>NC_089493.1:154917639-164917639 GCF_036850765.1 Saccopteryx bilineata | reverse complement strand
GAGAAGATGGCGAAGTAAAGACAGAAAGGGGAGGTATATGGCAAGAGGAGGGGGGTTGACAGGTAAGCTGTGGTTGATTAGGAATGGCCTACCGTAAACCAGCTCAAAGGGGCTAAGTCCAGTGGGGTTTCGCGGGGTTTCCCTGATTCTGGTGAGTGCCAGGGGGAGGAGATTTGGCTAGGAGAGCCTGGTCTCGATGGAAAGTTTAGTTAGCTGACTCTTCAGGATGCCATGGGCCCTCTCCACCTTACCCGATGATTGAGGGTGACAGGGTATGTGGAGCTTCCAGGTGATTTTGAGAGAGGTGGCAACCTGCTGGACTATTTGGGCAGTGAAGGCCGGGCCGTTGTCTGACTGGATGGTAGTCGGCAGTCCAAACCGCGGGATGATGTTTTCAACGAGAATGGAGGCAACGGTATCTGCTGTTTCTCGAGAAGTTGGAAAGGCTTCTATCCATCCTGAAAAGGTGTCAACAAAGGTTAAGAGATAATGGAGTTTTTTGTGAGGGGGCATATGAGTGAAGTCAATCTGCCAATCCTGGCCTGGCACGTGCCCCCTCAGCTGATGAGTAGGGAAGCGAGGGCGGAGTCCCCCTTGTTTAGAGGTTTTGGAACAGACAGCACATGTTGCGTGTACCTTTTCGATAGTCTGGAAGGCCTGGGAAGAAAAAGAGTGGTTGTAAGAACCGATAGAGAGCTTTTGGCCCTATGTGTAAGGAACAGTGGGTATCAGAAAGGAGAGTTTCAGCTTGTCCTTTTGGTAAGGCAATTCTATCTCTGAGAAATATCCATCCCTGGTTGCACACGTCTCCACCCTTTTAGAGGAGGGTCTGTTCTTCCTCAGAGTGTAGGAAGGTGTCAAGGAGGTGGAGAGAAACATGAGAGGAGAGGGGGAGGCTCCCAGGGTGAGGTTTCGAGCTGTCGCATCAGCCCGAGCATTTCTCAAGGCCACTGGGTTCTGAGAGGTTTAATGGCCTTTACAATGTACCACAGCCACCTCAGTGGGAAGCTGTAATGCCTGCAAAAGTTTAGAAATGAGGGTAGCATTGATTATGGGGGAGCCCCTGGTAGTGAGGAAGCCCCTTTCCTTCCAGAGGGCAGAGTGGCTGTGGGTGATAAGAAAAGCATATTTAGAGTCAGTATATATAGTTACGCGTTTTCCCTGGGCCAGAGTGAGTGCCTGCGTGAGGGCAATCAGCTCTGCTTTCTGGGAGGTGGTGCCCTCTGGCAGCTGTTGGGCTTCTAGGGTGGAGGAGGTGGTGACCATCGCGTAGGCTGCGTCCGTCGCGTCCCTGTACAGAGCTCCCATCTACAAAGAGTATTAAATCTGGATCTTTTAAAGGAGAATCTGATAATCCATCTCGAGGCCTGTTGAGGAAATCTATTAGTTCCGTACAAGAGTGGGTGGGTTCCGGAAGTGTCATTGGAGCTGGCAGTAGAGTGGCTGGGTTGAATCTGGGAGAGGGCAAAAGAGTGACTGAAGGGTTTTGGGTGAACAGGAGGTGAAATTCTTGTAGGCGGGAAGGACTTAACAGAGAAAGAGATTTGTGTGAAAGGAGGTCAGTGAGCCTGTGGGAGGAGAATACAGTGATGGGTTGGGAAAGGGTGAGCTTAGTAGCCTCCTTGGTGAGTTCACTGCTGCGCCCAGTGCCCAGAGGCAGGGCTGCCAGCCTTTGACAGTGGTGTCCAGTTGTTTGGAGAGGTATGCCACGGGGTGGTATGTAGGCCCCACAGGTTGAGTTAACACGCCAACAGCATTACCGTGCTTTTCATCAGTGAAAAGATGAAAGGAGCATCTGGAGTCAGGTAAAACGAGAGGGGAAGAGGAGATGAGGGCATCTCGAAGGGTACAGAAAGCCCTTCTGACGGTGGTGGGGGATGTGAGAAGTCCCGTAGGAGTCTCTTTTGCAGCCTCGTAGAGGGGTTTGGCTACAAGAGCAAAATTGGGAATCCAGTCTCTAAAAAAGCCTATTAGACCAAGGAAAGAAAGAATCTGATCAGTGGTGGTAGGTGGTTGGAGACTGCGGATGGTTTGAGTTCGATCTAGGGTGAGACCTCGGGTGGTGGGAGTCAGGGCGATGCCCAGATAGACTACAGACTGAGAGTGAAGTTGAGCCTTAGTAGGGGAGACACGATATCCCTTCATGGCAAGAAAGTTAAGAAGGGTAGCTGTGTGTCTTCTTGAGGCAGACAGGGAGGGACTGCAGAGAAGTAGATCATCTACATATTGTAAGAGAGTACTAGTCTTGAGATCTCATGCAGCTAGATCCCGAACCAGCGCCTGTCCAAACAGGTGTGGGCTGTCTCTGAACCCCTGGGGCAGGATGGTCCACGTAAGCTGCTGGGCTGCATTAGTGTCCGGATCAGTCCAAGTAAAGGCAAACAGAAAGTAAGAGTCAGGGTGTAGAGGAATGGTAAAGAAGGCATCCTTGAGATCTAGGACCGTGAAGTGAGTGGTGTCTGATGGAATGTGTGACAGTAATGTGTAAGGATTAGGGACTACTGGATGGAGGGGAACTACTGCCTCGTTGATTAGGTGTAAGTCTTGTACGAGGTGATAAGCTCCTGAAGGTTTTCGAACAGGAAGGATGGGGGTATTGCAGGGAGAGTCCGTGGGGATGAGTAAGCCTTGGTTTAAGAGGCGGGTAATTATGGGTTTAAAGCCCTGGCAGTGACTTGCTGAAACAGGGAATTGGGGCCTAGATGGAAATTGAGAGGGATTCTTTAAGCGGATGTGTACAGGTGGGAGGTGGGTTGCTACCACAGGGGTAGAAGTGTCCCAGACCTGAGGGTTGACAACATCCGGTGGAATAGGAGGTGTGACCGGGTTAGGGTGATCTGTGGTAGTGGGAGAGTCTTTAGTCAGGAGTGGTAGGAGTAGGTGGGAGGATGCTGTCAGCTGGATAGTGGCTCCAAGACTGTGTAAAATGTCTCGACCCAGAAGGGGTACAGGGCACAATGGCATGACTAAGAACAAGTGTGAAAAGGGGATTCCGTCCAAACTGCATGTCAGAGGTGGTGTGCGAAGAGGAGAAGAAAGGGTCCCATCCACTCCCATAACCGAGACCTGTGAGGGAACTAGAAGTCCAGAGTATGAAGGCAAAACAGAGAAGGTAGCCTCCATGTCCACAAGAAATGATATGGACTTACCCGTTACCTGTAGCATACCCGTGGCTCAGAGAGAGTAATGGGGGTCTCTGAGTCCGGGCCGTATCAGTCGTCTGCGAGGCCTAGGAATTCAAATGATGGCCCCGCCTGGCTGGCTTGGCCTCCCATCTGAGCGGCCTGTCCTCCACATAGAGACGTTGAGAATGAGCCTGCTGCCAAAAGGGGACAACCGCTCCACCAGTGACCGGACTGCTTGCACTTAGGGCCAGGCTTAATGGGCGGCCTCGGGCAGGGGCACTGCTGGGACCAATGACCCTCCTTGCCGCACTTAAAGCAAGCTCCTGGTGGGGATCCTCTTGGTGGCCTGGACCTAGGTTGAGCACCCTCTGTGCCTTGCCCTTATTGCTCTGTCGGCCTTAGGGCTGCCACAAGAGCCTGGGTTTGGAATGATACCTTCTGCTGCATGCGGGCCCGGCGTTCAGCCTTGGCCTGTTCCTCTCGACTGTTAAAAACCTTAAATGCCATGTTCATCAGGTCTCGGATAGGGGTCTGGGGGCCCTCTTCTGCCTTTTTAAGTTTCCTCCGAATGTCCGGGGCCGATTGGGAAATAAAGTGGGTGGCTAATACAGTGGCCCCGGCATTGGAGGTAGGGTCGAAACGAGTGTGGAGGACCATAGTGTCAGTGAGGCGATTTAAGAAGAGAGCCGAATTTTCCTCAGGTCCTTGAGTAATTTCCCTTAACTTGTCATAGTTAACTACCTTTTGTGCTGCATCCTGCATGCCAGCTACAAGACATTCAATTATTTGGTCTCATCGTCTCCTACCTATTTGTTCCGCCTAGTAATTCCAGTTGGGGTTCATGTCAGGGACTGCCTCTGGGCCTACCGGCATTTGAGGGTTTGAGGCGTGGACCTTATCTGCATGAGCTCGCACCGCCATCCGGATTCAGTCCCATTCTCGGGGGTAAGGGTAGAAGACATAATAACATAGAGATCATGCCAAGTGAGGTCATATGCCTGAGTGAGATATTGGAATTCCTTGGTATAGTTGGTAGGATTAGAAGAATAAGAGCCCAAGCGCTTTTCAATTGCAGACAGATCAGAGAGGGAGAAAGGCACATGAAACCGAACAACTCCTTCTGCTCCGGCCGCCTCGCAGAGAGGGCATAGGAGGTTGGCTTCCTCTTGTGGCCTGGAGTGAGATCGGGTGTGAGCGTTGACTGGAGAGGAGAGAGAGAGCATCATATGCAGGATCTAGCGAAGAGGGGGGAGGAGTCCGATGGGACCGAGGGAGCCGAGGGAGTCTTGCAGGAGGGGAAGAGAGTTCCTCGGGGGAGTCGGAAAGGGAGGAGAGATCTGGAGCAGAGGGTTTAGCTCAGGTTTCTCTGGCCAAGAGGACGTGCATTGTAGAGCAACCGGCACAGAGTTTAGGACAAGAACACAGATGCCAAAACCCCTGAATATAAGGGGTGATCTCTGACCACTTTCCAGCCTCCTGGAAATAGTTCTGTAAATCAGTAAGGATGTTAAAATTGAAACTCCCTTCCTGAGGCCACCTGGTCTGGTTATCCAGCGGGTATTGTGGCCAGGCTACGCTACAGAAGAAGATTAGTTTCTTCTTTTTCAGGGAACAATCAATGTTTGAGAGATTCTGGATTAGGCACCCCAGGGGTGTTTTAGAGTCAGGTTTGGATCCCTTTGCCCCCATGGTCACCCGCAGTTCTCGGAGTGGTCAGACTTGAGTATTAGTGTCCTAAAAACTCAAGGTCTGGCCACGGACAGAAAAGGTAGAGTGGAAATGCTTTGGATGTCTCCAAAGCAAATGCACTCAGTCGGAAAAAGAAGTCCCTGACGCAGCTGCGGTTTCAGACAGGGATTCTAGGAGGAAAGAACTGAGGCAGGGGGAGGCTGGAGGTGGGGAACTTACCACACCATGCGCTGAAGTGGGTGGAAGGTTGGAGGTCCTGGTTCTTTGTTGGAGGGAAGGGGAGAGGAGCAGTCCTTGCAGACTTCTGACTCCTCTCAAGTGTTCAGCACCAAAATGTAAGGTATTTTTCCCCGCCGAGAAGGAAGGAACAGGTCTCGGAGCCACCAAGTGTGGTAAGTTCAAAAGGCTTTATTCAGTACACAGTGTTCCTCGGACGAGATTCACTGGCCTGGAAGATGGAGGTCAGGAAAATCACACACTGAGAGACCGCGTGGGTAAATTTAAAAAGGGGTCCCTCTAGGGAAGTCAGGCTAATATGACATAGAGAAATCTCACTGGCTGACAGTCAATTGCTTTTTTTCCAAGGACTCCTAGGAAGTTTCTTTTGGCGCGCTTGGCTGTGGGCGGTCCTAGCCAAAGTTCATGGGCCTAGGTTCCCCACGTGACCATCCCTCATTATCCACCAACCTTACACTGACCTCCCATACTAGATTTTTACAGGACTCTCTCTCACCTCCAGGCCGCCCACTGGGATTTTCAATACCTTCATCATCAATCATTATCCCTCCAATTATTCAAGATCCTCCTGGAGTCACAAAGGATTAGCTCCCCAGTCCAGCCATGCACTCCATCCTTTCTGGGGCTAGCCAACCCCTTAAAGATCAAAGGTCACCAATGAGGGAAGGGGCTCTAGGGAAGTCTCTCTCATCTTTAGATCAGCTGCTGGCCCTGGCCAAAACGTGGCTCCTGGAGAATGTTGGGAGGTGGTCAGGAGAAGCTCCAGCTCCCTTTTGTCAGGTTTCCCTCCTTCCCAGGATAATAAGTTTGGATCCAATTCAAGCAGCCCACCCAGCAGGGTTGAGGGTGGGAAAAGCTTAGTTTCTGCAGAACTCTGACTCCTGCTCTTACCATCTGCTAGCTCTATAGCCTTGGCAAAATCACTTAGCTCCTTTGTGTCTCATTGTCTTCACCCATAAATTGGAAATTAAGATTATATCCACTTTGGTGAGAGTTAAATTATATAATGCCTGTAAATCATTTAGCACAATGTCTAAAATTAAATGCTGAGGAAGAGCAAAGTGGTTTAGGTCAATATTTTAGCACCATTGTTCCCCAATGGAGACAACTTGTTCCTTACTCCCCACTCTCCTAGCAAGAGCTAGGTTTCCCTCCCTTAGATGGCCCTGCAGGATGGGGAACTGGGGAATCATACAGCTGGACTTGGGGAGGTAGAGCTAACAGGTTATTTTCTAGTTTTACCTCCCAGGGTTCCCTAAACCCAGGTCAGCTTCTCCTCCTCCTGCCCCTCTCCACCTCCCACCAGCTTTGTCACCTAACTTGACTCCTAAAATCTGACACTAAATAGGACCACTGTATTTCTGCAATACAGTCAAAAGTGTGCTCCCTCTGACCCAGCAAGTCCACACCTAGAAATGTATCTTGAAATAACGGAGAAGCCTAGCAAGGATTTTCTTATATGGATGGGCCTCTCAGTGTTATTTTTAAACAGAAATAACCTCCATGTCTAATGTCAGGAGACTGACACACACACACACACACACACACACACACACACACACCTCTCCAACACAATAGTCTATAGCCACTACAAATTCAGCAGCAGAAAGTTTGAATGACAGAAACAAATGTTCAGAATGTATTTTACTTAACTTTTTATAGTTTTGAGAATAAAAAATTATGATATATAAAATATTTTTTCTTTGTTGCTTATCTGTGGTTTCTAATTTATTTGCAAATGAGCACATATTTTCCTATAATAAAAGGGGAAAAGGCCATATTTGGCAAAACTTGGGTCAAAATGAGAGTCAATAGCCTTTGGCTTTATATTTAGCCCCTGGATGGACTCCTGGCTCCTTGTGGCCCAATAAACTGCAGAATAAGCCTCAGCAGATCTAAAAGTTTAGGTCAAAAGAAATGTAGTAGCAAAAAAGAAAACCCAAGTAATACTGTGGTCCCTTTTATTTTAAAGAATTATTTTTTTAATTGATTTTAGAGAGAGAGAAAGGGAGAGACAGGAACATCAATCTGTTCCTGTATGTGCTCTGACAGGGGATCAAACCAGCAACCTCTGTGTTTTGAGACAAAGCTCTAACCAATCAAGCTATCTGACCAGGATTGTGGTCCCTTTTCTCTTTCTTTTCTTTTCTGTTCTGTTCTTTTCTTCTTTCTTTCTTTTCATTTTTTTTTAAGGTGAGAAAAAGGGAGATAGTGAGGCAGAGTCCTGCATGCACCCTGACCAGGATTCACCTGGCAACCCCTGTCTGGGGCCGATGCTCAATCAACCAAGCTATCCTTAGTGCCCGAGGATGATACTCAGACAAACTGAGCTATCTTCAGCACCCTGGGCATGCTCAAACCAATAGAACCACAGGCTGCAGGAGGGGAAGAAGGAGAGAAGGGGGAGAAAATAAGATGTTTGCTACTCCTGTGTGCCCTGACCAGGAGTCAAACCCGGGACGTCCATACTCCGGGCTGACACTCTAACCACTGAGCCACTGGCCAGGAGCATGGTCCCCTTTCTGATACCTTTTGGCATCAGCAGCTGTCTTTGATGATCTGGAAAGTTAGGGACATGACACTGGCAATCCCACAAAAGGCTAGGATCCCTTTCTCTCTCTTTTTTTAAAAATTATTTATTTATTTATTTTTAATTTTTGTATTTTTCTGAAGTGAGAAGTGGGGAGGCAGACAGACAGACTTCCGCATGCACCCAACTAAGATCCACCCAGTATGCCCACTAGGGGGTGATGCTCTGCCCACTTGGGGTGTTGCTTTGTTGCAACCGGAGCCATTCTAGCACTTGAGGCAGAGGCTATGGAGCTATCCTCAGCGGCCGGGCCAACTTTGCTCCATTGGAGCCTTGGCTGCGAGAGGGGAAGAGAGAGACAGAGAGAAAGGTGAGGGAAAAGGGTGGAGAAGCAGATGGGCACTTCTCCTGTGTGCCCTGGCCAGGAATCAAACCTGGGACTTCCACACTCCGGGCCGATGCTCTACCACTGAGCCCACTGGCCAGGGCTGCTAATTTTTTATTTATTGATTGATTTGAAACAGATAGAGAAAAAGAGAGACATCAATTTGTTGTTCCAATCAGTTGTGCACCCATTGGTTGGTTCTTGTATGTTCCTTGACTGGGGGCCAAAACCTCAACTTCAGTGTATAGGGACAATGATCTAACCAACAGAGCCACTGGCAAAGGGACCCCCTCTCTTTCTTTGACGTGGATAATTGATGCTTTCTTATTCTCATGCAAATATACTTCCAAGACAGGTCCACCAGAGACCCTTCCACCAGATGTGCCTGCTGGTGTTCAGCACCTCAAAAAACTGAGCTACCTCTTCTAGAGCTACCCCAGTCTTTCTCTCTTTGCTCTTCCCTCTCCATTGTCCTTTGTTTAGGTGATCAATCCAGACTATCTGTGAAGGGGAGGTGCTCATCCCTGTTCAGAGGGACTATGAATGATTAACTACAGAGATTTAATGGGGATAGTTCACATTTGTTGGGGAGCATGTAAAAGGCTTAGAAAATGAGCTGGACACTTTTGCATCTTCAATAGAATATTGACTAAAAAGCATCAAGTAAATATATATATATATATTTATTTATTTATTCAGTGAGAGGAGGGGAGGCAGAGAGACAGACTCCCACACGCACCCCAACCAGGATCTGCCCAGCAAGTCCACTAGGGGGCGATGCTCTGCCCATCTGGAGCATTGCTCCATTGCTTAGCAACAGAGTTTTTCTTAGCACCTGAGGCAGAGGCATGGAGCCATCCTCACCATCTGGGACCAACTTGCTCCAATCGAGCCATGACTGCTGAAGGGGAAGGGAGAGAGAGAGAAGGGACAGGGATGGAGATGCAGATTGGGTGCTTCTCCTGTGTGCTCTAACTAGGAATTGAACCTGGGACATCCACATGCCAGGCCAATGCTCTACCACTAAGCCAAACGGCCAGGGCCCAGGTAAATATTTTTGATTACCCTCTACATGTCATGTATGGCACCAGCACTTTTACAGCATCATCTGGTGCCAGTTGAATACATTACCTGCCCTAGTTCACTTAATCCTCTCACAGCACTGGTCACATCTTGTCTTTGTGCTTTATTCATCTTCCACACCAAGATGACATGAATGATATTGTTCTAGCCACCCCATCTATCCAGCATTGCCCAGCCCCCAAGGTCTGGCACACATACTGATAAGTACTGGGAAAGGATTGACATGGTTTGGAAGGGGTTTTACATTCTGTGCCCCTCACCTCTGTGAAGATGACCTAGTGAGCAAAGGCTCTCAATTACCCAGGGGAGGCACTGAAGGAGTTTGAGCATAGGCATGGGCATATGGGGTTATTGACAGGGTCTGCTGAGGTCTAGATTCCCCACAGAGGCTGCAGCTCAAACCCTCCATCAGCTTGTATTGTCTCAGACCTTGCTGGCCACCTCACATGTGCTGCCCTCTGGTTTTCAGGGTACCAGATGCCAATGGGCAGGTAACTCAGCGGCACCCATTCCCCCAGCTGGATAGCTGTGGAAAAAAATTGAGCAGCACATGCCTCCGAGAACCTATAAATCAGTTTTGTCTGGAAACCTGTCCTGGTTCCTGGGGAGGTGGCCCTCTCAGGGTCTGGGCACCTGATGGGGTAAGGCATTCTTTTTCTGTTCTCCTCCATCTTTTCTTTTTCTCTCTCTCTCTCTCCCACCTTCTCTCTTAACATCCTAGCTCAGTGACTTCCCCAAACATTTTTGTCCCTAAAACTAAGCATAGCGTGCTCAAGCAAATCTATAATTGTGACATATGGTTCCTTAATGTTTCCATTTTGTTTCTCAAAATTCCAGTTCTGGTATCTTAAAACTTGGGGCCCTGGCCAGTTGGCTCAGTGGTAGAGTGTCGGCCTGGCGTGCAGGAGTCCCAGGTTCGATTCCCAGCCAGGGCACACAGGAGAGGCACCCATCTGCTTCTCCACGCCCCCCCTCCTTCCTCTCTGTCTCTCTCTTCCCCTCCCGCAGCTGAGGCTCCATTGGAGCAAAAAGATGGCCCAGGCGCTGGGGATGGCTCCTTGGCCTCTGCCCCAGGCGCTAGAGTGGCTCTGGTTGCAACAGAGCGACCCCCAGGATGGGCAGAGCATCGCCCCCTGGTGGGCGTGCCAGGTGGATCCCGGTCAGGCGCATGAGGGGAGTCTGTCTGACTGCCTCCCCGTTTCCAGCTTCGGAAAAGTAAAAAAAAAAACAAAACAAAACAAAAAAAAACTTGGGGTATTTGACAGGAGGCTTTTGAGATGAGTAGCAAATGGTGAGGAAAGTTTTTGGCAGGTAGAGAAAATGGGAAAAGGGTATTCAGGCCAAGGCACAGAGGAGTCTATGACAAAGCAAAAAAGGGTATTGGGGAGGAAGAGATGGGAAGTAACAGGAAATGAGACTAAAAGAGCCTTATAGGCCAGCTAAAGGCTTAGACTGGATCCTGACAGTAGTCAGAAGCCGTTGAAGACTTTGAGCCGGTGAGTCTATTCCAATATTGCAGCACCACAGAGAGAAGTGTTAAAACAGCTGATATTTATTGACCACTTGCTTTGTAACAATAATAATAATAAAAGATTATTTCGTTTAGTCCTCCCAATGATCTTATGAAGCAGTATTATTTCCACCTAACCTTAAAGGAAATGAACATGGTAAGATTGTTTCCTCAAGGTCGCAGATAGAAGTTGACCCCAGAGTCTATTCTTTTTATCATCATGCTAGCGGGTCTGAGAGAGGGTAGAGGTCACGGAAGAGTTCTGGAGACAACTGGGAGACAGCACAACCAGAGTCCACGACTGCCTGGGTGTGGGTGTGAGGATGAGAACACTCTCAGGGATGGCGCCCCGAGCAAAAAACACTGGGCAAAAGCGCGGAAACGGGGCCAGGGCCAGCCAGCCAGGGACCCAGAGCGGGCAGCAGACGGGGTCAACGTGGACTGCTGGGCACAGTGCCATCTAGCGGAGGCTGCTGGAGGCCTTAGCCCTCGAGTCCCTATAAGTCACTGCCAGAGGCATGCCGGGAATGGCAGCTGCAGGTGGGGTGGGGGTGGGGCTGGGGGGTGAGTCACCGAGGGTCAGAGGAAGGGTATACACCCAACTCGGTCTGGGCCTCTCTGGTCTCTGTCCAGCTGTAGGCTCAGCTCCTCGAAAATACCAAGGCTCTCTTCCTTCTCAGCCGGTACACAGTTTCCCCTAGCCTGGAGACTAGACCTCCCTCACTTTCTTCAGATTGAGTTGAAAGGTTATCTCTCTCCTGCTCTTCCCCCAGTCTTGGGCTTACTCCTGAAACAGCCTTTTTTTTTTTTTTTTGGTGACAGAGACAGAGTCAGAGAGTGGGACAGATAGGGACAGACAGACAGAAAGGGAGAGAGATGAGAAACATCAATTATTTGTTGTGATTCCTTAGTTGTTCATTGATTGCTTTCTCATATATGCCTTGACCAGGGGGCTACAGCAGACCGAGTGACCCCTTGCTTGAGCCAGCGACCTTGGGCTCAAGCTGGCGAGCTTGGGGTCTCGAACCTGCGTCCTCCACATCCCATTCCGACGCTCTATCCACTGCGCCTCCGCCTGGTCAGGCCCGAAACAGCCTTTCTTAAGTAGTTTTACCTGTCTGCTTCTTTGTCCCCTGAACCAGAATGTAAGTTCCTATGGCAAGGTGACTGGCACAGAGAAGGGGCTCAATAAATACTTGTTGAATAGTGAATAAATGAATGAATGAATGAATGAATGAATAGCTGGGCAGACTCCAAGCTCAAGGTAACTTTAGGACCTGGCATGGTGGCGTGAAAGAGAAGAGCACCTCAAAATAAGCCAGCCCTGAAGATGGAGGAGAGGGGGTAGTGGGTCCTTCTAGGTCCCTTCAAACTATCACCCATAGGACTTAGGGGCACAGGACTCATCTTTCTTCTTTGTGGCCTCCTGGACCTATCCCTGCTCCTCTGATGGAAGGTTTGGTTTTTTTTATATATATAAATAAATTTTTTTTAATGGGGTGACATCAATAAATCAGGGTACATACATTCAAAGAAAACATTTCCAGGTTATCTTGTCATTTAGTTATGTTGCATACCCATCACCCGAAGAGAGATCGTCCTCCGCCACCCTCCATCCAGTTCTCTCTGTACCTCTCCCCCTCCCCTTCCCCCTCCATCCCTCCCCCCACCCCACCCCCGTAACCACCACACTCCTGTCCATGCCTCTTAGTCTCGCTTTTATGTCCCACCAATGTATGGAATCCTGCAGTTCCTGTTTTTTTCTGATTCTCTTATTTCACCCCGCACAATGCTACCAAGACTCCACCATTCCGCTGTAAGTGATTCGATGTCATCATTTCTCCTAGCTGAATAGTATACCATGGTGTATATGTGCCCCATCTTCTTCATCCAGTCCTCTATTTTTTTTTACAGTGATTAAAAGCCTTTAAGCAAACTCTTGGCCAATACAGCAAGAATCCATAAAAGAGTAGTGTCCTTAACATGTTCACCAAGTCCAAGTTGGCCCCATCACCATGCCAAATCCCTGAAAAATGCAACCCAACCACAGTTCAGTCTGTTAGGAGCTGTCACAGGGAGCAGGAGTCCAGGAAAGTTCCCCACAGGAAAAGTCCGCATGGCACTGGAATTGTTGTCACCATTCTATACTTTGCAGCTCATGTCCAAGTCCCAATGACTGCTGCTTCTAGCTGGTAATGATTCAGGTAGACTGGAAAAAGGCATTTGCAGCATGCATGGATATGGAGCTTCTGTTCTCCTCTGCCTGGAGAGTTGAGACCAGGTTGCTTTTCCCTGGAGCTCTGTGACTGTGGCCTGGTAAAGAAAACCTTGGGATACACTAAGCTGGGTGGCAAAGGTAAATTCATAATACAAGTTGGCAAAAGGAGGAAAGAGAGCTCTAAATTAGGAGTAGGTCCCAGCCTGAAATATGAGTGGGGCATTGAGGTAGGAGGGATAAAGGAAACACTATATATTAAGCAAAGCAGCAGAAAATAGGACTATCAACACCCACAACAGAGATCTTTGAGGGAAGAATAAAAAACCTGACTATTCAGCAAAACATAGTTAAGTGGCCCTTGTGCAAATGAGATCAGTTTACCTGCTTCGTGGAAGAAATACCCAAGGCTCGTCCACAGTGTCATAGATGGGGCCGACGACCCTGGGCACCTTCAGCCTTCAGTGGCAAACCCCAGCTTTCTGGGCAAGGTTAGGTCATAGGTGGCTGGAGCAGGGCTGGAAGAGACTGAACCCTCCCTTAGAGGAGCGAGGGGGAAGCCCACCTTCCAGTGTCCCTGTTTCCTCACAGCAGAGGCGTGTAAGCCTGGCAGGCTTTAGTTCAATGACCTTCCTTTCCACTATTGAAGCAGGACCCAGATGGCATCCTATGAGACCCGTTTGGGGCGTTGGAGCCTTTAAGGGTGTATCCTAAAAGCTGATAGTTCCCCTGATCTCTATTGGGCTTTTTCTGCCTCTAGGTATCTTAAAAACCATTCTCAGAAGATCTCACTGAGGGGTTTGAGGATCCCCATCCGCCTATATAAATCTTTTCCATATATCTGGAGCTATTTGGAAAAAGACAAAACAGTGTTATTAGCTAGATCTAATAAAGAAGGTAGTAGTTTGCAGGCGAAAAAGATTTGGTGTCTCCTGTTCATCAGCATTCAAAAGAAATGTAAATTTTTTTTTTTTAAGTAAAAAGCATGATATGGTAGACCCGTTGGAGTCATTGGCCTGGTGTGTAGGATTCCCGGGTTCGATTCTTGGCCAGAGCATATAGGAGAAGCGCCCATCTACCTCTCCACCCCTCCCCCTCTCCTTCCTCTTCGTCTCTCTCCTCCCTCCCGCAGCCAAAGCTCCACCAGAGCAAAGCCACCCCGGGCACTAAGGATGGCCCCATGGCCTCCGCCCCAGTCGCTAGAATGGCTTCGGTTGTAACAGAGCAACACCCCAGATGGGCAGAACATTCCCCCCTGATAGGCATGCCAGGTGGATCCCAGTCAGGCACATGCAGGAGTCTGTCTGACTGCCTCCCCATCTCCATCCTCAGAAAAATACAAAAAATAAATAAATAAAAGAAAAAATACTACTACAAAAAAAAAGGGGGGGGGGAGGCATTCCCTTATGCTAAAGCTCCAGGGAGAATGGAGTGAGCTTGAGTATGTCCTATGAAACATGGAGCTCTATGTTGACATATAAGTCTTTGAAGAAGGAGGAACTGCTGAAATAGTTTATCAGCATTTGTCCCTAAAACAGCAGTCTTCATAGTGGGAACATCATACATAAATATTTGCTGTCTGTCTATAGATTAAGGGGGGAATATGGCAAATGCTGAAAAGCCATGATCTTTGTGCCCCTCCCCTCCCCCAACCCCGTCTCTCTCCTCTCCCCACCCTGTAACCCCAACACTGTTGTTCATGTCTCTGAGTCTCATCTTTATGTCCCACCTATGTATGGAATCATATAGTTCTTAGTTTTTTCTGATTTACTTCTTTCACTCAGGATAATGTTATCAAGGCCCATCCATGTTGTTGTAAAAGATCTTATGACATCATTTCTTATGGCTGAGTAGTATTCCATAGTATATATATACCAAAGCTTTTTAATCCACTCGTCCTCTGATGGACACTTGGGCTGTTTCCAAATCTTTGCAATTGTGAACAATGCTGCCATAAACATGGGGGTGCATTTCTTCTTTTCAAACAGTGCTATGGTGTTCTTGGAGTATATTCCTAACAGTGGTTTAGCTGGGTCAAAAGGCAGTTCGATTTTTAATTTCTTGAGGAATCTCCATACTGTTTTCCACAGTGGCTGCACCAGTCTGCATTCCCACCAGCAGTGCAGGAGGGTTCCCTTTTCTCCACATCCTCGCCAGCACTTATTCTGTGTTGTTTTATTGATGAGCGCCATTCTGACTGGTGTGAGGTGATATCTCATTGTGGTTTTAATTTGCATTTCTCTAATCATTAGTGATGTTGAACATTTTTTCATATGCCTGTTGGCCATCTGTGTGTCCTCTTTGGAGAAGTGTCTATTCATTTCTTTTGCCCATTTTTGGATTGGATTGTTTGTCTTCCTGGTATTAAGTTTTACAAGTTCTTTATAAATTTTGGTTATTAACCCCTTATCAGACGCTATGTCAAATATATTCTCCCATTGTGTAGTTTGTCTTTTTATTCTGTTCTTATTGTCTTTAGCTGTGCAGAAGCTTTTTAGTTTGATAAAGTCCCATTTGTTTATCCTGTCTTTTATTTCACTTGCCTGTGGAGACAAATCAGCAAATATATTGCTGCGAGAGATGTCAGAGAGCTTACTGCCTATGTTTTCTTCTAAGATGCTTATGGTTTCATGGCTTACATTCAAGTCTTTTATCCATTTTGAGTTTATTTTTGTGAGTGGTGTAAGTTGGTGGTCTAGTTTCATTTTTTTGCAGGTAGCTGTCCAGTTTTCCCAACACCATTTGTTGAAGAGGCTGTCTTTACTCCATTGTATTGTCTTACCTCCTTTGTCAAATAGCAGTTGTCCATAGAGCTGTGGGTTTATTTCTGGGTTCTCTGTTCTATTCCATTGATCTATGTGCCTGTTCTTATGCCAGTACCATGCTGTTTTGAGTACAATGGCCTTATAATATAACTTGATATCTGGAAGTGTGATACCTCCCGCTTTTTTCTTCCTTTTCAAGATTGCTGAGGCTATTCGTGTTCTTTTTTGGTTCCATATAAATTTTTGGAATATGTGTTCTATGTCTTTGAAGTAAGTCATTGGTATTTTAATCGGTATTGCATTGAATTTTTAAATTGCTTTGGGTAATATAGACATTTTAATGATGTTTATTCTTCCTAACCATGAGCACGATATATGCCTCCACTTATTCGTATCTTCCCTGATTTCTTTTATCAATGTTTTATAATTTTCTGAGTACAAGTCTTTAATCTCCTTGGTTAGATTTATTCCTAAGTACTTTATTTTTTTGGTTGCAATGGTAAAGGGGATTGATTCCTTGATTTCTCTTTCTGACAGTTCATTATTAGTGTATAAAAATGCCTCTGATTTCTGAGTATTGATTTTATATCCTGTCACCTTGCCAAATTCATTTATCAGGTCTAGTAGTTTTTTGACTGAGACTTTAGGGTTTTCTATATACAATATCATGTCATCTGCAAATAATGATAGTTTTACTTCTTCTTTTCCAATTTGGATGCCTTTTATTTCTTTTTCTTGTCTGATTGCTGTGGCTAGGACTTCCAGAACTATGTTGAATAAGAGTGGTGAAAGGGGGCACCCCTGCCTTGTTCCTGATCTTAAGGGGATTGCTTTTAATTTTTGCCCATTGAGTATGATGTTGGCTGTGGGTTTGTCATAGATGGCCTTTATCATGTTGAGGTATGTTCCCTGTATTCCCACTTTGCTGAGAGTTTTGATCATGAATGGGTGCTGGACTTTATCAAATGCTTTTTCTGCATCTATTGAAATTATCATGTGGTTTTTTTCCTTTCTTTTGTTTATGTGATGAATCACATTGATTGATTTGCGAATATTGTACCAGCCTTGCCTCCCAAGAATAAATCCTACTTGATCATGGTGTATGATTTTTTCCGTATATTGCTGGATCCAGTTTGCTAATATTTTGTTGAGGATTTTCGCATCTAAGTTCATCAGGGATATTGGCCTATAATTTTCTTTTTTTGTGTTGTCTTTGCTTTGTTTTGGAATCAGAATTATGCTCGCCTCATAAAAGGAGTTTGGAAGTCTTCCTTCCTCTTGAATTTTTTGAAATAGCTTGAGAAGGATAGGAGTTGGTTCTTCTTTGAATATTTGGTAGAATTCACTTGTGAAGCCATCAGGCCCAGGACTTTTCTTTTTTGGGAGTTTTTTGATAGCTGTTTCAATCTCATTTGTTGTAATTGGTCTGTTTAGGTTTTCTGATTCTTCCAGGTTGATTTTTGGAAGATTATATGATTCAAGGAATTTGTCCATTTCATTTAGGTTGTCTAGTTTTTTGGCGTACAGTTCTTCATAGTATTTTCTTACAATATTTTGTATTTCTGTTGTGTCAGTTGTTATTTCTCCACCCTCGTTTCTAATTTTATTTATTTGAGTCCTCTCTCTTTTTTTCTTGGTGAGTCTTGTTAAAGGTTCATCGATCTTGTTTACCTTTTCAAAGAACCAGCTCCTGGTTTCATTGATCCTCTGTATTGTTTCTTTAGCCTCTATGTCATTTATTTCTGCTCTGATCTTTATTATTTCCTTCCTTCTACTAGCTCTGGGCTTTTCTTGCTGTTCTTTTTCTAGTTCTTTTAGATACAGGGTTAAGTTGTTTATTTGAGCTTTTTCTAGCTTCTTGAGGTATGCCTGTAATGCTATAAACTGCCCTCTCAGGACTGCTTTTGCTGTGTCCCATAAATTTTGACTTGATGTATGCTCATTATTGTTTGTTTCTAGGAATTTTTTAATTGCTTCTTTGATCTCAATGTTAACCCATTCATTGTTTAATAATGTGCTATTTAGTTTCCAAGTGTTTGAATGTTTTTCAATTTTTCTATTGTGGTTGATTTCTAGTTTAATGTCATTGTGATCAGAGAAAGTGCTCGATATGATTTCAATCTTCTTAAATTTGTTGAGCCCGCTTTTGTGCCCTAACATGTGGTCTATTCTAGAGAATGTACCATGAGCGCTTGAAAAGGATGTATATTCTGCTGTTTTAGGGTGAAAGGTTCTGAAGATATCTATTAAATCGAGTTGATCTAATATGTCCTTTAAGTCTGCTGTTTCTTTGTTAATTTTCTTTCTTGAGGATCTATCTAATGATGTTAATGGGGTATTGAAATCTCCTATTATTATAGTATTGCTGTTGATCTCGCCCTTTAAGTCCATCAAAGTCAGCTTTATATATTTAGGTGCTCCTATATTAGGTGCGTAGATATTTATAATGGTTATATCTTCCTTTTGGATTGCTCCCTTTATCATTATGTAGTGACCTTCTTTATCTCTAACTATGGTCTTTGTTTTAAAGTCCATTTTGTCTGATATAAGTATTGCTACCCCAGCTTTTTTTTTCATTTCCATTTGTGTGAAATATTTTTTTCCATCCTTTTATCTTCAGTCTGTGTACATCTTTTGATTTAAGGTGTGTCTCTTGTAGACAGCATATGTATGGGTCCTGTTTTCTTATCCACGCAGCTACCCTTTTGTATGCAGCTATGTCTTTTGATCGGATCATTTAATCCATTAACATTTAAGGTTATTACTAATATGTAATTGTTATTTGCCATTTTTTTCTTTAAAACTGTATTTCTCTTTTGCTATATTCTTTTTTTCCTTTGATCTGTTTACAACAGGTCCCTTAGCATTTCTTGCAGCCTTGGTTTGGTTGCAGTGAAATCTTTGAGGTTTTTTTTTGTCTGTAAAGCTTTTTATTTCTCCTTCAATTTTAAATGATAGCCTTGCTGGATAAAGTAGTCTTGGTTGTAGGTTCTTGTTCTGCATTACTTTGAATATTTCTTGCCATTCCCTTCTGGCCTCAAGTGTTTCTGTTGAGAAGTCAGAAGTCATTCTTATGGGGGCTCCTTTGTAGGTGATAGTCTTTTTTTCTCTAGCAGCTTTTAATATTTTCTCTTTATCATTTAGCTTTGGTATTTTAATTATGATGTGTCTTGGTGTTGGTTTCTTTGGGTTTCTCCTTAATGGAGTTCTCTGTGCTTCCTGAACATGTGACATGTTTTCCTGCCTTAATTGGGGGAAGTTTTCCGCTATAATATGTTTGAACAAAGTCTCTATCCCTTGTTCTTTCTCTTCTTCTTCAGGAACCCCTATGATGCGGATGTTATTTCTCTTCATGTTGTCACAGAGCTCTCTTAGAGTTTCCTCAGACTTTTTGAGTCTCTTTTCTTTTTTCTGCTCTGCTTCCTTGCCTTTATTTATTGTGTCCTCTAACTCACTGATTTGATTCTCTGCTTCATCCATCCTGCTTTTAATTCCTTCCATTGTGTTCTTTATTTCAGATATTGTATTTGTCATTTCTGACTGATTCTTTTTTATTATTTCAATGTCCTTTTTTATATTTGTTATCTCTTTATTTAGGTTTTCGTAATGGCCATCTATGGTTGTTCTAATATCTTTGAGCATCCTAACAATCGTTATTTTAAACTCTGCATCTGGTAATTTGGTTATATCTGATTCATTCAGGTCCTTTTCTGGGGATTTCTCTTGGTTTATTTGTGTTGTATTTCTCTGCCTCTGCATTTTCTCTTCACGGGAGTGGCTATGATCACGTGCTCGGGTGCACAAGGGTTGGTGGCCTTGGCCTTTGCCCCGCCCCCGTGTATGACGTTATGCTCGGTCCTGAGGGCACTGGCGAGCACCTTTGCTCAGCTGCGGGTCTCCGCCTGTTTCCGAGCTTTTGCCCTGCCCTTGCAGGAGGATCCCTCTCAAGGAACAACTGCTAGCCTTGGCTCTACCGCTGGGCAGGGCTGCGTGCCCAAGCTCAGCTCCGTAGCGAACTCCGCCTCTTCTGGGCTTTTGGCTCCACCCCCGCAGCTACCAAGTCAGACCGCAAGCCTGGGTTGCACAGGTGGGGCAGGGCTGTGCTCCTCTGCCCTTGCTCTGGGGCTGGTCTCCACCCTTTCCGGGGTTCCCGCCCTTCTCCCGGAGGCTGGATTACAGTCTGCCGGCCCCTGAGCTTGACGGCTTTTGCACGACCCCTTCTCCCCAGCTGGGCAAGATTGAGCTCACACCTGAGCCCAGTGGTGGCCAGCCGGCTTCCACCCCTGCCAGCAGAACCACGCTTTTGTCTCCCGCTGCCGCCTGCCCTCCGGTGGGCCCTCAGCCGCGTGGGTGGGGGTGTTGCAACTCGGACCCTAAGACTCACTACTGTAGACCCGAAAGCTCCCTCCTTCTATGCGACTCTGCTCTGAATGCCGTGGGGGAGCTTGTTTGGCTGCTCTCCTGCTTCCCTTTGCTGGTATTGCTGTTTCCAGGGGTAATATTCACTTCAGCTTTAGGGAGTGACTTGTCCCAGGGGTTAGGGTGGCTATCTCCCAAAATGTTTCTCCCTATGCCTCCTAGATTACTCTCTCTTCCTGTTACTGTGGTCCTCTCTTCTCTCCCCCCATTCCCAGGAGCCCCAGGTGATTGTTTTTCAGAGAGATGTTCTGCGTGGTCCCTTTAAGAAGGATCCTGGGTCTGAGAAATCAGACTCTCTCACAAACAGTATCCTGACTTGTTTCTAGCTAAATACTGTCCTTAAGCCTCTTCTGGGCTCTGGGGCTGCAGGCTGGGGCTTTGTTCCTGGGGCTCAGGACCCTTTCCCCTCTGCTAAACTCACTTCCCACCACGCGAGTCTCTCCCTGCTTCTGTTCGCTACGAGGAGCTGGGCAGCCCTCTCTGCGTTTCCGCGTTTCTGCTTTTCCTACCAGTCTCGGTGTGGCTTCTTCAGTGTTCCTTGGTTGAAGAGTCCCTGTTTTGTTTTTTATTTAAAAAAAAATCTTTTTAAGAAATTTTATTTGTTGATTTTAGAGAGAGGAAGGGAGAGAGAGATAGAAATATTGATCTGTTCCTGTATGTGCCCTGACCAGGAATCGAACTAGCAACCTTTGTATATCAAGAGGACTCTCTTACTAACCAAGCTATCCAGCCAGGACTGGTGGAAGTTTTGAGCCTCCCTTGTGCCATCCAGGACAACTGGGGACAGCGTCTTTGTACTCCAGCAGCACTTTGTCTCTGTTTTTTTGGCCCATTAGAGAAATCCCAAGCTCAGCCCAGACAAACAACTCAGTACAACCTCAAGGAATGAAAGGCAGAAAGCCAGGCTCAGACAGCAGCCCAGACCATAGGGAAGGCACTAAAGGAAACCAGCCAGCAGATGCCCTCTAGAGCCAGTAGGGATCACTGCCATGTCCTGAGTCTTCTCTGGATAGAGTCAAGGAATTCTGCCCTCTGCCCTCAATGATGTCTCCATCTGATTGAGGGTTGTGGGGAGGACTTGAATAGGGTCTTAATTACCATAGCAACACTTATAACAGCTATGATTCCTTCTTTTTAAACTGATTTTTAGAGAGGGAAGAAGGGAGAGAGAGAGAGAGAGATTGATTTATTGTTCCACTTATTTATGCATTCGTTGGTCAATTTTTGTATGTGCCCTAACCAGGGATCAAACCTGCAACCTTGGCCTATTTGGACAACACTCTAACCAACTGGGTTACCTGGCCGGGGCCACAGCTATAATTCTTATTGAGTATTTACCAGGTACCAAACACTGTTCTAAACATTTGACATGCAGCCTCTCTCACACCTCAAACAATCACCTTGCAGATTAGCAAACTGAGGCTCAGGGAGGTTAAGCCCATCCACACAGTTGAAGGTGTATAAAGCAGAGTGGTTGAGAGGAGGGCTCTGTGTGAGTTGGGAGGCGATGCACATTTAGTTTGGGGCAAACGGTGCTGCTGCTCTTTAGTTGGAAGGAATGGAGTTTGTTAAAGGTATCTCTGGTGATGGGTAGGCTCTGTTTGCCAGGCTAAGGTGCTGTAGTTGCTCCTTTAGGCTCTATATCAACTGCTCCTTCCCTCTGTGTCTTTATCTTAGGTGGTCAAGTGCTATGATTTGACCTAAGGAACTGGAGCTGAGAATCCTGGCCCTGCTGCAGTCTGGCTGTAGGACGTTTGGCAGGTTCCTACCCTCACTGGGCCTCAGTGTCCTCTCCCAAAAAGAAGCCTTACTCAGGCACTTCCAACAAAGCCCATGATTTTCTATTCATAGATCCAGAGCACAGTACCGTATTTCCCCATGTATAAGACATTCCCATATATAAGATGCACCTTAATTTTGGGGCCCAAAACTTGAAAAAAAAGTATTACAAAAAGTTATTAAACTCAAGTTTTATTCATTATAAAATTCATACAACTCCTCATCACTGTCTTCAACGATGAGCACAAAAACAAATGCAAAAAAGTGAGAAATGCACCTGACCAGGCGGTGGCGCAGTGGATAGAGCATTGGACTGGGATGTGGAGGACTCAGGTTCAAGACCCCGAGCTCGCCAGCTTGAGCACAGGCTCATCTGGTTTGAGCAAGGCTCACCAGCTTGAGCCCAAGGTCGCTGGCTCGAGCAAGGGATCACCGGTCTGCTGTAGCCCCTCATCAAGGCACATATGAGAAAGCAATCAATGAACAACTAAGGAGCCATAACAAAGAATTGATGTTTCTCATCTCTCTCCCTTCCTGTCTGTCTGTCCCTATCTGTCCCTCTCTCTGACTCTATCTCTGTTACACACAAAAAAAGCAAGAAATGCAAGTTAAAAAAAAAACCAACCACTGTATAAGATGCACCCAGTTTTCAGACCCCAAATTTTTCAGGAAAATATGCATCTTATACATGAGGGAATACGTTAAGTTCAGATGCAGACACAGTTTTTAATTAACTTAAACCTTTTCCCTAAAGAGGCCCCTTTCTCACCTCTTAGATGCCCCTAGGACACAGTATAGGCACAGAGGATGGAGGCAGGAGAGAGAGAAGAGGCCCTTCTGTCTGTGTGTCCCTGAGTGGATGAATTGTCTGGTCCCCTCCTACAGTTCAGTTTATCCCCTGGCATAGATCTCAGGCCTAGAGAGACAGCAACTCTTCTTCCTCCACCTCTTCACAGCCTTTATTCATTCATTTATTCATCTATCCATTCACTCAGTCATTCATTCATTTATTGATTAAATGTGCCTAACTCTGTGTACTAGGCCCTGGGTTACAGCTATGAACTAGAATCAGTGGTAGTCAACCTGGTCCCTATCGCCCACTAGTGGGTGTTCCAGCTTTCATGGTGGGTGGTAGCGGAGCAACCAAAGTATAAATAAAAAGCTAGATTTAACTAGAGTAAGTTGTTTTATAAAGATTTATTCTGCCAAACTTAGTGAAAATCCAACATAAAGTACTTGGTAAGTAATTATTATAATAATAATAATGCTTTAACTTGCTGTAACTCTGCTTTATAAATTTTATAAAGTAAAGCTACTTCCCTACTTTATAAATCACTATTACTGTGGAACTGGTGGGTGGTTAGAAAATTTTACTACTAACAGAGATACAAAAGTGGGCGGTAGGTATAAAAAGGCTGACTACCCCTAGACTAGATGGACAGATTGGTGGTGAAACTGCCTCTGTCCAAGTCCAACTGGCCACCAGGTGTCACCAGCACCAGTCACAAGGCCTCTCCAGCCCCTGAAAACAAACCAGCTGGGATGGGGAAGTGTGGATGGGTGAATCTGATTCTACTCAGCCAGCTTGAATCATAAGCAAATTCCTCAAGTGGAAAAAAACCCACCTCCTTGCCCCTCCCCTGCCAAAAAGACATATTCCTGACTTCCCCAAGAGCCTAACTTGTCCAGGACCATGGGAACTCACAACCTTTGTCTGGAATTCTCTCTGTGCCTGTCCCTCACAGAGAGCCCACCAGGCTTCTCATAATCCCCTTTGGTGACCACAGCTCACCTCTCCACAGGCAGCCTATATTGTTATAAGATTCTTCCTGACTTAAAAACCAAAATTTGAGCCTGAGGCGGTGGCTCAGTGGATAGAGCGTCAGACTGGGATGCGGAAGACCCAGGTTCGAGACCCCAAGGTTCGCCAGCTTGAGAGCAGGCTCATCTGATTTGAGCAAGGCTCACCAGCTTGAGCCCAAGGTCGCTGGCTTGAGCAAGGAGTCACTCAGTCTGCTGTAGACCCCCGGTCAAGGCACATATGAGAAAACAATCAATGAACAACTAAAGTGCCGTAATGATCTCATCTCTCTCCCTTCCTGGCTGTCTGTCCCTATCTGTGTCTCTGTCTGACTGCCTGTCACAAAAAAAAAAAAAAAAAAAAAAAAAAAAAAAAACCGAAAAACAAACTGACACTCACTTTGACTTGTCCTAGTTCTGCCTTCTGTGGTCACAAAGAGGAATACTCTTCTGGTCCATACAGCCCTTCAGACACTTGATGAGATTGCTCAATTCCCTTGAGTTTTTTTTTGTTTATTCATCATTCATGACTATACAGAGCATTTGCTGTATGTCAGGCCTCGAGTCCACAGCAGAGAGCAAGCAAAGCTCCATGGTTTTTAGTCTGTTCAAGAAACCAACAACCAAACCAGCAGTAACCATAAAGCATGCACAAAACCAAAGAGGAGAGATCTGGTGACACGGAGCAGAAGGCAAGGCCCTAAGCCAGCATGGGCTTAGGTGCACTTTTGCGAAGACTTCCTGGAGAGACCTCCTTGTGGTCAGGCAAAAGGAGAGCAATTTCAATGCTGTTCAAATATCCAAGTGTTTAAAGAAAAACTGGGAGAGTTTAGCTGGTATCCTGAGCTCAGTTTGCTCGTTAGGAAATGTAACATCATGGAGAAAAGTGGGGTGTTTGGGGGACAGGAAGAGCCATCCAGATAGTGAGAGAGAACATGGAGTATCGGGGCCCTGACAATACCCAGTCTTGCAGGAACATACAACTGAGGAAGGAGCGGTGAGGCAAGGGGCTCACAAAGAAAGAGGAGGCACCTTCAGGTCCTTCAGCAGCTTCTGGACATCAGTATCTGAAGCCCATATCTGGTCTGCTGTGAGGTCCGGGAAACCATGAGGTCACCTACCTTAATGCAGACACTCCATTCTCACAAATACAGCCTGGGAAGGCAGCAGTCTCTTGATGGTGACTTACAGTGCACTTTTGGTTCTCTACAGCCCTTAAGGACTCTTCACTCAAACTGCTAAGAGGCCAAAGTGTCCCCATCACAGAGCGGAGTGAATGAACCTCAGATGGAGCTGTATTCCCATCTTGTTCATTTCTTTTTTTCTCAGTTTTAATTACACAAATATGTATGTGTATGGCTGGGGTTTCACTCCCAGGATGTCTGATTTTCACACCTGGCAAAATGTTACTGATTGCTGACGAGAAGCCTTGTGGCATACCACTTGGACCTCTCTGTAGCTACTTGAGTGTCTTATAACATGGCAGCTGACTGTCCCCAATGCAAGTGACCCAAGAAAGAGAACAAGGAAGAAGCCACAGTCTTTCATATCTAGGTAGTCCTACAATTTTGAAAAGAGGAATACCAAAGGATTTGTGGATAGCTTTTTAAACCCACAGATATCCTAAATCCCTTTCCAAAGTAACCATCATGAATATTCTGTTGTATTTACAAACATTTTTTCTCATGCAAATATACATCTATTTTAAAAAATAAAATAGTATCATAATATACATATTGTCATTTATTACTATTTTGTTTCGTGTTTGAATAGGTAATAATGCACACAATATAAAACTTAAAAGGTACAGAAGCACAAAAAGATATGCCATTAAAAGTGTGTCCCTCTCTCACTTGCTCTCATTCAGTTCACTGCCTCACCATATTACAAACATATACATATCTACCCTTTTGTTTCCACACTCACTGTTCTGCAACTTGCTCTTTCCTCTCACTTTATCTCTCTCAGGTATTTCCATATCAGCATTTAAAGAGCTCTCTCTCTCTCTCTCTCTTTTAGAAACAGGGAGGGAGAGAGATGAGAAGCATCAACTCATAGTTGTGGCACTTTAGTTGTTCATTGATTGCTTCTCATACATGCCTTGACTGGGGGGCTTCAGCTGAGCCAGTGACCCCTTGCTCAAGCCAGCGACCATGGGATCATGTCTATGATCCCATGCTCAAGCCAGTGACCCTGCACTAGATCTGGTGAGCCTGCACTGAAGTCTGATGAGCCTGTGCCTAAGCAGGTGACCTTGGGGTTTTGAACCTGGGACCTCAGCGTCTCAGGTTGACACTCATCATTGAGCCACCACTGGTCAGGCAAGAGCTGTCCCATTTTTTAAAGATCTGCAGAGTATTTCTTTGAATATAAACACCAGAATTTATTTAACATAGACTATTTGAACTAATTCCAACTTTAAAATACACTATAAATGTCTTGCAGTGTCAGTAAATCAAGTGTTACACTACCAATTTTTGTGGTTGTTCACCATGTACTGTCATATGATGATAATCTAAGAAGACAGACACAATCACATATTGTATGATTCTGTTTATATGAAATGCCCAGAGTAGGCAAATCTATAGAAACAGAAAGTAGATTGCTAGTTGCCTAAGGGTGGGGTGGGGATGAGGGTGGTTGAGGGGTGATGGCTACAGGGTTTCTTCTGGGGGTGATGAAAATGTTCTAAAGTTGATTGTGGTGATGGTTGAACAACCATGTGAATATACTAAAAACCAGTTTATTGTGCATTTTAAATAGGTAAGTTGTATGGTATGTGAATTATGTCTCAATAAAGCTGTTACCAAAAACAAACAAACAAAAAACAACTGTAGATCTCTCCACCCTGCTGGATACCTCCTTCTAGGAGGATGTGGCCCCATTATCCACTCCCTAAGATACAATAGCTCAGCCAGATGTGCTTCTTCACCCCCAACCATACATCCTTCAGCCCCTTTTCTCTGTCACGCCTACTAAGATATAATCTAGTCCAGGAAAGACTAAGGCACACTAATTGACTCCATGATGGCGCAATAAACTTATCACAAGGAAGTAGCTGGGGTCAGACTCAGAGCCACCCATGGATAAGACATTAACTCTCTGTGTCTGGCCCTGGTTGGATAGCTTGGTTGGTTAGATTGTTGTCCCCATACACAAAGATTGTGGGTTCGATTCCTAATCAGGGCATGTAGAGGAACAGATCAATATTTCTGTCTCTTTCTCTCCATTCTTCTCTCTAAAATCAATAAATAAAAATTTAAAAAATCTCTTTGTCTACTGGAAAAGTGACTGGAGCCCATGGTAGAGGCCATGGGCTATGTCAGGCCATGTCAGGCTAGCAAGTGTGATTGTTAATGGTAATGATGGCGATCATTGTGAGGGTAGAGATTAGAGCATTTACAAGTCAGGTCTATAAAGACGTTATTTCTTTCCATCTTTATGGCAGTCTTCCAAGACAAAGTATTACCATACTTATTTTAAGTAAGAGAAAACTGAGGCTCAAAGAAATTTAATAACTGGAACTTAAAGAGCTAGGAGAGGCAGAGGCCAAATTGGATCCTAGGTGAACCATGGTCAACTGACATTAAAAACCAATGTCCCGGCCCTGGCCGGTTGGCTCAGTGGTAGAGCGTCGGCCTGGCATGCAGAAGTCCCGGATTCGATTCCCGGCCAGGGCACACAGGAGAAGCGCCCATCTGCTTCTCCACCCCTCCCCCTCTCCTTCCTCTCTGTCTCTCTCTTCCCTACCCGCAGCCGAGGCTCCATTGGAGCAAAGATGGCCTGGGCGCTGGGGATGGCTCCTTGGCCTCTGCCCCGGGCGCTAGAGTGGCTCTGGTCACAACAGAGCAACGCCCCAGAGGGGCAGAGCATCGCCCCCTGGTGGGCGTGCCGGGTGGATCCCGGTCGGGCGCATGCGGGAGTCTGTCTGACTGTCTCTCCCTGTTTCCAGCTTCAGAAAAATACAAAAAAAAAAAAAAAAACCCAAAAAACAATGTCCCTTCTCCTAGCAGGATTTGGGGATCTTTGCACATTAATTTCAGGAACCTCTGAACATGAAAGTGGAAAATAAAATTAAATATAAAAGGGTTGTATGGGCAAAAGGGTGGCTCTTTTGAGGCCGCAGGACTCCAAATCCCACACTCACTCTGTGCTGGGCCCAAGGGCTGATGAACACGTTCTTAGAGGTGTATTCCTCTCTCGGCACACTGATGAGAAGGATGGAAGCTGTAACTGCGCCAGACGTAGAAATGAGAGATGATCCAAAGAAGCACTCAACAGCGTGTGAGCTGGGCAGCCTGGAACTTGGGCCTAACTTCCCTTTGTGACCCTTAGCTTCCTCCTCAGATGCCAGATGGTCAGTCTGGAAGAGCCGGTCTGTCTGAGAGTTGAGAACAACCCCAAGTGTGAAGCTGTCTTGATGCTCTTTAGGATCTGAGGCCCTGGTCACAGTTCAGAGGGCTCTGATCCATTTTTAAGACCCCTTCTTATGCCACTGACCCTGTTGTGGGACAAATTGTGTCCCATGAAAAGATACTAAGGCCTTGGCTGGTTGGCTTAGTGGTAGAGCATCGGCCAGTGAGTGGAAGTCCCAGGTTCAATTCCTGGTCAGGGCATACAGAAGCACCAATCTGCTTCTCCACCCCTCCCCCTCTCCTTCTTATCGCTCTCTTCCCCTCCCGCAACCAAGGCTCCATTGGAGCAAAGATGGCCTGGGCACTGAGGATGGCTCCTTGGCCTCTGCCCCAGGCGCTAGAGTGGCTCTGGTTGCTGCAGAGCGACGCCCCGGAGGGGCAGAGCATCACCCCCTGGTGGGCAGAGCCTCGCCCCCTGGTGGGCGTGCCAGGTGGATCCCGGTTGGGTGCATGCGGGAGTCTGTCTGACTGTCTCTCCCCGTTTCCAGCTTCAGAAAAAAAAAAATATATATATATATATATACCCATAGTTAAAAAAGAAAGAAAAAAAAAAGAGAATCAACCAATGAATGCATAAATAAGTAGAACAACAAATCGATATTTTTCTCTCTCTCTCTTCATCTCTTTCTAAAATCAACTTTTTTTTCTTTTCTTTTTTTTTAGAGTGAGAGGCAGGGAGAGAGAAAGACAGAAAGACATAGAGCTGTTCTTGTATGTGCCCTGACCAGGAATCCAACCAGCAATCTCTGCACTTTAGGACAATGCTCTAACCACAAAGCTATTTGGCCAGGGCTAAAATAAACTTTTTTTTAAAAAAAGATATGTTGAAATCCTAACCCCCGAGTACCTGTGAATGTGACCTTATTTGGAGATAGTATCCTTGCAGATACAATCAGGTTAAGATGAAGTCATTCAGGTGGCATGTTTATGAGGAGAGGAAATGCCATGTGAAAACAGAGACACACAAGCTGAAAAACATCCTGTGATAGGGGCAGGGACTGAAGTACTGTGGCTGCAAACCAAGGAACCTGGGACTACCAGAGCTGAAAGAGGCAAGGAGAAATCCTCATCTAGAAGCTTCTGAGGAAGCATGGCTCTGCCAACACCTTGATTTCAGACTTCTAGCGTCCAAAACTATGAGAGAATAAACGTCTCTTGTTTAGAGGCATCACATTTGTTACAGTAGCCCTAGGAAAACAATACAGATTTGCAACATGTTTACATGCCCCAGTCACACCACCCATTTCTCTGTTCATCCCCTGGCTGAGATCCTTTTCATAACCACAGGGTCTTTATACGTGCTGCTCTTTTGGAATGTTCTAACATCTCCCCCACCCTCCTTCCCTTGTTCCTTCTGAACTTGGCTTAAATGGCGCTCCTTCAGGAGAACTTGGATTGGGGTTTCCCTCAGAGCAGTAGCAGAATGCATTCTTCGCAGCTCTCAGCACATCTGTAGTTAATCACTAGTACAGTTGTGTAATATCCATCGCCCTGGCCCAGTTGTAGGTGTCATGACAACAGTGCTTGACCTGACATATTCACCAGCAGTCCTATCCCCAGAGCCCCAAGGCTGAAGCAATGTTAGAATTTTTTCTCTTTACAGCATACTTTAAACAGTAAACAACTGATATATGTTCAATGTCAGGAAAAGAAGCCCTAGAAAACATAAGGAGCAAAAAGGGGAAAATGTACTACAAATCACCTATATTCCCACTGCACAGAGTAATCATTGCTAGCATTTTGTTACATAGCCTTCCAGACCTTTTCATGCTATGTGTGTGTGTGTATATATATATTTATTTATTTATTTATTTATTTATTTATTTATTTATTTTTCTTTCTGAAGCTGGAAACAGGGAGAGACAGTCAGACAGACTCCCGCATGCGCCCGACCGGGATCCACCCGGCACGCCCACCAGGGGCGACGCTCTGTCCACCAGGGGGCGATGCTCTGCCCATCCTGGGCGTCGCCATGTTGCGACCAGAGCCACTCTAGCGCCTGAGGCAGAGGCCACAGAGCCATCCCCAGCGCCCGGGCTGTCCTTGCTCCAATGGAGCCTTGGCTGCGGGAGGGGAAGAGAGAGACAGAGAGGAAGGCGCGGCGGAGGGGTGGAGAAGCAAATGGGCACTTCTCCTGTGTGCCCTGGCCGGGAATTGAACCCGGGTCCTCCGCATGCTAGGCCGACGCTCTACCGCTGAGCCAACCGGCCAGGGCTTATATACATATATTTTTTAAAATTTTTATTTATGCATTGATTTTAGAGAGAAAGAGAAACATTAATTTGTTGTTCTACTTATTTATGCATTCATTGGTTAATTTTTTTTTTTTTAATAATTTTATTTTTTTAATGGGGTGACATCAATAGATCAGGATACATATATTCAAAGATAACAAGACCAGGGTATCTTGTCGTTCAATTATGATGCATACCCGTCACCCAAAGTCAGATTGTCCTCTGTCACCTTCTATCTTGTTTTCTTTGTGCCCCTCCCCCTCCCCCTTTCCCTCTCCCATTCCCCCCTCCCCCCCGTAACCACCACACTCTTATCAATGTCTCTTAGTTTCACTTTTATGTCCCACATTGGTTAATTTTTAAAAAAGATTTTATTTATTGATTTTAGAGGGAGGAAAGGGAGAGAAAGAGATGTGGGGTAGGAGCAGGAAGCTATTTCTTGTATGTGCCTTGACCAGGCAAGCCCTGTTTTCAAACTGGGGACCTCAGTGTTCCAGGTCAACACTTTATCCACTGTGCCACCATGGGCCAGGCTACCATGCATATTTCTTAAAATGCAATTATATGTGCACTGCTTTTTTTCTGGTAAGAAACATATAAGCAAATTTAAGGGTCAATAATCCAAAATTACATCATCATTTGTAGTGGCTGTCCAACATGTTACTGTAATTAAACCACAGTTTATTTAGTTAACCAGTCTCCAATTGTTGGGCATTTAGATAATTTTTAGTTTTTCTCTGGTGTAAACAATGCTCTTACAAACATCTGAAAAATGGATCTCTCTGTGCCCTTGTCTAACTCTCTTTCTTTCCTTTTCTTTTCTTCTTTCTTTCTTTCATCTTTCTTTATTTTTTTTTTCTTTCCTTACCTTTCCTTTCCTTTCTTTCTTTTTCTTTTTTGCTTGGTGTTCATATTTCACCCGGAAGGCTTGGGTGTGGTTTGGATGGTAAAGAACAGGCTTTTTCAACTTCCTTTTTGATGTTTTGCTGTAAAAAAACCAAACCAAACCACTGCTTCTGCTTGCTGTGGCCTGCCTAGTTTATAAGGCAGGTGGGTGGTGTGGGGAGGGGACAGGATCTGACAATCCCTGTGCCTCTAGAAGCCTGGTGCCTGGAGTTGACCACTCAGGAAGGTGTTGGCTTTGCCAGACTGACCACCAGGTTGTTTTCCTATGGCTTCCTGAGCCAGGTCACAAGAGATCATGCTGCTGGAGGCCTGGAAGAGCTTCCACGTGCTTTGGGGACTCCAAAACCATGGCCATAGATGGGGTAGTGGGCTTTCTGAAAAAGAAGTTTACCCACAAGTGACTGGAGTTGGCCTTGGGGAGACTGGGTTGGTGATGGATGGCTTTTCTGGGGTACTCAGCAATTCCGCAGGTGCTGTTACTAAAAGTTACTGTTACCAGGAGGCCCAGTAGTCATGGTGAGTGACTACAAGAAGGCACTGGAGAAGTGGAAACCTTTGGGGCGACCCCGAGCTTGCCTTAGTGTGAGATTACAGGTGGTGGGGACCGGACCAAAGAGCTCATTTGCAGAGGAGACAGAAGGAGGCCGCATGGCCAAGATGAACACAAGGTGATTCTTTTTTTGAAGTTATTGGGGTGACTTTAGTTAATAAAATTACATAGGCTTCAGGTTAAGGGTGATTATTTCTTCTTTTTTAAAATGTATTGATTTTAGAGACAGAGAGGAAGGCAAAGAGAGAGAGAGAGAAACATTGGTTTGTTGTTCCACTTATTTATGCATTCATTGGTTGATTCTTGTATGTGCTCTGACCATGAATTGAACCTGCAACCTTGATGTATCAGGAGAACAACCTAATCAATTGAGCAACTCGTCCAGGGCAGGGTTGATTATTTCTTGAGGAAGGAGTCCTAGAAATGGATTACTAGGTTCATAACTATGTGTTTTTATATTTATTTATTTATTTATTTATTTATTTATTTTATTTTTCTTAAGTGAGAAGAAGCAAGAAGGCAGGGAGACAGACTCCCCCATGTGCCCTGATCAGGATCCACCTGGCAAGCCCCCTACTGGGCAATGCTCTGCCCAGCTGGGGCTGTTGTTCCTTTCCTTAGCTCTGACCAGGAGTTGAACCTGGGAGATCCATACACCGGGCCAACGCTCTACCACTGGGCCAGATTATGTGTGTTTTTAAAGACTTCTGAAGTGTAGTGCCAACCTGGCCTATAAAATAAAGAATCTTCCTCCAGGAGAAGGGAAGGAAGAAAAGGTTTTGGAGAAAAAACAGGCTTCAGAGGAAATGACAACCAGTTTGGAGCAACGGAGCTGGCAGCAGCAGTGCCATCCAGAGTATTTGGTGCTAGAGAGTGGGGCAGGGTCATGGAGGCCTGAGGCTGCTTGACACAGCTGGACCTTGGGGTCCACTCTGGCAGGACTCTTGGGCAACCTTGACATTCTTTGATTTGGAAACAGCTGAGACCTTGTTCCCCTCAGTAGGCACCTTTGTGAGCCAATTGTAGAGGGGAGAAAACATAAAGAATTACCTCCATTCTTGTAAAATTATTTTCAAAACCAAGAGAGCTTTCAGGAAGCCTCACTGCTTGTGAGAGGCCACTGGCAGCTATGACTGTTTTGTGTCCTCTTGTGTCAGGCTGTGTTGTGGGGGAGGGTAAAGGCAAGGATTCTTTGATCTGAGCACAAATGGACTGCTACTGCTCTGTGGGTAGCATCCCCACCCCACTCTCCAGGCCTGCCCATCTCCAAATCAGATCAGCTCATAAGGTTGCCAGGAAGTGACCAGACACACTCCCCACTCCAGGAGAAACTGTAAACAAAAAACTGGATTCTGGCACTTTCCATCCAGGAAACTAAGACACAGAGCAAGCTGGCCTTTGGAGCAACCCACCTGGCTTCCAGGTCCCCTTGTTTCATTTACTATCTGTGGTGCCTAGTGAAAGTTAACTCACCTCACTGAGCTTCAGATTACCCATCTGTAAAACGGGGATAGTATTATACCCGTCTGATAGGGTGGCTGAATCAGTTAAGTGAAATAATGTATGGAACACTTGGCATAATATATTATTATTATTATCCATGTGACTGCCTTTTTGGCTGGAACCACCAGATTCTCTCTGAGAAATCACAGGCATGGCCACTTCCATATAGAACCCAAATCCCACACTCCCATGCTGGCTTTCTGCTCCTACCAAGCCCTTTACTAGAAAGATTGCTGTTACAGGAAATAACTATTCATTCCCCCTCGCCTCCCTCCCATTGCACAGTCTTCAGGAAAAGAGGATCTCATCAGGAAATCAGAATAAAAATAATAAGGCAGGGCTGCATAATGTAGAGTGTGCTGCCTTAGGCTGGGGGTGTGGAGTCTGTGAGAGTATCGGTAGAGTATGTTTAATTGCAGAAGTTGAAGGAGAAGCTGGTGTCAGCCTGCAGTCCAGGGAAATGTGAGGAAATTTCTGAACACCCTCAGCTTTGGGGTAGCAAACTGCAGTGGAATGGAGCCTTCACAAGCTTTTTCAACCACACACCCCAGACAGGACTGGGGCGTGGCTCATCAACAACTTGTGGGAGGGCTCTTCCTTCCTCTCCGGGGACCAGGAAATCCCCCTCCCCTGCACTCTAAGCTGTAGTCAGATGAGATGCCAGGGTTGGAGTGTGATAGCAAAAGCTTCAAATTGTTTTTAAGTTTTCATTTTCAGGCTGCACCTAGAGAGGCTGCCTGTAATCGCTGGGAGCTATTGCACGGAGCCTTTCTCTCCCTGTTGTTTCCCAGAAACAACCTTTCATCTGGAGGTAGAAGGTAGGAACTGCCTAGCCAAAGCGCCAAGGCTGAGGCCCCTGGGGACCCCTTCTGGCTGCCTGCTCCCACTCCCTGAACTGTGGTTTTAAACTTTGCTGACTAATATCCTTCCTGGGGTGGATTTTGGGGAGGGGGAAGCTCAGGTCCCCAAGGGTCCCTAGGTGGGTGGCAACTCATAGCTCTGGGTCTGGGTGACTTGCTGCTTCTTTCCTCACCACCCTGTGGTTTCCCTAGAGTTGGGTGGGGTGTATATGTGTGGGCCCATGAACTTCTCTGTCTGTTCTGTTTTCAATAAATCTCTCAACCCTGGCCGGTTGGCTCAGTGGTAGAGCGTCGGCCTGGTGTGCGGGAGTCCAGGGTTCGATTCCCGGCCAGGGCACACAGGAGAAGGGCCCATCTACTTCTCCACCCCTCCCCCTCTCCTTCCTCTCTGTCTCTCTCTTCCCCTCCCACAGCCAAGGCTCCACTGGAGCAAAGATGGTCCAGGCACTGGATGGCTCCGTGGCCTCTGCCTCAGGCGCTAGAGTGGCTCTGGTTACAGCAGAGCCACGCCCCAGATGGGCAGAGCATCGCCCCCTGGTGGGCGTGCCGGGTGGATCCCGGTCGGGCGCATGCGGGAGTCTGTCTGACTAACTCCCCGTTTAAAGCTTCAGAAAAATACAAAAAAAATAATAATAAATAAATAAATAAATAAATAAATCTCTCCTGGACTGGAGCTCTGGGATGCTGTATGCCCAGCCTGTCCCCAGAAGTGTCTCCAAGAGCAGCCCCTCTGTTTAGCTGGGCATCAGGGAAAGGGGTGAGGGAAGCTGGCCAGCCAGGGCCTCAGTCCTGGAATGACAGGAGAGTGAGGTACATGCCATGGATTCATTGGTACCCACAGATGCTGCACTCCAGCTTGCACCCATCTATCCCTCGGCCCAGGGGTCACAGAGCCAAGATGGCAGCACTTGTTCTTCTGGTTGTCTTCCTGGCAGCCCTTAGAGTGTTGGGGGAGCCGCCAGACCACCTTCTCAGTCACTTGGTATACTACCTGACCTCCCAGCAGCTGGGACTGTTGTTCAAGGGAGTCTGCTATTTGGCCGAGGAGCTCTGCCACGTCCACTCCAGGTGACTGACTCCATGGTGATTGGGCACCCAGTATGTCTCAGTCCCTTGACCCCTAGCCCTGCCCCTCCTTGAATCTCTCTAGCTGAGCTGGGGTATGGGGTTTGGTTGTCATCTGCAGATATCAGGACAGCTGCTGGAGGGCTGTGCGGGCCTGCCTGGGCTACCCCATCCGCTGTGTGGCCCTGCTGCTGCTGTCCTGCTATCTCTACATATCCCTCCCAAACTCAGCTGGCCTGCCCACCATTTGGTCACTTGTCCTCCTGGGCCTCTCACAGGCACTGAACATCCTCCTGGACCTCCAGGTATGACACAGAAGGAAGTAGAGGGGACGGCCAAGTGGAGTCTGTGGCTAGTGTGACCTGCTCTGAGCTTAGTACTGGGAGAAGGACCAGTTTAGAGGTTGGATCTTGAAGTGGAACAAGTAATATACAGAAACAGTGGGGCCAGCAATGGCAGAGAAAGGAGAAAATCAGCAGCAGGCTGGGAAATCTTAGAGAAGGGCTCTAGTTGTCTTTCATGGTGACCCCTCAACCCCACCCTGCTGTCCACAGGCCCTGGCCCCAGCTGAGGTCTCTACAGTCTGTGAACAAAGAAAATTCAGCGTAGCCCATGGGCTGGCTTGGTCATATTATATCGGGTACCTGCGGCTGATCCTGCCAGGTGGGCCATCCTATATGTCCCCCTTTTTATAGCTGCAAGACACACAGACAACAAGATACATAGTTTCCAGAACTTGGTATATTTTTCAAAGTATTTTCACTTCTAACATCATTTGATTCCCAAAGCAATCCTTTAAGCATGAAGAATGTTATTATGTTTGGTTTACAGGAAGAAATATTCAGTGACTTGTCCAAGGTCTCTCATGAATTCTTTCAATAACTGTTTACTGCATGCTGTGTGCCCATGATGTGCATTTCCTCTTTTAATATGCACCTTATGAGGAAGGGATAATCGTCATTCTTGCTTAAGAGATAAGAAAAATGTGGTTTCAATAGATTAAGTGACTTGTCCAAAGTCACTTAGCTTAGCAAGAGAAGATAGGATCTGAACCCAGACCTGTCCACAGGTTGGACCCTTGACCACTCTACTGTAAGTCTATGTGTTGTGTCTCATTCTTCTGACTTGCCATCCAAGGCTGGGGTCCTCCCATATCTTGGTGCTGCCTTCCCTTGACAACAGCACTTCTGCTAGGAAATGGCTTGTGCTGGAGGCCTGGCTCAGTGCATCTGGGGATGCTGGCAATGTCACCTTCTGGGGCTCTGCCTGCCACTCAGAGCCCTGAAAGCTGTGGTGGGAAGGAGCGGGACTGACGGGAACCTGGAAAAGGACATGTGAGGGGAGAAACGGTGAAGAGAGCAGGTGGAGGGGTGAGGAGGTTTCCTGGATGCGCTACTCCTCCTGGCCTCCTTGACAGTATGAGGGGACTGGGCCCTCGGGTCTCTTGCACCTACACGTTGAGGGGACCTATGACCCAATGGGAGACAGGGTTAGTGGGAATGACTTCTTGGGCCTCTCCACCATAGGGCTTCCAGCCCGGATTCGCAGTTACAATCAGTTTCATAACATACTACGAGGTGCACAAAGCTATCGGCTGTATATCCTCATCGCGTTGGACTGTGGGGTGCCTGATGACCTGAGCATGGTTGACCCCAACATCCGTTTCCTGCATGAGCTGCCCCAGCAAATCGCTGACCGTGCTGGCATCAAGGGCCGGGTTTACACCAACAGCATCTACGAGCTTCTGGAGAACGGGATGCCGGTGAGTGTGCAGGAAGGTGAGTCCTGCTGGAGAGGGTCAGACCCAGAGCCCCTCACTCCACTGATAAAAATGTACTGCCCTTCTCTGGGCCTCACTTTCCCCAATGAGTCCCAGAGCTGGGCAAGATTCAGAGCTGAATGAGGATAATAAGTAATATTCACTGAGCAGTTATGCATGCCAAATGCTATTCTAGATGCTTCATCTAACCACCTCAATAAATTCTCACCACTGCCTTGTGGGGTAGGGACTGTTATGACCTCTATTTCACAGATGACAGAACTGAAACTCAGAGAACCAGGGAGAGAGTGGACAGTTTTGACCTGAGTATACCATTCTTTTTACCATAAAACTATATGAAAACTATGAGAACATCTGATAGATTTCACATGAATGGTGGGGAGACCCAGACCCGGGCTGAGCCCCAGACCCTGGCCTCCAGACTTCTTTTTTCTAAAATTTTTATTGATTGATTGATTTTAAAGAGAGAGGAAAGGACAGAGAGAAAGAGAAACATCAATTTGTTGTTCCACCTATCTATGCATTCATTGGTTGGTTCTTGTATGGGCCCTGACCGGGGATTGAACCCACAACCTTGGCACTTTGGGCCAATGCTTTAACCAACTGAGGTATTGGGCCAGGACATGGCCCCCAGACTTGGTTTCAAGCTGGAGTAGTTGACAGCCTAGCTCGGTGGGCCTGCCCTGGGATCTTAGGAGGATCTGTGAAAGGTAAATTTAGCTCAGCCTTGGCCCTGATTTTTGGAGTGGGGCATCAGAGGCAAAGGCCAACCAGACAGCATAACCCCAACAGGGTGGCACCTCCCAGAACTCCATCTCTACAGGCCAAGGGAGTGGGGTCCCTGCAGTGGTACTGGGGTCCCGAGTATATCTGCCCTGGTTTAGTCTGGTCTTCCTCTCACCTCTTCCAGGTGGGCACCTGTGTTCTGGAGTACGCCACCCCCTTGCAAACCCTGTTTGCCATGTCACAAGATAGCCGAGCTGGCTTTAGCCGGGAGGATCGGCTTGAGCAGGCCAGACTCTTCTGCAGAGCCCTTGAGGACATCCTGGCAGATGCCCCCGAGTGTCAGAACAACTGTCGCCTCATTGTCTATGAGGGTAAGGGGTCGATAGTCTGGAAGGCAGGAGGAGTCGGGGTTCCAGGAGTCTCCCAGGAGATCAGAAGGAGATATGACAGCATCATGCCCTGGGCCTTCCCAAGTGGCAAAGGCACTCAAGTTCTGCCCCTTCCTCCCCTGAGAGGGCTCGACCTCCCTACATTGGGACACTTGGTTGTCTGAGGTCTTTGGCTACGAGTTTTGGGTGAAGCATGAAGAGATGAACTCTGGGGGCTCCTCACTTCATCTAAGGATGTCAGAGGAAGCAAGAGAGCCCAGGCCAGGAACTAAGCGATTGATGGGCTGTGGGCGCGGCTCTGCCGCTCCTTCACTGTATTATCTTGGGCAGGTCTCTGCCCTTCTCTCAGCATCATCCTTTTTTTTTCTTTAAGTGAAAGGAGGGGAGATAGACAGACTCCTGTATGCACCTCAACCAGGATCCACCCAGCAACCTCTGTTTGGGGTCGATGCTCGAACCAACCGAGCTAACCTCAGTGCCCAGGGTTGACGCTTGAACCAATTGAGCCACTGGCTGCAGGAGGGGAAGAGAGAGAGGAGGGGGAGAGGGCGGGAGAGAAGCAGATGGTCGCTTCTCATATGTGTCCTGACCAGGGACCGAACCTGGGATGTCTGCACACCGGGCCGACGCTCTATGCACTGAGCCAAACGGCCAGGGCGTAAGCATCATCTCTAAAAGCAAGAGGGTGGAATTCCACTATCTCTAAAACCACTTCTAGCAGCAGGATTCCATGAAACAATGGCTGAGATAGGGCAGGGGTGTGGGGAGGTGGAAAGGAGGGAGGGTTGAAGGATCTGTCCAGCGAGTCCTGTGGATGTGTTGGAGTGGGAGTGTGTGAGGTTCTCACTCCACTTCCCACCACCTTCCCCACCCCTATTCCAGAACCTGCAGAAGGAAGCAGCTTCTCGCTGTCACAGGAGATTCTCAGTCACCTGCAGCAGGAGGAAAAGGAGGAGCTTACTGTGGGTAGTGTGGAGACCTCAGTGGTGCCTGACACTTCCATCCTGCCCCAAGAGCCCGAGCTCCTCATCAGTGGCATGGATCAGCCTCTCCCGCTCCGCACGGATATCTTCTGAGGCTCAGGGTCACTTTGTCTGAGCCCCTGGTGATCCCCAAGACTCTCCAGATGGGGGACTTTCTTTAGGAGCTAGATGCTCAGTGAAGCCAACTGCTCCCATGGGGGGCTTCTCAAAAAAGGTACAGGGACTTGACATCTTAAGATGAGTCCTATGACTTTGAGCAAGTTGTTTTAAATGAGCTGTGGTGTCCTCCTATATGAAATGGGATCATAATGATTACCCTACCTACCTCACAGGGTTGTTGTGAGGACTAGGACTCTATGGAAGCTTCTTGTAAATTCATTGCCAGGTAAACTAAAGGAATGTGCCAGGTGTCTTCCATTGGACCCTCCAGGCCCACTCTCCACCCCTCTCCACCTCCTCTGCCCTGGGATGGCATCAATAGGCTCCCTTGCCCTGTGGCTTCTGGTTATGTTTGGTCAGTGGGGAACCTCAGTGGGAGAGCAAAGGAAAAGGGGAGAAACGAGGTTAAAGTATTTATTCTCCCAGCACCTTCCTTGCGGTGTCAAGGTCACTGTGGACTCTCTGCATCTCTTGACCAAACCCACCCAGGTCCCGTGAATTGCCTCCTCCCCTTGCCCCTTCAGGCCTCACAGTGGTATTGGCTCTCCCCCGATGGTCATCCTGGAGAACTCACCCTTGTTTTTGGTTTCCTTATACCCGCCCTTCTAAATGGTCTCCTTTTTAAACACTCCTCAGATAACACATTTGAGTGTGCTGTCTTTCTCAGGCTATACTCTATTGGCATTTATTATCTGCAGTGTCCAAATCAGCTTGCACAGACATGCTTCCTTACACCCGTCCTCATCCTAGTACAGGGTAGTGGAGTGGTGGGTATCATTTCAATGTGGACAGAGCCCACTGGGCAGGCTGAGAGCAGAGTGTTGGGCAGCACCCACCACTCCACCTGCCCTTTCAGTGTCCTTGTCTCCAGTGGGAGGCTTGGAGAGCAGGGAGGGACCAGGGGCTGCCTAGGGAGCATACAGATACCGTGAGGGATACACCTGTGTCCTGGCCAAGGGGTTGCTCAAAGAAGCAGAAACCAGTGAATAAAATTCCCCAGATGAGAGAGCCTGCAAACGGATAAAGAGAGAAGAGGGTTTGTGTGAAGAGTTGGGACATACTCTGGGCGACACTGGACAACATACCTGCCACCTGTCATACCTTATGCTATCGTGGTTAGAATTGAGTCACTATAACAATACTATGGTAGCAAAATCGCCCCCATCTGGGAGGGAAGGTGGCCCATTTCTAGCAGTTTTATTTGTTCCACCCAGAACTTGTTCCCTCCCTCCTACCTTTGTTTTCATCAAAAGTATTCAAGCCTGACCAGGTAGTGGCACAATGGATAGAGTGTCAGTCTGGGACATGGAAGACGCAGAATCAAGGGCTTCCGCTATGTGACCTTCCCACCCTTCCAGCCCCCAACATGGTGCTCAAGCTGTGGAGCCTGACAGCCTCAGGTTCAAATCCTGCTCCATCACTTAGTACATGTGTCTACCTAAGTGTCTTAATATCTCTAAGTGTAAAATGGGAATAACAGTGGCTCTTCTTCCCAAGGTTGTTAAGAGGAGTGAATGGTATGATATCTGCAGGCCCATGGAGGAAGCCGGAGCCCAGCACATAGCTGGCCTTCAAGAAGGAGCAGCACCTGACCAGGCAGTGGCGCAGTGGATAGAGTGTTGAACTGGGACGAGGAGGACCCAGGTTCGAAACCTCCAGGTCGCCAGCTTGAGCGCGGGTTCATCTGGTTTGAGCAAGGCTCACCAGCTTGAGCCCAAGGTCTCTGGCTTGAGCAAGGGGTCACTCAGTCTGCTGTAGCCCCCTGGTCAAGGCACATATAAGAAAGCAATCAATGAACAACTAAGGTGCTGCAACAAAGAATTGATGCTTCTCATCCCTCTCCCTTCCTGTCTGTCTATCCCTCTCTGTCCCTCTCTCTGTCTCTGTCACACACATACAAAAAAAGGAACCGCTATTAACATTATAGCTGCCTCTCATCAACCCAAAGGTAGCAAACCAGGCCTCTGCACACATCACACATTCCATCTCTGTTCCTCTTTATCTTCTGTTATTCCCCAGCCTCCATGACTGTGCTGGGTCTCACCGAGGGAAATTCCCAGGGTTGACTTGTTGCCCTCAGGTGTTCCCCAGGGTAAAGCCCCCGGAGGTCCCTCCTTAAATGTCTGCCTGCATGCTCTTGACTGCACGTAAGTGAAGCTCAGAGGTATCGGGGAAAGGCGTGCCTTTCCAGAGAGTTATGGGAGGCTCAGCTCTGTCTTCCTGGCCTCACTCTTGCATCTTCCCAACCTCCATGTCCCTCCCCCTATAGGTCTTCTCCCCATTTCTTTCTTATCCTATACAAGCTCTATAAAGCTCCCTTTCCTTTCCTGTCTTCCCACCAGCTGGACAGTTCTGGATTTGGGAAATGTGCTGAGGTAAATTCTAGGCTAGTTCCAGCAGGCCCATGTGCACTGAAAGTGGGAGGTAATGAGAGCGCCCAGATTTCCCTCCATCTCATTGTGGGAGGGCCCCAAGACAGTAGGGCCATTCAAAATTAATTTTGGGGAGCTATGACTGATGCTTAGGGCTTTGCAAGGAACTTGGAAATTGTCAATAAGTCCTGCACCCTAATAGCCAAAGGGATGCCCCCCAATCAGTGAAGAGCAACAGATTTTCCTTCCTTTCCCAAGTCCCAGAGAAGGCAGAGCCCTGGGTTCTTCGCCTTGGCACTCCTTGGCTGCCATCCCAGGACCTGGGGGCTGGGACGACAGGGCCTCTAAGGAGAGCTCCTGACACCCCTGCAAGAGGTAGGGTGGGTGGTGGAATCTTCCAAGCTGGACTTACCTGGACACCCAAAAGAGAGGAGATTAGGGGTGGGAGGAGGGTAGGGACGTGGGGAAGGAGGTTAGGGGTCTGGTGGTCCAGAAGAGGAGGGAGTAGCTTTGTAGGGCAGCCCTCAGCACTAGAAATGCTAACAGCAGCACAGGCCTGAGCAGTGCCCTCGGGCTTCTTTTATTTCCCCTGGCCACACCAAGGCTTTCTCCGTACTCTACTGAGAGGGCAGCTCCAGTTCAGTCCATGTGTGCACTTCCGAAGCTCTGACACCCACGTACCAACTTGCCTTTGCCCTAATTCTCTGTCCAATTTCTTGTTTTGAGCCATGTCAGGCCAATTTTCCAAAGTCTCCCTCCTACAGATACGTGACTTCATTGATGCTGAGCCTAGGCCCATCTGGCACAAGGCAGGAGCCAGAGACAGGAGGGCCCTGCTGGGTGTCTTCATGACTGTCCTGGGGGTCCAGCACTCGCCAGTGGATGAGGTAGATGCCACCTTCTTGCTTTGGGGCTGGTGGCTCTGTGAGGAGAGTGGCATGGCCCTGGTGTAGACTTGGCCCAAAGTGAACTGCCACCACAATAAACACTGCCAGCAGGACAAAGATCGTGACAATGATGGTGAGCAGAGGCAGCCCGTCCTCTTGAGGTGGTTCCCAGGTCCCGCTCAGCAGTTCTGGGAGCTGCCTCTGGAGTTCTTGCTCTGCTGAGCAGTTCACAACTGGAGAAAGCCTGGGAGAGCGGCCAGCCTGGGAGGGTCATGGCAGAGAGAGAAGGTGACATAGGCATGCACACATAGAAAAAGACCAAAATAGAGAGAGTCACCCAAAGGGAACAGAAAGAGAAAGATAGAGAGCCTCGGGGGGTGGGGGGAGGAACAGGGACAAAGAGAGAGGCAGAGCAAAGACATTGAGAGAGAGACAGAGAAACATATAGATAAAGACACACATAGCAACAGAGAAAATAAAAGAAAAAGACAGAGGAGGAAATGGGGAGAAAGAAAGATAGAAAGAGAAAAAGAGAAAGCAGTAAAGATAGATACAGAGGCAGAGAAAAAAGAAACCGAGATGAGGAGACAAAGTTGTTCAGAAAGGAACAAAGGAGGGGCTTCACTGCAGTCTAGCAGAGTTTGGCACTGCAAGCCCCCCTCCAATGCCCTCTCTTCCCAGGCCTCCATCAAAACTAAATAGATCCTGGGTCTTGGGTCAGGAATCTTAGCACACTATGGGCTGCTGTCTCATGTCCTGGGCAGTGTACAGTGAGCAACTGCTTCTTAAAGTCCTAGAGAGGCCCTGGCCGGTTGGCTCAGCGGTAGAGAGTCGGCCTAGCGTGCGGAGGACCCGGGTTCGATTCCCAGCCAGGGCACACAGGAGAAGCGCCCATTTGCTTCTCCACCCCTCAGCCGCGCCTTCCTCTCTGTCTCTCTCTTCCCCTCTCACAGCCAAGGCTCCATTGGAGCAAAGATGGCCCAGGTGCTGGGGATGGCTCTGTGGCCTCTGCCTCAGGCGCTAGAGTGACTCTGGTCGCAACATGGCGATGCCCAGGATGGGCAGAGCATCGCCCCCTGGTGGGCAGCGCGTCGCCCCATGGTGGGCGTGCCGGGTGGATCCCGGTCGGGCGCATGCGGGAGTCTGTCTGACTGTCTCTCCCTGTTTCCAGCTTCAAAAAAATGCAAAAAAAAAAAAAAAAAAAGTCCTAGAGAAAGGGAGTCATTGTGTGCAGCATCTCATGTTCCCACTATGTACATAGAAGGGGGGGTGCCCTGGGGGAAGGGAAGGAGGGAGAGGAGACAGGAACTTCAGAAACTTGGCGAGGGGAATACCTCATCCGTGATATCCCCCCAGGTCTCAGGCTTAGACTCTGGGACCAGGAAGGCAAGGGATGGCCAGTGTGGATTCCTGACTCTGCCCAGGACAGACTGAGGAGATGCCATGCTAGCCTTTACCTCTTTCAGGGCCCCAGAGTGCTAAAAGCTGGAGGTCTTGATCCCCACCTCTGTCTGTCTCCACCCTAAGTGTGGGGTTATGGGGGATGGAGAGGTGGGGGAGTGGAGGGTTGCTGTGAAGATAGCACACCTCCAAACTATAAATCCTGGAGCTGGCAAGGTCATTACAGGCTCAAAAGCTTCTTCTACCTAACCTCACTGTCCCCAGTTGGACCATCAGAAGCAGACCCTTTGGGGTGGAGACCCTCTCTTAACACTGAGCCCTCAGCCTGGCTCTTTGATGGGTGTGCATTTGGGGTCCGGGAAGGCTGTCCAGGACAAACCCATTCCCCTTTGTCTCTCAGTCACACTGTTCACCCCATCCCATCCCCAACACATGTCCTTTCAAATGAATGTGGAAGCCTATACCTCCCAGCCCACATAAGTCTCAGGCTTTCTGGGGCCCAGGCCACAGAGCTCTCAGGCAGGGGGTGGGGAAGCAGCTCCAGATACACAGGGGAAAAAGGAAGCACAGGCTGGTGAAAAGCAAAGGGCCCCTGCAGGGAGCTAAGACAGCCTGCTGGAGGGGGTGAGGGGAGAGTTTACCTGGTGCATTGTCCCCGGAGCAACACTCCCTCAAGACTGGTGGCCAGCTGGGCAAAGGAGAGCCTGCCACCCCAGCTCGGTGGCCCCTACCCGGAGCTGCCACGTCCGATGGGGCTTACAGGACACACACCCTCTGCACACACACCTTCAACGTTCTCTCCCGCGCTTTCACTTCCTTGAACATAAGAGCAACCCTGACGCAGCCCGTAACTCTCTTAGCACCTAGATCTTACTCCTTGGCACCTCTTTTCATACCCCCTGCCATCTTCAGGAGGGTCTGCCTGCCCACTCCTCCTCCACCTGATCCCAGACACTGGCTATTGTCCCTCCCCAGCCCCACCACCCACCAGGACATACTGATTCCCAACCCTAACCAATTTGGTAAAGTACTATCCTTTGATTTTTTTTTTTTTAACTAAAAAAAATTTTTTTTATTTACTGATTTTAGAGAGGGGATGGGTATCAATCTGTTCTTGTATGTGCCCTGATTGGCACCCAACCAACAACCTCTGTGCTTTGGGACTATGCTTTAACCAACTGAGCTATCTGGTAAGGGCTGATTTCTTTTTTCTTTTAGATTTTATTTATTGACTTTTCAGAAAGAGGAAAGAGAGAGAGAGAGGAGGGAGAAGCAGGAAGCATCATCAACTCATAGTAGTTGCTTCCTGTATGTGCCTTGACTGGGCAAGCCCAGGGTTTTGAACGGGCAACCACAGCCTTACAAGTCAATGCTTTATCCACTGCACCACCACAGGTCAGGCGATTTTTAAAAAAATATATGATAGTATCTCAAACACACTAGAAATCTCTCTGCCCCTACCACCAGCTCTATCTATCTCAACAGTTTGTCACATTTATTTTTAAAAATTTTAAGAAATAAAATGTTACAAGTAAAATAGAATCCCCACAACCCTGATCTCTTCCCTCCCTCTCACCCCAGCGATAACCACTTTGTTGAATTTGATGTTTATCATTCCAGTGCATGGTGTTCTTTTCTCTTTGGGCTTTTTCTTTGGTTTTTACAAATATAAATTTTATATGTCTCTGCATCTGTCTTAATGCAGACATTTGAGAATGTTTGTGCTTTAACATGTCTAGGTCACAAAAAATGCTCACCAGTCTCTCCTCTCTCTGAAGATAATTAGAAAGGATAATTTTTTGTCCCAACTAACTCCGTGGGACCAGCCATCCTTCGTTCTGTCCCTTGTTGTACATGCATTACCTTCCATTCCAGTGTGGAGACCAAAAGACCTCCAGCAACTTCCCTCACCCAGTGGCTTGATCCCAACTCTTTGGCTCTCAGCCAACCTGCTCCACACACTGACATTTAGGAACCCCACTCAGACCTCCAAGCTCACTAAAACCCAGGTCATCAGGCTGCTGACCTCACCTGCAAAGTCAGTGTGACCAGGAGCTGGCTGGTCCCCTCGCAATGTAATCAAAGGCTGCAGTCATTCTCTGCCTCCCACCTCGGACCACTTAGACATCAGCCAGAGGGAATCTGGGTCATGCCACAGTCCAGAGCTTCAGCCACTGCTGTCTGCCTTCTGACTCCTGAAGACACATGTCCATCCCATTGCTCTCACAGGCCCTGCCGCTACCACTCCAGTCTGTGAGTCCAAAAGTCAATATCTGATCCTTGTGATGCCTAATTTTTCCTTCCCCTCCCTCATCGATCTTGGATTTATCTCCTGAAGGGATTCAGAAAGGATAAGGGGGTTGCATTTCAGGGACCAGATTACTGTTTCAGCCTTCTCTCACTTCCCTATCTCCATGCTCACTCTTGTGAGCTGCCCTCCCTCACTCCTACCACCTAAATACTAACCATCTTTTATAGCTGACTGCCAGTGTCACCTTCTCCCGGAATGTATTCTTCAGTTCACGATACTGCAGTAGATTTCTCTTTTCCTTAAACCCTGTAGCAATATTTTCTTATCTAGCTCCTGACATTTGTCTCACTCTGTCTTATGTTATAGGTGTGTGGGAGCTCGTTTTCCCTTCTAGCCTGTGAATCCCACCAGGGCATTCCTGTCTGTGCTCCTGAGTCTATCAGAGTAGCTGGTACTACACACAGGTGCTGGGCAAGAGTTTGAGTAGAACTAGAACTTGGACAAACCCTCCACTCCCATCCTTTCCTTAGTACTAGAGGTTGAAAGGAGCACCCTTCACCTGAGGGCAATTCTGAGCCATGACAAGAGTTCCTCTGTCTCTTTTTGGCTCTTTGTTGTCATAGAATCTCTTAGATGGGTTGAGGGGGCTAAAATGATTAAGAATCTGCTCCTATTTCACAGAGAAGAAAAGTTCTGGCTTTCAAGGTATGAGCCCTGGGACCAAAGATGAAAAGTCCTCCCTCTGGGTTGGGGTTCCCTGCCTCAGTTCTGTATACTGGGGTCACGTCTCTTTTCCAACTCGCCAGTGGGCTTGGAAATGGCCCCTGGCCTAAGTAAGGCAAAGGGTGGCCCTTTTTCTCTCACTCTGTCCCCACTGAAGGCAGCCAGGATTAAAATTCTGCAAAGGAAGCTGAGGGGGGACTTGTGGGAACATTCTGAGCAGGCCAATTGGAGGTTGTCCTGATAGGGAGCCATTGCGAGCTGGTTAACTTCTAGAGCTCATCTCAAGCTCTGGATCACTGGAATAAGTCAAGAGCAAGGGTTGTCCATTTCAGCTATACCCTACCTCCAGCCTTCTTATTACAAGCTAGAGATCTATAAGGTGTGTGGGATCTCTCTGCGGGGTAATAAAAATATTCTAAAACTGTTTGTGGGGATGAGTACCCAAGTATCTTAGATAAACTAAAAGCCACTGAATTGTACACTTTTAATAGGTAAATTGTAGAGCATGTGTCTTACTCTGTTCAGGCTGCTATACCAAAATACCATGAACTGGGTTTATAAACAACAGAAATTCTTTTCTCACAGTTCTGGAGGCAGGGAAGTCCAAGATCAAAACATCAACAGATCAGCCTCTGATAGCCCCTTACTGGTTCACAGATAGAGCCTTCTTGCTGTCTCCTCGCATAGCAGAACAAGCAAGCTTGCTCTCTGGGGACTTTTTATAAGGGTACTCATCTCAATCATGAGGGCTCTACCATCCTGACCTAATCATCTCCCAAAGGTCCCACATTATAATACCATCACCGTGGGAGTTAGGATTTCAACATATGAATTATTTAAGGAGACACAAACTTTCAGCCTATAGCAAGTAGTATGTGAATTATATCTCAATAAAGCTATTAACACACACACACACACACACACACACACACACACACACTGAAAAACCAAACACTTCTAAGAATGGCTGAAATAATAATGTGATAAGCCCATAGCAGTTCATACCAGAATCAGTCATAAAAGAAAAAAATGGAAGTAGCTTAACTGTTCAAAAAATAGAGAGATGATTGCCTTGGCCAGATGGCTCAGTTGGTTGGAGCACCATCCTGATATGAAAAGATTGCCAGTTCGATCCCTGGTCAGGGCACACACAGAAACAGATTGATGTTCTGTCTGCCTCTCTCTCTCTTCCTTTCTCTCTCTAAAATTAATAAATTTAAAGGGTTATAATTGTTTAAATATAGAAAGATGATTAAATAGACCATAGCATATTATGTAAGTTCCCATTATTTTTATTTTTTTAATTTATTGATTTTAGAGAGAAAGAGAGACATTGATTTGTTGTTCCACTTATTTATGCACTCATTGGCTGGTTCTTTTTTTTTTTTTTTTTTTTTTGTATTTTTCTGAAGCTGGAAACAGGGAGGCAGTGAGACAGACTCCCGCATGCGCCCGACCGGGATCCACCCGGCACGCCCACCAGGGGGCGATGCTCTGCCCATCCAGAGTGTTGCTCTGTTGCGACCAGAGCCACTCTAGCGCCTGGGGCAGAGGCCACGGAGCCATCCCCAGCGCCCAGGCCATCCTTTGCTCCAATGGAGTCTCAGCTGCGGGAGGGGAAGAGAAAGACAGAGAGAAAGGAGAGGGGGAGGGGTGGAGAAGCAGATGGGCGCCTCTCCTGTGTGCCCTGGCTGGGAATCGAACCCGGGACTTCCACACACCAGGCCGATGCTCTACCACTGAGCCAACCGGCCAGGGCCCATTGGCTGATTCTTGAATGTGCCCCAACTGAGGATTGAACCCACAACCTTAGTGAAATGGGACGATGCTCTAACCAATTGAGCTACCTGGCCAGGCCATAAGTTGCCATTAAAATGATCATTATAAAGACTGTGAGCCAGCAGGAAATGCTTATGATTTGGAAATACAGGGAAGGCTTCTTCTCTTCCTTTCCTTTCTGGAATAATTCAGTCCTGAAGGTTAGGCAGAACAAGGTGGGCAATATGCTCCCAGGGGTGGGGATGAGGGAAGTCACAGTGGCTCAGAACAGAAGGTCCAAGCCCATGAGTAAGGGAGGCAGGGGCATGGCCCCTGGGGTGGAGGGTCAGAGCCTGAGTAGGGTGTCAAAGGCACCCATGAGAAAAGGATAGCAGCGAAGATGGGAGCTAGGTTACAAAGGAAGTGATCAAATAAGGATAATAGGAGCCAGACTTCAGAGAAGGGCCTTGGAGAAGCTACCCCGTCACAGCATCAGTGCACCCGGTGGATCTCAGGTGATTTTCTTTTTCAGTTACAGTTGACATTCAATATTATTTTATATTAGTTTCAGATGTATAGTGAATAAACATTTATATAATTAACAAAGTGATCCCCCCATAAGTCTGGCATCATATACAGTTATTATAATATTATTGACTATATCCCCTATGCTGTACTTTACATCCCATGACTATTTTGTAGCTACTTATTTGTAGTTCTTAATCTTTTTACATTTATCACCCAACCCCTCTCACCCACCCCCCAATCTGGCAAACATCAGTTTGTTCTCTGTGTCTATGGTGGATCACAGTTTCTAAGTACTATTTGCCATTAAACAGAAGTAGGGCGCCCTGGCTAGGTAGCTAAGTAGGTTAGAGCACCGTCCCAGTATGCTAAGGTTGTGGGTTTGTTCCCAGGTCAGGGGACATACAACAATCAACCAATGGGCCCTGGCTGGGTAGCTCAGTTGGTTGGAGCATCAGCCTGATGCTCAAAAGGTTGTGGGTTCGATCCCCAGTTAGGACACATACAGGAAGCAACCAATGAAAGCAGAACTAAGTGGAATGGCAGATTGATGTTTCTTTCTCTCCACCTTCTGCTTTCTTTTTCTAAAATCAATAGATATACTGGTATTTAAATTTTTAAAAAAATTTATTTATTTATTCATTTTTAGAGAGGAGAGGGAGAGAGAGAGAGAGAGAGAGGGAGGGAGGGAGGGAGGGAGAGAGAGAGAGAGAGAGAGAAAGGGGGGAGGAGCAGGAAGCATTAACTTCCATATGTGCCTTGACCAGACAAGTGCAGGTTTCGAACCGGCGACCTCAGCATTCCAGGTCGACGCTTTATCCACTGCACCACCACAGGTCAGGCCAAAATTTTTTAATTGACCAATGGATGCATAAATAAGTTGAACACAATCCAATGTTTCTCTCTCTCTCTCCCTCTTCCTCTTTCTCTAAAACAGGGGTCGGGAATCTATGGCTCACGAGCCAGATGTGGCTCTTTTGATGCTGCATCTGGCTCACAGACAAATCTTTAATAAAAAAAATAATAATGTTAAAAATATAAAACATTCTCATGTATTACAATCCATTCATTTCCTACTGCTCACGTTCATGGTTGCGGGTGGCTGGAGCCAATCACAGCTGTCCTCCAGGACAACACCAAATTTTTATTGGATAATGAGTAACGTACACGGGTAGTTGTATGGCTCTCACAAAATTACATTTTAAAGTATGTGGCGTTCATGGCTCTCTCAGCCAAAAAGGTTCCCAACCCCTGCTCTAAAAAATCAGTCAATAAAAAAATTTTTTTAGACTGACCTGTAGTGGCACAGTGGATTAAACATCGACCTGGAATGCTGAGGTTGCCAGCTCAAAACCCTGAGCATGCCTGGTCAAGGCACATATGGGAGTTGATACTTCTTATTTCTCCCCTCTTCTCTCTCTCCTCTCTCCAAAATGAATAAAAATTTTTTAATTTTTTCTTTTTAAAGCCCTGGCCAGTTGGCTCAATGGTAGAGTGTCGGCCTGGTGTGTGGAAGTCCAGGGTTAGATTCCTGGTCAGGGCACACAGGAGAAGAAGTGATCATCTGCTTCTCTACCCCTTCCCCTCTCTATCTCTCTCTCTTCTCCTTCCGCAGTCATTGCTCAGAATCGTTTGAGCAAAGTTGTCCCTGGGGTACTGAGGATAGCTCCATGGCTTCGTCTCAAGCACTAAAGTAGCTTGGTTGCTGAGCAATGGAGTAGCGGCCCAGATGGGCAGAGCATGGTCTGGTAGGGGGCTTGACAGGTGTATCCCAGTCAGGGCGTATGCAGGAGTCTGTCTCTGCCTCCTTGCCTCTCACTTAATTAAAAAATAAAAAAAATTAATGTTTTCTTAAAGATTTTATTGATTGAGTTTAGAAACGGGGGGGGGGGGGGGCAAGAAGCATCAACTCTCGTATGTGCCTTGACCAGGTAAGCCTGGGGTTTCAAACTGGCAATCTCAGTGTTCCAGGTCGATGTTCTATCTATTGCACCATCACAGGTTAGGCAAAAATTTAATGTTAAAAAAATGACAATAAAAGTGCCTGACGAGCCTGACCAGGCGGTGGCGCAGTGGATAGAGCGTCGGACTGGGATGCAGAAGTACCCAGGTTCGAGACTCCGAGGTCGCGCGTGGGCTCATCTGGCTTGAGCAAAGAGCTCGCCAGCTTGGACCCAAGGTCGCTGGCACCAGCAAGGGGTTACTCGGTCTGCTGAAGGCCCACGGTCAAGGCACATATGAGAAAGCAATCAATGAACAACTAAGAAGTCGCAATGCGCAACGAGAAACTGATGATTGATGCTTCTCATCTCTCTCTGTTCCTGTCTGTCTGTCCCTGTCTATCTCTGCCTCTGTAAAAAAAAAAAAAAAAAAAAAGTACCTGACGAGGTGGTGGTGCAGGAGGTAGAGTGTCAACCTGGGACACTGAGGACCAGGTTTGAAAACCCAAGGGTGTGGGCTTGAGCACAGGCTCTCCAGCTTGAGCATGTGATCATAGACATGACCCCATGGTCACTGGCTTGAGCCCAAAGGTCGCTGGTTTGAGCAAGGGGTCACTGGCTCAGCTGCAGCCCCCAGGTCAAGGCACATATGAGAAAGCAATCAATGAATAACTAAAGTGCTATGACTATGAGTTGATGCGTCTCATCTCTCTCCCTTCCATCTTTCTGTCCCTGTCTGTATTCTGTATGCCTGTTTATCTCTGTCTTTCTAATAATAATAATAATAATAATAATAATAATAATAATAAAAGGAAGTAGGGCTCCTTGGAGAAACAGCTGAGGTTTCAGAAGGTTTCTAGTAGGGCCGGGGTTGGTAAAACATGAGATGAACCTGGAACATTTCATTATGTCAGAAAGTACAGAAGTGTTCAAAGAATGATAGAGATGGTGAAAGGACACAGAAGCCAGCCTGAAGGCGTTGCCAGTAACCAAAATGGGTAAAACTTAAGCATCAAAATAATAATTGTAATATGTACTAGTCACATAGTTTCAAAGTATTTCCTCACAAAATACTAACTACAAAGGGGAAAATAGTAGTGAAGAAAGCTGGCTATAGAGGTTGAATGGTAGTCTCCAAAAAGATATCGCTATATCTCAATCCTTAGAACCTGTGAATGTTATCTTACTTAGAAAAAGTATCTTTGCAGATGTAACTAAGGTAAGGATCTTGGGATGAGGAGGAGGTCACTCTGGATTATCCAGATGGGCACTAGATTCAATGACAAGTGTTCTTGGAAGAGACACACAGAGGAGAAGACACAGGAGAAGACAATGTGAAAGCAGAGACAGAGATTGAAGTGATGCAGCTACAAACCAAGGAATGCCAAGAAATGCCAACAGCTACCAGAAGCTGGAAGAGGCAAGGAATGGATTCTTTCCTAGAATCTTCAGGAGTGTGGCTCTGCCAATACCTTGATTTTGACTTCTGACCCCCAGAACTGGGAGAGAATACATTTCTGTTGTTTCAAGTCACCAGTTCATGGCAATTTGTCAGGAAACTAAGACACTAGCAGACACCACCTTAAGCAAGTGATCAAGTGAACATCCTTAGTAATAGAACAAATCAAAATCATGCACCAGTTGATAGATTACAAAAAAAGGAACACAGCCTGACCTGTGGTGGCACAGTGGATAAAACATCGACCTGGAACACTGATGTCAGCTCAAAACCTTGGGCCTGCCAGGTCAAGGCACATATGAGAAACAACTAAGAATTGATGCTTCCTGCTTCTCTCTCTCACTTTTCTCTCCCTCTTGCTCTCCTTCCTCTCTCTAAAATCAACAAATAAAATCTTAAATAGAGAGGAACATAGCATTGCTTCATTGACATCCCCATCAAAGATATATGACCTAAATCTAATCACAAGGAAATGTTCAACAAACCCAAAAGAGGGAGACTCTACAAACTGGATTGTAACCCTTAAAAATGTCAACATCATAAAAATCAAGGAAAGACTAAAAACTGTTCCAGATTGAAGGAGACAAACGAGAGACACAATGAATAATTCTGGACTGGACCCTTTTGCTATAAAGGGCATTCTTGGGATAACAGTCAAAGTATGAATGCGACCTGAGGATTAGGTGGTATTAATATATTAACTCTTTGAGTAATATGAATATTCATGTACGTCCTCACTGAAAAGGCTAACAAAAAACTCACTACTTAAAGTGTTAATTTCGCCTGATCAGGCGGTGGCGCAGTGGATAGAGCATCGAACTGGGACGTAGAGGACCCAGGTTTGAGACCCCAAGGTCGTCAGCTTGAGCGCGGGCTCATCTGGTTTGAGCAAAACTCACCAGCTTGGACCCAAGGTCGCTGGCTCAAGCAAGGGGTTACTCGGTCTGCTGAAGGTCCATGGTCAAGGCACATATGAGAAAGCAATCAATGAACAACTAAGGTGCTGCAACAAAGAATTGATGCTTCTCATCTCTATCCATTCCTGTCTGTCTGTCCCTATCTGTCCCTCTCTCTGACTCTCTCTGTCTCTGTCACAAAAAAAAAAAAAGTGTTAATTTCCTAAATTTTATGGCTGTATTGTGATTATATAGAATACTGTCCTTGTCTGTAGGAAATATACACATTTCAAACACTTCGGGGGTGATGGCCCATTCTATTGGCAATTTACTATAAATGGTTCAAAGGGAAAAAACTGTGTAATGTACATTCTAAACATTTATGATGCTTCAAAATAAAATACTTATTAAAAAATAAGGGACAAAGGACACCAATCATAAAATGATTATACTGTATTTCCCCATGTATAAGACACACATATATTCGAAAAATTTGGGGTCTTAAAACTGGGTGCATCTTATACTGTGGTTGCAGATTTACTTGCATTTCCCGCTTTTTCACGCTTGTCTTTGTGTTCATTGTTTAATGATGAATAAAACTTGAGTTCAGGCCCTGGCTGGTTGGCTCAGCGGTAGAGCGTCAGCCTGGTGTGTGGAAGTCCAAGGTTAGATTCTTGGTCCAGCACACAGGAAAAGCACCCATCTGCTTCTCCACCCTTCCCCCTCTCCTCTCTCTCTCTCTCTCTCTCCTCCCCTCCTGCAGCCAAGGCTCCACTGGAGCAAAGTTGGCCTGGGCGCTGAGGATGGCTCTGTGGCCTCTGCCTCAGGTGCTAGAATGGCTCCTGTGGCAACAGAGCGATGCCCCAGAGGGATGGAGTATCGCCCCCTGGTGGGCATGCTGGGTGGATCCCAGTTGGGTGCATGCAGGAGTCTGACTGCCTCCCCACTTCTCACTTAGGAAAAATATCAAACTCTCCCCCCACCACAATTAAAACAAAAAAAAAAAAACAAGTTCAATAACTTTATGTAATACATTTTTTTCCCGAATTTTGGACCCCAAAATTAAGATGCGTCTTATACATGGGGAAATATGGTACGTATGCATATTATCACAGAATAGAAGGAAATCCACAACAATGATAATCATAGTAAAGAGGATGGTGTGTAACATTTCTCTGCTCTAAATCTTTTAAGTTTAGTTTAACAAATATGTGCTGAGGACCTGCTGTATGTCAGGCACTGTGTCAGGTCCTAAGGATACTGAAAAAAGTGACAATGCATCCACTGGCTGGATGCTAAGGACAAGGATGCTGCTGGAGCACAGGGAAGACCTGACTCCAAAGTGAGAGGAGGGCGTCCAAGGGAAGGATGCTTGGAATGTGGGCCTCTTGTTTTTCTCTTAATAATAACAATGATGAGCCTGACCAGGCGGTGGCGCAGTGGATAGAGCATCAGACTGGGTTGCAGAGGACCCAGGTTCGAGACCCCGAGGTCGCCAGCTTGAGTGCAGACTCATCTGGTTTGAGCAAAAACAGCTCACCAGCTTGGACCCAAGGTCGCTGGCTTGAGCAAGGGGTTACTCGGTCTGCTGTAGCCCCCTGGTCAGGGCAAATATGAGAAAGCAATCAATGAACAACTAAGGTATCGCAACGAAAAACTGATGATTGATGCTTCTCATCTCTCTCCATTCCTGTCTGTCCGTCCCTATCTATCCCTCTCTCTGAGTCTCTCTCTGTTCCTGTTAAAAAAATAATAATAATAACAATGATGAAAAACATTGGGAGTCCCGTATGCACTGGCAGCCCCGAGGAGGGAGAGGAATGTGGAGAATTCTGTCGACAGAGCATGGGCAGCTGGTGGGCTGAGCTTTAAGGCTCAATCAGTCTGAAGTCAGCATGGGGAGGGACTGGAGCTACACCGCAGGGAAACCTCTAGGTGGTGCGTGGAGGGACCTGAGGGAGAGGGGCTGGGGCACAGTGTGTGTGGGTTGCTACCACTTGTCTTTGAGCACAGGCCCTGGAGAGGGCCAGAGTGCGAGAGACTGGAGTACCTGAGCACTGCAGCCCAGGGCGCAGTCGCTAATGTTTCAGCCTTACATCCTCATCTGGGCTGTCAGGCTGAGCAGGGCCCCTGGAGTTAGTCCCAATCTGTTTCCTTCTATTCTTTGACAGGAAGCTCCTGGCCAGCCCCCAGCCCCTCCCTACCCCAGCACTCCCTCTCTCTTCTCCACTATGGACAGAGCCTCCACAGAGCGGCTGCCTGCCCACCACAGACCCAGCTGACATGGGGACTGTTAGAGCAATGCAGCTGTGCTGGCTGATCCTCGGCTTCCTCCTACTCCAAGGTAAGAGGCACTTGCCCCGTCTTTCAGCAGCTCTCCTCCCAGGCTGGCAGTCCCGGGCCTGTCCCTCCTACAGGACACACACCACACATCCAGCTCTCCAGCTAGGGCTATGTTCAAGGGAAATTCCAGAACCTTTTGTGAAAGGGATCAGTTGGATTGGGAGGTAGTCATACCAGACAAGGGTCAAGTAGCATATGGTTAAACCTTTTTGTGGGAAAATTTCCAGGATTTCCAGGAGGCCCCCATAAAGGCTGGTCTCCTGAAATGTGGGGTCTTAGTGTGACTTAGAGTGACTGTCTTAGTGTGAGATTGAGGCCCTAAAGCTCCTTCTTGGGTATTCTAGCACAAAACTGTCTGCACCTTGGGCTTTACAGGTGATATACTATCCTCTTTCATATAGGGAGTAACAACCTGGGAATTCCAAATACTGACTTTAAGCTCAAATCATATCAAGAGGCATTCAAGTTAGACACAAAGACCTATCTGCCCAAGAGGATGTGCTCAACCTCCTCACCAGGGGCCTCGATGAGATGATCTTCAGAGGAGGTGACTTGAACACACCTCTCAGAGCGGCCTCTGTTAGCTGATGAGCGGAGAAGAAGCTCATAAGGGGTCCTCTAATTAGGGAGCAGTTGCTGGGAACCATGAGAGATCCAGGAGATTCTGACTCACAGGGCAGCAACTTCCCTTCGATCATTCCTTCCCCACCCCCACCTCACCTTCCGTAAGTCCTCTGTGGAAGAGTCACGACCCTGTGCTCAAAGCAGCAGAAGAGAGTACAAGAGTGGTGGGGGGTGGGGGTGCCCTTTCCTGGTGGTGGGTGAGAAGGCCCAAGTACCAGAAGATTCTGCCTCCTGGAGAGGTCAGACATTTCTTTTGTTGTTTTTTTAATAAACTTTTGATTGGTTGATTTTAGAGAGAAAGAAAGGGAGAAACAATGACTTGTTGTTCCACTTATTTATGAATTCATTGGTTGATTCTTGTTTGGGCTCTGATTGGGGACTGAAGCCACAACCTTGGCATATCAGGATGATGCTTTTTAACCAGCTGAGCCACCCAGCCAGGGTGATCAAACATTTCTTTAAAAGTCTATGGATTGAAAGTAGAACTCAGGTCAACCAGCACCCACCCCACCTTCCCAGAGGACAGTCACATATTTGATCTGGGGCTGGGGGACTAGGCTATTGTAGAAACTGCAGAAACGGCAGTGGCAGCGGAGATTAAAAGGCGAGACTCCTGAGGTGGCATTTTCATAGGCTCAGGCTTCTCTGAGCTTCCCTTCCCAACCTCTTATCCAATATCTCAGAGCACTTACTCACTCCTTCATTTAGGTGTCTCCCCAAATGAAGGACTCCCTTTGAGGACAGTCAGGCCCACAAAGAGACTTGATTGTGGATATACCAGTCAGGGTAGAGCAGACTTGAAACTTGCAGGATTTGAGAGAATGGGGCAACATTAAAAGTGGCTCACATTTATTGAGCATGGACTACATTTTGCGCACTGTGTTAAGTACTTTATATGCATTTTTTTTACCCTCACAACCACTTATGAGGTATTAAAATCACTTGCATTTTTACAAAGAGAAAACTAAAGCCCAGGTCAGTAAGTAACAGAGTCAGCACTTGAACTCAAGCCTCTCAGACTCCAAAATCCATGATTTTAACTACTACGGTATGCTGCTGAGGAAAACAGGATGGTGGTGGTGGTGGTGCTGGAGGGGGAGGAGAGAGAGGCTGGACGGAAATGAAGCAGGTGGGGATTAGGGAGGGGAGACAGGAAAATAAGAAATCCCAGTGGCCAGTGTTCTTTGGTTGTCTGGGTGTCAGGGTCAGAGGCACCCTGGCCTATAAACACAGATGCTCCCTAAGTCCCTCCTCCATTCATGGAGGAGCCTCCTGGTGACAAAAAGTTCCAGTAGAAGGAGGAGGCAGGAAACAAAAAGCAGCTACTGGGACTTGGAGCTTATGACTTTGGAACTCCTTCCCAGAGACTAGTTCTGTTTGCAGATAAATGAGAAAAGGCAGGCACTGTGCCCTCCCACTAAAAACTGAAGTGTAACCTTATAGAGCTTATACCAGGGGTCCCCAAACTACGGCCTGCGGGCCGCATGCGGCCCCCTGAGGCCATTTATCCGGCCTGCCGCACGAAGGGGCACCTCTTTCATTGGTGGTCAGCGAGAGGAGCATAGTTCCCATTGAAATACTGGTCAGTTTGTTGATTTAAATTTACTTGTTCTTTATTTTAAATATTGTATTTGTTCCCGTTTTGTTTTTTTTACTTTAAAATATGTGCCGTGTGCATAGGGATTTGTTCATAGTTTTTTTTATAGTCTGGCCCTCCAACGGTCTGAGGGACAGTGAACTGGCCCCCTGTGAAAAAAGTTTGGGGACCCCTGGCTTATACGGTACCTCAGACACCCTTCATCAACTGACAGGTGTTTTCAGGACATGCCTTGGATTAGAAGGGTCATTCCCCAGCTGGAAAATGTTCTCTCTAGCTTGGGGCACCTACAATATTTAACTCTCCCCTTGACCCCCCCACCACCAACCCCCCACCCAATGAGGGAATAAAGTGATAAAAGACAGTAACCTGGAAAAACACAGCACAGGTTTGGGAAAGCTTGGGATTGGAAACAATTAATTCCACACTATCCGAGTGATAGCCCTGTGGAGGAAGGCAGTGGCTAAGGCAAACAAACAGAGCAGCAGGCTGCCACAGGCTGGGCGGGCTCCTGGCCCCCAGCCGCCTCTGTTCACCCAGGCCCTAGCCTGGGGCTTCCCTGATGATGAGGGGCCGAGGGAACAGGAGGGCCAGGCCAGCGGCTGCAGTCCCAGTGCCAGTGGAGAAACGGGAACCCAGCTGGGCGGCTCCACTTCCCCACGTTTTCCTTCCACATTGTTCACAGGTTTCAAGAATGATTTCATTGTGGAAAATGAGCAAACACAACCTGACCTTTAAGGTCCCACAGACACAGGGGACACATATATGGGCACACAGACACATCTGCATAGAGGCTGGCAAGCATACACATGTACTTATAAAACAATTTAATGGGAGCTTCTCAATGGTAACCTCTTCCCTGGGTTTGGCCAACAACAACCATTTCTGAGAAGCCTCTGCCTGTGAGAGTAAGTTGATTACTCTTTCTAGAGCCTCCCTGCATCTTATACTATATACCTTAGAACTTGCTTCCTGTATAGGCCCCTACCTCCAGCTGGAGGAGGGTAGAGAGGTAGCCCAGACACCAACCCCAATCCCTAACTCATCTTATTCATCACATCCATCCCCTTCCCTTGGGGCAGGACTAACATGACAATGTTCACAGGGGGAAATGGATGGCTCAATCATAGCGTAGCGTCAACATTAGTCTAGAGACCTGAAGTCCTTGTCTAGACTTAGTAGGTCACTGGTCCTCTATCCTTGGACATATCACTAGTTTAAAATAGCCTTCCCGGACCTTGTGTCAAGTTGGTATAAAACCAATGTGGGACTGAAGAGACAGGAAAGGACTCTGAGACACTGAATCATGAGGTGGTGGGCGATGGTGCTATTCAGTTGCAGTCTCAGAGGAAGCCAGCCTCAGAAGCTGGAGCCACATCCTTTAGACCTCTGGCAGAATGGGAGGCTTGGAAAGCCAATAGACTCAGTTTTTCTGGGGGTTCTGTGTTGGGCAGGAGATCCACAAAGCTAGTGGATCTTTTTGCTTTCTCTTGCAGGCCACAATTCCCAGCCCACGACAATGCAGCCCTCTAACCCTCAGGGTAAGACCAAACACAGAGGGCCTCCTCCAGCATTTAGGTCTGGCAGCTTAGTAAGGGGGAGAGAAGCTGTAGGTCCTGTTATGCACAGATTTAGGGGAGCGACCAGAGCTCTCAGGACATTCAAGGCTGAGCGCATCTAGGCACATTTTTCAGCTTGGCCCAGTCTAACCTGCCTGGAAAGAGAAGAAAAATGAATCGTTGTGGGTCAGGGATGGGGTAGGAAAAAAGACTAAAAAAAACAGTTACAGAGAAGAAAGGCAGACAGAACAATAGGAGGCAACAGATCCTCAGCCTCAGATGTTCTGTTTCAGGAGCTGTCAGTTTAAGTCTGATCACAGAGACAACTTCTTCCAACACGGGTGAGTGTGGTTGCCAAGGGACCAATCCCTGCCCCCACCCAGTACTCTGCCCATCCCTTCAGACTTGGTTGTAGCCCAAGAGTTCTCATATGGGTCAGAGTGTGGTGTTATCAAATCTGCCCCACCTCCAACTCCCCCTCTGCCTATGTCCTTGCAGGAGACAGCCCTTCCTCAGATCCCAACAACCCAAGCCCTCTGTCCAGGAGGGGTACCCCAGGTACCCGACTCAGAATTCAAATTCCATCCAGGAAGGGCCCAATGAAGAAGCAGACGCAGTTTCTGCTCTAAAGGAGAACCAGACTAGTGAGGGAACAGACAAGTAAACAAGACCTTACGCTGACAATTACAAAGCGGGGTGAGAGGGTTGTTATCGGCATAAGCAGAAGGTGCTTTTGGAGCCCAAAGAAATGTCAGCCACTTTCAACTTGGGGGCCAGGGAAGACATCCCAGAGTGAGCCAGCTCTAAAGCTGAGGCTCAAGAAGGAGTTAACCTAACAAAGACTGCGGAGTGAAGAGTGGGGTAGTAGGGTATATTCCAGGCAGAGGGAACTGTACAGGTCAAGACCCAGAGGTGAAAGAGAGGATGGCTCCTTGAATTGAAAGCAAGAATGAAAAGAACGATTTTGGACCAAAGAGCCCTCCCTTGTACAAGCTGGTTGAAGCCTGAAGCAGGCTCACACATGGTTCCTAATCCACAGCAACTACAGAGAAGGCCTCACAGGTCTCCAGAGCGGCCAGTAAACCCATGACACCAAGGCCAAGCACTATGGATGATCACTCCCAGTCCTTGCTGGGGCTGACTCAGTCCCAGACACAGCAGCACACATCAAGACTTGGTAAGTATCTGCGGCTGGCAGTGAAATATGTCGTCACATCAGGCTGGGTTCCTTCTTCTTCTCTTCTAGGGGCCTAGGTCTGGCCCTATAATGAGGGGCCGCAATGCCAGGGTCCACATCAGTGGCACCCTGGTCTGGAGAGAATGAGATAGGCTTGGTGGGGAGTACAGACAGGGACTTGGGCCTGGTCACAATGAAGGTAGAAGGAGTCTGGACTCGGGATTGATAAAGGAACAGAGAGGGAAAAGGAGGGTTAGGAGAACCCAAAATAATGGGAAGGAAGACAGAAAAGGTTGGGAAAGGGTTACATGCTTCTCAGGGCAGATTGGTCTTCACCCAGCAGCACAGGAAAAAAGTTGGGTGGGGGTGGATACCCTCCACCTTGGCCTGCTGGCCATGGCGTGGGCACAGGTATCCCAAGCAGCAGCAGCAGCGTCACACAAAGAGCATCCTGACCCATTCTCTCATCCTACCCCTTGGCTCTGAGATTTTTATACACCTAGACTTATTTAGGAGGGGGTTGAGGACAAGGAAATGAACAACAGTTAGGCCTGCACTGCTGTGAGTTCAAGATGGGTGACCATACCACTTTTTAAGAAGGCCAGAAACTTGCGCTCTTTAACTGGTAGGCTGGCTTGTGAGATCAGTGCCTGGGGACAAACATCCAGTGCCCTTTTTTCCTCCTTCTTCCATCCTTGGCAAAACACAGGTTCTACCTTGCCTAGCCTGTCTCCCTACCTCTGCAGCAGAAGCCCCTTTCCTCTTAGCTCCAAGGAGGTGGTGGGAAGAGCATAATGAGGGAAGCATCCTGAACTTTCTGGAGTCCTCTGGAACTAGTAACACAAACACCAGCAATCTAGTCACGTGATCCCACAACACCCAGTTCTGACCTCCATCCTCATGCGACCTGGTCAGAAGGCCAGGGAGGATGTCCTTTTTGTAGGACTGAGCTCTCTCTGCAGTCCTTTACCTGGAGGAAGTGGGAGGGGAGCTAGCTCTCTCTGGTAGGCTGAGTAAGTCCTTCACTGATGTACCCATTACCACTCCATTTTAGATACCTCTCAAAATGTTACTCTCAAATCAGCCACCATGAACCCAAGGACAAGAGAAGTCTTCACCATTCTGCCCAGCCCTACGTCAGAGACAGTGCTCACTGTGGCTGCATTTGGTGAGAGGGAGGAGAAAGTGGGGGGGGGGACCCCCCCCATCAAAATTGACTTGGAACCTGGGTCCAGAAACACAAGTTCAAATCTCACCCATGTGTGCTAGGAGGGACTAGCTGACAAAAAAGGCTCTGGTGAGAAAAAGCCTCCACTGACTCTCTAGTCAGATCTCCTGGGCTCTGCTGGGTTCTTAAGGGAGGATGGAGATGGGCTATGGAGCTCACTCTGGCCAGGGCAGCAGGCTGAGAGCTCATTCATTCAGCAGAGAAGGGGAATTTACTTTGCTCTGAAGCCTGTCTACACAGCACTTAACTGGGAAGAGAATCTGAACCCGTTTATGCCTTTTGTCCCCTCATCCGCCTCCCCTTTATCCCATCCTTTTCCCTGCTCAGGTGTTATCAGCTTCATTGTCATCCTGGTGGTTGTGGTGATCGTCCTGGTCAGTGTGGTCAGCCTAAGGTTTAAATGTCGGAAAAACAAGGAATCTGAAGGTATGTGCCTGACCCTCAGGGCCTCCCTTGGCCCCTCTTCACTGAGGGATCCAGAGTTAGATTTGGGGGCTAAGGAATAGAATGGCACATCAGCTCCATTAGATGAAATAGGGGGTCTACTTGGGTGAACACTGAGGGCAGGTTGGGTTTCTGAGTAACATGTGACCCCCAACTGTGCCTTTGGATTTTTACAGATCCCCAGAAACCCGGGAGTTCGGGGCTATCCGAAAGGTATGACTGTCAGAGGGACTGTCAGAGGTGTAAGTCGGAATCATCTATCTGTCCTCTCAGTCTCCCTTCCAAGAGGGAACCAATACTCCCTGCCTCTACACACACACACACACACACACACACACACGCACCCCAGAGCTGGGGGGTGAGGGCCCGACAGGGGCGGACCTGAAAGGAAGCAATCAGGTGGCAGGAGATGGACTAAGAACTCTTCAGTCTCAGAGCTAAGTGCCTATAACCCCTTCATGAAAAGTGTAGGGACTCAGATTCTAACATACCCCTAAAACATGAAGAGACTTATTTAAGGATCCACTTATTGAATACCTTGTATGTACCAAACCCTGCAGTAGATATTTGGTAATATTATCTGAAAATCTTAGATCAATTTTCAAAGCAGAAATTACTCCATTTTATACATTTAAGAATTGAGACTTAAGCCTGGCCAGGTGGTGGCGCAGTGGATAGAGCGTCGGACTGGGATGCGGAAGGACCCAGGTTCGAGACCTTGAGGTCACCAGCTTGAGCGCGGGCTCTTCTGGCTTGAGCAAAGAGCTCACCAGCTTGGACCCACGGTCGCTGGCTCCAGCAGGGGGTTACTCGGTCTGCTGAAGGCCCACGGTCAAGGCACATGTGAGAAAGCAATCAATGAACAACTAAGAAGTTGCAACGCTCAACGAGAAACTGATGATTGATGCTTCTCATCTCTCTCCGTTCCTGCCTGTCTGTCCCTGTCTATCTCTGCCTCTGTAAAAAAAAAAAAAAAAAAAGAATTGAGACTTAAGAGAGGTCATAACTTGGTCAAGATCACACAGCAGTAGGAAGTATAAAAAAGATTTCACACAAGCAGTAGGAAGTACGACAAATATTTAAATACAAGCCTTTTTATTTTAAGAGAGAGGAAGGGGGAGAGAGGAGAGAAAAAGAGTGAGAAGCATGAACTCATAGTTGCTTCACTTTAGTCGTCTACTGATTGCTTCTCATACATGCCTTAATGAGGTGGTGCAGAGGGGCTCAAACTGAGCCAGTTACCCCTTGCTCAAGCCAGCGACCTTGGGATCATATTGATGATACTTCACTCAAGGCAGTGACCCTGCACTCAAGCTGGCAAGCCCTTGCTCCAGCTGGCAACCTCAGGGTTTCAAACTGGGAACCATTGACCGATCAGGCAAATACAAGTCTTCAAAATACACTCACTTCATTATGGTCCACCACCAAAACAGAGGTCTAAGTTTCAACAATTACCACAGAGTTCCTTGATCCCCACATTGCCTCCCACTCCTCCTATTCATAACCCACGTTCCCTTCCTACCCCTAGCTGCTCCACAGTCAATGGAGAGAAAAACAGCATCACCCTCATCTCCATGAAGAATATCAACATGAATAGCAGCAAAGGATGCCGCTCAGCAGAGAAGGTGCATTTTTCCTGGTTCCTTCCTCCCTTCACCCTCCTCTTCCTTCCATTAGTCTCTTGTTCCTTAACCAGCAAGGAGTTACTTTTCAAAGACCCAGGCTCTTCTCTCTTGCCTATTTCCCCACTCCCAAGAAGTTCATCCTTCCTCATGAAGTATTTATTTTGCAGGTTCTTTAAAAGCAACGTTGGATCTCTCTGAGTCTGAGGATGATGCAGTTGCCCTGGGACTCTAAGGAGGAAGGTGATGGGCTCAGCAGAGGCAATAAACCACATGTAAATTATTTTATCGTTTCACATCTACTCCAAGATCTAAAGGATACTAACATTTCTCCAGATCTGGGAGCAAGCTAATATGAGCCTCTTCCATATGGACAGCCACACTAGCAACATGGCCAGCTCCTCCCTACTTCTCAAAGGCATAGGAAGGAGAAGTTGAAGGCGCAAAAGCAAGGAGAAGACAAAGTGGATTGGTCCTTTCTACTGGGCATTAAAATTATTTTCTGGCCTGCAGTCTCATTTCTTTTAAGGTCTATGCTCTATGCACGTTTCTCAACAGAACATTCTAGCAGCTGAGGCCTTCTTTTCCAGGCAAGGCATGTATACAAGTTTCTGCCCTGTGGGGAGCTCTCTGAGAGACCTGGGAGGTAGAGAGAACTTTTTGTCGGTCTGCCTCAGTCCATCTCATTTATCAAGTAGGGATGAGGTGACTGACTAACCTAACCACTCAAATAGAGGGGAGAGAAAAGGAGCTGTAAACAGGGACCAACTGCCACCAGTAAAGAAATATTAAATCTGGAGGTGAGAACACGGGAGGCACAATGCATTCTGAGTAGGAAACTTCAGTGGTGAGAGGTGAATACTATAAGGAGAATGTGCTCAGCCTGCCCCAGGGTAACATGCCTCCCTGAGGCTCTAGCTGTGGGATTAACACTGGGAAGGTGTGCAGCAAAGACAGATCTTTGACTTTATAAAGCAAAAACCCACCCACTTTACCCCATACAGCTTTATCTTTGTGTCCTAAAAATAAAGGATCACAAATAATGTAAAGTCATTTAAAGAAGAAGAAAAGAAAGCAGTTATATGTTTTCTTAGTAATCTGTTTTTGAAAAGAAATCTTGAGGAGAGTCAACAGTAGAGTCATCTTTGTATGTCTGCATGCCATTTAACTTTATAAGCATCTGCTAGTTGGCAGTTTAGAACAAGGGAGAAAACAGATCACCCATTCTGAAGCCACAATATGCTATTTTCTTCTGGATTTAGACTCTGCAAGGTGATATGAGAGAGAAAGCCTAGAACAAAAGCTTTACTTTCTCTGTCTCACTGAAACAATTCAAATGGATTAAAGAAATCTAGTGGATTCTAAAATTCTCTCAGGCAGGGCCTGTATGCTCATGTCTGTAGCTCTTATGTGGGACATTCTGCCCAGAATATCAGTGGTCATGAACACTGGCTCTTTAGTGCAGAAACTAGAGTCACAAGGCTGGGCTCTGCCAGACTCACAGCTTGATTTTGGCAAAACTACCCCCCACATCTCTGAGCCTGTTTTCTTTTAAAGTGAGGTGACTGGACTACTTGCCTTTACTGACTTTTCTGGTTCTTATATTCTAAAGTTTTAAAAACTTTGGATTTAGGAAAAGATTAATCTTTTGAGTAGATATTGCTCTGGGTGGGAGCCAGAAACAAGTCTTAGATGATTCTGGGCAAGTGGGTTTTTTTTGTTTTTTGTTTTTGTTTTTTTAATTGATTTTAGAGAGAAAGAGGATGGGGGGGAGTGGTAAGAGATAAAGAGAGAGAGACATCGACCTGTTGTTTTACCTATCCATGCATTCATTGGTTGATTCCTACACATACCCTGACCGGGGATTGAACCCACAAACTTGGCTCATTGGGACAATGCTCCAACCAACTGAGCTACCCATCCAGAGCTGGGCAAGTCTTTTACATTCTCTATACTACCATATTCCCCCATGTATAAGATGCACCTTAACTTTGGGGCCTGAAATTTGAAAAAAAAAATGTATTACATAAAATTATTGAACTCAAGTTTTATTCATCATAAAATTCATACAGTTCCTCATCACTGTCAAAACTCACATCCATTAGCTTGTCCTCATCTGTGTCTGATAACGAATCACTGTCTTCATATTTGTATATATTGTCTCGCCCTCAGATCCATCTGTGGCATTTGAAATGCCACAGTCACTGTATAAGATGCACCCAGTTTTTATTTTTATTTTTTTTAACTTTTTTTATTATTTTTTTTATTTGACAGAGACAGAGAGAGACTCAGAGATAGGGACAGATAGACAAGAAGAGAGAGAGAGATGAGAAGCATCAATTCTTCATTGCGGCACTTTAGTTATTCATTGATTGCTTTCTCATATAGGCCCTGACCCAGGGGCTACAGCAGACCGAGCAACTCCTTGATCAAGCCAGTGACCTTGGGCTCAAGCTGGTGTGCTTTGCTCAAGTCAGATGAACCCACGCTTCAGCTGGAGACCCGCAGGGTTTTGAACCTGGGTACTCCGCATCCCAGTCCGACGTTCTATCCACCGCCTGGTCAGGTGCACCCAGTTTTTAGACCCCAAATTTTTTTGAAAAACGGTGTGCTTTATACATGGGAAAATACAGTAGATTTCCCTGTGTATTCATGTATATAAATGGAAGAATGACTCCTACCTGGACCAGTCTACCTCATAGGTTATTTAGTAGGTAAAATGGAATGGTAAATGTGAAAATATTTGGGAAGTAAAAGTACTAATTGACAATTGTAGCAGAAAATGTGGAGTCTCACTGCCTAGATCCCATACTTCTGAATTATGGCAGTTGTTCCTCCACTGCTTGAAGTGTTGGCTGCTAAAGGCTCATAGCTGGTTGATGACTGGTTGATAGGGGTGGGTGTGGGGATGAATACCTGGACCTCTTGCCTCAATTTCTCCCTCTGCCCCAATCCTGCTTCCTTATGCCTCATAGATGTTGCTCCCAGAAGTACTCACCAATAAACCGTTGGCATGCAAATCTCAGTGTCTCTGAGTCTATTTCGTAGAGTCCCCAATTTATGACAGCAATACCATAGCATTTCTGAAAAATAATTCAGATGTATTTTGAGCCACACTGCAAAAAGCACATGACTTCCTAGCCACCTTCAGTACAAAAATCCATCATTGGGATAGAACTCTCCAGGTGACATAACAATGTCTGAAGTACTGGGTTCTGTTTCAATTATTATTCTGACTGCCAAGGGCACTTAGTTCATCTGCTTAACATAATGGACTAATTAGGTCAAGGACATGGGTTTCACTCTAGGTAACTTAGTTGATGTCTCCATTATAAGGCCACAAACTTCTCCGACTCTGGACAATGTTCTGCAAATATGAGCTGTTAGTCATAAGGTATTTATACGTGAGGAGAGGGGGTAAACTGGTATTAATATGAGGTTGGAAGGTTTTTATCCTGAAACTGACACTTAAGTGCATTAGCCATGCTGATTTTCCAGTTGCTAAATAACTATCCTTTCTGAAGGGGTTGAGGATGAATTCACTTAATGCTGAATTCTGCTCCCTAGCAAACTACATGAGAGGGAGTTCTATGGAGGAACCTATTAAACCTATGCAAAAACAAGACCCCACCTCTGATAGGAAATCTAAGTGCAGCCTTTTGTAGCCCCTTAAGCTTCCCTGTGACCATATCTTTTCCTTGATGTCTCTAGAAAACAGGATAGTGGCCATTTATAAGATGGCTTCCTCCCTGTTCTAACACAGGACTACATGGTCCCAAAGTAGGAACAGATGGTGGGGGTAGGTTGGTTACTATGGAATGTCTTTCTTTCATTTGTCCCCCCATCCTACGGGAGAATAGCCAATAAACCAGCTCAGGTATACAGTCCCAATCAGACAGAGGGATCATTTACTCAGTATCTTTCTTCCAGGCCTGGATGGGGCAGCATCTCAACCATATAAGTCACATGGCAAACCTCAGTATCACCAGCAAAAATTCACTACAGTACAACAACCATTTCTAGAAGTAAAAAAACCACAGCAGACCCCATAGGCCTAGTTCCTGTACAGAATTTCCCAAGCCAGGCTAGTACTACTTAATTCCATTTGAATCTGCTGGAAAACATTGTGTGTCTCTGCTCAGCAGTCACCCCCTGGATTCATGGATGTACTTTTTCACTTCTTTGAATTTCTTTCTACACCTACCATCTTATCTTTATAAAATGCCATAGAGACCCCAACTTCCCTTTCCATTTCCTTCCCAGTTGCTCTCGCTCTTCCTACTGTTACTTTCTCCTGACACAGCCCTCCTGAACCCTTTGAACCACATCTTCCTCTTTTACCGAACACAGAGACTGAGTTTGACAGTGGAAATTATTTTGAGTGATTGGTATGCTTAAACAAAAACTGGCACAGAATTGTTCTAAATGTTGTGATTTGAAGTTCTAAGTTAGTCCTAGTCTTTGAGTCATAGAAAAATTCACCCAGGCATGGCCAGGTAACTCGGTAGGTTAGAGCAGTGGTAGTCAACCTGGTCCCTACCGCCCACTAGTGGGCATTCCAGCTTTCATGGTGGGCGGTAGTGGAGCAACCAAAGTATAAATAAAAAGATAAATTTAGGCCCTGGCCGGTTGGCTCAGCAGTAGAGCGTCGGCCTGACGTGCGCGGGACCCGGGTTCGATTCCCGGCCAGGGCATATAAGGGAAGCGCCCATTTGCTTCTCCATGCCCCAGCCTCCTTCTTCTCTGTCTCTCTCTTCCCCTCCCGCAGTGAGGCTCCATTGGAGCAAAGATGGCTCGGGTGCTGGGGATGGCTCCTTGGCCTCTGCCCCAGGCGTTAGAGTGGCTCTGGTCGCGGCAGAGCCACGCCCTGGAGGGGCAGAGCATCAACCCCTGGTGGGCAGAGCCTCGCCCCTGGTGGGCGTGCCCGGTGGATCCCCGTCAGGCGCATGCGGGAGTCTGACTGTCTCTCCCTGTTTCCAGCTTTAGAAAAAATACAAAAACAAAAAAAGATAGATTTAACTATAGTAAGTTGTTTTATAAAGATTTATTCTGCCAAACTTAGCAAAAATTTGACATAAAGTACTTGGTAAGTAATTATTATTATATGCTCTAACTTGCCATAACTCTGCTTTATAAATTTTATAAAGTAAAGTTACTTCCCTACTTTATTAATCACCATTACTGTGGAACCGGTGGGCAGTTAGAAAATTTTACTACTAACAGAGATACAAAAGTGGGCAATAGGTATAAAAAGGTTGACTACCCCTGGGTTAGAGTATCATCCTAATATGCCAAAGTTGCAGGTCCAATCCCTGGTCAGGGCCCATACAAGAATCAACTAATGAATGCATAAATGAATGGAACAACAAAATGATGTTTATCTCTGTCTTTCTCTAAAATCAATTAAAAAATTTTTTTCTTCTTTTCCAAGTGAGAGGAGGGGAGACAGAGAGACAGACTTTTGCATGCACCCCAACTGGGATCCACCCGGCAACCCTCATCTGGGGCCAATGCTCTGCCCATCTGGGGCCATGCTCACAACCAAGTTATTTTTAGCACCTGAGGCTGAGGCTTCATGGAGTCATCCTCAATGCCCAAGGCCAATGTGCTTGAACCAATCGAGCCATGACTGAGAGAGTGGAAGAGAGACAGAAGGGGGAGATGGAGGAGTGGAGAAGCAGATGGTTGCTTCTCCTGTGTGCCATAACCAGGAATCGAACCCAGGACATTCACACACTGGATGTTGGCTCAGTGGCAGGGCCGATGCTCTATCACTAAGCCAACCAGCCAGGGCCAAGGAAGGAAGGAAGGAAGGAAGGAAATAAATCATCCAGAAGTGTTAGTTGAGATGTTAATGAGCTGAAGGGTACATTTGCAAGGCAATATCTGAGAAGATTGTAATGGTGAACTTTTTTTTAAATGATCCAGGAGTAGATGAGTCATCTAGAAAAAAGGGGAGAATGATGTTTCAGAGGATGGGAAGGGCTGTTGAGGTACCATACTTTCAAGAGGCCCCAGTTTCCCAAATCTTGTCCAGCATTCTTGAACCTGGACTCTACTCTTAAATAGGCCCATAACTCATAGTACAGCTTTCAATCCAATCACTCCTTACAATGCTCTAGCATTCCCACTCCCAACCAGATACCTCTAACTTTGGCTACTATGACATCTTTGAGTACCTCTAGACCTTAGCTCTGTGCCCCTGGACTCCAAGGCACATCTACCTTTCCGTGTCCATCTTCTAGAGCACTGGTTCTCAACCTTTCTAATGCCGTGACCCCGTAATACAGTTCCTCATGTTGCAGTGACCCCAAACCAAAAAATAATTTTGGTGGCTACTTCATAACTGTAATTTTGCTACAGTTATGATTCGGAATGTAAATACCTGATATGCATTATGTATTTTCCGATGGCTTTAGGTGACCCCACCGGGGTCGCGACCCACAGGTTGAGAACCGCTGTTCTAGAGCAAGCTGTCTAGCCTCCCAAAACTATGTAACAAATGTCTCTGATCAGGTCCCTCATCTGCAGGGCACAAGTGGCTTCCTCAGAAGCCAGTCTTCTGTGAGCACAGTGATGCTTTTATGTCCCAGGGCCAAGACTACAGGGAAGGGATGGAACTGCATACTATTAAAGGTTTATCATTTTCCGTTTGTGTCCAAGGCTGTACATCTCCCCACCCCACCCCACCTGCCTGAATAGCTACCAGTGGATACCATAACTGACATAACTGATTTGGTCTTCCTGGATAAGATCTCAATAAATTCCAGATAATTTTCTTTTTTGGTGGGAGGGAGGGGATAACCATGATAATTATTCACTTTTTCAGACCTAATCTTTGGCCATCCCAACTCACTTGCAGGCATAAAAGTCAGTAAGGACGCTATACCCATCCACTTATGAAGAACTGGTTTTATTCTTTGCTAAAAGGCTCCATGCAAACCTGAGTGAGGGAAAGCAGGTATAGTTCAATTTTTTTTTTTTTTTTTTTTTTTACTAATCTTCTAAAGGCCTGGTGACTGGGGTAAAAAGGAGGAGAAAAGTCTCAGAAGAGTCCTGGAGTAGGACAGGATGAAGGATAAGGAACAGCAAAGATAAGAGCTCTAATTCAGGCTCCAATGTGCACCTGCCCTTTTCTTCTTTCTCTATCCCTGACCTCTAGTGGTCCCCCTAATGACCTGGAGGTCTCTCTGTGCCTGGAGAGCTGAGGGAGGAGGGTCATAATTCTATTTCACTTTTCTACTTTTCGTGACCTTAAGTTCCCAGGTTGGATTCAGCATCCCCAAAACCTGTCTCTGAATCTCCAACAGGCACTAGTGTATATTTATTTATTTATTTATGTATGTATGTATGTATTTTTCTGAAGTTGGAAACAGGGAGGCAGTCATACAGACTCCTGCATGCGCCCGACCGGGATCCACCCGGCATGCCCACCAGGGGGCGAGGCTCTGCCCATCTGGGGCTTCGCTCTGTTGCAACCAGAGCCATTCTAGCACCTGAGGCAGAGGCCATGGAGCCATCCCCAGCGCCCGGGCCATCTTTGCTCCAATGGAGCCTTGGCTGCAGGAGGGGAAAAGAGAGACAGAGAGGAAGGAGAGGGGGAGGGGTGGAGAAGCAGATGGGTGCTTCTCCTGTGTGCCCTGGCCGGAATCGAACCTGGGACTCCTGCACGCCAGGCCGATGCTCTACCACTGAGCCAACTGGCCAGGGCCCACTAGTGTATATTTTAAAACGACATCCCTGAGGAGAAAAATAGTCACAATATCACGCTCTAGCGCTCTAGCCCCTAGTTTGCAAAGCCTTTCCCAGGCAGGATCTCACCGCGCATACTTAAATATCTCCTGGTTTGGCAGGGCCGAAGCCACTATCCCCACTCTACAGGTGAGGGAAAGCGTGACCTATTGGGAGGGAAAGTTTCCCACGGTGAGCCATTAGCCTCGCAGCAGTCACCAGCAATTACACGTCTCCACAGGTCTTGCTTTCAAGAGAAGAGCCCCCTATTCCCGCATCTCCGAAGGTCTCCCGCGCGGAGCTCGCCGGAAGTTGCAGTCCAATGTCCCGCCGCTTCAATGGGTTGGACTACAATGACCAGCATGCCCCACGTCCCCCCCCCCCATCTCTTTCAGCCTCGGGCGCGGGGGAGGCTCCGCTGACCTGCGGACTGGGAACGGAAATGGCTGCCACTCTGGGCAGTGGGGAGCGCTGGACCGAAGGTACCAGGTCCTGGCTGTAGGGTGGGACAAGGGGGTTCGGGAGGGGTTAGGGATGGGGCCCTTGAAGGTGCCCGAGGGCTGAGATCCTGGACCTGAGGTGAAAGATGGAGGCCTAGAAGAAGATGTTGACCCTGAGTAGGGTTCCAGATGAGGTGATGGGCCGCCCAGGGCAGGAGCCGGGATCCAGAAACCGGGAGAGCTGACTCTCGCCGAGGAACTGGCCGGGAACCCAGTCACCCGTGTCGACTTGTAGCCTCCGGCCCCCGGCCCCGCCCTGGCCCGTGCCCCGCCCAGGGCCCGGCAGCAGTCAGGCCCCGCCCGCGCCAGGATGGCCAGGGGTCAGCGGGGCAATGCAGTCTCCCGCAGCTTGCTTTCCCTTACCTTATTATCGCTACCGAACTAGGCCGCTTGATCTTTGGTATCGATTTGGTCATGTCCGTGCAACCCACGTCAGAACAGATAGGCCGGCTTTTTCCATCCTACAATCCGGCAAAGAGTATTGATCCAATACCTATTATATCCCCTGCATTATTCTGATCTTGCAACAGGGACTTGACAGACGTGGGCTTCTGAAATCACCACCGAACTCTTAGATCACTGAGGGAGTTTGACAAGTCAACAGCCAATTACAAAACAGAGCCAATAAGTCTTGGGCTAAACACAGCAAGGTCTAGTTTTGGGAAGCACACTGACAAGGTACCCAGAACAACCTGGGTGTCAGAGAAAGCCTTAAGGAGAAAGTGTTACATATGATGACATAAAGAGTGCGTTTGGAGTTAACCAGGCTGACTTAGAGGAAGAGGGTTGCAGGCAGAAGGAATAGAGAAAAGAGAAAGCTTTGTTGATCTGAAAGGAGTTTGGTATGGCCAGAGCATAGATTGTGAAGGAGCCTGTGGTAAGAGATGAGGATAGAGAGGCAGCCTGGGCCCATGATAAGAAATTTGGCAAGGAGCACCAAGGGATGTTAAGCAGGAGAAGAATGTTTTTAAAACCTTTTGCAGACCCTGGCCAGTTGGATCAGTGGATAGAGTGTTGGCTCTGGATGTGGACATCCGAGATTTGACCCCCGGTTAGAGTACACAGGAGAAGCGACCATCTGCTTCCCTCCCCCTTTTCTCTCTCTTCCCTTCTTGCAGTCAGTGGCTTGATTGGTCCCAACCTCAGCCTCAGGTGCTGAGGATAGCTCAGCTGATTCGAGCATCTGCCTCAGATAGGGGTTGCCAGGTGGATCCCGGTTGGGGCACATGAGGGAGTCTAACTCTCTATCTCCCCTTTGTCTCACTTTAAAAAAAAACTTTTCCATATTTTCAAGATGGGACATGAGTGCTCTACCTTCTTTGACTGGATTGCTATGGCCCTCTTTACATATGTTGTGATTGATTGAATTCTCTCCCTTTAAACTATGAATAATGTCATTATGGTCAAGAGTAAATCTTCCCTGTGTGTCTCCTTAATCTAACACATATTAATTCTATAATTGTTAGTTTAAAAGAATTGAACTCATTTCTACTTTAAATCTTAGTGGTGAGAGGCATTGCAACAAAAAATATTTTATGAGCAATGTCACTTCTGATTATGGACCACAAAGAACTAGGCTTCCCCCTGCCTTGCTCAAAAGGCAAGATATTGGGCAGACACCTCTTGAGCATCTTTTCTGGCTCTGGGTCAAAATTATTTGCTGACTGACCTCTCTGTAAGTATGGTGGACATTTTTCTGCTTCATGTTTGTGGCATCATGAAGCATATTTTCTGTATTGTTTTCTCAAGGAAGGTATTTGTCTATTTTTGTATAGGTGCTTAAAAGTCAGCATGATGTTAGTAGCCTGGCCCTTATACTCATCTGTTCATACCTACAAGCAGCCTGGGATAATAGCTTATAAGTTAAAGCAGGTGGCAAAATTGATTTGCAGGTCAGACCAAGGCCTAATAGGGGGGCTGTTGCTTTGCAGCTTACATTGATGCAGTTAGAAGAAATAAATACCCAGAAGACAGACCTCCTGAAAGTCCTGACCCCTGTGGTTGCTGTAACTGCATGAAGGCACAAAAGGAAAAGAAGACTGAGAAAGAGTGGAATCAAACCTGGCAGGGTGAGGGGAGTGCCACCTATACTGAGGAGCAACTGCTTGGGGTACAAAGGTGAGCCTATGATGGGATAATGGAGTGACTTTATGTAGACTGCTTGGCACAAAGTGGTATATAAGTATTGACTACTATTATTATTTTTATTATTATTATTGAAGCACAAGGGCTTCTTGGCCTCAGCAGCAGGACTAGGTAGAAGTGGAATAGTAGTGTGTAATCTGAGGTATCTGCCCTACTTCTACTGTAAGAGAGGCAGGGAATATAAACTAGATATAACACATCTATACAACATTCTGTCCCAAAACAGCAGAATACATATTCTTCTCAAGTATACATGGAACATTCTCCAGGACAGACCTCTGTTAGGCCATAAAACAAGCCTTAATAAATTTGAATGGGTTAAAATCATACAATGTATGTTCTCTGAAATCAACAACAGAAGAAAATTTATGAAATTCACAAATGTGAAAATTAAACAACATATTCCTAAATAACAAATAGGTCACAGAAGAAATCCCAAAGAAAATTAGGAAATACTTTGAGATGAATAAAAGTGAAAATACAACATACTGAAGCATATAGGATGTAGCTCAATCAATACTTAGAAGTAAATTCATAGCTGTAAATGTTTACATATAGTTTAAAAGATCTCAAATAAATCACCTAATCTATCTTAATAAACTAAAAAAAAAAAGGAGCAAACTAAATCTAAGTATGCAGAATGAAGGAAGTAATATAGAGTAGAAAAAACTAAAATGGAAGATAAAAGGGCAATAAAGGCAATATAACCAAAAGATTTTTTTTTTTTGTAAAAGAGAGAGAGAGACAGAGAAGCATCAACTCATTGCTTCACTTTAGTTGTGCATCCATTGATTGCTTCTTATACATGCCTTGGCCAGGGATCGAACTGGCAACCTCAGGATCAAGCTGGCTACCTTGGGCTCAAGCCACAGGGTCGAGGCAATGACCCTAGGATCTGAACTGGCAACATTGGATTTTGAACCGGCAACCTCAGTGCTTCATGTTGATGCTCTATCCATTGCAATACCACTGGTCAGGCGAAAAGTTGTTTTTTTCAAAATATTGACAAAATTAACAAACCTATATCTAGGCTAACCAAGAAAAAAAAGAGAGAATACTCAAATAACTAAAATCATGACTGGCCTGACCTGTGGTGGCGCAGTGGATAAAGCATCGACCTGGAAATGCTGAGGTCGCCGGTTCAAAACCCTGGGCTTGCCTGGTCAAGGCACATATGGGAGTTGATGCTTCCTGCTCCTCCCCCCTTCTCTCTCTGTCTCCTCTCTCTCTCTCTCCCTCTCTCTCTTCTTTCTAAAATGAATAAAAAAAATTTTTTTTTAGCCTGACCTGTGGTGGCGCAGTGGATAAAGCGTCGACCTGGAAATGCTGAGGTCGCTGGTTCGAAACCCTGGGCTTGCCTGGTCAAGGCACATATGGGAGTTGATGCTTCCAGCTCCTCCCCCTCTTCTCTCTCTCTGTCTCTCCCTCTCCTCTCTAAAATGAATAAATTAAAAAATAAATAAATAAATAAAATCATTACTGAAAGTGGGTACATCACCACTAATCTTCCAAAAATAATGATTATAAGAGAATACTCTGAATAATTGTATGCAAATAAATTAGGTAATCTAGATAAAATGGACAAATTTCTAGACAGATACAAAGTACTGAAACTGATTCAAAAGAAATAGAAAATTGTATAATCCTACAACAAAGAGATCGAATTGATCATCACAAAACTTACCACAGAGAAAATGCCAGGCCAAGATGGCTTCACTGGTAAATTCTACTTAATGCTTAAAGCAGAATTAACTAAACCTTTTTTTTTGTGTGACAGAGAGAGAGAGACAGAGGGACAGACAGACAGGAAGGGAGAGAAATAAGAAACATCAATTCTTCGTTGAGGCACCTTAGTTGTTCACTGATTGCTTTCTCATTTGTGCCTTGACTAGAAAGCTACAGCAGACAGAGTGACCCCTTGCTCAAGCCAATGACCTTGGGCTCCAGCTGGTGAGCCTTGCTCAAACCAGATGAGCCCACGCTCAAGCCAGCAAGCTCGGGGTTTTGAACCTAGATCCTCCTCATCCTAGTCCAATGCTCTATCCACTGAACCATCGCCTGGTTCGGCTTAATTAAACCTTGATAAACTATTATTAAAAATGTGAGAAGGGAGCACTTTCCAATCCATTCTATGAGGCTAGTATTACCCTGTAATCAAAACCAAAGACATCATAAGGAAACTATCAACCAATGTCCCCATGGGTATAGATTCCAACAACATAAAAAAACATAAAAAGGATGATATACCTTGACCAAGTGGGATTTATCCCAGGAATGCAAGGTTGTTTAAAATATGAAAATTGGAAGCCATTTGAAGGGAGGGACCCCTGAAAAAATAAATAAATAAAATATGAAAATCAATCAATGTAATACATCATATTAATAGAATAAAGGACAAAAGCCACATGAACATTTCAGTAGGTGCAGAAAAAGCATTTTACAAAAATCTAACATTCTTTCATAATAACACTCAACACAGTAGGAATATAAGGGCAGTTCCTCAACCTAATAAAGGCCATCTACAAATAATCCACAGCTAACATAATACTTAATGGTGAACAATTGGATGCTTTCAAGATCAGGAACAAGACAAGTATGTTCATTCTAGCCACTTCTATTCAACATTATAGGAGAGGCTCAAGCCAGGGCAGTTAGGCAACAAAAAGAAGGAAACTGTATTCACAGGTGATAAGATCTAGTACAGAACACCCTAAGGAATACACGCACGCACACACAAGCTATTAGAACTAATAAATGAGTTCATCAAAGTTGCAAAATGTAAGATCAATATACAAAAATGATTGTCTTTCTATATAATAGCAATGAACAATCAAAAAATGGAAAAGAAAGTAATTTTTAAAAATTTTTATTTATAACACCATTAAAAAGCATCGGTCTGGCCTGACCAGGCGGTAGCACAGTGGATAGAGCGTCAGACTGGGATGCAGAGGACCCAGGTTTGAGACCCTGAGGTCACCAGCTTGAGTGCGGGCTCATCTGGTTTGAGGAAAAGCCCACCAGCTTGAACCCAAGGTCGCTGGCTCCAGCAAGGGGTTACTTGGTCTGCTGAAGGCCCCTGGTCAAGGCACATATGAGAAAGCAATCAATGAATAACTAAGGTGTTGCAACGCGCAATGAAAAACTAATGATTGATGCTTCTCATCTCTCTCTGTTCCTGTCTGTCCCGTCTATCCCTCTTTCTGACTCACTCTCTGTCTCTGTAAAAAATAAATAAATAAATAAAAATTAAAAAAAAAAAAAAAAAAGCATCGGCCTGGCGTGCGGAAGTCCCAGGTTCGATTTCCAGCCAGGGCACACAGGAGAAGCACCCATCTGCTTCTCCACCCCTCCCCCTCTCCTTCCTCTCTGTCTTTCTCTTCCCCTCCCGCAGCCAAGGCTCCATTGGAGCAAAGATGGCCAGGGCGCTGGGCATGGCTCCATGGCCTCTGCTTCAGGCACTAGAGTGGCCCTGGTCGCAACAGAGCAATGCCCCAGATAGGCAGAGCCTCGCCCCCTGGTGGGCATGCCGGGTGGATCCCGGTTGGGCGCATGTGGGAGTCTGTCTGACTGCCTCCCCGTTTCCAACTTCAGAAAAATACAAAAAAAAAAGAATAAAATGCTTAGGAATAAATTTAATAATAGAAGAGGAAGATTGTATGTTGAAAACTATAGTCCTGGGCGGATAGCTTGGTTGGTTAGAGCATCGTCCCTATATACAAAGGTTGTGGGTTTGATCCTTGGTCATAGTATATACAGAAACAGATCACTTTTTCTGTCTCTCTAAAATCAATAAGTTTTAAAAAAGAAAACTATAAAACTTGATTAAAAGAAATTAAAGATCTAAATGGGAAGATAGCCTGTGTGCATGTATTGGAAGGCTTATTATTGGTAATATGTAATACTTCCCAAATTCATCAATAGATTCAACACATCCCTATCAAATTCCCAGTTGCCCTTTTGCAGAAATTGACAAACTTCCAAAAATTTATATCCAAGAGACCCAGAATAGCCAACACAGTCTTGAAAAAGAACAAAGTTGGAGGACTCTCATTTCCCAATGTGAAAACTTACTACAAAGCTACAGTAATGAAGACAGTGTGGACTAGGATAGGATAGACATGTAGATCAGTGGAATAGAATTGGGAGTACAGAAATAGACCATTATATTTCTGGGCAGTTGATTTTTTGACAAGTGTGTCAAGACAATTTAATAGGGTAAAGAATTATCTTTACCAGGCCCTGGTTGGTTGGTTAAGTGGTAGAGTGTCAGCCCCGCATATGGATATCCTGGGATCAATTCCTGGTCAGGGCACACAGGAGAAGCAACCATCTGCTTCTCTACCCCTCCCCTTTCCCTTCCCTTCTCTCTCTCTCTCTCTCTCTCTGTCTCTGTCCTTCCCTCTCCCTCACCCTCTCCCCCTCCCAAGATGGGCAGAGCATCAGTCCCAGACAGGGTTGCTGGGCAGTTCCTGGTTGGCACATACAGGAGTCTTTCTCTCTATTTCCCTTCCTCTCACTTGGAAAAGGAAGAAAAAAATAGGCCCCAGCCTGTTGGCTCAGTGGTAGAGTGTTGGCTGGCATGGAAGTCCTGTCAGGGCACACAGGAGAAGCAACCATTTGCTTCACCCTTTCCCCTGCTCTCTCTCTCTCTCTCTCTCTCTTCTTCTCCCGCAGCTATGGCTCTAATGGCTTGAGCAGGTTGGCCCCAGGCTTGGAGGATGGCTCCATGGCCTTCTCTCAGGCACTGAAATAGCTCAGTTGCCAAGCAACATTACAAGCCCCAGACAGGCAGAGCATCACCTGGTAGGGGGTTTACTGGGTGGATCTTGGTCAGGGTGCATGCAGGAGTCTGTCTCTGCCTCTCAGCCTCTCACTTAATTAAAAATAAATAAATAAAAAATAAAAATGAATCGTCTTTAACAAATGTTAGGACAACTGGATAGCCACATACAAAAGAATTAACTTGGATCCCTTCCTTACATAAATACTAAAATTAACTCAAGATCTAATTAATATAGCCTGACCAGGCAGTGGCGCAGTGGATAGAGCGTCGGACTGGGATGCCGAGGACCCAGGTTCGAGACCCCGGGGTCGCCAGCTTGAGTGCGGGCTCATCTGGTTTGAGCAAAAGCTCACCAGCTTGGACCCAAGGTCGCTGGCTCAAGCGAGGGGTTACTCGGTCTGCTGAAGGCCTGTGGTCAAGGCACATATGAGAAAGCAATCAATGAACAACTAAGGTGTCGCAACGAAAAACTAATGATTGATGCTTCTCATCTCTTTATTCCTGTCTGTCTGTCCCTGTTTATCCCTCTCTCTGACTCTCTGTCTCTGTAAAAATAAAAATTTTTTTTAAAAATTTTAAAAAAAGATCTAATATAAAACCTAAATGTAAGAGCTAAAACTATAAAACTCTTAGACAAAAACATAAATATAAGTCTTTATGACATTGAATTAGGCAGTGGTTTCTTGATATGGCAACCAAAGCAAAAGCAACGAAAGAAAAAAATAGATAAATTGAATATAATCAGAATTTAAAACTTGTACTTCAAAAGATACCATTGAGAAAGTGAAAAATTAGGGCCCTGGCTGGTTGGCTCAGTGGTAGAGCGTCGGCCTGGCATGCAGGAGTCCTAGGTTCGATTCCCAGCCAGGGCACACAGGAGAAGCACCCATCTGCTTCTCCACCCCTCCCCCTCTCCTTCCTCTCTGTCTCTCTCTTCCCCTCCCTCAGCCAAGGCTCCATTGGAGCAAAGTTGGCCCAGGCACTGAGGATGGCTCCATAGCCTCTGCCTCAGGTGTTAGAATGGCTCTGGTTGTAACAGAGCAACGCCCCAGATGGGTGGAGCATCGCCCCCTGGTGGGCATGCCGGGTGGATCCCGGTTGGGCACATGCGGGAGTCTGTCTGACTGCCTCCCCATTTCCAACTTCAGAAAAATTAAAAAAAAATTAAAAATAAAAAAAGAAAGTGAAAAATTAGCCTGACCAAGTGGTGGCGCAGTGGATAGAGCATTGGACTGGGATGTGGAAGACCAAGGTTTGAAATCCTGAGGTCGCCAACTTGAGTGCGGGCTCATCTGGTTTGAGCAAGTCTCACCAGCTTGAGCCCAAGGTCATTGGCTTGACCAAGGAGTCGCTCAGTTTGTGATAGCCCCCCTGTCAAGACACATATGAGAAAGCAATCAATGAACAACTAAGGTGCTGCAACAGAGAATTGATGCTTCTCATCTCTCTCCCTTCCTGTAATAAAGTGAAAAATCAGCCCTGGCTAGATAGCTCGGTTGGTTAAAGCATCGTCCCAAAGTACAGAGGTTGTTGGTTCAATCCTCAGTCAGGGCACATACAGGAACAGATCTATATTCCTGTCTCCCTCTCTCCCTTCCTCTCTTGCTAAAATCAATAAATAAAATTATTTTTTTAATGAAAAAATAAAGAAAGTGAAAAATCAACCCACAGTACAAAAGAAAATATTTTCAAATTATATATCTGATAGCCTGGCCTGTGGTGGCGCAGTGAATAAAGCATCAACCTGGAATGCTGAGGTCACTGGTTTGAAGCCCTGGGCTTGCCTGGTCAAGGCACATATGGGAGTTGATACTTCCTGCTCCTTCCCCTTCTTCTCTCTCACCTTTCCTCTCTAAAATTAATAAATAAAATCTTTAAAAAAGAAAAGCCAATACTTAAAAAAAATTATATTCTGATAAAGGACTGTTATCTACAACATATAAAGTACTCTTAACAATAAGAAGATAATACAATTGAAAAAATGGACAAAGGAGAAGACATACAAACAGCCAATAAGCACATAAAAAGTTGTTCAATATGTTTAGTCATTAGGGCAGGGGAGGGGACCTATGGCTCGCAAGCCAGATGTGGCTCTTTTGATGGCTGCATCTGGCTCACAGACAAATCTTTAATAAAAAAATAATAATATTAAAAATATAAAACATTCTCATGTATTACAATCCATTCATTTCCTACCGCTCATGTTCATGGTTGTGGGTGGCTGGAACCAATCACAGCTGTCCTCTGGGACAACACCAAATTTTTATTGGATAATGTGTAACATACATGGGTCATTGTGTGGCTCTCACGGAATTACATTTTAAAATATGTGGTGTTGGCTCAGCGGTAGAGCATCGGCCTAGCGTGCGGAGGACCCGGGTTCGATTCCCGGCCAGGGCACACAGGAGAAGCGCACATTTGCTTCTCCACCCCTCCGCCGCGCTTTCCTCTCTGTCTCTCTCTTCCCCTCCCGCAGCCAAGGCTCCATTGGAGCAAAGATGGCCCGGGCGCTGGGGATGGCTCTGTGGCCTCTGCCTCAGGCGCTAGAGTGGCTCTGGTCGCAACATGGCGACGCCCAGGATGGGCAGAGCATCGCCCCCTGGTGGGAAGAGCTTCACCCCATGGTGGGCGTGCCGGGTGGATCCCGGTCGGGCGCATGCGGGAGTCTGTCTGACTGTCTTTCCCTGTTTCCAGCTTCAGAAAAATGAAAAAAATAATAAAATAAAATAAAATATGTGGTGTTCGTGGCTCTCTCAGTCAAAACAATTCCCGACCCCTGCATTAGGGAAATGCAAATCAAAGCCACAATGAGATACCATATTACTTCATATCCACTAGGATAGCTATAATGAAAAAGATGGACAAGAACAAGTATTAATGAGAATGTGGAGAAATTGGAACTCTTGTATATTTGTAGGAATATAAAGTGATGCAGCCGATCTGGAAAATAGCATGACATTTTCTCAGCAGGTTAACCATAGCATATGACCTAGCAACCAACTCCTAGGTATATACCAAGAGAGAATAAAAACATGTTTCCACACAAAAACTCATACACAAATTTCGTACAGCATTATTCATAATAACCCCCAAATGGAAACAACTTGGATGTCCGTTAACTGATGAATGAATAAACAAAGTGAGGAATATCCATACAATGAATACTATTCAGTAATAAAAAAAGGAGTGAAGTACTGATACATGCTACAACATGAGTGAACCTTGAACATTATGCTAATGAAAGAAGCCAGACACAAAAGGACACATCATATAATTCCTTTTATATGAAATGTGCAGAATAGGCAAATTTATAGACATAGGAAGTAGATTAGTGGTTACCAGGGGTTGGGGAATAGGGAAATGAGGAATGACTGCTAATGAGTATGGGTTTTTTTTAGGGGTGATGAAAATATTTTGGAATTAGATAGTGGTGATGGGTGCACAATTCTGAATATACTTTTAAAAACCACTGAATTGTACATTTTAAGAAGAGTGAACTTTGTGATATGTGTATTATAGCTTAATAAAGCTGTTGTTATTAAACAAAAAGTTTATAAAAGAAGGAGTAGGAGAGGCAGAGGAATATCTACCATAGAAGCAAGGATTGGAAACTGGGCTAGGGATCCAAAGGATCCCTATAGGCAGGTCTTGGGGAAGGCCCCGACTGACATTCCAGACTCTGCATTGTAGTCCAGTTTGTATAACTGACTTAGTATGACCTCTTCAACAATTTGCCTGCCTAACCAAACTGTGTAGTAGCAAAAGACTGGAGATGCAACCATTGGCAGCTTTTTAAAAGAATGAGGTAGACTGACCTTTGGTGGCACAGTGGATAAAGCGTTCACCTGGAATGGTGAGGTTGCAAGTTTGAAACCCTAGGTTTGCCTGGTCTCCCCTCTCCCTAAAAATTCAATAAATAAAATCTTTAAAAAAAAATAAAAGAATGAGGTAAGTGTATAGTAATAGTGAATATTTATGTAATGTCAGATGCAATCAAGCACTTTGATGAATACTTTTTCTTTTTTTTTTGTATTTTTCTGAAATTAGAAGCGGGAAGGCAGTCAGACTGACTCCAGTATGCACCGGACTGGGATCCACCCGACATGCCCACCAGGGGGCGATGCTCTGCCCATCTGGGGCATTGCTCCACTGCAACCTGAGCCATTCTAGTGCCTGAGGCAGAGGCCATGGAGCTGTCCTCAGCACCCAGGCCAACTTTGCTCCAATGGAGCCTTGGCTGCAGAAGAGGAAGAGAGAAAAAGGAGAGGGGGAAAGGTGGAGAAGCAGATGGGCACTTCTCCTGTGTGCCCTGATGGGGAATTGAAACCAGGACTTCCACATGCCAGGCTGACACTCTATCACTGAGCCAACCAGCCAGGGCCTGATGAATACTTCTTTTAATCATAACAGCTTGGTGAAAATAGTTATCATTATTAGCCCATTTCAGAACATAACACTAAGGCACAAGAGGTTGACTACACAGCAAGCTCAGATCTCGGCCAAGGCATTTTGACCCCGAAGTTCATGCTTTAGTCCAGCAGTTCTCAGAGTGTGGTTTGGGAACTCAAGACCCTGTTGGGGGGAATCTGCAAGTGTAAAACTATTTCCATAATATTACAAACACATTATTTGCCTTTTTCATTCTTATTCTCTCAGGATTATGCAGTGGAGTTTTTGAGAGGCTATCTGTTTTGTAATTATATTATCACTCCTGTGTTTAAAAAAAAATTTTTTTTTAATTTTTTTCATTTAATGAGAGGAGGGGAAGCAGAGACAGACTCCCACATGTGCCCTGACTGGGATCCACCCAGCAAGCTCACTAGGGGGGTGATGCTCTGCCCATCTGGGACCCTGCTCTGTTGCATCTGGAGCCATTTTTTAGTGCCTGGGGCAGTAGTCATGGAGTCATATTCAGCGCCCGGGACAACTTGCTCTAATCGAGCCTTGGCTGCAGGAGGGGAGGAGAGAAAGAGAGAGAGAAGGGAGAGGAGGAGCGGTGGAGATGCAGATTGGAGCGTTTCCTGTGTTCCCTGACCAAGAATCGAACCCGGGACTTCCACACGGCAGTCCAACACTCTACCACTAAGCCAACTGGCTAGGGCCCCTGTGTTTTAAAACTTTTATGTTTTCATTTCTAGTTTGGTAAATTTTGATAGCTACAACTCACATGATGACAACAATACAAAAGTCAGGGGATGTAGCTCAGTGGTAGAGCACGTACTTCGCATGTATGAGGCCCTGGGTTTAATCCCTTCCATCTCCACAACTCACATGAGCAAAAGCTCTTTGGGGGTCAATAATGTAAAAAAAATTTTTTTTAATTTATTCATATCAGAGAGGAGTGAGAGAGAGAGAGAGAAAGGGGGAGGAGAGGAAGCATCAACTCCCATATGTGCCTTGACCAGGCAAGTCCAGGGTTTCAAACTGGCAACCTCAGCATTTCCAGGTCAACGCTTTTTTCCAGTGTTCCACCACAGGTCAGGCCCAATAACTTTTAAGAGTATAAAAAATTTCTGAGATCAGAAAGTTCAGAACTGCCACTCTAGTCTAAACTATTAAAACTATTATTGTAGACTTCTCTAGTGGTTAAGGATCAATCTCTAAGATAAATTGCTAGATAAAACGCAAGATGTCAAAAGGTGATTATAATTTAGAAAGGTGATTATAATTACCTAAAAGCTGCCATTTAGGTAAGAAAGAAATATACACACACACACACACACTCACTCTGTACACAGGATTCAAAGAAAACTTTTAACAGTGGTTGTCCTTCGGGTGGGAGACTGAGGAACGGAATAGGGCAGGAAATTTCTTCACTGTATATAGTTTAGTACTATTGGATGTTTTTCTTCTACCATGTGTGTGTGTGTATGTGTGTGTGTGTATATATATATATATATTTTTTTTTTTACAGAGACAGAGAGAGAGTCAGAGAGAGGGATAGACAGGGACAGACAGACAGGAACGGAGAGAGATGAGAAGCATCAATCATTAGTTTTTCATTGCGCATTGCAACACCTTAGTTGTTAATTGATTGCTTTCTCATACATGCCTTGACCACAGGCCTTCAGAAGACCGAGTAACTCCTTGCTTGAGCCAGCGACCTTGGGCTCAAGCTGATGAGCTTTTGCTCAAACCAGATGAGCCCTCACTCAAGCTGGCGACCTCGGGGTCTCGAACCTGGGTCTTCCGCATCCCAGTCCGACGCTCTATCCACTGCGCCACCGCCCGGTCAGGCTGTATATATTAACTTTTAAAAACCAAGTTTAAAAAGATAGGCATAAGAAGAAAGGAGAACCTGCCCTGTGGTGGCACAATGGATAAAGCGTCGACCTGGAATGCTGAAGTCACTGGTTCGAAACCCGGGCTTGCCTGCTCAAGGCACATACGAGAGGCAACTACTACAAGTTGATGCTTCCCTTTCTCCACACTCTTTCTCTCTCACTCTCTAAAAATCAATAAGTGATATCTTCTAAAAAAAGAAATAAAGGGGGGAGAAAGAGAGAAAAAATATAAATAGGGTGGTTAGGTGGTTTTCTAACTTTTCTGTCCTACGATTCAACTCCCAGGACCTTAGCCTGTACCTTAATTGTAAAGATTAGCATACTTGTTCTACTCACTTGCAGGAATATAGAAAGAGTAAAATATTAGACTTAAAACTGTTTTGAAAGTTATTAAGCTCTCACCGGGAGGACATTATCAATGACTTTGTTTCATTAATGTGCTCAGTAATTTTCTTTTAGGTTTGTTTTGGGCTCACAGATTGGAGGGAGGATCAGCGAACTATATTGCAGTTAATTATATAAAAGGGGCCTTTGTAAACATATATGTTTCTGATGTGTGTTTTTAGGATCAAGAAATGCAGAAATTACTATGAAATTCTGGGAGTTTCTCGAGATGCTGGTGATGAAGAGCTTAAGAAAGCTTACCGAAAACTTGCCCTGAAATTTCACCCAGACAAAAACTGTGCTCCTGGAGCAACGGATGCTTTCAAAGGTCTGATCTGAACTAATGCTTCATTCTGCCCTTGTGATGTTCGGTCATAACAAGTTGTTTTCAGCCTTCCCTGTAATTGTTTTTAAAGCCACCAGCACGGTTTTTTCCCTACTGCATTTTTTATTTTATTTTATTTTTGTGACAGAGACAGAGAGAGAAAGACAGATTGAGGGACAGACAGGGACAGATAGACAGGAAGGGAGAGTGTGAGAAGCATCAGTTCTTTGTTGCATCACCTTAGTTGTTCATTGATTGCTTTTTTTTTATGTGCTTGGCTGGGGGGCTATAGCAGAGCGAGTGACCCCTTGCTCAAGCCAGCAACCTTGGGTTCAAGCCAGCAACCCCGCACTCACGTTGGTGAGCCCACACTCAAGCCAGTGACCCTGCACTCAAGTTGGTGAGCCCACACTCAAGCCGGCAACCTCAGGGTTTCAAACCTGGGTCCTCTGTGTCCCAGTCCAATGCTCTATCCACTGCGCCACCACCTGGTCAAGCCTTACCACACCTCTTAAATATTGATCATCAGCATAGCTCCCTCCTGTCTTCATTCATTTCACCTTTTTCTTTTTGGAAAAAATATTTGGTTTCTGTAATATCTTTTGGAACCATTTTATCCATTGATCAGCAAATATTTAAGATCTATGTGCCAGGTGCCATGGTAAACAAAACAAACATGATTCCTCCTGTGGAATTTACAGGCTGGTGGCCACTTGCAAATAGGACCCAGACAGCATTCCTAAACTTCTCTGACTATAAAACTCTTTGTTCATGAAACTTTTATTAACATGTTCATGTGAAAAATCTGTATAATATTATTTCCATTGATATCCATGATACTGTCAGAAATATATTCTTAAAAAATATTTTGGACCTGCCTGACCTGTGGTGGCGCAGTGGATAAAGTGTCAACCTGGAAACACTGGAGGTCGCCAGTTCAAAACCCTGGGCTTGCTTGGTCAAGGCACATATAGGAATTGATGCTTCCTGCTCCTCCTTTCTGTCTGTCTGACTGTCTCTCTCTCTCTCTTTCTCTCTCTCTCCTCTCTAAAATGAATAAATAAAAAATATTTTTTAAAAAACCATAAAAAATATTTTGGACCTAACACAAAAATAAAAATCTTACTTAAGAGTGTCTCCCCTAGTGAAGATGTTGATTCAGGAAAGGATTAGAAATGGATGCTAAGAGCCTGACCTGTGGTGGCGCAGTGGATAAAGCGTCAACCTGGAAATGCTGAGGTTGCCGGTTCAAAACCCTGGGCTTGCCTGGTCAAGGCACATATGGGAGTTGATGCTTCCTGCTCCTCCCCCCCTCTCCCCTCTCTATAATGAATAAATAAAATCTTTAAAAAAAAAAAAGATGAACGACAAGATAAACTGGACATGTTTTCTTTGAATATATGTACCCTGATTTATTGATGTCACCCCCTTAAAATAAATATTTATAAAAAAAAAAAAGAAATGGATGCTAAAACCATTGGGTGATAGGTGGTTGTTGAATAAGACATTCACATGATTTCAAAGTATCACCCCACAGAATGCTTATTTATTACAAAGGGGGAAATTCCTTTATAATGGAGAATCTAGCTGTCCCCACTTTAACCAAAAGATCTAACTTATCACCAATACTGGGACAACCTAACATTATGTGGTATAGTACTTATGTGGTATTCTTGCCAAACTATTTGACCTGAATTTAGTATTGAGGAAATAATCAAAATATGGGATATTCTACAAAGAACACTGAGCTACTCTTCAAAAAATTCAGTATAATGAAAAGCAAAAAAGTTAAGGAGACTATTCTAGATGAAAAGAAACTAAAGAGAGCCCTGGCTGGATAGCTCAGTTTGTTAGAACATTGTCCTGATATACAAAGGTTGCCAGTTTGACCCCGGTCAGGGCATATACAGAAACAGATAGATGTTTCTCTCTCTCAAATCAATAAATAAAATAAAATAAAAGAGGCTGACCAGGTGGTGGCGCAGTGTATAGAGCTTCAGCCTGGGACACAGAAGACCCAGGTTCGAAGCCCCAAGGTCACTGGCTTGAGTGTGGGCTCATCCAGCTTGAGCACAGGCTCACCAGTTTGAGTGCAGGGTCACTGGCTTAAGTGTGGGATCATAGACATGGCCCCATGGTTGCTGGTTTAAGCTCAAGGTCACTGGCTTGAGCCCAAGGTCACTGGCTTGAAGCCCAAGGTTGTTGGCTTGGGGGAGAGGTGGAGAAGCAAATGGTTGCTTCTCCTGTCTTCCCTGACCAGAATCGAACCCAGGATATCCACACGCTAGGCCAACACTACCACTGAGCAATCCAGCCAGGGCCAGATTTGAAATGTTTGAAAAGAAAAAGTAAGAAATGGCCCTGGCTGGTTGACTCAGCGGTAGAGCGTCGGCCTGGCGTGCGGAAGTCTCGGGTTCGATTCTCGGCCAGGGCACACAGGAGAGGCACCCATCTGCTTCTCCACCTCCCCCTCTCCTTCCTCTCTGTCTCTCTCTTCCCCTCCCGCAGCCGAGGCTCCATTGGAGCAAAAGATGGCCCGGGCACTGGGGATGGTTTCTTCGCCTCTGCCCCAGGTGCTAGAGTGGCTCTGGTTGCGGCAGAGCGACGCCCCAGATGGCCAGAGCATCGCCCCCTGGTGGGCGTGTCGGGTGGATCCCTGTCGGGCGCATGCGGGAGTCTGTCTGACTGCCTCCCCGTTTCCAGCTTCAGAAAAATACAAAAATACAAAAAAAAAAAGTAAGAAATGATAGATCAAGAAATTTTTAAAAGTCACCATTTACCTCAAATGATGTGCTATTGTGAATCTAGTTCTCCCCACAGTTTCTACAAGGAAACACATTGATATAACCCACATTCTCTTTATACCTTCATACAAGGTATCTCACAGACTAATGCCATTTCTTTTATAAATCTGCCAGATTTCAAGAGATGTGAATGCTTAAGCAACTCTATTTAGGTTTTTCATTTCTGCTTAGCTGTTTTATTGCTGTAAACATTTAACAATTCCCTGAGTAGAAGTATCAGAAAGAAATGCTCTTTTTGCCTGACCAGGTGGTGGCGCAGTGGATAAACGTCAGACAGACTTGGAAGGACTCAGGTTCAAAAGCCTGAGGTCCACGGCTTGGCACATGCTCATCTGGTTTGAGCAAGGCTCACCAACTTGAGCCCAAGGTCACTGGCTTGAGCAAGGAGTCATTCGCTCTGCTGTAGCCCCCGGTCAAGGCACATTTGAGAAAGCAATCAATGAACAACTAAAGTGTCGCAAAGAAGAATTGATGCTTCTCATCTCTTTCCATTCCTGTCTGTCCCTATCTGTTCCTCTCTCTGTCTCTCTCACAAAAAAAATGCTTTTTCTGACTGTGTTTCTGATAGTGTTGACTGAATCAGAAGTAGAGGGTGGGGTTGTCTTAAAAGATTTTTGAGGGGTGTTATTTAATCGAAGGTATGGATTTTATGTTTAAATGAAATTAGACAAATAGGGAGGAAAGGTGATGATGAGTATATGTAATCTATTGTCTTTGATCTCCAATTGAGACATCAGAGATACATTCTTAATTTCTACAGACCATTTTCTAAAGGAAGCTGAATAAGATTGTGACGAGTAAGGACTTTGTTTTTAGCCAAACAATAATTGTTCTGGTTATTTTATTCAGGAGATTGTTTCTAGACTTCAAGTTAGAACACCACTACTTATGTATGAACTATTTCCAACTATAAACTGTTACTCTCAAGTGAAATAAGAACAATTTTTTTTTTTTTTGCCTGACCAGTGGTGGCAGAGTAGATAAGAGCATCAACCTGGACACTTGGTTCCTAGGTTTGAAACTCCAAGGTCACTGGCTTGAGCGCAGGCTCATCCCACTTGAGCACAGGCTCGCCAGCTTGAGTGCAGGATCATTGACATGATCCCAGGGTCACTGGCTCCCCAGTCAAGAGACGTATAAGAAGCAACAATTGAACCACTAAAGTGATGCAACTACTAGTTGATGCTTCTCATCTCTCTCCCTTCCTGTCTCTCTCTCTCAAAAGAAAACAAAATATACATTTTTGGCTGAATGAAAGCAGTTCTTAGTTCATCTTGAGTCCAGTGTTGTTTCTGGCTTTTCAGACTAGATCATGGAAAATTTCAAAGGCAAGCACTTTGATGAACTTTCTAGGCCCAAGCACTTCGTTTAAGCCCCTGTGAAGCTATCTAACACCAATCAACTCTGGCCTCTTTATTGCTGCTACTGTGATCACCCTCAGCTACAGGAAAGACTATGTAACTCAGGTGCTTTTTTGTTTTGGTTGCAGCAATAGGAAATGCCTTTGCTGTCCTTAGCAATCCTGACAAGAGACTCCGCTATGATGAATATGGAGATGAACAGGTGACTTTCACTGCCCCTCGAGCCAGACCTTATAAGTATTACAGGGACTTTGAAGCTGACATCACTCCAGAGGAGCTATTCAATGTCTTCTTTGGAGGACAATTTCCTACAGGTTAGTATCCCAAAATTATCATGAAAATGTTTATATATCAGCAAGCTGTTTGAGGATCTGAATAGAGCAGCGGTTCTCAACCTGTGGGTCGCGACCCCGGGGGGGGTCGAACAACCAAAACACAGGGGTTGCCTAAAGCCATTGGAAATACATATTTTATTTTAAAATGGTATAATAAATATGTATTTTCCGTTGGCTTTAGGCGACCCCTGTGTTTTGGTCGTTTGACCCCCGCCGGGGTCGCGACCCACAGGTTGAGAACCGCTGGAATAGAGGGACATGATATGGTGAAAACAGCAAGAATTTGGAATCAAGTGAACTGGGATCATTTAGTGTCTCTTATCCTGTTTCCTCACCTGAAAAGTGGGGTTAATTTTACCTACCTCACAGGGCAGCTATGAGAATTAGAGATTTTTAAGTGCTTTAAAATAAGTAGCAAGCCCTGGCCGGTTGGTTCAGCGGTAGAGCATCAGCCTGGCGTGCAGGAGTCCCAGGTTTGATTCCTGGCCAGGGCACACAGGAGAAGCGCCCATCTGCTTCTCCACCTCTCCCCCTCTCCTTCCTCTCTGTCTCTCTCTTCCCCTCCCGCAGCCAAGGCTCCATTGGAGCAAAGTTTGCCCGGGCGCTGAGGATGGCTCTGTGGCCTCCACCTCAGGCACTAGAATGGCTCTGGATGCAACAAAGGGATGCCCCAGAGGGGCAGAGCATCGCCCCCTGGTGGGCATGCCAGGTGGATCCCGGTTGGACGCATGTGGGAGTCTGTCTGACTGCCTCCCTGTTTCCAGTTTTGGAAAAATGAAAAAAAAAAAAAGTAGCAAAATGCCCACTATTATCATTATTTGCAAAATAACAGCTATATAAAGATAAAAGTTAGAAAATCACCCCCAGAGAGTTGGAAATTGGGATAATGAAAAGCCTGGGAAGTAAGATTAATTTTATGAGTTGCTATTAAAGATTATGATATTGGGCAAGGAAACAAACGTAAGCATGTCAGGACTCATGGCACAAATGCTTTTTCTTTTCTTTTAAATTTATTGATTGATTTTAGAGAGAGAAAGGACAGAAACTTTGATCTGTTCCTGTATGTGCCCTGACCAGGGAAGGATCTAACCCACAACCTTTGTGTATTATGGTGACACACTAACCAACTCAGCTATCTGGCCAAGGCCAAATGCTCTTTCTTTACTCACCTTTTGGGGTTCTCTCAGTTACTGGTTACGAAGGATTATTTAAATACAGGAGAGCTAAGCACATTCCATCTCCAGCTGGTTCATTTGGCTTACCTACTGTCTTATTTTTCTACTGGGGAAAATGGAATAATTATCTCCCCTCAAAGAACCTAATTGGGAGGAAGGACCTTGGAAAAGGCAAGGAAGGAAGAAGTGTTTGCCAAATCCCATACTAACGGTTTTTCTTTCTTTTCCAGGAAATATTCATATGTTTTCAAACATGACAGATGACACCCACTATTACCGCCGGCGGCACCGACATGAGAGGACACAGACAAAGAAGGAGGAGGAGGAAGATAAATCTCAGGTGTGTAGGGAGGGCAGGAGAACTGCTGCTCATAAACACTAGTACTGAGCTGGCCTTTATGGTATATGATCAGGTGTTAGAAGTTCAACCAAAGCTATGTTACTGAAATGTGCTTTAGGAAAGCAGAGGCAATGGTAGAGAAGCTGGGGCCCTGGCCAGTTCACTCAGTGGGTAGAGCGTCAACCAGGCATGCGGATGTCCCAGGTTCGATCCCCAGTCAGGGCACACATAAGAAGTGACCAGTTGCTTCTTTCCCCATCTTCTTCCCCCCTTTTCTCCTCTCGCAGACAGTGGTTCAATTGGTGCAACCATCGGCCCTGGGTGCTGAGGATATCTTGGTTGATTTGAGCATTGGCCCCAGACAGGGGTTGCCAGGGCGCATGTGGGAGTCTGTCTATCTCCCCTCCTCTCGCTTAAAAATAAATAAATAAATAAATAAATAAATAAATAAATAAATGAATAAATAAATAGAAGAGCTGAGTAATGGTAATCCCCTTCCCTACCCATTCTTCGGTGGCTGTCCCAGGAAATCATTTCCCCTCTGGGGTACCTTGATCAAGGTTTTCTTGACTGCAGAAAATAAGAACCCCCTTCAAAGTATTCAGAGCTGAAACGGTTTAAGGTAAGGGACCAAGGGGGCCTCAGAAAGCCCAAGGGCAGGAAGCACAGCTACACTTCATGACAGATGGGAACCAGGAGCTGACAGCACCCATGCAACTGTGCTCTCCATGACTAGTTGGGGCCAGATTGTCTCCAGTTTTCCCACCTCTTTTCATCTGCTTTCTTCTCTCTAGTCAGGCTGGCGTGTTTTACTTCCCCTTGCTAATGGCCAGTCCCCAGTGCCTAAGAGTATATGTTGTAATTTCCTAGCAGTGAATGGTGATTCATCTCAATCCCAAACTCCTAGAGCAGGGGTCCCCAAACTTTTTACACAGGGGGCCAGTTCACTGTCCCTCAGACCGTTGGAGGGCCAGACTATAAAAAAAACTGAACAATTCCCTTTGCACACTGCACATATCTTATTTTAAATTAAAAATACAAAACGGGAACAAACACAATATTTAAAATAAAGAACAAGTACATTTAAATCAACAAACTGACCAGTATTTCAATGGGAACTATGGGCCTGCTTTTGGCTAATGAGATGGTCAATGTCTGGTTCCATATTTGTCACTGCTAGCCGTAACAAGTGATATGATCCGCTTCCGGAGCCCTGACGCGTGCCTCCCACATCACCGGAAGTAGTACTGTACGTGAGCGACGCTGTACTTTGCGACACCTCCACATACAGTACTCCAGGAGCACAAGATGTGGATGCCTCTCACTGACCACCAATGAAAGAGGTGCCCCTTCTGGAAGTGTGGTGGGGTCAGGGGGCCACATGCGGCTGGCAGGCCGTAGTTTGGAGACCCCTGTCCTAGAGAGTGGGGAGATGTGATTATCCCTGCTGGGGTTAGGTGTCTCTCAGTCTGTTCAGCTGTGACCAAGGCAACAAAGTTATGTAATATGAATATGGCCCCATGAAAGTCATAGACTGAACAGACTCACCCAGAGGTGTCTGCTTCATTAGAAAAAGGGGAATGCAGAATTACTGGTGTCAATGAGGTTATGGGTGGGCCTCCTTCAGATTTTTCAAGAGAAAGAACAGAGTTTGATACTTTTCTGTGAAGTATAGCCTTCCCAAAAAAGTCTTGGACTTTGTGCAGTGCATTGGTAATTTGTATTTTCTTTGGGAAAACAATCCAATTTTCTATAAGCTTTATATTGATTATGAACACTTACAGATTGAACCTGGTCAGGCAGTGGCGCAATGAATAGAGCATCAGACTGGGATGCGGAAGGACCCAGGTTCGAGACACCAAGGTCGCCAGCTTAAGTGCGGGCTCATCTGGCTTGAGCAAAGCTCACCAGCTTGGACCCAAGGTCACTGGCTCAAGCAAGGGGTTACTTGGTCTGCTGAAGGCCTCTGGTCAAGGCACATATGAAAAAGCAATCAATGAACAACTAAGGAGTCGCAATGAAAAACTGATGATTGATGCTTCTCATCTCTCTCTCCATTCCTGTCTGTCTATCCCTCTCTCTGACTCTGTCTCTGTAAAAAATAAAAAATAAAAATAAAACAAAAAAAAACCCACTTTCACCAAATACTTTTTTATTTTTCAGACTACATATTCTGCATTTATTCAGTTACTTCCAGTTCTTGTGATTGTGATTATATCTGTCATTACTCAGCTGCTCGCTGCTAATCCCCCATATAGTCTATTCTACAAATCGTAAGTCAAATATTTATAAATCTTAAAATCTGAAGGGTGAAAGACAAGGGTTTTTCCTGTACAGTACTAACATTTCATTTCATCTTTTGTTGTAGAAAACACTAATTTTGTGTTTAAAGGAACAGCTGGATATTAGTAGTGCAGACTCAAAAATACTGTAGGCAGTTTCCTGTGTGCTCAGGACCTGGATTGTTTTGTTCTACAGCAACATCACCGGGTCAGTTGCAGAACAGCAACAACTGGTTTCTAAAGAATTAATAGAATAACTCTGGGTTCAGAGTAAATCTTTATCACACCATGTTAGAGTTAGAAAGGATGTATAGAGCTTGTGATAGGATTGCTGGACTCCTGCAGATCTGGGAACATAGTAACTGAGATCCACTGATTTTAAATTTAGTAAATTGCAAGAATAGGACTTTTTTTTTTTTTTTCTGAAGCTGGAAACAGGGAGAGACAGTCAGACAGACTCCCTCATGCGCCCAACCGGGATCCACCTGGCACGCCCACCATGGGGCCACGCTCTGCCACCAGGGGGCGATGCTCTGCCCATCCTGGGCGTCTCCATGTTGTGACCAGAGCCACTCTAGCGCCTGAGGCAGAGGCCACAGAGCCATCCCCAGCGCCTGGGCCTTCTTTGCTCCAATGGAGCCTTGGCTGCGGGAGGGGAAGAGAGAGACAGAGAGGAAGGCGCGGCGGAGGGCTGGAGAAGCAAATGGGCGCTTCTCCTGTGTGCCCTGGCCGGGAATCGAACCCGGGTCCTCCGCACGCTAGGCCGACGCTCTACCGCTGAGCCAACCGGCCAGGGCCAACATTTTTTAATAATAAGGTAACATAGTCAAACAATTTCTTTACTTTTGCTGAAAATATAGAATTTCATTGTAATGTCTGTATTGCATGCAGATTATAAGCTCTGATAAGAAATTTTTATTTCGTCAACTAATTATTTCAATTAATTCAATTCTCAAAATTGGTCCCTAGACCATCATCAGCATCAACTGGCAACATGTTAGAAATGCAAATTCTTAGGCCTCACTCCATATCTACTGAATCAGAAACTCTGAGGATGCAAACCAGCAATCTGAGATTTAACAAGCCTTCCAGATGATGCTGGTCTGTACCAAAGTTCAAGAATCATTGTTTTTAAAAAATTAATAATGAGAAGTGAGGCATTACTTATTATTATAGTTTAATAGACAAAAACTTTACAAAATACGGAGTCTGGGGGGCAATACATAACAGGAAGAGTCTTGTTTGGTGATCACTGTAGAATGAAAACTATTATTGCAAGTCAGTATCTTCATCTCACAGAGAGGAAATCTGAGACTCAGAGATGGGTTATTGTTATTAGGTCATACTAGCCTGATTCCCTCCATAGCTAACTTCCCATGTTTTCCCATATGTTTCTTGTCAGGCCAGTGGGGCTGTCAGGAACTGCTAACAACTTCCCAGAGGGAGGTGGGAGCAGTCAGGCCTGAGCTCTTAGACATTCAGCACGATCCTTAAGTAAAGAAATCAAAGGAGAAGGCTGGGGAAAGGTCAACTATAACTCATTTGAGATAGAATTTGTGCAGTTTGAATAAAATCAGCTTGCATTTTGCACATTGCTGTCATGTTGTTTTAACTTGAATTTGAGTTCCCTTCTATACTTCTTTATGGTTAGAATTTAGTTAACCCAGTCCTGTCAGGGTTTCTAAGCATCAGTTACCATTGGATATCTTAGACTCATAGAGTGTTGGCCCAGAAGCATCATTGAAATATTTTGTCTGAGTCATTTGCAGTTATCACCTAGCATCTATGTGTGAAGTGCTTTTTATTGTGTCCTAAAGACTGATGCTAGGGAAGGGGGAGGGAGTTGTTGGAAGGGGGGTAAGGGAGATGTTGAGGGGAATACAGGGGAGGGGGGATGCTTTTGGGGAGACACTTGAAGCTATGTAAACATAGTAAATAAATTAATTTTTTAAAAAGACTGATGCTACCTATCTGGATATTTGTAAATAGTTTACTCTGACAGTTTATTCAACCACTATTTACCAATAGCCTACTCTGTGCCAGGTACCACACTAGGTCCTACACAATATCCAAATTGTTTTTGTAAGCATTAGTCTTCTAGTAGAAAGCAGTATAAGAGAGGTGAATCCTTATAAACTATGCTGAGGCTGAATCTACAGTATGAACATGCTCATGACATATATAGCAATAATGTAAAGTAGAAGTTATACTTACTATTTTGCTAGGGAAATTATAAATGTTAGGTGCATTATACAATGATATCTGTATCTGCCCCCATAAAGAGGTAACTGTGATGTGATATTTGTGAGACTGGTGCTGAGTGATATTGCCAAATAGAACAAGCTTACCTGAGCCTCTCTCTCCCTGTTTTAGGACCTTGGGCTATACCATTTCTAAAGAAACCCAGAACCTGCAGGTGCCTTACTTTGTGGATAAAAACTTTGACAAGGTCTACAGGGGAGCATCTCTGCATGAACTGGAGAAGACTATAGAGAAGGATTACGTTGATTACATCCAAACGAGTTGTTGGAAAGAGAAACAACAAAGTAAGATGCTCTAAAAGGGGCTTTAGCTGGTGGTCATGCTTCCAACTTGAGGCATCCCAGCCTCCTGAACCCTCCACTCTCCTTGTTTTGAGTTGCACGTGTTTATGTGAACAGAGATAGGACAGAGGCCCCTTCTGGATACTTTTTAAAAAAGGGGAAGTTTATTGATGGGACACAGGTAGCCAGGACTTGGAAATCTTAGGAACTTAGGCAGGCAGCACCAGTTGCCTCTCTGCCTCTCTGTCTCTCAGTCTCTACCTCTCTCTGCCCATCTTCCCCACTCTCCGCTCCATGCCAGCTGCCCTCCTTTGCTTCTTCAAGCTCGTCTCCTTCGTAATCTTGGTTTGCCATGGTCGGTCTTCCAACTTCCCAGCCCCACCAGTCTTTGGTCCCTTTCTATATATATCACAAGCTTCTTCTATAAGTTCTCTTGCTAGCTGGTTTGGTCCAGTTTCCTAATTCCACATTCCCTAGTGGGAAATCTGTTTACTCCAGCATAACTTTTGAGCCAGACCAAAAGTGTGTAGGCGGTTGATATTGAGTCACATCCCCCTCCTGTCAGCTGTGGCTACACAGAGCAAAAGTAGCCCTCTCTTCAGTAAGGGTGGGTGCGAGCAGGCCTTCCACTCTGTGCCCTCTTTGGAGACAGTTTGGGTAACTGTGCCTGCCACTTGGCTTACAGTTCCAGTGAGCATTAATGGGGAGTGCTGGTACAAGAGTAGCCCTATCTGTCAGTTAGCCAACAGGTTCGCTTTTCATCCCACTTGACTTTCATATACACACGCATGCACGCACTCACACACGCACATATATACACACACTATTAGTAACTGTTTCTTATAAAACTTGGCTTCGGTTAATTTTTTAAAAGCAAATTCTAATTCATTTTTTTTAAGACTGTATTACTGGGTATTATGAAACATCTAAAAGTGTCTGATAAAATTAGCTCTTCAGTCACAGTTCTGCTAAGCCCTTGCTGACCCATCGTGCATCCCAGCCCCACCCCCAAGTTAATCTCTCCTTCCTGTGTATTCTCAAAGCACTTTGCTCATGCTGTTAACATAGCACTGCTCTCACAGTGTTAGTGTTCCGTAGGTACATGTCAGCTTCCGTGCCGGTCCGTGGGATCTCTGAGGACAGCAACCATGTCTTAAAATGTTGTGTCTCAGGCACCTGGCACAGTCCTTGTTTCAGAACAGGTGCTCAACAAATGTCTTTGGAAGAGAGGACTCTCAAGACTGGAAAGCAATGAAAATGCTGAGGATTAGAAACCACAGGACAGGGTTAGTGTCCTAACCATAGCCCTTATGGACTTGTCTCTGCCCTCTGCGTCTGTAGGGCAAAGCCCAGCTGAACTCTCAGGTGCATTAGGAGCACAGTAGGCAATGACTCAGGGATGTAAAGGGGAATTAAGCAGAAGGAAATTGCTTTTTTATTGAAAAGTCCAAGGGTTCAGGAAGTACCCTACCTCACGTTAAACCAGGTTTTGCAAATTTTCAAAAGAATCTGGAGCAAGATGAAGGCCTTAGAAGAGTAAAAGGCAGTGTATTACCTGACCTGTGGTGGTGCAGTGGATTGAGCACTGACCTGGAATACTGAGGTTGCTGGTTCAAGACCCTGGGCTTGCCTGACCTGTGGTGGCGCAATGGATAAAGCCTCGACCTGGAATGCTGAGGTCCCCGGTTCAAAATCCTGGGCTTGCCCGGTCAAGGCACATATGGGAGTCGAAGCTTCCTGCTCCTCCCTTCTCTCTCTCTCTCTCTCTCTCTCTCTCTCTCTCTCTCTCTCTCTCTTTCTCTCTCTCCCCCCCCCTCCTCTCTAAAATGAATAAATAAAAATCTTAAAAAAAAAAAGACCCTGGGCTTGCCTGGTCAAGGCACACATGGGAGTTGATGCTTCCTGCTTCTCTCCCCTTCTCTCATTCTCTCTCTCTCTTCCCCCCTCTCTAAAATAAATAAATAAAATCTTAAAAAATAAGTAAAAATAAAAGGCAGTATATTTGTGGATCCAAATCAGGTAAAGGCCACAGAGTGTGTCCTTAAAGTCCCCTGTTGTTTTGGGCCCTGTGGCAGGGTTTTGAATCTGTTCCTTTCTACAAGAACTGGATGAAAATCTCTCACATTCTTCACACACACCCACTCACACATACCCCAGCAACAACTATGCAAAGAGATCATAATAAGGACTGCGCCCAAGGTGGCTTCCAGGCTTTTGTTCCTGTCCCCGTGAGCCTAGTTTCAGGGATTTTGCACTCTCCAGATATAAATAAAATTCCAGGGTGTAAACATGATACATGTACCCACAAGTTCTAAACAGGGTTATCAGCACACAGCCCTTAAAAGTCTATTTCTGGCTTTTAAGGATGGTGGTGGCTGTCCATAGCCTCTGCACAACCCAAGTGCCATTTGAGAATGAGCAGCATCTGCCCTCCGGATCCAGCAGCAAGTGCAGCCAACAAGGTTAAATTTAGCGCTTGGAGGTTGTAAAAATAAACCCACTAGAGAACAAAGTTCACTCTTGGCAAAATACCGAATGGAAACTGTTTTTAGCAAAGTTAGCCATTGTCTTTTTTTAATCTTTTGTTCATTTCATTTCTCTGCTCTCCCTTAGAATGCTTAATCTAAGTAAATTTCTATAAGTAATTCTTTACTATGAACACTGATTGCCCTGTTTTCTCCTTCACAGCTGCAGCTAGATAATAAACCTGATGCCAGGGGAAGTGGCCATGCCACTGGGCGGGACGGACAAAGGTAATAGGCAGGAACTGCCTCCTGGCCCGGCTGAGCTGAGCTCAGCTCCTTGCCCTCTCTAGCAGAGGAGCACTTCTCTCCATGCCCTGGAGCAGGGTAGCAGAGTGTGTAGAAGCTTAGGCTTTGAAATGGGGATAAATGAACTTCCTAGAGAAGTTCTTTAGATTCTAGAAGATGGGATAGGTATAATGCTTAACATGGTATTTGACACATAGTAAGTGCCTGGTGCCCGGTAGAGTCCAGGCCTTGCTTGGCCTTGCTAGACTGGATGTAGCAGTCTCATATGGCTGGATCATAAGGGTGGCTGGGATCTGTTAGGGTCTTCCAACTGTCAAGTTTCTGATCTGGGCTTTTGTGCAGAGAAATTCTGGGACTTGCTTCTCTTGGCAATTTGCCTGAGTCAGGTTACTAAAGGCTCAATGCTCTGTCCATCTATCACACTGGCATTCAGGACAAGGGAAACATTTGACAAAGAAGAGATGTTCTCTTTTTTTTTTTTTTTTGTATTTTTCTGAAGCTGGAAACAGGGAGAGACAGGCAGACAGACTCCCGCATGCGCCCGACTGGGATCCACCCGGCTCGCCCACCAGGGGTGACGCTCTGCCCACCAGAGGGCGATGCTCTGCCGCGACCAGAGCCACTCTAGCGCCTGGGGCAGAGGCCAAGGAGCCATCCCCAGCGCCCGGGCCATCTTTGCTCCAATGGAGCCTTGGCTGCGGGAGGGGAAGAGAGAGACAGAGAGGAAGGAGGTGGGGGGTGGAGAAGCAAATGGGCGCTTCTCCTATGTGCCCTGGCCGGGAATCGAACCCGGGTCCTCCTCACGCCAGGCCAACGCTCTACCGCTGAGCCAACCGGCCAGGGCCCTCTTTTCTTTTTTATTCAGTTAGAGAGGGCCCATCTGGAGCATTGCTCCATTGCTCAACAACTGAGCTCTTCTTAGCACCTGAGGTGGAGGCATGGAGCCATTCTCAGCATCTGGGGCCAACTCGCTCCAATTGAGCCATGGCTACAGGAGCGGGGGGGGGGGGGGGGGTGGTAGAAAAGCGAGAGGGAGAGGGGTGGAGAAGCAGATGTGTGCCCTGTCTGCCCTGACAGGGAATTAAACCGGGACATCCACATGCTGGGCGACACTCGACCTTTGAGGCAACTGGCCAGGGCCGAAAAGATGTTCTCTTGATCTTGTTTCTCCCAAAGATGATTTTTCCTCCTGTAACTTACTGAATATTAACAGAACTTGTAAAAAGTATTGTAACATATTCATTGAGTTGACCTTTTGCTTCACTGAAAGGCAAAAAGATTCACTGGCAGTTTGGAGAGAAGTTTCTCTAAGCATTGTGGTGGGGGGTTTGACACAGTCCCTGGAAACACTGACTTTTTACATTGTCATTGCCCTGGAGCAGGGGTCTTAAGATCTGGAGCACTGAAACCCAGTTTCAATTAACTTTATGCAAAGCAACATGACATTTTGAGAAAAGCATTCATCTTGACCAGATGGTGGCGCAGTAGATAGAGCATCGGACTGGGATGCGGAAGACCCAGGTTCGAAATCCCGAGGTCACCAGCGTGAGTGTGGGCTTATCTGGTTTGAGCAAGGCTCACCAGCTTAAGCCCAAGGTCGCTGGCTTAAGCAGGGGTCACTCGCTCTGCTGTAGCCTCCCAGCCAAGGCACATAGAGAAAGCAATCAGTGAACAGCTAAGGTGCTGCAACAGAGAATTGATGCTTCTCATCTCCCTTCTTTGTCTGTCCCTATCTATCTATCTCTCTGTCTCTCTCTGTCTCTGTCACACACAAAAAAAAGAAAAGCATTTATATATGTGCAGTTTTCTTTCACCAGCTGGTTACCATGGTCTTGAATGTAGAAAATAGTAAGTATCAGTACCCTTGATGTTTTCTGGAATGAGGTTTCAGGCAATGAGGCATTTAGGTAAGCTTGGTAAGCAAAAGACCTAAGGAAATAAAAAAATAAAAGGATGAGAAGGAAGGAGGAAAAAAATCCTATTAAAGAAATCATTTCAAGGAAAAGCAGAGTCACAGAATCTGTTCCATACCCTGGTGTAACCATGATTCCAGAGGACCAAAGGGATAGACTGGTTTTATAGAGAGAGGCCCGAACAGCTTGACCACATGCCAAAGGAGCCTGAGGCACGGAGTTAGTACCGCATTCTGGGCAGGATTTAGGAGCAGAGGGCTTTCATTTGGGTGCAGCTCGTTATCCTTCACGAAGCCCTATCATCTGGAAGAACAAATGTGCCAAGGCAAGCTCTGGCTAGCAGGCACTGCAGGCACCCGCACCAAGGGAAGAGAGCACATTGTTCGGAAGCCTAGGAGACCCGCTGCCTGCCAAGCAACTGCTGGGCGAGGGCCCAGGCTCTGAGCCCTCATTATAGAAGGAGGCTTGTCATGCAAACCCACCCCACACCCTGGAGTCCTGCTCTTATCTGCACTTTGGGCCTTACTTGGTGTAAATAGAATCATTGTGAGCAGAAATGCCAGACAGTGTTTTGTGTTGATACAAACTTTTCAGTAAGCAATGCCCATTGTTCTTCTGTCTAAGTATTAATTCCTATTTCCAGGCAGTTTGCTGATTCATCAGACAGGTGCCTCTGGTTCCATCAAGAAAAACAAAATCTGTCGGCAAGATTATTAAGAATGGATAGCATATTTCCAAATGATTAAAATAGCATTTTTACAAGTCTGGTCCTTTAAACATTGAGTAGCTGCCTGCTGTTGGAGGCTTTCACAAGCACACAGCCCATCGAAGCACGCCATCCTGTTAATAAAAGTATAAAAAATAGAGGCAGCAAACCACCAATGAGTTGGGGATGACAGGAGAGATTATATTCTGGTTAAAAATAGAATGACCTTCTCCACCATTGAGAAAATGAAATTCATTTAGGCAAGGAGACAAAGGTCACAGGATCCAGATGATTTCACTTTTAAAGGAACTCGGCTACCTCTGGCCTTGAGTTAGGGACCCCACATGTGGTGAGGGACGGAAGAAAGCCGCCAGCAACCGGCATCTATAGAAGGCATAGCCACCAGAAGCAGGCTCTGGGTCAGTCAGAGTGTATGAGTTATGATCCAGCAACACAAGGGAAAGAATGAAGCAGCTGTCTTTGTTTCTGATGACAGGAACAGGCAGTTGGACTCCTTTCTCTCCCAACTGCCATTTGAATACCGTTCGTAGAAAGACCGGGAGGCAGGCTCCTCTTACTGCAGCACGTGCAGGCTTACTAAGTCTGGTGCCAAGTGTTCTATTGATAAAGAACTAAGTCTGGTGCTTTTATTATAGAGCACAGATACTGTAGGACTCCAGGACCAAAAGTGTCCTTTAATCCTTAGCACTTGGTGTAGTATAGCTGCCCGATATGTGTTTCTTGAATAAATGAGTGTTTCTCAAATTTAATTAAAAGAGAAAGCGTGAAATAAAGTAAAAGAAGCTTTGATTCCAGAAATATCAAAATGAAGCAAAGGAGCTCGTCTTTTGATGAATTGGTTACCTCTCTCTCTTTCAGAGTCGGAGTTGACAAATTTGGCAGGATTATACAGAGATGAACGACTGAAAGAAAAAGCAGAGTCCCTGAAACTTGAAAACTGTGACAAACTCTCCAAACTGATTGGCCTGCGCAGAGGTGGCTGAGAGGATGATAGTTCTACACAGGGTCGGGGTTTTACTACTTGTTACCATTTATGCTCCTAGTTCCATTTTATAATACAAAATTAGGAAATGACGAACATTTTACAATTTGCTAACTTTGTCGGGCTGAGTTGAAGGCACTTGAGCTTGGAGCCAGACTTGTCATCCCAGAATTCTTCCTGGGGAGCGGCTCCAGGGGCCAAGAACAGTTCATCTCAGCTGAATTAGTGGCAAAGCGTTGAATTCAGCCCCCTTGCTCCACACCTGCCCTGCCTCTAGGAATGTACAGGGCATCCCAGAGCAGATCATGTATTCTTCCCTTCTTCACTGACCAGTCACTCCTAGGCACAGCAAAAGCAGCTTCATATTGGTAGTTTACAAAGTGCACCAAGAATTATACCTCTCCCTTCAGGAGATGCACCATCGCTCCCAGGAGTCCACCGCAGAACATGCTCCTGTTCATATTTCTGTTTTCTAAGGGGAATGTGAAGAAATGTAAAAACTGTTGTAGTCCATAGATTTCTATTTGCCTAATCTCTATTCAGAGTTACTAACAAAATGCCTGAATTGAGTTTCTACTTCCTTAATTCCCTCTCTCTCTTGCAGAGGGTCCAGAAATTAAAAGCTATTGAGTGAAACAGTTCAATGGAAGCAGGGTCCAGGGGTGAAGGTAAAATGCAACACAGTCTCAGCTTCTCAGTACAAGTTCTCCAGTCCATCACAGAACCCAGAGAATGTTCTTCTCTTTTCCCCTGCAGCATCACAGGACCTGAGTCCCTACACCCTGCAAGGGTGCAGTGGTCAGACCAGAAAGGAGGCACTGCCAGCTAACTGGACTGTTCACTCAAGCCTACTGAGAGAGGGAAAGACCCTCTTCCTGTGGCTCTGGGGGTCTGGTGTTGGCCCCAGCAGTCACTTTGTCTAACCAGTGCCCTGTAGTTTGTGACAGGAGAGGCTTTTATGTGGTCAACATTTATGGAGCGCCTAGCATAAAGCAGGGGCTCTCACACGCCTTTTCTCACTTTAGCCTCCTCACAGCTCTGCGAAGTGGACATGTTACCCCTGTTTTTATGAATGAGAATACTGGGTCACACAAGTGGTAATAGCAGATCTAGATGTAGTCTGATTATCATGTAGATAGTGTGAGATCATCCCCATTTCTCAGGTGATTCTAGTCAGATTGGTAAAGTAGAATCCTTCCCAAGGCATCCCCTGTCCCCCCTCCCCAACCCTGGGACCCTGTATCCTTTCTACAGCAGTCCTTTGTCCTCTCGGGACACCTTCACTCTGGTCTTTAGGAAACAAGACTCTCTCTGTACCAATTTTGTATACAAAACACAGGGCCCTCAAAGGCAGGCAGCTCTTCCCCTGGTGACAAGGAAGGGTAAGTTGCCGCCCGGGCCATGTGGGTCTGGGCCTTCCTGCAGAGGCGAGCTGCCGGACTGAGCTGCCTCTGATCATGAGCCTGAACCTGAGAGGATCAGTAGGTGACTGCGATCTGCACTCCTCCTTTCTTCAGGAGGAAAGCAAAGTTCCTGTTGGAAGGAGACTCTCCATGAAAACTGAGTTCCAGCGTGGAGTCTCTCCTCTCGGATGCACAGCCATGATTCAGACAGATGTGTCTGACATGGTTCCACCTATGGGTACTCCACAGGGTCAGGAGATGCCTCCAGAGGAAAAGAGGAAGATTTTAGTGGCTGGTAGGGACAACTACTCAGCTGCAGGGAGGGGGAGCAGTTCCAGAGATAGGCAGGTTTTGCTGCTCAACTTTGTCCATCCTCCTGGGTTTGGGGGCTTTCTTGATTCCCTAAGTGACTGAGGAGATTTACAGGGTAAAATGTGCCTGTGAGTCAAAAAGTCTTGTGAGAAGTTTTCCTGTGCACACAAAAATCAGTGCTCTCCCCTCCTCAGCCCCACCCTGCTAGAAAATGGGCCATAATTAAACTGACCTGACGGGTAAAAGACCCTGCTCTAGATGCCCGGGAAGAGCGCAGTCAGACATTTTATGGATTTCATGGCAGACATTAGTTATCTGGGATGATGCTAAATAGAGGCAATACTAACTCCAATAAACGTCAGGCCTATTGTCTGTTTTATTTATTACCTAATAGACCACAGCACTCACATCTGGTTTTCCTCAAAGGAATGGTATTTGCATTTGATTGAAGGATAGTTTAACATATTTGGTATGGTCCAGAATATTGTTAAACTATCATTTCCTGGGCTATATTTTAGATGGGTTGTCTGCATGGTGGTAAAAATAAGCATTTTCCTCTCGCCTCTATCCTTTGGAAGGGTTCCTAGTCATGTATAAGCTCTTTAGGTAAGGTTTAGTCTCGCTGCCCAAATTGGCGTGCAGCTCTAGACTGTGTCTATGAGCATTAGTACAGACTGGAGATGTGTGATGGGAGAAGGGCTAAGAAACAGGCTTGAGGCTCAAGCAAAAACTGAAGCTCTCATCATTAGAATGATAGTGCTCTTTGCACTGCACAATCAGCAGTGATGAGGGAAGCATGAAAATCCTCACCACAAAGGACACTGCAGTCTGAAGGAATCCATGTCTCCAGATTAGCAACCCTGGGGTTCATCTGCTCAAACCAGAAAACCTCTGAACTTCCTTGATCAGTCCCAGACCTCATTGCTTGGAAGAAGTGACCAGTAAGAAAATGCAATGGCTTTGAACTCCAAACCCCACTAGAACATGGGATCCAGCAGCGTGGCCAAGATATGTTATTCTTATTTTCATCTTCACACTTGGGACTGGTTTTGTGAGGAGGCACTGTTGGGATTCCAGAAGTTTCTGTTACAGCTGGCCACACATGCAAGTTGTCTCTGCATGCACTTTTCCTCACAGGAGCTAGCACTTAATTAGTATTTATGTTGGATTCCTTTAAGGTGTGAGCTTAGTATCCTAATACATTTTTGGAAAGGGCCAAGTTACTCTACATCTTATTTTTTAAGCCGGCATTGTTGATACCTCATGCACTGACCACCAAATAACTATATACCCATGTGTTAGATATTGAGTCCAGCATTTGCATCCCATTCAGTATTTGGAATTAAAGATGTGAATGTTCTGTTGACCAGAGCCAGGTTTTTGACACCGATGGAATCAGTTCCAGTGGAGTCTGAATCCTGAAAAATCTGGTCACCTGGTCTACTGCATCTGGATTGAATGTATTATAGCACAGAAAGAAATTAAATGATTTTGCATTAAAAAATGGCTTAACGTTTCTGCTTTGTTCTTTTACCTTTGCCCATGGCACCCTCGAGCACTGCATGTTGCCACTGAAGACCTGAGAAGCTGCAACCTCTTCCCCAGTCTTCCCTCGTCCATCAGTGGAATTGTCGGTGTTTAGAACACTAGACAGCCTTGGTGGCATTTTGTGTTTTCTATCAGGTCACGGCAGCTGCTGAATATTAGAGATCACAACTACTTAGCATCTGAAAATCAGCTGTTACTCCAGTTCCTTGCTGGCTTTATCCCCAGTGGCCCATAATTAGAAAAATTTTGATTTAAAAATGTCGGGTTCTCCAGAGTCCAACTGGCCATAATAACATCTGTCATTTGGAAAAAGATTGAGATGAGATTCAACAAAGATGGAGAACTACTGTGTGCAGGTGAGCTGAGCTTCCAGGATGGGAGTGGGGAACAAATGAGACCCAGCACCAAGGCTCCTGGAGCGCACAGCTGATGGGAACCTAACTAGACGATGCTCCCCAGTGGGATAAATGTCAAAGGGAGACCAAGAGAAGCTTGAGAATATCATTACAAAGGTATTTAATCTAATATGAGGGATCAGTGAAAGCAACCCTGAGGAAGGAAACTTGAAATATAGTCACCTTCATACAGAGTAGAGAGATTTATTTTATAATGGAGGAGATGGGAGCAACACTGAGTGCTCCCATTTCTATGAATAGAATCATTATACAAGTACAAAAGTCAGAAACTAGAGCCCTGGCCGGTTGGCTCAGCGGAAGAGCGTCGGCCTAGCGTGTGGAGGACCCGGGTTCGATTCCCGGCCAGGGCACATAGGAGAAGCGCCCATTTGCTTCTCCACCCCTCTGCCGCGCTTTCCTCTCTGTCTCTCTCTTCCCCTCCCGCAGCCAAAGGCTCCACTGGAGCAAAGATGGCCCGGGCGCTGGGGATGGCTCCTCAGCCTCTGCCCCAGGCGCTACAGTGGCTCTGGTCGCAACATGGCGACGCCTCGGAGGGGCAGAGCATCGCCCCCTGGTGGGCAGAGCGTCGCCCCTGGTGGGTGTGCCGGGTGAATCCCGGTCGGGCGCATGCGGGAGTCTGTCTGACTGTCTCTCCCTGTTTCCAGCTTCAGAAAAATGAAAAAGAAAAAAAAAAAAAAAAAGTCAGAAACTAGGAAACTGTGTAATACACTGGTTTTGATGGCCCCCAATTGACCGCGCCTAATATTCATGCCCTTGTGTAGTCCCCTTTCAGATCTAGGCTGGCCTTTGATCTTTAATCCATAAAATGTGATGAAACTAGCAGCTTCCATTTTTGCACTGATGGGAAGCCAGCTGCCATGTAAATCCAACCTCCCTGAGACCACCAAGCGAATCACATGAAGAAGGTATGCAGAGGCAAACCAGCTGAGCTGGCAGCAAGAACTGAAAACTCAGACATAGGAGCTGTTTATGCCAGCTGATGGGCAGAGCAAAAATTAGCTGCCCCACCAAGCACTCTTCAAACTGCAGAATCAAGAGCAAATAATAAAATGATTGCTTTCTAAGCCACTAATTATGTTTTGTGGTAGTTTGCAGCAGTTAACACCCAAAACACCTTGGCTCCCTTTTTCTCAAATCTCCTCTGTCATTGTTAAGTCCTATCAGTTTTACCTCCAGAACATCCTAAATCCATGTACTCTCTTCATCTCCTCTGACACCATCTGACTCCCAAACTATCGTCCGCTTCCTCTGATAAAAACTTGTAGTAGCTTCACAAGTAGTTTCTGTGCATCAGCTCAGGACCCCTACAATCTGTACACCCAGCTGCAACCAGAGAGATCTTTATGAAGCATAAATTATGTCACCCTCTTGCTTATAATATTTCAGTAGCTTTCTTTTGCCTCCAGAATAAAAATTACCAAAGTCTCTAGCATGGCCTAATGCTTAATAAGGCTCTACCACGTTTCTGGCCTCTACCTCTGCTTGTCCTGTACATGCTTTTCTGCCATCCTGGCCTTTTAATGACCACAATTCTACCAAACCACTTTTGCCTCAGAGACTCTGTGTATACTGTTTCCTCTTTCTGGAAGCCTTTCCCACTCACCTGGCCCTCCCTCTTTGCTAAGTAGCTCCTGGTTATCTTACTAGGTTCCAGTTCAAAAATCACTTCCTCTCAGAAACCTCCCCTGCACCCCAGGCCAAACTAAATCTCATTTTAGTGGACCCTGGCTGGGTGACTCGGTTGATTAGAGCATTGTTCCAAAGCCCAAAGGTTGTCAGTTCAATTGCTGATTCAGTTCCTGGCAGGGCACATACAGGAACAAATCAATGCTACTGTCTCTCTCTTGCTCTCTCCCTACCTCTCTCTAAAATCAATAAAGTAAACATTAAAATACTCTCATTCCTGCCTGACCAGGTGGTGGCGCAGTGGATAGAGCATCAGCCTGGGACGCAGAAGACCCAGGCTCAAAACCCCAAGGTTGCCAGCTTGAGTGCGGGGCCACTGGCTTGAACATGAGATCATAGACATGACCCCATGGTTGCTGCCTTGAGCCCAACCAAAGGTCACTGGCTTGAAGCCCAAGGTTGCTGGTTTGAGCCCAAATTCACTGGCTTGAGTAAGGGGTCACTGGCTGGGTTGGTGCCCCCTGGTCAAGGCACATATGAAAAAGCAATCAATGAACAACTAAGGTGCCACAATGGAGAACTGATTGATGCTTCTCATCTCTCTCCCTTCCTATCTGTCTATCCCTATTTGTCCCTCTCTGTCTCTGTCTCTCTCTCCAAAAAAATTAAAATACTCTCATTCCTCTCAGCACTTGTCATAACTCTAATGCTATTTATTTAAGTAATGACTTAGTTTGAGATTTACTTGAGTATTTATTTTATTATTGTCTGCCTCCCCACTAGACTAAGTTCCAGTCTAATTTTATCTGAGCTGAACCCTGAAGGGAATGACATGCCATCTGTCAGGACTTCCTCTGGAAGTACAGCACAAATTGAAACTCCTCCCATCAAAAGGTGGGATATGTCCCCTGTCCTTGAAGCTCAACTCTGTGGCTCCTTGACCAATAGAATACAGTAGAAAAGATACTATGCCACTTTTTAGGCCTAGGCCTTATGAAACTGGCATCTTCCATTTCCTGTCACTTTGGATCTTCCTCTTGAGCTCAGTCACCATCCTATGAGAAAGCCCAGGCAGCCCACGGAGAAAAACAAGACTCTTGGTCCTCAGCCTCAGATGAGCTCCCAACTGACAGCACCAATTTGTTAGTTATATGAGTGAGCCATCTTGGTAGTGGAACTTCTAGCCTCCCTCTCTCCCCCCAAAACCATACCAGCTGATACTATATGGAGCAGAAATGAGCTTTCGCTATTGAATTCTGCCCAAATTAAAGATTCCTGGGCAAAATGGTTTTTTTTAAGTTATAAATTTTGGGTGCTGTGTTACACAGCAATAGATAACTAGAATATCCACCAGATGACAACACTGTATAGAAAGCCATCCTTCCTGAGGTAGGATCCCAGAGCTCAGAATCCTGGTTGGCCAGGAGCTCATAGTGTTTGTTGACACAGAGAGTGGGAGTCTGTGGCAGTCCCCAGACCGCCATCCCTCATGTCTATGTTGCTATGCATCATGCGGATCTGGATCCAGTGTTCTCTCTTGCTCATAACCGTCCATCCCCAGGGAACTGGCTGCTGGAGCCTACTGTGCTCCAGGGTTTTGCTCTAAGTGTACAAGGCAGCTGGTGGAGGTAAATGGTGAGTGGCAAGAGATATCAAGAAGCACCTCATGAAAAACCCTAGTTCAAGCTCCAGCTGAACTAGTGACTCCTTGCTCAAGCCAGCAAATATGGGGTCATGTCTATGATCCCAGCTCAAGAGAGCAACCTCAGGGTTTAGAACCCCGTCCTTGCCTGACCTGTGGTGGTGCAGTGGATAACGCATTGACTTGGAGTGCTAAGGTCACTGGTTCAAAACCGTGGGCTTGCCTGGTCAAGGCACTGTGGGACAGCTGTGTTAGGCTTACTTGCTGTTATAGGGGCTGCAAGCACTTTGCTTGATTAGTGCATGAGCATCTGGTAGAGGCACGTGTGCATAGCCTATATAAGGCTATGGGTACTTGTGCTCGGGATTGCGGATTGCCTGCCCACCACTGTGAGGGGCCATTCTTGCTGTTTGTCTGAGAAGCGGTTTTCCCCTGCCTGTGTGCTTGCCCACCTTGTGTGACTTCATTATGCGGAGCCCAACGCTTTCCCGCTGGGCAGTTTCTCTATCGTCTGCCAGAATCCAATGTGGACCTGCCTGGCCTCCGCTACGGGCATTATGGGAGTTGATGCTCCCTACTCTTCCCCCCTTCTCTCTCTTTCTATCCTCTCTCTCTAAAAGTTAATAAATAGCCTGACCAGGCGGTGGCGCAGTGGATAGAGCGTTGGACTGGTATGCAGAGGACCCGGGTTCGAGACCCCGAGGTCGCCAGCTTGAGTGCAGGCTCATCTGGTTTGAGGAAAAGCCCACCAGCTTGAACCCAAGGTCGCTGGCTCCAGCAAGGGGTTACTCGGTCTGCTGAAGGCCCGCGGTCAAGGCACATATGAGAAAGCAATCAATGAACAACTAAGGTGTTGCAACACGCAATGAAAAACTAATGATTGATGCTTCTCATCTCTCTCAGTTCCTGTCTGTCTGTCCCTATCCCTCTCTCTGACTCACTCTCTGTCTCTGTAAAAAATAAATTAATTAAAAGTTAATAAATAAAATCTTAAAAAAAAAAAAAAAAAAGAACCTGAGTCCTACCTGGTCTGGCTCCTATTCTTTTTTTTTTTTAATTATTCATTTTAGAGAGGAGAGAGAGAGAGAGAAAGTGTGTGTGTGTGTGTGTGTGTGTGTGTGTGAAAGAGAGAGAGGGAGAGGGGGAAGCAGCAGGAAGCATCAACTCCCATATGTGCCTTGACCAGACAAGTGCAGGGTTTTGAACCGGAGACCTCACTGTTCCAGGCTCCTTTTCTATTCTTTTTTTTTTTTTTTTTTTCTGAAGCTGGAAACGGGGAGAGACAGACAGACTCCAGCATGCGCCCGACCGGGATCCACCCGCACGCCCACCAGGGGCGACGCTCTGCCCACCAGGGGGCGATGCTCTGCCCCTCCTGGACGTTGCTCTGCCGCGACCAGAGCCACTCTACTCTAGCGCCTGGGGCAGAGAGGCCAAGGAGCCATCCCCAGCGCCCGGGCTATCTTTGCTCCAATGGAGCCTTGGCTGCGGGAGGGGAAGAGAGAGAGGAAGGAGGGGGGGGGTGGAGAAGCAAATGGGCGCTTCTCCTATGTGCCCTGGCCGGAATCGAACCCGGGTCACCCGCACGCCAGGCCGACGCTCTACCGCTGAGCCAACCGGCCAGGGCTCCTTTTCTATTCTTAAGCCTCACCTTTGCTTAGGCTTAGGCTCCCTAAGTACTGGATATGTTGTAGGAGGAACATAGAGCATAGGTGGTTGGAGTCTCATACTCTAGGATAAATTTAGAGATTAGGGTGGGAGAAAAAGGCGTGTGAAGCAGGTGTTGTCTTAGCCGGTTCTTGCTTCCCAGTCTTGCAGTTTAACAAGCCTTGGGAGAAGGCTGAGCGATGTGTTGCCTACTCACTGGCTCATAAAGGAAGTATAAAGCCGAGCCCCGCCTGCTCCTCGGGACTGTATGAGAAACACAAAATAGATGGCTAAATTCTCTATAAACTTAAATTCCTAAGGGTTGTTAAAAGTCCCCGGGCGGCTCCTTTAAGAGGCGGGTCCCACCCCTGCTAACAAAGGGAGTCCCCGCCCCCGGTTTCCAGGGTGCTCTGTGGCGTCGCATCCTCATCTAAGGGAGACGTGGTGAGCCACAAGCTGCCGCCATTTCCAACGAGCAGGCGGGGGCAAAAGATGGCGGCGCCCGCCGGGTGGTCGCAGGGCGAGTCAGGGTCGGTGTGTCTCGCCTTCGATCAACTGCGGGACGTGATTGAGTCTCAGGAGGAACTGATCCACCAGCTGAGGAACGTGGTACGCAGCCAGAAGAGCTGGGGGGGTGGGGGGAGCCCGGCCTGGACGCCTAAATCGTGGGGTTGCGGCCAGACCCATCCTGATGCCAGGGGAGTACCGAGAGCACGTTGCCAATTGCGTCGTCTGAAGGAGGCGGGGCCCAGACTTGTTATTGCGGATGGGGGTGGAGCCAAAAGAGGCAGGGTCTCCTGAGTACTTTACAAGGGAATTTTGATCAAATCAAATTCTCTGCCTGATTTTGCAGGGCCTAGTATCTATGTCCCTATCTGTTCACTGAGGCTCAGTTTCCTCATTTCTAGTTGGAGGTGACTTCACTGACTTCCCAATGATCTCGTGTTTAAGCAGAGAAACTGTAACATTCTTTCCATTAGGGTCACCCCCTCCCCAGTGTGTGTTCCTGCCATACTGAGCGCAGCAAGCACAGATGTGGCCTTTGCACATCTTTCTGACCCCTTTACGTCTTTTTGCTCTTGCTTTCTCAATCAAATCCCAGTTCATGGGTGCAAAGCACTGGAGCCACAGATTATTTGGACAGAAATGGTAAAATCCTGACCAGGTAGAGTACATGGATTTTATGTTTTTGTTTTTTATCTTGATAAGAAGGATGGAAATACCTTGATCTCAGATAAGATGACTTCACAGCTCATTCTAGTAGCTGTTTGTGGCCCTAGGCATTGAATTAACTTCAATTCCCTGAAAATACTCAGCTCTTCTTCTTGGCTCCTTTAAGAGACAGACTTTATCCTTGGCCTTTCTCTCACTGTCTGGAACACTTCTCTTCCACCCCTCTCCTTCTGGCACACCCCTACATAGCAGTCTGATCTCAGGTCTGATCTGATGTCCTCTTCTCCAGAAGCAGTTCTGACCCTTCCCTGGCCTGGGGAAGAGACTTCCTCTGGAAATAGGGGAAGCACTTTGTGTTTCTCCATCACAGCACACATCTTGTCACCAGTACTGGCCACGAGCAGTCTCCTCTATGAGACTGGTTGCTCCTTGAGGGCAGGATCTAGAGCTGAGCTCAGTGAATCTTGTGGAACCAGATTCTCCCTTCCCAGGGTCCCAGTCTCATCCTAGGTGCCCTGGACATCATCCCATTATCCATTCTTGCTCCTGGTCCCTAGAGGACACCCCACTCCCAGGCGCTTCCTGAGCCAAGTTTTATTGCAGATGATTCTCCAGGATGAAAATTTTGTCACTAAGGAAGAATTCCAGGCAGTGGAGAAGAAGCTGGTGGTAAGTAATGGCCTCTGCAGGCTCCTAATCTCCCAGGACCCCTGTAGTTGAGCAGAGTCCTTGAATATTGGCCTCTGAGAGCCTTCAGCCCCAGTAATGAGATAGAATCTTCCTGTGCCCTGGCTTGTGTGTGGCCCTCTGCTTAAGGGGACTGATTAAGGGAGCCTAGCAGACCCAAAGCAACTTGGGGTAATAAGGTTACTGATGTTGCCCCCGTAGGAAGAGAAAGCTGCTCATGCCAAGACCAAGGTCCTCCTAGCTAAGGAAGAGGAGAAGTTGCAGTTTGCCCTCGGAGAGGTAGAGGTGCTGTCTAAACAGCTGGAGAAGGAGAAGCTGGCCTTTGAAAAGGCGTGAGTAGGCCTTGGTAAAGGGGGTGGGTTAGGGGTCCCATCTGCCTGTCAGCCTTCCCACCCTTTCTAATCTTCTCCACCCAGGCTCTCCACTGTCAAGAGCAAAGCCCTGCAGGAGTCCAGCAAGAAGGACCAGCTCATCACCAAGTGCAATGGTAGGCGGGAAGCGCGTGCTCCTTCCCACGCTTACATACATGGGCTCTTCCCTAACTGCCCAGTGCCCATCTCCAGGGCAGGGTTTCACCCCAACTTCTGTCCCCGGCTGAGGATACAGGCAAGCCCAAGTGGGCCACACCTTCGCAAAGGCCTTCAGGGACCAGGCAGGCCACGAAAATGAGGGAAGCAGCTGGTGTACAATATTCTTCGTGGCCATAAAAGAATGGACTCGCTCCCATTTTTCTTGAAACACAACCTTCTTAGTCCAGCTTTTGTTTTCCCACTGTTGATGAGTATTAGAAATGGCATACTTTACTCATAACTCTGTTACAAGAGGAACAACAGGGTAAGCACAGTCCTATTTGGGAGCAGACCCTCAGTCTCTGGGTTGGATCTAGCAGGGAAGAATGCGGACTGTGGTGATATGGAGAGCCACGCCCTCTCGCAAGGGCATAGCTCCTCTGCGGTGGGACGGGGTCCAGTACTGTCAGAGCTTTAAAAAAGAAGCTGGAAACCAGGTTTTAATGGAAGCTCTTCTGACTTTTTAGTGTCAGCAACTAATTTAGAAAAATTTTAAATTTCTACAAGGAAATGACTTAGGGGCCAAGTAAAGTATATCTGTGGGCTGTTAATTTCCAACTCTGGACCATAGCCACTTAATACAATTGGTGCCATGAATAGTGGGGCACTTTCCAAGAGCTACCTAATGTCCCTAGATCGCAGGAACCACTTTCATTCTCCAAGAATGCTAAATTCTCCATACTTAGTTCAAGAATTAGGTGTAAATTCCATACGTAACATCTGCTTCATTCACTGCAGTGGATTCTGAGCAGGCAAGAGCCAAGGGCTCAAACCCCAAAGAGACTCAAGGTCTCTCCTAATGGGCCCCACCTGGAGTCTTGGGCACCCTCTACCCTCCAATCCAGCCTTTTCTTTCTCCCCTGGTGAGTATTCTCACTGGTAAGTTGCCAGCAGGCTGCCATCTTGATCTGACCAGTTAGGCTGACAGGCCTTGAATTGAACAAGGGCTTGCATTAGGGCTTCCTGGGGCCCTACAGACAATTACTGCCTTGATACCCAAGGATGCTGGTTCCTAATCCTTTCCCTTGGTCTGGACATCCTCCCCCCCACCTCCACTTCCCTAAAAAGAACCTACAGATCTTTCCTGTTGATGCCAGAAAAACACATCCTTCCTTTAGGACATTTCCTAGAGATCAGCCAAGGCCACAGGTCTCTGTGTCTGCCTGTGGAAGGTGTGTGTGAGTCATGGGATGGAGCCTGGATGCCTCCCCCCAGAATGTTCTGAATCCCTCCAGTGGGGCACAAGTCCTCACCTGAACAAATCTGGTAACCTGAATGTCCCCTTGGCCTCCTCCTGGCCTCCCCACCGCCACCTCCATTTGTGTGGTTTCAGTTTGGTTTTACTTACGTAATTCCTGAATCTTTTCAAAGGGTTTTTCTAACTATTCTCATTGGGGACCATTTATTTTACATTTGTCTCATTTATTTAAAAAGGTTTACACAATTTCTGGTGCTGTTTCTCAAGGAATTTCACAAGCAATGAGTCTGGAGTAGCTGGATGACCTGGGGAAGGAGTTTAAATAGTCCCGGTCCTATGACCCCATGAGCTTATGTTTAACTTTTCTTCCTTCACCTATTTCTCCTCTTGTCCATGCTGAGTCTTCACTTTTTACCAGGCCATCTCTTCTAAAACCTTAAATGCTTCAGCATTTCTGCGTTTTCAGAGCTTGTATTTTAGTAAATCTTTGTCCAACCTTTAAAGGTAGTGGTATTTTCTTCCCGTGAGGATCAGAATTTCCCAGGATTTTCTGAGGGACAGTTATGTAAAAGAAGCACCCTCAGATCCCTACCGCCTCATTGGACTCTGACCCAAATCACAAAAATCATCCTGGCGTCTAATGAGCACTGAATTAGCGGGTAAGCTTTGCCACCACTAATCTCCCTGGGTCCTCCCTACCCCATAAGGGCTGTCTCTGTCCCCATCTTATATAGATGAGGACATGGGTCAAAAAAGGAGGCAACTTGTCCAAAATGGTAATACTGTCTCACCAATATTAACTTCATTGGAACGTCACCTTGGTCTGTTCTCTAATCAGTTCCTCTTAACACTCTTTTCAGGAGCTGGTGCCTTGAGGGCAGGGACCCTGCACAGGGCTGGGCATCTGGCTGGCCCTCACTAGGTCAGATTGGACTGAGATGACCAAGCTAGGTGATGTTTCTAAGCCCTATACTCCCAGGGGACATCTTGTTCATTCCACAAATTTATTGTGGCACCTACTATGTGCCAGGTACTATTTTAGGCCTTAAGGTTAAAACAGTGAATAAAACAAAAATCCTTGTCCTTATATCCCAGTAGGGGAGAAGGTAAATGAGTAAAATGTGTGGTATGTTAGATATAAATGCTAAGAAGAAAAATAAAGCAGGGAAAAAGCATAGGAAATATTGGGAATGGTTGTAATTTTAGACTAGGAAGGGTCCCACCAAAGAGGTGAAATCAGTAAAAGACCTGCAAGAGTTGAGATCAGAAGCCATTCATGGTCCTGCCTTTGGGTGGGACTGCTACCTCTCTTCAAGGACCTCTTTGCCTACCCTCATGTGAGTCACCTGGTCCAGAACAGAGTTGTGAAGTCATTGACACGTTCATCAGACATTGTATTCCCACCACCCCATCAGGACTCCATAATAAACTTTCTTACTAAGGTATTAGCAGCAACACATGGAGAACCTCTGGGTGGGGAGAGCCACGGTTCTGAAAAGAGCCACGAGAGAATGCCTTATCTCAGGAAGGAGCCCATGGAATGGAACTACCTCCTCCCTGCTTCTCTCCCCCACAGAAATTGAGTCTCATATTATAAAGCAAGAAGATATACTTAATGGCAAAGAGAATGAGATTAAGGAATTGCAGCAAGTTATCAGCCAGCAGAAACAGATCTTCAGGTGAGGGGTCATGGACAGGCTGGGGGTTGGTAGAAATAGGGAGCCAAACCTCTGGCCCCTACCTTGGGCTGTCCCCAGCCCATGCCCAGCCGGCTCCTTGCAGGAATCACATGTCTGACTTCCGGATCCAGAAGCAGCAGGAACACTACATGGCACAGGTGCTGGACCAGAAGCATAAGAAAGCCTCAGGGACACGCCAGGCCCGGAGCCACCAGCGTCCCAGGGAAAAATAAAATGATCTCTTTTCTGTTCTCTGGCTGTTACCTGACCTCTGCCTTCTCTGCTGTGGGAGTCCCCATCCTGATCCTACCCTGTAGGTACCATCTCACGCCTCACCAGTGGCCTGGTTCCCAGGGAAGGGTCAGAGTAAGAGCCAGAAGGCACTCTTTCCTTCCTCCCTGCCTGCCTCCTGAGCCTGCATGACTTAAGTGAGAATCAACTTACTAGGTACTGGGTGGGGAACAGGCCTTGCACCACCACCTGCCTGGCTGTCCATGGAATTATGGGATTGCAGGCTAGGAAAGGACTACTTCATTGCCTAGTGGGCACTGTCCTTTCTCACTGTATTTAATCTCTGCCTATACATACAGCCATGTGGGTGTATGTATGGGGGGGGGGGAGCCCTGAGAGAAAGCAAGCTCTGACCGGAGATTGCAAAGACAGTGGGTTCCAGAACACAATAAATTTGGAAAATCAGTTTCCATGACAAAACAAAAATGTTATATTGTGAATTATATATGTCTACCTTCGTATGCTTCCCCCAAACAGAAGCTCATCAGTCTTCACAAATGGGAGGAAGGGAGAAGGATAATGCCCTATTTTTAAGGTGGGGAAACAGTCTGAAGGGGCTGACTTCAACTGGGACCTGAGTCATAGCAGGACCTTGAAGTCAGAAATACAAGGGCAAATGGTGCCCATTGTCATTGTCCCAGAACACTTACAGGACACGGCTGCTTACCCACTGGCCCCTGGCCCCAGGGCTAGTACTGAGGTGGTGGGGGCTGGAATGAGGGCTTTGTGAGTGCCTGGGGGAGCACAGGGCTACTCCTGCCTCAGAGGGACTTTAGAGAGAGGACCACAGCTACCCAAAAGGTTCCTAAGCAAGCCCACATCAGCATTCAGGGCTTGTTCTGGTTGCCAAGGCAGCCAACAAAAGAGCTGTCCACTCCAGCTCCTTCCAAGTAGTTCCAACTAAAGCCAATAGGTCCAGCCAGGGACAGCATCTTCCTGAGACTCCAACACAACTTTTGGAGAGAAGCCCTCAAAGCGATGCACTATCAAAGGTTGTGGAGTGATGAGTCAAGGAAAGTAGGTGCACTCTTAACAGCTCCAACTGTGATGGGATGAGAATGCTAGAGAGGAGGGGTGCCCCGCCATGACAGGAAGGTGCTGAGGGCTGAGGGGGAAGATGAAATTGCTGGCGAGTCAGCGGTAGAGCTTCGGCCTAGCGTGCGGAGGACCCGGGTTCGATTCCCGGCCAGGGCACACGGGAGAAGCGCCCATTTGCTTCTCCACCCCTCCGCCGCGCTTTCCTCTCTGTCTCTCTCTTCCCCTCCTGCAGCCAAGGCTCCATTGGAGCAAAGATGGCCCGGGCGCTGGGGATGGCTCTGTGGCCTCTGCCTCAGGCGCTAGAGTGGCTCTGGTCGCAATATGGCGACGCCCAGGATGGGCAGAGCATCGCCCCCTGGTGGGCAGAGCGTCGCCCCATGGTGGGCGTGCCGGGTGAATCCCGGTCGGGCGCATGCGGGAGTCTGTCTGACTGTCTCTCCCCGTTTCCAGCTTCAGAAAAATGGAAGAAAAAAAAAAAAGAAAGAAATTGCTGGCGAGACCTGAGTTGCTTGGCCTGAAAGTCTGTCTAGTCCCCTGGCTCACACAATGATCCACATGCCATAGTACTTGACCTCAGGCTGGTCCTCTCTCAGCCTCAGTTTTCTCACCTGTGATGAATGGAGTTGGGCCTAGCTCGTGGCTGCGAGTTGGTCACCTGCCTTCCCCTCACCTTCCTGTCAGCCAAAACCCAAAGTGCCACCCCGGGTGCCCCAGCCCGCCACAGAGAAGGGGCTTGGGAGTAAGGCCCGGGGTCCAAGTCTCCTGCTGGCGACATCACTGGCTCCGGAGTGGACGCGGCCGCTTTAAGGCGCGGTTGACCCCACGGCATCCTCGGGCGGGGCGGGGACAGTGCGGCACCAGCGAAGGCGAGGGAGGTACTGCGCAGCGTCTGGCCCCACCATGCTTGTCGCGCTCGCCCCGCCAGCCCCGCTGGGGCTCACAGGTCAGCTAGCCTCGGCCCCAGCGCGGCGCCAAGACTCCTCCAGCTCATCAGGATCGTACCACACAGCTCCAGATTCTCCAGAGCCCCCGGACATCAGGCCGAACGCAGAGGGCCGGGCGAATTGGCCCCGGGTGGCCCCTGCACTGGGGGCGGGTGCGCAGCCTCTCCTGTCCGTCAGCGCCCAGAATAGCCGCCAGCAGCTCCAGCCCGGCTCGGATTTCCCGCGGGGCCCCGGCTCAGGCCCGCGGCCACCCCAGCCCCAGCTGCGCATGCTGCCGTCGGGGGAGATGGAAGTCATCTTCGGCACTGGGGCCTTGTTCAGCGCCTCCGACTCGGCGGATAGCGAGGTGCAACAGCTCACGGTGCAGGCTTTCCACAGCCTCTCTCCGTCCGGATCCGTGTCTCCCATCCCCACCGCAACAGAGTCCCAGCCCCAGCTCCCCGACGGTGGCTCCCGATGGGCCACCTACCTGGAGCTGCGGCCCCGTGTGCCAAGTCCTGCCACCCCAGTGCAGTTCGAGTGTGTGGAGGTGGCTCTGGAGGAGCGTGCAGCACCCGCCAGGCCCCGGACGGTGCCCAAGCGTCAGATCGAGCTGCGCCCCCGTCCCCAGAGTCCCCCGCAGGAAGCCGGCGCGCCGCGCCCTCGACTACTACTGCGCACCGGTTCCTTGGACGAGTCTCTGGGCCGCCTGCAGGCCGCCGCAGGCCTCGTGCAGACGGCGCTGGCCAGAAAACTGAACCCCGCGGCCACTGCTCCAAGCAGCGCCACCTTAAGGCCCACGGAGCAGCCAGAGCCTGAGACCCGGAAAACAGCCCGCAGTATCCCGATGGTCCAGGAAGATGGTAGGTCTCGGCCACCCCGTGTTCACTATAGTTCAGCCCCTGCCCGGGCCCCACGGCCGTGGCCCAGCCTCCGCGAACGCGCGATTCGGCGCGACAAGCCCGCGCCCGGGACCGAGCCACTGGGTCCGGTTAGTTCCAGCATCTTCCTGCAGTCAGGAGAGAAGACCCAGGAGGCGCACGACCAGGAATTCAAGACTAGGTTCTCGGGAGAGACTCCGGATCGAACGGTTCTGAGGCCACAGAGCCCGCCTTTCGATGCCAGGGGCCCCTGGGAAGTTTCGAGTAAGACTGTGAGGAGGAGGAGCCCGTCCCCGCTGTGCCAGCCTCCAAATGGGACCGTGGGAGGTTCGCATTGCCTGGCCCTTCATAATGTATCCCAGTGGAATCGGGGTATTCAAAAGGTGGGTAGCCCGTCCTTTCCAGAGGCATCCTCCACATGGGAAAATCAGGATGACACCGTTGAAGAAACTGTCAACAGAAGGAGCCCTTCCCCTCCAACCTTTTCCCAATGGGATGCGGGTGTTGCCAGGGCAAGAAGCCCATCCCCTGAAGCTCCTTCACCGTGGGAGGTTCCGCATCCCGCAATCGGAGCTACCATAGAGGGAAGTAGGAGCCCATCCCCGCTGGCCTTGTCCTCACGGGAGGCTCCTGATCGTCCTATTGGGACGTGGAGCCCATCGCCCCAAGAGACGTGGGATCCCATAATGCAGGGTTCATCGACAGGGTCTACGCTGGAAGCTCTGAATGGTGTAGTACAGGGGGAGCTGGCGCCGCCTACACCATCCACACCCAAGACACCAGAGCTAATAGAGTCTCAGAGTCCCTCCATGCGGGAGATGGTGGATTTTGCCTTTCGAGGCAGTCAGCCGTCACCAGAAGTGGCTGCACCCGAGCTGCCCTTTAGTCGCCTCGTGGGCACTGTGGAGTCGGATGCGTGCTCAGAAGCTTTGGGCCCTGGAGAAACAGCCTCGCGACGCCCACGCGTGGCTATTCCGCGGCCTTGCGACATGCGCAAGATGGTGAAGACCACATATGCGCCGAGTTTCCCAGCAGGAACTCCAGGCTCAGGGCTGCCCGCGTCTCCTGCTGATCCACCCTGGGAAGAGGGTGGTGTATCCAAGATGCAAGGGCTCCAGGTGCTGGAGACCCCCGCCCCAGCTCACTACACTTCCATTTACCTCAAGGACTTTCTGCCGATCCTGTCGCACCCCTACGAGCCTCCAGAGCCATCTCCCAACATAGCCTCCCCGGACGCTTCGCAGCCTAACGGGGTCCTGCGGAGGAGGGCAGAGAACAGCACCGCGAAACCCTTTGCGCGCACTGAGATCCGTCTGCCTGGTTCCCTGGCCTTGGGCCACAGGCCAGAGGGAACCCGAGGAGTCCTGGTGCACAGTACCGGAGAAGAAAACCGCGTTGCGGAGGTCCAGCGCCTCGTTCCCAACAGCGAGAGTCCGACCAGCCCTCTAGGTGGTGCTCGCACTTTACCCCAGAGGTCGTCCATAGGACCAGTAGGGGCCCAACCACCAGGACTATTCCGTCCCAGCTCCCCTCAGACGCACCCTAACTCGAGTCCTGGGAGAGCAGCCCAATTGGAGACTTCTCCTTCAGCCCCCAAGGCTGAGGCTGCAGTCCAGTCACCCCTCCTGCAGGAGCCCCAAGCATTGGCAGGCAGAACGGCCCCGCCCCAGCCCCGCGCTGCCTCTGCGCCTCCGATGGACCGGTCCCAGGAAGGCCCCTTCCAAGGGGCACGCAGGCCACCCGGGGCAGCACACACTGGGAAGGTCCTGGTGGACCCCGAGAGTGGCCGCTACTACTTTGTGGAGGCGCCTCAGCAGCCTCGGCTACGGCTGCTCTTTGATCCCGAGATCAGGCAGTACGTGGAGGTGCTGATGCCTCCTTCGCCCCCTGGGCCACCCCGACGCATCTACACCCCGCTGGCGCTGAACCCCGGCCTCTACCCTCCGGCCTATGGGCCTGTCCCTGGCCTCTCACTGCCGCCATCCCCCGGCCCGCCAGCCTTTAGCGGCACCCAGCTACCCTGGGCCTCGGAGGCAGGGTCCCTGGATGGGATGTACTACCTGCCAGTGAGTGGGAACCCCAACCCCGCACCTCCTCTGCTCCTCTGTGCTCCTCCCACCAGCTTGGGTCCCGCCCAGCCCGGCAAGGGCTCTTTGTTCCCTGTCTGAAGCCCCAGGGCCTGATTGCCATGGTGTTGGGGCCTGTTGATGGCCTCAAAGGTTCAGGCATCCAGTCCCTTGCACTTCTTTTCTTCTGTTACCGTTTTTACCCATCTCATATAGTCCTCAGACTGGAAATTACCTTCAGAGAATGTATCTGAGATCCCAAGGCTGATGGAGCTGGAGCTCAGGAAATGACTACTTTCCTTCCACAACAACACTGTATACCCCTTTCCCAAGCATTCCCAGAGTGTGGTGTGTGTGTGTGTGTGTGTGTGTGTGTGTGCATGTGAAGTCTCAGGACTTTCCCCAGGAGCTGACCTGAGGGGGTGTTGGGGTTTCCTTGGAGCAGCAGGGGTCAGGACTGTCCCCAGAGGTAGTGCTGTATGTCCCTGCCCAAAGGTGGGCCCAGCTGAGGTGGAGCAGGCTAGTGAGCACCAGCAAGATGGAGGGAGGACTCCAGCTATCAAATCTGTTATTCTTTAGTAGAGGATCTAAGCCTTGGCCTGGGAGGCTGTGGGGAAAGTGGCTAGTGCAGCCAGGCCAGGATGTGTCTAAGAAAGGGAGCTGTGGGGACAGCAGGTAAAGAAGGAGCAGGGAAGTAGTATTTGAGGGGTTGTGGAGGGTCAGTGTGGGATTTGTGCTAGGGGTGCTAGGAGGGGAAGGTAGGGAAGTGGCTGTACTCTCTAGCTGGGAGCCTCACTCTTTATTCTCCCCTCAATTCCAGCCTCTGACCTGGCTTCTTTAAGCCCTCAGAATGGAGCTGGCTCAGCCTGGGGTCAGGAATGGGGGCTTCAGCCATTTCCAACTGGGTACGGAACAGATTAAGTGAGGCATCAGGAAGGACTTATAAGCAGGGAGTATGGTTGAGCTATTATCCCAGAAGAGCCTCTTGACCCCTCTGGGTGAGGCAGAGGGTCGGTCAGGGCTGCAGTGGAAGGGTGCCTCTGTGTGGGACAGACCGGAGAGACTTGGAGCCCTCAACTGGTTTTACTCCCCCAGTAACATGGAACCATGCCCAGAGAGGCCCTAGCTCTGCAGGCTGGCCACAGCATAGTAAGGGACAGAATCTGGAGCATGTGTCCCAATTGCCCTGAGATGGCAGGAGCCTCTGAAGAGGTCAGAATATGGAGTGAGGGGAAGGTGCTCTGCATGGAGGTCTGTGAGTAGTTATGAGCTTGAAGTGCCTGGGCCTTGCTAGACAGGTATGTGATGTGATGAGTTTGGGGAAGAAGAGAGTCCATTAGAAGCAGTGTTAGGGATGGACGGGGATGCCTTCCTTAAGTGCTTTGCCCCTGGGGGACTCAGGTCCCTTGGAGTCCCTGCCTGCCACCTTGAACTGGAAGCTGGGAAAACTATGAGCCAGAAAAACCTGGACATCCTTTCGTGGCCGGAGATGCTGTTTCCAATCACATGGAGGGCCCTGGGCCTGCCACCTCTTCCTGGTTAGCAATAAATCACTGACCCAATGAGCTATGATGGCTGGAACAACTGGTGTAAGGTGTTTGATTTCCTGCTGTGGCCCCTTAACACCCTACAATGCCCTTTCATCCCTGGGTACAGCCTGGGTTGAGATGACCCTAGGACTCAGGGACGGAGACCCTGTGTGTCTCTCATACATGTGGTATCCCTGCCTTAGTGAATCTGCCTCCCAGCAAGAGACCCCTAGGCTGGCAACCACGCCTGCAGCATCACTTCTCCTGGTGGCTGAGAGGCCAGTGGGCTTTGGGGTCAATTGGGTCTTGGTTCCAATTTCATCATGGCCCCTCTAGATTTGTAGCCTTGGATTTGTCACTTCTCTTTGAGCCTTTGTTTCCTTGGGGGTAGAATAAAGATGACAGTAACCAACTACCTCCTCTCCCAAGGTTTTCAGCACAGTGCCTGCCACGTGGTCAGATCCCAGGACTTGGGAGCTGTCAGCCCCCATGTGTCCTTGCCTAGGCCCAGCCACTCTCCTTGCCTCATTGTTCCCTACCTGGGAGATGAAGCTCAGCTGGCTGGAGCTGGGGTCCCATCAGAGGAGATGCACATGTGGTGTCTCCTGGGGGAAGGAAGAAAATTGAAGGGTAGAGGTGTCAGTTCCCCATTGGTCTGGGTCAGGTGTTCAGGGAGGTCCTCACTATTGCGCACACACATCCTAACCACAGCCCATGCTCACTGAGCCGTTTCCACGAAACATGAGGCTGTCACTGCCACTGCTGCTGCTGCTACTGGGGGTCTGGGCTATCCCAGAGGGCCTTGGGGACCGGGCTCCACTCACAGCCACTGCCCCACAGCTGGATGATGAGGAGAAGTACTCAGCTCATATGCCTGCTCACCTTCGCTGTGATGCCTGCAGGGCAGTGGCCTACCAGGTGAGTCCCTCCCCCCAGTAGTTCCCCTGCCCAGGCCACCTCAAGCCAGACCCCTCCACCTACCTCAGATTCCACCACTGGCCTTTGATCCCCCAACCCTAGCCATCCAGCTAGACTTAGCCTTCCATGATATTGCCATCTTCACCTCACCTGAACCTTCATGCCTCAGTTTACTCATCTGTCTGCCCAACAGAGACCAGGTAATCGAGAACACCCCACAGTATCTTGAGACCCCAGGGGAGTCACCAGCTTATCATCTCAGACTCCTCCCTCTCCAGACCCATCCTCAGGTCTGGACTCCTTCCTAAAATCTGGCTGAGGAGCATTGGTGTACGTGTGCATGTATGCTGAGTGCATAGGTATGTGAGTGTGTCTGAGTTCACACACAAACCTGTCAAGCATGCCTGAGGACTTCTGTGGTAAGCAAGGGTGGGGACCCATGAGTACACGTGTCATTGAAGACTGGGCTGTGTTTTTTTTTTTTCTTTCGTTGTTCTTGTGTCTAAAATAGCACATGCTGAGGGCAGGTGTGCCCTGGGGGAGGGGCCCCGGTGCCCAGGCCTCACTTTCCACCTCAGCATTTCCCATCCACCCACCCCATTCCAGGAAAGTGGATCTTGCAGTTTCGGGATCTGGAGGAGGACCCTGAGTCCTGCCTCACAGGTGCTTCCTGATCAAAAGGCTCCCTTGCCACCTCATTCTCCTGTCCCAGGTTCCTGTCCTCACCTGCCCCACACTGGGCAGTCCCTAAGCCCTGACTCTCAGCCCCTCCTTGTTCTAGATGTGGCAGCATTTGGCAAAGGCAGAGGCCAAGCTTCACAACCCCCAGGGGCATCAGGAGCTGAGCGAGTCTGTATACACAGACATCCTGGACCGGAGCTGCTCCCAGACTTGGCAGGAGTGAGTTGAAAATCCAGTCCCTACCTTCCTCCTCCAGGGGCAGGGCTTAGTGGGTGGAGGTCCTCACTCTTCCACTCGTAACACACACACACACACTTCACTAGGACTCTGTCCAAGGTAGGGGGCTGGTTGGGACCAAGTCTGAGCTCAAGAGCTAGGAGCAGGTGGCCAAGGGACAAGGTCATAGGCCAGGAGTTTCCCTCCCTCTGGCCCTTACTTTTCCAGCAGGGAGGATCAGAATCTGGGCACTTAACTCAGCAAAGGCCCAGTGTGCTCAGCTTCATGTGGAGACAGGTCCCCCACTGGCTAGGCTCTCCCTAATGCTGTGTCACTCTACTCTCCTCTGTCTCCAGCTATGGGGTCCGAGAAGTGAACAAGGTGAAACATCTCACGGGCCCAGGACTTAGCGATGGGCCACAGCCAAGTGTCAGTGTGATGATCACGGGGGGCCCCTGGCCTACCAGGTAGGATGGGGAGGTGGGGTGAGATGGAACCCTTGAAATCTTAGTCTGCCCACTATAGGCCGGCTGAGTCTGAGGCTGCTGTTGGGCTCCCATAGGCTCTCCACCACGTGTTTGCATTACTTGGGGGAGTTTGGAGAAGACCAGATCTATGAAGCACACCAACAAGGCCAGGGAGCTCTGAAGGCATTGCTGTGTGAAGGCCCCTGGGGGGCCTGCTCAGAGAAGGCTCCAGTCACAAGGGCAGAGCTCTAGTCCAACTCCTCCTTCCCCGTGGCCATCAGCCCCTGAAGACAGCGGAGATTCGGGATCTGCCCTGCTCTTTTCTGCAGGCTGCTTGAGGACAGGGAGGCCTTGCCTGCTGGGCTGCCACTCTCCCTCCTCCTCCAGCTTTGGGGCCCTGGACCCTGGGTGGGGGGCCAAGACCTTCCCCTATGGACTCAAATAAAACCCAGTGACCTTGATTCCGTCTCTCTGCAAAATGTGCTTGGGGGTGCTGGGAGGACAGATATTGGTGTTACTGCTGATTTCACTACTAGAGGGGGCCAAATACACATTCCAACACCTCCCAGAGGGAAGGGAGATCTGTCATGGTTGGAAAAGTCAGTGAGCAGTCAAAGGCATATGGATCCAGTTATGTAAACGGTGAGACCCCAGATCCATCATGAGAAAGAAGAAAAACCATGGAAAACTCCATAAGCAGGCCACCTTATAAACACTCTACTGCGCCCATGAGGTGCTATCACTGCCCCTTCCGGAATAGTCGTCTCACAGGGCATCTGCTCACCTTCTAGACTCTGCCTTTGACCCCAGCTGGCATGGTTGTGCCCTAGGTGCCTGCCTGGGACAGGGTGGGGCAGAGTTTCTGGAACAGGCTACATTCAGCATTTCGGCTCTAAGTCCTGCTCTTCCCAGAAATTCTTTTGTCCTGGGGCTCTTTCCCTAGCAAATGGAGGAAAGGGCTCCACCTGGGGCCTATGTGGGTCTGGAAACCTGGGGTCAGGGGATGTTACAACTTGCGGTTTCCTTTGTGAATGTCTCACTGATCTTCCAAAAACCTGGAAGGTGGACAGAACAGGCACTCTAATCCCCAGATGCAGAAACCAAGGCTTAAACCACGAGAGTCCCAGGGTGAGTAGTGGTAGGCCTGGATGGGGATTCAGATTTGGGAGTGGGGAAAGGTCATTGTTGGAGGAATACAGGTATCCCAAGCATGCCCTGACCTTTCCAGCTTTCCTGGACTACACTGCAGCCCACCACCCTACGGTCTATCACCTGATCCTGTGGCACCTCATCCTTGACCCCCCTCCCCAAGAGAGAACCCCTAAGCACCAGGAGGGGAGCCAGAGCCCAAGGATCCCTGAGCCATATCAGGTGTGAAGTTGGGAGCCTGTGATGTGGCCCTGTATTTTTGTGGAGTTTGCATCTGGGTCTGGGGGTTGTGAATCCTTTGTGTGACTATATCCGGAACCCTTGCTATATCAAGGCCTTGTCCCTGTGGCTGAATTGAGTGTCTAGGACTAGAAGAGATCAGGGCTCTGTCTCCACACCCCCCAGGGAGTGGGAGTACTGGGGAAGAGAGAGTAGGAAGGAAAGTGCTGAGGAGCAGCTCTGTAGCTTGGAACTGGTCAGACGACTTTGGGAACCTAGCAGCAGAACACAGAAGGGAGAGGAGAGGGAAGGTAGCTGGAGGAACAGGCTGGAGGCTGGACAGGCTGACAGATTCAGGCTATAGCATGAAGCTCCTTCCCAGCTGGAGAGCGGTACTGCCCCTGGGCCCTCAGGGCCAGGCCTGGACTTGGGCACAGCAACCCAGAAGTAGGTGGCCCCTGGGGGGCTGGGTTGGGACAGCACTGTGGAGAGCAGATCTCAGGCCTAGACCCCACCAGCTGAGGAGCCTCAGCCCCTTGGACCCTACCACTCCCTCTCAGCCAGCTCCAAGCCCCATGGCCAGGCTGGGCTGGACCTACCAGGAGGAAAGGATAGGCTGGGACTTGGGCTGGCTTCGGGGGCTGGGTGACATGCAGCCACACAGGGCCTGGTACTTGAAAAGGCCCCAGACAAAAAAAAAGAAAAGAAAAGAAAAGAAAAGAAAAGAAAAAATAAAGGCCCAGACTATGTTTAATGCTCTGCTGTTGCTATCTTAAAATTAGTAATAGTTTTGGACCAGGGTACTGCATTTTCATTTTGCACCAGGTCCTGGCCTGGAGGGGAGGGAACTCCTGACCTGACATGGGGAGTGGTAAGGCCAGGCCAGCGTGGCATCTCCTTCTCCAAGGGTTCATCTGTTGTGTGCCTCAGGGACCCCGAGGGGTGAGTGGCGGTGGTGGGGAGGGTAATACCTTATCACATTTAATGTATGATTTATAGCATAAGCGCAGGAGTTCAGGCCAACATGAATTTTAGGAATGGTTTTCTAAAATCTTGCTACCCGTATGGCTTTGGTCAGATCACATCTCCTAACCTGTTTCCTCAGCTGTAAAAGAGGTTAATACTGGCCTGAACAGGTGGTGGCATAGTGGATAGAGTGTCGGACTGGGACCTGGAGGACCCAGGTTCAAAACCCCAAGGTTGCCACTTGAGCACGGACTCATCTGGCTTGAGTGCTGATCCACGGTTGCTGGCTCGATCCCATGGTCTCTGGCTTGAAGCCCAAGGTCACTGGCTTAAGCAAGGGGTCACTCACTCTACTGTAGCCCCCCAGTAAAGGCACATAGAGAATGCAATCAATGAACAATTAAGGAGACTAAAGGAGCTGCAACAAAGAATTGATGCTTCTCATCTCTCTCCATTCCTGCCTGTCTGTCCCTATCTGTCCCTCTCTCTGTCTCTCTCTCTGTCTCTGTCACAAAAAAAAGAAAAAGAGGTTAATACTGCCCAGCGCCAGGGGTTAATTAAACACAATAATACATGGATGTTCCCTGGCACACAGTTATTCTTCAATAATACGAGTGTTTATGATGATGATAATGATTAACTTGTTATTAATATATTCAGATGGTAACGTAGTAAGTGCCCGTGTCTATTCCTTTCCCTGTCACTTCACCCAGAGCTTGGTAAACTGCTGAGACTGTCCACACCTCATCCCCAATATGGCTATCTCTTGAAAAACAAGAACAGGCCCCGAGTCCAGGCTCAGCTCAGGCAGGGAATGTGGCAGAGGCTTGGGCAGCCTTTCCCATTCCACTATGACCAGGGTTAATACATTACCTCCACCCAGGTCCTGCTTTCGCAATCTTGATTGGAGCTGAGGATCTGGTTACAGATTTACTTTGAACAATGCCTGATGTGTGGAGTAAAGTCCTTCTTGGCCTTTCTATAGCCATCCCCTCTTCTCCTCAGGAACTACTCACACCTGTGTCCCAAAGATGAGGGCCCAGGAAGAACCCGAGGGCCAGACACAGGTGCTGGGGGATGGGTGGGAGCTGGGTGGGGGCAGGGTTTTGGTGGGGGCTGGAGGAACTGCATGGGCTTTCTCCCTGGGGGTTGGGGGGCAGAGACAATGGTTCTGATAGACTTGATCAAGAGTGACTGTACCAGACTGAATGTAGTAACTGGAGGATAGGGTGGGGGTGGCAGAAGGGGGTGAAAGAGACTTCAGCTTGGGGACTGGCTGATTCCCAGCTTGAGGCCAGAAGAAGCACAACCTACCCCCCTACAATGACATCTCAAGGACCTCCGAAGAGCAAAAGTGGGACCAGATTGGGCCCTAAAGGACCTGTCCACAGTCTCCAGCCCTCTTGGTTTCCTTTCCTGGTGTCCCCCCAGGCCTTCTGACTTAGAGGCCCATTCCTTTGGCTGGATGCCCAAGTCTGGAGGGCTCTAGGAGCCAGCACAGTGGACTTACCTGCACAAGGCAATGTGAGGTGGGAGCCAGGTATCGTCAGGCCAGAGGACAGCTGGGTGGATGAACCATGAGGGAGGTGAGGATGCTGGGTTTGGACCCCTTTCTGAGGAGCTGACAGACCACTCAGGCACCTGATTGATTCTGGAGCAGAATTGACTTTGCCAGTGTCCACCTCTCCACCCTGACTTACTGCTCTCTGCTGCCCCCAGCATGAGGACCTGGGCTTAGCAGGGACCTCCACGAGGAACCCCCCAGTATCCAGGTCCACAGAGCCCAAGTTCGACATGTTGTACAAGATTGAGGACGTGCCTGCCTGGTATCTGTGCATCCTGCTGGGCTTTCAGGTGGGCTTCTCCCCACGGGCCTCCCCACTGCACACTCCCCAGAATCCCAGCCCCCTCCCTGGCCAACAAAGTTATCTTTGTAACAGGAAGAGAAAACCAAAGTCAGCAACAGTGACTGTCACCAAGCAGGAGTAGGGAAGAGGCTCATGAGGCCCAAGAGAGGATTAACCTCCTGGGAGCAAGTATCACCTGCCAGGCAGTGTCAGTGACAGGGCAGAGGGCCCATTCCACCACAGACGCAGGAATAATTTGGGAGCAGATTAGTAATCCCCAAAGAGGTGAGCAGTAACCCTGTGGGAATTCCCTGTGGAAATGTCAATCCTGGGTGGGTATGCTGCCTAGGGCAGCATGGATTCAGGCCCACAGAGGCAGGCATTAGGACAGTTAGGGAGCCCTGTTTCCCTGTGAACTACGTGGACCTCATGCTCCCCCCCCACCCCCTAGCATTACCTGACATGCTTCAGCGGCACCATTGCTGTGCCCTTCCTCCTGGCTGAGGCGCTGTGTGTGGGCCGTGACCAGCACATGGTCAGCCAGCTCATTGGCACCATCTTCACCTGCGTGGGCATCACCACCCTCATCCAGACCACCCTGGGCATCCGGTGAGCTGCCCCCCCCCCACACACACACAGACACATACACACACATACACACATAAACATCAGGATCAGGGAATCTCTCTCAGAGGACTCATGGGACAAGAAAAGCAGCTATCTGCCCCCATCTGCTGCTGCTTCTCCCAAGCCAGCCTTAGAGCCAGGCAGCTGGGGCCCTACCCTGACACCTGGGACTTCTCAAGGACTAATCTGTGGGTTTAAGGGAATGTGCCTTAGCTGGGCAAGGATCAATCCTGGTGCCTGCTCACCAAGCTGATTTAGCCCCACTCATGAAGCCCTCATTAAGCCCTCTTGGTATAAAGAGGACCACCCACTTCCCTGCTTCCAGGGCTTGTGCAGAACTCGTCTGTCTTTCTGGGGTCCCCAATCTCCTTGTGCACTACCCTAGGGCCAGGGGGCCAGAGCATGGTTGTTTGTGTGCTGAGCAGAGCTAGGATACAAGAACTAAGCCGTCCATTCCTGAGCATGTGGCCCCTCACAGTGCAGAAACTGGTGTTGAGAAGGAAAGGGGACAGGTTTTAGGCCAGGAGCTCCAAGTCCTGCAGAGGGCCTCAATGACTTCCCTGTGCTCTGCCCCTGCCCTTGTCCCCTGTGTGATTCCTTCTGTCCCTCTCTCTCTATCTGTGCCCTTCTCCCTTGGTCTCCCCAGTCTGTGTGCCCCACCCTCCACCCCGCCTCACCCTGCTGCTCTGTGCTTCCCCTTCCAGGCTGCCGCTGTTCCAGGCCAGCGCCTTTGCATTTCTGATTCCAGCCAAAGCCATCCTGGCTCTGGAGAGATGGAAATGCCCCCCAGAAGGTGGGCACACCTCTGGGGTCTGTGCTGGAGCGGGGGGACCAGAAGCCTGGAGGTCTGGGTGACTGTCTCAAGTCCAGACACCAGGATGCATTCATGGCAGCATCTTCTCTCCCTATATCTCTGTTCCGTTCATGTGTGTGTGTCCCTGTCTCTGCCCTCAGAGGAGATCTACAGTAACTGGAGTCTGCCCCTGAACACCTCTCATATCTGGCACCCACGGATACGAGAGGTGGGTTCCCGTGGAGTAGAAGAAACCTGGACCTGAGGAGGGGGATAGATGGGAGTGAGGGCCATGCTGAATTGGGAGATGCAAGGAAGTAGTTCAGAGGCTGTTTTTTTGTTTTGTTTTTTAATGTAGAGGTCATGGCTTTTACATAATGACTTATAGCTAATCTTTGCTCTTCCAGGTCCAGGGTGCAATCATAGTGTCCAGTATAGTGGAAGTGGTGATCGGGCTGATGGGGCTGCCTGGGGCCCTGCTCAGCTACATTGGGCCTCTCACGGTCACCCCCACTGTCTCCCTTATTGGCCTCTCTGTCTTCCAAGCCGCTGGTGACCGAGCTGGCTCCCACTGGGGCATCTCAGCTTGGTGAGCGGGCACCAGGACCAATCCTTGCCTAGCCCAGTCCTTCACCCCCACATTCCCTTCCCCATTAGTCTTGTCTCCTGCCCCTAGCCCAGCCTACCAGCCAAGCCATCTCTTCCTTGTGCCTCTGCCCCCAGCTCCATTCTCCTGATCGTCCTCTTCTCCCAGTACCTGCGAAACCTCACCTTCCTGCTGCCTGTCTACCGATGGGGCAAGGGTCTCACTCTTTTCCGCGTCCAAATCTTCAAGATGTTTCCTGTGAGGATCTGAAAGGCAGCTGGGGCTGGTATCAGGGCAGGGGCTGGACTTGTGTCCAGGGCCAAGGTGGGAGACAAGGGCCAGAATAGCAGGGGAACTAAAGCCAGAACAGAGATAAGGTCCCAGCCAGGAGCTGGAATCTAGGGCTGGGGCAAAGGCTGGGGTTGGGGCTAGGGTTCTGGCTGAGGAAGAAACTGGTTAGCTGGGAACAAGATCCCTAGGGACCTCAGTGTGCCATTCACCCCTCCCAGATTGTTCTGGCCATCATGATCGTGTGGCTGCTCTGCTACATCCTGACCCTGATGGACGTGCTGCCCACAGATCCTACAGCCTATGGCTTCCAAGCACGAACAGACGCCCGAGGGGACATCATGGCTATTGCACCCTGGATCCGAATCCCCTACCCCTGTGAGCAACTCTGCCTCCAACTCAGACCACCTGTAAGGCCCCTGCCAATACCAATCCAGCTGATGATAAAACTAGCATTAGCTGCACATGTATTATGTGCCAGGAAGAGTGCTGTTTAACTCATACAGAGCCTTACTCCTAGAGCCTTGCGACTCTGAGTGATCCCAAATAAGTTCCCACAACCGTTCAGCTCCCACTCCAGCTTGAAATCCTTTTACTCATACCCTCCAAAACTGCCTATTCTACCTTCTAATCCACCAGGGGCACTGCATCCATCCTCTTGTCTCCCCTCAACCCAGGTCAGTGGGGCCTGCCCACAGTGACTGCAGCTGCTGTCCTGGGAATGTTGAGTGCTACAATGGCGGGTATCATCGAATCCATCGGAGATTATTATGCTTGTGCCCGCCTGGCTGGTGCACCACCTCCTCCAGTACATGCAATCAACAGGTGTGTCCTTCTGCCCTTCCCAACATCAGCTCTCTTCTGAGGCCACTCAGGAAACAAATGCAGGGACAGGGTGGTGTCCCAAAGGTGTGGACTTGGGCAAGTCACTAATACTTTCCAGACCTCATTCTCCTTACTTTTGACATGGGGATGAATATTCTCTCTCACTCTGAGTGTTGTGAGCAGTTGAGGAGATAATTAAGTCAGAGGGAAACTACAGTCATTGACAACCTTCCCTGTGCCTAGCCTTTTATGTACGTTCTTTTATGCAATCCACCAATGACTGTAAGACAGGTACCTTTGTTATACTCATTTTACAGATGAGGAAATTGAAATCCAGAATCGCTTAAGGGAGTAAGTGCCAGGGCACGGTGACTAGCGCTCAGACCTGGGCTTCTGGCTCCCAGCCTTACCTTTGGATACTCACAAAAGGCGAGCATCCGAGTCAAGGTAATGGGGCAGAGCCTAGATCAAATCCCCCCAAGTTCCCTTTCCTTACAGGGGCATCTTCACCGAAGGCATTTGCTGCATTATCGCTGGGCTGTTGGGCACGGGCAACGGGTCCACTTCGTCCAGCCCCAACATTGGCGTCCTGGGGATTACCAAGGTGCCACGCAAAATCAGAGCAGCACGGAAGCCCCTACCCCCATTTCATTTGCCGCAGGCCCCGCCCCAAATCGGTTAGCCCCACCCCGTCTTTGAGAGGTCCTTTACTACATCAAAGTCCTGCCTGGCCATGTGAGCCTCGCTCTTATCACAGGCCCCGCCCATACCCACATCACCCCGGAACCCACCCCGCGCGGCCTCACCCCTTGGGTATAGCCCCTCCCCCTGGCTCCCTGGCAGGTGGGCAGCCGGCGTGTGGTGCAGTACGGTGCGGTAATCATGCTGGTCCTGGGCACCATTGGCAAGTTCACGGCCCTCTTCGCTTCGCTCCCAGACCCCATCCTGGGGGGCATGTTTTGCACCCTCTTCGGTGAGTGCTGCGCGCAAATCCCGGGTGGCAGCGCGGTCGCAGAGTGGTAGAGCCTTCCCGGCCCGCGCGGCGCCTCCAGCGGCTCTCCTGCGCCCTCAGGTATGATTACTGCTGTGGGGCTGTCCAACCTGCAGTTCGTGGACATGAACTCTTCTCGCAACCTCTTCGTACTCGGATTTTCCATGTTCTTCGGGCTTACACTGCCAAATTACCTGGAGTCCAATCCCGGCGCCATCAACACAGGTGCCTCCACCTGTCTGAATGTCACTGCGGGTGGGGGAGGTGTGGTGCACCCGACTCTGAGTACAGCCCCCTTCCCAAAGGCTCCACACAGCTAGAGCAACAAATCCTGCTCAACTGTGGATGTTAATCAGCAGCTGAGAAGCCAGTTAATTAGCAATTAGACACTTTCTGTGGACAGGCATTGAGCTTTACATTTGCTCATTTAATTGTCACAACAGCTCCAAGAGATAGATACTATCATCATCTCCATGTCACAGATGAGGACAGTGAGGCTTAAATGATTTGTCCCAAGACAACAAGTAGCAACTAGCAAAACTGGGATTTGAATTCAAGGGTGGGAGAAGCAGAGGTGCAGATAGGCTTTAAAGTCAGGGTTTGCCTGACCTGTGGTGGCGCAGTGGGTAAAACGTTGACCTGGAACGCTGAAGTTGCCGGTTCGAAACCCTGCACTTGTCTGGTCAAGGCACATATGGGAGTTGATGCTTCCTGCTCCTCCTCCCCTTTCTCTCTCTCTCCTCTCTCTCTCACTCTCCTCTCTAAAAATGAATAAATAAAAAGAAAAATATGTTTTAAAAAAATGTCAGGGTTTGTTCCAGCTCCACACCTGCTAAAGGGAGTCAGCAGGCTGTACAGAAGAGAGAAAGTCCCTGAGGTCTGCTCTCCAGATGGGGCCATCACACCCATTAGCCCTTGGCCTGTTCCACAGGTATTCCTGAAGTGGACCAGATTCTGACTGTGCTGCTGACCACGGAGATGTTCGTGGGTGGATGCCTTGCTTTCATACTGGATAACACGGTACCAGGTATGGGTCATCTCTGGGAGGGAAACAGAACTAGGCTGGGCTCATTTGCACTCAAACACATGGCCCCTGAACCAGAGCTGTGGTCAAGTCCAGTGTGATGTAGGCCCTGTAGGCAGGGAGAAGCAGGAACAGAGAGGCTAGTGGAGTGCCCACTGGCGGGAGGGAGAGACCACTGGCCAGAGGCACAGACATGCATCATAGGTCTGAAAGAGGGTAGGGCAAGAAGAGTCATTCTGGAGCCCTTGTGAATCTTTTCCTTTCCATTTCTTGATAGCCACTGGGGTGAGGGGCGCCTTTGGGTGCTTTTGCTTTATTAGGACAGATAAAAGCATCAGTTTGTTAGCCAAAACACTCAAAATATGCCAGCAGCCTGTAATGGTGGCTACTAGGAAGAGCCCTAACTATTCTCTTTGCTATTAGGACTTTTTTCAGGGATTGTGGAGGATACTTCCTGGGGGTTTCTGAGAACCCTCATGGACCACATTTATGTGCCCAGTAAATACATAAAAACTAAATGTAATCAGGTGCCCTAACTAGTAACAGGCACTGTTAACATTTACCAAATTATCTTCTATGGGTCAGTCATGGAGCTAAGTGTCTTACCCTCAAAACTATCCTGTGAGGCAGAGCCTATCAACACTGTTTTATATGAGGAAACAGAGGTTAATTGACTCACCCAAGGTCACTTTTGCACATTTATAACTTTGTAAATCTGAGACTTTAACGAAGTCCATCTATGGCCTGTGTTCTAGCCATTGCACTACACAGTGCAACCCTCTTCTGGAGGGTTTCAGGGGAACTGGAAGATCAAGGAAAGCTCCGTGGAAACAGGAGTTAAAGACTGCGTTAGTCCAGGGAGATTAGGGATGGGAGTAACAGAATGGTCTTCTGTCTCCCATCACTTGACCCCACATGCTTCCCTTTTTCTGAAGCTACAAATCAGAGGCTGGCTGTGTGCAGCTGGTGGAGTGTAGGCAGGGAAGGGCCAGGGCTCCCCAGCACTTTTAGGAATTTTAGAAAGCATCAGATATGAGGGAGCACTCTTGGTAGCAGCTAGCCCTTGGATGGATGGGTTTACCTGATCAGGATACCTCTCCCATTTAGAGGAAGCTGGGCTGGGGACTGGAGCAACCCATTCTGTGAACCTGAATAGAAGTTGGCAGCCTCAATGCCTAGGGAATCTGGGGAGATGGGGGGCTTCAGGTGGACAGTTATAAACTGAGGGGCTTCTCTGTGATTTGGGTAGCTGGATTAAACTAACCTAGATGTTAACAGTCTTAGACTGCCTCGTGGAGCTCCTCACATCCCTATCCTTCAATCCAACTGCCCATCAGCAACCATCCTTGCCAGGAGATCATATGCCATGACACATAATCTTCAACAATCCTTCAATATACACTATGAGGAATCTGAAGCTAAGAGTGGTGAAATCACTTGCCTAAGGCCATACAACCTGCATCCCAACCCAGGTCTAGCTAGCTCAGAACTCAAGCCCATACCGTGGAACCACACAGCTCTCTCTTGTAGGATGTGAACACTTCGCTGATATTTGCTTTCTCTTTACCCATCCACAACCCAACCTTAGAGGGGCAGTCAACTGAGTTCACCAAATGCTAGAGGATTTTACCAGCTTGGATCTGGGTTAGACACTAAAGGGAATATGCGGGGGGGGGGGGGGGGGTGTTTAAGTCCATTTTGAGGAGCTCCTAGCACAAGACAAGAAATAAAATTGAGTTTAAAGCAATTTAGAACTATAAGGTAAATAAGCCTGGGACTGAGTCATCAAGAGGATTCCTGGATGGGGCCTAGAATGGACAGGACTTGGAGAAGCAGACAGAGAACACTGCAGGTAAAGACATAAAAGGTAGGTGAGAAACCCTGGGCCAGTTGTCATGTGTCCTGGCAGTGGTGAGGGGGGTGACCAGACAACATCATCTTGTGCCACAACTAGTCCTGCCCAGGTAGCTCAGTTGGTTGTAGCATCATCCTGATACACCAAGATTGCAGGTTCAATCCCCAGTCAGGGCACATACAAGAATTAATCGATGATGGCATTAAGTAAATGGAACAACAAATTGATGTTTCTCTCTCTTGCCTCTTTCCTCTAACATCATTAGATAAAAAAACTTACGCCCTTGCTGGATAGATAACTCAGTTGGTTAGAACTTTGTCCTGAAGCTCAGATTCCAGGTTTTAACCTTGGCCAGGCCACATACAGGAACAGATGGATGTTCCTGTATCTCTCTCTATTCCTCTATCCCTCTCTCTTTAAAATCAGTAAATAAAAAAAAAAAATTAAAATCATTACATAAAAAACTTAAAAGGATTGCATTCTAAAACCCTCTTGGTAGCTGTGCTCTTGGTGTGCCAAGATACGAGTGGATGCTACATAGACTGCAGGGGGTCAGAGACTGCACTTCTCCTGGCACAACCTTACTTCAGATCTGTGACATCTATTTTTTTTTTTTTTCAGAGAGAGAGAGAGAGAGTCAGAGAGAGGGATAGATAGGGACAGACAGACAGGAACGGAGAGAGATGAGAAGCATCAATCATTAGTTTTTCATTGCGACACCTTAGTTGTTCATTGATTGCTTTCTCATATGTGCCTTGACCGTGGGGCTACAGCAGACCGAGTAACCCCTTGCTCAAGCCAGCGGACCTTGGGCTCAAGCTGGTGATCTTTGCTCAAACCAGATGAGCCCGTGCTCAATCTGGCGACCTCGGGGTCTCCAACCTGGGTCCTCCGCATCCCAGTAGGACGCTCTATCCACTGCACCACTGCTTGGTCAGGCTATTTTTATTTATTTATTTATTTTTTGGTAGTGAGCAAGAACAAGAGAGAGAAACAGAGAGAAAGGGAAAGTGATGAGAAGCATTAACTCAGAGTTGCGAGACTTTAGTTGTTCATTGATTGCTTCTCATATGTGCCTTCACAGGGGCAAGGGGGCTCAAGTGAAGTCCCTTGCTCAAGCCAGTAACCATGGTATCATTTTGTTCTTTTTTTTTTAAAGATTTTATTTATTCATTTTTAGAGAGGGGGAGGGGAGAGCGAGGCTAGAAGGGGATAGGAGCAGAAAGCATCAACTCCCAAATGTGTCTTGACCGAGCAAACCCAGGGTTTTGAACCGGCGACCTCAGCGTTCCAGATTGACACTTTATTTACTGCACCACCACAGGCCAGACCCATGGGATCATTTTGATGATCCCACACTCAAGCCAGTGACCCTGTGCTCAAGTTGGTGAGTCTGTGCTTGACAGATGGACCTGCACTCAAGCCAGTGACCTCAGGATTTTGAACCTGGGAACTCAGTGTACCAGGTTGATGCTCTATCCACTGTGCCACCACTGGTGAGGCAATTCATTTATTTTTTAAGTTAGGAGGGGAGATAGTAAGATAGACTCCCGCATGCGCTCTGACCAGGATCCACCCAGTAACCCCAGCAGGATCCACCCAGCAACCCCAGTCTGGGGCTGATGCTCGAACCATTCATGCCACTGGCTGTGGGAGGGGAAGAGGGAGAGAAGGGAGAGAGGGTGAGTGAGAAAAACAGATGGTCACTTCTCTTGTGTGCCCTGACAGGGGAATCGAACCCTGGATGTCCATATGCCAGGCTGACACTCTATTTACTGAGCCAGCCAGCCAGGACCAGCAATTTTTTTTTTTAATAATAAAAAAAATCTATATCTATAGATAAATTTTTTTTAGAGAGAGGAAGAGAATCATCAAATTTTCATCCCACTTATTTATGTATTAATTGGTTGATTCTAATATGTACCCTGGCCAGGGATCTAACCTGCAACCTTGGCATATCAGGACACTGTTCTAACCAACTGAGCTACCCAGCCAGGGATCGAACCCCACAACCTTGATGCACTGGGACGGTGCTCTAACCAACTGAGCTATCTGGCTAGAGAGAGTCTAAGAGTCTAACTTTTTGGTTCCCACCAGCCCAGCACACACTAGCCTTTCTGCCAGTTTCTTCCTCATAAAATTTTGTACAACAGTGCATTTATACTTCCTTCAGGTGTATTTTGAAGAAATGAAATAATGAAATTATAGCACTTAGCATAGAGCCTGGCACACTGCAGATACACAATAAACACTAATTATAACCAGTATCCTTAGGGTTTCCTAGAACTCTGGCCAAGTTAGAAGCTGGAAAATCATGGATTCAACCTGTTTTAGAACCAGAGACAATAGCCCTGGCCCCATAGCTCAGTTGGTTAGAGCATTGTCCTGTTACACTAAGGTTTCAGGTCCAATCCCTGGTCAATGATTACACAACTAAGTAGAAACACAAATCAGTGTTTCTCCCTCAAATCAATAAATTAATAAACAAAACAAAACATCCAGAAGATACTTGAGAATCAGGACACTCAATTCCAGAAGCCTGCTTTAGGACTAGATGGGAAGGGGATGTAGGTGACAGTGGCTGGCCCTAGTAAGTGACCCCACTGTCCTTTCCCAGGGAGCCCCAAGGAACGAGGTCTGATACAGTGGAAAGCTGGGGCCCATGCCAACAGTGAGATGTCTACTACTCTCAAGAGCTATGACTTCCCCATTGGGATGAACATGGTAAAAAGGATTGCCTTTCTGAAATACATTCCTATCTGCCCAGTCTTCAAAGGATTTTCTTCAAGGTCAAAAGACCAGCTTCCAATTCCAGAAGATACTACAGAAAATAGAGAAACTGGGCCTGTGTGCACCAAGGTCTGAAAAATTACTTCCAAAAAAGGTAAGATGTTAATCTTTGGATTTTTAATTTTATTTTAATTTTTTAAAGAGACAAAGAGTCAGAGAGAGGGATAGACAGGGACAGACAGATAGGAATGGAGAGATGAGAAGCATCAATCATTAGTTTTTTGTTCCGCATTGCAACACCTTAGTTGTTCATTGATTGCTTTCTCATATGTGCCTTGACCGCAGGCCTTCAGTAGACCGAGTAACCCCTTGCTTGAGCATGTGACCCTGGGTCCAAGCTGGTGAGCTTTTTGCTCAAACCGGATGAGCCCACACTCAAGCTACCGAGTTCGGGGTCTCGAACCTGGGTCCTCGGCATCCCAGTCCAACGCTCTAACCACTGCGCCGCCTGGTCAGGCAATCTTTGGCTTTTGAGGGAGGGTTGGAAAGTCATACTTATGCTTTAACCAAAGAAAAAACAAACTACTCAGTTTCTTCTTTTTGTGACCTATTTGAGTATCAAGAGGAAGGTAAACTGGGCAAGATATCAATATATGGATTTTGAGTTGAATTCCTTAGCTATTTTATAGTAAGAGTGGAACTTTCCACCTGGTATGGGCCCCTGAGGGGTTACAAGTATGCTGAAATACTGATCTCTTCAGTCTTCTGGGTATCTGGGTAGAAGCTGGGTTACTAGAGGTCACGTGACACACACTCTAGCCATTGGCAGCCAGCCTCATCTCTGCACCCCAGTATGCTAAAAAAAGGACATTCTATGACATAGAAATAAAGGTCCTAGCTAAGTAGCTCAGTTGGTTAGAACACTGTCTTTATATGCCAAGGTTGTGGGTTTGATCCCCAGTCAGCGCACATACAAGAATCAATGAATGAATGCACAAATAGGTAGAACAACAAATTCTTTCTCTCCTTATCTTTTTCTAAAATCGGTAAATCAATAAAACTTTAAAAAGTGGGACATGGAAAAGGTTGATAAATATTGACAGCACAGAAACTGGAAATACCCTCTCATAAGCCTTGTTTCAATAATGATCATAAAATAAAAAGTGACTTTTAAGTTACCCTAAATCTATACCATTTAGGCCCTGGGGTGATCATCTGTTCCAAGGACTTCAAAATAAAATAGTGATGTTCTGAAATGTTTCATCTCTACCTATAATACAGATGCCTGCTAAATTAAACATCAGAGTAGTTTTTATATGCATGTTCCCTAAGCAAAGTTACAACAAAATGAGAGCTTAGCCTAAATGACTTAACAGTAATAACAATCACTTAAATAAAACTTTCTATGTGCCAGTGACTGTCTTAAGTGCTTGATGTATATTAATTAATCATAGAATCCTGAGATAAGTACTGTAATTACTACCATTTTTTAAAGAGGTGGAAACTAAGTCACAGAAAAGTGACTTGCTCCCAATCACTGGCTTCACAAGACTTGCTAGTCTTTGTTCTCAATCATTAGGTTACAAAGCCTAGGTTTATAATCTCCAAGTATACTGCAGTATAGTAATTTGGCAGTATGTGGAAATATGTCTGAGCTGAGAAAGGATCTGTAAGCCTCATATATATATATTTTTAAAAATTTTTTATTTTCAGAGAGAGGAGAGAGAAAGGGGGGAGGAGTGGGAAGCATCAACTTGTAGTAGTTGCTTCTAGTATGTGCCTTGATGGGCAAGCCTGGGGTTTCAAACCGGCAATCTCAGCGTTCCAGGTTGACGCTTTAGCCACTGTGCCACCACAGGTCAGGCTCATGTATTTTTTCTTAAAAAAAAAAAAATTTTTTTTAAGAGAGAGAAGTGGGAGGAGAGAGGGAGAGGAACTTCAATTTATTGTTTCACTTATTTAGGCATTCTTTGGTTGATTCTTTACTGAACCCACAACCTTGGTGTATTGGGATGATGCTCTAACCAACTGAGCGATCTGGCCAGGGCAGGCAGCCTCGTGTATTCGGCAGCCTGCAGTGCCACTTGTGGTACTGACCTCTTAGAGAACAGAGAGGACTGGTTGTATCATGGCTCCAAAGAGAACAAGAACCAAGCATGATCACCTCTGCTCCTGAGTTTCTTTAAAAATCTATTTATTAGTTTGTTACAGTAGCTATTAAAAACCACTGGGGCACAGGTGCTCACACTCAATGAAACCCCTCCCCCCCAAGAATGTGAACCAGAACTGATTACATGGCTTTTTTTTTTTTTTTTTTTTACAGAGACAGAGTCAGAGAGAGGGATAGATAGGGACAGACAGACAGGAACAGAGAGAGATGAGAAGCAACGATCATCAGTTTTTCATTGCGACACCTTAGTTGTTCATTGATTGCTTTCTCATATGTGCCTTGACCGTGGGCCTTCAGCAGACTGAGTAACCCCTTGCTCAAGCCAGTGATTTTGGGTCCAAGCTGGTGAGCTTTACTCAACCCAGATGAGCCCGCACTCAAGCTGGCGACCTCAGGGTCTTGAACTTGGGTCCTCCACATCTCAGTCCGATGCTCTATCCACTGCGTCACTTGCCTGGTCAGGCTACATGACCTTCTTAATCTTGATCCCATCAAGCTCAAGAAAAGCACAGAGGACATTATTAAAAACTGAGTAGGGCCATGAGGTAAAATTATATGTATGAAACCGGGAAATTGCTAGTTGGTTGACAGCCTATCCCAAATTAAAATTAGCTGCTAACATATTATAAATAAGCTTGTGGGGGCAAGGTATAGATTAATCAAAATAGAAAACCAGTCCAATTAGACCAGCAATGGCTTGTGAAGGGAAGAAGCCAATGAAAGTTATAACAGAGTAAGATTACCACTATATTGGTCAGCCAGTTTTTTTAAAAATCATTTTTGGCTTTTAAGATTTTATTCATTTTAGAGAGAAGGGAGAGAGCAAGAGAGAGAGAGAGAGAAGGGGGTAGAAATAGGAGGCATCAACTCCCATAGGTGCCTGACCAGGCAAGCACAGGGTTTTGAAACAGTGACCTCAATGTAGGTCAATGCTTTATCCACTGTGCCACCATAGGTCAGACAAGCCAAAGTTTCTTTCTATTTATTTTTTAATTTATTGATTTTATAGAGAGAGAGAGAGGAAGAGAGAAAAAGAGAGAGAAAGAGAGAGAGGGCAGAGGGGGGAGGAGCAGGAAGCATCAACTCCCAATGTGCCTTGACCACGCAAGCCCAGCCAAAGTTTCTCAACACGGATATCCTACAACTGCCCTAACACTGTAGCCTGAGGAGATCAACACGGGTTATGGAAAGGGCTGTGGGGTTTATTTTACTGTTGTATTTTAGACAAATAGTTATATAACAACATACTTGACACAATGGAATTTAATAGTTTGTTCTCAGCAAATTTTGCCAGTAGGGGTGTCCTGAGGGGCTAAGCCCACACTAAAGTGAGTATTACCGCTGGAAATTCTATATCTGGCACCCAAAAAACACAACCATCAGTTTAGTTCTACTATTATTTATTTTTTTAAATATTTTTGAAAAAATATAATTTTTTTACAATATTTTCAACTTAAACACTATTCACACTGAACACATACGGCAGCTTAATCTACCCAAATATGAAGTTTAAGAAGCCAAAACTGTTCTAGCTTTGTTAAAAGAAAAGTTGTGCTGCAGACTATTGTAGGGATGATTAACAAAGCAAGGAAAAGCACCATTCAAATCACATGTTATAATTTCTTTGTTCAATTGGATTATGGGTTGGTCAAATGTTAAGACTTCACAAAGGCATAGCTATGATGAGAACTGCAGATGGTACAATTCTCAAATCACATACTTCCTCAGATGTATTTCTTACATGATAACATACCTCAAAGCCAAAACTAGTTCTTTATCTGATCACTACCTTGTAACCTCCATAACCAAAGACATATGTACCTACAATGAATTATTTCTAATCACCTAACAAGCCTTCCTCAGATTTTTAGATGGGGACAAATGTGAATTTAAGTCTGAACTAAGAAATCTGCTTAACCACTAGAACTTAATTTTTAAAAAGTTCAGACATTATCAAATATTAACCCTAAGAGACAAGTTTAGCCTCAAAAAAGACAATTCGCTAGATTTAAAGGTCATTTAATTTGGTGCTTTGTCACAACTTGACTGGTGCTTCTTTCCCTGCTGTGTTCACATCAAGCCATGGGGCCAATTCTATTTCTCAGTAAATGTTTGACAGCTTTTTACTTAATAACAGTCTCAGCACTTTTATTAAGCATGCAAGACTAACAAAACTTTGGCAATGCATAAGTGTAACACAGTGACAAGAGAGAGCTTTTACAATTAAGTCTTCTAATACTGCCTTCACAGTGTGGAAATTGTGCTACATCCACCAAAAGAGGGCCCCGTCTACTCAGTATTTTAGTACTTCACCCCAGGAACAAACTCCTTTGCATTTGGATTCAGATTGCTCTTGACCTGGAAAATAAGTACATAAAAAAGCAAGTTCATTAAAAGATAGCTTCAGATATGCAGAAGCATTCAACCCAGATCCACATGCAAAAACATCCTTCAAAAAATACAAGACAAAAGCATTAACTTCAGATTGAGAAATTCAACCCCCCCCCCCCCGAAAAATCAATGGCTAGGAAGGCAGGAATCAGATGTAAGCTATATGTATTATATCAAATTTTATTAACTTTCTAAAGAGAAAGTAGGAACTGAAATTAAATTTGCTTAAGTGTAGCCTGACTAATTGTGGCACAGTAGATAAAGCATTGATCTGAGACGCTGAAGTCCCAGGTTTGAAACTCTTTAAGGTCGCTGGCTTGAGTACAGGCTTGCCAGCTTGAGCATAGGATCGCTCAAATTTGAGTATGAGATAATCCCATGGTCACTGCTTGGGCCCAATGGTTGCTCACTGGCTCAGCTAGAGCTCACCCCCCCACCCCAGAACGCAATCAATTTAACAACTGAAGTGACATAACTACCAGTTGATGCTTCTTATCTCTCTCCCTTCCTGTGTGTTACCCATTACCTCCCCACTGCTAAAACAAAACAAATTGCTAAAGTGTAACCTGAAACCCACTAACTTCACATAAACTAAAAAAGTGTCACAGACCAAGAAATTCTGTTCCTTTAACTATAATGTTTGACTTTGTTTAAACACTTTTATACTATGCAAAAATATTAAACAAGGCCCTGGCCGGTTGGCTCAGCGGTAGAGCGTCGGCCTGGCGTGCGGGGGACCCGGGTTCGATTCCCGGCCAGGGCACATAGGAGAAGCGCCCATTTGCTTCTCCACCCCCCCCTCCTTCCTCTCTGTCTCTCTCTCCCCTCCCGCAGCAGCCGAGGCTCCGTTGGAGCAAAGATAGCCTGGGCGCTGGGGATGGCTCCTTGGCCTCTGCCCCAGGCGCTAGAGTGGCTCTGGTCGTGGCAGAGCATCGCCCCCTGGTGGGCAGAGCTTTGCCCCTGGTGGGCGAGCCAGGTGGATCCCGGTCGGGTGCATGCAGGAGTCTGTCTGACTGTCTCTCCCCGTTTCCAGCTTCAGAGAAAAAAAAAAATTAAACAAGTGTTGAAATGATTAAAATGATTTGAGAACTGTTTATAGATTAAATTTATGATCTTCACTGAAAATGTGAAGCTGTCTTTCTACATTGCTGTATTCTGTTTCCCACAGGAAGCATGTATATGATAGGAAAAGAAAACTACATGGGGAGTCAGAAGACCTAAGTTGGAACCCCAGCTCTTCCCCTAACTAACTTCCTATGTAAGCCTGGCAAAGTCACTCTCTCTGGGACTCCATTTTTACAACAGAAGAATGGTCCAAAGTCTCTAAGAGGCTTAGAGACTTGTACCACTATCATTTTATATTTCTAAATCTTTCAGCATATAGGGAATAGCTGGAAATTTTCTTCCATCACATCTTGGAATGAAAGTTGAAAAACATGAAAAGAAAACAGGACAGATTCTAGGGCCTGAAATGTAGGCATGCTGGAAGGCTTTTAGACTGATTCTGAGCCTGTTATGTCGCTTACTTCAAGACCAAAACACATTAAACAACATACTGGAGCAATAATTTAATCTTAGTTTCATAATTTATATACAACCACTTCCTTGCACAGGACATATTCTTCCTTCCCTCAAGAGAAAGATATAAAAGTGTGAAATTTAAATAAAAAGCAGTGTTCTTGAATGTGCAATCTTTTGGCAGCTACAAAAGAATGAGAAGGAATTAAGTAATCTCAAATAGATTGAGTTGAACAAATCAGTGTCTAGACAATATATTTCTACTGGTTTCAGATTAAAGTTATACATTATACCCAGCAAAGGGCTTTCCTCATTAAAGCAACCAGAATTATTTGTGGAGTGTCTAGGTAGTCTAACAGACTATTCAGATCACACATCTGCTCAACTGGGTCATTTACTGCAACAAAGGCTATACAATTTAAATTTCAGTGCTCTTGATACAGTCCTCTAAAAGAGTGGTTTCCAAATGCCTGATAGGGTAGGTCAGCAGTATCTGAAAGTGCTTTTTAAAAATAAACATGCCTAGACTATTGATTCTGCAGTTCTGGGCTGCAGCTGAAGAACTTTGCTGTGTTGTGCTATTTTTTTATTTTTATTTTTCTGAAGTGAGAAATGGGGAGGCAGAGAGACAGCCACACCAGGATCCACCCGGCAAGCCCACTAGGGGGCGATGCTCTGACCATCTGGGGTGTTGCTCCACTGCAACCAGAGCCATTCTAGCACCTGAGGCAGAGGCCATGGAGCCATCCTCAGTGCCCAGCCCAACTTTGCTCCAACGGAGCCTTGGCTGTGGGAGGGGAAGAGAGAGATAGAAAGAAAGGAGAGGAGGAAGGGTGGAGAAGCAATTGGGTGCTTCTCCTGTGTGCTGTGGCTGGGAATCGAACCCAGGACATCCACCTGCCAGGCCAACACTCTACCATTGAACCAATCGGCCAGGGCCAGAAACTTTGTTTTTAAAGCTTCATGTAATTATAATGCAGAGCCAGGTTAGGAAATCACTGCACAAAACAGAAGACAATTGCAAGAAATACCACGGATAAGGCGCACATAAAAAAACAAAACAAAATTGTGGTCTAAAAACTAGGTGCATCTTATACAGTGGTTGTAGTTTTTTTTACTTGCATTTCCCAGTTTTTTTGTGCTTGTTTTGCATTCATTGTTGAAGACAGTGATTTGTCATCAGACACAGATGAGGACAAGCTAATGGATGGGAGTTTTCACAGTGATGAGGAGTTGTATGAATTTTATGATGAATAAAACTTGAGTTCAATAACTTTATGTAAAACATTTTCCCCCAAATTTTGGGCCCCAAAATTAAGGCGCCTCTTATGCATGGGAGCGTCATATACATGGGGAAATATGGTACTTCAGAGTTTAGGGGTAAATTTCAGAGTCTTCTACAGTCTCTGAGACTTCTACAAAGAGAACAGAGACATAACATAGACAGAAAGATTAACATTCTGACCTTAAATTATTTTATCTTAATTTTAGTAAAGGTCTCATTGGGTTTTACTCTAGTACTAATGTCTAATTATGACAATTCCTAAAAAATACTTTTTTACTACAAATATACCATCAACAATGAGACACTGAGGATATTAAAAATGCAAATAAGTGCCCTTTCTGCCAAGAGCTTATACCGACGTCCTGATTAAATCACAGTTCCAAAAGGAGTTAGGGTTAACTCAATTAAAATCCTGCATTTCCTAAATTCAGGGGGGGAAATCCTTCAAATTTTACTTTTCAGATAAAAATTTGCAAATTTCACCAAATGTTTAAGACAAAATTAAAGAACAAAACCTCTCCACCAAGCTACTTTTGTATAGGCAGGGCACATGGACATACTGTGTACTTCTTTTGGAATGTTTTAAAACATTTATGTATCCTAGGGTAACAGTTATCAAAACTAAAACAGTAATAAGAAGTCTGCTAGTAGTCTCAGACTAACTCCAGAGTGTTGCCAGAAGTCACTTCATGTCATAAGTGAGACTGGGTAGCCTCTGCTTACATAGTAAAAGGCAGTATAATTTCAGAAGGGGAAGAGATGCAGAACTCTTCTAAAACAGATGGTTGCTGGCTTTTCTGCTTATGGGAAAGATGAGCTAGGTTTTAAAAAGGTGAAAAATAACTTTTTACCACAAGATCTTCCAGAGAAGAGCCATCACTGATAACAAGGTCATTAAACTGGTCCTGGATTTGGTCCATCGTCTGTGGGAGATCTCGAGCTGGAATAAACCACTCATGTTCTTCTTCCTCTTCCAGCATTTCTTGGAAACAGCGTTCAATAAATTCTTCTTCCCATAACTCCTCTTCTATCTGGATTTATAATAAATAAAGGATAATTTTTAGCATACTTGGTAAGATATCACTAGGAACAGCTGAAAATATCTGAACTTAAATAGAGCACAATGTCATACTTCCTCATGTGCTAAGGAAAAAAATACACTATTTACCATAACACCTGGGAAGATTTGTTTAGAGTTTTGCTATGTTGTTACTTGTGTTAGCACAGCTGTTCTCAACCGATGGCTTTAGGCGACCCCTGTGTTTTGGTCGTTCAACCCCCGCCGAGGTTGCGACCCACAGGTTGAGAACTGCTGTTAGCAGAATATACTTTTTTTCCATTGAGGGTGGAGAGAAAGAAATAGCAAATAAAGGAGTGCTCTCATTGAGGAATGCATGTTAAAATTACCTATGCTACTTTAAAACTCTATACACCCTAAACCAGTGGTCCCCAACCCCCAGACCGGTATTGGTCTGTGGGCCATTTGGTACCGGTCCGCAGAGAAAGAATAAATAACTTAACATTATTTCTGTTTTATTTATATTTAAGTCTGAACGATGTTTTATTTTAAAAAAATGACCAGACTCCCTCTGTTACATCCGTCTAAGACTCACTCTTGACGCTTGTCTCGGTCACGTGATACATTTATCCGGCCCACCCTAAAGGCTGGTCCGTGAAAATATTTTCTGATATTAAACTGGTCCGTGGCCCAAAAAAGGTTGGGGACCACTGATCTAAACCTACCCAAAATGAATAAAAACAATCTTAACAGGTAGGGTCAGGGCATAGATAAATAAACAAACCCCCAACTGATTCTAACTGAAATAAGGACTACACATTGTTTTACTTTTGAATATCCATCACTGGATATGGCAAAATCAAGCTGGCTACGTATTACCAAAGCCGTATCAGGAAGGAGATAACGAGATGGGAACAAATGCCAGAAATATGGGGGGGGAAAGACAGTATTTATTAATGTAGGAGAGTTCTCTAGAGAACAGTGGTGTCAGATTTTTCAAGCTGATTAGATTGAATACCTCATGTGAAAAACATTAATTCTACATCCTAGCACCTGTGCCCATCTGCTCCTGAATCCTACCTACTCTCTTGACTTTCACTGCAATTGAGCAATATAACTGGTGTAAAGGCAGTGGTTTCCAAACCTAATTGCTCATTGGAACCATCTGGGAGTTTTTAAAAAACAAACTCCCAGGCTACACCCTAGTCCACCTGAATCAGAATCTCTAGGGTGGAGCCCTGAAAAATAGCTCACTAATCATAGTAATCAGCATCCAAATAAAATAGGAGTGGAGGTACATAAATCCATATAGTTTACATATAAGCGATCAGATACAAAATACATTTAAGAAACAAGTACAACTAAATTATTTGAGGGCTGTCATGGGGTACAAAGAAGAACATGTCTGTACACAAAACTAACTTGTCTGTTGAATTCCTCTTCATTTTCCATCCACATGTACTCTGCAAATGGATTGTCATCTTCATGAGAATGACCGTTAATAATCACATCTTCATTGATGATGCTTGGGCTAGTACTGCTGCGACTTGGATCTTTCATGGCTGGTGTTAGTTGTCGTTTTTAACCTTAGAAGAACAATGCAGCTAATTTAGTCATTTTGTGTGTGTGTGTGTGTGACAGAAACAGAGAGAGGGACAGATAGGGACAGACAGGAAGGGAGATGAGAAGTGTCAGTTCTTCATTGTGGCACCATAGTTGTTCATTGATTGCTTTCTCATATATGCCTTGACAGGGGGGCTACAGCAGAGCATGTGACCCCTTGCTCAAGCCAGCGACCTTGGGCTCAAGCTAGCAATCATGGGGTCATGTCAATCCCACGCTCAAGCCAGTGATCCCGCACTCAAAATGGCAACCTCAGGGATTCCAACCTGGGTCCTCTGCATCCCAGTCCTCCACTCTATCCACTGGGCCATCGCCTGGTCAGGAAGTCATTTTTTTTTCTTTAGTGAACATTTATTATCACCAGTCATCATGGTTAGGTGTTATATGTACATAATATAGATATATATAGTTTAATTTGTTTATTGATTTTATAGAGAAAGGAAGGGAGAGAGACAGAAACGATCTGTTTCTGTGTGTGCCCTGACTAGGAATCAAACCAGCAACCTCTGTATATTGGGACAATGCTCTAACCAACCAAGTTATCCAGCCAGGGTACATATGCTATATTAATGCACATGATAAATCAAGCAATTGGAAAGCTTCATTTCCCCCCAAAATGATTTATATGTTTACAAAATAGCTGAGAACTAGATTCATCTGTTTTCAGATAAGAGTCAGTGAACATAATTAATTGCTTAAACGGAATCCCCAAACCACCTAATTAAAAAATACGCCCTATGCCTGACCTGTGGTGGCGCAGTGGATAAAGCGTCGACCTGGAAATGCTGAGGTCGCCGGTTCAAAACCCTGGGCTTGCCTGGTCAAGGCACATATGGGAGTTGATGCTTCCAGCTCCTCCCTACCTTCTCTCTCTGTCTCTCTCTCCTCTCTCTCTCCCTCTCTGTCTCTGTCTCTCCCTTTCTCTCTCCTCTCTAAAATGAATAAAAAAAAAAAAAAAAAAAAAATACGCCCTGGCCGGTTGGCTCAGCGGTAGAGCGTCGGCCTAGCGTGCGGAGGACCCGGGTTCGATTCCCGGCCAGGGCACACAGGAGAAGCGCCCATTTGCTTCTCCACCCCTCCGCCACGCTTTCCTCTCTGTCTCTCTCTTCCCCTCCTGCAGCCAAGGCTCCATTGGAGCAGAGATGGCCCGGGCACTGGGGATGGCTCTGTGGCCTCTGCCTCAGGCGCTAGAGTGGCTCTGGTCGCAATATGGCGACGCCCAGGATGGGCAGAGCGTTGCCCCTGGTGGGCGTTCCGGGTGGATCCCGGTCGGGCGCATGCGGGAGTCTGTCTGACTGTCTCTCCCCGTTTCCAGCTTCAGAAAAATGAAAAAATGAAAAAAAAAATACATATATCATATATCCCTTGCTTTATAAAACAAGCATGGTCTGGAAGACTTAAATCATCAAGTGACTTTAAGAAAAGCAAAAACTTTAAAAGCCCAGGGGTTGAAAAGTATACACTAACAAATTTTTAATAACCCCTTAGTTCCTTAGTCCCAAGATAGAGCACTGGATCTCTCAGAACTTCGTAACCCACTCTATAGTTGACAGTCAACCCTTGAATAACATGGATTTGAACTGTGTGGGTTCAAACTTATACATGGACCCCATCCCCCCAATTTACTAAAGTTCAATTGGCCATCACAGTTCAAAGCACTGCTGCTCAAGGGTCAACTCCACAGTTGGGAATCAGCATGTGCAGTGGGCCAACTATAGTTTTACACCAACTTCTACTGTGGAAATTTGTACTGTGGGGGTACTCTAACCCCCTATGTGGTTCAAAGGTTTATGTCCAGATCTCCCCATCGTACAATGAGTTTCAGGCATCCAACCTCTTTGTGTAACCACCTCATCTTGATTATCTCATCATTTTTTATGTAAGTAAAAGCAGTAACTAATACAGTAGGGTCTAGTTGGTTTCTTATACCCAATACAAGCATACCTCATTTCATTAAGCTTCATAGATGTTGCAATTTTTACAAATCAAAGACAACCCTCCCCACCACCAGCAAAAGGATTACAAATGGCTCTATTGCAAGACTCGCTTTTGTCGTGTTCTGGAACTGAACCTTCAGCATCTCAGAGGTATGCCTGTAGGTGATAACGTGATGTAACTTAACTGATATATTGCAGGCTAAAAGTTCAAACATAAAATTTCAGATGTTATAACATTCTACCAATTCATTAAGTCTGAAACTGTTAAAAATAGGTTTATATAAAACAAGAGTTACTTGGACACAAATTCAAACAATGGTGTCACTTGTGCTAAAGGAAGGAAACATCTAATATGTATATAGCAGGGGTACCCAAACTTTTTACACAGGGGGCCAGTTCACTGTCCCTCAGACCGTTGGAGGGCCGGACTATAAAAAAAACTATAAACAGGCCCTGGCCGGTTGGCTCAGCGGTAGAGCGTCGGCCTGGCGTGCGGGGAACCCGGGTTCGATTCCCGGCCAGGGCACATAGGAGAAGCGCCCATTTGCTTCTCCACCCCCACCCCCTCCTTCCTCTCTGTCTCTCTCTTCCCCTCCCACAGCCAAGGCTCCATTGGAGCAAAGATGGCCCGGGCTCTGGTGATGGCTCCTTGGCCTCTGCCCCAGGCGCTAGAGTGGCTCTGGTCGCGGCAGAGCGACGCTCCGGAGGGGCAGAGCGTCGCCCCTGGTGGGCGTGCCGGGTGGATCCCGGTCGGGCGCATGCAGGAGTCTGTCTGTCTCTCCCCGTTTCCAGCTTCAAAAAAAGAAGGAAAAAAACCCCCAAAACTATAAACAAATCTCTATGCACACTGCATATATCTTATTTTAAAGTAAAAAAACAAAATGGGAATACAATATTTAAAATAAAGAACAAGTAGCCTGACCTGTGGTGGCACAGTGGATAAAGCGTCAACCTGGAAACGCTGAGGTTGCCGGTTCAAAACCCTGGGCTTGCCTGGTCGAGGCACATATGGGAGTCGATGCTTCCTGCTCCTCCCCCCTTCTCTCTCTCTCTCTCCCTCCTCTATAATGAATAAATAAAATCTAAAAAAAAAAAAAAAAGTTACAAATCTAAAAAAAAAAAAAAAAAAAAAAAAAGAACAAGTAAATTTAAATCAACAAACTGACCAGTATTTCAATGGGAACTATGGGCCTGCTTTTGGCTGAGATGGTCAACGTCCGGTTCCATATTTGTCACTGCTAGCCGTATCAAGTGATATGACGCGCTTCCGGAGCTGTGACATGTGCGTCCCACGTCACCAGAAGTAGTCTGTATGTGAGCAATGCCGTGCTTTGTGGCGCCCCCACATACAGTACTCCAGGAGCACATCCTGTGCTCCTCTCACTGACCACTAATTAAAGAGGCACCCCTTCCAGAAGAGAGGTGGGGCCGGATAAATGGCCTCAGGGGGCCGCATGCGGCCTGTGGGCCGAAGTTTGGGGACCCCTGGTGTATAGAGTTTAAAGAAAAAAAAAACAACCCTCTGGCCCTGGCCGGTTGGCTCAGTGGTAGAGCGTCAGCCTGGCATGTGGAAGTCCAGGGTTCGATTCCCGGCCAGAGCACACAGGAGAAGCGCCCATCTGCCTCTCCACCCCTCCCCTTCTCCTTCCTCTCTGTCTCTCTCTTCCCCTCCCGCAGCCAAGGCTCCATTGGAGCAAAGATGGCCGGGGATGGCTGCATGGCCTCTGCCTCAGGCGCTAGAGTGGCTCTGGTCACAACAGAGCGACGCCCCAGATAGGCAGAGCATCCGGGCAGAGCGACGCCTCCTGGTGGGCGTGCCGGGTGGATCCCAGTCGGGCGCATGCGGGAGTCTGTCTGACTGCTTCCTCGTTTCCAGCTTCCGAAAAATACAAAAACAAACAAACAAACAAACAAAAAACCCTCCTCAGGTCTTCCTCCTCCAAAGTTATTAAACCAAGGTTGGTGCGGCCACGACAAAGTACCAACCACTATATGATCACAGTGAGCTACCGGAGCCCTTCTCCAGTGTTATGAAAATCAGGCAAAACACTAGTAAAATCTCCTACTAGAAATATGTTTTGTCCTTGGGTTAAGGTTCTGGGAGAGACTTGCTCTATGTGTACTGCCTGACCCTATAAATTCATTTTATGAACTTATCTTTAGGGAACCTAAGTATAATAAAAATTAACTTTTATTATATAATATGAATTAGGTCTCTAAGCTGGGTATAGGAAGCCCTTATCTTGATACACATGTATTTTCTCAAATACCGAATACTTATAACAACAGTATTCACATATTTAGTTAAGAGGTTGTCAAACTAAAAATTACTGAAAACGTCTGCCCTAGTTATTGTATATATACGAAAAGAAGCAGAGACAGACTGAGATTTACGTGCTAGAGTGTGGGTAGAAAGAAAACATGGCCCTGGCCGGTTGGCTCAGTGATAGAGCATCAGCCTGGCGTGCAGGAGTCCCGGGTTCGATTTCCGGCCAGGGCACACAGGAGAGGCGCCCATCTGCTTCTCCACCCCTCCCCCTCTCCTTCCTCTCTGTCTCTCTCTTCCCCTCCCACAGCCAAGGCTCCACTGGAGCAAAGATGGCCCGGGCACTGAGGATGGCTCTGTGGCCTCTGCCTCAGGCGCTAGAATGGCTCTGGATGCAACAGAGCGATGCCCCAGAAAGGCAGAGCATCGCCCCCTGGTGGGCATGCCGGGTGGATCCCGTTCGGGCGCATGTGGGAGTCTGTCTGACTGCCTTCCCGTTTCCAGCTTCGGAAAAGTGAAAAAAAAAAAAAAAAAAGAAAAGAAAACATGACTTGGGTTAGGAAACTGAGACTGTGAAAGCAGACAAGACAGAAAACAAACAATGGATATCTTTGATATTTTTATTTATTATCAACCTTGAATTAAATAAACCCTTTATTTTGATAACAATTTTTGACTAAATAGCAATCAGTTCCTCTAAAGAAAATTACTCATTCTAGCCTGACCTGTGGCGGCACAGTGGATAGAGCATCGACATGCAACCCCGAGGTTGCTGGTTTGAAGCCCTAGCCTTGCCTGGTCAACACACGCGGGAGTGGATACTTCTTGCTCCCCCCCCCCTCCTCTCCCTTAAATGAATAAATTAAAAAACAAAAGAAAAATAAAAAAGAAAATGACTCATTCTGATGTCAGGCTACCAAAAGAAAGTTTTTTGGTTTTTTTAATATAAGAGACAGAGGCAGAGAGAGGGACAGATACGGAAAGACAGGAAGGAAGAGATGAGCATTAATTCTTTGTTGCGGCAGCTAAGTTGTTCATTGATTGCTTTCTCATGTGTGCCTTGCTTGACCTGGGGGGAGGGGCTGTACCAGAATAAGTGACCCCTTGCTCAAGCCAGGGACCTTACGGTCATGTCTATAATCCCGTGCTCAAGCCAGTAACTCCGCATTCAAGCCTGTGATCTTGGGATTTCAAACCTGGGACCTCTGCGTTCTAGGCCAACACTCTTATCTACTACTGCGCCACTGCCTGGTCAGGCATGCTACCAAATATTTATACACTCAGCCTGACCTGTGGTGGCACAGTGGATAAAACGACGACCTGGAATGCTGAGGTCGCCGTTTCAAAACCCTGGGCTTGCCTGGTCAAGGCACATATGGGAGTTGATGCTTCCTGCTCCTCCCTCCCCCTTCTCTCTCTCTCTCTCTCTCTCTCTCTCTCTCCTCTCTAAAAATTAATAAAAGTAAAAAAAAAAATTTATACACTCATCTTTACACAAATTACATTTTAGATTTGCCTCAAATATTATGAAAAGCAGAGATCAATCCTGCTTTGCAACCGGATGCAATTGTTTACTCTGTGTATGAACCAATCATTAAACTTGTTCAAAGACACCCCAATTTATAACAGCTTTTCATTATTTTCCCAATATGTATCCTATTCCAATTTGTACCCATTAAATCCTACTTTCAGACAACCAAAGTACAGTGTGTCCGTAAAGTCATGGTGCACTTCTGACCGGTCACAGGAAAGCAACAAAAGACGATAGAAATGTGAAATCTGCACAAATAAAAGGAAAACCCTCCCAGTTTCTGTAGGATGATGTGGCAGCATGTGCGCATGCGCAGATGATGACGTAACACCGTGTATACAGCAGAGCAGCACGCGGTCATGCCAACCGAGATGTGGACGGTACAGAGGAAAGTTCAGTGTGTTCTGTGGCTTGCTAAATTCGAATCTGTGCCAAAGTGCAACGTGAATATTGGCGCATTTATAACAAAGCGCCACCACATAGGAATAACATTACTTAGTGGGATAAGCAGTTGGAGGAAATGGGCAGTTTGGTGGAGAAACCCCGTTCTGGTAGGCCATCGGTCAGTGACGAGTCTGTAGAGGCTATACGGGATAGCTACCTAAGGAACCCTTAAAAAAAAAAATCTGTGTGTGAGCCCACATCAAACTGCACTGAATAGGTATGAAACTGGGAGAGTTTTCCTTTTATTTGGTGCAGATTTCACATTTCTATCGTCTTTTGTTGCTTTCCTGTGACCGGTCAAAAGTGACCCATGATTTTATGGACACATTGTATTAACAAATGGCTTATATCTCAAAGAAAAAAAAAAAAAGCAAAAATCACGTTTAGTATTGTATAATCAATACTCAAATGGCATTGAATAGTTAAGTAGCAATTCTGTATGTATATGTCCACTTAGAAATACATTTTTTTTTTTTAAATTAAGTGAGAGGCAGGAAGGCAGAGAGACTCCTGCAGGTGCCCCTATTGGAATCCAGCTGGCAAGCCTCCTATGGGATAATGTTTGGCTGTCTGGGGCCACTGCTCTGTTGCTCGGCAACTGAGCTATTATAGGGCCCAAGGGGGAGGCCTTGGAGCCATCCTCATCCTCAGCACCCGGGCCAGCTCATTCAAATCATTCGAGTCATGGCTGTGGAGAAGGGAGAGAGAGCGAAGGGGAAGGGAGAGGGGAGAGGAGAGAGGAGAGAGGGGAGAGGGGAGAGGGAGGAAGAAGAAGGGGTAGAGAAGCAGATGGTTGCTTCTTGTGTGTGCCCTGACCAGGAAACAAACCCAGGACTTCCACACGCTGGGCCTAGTCTCTACCACTGAGCCAACCAACCAGGGCGAGAAATACTTTTAACTTGTTTTAAAATATGCTTCCAGGTGACTAAAGTAGATCAATGTATAAATGCAAAAACAATTTTTTTTTTTCATTTTTCTGAAGCTGGAAACGGGGAGGCAGTCAGACACGACTCCCGCATGCGCCCGACCGGGATCCACCCGGCACGCCCACCAGGGGGCGATGCTCTGCCCATCCGGGGCGTGGCTCTGTCGTGACCAGAGCCACTCTAGCACCTGGGGCAGAGGCCAAGGAGCCATCCCCAGCGCCCGGGCCATCTTTTTGCTCCAATGGAGCCTCGGCTGCGGGAGGGGAAGAGAGAGACAGAGAGGAAGGGGGGGGGGTGGAGAAGCAGATGGCCGCTTCTTCTGTGTGCCCTGGCCGGGAATTGAACCTGGGACTCCTGCACGCCAGGCTGATGCTCTACCACTGAGCCAACCGGCCAGGGCAAAACAAATTTTTTTTAAAGAAAACTGTTCTCCACACATTTTATGAACACAAGTTTGTTATAGATACCAAGAAAAGAGTCTATGAAATCTAATTAAATGAAATTACTTTGTCAAGCAACATTTGGTAAAGAAATCATAACTGAAACAAAAAAGAATAAACTGGAGCCTGGACATGCATACATTAGACAGCTAAGGGATGGAACTGCTGACCAAAATTCTGGCTACAGCTAGTCAAGTAGTAACTAGAGGGGTAAGGATCACGTACTTTCAGAACATTGACAGACTTAACAATTATTGAACATTGAACCCAAGGTGTTCTAATATAAGGTAAATGTATTTGATTTTTAACTTTCTTTGTTTTTTTTGTTTTGTTTTGTTTTAAGTGAGAAGAGATAGACTGCCGCAAGATCCGGACTGGGATCCACCTAGCAACCCGTCTGGGGTGATACTCGAACCAAATGAGCCACTGGCTGAGGGAGAGGAAGAGAGAGAGAAGGAAGGGAGGGAAAGAGAAGCAGATGGTCGCTTCTCATGTGTGCCCTAACTGGGGATCGAACCCAGGATGTCCACAAGCTGAGTTGATGGGGCCATGGCCTGTTCTTGATTCTTCTTGGACCACTCTTTTATAGTGTTTCCTTTTTGTGTTTGCTATTTAAAAATATTTAATATATAGTTCAAGCACTATAAACTTTATGATCTTAAAGTGTAAAATTGTAAAGTGATTGGCATATGTTCAAAACATAAGGCTGAATGTTGTAGAAGTCAGTGCTGCCTTGGGCAAGAAATAACAGTTGGGGCCAACAATAGACAAAGCAAAAAAGCCTGGTAGAGATGCTTTGGGAAAAGACCTGCGAAGATCCTATAATCTTAGCTCTGGCTGACCTTGAGGTCCTGCACAAAAATGACGGCTACAGAGGTATAAACTGCCCCAGTGTTGAAGACACTCTGCCCCAGAGCCTCAACATACACAATAGCCCATCTGCAAAGACTGGGGGAGTTTTGGGGGTTTTTTTACAGGTATTTAAGGAAATCTCTTTTAAATAACTAGGTGACCACTAAGCTAATGAAACAAACTTCAATGGCCACACACAAAAAAGATTAAAGTTTTACAAAACGAGTTTAAGTCACCAAACAACAACAAGCAGAACACCCCTGGGGAGAAAGGAGAATCTGGTTTCCATAGCTGCCATACTATAACATTCAAAATGTCCAGTTTTCTTTTGAGAGAGAGAGAGAGAGAGAAGCATCAACTCATAGTTGCAACACCTGAGTTGTTCACTGATTGCTTTCTCATACGTGCCTTGACTAGGTAGCTGAAGCTCAGCCAGTGACCTCTTGGCTCAAGCCAGTGACCTTGGGCTTAAGCTAGTGGCCTTTGGGCTCAAACCAGCAACCCTGGGATCATACTGATGATCTCATGCTCAAGCCAGTGAGCCTGCACTCAAGCCTGTAACCTTGAGGTTTTGAACTTGGGTCCTCAGCATACCAGGTTGACACTATTTACTGCGCAACCACTAGTCAGGCTCTTTTTAAAACAGAACTTAATTGGCCCTGGCCAGTTGGTTCAGTGGTAGAGCGTCGGCCTGGCGTGCAGGAGTCCTGGGTTCGATTCCCAGCCAGGGCACATAGGAGAAGCACCCATCTGCTTCTCTACCCTTCCCCCTCTCCTTCCTCTCTGTCTCTCTCTTCCCCTCCCGCAGCCAAGGCTCCATTGGAGCAAAAGATGGCCCGGGCACTGGGGATGGCTCCTTGGCCTCTGCCCCAGGCACTAGAGTGGCTCTGGTCACGACAGAGCGACGCCCCGGATGGGCAGAGCATTGCCCCCTGGTGGGCGTGCCGGGTGGATCCCGGTCGGGCGCATGTGGGAGTCTGTCTGACTGCCTCCCCCATTTCCAGCTTCAGAAAAATACAAAAAAAAAAAAAAAAAAGAAATAAAACAGAACTTAAAATGTTTTTATTGCTTGACTGATTTTAGAAAAAGAGGGAGAGAGAGAAACACTGTTTATTGCTCCATTTATTTATGCTTTCGTTGGTTCATTCTTGTATGAGCCCTCAAGGGGGATTGAACCTGCAACCTTAATGTAGAGGGACAATGCTCCAATCAAGCTACCTGGCCAGGTCTAAAAAGAACTTAAAATATATTTTTTAAATTTACTGGTTTCAGAGTGAGGGAGAGGAAGGGAGAGAAAAGAAGAAACAGAAAGAAAGGGAGAGGGAAAGAGAGAGAAACATAAGAATGTGTAGTTCCACCATCCATGCACTCACCGGTTGACTCCTGCATGTGATCTGACTGGAGTCTGAACCCACAACCTTGGCACATTGGGACAACGCTCCAAACAACTGAGCCACTCAGCCAGGGCCAAAATGTCCAGCATTCAATACAAATTGCAAGGCATACAAAGAAATAGGAAAGTATGCCTTATGTACAGGAAATAAATAAATAAAAGTATACCCAAGGAAGCCCAGACATTTCACTTAATAGACAAAGACTTTAAATTAGGTATTTTAAATATGTTCAAACGGCTGAAGAAACCATGTACAGAGAACTAAAGGAGGCCCTGACAGGTTGGCTCAGTGGTAGAGCATCAGCGTGGTGTGAGGATGTCCCAAGTTTGATTCCTGACACATAGGAGAAGTGACCATCTGCTTCTCCATCCCCTCCTTCTCTCTCTCTCTTCCCCTCCTGCAGCCATGGCTCAGTTGGAGCAAGTTTTCTCCAGTTGCCAAGCAACAGGGCAATGGCCCCAGATGGGCAGAGCATTGCCCCATAGTGAGCTTGCCAGGTGGATCCTGCTCAGGGTGCATGTGGGAGTCTGTCTCTCTGCTTCCCTGCTTCTTACTTTAGGGGAACAAGAAAAATACAAAGCAAAAAAAACAAAAACAAAAAAACTAAAGGGAGCCATAAGAGTGATGTTTCATCAAAAGACTATCAATAGAAAAGAAGTATATAAAAAAACAAAACACATAAACAGAAACTCCAAAGTTTAAAACTACAATAACTAAAATAAAAAGTTACTAGACCAGGCCCTGGCCGGTTGGCTCAGTGGTAGAGCGTCGGCCTGGCGTGCAGAAGTCCCGGGTTCGATTCCCGGCCAGGGCACACAGGAGAAGCGCCCATCTGCTTCTCCACCCCTCCCTCTCTCCTTCCTCTCTGTCTCTCTCTTCCCCTCCCGCAGCGAGGCTCCATTGGAGCAAAGATGGCCTGGGCGCTGGGGATGGCTCCTTGGCCTCTGCCCCAGGCGCTAGAGTGGCTCTGGTCGAGACATAGCCACGATCCGGAGGGGCAGAGCATCGCCCCCTGGTGGGCATGCCCACTGGTGGATCCCGGTCAGGCGCATGCGGGAGTCTGACTGTCTATCCCCGTTTCCAGCTTCAGAAAAATACAAAAAAAAAGTTATTAGACCAGACCTGTGATGATACAGTGGAAAGAATGTTGACCTGGAATGCTGGAGTCATTGGTTCAGAGCCAAGTTTGCCTAGTCTGGGCATATATGAGAAGCAGCTATCAGTTGATGCTTCCTGCTGTCTCCCCTCCTGCCCCCGGGGCCTTTCTCTCTCTCCTCTAAAATCAATAAGTAAAATCTTATAAATATATATAAAAAAAAAGACAAGAATCGCCTGACCAAGTGGTGGCACAATGGATGGAGTGTTGGACTGGGATATAGAGGACCCAGGTTTGAAAACCAAGGTTGCTGGCTTGAGCGCAGGGTAACTGGCTTGAGCATGCGATCATAGACATGACCCCATGGTTGCTGGCTGCAGCCCAAAGGTTGCTGGCTTGAGTAAGGGGTCACTCACTCTTCTGAAACTTTTGTAACCCCCCCCCATCAAGGCACATATGAGAAAGCAATCGATTAACTACTAAGGTGCCACAACGAAGAACTGATGCTTCTCATCTCTCTCCCTTCCTGTCTGTTCGTCCCTATCTGCCCTTCTCTCTGACTCTGTCACAAGAAAAAAAACAAACAAGACTCTCCATTAAAAAAAAAACAAAAAAAAAACAGGCCCTGGCCGTTTGGCTCAGTGGTAGAGCATCGGCCTGGCGTGCAGGAGTCCCGGGTTCGATTCCCGGCCAGGGCACACAGGAGAAGCGCCCATCTGTTTCTCCACCCCTCCCCCTCTCCTTCCTCTCTGTCTCTCTCTTCCCCTCCTGCAGCCAAGGCTCCATTGGAGCAAAGTTTCCCCAGGCGCTGAGGATGGCTCTGTGGCCTCTGCCTACGCGCTAGAATGGCTCTGGTTGCAACAGAGCGACTCCCCAGATGGGCAGAGCAGCCCCTCCTGGTGGGCGCATGTGGGAGTCTGTCTGACTGCCTCCCCGTTTCCAACTTCAGAAAAATACAAAAAAAAAAAAACCCCCAAACAAACAAAAAAACACAACAATAACAAACGTTATGCCCTGGCCAGACAGCTCAGTTTGATACAAACCTGGTCAGGGCACATACAGGAACAGATCAATATTCCCCTCTTTCTCACCCTTTCTTCTTCCCTTCCTCTCTAAAATCAATACCATATATATATATATATATATATATATATTTTTTTTTTTTTTTTTTTTTTTAAAGGTTACTAGAGGGTTGCTCAGGAGCCTTTCAGTAAGTTTTAATATCTAGTAACATAACTCCCTTACCCACCTTTCTTTGGGGGGAAAATCTTGCAAATTTGTTTTTCATGTGAACTTTAGAATCCTTTTGTGCATAATAGTGTGACTAGAATTTATTAATTTTGCAAATTTATCACTATTGGATTTTTACATTAAGTTGTTTTGGCCAGAAAGACAGAATATCTATTTTCCTGGAATTGTTTTAATTCCTTAAAACAAATAAATCAGGACATTTTACCAATAATGGTGGGCCAGATTATTTGGACCAGTCTTGCTACTGAAAATTAATGAAACCCTTTAAAGCAGTGGTCCCCAACCCCCAGGTTGTGGGCCATTTGGTACTGGTCTGCAGAGAAAGAATAAATAACTTACATTATTTTCGTTTTATTTATATTTAAGTCTGAACGATGTTTTATTTTTAAAAAATGACCAGATTCCCACTGTTACATCTGTCTAAGACTCACTCTTGACGCTTGTCTCGGTCACATGATACATTTATCCGTCCCACCCTAAAGGCTCATCCGTGAAAATATTTTCTGACATTAAACCGGTCTGTGGCCCAAAACAGGTTGGGGACCACTGCTTTAAAGCACTAGTGTTGACAAGAAAGTAAAGTGGGAATTCAGAGAACAAGTGGAGTACCTTTGTGCTGCAGGCTTTTACCCATTAGGATTCTTTGGGTTGACTCCTTGGATGCTTTATGGAAGATGAGGCACAGAAGTCAAGGTGGTAAAATGAACAGAAAACCCTACCTAATCTAAACCAGGACCCTTAAGGGCTATATGCTCAGGGTAAGGGTAAACCAAAAGTAATCCCCACTTGCCACCAAGCATATCTAGAGGAAAAGGTGGAAGGGAATACAGATATTGTGACTATGGCTGATTCCCCTGTGGACAGGAAGAAATTCTCATCACCTGGGAGGTCCAGTACATTCCAAGTCATGAACTGAGTATGAAGTGGTCCTGAATTGGTAGTGTCCCCAGTGCCAATGCCTGGTAAAATAAAAGGGAAACTCCTTGAAAGGGAAGGCATCTTCACTGTAGGCCTTAGGACCTCCACAAATATATATATTTATATAATATATATATTTTACAGAAACAGAAAGTCAGAGAAAGGGATAGACAGAGACAGACAGGAACTGAGAGAGATGAGAAGCATCAATCATCAGTTTTTCGTTGTGGCACCTTATTTGTTCATTGATTGCTTTCTCATATGTGCCTTGACCGTGGGGCTACAGCAGACCGAGTAACCCCTTGCTCGAGCCAGCAACTTTGGGTCCAAGCTGGTGATTTTTTGCTCAAACCAGATGAGCCTGTGCTCAAGCTGGCAACCGCGTAGTCTCGAACCTGGATCCTCCACATCCCAGTCTGATGCTCTATCCACTGCGCCACTGCCTGGTCAGGCTCCACAAATAATTTTTAAGGGTAACAAACAATATATGATTAAACAGAGCCTGACCAGGCGGTGACACAGTGGATAGAGTTGGCCTGGGACACTGAGGACCCAGGTTTGAAACCCCGAGGTTGCTGGCTTGAACGCAGGCTCACCAGCTTGAGTACAGGGTTGCTGGCTTGAGCGAGGGGTCACTGGTTCAGCTGCAGCCCCCCCCCCCAATCAAGGCACATATGAGAAAGCAATCAATGAACAACTAAGGAGCTGCAATGAAGAGTTGATGCTTCTCATCTCTATCCCTTCCTGCCTGCCTGTCCCTCTCTGTGTCTCTTTCGTTAAAAAACAAACAAACAAATTCAGAAGGAAAAAAAAAAAGCAAAACACAATGACCAAGCAGCAGCACAATTTACAGAAAGCACAGTCAGACCCATACCCAACTTTAAGTACTGGGATTATGTAACATAGATGGGAAAACAAATGATTACTACATATTGAGCTTGAAAATATCTTCAGAGAACAGCAAAGTGTAAAAAGTACATATTGCATTTAGAAAAACAAATGCATATTGCTTGGCCTGTGGTGGCACAGTAGATAGAGCACTGACCTGGAACACTGAGGTCACCAGTTTGAAACTGTGGGCTTACCGGGTCAAGGCACATATAACAAGCAATCAATGACAGCTAGAGTGAAACTACTTCTTGTTCCCCAATCCCTCCTCTCTCTGTAAAATCAACAAATAGTTCTTTTTTTTTTTTTTTTAAGCAAGAGAGAGGAGGAGACAGACAGGAAGGGAGAGAGGTGAGAAATATCAATTCTTCCCTGCAGCACCAGTTGTTCATTGATTGCTTCCTCATCTGTGCGTTGATTGGGGAGAGGGGGCTTCAGCAGAGCAAGTGATCCCTTGCTTAAGCTAGTGACCCTGGGCTTCAAGCCAGCAACCTTTGGGCTCAAGTCATGTCTATGATTCCATCTTTAAGCCAGCAACCTCGGAGTTTTGAATCTGGGTCTTCAGCATTCTAGACCTTTGTCCTATCCACTGTGCCACTGCCCAGCCAGACAATAACTAAAATCTAAACAAAAGGTACTCATTCTCACAAGTGAGTTGCCCACTCAGGCTTTCCTGAGTGTATTCCTGCACGGCCAATAAACCCTTGCTTTGCTTGCTATACTTTGTGTCTTGACTGAATTCTCTCTCTCAAACAAGACAAGAATAATGTTTTTGTCACTTCACCGGTAACATCTTTGTGGTACCGTGACTTGGATCTCCTCGTTACTGATGGGAAACCAATCCTACATTCCTCAGGACTCACCCCTAGGATGTATCCATAAGAACTGGTCAAAATTTGCCTGGCCTGTGGTGGTACAGTGGATAAAAGGTTGACCTGGAACGCTGAGGTTGCTGGTTGGAAACCCTGGGCTTGCCTGGTCAAGGCATATGGGAGTTGATGCTTCCTGTTCCTCCCCCCTTCTCTCTCTCTCTCCTCTCTACAATAAATAAACAAACAAACAAAGTAAGTAAGTGCATAGTAGGAAAAGAAAGTGAATAGTTGATTGGGAAAAGCGACAATAAGACTTCTAGATATAGAGGTATCATGACATAGGTAAAAATGTAATAGGTTTGGCAGCCGATTAGATACAATAGAAGAACTGGAAGATAAAAAGGGTTCAAGCAGGCCTTGGCCGGTTGGCTCAGCAGTAGAGCGTCGGCCTGGCGTGCGGGGGACCCGGGTTCGATTCCCGGCCAGGGCACATAGGAGAGGCGCCCATTTGCTTCTCCACCCCCCCCTCCTCCTTCCTCTCTGTCTCTCTCTTCACCTCCCGCAGCCGAGGCTCCATTGGAGCAAAGATGGCCCGGGCGCTGGGGATGGCTCCTTGGCCTCTGCCCCAGGCACTAGAGTGGCTCTGGTCGTGGCAGAGCGATGCCCCGGAAGGGCAGAGCATTGCCTCCTGGTGGGCAGAGCATCGCTCCTGGTGGGCATGCCGGGTGGATCCCGGTCGGGCGCATGCGGGAGTCTGTCTGACTGTCTCTCCCCGTTTCTGGCTTCAGAAAAATACAAAAAGAAAAAAGGGTTCAAGCAAAGTAGGGAGCAGACTGGGAACTACCAAGTTCCAGAAGAACACCACAAATGGGGCAAAAGCAGGATCTAATTATTCCAGAGCTGATGAAAAATATCAACATGTTTAAGCCCAAGAAACATACAAATCACAATATAAATATATATATTATAGTAAAACTACAGAATATCAGAAAGTTCTCAAAAGCTCAAACAAAAATCAGCAGCTTTTCAACAATAATGAAAAGCAAGACTACAACAAAGAAAAAGCTACAACCCCAGAATGTTGCAAAAAATAGTTTTCAAACATAACTAGAAATTTTCCATCCTTATAGTCAGGAATAGTTAGAACTACAAGAATTATGGGATTCTTTTATTTATTTATTTGTTTGTTTGTTTATTTATTTATTTAACAGAGACAGAGAGTCAGAGAGAGAGGGATAGACAGGGACAGAGACAGGAATGGAGAGAGATGAGAAGCATCAATCATTAGTTTTTCATTGCACACTGCAACACCTTAGTTGTTCATTGATTGCTTTCTCATATGTGCCTTGACCGCGGGCCTTCAGCAGACCGAGTAACCCCTTGCTCGAGACAGTGACCTTGGGTTCAAGCTGGTGAGCTTTTGCTCAAACCAGATGAGCCCACGCTCAAGCTGGCAACCTCAGGGTCTCGAACCTGGGTCCTCTGCATCCCAGTCCAACGCTCTATCCACTGTGCCACTGCCTGGTCAGGCAACTATGGGATTCTTTTTTTTATTTTTATTTTTTTATTTTTTTGCATTTTTCTGAAGCTGGAAACAGGGAGAGACAGTCAGACAGACTCCCGCATGCGCCCAACCGGGATCCACCCGGCACGCCCACCATGGGGCCACGCTCTGCCCACCAGGGGGCGATGCTCTGCCCATCCTGGGCGTTGCCATGTTGCGACCAGAGCCACTCTAGCGCCTGAGGCAGAGGCCACAGAGCCATCCCCAGCGCCCGGGCCATCTTTGCTCCAATGGAGCCTTGGCTGCGGGAGGGGAAGAGAGAGACAGAGAGGAAGGCGCGGCAGAGGGGTGGAGAAGCAAATGGGCGCTTCTCCTGTGTGCCCTGGCCGGGAATCGAACCCGGGTCCTCCGCACGCTAGGCCGACGCTCTACCGCTGAGCCAACCGGCCAGGGCTAACTATGGGATTCTTGAAGGTAAATGAATCTAACATTTATGGGCTTGGTATGGTTAAAACTACGTAAAATATATTATTTTAAAGAAAAATTTTATAATAATTTTTTTTATGATTTTAATTTATTGTGTTGCCCTGGCCGATTGGCTCAGCGATAGAGCGTCGGCCTGGCGTGCGGGGGACCCGGGTTCGATTCCCGGCCAGGGCACATAGGAGAAGCGCCCATTTGCTTCTCCACCCCGCCCCCCTCCTTCCTCTCTGTCTCTCTCTTCCCCTCCCGCAGCCAAGGCTCCATTGGAGCAAAGATGGCCCGGGCGCTGGGGATGGCTCCTTGGCCTCTGCCCCAGGCGCTAGAGTGGCTCTGGTCGCGGCAGAGCGGCGCCCCAGAGGGGCAGAGCGTGGCCCCTGGTGGGCGTGCCGGGTGGATCCCGGTCGGGCGCATGCGGGAGTCTGTCTGACTGTCTCTCCCCCTTTCCAGCTTCAGAAAAAAAAGAAAAAAAAAAAAAAAGAAAAAAAAATTTATTGTGTTTACATAGATTCAAGTGTCCTACTGACTATATCTCTCCTCCCCACCCCCGTGTTCCCTTCAGCCTTCCCTTTGTCCCCTCCCCACAATGCCTTTCCCCCTTCTCTCCATGATTTGCTGTCCTCTATAATAATTTATTTAAGCCCAAACAACAACTGCTGGGGAAAAATTGTAAAATAAATTCGGAAAACCTCAAATGCTTAAAACTACTATATCTTTAATAAGATTTAATTTTTTTTCTTATTATGATTGGTCTACTCAGGTTTTCTACCTCTTTGGTTAATTATGGTGATTTATATCTCACTAACATTTTATTTTCTCTAGAATTTCAATTCTGTTATAAAACGACAAAGACTGTAATTTGCACAGAATGACTTCTAATTTTTTCTGCTTCATAGCTAATTTGATTTTATGTTCCTCTTTTCCTTGATTAGGCCTACCATGAATTTAGAAGAAAAAAAAAAACTCCAGCTTTGCAATATGCAGAACAGTGAGTGTACTAAATTAATATATGTAAGAGGGGGATTGTTGTGTGTTTTCATGGTTCACAAATGCAGAGAATCTCTAAAAAGATATAAAAGAAACTGAAAAGCAAATTATATCTGATTAGAGATTTGTATCTAAGAATATATAAATAACTATTGCAAGTCAATAATAAAATCACAACCAAGTTTAAAAACACGCAAAGGATGGAATAGACAGTTCTCCAAAGTACATATAAATGGCCAAAAAACACACGAAGACATCCTCAACATTATCAACCATCGGGAAATGCAATCAAAACTACAACGATCCCTGCCCACATTGCTAAATTGGTTAGTGTCCTCTGGAAGCACACAGGTTGCTGGTTCAATCCCCAGTCAGGGCACATACAGGAAAATATTGATGGTCCTGTCCCCCCCCCTTCCCCTTTCTCTCTCACTAAAATAAATTTTTTAAAAATCCACAATGAGCCCTGGCCGGTTGGCTCAGTGGTAGAGCGTCGGCCTAGCGTGCAGAGGACCCGGGTTCGATTCCCGGCCAGGGCACACAGGAGAAGCGCCCATTTGCTTCTCCACCCCTCCGCCGCGCTTTCCTCTCTGTCTCTCTCTTCCCCTCCCGCAGCCGGGGCTCCATTGGAGCAAGGATGGCCCGGGCGCTGGGGATGGCTCTGTGGCCTCTGCCTCAGGCGCTGGAGTGGTTCTGGTCGCAATATGGCGACACCCAGGATGGGCAGAGCATCGCCCCCTGGTGGGCAGAGCGTCGCCCCTGGTGGGCGTGCCGGGTGAATCCCGGTCAGGCGCATGCGAGAGTCTGTCTGACTGTCTCTCCCCGTTTCCAGCTTCAGAAAAAAAAAAAAAAATCCACAATGAGATACCACTGTACACTAGAATGGCTGGAAAATATATATCTACACAAAGACTGTTACATAAATGTACCTATATTAACAGTATTATTATTATTATTTTGTTTTGTGGCAGAGACAGGGAGAGTCAGAGAGAGGGACAGATAGGGACAGAGAGACAGGAAGGGAGAGAGATGAGAAACATTAATTCTTTGTTGCGGTTCCTTAGTTGTCCATTGATTGATTTCTCATATGTGCCTTGACAGGGGGGGCCCTCCAGCAGACTGAGTGACCCCTTGCTAGAGCCAGCGACCTTGGGCTCAAGCTGGCAACCTTGGGGTCTCGAACCAGGGTCCTCCACATCCCAGTCCGACGCTCTATCCACTGCACCACCACCTGGTCAGGCACAGTATTATTTCTAATAACCAAAAAGCAAATGTGACCCAAAAAAACCCAGATGATAAATAAATACAATGTGGTATGTCCATACAATGGAATATTACTCAACAATAAGAAAGGAACGAAATACTTGATAGATTATATCACGAAGGACCACAGATGGCATGACAGCTAAAGAGTATGTTGTTTCTTTTTAAGGGTAATGACAATGCTCTAAAATGGATTGTGGTGATGGATGCACAATTGTGAATATACTAAAAAACACTCTACTGTATACTTTAAATGGGTCAATTGTGTGGTATGTGAATTACAGTTCAATAAGAGCTATTAAAAAAAATAAGAATAATGGTTGCCTACAGGGAGAATTAGGTGGTTAGCGATATTTTCGCTATATCTTTTGAGTTTTGAATGGGTTACCTGTTAAATAAGTCAACTTTAACAAACAAAACCCCTGCTCTTGATTTTATTGCTCTTTTCTACTTATTTTTATTAATTTCAGTTTTCACACTATTTTGCCTTTTCTTTCTTTTTTGTGTGTGACAGAGACAGAGAGGCAGGGAGAGGGTCAGACAGGAAGGGAGAGAGATGAGAAGCATCAATTCTTCGTTGTGGCACCTTAGTTGTTAATTAATTGCTTTCTCATATGTGCCTTGACCAGGAGCTACAGCAGAGTGAGTGACCACTTGCTCAAACTGGTGACCTCATGGTTTCGAACCTGGATCCTCTGCGTCCCAGTCCGACACTCTATCCATTGTGCCACTGCCTAGTCAGGATGTAAAAATTGTTATTAAAATTCAAATAAAGTCCTCTTCTGTCTCCTCTTTTATTAATCTGACTCCACAGACACCATCTTTACTTACTCTGAACTCTACTTTGAACTACTGTGATTCTTTAACTTTTGTATATATCTATGCATATTTTAGCATACTAGTTGTCTCTTCAGCAGTTAGTGAGAAACGATGAAGAAATTTTGGGGGCCCCTCACTCTGGCTGGGTAGCTCAGTTGGTTAGAGAGTCATCCAGATACACAAAGGTTGTGTGTTCAATCCCTGCTCAGGCACATATAGGAATAGACTGTTGTTTTTGTCTGTCTTTCTCTTCCTTCCTCTCTCTTTAAAATCAATAACTAGCCTGACCAGGCAGTGGCTCAGTGGATAGAGCATTGAACTGGGACACGGAAGATCCAGGTTTGAAACTCCGAGGCTGCCAGCTTGAGCCCAAAGATCGCTGGCTTGAACAAGGGCTCACTCACTCTTGAGCAAGGGGCTGTTCACTCAGAAAGCAATCCGTGAACAACTAAGTAGCTGCAACAAAGAATTGATGCTTTTCATCTCTCTCCCTGCCTGCCTGCATGTCCCTCTCTCTGTTGCTTAAAAAAAAAAAAAAAATCAACCAATGAATGCATAAGTAAGTGGAACAACAAATAATATTTCTCTCCCTTCATCCCTTTCTTTTTCTTTTCTTTTTTGGTCTTCACGGTTTTGTGTTTTTTTTGTATTTTTCTGAAGCTGGAAATGGGGAGAGACAGTCAGACAGACTCCCGCATATGCCCGACTGGGATCCACCTGGCACGCCCACCAGGGGCGTTGCTCTGCCCACCAGGGGGGGGATGCTCTGCCCCTCTGGGGTCGCTCTGTCGCGACCAGAGCCACTCTAGCGCCTGGGGCAGAGGCCAAGGAGCCATCCCCAGTGCCCGGGCCATCTTTGCTCCAATGGAGCCTCGGCTGCGGGAGGGGAAGAGAGAGGCAGAGAGGCAGAGAGGAAGGAGGGGGAGGGGTGGAGAAGCAGATGGGCGCTTCTCCTGTGTGCCCTGGCCGGGAATCGAACCCGGGACTTCGCATGCCAGGCCGACGCTCTACCACTGAGCCAACCGGCCAGGGCCGGTCTTCATGGTTTTTTTATAAATGTTTTCATTTTACTGATTTAAGAGAGCGAGAAAGAGAGGCAGGGAAAGGAACATTAATCTGTTCCTGTCTGTGCCTTGACCAGGGATTGAACACGGCAACCTCTGTGCTTCTGGACGATGCTCTAATCCAGGGGTCAGGAACCCATGGCTTGCGAGCCAGATGTGGCTCTTTTGATGGCTGCATTTGGCTCACAGACAAATCTTTAATAAAAAAATAACGTTAAAAATATAAAACAGTGCTTGCTTTGGCAGCACATATACTAAAATTGGAACGATACAGAGAAGATTAGCATGGCCCCTGCACAAGGATGACACGCAAATTCGTGAAGCGTTCCATATTAAGTAAGTAAATAAATAAATAAAACATTCTCATGTATTACAATCCATTCATTCCCTACCGTTCATGTTCATGGTTGCGGGTGGCTGGAGCCAATCACAGCTGTCCTCTGGGACACCAAATTTTTTTTTTTTTTTGTATTTTTCTGAAGCTGGAAACAGGGAGAGACAGTCAGACAGACTCCCGCATGCGCCCGACGGGGATCCACCCGGCACACCCACCAGGGGCGAGGCTCTGCCCACCAGGGGGTGATGCTCTGCCCCTCCGGGGTGTCGCTCTGCCGCGACCAGAGCCACTCTAGCACTCTAGCGTCTGGGGCAGAGGCCAAGGAGCCATCCCCAGCGCTCGGGCCATCTCTGCTCCAATGGAGCCTCGGCTGCGGGAGGGGAAGAGAGAGACAGAGAGTAAGGGGGGGGGGTGGAGAAGCAAATGGGCGCTTCTCCTATGTGCCCTGGCCAGGAATCGAACCTGGGTCCCCCACACACCAGGCCGACGCTCTACCGCTGAGCCAACCGGCCAGGGCAAGGGACACCAAATTTTTATTGGATAATGCGTAAGGTCCACGGGTCGTATGGCTCTCATGGAATTACATTTTAAAATATGTGGTGTTCATGGCTCTTTCAGCCAAAAAGGTTCCCGACCCCTGTTCTAACCAACCAAGCCAAACAGCCAGGAAACTTGGGCTTCCTCTCTTTCTAAAGAAATAAATTTAAAAAAAAACTTTTTCCCCCCATCAGCCTGTTAAGTAATGACTGCAAGTATTAAGCTCTAGACCCTACGGGCAAGTTATTTTACCTCTCTGTATCTAAGGTTCCCCATCTATAAAATGGATAATAGCCTGACCTGTGGTGGCACAGTGGATAGAGTGTTGACCTGGAAAGGCTGAGGTCGCCGATTCGAAACCCTGGGCTTGCCTGGTCAAGGCACATATGGGAGTTGATGCTTCCTGCTCCCTCCCTTCTCTCTCTCTGTTTCTCTCTCTCTCTTTTCTAAAATGAATAAATAAAATTAAAAAAATAAAAAAGTTTTATAAAATGGATAACAATAGTACCTAAGCAGAGAGCCTGGCACATAATAGTATAATCTATCTTGGAGTTTATTAAATATTTTGAGCATTTAAAGGTTTTTAGAGGAAGGTATTAGGTAAAAATCACATGTTCAAAAACCTGTTGGAGTGAAATGTCACAGAAAAATCCTAATCAAAGACTATAACCCTAAACTACAGTATAACAAAGGTGATGAGGTAAAGGTAAGAGTAAGGATTGCTCAGCACTACCTATCATCACTACTGATAAAAACTAAAGGCACATTGGAAACACCATCATTATTTATTAAAAAACTGACACTAAAAAATAAGCAGAGGCATTCAAACTTCTGAACACACCATCCAATGTGGTAACCACTGGTTACATGTGACTAAATTTAAATGAATTAAAATTCGCCTGACCAGGCGGTGGCGCAGTGGATAAGAGCGTCAGACTGGGATGCCGAAGACCCAGTTTGAGACCTCGAGATCGCCAGCTTGAGCGCAAGCTCATCTGGTTTGAGGAAAAGCCCACCAGCTTGAGCCTAAGATCGCTGGCTCCAGCAAGGGGTTGCTTGGTCTGCTGAAGGCCCGCAGTCAAGGCACATATGAGAAAGCAATCAATGAACAACTAAGGTGTTGCAACGCGCAATGAAAAACTGATGATTGATGCTTCTCATCTCTCTCCGTTCCTGTCTGTCCCTGTCTGTTCCTCTCTCTGACTCACTCTCTGTCTCTGTAAAAAATAAATAAATAAAAATTTAAAAAAAATCAATACAATTAAAAATTTAGTTTTTCACTTGCACCTGTCACCTTTCAAGTGCTCAATAGACGCAGTTGCTTAGTAGCTATCTTATTGGGCAGCACAGCTCTAAACAATGAGAAAATGAAGGGAAAGAAAAAGATTGAATTACTGGAACTAAACCTTAGGCTATATCAAATGTAAACTCTTAAGGCACCTGTGCACTAGGGTGGTCCAGATCACAAAGGCAGTAACTAGGACAACATTAATCTTGGACTGAGTTCAAAACCCAGATATGTCACTAAGCATCAATAGGTTCCTTGATGTCACTGAAATCACAGGCAGAGCATATATAAACTCTGGACAACTTGGATTTGAATTCCAGCTCTTATTAACTGTGGAACATTTAGCAAGTTATTTCACATCTCTCATTTGTTATTTTTAGTAGGTAGTACTTACCACTTAAGAGACATCAAAGATTAAATACTTGTAAAAGCATAGAATAACATCTGATATTTCTAAGTGCTATACATGTGCCTAATAAAATAAAAATAACCTATCAAATTTATATCCTCAATTTCAAAATGTGCAAGATAAAACTTGCTCCACTTATTTCACGGTTGTTATGATAGTAAATGTAAAAATAGCTTGTAAATTACAAGAATATGCAAAAGCATAAAAGGAAAAGTGGCAGGGGCTTTCCTTATTTTTCATCTTTTCATCTCCCATAATATCTATGAAATTGCTAACAGTGGAGTTTCTATAAATGTTTATATATTTTATTAACACTGGAGCATTACATTCTAGAGTCATAAAGGGGTAAACCTGAAAATGCAGAGTACTTATTGAAAAGATTAAAATCTACTATAAACTTATTCTGCCCCAAATAGGATAGATATTATCTACCTTAATTTGAGCTCTTAAGAAACAATATGTAGCCTGACCAGGCGGTGGCGCAGTGGATAGAGCATCGGACTGGGATGTGGAGGACCCAGGTTCGAGACCCCGAGCTCACTAGCTTGAGTGCGGGCTCATCTGGGTTGAGCAAAGGAGCTTACCAGCTTGGACCCAAGGTCCCTGGCTTGAGCAAGGGTTGCTTGGTCTGCTGTAGCACCAGGGTCAAGGCACATATGAGAACGCAATCAATGAACAACTAAGGCAGGGGTCGGGAACCTATGGCTCACAAGCCAGATGTGGCTCTTTTGATGGCTGCATCTGGCTCGCAGACAAATCTTTAATAAAAAAATGTTAAAAATGTAAAACATTCTCTGGCCCTGGCCGGTTTGCTCAGTGGTAGAGCATCGGCCTGGCGTGCAGAAGTCCCGGGTTCGACTCCCGGCCAGGGCACACAGGAGAAGCGCCCATCTGCTTCTCCACCCCTCCCCCTCCTTCCTCTCTGCCTCTCTCTTCCCCTCCCGCAGCCGAGGCTCCATTGGAGCAAAGATGGCCTGGGCACTGGGGATGGCTCCTTGGCCTCTGCCCCAGGCGCTAGAGTGGCTCTGGTCGCGACAGAGCGACCCCAGAGGGGCAGAGCATCGCCCCCTGGTGGGCAGAGCGTCACCCCCCCTGGTGGGCGTGCTGGGTGGATCCCGGTCCGGCGCATGCAGGAGTCTGACTGTCTCTCCCCGTTTCCAGCTTCAGAAAAATACAAAAATACAAAAAAAAAAAAAAAAAAAAAATATATATATATATATATATATATATATAAAACATTCTCGTGTATTACAACCCATTCATTTGCTACCACTCATGTTCATGGTTGCGGGTGGCTGGAGCCAATCACAGCTGTCCTCCAGGACAACACCAAATTTTTATTGGATAATGTGTAATGTACACGGGTTGTTGTATGGCTCTCACGGAATTACATTTTAAAATATGTAGCGTTCATGGCTCTTTCAGCCAAAAATGTTCCCGACCCCTGAACTAAGGTATCACAACGAAAAACTGATGATTGATGCTTCTCATCTCTCTCCGTTCCTGTCTGTCCCTATCTATCCCTCTCTCTCTGTAAAAAAACAAGACTATGTAACATACTATAATAAAAACAACCATGCTTCCAAGCCTTTTAACCATTACAGTGAGTCTCCATCGCCTAATTCCCATTCCTTAAAGAAACATATAAATATGCTATAATTCTTGTAAAGTTACCTATTTCCATTTGTGATAGACACACTGGAGGAAAAACAAGTTTTGTTTAAGTTCCTAATTAACAAGTAGCATAAACAGGCGAATTTGTCGAATATCTTTTTTTTGTGTGTGTGTATTTTTCTTAAGCTGGAATCGGGGAGGCAGTCAGACAGACTCCTGCATGCGCCCAACCGGGATCCACCCGGCACACCCACCAGGGGGGATGCTCTGCCCATCTGGGGCGTTGCTCTGTCGCGACCAGAGCCACTCTAGCACCTGGGGCAGAGGCCAAGGAGCCATCCCCAGCGCCCGGGCCATCTTTTGCTCCAATGGAGCCTCGGCTGCGTGAGGGGAAGAGAGAGACAGAGAGGAAGGAGAGGGGGAGGGGTGGAGAAGCAGATGGGCGCTTCTCCTATGTGCCCAGGCCAGGAATCGAACCCGCATGCCAGGCCGACGCTCTACCATTGAGCCAACTGGCCAGGGACGAATATCTTTTTCATAAACCAGAAATAGAAGCATAAACTGTAAACACTGGGAATCTCATTTAAAATCCTTACAGAGGCCTTTTTCTTATCTGTCAACACAACCTGCAGCTGATGAAAATTCAAAAGCTATTTAATGAAAACTCAAACCAACACCTGATCAACTGCTCAAATGTAATTTGTGAAAAATCATTCCAAGGTACACATTAACCATCACACGCAAAATGGGAATTGTCTTTTGTTAAATGCCAAAAGCTGTCAGCTGTCACACTCTCTTAGGGCAAATTGGATGCCAAATTCTTTCTAGAGATTGTGGTTTCTGTGAGATTATGGGGCGGCAAAGGCAGAGAAAACAACAAAAGGAAGCTGAAAAGGCCCCTTTTTGGAGTCACTAGAAAATACTACTGCTGGCTGCTTCAAGAAATATTTTGGGGAAAAAAAAACTTCCTAAGCCCTATATTTTGGTGGTGGTGGCAAGTGAGCACAAAGTAGTTGAGACAAATTGAAAGTAAGGTGACCAGAATCAAAGAATGGACGGGCCCTTAAAGATAATGTGGCTCAAAACCCTCCAGGGAAGTAGGGATTCCCAGAAACAAAGGTTCTCCTATCTGAAGCATGGGATACAAAATTACTACAACTAAGGAGTATCAGAAAGCGAAGGAACGGAAGAAAGGGAATCAGAAAGGTATAAACCGGTGATCCATTGCCGAAAAGTTCCTTTAGGACGCTCGCCAATCCGCAAGTCCCTCTGCCCTTCTCTCCCCTCATCCCAGATTCGGAGGGAGCGCGCACGCGCAGCAAGTAGGGGCTGCGCATGGCGACGCGCAGGCGTAAAGTGGGGAGAAACAATGAGCTTTGTTACCGAGGCGGCCAGGAGGGCAGGGGAAAGGGCACCAGAGGGGTGTCTGTGAAGGGACTGGAAGGAGTGTGGTGTGTGGTGTGTGGTGGGTGGAGGGTGGAGGGTGGAGGGTGGAGGGTGGGGCGGGGGACGCGAAAGGTGCCATCCCGGCAACACTCGCGCGCCACTGAGGGCCCGGATAAAGTGCTGCGAGACCCAAATCATAAATAATGACAATGAGAAAAAAGCGACGGCCATTTCTTAGAGAAAAAAGATTAAGTCAGTCAAGCCGATCTCTCCTATTCGGCTGAAAGAGACAAAAAATAAATAAGACGATACAGGGCTAGGTGATCAACTACCCGGGGGACCCTAGGCCCTTCAGTCGTCGCCGAGGTACTGTTCCCTCCAACGCCGGGGCTATTGCACCCTTTTGTGGTCTGCCCGAGGGAATCCCTCACCCAGTGCACGGCAGCGGGGACCGCAGCCAACGAATCCGGTCGGCCTCCGCGATCTCCACAGGCAGCGCCGCTCCCCCGCTCGACGTGCGCTTCGTCCGTCGCCTCCCTTCTCCAGTCTAAACAAACACCCCAGTCCGGAAGTGACTTAACTTCCGCCGCCCTCGGCCACGCCCTCCCGTTCTGTCAGCGCGGCCCTCCAAGGCCACTAGAGAGCGCGAGAGAACGCGCATCCTCCAAGTCTCGTTTCCCTGGCTGCACAACTGTGCAGGAGTAACGGCCTTTTTAGCGTACCCTAGCGGCTGCCAGGTGTATTCTGAGACTCAAGTGTGTGCCAACTAATCCCCACACATGCCGGTCTTTCGAGCATGATGGGATGCAGTGCGTGGGGAAGCTGGGCATTGAAGTCCTTGAAAGAATACACGGACTTGGACTTACCTTCTCGCAGATCTTTTTATCATGTAAAATACAGGTGGTGGGCAAAATAGGTTTACAGTTGTGAGTACACCAATTTATTCTTCTATTATTTATTATTGTATTTCTTATTATTAATCTACTTTTGCCTATCCCTACATGTAAATCTTCTGACTGAAACACTCCACATACACATCTTCCCGAAGACACTGGATATATATATTATATATAAAGACATAAGGATATTCATAGCTATAATTTTTTAAAAACCTAGTAGGGAATAGTTTAAATGAATTTTTTTAACTAAGTTATTAAAAAGATGTATATTCATTGATGTAGAATATCCTTAAATTTAAAAAAAAGCAGGCTATAAAACAGCATTTATAATCTCTAAAATTATATATAGGCGTGTGGGTAGAAATGCAAATATTTTACAAAATAGCAATATGTATAGGTCGTCAGATTTTTTTTTTTTTTTCTGAAGCCGGAAACGGGGAGAGACAGACTCCCGCTTGCGCCCCACCGGGATCCACCCGGCACGCCCACCAGGGGGCGATGATCTGCCCCTCCGGGGCGTTGCTGTTATGACCAAAGCCACTCTAGCGCCTGGGGCAGAGGCCAAGGAGCCATCCCCAGCGCCCGGGCCATCTTTGCTCCAGTGGAGCCTAGGCTGCGGGAGAGGAAGAGAGAGGAAGGAAAGGGGGAGGGGTGGAGAAGCAGATGGGCGCTTCTTCTGTGTGCCCTGGCCGGGAATCGAACCTGGGACTTCTGCACGCCAGGCCGAGACTCGACCACTGAGCGAACCCGCCAGGGCCGGTCGTCAGATTTTGAAGGACTAAATTATCTGAATGTCTATGAAACCTTGAATTTTTAAACAGGAAAAAAAAAAAATCACTTGAAGTCTAACAAATGTTTCTGTAGTAGTTTGATATAGCCCTCATCCCTATGCTCACTTTTTTTTTAAAGATTTATTTTAGAGAGGGGAGAGAAAAAGGGGAGGAGCAGGAAGCATCAACTCCCATATGTACCTTGATTAGGCAAGCCCCCTACCCTATGCTCACTTTCATCATGTATGAATTATGCACATCCCAGTATTACTGAGTCTTGAATTAGGGCCTAGAACTGTGCGGGCAAGTTGTTATCCCTGCTCTGAATATTTACAATTCAGATGAGGAGATAAACGTGTACTATGTGCCAGCACTTACAGACACTGAGAATACACAAAGCAGTAACTGGCATAATCTTTTCCATGGAAAGTAATTGTAGTAAACTTTAGATTAAAAATAAAAAAATACTGGTGATGATGTGAAACTGAAATCCTTGTGCATTGTTGGTAAGAATGTAAAAATGGTACAGCTGTTAATGGAAAACCGTATGGGGGTTCCTGAAAAAATTAAAATTAGAGTTACCATGATCTAGCAATTCTACAACTGGGTATATATCCACAAGAACTGGAAGTAGGGTCTTGAAGAGGTATTTATACATCATACTGTCATAGCAGTCTTATTGACAATAAATACTTCAAATATGGAAGCAAACCAAGTGTCCTTTAATGGATGAATAAGTAAAATGTGGTATATACTTACAGTGGAGCATTGTTCAACCTTTAAGGAGGGAATTCTGCAAAACGTACATCACAGATGAAAACTTGACAACATTGTTAAGTGAAAAAAGTCACAAAAGATGTGACTTATATGAGTAGTCAAAATCATAGGTAAATTGTAATAATGACGGTTTCATAGGGCAGGAAGTGTGTTTACATTTCAAGATGAAGTTATAGGGAAGGGTGACAGTGATGATTGTACAATGTGATCAGGTTACCACCTAAAAATGGGTAAGGTAAATTACAAATTAGAATGCAGATACAGATTTTTAGTTTCTTTGCGAGAAAACAAATATTCTTGAGACAGAACCCAAGATCATAAAATATTTGAGATGGCCTGACCTGCAGTGACGCAGTGGGTAAAAGCATCGACCTGGAACACTGAGGTCACCAGTTCGAAACCCTGGGCTTCCCCGGTCAAGGCACATATGGGAGTTGAAGCTTTCTGCTCTTCCCTCCCTCTTCTCTGTCTCTCTAAAATGAACAAATAAAATCTTTAAAAAAAATATTCAAGATGTCCTGCTATCAGAGTGATGTGTTTATAGACCTTTGTCTACTATACCCAACAGTTTGCCCCATCTCCTTTAAAGATTTTTTAGAAAGACTTCTGTGAAATTGACTGACAGGGAGAGAGGGTGAGAAACATCAACTCATAGTTGCTTTCACTTTAGTTGTACATTGATTGCTTCTCATGTGTCTTGACCAGGGCCAAGCCAGTGACCTTTGGGCTCAACCCAGAGAAAACGTGATGAACCGCACTCAGAATCAGTGACCTCGGGGTTTCAAACTGGAGACCTCAGCATTCAGGGGTTGACACTTTATCCATCACGCCACCATTGGTCAGGTCAGATTGACCCTTTTCCATTTCATATTTTCTGTTGTAAATTCTGTGGAAATTATAAAATTTACTAAGAACTCTAAGTTCAAGGAAAGGCTAGAGCTAAAAATTTTAAGATAGATCTAGATCTTTTAAATCTTATTACCTTCAGAACCTTCTCATCCAGAATGTTTTCCATCTAATCTGAAATAATTTATCATCTTCAAACATTTACCTAATCAGTAGCATCATTTTTTTTTTAAGAGAGGAAATCTGAATATTTAATTGGGAGGGAGAAGAGGAAAGAGCCACACACAGATTTTCAAGATTTTGGTGTTGAGAATGTTTTGGGACAACAGCCAGTGGAAAGCAGTTTCTAAAATTCACACACTGCACTGAGAATATTTGTCCTTTGATTCCCCCCCCCCCCAAGACCATTTGAAGTACCTTAATTACCTCTGAAATACTACACTATTCTTTGAAACTTCCCGGAGAGGACACATGGGAACCAGTACCAAGTAGCATGATAGAAAATGCTTCTTGCTTGACCTGTGATGGCGCAGTGGATAAAGCGTCGACCTGGAAATGCTGAGGTTGCTGGTTTGAAACCCTGGGCTTGCCTGGTCAAGGCACATATGGGAGTTGATGCTTCCAGCTCCTCCCCCCTTCTCTATCTCTCCTCTCTAAAAATGAATAAAAATTTTAAAAAAGGAAAATGTTTCTTCTTTTGGGTATTACTCAAAATGTTTGATCTGAGGGGAGATCCTCAAATATCAGAGTTCTAGGTCCTAGGATCCTTCTCCACATAGAAACCCAATTCAGTCTGTACCTGACACTTTTCCTTGACCTCCTTTCGTATAAGTGGTCAGATAGCCATTGAAAAAGTGCCTCCTGGCCAGGCCACAGCACCCATAAACGTACTGGCCCATCACAGCCCTGGTATATGTGAGCTATGCAGTTTCAAAATGCTGATAGAGCCCAATTCCCATCTGTCAGGAGTCCAAGTGCAGTCTCAAAGTCTGAAGCCACGATTCATCCCAGAAAACATAACTGACTTAAGAACTTTAATCAAGCTCTAACCAGCATTAGCAAGTTAACTGTACCTGAGTAATCCGTAAAGATTTCTATTTAACTGTTCATTTGAAACTTCAACAGACTATTTTCATTAGCTCCTACTGTTGTGACTGAGTGCTGTGACAGCCTGGCCTGTGGTGGTGAAGTGGGCGTCAACCTGGAATGCTTAAGTTGCTGGTTTGAAACTCTGGGCTTGCCCCATCAAGGAACATGTGATGAGCGGTCAATGAACTAAGATGAACCAACTATGGGTTGATACTTCTCACTCCACACACGCTATGTAAAATCTTAAAAAAAAAAAAAGGTATGACAGCTTGATTTGTGGCAGTGCAGTGCATAAGGCAATTACCTGAAACACTGATGTTGCTGATTCAAAACAAGCCGGCAGTGAACTGAGTTGATAGCTCTCTCCCCCTCTGTAAAAATAAAATCTTAAAGGCCCTGGCCGGTTGGCTCAGCGGTAGAGCGTCAGCCTGGCGTGCGTAGGACCCAGGTTCGATTCCAGCCAGGGCACATTAAGAGAAGCGCCCATTTGCTTTTCCACCCCCACCTCCTTCCTCTCTGTCTCTCTCTTCCCCTCCCACAGCCTAGGCTCCATTGGAGCAAAGATGGCCCAGGCGCTGGGGATGGCTCCTTGGCCTCTGCCCCAGGCGCTAGAGTGGCTCTGGTCTCGGCAGAGTGATGCCCCGAATGGGCAGAGCTTTGCCCCTGGTGGGCGTGCCGGGTGGATCCTGGTCGGGTGCATGCAGGAGTCTGTCTGACTGTCTCTCCCCGTTTCCAGCTTCAGGAAAATACAAAATAAATAAAATCTTAAAAAAATAAAATGTGCACTGACCAGGCAGTGGCACAGTGGAGTGTGTCACCCTGTGACACTAAGGACCCAGGTTTAAGACCCAAGGTCACCCAAGGGCTTGAAGCCCAAGATTACTGGCTCAGCTGGTGTCCCCTATCAAGGCACATATGAGAAAGCAACAAAGAATCAATGCTTCTCATCTCTCTCCCTTCCTGTCTGTCCCTACCTCTCACACTAAAAAATAAAAAGGTAACATTAGTCAAGAAGAAAATGCGGGAGGGGGGGAACCCTGACCAAGGAAAATAATGAATTCCTAAGACCTGCTCCTTCATTGTTATGTCCAACTCTAATAAATCCCCCCATATCACTTTTTAAATGTTCTAAGCAAGGGAAAAAAAGTTGACTTTGGAAAACAGTATCTAGGGTTCTAAAATGGGGTCTTCACTGATTTTAAAGAAATGCTTTCTTTGCACAGGCCCCCAAGTGGTGATTGCTGTTTGTTTTCCTTAGTTTTAGTTTTCAAACAGCAAAACCAGTACTTTAAATAATAGTATCTAAACCAGGCATGGGATTACAAATGCTGAACTAAAACACTTGTTCAGCTACAGGAAAGGCAATTTCAAGTGCCACCTCTAGCCTAACCAAGCGGTAGCACAGTGGAGAGAGCATCAGCCTGGGATGCTGAGGAACCAGGTTTAAAACCCTGAGGACACTGCCTTGAGCAAGGGGTCACTGGCTCAGCTGGAGCCCCCTGGTCAGGGCAGATATGGGAGGGGAATCAATGAATTAGTAAGGCCCCACATTGTAGAACTGATGCCTCTCATCTCTCTTCCCGTCTGTCCCTATCTGCCCTTCTTTTTTTTTTTTCCTGAACTTGGAAACGGGGAGAGACAGTCAGACAGACTCCCGCATGCGCCCGACCGGGATCCACCCGGAACACCCACCAGGGGCGATGCTCTGCCCACCAGGGGGCGATGCTCTGCCGCAACCAGAGCCACTCTAGCGCCTGGGGCAGAGGCCAAGGAGCCATCCCCAGCGCCCGGGCCATCTTTGCTCCAATGGAGCCTTGGCTGCGGGAGGGGAAGAGACACAGAGAGGAAGGAGGGGTGGAGGGGTGGAGAAGCAGATGGGCGCTCTACTGCCCTTCTCTTTAAGAAAAAAAAAAACCCGTCCCTGGCCGGTTGGCTCATCGGTAGAGCGTCGGCCTAGCGTGCGGAGGACCCGGGTTCAATTCCTGGCCAGGGCACATAGAAGCGCCCATTTGCTTCTCCACACCCCACCTCCTCCTTCCTCTCTGTGTCTCTCTTCCCCTCCCGCAGCCAAGGCTCCATTGGAGCAAAGATGGCCCCCGCGCTGGGGATGGCTCTGTGGCCTCTGCCTCAGGCACTAGAGTGGCTCTGGTAGCAACATGGCGACGCCCAGGATGGGCAGAGCTTCACCCCTAGTGGGCGTGCCAGGTGGATCCGGGTCGGGCGCATGCGGGAGTCAGTCTGTCTCTCCCGTTTCCAGCTTCAGAAGAAAAAAAAATAAAAGAAAAAAACTAAAGGTTAAAAATAAAGGTGGGGAAAACATTCTTAAACTTTGTAGGAGGTTTAAGTAGAAACATTTCTATAAATAAAGGTTTGCCATTATCTGGGAGATAGCTGTTACAGGTTTATTTATCACTAGCATAGTTTATGATCATTTCTTTTTAAATGCTATCAAATAAAAATATTAAACATTCTTTTCTACAACTTGATATATCAACAAAGTAGGACCTACGAAAACAAGCTATCATTGACAGAAAACCATTAGGAATGCCACTGTACACAAAAAGCTTTGTGTTGTTGCTGTTAATAGTCAGAAGTTGGAATTAAATAAAAGTGGGTAATTAGTAAAGGCCAAAACGAAACTGCAGAAGTAAACTGGCAAGGATTTTTTGTGCATGTTACATTAAAAAAAAATTATCACCTGACCTTCAGAGGTAGACCATAAAATTTTATCCAACTATTTGATATACCATGTAATACACTTGGACCTAAACATTTCAAAAATAATTAGAGCCCTGGCCGGTTGGCTCAGTGGTAGAGCGTCGGCCTGGCGTGTGGAAGTCCCGGGTTCGATTTCCGGCCAGGGCACACAGGAGAGGCACCCATCTGCTTCTCCACCCCTCCCCCTCTCCTTCCTCTCTGTCTCTCTCTTCCCCTCCCACAGCCAAGGCTCCATTGGAGCAAAGATGGCCCAGACGCTGGGGATGGCTCTGTGGCCTCTGCCTCAGGGGCTAGAGTGGCTCTGGTCACAACAGAGCAACGCCCCGATGGGCAGAGCATCACCTCCTGGTGGGCGTGCCGGGTGGATCCCGGTTGGGCGCATGCAGGAGTCTGTCTGCCTCCCCGTTTCCAGCTTCAGAAAGGTACCAAAAATAATAATTAGCCTGACCAGGTGGTGGCGCAGTGGATAGAGCATCGGACTGGGATGCGGAAGGACCCAGGTTCGAGACCCCGAGGTCGCCAGCTTGAGCACGGGCTCATCTGGCTTGAGCAAAAAGCTCACCAGCTTGGACCCAAGGTCGCTGGCTCCAGCAAGGGGTTACTCGGTCTGCTGAAGGCCCGCGGTCAAGGCACATATGAGAAAGCAATCAATGAACAACTAAGAAGTCGCATCGCGCAACGAAAAACTAATGATTGATGCTTCTCATCTCTCTCTCCGTTCCCATCTGTCTTTCCCTGTCTATCTCTGCCTATGTTAAAAAAAATAATTAGAAAAAAAGAGATATAGAGAATAGGTAGTCCCTTCAACGGAGAATCCCAACATTTTAAAAAAGGCTGCTACAACTAATTCTTATTATTTCATGTTATTCCAATTTTACTGGTAAATACTTACACATGTCTAAACATTAGTATTTGCTATTTTTTTATCCTTAGCATCTTAAACTCCCAAGGGTTTTTTTTTTTCAATTTTTATCCCCCCCCCCTAGGTTTTAAAAAACCACGAACAGCTTCATTTTTGGTTATGTAACACGAACAAGAAATCCACCAGCACCAAAAACTTTAAAACTCAAATCTTTAGTAGCACTCTTTAGAACACTCTAAATTTAAAAAAAGGAATAATTTGTTAAAGCATGCAAAAAAGTGTAACAGTGAATAAAATCCACAACTGACAAATATATTGGTTAACATTCCAAACATGTATAACCAATGAACATGACCTAGGTTTTTATTGGTATTCACTTCAGAAACTTGAATCCACAGATATAAGCAGTATATAACCAGAAAGTTACAAGTAAACACAGATTATACATGCAAATTTCTGTTCACAAAGGTCACATGTGCAGGTATATGAATTAGAAGCGTGCGTCTAAGATTATGGCCAAACTGTTTTTAAAATGCAGAAATGTAAAATTACACCTTGAAATATGAAAAGATGGTCTACACACTTCAAAAATTAAATGTTGCTTATACCAGATGTATGACAGCTACAGGATTCAAGTGACAAGCAATAAAGTCTCAAGAAATTAATACTGGTCCAAGAGAACGGGAATATTTTTACATTTCACTGAAAATACATCGACTACCAGAATACGAAATCTAGCAGGAACTGAGGGAAAAAAATTACAAAATCTAAAGCCAATTACTTAATATTTCTTATCTAAACAACAGCATAACAGTAAAAGAAAACTGCACCTGTATTTTAATTGCTAATCTTAATTATGTATGTTCTCCAAAATGAAATGCAATTAAAAAAAAAAAGCTTCAAACTCCAAATGAAAAGTCTGCAAGGCTCAGATGAAAATGTGGAATGTTTCAGATGAAAGTAATAAAAATACAATTGGTTTTGTTCTTTATTAAATGGAATCAAAAGTTTTGACATTTCTTTGAAGCTTATAACTACTAAATTTCATTTCTTTGAATAGTTTTACGTTATCTTTTTCTTAGTGGTGCAAGTTGTCTTAAGTAGCTTACGAAGTCAGTCTCTACAAAGTACTTTTCTGTTATTCTGATAAAACAAAAACAATTCTTTAACTTAACCGTATTATGTGTTTTTACTATGACACTTAACACATGAACAGACATCTATTATTTTTTCCACTAAAACAGAAGAGTACAATAGTTTTCTTCTAACTATCAATATTGGATTTAAAAAAGGTTAACATTAAAAACAAAGAACCATTATTTTCTTTGAAATCATTAAGCTTCTTGCACATCTTATGCTTCCTTCTTCTGCCTGCGTTCTTCTGCCAATTTATTCAGAAATTTCTGAAAGAAAAAAAATTACAGGGATTGAGTTATGTAAGAGAAACACAAATGAATTAACTCTAAAATAAAACAGTATATCCAAGTTTAGGGATCTGAGTGTAATTTAACTCTATAATCTTATCACTATTTTATTTTATTATTTATTTTTTTCACAGAGACAGAGAGAGTCAGAGAGAGGGATAGATAGGGACAAACAGGAACAGAGAGAGATGAGAAGCATCAATGATCAGTTTTTCGTTGTGACACCTTAGTTGTTCATTGACTGCTCTCTCCTATGTGCCTTGACCGCGGACATTCAGCAGACTGAGGAACCCTTTGCTCGCGCCAGCAACCTTGGCTCCAAGCTGGTGAGCTTTTTGCTCACACCAGATGAGCCAGCGCTCAAACTGGCAACCTCGGGGTCTCAAATCTGGGTCCACCGCATCCCAGTCTGACATTCTAATTCACTGTGCCAGTGTCTGGTCAGGCTCTTATCACTATTTTAAAGATTCAGTTATTCCTGTTAGCATACAAAACTAAAGTAGATTCAGGAGACCACAATAAGGCATGGGGAAAAGTTAAAATGTGAAAAAACACACACACATAATTATCTCAATGTACAGTTAACATTAACTTAGAGATAATAAAACAACACCAAGTCACACAGAACTACTGCTAGTACAAGAACATAAGATTAGTTAAAATGACATGCATTCATTCAATACCCCTTCCACTAAACCAACTAACTGGGCAACATTTTCTTAAAAGGCCAGCAGTAAAATTTTAGGTCTATGGGCCATTTAATCTTTACTTCAGCTATTTGATTCTACCATTACAGCATTAAAAGTATCCATGAACACTACTTAAATGAATGCCTGTGGCTGTGATCCAAGAAAATTATAAAAGGTGATGGCTGGGCTGCAAGTGTAGCATGCTGACCCATTATCAGACCTGTAACTTCTAATGTTCCCAGACACCAGAGATCTGTTAAGGTATTAATGAAAGTACAAATAAAAAAAACTTTTTAAATCTAGATCTAAAACATCTAAAATGTCTTTACTTTTGACTGAAATTTATGAACTGTAGTTATTGTAAACTGATAAATATTAGAAGAGAATAGAAATATCCTTAAAGAGAAAAAAAAAGCCCAGTTAGAAAACTATCAAGAAATTTATATTTAGCAAGACATTGTATTACATCAGTAATTCTTTTTGTCAATTTTTTATTTATTGAATTTAGTGAGAAAGAAACAAAGAGGGAGGGAGGGAGAGAGAAACAGAGGGAGAGGAGAATGAGGGAGAGAAAGGGAGAAAGAGGGAGGGAGAAAGTGAGGGAAAGGGGAGAGGAAAAGGGAGAGTGAGAGAGAGAACTGTCAATCTGTTCCTGTATATGTCCTGACCTGGGAATCAAACTGGCAACCTCTGCACTTTCAGCATAATGCTCTCATCAACCAAGCTATCTAACTAGGACCCTAGTCAGTAAGCCCCGGCTCACGAGCCACATGCGGCTCTTTGGCCCCTTGAGTGTGGCTCTTCCACAAAATACCATGTGCAGGCACTACCTCGATAAGGAATGTACCTACCTCTATAGTTTAAATTTGGCTCTCAAAAGAAATTTCAATCGTTGTACTGTTGATATTTGGCTCTGCTGACTAATGAGTTTGCCAACCTCTGGGCTAGGGCATTAAGTTCACAATTATTTGAAAATAGAAAATAAAAGAGCGTGCCACCTCCTACAGATTACCTTGAAAACTAAAATGGCTAAAAAATATTAGAAAGCATGCTTTCTTTATGAAGTACCCAGAGATCACATAATATGTATCTCTAGGTAATACATAGTTTCTCCCACCAAATAGATTCATATCAAAAAAGATAAAATATATGAAATTGCTCTTGAAAATTGCCACCATTCTTTTTTCATCTCCATGATGTCAACAACACACACACACACACACACACACCAGTGGTTCTGAACCACAAGAACTAACCACTGTGATGTTGTATCATTAAGTCTATAATCTTTATACAAAAATAGCAGACTGGCAGTTGAAAAACACTGGTATAGACAGCGAAGAACACATATTTAAAACAAGTAATACATTGCACTGCATGGTATCTGCATTCAGCAGTTTATTCCTGCTGGGTGTTCAAAGCACAGTGCAATAGAAATTCAGTATCTGGCAACATTGGTCTTCTTGGCTTTGTGCATGCTAAACCTGGTATTTCTATTGATACAGTATTAATAAATAAATAAATAAAATAAGTGATACAGCCAAGAAGTAGATTTCCTAAATTCAATGCTACCTTTATCCACCTAGTGAACACTGCACATATTTCTAATTAAATAGTTTTGTAGTTTCGTATTACAAGGCAGTGTGAAAAACCAAATTACCTACAATTTTAAGTTCTTTAACTCCTACTTTAAAGTTTCCCCCCAATATCTATTTCAGTCCTTAAGCCACTAAATAAAATACCAAATTTTAAAATCTCGAAATAAGGCCTTGGCTGGTTATGTCAGTCAGTAAAGAGTGTCATCCTCAAACGACAAGATTGCAGGTTCGATCCCCACTCAGGGCATATATAGAAAGCAACCAATGAATGCAGGACTGAGTAAAACTAATGAATTTTTCTATTCCCCATCCCCTCTGTCTCTTAAAAAAAAAAAAAAATTTCATACAGGAATTTGTTATTGTTTTGTGCATTATTTCTTTACCCCTCTAACTTTATATTCTGTTGGTCAAAAACTTACTGAAGTGTCATTATTAATAAATAACTTAGCCTGACCAGGCAGTGGAGCAGTGGATAGTGTGTCGGACTGGAACACAGAGGACCCGGGTTTCAAACCCTGAAGTCGCTGGCTTGAGCGCGGAGTCACTCACTCTGCTGTAGCCCCCCGGTTAAGGCACAATGAACTAAGGTGTCACAATGAAGAACTGATGCTTCTCATCTCCCTTCCTATCTATCTCTCTTAAAAAAAAAAAAAAAAAAAGAATGTATTTTTGGGAAGAGGCTGAATAGATGGTTCAAAAATTGATTAAACTGCTTATGGCCCATCAATAAAGGGGGGAAAAAAAACTGTATCTGAGTCCACAGGGGGTACTACACACATTTTATTTTCCATTAACTGAACATGATTTTTTTTCACAAAAAACTTTTTTAAAATTTTATTCATTTTTAGAGAGGAGAGAGAGAGAGAGACAGAGAGGGAGAGAGAGGAGAGAGAGGAGGGAAGAGCTGGAAGCATCAACTCCCTATGTGCCTTAACCAGGCAAGCCCAGGGTTTCGAACCGGCAACCTCAGCATTTCCAGGTCGACGCTTTATCTACTGCGCCACCACAGGTCAGGCAAAAAACTCTCCTTTTTAAGATTTAGCCTTACCTTTAACTTTTGATAATGGGGAAGGCTGCTGCAATGAGTATTCTTGGCAACTTCTTCATTTGTATAAAAGAGTGAACACAGCTTACAGTAAAACCCTGTTTTAGGTATCACATATTCTATACCTAGAACACAAACATACATTCTTACAAATTCAGGAAGCTGAGTATTTTAATTAGCGTTCTCAATATTTTTTTTGGTGAGAAGTCCAATATGGCCTACGCTAAAACAAAATCCAACAAAAACCATGACATTATTAGTAAATAAAATTGTATTTAATTGATGTTTAAGACAGAATTGTACTCTTATAGACAGAAATATAACAGGTAAACAAAACAAAAAATAAGGTGAAATTCTCAGAAAGCTTTGAGGAGAAATGAGTACATATTGTGTAATGGTAACAAAAGAGAATACAAAATCAGGAGACAGGTAAGGAAAGAGAATATATCAATGAAGATTTATAAATTGTTCTGTACAGAAATAAACTGAAAATGCTATCAGAACTTATGTCAAAACCAGTTAAAATTTTTATATATTGATAGTAAGAGTTTGGGGAGGGTGAGAAGGAAAAAACAAAGCCTTAAATCTCACCAACAGGAACATTGGGCTGATACGGTCCAATTCTATACTCATCTGGAATTGTACAGTCCTCCTTGCTTTCATCACTTTGGCCATCTGCATTTTCACTCGTTTCTTTGTTAGGATCATCAGCATTCTCAGCAGATTCAGCGCCTGGTTCTGTAGTTTCCTCATTTTTAATCCCATTTTCCAACGCTGCTTCATTTTCTTGATCAAGTTCCTCGATTTTGTCCACCTTAATTTCAACCAAACCATCATCATTTGTCACCAGATTTAAATGTCATGCCTGATTTACGAAGTTTCTGAAGTTCCAAATCTTCCTCATCATCAACCTCATCTAGAGTGACAAAACTTTCCACATTCCCTGGGAAATGACGCTGTTAAGAAAGATAAATTTACTCTGCAACATTATCCTGCAGCATCCCTTCCATTGGTTTTATTTAAAGGGAATGGGATGGCGTCTGTCTTTATTCCTTCTCTCAAAATACTAAATCTCCTTCTCCCAAAAATCACTAAAAAAACCCAAAAAACCCAAAAAAACCCAAAACCCACACAAAAAAATAAGCTTATTTTTTCCCCTTCTTTTTTCAAGTCAGAGGAAGGGAGACAAGACTCCCACATGAGCCCCGACAAGGAGGCAACCCCCACCTGGGGCCATGCTCACAACTGAGCTATTTTTAGTGCCTGAGGCAGAGGTTCCAAGGACCATCCTCAGTGCCTGGGGTGATGCACTTAAACCAATCTAGCCAAGACTGTGAGAAGGGAAGAGAGAGACAGAGAGAAGGGAGAGTGAAGAAGCAGATGGTCACCTCTTCTGTATGCCTTGACCAGGAATTGAAACTGGGACATCCAAATGCCAGGCCACCGCTCTACCACTAAGCCAACTGACCAGGGCCAAAACTAAGCTTGTTTTATTTTTTTATTTAATTTTTGTATTTTTCTGAAGTTGGAAATGGGGAGGCAGTCAGACAGACTCCCGCATGCGCCCGACCAGGATCCACCCGGCACACCCACCAAGGAGCGATGCTCTGCCCATCTGGCACATTGCTCTGTCTCAGCCAGAGCCATTCTACTGCCTGAGGCAGAGGCCATAGAGCCATCCTCAGTGCCTAGGCCAACTTTGCTCCAATGGAGCCTTGGCTGCAGGAGGAGAAAGAGAGACAAAGGAGAGGGGGAGGGATGGAGAAGCAGATGGGCTATTCTCCTGTGTGCCCTGGCCGGGAATCAAACCCGGGGCTCCTGCACGTCAGGCCGACGCTCTACCACTGAGACAACCGGCCAGGGCAAAACTAAGCTTATTTTAAAACTAAGTAATGGAAAATTTGCTTTGCATGGCCTGACCAGGTGATGGCACAGTGGTTAGAGCATGAACCTGGGATACTGAGGACCCAGGTTCAAAACTCCATGGTCACTGGCTTGAACCCCCAGCTCAAGGCACAAATGAGAAAGCAATCAATGACCAACTAAGTATCGCAACTACAAGTAAATGCTTCTGAACTCTCTACCTTCCTGTGTGTCTGTCCCTGTCTCTCTCTCTCACACATTTTTTTTGCACTTTGTGCAAAAAAGTCTTGCACAAAGAGCAGAAAATAAATGTATGAAGACATTCATATTCTACACTTTCTGAGATTTATACTCCTAGGGAATATATTTTTAAAAATTAGTTATAAACTAAATGATGCCCTTTGGAAGACAGTATCTTATGATAAAAGTGTTGTTTAAATATCCACTCTAAAATTGTAGTGGTTAAGAAATCAGGCTCTGGAGCATGACTGCCTAGGTTTAAATTTTGACTTGGCCATTCAGAAGCAGTATGACCATGGGCAATTTATGGAACTTCTCCATGCCTCAATTTCCTCATTCATAAAATAAGGCATCTATTGCATATGGTTACTGTAAGGATTAACATACACAAAGAACTCAGAATCTTATAGCATGTAGGCCTGACCAGGTGGTGGCGCAGTGGATAGAGTGTCAAGACTGGGATGTGGAAGACCCAGGTTTGAGACTGCGAGGTCGCCAACTTGAGCACGGGCTCATCTGGTTTGAGTAAAGCTCACCAGCTTGTACCCAAGGTAGCTGGCTCGAGCAAGAGGTTACTCGGTCTGCTGTAGCCCCACGGTCAAGGCACATGTGAGAAAGCAATCAATGAACAACTAAGGTGTCGCAATGAAAAACTAATAATTGATGCTTCTCATCTCTCTCCCTTCCTCTCTCTCTGTTTAAAAAAAAAAATTTTATAGTATGTACTAAATGCTCAAAAATAAACTCTTTAAGAATCTGGAGGTAGGCCCTGGCCGGTTGACTCAGCGGTAGAGCGTCGGCCTGGCGTGCGGGGGACCCGGGTTCGATTCCCAGCCAGGGCACACGGAAGAAGTGCCCATTTGCTTCTCCACCACCCCCCTTCCTCTCTGTCTCTTTCTTCCCCTCCCGCAGCCAAGGCTCCATTGGAGCAAAGATGGCCCGGGCGCTGGGGATGGCTCCTTGGCCTCTGCCCCAGGCGCTGGAGTGGCTGAGGTCGCAGCAGAGCAACGCCCCGGAGGGGCAGAGCATCGGCCCCTGGTGGGCGTGCCGGGTGGATCCCTGTCGGGCACATGTGGGAGTGTGTCTGACTGTCTCTCCCCGTTTCCAGCTTCAGGAGGGAAAAAAAAGAATCTGGAGGTAAAAATCAATTCTCTAATAGCTGAATGTTGTTTATAAGAGATAAAATAGAATTACAGAATCTCACTGCAGGCCGTGGTTGGTTAGCATCGTCCCAAAACACCAAGGTTGTAGGTTCAATCCCTGGTCAGGGCACATACAGAAAGCAACCAATGAATGCACAACTAAGTAAAAGAGTAAGTGAATGCTTCTCTCCCTTTCATTCTCTTTAAAAGCAAACAATAATAATTTTAAAAACTCATTTCAAGAGCCATTTAACATAAGGAGAATCAAAAGCATTTTAATACTCTCTAACCCTTAATGCAGCTGGTTAGTATACCACAGGTCTTTGGTTTACTGGGGATTTTTTTTGGGTTTTGGGGGGTTTTTTTTTGCATTTTTCTGAAGCTGGAAACGAAGACAGTCAGACAGACTCCCGCATGCGCCCGACCGGGATTCACCCAGCACGCCCACCAGGGGCGAAGCTCTGCCCACCAGGGGGCGATGCTCTGCCTATCCTGGGTGTCGCCATGTTGCGACCAGAGCCACTCTAGCGCCTGAGGCAGAGGCCACAGAGCCATCCCCAGCACCCGGGCCATCTTTGCTCCAATGGAGCCTTGGCTGTGGGAGGGAAAGAGAGAGACAGAGAGGAAGGCGCGGCGGAGGGGTGGAGAAGCAAATGGGCGCTTCTCCAGTGTGCCCTGGCCAAGAATCGAACCCGGGTCCTCCGCATGCTAGGCCGACGCTCTACCACTGAGCCAACCGGCCAGGGCGGTTTACTGTTCTTTTTATCACGTATTTTTATATTCATGTTTATTTGCTATGCTCTTATTTGTAACATGTTCTAAGAAAAATATATATATTTATTTTTTGTATTTTTCTGAAGTTGTAAACGGGGAGGTAGTCAAACAGACTCCCGCATGCGCCCTACCAGGATCCACCAGGCATGCCCACCAGGGGGCGATGCTCTGCCGCAACCAGAGCCATTCTAGCACCTGAGGCAGAGGCCATGGAGCTATTCTCAGCACCTGGGCCAACTTTGCTCCAGTGGAGCCTTGGCTGCGGGAGGGGAAGAGAGACAAGAGAGGAAGGAGAGGGGGAGGAGTAGAGAAACAGATGGGCTCTTCTCCTGTGTGCCCTCGCCGGGAAACAAACCCAGGACTACTGCACGCCAGGCCGACGCTCTACTACTGAGCCAACCGGCCAGGGCCTAAGAAAAATATTTTAAAAATTATTGAAGTATCTGATGAAGCTTATGTTTCTCAAAACATACAAACAAAAAAAACAAACAAGTTTTCAAGGTCAACAATTTTTGAATGAGTGGGAAAATGTTTCAAGTGTCTTTGGTTGGCTAACTTATTGCAAACTCCACCCCATGCTTTAAAAAACAGGCCAAACTACAGCTGCCTGCAAGTACTTAACACACTACCACAACAATATAGAAAAATACATAGCTGTCTTTCTCCTTCTATTACTAAAAAGTTCCCAAGTATTGGCATTTTTTGGCAACTAAAAGGTCTTGTTTAATCTATTTATTGCAGAGTTCAGACTTAAAAAAGTTTATATTATAGTTCATATCTAATATTTTCTTATATAAATAACCACTTCTCTTTGACCTTGCTAGAGTAGATAATTTGAACATTTACCTGTTCTAGTTTTCTATTAAAACAAGTCAATGTACAATCTTCCTTTACCTTTTTGAGTTTTTTCTTTGTAGCTGAAGCACTCGCATCTTTTTTCACAGCTTTGTCTGAAGGTTCCTTTTTCCCATCAGAAGTCACATCACCTAAATTAGCAAGGTCTGTCTCATCTCCTACTGAACTGCCACTTTCTAGCAGTGCTGCTGCTTCTTCTTCATCTACAAGTAGCTCATCTTCAGATTCAAGAAGCATGCTAGGTTCTTGTTCTGCCTGATCGTCTTTTGTATCTTTTTCACCATCTTCACCTGACTTTTCTTCTTGCTCTTTTCCTTCAGTTGTACTTTCAGTCTTCTGGGAACCATCAGTTTTGGATTTCTTATCACTTGGAGATTCTTTGCCATCTGGAGAATAAGATCTTTTTCTGAAATCAATAGATATTTCAATTAATTCTGAGTTGGAAAACAAAAGTTTACTATACACACAGACACACACAGATAATGAAATTACCTGGATTTATCTTTTCTCAATAAGTCAATGCCTCTGTTAGGAATCTAAAAGACAAAATTTTGCGTTAAATAAATGAATGAAAATATTCATCTGCAGTATAATTATCCAATTTAATAATTGATGACCATCCTTCATATAATCAACTAAGCTTATACAATCCCTACAGACATACCTAGAATCTAAGCTACCTACAGTCAGCAGTTCATTACAATCGACATTTCAATAAAGCAGTGGATAATAAACATCTTTGGCAGAACTCTTGTTTAAACAGAATCTAAAATACAACAGCCTATTCAGGCAGTGACACAGTCAATAGTCAGCCTGAGGTTCTGAGGATCCAGGTTTGAAACCGAGGTCATGGGCTTGAGCGTGGGATCCTAAACACGACCCCATGGTTGCTGCTTGAATCCCAAGGTCTCTGGCTTGACTGGAGCCCCCTGGTCAACGCACATGAGAAAGCAATCAGTGAATAACTAATGTGCTGTAACTATAAGCTGGTGCTTCTCATTTCTCTCCTTTCCTGTCTCTCTCCCTTTCTGTGAGTCTCTCACACACATAAACACACAAAAGCAGTAAAAGGTGCTTTTATAGAACAGATAAAAAATTGCTGCTACTGAGGAAGACTGAAAAAAGAAGAGATTGCTATTTTAATAACTAAACACTATAATACTCTTTTACCCCATTATTATTATTTTTTTTAATTATTCATTGATTTTAGACAGAGGAGTGAGAGAGCAGGAGAGAGAAACGTGGGAGGAACAGAGCGGGAAACATCAAGTCATAGCAGTTGCTTCTTGTGACTTGAACAGGCAAGTCCAGGGTTTAGAACCAGCAACATCAGCATTCTAGGTAGATACTTTATCCACTGTGCCACCACAGGTCAGGCGACCCTATATTCTATTTTTGCCCATTTAAGACAATAAATAGTGAGATAGGCTCCTGCAGGCGCCCAGACTGGAATCCACCCAGCAATCCCCATTTGGGGCTGATGCTTGAACCAATTGAGCAATTGGCTGTAGGAGGGGAAGAGGGAGAAAGAGGGAGAGAAGCAGATGGTTGCCTCTCCTGTGTGCCCTGACCGGGAATCAAACTTGGGATGTCCATATGCCAGGCAGAGAGACACTCCAGCATGTGGCCAACTGGGATCCACCCAGCATGCCCATTAGGGGGAGATGCTCTGCCCATCTGGGACATTGTTTCGTTGCAACCAGAGCCATTCTAGTGCTTGAGGTGGAGGCCACGGAGCCATCCTCAGCGCCTGGGCCAACTTTGCTCCAATGGAGCCTTGGCTGTGGGAGGGGAAGAGAGAGAGAAAGAAGAGGGGGAAGGGTAGAGAAGCAGATGGGCACTTCTCCTTTGTGCCCTGGCCGGGAATCGAACCAGGGATTCCTCACGCTGGGCCAATACTCTACCAATGAGTCAACTGGCCAGAGCTCCCTATATTCTTTTTTTTCTTTTCTTTTTTTTTCATTTTTCCTAAGCTGGAAACGGGGAGGCAGTCAGACAGACTCCTGCATGCGCCCGACCACCAGGCATGTCCACCAGGGGGCAATGTTCTGCCCCTGTGGGGCGTTGCTCTGTTGCATCCAGAGCCATTCTAGCGCCTGAGGCAGAGGCCACAGAGCCATCCTCAGCGCCCGGGCAAACTTTGCTCCAGTGGAGCCTGGGCTGCGGGAGGGAAAGAGAGAGACAGAGAGGAAGGAGAGGGGAAGGGGTGGAGAAGCAGATGGGCGCTTCTCGTGTGTGCCCTGGCCAGGAATAGAATCTGGGACTCCTGCACGCCAGGCCGACGCTCTACCACTGAGCCAACCAGCCAGGGCCCCTATATTTTTAATGACAACAAATCAAGTACTACATACCCTTAGTACCAATTTTTTATATTTTTCAGACAGGTCAACTTTCACACATCTCCCCTGAAACCAAAGGGCCTTTTTCAAACAGTGGTCAACCATTGCCATTGCATCTTCTCTGGTTTCCATCTCAATAAAGGCCTTAAAAAAATTAGAAAACATTATTTTTCACAGAATTGTATAAGAACTCTATTGTTTTATTGTTTTTTCTATTTGGTTCTTAGGATAATTAAATCTTTAAGCACATAAACATTGGTATGTTAAAAGTCACCCAATAAAGTAAAGACAACTTGTTAAAACTACAAAGTAGTACCAAGTATTAAACCACTTATATGCAGACTTTCTGCGAAAAAATCATTGATGGTATACCAATAAATAGTTGAACAAATAAACTAATTGAATTTTTAAAAATCATGTAAAATGTGGAAAAACAGCATAACCCCAGTTGATGTTAAAAATAAATAAAGGTGTGTGTGAGAGTGGGAAAATACCTATAGACACACAGCAGGAAGATTTTTGGAAGCAAACCCTGGAAACAAATACTGTTACTAGCCTGAGCAAAAGAGAGCTTTACTTTCCACTTGCCATCTACTACAAGGTGGGAAAAAAACATTTTATCATTGTTTGGCTACAAAAATTGATCTATGAGAAGATAAAAGAAAATTACTTCCCCTTGCTTTCTATACTGAAAATAGTATTTTAAAAAATTAGGGACTTTAAGAAATAATCATTTCCCGGACCTTTATACATATATTACCTGACTTTTCATCCTCATCAGTATATAATTCTTTATTTTCCCATAAGGTTCAGCAAGTTTAAGGACAGCACTGTCAGAATAGCCAGAATGAGGTAAGTTGCTGAGATGTATCACTCGTCCAACCTCCTGCTTCTGATCAAACTTCTGGTCTGGTTTCCCTTCAGGTTTCTTTAATTTAATAAACAGAAAAGGAAAGGACATGTCAAATGTTGGTAGATACACTATGATTATGAGTTAATAGTTAATATTATCCTAGTTATCAGCAGCTAAATTAGCAAAAGTTAACTTTAAAGTAGCCAAAGTTAATAATTAAAACAATGTATTAAATGATTGGTAATACAAATCAGAAAAACTAGATGTTACCTTTATTCTTTTATACTTCTGGGATAAATGAACTCTCACTGGCTTTCCAAATACTAACGCTGGTGTAGTTGTGTAATAATCCACTGCAGCCTGAGCATCTTCTGTGGTTGCCATTTCAATAAATGCCTGAAATTGCACACATACACACAAAAATTATTACGAACAAACATTGTTCAGTCTTTCATACTTAATCAGAAATATTTTCAAGAATCTAAATGCAGAAAAACCTACATTGCTAATTTGACATTTTTTAAAAAGTCATCTCAGCCTGACCAGGCGGTGGCGCAGTGGATAGAGCATTGGACTGGGATGTGGAGGATCCAGGTTCGAGACCTGGAGGTCGCCAGCTTGAGCGCGGGCTCATCTGGCTTGAGCAATAAGCTCACCAGCTTGGACCCAAGGTCACTGGCTCAATTGAAGGATTACTCGGTCTGCTGAAGGCCCGTGGTCAAGGCACATATGAGAAAGCAATCAATGAACAACTAAGGTGCCGCAACGAAAAACTGATAATTGATGCTTCTCATCTCTCTCCATTCCTGACTGTCCCTATCTATCCCTCTCTCTGACTCACTCTCTGTCCCTGTAAAAAAAAAAAAAAGTCATCTCAGATTTTATCGTCATGTTACTAAAACTATCACTCATAGCTACTCGACTTGAAATAATCATTTGGCATGATTTTGGTAAAAGTTTAAAATGACTTTCCAAAGAATTATCCTCTTACAGTAGTTTAATAATGACAATTTACTGTTTAAGAATAAAAATTTATAAACTTACTAATTATCTGTTAGTACTAGAAACAATTCCTGGCCTGACCAGTGGTGGCGCAGTGGATAAAGCATCGACCTGGAAATGCTGAGGTCGCCAGTTCAAAACCCTGGGCTTGCCTGGTCAAGGCACATATGGGAGTTGATGCTTCCAGCTCCTCCCCCCCTTCTCTCTCTCTGTCTCTCCTCACTCTCTCTCTCTCTCTGTCTCTGTCTCTCCCTCTCCTCTCTAAAATGAATAAATAAAAAATAAATAAAAAAAATATTTTTAAAAAAAAGTACGAAAAAAAAATTTATGGAAAAAAAAAAAGAAACAATTCCTTTAATAAGGTTTCATTGTAATATAAATGATAAACCCTTGTTTATACTAATTATCCTGTGGCAAAAATGGTGTCTGTCCTGACTGGGTTGGTTAAGAGCTTCAAGCCAATAACAAGATTGTGGGTTCGATACCCAGCCAGGACACATACAAGAATCAACGAATAAATGCATAAATGGGTGGAACAACAAATCTTTGTCTCTTTCCCTCCCACTCATACCCCAAAATCAATTTTTAAAAAATGGTTCTGTTATATGTCATTTCACTTAAAGAACCTATTGACATCAAGACGTACTGTATTAACATACTTCAACTATTGGCTTTCTCCTCTACTTCATTCTATATTGATGATTTATGATTACAATGAGTTCTTTTTCTAATACAAACCATGTAATCTCTTTAGGAAATATATATATTAGTGATGAATAAATATTATACTTATTTCAACTCATACCTCATTAATTTTATTTAAAATCAAATGATTTGAAATGACTCCAAATGGTTCCACCAGCTGTAATAATTGGTATCTCAAGTTTTTCCCTCGCTGAAAATCCATGATGTGAACAACTCGGCTAGTTTCCTATCCATTGGCCCGGGGGGAGAAAAAAAAAATCAAGTAACTCTCTCTTTAAAGTCAATAAGTCTCTTTAAGAATATGAAACAGCTATGCATTACAAATTTTATAGTCTAATGTTAACCAGACATTTTAAATATTTAAAATAAAAACTACTAACATTCTAGTGAATCTAAAAACTATACAGGAAGCCCTGGCCAGATAGCTGAGTTTGTTAGTGTTCACAGCCCGGGCAGAGGAACAGATTGATGTTCCTGTATTCTCTCTAAAATCAATTAATAAGTGAATAAACAAACAAATAAACAAAAACCTCACAAATAAACCTACACAGGAAATCAAGTGTCAGTGGGGTAAGACAGACCTCCAAGTTTCAAAAAACAGTCTCCGCACTACTTTTTCAACTGAATGCTGTTGTGCATTCTTGATAGCAAAGTTCTCAACACCCTGGATCAAGGTGTGATTTCTGAACTACAAGCATATGAAAACTAAAAGTTTTAAATTTATCAAAGTCATAGAAAAGCGTGATGGCTTTTAAACTTTAGTAGTTTTCTGATAATAAGGACTATGACACAGATTCAATTAGCAAGAACTTAAGTCAAATAACATTCATAAAACAGCCAATACAGTAAAAGCAAGTGATGTGTTTCACTGACCACTCTGCCTTTTTGCATGTGTCTTGGTCCTTGCAGGTTCCCATTTCCAGCACCTTTATGGAGAAAAAGTATTTTTTTCAGTCGCATAATATATATATTGCCATAATAGGCCATTTCAATTGAAAAATGAACTTTAAAACACTAAAAGGATATTATAAATATTGTAAGAGTACCACATCTTTTAATGCAATGTTATTTTTGAATAACAGTTTAATAAGCTTTCTTTTGCCCATATCATTGTTTATTTTAATGGTAAAAGCTCTTAAAGCCTGACTGGTGGTGGTGCAGTGGGTACAGCATCGACCTGGGACACTGGGGTTCGGTTTGAAACCTCAAGGTTGCTGGCTTGAGAGCAGGCTCACCAGCTTGAGGGTGGGATCATTAGTTCAGCTAGAGCCCCCATCTCACTTTCCCCCAATCAATGAACTGAAGTGCTGTAACTATGAGTTGATACTTATTATCTCTTCCCTTAAAAAAATAAACAAAAAGCAAACAAACTACCAAAAGCTCTTAGGAAACGGTAACATGAGTTTTCTAATCACCCAGATTTCCTCTTGGTCCAACTGCTGGTCCCCCAAGATGAAATGAGGGAGGTGGAGGCCCCAGAATTCCTGGTGCTGGGTTTGTAGATTGCTGCAACATGAATGGATCACCCCTAGTAATGCAAAGACATAAAATATAAGACTCACAATAGTGACATCCATGAGAAGTAATATTTATTATTAAAACACCCCTTGTCTAACTATGACTCTAATCTTTGCGGGCATTTATGTGTAAAGCATGTAGAAGAAAATCTTAATAGTAATTAATACAATGAAAATTACTACATAAAATGGTTTTTAAAAATTCTTTCACCCACAGTGCTTTTGCTCTCATATTCAATAAAAAAAAAAATTAGAAGATATTTTGAAAGTTTAACCTGAATTCCTTATATTGATCTCCTTTACAAACAATAGCATAAAAATTTTAACTTACATTGTGTGTCCTGTATCATTGTCAGGATTCCATTCTGGGTAGCTTTAAAAAGACCAGAAAATTAACTTTAAAATAAAACTGTCCTTTTCACAAAGTAGCCTTGTTTGGCCCTTAAAATAGAGATAAATTATTAGTAAAGTTATATGAAAGACTGTTAGAAATATTATGGTTTAAAACATGTTAAATATAGATATTTCCCAAAGAAAAATTTCAAAACTCATAATCCAAATGAATGAAAATAAACAAGTTCTGCACTGAAAATGTAAGTAATCTAATGCTGAAATTAAAAATTTCTCATATTTGTTGTCATAATAGAAAAAGTGTTGCATGAAGATGAAAATATGGGCTTGTATATTCAATAATTTTGGAGCATGTATTACTATTGCTGAAAATACTGTATGGCCTGACCAGGTAGTGGTCCAGTGGATAGAGCGTCCACCTGGGATGCTGAGAACCCAAGTTCAAAACCCCAAGGTCGCCAGTTTAAATGAGGAATCAGATATGAGCCCAAAGGTCGCTGGTTTGTGCAAGGGGTCACTGGCTCAGTTAGAGGCCCCCCAACCCCCAGCAAGGCACGTATTAGAAAGCAATCAATGAACAACTAAGGTGCTGCAACTACAAACTGATGCTTCTCATCTCTCCCTTCCTGTCTCCATCGCCAAAAAACCCTCTATGTATCAAAAGCTACCTTTTCAGTCTATTAAAAAATTCTTTCAATTTGTATAAAAAGAGCATTTCTTTACATTTATCCTAGAAATAATATTAAGTAACAAAGTACCACTATTACTGCATCTAACATTCCATTAAGATCCCAGATCTAAACATTTTACTAAATAGTATTGCCTGGACATTATCAACTACACAGTCGTAATAATGTGGATATTACAAAGAAATGATGAACTCCCAAAAACCAATCAATGGCTGTTTCTGAATCACGATTAAGGATGCTTTAAAGGTATTTCAAACTCCTACATTTCAAGAAGAAGCTGGCATCGACGACTGTGACTTGCTCCATTGATATGTTGACTCCACTCCTGCAGCAAAGTAAATTAGTAGAATTAACAAAAATAAAGCTAAAATATTTTTGTTTGAACCGTTCAACTTCTAGAATGTTAATCTATATGCAATATCTATTATAGGCTGTATAAACACCTGCACATTCACTAATCACATTGAATTTAATTTAAAACCATTTATCCGAATCCTTGTATCTTGATCCTGCCCTCAAATACGCCATGCACATTCTTGGAAAAACTGGATAATTTGGTTAACATACTAACAGACCTGACAGAAAAAAGATAAAGAGTTAATAAAGATCAAGAATAGTAACTGACCTTGAGGATCAGCTAGACATACTAATTTCTGCTATAGACCAAATTAAATTATTCATGTCATATATTAGAATTGTTTTTTATAGTACTCTAAATATGACAAAATACCACACTCATATCTACTTTTCTAGAAAATATCACTTTAAATGTAAACAATGTTAAAAATATAAGCTTTAATTTCATCTAGCTTTTGAGGTATGATCCAAGTAAACTACAGATATAAAAAAGCTAAGACAGGAATGGCTTTTCTAGAAAATGCTTCACATTTATCCATAAACTAAGTTCCCATTATATTTCCCCAAAATAAAGAAGCAAATTTCAATCAATGCCTGTTTCCAACCTTTAGAGAAGGAAACATTGCATTTGATCAATACCTGCTCCTTTTTGATTATTTTAAATTTAAAGGGATTAACTATTTTATGCAAATAAATTTTTTCTTTAGTGTTTAAAAAATATATAAGTGATTAACATAAGAAAGAGTTGGGAAAAGTGGGCTCTGCTGCTGTACTGCTTGGGTTCCATTTCCAAGGTATCATTTACTTGCTAGATGTGAATCCCTGGTACAAGATAAAATTCACTGCGATTCAATATTCTTCTATGGTTTTATGAAAAGTAAGTAAATAAAGGTAAACTGCTTATCAGAACATTGCCAGGGGTAAAGACAGTGCTCAAAAAAGGAATGATTATTACATTGCTTATAAAAGCTATCTTGTTTTACAATTTCTTCTTTGTTTTTCTTCTTTTTAAGTAGTACTTTTCACAAATTCCTAAATTAGGCAACAAACTTTGTAACACCCACGTTACCTAGGTACAATTATATTTGGAATATAAAACATGGTCAGGCAATGTTTTTTAAAAAGGTCTCACTCAAAGCTGAATTAAAACAAGAAACCAAATAACCAAGAGATACCTTTTGGAAAAGCTTTAGTTATATTAATAAACGGGATCCTAATTTTAAAAACTGATTTATATTATAAGCTTGCTTACATACATTGCTATGACATAATAAAATTAACTAAAATCCCACGAGAGAACTAAGATGGAATACGTCCAAACAGAATGATACTTCTCAGAACTTGCGAAGAGCTACCTCTCAAATCTAGATTGTCTTTTGAATATAATGGCTATACAAAGAGATTTTTCCAGCTGGCTCTACAACCAAATATTTGGGATATAAAAAAATTTTACTTGCAAAGCAACAGACCATTGACTTATTGGAGGCCACTTTTAAAAAGGCTGTAAGAGGCGCCACGGGTAAAGTTCACAAAATTCAGAAGAAGGATTAAACAAATTTAGAATTTTCTGAACTAAAAATATTCTCAGATTTTATTTATAAAATACTTGAAAAGTAGTGTGTTGGGAGAGGAGTAAGTTATACTGTTAAGGCATGCTTCTAAATCATAGGAGATGGAAAGGATATCTCATCTAGTTGCACAGAAATTATTTATATCCAATTTCCCATTCCCTCTAAAGGTTCAAACTAATACTAAGTGTGGTAGATCTTTCAAAGTACTACAAGGAAGGCCAAGATGAAAACCAGTTGCAAACCTCCCAAACCCACCCATTACTAATCTGCACTACCACATCTGATCTTTTCCTGTTTAGTTTAAAGTGAGGATAGGATTAAGAGTCAAAGGGTTTTTTAAAAACCTATATCCTTGGATTCTACATTGAGGTCACTCTCACATCAGATTGATAAAGACTAAGGATTCACTTTTTGAATTCAGAAGTTCTGTAGGAAAACTAAGTTATACAAAGAAAGGATAATTTGGAGAAGCACTTCTGGAATGGCAGAATAAAGAACATAAGGTCTCCTAGAGCAATACTAAAAGGAAATAAATGAACTCAAGTGACAAGACAGCAAAAGGGCAGTTTCCTTTAAGTAAAAGGATTTGAGGTTGTGTAGAAAAGCAACTTGACGTTCTAAAATGACCTAAAAAGAAAGAAAAGCAACACCATCACTGAAAGTCACTTAAAATATCAAAAATAATGATGACAAATTAGACGATGTTTCTTTCACCAAGTTTCTTACTTCACATTAAGAAGTTTTGATCATGTCCATTATTTAATGTTACCAATAAGTGAAAAGAACAGATTTTCCAAGTTATGCAGCAATACCAGAGAGCAGGATTAAATGTTTAAAATTTTTTTCATCATCTACTTTCACCACAGAAATTTTCTCTAAAGTCAGTCACATTGTTTCTAAACCAGCTATCAAATGAGTAAAAACCACTGCTAAATGTATTTAATTTTTTAATAATGCAGGTACCCAGGAAAACATCAGCTATGTTAAGAAAACTTGAATACCTTGAGATTTCCACTTCTTAAAATTGGTCCAATTTACAAATACAAAATTTGTAAATCAAACAAGCAAAGAACCTCTAAACTAGTTCTTAAATATTCCCAGTATTGTGGCAGAACTCCCAAAACTAGCTAAGGCCTAAGCATGTTTACATGTTAAAAGTACCTCTTGCACTAGAGTTAGGGTATCTTACTCGTGAATCCAAAATTTCACCAAGTATCTTAAACCTGTTCTTTTTTAATTTAGACCCATTTACTGTCATTTATTAATGTCACTGCTCAGGAACAAAAAGGCAGCAAAATTTGGAGAAAAAAATAATCATATATATATGATTCAAATCCTCCCCTGGTTTCCTTTTGTGTTCTTTCACTCAACTGATTTTTCTATGTGCAAGTAACAAGGTTAAATTACTGCTCAAAGTCAGAAGACGTCTTTTAACAGGTTTTGACTCAACAAAGATTTTAATTCCCTTACAATCACATTCATTTAAGACACTGTACCTAGTGATTTTCCTTGGAATTTAGAGATCCTAGTTGAAAATATCAGTCAATATTGCCATTACTGCAAATAGGCAAGTAAAAAAAAGCATTTTGTGTCACCAAAGTTTAACTGATCTTTTCATTAAATCAACTTCCATCAGACACAGAACTTGAAGTTCAGCACTGAATAAAAACTAAATTCCATGATATACTTAGTATTATCCAACAAATTTGAAGACAGTATCAAAAACACCTACCAAACAAAATTTCCTTTTTTTTTTAAGTTTTGGGCTCTATGTCTTAAATAAAAATTAATCTATGAAATTAAATTTAGCATTTAATGTTAATTTATTTTGGTAGGGAATAAAAATAACATTCCTTGTTTGATTACTTAAACTATACATTAATTCAAGATTTTTGCAATAGGTATATACTAAGAATTATTTTTAAAACATTTTTTGAGCACTCTAAATTTAAAAACAGAAGTCTCGTCGTTTAATTATCTGAGACAAAAATATCAAGATCTACAGCGTATTAAAAACAAAATCTCTAATAATCTTATTTAGTTTACTCAAAAATTAACTCACTAAAAAATGCATTTTAAGGGACTAGCTGTGAAAAGAAAATGACCTTTCCGGATGTTACTGTAAATGAAAAGCTCCCCTGTAACCGTAACCATCAATTTCATGGCAGCAACATGTTCCAGTTAAACAGAATTAACTATATACAGCACATCAGGAAAACCAGATGGTCACAGATTATAATCAAGCTAGTAAGAGTGCTATAATGTTGACTTTAAGTCAACTGCACTGTATACAGGGGGGAAAAAATCAGAGAATGAGTAAAATTGAAACGTTGAAAGAGAAAGAACATTTAAAAGGGCATTTTGAAAAAGTTCTCATTTTGCCAGATGTGATAATTAAAGCAAAGGAGAATTCGACATATATTTTTTTTCCCCTCAAATGACTATAGCAGAAATCTAAGCCTAAGTCAGAAAAAGAATATGTTTTATCAGGAACACAGAGCAGGATACTGCAGTAATTGATTTTTCCAAGTCTCTAAAGGTATAGATGCAATATGGGATAATAAAAAGTGAGTTTTGAAGTATGTTTAAGAAAGTTGTGGAAAAGCAGAAAAAAAATGATGAAAAATTTCAGTCACAGCATGAGAATTTGTGTTAAGGGAAATTAAAAAAGGAAGAATGAACTAATCTAAAATATGAAACATACTGAAACAAACACCAGGGCTCTACATTAACTCTTTCCCTGTAGCCACAGATAAGGAAAAAAAGAGAATTGTTCAAGAATCCATCTTTACTACATACAAATCAACAATCAAGACAGATGGAAAGCTAAAATCTAGCATCCTGAATGGCAGAGCACATTGACTGCATAAAAAATACTTAAAACAATTCAACAAAGCAGACAAAAAACTGCTTAAATATGATTAAGAAGAATATACTGATGCCAAAAACCAACAAGATAATCCCAATGGATGACAGCTTTGTGGCCAGAAGTAATCTAGGCAGATTGTATTAATGTAAAGCCCTGGTTTATGCTCAAAAAACAATTACCTTCCAAATAAAGTATACTCAAAAGTATAAAATTCTTGATCAACTCAGTGTCACCAGACTACAGAATTAGAGTAAAAGATATAGGTAAATACAGAATAGACACTACAATGTAAAAGAAATTAGAAGCATCTGTTGCATTAACTCACCTTATTAGAATGAACTGGCAAATCACATATAGAGCACAGATGGGGATAACCCTTCGGTAAGAGTCCATGGAAGTCTTCAATATTGCTACTTGGAGGAGCGCCCCTCTTTTTCTCAAAGAGAGATCTCTCTTGTAAGGGGCCAGGACCACGTCCCATTCTCTCATACTCACTGTCAAATTTATGATAGTTATGTGAGGTCTCACCAAAAAAAGAATCATCCCTACACCTTTCTCCATCTCTCAATCTGTCATCTTCATAATCCATTCTGTCATAATAACCAGATTCTTGAGAACGACTTCCATGGTCATAATCAAGCACTGGGTTGAGACTGGGACCACGATCATCAAAACTATCTCTTCTAAAGTGCCTTTTTTCTTCCCAATCATCCCTAGGTACTCTGTATGGTGGCTCCCGTGTAGCAGATCTGCCATCTCTACCATAACTCAATGTAGGGCCTTCTTCAGTTCTCCTCCTCTTAAGTTGTAGAAGGATTTGGGGCAAATTCTCAGGAGTAATCTTGTCCTCTGGATAACGACTCAGTTCATCTAAGTCTCTAGCAGACAGACCAAAGCTGGCCAAAATGTTACTGGCTTGGTCTGCATCTCCACGGTGTTGAGAAGACAAAGGGAGTGGACCTCTACTTCCAATGTTAAATATAGACTGCAAATTATGGGAAGAAGTACTAGCAGAAGACAGTGCACTATGAGCTCCTTGTTGATTCAATGAAGAACTCATTCCAAGATTCATTAAACTAGCAAGGCGTGCAGTACCCTGGTTCATCCTTCCAAGAGATGCTGGCATACTTAAAGACTGGGTAGCAGCAGCAAGAAGGCCTATTCCTGCTGCAGACAGGTCACGCCCATGACCCTGCGTGTCCCTACCGAGAGATGACTGCTGGAATGACTTGGACATTGTAGAACTATCTCTGGTCTAATTTATAGATTAAAAAAAAATTTTTTTTAAGATGGCCAAAAAGAAAGCTCAAACTAGAAAACTAGGTTAACTGTGCTTCAAAAAATGGTAACGCCAAGAAAAAGGATCAATAAGGACTGTAGAATCTTCTTCAAGCTGAGAACCAGCAGACAACTCTGTAGAAAAATAAGCAATTTTAGTCATAAATCCCTTTAAGTAGATGCCGTTTTTTAAAGAAAAAAACTTATGCATCATGTTGATTAAAAAAACCACTTAAGATCTCAAACTTACAAGGAATTTATTATATATCTTAAACAGATTCCAGATGTATGCAGAGCCTGCATATAGATATTTAAAAAGTAGTCTTTCATGCTAAAGTTTTAACTATTAAAGGGAATTTCATACTAAATTTAAAAACATTTCAATTGAAGGGTTAGATGTCTGAGGCACATCAAAATTTCAGTAAAAATATAGATGGGTCTTTTCTTTCAGAAGAATAAAAATACACCCTATGATGCTTATGTTCCAGAAGACTAAAAATAAAAAATCAATGTCAACAAGTCAAAGATGAATCAATTGTATTCTGCTTTAGAAAATGAGACCTATTATAACTATCAGAAAGAACTAAGTAAAACAAGTAAATGAAGTTTAGGTGTCAAGTACCTAGTATAAGATCTAAGACCAAATGCAACAGCAGAGACTTTTATGGAGCAAAATCAATTTGAGGTATAAAGACAGATGTGAAGAAAATTGACTTCCTACAGTTTAAGGATTTATGCACAAATTTACGCCATATAACTAACTGCCTTCTTACTTTCCACCCTATGTCAGGCAGTGATTATTTCATTTCTAATATTATAAGGTAAGAACTAAGCATGGCCAGTATGGAAATAAGAGACTGTCCAAGGAAAAAAAAAACCCAATACAGGAAGTGTACATGATTTAAAGAAATGAAACTCCCCAGGTTAGTATCCATCAACACTCATTTAATGCTCAGGGCTTCAGCACCTGTAGAGCTCAAAACAGGAAAAATGAAAACAAGATCTTGCTTGCAGAGATTTCTGGAAAGTTTTCACAAGAATAGCCACAATTACCTGTAAAATTTTAATTCTAAATACGATCACCCAAGATATGTTTCTGGATGAAATTTTCATTTTCTTTCTTAAATCGTTATTTTACCCCAGAAATTGTTATGCAAGAATTTGCAAAGCAATTATGTATGACTCTCATAAAATATTAAATGGTATATACATCAAATGTCCTTGATGAAACAATTTTTATAATCACAACTACTACAGAAGTTTTAAATCATTTGCTAGAAAATTCTATCTAGAGGCTTTGTTAAATTTTGTTTGATTATACACCTAAGTATTGATAGTTCAATACATTAAATATTGCCTGGTTTTTACTGTTAAAAACCAGGCAATATTCAATAGTTTCAAGTCCATTATGGAACCAATCCCACCAATGATAGAATAAAGCAAGAAAACACTGGACAAATACAGTGGTAGAGGAAATATTTTTAAAAAGGTTACAGGCAGGACATTTTACAAAAAGATGTAAAAAAGTTTAAAAGACACAAATGCTATCAGAGGTGACTGGAATTATACATGTTTTTGCACACCAAGAAAGATGAATTGGAGAAAAGACACCAAAGAAACTAGTTCTGGATGAAACCTACTATATAAACTACTTAGGCATTCAGATAAGATTAATAAAAATAAAGATAAGAGTAAGCGGACTTTGTTGGATGAGTTTATGTCTTATAAATGCCATACAGAAATTGTGTAAAAACACTAGTAGAACCTTCTAAATTTCCATGTATACTTTGAGAAAGAGCAAAACTTTTAGAGGGTTTTACAAAATCGGTATTTCAAAATACCAAGGCTATTATTATTCATTGTATTTTTGCTCTTCATGTTATAGCCAAAGCTTTGCATTGTTGAAAAGCCAGTTTTTAAAAACTATTCTTTTTCCCTCTGGGAAACTATACAGTAGTATTATGATCATGTATGAAAATTTTAAATCCATCATATTTTAAGAAGAATTTGTCAGATTAGAGATCTCAATTACTTCTTTGTAAAGTACAATGAAAACAATAAATCTGAAAAAAAAAGTTAAGTTAAAAGATAACCTTTAACAAAACAGAAAATGGATGTCAGAAAAAGGGTAAGACAATGTCAACCCCATGACAACTTGTAATTTCATTAAGATTAATCTTAATATTTCTGACTCAGTTTCAATTTAAATACACCCCCACACAAAGATATGAGAGTAATATTATTGAAAAGGTACTGAAGTCAGATCTCTGAAACAAACAAAATTCTTAAAATACTTTCATTAGAACAAAGAAACTGAGAGAAATCAGGCACTATTTTTTTCTGATTTAAAAAAATTTTTTTTATTGACTTTAGGTAAAGGAAAAGAGAAACATCTATTTGTTGTTCCACTTATTTATGCATCCATTGGTTGGCTATAAAAACTGAATTTATTGGGGCACAGGTTCAAATATGAAACTCAATAAAACATCACCTGCACATTGGATGGAGTGCTCATAGCCCCAAGCAAAGACTCTTTTGTCCCCCTTCCCTTTGCCCACTTCCACCTCCACCCCAGCCCCCTACTAACTTTGGCTATCACCACACTGTGGTCTATGTCTTCTTCTCTGTTTAATCCCTTCACCTTCAATCATCTAGTCGTTCCCCCCCCAGCTGTCAGTCTCTTCCATGTATCTAAGCCTTTGTTCACTGGTTGATTTTTGTGCCCTGACAGGAGAGTAAACAAGCAAACTTCGTGTATGAGGAGAACACTCTTAACCAACTGATCAGGCTACAACACCACCTCTGTTTAAAAAGCTTTTATGAAAACAATTTCTTGCTGAGGTCGCCAGTTCGAAACCCTGGGCTTGCCTGGTCAAGGCACATATGGGAGTTGATGCTTCCAGCTCCTCCCCCCCTTCTCTCTCTCTGTCTCTCCTCTCTCTCCCTCTGTCTCTCCCTCTCCTCTCTAAAATGAATAATTAAAAAAAAAATTTAAAAAAACAAACAATTTCTTTAGTACCTTTGGGCAATTGTAAAACAAACCACTTTAAAAGGCTCATATACACAATGAATTAAAAAATAAAAAAAACAGGACCCATACATATGCTGTCTACAAGAGACACACCTCAAAAAAAAGATACACATTGACTGAAAAATAAAAGGTTGGGGAAAAAAATTTCATGCAAATGGGAAAAAAAGGCTCATATAAGTGAGACCTGCCTACTAAAGTTAACACAATACTGAGATGCTTACTAAATTACTAAAGATTTTTTATTGATTTTTAAAATTTATTATGTTTACATAGATTCTAGTGTTGCCCAGAATGCATCCCCCTTCCCCCAATTACGAAAGATTTTTAAAAGATCAGTTTCTTTTATTATAGGTTTGCCCTCCATAATTATAAAATTGCCTTCTCAGCCCTGGCCGGTTGGCTCAGCGGTAGAGTGTCAGCCTAGCGTGCGGAGGACCCAGGTTCGATTCCTGGCCAGGGCACACAGGAGAAGCGCCCATTTGCTTCTCCACCCCTCCGCTGCGCCTTCCTCTCTCTCTCTTCCCCTCCCCGCAGCCAAGGCTCCATTGGAGCAAAGATGGCCTGGGCGCTGGGGATGGCTCTGTGGCCTCTGCCTCAGGCGCTAGAGTGGCTCTGGTCGCAACATGGCGACGCCCAGGATGGGCAGAGCATCGCCCCATGGTGGGCGTGCCGGGTGGATCCTAGTGGAGCGCATGCGGGAGTCTGTCTGTCTCTCCCTGTTTCCAGCTTCAGAAAAATGCCCCCCCCCAAAAAAAATTGCCTTCTCATAATATATTAAAGTTTGAAAATAGCTCCTTAGAGAGAATTCTAAAATGTAATGCCAAAATCTAACTTACCCATTTAAAATCTTTATATAATAAATTCTAAATGCCCATTAGCGCAGAACCTTTCTTATTTTAAAGTTGAGAGGCAGGGAGGTGGAGGCAGAGACAGACTCCCGCATCCCTCCAGAAAGCCCACTACCAGGAGATGCTCTGCCTGTCTAGGCAGCTGCTCAACCAAGCTATTTTAGCGCCTCAGGCAAGGCCATGGAGCCATCCTTAGCACCCTGGGCCAGCACCAACTTTGCTTGAAACATTCAAACCATGGCTGCGGGAGAAAAAAAGAGAGAGGTGGTAGTGTGTGTGTGGGGGGGGAGGAGGATGGAGAAGCAGATAGTCGCTTCTCTTGTGTGCCCTAAGAGGAACTGAACCCGGGACTTTCACAAGTTGGGCTGACCCTCTACCACTGAAACCTATTAAATTAACCTAGAACTTAAAACTAGTTTATGACCTAATTGTAAACACTATTAAGTGTTAGCTTCACATTCAACATCTGAACAAATATTATATGTAGTTAAAATAAGTTTTACTTAATATTCAATGACCCCTCTCCATGAATAGCTAACACAGTCAGAAAGGTCATAGAGAACAGAAGCAAATGGTTGTTCCCTATCTAGATTTCCTCTGTAAAATAAAGATTACTTGTTAGTCCTATTATTCACTCCTTCAGAGGATCGTTTATTTAGCAGGACTACTAAAATAAGTATAGAGACTTTAGTCCTAAAGGACTTTTAAAAAAGAGAAGAAAATCTTTAGCCTCTAAATAATTTTTAAATGCTGTTTTAAAGATATCTACTACCATGCAGATCTTGAGCTATGTCCTTAATTGTGTAAATGACTTCCTTAAAGCAACTAATTTTCAGATAATAGAACCATAAAACTTGTAGATACTAAGGAAAAAACATCTTGTATTTTAATTTTTCATCTCATATAGATACAAGTAGCAGCCAGAAAACTAGTTTCTTATTTTCGCCTTCTGAATAGAAAACACAAAGGCTGCAACAAATATTCCGATTCCCCAAATGTTCTATTGAAGTCAAACATTCTTGTGAAAATATGCCAGATCTGTTGTTTAAGGTGGCAAACAACAATACCAATTCAGTAAAAATGCCCTACCCATCTCACCAATAGATGGCAGGGACAGCTCACTATTATTAGCAATTTCAAAGAAGCATCATTTGGCGAGGTAGATGCTTAATTTTTGTCAATCACAAAAAAGCATTGATTCTTGTGGGCCAAACTTTTAAAACAGGCACTTGACTCATTTCCAATTCAAGTACAGGGTTAGGTTAGTTATTTCTTAAAGTTTTCTCACTAATTTTATAATGGTTTTTATAAATTATCAAGTTTCCATTTTAAAACATTATAAATTTTTATTTTAATGTTAGTTTACATCACCATATATTCTCAATATATAACTTATTTCATTTAAGGGTTTGATTTTTAAAAATGTTTATATCTAAGGTACTAGTCAACTCTATTAAATATATTTTTAACTTTACATTGATGAGAGAGAGAGAAAGAGAGGGAGGAAAGAGAGGCATCAATTTCTTGTTCCATACGATTTTACTTCTCGTAGTGCCCTGACAGGATGGGGATCAAAAATGTATCCTTGGTGTGCTAGGATGATGTTCTATCTACTTAGCCACTTGGTTAGGGCCCTATTCAACTTTTTATATAGAGCTTGAGCCACAGTAAAACAGTATACTTTTTAATGTCTATTCTTCAGGGTCATAATTTCATCTCACTATTGCATACCTATGAGTGACTTAAAAGGTTCTTCAAGATAAACTAATTAATTTAAATAGCAAACCCCTTAGGAAATAAAGCCCCAGCTCTTATTAATTTCAGTTTTGTATAAAGCAATACATGCAATACGTGACTCATCACACAATAGAAAAGGTGAAACATAAAATGTAGTGCCAGGAAGTCTGAAAAATATTCTCAAGGGCTTTAAGACTATTGCTCTTAATCCATCTTACAGACTTGGATTCATTTCTGGATTCTTAGACTAAAGATAAGTGTTGCAAAGTGCCTTCAGCTACTAAAATAGAAAACATGTTAATTAGTAGAAGGGATTCTTACTCAGACTTGGAATATTTTTCTTCTTCCAAGCCTACAAATTTTTCCCAGTGATGATTAGACATTAAATATTTTCAGGCTAAAGCAATAAGGAAACTGATTAACAAACCCTTACCACAAGACAGAAAGTTACTCCATTTACCAGACAATTTGACTCGATTTAATACGATACTAACTTTGGATAGGACATTATGGACCTATCATACCAAGGTCATGGGTTCGAAGCCACTAATGTACATACAGCTAAATGGAATAATTCAGAAGAAGGGGTTGCTGCTTCTCTTCCTTTCCCCCTCCTCCCCTCAAATCAATGGGGAAAAAAATCCTTAAAAGCCTGACTGGTGGTGGTGCAAGTGGATAGAAAGTATAGACCTGGGACAGTGAGGTCCTAGGTTTGAAACCCCAAAGTTGTCAGCTTGAGTGCAATCACTGGTTTGGCTTGGACCCCCACCACCACCACCACACACACATATACGCAGCAATCAATGAACAACTAAACTGAGGCAACTATGAGTTGATGCTTTTCACCTCTCTCTTCCCCCTCTCAGGAAAAAAAAAAGATACTTTGTGTTTTACTTCCTTGGCTTCCACAAACACTTGTACAACTTTCATTTGGTATATACTAAGATTTTTGGAGCCCAAAATGCCTTGATGTAATCCCTGGTTCTATTACAAAATAACTGTGTGACCTTGGGCAAATTACTTCTCTACTTTCCATACATAAAGTGGAAATAAAAACAATACTTATTTCATAAGGCTGTAAAGATTTAATAGTCCACATAAAACACCTAGAATGATGTCTGGCACATGGTAAACACACACAGTAGGCACATGGTAAACACACACAGTAATCACCTACATAATCTGATCCTCAAAACCAATGAGAAAGCAAACTTTAGAGATAAAAGGACTGACTATACCTTTTAATGAATGTCCCAGCCATTTCTATCAAAGCCAGAATTCATTTTTGAATTTTGTTACTGAATCTGAAGTCCATTTAAAAGATCAAATTTTAAAGACTGGCAGTAACCTAGACAAATAAAATTGAAGAACAAAAGTAGATACTAGTGAAAGCAGACAAATTAAACCTCTACCTTCCTTATTCTCTATTGCCAATCTACTTTTAAATTCACCTTTGCAACCTCCAGAACAAATTTCCTGTCCATATCTTACTGGAGATCTTCAGTCCTCCTGCCTTTTAGCTGGCCTCTTTGCATCCTTCCATGTTCAGCTTCCAATACAAATGTGCTAAAACATAACTCATTATCTTATACACTCTACTGCCTAAAAACATATAGTACTTACTTTTTACTACTTACCACATGAAGTCCACATATGGTTTCCTTTTCCCCCTTTTTTATTAAGTTTATTGGGGGGGAGGTGTGACAATGGCTGACAAAACTATACAGGTTGCAGCTATACAGTTCAACATATCAACTGTACACTGTATTGTGTATTCACCAATTCAAGTCGCACCATAGTTGTCAATGTCTTTCATATACTGATTGCATCCTACTTATCTAAACCCATTTTCCACCATCCACCAACACCTTGAGAGAGGTCACTGTGTTAGCAGTTTGGAGGCTGCTCAGTATCAGTGCAAATTATTAGCTGGAATGTGTTTCTCTTTTATTTATTTATTTATTTTTGTATTTTTCTGAAGCTGGAAACAGGGAGAGACAGTCAGACAGACTCCTGCATGCACCCGGCCGGGATCCACCCGGCACGCCCACCAGGGGCGATGCTCTGCCCACCAGGGGGCGTCGCTCTGCCGCAACCAGAGCCACTCTAGCGCCTGGGGCAGAGGCCAAGGAGCCATCCCCAGCACTCGGGCCATCTTTGCTCCAATGGAGCCTTGGCTGCGGGAGGGGAAGAGAGAGACAGAGAGGAAGGAGGGGGGGTGGTGGAGAAGCAAATGGGCGCTTCTCCTGTGTGCCCTGGCCGGGAATCGAACCCGGGTCCCCCGCACACCAGGCCGATGCTCTACCGCTGAGCCAACCGGCCAGGGCCTCTCTTCTCATTATTTAATATCAGTAATTTTCTTAAGGCCAACCTCCACTTTAATACATCATACCAACTAGTGTATACAAATATTCATGTTTAGGAACAGAACATTAATAAAACCTTAGATTCCTTTGACCTACCAATTTCCAATGCAATCTTCCTCCTTCTGCAGTCTCTTTTATTTTTAAAAATTGATTGATTTCACCTGACCGGGCGGTGGCGCAGTGGATAGAGCATCAGACTGGGATGCAGAGGACCCAGGTTTGAGACCCCGAGGTCGCCAGCTTGAGCAAGGGCTCATCTGGTTTGAGCAAAAGCTCACCAGCTTGACCCCAAGGTCGCTGGCTCAAGCAAGGGGTTACTCGGTCTGCTGAAGGACCGCGGTCAAGGCACATATGAGAAAACAATCAATGAACAATTAAGGTGTTGCAACATGCAACCAAAAACTAATGATTGATGCTTCTCATCTCTCCGTTCTTGTCTGTCCGTCCCTGTCTATCCCTCTCTCTGTAAAAAAAAATTTTTTTTAATTGATTGATTTCATAAATAGGATAGAGGGAGAGAAAGGGTGGGGGTAGTAGGAAGAAGCATCAACTCATAGTAGATGCTTCTCACACGTGCCATAACCAGGCAAGTCTGGGGTTTTGAACCAGTAATCTCAGCATTCAAGGTTGATGCTATCCACTGCACCACCACAGGCCAGGCACTAGCACTTCATATATACCTTAAAAAACATGTTAATTTTGCATTAAAATTTTTTTTACAAACTGACTTAATCTGTATGTATTGTTACTCGCTTTTAAAAATGATTTTTTTGAGCCCTGACCGGTTGGCTCAGTGGTAGAGCATCGGCTTGGCGTGCAGAAGTCCCGGGTTCGATTCCCGGCCAGGGCACACAGGAGAAGCACCCATCTGCTTCTCCACCCCTCCCCCTCTCCTTCCTCTCTGTCTCTCTCTTCCCCTCCCGCAGCCAAGGCTCCATTGGAGCAAAGATGGCCAGGGTGCTGGGGATGGCTCCTTGGCCTTTGCCCCAGGCGCTGGAGTGGCTCTGGTCGCAACAGAGGGACACCCCAGAGGGGCAGAGCATCGCCCCCTGGTGGGTGTGCCGGGAGGATCCTGGTTGGGCACATGCGGGAGTATACAGCTGACTGCCTCCCCGTTTCCAACTTCAGAAAAATACAAAACAAAACAAAAAAACCCTGATTTTTACATGAATTAAACCTACATCTTTACTGCAATATAAATACCCAATATGGTACATATACTTATCTACTCTGCAGCTGATGAATATTTAGGCCGTTTCCAATTTTCTGCCTTACCAAGAATGCTATGAACACTTCTAGGCCCTCGCTGGGTAGCTCAGTTGGTTAGAGCATCATCCCTATATGCCAAGGTTGGGGGGGGAGCTTGACCCCAGGTCAACAGCAGCACTATCTGGGAAAAACTACAACCAGCCCCCACCACATAAAAGCAAGCAATTACTGCATAAATAAGTGGAACAACAAATTGATGTATCTCCCCCTACTCCCTGCTCTAAAAATTAATCAATAATTTTTTTTTTTAGGAGAAAAAAATGTCTCGGTGTCTCCTGTTTCTTAAGTGTAAAACTGTCTCCTCCATGATGCCTTTCCAGACGCAGTAGATAGATAGAGCACTATCCTGGAGCACCAAGGTCAGTTTGAGCCCTGGTCAGGATATGTGTGAGAAGCAATCAGTGGGTACACAAGTTGGTGGAACAACAAGTTGATTGTTCTCTGTCTCCCTTTCCACCCTCCCTTATTCTCTCTCAAATGGATGGAAAAATAATAATAAAAATTCACATATGGTATAGGTTCTCCTATGAGTTAAACCAAAGAAAGAGGTTTAACATCCCTAGTAATTCCCACACAGGATGGCAGGCAGAGAAGAAAGAAACACACAAATCATCTTGAAAATTTGTAAAGTTCTCCATTAGCAACCTATGATAGTGCAAATCAAAGATCCTATTTCAGTCCCTATTATCAACCGTAGGGCTGCATTTACTGCCTGCCCACCAGGATATCTACCATAGGTGGGTTTTCCCCTTCTCCTTTTCCTCTTAGCCAACAGCACCACTATCTGGGAAAAACTACACCCAGCCCCCACCACAGACACCCTTCTTTGTGTTCCTACTAACCAGTTTCTGCCTGAGATATGTAACAACCACCACAGGCTAACTGGGACTCTAGATTTAAAAAAAACAAAAACCAGACACATGCCATTTAATAAACATGTATTTTATATCAATTAACCTTTAAACTTTAGAATAGCTTTTTAGCCTGACCTGTGGTGGTACAGTGAATAAAACATTGACCTGGAACGCTGAGGTCGCTGGTTCAAAACCCTGGGCTTGCCTAGTCAAGGCACATATAGGAATTGATGCTTCCTGCTCCTCCCCCCTTTCTTTCTCTCTCTCTTTCTGTCTCACTCTCTCTCCTCTATAAAATGAATGAATAAATAAATAAAAATTAAACAGAATAGCTTTTTAGCAATTTTAACTGATTGAGAGAAGGTCCACTACATAGCAAACTACTCTGTGTACAACCCTTCAGCCCCACCCTCCAAGAACTTAATACAGTCTATTTCCAAAGCCAGTCAGGTCCACTCAGAACAAGTGTGGGGCACTTAATGTAATTCTAACTAAAAGAGATATATACCACTCACAAAAATTAGGGGGGCCCTGGCCGGTTGGCTCAGCGGTAGAGCGTCGGCCTGGCGTGCGGGGGACCCGGGTTCGATTCCCGGCCAGGGCACACAGGAGAAGCGCCCATTTGCTTCTCCACCCCCACCCCCCTCCTTCCTCTCTGTCTCTCTCTTCCCCTCCTGCAGCCAAGGCTCCATTGGAGCAAAGATGGCCCGGGCGCTGGGGATGGCTCCTTGGCCTCTGCCCCAGGCGCTAGAGTGGCTCTGGTCGCGGCAGAGCGACGCCCCGGAGGGGCAGAGCATCGCCCCCTGGTGGGCAGAGCGTCGCCCCTGGTGGGCGTGCCGGGTGGATCCCGGTCGGGCGCATGCGGGAGTCTGTCTGACTGTCTCTCCCCGTTTCCAGCTTCAGGAAAATAAAAAAATAAATAAAAAAATTAGGGGATATTTTATAGCTTCATATTCATTTTGAAATATCCCCGAATTTTTGTGAGCAGTATACAAAAACAAAGAACTTTAAACAAAAGGATGTGCTAAAAACATCTAACCAACCATTATCCAATTCTTTGGTTTTGCTCATTCTTGAAATAGTTAATGGCTACAGTTCATACTGTAACCTAAATTAGTATTAATCCCAGTAATAGCAAACTTAGTATTATAAAATAAGAGCATCTTCAGATTCCTATGTCTACGTATAATAACCAGAGCATCTCACAAAAGCACAAACAATAACCCTTTTCACGTTTGAAAACTACACTTCACATCTATAAATACCCTTCAAAAATACATTAGGATACTAGAGAACAAAACACAAAAATCCGGTCTTTTAAGCAGTTCTAACATAAGCAAAAAACTGTTTCCTCCTTCTACAAAAGTAAATATAATTTCCTGTGAAAATTTCAGAAAAACACGAGAAAGGAAATAAAAATCACCCATAACGCCAACATGCAGAGCTAACATTCTGGAGCATATTTCTATTTTTACACACTCCTTTACACATTAAATTTGGCACCAGCAGAATTTTATTTTATTTTGTTACATTTTTTTCCCATCATTACTCTCCTCTTAAAATAGTGTTTTAATAGCTATGTGGACTTCCATTTGATGGCCACACTATAATCAGATCTCCAATGTTTAATCTTTCAGATTTTTAATATGCTGGATAACTGTAATTAATGTCTATAATCTCCTTGGGCTTTAATCTTTTACAAAATTAGGGCTGAACTACATTTTATTTCTAAAAGTATGTAATAATTTTCTTTGCATTCTTCAGTTAAGATTTGTTATCATTAACTGATTTGAAATATTATTGAGTTTGCAATTCCTTAAAAGCATTAGTAAAATTAATGATTAAAAACTCCTTTAATATATAATATTCACTGCAAGAGTGGTTAAATTCTGATGAATTCGTTTAAAACATTACAGAAAAGAAACCCCACTTACAAATACCTGAGAGAGGAGGTAGGTAACAATGAGAAAACTTCCTCTCTGGGTCAAGTCCACACTAGTGTTATAACCATACAATGTTAAATACAAAGGAAGAAATGTAAATTTAAAGCACTTCAACTCAACTGGCTAAAGATCGCTTTTCCAAATGTTACATAACCAACCAGAAAAATCTTCCTGTAGAACTTCAATTGTTTTTAATTTCAAGTTTGCAAAAACATGATTATACTTGAGTGGAAAGGCACACCACAGAGCTTTTTTGAAACAGAAATGTGTCTTCCCCCTGATCTCCAAGCTTTCTTGATTCCAAGACCACCACTGATGAAGAAATTATGTCGATAAATTGTGTAGGTGACTAGTCATTGAATTTTTAAAAGGAAGTGTTATTTTGAATGTGTACACCTCAGATATTATTTTGCCCGCAGAATACAACTGTTTAAATTTACCTGGGAGAAAAATGTGCCATACTACTTAAAAATCTTAAACCAAGTTCTGTTTAACCAACAAAACGCAACACCAATACAAAAATTTCCTGAATACGACCCGGGAAACCAGCGCGCTTGAAAGACTAGAAATTTCGGAATCGCCATAACCGTTCTAGAAATATCTGGCTGGAAAATCGTAACCGATCCAATAGTATTCTACGGAACCGTACAAACACCTAGGAAATACCCCTCCACAGTAAATGGGAAGTCTTGTAGAACACATAACATCCAACAGCGCTAGCAATGAAAAGAGCAACGATGCGACGACTACACCACGGTACTCCAAACCCTTTGTCTGGAAACCGGAAGGTCCCACACTAGAGGAACCTGGGCTGACGATATTTTAATTAAAAAAAAGGAATTTGAGGTGACTCTCTAAACAAGAACAGAACTCCTGCCTCGCAGTGTACCGCGGATTCTTTATCCACGACGCAATACAAAAAACAAGCGTTAACGTTTCATTTTCGGCCATTTTTAAACGATTGGGGGTAGGGAGGAATTGTTCCTGAGGTCCGGCTAAAATCGCGCGCGCATGTGTGTGGGCGGGGGACGGGAGTCTTAGGGGGCGCTATGAAGCAATGGGCAGAGAGAAGGCCGTGACACCAAGAAACACGGTTCAAACCGCCAACCTTTTCACTCAGCGAAATCCTCCATTTTGGGGCACAATTTTCAGGCTCAAAGTGGGGGAAAAAACCAACCCAAGCGTGGAACTGGTGCTATGCAAGGACTTCGCTATCTTAACTATCCTTCCCAAACCGCAGACTCCCTGTGGATACTAGGTCCCTCAGGCCTTCAGTGCTCCTCCCTCCTCAGCGCTGCAGCTCGCGTGTAACGGGCTTGTCGTCCCGCCCCCGCCAACAGAAAGCCCAGGAAACGGGATGCTCGGCCGATCCGCGTTCTTCGGTGCCCCCCCCCCACCGCTCCCTCTGCACCCCGGGCCCGTGACTGGATGCATGTTTCCCTCCAGAACCGCTCACCTCAGCCACCCGAGGAGGCTGGTTGCGCCGCCACTGCGCTCCTAACATGGCGGCCGCCGATGAGGCGGCTCACATACGCAGCGCGGAGGGAGGCAGAGCGGACAAGCGGGGACGAGCAAGAAAGGCGCGCCGCCGGCTTCCCGCAGCCCCTGTCGCCGTCGCTGCCTCCTCCCCGCGGATGCAGAGAGCCCCCGGCCACCCCACCCCAATTCTTACCCGCTTCACGCCTACCTTAAGAAAAGGGAGAGGAAAAGGAGAGATACCTCTCGCCTAGCGAGCGGGTCGCGAAGGTTCCCACAATCCCCCGCAGCAACGGCGCTGGTAAGAGGTGGCAGCAGCAGCAGCAGCCAAAGAACGTGCTCTCGCGATAGCTTGCCCCCACCCACCAAGGGTCTCGTTTCTGCGCGCGCCAGGTCCCTCCCCTTCAGCTAGCGTTCACGAAAGTAGTCGTTGTTCTCTAATCCTGGAGCCGGTTGTGGCGGGAAATAGGGAGGCAGCCTTAAACTACGGGTTCGAGTCCTATTTCCCACAAAAACATTTTCTAAACCCCTTAACTGCATGGCGTAAAATTTAATTGGATATGTGTTAGAGCGAGTCGTAGAAGTCCCGGTTTCTATCTTCTCAGGCTATTCTGATTATTCGCCGAAAAATGGTAGAAGTGCCAGGAAGGGGGAACTGATACCATTTTGGCTGGTTTTTAATCTCAGGAATTCTGTGCAGGAGAGTCATTGAGGTGTAAGTGAACCCATCCCACCGAAAAGACCGTCGCCACCATTTGGTGAATTTTACAAAATGTAAAACAGTTGAGATTAATACGTTCTCTATGAGCAAAGAGATAGCACGTGTGAAAAACCTGAATTGCATAGATGATGCTGGAGGAAATGGCCATTTCACTGGGGTCTCATGCAAATGAAGAGGGAGGAGCGTTTTCTTAAATCTAAGGTAAATCAGTGAATACATGTCCTGATTAATAGCACTCAATTTTTTTAAAATCTTCAGTGTACTGCGTCAGATTCGAATCTTTGAAAAATTATTCTGGGTCCACTGTGATGATGATAATAGAGGGGCATAGATGGAGAAGACTCGCAGGCATCCCCAACTACGGCCTGCAGGCCGCATGTGGCCACCTGAAACCATTTATACAGCTCCCGCCGCACTTCCGGAAAGGGGCACCTCTTTCACTGGTGGTCAGTGAGAGGAGCACTGTATGTGGCGGCCCCCCAACAGTCTGAGGGACAGTGAACTGGCCCCCTGTGTAAAAAGTTTGGGGACCCCTGGTAGAGAAAAGTACAAAACTGGAGATCATTTAGGACAAAAAGCAGCTAGTCCTGTTACTTTGATTAGATGAGGAAGAGATGGGTTATGTATGAATGACAACCCCAGGGTTAGTGCTATTGAGGGCTACTGGAAGATGTGTCAGCTGGGAAGAAAATAGGCAAGTTGAGTCTGGCATCAAAAAAAAATTTTTTTTTAAGATTTTAATTTATTAGCCCTGGCCGGTTGGCTCAGTGTTAGAGCGTCGGCCTGGCGTGCAGGAATCCCGGGTTCGATTCCCGGCCAGGACACACAGGAGAAGTGCCCATCTGCTTCTCCACCCCTCCCCCTCTCCTTCCTCTCTGTCTCTCTCTCTTCCCCTCCTGCAGCCAAGGCTCCATGCAAGCAAAGTTGGCCCGGGCGCTGAGGATGGCTCTGTGGCCTCTGCCTCAGGCGCTAGAATGACTCTGATTGCGGCAGAGCGACGCCCCTAGATGGGCAGAGCATCGCCCCCTGGTGGGCATGCCGGGTGGATCCCGGTCGGGCGCATGCGGGAGTCTGTCTGCCTCCCGGTTTCCAACTTTCAAAAAATACAAAAAAAAAAAATCTTCTTGGCCTGTGGTAGTGCATTGATAAAGCTTTGATCTGGAACGCTGAGGTTGCTGGTTCGAAACTCTGGGTGTGCCTTGACCAGGCACATACAGGAAGCAACGACGAGTTGATGCTTCCAACTCCTCTCCCCTGCCTTTCTCTCCTCTCTCTAAAATCAGTAATAAAATCTTTAAAAATAAAAAAAATAAGATTTTAATTTATTGATTTAAGAGAGGTGAGAAAAGGGGTGAGGGGAGGAACAGGAAGCATCAACTCACAGTAGTTGCTTCTGATATATGCCTTGACCAGGACTGGGTTTTGAACCAGTGACCTTAGCACTACAGGTCCACACTATATCCACTGGGCCACCACAGGTCAGGTGAGTCTGGCATCAATTTTTAAAGTCAAAAATGGTATGTATGGATCTTAAGCTCAGGGGAAAGGGTGTGCATTAGTCAAATTCTACTTGATAAGAATGAAGCAATGGAAGTTGATAGTGTGGTGAATTAAGGCTTTAGAACCAAACCAGGTAGAGCAAAGGAGACCAAAGTGTGTGTGTTGGGGGGGGGGGGGGGGCAAGAGAGAGGATACAGAAATTGTGCTGCCTTGACAGCCAAAACATTTAAAGGAAAATACGATCAACAGGGTCAAATGCTATTAAGGTCAAGACAAGGACTAAAACCATTCTCAAGATTTAGCAATATGGGCATCCTTGTTAAAAGAGCTCCTTCCAGTAAAGTGGGAGAAGTCAAACTGGAGGTGCTGAGTATATGAGAAACAGGAAGATGTAACTATCAGATACAGAAAAGGTTGGCTATTAAGAAACTGGAGGAGAAAGCAGGGTTGAGAGATGTTTATTGTTTTACTATGGGAAATATTGGGCACAATTATGTTGGCAGAAGGGCATCTTCGGTACAGATTAGTTAAAAAACAAACAAAAAAAACAGGGACTAGAGGGATAATCCATAATGGATGCTCCTAGAAGAATGGCATTGGCAGGAGATAAACCTTTACTGTAATAGGAGGTTTGTAGAGGATGATGCTGAGTTTTCACTAGGTTTGAAGAGAGATGGGAATTATAGTCACGTGACTTCAATTTTCTATAACTAAGTCATTTGTTGAGAGGTTTAGAGTTGTGCCAGGGAAAACTTTAATCATTATAAAGAGTGGAACTACAATCCCACATCTTCATGTATGCTGTATGATTTTCTACAGGCTTTGAAAAGGCATGTCAAGACCTGGGGCTCCCCTGCCTTGACCAGGCGGTGGCACAGTAGATAGAGCATCAGACTGGGACATGGAGGACCCAGGTTCGAAACCCCGAGGTTGCCAGCTTGAGCGCAGGTTCATCAGGCTTGAGCACAGGCTCACCAGCTTGAGCCCAAGGTCCCTGGATTGAGCAAGGGGTCCTCTGCCCCCTGTCAAGGCACATGAGAACACAATCAATGAACAACTAAGGAGCTGCAATGAAGAATTGATTCTCATCTCTCTCCCTTCCTGTCTGTCCCTGTCAAAATGTTCCCCTGAATAAATGTTTAAGCCCACACTACATAGTTTTGGAATTAAATTTTGGGGATCCGAATTCTCCAGTGAATATTGGGTCTTCCTTCCACTCAAAACCAGGTATGTTTTCTACTGAGCCTCTGATTTTAGCTTATGTATGTTGGCTAAGACTTCCCTTTATGTTGTCCCCCAATTCTTAAATGACACAAGAAGTTGCGCTCCTCCAGAGACAGAAACATAAATGCATCTTAGTTCAGATATACACTTATTCATGCTTTGGTTTACGGCTGTAATGCCATCTGGTGATTTTAAGAAGAAAAGGCAAACTTTTTCAACTGAGTAATTACTATTTATTAAGGATCTGCTTAGTGTCTCATCAGCAAAAAGATACACTGGAAACCAAATACAGGATTTCAGTAATCAAATGCCTACTTCATTGGACACTGTAAGAGTCAGGGATAAAATGAAAGATAGGACAGATGACCAGCTTGACCATCCTGGTCTGATTAAGGAGACTGGACAACTGATTGAGGAGACTGGCCTCAAGGTGGGCCTGGCTGTGAGTAGAGAAGAGCTCTATTCATGTTTGTGTTACTGCAGTGTGTGGGTGTGGTATGTGCCAGGGATGGTAAAAAAGGCTACAAAGCAATGTCTGCTGAGACTTTGATAAGTTTAAGTGACAAGTTTGGTACAACTACATTATATAAACCTTTAAATAAATAACAGAATAGCATGGATTTGAGCTGATAATGAAAAGACCATTTTGAAGTTTTGAGCATAGGAGACATTGACTGAGGATACATTTTGGCACCATACAATCACTAAGCAGCTGATAATGCATTATAATTACAGTTTTGAGGGTTAAATGCTATTATTCCTGTTTTACATAAGAGATTAAAGAACTTGCCTAAGAGCCATGGCCAGGTAGCTAAGCTGATTAAAAATTCTTTCTGATATGCCAAAGTTGCCGGTTTGATCCCTGGTCAGAGCTCATATTAGGAATTAACCCATGATCAATTAACAACTGAAGTGAAGCAACTACAAGTTGATACTTCTCATCTCTCTCCTCCTTCTCTCTCAAAATCAATTAAAAAATAAAAAGAGAGGCCTGACCTGTGGTGGCGCAGTGGATAAAGCATCAACCTGGAAATGCTGAGGTTGCCGGTTCGAAACCCTGGGCTTGCCTGGTCAAGGCACATATGGGAGTTGATGCTTCCAGCTCCTCCCCCCTTCTCTCTCTCTTTCTCTCTCTCCCTTTCTCTCTCTTCTCTAAAAATGAATAAATAAAATTAAAATAAATAAATAAATAAATAAATAAAAAGAGAATCAGCCTGACCAGTGGTGGCTCAGTGGATAGAGTATCAACCTGGGACACTGAGGTCCTAGGTTCAAAACCCTGAGGTCATCAGCTTGTGCACAGAGTCGAGGCTTGAACATGGGATCACTGACATGAGCCCAAGGTTGCTGGTTTGAGCAAGAGGTCACTGGCTTGGCTGGAGCCCCCTTCTGCCCCCCCTGCCATGTCAAGGCACATAAGAGAAGCAATCAATGAACAATGAAAAGTGCTGCAACTACAAGTGGATGCTTCTCATCTTTCCCTCTTCCTGTCTTTCAAAAAACAAACAAACAAAAAAAAAAAAAACAACCAATGAGTGCACAAGAAAGTGGAACAGCCTGATCAGGCGGTGGCGCAGTAGATAGAGCACCAGACTGGGACGCAGAGGATCCAGGTTTGAAACCCCAAGGCTGCTGCTTTGAGCGCAGGTCACCAGCTTGAGGGTGGGGTTGCTGCCTTAAGCAAGGGGTCGCTGGCTCAGCTGCAGCCAGTCCCCAGGTGAAGGCACATATGAGAAAGCAATCAATGAATGACTAAAGTGCTGCTGCAACGAAGAATTGATGCTTCTCATCTCTCTCCCTTCCTGCTTGTCCATCCTTTTGTCTCGCTAAAAAAAAAAAAAAAAAAAAAAAAAAAAAAAAAAATTAAACATTTCGGCCCTGGTCAGTTGGCTCAGGGGTAGAGTGTTGGCCCAACATGTGGATGTCCTTGGTTTGATTCCCAGTCAGGGCACACAAGAAAAGCGTCCATCTGCTTCTCCACCCCCTCCCCCTCGCTTCTTCTCTCCTGCAGCCAGCCATTGCTCGATTGGAGTGAACTGGCCCTGAGCACTGAGGATGGCTCATGGCTTCCACCTTAGGCGCTAAAAAATGGCTCTGGTTGCAACTGAGCAAAGGCCCTCAATGGGCAAAGCATTGCCCTCTAGTGTGCTTGCTGGGTGGATCCCAGTGGGGGCACATGTTGGAGTTTGTCTCTGCCTCCCCATCCTCTCACTAAATTAAAAAAAAAATTATTGATTTTTAGAGAGAGGAGAGAAAGGAAGGGGAGGAGCAGGAGGCATCAGCTCACAGTAGTTGCTTCTTGTATGTGCCCTGGCAGGGCAAGACCAGGATCTTGAACTGGCAACCTCAGCATTCCAGGTCAAGGCTCCATCCACTGCACCACCACGGGTCAGGCCTTTTAAAAATATTTTACTGCCTGACCAGGTGATGGTGCAGTGGATAAAGCGTCAAACTGGGATGCGGAGGACCCAGGTTCGAGACCCGAGGTCACCAGCTTGAGCGCGAGCTCATCTGCGAGACCCGAGGTCACCAGCTTGAGCGCGAGCTCATCTGGTTTGAGCAAAGCTCACCAGCTTGGACCCAAGGTCACTGGCTTGAGCAACGGGTTACTCGGTCTGCTGAAGGCCTGCGGTTAAGGCACATATGAGAAAGCAATCAATGAACAACTAAGGTGTCGCAACAAAAAACTGATGATTGATGTTTCTCATCTCTCTCCATTCCTGTCTGTCCCTATCTATCCCTCTGTCTCTGTAAAAAAAAAAAAAAAAAAAAAATTACTTTCAATAATTCTGACTCCTTTAAAAGGAACCAATTTCAAAGGATACCTTATCAATGGTTTCCTTAATGCTATGAGGACTAAGCATTTAAATAGAGCTGCCCAGCTTTCAAAACAGGGCCAGGAGACCTCTTCTTCCTCCAGGCAGACTTTTTATTAAATTTAGTATTAAACAAAGTTGCCTGGAGCCCGATTAACAATTTATGCCTTCCTAAGCAGATTAGCACAAGTCTGTCATTTTGGTTTTTTAATTCTTAATTTGTATTTCGAAACAGAATGTGCTCTGAGTTTACACTTTCATTGTATTTTATTTTATAGAATTTAAATATTGTCCTTTCTGAGAGTTTTTTCTTTTACAATTATAGTATCAAAGTATGTTATACTATATATTTTCTATGAAAAATAAAGCAATTGTTTCTTTTTGCTAACAAAAGAAAAAAATATTTATTGATTTGAGAGAGAGAGAAGAAGGCAGCAGGAGGGGGGAGCAGGAAGCATCAACGTGCAGTTGCTTCTCACATATGCCTTGACTGGGCAAGCCCACAGTCTCAAACCACAGGTAGAGGCCTCCATCCACTGCCAGGCTAAAAAATCTTTTTTAAAGCTTGCCTAAGGTTATGAAACTAAATAGAGACAAAGCCAGGATTTGAACCCAGTTCCATATAAATCTAAATCCAGCTTTTGAGCATTATACCCTACTGCCTTCAGCAGAGCTGTGCTCTCAGAATGATCTGGAAGTCCACCAACTAATTATTTTAAATCAGATTTAATACCCTGGAACCAGGTCATTTTATACCTTAGGCTATTTAAAAACAAACTGTTAACCAGTGGTTCTTTCAGCATTGGCATGGGGGTATAGGTGGAGAGGGACTTAAAAAGTTTTTAAATAGCCTGACCAGGCAGTGGCACAATGGATAGAGCACCAGCCTGGGAGGCTGAAGACCCAGGTTTGAAACCTCAAGGTCGTCGGCTTGAGCATGGGATGATAGACATGACCCCATGGTCACTGGCTTGAGTAAGGGGTCACTGACTCAGCTGGAACCTCCCAGATCAAGGCACATTTGAGAAAGCAATCAATGAACAACTAAGGTGCCGGAACAAATAATTGATGCTTCTCATCTCTTTCTCTCCCTTCCTGTCTGTCACGCCCCACCTCGCTAAAGAAAAAAGGTTTTAAATATGTAATACATACAATATACAAAGGATACAACAAGCAGTTTTCCCCAGCCTCTATTTTTCTACATAAAGACAGGCACTATCAACCACTTCTTGTGTATTCTATGGAATTTCTATAAACATATGAACATTTTGTATGTGTGTACTCATGTGATGAGTTAAACATAGCCACAAATTATACTCTTCTCACAGAGTAGTGGAATCAACTTCCCCTCTACCTGAATCTGGAAAGGCCCTAAAACTGGCTTTGACTAATAGAATGTATAAGTGACTTTTTAAGTTCTGCTTTTACCCACTTGGAACCCAGTTGCAATGCAGTGAGAATTGGCCACATTAAAAGAACCAAAGCACTTCAGGTTACAGCCCTAGTTGAGCTCCCAGGTGATAACCAGGACCAATTGCCAGGCACCCTGAAGCCTGAAGATGGCTGTAGCCTCAACCAAACCCACATAAAACACAACCACCCAGCTGAGCCCAATCAACTAGTACAAAGTTTTAAGGTGGTTTGTTGTGCAGTGATACACTAAACAAAGCTTTTAAGATTATACACTGTTGTTTTACTTCTTTGGTTATCTTCCAATAAAGCTGCCTAGATTCTCCATTATATGAATGGCACAAAATTTAACCAATGTTCTTCCAATTTGCAATTTAGATATTTTCCTATTTTCTGCCATTCAAAACAGTGATAGAAAAAATTCATGTATGTATTATTCAAAACACGTAAAACTAAGTGTAGTTCAAAATAAACCACTTGTTTTCTAGAGCTACACTTTCCACTGTTCAATAAACATAAGCTGCACTTCCTTTCACAATCTTACTATCTACATTTAGCTAGTGGACAGCTGGGAGAACATTTTTGCCATTGCAGAAATTTTTATTATACAGTGCTCTTCTAGAGCTGTGAGCAGGCAACATTTCTGTAGAGGTACAAATGGAATTTTACACATAAGAAATTTTTGTTTTGTTTTGTTTTGTTTTTACAGGGACAGAGAGAGAGTTAGAGAGAGGGATAGATAGGGACAGTCAGGAACGGAGAGAAATGAGAAGCATCAATCATCAGTTTTTTGTTGTGACACCTTAGTTGTTCATTGATTGCTTTCTCATATGTGCCTTGACTGCGGGCCTTCAGCAGACTGAGTAACCCCTTGCTCACGCCAGCGACCCTGGGTCCTAGCTGGTGAGCTTTTTGCTCAAGCCAGATGAGCCCGCAACTCAAGCTGGCGATTATGGGGTCCCGAACCTGGGTCCTCTGCATCCCAGTCTGACACTATCCACTGCACCACAGCCTGGTAAGGCATAAATAAATATTTTTAAAAGGGCAAAAAAAAAAAAAAAGGTCCTGGATGATTGGTTCAGCGGTAGAGCATCAGCCCAGTGTGTGGATGTCCTGGATTTGATTTCTGGTCAGGGCACACAGGAGAAGCAACCATCTGCTTCTTTACTCCTCCCCCTTCTCTTTCTCTCTTCCTCTCCCACAGTCATGGCTCTACTGGTTCGAGTGCATTCTCTCCAGGCACTGAGAATGGCTCTGAAAGGCAGAGCATCAGCCCAAGACGGGGCTACCGGGTGGATCCCAATTGGGGCACATGCAGGAATCTGTCTCTCTATCTCTCCTCCTCTTACTTAGCAAAGAAGAAAAAAATATTAATTAAAAAAATCTTTGGCCCTAGCCAGTTAGCTCAGTAGTAGAGCATCAGCCTGGCGTGCAGGAGTCCTGGGTTCGATTCTCGGCCAGGGCACACAGGAGAAGTGCCCATCTGCTTCTCCACCCCTCCCCCTCTCCTTCCTCTCTGTCTCTCTCTTCCCCTCCCGCAGCCAAAGCTCCATTGGAGCAAAGTTGGCCCAGGCGCTGGGGATGGCTCTATGGCCTCTGCCTCAGGCACTAGGATGGCTCTGGTTGCAACGGAGCATCGCCCCCTGGTGGGCATGCTGGGTGGATCCCGGTCGGGCGCATGTGAGAGTCTGTCTGACTGCCTCCCCGTTTCCAACTTCAGAAAAATAAAAACAATAAAAAAAATTTTTTTAAGGCAAAAACCCCACAAAATAAACAAAAGAAAACAAAAATAAAGTTTTAAACTTTTAGGCTGTGTGGTCTCTGTGAGTAAAAGCAGTCATAGACAATTGGTAAATAAAGGAGTATGACTTCTTATTTTAAGTTTTTATTTATTGATTTTAGTAGAAGGAGAGGAGGAGGGTAGGAGTGGGAAGCATCAACTCATAGTAGCAGTAGTTGCTTCTCCTTTGTGCTTTGACTGGCAACCTCAGCATTCCAGTTTGATGGTTTATCCACTGCACCAGCATAGGTCGGCATAACTATGTTCTTTTTTGTGTGTGTGTGATGGAGACAGAGTCAGAGAGAGGGACAGACAGACTGGAAGGAAGAGAGACGAGAAGCATCAATCTTCATTGTGGCACCTTAGTTGTTCATTGATTGCTTTTTCATATGTGCCTTGACCAGGGGGCTACAGCAGACTGAGTAACCCCTTGCTCGAGCCAGTGACCTTGGGCTCAAGCTGGTGAGCTCAGGGTCTCGAACCTGGGTCCTCTGTGTCCCAGTGCAACGTTTTATTCACTGCACCACCACCTGGTCAGGCAGGCATAACTGTGTTCTTTTTTTTTTTTTTTTTAATTTATTTATTTATTTATTCATTTTTAGAAAGGAGAGAGAGAGAGAGAGAGAGAGAAAGAGAGACAGAGAGAGAGAAGGGGGAGGAGCTGGAAGCATCAACTCCCATATGTGCCTTGACCAGGCAAGCCCAGGGTTTCGAACCGGCGACCTCAGCATTTCCAGGTCGACGCTTTATCCACTGCGCCACCACAGGTCAGGCATAACTGTGTTCTTAATATTAAAATATAGGAATATTATATAACATTCTCATCACAAAATAGTCTTTTTAAAAATGTATTGAGGGCCTGGAGTGTTAGCTCAGTGGTAGAGCGTCAGCCTGGCGTGTGGAAATCCAAGGTATGATTCTCGGCCAGGGCACACAGAAGTGCCCATCTGCTTCTATACCCTTCCCCCTCTCCTTTCTCTCTGTCTCTCTCTTCCCCTCCCGTAGCCAAGGCTCCATTGGAGCAAAGTTGGCCCTGATGCTGAGGATGGCTCCATGGCCTCAGCCTCAGGTGCTAGAATGGCTCTGGTTGCAACAGAGCAACACCCCAGATGGGCAGAGCATCGCCCCCTAGTGGGCATTCTGGGTGGATCTCAGTCAGGCACATGCGAGAGTCTCTCTGCCTCCCTGCTTCTCACTTCAGAAAATACAAAAATAAATAAATAAATAAAAATATATAGTGATTTTTTTTAATAAGAATCTTTTTTTTTAATTTTTAAATTTATTCATTTTAGAAAGGAGGGGGGGAGAGAGAAGAGAGAGAGAAGGGGGGGAGGAGCAGGAAGCATCAACTCCCATATGTGCCTTGACCAGGCAAGCCCAGGGTTTCGAACCGGCGACCTCAGCATTTCCAGGTCGACGCTTTATCCACTGCGCCACCACAGGTCAGGCTATATAGTGATTTTTAGAGAGAAGGGAGAGAGACAGAAACATCAATCTGTTTCTGTATGTGGACTGACCGGGATGGAACCATCAACCTTTGTGTATTGGGACAATGTTCTAACCAACTGAGCTATCCTGCCAGGGCAAATCACAAAACATTCTTTCAATTGCATTGGAATTAGTTAAGTCAGAGTATAGACTTTTTTAAGTTTAAAAACTAGTTTTCAAAACAAAAGTAACCTGACCTGTGGTGGCGCAGTGGATAAAGCGTCAACCTGGAAATGTTGAGGTCACCAGTTCGAAACCCTGGGCTTGCCTGGTCAAAGCACATATGGGAGTTGATGCTTCTAGCTCCTCCCCCCTTCTCTCTCTCTGTCTCTCCTCTCTCTCTCTCACCCTCTCCTCTCTAAAATGAATAAAAAATTTAAAAAAAACAACAAAAGTAAACACTACATTGCCTTTCTGAACAAGTGCCTGCTGTCACATTCCTTTGATAACTGCTATCCAAATCTATTTGAAAATCTGATTGCTGAAGAATGGAATCTCAACTATGGATTTTATTTGCTCTAACTGAGGTCAGCATCAGTTTTTAATTTTTTTTTGAGAGTACATTTATTAAAGCTGGGGACAGTGAGCCTGACCAGGCAGTGGTGCAGTGGATAGAGCGTTGGTCTGGAACATGGAGGATCCAGGTTCGAAATCCTAAGGTCACCAGCCTAAGCAAGGGGTTGCCAGCTTGAACTTGGGATCATAGACATGACCCTATGGTTGCTGGCTTGAGCAAGGGGTCACTGGCTCAGCTGGAGCCCCCAGTCAAGGCACATATGAGAAAGCAATCACTGAACAACTAAAGAGCCGCAACAAAGAATTGATCCTTCTTAGCTCTCCCTTCCTGTCTGTCTGTCCCTATATGTTCCACTGTCCCCTTCAACTGTTCATATTTTTTGTCCATTCACCTATTGAGCTTTTACTTTTTTTAAAAATTTCCATTGAGAAGTATTAACTTGTTGCTCCACTTAGTTGAACACTCATTGGTTGCTTCTCCTATGTGCCTGACCAGGGATTGAACCCATGACCCTGGCATGCCAGGACAACACTCTAGGTCACTGAACAACCCAGAGAGGTTCAGCTTTTACTTTTTGACTTACAGAAACTGGAAATGAATTAAAGAAAAATTAACCTGCCTGAGCAGTGGTGGCACAGTGGATAGAGTGTTGACCTAGGACGCTGAGGTTCCAGGTTCGAAACCCCATGCCAGCTTGAGTGTGGGATCACTGACATGATCCCAAGGTCACTGGCTCATCTTGCACTCCCACCCCCACACCGTCAAGGCAATCAATGAACTAAAGTGAGGCAGTTACGAGTTGATGTTTCTTATCTTTCTCCTTTCCTGTCTCTCTCGCTCAATCTCTCCCCCCCAAAAAAAACCCCAAAACAATAAACAAAAAAAACCACCTAAAAAACAAAACTGCATTATCAGGACAACATTCTAACTTATTAAGCTACCCAGCCAGGGCCTCCACATAATCTTTAACCACCCGTTTTATTCTTTCTGCACTGTTTTCACATGGGGTAAGGCTAGTTTTCCTTTGACTCATAATTTTGCACAATATTACGTTTCCAAATGCATGATAGAATCAATCTGCCCAGTTCTAAAAATACTCGTTCTTTTTATTCAATTAAAAAAACCCTTTTCTTTATAATTATTTTTGTTTAGATTTCTTAAGATATGGTATAGCTTACCATTTAAAAATCTCATGTCAGTATTTTAATATTTTCTTCATATGTAACTTATGTCTCAAGTATCCCTAGTTGTATCTTCCTTCCAGTTTATCTTCAAACTGATTGCCAGTTCAATTAACTATTTTCAGTTGACACTCAAATTTAGCAGGTATGCATCAGTATATGTGAAACTAAGAAGGGAACCAAACTTCATTACCATCCTCTAAAAAAGTAAATCCTTGGCCCTGGCCGGTTGGCTCAGCGGTAGAGCGTTGGCCTAGTGTGCGGAGAACCCGGGTTTGATTCCCGGCCAGGGCACACAGGAGAAGCGCCCATTTGCTTCTCCACCCCTCCGCCGTGCTTTCCTCTCTGTCTCTCTCTTCCCCTCCGGCAGCCAAGGCTCCATTGGAGCAAAGATGGCCCGGGCGCTGGGGATGGCTCTGTGGCCTCTGCCTCAGGCGCTAAAGTGGCTCTGGTCACAACATGGCGACGCCCAGGATGGGCAGAGCATCACCCCATGGTGGGCGTGCCTGGTGGTTCCCGGTGGGGCGCATGCGGGAGTCTGACTGTCTCTCCCTGTTTCCAGCTTCAAAAAAAGGAAAAAGAAAAAGAAAAAAAAAAGTAAATCCTTGAGGAATTTAATAAGTGATAAACCCGATCATAGGGCAAGAAAGGGGTGGGATTGTGTGACCCATTCAAGCCCTCCAGAGAGTCATTTTATTAATTTAAAATTTTTTTTATTGATTGATTTTACCAAGAGAGGAAGGGAGATGTGGGGAGGAAGAGGCAGAGAAACATCGAACTGTTCCTGTATGTGCCTGACCAAGGATTGAACTGGCAACCTTTACACTTTAGGATGATGTTCTAACCAACCGAACCATCTGGCCAGGGCCTGCCAGAGGGACATTTCACAAAATCTGAGACTCATGGGTATGTGATTCATAGATACTATGTATGAGAGGAAGAATGAAGTAGATGGGGACTCATTTTCAAGGCTAAAGAGTATGTATATGTTCTGTGTATGTTAAGAGCAAAAGAAATGATCTTCAAGCAGGAGTGGCTAAGATGTCAATGGCCTAAAAAAAGGTATTTGGCATTTGTGTTTTTTTTTTTCATTTATAGCACAGGATTCTTTAATAGTGTAAAAGTTAAAATCAAATCACAAGAGGGATATAGGTGAATAAATTGATAGATCCACACTATGAAGTGAGTAAAAATAACATTAAGAACACAGCTTGAAGAAATATGACAATGTTTTGTGTGAAAAAAAAGCACACTCGACTGCAGCCATATATGGTTTTGTGTAAAAAATGTATACACACCCATAAAACAAAAATAGACTAAAGTAATGCTCCAGTGTTAACTGGTTATTTTTAAGGGTTAGGATTACAAGTAATATTTATAGATATTTACACATTTTAGGTTTTCTAAAACAGGCACCAAAAAATGATCAAAGTTTTTTTTTTTTTTTAAAAGAAAGTTAATTTTAATTTTTTTTTTTTTAATTCATTTTAGAGAGGAGTGGGAGAAACAGAGAGAGAAGGAGACAGAGAGAGAGAAGGGGGGAGGAGCGGGAAGCATCAACTCCCATATGTGCCTTGACCAGGCAAGCCCAGGGTTTTGAACCGGCGACCTCAGCATTTCCAGGTCGACGCTTTATCCACTGCACCACCACAGGTCAGGCCAGAGTAAGTTTTTTTTTAATTTTTTTTTTTTTTTTTTTTTTTTTTATTTATTTAAAATTTTTTTTTTTTTATTTATTCATTTTTAGAGAGGAGAGAGAGAGGTAGAGAGAAGGGGGGAGGAGCTGGAAGCATCAACTCCCATATGTGCCTTGACCAGGCAAGCCCAGGGTTTCGAACCAGCGACCTCAGCATTTCCAGGTCGATGCTTTATCCACTGCACCACCACAGGTCAGGCTTAATTTTTTAAAAATTGTATATATTAGGTTGAAACTAGTTTAGTATTTTTAAATAGAGTTCCAGATGACATAAGGTTCTGCCAGACCTGCTAATCCATTTAAACTCAGAACCCTCTTATCCAGGTATGTAACGACCATAATAAATAAGGTATGCAATCATTTGAAAACAAGACAGATTTATTTGTTTTGAGGACTATGAATAGTTCTGTCCCTACTACCTGATCTCCTCCCGCCATGACTCCTGGACCTAGAGGGGCTCCGACTTTGGCTCCGGCTTTCACTTCGGCTCCTGTTCTGGCTGCGCCGGCCCCTGCTGCGGTCCCTTTTTCTTTCTCTACTTCGAGAAGTGTGCCTCTCATGACTTTTTGCCATGTGTTTGTGAGATTTCTTCCCCCTGTGGCTACTCTTCCTTCTCCTCTCCGTTTCCCCGTTCTGTTTGTAGGAGCGAGTCAGACTGGGGCTTCTCCTCCTCCTGCGTCTGCCGTGGTACTCCTCATGGTGTCCCATCCGCTCTCTCCTATCTGAGCTCTTCCCAAAGGAAGAGCCAGACCGGTCTGGAGAAAGGTAGATGTCCCTGTTAGCTTCCCAGAATTCATTGTTGGGATTTCTGAACACATGAAGAAAGTTGCAGTGCTTTCCTCTTGGGCATTGTTGTATTTCAAATAAGCCACAAATTGCCATTTTCCATCGGGTCACTGGGCAGAATTCGCACTGAAGCTGCCGTCCTGCATACCATCGTCCGTTAAACAGAGAAAGGGCCGCCTGGCACTCTTCTTCCGATTGGTACTGAACATATACATTGCCCCTTAGGTGAGGTTCCAAGTTGCAACTGACCTTGAACTGGATCACCTTCCCCACATTCTTGAACTCAGGGAGCACATCCTCATAGAAGTCCAGGAACTGCTGGTAGGTCTCCTCTTCACTGTACTCCAGACTGGCATCGGGGTCGTAGTCGTCCCTTCTGCACTGCTCCATTCCAAACGTCGTAAACATGCTTCTGATAAGAAGGGTGGGGCTTGATGTTGGGAAATTGTGTTTGCGTGAACACCTATCTCCAAATCTGCAAGCTCCTGTTTTACTGTAGAATGGACAATTAGCTCGATCTTTCTCCATTATTCTTAAGTCCGTAGGTGGTTCTGGGTTTTGCCATGTGGCAACATTTTCCAACTCATTTTCAGCCCGCTCCAGCATCTTCTGCACAGCCTCCTCTCTTTCTCTCCTCTCTTGTAGCTTCTGCTTCTCTTCTTCTTTCTCTTTCTTCTGCTGTTCTTCCCATTCTTCCTTTAACTTTCTCTCCTGTTCTGCTTGCCGTTTCCGAGCCGTCTCTTCTTTTTCCTTCTTTATTCTGAATTCTTCTTGTGCCTTCCACTCCCGCTGCAACCACTCCTCGTGTAATCTTTGCCTCTCTATCTCCAACAGCGCCTCTTCTTCTTCTTCTTCTTGTTCAACAACAGTTTCCTCCTCTACCTCCTCCGTCTTCGGTGAGAATCCTGAGTCTCTCAATCTGGCGAGTTCCTGCCGATGTTTCTTTCGTTTCTCCTTCTTCAGGGCGGCCCTGTATTTCTTGTGGCTCGGTTTCTCCAGAAGAATCACCGTGCCGGGCGCCGCCATCTTGTCCGCGCCACCACGCCCACCGGCATTTGTAATATGTATAAAGACACTAGAACAGACGTCTCAGTAGTCTCTGAAAGATAGTAGTCTGAAAGCAAAGTAAGTAGATACTTATGAGAATTCATTGAAAAGACCTGGGGGCACTATACATGAAAGCTCCAAACCAACCACTAGCTTTGGAACTGGATTCATTGAGCACCACAGTAATTCCTGAACCTACTAATTGTCTGATCTTGGGTAAATAACATGTACGTTGTAGGGCTGTTGAGAATACTAAGAGACTTATAGAATGGATTTATTAGCAGTTCTAGAACATAGTTAATATATAGTAAATGTCAATATTCCACATTGCCACATGTCCTGCAGTGTATTTACATAAATATCCTAAAATGACAAAACCATAGATTCAAAGATTATTCATTTTTAACAGCCCCAGAGTAAATATGTTAAAATTATCCATTTAAATCTGGTTCTAGGTTTTATCCTGGTACCTATCTGTCAGTTATAATTTACACACAAAGATGTTTCACAAATTTTTCAAACTATGAAGACATAAAAAAGTAACAAAAGCCCACACATATATTTTAGTTAACAGATGTCTCAAATTTGAACAAATCCTCTGCAAATCCATATTTTCATTTACTATTTTTGAAGCTAAATTAAGTTTCATAGTCATGGACTAGCCTATCTTTAAGGTTCACCTGCACATGATTTGGAAATGACACCTTTGTCATGTTTTGTTTCAAAAATTAAAAAAAAACAAACAAAAAACTAGTGCTCTCATTACTTTTACTTGGATATTATTGAAAAGCAGGATATTCCTATGGCCTTACTCTATTTAGGGTACAGTACGACACGTAGATATTCATATTTACCAGCTGAGGCTCTTTATTTAGCTGTCAGGACAATTGAAGCTGCTTGGTTATATGGAAGTGATACATAAACCTTTCAAAACTGATGAATGCCTTTTCTTTTTTTTTTTTTCATTTTTCTGAAGCTGGAAACAGGGAGAGACAGTCAGACAGACTCCCGCATGCACCCGACCGGGATCCACCCGGCACGCCCACCATGGGGCAACGCTCTGCCCACCAGGGGGCGATGCTCTGCCCCTCCGGGGCGTCGCCATGTTGCGACCAGAGCCACTCTGGCGCCTGAGGCAGAGGCCACAGAGCCATCCCCAGCGCCCGGGCCATCTTTGCTCCAATGGAGCCTTGGCTGCGGGAGGGGAAGAGAGAGACAGAGAGGAAAGCGCGGCGGAGGGGTGGAGAAGCAAATGGGCGCTTCTCCTGTGTGCCCTGGCCGGGAATCGAACCCGGGTCCTCCGCACGCTAGGCCGACGCTCTACCGCTGAGCCAACTGGCCAGGGCCTGATGAATGCCTTTTCAAAGGACATTTACATGGCAGCTGACTCTAGCTCAGTGGTAAAACGTGGTGCAATGACATACAGAGTGGGGCAAAAGTAGGGTTACAGTTGTTTGGAAAATAATGCAATAATTAATAAATAATAATACAAGTATAAACTGTTTTATGTACTCAAAACTGTAAACCTACATTTGCCCATCCTATATAATGTGTTCAAGACAATCAGGGACCAAGAGGGCTTCTCTGCAGAAGTATAGTCTGAACTAAGATCTGAAAGGAGACAAAGTGGAGAAGGAAGATGGAACCAGAAAGAGAAACAGCATGTACGGAGACCTAGTCACAAATGGATAATCAAAGACTGAAAGAAACCAATGAGGCCAGAAGGGAATCTGAGGGTAGTAGATGAGGTGAGAGTTAAAGGCTAGATTGTGCAAGGACTGACAGGCCACATTAAGGTAAGCAGGGACTGTCTTGTTCATCACATATCCCCAATGTCTAGCATAGTTCAGTTGATAAAAGCTACAAAAGGGTATGAGTTAAATGACCAGCCTTTGGAGAAGATGAATAATTAAGTTATTGCCTCTACTTTACCCATGGAGATATACAAATAAGAGAGGGATAAGGGATCTGAGAAATTTAATATGAAAAGTCCCCTGGAGAAGCAGATTATGATTGGGTCCTACTATATACAGGTGAGAAATGGAAACCTCATGCAGAAAAAGGTAGAGTGCCACAGGAGTAGTAGTATAGGCTTGAACAGAACTTTAGATTCTATTCTGTGCTTTCCCTCTCCTGTTCATTGCCTCATGTCCATCACTGGCTGGGGTGGCCAGCATATTACAACCTTACTCAGTCCCTTGAGTTCTCTAGAGAATTACAATTGAAGGGAAGGAGAGGAAGTTCTACTTCCTGGCACTGTGGTAAAGCCATGATTCTAACTCAGAGGCTCTGTGCCTTGAGGGCATCTCCATTCTCCTTCAACTCATTAGGACACTAGGGCCTCGGCTTGGCCACTCAGTTTTACCAGCAGCTGATAAGCTTGCCCTGGCTGGTTAGCTCAGTTGGTTAGAATATCATCCTGATATGCCAAGGTTGCAGGTTTGATCCCCAGTTAGGGCACATACATACAAGAATCAACCATAAAAAAATGGGACAACAAATTAATGTTTCTCTCTCTCTCTCTGTCTCTTAAAAAATTATTTTTTCAATAAAAACAACAGGCTCAATCACTATTCTAGATGAAAGAGAATAAACAAAGACAACAGGATAAAATGTGTTGAATATTAAATATGGAATGTTATAGAATATATGGAACAATGAACTAGATAGATCCTGATTAGCATACATATACATTTCATTGCTCTATCATTTGACAGGGCCTAGAATAAACATCTCAGTATCAAGAACACATTTAGCACCCAGATCTTAGTTTCTTAATAACATTAAATAAAGGAACCATGTCCCCCTCAATAAATGGTTGACTCTGGGACTGGGACAGGAAAGATACAAGATGAGCCTGGAGCATTTTATAGTGCCATAAAATGAGAAGACCTTAAAACCAACAATAACCCCACAACGATGGGGGCATATTGAAGGAACATAGGAGCCAACTGAAAGAGCTCCTAAAGGTCAAAGCTGGAACAACCTGAACAAAATATAGTATTATTGGATTACTTCCCCAAGTATACAGTAAATATCCATGAGTGCAGTGATATAAATAAGTTGAATGAATGGGGCAGAAAAGATTAATTTCTGAAAAATTCTAAGTAACCTGTTACTTAGAACACATTCCACCTTTAAGGAGAGCAAAACTCCCCTCTCCTTAAGTGTGGGCAGACACAGTGACTTCACTGCCAGGATACAGTACTGGATGGAGGGGAGGAATTTTTATAATGGACAAACCTGGCAAATAAGAAAGACCTCAGCCCTGGCTGGTTGGCTCAGTGGTAGAGCATCAGCCTGGCGTGCAGAAGTACCGGGTTCGATTCCCGGCCAGGGCACACAGGAGAAGCGCCCATCTGCTTCTCCACCCCTCCCCCTCTCCTTCCTCTCTGTCTCTCTCTTCCCCTCCCATAACTGAGGCTCCACTGGAGCAAAGATGGCCTGGGCGCTGGGGATGGCTCCTCAGCCTCTGCCCCAAGCGCTAGAGTGGCTCTGGTCGCAACAGAGCGACGCCCTGGAGGGGCAGAGCATCGCCCCCTGGTGGGTGTGCCAGGTGGATCCCGGTCGGGCGCACGCAGGAGTCTGTCTGACTGTCTCTCCCCGTTTCTGGCTTCAGAAAAATACAGGGAAAAAAAAAAAAAAAAGAAAGACCTCAGCCAGATGATCAAGGCTAAGATCAATAGTAACAAATTATGCTGATAGTATGTATTACTTTGTGTGTGTGACAGAGAGAGACAGATAGAGACAGACAGACAGGAAGGGAGATGAGAAGCATCAATTCTTTGTTGCGTTACCTTCATTGTTCATTGAGTGCTTTCTTATATGTGCCTTGAGGGGGAGGGGAGACTGCAGCAGACCGAGTGACCCCTTGCTCAAGCCAGCGACCTTGGGCTTAAAGCTAGTGATTGTGGGGTCACGTGTATGATCCCATGCCTAAGCCAGCAACCCCACACTCAAGCCAGTGACCTTGGGGTTTTGAACCTGGGTTCTCTGCATCCCAGTCCGATGCTCTATCCACTGCACCACCTCCTGGTCAAGCTATGTATTACTGATTATGTGAGGAGTACGGCACTCTACCTCTGTGGTCTTCCTTTCAAAATCCCTTAAGCCCAACATAATCATGAGAAAAACCCAATTCAAACTAAAGGACTTTCTACAAAATATTGATACATGACTCAAAACTTAAGATCATCAAAAACAAGGAAAGTCTGAGAAGCTGTCACAGCGAAGAGGTGCCTAAAGACATGACTAAATGTAGTATCTTCAATGGGATCCTGGAACAGAGAAAGGACATTAGATAAAAACTAAGAAAATCAAAATATAGACTTTAGTTAATAATAATAATATATGGATATTATCCCATTTATTGTGACAAATGTACCATTCTAATGATAAATGTTATTGATAATTAACATTAGGGGAAACTGAGTGTTGGGTATATGGTAATTCTTTGCATTTTTCTGTAAATCTACAACTATTCTAAAATAAAATAAATTTCAAGGTCTATTTTATCACACACACACCCCTTCCCAGGTAGTAAAGTCTCCTTTAACAAGCAATACAGAACATTCTCATGCCTCCAAAAGCTTTTACTGGAGAACAAGAAGGGCCAAAATAACAGGGGCCCCTTTAAACCAGGCCTTAAGATACTCAATGAACAAATATATGACCCATCAAGTTGGCTCATTAAAATAGCAATAAGGCCCTGGCCGGTTGGCTCAGTGGTAGAGCGTCGGCCTGGTGTGCAGAAGTCCCAGGTTCGATTCCCAGCCAGGGCACACAGGAGAAGCGCCCATCTGCTTCTCCACCCCTCCCCCTCTCCTTCCTCTCCCTCTCTCTCTTCCCCTCCCGCAGAGGCTCCACTGGAGCAAAGATGGCCCAGGCGCTGGGGATGGCTCCTTGGCCTCTGCCCCAGGCGCTAGAGTGGCTCTGGTCGCAACAGAGCGACGCCCCGGAGGGGGAGAGCGTTGCCCCCTGGTGGGCGTGCCCGGTGGATCCCGGTCGGGTGCATGCGAGAGTCTGTCTGTCTCTCCCTGTTTCCGGCTTCAGAAAAATACAGAAGAAAAAAAAGTAGCAATAAAAATTTTTTTATTGATTGATTGATTATAGAGAGAGGGGAAGGAAGGGAGAGAGCGGGACAATCATTGACCTGTTCCTATATGTGCCCTGACCAGAGACCAAAACCACAACCTTTGTGTATCAGGACGATGCTCTACCAACTGAGATATCCAGCCAAGGCAAGAAAGATGTTTTTAAGCAGACATTCTAAATATTATAGTTGCCTGGTTAATTCAGTGAAATGGCTTCCCAAGAGAATATTGACAGGCCCATTAACTGGGACTATTTATAAGGTCCCAATTAAACAGCAAGATTAACAGGAGTCACTGTCACTTTTTAAAGTTCTTAGTTGCTTTTTTCTTTTTCTTTTTTTTTCAATTGTGGGGACCAGGAATCATGTGATGGGAAAACCTGCCAAGAGGTGGCGTCATCTATCCAACACCACCCGGAGACAGCAGGTAAAAGGTAGGGATCTCAGGAGCAGGAGGATGTCTGAACATGCCTTGTTTGGAGTTGACATCTGATGGGATGTGTGACGGGTGTGATCCCAGAGAAAAGTGCTTGTCGCTGCACGTGATGAGGGGCGTGAGAAGATGAACGGCATGGGATGGCTGAACCACCAGCACTTTATTGGACTTTTTGGTTTAAAATAGCAAACACCCTCGTGCAGACATTCTAATCCAGGGGAGGTAAGGCGGCAGGATTCCCACACAGCAGCCGGAGGGCGGGGCCAGGGAAGGGTAATTAGTTGTTCTTATCAGATTGTTTTCCTGCATGTGAATTCCTAAGCACAGAGCCTCATTATAGTGTCCCTCTGGAGCCTGCAAAATTTATTCCTCTGGCATTGTTTTCCTGATTAAAATTTGAGATGTAATCCAGTTTTTCCTCTTAATATGACACAGGTCTGCGGCCTGAAACTTGAGCAGAGCGACAAAGAGAGACGTGTTTACTACTGACTGCTACCTATGGCAGGAGGTGGCAACTTTGTTATTTACAGACTGGTAAACCTGACAGTCCAATTTTAGTTTCCATTGCAGAATGGGAAAGATAATATGGAAAGAGAAGGAATGAATTAAAATGTACTTTGAAATGTTTAACTTCATCTTCTTAGACTCATCAGAAAATTAAAAAAAAAAATCAAATCAACAGGTGACTAACTTATCAAGTAGAAAATCCCATTAAATTACCTTAATGTGCATGATTAAGTGATTGAAACCTCTTAGGGTAATAAATACAGGCACAAATACCAAATAAATTATGTTTTCAAGTAGCAACAAAGGGGTCTCTCTCTCTGCACCTGGGAAGCATTACCATGGTCAAGAAAGAAATCTGTATGCTCAGATGAACTGAGATCCTATTTTAAACCCTGGCTATTCATAATGTATAAATATTTCCTCTTTCTTTAGAAGCCATTTCTATTTCACTATCTGGGTCTGAGGCTGTGCTCAGGCTCTGTTGGAAATTTAGACTGCTATTCTTTCTTAGGAGCTTTCCCTGAGAACTGACTGCCTGACCGGGCGGTGGCGCAGTGGATAGAGCATCAGACCAGGATGCGGAAGTCCCAGGTTCGAGATCCCGAGGTCACCAGCTTGAGCGAGGGCTCATCTGGTTTGAGCAAAAGCTCACCAGCTTGGCCCTGGCCGGTTGGCTCAGTAGTAGAGCGTTGGCCTGGTGTACGGGAGTCCAGGGTTCGATTCCCGGCCAGGGCACACAGGAGAAGCGCCCATCTGCTTCTCCACCCCTCCCCTCCCCTCCCCCTTGTCTCTCTCTCTTCCCCTCCTGCAGCCAAGGCTCCATTGGAACAAAGTTGGCCCAGGCTCTGAGGATGGCTCTATGGCCTCTGCCTCAGGCGCTAAAATGGCTCTGATTGCGGCAGAGCATCGCCCCCTGGTGGGCATGCTAGGTGGATCCCGGTTTGGCACATGCAGGAGTCTGTCTGACTGCCTCCCCGTTTCCAACTTCAGAAAAATACAAAAATCAAACAAACAAACAAAAAAACTCACCAGCTTGAGCCCGAGGTCGCTGGCTCAAGCAAGGGGTTACTCGGTCTGCTGAAGGCCCAAGGTCAAGGCACATATAAGAAAGCAATCAATGAACAATTAAGGTATTGCAATGCGCAACGAAAACCCGTTCCTGTCTGTCTGTCCCTGTCTATCCCTCTCTCTGACTCTCTGCCTCTAGGATTGTTTTCCTGATTAAAATTTGAGATGTAATCCAGTTTTTCCTCTTAATATGACACAGGTCTGCGGCCTGAAACTTGAGCAGAGTGACAAAGAACTTCCTGACCAGGCAGTGGTGCAGTGGATAGAGTGTCGGACTGGGACTCAGAGGACCCGGAGGACTCAGGTCTGAAACCCCGAGGTCACTGGCTTGAACAAAAGGGGTCACTGGCTCTGCTGTAGCCCCCACGGTCAAGACACATATGGGAAATCAATCAATGAATAACTAAGGAGTAGCAATGAAGAATTGATGTTTCTCATCTTTCCCTTCCTGCCTGCCTCTCTCTATATATCACAAAAAAAATAAAGAGAACCACTAAGATAAAACTAACCCATGCAAAAGTATACATAAACCCCAAACACAAGATATAAGAACTATTCTACCATTAAAGTCACCTTAGTGTTCTAAAAGACAAAGAGTTGAAGGGTGGATAGTAAAAGCTTGCTATAAAGAAAATATATTGATAACATGGCATATTTCACATGTTGGTACTAGCCCTGAACCTGTTACTAATGAGCTATCAAGTCTCAAGGACTGAATTTCATTCTTTAGAACAGGAGTTGGTAAACTATATATATAGCCTGCAGATGAATTCTGGCCTGCCATCTATTTTTGTAAGACCCTAGGTGGGTAGAAAAATTTCTGTTGTGACACTGATAATTTTATGAAATTCTAATTTCAGTGCATATAAAGTTTATTAGAATACAGTAATACTCACTTGTTGCCATGTTGTCTATGTCCTGCAATTGCAGAACTTAGTAGTTGCAATAGAGATTATGTGGTACACAAGCCTAAAATATTATCTGGTCATTTAAATGAAGTTTGCCAACCCCTCCTCTAGAAGATCAGTGTAAAATTAAACTTTCTGCATTAATGGAATTATTCTGAGCTGTCCAATATAGTAGTCACTAGATACAGAGATGGAGAAACTGATTTTATTTCATTTTTGTCAATTTAAATAGTCATCTGTATTTAATAGTAGAACTCTAGGAAATGAGGGCTTAGCTGAAGTTTAGTTTTCCACCTGAAAGAATTCGTCACATCAATGTCTTTCCTTGCTCTCATACCATCACACTCTCAACAGTTCTGGCACCAGATACGTGGGGCTTTTTCCAAACCAAGTAAATTTGCATCACTAGCTGGGTTTCTTACAATTTAACTCAGTTCTGATACTATCTATACCTGAAGAAATTGTCATATACTATAGGTTAAGGCAGTGGTTCTCAACTTTTTGAAGTCGGGGCACATTTAAAATCCTACAATTGTAGGAACACTATATACAAATTTCTGAGAAATATGTTATAATAATTAAGTCAGATATTAAAAAAGGATATAGGCCCTGGCCGGTTGGCTCAGTGGTAGAGTGTTGGCTTGGCGTGCGGGAGTCCTGGGTTCGATTCCCAGCCCGGGCACACAAGAGAAGCGCCCATCTGCTTCTCCACCCCTCCCCCTCTCCTTCCTCTCTGTCTCTCTCTTCCCCTCCCTCAGCCAGGGCTCCATTGGAACAAAAGTTTGCCCAGGCGCTAGAATGGCTCTGATAGCAGCAGACTGACGCCCCAGATGGGCAGAACATCGCCCCCTGGTGGGCATGCCCGGTGGATCCGGGTCAGGCGCATGCGGGAGTCTGTCTGTTACATTTTTTGTTATACTTTTTAGAATTCGTAAAAAAAGAGGGGTTAAAAAATAAAAATAGAACAAAAGTTATCTTTATATATACATACATACACACACACATTCTTAATATAGAACAAAAGTTATCTTTATATATACATACATACACACACACATTCTTAGTAAGATTTAGTAAATTCGGCAGGTCCCAGCGCAAATGTGTTAAATTTTTTCATTCTTGTGTTTATGAGAAACATGTGCCTGATGTGTCCTAGCGATTTCTTCAATGTTTGAGCAAATATTTGAAAGGCAAACTCTCATTTCCTCATCAATACATTGAAGACTTCCTCTTTTTTTACTCTTGATTGTGTTAAAGATAGAAAACCCTAATTCACATAAATAGGATGTAGAAAATTGTAGTAAAATGTTCAAAGCTTTTTTAGATATTGCCACATATTGTTCTTTTATAGAAATCCAAAGGCTTCAAGAGACAATTCCTTATGTTTAATCATCAATCCACCATCAGTGGATATAGCTGCTAGTTCTTCTGTTAATGTTAAACCAAAATCACTTGAAGTTTCCATGAATGGGTTTCTAATCTAATAGTATTGTTCAGTGTTAAGTGATGGAAAAAAGGAACCAAATTTTTCTTCTAAACTTATTAAATGTTCAACTATTTTTATTTTTATTCTTGCATTTTTCCAAAGCTGGAAACGGGGAAACAGTCAGACAGACTCCGGCATGCGCCTGACCAGGATCCACCCAGCATGCCCACCAGGGGGTGATGCTCTGCCCCTCTGGGGCATCGCTCTTTTGCATCCAGAGCCATTCTAGCACCTGAGGCAGAGGCCACAGAGCCATCCTCAGCGCCCAGGACATCTTTGCTCCAATGGAGCCTTGGCTGCGGGAGGGGAAGAGAGAGACAGAGAGGAAGGAGAGGGGGAGGGGTGGAGAAGCAGATGGGCACTTCTCCTGTGTGCCCTGGCCGGGAATCGAACCCAGGACTCCTGCACGCCAGGCCAACGCTCTACCACTGAGCCAACCGGCCAGGGCCTGTTCAACTATTATTGGAAGTCTTTCATTTATGCAAGTGTTATTTACCAATGGAAACAGTTCCAAATGACCTTCAACAGCTTTCTTTTCCAAATCTGTAGTTTTCTCTGAAAGGCTTTCATTTTGTCAGTGGATGTGAGAATATTTTCTTCTTTCCCTTGCATGCTACTATTCAAAATATTGAGCTACTGAAATATATCAGCCAAATACTGTAACATGGCAATCCAAAATTGGCAAAGAAGGAGGTTACAAAAATGTAAATGTTTCATCTCTTCAAAAAAATGCAAGAAGTTCTTGTTGTAGCTGGTGTACACAGATAAGTACTTTTCCCTTTGACAGCCACCTCTTCTCAGTGTATAAAAACAGCGGTCTGTGTTGTGAATCCATATCGATACAAAAGCTATTGGAATAAATGCGATTTGACAGATCTTGTTTCAATAAAGTTTACCACCTGAACAACTTGATCTAAAACTTCTCTTAATTTTTTCCCCAATGTTTTTGCCATCAAGGCCTCCCTATGAAGAAGGCAGTGAGTTACAACAACATTCTCATTTTGTTTTTTTACAAAAGATGTAAGACCCTTAACACAGCCTACCATGGAAGAGGTGCCATCTGTACAAATGCCTACACATGACTTCTATGCTAACTGCCATTTATCAAGATAGTTATTCAAAATGTTAAAAACATCTTCATCTTTTGTGGACACACCTAATTCTTTGCAAAACAGAAACCGATTTACTATTTATTTGATCTTCATTAATAAAACGAATGAATGCTAAGAGTTGCGCCGTGTTGGTAATGTCTGTTGACTCATCAATTTGCAATGCAAAATTTGAATACTGAAGCTTATTACTGCATACATTTTTCTCAATATCAGAAGACATTTCTCTAATATGCCTGTGAACTGTATCATTGGACAGAGGAATCTTGCTTATTTTCATTGCTGCTTCATTTCCTAGCATTGCATGCAGGCAAAATAAGTGACTCACCTAAAGTATGAGCTTTCATAGTTTTTGCTATCAGTTCTGAGACTTGATAAGAAGCAATTTGAGCTTTATCAGAAATAATCATTACACTTTTAAAAGAATTTACTGCTTTTGTTTGCTGTTCAGACAATCTCTTGAAAAAACTTACAGATTTATCTTATAAATTAGAGTGTATAGTTTTAAAATGTTTACTCAATTTACTAGGAAGCAATGATTCATTTGCCATTTTACATCCACATACTAAACATAGCAGTAAAGGATGATCTTCACTTCTGGTCCAAGTAAAACCAAAGCTTAAATAACTTTCATTCTATATGAGAGTAAACCGTAATTTTGCTTTCTTACTTGCACTTAACTTTTGCTCACTTCTAGAATCGGATTCTTCAATATCACGCTTCTTTTTGAGAAATCTATCCATTTTATTTGGGTGTATTTATCTAAAAATAATATAATGTGTTAATAATAAATATAATAATGATGTGTTGACAGAAAAAGCGGTATTTCTGTAATGAAATGGTATAATAGAGTAACTATATTTATTTTTATATCTGGGCACATGCTGCGAACCAGCACAGCTAATCTAGTAATTCCAGGTCCCAAGTGGGAATGGTGCAGAATTAAGAAAATACAGGGTCGGGAGGGCCCTGTAATTGCTGCTGGCAAGAACAAAGCGCATCCAAAAACCACACCTTGCTTTATTTATAGGGCAAAGTGAGGCCATTAGCAAATCTTAACTTTACACCAAACAAAGCTGATAGAGGAAACTTGCCTCTAGTCTTTCCTGGGAACATGGAGGGTAGTGTAAATAATACAGCACCACAGCTTAACAACCTTTTGCAACCTAATCAGGCAAGTGAGGTGGGGGGTTGGGCAGACTGTCAGCTTACAGCCAATTCCCCATACTTCTGTCCCCCAAAAATCTAAACTTCAAAAACTCTGTTTGTTTTTTGGTCCCCAACAGGCATATATTTCTCTGGAATACCATAGGGCACACCTGGAAATCTTCTAAGGTGCACCAGTGCGCCCTGGTGCATACTTTGAGAACCACTGGGTTAAGGACATATTCCTCAAGACTGTCCCACAATCACCTCCAGTTGTTACTGTGCTTCTGACCGATAGGCTAAAAATTGGAGGTTCCCACAACCTCCTCCTCAGATTCAACTAATTTGCTAGAGTGGCTCAGACCTCAGGAAAACAGTTTACTATTTACCAATTTATTATAAAAGGACATGATAAAAAATACAGATGAACATCCAGATGGAAGAGAGGCACAGGACAAGGTATATGGGAAGGAGTACCAAGCTTCCATTCCCTCTCTGGGTGCATTATTCTCCCAGTACCTCCATGTATCCCCAACCTGGAAGTCCTCTGAATCCCAAGCTACAGGTATTTTTATGGAAATAGAAATGATCAATTATCAATTCCATTTCCAGTCCCTCACCCCTCTCTGGAGAATGGGGGATGAGCCTGAAAATTCTAAGTTTCAGTGCTTGGTCTTTCTGGTGACCAGCCCCCATTGGAAGATATTCCTATCCCTAGGGATTCCATGGGATTTAGGAGCCCTGGTCAGGAACCAAAGTAAAAAACTGAATGTTGGCCCTGGCCGGTTGGCTCAGCGGTAGAGCGTCGGCCTAGCGTGCGGAGGACCCGGGTTCGATTCCCGGCCAGGGCACATAGGAGAAGCGTCCATTTGCTTCTCCACCCCTCCGCCGCGCCTTCCTCTCTGTCTCTCTCTTCCCCTCCTGCAGCCAAGGCTCCATTGGAGCAAAGATGGCCCGGGCGCTGGGGATGGCTCTGTGGCCTCTGCCCCAGGCGCTAGAGTGGCTCTGGTCGCAATATGGCGACGCCCAGGATGGGCAGAGCATCGCCCCCTGGTGGGCAGAGCGTCGCCCCATGGTGGGCGTGCCGGGTGGATCCCGGTCGGGCGCATGCGGGAGTCTGTCTGACTGTCTCTCCCTGTTTCCAGCTTCAGAAAAGAAAATGCAAAAACAAAACAAAACAAAACAAAACAAAAAAACTGAATGTTAAATATAAGATGCTCTTAGTGCTCTTATGACTTGGGAAAGTACAAGGGTTTTAGGAGTTGTATACCAGGAACCAGGAGCAGAGACCAATGTATTATTATTTCATACCACCCATCTGAACTGAAGCAAGTTAATTAGGACCTACATGACAAAAGAACTACATACATTACTTATTTTGGTGTCATATAGGGCTGCCTGTCAGACATCTGAGGTCCCAATGGAGGCAAGTTTCTCACTCAGGTGAAGGCACCTAGGATTCAGAAGAAAGGAATGACAGATTGTCCCCAACACAGATTCTTTTCTAACAGAAAAAAATTGTTTGCACCCAGACTAGGACCAACTCCACAGCAGGAGTTATTCCACTCTCAGAGGTGCAAAACACTGCCCAAAGGTACTCGACCATAACACCAAAACAGTGTTTATAGCCAGACCTCATTAAAGGCAGTGCTTACTCTTCCAACAATGTAACACTATCCAAGGTATCATACCAGCCTGGACAGCTGACAACTGTTGGATAATTCCTGAAACAGCTTTCTTATTTGCTTCAGATACCCAGGCACCCCAGGCAGGAGATATGGATACAGGTATCCCCATGAATTACACGTTGACTACAAAACAGATTTGGGAACACTGATTACAGACCCTGCTGCCAAATCTTCTAAATAAATAGGAAACAAGAATTCTTTTCCCATGCCTTCAGTTATTTTATCCAACATTCAGGGAGTTCCTGCCATGTACCAGGCACTGTGCTTGGGATCCAACAGTGAAGACAAGATATAGTATCTTTCCTTTATGAAATTTACAGTCTCCCAGATGGAATGATAAAGAAAATCTCAAAGATCCTACATGACTTGAGACCATAGCCATCAAAATCCCACTCAGACTGAATATGTTGGGGGTAAATATAGGTGTTTTGTCTCCCGATGTTCCTGATGGGCACCAACTAATAAACAGTCCTGACACCTAGTCAATGTTGGTATGAATAGACATTTACCTGAAAACTCCATACAGACTGTCCACTTGCCTCTAATTTCCTCTCTTCAGGAGGGCCAAGGATGCCCTACTTTTAAGTCATCCTAAAAAGAGAAACATTTCACATTTAACCCTCTAGACTAAAACAGCAGCAGTTCCTAAGGCTGCTTTTCTGTAGAGATGTAAAGAGAATGCTGCCTGCCACTTATATCGTATTTTTTTATATCCTCATAAATTATTTCCCATTATTTGCCTTTTTCTTGCTTATGATTACAGTTAAAACTAACCATCCTCCAAGCCCTCTAAGTATCACTTGTCATAAGACCCCACATGTGGTCCTGGCCAGATAGCTCAGTTGGTCAGAGCAGTCCAGAAACACAGAGGTTGCCGGTTCAATTCCTAGTCAGGGCACATACAGGAACAGATTGATGTTCCTATCTCTCTTTCTCTCTCCATCCTTCCTCCCTCACTGAAATCAATAAAAAAAATTTTTAAAAAGAGAAGAGAAAAAAAAGACCCCCACATGTAACAAGCTATATATTCAGAACAAACATCTGAGGTGTTCAAACAAAGCACTCAACATTTAGCTAAAAGAATCCTTTTAAGGGGAAGCCAGTTGATAGAACAAAACTAGCTTTGATACATAACCCCCTACCCAACCTCCCAACATCCTCACCAGTTCCTCTTATAGGAACTAAGATGTCGCTTTTCACAGAAGCAGCAACTAAGTCCATCCTATTGGAAAAACTCCAGCATCACCCTGAGTATTGAAGTGTTTGCCTAGAACTGAGAACCATCTCTTCTCAGAAAATTAGCATTCCAAAACAAAATCACTAGCAAGAGGGCTCAAGATTTACTGTTCTAAAGAGGCAACAACTCTGTTCACTTCTGAAAATCATAAGAAACCAACACAAATACACTGTCAGCCTAAAGCAGAACTTAGTATGGTTGTAGCTAGGGCTAATGTCTAAAGCCCTTCAATCAATAGCTATTTTTATATTTTATTAATGAATTAGAGATGACTGCCCATAATTTTAAATTCACAACATTTCCCTATAAACCATTCTCATAGATAAGTATAGCTATGAAATCCCTCTACAAAAGGATCATCCTGACTAGCTTTGTGTGGTGGAGAAGAAGCCATGATCTTTGATTTCAGTGAAATTAGCAAAAATTCCATGGACTTCCTCCCTATATAAGGTCCCCTTTGAACACTTGGTAGGCACTCAAAAAATAAAAGGCTGATGCCTGTCTGGTGGTGGCCCAGTGGATAGTGTTAACCTGGGACACTGAGGTCCTAGGTTTGAAACACCTAAGTTGCAGGCTCAACATGATCCCAAGGTCACTGGCTTAAGCAAGGGGTCACAACTCAGTTTGAGCCTCCTTTCCCTCCTCCACATCAAGGCAGATATGAGAAACAATCAGTGAACAGCTAAAGTGTTGCAACTACAACATGATGCTTCTCATCTCTTTCTATTCCTATCTCTCTCAATCTTTACTGCAAAAAATATAATAAAACTTAAAAAAAAATTTTTAATTAAAAATAAATAAATAAAAGCCTGACTTTTCTCCTCTACTTATACATCCCTTCATGGATGGCTTGATTATCTTTGTTCTGTAATTCAAGTAACTTCATACTAGCCAAACCTGTTGAACCAGAACCACTCAGAAAGGTCTGGATATTTAGGTTTCTCCCTGCAAAGTCATACTCTTTCAGATTTAACCTGAATAAATTAGCAATTATGCTGGCATCCTGGTATAGTTAACAACAGAGTTGGCATGAACCAGGCCCAGAATGCCAACCAGCTACCAGCTGCTGTTCTCCCAGCAGTGTAACACTTGCCTAGGTACAAGGCAACCTAGGCAGCTGCCTACAGCTGGGGCCAAAGGTAAGTGAATGGTGTTGCACTCACCAGATGCTGCATCAGTCCAAAGTCCACAACTACAACCAAAGCGCTCCAGGTTAGAGTCAGACAACAGTTAGTGAACACATGTGATGTTCAATCAAGAAGACCCTTGCCCTCAAAATCTTGTAACAGTGAGGACTGAGCCAGCAGGCAATAAAAATAATTTACCCTGGTTAGCATAATTTTCACGTTATTGTTACTTATGCCCCATAGAAGTTCAACAGGAGCAAATAGTCTGGTCAATAAGTGTCGGGAAGCTTAACAGCCAAGAAACAGCTGATAAGTAACATAAGAGTCTCTACTTCAGTCTCATTTGTAAAATCTTAATGTTATGTTATTAACAGTACTCTGTATACAAGGTGGTTAGGCTTAAATGGAATATATGTTATGCCCATAGGGTAATATCTGGTATAGAATGGCACTCAGTAAACATGTACTGTTATCAGGAGCTACATTCCAGGCAAGGATAGATGATGGACATAAGTAAGTAGAAGGGAAAAGTTACTCTGGGAGAGCAATGGACAGTGAAAATTGGAAAGGCTAGTTAAAATTATGGGTATGCAACATAATTAAATGACAAGATAACCTGGACATGTTCTTTGAATATATGTACCCTGATTTATTGATGTCATCTCATTAAAATTAATAAAAAATTATTAATAAAAAAAATTAGGCCTCAATTATGGGATCTCTTTAAGAATAACTACAAAAGCAGCAATTTAGAAAAATACTGGGTTCAGTAATGGATGAGAAAGGAACTTGAGACAAGCTGCCATTCTTGCAAAGATCTCGACTATTGGTTGAAAACAACCAAAATGTTTGCAGTAGTGTTAATAAACATTCCTACCCACTCACCCTTATAATTTACCTTCCTATATAAGGTATCTAAGGTACCTTTATATAAGATATCTAAGACCGTATTTCCCAGCCATCTAATTTCACTTCTAACTGCCTCCAAATAATTTGGAGGAACCTAAAAATAGCCTGCCCCTCTGAGGAGCTTAAGTTGAAGTAACTCACGGAACTCCACCGAACACGTGTTCGTCGCAACCCTTCCCAAGTCCCTGGCCCTAGTGCCTGGGGGGGGGGGGGGAGCGAGGCTCTTTGCGACCAGTTCTAGGTGACTCTCCAGGGACAAGAGGGATGGCAGAAAACGGGCCGACTCTAGGGCTACGATCTCCCAGTGTCTCTTCAAGATTCCCTCCAAACCCGGGCTCAGGAGAAGACGAACCCCAAATTCGTCCCGTGCATTAAAAGACACCTCCCCAACATCTGCCTCTCGTCCCGGGCTGGTAAACCTCCAAGGTCTCTCCCTCACTTTGTCTTTACTCACACGCACGTGTCAGGAACTCGTCCGGAACACTCCAGTCCCACCGGAGGCCGCAGGGGAAAGGGGGAAAGGGCAGCAGCGAGCTGACTGCAGCCCCGCCCCGGGGTGGCTACTGGGCGGGCCCAGTGGGCGGAGCTCTTGGGACCCGCCCAGGAAAGGCCAAGTTGGAAAAATGCGTAGTATAGGTGAGCATACTTCTTATAGGAGTCAGACCCCAGAAGAGAAACGGTTGGAATCTTAACGAGTTGCTAAAGAGAAAACCTGGTATGTCCTATTGCGGACAGGCTTCCTGCCTACCCATTCCAGTCGCCTCCGGAAGGTCGGTTCTCACACTTGTGACGTTTTTCGGTTCCTTGAAGGGTCAGCCCACGTTTTTCCTATCCGCCACGCAGATCTTCTTTCTGGCTTTCACCAGCAGTGTTCTCACTCGGATAATGGAGCGTCCACTCACAAAGGTCACCTTGGTTTTCAGAATTTCTCCAGGAGGTTTTCGGGTAGATTATGTCTATCACCACTACAGCATAGTAACCCTATGGGACTACGTCCGTGGTGCCTGCTATGGGATCCTTAGCTGAACTGCAGCACTGGCTTTCTCTGCCAGACTTGCGCCTTGGCACAATTAGAGAGGTCACATCCTCGCTTTGGACAGATTGCTCACCAAATTACCAGCATTTCTTTTGAACACTGAAACTTCCTTCCCCCTCAAGCTGAAGTCAATATGATTCTGTCCTGCTGAACAGCTGGTGAGGCCAGGGTCCAGAGGGGCAAGGCTCAGCAGCAGTAATTCCTAAATCCATTTCTTAAATTCTAGAGCCTCTGCCTTCCTCGACCCCCAGCATTCTACCGGCTCTGCTGATCAATTGTATCTGGCACCTTTGCCTGGCAAGCCCCTGGGAATCAGCCACTGTCCTTGGCATCTGCCAACATGTTTTATTATCTTTCCTCAGCTCTTTTCATAATGAAAAAAAAAAAAAAGTATTTTCTGTGCATCCAGACCTCTGCTGAGAAAGCCCAGAACCCTAAATTGATTCTAGCAAGAGACCCAAGGGCAGAAGGCCAGAGAGCCACTGGAGAAATGGCAAGCACAAATCCTCTCCAGTTTTGATGAAGTTGGACACAGCCTGTGGTTGGAAAAAGGCTTACATAAATACAGTAATTTAAAAAGTCACATGGGCTGTGCTGGCCTGGTAGGCAGGGGCTCTGCTTTGCAGTTAAATAGGAATGTGGCTGAAGACTGCTGCCAGAATCAATGCCCGCATCCGGCTGTCACAGTGTGTTCATAAAGGAGTGTTATGAGAGCTATAAAATCAGGCAGATTGGGTGCGTAATTGTTCTGTGGAGCTCTGCAAAAGGAGAAATTGCACTGGCATCTCATATATTTTGCTTTCTCTTCTTCCAAACACACAAAATGGAGAAGGCAGAGCTACCCTGAGGATTCATGAAAAAGAAAGATGAGGCCCTGGCCAGTTGGCTCAGTGGTAGAGCATCGGCCCAGCGTGTGGAAGTCCCGGGTTCAATTACTGGCCAGGAGCCTGACCTGTGGTGGCGCAGTGGATAAAGCGTTGACCTGGAATGCTGACGTTGCCGGTTCAAAACCCTGGGCTTGCCTGGTCAAGGCACATATGGGAGTTGATGCTTCCTGCTCCTCCCCCTGTTCTCTCTCTCTCTCTCTCTCTCTTTCTCCTCTCTCTCTAATAAAAATGAATAAATAAAATCTAAAAAAAAAAAGTAAATAAATTACTGGCAGGGCACACAGGAGAAGTGCCCATCTGCTTCTCCACCCTTCCCCCCCCCTCTCTTCCCCTCCCACAGCCAAGGCTCCATGGGAGAGAAGTTGGCCCAGGCACTGAGGATGGCTCCATGGTCTCCACCTCAGGCGCTAGGATGGCTCTGGTTGCAGCAGAGCAACGCCCCAGATGGGCCGAGCATTGCCCCCTGGTGAGCATGCCAGGTGGATCCCAGTCAGGTGCATGAAGGAATCTGTCCATCTGCCGCCCCCTGCTTCTCACTTTGGAAAAATACAAAAAAAGAAAAAGAAAGATGAGAATTGTATGAATGTATACATGTGTGCTTTCAGAGAAGATACAGGAAGTAATTGAGGCTAGGGAAATACTAAGGCCTGTGGGAAGGAGGGACCAATGACCTGTTGACTACTGGATTCACAGATTAGTCCAGGTAGAAGGCAGGATTGTGCAGAGGGAAGGCCAGCCATTATGAGTATGGCTGAGTGGTGGGCCATGTTTTCATGTTAAATTGAAAAGATGGATACAGGCCCCAGCCAGATAGCTCAGTTGGTGAGCACATCTTCTGGATACTCCAAGGTTGTGGATTGAATCCCTGATGATGGAATACATGAGTCAACCAGTGAATGCATAAATAAGTGAAACAGCAAATCAATGTTATTCTTCTCTCTAAAATCAATAAATTAAAAAAAAGATGTGGCCCTGGTCAGATGGCTCAGTGGTAGAGCGTCAGCCTGGTGTGTGGAAGTCCCAGGTTCGATTCCCAGCCAGGGCACACAGAAGAGGTGACCATCTGTTTCTTCACCCTTCTCCCTCTCCTTTCTATCTCTCTCTTCCCTCCAACAGCTAAGGCTAAATTGGAGCAAAGTTAGCCCAAGTGCTATGGATTGCTCCATGGCCTCCGCTTCAGGCACTCCTGTTGCAACAGAGCAATGCCCCAGATGGGCCGAGCATTGCCCCCTAGTGGGCTTTCCAGGTGGATCCTGGTGGGGCACATGCCTGAGTCTGTCTCTCTGCCTCCGCGCATCTTACTTTAGAAAAAAAAAAAAAAAGATGCATACCTTTTTTAGATATAGGCCATTCAGTGTCCATTGTTCTTTGGAGGGAAACATATATTTTGGTTTCTTAATTTCCTAGATTAAAAATCTTTCATATTCAACCTTCTTAACCTCCATCCTTTTAAATTCTGAATTCATTTTAGTGAGTTGATTTATGTGGTCTTTTACCTGTAATTATCAACTACTTTTCTACTTTTTCACTTGTTTCTTTCTTCTTCTTTTTTTTTTTTTCCTTTAGAGGCAGGGGGAGGAGAGAGATGAGAAGCATCAACTCGTAGTTGCTTCACTTTAGTTGTTTATTGATTGCTTCTCAAACATGCCTTGCTCGGGAGGCTCAAACCAGCAGACTTGGGGTGATGTCAATGATCCCATGCTCAAGCTGATGAGCCTGTGCTCTAGCCCTCGACCTCGGGGTTTCAAACCAAGGCCCTCAGTGTCCTGGACCAATGCTCAATCTACTGAGCCACCACTGGTCAGGTTTTTGTTTCCTATTCTTACAAAGAGAGAATTGTTATGAATAATAACAAAAAAGAAAAGGAAAAAGTCCCAGAAAACAATTCAGCCAGATGAGAGGCAAAGGATTAGAGTAGGTCCATTACTTCTGAGTGTGACCTCATAATTGAAAAGCTAGTCCCAAGGGATACTAGGTCCCCAACCTGCTTGCCTGCCTTTCCCTTTCTCCATCTATCCTCTGCTTGCTTCCCTCTTGATGCCTTTTGCCCCTAAGACTGTTCTTTTCCTCTTCTCTCTGGAAAGGAACCACCGGTAGAGAAATATTTAATCATTTGTTCAGTCAGTCGATCAATCACAAATTATTAAACATCTACCTACAATTTGCCAGACTCTGTTCAGGCACTGCAGATAAAGTCAGAGCAATAGAGATTCTTGGCTGACTAAGGTTTACAAAGTAATGGGGAAGAAAGAGAAGTATAGGTACCTCTGACATATGTTATGTGGCAGCTAACATAGCCTGGGGAGTCAGGGAGAGTACTAGAGAAGGCAGTATACGCTCTGGCTGATTCTAAGGGCTTAGAGTACAAGAGAGATTTCTTCACCATCCCTGTCCTCCTCCTGTTGCTGCTCTGTAATAGCTATCCCAATTAGAGTAGGACTCTGCAGTTGTCCCCATTATTTCTCAAAAATATAGTTGGATTGGCAATGATATAGAAAACTTAGCCTGGCCTGTGGTGGCGCAGTGGAGAGAACATCGACCTGGAATGCTGAGGTCACTGGTTCAAAATCCTCGGTTTGCCTGGTCAAGGCACATATGAGAAGTACTTCTCACTCCTCCTGACTCCTCTTTCTGTAAAATCAATAAATAAATTCTTAAAAAATTTTTTAAAAACCCAAAACTTCAAACCCTCATACACTGCTGGTGGGAATGTAAAATGATGTAGACACTTTGGAAAACAGTCTGGTAGTTCGAAATGATAGACTTACTTTATGACTCAGCAGTTCCATTCCTGGGTGTGTACCCCCAAAATGAAAATATATGTCGACACAAAAACTTGTACACAGATGTTCGTAGTAGCATTATTCCTAATATCTGAATGATCAAAAGAACCCAAATATTTAATTATTGTTAATTGACGAATGGAAAAACAGAAATGGTATATCCATACGATAGAATATTATTTGGCCTTAAAAAGGAATGAATGGCCCTGGCCAGATAGCTTAGTTGGTTAGAGCATCATCTGGAAGCACAGAGGTTGCCAGTTCAGTTCTTGGTCAGGGCACATTCAGGAACAGATCAGTGTTTGTGGCTCTCTCTCTCTCTCTCTCTCCTTCTCTCTCTCTAAAATCAATAAAAATAAACGTTAAAAAAAAGAATGAATGCCCCTGGCTGGGTAGCTCAGTTGGTTAGAGCAGTGGTCCCCAACCCCTGGGGCTGTGGACCGGTACCGGTCCGTGGGCCATTTGGTACCAGTCCACAGAGAAAGAATAAATAACTTACATTATTTCCGTTTTATTTATATTTAAGTTGGAATGATGTTTTATTTATTTATTTTATTCTGATGTTTTATTTTTAAAAAATGACCATCCGTCTAAGACTCGCTCTTGACGCTTGTCTCATGATATATTTATCTGTCCCACCCTAAAGGCCGGTCCGTGAAAATATTTTCTAACATTAAATTGATCCGTGGCCCAAAAAAGGTTGGGGGGCCACTGGGTTAGAGCATGGTCCCCATATGCCAAGGTTGTGGGTTTGATTCCCTGTCAGGGCACATAAAAGAATCAACCAATGAATGCATAAATAAGTGGAACATCAGATCAATGTTTCTCTCTCTCTTTCTCCCTTCTCTTTCTCTAAAATCAATAAATAAAAAGTTTTTAAAAAGGGATGAATAAAAAAAAGGAATGTCTATCTGTCCCTGTCTGTCCCTCTCTCTGACTCTCTCTGTCTCTGCCACACACACACACAAAAAAACAAAACAACACTTGAAAACATTACATTTAATTAAAGAAGTCAGACCACACGTTGTTTGATGCCATTCATATAAAAGTCTAGATTAGGAATATATATGGAAACAGATAGTAAAATGAGGGTTGCTTAGGTCTGGGGGTTGTGGAGGTGGAGTTATAGATAAAGGTTATGAGGTTTCTTTTTAAAGTGATGGTTACACATATCTGGAAATACAATAAAAACCACTGAATAGAATACTTTAAGTGGGTGGTATGTTACTTAATCTCAATAAAGCTGTTAAAACAATAATGAAAAGCATACTTGAGGATCTGAAAGATCTGCAGTTCTAATTCAAATGCGGCCTGCATGGTCACTGACAATTTTAAGGACTAGAGTGAACTTTTTATTCTGGGTCCTATGTCCTCTCAGAGTTACTTCCTCAGTATGCAGAGAAACAATGTATTTGTGTGGGCATAAAGAGATGCAAAGGGCTAGATTGTGCATTCCCATACTTCCCCTCCTTCATAATGATTGACTCCATCATAATGATTTGGTTCAATATTTATGTGTACCTACTGTATTAAAAATATATGGACCTGAAAAAGCCAGAGTCTCTTCATTTATTCCAATGGTTGAAATCAAATATTAATATAATGTTCTCCATATAAACAAATAAAGCTCTTTAGAAGATAGACAGTGTGGCCCTGGCTGTGTGGCTCAGTGAATAGAGCATTGTCCCAGCACACCAAGGTTGCGGGCTATATCCCTGGTCAGGGCACATACAAGAAACAACTGATGAGTACATAACTAAGTGGAAAATGGGTAGATGCTTCTCTCTCTCTCTCTCTCTCAAATCAATGGAAAAAAATTTTTAAAGAAAAAAGATGATATCAGCTACAGCAAAACCAATTCCCAGGTCTTCTTCTTCTTCTTCTTTTTTTTTTTTTAAAGATTTTATTTAGGCACATGATTTGGGTCTGCAATTGCCCCATGTTAGCCATATGCGGCCTCCTTCAATAAAACTCTTCAAAATTAAAAAAAAAAAAAAGATTTTATTTATTCAGTTTAGAGAAGAGAGAGAGAGAGAAGGGAGAGAGAAGGGAGAGAGAAGGGGGGGAGGAGCAGGAAGCATCAACTCCCATATGTCCCTTGACCAGGCAAGCCCAGGGCTTCAAACCAGCGACCTCAGTGTTCCAGGTCGACGCTTTATCCACTGCGCCACCAAAAGCCAGGCCAAGTCTTCTTGATGATGAGCAAGTTCCAAGACTTGACTCCTCCTCACATACCTCCAATCACCCCTTCATTTGTTTTCTAGACTCAATTACTCTATTTCTATACCTCTCATTTCCTCACCACCGCTACTCCCACAATGACCCAAATTGGCCCCCAAATACTGATATGATTTGCGGGAAGTTCATTTGCTAAACACTTGGGACATTACAGAAGGGATTTCACTTTTCACTTTGGTTCAAATATAGAATGTAATTTTAAAAGGACAGTGGCGAGAGGCTATATTTATTTTAATTTTTAAAAATTTATTTAAAATTTTTATTTATTTATTTATTTTTTACAGATACAGAGAGAGGGATAGACAGGGACAGACAGGAACGGAGAGAGATGAGAAGCATCAATCATTAGTTTTTCATTGCGCGTTGTGACACCTTAGTTGTTCATTGATTGCTTTCTCATATGTGCCTTGACCTCAGGCCTTCAGCAGACCAAGTAACCCCTTGCTGGAGCCAGCTACCCTGGGTTCAAGCTGGTGGGCTTTTTCCCTCAAACCAGATGAGCCTGCACTCAAGCTGGCAACCTCGGGGTCTCGAACCCGGGTCCTCTGCATCGCAGTCCGACACTCTATCCACTGCACCACCACCTGGTCAGGCGAGAGGCTATATTTATTTATCTTGTGTGTTTGTGCTGTTTAATCTTACTGTCTCTCATTCTCTTCCTGGCTATCTCTCTTCTTCCTTGATTGTTTTAAAAATAAATGTTGGCACCCTGGGGGGATAGCTTGGGTGGTTCGGGCATTGTACCAAAGTGCAGAGGTTGCCAGTTCGATCCTCAGTTAAGGCATATACAGAAATAGATCGATGTTCCTGTCTCTCTCTCTCTCTCTAAAATCAATTTCTTAAAAATGTTGGCTTTTTAATCTTTGTCTCAGTTTCTCCCTCCCGTCCAAGTACTAACCAGGCCCGATCCTGCTTAGCTTCCAAGATCAGATGAGATCGGGCGCGTTCAGGGTGGTATGGCCATAGACTCAGTTTCTCTTATTTTGCTTTATAGGTTCTTTTCTTTCTGCCTTTCTCTTTTTTTTTTTTATTTATTTATTGATTTTTTAGAGAGAGAGGAGTGAGAGAGAGAGACAGAGAGAGAGAGAAGGGGGAGGAGCAGGAAGCATCAACTCCCATATGTGCCTTGACCAGGCAAGCCCAAGGTTTTGAACCGGCGACCTCAGTGTTCCAGGTCGACGCTTTATCCCACTGCGCCACCACAGGTCAGGCCTGCCTTTCTCATTCATTCAACAAATATTGTCTACCATGTAGCAGGCTCTGTACTAGACACCAGGACGGATACAGTAATAAATAAGATAGACATGGTCTTTACCTTGATGGAGATTACAGTCTGATGAGGCAGGTGGACATCAGGTAGAGTGAATTCAGATTTGGTCACAGGAAAGGCTTAAGGGAGTTAATTACTCTTTTCTGATGCTCAATTTACCCTGCAGTAAATGGGCATGAGAAAATAGCCAGAATTTTAGCATATTTGTGATGTTAGGAAATAAATGAAATTTATTCCAGGAATGCAAGGAAACAGAAGACCCGGGTTTCTCTGTGACACAAACAAGCCCTCTGGGTAGGGAGAACATGAATTTGGGAGTCAGATATAGATCTGATTCTGATTTAGCCACTTACATATTAGCTATTTGACTTTAGTCAAGTAGTAACCTGTGGACCTCAGTTTGCTCACCTGCAAAATGGCAATTGTAATCTCTACATTTTAGGCTATTTTGTGAAGATTTAATGAGAGTATAATCCCCAGGTGCTGAAGATAGCTTGGTTAATCCGAGCATCAGCTCTAAATGGGGTTGCCAGGTGGATCCGGTTGGTCAGGACGTATGTGGGAGTCTGTTTCACTATCTCCTCTCCTCTCACTTAAAAAAAATGAGATTACATTTAAGGGACCAGGCAAGTGCCCAATGTATGTCACTTCCTTTAACATTACCTCTCTATTTCACCTTTGAATCCCACAATTACAAAACAAACAAACAAACAAACAAAACAAAAACGCAGTTTCTTACTGGTGGAAAATGAGGTTCTTCAAATAGTATTTACCAAGCATATACCAAGAGAGATGGGTTGTTACTATCCTGGTTACTAAACATGTAATTTATGACAGTCGATCGCTCCCTTCTTCTGTGGTAAGGGAAAGGCAGTAAGAAATGAAATGATAGGAAAAAGACTGAAATGAGATATAACAAAGGTCTTCCTCACCATGAAGGCTGGAAATGTGCGTGGATGCCAGAGAGAGCTACAGAATCTTCTTTTCTAAGAGTATCTGTTTAGACTGGGCCTACCTTGAGATTGAATCTGCCAACCTTTACACGTCCCATTTACCCTAGAGAATTTTTGTGGGAGGAATTGCTATTCCTCTTCCTTTTCCAAGCCAAGCATACTCTGGGGAGATGAATGCTGCCAGGAAGGCTTATTGCTCACAAGAAAACAAAAAATGGCAGCTGCCATTTCAGGCACTTAATAAGTACACTAAATTGAGAAGCTGCTGATTTGGTTTACCTGATTTCTCCTCCCTCATAAAGAAATCTCTTCAATCAGAGGTTCTTTGAAGCTGAAAAGGAAGGCTGAGCTCCAGCTGTGGAAATTGGCAGAGGCAACAGTCAAAGGAATAAACTAGCTCAGCGGGCAGCACCAGTATGCCTGGATTCCCAACCTTACCCCCACCACTGGGAAATTTCAGATTGTCTTTGTTGTGCAGAGTTCTTTTCAAAGGGAAGTTCAGTTGTCCTTTTTCCTTCTGCCATCATTTTTCTTTCTTCTTTCTTTCTTTGTTTTAGGTTTCCCTTATCTCTTCTCTTTTGCCTCCTTTTCCTTTTTCTCCTTCTTATCCTCCTCCATCTCATTCCTGCTCTGTTTTTCTCCCTTCTCCCAATCTCCACGTTAGCTGTTGGATTTCATCACCCACCTCCACTGAGGTTTCTGTTTGAAGAAATTTAGAATTCCTTCTTGATCTAAAGTACTATCCTGATAACAAAGGCAATGCTCTTTTATTTATTTTTATTTTTATTTTTTTAATTATAATTTTATTTTTTTAATGGGGCGACATCAATAAATCAGGTTACATATATTCAAAGATCAACAAGTCCAGGTTATCTTGTCTTTCAATTATGTTGCATACCCATCACCCAAAGTCAGATTGTCCTCTGTCACCTTCTATCTAGTTTTCTTTGTGCCCCCCCCCCCCCCCCCCCCCCCGCAATGCTCTTTTAGACAGCAGTGTTTCTCCAAATATAGTCAAGTATGTTGAGGGAAGACCTTTCCTGAAGGATTTTCAGAGCCTTTCATGTGCTAATGTAAATTGTAAATGTCTGAGGGGTCATCAGAAATAGGAACCCACAGTTCCCAGACCTCTTTGATCTTTTTTTCTAGGACATGGTCTTTGGAACTCATTTCAGAAACACATCACATACTAGGCTTTTTTTCTTTTTCTTTTTCTTTTTTTTTTTTTTTAGAGAGAGAGAGAGATAGGGAAGGAGAGACAGGAAGGGAGAGAGATGAGAATGGGTACTTTAGTTGTTTATTGATTGCTTTTCATACATGCCTTGACTGGGGGGGGGCGGCTCTAGCCAAATCAGTGACCCCTTGCTCAAGCAAATGACCTTGGGATCATGTTGATGATTCCATATTCAAGCCGGCGACTCCACGCTCAAGCTGGTGAGTCTGCACTGAAGCCAGATGAGCCTATGCTCAAGCTGGTGACCTCGGGATTTTGAATCTGGATCCTCAGCACCCCAGGTCGACACTCTATCCACTGTGACAACACCGGTCAGCCTCATGTGTTAGAATTTAAAAAAATACTTTAACATTAATCATTATTTGATTTCTACAAATGCCCTATGATAGGACAAGGAAGTCATAACAACCTCACTTTACAGATGAGTAAAGCTGAGGCTCAGAGAAGTTACATGGTTGGCTCATAGTAACATAGTTAGCCAGCAAGTGACAAAGCCAGTCTCATTTATGACTCTAGTCTCTCTGTACTGCCTTGCACTGACTTAAATATAATATATATGTGACATGATAATATAGCATGGAATATATGATATGGAAGGCATGCCTACTATAGTTGGTGAATTATGACATTAATTTTTTCCCTACACACTAAATACCTGTATATATTACACATCTATTATGTGCTTATTATTATTCCAGGTGCTGGGGATAGAGCAGTGACAAAAATAGACAAGAACACAAATTCTTACCTTCATAGAACTTATTTCATTCTAGTGGAGGAGATAGATATTATAAGACAATTGTGTAAACTGTATTTTATTATGTATGTTATATAATCATAAGGGCTAAGAATAAAAAAAAAGTAGAGAAAAGGAGAGGCAGATGTGGGAGTTACAGTATAAGGGTGCAGGGGGTCAAGGAAAGCCATACTGAAAAGGCTACATGTGAAGAAAGACCTGAAGAAGATAAGGGAGTGACCATGCAGAGATTTAGGGGTAGCTGGGGAGGGACTCCAGGGGGAGAGAAAAGCAAGTTCAAAGGTCCTGAGGCAGGAGTGAGCCTACCATGAGGCTGAGCCAAGGAGAGGGTGGAATGATAAAAGGTGAGGTTAAAGATGGAGAGGGTGGGATCCAGATGCCATATTTCATAAGGACAAAAAGTGATATAAATGCAGATGCTATGTCATGATGTAATAATACCATGAGAGTTTATTATGTTTTTCCATAACAAATTACCCCAAACTATAAATGTTTATCTCACCCAGTTTCTGAGAGTCAGGAACTGGGAGCATCTCAGCTGAGCTGGCTCAGAGCACTCGTGAGGTTGCAGTCAGGTTGTCTGCTAGGGCTTCAGTCATCTGAAGGCTTGCCTGAGGCTGGAAGATCTGCCTCCAACCTCACTCTTGAGGCTACTGTCAGAGGACTCAGTTCCTTGCCACGTTGGCCTCTCCATTGGGGTTTCCTGGTATGGCAACTGGCTTCTCCCAGAATGAGTAATGTGTATGTGAGAAAGAGAGAAGAAAGCCAGTGTCTTCTATAATCTAATCTTGGAAGTTACACAACCTTTACTTCAGTCATATTTTATTGATCACATAGATTAACCCTTGTACTATGTGGGAGGGGATCTTTTCCGTGAAGAAAGGCATTCTGCCTAGTGTAAGGAGAATGATAACAGGGAACAGAACATTTGCTCTATCCCTGGGGCCCACTACTGGGTTTGTCCAGAGACAAAGACAGCTCTCCTCAGACCTACGTGGGCCCCTTGCCCAACTCCAGCCAGCCTCGGCCTTGGTTGTGCAACCAGAGTCAGCTAGTTTCTCAAGTTGAGCAGCAGATGGCATCGCAGCCTCAGGAGCGAGCCGCTGAGGCTGCTGGCATGAGCAGCAGCCCTATTAGGAACTCAGGCTTGTGCTGGGCATCAGGAGGCTCCTGGGTGATGAGGGCTTGCCTCCCCAGCTCCCAGCTCAGGGAAGTTTCTGCACTGTGCTTGCAGATTGTGTATTGTTGGGCCAGTATCTCATAGAGCAGAGCCTGGAGACCCAGTTAGGAAACAGATGGCAAACACAGGGTCTTTTATATAATCTTTTCTGAGAGAGATGAAAATCAGAGGTTGCTGTTGCCAGAATGACTGTGTTTTCATCGTTGCTTGTCCCTTACTCACAAGGGTCTACACGGACTATATCCTGGTTTGGAGGCTGGCAGGTCCCTGGTGGAAGCCGCCTGAGGTGGCCAGATGGCACCAAAGACAATTTGTGGAATCAGGGGGCTCTGAAAACCAATTAGGGAATACCAAGTGCTCAAAATTAAAAATTAAATACTCTTTTCTTTTCTTTTTACTCAGTGACCCTGATGAGGGGCTATACCCAGAGCTGCCTCCCAGCAACACAGTCAGGGTTCAGTTCCTCAGGTCTTCCACTTGTGCCTCAATCTCCTTCCCTTTCTTTGTATTTCTGATTCCTCCTCTCTGTTCTACTTTTTCTCTCCTTCCTTTTTCCTCTGTCATATCTGTCCAATTATGTCTTTCCCTCTATGGGTCTCTCTTTCTCTGCCCCAGGGTAAAGAAGAAACCCAGTTATCACACTATGTTGACCAAGTGCTCGTTGGCACTGGGCTATATGCAACACCATTGTCTGTCTTTAGGGACTCCGATCTTTTCCACTAGGCCTGCCTTCCCATCTTCATTTCCTTCCTCCCTGCTACTGCTGCTTGATGACTACTTCCAAGGAGACCCAGATAGAGGGAGGTCCAGAAGTCACCAAGACCATATATACTCTTTTTCCCCTGAGTGCATGCTCCTTGGTTTGTAACCCTGGGAAGGAATGTCCTCAGGGTTATCCCAGTAGGACTGAGATTCACCAAACCTCCTGCTCACTAGGCATCTATCTATGCCCCTAGAGTGTGAGCTTGAAGGCAGAGAGGGCCCTTTCTACCTCATTTACTGTTGAATTCACAGTCTCTAGTACTCAATAAATAATTGTTAAAAATGAGAGATGGGCCTGACCAGGTGGTGGTACAGTGGATAGAGCATCGACTTGGGATGCTGAGGATCCAGGTTGGAAACCCTAAGGTTGCCAGCTTGAGCGTGGGCTCACCAGCTTGAGAGTGGGGTCGCCGGCTTGAACATGGGATCATAAACACGATCCCAAGGTTGCTGGCTTGAGCAAAGGGTCAGGTCACTGGCTTGGCTGGAGTGCCCCAGTTAAGGCATGTATGAGAAGCAATCAATCAACAACTATGAGTTGATGCTTTGCATCTCTATGAGTTGATGCTTTGCATCTCTCTCTCTTAATGTCTGTTTGTCCCTGTCTCTCTTTCTTCTCTCTCTCTTTTGTGACCCAGAGGAGGTCTCTCTCTCTCTTTGTGTGTGTGTGTGTGTGTGTGTGTGTGAGAGAGAGAGAGAGAGAGAGAGAGAGAGAAGGATAAATGCTGAACTCTGTATTAGCACTGGCGTACAAACATTAAAGGTACCATCCCAGTCCATAAAGAGAGAGGGACACTCAGAGAAGCAATCACCTACAATCCAGAATAGTGATTATGAGGATGATGGTGGTAGAAGCTGGAGCGGGTACCTGAATCTACACTCTGAAGACAGGGAAGGCTTTGTTCACTCACTGTTTAACAATTGTTCACGGAGAACCCACCACTATTAGCCTCTGGGTTATACAGGAGATAAGGTAGGCTCCCCTTTGGGCGTGGGAGTAAACAAAAAGTTAGAAACAAACAGGATTAATGCCATTCTAGGGGAAATAAAATAATAGGCAGTGGTAGCAGAAAGCAGAGGCAGCTCACCCTGTCTGGTAGGTTCTTGAAAGCACCGTGGCAAAGTGAGTTCAGGCTGAGACCTGCCTGAAAGGTTAGTAGAAGTCAACTGGGGGAAAAGGAGGGGAAGAGTGCCAAGCTAAGGGAACATCATGTAAAGTCGAGTTTCAAGGAACTGAGTAACAAACAGTGTCTGAAAATCTGACGAGTACCACCAGAGTGGTGGGTGGGTGGGAAGAGGGGAAGTGAGAGATGTGGGTGGGGATGGGGTGAACAAGCTCCAGAGTCAGGTTAAGAAGTTATGCCTTTACCTTGAGGGCATGGGAAACTACTGACAGGTTATTTTCTTTTATTTATTTTTTTTACCATTGACAAGTTTTAAGAAGGGAAGTGATAAGATCAAGTTTGCATTTTACAAAGATTATTCTGGGTGCAGTGTGGAAAATAGATGGTGTAGAGCTAGACTGGCATCCTAGAGACCAGTGAGGGAGTAGTTCAGGCGAGAAATGACAGCCTGAATTATAACATCGGTAAGGTTAGAGGTCATGTTTGAGTCAAGACTAAGCATAATTAGTTTTCCTGGTGACTTGGGACAGAAGGGATGTTGGCATTCCAGAGAGAGAAACGCATATGCAAAGGTTTCAAGAACTTGGCTTGTCCTGGGAAGCATATGTGGTTATGTATTTTTAGCTTGTGAGAGGGCATAGGGGTAGTAGTGGGAGATGAGGTTGGGAGGAGCTAACCTTTGCTGCAGAACCTTGGAATCCCAGGGTTAGGCCAGATCTCTTTTGTTAGAATTGGGGGAGGCCAGTGGAGGCCATCCTCTACAAATACTTATATTTGGAGGGCTGCCAGAGAGTACTGGTCTATCCAGGCATTTTCTTTTTTTTCTGTATTTTTTTGAAGTTGGAAACGGGGAGGCAGTCAGACAGACTCCCGCATGCGCCTGACGAGGATCCACCCAGCACGTCCACCAGGGGGTGATGCTCTGCCCATCTGAGGCGCCACTCTGTTGCAACCAGAGCCATTCTAGCGCCTGAGGCAGAGGCTATAGAGCCATCCTCAGCGCCTGGGCCAACTCTGCTCCAATGGAGCCTTGGCTGCGGGAGGGGAAGAGAGAGACAGAGAGGAAGGAGAGGGGGAGGGGTTGAGAAGCAGATGGGTGCCTCTCCTGTATGCCCTGGCCGGGAATCGAACCCGGAACTCCTGCACGCCAGACTGACGCTCTACCGCTGAGCCAACCGGCCAGGGCTTCCAACCATTTTCTGAACAAATACAGAACCTCTAAGATAAAGGCAAACAGTATCCAAGGATGTGAGGGAGGATGTGGGAACTGGAGGAAGCGAGTGGACCAAGACAGGGGGTGGGGAGATGGAGAGGGACCTCCTGCTAAGCACAAAGGTGAGCAAGGCTGGATGAGATGGGCACTGTCAGAACATGGAAATTCCTCCTCCACCATTGTCCAATCTCTGCTCTTACTCTTCCCTATTCCTGTCTCCAGACCTCAAAGGCCTCTTACAGATATCTATAACATTTTCCTCCAGAGGAAAGATTTGGAAAAGGATAGAGGATGTGATCAATTAGTGTAATGGTTAAGAAAATGGGCTCTGCTTCTTCCTTGATTTGTAACTTAGAGCAAATCACTTGCTGGAGCCATTTTCCTCACCTGTGAAATGGAGACAGTAATAATAATGCCTACCTCATAAGTGCTGAAAGGTTGAAATGCAGTAATGTGAACAGAAAGTTTACCCAGTGAAGGTTCTCAATAACTCTTTGGTGTTATTAAGATTTTGCTATGTGCCTGGGCCTGATAGCTTGGTTGGTTAAAGTTTTGTCCAAAAGTGCAGAGGTTGCCAGTTCGATCCCAGGTCAGGACATATGCAGGAACAGATAGATATTCTTCCTTCTCTCTCTCGCCCTTCTGCTATTTCTAAAATCAATAAGTAAAAATTAAAAATAAAGATTTTGCTATTAGCCAAAGGGATGGTGGGCGTGGGTGGGAGGTGAGGAGAGAGGAGGGAAGGAATATAAGTGAGGAACCCTGAGTAGAAAAAGAGTGAGTTCCAACCTGTGCAGAATTCTCCAATGGCTTCCATGGCCTACGGGACAAAATTTTCTACCAAAACTGCTTCCTGCCCCTGTTCTCATCTACCACTGCTTCCAACCTCACTCTACAGACTAAACACAACACCACCATCTGTGATTCCCAGAACACATCAGGTTCTTTATAGCTTACATGTTCTTCTGCAAAGAAAATGCCCCCTCACCTGACCAAGCAGTGGCATAGTGGATAGAGCATTGAGCTGGGATGCTGAGGACCAAGTTCAAAACCTGAGGTTGCTGGCTTGAGTGGACTCATCCAGCTTGAGCATGGGCTTACCAGCTTGAGCATGGGGTCACCAAACTTGAGTGAGGGATCATAGACATGAGGGAACATCATGTAAAGTCGAGTAAATAAAAGAAAATAACCTGTCAGTAGTTTCCCATGCCCCCATGGTTGCTGACTTGAACTCAAGGTCGCTGGCTTGACCAAGGGGTCACTGCCTCGGCGCTGGAGCACCCTGACCAAGGCACGTATGAGAAGAAATCAATGAACAACTAAAGTGCCACAACTATGAGTTGATGCTTCTCATCCCCCTCCCTGTCTGTCTGTCCCTGTATGTCCCTCTCTCTATCTCTCTCGCTAAAAGAAAGAATGAAAGAAAGAGAGAGAGAGAAAGAAAGAAAGAAAGAAAGAAAGAAAGAAAGAAAGAAAGAAAGAAAGAGGCTCTTCAAACCAAATATCAGGACATGGAGCAAATGTTGGGAAGAGACCCAGGGTGAGTACATCGTGAAAGGGAAATGTAGGATGATGTGGGGAAGGAGCAGGGAAAGGATAACATGGCTTGAATAAATGGCATTTGACATAGTACAGCAGGTCCTCAATTAATGTTCCTTTTTTTTTTTTTTTTTTAGAGACAGAGAGAGGGATAGACAAGGACAGACAGCAGGAACGGAGAGATGAGAAGCATCAATCATTAGTTTTTTGTTGTGTGTTGCAACACCTTAAATTGTTCATTGATTGCTTTCTCATATGTGCCTTGACCGCAGGCCTTCAGCAGACCAAGTAACCCCTTGCTCGAGCCAGTGACCTTGGGCTCAAGCTGGTGAGCTTTTGCTCAAACCAGATGAGCCCACGCTCAAGCTGGTGACCTCGGGGTCTCGAACCTGGGTCTTCCACATCCCAGTCCAACGCTCTATCCACTGCGCCATTGCCTGGTCAGGCAATTAATGTTACTTTGTTCAGTGTCGTTTTGTCATAACATTGATGAGATGCCATATGAACTTAACTCTTGTTTATATCAATTAGCCTACAGTAAAATTGGTTTCATTATTCATCATTTTTCTAAAAGTTGCAGAACCTATTGATGATGGTAGGTGAGAGCTTATTCTACTCAGGTGAGACGGAAAGGGAGGCAGGTCAGTGGACATGCTTGTTTGGGTAGTGAGGCTAAGATTAAAGGAGAGGTGGAAAAGGGGAAAGGTTTAGGGGAGTCCCAGAATTTACCTCCCCTGTTTTCTCTCGCATTCCTTCCTTTAGTATCCAAATTCCCTGGACGGGAACTGCAAGCCTGGGAGTGTTGCCCAGAAACTTATTTGTTTTGGTTAGGAGCTAAGGCCCCATGATACAAATAATGACTTTTTTTTTTTTTGTATTTTTCTGAAGTTGGAAATGGGGAGGCAGTCAGACAGACTCCCGCATGAACCCAACCGGGATCCATCCGGCATGCCCACCAGGGGGCGATGCTCTGCCCATCTGGGGTGTTGCTCTGTTGCAACCAGAGCCATTCTAGTGCCTGAGGCAGAGGCCATGGAGCCATCCTCAGTGCCCGGGCCAACTTTGCTCCAATGGAGCCTCGGCTGCGGGAGGGGAAGAGAGAGAAAGGAGAGGGGGAGGGGTGGAGAAGCAGATGAGCGCTTCTCCCGTGTGCCCTGGCTGGGAATCGAATCCGGAACTCCTGCACGCCAGGTTGATGCTCTACCACTGAGCCAACCAGCCAAGGCCAACTTTTTTTTTTTTTTACAGAGATAGAGAGAGAATCAGAGGGAGGGATAGACAGGGACAGACAAGAACGGAGAGATGAGAAGCATCAATCATTAGTTTTTTGATGCACATTGCGACACCTTAGTTGTTCATTGATTGCTTTCTCATATGTGCCTTGACCATGGACCTTCAGCAGACCAAGTAACCCCTTGCTCGAGCCAGTGACCTTGGGTTCAAGCTGGTGAGCTTTTTGCTCAAACCAGATGAGCCCGCACTCAAACTGGCGACCTTGGGGTCTCGAACCTGGGTCCTTGGCATCCCAGTCTAATGCTCTATCCACTGTGCCACCAACTGGTTAGGTGGAAAGTGACTTTTAAAGATTTGTGCTGGAGGGCTGTGGAAGCCTAGAGGTGCATGTAGCTAACCTGGCTCTGCTGGGTCACAGGGCTGCTGTGAGGACTGTAGGAGTTCATACATGGGAGCACTTAGTGCAGGGCCTGGCAGAGACAGCTCTCATCACTATTACCGTAATGAGGCCAGGCCTGTTTCTTGGAAGAAGTTTGTTTACCTTCAATGCATTGTGCTCTCTTGGAAGGAAAGGACTATTATCTATCTTGTTTTCTTTCTTTCTTTTTTTTTCCTTATTAAGTGAGAGGCAAAGAGACAGATTCCTGCAAGCCACCTACCCTGAGATGCTCTGCCCATCTGGGGCCAATGCTCTGTTGCTTGGCAACTGAGCTATTTTAGCACCTGAGGCAAGGCCATGGAGCCATCCTCAGCACCCAGGCCCAACTTGCTCGAGCATTTGAGCTATGGCTGCAGAAGGAGAAGAGAGAGAGAAGAAGGGAGAAGCAGATGGTCAATTCTCCTATGTGCCCTGACTGGGAATTGAACCTGGCACTTCCACATGCTGGGCCAATGCTCTACCACTGAGCCAACTGGCCAGGGCTTGTTTTCTATTATATAGACAATACCAATACCATAGAATACTGCCTGGCATACAATCAATAAATATTTGTTGGATAGATTAATAAATTTCCATTTCCTCAAAATAGAAACCAAGGCTAAGAGTTTAAAGTATTAAAACCATCCAGCTAAGGGCCCTGGCCGGTTGGCTCAGTGGTAGAGTGTCGGCCTGGTGTGCAGGAGTCTCGGGTTTGATTCCCGGCCAGGGCATACAGGAGAGGTGCCCATCTGCTTCTCCACCCGTCCCCCTCTCCTTCCTCTCTGTCTCTCTCTTCCCCTCCCGCAGCCAGGGCTCCATTGGAGCAAAGTTGACCCGGGCGCTGAGGATGGCTCCGTGGCCTCTGCCTCAGGCGCTAGAATGGCTCTGGTTGCAACAGAGCAACACCCCAGATGGGCAGAGCATTGCCCCCTGGTGGGCATGCCGGGTGGATCCCGGTCGGGCACATGCGGGAGTCTGTCTGACTGCCTTCCCGTTTCCAACTTCAGAAAAATACAAAAAAAAAACCCAAAACCCAAAACAAAAACCCAAAACATCCAGCTAAGTTAGTGGCATGGCAGGGACTTAAATCCAAGCCTCCAGAACAGAAAGACTTAGGTCCGGTCCCAATGCCCCTAGAGCCCATGTTTTCTCTGATACAGGTGGCTGGGGTGGTGGGATATGGCGGGAAGAGATCCAAAGAGGCCTTTTTTCTTTTCTTTTCTTTTCTTTTCTTTTCTTTTCTTTTTTTTTCCAGAGAAAGACAGGAAGGGAGAGAGATGAGAAGCATTAACTTGTAGTCATGTCACTTTTGTTGTTCGTTGATTGCTTCTCATACGTGCTCTGATTGGGGGGGGGGCTCAAGTCAAGACAGTGACCTTGGACTTAAGCCAATGACCTTGAACTTCAAACCAGCGACCTTTGGGCTCAAGCAAGCGACCATGGGTTCATGTCTATGATCCCATACTCAAGCCCGTGATCCTGCACTCAAGTTGGCAAGTCTGCGCTCAAACTGGATGGACCCACGCTTAAGCCAGTGACCTTGGAGTTTTGAACCTGAGATGTTGTTGATGTTCTATCCACTGCACCACATCAGTCAGGCCAGACAGGCCTTTGATAACACCTTAAGTGGACTTTAAAGGAGCCCTGTGCTTGTGACTCTTACTATTCCAGCCTCTCCTAACCAGCTACGAAGGTGAGGGCCTGGTACCCACCCAAATGACCTCTGAATCTTTCTCACACCACTACTATAGGCTTCTCCCTAACAGCAAGCCACACCATGTGCAAAATCATTTCATTCCTTTCACCACTAAATTTTTTTTATTAAAAATTTTTATTTATTTATTGACTTAGATAGAGATAGAGAATGAAAGTCTTGTTATACTTATACACTGCTCACAAAAATTAAGGGATATTTTATCTCTTCATATTCATTTTGAAATATCCCCTAATTTTAGTGAGCAGTATATTTATGCATTCATTGGTTGATTCTTTTATGTACCTTGTATGACCAGGTATGAAACTTGCAACCTTGGCATATTGGAACGATATGAAGCTCTAACCAACTGAACTACATGGCCAGGGTTCACCACTAAATTCTTGACTGCTGAGAAAGCTTTCTTTCCCTTAGTTTCTTCCTTCCCTTCTACTGTCCCTCCCTTCCTCTTTCCACTTTGCCTAAAACTCTCCCTGTCTTCCTGCCCCTTCCCCTCTCATTCATTCCTCTCTTTCTAGATAGCTGATCTTGCTTCCTCCTCTTCTCCTTCTTTCTTTCCTTTCATCTCTCCCTTCATAAGGCAACAGCCTCACTCTTTTCTCGAAGGGCAGTAGTGTAGTAAAATACATTGCTGTCTGTCAACAGAGTGCATTTTCATTGTATTCATCCCCATGTACAGAGTTATCAGAGTCCCTCTCCTTGTACTGTTATGTAAGTGTGGTAATCAGTGAAAATATGATATCCGAGGAGTCTGAGGATAAATCACCATAAAAACTATCAATTTTGCACTAGGGCTTGGGTTTGGTTAACTCACTCACTGCCTTGTCTGCCTCCTATTTTTCCCCCTCTGGGGAGAAAACTTGACAGGTGGTGACAGCTTATGAAAGATGCTTTCTGCCTCCTTGGGTCCTCGGAGGTCAGCTGGAGGATCAAATGGTTGTAACGTGACTGAGAGGAAAAATTAAATAAAGTGCCTGAGGAATTATAAAGTGTTACATAATTCAAGGGTATTGCTATTTCTTTATAGGATTTTCTTTATTTCTTCATTTTAGAGAGGAGAGAGAGTGAAAGAGAAGGGGGGAGGAGCAGGAAGCATCAACTCCCTGATGTGTTTTGACCAGGCAAGCCCAGGGTTTTGAACCAGTGACCTAAGCAGTCCAGGTGGATGCTTTATCCACTGCGCCACCACAGGTCAGACAAGTATTATTATTTCTATTGTCACGTGGGCCATCTCTGTGCCTCTTCAGTGTGACAGATGTCTGCTCTGTCTGCAAGCCTGGGCTAACCCCATATTTGGGTGTCTGTACCTCCTTCTGCCATCCTGTAACTATAAATGATGCTCCTTCTTTTTCCTCTTTCTTTTTCTCTTTTCTTTTCTTTTTGTTTCTTTTCTTTCCTTTATTGACTTGAGACAGAGAGGGATAGACAGGAAGGATGAGAGAAGGGGAGGGAGAGAGAGGAGAGAGAATGAGAAGCTCCAACTCATAGTTGCTTCACTTCCGTTGTTCATTGATTATTTCTCATACAGGCCTTGATCGGAGGGCTGAAGCAGAGCCACTAACCCCTTGTTCAAGCCAGTGACCTTTGAGCTCAAGCCAGAAACCTTGGGCTTCAAGCCAGCAACCTTTGGGCTCAAGCTAGCAACATTGGGATCATGTCAATGATCCCACGCTCAAGCCAGCAACCCCGCACTCAAGCTGGTGACCTTAGGGTTTCAAACTGGAGATCTTAGCATTCTGGGTCGATGCTGTATCCCCTGTGCCATCACTGGTCAGTACTTTTTCCTCTTTCTAGGTAGCTCCTGGGCACCCAGAATCACACTGATGTTTGTTCTAAGAGTTTAATAGGAAGGTAAGATTTTGTGGGGGACAAGAATTCTCTGAGTAGCTCTCCACATTCCCGAACTCCTCAGGAGTGGAGTTGGACAGGTCCACCAGAGCCATGGGGAATAGGAGGGAGGCTACAGTCAAAGTTCTTAGCACCAGCCAGACTTCAGGGCAAATATACTGAAAACATCAGGATTGCATGCACTGCCCTGGATTACTCAGACGCACTGCAACACTGCCCCCATTCCCAAAACAGGCAGATGAACCTGGTGGTTAAGAGTCGAATATCTGGGTCCTGGGTTTGAGCCCAAGTCTACTACTTTTCAAATTATTTCCCCTCATTTTTCTCATTCGCAAAATGGCAGTGATAATACTATCTGCCTCATAGTGTTGTTAGAGTAATAAATTAGACAAAGCTTGTGAAGGACTTAGCATTTAGTAAAATAATTTTGTTGTTGTTTTAAGTGTTGCTCAGAAAGCTTTCCAGCCCTGGTGTGGTTGGAGCACTGACCTAGTATGCCAAGCTTGCAGGTTTGATCCCCAGTCTGAGCACATTTAAGAATCAACAACCTGACCAGGCAGTGGCGCAGTGGATAGAGTGTTGAATTGGGATGTGAAAGACCCCGGTTCGAGACCCCAAGGTCACCAGCTTGAGTGCAGGCTCATCTGGTTTGAGCAAGGCTCACCAGCTTGAGCCCAAGGTCGCTGGCTTGAGCAAGGGGTCACTCGGTCGGCTGTAGCCCCCTGGTCAAGGCACATATGAGAAAGCAATTAATGAACAACTAAGGTACCACAATGAAGAATTGATGCTTCTCATCTCTCTCCCTTTCTGTCTGTCCCTATCTGTCCCTCTCTCTGTCTCTGTCACACACACATAAAGAAAAAAAAAAAAAAGAATCAACAAATGAAGGCAGAAATAGTGGAACAACAAATCATGCTTCTCTCTCTCTCTCTCCCTTCCTCTCTCTCTAACATTAATCAATAAAAAAATAAAAATTAAAATGAGAAGAAGAAATCTTTCTACATCATGGGCCCTAGCCCTCAAAGCCTTGGCCATGGGAATACAGACCTTGCCTAGCCACCTTCTCCAGGAAAGAGCCCCTAGGTCAGGGTTGTTCCTGTTTCCCTTGGACTAGGCTGTTTCAACCCAGCAGTCTCTGGGACTGGAGTTAAGAGACTGGAAGAGGCAATGGAAAGGCAAGAAGCGTTTTGGGGGAGGTGGGTGTCTCTTATGTAGAAATGTTAAGAATCAGAGCTGGAAGTAGGGGAGGTGGTGGGGGTGGGGGGAGGAGGGAAGAAGATAGAATGTCTCTAAACTGCTATAATTTGGATGAGGCTGCAGCTCTAGGGCTCTGGTACTTCCTGTTACCCCCAGTTTTGGGGATGAGTCATTAGAGGGGGGAGTGATGGAGGTGTCATGCTCTGCCCACAGAGCATTGGGCTGTTTCCCAAAAGAGGGCTGGTGGGAGGGAGAAGGAGATGCAGAGGCTTTGCGGCTGAGAAGAGCTAGCAACAAGGGAGACAGGAGGTGCTCCTAAGGCTCCGCTCACCTATTGCAAGGCCAGGAGGCAGGCCCTATCCTCTAACCCTTGTGCCACCTTCACTGCCCATCCTGGCCAAGAGTAATCAATCCACAGTTGCTTTTGACTTCTTCCTCTGTCTATGCTGGTTTGGCTTTATTCAGTTTTCTCCATGAGGGAGCGCTTCACATTCTTTTGGTCACCAACAGTGAGGAAGGTGACAAGGGTCCACTGGACCCTTTCTTTTTTGTGTGTGTGTGTATTTTTTTTGTATTTTTCTGAAGTTGGAAATGGGGAGGCAGTCAGACAGATTCCTGCATGCGCCCGACTGGGATCCACCCGGCATGCCCACCAGGGAGCGATGCTCTGCCCATCTGGGGCGTTGCTCTGTTGCAACCAGAGTCATTCTAGCGCCTGAGGCAGAGGCCATAGAGCCATCCTCAGCGCCCGGGCCAACTTTGCTCCAACGGAGCCTCGGCTGCAGGAGGGGAAGAGAGAAACAGAGAGGAAGGAGAAGGGGAGGGGCGAAGAAGCAGATGGGCACTTCTCCTGTGTGCCCTGGCCGGGAATCGAACCCGGGACTCCTGCACGCCAAGCTGATGCTCTACCACTGAGCCAACTGGCCAGGGCCTCCACTGGGCCCTTTCTATTTGGCCAACTCTTAAAATCTCCTTCCCTTTAAAAGCCTTTCCCTCTTCCCCTGAGCAATTTTTCCATGACTCTATTGCATTTCCTTCCTTCCTTCTTTCCTCCCTTTCTTCCTTCCTTCCTTCTTTTTTCCCCCCCCTTCCTTTCTTCTTTTCTCTTTGTTTCTTTTGTTTTAGGAATGCCTAATCACTAGGTTTTCTTGCTCCTCAAAGTCAGGGACTTCTTTATGTTCCTGGAGCCCAGCCAAAAGTTAAGCATAAATTTGTGGATGTGGCCTTGGCACACAAATACTGTTTCTTCTTCTTCCCTTCTCTAGTTACCCCTGTTTCCTGACTCTTTTTTTTTTTTTTTAGTTTTCATTTAGTGGGCACCTACTATGTGCCAGTTGTCTTTACAAGATAATTTATTTAATCCTCATGATGACCTAATACTCATTTTACAGATGAGATAAATTAGCTCTGTAAGGCTACGTAACTTGCTCAAAATCACTGAGTCAGCAGGTGCCAGAACTGCCAGCAAAGCCCTCAGACCTTGTCTTAAGAATCGTATTGGCCCTGGCCGGTTGGCTCAGTGGTAGAGCATCAGCCTGGCGTGCAAAAGTCCCGGGTTCGATTCCCTGCCAGGGCACACAGGAGAAGCACCCATCTGCTTCTGCACCCCTCCCCTCTCCTTCCTCTCTTTCTCTCTCTTCCCTCCTGCAGCAGAGGCTCCATTGGAGCAAAGTTGGCCTGGGTGCTGAGGATGGCTCTATGGCCTCTGCCTCAGGTGCTAGAATGGCTCTGGTTTTGCAACAAAGCGATGCCCCAGATAGGCAGAGCATCGCCCCTGGTGGGCATGCCGGTGGATCCCGGTTGGGCGCATGCGGAAGTCTGTCTGGCTGCCTCCCCGTTTCCAATTTAAAAAAAAAAAAGAAAAAGAAGAAAAAAAGAATCTTATTGGCTCTGGCCAGTTGGCTCAGCAGTAGAACATTGACCAGGCATGCAGAAGTCCCAGGTTTGATTCCCAGTCAGGGCATACAGGAAAGGCGACATTTGCTTCTCTTCCTCTCCCCCTCCCCTGTTCTCTCTCTCTCTCTTCCTCTCCTGCAGCCATAGCTTGATTGATTTGAGCATCATCAGCCCTGGGCACTGAGGATGGCTCCTTCAAACCTCTGCCTCAGGCACTAAAAAAATAGCTCAGCTGTGAGCATAGCCCCAGATGGAGGTTGCTGGGTAGATACCGGTCGGGATGCATGCAGGAGTCTGTCTCTGTATCTCTGCTACTCACACTTAAAAAAAAAAGAAGAATCAGCCCTGGCCGGTTGGCTCAGCGGTAGAGCGTCGGCCTAGCGTGCGGAGGACCCGGGTTCGATTCCCGGCCAGGGCACACAGGAGAAGCGCCCATTTGCTTCTCCACCCCTCCGCCGCGCTTTCCTCTCTGTCTCTCTCTTCCCCTCCCGCAGCCAAGGCTCCATTGGAGCAAAGATGGCCCGGGCGCTGGGGATGGCTCTGTGGCCTCTGCCTCAGGCGCTAGAGTGGCTCTGGTCACAACATGGCGACGCCCAGGATGGGCAGAGCATCGCCCCCTGGTGGGCAGAGCATCGCCCCCTGATGGGCAGAGCGTGGCGTGCCGGGTGGATCCCGGTCGGGCGCATGCGGGAGTCTGTCTGACTGTCTTTCCCTGTTTCCAGCTTCAGAAAAAAAAAAATTCTAATTGTAACTGTGAGGTTAGTTGGCAATGGGGGAAGGTCACGTGAGGAACCAGGCCCGGGAACTTTCACTGGAACTGCCCACACCCATGTGCGCCAATAGAAACTTCCCAAGAGCCCTTTGAAAAGGAACAACTGTCTGTCAGCCAATGAAATTTTGCCATGTCACCCTATCAACTCACCATCACCCTACCAACCCTATAAATTACTCCCCAGTGGAAGAATCCGTGTGACTTCTCTGGCCCCTGTCTCGTGGACCAGAGAACCTCGTCTGTGAAGCAGTCTACTAAATAAAGCTTTTGCTGTTCCACACTTGGTGGCTATGCCCTTCTTTCTTCCTCAGCAGGGAAAATACCTTACATTTGGTGCCGAAACCGGGGATGAGCTTGAAGCCCGCTGGGGCCACTCCTCTCTCCTTCCCTTCTGAGGAAGAACCAAGACCTCCGACTTTCCACCCACTTCGGCATACGGTGTGCTAAGTCCCCTGCCTCCAGCCTCCCCTCAGTTCTTTCCACTGAGACTCCCTGTCAGTAATCGCAGCTGCGTCAGGGACCTCTTATCTGTTCTGAGTGCGTGTGTGCTCGTTGAGACATCCCAGACACTCCCACTCTACCTAACCATCCGGAGACCAGAGCATGAATTGTGGGATGCCAATTCTCATCTCTGATCACTTCGAGGGCTGAGGGTGGCCATAGAGGCACAGGAATCTAAACCTGACTCAAAAACACTCCTGAAGTGCCTTCTCCGGAATCTCTCCCTCCCTAAGGAAGAAGAAACTGATCTTCTTCTCCACCGTAGCTGGGCCACAGAACCCACTGGATAATCTAACCAGGTAGCCTCCTGAAGGGACTTTTGATTTTAACATCCTCACCAATTTAACTATTGCTAAAGAACTGGGAAGTGGTTGGAGATCCCTTACATTCACAGCTTCTAGTATTTGCGCTACTGTCTTAATCTCTGTGCCGCCTGCTACACGATGCAGGCCCTGTTTGGCCAGAGAAATCTCAGTTAAACCCCCCACTCCTGATCTTTCCTCCTTCGCCAACCCCCAACTCTCTCCCCCTCCTGCCTGACCCCCAGGGGCGCCCCTCTCTCAGGGTCCCTCTCTGGTCCCTCTGTGGACCTCTAATGCTCCAGTCTCTTCCCTCCAGGAAGCCCCCTCCCCTGCTGGCCAGGAGCCCCTCCCTTCTCTGTTGTGTTCTTAAGCCCCTCCCCCATTAGGCCTTCCTCCACCGGCCATTGGCCCTCACGTGGGTTTGCAGGGCTCCTGACCCCATGGCCCAACCCCGATCTTCTTGCAGGAAGGCCTGGCCCTGTCCTGCCTCTGGCTCCGGTGTTTCCGGCTGAATCTGGGTGGCGGCCTCCCAGAAGCCCCCCTCCTCTTATTCTCAACCCCCAGACCCTTATCTGAGACCTGTGAACATGGCATTTAAAGTTTTTAATGGTTGCGGCTAGTAGGAAAAGGCCGAGGCTGCTCGCCAGTCCCGCATGCAGCAGAAGGTGACACTCCAAACCCAGGCTCTTGTGGCAACCCTGAGGCTGGCAGAGCAACAGAGGCAAGGCATAGAAAGGGCCCAACCCAAGTTCAGGCCACAAAGAGAAACCCCACCAGGAGCATGCTTTAAATGTGGCAAGGAGGGTCACTGGTCCCGGCAGTGCCCCTGCCTGAGGCCGCCTACTAAACCCTGCCCTGACTGCAAGCAGCCTGATCACTGGCGGAGCAATTGCCCCTTTGGGCAACAGGCTCTTCCTCAGCGCCTCTACATGGAGGATAAGCCACCCAAATGGGAGGCCAAGCCAGCCAGGCGGGCTCATCGCTAGAACTCCTCAGCCTCATGGACGACTGACGCAGCCCGGACTCGAAGACCTCCATCACCCTCGCCAAGCCCAGGGTAATACTGCAGGAGCAGGTAAGTCCATCTCATTTCTTGTGGACACAGGGGCTACTTTCTCTGTTTTGCCATCACACTCTGGACCTCTAGTTCCCTCACAGGTGTCAGTTATGGGAGTGGATCGGACCCCTTCTTTTCTCCTTTGCACACCACTCCTAACATGCAGTTTGGGTGGAATCCCCTTTTCCCACTCCTTCAGATTCTTTCTTTCCTGGATCTAATAGGCTTCTTTTGACACTGAATTCCCAATTTTGCTCTCTTCGCCAAATCCCCCTCCTCTTGCCACCTACCTCCCCTTTCTGTCTTTACTCTGCCATCTTCTCACGGAACACATGGACCGGACCCTTCCTCCCATAGGGGGTCCTGATGAAGCACACCTAGCAGTCCCCCTCCAACCAGGAGACAGCATTCTTCTAAGGGAGCTCCAGCCTGGCTCCCTACAGCCCAGGTGGACGGGACCCCATATGGAAATACTGACTACTCCTACTGCAGCCAAGCTCCTAGGGCAAACACCTTGGTATCATGTCTCTCACCTCAAGCTTGCCCCCATGCAGGACTGCTGGCAGTCGGAACCACTGAGCCCCACCCGTCTCCAGCTCACCAAGATGTTGGGCCCTGTAGATCCTCCTGTTGCTCCTACCCTTCCCACTGGGAACCTGCATCCAGAGTGAGTTAAAGCAGGGAGCAATGCTGTTCAATGAGACTGGCTCAATGGAAGAAAGCATCGGGGTCCTCAACTGTCTACAAGAAAAACTGCACAAGGACCTCTCCTCCTACAACCCGCTTAACTCCTGGTGGCAGCCACCCATCCTCACCTGGGCTGCCCCTATCCTAGATCCTCTTCTAATTATCAACATATTACTCATATTTACTCCTCTTTTTTAAATTCTTACAGAACCGCATCCTTGAAGTTTCTCGAGTCAAGGTCAGACAGATGCTCCTATACCCATATACGTGACTCCCCTTAGAGCCATCACCTTCAGACCTCCCCTCCCCATGATGCCCCTAAACCAGCAGAAAGTAGCTAGATGAATAGCAGCGCCCCTATCTAACATAAAAGGTCCCCTATCTAACATAAAAGGTCGGAATGTGAGGTCAGTTGGCAATGAGGGAAGGTCACGTGAGGAACCAGGCCCCGGAACTTTGGCTGGAATTGCCCACACCCATGCGTGCCAAAAGAAACTTCCCAAGAGCCCTTTGAAAAGGAATGACTGTCGGCCCTGGCTGGTTGGCATGGTGGTAGAGCATCAGCCTGGCGTGCGGAAGTCCCGGGTTCAATTCCCGGCCAGGGCACACAGGAGAGGTGCCCATCTGCTTCTCCACCCCTCCCCCTCTCCTTCCTCTCTGTCTCTCTCTTCCCCTCCCGCAGCCAAGGCTCCATTGGAGCAAAAGATGGCCCGGGTGCTGGGGATGGCTCCTTGGCCTCTGCCCCAGGCGCTAGAGTGGCTCTGGTTGCGACAGAGCGGCGCCCCGGATGGACAGAGCATCGCCCCCTGGTGGGCCTGCCGGGTGGATCCCGGTCGGGTGCATGTGGGAGTCTGTCTGACTGCCTCCCCATTTCCAGCTTCAGAAAAATACAAAAAGAAAAAAGAAAAAGAAAAAGGAATGACTGTCTGTCAGTCAATGAAATTTTGCCACGTCATATCAACTCGCTGTCACCCTACCAACCCTATAAATTACCCCCCAGTGGAAGAATCCGCGTGACTTCTCTGGGCCCTGTCTCGCGGACCAGAGAACCTTGTCCAGGAAGTGCTCTACTAAATAAAGCTTTTGCTATTGCACACTTCGTGGCTACACCCTTCTTTCTTCTTCAGCTGGGAAAATACCTTACAGTAACAATTACATGCAGAATTTTTAGCTAATTTTTAAATTCCCCCATTGCTTATGTTTACATATATGTATGTGTGGATATATATATTATCTTTACTGAAATATAATTTACAGAATATACAATTAAAGTGCACAATTCAATGATTTTTAGTATATCACAGAATTGTGTAACCATTACCACACTCAATCCTAGAACATTTTCATCATCCCAGAAAGAAACCTCATACCCATTTGGAGTCATTTTCCATTTCACCCTCAACACCCTCAGCCCTAGGCAACCACTAATTTACTTTGTTTCTATAGATTTGCCTATTCTGGACATTTCCTATAAATGGAATCGTACATATGTAGTCTTTTGTGACTGACTTCTTTCACTTAGTATAATGTTCTCAAGGTTCATTTATGTTGTAACATTTATCAGTACTTCACTTCTTTTCATTGCCAAATAATATTCCATTAATATATATTAATTAAATGAAATAATATTCCATTGTATGGATATTGTTTGAATATATCATATAATACCACATTGTATTTACCCATTTATCAGTTGATAGGAATTTGGATTACTTTCACTTTATGGCTGTTATAAATAATGTTACTATGAACATTCATGCATAAATTTTTGTGTGAACACCTGTTTTTAATTCCCTTGGGTATATATCTAGGAGTGGAATTGTTGGGCCATATGGCAACTCTATGTTCAACCTTTTGAGGAAATGCTAGACTGGTTTTTGAAGCAGCTGGACCATTTTATAATCCTACCAGCATTATATGAGGGTTCCAATTTCTCCACATTCTGTCCAACACTTGTTATCTTTTTTATTGTAGTCATTTTAGTGGTATGAAGTAGTAACTTATTGTGGTTTTATTTTTTATTGCTCTGATGACTAATGATGTTGAACATCTTTTTATGTGCTTTTTATCCAATTGCATATCTTAGTGAAATGTCTGTTCAGATCCTTTGTCCATTTTTTTTACGTTTTTAAAAAATATATATTTATTTATTTATTCATTTTAGAGGAGAGAGAGAGAGAAAGAGAGAAAGAGAGAAGGGGGAGGAGCAGGAAGCTTCAACTCCCATATATGCCTTGACCGGGCAAGCCCAGGGTTTTGAACCGGCAACCTCAGTATTCCAGATCAACACTTTATCCACTGCGCCACCACAAGTCAGGCACCTTTGTCCATTTTTTTAAAAAGATTTTATTTATTCATTTTAGAGAAGGGGGGAGAGAGGAGGGAGGAGCAGGAAGCTTCAACTCCCATATATGCCTTGACTGGGCAAGCCCAGTGTTTCGAACCGGCGACCTCAGCGTTCCAGGTCGACACTTTATCCACTGCGCCACCACAGGTCAGGCCCTTTGTCCATTTTTAAGTTGGGTTAATGTCTTTTTATTATTGAGTTGCAAGATAGTCAAGTTCCTTATCAGATATATGACTTGCAAATATTCTCTCCCATTCTGTGGATTATCTTTTCACTTTCTTTTTTTTTTAAAGCTGGAAACAGGAAGAGACAGACTCCCGCATGCGCCTGACCGGGATCCACCCAGCACGCCCACCAGGGGCGATGCTCTGCCCATCCTGGGCGTCGCCATGTTGTGACCAGAGCCACTCTAGCGCCTGAGGCAGAGGCCACAGAGCCATCCCCAGCGCCCCGGCCATCTTTGCTCCAATGGAGCCTTGGCTGCGGGAGGGGAAGAGAGAGACAGAGAGGAAGGAGGGGAGGGCGGGGGTGGAGAAGCAAATGGACGCTTCTCCTGTGTGCCCTGGCCGGGAATTGAACCCGTGTCCTCCGCACGCTAGGCCGACGCTCTACCGCTGAGCCAACCGGCCAGGGTTACTTTTCACTTTTTTTTTTTTTTTTTTTTTCATTTTTCTGAAGCTGGAAACAGGGAGAGATAGTCAGACAGACTCCCGCATGCGCCCGACCGGGATCCACCCGGCACGCCCACCAGGGGCGATCCTCTGCCCACCAGGGGGTGATGCTCTGCCCATCCTGGGGGTTGCCATGTTGCGACCAGAGCCACTCTAGTGCCTGAGGCAGAGGCCACAGAGCCATCCCCAGCGCCCGGGCCATCTTTGCTCCAATGGAGCCTTGGCTGCGGGAGGGGAAGGGAGAGACAGAGAGGAAAGCGCAGTGGAGGGGTGGAGAAGCAAATGAGCGCTTCTCCTGTGTGCCCTGGCCGGAAATCGAACCTGGGTCCTCCGCACGCTAGGCCGACGCTCTACCGCTGAGCCAACCGGCCAGGGCACTTTTCACTTTCTTTTTTTTTTTTTTTTTTTTTTTTTTTTTTTGCATTTTTCTGAAGCTGGGAACAGGGAGAGACAGTCAGACAGACACCCGCATGCGCCCGACCGGGATCCACCCGGCACGCCCACCAGGGGCGACGCTCTGCCCCCCAGGGGGCGATGCTCTGCCCATCCTGGGCGTCGCCATGTTGCGACCAGAGCCACTCTAGCGCCTGGGGCAGAGGCCACAGAGCCATCCCCAGCGCCCGGGCCATCTTTGCTCCAATGGAGCCTTGGCTGCGGGAGGGGAAGAGAGAGACAGAGAGGAAGGCGCCGCAGAGGGGTGGAGAAGCAAATGGGCGCTTCTCCCATGTTCCCTGGCCGGGAATCGAACCCGGGTCCTCCGCACACTAGGCCGACGCTCTACCGCTGAGCCAACCGGCCAGGGCCACTTTTCACTTTCTTGATGGTATCCTTTGAAGCACCAAAATATCTACTATTAATAAAGTTTAACTTAGCTTTTTCTTGTAGCTTGTTTTATTTTTATTTTTTGTATTTTTCTGAAGCTGGAAACGGGAAGAGACAGTCAGACTCCCGCATGCGCCCGACTGGGATCCACCCGACACGCCCACCAGGGGTGAAGCTCTGCCCACCAGGGGGCGATGCTCTGCCCCTCCGGGGCATTGCTCTGCCACAACCAGAGTCACTCTAGCGCCTGGGGCAGAGGCCAAGGAGCCATCCCCAGCGCCCAGGCCATCTTTGCTCCAATGGAGCCTTGGCTGCGGGAGAGGAAGAGAGAGACAGAGAGGAAGGAGGGGGGGGCGGGGGTGGAGAAGTAAATGGGCGCTTCTCCTATGTGCCCTGGCCGGGAATCGAACCTGGGTCCCCCGCACACCAGGCCGACGCTCTACCGCTGAGCCAACCAGCCAGGGCTCTTGTAGCTTGTTTTAGTTGTCATATCTAAGAAGACTTTGCCGAATCCAAAGTTATGCAGATTTACTCTTATATTTTCTTCTGAGAGTTTTATAGTTTTGGCTCTTACACTTAGGTCTATGATTTATTTGAGTTCATTTTTATGTATGATATGAGGAAAGGGTCCAAGTTCATTCTTTTGCATGTGGATATCCAGTTTTCTCAGCATTATTTGTTGAAAAGACTGTTCTTTCACCATTAAATTATCTTGACATCTTTGTTGAAAATCAACTGACTATAAATGGGGTTTACTCTGAAATCTCAAGTCTATTCCATTAATTTACATGTCTATCCTTATGGCAGTAACACCCGGTCTTGATTATTATAGATTCATAGTAAGTTTTAAAATCAGAAAGTGTGAGTACTCAAAGTTTGTTCTTCTTTTTTAAGATTGTTGTACTATTCTGGGTCTCTTGTATTTCCATATGATTTTTTAGTACTGTCTTGTCAATTTCTGCTAAGAAGCCAGCTGGAATTTTGATAGGGATTGTGTTGTGTTGAATCCATAGATCAATTTGGAGGAGATAGCACTCAATTTTTTTAATGTTTATTTTATTGATTTTTAGAGAGAGGAAGGGAGAGAGCGCGCGTGAGAGAGAGAGAGACAGATGAAATGTTAGGTTCAAGGAAGTGTGCTGTGGCTGCCAGAGTCTAACTCTTAGAAAAACAGGAACAGGGAAGTGCTGACAAGGTCCCTGTGAGGCCGAGAACAAATAGTTCAGCACAAAGTTGGGCGAACATCCTGCATTCTATGAGTCAGAGACCCTTATCAGAAGTTTATGTTTGAAATTCTCCACTGAGCTATACCCTTCCCCTGTTGCTCTGCTGCGTGCAACCTCCCTAGCGAATAGCTAACTGCCACATCTGCTTCTGTTAATGCTTGCTCACTTAGGATATATAAGGACCTAGTTGTAAGCGCCAGGCACAACTCTCGCTTGCAGCCCCTTGTGGGTACGGTGTCTCCGGACACCTTGAGAGTTCGTCCCTGCGCAGGTTAAACTTGGCCAATAAAGTAAGATCTAACCCCCTGAAAGTCTCCGAAGTTTGTTCTCGCGCTTGGTGGATGCAACAAGAAACATCAATCTGTTCCCATATGTGCCCTGACCAGGGATCGAACAATCAACCTCTGTACTTCAGGATGATGCTTTGACCAACTGAGCTCTCTGGCCAGGGTGAGATAGCACTCATTCTTTTTTTTTTTTTTTTTTTGGTATTTTTCTGAAGCTGGAAACGGGGAGGCAGTCAGACAGACTCCCGCATGCGCCCGACTGGGATCCACCCAGCATGCCCACCAGGGGGTGATGCTCTGCCCATCCGGGGTGTCCCTCTGTCGTGACCAGAGCCACTCTAGCACCTGGGGCAGAGGCCCAGGAGCCATCCCCAGCGCCCGGGCTGTCTTTTGCTCCAATGGAGCCTTGGCTGAGGGAGGGGAAGAGAGAGACAGAGAGGAAGGAGAGGGGAAGGGGTGGAGAAGCAGATGGGCGCCTCTCCTGTGTGCCCTGGCCGGGAATCAAACCTGGGACTTTCGCACGCCAGGCCGACGCTCTACCACTGAGCCAACCGGCCAGGGCCAGCACTCATTCTTTACCAGGACATCATACCAGCTATCAATCTCAGTGTAAAAGGAGACAGAGGAGCATACTAGAGAAAAGAGAGAAAAAGAGGAAGAAAAAGGAAGAGGAGAGAAAGGAGAAGAAAGGAAGAGAAGTGGTCATACATATAGAGGAAGTAGAAATGAATCCAGATGTCAGGAGTCCCAGGCCAATCAAAAGGCAGAATCTTGCAAACACTAAATTCCTCCTTACCAGACACATCTTCCATTAACCCAATTTTAGTCCATATGCTGGTAAATAGAATGGCCTCTTTCTTCTCAAGAACATTTCTTTCTTTCCCCTAGGATTTCTTCCAAGTACTTGGAGGTTATGAAAATGCTTTATATGTCTTAATTTGTTTGATTTAAAAAAAGCTCCCTGTTGAAAAGCCCCATGTCTCAACAATGGAAAGAAATAAATCTATCAGCACCCCTCTTTTCTGCTGTAGGAAGTGTTATAGCCCCTTCTCGGTGAGTATCAGGAAAGTCAGCCTACCCTGGGCCTCTTTTCTGGGGAGACTGGCATATGGAAGTTACACATGTCTCCAAGGGTATTCTGGGGTGTGCAGAGCAGGGAAAGGGGTGACACTCCCTTACAGCCTCATAATATGGTGAACTCAGTTGGGCCCAGGGTTTTGCTGCAATTGTACCTTCCGTACCTCACCCAGACCATCTTTCTTTTTAAGAGCTGGTAAGGGAATGAGGACATGGGAGCTGGGGGTATAGGCTGGAGGAGAAATGAATTTAACTCTCTCCTACTGAATGGGAAAGGGATGATTGAAATTGCTCATTTAGCAAACGATTTAACCTGCTGTAGAAAATCCTATTAAACGACAATTCTTATCTCAGTCCCTGGCTCCTGGGAAGAGCAGCTCTGGGTTTTGTAAAGACCAGGGCAATCTCTTCTGAATCCGGTCAAACAATCATCACCAATAGGAAGCTAAAACCCACAGGCAGGAAAACCTCACCAAGTTTCCCTGGCTCTTCCCATCCATTCATCCTAGTCCCTCAGATCATCAGTTAATTATCTGGTTAGTTGAGCCTTTTCTCTGCTCATTGTAATATAAATAGCAAGCGTTTTATGTGTCTCCATTAAGCAATGTGATCAGCATCAATTACCTAATGAGACTGGAAATTCATGATTTAAAATCCTGTCCTTAATTGTGACTTGGCTTTTGTCTGGAGCCAACGTGACAATTGCAGTGACACCCAAACTAATAGCCCTCCAGATGTGGAGTCTCTGCTCCCAGGTTGAGTTAGACTAGTGGTTCTCAAACTTTTTGAAATCAGGGCGCATTTAAAATCCTACAAATAATTGTAGGCGCACTATATACGAATTTCTGAGAAATATGTTATAATAATTAAGTCAAATATTAAAGAAAAAAAATAAAGTCCAAGTGTGCTTTTATAGTAATTAAACAAAATAAATACAACAAAATTAAATTTATTCTGACATTGAAAAACATTTTTATGTTACATTTTTTGAGTTATGCTTTTTAGAATTTATAAAAAAGAGGGGTTAAAAAATGACAAAAAAGTTATCTTTTTATATTAATATATATAGATACATTCTTAGTAAGATTTAGTAAATTCAGGAGGTCCTGGCGCAAATGTGTTCTTTTATTCTTGTGTTTATGAGAAACAGGAGCCTGATGTGTCCTAGCGATTTCTTCAATGTTTGGGCATATATATATATATATATATATATATTTTTTTTTTAATTAATTAATTTTTTTTTTTTGTATTTTTCTGAAGCTGGAAACGGGGAGAGACAGTCAGACAGACTCCGGGCATATATTTGAAAGGCCAACTCTCATTTCCTCATGAATACATTGAAGAATTCCTCTCTTTTTACTCTTAATTGTGTTGAGGGTAGAAAATCCTAATTCACATAAATAGGATTTGAAAATTGTAGTAAAATGTTCAAAACTTTTTTAGATATTGACACATATTCTTCTTTTGTAGAAATCCAAAAGGCTTCAAGAGACAATTCCTTATGTTTAATCATCAATCCAAAACCCGCACTGTACATATCATCTTAACTTTACACCAAACAAAGGATAGAAGAAACTTGCCTCCAGTCTTTCCTAGGAACATGGGGGGTAATGTAAACAATCCAGTACCACAGCTTAATAGCCTTTTGTAACTTAATCAGGCAAGTGAGGTGGGGGGTTGGGCAGACTGTCAGCTTACAACCAATTCCCCACACCTCTGTCCTCCAAAAATCTAAACTCCAAAAACCCTGTTGGTTTTTTGGTCCCCAATAGGCACATATTTCTCTGGAATACCATAGGGCACACCTGGAAATCTTCTAGGATGCACCAGTGTGCCCTGGCGCACACTTTGAGAACTACTTGGTTAGACCCTGGGGAAATTTTTCTCTCTGCAAAGGGGGCTGATCTCTGTACTTGGTTCTGAAGAGGAGAGTTTTATATATCCTACCAGGCTTAGGATGTGATGGGTAGATCTGCTCAGTTCTGCCCAGTGGCCTCATGGCTTCTGGGCATAGAAGAAAGAGGGTGAGACCAGAGTAAAATTATTAGCTCCTGAGGACAGGCAAGAGGCTGATTAAAGTCACTTGAGGCCCTGGGCCTCAAGAAAATATTGGGTCTGTTAAAACTGGTGTCATTAGAAAAAAGCGTAAAGTTGGGATTTTGCAGGGCCCTTCAGAGGTTGGGGCCCAGGGCATGCACCCAGTGTGCCCACCGTTAAACCCGCCTCTGGGACAGGGGCTTTTGTCTATTTTGTTCTCTGTTATTTCCATAGAGCCTATAGACTACTCAGCACATAGTAGGAGGCTCAATAAATACTTGATGAATGAAGGAATGAAATCCTAGGATGGTCCCTTCCACCAGCAAGCCCTTCTCTTTGCAAGTCTAGGTGTAGTTTCCTGGAAGACAAAAAGAGATTTTTGTGTTTAGTGATGATCTTTCTAGTTTGAAGATTTAGTAATTTTGCCCCATTTGGCTTGGTGGCCCCAAGCCACCAAGCACTCCAGCCACCACCACTCCTCACCTGAATTATATCCTGGCTTTTTTCCAGGGCAACACAGGTGGTTCCTTTTCTCACTTCTCTTAACTCCTCCCCGAGATAAGAAGCAACTTAAAAACTTGCCAAATTTGTCAATTTTCAGTTGTCATTTATTCTGTATCTCAGTAGCATTTAACCGTGTTTATCACACTCTTCCCTTCTTTTGGTCAAATAAGTTTGTAAAACAGGATTTTTATGTTTGCTCGCTTATAGTTTGCATTAGGGGCTGGGCAGCACCAGGTATATGTCTGTGGAACTGCAAATTACCTTCCTGCTTGGGAAGAGCCATTGTGCTAATGTTTGGCAAAAAGAGAGAGAAGGAGCCATGTTGGCAGAGAGGAGAAGGAGAGGAGGCAGAAAGAAGTAAGATGACCAACTTTTTTTATAATGAAAAGGAGGACAAAAATAAATTGAAGAAAACAATATTGTAAATAAAAGAAGCTTTATTAATTGCAACAATAATACACTATAATATGAGATAAATGTATAATAAAAACATTTGTAATATTTTATATTATAATTATGCTTACATTGCCTATTAATTTTGATAATAATTGTAAGAAAAAATTTCATTCATTTCCATTGAATGAATATTTTTTGTCAATGTATCATCTTGTAACAATATATTGGAAATATCTGAACAAGAAATATCCTTCATCTTGATAACATTATATGAAGTGAAATAAGTAAATCAGAAAAAACCAGGAATTGCATTATTCCATACGTAGGTGGGACATAAAAGTGAGACTAAAGAGACATTGATAAGCGTGTGGTGGTTACGGGGGGGGGGGGGGGGGGGGGGGGAGGGAAAGGGAAAGGGGGAGGGGAGGGGCACAAAGAAAACTAGATAGAAGGTGACAGAGGACAATCTGACTTTGGGTGATGGGTTTGCAACATAACTGAACGACAAGATAACCTGGACATGTTATCTGATTTATTGATGACACCCCATTAAAAAAATAAAATTATATATAAAAAGAAATATCCTTCATATTGAATTTTACAGCAAGTACTGCAGCTAACGTATCAACATTCAATTTCGATTTCTCACTTGTCTAAAGATCACTAGCTCCCTGTTTCCAGCTTCAGAAAAATACAAAATAAATAAATAAATAAATAAAGATCATTAGCAATTGAAAAAACTCTTTCAACTGCTGCATTAGTTCCAGGGCAGCACAACATAAACTGAACAAGAATAAATAAATTTTCACATGGAATATGTTTACTTGTGAAATGGCTGAATATTTCCACCCATCTTTTATCAATTTTGACATGTTCATTTTCCCATTGTATTAATTTTTCAGAATTTAAATATACATTTATCTTCTAATTTTTTTCAAAGAGACAGTTGTCATCTATTTTGATGTCTGACATTTCTTTAGATAAAAACTCAAGACAACATTCAATATCTGTCCAATATATTTGCGATGAAGTAAAAAAACACCATTGAAAACTGTTATTTCCCACCTGACCTGTGGTAATGCAATGGATAAAGTGTCAACCTGGGAATGCTGAGGTCACCGTTTCAAAACCCTGGACTTGCCTGGCCAAGGCACATATAAGAGCTGATGCTTTCTGCTCCTCTCCCTTCTCTCTCTCTCTCTTGCTCTCTCTGTGTCTCTAAAAAAAAAAACACAACTAAATAAAGTTAAAAATAAAATATTTTTTTAAAAAAGAGAGAAAAAAAGAAAACTGTTATTTCCCATGATGTTTGTTTCAGACCATTCTTCAATATATTGAAAACATGTCTGGTAAAAATTCTGCACTTCTTTGATAAAGTTTTCTGTTATACCTGGAGTTGATTTCTCTAAGTCTGACAATTTTCTTTTTATAATTAAAGAAAGAAATTTTTCTTCAAAACAAAATTTATATTGAAGGATAAAGTCATTCAAAATAAGACTAACTTCTGTAGCTGAAATGTGTTCACCTTCAATCTTTTGAATCGTTTTGTGAAAAATAGATGCTAGATTATGTACAAAATACATTAATATCTCAGATATTCTATTATTGAAAAACGATTCCAAGATTTTAGGACATTTGTTTAAACTTAAACTTAAAAAAATATGAACAGAGAGGCTCAAATAATTGTAGAACACGCTCTATAGCAGGTGTTAGAGCACGCTATCTAACTTTTGAATATCCTAAAAATTTTTTGTATTCAACATTTTCTTCTTCACAAAATTGTTTTAAAGTAGCAACATGAACGGTAAAACAACTAAAATGCAAATCAATTGTAGTTATTATTACTTCTACAACAGTTGGCATGGCACATGACGCTGTGTTGATTGTACTTGACAAAATATGTGCATTACAACCTATTCCTAGTATTTTCTTTTGGAGTAACTCTTGTAATTTTATATACACATTATTTACCCCTTTGCGTGTTTGCTCACCAAAATTTGTATTTGTATTATCAGCCGTAGTGCAACAACTTTGGATTTCAAATAGTTTACATTTATTACTCTGTATAGATGGTTTGACAAAATTTCAGAAGTTTTGCCCTCGATGATTCTAAATTTAAAATTTTTACTTGAATGCCCTTTTTAACATTAAAATATTTTACTATTATTGGATACAATTTAATTTCATTATGATTTGATGCATCAGATAAAATCGTTACAAATGCTTCAGTTTCCAAGTCCTCTGTAAGTATTTTGTCACAGTAATTTTTAAATACTTATTTCAAAATAACCTCATATTTTGTCCTGGCACATGAAAATTTTGCATTGTGAAACTTTTTCAATTAAATTATTGAATTATCCATACTATGAAAACTTTGATTGTGAATTATGGTGTGAAATGTTCCCTCCATTGCAGCCAACTGTTTTTCATCTTCAGAATAATTTGAAGTTTAAAAAAAACTTGTTACTGGCCCTGGCTGGTTGGCTCAGTGGTAGAGCATTGGCCTGGCGTGCAGGAGTCTCGGGTTCAATTCCCAGCCAGGGCACATAGGAGAAATGCCTATCTGCTTCTCCATCCCTCCCCCTCTCCTACCTCTCTGTCTCTCTCTTCCCCTCCCGCAGCCAAGGCTCCATTGGAGCAAAGTTGGCCTGGGCTCTGAGAATGGCTACATGGCCTCTGCCTCAGGTGCTAGAGTGGCCCTGGTTGCAACAGAGCAAAGCCCCAGATGGGCAGAGCATCGCCCCCTGGTGGGCATGTGGGTGGATCCTGGTCGGGCGCATGCGGGAGTCTGTCTGACTGCCTCCCCGTTTCCAACTTTAGAAAAATACAAAAATCAAAAACAAAAACAAAAACTTGTTAATTTACAACTGGAAGCTGATGCATCTAATGATTACTTATGTTTGTTGGTGGCCAAGTGTTTCATTATCGCTACTCTGCCCTCAACTGCAATACAGAATTCTCCACTACAAATATTGCAGAAACAATGGTATCTTTCTTTGATATGAGGAATGAAAATTCCTTTTTCAATTTATTGTTGAAATGACATTTTCTCTTTTTTGATTTTTCCATCCCTTAAATGAAATTTAAAATTAAATATAAAATATAGATCTACATGAACGATGCAAGCACATTGGGAACTAAAAACATTACATTATGGTAGGTGAATTTTCCAGAAGCTAAATTAACAAAACTAAATATCAAACAAAATCACTAATTTGGAGTGATATTCGGCTGTATTTATCATTTTCTAATTAAAAAACGTTTGTTTTATGCAACTATTTAATCAAAATGCGTTATTAATAGATATGGTTTGAGGTTAGATTTCCACTCTAAAACTCAAATTTCAGGAAAATACTTGTAAATAAAATTATATGTATTTGGAAATTATTAAATATATACATAATGAATTAATAAAACGTGAAGTGTGCTTACCTGTCTATGATTAAATATTCACTGAGAAATAATCATGAGTCTACAATGTCGTATGTGCCGTGTCGTGTTTCAGTAAGAAGTACACAAAGCCATTGTGTGCTCGGTATATCATGTGCTCTCTCACAGTCTCCCGTACAGAGCGCATGCGTCTCATAATTGCATCTCACCGCACTGTACTGATCCTTGATGAGTCATCATGTCAAATACAAATACGTTACATCACATGCAATGGATCAACTTTGCATCGATCAAATATGGACATTTACAGATTAGTCTTCCAATATCAAAAAGGAGGACATGTAGGAGGATACTTTTTGAGGGAGAACGGAACTTACAAAAGAAGGACTGTCATCCCTAAAGGAAGACGATTGGTCACCTTAAAAGAAGCCATGTTGGCAGCGTGAGAGAGGAGAAAATGCAGAGTGCTGAGGAAGAAGCCAGTTTGTGCAGAGAAGGTGTGTAGATGGGGAACCAGAGCTGAGGGGCTTTTGCGAGCTCTGCTGAGACTGGTGAGGCCTTTGATTCTAGGAGAAACCTGAGAAGATTTTCCTGGTTGTGGAACCAGAGAATGCATCAGTGGCTTTGGGAGCCCTGTGTGTTGCTCTTTGGCCAGTGTGAGACTTTAATAAAGAAATAGCCCACCATTTTTTGGCTCCACTGTTTCTTTACCGTCTGTCTGAATTCAATGGGAACCTGCATGGCCATGACAGCGGCCGCAACTACTGGCCATATACCTCCCTTGGCTTCCTGAGACTTTCTAACACTCTCATGGACTTCCTCTTCTATCTTTATGCCCTGTACATGTTCAAGGCCCCAAGAATCTGTCTTTTTGTCCACAATCATTTCCAAGTGATCTGTAGCATCAAGCCTTAAAAACTTTCTATACTGATGACTCCTAATTTATAGCTCTAGTTTGGATCTCTCTTCTGAGCTCCAGACTCAAAAATCTTTTTATTTTGTTGCTCAAATTGTTCCAATTTTGATTACAGAGATATTTTTTTTTAAGAGAGAGATGAGAAGGGAGAGACATGAGAAGCATCCACTTGTAGTTGTGACGCTTTAGTTGTTCATTGATTGCTTCTCATATGTGCAAGTGACTCCTTGCTCAAGCCAGTGGCCTTGAGCTCCAAGCTAGTGACCTTTGGCCTCAAGCCAGTTACCATGGGATTGTGTAGATGATCCCACGCTCAAGCTGGTGACCTCAGGGTTTTGAACCTGGGACCTTAGCAGTGGTGGGATTCAAATAATTTAACAACCAGTACTCTGCCCTAATGACTGTTTTAAGTATAAATTAGTGATATACTGAAAGCTAGTTTATTATTTCATGCATTTAAATACGAACAGTAGCCCCAGCCGGTTGGCTCAGTGGTAGAGCGTCGGCCTGGCGTGCAGGAGTCCTGGGTTCGATACCCAGCCAGGGCACACAGGAGAGGTGCCCATCTGCTTCTCCACCCCTCCCCCTCTCCTTCCTCTCTGTCTCTCTCTTCCCCTCCCGCAGCCAGGGCTCCATTGGAGCAAAGTTGGCCTGGGCGCTGAGGAAGGCTCCATGGCCTCAGCTTCAGGCACTGGAATGGCTCTGGATGCAACAGTGAAGCCCCAGATGGGCACAGCATCGCCCCCTGGTGGGCATGCCAGGTGGATCCAGGTCGGGCGCATGCGGGAGTCTGTCTGACTGCCTCCCCATTTCTAGCTTCTGAAAAATGCAAAAAAAAAAAAAAAAAACGAACAGTAAAAGAGGTACACAATACTAGATTATAAGAATAAGTTTTAAAATATTAATAAAAATATTAAATAATATATGACAAAAACAATAAAACTGTTATTTAAGATATTTCCATATTGCTTCTTTATTATTTTTTTGTGTGACAGAGACAGAGAGAAGGATAGACAGGGACAGAGAGACAGGAAGGGAGAGAGATAAGAAGCATCAGTTCTTCATTGCAGCTCCTTGATAGCTTTCTCATATTTGCCTTAAGGGGGGCTACAGTAGAGCAAGTGACCCCTTGCTCAAGCCAGTGACCTTGGGCTCAAGCCAGCAACCTTTGGGTTTAAGACAGTGACCACAAGGTCATGTCTATGATCCCATGCTCAAGCCAGTGACCCTGCACTCAAGCTGGATGAGCCCATACTCAAACTGGATGAGCCTGTGCTCAAGCCTGCAACCTTGGGGTTTCGAACATGGGTCCTCTGTGTCCCAGCCCCATGCTCTATCCACTGCACCACCTCCTGGTCAGGCTCCATATGGCTTTTTAAAAAACTTTTTATTTACTGACTTTAATGAGAGAGGCAGGGAGAGAGAGACAGGAACATTGATCTGTTCCTGCATATGCCCTGACTGGGGATAGAACCAGCAACCTCTGTATTTTGGGACAATGCTCTAACCAACTGAGCTATCCCACAGGGCTCCATATTACTTTGTGGTTAGCGTCTTCACTTGCAATTTTTTTCATCTATGGATGGAATGAACATTACTACAGGTGCTTAAAATACACTATTGCACAGATGAATGTTAAAAAAAGAGTAAGGAATGTAAATTTGTGATTTACATACTGGGCAGCTGCCCAGGTGCCCACCTTAGAGAGAACCCTGATTACAAGTGCAATTTTAATAGCCAGTTCACTAAACTCAACAAATAAATTAGGTATCGGTTCTGCTGAACTGGTGCAAACTGGCTGAATCCCACCACTGGACCTCAGTGTCCCATCTTGACACTCTATCCATTGCGCCACCACCAGTCAGGCACTGAGAGATCTTTTAGGTGGCTCTTATGTCCCTTTGATATGCCTCCATCATTGGGTTTTTATTTGAGCCCTTGCTTATTTTCTGAAGCTGCAAGATATTTTAGGCTCATATTATAAATTTCATGATCTAGCCCTAAAATCACCCATTATCTCCAAGGAGCACTGGTTCCTCTCCACCCCCTCTGGTTTCTTTTATTACAAAAATGTTTCACTACATGGAAGTATATTATTTCTTTGCATTCTATCTGTAGCTCCCACTAGAACATGTTACTTACTATTTATAAACTATCTCTGTTATCTAGAAGGGTATCTGGCACACAGGAAGGTATCAATAAAAGGTTAGTAAATGAATGAATAAATGAACAGGACTAGCATTATGCCTTTTTTTTTTTTTTTTTTTGTATTTTTCTGAAGCTGGAAACGGGAAGAGACAGTCAGACAGACTCCCGCATGCGCCCCACCGGGATCCACCCGGCACGCCCACCAGGGGCGACGCTCTGCCCACCAGGGGGCGATGCTCTGCCCCTCCGGGGCGTGGCTCTGCTGGGACCAGAGCCACTCTAGCGCCTGGGGCAGAGGCCAAGGAGCCATCCCCAGCGCCCGGGCCATCTTTGCTCCAATGGAGCCTTGGCTGCGGGAGGGGAAGAGAGAGACAGAAAGGAAGAAGGGGGGGTGGTGGAGAAGCAAATGGACGCTTCTCCTATGTGCCCTGACCGGGAATTGAACCCGGGTGCCCCCGCACACCAGGCTGACGCTCTACCACTGAGCCAACTGGCCAGGGCCGTATTATGCCTTTTGTATGTATGCATTCTTCATGGTGTTTTGACAGTCACAAGAATTTAATCAAAAGACAGATGTATAGCTGGATGGACATATGAATAAAAAATGAATAAATAAATAATTAAACAGATGAATAGATTATTGGGTGTATAAATAAATTGAGAAATGGATGGAAGTTGGTGTTACCACTGTGTACTTCAGTTATTCATGACAGAAACTGGGTGGTAAGAGGCCTCATTCTAGATTCCCTTCACACTTTCTTCTCTCACATTCAATCAACTGCTAAGTCTTGCCAATTTTACATCTCAAATATTTCTTTTTTTTTTCTCCAAATATTTCTTAAATCCATTTCTTGCTCTTCATTTCAACTGCTATTGCCCTTGTGCAGGCTCTCTTTATCTCTTGCCTGGATGCTGTGACAGCCTCCTAAGTCATCTCTCTTCCTTCCCACCCCACTACCATCCACATTTCTGTCAGAGGGATTATTCTAAAATACAGCTATGTCTGTGTCACTTCTCTGCTTAAATCCTCGGTGTGAAATCTAAACTCCTTAGTATGATATAAAGCACCTATGATGACCTGGACCTTGGCCATCCCTCTAGCCTCTCTTCTGTCATTCGCCACTGTGCACTGATTTGTATGCCTCAGAAATACCAAACTGCTATAGTTCCCACCAGAGATCATGCTGCTTCCCTGCTCTGTCCTTTGCTCATATTAGTTTCCCTGCCTGGAATGCTCTTTCCTCACAGATATCGCTCAAAGTTCTTACTTGAGTTTCAAGTTTTTGAAAACATATAACTTTACAGTTGTGCTGATGCTTACTTATTAGCACGGCCAAGACTAGGGTGCAAAATCTAAGGAGAGTTGTGCAAGTAAGAGTGAATACATCTTTATATTTTGTGCCCTAGGTACTTCATTTGACTTACCCTGGTCCCTGTTCTAGTATCTTCTCCTAAATTGAGAGCTTCCTGAGGACAAGAATTTTCTCTTTTATTCTTACAATCCTTAACGTAGTAACTGATGCCTAGCAGACGCTCAGTAGATGTAGGAAGGAGGAAGGCTGTGTGACACACCACTGCCTGCGCCCTCAAATTCAGACTCTCTCTTACCAGCCATGGGAATCTGAACAAGTTCTTCGTTGTTACTCAGTTTCCTCATCTGTGAAAAATAAATAATATTTTACTTATAGGATTGTTTTTCCATTTTAGGGGAAATTATTCATTTCACTTCATCAAAAATTTAAAATTTATTGACTTTTTTTTTTTTTTACACAAAGACAGAGTCAGACAGACAGGAATGGAGAGAGATGAGAAGCATCAATTATCAGTTTTTCGTTGCGACACCTTAGTTGTTCATTGATTGCTTTCTTATATGTGCCTTGACCACGGGCCTTCAGCAGACTGAGTAACCCCTTGCCCAAGCCAGTGACCTTGGGTCCAAGCTGGTGAGCTTTGCTCAAACCAGATGAGCCTGCACTAAGTTGGCGACCTCGAGGTCTCGAACCTGGGTCCTCCGCGTCCTAGTCCGAGGCTCTCTCCACTGCACCACCGTCTAGTCAGGCTTGACATAAATTTCTTTATAGTACTCCTTCATGGTTAAAATTTCTACTATACCTGCAGGTATATTCCCTTTAAATTTTTTTGATAATGCTTATTTATGCCTTCTCTATTTCTTTTTTTTTTTTTTTCATTTTTCTGAAGCTGGAAACAGGGAGAGACAGTCAGACAGACTCCCGCATGCGCCCGACCGGGATCCACCCGGCACGCCCACCATGGGGCGACGCTCTGCCCACCAGGGGGCGATGCTCTGCCCATCCTGGGGGTCGCCATATTGCGACCAGAGCCACTCTAGCGCCTGAGGCAGAGGCCACAGAGCCATCCCCAGTGCCCGGGCCATCTTTGCTCCAATGGAGCCTTGGCTGCGGGAGGGGAAGAGAGAGACAGAGAGGAAGGCGCGGCGGAGGGGTGGAGAAGCAAATGGGCGCTTCTCCTGTGTGCCCTGGCCGGGAATCAAACCTGGGTCCTCCGCACACTAGGCCGACACTCTACCGCTGAGCCAACCGGCCAGGGCTCTTTTTTAAAATTTTATTTTTCAATAACAATTGACTTTCAATATTATTTTATTAGTTTCAGGTATATAGTTTAATGGTTAGATCAGTGTTTTTTAACCGTGGACCAGTGCTGGTTTGCCAGAAATTTTGTGCTGGTCCATGAAAGAGTTAACCACCCTGATGTTGTACAAAGATTATAGACATAATGATCTTAGTCAAATTCGTTTATGCTCAGGGTGATTGCGACTTATCAGCCTGTATCATTGATGAAAATACTATAGAGATTGTCTTAGGTATCTTTGGAACTTGTAGGCTCATTTGAACAACGTTTTGCACCATGCAGAACATTTACATATTATGCACAATAGACAAAAAGTATTCAGACAAACCAATGTAGTATTCTATGCATAGTACACGTGGAGTTTGGCAATCAAGCAATAGCTTGTACCATGTTACACTGTTATGCGCAGTAAGATAAAACTTTATTTGCTGCATGTTTCTGTTTCCGGCTGGCTAGGTCACTAGTCCCCAAGTGTAATAAGGTTGACAACCACTGGATTAGACAGTTATATAATTTATAAAGTGATCATCTGATAATTCAAGTACCTATCTGGCACCATACATAGTTATTACAATATTATTGACTATATTCCCTAGGTTGTATTTTACATCTCTTTGACTAGTATTTTGTGATTACCAATTTGTACTTCTTTATCTTTTTCATCCAACCCCTTAGTCCCTCGTCCCATCTGGTAGCCATTAGTTTGTTCTCTCTAGTAGTCTGTTTCTGTTTTTTGTTTTGTTTTGTTTTGTTTATTTTGTATTTTTCTGAAGCTGGAAACGGGGAGGCAGTCAGACAGACTCCCGCATGCGCCCGACCGAGATCCACCCAGCACACCCACCAGGGGGCGATGCTCTGCCCATCTGGGACGTTGCTCTGTTGCAACCAGAGCCATTCTAGCACCTGAGGCAGAGGCCATAGAGCCATCCTCAGCGCCCGGACCAACTTTACTCCAATGGAGCCTTGGCTGCGGGAGGGGAAGAGAGAGACAGAGAGGAAGGAGGAGGTAGGGGTGGAGAAGCAAATGGACGCTTCTCCTATGTGCCCTGGCTGGGAATCGAACCCGGGTCCCCCGCATGCCAGGCCGACGCTCTACCGCTGAGTCAACAGGCCAGGGCCTGTTTCTGTTTTGTTTGTTTGTTTGTTTTGTTCTTTAGATTCCACTTATAAGTAAAATCATATGGTATTCGTCTTTCTCTGACTTATGTCATTAGCATAATACCCTCTCAGTCCTCAGTCCATCCATGCCTTCTTTTTCTTGATAGAGTTTATCCAAAAGTTTTCTTGATCTTCTATTATAGTATTTCTAATTCATTAATTTTTGCCTTTGTCTTATGATTTCCTCCTTCTACTTTCTTTTTTTAATTAGCCTGTTCATTTTTCACTTCTTGAGTTGGGTGTTTTATGTCAGCTCTTGCTTTTTTTATATAAACACTTAAATCCATATATTTCCATTTAAGTACTATTTTATTTGTCTTCCATAACTAACTGTTATTTCCAAATATCTCTATTTTGATTTCTTTTTTTCCCACGGTCTAAAAAATGTTTCCGAGGCCCTGGTCGGTTGGCTCAGCGGTAAAGCGTCGGCCTGGCGTGCGGGGGACCTAGGTTCGATTCCCGGCCGGGGCACATAGGAGAGGTGCCCATTTGCTTCTCCATCCCCTCGCCCTCCTTCCTCTCTGTCTCTCTCTTCCCCTCCTGCAGCCGAGGCTCCATTGGAGCGGGGATGGCCCGGGCACTGGGGATGGCTCCTTGGCCTCTGCCCCAGGCGCTAGAGTGGCTCTGGTCGTGGCAGAGCGTTGCCCCGGAGGGGCAGAGCATCGCCCCCTGGTGGGCAGAGCATCGCCCCTGGTGGGCGTGCCGGGTGGATCCCGGTGGGGCGCATGCGGGAGTCTGTCTGACTGTCTCTCCCTGTTTCCAGCTTCAGAAAAATACAAAAAAAAAAAAAAATGTTTCCGAATGCGTAGGACTCTTGTTATTTTTCTGTTGTTAAGTACTGTTTTGATTAGAGAAAGTGGTCTATTGATTTTTTTTATACATCTGATGAGATGTGCTCTCTGGTCTTGTATGTGACACATTTTTTAGATGTTCCATAGGTGCTTGACAGGTTAATTGTTGGCTGCCTCATAGGGTTATTGTGAAGATAAATATTAGATAACACCTGTAAAGCACTTAAAACAGTGCTTGGCACTTGGTAAGATCTCAAGAAGTGGTGGCTTTCATTGTTGTTGTTTTGTTATTGTTGATGGATGGCAGTCTCAATTGCTTTGTGTGTCACAGGTGTCCCAAGAAATAGGGAAATTGAGCTTTCTATTGCAAGCCAGTGCTCTACAATTCAGTGTCTACACTGGCTACAGGGTCAATTAATCTTTGACGCACACAGAAAGCTCCACTCGGCTTATTATAGGAGAAAAAGTTCAGCGTTTTGAGTTATACTGACCTGTGCTGGGGACCTGGTGTGGCCTCTCACTAGCTGTGTGACACAGCCCCTCCCCGAAACTTCACTTTCCTTACTTAGGAATGATTTGGGACTTGGGTTGTTGGGAAGATTAATGTCACAACCTTCATCATAGGACTGGACACAGTATAGACCTCTGATAGTTCTAGGTTTGTTTTTTTGTTTTTTTGTTTTTTTCATTTTTCTGAAGCTGGAAACAGGGAGAGACAGTCAGACAGACTCCCGCATGCGCCCGACCGGGATCCACCCGGCCCGCCCACCAGGGGCGGTGCTCTGCCCCCCAGTGGGCGATGCTCTGCCCATCCTGGGCGTCGCCATATTGCGACCAGAGCCACTCTAGCGCCTGAGGCAGAGGCCACAGAGCCATGCCCAGCGCCCGGGCCATCTCTGCTCCAATGGAGCCTTGGCTGCGGGAGGGGAAGAGAGAGACAGAGAGGAAAGCGCGGAGGAGGGGTGGAGAAGCAAATGGGCGCTTCTCCTGTGTGCCCTGGCCGGGAATCGAACCCGGGTCCTCCGCACGCTAGGCCGACGCTCTACCGCTGAGCCAACCGGCCAGGGCGGTTTTTTGGTTTTTTGTTCTTTCCTTTCACTTAGCCTGTATGACAGAGAGTAAGGGAAGTTAGAGCTATCATGTTGCATCCATATCCTGGACTTCCCTCCTTAGAAAACCTTTTCATTCCTGTAAGGCTGTGTTTTTCTGATGCTTCTCCCCAGAAAGCAGCTTGAAATAAGCCATGACTGAGGGAAAGGGAAGAGGGAAGGGAAGAGGATGTTGACATAAGCAAAGTAGCACCCAGCCTCCTGCCAAATAAATATGACGCCTACTTGGACATAATTTCCTTTTTTTTTTTTTTTTTTTTTTTTAACAGAGATGGAGAGTCAGAGAGAGGGATAGATAGGGACAGACAAACAGGAATGGAGAGAGATGAGAAGCATCAATCATCAGTTTTTCGTTGTGACACCTCAGTTGTTCATTGATTGCTTTCTCATATGTGCCTTGACCATGGGCCTTCAGCAGACCGAGTAACCCCTTGCCCGAGCCAGCGACCTTGGTTCCAAGCTGGTGAGCTTTGTTCAAACCAGATGAGCCCATGCTCAAGCTGGTGACCTTGGGGTCTTGAACCTGGGTCTTCCGCATCCCAGTTCGACACTCTATCCACTATACCACCGTCTGGTCAGGCAATTTCCTTTTTTTATCTGGAGCAGCCCAGTTAATTTTTCAGGCCACCAGTTACCATATTCCATAGATGATAGCTTAGACCAGTGGTTCTCAAAGTGTGTGCCAGGGCATACTGGCGTGCCCTAGAAGATTTCCAGGTGTGCCCTATGGTATTCCAGAGAAATATGTGCTTGTTGGGGACCAAAAGACCAAGAGGGTTTTTGGAGTTTAGATTTTTGGGGGACAGAGGTGTGGGAAATTGGCTGTAAGCTGACAGTCTGCCCAACCCCCCACCTCACTTGCCTGATTAGGTTGCAAAAGGCTGTTAGCTGTGGTACTGGATTGTTTACACTACCCTCCATGTTCCCCGGAAAGACTGGAGGCAAGTTTCTTCTAGCCTTTGTTTGGTATAAGTTAAGATGATATGTATGGTGGGGATTTTCTGCACTCAACACAATTAAGAGTAGAAAGAGAGGAATTCTTCAATGTATTGATGAGGAAATGAGAGATTGCCTTTTAATTTTAAAAAAAGATTTTATTTATTCATTATAGAGAGGGGGGAGAGAGAGAGAGAGAGAGAGAGAGAAGGGGGGAGGAGCAGGAAGCATCAACTCCCATATGTGCCTTGACCAGGCAAGCCCAGGGTTTTGAACCGGCAACCTCAGCGTTTCCAGGTTAATGCTTTATCCACTGCGCCATCACAGGTCAGGCGAGAGAGTTTGCCTTTTAAATGTATGCCCAAACGTTGAAGAAATTGCTAGGATACATCAGGCTCATGTTTCTCATAAACACAAGAATGAAAAAAACACATTTGTGCCAGGACCTGCTGAATTTACTAAATCTTACTAAGAATGTATCTATCTATAAAAAGATAACTTTTTTGTCGTTTTTTTATTTTTTAACCCCTCTTTTTTAAGAATTCTAAAAAGCATAACTCAAAAAATGTAACAAAAATGTTTTGTATTTATTTCGTTTAATTACTAGAAAAGCACACTTGGACTTTATATTTTTTTCTTTAATAATTGACTTAATTATTATAACATATTTCTCAGAAATTTGTATATAGTGCAGCTACAATTATTTGTAGGATTTTAAATGTGCCCCGACTTCAAAAAGTTTGAGAACCACTGGCTTAGACCCTCAGTGAGAGCATTCTTTTCAGTGGCCACAGAAACTTGGGATTTGCATCTGCTTGTTTCTGGGGTCTATAGGTGGGATGAACATCTTAGGGGCACTGACTTTGATTTCTCCTACTTTTTCTCCTTTCAACCTCACTCTCAAGGGTGCAAAGTGGGTGGGGCTGGCTTTCCTATCCTTGAATCCAAGGAAGAGGAAGCATGGAACACACAGAGGGCAGAGCTAAAGGGGGCAGAATAAGGGAAGCAGTGTGCAGGGGTATTTCAAAAGGACTCTCAGACAGAGACAGTCACTTTGCCTCCATTCGCACCACTACCTCAGTGGATAGAGCATTGGCCCAGTGTGTGGATGTCCCAGGTTCGATCCCCAGTCAGGGCGCACATGAGAAATGACCATCTGCTTCTCTTCCCCTCCCTCTCCCCCTTCTCTCCCTCTTCCCTTTTCACAGCCAGTTAACTTGAGTGTTGGCCCTGAGCACTGAGAATAGCTCAGTTGATTTGAGCATCGGCCCAAGATGGAGGTTGCTGGGTGGATCCGGTCAGGGTGCATACGGGAGTCTATCTTTCTATCACCTCTCCTCTCACTTAAAATGAAAAGAAGGAAGGAAAAAAAAAAAAAAAAAAGGAAAAAAAAAAAAAAGAAGGAAGGAAGGAAGGAAGGAAGGAAAGAAGGAAGTTCCCCATGTAATTTTTTAAATTTCTTTTTTAAATCTTTTTTTATTTTTATTTTTTAGATTTTATTTATTGATTTTAGAGAGAGGAAAAAAAGAGAGATAGAAAGAGGGGGGAGGAGCAGGAAGCATCAACTCATAGTAGTTGCTTGTCATGTGTGCCTTGACCCGGCAAGCCCAGTGCTTCAAGCTGGAGAGCTCAGTATTCCAGATCCATCCTTTATTCACTACGCCACCACAGATCAGGCAGAAAGTTCCCCATGTAATTTTAATGCAGCTAGTTCATTAATTGGAATTTGGAAACCACTGGAAAACACTTAGAGTCTTTACTTTTTATTGTTCCATTCCTTCTTCAATAAATGTAATTCTGACTTCCATGTCCACCATGTATCATGGTTGCAATTAGTGAAATAATTGACTAACAGTGGTTTAAGCCAGTGATTTTCAACGTTCTTCATCTCATGGCACACATTAACTTAATTACTAAAATTCTGTGGCACACCAAAAGATACACGTTTTTGCCAACCTCACAAATAATATAGATATAATTTTCATTTATTCACACTGATTGGCTATTGTTGTGTTGGCTGTTGTCATTTTTTAAATTTGACAGTCTAAGGGAAAAGAGGTCAGTGCCCCTGACTAAATAGTCAGGTATTGCATGTTTATTTTCGTTTTTGCTCTTGTTCATTTGTTTTTTGTTTTGTTTTCTTTATTTTGGATATTGCATGTTTTAAAAATTCTCACAACGGCCCTGGCCGGTTGGCTCAGCGGTAGAGCGTCGGCCTGGCGTGCGGGGGACCCGGGTTCGATTTCCGGCCAGGGCACACAGGAGAAGCGCCCATCTGCTTCTCCACCCCTCCCCCTCTCCTTCCTCTCTGTCTCTCTCTTCCCCTCCCGCAGAGAGGCTCCATTGGAGCAAAGATGGCCGGGCGCTGGGGATGGCTCCTTGGCCTCTGCCCCAGGTGCTAGAGTGGCTCTGGTCGCGGCAGAGCGACGCCCCGGAGGGGCAGAGCATCGCCCACTGGTGGGCAGAGCTTTGCCCCTGGTGGGCGTGCCGGGTGGATCCTGGTGGGGCGCATGCGGGAGTCTGTCTGACTGTCTCTTCCCGTTTCCAGCTTCAGAAAAATACACACACACACAAAAAAAAATTCTCACAGCACACCACTGTGCCTGCTGCGTGCCTGCTGCAGTATATTGGTTGAAAATTGCTGATTAAGCAAGAAGGATATATATATATATATATATATATATATATATATATATATATTTTTTTTTTTTTTTTTTTTTTTTTTTTTTTTTTTCTGAAGCTGGAAACGGGGAGAGACAGTCAGACAGACTCCCCCATGCGCTCGACTGGGATCCACCTGGCACGCCCACCAGGGGCGACGCTCTGCCCCTCCGGGGCGTCGCTCTGTTGCGACCAGAGCCACTCTAGTGCCTGGGACAGAGGCCAAGGAGCCATCCCCAGGGCCCGGGCCATCTTTGCTCCAATGGAGCCTTGCTGCGGGAGGGGAAGAGAGAGACAGAGAGGAAGGAGAGGGGGAGGGGTGGAGAAGCAGATGGGCGCTTCTCCTGTGTGCCCTGGCCGGGAATCAAACCCGGGTCCCCTGCACGCCAGGCCGATGCTCTACTGCTGAGCCAACCGGCCAGGGCCAAGAAGGACATTTCTTTATCTCATATAACAAGAAATCCAGAGGTAAGTAGCTTTAGGTTTGGTTAATTTAGCTACTCAGTAGTATCATCAAGGATTCAGGCTTTTTTCATTTGCCATCCTCAGGATATTTGTTTCATTCTTGGGCTTGTCCCTCATGGTCTAAGATGGTTGCCACAGCTTTAAACAGCATGAGCTCACATGACAATTTCCAAGGCAAAGAAGAAAGGGGTTGAAGATATCCATTGTATTGAGGAGGAACTTTTAATTTTTTTTTTCAAATTAAGTGAAAGGCAGGGAGGCAGAGAGACACCCACATATGCCTCAACCTGGATCTACCTGGCAAGCCCCCTACCTGGCAATGGTCTGCCAATCTGGGGCCTCTGCTCTGTTGCTCAGCACCTGAGGCGAGGCCATGGAGCCATCCTTAATGCCTGGGGCCAACTTGCTTGAACTATTCAAGCCATGGCCGCAGGAGGAGAAGAGAGAGAGAGAGAGAGAGAGAGAGAGAGAGAGAGAAAATTGGAGGGGGAGGGAGTGGAGAAGCAGAAGGTTGCTTCTCCTGTGTGCCCTGACTGGGAATCAAACCCCAAACTTTCATACCTTGGACTGACACTCTACTTCTGAGCCAACTGGCCAGGGCAAGAAGGAACATTTTTAATTTTTTTTTTTTTTTTTCTGAAGCTGGAAACAGGGAGAGACAGTCAGACAGACTCCCGCATGCGCCCCACCGGGATCCACCCGGCACGCCCACCAGGGGCGACGCTCTGCCCACCAGGGGGCGATGCTCTGCCCATCCTGGGCGTCGCCATGTTGCGACCAGAGCCACTCTAGCGCCTGAGGCAGAGGCCACAGAGCCATCCCCAGCCCCCGGGCCATCTTTGCTCCAATGGAGCCTTGGCTGCGGGAGGGGAAGAGAGAGACAGAGAGGAAAGCGCGGCGGAGGGGTGGAGAAGCAAATGGGCGCTTCTCCTGTGTGCCCTGGCCGGGAATCGAACCCGGGTCCTCCGCATGCTAGGCCGACGCTCTACCGCTGAGCCAACCGGCCAGGGCCAGGAGGAACATTTTTACAGAAGCTTCTAGACTCTCTCCCAAGTCCCATTTTCCAGAAGTGGGTAACTTGTTTACCCTTAGATTTAAAGGGGTGGGGAAGGGGTACTGAGAATATATCTGCATTTTGGAGCCCCTGTAGTAGGAGGTAGTCCTAACCAGTAAGAAAGAAGGGTGGGAAAATGGCTTCTGGGTAAATAATCAACAGTGTCTTTCCTAAGACCTCACTAAGACTGTTCTTAGAAAGTCATCTTGGCCCTGGCCAGTTGGCTCAGTGGTAGAGCGTCAGCCTGGCGTACGGGGGACCCGGGTTCGATTCCCGGCCAGGGCACATAGGAGAAGCACCCATTTGCTTCTCCACTCCCACCCCCTCCTTCCTCTCTGTCTCTCTCTTCCCCTCCCGCAGCCAAGGCTCCATTGGAGCAAAGATGGCCCGGGCGCAGGGGATGGCTCCTTGGCCTCTGCCCCAGGCGCTAGAGTGGCTCTGGTCCCAGCAGAGCCACGCCCCGGAGGGGCAGAGCATCGCCCCCTGGTGGGCAGAGCGTCGCCCTTGGTGGGCGTGCCGGGTGGATCCCGGTCGGGCGCATGCGGGAGTCTGTCTGACTGTCTCTCCCCGTTTCCAGCTTCAGAAAAATACAAAAAAAAAAAAAAAGTCATCTTATCTGCTAGATCCAATGACTTCTAGTTTTCCTTTTTTTTTTTTTTTCTTTAGGTGAGAGGAAGGGAGATAATGAGGCAAACTCCTGCATGGGCCCCAAGTGGGATGGCCCAGGCAACCCTATCTGGGACCGATGCTTGAGGACTGAGCTATTTTTAGTGCCCAGGGCTGCTGCTCAAACCAATCAAGCCACTAGCTGTGGGAAGGGAAAAGGAAGAGGAGGCCGGGCAGGGGAAGCAGATGGTGGCTTCTCCTGTGTGCCCTGACCAAAAATCAAACCCAGGACGTCCATATGCTGGGCTGACACTCTATCCACTAAGCCATCAGCCAGAGCCCCAGTTTCCCTTATACTTGACCACTCTGTGATGTTTTACATTGCTGGCTTTCTTTCTCTCTTTCTTGAAACTCTTGTTTTCAGTTATACATTCTCTCTACTTCTCTGGTCATTTCTCCTTGGACTCCACTCTATTACTTTCTGTTCTTTACAGGTTGGTGCTACCCTGGGCTTTTAACCAGACACTATCTGGGCCCCTCTGAGCATCTAAACCAAGTAATATGTCCTAATCATGTGACCAAGACCTAGTGAGGTCTATTTGTGGCCGAGCTCTTGAACCTTCGTATTTGGCCATTGTAATGCCAGTGGTTGAGGCCAGGCAGGTTCACAATGTATTCGGGCAGATGGTAGAATAACTAAGGAGCCAGAAAGTATTGGGCTATTCCTATTTAAGAGAATGTCCCAACAGCAGACAAGCAAACAGGCAGGGGAAAACTGCTTCTCAGGCAAACAAACAGCACAATGGCCCGTCACAGTGGTGGGCCGGTGATCTCCAATCCGCCTTGAGGACCAACACCCATAGCCTTACTTACATAGACTATACAGATGTGGTGCTGCCACATGCTCATGCACTAATAAGGCAAAGTACAAGCCAGCAAGCCTAACACAGCTGTTTTCCCAACAGCCATGGACTTTCTTTCCTCCCTATAGTCCTGATTCTCCCTCTGCTGTGTCTGTCTCTTCTTTCCATTACAGAGCTATTGCTCCTGATAATGTCCTTATAGGCTTTTTTAAGGATAAAACATTTTTTAAAAAGTTATTTTTAACCTCCCATATGGTTAAGTCCTAGAACTGTAGGGGACCCTTTGTTTTCCTACACTCTCGGGAATTTTGGAATAGAAGCTGTATTGCTTCACAAAATAAAAAGATAATGAATTTGGAGTACTAGAATTTAAAAGATCAAAGAGAGCGAGAGTAGAGTCAGTTGAGAGCTGGGTGATGGAAGAGTTGAGAAGGACCTATCATTTATGGCTATATAGGAGAATTTGGATAGGTAAGTCTAGAGCTGACTTTTCAAGTGAAACAATCTGTGTGACCCCTTCCTGTGGCTGTTCAAATTTTTATTGAAACCTCTGAAGTCACCATGTATGTGGTATGACTCAATTTCAGACAGACACCAATGAGGGGGGCCACAGTTTTATGAGGCTGGAAGTGTGGACAGCCCTACATCTGAGTCACACCTAGACTATCAAAGCCTCTCTGATCTCTTAATCTCTGGCCTCAAGCCACTACCAACCTACCTTCCAAGTAGCGTCCAGAGTGATCTTTCTAAGACACAAACCCAGGTCATTTCTATGCTTAAATTATTCAATGGCTTCTTTTTTTGTGTGTGTGACAGGGACAGAGAGAGAGAGAGAGAGACAGAGAGAGGGATAGATAGGGACAAACAGACAGGAAGGGAGAGAGATAAGAAGCATTAATTCTTCCTTGAGGCTCCTTAGTTGTTCATTGATTGCTTTCTCATATGTGCCTTGACCGGGGTAATACAGCAGAGTGAGTGAGACTTGCTCAAGCCAGCAGCCTTGGGCTCAAGCCAGCGACCTTGGGCTTCAAGTCAGTGACCTTTGGGCTCAAGCCAGCAACCATGGGATCATGTCTATGATCCCATGCTCAAGCCAGTGACCTCGTGATCAAGCTGGTGAGTCCGTGCTCAAGCCAGTGATCTTGGGGTTTTGAAAATGGGTCCTCTGCATCCCAGCCTGATGCTCTATCCACTGCGCCAGTGCCAGGTCAGGCATTCAATGGCTTCTTGATCAGTGTGTCTCAAACATGGAGTTCATGGATCACTGGGTACGCATTCTCAGGGTCTTCAGTACCCATTAGGACATCTATTACTATTTAATTTCAGAATTAATTAAAAAATGTAATGATAGCCCTGGTCGTGTAGCTCAGTTCAACTGAATCACTAGGGCATTGTCTTGATACACCAAGGTTGAGGGTCTGCTCCCCAGTCAGGGTACATACAAGGATCAACCAGTGAATTCATAAATAAGTGGAACCGCAGGTTGGTGTTTCTCCCTCTCTTTGTCTTTCCTTTCTGTCTCTCTAAAATCACTGAATAAAAAAAGATATACATACAGACTCCTGCATGCACCCTGATTGGGATCTACCCAGGAAGCCCACTAGGGGGTGATGCTTTGTCCAACTGAGGCGTTGCCTCGTTGCTTAGCAACTGTGCTCTTCTTAGCACTTGAGATAGAAGCCACTGAGCCATCCTCAGTACCTGGGACCAACTTCTTCCAATCGAGCCATGACTGCAGGAGGGGGAGAGAGGGAGAGAGAGAGAGAGAGAGAGAGAGAGAGAGAGAGAGAGGAGAGAAAAGTGAGAGGGGGAGGGGTAGAGAAGCAGATGGGTGCTTCTCCTGTGTGCCCTGACCAGGAATCAAACCCAGGACATCCACATGCTGGGTGGATGCTCTACCACTGAGCCAACCTGCCAAGGCCTGAATTAAAAAAATTTAAAAATACATTTAAGAAAAAATATGTAAGCATAGTTTGTAATACCCAGATGACCACCTATAACCAAGCACTTTGAGGAGATTTTAGTGTTGGTTAACACTTGTATTTATTGATTGGATTGGTGTCAAGTGATCTAAAATGACAGCATTTAACTTTTGTGGGTTTTTTTGTTGTTGTTTTTTGTTTTGCTTTTTTATATTTTTCTGAAGTGAGAAGCAGGGAGGCAGAGAGACAGACTCTTGCAAGCACCCGACCAGGATCCACCTGGCATGGCCACCAGGGGAGAATGCTCTGCCCCTCTGGGGTGTTGCTCTGTTGCAACTGGAGCCATTCTAGTGCCTGAGGCGGAGGCCATGGAGCCATCCTCAGCGCCCGGGCCAACTCTGCTCCAATGGAGCCTTGGCTGTGGGAGGGGAAGAGAGAGATAGAGAGAAAGGAGAGGGGGAAGGGTGGAGATGCAGATGGGTGCTTCTCCTGTGTGCCCTGGCCGGGAATCGAACCTGGGACTTCCACACACCAGGCCGTCACTCTACCACTGAGCCAACCAGCCACGGCTAGAATTTAACTTTTAATGATGTAATTTATTTCTTTTTATTTTAAAAAGGAGTGAAAGAGAAACATTAACTCATTGCTCCACTTAGTTGTGCATTCATTGCTTCTTATAGGTGCCTTAGCCGGAGATTGGACCTGCGACCTTGGGCTTAAGCCTCTGATTTTAGGTTTTCAACCTGTGATCTCAGTGTTCTGGGTCGATGCTCTATCCACTGCGCCACCACCGGTCAGGCAATGCCATAATTGTTTTTATCGCATTGTTCATGGATATATTCTCAGCACTTAGAATAGTGCCTAGCACATTGTAGGTGTTCAAAAAAGATTTCTCCAATAAATGAATGAATGAAGTGTCTCAAACTGAGTTCTGATATCCTTAGGGATTCTCTGCAGTTTGAGATCTCAGCATGGCATGTGAGGTGAGGCTTTTTGCAATCAAGTTCAGAATACTCAACTAGTAATTTTACCAGACAGTCTGGGCAGGATGTGGAGGCGCAGTTCTTTTTAGAAAATAAAAAAGTGAAAGTACAAAGGATTTATATACTTTTTGACAGGGCAGACGTGATATGCAAAAATGACTTGCAAATATAATGCAAATGACACACAAGTCCTCATGCAAATGAGCATCCTGTCTTTAGAATCAACTGCTACACGTATTCACTAATTTGTCTGTGGAACAAGCAGTAGCAGTAAATCTTTTGAGGGCTTAGAGGCACATTACTTTTGTGGAGATGTGTGTATACTGGGGAGGCAGGGAAGTGGAAAAGGTTCTCTCAAGGAGGAGTCAGTGTGGTGCTGTAAGCCTGCACCTTAGTATGAAGCTTAATACAGTATGTAGCTTAATATGAAATTATTCTACTGCGATATTCCAAAGGCTGGCCTTTTGGAATTGGTGGAGAGTGGGAAGGGGGCAACAAAATGCAAATCATTATACCCTTCAAATTTTTGGCTACCTCATATTTTCTGTCCCACCCATCTCACACTATCCAAACCTTGGTTTACCAGAGTAGAGAGTAGGAAGTCAGAAATCCCTGGCTCCGGGTGCTCATTGTGAGGATCATAAAAGAGCCTGTGATAAAGCTCTTTAAAACCATATCTGAAGGAGGATAAGAGGATGATGGGGAGTTCTGCATTTCCTAATCTCATGAGAAGAATTTAGCCGAAATTCAGCTAGACTTATTAGAAAAGATGGTTGGTTACCAGAAGCCTGGGGGCTTTCTTAGAAATATAGCTGCTTAATTTTAATGCCAGTGACACAGTATCTGATAAAATTGGAAGCTTATTGGAAAACTGAAAGGAAAAAATGTCAACTGTGATTTTTTTTTTCATTATAAAAACCTTTCTTGCCCTTGGTATGAAAGGAAATTTTCCGTTACACAGACTCTTCTGCAAAGATTATAAAAATACTGGACAAATGAAATAAAAGAGTCTCTAGCATATATATTTCGATTTTTATTTATTCATTTTTAGAGGAGGAGAGAGAGAAAGAGAGAGAGAAGGGGGGAGGAGCAGGAAACATCAACTCCCATATGTGCCTTGACCAGGCAAGCCCAGGGTTTCAAACCAGTGACCTCAGTGTTCCAGGTCGACACTTTATCCACTGCGCCACCAAAGGTCAGGCAGCATATATATTTTTAACATAACTCGAAAAATATTTTTCTCTGACACTTTGTTTTGTAATCAGATGTGGGTTTAAATTCCCACCTTCTAGGTATGCAAACTTGAGCTACTTATTCAACTCTTCTTTCTCTCTCTTTTTTTTAAGATTTTGTTTATTAATTTTAGAGAGAGGAGAGAGAAAGAGAGAAGGAGGGAAGAGCAGGAAGCATCAACTCTTAGTAGTTGTTTCTGTATGTGCCGTTAGGAAGCACATACAGGTTTCAATCTGGTGATCTCAGCATTCCAGGTCGACGCTTTAGCCACTGTGTCAACACAGGTCAGGCTTTTCAACTTTTCTGAGGATCAGTTTTCTCATCTGTAAAATAGGAATAATAGTAGAATCCTTATGAGGTTGCTGTAAGGGTTAAATGAGATAATGCATGTACTTTGCACAGTGCCTGACTCTTAGTAAGCATTCAGTAAATGTAGATATTTGCAGTGGTCATTAATGGATTTGCTGCCTAGACCCTCCATCTGATAACCATGCCCCATTGCCTTCTGGTGAGCCATCATTCTCTCCTCAGTCCATGTGGTTCTAATGAAACTGACTCTACCCTCAGCACCAGGAGTAGAACATGTGACTTAAGTTTAAACCAATCAGACCATTTCATCTTCCAGGCCATATTGATTGACTCAAAAATGGGGACATTCATAGAGTTTCCATATGATCCAACGATACCACTCTTAGGTATAGTTCCAAGGGACTTGAAAACAGGTGTTTAAATAAAAACTTGTATACGAATGTTTATAGAAGTATTATTCATAATAGTGAAAATGGAAATAGCCCAAATGTCCATCATCTGATGAATGGATAAAAAAAATGCTGGTATAGCCATACAATGGTAATATTATTCAGCCATAAAAAGGAAATAATGACTCATGCTACCACTGAAAACATTACGCTAAATGAAGGAAGACAAACACAAAAGGCTGTGTATTATATGATTCCATTTATATGAATTATCCAAAATAGGCAAATCTATAGAAACAGAAAGTATGTTGGTGGTTGCTAAAAATTAGAAGTAGGAGGAATGGGGAGTAACTGCTAATGGGTATGGGGTTTCTCTTTGAGATGATAAAAATGTTTTGGAATTAGATAGTGGCGATAATTATAAGACATTTTGAATATACTAAAACCCAAAGAATGAATTTTACAGCATGGGAATTAAAACTAAACTTAAAAAATGGTCACATGACTCAAGTAGGTCAATGAGACCCAATAAGACTCAACTCAGTCTTTGGAGCCATGAGGAGAGAAAACTAGTTTCTTTCTTGTACCACTCCAACTTGAGAGAATATAGGGTTTTAAGCTGCTGATGTATCTTGCTTTGTGTAGAGACTGAGATGGAATCATTTAGCTCAGCTGAAGCAGACCCAGGACATGAAGTGGTATCAAGCCCTGGTTACACATTGTAGCAATAATGACTAGTCATCTGTTTATCTGAGACTTTCCTGGTTTTAGCACTGAAATGCCTGTGTCCCATTTCGATCACCCTAGTTAGAGCTCTAAACCTACCTCTGCTTAAAACTCAGCACTCTACCTGTAGACTATCCAATTATGAGTCAATAAATTTCCCTGTTTTTTTTTGTTTTGTTTTTTCCCGAAGCTGGAAACGGGGAGAAACAGTCAGACAGACTCCCGCATGCGCCCGACCAGGATCCACCCGGCATGCCCACCAGGGGAGATGCTCTGCCCACCAGGGGGCGGTGCTCTGCCCCTCCGGGGGGTCGCTCTGTTGCAACCAGAGCCACTCTAGCGCCTGGGGCAGAGGCCAAGGAGCCATTCCCAGCGCCTGGGCTATCTTTGCTCCAATGGAGCCTTGGCTGTGGGAGGGGAAGAGAGAGACAGAGAGGAAGGAGAGGGGGAGGGGTGGAGAAATAGATGGGCGCTTCTCCTGTGTGCCCTGGCCAGGAATCGGACCCGGGATTTCTGAACACCAGGCCGATGCTCTACCACTGAGCAAACCGGCCAGGGCCTCCCTGTTGTTTTAGCATTTGTCATGAGTTGGCTTTTTCAGAGGCTGGCACTGAGACAGACTTTAGGGCTCAAGGAAATAACACCTATGAAATGAAGGAGACAGAAGCAGAATATTGGACAGAGAAAGAAGTCTAAAATGTTATGTAGGTGCGTGGCCAACCCAACAGAGAGCTATGGAACCGGTGTTGTCCTTACCCACATTGAGCCCAAAATGGCTGGGCCATTATATAGTGTTCTTTTCACTGACAAACTTCTAGTCTCAGCCTAAATGTTTCTTTCTTGAGGAGTCCTTTCCTAAAGCATTCAGTGATGTTAAGTGCCATGGCACCTGAGGTATGTGTAGCAATTTAATTATTAATTTTTTGTTTTATGTTTGTCTTACTTACAGTCCATTAGTTTCATGAAGAAAGGGGCTGTTGTGGTTAGCTATTGTAAGGTAACAAACTGCCCAAACCTTAGTGGCTTAAAACAGAGTTTGGCAAAGTAGGACCCATGTGTAGGTTTGGCTCACAGTCTGTTTTGCTTATTAATACTACTTTTACTTATTGATTGATTTTAGAGAAAGACGACAGGGGCTGGGAGAAAGAGAGGAACATTGATTTGTTCTTCCACTTATCCATGCATCCATTGGTTGATTCTTGTATGTGCCTTGACTGGGGATTGAACCTGCAACCTTGGTATATTCAGATGATGCTCTAACCAACTGAACTACCTGGCCAGGGCCACAGCCTGTTTTTGTATAACTGGAAATATAAGATTTTTAAAAAAATTTTTTTGCATTTTTCCGAAGCTAGAAACGGGGAGGCAGTCAGACAGACTCCCGCATGTGCCCGACCGGGATCCACCCGGCATGCCCACCAAGGGGCAATGCTCTGCCCCTCTGGGGCGTCACTCTGTTGCATCCAGAGCCATTCTAGCGCCTGAGGCAGAGGCCAAGGAGCCATCCCCAGCGCCCAGGCTATCTTTGCTCCAATGGAGCCTTGGCTGCAGGAGGGGAAGAGAGAGACAGAGAGGAAGGAGAGGGGGAAGGGGTGGAGAAGCAGATGGGCGCTTCTCCTGTGTGCCCTGGCCAGGAATCCAACCCGGGACTCCTGCACACCGGGCCGATGCTCTACCACTGAGCCAACTGGCCAGGGCCATTTTTTCTTCATTTTTAAGAGGTTATTTTAAAAAATGATGAACTGGTACACCTGAAAGATATATAATTTTATTAATCCATGTCACCCCAGTACATTCAATTTATACTGAAAAGAAAGTTCAAGCAAGAACAATATGTGACATGTCCCACAAAACCTATACTATTTACCATCTGGCCCTTCATAGAAAATGTTTGCCAACCCACTGATTAAAACAACAACTATTTTGCTACATCTCATAATTTTGTGCATCAGGCTTTTAGAAAGGATTTGGCTGAATGACCCTTTTGCTCTATGTGATATTGACTAGGACCTCTCAATGGCACCAGATGAAGGCTGAGTCCAAGAAGGCTTCATAATGTCTGGTACCTTGGCAAGATGGCTGAAAGACTGGGCTCACCTGGGCCCCTCTTCCTTTCTATGCTACCTCTTCCTAAGAGTGTTTGAACTGCCTGACCAGGTGGTGCACAGTGGATAGAGCATTAGACTAAGATGCAGATGACCCAGGTTCAAACTCCGAGGTCATAGGCTTGAGTGCAGGCTAACCAGCTTGAGTGTGGGGTGTTGGCTTGAGTGTGGGATTATAGATATGACTCCATGGTCACTGGCTTGAGCCCAAAGGTCGCTGGCTTGAGCTCAAGGTTGCTGGCTTGAACAATGGGTCATTTGCTCTGCTGCAGCCCATGGTCAAGGCACATATGAGAAAGCAATTGATAAACTAAAGAGTCGCAACAAAGAATTGATGCTTTTCATCTCTCTCCCTTCCTGTCTGTCCCTATCTATCCCTTTCTCTCTCTCTCTCTCTCTCTCTCTGTCACAAAAAAGAAAAGATCAAAATGGAAATTCTTGAAGACTAGTCTTATAACTGAACAGCCTCACTTCCTCAGTGTTCTATGAGTTAAAACAGTCACAGGCCAGCCTAGATTCAAAGGGGGGGGAATATACCCTACCTCTTAATGACAAAAAATTGAGGCTATCTTTAATCTACTTGAAGACTAAGTCACTCACTCATCATTACATCCCCAGCTCTTAACACAGCACCTGGAATATGAACTCAATACATTTGTTAACTAATGGACACACTCTGGTAGGTAGAATGTGAAAATATTGGATTTGGAGCTAACGGTCTACTTGCACCCTTAGGAGCACTTCATTCTACATGTTCCATTTTGGAACTACTATGGGCCCAGCACTGTGGTGCATCTCTCAGAGTATTTGAACTTCAGTTTCCTTTTTTGTTAATGAGGGGCAATAAAACCTGCATTCCACAGGGTTTCTGTGAGAATTAAATGGTATGATGAGTGTGAGAAAGCGTTATAAACTGTAAAGTTCTGCTTAACATCAGGTGGTTATTATTGTCATTGTTCCCCTGGGTGGGGTGTGGGCAAGGCCAAAGCCTCTGGATTCCTGCTGTGGAGAAGGACCCCTCAACTTCACTGCACTCTCCAACTCTTACCCCTGTCAGTTCCTGAGGAACAGACATTAGGAGAATGAAGCAGGGTTCCTATGGCTATGCGACCCAGTTTTAGCCAGGGAAGATTTATTTCCCCACAGTGGTTCTAATGATGGTTCAATGGGTCTCATAATTCCATAATGATGTTGGTGTCAATGCCTCCCACCTGGGGTGTCTCTGCAGAGTCTGTGGGGTGTTGTGAACCGTTAATGGCAAAAAGCCATTATAGATTCGAGGCTTGGCAGGGGGCTAAGTTCTCCCCCCTCCATCTCCATATTTGGCTTTGATGCTGAGTATTTGCACCCACTCCACTTCCTTCCTTGGGTTGCAGGAAGCAATATACACGCCCTTCCTCTGACTCTTTGTTTCAGATGTTTGTAAATTTCACTAATGTATCCTGTTTTTGCCTTGGGAGAGTTCCTGTCTTAGCCTTTGATGTGCAACTTTGTATCAGGGTCCTTGATTTGCATAAGTCTATATAATAAAGCGAACTGGGGCTGTGAGGCACTCAGATACTGCCAGGCAGTTTGAAGAGTCCTCCCGGTCCCATCAGTTTTGTTTTGACAAGTGTGTTTCCTCAATTCCGCACCGTTATTTGGAGCCGTGCTGGTCCGCGGCAGTGGGGAAATGGGTAGCCACACTAGCTAAACAATTAAGAATGATTAAGTAGAATGTGACCAGTCCCTTGTCACCTCAGCTTGCCTATTGTGTGCTCCAAGAAAGAAGTAATAAAGATGCTGCTGAGAAAAACTACATTGAATTTGTCATCCCACCCAGACCAAAGAATGCAGTTTTCCTTTCCCTGGAAGAGCCTCCCTGAAACCCCCTGTACCAGGGACACTTCATACCTTTCATTTCCTGTGCATCCCACGTTTGCCTGGAAGGAGGGTTTGCTTGCTTGAGTAATAGCTTTTTTCAACCTTTCAATAAGTGTTCCTATACAGCCTGGGCATGATGTATAATGTGTGTGTGGTGTATGTGGTTCTAGCAGTAGGACAATTACTTAGAATGTTAAGTAGGGACATAAATTTCTTTGGGTATTATAAGTATGTGCATTTGTATGTGATTTAATTTTGCCCAGCCTCTAGCACAATGTATGCCAATAGGCATAGAAAAGAATAGTACTAGTAGCTAAGAACTATACAGCACTTATTGTGCTAGGCGCTGGGTTGAATGCTTTATACCTATCGTGTCATTTAATCTGCATTTTATAGATAAGAAAATAACCCTCTAATGTTGGTTAGGGTTAAACAACTGCTTAGTAGTGAGGGGCAGTCAGGAACTGAACCTAGGTCTGTCTAATTCCAAAGCCTGTTCTTAAACTGCTCCCCAATCCAGGATCTCTGCTGATAGTGACATTGGATTTGATGATCTAATGTTCTGAGATATGCCACTTGGCAAGCTTCATTCTCCACATTTGATTTCCCAAAGCTTTGTTGCTTGAGAATCTTTATTAAGGACAGTGTCAGAGGAGAGAACAGTTTTCCCTTTATTGGCTTGCTGACCCAGGACTGTGCTGGCATGGTCAGTCACTGTACCCACCATGCCCAGGATTCCCTTGTCACAGACACCATCCCTTCTGCAGCCCCCCACTTGGAGAAGTAGCCCTGACCTTTGTGTAGGAGCAGGCACAGATTGGACCAGGGTGAGGGTTCAGGGAGAGGGCCCACGTAGACCGTCCTATAACAGCCCTGCGGTGGCTTGGTTCTTAGGGCTCTTCAGGTGTGTGCATGGGGGTGGAGATTGCAATGAACTATTCAAGTGAACCTGGCTCACTCCAAACGTAGTGTATAGACGTAAACTGTGTCAGCCAGTCAGACATGTTGGTGGGATGCAGGCAACAAGAGTGAGAGAACAAGAGGTCCAGGAAGAGGAGAGATGAGAGATGAGAGATGAGAGGAGTAGTCTGTCTTCAGACCAGTCATCTGGATTCCAGCTCCAGTCCCTGCTTGTATGTCTTAACATCAGGTCTGTACAAACTTGAACTGCTCTGTATGATGAAGGGGTGAGGAGTTTCAAAGCTTGATGAAAAATTCCAGGAAAAGGAGATATGAACTGGCCAACCAGGTGCTGTGCAAGAGAAAGAAATGATAAGAAATGATCCACAGCAGTGATATAGGTGAGACAGAGACTTGGAAAGAACTGCTCAAGTAAGCTTTCAAGTCATCTGCTGTGGGATGTATGCTTTTAACATTCTCCTTCATCACTGTTACGATACCCTCAGTAAATCTGGCATTTCACACTGATGTTTTTTCAGGTATGGGTTTTTGATGGGAAAATGGAGCAGGGTGAGGGGACAGCTGACATCTAGGTTATATTCCATCTGTCCCAAGTCTGGTTTTCTTGGGATCTCTGATTGTTTTGGTTTTTTTTTGTATTGTTCTGAAGCTGGAAATGGGGAGAGACAGTCAGACAGATTCCCGCATGCGCCCGACCGGGATCCACCCGGCACGCCCACCAGGGGCGATGCTCTGCCCACCAGGGGGCGATGCTCTGCCCCTCCGGGGCGTCGCTCTGCCGTGACCAGAGCCACTCTAGTGCCTGGGGCAGAGGCCAAGGAGCCATCCCCTGCGCCCGGGCCATCTTTGCTCCAATGGAGCCTTGGCTGCGGGAGGGGAAGAGAGAGACAGAGAGGAAGGAGGGCGGGGGGTGGAGAAGCAAATGGGCGCTTCTCCTATGTGCCCTGGCCGGGAATCGAACCCGGGTCCCCTGCACGCCAGGCTGACGCTCTACCGCTGAGCCAACCGGCCAGGGCCTCTGATTGGTTTTTAAGGCTACTCTATATGTTTCACTAGACATGCCTAATTGCATAATTGTGTAAGTAATATACACAATTGAGTGTAAGTAATAATTGTGTGTGGCAATATACATATCACTATATGGTAGTGTTCATGTAGGTGGATGCAGAATGTTTCATCTACATGTGTAAATATGTCTGTGTACTGGGCATATGAATCTGGATGTGTAAGTTGTGTGCAAGAATATGGGTATTTCTGCCACGGTGTCAGCCTTATGGCCAACTATACTTCCCAGAGATGGCTGTCATAATATACCACATCTCATGTGTTATTTTTACAATATGACACTGAGACTCGTCCTATCAAGAGGTGGGCTCCTAAATATGACCACACTTTGTGACTCCATCAACCAAGAGAGTAGGACAGAATAACGTTATGTGATTTCTGAAGCTAGAACATAAAAATACCATGCACTTTTACATATTGTTCTCTAGGGATACTCATTCTTGGAAACCAGCCACAAAGTGGTGAGGAGGCCAAGCAGCTAGTAGAAGAGGCACACTGCACCAGATGAGGTCTCAACCAACAACCAGCAGCAACTGTGAGCCATGTGGGAGCATCTCACCTTAGCTGAGTCACCCAGCTGTTGACACATGAAGCAGAGTTAATTCTTCCTAGCTAAGGCCTGATTAAATTGCTAAATAAATGGTTTTGTTTGGGAATACTTTGTTATATGGCAGTGGATAACCAGAACAGACAGGGCTGTCGCTGTGTCTGTCCTGTGTGTGTATTCCTGGGACTCGGTGCCTTCACAGGTACCTGCAGGTCGTGTATTTGTGTCAGATGTCTGTGTACATGAGTAGGTGTGCAGTCAAAGGTGTGTCTGGAAACAGAATCATGATTCTTGGGAGATTGCTTTGGCCTTAGTGGAAGCTGTTTGGTGAGAACTCTTTGAAATCTTGTTTGTATTATACGTTTCTTCCTTTGAATGTTTTTCCTCTGAACTAGAGAGGCCTGTTTAGCTGAAAGCAAATGCAGCTTGAGTTTACTTTTTCTGGTCAAAGCTTCCTGGAGCTGCCAAGGCCTTCTAGCAGGCAGGAGACTGCCATTTGGAGGTCTCAAGCCTTTAACAGGGGCTAGAAATGCTGTTTTAAAAATTGTTTCCTTTTCTGCAACTGAGGCCTTCAGAAATGATCCAGAAATAGAGCAAAGCACAGTCACTGGGATCTGTGAGGTCTCTTAGGATGGAGGGACATAATTTTATTTTAAAGAGAAAAGGAGGCCCTGGCCGGTTGGCTCAGTGGTAGAGCGTCGGCCTGGCGTGCAGAAGTCCCGGGTTCGATTCCCGGTCAGGGCACACAGGAGAAGCGCCCATCTGCTTCTCCACCGCTCCCCCTCTCCTTCCTCTCTGTCTCTCTCTTCCCCTCCCGCAGCCAAGGCTCCATTGGAGCAAAGATGACCCGGGCGCTGGGGATGGCTCCTTGGCCTCTGCCCCAGGCGCTAGAGCGGCTCTGGTCGCAACAGAGCAACGCCCCGGAGGGGCAGAGCGTTGCCCCTGGTGGGCGTGCCGGGTGGATCCCGGTCGGGCGCATGCAGGAGTCTGTCTGATTGTCTCTTCCCGTTTCCAGCTTCAGAAAAAAATACAAAAAAAAAAAAAAAAAAAAAAAAAAAAAAAAGAGAGAGAGAGAGAAAGGGAGAGGGGTGGAAAGAAGAGTGTAAAAAGCATCAACTTGTAGTTGTTTCACTTTAGTTGTGCATTGATTGCTTCTCATATGTACCTTTCCTTGACCCACGGGCTCAAGCCAAACCAGTGACCCCTTGTTCAAGCCAGAAACCTTGGGTTTCAAGCCAGTAACCTTGGGATCTTGTTGATAATTCTGCATTCAAGCCAGCAACCCCATGCTCAAGCAGGCAACGTCAGGGTTTTAAACCAGGGACCTCAGTATCCTGGGTTGACACTCTATCCACTGTACTACCCCTGGTTAGGTGAGACATAGAATTCTTGATGGACACAGAGGAAGCTTCCAATATAGGCTCATGTGTGCCTAGGTTTCAGGGTAGAGATAATTCAGTCTGTCTCTGCACTGCCTTGGCTGCTGCAACCTGCTCCATCTGAGTGCAGCCCAGGAAGTGGAGGACTCTGGTTCAGAGTCGGTTCCTCTTGGTCTCTTCTGCAGTGCCCCCCAGCTTTCTGCTTCTTCCATTTTGGCAGCTTGGCTTAGCTTTTCTGGGAACACTGAGAGCTCTGGCTTCACACTTCTGTCCTGCACTGCCTCTCAGGACCTCTAAAGCACTGTTGTCCATTAGAGCTTTCTACGATGACGGGAATGTTCTAAAATACGCACCATCCAATATGGTAGACATTAGTCATATGTGGCTATTAAGCACTTTATTTATTTATTTATTTATTTATTTATTTTTCTGAAGTTGGAAACGGGGAGGCAGTCAGACAGATTCCTGCATGTGCCTGACCAGGATCCACCCGGCATGCCCACCAGGGGGTGATGCTCTGCCCATCTGGGGTGTTGTTCTGTTGCAATCAGAGTCATCCTCAGCGCCCGGGCCAACTTTGCTCCAATGGAGCCTCGGCTGTGGGAGGGGAAGAGAGAGACAGAGAGGAAGGAGAGGGGTAGGGGTGGAGAAGCAGATGGGCACTTCTCCTGTGTGCCCTGGGCAGGAATCGAACTGGGAGTCCTGCACGCCAGGCCGACGCTCTACCACTGAACCAACCGGCCAGGACTGCTATTGAGCACTTTAAATGTGGATAGTGTGACTAAAAAACTAAGTTTTAAATTTTCAAAATTTTAATTAATTTAAATCAGAGTACTACATGTGGCTATTGGCTGCTATACTGAAGAGTTCAGAGAGAAGAGTTTTGTTTTACCTGTAAAATGGGGATATAATCATCTGTCTCACAGGGCTGTCTGGAGCAAACAAGATGATGAATGCGAAAGAGTTTTACTCTCATAAGGGAGACAGCAATGTGAATTGAGTGAGTTTATTCTTGGAGTTCTTTGCTAATATTTCTGTTTTATGGCCCCTGCAGGGCCATTTTTAATTTTTTTTTTTTTTTAAGCAAGAGAGACACAGACAGGAAGGGAGAGAGATGAGAAACATAAACTCGTAGTTGGGTCACTGTAGTTGTTCACTGATTGCTTCTCATACATGCCTTGACCTGGGGGCTCCAGCCAGTGGTGGGATTCAAATAAGTTAACAACCAGTTCTCTGCCCTAATGATTGTTTTAAGTATAAACAAACGATATACCAAAAGGTAATATATATATATATATATATATATATATATATATTTTTTTTTTTTTTTTTTTTTTTTTTTTTTGTATTTTTCTGAAGCTGGAAACGGGGAGAGACAGTCAGACAGACTCCCGCATGCGCCCGACCGGGATCCACCCAGCACGCCCACCAGGGGCGACGCTCTGCCCACCTGGGGGCGATGCTCTGCCCCTCCGGGGCGTTGCTCTGCCGCGACCAGAGCCACTCTAGCACCTGGGGCAGAGGCCAAGGAGCCATCCCTAGCGCCCGGGCCATCTTTGCTCCAGTGGAGCCTTGGCTGCGGGAGGGGAAGAGAGAGACAGAGAGGAAGGAGGGGGTGAGGGTGGAGAAGCAAATCGGCGCTTCTCCTATGTGCCCTGGCCGGGAATCGAACCCGGGTCCCCTGCACGCCAGGCCGACGCTCTACCGCTGAGCCAACCGGCCAGGGCCCCAAAAGGTAATATATTATTTCATGTGTTTAATACTTAAATAAGAATAAAAGAGGTACATAAAACTAGATTATAAGAAAGTTTTAAAATATTAATGAAAAAATATTAAATAATATCTGACAAAAAACAGTAAAATTGTTATTTAAGATATTTCCATATTGCTTCTTGATTGGTGTCCTCACTTGCAATTATTTTCACCTATGGATGGAATGAACATTACTATGGGCGCTTAGAATATACTGTTACACTGATGAACATTAAAAAAGAGTAAGAAATGTAAATTTGTGATTTTCACATTGAGCAGCTGCCCAGGTGCCCACCTTAGAGAGAACCCTGATTATAAGTGCCATTTTAACACCAGTTCACTGAACTCAACAAAAAAGTAGGTATCGGTTCTGCTGAACCAGTGTGAATTGGCTAAATCCCACCACTGGTTCCAGTCACGCTGATGACCCCTTGCTCAAGCCTTGACCTTAGGCTTCAAGCCAGTGACCATTGGGCTCAAAGCAGCGACCATTGGATCATGTCAATGATCCCATGCTCAAGCCAGTGACCTGGTGCTCAAGTTGGTGAGCCTACACTGAAGCTGGCAACCTCAGGGCTTCGAACCTGGGACCTGAGCATACCAAGTTGATGCTCTATCTACCGTGCCACCACCAGTCAGGTTTGCTGGGCTGTTTTGAGTTGATTTGTTTACATTTGTGTCTTTCATCAGACCCTGAGCTCTTTGAGGGTATGAACCTGGTAAGACTGTTTCATACCTGAATCCCCAGTGTCACTGGCTGGCATGTGACTAAGTACTCATGTTTGAGTAAACAAAATGTCTGGAGTCCAGAAGGTATTCCTGGCAGCATGATATAAATGTATGGTGAAAGCTGGTGGGGAACAGAGGAGTAGGAGCAGAAAGGAGAAGGCAGGACAGTAGGGTGGTGAGATAGAGAGCTGGGGATCCTGCTCCCCACACTCTACATACTGGGCCTACCCAGAGAGAGCAGAGAGCCAATTCCTAGTGACAGGAATGTTTCCACACAACTGGGTATCAGACATGTGGGAGATTAGTTAAGAAAGGCTGATCAGAGGAGAAATGACCTATTCAACACATCTTGCTTGTTGATGAAGGCCAGCTTTGATAATATAAATCTCTGCCTAGCCAGGTGCTGTGGTTTCCTTTAATTGATGGTGGCCAGGTTGAAGGTGATTTCTTAGGTTCTCTATCCTTCCAAGCTTTTTCTGTTCTGTGAGTGGAAGAGGGAACTTGGGAGATTTCCAACAGGGCTGAAAGAGAGAACTGGTTGTTGTTTCCTTATTTAAAAAGTAAATTTAAACTTATTTCTGCTCAATCCAAGAGTAACACAGGGAAACAAAGAGAAAAGACTACCATGACCCTACTCACCCACCCACTCTGATCTTCAGATTTTAAATTCCCCGCTTTCACAGTAGTCTTCCTTGCTTGGGGGCCAGGAAAGTAGAGGCTGTCTGCTTAGACTCAGCCCTACACCCTGGTTCCAGCAGCTCAGGAGGCTTGAGCAGAGTTAGTTTCCCTGGGAAGTTCTCAATCAGAGCTTTTCAAGCTTTGGAGACTGGGAACACATGTTTAAGCTGGTTATATCTGCCCAAGAAAGAAGGAAGTCAGGTCTGTGAGTGCTGGCAGCTCTGTGTCTAGCTCTTCGCTTGGACCACATATTTATTCATTCTAAGATTTGAGTTTATTCTATTTTTAAGCATCTTACTCTCGTAGTACTTTGTAACTTTTGTCAGGCTTGATTGTAATTTACACATCCAGTCTGTAATTTATCATTGATGTAATAAATATTTGTTGAACATTTATTATCTGTCCTTATGGTACTAGGCAATGACTCAAGCTAGAATTAGCATTTTTTTTTTTTTTTTTGCGAGAGAGAGAGGCAGGGAGAGAGAGACAGAAACATGGAGCTGCTGCTGTATGTGCCCTGACTGGGGAACTGAACTGGTAACCTTCGTGCTCTCACATGACACTAACCAAGTGAGCTATTCACTATAGCTTTTTTCTATCTTTTTTTTTTTTTTCCTGTCAAGCTAGAATTATCCCTGGGCCCAGCTATGCTTGCTGGTCTCCTTAATGTTCCATAGGAAAAGTGAGCTGTTCTCCATCTTTCCCAACCAGTCCAAGTAAGTGTCCTATCTAGACCTTCCTGATAAACTGGCACTTACCCGCCCAGGGACTTGTTCTTCATCCCCAAGATACTAATCAAGGTTTGTTAGTGGCTGCAATTTCCCACCTGGTTTAAGTAAACATAATCAAGAAAGTAATTAGTAGAAGCTCACATAACACATAGAAAAGGGAAAGGAACTCCAGGGTTATTTGCTGCTCTTGGGGAATACCTGTCTGGGGGCAGTCACAGCTTGTTTGGATGATCTTTTTCTCCACTCCAGAATGACCAGGTATCACCATCTGTACTCTGAAGGCCTGAGGGAGCCCACCATTTTATTGGTCAAGTGAGGCGAGGGGAAGGCCTAATAGAGTAGTATAAGTGAAGAGAATAGGGCTTGTGGAGGTACCCAAATCTGGCTTGAATTTCCAGTTCTAGCATTCTCTGTCTGACTTTGTATAAATACTTTTAACCTCTTTGAGCCTCAGCTTCCCCACCTATAAAAAGTGGGTGAAAATCCTGGGTGGGCTTAGCAAGTTATATAAGTAAATACAATGTATATGCAAGCAGCTGGCACCTATAAAATAACAGCTATTCCATGGTAGAGTGGATTAGAAGTGCAGGTGACTTTTTTTTTTTTTTTTAATATTTGGGTCAGGGAACATACAGGAGCAGCTTGATGTTCCTGGCTCTCCCTCTCAAAAAAATTTGGTTGTTGTCAAAAATTCACACAATACACAAGTATATAAAGTAGGTGACTTGCAGGTGGCCTATTCTGCATGACTTTTCAAAGAATTATTTCTTGTTTGAGATTCTCAGCTTTATACCAAACCAAGACACAACAATTTGACTTATTTTTACTTTACATACCCTCAAGTTTCTTTCTGAGGATCCTTCCCCTATAAGGAAATCGGGCTGTTCGACAATCTGAACAACTTCGAAGTTCCATTTTGGTCTAGCAAACTGGGCCCGCGGGAATCTTTTCTAGATACTTCTCAGCCCCGAGGAGGGATCCAGGGAAAAAAGGACCCGGAGGTTTGAGAAGGTAGACGCTAGGGGGCGGAACCTAGCAGAAACAGGAAGAGGAGGGGCTAACGATTCCTAGTGCTGCAAGAGCAGTGAGGCCACCGCCTGCTGTTCTGGAAGGCGGCAATTGGGTGAGGCGACGAGCGACGTAATAGCCGCGGGTTCACAGGTTCAGACTGTCGCTGTCGCATCTGCGCATCGGAAGCTGATTGCCGCTCCTGCCGCCTGGAATTGTGGGGGTTGTGCCTAATCCTCCGGCTGCCAGGCGGAAAGCCGAAGGTAGGGGCGGTGAGGGCTGCCTGTCCTTGGCGCTGGGTGGCGGGCCTCAGTGTCCCGGCCTCCTCCCGCCAGCGGCCCCGGCGCCTTCCCAGCACTGGTCTGGGGTTCCCACACACAATACCCCCCAGTGTCTCCAAAGCCGGACATACAAGTGGGCCCTGCGCTCCTCAGTAGTGTCCGCAGACCTGGCCTCTCAGCTCAATCGCTGCCTTCCCTACCTTTCCTACTCAGGAATACGTAACGTCTTCTCGTAACCCTTCCTTATTGTCAGGAGATGAGGCAGTGGGGGTCTGAGACTGGCTTTGTCTCCGCATCTGTTTTAGTTTCCCTGCCTGGTTCCGTCTCCCGACCTCAGTTTGTGCATCTGGCTAACGGCTCCAGTGTTGCCACGGGTTCATGGCTGAGACCTGTGTTGTCTCTTCACCATATGTAATTACTCCTCCCCATTGTATTTTCCCTCTTATCTTATGTTTCTCTTTGTTTTGGTAGAGGAAGACTTACGTTTAAAGTAGAGTGTACAGACTTTGATGTATCTCAAATCACCTTAGAGGTTGTGCATATCATCAGCTGGGGATTTCGGATAAGGTGGAGCTTGGACACCAGAAGTCCCCTCTGGGTGGTCCTGAAGTTCTCGCTTTGAGATTCTTTGCTTCATAAGACAGGAGAACATTAGTTGATATATGAGTCCCTGTAATGTGGCTTCAGGTGGGAAAGACCAGGAGTCAGGAAATGCCCAACACCTGAGAGGCCAGTGGGGCTTCCTTTGTACTGTAGGAGATCAGTTTTCTAATAAATATTTTTCAATGCTTGGCTTCAGTCAAGCTCTGCTGGCTTTCTGACATCGTACAAAACTGCTTTGGGGTTTAGGGGGATTTCACTATATTAACCCAGACAAAGTAGGCAGGAGGAGAATGAATCCTCCCAAGTTTGCTAAGAAGAAACTGATGTGTTTATAAACACTAACAGTGTTTGTTTTGACAGTGTAAAAGATATTTTGTATCTGTGTACTCTTTTGGCTCTCCCCTTACCCAAGCTTTTTCCTTTTTTGATAAAAATATAGCCAAATTTGGGGATTCGGTAGGATTTTGCTGGGAGTCAGGGCATTAGGATATCAGGGTTGATGTTTGTATGACATGGATCAAGATTGGTCTGTGATTTCAGTTGAGAACATGGCTCTTAGGTTTTTAAAGAAGGTGTAGCCACATCAGATTTATTTTAACCATTCTGGTATTTAGTGAATTTAATCTGCTAACACATTTGTTGTTCTGATGCAATTTGCTACAGAAAAGACTTGTCCCATTTTACAGAGATGATGGGAATAGGAAATATGTTGGTAGCAATGAGGTAGCCCAGAAATGGAAAGTTGCCTTGTATTCTGATTGCTGCTATTTCCCTTTTCCTGCCGTCTTTGAAGTCCAGCTATTACTTATCTGCAGAGGCTTTGAGCCCTAGTGTGTTTCATGGGCACCAAAAAATTAAGTGAAACTGAGAAGTAAGAAATGGGTTTTAAAATGAATATCCCAGAACTTAATCCTTCAGTAAGTGGTGTTCTGTGAAGTGGTATGTGTAGGTGTGAGTGGTAGGGATTGAGGGTGGGATCACTTACGTGATAATGGCCATTGTCTAAGCATTTTTTTTTTTTTTTGTATTTTTCTGAAGCTGGAAACGGGGAGGCAGTCAGACAGACTCCCGCGTGCGCCCGACCGGGATCCACCCGGCACGCCCACCAGGGGGCGACGCTCTGCCCATCCTGGGCGTCGCTCTGTCGCGACCAGAGCCACTCTAGCGCCTGGGGCAGAGGTCAAGGAGCCATCCCCAGCGCCCGGGTCATCTTTTGCTCCAATGGAGAAGAGAGAGACAGAGAGGAAGGAGAGGGGGAGGGGTGGAGAAGCAGATGGGTGCCTCTCCTGTGTGCCCTGGCCGGAATCAAACCCGGGACTTCCGCACGCCAGGCCGACGCTCTACCACCGAACCAACCGGCCAGGGCCTAAGCATTTTTGAAAATTCACCTCTGAAATTGTCTCCAGAGACGTTAATACCTGACACCATACTGTATTTTTAAAAAAGAGTTCATTAGAGAGAGAGGAAGGGGGAGAGAGAGAGAGAAACATGGATCTGTTCCTGTATGTGTTCCTGACAGGATCAAACAGGCAACTTTGTGTATGAGAACGAGGCTTTAACTAACTGCGTTATCTGGCCAGAGTACCATACAGTTTTTTAATTATAATTTTATTATTTTCATCCTAAATGGTGTGGTTAAGAAACCTTGTCACTTGACTTATCTACAGATGAGTGAAGAGTTCTTTCAAAGTGAGCATAATGCTTTTTTGGAGTGTAGTAAATGTGAGTTTTGATTCAGAGTCTATCATTTATTAGTCATATGACCTTGGACAAGTGATTTTACCTCTTAGCCTGTTTTTCACTGCATAAAAATGGGAATAATACTTTGAAGAGTGGTTAAGTGAGATAATAAACATGAAAGCTTTTGTAACATAGGAATGCAATAACTGTTTTCACCATCAAAGAATGAAGATTTGTGCCTGACCAGGCGGTGGCCCAGTGGATAGAGCAAAGGACTGGGATGCAGAAGACCCAGGTTCGAGACCCTGAGGTCGCCAGCTTGAGCCTGGGTTCATCTGGTTTGAGCAAGGCTCCCAGCTTGGACCCAAGGTTGCTGGCTCGAGCAAGGGGTCACTCACTCTGCTGTAGCCCCCTGGTCAAGGCACATATGAGAAAGCAATCAATGAACAACTAAGGTGTTGCAATGAAAAACTGGTGATTGATGCTTCTCATCTCTCTCCGTTCCTGTCTGTCCCTATCTATCCCTCTCTCTGACTCTCTCTCTGTCCTGTTAAAAAAAAAAAAAAGAAAAAAAAAAGAATGAAGATTTGCTATTGATGACAGTATTAAAAAATAATCTTTAAAGGCAAGTTGTATCTTTTTAGATAGATAGTGCCTTCCAATTTTCTTTTCATTATGTTTGTGGATTCATGCTCTGTCGTCTTGACTCTCCCCCCCCTTCATTATTTTCTATCTTTTCCTAAGTGAAGCTTTGCTGTAGGGGCTATCTGCCAGTGTCTAGGAGTAAGCCTCTTTTCAGGAGAGCTAATCTGAACGTTTTTATAGTGTGTGTATTCCTGGGGATTTTTCTCTGGGGCTTCAGATGGTGCTTAGATCACGCTGTGTAGCACAGGCTTCTTTAACTTCTGGATTTTGTATCAATTTAGAGACCTGTCCTTGTGAAGCTAATCTTTTTCTTTCTGAGCGAGGATGCATACTTTAATAAACTTCTTGGAGTGGCTTTAAGCTGGAAGCTGTAGTCTTCTACACAATAGAGCTTCTTATTTTAATTATATGTGGTCTAAAGGGAATATCCTGCCCTTTTTTTTTGTATTTTTCTGAAGCTGGAAACGGGGAGAGACAGACAGACTCCTGCATGCGCCCGACCGGGATCCACCCGGCACGCCCACCAGGGGCGACACTCTGCCGCGACCAGAGCCACTTTAGCGCCTGGGGCAGAGGCCAAGGAGCCATCTTTGCTCCAATGGAGCCTTGGCTGCGGGAGGGGAAGAGAGAGACAGAGAGGAAGGAGGGGGGGTGTGGAGAAGCAAATGGGCGCTTCTCCTATGTGCCCTGGCCGGGAATCGAACCCGTGTCCCCCGCATGCCAGGCCGACGCTCTACCGCTGAGCCAACCGGTCAGGGCCTATCCTGCCCTTTTATTCATTTACTTCACCAAGGGTTTCACTACTGAGTAGGGAAGGCGAATAGCCTGTTGCTATTAAGGCGAGGCTTTGGGTAACTTCTGATTCCTAACATCAACAAACAGCTGAGTTTGTCTTTGGGCAAAAACCTCAAAGATTTAAGCTGCTCAGGACACATGTGAAAAATCTCCCAGAATTTTCCTGGCTTGTTAAGAGATTGCATCTGGTGTTTTCACTGGTGCAATTTTCTACCTTGGAGACAGTGAGATTCCAGTAGCAATAGTAGTGTTTTCAGGTTTTCTGAGGCAGCTTAGTGACAAGGGTATGGTTGTGATGGTTTGTCATGTCTGCCCTCATTTTCCCTCTCTCCTTTTTCTTCTGCTTTTGCTTTTTAAAAATTATTTATTTATTTAAGAGAGAAAGCTGGAAAGGAAAGGGGTGGGGAGAGGAGAGAGATGAGAAGCATCAACTCATAGTTGCTTTACTTTAGTTCATTGATTGCTTTCCATATGTGTCATGACAGGGGCTCAAGCTGAGCCAGTGACCCCATGCTCAGACCAATGACCTTGCACTCAAGTCAGCGACGTTCTCAAGCCGGCAACCCTGCAATCAAGCCCTTGAGCTGGTGACCTTGGGGTTTTGAACCAGGGCCCTTTGCGCCTTGGGCTGACACTCAATCCATGGTGCCACCGCTGGTCAGGCTGCTTTTGCTTTTATTAGCATTTTTATGCTGAATTTACTCCCAGGCTATATGTTTTTTGTTTCTTCTGGGATATCCTTTTCTTCTGTGCAAACTCCTCTTCTGGTGTAGGACTAGTAAGCCTTTTTTCAGTAAGGATCATCTTATTGTGGCAGGGAGAGCCCATATATGGGTTAATACATCCATGAGCTCTTTTAAGTTCTGTGCCCCATCTTAAGAGCTTTGTTCACCTGGATGTGCTCAGTGACCAGAGAACCTGCATTTAAACCCTTAAGTTCAGTATTACGTTCTGCATTTTTAAGCATGTGCAGCAAAAATTTAGCACTCTTTTTGGGCCACTGACCTTGTGTCTAGCTGCACTGTTTGGCCTGGGTATACCTACCAACTCTACCATTATAATGATGGAATGGAACACATTGCTTCTGTAAAATGACATCTCAGATACATGATGGCTTTTCAGATATGCATACCCTTGATGGCCTTGTTTTCATTCTCTTAATAGTGCCCTTGGCTTTGGTGTTTGAGACATTGAGAAGTATCTTAGTAAGTTATGGGCTGTTATAACAATACCACAGACTGGGTAGCTTTAAGTAACAAACATTTCTCAAAATTCTGGAGGCTGGCATGTCAGGTTCTTGATGCAGGCTGTCCTCTTGGTTCACAAGGGCTGCCTTCTTGCTCTATCCTCACATGCCTCAGATAGTAGTGTGAGCCTGGTCTGGTCTTCTCTCTATAAGGGTACTTGGGGTTCCACCCATGTGGTCTGCTCTAACCCTAATCACCTCCCAAAGGCCCACCTCCAAATACTATCACATTGCAAATTAGGACTCCAACATATGTATTTGGGGGGTGGACACAAACATTCAGTTCATAACAAGAAGGAAGTGGCATAGTCAATTCATGAGGAACATTCTTTGCTGATGCCTTGGTGGAGGTTAGGAGCAGAGAGTTCTGAGCCTATGGCATATTTCAGTCTTGGCTCAGGAATGCTGTTGAAGTGCTGTAAATCCTTCATGACAACCATATTTCTTGGAGTCACCTCATTTGTGAAATGTGAATGCCTGTGTTGATCTCTCCCAATGAGGAAGGTGAGCAGCCAGCCTAGTTTGTGCAGGACTGGGGGATTTCTCAGATAAAAGGGCTTCAGTGTGCCCATACCAGGAAAGTCTGGGACAAACCAAGTGTTGTAGACTGCAGATGGCAAAAAGCCTTTGTAAATTTGAGGTTTAGTAAAAGGCTAAGTTCTCCCCCCCCCACCTGCATATTGACTATGATGCTGAATATTTGCACCCACTTCACTTGCTTGCTTAAGTTGCTGGAAGCAATTTACATGCCCTTCTTCTCACTCTTTGTTCAGGTGTTGGTTGATTTTGCTTATGCATGGTGGAGGCATTCCTAGTTATGCCTTGGGAGAGTTCCTGTTTTTGCCTCAGATGTGTAACTTTGTATCAAGGACTTTTTTTTTTTTTTTTTTTTTATAATTTTATTTTTTTAATGGGGTGACATCAATAAATCAGGATACATATATTCAAAGATAACAAGTCCAGGTTATCTTGTCGTTCAATTATGTTGCATACCCACCACCCAAAGTCAGATTGTCCTCCGTCACCCTCTATCTTGTTCTCTCTGTGCCCCTCCCCCGCCCCCTTTCCCTCCCCCATTCCCCCCCCCCCCCCCCCCCCCCCCCCCCCCGTAACCACCACACTCTTATCAATGTCTCTTAGTTTCACTATTATGTCCCACCTACGTATGGAATAATACAGTTCCTGTTTTTTTCTGATTTACTTATTTCGCTTCCTATCATGTTATCAAGATCCCACCATTTTGCTGTAATGTTCCGATGTCATCATTTCTTATGGCTGAGTAGTATTCCATAGTGTATATGTGCCACATCTTCTTTATCCAGTCATCTATTGATGGGCTTTTTGGTTGTTTCCATGTCCTGGCCACTGTGAACAATGCTGCAATAAACATGGGGCTGCATGTGTCTTTACGTATCAATGTTTCTGAGTTTTGGGGATATATACCCAGTAGAGGAATTGCTGGGTCATAAGGTAGTTCTATTTTCAGTTTTTTAAGGAACCACCATACTTTCTTCCATAATGGTTGTACTACTTTACATTCCCACCAACAGTGTATGAGGGTTCCTTTTTCTCCACAGCCTCTCCAACATTTGCTATTACCTGACTTGCTAATAACAGCTAATCGAACAGGTGTGAGGTGGTATCTCATTGCCGTTTTGATTTGCATTTCTCTAATAGCTAAAGAAGATGAGCATCTTTTCATATATCTGTTGGCCATTTGCATTTCTTCCTGGGAGAAGTGTCTATTCATATCCTCTTCCCATTTTTTTATTGGATTGTTTGTTTGTTTGTTGTTGAGTTTTATGAGTTCTTTGTATATTTTGGATATTAAGCCCTTATCTGAGCTGTTGTTTGAAAATATCATTTCCCATTTAGTTGGCTTTCTGTTTATTTTGTTATCAGTTTCTCTTGCTGAGCAAAAACTTCTTAGTCTGATGTAGTCCCATTCATTAATTTTTGCCTTCACTTCTCTTGCCATTGGAGTCAAATTCATAAAATGCTCTTTAAAACCCAGGTCCATGAGTTGAGTACCTATGTCTTCTTCTATGTACTTAATTGTTTCAGGTCTTATGTTTAGATCTTTGATCCATTTTGAGTTAACTTTTGTACAGGGGGAGAGACTGTAGTCCAGTTTCATTCTTTTGCATGTGGCTTTCCAGTTTTCCCAGCACCATTTATTGAAGAGGCTTTCTTTTCTCCATTGTGTGTTGTTGGCCCCTTTATCAAAAATTATTTGACTATATATATGTGGTTTTATTTCTGGACTTTCTATTCTGTTCCATTGGTCTGAGTGTCTATTTTTCTGCCAATACCATGCTGTTTTGATTGTCGTGGCCCTATAATAGAGTTTGAAGTCAGGTATTGTTATGCCCCCAGCTCCATTCTTTTTCTTTAGGATTGCTTTGGCTATTCGGGGTTTTTTATAGTTCCATATAAATCTGATGATTTTTTGCTCTATTTCTTTAAAAAATGTCATTGGAATTTTGATGGGAATTGCATTAAATTTGTATATTGCTTTGGGTAATATAGCCATCTTGATTATATTTATTCTTCCTAGCCAAAAACAAGGTATATTCTTCCATCTCATTATATCTTTTTCGATTTCCCTTAACAATGGTTTATAGTTTTCATTATATAAGTCCTTTACATTCTTTGTTATGTTTATTCCTAAGTATTTTATTTTTTTTTGTTGCAATCGTGAAGGGGATTATTCTTTTGAGTTCGTTCTCAATTGTTTCATTGTTGGCATATAGAAAGGCTATTGACTTCTGTATGTTAATTTTGTATCCTGCAACCTTACTGTATTGGCTTATTGTTTCTAGTAGTCTTTTTGTGGATTCTTTGGGGTTTTCGATGTATAGGATCATATCATCTGCAAAAAGTGATACCTTTACTTCTTCTTTTCCGATATGGATGCCTTTTATTTCTTTGTCTTGTCTGATTGCTCTGGCTAGAACCTCTAGTACCACATTAAATAAGAGTGGAGAGAGTGGACAACCCTGTCTTGTTCCTGATTTAAGGGGGAAAGCCTTCAGTTTAGTGCCATTTAATATGATGTTAGCTGATGGTTTATCATATATGGCCTTTATCATGTTGAGATATTTTCCTTCTATACCCATTTTGTTGAGAGTCTTAAACATAAAATTGTGTTGTATTTTATCGAAAGCCTTTTCTGCATCTATTGATAAGATCATGTGGTTTTTGTTCTTTGTTTTGTTGATATGGTGTATTACATTAACCGTTTTACGTATGTTGAACCATCCTTGAGATTCTGGGATGAATCCCACTTGATCATGATGTATTATTTTTTTAATATGTTGTTGTATTCGATTTGCTAGTATTTTGTTTAGTATTTTAGCATCTGTATTCATTAGAGATACTGGTCTGTAGTTTTCTTTTTTTGTGCCATCCTTGCCTGGTTTTGGGATGAGGGTTATGTTGGCCTCATAAAATGTGTTTGGAAGTATTGCTTCTTCTTCAATTTTTTGGAAGACTTTGAGTAGAATAGGAACCAAGTCTTCTTTGAATGTTTGATAAAATTCGCTGGTATAGCCGTCAGGGCCTGGACTTTTATTTTTGGGGAGGTTTTTAATGGTTTTTTCTATTTCTTCTCTACTGATAGGTCTGTTTAGGCTTTCTGCTTCTTCTTGACTCAGTCTAGGAAGGTTGTATTTTTCTAGGAATTTATCCATTTCTTCTAGGTTGTTGAATTTAGTGGCATAAAGTTTTTCATAGTATTCTACAATAATTCTTTGTATATCTACGGTGTCCGTGGTGATTTCTCCTCTTTCATTTTGGATTTTGTTTATATGAGTTCTTTCTCTTTTTTCCTTGGTAAGTCTTGCCAAGGGTTTGTCAATTTTGTTGATCTTTTCAAAGAACCAGCTCCTTGTTCTATTAATTTTTTCTATAGTTTTTCTGTTCTCTAATTCATTTATTTCTGCTCTGATTTTTATTATCTCCTTTCTTCGGCTGGTTTTGGGTTGTCTTTGTTCTTCTTTTTCTAGTTCCTTAAGGTGAGAAGTTAAGTGGTTCACTTGGGCTCTCTCTTGTTTGTTCATATATGCCTGAAGCGATATGAACTTCCCTCTTATCACTGCTTTTGCTGCATCCCATAGATTCTGATATGTCGTATTATCATTTTCATTAGTCTGTATATATCTTTTGATCTCTGCACTTATTTCTTCTTTGACCCATTCATTTTTTAACAGTATGTTGTTTAGTTTCCACATTTTTGTGGGATTTTTTTCCTCTTTTTTGCAGTTGAATTCTAGTTTCAAGGCTTTATGATCAGAAAATATGCTTGGTACAACTTCAATTTTTCTGAATTTGCTGATGTTGTTTTTGTGGCCCACCATATGGTCAATTCTTGAGAATGATCCATGTACACTGGAGAAAAATGTATACTCAGTCACTTTGGGATGAAATGTCCTGTAGATGTCTATCATATCCAGGTGCTCTAGTGTTTTGTTTAAGGCCACTATGTCTTTGTTGATTCTCTGTTTGGATGACCGATCTAGAGCCGACAGCGGTGTATTGAGGTCTCCAAGTATGATTGTATTTTTGTCAGTTTTTGTTTTAAGATCAATAAGTAGCTGTCTTATATATTTTGGTGCTCCTTGGTTTGGTGCATATATATTAAGAATTGTTATGTCTTCTTGATTCAGTGTCCCCTTAGCCATTATGAAATGGCCATTTTTGTCTCTGAGTACTTTTCCTGTCTTGTAGTCAGCATTATCCGATATGAGTATTGCTACACCTGCTTTTTTTTGGATGTTATTTGCTTGGAGTATTGTTTTCCAGCCTTTCACTTTGAATTTGTTTTTATCCTTGTTACTTAGATGAGTTTCCTGTAGGCAGCATACAGTTGGATTTTCTTTTTTAATCCATTCTGCTACTCTGTGCCTTTTTATTGGTGAGTTTAATCCGTTTACATTTAGTGTAATTATTGATACTTGTGAGTTCCCTATTGCCATTTTATATCTTGCTTTCTGTTAGTTTTGTGTCTTGTTTGATCCTTCTCTTTCGTTTTTCTATCTTTTGTTTTTATTTGGTTGTATTCCATACATCGTATCAAGGACTTTTTTGTTTTGCATATGGCTATATAATAAAGCAAACTGGGGCTATAGGGCACTCGGATATTGCCATCAGCATTCAAGAGGCTTCTGGATTCCATCCTTTTTTCTCAATGAGTCTTTTCTTAATTCTGCACTGTTCTACCTCAAGACCCAGAATTACGAGCTGCGCTGTTCCGCAGCAAACCAGTGTAGGTAATCCTACCCATGACTATTATGCAAATTACTAACAGTCCTTATGGAAACTGGGTTGGCCCTTGGGACATCAAATGTTTCTTAACCTTTTGTTCATTATCTCTTTTTGAGACTTTTCTTACCCCCCTCCCCATCCAACTGAATTTTAATACCACAGATATACTGTATGTATCTGTTTATGTACTGTGGCCTGTTGGAGGGCCACAAACTTGTAATATCTTAAGATTTTTCTTTCCCAACAATCAATTTTCACCCCTCTCCCCATGGGAGTGATATTGCCCTCACTGAGAATGCATGTCTTATATTCTCTCTCTAATACAATCATCAGGCTTGTTTTCAATGCCTCACACACCAAACTAATAAAAACAGTAGAGTTTTATCTCATCCAATTCGCACATCAACCTTGTTGGATAGTTGGTATTATCCCCATTTTACAGATGAAGACACTGAGGCTCAGTGAGGTTAAGTGATTTAAGTTTGCTGTAGCCAGGCTTTAAACCCAGTTCTGACTTCAAAGCTCTTTCTGTTGTCCTGTGCTACTAACGCCTACCCCCAGTAAGCCCTCTCTCCCCACACCAGGATTCTGCACTAATCAACAGGGCCTTGACCATTTAACTTATTTTCTCAAGGCCCTACTAGGTGCTAGGCACAGTGGAAGATGCTGGGGACACTAATGTGAAAAAGTTCTTGCTGTTGAAGAGCTCACTATTTTTCCAGGATGGGAATGCCGTAGGGCTAGTGCGCTTGTTACCCTTTCCTGTTTGGGCCTCTAGTGAGATGGTGGGCTGTAGCTAAGCCATGCCTGGTTGTATGGAAAGATTTGAGCTAGTTGGCTTTTAGGAGGGTCAAAACTGTGAATGTGTCCTTACTGCAGGGTGGGGCAAAAGTAGGTTTACCATTGTTCATACGGAAAATAATACAATAATTAGTAATAATCCAAGTATAAACTCTGTTTCAGGTACTCACAACTGTAAGCCTACTTTGCGCCACCCTATACAGTATATCCATTTTCCAACCAGCTGAGCTGTTTCCAGTTGCTGAGCATGTTGCATATAGGGTATAAACCAGGGGTAGTCAACCTTTTTATACCTACTGCCCACGTTTGTATCTCTGTTAGTAGTAAAATTTTCTAACCATCCACCGGTTCCACAGAAATGGTGACTTATAAAGTAGGGAAGTAACTTTACTTTATAAAATTTATAAAGCAGAGTTACAGCAAGTTAAAGCATATAATAATAATTACTTACCAAGTACTTTATGTCGGATTTTCGCTACGTTTGGCAGAATAAATCTTTTTTTTTTTTTTTCTGAAGCTGGAAACGGGGAGAGACAGTCAGACAGACTCCCGCATGCGCCCGACCGACCGGGATCCACCCGGCACGCCCACCAGGGGTGATGCTCTGCCCACCAGGGGGCGATGCTCTGCCCCTCCGGGGCAACGCTCTGCCGCGACCAGAGCCACTCTAGCGCCTGGGGCAGAGGCCAAGGAGCCATCCCCAGCGCCCGGGCCATCTTTGCTCCAATGGAGCCTTGGCTGCGGGAGGGGATGAGAGAGACAGAGAGGAAGGAGCGGGTGGGGGTGGAGAAGCAAATGGGCGCTTCTCCTATGTGCCCTGGCCGGGAATCGAACCCGGATCCCCCGCACGCTAGGCCGACGCTCTACCACTGAGCCAACCGGCCAGGGCTGGCAGAATAAATCTTTATAAAACAACTTACTATAGTTAAATCTATCTTATTTGTATAATACTTTGGTTGTTCCGCTACCACCTGCGTCTGCCTACTCCGCTGCCATCTTTTCAGTCCTCGAAATGCCATTGTCTTAAATTGCTCCTTCTAGTCTTACTGCTTCTCCTGTTTCCTGTAACTGCTCTAGAGTTATTACAGGAGCCTCCTCCTATATAGTGCTTCAGCTTCCTCCCAGACATTGTATGCCATTGCCACATGGGTCTTCCTAAATACAGTGCTGATAGAGAACATTCATGCTTAGAAGCCTTCAGTGGCACCCACTGGCTGTTGAATAAATTACAGTATTTCAGTTGTCTTGGTGTTCCATGCCTATTGTGGCTTATCCCTTTTCTACCATTTTAATTGTGTCCTCTACCATTACCCACATATACCTTTTGCTCCTGATAAACTGGTCCATGTGGTCCTCTAAGCATGCCTCATGTCTGTGTCTCTGCCAGTTCTTTTGCCCAGAGTACCCCCTCCTTAGTTTCCTACTTTATGCTGCACAGCTGCCTTTTCAGAAAGCCTTGCCTGGGACCTCTTCTGTATCCCCATAGCAACTCTTTAATTGTAGAATTCAGCATACTTTATCCTGGCTAGTCTCTATTATATGAGCTTCTCAAGGATATGGACTATGCTTTATTTTTGTCTTCAGTGTAATGCTGAGTGTAACATGCATACCATAAATGCTTGTTGAATGAGTGAATATGTGAAAGTCTGAGAAATGATAACAGTCCTGTTCAAATTCCAGTTCTTCTCTGAAGCATTCCTTGATCCCCAGCCACAGTGAGTCTGGCATGCTCAACTCCCAGACCCCTTTGTGTCTGAAGCAGTTTGATTCTTAAGAGTAAGTCTTGGCGGCCTGACCTGTGGTGGCGCAGTGGATAAAGCGTCGACCTGGAAATGCTGAGGTCGTCGGTTCGAAACCTTGGGCTTGCCTGGTCAAGGCACATATGGGAGTTGATGCTTCCAGCTCCTCCCCCTTCTCTCTCTCTCTCTCTCTCTCTCTTCGCTCTCTCTCTCTCTCTTTCTCTGTGTCTCTCCCTCTCCTCTCTAAAAATAAATAAATAAAATAAATTAAAAAAAAAAAAAAAAGAGTAAGTCTTGGCCCTGGCCGGTTGGCTCAGCGGTAGAGCGTCGGCCTAGCATGTGGAGGACCGGGGTTTGATTCCCGGCCAGGGCACACAGGAGAAGCGCCCATTTGCTTCTCCACCCCTCCGCCGCGCTTTCCTCCCTGTCTCTCTCTTCCCCTCCCGCAGCCAAGGCTCCATTGGAGCAAACATGGCCCGGGCGCTGGGGATGGCTCTGTGGCCTCTGCCTCAGGCGCTAGAGTGGCTCTGGTCGCAACATGGCGACGCCCAGGATGGGCAGAGCATCGCCCCCTGGTGGGCAGAGCTTCGCCCCATGGTGGGCGTGCCGGGTGGATCCCGGTAGGGCGCATGCGGGAGTCTGTCTGACTGTCTCTCCCTGTTTCCAGCTTCAGAAAAATGAAAAAAAAAAAAAAAAAGAGTAAGTCTTATCTTCCCAACTGGATTAGAAATTCCTGGAGGGAAGACATTGCATCCCTCATTCCTCTTTGTGTACCCAACCCCAACACAGTTCCTGGCTTACAGAGAGTGTTTAATAAATGTTTGTGTATGCAAGAGTCCTGCTATTTGGTTACTATTTTGCCTACTAGTTGATCAGTCTCTTTGTCATTCGCTGGCCAGGGGTCTTCAAATTGTATGTTTTCAGGATCAGGGAACAGTCATTATGAGGGATTAGGGAATGGTGGGCCTGTGGCAAACTGGAGTGCTCATGTGTTCCGTGAGGACACAGGCTGCTAGTTAGCCTATCTTTGTCATGGGTGAGTGTGGCTCTATGGCCTCACCATCTCATATTACAAGAGACGCCAGAAATCAGATTTTTGTGAAGACCCTGGGAATATCAAAGCACATCTGTGGTCTGGATTTGACCTATTGGTTACTTGTTTGTGAGATTTGGGTAGAGGCTGGGATTTCATATATTTAAGTTTCTTTTGGAAGAAGGACAGGAAGGGAGGGCATAATCAGAATACTTTAGAGGGAGTTCTGGTGAAAGCCTAACTTTGGTTGAGAACGTCTTGTAATTTTCTGTGGGTAGTGAATTAGCTTCTTCAACTAAGTCCTGCAAGAGCCCATTTATGTTATAGGTGTTATCTCCCCTTGTATTCTGTCCCTAAAAATATGGTGACTCAGGGACTTTTGTGGTGTTTGCCCTTTTGCCCAGCTTCCAATGAGGCATGTTTGACTATTGTTTCTAAGGGCCTGGTGGTCAGGCTGGTGCAATGTGAGATCCCAGAGACCATTCCTGTTAATGGCTTCTCTAAGAAGGCACTCTGAGTAAATAAACATAACTGAAAGGGAAATATATTCTACAAAATCATTGCCTAATTGTGGTCAGCTAAGGGGCAAAGCAGTGTACTAGCCAGAAGGAAACTGCACCTCCGTGGAACCTTTTGCAGAGCACAATCTTATCTTATCCTCTGGCTGTCCTTGTTCTTGTTGTAGTCCAGGGGTCGGGAACCTTTCTGGCTAAGAGAGCCGTGAACGCCACATATTTTATTTTATTATTATTATTATTTTTTGTATTTTTCTGAAGCTGGAAACGGGGAGAGACAGTCAGACAGACTCCCGCATGCGCCCCACCGGGATCCACCTGGCACGCCCACCAGGGGGCGACGCTCTGCCCACCAGGGGGCGATGCTCTGCCCTCCAGGGCGTCGCTCTGTTGGGACCAGAGCCACTCCAGCGCCTGGGGCAGAGGCCAAGGAGCCATCCCCAGTGCCTGGGCCATCTTTGCTCCAATGGAGCCTCGCTGCGGGAGGGGAAGAGAGAAACAGAGAGGAAGGAGAGGGAGAGGGGTGGAGAAGCAGATGGGCGCTTCTCCTGTGTGCCCTGGCCGGGAATCGAACCCGGGACTCCTGCACGCCAGGCCGATGCTCTACCACTGAGCCAACCGGCTCAGCCTACGCCACATACTTTAAAATGTAATTCTGTGAGAGCCATACAACGACCCGTGTATGTTATGCATTATCCAATAAAAATTTGGTGTTGTCCCGGAGGACAGCTGTGATTGGTTCCAGCCACCCATAACCATGAACATGAGTGGTAGGAAATGAATGGATTTGTAATACATGAGAATGTTTTATATTTTTAACGTTATTTTTTTTTATTATTAAAGATTTGTCTGCGAGCTAGATGCAGCCATCAAAAGAGCCACATCTGGCTCGTGAGCTATAGGTTCCCGACCCCTGTTGTAGTCCCTAAGGGCACCTGACAGTGCTTTCTTGCTTGACATTACCTTCTTTTTTTTTTTTTTTTTTTTTTTTTCATTTTTCTGAAGCTGGAAACGGGGAGAGACAGTCAGACAGACTCCCGCATGCGCCTGACCGGGATCCACCCGGCACGCCCACCAGGGGCGACGCTCTGCCCACCAGGGGGCGATGCTCTGCCCATCCTGGGCGTCGCCATATTGCGACCAGAGCCACTCTAGCGCCTGAGGCAGAGGCCACAGAGCCATCCCCAGCGCCCGGGCCATCTCTGCTCCAATGGAGCCTTGACTGCGGGAGGGGAAGAGAGAGACAGAGAGGAAAGCGCGGCGGAGGGGTGGAGAAGCAAATGGGCGCTTCTCCTGTGTGCCCTGGCCGGGAATCGAACCCGGGTCCTCCGCACGCTAGGCCGACGCTCTACCGCTGAGCCAACCGGCCAGGGCGACATTACCTTCTAGGTCTTAAAAGTGTTGCCACTAGTGGTATCCCCATCTGAGGCAGAAAGTAGCTGATTGGGATATCTCTGGAAGAATACAAGAGAAACTGAAGAGTGATTGTCTTGGGGGGGTGGCCTGGGTGGCTGGAGAATGGGGGAGGAGGGACAGTGACTTCTCACTGTATACCTTTGTGTGCTTTTTCAAATTGGAACCATGTACCTGTATTGTTCTTACTTTTCTTAATATATCTGGGCAAACCCAAGTGTGGTTTCCCCTTCCAAGTCCACTCTGTTCTCATTTAATTCCTAAGTGTGAGCCTCTCTGCAAACACCTGTACCCAGTCACTGTAGACTGACTCTTTGAGGTGACAGTTTGCCTTTGTGCTCCCCGGAAGTGTCCTAGGGTTTCTCACCCAGCAGTCTTTGGAATAACAATCAGGCCTAAAGTATGTTCAATAACTTACTGTTTATAAAGGGCTTTCAAATACATTATTTTATCTGGTCCTTAGAACATCCACATTTTATGGAGGTAAATAGTTAAGGTTTGAAGAGTCTAAATGACTTAGAGTCATACAGCTAGTCAGGGTAGAGCAGTGACTAATCCAGGCAGCCTGCTTTTGTATCCATGCCCTTTGCTCTTAGTTTTTGTGGCAGTGAGGTGGTGGTCTTCTCTTTCTGGAATTTTCATGGATTTCCAGAGCTGTTTTATTTGAAGCAGGAGTGGAGCTGTGGTGTTCCTTCTTTTCTCTTTTGGTTCAAGTCTTTTTCTCCTTAGGACTCTCAAGTTATATAGGCCTGTGTTCTCTGGAAAAAGGGGTTAGTAGTAGGTTTCTTTATTTTCTAGATGGGGCAAACTAAGGCTTCATTGGGGCAATACCTTACAGGGAAGCTTGAATTGACAGCCTGGTTTCCTATTCTTTGCTGAGTATTATTGCTGCTATTAGGTAGAGGGCTTTGTTTCCCTTTTTGGCAAAGAAGTAAGTGTGGAGTAGAATCAGAAGGACTCATGCAATCCTTGGATATAATTTAATGCTCCACGTCCCAATAGAGTAAACATTGTAAAGTATACAAGATGGGTTTGGATTAATATCCTGACAACATACGGGTTGGCATGTAGGGCAGTCCTGGGAGACCCTCCTCATTAGGTAGACACAGTCTACCTTTGCTGGTGGCCCTTTCCCACAGGTCTTCCCAGCAGCTGTGTGCACCCTCTGCTTTCCACAGCTTCAGGGGGAAAAAAAACCAGTGTTAATGGATGAAAGTCCTCATACAGGAGGCAAAATAAACTGACAATCCTGAGAAGAGACTCTATGTTTTAGTAATACTTTGCTTCTTCTGAGTTTGTCCAGGTTATTCACGTCCATTAGAAACACTGGCTGATTTTCAGCACTGGTCTCTTTAGAATATAACATTGAATATCATCTTGCCTTTTCAACTCTGTTTCCCCTGACATCCTGGGGGTAGGTCGTCTCTGAGCTCCAGAGAGGCAGTGAGCAACATGGAAGGAAGCCTCTGTTGCTACTGAAGACCAAGCAGAAATCCTTTTTACTTTTTCTATTTCTACTTAAATCAGAATTAGATTACCTTCAAAGAGAATTTTGTGCGTTACTGCCACAGCTCAGAATAGAAGAGGCTCCTGATTACTTGTTTGTAATCTCTGAAGAGGACTTGTTAGGGATATGCTCAGGTTGGCTCTTCCAAAGAGAGTTGTACCAGAGATAGGTACTGGCTTCCTCAGGCACTCACTGGTTGGCAGCTTTGTAGGTCTGGAAACTCGGCTAGTTCACCCAGGTTTAAGCTCCAGTGGCTGTCTTAAGCACAGAAATTCGTGCGATCATCAAACCCCAGTTCTGGAGTTGGTTTATGTGAACAGGAAGGAGCACTGTCTCCTCTATAGGAAAGGTCAGCTGGGAAGCTCACTCTTGGAGGAAAACAAGGTGAAGCATGGTGGGAAGTTCTCTGTCGTAGCATTAGATATACCCAGATTTAAACCATGTATTAACTGTGAGTCTTCAGATGAGTTACTTACTATCTCTGCTTCTATTTCTTCATCTGTAACTCCCCTGGGGTTTTCAGGTATATATTAATAGTAAACACTAAGTAAAATATAAGGTCTACCGGAAAGTTCTGTCCGTTTTTGGAATAAAACAAAATACAAACTTTTCTTACCATCAATAAACTTTATTAAATAATATAATTGCCATTATTACTAATGATTTCTTGCCAGCGTGAGGGCAATTTGTATATCCCATTTTTGAAAAATGTTTTATCTTTTGATGCGAAAAATGGAACCAGTGCTTGTTTGATATCTTCTTCATTTTTGAATTTTTTGCCCTTCAACAAATTTTGTAAGGACAAAAACAAGTGATAGTTGGAGGGTGCTAAGCCCGGGGAATATGGTGGATGCGACAGACATGCTTCTGTAGCATTTCTTCCTTGTTGAAATTCGCAAAAATTACAGTGGCGCAAATGAACTTTATCAGTAGCCATGGGTACACTATGGCTTCACACTTAAGACTAACGTGAATCAACTTTTAGTTAATTTGCTACGTCAGTATGTATACATTAAGTGATAAAAATAGAGAGGCACACATGCGCCAAATAAACGTGCTTACGTGTCGAAACTTGTGATAGAAACGGACAGAACTTTCTGGTAGACCTTATATTTTTGTCCCCTATAGTCTCTCTTCTTTCCTTTCCTCTCCTCTTCTTTCAGCTTTGTCCTTTAGGGATATATAAGTAGTCTGACCAAAACACGCTTCTCAATCTCTTAGGGCACCAGGAATGTATATGAAAGGGATTCATTTTTATTGTTTAGGTTCTCTTTTATGTATTAATTGCAGACCATAGCCCTTTTAACCACAAGTTACAGTAGGATCAACTAGATTTTAGCTTTCCTCACTCCTTCCCAACCTAAGGAGTCTACCATTTAATCAGTAATTCTTTGCTTAACACTCACTATGTGATTATCCAATACTGCTTGGCCATGAGAATATAATGGTGAGTGAGAAAGATATGGTCCCTGCCCTCAGTAACACCTCTCCAGATTCCCTCTTTAGGTGGGTTGCTTCTGTGGATGACTGGTCTTGTTCACTATTTTTTGCTATATACTAATTTCCTTCTAAGAGGGTAATCTTCTCCCCAGACCTAGGGGACAATGCTCCTTTGTGCTGCCTGGGCCTTGCCTGCTGGCTTGCCTGGGGGCTGGCTTACCTGCTCCCAAGCAATGACAGCAGTGTGCTGAGGCTGAAGGGGAAAGCCTCACGGATTCCAACTGCCTCGGCCACATGTCCCCAGAGCTTGCGCTTGGCATTCTTCAATTCTTCTATAATACCTGACACACGTATTATAGTGTTCACTGGTAATTTAAATTCAAATAACCTTCTACTGTCTTTCTGCCTTAACCTCCCACCCCCCAAACCAAACCAAACCAAACCAACAAACAAAAGGAAACCCTGTGTGTTACAGGGTAGAGAACAAAGCAGGCCAGGTGGGATTTGTTTTTATCGTGTGTTTTTTATGTAGCCTTGCTAAGGGTTGCCTTTGCTTTAATAAGGCTAATGTATGATTGAGGCATATTGATATTCTGCAGTCATAGACCCTCACATCTTTCTCGACCTTGTTCATCATAAATAGTGTGACAGGTAGATTTGGGGCTTTGGCTTATAGGAAGTGGAACTTGTTTCTCCACTTTGGACTCTGGACTGTATCATGGCCCCCTAGTGGGCCCTAGATAAAGCAACCTAGCAGCCAGGTTGATGGATTTCTCAGCTTCAAAATAGGGACCTGAAGGACTGCCCTCCTCTTTCTTTTGCCGATTTACCAGCTGTTGCCAAGAAGTGTGTGTGGGGAAGCAGGCAGAATGGCTCTCTGGGAGCCATTTATTTGATAACTCTCAGTGGAGAGATGCATTTTCCTCTCCTCTTGCTATGGTGTGTGGCATCATGATTTGGTATTCTTGTCCCTCTGCAGTACTGAGGCTTGTGTATGATTCCTTCACAGCCCTGTTGGAATTTTTAACAATAAATTGCTTTCTGGTTGGTGTTTTCCCCAAATTCCATCAGTTTCCCAGGAGCGGGGGAGTGTGTCAACAATTAGGGGCCTAGTTGAGCCTCTATTTCTGGCTCTGTGATTACTGAAAATGTGGTGCCTGAGCCCAGATGAGCCACGTTTCCCACTGCTGCTGGGGCTAGGCATTTGGCACAACTGGATTTAGCTTTAAGAGTCGCACTAGAGGTTTGCTTGGAAAGGAGAGAGCACTATGTGATTATTGCTTATGTACCAGTTAAACCTATCAGCCAACAGATGTCAAGTACAGGAAAAAAGTGCAATAATGGCTATAAAGGCGTAATAATATCATTATAATAATCAGCTGGTATGGCTTTTGTTAAGAGGCAGATACTGAAATGAGTGCAGGGATAAGGGTTAACCTTGAACTACAGCACAATGAATGAATGCTTAACCTTGCAGGAGATGCTATGTGGATGTGGATGATTCAGGAATGCAGTTGCTACCCTCTCTGTATAGCTAGAAAAGCTATGGAGACTTCAGCTGGGGTTGTCTGCCCTGTGGGTACTGTCTCTCTCATGGTGTGATGGAGCACACACCTTTCTTTGGTTTAAGGTGCTCTGGGTTGCAGGATTACTACCCCAGCTCTCAGCAGCAGTGGGTTCTGGGACTCCATCTCTGTGTGTCCATTTGAGATTTTCAGAAAATTCAGTCTCATACCCCTAGCTATAGATGACGAACTCCACTCCCAGCAGTGAGCTGTGCTTCATACTTGACATATGTCATACATACTGGCTGAGGTGGGCTATGGTCATTGAGCTCAGCCTCTTCTTACCCAAGAACTTGGCAGAGCTGAATTTCCATTCTGCTTAAGAAGGTGGTGGTGAAGAGTAGAACTGGGCCTTGAATGACCCACAAAGGCAGCACTGGGGTAGGAGAAGAGAGTCCTTGGATTCAGGCAGACCTGGGTGTGCTCCTGACCTTGCCATTCACTAGCAGTTGGACAGATTGTTTAAGCTTGCTGAGCTTCAGCTACCCATCTGTGTTTGTGCTCATCTATGTCTCATTTGTTTTTCACTAATAGTTCTGTTTTTGAAGTGTCTGTCACTAGACCTGCCACTAAATAGTGCTCAGTAAATGCTTCTGCTTCCCCCACTCTGTCCCTTACAGCCTACCCAGAGTACTAAAATGGCAAGGACAAGACCCTCCTTCTGTAGGGAACTTGGCTTCAGTTAAAGCTTTATGTGAGCTTATTTATGCCCTGGTGTTGCTTCTGGGAGCCCTGATCCTAGATCTTCTCTGAAGGTGACTCATCAGGGTAGATCTAGATAGTTAATTTTTGGACACATCTCTGCTTTATCCAAGGAGTAAAAGATAGGGTTTTAAATCCCTTCAGAGAATGGTATACCTCCTTCTGCCTCAGTCCCCTATAGCCCTGATCTCCCCTTTTTATTTTGGGTGGTTCACTTGGTGTCATTGCTTGCCCTAGGAGGTTGATAGTTGTTGGCTCAGTCTCTTTAGTGAGTAAAGGTTTTAGTGTTTGTATCTGGCTGGCCTTTGCTGTGGACTTTGTGTGTGTGTGTACTTTTATTTTGGAAGCCTGGAACACTCAGACAAAGTGATACCTTTTAGACTATTTTTGGCTCTGGGCCAGTTTATCGCTATGGCTACCATTAGAATGGATGGACTTAGAAGTAGCTGCTGTCAGAAATTTGGGAAAGAGGAAGGGGGAGAGGAAAGAATAATTTGGCTTGATGTCCCACAAGGGGAGAACAGCTTCTCTGAGCAGAGCCATTTCATTTGGCAGAGCTTCATTTCTCTTCTTTCTAAAATTTTGTTCTTTCAGTGAGCAAGCATATATAGAGCAATGTTAAATTCAAACCTAGGATAAGCCCTAAAATATTGTTGTGACCAGGTCAGATACAGTGCCTACTCAGTGTATTGATGTACACAGATATTAATAAAATTATAATCACACATACATGCAAAATTACAATTGTAATAAATTTATTTAAAAAATGAATATAGAGGTACCAGAGAACATTTGACAGAGATTTGACTTGGTTCTGGGTTAAGAGGGGGACAGGAACTGAAAGAAAGTGTGGGGAGCACAGAGAGTAGAAGGAGACGGATACAGATGAGACTGGAGGGATTGTCAAGGGCAGGCCAGTAATAGGTTGCTTGTTTTCCTTTAGTCAGCTAAATGGTAATCTTGAGACTGGCTCCCTGAAGTGCCACCTTGATCTTCCTGAGTCAAGTCCTCTCTCAGTGCCTATAATCAGTTGTTGGGGCCACCTGACCACTCAGCAGACATGGTGGCTCAGGGTGCTGGCATTTGGCATCTTTCCATCTTCTCAGGAAAAGGCCTGGAGGTTTTAGGCCTGTCACTTGTCAACAACTGACAGCTACAGAGACCTCTGTAATCTGTCATCTTGCTGTCCCTCTTTGGCTGTCCTACTGGGTGAAGGCTACTTCTTTTACCTTGCACCACTTACCCACTGAGATGGGCAACTTCCTGACATGGGATGTGCCAAGTTGGCAAAGCTAGTACCTGCAAGTTGTGTAACATTTTCCATTGTGATGGGGTGATGTAAATGTGCATATTATCTCTTTTCGGGAGCAGCCAATGTGTGGAAGGCTGGAAATGGGCTATAGTTATTCTGCCACTGTGTAGCCAGGAAGATTGATGTACAGGAAAGACCTGTAATATAAAGAAACCTGGGTCAGAGTTGCTCACCGTCAGACCAAGTGTTAAGTGTATGGTGGGTAGTTGTAGACCCTAGACCAGAGCTCTTCCTCAGTAGCATTGTGGTCTTGCCCACTGTTCTTTCACTTCGCTAGAAGGCTTTGTTATATGGTGGTTAGGAGTATGGCATGGCCCTTGGACTAGGGGCAAACTTTAGTTAGAATCTTAGCTTACATCTGACCTGTGGTAGTGCAGTGGATAAAATGTTGACCTGGAATACCTAGGTCACCAGTTTGAAACTCTGGGCTTGCCAGGTCAAGGCACTTACGAGAAGCAGCTGTTATAAGTAGATGCTTTCCACTCCTCCCCTTCTCCCCTCGCTTTCTTTCTTCTCTCTTTAAGATCAATAAATAGAATCTTTTTTTTTTCTTCCCTTTTTCAGTGAGAGGAGGGGAGGCAGAGATAGACTCTCTCATGAGCCCTGATTGGGATCCACCCAGCAAGCCCACTAAATGGTGTAGTTCTGCCCATCAGGGGCCATTGCTCCGTTGCTCAGCAACTGAGCTCTTCTTAGTGCCTAAAGCAGAGGCCATGGAGCCATCCTCAGCGCCCAGATCAACTTGCCTCAATCAAGCCATGGCTGCAGGAGGGGAAGAAAGAGAAAGAGAGAAGAAGTGAGGGGGTGGGGTGGAGAAGCAGATGGGTTCCTCTCCTGTGTGCCCTGACTGGGAATTGAGCCTGGAACATCCACATGCCAGGCTGACACTCTACCATTGAGCCAACTGGCCAGGGCCAATAAATCTTAAAAAAAAAAAAAAAAAAGAAAGAATCTTAGCTTAACCACTTACAAGCTGTGTGATTTGGACAAGTTACTTCACTTCCCTAACTCATAGTTTTCTTAGCTCTAACTTGGGAATAATACTTCTGTCTCACAGCGTTATTGGGGAGTATCAATGAGAATATGAAAAAGGAGCTTGGGTTTCTTCACAGGGTACATACTTAAATAAAAAGTAGTTACGGCCTGACCAGGCAGTGGCAGAGTGGATAGAGTGTCGGACTGGGACACCGAGGACCCAGGTTCGAAACCCTGAGGTCGCCAGCTTGAGTGCGGGCTCATCTGGTTTGAGCAAGGCTCAGCAGCTTGAGCCTAGGGTTGCTGGCTTGAGCAAGGGGTCACTCGGTGTGCTGTAGCCCCCCAGTCAAGGCACGTATGAGAAAGCAATCAGTGAACAACTAAGGTGCCACGACGAAGAATTGATACTTCTCATCTCTCTCCCTTCCTGTCTGTCCCTATCTGTCCCTCTTTCTGTCACCCCCGCCCCCAAAAAAGTACTTATAATTGTTATGGTTTATTTGGCAAACTTTTTTTTTTTAAGGTGTCTGCTACGTGCTGGGCTCTATACTGACGATGTGGTCCTGGCCTTGGTGCTTAGTCTTATAGTCGCTTTTTCTGCTGTTTGTCATCTGTAATTTCATACTTCAGCGAAACAAGGGGATATCCCTTAGGGAGGCTTCTAGAAGGGATCCAAGTCAAATGTCCACTTTTTTTTTTTTTCATTTTTCTGAAGCTGGAAACAGGGAAAGACAGTCAGACAGACTCCCGCATGCGCCCAACCGGGATCCACCCGGCACGCCCACCAGGGGGCGAAGCTCTGCCCACCAGGGGGCGATGCTCTGCCCATCCTGGGCGTCGCCATGTTGCGACCAGAGCCACTCTAGCGCCTGAGGCAGAGGCCACAGAGCCATCCCCAGCGCCCGGGCCATGTTTGCTCCAATGGAGCCTTGGCTGCGGGAGGGGAAGAGAGAGACAGAGAGGAAAGTGCGGCGGAGGGGTGGAGAAGCAAATGGGTGCTTCTCCTGTGTGCCCTGGCCGGGAATCGAACCCGGGTCCTCCGCACGCTAGGCCGACGCTCTACCGCTGAGCCAACCGGCCAGGACCAAATGTCCACTTTTTGACTTTATCTTCTTCCCAGCCTCCTTGTCCACTGCCCCCAGCATGCCCTGATTCCCATTTGTTTTCTGCTTGGGGTTGGAGGGTGGTCAGTTCCTGGTTGAGTAGCCCTGCTTCTGCTGGGACTGCACCATCTGGAGCAGCCTTCTCTTTGGGCTGCCTCATGAGTCTCCATTTTTGTAGCAAACATCTTTGCATCTTCTTGTTCTTAAAAGAAAACACTTCTGTTTTTGCTGTTACTTTTCTTTTGTAAAATGCCATGTAAGATAATTGACGAATGAGACCATAAAAGATAAGCTATGTTGTATTTCCTGTAAAGATTTGTTCAGTACTGAATCACTGAAATAAGAGTCCCCAGTGGTCTGAGGCGGGGGTGGGGTGGGAAATGACCTTTTTGTTCATTCATTCATTCTTTCATTCATTCATTTTAGAGAGAGAGAGAGAAGGTGGGAGGAGCAGGAAGCATCAGCTCCCATATGTGCCTTGACCAGCCAAACCCTGGGTTTCAAACTAGTGACCTCAGTGTTCTAGGTTGATGCTTTATCCACTGTGCTACCACCACAAGTTAAGGGGAAATGACATTTTTAATGAGATTGTATTGGGGGAGGTTAATTTAAGTCTTTGTGGGGTTGGTAGGGTAGGGCAGAAAAGACAAAGCCTTTAACCATCTCTGAATTGGCATCTGTATTGGCTGAGAAGATAAGAAGATGTATTTGCCCAGAATGTCTATCCAGAGTGTCTGGAGCTGGGTGTGTAGCCTTGACCTGTGCCCTTACTTTCTTCCCCATTCATGGGAATGAAGGTTGCTCTAACGAGTTTATATGTCTATTCACTCACCATTTAGTAAGCTTTGTGTACTGTATACTATTGAAAGAAATGAAATTCCACTTCTGCTGATTGTTAATTAACTTTTTGACCTTGTCCTATTACTTCTGTGACTCAGTTTCCTCATCCAAATAAGGATGTTTTGATATCCAATTCCTGGGCAGTTAGGATGAAATGAGATAATGTACATCATACACCTGGCACATGGTAGGTGCTCAGGGAATGGTGAGGATTATAATGGCTTCAACAAATTTCCAACTCTGTCTAGGAGAGAAGCCACGGATGAAAGTATAGGTGCTTAAAAAGGCTGGACAAGGGCATGGTACAGTGAGACTGAATTTGGCTTGTTAGGGAAGTTTCCGGGGCAGGATATTGGAGTCAGACCCCAATTGATGTCCTTCACTTGGAACAATGAGTGACTGTTTCAGTTAGAGAGAAAGCAATAGGCAGAAGACTTGAGTGGTAACCAAGAAGAACTGTTGTCTCTTTTCTCTCTGTCAGGGAAGAGAGTGGAGTTATTAGAGCAAAGTGGCTATTTCAAGTCAGGCTAACCTGGCTTTCAGCTCTGCTGCATACATCCTGTGTGGCCTGGGCAAGTCACTTCCTCTCCTTTATTGTCTTTGGTGTCCTTGACTATGAAATGGAAATGATAATATTTATTTGTAGTGTTGGTTGAGGATTAAATAAAATAATATAATTATGTAAAACAATTAGCATAGTGCTTTTTCACTTTGTACATACGGTATTCAATAACTGATAGATTAAAAAACAGTTAAACATTTCTCTTGGGAAATGAAATGTCTAACTTCTGTGACCAGGTAAATTTTTTGAAAAGTCAGTCTGATAGATAAAAGTGAAGTGGGTGCCAGGGGGTGGGGGGGGGGCTTGTAGTGAGGGAAAAATATACTGTGACAGAAAATCATTTGACTTTGGGTGATGGGCACACAATGCAACCAACAGTCCAAATACTATAGAAATGTTTTTGAAACATATGTACTCTTATTGATCAATGTCACTCCATTAAATTTAATTTCTAAAAAAAAAAAAGAAAAGTCAGTCTGCATCTTATCAGGGTCCCCTAATAATGTCTTAAGGATCATGTCACTCCCCTGCCTTACACCCTCTGCTAGCTTAGTTAGCATCATGCTTAGAATCAAGTCCTCATTCCTGTGGATCAAGTAAAGCTGTGGGTTGCTCTGAAAGAAATGGGCATGCCTAAGCACTTGATTGTCCTGAATGTGTAACCTGTATTGTGGACAGGACGCCAGTATTAGGACAGAATATGGAGAGCCAGAATGGTTTCCTATAGGCCAGGGGTCCCCAAACTTTTTACACAGGGGGCCAGTTTACTGTCCCTCAGACTGTTGGAGGGCCGGACTATAAAAAAAAACTATGAACAAATCCCTATGCACACTGCACATATCTTATTTTAAAGTAAAAAAACAAAATGGGAACAAATACAATATTTAAAATAAAAGAACAAGTAAATTTAAATCAACAAACTGACCAATATTTCAATGGGAACTATGCTCCTCTCACTGACCACCAATGAAAGAGGTGCCCCTTCCGGAAGTGCGGCGGGGGCGGATAAATGGCCTCAGGGGGCCACATGTGGCCCTCAGGCCGTAGTTTGGGGACCCCTGCTATAGGCAAAAGTGTAAGACAAGGGTGCATTTTATTTCCCTATATGTTTAATCTGTATATAGGATATATACGAAAAACTGGGCTAAATTCAGAGGAAGGAGGGGGTGAAAATTGGCAGAAGAAATACCATAACTTAAGACAGGGGTCCCCAAACGTTTTACACAGGGGGCCAGTTCACTGTTCTTCAGACCATTGGAGGGCCGGACTATAAAAAAAACTATGAACAAATCCCTATGCACACTGCACATATCTTATTTTAAAGTAAAAAAACAAAACAGGAACAAATATATACAATAATTAAAATAAAGAACAAGTAAATTTAAATCAACAAACTGACCAGTATTTCAATGGGAACTATGGGCCTGCTTTTGGCTAATGAGATGGTCAATGTCTGGTTCCATATTTGTCACTGCTAGCCATAACAAGTGATATGACACGCTTCTGGAGCTGTGAAGCGTGCCTCTCGCATTACCGGAAGTAGTACTGTACGTGAACGATGCAGTGCTTTGTGGCTCTCACTGACCACCAACGAAAGAGGTGCCCCTTCCGGAAGTGCGGCGGGGGCTGGATAAATGACCTCAGGGGGCCGGGCAGTAGTTTGGGGACCCCTGACTTAAGATATGTAGATGATACCATCTAACTCAGTGTTTCCCAACTTTTTTTGTGCCATGCCCCACCTTAACCTTTCTAAAATTTTTATGTCCCCCCCCATGTAACATACATAATTTTTAACATTAAAAAATTGATTTGTTCACTTAATAAACATAAATGATAGGTTCTAGGAAGATCACTATGAAATTGTTAACAAAACACAGTAAGTAATTGGCTCAGCAGTAGAGCGTCGGCCTAGCGTGCGGAGGACCCGGGTTCGATTCCCGGCCAGGGCACACAGGAGAAGTGCCCATTTGCTTCTCCACCCCTCCGCCGCGCCTTCCTCTCTGTCTCTCTTCCCCTCCTGCAGCCAAGGCTCCAATGGAGCAAAGATGGCCCGGGCGCTGGGGATGGCTCCTTGGCCTCTGCCCCAGGCGCTAGAGTGGCTCTGGTCGCAACATGGCGACGCCCAGGATGGGCAGAGCATCGCCCCCTGGTGGGCAGAGCGTCGCCCCCTGGTGGGCGTGCCGGGTGGATCCCGGTTGGGCGCATGCGGGAGTCTGTCTGACTGTCTTTCCCTGTTTCCAGCTTCAGAAAAATGAAAAAAAAAAAATTAAACACAGTAAGTAAAATTTCAAAACATATAATGAAAAACAAATTTAAATTCCAAATAATTTCAATACAGATTTTTCTATATTAATTTATTATTTTAATTTAGTGTGATCCTTGCGCTTGATGCTTGCTGCACAGAGATTTTATATTAGGTTCCAATTTGGTTAGCTTTAGTCTCAAGTCTCCACGTTGTGTTATATCCAGCTGATTTCTTTTTTTTTTACCAGTAAATCATTTACAGCACTAAATCCACATTCAGCTAAAAATGAAGATGGAAACGGTAGCAATAGTTTTCTTGAACATTTGGTTTAATTTGGGTATTTGATTTCTGTTTCCTCACAAAGCCATGCCATTGCTCCTTTGATATTAAATAAAGCTTTAACTGACTCATCATTTTGCAATTCTGCGAGTTCTTCTTGATACTGCATATTTGATATATCAGACAAATCCACTAACATTGGCTGCATCATCCATGTTGGGAAATCAATTTGTTTTAAATCAGAAAATCTTTCTTTTAAATCAGCCGATAGAATATTCAAATGATTGACAATAACAAGTAAAGCGGTATCAGTTACTTCACATTTTTGGAGCCAATGAAACTGTTTAAAGTTTTTGTTGTTAATATGTTTCTGACATAACTCAATATTGGTAATGAAACCAAATATCTTTGCTTTTGCATCGACAAGAGTTTTATTCCTTGAAGTTGCTTATTTAATATATTTAGTTTTTCAAAGATATCGGCTAAATAACTCACAAATGCTTTACCATCTATTGTTAACAGATACTTCATTTCAGGTTTGTCGCTTAAAAAATCACTAAGAGTATCAAACAGTTCCATAAATCTTTTCAAACAGTTTCCTTTAGATAGCCATCTTACTTCAGTATGAAGTAAAAGTCTCACATGGTCTTCATTTTGTTCTTCACAAAATAGCTTGAAAAGATGCTCACATTTGGCAGTAGCTTTAATAGCATTAACACACTTTATTACTGTATGTAATACTTCATTCAGAACAGGCGAGATGTTTTTAGCTACCAAGTTTTCCCTATGAATAACACAATGCACAAGAATCATTTCTGGATTCGCATCTTTCATCAATTTTAAGCAGCCATTTTTGTTGCCCATCATATTGGGAGCACCATCTGCAACACAAGATGTTATATTTTTTATTGGTATATCATTGACATCCAAGTAGTTTTTTAGCTTATATATATCTTTGGAGGTAGTGGTGCTTTCTAATCTTTTACAGAACAACATTTCTTCAGCAAAATGTCTTTTATCAGTATATCTTACGTAAGTTATCAATACTGCCTCACTGTCTCTCAAAGTTGATTCATCCATTTGCAAGGAGAATTTTCTTGTTTTCAGCTTTTCAGTAAGTTGTTTTTCAATATCCTCACTCATTTCGTCTATTCTTCTGCTAACAGTATTGTCACTGAGTGGCATAGCTTTTACATCTTTGTCATCTTTTTCAAGAACCGTTTTTAAGAAATGCTGATATTGACGGTTTTATTAAATTCTCTCCTATAGTATGATTTTCTCCAGTTTTAGCGATGAATGAAGAAATTTGATAACTAGCCTCAAGAACATGATTATTAATTGAAGTATGAGCAGTAAATAGAGACTTTAATGTTCTTTTTTCAAAAATTTTCTTTAAAGTTTTAAAGTAACTCAAATCTGAATTAATATAAGCACTATGTTTCGCCTTCAAATGCGCCTCAAGACGACCTCGTTTCACTGATTCGTTGGTCAAGCATTGTTGGCATAAAAGACAAAAAGGAATCCGCTCATCGTGAACAGCGGGTATGAACCCAAATTTTAAATATTCCTCCGAATATTGACGAGTTTTTTTCTTGCTTGCACCACTCATTTTACTATGGGCTATAAGAAATAAAAATAAGATCAATTAAAAACTAATATTAAAATATGTGTTAAAATATATTCAATGTGACATAGAGTAAACGTATACTAAAAATTCATATTTATTTAAATGTATATAACACATTTACTACACTACCACTGCAAATCAAAAGGTATCTATATTTTTCCCACTTGACAAAATTTTCTGGAAATTTATGCTTCTAAAATTAAAATTGTCATGCATGCATTATTATAGCTCCAATAATATTTATAAAGTATTAGTGCTTTCTAGCCCCGATGCAAGAAGTACTTAATAAAGAGTTTAACTGACACTTATTTCAAACAGTTTGACTGACACTTATTTCAAATTAACACCAACTGAATGATGTGAAACACTACAGAAGTTGCGATGGGCCAATTAGGTGAGAATAACTGCGTTGTTTAGCGAGTTTTTAAAGCGTCTGGGGTTCCCTGCGGCAGACGGCACGCTCCGCGGTGAACCCAGGACGAAGTTTACTTGAGGACGCCGATCACCCAGTTGATATTTTTGGTCTCGTCAAACAAAATTATACTTAATAATTATTTACTGCAGTTATTTAAGAATTGCATTTTTTGTTAAATTTGGCACCGATATCTAGCATTGCATTTAAATGGCCCGGGGCGAAAGAGTTCAAGTCGTGTCGAGTCCATTTTCACATTGTCCCCCTTAACCTATCGAATTGCCCCCCTGTGGGACATGGGCCCCACGTTGGGAAACACCGAACTGGTAGAAAGTAGCAATGATGTGAAATAAGTTGTGATGGAAGTAGAGGAAAGTGCCAAAGCAAATCTGCATTTGAACATCAAGAAGACAAAAATTATGCCCTGGCCGGATGGCTCAGTAGTGAGCGTTGGGCTGGCGTGCAGGAGTCCCGGGTTCAATTCCCGGCCAGGGCACACAGGAGAAGCACCCATCTGCTTCTCCACCCCTCCCCCTCCCCTTCCTCTCTGTCTCTCTCTTCCCCTCCTGCAGCCAAGGCTCCATTGGAGCACAGTTGGCCCGGGCGCTGAGGATGGCTCTGTGGCCTCTGCCTCAGGCGCTAGAATGCCTCTCTGGTTGCAACAGAGCGACACCCCAGATGGGCCGAGCATCGCCCCCTGGTGGGCATACCTGGTGGATCCCGGTTGGGCGCATGCGGGAGTCTGTTTGCCTCCCCATTTCCAACTTCAGAAAAATACAAAAAACCTCCACAAAAACCAAAAATTATGACTACAGAAGAAATACATGACTTTAACATAGACAATTAAATTGTTAAAGATTTTGCTTGCCTTGGCTTATTCAAATGGAGACTGCAGTCCAGAAGTCAGGAGAAGGCTGACACTTGAAAGGGCAGCGGTGGAAGAATTAGGAAAGATCACCAAGAGTAAAGATGATTGTTAGGGACCAAGGCTAAGATCACCCACACTTTCATATTCCTGATTACTATGTATGGATGCAAAAGTGGGACAATGAAGAAAGCTGCTAGAAAAAAAGAATGGATTCATTAGAAATATGGTATGAAGGAGAACTCTACATATACTCTGAACTGCCTGAAAGATGAACAAGTGGGTCTTGGAGTAAATTAAGCCTGAAAATTACTAGAGGCAAAAATGACAAACCTGAAACTGTTCCTTTGGGCATGTCCCAAGAAGGCAGGTTCTTTGGGAAAAACAATAATGCTGAGAAAAGTAGAAGACAGCATGAAAAGAGGAAGACCAAATATGATGTATATTAACTCCATAAAAGAAGCCATAGGCAGGAGCTTACAGGAGCTGAGCTGGGCTGTAGAGGACAGGACATTGTGGACATCATTCATTCATAGGGTAGCCAGGTGTCAGAGCCGACTCAACAGCACTTAATTACACATACTGTACCCTGGTTACAGGCTTTTCAGGAGCAGATCCCTGCTTGCATGCCTTGGCAGCTGCATTTCCTACACTCCGTCCCACACCTTCAATGTTGTGGCCACAGTGACCTTTCTGCTTTTTGTCAGAGGGCCTTTGCTACAAATGTACCCTCTGCCTGGAATACTCTTACTTCACTTTGTCTTGATTGGCTCCTTGTCATTCACATCTCCGTTCTGCTGTTACTTAGGAGAAAGGATCTTCCTTTTTTTCCTCTGGTGTAAAATAACAACTACTCATGTCACCTTAACATAGCCATCTGCTATTTTTCTTGTTTGCTCCTTGTTGACTCTCTGTTTTCCCCCCACCAGAATGAAAGTTTCAGGAGAATAGGTAGGGATCACATCTGTTATGTTCAGAGCTGTATTCCCAAGTGCTAGGAACAGAGCCTGGAATGTGGGTCCAGATGATCAAACATTTGTAAAATGAATGAGTTTGCGAATAAGAATGGATTCTGTTGTTATTCAGAACCTGGGCACAGAGGTGTTCACATTTATACTGTTTTGTTATTTTAAATATGTAAATGTAATCAAGATGGCTTCTTTGTTCATTGCTTGTTGTCTTCCCACCCTATCTCCTCCCCTAATATTAATTGGAACTTTCTGAGGAGAGGCTATTTTCTCTGGCTTCATTTTATGTAGCTCTCTTCTAAGCATATTGTGGTTGCTGGGGTTTGGGTTTTTCTGTTTATAAGGAAGCAAGCTTTAGTGCGTTTGCCTGGAATAAAACAAACACAATAGCTCACTAAGATATGGCAAATTTATTTTACAGTACTCTGATTTTCTACCGACACTTTTTGCAATACTACCAAAGTTCTTAGACCCAAGGACATTAGACAGGAATTGACAAATTGACAGTGGCTAGATAGAAACAATTATGGAATGTGAGTAGCAGGGTGAGACATGGGGAACTCAGAGGGGATAGTGCTTCTTTCTGGCATGGCCTCATTCTTCCATGGCAAAAATAGTAGTGTGAGCGAGACCTTTGCAGAAGGCCTGTAATCTAGGGAGCTGCGAGGACTGTAAGGGGGAGTTGCTGGTGTGTCCACCTGGTTTAGGACAGTGTTTTTCAGCTGCCAGCCTGCTAGAGATTTGATGCTCTTTGCTGTGTGAGGGAAGTGCTCCAAGCTCCCTGGAGTAAGGAGGAAGTAAGACTCCAGCTACCTTTGTAGCTGTTTGGTTCCTAAATATTATTAGTGCTCAAAAACCTGGTCCTGGATTTAGAGAATAAAATCTGAGACATGAATATGAGCAGGAGATGGTGTCTGGAGCCAGCAGAGATGGACTTCTATTCCTTAAAAGGGTCAGTATTTTTTGAGAATGGTAGCCATGGCAGACACTGGTCTCTACTGATTTTCAAGGCTCCCTTTCTCCCAGTCAAAGCTGCCTTCTCCTTTCTCTTATGTATACATGGTTTCCTTAACATGCCTTGGATATTGTTGACCCTTCACTATTTGTAAAGCTCTCAAATGAAGGACATTGGATGGCCTCCTTGTCAGCTCTCTCCTTTGCTTATTTCCTTCTTTGAAGGACTTAGCCTTGTGGCTAACTCAGGGTATTTGGTCACTCTTGCTGCTACTTTAAAGTCAATTTACTGACCATCTTTCATCCTTCTGGGGCAGTGATTTTCAACCAGTGTGCCGCAAGAATTTTTTTTTTTTTTTTTGTATTTTTCTGAAGCTGGGAATGGGGAGAGACAGTCAGACAGACTCCCGCATGCGCCTGACCGGGATCCACCCGGCACGCCCACCAGGGGGCAAACTCTGCCCACCAGGGGGCGGTGCTCTGCCCCTCCGGGGCGTTGCCCTGTTGCGACCAGAGCTACTCCAGCGCCTGGGGCAGAGGCCAAGGAGCCATCCCCAGCGCCCGCCGGGGCCATCTTTGCTCCAATGGAGCCTCGCTGCGGGAGGGGGAGAGACAGAGAGGAAGGAGAGGGGGAGGGGTGGAGAAGCAGATGGGCGCTTCTCCTGTGTACCCTGGCCGGGAATCGAACTCGGGACTTCTGTACGCCAGGCTGACACACTACCACTGAGCAAACCAGCCAGGGCTCCGCAAGAATTTTTAAAACATAAAATACTTGATTTAGTCAGGGGCACTGACCTCTTTTCCCTTAGATTCTCAAATTAAAAAATGACAACAGCCAACACAACAATAGCTGTCCAGTGTGAATGAATAAAAATTATGTGGGTTTTTTTTTGTCAGAGAGGCAAGAAATAAATATTTTGGTGTGCTACAGAATTTTAGTACTGTACAGTTTTTGTGCCATGAGATGAGAAAGGTTGAAAATCGCTGATTTAGGGTAATCTTTAATTTATACTTAATTAACATCTATAAGTTCACTTTTAGTGAAGTCCCCCACCCCGTCCCACCCCTTTTTTATGCAAGAATTGCAGCTCTATGCCAGCAAGACAAGTATTCAAAGATTCTGATACCAGAGGGTGGCTTTTTGGTAGACAAGTGAATGCCTCTCTCAAGCAACTTTCTCTGAACTCAAAAATCATGATTAAGTCTCTTCTCACTTCTTTCAGCCTCCCCTCTTTCTGAGCCAAATATGACCTCTCTTCCTTTAATCTTACTTGCTCTATTTCCTGGCCTTTGCATAGTTTATACCCTTTTTAATTCGAGTGTTTTCTTTCTTTTTCTTAAAAAACATTTTTTAAATTTATTTATTGATTTTAGTGAGGAAGAGGGAGAGAGAGAGTGACAGAAACATAGATCTGTTCCTGTATGTGCCCTGACTGAGGATTGAACCAGCAACTTCTGTGCTTTGGGATGATGCTCTAACCAATTGAGCTATCCAGCCAGGCCCAAAGGAGTGTTTATTTAAGACTCTACCACAGCTTTCTTTCTCTCTCTCTCTCTCTCTCTCTCTTTTTGTGTGACAGAGATAGAGACAGAGGGACAGATAGAGACAGACAGACAGGAAGGAGAGAGATGAGAAGCATCAAATCTTCGTTTCAGATCCTTAGTCTCCTTAGTTTTCTCCTTAGTTGTTCATTGATTTTTTTCTCATGTCTCTTGACCAGGGGCCTGTAGCAGGGCGAGTTATGCCTTGCTCAAGCCAGTGACCTTGGGCTTCAAGCCAGCAACCATGGGGTCATGTCTATGATCCCATGCTCAAGCCGATGACCTTGCGCTTAAACCAGATGACCCTGTGACCTCGGGGTTTTGAACCTGGGTCTTCCGTGTCCTAGGCTGATGCTCTATCCACTGCGCTGCTCCTGGTCAGGCTGTTACAGCTTTCTTTTTGCCAGGGTTGTAGGTAATATGTTAGGTTTCATTGCACCCCCCCCATATAACTTGTTTTTTTGTGATCATAGATATGTGTTTCAGATGGGTAAAATGCACTGTTACACTCTTCCCATTTTGGCTGTGACATATAATTCTATTATTATTATTTTTTTAATATTGTATTTTTCTGAAGCTGGAAACGGGGAGAGACAGTCAGACAGACTCCCGCATGCGCCCAACCGGGATCCACCCGGTACGCCCACCAGGGGCAGAGCCACTCTAGCGCCTGGGACAGAGGCCAAGAAGCCATCCCCAGCGCCCGGGCCGTCTTTGCTCCAATGGAGCCTTGGGTGCGGGAGGGGAAGAGAGAGACAGAGAGGAAGGAGGGGGGGGTGGGGGTGGAGAAGCAAATGGGTGCTTCTCCTATGTGCCCTGGCCGGGAATCGAACCCCGGTCCCCTGCATGCCAGGCCGACGCTCTACTGCTGAGCCAACCGGCCAGGGCTTTAATTCTGTCATTTAAAGGTGAATCATCCAGGGAGTTCCCAAACCAAAGATGCTTTTAACCTTCAGGGGTAGTGCTGGCCTAAGTTTCTGTAATGCCTAATTAGGCTACTTATTTTTCTTTTTTTTGGTTAAAAAGTAAACAAACACATTTTTTATATTGATTTACATTTATTTTCTCTTCTTTCCTTAAATCCTAAGTGATAACTTCTTTAAAACAGTTGTCAGTCTTTGTGTTCACAAGAATTTGGAGGATTAGGCCTCTTTGTGTGTGTGTGTATGTGTGTGTGTGTGTGTGTGTGTATGACAGAGACAGAGAGCAAGACAGAGAGGGACAGATAGGGACAGACTGGAAGGGAGAGAGATCGGAAACATCAGTTCTTCATTGCGGCACCTTAGTTGTTCACTGACTGCTTTCTCATATGTGCCTTGACTAGGGGGCTGCAGCAGAGTGAGTGACCTTGGGCTCAAGCCAGCAACCATAGATAGGGTCATGTCTGTGATCCCAGCTCAAGGCAGCGACACCTCGCTCAAGCTGGCAAGCCTGCGCTCAAGCCGGATGAGCCTGCACTCGAGCCAGCAACCTCGAGGTTTCAAACCTGGGTCCCAGTCCGACACTATCCACTACATCACCGCCTGGTCAGGTGGATTAGGCCTCTTAATCTTGCCCCTATATTCTTCACCTATGCATCTGATAGAATAATAATAAACTGCTATGGGAACAGCTCTCAAATGTCTCTCTTCTCTTATACACACCCACACACATGAACATGTTCATATTCTAGAGAATGGACACTTCTCTAAGGAATACATCCTGTTTAATGCAAATGTCCTTTATTATGTCAAAATTCAGGAGACTTTGAAAAAGGCAGAATTAGTGTGGTCCCCCCCCCACACACAAAAAAAAGGGCTCAGAGCTCTTAAACCTTAAAAACCTGCTACTTAGAGAGCTTCAACAAAGCTGACAAATTGCAAACCTCATGTAGTAAGACTTTTCTCTCCTCTAATCTTTTTTTCCCCTTTCTCTATTTATTGTAACATCCTCTTTCATGGTCTTACCTTTCTAGAAAGTTGATTCCTTTTTCCCTGTTGGCTCTTAGCAGAGGAAGCAGCAGGATTTCTGGCTCTAATTTACGGTTTACATTTCTTCTCTATTCCCTCTCTTTTGCCCCCAGTTCCTCATCTCCCAGTAGTACTCTGCCCTCCTCCCCAAGTCAGAGTGGACAGTGTTACCTCCACTGATATGTAGCTTTGGCATATGATGTTGGCAGTACTGGCTTAGTGATTTATTATATTTGGGGGCCTGTTTTGTGCATGTGCTGCTAGATGAGGAAATGTTTTTTTTTGTTTTTGTTTTTGTCTTTGGTACCATCTTTCCCCTTGCCTGCCTAGGTCCCATGAGCCCTGTTGCCAAGGGAATGGAGAACTCTTTACCATGATTAAATCATTATTCCATAAAGTTATGAAATAGCAGTTCAGAGCAAGATATCAGGAGTCTCCCTGAAGTTTCCATGAAACAGGTGACCTTTTAGTTACATTTTTTTTTCAACATATTTGAAGATCCCTTTGAGGAGAGTTAAAGCAATAATTATAACTTCAGCAAAGAAAACTAATTTGGAGCCAGAATATTTTAATAAGCTTAAAAGATCAAAACCAGCTGATACATAATAAATAGGAGTTTGAGCTTTGTTCTCTTCTTACTTATTCCTTTCTCTTTTGCATTATTATTTTTGGGTGTTCTTCCGAAGACTTACTTGGGTATTCTCCTTTATTTTCCTGGTGGTGGAATGAGGATATTGGTGACAGCCTGCTGAGATTCAGGCAGGTTGAGGGAGTAGAAGTGGGCTGCCTTCAGGAACTGCTAAATCCAGGGGTTTGGGTTCATCAGTGGTTGGGGTAGGCTTGCTTTTACTTCTAGATCCATTTGCATTCTCCCAGGGATTCTTTGGGGCTGACTATATTTGCCAGATGATTCTCTCTGAGAAATGAAATTAATTTTCTGGGTGGTTCTAAGAATTTTTGCCAATCTGAGCAGTGAGAGGCTCAAGTCAAAGATATGTGGATTTATCTCCTTAAAGTCTTTAGGTGACAGTAGTATGGCCCCCAATCCGTTTGGGAGACAGGCAGTTCTGTATAATAGTTAAGAGTTTGGGCTTTGGAGTCAGATTTGTTTTCTAATTCTGTCTCTGCCACTCATTAGCTCGTGACCTTGAAAAAATGACTTAACCCTCTGAGTCTTAGCTTTCTCATCTGTAATGGGATGATAGTACCTATGACATAGGGTTCTTGTGAGCCCAATATATAGGGATTATCTACTCTTTAAATGTTAGCTATAATGTTATTTTAAGTTACTGATGAAAATCAAAGTGAGCCTTCTTGGGAAGAGAAAAGGAGGAAGTTGCTAGAAGAACCTTGAAGAACAATATGGAGTTCAGGGGGAGAAAAGAAGCATCTAGCAAAAAAGAAAAGTAGGAGGCCCTGGCTGGTTGGCTCAGTGGTAGAGCATTGGCCCGGCTTGTGAAGTCCTGGGTTTGATTCCCAGTCAGGGCACACAGGAGAAGCGCTCATCTGCTCCTCCACCTCTTCCTCTCTTGCTTCTCTCTTTCTCTTCCCCTCCTGCAGCCATGGCTTGATTAGAGCAAGTTGGCCATGGGTGCTGAGGATGGCTCCATGGCCTCTGTATCTGGCCCTAAAAATGGCTCCGGTTGCAATGGAGGAAGGGCCCCAGATGGGTAGAGCATTGCCCCCTAGTAGGCTTGCCTGGTGGACCCCGGTTCGGGCATGTGTGATAGTCTGTCTCTACCTCCCCTCCTCTCACTTAAAAAAAAAAAAAAAAAAGAAACAAAAGTAGGAGAACTCTGGGTACTCTAATGAATTACCTATTGTTTTACTACATTAGTGAGTCCCAAGTCTTCCCCTTTGCTAATCCACCAACCTGGTTTTCTCCCAGAAACCGGAAGCTAGTTACTGGCTTCTCAGCCAAGATCAAATACGATGGCAGCCACCATGTCCTCCAGTACCAAGATATGATTATTGTTACAAAGCATACTGCCATGTTTACCACCTGCACTTTGAAGTGTTAGAAATATTTAAAACTGAGTCATACATGTCAGAACAATTTTAAAAAGTGCATTTTGGGAGCTGTACCTTTGCCCTGACAGTATGTTTATAGCTTGCTTATTTTATTTTTAGAGGGGGGCGGAGAGACAGAGACAGGAAGGGAGAGAGATGAGAAGCATCAACTCGTAGTTGTGTCACTTTAGTTGTTCATTGATTGCTTCTCATACATGCCTTGACTGGGGGCTCCAGCTGAACCAGTGACCTTTGGGCTCTAGCCAGTGATTGTGGGATCATGTTGACGATCCCACACTCAAGCTGGTGAGCCTGCACTCAAGTTGGCAACTTCGGGGTTCTGAACTTGGGACCTCAGCATCCCAGGTTGACATTCTATCTATTGAGCCACCACTGGTCAGGCTATTAGCTTGCTTATTAATTCCAGGATTGCTTAACTTGAAGCACCTCTGTGCCAGCCTGCTCACATAACACTCATCCTGAAGGCTTAGAGAGAGGGGCTCAGCTTGACTCACTTGTTCTCTCTTGTCCCTGAGAAGTCATCAAGTGATGAACAGGGGGCAGAGGGAAGACTGAACTACTTGTGGCTGATGCTTCTCCCCAAATGCGTCTGTGTGGGAAAGAACAAATTGAAAGCTGAATGGCGCAGAACAACAGTTTAGGAGACTCAATGTTTTGGAAAACAGTGAAGTTCAAATAAATTAGATGAAAACCTTTAACAGTTTGGTTTGCTTTCTCATCAAGATGTTGGACTCTAGGCTATTTCTCTCCTTACCTGATAATTAGAACACTAAGATGTTAGTTTGGTCTCTGATAAAGCTTTGCTGTGATATGGAGTAAGGAGAGAGGCTTGTCTGGAGGCACTGCAGCATAGGGATTATCAGCTCTGATTACTTCAAGCCTTGGCAGGGTCACCCACCAGAGTACTTGAGTCTGTCTTAGGGAGGCTGTGTGCAGAAAAAGAGCCAAGGTACAGGCCTCAAGAGAGCAGGCCTGGAGTCACAAGGGCCCAGATTCAAAGCCTGGCTTTGCAACTACTTATTTGTTTCCTGTGGCTGCTGTATCAAATTAACACAAACTTGATGGCTTAAGACAGCAGAGATAGAGTCTAGCCAGGCAGTGATGCAGTGGATAGAGCATCAGACTGGGACATAGTGGACCCATGTTCGAAACCCCGAGGTTGCCAGCTTGAGCGCGGGCTCACTAGCTTGAGCACAGGGTCGCTGGCTTGAGCGTGGGATCATAGACATGAGTTCCCATGGTTGTTGGCTTGAGCCCAAAGGTCACTGGCTTGAGTAAGGGGTCACTCACTGCTGTAGTCCCCCAGTCAAGGCACATATGAGAAAGCAATTAATGAACAACTAAGGTGCTGCAACAATGAATTTATACTTCTCATCTCTCTCCCTTTCTGTCTGTCCTTATCTGTCCTTCTCTCTGTCTCTGTCACAAAAAAAAAATCAGAGATAGGCCCTGGCTGGTTGGCTCAGTGGTAGAGCATCAGCCCAGCATATGGATGTCCTAGGTTCAATTTCCAGTCAGGGCCCACAGGAGAAGTGACTATCTGCTTCTCTACCCCTCTTTCTTTTTTTCTCTCTCTCCTTCCCTTGCTTCCCCGCCTCTTGCAGCCATGGCTTGAGTGGTTTGAGTGAGTTGGCCCCGGGTGCTGAGGATGGCTCAGTGGCCTCTGCCTCAGGTGCTAAAAATAGCTCAGTTGCTGAGTAACAGCCCTAGGTGGAGCTTGCCAGGTGGATCTTGATGCCTCGCCTCCTCTCACTTAAAAAAAAAAAAAGGAGAGGGAGATAGAGAGACAGACTCCTGCGTGTGCCTCAACCAGGATCCACCCAGCAAGTCCACTAGGGGCTTTACACATCTGGGGCCGTTGGTCCATTGCTTAGCAATGGAGCACTTTTTTTAGTGCTTGAGACAGAGGCCATGGAGCCATCCTCAGCTCCTGAGGCCAACTCACTTGAGGTAATCCAGCCGTGGCTGCTGGGGGTGGGGGGTGGAGACAGAGAGAGAAGAGGAGTGGAGAAGCAGACAGTTGCTTCTCCTGTGTGCCTTGACTAGGAATCGAACTCAGGACATCCACACGCTGGGCCAATGCTCTACCATTGAGGCAATCGTCCAGGGCTCCCTTCCTCTTATTTAAACAAAGCAAAAAACAGTAGAGATATATTCTCTCCTAGTTCTAAAGGCCAGAAGTCTGAAGTCAGAATCACTGGGCTGAAATCAAGCAGGGCTGTACTCCTTCCAGAGGCCCTAGGGAAGACTCTGTTCCTTGCTAATTTCAGGTTCCGGTGGCTGCTGGCATTCCTTGGCTTATGGTCACATCACTCCACTCTTTTAAGTTCAGCATCTTCAAATCTCTCTGCTCTGTCTTCATATCACCTTCTCTTATGTACTTGTGTCAGATCTTCCTCTGCTTCTTTCTTATAAGGACATTGTGATTATATTTAGGGACTATCCAGATACTCATTCAAAAGAATTATCTTAGTTAAGGGTTAAGACCCTTAACTTAATCACATCTGCAAAGACCTTTTTAAAATAAGGTAACATTTATAGGTTTCATGCCTTAGGACAGGGGTCCCCAAACTACGGTCCACGGGCCACATGCGGCCCCCTGAGGCCATTTATCCGGCCCCCGCCGCACTTCCGGAAGGGGCACCTCTTTCATTGGTGGTCAGTGAGAGGAGCACATTGACCATCTCATTAGCCAAAAGCAGGTCCATTGTTCCCATTGAAATACTGGTCAGTTTGTTGATTTAAATTTACTTGTTCTTTATTTTAAATATTGTATTTGTTCCTGGTTTTTTTTTTTGTTTTTTTTTTGAACTTTAAAATAAGATATGTGCAGTATGCATAGGGATTTGTTCATAGTTTTTTTTTATAGTCCGGCCCTCCAACGGTCTGAGGGACAGTGAACTGGCCCCCTGTGTAAAAAGTTTGGGGACCCCTGCCTTAGGACCTGATATCTTTGGAGGGCTGTTTATTGTTTACAACACTGGGATTTGGGTAAGTGACCTTCACTAATATATTTCCTTATCTGTAAAATAAAAATGGTTATTTTATCTTCACCTTGTTTCCACGAGGCTTAAATGACACCTTATATGCCAAACACTTGACAGTGCCAAGTGTGTAGTTGTGCTAGTACTTAGTATTATTATTTATATACATATATATTATATGTTGCTATTACTATTTTTTAGCCATCTTCTGTCAAAGGGAGGAAAATAGTTCCTTAAGAGTTTGTTTGACTTGCGGCAGTTTCTCTCTCACCCCTATCCACCATGGCCCCCGCAGCCCTAAGATATTTGGCCATTACCCTCCACGGTCGGAAGTTGTGCCCTCAAGACCACCTTCTTACCAAGTCCTCCATTTTCCACATGGACTGGTCTTTGGGAACAGGCCTTACCCTTCAGATCGGAATGTTTGTGTCCCTAAAAATTTGTATGTTGAAGCCCTAACCCTCAGTATGGCAGTATTCAGAATAAGGAAGTAATTAAGGTTAAATGAGGTCATAAGGGTGGGACCCTGATTTGATAGGATTAATATCCTGGCGCGAGAGGGAGCACCAGCGAGCCCTCGCTCTGCATCCACACACTGAAGAAAGGCCATGTGAGTACATCGGGAGAAGGTGGCTATGAACAGGCCAGGAAATGCATTCTTACTAGAAACCAGATGGATCAGAATCTTGATCTTAAACTTTTAGCCACCAAAACTGTGAGAAAACAAATGTCTGTTGTTTAAGCCACCAAGTCAATGGTGTTTTGTTTTGTTATGAGGGCAGACTAATACAGGGGGTACAACCTGACTTACACCCAGTGAGGGAAGAGTTTGAAATCTGGAATTATTCTCATTTATCATTCAAGGCAGTTTACTGTGTTGCTGCTTTTTCATGGATAAGTGTAACTCCATAATGAAGCATGGAAGAATATTATTTTTACAGTGATGTTTAATATCTGATAACTATTAGCCAAAAGGTACGTCCCCAGTGAGATACTATAAATATATTTTATCCGTTCTATTACTTGCTATTTTATAAACTCACCCCTAAAGCATTTTAATCTTGTTTTTCCTACTTGTCTTCAAGTGACAAATTGTTCTGATTTGCAACTTTGGAGCATAATTACTGTATTCATTAATTTCTTTTCTTCCCCTCTATTTATTACTAGTTTCTTGAAGAAATTTTTCCCTTGATTTACACTAACCAAGACAGGTAACTTGATTTTTTTAAAACTATCCTTATTGAGCATTTCTACTTATTTATTCAATAAATATATATGTATATATTTAACTTATTGGCTTGAGAGAGAGAGAGAGAGAGATGGGTTTGTTGTTCCACTTATTTTATGCATTCATCAGTTGATTCCTGTATGTGCCCTGACTGGGGATTGAACATGCAGCCTTGGTATGTCAGGACAACATTCTAACTGACTAAGCTACCCAGCCAGGGCCAGGTCACTTGATTGAAAGAGTATTTTATAACACTGGGTTTTCTGGCTCCCTTGGCACACTGATAGGAGGGCTGTGTCAACATCTTAGCTGGTCTGAGCTTAGATGAAAAAGAGGCTTCTGGGGCGGGGGCTCTGTACTAAGGCTGTTTTATATGCTTTTTTTTTTTTTTTGTACTGGGCAAGGGGCAGAAGAGGCTCACTTAGTTTTCTTACCAGAGATTCAGTCATAGACATAGACATAAACCAAGCAAGTATTATGTACAGGACATTGTGCATGGCACTGTGGGGGACATGGTTCTTGGCTCACAGGGCTGTTTATTCAGTACATGCTGATTAATTTAATGTGTGACTGGACAGAGTGACCTTAGTATTCAGAGAGACTGAAGGGAGCAAGCCAGGGGCCAGTGACAGGGGACTAGTGGCTGGGTAAAGGGTGCTGTAACCTCCTGGAAATGTAACAGAATTGGAAGCATCTTCTTGAGGGCCATGATGGCCTTGCTCTTGGAACTGCAAGAGGAAGCAGCAGAGGAGGAAGGCTATGTTAAAGCATGGGTAATTTTGCATTTAGTTTTTTTTTCTGGTATTTTTGCCTTGTGAGTCCCCTCTTCTTTTCACTGTTCTGTGTGTTCTGTGTAAGTGCACATGTTTCATAAATGTGATCACCTTAGGCAGTTTAGGGAGGAGATGGAAAAATAGTAGTTTAGACAAGCTGGCTCAAGGTAGGGTAGAGACAGGGATGTATGTGAGTGAGATGCCTGGGAAAAGAGCTGAAGAATGTGAGAAAGCAGAAGCCAGAGGGATTTGAATTAATGTAGAACTGAATGGGAGCCCAGCTTATAACAGTCTATCTGGGCTGGATATGCAGGGAAGGAGCACAGGAGGGATATTTGTCTGTAAGAATGAGGAAGGATAGAGAGCCTGGGATATTGGGGGAAAGGGAACACTGGGAAGAATGGCTTAATTTTCTCATCACTGACACCCCATGTATCTCTTCATTATGACATGTGTCATGTCATGTGGCAATTATTTATATGCCTTTTCTTACAGAAAGTAGGAGAGGGTGCTTGATTATCTCTGTATCTCTTACTTAGTACTGTGTTGATCGTATAGCAGGTGCTGCACAGACGGCTGATGATGAACATGTTTGAGGTTAAGACCTCTGAGCTACCCAGTAAGGACTGAAGTATGAGGGGTAAGGGTAGGAAAGAGGGGAGATGATCAAATAATTGGCTTTGGTAGTGATTTAGGATAAAACTGAGAAGTGAGCCTAACTCAGAATCTAAGTCATCCTTCAAGAATTTACTGAACGTTGCTTTTGTGTCCTGTCGAGTTAGCTGGACACAGTGGATGTTGTCCCTGTTGTTATGATGCTTACGGCCTAGCAGGAGAGAAGGACAACTAAATAAGAATGTGTGCCCTGGCTGGTTGGTTCAGTGGTAGAGCGTCGGCCTGGTGTGCAGGAGTCCCGGGTTCGATTCCTGGCCAGGGCACACAGGAGAAGTGCCCATCTGCTTCTCCACCACTCCCCCTTTCTTTCCTCTCTGTCTCTCTCTTCCCCTCCTGCAGCCAGGGCTCCATTGGAACAAGGTTGGCCCGGGCGCTGAGGATGGCTCTATGGCCTCTGCCTCAGGAGCTAGAATGGCTCTGGTTGCAACAGAGCAACGCCCCAGATGGGCAGAGCATCGCCCCCCTGGTGGGCATGCCGGGTGGATCCTGGTCGGGCACATGCAGGAATCTGTCTACCTCTCCATTTCTAACTTTAGAAAAATACAGAAAAAAAAGTGTAATAAGTGCTATAGTCAGAGAAGTACAGGTACTGTGGCAATACTTAATCTGGGCTAGTGGCTAGAGGGCCTTCTAGCAGAAATGTCTTGTGAGATAAGTAGGAAACGTTTTAGGATGAGTAGGAATTTGCCAGATAAAGAGAGGAAACAGTTCTAAACAGAGTCCAACATGTGCAAAGGCCTGAAGGTGGGAGACAAGATATCTTAGGGCATTGGGAAAAAAGTGTTGTTTTTTAAAAATGATTTTATTTATTCATTTTTAGAGAGAAAGAGAGAAAAAGAGAAAGGGGGATGGGGAGAAGTGGGAAGCATCAATTTGTAGTAATTGCTTTCCATGTGTGCCTTGACTGGGCAAGCCTAGGGTTTCAAATCACTGACCTCACATTCCAGGTTGAATGCATTACCCACTGTGCTACCATAGATCAGGAGAAAAAAAGTTTCTTAAAGGCAATTTTAAACAGGGTCAGGAAAGCTGTGAAGCTAGAAACGATCTGGGCTGGATGGTGGAGGGCCTGAGTGTGGAAATTGGCCTTTATCCTGAGGGTCATGGAAAATCATTGAATGTTTTCAGGCAGGAGAGAGTAGGAGAAAATTCATGCTCTGGCTATAGAATAAGCACCCTACTGTTTAATGAAGGTATATACTTGTAATTTGCTGATCTCCTACCCCAAGATCCTTTGACTCTGCAGCAGAGTCTACCCATTTGCTCTAAATCACTGTCTGAGTGCAGGAGCCTGAAATGTGGATGGAGATTGCCATAGGCCTGAGTCCCTGGTGTTTGATCTTAGACCCAGAGCCCAAGGCTGTGTTGCTTAGTGTAAGGAGTTTCAGGACTGAAGCTCTCACCTCAGTCCTTTCATAGCAGCTTAAAAGTACTCAGCTACTGCACATTCCTCTATGCTGTGTTCTCAACAAATTGAAAAATTTTATAACAATGTCAAATCAATGGGAAAAGTTTTGAAAAGTAGGATTGAGAAATAAGGACGTCTTTCCTTTTCTCCCTGTAAAGGAATTTGAAAAATATAGATATTCTAAGGTATATTTAAAATATCCTTGGGGCTTCCTTTCCTTTCCTTTTTTTTTTTTTTGGTATTTTTCCGAAGCTAGAAACGAGGAGAGACAGTCAGACAGACTCCTGCATGCACCCGACTGGGATCCACCCGGCATGCCCACCAGGGGGCGACGCTCTGCCCACCAGGGGGGCGTCGCCCAGAGCCACTCTAGTGCCTGGGGCAGAGGCCGAGGAGCCATCCCCAGCGCCCGGGCCATCTCTGCACCAATGGAGCCTCGGCTGCGGGAGGGGAAGAGAGAGACAGAGAGGAAGGAGAAGGGGAGGGGTGGAGAAGCAGATGGGCGCTTCTCCTGTGTGCCCTGGCTGTGAATCGAACCCAGGACTTCTGCACGCCAGGCCGACGCTCCACCACTGAGCCAATCGGCCAGGGCCTTCCTTTCCTTTTGAAAGAGTTTTACATTAACCAAAAATCCGACAGAGATGCTTGTGGGAAGATAATTCCTTTTGGCTGAAGCTTAAACTTCACGTTGTGAGGTTTTTGATTTTCTTTTCGTTGGCAGTGGTTTAGGACCCAACTATGCAGTGAATCTCTTATGTGTCCCCTTTGTACCAACCTAACACAAACCAAATTAAGTCAATTTTCAGTCAAGGAGATGAATGACAGGTTTTTCCTTAGAAAAGAAACCACAAGGCCCCAAAGTACTGGATACAATAAAAAGTGAAGATTTCAGTAGCATGTGTGCCATTAGGCATAGCATTAATGTCAGAAAAACAGGAGGTGCTTTTAAAGTAGTAGTTGAAAATATGCCATCCCAGAGAGATGAACAAGAGTGCTTTTTCTCCCCTCTCCCCTCTTCTCTTTTGTAGTTTGTGCATGCTTCTGTTTTCAGCACCTTGCACAGTACATAGTACATGGGAGGTGTGGAGAGACATCTGAATGATGAAAGGATGGTTTTGAGCAGGTTCTTCTTTCTCTCCTGTTGCCCCTTCCCTTCAGCTCCTGAGCCTGCCATTTGTTCATTTCTTCGTCCATTTGTTCATTCATCAACATACATGTATTCCTTCTGGGCCAGTGATGGGAATGGGATGAAGGGAAGTTTCCATTGAATTGAGGCTCAGAGGCATGGCCAGATTAATCCTTCTTAAATACCTGTTTTGTCCTTTACTTTGGGAAATTGATTTCGAAGCTACTATCAACACTAACATTATCTTCTTGACAGTTGCCTTCTTCCGCCTGCTTTGGTGGAAGGAAATAGCTTCCCTTATGGTGAGGGAGGGTAGCAGAGTAGGGATGAAGACTCTTCAACTCCATGTATGTCTCATCCATGGGGTGGGGCTGTGGGGAGCCAAGCCTGCCTCATCTCGGATTTAATTCTCATAATCATAGGCCTGGCTGTGGGCTCCCAAGGCATTGGAATCTCCAGAGGATTCATACAAGGCACCAAACCCTCTCTGCAGCCCACAATTTAGTTGCAACTGTGATGGAATGGGACCCCTGAGTGCAGAAGATGACTTTTATTGAGAGTGTTTCAGAGGGGCTTAGAAGACTGGATTTTGGGTAGTCCAGAATCTCTGGGCTGAACAAACAAGAGATTCATTAAAGCTGTGTGCCTTCTGTTTCTTCATTGTATTATTCTGCTCAGGTCTTGCTTCATTGAAAGCCTACTTGAGTAGCCCTCCCCTGAGAGGTCGGGGGTGGCTTATAGCAATTTGGGAAGGAGTAAGGAAGGGAGATAGTAGATAAAATTGACAGTAGTTGATGATGGATGGTCAGGGGATGGAAGGGCAGGTTGGGAAGAAAGAAGTGAGGTGTTGAAGAGAGCTCTTGGGTTTCTGGCTTGTGCAGTAGAGCTAGGCAACTCTAGAGGATCAGAAATATGGTGGGAAGAGCATGAACTAATTATCTGTGAACTTGTTGAGTGTGAAACATGAGAGGAGAGGAGAGCAGGCATATCCTTTAGGGAGAGGTGGCATAGACTGTTTAGAATCTTAGTCTGCTTTCCTGTTCAAGTTATCTACTGGGTGGGGTTTTAGGGCACTGTGAGGGTAATACCGTTCAACTCCAGATTTTGTTTACTGGCTCTTTTTATTTAATAGATGCTGAGAATTTGCAAGAGCCAACAAACCACTGAACTGTCAGGCAAAGGAATTTGTTCCTAGGCAGAGTTCACAAACAGTGGTGCCCCTCTTATCTTAGCAGGTTTATAACAGGCTTCCTTTTCCCCACTCTAATCTCCATTTTACCAACAGGTTGTTCCAAAAAGAAGATTCTAGAAGTTTGCAATAATAGTGCAGTGAGCTATGTGTTTGAAACTCATCTGCCCTGTCTGGTAGAGTTCTTGTGTATCATGAAGCCTGTTGCTCCAGCTGTTGGAATAAATGCTCATTCCTTGTTTCATGCCTCTAGATCTTCAAACATACTCTTGTCTCTGGAATGCCTTTCTCATTGTCTTTGTTTGGCTGATTCTTTTTTTTATCATTAATTTTTTTTTATTATTTAAAGATTTTTTTTATTTTTAATTTATTGTGTTGACATGATTTCAAGTATCCCGCTCAATATGACACCCTCTACCCACTACATTGTATCCCCCAGGCCCCATGCAACATCTGTTCCAACCCCATTTACCCCCTTTACGTTCCTCACCCTCCCTTCATCTCCTCTTTCCCTGTGGGAATTGCTACTCTGTTGTCTGTATCTATGTGTTATGTATATATTAAATATAATTTGGCTAATCTTGTCACCTTTGATCTTGTCCCTTCTTCCCTCTTCCCTCTGACAGCTGTCTGTTTGTTCCCTGTGACCCTGCCTCTGTTTGTATTTTGTCCCTCAGTTTATTGTGTTCATTGGATTGTACATATAAATGAGATCATATGATATTTGTCTTTCTCTGCCTGTCTTATTTCACTTAGCATAATACCCTCCAAGTCAATCCATGCCCTCACAAAAGGTGAAATTTCTTTTTTCACGGCCACATAGTATTCCATTGTGTAGATGTATTACAACTTTTTTACTCACTTGTCCACTGAAGACACTTGGGCTGTTTCCAGATCTTAGCTATTGTGAACAATGCTGCCGTGAACATGGGGCTGCCTATCTTCTTTTGAATCAGTGTTTTGGGATTCTTAGGATATATTCCTAGAAGTGGGATGGCTCGGTCAAAGGGCAGTTCCATTTTTAATTTTTTGAGGAAACGCCATACTGTTTTCCACAGTGGCTGCACCAGTCTGCATTCCCACCAGCAGTGAGGAGGGTTCCCATTTCTTCATACCCTCGCCAGCACTTGTTTGTTAATCAAGGCCATTCTGGCAGGTGTGAGGTGGTATCTCATTGTGGTTTTAATTTGCATTTCTCTAGTGATTTCTGATGTTGAGCATTTTTTCATATGCCTATTGGCCATCTGTATGTCCTCTTTGGAGAAGTATTTATTCAGGTCCTTTGCCCATTCTGTAATTGAACTGTTTACCTTCCTGGTGTTGAGTTTTATAAATTCTTTATAAATTTTGGTTATTAACCCCTTATCAGATGCATGGGCAAGTATGTTCTCCCATTGAGTGGGTTGTCTTTTTATTTTGTTAATGGTGTCTTTTGCTGTGCAAAAATTTGATATAGTCCTATTTGTTTATTTTGTCTTTTATTTCACTTGCCTGAGGAGATATATTTGCAGAAATATTACTTCGAGAGATGTCTGAGAGTCTACTGCCTGTGTTTTCTTATAGGATTTTTATGGTTTTGCATCTTACATTTAATTAAATCTTTTATCTATTTTGAGTTTATTTTTGTGAATGGTGTAAGTTGGTGGTCTAGTTTAATTTTTTTTTTGCATGTACATGCCCAATTTTCCCAACACCGTTTATTAAAGAGACTCTTTACTCCATTGTATACTTCTGCCTCCTCTGTCAAATATTAATTGACCATAAAGGCATGGGTTTATTTCTGGGTTCTCTGTTCTGTTCCATTGATCTTTATGCCTGTTCTTATGCCAGTACCAAGCTGTTTTAAAAATATGGAATGCCTCACAAATTTGTGTGTCATTTTTGTGCAGGGGCCATGCTAATCTCTGTATTGTTCTGATTTTAGTATATGTGCTGCTAAAGTGAACACTAGCTGATTCTTTTTCCTCTTTTAATCTTTAAAGCTCACCTCTTCCAGGAAGTTCTCCTTGAACTCCATCTCCTAATGAAGATAACTGTTTTTTCCTACCTTAGAGCCCTCTAGCTATCTTTGACAAAGATATAACACTATAACCCTATAGTAGTTATAGTGCTTTACTCATCTCTCTTGCTCATCTGGAAGCTCCTGGAGGACAGGATTCCTATTAGTCTTTGTATCCTTAGCATTTGACAGATGTCTGGGATACAGCAAATCTCAATGAGTATATATTGGAAGATAATCTGCTGATTTGAGGTGGCTGCAGCTGGATATATGTTTCATAGTAGGCAATAAGGATTTCTTTTTCTTTTCATAGTGCACAGAATTTTGAGTTTTTGGTAGCTATATGGGACAATGAACAAGGTCTTTGAAAAAATATTTTTCTGGATTGATGTGGCTGTTAACCGCTCATCTGGAATTGAAATGGCTTTGGTGTGGGTGTGAAACTGCAGGTAGGAAGTGAGCAGTGTGGCTGGGCTGCGTGGGGTATAGTGCTGTTCTGTGTTTTTTTTTTCTGGATGTTCTCCATGTGTTTGTGAGCTATACCCCAAACATCTGGCTTCTCTGAAGTCAGGCTTGTGCCTAGTTGTTTATTAGAATGGTTGCTTTCAGGGTAAGAGTCTGTAATATTAACCAAGCTTCTTTTACCTTTTCTGTGTTGGCCTACCCAGGGACTGCATTGGCTGTTTTAAGGAGAGCTGCCACAAGTGTAATCCCTGAGCAGTGAGAGTCAGGATGGAATAATTGGGAAGAATTGTCTCCTACTTTGTGACAGAGCAGGCCCTTTAGGCAAAATAGAATAGGCGATGAATGACACAGACAAAAAAAGTAAGGTTAATTGGTAGTTTTGTAAGGAAACTAGAAAGAACTGGGGCCCTTGTTGTAAGGGTGAGGCAAGGGAGGGCCTTTTGGCATCTCTCACAGCTTTGATACTCTTGAAATTATAGTCTTCCTCATGACCCAGTGGGATGGGTTCAGAGCTCTTGCTACCCATAACAAGGGCTCCAAATGCTTACTAATCCTTGGCCAAATGAGCTCCGCCTGGAGGCTGATTGTGAGACTGATTATGTTCACCTGGGCAGGTAGCTGGCATGTCATCCCATTTTGTCAAATCTGATACTGTGAAAAGGCTACCTGGCAAAGTTGTCCTTGTGGAGCCCCTACTGTGGCAGCAGAGACTTCCTGGGATCCTGCTGGCATCCCTGTCATAAACTCATTCACTGGAACTCAGACCCTTTCAGGCTCCCGTCTAGAATGTTGCTGTTGGCTGAACTGTACCCCTGTCAGTCGCACAGCTGATGACTCCTGGAAGGCTGGGATTTGGTTGGTGGCATTTTGCAGAGCCCCCCGACCCTGCCAGCTGTCATGAATCCTGTCGTAGCCCTCTTGTGCATACATCCTTGAATGTCTCGTGATATACCACTCTTAAGAACAGATACCAGATGTCTCTTTTGGGTTTATATGTGCCCTTTTAAAAAAGATTACACTTGAAAAAATAAAGTGTAGCCTGGTTTGGCAATCTTCCATGCTCAGAATGTATTCGTCATGTTTTTGCTGCCCTGTGGAGACCAGGGATGTGGAGAGAAACCACCTTATCAGGAGATTCTAGAAAAAAAACAGGGTTCTGCTGGCACTTCTCCAGGAATATGGGCTTCTCTCCTTCTGCAGCCTGCCAAGGCCAGGGCCGGGGAACTTCTCCACAGGGCAATGTGCTCTGTGCCAGTGTCCAAAGGTCTTAAGGGATTTAATTAAACAACTAATAGATTAGGGCAGTGGTAGTCAATCTGGTCCCTATCGCCCAGTAGTGGGCATTCCAGCTTTCATGGTGGGTGGTAGCAGAGCAACCAAAGTACAAATAAGATAGATTTAACTATAGTAAGTTGTTTTATAAAAGATTTTTTCTGCCAAACTTAGTGAAAATCCGACATAAAGTACTTGGTAAGTAATTATTATTATATGCTTTAACTTGCTGTAACTCTGCTTTATAAATTTTATAGGCCCTGGCCGGTTGGCTCAGCGGTAGAGTGTCGGCCTAGCGTGCGGAGGACCCGGGTTCGATTCCCGGCCAGGGCACACAGGAGAAGCGCCCATTTGCTTCTCCACCCCTCCGCCGCGCTTTCCTCTCTGTCTCTCTCTTCCCCTCCCGCAGCCAAGGCTCCATTGGAGAAAAGATGGCCCGGGCGCTGGGGATGGCTCTGTGGCCTCTGCCTCAGGCGCTAGAGTGGCTCTGGTCACAAAATGGCGACCCCCAGGATGGGCAGAGCATCGCCCCCTGGTGGGCAGAGCTTCGCCCCATGGTGGGCGTGCCGGGTGGATCCCGGTCGGGCGCATGCGGGAGTCTGTCTGACTGTCTCTCCCTGTTTCCAGCTTCAGAAAAATGCAAAAAAATAAAAATAAAAATAAAAATAAATAAATAAATAAATAAATTTTATAAAGTAAAGTTACTTCCCTACTTTATAAATCACCATTTCTGTGGAACTGGTGGATGGTTAGATAATTTTACTACTAACAGAGATACAAAAGTGGGTAGTAGATATAAAAAGGTTGACTACCCCTGGACTAGGATGTTTTAAGTTAAAGTGTAATTTTGTAGATGTTAGAAGGTTATTTATTTACTTATTTTGCAAGAGAGGCAGACAGAAAGGGAGAGAGTTGAGAAGTATCAACTCAATAGTTGTGACACTTTATTTGTTCATTCAATCGCTTTCTCATATGTGCCCTCACTGGGGGGGATCCAGATGAGCCAGTGACCTTGGCCTTCAAGCCATGATGCTTGAGCTTAAACCAGTGACCCATGGGGTCATATGACCCCATGCTCAACCTGGTGACCCTGTGCTCCTGCTGATGAGCCTGTGCTCACAACAGCGACCTTGGGGTTTTGAACCTGAGACCTCAGCATTCCAGGTTGATGCTCTATCCACTGCGCCACCGCCTGATCAGGCAAGGGTTATTTTTTTTTTTTTTAAGATTTTACTTATTTATTTGAGAGAGAGAAAGGGGAAGGAGCAGGAAGCATCAACACCCATATGTGCCTTGACCAGGCAAGCCCAGGGTTTTTGATCGGGCGACCTTTTGATCGGACTTTGTTCCAGGTCAACACATTATCCACTGTGCCACCACAAGTCAGGTGGCAAAAGGATATTTAAGTATCAGTTAACTAGTGCTTTTTAATATTACCTCTTGAACTCAAGTTTGGTTTCTGTAGTTGACATAGATACTTGACAAACCCAAGTTTAGTGTGGAAGAGTGGGGCACTGTTGAACATGGACTTGAAGGAGGGGGGAGAGGAGAGAACATATAATTTACAGTTGCTGAAATAATTCAGCTGTTTCCCTTGCTGATTGCTCTCCTCTTCTGGACTGCTGATGCAGTGAATTGTTAATGGGTTGGGCTCTTGCTGTGCCAATCAAGGTTGGGATGAGACCATTTTGATTGGAATAAATTCTGAGATTGGGAGGAACACTTTAAATTTGAAACTAATGCCACATTTCTCCTCAATCCCAGCATAGGAGCTAAGCTTTGGGGTTGATATGAGGGCTACATCTTGTTGGGTGAAAGCAGGCACTGAACTGTGGAATGTTGTTGATTAGGTAATGAAGGAAAGTGAGATGAGGGTCCAGCCTACAGATCTGCAGACAAACGGAGTTGCTCATAGACAGAAAAGTTGATTCTGGACTGGTTGGTGAGCCCTTGTATTATTTCACTCCCTGAAAAATATGCTTTGTGTACGGGCTGTGGTAAGTAGCATCATTCTGGATTAAGGTGTTCATCAGCTCACCTGTTTATCTCTCCAGCCATGCATTCGTTCACTTATTTATCAGCCATACATTTATAGAATGCCTACTGTGTCCTAGACCCTGTACTAGCTAGGGGAGGAATAGTGGATGAGGAAGGAGTCCTTCCCCTGAGGGAGTATATATTTATAATACTGTTTGGTGGTCCCTTATGATAGCTACTTACAAAATTATGGAAGTACATGAAAGACCAACAAAATATCACAAATCAAACCCAGAAGGATGTAAAAATGATCATCTGACCAAATTGGGCTTATCCCAGAAATGTAAAGGTGGTTTCATGTTAGAAAATCCATGCATAAAATTTGTTACATTAATAGGTTAAAGGGAAAACTTTATGATTATTTTAGAAGATATAGAAAACATATGTGATAAAATTTAGCACCCATTCATGATAAAACCTTTTAGCTATTTAGAAATAGAAAGAGACTTCTTTGCTTGGATGTAAACTATCTACCAAAAAAAACTACAGAAAACATTTTTTGTTTCTTAAATATTTAGAAGAGAGACCAACATAATTAATGTACTCGTGCTCTTTATCTAGGTTCTGCAATTGTCAACTCATGGGCCACCTTATAGTGTTCTTTAGTGTGGTAAAATATATACAGTGTGTCCGTAAAGTCATGGTGCACTTTTGACCGATCACAGGAAAGCAACAAAACGATAGAAATGTGAAATCTGCACCAAATAAAAGGAAAACCCTCCCAGTTTCTGTAGGATGATGTGGCAGCATGTGCGCATGCGCAGATGATGACATAACACCATGTATACAGCGAAGCAGCCCACGGCCATGCCAGTCGAGGTGTGGCAGTACAGAGGAAAGTTCAGTGTGTTCTGTGGCTTGCTAAATTCGAATTTGTGACCAAAGTGCATGCAACGTGAATATCGGTGCGTTTATAACGAAGCGCCACCACATAGGAATAACATTACTCGGTGGGATAAGCAGTTGAAGGAAACCGGCAGTTTGAGGCCATCAGTTAGTGACGATTGTGTAGAGGCTATACGGGATAGCTACCTAAGGAGCCCTAAAAAATCTGCATGAGTCCACATCGAACTGCACTGAATAGGTATGAAACTGGGAGAGTTTTCCTTTTATTTGGTGCAGATTTCACATTTCTATCTTTTGTTGCTTTCTTGTGACCGGTCAAAAGTGCACCATGACTTTACGGACACACTGTATAACATAAAACTTGTCATTTAAACCATTTTTCTTTTTTTTTTTCTTTTCTTTTCTTTTTTTTTTTAGAGAGAAGAGGGAGAGACAGAGAGGAGAGACAGAGAGAGAAGGTGGGGAGGAGCTGGAAAGCATCAACTCCCATATGTGCCTTGACCAGGCAAGCCCAGGGTTTCGAACCGGTGACCTCAGCATTTCCAGGTCAACGCTTTATCCACTGTGCCACCACAGGTCAGGCTAAACCATTTTTAAGTGTATATTTCGGTGGCATTAACTACATTAACAATGTTGTGCAACCATTACCACTACAGGCAGTCCCTGGGTTATGAACAAGATAGGTTCTGTAGGTTTGTTCGGTTGAATTTGTATATGTTAGAACAGGTACATTTACCTATTAAATACAACTTAGACAGATGTTTGTCTTAACATAGTATTTATTTTTACCTTTCTGTGCATATAAATACTTAAACATTTTCAAATCCAGCCTTCAACAATCTTTGATGATACAGAAGATGATGAACTTGTTGGAGAGGATGGGACTGGTGTTAGAGGGTCAGGGTTTCATTCTGATGCTGGAGTCAATTTCTTGAAGTAGGCATCAAGATGGTTTGTAAAGAGCTTTTCTTTTTCTCATCATAAATGGCCCTGTAGCATCTCAGGCCTTCTGTAACTGGACAATAAACTTTGGTGAACCTCTCTGTATCAGGATCTTGCTCCTCTAACTTTGCCATTCCTGCTTCAATGAGATGAAAAGGATCAGCTACCTCATTTGTGGATAACCTTTTTAGTTCTGGGGTTTCTAGGTCCCTGTTTTCTTCCCTAAATGCGATCATCTGCTCTAGTTCCAGTGAAGATTAGTTAGTTCTATGCCATGGGAGTCGAGTAACTCTATGATACCATTTTCACTGATGTCCATCTGCAGTTGATTACATATAGTCCTTATGGTGCTCCATTCATTAAGTACAAGTTGTGCATAAATTGGATGTTGATAACTCAGGAAGTTACTGTATGTACTTCTACAACTTTTTGCGTTACCTCGATGAACCCATTAAGCAATAACTTCCCATTACCTACTCTCCCCAACCTTTGGTGACCTCTGATCTACTTTCATCTGTATGAATTTGTCTATTCTAGGTATTTTATAGAGGTAGAATGATGCAATATTTGTCCTTTTGTGTGTGGCTTACCTCTTTCAGCATACTGTTTTCAAAGTTTATCCATGTTGTAGCATGCATCAGAACTTCATTTCTTTTTATGACTGAATATTTCATTTTAATGTAGATTAATAATAACTAATATAATAACTAATATATTACTAATATAATAACTAATAATATAATATAATAATACAAGAATAAACTGTGTTTCATGTACTCACAACTGTAAACCTCCTTTTGCCCAGCCCTGTATATACCACATTTTTAAAAATCTATCTATTTAAAAAATTTGTTCATCTGTTGATGGATACTTAGGCTGTTCCATCTTTTGACGGATGTGAACATTCACATACAAATATCTGTTTGAGTCATTTCTTTCAGATATTTGGGTATATACCTAGGAATGGAATTGCTAGGTTATATGATAATTATATGTTTAGCTTTTTAAAGAACTGCCAAACTTTTCCACAGTGGCTGCACCTTTTACGTTCCTACTGTCAAAGTACCAATTGATCTCGTGATGTCTAATTTTTCTTTTTTCTCTTTTGTTTTTGGTGTCATATTTAAGAAACAGTTGCCCAATCCAAGGTCATGAAGTTTTGCTCTTACGTTTTCTTCTAAGAATTTTATGTAACTTAAAATTTTAGGTCTTTGATTCATCCATTTTTTAGCCAATGGCACCCTTGTTAAAAAGCAGACTGTAGATGTGAGTGTTTATCTTTGTGTCAATACCATGCTGTTTTAACTACTGTAGCTTTGTGATTAAGTCTTGTTTCTTTTTGCACATGTGCACGCAGGACAGAGAGAGAGAGAAAGAGGGAGGGAGGGAGGGAGAGAGAGAGAGATGAGAAGTATCAACTTGTAGTTGCATCACTTTAGTTGTTCATTGATTGCTTCTCATACATGCCTTGACTGGGGGGCTCCAGCCAAACCAGTGACCTCTTGCTCAAGCCAGTGAGTGACCTTTGGGCTTAAGCCAGTGACCGTGAGATCATGTCAGAGATCCCACGCTCAGGCTGGCGAGTATGCGCTCAAGCCAGTGACCTCAGGGTTTTTAACCTGGGACCTCAGTGTCCCAGGTTGATGCTCTATCCACTGCAAAGTTTTGGAATTGGGACATGTGACTCCTCCAACTTTGTTCTTTTTTAAGATTGTTTGGGTATTCAGAGTTCCTTGGAATTCCATATGAATTTTAGGATGTGTTTTTCCATTATCGCAAAAATGCTATTGGGATTTTGACAGAGATTGCTTTGAATCTGCATATTGCTTTGGGTAGTATTGTCATCTTAACAATATTAAGTCTTCCAGTTAATGAACCTAGAATGTCTATTTATTTAGGTCTTCTTTAATTTCTTTTTTCTTTAAAGATTTTTGTTTACTGATTTTTAGAGAGGGATAGAGAAGCATCAACTTGTAGTTGTTTCACTTTAGTTGTTCATTGATTGTTTCTGATATATGCCTTCACTGGGCAAGCCTGGGGTTTTGAACCGGTGACCTCTGTGTTCCAGGTCGATGCTCTATCCACTGTGCCACCACAGGTCAGGCTGGTCTTCTTTAATTTCTTTTAGCAAGGTTTTTTAGTTTTTAGTGTACAAGTCTTTGGCCTTGGTTAACATTAGTCTTCCTTTGGTAAATTTATTTCCTAAGTATTTTGGGTTTTTTTGATACTATTTTAAATGGAGCTGTTTCCTTTTTGGATTGATTGTTGCTGGTGTATGGAAATGCAAGTGATTTTTGAATGTTGCTTTTTGTATCTGCAATTTTGCTTACTTTATTAGCACTATTAGTTTTTTTTTGTTTTTTTTGAATATAGATTTTTTTAGGGTTTTCTACATATAAGACCATGTCATCTGTGAGTAGAGATAGTTTTGCTTCTTTCTTTTTAATACAGATACCTTTTATGTATTTTTATTGCCTAATTTATCTGTCTAGAATTTCCATTATTAGTAAGTGGCAAAAGTAGGCATCCTTGTGTTGTTTTTGATATTAAGGGAAAAACTTTAAATCTTTCACCATTGAGTGTGATGTGGTAAGTTTTCATATATGACCTTTAATTATGTTAAGGAAGTTCTCTTCTATTGCTGGTTTATTGAGTATTTTTATCATGAAAGGATATTGGAATTTTTCAAGTGCTTTTTTTTTATCAATTGAGATGGTTTTTCCCTTTATTCTTTCAACGTAGTTTATTAAAGGGATTACTTTTCATGGGTTAAGCAATTGTTGTATTCCTGGGATAAATTTCTCTTGATCATGTTGTATAATCTGTTTAGTATGCTGATGAATTTGGTTTGTTGAGAATTTTTGCATGTATATTCATAAGGACTATTTTTTTTTTGTAGTGTCTTTGTGTTGCTTGGGTATCAGGGTAATTCTGGCTTCATAGGATGAGTTAGCAAGTATTCCTTCTGTTTATTTTTAAATTTATTTTTATTATTGATTTTAGAGATAGAAACATTGATATGTTGTTTCACTTATTCATGTCATCATTGGTTGACTCTTGCCCTGACTGGGGATCGAACCTATAACCTTGGTGTATCAGGATGATGCTCTACTGAGCTACTGCTCCAGGGCTTCCTTCTCTTTCTTTCTTTCTTTCTTTCTTTCTTTCTTTCTTTCTTTCTTTCTTTCTTTCTTTCTTTTTTTTAAAGAAATTTTAGAAAGCTTGGTGTGTTGCTACCCTTATTAACAGGCGCTTTGCTGGCTAGTGTGCTCTGGGCTATATGGCATGAACGTACCTATTTGGAGCTCTGGCTTTGAAGCTAGGCCAGGTCAACTTTTTCATACTTTTTTTTGTCTCTGTACCTCTATCTTGGCCACCTGTCTAGGGAGCCAGTCACTGTTGTTGTAGACTGGAAGCTGTGCTGGCAAAAGGGTCAAGTTGATAAGTTGGTCTTTAAGCCTAGTGTTTTTCTCATGTGCTCTCTTTCCTTGGGTTGCTGGATGGGTAGTCTGTTCTTGGGGTTGCCAAACAAGAACAAGGCCTCTGAGCCATCTCAGGGGCCAGATCAAGTCAGCAGACAAGGAAGCTGGGTCTATATTCAGAATAATATTTAAGTGGTTTTCTTATATATCTAGTATTTCAGGAAGAGAGACTCCATCAAGCACAACTTTCAATAATTCTAACTTCTTATCTGATCATAGGGGTGGCCCCCATACTTTTTTTCAAAGTAGTAATTCATATTTATATATATATGTATTATTACGTTATGCTTACCTTTTTTTTATGTGAGAGAGAGAGACATAGGAGGGGGGAGATGAGAAGCATCAACTTGTAGTTGTAGCACTTTAGTTGTTCATTGATTGCTTTCTCATATGTGCCTTGACTGGGGGGCTCCAGCTGAGCTAATGACCCCTTGTTCAAGCCAGCGACCTTGAGATCATGTCCATGATCACATGTTCAAGCTGGCAAGCCTGTGCCCAGGAGCTTGCACTCAAGCTGGTGACCTTAGGGTTTTGAACTGGGGACCTCAGCATCCCGGATAGATGCTCTGTCCACTGTGCTCCCACTGGTCAGGGCTGCTCACCAGTATTTTATGTACCTGTTTTCTCTGTATCACTACAGTCTATATTTTCACCACCTTAATGACAACGTTATTTTCCATTGTGCTGTTTCGGATGACTCCTTTTTAGAGTGTTGACTTTATTCAATCACAGATACTTTTTGAGTGCTAGACACAGTGCTGGGAGGTGAAGATACAGCAGTGGGTTAGGTGGATGGTTGTCCTGTCCTTGTGGAGCTCCCAGGCAGGTGGGTTCTTGTTACAGGCCAGTGAAATGGAACTTTACTGACTACCTACACAGCCTTAGAGAGAGGATGAGGAGGTTGTATAGTCACTGGCCCTGGTTCCTATTGCTGCTTTCTTAAAAGTAAGAGAGCCCTTGGTGTAGGACTGTAGCAGTTCTGCTCGTAACTGGGCTTTCAGCAAAGCCCAGAATGAGGAGCCCTGGGACCATGCAGAATCAGCTCTGAAATGGGGCTGCTGCAGCAGGGAGGGCTGCTGTTTCCTAGGCAATAATACTCTGCTTAATATTTTTAGTGCGTGGTCACGGCAGAACTAAATGTGGTTTCTGATCCCAAATTGGTAATAAATGTAGACATATTTAGAGTCAGAAACAATGCATTTAAAATTCTCTGCTTCTTAATTGTCTTGTGAAGTGCTGAGTTTAGGTTTCTTTGTTTCTTGGCTACCTACCCAGCCTCCCACCACCTCTCAAGAGAAGGCACCCGGTTTTCTCTGGGTGTTAGGTGGGATTGTGAAAGCCATCTGATTTTTGTGTTTTTGCCTATTTATATAAATGTGTACATTAAAAATTCATCTTTCTTTTAACTTTTTAAGGATCTAGGATTATAAATAGTCTTGGACTCTCAGTTGTATTAAAAATAAAATATGATGTTTCAGTTGCTGACTTACCTGGAAGACATAGCCAATGCCAACGTGGTAGCAGTGTTGTGTGCTTGGTGACCTGTTTTCATGCTACTGCTAAGTGTTTCTTTAAGTAGATGCTGTTTTTTGGGGGCTCCTCAATTAGTTTAAGGAGTACCTTAATTGTTGCTCATGTCATCATTTCCTTTTTTTTTTTTTAATTTAGTGACAGGAGGAGCGTCAGTGACAGACTCTCACATGAGCCCCAACTGGGATCCACTTGGCAAGCCCACTAGGGGGCCATGAGATGAGGCCCTTGCTCCGTTACAACCAGAGCCTTTTTTTTTTTTTTGTATTTTTCTAAAGCTGGAAATGGGGAGAGACAGTCAGACAGACTCCCGCATGTGCCCCGGGATCCACCCGGCACACCCACCAGGGGGCGACGCTCTGCCCACCAGGGGGCGATGCTCTGCCCCTCTGGGGCATCGCTCTGCCCTAGCGCCTAGGGCAGAGGCCAAGGAGCCATCCCCAGCGCCCAGGCCATCTTTGCTCCAATGGAGCCTTGGCTGCGGGAGGAGAAGAGAGAGAAGAGACAGAGAGGAAGGGGGGGGTGGAGAAGCAAATGGGCGCTTCTCCTATGTGCCCTGGCCAGGAATCGAACCCGGGTCCCCCGCACGCCAGGCCTACGCTCTACCGCTGAGCCAACCGGCCAGGACCAACCAGAGCCATTTTTTAGTGCCTGAGGCAGAAGCCATGGAGCCATCCTCAGTGCCTGGGGCCAACTTGCTCTAATGGAGCCATGGCTGGAGGAGGGGAAGAGAAGAGAGAGAGAGCAAAAGAGAGGGAGGGAGGGAGGGAGAGAGAGAGAGAGAGAGAGAGAGAGAGAGAAATGAGAGGGGGAGGGATGAGAAGTAGATGGGTGCTTTTCCTATGTGCCTTGATCGAGAATCGAACCCAGAACATCCTCACACCAGGCCAATGCTTTACCACTGAACCAACAGGCCAGGGTCACCTAATCATTTCAAAGTCATAATTTGTGTCTCAACTTGCCCAGGACAATATTCATTTTCTCATGGCATATTCTTTTTTTTTTTTTTTTTTTTACAGAGTCAGAGAGAGGGATAGACAGGGACAGACAGACAGGAACGGAGAGGTGAAAAGCATCAATCATTTTTTTTTTTTTTTACAGAGGCAGAGATAGACAGGGACAGACAGACAAGAACGGAGAGAGATGAGAAGCATCAATCATCAGTTTCTCGTTGCGACTTCTTAGTTGTTCATTGATTGCTTTCTCACATGTGCCTTGACCGCGGGCCTTCAGCGGACCGAGTAACCCCCTGCTGAGCCAGGGACCTTGGGTCCAAGCTGGTGAGCTCTTTGCTCAAGCCAGATGAGCCCGCGCTCAAGCTGGCGACCTCAGGGTCTCGAACCTGGGTCCTTCCGCATCCCAGTCTGATGCTCTATCCACTGTGCCACCACCTGGTCAGGCTCTCATGGCATATTCTTTAAGAGGATTTTCTTTTTAGTATTGTACTAAGACTCAAATGTAAAAAGCCGTGCTATCCACTGGTTGTGAACAGGACGTCACCTAAGGGCAGTGATGATATCTTTTCTGTTTTATAGTATGGTGCCCAGTGTGCTCAGGGAACTGAGGCTAATGCTAAAATGTCTTTGTGAGGTACTTGTTTCTAGAGTGTGAATGCTGAATACTTGTCATCCGAAGTGCCTGAGTAGCTGGCAGAATAAGGGTTGGGGTGCATAATGATTTGCAGATCCATTTGGCTGTATGGACTGGAAGTCATACCTTCCTCCCTGTCATAGTCCCACTAAGAGGCCCTGCCCTTCTCTGTAAACTTGAAGACAGCAGGGGTAAGGAATGATGAACTCTGGGTTGTGTGGATCAGTGTGTGGAAGTTCCTGGTATTCTTTGGGAGTAGGCTATAGATAAACCCATTGTGCCTACTGTCAGGTGATCTAGTTACTATTTTAAAAAGAGAGGGAAAAAGAAGGCTTTGTGTCCCTTATCCCATGGATGACAGCTGACCCTGTCTAAGGACTCTACGCAGTCTAGGTCTGCTCCATTGCTCCTGCCTCCCTCTACTCCCCCACAGAGGTAGAAGAGCAGCAGCAGGAATTTGAAGACAGGCCTGAGTTACCAGGAAGCTGGGCTCTAAAGTGACTGTTCTTAGTCTGAAGTGGCTGTTCTTCAGTGGGTACTGATGCAGAGTCAGCCAGTGTTGATGAACGGTTTCAATGGAAATGCCTCTGTACCATCTAGAGTGTACATAGGTCAGGTGTGTGGGCAGACCTGTGGCTCAGGGAAACTAGGTTCTAAGAAGAGACTTGTCAGAAAACAACTGTCTATGAGCTGATTTTGTTTATTCTGTCCTTTGCTCAGAAGTTGCTCTAACAATAGTTGTTAGTGAGAGTTACAAGCTCCTTGAACCCTCATTTTGTGTCAGGCATTGTGCTGTATGCTTCATAACTCAATACTGACAACCATCTTACAAAGTAATTACTGTCAAGTCCCTTTTCAGATGAAGGAATTGAAACTTGGAGAGGTTAAGAAGCTAGGTCAAAGTCTCATAACTAGTTGGGGAGATCTGGGTCAATATCCAGAACCCACATTCTTTTCATTATACTGGAGTGGAGATGGAGTAGAGAGGAGCATCTGGTGACCTTTCTTGCTATCGTCACACAGGTGTATCACTCTCAGGACCCCAGTCAGGGTCAGGAAGCAAGTACAGTACAGTATAAGGAATAGATCTCCTTGCCCACAATGTGCTGGCAGCTTGCAGTTTAGGGCCTACTGGAAAGTACATTGACTAGGTCTGGGGTATTTCTATAATTTACCCAGTCACTTGCTGGTGTGCTTAGGCAAGCCCCATTCACCTTTCGGGTTCCATTTTCTTCATCAGCCATGTAGAAATAATCTTGTCCTGTATTTTTTCTGGATAGGGAATGATGGCATTTCAGGATTATAGACTAGTTGAAAATAACCTTGGATATTGTCTTAGCCAGCTTTTACCCCATACAGTTCCTCTTGCTTTCTGCTGAGCTCTTGCCAAACAGTTGAGTATGTATGAGGGGAATGCATGGTGCTGGGATCTGTGAGGGGGAGCAAGGATGCTTTTGCTTCCTGGATAGCTGTGAAACCTGAATGATGGGAGGTGAAGAGGTCAAGCCATACAGGGTGCCAGTGACCTACTTGCAATTTGAGTCAGGGACATTCCTCTTGAATGTTTGTGCCTCTTCTGTGGACAGGGCTGTTCCAAGGGCATTCAGTGATCAAAATGTGTGTGTACATGTGCACATGTGTGTGCATGTGCTTGATATGCAGAAACTTGGAGAGAGGTGGGTCTCTTCACAAGAGATCCCTGCTAGTCTCATTTAAAAATTTCCCTCCTGCCTGACTGGTGGTGGTGGTGCAGTGAATAGAGCATGGACCTGGGATGCTGAGGTTGCTGGCGTGAGCACAGGCTCACCAGCTTGAGCGCACAGTTGCTGACTTGAGTGTGGGATCTTCAATGTGATCCCAAGGTTGCTGACTTGAACAAGGGGTCACTGGCTCGCCTGGAACCACCTGGCCAAGGCACATATGAGAAGAAATTAATGAACAATTAAAGTGTCGCAACTATGAGTTGATGCTCCTCATCTCTCTCTCTCCCCTCCTGTCTGTTTTTTTTTTTTTTTTTTTTAAATTATTGATTGATTTTACAGACAGGAGAGAAAGGGGACCATGGAATGGGAAGTATCAACTCATAGTTGCTTCATGTTAGTTGTTCATTGCTTGCTTGTTGTATGTACCTTGACCAGGGAAGCCCAGGGTTTCGAACTGGCAACCTTGGCATTCCAGGCTGAAGGTTTATCTGCTGTGCCATCACAGGCCAGGCTGTTTTTCTTGCTAAAAATAATTCTCTTCTGATGCAAAATGTACCGTATTTCCTCATGTATAAGACGCTCCCATGTATAAGATGCACCTTAATTTTGGGGCCAGAAATTTGGAAAAAAAAATGTATTACACAAAGTTATTGAACTCAAGTTTTATTCATCATAAAATTCGTACACCTTCTCATCACTGTCAAAACTCCCATCCTTTAGCTTGTCCTCATCTGTGTCTGATGACGAATCACTGTCTTCATGTATTGTCTCATCCTCAGTTCCATCTATGGCATTTCAAATGGCACAACCACTGTATAAGACGCACCCAGCTTTTAGACCCCAAATTTTTTGGAAAAGGGTGCATCTTACACACGGTGGAAATACGGTATACATTTTTATTCACACTGTTGCAGAATAAATAAATTGAGTCTTGTTTTGGTGGATGATTTCATAGACCAATGGGAAGGCGGCATGATCTGTGGAAAGAGTTCTGGGGCCAAACTGGCTTTGAATCTTGACTCTACCATTCTTTTGTTGTGTGACCATGGGCAAATTACTTAGCCTCTCTGAATTTTAATTTTATTATGGGCAAATGAGCAGCATATTAGAACCCCATCTGTGGATTATTGAGAGGAGCAAATGAATTTAGAACTTTACCTGGAACATAGCAAGTGCTGTATAAATGTTGACTGTAATTTTAATATACTGCTCACAAAAATTAGGGCATATTTCAAAATGAATATGAAACAATAAAAAACAGTTTGTTTGTTTGTTTATTTATTTATTTATTTTGTGACAGAGACAGAGTCAGAGAGAGGGACAGATAGGGATAGTCAGGAAGGGAGAGAGATGAGAAGCATCAATTCTTCGTTGTGGCACCTTAGTAGTTGTTCGTTGATTGCTTTCTCATATGTGCCTTCACTGGGCTGCTACAGCAGACTGAGTGACCCCTTGCTCAAGCCAGTAACCTTGGGCTCAGGCTGGAGAGTCTTGCTCAAACCAGATGAGCCCATGCTCAAGCTGGCGACTTCGGGGTCTTGAACCTGGGTCCTCTGCATCTCAGTCCGACACTCTATCCACTGCGCCACCACCTGGTCAGGCATATTTATTTATTTTTTTATTAAACAAGAACATCAGAAAAGCAAATGACAAGTCAAAGAAAGTTGTTTGATTATGCAAATGAGATGCAAAATCAACTTTTATTTCATTGGTGAAAATGCACCATACAAAAGGCTGAAAGTACTGGAGTATCTACACGTTTCCTGATCCCCTATTTCTTTTTTTTTTTTTTTTTTTTGTATTTTTCTGAAGCTGGAAATGGGGAGAGACAGTCAGACAGACTCCCGCATGCGCCCGACCGGGATCCACCCGGCACGCCCACCAGGGGGCGACGCTCTGCCCACCAGGGGGCGATGCTCTGCCCCTCCGGGGCGTCGCTCTGCCACGACCAGAGCCACTCTAGCGCCTGAGGCAGAGGCCAAGGAGCCATCCCCAGTGCCCAGGCCATCTTTGCTCCAAAGGAACCTCGGCTGCGGGAGGGGAAGAGAGAGACAGAGAGGAATGAGAGGGGGAGGGGTGGAGAGGCAGATGGGCGCCTCTCCTGTGTGCCCTGGCCGGGAATCGAACCCGGGACCTCTGCACGCCAGGCTGACGCTCTACCACTGAGCCAACCGGCCAGGGCCTGATCCCCTAATTTTTGTGAGCAGTTTATATGACAATTTATTTTCCTCTGAGTTGCCCAGATAATACATTTGAATACTAGAGGATTGGATGTCAGTGGGGTACTTCTCTCCATCCTTCACTCCAAGTGCTACAATTATGACTAGTACAACTCTACAAACTTTTTTTTTTTTTTTTTACAGAGAGTGGGATAGACAGGGACAGACAGACAGGAAACAGAGAGATGAGAAGCATCAATCATTAGTTTTTTCTTTGCATGTTGCAACACCTTAATTGTTCATTGATTGCTTTCTCATATGTGCCTTAACCGCGGGCCTTCAGCAGACTAAGTAACCCCTTGCTTGAGCCAGAGACCTTGGGCTCAAGCTGGTGAGCTTTTGCTCAAACCAGATGAGCCCTCGCTCAAGCTGGTGACCTCAGAGTCTTGAACCTGGGTCTTTCGCATCCCAGTTCGATGCTCTATCCACTGCGCCACCGCCCAGTCAGGCTACAAACTCTTAAAGACTAAAGTTTCTAAGCAGTTTGAGGCATGGCTCAGAGAAGGTGGAATTGTGTCTGAAGGGTGTTTGTTCCTTGCCCACTCTCTCTGCTGATATGACTGTGCCCACCATTCCCGAGGGTGTGTGCGCTGAGGAGTAGCTCTATACTATCATAGAAACTTGTTGTATAGCATTAGAGAATCCCTCTATAGGACCACTGGAGTCATATTTTTCTGTTATTATTATTATTTTTGTGTGACAGAGAAAGAGACAGAGAGAGGGACAGATAGGGACAGACATACAGGAAGGGAGAAAATTGAGAAGCATCAGTTCTTGTTGTGGCACCTTAGTTGTTCATTGACTGCTTTCTCATACGTGCCTTGATGGGGGGGTGCTATAGCAGAATGAGTGACCCCTTGCTTAAGCCAGCGACCTTGGGCTCAAGCCAGCAACCATGAGTCATGTCTATGATCCCATGCTCAAGCCAGCGACCTCGTGCTCAAGCTGGTGAGCCTTGCTCAAACAGAATGTGCCCATTCTCAAGCCGGCAACCTCGGGGTTTCGAACCTGGGTCCTCTGCATCCCGGTCTGATGCTCTATTCCAGGGGTCCCCAAACTTTTTACACAGGGGGCCAGTTCACTGTCCCTCAGACCGTTGGAGGGCTGGACTATAAAAAAAAACTATGAACAAATCCCTGTGCACACTGCACATATCTTATTTTAAAGTAAAAAAACGGGAACAAATACAATATTTAAAATAAAGAACAAGTAAATTTAAATCAACAAACTGACCAGTATTTCAATGGGAACTATGGGCCTGCTTTTGGCTAATGAGATGGTCAATGTCCGGATCCATATTTGTCACTGCTAGCCATAACAAGTGATACGATGTGCTTCTGGAGCCGTGACGCGAGCGCCGCACTTTGGGATGCTGCCACATACAGTACTCACTGATCACCAATGAAAGAAGTGCCCCTTCCGGAAGTGCGGCGGGGGCTGGATAAATGGCCTCAGGAGGCCGCATGTGGCCCGCGGGCCGTAGTTTGGGGACCCCTACTCTATCCACTGTTCCACTGCCTGCTCAGACAGTGAAAATATTGAAAAAACTGGATTTAAAGAACTGGCTTCAAATCTCCAAATTTCAGTGGACCCACTCAACTTTTCAGTGTTCTGCTTGTGTGCCTCTGTTTCTTTACATGTGTTTCCTCTTTTGAAGATCCTTTGGCAGCCTCATTGCCCAAATCCAGTGGATTTTCTCATCTTCATTCTAACTGATCTCTTGACATTGTTGCCTATAACGTGATACTCTTCTCAGGATTCTCTCCTCTTTTAACCTGTGTAATTCTTCCCTATTCTAGCTGTCCCTTGTCTGGTTCCCTTGCTCTTCTTTCTTTCCCTAACTTTCAGCCCTGACTTTGAAGACTATTCTTGGTCCATTGTTACTTTCTAAGTTTTCTCCTAAGACAGGGATTTTATTCTTGTTTCCTTGGTTATTACCTCTGTGCTGATAGCAACAGAATTTCTGTTCTGCATTAGGCCTATCTTTTTTTTTTTTTTTTTGTATTTTTCTGAAGCTGGAAACGGGGAGAGACAGTCAGACAGACTCCCGCATGCGCCCGACCGACCGGGATCCACCCGGCACGCCCACCAGGGGGCGACGCTCTGCCCACCAGGGGGCGATGCTCTGCCCCTCCGGGGCGTTGCTCTGCCGCGACCAGAGCCACTCTAGCGCCTGGGGCAGAGGCCAAGGAGCCATCCCCAGTGCCCGGGCCATCTTTGCTCCAATGGAGCCTTGGCTGCGGAAGGGGAAGAGAGAGACAGAGAGGAAGGAGGGAGGGGTGGAGAAGCAAATGGGCGCCTCTCCTGTGTGCCCTGGCCAGGAATCGAACCCGGGTCCCCCACACGCCAGGCCGACGCTCTACCGCTAAGCCAACCAGCCAGGGCTGGTTTGCCTTTTTTGGGGGGTATTTTTTCGAAGTGAGAAGCTGGGTGGGCGGAGGGCAGACAGACAGACTTCCACATGCACCTGACCGGGATCCACCCAGCATGCCCTCCACAGGGCGATGCTTGGGGCCTTGCTCTGCTGCAATCTGGAGCCATTCTAGCGCCTGAGGCAGAGGCCATGGAGCCATCCTCAGTGCCCAGGCAAACTTTGCTCCAGTGGAGCCTTGGCTGCGGGAGGGGAAGTGAGAGACAGAGAGGAAGGAGAGGAGGAGGGGTGGAGAAGCAGATGGGCGCTTCTCCTGTGTGCCCTGGCCAGGAATTGAACCTGGGACTTCCACACGCTGGGCCGATGCTCTACCTCTGAGCTAACTGGCCGGGGCCTAGGTTCACTTTTATTCAATAACTTTGCATGCCACTTGTTTTCTTTTATTTATTTATTAATAATTTTATTTTTTTAATGGGGCGACAACAATAAATCAGGATACATATATTCAAAGATAACAAGTCCAGATTATCTTGTCATTCAATTATGTTGCATACCCATCACCCAAAGTCACATTGTCCTCTGTCACCTTCTATCTAGTTTTCTTTGTGCCCCTCCCCCTTCCCTTTTCCCTCTCCCTCTCCCCCCTCCCCCCGTAACCACCACACTCTTATCAATGTCTCTTAGTTTCACTTTTATGTCCCACCTACGTATGGAATAATGCAGTTTCTGGTTTTTTCTGATTTATTTTTTTCACTTCGTATAATGTTATCAAGATCCCACCATTTTGCTGTAAATGATCTGATGTCATCATTTCTTATGGCTGAGTAGTATTCCATAGTGTATATGTGCCACATCTTCTTTATCCAGTCATCTGTTGACGGGCTTTTTGGTTGTTTCCATGTCCTGGCCACTGTGAACAATGCTGCAGTGAGCATGGGGCTGCATGTGTCTTTACGTATCAGTGTTTCTGAGTTTTTGGGGTATATACCCAGTAGAGGGATTGCTGGGTCATAAGGTAGTTCTATTTTCAGTTTTTTGAGGAACCACCATACTTTCTTCCATAATGGTTGTACTACTTTACATTCCCACCAACAGTGTATGAGGGTTCCTTTTTCTCCACAGCCTCTCCAACGTTTGCTATTACCTGTCTTGTTAATAATAGCTAATCTAACAGGTGTGAGATGGTATCTCATTGCAGTTTTGATTTGCATTTCTCTAATAACTAAAGAAGATGAGCATCTTTTCATATATCTGTTGCCCATTTGTATTTCTTCCTGGGAGAAGTGTGTTCATGTCCTCTTCCCATTTTTTTATTGGATTGTTTGTTTGTTTGTTGTTGAGTTTTATGAGTTCTTTGTATATTTTGGATATTAGGCCCTTATCTGAGCTGTTGTTTGAAAATATCATTTCCCATTTAATTGGCTGTCTGTTTATTTTGTTATCAGTTTCTCTTGCTGAGCAAAAACTTACATCTTATTACATCTTAGTCTGATGTAGTCCCATTCATTAGTTTTTGCCTTCACTTCTCTTGCCTTTGGAGTCAAATTCATAAAATGCTCTTTAAAACCCAGGTCCATGAGTTTAGTACCTATGTCTTCTTCTATGTACTTAATTGTTTCAGGTCTTATGTTTAGATCTTTGATCCATTTTGAGTTAATTTTAGTACAGGGGGACAAACTGTAGTCCAGTTTCATTCTTTTGCATGTGGCTTTCCAGTTTTCCCAGCACCATTTATTGAAGAGGCCTTCTTTTCTCCATTGTGTGTTGTTGGCCCCTTTATCAAAAATTATTTGACTATATATATGTGGCTTTATTTCTGGGTTTTCTATTCTGTTCCATTGGTCTGAGTGTCTGTTTTTCTGCCAATACCATGCTGTTTTGATTGTCGTGGCCCTATAATATAGTTTGAAGTCAGGTATTGTAATGCCCCCAGTTTCATTCTTTTTCTTTAGGATTGCTTTGGCTATTCGGGGTTTTTTATAGTTCCATATAAATCTGATGACTTTTTGCTCCATTTCTTTAAAAAATGTCATTGGAATTTTGATGGGAATTGCATTAAATTTGTATATTGCTTTGGGTAAATATGGCCATCTTGATTATATTTACTCTTCCTAACCAAGAACAAGGAATATTCTTCCATCTCATTATATCTTTTTCGATTTCCCTTAACAATGGTTTATAGTTTTCATTATATAAGTCCTTTACATTCTTTGTTATGTTTATTCGTAAGTATTTTATTTTTTTTGTTGCAATCGTGAAGGGGATTGTTCTTTTGAGTTCGTTCTTAAATGTTTCATTGTTGGCATATAGAAAGGCTATTGACTTTTGTATGTTAATTTTGTATCCAGCCACCTTACTGTATTGGCTTATTGTTTCTAGTAGTCTTTTTGTGGATTCTTTGGGGTTTTCGATGTATAGGATCATATCATCTGCAAAAAGTGATACTTCTACTTCTTCTTTTCTGATAGGATGCCTTTTATTTCTTTGTCTTGTCTGATTGCTCTGGCTAGAACCTCTAGTACCACATTAAATAAGAGTGGAGAGAGTGGACAACCCTGTCTTGTTCCTGATTTAAGGGGGAAAGCCTTCAGTTTAGTGCCATTTAATATGATGTTAGCTGATGGTTTATCATATATGGCCTTTATCATGTTGAGATATTTTCCTTCTATACCCATTTTGTTGAGAGTCTTAAACATAAAATTGTGTTGTATTTTATTGAAAGCCTTTTCTGCGTCTATTGATATGATCATGTGGGTTTTGTTCTTTGTTTTGTTGATATGGGGTATTACGTTAACCGTTTTACGTATGTTGAACCATCCTTGAGATTCTGGGATGAATCCCACTTGATCATGATGTATTATTTTTTTAATATGTTGTTGTATTCGATTTGCTAGTATTTTGTTTAGTATTTTAGCATCTGTATTCATTAGAGATATTGGTCTGTAGTTTTCTTTTTTTGTGCCATCCTTGCCTGGTTTTGGTATGAGGGTTATGTCGGCCTCATAAAATGTGTTTGGAAGTATTGCTTCTTCTTCAATTTTTTGGAAGACTTTCAGTAGAATAGGAACCAAGTCTTCTTTGAATGTTTGATAAAATTCGCTGGTATAGCCATCAGGGCCTGGACTTTTATTTTTGGGGAGGTTTTTAATGTTTTTTTCTATTTCTTCTCTACTAATAGGTCTGTTTAGGCTTTCTGCTTCTTCTGGACTCAGTCTAGGAAGATTGTATTATTCTAGGAATTTATCCATTTCTTCTAGGTTGTTGAATTTAGTGGCATAAAGTTTTTCATAGAATTCTACAATAATTCTTTGTATATCTACGATGTCCATGATGATTTCTCCTCTTTCATTTTGGATTTTGTTTATATGAATTCTTTCTCTTTTTTCCTTGGTAAGTCTTGCCAAGGGTTTGTCAATTTTGTTGATCTTTTCAAAGAACCAGCTCCTTGTTCTATTAATTTTTTCTATAGTTTTTCTGTTCTCTATTTCATTTATTTCTGCTCTGATTTTTTTTTTCTCCTCTTTCTTTTTTTTTTTTTTTTTTTTTTTTACAGAGGCAGAGATAGACAGGGACAGACAGACAGGAACAGAGAGAGATGAGAAGCATCAATCATCAGTTTCTCGTTGTGCGTTGCGACTTCTTAGTTGTTCATTGATTGCTTTCTCACATGTGCCTTGACCGTGGGCCTTCAGCAGACCGAGTAACCCCTTGCTGGAGCCAGCGACCTTGGGTCCAAGCTGGCGAGCTCTTTGCTCAAGCCAGATGAGCCCGCGCGGGACCTCGGAGTCTCGAACCTGGGTACTTCCGCATCCCAGTCCGACGCTCTATCCACTGCGCCACCGCCTGGTCAGGCTCTGCTCTGATTTTTATTATCTCCTTTCTTCAGCTGGTTTTGGGTTGTCTTTGTTCTTCTTTTTCTAGTTCCTTAAGGTGTGAAGTTAAATGGTTCACTTGGGCTCTCTCTTGTTTGTTCATATATGCCTGAAGTGATATGAACTTCCCTCTTATCACTGCTTTTGCTGCATCCCATAGATTCTGATATGTCGTATTGTCATTTTCATTTGTCTGTATATATCTTTTGATCTCTGCACTTATTTTTTCTTTGACCCATTCATTTTTTAAAAGTATGTTGTTTAGTTTCCACATTTTTGTGGGATTTTTTTCCTCTTTTTTGCAGTTGAATTCTAGTTTCAAGGCTTTATGATCAGAAAATATGCTTGGTACAACTTCGATTTTTCTGAATTTGCTGATGTTGTTTTGGTGGCCCAACTTATGGTCAATTCTTTCTTTCTTTCTTTATTTATTTGTATTTTTCTGAAGCTGGAAACGGGGAGAGACAGTCAGACAGACTCCCGCATGCACCCGACCGGGATCCACCCAGCACGCCCACCAGTGGCCACGCTCTGCCCACCAGGGGGCGATTCTCTGCCCCTCCAGGGCGTTGCTCTGCCCCGACCAGAGCCACTCTAGCGCCTGGGGCAGAGGCCAAGGAGGCATCCCCAGCGCCCGGGCCATCTTTGCTCCAATGGAGCCTTGGCTGCGGAAGGGGAAGAGAGAGACAGAAAGGAAGGACGGGGGGGGGGGGGGTGGTGGTGAAGCAAATGGGCGCTTCTCCTATGTGCCCTGGCTGGGAATCGAACCCGGGTCCCCCGCATGCCAGGCCGATGCTCTACCGCTGAGCCAACCGGCCAGGGCTGGTCAGTTCTTGAGAATGATCCATGTACACTGGAGAAAAATGTATACTCAGTCACTTTGGGATGAAATGTCCTGTAGATGTCAATCATATCCAGGTGCTCTAGTGTTTTGTTTAAGGCCACTATATCTTTGTTGATTCTCTGTTTGGATGACCGATCTAGAGCTGTCAGCGGTATTTTGAGGTCTCCAAGTATGATCGTATTTTTGTCAGTTTTTGTTTTAAGGTCAGTAAGTAGCTGTCTTATATATTTTGGTGCTCCTTGGTTTGGTGCATATATATTAAGAATTGTTATGTCTTCTTGATTCAGTGTCCCCTTAGCCATTATGAAATGGCCATTTTTGTCTCTGAGTACTTCTGCTGTCTTGTAGTCAACATTATCAGATATGAGTATTGCTATGCCTGCTTTTTTTTGGATGTTATTTGCTTGGAGTATTGTTTTCCAGCCTTTCACTTTGAATTTGTTTTTATTGTTGTTACTTACATGAGTTTCTTGTAGGCAGCATACAGTTGGATTTTCTTTTTTAATCCATTCTGCTACTCTATGACTTTTTATTGGTGAGTTTAATCCGTTTACATTTAGTGTAATTATTGACACTTGTGAGTTTCCTATTGCCATTTTATATATATTGCTTTCTGTTAGTTTTGTGTCTTGTTTGATCCTTCTCTTTCGTTTTTCTATCTTTTGTTTTTATTTGGTGTATTCCATACATCTTTCCTGTGTTGCTGTCTTTTTTAAATCATGTGTTTTTGTGATGGTTTTTTCAATGGTGGTTACCTTTAAGTAATGAAAAGGGTTCCTACCCTGTTCATTGTAGTGCACTATTTTGTGAGTACTTTTGCACTCCATCGTCCTTTGCTACTGTTAATCTCCATCCTCTCCCCCCCTTTCTTTTTGTTGTTGTCACAGTTTAATTTTGGTTTTATTGTGTTCTTCTTGGAGATTTTACTTTTGGCTTTGTTTTTTTTTTTTTTGGTTCTTTGTATCTGATTGGAGAACCCCCTTCAGTAATTCCTGGAGTGGGGGTTTTCTGATGATAAATTCCCTCATCTTTTCTGTATCTGTGAATGTTTTTATTTCTCCTTCATATTTGAAGGATAGCTTTTCATGGGTATAGTATTCGTGGCTGAAAGTTCCTCTCTATCAGGACTTTAAATATTGGGGTCCACTCTCTTCTAGCTTGTAGAGTTTCTGTTGAGAAATTGGATGATAATCTAATGGGCCTTCCTTTATATGTTGTATTCTTCTTTTCCCTGGCTGCCTTGAGAATTTTTTCTTTGCCGTTGGTTTGTGCCAATTTTATTATGTGCCTTGGAGTAGGTTTGTTGGGGTTAAGAAAACTCGGAGTTCTGTTTGCTTCTTGAATTTGAGGCTTTAGTTCTTTCCACAGGCTTGGGAAGTTTTCATCTATTATTTGTTTGAGTATGTTCTCCATTCCATTTTCTGTCTCTTCTCCCTCTGATATACCTATTATTCTTACGTTATTCTTTTTGATGGAGTCAGATAATTCCTGTAGGGCTATCTCATTTAAAAAAAATTTTTTTTTTTAGAGAGGAGAGAGAGAAACAGAGAGAGAGAGAGAGAGGAGAGACAAAGAGAGAGAAGGGGGAGGAGCTGGAAGCATCAACTCCCATATGTGCCTTGACCAGGCAAGTCCAGGGTTTCGAACCGGCGACCTCAGCATTTCCAGGTTGACGCTTTATCCACTGCGCCACCACAGGTCAGGCCTAATTTTTAAAAATTTTTTGAGCCTTTTTTTTTTTGTGTGTGTGTATTTTTCTGAAGCTGGAAACGGGGAGAGACAGTCAGACAGACTCCCACATGCGCCCGACCGGGATCCACCCGGCACGCCCACCAGGGGGCGATGCTCTGCCCCTCTGGGGCGTCGCTCCGCCGCGACCAGAGCCACTCCAGCGCCTGGGGCAGAGGCCAAGGAGCCATCCCCAGCGCCCAGGCCATCCCTGCTCCAATGGAGCCCTGGCTGCGGGAGAGGAAGAGAGAGACAGAAAGGAAGGAGGGGGGGTGGAGAAGCAAATGGGCGCTTCTCCTATGTGCCCTGGCCGGGAATCGAACCTGGGTCCCCCACACGCCAGGCCGATGCTCTACCGCTGACCCAACCGGCCAGGGCCAAGATTTTTCTTCATCTATCTGTGTTACCTCTCTTTATTTTGTATCCATGATACTCGATTTTCTCTTCCTTAATGGCATCTGAGGGTGGTTTTGTTCATAGTATTAATGAGATTTAATAATGAATAAAAAGTTAAAAAAATAAAAAATCGAAGAGTTTTTTTTAAAAAAAATTAATAATGAAATAAAGAAAAATAAAATAAAATAAAAATTTTTAAAAAAGGAAACTATTCCCTCCTCCTTTTTTCCTCTCCTCTCCTCTCCTCTCCCCTCTTTCTTGAAAGAATCTTGTGGTGAACTGTGAATTATATTGTACTAAATAGAACAAACAATTCCTGTAATGGAGGGCCTGAATTGGAGAGATGTAATAAAGAGGCAAAAAAAGGGGGGGTATGGACCCACAAAAAGCAAATAAGGAAAAAATTTGGGTCAAGAATAAAATGATTTGCTTTTAGGTGTTGGTTGACTAAGAGTTATGATGAGAGGAATAAGAGGGAAACAGGAAAATGGGGGGACAAATTAAAACATTACTATTGTATTTAGTGGTACAAGAACTAGATAAAATGGAGAGCCAGGGATGGGAGCACTGCTAGTGAGTTAAAAAGATGAAGTAAAAAAAACCCAAAATGCCACAAACATAAGTTTGAGTCCCAGATAAGATAATTTGTTCGTTATTGAGGTTTGAATGCGAGGAGATGTAAAGGAGAAAGGAAGAAACTAATATAGAGGGAGAAAAGAAAGAGAGAAGAAAAAAGAGGGAACCACTAAAAGAAGAAAAAAGAAAAAAGAGGAGAGAGAGAGAGTTAAGGGTTTTGGAGTGCAACCCTTATAGAGAGAAAGGAAGAGGAAAGAAAAGATAATGGGAGATGTAACACTTATGGGTAGTGTAGTTCAAGGAGAGGAGAGAGTAAGACCGGCAGAGAGTTAAGCAATCAAATTGGAGGAGGAAAAAAAAAATCAAGAATGAAGATAAGAGAAACAAACAAACAAATATAATAAAATGGGATAGGTTATAAAGTCTGCGGATTATTCTTGATTTTGAGAAGTTATCTTCTTGCTTTTCCTTTTCTCTCCCTCTTCCTGGTCGGTGACTCTGTACCCCGGGTTCTGCCTCTTTGGCACACTCAGGTAGAGGTTTGTAGTTGATAAGTCTCTATGGTGATGTCATGTATTGTGCTTCAGTCTCCTTGGCAGTCGAGCCTCATTAGCATTTTTAGGGTCCGACAGTGGGAGAGTCCGTGTTCCTGGAGCCTCTCTCCTAGTCTTTCCTTCCTCAATTAGTAGCCTGATAATCCAGCTATGGGGTTGCTGCTGCCTCTGCCTGGATAGTAAGAGGCTCAAAGAGCTGGCAACTCCCCGCTCTATTCCCACTCAGCACAGGGCTCTGGGTAAGGCTCAGTCAGTCAGAGCTGCTAGCATAATCAGGCGGGGCTTCCGCCCACTCAAAGACCTCTGGTTCTGCCACTCTGTCCAGTAACATGGGCGGGCGCCCACTCCCGGGGCGCTTGGAGGAAATTCTCGCTCACTATGTGCATGCGCAGACCAGGATATCAGGCCAGCAGTCTCAAACTCTGAGTGAAACCCCTGCCCGCACGGAAAAGTTCCAGTGTTGGAATTGGCTCTTGCTCCCTCCCCGTGCGCGGCTTTTTCAGGGTGCTGGGGCGGCCTGGAGATTCCGCTTTTGGCCCACACAAACCAAAGGCTCCTGACTCTGCCCCTCTGTAGGATAACACGGGCGCGCACTGCTGAGGCACTCGGAGGGATCTCTCGCTCACTATCTGCGTGCGCAGACCAGGATATCAGGCCGGCTGCCTCACCCTCTGAGTGAAACCCTCGCTTGCACGGAAAAGTTCGAGTGTTGGAATTGGCTCTCGCTCCCTCCCCATGCGCGGCTTTTTCAGGGCGCTGGGCGGCCCACACAAAGGCCTCTGACTCTTCCTCTCTGTGGGATAACATGGGTGCCCACTCCCGGGGCTTTCGAAGGAATCTCTCGCCCACTGTCTGCGCGTGCCGACCAGGAGATCGGGGCGAATGGCTGCCCCACTTGTCTTTCTTTGTCTGGGTTTGGCGCGAGTGTTAGCTTGTATTGCTTGGGTTGCCACAATCACAGTTTTTTCTCGGCTTGAATCTCCATGCCATAGCCTGGTTCGGCCGTTTGTGCCGCGGCCGTTTGTGCCCGCCTTAGTTTCTATACTCTCAGTTCCCAGTGAAAGCAGCCCTATTTAGGTTAGTGAGGAAGGCGGAGCATTTCTTACTCCCTATTTCCTTCGGGGTTTGATTATATATTTAGCCAATTTTTCGTTCGACCATACCTTCGGGTGTATTGCGAAACATCTGGAGGCTCCAGGGATAGGTTTTTCTGTTTCTGGTTGAAGATCTTGTTGGGTTTGGGGGGAGATTTATCGGTATCACTTCCTACCATGCCATTACTCTGACATCCCACTTGTTTTCTTTTAGATGGAGTAGGTAGGGAGATGGGAAGCATCAATTTGTTGCTGTGGCACTTAAGTTGTTCATTGTTTCTGTACATGTCTTGACTAGGGACGGGGGCTCCAGCTGACCCGGTGATCCCTTGCTCAATCAGGTCAAGTCAGAGACCTTGGGCTTCAAGCCAGTAACCTTTGGGCTCAAGCCAGCAACCATGGGATCATGTCGATGATCCCATGCTCAAGTTGGTGAGCCTGTGCTCAAGCTAAATGAGCCCGCATCAAGCCAGTAACCTTGGGGTTTTGAAACTGGGACCTCAGTGTCCCAGGTTGACACTCTATCCACTGCACCACCACTGGTCAGGCTCTTTGTGAGCCTTCTGTCCTCCAGTAGCCTCCTCTAATTACTTTCCTTTTTGGGTGCCTTGGGTTTGTTGAGAGCAGTCCCTGTTTGCTTGGCCTGAGTCATGACTAATATTTGGGCAGATACTGTTCCTATTAAATAAATGGTCCCTGGATTAAGGATGGTCTGAGTCCACCTTTCCACCTGGTTTAGGGGCTAAATGGGTTAGAAGCCATGAAACCAGTATTTTTTTTTCCTGTTCAAAGACTTTTCCACTTAATTGCTGTCTGCTTCCTGACTTTTAGTTTTGTTTATGTCTTAGAAGGGAAAAGCCTGTTTGCCTGACTACTCCAAAATTATTTCTCTTGTCCTTCAAATTATTCGTTAAAAATTTATTTTTTCCCTAAGCCTTTGCACATTGTTTTCTCTTGTCAGGCTGTCCATTCAGTGTCCTCTTTGCATTGTTTCTTCAGCTTCATATTTGCTCAAATTAGACAGTGAGCTTCTGTTTGTGTAGAGGTAGGTGACTGTGTGTTTGTGTTTGTATGAGTTGGTGCAGTGCATAAGTAGTAATGAGTGTGTGTCAGTGGGCAGAGCTCATCCTATAACCTTCACTTTGTAAAGCAGAAGATTGTTTTATAGCTGTTCCTGCAGCTGGCATTACTACATGATTGTGGCCTGAATCTCTGGACACTGGTATGCTGGGAAAAGCCCTGAGTGGGCTGGGTTAGCCTTGGGGCTCAGCAGAAAACTGACTTGGGTGTCTCTGTTTTCAGCTCTTTGTGGGGTTCCTTCTTTCCCACTTGTTTCCTTTGCCTCCTGGGAGTAGATACCAACAAAAGGCATCGGTTCTAAAGTTTTAGGTATGAGGTCAGCTAGAAGGTGTGTAGATTCTGCAGGAGGTAGGAGCTCTGGAGAGTGGTTCCAGGGTGTCTGGCCGGGTCCTGACTGCCTTTGGGTCCAGGGAGAAGGTCATCATCCCTGCTCTAATGACGGTGTGAAAACTAGGTGTCAGGTGCTGTACCAAGCACTTTCCATGCATTGTTTTATTTAATCCTCTCTAAAAATCTTTGAAATAAGAGCTCTCATTATACCCATGTTACCCATGAAAAAACTGAGGCCAAGTGAAGAGGTGTCCAAGACCACATAGCTAGGAATTGGCAGAGCCAAGAATTCGCTGTAAGTTTGTCTGACTGTAAATTCAGGTACTACACCTGCTACTGAATGTTTTTATCTCTTTGCTTCAATTTCCTTCTTATAAGATGAAGGTGGGAATTCTTGCTCTTTCACTTTTTCCAAAGGAATTAGGGAAACAAATACATGACCATATACACTTGTAGGTTAAGAATGTGAGCATTTTATAAAACGGAGTTCCAAGTGCTCCTAGGCAGGCTGCTGAAGTGACTCTGCCTGCTAAGGACACTTGTAACCTTTTCTTTTTCTCCCCGTGCTTGGGCCCTGGGACTGAAGAGTATCCACTGTCCATAGGGCTTGCCAGCAGTCCCATTCTTCCTTCCTTTGTTGGCTTCCTGCATCCTTTACTGCCCGAGAGAAGACAGAAGCTATGGGAGGATGTCCTCCTGTTTTCATAGGGACCAGTCCCCTCCCTCAGTTCCCTCCCTGAGTGCTATATGAATTGAGTGGAGGACATGAGGCACCAAGGGACCCACGGCTAGCCAGTCCATGGGCCGCCTTTCATTTGCGCCCCTATCATCTGTTCTGACTGCAGTAAACTGGCAATACAGATTGCCGTGTGCAGTGGTCAGCAAACTTATTAGTCAACAGAGTCAAATATCAACAGTACAATGATTGAAATTTCTTTTGAGAGCCATTTTTTTTTTTTGTATTTTTCTAAAGTTGGAAATGGGGAGGCAGTCAGACAGACTCCCGCATGCGCCCAACCGGGATCCACCCGGCATGCCCACAAGGGGTGATGCTCTGCCCATCTGGGGCGTCGCTCTGTTGCAATCAGAGCCATTCTAGTGCCTGAGGCAGAGGCCATGGAGCCATCCTCAGCACCCCGGCCAACTTTGCTCCAATGTAGCCTCTGCGGGAGGGGAAGAGAGAGACAGAGAGGAAGGAGAGGGGGAGGGGTGGAGAAGCAGATGGGCGCTTCCCCTGTGTGCCCTGGCCGGGAATTGAACCCGGGACTCCTGTACACCAGGCTGATGGAGAGCCAAATTTTTTAAACTAAACTATATAGGTAGGTACATTCCTTATTGAGGTAGCGCCCACATGTGGTCTTTTGTGGAAGAGCCACACTCAAGGGGCCAAAGAGCCGCATGTGGCTTGCAAGCTGCAGTTTGCCAACCAGGGTCCTAGATCATCCAACCTTAATTTAAGTAGAGGTACAGCCTATAAATGGCCAGTTTTAATAGAAAAATGGGCACCTCAAATACCTTATTCTTTTGTCCTAAAGCCTAAGGATACTTAAGGAAGGAGTTACTGGTGGAACATTGAAATACATTCCCCTTTCTTGGACAGAATTAATTAGGAAGAAGGATATAAATGTAAAGGTGTAAGTCTGTCCTCCATTGAGAGCCAAGGATAGGCCTTGGCTGGTTGGCTCAGTGGTAGAGCGTCCGCCCGGCGTGTGGAAGTCCCAGGTTCGATTCCTAGCCAGGGCACACAGGAGAAGCGCCCATCTGCTTCTTCACCCTTTCCCTCTCCTTCCTCTCTGTCTCTCTCTTTCCCTCCTGCAGCCAAGGCTCCATTGGAGCAAAGTTGGCCCGAGCACTGAGGACGACTCCATGGCCCCTGCAAAAGGCACTGGAATGGCTCTGGTTGCAATGGAGCAACACCCTGGATGGGCAGAGCATTGTCCCCTAGTGGGCATGCTGGGTGGATCCCGGTTGGGGCACATGTGGGAGTCTGTCTCTGCCTCTCCTCTTCTCACTGAATTTTTTAAAAAAGGGACTTTTTATTGGCTTGCCAGGTGAATCTTGGTTGGGTGCATGTGGGAGTCTGTCTCTCTGCCTTCCCACTTCTCATTTCAGAAAGAAAAAAAAAAAGAGAGAGCCAAAGATAATAGGAGGGTTTGTTCTGTAGGTGTGCAGGGGCAGATGATATGGTGAACGCAGGGTTAGCATGTGGCAAATGGTTTTGGGAGGTCACTAAGCTCTGGCTGAGTATGCCAACCTTTGCCTCAGTGGTATACCATGATTTTGACTTTATTTATATCAGGGTCTGAGGTTTTCTTTTGCTGCTGCTGCCCTAGGTCCCCGCTTAAGGGAGTGGGCCATCCTGGCAGAACATAGCTGTGTGCTACTTCCCCTTTCCCTTTTTCCTGTTGTCCCCCACCTTCAGCATAAAGCCCAGGGAAAACAATGCCTGCTTGCTCTTCACCTGCCGCACCCCAAATAAGGATGAGACCAGGTGACATGGCTGTAGGTCAGGCTTTAAAAGGACAGAGGACACCATTATCTATGCCTGCTTGCTGCAGAATTTGCACTTGGCCTCTGGGTGCGCCCGCAAAGCCTGGGAAACTGTCTCACATCCTTCTCCCAGCCTCATGTCTTCTAGGTCTTTCCCCATGCATATGCCCACTCTCCATGTTCTCTCTCTCCCTGTTTCACTTTTTCCAAAGGAATTAGGGAAACAAATACATGGACATACACACTTGTAGGTTAAGAATGTGAGCATTTTATAAAACGGAGTTCCAGGTGCTCCTAGGTAGGCTGCTGAAGTGACTCCGCCTGCCAAGGACACTTGTAACCTTTTCTTTTTCTCCCCGTGCTTGGGCCCTGGGACTGGAAAGGAAAAAAAAAATGGAGGCAATAAATTGGTCAAGTGTGCAGCCCATGGAGAATTATTGGGGGGAGAAGCATTCATTTGCGATTGATCTCATTCTTAGTTTGGAAGACATGGTTCTGAGGGTGTTAATGTGTGTACGGGAGACTGAGGTGCTGGGAGCCTGTAGGAGCTGCTATTGCTCTCTTCCCCCACTGCCCTTTCCACTCCAGGAGTGTGGAAGCTGCTGCTTGTGCATCAATTGCCTCTGGTCTCTTCTTCCTCCATCAATTCTGGGCCTCCTCCTCCTGTTCATTTGTCTTCTTTTTTTTTTTAGTGAGAGGATGTGGAGTCAGAGACGACTCCTGCATGTGCCCCAAGCAGGATCCACCCAGCAAGCCCACTAGAGGGTGATGCTCTGCCCATCTGGGGCCCTTGCTCTGTTGCAACTGGAGCCATATTTTAGCACCTGAGGCAGAGGCCATGGAGCCATCCTCAGCGCCTGGGACCAACTTGCTCCAATGGAGCCTTGGCTGCAAGGGGGGGGGGGAGGAGAGAGAGAGGGAGGGGTAGATAAACTGATGGGCATTTCTCCTGTGTTCCTGACCAGGAATTGAACCTGGGACATCCACATGCCTGGCCGATGCTGTACCACTGAGCAAACCAGCCAGGGCCTCATTTGTCTTCTTTGCCCTTGACTTGGTTCTCATTTGTCCCTTCCTCCTCCTCATTTTCCCTAGAGCTGATTCCGGTGTTTATTCCTGACTGTCAGGAGGAAGCATCTAACTTTGTATATGCATATACTCATGAACAGTCTCATGTAGGGGGAAGGGAATCTAGCTTTTGGAGTAATCTTTGTCTCTCTTATTGTATGTTGTCCTCATAATGCTGTGAGTCCCCCACTTCCATTTTTTATTCCCTTTTTCTCCACAGCCAGGGCTGCAGGGGTAGGAAAGGTATCTTGGGACCCATCTCCCTTTCCAGCCTTCCCACTCCTGATGTGGCAGCCTCTGTCCTTCATTCATTCTCATCCAGCCCCCTCACACCCGGGCATGGCCAGGCACCTGTCCAGAACCTAGTTCCATGCTGTGAACTCCCTGTCTTTCAGTATGATTGGTGCCCTAGGGAGCCAGGTTGCTAAGGGAAGCTCATGTGGCACTCAGCTGGTCCATTTTGTCGACAAAAAAGAGGGGAGAAGCTGGCAGAAAGCAAAGACTTTTGCTTCTGGGTAAATGTAGCAGCTATTTATAGCACCCGAGCCTTTGCTTTTCCAGTTGGCTGTACTTTTTTAGCACAGTGCCGGTCCAGCAGGGCTGTTTTCTTTTATGGCTCCAGATGTCCTTAGGGAAAGTTCCTATCTGCCCCTGAGAAGGGGTGGGCTGGGCAAGAGGTAATAACTTCTGAGCGTGGGTGCAGGCAGTGCTTTTGATCCCATGGCAGTCACATCATAGGAGGAATTTCTTGAGATAGCAGAAATAGGAAAGAGAAAAGGGTAAACACCATACTCTTAAGAGATATTCCCCATAACTAACTCAGTTAAGCCTCTATTGAGTAAATTGCCTAATGAGGTATATTAGGGCTGAGTGAGCAACACAAAAACCTTTTATAAGGGTCTGGTCTAATACTGACATATGCTGAATTTTTCTAAGGCTTTTTTTTTTGGTCTTTCGTTTTTCTTTCTGCCTTCCCTAGATTATTTGCCAATTTGGATTACATTCTCTTGTCTGGTTTATTGACGAAAGTTTTTTCACCACTTCAAATAGAAACTCTGTACCCAATAACTCCCCTAATAACCTGTAATCTGTAATCTACTTTCTGTCTCCCTGAATTTGCCTATTCTAGGTATTTAAGTAGAATCATATAGAATCTCATTTTATGTCTAGCTTATTTCACTTGGCATAGTGTTTTCAAGGTTCATGCATTTTGAAACGGGTCAGAATTTCATTCTTTTATGGCTGAATAATATTGCATTGTATGTGTACACCACATTAAAAATATAGTCATATGTTGATGGATATTTGGGTTATTTCCACCTTTTAGCTATTGTGAATAATGCCGCTAACATTCACATGGAATTATCTGTTTGAGTCACTGTTCATATCTTCTGGGTATGAAATATATGAAATATATTCAAATATATGAAATATATGAATATATACCTGCAAGTAGAATTGCTGGATCATATGGTTATTCAGTTTTTAGCTTTTTGAGGAACCGCCAAATTGTGTCCTGTAGCATCTGCACATTATGATCCTACCAGCAATGTATGAGGGTTCTAGTTCCTCTAAGGCCTTGTTTACATTTGTTAATTTCTGGGGTTTTTGTTGTTGTTGTTTAATTGTAGTAGATATAAAGTGTTATCTCATTGTGTGGCTTTGATTTGCATTTCCTTAGTGATTAATGAGGCGATAATCTTTTATATTCCTGTTGGCATCTGTGTATCTTTTTTGAAGAAAGTCCTTTGCCCATTTTTAATTTGGGTTGCTTGTCTTTTTGTTGTTGAGCTTTTGGAGTTATTTGTATATTCTAGATATTAAATTCTTGTCAGATACGTGATTTGCAAATATTTTCTCCCATTTTGTGGGTTGTCTTTTTCATTTTCTTGCTATTGTCCTTTGACACACAAAAGTTTTTTAATTTTGATGGAGTACAATATATCCACTTTTTCTTTAATCACCTGTGCTTTTTGGGTCATATTTAAAAAACTGTTTCCAAATCTAAGGTTATTAAGATTTACCTTATATTTTCTTCTCTGAGAGTTTTAGCCTTATTTACTTAAGAAAAAAAATTTTTTGTACTCATGCATGCATTTGCACGCAAACAAGAGAGAGAGAAAGAGAGAGAAAGAGAGAGAGAAAAGAAGGGCAAGAGATGAGAAGCATCAACCCACTAGTTGCAGCACTTTAGTTATTCACTGATTGCTTCTCATATGTCCCTTGAAGGGGGCGGGGGCTCCAGCCAAACCAGTGACCTTGGGCTAGAGACACTGACCTTGGGTTTCAAGCCAGTGACCTTTGGGCTCAAGCCAGCGACCATGGGATCATGTTGATGATCCCACACTCAAGTTGGAGACCCCATGCTCAATCTGGTGAGCCCATGCTTAAGCTGATGAGCCTGTACTCAAGCCAGCAACTTCCAGATTTTGAATCTGGTACCTCAGTGTCCTAGGTTGTCCACTGCTGTACCACCAGTCAGGCTAAGAGTTTTAGCTTTTAAATTTAGGTTTTTGGTCTACTTTGAGTTACTTTTTTGTATATGGTGTAAGGGAAGGGCCCATTTTATTTGTTTGCATGTGGCTAACAGTTCCAGAATGGTTTGTTGAAGAGACTGTCCTTTCTGTATTGAATGTTATTGGCACTCTTGTTGAAAATAATTGGCCATATTTGCGATTATTTCTGGGCTTTGAATTGTTTTATTGTTTTATATGTCTGTTCTTATGCCAGTACTGCACTGTTTTCATTACTGTAACTTTGTAGCTAGTTTTGAAATCAGAAAGTGTGGGTCTTCCAACTTTGATTTTTCAAGATTTTTTAAGGCTATTCTTTGTCCCTTGAAATTCCATATATATTTTAGGATCGTTTTCTCGATTTCTTTAAAAAATAGTCATTGGGATTTTGATAGGGATTGCATTGAATCTGCATATTGCTTCAGTAGTATTGTCATCCTAACTATTAACTCTCCCATCCATGGACATGGGATATACTCTCATCCTTGTATCATTTTAATTTTAACAGCTACTAGGGCCTGCACTTTGATTTGTTTGGCTTTTTGAAAAGTGATGTGAAAGGCTTTGTGGCTTGAGAATATTGAACTTTACTGGTTTAGGGATGCTGGTGACATCTGTGTTCAGTTATAACTGCGGTTATGGTTTAGAAGTAAATGGTTATAAAGCTTATGCAGATCTGGGCTCATGTCTCTCCATATACAAATCAATTGATTAGTTTCCTTTTCTCCTTACCATAGTCAATACCACCCCTTGTACAACCAGGTAAGTTGATAATGAGGAAGGAAGGGACGGGGTTGTTATAATTCATGCAGCACTCCTGGTGGCTCAGTTCCAATAAAGGCATGTCTCCCTTGGGTGGCTGGACTCCTTATGGGAGATGAAGGCTTTATTTACATTGATTTACCCTTGTGGTAGAAGACCTCCCTCTATCTGGAAAATATCTGACATTCATTGAACAAGTGATATCATGGGAATCATAATGTTGGTGGATCAGGCACAAGTTTCCTGTTGACCTTCTGTTTCCTGTGTTTACATTCCTCAGGTCTCCCTATGATTCCCAAGGGCCTGCCTATATGTAGGATGGCTCCTCTGGGCATGCTGCTTGGGCTGCTAATAGCCTCCTGTTTCACCTTTTGCTTCAGTCATCAGAACACAGTAAGTATCTTGTCACAAATAAAGGGATCCCTGTTGGGTCCAGAAAAGCTTCCAAGCCACTAGAGTTGCTTTGGGAGTGGGGTGAGGTTTTACTTTTCTTACAGGAACATGGCCAGTGCTGGGTTGCTAAGTCTGGATTTCTTCCTCTCTATCCCTGAGTCCTCTGACCTCTGTTTAAAGTTCATGGTAGTGTTTCTTTTTGGGGAAAGTATGATGATGATAATGATATAATAATAATAAATATATATATATATTTTTTTTAGTGAGTAAGAGAGAGACAGTGAGACAAAGAGGGACAGATAGGGATAGACAGATCACAAGGGAGATAGATGAGAAGCATCAATTCTTTATAGTGTCACTTTAGTTGTTCATTGATTGCTTTCTCACATATAACTTTATCAGAGGGCTACAGCTGAGCCAGCAACCCCTTGCTCAAGGCAGTGACCTTGGGCTTCAAGCCAGCAACCTTTGGGTTCAAGCCAGTGACTGTGGGGTCATGTCTTTGATCCCACGCTCAAGCCAGCGACCCCTCACTCAAGCTGGTGAGCCTGCGCTCAAGCCAGTAACCTCGGGGCTTCAAACCTGGGTCCTCTGCATCCCAGATCGACGCTCTATCCACTGTGCCACCGCATGGTCTGGCAATATAAAAATTTTAATAAGAAGATGCTTATCATGTACCAAACACTGTGATTAAGTGCTTTATATTTATTCTCATTTAATCCCCCTAACAACTACGATTATTATCCTCATTTTGAGAAGGAGGAGTCTAAGGCTAAGGGACTTGAAGTAACTAGGCCAAAATCTTACAGCCAGTTTGTGGCAAAGCTGGGAAGGTCAGGATTCTCCTTAAGAGCTGGGTGCCTGTGTGGTGAGCACCCAGTATGACTGTTTCTTCCTCTACTTCTCTCTTCCTTGTGCTTTTTCTCAAGTCTGTCTGTATCTCTGTGTCCTCTTTCCCTCTGTCCTTTTCTCCCAGTTTTTCCCAGGCTCCTATTAACCTAGACTTCATTGCTTAGGGTTCTGTCATTGCCATGGGCAGGACCAAAATGCCTCAAGAAGGTCCTGAGCTTGGCCTGGCTGCAGCATATTATAAGGTTCCTGGCCCAGTTTCCCCTGGCCTGCCTCAGCTCTCAGTGCCCTCTCTTTCCCCTCCCTTGAGAGGCCTTGACTGTCAGTTCTGACAGTTTCACCCTTCCCGAGCCACCTTTCCAGACCCTGGGGGCTCCCACTAAATGTTGGGTAAAGTGCTGGGCCTTGAAGTGCAAATGACGATTGAGATGAATTTAGTAACAATCCAGCTCAGCTGAGGTTCCCCTTTGGCTCATGGCAAGCTTCCATCTTCTCTCTGAACTCATTTGTTTTGTCTCTGCATTTCTCCCCACTTTGTGGAGCAGGAGAGAACTAACAGTTAGGAGTCACGAATCCTTTTGAGGTTTTAATGGTTTCTGACTAAGATCTTATTGGTACTGTTTTTTTGGCTTCCTCTTCAAGGACAATGAGAGTGAGATCCCATTGGCTCCAGAGGGTGGGACTGGCCATAGCATGACAGTTGGGGCTGTCTTTGGCATGGCCTGACCCAGAAAAGCACCGAAGCTGCCCCTGCCCTCCCTGCCCTCAACCTGTGGCTCATGAGGATCTGGGTGCTCCCTTTCATGGGCTTTAGCAGATGCACAGTGAACAAAAGCATGCTGATGAATTTACTTAAGGACTGTGTGTTAGTAAGTCCCTTTTGGATAATAGTCCAACCAAATAGATGAGCTTTCAGAGCCATAATTATTCTGGCCCATTTATATTAGCTCTGTTGAGTCTAGTCTCGGAAAAATGTTAATACTGACTTTCATCAACAGGAGCTACTTTTGTCCTTATGTCTGTTCCTAGCTGTATCCATTTGTCATAATCTTTCATCATGTGCTAAGTACAAGTAGGAGTTGAAGCATCTTTTCTCTCATACCAGAAAAATTGCTGCCCTGATGGCATTTAAATCCTAATTATGCAGCCAACCACCTTTATAACAGTGAAAGTGGCTGGTGGGGGAGGTGGGGGCGGTCATGATCATTTCTTCAGAGCCTGGAGTCCAGGCAGGTGCCCCTGGAGACCTCGAATTGTCCTTTCCAGGGCACTTGTGAAGGTTAATAACCATGCAGGAAAGGTTGGCTGTGTGTATCAGAGTATGATCTGGAGCCAGCCTCCTTTCCTGGCTCTTGCTGTGGAACCTCTGTGGGGTACCACATCTTAGGAGCAGTGTGGAGGTTAAAGTGATACTGTTGTGTGGTGTACTGGTCCCTTCAAAAAAGTGGTGAGTAATGAGGGAGGGAGAGGAACCCAGTGGAAGGAGCACAGACCCTTGGTAAACTCCCTTTTGCTACCTACTTTGGCTCTTTGACCATTTCTAAGCTTTGTTTCCTTATCTATAAAACAGGGTTGGTACTTCCCTCTTAAGATTTTAGTGTAGATCAAATGTGATTATATGTCTAAAGCACCTAGCATTGGAACTGTTATAATAAGGTCAATGGATGGTCAATAAATACCATCTGTTATTTTTAACAAGGGGGTGGCTGCTTCTAGGGTTTAATTTAGGACTCAGTCAGACACATTCCTGACACAAAATGTTGCCCCGGCAGTCTGTCTCTGTCACAGCGTCTATCAGCCTATCATTAGAGATTCATTTATTCTCTTGGATCTTGAAGTCTTTGATCTTTAAGAATCTCTTATTCAGATATAAGCGCAAGGAAGTGTGACATGGTAAGCTGTTGTCAGCTAACACCTTAGCTGGGATTTTTTGCCAGTTAGTTGAGAGGAAATTGGTATTTGGAGTGATGGTGGCAGGGAGAAGAGAGGGCTGAGGATTTAGCATGGAAGGGAACCCTGAGAAGTCAGCTGAGAGGCACCAGAGCATGGGGGATTGACTTTGGAGCTGACCTAGGGCTGTCTGGCTTCTCTTACCTCTTGGTCTTTCTTTCCTGTTTAGGACACTGCCCAGGCAGAAAGAGGGTATAGTCTTCCTTGTTCTTTCTTTGGGACTGGAGTTTCTCACCTGGTCCATGAGAACCTTTCTTTGGGAAGGGGGCTTTGCTGATTTGCTGTGGTAATCGCATTGCCCCGCTTCATTTCCTCCATATCCAGAGCACAACCATTAGGGCATATAACTAAGAAAGAAACACAGAAGTGAGTCAGAAATCATGTATGGACTTTGGAGCTAGGCAGGCCTAGACTTAAATCTCTGCTCTGCTTTACCCTGCCGTGTGATTTTGCACAGGCCTCATATTCATCCTTATCTGTAGAATGTGTATGAAAGTATGTGCTTCACAGATGAAACTTGGATGCGTTGTTAGGCATGGAGGGCACTTCAGCTCAGTGTTGGGCATATGATAAGGGCTCAGTAAATGGTAGCTGCTATTATCATTACAACCTCAACCTCATGATGTTGCTTTTCCTCAAAACCTCTTAAGGAATTTCTCTTTTGAACTGACTGTTTAATGGTATGTTCATATGACTGAATCTCCTTCAGTGCTTGCCAGATGTGATCTTGGCAAACAGTCTAAAGTCACTGTAAGCCAGATTTGGTGAACAGGATGAGCTGATCAGATGGGAACCCTAGTTTTGTATCACCCCCACTAAAAGCTGAGGTGTGCTCTGAAATAATGATAGATTGTGTGTGTGTGTATGTGTGTGTTTGTGTGTGTGTGTGTGTGTGTGTGTGTGTGTGTGTGTAGCTGTGGCTTAAAATCTGGTTCAAAAGATAGGAAGAGGATGCTCAAAAACATTTTGAGCAGTGACAAGATTGTTGCAAAAGTGTTTGGCTTTTCTAGGGCTTGAAATATGTGGCTCAGCAGTTCATCCTTCTCCTTTTAATCCTTCTTCTTAAACTTGCTCTGATAACCTTATTAATACAATCTAGAAAAAAAGGCTTTCCCAGCCCTTACTCAACAGAATGAACACTAGCCCTGCCTAGATTTTGAAGGGCTTTTGCGATATTCTCGTCATCTCCATTCTCCTTGCCTTTTTCTGTTCTCTTGATGATGAGAATTTGGTTGCTTGCTTTTAGCCACAACTACTAGGAGTTACCTGGCTAGTAGATACACTAAAGCAAAAGTTTTAATTTAAAGCTTATAGATGATTAGTTTGGCTCTCTTAGTAGTCTAAAAATAAGAAAATTTTACATAAACATCTGGCTTTCTGTTTTCAAGTTGAATGCCTTCATGCAGCTGAGTAGCAGCTGCATTCTTCAGTCAAGGCAGGAGGCCTCCAGTTTTGACAGTCCCACTACTCCCTGTGCTCTACACCTGGCCCACCACACTTACTTACATCCATCTCAGTCTGACCCTAGGAGGCATTTGACCCACACATCGCTAAGGTAAATTTTATTAACGTTCTCCTAGTCCCAGTGTATGGTGCTTCAGGCAGAGGCTAACCAGCATGTCTGGGCCCTGAGTACACAGGCTCTGGCTACTTAATGGACAAGGTAGTCTTTGTTCTAGAATGTGTGACTAATACTTAGCTTCCAGCAGACTCAGCCAATGTGGGCTTGCCTCAGTCTAAGACATCAAAGACATACCTGCCTCTGTGTGTGTGTGTGTATGGGGAGGGGGCGTTCCTTCCTCCCTTTGTTCTGTGATTACAAACTAAGCCCTGTGCTAGGCTTGGGGATTCAGTGGTGAAAGAGAGTGACATAGATCCTGCCCTCAGAAACCTGGCTGGTGGAAATTTGATGTCCATGCCCTCAGAATGTTGGGTGCCTCCTGCCAGTCTGTTGGCCCCTAGGTCTCACAGCACACTTCTGTTCCTAGTTTTCTTTTGAGCTCAGACTTCAAGTTGAAGGGGTAGGAGGGGTTTGTGGCTGCCCAGGTGACCACAACCCAAACCTGACCTGCCTAAACGATGACATACTGTGTAGTCTCTCTTGAATATCATAGCATGACTTGTCCAACCTGGAACCTATGACTGCCTTTACAAGTAATAAGAGTAACAGCTACTGTGGACGCAAGGCTAATGGTTTATAAGCAGTACCTCATCTGATGTATAAGTTAGATGTTATTATCTCCACTTTACAAACATGGAAACTGATGCTTAGAAAGTTAAGTAACTTTCCTGGAGTCACAGACACTGAGATTTGAATTTTAGATTATCTGATACAGAGCCTGACCTGTGGTGGTACAGTGGATAGAGGGTCAACCCAGAACACTGAGGTTGCTGGTTCGAAACCCTGGGCTCTGTCAAGGCACATACAAGAAGCAATCAATGCATAACTAAAGTGAAGCAAGTACGTGTTGATTCTCCTCACTCTCTGTCTCTCCTTCTTCCTCGCCTCTCTCCTTTCTCCTCTCTCCCCTCTCTCCTCTCTCTTTCCCTGGCTCTCTCTAAAAACAAATAAAAATTAAAAAGAAAAAGATTATCTGATATAGAGCCCTGAGTTTTTAACTATTATGCCATAGTCAGCGCCTCTCATTACTTATGATGTGATTTGAAAGCCTCTTCTTGGCCAAGATAGTTTCCTTACTGGTTCTTAACAAGATCTGAAATCCTGCCATCTGAATTTTATGCCTTTATTTCTTGTTAAAATGTAAAATCCTTGGAGGGGTTTTACATTGTTATCACTTAACACCTTAACATCTTAACCTTTCCTCTGACAGCTAATTAAAGATCAGACCTGAGGGACCCAGGTAGGCGGGGATAGTATCTGGATCTGGGGCACTGCTTGAAAGAGACACATGGTTACTTCCCATGCAGGGTTAGCATTGTTGAGAACCAAATCAGATCTGTGTACAATCCCTAGCACAGCTCTGGGCTCATAGGAGGAATCCATGAAATACACTTACTATTATTAGTGGAAGAATTGGGAGGTGGAAGAAAAGTGATCATGGGGGAAAAAGGAGTGCTGAAATAACAGCCCTGTGTGCTAGTAGTGTGGGTTTCTCCTTGCCCTCCCGAATGTAATTTCCCAGAGCTGTGGAACTCTCTAGTTCCACTTTTTTTGAGGCCTTACTGCTTTTTATGCAAGAACAGGTTTAAGAATGGGACAGGAAGGCTGGGAAGGAGCAAAATGAATAATACAGTACCTTGTGTTTATCTTGCATCTCTGTCTCCTGAGCTCAAAGGGCTCTACTGACACCATCTCATTAATCCTCAATGCTCTCTCTCCATGGGGTGAAAGGTTTTAGGAAGGGGTTTCCAACCTGGGCTTCTTTCTTCCTCAGCCAAGCTGGACTCCCTGCTTCCCACTTGGGGCACTGCTTGAAAGAGACACATGGTTACTTCCCATGCAGGGTTAGCATTGTTGGGAACCAAATCAGATCTGTGTACAGTCCCTAGCACAGCTTTGGGCTCATAGGAGGAATCCATGAAATACACTTACTATTATTAGAGGAAGAATTGGGAGGTGGAAGAAAATTGATTACACACATGGGTTGGAATGTCCCAAGTGATCATTTATGCCCCATAGGCACCCTGAAAAATTGTCAGATCCTTACTGTGCCTGCTAGGCTGTTTAGGAATCAATTGGGCCTTAGCTGCCAGCTTTTGTACATCTGGGTGGTCATTTGAGGTGTTATCTCCCATTCATATGTGTGCTTTTCCTTTTATAAATATATATATTTAGCCCTGGCCAGATAGCTTGGTTGAACATTGTCTTGATACACCAAGGTTGCAGGTTTGATCCCCAGTCAGGGCACACACAAGAACAGATGGATGTTTTTGTCTCTTTCCTTCCTCCTCTTGCTAAAAATCAATAAATAAATTTTAAAAATATTTTTTAATTGTAAGTAATAGATACGAGTTTTAAATATTAAACAGTGTGTAATAATAGCAAGGCCATTACTATCTTTTTTTGTTTTCTTAACCCCCCTGGAGAGATTATGGAACTTTCTGGACCTTTTCCATATACAGAAGTGCTATTATATATACACGATATGTGCTGTGTTCATTTAACCATATATTACATTGGTTCTGAGGCTATCTGGTGCAAGGTCCAAATATGGCTGGGAAAGGGAGGAGGAGCATACAGGGCAGAGGGTACCACCCCAGGCCATTTTCTTTCTGCTTGCCTTGTGCTTAGCTGTGCTTGGTCATGCTCTGTGTGTTTTCTTCTCTGAAGGAGTTTGCGCTGACCAACCCAGACAAGAGCACCACCAAAGAAACAGAGAGAATGGAAACCACAGAAGAGGAGCTGGACCCTGAGATCCTGGAGATGTTTCACCCAAGCCATGAGTGGCAGGCCCTTCGACCAGGTACCAAGCCTACCTCTGTCCCCATGAATCACACTTTGATTCAAATTGCATATGTCCTTTGTCCCCACAGGGCTCCTTTAAAGCAGCAGCCACTCTTTGGTCCACTGGAGGGGAACAGTGTGGTCCATCAGAGGGTGGCTACTGCTGCAGGTCTCAGGGACCTTCATTTTCCAGCAGAACAGAGATTTCAACCTCTGAGTGCCCTGGAAGGAAGGCAGGTGGTGGGTGGCCAAGCTTTCTGAGCAAGTGATTGAAAACTTACTTTCCTTGCACTTCTGAAGCACAGGAGAGGCAGTGACATGTGCCTCGCTCTGCAAATGCTATTTTGGGCTCTTCTGCTCAGCTCAGTACTGCTGAAATATTGTTCACAGGAGAGTCCTGAGCACCAGTGCAGGGCAGGAGTGTTCTTTTGCTAAAGCAGCGTTCTCAACCTGTGGGTCGCGACCCCAGCGGGGGTCGAACGACCAAAACACAGGGGTCGCCTAAAGCCATCGGAAATTTCGCCTAAAGCCATCGGAAAATACATATTTATTATACAATACATTTTTAAATAAAATATGTATTTCCGATGGCTTTAGGCGACCCCTGTGTTTTGGTCGTTCCACCCCCGCCAGGGTCGCGACCCACAGGTTGAGAACTACTGTGCTAAAGGAACCTGTGCCAAGAAATAGGGGCTGGTCCTGGCCTGGTTTTCAAATGGGGGCATCTTCAGAAAGAACAGCTTTCTAACCTTTTTATGAGCCTGGGCCCAGGGCTTAAAATAATATTGAAAGTAGCCAGCAATAGTAGAGTGTTCATCATATTGAGATTCTGCGTCAGATACTTCATGTGCGTAATCTTGTTCGATCTTCACATGATAGGACCCATTTTCCTATGAAAACATTGAGGATTAAAGAGATTATATACCTTGAACTATGTCATTCAGTTGACTTGTCCTATGTCATTGATCCCAGAATCTGGACCTACTTTCCTCCCCTTCTAGTCCAAGCTGTCCTTGTCCCACTATGGTGACACTTGAGCTTGTTCTGAGTAGGTTGTTTGCATTCTGCACTATGGCAAGGTGGATGGCAAGCCCTGGCAGTTTCCACAGTTAGTTTCATCAGCTCCTTGCCGATATTCATCACCATACCTTCCCTGCCTCCATTGCTGCTGTGCTGGCAAGGACAGCATTTGCTGTGCCAGCCAACTTTCTGGTAGTAATATCACTCCTGCTGGGCTTGCACAGGGGTAGTTGCTGCCACAGAAGAGTGATAAAGCACCAAGGAAGCCAAGTTGGAACTAATGGTGTTAGGGAGAGGGAGGTTTTAGGAATAGAGGTACTAGGTTTAGCAGGTCCAACCCCTGCCTTCCTTCTAGCTTTCCTGAGAACTAAGCTCCCAGGTCCTTGAAGACTAACACTGGAGGAGTTCTCAGGGGTGGAGACTAGAAGATGTGGGTTGTATATACTGGTTTTATGTGGTTAAAAGTGCTTTGTACCACTTTAAACTAGGTAAATGCCTGGAGCAATTGGAGATCAGTGTCCTGTGGCCCCCATTCCTAACTTCTCTGTTTTTCTGGAACCTTTCCAGGCCCTGGTCCACATTGCAGAATAAGTCTGAAAGTTCTGACCCAGGGCCCTTGCCCAACCTTCTGGGAATGGGGCTTCTATTAATGGCTAAGCAAAGAGCACCCTCTGTAACTTTGGGCAAGGAGAGCCAGAACACGTATGACAATGGCAGGCTGAGGGCTCTGAGTGCCTCCTAGAGAATTAGAGTGGAGCATTGATTTTTACATTTAACTTGAAGCCCCATTGGCATCTTCCTCCGTCTTCTAGTTTCTCATGAGTCCCTTGTAAATTCTTCTTACCCAAATACCCTAGCTGCTGTCCCAAAGGCTGATGTGTTGGGGTTGAACACAGGTAATCAGGCCCCACAGCTTAGGGGTCAAAGTTTCTGGTTTCATTTGTGCATGCTCTGACTTAAGAGAGTTATTCTGAGTCTGGTGCTGGGGAGTCTGACCAATGGAGGCGGACAAGATTCTCTTAGGCCTTGATATAGGATTGAGGTATATTCTGTGTGTTATATTGAGAAGGTTTTGTATGTATGTCTGTTGGTAGGAAATTGACCTCTCAGTGGTCCGTGTGAATAGCTGACACTTGCCTTCAATCAGAGTATAATATTTAATTTACCGCATTCTAATTTCTGCCTTGGAGCTTCCAACATAGCTACCTAAAGGTTAAAGGAATGTAGCCAGTCGTGGGAACTTGTATGATGAGTGGATAAATGGGGAGGTAATATAATTTAGTGATTAAGAGGACTGACTTTAGACTCAGCTGGTTCTGGGTTCAAATTCTAGCTTTGCTACTTAGGAGATGTCGGGCAGGTCACTGAATCCTCCTGCCCTTCAGTGATATGGAGGAAATGTTCTGCCCTACCTGCTGCAGAGGCTGTTGTGAGCGTTCTTGACATGAAGACATCACTCAGTCTGTAGCAGTTTTAAATGTTCATTTCTCCATTTGTGCCACCCCTTCAGCTCGAATGTGGGATTGGATGCCAGTGAGAGTGCATGAGTGTATAGTCTTCCTGTCCTTTCTGGCCTTAGATGGGGAAGGAAACTTCTGGTGAGAAGAGGAGACTTCCATGGTTATGAAGGACTTTTCCCTTTCTCCCTCCACAGAGATTTTTGTGAGGAAACAGAAGAGGTTAGCACACTATTTCCTGTACCAGGGTCAGAGACATGGCATAGGCAGATGGTGGTATATCTTTTGGAGACCTTTAAGAAAATGGAAAAGTGGCTAGTTTATGTTGACCCTAGTTCAGTATCTTTGGTACCCATCAGGTCTCTGAAGGGAGGACCTCTGTTGTCTTCAGGCTTCCATGGAGGAGATACTGGGTTACAGGGTCTGGGCTTATTCGAAGGCAGATTTACAGTCATGTGTTGGAATACCAGGGGATCAACCCATCACTTCATGGGTCTTCCTAGCAGGCCAGGTGGGAATTGGGCCCCAGCCACTGAGCCCTGGAGCAGCAGCAGGTCACTCTCAAGTATGCCTGCCTCTGTTATTACTGTCAGCATCCTTACTGTGAGCCGCTTGTTCCTGGAAGTGATTTTCTTGTCTTTCTCTCTCTCTCCTGGTTTATTTTGGGATCTGTCTCACCTTATGGAAGCACAGCAAGCATTTGAGTGTGGATTCAGCATCAGCTGTTCACAAGCAAGCAGAGGAAAGCTTGTTGCTGGCAGGTCCTCTGGGTTCTGGGCAAGGAACTCAGGAATTTGTTCTGGGCTTAGGACCCCTGAAACCTTAGACTCTGTGCCTGTGCACTTGTTATTATGAAAGCTGGTAGCAGTATATAGTGGAGCTTGTCCTCCCTGGGCACTTTTTGTGTTCCTGTTTTGTGCCAGGCACTATACTGGTAGCTGGAGATGCAGATAATAAATCACATTTACTGAGCATCAACTCTGCCAGGCATTCTTTGAGGGAAGGTGCTATAACTACCCTCATTTATATAGACAAAACAGTCCCAGAGAGGAGAACTGACTTAGCCAAGTGACCCGTAAGTGATCAGAATTTAAACCTAGCTTTGTCTGGCCCTAAGCTTGAGCTCCTAGCCACTGTGCCGTACTGTTTCTCTCGGTAGCAAATGGGGTATGACCCCTGACTTCCTGTGGCTCATTGTCTCACAAAGGATACAGAGACAGAAAAAGGCACCGAACTGTTTTTGAATGTTCTGTTATAGGTGTCTTGTGCTCAGTAAGGGCGCAAGGGAAGGAGCTGGGGAGGCAAAGACTTCTCTCTAGTCCTGAGATCTTGGTGTAGCAGTGACTCAAATTTTATAATGCTAAACCCCACCTTTAGTTCTTTTTTTGAGCTATGTGGTCTTGGTCAAGTTGATCTTTGAATCTCAGTTTCCTCATCTGAAAATAGCAATGAAACTGTTTATCTCATAAGTATGACATGAAAATGCAACAAGATTAACATGTGTAAATTGTTTCACATGGGGCCTGGCATGTAGGAAATACGCAATAAGTGACTATAGATGTCATTTGAAAAAATATACCTTTGCAGCCTCCCTTTCCTTGGAGACCTGAATGAGAAGTGGAGACATTAGGGCACCCTGGGCAAAGGACTCTCCCTTGTCCTGCCCATTAACCAGTGATGTGTGTTGGCCCCATGTGAGCTCAGGGAAGCTCAAACCTGGGGCTCCTTATTGACCTGAGCTGACTTTCAGGAAGCTCTGAGAGCCTCTGAAATATTTGTGTTAATACAAAGAGCCCATTTGATGGGAGCACACAGCAAGTTTGTGCAGGAACACGTTCATGTGAGGGTGTTAAAAAAAGGGGGGAGATCCAAATCATCAACTGATGAGAGCAATCCAAGAATTTTAGAGCACCAGCCATCTGGTCAGATCATTTCATATCTGCATGAGCAATGGAAGGGAATTGAATTTTAAAAACCTCATTTATAGTAAACCAACTACTCTGTTTCAAGTAGTTAAGTGAGGAGTCTGATTTCCTGCAGGCCCTTGTCATCTGTCTAAAGGAGCAGTCTGGCCCCATGTAGCTTGGATGGTGCTGTGTGATTCTCCAATCCTCCAACACCAACTGGGTGTCCAACAACTCACTTCAATTCTGATACTGTCAACCTGGACTTAGCGTCAGATCCCACAGTTTAATAGCTCAGTGCTCCTGCCTCTACTTCAGATGTATTGCAAATTCCAAGTCACTCTTAATTTTTTTGACTAAACAGCTATAAATTAGGGTTTCCCATGACCCCCCTTCTCAGGTTCGATAATTTGCTAGAATAGCTTGCAGAACTCAGGAAAACACTTGGCTTAAATTTACTGAATTATTGTAAAGGATACAGCTCAGGAACAGCCCAGTGGCAGAGATGCATAGGATGAGATATGAGGGCAGGGGTTCCCAGCTTTCGTTGCCCTGTCTGGGCATACCACCTGCCCAGCACTTGTGTGTTCACTAGCCTGGAAGCTCTCTGAACCTTGTTGTTTAGGGGCTTTTATGGAGGTTTAACTACATAGGCATGATTGATTAAATCATTGGCCACTGGTGATTGAACTTAATCTTCAGCTCTCTCTTCCCTCCCTGGAGGTAGGGGGATGGTGTTAAAAGTTTTAACCCTCACTAGGCCCTGGCCAGTTGGCTCAGTGGTAGAGCGTCGGCCTGGCGTGCAGAAGTCCCGGGTTCGATTCCCGGCCAGGGCACACAGGAGAAGCGCCCATCTGCTTCTCCACCCCTCCCCCTCTCCTTCCTCTCTGTCTCTCTCTTCCCTTCCCGCAGCGAGGCTCCATTGGAGCAAAGATGGCCTGGGTGCTGGGGATGGCTCCTCGCCTCTGCCCCAGGCGCTAGAGTAGCTCTGGTCGCAACAGAGCGACCCCCTGGAGGGGCAGAGCATCGCCCCTTGGTGGGCATGGCGGGTGGATCCCGGTGGGGCGCATGCGGGAGTCTGTCTGACTGTCTCTCCCCGTTTCCAGCTTCAGAAAAATACAAAAATACAAAAAAAAAGTTTTAACCCTCTAATCATAGCTTGGTCTTTCTGGTGATCAGCTCCCATCTTAAAGTTATCTAAAGGCCTCTCACTGAGTCATCTCATCGGCATAAACTCAGGAAAAAAAAGATACTAGGAAATTCCAAGGGTTTTAGGAACTCTGTGCCAGGAACCCGGGATGAAGATCAGGCTGCAGCTGAGGGTAGTACTAAAGAGCAAAGCTCCCAGTGCTTCCTGCCGCATCCCCAGCTCTGTGGTTGGGAGACAGATGACCTTCCCTTTCTCCTCTAGTCTGGAGGGATCTTACTTATGGGTCATCTCATTCTCCAGTATGATCCACAAGAGCATGACCTGATTCTGTCTCATCCTTCCCATATAGGAATGCACACATACCCACTCCTGTAGGCCCAAGAGAGGTGGGTATTTATTTACACTTATGTTCCTGTGTCCTCATTGGCTGCCACCATGAAATAATGGCCAGAGGGGAGGATATGGGATGGGGCCTCTGTTGCATGGTCTTTCACCCTGGCTCAGGTGCAGTGCTGGAAAAGTGGAGCAGGAGCTGGATAGAGGAAACAATGTGGTTCTTGTGTGCTGTGGAGGAGTCTTTCTCCTCTCTTGAATACAAGTTGCTGTATCCAGCAACTTTTTAGGATGAGGTGTTCAACAGAGCTTATCTTTGGTGCTACCTCTTTCTGGACAATGCTTTCTTCCCTAACTTTGAAGCCTTTCAAATCTCCTGGGGATTCCCCAAGAATTTTATTTGTTCCTTTCCTCTTATACTTCTGGCCCAGTTTCCCCATTATCGTCACCTTCCAGCCTTTGTTCAGCATTCTCCACTTTGAGCATCTTTTTTGCTCCTTGGGAATGAGTTTGGGGAATTGCTTGCGGCATAGCAGTATGTCAAGCCTCTCAAGGCCTATAGGAGCAATTTCTGAGGCTCCAAATTATCTTGTACTGGCAGACAAAAGGGTGGAATGCATGAAGGCACCAGAAGGCTTTATAAGGACAGTTTAGATCTCTTCATTCCAGAGAGATTTTATTTTCCATACGTGGAGTTCCCCCAGGATAGCTAACCACTGTCCTGTAGCAGCCAAATCCCATACCCCTGAGGGAACAGGTGGACACCAGGGCAGGAAAGCCTGTGACATTATGGCAGCCACTGCCAAGACTGAGGCCACTTTGAGACTAGCTGGCTGAGTTCCATGCTGGCACCAGAGCATCTCAGCCTGGGCTTTGGCCTTCATTACATGAATGGGGCAGGTCAGGATCTAGTTTGCAATCTGTGGACTTGGGTGGTAATAGAGAACAGCTGTTGGCCATCCGCTTTCTAACAAGCATTTGTATGCTTAATACTCACCCTGGGCCCCCATTCTCTTCTTCCTCTGCTTCCTCCTGTTCTCTCTGAGGTTTAGTAAAGAGTGCTTAGCAGAATGGCACAGCCTCAGCTCTCAAAGATCTGATGCCCAAACTGGCTGAAACGAAAAACTTAGACTGGACTAGAGATAATGAAAAACTAGCTGCCAAAACCAGTTCCATTCCTTATGCCCAGGGCTTGGCTTTAGTTCAGACAATCTGTGTAGCCCTGATTTCCCTTCTTTCTCTAATATTGGCCTCACCCTGCTGGCTAAGACTGTTAAAGCCATCTCCAAGGTTGGGACTAACCAGGGTTTGGAATAGTTCTCAGGAGCTGGCCTGGCGCTGGAATGAGAGGACCTTTTCTGGAACCTGTTCTGTTCTTCGTTTTGTCACAGCACTGGAGGTAGGAACTAACCAGTAACTTAAGAGGAGATACTATTTGAGTAGGTAGATAAGAGAACAGGCAGAAAGCATGAGGGGAGGGGAGTTGATATGAATAGAGACATAAAAGTGAGAGTGTATCTGCCTGGCTGGAGCAGTAGGGAGGGATCTGTAGGGGAATAATGGGATGGTAGTGGTGGGAAGCATAGGGGAGCAATGCGAGGGAGGGATCTGTAGGGGAATAATGGGATGGTAGTGGTGGGAAGCATAGGGGAGCAATGCGAGGGAGGGAAGGGAGATAAGGAGGAGAACTGACAAGGCAGTAAATCTAAAGATGTGAAAGTAAGTGTAAGCTCTGAGTAAGTAGTGGGTTCAGTTCGGCTATGAAATGAAGAAAGATGATATTAATTGAGAATAGTGGAAAAAAGAACTAAAATGATAATTTTAGAGATAGCCACATCAAAAAACGTGTTTATTTTATATTACATTTGTTGAATTCCTATAATGTTTCAGCTGTAGTGCTTGATGCAAGAAAGACCATGGTGGGAATTGACAGAGGCTTGCCTGTGTGGGCTTATGGGGTAGGGGGAGCCCTAAACAGAAGTAGAGCTCTGTGAGAACACAGAGAAGGAGTCCCAAAGGAAAGATTTTGCAGAGGCAGGGTCATTGGAACAGAATAGAGAGAGCTTTTGTGCATGTTGGAAGGCAGAGGGGAAAGGAACCAGTGTTGACAGATTTGCAATCTCAGAGAAGAGATCATTGATGAGGCAAAGTTGTTTAGGTGGCAGATGGTAAGTCTTGGTCTTGTGAGTGTGATGAGCTTTGGAAATTAGAAGCAGAGGCTAGAAGAAAACAAGGTAAAGTGGGAGAGATATAGAGGGAAATTAAGGAAGATTCCATTAGATGTCTTCAGTTTTTTTGAGCCAAGCCAAGGATGGGACTTTTACCTTGGTTGCTGAAAGAGAACGATTTGATTGAGTGCTTGAGGAATGGAGAGGCTAGGAAGAACCCGTGTGCGGAAGTGCTGAGACAATCAAGACATTAGAACTTAGTGTTACCCAACATCAGGAAGGGCCCAGTTGACATCTGATATTCGACTTGTGGTGGGCCAGGATCAGTGGGTTTGGTGACTTTCTAAAACAATCTGAGTTCTAGGTAGTGGATAGCTGGAGTGTGCAGTATGATTGACAGATCATTAAGGGATTGTCTCTGGGGTTGGTGAGGGAGGCCTTTTTCTGTCTGGCCTGTGGGGAAAGCTGGGGAGCTTTATAGGAAACTCCTCTGAACCTGCTCCAACCTTCTCTCTCCTGAAACAGGCAACATCTAGTTTCTTAGAGGCTTTGGCAACGTCCAAGGTCACAGAGAGGGTGGCACCCACAGACCACTGGTCTTCTAGGCAGATCTAAAGAGTGCCTGAATGTATCAGGGGCTCTTCTGTAAGTCTTTTGTTGCTTGTGCTGTAATCAGGCTGATTGTATTTCTGTTCATGTTAAGGTTTTGTTTTATTATTGTTCATAAACTAATAGGTTGTTAATCTTGCTTTATTTTCCATAATATGTTGATTTTGACTAACAAAGATTGAGTTGTATTTTAATTTTTTTACTTCTAGAATATGTTGTTTCTATTTGTGTAATATAATTGTTTGAAAGGAGAGAACCATTTCCTTGGATTAAAGTTTTCAGATTTGATTATCTGTGGCCATAATTAGTTTATCTGGGCAGAGGTGAGTTTTTGTGGAATAGTAATATGGTGTAATTGTAAAGGTGTTTTTTTTTTTAACCTAGGAAAAAGGAAAATTCTTTTGGTCTCCTACCCCAGTAGCCCCCTAAAAGTTGCATAAACATCATCTTGTTAATCTCTGATCTTCATCCTGGTTTTGCCAAGCCAGGCTTTTGGACAGAGGGTGAAGAGATTGTCTAGTATGTCATGGTCAAGAATGACTGAGGCAGAATAGGGCTCGGGAACTCTAGCCTAGCAGTTAGAGAAGGGAGGAAAACCAGCATTTTTGGAGAAAGACCCTGGTGCTTGGTGCTTTATGTACATTATTTAAGAGGGTTTCAAGGTGCTCCATAAAGGAATAGTTACTCCTTCTCATGGTCTCTTTTGGAGTCTGTGGTTGGTCAGTGAAAGGGCCTCAGATCCCATTGCTTTTCCTAGGATTTCCTTTGTTCTGAAGATAGAAGCTGAAGGATCATTGATTGAAAGCAGTATTACTTGAGGTCTGTGTGGGAACAAAATAATGTGAATTTTGGGGGAAAATTATTTAAGAGGATGTAGAATTATTCAAGCTGCCCCATCTTCATTTCTCCCGGGTTAGGTCTTAGGGGCCTTGGGGATGGATCCAGATATCCCTAAACGCAGTGAAGTAAGTAGTCCTGAGTGCAGTGTAATTCGAGGGTTGTAAACTGCTTTAGATTCCCACTGGGTTAGATTGCAGATGGAGAGGCTGGAGGAATTGTTTTCTAAATGCCATTAGCATTTTAACCTCTAGTATTTGATCAAAATGGCTAGCTGAGGATAACTTGGAGTTAGGTGCAAAGTGGTTATTTCTTTTTTTTTAATTAATTTTTATTTATTGTGTTAACATGCATTCAAGTGTCCCACTGAATACAACACCCCCCATGCCTCTATCTATACTCCCTTTGCCCCCAAGAATGGTATATTTCAAAGGGAAGTAGGTTTTTCTTGCACCAAGATGGCAATAATAAGGGTAGTCAGATGAAATACTTGATTTACAGGAGTCCATCTTAGTGATAGAGTTGGGGGGGTACACTTGAGGGGGTGAAGGGAAATGGGGAAAAGTAAGAGAAAGACAAATCAGAGGAAGGCTGAATCTTTTCACCTATTTGCTAGCATCATCTAACACACACTACTTATGTGTGACAGTGAAAGTCTTGCTTCTGTAGTGACTTAGTTTGACCAAATGGTCTCTCTCTCTTGCTCTTTTTCCTTTTTCATTTCAATGCTCTCATTCTTCTCCCTTGCTGCCTGCCCTCTTGCCTTTTCTCCCTTGCTGTAGTGGCCTCTACCTGCAGCCGAGTGGCAGGTGGCAGGGATAAATAGACAGGGAGGTGTTGGCTGAGAGAATATTTTTTCAATTCCACCAGCATCAAAGAAATTACTTCCAAGACAGTCCTTTCCGCTGTGTATTTTGGTGACCAGTTAGAACAAGAGGAAAAACACATTAGCATTGTCAGAGAAGGGATTTGGGAAAAGTTTGTGGAACTGAGTGATCTAAAGTCATAAACATTAAAAACAAGTCTTGGAGTTCTTCCTGGACTGTCTCCCACAGCCCTGTCCCTGACACACACCCCTGTGCTACATGAATGGGTTGTGTCTCAACTTTGCCAAAGAGCCTCATGCTGAGGAGGAGGTGGCAGCTTGTGTTGCCCATATTTCTGGGTATGACATGGAAAAAAAGCAACCAAAATAAGGGTACATGTGTTTATTTTCTGTCTCTATCTCCTTTTCTCTTTTTCTTTTTTGTCCTGTGACCAAAATATCTCAATATATTTGCAACTCCCTTGGGAGAGAGTTCTCTGAGTTCAGCACACCTGCACACTCATATATCTCCTATCTGCCTGGTTGTGAGGTCTCAGGAGAACAATGGCCTCTTCTTTGTCCTTAGGCCAGCAAGGTATTTCTTGTCAAGACAAAGAAATTTATGGTTGTATAGGTAGAACTTAGAATTAAAGTGGATTAGTTTGTCTCCTTCGAGAAAAAGACAAAATCCTAGAACACTTTTTCTTCACAGAGACATGTCCTTCTGAAAGGGGATTGATGGAGGGCAGAGGCCAGTCTGTATTTTGGCATTTGGTTGTTGTCATAGTGCCTTGACACTACAGACAATAGAGTGTTGTAAAGTCAGTCTGTCCAGGTCACACCTCAGCTCTGCCTTTTAAAGCTGGGTAACCTTGCCATCAGCTTAATTTTACCAAGCTTTAATGGATTATCCTATAATGATATAACATATGTAGAATAGGGATAGTAATAATTCTTACCTTAGAGGGTTGTTTTAAGTAGTAAATAAGGTAAACATATAAAGTGTTTACCCTAATGTCAGGTGCATAGTTATAGCTTAATAAAAGGTCAGCTTCTGTTGATTCTGTTGTAGTAAAAAGTAGTGGATATCAGACAAACCTAAATCAAGGTACTAAAAAATAGCTGAGCAGTAAGTACTCTTCAAGTATGTTTAAGAGAGATAGAGACTGAGGAGCTATCACAGATTGGAGGAGACTCAAGAGCTGTGACAATTAAATGCAGTGTTGTATCCTAGGTTAGATTCTAGGACAGAAAAAAGAACATTAAAGGAAAACCTGGTGAAATCTGGGTCAAGTATTTGGTTTAGTTACCACTATTGTACTGATGTTAATTTCTTTTTTTTTTTTTTTTTTTTTTTTTTTTTTTTTATATTTTATTTATTAATTTTTAGAGAGAGAGGAGAGAGAGAGAGAGAAGGGGAGGGAGGAGCAGGAAGCATCAACTCCCATATGTGCCTTGACCGGGCAAGCCCAAGGTTTCGAACCGGCAACCTCAGTGTTCCCGGTCGACGCTTTATCCCACTGCGCCACCACAGGTCAGGCTCTTTTTTTTTTTTTTTTTTAATGTTTATTTTATTGATTTTAGAAAGAGAGGAAGGGTGAGAAAGAGACAGGAACATCGATCTGTTCCTGTGTGTGCCCTGACCAGGAATCGAACTGGTAACCTCTGCACTTCGGGATGATGTTCTAACCAACTGAGCTATCCAGCTAGGGCTGTTAATTTCTTAATAATTTTAAAGATTTTATTTACTGTTTTGAGAGGGAGAAAGAGAGAGAGGGAGAGAGAGAAAGGTGGTGGGGGAGGATCAGGAAGCACCGACTCATAATTGCTTCTCATATGTGTAAGCCTGGGGTTTCAAACCTGCAACCTCAGTATTCCAGGTTGATGCTTTATCCACTGTCCCACCACAGGTCAGGTTAATTTCTTAGTTTTTAATAATTGTTTTATGGTTACATAAGATGTTACTATCAGGTGAAGCTTAGTGAAGGATATATAGTAACTCTGTGGTCTATTTTCATCTTTTCTTTAAGTCTAAAATTATTTCAAAATAAGAAGGTAAAACAAAACAGGAGAGTGTCCAAGTGACCTGTTAGGTAAAAGAGAAACTGACCAGGGTGGAGCTATGAATAGCAAATCACACCTGCCTTTCTCACCTCCTGTGTTGGAGGGAGGGTTCTAACTAAGGGGCTCTAATCTTTGCCTCTTGAACCCCTTGAACCCCTGCACACCTGCTGCATTCTGAGTAGAGGTCAGATAACTATGCAGACACATACCCAGGGTCTGAGCCTGAGGTGGTACCATAGAGGGACTGGGGAGCAGGCCAGTTATTTGGAATTAGGACTCTACGGGACTGAATGATCAGGGCACTTGTCTCTGTTCCTTGGAATATAAATGAATCCTGTCTGTTTTATCTAAGCACCAATCACTATGGCAATATGTGCGGATTGTGATGCCTACCCCTACGCTCATGCTCACTGTTTGATCATCCAGAAGAGAAATAAGTTCAATAATTTATCATATTCTTTCCTGTTTAAGTGCCTTGCTCTTGCACAAAGCAGGTATTTTACTTGTTCTTCTTGGGTGCAGAAGGGACATGTGCTTTTCTTATGACCGGTGTGGCCATCTCTGTTATGCTAATAGCAGGGTTTGTAGAAGAAAGCCATTATTATCATTGGGAGAATGTGTATTTTGGAGTTTTTATTTTTGCATTGAAGTCAGCTGCCAGGGACATCTGGAAAGTATAAAGTCTTTCATTCCAGCACACAACTCCCTCACAAGTATTTACCCTTGAAAGCCCATATTTTCTTTTTCTTTATTTTTATTTAGGTGAGTAGGTGAGAGGAGGGGAGATAGTGAGGCAGACTACCACATGTGCCCTGACCAGGATCCACCCAGTTACCTCATCTGGGGCTGATGCTTGAGTACCGAGCTATTTTTAGCACCTGAGGCAGATGCGCTTCAACAAACTGAGCTATCCTCAGCACCCGGGGTCCCGCTTGAACTTTTTGAGCCACCAGGTGCGGGAGGGAAAGAAAGAGGGGGGGAGGGAAGGGAGAGAAGCTACTCCTTCCTTCTGGCCACTTCTCCTGTGTGCCCTGACTGGGAATTGAACCTCGGATTTACACATGTTGGGCTGACTCTCTGTCTGCTGAACCACCAGCCAGGGCCAGAAGCCCATATTTCTAAGTTAAAAAAAACAATCAGTGCTAAAAATTGTTCTTTGTATTCTCAGTGACTAAGGTATATTACTTTTTGGTATTAATTTACAAATTTTATTGTTAGACCCTTGGAATGTGCATAGATTACTCAGTAGTGTGGCAAATGGCTAGGCTATCTATGAATTATGTATTGTATTATGGAAAGTTCATAAACAATATTTCTCTACAGATTATTTTAGGCATAAGACTGGAGAAATGTCATTTCTCTTTTAGTCACATGTGACTAAAAAGGAAGAGGAGGAGAACAGTGTGTGAGGCAGAAGTGTTTGGCTCAAGATTGAACAGCAAACTACCTTTGAAGGCTTGTGATGCAAAGGCTTGATGTGGATAGACCTTGGGTATGGATTGGGAAGATTGGAAGCATTGGGGCTTGAGGAGAGAGACTGCTTCAAATCACACCTTTGCTGCATCTTTGCTCAGGCTAGAGCCCCAGTGGAAAGATGGCTTTTACTCTGCTGGGGCTTCTGTTCAATCAAATAACCAGTAGCCTGAGGCTAGAGAGTACTGCACCCTAAGTGGGCCTTCCACACTCCTGCTTCCCCTCCTCCACCAGCCACTTGTGCTGATGGATGTGCAAACCCTTTACAGATGGTTTGGCACTGCTCGGCTTGTGGAGATCATCTGTTTCTTTTGAATGAGCAACTTTATGTTTACGGCTCCGTTTCCTGCACAGAAAGAAATTGCTTCTGCCTTCTGATGGAAATATTTACCTTCCCTAGGGAAAGGCACTGTTCTATGGGGGTAATATCTGCTGTTCCTCCCCACCCCTTTTGCAAGCATAAGCCTCTGCTTAAGGTTGGACTGGAGGAGGTGGCCATTGGAGCATGCAGTTGCCACTGGGGCAGCCATCTGTCAGTTTCTCGGCTCACAGCCTGCCTTGGAGCTGGCTGTCGGGAGTGTCTGCACTCCTGGGCCTCCATGCATTATGCACAGGCTAGTCCCTAAATGAGCTTTCTAAGTGTATATAACTCTTTTCTACCCTGTTCTTGTATAGTCTGCCTCAGGGCACCATTCAGAATGTCCCCTAATTATGTTGGAGCTCAGCTTCTAGTGTCTAGCATTTAGAGTGTCTGGTAATAGCTGATTTTTTCTTTTTGAGAAATTTCTAAAATTTTAGTGAGGGGTTGATTGATGCTTGTGGGAAGATTTGTTCTTCTAGGGAAATTATCAACACTGAGATGGTACAGTTCCATGGCAGTGGTATTTTGACTCTATCCAAAGCCATAGTCTAGCTCTCCTAGCTTCTTCCAGAATAGACCCTTTGTAATTTTAGGAGGCTGCTCTAGTATTAGAATGAAATCTGTGCTTCCAATTGCAGACCACCACCTTTTTTACATATTGCTTCCTCCGCCCCCACCCTTCCTGAGATGGGGAGCTTTTGCACGTGCTGCTTAGAAAAAGGAGATTTATAATGTGACTCAGTCCTCACCCACAGATCTAGGATTCCTGCCATCCAGTAAATTTTGGCAGGCAGGCTCTGTGTATGAAGAGCATGTCATGTCTCCCTATTCTTGCGCCGCTCCCCTCGTTGTGTATGCTTCTTGGGTGGAGTCTGGGGTGTCCAGCTTCTCATTTCTTTTACTCTCCCTTCCAAGCAGCCCCTGCTTCTCCTATAGGGATATCCTTTAGAACTGTGAGGGGACAGTGACTCACATTCTAGGGACCTCATAGACTTATGGAAGAAGTGAAGTACTATAGAATTTGAGTCCTTACTATGTGCCTGTCACTGTGTTGAGTACAGTGAGAACATAGCAGAGTGCCTTGGCCTTAAGAACTAGAACCCATATAGGAATCTATTTCAGTAAGTAGGTAGGCCATCCCACTCCTCCACTCATATGTCTGGATACACAGGTGCCTTTGTGTCTGTCATTAGAGGGTTGACCTAAGTCATTGAGGTTTCCAAGCTAGTGCTGTTGCGAGTGAATTACTGGTGGTGTTGGGCTCTCCTTTATCTTCTGCTGGGGGAGGGGAAAGGAAAATGAGCTCTGAGTTCTTCTAGAAAATCCTTGGCTATTGAAGACTTGGTTAAACTGTCTTCTCATCGATCCCTAGATAAGTCAAAAGAACCTAAGATAACAGAGTGGAGGGCAGAATGGGACTTTGGGGACCAGAAACAATAAGAAATCTATAGGGGCAGAGGGAGGAGCTGCTGGCTCACCAACTTGTTAGAATAAGAGAAAGGAGTCTCTTCCTCAGCATGGCCATGCAGTGAAGCCCATGGCAGGCCCACTGTTGTTACAGTGGTGAGCCCCTCAGACACTTCTCCCTAGGGATGTTGTTGCTGCTTCTGAGGCTCCTGTTTCCCTCTCCAAATAGCTACATAGCTCCTGCAGCAAGAATAATGGCTACGTGATCAGAGAGTTATAGCAAGTCTGGACCAGACTAGGGGTGGCTTCTTTTTAGCCTAGCCAATAGGAAGCTCTTGTTTTAGGAATAGCCTCCCCATCCCCTGAGTCTGTGTAAGTGTGTCTGTAGTTGAGCCTTTCCCTTCCAGTCTTACCTTTATGGGTTTGTGTCCCATCTCGGGCCTCAGCAAACTGACCTGCTGGCAGATTCTGGAGCTTTCCCAGGCCTGCAGCATAGAAGGGCTTAGCAATGACAAGATCTGTTGTAGGGCTGCAATTATTGAATGTCCTTTGAATGAACTTTCCCATAGTCCATAAGTGCCCTGTGGGGGCCTCTTCAAGGGTCTTGGCTTTCTTGAACTTCATGCTTGTGCTGACTCCCACATTCATTCCTGTGTTTGTTTGTTTGTTTTTCATTTTAAATATGGCTGTTGATGAATTGGGGGAAGGGAGTGTGGGTTTGCTTTTCTCTGCACCATAAGTGCAGTGCTGCTAATTTCATTCTCCACACTCTGTCCCTGAGATGAGCAGTGTCCTCTGTGCCCATGTTTAGTACTGCTCTATTACTGGACTCTCCTGGCAAAAATTAGGCTAATGTCTTCAACGACTGCATTAGCCACTGAAATGAGGTTCTAAATTGAAGGTACAACACCAAGTCTCTCTCCAGGCATCACCTTGTTCTGGCTTTCATTATTCAGATTCATTCTCTCAATGACTCTCTGCAGACTGACTGGCACGCAGGCCCAGTGCAGTGCATTTTACTAGCTAAGAGGCAAGACCACCTTCTAAGAGGAGGGAGATAGGAAAGGGGGGGGGGAGCAAAAGATGAATGCTGTGGTGCAAGGAGGCAGCAGTTTGTCTGTCCTAAGAGCTACTTGGCAAGCCTGTGCAATTTCTAGAGATAGGAGAGGAAAAGACCAAACTTGGCATCAGGTGGACTGGGTAGCATGTGGGTAGAGTGATGTCACTGCATTAGTGGCATCTGTATTTAATAAGTTTACCACACTTCCTCTTGTCCCTTCATGTTTACTGAGCACTTAAATATATGCCTTATAGGGTGCTGAGAACTCCAGGATGGGGAACTAAAGATCAACAAGGTAGAATCTTTCTTTCAAGAAGCAGTTAGTCTTACAGTTTCACTGGTTTTTTTTCTAGGTGTTGGATACATAGTTAAGGAGACTGACGGAGGGTTTCGGCTTATGATTTTATCATTTTGCTTAGAGAGTCAGGTGCTTAGAGAGTTGAGAATTTGGCTCATTTTAAGATCATTGTTTTATTTTGCCTGCTGACAAAGTAATATTTTCAAAGCAGAAAACTTGGAAAACACACAAAAAGCACAAAGAGAAACAACAACATAACCATCCAAAGTCCACTATCCAGATGTAAAGATAACATTATGAATTACCTTCTTCCAGTTGTATTTACAGAAGTGCTATTATTCTGTATGTAGTATTTTGAGGCTGATACTTTCCATTTAGAAACTGGGAGCAAATTTTTCAGTTTTGAAAGTTCAAGCCTCCAGTTCTTAGAAGAGATTCACCAAAGAAATACTCATCTTTTATGATTCTTTTGCCCATTGTCTCAGCTGGGACAGCCTCTTGTCTGGGCTGTTAAGATAACATCATGATTTTGAGTATCTCTCATCCCTGTTCTGCGTCATGTATCAGATGCCCTGGTATTTCCTCCGTCTGTGATTCTTGTCTGCTTCTCTGTTGACCAGGAAATAGCTGGCTTCACAGGACTGGGTATCAAGCACAGAACACATGTTCTCATTGTTTTCTGCCAATACTGTAGGATCCTCAGGGACAGGGACATTGTCACCAGCCTTAAGCAGATATTGAGTGCCTTCTTACCTCTGTCCAGCTCAGTGCTAGATAAAGGACAACTACAAAACAGGTCCCTACCCTCAGGGAACTTACTGACTGATTGGATAATGGGATTGACATAAAATAATCCACACATATTTACTGAGCACTTGTTATATGGTGGGTACTTGGGCCAGGCAGTTAGGGGAATAGAAAATGCTGAGATGCTGTTCTTCTTAAAAGAAGATGCAGTACCTATAAGTAAGAGCTAAATAGAGGTAAAGTTAACTAACTACACAGGTCAGTAAGTGATAAATATCTAGTTGTACAGATAGCAAGTGTTACACAGATTCAGAGATTGGCTGCTTTGGAGAGGAAGGTTATTCATTATGAGTCAGACTAGTTAGCTAAAACACAGAAGACACTAGTTGGTGCTTGTAAAAGAGCTGGCATTTGATGAGGTGCAGTAGAAAGGGTTTTCAGGTGGGAGGAACAGCTTGCAAAGGAATGGTGGCAATAATGACTGTCTTATGGTGAAGACCGGTTGCACAGCAGCACAGGAGCAGATTGTGGGTGGGAATTTCAGAGAGGTGAGTGAGAGTTAAGGTTGCATGCTGAGAGACCTGAGAGTTATGCACTGCAGAACATTACTAGGTACTAGCGGATGGGAAAAAACTTGTTAATTTGTCTCTGATTAAAGGGCAGGTAAGAAGGTCTTGATTTCTCTTAGTGACAGAGATTCCCCCAGCTCAGTTTTTGGACCTCTACTTTTCTCTAGCTACACTTGTGTCCTTGGTGATCTCATCTAGCCTATATGGCTTTATATTTCATCTGCATACTGATGACAGCCAGATTTATTTATTTTATTTTATTTTTTTTATTTATTCTTTTTTTTTTTTTTTTTTTTTTTGAGAGGAGAGAGAGAGGGAGAGAGAGAGACAGAAAGAGAGAGAAGGGGGAGGAGCTGGAAGCATCAACTCCCATATGTGCCTTGACCAGGCAAGCCCAGGGTTTCGAACCGGCGACCTCAGCATTTCCAGGTCGACGCTTTATCCACTGTGCCACCACAGGTCAGGCGACAGCCAGATTTTTAAATAATCTCCAGCCCATACTTCTCTGAACTCCAGACCCATCTATCTATCTATCTATCTATCTATCTATCTATCTATCTATCTATCTATCTATCTAGATATCTCTATCTATCTATCATCTATCTATCTGCCTATAAGATACTTCTCTATGGATGGTTTTTCTTTTTCTTTCTTTTTTTTTTTACAGAGAGAGGGATAGATAGGGACAGACAGACAGGAACGCAGAGAGATGAGAAGCATCAATCATTAGTTTTTCGTTGCGACACCTTAGTTGTTCATTGCTTTCTCATGAACCCCCCTTGACCATGGGGCTACAGCAGACTGAGTAACCCCTTGCTCGAGCCAGCAACTTTGGGTTCAAGCTGGTGAGCCTTGCTCAAACCAGATGAGCTTGTGCTCAAGCTGGCGACATCAGGGTCTCGAACCTGGGTCTTCCGCATCCTAGTCCGATGCTCTATCCACTGCGCCACTGCCTGGTCAGGCTCTGTGGATGTTTAATGGGCATCTCAAACCTAACATGTCTAAAACTTAGCTCCTGTAACCTTCCTCATCTCAGTTTATGGCAACTCTGTCCTTTCAGTTGCTCAAGTCAAAATTCTCATGGTCATTGTTTATTTCTTTTTTCCTTCTCATACCCACATTCTGTCTGACAGTAAATCTTACAGGTCTGTCTTCAGAATATATCCAAAGTCTGACTGCTTCTCATTACCCCTGTGACCACCATTACTTTTCACCTAGATTATTGTAGTAGGCTCCTAACTGGTCGTCCTCCTTCTGCCCATATTGCCTACAGTTAGTTATCAACACAGCAGCTAGAGTGTTCCTTTGTCGTGTGTACAACATGTCCTTTGGCTTTCCTTATTCTATAAAGTAATAGTCAAAGCGCTTTCCAGGCCTACACAGCCCTGTGATTTGGCTCAGCATTACCTTTGTCACTTCATCTCCTAGTACTTTCCCTCACATTCCCTTTCCTCTAGCCATCTCGGCTTCCATCATGCTCCCTGAGTGTACCAGACCCCTCAGACCTTGGGACCTAGAATGTTCTTCTCCTAGATAGGTTTGTGGCTAGCTTCCTCATTTCTCTTAGGTCTTTACACAGAAGTGAACTTCTCTTCCAGTGGCCAAAGCTAGAATGATTTAAGTAACAAAATAGCCTGGCCAGGTAGCTCAGTTAGTTGGAGCATCAACCCGAAATGCCAAGGTTTGTGGGTTTCACCCTCGGTTGGGGGCACATACAAGGATTGACCAATGAATGCATAAATGAGTGGAACAACAAATGGATGTTTCTTTGTCCCTCTTCCCTCTTTCCTGCCCTCCCTGTCTCTAAAATAAATCAATAAATAAAAATTTGAAAAAAGCAGCAAAATAAGTAGTGGAGTATTGGATTATAACCCAAAGTACAAAATAAATATACATGAGCCTGAACTCATATAAACAAATAATTGAACGAATGAACAAACAGAGGAAAGATAAATATCTCTTAGAGAAGAATTCCAATTGTATATAAATATATGTATAGATACTTTCCCCACCTCCCCTCCCAGGATGTGGGGCTTAAATGTTTTGAGTGTAGTCTGAACTTAGTGACTCACTTCTAAAGACTAGGTTATGGAAAGGAAAAAATAGTAACTTCACAATGGAGAAACCCAGTAAGCTAAGGAAGTGAGAACAAGGGCTCTTCCCTGAGTGGTATTCTTCTTAAAGAACCAGTAACTCCAGTGTCATCATGAGAAAAACATTAGACAAAGCCATACTGAAGGACATTTTACAAAATATCTTCCCAGTACTTCTCAAATTATCGTGTCTATGATAAATAAGGAAAGACCAAGAACTTATCATAGACCAGAGAAGATGACATCCAAATACAGTGTGGTATTCTGAATTGCATTCTGGAACAGAAAGAGAACATTAATGGAAAAACTGGTGAAACACGAAGAGTCTGAAGTTTAATTGCTAGCCATTTACTAGTGTTGGTTTTTTCATATTGACAAATTTACCATAGTAATGTAAGATGATAATATTAATGGTGCTGAAACTGGGTGAGAGGCATACAGGAATTCTTGGAACTCTCAGTACTATCATTGTAAGTTTTTCATAAACCAAAAATTATTCCAGCCTGATCAAGTGGTGGCGCAGTGGATAGAGTGTTGGTCTGGGATAGAGAGGATCCAGGTTCGAAACCCCAAAGTCGCTGGCTTGAGTGGGGACTCATTTGGCTTGAGTGTGGGCTCACCACCTTGAGCGTGGGGGTCACAGACATGACCCCGTGGTTTCTGGCTTGAGCAAGGGATCACTGGCTTGGCTGTAGCCACCGCCCCCCACACCACCTCCTGCCTAGTCATGGCACATATGATAAATCAATCAATGAATAACTAAGGTGCCACAATGAAGAATTAATGCTTCTCATCTCTCTCCCTTCCTGTCTGTCCCTATCTCTCTCTCTCTCTTTCGCTCTCTCTCTCAAAAAAAAAAAATCCAAAAAAGGAAAAAGTGATCTTCTTAAACAAGGCCTTCCCTGGCTACCATCTGAAAATTTTTTTTCAGTCCTTGACATCTCATATCTCTTTCCCTGCATTATTTTTCTCCTCAGCACTTAACTTGTTTAATAGTATATATTTTATTAATGTTGTTTATTATCTGTTTCTATACTACAATGTAAGTGCTGAGAGAATAGGGTATTTTGGTTTGTCTTGCTCACATCTCGATCTTCAAGGCCCAGAACTGTGCTTAGTTCTTAGCTGGTATTCAATAAATAATTGTTAATGAATGGAAGAATGAATTCCTTTATTTCACCCTTTTGTCTTTAAAGTGGCGTGAGGATTTTGTGTTTCGGCCTTCCTTTCTCTTGAGATTTCTAGTGATTTGCCAGGGAACTGAGACTTATTTCTTTTCTACTTTAGCTCATATAAAAATGAGAGTCATGTCAGAGGTGGGTGTGCACTTCTAATGTGTTCATCCACCAGCCGGAAAGAACAAGTAAATGGCATCATTTGCTACTTTCCTTGCAGAAATCGTTCCTACTGATGGTGGGGCTGGTTAATGAAAGACACTTTCCTTTTTTCATCCTCTCCCCCCTAGTTTAAACTGGTGATCTAGGCATGACAGACATGGAATATGAGGATATGAGAACAGTGAGGGAAGCCTGGGACTCTTTGGCCTGGAAAAATAAAGCCAGTGAAGGAAAATTTATTTAATCATGAATATGTATTAAACACTAAAAACTTGAAGGGTGAAGATATTGGGAATGTGGACTGGTTCAATAAATTCTGGTCAGTAGAACCTGACAACACTACTTGACCTCAAGGGGACTAAATTTAGGATAAACTAAAGAAAACCTGCTTCACACAATGAGTAGTAAATGCATGGTTAAAAGTCTGAATTCAAAAATGTTTTAGAAAAATGTGTAAATAATAAATAGTGTAATGGTGTTGAGCAAATGAATTTGTAAAATTTGTATTTTTTGAGTTTGCTCACTTTTATTGTTAAGCGCCAGGTATGTTGTCTGTGAAATTGCAAATTACCGTCCTGCTTGGGAAGGGCCATTGTCTTGCTAATGTGTGCTGGAGGAGAGGAAGCCATTTTTACAGAGTGAGAGCAGAGAGAAGGCAGAGTGCTGAAGGAGAAGTTGGGGAACCAGAGATGTGGAACTTTGGGACTGGCGAGGCCTTTGATTCTAAGAGGAACCAGAGAAGATTCTCCTGATTGTGGAACCGGAGAATGTGTCAGTGGCTTTGTGAGCCCTGTGTGTGTGTTTGCTTGTCAGCCGAAGCGAGTCTTGAATAAAGGAATGGCCCACCATTTTTTGGATCTACTATTTCTTTACCGTCTATCCGAATCTAGTGAGAATCTGCATGTGAATGGCCACGACTGCTACAGCGGTGACTACTGGCCTTACAAATAGGCAAGAGGTGGAAAGAGAGATTTGAGGAATTCCATTGGACATTATGGAAAGGGACTAACCTCTTCCACACTTAGTGCCCATTCCAGGAAGTCCCGTGAATTCCCCTGATACTTGACAGAGGTGGTTTTGGGTGGAGCATTGTGTTTTAGCACTTCTTCAGGTGCAAAAAGTGGGGGAATATAGGCAGAGAGACAGGTCTGACTGAGCTCTGGAGGACTGTGGGCACCTTTTTTTTTCCTGCATTGAAACTTGATTTATCTCATAATGTATTTCCATAGAACATACTTCCCAAAGAATGGAGTCACACTGATTTGAGACCTCAACAAGTATCAGGAACAACCACACTGTAATATAAAAGATATTGTACCTGATACTCTGCATGCCCTGTTGTTTTCAGATTCCATTTGTCTTGAGCCCAAAGATGCATCAAATTTGCTTTCTGTTTTGATGCTGTGCCCATCACCCCTGTGGTGCTCTCTGAACAAAGACTTACTCCCTGCTGGGCACAGGAATTGGGCCTGGGGCTAGATTTGTTTTTGGAGACAAATAAGCAGGAGCACCTTCCATCCCCTTCCATTTTGCCTGTCTTAAGGAAGAGGCCAAGGGTCTCCTTTCCTTTGCAAGTAGAGCAGAATGTACTTTCTTAAAACTATTCAGATCACAGTTGGGTTCAGTTATCTGCAGAAATAGACATATAAAAGGAAAACTTACAAAGGAGAAATTTGTACCAAAGAACGGGCTACATTTTTATTTAAAATTTTTTTTTTCTTTTCAAGGACATTCAGTTTAAAGTCTGAGTGTTCATCAAAGAAGAAAAATAAACCAAAGTACTTACAGATTCTTGAGTGTAAATCTGAAATCTCATTAATCACATGCTCTTCACCAGTAATGCATCCTGCCAGGGGCTTTCCCTCCTTGACCTTCTTCCTAACCTCTACTCTTCCCCTTCATTAGATGGTCAGGTGAGAAAGCTGGCCTCAAAAACCTAAGGTGTTCTAGGTCCTGCAGCTCCAGCTAAACTAAATGGCCTAAGTTCTCACACAGCTGACTTATTACCATCAAGGGTCATGGGCCCTTTCCCCATCTTCAGGGTCATATTACAAATTAAAGCCATGTAACAAATTACAACAGATGTAGTCTCACAGCGTGTATAGGTCAGAAGTCCAGGTACTGGTTAGCTGGGTCTTCTGCTGCGGGTCTCATAGGCCGAAATCAGAGTGTCACCAGGCTTTGTTCCTTTCTGGAGGTTCTGGGGAAGCATCTGCTTTCAATATCATTCAGGTTGTTGTTAATAAGTCTTTGGAATTAATTCCTAGGAGCCAGATTTTGGGGTCAAAGATAAATGTAGGTATAAGTGCATTAAATGTTGCCAAATTCCCTTCCTTAGGGGTTTTACCATTTTGCATTTCCACCAGCTTTGTATGCAACTGCCTGTTTCTCTAAAGTCTCACCTGCACGTAATGAGAAATGGTTTTCTACTTCAGTTTTGTTTTACTTTCTCATATTCTGAGCAAAGTTAAACATCTTTTTATATGATTAAGGGGCATTGTATATATTTTTCTGTGAACTGATTATTCATATCTTCAGTTCTTTTTTCTTAAAATTTTTTTATTATTTATTTATTTTAGAAAGGTGGAGGGGAGAATGAGTGAGTGAGTGAGAGAGAGAGAGAGAGAGAGAGAAGGATTGGGGGAAGAGCAGGAAGCATCAACTCCCATATGTGCCTTGACCGGACAAGCCCAGGGTTTCGAACCAACGACCTCAGCATTCCACCACAGGTCAGGCCTTCAGTTCTTTTTTCTATAGGGTTGCTGGTCTTTTTCTTTATTATTTTATTTAAAAAAATTTCCCCATTGATTTGAGAGAAAGAGAAGAAGGGGAAGAGAGAGAGAAGCATCAACTTGTTGTTCCACTTAGTTGTTCTATTTAGTTGTGTACTGTACTCATTGGTTGCTTCTTGTACGTGCCCTGACCTGGGATCAGATCTGCGACTTTGGTGCCCCAGGATGACACTTGATCCATCTAGAAGAAACAGATATAGTTTGAAGAGTTTCCCCTAAACTTTTGACCACAGTCCTTTATTAGACAGGATTTTCTCCATTTTTAAATGACAGAAATCCAGCTTCAACAGGCATAAGCCATAAAGAGAAACTTACCGGCTCAGAGAACTAAGAAGCTCAGGCATGATTGACTCCATAGACCTCAAATGATGTCACTAGGGTCTGTCTCTCTTCATCTGTTGGGTCAGCTTTTCTCGTGTTGCTTTGTTCTACTGAAGTCTTTCTCTAGGCAGTGGGCCCTGCAGCTCCAGGCTTGCATTATACTTAGTTACATATTCCAGTTTGGGAATTTATGTGAAGTGTTTAAATCATAAGCAATTAAGTCATTTGTGTTTTTAAAAAAGTCCTTCTTCCACAGATTTGAGATGCTACCTTATTGTGTACTAAATTTTCATATGCATTTGGGTCTATTTTTGAGTATTTTCCTGTTTCATTCTGTCATTCATGTGCCAGTTACCACACCGTTATAATGTATTTTATTATCTAGTAGATCTTTCTAGTTTTATTTCTGTGCATTCTTCTGTGTGTGTGTGTGTGTGTGTGTGTGTGTGTGTATGCATGTGATGAGCCCCAGAAGAGAGCCAAAGATTGACTTCTGAGAAATTTCAACTCTTACAGGTGGTTTGAAAAGGATAAGCTGGCAAAGGAGTCTTTAGAGGAAAAGACTCTAGAGGTAGGAGGTTAATGAGAGTTGTGCAGTTTCAAGGAGCTCAGGGCAGAGCACTTGAGGACTGTCTTAGATACTGATCTCTTGTGTCAGGTGTTGCCATGTAATCACCTGAGATGAGGAGCAAGTGGCACCAGTGGTTGTCACTGGGTGAGAATAGAGTGGAGTGGGCTGTGGAGTGAGTGGGACATAAAGAGGGTACATTCAAGCCTTTGAGAGGTTTCAGTATAAGAGAAAGGAAAGGAAATGAGAAAAGGTAGTACTCAAAAGGGATGTAGGGAAGTTTTTCTTTGTCTTTTAAAAAACTGAGATGAAATTCACATAATATAAAGTTAATATTTTATTTTTTGTTGTTGTTGTTGTATTTTTCTGAAGTGAGAAGCAGGGAGGCTGAGAGACTCCTGCATGTGCCCGACTGGGATCCACCCGGCATGCCCACCATGGGTGATGCTCTGCCCATCTGGGGTATTGTTCCGTTGCAGCTGGAGCCATTCTAGCATCTGAGGTAGAGGCCATGGAGCCATCCTCAGTGCCTGGGTCAACTTTGCTCCAATGGAGCCTTGGCTGTGGGAGGGGAAGAGAGAGACAGAGAGGAAGGAGAGGGGGAAGGGTGGAGAAGCAGATGGGCGCCTCTCCTATGTGACCTGGCCGGGAATCAAACCTAGGACTTCCACATGCTGGGTTGATGCTCTACCACTGAGCCAACTGGCCAGGGCCTAAAAGTTAATCATTTTAAAAGCGAGCACTTCAGTGGCATTTAGTACATTTGTAATCACCAACCACTTCTAAAACAGTTTCATCACCACAAAGGGGAATACCATATTCATTAAGGAGTCATTCCCCATTAGTTTCTCTTCCTGTCTTTTGGCAACTACCAAACCCTTTTTCTGTCTTATGAATTTACCTATTCTGGATATTTCGTATAAATGGAGTCATAAAGCCTGGCCAGGTGGTGACGCAGTGGGTGAAGCATCGGACTGGGATGTGGAGGACCCAGGTTTGAGTCCCTGAGGTCGCCAGCTTGAGCGCAAGCTCATCTGGTTTGAGCAGGGCTCACCAGCTTGAGCCCAAGGTCGCTGGCTCAAGGAAAGGGTCACTCGGTCTGCTGTAGGCCCCCCCCCCCCCCCCCCCCCGTCAAGGCACATATGAGAAATCAATCGATGAACAACTAAGGAACCGCAACAAAGAATTGATGTTTCTCATCTCTCTCCCTTCCTGTCTGTCTGTCCCTCTCTCTGACTCTTTCTGTCTGTCCCACAAGAAAAAAAAGAAAGTGGAGTCATACAACATGTGACTTTTTTGTTTCTGGTTTCATTTACTTAGCATAATGGGTTTTTTTTGCGTTTTTCTGAAGCTGGAAACGGGGAGAGACAGTCAGACAGACTCCCGCATGCGCCCGACCGGGATCCACCCGGCACGCCCACCATGGGGCGATGCTCTGCCCACCAGGGGGCGATGCTCTGCCCATCCTGGGCGTCGCCATGTTGTGACCAGAGCCACTCTAGCGCCTGGGGCAGAGGCCACAGAGCCATCCCCAGCGCCCGGGCCATCTTTGCTCCAATGGAGCCTTGGCTGCGGGAGGGGAAGAGAGAGACAGAGAGGAAAGCGCGGCGGAGGGGTGGAGAAGCAAATGGGGGCTTCTCCTATGTGCCCTGGCCGGAATCGAACCTGGGTCCTCCGCACGCTAGACCGACGCTCTACCGCTGAGCCAACCGGCCAGGGCAGCATAATGTTTTGAAAGTTCATTTTGAAGAAATGAGACTGTGTAAATGCTGCTGGTTTAGTACGCAGGGACAGGTGGAAGATTCAGGAGAGAGGGAGGATTCAGGAAGATTCAGAACACCATCCATTTGGAAGTCAGAAGCTGGGGAGAGCCCCCCTCTTAGCTTCAATGTGTTGTATGGTGTAGAAGACCAGGCCTCCACTATGAATGGGGAGTCATGTCTCTGGAAGGTATCAATATATTGTCTGAACTAGCAATTGAGTAGAGGGGTAGAGTGTGCTAACTAGAGAAATGTGGTTATGATTGGTGAGTGCTACTAGATACTTTTAATCTGTGCCTGCTATTTATTTCAGTTCACAAAAGATCTTTTGGGGGAAATCCTCCAAATGTTTTATAGTCACAGAAGGAATTTTTCTTGTTCCTGCTTCCTTTCTCCAAGACAGTGTTCTAGCCATACTGGAGTGTTGAGTCCTGCCACAAATAGGACCCGCAAGATGTAGCTGCTTCATGAGTCGAAAAAGTTTATGGTTGGGTTCTCCTGAAGAAGACACTGAGATAGAGGCTGGAATCCAATATATTTATCAGGCATCAACTCCTGTGAAAGGAAGGAGGAAGCAGGATTGGACAGAGGAAGAAATCAAACTGTGATGCAAGCCCAGCGAAGCTATGGAAATTGAGTATTGTCCTAGATTAGGCCAAAATGGTTAGATTTTTATACCAGTGCCTGGTTCAGTCACTGTTCCAGGCTGCCCCCAAAGGTCATGATCTTGACCAAAGTAGCTCTCTGCTAGTGAGACAGACCCTGAAGGAACTGACAGTGTACGTATGTTACCTGTTGATTGGAGCAACTCATTCTTTGAAAGGGGGGATCTGAGCTTATTTGCCACAGTGTAGGCAGTCTAGCTGGGAGCCGAGCTGGAGAAGTTTAAAGTTGAGGCATGTAGATAGCCGACTTCTTCAGGACTACTTTTTCTGTTATTGTCCTGAAAATTGTTCTTAGAAGCTGAGTTGATGGACAGGAGCTGGGTGGACTGGTGGAGCCGGCACAGGAAGTTATACTCTACTGCTCGGGTATAATGAGCTGAGCCTGGCATTTGAGGAGGTGGGCCTGTGTTCCCATGGGGAGTGAAATCTTGTTTCTTAGAAAGGCTTTATTTTCAATCAACTGATCGAGAGTGTTTTGGATTTTCAAAATGTTTCATGGATTTTTTTTTTGTTTTTTTGGTTTTTTTGTTGTCTTTTTTTGTATTTTTCTGAAGTTGGAAACGGGGAGGCAGTCAGACAGACTCCCGCATGCGCCCGACCGGGATCCACCTGGCACGCCAGGGGGCGATGCCCTGCCCATCCGGGGCGTCACTCTGTTGCGACCAGAGCCACTCTAGCGCCTGGGGCAGAGGCCATCGAGCCATCCCCAGCGCCTGAGCCAACTTTTGCTCCAGTGGAGCCTCGGCTGTGGGAGGGGGAGAGAGAGACAGAGAGGAAGGAGAGGGGGAGGGGTGGAGAAGCAGATGGGCGCCTCTCCTGTGTGCCCTGGCCGGGAATTGAACCCGGGACTTCCGCATGCCAGGCTGACGCTCTACCACTGAGCCAACCGGCCAGGGCCTCATGGATGTTTTTTACTTTACTATTTTTTGTTAGAGAAATGACAAAAAGGAAAGGACACTTAGTCGGTAGTCAGCAAATATTTGTTGAACGAGTGAATGAAAGAACCATGGTGGGCAGAGCAGCAGCAGGAAGCAGAGGGTCAGAATTCTGTGTCATCTTTTCAGAGGAGTCTGCGCTCCAGAGCTAGCAACGTGACAGGCTTCATTACAGCTCAAAATGGAAAGAGAGGGTAAAGGGACAGAGCCTGGAGCAGAGGTGTCCTGGACCAGGGTGAGGTAAGAAGGTTCCCCAGTTACAGTAGACATGGGTGCCAAGTGTCTCAACTGCCTTGTAGGAACAGAGACTGGGTACCTGAAAGAGGTTGGGTGGCTGGATACTTGCCACCTGAAGCCATTTTGGACGTGGAGGAGGTGGTCTGGTAACGTTTTCCCTGAAGAGGCTTTTCCTCTCCCCATTGTTTGAGAACTATGTGTCCTTTCCCTATTTCTGGCAGCTCCCTTTCATAGCCTCATGGGCTCTCCTGCAAGAACTTAAAAGAGTATGTCACACATTCTGGTCCACCAATTGCCCCCGAATTCTCAGAAGCAGTTCCCCGAATTCTCAGAAGCAGTTATATCACTTCAGGCCTGTGGCCCATTAGTTCCATCTTGGTTCTTAAAGTCTCTCAGTGTCCTTGTGGTCTCACTCTCCAACACAACATGGACTTCTTGGCAGCTGTCATTTCCTAGATACTTTCTAGCCCCCCTTGAGTCCCTCACCTTGTTGTCATGGGGAAGGAGGCAGGGCTGTAGCATGATGTTGGATTAGGCATGAAGAAAGGCCTGTGGGTGGAGATAGGGTCTGGGCTGGTGTTCATGTCCGGTGCTAGCCCTAGGAGTAGAGCCGGAGCTGGGAGAGGGGAGAAGGACCAAAGCCTTTAGTATAATCCCTTATTATTATTTAAATACCTCTCATTTATGTAGAAGTTAAACTTGGCAAACTGCTTTTCATTTGTTATTTCATTGGAATCCATTCTTACCTTTTTTTCTGACTCCTTTTCTCCCTCTTACCTTTCAGCTTTACATTGTAAATTATGTCATAAAAATTGTTTTTTCTCTGTCAGCTTTCTGCCTCCAGCCCTCCTCATTATGTAGATGGTTCCCAAGCCTGTGTTTCCAGCCTCACCCTCACCCCAAGTCCCCATCCCGTATTTTCACCAGCCTGATATTTATACTCCTGTTCCACTGGTCCCTCTTTTAAACCAAACTCGATCATAATTTCCTCCAAAACCCATTCTTCACCTATCTTATCTATCTATCTATCTATCTTTCTTTCTTTTTTGAGAGAGAGAGAGATAGGAAGGAAGAGAGAAGCATTAACTAATAGTTGTGTCACTTTAGTTGTTCATTGATTGCTTTCTCATATGTGCCTTGAATGGCGGGGGGAGGCTCAAGCCGAGCCAGTGACCTTTGGGCTCAAGCTAGCCACCTTGGTATCATGCTGATAATTTTACACTCAAGCTGTCAGGCCTGTTCTCAAGCTGGAAGAGCCTGCGCTCAAACCAGCAACCTTGGGTTTTTCTTTTTTCTTTTATTTTAAAGATTTTATTTATTGATTTGAGAGAGAGAGAGAAGGGGGGGTGGGAGCAGGAAGCAGCAGCCCATAGTAGTTGCTTCTCATACGTGTATTGGGGTTTTGAACCAGCAACTTCAGCATTCCAAGTCGACACTTTTTCCACTGCGCCACCACAGGTCAGGTATAAACTCGGGGTTTTGAACCTGGGACCTCAGCATCTCAGGTTGACATGTTATCCACTGGACAGGCTCTTCTTCTCATTTGATCATGTCATTATCATTCTCCTAGTTGCCTCACCTTGAAAGTTTGGCATCTCTCTCCCCCACTTTTTCCCCAGCTAGGTCTCATCAATCACCTTGCTTTGCCACATCCCATTATTTATTCATTCCCACTGCTCCATCTCATTCCCACCCCATGACTTCTTACTGAGTTATGGCTCCTTTCCTAGTTCCCCCAAATCCAGGTGAGTCTATCTCCAGGTGCATACTATACATATTGGCCACTGAATTAGTCTGTCTAAGCCACTGTTCTTATTATAATATGATTTTTCCCTGAAGAAACTGAAATGCTTCCCCATCGCTGAGAGAGTTAAGTTCTAACTTCTCAACCTGGACTGTGAAGCCCCACAACCTCTCCCTTTCCCTCTTATCTCCCATGATCATTCTATAAACTCACCTTGTTTTCTAACCGTGGTACTGCTTCTACCACCCTGATATGCCCTGGATTTTCTTGCTTTCCTGCCTTTTGTTCATGTTATGTTTTGTCCTGAAGCTTCTTTTCCACTTTCTATTTCTCCACTCTTTTGCCCCTGGCCCACATAATTTCTGCCTGTTAAAATCATATTGATTTATATCCACTGCAGTAGAATACTGTGACATTATTGAGAAATAAGGTAAAAGTGCATGTGTTGACATAGAGTGATATTGAAGGCACACTGCTAGATGATAATATGCTGTACAGCAATTTATATGGTAGAGGATTTTATTCTTGAAAAAATCAGTAATAAATAGATAAGAATGTAGAGGGAAAACTTGGAAAACTCTTCTGTTAATCATTATTTTTGAAGACTAGTGATGATTATAGGTATTATAAGATAATTATATTTTTGTAGTGTTTGATTTTTAAAATATAATGGTTGTCAGTGTGGTCAGATGGCAGCGTAGGTAAACATCATACTGGAATCTTCCCACAACCACATGAAAATTGAAAATTACAACTAAACTGCAGGACAACCATCATTCTGAACCCCCCAACTCTAACAGAACAGAAGTAATACAATCAAGAATATAAAGAAGGAGCCACATCAAGACTGGTAGGAGAGCCAGAGATGCAGAAAAAGCTGGTCCCAAACCCACTTGTAGTGGTTAAAATTTGGGAGGGAGGTCTTAGCTGTGGAGATACATTCTGAGAAGCAAAGGGTCCCAGTCCCACACTAGGCCTCTCAGCACAGGGTTCCAGTGCCAGGAAGAGAAGTCCCCATATCTTCTGGCTGTAAAAACCAGTTGGGATTGTGGCTGAGTGAGATGGCAGGCTACTGGAGCTCCAGGCATTCCTCTTACAGGGCCTGTGCATGGACTTACTTGAATGCATTTGCTCTAAGGTCCAGCACTGGGGCCCCACCTGGAAAGGCCCCAAGGACATACTAGGAGGAACTGAATTGTCTGGCATCAGGATAAGAGCTGGAGGGGCAGCTATCTCTAAGATAGAAGTGTTGGCAAGGGCCGTTGTTCCTTTGCCTGTCCCTCTCCCCACAGAGCCATCAGGTGGGTGCCATATCTGAGTCTCTGTCAACTTGGCTAACAGAGTTTGCCCCTCCCTGGTGATTACTTGAGACTCTGTGCCATGCAACTCGTGGACTCATCCAAGCCATTTTTAGTGGCTTTTCCATACAAATGGCCCATTCTTAGTGCATGATTCATGGTTTTTGTTTGTTTGTTTGTTTTTTTGTATTTTTCTAAAGTGAGAAGCGGGGAGGCAGACAGACTCCCACATGCACCTGACCAGGATCCACCTGGCATGCACACCAGGGGGCAATGCTCTGCCCATCTGGGGTGTTGCTCCGCTGCAACTGGAGCCATCTTCAGCACCTGAGGCGGAGGCCATGGAGCCATCCTCAGTGCCCTGGCCAACTTTGTTCCAGTGGAACCTTGGATGTAGGAGGGGAAGAGAGAGAGAGAGAGAAAGGGAGAGAGAGAAAGGAGAGGAGGAAGGGTAGAGTAGCAGATGGGTGCTTCTCCTATGTGCTCTGACTGGGGATTGAACCTGGGACTTCCACATGCCGGGCCGACGCTGTACCACTGAGCCAGCCAGCCAAGGCCATGCTTCATACTTCTAAAAAATCTCTCAAAAAAGCACCATCTGGCTTTGGCATGCTTTGTATCTCTTAATGGTCCCAGGCCCAGCAGTAGCAGCAGGCAACTTTGGTTCACAGCTTGACCTCTCCTGGGAACCTCCAAGTCCAATACAAGTAGCAGCCATCTGTAGATCTCTTTGTAGCACATGCTGGGTGGCCCCTGAGCAGGATACAAGTGGTGGCTGACCTTGACTTGCATATCACAGGAGGCCTCAGAGCCATGTTCACCAGCAGTACACTCAAGGAGTGAACTCAGTGGGCACCACAGCCCCACTGAAGTAAGTCATGCTCTGTGGAGTGGGCCTTTTCACAGCTGATCCTCCATACTGGTAGCGGCTAGTCCTTGCAGCCAATTAGTCTGGGGTTAAATCCTTTCCATTGATGTGCCAACAGCAATCAAAGCTCAACTGCAGCAGAGGGTGTACACAGCCCACATGGTGGGTGCATCTGGAGTGCCCAGCTCAGGTGACTGGGTAGGCTGTGTCACTGGATTGGACAGCACACCTACTACATAAGGCCGCCCTACTGGGAGATATAGCAGCTCTTCTTAATACATAGAAACCAACTCAGGGAGGCTGCCAAAATGAGGAGACAAGAATACATTCACTGAAATGAAGACTACATTACAGGGAATCAACAGTGGAGTAGATGAAGCAGAGGATCAAATCTGAGATTTGGAAGATAAGGAAGCAAAAGCATTCAATCAAGACAGCAAAAAGAAAAAAAATCCAAAAAATAAGGCTAGTATAAGAAATCTCCAGGACAACTTCAAGCGTACCAACATTCACATCATGGTGGTGCAGAAAAGGAAGAGAAAGAACAAAGAATTGGAAACCTATGTGAAAAAAATCACAGAAAACTTCCCTAACCTGATGAGGGAAGTAGACATACAAGTCCAGGAATTGTAGAGTATCCGAAACAAGATGAATCCAAAAAGGCCCACACCAAGACACATCATAATGAAAAAGCCAAAGGTTAAAGACAAAGAGCAAAATCTTAAAAGCAGCACAGTTATCTACCAGGGAGAAACTGAAATGCTTCCTCATTGCCCAGAGAGTTCAAGTTTCAACTTCTCACCCCATAAGACTGTCAGCTGATTTCTCAACAGCAAATTGGCAGGCCAGAAGGGATTGGCAAGAAATATTTAAAGTGATGGAAAGAAAGGACCTACAGCCAAGATTACTCTATTCAGTAAAGCTATCATTTAGAATTGAAGGATAAAGCGTTTCCCAGACACAAAAAAAGCTAAAGGAGTTCATCACCACCAAACCAAGAAATGTTAGAAGAAATGTTCAAGGGTCTTCTTTACGATGGGAGGGGAATTGGTGGAATAGGTGTAAAAGGTGAGGGGATTAAGAATAGGTAATTCCAGAATAGTCACGGGGATGTAAAGTTTAACATAGGGGATATAGTTAATAATATTATAGTAACTATGTGTGGTGTCAGATGGGTAATATATTTTATCAGGGTGATAACTTAGTTATATGATGTCTAGTCACTGGGTTGATTACTAATGTCTAATCACTGGGTGAAACTAATATAACATGTCAAAAAGTGATTTAGAGTAAAATATAATGATTGTTGTAGTAATCAGAAAATATAAAGTGTAAAGTTTCTCCTAGTGACAGGTGCTCATATACATATCATCCTGCCTCATACACCCTCTCACATGAAGCTCACATCAAGCCTTATTTTATAGTAATATATAGATTTAATTCCCCTCTTCTTGTTCCTGAATCAGAAGTAGTTGGTATCTTTTTTTTAAAATTTTTATTAATTTTAATGGGGTGACATCAATAAATCAGGGTACATATATTCAAAGAAAACATGTCCAGATTATCTTGTCATTCAATTATGTTGCATACCCATCACCGAAAGTCAGATTGTCCTCCATCACCTTCTATCTAGTTTTCTTTGTGCCCCTCCCCCATTCGTTACCACCACACTCTTGTCCATGTCTCTTGGTCTCGTTGTTTATGTCCCACCAATGTATGGAATCATGCAGTTCTTGTTTTTTTCTGATTTACTTATTTCACTCTGTATAATGTTATCAAGATCCCACCATTTTTTGTTGTAAATGATCCGATGTCATCATTTCTTATGGTTGAGTAGTATACCATAGTGCAGGGGTCCCCAAACTTTTTACACAGGGGGCCAGTTCACTGTCCCTCAGACCGTTGGAGGGCCAGACTATAAAAAAAAAACTGAACAAATTCCTATGCATACTGCACATATCTTATTTTAAAGTAAAAAAACAAAACGGGAACAAATACAATATTTAAAATAAAGAACAAGTAAATTTCAATCAACAAACTGACCAATATTTCAATGGGAACTATGCTCCTCTCACTGACCACCAATGAAAGAGGTGCCCTTCCAGAAGTGCGGCGGGGGCTGGATAAATGGCCTCAGGGGGCCGCATGTGGCCCGCGGGCCGTAGTTTGGGGACCCTTGCCATAGTGTATATGTGCCACATCTTCTTTATCCAGTCTTCTGTGTTGTTGTTTTTTTACAGTGATTAAGACCTTTAAGCAAACTCTTGGCCAATACAGCTAGACTCCATAAAAGAGTAGTGTCCTTAACATGTTCACCAAGTCCAAGTTGGCACCAACACCATTCCAAATCCCTGCAAATGCAACCCAACCCCAGTTCAGTCCATTAGGAGCTGTCACAAGGAGCAGGAGTCCAGGAAAAGTCCACATCCAGGAAAAGTCCGCATGGCACTGGAATTGTTGTCACAATTCTATACTTTGCAGCTCATGTCCAAGTCCCAATGACCACTGCTTCTAGCTGGTAATGATTCAGGTAGACTGGAAAAAGCCATTTGCAGCATGTGTGGAGATGGAGCTTCTGTTCTCCTCTGCCTGGAGAGATGAGACCAGGTTGCTTTTCCCTGGAGCTCTGCGACTGTGGTGTGGTAAAGAGAACCTTGGGATACACTAAGTTCCGCCACGCGAGTCTCTCCCGGCTGCCATTCGCTCTGGGGAGCTGGCAGCCCTCTCCGCGTTTCTGCTTTTCCTACCAGTCTCGGTGTGGCTTCTTCAGTGTTCCTTGGTTGAAGAGTCCTCTTAGTTTAGTCCAAAGTTGGTTTTTCCAGATGATGGTTCTTAAAATTAGTGTGTAATCCACTTTGGTTCTGGGAGGTGGATGTTGGTACGTCTGCCTACTCCAGTGCCATCTTATCTTCTCCAGTTGGTATCTTTTGAATCCTTCAGGCCCTATGTAGGGCCTGACCAAGTGCTGATGTTCAGTAGCTGCTCCATCAGTGTTTGCTGAGCTTGGCTGTCGTCTGTGCCCAGGAATATCTGGGTACCTGGGGGCTTTAGTGCCCCTGTAGTTTGGGAGGAGACTGAAAGCCTTCCTTTTTCCACAGCAGGAACTGTATGCCTGCCTGCTCTGGGGATGATCGATCTCCCCCTCCACCCCCCAGTGAAAAGCAGGGAGGGTGGCAGACAGACTTCCACATGAGCCCGACCAGGATCCACCCAGCATGCCCACCAGGGGGCGATGCTCTGCTGGAGCCATTCTAGCACCTGAGGCGGAGGCTATGGAGCCATCCTCAGCACCTGGGCCAACTTTGCTCCCGTGGAGCCTTGGGTGCAGGAGGGGAAGAGAGAGATAGAGAGAAAGGAGAGGGGAAAGGGTGGAGAAGCAGATGGGTGCTTCTCCTGTGTGCCCTGGCTGGGAATCAAACCCAGGACTTCTACATGCCAGGCCGATACTCTACCGCTGACCCAACCGGCCAGGGCCTCGACTGGCTTTTAATTCATTACCAGCTTCCTGACTAGGATCCCAGTGATTATAATTGATAAGGATATGATTGGAAATCTCATCTGTGTTCTTACTGGTCCCTAGAGGAATCCATTCCCACATAGCAACCTAGGCCCTATCCTAGCATTAGATAAATTCAATTCGGCAATCCATCAAAACACAAAGTCATTGAAGTGTGGAGTAGTGCCTGCCAAGAATGGCAGGAGGAAATGATGGAAAGGTTTTTGGTGAAAGGGGCTGAGCTGTCCAGCCCCTAGGGAATCCATTATTCTACCAGCCCACCAATTCTTCTCATGAACTTTTTTTTTTTTTTTTTATAATTTTATTTTTTTAATGGGGTGACATCAATAAATCAGGATACATATATTCAAAGATAACAAGTCCAGGTTATCTTGTCGTTCAATTATGTTGCATACCCACCACCCAAAGTCACATTGTCCTCTGTCACCTTCTATCTTGTTGTCTTTGTGCCCCTCCCCACCCCCTATCCCTCTCCCATTCCCCCCTCCCCCCCCGTAACCACCACACTCTTGTCAATGTCTCTTAGTTTCAGTATTATGTCCCACCTACGTATGGAATAATACAGTTCCTGTTTTTTTCTGATTTACTTATTTCGCTTCCTATCATGTTATCAAGATCCCACCATTTTGCTGTAAATGTTCCGATGTCATCATTTCTTATGGCTGAGTAGTATTCCATAGTGTATATGTGCCACATCTTCTTTATCCAGTCATCTATTGATGGGCTTTTTGGTTGTTTCCATGTCCTGGCCACTGTGAACAATGCTGCAATAAACATGGGGCTGCATGTGTCTTTACGTATCAATGTTTCTGAGTTTTGGGGATATATACCCAGTAGAGGGATTGCTGGGTCATAAGGTAGTTCTATTTGCAGTTTTTTGAGGAACCACCATACTTTCTTCCATAATGGTTGCACTACTTTACATTCCCACCAACAGTGTATGAGGGTTCCTTTTTCTCCACAGCCTCTCCAACATTTGCTATTACCTGACTTGCTAATAACAGCTAATCGAACAGGTGTGAGGTGGTATCTCATTGCCGTTTTGATTTGCATTTCTCTAATAGCTAAAGAAGATGAGCATCTTTTCATATATCTGTTGGCCATTTGTATTTCTTCCTGGGAGAAGTGTCTATTCATATCCTCTTCCCATTTTTTTATTGGATTGTTTGTTTGTTTGTTGTTGAGTTTTATGAGTTCTTTGTATATTTTGGATATTAGGCCCTTATCTGAGCTGTTGTTTGAAAATATCATTTCCTATTTAGTTGGCTTTCTGTTTATTTTGTTATCACTTTCTCTTGCTGAGCAAAAACCTCTTAGTCTGATGTAGTCCCATTCATTAATTTTTGCCTTCACTTCTCTTGCCATTGGAGTCAAATTCATAAAATGCTCTTTAAAACCCAGGTCCATGAGTTGAGTACCTATGTCTTCTTCTATGTACTTAATTGTTTCAGGTCTTATGTTTAGATCTTTGATCCATTTTGAGTTAATTTTTGTACAGGGAGAGAGACTGTAGTCCAGTTTCATTCTTTTGCATGTGGCTTTCCAGTTTTCCCAGCACCATTTATTGAAGAGGCTTTCTTTTCTCCATTGTGTGTTGTTGGCCCCTTTATCAAAAATTATTTGACTATATATATGTGGTTTTATTTCTGGACTTTCTATTCTGTTCCATTGGTCTGAGTGTCTATTTTTCTGCCAATACCATGCTGTTTTGATTGTCGTGGCCCTATAATAGAGTTTGAAGTCAGGTATTGTTATGCCCCCAGCTTCATTCTTTTTCTTTAGGATTGCTTTGGCTATTCGGGGTTTTTTATAGTTCCATATAAATCTGATGATTTTTTGCTCTATTTCTTTAAAAAATGTCATTGGAAGTTTGATGGGAATTGCATTAAATTTGTATATTGCTTTGGGTAATATAGCCATCTTGATTATATTTATTCTTCCTAGCCAAGAACAAGGTATATTCTTCCATCTCATTATATCTTTTTCGATTTCCCTTAACAATGGTTTATAGTTTTCATTATATAAGTCCTTTACATTCTTTGTTATGTTTATTCCTAAATATTTTATTTTTTTTGTTGCAATCGTGAAGGGGATTATTCTTTTGAGTTCCTTCTCAGTTGTTTCATTGTTGGCATATAGAAAGGCTATTGACTTCTGTATGTTAATTTTGTATCCTGCGACCTTACTGTATTGGCTTATTGTTTCTAGTAGTCTTTTTGTGGATTCTTTGGGGTTTTCGATGTATAGGATCATATCATCTGCAAAAAGTGATACCTTTACTTCTTCTTTTCCGATATGGATGCCTTTTATTTCTTTGTCTTGTCTGATTGCTGTGGCGAGAACCTCTAGTACCACATTAAATAAGAGTGGAGAGAGTGGACAACCCTGTCTTGTTCCTGATTTAAGGGGGAAAGCCTTCAGTTTAGTGCCATTTAATATGATGTTAGCTGATGGTTTATCATATATGGCCTTTATCATGTTGAGATATTTTCCTTCTATACCCATTTTGTTGAGAGTCTTAAACATAAAATTGTGTTGTATTTTATCGAAAGCCTTTTCTGCATCTATTGATAAGATCATGTGGGTTTTGTTCTTTGTTTTGTTGATATGGTGTATTACATTAACCGTTTTACGTATGTTGAACCATTCTTGAGATTCTGGGATGAATCCCACTTGATCATGATGTATTATTTTTTTAATATGTTGTTGTATTCGATTTGCTAGTATTTTGTTTAGTATTTTAGCATCTGTATTCATTAGAGATATTGGTCTGTAGTTTTCTTTTTTTGTGCCATCCTTGCCTGGTTTTGGGATGAGGGTTATGTTGGCCTCATAAAATGTGTTTGGAAGTATTGCTTCTTCTTCAATTTTTTGGAAGACTTTGAGTAGAATAGGAACCAAGTCTTCTTTGAATGTTTGATAAAATTCGCTGGTATAGCCGTCAGGGCCTGGACTTTTATTTTTGGGGAGGTTTTTAATGGTTTTTTCTATTTCTTCTCTACTGATAGGTCTGTTTAGGCTTTCTGCTTCTTCTTGACTCAGTCTAGGAAGGTTGTATTTTTCTAGGAATTTATCCATTTCTTCTAGGTTGTTGAATTTAGTGGCATAAAGTTTTTCATAGTATTCTACAATAATTCTTTGTATATCTACAGTGTCCGTGGTGATTTCTCCTCTTTCATTTTGGATTTTGTTTATATGAGTTCTTTCTCTTTTTTCCTTGGTAAGTCTTGCCAAGGGTTTGTCAATTTTGTTGATCTTTTCAAAGAACCAGCTCCTTGTTCTATTAATTTTTTCTATAGTTTTTCTGTTCTCTAATTCATTTATTTCTGCTCTGATTTTTATTATTTCCTTTCTTCGGCTGGTTTTGGGTTGTCTTTGTTCTTCTTTTTCTAGTTCCTTAAGGTGGGAAGTTAAGTGGTTCAATTGGGCTCTCTCTTGTTTGTTCATATATGCCTGAAGCGATATGAACTTCCCTCTTATCACTGCTTTTGCTGCATCCCATAGATTCTGATATGTCGTATTGTCATTTTCATTAGTCTGTATATATCTTTTGATCTCTGCACTTATTTCTTCTTTGACCCATTCATTTTTTAAAAGTATGTTGTTTAGTTTCCACATTTTTGTGGGATTTTTTTCCTCTTTTTTGCAGTTGAATTCTAGTTTCAAGGCTTTATGATCAGAAAATATGCTTGGTACAACTTCAATTTTTCTGAATTTGCTGATGTTGTTTTTGTGGCCCAACATATGGTCAATTCTTGAGAATGATCCATGTACACTGGAGAAAAATGTATACTCAGTCACTTTGGGATGAAATGTCCTGTAGATGTCTATCATATTCAGGTGCTCTAGTGTTTTGTTTAAGGCCACTATGTCTTTGTTGATTCTCTGTTTGGATGACCGATCTAGAGCCGTCAGTGGTGTATTGAGGTCTCCAAGTATGATTGTATTTTTGTCAGTTTTTGTTTTAAGATCAATAAGTAGCTGTCTTATATATTTTGGTGCTCCTTGATTTGATGCATATATATTAAGAATTGTTATGTCTTCTTGATTCAGTGTCCCCTTAGCCATTATGAAATGGCCATTTTTGTCTCTGAGTACTTTTCCTGTCTTGTAGTCAGCATTATCCTATATGAGTATTGCTACACCTGCTTTTTTTTGGATGTTATTTGCTTGGAGTATTGTTTTCCAGCCTTTCACTTTGAATTTGTTTTTATCCTTGTTACTTAGATGAGTTTCCTGTAGGCAGCATACAGTTGGATTTTCTTTTTTAATCCATTCTGCTACTCTGTGCCTTTTTATTGGTGAGTTTAATCCGTTTACATTTAGTGTAATTATTGATACTTGTGAGTTCCCTGTTGCCATTTTATATCTTGCTTTCTGTTAGTTTCGTGTCTTGTTTGATCCTTCTCTTTCGTTTTTCTATCTTTTGTTTTTATTTGGTTGTATTCCATACATCTTTCCTCTGTTGCTATCTTTTTTATCTCATGTGCTTCTGTGGTGGTTTTTTCAATGGTGGTTACCTTTGAGTAATGAAAAGGGTCCCTACCCTGTTCATTGTAGCGAACTATTTTGTGAGTACTTTTGCACTCCATCATCCTTTGCTACTGTTAATCTCCATCTTCTCCCCCTCTTTCTTTTTGTTGTTGTCACAGTTTAAATTTGGTTTTATTGTGTTCTTCTTGGAGCTTTTACTTGTGGCTCTGTTTTTTTTTGTTCTTTGTATCTGATTGGAGAACCCCCTTTAGTAATTCCTGGACTGGGGGTTTTCTCATGATAAATTCCCTCATCTTTTCTGTATCTGTGAATGTTTTTATTTCTCCTTCGTATTTGAAGGATAGCTTTGATGGGTATAGTATTCGTGGCTGAAAGTTCCTCTTTCAGGACTTTAAATATTGGGGTCCACTCTCTTCTAGCTTGTAGAGTTTCTGCTGAGAAATCTGATGATAATCTAATGGGCCTTCCTTTATATGTTGTATTCTTCTTTTCCCTGGCTGCCTTGAGAATTTTTTCTTTGCTGTTGGTTTGTGTCAATTTCATTATGATATGCCTTGGAGTAGGTTTGTTGGGGTTAAGAAAACTTGGAGTTCTGTTTGCTTCTTGAACTTGAGGCTTTAGTTCTTTCCACAGGCTTGGGAAGTTCTCATCTATTATTTGTTTGAGTATGTTCTCCATTCCATTTTCTCTCTCTTCTCCCTCTGATATACCTATTATTCTTATGTTATTCTTTTTGATGGAGTCAGATAATTCTTGTAGGGCTATTTCATTTTTTTTAATTTTTGAGTCTCTTTCTTCTTCTCTCTGTTGTGCCTCAAGTTGCTTGTCTTCTATTTCACTAATCCTCTCTTCTATCTGACCTGTTCTATTAGCTAAGCTTGTTACTTCGTTTTTCAGCTCATGAATTGAGTTTTTCATCTCTGTTTGATTTGTTTTTATAGTTTCAATTTCCTTGGACATATATTCTTTGTGTTCATTGAGTTGTTTTCTGAGCTCCCTATATTGCCTTTCTGTGTTTTCTTGTATATCTCGGAGGATTTTTAGGATTTCTATCTTGAATTCTCTGTCATTTAGCTCCAAGGTTTCCAATATATTAAATTTTTTCTCCATAGATTTTTCCTCATCTAGCTGTGTTACCTCTCTTTCTTTTGTATCCATGATATTCGATTTTTTCTTCCTTAATGGCATCTGAGGGTGGTTTTGTTGATAGTATTAATGAGATTTAATAAAGAATAAAAAGTTAAAAAAATAAAAAAATAAAAAAATCGAAAAGAGTTGTTTTTTTTTAAAAAAATTAATAATGAAATAAAGAAAAATAAAATAAAATAAAAATTTTTAAAAAAAGGAAATTATTCCCCCCCTCCTTTTTTCCTCTCCTCTCCTCTCCCCTCTTTCTTGAGAAAATCTTGTGGTGGACTGTGAGTTATAACAAACAATGCCTGTGATGGAGGGCCTGAATTGGGGAAAAGTAATAAAGGGGCAAAAAAGAAAAAAAAGAAAAAAAAAAAAAAGGGAAAAAAAAAAAAGAGCGTATGGACCCACAAAAAGCAAATAAGGAAAAAATTTGGGTCAAGAATAAAATGATTTGCTTTTAGGTGTTGGTTGTCTAAGAGTTATGATGAGAGGAATAAGAGGAAAACGGAAAAATGGGGCCAAATTAAAAACTTACTATTGTATTTAGTGGAACAAGAACTAGATAATATGGAGAGCCAGGGATGGGAGCACTGCTAGTGAGTTAAAAAGGTGAAGTAAAAACCCCCCAAAATGCCACAAACATAGGTTTGAGTCCCAGATAAGATAATTTGTTTGTTATTGAGGTTTGAATGAGAGGAGATGTAAAGGAGAAAGGAAGAAACTAATATAGAGGGAGAAAAGAAAGAGAGAGAGAGAAAAAAAAGAGGGAACCACTAAAAGAAGAAAAAAGAAAGGAGAGAGAGAGAGAGTTAAGGGTTTTGGAGTGCAACCCTCATAGAGAGAAAGGTAGAGAAGAGAAAAGATAATGGGAGATGTAACACTTATGGGTAGTGTAGTTCAAGGAGAGGAGAGAGTAAGACCAGTAGAGAGTTAATTGGCCAAATTGGAGGAAGAAAAAAAAGTATCAAGAATGAAGATAAGAGAAACAAACAAACAAATATAATAAAATGTGATAGGTTATAAAGTCTGCAGATTATTCTTGATTTTGAGAGGTTATCTTCTTGCTTTTTCTTTTCTCTCCCTCTTCCTGGTCGGTGACTCTGTACCCCGGGTTCTGCCTCTTTGGCACGCTCAGGTAGAGGCTTGCAGTTGATAAGTCTCTATGGCAATGTCATGTATTGTGCTTTAGTCTCGTGTGAGTCGAGGCTCATTAGCATTTATAGGCTCCAACAGTGAGAGAGTCCGTGTTCCTGGAGCCTTTCTCCTAGTCTTTCCTTCCTCAATTAGTAGCCTGATAATCCAGCTATGGGGTTGCTGCTGCCTCTGCCTGGATAGTAAGAGGCTCAAAGAGCTGGCAACTCCCCACTCTATTTCCACTCAGCACAGGGCTCTGGGTAAGGCTCAGTCAGTCAGAGCTGCTAGCATAATCAGGCGGGCTTTCCGCCCACTCAAAGACCACTGGCTCTGCCACTCTGTCTGGTAACACAAGCGGGCGCCCACTTCTGGGGGGCGCTTGGAGGAAACTCTCACTCACTGTCTGCGACCAGGATATCCAGCCAGCAGTCTCACGCTCTGAGTGAAACCCCCAACCACAGGGAAAAGTTGCAGCGTTGGAATTGAGTCTCGCTCCGTCCCCGTGCGCGGCTTTTGCAAGGCGCTGGGGCGGCTCGAGATTCCGCTTTGGCCCACACAAAGGCCCCTGACTCTGCCCCTCTGTGCGATAACACGGGCGCGCACGCGGAGGCACTCGGAGGAATCGCTCACTCCTTATCTGCGCGCGCACACCAGGATATGAGGCCGGCCGCGGTTCCCTCTGAGTGAAACCCTCACCAGCACGGAAAATCTCCACCGTTGGTAGTAGTTCTCACTCCCTCCCGTGCGTGGCTTTCCCAGGGCGCTGGGGCTGCCCAGAGACTCTGTCCTCGGCCCACAGAAAGGCCTCTGACCCTGCCTCTCCGTGGGGCAACACGGGCACCCACTCTCGGGGCCTAGGAAGAAATTCTTGCCCACTAATTGCGCACCGACCAGGAGACCGGGTAAAATGGCCGCTCCGCTTGTCTTTCTTTGTTTGGGTTTGGCGCGAGTGTTAGCTTGTATTGCCCGGGTTGCCACAGGATCAGATTTTCCTCGGCTTGGATCTGTGTGCCACAGCCTGGTTCGGCCGTTTGTGCCGCGGCGGCCTGGATCTATTCACCCCCTTTGCCCGCCTCAGTTTCTATATTCACAGTTACCAGAGAAAGCCGCCCTGTTTAGGTTAGTGAGGAAGGCGGAGCATTTCTTACTCCCTTTTTCCTTCGGGGTTTGGTTATATATTTAGCCAATTTTTCACTCAATCATACCTTTGGGTGTATTGCGAAGCATCTGGAAGCTCCAAGTATAGGTTTTTCTGTTTCTGGTTGAAGATCTTGTTGAGTTTTGGGGGAGATTTATCGGTATCGCTTCCTACCCCGCCATTACTCTGACGTCATCTCTCTTCTCATGAACTTTAAGTTGTCTGCTTTGCAGGTATTTCCACAGCCCAAGTGAGCATAGATTTTGGTCTTTGCATCAAGGGACTTTTGTAACAGAGACTTTTCTATTTGGCCTAATCTGCTTTCTTGGGAGTAGGCAGTAGAAGTGTTGACAGTTAGGATTTGGTTGTTCCTGAAGTGCTGTGAAGCCCAGTGTGTCCTCAGCCTGGGCCTTCATCTGGAGAGGTATTACACTCATGAGCTGTCCCATCTTTAGGATTAAAAACATATGCTATTCAGGCCACCTAAATCCGATGATCCTATTATCCATACAACCCAGCCTATATTATGGACAATGCTTCAAAATCTGCAGATCTAATCATAGCTTTATGCCAATTGTCCTTAAAATAGTCCCATTAAAACTTTTTTTTTTTTTGGTGACAGAGACAGAGAGAGGTACAGACAGACTGAAAGGGAGAGAGATGAGAAGCATCAACTCTTTGTTGTGATACCTTAGTTTCTCATTGATTGCTCTCTCATATGTATCTTGATGGGGGGAGAGGGGGACAGCAGACCGAGTGACCCCTTGCCCAAGCCAGCAACCCCGGGCTCAAGCTGGTGAGCCCTGTCAAACCAGATCAGCCCACGCTTAAGCTGGTGACCTCGGGGTTTCGAACCTGGGTCCTCTGTGTCTCAGTCCGACATTCTATCCGCTGTACCACCACCTGGTTATGCTAAAACATTTTGTAAAATGATCCTCATCCATAGTCTTTCTCCCTCTCTCATCCCTCTCTCCACCCCTCTTGCCCTCCCTCCCTTCCCCACCCTTTCCCACCCTTAATCAATGGAAAAATTAAAAAAAAAAAAAAAAAAAAAAAAAAAAAGATGTATAGTAGCTATTCCACTGCCTACCACCCACTGGTAATCAGTGACTGTTGTTTTTCTCCTTTCTGTCCTCTTCCCCTTTATCCCCTTAAATGTTAGAAATCTTATGATTTACTATGTACATACTTACTAGGCTACAATGAGAATGACTTGAGCCAATCTCATTTTTTTTTAGCAAGTGTAGCCTCTGTCCTCTAGGGCTGTCTTTTGTGGTCCTTGTAGCCACCTACATGGTCTGTGAAAGTTCTGTTCACCACAGTGGCTCATGGCACAACAGAATGGTACAGTGGAAAGAGCCAAGGGCTAGGGCAAATTACGCAAGCTCTTTGTCGTTTGTTTTCTTATCTGTAAAAAAGTAATATTTGTCTTGTCGAGAATTTATATTATAGTCCAAATTACTTTTTCTGAGAGGACTTTGACTTACATCCATTGTTCCTGAGGGATGCTGTGACTTGTTGTATGCCATTCTTCCTATTGCCCTTCCTGTACTCACTTTATCTCTTGATGTCTGTATTAGGACAGGAATTTACCAAATGAACTGTCATTGATACCATGTTGTGATAACAGTGGTTTATGCTGTGCTCATAGGGTGGTAGTACAACTTTTTTATGAGGCTGCTTACTAATTAGAAGTAGTTTAAATAGCTTTTAGTAAAAGATATATGTGTATAGAAAGCTGTTTAAACATATTTTAAAATTAATTTAAGCTCTTTGGGTATGGGATTGGGGAAAATCAATTTAATAATCCCTCTGGCTACTTTGGTTAAAGGACCTAAACATTAAATGTAATTTTTTTTTTTTTCATTTTTCATTTTTCTGAAGCTGGAAACAGGGAGAGACAGTCAGACAGACTCCCGCATGTGCCCGACCGGGATCCACCCGGCACGCCCACCAGGGGCGATGCTCTGCCCACCAGGGGGCGATGCTCTGCCCATCCTGGGCGTCACCATGTCGCGACCAGAGCCACTCTAGCGCCTGGGGCAGAGGCCACAGAGCCATCCCCAGCGCCCGGGCCATGTTTGCTCCAACGGAGCCTTGGCTGCGGGAGGGGAAGAGAGAGACAGAGAGGGAAAGCGCGGCGGAGGGGTGGAGAAGCAAATGGGCGCTTCTCCTGTGTGCCCTGGCCGGAATCGAACCCGGGTCCTCCGCACGCTAGGCCGACGCTCTACCGCTGAGCCAACCGGCCAGGGCCAATAAATGTAATTTTTAATATCCTGGCAGTAAAGAGAAAAAGGGAAGTATACTGAATCACATAATTATCATCTAATAAAATAGCCAATAATTATATTGGTTGTCTGCTGAGAAAAAATCTCTTCTCTGCTACTAGTAAGAACAGATCTAAAAGCATTTTTGTAATAGACATTAAACCATTAAACCATGTGCTGGACACGTCTTTTGACAGATTTTTTTTTCAGAAAATATAGAAAGTTTTTTTCAGTGCCTTATATAGACTCTGAACAAAATCTGAGGTTGAGAGAATGAGGTTGAATGAAGCAGGGTCGAATGAATTTGTTTTGTTTTGTAGGGGACAAATCCAGAGAACATTCTTTTGTTTTAACTAGGATATAATATAGAATCCACTGAGCAGAATGGAGAAAGAGCCTGTCCTTTATAATTGGCTTTCTCAGATATCTGCTCCATCAGGTTGATTTTGGCAGGGACTTGGATGGTGGTCAGATTAAGAATGAAAACTCTGGGCCTGACCTGTGGTGGAGTAGTGGATAAAGATTTTACTTGGAACACTAAGGTCACCGGTATGAAACCCTGGGCTTGCCTGGTCAAGGCACATATGGAAGTTGATGCTTCCTGCTCCTCCCCCTCTTCTCTCTCTCTGTCTCTCCCTTCTTTAAAAATGAATAAATAAAATCTTAAAAAAAAAGAATGAAGACTAAGGTCAGAACTTGGCATATTATAACTAGTCAGTGTTTCATCTCTCATGACAAACTTAGCCCACAGCTTTTTATCTACAACGATCCATTTGTGTTCATGGACACATGTTGACTTCTTAAAAACATAATGCATTGTGTATTATTTTTATTTATTTAAGTGAGAGGCAGGGGAGGCAGAGAGACAAACTCCCGCATGTGCCTGGACCAGGATCCACCCCACAAGCCCCCTATGGGGCAATGCTCTGCCCATCTGGTGCTGTTGCTCTGTTGCTTGGCAACTGAGCTATTTCAGCATCTGAGACGAGGCTATGGAACCATCCTCGGCGTTTGGGGCCAACTTGCTCAAACCAGTCAAGCTGTTGCAGTAGAGCCCAAGCTCTACGTCGTCGATCAGGTCAGGCATACCCTATTTGACTTTCCTGCACATTGGGACACTCCTGCTTATCAGCAGGGCTTGCAATCTCTTTAAGACTAATCTTGAGGTGTGGCTATGAGGATTCTACTTATCAATGCCGAGACCAATTGCCACCGGAGGAAAGACACGATCGACACACAAGTTAGTTGCAAGAATCACACAGACAGTTTATTACTCACAAATCCTTTTGGCGTGCCTGGGTATAGTTTAAGGGGGCCCCATCGGTGTGCTCCTCTTGGCTGTCTTTGGTCAGAGCAGAGTGGAGACAGTTCACATCGACGTTGGAGTCTGGGTGACTACCACAGCAGGGAAGTCCCTTAGTTTTAGTATCTTTTCTGGCCTACACCTTCTAACAGGTGTCAATCTACAGGATTATCACCTCAACCCACCTTCTAACAGGTGTCAGTCTGCAGGATTATCACTTCAAACCACCTTTTTGGGAGTTCCTCATAGGGAGCCCTTTTTATGTTAATCTACTGAAATGTTACATTAAGCCACTTTTAAGGTATTCCTTGGGAGGCTTCTTGTTTACGTTAACCTATAGAGTTATGACATCAAGTCACTTCTTATCTATATATATATATAACTGGGCCCTGCACGATAGGCAGAGTTTATCCTATCTGTACACACTATATTAATTCCTATCCAGGTGGCATAACTTAATGTCCTTAATTGCTTTTAAAATTACATCTTAATTATTTTTATATATCTTCCATATTTTTCTATATTTTTCTATATTTAATTACTATAACCTTATATTACTGCAACACAAGCCATGCTCCTGTGAGGGGGGGGACAGGTAGGTCGGGCCAACCCTCTAACACTGAGCCAACTGGCCAGGGCCTTAACTGTTTTCATTAGTGTGTCCAATGAGTGGTAAAATGTACACTCAGCAAGTATTTTTTGTTTGTGTATAGCTTTATTTGGAGACAAATACATCATTCGCAGTTCATTCTAGTGATGCGTCAATCCCCCATGGAAAATGAGAGCTTCCAGTTATATAACAGATTCTTTTGTTTGAGATCAGAAGTATAAATGTAGGCCTAGGAAACTTGCTCAGAGATGTTAGTTGTGGCTATGTGAGAGAAGGTAAATATTCCCAGGTTTTCCTGTCCTCTTTTGTGTTTCTTTTGTTGGGACTTTGAGGTTGGTATGGGGAATGAAAAAAATCATTGGAAAATGTTGGTGTGACCAGTACACATTTGCTAATGGAGATGATTCCTTCAGACCTTAGAGTGGAGGAAAACCACAAGGCTGAATATGATTAAAGTGATTATGAAGTGATTTTCCTACTTGATTGAATCTTTTGGTTTCAATTAGTCTCATAAGAAGCTATTCAATAGAGTTTAATTTCTATTTAGTTCTTTTTTGCCACTACCTGAACTGAAGAAATTCAGGGCAGTGCATTATTACTTTGTCCCTTGTTAATAAATTATTTTCTATCCCCTTTCATCTCTAAAAGGGATATCTGAATTGTTTGGGAGAGCAGGGTATTCTGTATTTATTTTTATCCATCATTTATGTTTACATTCAGTTATACTCAGTTATGGAGATGGCCCTTGAGCATTTTTGTTTCTGGGAGTAGGTATCTCATAACAATTAGCTCTGAAGAAAGGGGAATTACCCATAATTTTTGTCCTCAGAAGAGATATAGTCATAATGGATCCCTCTAATGGATCCCTCTGCTCCAATCTGAGTCCTCTGGAGAGCCACACCCTTGTTTACTCTGTGGTTCAGGGTGTACTGAATTGGAACTTGCAGGAAGTGCTCTGTGTTGTAAACCAGACTTAGTCCCTTGGGTGGGGTGGCCTCTGCTGCAAGGCCTCAGGATTCCAGCTTATGTTTGTGCTGCCCATCATATGCCTCTCAAAGTCCTTTTCCATCTGATGTTTGACTTCAGAGATGTGCCATTTGTGAAATGAAGGTAGTCTGCACTGTTTGATATGGTAGTCACTAGGCATTTGTGACAATTTAAATTTTAAACTAATTAAAATTCAAAGTTTAGTTTTTTTTAATTATCGATCTGGGAACAGAATCTCTTCTACGCTATCAAATAACTGCTTGATGATCATTATTTTGCTGCTTTATTAATTTAAAGTCATCAAATGAACAGTGCTAGATATTGCTAGCTAATGTTATTGGCAACAATGCTGGCTTTTCTGCCTCTTGTTGCCTGGAATTTTATATGTGTGCCATAAAACGGTTCTCCACCCACTGGAAATGGTAAGGAGTGGATGTGCAGGTTGTGAAGCTAAACTTCTCAGCAGAGAAGCTGTGCCTGATCATCTGGGTGGCTTCTGCAGGCTGGATCTTGCCTCCGGCTGCTCTATTGCCAGCAGGGAAGCATGGTGAAATCAGGAGGCTTAGGTAGGAAGATGCTCTGGCTTCCAGGACTTAAGTGTGAAAATCAAGTCCAGAGGACTTTAGAAGAGTTAAGACATTTTCAGAAATGAAGACTTTTTTATTTTATTCCCTAGAAACCTCAATGAGAGATTGGGAAGGTTTTTTTGTTAATTATGATTTTATCTACTATAATTCTTTGTAATTTTTTTTTTTGGGGGGGCAAGGTGAGATTAGTCAAATATTAGCGATACAAGAGCAAATAGTAAACAAATATTGTTTGCTGTATACCCAGAAATATGATTGTGAATGTGATATGGCAAAATACAGCCACACTGCATAAATTACTGTGGAGAGACATCTTTGCTGTACTGAAGATCACTGGGCCCATACAAAATCTTTCCAAATTCCAGATCTAGATATGTGTCTCTTTGCTCTCTGTTTTAGTTTGTTAAAGGGAATGAGGACAATAGAAGGCACACTTAATGTATAGTGCTCCTCCTATCCTGTAATCCTGTTTCTTTAAGAAGCATTAAAGCGTATGATTTGTCATAGGATAAACTGAAGGTTTGATCCAAAGAGATGACTCTCTAACAGTGGGATATGATTAACAAGATATTGGAGGGTACTGGGATCGCAGTGTCTCCATGATAGCTTTCAAATCCCAGCACATCTCCTGGCTGGATAGCTCTGTTGATTAGAGCATTGTCCCAAAGCACAGAGGTTGCTGGTTCGATCCCTGGTCAGGGCACATACGGCAATAGATTGATGTTTCTATTTCTCTCTCTCAAATCAATAAAATAAACACTAAAAAGCAAATCCCAGCCCATCCATGACTTGTTTTGGTGCCTCTACATAGGCTCTGCCCTTTCAGGTTGAATGCAGGTTAATCAGAGAGGAGTCTTTTGGGAAAGTTCTTGTGATGTGATGAGGCCTTAGTTTGGAGCTCAGGAGGTATGATGTTAGGAAAATTTAAGGGAAATTAAACAAGAAGTTCCCAGAGAGAATTTAAAAAATTATTAGATTGGAATCACAATCTAGACAAGAACAATTTGGGGAGATGGAGTTTTATTATAGGTTGGGACTCTGGCCTCCTTTTCCTGAACTTGGGCCTGTTAGGATTTCACTTATAAAAGATAATGAGGCCCTCGCTGGTTGCCTCAGCTGTAGAGCGTCAGCCTAGCATCTGGAGATCCTGGTTTCAATTCCTGGCCAGGGCACACAGGAGAAGCGCCCATCTGCTTCTCCACCCTTCCCTCTCTCCTTCCTCTCTGTTTCTCTCTTCTCCTCCCGTAGCCAAGGCTTCATTGGAGCAAAGTTGGCCCGGGAGCTGAGGATGGCTCCATGGCCTCTACCTCAGGTGCTAGAATGGCTCCAGCCACAACAGAGCAACGCCCCCTGATGGGCATGCCGGGTGGATCCTGGCCGGGTGCATGTGGGAGTCTGTCTGTCTGCTTCCCCGCTTCTAACTTCGGAAAAATACAAAAAAAAAAAAAAAGTAATGAGAGTTTAGAGAAACACCAGTCCCATTTGATGAGTGGTCTCTTAGGTGATCATTTTTCTTTTAAACCTCAGCATCTTTTTGTGGATCATAGAAGACCTCCTTTATTTCACTGAACCTGCAGTCAGTTGCTGTGCTTTCTGGAGACATGCTGCCGTGCTGGGAACTGTATATTCAAGTTAAAAAAATCACTGTCCCTGGCTACTGTGAGCTTGTATTTGAAAGTCATGGAGAACATTTAACTGATGTCTATGACCAGATATGTAAAATATATAAAAGTATGAAATAATGAGGAAATCTTGGGTACTAGATAATGGAAATTTAGGGGGGAAAAATGAAATTTACATCACAGTTTTATACTTTTTGTAGTTTTGAAGTAATTTATCAATATTTGTTTAATTTGGAAACAAAGAAGGAATTACAGGTTTTGTTGATAAAAGTATCATGTATTTAGCAAGATGAAATCTCAGAAAAGAATTGTTTTTAGATTGTAAAGGAGGGGATGGCTAAAGAACCAGAATTAGCCCCAAGAAAGGAATTGCTTTTTAAATTTCTTTCTGGAGACTCCCTTATTGCTCAGTTTGGGTCACAATGGTCTTTGAATAAGAGTAACCATTAACCATACCAATAGAAGGGAAATTGGTTTCTTAGTCATTATGCTGGTGAAAAATGGGATGGCTATAAATCTGACCTTTTTAACTTCACGGTCCTCAGTTTTTCAGATGTCCACCCACCTGTCACAGGCCCTGGAATAATCCTTTATTCTTCTAAATGGAGATGTTCTGAGCTACCTCTGCTCAGATTGATTGCAAAATGGAGCAGTGTGCAAATGACTATATTAGTATCAAGCTTTTGCTTTATCCCCAGGTCTATATATTCAGCCATTTTAGTGGCTTTCCATGTAATGCATTTGACTTAGCTTCTGTTGCTAAAATAATGGTAACATACTCTGTTTTCCGTTTGTTTACTTATGATTTGTTCTCTACCCTTGCAAAACTTGATATAGGTACAAAGCTTCAGAAATGTACACATACCAGAGTAATAGATAACTCTGATTTGGTTACAAGGCAATAATTTAAGTTGACAGGTTTAGCTGATAACATAAAACACAAGAGAGAAATAGGATCAGTTTATAAATGTCAGCAGAACCCCTGAGAGAGGGTTGCTGCCTTGGAGCTGACTCTGGTATTGTTGTTTTGTCTAATATATTATAAAGTGAAATAAACTGATGTCTGTGAAAATCTGGCTGACCAAGATTAAAGAATAGAGCTGTAAATTAGTTGCTTCCTTTGTGTCATTTTTAAGCAACTTTCAGAAGGGACTAAATGAGAGGACATTAGAGTCCTTGGAAAGACCTAGGGGTGTCAAGAGGCCAAGAGAATAGATGGGCCTGCCTGTGGCAAGTTCTGTTGGGAGTCACAACTTGCCAGTTCTCCATGCCCCACTATGCCTTTGTCCTGGGAAAATGGAACCTTAGTGTTAAATCTAATCTGGAGGGACCGGAAACATTGAAAACACTAACAAAGTCCGTAGATTACACATCAAAGCTTTATTGTCTAGCTTGGCCAAGCGGCAGCAACTCTGACAGAAGTCTGAGGGAGAGCATGCTGGCCCTTTGTTCTACCTAGTTTTTATAATTTTGTAAGTGGGAAGTACAGAAGTAAAAAATTGCAGTTGGGAGCCCTTTACCACTATTGGTTATAGTCTTATGTCCTTTAACATGATAGGACCATGTTCAATTTGCAAGCCATACATCATTTTGGAGAAAACAAAATTTACAAGCCAACACAATGGTAGAAAGATGTCTCTTTACATATTAAAAGGCTTTCCTCTATTATCTAGTGTTTATCCACCATCTCCCTGTCCACAGTCACATGTGTTAACCACATGCATTTACATAGGAGAGGTAGTTTCTGTGGAGACAAATGCCCGCAAATGGCTCATTGCTATGAGAAAAGGTTTATTTTGGCTTTTCTCTCCCTGTACCTGGCTAGCCATTCACCCCTTTCCCCCCAGGGTTGGTGGAATGTCTGGGAATCCATGTTTCCCTCCTCTTTGCATTTACAATACAATGCCAAGGGCCATCCTGGTTTTATGCCAATCACACAGTACAGAGACTATTTCTCACAATTTCTCTGCACACCTTAACCCAAATTAATAAAATGTTCTTCAAGCCTCTTAAAATATGAATATTGATTCTGTAGCTTTTGGTACTTTACAACACCTGCAGGTGAGGTGGTGCAGTGGCTTCTCACTTAGAATAAAGGAGATTGTAAAGTCCAGATGTCTAGAACCTAGACCTTGTGGAAGGTTATTATAGGTTCTGTCACTGTGCCAGCCATAGCTGTCCAAAATGATGTGTGAGATATTTTAGTGATTTATAAAACTTAAAATCAACTCAGCATAATGAGGCATTGGTTTACCTCAACACTTACTCCCCATAAATGCACAAGCATTTGTGTAGCATTATCTTATGATCATCTTTTAGTCCCTGTAATGTGCTCTGTTATTGATGTCTCCAGGCCAGGGGAAGTAGTGGGAGTGCTTTGGGCATCCAGGAATAATTGGTTTTTAGGGAACTAGTTTTAGTTTTGTATAGTTGGTAGGATGGACATAAGACCTAAGCACACATATGATTTTCATAACTCTTAGTGGCTGCCACACACTCAGAAAAGTCCTTGGAGTATTGCATGTAGTCTGCAGAGCAGTTGGTACTGATGTCCTTGTTTTTGTTCATGTTGCAGAGGGAAAATAAAGTTCCAGGGGATGGAAAATTTTAAAAGTCATGCTTTCATACATCTGCCTCTAGGAAGAACTGCAGTGAATCCTGTCAAGGTTGGTCAGGACACCCTCCTTTCAGTGGATAATGCTCACAAACTCTGATAGTCATTATGGGCATTAGATTAGCATTTTCTCGGTCTCTTTGGGTATTATAACAAAATACCATAGACTGGGTTGCTTATAAGCAACAAAATTTATTTTTCGTAGTTCTGGAAGCTGGAAAATTCAAGATCAAGGCAGCAGCAGACTTAGTGTCTGGGGAAAGCTCACTCTGGTTGTCTTCTCACTGTGGCGTCACTTGGTGGAAGGGACAAGGGAATTCTCTGAGATTTCTTTTATAAGGGTACTGTTCCCATTCATGAGGACTCTACTCTCACTGATGACAGTCTAATTTTCTTTATTTTCTAAGTCATTTGCTGTTTTTGCTTAGAGGCCCAAAATATCTTTTTTTTCCCTTAAAATCCAATAATTTTACTAGAACATGTCCTTGACATTGGACATTTCTGGTCAGTATTTGCAGGTACATGATATGCTTTTTCAAGACATAGTTTTTTGTGTTGTGTGTTTTTTTAGGAAACTTTTTTTTTTTTATTTTTTTTTACAGAGACAGTGAGTCAGAGAGAGGGATAGACAGGGACAGACAGACAGAAATGGAGAGAGATGAGAAGCATCAATCATTAGTTTTTCATTGCGCGTTGCAACATCTTAGTTGTTCATTGATTGCTTTCTCATATGTGCCTTGACCGCGTGCCTTCAGCAGACCGAGTAACCCCTTGCTGGAGCCAGCGACCTTGGGTCCAAGCTGCCGAGCTTTTTGCTCTAACCAGATGAGCCCGCGCTCAAGCTGGCGACCTCGGGGTCTCGAACCTGGGTCCTCCGCATCCCAGTCCAACGCTCTATCCACTGCACCACCACCTGGTAAGGCTAGGAAACTTTTCTTAAATTATGGTTTTTGGCATTTATTCTTTTCTCTTGTTTGGACTTTATTTAATATAGGATCTTCTCTTTATCGGTTTCTGACAAATTTTACTTTTTTTTCTTTCTTTTTGGTTTTTCAAATTTTCCTCTTACCTCTACGTATCTTAAGACATTTTCTGTTGTGGTTATTTACTTTTCTATTTCTATTTTTCCTTGAGTTCTGGTACTTTATTTCTTATTTTTGTTCTTGAATATCTTATTTATAAAATATATTTAGCTCATTTTGAATGGCTTTGTCTTTTTGGCTTGCTTTCATTATCTCTAGGGATGTTGTTTTCATTATCCTTTTTTCCTTTCTTACACTTTTACTGTATAGGGTTTGACCTCTGTACTCTTTTGTTGCTCATTTTTATGTAAAAGCAGATTTTTTTTTAACTTTTAGAAAGAAGCACAGCTTTAATTACCTTTTCTAAATTTGTAGTGCTCCCTCTCCTGTTGTTTTCAATAGTTTAAAAACCTGAGAGCTTGCTCTATGAGCTTTCCTGGCTCTGTTTTCTTCCCCAACTTGTACTTGGACCTTCTCTTTCCCTTATTGTTATTGTTACATTCCTGTTCAATTTATGATATACTTGTAGAAGTGTCTTCTCAGTGTGGGGCCCAGCCCTGATAGGGAGCACTGGTTGATTACATTTTAAAGTTCAGTGGGGCTAGACTTGAGAACTTACCACAGGCTTCCTGCACTTGCCCACTATTGCACTGGAAAAAATCCCTCCTAGGTTCAGTTGCTCTTCTCCTATTGGCTCACTGTGTTCTTTTAGTGAGTACTTTCTTTTCCTTTCTCAGGTTTGTCAGATACCTCATTGCTTCCCATGTCTTCCCATACAGAGACTGATACCGTGCAAATCTGATGTCATTTGATGATTTGTCTTCATCTCATTGTGTTTTAGCATTTGTAGGGATCTTTTCATTTAGTTTTTACATAAATGTTGCTTATGGGTTTCACTTTGGTATCTGCGCCTGTTTTTATGTGGGGATTTAGATAGATTGAAAAACTAGCTGCTGCCACATTAACATATATGTTCTTTAAAAAGAAATATAAAATAATATATTTGCAACTTGTTCTTTTTGCTTAGTCTTAGTCATCTTTTGATGTCAGTCTCCCTCCTCTCTGTTGAAGACTAGGAAGGGGGTATGCTGTATTGTGTGACAAATCCCCTACCGATAGACATTGTGCGGTTTCCCATTGTTGATAATTATTAAAATGCTATAGTGAACATTCTATTCATTTATCAGTGTGTACTTCTGCAAATAGCTCTATTGGATGAATTCCTAGAAGTGGAATCTGCTAGGTCAAATGGAAAGAACAGCTACAGTTTTAATACACTGCTCACAAAAATGAGGGGATACTTTATAGCTTTATATTAATTTTGAAATATCCCCTCATTTTTGTGAGCAGTATATATCTTTTTTTAAAAAAAAATTTATTTTATTGATTTTAGAGAGAGGAAAGGAGAGAAAGATAGGAACATCGATCTCTTCCTGTATATGCCCTGACCAGGGATCGAACCAGCAACCTCTGTGCTTTGGGACGATGCTCTAACCAACTGAGCTATCTGGCCAGGGTGAACAGTTACAGTTTTAGTAGCTGCTGCCAGATGCCCAAGGCTTGGCACTCTCCCAGTTTCATACCTATTCAGTGCAGTTCGATGTGGGCTCACGCACAGATATTTTAGGGCTCCTTAGGTAGCTATCTCGTATAGCCTCTACAGACTCATCACTGACTGATGGCCTACCAGAATGGGGTTTCTCCACCAAACTGCCGGTTTCCTTCAACTGCTTATCCCACCAAGTAATGTTATCCCTATGTGGTGGCGCTTTGTTATAAACGCGCCGATATTCACGTTGCACTTTGGTCATAGATTCGAATTTAGTGAGCCACAGAACACACTGAACTTTCCTCTGTACCATCCACATCTCGACTGGCATGGCTGTGGGCTGCTCTGCTGTATACATGGTGTTACGTCATCATCTGCGCATGCGCACATGCTGCCACATCATCCTACAGAAACTTGGAGGGTTCTCCTTTTATTTGGTGCAGATTTCACATTTCTATCGTCTTTTGTTGCTTTCCTGTGACCGGTCAAAAGTGCACCATGACTTTACGGACACACTGTATATCCTTACCTACAATGTATTAGAATGCCTGTTGCTGTGTAACCTTGCCAGTTATTGGCTCAAAGGCTCTCTAAGATATGTGTGTTTGGAGAGTGATTTACAGACCTCTTGAAGAAACTGACAAAAGATATGGACTTTCTCAGAAAAGTAACTTTACACTTAAATATTTCACTTACAATTTCAGCGTCTTCACCAACTGGTCTCAGTTGACATTGTTCTTACTGTTTCCTTCCTAATCACCAGCTCTCTATTGCTTCTGCCTAGTGGACTTGGGAACACTTGAAAGTTTAATGATAAAGAGTAGTTGTAGCCCTGGCTGGTTGGCTCAGCGGTAGAGCGTCGGCCTAGCGTGCGGAGGACCCGGGTTCGATTCCCGGCCAGGGCACATAGGAGAAGCGCCCATTTGCTTCTCCACCCCTCCGCCGCGCTTTCCTCTCTGTCTCTCTCTTCCCCTCCCGCAGCCAAGGCTCCATTGGAGCGAAGATGGCCCGGGCGCTGGGCATGGCTCTGTGGCCTCTGCCTCAGGCGCTAGAGTGGCTCTGGTCGCAATATGGCGACGCCCAGGATGGGCAGAGCATCGCCCCCTGGGGGGCAGAGCACCGCCCCTGGTGGGCGTGCCGGGTGGATCCCGGTCGGGCGCATGCGGGAGTCTGTCTGACTGTCTCTCCCTGTTTCCAGCTTCAGAAAAATGAAAAAAAAAAAAAAAAGTAGTTGTAGAGCTATGACCAATAATAGTTCATCCATCAAAGACTTTAATCAGAAGTGACAACACTCTGAGGTCCACAATGAAGTCTGATGTATGTGGTTTGCTAACAGTTAAGAACTAAACCATGTTTCTCTTTCATTCTGTTTCCATCTCTTGCTGTTTCTTAGTCTTTTTACCTCTCTTTCATTTTTTGTGGGTTGAAGAGTGATACTGTGGAATTAAGACATTTGAAATATGTGTTATATTTATTAAGTTTTATTTTCCCTTGGGAGATTAGGTCTCATAATCTCCTATGGTCCCTTCTAGCTCATGATGCTGGTGTCCCTGTAGTTCTGTGGCATTTGCTTTCTCTTTTGTAAATTTGAAATGAGAAGTGGAAAGAATGTGACCTGAAGGAGGCATTTTGGGAGGTGATTTCTATCAAAAGGGATCCAGACCAGAAGTACTCAATAGGGAGTGAATTCATTCATGAGTGGGAGGGAACACAAAGATCAGAACTTCCAAGCACTGCCTGAGTCCCTGTAGGGCACTTGAGAGTGTATAGCAGCCAGAGCGTATGTAATCAAGTGATAGTTGCAGAGTTACATTCAGTGCTCAGGATTGGGAGCACTAGGGGAGAACTAGGTGGGGGCAGCGTCAGTTGTTGTGACAATAGGATAGTTTTGAAGTAATTCAGAGGTAGGGGTGTGGAACAGGCTGCTTGCCGGAAGTATATACACAGCAGCAGGTTTACTGGATCTCCTTCCAGCCTTGTGCTCAGCTGCCTGAAACATCCAGTCCTCCTTGCCCATGCTTAGGTAGATACCTGCTAGCACAATCCCCTGAGAAGCAGGAAGCCAGAATAGGGCAGCTGCTTTTAGGAAGCTTTATGGTGCATTGTTGCAAAACTGGCTTAAATCTGTGGTTAAGTTTATCATGAAACATGAAATCCTTCCTTGTTGCTGGATGACAGTTTTCATTTGAATCTTCCCTATATTGGCCTATGCTGCTGGATATAGCCTCTTTGATTTCTGTTCTAATGTCTTGGGGAGTGGGAAAGAGACCATCCCATCTCAAATGGGTTTGGTTGACTTGCCTGGGTGGCCTTGGCAAAGAAAAGCTGTACTAGGTGTTTTCAGTGTGGGATGGACCTATTTTAACTAGCTCATTTGCTGCCCTCTCAATTTGGATGCCCTGAGGCCTTCATTGTTACTAAACTTTTTGCAGCCTTAACAAGGCAGTCTGATATGAAAATGTACTCACTTCTCTACAGAGCTCAATCAGGAATGTACTGAGAGCCTATTAGACTCATTCTGACCATCTATTATGGTCTTACAGTTGGGAAAACTCAAGTCAGAGAGAGGCAAGAACCAGGCAAACATCATTGACAGCTCTCTGGAGCCAAACCCAAGCATCCCACATGCATTATCTTTTACTCCTCGCAGTGAATTCTCTGAGCTCTATGAAGTGGGTGCTCTGAGCCCCTTTCACATGTGGGCCACAGAGGTTGTTTTCCCAGCGTCTCAGATCTTTTAAGTGGTGCAACTGGACCTGGAACCTGGGTCTTCCTTAGCCTCTGCCCTCCACCTCTAAACTGGACAACTGCCCAGGTCACTCAAATGTTAAAGGCTATAACTGCTATGCAGGTAAAGAAAGCAAAGTGTAGCACTACTTAGTAGGTCTCTTAATGCTGATGATCCAAAACTTTAAGCTGAGAGGCAACAAATTGGGATCGTCATTACATTTGATAGGTTAAAAGAGGCTCTGGTGACTGACCTCATTTTGTTGTTCAACTTGCCTATGTTTAAGGGAGATCCTTAAACATGAATGGGGTTGGGGGTGGACTTAGGACCTGCTATTTCTTTTACTGCCTTCTCTGTTGCTGCATGTTCCTCTTTTACCACTCTGATTCACATTTTGTCCCCAGTCACCTTCAAAGGAGAGTCCCATACTTTAGAGCTGATCTGTAGAGAAATTCTGTCCTAGAAATTTGGCTCCACTCATACCTGTAGATTTTCCTCTCTTTCCCCTGCAGGTAGCATCCAAGCTGTGGGGCTTTTGCAGCAGGTATTGGGGAAATTGTAGAGATCAGCAGTAGCTTATACTGTTTTGAAGTAATTCATAGAACCATGTTTGGCCGTGGCTGTAACAGATACTGTAAGAGAACAAATAGAGCCAATTATGGTGGCAGTGTCCCTGGGGATTGATAGGGTGGGGAAAAAGGATTAAAAATTAAAGCGCAATATCTTGGCACTTTGTTTTTTTAAAACCCCTTATTATATTATGATTTCTGTTTGAGGAAAGTAAATTAGAACAAAGAATTTGTTTAGAATATAATCTTTGGGTTTTAAACTTGACTCATGAGTGGTTTTAGCACTTTCATTTGGTTCTCAGTCAACCTATGTTCAAAGTATCAATTAACCGATTAATATTATGAAAAACAAGAATCAGAATGCTTACCACTCCTGCTAATGAGCTGCTAATGAAATTGAGCCTGGGTAGAAATGCAGGCATTTTGGAATCCCCTAGCCTTCTCCAGAAAATGAACAGTAGTGGACCTGAGGCCCCTGACCCCTGGGAAATAGGCACATTTAACTCCTTCAATTTCAATTTGCCATTTTTCTCCCACCTCATTATTAAATGAAGTTCATTGCCAGTATCTTATGGTTAATACCAATTATACTGAAAAAATTTTAAATGCAGTTCTGTTTGGCTCCACTCCTAAGTGGGCTTAGAGCGCTGGAAGTACTATATAGCTGTGCTCTGGTTTATTTCCAGCTGCCTGGCCCTTGGTCTTGGTGACTCCCTTTCTCTTCTAATTTTATTGAGCTGGCCTGACCTGTGGTGGCACAGTGGATAAAGCGTCGACCTGGAAATGCTGAGGTTGCCGGTTCAAAACCCTGGGCTTGCCTGGTCAAGGCACATATGGGAGTTGATGCTTCCAGCTCCTCCCCCCTTCTCTCTCTCCTCTCTCTCCCTCTCTGTCTCTCTCTCTCCCTCTCTCTGTCCTCTCTAAAAATGAATAAATAAAATAAAAAATAATAATTTTATTGAGCCATTTCTCAGTCTCCTCACCCCTAACACATACATGTACACGTACACATACACATTGAAAATAGATTGAAGTCCGAATATATTCAAGATTTTTTAGGGATGAAGGAGTATGTGGTAAGTAGGGAATATATCTTCTGAAATTAAATAATAATAAAGAAAAGAAATGATAGGAATTAGTAGATCACAGCAGTCAACAAGGTTATAGGAAACCAGATCCCCAGCAGGGATGTAAAGGCCCAAGTGCTCTGATTAAGGGGCTGTGCTGTACCTATTAGCCTTACTGGGTCTTCTAAGCTGAAGATGGACATGGAGTACTTTGAGGGTAGAGAGAGAAAGGAAACAGGCAATCAGTGGGCTAGGAAACAGATGTGGGATGCCCATTTTAGATCTCTGAGTGGAAGTAGCCTTTCTGTCTGTTCTCTTTTACTCCATCTCTGATTTTATTAAAATTTGGAGCTCTGACAGGTCCCCTGGGCTGATGGGAGGAGTCACTGCACATGCTTAAAGGTCTGGTGCTTTACTGACAGGAACATGATAGTATTTCTAGTTTTTCTGGTCAAAATCCTATCATCCCTTATAACTATCTCATTCTTCTCATTCTTGACCCATTTCCCCTGGTTTGGGCTTTATATATGTCTGACTAGGTCAAGTATAATAGCTTTTTAGCTGGCCTTCCTGCTTCTTGTCTCTCTGTTTTATATGCTGAGCTTCAAATGGTTCAAATGGAGTTACTTATTATCCCCTGAATATTCCTACTTCTTTGCTTGCCTGAAAGATGTTCTCTGTATTCAGAATTCTAAATGTTGTTACCCTTTCCCTCCTTTACTTTGTACTCCTCAGTGGGAGCAGCTGGTCTTGTTCATGTGGTATTCTTCCCAGTGTTCAGTGCAGCAAGTAGCCCTCCCTCAGTGGGTGTGCCGTCAGCTGTGGGTGTTAGAAGGAATGCCTAGAAAAGAGCATACTCTTCCCTAATCCTCAGTGGATGCTTGTTGACCAGCTAGTTATGGAAAGAGCCTTATTGTGTGTCCTGCATAGGATTATTTTGAGCATTGATCTTGATGGTTGTTCACGGAGTATCTCTTTGTCTGTAACACAGGAAATGTTCTAAGTAGCATTGCTAGTTCTTTTTCTTAAGAGCACTGCTCTTGTGAATTGGTATATAGAGGTTGGTGACCAGCTGTTTGTCCTTGAGGCCTGGGAAGGAGACATTGGCTAGGTCACAACGGATCAGATTTTGGAGGGTTGTTCTGGAGGGTGGTGGGCACTGTCAGGCTAGCTATCCCTAAGTAAAGACTGTGGAGTCTTTTGTTCTGAGGGGCTTTAATGCAGGTGAGAGATTTCCACTCTTGCTTGGAAGCCATTAAGGAGAACTCTGCTAAGGACTTGCCCAGATTGTAGATTCTGTGACTCAAGAGTGAAAAGTCAGTATGGAGAACATTTTAATATTTTTTTTCTTATTTTGTCATTGCTTAGTCCTTTTAGAAAATGCAAATATACAACTGTAATCTAGTAGACTGGTTTTGCTGTTTTAAAAAAGATCTCCATTTGTGTTTTTCTTCAACAAAATGATAATAGTAAGCATTAGTTCAGAGTTCAGCACCCTAGAGAGGTTTTTGCACATTTTTGAAAAAAAATCACTGATTCAGTTCCTTGGAGACAGTATAGATGCTCATTTGTGTGAAGCAGGGATCTTGCCAGGACTTGTTTTGGGATATTGAATAAAAATGCAGGCAGAAAGGGCTGTGGTAGTCATGGTAACCAGGCTTGTAAAGTCTCAGCTCTGACTAGCCCTGGTTAGGAATGTAGAGGCCCCTGGTGAGGTGATGGCATTGGTTCCTATTCCATATTCCATCTATTTCTTCTGGTCTGAGGAGTGTGGGCAGGGGCCTGGCATGCAAGTTGATGTTTCTGGAGGCCTACTGTGTGCCGGATATTGAGCCTGAGCTGTGATCACAAGGAATTGGTCCCTGCCATTCACAAACTCAGCATAATTGGGAATTTTTTTTTTGTGTGTGACATTGACAGAGAGAGGAACAGGCAGGAAGGGGGAGAGACGAGAAGCATCAGTTCCTCGTTGCAGTACCCTAGTTGTTCATTGATTGCTCTCCCACTTGTGCCCTGACCGGGGAGGGGGGGGGTTATAGCCCTTGCTCAAGGCAGTGACCTTGGGCTCAAGCTGGTGATCCTGAGGTCCTCCATGTCCCAGTCCAATGCCCCATCCACTGCGCCGCCGCCTGGTCAGGCATAATTGGGAATTTTTATTCTTGCTAACATATACCTACAGTACTTGATAAATAAAATGTCTATTTCATCCTGGTTGACATTTACCTTTCTGGAGCTGTTTTTCCTGAAGCACTTTTAATGTCTTCTGAGCACTGACACAACTGTTTCCTTATTTTCTTCACAACAGTCTAATACATTAGGGAAAGCAGGCACAATAGTCTTTTCGTTTGACACAGAAGGGCCTAAAGATTCAGACAGAAAAAGAAATTTGGCTAAGTTCACCCAGCACTGGAAGACAGAGCTGAATGGATAGCAGAGTTTCAGGGCTCATGGTTGCTTGGCCAGATCAGCCCTTGATTTTCTGTCATTGTGTCCAGGTATGTCTTGAAAGAGCCTGGATGTCCCTGGAGGGGAGGAGGTTTCCAGGCAGGAACCTACAGAGGCACCCCATGCATCCCTCCCTCCCAAAGCCATGTAACTACTGAGGCATCTGATGCCAAGGCAAAAATGAGAATACTGGCATTCATCTCAGTTGGCCCTCTCTCCACTGAAGCAGGGCAGTCAGGGTGCACAGCAGTCTCACTGTGGGTGCTAACCGAGGAGGACGCTGCCACTGTGTGTCTTGGAGAGACAAGTTTTTAATCACTGGGGATTGGGATGAATTGGGACAAAAACTTAGGCAAAATTTGCCAGTAGGTAAAATTTGACCAGCAGTCACAAATTGGCTGTGGGCTGAATTTCATTTATGGATATGTTTTGTTTGGCTTTTATACAGTATTTTAAAATTTGAATGCTTTGGAGGGGTCATTTTTCTTCGCCCTTATCACTCTCTGTTGTCTTATAGATGGCCCTCCTCACTTATCTCATATTTGCCTCCCTCTAATGAGCATTTGTGTGTGCTCTTCACTTCTGGGATCACTATTTCTTACCTGCCCTTCTACCAGACTTCCTCTTACACAGGTGCTTCATGGCTTCAGCCTTTCTAGGCCCATTTTCTTCCTACTCTGCCTGCCCAGAACTGTCCTTGTGTGGCTGTTTAGGCTTTGAGCTTAGCTCACTATCCTGGCCCCTAGAGATACTTGCTGTTACCTTGAACTACATCTTGTAATTGCTGTTTCAGGATCCAAAAGGATCTTTATCCAAAGAAGTGATATATAATACACACACACACTTTTTTTTTTTTTTTTTGAGACAGACTCCTGCAAGTACCTCGACTGGGATTCATCTGGGGCCATGCTCAAAACCAAGCTATTTTTAGTACCTGAGTACTGACACTCGGACCAACTGAGCTATTCCCAGTGACTGCGGTTGATGCTTGAACCAATCAAGCCACTGGTTTTGGGAGGGGAAGAGGGAGAGAAGAGGGAGAAGGGACGGGAAAGAAGTAGATGGTCGCTCCTCTTGAGTGCCCTGACCAGGAATTGAACCCAGGACGTCCATACACTGGAATGATGCTCTATCCACTGAGCAACCAGCCAGGGCAGAAATGATTTATTATTATTATTAAGTGAGAGGTGGGAGGCAGAGAGACAGAGTCCCACACACGCCCTGACTGGGATCCACTAGGCAGGCCCCCTATGGGGTGATGCTCTGCCCATTTGGGACCGTTGCTCCATTGCTAGGTAGCCAAGCTGTTTTAGTGCCTGAGGCAAGCCCATGGTGCCATCCTCAGCTCCCTGGGCCAATCTGCTCGAATGAGCCATTGCTGCAGGAGGGAGGAAAGGGGAGAGAGAGAGGGGAGGGGAGGGGAGGGGAGGGGAAGAGGGGAAGAAGGGTGAAGATTGGAGAAGCAGATGGCCACTTCTCCTGTGTGCTCTCACCGGGAATCGAACCCAGAACTTCTACACACCGGCCGATGCTCTACCGCTGAGCCAACCAGCAAGGGCCCAGAAATGATTTTTTAAAACAACTTTATTGAGATAAAATTTATATGCCATAAAATCACTCAGGTAAAGCGTACAATGGGAATAATTTTCAAATGTCCCTAGATGGATGGTTCAGACTATGGTGTTTTATGGACCAGGACTTTAAAAAGAAAAATTTGAGGACCTGAGGCCAACAGTTTTTACTTCACTGTGTTAAGGGCCTTAACACAGAAACAGCCCACTATCATCCATCAACATCATTATCTCATTTTATAAAAGGACATTTTAACACTAAAAAGATACAGAAACTATATACTTTCAGAAAAAGGGACTGTTTTGTATGTTGGACACTTTGAACTTCCTTGTTTCAGGACTATTAGAATGAATTGCTGTAATAAACAAACCACCTCAAAAGTTGGTTTAAAGCCTGACCTGTGGTAGCACAGTGGATAAGGCGTCAACCTGGAGCACTGAGGTCACTGGTTCGAAACCATGGGCTTGCCTGGTCAAGGCACATTTGGGAGTTGATGCTTCCTGCTCCTTCCTCCCTCCCCCCACCTCTCTAAAATGAATAAATAAAAAAAAGTAAAAAAAAAAAAAAACTTGGCTTAAAACAATAGTAATTTCTTTTTGTATTGCTAACTCTTAGAACTGTAGTAATAGTTCATATACCCTTCAGATGCCTCCCAAATAAGCAATTAAGCCAACCAAGATGTAGAGGAGTGGGAACCACAAAATGAATACAGACACTAACAAATGAACCAATTATTACAAATTAATAACAATCATACTGAAGGAGGTAGGGAAGAAAAGAACTAGCCTAAGTGACTTTGTGAAATGATATCCTGACTAGATACTATAAAACTAAAGACAGGTGCTATAAAACCAAAGACCAAAAAAAACCACAAAACCCCACATAAATGCTGTAATCTAGGTTGGCAGATGTGTTTGTCAGGGGTATGGGTTAGCAATTTTGAAACCAGTTTATATATATACTAGAATTGATCAACAAATACATTGCAGATAATAAGAGCCAGATTTCTCACTGTTGGAGAAAGAAGTTACAAATAAGGAAAGGGGAAAGACAAATGAACTCTGGTGTTATATTGGAATATGAGATAGAAGTATAAACTTAGTTGTTAATAGATATACAGACAAATATAGAAGTATATATGTGTATAAATGCATATATGTATAAGTATGTTACACACTTTTTTTTTTTTTTTTAGTGAGAGAGAGAGAGAGAGACTAGGACAGACAAGAAGAGAGAGATGAGAAGCATCAACTCATAGTTGCGGGACTTTAGTTATTTGTTGATTGCTTTCTCATATGTGCCTTGACCAGGGCACTCCAGCAGAGCCAGTGACCCCTTGCTCAAGCCAGAGACCTTGCACTTCAAGCCAGTGACAGTTGGTTCTTTGAGAAATAGTTGATACCAGGGCTGAGGTAAGGAAAGTACAAGATGAACTCAGAAATCATATGAAAACAAAGTAAGAAAATAGCTGTAAAAAGAAAATGATGGGGGGAAGGGACTTGTTAAAGGAACATGAGAGCCAATGTGAAGAACTCCTAATTGCCAAGATGAAACTATTTGAGCAACAAAATAATGATAGTATTGGATTATAATTTATAGAATAAAATATCTGTGAGTCTATACTAGTGTAAGTAAATAAATAAATAGATGGAAGAGTGACAGTTTTTCCTTCCAGTGAAATTTCAGTTAATGTGTGGGGAAGGAGGGAAGTTGAAAATTGTCATTAGATCATCACCACAATGGTGATTGTTGCAGAAGGATTCCCCTAACGGTGTGGTTTGAGGAGAAAAAAAGAAATTAGTATAATCTCAAAATATTTCCCATTAATTTTGTAATAATTCAGTGGTTTTTAGTATATGTACAATATTGTACAACCATCAATACTATCTAATTCTAGAACATTTTCATCACCTACAAAAATAAACCTCATGCCCATTAGTGATGATTCCCCATTTCTCCTTCCCCCAACCCCTGACACCCACTAATGTATTGTGTGTCTCGATTTGTCTATTCCTGGGACATTTTATTTAAATGGAATCATATGATATGTGACATTTTATATCTGGCTTTTTTCATTTGGCATAATATAGTCAAGGTTCGTCCATGTTGTAGTATATATCAATATTTCATTCCTTTTAATGGCCAAATACTATTTTACCTTATGGCTATACCACATTTTGTTTATTTTTTATCAGTTAATGGACAGTTGGACTGTTTTCACATTTTGGCTATTATAAATAATGCTGTAATGAGAATTAATGTGCAAGTTTATGTGTGAATATATGTTTTTAATTTTCTCGGGTATATATCTAGGTGTCGAATTGCTGGGTTCACATGGTAATTCTATGTGTAACTTTTTGAGACTTGCCAAACTATTTTCCACAGTTTGGTAGTTTGCCATTATTTTGGTTTGCTACAGTGGAAAAACTCAATAGAGATTACTTTTTTTAGTTGATCAAGGCCAGTATCAATAGTAAGAAGACATATATATATTTTTTTTCCTGAAGCTGGAAGCGGGGAGAGACAGACTCCCACATGCGCCCAACCGGGATCCACCCGGCAATGCCCACCAGGGGCGACGCTTTGTTGCGACCAGAGCCACTCTCCCCAGCGCCCGGGCCATCTTTGCTCCAATGGAGCCTCGGCTGCGGGAGGGGAAGAGAGAGACAGAGAGGAAGGAGAGGGGGAGGGGTGGAGAAGCAAATGGGCGCTTCTCCTGTGTGCCCTGGCCGGGAATCGAACCCAGGACCTCTACACGCCAGGCCGACGCTCTACCACTGAGCCAGCCAGCCAGGGCCAGTAAGAAGACATATTGACAACACAAACCTTGTGACATCATGCACTGAAAACACCATTGCATCTTTTCTGTGGTGCTTTTGTCAAGGATGTGTGACCTTAGTTTAATCATGAGAAAATCTGAGGTAGTCCTGAATAACTGATCAATATTCCTCTGGTATCATAGTTATAAAAGACAGGAGAAGGCTGAGGGATTGTTGCAGACTATAGAACACTAGAGAGAAATAACCAAAGGCCCGATGGGATCCTGGAACCATAAAGGACATTAATGAAAACACTGATATGACTTGTAAAATATTTTTTCTTTCTTTCTTTCTTTTTTTTTTTCTTTTTCCTGAAGCTGGAAACGGGGAGAGACAGACAGACTCCCGCATGCGCCCGACCGGGATCCACCCAGCACGCCCACCAGGGGGCGACGCTCTGCCCACCAGGGGGCGATGCTCTGCCCCTCCGGGGCGTCACTCTGCCGTGACCAGAGCCACTCTAGCGCCTGGGGCAGAGGCCAAGGAGCCATCCCCAGCACCCGGGCCATCCTTGCTCCAATGGAGCCTCGGCTGCGGGAGGGGAAGAGAGAGACAGAGAGGAAGGAGGGGGGGGGGTTGAGAAGCAAATGGGCGCTTCTCCTATGTGCCCTGGCCGGGAATCGAACCCGGGTCCCCTGCACGCCAGGCCGACGCTCTACCGCTGAGCCAACCGGCCAGGGCCATAAAAGATTTTTATAGTTTGGTAAATGGTACTGTTAATTTCCCAGTTCTAATAATTATCTATGACTGTGTAAGATATTAATATTTGGAAAGGCTATGCTAATAGTATATGGAAACTTTGTACTATTTTTGCAACTTTTATGTAAAGTTAAAGGTGTTTCCAAATAAAAAGTTAAAAGAAATCCATGCTTTTATTGTTGCTCATATTTCTGTACCTGTACTTGCTATATTTGTATACATATAATTATATACATGTATACAAACGATACTTAGCTGACCATAGCTGGGCTTAGCTCCAATCTGCAGTTAGGATCTAGGTCAGCTCCATGGGTCTCTCTCATCCTTCTTGGACTGGAATACTAGTGGAGCATGGTCATCTCATGGTGATGACAGAATTACAAGAGACGAGCCAAAACCACACAGGCATATTTCAAATCTTGGTGGCACATTTGCTACCATCCCACTGGCTAAGGCATATCACAGGCCAAGTCCAAAGTCAAGAGATAGGAAAGTCCACTCTCCACTTAAATCTTACTCTTACTGTATAAGATGGGCTGCATGGCAAAGGGTGTGAATACAGGCAGGGAGGACAAAAACTGATGACAGTATGTAATACAGCCTACCACATATTCTCCCTGTGCCCTGCCTGGGGAGAGCAGGTGTGCTACCTGGGTCTTGGCCTGTGATTGAAATTGGTGACAGAAAGTCTCAGTGGAAGTCAAAACTCAAGTATGATGTAGTCTTACTTAATTTGGACAAGGCTTCTACTTATTATAGTCAGAGTTTCCTCAGTCTGGTGTCTGTCCCCAGAGAGCCAGGGGAGGAAACAGATATTGTTGGCTTTGCAGGCCTCTTTGATTTTCTGGGTCCCCATCTTATTTTCTGCCTTTTCCCATTCTCTCTGTCCCCCACCCCCCTCAATCCCTAACTCTTTACTTGAATGTATTTTGTGGCTTTTTGCCTCTGCATAGGTCTTCCCTACTGTTGTGGTCCCTTCACAGAGGCCCTAGAAAGATGCAGGTCAGATCACACTCTCTCTCTAACTTGGCCTTTTTCCCAGTGGGGTGGAAACATTTAAAATACTGTATTTTCTGCTGCCTCTGCCACTGTTGCTACTGTGGCTGGTTTCATGTATTTTAAATGAACGTAACCTGTATTTTTAGTTAATGCTATTGTGATTGCTCTTGCCCCCTGTGGTGGCTTATGTGAAGGGAGTAATTTTGGAGTTTCCCCAAATGAAATAAATTGATTCACATAATATCCTAGTCTCTTTCTTGGCCAGCTTAGCTTGGTATAATGTGTTACGTTTTGAAACTTATAAAGTCATGTAATTTTTTCTTTTTTTCCTTTCTAATTTAGACCAAAAGTCTAAAAATTCAAGATTTACTCATTATTAATAATTTATTATTAATAGCAGTAGTATAAGTACTAGTACTACTAAAAATAACTATTAAAAATTTTTTTTGAGGGGAGGGGATATAATTAGATTCCTGCATACATCCTGACTGGGATCTACCCGGCAACCTCTGTCTGGGGCTAATGCTTGAATCCAACTGAGCTATCCTCAGCACCTGGGGCTGACACTTGAACCAATTGAGCCACTGGCTGTGGGAGGAGAAGAGAGAAAGAAGGAGGAGAGAGAACGGGAAGAGGGAAGGGGAGAGAAACCGATGGTCACCTCTCTTGTGTGCCCTGACTAGAAATCGAACCTGGGATGTCCATACGCCAGGCTGACACTCTATCCACTGAGACAACCAGCCGGGGCCTAAAAATAACTATTAACATGACTACTGATTATTATGAATCCACTTGTCTTAGTGAAAATCCTTTGTTGTTCTTTCCACATACCTCTGCATCAGTTAGGATTTTCTCTCCTTCACATTTTATTTTTCACTCAACAAATAATTACATGCTTTGTTACAGGCTCTGAGGATTAAATGGTGAGCATTTATATTAACTAGATAAATAAACTAAAATGAGGTAAAGTGCTATATAAAAAAAGAAGAGCCATGGTGCTGTTAAAGCCTTTAAGGGGCAGCTGGGTCTGGTCTGGAGACATAGAGGATGCTCTCAGAGGAAGCAACTCTTAGTTGGGATTGAAAAGAGAAGGAGATGGATGTTGGGGTTGGAAAGAGCGTTCTGGACAAAGGGAGCAGGAGTGGAATGGCCCCCTGGTAGGAGGAAGCATGGTTCTTTCATGGAATGGAAAAAGGTCAATATGTCCTAGAGCATGGGGAGTGATTTATACATAAGCCTGAAGGGGGTAGGCAAGGGCTAGATATTTAAAGGGGCTCATTGACCAGCTTGATGACTTTCATCTTTATTCTGAGAACAGTAGGAGGCCATTAAAAGGTTTGAAGCAAGGGAATGATGTAGTCAGATTTGTATTTTGAAAAAGAAAATCAGTTTTTGTAAAGAACACGTGGATTGGAGGTGAGAGATAGAGGAGGTCAGTTGGAAGGCTCTGGCAGTGTCCACAAGGGAGATGATGATGGTTTGGACAAGAGCAAGATGGAGAGGACAGAGAAAAGGGTATGAATTCAAGAGAAGAATGCTATGTATAGCCGGAAGAAATCACCAAGTTTTGGAGATAGATTGGGTATGGAGTAGGGGGTGGCAAAGTAGAGAAATATGAATGATGACCTGCTTAGCATTCAGCCAGCTGTGTTTTATCAGTTTGGGATCTCTCCAGGTGAAATAACCTTTCCTCTTTACATGTTCAGAGAAGAGATTAAGACTGAAGAAGATACCTCTCCCCATGGTTGTAGGAATGAGATAGATGCTGTTCTTGTTAGTATGTGGCTTCATCTTCTCCCACAATAAACTTCCTTAGACATTTGGCTCTATTTTTCTACCTTAACCTGGGCTATCTGATGGCTCACCAAGTCAGCAGCTTCCACAGCCCTTGCTGTTCTTTCAGCTTCTTCTGCTCTATGCTCCTGCATGCAGCCTGCCAGTCTCTGTGAGCATTTGCATGCAGGGCTCCATCTATTTGGGATCCCTTGTTTCCCATTCTGGCTCTTACTTTTTGCTTTACTTAATCCCCAAACTTAACCTTATTCTGGAAGCACCCCCCGAGAAAGGTTTCCCAACTCTACCTGAACATATTTTTTTATCCTTGAAGCATTTGGGATACGTTTGAGGTTAGAAGGAGGTTATTATGCACATATGCTCAGGTACTTAAGTTCCCATTTATTTTTTAGCCAAAAGTACAAGAACTCCTTGCTGAAGTGGGTTCCTTGGTTCTGTGATGGAAGTAAGGTGGTTGATAGAACTTGGAGTTTACTATGTTCCTGCCAGAATTGAGAAAACTTGGATTCATGCTATATAGTTACCCTTTTATACTCAGGGTTTACGTGACCATACTGAGAGAACTTGTGCTATGTGCTTCTGCAGCCGTCAGTGTTAGTCCATTGTATTCCTAGAACCTATCTACCACAGTGGCCTGGTGTATAGTAGTTGCTTGGTGAATATTAGTTGCATGAATGAATAAGAGTAACATTGTATTTGTAGTATGTGATCTTGCAAATTGCCTTTTAGCTAACCTTGGGTAGCTACAAATGTCTACAGTATGTCTGAGTAGCCCATTCATTCATAACACTTGTTTATTCAGCTAGTGGATCAACTCTTCTGATGTAGAGGGGCGTAGGTGTTTGCTTTCTTGGTTCCAGTCCTTGCCTCCTTGGATTGCTGTGTCCTCCTGCCTTTCAGTCTTTTGATTCTTCCTTCTCATAAACATTAAGTGCCACAAATTTTGTGTGTTGAGCTCTGGCCTAGAGGCTAGGGAAATAAAAAAGGAGATATAGTCCCTGTGCTCAGGAAGGAGAGAGGCTCATAGAGCAAACTGATTAAATTGATGAGGGTGGTGAGGTGTAAACTTGCTGGAACGGCAAGCTGTCTGGGGTTCTGTCAGGGGAAGGGCACAAGGGATGTAGCGGAGGAGGCAGTAATATAGTCCTGTCCTGAAGGGTAAGTAGGTATTTACCATTATTATAGCTCAATTTAAAGATAACCGAATGACTTAAGTATGCAGGTTCTAACTGGGGGACATTAGTGTCTGGATTACAGTGCAGATATTCTTTGCCACCTTGCCTCAGCCCTTATCTAGGTGGATTTGCAAAAGGAGAATTGTGATTGTTGTTGTTAGTGTGTGTGTGTGTGTGTGTGTGTGTGTGAGAGAGAGAGAGAGAGAGAGAAAGAGAGAGGGAGGGAGGGAGGGAGAGAGAGGGAGAGAGAGGGAGAAAGAGAGATGTGGAGAGAGAGAAGGAGGAAGGAAGGGAGGAGAGATGGATGGATCCAGTAACTGGATACTACAGAGCCTGGTATTCATGAACTAGTAAATTCTATTAACCTGTCAGCCAGCCATCCCATCAGTGTCCCTCTGAGGACTGTATACCTCATGAGCCTTCTCTCTTTTTTGGCTTTTAGGTCAGGCTGTTCCTGCAGGATCCCATGTGCGACTGAATCTCCAGACTGGGGCAAGAGAAGTGAAACTCAAAGATGAAGACAAGTTTCGAAATACTTTGAAAGGATCGAAAAAGGGCAAAAGGTAGTGTGTCAACTCTAGGGATTGGGAGCCAGCACTAATTTTGTAATACCGAAAGTAAAGACAGTACAGTGTTTCTCACGCAAATTCATGTGAGTTTAAAAAATTGAAATTTAATAGCCTAGAATTGGTGATAAATCTCCCAGGGTTTTATGTAAGTTTACTTCTATGGTCTTTAGAAAGAAATAGTGTGCAAAACAAATTGATGCTTTAAAAAAGGCTGTAGGGGGAATGCTTAACCTATTGAAGCTATTTTTCACGGTACTTTAAGAGCATCCATTTGAATCCCAACAATTAATGTGCTGATTACAGATGAGTCATCTGTTCATTAAAACAGGCCTGTTAAGGCCTTCTGCTTTGCAGTAATACTTCCTTGGTGAACAATAAAATTGTATTTTAAAGTCTTTAATTCAGATTAACTTTTCCTCTTGTTAGTCCATATTAAATTAAAACAGACTCTTACAGTATAACAGTTCTCTAATAGTAAGAGATTACCTTATTATTATTAATTTTTAGATTTTATTTATTGATTATAGAGAGAAGAGAGAGAGAAGCAGGGGGTGAGGAGTGGGAAGCATCAACTCATAGTTCCTTCTTGTAGGTCCCCTGACCAGGCAAACGTGGGGTTTCAAACCAGTGACCTCAGCATTCCGTTGTCAATGCTTTATCCACTGTGCCACCACAGGTCAGGCACCTAGTTTTTTAATAATCAGTTTGGATTATTCAGCTTGGGGCAAGTCATCATCTCTTTTTCTATTATTTGCCTTGAATTACCAGATTTTCTCTGCTCTCTTAGTTCTGTGTGAGGGAGAAGGAGGTTGAGGCATGGGATTGCAGGGGCTGCTAGACTTATGCAGTTTGAAAGGTTGGCATTAATACCAGTTTCTAATACAGGAACCAGCAAATTGTGGCCTGTGGGCCATATTGGGACTGCTGCATGTTTTTGTAAGGCCTACATGCTAAGTCATTTTTAACATTTTAATGGTTGGGGGAAAAAAAAGAAAAATAATATTTCACGACTCATGAAAATTGTGTGAAATTCAAATTTCAGTGTTCATTAAAAGTTTTATTGGAACATAGGTATATTCAGTTATGTATTGTCTATGGCTGTTTTCTTACTACACTGGCAGAGTTGTGCAGTTGAGGCAATCACCATAAGGTATACAAAGCCTCGAGATAGTTTGCTGCCCCTGTTCTAATATCTATTAAGTATTGGTTATCAATCATGGACTGAGTGGGGTTAGTGTTACTGAGTCCTTGTATATTTTGTAGTTAGATATGAGGAAGAAAGGGGCCTTAGAGATCCAGCTCTTACCTGAGCCTTTTCCTTGATATACCGGACAGTGAAGCCACTCAGCCTGTCCATGTGGGCCTTCAGTCATGTGGCACTCACAACCCCACAAAGCAGCCTGTTCATATATGTGTACAGCTAGTGCTCGACTTACGATCACAATTGGTTCCGACAGACCGGTCGTAACACGATTTGGCCGTAAGTTGAGTAGGCTATATGTACAGTACTATGAAATGATGTTATAAAAATCTTTAAGTCATATTTTATCATAATTTTCTCTCATTATTGTTATATATCATAATTTTCTTTGTTCACTTTATGCCATTTTAATCATCTCTACACCATTTTGTTTCTTATTTTTACATTTGTCAGGTTTAAGTAAAACACTGCATTACCAGTACAACTGGTTTAATATTTGCAAAGACAATTTCCTCTTGGTAGACATCTTGGGAGGGGTTTGATGAAAAATATCCAAGACACAAAACACAAATTGCTGTACCGAGTCTGGGATAACAGTTGAAATGGTGCAAGCAGAGATGGTAGTGCTGCTGGAAGCTGGTTCGTATTGTCGTAAGCCCAGCTGGGCAACGCTTGTGCTGCCAGGTGCGGAGCAGTTGTGGCTAGCGATTGTGGTCATAAAGTTGAATGGTCATAAGTTGATCAATATTTGTAGTCTGTACAGTTGGAAAATTTGACTTTATATTATGATAGATAAAATAAGGAGATATTAGTCCTTACAGTCACCCTGAACTAGGAAGGATCTGCATCTTCCTACATCTCTCCAGATAAGCCTGTACCTGGGGTGACTCCGGTTATAAGATGCTTCCTTTCTCACAACCATCTAAGAAACATCTCATTGTTGTGACCCTATCGACCTCCCCCCATTCCCCAAGCACACATATACACACATACGTCAGTGTCTCAAAGTACTTAAGAACTTCTTTTCTCACATCTAAGCTAAGTCTTATTTTCTAGATAAAAAGCCTGTATTTTTCTGGTTTAGGAATATTTAGGAACTGGATTAATTTGGAGTCTTTTATTTGTTGGTTTTAATACCATGGAAAGTTATTTCTCCAATATCTGACTAGATCATCAGTAGGAGCGTTACTGCTTTGTTGTTCACATCTTTTTAGGATAGAAAGCAGAGCCATCCAAATGATCTGAAGTAGACATGCCATAACAGAAATATTTGTCTTCATTCCTGACACTTTACTTTTCTCCTTTGGAATGTTTCTGAGGGCTCTGCCCTGGAATAGCCTCCAGGATAAGCTGGACATGTCCTCTTTCTTCTCAGCATTGATCACCACTGGTGAACCCGTCTGAACAGGAGCCCAAGGGCATTGACAAAGTGGTGTTGGTGTTCACTCTCTGGCAGCTTTTGGTGGTGACTTCCTTCTGAATTCAGCCTCATCCTGTGCTCCTCCAATTTCACTTCACAGTGTCTTTCTGGCTCTAAGTACTGGAATGGGAACAGAGCCTAAAGGGCAGAGCTGGTTTCCAAAATTGTTATAGTATGTGCATATCTCCATGTTCTGTTTTGGGGGACAAGACCCATCCCTTTCCATCAGATTGGCAAAGAAATTGGTGATCCCACAGAGTTAACCACTAGCTAGAGAGAGGTAGGAGTAGTTCATTCAGCCCAGTCTCTGGCAGCCTGTCCAGTAGACTGTTGGGTGTGTGACTGGCTACACAGCTACCTACAGCTACAACATCTGTGGGCCCTGAAGCCTGGAACAGGTTCCCTGATTCTGACTAGTCCCAGAGGGTCCTCCGGCACTGCCTAGCTGCCTGTTGGGTCTTAGCAGCAAGTTTTCCTCTTGCTTTGTGTTAGGCATTGCCATCTTCACTGGTTTTAGCCCATATTCCTATCAGTATCCCTATAGACATCTCTTTTTTTGACCCAGGACAACTGGCTCCTTTGAATCATCCTTCCATGTTTTCAGGGATGAGGGACAAACTTACATCCAAGTTGTCCCATCTTGGATTGAGCATTTACCATGGTGTAATACGGTACAGTAGTTAAGTGTGTGGACCAAGAACAGAGCCATTTACTTTCTCTATTCATTCATTTCACAAAAACCTATTCAGTGCCTATGTGCCAAGCAATGGGGATACAGTAGTAAACAAAACAGACAAGATGCCAGCCTTATGGAAGCTGACAGGCAAAAAACAAGTAAATAAACATGAAAGTAGGGTAACTGCATATTATAATAAATACTTGGGAAGAAATAAAGTGGTAAGCTCCCAGAGAAGGTAATTTTAGATAGGATGGTTTGGGAAGTCCTTGTGAAGATGATATTTGAATTGAGACCTGAAGAATGAAGGGGATTCAGTCAACGCAGAGGGCTACTTTCATATGTTTAGGCTTAGAGTATTTCAGGCAGAGAGAAAAAGAAGAGTCCCTGGCTTTGTCAAGTTAAAGAAACAGACTAGCCTGACCTGTGGTGGCGCAGTGGATAAAGCGCTGACCCAGAACGTTGAGGTCGCCAGTTCGAAACCTTGGGCTTGCCTGGTCAAGGCACATATGGGAGTTGGGGCTTCCTGCTCCTCCCCCTTCTCTCTCTCTCTCTCTCTCTCTCTCTTCTCTCTAAAATGAATAAATAAAGTTTGTTAAAAAAAAAAAAAGAGAGAGACTAGAGGGAGAAAGAAGAAGACTACTAGAAGATGGGATTAAAGAGGGATAAGAGACCAGATCATGTGGAGTTTTGAGAAGCACGTTGAGTGTTCATCACGTAGCTAGAATTGCAATGGAAAGCCATTGGAGGATTTGGGGTGGTAAAGTGACTTTAATATAATGTAGTTTAGCAAGATCACTTTAGTTGATATGTGTATGGAAAGTAGATTGAAGGTGGATGAAAGAAGAAGCAGTGACAATTAGGATGTCATTTTAGTGGGTCAGGCATGATATAATGGTCAGTTAGTGTAGGGTGTCATAATGGAGAATGGATGAATTTGGAGGGAGGGCCAATAGGACTTGCTTATGATTTAGATGTAGGGGTTGAAGTAAGGTTGTGAGGAGGGATTCATTATAAAGCCTCATTTTGAAATTTGTCCAACTCAATTCTTGGTGTTATCATTTGTTGAAATAGAAAAGATTAGGAGAGAGACAGATTTCTGGGGAGAACTACTCTATCAAAACCTATGTTCTAGATATAATAAATTTGAGGTACTAGTTTAACATCTGAGATCCAAGATATACCAGTTAGGTAGCTGTACAAGGAATCTGGCTGGTATTCAGGAGAGTTTTGGAACAGATGTAAATTTGGGCATCATTGCCTAACGGATATTTGAAAAGAACTAGGGAGAGTATAGAGATAGAGAAGATAATGTTTTCTAGAACTGAAGTCTGAGGCAGTCCAGCATGTGTAGGGTTCAGGTAAGAAATGAGGAAGGGGAAGAACCAGGAGAGCGCAGTAACAAGAAGCCAGGAGAACAGTGTTTCAAGGAGGGAGGGGTAAACTGTGTAAACGCTGCTGAGTGGTTGAGGAGCATGACATTAGTGAAGAGTCTGTAGGATTTGGCCATCAATTATTGGTAATTTTCCTGAGCAGTTTTGGTGGAGGTGTAGGGACAGAATTCAGATTAGAGCAAATGGCAATGTCAATGTCAGTCAAGGTGAGGCTAGCGAGTGAAGACGGTGTGTTCACAGTTTTACTCTGAATGGGAGCAGGGGGATGGCATGATTATTGGAGAGTGGGGGTCAAAGGAGTGTTGGAGTGCTGAGGGGAATAATTCAATGAAAGGGAGAAATATGATGCAGGCAGGAGCTGGCAGTGTAATTATGGAAGGTGAAGCTTTTGAAGAGGCAAGTGGGATGTGGAGTTTGAGTTTAATAGGAGCAGGGACACTATCATCCATTGTACTACATAGAAGGGAAAGTAGAGAGTATAGCTTTAGGTATAAGTTGGTGTATAGAGCTGATGTTGGAAAGATGAGGGAGTTCTTGATGTCTATTTTTTTCAGTGAAGAATGCAGTGAGAATAACAGCTAAGGATGGTTGTGTGTGTGCATGAGTGCAGACACAGACATGTATCCTGGTGGCCTGGAAGAGCAGTAAACAGAGATAAGAGACATAATGGGATTCGTCCTGACCAAATCTTGGAGGAGGTGGGAGATAAGTTCAAGCAATGGTACTAAACACTTAGCTCCCAGCTCCCTTTTAGGGGTAAGGGACAGGGCAGTGGCATCCTCAAGCAGCTGGCAGTGGTGATACACCTCCAGGAGAGGGTATTTCTCCCCTATAGTAGGATTGTGGTAATGATTTGAATGAAATACTACTTCTAAAGGATTAACACAGTGCCAGACACATGGTTAAATGCTTAATAAGTATGTGATTAACTATTACTAGTTAGTTTGGAAGGACCAAGGTTTAAGAAGTATTTTCCTTAGAGTACTAAACGGTGTCTAGGATGAATCAAAGACTGAGTGAGCAAAGCCCCAAGAGCATGCCCTTCTCAGAGCCGATGTGCTCATCTCTCCTGAAGCAGAGCAGTTCAATAACTCCTTCCTTCCCCACCTTGATAGATCTCCTGGGTTATCCTTAATCCTCCTCTCCTCACACACTGCTGGACAGATTAGTTGAGCACAGTCCACATTCCATACTTCCCTTTGTCCATAGTTTTATTTAAAGATTTTATTTATTGATTTTAGAGAGAGGAGAGAGAGATAAAAGGGTTGGAGGAGTGGGAAGCATTAACTCGTAGAAGTTGCTTCTCGTCAATGCCTTGACTGGACAAGCCTGAGGTTTCAAACCAGCGACCTCAGCATTCCAGTTTGCATTACCTTTATCCACTGCACCCCCACAGGTCAGGCTGTCCATATTACTCTTTGTTTCTACCTCTGTGTAATGAACTGAAATGACTGCTGGTGGTAAAACCACCACGATCCTTCCCACCCCATGAAGGCCCACCCCATGGATGCCTTCTCTTCAGTTAAGATGAATGGTTGTGGCTTGGATCAGCTCCAGGGGTGTTTGTGAGGATATCAATCTGTATTCTTTGCCAGGTTCCTGAGATTACATCCATGTTGGTTCCTTTCCTCCCTCTTCTTAGAGGCTAGCTATTGAAGTTGGCTGACCTTGATTCTAATCTTTGGTATTGTAAATCCACTTCTTTGTCAGGTTAACATATACCTTTTGCATCTACTCTGTGCTCAGGGATTGGTCTTAAAGGTATGAATTTATCCAGCCTGTTTATTTTATTTGATTGTTTGATTGATTTTAGAGAGAGAGAGGAGAAGGGAGAGAGAGAGAGAAAGAAACATTGATGTGTTATACCACTTATTTATGCATTCATTGGTTGGTTCTTATATATGTCCTGACCAGGGATCAAACCCACAACCGTGGCATATTGGGATGACCCCTAATCAGCTGAGCCACTCAGCTAGGGCTGTCCAGCCTGTTTTTGTAAAGACAAGTTGTGTTGTCAAATCAGGTCAAGCACATGCTTGGGGATCTCTGTTGATTTCTTTCCTAAAAGATTATAAATAGGGTCTGTGTTATTCCCTCTGTCTGTATTCAGTGCCCTTCAGGAAGTCCTGGCCTAGCACATACTGGAGAGTAGATTGCCTGAGTAGCTGGCTGACAGCTCTCTCACTGTCTGTGGTGAGCCTCTGTCCTGTCCTGTGCCATTTCCCATCTTTCATGAAATGACCCCATCTTCAGCTGTTTTTTTCCTTCTTTACCTTTAAGGTAAGATCAACTTGTTGGATTTCTGGCTGGCTGGAGGTAAAGGTAGACTAGTGCACTCTGAGTTAGAGCTAGCCTGCTTAGCTTGCCAGGGAGTACCACCCTCAGGGGCTTTCTTTCTTGGGAAAGATGGGGACTCCCTCCTGACTCTCCGTTTCCCTTTTGACAGGCTGGATATCGACACCAACACCTATACATCGCAGGACCTCAAGAGTGCACTGACAAAATTCAAGGAAGGAGCAAAAATGGAGAGTTCAAAGGAAGACAAGGTATGTGACGTTCTTTTCAGGGAGTTAGTGTAAGTCTGCAGAATGGCCTTGAAGGGAATCACTTTTTCCCTTTTGCAGTAAACATGGGATGATGATAACAATAATATTGTAAAATAATTTAAAGAGCAATTAATGTCAAATAAATAACCCTTTATAGATTATTGAAAACATGGTCGGGAGTATTTCTATTATTGGTTCGGTTAGGCTCCAACCTCCCATTACATGTTTGGGGAAATTGAGGCGCAAAACAGAGATGACAATACATTATCACAGCCACGAGTGAAAAGAATAGAGTGAAACTCAGATTTTAGTTATACTTGGATTACTACAAGTTTAAAGGACAGAGGTGCTGGGCCAGGAAGGAAGAAGCCTGGGTCCTTGTCTTTGTCCTTTGTAGCAAATATATTTCCTATTTTAGGCCTCAAATTTTCTTAAGTATACAACACGGCTGGAACAAGAGGATGGCTGTGGTTTCAACCAGCATGAAACTCTACAAGCTAAGGAAATGAGAAGGAACAAGAGGCAGAATTGCAGCTCCTTGGCTAGGCCCCTAATGTCTGGCTGGGTTTGTAGGTACAGATCTATACCATACCAGAAGAAATTTTACTCCAGGATAGGTCTAATGAGCTCATGCAATAGCCAGAGAGTACCATAATCATTTTTTACATTTCCAGTTGAGTCTTGTTCTTGAGAGATCCTTCTTACGTGGCTGCCTTGGAGACCTTTCTAAGTTCTCCCTCCCTCTTCTCCTCCTCTGCTTTGTCTACCTGTTGCTTTGCTTTGTCCACTTGTCTGCCCGTGCCTCAGAATCTTGGCAGTATTTTTGATGAGTAGCATCAGGTTCTTGACAGCTTGTATTTTAGTGGAGGAAGACTTAGGTCCCACATATCCTTTGGAGCTAAGTATTTCTGAGACAAATGAGCTTTTTGGGGGGGAGGTCGACACTGGGGAGGACCTAATTGAGATGTGTTAATATGCAGGCCAATTCTCCATGTCTTTACTCATCTCACCAAAGTCACATCTTCCCGCATGGAGTGTGTACATGGTATGAGAAAGTGTTAACAGGAGGGCAGTAGTAATAGCAATGGGTGAAGGAAGATGATGCATAAAATTTCATCCTACCACAGGTATATTAACTAAGGAGGTGAGAAAAAGCAAATCCCCTTCCTGGTGAAGGTAAGGCCAACAGAGTATATTTGTTTTATTGTCAGTTTCTTTTGCTGTGCAGAAGCTTCTTAGTCTGATGCAGTCCCATTCATTTATCTTTGCCTTCACTTCCCTTGCCTTTGGAGTCAAATTAAAAAAATGTTCTTTATGGCCAACGTCCATGAGTTTAGTACCTATGTTTTCTTCTATGTGATTTATTGTTTCAGATCTTATATTTAGTTCTTGGATCCATTTTGAATTAATTTTTGTGCAGGGGGACAAACTGTAGTCAAGTTTCATTCTTTTGTATGTAGCTTTCCTGTTTTCCAAGCACCATTTTTTGAAGAGGCTTTCTTTTCTCCATTGTGTTGTTTTTGGCTCCTTTGTTGAAGATGATTTGTCCATATATATGTGGTTTTATTTCTGGGTTCTCGATTGTATTCCATTGGTCTGTATGTCTGTTTTTCTCCCAGTACCATGCTGTTTTGATTATCATGGTTCTAGTATAATTTGAAGTCAGGTATTGTAATACCTCCAGCTTCATTCTTTTTCCTCAGGATTTTTTGGCTTTTCGGGTTTTTTTATAGTTCTATACAAATCTGGTGATTTTTTGTTTGGTTTGTTTAAAAAATGACATTGGGTTTTTTATGGGGATTGCATTAAATTTGTATATTGCTTTGGGCAATAAGGCCATTTTAACTATGTTGATTCTTCCAAACAGTGAACATGGAATATTTTTCCATTTCATTGTATCTTTTTCAATTTCTTTCCATAGTGTTTTGTAGTTTTCAGTATATATAGGTCTTTCACATCCTTTGTTGTTTATTTTTAGGTATTTTATTCTTTTGTTGCAATTGTAAAAGGAATTGTTTTTTTTAGTTTATTTTCTGAAGTTTCATTGTTGGTGTATAGGAAAGCAGTGCACTTTTGTGTATTGATTTTGTATCCTGCGACTCTACTGTATTGGTTTATTGTTTCTAATAGTTATTTCGGTGGAGTCTTTGGGGTTTTCTATATACAGGATCATGTCATCTGCAAAAAGTGATACCTTCTTCTTTCCCAATATGGATGCCTCTTATTTCTTTCTCTTGCTGGATTGCTCTGGCTAAAACTTTTAGAACTATGTTGAATAAGAGTAGAGAGAGTGGGCAGCCTTGTCTTGTTCCTGATTTTAGAGGAAAAGCCTTCATTTTTTAACCATTTAGTATGTTATTAACTGATGATTTGTTATATATGGCCTTTATTATGTTGAGGCACTTTCCTTTGATTCCAATTTTACTGAGTATTTTAAACATAAAGGGATGTTGTGTCTTATCAAATGCCTTTTCTGCATCTATTAATAGGATCATATGATTTTTGTTCTTTGTTTTGTTGATATGGTGTATTATGTTGATCAACTTCCATATGTTGAACCATCCCTGTGCTCCTGGAATGAATCCCACTTGATCATGATGTATTATTATTTTTTTTTGTATTTTTCTGAAGCTGGAAATGGGGAGGCAGTCAGACAGACTCCCGCATGCGCCCGACCAGGATCCACCCAGCACGCCCACCATGGGGGGATGTTCTGCCCATCCGGGGCGTCGCTCTATCACGACCAGAGCCACTCTAGCACCTGGGGCAGAGGCCAAGGAGCCATCCCCAGCGCTCGGGCCATCTTTTGCTCCAATGGAGCCTTGGCTGCGGGAGGGGAAGAGAGAGACAGAGAGGAAGGAGAGGGGGAGGGGTGGAGAAGCAGATGGGCACCTCTCCTGTGTGCCCTGGCCGGAATCGAACCCGGGACTTCTGCACGCCAGGCCGACGCTCTACCACTGAGCCAACCAGCCAGGGCCTGTGATGTATTATTTTTTTAATGTGTTATATTCTATTTGCTAGTATTTTGTTTAGGATTTCTGCATCTGTATTCATTAGATATATTGGTCTGTAGCTTCTTTTTTTGTGTTGTCCTTGCCAGGTTTTGGTATCAGGGTTATGTTGGCCTCATAAAATGTGTTAGGGAGTATTGCTTCTTCTATTTTTTGGAAGTCTTTGAGAAGGATAGGTACCAAATCTTCTTTGAATATTTGGTAGAATTCACTAGTTCACTAGTATAGCCATCTGGTCCTGGACTTTTGTTTTTTGGGAGGCTTTTTTTAAAAAATTTATTTATTTATTATTTTTTACAGAGACAGGGAGTGAGTCAGAGAGAGGGATAGACAGGGACAGACAGACAGGAACGGAGAGAGATGAGAAGCATCAATCATTAGTTTTCCATTGCGCGTTGCAATACCTTAGTTGTTCATTGATTGCTTTCTCATATGTGCCTTGACTGCAGGCCTTCTGCAGACCGAGTAACCCCTTGCTGGAGCCAGCGACATTGGGTTCAAGCTGGTGGGATTTTTTTTCTCAAACCAGATGAGCCTGCGCTCAAGCTGGCGACCTTGGGGTCTCGAACCTGGGTCCTCTGCATCCCAGTCCGACGCTCCATCCACTGCACCACTGCCTGGTCAGGCTTGGGAGGCTTTTGATAGTTGTTTCCATTTCTTCCCTGCTTATAGGTCTATTTAGGTTTTCCAGTTTTTCATAACTCAGTCTAGGAAGATTCTATAGTTCTAGGAATTTATCCATTTCCCCCAGGTTGTTGAATTTGGTGGCATATAGTCTTTCATAGTATTCTACTGTGATCCTTTGTATATCTGTGATGTCTGTGGTAATTTCTCCTTCCATTTTGAATTTTGTTTATATGAATCCTTCCTCTTTTTTCCTTAATGAATTTATCTAGTACTGTGAGATACTGTGCCATATTGAGGGGATATTTTTGGGGGAAGGATATCAATTCTGTTGTATTCATTGATACCTTAGTACAGTGGTCCCCAACCCCCGGGCTGTAGACCGGTACCTGTCCGTGGGCCATTTGGTACTGGTCCGCAGAGAAAGAATAAATAACTTACATTATTTCCGTTTTATTTATATTTAAGTCTGAACAATGTTTTTTTTATTTTTTTATTTTTTTATTTTTATTTTTTTTTCTGAAGCTGGAAATGGGGAGAGACAGTCAGACAGACTCCCGCATGCGCCCGACCGGGATCCACCCGGCACGCCCACCAGGGGCTACGCTCTGCCCACCAGGGGGCGATGCTCTGCCCCTCCAGGGCATCGCTCTGCCCCTCCAGGGCGTCGCTCTGCTGCGACCAGAGCCACTCTAGCGCCTGGGGCAGAGGCCAAGGAGCCATCCCCAGCGCCCGGGCCATCTTTGCTCCAATGGAGCCTTGGCTGCGGGAGGGGAAGAGAGAGACAGAGAGGAAGGAGGGGGGGGTGGAGAAGCAAATGGACGCTTCTCCTATGTGCCCTGGCCGGGAATCGAACCCGGGTCCCCCGCACGCCAGGCCGACGCTCTACCGCTGAGCCAACCGGCCAGGGCCCAATGTTTTATTTTAAAAAAATGACCAGATTCCCTCTGTTACATCCGTCTAAGACTCACTCTTGATGCTTGTCTCGGTCACGTGATACATTTATTCGTCCCACCCTAACGGCCGGTCCATGAAGATATTTTCTGACATTAAACCGGTCCATGGCCCAAAAAAGGTTGGGGACCACTGCCTTAGTAGATTCAAGTGAATCAGTCCTTCTCAGAGTGACATGCTTCATGGAAAAGCTGTTTTGCCCAACATGTTTGGGCTGTTATTATTGAAACCGATCCCTTTATCTCTCTATTTTCATACAAATTGCTTGATGCTTTATGTCAGCTGTTGTTTACCTGTACCTATAAATTGTTGCATTTTAAAATAGGGCCTTTTAAACTTTTGATTCTGCACAAAATGAAGTAGATTCATTTCTCTTTATTCTTCCTGCTAAGAACATCTAAAACCCCTAGACTAAAAGTAAATATAAGAAGACTCTAAAAGGTGGGAAGAAAAAGGCAGACTGGCTAGAGACCTTCATGAATGACATGGCAGTGAATTCCCTGGGATTTCTTATTGACTTTTTTGTATTCTAGAATGGGCACTGAAGAAGCTCACATTCTAGAAATGCCAACAGGAACAGATAGAAAACTGCCTTAAAAAAGACCTGCTCTTTTGAGAGCAGCCAAAGGGCAGCCTAATAGTACAAAAAAAACTTTTGGATAATACCTGTCCTACTTTAACCAAATGACCATGGAAATATTTCCATCTACACCCTTAGTGCTAGTGGCAGTTAAATGGGGAACTTGGATTTCCACTGCCCACTTCGTGGTAACAGACTGCACTCTCATTCCTCCACCAGAGTGGTGTCAGCAGAACCTGAACTTCTCCTCTGTCCTGGTGGCAGTGAGATGGTGTGAAGCTATACTGTGCTACCTCCACCAAGGTGGTAGCAGTGAGAGTTGAACAGAAAGTTAAGGTGGAATTTCTAGCCTCTTCCCAGTGGTAGGAGACTATTCTTTTTTTTTTTTTTTCATTTTTCTGAAGTTGGAAACAGGGAGAGACAGTCAGACAGACTCCCGCATGCGCCCGACCGGGATCCACCCGGCACGCCCACCAGGGGCGACGCTCTGCCCACCAGGGGCAACGCTCTGCCCACCAGGGGGCGATGCTCTGCCCATCCTGGGCGTCGCCATGTTACGACCAGAGCCACTCTAGCGCCTGGGGCAGAGGCCACAGAGCCATCCCCAGCACCCGGGCCATCCTTGCTCCAATGGAGCCTTGGCTGCGGGAGGGAAAGAGAGAGAGAGGAAAGCGCGGCGGAGGGGTGGAGAAGCAAATGGGCGCTTCTCCTGTGTGCCCTGGCCGGGAATCGAACCCGGGTCCTCCGCACGCTAGGCCGACGCTCTACCGCTGAGCCAACTGGCCAGGGCAGGAGACTATTCTTTGCTTCCCCCACTGGTGCCCTTCCAGTAGAGACCAAGTGTTTTGTTTTGTTTTTTTAAAGTTATTTTATTTATTTATTTATTTATTTTTACAGAGACAGAGCGAGAGTCAGAGAGAGGGATAGATAGGGACAGACAGACAGGAACGCAGAGAGATGAGAAGCATCAATCATCAGTTTTTCGTTGTGGCACTTTAGTTGTTAAACTAAAGTTGATTGCTTTCTCATATGTGCCTTGACCCTGGGGCTACAGCAGACCTTGGGTCCAAGCTGGTGAGCTTTACTCAAACCAGATGAACCCACGCTAAAGCTGGCGACCTCCGGGTCTCGAACCTGGGTCCTCCACATCCCAGTCCGATGCTCTATCCACTGTGTCACCGCCCGGTCAGGTGAGACCAAGTGTTTTTCACTCTCCACATGAAGTAACGTGATCTGTTAGGGTGTGATCTGCAGAGGCCAAGAAGAGAACCTGAATGTTCCCTACCTAGCAGCACCAAGGAGGTTTCTCACTTCTCCTAGCTGAGGTGATGCCAGTGGCTGGGGGTATGGGGAGAGTGTGAATGGAGGGTCTATATTTTTACCCTTCACCTGGTGGCAGTGAGGCAATGGCAGCAATCTGCTCCCCACTCTGAGGCAGTGTCAGTGAGAGTAAGTAAGGAAACCAAATTTCCATGCCTAGACCAGCAGCATTGAGGCAATGCTTCAATCCCCCACCAGGGTGCTGTCAGTAGAGGCTAAGGAAGGATTTCTACTCCTAATGTCCAGTATCCAGTGTTGGCAGGTGATACTCTTTTCCTCCTAACTAGAGAGTGAGTGGTGGTAGGATTTTGGAGAGAAGGAAGCTAGAGAAATGGATTTTAAAAATGAAGTCCTAGGCATACTTCTTAGTGACTCACATGAGAAACTGACCAGAGTTAACACAGCAGAAGATTTAAGAACTGAACTATAGTGTGGAATACTGTCTGGATGTTTAGATTAGCTTCTGGGCAGCGCACAAAAGAAGCACCAAAATAACAGTTTAAAGACTGTGAAAACTTAATTCTTTTGTAGTCATGGCTACTATACAAGAAGACCAGAAACAGCAGATTAAACCTAAACAATGTGACTGCCTACTGAAAAGGAAGATTCAGTAGAATTCAGTCTTAGTACCAGAACATTCAGGATACAATTTAAAAATCACTCATCATACCAAGAACGAGGAAAATAAAAATTAAAGTTAGGAAGGACAGTTGACATGCCAACAGTGAGATGACTCAGAAGTTAGAATTATCTAAGAAGGATTTTAAAGCAGCTATCATAAAAAAGGAATTATGAACATTCTTGAAACATATGACAACTTCACAAAGAAATAGAAGAAATAAAAATGAACCAAATGGAATATTAGAACTAAAAAATACAGCAAAATATTTTTAAATTACTGGATAGGCTTAATAGCAGAATAGGGATGAGAGAAAAAAAAATCAGTGAACTGGAAGACAGATGAAAATTTCTTAATCTAAATAAGAGAGAAAATAGATTTTAAAAAAGAACAGAGATTTAGGGACTTACAGGACTACAGGTATACCTCTCTGTATTGCACTTTGCAGATGTTGTATTTTCATAAACTTTGATGTAAGATTCTCCACCAGTATAAAGATTGCAACTTGCTGAAGGCTCAGATGATGTTTAGCATTTTTAGCAATTTTTTTTTACTAAGGTATGTACATTGTTTATTAGAGATAATGTTCTTGTACACTTAATAGACTACAGTAGGCCCTGGCTTGTGGTGCAGTGAATGGAACATTGTCTCAGAGCACCAAGTTCACCAAGTTGATCCCATAGTTGCCAGCTTGATCCCAATGGCACTAGTTCAACACCAAGGGTGCCAGTTTGAGCCCTGGTCAGGCACATCTGAGATGCAATCAGTGGGTGCACAAATAGGTGGAGCAATAAGTTAATGTTTTCTCTCCCTCTTTTTCTCTGTGCTCTCCCTCCCCGCTCTTCTCTCACCTCTTCTCCCTCTTTCTCTTTCATATCAATGGAAAAAAATGGATTACAATATAGTGTAAACATAACTTTTATACGTGTTGGGAAAGCAAAAAATTTGTGTGACTCACTTTATTGTGATATTTGCTTTATTTTGTGATCTGAAACCAAACCTGCACTATCTCCTTGGTATGGCTGTATAACAAAAGATCTAACATTTGTGTCACTGAAGTTTCAGTAGAAGAGGAGAAAGAATGTGTGACTGAAAAAATAATCAAAGGAATACAGATGGAGAAATTTCCAAAGATGGAGAAAGGTATAAACCCATAGATTCATGAAACTGAGTGAATTCTAAATAGGATAAATGCAAAGAACTCAATACTCTGAGACATAACAGTCAAACTTCTGAAAACTAAAGACAGAAAAACTCTTGAGGTCCTGGCTGGTTGGCTCTGTGGTAGAGCATCACTAGCATGTGAGTGTCTCTGGTTCTATTCCTGGTCAGGGCACTCAGAAACGAACATCTACTTCTCCAACCCTCCCCCTTCTCTCTCTCTCTCTCTCTCTCTCTCTCTCTCTCTCTCTCTCTCTCTCTCTTTCTCCCACAGCCATGGCTCTATTGATTCAAATGAGTTGGCCCCAAGCACTGAGGATGGCTTGTGGAGCCTCTGCCTCAGGTTCTAAAAATAACTTGGTTGCTGAGTAACTGGCCATAGATGGGAAGAGCTTTGCCTTGCAGGGGGCTTTCTGGGTGGATCCTAGTGGGGGCACATGCAGGAGTCTGTCTCCCTTCCTCTCATTTGAAAAAAGAAAGAAAGAAAAGCTCTTGAGAGTAATGGCGGGGTAGGAAGCGATACCGATAAATCTCTCCCAAAACTCAACAAGATCTTCAACCAGAAACAGAAAAACCTATCCTTGGAGCCTCCAGATGTTTTGCAATACACCCGAAGGTATGATCGAGCGAAAAATTGGCTAAATATATAACCAAACCCCGAAGGAAATAGGGAGTAAGAAATGCTCCGCCTTCCTCACTAACCTAAACAGGGCGGCTTTCTCTGGGATCTGTGAATATAGAAACTGAGGTGGGCAAAGGAGGTGAATAGATCCAGGCGGCGGCACAAACGGCCGAATCAGGCTGTGGCACGGAGATCCAAGCCGAGGAAAAACTGTTCCTGTGGCAACCCGGGCAGTACAAGCTAATACTCTCGCCAAACCCAGACAAAGTAAGACAAGCGGGGCAGCCATTTTCCCCGATCCCCTGGTCGGCGCGTGCAGATAGTGGGCGAGAGATTCCTTCCAAAGCCCCGGGAGTGGGCGCCGTGTTGTCCCATAGAGAGGCAGAGTCAGAGGCCTTTGTGTGGGCTGAAAGCGGAATCTCTGGGCAGCCCCAGCGCCCTGGGAAAGCCGCACATGGGAGGGAGTGAGAACTAATTCCAACGGTGGAACTTTTCCGTGCTGGTGGGGGTTTCACTCAGAGGGAAACGCAGCCGGCCTGATATCCTGGTCTGCGCGCGCAAATAGTGAGCGAGAGATTCCTCCGAGTGCCTTGGCAGTGCGCGCCCGTGTTATCGCACAGAGGGGCAGAGTCAGGGCCTTTGTGTGGGCCAAAAAGCGGAATCTTGGGCTGCCCCAGCACCTTGCAAAAGCCGCACACGGGGACAGAGTGAGAGCCAATTCCAACGCTGGAACTTTCTGGTGCGGTTGGGGGTTTCACTCAGAGCGTGAGACTGCCGGCCTGATATCCTGGTCTGCGCGTGCAGATAGTGAGCGAGAGTTTCCTCCAAGCGCCCCGGGAGTGGGCACCCGCCTGTGTTACCGGACAGAGTGGCAGAGCCAGAGGTCTTTGAGTGGGCGGGAACCCCTCCTGATTATGCTAGCAGCTTTGACTGACTGAGCCTTACCCAGAGCCCTGTGCTGAGTGGAAATAGAGTGGGGAGTTGCCAGCTCTTTGAGCCTCTTACTATCCAGGCAGAGGCAGCAGCAACCCCATAGCTGGATTATCAGGCTACTAATTGAGGAAGGAAAGACTAGGAAAAAGGCTCCAGGAACACGGACTCTCTCACTGTCGGACCCTAAAAATGCTAATGAGCCTTGACTGCCAACGAGACTAAAGCACAATACATGACATCGCCATAGAGACTTATCAACTGCAAACCTCTCCCTGAGCGTGCCAAAGGGGCAGAACCCGGGGTACAGAGTCACCGACCAGGAAGAGGGAGAGAAAAGGAAAAGCAAGAAGATAACCTCTCAAAATCAAGAATAATCTGCAGACTTTATAACCTATCCCATTTTATTATATTTGTTCGTTTGTTTCTCTTATCTTCATTCTTTTTTTTTTTTTCTTTCTGAAGCTGGAAACGGGGAGAGACAGTCAGACAGACTCCCGCATGCGCCCGACCGGGATCCACCCGGCACGCCCACCAGGGGCGACGCTCTGCCCACCAGGGGGCGTTGCTCTGCCCATCCTGGGCGTCGCCATATTGCGACCAGAGCCACTCTAGCGCCTGAGGCAGAGGCCACAGAGCCATCCCCAGCGCCCGGGCCATCTCTGCTCCAATGGAGCCTTGGCTGCGGGAGGGGAAGAGAGAGACAGAGAGGAAAGCGCGGCGGAGGGGTGGAGAAGCAAATGGGCGCTTCTCCTGTGTGCCCTGGCCGGGAATCGAACCCGGGTCCTCCGCACGCTAGGCCGACGCTCTACCGCTGAGCCAACCGGCCAGGGCTTATCTTCATTCTTGATATATTTTTTTTCCTCCTCCAATTTGGCCGATTAACTCTCTGCAGGTCTTACTCTCTCCTCTCCTTGAACTACACTACCCATAAGTGTTACATCTCTCATTATCTTTTCTTTCCTCTTCCTTTCTCTCTATGAGGGTTGCACTCCAAAACCCTTAACTCTCTCTCTCTCTCTCTCTCTCCTCTTTTTTCTTTTTTCTTCTTTTAGTGGTTCCCTCTTTTTTTCTCTCTCTTTCTTTTCTCCCTCTATATTAGTTTCTTCCTTTCTCCTTTACATCTCCTCTCATTCAAACCTCAATAACAAACAAATTATCTTATCTGGGACTCAAACTTATGTTTGTGGCATTTTGGGGGGTTTTTACTTCACCTTTTTAACTCACTAGCAGTGCTCCCATCCCTGGCTCTCCATTTTATCTAGTTCTTGTTCCACTAAATACAATAGTAATTTTTTAATTTGTCCCCCCATTTTTCTGTTTCCCTCTTATTCCTCTCATCATAAATCTTAGTCAACCAAACCTAAAAGCAAATAATTTTATTCTTGACCCAAATTTTTTCCTTATTTGCTTTTTGTGGGTTCATACCCCTTTCTTTCTTTCTTTCTTTCTTTCTTTCTTTCTTTCTTTCTTTCTTTCTTTCTTTCTTTCTTTCTTTCTTTCTCTCTCTCTCTCTCTCTCTCTCTCTCTCTTTCTTTCTTTCTTTCTTTCTTTCTTTCTTTCTTTCTTTCTTTTTGCCCCTTTATTACTTTTCCCCAATTCAGGCCCTCCATTACAGGCATTGTTTGTTATAATTCTCAGTTCACCACAAGATTTTCTCAAGAAAGAGGGGAGAGGAGAGGAGAGGAAAAAAGGAAAGGGGTAATAATTTCCTTTTTTAAAAATTTTTATTTTATTTTATTTTTCTTTATTTCATTATTTTTTAAAAAAAAACTCTTCGATTTTTTATTTTTTAACTTTTTATTTTTTATTAAATCTCATTAATACTATCAACAAAACCACCCTCAGATGCCATTAAGGAAGAGAAAATCGAATATCATGGATACAAAAGAAAGAGAGGTAACACAGATAGATGAGGAAAAATCTATGGAGAGAAAATTTAATATATTGGAAACATTGGAGCTAAATGACAGAGAATTCAAGATAGAAATCCTAAAAATACTCAGAGATATACAAGAAAACACAGAAAGGCAATTTAGGAAGCTCAGAAAACAACTCAATGAACACAAAGAATATATGTCCAAGGAAATTGAAACTATAAAAACAAATCAAACAGAGATGAAAAACTCAATTCACGAGCTGAAAAACGAGGTAACAAGTTTAGCTAATAGAACAGGCCAGATAGAAGAGAGGATTAGTGAAATAGAAGACAAGCAACTTGAGGCACAACAGAGAGAAGAAGAAAGAGACTCAAAAATTAAAAAAAATGATATAGCCCTACAAGAATTATCTGACTCCATCAGAAAGAATAACATAAGGATAATAGGTATATCAGAGGGAGAAGAGAGAGAAAATGGAATGGAGAACATACTCAAACAAATAATAAATGAGAACTTCCCAAGCCTGTGGAAAGAACTAAAGCCTCAAATTCAAGAAGCAAACAGAACTCGAGTTTTCTTAACCCCAACAAACCTACTCCAAGGCACATCATAATGAAATTGGCACAAACCAATGGCAAAGAAAAAATTCTCAAGGCAGCCAGGGAAAAGAATAATACAACATATAAAGGAAGGCCCATTAGATTATCATCAGATTTCTCAGCAGAAACTCTACAAGCTAGAAGAGAGTGGACCCCAATATTTAAAGTCCTGAAAGAGAGGAACTTTCAGCCACGAATACTATACCCATCAAAGCTATCCTTCAAATATGAAGGAGAAATAAAAACATTCACAGATACAGAAAAGATGAGGGAATTTATCATCAGAAAACCCCCAGTCCAGGAATTACTAAAGGGGGTTCTCCAATCAGATACAAAGAACAAAAAAAAAAACAAAGCCGCAAGTAAAAGCTCCAAGAAGAACACAATAAAACCAAAATTAAACTGTTACAACACCAAAAAAAAAAGAGGGGGAGAAGATGGAGATTAACAGTAGCAAAGGATGATGGAGTGCAAAAGTACTCACAAAATAGTTCGCTACAATGAACAGAGTAGGAACCCTTTTCATTACTTAAAGGTAACCACCATTGAAAAAACCACCACAGAAGCACATGAGATAAAAAAGATAGCAACAGAGGAAAGATGTATGGAATACAACCAAATAAAAACGAAAGATAGAAAAACGAAAGAGAAGGATCAAACAAGACACAAAACTAACAGAAAGCAATCTATAAAATGGCAATAGGGAACTCACAAGTGTCAATAATTACACGAAATGTAAACGGATTAAACTCACCAATAAAAAGGCACAGAGTAGCAGAATGGATTAAAAAAGAAAATCCAACTGTATGCTGCCTATAGGAAACTCATCTAAGTAACAAGGATAACAACAAATTCAAAATGAAAGGCTGGAAAACAATACTCCAAGCAAATAACATCCAAAAAAAAGCAGGCGTAGCAATACTCATATCTGATAATGCTGACTACAAAACAGCAAAAGTACTCAGAGACAAAAATGGCCATTTCATAATGGCTAAGGGGACACTGAATCAAGAAGACATAACAATTCTTAATATATATGCACCAAACCAAGGAGCACCAAAATATATAAGACAGCTACTTATTGACCTTAAAACAAAAACTGACAAAAATACAATCATACTTGGAGACCTCAATACACCGCTGTCGGCTCTAGATCGGTCATCCAAACAGAGAATCAACAAAGACATAGTGGCCTTAAACAAAACACTAGAGCACCTGGATATGATAGACATCTACAGGACATTTCATCCCAAAGTGACTGAGTATACATTTTTCTCCAGTGTACATGGATCATTCTCAAGAATTGACCATATGTTGGGCCACAAAAACAACATCAGCAAATTCAGAAAAATCGAAGTTGTACCAAGCATATTTTCTGACCATAAAGCCTTGAAACTAGAATTCAACTCCAAAAAAGAGGGAAAAAATCCCACAAAAATGTGGAAACTAAACAACATACTTTTAAAAAATGAATGGGTCAAAGAAGAAATAAGTGCAGAGATCAAAAGATATATACAGACTAATGAAAATGATAATACGACATATCAGAATCTATGGGATGCAGCAAAAGCAGTGATAAGAGGGAAGTTCATATCACTTCAGGCATATATGAACAAACAAGCGAGAGCCCAATTGAACCACTTAACTTCCCACCTTAAGGAACTAGAAAAAGAAGAACAAAGACAACCCAAAACCAGCTGAAGAAAGGAGATAATAAAAATCAGAGCAGAAATAAATGAAATAGAGAACAGAAAAACTATAGAAAAAATTAATAGAACAAGGAGCTGGTTCTTTGAAAAGATCAACAAAATTGACAAACCCTTGGCAAGACTTACCAAGGAAAAAAGAGAAAGAACTCATATAAACAAAATCCAAAATGAAAGAGGAGAAATCATCATGGACACCGTAGATATACAAAGAATTATTGTAGAATACTATGAAAAACTATACGCCACTAAATTCAACAACCTAGAAGAAATGGATAAATTCCTAGAATAATACAACCTTCCTAGACTGAGTCCAGAAGAAGCAGAAAGCCTAAACAGACCTATTAGTAGAGAAGAAATAGAAAAAAACATTAAAAACCTCCCCAAAAATAAAAGTCCAGGCCCTGACGGCTATACCAGTGAATTTTATCAAACATTCAAAGAAGACTTGGTTCCTATTCTACTGAAAGTCTTCCAAAAAATTGATGAAGAAGCCATACTTCCAAACACATTTTATGAGGCCAACATAACCCTCATCCCAAAACCAGGCAAGGATGGCACAAAAAAAGAAAACTACAGATCAATATCTCTAATGAATGCAGATGCTAAAATACTAAACAAAATATTAGCAAATCGAATACAACAACATATTAAAAAAATAATACATCATGATCAAGTGAGATTCATCCCAGAATCTCAAGAATGGTTCAACATACGTAAAACGGTTAACGTTATACACCATATCAACAAAACAAAGAACAAAAACCACATGATCTTATCAATAGACGCAGAAAAGGCTTTTGATAAAATACAACACAATTTTATGTTTAAGACTCTCAACAAAATGGGTATAGAAGGAAAATATCTCAACATGATAAAGGCCATATATGATAAACCATCAGCTAACATCATATTAAATGGCACTAAACTGAAGACTTTCCCCCTTAAATCAGGAACAAGACAGGGTTGTCCACTCTCTCCACTCTTATTTAATGTGGTACTAGAGGTTCTAGCCAGAGCAATCAGACAAGACAAATAAAAGGCATCCATATCGGAAAAGAAGAAGTAAAGGTATCACTTTTTGCAGATGATATGATCCTGTATATCGAAAACCCCAAAGAATCCACAAAAAGACTACTAGAAACAATAATCCAAAACAGTAAGGTTGCAGGATACAAAATTAACATACAGAAGTCAATAGCCTTTCTATATGCCAACAATGAAAGAATTGAGAACGAACTCAAAAGAATAATCCCCTTCACGATTGCAACAAAAAAAATAAAATACTTAGGAATAAACATAACAAAGAATGTAAAGGACTTATATAATGAAAACTATAAACCATTGTTAAGGGAAATCGAAAAAGATAATGAGATGGAAGAATATTCCTTGTTCTTGGTTAGGAAGAATAAATATAATCAAGATGGCTATATTACCCAAAGCAATATACAAATTTAATGCAATTCCCATCAAAATTCCAATTTTTTAAAGAAATGGAGCAAAAAATCATCAGATTTATATGGAACTATAAAAAACCCCGAATAGCCAAAGCAATCCTAAAGAAAAAGACTGAAGCTGGGGGCATTACAATACCTGACTTCAAACTATATTATAGGGCCACGACAATCAAAACAGCATGGTATTGGCAGAAAAATAGACACTCAGACCAATGGAACAGAATAGAAAGTCCAGAAATAAAACCACATATATATAGTCAAATAATTTTTGATAAAGGGGCCAAGAACACACAATGGAGAAAAGAAAGCCTCTTCAATAAATGGTGCTGGGAAAACTGGAAAGCCACATGCAAAAGAATGAAACTGGACTACAGTTTGTCCCCCTGTACTAAAATTAACTCAAAATGGATCAAAGATCTAAACATAAGACCAGAAACAATAAAGTACATAGAAGAAGACATAGGTACTCAACTCATGGACCTGGGTTTTAAAGAGCATTTTATCAATTTGACTGCACAGGCAAGAGAAGTGAAGGCAAAAACTAATGAATGGGACTACATCAGACTAAGATGTAGTAAGATGTAAGTTTTTGCTCAGCAAGAGAAACTGATAACAAAATAAACAGACAGCCAATTAAATGGGAAATGATATTTTCAAACAACAGCTCAGATAAGGGCCTAATATCCAAAATATACAAAGAACTCATAAAACTCAACAAACAAACAAACAAACAATCCAATAAAAAAATGGGAAGAGGACATGAACACACTTCTCCCAGGAAGAAATACAAATGGGCAACAGATATATGAAAAGATGCTCATCTTCTTTAGTTATTAGAGAAATGCAAATCAAAACTGCAATGAGATACCACCTCACATCTGTTAGATTAGCTATTATTAACAAGACAGGTAATAGCTAACGTTGGAGAGGCTGTGGAGAAAAAGGAACCCTCATACACTGTTGGTGGGAATGTAAAGTAGTACAACCATTATGGAAGAAAGTATGGTGGTTCCTCAAAAAACTGAAAATAGAACTACCTTATGACCCAGCAATCCCTCTACTGGGTATATATCCCCAAAACTCAGAAACATTGATACGTAAAGACACATGCAGCCCCATGTTTATTGCAGCATTGTTCACAGTGGCCAGGACATGGAAACAACCAAAAAGCCCGTCAATAGATGACTGGATAAAGAAGATGTGGCACATATACACTATGGAATACTACTCAGCCATAAGAAATGATGACATCAGATCATTTACAGCAAAATGGTGGGATCTTGATAACATGATATGAAGCGAAATAAGTAAATCAGAAAAAAACAGGAACTGCATTATTCCATACGTAGGTGGGACATAAAAGTGAAACTAAGAGACATTGATAAGAGTGTGGTGGTTACGGTGGGGAGGGGGGAAAGGGGGAGGCAAAGGGGGAGGGGCACAAAGAAAACTAGATAGAAGGTGACAGAGGACAATGTGACTTTGGGTGATGGGTATGCAACATAATTGAATGACAAGATAACCTGGACTTGTTATCTTTGAATATATGTATCCTGATTTATTGATGTCACCCCATTAAAAAAAGAAAAAGAAAAAAAAAGAAAAAAAAGAAAAGCTCTTAACAGCAGCTATACAGAAACAACACATTATCTATAGGGAACAATGATTGAGTGACAACAGATTTTTCCCCTGAAAATACAGAGGCCAGAAGTACATGGAACAACATTTTTTCAAGTGCTGAAGAAAACTAAAAAAAATGTTCACTTAGAATTCTATAGCCAATGAAAATGTCCTTCAGGAGTGAAATTTAAATTAGGTTGTTCTTACACAAAAGAAAATTAAAAGAATTTGTCACCAGCAGACCTACCTAAAAAGTGACTAAAGCAGGGGTCCCCAAACTTTTTACACAAGGGGCCAATTCACTGTCCCTCAGACCATTGGAGGGTCAGACTATAAAAAAACTAGGAACAAATCCCTGTGTATACCGCATATATCTTATTTGAAAGTAAAAAAAACAAAATGGAAACAAATACAATATTTAAAATAAAGAACAAGTAAATTTAAATCAACAAACTGACCAGTATTTCAATGGGAACTATGCTCCTCTCACTGACCTCCAATGAAAGAGGTATTCCTTCCGGAAGTGCGGCGGGGGCCGGATAAATGGCTTCAGGAGGCTGCATGTGGCTCGCAGGCCATAGTTTGGGGACCCCTGGACTAAAGAATATTCTCCAAGTAGAAAAAAAAATAATAACAGAAGGAAACTTAGAGCATTAGGAACAAAGAAGGAACAATGAAATGACTGATCTCTTGAGTTCTAAAAATTGTGTTTGATAGTTGTTGCAGAAATAATGATAATGTAACGTAACTCCATATACATTCAATATGAATTCCATTACCAGAGTTACCAGTTTTGTTTCTTTGCTACATTTTCATCTTTGTTGGCCAGTTCTCTCTCTCTCTCTCTCTCTCTTTTTTTTTTTTTCATTTCTCCAAAGCTGGAAACGGGGAGGCCGTCAGACAGACTCCCGCATGCGCCCGACCAGGATCCACCCGGCACGCCCACCAGGGGGTGATGTTCCGCCCCTCTAGGGCATTGCTCCAGTCCATCTGGAGCCATTCCAGTGCCTGAGGCAGAGGCCACAGAGCCATCCCCAGCGCCCGGGCCATCTTTGCTCCAATGGAGCCTCGGCTGCGGGAGGGGAAGAAAGAGACAGAGAGGAAGGAGAGGGGGAGGGGTGGAGAAGCAGATGGGCGCTTCTCCTGTGTGCCCTGGCCGGGAATCGAACCCGGGACTCCTGCACGCCAGGCCAACACTCCACTGCTGAGCCAACCGGCCAGGTCCCAGTTCTCTCTTTTGATTAGCCATTTTTACTTAGTTTTATGTGGTCTTATCATTTGGGGATGAGGATGCCATACAACTACACAATTGACAACTGTGTATGAACTGAATAATGGATGCACAGTACTCGGTCACCGACAGACTTTGAAAGAAGTGACGTGATCATCCACTGATCATCATGGGCATCTATGAACTTATTTGTGGTTTGAAGAGTTAGCAGCAAAGTTGGTATTTTATGCAATTATAGTTAATGTACTGTGACAACTGAAATTTGTGTCATGTTGGGAGACTGGTGTTACTTAAACCGTGTTATTTGACATTGGTGTATATCAGATTTTTGTAAAGCAAGGATTGTCTATCTGATAAAAGGCTTATATCTAGAATATATAAAGAATTCTCAGAACTCAGCAGTAAAAGCCAACAACCTATTTGGAAAATGAGCAAAGGACACAAACAGACATTTCACCAGAAAGGATATGTGGGTAACAAATAAGCACATAAAAAGATATTTAATGTTAGTAGCCATTAGACAAATGCAAATTAAATTCACAGTGAAATATCACTATATATCTATTAGACTACCCAAAATAAAAATGGTGATAATATTAAATAATAGTGAGAATGTGGAGAAACTGGGCCTTTCATACATTGTTGGTGGAGCTATAAAATAGAACAGCACTCTGGAAAACAGTTTAGCAGTTTCTTATAAAACAAAACATAAACTTATCATACAGCCCAGCAATTGCACTTTTGGGCATTTACCCCCCAAAAATTAGAACCTAAATTTATAAAATAATCTTTATACAACCTGGCCAGTTTGCTCAGTGGTAAAGGGTCAGCCTGGTATGTGAAAGTCCCAGGTTCTATTCCCAGCCAGGGCACACAGGAGAAGCCCCCATCTGCTTCTCCATCCTTCCCCCTTTCCTTGCTCTCTGTCTCTCTCTTTCCCTCCTGCAGCCAAGACTTCAGTGGAGCAAAGTTGGCCTGGGTGCTGAGGACGGCTCCATGGCCTCTGCCTCAGGTTCTAGACTGGCTCTGGTTACAATGGAGCAAAGCGCCAGATGGGGCAGAGCATCGCCCCCTAGTGGGCATGCCGGATGGATCCTGGTTGGATGCATGTGGGAGTCTGTTTTCTCTGCCTCCCTGCCTCTCACTTTTGAAAAATATAAAAACAAACAAAAAGTCTTTATGCAAATGTTCATGTAGTTTTGTTCCTAATAGCCAAAATCCTGAAACAATTCAAATGTTCTTCAGCAGGTGAATGGTTAAGTGAACTGTACATCTATACAATGGAGTATTACTCAGCATTAAAAAGAAATGAACCATTGATATATGCAGTAACTTGGATAGATCTCAAATGCATTATGTTTACTAAAAAAGCATCAATCTCAAAAAGTTACAGACTATGTGACTCCATCCATATAACATTCTCCAAATGCTAGAATTACAGAGATAGAGAAGAAATTAGTGGTTGCCGTGGCACAGGGACAGGAGGGAGTGGGTGGGAGCAAGAGGTGCACCGATGAAAGAGCACAATGGAACTGTTTGGTGGTGATGGGACAGTTCTGTAACTTCACTGTTCTGGTGATTACATGAATCTATATATTGGATAAAATTGTTTAGAATGAAACACATGCATGTAAATGTATATATGTAAAAGCTGGTGAAACCTGAGTAAGTCTTGTAGTTTAGTTGTAAAGGTATTGTACCTATGTCATTTTCTTGGTTTCAATATTGTGTAATGTAAGATGCTACCATTGGGGGAAGCTGAATGAAGGATACATGGTACTCTCTGTACTATTTTTTTTGTAACTTTCTGTGAGTTCATAATTACTGCAAAATAAACAGCTTTCTTTTTCTTAAAAAAAAAAAAAAGCCTTCCTGAGGGCCAGTTATATGTCATTTTTGTGAGGCAAAGGTGACTAGTTTCTTATCCTGCTCAGTTGCCTGTCATCCCACAGCTCTTCGCCTGGCCAGAGTCCTCTAGCAGTGTGTAGGGAGAGCATTGCACTGTGGTAAGCCAGGATATAGCATCCTAGAGATGCAATTGCTCTGCTAGGAACTTGGTTGTTTTAAAAGAGAGGCTGATTCATTTCTTTGGTTGGGTATCTGTGAAGTGCTTATAACTGGAGAGAAAACCCAAAGATAGTAGATGAACAATTTGGAACTGACTGCTGCTCATCATCCTGCTTTTTATAAACATGTGTGCCTTTTAGTTTTTCTTGAAAGATAGAGACACAAACCACTGTGACATTTCAGATTCTTTATAAGCGCTATCCTCTAAAATTGGGAAGAAAACAAGGAGTGTCACAAGTATAAAATATCTAATTAAAATCTTTTATTCACCTCCAACATGACTTCATTTTTTAAATCTTTAATTTATGTGAGTGCGGGGTGGGGAAGGATTGAGACAAAATTGTTTGAGATGTGAGTATAGTACATAGAGTAATTTAGCCACTTTAAACAGTTGAATAAATCGTACACCTGTAGTTAGATTGACAGTAATGACAGTGATTAAGTTTTCACCAGCAAATTGCTCCCACTCTGATATCTCTTTACGCCAGTTTTCTACATCTGGGTTTCCATAAAATGTTGCTGGATTGGACAAGGCAAAGCCAAGATATTCTAATAATTGCAGAATATAGAGAACCAAGGTGTGACTTATTCCATCCTGGACCTCAGCTTTTCCATGTGTGTGATTAGTGGTCTTCCTGTACATGGGAAGTCAGACTGGGATAAGAGAGCCTTGGAAAACTTTTGAGTGTATTTTTCGGGCAGAGTGCTATAAGGGTAGACTCTGAGGGCATGTTAGAAGGTATCAGGATATCTGAGAGTACACATGACCAAAATTTTTGAATCCTTGAGAAGTAGTTTTTTGAGGCTAGGCATCCATGGTAGACCATGAGAATCTTGGAAAGATGTCTCCAATTGATGTATTTAATAATCTCTTTGCTCCATAGGCAAGGCAGGCTGAGGTTAAAAGGCTCTTCCGCCCCATTGAGAAGCTGAAGAAGGAATTTGAGGAGCTGAATGTTGTCATTGAGACTGACATGCAGATCATGGTACGGCTGATCAACAAGTTCAATAGTTCCAGCTCCAGCCTGGAAGAGAAGATTGCTGCACTCTTTGATCTTGAATATTATGTCCATCAGGTATGGTATTTCAGTCTATAAGTTTGATTTTTTTAACTGACAGCTTCAAAATGAAACCCGCTGCCCTAAGCTCTTGGAATATATATCGGCATATTTACTGCTCTCCCTGCATGTCTATTATTTTTTATCTAGGCCAATATCTACTGTAGTAAGGTGCGTTCTTAGAGACCAGAGCCAACTACTTTTTCATTTGGAATATTGCCTTCTTTATTTTTCAACACTGAGGATACAGTAGAGGTCCTGCCCTGGCCGGATAGCTCAAGTGGTTAGAGCATCATAGGTTGCTGGTTCAATCCCTGGTCAGGGCACATACAGGAACAGATTGATGTTCCTGTCTCTCTTTCTCCCTTTCTCTTTCTCTAAAATCGATAAAATAAACATAAAAAAATAGATGTCCCTATTTAATGCTCAAATTAACTTTTATTTTTAAGTGAGCGAGAGACAGGAAGAGAGAAAGAGGAGAAGCATCAACTCATAGTTGTGGCACTTTAGTTGTTCATTGATTGCTTCTCATATCTGCCTTGATTGGGGGGCTCCAGCTGAACCAGTGACTCCTTGCTCAAGCCAGTGACCTTAGCCTTTAAGCCAACAACCTTTGGGCTTAAGCTAGCAACCATGGGATCATGTAGATTATCCCACACTGAAGCTGTCACGCCTGCGCTCAAGCCGGATGAGCCCCTGCTCAGCTGGAGGCCTCGGGATTTCAAACCTGGTACCTCAGGGTCCCAGGTCGACGACACTGGATCCACTGCACCACCACTGGTCAGGTGTCAAATTAGCAATTTAATAATAGGATAATTTAAGATTGTATTCAGGACTCCAGAGGATAATGAAGGAGTATATACAACAGCGGAACTTATCCTAGTCAGGGACATTGGGGAGGATTTCCCTGAGTACATGACATTTAGTTTGAGCATTAAAAGATGAATAAAAGTTGGCTAAGCGAAGAGGGGAGATTAGAGCAGGGGAATGCAAACGATAGCCAGTGGGGCCAAATCTAGCCCACAGCTGGTTTTCATAAATAAAGTTTTGTTGGGCCACAGCTACACCTATTTGTTTATCTATTGTTTTATTGTTTTAGGCTGTTTTCAAGCTACAGTTAGAGTCGAGTAGCTGTGACAGAAACCATATGGCTCACAAAGCCAAAAATTATCAGACTCTTTAGAAAAAGTTTGCCAGCCCTTGGATTAGAGTAGTCCAGGCAGAGGAAACAGCATGTGCAAAGATTCTGAGTCAGAGAAGAGCTTGGTGAGATCGAGGACCTAGAAAAGATTAGAGTGGCAGGGGTCTCAAACTCGTGGCCTGCGGCCCGCCGAACAATTTTGTGCGGCCCGCAGACTAATCCACGAAGTTCAAAATATTTTGGATAACATTAAGTAAGCCCGTGGATTAGTCTGCGGGCCGCACAAAATTGTTCGGCGGGCCGCATGCGGCTCGCGGGCCGCGAGTTTGAGACCCCTAGCACTAGAGCATAGTGACCAGGGGATGTGGTAGCAGAGATAAAGTGGAAAGGTTAGGGAGTCAGAGAGGTGGAGTTGGGAACACCATGCTTTTTATGATTTTATTCTTGATCCTAAGAACCATTGAAGAGTTTGAAGCAGGGAAATGATCAATTAGACTTGTGCCATAATTATAATACTTAATACTTACTCAGTAATATCCTATAATAGGGTCATATTTAAGTGCTTTATACACATTAATTTTTTTTTTTGAGAGAAGAGAGAGAGGGAGAGTGACGGATAGGCAGGGACAGACAGGCTGGAAGGGGAGAGATGCGAAGCATATATTCTTTATTGTAGCACCTTAGTTGTTCATTGATTGCTTTCTCATATGTGCCTTGATGGGATGGTAGGGCACCAGCAGAGCAAGTGACCCCCTTGCTCAAGCTAGCAACCTTGGGCTTCAAGCCAGCAACCATGGGGTCCCATGCTCAAGCCGTCAATCCCACACTCAAGCTGGTGAGTGCACTCAAGCCGGTGAGTGCACTCAAGCCGGATGAGCCCACGCTCAAGATGGCAACCTTGGAGTTTCAAGCCTAGGCCCTCAGCATCCCAGTCAACACTCTATCCACTGGGCCACCACCTGGTCAGCCTATACACATTAATTTATTGGTTTCTGCAGCTGCCTGTGAGTAGACACTGCACTGCTGTTAATCCCATTTTATAACTGAAGATTGCATTTGTGATTGCCCAAGGTCACCCAGTTTGTGAGTGGTGTGGCTGGGATTTATATCAAAGCCTGTCTGACCCCAAACTCTGTGCTCTTAATATTTTGGCCACTCTGCGTCTCACAGGATACTGGTACTGTTTGATTGAAGCTTGAAGGGGAATAAGTGAATCTAAGGAAAAGGAGCCAAGAGAAGCCATTTATTTATTCAGTAAATTAATTTATTGGATGCCTCTTAAGTTCAGGCACTGTTCCAGGCACTTTGGATATATCTGTGAACAAAATTGGAGCTCATCTTCAAGCAGAGGCAGATAGACAATAAACATAACTACTAAGTACATTATAAATAATATATTTGGCCTGACCAGTGGTGGCGCAGTGGATAAAGCATTGACCTGGAACACTGAGGTCACTGTTTGAAACCCTCAGCCTTGCCTGGTCAAGGCACATATGGGAGTTGATGCTTCCTGCTCCTTCCCCCTCCCCCTCCCCCTCCCCCTCCCCCTCCCCATCTAAAAATTGAATAAATAAAAACTAAAAGGAAACAATTTAAAAATATTTGAAGGTGATAAATACTATGGAAAAATAAAAAGAGCAGGGAAGGCAAGGAGCCTCTCAGGCAGGAGAAACAGCAAGTTCTCTTAGCCCTAAGGTGAGAGTATGTCTAATGTGTTTGAGAAACTATAAAGAAGTCAGTGTGGCTGAAGCTGAGAGAAGAGGGAGAGAAGTAGGTGAAACTCCAAGAGATGATGGGAGGAAGATCCTGAAGCTCCTCGTAGATCATGGAAAAGAATGAAATTGAACATTATTAGAGGATGTTAAGCAGAATAACATGATGTGACTTATTTTGAAAGGATCCCTCTGACTGTTGTGTTGAAAATTAGACTGGAGGTGGAGGGGCATGCGTAGAAGCAGGGAAACCGGATAGGAGGCTCTTGCAGTAATCCACGCTAGGGGTGATACTGGACTTGGAAAACTGTGTAATCATAATCAAAGGCCTTTTGAGATCCTCACCAAGGCATAGATCTTCATCATCCTCCCACACATGACAGCATCCTGTTCCCCTTAAACTAGGCTGAAAGACATTCTTTCTTTAGGATTTGCCAGCCTTTGTGGTAGGAGAGGATAAGTGTGTACTGTGTCTGCAGGAATTATGGGATGGCCACTTCATCTTCTTTCTGTGTTCATAACTCTTTCTCAGGCCTCAAATAGCAGGTCTGTGATCTTCTTAGAGAAAAAGATGGACCTGGGTTCTTTTTTCTCTTCAGTCTTTCTCTCCAGGGTAAAAAACAAAAATTCCAATGGCTTTTCCATTATAGATATTTAAAGGACTAAGGAACCTAGGGGTTTATTGGCTAAGTCAGTCCTGCTCTGATGTTGACAGCTTTTATTTTATTTTACTTTATTTTATTTTAATATACTTTGATAGATCTTTAGTTACCAGGTTTCTGTAAGCTCTTCCTTTAGTTGCAGCATAAAAGGCCAAAATAACTAGAAAGCTTATCATACCTAGAGGGGAGTGAGTACACCGGAGGGTAGCAGGGCCCCAACAAATTTCTATTTTCTTGCAAGCTGGGTGGTCACCTGGCAGAATAATCCTATTTTGCTTTCATAGGTATCTGGCTGGGGTAAACAGTTTCTTGGACATAACCAAACTCAGCCTGAGGTCAGCCTGGTATCCAATCCCCTGGTAGATTGCCCTGTTCACAGAAGAGCCATAAATGTTTTGGGTCGATAGCCTTTTGATTGGAAATACAAAGGTCCTTAGTTTGGGCTGGTATGTCAGGTTTCCATGCAACAGTGTTATTATTTCACAGGGGAATTAAAGACGACATAGCTTGGCCTCGAGTCCCAGTGCAGTGAGGAGTTGGGGTGATGTAGTGCTAGCTTTGAGGGAGATAGGTCTTTTCTTGCCTTTGAGGAAGACAGCACTTTTCTTGCCAGGAACTTCACCAGTTTGCTCCTATTTTAGACTCACTAATTGGAGGTTTTGAGAGCCATGATCTTTAAGAACCCAAACTGAATCTGCCCAAAGATTCCTCATAGCCATATCTGAATTATTAAACAGTATTTGTGAGAAGCAAAACCATATGTGTGAAAAATAGTCTGTGAGTTATTTTTAAGGAGTAGCCTCTGTCTGCCCATTCACCCTGGGGCAATTCACCCTTCCCTCACATGACTTCTTAATTATCTACCATTATTTCCCCTTTTCTCTATTTCCTTTTCTCTCATTATCTTGTCAGTGTTCTGGTTCCTTTTGTCCTCTGGAGTGTTGGCAGGCCTGCCCTTCTGCCCCTTCTTTGTGTATTCCCTTCCTCTACCTTGAGATCCTTTCCACCTGTCTCACCTCATTCTGATGGCATCCTGGGAGAAATTGTGGTCCGAACCCAGCTTTTGGAGCTTGATCTCTGAGTGTGCAGTGGGCAGAATGACTCCTTTCTTCCTCCGCTCCAGTGAAACAACAAATGAGAAAACATCTTGAGAAGGCCGAAGTTCTTATAGCAGGGGTCCCCAAACTATGGCCCACGGGCTGCATGCGGCCCCCTGAGGCCATTTATCCGGCCCCGCTGCACTTCCGGAAGGGGCACCTCTTTCATTGGTGGTCTGTGAGAGGAGCATCTTGTGTTCCTGGAGTACTGTATGTGGCGGCGCCGCTCACGTACAGTACTACTTCCGGTGACGCGGGATGCACGCGTCACAGCTCCGGAGCGCGTCATATCACTTGTTACAGCTAACAGTGACAAATATGGAACCGGACATTGACCATCTCATTAGCCAAAAGCAGGCCCATAGTTCCCATTGAAATACTGGTCAGTTTGTTGATTTAAATTTACTTGTTCTTTATTTTAAATATTATATTTGTTCCCGTTTTGTTTTTTTACTTTAAAATAAGATTTGTGCAGTGTGCATAGGGATTTGTTTAGAGTTTTTTGTTTTTGTATTTTTCTGAAGCTGGAAACGGGGAGAGACAGTCAGACAGACTCCCGCATGCGCCCGACCAGGATCCACCCGGCACGCCCACCAGGGGGCGATGCTCTGCCCCTCTGGGGTGTCGCTTTGTTGCGACCAGAGCCACTCTAGCGCCTGGGGCGGAGGCCAAGGAGCCATCCCCAGCGCCCGGGCCATCTTTGCTCCAGTGGAGCCTTGGCTGCGGGAGGGGAAGAGAGAGACAGAGAGGAAGGAGAGGGGGAGGGGTGGAGAAGCAAATGGGCGCTTCTCCTGTGTGCCCTGGCCGGGAATCGAACCCGGGACTTCTGCATGCCAGGCCGATGCTCTACCACTGAGCCAACCGGCCAGGGCTTCATAGTTTTTTTTTTTATAGTCCGGCCCTCCAACAGTCTGAGGGACAGTGAACTGGCCCCCTGTGTAAAAAGTTTGGGGACCTCTGGCTTATAGAAATGTCAGTATTTATAACACCCTGAATTATCTTTGTAGTAATAAACAACCAAATTAGAATCTTTGTGACTCTGGGCTGTGTTGTTTTGAGGCATTCAGAGTGGCAGTTGTTCTGATAGGAACTCAACACAAGCTTTGATATGTAGCTATGCCTCTGAGCCACAGTTTTGTATCCAGAAAACCTGGTGGAAGGAGGATCAAGGAAGAGGCAGTGAATTCTTAGATTTTGAAATCAGAATGTGAGGAAGGAAGTCTCAGTATTTGTGCTTGTCAGTAAAGCACTCAGTTCTAAGTCTCCCTAGTTAGCTATGTTATAACCCAATAATCATTCCTCTTTTTAAGGATAGATTAGGGCAGAAAAGTCCCAGCCCTGGCTTAGGGCCTTTATATCAGAGCAGACTCCATACTTTATGTCCCTGGATTGGCCATTTTCAGGTCTGTGGTACCAGGGACCCATCCATTTTGTTGGGGCATAGATACCCCAGATTGCCTTTTTTTCACTCACAGTGGAGTTTATTGCAGTAACATTTTTTTTCTAACCAGATTAATTCATTGGTTTAATGATTATTTATTGAGTACTTAGCTATATACTTTGAGCTTTTCTAGTCACTACGCCTACAACAGTGGACAGACAGAAAAAAACTCCTGCTCTTGTGGAGATTATATCAATGCATAGGAATCATCTTCTAAGTCGCTGGGCCCACCCCAAACAGTGAAATACAGTTCTCTAAACTTTATTTCTCTGTTAGAGCCCTCTTTCAGTTCAGAAGAACACAAGGAAAGGGCCCTGTAGTTTCTGAAGGAAAAAGGTGGGTAGCAGTCACATTGTTGTTGGCCTCTACCTTCCTGGGTTTTCCTGATGATTTGTAGAGTGGGATCAGCATGTGGGCAAGAGGCAGCTTTCCTAACAACAAAGATATTTTCAAGGGAGACTTGTATCTACTGCTTAAGGAAAACAGGATCCAGTGACCTTTCTGAGGAAGTTCTTATTCCAGGATATTAATGAAGCTTGGAGAATGAGAGATTCCCTCTTTCATGGAATAAAAGATAGATGGTCTGGACTTGAGGCTTTAGACTTTAAATTATAGGGTAGACCAGTGCTGTCCAGTAGAACTTTGTGATGATGGAAATGTCCTCCACTGTCCAATAATAGCTACAAGCCAGTAATACAAGTCTAGACTAAAGCCTTGGATAGACTTTTGTGCAGATTTTGTCATGAATGCCCTCACATTCAGTCAACCTTGGACTGGATGAGGTGAGGAAGAGGGAAGAGAAGGGTTTGTTACTTCTTTCCTATCACTCTTCCAGGTCCCCTATCCCCTGCAATGGGATTCCTTTTATTATCCTGGCCAGAATGACTCCTTTCTTCCTCCGCTCCAGTGAAACAACAAATGAGAAAACATCTTAAGGCCGAAGTGCTTATAGAAATGTCAGCATTTATAACACCCTGAATTATCTTTGTAAAAGTCACTTTTTCCCCTCCCTGTCTGCTGCTTCCACTGCCCCTGCTAGACCTCAAGAGGAAGCATGGTGCCATTTAGTAGTGTTGATGATGTCATATCTTTGTGTTAACAGCTTGTACATTAGGAGTAAGCTTTGTGACTCATTATAGTTTTAGAATTTTCTGGGACATGTTTAGCGTAAGCAATAGATGAGTGCCATTTCCACCAGTTCCCACATAGTTACTTATAAATCATGGCAGTTTAATTAGAAATTCATAAATTTAGGATTATTTAAAAATTTAGTTTGTTTTTACAAAACCTTTCTTACTTAGTTGGGAAGTCAAATCATTGCTTTTTACTTGACTTTTTATTTTGCTTTTCAATAGTTATTAAAAGGAAGGCTACAAGAAGAGCTCTTCTTTCCTTGATGGTGGTACTGTACTAAGCAGTGCCTTTTTCTTTTGCAGATGGATAATGCACAGGACCTGCTTTCCTTTGGTGGCCTTCAAGTGGTGATCAATGGGCTAAATAGCACAGAGCCCCTGGTGAAGGAATACGCTGCATTTGTGCTGGGGGCTGCCTTTTCCAGGTGAGCAACAAGAATGGATTTCTTCTCTGCCAGGGTTGTTTGGTCCCTTCAGGTGAATTCTAGCTTTTCTCTTGGATTGAATGGCCCAGAAAAAGCTTACACTTGAACTCATATACCTTCCTATCCCTTTTTCACTGTAATCTCAATGAAACTAGAGTAAGAATTTAATTCTGATCTTATTCCGAAGTAGGCAAGAATTTTCACCCGTATTTTCACTATTTAGAACCCTCTGTTTCCCTTTGTCTTATGTGGACATTTAATAACACATTTTAGACCACATTCTTATTTTATTCAAAGTTAATAAAAGTTGTATCAACCTTTGATAGCTGAGAAGAAGGAAGATGAACTCCCAAGAGCTGATCCTTTGGAAATGAAGCTACATATGTGTGGTGATAAATAAATTATGAACCTGACAAAGGAGGGCCTTTTGGGGGAATGTATCTTTCCCTTAGTTTTCAGGAACCAAACAACATGAAGTCAGGTTATTGGACTCTCTGGATTAGGAGTTGTTTAAATTTCAGTTAGTTAGCTTGTGCTAGAAGACTAATCTCTTTAAAGAGTGTATATACATCAGGGTATGTGGGTACTACTTCATTGTACCTATACTAAAATAGTCAAGATGTCTTCAAGCTGAAGTTGGTCTATGGAAGTATAGTTCCTTCCATTTCTGAAAATCTGCTCCCATTTGTTTCCCTAAAACAGGAGTTAATACTCTAATTCTTGCTACAAGGTAATATAGGGGTTTTCTTGCTTGGATTCAGGGATTGTGATGTTGTAGAAGAAAGGCTATTCTGAACATCTGTATCATTGGAGCCTTTGTTTTGAAACGATTGCCTTTGGCCTGACTGGTGGTGGCACAAGGTTTGAAACCCCAAAGTTGCCTGCTTGAGCATCGGATCATCAACATTATCCCAAGGTCCCTGGCTTGAGCCCAAGGTCGCTGGCTTGTGCAAGGGATCACTTGCTCTGCTGGAGCCCCCTGGTCAGTGCACATATGAGAAGTGTTCAATGAACAACTAAAATGACACAACTGTGAGTTGATAGTTCTTGTTGTAGTATAGTGTGTCCGTAAAGTCATGGTGCACTTTTGACCAGTCACAGGAAAGCAACAAAAGACGATAGAAATGTGAAATCTGCACCAAATAAAAGGAAAACTCTCCCAGTTTCATACCTATTCAGTGCAGTTCAATGTGGGCTCATGCACAGATTTTTTAGGGCTCCTTAGGTAGCTATCCCAGTATAGCCTCTATAGACTCGTCACTGACTGATGGCCTACCAGAATGGGGTTTCTCCACCAAACTGCTGGTTTCCTTCAACTGCTTATCCCACCGAGTAATGTTATTCCTATGTGGTGGCGCTTCATTATAAATGCGCTTATATTCACATTGCACTTTGGTCACGGATTCGAATTTAGCGAGCCATAGAACACACTGAACTTTTCTCTGTACCGTCCACATCTCGACTGGCATGGCCGTGGGCTGCTCCGTTGTATACACGGTGTTACGTCATTATCTGTGCATGTGCACATGCTGCCACATCATCCTACAGAAACTTGGAGGGTTTTTCTTTTATTTGGTGCAGATTTCACATTTCTATCATCTTTTGTTGCTTCCCTGTGACTGGTCAAAAGTGCACCATGACTTTACGGACACATTGTAGTTGCTTCTCATATTAAGATTTAAAAAAAAATTTATTTTAGAGAGAGAGAGAGAGAGAGAAAGGGGAGGGAGGTGGAGCTGAAAGTATCAACTCATGGTAGTTGCTTCTCATACGTTGTTTGACCAGGCAAGCTCAGGGTTTCGAATGGGCAACTTCAGCGTTCCAGGTCAACCTCTTTTCCTTTCTCTCTCTCTCAAAAAAAATTCCTTTGCCTTTCATCCATGCATATCTTTATTTAATTAAAATTTCAGTCTGATGTACTTTCATTCTGAAAAGCTTTCTTAGTAAATTAAGGGACAAAGCAGGGAAGACCAGACGAATTGTTCCATGACCTGAGGCTGAGAGCACTGTAGGCCTTTGCTTCCCTTTTCAGTAACCTGCCTTATCTTGAGGCCCTGGTTGCCCTGTGGTTGTGTTGTTGACAATCAAGGCTGTAGCCTCTGAGGCACTCCGTTTCCCTTGGTCTCACCTACCAGGGCCAGTTCGTCTCCCTCCCAGGGTGCTTGTGCATCCGCTGGAAAGGTGGGGAATCTGAGTTTGTCAGTGGTAACTGTGATTTCAGCCCTGAAGAAGTTTCAGGTCTTATTCTCATAAGGTTTTAAGGGTTTGAGAACTTATTGAGGCCTGCTTTTTGTTTCTCAAGCCATAGAAAAACTAAATCAAACATTATTAACCTCTCTCCCAGACCCTTTTGGAAATCTTTTCCATAATCCTGTGTTTTCTTTCCACTTTCATGAATAAATGGTCCTTCTTGTTTCCTTGCCATTGCTTCTGAAAACAATATTTTGGGGGGAAACTGCATAGCATCTTGATGTCTCTTCTTAGTTAAAGGGGACTAAATGACTTGAGAAATATGCATTGAGTCTGCCTAGTAGACTCTAACCCACCTGGGGTTGTGCCAATATGTGGTATTATTAAGATATTTCTGTGATTGTATTAGGTTAAGGCCATGTTAACATTTATGCAGTATCATTAAAATTTAAATAGAGATAAATATAAAATATTGCAGTTTATTGTTTTGGTGACAAGCATACTGCTGTATTCAAATGTTCTAGCTAGGCTTTTAATGGTTTACTGGAGGGCCATTACAGTGACAGTATTAGAGATTGTGCCAGAGCTTTTGGAAGCCAGCAGCAGGCTTTTGAACATCATGAAATGTCAATGTTTTATGCAAAAAGGAACTTGATGCAAGGTAAGAATATTTCTGTGCAGAGAGGCAGGTTTCAGTGCTCTAGTCCAATATTCATTATTTCCTCTTGATGTCTTAAGTATTGGTTCTGCAGCTCCTTCCCTGACCCCAGTATACAGGTGTGCATGCACGTGCGTGTGCGTGCGCACGCACACACACACGCACACAGTGATTGGATGAGCTTGCTCCTTTGTCAAGAGAGTATTCAAGGGATAGTGAGGACATTGAAATCATGGATTCCCAGGGTTTGGGGTGTTATTTAGACATCATTCCTTCTAGTTTTCTGCTCATGGGCAATCATATTGTTCTGTCAGTTCAGATGTTTGAGCATTTGGGAGGACTAGACACATCACTGTACCTAAGTCAGAAAATCTAGTTCAAGTTCAGTCTCTACCATTTCCTGACTGTTTGCATATTGGCAAGTGATATCACCTTTCTAAGCTTCACCTTTTTCATTTATTAACTAGGAACAATAATAGGTATTCTCTGCATTTCACAAGATTAAGTGAATCTGAAGTAACAATATACAGTAAGTCCTGTGAAAATGGTTATTTTCTGTAACTAATAAAGGGATATATGACATCACCATGCTCATCATGTGTCATTTTTACTATGAGTTTTCACTATGAGACAGTCATTATTTTTTTTGTTTTTACAGTACACGCCTTCCTCATTTTCTGTTCTGTTAAGTGCTTGTATTCTACCACATAGCATATGTTTTGGTGCTAATCTTGCTGCTTTATTTGCCTACCTGTCTTAATTGCTTAATAAGGCCTCTACACACATTTCTATGGATGAAGAGATCACTTCCTGGCTGTTAAATATGAAGTGATTATTCCAAGATCAAGAAGTAAGAGTTAACATAAATGTAATTGATGTGACCACTGAATGTTAATGGCTATTGAAATAGTTTTTTCCTTATTTAAATATTATTATTCTATTGGCTGCCCATGTATAAGCCAGGTCAAGCTCTTGCATAAGAAGATATATGGAGATAGGAGTCCGAAGCTTTAGGCAGCTTTATCTTTTTTTTTTTTTTTTTTTTTACAGGGACACAGAGTCAGAGAGAGGAATAGATAGGGACAGACAGACAGGAACGGAGAGAGATGAAAAGCATCAATCATCAGTTTTTCATTGCTGTTACGACACCTTAGTTGTTCATTGATTGCTTTCTCATATGTGCCTTGACCGCAGGCCTTCAGCAGACCCAGTAACCCCTTGCTTGAGCCAGCGACCTTGGGTCCAAGCTGGTGAGCTTTTTGCTCAAACCAGATGAGCCCGCGCTCAAGCTGGCAACCTCGGGGTCTCGAACCTGGGTCCTCCACATCCCAGTCCAGCACTCTATCCACTGCGCCACCGCCTGGTCAGGTGGCAGCTTTATCTTTTTATGGTTTCTTTTCCTTTTTAAAAAAAAATCTCCTGCCCTGGCCGGTTGGCTCAGCGGTAGAGCGTCGGCCTAGCGTGCGGAGGACCAGGGTTCAATTCCCGGCCAGGGCACACAGGAGAAGCGCCCATTTGCTTCTCCACCCCTCCGCTGCGCTTTCCTCTCTGTCTCTCTCTTCCCCTCCCGCAGCCGAGGCTCCATTGGAGCAAAGATGGCCCGGGCGCTGGGGATGGCTCTGTGGCCTCTGCCTCAGGCGCTAGAGTGGCTCTGGTCATGACATGGCGACGCCCAGGATGGGCAGAGCATCGCCCCCTGGTGGGCAGAGCGTCGCCCCTGGTGGGCGTGCCGGGTGGATCCCGGTCGGGCGCATGCAGGAGTCTGTCTGACTGTCTCTCCCTGTTTCCAGCTTCAGAAAAATGAAAAGAAAAAAATAAAATAAAATAAAAATAAAAAAAATCTCCTTTCTTCTTCAAGTCAGTTATTTTCAGTGGCCTTTCTATGACCGGATTTCATTTCATGATGGCACCTGAGAGTGTCTGTCTGCAGTCTGACTTACTCAGAGTCTGTGAAGTCCCAGATAGGTCATTTGTGTTTCTGTGTAAAGAAAGTTTCAGGAAGGCCTTGTGAATTTCAGAGGCCATGCAGCCTTCTGTAATCTGGTTTTTCTTTTACTTCGTAGCAAACTGGCTGCCTCTCTTTGTTTTCTTCTTATTTTTGTATCTGTAACCTTTACCTTTTAACTATCAAGAGTGTAATTATCAAGAAATTGTTGTGCTGACCATAGGGGGTACTGGCTTTTGCTATTCTCATGACTTTGCCTCAGTCACTTTTGGTATCCTATATCCATCTTTAATAACTGTCATTCTAATCTGCATATGTGTGAATTGTTGTGCAATTACATGGGCTTGTACATACTCGTTGTATACAGCACTTTTGTTTGAACTGTCTACAGTTAGTAGGGTGTCATGTACCTGTGCCGGGTATAAAAGGACATGTAATAAACATGTGGTATCAGTCATAATACGGTTATGTTCTGTTATGACGGATCCCTGGAGTGGGATTTTATTCTACCCTCTCTCTTTTTGACATCTTTTTTGGAAACTCCTTAGATTTGGGGTTACATAAATTCCTTAATAAAATGAATGTCTCCCCTACTCTCAATTCTGTGCCCTCTCACCCCAGGCTTTGTTGGCTTCTAGTTTCCTCGGTTGTACTCTTCCCACAGAAGCTTTACCAATTCATTTTTTAACCATTTGGCCAGTGTCCCATCTTCATCTATTGGCCTCCAGTCTAGATTTCTTTCTTGCCATATTCAGTGAATTTCAGTGCTCATCTACATCTGCTCTCTGTCTTTCCTGGTGGCTTTTGTGAGTTTCCTGGAGTCAACAGTCTCAACATTGGCCTTTACCTTTACTTCTGTCATTCACTTCCCATTTTTTCCAAAATCTCATGTTTTCTGACCACCTCCACTATCTCTTCACATTTTCATTTCTCCTGCTAACCATGGTTTTTGTCCTTATTGTGACCTTCAGCCTCTGCACATCTTCCTGTTTTTCCCTTCACCATCAGTACTCTTCACGCTCTTTCCTCTCTTTAGGCTTCTTCCTCTTAGCCTATAGATGTTCTCAATTACCTGTCCACAGACCCCTAGTCTACCAATAACTTGTTCATCTCCTCCCACATGCCATCCTATATTTCCCTTCCCTTCCCTTCCAAACTTCTTGAAAGAGTAGACAAAGGGGATACAAATAAGTAAGTGCACATTGGTGTTATGTTCCTACTGTCCCTGAAGATTTTCAAGAGTATTTTGGAATTATGGTCATCTCTGTAGCAATCTATAATGTCAATTACTATTTTCCTTTGAAAACTTCTTGGCTGAAAGCAGTCCCTTAGTTTTTTTAATCAGTAATTAATTACTCCCTTTCCTTTTCCTTTTATGGCCACATCTTTTTATCTTCTACTAGAGCTATTCACTAAGATTTTTCTGGCCTTGTCTTCTTTTTCTGTTTTCTCTACCAGTGGTCCTACCTTCTCCTGTGGTTTCAAATCCTGCCTCATTGTGGGTGACTCCAATGTCTATGTTGAAGTCCAGCCTTTCTCCTCAGGTCCCACCCTCCATTATTAGTACCAGACTGTCTAATTGTATCTCAAAGTGAAAGAGAAGAAAATGGAATTCATTTTTGTCTCTCTCACAAACTAGATTTTTCCTCCCACATTATCTTTTGATCTGTTCTTGGCAGTATGATTGTTGTAGTTACCCAAGCATGAAACTTTTGAGTGATATTTGAGTCTTTTTTCTTCCTGTTTAGTTGTTGAATGAATCATGCGGATTTTTATTTTCTCTATTGTTGTCTACTAAACAGAGAGACATTTTTTATCTATTTTAAGGAACCTTGATATTGTGAGGGCAGCTACATGTTCAAGGAGGGGATTCCTTATCCCATTGCTAGGAAATAAGCTATCAGGAGTCTAAAGCAAGCATAGTAATCCCATTCTTTGTGGACATGGATTGATTTAGAGATGGGCATGTGATCCAGTTCTGACCAATGAGACATAAAGAGATGTTTGCTGGGAAGGCTTCTGGGAAAGATTTTGCTCTCTTGTAATAAGAAGGTAAGGAGACCCTGCCTACTCTTCCTGCCTTTATTTCAGTTGTCTTGGAGCTGTAGTTGTTAGCTTAGATCAGAGAGGTGAAAAGCACAAGGACAGACAAAAAACTTTCATGCTGAGGAGCATACCAGAAAAGAAAGATAGGAGGAGACTAGGTCCTCTTTGATCTAGTTTAGCCACTGTCCTGATTTTGGAACCATCTACTTCTTGACCTTTGTTGTGAGAGAGAATTAAATGTGTTTGTGTGTTTTTTAAAAACAGTGTTTGTCTTGACTCTGTTACTCGCAACTGAACACATTCATGTTAATAAAATTTCTCTCATATTTAAAATTCTTTTTAAATTCTCCTTTCTTAGCACTCATTTCAATTTGCAAGTATATATATGTTTGATTATGTATTTGCTGTTAGACAGTAGGAGGAGGATGGGATTCTTTTTCTCTCTTAATCTTGCTGTCTCTCTAGAATATAGCATAGGACCTAGCATTGAGCACTAGGCAATAATTATTGATTGAATAAATGAAGAAACAAAAGAATAAACTGATACCTAGGAAATTAAATGCTTTTCCAAATAGCATATGGGAGCTGAGTGTAGAGTGCTATCTTTAGGATACCACTCCTTGACCCTTTAAAATCTAAGACTATGGAAATGAATGTGTAGCCATTGCCCGCCTCCCAGAAAATAGGTTAGATATTGGGATGAGGTCAGACTGCAGATGCCAGTATTTGAATAAAAGTTCAATAAAAGTTCAGATGTGACCCTTAGGACTAATTCTGACCTCTTGGCTCCAGGAGCTAAATTTCACACTCTTTCAGTAACAGGGGAGATGCTCAAACCATTTTGTATCTAATAAATTGATTAACATAATATTAACCAAGATCTTATGCTATAGCTCTTAAAGCTGCATTTAAAGTCTTCTTTTTTCAAAAGGCAATTAATGGCACATGGAAAATTAGTTTTAAGCCTGACCAACCACCCTGAGTTCTATAGAAACCAAGACTTCATTTGGGAGAAGAAGGCACCACTTTGCTTAATGTACTTGTCCCTTCAACATTAAAAAGAAATCTATCTCTGAGATGTACTCCTGACTCCTCCACATCCTCTATGTGGCTGCCTTCAGATTTTGTAGTGTTGTTGTGATTGACTCCTTCTTAATTTCTTCCCTGTAAAACTCTAGCCCACAAAGTTCTTTCCTTTCAACCTCATTAGCTATTGTCTGGACTCCTAAACTGACTTGACTCTTTAGTACATTTAATTCTCTGTGTATGCCAGTTCTTTCCTCCCCTCCTCAAAAAGAATGAAAGCTTCTTGAAAATGGAAATTGGTACTTGAGTTTATAGTACCCACAGCACCTTATAGAGGGTAGTTTCATGTTTCTACTTAGAGCATTTTAAGGTACAAACTAAATGGCCTAACACAAAAGCTGAAATCACAAAAAATCGGTTGGAGGAATGAAGCTACTAAGAGCAGGGAAGCTTTATATTTTTCTCTTCTATTTTATTGGATTCTTCTTATAATGAGTATGTGTTATTGCTTAAGTTTTAAATACAAATATAAAACAGAACTGGAAGACTTCTGTATCTAGCTTACCTTTCCTAAGAAGCCTTCTTGGGCCTGATCAGGTGGTGGCACAGTGGATAGAATGTCAACCTGGGATCTTAAGGGCCCAGGTTCAAAACCTCAAGGTCTCTGGCTGAAGTATGGGTCTTCAGCTTAAGCGTGGGATCATAGACACGACTCCATAGTCACTGGCTTGAGCCCAAGGGTTGCTGGCTTGAAGTCCAAAAGTCTCTCTGGCTTCAAGCCCAAGATCGCTGGCTTGAGCAAGGGGTCACTGACCCAGCTGCAGCCCCCTGGTCAGGACACATATGAAAAAGTAATCAATGAACAACTAAGGTGCTGCAACTACAAGTTGATGCTTCTCATCTCTCTTCCTGTCTGTCCCTGTCTATTCCTCCATATCTCTCTCTCTCTCTCTCTCTCTCTCTCTCTCTCTCTCTCTCAACAGAGTCAGAGGAACAGATAGAGACAGACAGGAAGGGAAGAGATGAGAAGCTTCCATCTCTCTCTCTCTCTCTCTCTCTCTCTCTCTCTCTCTCTCATTTTTTTTTTGGCAGAGAATCAGAGGAACAGATAGGGGCAGACAGACAGGAAGGGAGAGAGATGAGAAGCATCAATTCTTCGTTGCAGCATCTTAGTTGTTCATTGATTACTCTCATATGTGCCTTGACTGGGGGGCTACAGCAGAGCTAGTGACCCCTTGCTCAAGCCAGCGACCTTGGAGCTCAAGCCAGTGACCATGGGGTCATGTCTATGATCCCATGCTCAAGCCAGTAACCCCTCACTCAAGCTGGTGAGCCCACACTCAAGACCTTGGGGTTTCGAACCTGAGTCCTCTGTGTCCCAATCTGATACTCTATCCACTGCACCACCAACTGATCAGGCTCTCTTAAAAATAAAAATGAGAGGAAGCATTTTTGGTTCCGAATATCTGAAGATACTGGATTAAATATTTAAACATTTCCTTAAATGTTCAATTCAGCTGTCAAAGGATAGGGCCACTGCTTTGCATAACTAAAGGTGAAATTAATAACAGCACGATTTTTATGTTGTGGCCCTACAAGAGAATGAGACAAATCCTAGAGAAAAATATAATGGAAAGCACAAATCCTAAGAGATATGTAACACTGAAACTTATAGCTGTCTTGGGGACAGTTGCCATTCCCTAGTGGCCAAGAGCTTTTCGTTTCAACAGGCTTTGTAATTTGGGGAACAGGAGACAAAGCCTACAGCCTATGAAAGGGAGAATTAGGAAAATGAAATCTTCCACTCAAAAGGAGATATTTAGGCAATTTCACTTTGAATGGAAGGGAGAAAAATTCCCCAGAAAATTCTTTACCCAGTGCAGCCCGAGAGTGCAGTTGGGCTGGAAAATAATATTCTATTTGTGGCCTGAAAATCTCCAATCGAGAATTTAGTCTAAAATGGTCTTGATAAATAATAAACTCGAAAAAAATGTTTGCAGCTTATATTACAGACATAGCATTGATATTCCTAATCTGTATTAAGAGCACCTAAAAATAGAGAAAAAAAAATTAATAACTCTGTGGGAAAATGGGCCAGACACACACAGTTTATAGAATAAAAGGAATGTAAATGGTTTAACCAATGTGAAAAATTACTTGACCTCATTCATAAGGTAAGAACCAATTAAAACTACATGAAAATACTGTCTCTCACCTATTATACTAGCAAAAGTCCAAAAGTTGATAGCATATTTTGTTTGTTAAGCTGTGGGGAAATAGGCTCTCATATATTGCTGGTGGAACTATAAAATGATAAAATCCTGCCTTGGCAGGGTGGCTCAGTTGGTAAGAAGAGCATTGTCCTGATGTTCCAGGGTTGGAGGTTCGACCCCTGGTCAGGTCACATGTAAGAATCAACCCAGGAATGCATGAATGGATGGAGCAACAAAGCCATGTTTCTCTCTTTCACATCTTCTCTCTCTAAAACAATAAATAAAAAATGAATTTTAAAAAATGCAGCATTTCTGCCTGACCTGTGATTGTGCAATGGATAAAGCATCGACCTGGAATGGTGAGGTTGGTGGTTTGAGACCCTGGGCTTACCTGGTCAAGGCACATACAAGAAGCACCTTCTACATGTTGATGCTTACTGCTCCTCCCTCCATTTCTGTCTCTCCTCTCTCTTGAATCAATCTTTAAAAATGCAGCTCTTGGCCCTGGCTGGTTGGCTCAGTGGTAGAGCGTCGGCCTGGCATGCAGAAGTCCCGGGTTCGATTCCTGGCCAGGGCACACAGGAGAAGCGCCCATCTGCGTCTCCACACCTCCCCCTCTCCTTCCTCTCTGTCTCTCTCTTCCCCTCCTGCAGCCAAGGCTCCATTGGAGCAAAGATGGCCCCGGGCGCTGGGGATGGCTCTGTGGCCTCTGCCTCAGGCGCTAGAGTGGCTCTGGTAGCGACAAAGCAACACCCCGGATGGGCAGAGCATCGCCCCCTGGTGGGCGTGCTGGGTGGATCCTGGTCGGGCGCATGCGGGAGTCTGTCTGACTGTCTCTCCCCGTTTCCAGCTTCAGAAAAATACAAAAAAAAAAAAAAATACAGCTCTTCTGGGAAGAAATTTGGCAGTATCTAGCAAAATTGCAAGTATGTTTACTCTTTGAAATAGTATTCCTACTTCCAGAGTTCTGTCTTTAAAATATACTGGTAAAATACAAAAAGAGCCTGGCCAGTGATGACACAGTGGGTAGAATGCTGACCTAGAACGCTGAAGTCACCAGTACCAGTTCAAAACCCTGGGCTTGCCTGGTCAAGGCACATCAATACAAACAAGCAATCAATGAACAGTTAGAGTGAAGCAACTACTGGTACTTCTCATTCCCTTCCCTCTCCTTTCTCTGTAAAATCAATAAAGAAAATCTTTTTTAAAAATAGAAAAAGACATATGCATGTTCAAGGTATTCATTATAGCACTATTATTATTAGCAAGACAGAAATCAGCCCAAACATCCAAAAGTAGGAAATAGAATGAATTGTGTAATTTATTCCATGGAACACTATACAGTTATAGAAAAGATTAGAGAATATTTGTGTAATATAGAATATCTTTTTTATGTTATATATATTTTATCACAATTTTATTTCTAATTAAAAATTTTTATTTTTCAATTAGAGTTGACATACAATATTATATTAGTTTCAAGTGTACAACATAATGATTAGACATTTCTATAACTTAATGAGGTAGTCACCCTGATAAGTCTAGTACTCATCTGGCACCATACGTAATTAATACAATATTATTGACTATATTCTCTTTGCTGTATTTGATATCTCCTTGACCGTTTTTATAACTGGCAATTTGTATTTTTTTTAATTTATGATTTTAATTTGTGTTTACATAGATTCAAGTGTCCCACCGAATATATCTTCCCCCCACCCCCTTATTCTGCAATTCATATTTCTTAATACCTTTACCTTTTTTACCTATTCCTCCAACCCCTCCCCACCTGGCAGTCAATTTATTCTCTGTATCTGTGAGTTTGTTTCTGTTTTTTTTATTATATTCTACATATAAGTGAAACATACGGTATTTCTTTTTCTTACACTTACTTCACTTAGCATAATACTCTCTAGGTTCATCCATATTGTCACAAATGGCAGAATTTTATTCTTTTTATGGCTGAGTAATACTCCATTGTATATGTGTACCATATCTTGAGCCATTTATCTTTTGATGGACAGTTTGGTTGCTTCTATAATATTGGCTAATGTAAATATGCAGTGAATATAGGGGTTCATGTATTATTTTGAATTTATGATTTGAATTTCTTTGGGTAAATACCCAGAAGTAAAATTCCTCCATCATATGGTAGCTCTATTTTTAATCTTTTGGGGAGCCTGCATACCGTTTTCCATAGTAACTGCACCAATTTGCAGTTCCAGCAATGCTGCAGGAGGTTCCCTTTTCTCCATATCCTCGCCAACACTTGTTTATTGATTTATTGATGAAAGCCATTCTGATGCCCACAAATCTTAGAGTATGTTTCCTTGGGAACCTGGCTCTGACATGCCTCCTGCTAGAAGTACATACCACAACCTATGAAGTTGTCTTGAATAGAAAATCAAATCTGAATCTGATCAAGATCCGACTTCCAATTTAGAGGAAACACTGGAGACAGGAGATATGTTAAGCAATATAATGGACATGGAATCGGCAAAGTCAAGATCAGACTGTTGGCAGCTGTAAAACTACTGGATTTTTCAACAAATAAATTACAAGAAAAAATACCAGAGGGAATGAAACCCATAAATTAAAAGATAAATTTTAGATCTTGACAAAATCAGAAATCTGTTTAAAAATTATGAGATAGTTGGGCTCTTTAAACAATTATTTGGTAAGGAATTATTGTCAAAAGTTTTTTGTTTTGTTTTTTTTCTTAAGTTGAAAACGGGGAGGCAGTCAGACAGACTTCCGCATGCGCCTGACCGGGATCCACCCGGCATGCCCACCAGGGGGCGATGCTCTGCCCATCTGGGGCTTCGCTCTGCCACAATCAGAGCCATTCTAGCCTGGGCAAACTTTGCTCCAATGGAGCCTCGGCTGCGGGAGGGGAAGAGAGAAATAGAGAGGAGGGAGAGGGGGAGGGGTGGAGAAGCAGGTGAGTGCCTCTCCTGTGTGCCCTGGCCGGAAATCGAACCCAGGACTCCCACACGCCAGGCCGACGCTCTACCACTGAGCCAACTGGCCAGGACCTATTGTCAAAAGTTTTTAATGTGAAATGGTATTGTGATTGTTTTATAAAAAAAAGAGTCCTTTTAGAGAAACATACTGGACAATTAATGGATAAAATGCCAGGGCCTCTGAGTGTTGCATTGTACTTATCTAGAGGAGGTAGGTAGATGGGTAGGTTGGGGTACACATGAAACAGGACTGGCCTTGACTTCATAATTTTTAGAGATGAGTGACAAACCCATGGAGGATTATTACATCACTCTAACTTAGTCTATAGACAAAACTTTACATAAGAAAAAGTTGGCTTTGTTTTGTTTTTAACATAGTTCCAAATTGGCAGAATTTCCAAGTTACTGGTGGAACAATATAAAAATATTCTTAAATCTAGGCCTGAAACTATCTCCACAAAGAAAATATTTCCAGTGCTCATGAGCTCCCAATCAAAATATCGCAAAGCACACACAGAAATAAGGCATCATGAGTGAAAGCAGAAACAACATAATCAGACCTGTAAAACTACAGACAGTAAGACTCTGAGGGTACAGAATATAAAATAATTCTTTCAATATGTTTAAAGAAATAAAAGATTTTATCAAAAGTATGAACAAAGAATATAAGATGATAAAAATGATAGTGTGTTGGAATACTTGTAAGAGATACAAATAGAATTTCTAGAAGTGGAAAATATAATTGCATCTTAGCAATTATGTAGATAAGGTAAACAACTGGTCAGACACAAGTGAAGAGTAATTAAGTGAACTGGGATATAGAATTGAAGAAATTACGAAGTACAACAGAGAGCTACAATAATGAAAAAAGAAAAAAGGTTAAGAGACATAGAGAATAGAATGAAAGGTCTAAATGAATTCCAGAAGGATAAAGAGAATGTGGAAGAGGCTATATATAAAGAGGTTTGGCTGATACTTTTCTAAAATTGATAAAGGATGTGAATTCTGATTTAGGAATCTCAATGAATCTCAGGCACAATGATCAAGAATTGTGTGTGTGTGTGTGTGTGTGTGTGTGTGTGTGTATGTGACAGAGAGTGACAGACAGGAAGGGAGAGAGATGAGAAGCATCAATTCTTGGTTGCAGCACCTTAGTTGTTCATTGATTGTTTTCTCATATGTGCCTTGATGGGGAAGGGGGCTACAGCAGAGTGAGTGACCCCTTGCTCAAGTCAGCAACCTTGGGCTTCAAACCAGGAACCTTTGGGCTCAAGCCAGTGACCATGGGGTCATGTCCATGATCCCACACTCAAGCCAGTGACTCCATGCTCAAGCTGGTGATCTGGCACTCAAGCCAGCAACCTCGGGGTTTCAAACCTGGGTCTTCCGCATCCCAGTTCAACGCTCTATTCACTCCGCCACCGCCTGGTCAGGCAAGAAGAAATATATTTCTAACAACATGGTTGCATGCTGAGAGGACCTGTGGCTGCTATCACCCAAACCCACTGAGCACTCTACACCTGGAGTCCCGATGTCACTCACAGAGAAGTTTTTTATTGTCCCCACTCCCAGTTCCAGAGCTTCCTGGCTCAGAGATTTTGCCTAGGAGAGATGCAAGGCCATAAAACATAGCTCCTATTCTCTTCCCAATGGAACTGATTTTATGGGCAGCAGAGTGTATAGAAGTTCAGACCTAAGCACACACTCAAGAATAGTGGTGGTTATGGTGAAAGGCAACTGGGAGGAGATTGATGGATTTAAAAAAGATACAGCCTAAACTCTCAGCCGGCTAGTTTGCAGGAGGGACCTAGGGAGTAAGACAGTTGGGAGAAGCCCTCCTAGGGTCAAAACAAACATTAAACAGGGACCTCAGAAACTAGTCCTTCAAAAGAGCTGTGAGTTAACTGGATTAGTTTGTAGAACAGTTAAAGCCCCAGGGCCTTGTCTGAAAAAAAAAAATAGAGCTCCTTATATTTTAAGGATTAACTTTTAGTGTTGCAAATATTTTTTCCAGGTTTTTTCGTGTTTTGGTTTTTTTTAACCTTCTATATGGTATCTTCCTTATGTTAAAAATATTTACTTAGCCAAAATTATTTATCTGTCATTTCATGGTTTCTGGTTTTTTATGACATATACTTACTAAAGCCTTTTCTACATCAAGAGTGTATATAAATGTTTTGTCTTCATATTATTTCAAAAATATGGAATATTTCAAACATAAAGAGGAATTTAGACAATTTTATACTCCTTTCCCACCCATATTTAATAAACTAAAATTTGCTATATTTGCTTCAGCTCTTTTAAAGAAATAAAATATTAGATACAATTGAAGACTTATATAATCCTTTCTAATTTGATTTTCTTTCTTCACCTCCAGAGGAAAAGAAAATACACTGTTCTCAATTCTGTGTCATAATCTATTTTTAATAATTTACCATTTATATCTGTCTTCATAGTAAGAGTGTGTGTGTGTGTGTGTGTGTGTGTGTGTATGTGTGTGTATTTTAGTTTTTGGCAATTTAATGGGTGTGAAATGGTATCTCATTCTTTTTCTTTTTTTTCTTTTTAATTTTCATTTATTGAATTTAACAAGAGAAAAAGAGAGGGAGGGAGAGAAAAACAGAGTGGGGGGTGGGGGAACATGGATCTCTTCTTGTATGTGGCCTGACTGGGATTGAACCAGCAACCTCTGTGCTTCAGGACCATGCTCTAACCAGCTGAGCATCTGGCCAGGGCTCATTCTTTTTATTTATTTTTATTTTTTAAAAATATTTTATTTATTGATTTTTAGAGAGAGAGGGGAGAGAGAAAGAAAGAGAGAGAAGGGGGAGGAGCAGGAAGCATCAACTCCCATATGTGCCTTGACCAGGCAAGCCCAAGGTTTCGAACTGGCAACCTCAGTGTTCCAGGTTGACGCTTTATCCCACTGCGCCACCACAGGTCAGGCCAATTCTTTTTAATTCACTCCTCTCTATTATTGAGGTCAAGTATCCCCTCTCCCTCATAATTGGAATCATACTGTATATACTGCTCAGAAACTTCCTTCCTCCCTTTCTCCTATTTTCTTTCTTCTTCCTGTTTTTGGTTGAGTACATTTTTATGTTTTTGTACCATCAGGGCTGCTACTTTAAAAAATTATTTCTTCCTATGTTTTGTCCATTTTTCTATTGTCTTTAATTTATTTGTTTAGTAGGCATTTTTATATAAGTCATATGGATACTTATCTATAGTATACATATTTAATGTATAGTATATATAATCTGGGTGCTTATCTTTTGTCAGTTAACATGCATAGCAAATATCTTTGAGTATGTGGCTGGTTATCTAACATTGCCTGTGTTGCCTTTTGTTATACATGCTTTAAAATAGTTTTATAGAGTCAAAATTATCAATCTTTTGTTTATAGTTTGGTCTCTTTATGTTTTAAGAAGCTCTTTCTTACCTTGAGGTTATAAGATATTATCTTCCAAGAGTATAAAGTTTTGACACTTAGAATTTTATTCTAAAATTTCTTTTTCTGAAAAAAATAAAAAAGAAATTTCTTTTTCTGTGCTTTGAGATCTAAATTTAATTTTAATTTTTACCATACAGCACCCAAGTTTTTCTAGTACCATATTAATGAGTAGTCTTATCTTTTTTCTAGTGAATTATAATGGTTCTTTTACAACGTACTGAGTTCCCTTATTTGTATGTTTGTATTATGATCCGTTGATCTCCTTTTTTTTTTTCTTTTTTTTTTTTTTTTTTCTTTTTTCTGAAGCTGGAAACAGGGAGAGACAGTCAGACAGACTCCCGCATGCGCCCGACCGGGATCCACCCGGCACGCCCACCAGGGGCGATGCTCTGCCCACCAGGGGGCGATGCTCTGCCCATCCTGGGCGTCGCCATGTTGCGACCAGAGCCACTCTAGCGCCTGGGGCAGAGGCCACAGAGCCATCCCCAGCGCCCGGGCCATCTTTGCTCCAATGGAGCCTTGGCTGCGGGAGGGGAAGAGAGAGACAGAGAGGAAAGCACGGCGGAGGGGTGGAGAAGCAAATGGGCGCCTCTCCTATGTGCCCTGGCCGGGAATCGAACCCTGGTCCTCCGCACGCTAGGCCGACGCTCTACCACTGAGCCAACCGGCCAGGGCCGATCTCCTTTTTTTTTTTTTTAAAGTGAGAGGCAGGGAGAGGCAGAGAGACAGACTCCTGCATGTGCCTAGACCAGGTCTACCCGGCAGGCCCCCTACAGGGCAATGCTCTGCCTGTCAGGGGCTGCTGCTCCATTGTTTGGCAACTGAGCTATTTTAGCGCCTGAGGCAAGGCCATGGAGCCATCCTCAGCACCCAGGGCCATCTTTCTTGAACCATTCAAGCCATGGGTGTGCGAGGAGAAGAGAAAGAGAAATGGGGGGTGGGGTGTGTGTGAAACAGATGGTCATTTCTTCAGTGTGCCCTGACTGAGAATTACTGAGAAACTAGTACTTCTACACACCAGCTAACACTCTACTGCTGAGCCAACTGGCCACGGCTCACTGATCTTTTTTAATCCTTTCACCAGCCTCATTATTTCAAGTACTATAGTTTTATAAGTCTTTTTAAATTGATTAATTTCAGAAAGATGGAGAGAGAAAGGGAAGCATTCATTTGTTGTTCCACTTAGTTGTGTGTTGATTAGTCATTTCCCGTTATGTGCCCTAACTGGGGATCATGCCCACAGCCTTGGTGTTTCAAGGCGACACTCTAACAGACTGAGCTATGTGGCCAGGGCCTATAAGTTTTGATATCAGGTAAAACAAATCCTTTTTCTTATTCTTTTTAAAAATTGCCTTGGATATTTGTGGCCCTTTCATCTTCCATACAGACTTTAAGCACACTTTGTCAGGGTACACAAAACTCTGGGTATTTCGGCCTGACCTGTGGTGGCACAGTGGATAAAGTGTCGACCTGGAAATGCTGAGGTTGCCGGTTCGAAACCCTGGGCTTGCCTGGTCAAGCATCATGGGAGTTGATGCTTCTAGCTCCTCTCCCCTTCTCTCTCTCTGTCTCTCTCTCCTCTCTCTCCCTCTCTGTCTCTCTCTCTCTCCTCTAAAAATGAATAATAAAAAAAAACTCTGGGTATTTCAATAAGAGTTGCAATAAATTTATAAGTTAATTTGTAAGAAATAACATTTATAAAATTATTTTCATCCATAAAAATGGCATATCTTTCAAGTTAGATATTTTAAAAATTTTCAATAAAGCTTCATTTTTTCCATATAGGTATTGAATTTCTTTTGTTATTTTTAAGTATCAATATTTTTTTTGTTATCTTTAAGTATTTGTTATTCCAAATAGGATCATTTTCAAGTTTTTATTTTCTAATTTGTTGCTGTATGATTTTATATCTAACAAACTTATTATTCTGAATAGTTTATGTATATTTTTCTTAGATGTTCTTTGTAAACAGTCAAATCATATAAAAATAAGTTTCTTTCAATCTTCATCTCTCAATTTGTCCTTTTTAAATTGCATTGTTTAACTCCTTAACTACAGTGTTTATAAGATATGCCTTGTTCATGGATGGGAATAATTTTGTAAATATGTTTATTGAAATACTAGCAGTAGTCCTATTCCTGTCTTTAGAGGGAATGATTCAAATATTTTACCATTAAATAGGATATTTATTTTAGGTTTTTAATAGACTACAATTTTTTTTTAACAGAGACAGAGAGGGAGTCAGAGAGGGATAGACAGGGACAGACACACAGGAATGGAGAGATGAGAAGCATCATTAGTTTTTCGTTGTGCATTGCAACACCTTAGTTGTTCATTGATTGCTTTCTCATGTGCCTTGACCGCGGGCTTTCAGCAGACCCAGTAACCCGTTGCTGGAGCCAGGGACCTTGGGTCCAAGCTGGTGAGCTTTTGCTCAAACCAGATGAGCCTGTGCTTAAGCTGGTGACCTTGGGGTCTCGAACCTGGGTCCTTGGCATCCCAGTCCGATGCTCTATCCACTGTGCCACTGCCTGATCAAGCTAGACTACAAATATTTTATTTTTAGCTTGCTAAGATTTTTTTTTTTTTTAGATTTTTTAAAAATTCATTTTAAAGAGGATAGAGAAAGAGAGAGAGGAGAAGGGAGGGAGGAACAGGAAGCATCAGTTCTCATATGTGCCTTGACCAGGCAAGCCCAGGGTTTCAAACTGGCAATATCAGTGTTCCAGGTTGACGCTTTATCCACTGCACCACCACAGGTCAGGCTAAGATTTTTTTAAAATTAGGAATTGGTATTAGAGTTTATTGATAATTTTTTGTATCCATAGAGATGATTATATGATTTTGGTTCTGTAATATACTGATGTGATGAAATGCACTAGAAGATTGTCTAACATTCTACTTGGCAGTGATATATTATTATTGTTAATATTTTGTTGGGATTCAGCTTGCTAATTTTTAACTTAGGATTTATATATTTGTGATAGTAAATTATATTGGGCATGTTGTTTTTCTTTGTCATAATATTATTGTATGGTTTTTGTAGAAGAGTTGCAGGGGTTTATGGGATTTGGAATACTTTCCTTCTCTAATGTCTGGAACATTTTGTACAAGATGGGATTGTCAGTACCTTAAAGGCTTGATGAAACTCACCAGTAAAGCCATCTGGGCTTGATAGTTTTTGGAGGGTAGGTTTAAAATTTTTTCCTTACTCAATTTTATTAATATTATAAGTTTCTTTAGATTTCTATCTCATACTGAGTCAATTTTGGTCATTTTACACATATAAAGTTGTTCATTTAATTTCATTTTTCACATTTATTGACAAAGTTTAAAAAATATTAGGATTTTTTATTTTCATCTGTACTGCATATATATTTTAAAAGGCTTTATTCATTTTAGGAGGTGGGAAGAGAGAGAGAGAGAAGTGTGGGTAGGAGCAGGAAGCATTAACTCCCAAATGTGCCTGGACCAGGCAGGCCCACAGTTTTGAACCGTTGACCTCAGCATTCCAGGCCTATACTTTATCCACTGCACTTCCACAGGTCAGGTTTATACTGCATCTATAGTTATATCTCCCTTTTCATTCCTAATATTATTTATCTGTTCTCATCTCTTTTTTTACTTGGTCATGCTTGCTAGAGATTTATCTTTTAGTAGTCTTTCGGTTTTGTTAATCCTTTTTCCCCCTTCCGAATTAACTTATTTGTGCAATTAACTATTATTTTCAACTGTACATTCTCTTTGGGTTCATTCTTTTGGGTTTTTTTGTCTAACTGTTCAAGTTGAATGCATAGCTTATTAATATTCAGTCACTTTGTATTTGAAAATATATATAAGGCAGTTTTTCTCTTTAATACCATTTTAGCTAAGTGTTTTATAATTTACTATATATATCATAGTTGTTACTATATATATCATAGTTGTTTTGTTTTTTGGATCCATGAATTTAGTAATGTAGTTTTAGTTTCCCAAATACAGTGGGTTTTTTTCCATATATGTATGTGTATATATGTATGTATACTGCTTACAAAAATTAGGGAATATTTTAAAATGAATATGAAGCTATAAAGTATCCCCTAGTTTTTGTGAGCAGTGTATTTTGCATTGTGAGCAAATAGTCTGTATGGTAATAATTCTTTAGTGTTTGTTGAGCTTTCTTTTTTTTCTTGACAGGTGGTTAGTTTTTGTAAATAACCTGTGCTTCTAAAGAGTGAGTGGTTTTTATTTGTTGGATACATGCAATTTTTTGTTTTATATATTTATGTATATGAATTCAATTTTTATATAGCTTGTTTATATCTCCTTTTTTCTTATTTGTGGCCAGCCTCACTTTTTTTTTTTTTTTGAGAAACTTATAATGAAATCTCTTAATGTGATTATATACTTCTGTTTCTTCATATAATTCTCAATTTTTGCTTTATTTTGAGCTAAACTTGTTAGGGAGGGAAGAGGTGGGCTCTATGGAAAAGTCTTTATTTTTTGTGACAGAGAGAGAGACAGAGAGAGGGACAGATAGGGACAGACAGACAGACAGGAAGGGAGAGAGATGAGAAGCATCAATTCTTTGCTGGGGCACCTTAGTTGTTCATTGATTGTTTTCTTCAGACAGGAAGGGAGAGAGATGAGAAGCATCAGTTCTTTGCTGGGGCACCTTAGTTGTTCATTAATTGTTTTCTTATATGTGCCTTGATGGGGGAGGGGGCTACAGCAGAACAAATGACCCCTTGCTCAAGCCAGCGACCCCGCAACTCAAGCTGGTGGGCTTGCGCTCAAGCTGGCGACTTCAGGATTTCAAACCTGAGTCCTCTGTGTCCCAGTCTGAGGCTCTGTCCATTGTGCCACCACCTGCTCAGGCTGAGAAAGTTTTCTTATTCAGGCTAGTTCCCATTGACAATAGTCTGAGTAGTAGTCAGGATGTAATATGATAAAACTCTGTTCTTCCTTTCCTTCCATGGTCCACTTATGCATTAGGAGGTGTCCAGTAAGCCCCGACTGAATTGAATTGAGTCTCATTAGGAATTTCATGCCCACAGGATTCAGCCCATTGGCAATGAACCCTGAAAACAACTCTCACCGGCTTTTCCAGAAATAGGCTTGGCCAGATTGGACAAGCACGTTTTAAATTCTGCTCCGGTTGGCTGCAGGATTTGGGTTTGTACCAGCCCCCTGCAGTCGCCGGTCAATAAACTTCTCAAAAATTCATTTAAAAAAAAAACAAAAAACTGCTCCGGTTCATTTTTTCAGAACACTCAAACCCCTTCTGAATAGTTTCTCTGTGATATTTAAGACACAGGGTCATATATTATTATTATTATTATTATTATTATTATTATTATTATTAAAGTGAGGATTGGGGAGGCAAAGAGACAGACTTCTGCATGCACTTTGACCAAGATCCACCTGGCAAGCCCTCTACCCGGTGATGCTCTGCCCATCTGGGGCCGCTATTTTAGTACCTAAGGCAAGGCCATGCATCCTCAGTGCCCAGGACCAACTTGCTCAAACCATTTGAGCCATGGCTGTAGGAGGGGAAGAAAGAAAGAGAAGGGGAAGGGAGAGGGGTGGAGAACCAGATAGTCGCTTTGCCTGTGTGCCCTGACCAGGAGTCAAACCCAGGACTTGTACATGCTGGGCCCATGCTCTACCACTGAGCCAACCTGCCAGGACTGTCACAGGGTCATAAATGGGACCTTCTCCTGTCATACTCCCTCTCCTCTCTCCTTCTCATCAAGTACTTCTGAGTGTTTTGTTTATTGAATTCTGATCAGTTAGAAGTTTTCTCTCCCAGCCTTTCTTCTGCTTGTAACGAAGAGAATCCATAAAGGGTAGGAGGAGGACAGTAATTGAGAGATGGCAGGAAATATTAGCCCTGACACCCTGTGATGACAGCCATGCTCTACTGTGCTGCCTGGGCTGGGTAGAGTCTGGTGGGGGAGTCTCGGCTTTTGCAGGAAGTTGGCTGCATCCTGTTATCTCAGAATATGTGTGAAGTGTTTAACAAATATCACTGAGTAAAAGGCTGTCATGTGGCTGTGAAACAGAAGGATTTCTTTGTATTGGACAATTCATAATCCCTTTGTTTTAAAGAAATCTCTGACTTTCCAGGCTGTCTCCCAGCCCCCACTGCATTTCATTTGTGTACACAACCTTGAGGTTTAAAGCTAATTTATTTCTATCTTATTCCAGCTTTTATATTGCATTTAATCAGTTGCTTTGGTCCCACTGTTAACTTCAGGCAGGCTTGCCAGGAAAGGATTATAGCTGGGCCCTGGTGCCCCAGCCCCATCCAGAGCATCTGGCCAACATTCCCGAGTGCAGAATGTCTCAGAGGCTTCCTGCTGTCTTTGACTGGCAAGTGAAGGGTAGTTTAGGCTGTAATGGAGCCTTCCCTTTGCAGAACACTGAGAAAATGGGAAGGGTACAAGGGGCTAAAGGTTCATTTGAAAGCCACCTGGAAAGTGTATGAAAAAATAAAATGCAGGCCACCAGCCCAAATCCCAGGAGTCATCCCCAAGTTTCTTTTTGTGGTTAGGTCATTTAAGTTCTCATGGGAAAGAGTTAAGGATAAAGGGTACCCCCATAGGGTTTCTGGTTAACATTAAACTGGTAGTTCTGGGGACATCTTGAGAGAATTTACATCATGGTGGTTGCTCTGGTATGTTCATTCTGAGTGTTTTTCCACAGTCATTATCTTGGTGGAAAACTCTTAGTGTCCACATTGGGATGGGCACTAAGGTTCAAAGAAAAGCAAAGACCAAGCAAAAAGTAGGTTCAGTAGTAAACTTATTGGGCAGTTCTTAGCCACGAAGAGAGGATAGGAAGAGGTAAGCCCTGGTGCATGCATACCTGTGGCGTTCAACACGAAATCCCTGTTGTCCAGATCTTTTGCCAAAGAGCTATGGACAGTGGTCAGTGGCTGAATGGAGAGGAGCCTCAAATCCCCCTCAGTCCCTCTGTTGAAGTGATTTGTTCAAGACCACAGAGCTGGCTAGCTGAAGCCAGAATCAGAAGATGAGTCAGAAGCTCTGATTTTCGGGCTAAGATAATGGGCTTCAGGTAGCATTTCCTGTCCAGTCAACAGAACTCCTGGGATCTGGAACAAAGTATTCCTGAAAAATTTGGATAAAGCTTCCCACTCCAGCCCAATAACACAAAATGAACTTTGTCTTTAATGAGATACAGTTTTAACTTTGCAAAGGTGAGAAACTATTGGGGGGCTTATCAAGCTAGATGGTGCCTTGGTGTTAGATTGATCAATGGGTTTCTTATACAAAGCCTGCCCGTCTGCCTGCCTGCCTGCTCTCCCTTACTTTCCCCTTCTCCTCCCTTTGTTCTTACAGCCTGTCTTCAGATATTCATAATGACCATCTCTCGCTCTCTTTTTTTTTTTTTTTTAACAGAGACAGTCAGAGAGAGGGATAGATAGGGAAAGACAGACAGACAGGAAAGGAGAGAGATAAGCATCAATCATCAGTTTTTCATTGGGACACCTTAGTTGTTCATTGATTGCTTTCTCATATGTGCCTTGACCGGGGGGCTATAGCAGGCTGACCCTTTGCTCAAGCCAGCGACCTTGGGTCCAAGCTGGTGAGCTTTGCTCAAACCACATGAGCCCGTGCTCAAGCTGGCAACCTTGAGGTCTCGAACCTGGGTCCTCCACATCCCAGTTCGCCACTGCGCCACCACCTGGTCAGGCATGACCATCTCTCTTGCTATGGCTAATCTTGGCCTTGTGCTCTTGAAGTTCGAACCCAAAGTTTCACTACAATTACATGGCTTAGAGCAGCGGTTCTCAACCTGTGGGTTGCGACCCCCGCCGGGGTCTTTAATACTTTGGAAAGTTTTCAGATTAGTGTTTATGAGGTGATTTACTTACATTTACAATTTTATGTCTTCAAATCTGACTTGATAATATATTTACATGGTTCAAAATTCAAAGGGCACAAAAGGTACGTGGAAAACACCACTTCCTCCCACTCCATCCCTGTTTCTTCCGGCTTCCCTTCCTCAGGACAACCAGTATTGCCAGTGTCTTCTAGGGATTTATACATATTTAAATTAAGCACATTCACCTATAGAATGTTTTCCCCTACTTTTACACAAAAGGTAGATTACTACTTATATATCATTCTACAATTTGCTTTTTCCATTTAATAATATGTCTTAGATGTCATTATCAGTACATAAAGAGCTTCTTAGGAGGTGATTTTTGTTTTTAATAAATGTAGAATGACTCGGGTGGAGGCTTTTGGGATAATGTGTGCATTGACCAATGTTTAAAAATGACAGCGCTCCAGTTAATTAGACTTCAGGCAAAATTTATTGTTTAAATGAAAAATATATTTTATTCTTGGGTATAAGAAGTGATTACTGATAACTTTTTAGAGCCAGTGTGACTCCCAAAGCATCTTCATTGATAAGTTTGGAATGACAGTGTCATTAGTTTTGTTTGTCAGTTTGTGCATTTCTGAATTTTAGTTTAAAACCTGTTAAGGCAATAAAGCAGCCACATGCTGGGTCTTCTGACTGCAGTGTCTCCCCTGCACTGTGTGGGGACCATTTGTAACAATCAAGTGTAGGGGACTGTGCTGGATATATCGTGGCCACTAGGTACTTTGGACTTTAGCGATGACCAGATAGATGCTTTGTCTTTGAAACTGTGAAAAGTAAAACTAAAAAGCTTAGTTAGCCTGACTAGGCGGTGGCACAGTGCATAGAATATTGGGCTAGGATGCTGAGGACCCAGGTTTGAGACCCTGAGGTCAGTGGCTTGAGCGCAGGCTCACCAGTTGAAGTGTGGGGTCACTGGATTGAGCGTGGGATCATAGATATGGACCTCATGGTCTCTGGCTTGAGCCCAAGGTCACTGGTTTGAGCAAGGGGTCACTGGCTTGGCTGGAGCCCCCTGGTCAAGACACATATGAGAAAGCAATCAGTGAACAACTAAGGTACTACAACTGTAAGTTGATGCTTCTCATCTCTCTCCCTTTCTGTCTGTTCCCCTCTCTCTCTCAAATAAATAACTAGATAGATAGATAGATAGATTGGTGAAATACTAAAACCTCCTAAATTGGCAATGCTTCCAGACCCAGGTGGCTGACTGATTGGGCTGTGTGGCCCTTTTATGTTCGTACTCTTGGTTGATAAAGAACTGATCCTTAGAGGGTTAAGTAGGGGGTAGATGATAGGGCTCCATCTTGAGTGTTTGCCAGGATAGCTACTTAAAGCTTCTGGGAGAGCCTAGCTGTTTACAGAAGACAAAGGCCACACTTTTTGCTCTTCATGGGGTTGTGAGGACTTCAAATCCTCAGGGACAGATTAAGATGTTTAGAGATCCTGAACACTGAACAGAATTTGGTGCCTGTTATCCCCTATCTCCTTTTCCCTGCTATTAGATAATTCAAAATAAAAAGAATTAAAAAATTTGAATTGTCCATTAGACCCAGGATGAGTGACTAGTTTGATTTTTAAAAAGAATGTATCAAATATATTGCCTGACTTGTGCTGGTGCAGTGGATAGAGCATCGACCTGGAATGCTGAGGTCACTGGTTCGAAACCGCAGGCTGGCCTGGTTGAGGCACATACAAAAGCAACTATGGGTCAGTGCTTCCCGCTCCACTCCCCATGCCCTGCCCTTCTGTCTTCTGTCTCTATCTCATCTTTCTCCCTCTCTCTCTTCTCTCTCTCAAATCCATAAATCTTAAAAAAGGATGTGTCAAATATCAAGTTGATTGAATATATTTTCCCTTTTTTTCCTCCATATGTGTTTATGTCCTTATGCTTTGCTGATGCTTAAGGACAAATTGAGTGTCTCTGTTGTATGATCCAGCATTGAGAGATTCTAGTTCTAAGGAGCTGCCTTCTTCCTAGGATTTGTGTGGCAGGCATTATTTCAAAATGTCAAGAATTTTGAAGTTTGTTTTTTGTTTGATTTTGTTTTACAGAGACAGAGAGTCAGAGAGAGGGATAGATAGGGACAGATAGGAAAGGAGAGAGATGAGAAGGATCAATCATCAGTTTTTCGTTGCAACACCTTAGTTGTTCATTGATTGCCCTCTCATAGGTGCCTTGACCGTGGGGTTACAGCAGACCAAGTAACCCCTTGCTCGAGCCAGCAACTTTGGGTCCGAGCTGGTGAACTTTTGCTCAAACCATATGAGCCTGTGCTCAAGCTGGTGACCTTGGGGTCTCGAACCTGGGTCCTCTGCATCCCAGTCCGACGTTCTATTCACTGCACCACCGCCTGGTCAAATTTTGAAGTTTTTTAAATGGTTTTTTTTGTTGTTGTTGTTTATTTATTTATTTATTTTTGTATTTTTCTGAAGCTGGAAACGGGGAAGCAGTCAGACAGACTCCCGCATGCGCCCGACCGGGATCCACCCGGCACGTCCACCAGGGGGTGATGCTCTGCCCATCCGGGACGTTGCTCTGTCGCGACCAGAGCCACTCTAGCGCCTGGGGCAGAGGCCAAGGAGCCATCCCGAGCGCCCGGGCCATCTTTTGCTCCAGTGGAGCCTTGGCTGCGGGAGGGGAAGAGAGAGAAAGAGAGGAAGGAGAGGGGGAGGGGTGGAGAAGCAGATGGGCGCCCCTCCTGTGTGCCCTGGCCAGGACTCGAACCCAGGACTTCTGCACGCCAGGCTGACGCTCTACCACTGAGCCAACCTGCCAGGGCCTTTTTTGTTTTTTTTAAATAAAATCTTTATCCAAACTGAATGCTAAAATAGCTTTGAAATTTTTCTCTAAGAAATGCATTTTCTTCTTGAGTGCTCCATGATGAAATCAGTCTTAATTTCAGTTCAGCTAGTGTGTAAAGACACACAGAGAGTGGTTATTAGTTCCCGAAGGAGACAAGACAGATGGAGCCCAGAATGGAATTGGCTTTATGATTAATTGAATTCTTGAAGAGTTGAACAGAGTTAGAGCTGATTTGGCCCAATCAGCACCTTGAGATGGTGGTTGAAGTCTGCGCCTGAAAGAGGAAAGGGTCACACTCAGATTTATCCTGTATGAAAATGGATTGGATGTATGCACCAGACTGTTCCCATTTTTAAATCATTGATGCAGGATAATTGGACTGGGAATAAACAAGATTAGAACTAGATTACAGATATTTGTGCAAGTTGTCTTCTAAAACAGAGTCGGTGGCCCTGGCCGGTTGGCTCAGTGGTAGAGCGTCGGCCTGGCATGCAGAAGTCCCAGGTTTGATTCCCGGCCAGGGCACACAGGAGAGGCACCCATCTGCTTCTCCACCCCTCCCCCTCTCCTTCCTCTCTGTCTCTCTCTTCCCCTCCCGCAGCTGAGGCTCCATTGGAGCAAAGATGGCCCGGGCGCTGGGGATGGCTCCTTGGCCTCTGCCCCAGGCGCTGGAGTGGCTCTGGTCGCAACAGAGTGACGCCCCAGAGGGGCAGAACATCGCCCCCTGGTGGGCAGAGCATTGCCCCCTGGTGGGCGTGCCGGGTGGATCCCGGTCGGGCGCATGCGGGAGTCTGTCTGACTGTCTCTCCCCGTTTCTAGCTTCAGAAAAATACAAATAAAACAAAAAAACAAAAAACTAAATCAGAGTCGGTGATTTGTTCTGAGCATGCGTTATCATTAGAGTGAATCATTGAAAGTTAGCAACACATCTGGAGCTGTCCAGCCAGAAGACGTAGAGGAAGGGTGGGGGGGAGCAGAGAGCTGCTTATGGTTGGGAACTAGGTGCAACTAGAGTGGTTTTCTGTCTTTTTTCTTTCCATCAGGGATGCATAATGCATTGGTTAGAAATGAAATGACTGCTGCTTCTCCACAGTGAATAAATGGATGTGTTCTTTTTTAATGTTTGGATCAAATAGTCATCTAGAGCAGCTGCTGACTTTGGAGACCCTGCAATCCAGGGAGTGGGAAGGAAGAAGGCCTGGTGCTGTGGGGACGGAAGCCACATTAATCACCAAGTCCATTAGAATGATGGGTGCCTTGGTGTCTTGCCAGGGGCCTGTTAGCACAGAACATTGTGGAGCTAGAGAGCTTGGGTTTGACTTCATGAACAGGCTACACCTCCCAGGCCCGCAGCTGAGGGAGGAAGCCCAAGTTCCCTCCCACCCCTTTCCCACCGCTAGCTCTAGCCGTGGATATGCAGTGGGGTGGGTCCTGATTCTGAGAATAACTCTGATTTAGTCCTGAAGTCAGGAGTCTGAACACATGGGTCATAGTGTCAGGTCTATCGCCAGCTGACACTTGAGTCATCATCTTATTTATAAAAACGAGGACTAGATAACCTGAGGTTCTTCCTGACTGAAGAAGTGTGTGTTGTCCCTTTCCTTCTGAGTCTTCTTCCAGGTGCTGGTGGTGCCTGTGCCACGCCCTTGGCAGCATACTGGGTTTAGGCCCATAGAAGTCCCATCGGACAGGCAAGCCTCATCCTTACCTTCTCGGTTTTGTTTTGTTTTTTTCCTTTTCATTTTTCTGTTATGAGCTCTTATGAGTCAGACTGCAGGCAGCTCATTTACATGGGAGTCAGCCAGAAGGAAAGCCGCTTGCAGTCTACTTTCATTTTGCCGTGGGAGGTGTTTTCCTGTTGAATTGCTAACCAGGCAGGTCAGAGGAAATCATAAGGGATCTCACTCATCCCTAGATGGAAATGAGTATTAGCAAAATATCTCAGAAGGGAGTGAAAAAAATCTTGATGACATTTCTCTACCTGACATACTAAGAAGGCACTGTCCTCAAGGGAAGGGGTGGTTCCTTGGTCCCAGATCCGAGAAGGTGAAACCCAAGCCCATGCTACACACTCAGGCCACTGTAGAGCTACAGACTGGGCCTTCCTCTCTCCTCTTCATTTCCCACTGCCATGTCCTGTGGTTAGCTTGGCCCTGCTGGCTGTTTTGTTGTAGCTTTCTTGTCTGCCCTTGTGTGAGGCACAAAAGAGTTTAATTTGCCATTTTTATTGGAGTCCCCTTTGTGAAGAATAGCTGCTGAGAAATATCAAATTCCCCTGAGTTCAGTATAGCCTTTGTTCTTGTCAAAGGCATCTCCTCCCTTTCCAGCTCAGCTTCAGCTAGACCCTTTGCCCTCCCCACCTCCTCAACTACCATCCCCACTCTGGGCCACAAGAGCAAGCAGTGCTCAGTAGATTTTCCTTCTTGCTTTTGTGTGGGGATGTGGGGATGGGAGGGGGAGTGGCAATCCTGTTTTAGGGGCCCAGGCCTGATTCACTGGACCTGAAAGGCCTCAAGCATGTATAGGAGAGGAAGGAATTGGAGGTATATTGTCAGTCTTGCCTGGAACCAAGTAGTCCAGTGTCTAAAGAGCTCACTTCTCTTTTGTGGTTGAGCCTGAATCTTATCTGCCATATGCCTAAAGCAGTACTTCTGGAATCCTGGAAATGCAGCTGTTTTATTCAGTGACTAGAGGACAGGCTAAACTTGTAAGCCTGCTGGTTATGTAAGTAAGGTAGAAGAGAAACTTGGTGTATGCCTTAGCGTTTGATTCTCCAGACTTTTGTTGGAATTTATTCTCTGATTTGGGAGAAAACTCTAGCCACTGTTGCTAATCCCCCAGTAAAGCCCAAAGTGATAGGAAGCTCTTTAGCCTCTAGGACAACACCTACTACTTGAGGCTCTTTGTCTCATCTATCTGTCCAATGACCAGTACTTTGGCATGGTATCTATCAGAGAGATGGCTGAATGAGCTGTTCTAGCTGTGGAAGATCTTGTCCAGGAGTGGTCTTTAGGAAGAGGTATGTCAACTAGGCTTGTGTCTGACAGGGACTCTCTTTCTGCTTGGACATTAGCGTTGTTCACATTCACAGTTTCTGCCTTGCCTTCCTTTTCTTTTTTTCTTGGGTGCAGCAGTCTGTATTGTGACTAGGTGGGTGGACAAGCTCTTTTGGGGAAGGTTGGTGGGACATGGGATACATATGAGGATGGAATAGGTGATGGTAGGATAGACATATTCTTGGACATATATCTCCTGTAAGTCTCCACAGTATGAAGGGACCTTTCCTTGCCCTGCCTCCTCCCTTCTGTGTGTGGCATCTCAGCCTCTGAACTACTAGACAAATGTGATTATTTAAAAAAAAAAAAAAAATCAGTGAAAGGAAGGGAAGCAGATATAGACTCCTGCATGCACCCTGACCAGGACCCACCTGGAAAACCCACTAGGGGGTAATGCTCTGTCCGTCTGGGGCGTTGCTCTGTCACTCAGCAACCAAGCTCTTTTTAGCACCTGAAGCAGAGGCTGTGGAAGCCATACGCAGTGCCTGTGGCCAACTCACTCCAATTGAGCAATGGCTTCAGGAGGGAGAGAGAGAGAGAGAGAGAGAGAGAGAGAGAAGTAAAAGGAGGAGGAGTGGAGAAGCAGATGGGTGCTTCTCCTGTGTGTTCTGACCGGGAATCAAACCTGGGACATCCACATGCTGGGCTGATGCTCTATCACTGAACCCACCAGCCAAGGCCTAATTTTTTCTTTATTTATTTGAGAGAAAAAGAGAGAGACAGTAACATCCATATGTTGCTGTATTTTCCCTGACCGAGGACCAAACCAGCAACCTCTGCACTTCAGGACAATGCTCTAAACAATTGAGCTATCCAGCCAGGGCAGCAAATGTGATTATTGATGGCAAGCTGGAAGTGGGGGAGCTAAGCCAGGTAGCAGACATGGCTGAGGGCTTCCTACCAAGAGGGATGCTTTTTGGAATAGTGCTGGATGCCACTCCCCCACCCCTCACCCTAAATGGGGTATTGTTAAGAAATAACTTTGTCTGCTAAACATCCCCAAAAACCATGCTGGGGAAGCCCTACAGGAAGCAGAGCTGCCATTTAGAGATGCAAAGGGACTCAGAGGCCGGGAGCACCTGGGTCCCACTGACTTGTGCAATGACTTTGCCAAAGCTCTTGACCTCTCTGTACTCTTACCTGGAAGAGGGGAGTATTCTCCTACCCCTCCTGGGCCCATGGAGAGAAACAAGATTATACCTATAAAATGCTCTGGTCTTGGTAAGAAAATGCTGTATCTCTGCCAGTTATTATAAATAGAGACATTGAAAATTGATAGGGCATCACTCTTAAAGCTGCAAATACTGCCCACTGCTGTTCATTTTCTAATGTATTCTCACCTTTTCCTAATGAAAGGAGGGGCAGATGCTTCCTGCCCTGCACACCTCTCTGATGGTTGAGAAGACTAACCAAATGATGAGCATAGCCAGACTGTGAACTGGGCAGAGGCATCTGCCAGCTGTGCTTATTGCCCATGGCGAACAGATTCGGAGAGGCCAGCTCATATGACACGTGTTTACTGAATTTCAACTCTATTATATTCTAAGGAGAGAGAAATATGTATTTGTCATATTTATGGCCCTCAAAATATTTAGAGTCTAGAGAAAGGCATGAAGAATGTTTAGAAATAACCAGAGTACCTGCAATATTCCAGACACTGAAGTAAGAGGTTTACATACATTTTCTCATTGACTCTGTCCAAGTAAGTGCTGTTATGAATAAGTACAATTATCATTTATATTTTACCCATGAGGAAACGGGCCTATTGAGGTCAAGTACTTCCTTAGGGTCACATAGCCAGCCTATGGTTAGAGCTAAAGCAGTGTGATAAAAAGCCAAGCTCTAAACAACTGTGCCATGCCAAGTGATGAGAAATGCAGAGAGAGAGAGAGAGAGAGAGACACTGAGATACAGACAGAGACACTGAGAGACAGAGAGGGTGGGAGGAAGGAAGTAATGAGATGGAGAGAGGTTGAAGGGGGGAGAGAGGTTGAGAGAGAGAGAGAGAGAGAGAGCGCTAGATATCTGGGTTCCTATTATTTTCTCTGCCATGAGTGATAATCAGCCATATTCTTTATCTTTATTTCCTTGTGCCATAGGTTAGATCCAACCCCAGAAGCAAAATCAGGATGTGTTTCAGGACTGGGCAGTAAATAAGAATCCTGATTTTGGTAGCTTACCAGTCCTATGAAGTGACTCTTGTCAAACACTCCCATCATGATGTGGACTTTGTTCCCTGGAGAAGGTAGTGTGGGGTTTCTTTCCTCCTTTTGTGATAAATTAGGTTCCGTAGTTCAATTCTCTGGTGAGGTCCTCCATTCACTTGCTCCTCCTCACAAGGAGAAGAAATCATTGAGAGCATGAGGTCCTTGGTCTCAGCTTGTGGTCCTGGACTCAGAATGCTGCTCAGAAGACATCATCTCCTTATTTCTCGGGACAGGCACCCAAGAAGAACTTCTAATGCATATGTGAGGCTTGTAGGGCAGCATTGGACCTTTTACACTGGATCTTTTACACTGGGAGAAGAGTTTGCCTGTTGTCACCAAAAACGAGAGAGACCCTGCGTTGGGGAGAGGGTCAAGCACAGTATTTTTAGCAAGCAATCCTTTATCGGCCTTCAGCTGTTTTAAAAATAGATACCACCCTTTTTTCTAATTGCTACCATTTGTCATCCTCTGTCCTTGCTTTTCACACACTGAACAGTTTGTGAATATTTATTTACTCCCCTAGAGCAAGTCTATGTGTGCAAGCGCTGGTGTACACGTGTGCATGTGCCTCTCAAACTCATTCAGCTCCTTTCTTTCCTATCATAGAAGGTGACATGGTGCCAAGCAGGGGCTCTTGTCTTTGAGCCCTTTTCTTTGGTGCTATAAACTGCTGGATTCTCGTACCTCTGTTTCTTACTCCTATTTATCTGTGAGGTTACCGCTCCCCTAACCCTGGTTGCCCAGATTGTATGCCTTTTTCAGAACTCAGACAACTTTGAACTCCCATACCATACTTCCACCTTCTTTCCTTGGCTGGTGAAATGCCTCCCTTCAAGATTCAAATCCAGGATCCCTGTAGTGCTTTGATGAGATACACTCTCTTGGACATTCAGCTCTTCAGGGTATTTTTTTTTATTGAATTTATTGGGATGATACTGGTTAACAAAATTATACAGGTTTCAGGTGCACGTCTTCTGTACACAGTATTGTGTGTTCACACACCCCCTGCCCTGTTGTTTCTGGTCTTGGCAAAGGCTAGTTGAGAGGAGTAGGGAGCCAGCTGTCGCCTCCTGTTTTCTTAGTAAAGTTCTACTTGTCAGCCACACTGACACATAAGCCCTAGCAGTTCTGAACAACAAAGGAAACTGGAGCCTGCCTCAGGGATGTTGTGTTGAGCTGAGGACTCTGGAAAGAATCTCCCTTGTTGCTGGGCACCTCTGTCTGGGATGGCCCCATTCCTGAGCCATTGGTCTGGGGTTTTTTTTGGTTTTGTTTTGTTTCTTTTTGTTTTTTTTTTAGCTCTTTAGAGTAGCTGAAAAGACAGGATGACTGACCGAGCAGGTGAGGGAGTTTATTGTTGTTGATGTGCATTTCTCAGCTATGTTTTAAAATCTAGTACCCTGGGATGCTTTTTCCCCATGCTCTTGTGGAAGTCTACATTTTCCCCCCTTTTAATAGCTTTTCTAGAAGAAATGATTCCAGATGTCATCTTATTTTCACTTCTGTCTCCTAGCAAGGAAGCCCTCTCTCCTAGTCCATAACAATACTTATCTCTTCTGGCCTTAATAATATATTCATTCATTCAAAAAAAGGTTTTGTATACCTACTGTATGCTAGGAACTCTGCTGTGTTGGGGATATGGTAGTGAGTAAGACATATTGTTCTCACTTCTTAAATAGTTTACCTTTTAGTTAGAAATTAATTTTGAAAAGTCAATTACTACATCATTAAAATGAAAAACTTGTGTGCTTCAAAGGCTACCATCAAGACAGTTTGACCAGAAAAAAACATTTTTTTTGGTATTTTTCTGAAGCTGGAAACGGGGAGAGACAGACAGACTCCCGCAGTCGCCTGACCGGGATCCACCCGGCACGCCCACCAGGGGCGACGCTCTGCCCACCAGGGGGCGATGCTCTGCCCCTGGGGGGGGGGTTGCTCTTGCCACGACCAGAGCCACTCTAGCGCCTGGGGCAGAGGCCGAGGAGCCATCCCCAGCACCCGGGCCATCTTTGCTCCAATGGAGCCTCGGCTGTGGGAGGGGAAGAGAGAGACAGAGAGGAAGGAGGGGTGGGGGTGGAGAAGAAAATGGGCGCTTCTCCTATGTGCCCTGGCCAGGAATCGAACCCGGATCCCCCGCATGCCAGGCCGACGCTCTACCGCTGAGCCAACTGGCCAGGACCAAAAAAACACAACATTTTTAAGTAAACAAATTTATTTAAAAATTAAATAAAAAGAAATTAGCCCATTTAAAAAATGTTTATGGCCTGACCAGGCGGTGGCGCAGTGGATAGAGCGTTGGACTGAGATGTGGAAGACCCAGGTTCGAGACCCCGAGGTTGCCAGCTTGAGCGTGGGCTCATCTGGTTTGATCAAAAGCCCACCAGCTTGAACCCAAGGTCACTGGCTCCAGCAAGGGGTTACTCGGTCTGCTGAAGGCCCGCGGTCAAGGCACATATGAGAAAGCAATCAATGAACAATTAAGGTGTTGCAATGCGCAACAAAAAACTAATGATTGATGCTTCTCATCTCTCCGTTCCTGTCTGTCTGTCCCTATCTATCCCTCTCTCTGACTCACTGTCTCTGTAAAAAAATAATAAATAAAAATTAAAAAAAAATGTTTATGACAAACCACAGAATGAGAGAAAAATTTTACAAATCATGTATCTGATAAAGGACTCTAGAATATGTAAATAATTCTTACAATTCAGTAAGACAACCCAATTAAAATAGGCAAAGAATCTGAATAGGCAGCTGTCCAAAGAAGATATACTCTGGCCAATAAGCACATGAAAAGATGTTCAAAATTATTATTCACCAGGGAAATGCAAATCAAAATCACAATGAGATACTATTTTACACTCACAAGAATAATTATTATCGGCCCTGGCCGGTTGGCTCAGTGGTAGAGCGTCGGCCTGGCGTGCGAGAGTCCCGGGTTCGATTCCTGGCCAGGGCACACAGGAGAAGCGCCCATCTGCTTCTCCACCCCTCCCCCTCTCCTTCCTCTCTGTCTCTCTCTTCTCCTCCGGCAGCCAAGGCTCCATTGGAGCAAAGTTGGCCCGGGCGCTGAGGATGGCTCTGTGGCCTCTGCCTCAGGTGCTAGAATGGCTCTGATTGCAGCAGAGCGACGCCTCAGATGGGTGGAGCATTGCCCCCTGGTGGGCATGCCGGGTGGATCCCGGTCTGGTGCATGCGGGAGTCTGTCTGACTGCCTCTCCGTTTCCAACTTCAGAAAAATACAAAAAAAAAAAAAAAATTATTAGTATCAAAAAGACAGATAATAACAAGTGTTGGTGAGATTAGAGAAATTTGGACTGCTGTGAGAATATAAAATGACACAGCCACTTTGCAAAACCATGTCCATTCCTGAAATGGTTAAACACAACCCAGCAATTTCACTTATAGGTATATCTGTGACAAATGAAAACTTATGTCCACATAACAATTTATACATGACTGTGCATAGAAATATTATTCATAGTATCTAAAAGGCAGAAACATCCCAAATGTTCATCAATTGATAAATGGGATAAATACATGTGGTTTATTCATACAATGAAATATTATTTGAGAATAAAAAGAAATGAAGTACTGGTACGTGTTACACATGGATAAAACTTTTTTTTTTTTTTTCTGAAGCTGGAAATGGGGAGAGACAGACAGACTCCTGCAGTCGCCCGACCGGGATCCACCCGGCACGCCCACCAGGGGCGACGCTCTGCTCACCAGGGGGCGATGCTCTGCTCCTCCGGGGCGTTGCTCTGCCGTGACCAGAGCCACTCTAGCACCTGGGGCAGAGGCCTAGGAGCCATCCCCAGCGCCCGGGCCATCTTTGCTCCAATGGAGCCTTGGCTGCGGGAGGGGAAGAGAGAGACAGAGAGGAAGGAGGGGGTGGGGGGTGGAGAAGCAAATGGGTGCTTCTCCTATGTGCCCTGGCCGGGAATCGAACCCAGGTCCCCCACACGCCAGGCCGATGCTCTACCGCTGAGCCAACCGGCCAGGGCGATAAAACTTTTTTAATTTATTGATTTTAGCCAGGGAGGGAGGGGGAAGGAGAGACAGAGATAGAGAGACAGGAACAGAGATCTGTTCCTGTATGTGCCCTGACCAGGGATCAAACCAGTAACCTCTGTGCTTCAGTTCAAAGCTCTAACCAACTGAGCATCCAGCTAAGACTGGATAAAACTTTAAAACATGCTAAATGAAAAGAGCAAGTCACAAAGGACTACATATTGTATAATTTTATTTATATAAAATGTCCAGACTGGGCAAATTTACAGAGCCAGAAAGTAGATTAGTGCTTATCTAATATTGAGAGGGAAGTTCTGGGGAGAAATGGGGAGTGACTTTGGTGGGAGGTTGGGAGGTGCAAATGTTTTAAATTTGGTTGTAGTGATGGTGCACAGCTCTGTGAATATAAAATATAAAAGCTACTGGATTGTACACTTTAAATGAGAGAGTTATAGGATATGTGAATTATATCTTGACAAAGCTATTTTTAAAATCAGTGATAAGTGTTCTGAAGGAAATAAAATGGGATTATGTAGGGATTTTTTAGATAGGTTAGAGAGGCCTTTCTAAAGAGATGCCATTCTGACATCAACTCAGATGTCATGACGGAGTTAGACATGCATACGTTAGGCTAATAGTTTTCCAAGCAGAGGAAACGGCTAGTGCAAGGGCCGTGAGGCAGGGACAAGTGTGGAGAGTTGATGAAGCGACCAGGGGCCAGTGTTGCCAGAGCACCGTGAGCCAGAGAGAGACTAAGACGTGAGGTTGGCAGTGGACCTAGAGACAAGGTAAGATATATTTGGATTTTATTCTAAGAATAATGGGAAGCCACTGGTGGCTTTTAATCATGAAAGTTACAAGGTCTGATTTACATTTTTGAATGATTCCTCTGGTTTCTGTGTGGGAAGGAACTATTTGTGTTTTCAGAATGTAGAGCTCCTTGTCTTTTTATTTTACACCTCTTGTGGTAGGAAGTTATTGGTATCACCCCTCCTCTTCAGGAGCCTGGGGGGGGGGGTAGATGTAAAGGCCATGATACCCCTTCATAACTTTATCATGAGGTTGTGGCTTTCCAGGCTCAGGACCATGGTGTCTACTTGATTTTACAGTGCTGGGGCTGGCTCTGGCCATGGTACCCTGATCCGAAGACAAAGAAGGCAGTCCTACCACCTCCAATGACTAGCAGCACACCCACTTCCTTCTTTTGAGATGAAGGCATTCTGGAGGGTAAGCAGTGTAGGGTACTATGTAAAAGTCCCACAACCCAGTGAAGGTTGGAATGAACTTTTTTATGACTCTAGTTAGCTCCTGAGAGGCCATGTGATATGGTGAATTAGAATATAAAACTAGCACCTGACCAGTGGTGGCACAGTAGATAGATCACTGACCTGGGATACTGAGGACCCAGGTTCAAAACCCCAAGGTCACCAGCGTAAGCACAGTCTCCCCCCTTGAGCATCAGGTCACTGGCATGAGCATGGGGTCCTAGACATGATCCTATGGTCGTTGGCTTGATGCCCAAGGTCACTGGCTTGAGCTCAAGGTTGCTAGCTTGAGCAAGGCGTCACTGGCTTGGCTAGAGCCCTTCGGTCAAGGCATGTATGAGAAACAATTAATGAACAACTAAAATTTCACAACTATAAGTTGATACTTCTCTCTCCCTTTCTCTCTGTCTCTTGCTAAAATATGTGTGTGTGTGTGTGTGTAACTGGAACTATATGGCTTGGATTTGAATTTGTATGCCACTACTCTAGCTATCTAACCTTGGGCAAGTTTCCTCGTTTAAAATAGGGATAATATCACCTGTCTAATGTTGGTTGTTGTAGAAGATTAAATGTGTTAATATATGTAAAGCTTAAAATTTCTTTTAATTGATTTTGGGGGAAAAGACAGAAATATCAATCAGTTTGTGAATGTTCCCTGACTGGGGATCAAACCGGCAGTCCTTGTGTATTGTCACAGTGCTCTAACCAACTGAGCTATCTGGCCAGGGCAATACATATAAAGCATTGAGAAGTGTTCCTGACAAGTGATGGTCAGAGTGTTAACTGCTGTTACTATCTTCTCTTTGTTCACCCAGAGTTATGTCAGAGAGTAAGCTCAGGTCAGAGGGTACTTTGCTGAGGAAGGCAGTGGATAGATAGCATAGTCATTAGAGCTATGCTTGCTCTGCAATTATATATTTTTAAAATTTTATATGTATTGTTTTCTCTGACTCTAAAAGTAATACATGCTCGCTGTAAGCTTTCCAAACATTAAAGTAATATATAATGTAGAAAGTTGAAATTATAGCAAAAGAATGTTGCAGAGAACTGCCCCAATGGTAGTTTATTCACTCATGCAACAAATATTTATTGGGTGCCTGCTATGTGTACCCTCTGAGGGTTATTGTAAAGAGTAAGGGAAGTAATATACAAACAGTACCTAGCACATGCAGAGCATGCAGTAAGCGCTCAATAATGGTAGCTTTATTATTGTTGTCATTATCATTCCAACTGAAGGCAGATGTGTGGGCATTGTATTTCTGCAAGTGTTTTCTTGCCTACAGAGCTGGGACATCTAGGCCATGAAGGTCATTGTTCTCTCTGGTATAGTGTTCTAGACCAGTGGTAGTCAACCTGGTTCCTACTGCCCACTAGTGGGCGTCCCAGCTTTCATGGTGGGCAGTAGCGGAGCAAGCAAAGTATAAATAAAAAGATAGATTTAACCATAGTAAGTTGTTTTCTAAAGATTTATTCTGCCAAACTTAGCGAAAATCTGACATAAAGTACTTGGTAAGTAATTATTATTATATGCTTTAACTTGCTGTAACTCTGCTTTATAAATTTTATAAAGTAAAGTTACTTCCCTACTTTATAAATCACCATTTTTCTATAGACCTACATTGTTGGAAACACCTCATAGAGTAAATGTGTTGCTTCCTTATTCACAGAACTACATGTTAGATCTGTGGGTAGGAACTACAAGACAGCTGCAAACAAACAAAAACAAAAAAAATAAATAAAGCACCATTACTGTGGAACCGGTGGGAGGTTAGAAAATTTTACTACTAACAGAGATATAAAAGTGGGCGGTAGGTATAAATAGGTTGACTACCCCTGTTCTAGACCTTAGGGACTTAGGGCTTTTGGTGGCCTTTAGTACTCACACCAGACCCTATCCTTCTATTTCTGCATCGCTTGCAGGGAACAACACTGTGAAAACATCTCTTTCCTTCTTGGCATTTATTAGCTTTTTATGCTCTATAACCAATTCTAAACTTAGTGGGTTAAAATAACAGTAATTATTATTTCTCACAGTTTCTATGGGCCAGGATTTGGAAGGGCAGTCAAGATGCTGGCTAGGACTGGGCTTGAAGGATCTGTTTCCAACTCACATGCCTGGCAAGTTGGTGCTGGCTGTTGGTGGGAGGTCTCTCTCAGTTCCTTTCCATATGAGCCTCTTTGGGCTGTTCAGATATCTCTCTGCTCTCTCCAGAGTGAGCAGCATTTGAGAACAAGGCAGAGACATCAATGCTTATGACCTAGCCTCAGAAATTAACACCATCACCTCTTCTCTATCCTTTGATCACACAGATCAGCCATGATTTGGTGTGGAAGAGAACTATGCAAAGGCATAAATATTAGAAAGCAAGAATTATTGGTGACCATTTGGGAGACTGGCTACCACACACTTTGTTATCCAAGGACCTTGTCCTAGGCACTATGGGAGAAGACCCCAGGCATCCAGGGCATGACCCAGTCACCTTCTAGATCAGGGGTCCCCAAACTATGGCCCGCAGGCCGCATGCGGCCCCCTGAGGCCATTTATCCGGCCCCCACCGCACTTCCGGAAGGGGCACCTCTTTCATTGGTGGTCAGTGAGAGGAGCATAGTTCCCATTGAAATACTGGTCAGTTTGTTGATTTAAATTTACTTGTTCTTTATTTAAAATATTGTATTTGTTCCCATTCTGTTTTTTTTACTTTAAAATAAGATATGTGTAGTGTGCATAGGGATTTGTTCATAGTTTTTTTAATAGTCTGGCCCTCCAACGGTCTGAGGGACAGTGAACTGGCCCCCTGTGTAAAAAGTTTGGGGACCCCTGTTCTAGATACTTGTCTTTGAGGTGGGCAGTGTTTGGCGTGTCTTGCAGAGCCTACACCTTCCCTCATGATGCTGAACTGCCTAACTTAGTGATTGCGTCCTGGCTGAAGTGGTGGCATGTCACAGGGAGGACAGTGGTTTTATTTCTGAGTCTTTGGTCATCATATGATGATAGATGAAATGAATGACTAGAAGACTGTGCTGTTTTGCCAACGGCTTGCTCACCCAGGCTAGATTTGTTGAAGTGGACTGCCCAGCTGACAGCCTTTTCGTACAGGTTCTTGCTTCAATGGAAGGTCCATTTTTGGTACCTTGAAATCCAGTCATTTTAAGATGAGAGAGAATGGTATTGTATTAAAAAGGGGCTGCTTTTTTTCTTCTCTCCCCCTTATAGATCCACGTTTTCTGTAAGGAAGACTCTCCCTTACAGAGTGGGAGAGATAAGAGCTTCTTGGGTAAGAACCTGGGTTCTGCATAGACAGTTTGACACTAAGTATCATGGGCAAGTTGATTAATCAATCTAAGCCTCAGCTTCCTCAACTAGGAAATGGAGAGGACAGTGGTGCTTCAGAGACTCACTATTAGGATTAAATGAGATAGTGTGTGTGTAGTATAAGTAAAGCTCCTAGTACAGAGCACTGTACTAGCAATATAGTAAGCAATATAGTAAGAGCTGTCACTAATATATATATATATATAATTTTTAATTTTTTTTATTTTTCTGAAGTTGGAAATGGGGAGGCAGTCAGACAGACTCCCACATGCGCCTGACTGGGATCCACCCGGCATGCCCACCAGGGGGCGATGCTCTACCCATCTGGGGCGTTGCTTTGTTGCAACCAGAGCCATTCTAGCGCCTGAGGCAGAGGCCATAGAGCCATCCTCAGCGCCCGGGCCAACTTTGCTCCAATGGAGCCTTGGCTGTGGGAGGGGAAGAGAGAGACAGAGAGGAAGGAGAGGGGGAGGGGTGGAGAAGCAGATGGGCGCTTCTCCTGTGTGCCCTGGCTGGGAATCGAACCCGGGACTCCCGCACGCCAGGTGAGCCAACCGGCCAGGGCCACTAATAATATTTTTAATGTCAATATTGTCATCTTCATCTTCATCATCATCATGTTCATTGACCCTACGAGAGACTGAGAAAGTGGCAGGGACATACAAAGCCACACAACGGGAATCTGGGCCTGGGAGCAAGGTCTCCTTCCCTCTTCTAGCATTCATACTTTTCATGTTGAAGGTTCTTCCATGTGATGCCTGAACCACAAATAGAAGTTTGGGCAACTCTCAATTATCCCTTGTGTGAATAATTCACTCTGAGATAATCTGTGTGACTGGCTAGCTTCCCACATCAGCTGAGTGGATTATTCTCCTCTTTCAATTATTCAACAGTACAAGTAATTGGGAGCTGGCATTAGAATGTGAACACTGTGAGGCCATCCCCTGTTATTCTCAGTTGCTCAGCTCTGTCAGGAGTGATATTTCAGAGGAGCATGGAGGCTGTAGAGCAAAGCCCAAGGGAAGAGTGATGAGGTGTCGACAGGAGTGAGGGTGAAGAATGAGAGCCCTGGAATGACATGCTGGGTGAGGCAGAGCCACCAACTGCAGAGCATGAGAGTCCAGTGGGAATGGTTTACAGAGATGACCTCTTTCCTGGGCCATAGGGAGAGGCCCTGTTGGAGTTAAGGGTTATGCTCTTCTGAGGAATTCTCTGGATTTCAGTTTTACTCTAAAGTGTTAGATATTCTTGGACTCATTTCATTGATTGATCAATTGATTTTAGAAAGAGAAACATCGATTTGCTGTTTCACTTATTTATGCATTTATGGGTAGATTCTTGTATGTGCCCCAACCAGGGATCAAACCTGCAGCCTGAGGTATAGGGATTATGCTTTAACCAACTGAGCTACCCAGCTGGGGCTTTCTTCCTGGAGTCTTTTAAAATATGATTGACCACCCTCTTCCCTTCTGTTTGCTGCTCTATTTGCCATCAAGGGACTATACTAGGAGACCCAAGGAGCATCTCCAGTCTGTAAAGTACGGTCTCTGCATTGAAAATAGCATGTATAGCAATGATCCAGTCATAGAAAAAGCAAATCGGTGAAGACTTATATGTAAATTTCTAGTGCGTATATATTTTAAATATGTAATGTAAAAATCAGCTCTTAATCTCTAAGAGTGTGAGGAATGCAGTTATGAGAAAGAGGGACTTTTCCTTTCTGTTTTGCACTTTCTATGCTGTTTGAAATTTTTTTTACCATGAACTTATTTTCTAATTAAAAGATATAATGAAATTAGGTCATATAAAAGAACTTGCTATTGGATTTTCCAGCATCAACCCTTTGAACTCCCATGGTATATAACCTTTAATTGGCTTGAGTTTGGGGGTAGACTCAACAGTTTGTTCAGATCCTTCAGCCAGGTGTCCAGTGAGACATTATTCATGAATATTGTGGCCCAGGCTCTCAGAGTCATGTTCTCCTTATTTTGGGGGCTACACAAGTACTTGTCTACCTCTAATTACTGGGGCCTTGGCCCTGAGGTTGCCATCTTCTTTCCTACTCTTATGACCCTTCTGTCTTCTTCCCTGAAGACCCAGGAACCATTTTTCCCTGGATCTGCTGGACCTAGAGTTATCAAAATTGTTCCCTCTTTGCCTCTAGGGAGGAGGATTAAACTCTTGATTCAGTTACTATTTTGATGTATGTGGTTTGTCCAAGTTCAATAGTTTGAATGAGCAAAAAAGATGAATTGCTATTTGAATTGTTTTTCTTGGTTTAAAAAAAAATACCTTCATCTGACCTGTGGTGGCACAGTGGGTAAAACGTCGACCTGGAATGCTGAGGTCGCCAATTCGAAACCCCAGGCTTGCCTGGTTAAGGCACATATGGGAGTTGATGCTTCCTGCTCCTTCCCCTTTCTCTCTCTCTTTCTCTAAAATGAATAAGTTTAAAAAAAAATCTAAAAAATATACCTTCATTTATTTTGTGGCTCAGGGACAGTTTGAACTGTTTGGGTGGGTTTCATAGTCATTGAGGTTCATTCAGTCCAGGTTTTGGCTGGTGATTGGTTCCAGTGTGTGCTTAGGAAGGATAGGAGCAAAGTGGAAGGCAGAAGCTTTCTTGTCTTGGGACTCTTTAAGGCAGCAATGAAGTGTGGTCTGTGTCGAGCAAGAGTGAGCCAACTTGAAGAGTTCTGGGCTAGCGGGCTCATCAATGGGCAAGCTACTTTGCAGCCTGGCTGGAGCTTCTTACATCTGGGCCCAGCATGGCTGCACTGAACCAGACCTTCCAAGATGGCTCTGGAGTACCAGGCGTAGCCAGAGCTTTAAGCTGCCCCATGTGGTAACCAAACTTCATTTTCCTGCATCGTTAGAGAAGACCTCAGAGGCAGAAAGAATTTGGCCAGTATTACTGCTTAGTGCAGGTCCTCTGATCAATGGTAAAGTTGACAGAGTCACAAAGAATGTGCAGAGCTTGGGAGCTGAAGCTCAGAAACTCCTCTGCTGAGTCTGGCTCCTGAGGGTTCCCTAGATCTCCTGTCCCCAGCTGGCCTCGGAACAAAATGGCCTCCTGAATATGTCTCAGCTCTCTCCAGGGACTCTGACAGAGCTTCTTCTGGGTTTTAGGAGGAAAGGTGTGGTCTGAGTTCCCAGAATCCCTTGAGAAGGGAAGCTGCTTTAATGATTAGCCAGAGACACAACTGAGATTGATGGCTGGAGCCTGAGAAGGGAGTTTGGAGATTGTATAGTGGGCCCTGGAGGGGTGAGATCAGGGACCTCTTTTTTTTCAGGCCAGATTAGGGGAAGAGCCCACTGTGAGCCCTTTGTGCTAGGCACTGAGCAAGAGGTGGCTTTTCTGACTGTTGGGATGTGATGGGTTTTCTGTTTCTATACCTAAAATACCTGCTTCCCCTCTCTAGGAAGTAGTATCTTGGAATAGAGAGCAACTCTGGAACCACTGGTGTGAATCGGAGTGGTTCTGGGCTGAGCCTCATCCTCATCCTCGGTTCCTTATCAGAGGTGGGGAGCTGCAGTTTCCAGATTGGGGGAAGTCTATTCTCTATGGTTGGTGCTGTGGGAAGGAGATTCAAGTTAGTGGGTGCAGAAAGCCTCCAAGGAGTTGGCTTCCTGGGGGCTTTATGCTTTAGTACTATGTGGGTTTCCTAAGTATGGAGCTGTTTGGTGTCTGCATGGTCCCATGCTTGGGCCTTGAGGACAGGGCTACAAAGATGAGCTGCTGTTGAAGGGACAAGCATCCAGGCCTCTGGAGCACTCAAAGTTGGTAGCATCAAACTGGATCTCTGCAAGCAGAAAGCCAGCCAGACTGTTCATACCTGGACTAACTCCCAGCCTAGCCCCAGACAACCAATTATTATCCAGTGTCATGGTTGGAAATGATATAAAAACTGTGTGGTATAGAAAAAATAGTGGTATAAAAACAGACACATCCCCTGGTCATATGATATAGACTAGCCATTTATAGTGCTTCTTTCATATGTAGAGTGATTGGTCCATGGATGGGCATGTGACATAAGCAGGTCCAATCAAAGTCCTGCCCTGGAATTTTATACCATTTGAGAGGGAGAACTCTTTATGCTGGTATTGATGTGTTAAGGAGCTGCCAGTGGCCATCAGACTCACCCCTGCCAGGAGAAAGCAGCCTTATCTAGAGAGGGAAGCAAAGCCTGAGAGGGCCTGGTACATTGCTTAAGTCTCTGGGCCCAGTTATGCTTTTACTTTTGTCATTCTTCCTCATAATGGGACCCAACAAACTTTCTTTTTCTAGATGAATCTGAATTTTTTTTTGTCCTTTAAAAAAAGCCCTAATACAAAATGGCTTCCAGTTGATTTAACTATTTGCTTCCAAATTGCTAATTTATGTCTAGTAAAACTGCTTCCTTGGTGGAACCCTGAGCCCAACACTGTATTTCACATACACTGTACTCACTTTGTGTTTCTTATGTGGGAAACTGCACCCTCACCATCTGCCATTAACCTTTGTGAGGGGAGTGGAGGCCTGAGCCCGGGTCTCCCATGCTGCCTCTCCATGTCAGTGAATCTTGCCATTCGTGCATGCATTTTTCACCTCCTGTTTCTGCAGAGATTATACAATCTGTCAGTTTCACTTTGCAGGGACCTTGCCAAACGTGCCAGTGGTGGAAAGTTTATCCATCTACCTCAGGCTGCCATCTTTCAGATGTAGACAGAGGACTGTACTTCCATGGTATAACACTAGGCAGTCAAGAGTCTGATTATCGCCTGACCAGGTGGTGGCGCAGTGGATAGAGCGTCGGACTGGGATGCGGAAGGACCCAGGTTCGAGACCCCGAGGTCGCCAGCTTGAGCGCAGGCTCATCTGGCTTGAGCAAAAAGCTCACCAGCTTGGACCCAAGGTTGCTGGCTTGAGCAAGGGGTTACTCGGTCTGCTGAAGGCCTGCGGTCAAGGCACATATGAGAATGCAATCAATGAACAACTAAGAAGTCGCAACGCGCAACGAAAAACTAATGGTTGATGCTTCTCATCTCTCTCCTTTCCTATCTGTCTGTCCCTGTCTATCTCTGCCTCTGTTAAAAAAAAAAAAAAAAAAAAAAAAGAGTCTGATTATCTCCCTCTGAAATCTGCATGTCTCCTGGTGCCCAGCTTGAGCTGATACTATATTTATTGTGCCTAAAACATCAGGTCAGTGTTAGAGGTTCCTTGCCCACTGCTTCTTTCTTGTGCCAGCCACAGGGCCCTCATGAGGCTGTTAGGTGTCTCTCTGTAGCAGATTCATTGTTCTATATTTTTATTTAATTACTTACTTTTATAGCTCTTTGAATAAATCGAATTATCCATCTGTTATGCTACATTATGCCACTGCAGTTCTATCTCATTGTATGATATTTGTCAGCTTGATCCTGCCCTCTCCAGGGTTTGGGCTCCTTTTCATGGTTCTGTGCCACCTCTGCAGTGTGTCAGTCTATCCAGAGGCCCTAGGCAGAGTTGACTGTGGGTAACGGAGCAGAGTTTGGAGTATTGCAGAAGGAAGAAAGTGGCCAAGGAGCCATCTCTGATGCAGTGCTGACCTGACATAGATCTGGAAAGTTGGATTGGTGTTGGTATTAGAGTTCCAGAAAAGAGAGCAGAAGTTCTAGCCTAGCATTTCTGGTCTTTAGCCAGAGGATTGGTGTCAAGGCCATCCAGGTAAGGTCAGGCTGAAAGATGACAGTGTCTACCTGTGGACATGTCTGTGACTGCCTCGCTCTGACTGGCAAGTAGTGTCTAACATTAGAATGGAGTCAGGGCTGATCTTAGACACAGCAGAGGTGGAAGTTAGCTACTAGAGGTTGATTTCAGGAACCATGTGGAAGACCCTGGTCCCAAAATCTTTTTTATTTCTCTTGCTACTACTTAAAGTTCTATTAATACTATTGCTAATTAATTTCTTCTTATTTTTAAAAAATACATCTGTTACCTCTCTTTGTGGGCAAATGCAGATACTCCTGAGGGGGTGGTCATTGAATACTTCTGCTTTATTTTCTCAATCGGGCAGGGATGTGTAGTGATGGGGACACATGAGGGAGTTGATTAAGAGAAATCAAATCAGAGGGATGGGAAGAGAAGGCAAAATTTAAAACATTGGCTGGAGTCTACCCTTATGTGAGTTATTAGAGATGGTAAGGTGCTTAGAAGGGAACTAGGGGGTCATGTACCCAATCCATTCACATACCTAGTAATGGGGCCGGGCAGTCCAGGCCTTGGTGTCCCAGGAGGTGAACAGCACTGAGCCACCTTATCCCTTGAGGCAGCACCTGCTAATTGAATAGTAGGCATTAGATTAGACCATCTAGAATAAGGTTACAGGTGAACAGGTAACAAGGCACAGCGCATGTTCTTAAGGGAGTCGATGTTTAGCAAGGGAAAGACTAAGTCTGTTGAGTGTAGTGAAGGTGAAAGGGGAGGGCCAGGAATTCATAGGAAGGGCCAGATGGTCAACAAAGGCTTCTCTGAGAAAATATTTGGAGTGAGACTTGGAGAAGTAGGAACTACCCAGATGAAGATGGGGCAGGAATGGAGAACGTTGGGTAAGGGCACACCAGGCAGAGGCAGGAGATAACACCATACATTTGAGTTGTGCCATAGGGTCATTTTCAGCAGATTCCTGAATGGAAGCACTGAGGATAGATACTACTGTTACTGCTTCCAAATCATGTACCCCTGGGGGCCAGGGGAGGATCTATATGTGGCTGAAAGGCTTTCTTTGGTGGAAGCACTTTGATCAGAGGCTCAGTGCCTCATCCTCCAAGGTGTCCACAGCCCCAGGCAGGGTCTACTACAGGAGTTGGGAACCTATGGCTCACGAGCCAGATGTGGCTCTTTTGATGGCTGCATCTGGCTCGCAGACAAATCTTTAATAAATAATAATAACGTTAAAAATATAAAACATTCTCATGTATTACAATCCTTCATTTCCTACCGCTCATGTTCATGGTTGTGGGTGGCTGGAGCCAATCACAGCTGTCCTCCGGGACAACACCAAATCTTTATTGGATAATGCATAATGTACACAGGTTGTTGTATGGCTCTCACAGAATTACATTTTAAAATACGTGGCGTTCATGGCTCTCTCAGCCAAAAATGTTCCCGACCCCTGGTCTACTACATTGCTATAGACTCCTCCTTCCTCCCTCTTCCCACCCACTACCCTGCCTCTGGCTGTAGCCCACATTAAAAGCCTTCCAACTTGGATGTGGGCCCAGGCTGGAGCTCATTATAGCCCTGTGGCCAGGCCTTCCGTTTCCCCTTCCAGGTTAAGACTTGGCAGGCATCAAAGACTGCCAGGAATATCCCACAGGCCTTCTGCCTTAATGATCTCATTCCCGCCCTCAGTCTGCATGGTCTCCTTAGCTGAGGTTTTCTCACCAGAGCCACTGGTGACTTTTTACGAGCCTTTCCTCCTTCCAATAAGCAGAATTCAGTGACTAATTGCTGGTATTTTTTTCCTCACGGCTCTATTTATATCGGCTGTCATATTGCAGTGGGGGCTGCTGTTTCCTGCTACTGCCATCATAATGCCTGTGTGGCATTGATGTCCACACTTTATTCTTATATTTTTTTTGTCATTTTGACATTTGGTTCTTTGAACATCTAACATCTCTTTTATGCTTCTCATCTCCCACAGAAGATTGTTGTATTTTGTCCACATCGAAGCTGCATTATCCTTTTGTCAGATTTCTCACTTTCTTCTTTATTGTATTTTGATCAATGTGGCTATGTAGGTCTGGGTTTTATTGGGAGCTTTTCATCTTCTTGGCAGTGGCCTTCAGGGCCTGGGTCTTCCAGCAAAATCTGGGCTCTGCCTGAGGCCTCTGAAGCTGACCGTCTCTAGTTAGGAATAGAGAAAGTCCAGCCTGTCACCTGACCAGGGTCCCTCTAGCCTCACAGTTCTCAAACTTAAGCATATATTACCTGGCCTGACCTGTGGTGGTGCAGTGGATAATAAAGCATCAACCTGGAATGCTGAGGTCACCGGTTTAAAACCCTCGGCTTGCCTGGTCAAGGCACATATGGGAGTTGATGCTTCCTGCTCTTCCCTCTTCTCTCTCTCTGTTCCCCTCTCTCATCTCTAAAATGAATAAATAAAGTATTAAAAATATTTTTTTTTAAAAAAAAGAAGTACCTGGAAAACTTGTTAAAATACAAATTGCCAGGCCCCACCCCTAAAGTTTATGATTCAGCAAGTCTAGGTTGGGGCCTGAGGATTTTTACTTCACACTATTTCTCAAGTGATGGTGGGTATTTCCCAAAGTTTGGTCCAGAGGCCAAACTTTGAAAAACACTATTCTAATGTGATTCCTCCTCTATCTTGAGCCAGGTGTCGAGGACCCTATACAGAGACTAACAGAGGACCAAACTCCCTATTCTTCATATGGGTCCAGTTCTGCAAAACAAAATGATGGCAGATGTTGGCAGTGGTGCCACAATATTTAAAAACACTTTTAAGGCTCCGACTATTTGACTCAGTGGTAGAGCGTCGGCCCAGTGTGTGGAAGTCCCAGGTTCAATTCCTGGCCAGGGCACACAGGAGAAGTGCCCATCTGCTTCTACACCCTTACCCCTCTCTCTCTCTATCTCTCTCGTCCCCTCCCACAGCCACGGCTCCATTGGAGCAAAGTTGGCCCTTGGTGCTGAGGATGGCTCCATAGCCTCTGCCTCAGGTGCTAGAACGGCTCCAGTTGCAACAGAGCAACGCCTCAGATGGGCAGAGCATCGCCCCCTAGTGGGCATGTGGGGGGAGGAATCCCCGTCAGGCACATGCAGGAGTCTGTCTCTCTGCCTCCCTGCTTTCACTTCAGAAAAATACAAAAAACAAAACACTTTTACAGTGATTTCCCTTGCCCTGTATCATTTGATACTCATGCTAATGTGAGTAATCCTTTAGTTACCATATTTCCCCATGTATAACATGCACCCTTTTCTAGAAAATTTGGGGTCTCAAAACTGGGTGCATCTTATACAGTGGTTGTACTTTTTTTACTTGCATTTCCCACTTTTTTGTGCTCATTGTTTCACACTTGTTACTGGTTTATTATGGTAGGTTACATTTTGCCACATTCTGCCCAGAAATGGCTCAGAAAAGATTTTTGTACAGTGCTGAATTCAAGTTAAAAGTAATCCAGTTTGCAAAAGTGAATGGAAATCGTGCTACTGAACGTAAGTTTGGTCCTCTTCCAATTGAGAAATCAATGTGAGACTGGCTATAGGAAGAAGAAACCCTAGTGAAAACGCCACAGCAGAAGAAGGCCATGAGAGGCAAGTCAGCAAAAGGGCCTGATTTAGAGAGGGAATTGAAGTTATGGATTGAAGAGCAAAGGGCAATTGGAATTCCTGTGTCCACGAAGATGGTTCAGCATGAGGCAAGAATTGCTGATGAAAAAGAAGTTACTGATTTCAAAGGAGGACACAATTGGTGCTTCAGGTTCATGAAACGGAATGCACTAAGCATGCGTACATGCACCAGGCTTGCCCAAAAGATGCCTGAAAGCTATGAGCAGGTCCTTGAATTTCATTGTTTTGTCATTCAGTGTCAGAAGACACATCAGGCCCTGGCCAGTTGGCTCAGCGGTAGAGCGTCGGCCTGGCTTGCGGGGGACCCGGGTTCGATTCCCAGCCAGGGCACATAGGAGAAGCTCCCATTTGCTTCTCCACCTCCCCCCTCCTTCCTCTCTGTCTCTCTCTTCCCCTCCTGCAGCCAAGGCTCCATTGGAGCAAAAATGGCCCGGGCGCTGGGGATGGCTCCTTGGCCACTGCCCCAGGCGCTAGAGTGGCTCTGGTCTTGGCAGGGAGACGCCCCGGAGGGGCAGAGCATCGCCCCCTGGTGGGCAGAGCTTTGCCCCTGGTGGGCGTGCCGGGTGGATCCCGGTCGGGCGCGTGCGGGAGTCTGTCTGACTGTCTCTCCCCATTTCCAGCTTCAGAAAATACAAAAAAAAAAAAAAAAAAAAAGAAGACACATCAGTTTGAATTGGGACAGATTGAAAATATGGACGAAGTCCCCCTTCAATTTGATGTCCCAAGTAACAGAACTGTTGATAAGAAAGGGGTAAAAACTGTAGCTGTGAAGACAAGTGGACATGAAAAAAGCCATTATACAGTTGTTCTAGCTTGTTGTGACGACGGAACCAAGATTCCTCCTATGCTGATTTTTCAAATGCAAAACAATGCCAAAAGAAAACATTCCTTGAGAAATGATTGTCCATGTTCATGAGAAGGGTTGGATGGATCAGAATGGGATGAAGATCTGGTTTGAGAAAATTTGGAGAAGGAGACCATGTGAGCTCTTACACGAACCTGCCCTATTGGTGCTTGATCAGTTCAGGGCACACATAACAAAAAACACAGAGAAGATTGCTGCAGAGCAAAAAACAAAACTTGCTGTCATATCTGGAGGCTTGACATCTCAGCTCCAATCACTTGATGTCAGCATTAACAAACCCTTCAAAGCTGCCATGAGAGACGAATGGAACCAATGGATGAAGTCTTCTGGGGACAATTTGACACCAACAGGAAGAGTGAAGAAACCAACTATAGAAGAAGTTTGTACCTGGGTGAAAAGATCCTGGGATAATATCAAGATTGAGATCATTGTCAAGTCATTTAAGATGTGTGGCATTTCAAATGCCATTGATGGAACTGAGGATGGGGCAATATATGAAGACAGTGATTTGTCATCAGACAGATAAGGACAAGCTAAGAGATGGGAGTTTTGACAGCGATGAGGAATTGTATGAATTTTATGATGAATAAAATGAGTTCAATAACTTTATGTAATACATTTTTTTTTCAAATTTTGGGCCCCCAAATTAAGGTGCATCTTATACATGGAAGCATCTTATACATGGGGAAATACAGTAAGTAGCACAGCTTCTTGACAGATGAGAGAAATTAAGTCTGTAGAAGTTCAGGATTCTGTCCTGGCCAGTCAGGTAGCTGTGTGTGGTGGAGTCCCAGGGGAGTCCAGGTCTCTTAGCTTCTGTTCCAGAGCTTGCAGAACACTGCCACTTGCTAACTGGGTGACTTTGGAAAAAACTACTTTCTGTGACTCAGTTTATTGATTAGTAAAACGGGAGTGATTATAGAATCTGCCTCATAGAGTTGTCATGAGTATTATATCATTTAACATTTGAAAAGCACTTAAGAACTATTAAATGTTGGCACTCTAGAATTTGTTCTCCTCATGACTTTTACTGCTGCCCTTATCTGTGCATTTCTGTTGTCACAAGATAGTCCTGGCCCTGGCCAGTTGGCTCAGCGGTAGAGCGTCTGCCTGGCACGCGGGGGACCCAGGTTCAATTCCCGGCCAGGGCACACAGGAGAGGCGCCCATTTGCTTCTCCACCACCCCCCCTCCTTCCTCTCTGTCTCTCTCTTCCCCTCCCACAGCCGAGGCTCCATTGGAGCAGGGATGGCCTGGGCGCTGGAGATGGCTCCTTGGCCTCTGCCCCAGGGGCTGGAGTGGCTCTGGTCGTGGCGGAGCGACGCCCCAGAGGGGCAGAGCGTCGCCCCCTGGTGGGCAGAGCGTCGCCCCTGGTGGGCGTGCCGGGTGGATCCCAGTTGGGCGCATGCGGGAGTCTGTCTGGCTGTCTCTCCCGTTTCCAGCTTCAGAAAATTAAGAGAAAAAAAAAAAAGGTCCTGGAAGTTGAAGATGGAGCTGTAGCTGATGAGTAGGGTCAGGGTGTGAAGTCTAAGACCAGGAGAAAAACCACCAGGAGAGCAAGGCCACCCGGGGCAGCTTTTCAGAAGCAGCTGTGATCACGGCCCATTTAGCGCTCAGCCTGGGGTGGCTCCAGAGGCCCGAAAGGGATGGTGCAGGGCTGGTTTGGAGGGAGGAGAAGCTAAGTCTGCCCTTTGGTGTTTTTTTTCCCTGCTTCTGCCTCTCTTCCACCATCTGACTTAGGCATTTATAGAAAGTGCTGGGGTTTTAGGTAGAAGGCTGGCCCTGATAATGCTACTAATATTGAACCTTATGTGCTCAATACTGTTACATTCAGTATCTCATTTCATTCTTGCAACGACCTTATGAAATAACCTTCATTTTACAGATGAGGAAGCTTGTGCAAAGACAGGTTAGTTAAGTCATGTAGAAAGGAGATCCAAGATTCAAACTTTGGTCAGTCTGGCTCCAGAGCCTATGGTCTTTACCACTTTTAAACTGCCTCTGTCCCAAACTCTACCATCATGATGTTTTCCTCTGGGTTGCTGTCTTCCCCTACCCCACCCCAACCCCACCCCAAATTGGGTGCCTAGCTTTGTCCTGATCCCAGAATCCTTTGCCCCTCAGCTTAGTGTCCAGGGTCCAGGACTGTGAGAGAGTTTTATTCACCTTTGTATCTTTCATAGAACCTTACACAAAGCCTTTACATAGAGGCTGACCATATGTTCAGTTTATGCCTCTTGTCCCAGTGCCCCCCTTCACTCTTAAAGTGTCCCAATTTAGACAATGAATTATGTGGTCACCCTACTTATATTTGACTGGTTCTTCCAATCCAGGAGCAGTGACATTTTAATAGAGGACCCTGAAAGACAGAATTATGTTGAAGACTTAAAGAAATAAATCCCAGATGGTGAAATTTTAAGCACTTTTATAGCATCTTGCAAACCTACCATGCAGGACTATTTCTAAAACCAGACTTGAGGCCTGTGAGAGTCTCAAGGCTCATCTCAGATTCAGTGGGGCAGGAGTCACAGTGTGGCTTCATGAAAGTGTCTGATAAGCACGGCCAGAAAAAGGGACAGGAATTCAAAAAGCTTTGGCTTTCCCTCTTCTCCCAGGCAGAGGCCAGCCCCTGCCTCGCATTTGACTGTCCTTAACTCCCTCACCTTCCCATAGCAAAGAGCTAACTGGGGCGGAGGGTGGGGGTGGGGAGGTGCTCTCCACAGTGCTGAATTCAAGTCCTGCTTGGACCCAAGTGCCTTCTTGTCTGGGGTTCTGTTCACCTCAGGCTCTGTTACTATACCCTGGACACAGGGCCATACTTCCCATACTGTGCCCTTGCCCCATTTTCAGGCAGTTGAAAACTGCTGTGCATATGTCAGTTTGCATTTGAACTCGTGTAATGTTTTTTCTTTTAGGTTGTAATCTAAAATTCAGCCAGACAGGCTTTAACAAGCACTAAATAGTCAAGCCTTGTGTTTCCCTTGATATTCAAGCCATAGAGATTTTGTGTTTGATTCAGCAACAACTGCTGAATCTTAAACAAACCATTTACATTTGACATTAACTATTTTATGAGGGTAACTTTTTCCTTGGCATTAGAATGATTCCAGCAGAAGGCCTTTTAATGATTTATTAGAAAAAGTTAAAAGGCTTTGTGTAAAGTGATTCATAACATTTTCGTTGGAAAGGAAAGGAACTTTATCTAAACTTCAGTTAGATAGTACAGATATTTTTCCTTTCTCCTTGTATCTTAATGAGTTTAGATCTTGCCAGGGTCGTTTTTCCAGGACACCTTTCTAGTCGAGCCCTCCATTTTTCAGATTACACCTAGTATTGTCATCCCTCGTGCTAGTGACTAGTCAAACAGAGTGCCTCTCTGCATATCTCTGTTGGCTGTTAATTTTGTCTAATAGGGGCAGGCACTATTTTCATTCTTTGCTCTGGCTCCAAGGACCCTGTGCACTCTTGGCCCAATCAGGATTTGTTGACCAGCTAACTGGGAAAAGAATCTCAGACAACTGGCATACCCACAGACGAAAACACTCATCATTCTGTCTGAGGAAGCTGTGGGTAATTGGGAGTTTTCTCTAGATCTTAAAGTTCTCCACAGAGTGAGAAGTCTTCACTTTCCTTTTAGGCTTAAGGGCCTCAGGCAAGGTCAGGGTGCCCAGTTTTGTTCCTGTATTAGGGGAAGTTCTGTGTCCTTCTTAACCTGGAGGAGACCTTGTGAGCCCAGAGCCTGGCCAGAGAGTCAGCAGATGCATTTTTGTGACAGACGTAGCTAGGGGCAGGGGAGGCCATGTTGATCTACCCCCATGGAAAACCAGGAGCCTGGGTGCTGCACTTGTCTCTCAGAACTAGTACTAATTGTTCACAGAGAGCTTTCCAAACACCAATGGTACAGTGTATTTGCTTGGTTCACCATATTGTTCACCATATTTAAGCTGTCAGAAACCTTAAATATCTGAGCAAAACCTCATCAGACAAAGGATATTTTGGGGACTCGTTATGTATGTTGCACAGCAAAGGGATTTGTAGTCTATGTGACTTCCAAAGCCTGTAATTGAAACATTTCAGTGTTGTCATTTTCAGCTATAGACCATCCTACGATCATTGCCTTTTCTTTTCCTGTCAAGAGATGGCTTATCCATAAACACTTCTGCAGTTGTGTAGCAAAAGCAAAATGGGCCCCACTTGATTCCATTTGTTCTGATTGAGGATATGAGGTTGGAAGGATTGACCTCCCAGTACACATCTTAGAACTCTTGAGGGTAAGGAAGTTCTTCCTGAGCCATAACAGGCCTGTTGAGAAAGGTGTATTGCCTGCAGCTTAGAACAAGGATTGGCCAGGTGACTTTCTGTGAAGCCCTCTCACCCCATGGGATCTGGCCAGCTCTGCTCTTCCTCAGCCCCCAGCACCAATTATACCTCCAGCCGGAGTAGATGACCTAAAGTAACACCCTCTCTGTGTTCTCTAATAAACTTGATAAATCTCACTGTGTGAAAAATCTTCTTTATGTTTTAGCCTAAATTTTTTTTCTGCTTAACCCTGTTACTCCAACCTTATCTCCCTCAGATTGCCTGAGACAATTATGGAGAGACATTCTTTGAATAATGATAGGCCACAGATAATTTCTCTTTAGCCCTCTTCCATGTTCCCCACCCTGTGGTCTCCCTTTAGCCAGTTCTAATTAGCTTCTTTGATCTTTTCTCCCAGTCGCTCCCTCTAGCTTATTAATTACATTTCTCCTCCATGAATGTTTTCTGTACTGGCTTTGTCTCTCTAGCCAGAGAAGCTGAGAATGAGGATGTAGAGCCACTCAATGGGAGGTGGTACATTCTTTGTTCCTCATCACGGGTAGCCCCCCGCCCCACTTCTAAGAAGCCTGAAACCCCAGGGATTCTTTCTTAGCAGAAAAGTAAAAGTAATAATGTTCATTAAATAGTATATTATGATAAAAAAAAAAAAGCTGACTTCAGAGCAGCTTATTCACCAGTTTGCTTACTAAGTTTGGGTTTTTTGGTGAAAAAAACTCCAGACCACTGGCTCTTAGCCCATCAGAAAACAAACCCACTAATGCTGGGATAAGATGCTAGCTGTTTACACTCAGTGTAGAAGAGGCTTTCTAATTTTGAGATTCTAAAACTGCTACAAATATGTGTCTTTACATATCTTAGCAACTGGAAATCTCTTTCTGCAACAAATAATATGCTGATCAATTCTTGACTTACTTTAATTCACCTTTCTGATAGTGTTATTTCTCAGAAGTTTGTTTGGTGAGGTAAAATTGTTGGGACCCTAAGCAGAAAGTGGCTGTGTTTGTAGACTCCGAGGAAAATGCAGAACTCTCTGAGTTTGGGGGGAGAGCAGATTTTAGAAGGTCCAGTGAAAAGTAGATATAATATCTGAGCAAGAGCTTCGAAAGGAAGGATGACTCATAGTCTGATAAATGAAATGTGTTTAACACAGTCAAGGAACTGCAAGGAACAAGAGAGGAGACACCTAAAGAAACCAACATGGCTGCATGGGGAGCACTTAGAGTGGAGCTTTTGACTGAGATAAAAAAGGGGCCTATGACCAAGAATAGATAGAGAAGAAGGGTAGGATGTAAACCCCTGAGAACACTGTCAGGAATACCAGGTGGGAGAGATTGGGATGCTAATAATAAAGGACCTGCCTGAGCAGTTAGTGTTCAGAGTGAGAGGAATGGCAAGGAAGGCGTTCAGCCACCTGCTTCAGTGAGATGATTCAATGTAGCAGATAAAGAGGGGGCATCTCCATCTTCTGTTCTATTTCTATTTTGCCTTTGACTTCTCCTTTAAGGAGAATGGCCTTCCTGCTAAAAGGAATAAAACAAACATAGTTAAGAGCCTGAGCCCGAGAATACAAGGAAGAAGGAACACTTGTTTCTCTAAATTAGTTAGGGTCTGAAAAATCAAGTAAAGATTATGGCCATCATCATGAGGTGTGTATGTGAATCTTTTATGGCATCACGTGGGTTGGGAGAGAAGCAAGGAGACAGGATGGGGTAATTGTTTTGGTTTGCAGCATGTTTTATGAGCATTTCTAAAGAGAAGAGATGACCTCTCGGAGATAGTATGAGTTTGGTAAAAATGGGTCTTGCCAGATTAGTTTAATCTGTGATGCTCACAAAAATTAGGGGATATTTCAAAATAAATATGAAGCTATAAGAAAGCCCCTAATTTTTGTGAGCAGTATATCTTTCTTTGCCTTCTCCTTTCCCCTCCCTCCTCTCCTTCCCTCCCTTCCTCCTCTTCCTCCCTTTCTTCCTTTTTTCCTCCTTCCCTCCCTCCCTTTCCACAGAAAAGTACATAAATCTTTCACATACCACTTAATAACTTAATGTACCTATATAATTATCACCTGAGTCAGGAAATAGAGCTTTATCAGCACCCTAAAAGAGTCCTAATTCTAATTTCCTTTTCAGAAAGATTTGCCAGCCAGGGAGAGTAGATCAACCTTATACACAGAGGGAGCTTGCAATTCAAGAAAGCATTTGACAGAATTTCACAATAATCTAATAGGTCAGGTAGAGAAATGATGATAACGACATGTGGATTTGTAGCTGTTTGAACACTCAGACCTAATAAATGTTTGTGTGTAAATGGCTCAGTGTCAGCAGAGCCTTCACTGTAGCGATGTGTCAAAGTGCTTGTGTCAGACCCTGTTCTGTCCAACTTGCACGTTCAGATTCTTATGTGAGTACATGGAGGCAGATGACACAGATCACAAGGGATAACCAGCATGTTGGATAGCGTGACAGAATGAGAACCCAAAAGAACAGTGTCAGGCTAGGAAGAAGGGCCCAGTTAGCAAAGTGACATTTAAAATTTTTTAATGAAATGTTTAATTTTATAAATAACCATATTCATGTTTTAAAAATCTTAACACCCAGAAGCAAATGTATGGCATTATATCACCCATACTGTTTGTAACTTGCTTTTTGTCTGCTGGGCTGTGTTCAGGGCTATGTTGGAGAACCCTTGGCTCTTCAGCAGATTGTGTGAACAGCCTCCAGGGATTTGAGGTAGGCAAGCCCAGTGTGAGTCAGTCTGTGATACTGCTATCAAACACCTGGATGTGGCCTGAGGCATTGTAGAGTGTCCGTAGGGCAGAGGCACTTGGGCCCACTGACTCTGACCTGGCCAGGCTGGAGCCCTGCAGGTAGGTATGGGTACCACTCTGCAGGGATTTGTTGGTACGTGGAGCACATCTCATAGAGCATTGTCAAGAAGGCAGCTCAGTTAGAGCATCTCCCCAGTACACCAAGGTTTTAGGTTTGATCCCCTAATGAATGCGTAAGTGGGTGGAACAACAAATTGATGTCTCTCTCTCTCTCTCCCTCCCTCTTTCTCTCTAAATCAATAAATATTTTATAATCCTGTTATAAAAAGAAGGCGGCGGCAAAGGATTTTCAAAGTCACACTAAGAATGACTGCAGGTTCCCAGGATGCCAGATTGTGAAAGGGGAACTCTCTCTGGACAGTCAGTTGTTTGTAAGCTTCAGAAGGGCTGACCTGTCAGAGCAGAATCAGGCAACCCTCTCTGTGTTCAGAGGATAGACTTGGGACTAGTTGGTATGTTTCATAAAACCAGATTTCAGCTAGGCATCAGAAGACATTTCTCTAACAGTTACGAGGGTTTAAAACTAGCATTAAAGCTGCCTTGTTCAATGGTTGGCTCCCTACTGCTCTGCAAGCACTAGGCAGCCAGTTATTACAGATGCTATACCAGAGAAAAGGTTGGGCATTGGGTCTAGTTACCCCAAATGCTGGTCCTCAAACCAGTACAAGGCCTACTGATAATCATGTGGAGCATTTAAGAAAAATCAGATTTTTGAGCTCCATCTTCTGAGATGTTGATTCAGTATGGGTAGGGTAAGGGTTAGAATCATGATTATATTTTATTTTATTTTTATTAAGTGAGAGGCAGGGAGGCAGAAACAGACTTCCACATATGCCCGACTGGGATCCAACCAGCAAGCCTCCTACCAGGAGATGCTCTGCCCATCTGGAACTGCTGCTCTGTAGCTTGGCAACTGAGCCACTTGAGCGCCTCAGGCAGAGGCTATGGAGCCATCCTCAGAGCTCGAGGCCATCTTGCTCAAACCAAGCCATGGCTGCAGGAGAGGAAGAGACAGAGAGAGACAGAGAGTGAAGGGGGAGAGGTGGAAAAACATATGGTTGCTTTTCCTGTGTGCCCTGACCGGAAATCAAACCCGGGACTTTTACACGCCTGGTCGACTCTCTACCACTGAGCCAACCGGCCAGGGCCAGAATCAGGATTTTCAAAAAGTTTCCCACATGCTCCTTGGAGAAATGGCTGGTTCCATGGCAAGTGCAGGAAAGATACAGTATCTGTAGCTTGTATAAGAACATCTTGTGTGTATTGTATAATAAATATGTATTTTCCAATGGCTTTAGGCAACCCCTGTGTTTTGGTCATTGGACCCCCACCAGGGTCGCGACCCACAGGTTAAGAACCATTGTGCTAGAGAGTAAGAAAGTGTTCAAAGAATGATGGAAAAAGAGACAAAATTATCCCTGATAATTTCAGGGATAATTTGAACATCAAAATAAGTAATGGCAGAAATGGATTATAACCCATAGAGTAAATAAGAATCCATACTGATACAAATGAATGAATGAGTGAGGAAGGAAGAAGGAAAACCTCTTCTTTGAAGTAGAATGCCCACAGAGAGAAGAAACAAAGGAGTTTGAATATCATCATGTGACAAGCATCGTAGTAATTATTTTAAGCAAGAATTATTGACGAATGCCAGACCTAGTTTGATGATGAACTGGCTTCATATCTCAGTGTCTCCCTACAAAATCTTTATTAATTTCAAAGAGACAAATAGTATCTTCATAGTGGAGATACCGGGCAGATGCCACCCTGACCAAGAAATCAAAGTGAACACCACCAGTTGTGGGCCTGATATCACGTGCCTCCTGTGTGATGCACTAAGAAAGACATTACATTGCCTTTGTGATATTCTGCCAACATGCGTAACCTTCATCTAATTTTGACAAAAAATTTAGACGAGTCCAGACTGAGGGACATTCTACAATTGACCTGTGCTCTTCAAAATTGTCAATGTCATGAAAGACAAAGCCTAAGGAAAGAAATGTCAAGGAAACTTAAAAGATATTTAGTAAAATGTATCATGTAATCCTGAATTGGACCTTGGGCCAAAATTATCTTTTTAAAAGTATATTCTAAAAAGTTGACAAATTGTGAATATAAATTATGTCAATGTTAAATTTCCTGATTTTGATCATTGTACTATGGTTATGTTCTTGGGAAATACATGCTTGATGCATTTAGGAGTAAAGAGGCATCATATGTGCACCTTACTCTCAAATGTATCAGAAAAGAAAAAAATATGTGTGAATAAGTATATAGAGAGAAAATAAAAAAGCAAATATGGTAAAAAGTTAACAGTTTTTGAAATGACAATGTGAGTTTTTTTACTATTTTGCAACTTTTCTTTAAGTTATTTTTCCTGTCATTTTCTGTAAATTTTTTTTTTTTTTTTTGTATTTTTCTGAAGCTGAAAACGGGGAGGCAATCAGACAGACTCCCACAGGCGCCCGACCGGGATCCACCCGGCACGCCCACCAGAGGGCGACGCTCTGCCCACCAGGGGGCGACGCTCTGCCCACCAGAGGGCGATGCTCTGCCCATCCAGGGCGTCGCTCTGTTGCGACCTGAGCCACTCTAGTGCCTAGGGCAGAGGCCAAGGAGCCATCCTCAGTGTCCGGGCCAACTTTGCTCCAATGGAGCATCGCTGCGGGAGGGGGAGAGACAGAGAGAAGGAGAGGGGGAGGGGTGAAGAAGCAGATGGGCTCTTCTCCTGTGTGCCCTGGCCAGGAATCGAACCCGGGACTTCTGCACGCCAGGCCGACGCTCTACCACTGAACCAACCGGCTAGGGCCTGTAAATTTTTTTAATGTTTATTGATTTTAGAGAGAGAGGAAGGGGGGGGGAGAGAGACAGAGGCAGAAACATTGATCTGTTTCTGTACATGCCCTGACCAGGGATCAAACCTGCAACCTTTGCATATCAGGATGACACTAACCAACTGAGCCAGGGCATTTTCTATAATTTCTTAAGTGCTGTTTCTAAAATTATTTAAGGGAAAATTGTGCCCAGGTGATTGTGATGCAGAGCTGTTTGAGAGCTACCAGATGTCTGTTAGGAAGATTCTTTGGTGCCTTTCCTTTGAGGCTCCCTTATCTCTCGAGAGGTAGGGAGATTGTGTGTGTGTGTGTGTGTGTGTGTGTGTGTGTGCGCGCGCGCACGCACGCTGAGTGTCTGGAACAAGATCCCAGACATACCCTTGTGAGGGCTGTCATTGTGGTGAATTGCAGGTATACACATTTGCTTACATAACTTGGCTTCTGGTTGCATCTGTATATGAACAGGTCCAGTGATACTCCTCCCCTTGCCCAGTATCAGATGGAACTTCTGAGGAGCCCAATGTGGTTCCCTCCACATTTAGGTGTGGTACAAGGCTTGTTTCCTGCTAGGTGTCTTGTTTCTCCTGAGGGCTTCACTTTTATGTGGAAGAGTTGTATGTGGCATTTATTTTTCTTGGTGAACGTACTCTATTTTTATTCAAATTGGTGATTGTCCATATCTTGATTGATTGATTGCTTAAACCCATTAATCCTAGGTGGCAGGCTAGTATAGACCCCTAATGAACCTACCTGTTTCAGGATTATACATCCTGTAAAGGTTTTGTGTTTCACAGATGATCCAGGCCACACACTAGGGCACAGACAAGGTGAGGCCACCAGAGGACTCTTTCTGGGCAAGAAGGTGAACATGTACAACTTCATCCTGTAGGATCACAAAGGACTGGAAGCCTGACCACATATCCCCTGAGACGTGCCCCTTGCCCTACTGCACAGCTTCTTCTCTGGAGCATTTCAGAACAATGGCGGTTTCCCCCTCTGTTACCAAGAGGTTGAAAAACAATAGTATTGTTCTACAGAGAAATATTGAGGACTCGTGAGAGAGCACCTACCCCGGGTGTCCCCAGAGTCCCACAGCTTGGACTGGGACTCTTGATGACAGGTGCTCTGCTTCGGGGTTTCTACCCTAGTGTTTCCTCAGCCCCCGTCTAACCCGTCAGCCTGATCCTTCCTTCTCATCCCAGAGCTCTGCCTTTTCCAGTTTTTCTCCCTTTTTTTCAACCCTTGTTGTTGCAGTTCACCTCAGCAGGATTTCTGTGTGTTTTCTGTTTCTGTGCACACATCCCTGGTGCCAGCAGCACCTGCGCTATGGCCTTGTGACCTGCACAGCTGGACAAGACCCCACACTGGAAAGGGCCTGGCTGGGTTTAATGCTCTGCCCTTGTCATCTTGAAATTCTGTTGAGTTTTTGAGCAGGGTCCCACATTTGCACTTTGCACTGGACTTGAACATGATGAAGCCAGTGCTGAAAGCCAGGGATGGAGAAGGGCAGCTCCTGGACCTGAGTGGGCAGCATTCTCACGGGCCCCCGGCAGGTTTGGCTGCGCTGTCTGAGATCAGCTCATCCACCCCTACCCCTCCAACACTTGCTCAGCTTTGGTTAGCTAAAATATGACCTCTGACCCTTGCCAGATTGACCACATAGGTCACCCTGACCCAAATGGTTTGGTTTCTGCAAATGCAATCACTTCCATTGCTACAACCCCACCCCCCAAGATTTACAGAGTAGCAGCTGCTGCTGTCCCTCTGCACACAGGCAGCTGACTCGCCTGCTGATTGTGAACATCCCAGTAATCCAAGTGCTAATGGTATTTATTCAGTCCAGCCTGCTTAGCCCTGAACAAGGTTTATTCTCATTTATCTCGTCGGAGACGAGCTGCGTCCTTAATATCTTTCTGTTGACTTTGAGCACACCAGCGCACACTGATGTCACTAGGAGGCTTTCCAGGCCCCTGCCCTTTTAACTCTCAAATCCCCCACTGTCAGGACCCCATCTTCCAGCCAGCAAGGACCCCCAAGCCCCACTGCAGGCAAGGGGTGTAGCTCTAGTCCAGATTCTGGAGACTGGGAGGGGGATAAGGCCAGTTATATGTGCCTGAGGCATCTGGGTTGAATAGAGCTCTGTTCTCACTATAATTGTCTGGCCTCTGTGTAGCAAATCCACTCTAATTATAATCTTTCAGTCACAAAGCATTGGCTAGCATTTTGGCATTATTAGCTATTATCTCTTTAACACAGGGTAGTTTTAGCTCTGCCTTATGTATAAGACACTGAAATGAAGGGACCTGCCCGAGGTTATCAGTCATGGTGCACAGAATTCTCACCAAGGGCTCTCCCAGCCCTGGCTCGTGAAGCCCCACTCTGAGTTATTTTGGGCATTTCTTCTCCAAAGGCACACAGCAGTGAGTATTCGGAGCCCAGTGCAGAGCTGCCTGGAGAGAGGGGCTCTGAAAGCCTGTTGGTGTCTGACCTTCTGGGCCTCATTGCTCAAGAAATGGCTAACTCTGCTGTCCCTGTTGGCATGGGCTGAGTGCCATTGGAAATGCGAGTCTTGTCCTGCCCTGCCCTGCCTCCCTCTGCTGCTCCCTCAGCCCCTTGCCTGGGCTACACTAAAAGGCTGTTTTCAGAGTATACTGTATGGAACCCCACAAAGTATTCGTGGAGCCACTGAAACCCAGAAGCCTGTGGTGGAGCCCAGGTTTATATGGGGGCCATTTAAGTTGGAAAGGCCAGGCAGGCGTGGACCCATGGCTGCTGAGGCCACTTGGCTACAGGCCCACATTTGGCCCATGGTCCCGCTCTACTTACCCAGTGTAAGGCCAGTGGCCACTGCCATAGCCAGGCAGGTTCACATTGGATTCGGGCAGACTGTAAAGGAACAGTGGAGCCAGAAAATGGCCATTCCGTTTATTAGTCTTGTACTGGTGGACAAGCAAAGAGGCAGGGAAGACTACTTCCCTTTCTCTCAGGGCTCCCAAGCCTCTCAGCACTCCGGACTCACTGGACTCACAGACCCCCACAAGCAAAACAGACTAGGCGGAAATACCCCTTCTTCTGCAAACAAGAGCAAACAGTCGGCAATTTGCAGCCTGCCACCCTGAGTGCAAGCACCACAGCCTTTCACAGACTACATACACATGGCACTGCCCAGGCCAGTGCAAAATACAAGTGAACAAACCTACAGCCCAACAGCCAGGTCCTTGAGGATTGCTGCAGGTGAAACAGTCAATTTATTGCCTTATGAAAGGGATTGCATCAAGTGACAGAAGGTATCAAGCTTTCTCTTTTTCTCTCTGGTTTCCCTCTCCTGTGTATTAAACTATATTCTCTCATACTCTAAATGAGTCCAGTTTGCATAGAGGTGGACCTGGCTGCTGCTGGCAGTTGTAGGTGCTCTTGGCTTTCAGCCACCAACTTGTGGGGAGAGAACTTGTCTCTTTCCTGACTTCAGTGTAGGAGACTGAAGGGCTCCGACGGCTAGTCCTGGGCGACCCACTGAAACTAGGGTGATGGGGGGCTCTGATGGGCCAGCACTGAGCCACAAGCCCTCCCCTGTAGTCTGGGGAGTTGGGACCCACCCCATCAGGATGAGAAGGAGTAGGAGAGGCAGCAAGGAAGGAAGGGAAGGGTGTCAGTGCCAGGCGGTGGGGAGGAAGGGGTGCTGGGCAGGTGCAGGCACATAGCTAGAGCTGACCTGTCCTGGGAGTGGTGGCCAGTGCCTGCTTCCGAGGGCCCCCTAGCTCATCTCCTGTCCCTGTTGTCACTGTCCTGAGACTGCTTCTGTTTTGGGGCTCTCTCTGGTGCCTCTGTGCCCTGAAGGCACTTGTTTCCGACTCCCCATTTTGCCCTGGGTGTGAGCTGAAGAAGAAGGAACAGGAGCAGGTTCCACTTACTGGGAAATGTCTGGGTCCTGTGTTGCCCCTTCTTGGTCCCAGACCTCCTTGGCGCCACGACCAGCCTGGGTTCCTGCTGTCAGGTGAGCTGCACCTCTCAGCCCCACCCATTTTTCATGATGCTCCAGAGAAGTCTTCCAAGATGGTCTCCTTGTCTCTACTCCTAAAATCATACTGTTCCCTGAGCACCTGCCTTTTCTCCTCTCCACAGGTTGTCCTCACCTGTACTCTGGCTTCCTGCAGTCTCACCTCTCCCATATAGCCCTCCTGGCTCTTGTGGAATCCCCACAGACCTTAGGTTCAGAGCCACCTGGTCTAGCCTCAAGTTACGTAACCACTCATTTATTCATTCACTCTGAAACCTGTAAGTAGAGTCTGGTGCCGGGGCCTCCCAGATGAGTGAATCCTGGCTTGTTCAGTGTTGAGTGGTAGGCTGAGCTTCCCCAAGGATCTGCCTGAGCACTTGCCTGGCAGGGGATTGCCTCTCCATCTTTCCAAGGTCAGAGTCGGCCCTCTCTAACCTACGTTGGGGCTCTCATGGACAAGAAATACCAGGGAAGCCATATCTTTTACTGGCTGTTGGCATCTTTTTTTTTTTTCACTGCCAGTCAGCTTATTCTTTCTCTGGAGGATCCCAGAGATTTGCCTACACTGTACGTGCCCACCTCCTTTGTCCCCAGTAGTTTGTTTCTCGTTGTTTGTGCTTTGGTTCCCTTTAGGGGTTTAAGTCTTCTCTCCCCTTCTGCCAGGTGAGATCTGGGCAGGCAGAGTCCACGTCTTCTGCATGTTGTCTCTCCCCTCTCCCAACACTACCTTCTGTTGGTGATGGGCTGCTACTCTAGGAGGTGCCCAGGCTGATCCTTGGACCCAGTGTGCTCAGGCCAAGTCTCCTTGGGTGTGCGCTCTGTTCCTGAGCTCTCATCTTGTCTTCTCAGATTGACTGGGTGACTGTCTCGTCTCTGGGTCTTGTTCTTAGTAGATCTGTAGACAAGGAAGCTTCAGGATGTTTTTGGAGGAACTTGTCTCTGCCACACTGCAGTCCCATGAGGAAGGGGCTCATCAGTGGAGATCCCTGAGGCTGATGCGATGTTGGGCAGCATTTGATGTTTGTGTGGCCGTTGTCTTTTCCTAGACCCTGCCTGTTGCGGGTGAGCATTCCTTAGGCTCACGATGGCAGAAACAGCCCTAATTAGCTCACGCTTGGATGAAGCAGCTGCTTTTCTCAGGTTGGGGGAACAGGGGCCGGGGAGAGACTCAGCTCCTAGTGCCCCACACATCAGCACCCACCTGCCTGTCTGGAGAGGATCTGTCAGCCTCTCTTCCCCAGAGACCCCAGCCGATTTCCAGGCTGCTCCTCAGACACGAGTGGAGTTGCAGGGGGACAGGCTGGCACCCACCCTGCATGCCCTTTCTGGCTCAGAGGGATGCAGAGGAATGCAGGCACTTCCCATTTTACAACAGGAAAGCTGGCTCAGTGTGCTATGTCTGCTTTGAACCTTGAAGCTGGTGCCTCTGGTAGGAACAGATGGGTGGGCGATCTAGGACTCACTCGGGCCCCATTACTGTGCCATTCTGCCAGCATTTATGGAGTGCCTACTGTATACCACGGCCTCCCTACAAGCAGCAGTGTGCACCAAGAGCCAACTCCCTCTGATTTGTCTACACCCTGCCTCATTCTCCAGTATGCCATGAGGACCCCTGCCAAGGTTGGGGGTTGGCAGCAACAGGTGTTGTACAGGTCTCTGGGGAGCTGGTGCCATACTAAGGCAAGGCAGCCAGAGTTTGGTGGAGACTTGGTACCCTTTGTGGGCTATCTGACCTCTGCCCTTGCCCCTCCCCTTGCTGCTAGCCTCAGGTTTGTTATGTGCCTGCTGTTTTTTTCTGCAGCCTCAAAAGTGGGATGAGGGAGCCCTGACCTGCCTCAAGGGCCTAACGACATAAATCCCTGTATATGGCACTTGCTTCTTAATTGATCACTAATTTGATCTAAGAAAGCAAGGATTCTGAAAAAGGGTGCCTGCTGGGGTTCCCAGCCATGGGAACCTGCCTGGCACCCCACCCTAATGGAGGACTCACCCTCCAGGCCCCAGCATCTTTTTATCTAGGAGGGCTGTGCTTGAAATGTTTGTTTGAAACTCATTACTTCTGCTGCTGCCTAGAATGGGGAGAGGAGTTTCAGAGGCAGCTCTTGCTTCTGAGTGTTTTAGCATTGCCTGCTTGTTGGTTGGCACAGTCATGGTTGTGTATGTGTGTTTATTCATTTATTCCCTAGTGTCCAAGGTCCTGTGACATGGGAGGCTCTGTGCTAAACACTGAGGAACAGGGCTAGAGAAAATTGCAGTATCTGCTCTCATAGAGGGGAGGGTCTGGTGGGAAGCACCGGGTTGGTTCTGATTTAGGATCTGTGTAGGGGTTCAGAGGCTCCCTGGATCTCGTGCTTTCTTCTTCCTTTCCTCCCACAAGTGTGTACTCCACCCAGGAGAGAAGAATGGTTCCCTGCCCCTAGGGCCTGTTAGTAATTGTCCCCCAGTGTGTGATGTGCCTGCGATCACGGGCACTGAAGGAGGAGCAGCCAACACTGGTGTGGGGAACATGGAAGAAGGCTTTCCATGGGAAGGACACTGAAGCACCTTTAGCATCGGAATGATCTTAAAATGGTAGAAGTGATTTTCCTTCTCAGGTCACCCCAGTCCACTGGCTACTGGGGTGTGGGAGACTGGCATGGGGGCACTTGGCCCTGTCATCTGTGCCATAGGTCATTGTACCCCGGTGGATCCAGACTAATTAGTCTCCGTTTCCCATCTAAGTTCTAGCTTGTCCAGGGTGGGGGTCCCTCCCCCCACCTTGTATGGTTTGTTTCTCCCCAGGGATGGCTGGTGTGGTGTCACCCCTAACCACCCAGATCCCTGACTGGGCACAGTGGTGTTGCCCCAAGTTGGTGAATAGGGGCAAAGTCATGCTTTCTTGTGCTTCCCCCCACAGCAACCCAAAGGTCCAGGTAGAGGCCATCGAAGGGGGAGCCTTGCAGAAGCTGCTAGTCATCCTGGCTACGGAGCAGCCTCTTGCTGCAAAGAAGAAGGTGGGTTTCTGCTCTCTTTCCCCTGCCCAGCCCCAACACCCGTGGAGCTTGGAAGGCACAGGTCCCTTTCCAGACAGTGCATGTCACCCTGGGGACCTGAGTGGCCATCTGCTGGGTCGCATAGGGGAGTGGTCCCACTCATCAAAAGCAGCACAGACACATGCCGAGGCATATAGAGGCCTGGATGTAGCTCCCATGGTGTGGTTTTGGGTCCCACACCCTGGCTTTCTGCAGTAGGCCTCCATTTGTCCACTGGGTGATGGTGAAGGTGTTTGACATCTCTGCAGGCTCTCCTAGACCCGGTTCTGGGCTGTAGCTGCCCCTGAGGGTAGTAGGTGGAGGGAGGATGAATGGGAGCTGGGCTGGGGTAGCTGGAGCACCTCCAGCTGCCTTTTCTGGGCTTTGGGGCTGGGCTAACTCTATATGGCTCCTCACCTGTCTGGATCTGCACCATCCCAGGTCCTGTTTGCGCTGTGCTCCCTACTGCGACACTTTCCCTATGCCCAGCAGCAGTTCCTGAAGCTGGGGGGCCTGCAGGTCCTTAGGAGCTTGGTGCAGGAGAAGGGCACAGAGGTGCTGGCCGTGCGTGTGGTCACCTTGCTCTACGATCTGGTCACTGAGAAGGTGAGTGCTGGGCCTGCCCTGCCTCCCTCTCACTTTGCTTTGTGTTCGCTTCTGGCTGTTTGATCCAGCTCCCTCCCATGTCTTCCATCCATCCATCCATCCCTTTATCCTCACTGGAAAGTGCTCTGAAACAAACATGCCAGTCCTGAGCTAGGCAGACAGGGATGCTGTGGGGTCCCGGCTCAGGACTCCGAACCCAGGATTTGTGAGATGTCAGAGAGGATGTCTTGTGCAAAATGACTGTTGAGCTGAAATGTGAAGTCTGCAGAGGAGGGGAAAGGGAGGGTGCAGGCAGTGGCCAGAACAAAGTGTGCGGGCCCAGGATCAGCGTGATCAAAGGCCAGAAATAGCCAGGATCAGCCCTTCATTGAGTGAAGGTTATTTGGCTGAAGCATAGGGCGGGTGATGAGGAGCAGGTGAGGTGGAGCAGCTGTGTCTAGGAGCCATCACAGCAGCTGGGAGACCAAGGAGCCAAGGGCTGGAATGATGCTGAATCTCAGGATTCTAGAAACCCGGAGTTGCCTACTGTGGGAGCTTTGGTTCTGGGCGGGGGCTCAGAATGGCCACTCTGGAAGGCCCTGGGGACCCCAGGTGCTTGCCACCTGGAGGAGACTTAGTATTCAGCCCCTTTTATCTTTGTGAGCCTAAAAAGTGTCTTAATTAGGGAGAGAGAAAGCCAGCCAGGCCTGGATTCTTAGTTCAGTGGCTGCGGAGAGCACTGGCAAGGCTTTCTCCGCAGCCATCTCAGGCCACCCTCTCCCCAGAGCAGAGCGGGCAGCCTCCGGAACCGCTGCCTAGTGTCAGAGGCCGAGGGCCCTGCCTGCACCTCCCCCCCCCCCCCCCCCCCCCCCCCGTGCTGTGCTGACAGGGCTGTCCGTTGTTGCTTCTCTGTCAGCTATTGCTTTTGTGTGTGCTCGCCCTCTCTCTGTGCCTCTATGCCTCAGCCTCTCGGCCTGTCTCTCAGTCGGTATCTCTCTCGCTTTCTCCGCACCCCTCCCCTTGCCTCCTTTAAGCTGCAGAAACCTGGTTTCTCGGAACAGCAGGCAGCCACGCAGCCTCACATCCAATTAATAAGGCCCAGGCCCAGCTGACACCCTGGGAGTTGGCCAACGAGCCTGGACAAGGACTTGCACATTGGCTAGAGAAACTCATCTTCCTGTGTTGTCTTGGGTGACTCTTCACTGCTCCCAGCCTTGGCATGGTGGGCACTGACATTGGCTCATCTCTGGAGTGACACTGGGCTGTGTCGCCAAGGTTGCCCTGAGTCAGCCGGCCTGGGAGCCTGCCTTTGAGCCCTTGGGGTGCTGTGAAGACGAGGAAGGGACTGGTGTCTCTCCGCAAACAGTGCAGGGACAGCCACACTCCTGCATCAGAGAGCTTTGGGACAGCTATTAGCATGCTCTGTGCTGGGGGCAGTCAGGGCCTCTCTGCTAGCTTCCTCAGAAGGAGCGAAGAACTAGCCAAAGTGGGGGATGGGTTGTGAGCTTCTGAAGGTGCAAGTGTGTCAGGTTGTCATTGGGGGTACAGGTCCGCTGGGGGGGCAGCAGCTGAACTGCAGGATTACCCTGGGAAGTGTGGGCCCTCCTCTGACCATGGTGCTTGCAGGGATGGGTGCCTGCCTGCGGTCGGCAGCCCACATGCCTCATGCAGCTGAAGGGCCACAGGATGATCCACCCGCTGGTTCCTTCTGCAGGTGTTGACTGGGGGCCCTGTCTGGCACTGTGCCCGTCCCTGGCCCCTGCCATCCTGGTGCTTTCAGGCAGACACTTACCAGAGAGAGACTCACCAGAGCATGTAGGCTGTGATGGCTATGATCAGCTCCTTGGCCTCTTCTGGGGAGTCGGGAGGGCTGAGATCTGAGGGGTGAGTTAAGTTAACTGGGGAGTTGGGTTGGGTGAGAGTATGCTTCAGAGGGGGAGCTTGCACCCACAAAGGCCCTGGGCAGAGGCAGTGTGACAGGTGCCAGAGTGCGGGCATGTGGGGGCATGAGGCCAAGTGCAGGCAGGGGCAGATCCTGCGGGACCTCAGAGTCCCAGGGAAGAGACTTAGCCTTTATTTCTTTATTTTTTTAATTTTACTTATTGAATTTAGAGAGAGGATAGAGAAAAAAGTGTTGGGAGGAGCAGGAAGCATCAACTCGTAGTAGTTGCTTCTTGTATGTGACTTGACTGGGCAACCTCGGGGTTTTGAACCAGAGACCTCAGCATTCCAGCTCAATGCTTTATCCACTGTGCCAGCACAGGTCAGGCAGGGACCTAGTGTTTATAATCAGAAATACCATGCTGCAAGGGGCTTGGGGCCAGGCAGCACCGTCGGCCACCAGAGGACTGGAGGAGGTAGGCTGGGAGTCGGAGGCAGTGGACTGCACAAGTGCAGTGAGGAGCAGGGTGCACGGCGCAGAGCCGGGGTGTGTTTTGAAGGTGGGGGTGGCAGGAATCAGGGTTAGGGTAGGAAAGGACTGCCATACCCCTCTCAGCCCTTTTTATCCCAGCACAGTGACCCCTGCCCCTCCCCAGCTTCTTCCCCCAGCCCTAATGGGCCCTAAGGCCATCAAGTGGTCTACTGTGGCCCCTGATCTTTCCTGGACTTCCCTTTTGCCCTCTCTGTTCCCTGTGCCTCATTCTTCACTGAAGTTAGGGCAGAGACTCCGTTCTTCTTGCAGGTACATATAGTATAGCCCCTATGGGCCATGTCCGCCCTGGCCAGCCCTGCTCCTGTATAGCCTTCTCTGATACTTGAAATAAGCTGCTAACCTGTCAGGGTTCAGGGGTTTGTTTCCTTTCCCATCTATGCCGGCAGCCCAGCAGGAGTGGTTCCCACAGTGTTTTGCTGATGGGCTGGGTTTCTGAAACAAACCGAGCGTATTACTTACTGTTACTGCCCAAACTTTCCTCAGCTCCCCAGACCCTCAGCATACAGGCCACCCTTCTTGGAGGAGTGCCAGGGCTCTGTGTGTTCTTTGTCCCATTGTCCAGCATAAGCTGCCATTCTTCAAAATGAATTGGGCCCGGGCCTATTGTTGCAACCCTCCTGTGTGTGGACCCTCCACTCCATCCTAGTGCACTTGGGCAATTCACATTTAACCCTCAAGACTCAGGGAAATGCCAAACTCCCCTGTCCCTGTTCCTCACCCCTCTGAGGGTGCGGTTTTCTTTTTCTTTCTTTCTTTTTTTTTTCATTTTTCTTAAGCTGGAAACAGGGAGAGACAGTCAGACAGACTCCCGCATGCGCCCGACCGGGATCCACCCGGCACGCCCACCATGGGGCGACACTCTGCCCACCAGGGGGCGATGCTCTGCCCATCCTGGGTGTCGCCATGTTGCGACCAGAGCCACTCTAGCGCCTGGGCCATCTTTGCTCCAATGGAGCCTTGGCAGCGGGAGGGGAAGAGAGAGACAGAGAGGAAAGCGCGGCGGAGGGGTGGAGAAGCAAATGGGCGCTTCTCCTGTGTGCCCTGGCCAGGAATCGAACCCGGGTCCTCCGCACGCTAGGCCGACGCTCTACCGCTGAGCCAACCGGCCAGGGTGGTGCGGTTTTCTAGTGGTGGTAATGATGACCGTGTTGCTGATCTAGCTAACACTTGAGGAGGTGTAGATGGTGTAGTAATACATGGGATTGGAGCTTGCACTGTTGGGTGTGCTGTGTGTGCTGGCCACTGGCTGCATGTTCCCTATTGCTTTGTCCTCCCAACAGTCCTGAGGGGTTCTTTGTCTCCATGTAAGAGATGATGACATTGGGTCTTAGGGAGGCTAAGTGCTGGTCCAAGATCATCAGCTATCAGTAGTGGGGCAGAAATTTGAACCCAGACTGTCTGCCTCCACACTATGCTGCTGGACTAAATTTATCATGCTCTTTAGGAATTATTCAGTTATGTTTTATTCTCCTGCTAGACCCAGAGCTCCTAAAGGACAGAGACAGTTTCTCCAGCATCTGGCACACTGCACAGTTGTTCTGAATGGATGGATGGACAGATAGGTGGATGGGGAATATGTGTGAAGTGTGAATCCTGCTGGCCTTCTCCCATGAAGGGCCTTTGAGGTCCAAGGGAATGAAGGAGGACTCACGCTCACAGGTCAGCCACATGCTTTCACATCTGAAGGGCAAAGCTGACTGCTGTGTGTGTTCTCTCCTCCCCACGTCACCCTGGTACCTGGCCATGCGGATGGCAGATGTTTGCCGAGGAGGAGGCCGAGCTGACCCGGGAGACATCCCCAGAGAAGCTGCAGCAGTATCGCCAGGTGCAACTCCTGCCAAGCCTACGAGAACAAGGCTGGTGTGAGATCACTGCCCACCTGCTGGCCCTGCCTGAACATGATGCCCGGGAAAAGGTACTGCAGACACTGGGTGCCCTCCTGGTCACCTGCCGGGACCACTACCATCAGGACCCTGAGCTCAGCAGGAGGCTGGCCAGTCTGCAGGCTGAATACCAGGTGCTAGCTGCCCAGGAGCTCCGAGACGGTGAGGATGAGGGCTACTTCCGGGAACTGCTGGGCTCTATCGACAGTTTGCTGACAGAGCTGAGATGAGTGGCCCTGGACGCTGGGACTGAACTGGAGTGCTACTGGGAAGGCTGAGAGGTCCCAGCTTGGATGGGTTCTTCGGGAAACAGCAGGCAGGATGGAGGACTTCCCTACTGGGGTCTGGGCATCAGCTGGGCTGTGCTGGGTTGGCCATTAAATGGAGACATGAAGGCCATGCTCTGTGTGTCTACTGTGTCTCTGTGCAGACTGGGCAAAGCTCTGTGGGCTTAGGTGGGTCAATGTGTGAGAGATCCCTAAGGGTCCCTGGTGACAATCTTCATATTTAGCTGAGGGCATCTAGTAACAGGCCCCATCGGGAAGGATCTGGGCTCAGGAACTGGAAAACCCAGCCTGATTCCTCATTTGTCAAAGGGTGAACTGTTTTGTTTTTAGCTCTTAGTTCTTAAGGGTGAACTGTTAAATGAGAGAAAATGAGCATAAGGATAACCCCCGTGCCTGGCACCTGTGCTGTCCCTTCCCGACCCTACTGTGACAGGGGGACTGGGGGACTATCTCCCTGCCCCGTTGCCCGTGTACACAGGTAATAACTTCGAGGTGCTGGCCCTGGCAGAGGGAGCCTGAGGGCATCACCACATGCAGCGATGCTGTATCAGCCTGGGCAGCTGCTGGCTGGGCTGAGTGATTGGTGCTGGGCCTGGGTGGTGGGCGATGCTGTGGGTGGCTTGCTGCACTCTGGAGGCCCTTGGGTAGAGGCCTCACGGTGCCCTTACTCCTCCTCTTTGTCCGTGCTGAACTGGGCAGAGCCCAAGAGGCAGCCTCTGAAGCGGGTTGTGGAGGGCATCTGAGTCTGACAAGTCCTGGCCCCCACCCTAGAGAGGCTGGGAGCCTGCTGCAGGTTGCCATGACAACCCCGGCTCTGGGCCTTCCTGATTTGGATTCTGGTGCATTTGTTTATCAGCCTTTCCCAATGCACCAGAGACTCACTCCTGCTGCTCAGGCAGCCCCGCCAGCCTGCGTGTAGTAAACTCCTCATCCTGGCCTTGCATGTAGAAATCTCAGCGTCACTGAACTGAGGGGAAACTGAGGCCCAAAGAAACATGGGGTAGTGGGTGGCTTACTTCCCTGCAGTCCCTTTGCTCAGCCTCAGACCTTCTCCTGCTCAGCCCATGCCTGAGCACACAGGAGGGTTGGGAGGGGCTGCTGCCTGCACAGAGCCCTCCCTGGAGGGCAGGAGGAAGCAGGGGCCTATTTCCCCAGGGCCGGGAGCCTCCGGTGTCCGGCAGAGCAGGGATCAGACCCAAGGTCTGTCAGGTATTGGATACTGCCTCACTGCCTTTAAAATCTCTCAAAAGCTTTCAAAGTACACTTTATAGATGAGAAAATCATGGCCCAGAGAGACTAAATGATCTAAGGTCACACAGCTTGTGAGTGGCCGAGCTGGGGGATGCTGGGCTGCCCATGCTGCGGAAGGCGTGCATGCGCAGTTCAGAAGGGAAGGATGCGTATGGGGACAGCAGGGACGGAGGGCAGGAGGGCGGCAGGGCAGGGCTGGCTTCAGAACGGAGGTGCTGGGGCCTGGCTGAGGCCAAAGTCAAGAGTCGCTTTAAAGATGGGGTCAGCAGATTCTGCAGGTGGATTTGAAAAAAGGGGGAAGGTGAGGCGTGGGGAGGCACGGAGAGCTTGGGTTTGGGGCCGAGTCGGGTCTGGGCTTCATCCTGGCAGAGGTGAGCCCCGAATCAGGTGTGCTTTGAGCAGGGCCGGCAGGAACGTGGGGAGCTGGGGAAGGAGACCCTGTGAGACCCGGGGGTACTCTCTAGCTGGGGCTGGGGATCCCCAGGGCCCTTGAGTCCTCTGTAACTACCAGGGTCTGATCTGGGATATGGAAGGGGTCTCCTTGGAAGGAGTACACTAGTAAAGGTCAATTGTGGACCTCTTCTCCCTTCTGGGATGCTACAGAAAAGGGACTTGGGCCATGAGCTCTTAGATGGTGGGTGGTCCCTAGGGCCAAGGAAGAGCATCTGGGTCTGTGGTGAGGGAAACCAGGTTAGCGCCAGGGTGCTGAGCCCACAGGCCGGGCGTTGGGACTGCTGCTGCCTTCCTCTGGCATTGCATACAAACAAGTCATCGGGATGATGGAGTTGGTTCTGTAGGGTGTTCTCTCTGGCCTCATCCGGGTTCGTGCTGGGCCTCTGACTGCCTGGTCCTGGGCCATGTAGCAGACCCCCCCCCAGGAGACAGGTGGCAGTGTGAGCCAGGGTTTGGGCTCAGGTTGCTTGGGAGTGGGTTCTGATTGCACTGGTTCATCCGACTCTTGTCTGCAGGTCTAGAAGGAGCCCTTCTTTGCTTCCCCTGGAGTGCCATCCTGGGAACTGTGGCCAAGGAGTGTGACCTGGGTTTGATGTTAAGCAGGAAATTGGAATGGGGGAGTCACAGACCAGTACGGCTGCCTTCCTCTTCCCCGCCCCTCTCACTCTGTGGGGCTGCAGGCTCTTGGCCTTATGGCAAAGACTAGCTGAGAGCTGAGACTTGCTGACATCTCACAGGCTCTGGCTGATTGTTGGGTCCCTGCTCCTGGACTGGGCTGAACCAGGACCTCTGTGTGGGATGACACGTGGAGGTGGGTTGGTGGCCGTAAGTCCCCCATCCCATCACTGAGCAGGCTTGGTTTTTAATAATTAACTTGTTCATTCATTTTTTCACTCAAATTGTAGGGGTTTTGTGTGTGTGTGTGTGTGTGTGAGAGAGAGAGAGAGACAGAGAGAGAGAGAGAGAGAGAGAGAGAGAGACAGAGAAGGACAGATAGGGATAGACAGGAAGGGAGAGAGATGAGAAGCATCAGTTCTTTGTTGTGGCACCTTAGTTGTTCATTGATTGCTTTCTCATATGTGCCATGACTGGGGGGCTACAGCAGACTGAGGGAGCTACAGCATACTGAGTGACCCCTTTCTCAAGCCAGCAACCTTGAGCTCAAGCTGGTGAGCCTTGCTCAAACCAGATGAGTCTGCGCTAAAGCTGGTGACCTCAGGGTCTCGAACCTGGGTCCTCCGCATCCCAGTCCGATGCTCTATCCACTGTGCCACCGCCTGGTCAGGCTCAAATTGTGTTTATTGAGCACTTACTCAGTGTTAGGCCCCAGGGTTCTGAGATTAGTAAGTCATAGGCTCTGCTGTCAGGCAGCTCACAGTCTGGTGGGCGAGGCAGTTACAGTGTGACGTGTATGTGATGGGGGAAGCCTTGGTCTATTGGAGCCAAGGAGTCCCCTGACCTAGTTGAGGAGGTCAGGGAAAGCCTCCCAGAACTGGTAGTAGCCAAACCGAGACCTGACAGATGTTTGGAAAACAAACCAGGTGAAATGGAAAAGGATTTAGCCATAGGAAGAATAGGAAGGCCTGAGGTCAGGGAATGGTTCATTTGAGGAACCCACAAGTTCTGTAGCTGCAGGAAGCGATGGGGGTGAGGGTTCCAGTGGCCCAAGGTAGAGCAACGGGGTTAAGGGGACCACATTCTCCAGTGCCTTGTTAGCCTTGCCAAGGAGTGTGCCCTGAATCTGATGGAGCCAGGAGCCAAGGGGAGGGTTTTATGCATTCTCCTGCCTTCTTATTCATTAATTAATTCACAAAACAAATCTGATTTAGGACTAACTAGGAGCCAGGCACTGTTCCAGGGCATGAAGTGGTAAGTACCAGAGAGGGGTACATCTGCCCATGACAGATAAGTATATAATATGAGCCTGACCAGGTGGTGGTGCAGTGGAAAGAGCATCGAACTGGGATGCAAAGGACCCAGGTTTGAAACCCCGAGGTTGCCGGCTTGAGAGCAGGCTCACCAGCTTGAGCGTGGGGTAGCTGGCTTGAGTGTGGGATCATAGACATGACCCCAAAGGTCACTGGCTTGAGCAAGGGCTCACTCACTCTACTGGAGCCCCCCCCACCCCCACCCCCCCATCAAGGCACGTATGAGAAAGCAATCAATGATCAACTAAGGAGCCACAACGAAGAATTGATGCTTCTCATCTCTCTCTCTCATATCTGTCTGTCCCTATCTGTCCCTCTCTCTGTCTCTGTCACACACACAAGAAAAAGTATATAATGTGATGCTAGGCAAGGAGTGATAAAAGAAATGAGAACTGAAACACGAGGAGAGGCAGAGTGTTAGGGTGCTAGGGAAGGCCCCCCCAATGAGAAGCGGTGTGAATAGAAGGAAGCAAGGCCATGAGTAGTGGAGATAGAGGAAGTGCCTTGCAGACCAAGGGGATGCAGATGCAAAAGTCTTCACGAGGAACATGGCTGGGGGTTAGAAGAAAAGCAAGAGTCAGTGGCAGGGAGAAGAGGAAGCAATAAGCGAAGGGCAGACCTGGGCAGCTGTAGTAAGAACGTAAGTTTTATTTTGTATTTAGTGAAAGGAGGGAAGGCAGAGAGAGACTCCTGTGTGTACCCTGACTGGAATACTCCCGGAAAGCCCACTAGGGGGCGATGCTCTGCCTATCTGGAGCCCTTGCTCCATTGCAACTGGAGCCATTTTTTAGCACCTGAGATGGAGGCCATGGGGCCATCCTCAGTGCCTTGGCTGCAGGAGGGGCGGAGAAGAGAGAGAAAGAGAGATAAGCGAGAGGGTGGAGGGTGGAGAAGCAGATGGGCGCTTCTCCTATGTGCCCTGACTGGGAATCGAACCCAGGATATCTACATGCTGGGCTGATGCTCTACCACTGAGCCAACTGGCCAGGCCAGGAACACGAGTTTTTTCTTTGCATTGGAGCCATAGAGAGTTGAAAGCAGAGAAGAGACTTGATAGGACTGACATTTGAACAGACTGGTGTTGCTGTGCTGAGAAGAGACAACAAAGAGGCAGGGATGGAATCAAAAGCCCAGTGCAGGGTCTGCTGCGGAACCCAGGTGAGGGCTGATGAGGTTTGAGCCAGAGCAATGGTCATAGGGCAGTGGGACGTGCTCAGAGTGCTGGTGTATTTCAAAGGTGGAACTGAGAGGATGTGCGGACTCTGTGTGTGGCATGTGAGGAAGGGAAGGGTCAGTGATGCCACCTCACCTGGGGCTTGAGCAAATCGGCCTCTGGAGGTGGTGTTTCCAGAAGTGGAAAAGGAAAAGGTAGAGGGAAAAAGATTGCGACTTTACAGTAGACATTGTTTGATGTAGTTTTATTGAGATGTCAGTTGGACATTGAAGTGGAGGTATTGACTAGGCAGCTGGAGAAACAGTCGGGCCTAGGGAAGAAGAGGTCACATGTGAAGACAGACAAGGAAGCAGTATGTGCTGGAACCAGCTCAGCAACCTGTAAGCCATGTGGGTCTCAGAAACACTGTGAGCTGATTGATTGTTAAGCATAGCCATTATTAAAAATCAAGTAATGTAAACTTACAATTAACATATTAAAAAAGCAAAGGCAATTTAAAAAAAATTAGAAGAGCAAATCAAACCCAAAGAAAGCATAAGTGGAAATAATAAAGAGCAAAAGCCAATAAAGTTGAAGACAAAATACCTTGAGGAAATTAATGAAATGAAAATATGGTGCTTTGAAAAAAGAAGACACAAATTTACCAATATCAGGAATTAAAGAGGGGCTATCACTCTAAGACCCTATGAGCATTAAAAGTGACTACTCTGAACAATGCTAGGCCCATAATTTTGACAACTTAAAAGAAATGATGAGCCCTGGCCAGTTGGTTCAGTGGTAGAGCATCAGCCCAGCATGTGGAAGTCCTGGGTTCAATTCCCGGCCAGGGCACACAGGAGAAGCGCCCATCTGCTTCTCTACCCTTCCCCTTCTCCTTTCTCTCTCTCTTCTTCTCCCGCAGCCAAGGCTCCATTGGAGCAAAGTTGACCCCGGGCGCTGAGGATGGCTCCGGCTACAACACAGCAGCAACAGCCCAGATGGGCAGAGCATTGCCCCCCAGTGGGCATGCCAGGTGGATCCCGGTCGGGCACATGTGGGAGTCTGTCTGCCGCCCCCCACTTCTTACTTTGGAAAAATACAAAAAAATAAAAAATAAAAGAAATGATGGACCAAGGACCAATTCCTTGAAAAACAATCTTTCATTGTATTAGTTTTCTATTGCTTCTATAACAAACTAGCATGAGCTTAGTGCCTAAAATCAACTAAAATTTATTATCTTAAGGTTTTATAGGTCAGGAATCTGACAGTTTTCACAGTGTAAAAAAGCCATCAACAGGACTGCATTCCTTCCTGTCAGCTTGCCTTTTCCAGCTCCTACAAGTGGCCTGCATTCCTTGGCTTGTGAACCTTCCTCTTTCTTCAAAGCCAGCAAAAGCAAGTTCAATTCTCATATGACATCACTCTTATAGACTCTTCTGCCTGCCTATCTTTTCTACTTTAAGGCTCCTTATGATAACATTGGGCCCACTGGGATAATGCAGAATAATCTTTATTTTTAAAATTAATTAATTAATTAAATTTTTTGGTATTTTTTTCAAAGTGAAAGGGGGGGGTCAGACAGACTCCCACATGCAACCCACCAGGATCCACCTGGCATGCCCACTAGGGGGCGGTGCTCAGCCCCCTAGGGTGTTGCTCCCCTGCAATTGGTGCCATTCTAGCGCCTGAGGCAGAGGCCATGGAGCCTTCCTCAGCACCTGAGCCAACTTCTCTTCAGTGGAGCCTTTGCTGTGGGAGGGGAAGAGAGAGAGAGAGAGAGAGAGAGAGAGAGAGAGAGAGAGAGAAAAAGGAGAGGAGGAAGAGTGGAGAAGCAGATGGGCGCTGCTTCTGTGTATCCTGGTTGGGAATTGAATCCGGATCTTCCACATGCCAGGCCGATGCTCTACTGCTGAGCCAACTGGCCAGGGCCTAATGTGTTTATTTTTAAATCATCTGATGTGTAACCTTAATTCCCCTTTGCCATGTAGCATAACATAGTCACAGATTCCAGGGAGTGCAATGTGGACATCTTTGGGAAGCCATTGTTCTGCCTCCCACAGACAGTATACCAAAGCTCACTCAAGAATAAATAGATATCCTTTATAGTCCTGTATCTATGAAAGAAATTGAATTCTTAGTTTAAAATATTCTCACAAAGAAAACTCTAAACTGAAGATTTCATTGGCACGTTTCCCCAAATACCAATTCTATACAACCTCTTTCTGAAAATAGAAGAAAATAATCCTAAACTCATTTAATGAGGCCAGCATTACTCTAACACCAATACCAGAAAAAAAGATATTAAAAGAAAAGAACTCTAGGCCCTGGCTGGTTTGCTCAGTGCATCATCCTGGCACACCAGGTTGTGGGTTTGATCCCTTTCAGGGAACATACAAGAAGCAACCAATGAACTCACAACTAAATGAACAACTAAGTGGAATGAGTTGATGCTCCCCCTCCCTCTTTCTCAAATCAATGGAAAAAATTAAAAAGAAAAAGAAACTCTACAGAACAATACCACTTAGAAGCAACAAGCAGGGGGGGGGTTGGGGGGGGGAGAGCTTGGAGACTGTAGTAAGGACTTCAGATTTTTCTAAGGTTCCTGTCAAAATCCTTTGATGCTCAACTCCACAGAATAATAGCAAATCAAATTTAGCGATACAGTGGTGGGCAAAAGTAGGTTTATAGTTACTCATTTGGAAAAGGCATGCAGGTTATGATTATTACAATAACTTTATTAACTCAAAAAAAGGTCACAGTGCAAGTATAAACCTACTTTTGCCCATCCCTATATATTGTATAAAAGGATGCTACTTCATCTCCAAATGGGGTTTATCCTAGAAATGGAAGGCTAGTTCAATTCAATTCCCATATTAACAGACTGCAGCAGCGATTTTTAACTGGTGTGCCCCACCAGTTAAATTTTTAATCATGAAATACCTTTTTAGCCAGGGGCACTGGCCTCTTTTCCCTTAGATTGTCAAATTAAAAAAATGACAACAGCCAACACAACATTTGGTGTCAGTGTATCAAAATTAAACCTTTTTTTTTGTCAGATCAGCAAAATATATTTTTTGGTATGCTGCAAAATTTTAGTAATTAGTTTATGTGTGCCATGAGGTGAAAAGGTTGAAAATCACCGGGCTACAGAAGAAAAAGCCGCATGATCATCTCAATAGATGGCAGAAAAATATTTGAAAGAATTCGATATTCATTTATAATAAAATGTCTCAGCAAATTAGGAATAGAAGGAAACTCCTTAACTTGATGAAGGGAAACCACATAAAACCAGCTTTTTCCCTAAGACTGGGAACAAGGCAAGAATGCCCACTCACCTCTCCTTTTCAATATTGTTCCAGAAGTCCTGGGCAGTGCAGTAAGGCAAGAAAAGGAAATAAAAGGCATACAGATTATAAAGAAGAAGTAAAATGGTCTCTGTTGACAGATGACATGATTGTCAATGTGACAGATCCCATGAAATGTACAAGAATTTCTAACAATGAGTTTATCAAGGTCACAAAATATAAGGTTAATATACAAAAATCAATTGTATTTCTATATACTACCAATCAAATATTGAAAATGAAATTAAACAATACCATTTATAATAAACAGACATGAAATATGTATAAATCTGGCAACATGTGCAGGATTTTAATGCTGAAAAGTAAAGAACACTGATGCAGCAAATTTAAATAAATGGAAAGACACATTGAGTTCATGGTCAGAAGACTCAATACTGTTAAAATGTCAGTCCCCCCAGAATTGACCTGTCAAATCAATGCAATCCCAGCAGGAACTTTTTAGCTATCACAAGTCTGATCTGAAACTTATATGAGCCCTGGTCAGCTGGCTCAGTGGATAGAGCATTGGCCCAGCTTATGGATATCCTCCGTTCGATTCCCAGTCAGGGCACACAGGATCTGCCTCTCCCCCCATATAAGAAGTTGAACACAGATTTTAAACTCTCCCTTCTCACCCTTTCCCCTCCTGTAGCCAGTGGCCCAATAGGTTTTAGCATCAACCCCAGGCACTAACGATAGCTTAGTTGGTGCGTCAGCCTCAGGTGCTAAAAATAGCTCGGTTGATTAAAACATTGGCTACAGACTGGGTTGCCAGGTGGATCTCAGTTGGGATGCATGCGGGACTCTGTCTCACTATTTCCCCTCCTCTCACTTGAAAAAAGAAAACTTACATGGAAATGCAAAAGAATTGCAATAGCTAAAACAATCTTGAAAATAGTTGGAGAACTCATACTACCTGATTTTGAGACTTATTACAAAGACTATAGTAATCAAGATATTTGTCATTGTCCAAGAATTGATGCACAGATCAATGAAGCACAATACAGAGTTCAGATATAGACCCATACAAATAAAATTGACAAAGGTACAAAAACACTTCAGTAGAGAAAGGATCACCTTTTCAGGAAGTGGTGGTGCAACAACTGGACAGCCATATTTTAAAAAACAAACTGTGACCCATATCTGTCATGTTATACAAAATTTAACTCAAAAGCAGTCAAAGACCTAACTGAAAAATTATAAAACTTTTAGAAGAAATGAGAAATCTTTGTGACCTTGAGTTAGGCAAAGAGTTCTTAAGACACAACTAAAAGTACAATTCATAAAATAAACGGTAAAGTTGACTACATTAAAACTAGCAACTTGTTCTGATGAAGGACTTATATTCAGAATATATAAAGAATACTCAAAACTCATCATAAGAAAATAGTCAATCCAATTTTTAAAAAGGCAAAAGATTTAAAGACATTTCATCAAAGAAATGTAGACAACAGATAGCACATGGAAAAATGCTCAGCATCATTAGTTAGGCAAAAACCAATTACCACCACAAGCCACTACTACACACCTACGAGAGCGACTGAAAAAAATGAAAACCCAACTAGTCAAGAAATTGCGGGTTAGCACAAGGGATCTTTGGGGAGTGGGGTGGAACTGTTCCGTATCTTGAATGATGTGGTGATTACAGAACGCTATGCATTTGTCAAAACTCACAGAATTGTACACTGAAAGAGTGAATTTTACTGTGTGTAAATTTAAAACTAAAAATTTTAAAGGTAATAAATACTCAACTTTCCTAATTACTTTACAGTTGGCCATTGTCTACATACACTCTTGAGAATACTTATGTCTATCATTTCTGGGTGGTGGAAACACACTGTGCTTACTAACTGCCTTTAAGACACCAACCACCTTTGTGGCTGGAAATTTGATGTGGTAGGAGCATTTACACCATGGCCACTGGCAAGTGCTACAAATCAAGGCTTAATTTACTGTTTTATTGATTGTCTAGACTTAAGAAAGTGATGAAAATGTTTTAAAAAATGTTAATGCTGATTAAACTTAAAGGTAACTATTAATAGCACAAAAAACTGAAGACACTGTCTTACCGTATTTTAATTATCTGATTTAGCAAAGAAGTCATTCGCTGGTGAACAAGTGCAACTCCTACAGACATTTTTGTTTCACTTTCATCTTGCTCCTTAAGGTAAATAGTTCAACCAGCATTCTGTCAGAACCAGACTCATTTGTCTATTACAGCTGTCCCTTGGCTGGGGATACAGGATTTCAACAAAAGTCAATGAAAGGCCCTGGCCGGTTGGCTCAGCGGTAGAGCATCGGCCTGGCATGCGGGGGACCCGGGTTCGATTTCCGGCCAGGGCACACAGGAGAAGCGCCCATCTGCTTCTCCACCCCTCCCCCTCTCCTTCCTCTCTGTCTCTCTCTTCCCCTCCCACAGCCAAGGCTCCATTGGAGCAGAAATGGCCCGGGCGCTGGGGATGGCTCCTTGGCCTCTGCCCTACGCGCTAGAGTAGCTCTGGTCTCGGCAGAGCGACGCCCCGGAGGAGCAGAGCATTGCCCCCTGGTGGGCAGAGCATCGCCCCTGGTGGGTGTGCCGGGTGGATCCCAGTCGGGCGCATGCCGGAGTCTGTCTGACTGTCTCTCCTGTTTCCAGCTTCAGGGAAAAAAAAAAAAAAGTCAATGAAAGCTTGTGAGATTAGGAGATTAGTTGGCTACATGTAATTTACAGTAATGAGTATTGTGTATTTTGTTATTATTTGGGAATTGTGTGTTACAGTTCCTTTGTAAGAGTGTATATAAAGGAGTGAGTGTGTGTACATATGTGCATCCCCTCCCACTGTGCCCCAGAGAACTGGTCATCACGTTTCCCACCGTACCAGCGCCGAGGCTGCGGACTCCTGGAGACAGGAGGAGGAGAGGAGAGGTCTGAGGCCTGGACCACCTCCCTCCCTGTTAGAGGTCAGGAGGAGAGGGGAGGAGCAGGGGTTGGTGAGGGGAGGGGAATGTGGAGCTGGACAAAAGGTGCAACAGGGAGAGAAGGGGTGGCCGCTGACTTCCATGCTCCTTAGCAGAGGAGAGACAGGAAGTGTGAGAGGAGGAGGGGAGTGGAGACAGGCTCTGAGCAGTCATCTAGGCTGTTCTGTGGGAGAGGAGGGAGGGCGACACGGACTCGGGCAGCTTTTTGTATCATCTTTCTTGCTGTGAACTGTGGGGCCCAGCAGAACATGCTTGGTGTGCTTACGAGTGGGGTTCAGGAGTGAGGAAACCTTGGCAATGCGGGAAAGGGGGGCAAAACTTGAGTGGCCGAGATCCAGTGACGCGCCAGTGCGGCCTTAGCCAGGGTCCTGGGAAGTTCTTGCATCTTTTCATTTTTGTTTTAAATATTAATTTATTATAAAAATAAAACAAGATGAGTGTGAGAAATTAATTTTAGATATTTAAAACTGGCATTTATTTAACACAGTGATGTTGAGTACAGAGGTTTCAGGTAAACATTTCTATAGCATTTGAACTGTTGATTATGTTGTGTGCCCATCACCCAAAGTCAAATCATTTTCCATCACCTCATATTTGTCCCTTTTTACACCCTTCCTCCCACCCCTCCTCTTTCCCCAGTTCTTGCATCTTAATAGGCATAGTCCTGAGAACTAGGTACAGGGACGGGCAGTTGTGGTGGGTGGGAGCGTGAGGGGGTCCCAGCTAGTCAGCCTTTTGGGAGGAAGGTTAGGGTGGAAAAAGAGTCCAGAAAGGGTGATCAGACCCAGGAGGCTTTGAAGGGACTGGATCTTGAAGCTGGGAGGGGATGTTGGCTGCTTGCCAGCTGTGTGATTTGCAGGGGGGAGGGGGAGTAGTGCTAACACCTCACAGGTTATAAAGATGAGTTGGAGGTTGTGGAGAGGTGGCCCTGACCTGGGGTACAGGTTGGAGCTGTGAGAATAAAGGCTGCAGAGAGGAGGCGGGGCCTTTGTAGTATCTGCTCAGGGCCCCGGAGGCGGTGCTGTGTGGTTAGCAGGGCAAGGAGGCTGCTGCCAGGGAGGAGAGGAGGGCTGGGCTCTGCTGGGAGGTGTCGCTGAGGGTCGTGTATGCCCTGCTGGGAAGTGGGAACCCTTAGGATGCCAAGGGGAGACCGTTTTCTCAGTAGGTAGCAAAGGAGGGGGATTGAACACCCCAAGGTCAGGGCGAGGCAAGTCTCCCTGGTGCTCAGCCAGGCGCGCTGCTTTGGATTGTTGTCTCTGAGGCTGGAGGACTTCAGGATTTCTGGGCAGGGCCTTGAGCCTCCTAAGTTGCCTTTTTGCCTTCCAGTATCTTTTGATAGATTGGTTTAAATCAATGACGGTTCGAATGGTTCAACAACTATTTCTTAAGCACATACCAGGCCCTTTGCTGGATGACGACGTGAGCACGACCAATGCTGTCTGTTCCCGGAAAGAATGTGGGTCGGTTCTGTGGGTCGGAATGTGGGACGGCTGGCACTGTGATACCACATGCCATGGCCGAGGGCCAGGCCAGCAATGACATCTGCAGGCCAGTGTTTCCAGCACTGGTACTTGGATGACTTTACATGATTTTACTGATATTGCTTAGGAGGAGGTGCAGTTAAACAGAAGTTAGTCATTTTAAGTCTATAATGGGATTAAGTTTGGGATGATGATATGGCAGAGGTAATGACGATATCAAGTGATGGGTGGGCTTACAGGGAGAGCACAGGGTCCCAGAAACCACCTCCAGGGGGGCAGTGTGGATGCAGAGGGCAGGGTCACAATGCCAGATCCACTGCAAGGAGGCACAGGGCTGCCAGCAAGTCACGTGGGCAGTGGGCAATGGGCAGCGGGCAGCCCAGAGGGCTTCACACAGAGGCTTGACTCTTCAGGAGCTGTTTCTGGAAGATTCCTTTGGTACTAGTAGAGAGTGGACAATGGATGCTGGGGACGGATACAGGCTGGTTTAGGAACCTTTGCAGCAGTTGAGATGAGGCTGGGGCCTTGGCCTCTGCTGGACGGAAGTGGGTGGGCTGAGAGGAGGCAGAGGATGGGAGCTGGGGACTGCTGGGGAGCTGGGCCCTGGCACACCCAGCAGACCAGCTGAAGCAGCTGCGGACAGACATGGATCTGGAGCTCAAGCCTGGAGGACAGTTTTGGAATGTGACAGATTGATGGCAGCAAAAGCTGTGAGAATATGCCAGAGTCCGCATGGATCCTGAGTCGCGTTGGGAGGCTAGTAGAGCCTTCTGGGCCAAGCCCCACTGGAGTTTCCCAGGGTTCAGTGTCCTGAGACCTTGGAGAGTCAGCAGTGAACAAACTCAAGACAATTGAAGGTGCCTGACTGGTGGTGGCGCAGTGGAGAGCATCGACCTGGGATGCTGAGGTCCCAAGTTTGAAACCCCAAGGTCACCTGCTTGAACATGGGCTCATCAACATGATCCTGTAGTCACCACTGGCTTGAACTCCAAAGGTCACTGGCTTGATCAAGGGGTCACTGGTTTGGCTGGAGACCCCCAGTCAAGGCATATGAGAAAGTAATCAATGAACAACTAAAGTGCTGCAACTAGGAGTTGATGCTTCTCAACTCTCTTCCCCCCCCCCCCCCCCAAAAAAAAAAAAAAGACAACTTGAAGATCTTAGGAAAGCTTAAGGTTATCTCTGGGGAAAGTGCATTCCAGGCAGTGGAACCAAAAGTGCGAAGGATGAGGAACAAAACGGTGAGGGGAGAGGCCAGAGAGAGCCGAGACGAAACCACCCTTTAGGACTTTGGCTTTGGTAGGAGACAGAAACCACTGCAAGGCTTGAGCTCAGAATGACACAATCCAACTTGTTTTATAGGGATTATTGACTGCCGTGGGGTGTGGGGAACAGGATGATCAGGGAAGGCTGATTGGGAGGTTCAGATGACTGGGAGTCCGCTCCCCTCCCAGTGTACCAGTGATGGTCTCTGTGACCAACAATGTGGCCGCAGTGATGGTATAGTGCTTGCAAGGTCAGGTTTTAAAAAAACCTCTGGTTCCCATCTAGTTACTGTTCTCCTGGATCACTCACTCTGAGGGAAGCCAGTGACCGTGTTGTGGGAGGGCTCACATGTATGGAACTGAGGCCTCTGCCAAGAGCCATGTGACGGAGCCTGGAAGCAGATCCTCTAACTAACCCGTCCAGCCTTGAGACAGCCGCCTCACGAGAGCGCAAGTCAGAACCTCATAACCTGTTCCTGGATTCCTGACCTTCAGAAACTGTGGTTAATGAGTATTTGTTTTAGCTGCTAAGTTTTAGAGTAATTCATTGTACAATAGGTAACTAATATGACAACCAGGTGACAGTAAATAGAAATGATGAGAAGTAGTTGGACCCACTATACGTGTTAAAGATAAGAATTTGGACAGGTGAACTTTGAGATGTTTAAGATATCCATGTAGAGAGAGTTTAGGGGGCAGGCAGTTATAAAAGTCCAATTCCAGAAGTCGGCATTTGGACTGTATTTATAAAGCCAGGTTAAGACTGGGAGAGGGAGTACAGCTAGAGAAGAGGCCCAGGTAGTGAGCCCTGGGGCAGGACAGCTTTCAGTGATTAGAAAAAGATGAAGGAGCACCCGTAAGGAAGACAAAAATCCAGTGTGGGGGTGTTCTGGAAGTCAAGTGAGGCACTTCCAGGAGGGAGGGAGTTCACCTGGGCACTTGGACAGTGAGGATGGTAAGAGGAAGAGAGTCCATCAGTCTGACGGAGTGGACAGCCCCCTTAACGGGGGGTGGGTAGAGTGGCCAGGAGGAGAGCTGACCAGGGCGGCAGGATGGACGTGAGGAAGGGATGACTACACCCACATGGGGATGTCTGCTGGGAAGGGACATGGAGGGAGGGTTTTTACTGGGGGGGGGGGGGCGCTATTATACTGGTATGGTTATACACTGATGGGAACCACTCAGAGGGAGTGATATCCATGGACACCTCCAAGGCTGTGACCTTCCTCTTGACGGGTGGACACATGAATGTGATGTGGGCAAGGCCCTCCTTGGTGGGCTGACATAGAAGCTACAAGGTCAGGCCCTTGGCCTAGAGCTAGTCTCCCTGCTGGGCACCGAAGGGCTTAGAGCACTGCAGATGTGGGAAAGTCCAGGAGATGTTTCATTGAAACCTAACGCTGCTGGAAAGCAAAGAAAAACAACTCTGGCTTGTTGGACTTGGTTTCATGGTGGACTTTATTACTGGGAAAAGTTAGTGAAAAAAACATTGAATTCATAAAATTTAAATAAGACAGTAAAATTATACCTTGTAGCTATAATAATCGCTATATTAATCACAAATAAGGTAAAGTCTAAATTATTGCTTAAGCAAATACTATTTTGTTAGGCTTCTGTTGCAAGCCCAAGGCAGGAAACACTGCAATTATTAGAAGTGAGCCCAATGATGTATTTGCATTTGAAGACGAAGAAAGGCAAAAAAAAAAAAAAAAAAAGTTCTGATTATGGTATCATAACATCTAACCTGAAAAAAAGCAACTTTATTAATATGTCCTGCAGTAGAGTACATTAGTAATTGTAACCATGCCTTAAAATTCTCATCTTATGCCATAAAGAGAATAACTGTTTTAATGAGTTTCATGTGGTTTCTCCCTCTCAGGTCCCTTCTAGGGACAATCCTTCTCCAAGTGCAGCCTCCTAAGACACCCAGTCTGCTTACCCTGGGTCATCTTTGGTCATTTAATACCAGCCGACCTGCTGGGACCCCAGGCTGGTGGAAGGGCCCGCCCCAGACTGAGGGTGAGTGGGATCTTCCCTTCCCTCAAGCCCTAATGCCACGTTAAAAGAATGGTGTCACAACTTGGTCAACAGTATCACTAGGAAGTTAATGTGGGCTTCTCTTTGGTTATGGAGTTTTTTTATTTTTATTTGAGCTTATAAAAAATATAGCTAGAAATGTTCCTGAATCCTAAAAGTATTTGTGACCGACTTAAACGCAAGTATGTCTTTGCAAAATTCACCACCTGGCCAGTTTAAAATCTGCCTATTTCCCTGTGGAATCTAACATCAGTGTTCTGTTTAGCAAAAACATTTGAGTGAAGACTAGTGACTGATCTTAAGAGCCCCGAGGGGAGAGGGCAGCTGGCTAGGACAGCCCTAGATGCTGTCCATGGCTCTGAACTCGCTGAGGGCCTGCACAGGGTTCACATGCTTCTTCTGAGATGCCCGTTTAATCTTGGTCTGTGTCTCGTCCTGCTTCTCTCTCTTCACCAAGGGCTTTTTCTCGGGTGCCTTCATCTTCCAGGACACAGCTGGAAGGTTGAGGGAAGCCATACCCTGAGACTTCTGGTATTTGGTAGAGGCCACATAGGATGCCTTCACCGTCTGCACCACAGCATTCATCAAGTTCTTGGCGGCCTGGATCAGGGACATGGCACTGTCCACCTAAAAGACACAAACATGGGCAGTGAGGAGCATCAGCCTGACTGCCAGCCCCATGGCTGGGCACGAGGGGAGCCCGCACTCACACTCCAGGACAGGGCCGAGTGGCAGCCCCGTTACTAACGAGCGCTCTCCCAACGGCTGGCTGCTCTTGTCCAAGTGCCCTGGCACTGCCTGTTTCAGGTCTTTTGAAGGAAGCAGGGCAGTAACAAAAATGTAAGGCATCCTCACCTTACCTGCCCCCAGCCCTACTAACAGGCTGGAGGAGGCCTGCCCTACCGTCCGAGACAGACGCTCCGCTTTCAGTCCCATCCAGGGCACTGCGGGAGCAGGTGAGAACCGGGATCAGAATGTATCAATACAACCTGCAGTTTCTCTGAAAGGATATGCTATGGGATTAGCAGAAGCCACAGGGAATTAGAGCCCAGCACACTGAGTGAGACCACCTCTTTGCCCTGCCCCAGGTGACAAGCAGCCCAGAACTGAGATGGGGAAGGAGACACCGGTGGGGGGGGGGGCGGCGGGGTATACTGCTCAGGCTCTCAGAGAGGCCCTCAGATCTGAGACAGGGAAGGAGACACGGGGGGCGGGGTATACTGCTCAGGCCCTCAGAGAGGCCCTCAGATCTGAGACAGGGAAGGAGACACGGGGGGCGGGGTATACTGCTCAGGCCCTCAGAGAGGCCCTCAGATCTGAGATGGGGAAGGAGACACGGGGGGCGAGGGTATACTGCTCAGGCCCTCAGAGAGGCCCTCAGATCTGAGAAGGCCTTGCTACATCCTCTTGGCATTTTTCGGACAGGCTAAATTCTTCTGTGGGGGAAGACACCCAGGAAGATGAAGTACCTTTTCCCAGCAGGTGGCCAGCAAGAGAGAGAAGGCCAGTGCTGCAGTGGCCCACTGCTGTCACCTGCCACCCCACGCTATACAGCTGCAGCTCATTCAGCACGGAGCGCGGCCTCTGAGGGTTCACAACGCATTTCGGGGATTTCCACGACGCCCCTTCTCAGTTCAGGGCAGGTACGGTGTGGATGTGGACCAGGGCCAGCATATTCCTTACCAACCACTTCTTTCCACAGATGAAACTTACCCCGGAGACCACGAGCTCCCCACCAAGGTTCTGCACCTCGGCCTTGACTTTGCTGCAGATGTTGAGCTGGTGGCAGTAGAGGGCGATGCGCTGCAGGTAGGCCAGCAGGTCCTGCTTGCAGGCCGAGTCTGGACACTGAGGGGAGAGCAGAGTCAGAATAGAGCATTCCAGACCTGACTCAGCACACCACTCCACGGGCTGTCTCTGATCCTCTCCGCTGGAGCAAAAGGCCGGATGGATGAGTTACCCAGTTACCTGGGGCAGTCAGAGCTCTAGGCCACCCTCTTCTTGGGCCCAGGCCCCTGGAGGTGAGAAAAAGCCTCAGCAAGCAAGAGCTTGGTCAAGAGTGCTCTTAGCTATGAAATAATCATCCCAGTAGCTCTTCTGCTCAATTATGATACACACTGCTGTAAAAACCTGATGAAAGGAGAGGCTCACTTACAGCAAAAATGGAGAGTAAATAAATCAAAGCAAAAAAAAAGCACTTGTTGGCCAGTAGAAGAGCCGGGACTCAGCACTGAGTTCTGTGAAAGATGGGGCAGGAGGGTGACTTCGAATCTTTGGCTTGAGTGGTGAGTCACTGCTGTCACTCAGCCTGGATGTGGGCTGAGAGGCTGGATACCTCAGGGAGAGAAGGGCTTACCACTGCAGAGCAGCAGGACTGAGAAACTGTGTCTCCCATAAAGTCCTAGAGCATTAAGAAAAGTTTAGACCTTCCAAGAGGTAGGAACTGCATTTTCTGAGATATCAATACAGGGGACGAGGGTGTGTGAGCCGGGGAGTTGAGAGCCTGCAGTGCTGAGCAGGCCCGACCGGGCACATCAGCCCGACTCTTCGATGAAGAAAATCCACAAGAGGGACTCACACACTGGTGTCAGCATTAGGCTGGCAAAAGAGAACTGAGAGAGAATACACAGGTCTCCAGGAAAGGCTGATTTTTAGCTCTTAAGATTTCAGGACAGACACACCTCCAGAGATGTACTCTAATGCAAAATGGGCCTGCCCCTTTAGACTTACCAAAAAGCAGCAGGAATTCAGAAATCCTTAGAAGTCTATTGGTTAGAGCGAGTTAAGAACAGTTTTTGAGATGAGTGTTGTGTCCCATGAAAATGACTGTTACTGCCGCCTCAGAAATGGAGTAGGCAGTCCCAGGACAAACCTGAAGACCCCTGGCCAGCCCGTCACTTACGTGGTCTGCGATGGTACGGCCCAGCTTGTCCATCCTGGATCCTGCCTCAGCAATTTTCTTGGCAGCACTGATCACATCTGATGTATTTTTGAGCGGTCCTTTGCCTCTGAAAAAAGAACAAAGATCATTGTATGTGAAGCCCTTCACAGCTGGCGGGGGGTGGAAAAGAGGCGACAGAGCAGCCGCCCTGCCGGCTGCCGTGCAGTGGGTGGGCTGGGCGCTGCTCACCGGGTGAAGTCAGTCATCTCCATCATGATCATGCACATCTGCTTGGCCAGCACGATGATGTCGTTACCACTGTCGTCCCATTTGGACACTTCAGCATCCAGCTTGCTCTTTTCTTCCTGGAAGCTGGCCACCTGTTCTGCAATCTTTGCTTTCTGCTCTTGGGGAAGCTGAGCCATGATGGCCTAAAATCAGAAGCACAGAAAGCTCTTACACGAAGAGACTATGACATTCTCATAGTGCATTAGCCAGAAACATTTCCACCGAGCAATCTAAGGCAAGGTAGGATAATGCTTTAATAGATTTCATTTGGCCTGAAGGGCCATTTCTTCTCGTTTGCCTGGAAGTTTACGCAGCCTGAGTTCCCGACCCACTTTCAAGAACAAGTTTTAATGTGGAAGAAAACAAGAGTGTGAGGGGTAGAAGGCTCATGTGGAAGCTTCATGCTCACACTTGCATGAGAACAGGACCTGCAAAGTTCTCTGCCTGTCTCCTGCTGTGGAGAGCGGAGGTGAGGGAGGGCTAATGCTCACAGCCCTTTCCCCGGCTGGCCCTGAACAGGTACTTCCTGTGGTCGCATTGTAGCTCCCAACTTTTCAAGGTGCATTGGAAGTGGTTTAGAACGTAAATATGAAAGGCAGGCAGAGAACCTGCTAAGGAATAGACATTTTGTGTATTTCAATGACATTTAAATATTATCAGAGCAACATCTGGAGGCCTGTTGCCCACCTCCACCCCGGGTTCCTCCCCACTCAGCTTCCTGAAGTGCTCCTAGGTGGGCCTGAAGCAGGGATGCACGCGCTGTTCAGTGATTTCTGAGACATGAAAACGAGCCAATGTAACTGACTCCTTACCCGGGCACTCTGGCCAGCTATCAGCTGATCATCTTCTGTCTGGACACTTGTCCTACTTCGGACATCAAAGTCTTCTGTCTCGAAGTCAGAATCATCCAGCTCCTCAGGAGTCTGCCACCAACACAAACCATGAGTCAGACACAACCTGGGCCTTCAGCTGGCCCAAGCCTCTTGGCCCACACTCCTGGGCCTGATGTATGAACACCCACAATTCTGGATTTTCATGTGCAGTATTCCAAACAGGTGTAGGTAATAAGCTAAAATCACTCACTATCCGTCTGAGCCCCTGCCTCACGTGGACAGCTTGTCCAACAAACACTGGGAATGGCTCCACACTTCCCAAAGAGCCTAGGGGTTCTTTCTGGGGGTTAGGGCTTCAACTTGCACCAATGAGTCAAGACGCTCTCTTTGACATAAGATTTTTACTTCTTAACGTACTTTTCCAGCCTGATTAGGTGCTGGCGCAGTTTATAGAGCACTGGATTGGGATGTGGCTGACCCAGGTTTGAAACCCCAAGGTCCCTAGCTTGAGCACGGGATCATAGACATGACCCCATGGTTGTTGGCTTGAAGCCCAAGGTCGCTGGCTTAAGCAAGGGGTCACTTGCTCTGCTATAGCCCCCTGGTGAAGGCACACATGAGAAAGCAATCAATGAGCAACTAAGGTGCTGCAATAAAGAGTTGATGCTTATCTCTCTCCCTTCCTGTCTGGCCCTCTCTCTGGCTTTCTCGCTGTCTCTGTCACACACACACACAAATGTACTTTTTTGACAGCTGCATCTAAAGACAAAGGTGAGAAGTGTCCTGGTAGAAAAGCTACTGTATTAAAAACAGAGACATTTTGTAACAACATTAAGCAGATTCTTACTTTAAAAAAAATTTTATTTATTGATTTTAGCCAGAGAGGAAGGGAGAGAGAAAGAGAGAGACAGACAGGAACATCTATCTGCTCCTGTATGTGCCCTGACCAGGGATTGAACCAGCAACCTGTGTTTCATGCCGATGCTCTAACCAACGAAGCTATCTGGCCAGGGCAGATTCTTACTCTTATAACTTTCCCACTTTATGACAAAAAGAAAAATGATACTGGGCCTTCTCTTAGGGTACCAAAGGCTGCTATAAGGAGTAAAAATAGACAATTATTTTTATGGGTTCCCCTCCCCTTGATAAAAGGAAAAGAGAGAATGAGAATGTGGCAGGTAAGGTCTGAATAAATACCAAAGGAACTGATAGGTGGTCCTAGCTCTTGGCTTTAATTATGAAATACAATTCTTATTTTGCACAACCTCTAGCTTCACATGATTAGCTCCTGACTTGAAACATAATGTCGTCTTCTGGAATTTATCAGTAATAGCAGCAGGCAGAATAGCTGGGGCTGGCTCTGGGCCCGGCCTGCCTGTGACGGGAGGGCAGGAAGCAAGCCCCACCTGCCCCAGGACTCGCTGTGAGGCTCAGATGAGAGGACGTGGAGAAAGCATCTGAGGCCGCATGAGTCTGTACATGCGCAGCGGCCGGGCCTGTCCCCCGGTGAGATAAGGTGAGAACAGCAGGGGTCACATGAGACACCAGCGAGCCACAGAGAGCATGTCAGTGCAAGATCCCGGAGTCTCTGACTAGGGAGTGCAAAACACTCCTTGCCCACTTTAATCCTTCCAGAGCTGGAAGAGAAATCGAAGCCGCCTGTCTGCCCCCAAGGGGTGGGTTCCCACAGCCCTACCTGCTCCCCAGAATGGGGCTCTGGAGTTTGCAGTTTCAGCCACTTAGATCCCTAGAGGCATTAACCTCATCTTTATCATTAAGGTTTCTTTTACTCTATTTCTAGGTGTCTGTCAGCATGGAAAGAACTCACTATCAATGGTATACGTGACCCGGGGATGTGGCCACGAGGTTTAACTCTGCATTCGGCCAGGTCTCTGCAGAACATGGGTTCTTCTTTAGCAGCAGCAGGACAGAAGAAAGCAAAAGGCTCCTCCAGCTCCCTGACCCCACCCCCAACACGTCCAGGTGACCTGCAGCCAACCAGGCAGTCCTCTAAGCAGTTCAGTTCCTCCTCACCCCAGAGCAGTACAGTCTTGCCCAGGATTTTCTATGTTGCATAGAAAACAGATCTAGCTTAATGCAGCTGCCTTAGAAACGGCCTCTAGTTTCCAGCTGACAATCCAGATTGTGCAGGCTGAGGAGTAAAAGGAGGGACAGAGTCCCCACCTACCCTGGGAGGTCTGTCTAGCCAGCCATGTAGGTATTAACGAAACTCCTCTGTCCCAACTAGACCGACAGCATAGTGAAGCAGCCACCTGTGCTGCGGGCAGGGCCCGGTCCGGGGCGTGGCCGCGCAGGCCCCATGTGGCTCATGGAGTTGGCAACCATTGTGCTCGGAACTGCGTGGGAGGGAGGTCCCTGCTGGAAAGGCAGCTGTGAGACCCAGACCGAGCGCCCAGGGGTGCACTGTACAGGGGATGGTAGCTTTTCAAAACCTGTTTATGTCAACTCAGGGGAACCTGGACTTTCTGTCCAAATGTGGGAACTGCTGCTGTCTGAGAGAAGATGGGTCAGAGGGTCATGACCCAGGGAACATGACCAGGGGCTGCCACAGTCCCTCATCCTCACTGTGAACACACCGGGGTTCTAGCATGCTGCCAGCTGCCCCGCCAAAGAGTGGGCCACTCACTCCATGAAGAATAACTTCTATCTGCATTAAGGAAATACTCTCTTCTCTGAAATTCATGGAAAAGCCTTTATTTTCTGTAGTTTTCCTCTTAACTCAAATGGAAATCTCATGTTTGTGGTGACTGCCCTAAATTAAATCAAGGCCAACTCATACTAGCTACTGTTCTCAGCCTGAGTTTGGGCTTTAACTTGCAACTAAAAGTCATTTTAGACAATGTAATTAAATATATCTCATTCTAACAGCTTTTATTTTATTTATTTTTTTTCTGTATTTTTCTGAAGCCAGAAACGGGGAGAGACAGTCAGACAGACTCCCGCATGCGCCCGACTGGGATCCACCCGGCACGCCCACCAGGGGGCAACGCTCTGCCCCTCCGGGGTGTCACTCTGTTGAGACCAGAGCCACTCTAGCGCCTGGGGCAGCGGCCGAGGAGCCATCCCCAGCACCCGGGCCATCTTTGCTCCAATGGAGCCTCGGTTGCGGGAGGGGAAGAGAGAGACAGAGAGGAAGGAGGGAGGGGTGGAGAAGCAAATGGGCGCTTCTCCTATGTGCCCTGGCCGGGAATCGAACCCGGGACTTCTGCACGCCAAGCCGATGCTCTAACACTGAGCCAACTGGCCAGGGCTTTAACAGCTTTTAGATTCATGGTTTTAATATACTGCCGACACATCTGCTGAGTTCCAGAATGATGCATTGCTCAAGTTTAGCGAAGGATAAGAAAGAGCTGTTAAAAAATCTGAAATGCAGTTACCCTTATCATCAACACCGCTTTCCGGATGTCCCGGATGCCGTCGTACACCAGGCGGGAGGCGTCGATAAACTCATTCTCATCCATGGGCTGGGCGGGGTCCGAGCTGAGGGCCTCGACGGCCGCTTCTACTTGCTCAGTAAAACGTGGCATCACTGTAGAGGAAAGAGCACGTATGACAGACCCTGCTGCCCAGCCGACCCTCCCTCAGACAGAGGCCAGGTGCACGATGAAGAGCCTCTGCTTCTACCTTTGTGAGAAGTACTTATGGTTGAAAAAAATTAAATGCCGTATTTTACAAAGACTTGAATTATCATCTTTGTCTCTGACCAGATTCTACAATATAGGATTTGAATGGTTGAGGACCTAAGGTGAGATTAATTTGAGGTCATGAATGGGACCCTCATTAATTGTGTATTTAATCACTAACAGAAGACTTTAAAAGTTCGTATTAAACAGTGTGTTCAGAATTATTCCCATCATTAATCGTGGAACCCACATGAAGGAGATATGTTTGTGGGGTCTTAATCTGGCTGACCCACTTCTTACAGGCCAGACGTACCACCAAGAATAATTCTTAGAGACCCGACTCCCGGTGGCCACTTCCCAACCACAGGCCTGGACTAACAGAGTCCCTGCTGACCTCGGGCCTAGCCCCCTGGCTGTCTCTGTGTGGGGACCACCAGGAAGGCAGGGAGCTCCCATACCTGTGTTGGAGAGAAGCTTAGTAGCTTCCAGCACCTTCTCTGTGTAGACCCCTGGCTCATAGTTGTCCATCTCCGAGGTGACTACATGAATGACCCGGGCTGCCCGGCCTCGGATCGCACCAGCTGTGCGGTCCAGCCCGTCCACATCTTTCTCTTGGAGAGCAATGACACATTTGTTCACATCTTCCAGGATGTGATTCTCTGAGGAACAAGCAAAAGGCTGAATGAGGGAGGAGGACTTCCACAAGAAGGGGACGTTTTGCCTAAAAAAAATTTTTCAATTATACTGAATATACAATAAATATTAGTTTCGGGTGTATAACATAGTGATTAGATGTTTATGTAACTCACAAAGTGATGATCCCAAAAAAGTCTCGTGCCCATCTGGTACCACAGTCATGACAATGCTACTGCCCTCTGCTGAGAGGAGGACAGTCCGTGTGGGTGGCATCATTCACTGAGTGCTTGCTTTGTGCCAATGCAGGGCCAAGAGTTTTACTGGTGTCACTTCACAGAGAGAACAGATTAACTGTCCCACAGAAACAACCCGTAATTACCTCCAAGAGTAACATTCTTCATTCCAGGTTTAAAAAAACAAGGCCCATCTTTAAGGAACAGTTGTCCCATAAGCAAAGCGGACAATTCACGTAACAAACATCAAGAACTTCTCTTTCCATTAAATAATTTCACTGACCTTACATCCAAAAAAGTCTGAACTAGAAGAAAAGGTTCACTGCAAGACTTTACTCTCCATCCCTCAGGCCTCCCTCCAGCAGATGCTGACAGCAGTCAGAATACGTCCCGGGAAGCCACACTGCCCCCGGACAGGAGAGGGCGCCAGGGAGCCTACCTGAGGGGCAACACTCTATGACTCCCTTGTGGGCTGTTGTGATATTTATGGAAATCCTTGAATTCTGTTAAGCTGACAAGTGGCTCTGACCACTCATAGAGCTGGAATTGGAAGAACCACCAAAACTTTTTTCCTCAAAGCAAAAAGCTTGACACTGGATCCTGAGAACCTCAGAGCACGGAGTTCACTCCAGCCTCACCGATATTATCACAGAGGAGACGATCCAAATGTTCAAGAGCAGAATGGGTAATAAATTACGGGCACCAAGCATCTGTTAAAATGGACACGCTCGATCTGTACGGGCAGACTCAGGATGGGAATGGGGCTGCCCTCCCTCTCCTAGAGACCACGAACAGAGAGCCGGAATGATAGGGTCGCCTGACTCCATGGGTGTTGGTGGGCAAGGAACACAAAGGGGCCCCAGCTATCACCTGGCCATTTCCTTTCTTCTGGGAAAGCAGCTTTCCTTAAGACATGTGAGAACGCTCAGAAACAGTGTCAAAGACATGCTCACCTCTTACCAAGAGAGTACCTGGTGCAACAGGTGAGACACTTGCTCCCAGTGCTGGAAGAGCCAGAACAATTGGTACAAATGTCATCTGTTTAAGAAATACATCTGGTCATTTCTCTGCCAGCTCTGCCTGCCTTATGCTTTGACATGTCATCCAGAACTAGTTCCTGAGTGAATCCCTCTTCCAAAGCCAATCCTTTCCCTCCTCAGCCCCTGCTAACACAGTCACACTATATATGACAGCGCCTGAACACCTTTTAAATACCCCAAACTCTTGAGAAAGTGGTCAAGAGATGCTACAATATTTCCTTTTATCTCAAATACTTAGTGGACCTAGCAAAGAACAGAGTCGCCGTGATGCTCTGCCTCTGGGCTTCCGGATCCCCTGTTGGCCTCAAGGCTCTCCTTTTTGGAGTTCCCAAGAGACTGCAGGCAGGGACTCTACAAGGATCGCTTTGTTCTAAAACCAGGAGTATAATGGAATAAGATGAAAAAAAAAATCATGAGAAAAATAATGTGAGATTTGGTAAAAACATTTCTGCTGGCCCTGGCCGGTTGGCTCAGCGGTGGAGCATCGGCCTGGTGTGCGGGAGACCCGGGTTCAATTCCTGGCCAGGGCACATAGGAGAAGCGCCCATTTGCTTCTCCACCCCCCACCCCCTTCCTCTCTGTCTCTTTCTTGCCCTCCCGCAGCCAAGGCTCCATTGGAGCAAAGATGGCCTGGGCGCTGGGATGGCTCCTTGGCCTCTGCCCCAGGCACTAGAGTGGCTCTGGTCGCGGCAGAGCGATGCCCCGGAGGGGCAGAGCATCGCCCCCTGGTGGGCGTGCCAGGTGGATCCCGGTCGGGCACATGCGGGAGTCTGACTCTCTCTCCTCGTTTCCAGCTTCAGAAAAATACAAAAAACAAACAAACAAAAAAACACATCTCTGCTACAAAACTAAACATATTCTTACCATATGATCCAGCAATCATACTCCTTGGTATTTATCCAAAGAAGATGAAAACTTATGTCCACATAAAAACCTGCACATAGATGTTTATAGCAGCTTTATTCATAATTCTCCAAACTTGAAAGCAACAAAGAAATCCAGATAAACTGTGGTACAGCCAGACGATGGGATATTATCTAGCACTCAAAGGACATGAATTACCAATCCATTGAAAAGACAACGGAAGAACCTCAAATGCATATTCTAAGTGAAAGAAGCCAGTCTGAAAAGGCTACACATACTACTTTATTCCTACTACAGTATATGACCTTCTAAAAGAGGCGAAACTATGGAGATAAGTAAAAAAGATCCGGGTTGCCAGGGGTTGGAGGGAGGAGGGATGAATAGGCAGAGCACAGATTTTTTTAGGGAAGTGAATTCTCTATATGATACTACAAGATGAGTCCATTTGTTCAAAACCATACACTGTAAACCACCAAGAGTGAAAAACAATGTATGTTATGGGCTTTGGGTTATTCAGTTCTAACAAATGTGCCACTGTGTGGGGGATGTTGAAAACAGGAAGGCTGTGTAATGTGTGGAAGCAGGGATTAGATGGGAAATCTCTATCTTCATTTTAATTTTGCTGTGAAGCTAAAATTGCTCTGTCTTTAAATATTAATATAATAAAATATCTCTCCTAGGAAAGTCAGAATATAGTTAAGAATTCCTATTACAAAAGAGAAGAAAAATGAATGACCACAATATAGCTAAGAAGACCATAATTTTGCATCTATTAAATCAAATATTAGATTTATTAGGGTTTAAACTGTTGAGGTATTGAAAGAGAACACTTCGGGAGATGACATCAGAGTAATGGCAGGGTAGGAAGCGATACCGATAAATCTCCCCCAAAACTCAACAAGATCTTCAACCAGAAACAGAAAAACCTATCCGCAATACACCCAAAGGTATGATCGAGCAAAAAATTGGCTAAATATATAACCAAACCCCGAAGGAAATAGGGAGTAAGAAATGCTCTGCCTTCCTCACTAACCTAAACAGGGCGGCTTTCACTGGAAACTGAGAATATAGAAACTAAGGCGGGCAAAGGGGGTGAATAGATCCAGGCCGCAGCACAAACGGCCGAACTAGGCAGTGGCACGGAGATCCAAGCCGAGGAAAAACTGTTCCTGTGACAACCTGGGCAATACAGCTAACACTCGCGCCAAACCCAGACAAAGAAAGACAAGTGGGGCAGCCATTTTAACCGATCTCCTGGTCGGCGCATGCAGATAGTGGGCGAGAGATTCCTTCCAAAGCCCCGGGAGGGAGCGCCCCTGTTACCCCACAGAGAGGCAGAGTCAGAGGCCTTTGTGTGGGCCTAAAGCCTCCGGGCTGCCCCAGCACCCTGGGAGAGCCGCACACGGGGAGGGAGTGAGAACTAATTCCAACGCTGGACTTTTCCGAATGGGCGGGGTTTTCACTCAGAGGGTGAGGCCGCTGGTCTGATATCCTGGTCTGCGTGTGCAGATAGTGAGCGAGAGATTCCTCCGAGTGCCTTGGCAGTGCCTGCCCGTGTTATCCCACAGAAGGGCAGAGTCAGGGGCCTTTGTGTGGGCCAAAAAGCGGAATCTCGGGCTGCCCCAGCGCCCTGAGGGAGCCGCGCATGGGAAGGGAGAGAGAGCTAATTCCAACGCTGGAACTTTTCAGTGTGGGCAGGGGTTTTCACTCAGAGGGCAAGACTTCCGGCTTGACATCCTGGTCTGCGCACACGGAGAGTGGGCAGGAGACTCCTCCCAGCACCTCGGGAGTGGGAGTCTGTGTTGTCCCACGGAGGGGCAGAGTCGGGGGCCTTTGTGTGGGCCATGGGCAGAGTCTCAGGCCACCCCAGCGCCTTGAAAAAGCCGCACACGGGGACGGAGTGAGAGCCAATTCCAACGCTGGAACTTTTCAGTGCGGGCGGGGGGTTTCACTCAAGAGGGCGAAACTTCCGGCCTGACATCCTGGTCTGCGCGTGCAGATAGTGAGCGAGAGTTTCCTCCAAGCGCCCCGGAAGTGGGTGCCCGCCCATGTTACCGACAGAGTGGCAGAGCCAGAGGTCTTTGAGTGGGCGGAAGCCCCGCCTGATTATGCTAGCGGCTCTGACTGACTGAGCCTTACCCAGAGCCCTGCGCTCAGTGGGAATAGAGTGGGGGGTTGCCAGCTCTTTGAGCCTCTTACTATCCAGGCAGAGGCAGCAGCAACCCCATAGCTGGATTATCAGGCTACTAATTGAGGAAGGAAAGACTAGGAGAGAGGCTCCAGGAACACGGACTCTCTCACTGTTGGAGCCTATAAATGCTAATGAGCCTCGACTGCCAATGAGACTGAAGCACAATACATGACATCGCCATAGAGACTTATCAACTGCAAACCTCTACCTGAGCGTGCCAAAGGGGCAGAACCCAGGGTACAGAGTCACCGACCAGGAAGAGGGAGAGAAAAGAAAAAGCAAGAAGATAACCTCTCAAAATCAAGAATAATCCGCAGACTTTATAACCTATCGCATTTTATTATATTTGTTTGTTTCTCTTATCTTCATCCTTGATTGTTTTTTTCCTCCTCCAATTTGGTCGTTTAATTCTCTACCAGTCTTACTCTCTCCTCTCCTTGAACTACACTACCCATAAGTGTTACATCTCCCATTATCTTTTCTTTCCTCTTCCTTTCTCTCTATGAGGGTTGCACTCCAAAACCCTTAACTCTCTCTCTCTCTTTCTTTTTTCTTCTTTTAGTGGTTCCCTCTTTTTTTCTCTCTCTCTCTCTTTCTTTTCTCCCTCTATATTAGTTTCTTCCTTTCTCCTTTACGTCTCCTCTCATTCAAACCTCAATAACGAACAAATTATCTTATCTGGGACTCAAACTTATGTTTGTGGCATTTTGGGGGGTTTTTACTTCACCTTTTTAAATCACTAGCAGTGCTCCCATCCTGGGCTCTCCATTTTATCAAGCTCTTGTTCCACTAAATACAACAGTAATTTTTTAATTTGTCCCCCCCTTTTCCTATTTCGCTCTTATTCCTCTCATCATAACTCTTAGTCAACCAACACATAAACGCAAATCATTTTATTCTTGATCCAAATTTTTTCATTATTTGCTTTTTGTGGGTCAATACCCCCCATTTTTTTATTTTTTTTATTATTTTTAAAAAATTTTTTTCTTGCCCCTTTATTACTTTTCCCCAATTCAGGCCCTCCATTACAGGCATTGTTTGTTCTATTAAATACAATATAATTCACAGTTCACCACAAGATTTTCTCAAGAAAGAGGGGAGAGGAGAGGAGAGGAAAAAAGGAGGGGGGGAATAATTTCCTTTTTTTAATTTTTATTTTATTTTTATTTCATTATTAATCTTTAAAAAACTTTTTTCGATTTATTTTTTTAACTTTTTATTCTTTATTAAATCTCATTAATACTATCAACAAAACCACCCTCAGATGCCATTAAGGAAGAGAAAATCGAATATCATGGATACAAAAGAAAGAGAGGTAACACAGATAGATGAGGAAAAATCTATGGAGAAAAAATTTAATATATTGGAAACCTTGGAGCTAAATGACAGAGAATTCAAGATAGAAATCCTAAAAATACTCATAGAGATATACAAGAAAACACAGGCAATTTAGGGAGCTCAGAAAACAACTCAATGAACACAAAGAATATATGTCCAAGGAAATTGAAACTATAAAAACAAATCCAACAGAGATGAAAAACTCAATTCACGAGCTGAAAAACGAGGTAACAAGCTTAGCTAATAGAACAGGCCAGATAGAAGAGAGGATTAGTGAAACAGAAGACAAGCAACTTGAGGCACAACAGAGAGAAGAAGAAAGAGACTCAAAAACTAAAAAAAAATGAGATAGCCCTACAAGAATTATCTGACTCCATCAGAAAGAATAACATAAGGATAATAGGTATATCAGAGGGAGAAGAGAGAGAAAATGGAATGGAGAACATACTCAAACAAATAATAGATGAGAACTTCCCAAGCCTGTGGAAAGAACTAAAGCCTCAAATTCATGAAGCAAACAGAACTCCGAGTTTTCTTAACCCCAACAAACCTACTCCAAGGCACATCATAATGAAATTGGCACAAACCAATGGCAAAGAAAAAATTCTCAAGGCAGCCAGGGAAAAGAATAATACAACATATAAAGGAAGGCCCATTAGATTATCATCAGATTTCTCAGCAGAAACTCTACAAGCTAGAAGAGAGTGGACCCCAATATTTAAAGTCCTGAAAGAGAGGAACTTTCAGCCACGAATACTATACCCGTCAAAGCTATCCTTCAAATATGAAGGAGAAATAAAAACATTCACAGATACAGAAAAGATGAGGGAATTTATCATCAGAAAACCCCCACTCCAGGAATTACTAAAGGGGGTTCTCCAATCAGATACAAAGAACAACAACAACAAAAAAACAAAGCCACAAGTAAAAGCTCCAAGAAGAACACAATAAAACCAAATTTAAACTGTGACAACAACAAAAAGAAAGGGGGTAGAGGATGGAGATTAACAGTAGCAAAGGATGATGGAGTGCAAAAGTACTCACAAAATAGTTCGCTACAATGAACAGAGTAGGAACCCTTTTCATTACTTAAAGGTAACCACCATTGAAAAAACCACCACAGAAGCACATGAGATAAAAAAGATAGCAACAGAGGAAAGATGTATGGAATACAACCAAATAAAAACAAAAGATAGAAAAACGAAAGAGAAGGATCAAACAAGACACAAAACTAACAGAAAGCAATCTATAAAATGGCAATAGGGAACTCACAAGTGTCAATAATTACACGAAATGTAAACGGATTAAACTCACCAATAAAAAGACAAAGAGTAGCAGAATGGATTAAAAAAGAAAATCCAACTGTATGCTGCCTATAGGAAACTCATCTAAGTAACAAGGATAACAACAAATTCAAAATGAAAGGCTGGAAAACAATACTCCAAGCAAATAACATCCAAAAAAAAGCAGGCGTAGCAATACTCATATCTGATAATGCTGACTACAAAACAGCAAAAGTACTCAGAGACAAAAATGGCCATTTCATAATGGCTAAGGGGACACTGAATCAAGAAGACATAACAATTCTTAATATATATGCACCAAACCAAGGAGCACCAAAATATATAAGACAGCTACTTATTGACCTTAAAACAAAAACTGACAAAAATACAATCATACTTGGAGACCTCAATACACCGCTGACGGCTCTAGATCGGTCATCCAAACAGAGAATCAACAAAGACATAGTGGCCTTAAACAAAACACTAGAGCACCTGGATATGATAGACATCTACAGGACATTTCATCCCAAAGTGACTGAGTATACATTTTTCTCCAGTGTACATGGATCATTCTCAAGAATTGACCATATGTTGGGCCACAAAAACAACATCAGCAAATTCAGAAAAATCGAAGTTGTACCAAGCATATTTTCTGATCATAAAGCCTTGAAACTAGAATTCAACTGCAAAAAGGAGGAAAAAAATCCCACAAAAATGTGGAAACTAAACAACATACTTTTAGAAAATGAATGGGTCAAAGAAGAAATAAGTGCAGAGATCAAAAGATATATACAGACTAATGAAAATGACAATACGACATATCAGAATCTATGGGATGCAGCAAAAGCAGTGATAAGAGGGAAGTTCGTATCACTTCAGGCATATATGAACAAACAAGCGAGAGCCCAAGTGAACCACTTAACTTCACACCTTAAGGAACTAGAAAAAGAAGAACAAAGACAACCCAAAACCAGCCGAAGAAAGGAGATAATAAAAATCAGAGCAGAAATAAATGAAACAGAGAACAGAAAAACTATAGAAAAAATTAATAGAACAAAGAGCTGGTTCTTTGAAAAGATCAACAAAATTGACAAACCCTTGGTAAGACTTACTAAGGAAAAAAGAGAAAGAACTCATATAAACAAAATCCAAAATGAAAGAGGAGAAATCACCACGGACACCGTAGATATACAAAGAATTATTGTACAATACTATGAAAAACTTTATGCCACTAAATTCAACAATCTAGAAAAAATGGATAAATTCCTAGAACAATACAACCTTCCTAGACTGAGTCAAGAAGAAGCAGAAAGCCTAAACAGACCTATTAGTAGAGAAGAAATAGAAAAAACCATTAAAAACCTCCCCCAAAATAAAAGTCCAGGCCCTGGACTATACCAGTGAATTTTATCAAACATTCAAAGAAGACTTGGTTCCTATTCTACTGAAAGTCTTCCAAAAAATTGAAGAAGAAGCAATACTTCCAAACACATTTTATGAGGTCAACATAACCCTCATACCAAAACCAGGCAAGGATGGCACAAAAAAAGAAAACTACAGACCAATATCTCTAATGAATACAGATGCTAAAATACTAAACAAAATACTAGCAAATCGAATACAACAACATATTAAAAAAATAATACATCATGATCAAGTGGGATTCATCCCAGAATCTCAAGGATGGTTCAACATACGTAAAACGGTTAATGTAATACACCATATCAACAAAACAAAGAACAAAACCCACATGATCTTATCAATAGATGCAGAAAAGGCTTTCGATAAAATACAACACAATTTTATGTTTAAGACTCTCAACAAAATGGGTATAGAAGGAAAATATCTCAACATGATAAAGGCCATATATGATAAACCATCAGCTAACATCATATTAAATGGCACTAAACTGAAGGCTTTCCCCCTTAAATCAGGAACAAGACAGGGTTGTCCACTCTCTCCACTCTTATTTAATGTGGTACTAGAGGTTCTAGCCAGAGCAATCAGACAAGACAAAGAAATAAAAGGCATCCATATTGGAAAAGAAGAAGTAGAGGTATCACTTTTTGCAGATGATATGATCCTATACATCGAAAACCCCAAAGAATCCACAAAAAGACTACTAGAAACAATAAGCCAATACAGTAAGGTCGCAGGATACAAAATTAACATACAGAAGTCAATAGCCTTTCTATATGCCAACAATGAAACAACTGAGAATGAACTCAAAAGAATAATCCCCTTCACAATTGCAACAAAAAAAATAAAATACCTAGGAATAAACATAACAAAGAATGTAAAGGACTTATATAATGAAAACTATAAACCATTGTTAAGAGAAATCGAGAAAGATATAATGAGATGGAAGAATATTCCTTGTTCTTGGTTAGGAAGAATAAATATAATCAAGATGGCTATATTACCCAAAGCAATATACAAATTTAATGCAATTCCCATCAAAATTCCAATGATATTTTTAAAAGAAATAGAGCAAAAAATCATCAGATTTATATGGAACTATAAAAAACCCCGAATAGCCAAAGCAATCCTAAAGAAAAAGAATGAAGCTGGGGGCATTACAATACCTGACTTCAAACTATATTATAGGGCCACGACAATCAAAACAGCATGGTATTGGCAGAAAAATAGACACTCAGACCAATGGAACAGAATAGAAAGTCCAGAAATAAAACCACATATATATAGTCAAATAATTTTTGATAAAGAGGCCAAGAACACACAATGGAGAAAAGAAAGCCTCTTCAATAAATGGTGCTGGGAAAACTGGAAAGCCACATGCAAAAGAATGAAACTGGACTACAGTTTGTCCCCCTGTACTAAAATTAACTCAAAATGGATCAAAGTTTATCTAAACATAAGACCTGAAACAATAAAGTACATAGAAGAAGACATAGGTACTAAACTCATGGACCTGGGTTTTAAAGAGCATTTTATGAATTTGACTCCAATGGCAAGAGAAGTGAAGGCAAAAATTAATGAATGGGACTACATCAGACTAAGAGGTTTTTGCTCAGCAAGAGAAAGTGATAACAAAATAAACAGAAAGCCAACTAAATAGGAAATGATATTTTCAAACAACAGCTCAGATAAGGGCCTAATATCCAAAATATACAAAGAACTCATAAAACTCAACAACAAACAAACCAACAATCCAATAAAAAAATGGGAAGAGGACATGAACAGACACTTCTCCCAGGAGGAAGTACAAATGGCCAACAGATATATGAAAAGATGCTCATCTTCTTTAGCTATTAGAGAAATGCAAATCAAAACGGCAATGAGATACCACCTCACACCTGTTCGATTAGCTATTATTAACAAGACAGGTAATAGCAAATGTTGGAGAGGCTGTGGAGAAAAAGAAACCCTCATACACTGTTGGCGGGAATGTAAAGTAGTACAATCATTATGGAAGAAAGTATGATGGTTCCTCAAAAAACTGAAAATAGAACTACCTTATGACCCAGCAATTCCTCTACTGGGTATATACCCCAAAAAATCAGAAACATTGATACGTAAAGACACATGCAGCCCCATGTTCATTGCAGCATTGTTCACAATGGCCAGGACATGGAAACAACCAAAAAGCCCGTCAATAGACGACTGGATAAAGAAGATGTGGCACATATACACTATGGAATACTACTCAGCCATAAGAAATGATGACATCGGATCATTTACAGCAAAATGGTGGGATCTTGATAACATAAGAAGTGAAATAAGTAAATCAGAAGAAAAACAGGAACTGCATTATTCCATACGTAGGTGGCACATAAAAGTGAAACTAAGAGACATTGATAAGAGTGTGGTGGTTACGGGGGGAGGGGGGAAAGGGAAAGGGAGAGGGAAAGGGGGAGGGGGAGGGGCACAAAGAAAACTAGATAGAAGGTGACAGAGGACAATCTGACTTTGGGTGATGGGTATGCAACATAATTGAAAGACAAGATAACCTGGACTTGTTGATCTTTGAATATATGTATCCTGATTTATTGATGTCGCCCCATTAAAAAAATAAAATTATAATTAAAAAAAAAGATTCGTAAAAAGAAAAAAAGAAAAACACTTACTAAATTTCTCACATAAACAAATTTTAGGGGGGGATATTTGAACCAATTATAATAAATGCAACACTCTGCATATTAATATTAACTAAACATAATGGTACTGTGCCTGCCCACCTTACTAGGCCTTGAGTTAAAATCTTTTTTATTTTACCAAATCTAACATTTTACACTTGTATGTCACTAAGGAAAGGAATAAAAAGGAAATAAAATATAACTAATGAACTGATGTTTTCTCATATCACTGGTTGTTAAAGATCCATCCCTGTTTCAGGATTATTAATATGGGGGTGTGATGGGGGAGCACATCTTAGAATCAGTGAAGAATGCATTCTTTTGTTCACAAAACAAAGTGGCCTAAACTCCCACCAAGGATTTGTTAGCCTTCATCTAAATACCAATGTTTTTTTTTTGTTTTGTTTTTTTTTTTTTTTTTATTTCTGAAGCTGGAAACAGGGAGAGACAGTCAGACAGACTCCCGCATGCGCCCGACCGGGATCCACCCGGCACGCCCACCATGGGGCGACGCTCTGCCCACCAGGGGGCGATGCTCTGCCCATCCTGGGCGTCGCCATGTTGCGACCAGAGCCACTCTAGCGCCTGGGGCGGAGGCCACAGAGCCATCCCCAGCGCCCGGGCCATCTTTGCTCCAATGGAGCCTTGGCTGCGGGAGGGGAAGAGAGAGACAGAGAGGAAGGCGCGGCGGAGGGGTGGAGAAGCAAATGGGCGCTTCTCCTGTGTGCCCTGGCCGGGAATCGAACCCGGGTCCTCCGCACGCTAGGCCGACGCTCTACCGCTGATCCAACCGGCCAGGGGCTAAATACCAATGTTTTTAAAAATCAATTTAGACCTTGAATTCATACTGCTTTTCTTCCAGATCAACCCAAACCAGGGTAAGGTTTGTTATTCTGCAGCAACAAAGGAAGCTGTCAGTTTCAGGAAGCTAACTCAAGTAGTGTCCTCTGCCCTCACTGAACAGCTAGCTGTGTCTAGGAAAGTCTACCACACCCGGACCACAGCACTGGCTCTGTTCTCTGCACTGGAGCCCTACGGGAGAAGTGAGTTTCCGCAGGACGTGTGCAAACACCGGAGGGTTGGAGGCACCCGCACGAACTTAAACCATAAACTACTTAAGCTTTAACTGAAATTCCCAGGAAACTCAGCATGTGTCCATTATGAATAGACACACCATTAATATCCATTCAAGACTCTGTTCAGTACAGTCTGTCTTTCCTTGTAGGAGCTTCTAAAAGGGAAAAACTATCATACACATACAATAGTCTGTCTACAAAGGGATATTATGGACAGTATTATGTGTTTTTCATTCGGAAACTTTTCTTAGTCTGTCTCTATAGATCTAGCTCATCTATTTTAATGGCTGTGTAGTAGTACCCTCGTGAATTGATGGAAGGGCCATAATTCATTTATCCAGCCTTCTCTTACACATTTTGGTTAAGTGAACATCCTTGTACAAGTATTTTGGTAAACATTTGTGTACATGTCCCCAGGGAAAGTTTCTAGCAATGGGATTACTAAATCAAAAGCATTTATGTTTGAAGTAGATGTTTGGTGCCTAATTGACATCCAGGAACCAAGCCAACTGGCATTCTCCGAAAAGGATGCATAAACTTATACTCCAGCCACAATGTATGACAGGGCCGTTCTGCATGCCCTTTGCTCTGCATCTTTATTGCTGCAATCTTATGCACACAGAGAAAAAAAACATTCAAAGGTTATATAAAGGGCTTAACATAGAACAGGAAAAATTCTAAGTGCTTAACAATTTCAATTAATTAAATGTTAGCATTTCTTTTTTTAAAAAAATCACTATTAATTCACAAGGAAACTGGGGCAGAGAAGTGTTGAGTGACTCGCCTGCGGTCACACAGCTAGGGGGCAGGGGAGTCAAAAATCAGTTCACCACCACCTAGGACCACCTCCTCAAAAGACAGAAAAGCTTCAGTTTTGCATTTCTGCTATTAAACACAAAAAACAAAAGTTAGGTACAATAATCATTTTTTTTTCTTCTTTTCTGAAGCTGGAAACGGGGAGAGACAGACAGACTCCCGCATGCGCCCAACCGGGATCCATCCGGCACGCCCACCAGGGGTGACTCTCTGCCCACCAGGGGGCGATGCTCTGCTGCGACCAGAGCCACTCTAGCATCTGGGGCAGAGGCCAAGGAGCCATCCCCAGCGCCCGGGCCATCTTTGCTCCAATGGAGCCTTGGCTGCGGGAGGGGAAGAGAGAGACAGAGAGGAAGGAGGGGGGTGGGGGGTGGAGAAGCAAATGGGCGCTTCTCCTGTGTACCCTGGCCGGGAATCGAACTCGGGTCCACCGCACGCCAGGCCGACGCTCTACCGCTGAGTCAATCAGCCAGGGGACATTAATCATTTAATATCCTCCAAATCAGACCAACTTCTTTGGGCACACTGATACATAACGAAGAAGAATACACATAAGCACTCTTCTATGTTGCCCCAAAGCACCTAATGCAATATATTATTATGTTTCTAAGAGCATGTGGTGAGGAAATGCAATACACCAATTAGAACCACTCACATCTTTAAAATTAAATAAGGAACCAAAATTTCCACATATAAGCAGAGTAAACAAATGAGAAAGTAAACTGCCATTTCCATGGAAAATGTTTGTCATATAATATTCAAATGAAATCCAAGCAGTCTTTATCACTTGGATAAATTTCAGACCACCATCCTTAAGTGATCAGCCAGTGTAATTATATCCATGGTTTGCTGAATGCTCTCTAGCCTTCTAGTCTGTTGCCAATATTTGCAAGGCAACATTATATAAATAGAACAGCTTGGGGAAAAGAAGTCCTCACTCCCTCTTCTTGGGGTGGCATACATGTACCTCTATTTTCTAGTGCCACTGTCTCATATTTGCTATGCAGTGACTCAAGTTCCCCCTGCCCTGAGGATTCAGAAAACACTGGCAACAGGGTCTTGGTAGTTTCACCAGATTATACACAAGACGACCACTACTTTCTGAGCTACAAATTTAGGATATGCCTTGTAATAAGCATGAGGGAACTTCTGTAACCAATGGAACAGAACATCCAGGAACAGAAAGACAGCAGCACAGGGTCCTGGTCCTCTCAATCCTGTTCCCTAAATGGCCTCCCTTTGGACAGGCTACAGCAAACAGCCAGGCCCCATGGATTCCAGTGTTGGAAAGTCGTTAGTGGAGCCCGGCTTGTGGTGGTGCAGTTGAAAGTGTTGACCTGGATGGAACACTGAGGTGACTGGTTCAAAACCCCGAGGTCACTGGCTCGTCAGCATGAGCTCACTGGCTTGAGCAGGGGAATGGTCCACATGATCCCAAGGCTCGTCAGCTTGAGCCCAGAAGGTCTCTGGCTTGAGCAAGGGGACACTGCATGACACCAGTCAAGGCACGTATGAGAAGCTCAATGTACAACTAAAGTGAAAGTGACTATAAGTTGATTCTCACCCTCTCTCATCCCCTTTCTCCCTTCCGGTTTTTCTCTCTCTCTCTCAAAAAAAAAAATCATTATTGAAAAAGTCCACAAAAACTCTCACACTGCCAAAGGGCCCAAGGCCCCAGAACACAGTAGAGAACCCCCACTCCAAGGAGTCAGGCAGCGTTCTCACTTACTTGGCAACATTTCTGAAGCCCACCGACCTGAAGCCAGACCTCGTGCTGGGCACTGCTCGGTGGCACCTCTAAGAAACACACCTCCCTGATGGGACTACGGAGGCACCAGGGTGTGGAAGAGCAAGAGGACACTGGCCGGGGGCAGATGAGGGTGAGGCCAACACATGGCATCTTATCTAAAGACTGCCCCTGCCTGCTGCAGGTGACGCCTGCTGTCTCCACAGTGCACACCTAGAGATGCCGAGCTGCACAAGGACCAAGAACTGGGGACCAGTGGGGACCTGCCCAGTTAAAAGTGAGGTTCCTCTCGAGAGCCAGCCAAGACTTCCCTACTGAGGCTCTGAGGCTGTGTGTCCCATGAGATGGAGAGATATCTCTAGCCCCCCCCCCAAAAAAAAGTGCTACAGCTTCCATGCTGAGGTAAGGACATGAAGGTATAAAGGAATCTGAACGCTAAAAATTAACTGGTTAATGCAGAATTCTGCAAAGGTATTTGCTTGTCTCCTTCCTTCATCCTAGGCACCTAAAAAGCACATCATAAAAATCAGAGGAATTGTTAAATCTGTGGCAAAACATTAGAGGAACACACCAGGATAGACCTCTAAAAGTCAAATGCTCTGAAACCACCACTTTCTGACTAAAAGAATTGTTCTGTGAGCCCTGGCTGGTTGGCTCAGTGGGTAGTGTGTCAGCCTGGTGTACAGACATGCCGGGTTCAATTCCTAGTCGGGGCACAGATGAAAAGTGACCATTTGCTTCTCCCCTCCTCCCTCTACCCTTTCTCTCCCTCTTTACCTCCGTAGCCAGTGGCCCGGTTGATTCAATCATCAGCCCCAGATGGGGGTTGCTGGGTTTATCCACGTCAGGGCACATGTGGGAGTCTATCTCCCCTCCTCTCACTTAAAAGAAATTGTTCGCCCTGGCCGGTTGGCTCAGTGGTAGAGCGTCGGTCTGTCGTGCAGAGGTCCCGGGTTTGATTCCCGGCCAGGGCACACAGGAGAAGCGCCCATCTACTTCTCCACCCCTCCCCCTCTCCTTCCTCTCTCTCTCTCTCTTCCCCTCCCGCAGCCGAGGCTCCATTGGAGCAAAGATGGCCCGGGTGCTGGGGATGGCTCCTTGGCCTCTGCCCCAGGCGCTAGAGTGGCTCTGGTCGTGACAGAGCGACGCCCCGGAGGGGCAGAGCATCGCCCCCTGGTGGGCGTGCCGGGTGGATCCCGGTCGGGCGCATGCGGGAGTCTGTCTGACTGTCTCTCCCCGTTTCCAGCTTCAGAAAAATACAAAAAAAAAAAAAAAATTGTTCTGTGTTTTATATGCCTACATAAAAACTGTCTAAACTCCTTTCCATTAAGTCAACCCTTATACATTTCACATTTGCATAAAAATGGAACATATTAGACAAAAGTGTGCCTGCCTATTCAAGAATTTGATTTCTCTTTCCCATTCTTCTGTTTTATGTCACATACCCTAAAGACACTGCCTGGATCCCACTCACCATGACTGCAGAATCCCTTCTGTTCTCTGATTTGAAGAACAATGCATGAGAGACACTGGATTCTCTTACACTTGCTGTAAACTGAAAATCCCTTGAGACCAAGCCTGAGTTATACCCATCCTAATCACAAGAAGAACGTTCAGGAATGGCACAGCTGTCTTCAGAGGGGTGCTTTGCGCTGAGATTTCAGAATCTGTCGTTTGCTTACAACTGTGTGCTGTGATATGGAATGTTTTTCTCAAACATATGAAAAAGAATAATTTAGTACTTCATTGGGAAAAGAACGAAAGCCAAGATTTCCCAAAAAAGCCATTGCTGCATTTTTGGCACCTGGAAAAAGTGCTTGCAAATAGGTTTTCTGTTCTGAAGTACCAGCACCTGTACCATGGCGGTCCTGCAGCAGTGTGGTTAGCCCCTTTCTCTGCAGGTACCAACTGCTTGCTCCTCATTCTATCACGTAGAGCCACCAAGCCCGAGGAAAGCAGGCAGAGACAGGAACATTGGTATGTGGAACACACTGTCGCCTTATATAGGTCACTGCTGGAGGACTGCGCGGTGCGCGTACGGAGGCCCACTTCTGCTTCAAGCCCCACTGGCACTTGCATCTCCAACGCTCCAGCCTGTGGTTCCCTGGGGTGACAGGTAGTTTCAGCCCTACAAGTATCCAGCCACTGACTCTGCCCACAACCACTGTTCTCAGGAAGTCTGGCCTCCAGACAGCAAGCAGTGCAGCCAAGGGCAGCAGAGGCCCTGTTAAATGGAGAATGCATTTATACTTGCTCAACTCTAAGGAGATGGATTGAAATTTATCTGTGTGATAAACAGTGAATTGCAGTTGACAGACATTTTCTATATGAATGCAATTTACTATGTCATTACCAGTTTATGTTGATATAATGAAATCAACTGTTTTTGTGAGGTGAATTACCCAGATTTATTTTTTGCAAATTCATAATTAAATGGCACTTAAATATTTCCTCTCTGTTTTCTGTCTGAGCATCATGCAGACAGTCTTCTGAAAAGTAGGCAGTTCAACTAGGATCATTTGTGAGGGAGAGAGATTTCGAAGCAGTGAAAAATGTATTTCACAAAGGAACTAAAGGTGATGATGTTGGGATTCCCTTCTCCCAAGTTCCACTGGCTCATAAAAAATAACCAGAACTTCTACTAGGACCTAGACTTTCTTCTAAACACAACAGCAGAAAGAGGGGTGGATGGTTATGGAGCCGTACAAGTTACAGTTGCAAATCCGACCCTGCACAGGGAGGGAAAAAGCTCTGCCAGCCAGCTTTCTAATTCATGCTTCTGAGACGGAGAGCTGCCCCCAGCATGAGGCAAACGATGCCAGTGCCCCCTCCCACTGCTCAGGAGTCTGTGGTGGCTGTTCATGTTTTCTGCTTTTTTTTTTTTTTTAATTATTTTTATTTATTTATTCATTTTAGGGAGAGAGAGAGAGAGAGACAGAGAGAGAGGAGGGGAGGAGCAGGAAGCTTCAACTCCCATATGTGCCTTGACTGGGCAAGCCCAGGGTTTTGAACCGGCGACCTCAGTATTCCAGGTCGACGCCTTTATCCACTGCGCCACCACAGGTTAGGCTGTTTTCTGCTTTTAATGAAACCCTGGACTTGCCTGGTCAAGGCACATATGGGAGTTGATGCTTCCTGCTCCTCCCCCTTCTCTCTCTCTGTCTCTCTCTTCTCTCCCTCTCTCTCTCCTTTCTAAAATGAATAAAAAAAAATAAAAAAAAAAGAAAATGAAAACCAACACAGTATTATTGCTAGAATAATTTACCTGCTCAGACTTGGGGACGTTTTGATTGTCCATTATTGTAACTTAAGCAAAAGTAATTAGGAACATCCTCACATGCTTCTCTGGGTAACCAGCTCATTACCTGAGACAGCCAAGAAGTCATCAATGGAAGTAATGTCATCGACAGCATCTGTGAGAACACGGACTTGTTTTTCCCATTGTTCTTTAAAAAGATCCATGTTCTCTTGGGCCAGCTTACTCTGTGGTTTTGCTGCTAAAGCCAACGCAGCATTGATGACCTGCAAAGACAGTCAAGTTCACAGTTTACCTTTCTGAGTCATGAGAATACAACAGGTAGGATACAATGAGGAGAGTGGCCATGGCTTTAATGTGCACTTTACAGGACACGTGATACCACATTTCACCATAACTCAAAAATGGAGCAGAGAAGTGTGTTAAAGAATAGGTTTTTATATGGGTGTTTAGGAGTGACACATTTGAAATAGAAAAATACACTGATACATTGAAACAGTGGACAATTACAAACAAAAATATCTAATCTTTCCACTCTGTAACAGCAACTCTATAATTTTTGACATCATGTTTCAGGTTTTTTTCTCATATAATATGTACATATGTATGTATGTATGCATGCCAAAAAATACACAATTAGAATTATGTGCTATATAAAACTATCTTGTTTCTTCTTACATTTGTGAATAATACACTGTATTCCAAATTCAAACATTTTTCTAATAGGCATATTTGACATATAGTAACTAAAAGTATAGCCTGATCAGGCGGTGGCGCAGTAGACAGAGTGTTAGACTGGGATGTAAAGGACCCAGGTTCAAGTCCCCGAGGTCACCAGCTTGAGCGTGGGGTCATTGGTTGAGCATGGGATCACAGACATGACGCCATAGTCGCTGGCTTGAGTGAGGAGTCACTTGCTCAGCTGCCAGCTGCCCCCCCCCCCAAGTCACATATGAGAAAGCAATCAATGAACTAAGGAGCCACAACAAAGAGTTGATGCTTCTCATCTCTCTCCCTTCCTGCCTGTCTGTCCCTATATGTACTTTTCTCTGGAGCTCTTGCTTAAAAATATATATATATACACACACATATATAAAATTGGTTAAATTTTAAGTTATTTCTTTTAAAAAAAATAGCTTTGCTATTTTTTGCTCACATACCAAACAATTCACCCGTTTAAATTGTACAATTCAATGAATTTTAGTATATTCACAGCTGTACAACCACCTGCATGATCATCATTTCATCACCCCCAAAAGAAACCCTGTACCTGTCAGTAGTCATTTCCCATCTCCCTCTATATTCCTGAACCCTGTTTCCTGCAACCATTAACTTAACTTTGTCTCTATGGATTTGCCTATACTGGACATTTAATGTAAACGGGATCACACTCATATGTGGATTTTGTAACTAGCTTCTTTCACTTAACGTCATGTCTTTGAGGTTCATCCCCATGCTGTGAAATGTATCAGTATTTCCTTCCTTTGCATTAATGAATACTGTGCCACTATATGGCTGTACCATATTTTATGTATCCATTCATCAGTTGACAGATATTTAAATTGTTTTCACTTTTTGGCTATTATGAACAATGAAATGCTACTGTGAATACTCATATACATGTTTCTGTGTTTTCATTATTTCTGGGCATATAACTAGGAGTGTTTATACGGTTAACTTTATGTTTAATGTTTTGGAAACTACCTATTTTTCCTTTTTTATAAAAATAAAATTATTGCCATCCTAGTGGATGTGGAGTGGTATCTCATTGTGGTTTTGATTTTCATTTTCCTGATAACTAGAGGTGCACTTCTTTTTATGTACTTACAGCCCATTAGTATAAATTTTGGGGGGGAGGCGATGCTCGAACCAATTGAGCGATTGGCTGTGAGAGGGGGAGAGAAGGGAGAGAGGCAGGGGAAGAGAAGCAGATGGTCGCTTCTCATGTGTGCCCTAACTGGGGATCGAACCCAGGATGTCCACATGCCGGGCTGACACTCTATCCACTTAACCAATCAGCAGGGCATAGTATAAATTCTTTAGAGAAATATCTACTCAGATCCTTGGTATTTGTTGAATGAGTAATGAAAGTAGCATGAAAATAATGAGCTAAGAGAATTAAAATTTCTGAGTACATGATGCTTATGGGTTATTAAAAATAAATGTGTTTCTAATAATGCAACTTGGGAGGGAAGCAAAGACAAGGAAACTGGTGATCTGGATGAGGCAGAAAAATAGGTACATAGAGGCATTTGGGCATACAAACTTGAAGGGAAGAGTGGGTGGTATTTTTTTAGGTGACATAATACACATGCCGTCAGGTCATGTGTATAACTCCCAACAGACTGGAGAGATATTCCAAAGAGTTAGCCCCCAAAGACTGTAGTTTTAACAAACTGAAGAATTAGACTCACTAGGCTGGTGCAACTGTTACTCTTCCTCCTTAAACAACTGAAAGTGACAATCAGGGATGAAAGAGTCCTAGGCATAAGGGGACTATACCATCCCAGTTATTAATTACTAATAGCTCACTACTTTCAAAAGTATACAGGTTTGGCCCAGAGGTGGATTAAGGTCGGTTGAGGTCCCAGGTGCAGAAGAAAATATTGGGCCCCCTGTCATTATAAAAAAGTGTTAAGGGTGGGGTTTTGTGGGGCCCTTCAGAAGTTGGAGCCCAGGGTGTGTGCCCAGTGTACCCACTGTTAAATCCGCCTCTGGTTTAGCCTGACTGGCAGTGGCACAGTGGATACAGCAGCAATCAGGAACAATGAGGCTCCTGATTCAAAACCTGAGGTCACCCGCTTGAGCACAGGGTCATCAACAGGATCCTGAGGTTGCTGGCTCAGCTGAGCCCAAGGTTTCCAGTCTGATTCCCACTCAAGACACATAAGAGAAGCAATCATACACAACTAAATGGAGGAGAGTTGATGTTTCTCTCCCCCTGCTTCTCTCTCCCTTTCTCAAAATAAACAAACAAAAGTGTATAGGTTTGGACAATAAATTATTTGGAAGAAGAGACATCCTTTCTTTCTTGTGTTACGCTGTGGCTCCTATCGTTTCATCACTTCAAGCTTATTCTTTGACTTTCTTCCTTCTTGCCATTCTTTCCAATGGGTGCTTCACCACTGTGGACTACTCACTTCATTAATTAATTTGTTGATTAATTTCTGTATCAATGAATCAGAGTGAATATTTTGGTTGAAGAATGAAAATGTTTCCAAAGAGAGCCAAGCAAACATGGGCAGGGGCTTAATTATATGTTTTAAATCCTAAGATAATTTTCCATTACAAGGAGGAAATTGCTTACTTTATTCTGTAATACATTTTATTTCATACAATATAATGGAGGAACAGCGCCTTGCCTAAGGTCACTGTTCTCATTTTGAATATAACATTGTTTAGAAAGGATACCTGACACTCATTGTTAATGACTCTTAGCACATTAAAAATAGAAATTTAACCCTATTTAAAAAAAAATTTTTTTTGACAGAAATAGAGTCAGAGAGAGGGACAGATAGGGATAAACAGACAGGAAGGGAGAGAGATGAGAAGCATCAATTCTTTGTTGTAGCACCTTAGTTGTTCAATGATTGCTTTCTCATATGTGCCTTGACCTGGGGGCCAAAGCAGAGCAAGTGACCCCTTGCTCAAGTCTGCAACCTTGGGCTCAAGCTAGCGACCCCACACTCAAGCTGGTGAGCCCATGCTGAAGCTAGATGAGCCTGCACTCAAGCCCGCGACCTTGGGGTTTAAAACCTGAGTCTTTAGTGTCCCAGTCTGATGCTTTATCCATTGCACCACTGCCTGGTCAGGTTTAACATACTACTTTAATGCATCTGTATTTTTTTTTTTTTTTTTTTTCATTTTTCTGAAGCTGGAAACAGGGAGAGACAGTCAGACAGACTCCCGCATGCGCCCGACCGGGATCCACCCGGCACGCCCACCATGGGGCGACGCTCTGCCCACCAGGGGGCGATGCTCTGCCCCTCCGGGGCGTCGCCATGTTGGCGACCAGAGCCACTCTAGCGCCTGAGGCAGAGGCCACAGAGCCATCCCCAGCGCCCGGGCCATCTTTGCTCCAATGGAGCCTTGGCTGCGGGAGGGGAAGAGAGAGACAGAGAGGAAAGCGCGGCGGAGGGGTGGAGAAGCAAATGGGCGCTTCTCCTGTGTGCCCTGGCCGGGAATCGAACCCGGGTCCTCCGCACGCTAGGCCGACGCTCTACCGCTGAGTAACATACTACTTTAAATAGTCATCCAAGATAACACTTTGTAGAGAAAATCCAGAATCATTTATTTTAAAAAATCAAGATGTTATTGTTTGGGGTTCAGGCAAGCTGGCTCAGTGGGTAGAGCATCGGCCCAGTGTGTGGATGTCCTGGGTTCAATTCCTGGTTAGGGCACACAGGAGAAGCAACCATCTGCTTCTCCACCTTCTCCCCCTCTCGCTTCTCTCTCTTCTCCTCCTGCAGCCATAGCTCGATTGGAGTGAGTTGGCCCTTGGTGCTGAGGATGGCTCCATGGTCTCCACCTTAGGCACTAAGAAGAGCTCAGTTGCTGAGCAATGTAGCAATGCCCTAGATAGGTAGAGCATCACCCTATAGTGGGCTGGTCAGGTGGATCCTGGTTGGGGAGCATGTGGGAGTCTGTCTCTGCCTCCCCTCCTCTCATTGAATTAAAAAAAAAGAAAAAGATTACTGGTTACTGGTTGGAAATTAAAAAAAAAAGAAAAAGGTTACTGGTTGGAATACCTACTCTCACCACTAGCTAAATAATAATATACATATAATGGCCCTTCCAGTTAATGAAGTGAAATGGGAAAATGAAATAGAAAAAGCTGTCAGAAAGGAAAGAACAGTTTGACCAGGCGGTGGTGCAGTGGATAGAGTGTCCGACTGGGATGTGGAGGACCCAGGTTCAAGACCCCGAGGTCGCTAGCTTAAGCGCAGGCTCATATGGTTCGAGCAAAGCTCACCAGCTTGGACCCAAGGTCACTGGCTTGAGCAAGGGGTTACTCGATCTGCTGTAGCCCCCCCGGTCAAGGCACATATGAGAAAGCAATCAAAGAACAACTAAAGTGCCACAACGAAAAATTGATGATTGATGCTTCTCATCTCTCTGTGTTCCTGTCTGTCTGTCCCTCTCTGACTCTTGCTCAGTCTCTGTTAAAAAAAAGGGGGGGGGGATCATTGCAAAAATGCAAATGATTTTTGTTTATCTACCGAACTGAAGAGAGTAAACTGAAATAACTCTTAGAATTAATAAGAGTTCATTAGGGTAGTTAGAGACAATATAAATATATAAAAATTACTTATTTTTATAAATGCCAGAAAAAGTTAGATTATAAAATGAGGGAAGTGACAGATTTTCATGAAAGCAATTAATAGGAAATATATGGGTTTAAATTTGTAAAGAAACCCCAAAGTGACTAAACTTTTGAGCATATTAAAAAAACAAAACAAAACAGGCCCTGGCCGGTTGGCTCAGCGGTAGAGCGTCGGCCTAGCGTGCGGAGGACCCGGGTTCGATTCCCGGCCAGGGCACACAGGAGAAGCGCCCATTTGCTTCTCCACCCCTCCGCCGCGCTTTCCTCTCTGTCTCTCTCTTCCCCTCCCGCAGCCAAGGCTCCATTGGAGCAGAGATGGCCCGGGCGCTGGGCATGGCTCTGTGGCCTCTCCTTCAGGCGCTAGAGTGGCTCTGGTCGCAATATGGTGACGCCCAGGATGGGCAGAGCATCGCCCCCTGGTGGGCAGAGCATCGCCCCTGGTGGGCGTGCCGGGTGGATCCCGGTCGGGCGCATGCGGGAGTCTGTCTGACTGTCTCTCCCCGTTTCCAGCTTCAGAAAAATGAAAAAATGAAAAAAAAAAAATTAAAACAAAACAAAACAAAAACCGAGTTAATAAAACTACATTCCACATTTAGGGGTAGAAAGACTGACTTATATAATCAGAAATTAACATGAAACAATAATTAGCCGAGAATAGCCAAAAAACCTTGGGGCTAGAGAGTAAAAATAAGGAAGAGAGATAATTATAATATAAAGCTAATGTACTATAATTAGAACACAATAGTCTAAAAACGGTCCTTATCATAGAACAAGATTCAGTGTATGATCCATGACATAACATATCAATGATGAAAGGCACAGTATTTTTAAGGATTTTTAAAAAATGATTTTTTAAAGAGAGAGGAAAGGAGGGAGGGAGGGAGAGAGGCGGGGGGGTATTTGGTGTTCCACTTATTTATGAATTCACTGGTTAATTCTTGTATGTTTCCTGACTGGGGTCAATCCCACAACCTTGGCATATCAGGACAATTCTCTAACCAACTGAGCTACCAGGCCAGGGCAGGCACATTATTTTTACATTTGATGGGCTATTTTGAGAAAAGTTTATAGCCTCACTATTTATGTGCTAAGACTGTGTCCAAATAGGTAAATTAAATTTATATTTATTTGTGGGGGACTGCAAGCGGCAAAGCCTTTGTAAGTTCGAGGCTTGGCAAAAGGCTAAGTTCTCCCCCCCACACAATATTGACTAAAAGACTGAGTATCTGAACTTATCCCAACTCCCCACTTCACTTGCCTGAAGCAATTTACATGCCTTTCCCCTCATCCTTTGTTTGTTCAGATGTTGGTTGATTTCACTTAAGCATGGTGGGGGGATTACCTTCTACGCCTTAAATGGATTCCTGCTTATGCCTTAGGAGAATTCCTGTTTTTGCCTCAGATGTGTGACTCTGTATGGGAGACTTCCTTATTTGCATATGGCTATATAATGAAGCAAACGGGGACTGTTTTGCTCTGACTTGCCATCAGCTTGCAGAGGCTTCCCGATCCCATCCTTTTTCTCTTTAAGGTTATTTTCTTCATTCCGCATCATTTTCCCTCGGGGACCTGGAATTACTAGCTGTGCTGGTTTGTGGCATTTATTTATGCATTTCCTAAACAAAACTTAAATAGAATGTCTTTTTTTATTCATTGAATTGATCAGAGTACAGATTTCAGGTGTGTAACTCAATAAAACATCATCTGCACTCTGTATCATGTGCCCACTGCCCCAAGCAAGTCTCCTTCTGTCCCCATTTTCCCTGTGCCCACCTCCACCTACCCGTACCCCACTCCCCTCTGGCTGTCCCCACGCTGTTGCCTGTGTCTATGTGTTACATGTTTTTCTTTTAGCTTAATCCCTTCACTGTGTCATCCAGCCCCCAACCCCCTTCCCTCCAACAGCCGTCCGTTTGTTCTGTGTATCTATGTCACCATTTCTTATGTCTTAGAAACAAAAATCTTCCTCTATTTCCAAATAACAATGAGAAATTCAACTTTTTAAAAAAAATTTTTTAGCAAGAGACAAAGGAAGGGAGAAAGATGAGAAGCATCAACTCAGAGTTGCATCACTTTAGTTGTTCATTGATTGCTTCTCATACGTGCCTTGACCAGGGGGCTCCAGCTTTGCCAGTGACCCCTTGCTCAAGCTGCGACCTTGGGCTCAAGCTGGTGACCTTAAGGTTTCAAACCTAGGACCTCAGCATCCCAAGTTGACGTTCTATCCACTGCACCACCACTGGTCAGGCTTCTTTTTTTTTTTTTTCTTTCTTTCATTTTTCTGAAGCTGGAAACAGGGAGAGACAGTCAGACAGACTCCCGCATGCGCCCGACCGGGATCCACCCGGCACGCCCACCAGGGGGCGACGCTCTGCCCACCAGGGGGCGATGCTCTGCCCATCCTGGGCGTCGCCATGTTGCGACCAGAGCCACTCTAGCGCCTGAGGCAGCACCCGGGCCATCTTTGCTCCAATGGAGCCTTGGCTGCGGGAGGGGAAGAGAGAGACAGAGAGGAAAGCGCGGCGGAGGGGTGGAGAAGCAAATGGGCGCTTCTCCTGTGTGCCCTGGCCGGGAATCGAACCCGGGTCCTCCGCACGCTAGGCCGACGCTCTACCGCTGAGCCAACCGGCCAGGGCAGGCTTCTTTTTTTTTTAAGACATTGATTTTAGGGAGAGAGGAGCGGGAGAGAGACAGAGAGAAAGAAAGGGGGGAAGAAATAAGTAGTTGTTTCTCATATGTGCCTTGACCAGGCAAGCCCAGAGTTTCAAACCAGCGTTCCAGGTCAATGCTTTATCCCCTGCATCACCACAGGTCAGGCAGAAGTCAATTTATAAATTGGACTAGATTACCTCTGTATTTAAGAGCATATATATACTGTGTGTTAGGTAGATCAGTAAGAACATCAAAATAGCAGTAGAAAATAGGGAAAAATCTTAGACAGCTCATGAACCAAATGACTAGGAAACAACAAAGGCAAAAAAATGGGAGTCTCACAAAGAAATGTGACTAGAGGGCTCGATGAACCTAGTAGGTTCTAAGACCAACTCTGAAATGCCATCCGCTCTAGAACTTCCTGTATTCACTTGTAAAATACAGATAATAGCACCCACCCCTAACTCATGAGGACTACATCTACAGCACTTTCTCAGTGAGATCTTTCTTGGCCATCCCACATCATTTGTGGGATGTAGTTAAAGTGGTGCTTTGAGAAAGATTTATAGCATTAAGTATTCATTAGAAAAGATCTCAGCCCTGGCCAGACAACTCAGATGGTTAGAGCATCATCCTGAAGTGCAGAGGTTGCCAGTTCCATCCCTGGTCAGGGCACACACAGGAACAGATCAATGTTCCTGTCTCTGTCTCTGTCTCTCCCCTCCTCCCTTCTTCTAAAATCAATAAAATAAACATTAAAAAAAGGTCTCAAATTAATGATCCAAAGCAAGCAGAAGGAAGAAAATGAGAAAACCCCAGGCCAGATGGCTTCTTTGGTAAATTCTCCCAAACATTTAAAAAAGGACAAATGCCAATTATACAGACTTTTCAAGAAAAAACACAAGGAAGCACACTTCACAACTTTTATGATATTAAAACCCAACGTTACAAAAAAAGAAGAAAACAAGACCAATACAAATAAGCAAGCCTGATAAGGAGACGGCAGTGTCTCTTGAGAACTGTTACCTACAGATGCTCTGTGTGTGCGCACACTCACGAAGTGCAGGCGGGGGAGATACAGAAAATGCTGAGACAAACTTTGGGTCAGAAGCATCTCGTTCGAGCTCTTCTGTGAAATTTACTTTGTAAGAGAAGATTAGAGAATATCCGAAGTGCAAAAGTGAGATGATTCAAAGGCAGATAGCCCTATAATTGTGAAATCAGAGGAGTGAGAGCTGAGGCCCCAGCTGCCCCAGGCCACGTGCCTCGGATGGTCTTTGAAGATCAGTATACAGTGTGTCCGTAAAGTTATGGTGCACTTCTGACCGGTCACAGGAAAGCAACAAAAGACGAAAGAAATGTGAAATCTGCACCAAATGAAAGGAAAACCCTCCCAGTTTCTGTAGGATGATGTGGCAGCATGTGCACAGGCGCAGATGATGACGTTAACACCGTGTATACAGCGGAGCAGCCCATGGCCATGCCAGTCGAGGTGTGGACAGTACAGAGGAAAGTTCAGGGTGTTCTGTGCCTCGTTAAATTCGAATCCGTGACCAAAGTGCAACGTGAATATCGGTGCGTTTATAACAAAGCGCCAGCACATAGGAATAACATTATTCGATAGGATAAGCAGTTGAAGGAAACCAGCAGTTTGGTGGAGAAACCCCATTCTGGTAGGCCATCAGTCAGTGATGAGTCTGTAGAGGCTATATGGGATAGCTACCTAAGGAGCCCTAAAAAATCTGTGCGTGAGCCCACATCGAACTGCACTGAATAGATATGAAACTGGGAGAGTTTTCCTTTTATTTCACATTTCTATCTTCTTTTGTTGCTTTCCTGTGACTGGTTAAAAGTGCACCATGACTTTACAGACACACTGTATATACCTATAATGAACTATTACAGAAACTAAGAAAACAAACCCCCCCAAAAGAAAAAAAGGTACCTAGAAATAATTTAAACAAGGAAGTAAAATACCTGTACTCAGAAAATTATAGAATACTTCAGAAAGAAATCAAGGAAGATACAAATAAATGGAAGCATATACCATGTTCGTGGATGGGAAGAATTAACATCATTAAAATGTCCATACTACCCAAAGCAATTTACAGATTCAACACAATTCCTATTAAAATACCAACTGCACATTCCAGAGATCTAGAACAAATGTTCCAAAAATTTACACGGAACCAAAAAAGACCACAAATAGTATCAGCAACCTTGAGAAAGAAGAACAAAGTTGGAGGTGTCACACTACCTGGTATCAAACTATACCACAAGGCTAGAGTAAATCAAAACAGCATGGTACAGGCATTAAAAAAGCATATAGTCCAATGGAACAGAATAGAGAACCCAGAAGTAAACCCACACCTTTATGGTCAATATTTGACAAAGGAGGCAAGAACATACAATGGGGTAAAGACAGTCTATTCAATAAATTGTGCTGGGAAAATAGGACTGATACATGCAAAGAAAAAAAACTAGACCACCTCCTTATACCACACAAAAGAATAAACTCAAAATGGATTAAAGACTTAAATGTAAGTCACAAGCCTGACTGGTGGTGGTACAGTGGATAGAGTGTCGACTTGAAACGTTAAGGCCCCAGGTTCAAAACCTCAAGGTCGCCGGCTTGAGCAAGGTGTCACTGGCTCGGCTTGTGCTCCCAGTCAAGGAACATATGAGAACCAATCAATGAACAACTAAAGTGAAGCAACTATGCGTTGATGCCTCTCACTCTCTCTCTCTCTCTCTCTCTCTCTCTCTCATATAATAAACATATAAATAAACATAAATAAATAAACGTAAGCCACAAAACCATAAAAATCCTAGAAAAAGAAGAAAAAATCCCAGAAGAAAACACAGGCAGTAAAATCTTAGACATTTCTCATAGCAATATTTTTTTATGATTTCTCTCCTTGGGCAAGGGAAACAAAAAAAAAGATGGGACTACATCAAACTAAAAAGCTTTTTGCACAGTAAAGAAAACAAAATGAAACTCAAACCACCGAATGGGAGAAAATATTTGCCAATGCTACATTTGATAAGGGGTAATTTCCAAAATTTATAAAGAACTTATACAACTAAACACCAAGAAAACAAACAATCCAATAAAAAATGGATAAAAGATTTGAACAGACACTTCCACAGAGAGAACATACAGATGGTGAACAGACATTATGAAAAGATGACCAACGTCACTAATTAGAGAAATGCAAATTAAAACCACAATGAAATATCACCTTGTGCCTGTGAGAATGGCTATCATCAATAACTTAATAAACAACAAGCGGTGAGGATGTGGAGAAAGGGAACCCTCCTACACTGTTGGTGGGAGTGCAGACTGGTGCAGTCACTGTGGAAAACAGCATGGAGTTTCCTCCCAAAATTAAAAATGGAACTGCCTTATGACCCAGCGATTCCACTTCCGGGACTATCTCCAAAAAAATCTGAAACACTAATTTGAAAGAAAATACGCACCCCTATATATACTGCAGTGTTATTTATAATAGCCAAGATCTGGAAACAGCTCAAGTGCCCATCAGTGGACAAGTGGATAAAAATGCTGTGGTACATTTACACAATAGAATATACAACTTGGTGGTCAAAAAGGAGAAAATCTTACCTTTTGCAATCCCATGGACAGAAGTGGAGACTATTATGCTAAGTGAAATAAGGCAGTCAGAGAAAGACAAATACTGTGTTTTCACTTATACGTGGAATCTAATGAACAAAATAATCAAAACAGAAACAGAATCAGAGGTACAGAGAATAGACTGACAGCTGTCAGAGGGTAGGGAGAGGTAGAAAAGAGCAAAGGGATGATAAATGGTGGAAAAAAGAGACTACTTTGGGTAATGAGCACAAAACGCAGTATGCTGACAATGTGTCACTGAACTGTACACTTGAAACCTGTATGATTTCATTAACCAATGTAACCCCAATAAATTCAATTAAAAGAAAAACAGGGAGGGAGGGAGAGAGGGAAAAAGGGTTGAGAGAGAGAAAGAGAAAGAGAGAGAGATAGTATTTCTAAAATGCCCTCTCCTCAAATTTTAAAGACTCAAGCATCAGGAACCTGTTATTGACAGTTTTTTCTTTTTCTTCCCTAGCCAGAACCAAATGAATTGAAAAATTGAAATACTTGAAGCAGCTACCATGGACTAAGACTTGGGCATATCCATAAGCAAGACAATGTTGGGGAAATATGGGAATACAGATTCAGGTCTTTCCCAAAACAGGGTTCTCCTTGTGAAAGTGGATAAAGCTGGGGCTCTCTATGCAGATGGGGCAGGACCCCTTTCTGATGAACAGAGAGAGAGAGAACGCAGCCACAAAGTAGAAGCCAACGCAGGAAGAGAGGGAACTGACTGACTTGTTTCTTGTTCTCAATAACATGAAATTATCCCCCCAAAAGTGGATGCTTTCTTTCCCCAAGCAACAAAATAAAGCCACTTTTGGTTTACTTCCTCAACTTTAATCTCCAATATTTAGGCTTAAGTCATTTTACTACTAAAAAGTTGGTACTCTAGAACAGAATTTCCCACTTCCAAAAGTTAATCTTGGTACAGGGCAACCTGAAAAATGAGGATTAAAACCCCTCTAGAAGTTCATCTGTCCTCTCTCCCCTCCAGAAAGAAACAATGAGGATCAGGAGCCACCTCTGATCTGTGGGAGGGGCCACCGCAAGGCAGCCCCTAGGGAGCCGCCCGCAGAGGGGCCAGGGCTGCCTGGGCGTGAAGCAGAGACACCTACAGAAAGCCTAGCATCATTCCATCCCTGGGTATCTGCTGACAGCAGCCTCGCAATAAAGAAACAGACACTTGAATGTAACTTTTTGTCTACACGTTACAGCATCTTAAATACCACCTTAAACTCCTATCAAATTAATCTAGTTTAGTTTAGTTAATTAACTTGCCTGGAGTCTGTTTATCAAAGAAGCCATTGACTGCAGAAGAAAACACCTCAGGGCTAGAGCCCTCACCCCACGAGCCTAAACTCACTGTCTCCATCTGGACCAGAGAAAGGAGAGAGCTACACTCACATCCTATTCCCCAAAGCGACAGCAACCTTGACGGGGATGTCCTCTGAGCACGAAACACTGGAGCAGGGCAGGCCAGACACAGCTCCCTGAAGGACTGGTTTACCCTCCTCAAAGAATTTTAATACCTTAAAAATTTGTTACCAATCACTTAAAATTGAAAGAAAAATCTGGACTGCTAACTTCTCTGTAAAAATAATGAATGGACCTGGCATAGTGACAGGAGTGAGGTCACAGCTGCCTTGTCTAGAAATGGCACATGGCAATGCAGATGTCATTCCCACGCCTGCAAGTGGCTCCTGTGTCTGCCATCCCCGCACCTGGCCAGCCGTGTCTGAACAAGGGCAGGAGTGAGCCCAGGGCAGAGGGCAGAGTCTGGGAGAATATTCACACCTGGAGAGACACTTCTTCATTCAGGACATACACCCAATACCAACTGTGGCCTGGATATGGTCTGTCTAAACCTTGAGGTCTGTTCTAGTAGAAAAAATAAAATTACAGAAGAGGAGAAAGAATGTTTTCAGATGGCAAACTCAAACCTGTGCAACATGGCTCAACACACATGATTTAAGCACACCGTCATTTTCATTAGGATCTATCTATTAGATTTTCCCCCTCGGCTCTAACATCATTTATAAAAATACTCTTGGTGGGTGTGATCAGTGTATGTTACCATCTGCTTCCATCGATATGTGAAAGCACTGTTGCTTTTCAAGCATTTAAAAACCAAATAGAGAACCAAAAACATTAAAAATAAATACTGATAAAAGTAAAATGGCAAACTTAAGGAAAGAATGCCAAACCTTTAGAAATATGCTCTCAATTTATTTCATACAACTTGGTCATACACTAACTTTCTGGAAGTGATTCAATCCATTGTGCTTATTACCTAGCGAGCAATCACTAGATCTGTCTCACGACAGGATTACAGCTGACGAAACGTCTATCCGTAAGGAGTATTCACAGTTGCCCCATCACACTAATATTCTGACAAAGCAGCTCTCACCGGGAAACTATCCACAGGGTTGAGAATGAGAACAAATGTCCTCACTAATCTGTATATTCCAGTTAGGATCTCATATTAGTAACCAGGCTTTACTTATTTTAATTGCCTATCTTAAGTGTCAGGAATTATTTATATGAAAGAGACCAAGTACTGGTCACAGTATATTTTAACACTAGTTGCAGGCAAAACACAGGAACTTCATTTCTGTGACCTCTATTTTCTTATTCCGGTTCCCTTGCTTATTTCCCCTTTATTCGTGGCCACTGCCATCTGGCAGGCCTCTTAGACAGAGGTAAATGTAAACCCTCAAAGTACGCACATGAGCATTCTCTACCTGGGAACCTGGAGAGACAGTCTCTGCCACTGAAACAGCATTTACACTGCTCAGAAATCCCTGTGAGTGGCAAGGACCAGCAGGCCACACAAACAGGATCAGTTCCCTCATGGGATGCATGCAGTACACTGGGCACTTAACAGAGCACCCTTCTTCTTTCCAGTGTCCCGGGTGCTTAACCTAGCCTCATCACCAGTGTTTCCAATATGCCATTAGAAACAGAGAAATGTAATCAAGTTTTTACTTTGGCAGCTGGCTGAATTACTTGTCATTATCTGTGTCATTAGAGAGTAAGGGTTCCAGCTCTTGAATTTTCTCACCCTCCTCAACACAGAAACCCAAATACCAGGCATTAAGATGGAGGGCAGGGCCTGATCAGGTGGTGGTGCAGTGAATAGAACATTGACCTGGGATACTGAGGACCCAGGTTCAAAGCCCCGAGATTGCCAGCTTGCGCACAGGCTCATTGGCTTGAGCGTGGGATCACAGACATGACCCCATGGTCGCTGGCTTGAGCCCAAAGGTCACCTTGGCTTGAAGCTCAATGTCGTTGGCTTGAGTAAGGAGTCACTCACTCTGCTGTAGCCCCCAGGTCAAGACACATATGAGAAAGCAACCAATAAACAACTAAGGTGCTGCAACAAAGAACTGGTGCTTCTCATCTCTCTCCCTTCCTGTCTGTCTGTCCCAGTCTGTCTCTCTCGCTTTAAAAAAAAAAAAAAAAAGAGGGCAAGTAGGCCTGACCTGTGGTGGCACAGTAGATAAAGCGTCGACCAGGAATGCTGAGGTCTCCAGGCTGAAATCCCAGCCTTGCCTGGTTAAGGCACATACAACAAGCACCTACTATGAGTTGATGCTTCCTGCTCCTCTGCACGCTCTCTCTCTCTCTCTCTCTCTAAAATGCAATAAATAAAATCTTAAAAAAAAAAGATGGAGGGCAGGTGGGTAGCTGTTAAAAGTTTTAGGTTTTGGGGTAACCACTGTGATTCCAGGACTGCCAGATGTTGCAGATGGCCCTAGTTCAAGAAGGGTGTAGAGTGAACAGTGTGGTTACTGCCCACCCTCCAGGTGCCAGCAGTGGAGGACACTATGTATTTTTAATGAAGGGCAAGGGGATCGTAACATGTGAGGCCCTGAGGAAATGTCACTTTAAGTTAAACATAAATTTCTCCAAGCTTTGCTGACTCTGAATCAGTGTTTTGTCTCCAAGACGTCTATCTAAGATTCTAAAAACACACTAACAAAATAAACCTCACCTTCACTCTAACCAAAATCCAATTTGGTGGTACCTTGCACATTGCTGGTCATACTTTACCTGAGGACAGAGGGCTTCCAGCTGGCTTGCAGACATTCGAACAAGCTTTACACCTTCTTCATTGTTTGAAATGGAACAGGCCAAGTTGGCGACCTAGAAGAAGGAACACCATGAGATCTTTGAAGACTTTTCTCTCAGACTGCAAAGGAAAACACATACTTACCCCACCCCTGACCTCACAGCTTATAAGGAAACTTTTTTTTTTTTTTTTTTTTTTAGCTCTGTGCCAAGGAAATTACAGATTCATGACACTGGTCATACTGTAAGTTGGTTGCAGAAGCTGGAAAGATCCAACAGCCTGTAACTTACAGACTTTATATGGTCTCTGACCTGCCTGAACAGTAACTTCAGAAAGAGGTTCTCCAAGTGAAGGTGATACCATGAGAAAAGCTAAGCAACCCAGGGAATCAAGAAAGAGCTGTTGGTATTCTCAAATAAAAATGTACTCTGCAGCTCTTCTTAAAGAAAACAGAAATTCTAAGTTACTGTTCTCATCTGAGAGGTGAATGGATGCTTACTTTAAGCCAAAATGAACTTTATTTGAACATAAGGGTTATTTTTCAAATAAAAAAAATAGCATTAAGACAACATCAAGCCTGACCAGGCAGTGGCGCAGTGGGTAGAGCTTCAGACTGGGACATGGAGGACCCAGGTTCAAAACCCCGAGGTCGCTGGCTTGAGCGTGGGATCATAGACATAACTCCATGGTCGCTGACTTGAGCAAGGGGTCCCTCGCTCTGCTGTGGCCCCCTGGACAAGGCACATATGAGAAAGCAATCAATGAACTAAGGAGCTACAACAAGGAATTGATGCTTCTCATCTTGCTCTCTTCCTGTCTGTCCCTATCTGTCCCTCTCTCTGGCTCTCTGTCCAAAAAAAGAAAAAGACAACATCAAGATGGACACAAGGCCATCCTCACCAGAAAAGGAAATGAATCAGGGATGATGTCCCACTGTTAGAGCAAAACTATTTCCAACTGAGTTCTCAAAAGCACCGACAGCGGCCCTGGCCGGTTGGCTCAGCGGTAGAGCGTCGGCCTAGCGTGCGGAGGACCCGGGTTCGATTCCCGGCCAGGGCACACAGGAGAAGCGCCCATTTGCTTCTCCACCCCTCCGCCGCGCTTTCCTCTCTGTCTCTCTCTTCCCCTCCCGCAGCCAAGGCTCCATTGGAGCAGAGATGGCCCGGGTGCTGGGCATGGCTCTGTGGCCTCTGCCTCAGGTGCTAGAGTGGCTCTGGTCGCAATATGGCGACGCCCAGGATGGGCAGAGCATCGCCCCCTGGTGGGCAGAGCACTGCCCCTGGTGGGCGTGCCGGGTGGATCCCGGTCGGGCGCATGCGGGAGTCTGTCTGACTGTCTCTCCCTGTTTCCAGCTTCAGAAAAATGAAAAAAAAAAAAAAAAAAAAGCACCGACAGCGGCACACTTTCCTGAACGATGCTGCTTTCTTTGAACTAAAAGCTTTACTTTCCCATCCAACTGTCTCAATGGCATTGCTCATGTAGCCAGAACAGTCTTCCAAGTCATGTCATCCTTTCTCTGCTGAAGCTCTGGCTATGCTGAGAATGCTGCTCTGTAGTGACTGTCAGGATTGTGAGCACCTATCTGTGTTTCTAAATGAATAAGCTTGACAATTCCATTAAGAATGCCACAGATCAACTGAACACATGGTGCTGAGACACCTCTTTCCCCCAGTTGCAAATTGAGTTATGAATGATAGAGGTGTAGGCAACTGCATATCAAAGACACTTTCTGGAAATTAAAATGCCAGAGTAAATGAGGGCAATGGCAATAAACTTTAATTTTCACTCCTCCATCCAACTTAGGCACACAAAGGCACAAGAAAAATTATATACTATTATGGCTGCCATCTGTATTACAGTTAGGGATTATCAGCTTTTCAGCTTTCTGAAAGAGTGCTGTCAGAATCCTGTAATGCCTAATCACACCAAGAAACTAAAGAATGAACATGCAATTTAAAAATAAAATGTAAGGAAATTGAAAATTAAGTCAGGTCTTCGATGTTTGTTTAGTGGCTTTCAAATTCACATAGAAAAGTAACATTTATGCCCCCCTGAAGACTACAATTCTACCTTCTGGTGTCAACTGACCCCAAGCCAAGAGGCACTTTTCATGATGATGATCTACAGAGCTGGCTGTAGATTCCTATTTGTTTAAAAATTACTATAAAATATGACCTAAGCTAAGTTTTATAGAGGACATAAAACTTTTTATAAACACTATCAATTGCACATTTATGATGCCATAATGAAGGAGAAAGTTTAAATTAGATGTTTTCATGAATCTACAACTCCTATTGCTTCACTGTTTTAAGAAGGAATTTTGAAAAACAAATATGTGAGGGTGATCACTGAATTAGCAGTCTAGGACTAACAGATGCCCCTGGTGAGGTGAGTGCACCAATACCCAGTACCTCCACCAACTCCCGCACTGAGGAGACTGGTCTGTCACTGTGTTTCTGCTTTCTACACTTTAAGGCACTACCCATACAATTTCTTATCAATTTATATTCTCCCAATTTTATAGATCTGAATAACCCAGAACAAATATTTAAATTAAGCAGAAGATTATATAAAGTATTATCTACTATAGATCAGACACATGAGAAGGGCGTGTGGCTGAGGCTGTAACGACTGCTTCTGTGAGATCTTTCCTGTTTCCTGATACAAATCCTAAAAAAACAAAGGTCATAGAAGACTTATTCTTTATTTGAAAACATTACTTAAAAAAACACTTCTAATATACTGTTGAAGCAGTAACGCTCAACAAGACCACACTGCCTGTCTCAGGAAGCCACCCTGCCTGGCCCAGGAGAAGGCAGCGAGTACCTGTCACTGACAGTCTTCTCCAGATGAATGCTCAATTCACCCTCCAGGGACAAGGCTGCTCACTTCTAACAATGACAAACGTGCAAATGCAGCGTCTCAGCCAGAGTTCTCTGAGAGGCTAACCTCATTACAGTGCCAGGCTACAGTGAAAGCTGGGCAGAAGGGAAGGGATTGCTGAACACCTCCTTCTGAGGCTCTAGGAATCTGGGATGGCAGTTACTGCTGAGACTGAAGAAGATTCTGAAGTTTGATCTAAAAATACATGGTCTAACCTGCGGTGGTGCAGTGCATGAAGCATTGACCTGGAAAGCTGAAGTCACCAGCTGGAAACTCTGGCTTGCCCAGTTTAAGGTACATATAAGAAGCAACTACTGTAAGTTGATGCTTCCTGCTCCTCTACCCAACCCCTATCCCCCCCCCCCCCTTTCTCTAAAATCAATCAATAAAATCTGAAGGAAAAAAAAAACCCTGACAGGTACAGTGAATAGTACAGTGAATAGTGCTGACCTGGGATGCTGAGGACCCACGTTAAAACCCCAAGGTTGCCTACTTGAGCATGGGATCATAGATACAATTCCAAGATTGCTGGCTTGAAGCCCAAATTGCTGGCTTGAGCAAGGGGTCACTGGCTCAGCCTGAACCACTGAACCCCCAGCCAAGGCACTTATGAAAAGCAATCAATGAACAACATAACACAACTATGAGTTAATGCTTCTCTTCTCTCCCTCTCTGTCACATGGGATGTGTACATTAAACAATAAAAATAAATACATACATACATATACTCAGAGAAGCCAAATTCCAGAGAACCTAGCAGGTCTGAAACTTTGTAGTGCAATGTGCAGCATCTCCACATTTGCTCTGGGAATGAATTATTGTATCTTTGCTATCACAGTAACTTGTGGTATTAACAATTTAACATCTTTGATTCCCGCTAATCCAAGAGGTAGGCTAAGACTGACACAATGCTTTGAAATCATGAAGCCCTCTTTGGTACCGCTGCTGCCTTACCCATGTAGATCTGGACCTTGTTAGTGAGCAGAACCTTTCAGAAAAGTTGCAACTGCCTAATAAAAAAAAAAGCCCTGGATTTTTGCTGGTTTCAGGAGTAGCCTAGCAACAATCTGCCGTGAAAGAGTCTGTCACGGCCAGGAAGTGTCAGATCCATAAACATGACATCTGTACATGACAGAAAGACAGCTTTCCAGACATTTAGAAAAGCTCTACCTTTACACTAATTTTCTTTACTTAAATAAAATTTATAAAACAAAGTTCTATAGTAGAATGACATCCCATTATGACTCTTTTCCTCTATTATACACGTGCTGCTGACTTTAAATAAAGTGCAGGTGTGTTTAAGTCACACACGTTCCCACTGCCCTCAGAAACTGCTCGTGTTTTCACACTTGGCAGAGGATGACATGGCCCCTTCTTTGGGAATCTCAGCAGGAAGACAAACATTTCTTTTGTTCTTGGTCATAAATTAGTGACATACTTTCATAACAACTCATACCCCTTCTGTGGAGTAAAACAAGCAGAACTGTGGAAAAAGAAGCTTTTAAGTCTAAGTGGTGACATCACAACCTAAGTAATAAGCCATAAAAGTTGAAACTCAAAACCTACATCACTTGCCAGGTGGCCTTGGGTCAAGTTCCACCTGAGTTTTCTTCTTTAAAACGAGTGAGTCTAAACTCTCAAAAGCTCCAAAATAATAGTAACTCAACTTTTTCAAATGTGTCATATTATTTGAGAAGTCCAAACTACATGTCATATAAATTTCAAAACCACTCAAGAAATGTCTAACAGTTACTCCCAAGCCCTCAGGAGAAATGACGACGGAACATAGGTTAAGCCTCCATCTTCCCGATTTCCTGGGAAGGATGCTCACTATCTTATTAGGAGGAACAAGTATCTTTCCAAAAAATGAAGCATGCATGGGTGATAGAAAAACTCCACAATAGATTATGGTGATGGTAGCACAGTTCTATAAATTTAGTAAATATCACTGAATTGTATACTTAAAATGGGTAAATTTTATGTTACATAAAATTGTAACTTAATAGTTTTGTGGGGGTTTTTTAAGGTAGGGCTTAAGCAAACGAGTAAGAGAAAGTATTGTAAACTAGAAACGAGAAAGTGAAAATTCAGAGAGGCAAGCAAGTCTTAAAACAGTGTTTACTTGGAGTGGCGGTAGGGGGAAATGAGGTACATACCATTCTGTGATCAGAACTTGGGTTTTTAACAGGCCAATGCCACGACCTTCACTTCAGATCAGAGGCTCCGCAGAGAGCTGGGACAGCCGAAAGCCAACATCCTTAGTGATAGTGTGCATTAGGAGAGAAGTCACCATGAAGAAGAAATACTTGCCCATGAAAGCTCTAAGCACTCCATCAAGGAAAAAAGGAAAGATCTCCTTGTTCCCTGAATTCTAACAAAACGCTGGCCCTCCAAAGGAGTGTAGGTACAGAAATTACGTTGACCCAAAATACTTTTAGGCTTAGGAGGTCATGTGTTAGTGGTATCCCTAAACAACTGGCAGAGCAGATATAAATGGAAATCTTCTTTGATGAAAGGTAATTGAATCCCATGCCTCAAAGAATTCCCATATGCAAAAAAATACCAGGATGTGAACTCACAATAAAAAATGTGGAAAGTCCATAAGGAAATAGCCATCTTGGGCAAGAGCAATCAAAAGAACTGAGTAATCAGACCTACAATATCTGCAGATACTCAACCAAAAATGGAATATTAAAAAATGTTTCTTATGTTAACAAAAATTTAAAAAGTATACAAAGTAGAGACAAGGAAAAAACACACTCATAAATGACCAGGCAGCCCTGGCCGGTTTGCTCAGTAGAGAGAATGTCGGCCCAGTGTGCAGACATCCCAGGCTCGATCCCTGGTCAGAGCACACATGAGAAGCGACCAAATGCTTCTCTTCCCCTTCTCTTTATCCTCCCCTCTCGCAGCCAGTGGCTCAACTGGTTTGAGCGTTGGCCTGGAACTGAGGATAGCTTGGTTGATTTGAGCATCAGCTCAAGATGGGGGTTGCTGTGTGGATCCTGGTTGGGGCGCATGCAGGAGTCTATCTCCTCTCCTCTCACTTAAAAACAAACAAACAAACAAACAAAAATCCCAACCAGATTTGAGAAGGATCAAATAGCACTTTGAGAGAAACATAGTAACTCTTGACACTCCTGGAAATTTAAATTAATCTTGACTAAACATTGCTGAAAAGAGAATCACTAACCTGTAAAGTAAAACTTAAGAATTATTTTCTTAAAACTAAGAAATTTTCATAATATGGAAGTCATAAAAAAATTAAGGGACATGCAAAATAAAGTGAGAAGGCCAACTATTCAACTATGAGGAATATCAGAAGGAAAGAGAGAGAGAACGGAAGAGAGGCAACACTGAAAGAAATAATGGCTAAAAAAATTTCATGGTGAATGAAATTTAAATTTTAGATTTGGGAAGACAAATTCTAAGCAGGGTAAATAAAAAGAAATCCATACCCCAGCACACTGTATGTAGTGAAGCTTTAGAACAACAAAGACAAGACTTTTAAACAGCCAGAAAGTAAATACAAATTATCTATAAAGAAAGCGCTGTAAGGCCCTGGCTGTTTGTTCAGTGGATAAAGCGTTGGCCTGACATATGGATGACCTGGGTTCGATCCCCGGTCAGGGCACACAAAAGAAGTGACCATCTGCTTCTCTTGACCTCCCTCTTCTCCTTTCTCTCTTTCCTTCTCGCAGCCAGTAGCTCGACTGGTTCGAACATGGGCCCCAGGCGCTCAGGATAGCTCAGTTGGTCTGGGTACTTAAGCCTCAGGCGCTTGCTTGGTTGATTCAAGCATCAGCCCAAGATTGGAGGGAGGGGGGTTGCCAGGTGGATGCCGGTCAGGGCAGGGTGTCTGTCTCACTATCTCCCCTCCTCTCACTTTAAAAAATAAAAAAAGTGTTGTAAGATTGACTGGTGACTTTTTTGTTATTGTTGTATTTTTCTTAAGTGAGAAGTGAGGAGGCTGAGAGACAGACTCCCGCATGCGCCCAACTGGGATCCACCTGGCATGCCCACTAGGGGGCGATGCTCTGCCCATCTGGGCTGTTGCTCTGTTGCAACCGGAACCATTCTAGCACCTGAGGTGGAGGCCATGGAGCCATCCTCAGTGCCTGGGGCCAACTTTGCTCCAATGGAGCCTTGGCTGCGGGAAGGGTACAGAGAGACAGAGAAAGTAAAGGGGGAAGGGTATAGAAGCAGACTGGTGCTTCTCCTGTGTGCCCTGACTGGGATTCAAACCCAGGACTTCCACACACCCGGCTGATGCTCTACCGCTGAGCCAACCAGCCAGGGCCGATTGCTGACTTTTCAACAGCAACCATGGAAACCAGAGATAGGGAAAGAATATCTTCAAATCACAGCAGGGGGTTGGGGGGGGATCATCCATTCTAGGACTATAAATACAATGATATTATAGTTTAAGTAATTAGAGCAAAAAAAAGACATTAGGTCAAATCTAAAACTAAAACAGGCCCTGGCCGGTTGGCTCAGTGGTAGAGCATTAGCCTGGCATGTGGAAGTCCTTGACTTTTTAGAAAGAACTTGTAAGAAAAAGGAAATTATGTGGAATTTGTCATTATGTTAATATGTTGAGGATCTTGTATATTTAATCATTCACTGTCTCAAAGAAAAGCCCCATGTAAGGATTCTTTCTACAATTTCTTTTCAGAATAGGCTTATTTTCCATGGAAAAAAGGGGGAATCCTTCCTCTCTTCCTCCAGAACTACACAACTAATTGTGTTTCATCTTTTCCTCTTGAAAACAGGAAGTGCAGTGCCAAATCCAAACTCAAGCGTGGCAATTATAATTCATAATTGTCTAGTACTCTTTTCTTAGGTTCTAATTTTCTAAATCTACCTTACTTTATATGTTTTGTTCTAAATAAGCTATGTTAAATCTAATTTTAGGGAGAAGCAAAATGTAAAGGATCTCTAACAACAAGATTAGAAATAGTGAACTTACTAAAACATCATAAACTGTTTTAAACAATTTGGCTATTGATATATTTTTAAAAGCTTTCATTTGTAAATCACCACCCAGATGATACTATAATTAATCATTTCCATTTATGTGGTATCATATGCCATTTTAGGTTATCATATCCCTATTTCTATTTAACAACCTGCATAATCTATCAGTAAAACTAGAACAGGTACCTGTCTAAACATTAGTCCATCAGCTCTACTGATGAGAAAATGGATCTACACTCTTTTCTGAAGCCAGGCCAAGGCTGGGCAGAGTGTTCCTTAATCATTCCAAGAGAAAAGAATGTTCATGCTCCCTGAGAACAAGATTCATTCACTTGCCTGACCTGTGGTGGCGCAGTGGATAGGGCATTGACCTGGAATGCTGGGGTCACCAGTTTGAAACCCCAGGCTTGCCAGGGCAAGGCACATGCGAGAAGCTACTACGAGTTGATGTTTCCCATTCCTCTGCCCCCTTCTCTCCCTCTTGTTCTCCCCCCCTCCCCTATCTCTAAAAATCAATCAATAAATTTTTTTAAAAAAAGATTCATTCACTGCCTTCACTTGGCCATCCCCAAATTTGAATAGGTGGGTAAGTTCAGCCAAAACTGCTTGTTAGGAGGTAAGGCATTAAAATAGTACATGCCAGACACTTGTCTCACAGGGCCCCATTAATCTGAACTTAGAGACCTTTGAAAACATGAGAAGACCAAGCCAAGGTCATCATTTCCTCCTAAGAACACCTGACTGCTTTCATGCAAATGTCCTACAGTCCTAAAAAGTTGAAGCTTCATTTAATTTGCTATTTGCAAGAAGTTCATCCTACAGTATTATGCAGAGGCTCTGGGAAAACACCCAAGATGTATTAGGTAGATTGTGTAAGGTCAGTGTTTAATTCAAATGCTCCTTACAGAGCCTTCTTCAAGGCCTCTTTACTACACATTATCAGCACACCACAGGATAAAAGTTAAAATGCAGATCATTCAATTTGCAGTTAAAACACATTTCAGGCCAATAAAGCCATACCCTATGAAGTCCTGGGTAATGGGATACTGGGGGGAGGGGCCCCACAAGTAATGATAATGCAGCTCCACACTATACCAGTTACATTTTCATTTTGGTTAACTCACAAGTCAATGAGCAAAATACCGTCTTATTATAGCAAGTTCATTAAAACAAGAGGCCTATTTTCATATAATGTCTGGGCTAAAGGGATGCTATATATCGTTTCTACAGGCAAGAGTTAATGAGTGGCATTTTTCCTATTTCACTCTCAATTCATGAAACTGAAAAAGGACTCAGAAGAAAGCAAAATTAAAAGGGAAAACTGATGGCTGTCTAGCTATTGAGCTGCTCACAGGCAAAGGAGGTGGGCAAAGAATGAAGTAATTAAAAAGGATATGTCGGTGCTGCACTATTGACAAAAAGACAAATATTGACAATATTTCTGACAGAAAATAAACTTTCACCTCAATACACTTTAAATTGAAAAGCAACATAAAGAAGTCATTAACTTGATATATAAGAAAGTCAAGTATAAAAGGTGTTTCCTGAAGCACAGCCATGCCCTTCCATGAACAGATAAAAGCAGTGCTCTACACTCCAGAACCGAAGGAGATGGTGAAGGGAAGTGTCAACCAGATTGTCAAAAATGACCCTCAGCTCCTGCTCCCCTACTTACTGGCCCTGGACAACAGAGCCTCCACACACTCTTCACATATGAAAAGGAGCTTCAATACCTTCCATACATAGGGAGGTACTGGATTTCACTGACAGCTGACGTGTAAGGTAGGTAGAGGGCTTAGCCAGACTCAGAAAAAAGTTAAGAGCAACCTCACAGCAAACAGTTATTTGCTTTTTCAAGTAAAATCACAAGTCTCTTAAGAATCCAATAGGCAGCCAGTACAATCCAGTCTTCCAAACATTGTGTACACAGAGCAGGAGTCGGGAACCTTTCTGGATGAGAGAGCCATGAACGCCACATATTTTAAAATGTAATTCCGTGAGTGCCATACAACGACCCATGTACATTACGCATTATCCAATAAAAATTTAGTGTTGTCCCGGAGGACAGCTGTGATGGGCTCCAGCCACCCACAACCATGAACATGAGCGGTAGGAAATGAATGGATTGTAATACATGAGAATGTTTTATATTTTTAACGTTATTATTTTTTTTTTATTAAAGATTTGTCTGCGAGGCCCTGGCTGGTTGGCTCAGCGGTGGAGCATCGACCTGGCATGTGGGGGACCTGGGTTCGATCCCCGGCCAGGGCACATAGGAGAAGCGCCCATTTGCTTCTCCACCCCCTCCCCGCCTCCTTCCTCTCTGTCTCTCTCTTCCCTTCCCACAGCCAGGGCTCCATTGGAGCAGGGATGGCCCGGGCACTGGGGATGGCTCCTTGGCCTCTGCCCCGGGCACTGGAGTGGCTCTGGTCGCGGTGGAGCGACGCCCTGGAGGGGCAGAGCGGCGCCCCTGGTGGGCGTGCCGGGTGGATCCCGGTCGGGCGCATGCGGGAGTCTGTCTGACTGTCTCTCCCTTTTCTGACTGTTTCCAGCTTCAGAAAAGAAAAAAAAAAAACAGAAAAAAAAAATAAAGATTTGTCTGCGAGCCAGATGCAGCCATCAAAAGAGCCACATTTGGCTCACGAGCCATAGGTTCCCGACCACTGACATAGAGGGACTGGAGAAATTCACTCTGCTCATAAAACATCAAGAGTCAGTATGTGGTTTTTATTCTTAACTAGTCCTCTATTTCTATAATGTGATATACAAAGAAGACACCACAAAAGGTTTCCAATTCTAAGTGGGTGTTATCCCTAATACTACTCAAAAACTATTAATACATTTGAAGCAACTTTATGACACCCCAAATTAAGCATAACCTTTTTATACGATATCATCTGGTCTGAGGGGAAAGTCTTTCTATTAAAGCAAAAAATAAGACTTTAAAAAACCAAGTTAGTACTGCCAACACATCTGCTCCAATTTTATTTTGGTCACGTATTAAAATGCTGCTTAAATAACAGCTTTTGCTCAGCTTCCTTTCAAGCACTGATAAAATGGATAACTTTCTTCACATATAATCCCAGCACCATTTACACCACATAATATAAAATATATATGCTATAAGAATTCCTTTTGATTGTTTCTCTTTCTCTAGTATAAGATAATCTTCATATAGTAGTGATTTTTGTCTCATTCACTGCTAAATAGTTAGTGCCCAGAACAGTGACTAGCCATATTAGGAACACTATAAAAATCTACTATAATTTTTCTCCCTCAACCACAGAAAATTTGCTATAGGGGTGTGTGTGTGTGTGTGTGTGTGTGTGTGTGTGTGTTTTCTCTGCGGGGGGCAGGTAGGCTGGGAGAGAGATGAGAAGCATCAACTCATAGTTGTGTCACTTCAGTTGTTCATTGATTGTATCTCATATGTGCCTTGACTGGGGGGCTCAAGCCAAACCAGTGACCCCTAGCTCAAGCCAGTAACCTCATGGGCTCAAGCCAGCAACCTTGGGATTTCAAACCTGGTCCTCAGTGTCCCAGGTCAACACTCTATATACTGTCCCATCACCAGTCAGGCTGCTATAGGTTCAAAATCTGAAAGCACTATTCTTGCAAAACAAACAAAAAACAAACAACAAAAAACAAAAATTTGCTCAAATCATTGTCACCTGACCTTTAAAATGTTTCCAAAATTTTCTCATCTCTACATCCCAAAAGATGACAATTCTACCCCTCGTGTACACATTATACAGAATGATGCCATTTAAAAAAAATTATTTTTACTTATTCATTTTAGAGGAGAGATAGACAGAAAGAGAAGGGGGGGAGGAGCAGGAAGCATCAACTCCCATATGTGCCTTGACCGGGCAAGCCCAGGGTTTTGAACCGGCGACCTCAGCATTCCAAGTCGACATTTAATCCACTGCACTACCACAGGTCTGGCAAATGATGCTATTTTGAATAAACATTACAAATACTTAAGATGCCAAAGCTCACTAACAATGACATTCAGTCATAAGGTAAAGCTGTACATTTCTCAAAGTACAGTCCTCAGATCACTGAATCAAGAATCTTTAGGGAGCCTGACCAGGTGGTGGTACAGTAGATAGAGCATTAGACTGGGATGTAGAGGATCCAGGTTCGAAACCTCAAGGTCACCAACTTGAGCATGGACTCACCAGCTTGCACGCAGAGTGGCTGGCTTGAGCAAGTGATCATTGACATGACCCCATGGTCTCTGGCTTGAGTAAGGGGTCATTTGCTCTGTTGGAGCCCCCCCCCCCCGCCGCCAAGACACCTATGAGAAAGTAATCAATGAACAACTAAGGTGCTGCATTGAAGCATCAATGCTTCTCATCTCTCTTCCTTTCTGTACCTATCTGTCCCTCTCACCAAAAAAACCCCAAAAACCACAACCCCCCCCCAAAAAAAAAACCTTTAGGGAAAGTGGCCCAGGAACCTGAATGCTGAACACCTAGGTAACACTAATGATGTTAATTATTACCTTTGAGAACCAATAGGTTCATTCCTCTATTAGCTATTGAGCACCTACGATGTTCCAGGCACTGTCCTAGGCCCATGTTCAAAGAACCTACTTTTTATTGGAAAACGGTATGAGAACAGAGAGAAAAAAATGAAATAAACCCAATAATTTCAGACAAAAGTGTTATGAGAGATATAAATCAGGTGACAGGGGTCGGGAACCTATGGCTCGCGAGCCAGATGTGCCTCTTTTGATGGCTGCATCTGGTTCGCAAATAGTTTAATAAAAATACGTTAAAAATATAAAACATTGAAAAATTTAAAAAAATATATAAAACATTCTCATCTATTACAATCCATTCATTTTCTACTGCTCATATTCATGGTTGCGGGTGGCTGAAACCAATCACAGCTGTCCTCCGGGACACCACCAAATTTTTATTGGATAATGCGTAAGGTACACAGGTTGTTGTATGGCTCTCACGGAATTACATTTTAAAATATGTGGCGTTCATGGCTCTCTCAGCCAAAAAGGTTCCCGACCCCTGGGATAGAAAATGGTAGAGGGTGGAATAGAGGGGATGAGGAATACAGGAAAGCCTCTCTGTAGACATAATATCTGGACAGAGGCCTGTATGATGAGTGTGGGCAAAGCATTCCAGGCAGACGGCCCAGGGAGTGCAAAGGACATGAGGCAGTAACATATTTGGGTATAGCATGGTCAAAGAGAAAGAAGTAATCTAGCATGGGAGGGGCTAGAAGGTAATGGAGACACAGGACAATAAGTAGTTGGAGAGGCAGGCAGGACACTTTATTGAACATGGTTAAGAATCTGGATTTTAGGCTTTTATCCCAACTGTGACTATAAGCCACAGAGAGTGGTGATGGCGAGGGTAATGCTGATGGGTCCTGAAGCAAAGGAATGACAGGATGTAATTTAAAGGTATCAGATTATGCTTTAAAAGAGAGAGACTAGAAAGAGACAGGAGAGCAAACAAAACAGTCAGGAGACTATTGCAGAAGTCCAGTGGGAGATGATGGCTCGGACTAGGAAGGTGGCCATGGAAATAAAGAATGATATGGCAACTTTTGAATTAAATATGAAACATGAAGAATAAACAGTGAAAAAGAAAAATGAAGGATGACTCCTAGACGTTTGGCTTGAACAAGTACATGGAACAATGGCACATAAAAAAGTATAAGAATGTTTATCAGACTGTTACATGTAGTAGTAAAAGATGAAAACAACCTAAATAACCTTAAATTCTACAAATGAGTACATCATACACAATGAAATGGACACCATATGACAAGCAGGGCAAAAACACATTATATCATAACATATTATGATACCATTTGACTCAAAAACCACATCAGTATGGTATCGATTTTGTATATTGTTTAAAAAATAAACAAAAAAAGAACCAACCCACATATAGATAAAAATCACTGTGAATCCAAGATTTTACTACTCCCTTTTCTTTGTGATTTTTCTTTCTTTTCCAAATTGTCTAAAATGAGCTTGTATTTCTTTTGTTTTTTTTAAGCTATATTTTTAAATGGCAGTGTCTCAAAACTGCACCTAATCTAAATGGGCACTTTCATCTTTTCTCCCCGGGCACCTGCTGCACAGGGATGCTTTCAGAGGTGCTTATCTCTAATAAAGAAGTTGGGTAAATGAGCCTAGCAGTGTTGCCACAGAGCAACCTGGGAAAACTGGCTGGTGAAAGTTTTGTGTGTCAGATTCCCTACTGCAGTCATCACACAGCATCCCCAAACAGTTCTAGGAAGAAGCCTGGCTTCACTTCAGTGTTGAAGAGCACATTTTCTAACACCCAATAAATCAGGCTATGTCCTTTAGGAATCAGCTGTGAGGAGAATTCATCTAACCCCAAGGAGCAGCTCTCTGATAGATAGCAGCATCCAAGTATTCACAGAGAAAATTGAGGGGGAATAGAAAGGAGAAGAAATTACTGGACAGCACATAAACAGAACCTGCTCTGGGAAAGCAGAGAGGCAGCTGGAATCCATAAAGAATTTGCTAGAATATAGCATAGAATAGCATACAGAAATTATGCTTCCCATAGTCACCTCAATTTTAATGGCATGATCATGGAGGATACTGCAAAGGACATGTGGGTAAGTAGTGTAGGGATGCTTTATCTATATAACTTAGAGAGCAAGACAAAAATAAAAGGATTCTTAACTGCCTGAAAGGCCCACTATATACAAAGAATTGTTCAATCAAGAGAATGATTTCTAGTAACAAGCTGAAAGGCTCTATCCTATGCTTTGTCTTAGACAATTTTATAAACATCAGACTGAATAAAGGAGAAAAGAGACACTTATTTTTTTAGAAAAAAGAAAGAAAGAAATGATATAGTTTGGAAGTGGTCATTAATAATATTAAGAGCAATGACAGCAACAATCCTGACAGGACAGAACATTACACTGAATTAGGAATTTATAATGGGTAATTGTCAAAGCCACAGAGAGCCAAAAGACACCGCACCCACACAGACGCGGATGGAGCAGGTAGGACTGAGCAGCAGCACCTCAGGAAGGAAAACCTAGGCTGACTGTGACCTCAGTGGAATCACAAACTAAGGTCATTGTAAGGTATTTTTCCCCACTGAGAAAGAAGGAAGGGGCCAGAGCCACGAAGTGTGGAATAATAGAAGGCTTTATTGAAAACAGAGCGCATCCCGCCCTACAAGATTCCCTAGCCCCGGGGACAGAGGCTAGGCAAGTCGCAAGGGGTGACCAGTGTGGGGGATATTTAAAGGGTCCCTAGGGTGGTTGAGCTAATATAATGTGGTGAAATCTCACTGTGGCTGATGGAGGTGTAGCTCTTTTACAAAGGGCTCCTGGGAATTTTCTTTTGGCGCGCTTGGTTGTGGGCAGTTCTAGCCAAAGTTCTCGGGTCTGGGTTCCCCACGTGGCCATCCCCCATTATCCACCGACCTTACAGTCATGTCCTAAATGCTAAAGCCATCCTAAATACAGTGGTCAGAGTCTCCTTCCAGAATGATGGAGGCCTTTACACTGTAGCCGTCTGCCAGCCCCTGGAGCAGGTGTGCAATAAGGGCTGGCTGAGTGGTCAGCATTCGGGCAGAGACAGGATGAAGAGAGCCTATGCAAGGCCTGAGGAAATCGTCTAGGCCAGCACTGTCCAATAGAAATATAATGTGAGCCACAAAAGAATTTAAAAATTTTTCAGTAGCCACATTTTTTATAAAAGGTGAAGATTAGCAAAAATAATATATTTAATCTCAAGATAACTACATTTCAACATGTAATCAGTTATACAAAGTTAGTGAAAGCTTTATATTCTTTTTCCATACCGCATCCACAATATCTAGAGAGAGGAAGTTTCTCACTACTGAAAGAGTTCAAGAAAAGGGATAATTCAGAGATATCCTACAGAAGGGGATTTACACACCCAGAGTGTGAATCATAGATTCTATGAGGGAAAGGATCACCCACTGCAGTGGCAAGAGATGGATCCAATTCCCTGGAAAGGACAGAAAACCTGGCTTCCAACAGGGAGAATCTCCAAGGAAAGGTAAAACTCAAACTATGCAAGGAGTACCAGAAGAGAAAAGTGGTAAGTTACTGGGTAAATGGCCACAAACAGGATCTACATAAAGCTGCAACAAGCAAGCCTGCCCCGTCTCATTTCTTCCACAGGGTTTATGGCTGCATAGCAAGCTACCTGACAAGCCAGGCATTCCACATATGTACCTTCAGGATTGGTTTTTCATTTTAAATATGTATTTCCGATGGCTTTAGGCGACCCATGTTTTGGTCGTTTGACCTCGCTGGGGTCGCGACCCACAGGTTGAGAACCGCTGCATTAGACAGAATGCTGCCTGACTCATGAATTGCTTAATAAAGCCATTAGATTCTCAAATTACTTGGTTGAATTTTGTTTTTTTAACAAGGCCTTTTCACACTTCACCCTGTATATCTCCTCATTTGGCTGATCCCAATTTGTATCCTTTACAATACAATGTAATCATAAGTAATATATAGAACTATTCTGAGTTCTATGAGTTGTTCTAGCAAATTACTGAAACTGAAAGTGGGCCATGGGAAACCTCAAAGTTTGTAGCTGCTTAGTCAGAAATAAGAGTGGCCTGGGGACCCCAAACTTGCAGCTCTGGTAACTCCAGGTGGTTAGCAACAGAAATGTACTGCAGTATTTTAGGAGGACAAGCATTTCTGAAAGAATTCTCAGTGGCTGCAGAATCTGAAGCCTTCCTTTCTTGTAGGAGGCCTACCACCATCAGTCCTAGTCGACTCCCATATAGCACTCTCACTTCCCCCTAAACCTCCAGGGAAAATGGCAAGTTGGCTGAAGACATTTACTTCATGTAAGAGGAAACAAATGAAAAGAAGAAAGGAGCCAAGAGATTAATAAAAACAATCACAACAAAGTATTTTACCTTTGCTTAAAACAAGTCTCTCCCTAGTTTGGTGTTTCATTATAATACAAAAGTAGTGTGGGGCCTGACCAGGCAGTGGCGCAGTGGATAGAGCATTGGACTGGGATGCAGAGGACCCAGATTAGAGACCCCGAGGTTGCCAGCTTGAGCGCGGGCTCATCTGGTTTGAGCAAAGCTCACCAGCTTGGACCCAAGGTTGCTGGCTCGAGCAAGGGGTCACTCGGTCTGCTGAAGGCCCATGGTCAAGGTACATATGAGAAAGCAATCCATGAACAACTAAGGTGTTGCAACGAAAAACTGATGATTGATGCTTCTCATCTCTCTCTGCTCCTGTCTGTCTGTCCCTATCTATCCCTCTCTCTGACTCTGTCTCTGTAAAAAAAAAAAAAAAAAAAAAAAAAGTAGTGTGGGAAGGAGAAGCCTTGTCACCTAAGAATAAAGTTCTGCACTGAGTCAAGAATTTGAAGCTTCTACAACACTTTAAACATTCATTTCCTTTTCATGAACATATGTAATTATATAACCGAGTAGCTCTATTACCATAAATGTAATTAACTGTTTGCAGAGCAGTGCTACAAAGCCTTTGATTATGATTCAAGTAATGAAAAGCCATTTAATCCATACATCTGTGTGAAGGATGCGGGGTAGAGGTCACCGAGAGGAGAGAGAGTGGAGAGAGGGGTCAGAACTAACTTGTGAGGGGGAATGCCAAACTATAAACTCTAAGGGCCCTTGGTTACTAATACTCAGAATGAAATAAGAAATTAGGTAAGCGTAAACAAAGCTCTTGGGGCAAGGACACTGTATCTGCATATACATGGTACCCAAGAGGCACTCAGCAAGTGCCAGCTCTGTTGGACAGAGAGGCTAAGGATGACAGGCAATCGCAAGAGGCACTCAAGCTGCAGTACAGACCAGGGCTTCCCACTAAGCCCTTCCCGTGCCAGTACTGGTATCTGTTACTCAAGGCCTAGGGCTGGTAGCATCCTTGCTTCCTGCCTCTCTGGCACACTTTCTAATATGTAGGTTACTTACAGAGGATAGCTTTCTGTAGACAATCTTTGTATGATACATTTGGAGGTTACACCTCGTGCTGTCATGTAACTACTGTGAAAAAGATTATGCTTAATGGAGACAGAAAATGAGAGTCTTCCAATTTTAATTCCAAATGCCAGAAGCATTAACATGAATAGCAGATGACCTACGTATTATGTACATAATTCATAATGTTCAAAGAAAACTAAAGGTAAAATTAATAATGCATTTAATGTGATTACTAATGTTTTCCTTGGAATGTTTTTATGGTATTAACCTGGCCTAATGTCACTATAAATGCAAATGTACAAGACAGATTTTTACATAAAAGCTCCATTTTCTCTTCTAACATAATGACTAATGTACCAAATAGTCTATGAAATACCTTTCCAAATATTAGACATTTTACATAAGGGTTACAAAATCAAGTAACTTGGGTATGTTTACTATGTGTCAAATTTTGGAAATAAATAATAAACAATAACATAATTTCAGTTATTAAAAGATAAGAGCAAGCCTAACTTACCTAGAAATTAAATAACAATTCACTCCTCTTTTTTATCACCTTACAAACCAACCACTTACATACAGATTTCTAGTATTCAAACATATCAAATTAACAGCATGTTAGGGCTCCAGTACTTCTGATTTTAAAACAAAATGTTTGGGCTGAGACTGTGTCTCAGACAAAGTGCTTAGGCAGCTGACATATATCATCTTGTTTAGACTTAAAATAATTCCAAGATAGCCTGACCAGGCGGTGGCACGGTCGATAGAGCGTCAGACTGGGATGCAGAGGACCCAGGTTCGAGACCCCGAGGTCACCAGCTTGAGCGCAGGCTCATCTGGTTTGAGCAAAAGCTCACCAGCTTGGACTAAAGGTCGCTGGCTCAAGCAAGGGGTTACTCGGTCTGCTGAAGGCCCGCAGTCAAGGCACATATGAGAAAGCAATCAATGAACAACTAAGGTGTTGCAAATTGCAACGAAAAACTAATGATTGATGCTTCTCATCTCTCCATTCCTGTCTGTCTGTCCCTGTCTATCCCTCTCCTTGTCTCTGTTAAAAATAAATAAAAAGAAAAAGAAAAAGAAATTAATTCCAAGATAGGGATGATTAGCACTCTCAGTTTACAGACAAGAAATAACGTAGGGGGGGGTTAAATAATTTGCCAGGACGCAAGTCCAGGCAGTTGGCTCTTGAGCTCCATCTTCTAGCCACTATGCCCTCTACCATGTCTTATTGAGTTCAGTCATGTCATAATCTATTTTTATTAGCATTAACATTACACAGAGACGGTAAATTTCCAGGACAGGGATTTATATCTAAATTTAATCATGTACATAATTAATATAAAGTGACCAAAATGGTAAGTTTTAAATAGAGGGTAAGAAATAATGAAAGGCTTTCATCTTACACATATTATATATTAGATGAGCCCCCTAAAACTTTTAGCTGATTAAATGATGTGACTAAAAATCACCATACTCCATCAAGTTATCTATAGTTAACAAAACTGCTAATACACTTACCTCAATCAATTTGTTCGCGTGTTCACGGAAAACTTGGGCATACTCTTTAACTTCTTTCTCATTTCCATTCTTTGCAGCTTCAATCAATACTAAAAGTGGAACGTTGGTTTCCAGGAATGAATCAGACACGTGGTCCATGACAGCTTTGCGAAGCTAATAATTAAATTGTAAAAATTTAATTTTATTTCTAACAAAAAGCTAGACTGCTTTTTCCTCTTGTACTTTTAAAGCTAATGGAAGCGTATGATAGCTTGGCTGCACTATACGAGGACCCCACCCCTCCCCCCATGTAATCCACGTGGTTATAATCTGCAACGTAAGAAGCATGATTGTGGAGACAAATTGTTTACACTACAGTTACAGCACTGCAGCAACAGGATCAGTTTTCAACATTATAGCCTTTTTTCCTTGGGATTTACAAAACTTTCTTGGGAATATCAAAGCTTAAGTCTTAAAGGAATAATAGAAAATTAAACAGAAAGCTGCTCTGAGTTATATTGGTACATAATATGAGCCTTAAAACTGAAAGGACATCTTTATAACCATTTTTTATACTACTTCACTAAAAGGAGGATAAGGATACAATCATCCTGCTTTACAACAGACATGAAATAAAATGTCTCTCCACTAAGTGTGGATTTGCACGACTACACCTTCTTTTTTAAGTCTTAATACATTATTTTATAAATTCAACCTTATCTTTTTTAAAGACTAAAACTCAATTTGATTCTAAAATGTTAAGGGAATTATTTAAAATTAAATGAAGAGCTTCTTTCCTCTGTGTTTACTAACTTGGAAAACTGAGCATTCCAAATATCTCTAATACCCGCTGTCTGTGTACTGGAAATACATTTTCACCAAGGATCTAAGAAAGCTGAGTGTGTCATCAGAATGGGACAAATCAGACAAATCACTGCAATCTCTGTCTCTACTAATAGTATCATGAGATCCTTCAGGGTATTTTCACAGGTCCCCAAGTCATTTTAAATGGATTTTCTTACCTGTACATCCTTTTCACACTAGAGTTAATTTATTCAGTCCATTCCAGGTGGGACCGTATTAGTGCAGGCCCCCAAGAGATTGTATTACCATACAGAAGCTAATAAGCAACAAAACAGACAGAGATAGTTTCCTGTGGAAATCAACCCTTACCCTAAATAAAATGTGTGAGGGCCCAGTATTTATTGAGATTTTAAGCAAACCGTGGGAAATCAGTTGGCACTGTCTTGAGCTCACCTGTCTACGCAGGTCCCTGGTCTTCTTGGTCATTTTATCAATTGCAGAATTGAGTGCATCACTTCTCTCCTTTCGTCCAGCCTGGAAAACAAGGATAAAGACACCTTTCAGTGACTTACAAAAAATTGTAATGACAGCCAACAGTTATTTATATTCAAATTAACATTGCAAAAAACAAGTCTTTTTTTTTTTAAGCCCAAAGTTGGAAAATACACTAGTGGGAGGGGATACAGTGGAATAAGAGGACCATGTGGCTCTGTTCATAAAAACATAACCTTACAGGACTTAGGCTCCATCCACATCATCTGGTGATGGGAACTGAAGGAGCTTTATCAAAGTAAAAGAAGCCAAGGAATAAGACTGTCACTTCAAGTTCCACTTGAAAAATTAATTTTTCATTTTAATTCAAGGTTCAGCATATACAAGTTTCATTAACAGACTAGCTCTTCTTGAACTGCAAGCTAGAACAGGTTACATCTAATTTTGATGAACTCTGAGATTTGAAGAATGTCAAAATATGAAAGTTGGCACCTGGCACTAAAACAATGTGAAAAATGAATTTTAAAACTAAGATGTACCATGATGGGGCTAAATTAATAGTGAATATAATTCAGCTTGAATAAGAATGCTCTGTGAGATTACTTAGCCCTATTTAAAAAAATTCTTAGGCTAAGCTTAATACAATTGTATTGCCAAATAACATTTTAGCTACTCAGGTATGTAAATCAGCCTTTCTTCAGAGGTGGAGATGGGTATGAGGTCAGAGAGTGGGTTGAGTTGATATTTACTCCAGAGAAATTCTAAACAAAATCAAGATAGATAAGTAGAAAGAAAGGAGACAAAGGCAGTTAGCCTGGATAGGAAGAGCCATGTGCTTGGAAGTAACTAGTAAGACACAGGCTAGGTTAAACTATGAAGTATATTAAAAGTTTTTATCACCTGACCAGGTGAAGGCACAGTGGATGGAGCGTCAGACTGAGAAGCGAAAAACCCAGTTTCGAAGCCCAGGGGTCGCCAGCTTGAGTGCAGGCTCATCTGGTTTGAACAAGGCTCGCCAGCTTGAGCCCAAGGTGGCTGGCTTAAGTGAGGGGTTGCTCAATCTGCTGTAGCCCCCCAGTCAAGGCACATACGAGAAAGCAATCAATGAACAACTAAGGTGCTGCAGCAAGGAATTGATGCTTCTCATTTCTCTCCCTTCTTGTCTTTCTCTGTCTATCCTTCTCTCTGTCACACACACACAAAAAAACACACACAAAAACACATTTTTACCTATAAAATACCTAGTCAACAAATGTGGCTCTTTCTGTAAAACATCAACAGGAGAGATACAAATAGACAAAGGAGTTTGACCCAGGGTTGGCTATCCCTGAGTGTCCTCCACACATTCTGGTATGGATATGTCTTCAGTACATAAGCCAGCACAGCAGATGACTGGTTGGGAATGGGGAGACATGGTTAAGTTTTCTAAGTGCCTTTTTATGTGCGTCTGTTACTTACTTTCTCTCTTATCCCCCATCTGTTAAGTGGGGCAATGATACTCCCTCTGCCCCCATTTCTATGAACTGTTACAGGAGAAAAGAGAAGGAATGAGGGATATAGGATAGCAGCAGACAAAAAAAAAAAAAAAAAAAAAAGACAAGAGAGGACTTATAAATTGTAAAAATTAAAATATAACTGATAAATTGATATGGTCACTATCAAATCTGGTCAGGGTCACATTCCTTACCTTTCCCCCCCAATACTCCAATACCGCCAATAAAATTAAGTAGTCTAATATTAATGGGTAAAATAAATAGAGTGTCTCAACAAAACTGGTTCAGATATGAAACTTTCTACCTGCAGGAATAATCTGTGATTTATTCATAGCCATCAGTCAGAAGAGAATGTGACAAGTATAATTAGTTACTGACAATCTCAAGATCAAAATGCCAGGATCTAAGGCAAAGGTGCCTGAAATTTAAAAAATCAAATTGACCTCATAATAAATGCTTTAAATAGAGAAAGTCTTAGTCCATTCCTTAGACACAAGCATTACAAGAAAATTTCTCTATATAAACCCAGTAAAGTTTGTCATTGTTCCTAGCTATGATTTTCTGGGTATTTCTAGTAGATCACTTATTCTAGAAAACATCTATTATCAGAAATTCAAAGGCTGAGTGTGTTCAATGACTTCATGAGAGCACAATTTCCTGTAACCTCCAATGTCCAGAAATTTCCTCAGTTTGGGTGGAAGGATTTACTTCAAAAGTTATATAGCCTACCCAGGCAGAGGCGCAGTGGATAGAGCATTAGACTGGGATGTGGAGGACCCAGGTTTGAAATCCTGAGGTCACCAGCTTGAGCACAGGCTCACCAGCTTGAACCCAATGTTGTTGGCTTGAGCAAGGGGTCACTAGCTCTGCTGGAGTCCCCCGGGTCAAGGCACATGAGAAAGCAAGCAATGAACAACTAAGGTGCCACAACAAGGAACTGATGCTTCTCATCTCTCTCCCTTCCTGTCTGTCTGTCCCTCTCTCTATGTTATACACACAGAAAAAAAAGTTATTTAAAAGCAAATCCTTAGTCACACAACAAAATTCACTTTAAGTGTAACATACACCATTAACCTGTTAATTCTTTGCAAAACTACCCTAAAAATCAATTTGTCTTTCTTATTACTTTAGGAAGTAAGAGGTTTGTGCCTCATGAATTCAGGAGGGGTAGTTTAGAAGCAGTTATTTACTGTCATTTTTAGGTTAGACTAGACACACCACCTTTTAAATCATAGCATCCCTTTAAAATATACACTCCAAATAGCAAATTCAGAGTTCCAATCATTTAAAATACAATCAGGATGACTATATACACATACATACATTTAAAATGTTAATGATAAACCTGATGAAAGTAAAAAGGCTGTTGACCTATAAAATAAAATTTTACTTTGCCCTGAAATTACACCTGTTAAGATTTTTATTTCTAGTTTTAGGTAGGCCAAAGTCAAGTTGCTCAATGAATCTTTAAAATAAGTGACTCTTAGCTTCTACCTAATTAAGACTGTTTGATCGAGCAGAGAGACCACTAAGGTTCACTCAATTTGGATATGTGTGGCCCTGCTAAGCAGTTACAAAAGGGCTTGCTAAGAAAGAGATACAGCATGTTCCGGGTTTTAACACAAAACTTCTCTTCAGCAAGCAGTAAATACCAGCTAAGCTGAAGAGAGGCCACGTAGCTGGGACATCCTCTAGCAACCCAGTTCTGGCTGGGATTGTAAAGCGCTTTCAAAACCCATCTTTACAGAAGCTGGAAGAAGCTCCTCCACCTTCTTTCGTCCTGCGTGGACAGACGTCTATTTATCTGAACACACTCTTTATTGAGCACCTACTCTGCATCCATTGGAGTAGGCAGGACTAGCCATAATCGTTTTCTCAGATAAAATTATTCAGAGTAACACCTAATTCAACAATACCCTGTATCATACTGGGCCTCACAGGAGTTCCGCATGACATAATAATGGGTCAAAGTAGTTAAAAGTTACGCAAAAGGTCATATTTACACTAGGCATTTATTTTTTAAAAATATTAAGAACTAAAATTTTATGGAAAATTTTAACTTATTTTGGAGTAAACTCTGAAAAAACAAGCATTTTTTTTTTCTTCCAAAGAACTGATTCCCACCTCAGAAAGAGTAAGCATGCTCCTATGACAAATTTACAACTTTCCCAACCCTCCTACCCCTGCCACAGGTAATACCACGTCTCACTGCTGTGGCTGGGACATAGGTCCAGCAACTCCTCACCTATAACCCAACCCACCTCTGAAGTTCCTGACTCCACACCAACCTTGCTCTTTGGAAATGGATAAAATGAGCAACAGAGAACAGATAAAATGAGGAAGGAATTAAATATGTCCCTGACCTCACTGGTGGCACCTCAAGGTACACTTCAGTCCCTAGAAACAATGTGACAAAGGTTCCCATGTGAGCCTAGTCAACCTAAAAGGTAATGGCACAATATAAACTCAGCGCTTCCAAGGAAAAACCATGCTATGGGCTGAATGAAGATCTACACGGTGTCTCCAGGGAGAGCTCTTCTGTCAGAGGACTCCTTCTCTTATTCTGTACTCTCCTGTTAGAGCCCAGCCATTACCATTACTTCAGTGACTGTGGTCGCTCTGCCATCTTACAGGCTATGATCCACCCACCTGCATTTAAATTCTTCAGACATGCCACGCTCTCTCTCACCAACCTGGATATTATTTCCCCATTTCTCCCACCCTTTAGATGAGACAACACACCTCCCCTAACCACCTTCAACTCTGCGTTCAGGTTAGATGCCCCTCTGGAGTGCACCCACAGCACCTGAAACTTTCCCTCACAGCCATTTTCAAATCACACCTGCCTCTCTCCCACTGGACATGAATGAAATGAGAAACCAGTGATCAATTAGTGACATGGTAGAAGTCATAGGATTTAACATGTGATCTATGTGGCAAATTATCAGTCTCTTGCTTTCATGTTATTAATACAAATATAAGGCCTTTCAAATAATCCCAAATATTGCTTTTTTGTCTTCATTTTAATCTAGAGTAAGTCTGAAAAAAGTACTAGAGGAGGGCAAAATTCAATGTTTTAACCATGAAACATTTAAGGACTATTTAAAAGAAAACAAGAAGGTGTTATTAATTCAACAGGAAAGTCTAATTACATACGTCTCCGGTCACCACAAATTTAATAAAATGGAAAAACTAAGAACCATGGCATTCCATAACACCCAAGTCAGAGTGCGCATCTGAAGCCCCCCCTCCCGACAATTAGAAAAAAGAATGAAGCATCATAACCTTCAGGTACAAAAGGGGAAAAGTAAGACTGTCATCCACAGAGCAGAGGCCTTATAAAGCAGAGTGAGGAAGTGGTATCGAAGGTGCTTGCTGGAAGGCTTCAGAGAAGAATGAGGAGCTATAATATTAAGGATACACTCAAGAAAAATGTTTGAAGCCAATGGAGACTAGCATCTATAAGAGAGTTCATTCATGTCTTCATGAGTATGACTAAAATAAAAGGGTTGCTGTGGACTGGACAACACATTATCATGCAATAAACATTTGGTGAATAACATAAGAAGCAATGGTTGAATAACCTGGTTGTTCTACCTGTCCCACAGATGGCTGATGAGCTCTGCATAAGCTGAGTATGTGACAAGAGTCACTGGGAGCAAAGACTAGGTAGCTCAACATTAGAATATAATGGTTATATATACCTACCTGCCTCCCCAAATTTCTTTCAAACAATCCTCTCTCCTCCTTCAGTTGCAAAGAACAAAAGTTTCTAGTTTGCCTAATGTTACCTTTTTCACCCTGTAAGTTTTAAAAATAATTGGTAGGGAACTCTACTGTTACAGAAATATTGCCACACTTTGGTTCTCTACCCCTTATGGAGAGCAGAAGCTTAGACGAGCTTTACTGGTTTGCCTGGGTATCTTCTCAGACAGACAGCCTTGCACACCACCTTTAGATTTTTCTCAGCTCAATGCTGCATTATAACTGAAAATATGCCCAGGCATCCGTCTACATGTCCTATCAATTATAATACAGGTATTTCAACTCTAGCCGTAGACACATGCCAGAATGTGGCTTTTGAGGTATTCCACCATGGCTGCTATAGCACAGAACTACCAGTAACTGCACCACAATGAATCTGTGGCACCTTTGCACCAAATCCTAGATCAGAATAAACATGTGAACTATTACTTTCTCTTTCTGGGGGGAAAAAATGACAAACCTATGATGAAGAAAAGTTAGCCAATACTAAGAGGTTTGTTCCTGGCACAAATTGAAGTATGTAGCTGAGATATTCCAATCTCTTTCCAGTTTTGTTTGGGTTTTTAAATTATTATTAAATTTAATGCAGTGACATTGATAAATCAGGGTACATATGTTGAGAGAAAACATCTCCAGATTATTTTGACATTTGATTGTGCTGTATACCCCTCCTCCAAAGTCAAATTGTCTTCTGTCACCTTCTATCTGGTTTTCTTTGTGCCCCTCCCCTCCCCCACCCCCTCTCTCCTTCCTCGCCCCCTCTCCCCCCACCCCCCACCCTTGTTGCCATCACATTCTTGTTCATGTCTCTTGAGTCTCGTTTTTATGTCCCATCTATGTATGGATTCATATAGTTCTTAGTTTTTTCTGATTTACTTATTTCACTCCGTATAATGTTATCAAAGTCCATCCATGTTACCAGCTTTTTTCTTATTAAAAAAGACAGTGATCGCCTGACCTGTGGTGGCACAGTGGATAAAGCGTCGACCTGGAAATGCTGAGGTCACCGGTTCAAAACCCTGGGCTTTCCTGGTCAAGGCACATATAGGAGTTGATGCTTCCAGCTCCTCCCCCCTTCTCTGTCTCTCTCTCTCCTCTCTCTCCCTCTCTGTCTCTCTCTCTCTCCTCTCTAAAAATGAATAAATTTTAAAAAAAAATTGGAGTGACGTCACGGAAATGGCGCCGTGAGAAGCGCGTCCGACAGCTCTCCCCTAAATCACAACAAATTTATCAACTAGAAACAGAAAAATTTATCCTCGGAGCATTCCGGAGTTCCACACAAACTGAAAGCAAAAGGACTGTTATCACTTGAATCTGAGAGAGGAGGGTGTGGAGGAAGCTACCGCAGCGACGCTCATTCAAGCCGCCAGGGAGTGCGCCCGCGGTGAGTCAGCCCATATACTTGGGAACCGCAAGCCGCGGCCGACCGCGAGCCGCCGCGAGCCCGCGAGCTGCCGCGAACCCCGCGAACCGCCACCGCGAGCTGCCGCGAGCCCCCGCAAACCGCCACGGTGAGCGGCCGCCACGAGCCGCCGCGCGCGCGCCCGGTCCGGTTGAGCACTGCTGACGTTCCCAGCGGCCCGCACACTGCGAGTGGGGGTCGCCGGCCACCGGTGCCCTGAGCGCCCCATTCGCGCATGTGCCTTGGGCATTCCACGCGCCCAGGGCGCCCTACTGGCCCGCACACCCAGGGGGCTCCATTATCCTGCGCCTGGTGCGGTCCAGCCGCCAGCGGCGGGGCGAGCGGGAGAGGCTTGGGAGATTCTCTCCGTGGGCGGGGCACCTCACCCAGCCATTCAAGCTAACAATCAAGCGTTGGGGGAGGGGTGCGCGCAGGCAGCCTAAAATACCTTCGGAAACACAGCTGCGACCCAATCACTGAAATTAGCTTAACCCATAAAATCTGCGCACCCTCTGTTCTAATTGATAAGATCTCTCTCAGTTCAGCGATCCAAGACAAGAGGCATGATATTTTTTAGTGCCTCTCGCTAAAGGGGCGGGGGCAACTTCTGATTGATAGAGCCTCCATATTCAGGGATAAACGCTAAAAAGAAGGACTTGGCAGATAATAAGGTCTATACTACACTAGTCGTAAGCAGAGACTAGTGCCTCTTCTTCCCTGCAAAAACAGGCTACAAAGTGTGGAAAGCCTGGGTTGAGAGGTCCAACTAAATGATAGGCGCTGAACAGTCACCTTGACAACAATTGACTCCCACCCCCGCCTGATTACACTGGAGGCCCTGACTCTCAGAGCCTTTCCCAAAGCCTTGCACTGAGTGGGGATAGAGTGGGGATTTCCCAGCTCTTTGAGCCTCTTACTCCCCAGGCAGAAGCAGTTGCAGCCTTATAGCTGGATCACCAGGCTGCTAATTCAGAAAGGGGGGACTAGGAGAGAGAATCCAGGAAAGCAAACTCTCTCATCGTTGGACCCTGCAAACGCCAACAAGCCTTTACTTCCAGCAAGACTAAAGCCAATTATATGACATTGCCATAGAATCCCATCAACTGCAAATCCCTAACTAAGAGTGACACAGGGGCAGAGCCTGGGGTACAGAGTCACCGACTAGGAAGAGGGAGAGAAAAGAAAAAGGAAGAAGTTAACCTCTCAAAATCAAGAAAAACCCACAGACTTTACAACTTGATCCACTAATTTTTTTTTTGTTGTTGTTGTTGTTGCTTGTTTCTTCTATCTTTTTGCCTTTATTTCCTCCACCTCGGTCCTTCTATTCTCTGCCCATCTTATGCTTCCCCTTTCTTGAACTACACTACCCATGAGTGTTGCATTTTATTTTTCTTCTTCATCCTCACCCTCCTTTAAGGTTATACTCCAAAACACTTAACTCTCACTCTCTCCTCTTTTGTTTTTTTGTTTTTGTCTTGCTTTATTTTGTTTTTTTCTCCTCCTATTTTATTTCTTCCTTCGTTTTTCTCTTTTTCTTATTTTTTCCTTTCTATTCGTTTTTTCTTTTCTCATTTTACTTTCCTCCCATATAATCCTCAATCACGAACAAATTAGTTAATTTGGGACTCAAGGCTTTTTTTTGGTTTTATTTCTCTTTTTTGCTTTTGTTTTTATTTTTTTTTCTCTTGTTTGTTTATTTTTGTGGCATTTTGGGTCCTCCCAACCCAAGGTCTCCATTGTATTTAGTCTTCGCTCAACTTAATACAACAGATTTTTACTTATTATTTTTATTTTTTCTTCTTTATTATTCTTTTTTGGTCCTTTTTTCTGATTCCCTCTTATCCCTCTCATTATATCTCTTAGTTGACCATCACTTACAAGCAAATCATCTTATGCTTGTCTAAGATTTTCTTCCTTTTTTTTTTTTTTTTTTTTTTTTGCATTTAGTAGGTCCCTACTCCCTTTTTTTGCCCCTTGAACTCTTCACCCCAAATCAGGCCCTCCATTATAGGCACGATATTTCCCTGAGGAGGGGAGAGGAGGGAAAGAGAAGAGAGAAAAAAGGGGGAAATAATAAATTATTACTGTTTTTTTTTTGTGGGGTGTTTTACCCTTTTTTTTTTTTTTCTTTTTACTCTTTATTAATTCTAATTAGTGCTATCAATAAGACCACCCTCAGATGCCGATAAGAAAGAGGAAATCGAATATTATGGATACAAAAGAAAGAGAGGTAACACAAATAGATGTGGAAAAATCTATGGAGAAAAGACTTAACATATTGGAAGCCTTGGAGCTAAATGACAGAGAATTTAAACTAGAAATCTTAAAAATACTCAGAGATATACAAGAAAACACAGAAAGGCAATATAGGGAGATCAGAAAACAACTCAATGAACACAAAGAATATATTACCAAGGAAATTGAAACTATAAAAACAAATCAAACAGAAATGAAAAACTCAATTCACGAGCTGAAAAACGAGGTAACAAGCTTAGCTAACAGAACAGCCCAGATTGAAGATAGGATTAGTGAAATAGAAGACAAACAACTTGAGGCACAACAGAGAGAAGAAGAAAGAGACTCAAGAATAATAAAAAATGAGAAAGCCCTACAGGAATTGTCTGACTCCATCAGAAAGAATAACATAAGAATAATAGGTATATCAGAGGGAGAAGAGAAAGAAAATGGAATGGAGAATATACTCAAACAAATAATAGACGAGAACTTCCCAAGCCTGTGGAAGGACCTAAAGCCTCAAATTCAAGAAGCAAACAGAACACCAAGTTTTCTTAACCCCAACAAACCCACTCCAAGGCACATCATAATAAAGATGACACAAACCAATGACAAAGAAAAAATTCTCAAGGCAGCCAGGGAAAAGAAGAGTACAACATATAAAGGAAGGCCTATTAGATTATCATCAGATTTCTCAGCAGAAACTCTACAAGCTAGAAGAGAGTGGACCCCAATATTTAAAGCCCTGAAAGAGAGGAACTTTCAGCCAAGAATACTATACCCATCAAAGCTATCCTTCAAGTATGAAGGAGATATAAAAACATTCACAAATACAGAAAAGATGAGAGAATTTATCAACAGAAAGCCCCCACTCCAGGAAATACTAAGGGGGGTTTTCCAACCAGATTCAAAGAACAAAAGAAAACAACACCACAAGTAACAGCTCCACCAAGAACACAATAAAACCAAACTTAAACTGTGACAACAAAGGAAAAAAAGGGGGGAGAGGATGGAGATTAACAGTAGCAAAGGATGATGAAGTGCAGAAATACTTATAAGATAGGGTACTACAATGAATATGGTAGGTACCCTTTTCATTACTTAATGGTAACCACCCTTTAAAAAACCACCACAAAAACACTTGACTTAAAAAAGGTAGCAACAGAGGAAAGAAGTATGGAACACAAACAAACAAAAACAAATGATAGAAAAACAAAAGAGAAGAATCAAACTAGATACAAAACTAACAGAAAGCAATTTATAAAATGGCAGTAGGGAACCCACAAGTGTTAATAATTACACTAAATGTAAATGGATTAAACTTACCAATAAAAAGACACAGAGTAGCAGAATGGATTAAAAAAGAAAATCCAACTATATGCTGCCTACAAGAAACACATCTAAGCAACAAGGATAAAAACAAATTCAAAGTGAAAGGCTGGAAAACAATACTCCAAGCAAACAACACCCAAAAAAAAGCAGGTGTAGCAATACTCATATCTAATAATGCTGACTACAAGACAGAAAAAGTACTCAGAGACAAAAATGGTCATTTCATAATGATTAAGGGGAAGTTGAATCAAGAAGACATAACAATCCTTAATATATATGCACCAAACCAAGGAGCACCAAAATATATAAGACAACTACTTATTGACCTTAAAACAAAAACTAACAAAAATACAATCATACTTGGAGACCTCAATACACCGCTGACGGCTCTAGATAGGTCATCCAAACAGAGAATCAATAAAGATATAGTGGCCTTAAACGAAATACTAGAACACCTGGATATGATAGACATCTACAGGACACTTCATCCCAAAGCGACAGAGTATACATTTTTCTCTAGTGTACATGGAACATTCTCAAGAATTGACCATATGTTGGGCCACAAAGACAATATCAGCAAATTTAGAAACATTGAAATTGTACCAAGCATATTTTCTGATCATAAAGCCTTGAAACTAGAATTCAACTGCAAAAAAGAGGGGGAAAAACCCACAAAAATGTGGAAACTAAACAACATACTTCTAAAAAATGAATGGGTCAAAGAAGAAATAAGCGCAGAAATCAAAAGATATATACAGACAAATGAAAATGAAAATACGACATATCAGAATCTCTGGGATGCAGCAAAAGCAGTAATAAGAGGAAAGTTCATATCGCTTCAGGCCTATATGAACAAACAAGAGAGAGCCGAAGTAAACCACTTAACTTCACACCTTAAGGAACTAGAAAAAGAAGAACAAAGACAACCCAAAACCAGCCGAAGAAAGGAGATAATAAAAATCAGAGCAGAAATAAATGAAATAGAGAACAGAAAAACTATAGAAAAAATCAATAAAACAAGGAGCTGGTTCTTTGAAAAGATCAACAAAATTGACAAACCCTTGGCAAGACTCACCAAGGAAAAAAGACACAGGACTCAAATAAATAAAATCCAAAATGAAAGAGGAGAGATCACCACAGACATCATAGAAATACAAAGAATTATTGTAGAATACTATGAAAAATTATATGCCACCAAATACAACAACCTAGAAGAAATGGATAAATTCCTAGAACAATACAACCTTCCTAGACTGAGTCATGAAGAAGCAGAAAGCCTAAACAGACCAATCAGCAGGGAGGAAATAGAAAAAACTATTAAAAATCTCCCCAAAAATAAAAGTCCAGGCCCAGACGGTTATACTAGTGAATTCTATCAAACATTCAAAGAAGACTTGGTTCCTATTCTACTCAAAGTCTTCCAAAAAATTGAAGAAGAAGCAATACTTCCAAACACATTTTATGAGGCCAACATAACCCTCATACCAAAACCTGGCAAGGATGGCACAAAGAAAGAAAACTACAGACCAATATCTCTAATGAATACAGATGCTAAAATACTAAACAAAATACTGGCAAACCGAATACAACAACATATTAAAAAAATAATACATCATGATCAAGTGGGATTCATCCCAGAATCTCAAGGATGGTTCAACATACGCAAAACGGTTAACGTAATACACCATATCAACAAAACAAAGAACAAAAACCACATGATCTTATCAATAGATGCAGAAAAGGCTTTTGATAAAATACAACACAATTTTATGTTTAAGACTCTCAACAAAATGGGTATAGAAGGAAAATATCTCAACATGATAAAGGCCATATATGATAAACCATCAGCCAACATCCTATTAAACGGCATAAAACTGAGGACTTTCTACCTTAAATCAGGAACAAGACAGGGTTGTCCACTCTCTCCACTCTTATTCAACGTGGTGCTAGAAGTTCTGGCCAGAGCAATCAGACAAGACAAAGAAATAAAAGGCATCCATATCGGAAAAGAAGAAGTAAAGCTATCACTTTTTGCTGATGATATGATCCTATACATCGAAAACCCGAAGGACTCCACAAAAAGATTATTAGAAACAATAAACCAATACAGTAAGGTCGCAGGATACAAAATTAACATACAAAAGTCCATAGCCTTTCTATATGCCAACAATGAAATATTAGAAAACGAACTCAAAAAAATAATCCCCTTCACGATTGCAACAAAAAAAATAAAATACCTAGGAATAAACATAACAAAGAACGTAAAGGACCTATATAATGAAAATTACAAAGCATTGTTAAGGGAAATCGAAAAAGATACAATGAGATGGAAAAATATTCCTTGTTCTTGGATAGGAAGAATAAATATAATCAAAATGGCCATATTACCCAAAGCAATATACAAATTTAATGCAATTCCCATCAAAATCCCTATGAGATTTTTTAAAGAAATGGAACAAAAAATCATCAGATTTATATGGAACTATAAAAAACCCCGAATAGCCAAAACAATCCTAAGGAAAAAGAATGAAGCTGGGGGCATTACAATACCTGACTTTAAACTATATTATAGGGCCACGATAATCAAAACAGCATGGTATTGGCAGAAAAATAGACACTCAGACCAATGGAACAGAATAGAAAGCCCAGAAATAAAACCACATATATATGGTCAAATAATCTTTGATAAAGGGGCCAACAACACATAATGGAGAAAAGAAAGCCTCTTCAACAAATGGTGTTGGGAAAACTGGAAAGCCACATGCAAAAGAATGAAACTCGACTACAGCCTGTCCCCGTGTACTAAAATTAATTCAAAATGGATCAAAGACCTAAATATAAGACCTGAAACAATAAAGTACATAGAAGAAGACATAGGTACTAAAATCATGGACCTGGGTTTTAAAGAACATTTTATGAACTTGACTCCAATGGCAAGAGAAGTGAAGGCAAAGATAAATGAATGGGACTACATCAGAATTAAAAGTTTTTGCTCAGCAAGAGAAACTGATATCAAAATAAACAGACAGCCAACTATATGGGAACTGATATTTTCAAACGACAGCTCAGATAAGGGCCTAATATCCAAAATTTACAAAGAACTCATAAAACTCAACAACAAACAAACAAGCAATCCAATAAAAAAATGGGAAGAGGACATGAACAGACACTTCTCCCAGGAAGAGATACAAATGGCCAACAGATATATGAAAAGATGCTCAGCTTCATTAGTTATTAGAGAAATGCAAATCAAAACTACAATGAGATACCACCTCACCCCTGTTAGATTAGCTATTATCAACAAGACGGGTAATAGCAAATGTTGGAGAGGCTGTGGAGAAAAAGGAACCCTCATTCACTGTTGGTGGGACTGTAAAGTAGTACAACCATTATGGAGGAAAGTATGGTGGTTCCTCAAAAAACTGCAAATAGAACTACCTTATGACCCAGCAATCCTTCTACTGGGTATATACCCCAAAACCTCAGAAACATTGATACGTGAAGACACATGTAGCCCCATGTTCATTGCAGCACTGTTCACAGTGGCCAAGACATGGAAACAACCAAAAAGCCCTTCAATAGAAGACTGGATAAAGAAGATGTGGCACATATACACTATGGAATACTACTCAGCCATAAGAAATGATGACATCAGATCATTTACAGCAAAATGGTGGGATCTTGATAACATTATAAGGAGTGAAATAAGCAAATCAGAAAAAAACAAGAACTACATGATTCCATACATTGGTGGAACATAAAAATGAGACTAAGAGACATGGACAAGAGTGTGGTGGTTACCAAGGGGGGGGGGGAGGGAGGACATGGGAGGGAGGGAGGGAGAGAGTTAGGGGGAGGGGGAGGGGCACAGAGAACTAGATAGAGGGTGACGGAGGACAATCTGACTTTGGGCGAGGGGTTTGCAACATAATTTGATGACAAAATAACCTAGACATGTTTTCTTTGAATATATGTACCCTGATTTATTAATGTCATTCCATTACCATTAATAAAAATTTATTAAAGATAAAAAAATAAATAAATAAATAAAAAATAAAAAAATAAAAAAATTAAAAAAAAAAGACAGTGATCATCTACTTGTTTATATAGCTGCTGTGCATGGTAAGTTGAGAAGTTCTCAGAAGCATAAACAGGTGTATAAAGCAAGCAAGTATACCAACTAAATATATGAAGGTCATAGAGTAAGACTTTAATTTTTAAGCCACTAATAATCCAGAAAAAAAAATTAAAAAGTTTAACTGTGGGGATATTTCAGAAGGATTTTTTTTTTTTTTAACAGAGACAGAGGGATAGCCAGACAGGAACGGTGAGAGAGATGAGAAGCATCAATCATCAGTTTTTTGTTGAGACACCTTAGTTGTTCATTGATTGCTTTCTCATATGTGCCTTGACCGCGGGCCTTCAGCAGACCGAGTAACTCTTTGCTCGAGCCAGCCACCTTGTGACCAAGCTGGTGAGCTTTTGCTGAAACCAGATGAGCCCGCGCTCAAGCTGGCGACTTCAGGGTCTCGAACCTGGGTCTTCCACATCCCAGTCCGACGCTCTATCCACTGTGCCACTGCCCGGTCAGGCTCAGGACTTTTTTTGTTTGTTTGTTTTTTTGTATTTTTTTTTGGTATTTTTCTGAAGCTGGAAACGGGGAGAGACAGTCAGACAGACTCCCGCATGCGCTCGACCGGGATTCACCTGGCACGCCCACCAGGGGCGATGCTCTGCCCCTCCGGGCCGTCGCTCTGCCTCGACCAGAGCCACTCTAGCGCCTGGGGCAGAGGCCAACGAGCCATCCCCAGCACCCGGGCCATCTTTGCTCCAATGGAGCCTTGGCTGTGGGAGGGGAAGAGAGAGACAGAGAGGAAGGAGGCGGGGAGGGGGTGGAGAAGCAGATGGGCGCTTCTCCTATGTGCCCTGGCCGGGAATCGAACCTGGGTCCCCCGCACGCCAGGCCGACGCTCTACCGCTGAGCCAACCGGCCAGGGCTAGGCTCAGGACTTTTAAATGCTCAGTTAACTGATAAATGTGGGCTAAGATCTGTGATAAACCAGGGACCTCTTTTGGTTTCTACATTGATTTTAAAAAAGGGGGGGGGAGGGAGAGGAGAAGAGGAGGAGCATAAAAAGAAACAAATATAGGATAACAGAGGATGATTTGACTGTGGGTGATGGGTATACAGCATAATCATCTGTCCAAATGACGTAGAGATGTTTTCTCTAAATCTATGTACTCTGGTTGACCAATGTCATCCTGTTAAGTTTAATTGTCTAAATAAAAAACAAATAAACAGGGAACCCTTGTATACTGAAGATTTTACATCTTATATTCACCAACTGGTGCTCGACCTTTACTATAATACAGCAAGTATGTGTTTGTTTTAATATTTAAGAATCTTCTTGTCAGTTTAGCCATTCATTAAAATTATGTATATAGAGCAAAAATCATAAAACCTTTGAAAGACAAGTGACTAACTGAAATAAATATAATATATATGAAATACTTAGCAAAGTTAATTTACTTACTACAGAAAAATGCCTTAAACATCTTTAAGAAAATGACCAATTTTAGGAGTAGGGTGTGGAATGAGCAAATGAATACACAGTCTATAAAAAAAAAAGACAATAGACCTACATACAAAATGATGTCCAAGCTTACTCGTAATTGAAGAACAAATCAGAGAGCATTTTTCACCAATCAGATTCCCAGATATTCTTAAAGTTTGCTGGTTTCCAATATGGTGTTTGGGGGAGCGGGGTTGGATGGGTGGCTAGTGAATATTTAGAGACTACTATGGGAAGTATAAAATAATTTAAAACTTTTTAGAAGACAATGTCTATCAATTTTAAAGATACATTCATACCCTATAATCCAGCGATTTTACAGTTAGGAATTTGCTAATATAAACTTGCCTAAGAATGCAAAGATATTCATTTTACACTGCCTTCAAAAGCTAAAAGCCTCAAAACAAACTACATGTCCATAAATTATACTATAGCCATATAAAGGGGAAACCATGCAGCCATTGGATACGTACTCACATCCTCAAACACACATGGGGAAAAACTATAAAGCTGCATAAGAGTGCAGACCCCCCTGTCCGTTCCCCCACACAGAACAAGCAGCAGGACAGGATCAGCTCCCACAGGAGCTCAAGCCTCAGCAAGCCACATTTCAGCAATATGAAGATAAACATCTCAATTGCAGCTATAATGTTACATGCTGCTATATCCTTTCATAATAAGAAATGATCTCTCTCTCTTTGGGCCAAATTTTTGTTACTGATTTTCTCTGCATTGATGACATCACATGTTCAATATTTTCTGCTTACCCTAGCACATGTTGCAGTTCCTCTGCCCCAGAGCGCATTAAGAGGGTTCTGAGGAAATGACATTTCCAAGCTTCAGCAACCAAGGCTTGCTAGCATCTAGCCAATATACATGCAAATTCACCCTTTTAAATTTAGCCAATTGGGTCAAAGAGCCCTCTAAAATCGAAAAGGAGTCTTCAAGAAAATATGAATGTGTATCTTACTCTTAATTCTATCCTGTGCAAATGGCTTTGTATACAGCCTGTGGCCATCTATGTAGGCAGGAGAAACACATCTAAATAGAAAGCACTCGAAATGTAGAGAGGGAAAAGCAGAAAGGACAAATCCAAACTTGGCTGTATTTCAGAATTTAAAAAAAGAAGCCTGCCTCACACAAAGGAAGAGAAAAACATGAAAATGATGAAGCCATTGGCAATAAGAGTAAGAAAAGGGCTGGCACTATAAATTTTGATCAGTCTGTGCATTAATCAAGACTTCAGGGTATAGTTCTGTTTGGTTTGGTTTGATGTCTACAGTGGAAGAGGAGTGACGTCAGAGAAATGGCGCCGTAAGGAGCGATATCGATAAATCTCCCCCAAAATTCAACAAGATCTTCAACCAGGGACAGAAAAATCTATCCTTGGAGCCTCCAGCAGTTCCACACTAAACGCAAAGGTATGATTGGGTACAGTGGAAGAAAAGATTTTTCATGGTAGCCCTGGCCATGTAGCTCAGTTGGTTAGAGTGTCATCCTGATAGCCTAGGTTGAAAATTTGATCCCCAAGGTAAGGGTACATAAAAGAATCAACCAAAAAAAAGAAAAGAAGCCCTGGCCGGTTGGCTCAGTGGTAGAGCGTCGGCCTGGTGTGCAGGAGTCCTGGGTTCGATTCCCAGCCAGGGCACACAGGAGAAGTGCCCATCTGCTTCTCTACCCCTCCCCCTCTCCTACCTCTCTGTCTCTCTCTTCCCCTTCCACAGCCAAGGCTCCACTGGAGCAAAGTTTGCCCGGGCACTGAGGATGGCTCTGTGGCCTCTGCCTCAGGCGCTAGAATGGCTCTGATTGAAGCAGAACGACATCTCAAGATGGGCAGAGCATCACCCCCTGGTGGGCATGCCTGGTGGATCCCGGTCGGGCACATGTGGGAGTCTGTCTGACTGCCTCCCCGTTTCCAGCTTCGAAAAAAATACAAAAAAAAAAAAGAAAAAAAAAGAATCAACCAATGAATGCATAAATAAGTAGAACAAATCGATGTTTCTCTTTCTCTCCCTCTCTCTAAAACCAATAAATAAAAATTTTAATAAAGATTTTCATGGTTTAAATCAGGGGCCGGGAACCGTTTTGGCTGAGAGAGCCATGAATGCCACATATTTTAAAATGTAATTCCGTGAGAGCCATACAATGACCCATGTACGTTATGCATTATCCAATAAAAATTTGGTGTTGTCCCGGAGGACAGCTGGGATTAGTTCCAGCCACCCGCAATCATGAACATGAGCGGTAGGAAATGAATGGATTGTAATACATGAGAATGTTTTATATTTTTAACATTATTTTTGTTATTAAAGATTTGTCTGCGAGCCAGATGTAGCTATCAAAAGAGCCACATTTGGCTTGCGAGCCATAGGTTCCTGACCCCTGGTTTAAATGTACCTCTGCCCAAACGTCTGTGGAAGATTTTCACTCACCTAATGTCCAACTTAGGTGCATTACCATAAGATGAAATGACAAATTACCTACCCATGGGCACAGAATACAAGGCTACCACAACAGAATTAAGCCATCACATGATCCTAGCCCTGCCATCCCATAGTAGCAAGAACTAGCAGAAGCACATGCCTCCAAAATTAGAATAAGAAATTCCCTGCCTGACTGGTGGTGGTGCAGAGGATAGAGCATAGACTTGGGAGGCTGAAATCCTAGATTAGAAATCCCAAGGTCGCTGGCTTGGAGTCCAAGGTCGCTGGCTTGAGCAAGGAGTCATTTAGTCTGAAGCCCCCAGGTCAAGGCACATATGAGAAAGCAATCAATGAATAACTAAGGTGCCCCACAACGAAGAACTGATGCTTCCCCATCTCTCTCCCTTCCTGCCTGTCCCTATCTGTCCCTCTGTCTCGCTAAAAAAAAAATAAAAATAAAAAATAAAAAAAGATTCTGGGAGGTTAATGTGGGGACTCTTCTTTTTAAAGGCTTTTGAAAGAAAGGATTCCTAGCAATACAGGTACACTACACTTATTTACACCCAACAGCGGTCCCCTATGATGGCAAAAAGATTTTAGGAGCCTAGAATTCTGAATGCTCTCAGATTCTCTGGCTCTACCTGGGACTACCAACTACTCTTTAGGTCACCTCCAACATGACAGATTGGCAAAGCCATCAACCCTTGCATAGTCTATCTCCCTCAGTTATACAGGTTCCATTTCTTTCAAAGATAACAAGCAATTGTTTAGCACCAAACCTCGGTAATGTTTCCTATTTTCAAAGAGCAAATCAAAAATTTTAAATAAGTTATGTTCACCTCCAAATGCATGCATATTTGAAAGCAGTGAACAACTCCAAGGTTTACTATAATCTCCCTTTCTTTCCCTCCTCCCTCCAAAAAAAAGGCTAGTAAAACCCACTTATTCTAATACAGGTCTTGATGCTATAGGCCCAAGTAAGAGAGTGCCAGTTAAGAATCTCAAAAGGTTTTGCCTGACCAGGCATTGGCGCAGTGGATAGAGCATCGGACTGGGATGCAGAGGACCCAGATTCAAGACCCCGAGGTCACAAGCTTGAGCGTGGGCTCATCTGGTTTGAGCAAAAACAACTCACCAGCTTGGACCCAAGGTCGCTGGCTTGAGCAACGGGTTACTCTGTCTGCTGTAGCCCCCTGGTCAGGGCACATATGAGAAAGCAATCAATGAACAACTAATGTGTCACAACAAAAAACTAATGATTGATGCTTCTCATCTCTCTTCGTTCCTGTCTGTCTGTCCCTATCTATCCCTCTCTCTGTGTAAAAAAAAAAAAAAAAAAAAAAAAAAAGAATCTCAAAAGGTTTTTAACAAAGGATGTACTCAGATCCATAGAATCTAGGGCCACCACCCTAAAAACTATCACTTTATGATAAATGTGAGGATACTGTCCAAGTAGTGATCAAGACTGACAGCAGCAAGGTTTATTTTAATATACTTCCCCAGAGTGCCTCTATGCAACATCTATGAAGTTGGGCATGACAATTTTTAGAGTTGGGCATGACTGACGAAATACTTGGCCTTTTAGTGTAAATATAAAGCAAAAATCAAGTTCTGTCTTTACCACAAAAGAATAGGAAAATTCATGTATATTACTGTGTAGGTGCTTCTCCAAGAGAAGAAATAATTCTCTCTAATTAGCAACACACATTAAAAGCAAACTTTCGTGCAGAGCAATGCAGGTAACTACAGCACCTAAGCCCTGCTGCTTTAGTCACCGAATTGGCTTAAAGCCATTTACAGAGAGGAGAAATGGTCGGGTTAGATTTTACTGCTCCTTTGCCTTGTCATGAACAACTACAGCAACGAAAATTTAAACAGACGATATGGATAGTACCTCCCAGAGGTTGTACTGCCACTTTAAATCAAAGGCATATATGTATGCAGAATAAAGCTGTTCTAAAATGAAACCAAGAAAAAGCTGAATTCAGAAAGAACATAGATTTCTGTTCAGTCTTCTTAGCTAAAGAAAGATAAAGATAAAAAAAATGATACAAAAATCCCATCAACAGGAACTGTGTGCTCTGCCCATTTTAAGACAAACACCAATATCTTCTTTGGTTCCAATACTTGAACCTTTTGAACCCAAAGACGGGGGAAGTGAGCAAGGCGGCCGGTGACCTAGAAGGAACGTGCGCTCTGGGTATTGTGACACTGCATTACTGCCCTCTTTTCCAGATACATCAAAAATAATTACTTTTGATTGCATTGGTGCTTTTCTGGGCAATTTTTCTTGCCTCCAAATCTGTTATAATGGTACTGGGATAATTGAAGCATTTCCCATTTGTTAGTATATGAGAGGTAGGCCAAGTGACCTAGTGAGCAGAAAGGAACCAAGACTCTAAAAGAAAGGAGAGGTTTTCCTTCCAACTTTTCACATACAACTCATTCCTAGTCATGATTGCTGTACTAATCCAATTGACTCTAATGCTTTTCTCCACATGGAATTAGAGTGGTTACTTCAGGGAAGAATTTAATCCAGCTCCTTCTGCCTGGCAAAGGTTTATTTATTTATTTTTTTCATCAAAAGGGTGGTAGACTTCAATGAAAGCATTTACAGTCTCCCAAGGACTACTTTTCCTTTAAAAAAAAATTAAATTAAATTACAGAGACCACCTTTATCAGATTCACCCTTTGGAATTTTTGGAAGCAAGTTCCTGCAAAACAGGGTCACAGACCCTCTAGGAATCTGATTAAACCTTATTCACAGAAAAACAATCAACAAAATTCCACAAGCCAGTCTATAAACTCAGGTTAAGAATTTCTGGCCTATAGAGAGATAGACTATGGAAAGGCTCAAGATAGTAGCAGAAGTCTAAGAAGGACCTCTCCCTCCCTTTCTTAACCTGGAAGCATAAAAATGATGAAAGTACTAATGAGGGCTCATTCCTGAGAATGTGAGTTTCCACTCATAGGCAACTTTGGTTTAGGAATTCTCTTTGGCCTGGGGAAACTGTCTTAGAACTGTGCTATAGTCTAAGACCCTGCCCGTAAAATCTTTCCTTCTCCTCTCAGAATGTCAGATCTGTCCTGTGATCTGAAAGACTCTACCAGCCCTCAAAGTATCCCTGCTGTCTTCTCTCTTCCCTTATATTTCCTAGGCATTTTCACCAATGAAACTCATACTTCTAATCCTGTTCTGGGGTCTGCTTCCAGAAAGACTCAAACTACACACCTGCAGTTGCTGCAGTTTTCACAGCACCTTTACACAGGGCCCGTAAGAACAGACCTTGAATTTTTCCAGTCCTTACTCATCTACTGCACTCCTTAAGACAATGACTTCTTAGAATAGCACAGTAGGATGAAGGCCCTGGAAGCCAACAGGCCAATGAGGTTTCACAGACACCATAGGTAGTTTTGAGATTTCTGCCTTTAGGTGTGTGACAAGACCCACTAAAGATTAAGTACCAATGGTATAAGAGAAATTGACATGGAAGGCCAAATCAGTAAGGTAAGATGTGTAAGAGGCCTCACCTTTGCCAGGCTTGAAAATATGACCCTGACTCATACTAGAAATATCTTTTACAACAGTAAACATGGAACTGTACATTTATAACCAAACTCTGAAAAGTGATGAAACTACTCAACAGGGAGAAGATAGAGTTAGGTCAAGTAAAAACAGCTAAAGCAAAAATCATATTCCAAAGTGTAAGAGACCTTTTATATTTACTAGACAAAGTCCAACAACAGAAGGAGACTCAAAGTCAGTTCTTAAGTATGCAGTAGGAACTATTAGGTGCACGAAATAACGCTCTATTAGTTGGGTGGCATAATGCACCAATCCCAGCATCAGTTGAGGTTTTCAGTTGGAGGAGGTGAGATTCTGAGGTAAATATACTGCTCACAAAAATTAGGAGAGATATTAAAAAAAAATTAGGAGATATTTAATAGCTTCATATTCATTTTGAAACATCCCCTCATTTTTGTGAGCAGTGTATAAGGGACTATGTCAGAATCAAGCCATGCTGTATCACTTGCCCTAAATCATTTCTGTCCCCCTATTAAGGCTTAGGGCATGCAGTATTAAATGACTATCAATCTACCCTTTTCTCCTGTGATAAAAAATTGTAAAATAGGACAGGAAGGAGAAATCTTTTAAATTAGAGTTTGACTAAAATTCTGTAAGAGCAAAATAACCAAATGCTTTGTTGTGCAAGCTCTCCCCTCCCCACTTTATTTTTGGTTAGTGATGTTAAGCTCTTAGTGACAAAGAAGCTAAACTCACTTATCTGGTTTACCAACACACTGAAAGCAAATCGGAGTCATGCTTCTATTTTAACCAAGCATGACAAGGCGATTGAGTAGCTTCCCAAACTACCAGAAGCAGTGGACACTAACTTGCAGAGACTGACGTTAGAGCAGCACTTCATAAATCCTGCAGGCTCCTGACCATTTAAAATGATCTCTCTCTCTCTCTCTATGCGGAATCAGCAGTCTAACACTGGCTCTCACAGGCACTAAAAATCATCACTCTGCTAACCCAAATCACTGTTCAGATGGGTCTTCTTGAATGCAGCCTTTATTACAACCTCACTGCTGCTTCCTACACTGACGGAATACCGTGTTTTTAAGTCAGGAGTGCTTCTTTCTTGCTTTATTGCAATCGGGGTCTGACAACGACCCAATACTGTTACAAAGCACAGTGCTTTATAACTGTAAAGCTTCTGGAAAACCCAAACAAAAGACACGTCACCGGGTGACGTCAGCCTATATACAGTTCTGTGTGGTCGAAGCATATAAGCAAATCCATTCTTGTGCCGTTTCTCGGAAAAGCTTTTCAGTAAATGCACTCATGCTGCTTCAGGAGCTTTCCCCTGCAACAAGCCGCCCATCTGCCATCAACAAGTTAAGACAGAGAGAACTAACAGCTGCGGAAAGGAAAGACTGATGCTTTGATTAACCAGCTGAGCTGTTGGAGGAGGGTGAAATTATTAACATATTCAAAAGTGATTTTAGGAATCAGAGTGGTCACAGAAAATGAAACGAATGCTTTTGACATGAAAATCCTAAGCAAAACAATTCACCCTGGTGGATTCAATTTTACTCAGAAAGCCTGGACACAGAAAACAGGAAACTGGTCAAAGGCTCCTGCACGTTAGAGCCTTTTACAGACTCACTGCGTTGGGTCTAACAACCGCGACTGAATGCAGCCTCCAATGTGCTCAGAAGAATGGGTAAGTCCATGTATTTATGTGTCTTGTACAGTCAGTAAGGAATCATGTTTATTTTTTCTTAATAAACTACTGAATTCATATTTTATGAAGTGAATCCCTGTTACATTTTTGGTTCTTGAGGTTTAGGTAAAAGCATATTTTGATGATGACAGGATTATGTTTTACCTTCTTAATGGTTTAAGTTTTGTTCCAGTCATACTAACAAGGTTAGTTTTTCTGCAGCAAATAAAAAATAAGTTATATGCAGTGAAATCTTTCACCATAATGTTATGTTTCTTTAATAGCTCATATGTTCTGCTGAAAAATATTCTATCTTCTTGTTTTCCTTAAATTATATTCTGCAGGCTTACATTTCAAGTGGCCATTAGGGGCCCCTATGCTGGCAGCAATATATGCAATGAGCATGGTTTTAAAAATGCTGCCTGCCCTGGGAATGGCGTGTCCGCCCAAATGCCGCTGCGAGAAGCTGCTCTTCTACTGCGACTCTCAGGGCTTCCACTCAGTGCCAAACGCCACAGACAAGGGCTCTCTGGGCCTGTCCCTGAGGCACAATCACATCACAGAGCTCGAAAGGGATCAATTTACCAGCTTCAGTCAACTTACCTGGCTCCACTTAGACCACAATCAAATTTCAACAATAAAAGAAGATGCTTTTCAAGGACTATATAAACTTAAGGAATTAATATTAAGTTCCAACAAAATATTTTACTTGCCAAACACAACTTTTACCCAACTGATTAACCTACAAAATTTGGACCTCTCTTTTAATCAGCTGTCATCTCTGCACCCAGAGCTCTTCTATGGCCTTCGGAAGCTACAGACCTTGCATTTACGGTCCAACTCCCTGCGGACTATCCCAGTACGCCTGTTCTGGGACTGTCGTAGTCTGGAGTTTCTAGATTTGAGCACAAACCGTTTACGAAGTTTGGCTCGCAATGGATTTGCGGGATTAATCAAACTGAGAGAGCTTCACCTAGAGCACAACCAACTGACGAAGATTAATTTTGCTCATTTCCTACGGCTAAGCAGTCTGCACACACTCTTCTTACAATGGAACAAAATCAGCAACCTGACATGTGGAATGGAGTGGACCTGGGGCACTTTAGAAAAGCTAGACCTGACTGGAAATGAAATCAAAACCATCGACCTGACAGTGTTTGAAACAATGCCTAATCTTAAAATACTCCTAATGGATAACAACAAGTTAAACAGCCTTGATTCCAAGATCTTAAATTCTCTGACATCTCTCACAACTGTTGGCCTCTCTGGCAATCTGTGGGAATGCAGCCCTAGAATATGTGCTTTGGCCTCCTGGCTGGGCAGTTTCCAAGGTCGGTGGGAGCATTCTATCTTATGCCACAGTCCTGACCACACCCAAGGAGAGGATATACTGGATGCAGTCCATGGATTTCAGCTCTGCTGGAATTTATCAACCACTGTCACAGCCATGGCGACAACTGATAGAGATCCAACCACTGAATATACAAAAAGAATAAGCTCATCAAGTTACCATGTGGGAGACAAAGAAATCCCAACTACTGCAGGCATAGCAGTTACTACTGAGGAACACTTTCCGGAACCAGACAATGCCATCTTCACTCAGCGGGTAATTACAGGAACAATGGCTTTATTGTTTTCTTTCTTTTTTATTATTTTTATAGTGTTCATCTCCAGGAAGTGCTGCCCTCCCACTTTAAGAAGAATCAGGCAGTGCTCAATGATTCAGAACCACAGGCAGCTTCGATCCCAAACACGACTCCATATGTCAAACATGTCAGACCAAGGACCATATAGTGAATATGAAGCTACCCATGAAGGACCCTTCATCATCATTAATGGCTACGGACAGTGCAAGTGTCAGCAGCTGCCATACAAAGAATGTGAAGTATAATATCTACTCATCATCAAAAATTACATCAGATAAGTAACCTATTTTACATAGTAGGGGATAAATATCTAATTTTTAACAGTGACATTAAGCCTAATTTTCAAAACCAAGTGGAGACTTAAGTTTTTGAAGTGTTAAAGTGTTTTTAATTTTTTTAAATGAAACCATATTTTAAGTGTTAAATGAAGCAATGCTCATTAATTTGCACTCTTGTTGGAAAGTCTAAAAATGCTTACTTCAAAACAAGACATTTCATATATATGATTATAAATTATTGAGTGTAAACATTTACACTAAGGTCTCCAATGCTATTTTTTTCTACTGAAAACAGTTTGGTATGAAGCTACTGAGCAGAAAAAGATATGGATCAATACTTGTTTGATCATTGCTTTCCATCCCAAGTACCACCACTGGCTTGCTGCTTTAAAGGAGACTTAGCAAAGTTCTCTTGTATGATAATTTGGTATTTACTCAAATCTACAATTTATCGCCAGTATGGGAAGTAGAATTTCATGTATGCTGAAGACTGGTAAATATTAAACACTGTTCTTCCAGAGTTTTTGCCTGGGTTAATAGATGTTATCAAGTTCACATCATGAAATCAGAACCCTTTATGTAATTCTAATAAGCTGAGTGATTCTTTAATATATTTAAACAATGAATCCAAGTGATTGTGGAAAAGGTCTCATTACAATGAAATTGATACTAAATAATTACATTGACTTTGTATCATACATCTCTACTTTTATAATGGAACATGATGATTTTTGTGGTATTTAGATAATTATTTTAAAGTAGTATTACATTACCATTTTACTAATTAGTTTACTAAATCCTATATTTACATTTATATGTAAAAAGAATTTGGAAATTATTCTGGACAGAAGAGAAACTGAGTCAACTTAATGCCATGACCTGCTTCCTCTAGTTTGAAAGCACACACAAAATTCTCTCAGTTGTGATTATCAAGCTGCGTTGAAAAGGGGGTTTAAACTAAACCTCTTTCTTCTGCCTTTTCCTCATCCTCAAACCTCAAAGCCAAATAAAAAATAATTGGCTAGCAACAGGCACAACAATGATTCTTATTAGAATATATTACAAAGGACACATTTAAAAATCACTTTTTAAATATCATAAGCTAAAATTTGACCTTTTAATAGATACATATTCATAAGAACAGTTCCTTCTAAATGAAGGGAACAGCATTATCACTGAGGCAAACCTTTCTGTGGGGGAATACTCCACATGCTCATGCAGCCGCACAGTGGTGACTGAAAGGTGCACGGAGGGAGGGGATGCAAAGGAAAGGCAGCATTTTGAAATCTGACTCACAGGAACAGGCAGCTGATGTTAAGAGGCAGCCAAGAGTGAGGCAGCCAAGAGTGAGGCAAACAGGTAGCTGTATATGACCTACAGGGCAAGGCCCCAGGACCTACAGCTGAAAAGGGGAAAAGGAAGAGGCTCTCCAGTGTTAATATAAACATTCCAGAATTAACAAATGATAATTGATACCACACTTTTCATGTAGAAAAGAGCCACAAGTATTGTTTCTTCAATTATGATTTCTATGGAGAATCTGTAACATATTTGGGATTCAGATGCAAGTCACCAATTCACAGAGAATTTTTCCATACACAAAGTTTCATGTAGTAGGAGCAAAAACCAAGACATTAGACTACTGATTTGATTTTTACAAGAATGAGAATTTTTACAACTGACATTCATTGTATTTGAAAAAGGCATAAATCCTTAGAGAAAACTACTACCCTAAAAGAAAAAAGTTATCTTTTCCTTAACATGGCCATTAACATGATAGCCTTAATTCAAGGCACATTTTCTTCCCTGGACTGTGTTGAAAACATGTAAGACTACAGTTGAATCTATGAGGTTTAATTCTAATTTTCACTTTTTAATACTAAGAGATGGGTGCCTATCTGCATTTCAAAGAAAATGTCTCAGTAAAAAGCAGACAAGATCAAATATTATGGTAAAAATTTACTCTCTATATTTTTTAAGGTGGACAAATTAATTTGGTAAAGTTTCAGCCCAGTCGAGTTCAGCTGATCTTGAGCAGTGAGCATTTGATCTCTTGTTAAACCAGACTCTGGAACTGCCTAGGCAGGGACAAAAGCTGATTTTATGGCACGGAGCACAGCTCACTGCTCACTGCTTCCCTACAGAAGGGCTGGATCTGAAACCCCCATTACAAATGAGAGCTCCACAAGGTAAAATTTACCAACTCATTTATCAGAGAAACCACGGCCATTTGTCAGAGAAAAGCTTTGTCACAATACAACTGTGCCCTGAACCCACAAGATTCCACTGGCCCCAGAAGGATGGCAAAGGAGTATTTTCTATCATTTCAACTGCAACTAGAATTAATTAAAACTGTGAGTAGAAGGGTGAGAAGAATTGGCTGGGAATCCCCACATTAATTCTAAAGATTATAGTTAGCAAAATGGACCATCAATCAGCAAAATCCTTAATGTATGTAGAAAAGTACAATGGAAAAGCAAGCCATTTAGTAAATCAGGGGAACAGGAGAGCCAAGGCCACCATGGCATACTTTCAAGTTGAAAAATAACTGATTTTTTTTGCCCTGCATATTTTTTGGTAATGCTCTCTGAGAAAAATAAGTAACAATGCCAAATAGCATGTTCCTTTTCAATTAAGCACAAACTTCCCCTCTGAATTGCCCAAAGAAGGCAGGATTTCATTTATTGATATTTTTGGTCGTTATGTATTTCGGTATCAACACAGGCTTGAAGATGAGACTGTTGGTCATACGTGCTCTCTTCTTTACCAGCTGGCTTGGGTAGAGAAGCCTTGCCGCTCCACTGCAGATCCTGCTAACACAATGTTAGTTAGGGCTTTTGTTTTTCAGTTTAGTTTTATCTTCTTCAGCCTCCTCTCTCCCCAACTCCCAACACCGGTTGTTTAGTCTGTTTATCTGTTTTCCCATTTGCAAAGTTAGAGAAAAATGACCACTTATCAAGAACCAGAAAAGTAATTAAATCTCTCTGAAAAAAGGGACCCTAAAGAAAGTTATGATACTGTACCCACTTAGTAACCAAGAGGTAGTTTGGAATCATTTCTATTCGTTTCTGTAGCCTGCCAGGGATTTCCATCACCTTTCTAAAATGAGAGTGGGCTGATAAATTTACAAATCCACACTCAACTCAGAAAGAATACCACTGCCAACATCAAACAGCAAAGATACTAATTTTTTAAGCTAAAAATCTGTACTAACATACGTAATTTCTTAGTGTGCCTAAGTTAATTTCTATACCAATTTAATGAATGGAATTGACAGAACTTCCTAACTCCACTAATTATTAAAATCCACCTGCTTATTCTGATGCTAGTCACCAAGAGCTAGACTCCATCTTTCCAATAAAAATGAGCCCAATGTAGCTCTATGTCTGAATTCTAAAAAAAAAAAAAAAAAAAAAAAAAAAGGCATATCCTTTTCTTTTCTTTCTTTTTTTTTTTTTTTTGTATTTTTCTGAAGCTGGAAACGGGGAGAGACAGACAGACTTCCGCATGCGCCCGACCGGGATCCACCCAGCATGCCCACCAGGGGCGACGCTCTGCCCACCAGGGGGCGATGCTCTGCCCTCCGGGGTGTCGCTCTGCCGCGACCAGAGCCAATCTAGCACCTGGGGCAGAGCCCAAGGAGCCATCCCCAGCGCCCGGGCCATCTTTGCTCCAATGGAGCCTTGGCTGCAGGAGAGGAAGAGAGAGAGGAAGGAGGGGGCGGGGTGGAGAAGCAAATGGGCGCTTCTCCTGTGTGCCCTAGCCGGAAATCAAACCCGGGTCCCCCGTACGCCAGGCCGACGCTCTACCACTGAGCCAACCGGCCAGGGTCATATCCTTTTCTTAAGGCACACTTCCTACAGATTTATTGGTGGGAGAAACTATAAATGCCCTGTTCTCCCCTGAAAGTGTGAATATAAATATGAAATTTGAAAGAATATTATTGGAAGCTGACTTATATGATCATTTTCCTAATACAGCAATACAGTAACAAAAGTCTGTTTTGAGACATGCTTTTCATATCTTATTGGTTAAAGTGCTTCAACCAGAAAAAGGCAAAGGTGAGAAGGCCATCCATAAATACTTCTGTTCCTTAGCTAGGGCAAACTTGAATAATTTAAGTAAAAAAAAAAAAAGAAAATAATGGTTTAAGCTTTCATACTGTAATTGCAAACATCTGGCAACACCTGCTACTCCTTCAACTAACCTATTCTTACTTGGCAATTTTTTAAAAAAGTTTCATCTATGAAATGTTTGTTGAACCTTGCTATCAACACAGACTGGAAACCAAAAGTACAGTCCAAACACACTGTATTCAGTCACCTTAAGAGCCATTTTGAAGGGGAGGGGTGCAAATGGGTTGGGGGTGGGAAGAAAATACTATTATACTGGGGCCTGGGGGGAGATGGTTAACAAAGTGCAGTGTACAGGAAATTTTGTTATTAAAATTGTGTATACTGGAAAAAGTGAATGTCTTTTTTTTTTTTTTTAGTTTTCCTTGGTAACATATCAATTTTGACATGTTTAACCTGAAAAATCATTTGTGACAGATAAAGAAACAAGAAACCTTAAATGAACAGTTGTTTCGCACTATGTACTCTATAATGCCAAATGTACCAGTTGTAAAAAAAAAAAAAAAATGGACCAGTTGAAAAAAGGGCAGTTACCATCACTTGACTTCATTCAGAGAAGGGCAAAACGAGGCTAGGCAGAAAATAAAGGTAAGGGGGCAAAGGGGAGCTAACTAAAAAGCTAGCATGCCAATAAACAACAGGCACGCAGGAAGAAGCTGCTCTGTCACAAGTCTGACCAGTGGACAAACAAGCTGTCCATGGAGCCCACAGGGCTGAGGGCTGGCCGCTGTTCCTCAACCTCCTTAACAGTACACACTGCCACAGCCTGGGGCTCCGTAAAGGCATTCAATGCCTATACCCAGCAAACAGCAAGGTGGCCTCTACCTTGGGGGTCCAATGGGTTACATCCCAGCAGCACCCTGCACAACACTCCTGAGAAGAAATACTATAGGTGCTAAACATGCTGTTACCTTGAGGATCCCGACATGACCTCCTCTACCCTAGACGCCAGGCCACTAAGTATGATTAGGGGAAAGGAAGGCAAGATTTTTAACTAGAGTCCCTCAAATGGCAAAGGTAAATATCTCCAGGACAGGATGCTATGCCTGAGCAACAGTGTGGGCAGAAACTGCCCTAGCCTTAAGTAGTTGACTGTCAGGAGTCTGCCTACTTGTCAGGATGCACTTGCTGCTTCTCCAGGTCTAGAGCACTGCAGAAGGACCAGACAGGTGGGAAGAAACAAGGCTATCCCCTTCCCCATCACCAAGGGATAAGGGAATCAGAGAGGATAAGAGAGCTCTTGCACCAAAAATCTCAGCAGTAACTAGAGGAGAAGCAGGAAGCACAGCACAAAATTTTACTGTCCAACTATCCAGTATTCACCAGAGGGCACAGGTGATGGTGTTTTCAAATTGTACAAAAGAACAAATTCCTATACTTTATAGAGTTAAAAGGAGAGCTTATTAACATAATTCTCGTACATTTAACCTTGAAAATCCCATGTAAACCTACATCTGATTTCTTTATCAGTTATTTTAATTAGTTTTGCCTGTATGCCACAGCCTTCTCAGGTTCCCACTCAAATTTATAATAGATTTCTTCAAGGTCTGTTTAAAGAGATATTTTTTTCTTTAAATATATCTAACCAGCTGGGTACTCAAGTCTCCTTCAGAGAGACAAAATGTACTACAAATTGTCTTTCACAAAGAAAGAAGGGAAAAAGAGGTGAAAAGCATAGCTAATCTAAGTATCTTTTCTTAGCATGAGTTCCTCCTCATTAACCAATGTTTTGGGAACATTCCTGACAGACAGATGTTGAGCTTCCCTTCCCCTATCCAAAGAAGACATTAATGAGCAAGAAATCTCCACAGGCAAGTACTGTGAGGCATCCTATCTCACAAAACCCACAAACTAAATGTGGCATCCCTTTATACATGGAGGCCCAAGAGCAAAGCCTAGCCCATGGCCTCCAACTCAGGACCTCCTGCTGGAAACCCCACATGAAGGAGCATCTGATAGCAGGGGCCAATAGCTCCATTATCACCCAAAGAAAGAAGGCTCTTCCCATACTTTGGTACTAAAATTTAAAACTGCAGCCCAAGATAATTCCCAAGGCTTTTTTGTAACTTTCATCAAGAAACTTTACCAAGAACTACCCATTCAAAATTTGTGCCCAGTGCATAAGAATATACACACACAACCTCCAGGTTGCATTTTCTGGAAAATCATCAGACAGATACTCTATAGCCATTTATATTAGCCCAACGAAAAAGTTTCTCTTGTGATAAACCATTTCCTAGTGCCTAGCTGGCAAATACATAGAGGGCAACTGCTCAACTGCTAAGCCCCTGAAAACAACATATCATTTATATTTAACATTTGTCTACAAAGCCATGTAAACTTAGCAAAATACATTCATAAGTAAAGAATGGTTAAAATAAGAATGTAAAAAGATCAAAAGCAGGGATTCTTAGCTCTAACGGTCCAGGATATGATTCACAGGATATTAGAACCTCTAGAAAGTACAGCCTGACCAGGCGGTGGCACAGTGGAGATAGTGTTGACTGGGATGCAGAGGACCCAAGGTTCGAAATCCTGAGGTCACCGGCTTGAGCATGGGCTCATCTAGCTTGAGTGAGGGCTCACCAGCTTGAGGATACAGTCCTTGGCTTGAGTGTGGGATCATAGACATGACCCATGGTCACTGGCTTGAGCTCACTCACTCTGTTGTAGCCCCCTGGTCAAGGCACATATGAGAAAGCAATCAATGAACAACTAAAAAGCCACAACAAAGAATTGATGCTTCTCATCTCTTTCTCTTCCTGTCTGTTCCTTCTCTCTATCACCAAAAAAAAAAAAAAAAAGTATAATACAAACACTGTGTGAGTCTAGAAATTTCACCAGATTCTAAGGGTTTTGATAACACAAATAAAAGCCCTAGCAGAGCCCTGGCCAATTAGCTCAGTCAGTTAAAAGCGTAAGAGCGTCATCCTCAAACAACAAGATTGCAGGTTCAATCCCCGGTCAGCACACACACAGGAAGCAACCAAAAATGAAAGGCTGCGCAGAACAACAAAATGAATGTGTCCATTCCCCCTCCCCTCTCTCTCCCTTGTCTCTGTCTTTCTAGAAAAACCAGTAAAATTAAGTTCTAGCCAGATAGCTCAGTCAGTTGGAATGTCATCCTGGAACCCTAGCAGAACAATAACTAGTTATTTCTAGTATACACTAATTTGGCCTTGATCTTCCTGGTGGCCAAGGCAAAGAACAAAACCAACAGCTTTCATCTGATCCAAGAAGCAAACTGGTTTATTGGGGGGGGGGGGGGGGGATGACGCTTCTTTTGTAGACTAAAGGAAACACACTAGTTCATTTGGGGGAAGAGACACTTAAGTGCAGAAGTCCATGAATTATTTATAAAACAGAGCCAGCTACAGGAACAATAAGGAAACATGTCAGTCAGGATCTCCTAGGAGGTTTCAAAGAACAGACAGATTTGCACTTCATGTCAACCCTTCAAAAAGCTACGTGTAAGAAATCTAACACACCATGTTGCATGCTTGGTTGTGATCTAACCTCTGTGATGATCCAAAGCTATAACCTATAAAGTCAGCAAGAATGAACATGCACCTACTTAGAGCAGTTCACATTTCCTCCTTATCACATCCCTGGGACCCAAACTACAGTGTTCCATCACATAAGGGACATGCAGTAAATGCCTCTTCTATTACATTACAGATCTAGACTAGAAATACAATTTAAAACTTTAAAATGTTCTACTACATCATGAACACAGAGAAGTAAATTTCATGCATCATCTCTAGTGCTGGTGATAATCATAAATGTGCTCTGTGGGAAAGACTCTATAAGATGATAACTAATTTCCTAAATAGGAACACATTAAAAAAGATAAAGCATTCATAATCTGAATAGCTGTCAGAATTTTAACTGTCTCTTTAAAATTTAACACATTCCACAGAGTATTAGATAAACCATCTGCCGCCTGATCTGTGGTGGCACAGTAGATAACACATCAACCTGGAATGCTGAGGTTGTGGGTTCAAAACCCCAGGCTTGCCGGGTCAAGGCACATACAGGAAGCAACTACTATGAGTTGATGTATCCTGCTTCTCCCTCCTTCTCTCTCTCCTCTAAAAATCAATAAATAAAATGTGGAAATAAAACAAACAAAGAAAAACCACCTATTATTTCAACAGGAACACACAGTGATTAAGAGTCTTGCAACCTCACTGTTCCTTGGACCTCTCATTCCTAACAGGAAATTAATAGCAGTAACAACAAAAGAGGCATTTAATATGTCAAGTCCTGAACACTTGCTGACATAAACATTCAATAAGTATTTGTTCCTTTTATTTTATTTTTTTGTATTTTTCTGAAGTGAGAAGCAAGGAGGCAGAGAGGCAGACTCCCACATGCGCCCGACCGGGATCCATCCGGCATGCTCACTAGGGGGTGATGCTCTGCCCATCTGGGGCATTGCTCCATTGCAACCTGAGCCATTCTAGCGCCTGAGGCTGAAGACATGGAGCCGTCCTCAGCGCCCAGGAAACTTTGCTCCAATGGAGCCTTGGCTGCAGGAAGGGAAGAGAAAGATAGAGAGGAAGGAGAGAGGGAAGGGTGGAGAGGCAGATGGGCGTCTCTCCTGTGTGCCTTGGCCGGGAATCAAACCCGGGACTTCCATACACTGGGCCAATGCTCTACCACTGAGCCAATGAGCCAGGGCCAAATGTTTGTTCTTTTAATAACAATATGTGTAGAATTAGATGTGACAGATTCATTACATAGAGAATGTAATCCCATTCAAGACATGTTAGACCTCTGTATTGTTCCCCCAAACTCTCTACTTTCTAGTCTTACTCCCCTCACTAAGTTAATGTATAGTCTCTAAAGACCAATAATTACTGAGAGCTTTTTTTTAAATTTTTATTTTATTTATTCATTTTAGAGAGGAGAGGAGAGAGAGAGGGAGAGGGAGAGAGAGAGAGAGAGAGAGACAGAGAGAGAGGAGAGCGAGACGGGGGGAGGAGCTGGAAGCATCAACTCCCATATGTGCCTTGACCAGGCAAGCCCAGGGTTTCGAACCGGCGACCTCAGCATTTCCAGGTCAACGCTTTATCCACTGCACCACCACAGGTCAGGCCTAATTACTGAGAGCTTTTAATAAGCCAATGGCTTGGATATACTTTTTATATTTAATATTATATAAACCTGACCACATTATCTCACAGTCAAATATCATGCTTTATAAAATGTATTATAATATTAGGCATGACATTTCTCTGGCTTGGCTTTATGAATCAAAACTAAATTTCAAAAGTTTAAAATCCCTAATTCTAAAATTCCTTCTGGGTAATGTAGTCCCTTAAAATCAAGTAATGTCTCTTTTCCTTGTTCAATAAAAGTATATAGGACAACATATACTATTATAAAAAATAAATACTATTTTTCAAAAGAAATCGTCTCATTGATATCACAGCTTCTGACAATTTTATTTTAGAACAAAATATATGACTGAGAATTAAGGATCACTATGATGGCCTGACCGGGCGGCGGAACAGTGGATAGAGAATCAGACTGGGACGTGGAAGACCCAGGTTCAAAACCCTGAGGTTGCCAGCTTGAGCACGGGCTCATTCAGCTTGAGCACAGGGTCAATGGCTTGAGCGTGGAATCATAGACATGGACCCCAAGGTCACTGGCTTGAGCCCGAAGGTCGCTGGCTTGAGCCCAAGGTCACTGGCTTGAACAAGGAGTCACTCGCTCTGCAAGAGCCCCCTGGTCAAGGCACATATGAGAAAGCAATCAATGAACAACTAAAAGAGCCACAATGAAGAATTGATGCTTCTCATCTCTCTCCATTGTTGCCTGTCTGTCCCTATCTGTCCCTCTGTCTGTCAAAAAAGAGGATCACTATGATGTTCTTTCTTTGCTTAGAAAAAATGTACTTCAAGTCTACCATGTCTAATTTAGGAAGCAGCCCGTCCAATTGTGACCAATCTGGTTCCTAAGTAAATCTGCCACAATTACTGAGGGGTATGAGTAGGGAAGATTGAGAATTTAAAAACACAAAGATAACCCATCGGTCCACTGCACACAGGAGGCTATATTTTGTGGTTGCTGGATAGTGATCCTCCATTATTATCAAAACCTCTATTAAATACAAACCTTGCTCAGAATTAAACTATCTGAATGAATACACACATTGAGCTTTATCAGAACCTGCAGATCATATGGCCTAGACTTTTCAAATTAAGAATTCTTTCTTGGTATTGTCTTTCCAAGATCATGATCCAGTTTATTCAACAAGGAAAATCACTTTATTCCCTCCTTCATCCACAACTTTCTCCTCTTTCTTATATCTTTTCATCCTGGGCTTGTCCTCATACCTTATTTACCAATACATGAACACGCTTTTCACATACCCGCTTCTTCTCATGACTCCCAAAATAGCAAACATAATCACCCTACTAAATAAAAACCACTCAAGGCCCTGGCCAGTTGGCTCAGTGGTAGAGCGTTGGCCTGGCGTGCAGGAGTCCCGGGTTCGATTCCCGGCCAGGGCACACAGGAGAAGCGCCCATCTGCTTCTCTACCCCTCCCCCTCTCCTTCCTCTCTGTCTCTCTCTTCCCCTCCCGCAGCCAAGGCTCCATTGGAGCAAAAGTTGGCCCGGGCGCTGAGGATGGCTCTGTGGCCTCTGCCTCAGGCGCTAGGATGGCTCTGGTTGCAACAGAGCAATGCCCCAGATGGGCAGAGCATCGGCCCCTGGTGGGTGTGCCGGGTGGATCCCGGTCGGGTGCCTGCAGGAGTCTGTCTGACTGCCTCCCATTTCCAACTTCAGAAAAATACAAAACAAAATAATAATAATAATAAAATAAAAACCATTCAATCATTCAGTTGCAGTTTATCCACTGCTGAGTTACCTTCTATGAAATATCTCTAATTTAAAAAATACTCAACTCCACAAAACTGAATGTAAGCTGCAAGCTGAACCATACAAATTAGGAAATACTACTAGAAACACAATCACTCATCTGCATTGTCTTCTCAGTCTACCGTTCCCTTTGTATAGATTCAAGTATCAAATAATGTTTATTCTCTTTGCTTTTACTTTCAAAAGACCAGAAATACAAGTCATTTACAAATAACATCCTGCCTGACTTGTGGCGGCACAGTGATAGAGTGTTGACCTGGAATGCTGAGGTCGCTGGTTAAAATCCCCAGGCTTGCCTGGTCAAGGCACACAGGAGATGCAACTACTGTGAGTCAATGCTTCCTGCTCCTCCCGGTCTCTCTTCTCTAAAATCAATAAGTAAAATCTTAAAAAAAAAAAAAAAACCTTTTGCTTTTAATAATTAGCACTCATTCCAGCTCTCTGACCAAATAAAATCCTAACACCCTTCAAATCCTTAATATAAATAGTTATTTTCCTGGTTTTATTTGGGGGTTAGAAAACTGCCTTGTGGCATAGAGGACATGGGAATAGAAGACATGATTGTGAAAATCTCAGAAATGTCAATACAATCAACAGTTCAAATGCTATAGAAATGTTTACCTGAAACCTATGTATTTTCATTGATTGTCACCCCATACATTTAATTTTCTTTAAAAAAAAAAAAAAGAAGAAGAAGTCTGAGGTAATGACAAGCAGTAACCCTTATCACTGATTTATTTATTATTATTTTTTTTTTTTTGTATTTTTTTCTGAAGCTGGAAACGGGGAGAGACAGTCAGTCAGACTCCCGCATGCGCCCGACCGGGATCCACCCGGCACGCCCACCAGGGGCAACGCTCTGCCCACCAGGGGGCGATGCTCTGCCCCTCCGGGGCGTCGCTCTGCGGCGACCAGAGCCACTCTAGCGCCTGGGGCAGAGGCCAAGGAGCCATCCCCAGCGCCCGGGCCATCTTTGCTCCAATGGAGCCTCAGCTGCAGGAGGGGAAGAGAGAGACAGAGAGGAAGGAGGGGGGTGGGGGTGGAGAAGCAAATGGGCGCTTCTCCTATGTGCCCTGGCCGGGAATCGAACCCGGGTCCCCCGCACGCCAGGCCGACGCTCTACCGCTGAGCCAACCGGCCAGGGCCCTTATCACTGATTTAAAATTTCATACTAGTTTGGTCAGCATTCTATAGAACTGACCACAAAAACACCAACCTTTCACGTGAAAGTATGTTCTGCAACAGCTTTTGCTCCACATTAAGGAAGACACTATCATCATTACAAGACCTGCATGTGGCACACACAAAGAACTGAGTTCAGAAGTGACACTGACAGTACTACTTTTTTCTGATCAACCTCTCTCTCTAACTTTCCCTTGAAATTCACCAGGAGAAAATAATGGCAGTGAGAAAGAAAGGAAAAAGAATCTGCTGCCCTCAGCACATTCCTGCAGGTATCTGGGACAGTGCCACACTACCCCCTCTCCCTCTTTTCTCCTAACAATCCCTTTAGGCCAGTGTGTGCAAAATTCCTCTCTGACGCTTGCACCATCTTCCCACAACTAGAACCCATTTTATTACTGTGTTAAAACTGCCAGTCTAAAATTTATCTACTACTCTATATGACAACCTAATAGCAGATGCTCAGGAATTTTCTTTCTTTTGATACAGCATTCCTGAAATGTCAGAAACATTACAGTGCATAAACGATATCTTCATCCAGACACCCAAATTGTACTCACTTAGAATGAGATGTGAGATGAATTACAGATAGAATATGAACAACTGGACAAAGTGTAGAAGGGTTTACTTAATCCAGTTGACATTCCTACCAAATATATCACCACCGATTATTACAAAATTATTGAAGGTCCCTTCCTTCCTTCCTTCCCTTTCTCCCTCCCTTCTCTTTTTGAGAATGAGACAGAAAAGGGAGTGACAGAGGATGTTCAAGCTAGTGACCTTGGGCCAGCAATCTTCGGGATCAAGCTGTAGACAGACTGATCATGTCAATGATCAGTCATGGGATCATGTCAATGATCCCTCCTTCAAGCCAACAACCCCATGCTCAAGCCAATGACCTTGGGATTTCGAAAAGGCGACATCAACACTGAGTTGTCACTCTTCACTGTGCCACAGTCAGTCAGGCTAAACAGGTGTTTCTGTTAAAAACACAAATCTACTGGCTCCCTAAAACAATAGTCAGTATTCTAAAGATCTCACCATTAAAGTATTTTATGTTAAATCCCTCAGTTTAAACTGGGAAGCAGGGAAAAGCCCCTCTTTATTCTGATGTTATTAATTAGCATTTAAACAAACTGAATTTCAAGACTCTGCTATCAACTGAGATTAAGCACAATAAGGATGGCACAAATTGTGAAGGGAAGGATGGGAAAGATTAAGATTCAGTTTTTACCATGTTAAAGTTGAAATGTTTGTTAGCCATTCAAGTAGAGATGACCATTCCAAGGTAAAAATCTAAGCTGGAAATAGAAATTTTGAAGTCAGTGTTAGTGAATACAAATATTTAAAGTTATGAGACTGAATGAGATCACCGAGGAAATGAGGGTAGATGGAGAAGAAACTCCAGAACCACACCTCCCTCCTACACCAGCTTTGAGGAATCACTCAAATGGCAGCCAACAAAATAAGGGAGGGATTTTTAAGGTCAGTATCCCCTCAACATCAAGAGGACTTAAGCAAAACATGTTCTATCAGAAAACTAATGAGTAGGCCAACTTAATTCACCAAAATAACCTGAAACATTACATATCAAAGGAATTATTACCAATTAAGGGTCTGCACACATAACTTGAACCAATCCTTCATCACATTTCTGAGTATGTTCTCCATGTCAAGTAGGTGCTGGAGACAACCTTATCCTCAATGAGGTAAATAAACTAAAGAACCAATGAGAGATCATGGGACAATCAGAAAAGCAGGTTTTTATTTAGCTGGAAATGTACAGCTCACGTACTTGAACTATAAAACAGCCTAATATTTAATAAAACAGTAAACAAATAATTTTTTAAAATTTTTTTTTAATGAGAGGAGGGGAAATAGTGAGACAGATTCCCACATGCACCTTGACCAGCATCAACCTGGCAACCCTTGAACCTCATCACTGCTTGAACCAAATGAGCTGCTGACTGTAGGAGGGAAAGAGGGAGAGAAAAGCAGATGGTCACTTCCCTTGTGTGCCTTGACTGGGAATCAAACCCAAGATGTCCATATGCCAGGCTGATGCTCTATCCACTGAGCCCATCGGTGAGGGCTAATTTTCTCAATCTTGATAGAGATTTGGGTTACAAAGTATATATACATCGCCTGACCAGGGGTGGCACAGTAGGTAAAGCATCAACCTGGAATGTGGAGGTCACTGGTTCAAAACCCCAGACTTACCTGGTCAAGGCACATATGGAAATTGATGCTTCCTGCTCCTTCCCCCACTTCTCCCTCTCCCCTCTCTCTAAAATGAAAAAAATAAATAAAAAACCACAAAGTGCATACATATCAAAACTCCTCAGTTACTACACTTAAAATTTGTACATTTAACCCTTTGAGTAGTGAGATTGTTTCATGATCACTAATCCCCAAGAGTGAGATTTTTTTTCAAAAAATGAAATTAGTTCCAGCTCCAGTTTTATTAACTTAAAACATTGTTTGATAACCAATTTATGGAAACAAGAAGAACGTACATCTGCCTTTTTTTAATGTTGCCTTACACATTTTAAAAATAAAAACTTTTGTACAATCATACTCTGGATGGTCAGGAGGCATGAAGACATACATGAACATTCATACTACTCAAAGGGTTAACTGTATATAAAACTTACCATTAAAAAGTTACACTGTAGTTAATGACATGTATGCTGCAATGTTTAGAGGTATAGTATACAAGTATCTGCAAATGACTTTAAAATTCATCAAAACAACATGGATAGAGGGATGAATTAATATGTGATATAGCAAATACAGTGGTACCTTGAGATATGAGCAGACCAACATATTAATTTTTAAGATATGAGCTGCAACTTAGCCTGTATTTTTGTTTGAGATCTGAGCAAAATTCCAAGATATGAGTCGTGATTCAGGAAGCTGCAGCTAGTTGGCGCTTTGGCGCACGGGTCCAGTATCGGCAGCACAATACCCTCATCTCGTTCTTCCTCACATTTTACCCACAAAATCAAGTCGAATCTTGGGTACTGTACTCGTTCTTGCATCATTTTTGCATTTTTTACTAACTTTTTTGGTTAGTAAAACAGGATTGCTATCATAGAGCCGAAGAAAGTGAGTGTAAAGGACAGTGGTGAGAAGAGGAAGAGAATGATGTTGATAGAGGTAAAGCAAGAAATAGAAAAATATGAGCATGGTGTACGAGTGATAGAACTGGCAAGGCTGTAGGACCACAATACATCTACAGTTTGTACCATCCTTAAACAAAAGGATGCCATCAAAAGCACAAATCCAGCGAAAGGAACTACAATTCTGTCCCAATTAAGGACAAATATCCATGAAGAAATGAAAAGCTTGTGCTGGTGTGGGTGAAAGAGAAAGAACTGGCAGGAGATACAGTGACAGAGGCTGTAATATGCGAAAAGGCACGTATTATTTAAGGCGACTTGAAGAAGAAAGAACCATCAACCTCAAAAGAGGCAGAAGATACATTTAAGGCAAGTCATGGCTGGTTTGAAAATTTCAAGAAGAGATCTGGCATCTACTCTGAGGTGAGGCATGGTGAAGCTGCGAGTGCTGATGTTAAGGCAGCTGAGGAGTACATCGCACGTTTTGCTGCGCTTATCGCAAAGTAAGGCTACATCCCCCCAACAAGTGTTCAACTGTGATGAAACAGGATTGTTTTGGAAAAAAACACCCGGGAAGATTTTCATCACCACAGAGGAGAAGAAGTTGCCAGGCCATAAACCCATGAAGGACCATCTGACCCTTGCATTGTGTGCAAATACTAGCTAGCGGTGACTGTTAAGTAAAGCCACTGCTAGTGGCTTTCATTCCAAAAATCCTCAAGCCCTTAAGACTCACAAGATTCTTAAAGAAAAACTGCACGTTATGTGGCGTGCCAATGCTAGGGCATGGGTTACACGACAGTTTTTTATTGGATGGGTAAATCTCATCTTTGGTCCTGCAGTGAAGAAATATCTTCAAGAAAATAAACTCCCAATGAAAGCATTACTAATCCTTGATGATGCTCCAGCCCACCCACCTGGTCTTGAAGATGACATTTTCCATGAGTTCAAATTCGTGAAAGTCCTCTACCTCCCACCCAACACGACTTCAATCTTGCAACCTATGGATCAGCAGGTCATTTCCAACTTTAAAAAGCTTTACACAAAGCACTTGTTCTACCACTGCTTTGACATGACTGAGAATACAATTCTAACCCTTCGAGAGTTTTGGAAAGATCACTACAACATCGTGATATGTTTATGCATTATTGACTTGGCATGGCAAGAGGTTACAAGAAGAACCTTGAACTCAGCATGGTAAAAGTTATGGCCTGATGTTGTTGCAGACAGGGACTTTGAAGGATCTGAACCAGAGACCAAGATCAAGGTAGAAGCATTGGAGGAGATTGTGTCCCTTGGAAAGTCAATGGGTCTGGAGGTAGATGAGGGTGACATAAACAAGCTTGTCGAGGAACATGAGGAGGAACTCTCAACTAAGAGTTGAAGGAGCTACAGATAATGCAACATACGGAGCTTCTGCAAGAGATTAGTAGTGAGGAGCCGGCAGAGTTGGAGTAAGTGATTTCTACAAGTGAAATTAAAGACATGCTGGCAATGTGGGAGAAGTTTTCAAGTTTCATTGAAAAGAAACACCCAGAAAAAGTTTCAACTGGTCATGCTTCAGCACTTTTAATGACTTGTTTGTCACATTTCTATAACATTTTAAAAGGCAGGCAAAAGCAAACCTCTTTGGATAGGTTTTTATTCAAAAGTCCTGCAAGTGAAAGTGCCAAAAGTGCAGCCAAAAAGGCAAAAACAGGTGATGATTGAATGAAAAATACATAATGTTAAGCTTAGGTTAAGTTTAAAGTTAAGAAAGTGCATTTTTTTTATAATTGTTTTTGTGGTTTCATTTTAAGTAAAGAAAGTGCAGTTTTAGTTTTGTTTAAAGAAAATGCAATTTTAGTTTACATTTAGTGTTTAAAAAGTGCAGTTTTAGTTTATGTGTCTACAGTGCCTGCATCCCTTCCCCCCCCCCTCCTCCGCCATTCACCTCTGTTAGCCGCACTCATCTGTCTCCAAGGTAAGAATATAGTACTAAACAACACTTTTTTCTTTTATTTCATATATTTTGTTATGCATTGGTAAAGTATACATGTGTGTTTCTTAATTAAAAACATCTTTTTTCATAATTTAGGATGGTTTGGGGATGTTTCACAGGGATGGAACAAATTAAACCTATTTCAGTTATTTTAAACGGGAGAAATTTGTTTGATATACGAGTTGACTGACTTACGAGCTCGGTTACAGAACGAATTAAACTTGTATCTCAAGGTACCACTGTATAACAAAATGTTCATCACAGAGTCTAGGAAATGGGTATCTATATGAGTGTTCATTGTACAATTCTTTCAGCATCTCTGCATGAAAATTTTCATAATAAAAATATTGGGAGGAAAAAAATATACAATTACAATTGTAACTAATGGTATTAACAATCTAACACACTACTCCTCTCAACTAGACCTGAAGTGTTGCATGGTGGTTAAGAGTTTGGACTATGGAGCCAGGCTGGGTTCAAAGTGTGATTCCATCTATTGACTGTAAAGTCTTAAACAAGTATGACTTAACAGTACCAAACTAATGCTCTAAAGATAAAATGGAAATGTGTATAAAGCATTTAGAACATCTCCTGGCACATATTAAGCACTAAACTATGAGCTCTTTTATTATTAGTAGTATTAAAATTTTTAAATAATTCAACAAGACTACTTTAACTTCAACTATACAAGATGCTAAGGTGCCCTCAGGAGTTTATACTTTAGCTGGAAATAAAACATACAAAATTCAATAAATACCTAATATTTATTCTAATAAGAATAAGCCCAAAAATGTGAATTGGATAATACTATCTAGATTATTGACACTGAGAACACAGAAGGCACTGAAGAATGAAATGGAGAAATAAACTTTAAGCTTGGTACAAAAGTACCAGCAGGATTTCAATATGGCTGGGATCAGGGGTAGCTAGGACCACCAATCTGACAGATAATATTCACAGCTTGATCAAGGTAGGACCAAGGGCCCTCTATGACCAGGAAAGGTGCTTAGATTTAAATTGGTCAACAAGAACAGCCAACCAGATTTCTGGAGATGGCTGGGATATGATGATAAAAACAGTGCTTCTGGAAAATATATTCTGGCAATTTTTCTTGTTTTGCTTAGAAAAGCAAAACCCACCACTTCAGCTATCAGAAAAGTGTTGCTAAGGAAGACAGATAAGGGAAAGGGGTTTATCTAAAGGATAGGCAAAGGGTAAGAACCAACGGTCAGTTGAGACAGAATAAATGCTTCTCTCCAACAGCTTTGCTCAAGAGAAATGGGCAGCAAGCTGGGGCATAAGGAAAAAAGCAACAACAACAACAACAAAAAATCATTCATTTATCTAGATCAATGCTAGTAGTCAACTTGTTCCCTACCGCCCACTGGTGAGCGTTCCAGCTTTCATGGTGGGCAGTAGTGGAGCAACCAAAGTATACATAAAAAGACAGATTTAACTATAGTAAGTTGTTTTATAAAGATTTATTCTGCCAAACAGCGAAAATCCGACATTAAGTACTTGGTAAATAATTATTATTATATGCTTTAATTTGCTGTAACTCTGCTTTATAAATTTTATAAAGTAAAGTTACTTCCCTACTTTATAAATCACCATTACTGTGGAACCGGTGGGCGGTAAGAAAATTTTACTACTAACAGAGATACAAAAGTGGGCGGTAGGTATAAAAAGGTTGACTACCCCTAATCTAGATGTACTAAATAAAATAAGCCTCCAAGTGCCCGTGTTAAATTTCAAGTTTTCATGATTCATCTCTGATCTAAAACTTTTTTCTGGAGGAAAAAAATACATATATAGTATATCCATGCTCCTATATTTAGAGCTTTCTTTTCAAATGTCAATAAAGACTTCCCTTCATGAATTAGACACAGAAAAGACAGAACCAGTTCCTAAAGTATGTGGCAATGCTCTTGCTTGTGTCACGTTTACTCTAGTACATTTTATCCCTTTTTCCGATTGTAATCATGTACTTTTATTTTTTTGTTTGTAATCATGTACTTTTAAAGATTTTTCAAGACCAGGAAGGATAGTCTAAAACTCTTATATTTAAAAGTTTTAAACTTTTAAAACAATAATTTCTGACTCCCTAATGTGGCACAAATATAAACAGAAATTCAGGAACACACAGTAATTACCTGTTAATTTTACTCCCTCATACACTACAAAAGAATCTTATTATAAAGTTTAATGTTACTTTCATATATAAGAGGTTCATTAATGGCTTCACTGTTAGAAACCTCAGTGGACCTGCTTATTTTGTTAAAAATATGTGGCAAGGCTGCCAATACAATTTTAATAAAAGACCTAAACCGTTATCTACCTCTCATCTTAATGACAGAAATTGAAGATGAAAAATGACATCTTAAGGGTTATATTTACACGTTTCAGAATTCTAGAATCCCTTCATTCTCTACCTGAATATAACTCTATTATTATATCTTTAGTTCCCGCTCCAAAATCAAATACTATCTTTTCTTTAGACTCTTTCAGAAATCCTAAGAGCTCTCCAATGTCTCAAATAAAAACACACATTTCTTTTCTTTCCACATTTTCATTACAATCAAGACTAGCTGATAAATTCCTCCACTTAGGCAGGCAAACCACCAAAACTGTCAGGTGTCTAGGCTTTTTTCACAGACTTAAGAATTCTATTAATACATTAATTTTTATTTAACCAAAGTAGGGGGAAAAAAATAAAGAGAACCCACTGGGAATCAACTCTTGTTGCTTTTTCCAGCTCTTTTTACAAGAAAAGGGGCATGCTTTCCCCTGTGCTAAGACAGTGACGGACTGGAGACCTTGTCTCACCCACCAAACAGGGTAAGGAAGTGTAGGCCCCCCCCACACCTCTAGGCAACTATCCACAACCCAGAACCACGAGTAAAACAGCATTCCAAGCTTCACTAAAAAAAAGAAGGTGAAAAGATCAACAAGGTACAAATTTTTAGGAAACTGGATTTTCTGTCACTGTTATTAAAGGACTTCTATGGATAAATCTATTAATTTACTGCATCCACATATATAATATTTTTATATAGAATCTATAAAAGCTGGTTTGTACTGGCCATTTGTACATGATTAGAAAAAGAACTTCTGGATGACGTCAGAGTAATGGCGGGGTAGGAAGCGATACCAATAAATCTCCCCCAAACCTCAACAAGATCTTGAACCAGAAACAGAAAAACCTATCCTTGGAGCCTCCAGATGTTTCGCAATACACCCAAAGGTATGATTGAGCAAAAAATTGGCTAAATATATAACCAAACCCCGAAGGAAATAGGGAGTAAGAAATGCTCCGCTTTCCTCACTAACCTAAACAGGGCGGTTTTCACTGGAAACTGAGAATACAGAAACTAAGGCGGGCAAAGGGGGTGAATAGATCCAGGCCGCAGCACAAATGGCCGAACCAGGCTGTGGCACGGAGATCCAAGCCGAGGAAAAACTGTTCCTGTGACAACCCGGGCAATACAGCTAACACTCGCGCCAAACCCAGACAAAGAAAGACAAGTGGGGCAGCCATTTTACCTGATCTCCTGGTCGGCACGCACAGATAGTGGGCAAGAGATTCCTTCCAAAGCCCCGGGAGGGTGCGCCCGTGTTACTCCACAGAGAGGCAGAGTCAGAGGCCTTTGTGTGGGCCGAAAGCCTCCGGGCCGCCCCAGCACCCTGGGAGAGCCGCACACGGGGAGGGAGCGAGAGCTAATTCCAACACTGGAACTTTTCAGTGCGGGCGGGAGGTTTCACTCAGAGGGCAAGACTCCGGCCTCACATCCTGGTCTGCGCGCACAGAGAGTGGGCAGGAGACTCCTCCCAGCACCTCGGGAGTGGGAGCCCGTGTTGTCCCACGGAAGGGCAGAGTCCGGGGCTCTGAAAACCTTCATAAAACTAGCTCTGTGACTGGGCTCCTTCCTCTATCCATCTAGGTCAAGTAAATTTTGATCTGAAGCAATTAAAAAAAATAGCCTGCTTGAACAGAATTTTTATAAAACTTAAAATATCAAAGTCAGGCAATTAATTACTACCGTGTACTCAATCAATCACTGAATTTTTGCAAAGAAATTTGTATTTGGAATATGCCATTTCATAAGAAAACTCTCATTTGGAATGTGAAAATTCTTCCCTACATCCACCTAGTCTTTTCTCTTTTGGGGGTACTACTTTTACATGTGTTTCATCCATTCAACCACAGCATGTTCCTTTTGAATATTTTTTGTTAAGCAACAACTAGGAAGTATGCTTTCCTTGTATAGGTGTTATACCAGTATGGCAGAGTTAAGATTTCCCTTCTAAAGAGTAACCAACTGATGGAGGCTTTTAAGATTCAAATATTATACTTGCTGCGTGACCAGGCAGTGGCAGAGTGGATAGAGCATTGGAGTGGGACGCAGAGGACCCAGGTTCGAAACCCTGAGGTCACCAGCTTGAGTGCAGGCTCATTCGACTTGAGCGTGGGCTCACCAGTTTGAGCGCAGGGTCGCTAGCTTGAGCGTGGGATCACAGATATGACCCCATCATCACTGGCTTGAACCGAAAGGTCACTGGCTTGAAGCCCAAGGTTGCTGGCTTGAGCCCAAAGTTGCTGGTTTGAGCAAGAAGTCACTGGAGCCCCCGGTCAAGGCATATATGAGAGAGAGCAATCAATAAACAACGAAGGTGCCGCAACAAAGAATTGATGCTTCTCATCTCTCTCCTTTCCTGTCTGGTCTGTCCCTTTCTCTGTCTCCGTCTCTCTCTCTCACACACACACACATAAAAGACTCAAATACTTGCTTTTACTGCCTTTTTTTATTACTGTAATTCTTGATTAATAAAACTGAGCACACAGTGAATGCTGAAAATGTTATTCTCTACATTTCTAAGATTCTCTACATAAGCATTTCTTTTTTTCCTTTTCTTCCCTTTTTTCTTTCCCTTAAGTAAGAGGAGGAGAGACAGAGACAGACTCCTGCATGTGCCGGACCAAGATCCACCCAGCAACCCCCATCTGGGGCTGACACTCAACTCAACCATGCTATCCTCAACACCCAAGGTCGACACTCACACCATCCAAGCTATCCTCAGTGTCGGGCTAACACTTGAACCAGTTGAGCCACTGGCTGTGAGAGAAGAGAGAAGGGGGAGAGTGAGGGGAAGAGAAGCAGATGGTGCTTCTCATGAATGCCTGCACCGGGAATTGAACCCAGGGCATCTGCATACCCGGCCGATGCTCTATTCACTGAGAAAACCAGCCAGGGCTTCTACATAAGCATTTCTAAGGTCAATAATAATAATAATAGGCCTGACCAGGCGGTGGTGCAGTGGATAGAGTGTCGAACTGGGATGCAGAGGACCCAGGTTCGAGACCCCGAGGTTGCCACTTGAGCGCGGGCTCATCTGGCTTGAGCAAAAAGTTCACCAGCCTGAACCCAAGGTCGCTGGCTCAAGCAAGGGGTTACTCGGTCTGCTGAAGGCCCATGGTCAAGGCACATATAAAAAAGCAATCAATGAACAACTAAGGTGTTGCAACACTCAACGAAAAACTAATGATTGATGCTTCTCATCTCTCCGTTCCTGTCTGTCTATCCCTCTCTCTGACTCTCTCTCTGTAAAAAAATAAAATAAAATAATAATAATAATAATAGTAAAATCTGTTAGTATTGAAATGCAGATAAGGTTAGACCAATTTCTCAATTTTAACCCAAAGCAGATATCTGCTAGTATAACTTTGTATGTGACAAAGTACTATTTCAATTCAGTAGGGAAAAAACAATTAAGTTTATTAATAAACAGTGCAGGCGTTAAGTCACTATCCAAATGGAAAAAATATTACCTTGGAGAACTTATCTCACACACCAGCAAGATGAAGGATTGTGATGGATTTGTATTATGTCAGTTTAGCTAATCTGAAACTACATTTCCCAGAATTCCCTTGCCTGCACAATTTCAGGTTAGCCTGGACCACATGAGACATCCTTGCCTGACATGTGGAAGGTAGAAATAAAAAAGTAACCATTTTTTTTGTGCTGGAAGGCAGGTATAGATACAAGGTACTACAGCAGGTCACACACACTGCTGCTTTTATGTTGGATCACTTTGATAGCATGGGGCAGCAACAAAGACCACAACTCCAACAGTATTTTTCTCCTTCAGCTTTTTTGACTTCTGGGTCAGGTACATATTTAAATCAGTAATAAAGTGATCTTCTTCCATGAAACACCTCTATCATCAGAGTTGGAGGCTTGGATATAATAAAAGGCCAATATAAGTTGCAGGCTGTGCTCATGGGATCCAGTTCATGTTCCAGGCCCTGGTCGGCAAACTGCGAGTCATGAGCCACATGCGGCTCTTTAGCCCCTTGAGTGTGGCTCTTCCACAAAATACCACATGCGGGCGCTACCTCAATAAGGAATGTACCTACCTATAGTTTAAGTTTAAAAAATTTGGCTCTCAAAAGACATTTCAATCGTTGTACTGTTGATATTCGGCTCTGTTGACTAATGAGTTTGCCGACCACTGTTAACCCTGTTTCACATGTAGTATTTTCTATTACTGAATGCACACCCTGCTAACTTTTGGCTCCAGCAACAGACACAAACCAACAACCTCACATAAACTGGTTAATCTGTTCCTATGATTGCATAACATCAAACCCCTATAATAAATTCCTTATATATATTTTCATAATTGCTGCTTCTGTAATTGAACCCTGAGTGGCACAAAAGGTGTGTGTGTGTGTGAGTGTGTGTGTGTGTGTGTGAGAGAGAGAGAGAGAGAGAGAGAGAGAGAGAGAGAGAAATCTAAGATGGGCAAGGAATTTTAATTCCAAAGAGGAAATCCTCTAGCCATAAAACAAAAGATAAAACATATATTCATGAAAATAAAAACAAAACTGTGATATGGTAAAAAGAAGCTATGTGCAATATCAAAGGACAAATGATAGAATTAGAAAAACTACCATATTTCCCCATGTATAAGATGCACCTTAATTTTGGGGCCTGAAATTAAAAAAAAAAAAAGTATTACATAAAGTTATTGAACTCAAGTTTTATTCATCATAAAATTCATACACCTCCTCATCACTGTCTTCAACAATGAGAAAATAAAGAAGCGTGAAAAAGCAGGAAATACAAGTAAAATAAATCTACAACCACTGTATAAGACATACCCAATTTGTATACCCCAAATTTTTTGGAAAAGGGTGCATCTCATACATAGGGAAATATGGTACATGCCACACAAATGGCAAATATTAGGTTAATAGCTATAATATATATATATACAAAGAGCTCCAGGAAAAAATAAAAAAAGATACTCAAGCCATTAGAAAAATGAGCACAAGTATGAATAGGAAATTTGCAGAGAGGTAAATTCAATAAACAGACAAGTATATAATTTTATTTATTTATTTATTTATTTATTTATTTATTTTTACAGAGACAGAGAGTGAGTCAGAGAGAGGGATAAACAGGGACAGACAGACAGACAGGAATAGAGAGAGATGAGAAGCATCAATCATTAGTTTTTCACTGCGTGATGCAACACCTTAGTTGTCCATTGATTGCTTTCTCATATGTGCCTTGACCGCGGGCCTTCAGCAGACCGCGTAACCCCTTGCTGGAGCCAGCGACCTTGGGTTCAAGCTGGTGGGCTTTTGCTCAAACCAGATGAGCCCGCGCTCAAGCTGGCAACCTCGGGGTCTCGAACCTGGGTCCTCCGCATCCCAGTCCGATGCTCTATCCACTGCGCCACTGCCTGGTCAGGCTAATTTTTTTTTTTTAAGAAAGAGAGAGCAAGGGATAGTAAGGGAGAGAGATGAGAAGCATTAACTCATAGTTGTGGCTCCTAAATTGTTCATTGATTGCTTTCTCGTATGTCCCTTGACCAGGGGGCTCCAGCTGAGCCAGTGACCCCTTGCTAAAGCCAGCAACCTTTGGGCTCAAAACAGAGACCACTGCGTCACATCTATTATCCTACACTCAAGCCGGCGACCTGGCTCTCAAGCTGGTAAGCCTGTGCTCAAGCCAGATGAGCTCACACTCAAGCTCGTGACGACCTTGAGATTTCAAACCTGGGCCCTCAGAGTCCCTGGCCAACACTGTATACACTATGCTACCACCTGCTCAGGCAAGCATATAAATATTATTTGAATTCAAAAGTGGTAAGGGAAATGCAAATTAAAGTAATAATGGCCTATTACTTCATACTCATCAGATTAGAAAAATTAAAACATCTATTGTTAGTATATGAAGAAAAGGCTATTTTTTTTTTTTGTATTTTTTTTGTATTTTTTTTCTGAAGCTGGAAACGGGGAGAGACAGTCAGACAGACTCCCGCATACGCCCGACCAGGATCCACCCGGCATGCCCACCAGGGGCGATGCTCTGCCCTTCCGGGGCGTCGCTCTGTTGCGACCAGAGCCACTCTAGCGCCTGGGGCAGAGACCAAGGAGCCATCCCCAGCGCCCGGGCCATCTTTGCTCCAATGGAGCTTCGGCTGCAGGAGGGGAAGAGAGAGACAGAGAGGAAGGAGAGGGGGAGGGGTGGAGAAGCAGATGGGCGCTTCTCCTGTGTGCCCTGGCCGGGAATCGAACCCGGGACCTCTGCATGCCAGGCCGATGCTCTACCACTGAGCCAACTGGCCAGGGTAAGAAAAGGCTATTTTCTTACATTGCTGGTAGAACTACACCTAGTTTGGTCTTTTTTGGAAAATCTACCAAGATCCATTCAAATAAAAATATGTATGTACCATTCAACCCAGCAATTCCAAAACCCAGAACCTATCTCACAGAACTAAAGCACAAGCACCAGGTACAGTAACATTGTTCATGGTGGTCAAAAAAGTATTTTTTTAAAAGCAAATGCTTACAAGAACAGGGGAGTTGTCAAATAATTGATAGTATATACACACCAAGAAGTATTATTCAGCAATTAAAAGAATGAATTAGAGGTAAACCAGGAAACCTGAAATAATTTTAATGAAGTATTGCTGAACAACAAAATGCAGGTTTGTTAACAATAATCCCACTTTGATCAAGCAAACACCTATGCAAACAAACAAAATCTATGGGCAGGGGAGGGGCTTAGTGATCTATCATACAGGCAGAGAAAAGCATGGAGATATTCATACCAGACTGCTAACACTGCTTCTCTGGGAGAGAAAGGTGTGGGTGGAGGAGAAACCCAACTGGAAGGAGAAAGGGGCTGGAAAAGGGGGAAATAAGACAACCCAGCATGGTATACAGACACCATTTATGGAGAAGCTATGTGTGGGCGGGAGAGCGTATGAATTTAAAAAGAGGATTATCTTTGCCTTTATACATTTTTGTATTGTACAGTTGCAGCGCTTGTTACAAGTAAAGCCTAATTTCTTGAGATTTTAATATTTTAAAAGGCAATTTAGGCTGTGGGAAGGAACTATAATTGATCTATAGTGGTCATTAGCTTCACTGGATCCTAGAAAGGAAGTGACAACCATGTAAAAAGGGGGAAAAGGCAGAAAATGGAAGAAGAATGAAGGCAGTGGAAAGAAGTTGTACAGTGGTGAAGAGGCTGAAATCACTGTCCTGGACAATGCCCAAGAAAGAGGTGAAAAAAGTACCTCCCTGAGCTGAGCCTGGAAGCAGAAGTGTTAATAAGGGTGACAGGAATCTGGCTATTGGCCCACAACCTCACAGGCAAGGGTTATATTCATGCCTCAGAGCACACTAAGGCACTGTTAAAAATACTGAAATAACATGCACACGTAATGCCAGGCCTGCTAGAGGTCTCCAGACCTGATCCAGAACTCTAGCCCTACTAAATGGAGAGCACCCACACTAGCCAGATGTGCACGTACTGACTGATCTCCCCTGCTTATAGGCACGAATAATCTGTCCCCACAATGACACCATCTAGTCCACCTTTACTCACAGGCAATGTAGCATGTCCTCCCATAATGACCAGCTCCCATGGTCAACTAGACAACCTCTATCTAGAGGATGTGAGTCCAAGGGCCCCAGAAGCCCTGGGGTCAGTTACTAGCAGGATAGGAAGAAAGGTTCCATGGGACAGGAGCCCAATAAAGAAAACAAAAGAAGGGAATGTGGGTTCTCCTCTCCGGTTTATTATCTATGACGTGCTCTAGAGAGGGTAGTTTGTATGATTATCCTGAACCTGCACTTTCAAGGCATATATCACAGTAACATTACATTGCATGTTTTCTACTGGCACAAGGCAAGAATACTTTTTATTTATTTATTAAACAGTCTTCTTTTTTCCTAGAGCCTAGCATGCCAGTTTTCACCATGGCTTTAGGTGATGCTCAATATCCCTTGAACTGAAGGTAAAACCTCTTTGTGAACAGCTAAAGTTAAAGGTCTAATATTAGAAAGCAGAAACTGCTATAACCCACCAAAAAGGACTTATTAGATGTGATTTGATGGAGCTGTCTTAACTTTTTTATAGTGGGTACAAATTTTAAATCTGTCAAGGTATCACCTTTGAGATTCCAAAACCAGAAAGCGTCTATCAAAGTTAAGAAAAAAAAAGAAACTTTTCTGGACAAGAACCAGGGTTAGGAGTTAAAGATCATGGGAACTGTCACATATGCAAAAGCACGAGACTACAGTAAGTGATAAAACCTTCAAACTTATTATGGTGAACAAAGACTACTTTAAACCATCTGTAATGAGTAAAGGTAATAAATTATAAAGTGTAAAGAGACCCGACACTCAGAAAAAAATATTTCAAAGAAGATGGTTAATGCCTACTATGCAGATCAGTGGTCCCCAACCTTTTTTGGGCCATGGACCAGTTTAATGTCAGAAAATATTTTCACAGACCGGCCTTTAGGGTGGGACGGATAAATGTATCAAGTGACCGAAACAAGTGTCAAGAGTGAGTCTTAGACGGATGTAACATAGGGAATCTGGTCATTTTTAAAAAATAAAACATCGTTCAGACTTAAATATAAATAAAACGGAAATAATGTAAGTTATTTATTCTTTCTCTGCGGACCGGTACCAAATGGCCCACGGACCAGTACCGGTCCGCGGCCCGGGGGCTGGGGACCACTGATGTAGATAACACACTAAGATGTGCAATCATTAACAGTAATTATTTTTAAATAGAAGCAACCTCCATGTTATACAGAACAGTCACTAACAAAGCACCTAATATAATAAGATCACTACATCTGACTTGATTGAGAAAAAATTCAAACACTGAAAAGACACAATGATTATTATATTCCAGACATGTGAGGGCTTCACTGCAATTAGGAACCATAAGCTGATGCCACAGTAGAGAGAACAGGAACAGAGGCCTCTGAGATTAAATATCTAAGAAAGAAGCAGGAAAGCAAAGACAGCCAGAAACAGCTTTCTGAGGAGTAAAAAAAGTGCAGAAAGTTTGGGCTAAAGAGGATGATGTGGAATTATATTCAATGGGCATAGGAGCAAAGTATATACAATATTAAGGAAAACATTTTTTACAAAGAAAACAAAATAAGAGGTCATTAAATTATCATAGTAAAGCCTTTTTTATTATTTATTATTTTTTATTTTTACAGGGACAGAGAGTCAGAGAGAGGGATAGATAGGGACAGACAGGAACGGAGAGAGATGAGAAGCATCAATCATCAGTTTTTTGTTGCGACACCTTAGTTGTTCATTGATTGCTTTCTCATATGTGCCTTGACCGCGGGCCTTCAGCAGAACGAGTAACCCCTTGTTCGAGCCAGCGACCTTGGGTCCAAGGCTGGCAAGCTTTTTTTTGCTAAGCCAGATAAGCCCGCACTCAAACTGGTGACCTCGGGGTCTCGAACCTGGGTCCTCCGCATCCCAGTCCAATGCGCTATCCATTGCGCCACCGCCTGGTCAGGCTAAAGCCTATTTTATAATCAAATAATTTAACTCAATACAGACACTTATGTAATCTTTATCATGCGTGTGCTTTACTGCATCTAAATAAAATATTTCTGGAAGGAAATATAAGAAACTATAAGGAGAGAATCTGCATAGATGGCTAGAGAATAAGAATGAGAGAACTTCATATACACTCACTATGTATTTTTTATATTCCCTTAATTTCAAAACATATAAATATATTACCTATTTTAAGAATTTTAAAAGATAATTTTTATTAGGTATTAAGATATAATGCAGCCATAAGGATCTCAGCTCAACAGAGAACTACCTTTTTCAGAACAAACCTATGAAGCCAGCAAATGAAATGCTTTTCCATTACTCTTAGCTTTAGTGTCATTTCTGAAGCAACTAACCATTAATCCAATGAACAAGTCACAGATAACATCTGAAGGCAACTGTTCCTATCTCCTAGGTAGAGAGTGATGCCTCTAGTCAGTCCCCATACCTTCCTTCCAAGTCAGCCTGGCTTAATTATATATAAAGATTTTTCCTAATAAGATTTTTCTCTTCAGCTATTTCACAGCTCTAAAGACAGACAAAGGTTATAACATGAAAAAGAAAATTTCTAGATCTCATATTACCTATTCCAGTATCTTTTTATACTACATAGGCAATGCCTAAACTTATTGTTTAACCAGCTTGAGGGAATGTAAATTCTCTCACAATGAGCTAGTAGGTTTATTAATAAGATCAGAAAAAGTCTTACTCATGACAGCAATTTCTGCTGGTGCCAGAAAGATGTTCTAATGAACTAGAAAGAAAAGACAAATATAACTTGTAGAAAATAAACAAAAGAAACTATATGAATAGTTATAGTGTTCAAATGAAAAAAATCTATTTCAAATGCAATGACCAAATAAATCCAAAATGGTTGGGAAAGAATAATGAAGACTTTACAATTCAGAGAATGAACACTGACGATCAGAGCCTCCCCACTCTGTGCCAGATACCTCACAATTAACTATGAAGAAGTAAACCAGACCCAAGGAAAAGGTACATTTTAATAGTAAAGAGACATATTACAAATCTAGGAATAAGGCCACCAACTTCAGGAAAGACAGTTAAGACAAATGGAGAGCAAGAAAATAACCTCTGCAACACAGTCAGTAGGGACACACTTGCTAAAAAATATATAGTCTCTAGACATTATTACCAGAATGCACATAAAAAAGGGAAAATTCTCCATATGTTTTTAACTATTGCTGAAAGAGAAGGGGAGAGGTAAGGAAGGGAGAGAGGGAATTAAACTTGAAAATTTCACTCAGTAGAATGAGAAATGCAACTACTCATACTCTTAAGAAATCACTGGAATGCAGAACAGGTTAAATAAAATTTTTAAAAAACAGAGAACCTGAAGTTTTAAACCATTCAAAATACTAAAATGTATTAGTAATAGTAATGGTAATAGTAGCAGTACTATTTTAACAACAGGAACTGTTTTACACTTTCCCAACTATGTTGTGTACAATCACACACTATCATCATCCTCAACTCAGTGTTGAGGCAACGGAGACTTGGAGAAATTCAGGTAATGCTTCATGCTTATTGCAGCTGTTAAGAACTAAACAATGTCACTGCATAGGAAATCCCTTGGAGGAGAAATTTATCTTAATTCCAACAATTTATACATATTAGAAAACATGTAATTCAAACATCTCTGGAAAGAAAACAAAGCTTCAAATTAGATACATATCACCTGACCTATGGAGGTGCAGTAAATAAAGCATCAACCTGGAACACTGAGGTCACTGGTTAGAATCCCTGGGCTTGTCCAGTCAAGACACATATAGGAAGCAACTACTACGAGTAGATGCTTCCTGCTTCTACCCCCCCCCCATTCTCTTCCATTCTTCCTCTCTTTCTCTCTCTGTCCCCTCTCTCCAAAACTCAATAAATAAAATCTAAAAAAAAAGCTACATATCACCACCTCAAAAATGGGACCACAAAATCCCAGCTAAGCAAAGAGAACTAAAGATATAGAGGAGCCACTTGATTTAACTCCAGAAATACAGGTAAACAGTAACCATTCCTGATGATGTCACAACTAATGGGAGATATTCTATCCTGCACAATCTGTTATTTTCAGCTTCTACCTTCAATTCCTCAGTCTCAGATAAAGAAGCCCAACTTCATTAGTACCAAGCTCCAAGCAACAGCAACAGAACTGGACAGCAATAGAGCTACCCAAGTATTTCATTTCTATAATTCATTGAAAACTTACCTGGGACAGCAAAGATATGCTCCATCTCTCAGAATATCGATTTAGAGAGAGAGTCCTTCCCCTCAAATAGGCTTCACAAGCACTTGCCCACACTTATCTGTGGGTAACTGTCTCTACCAAAACACATCTCTCTTACTTTAGTATCTGGAACTCCACCATCAGGCTCCTCTTTAAGAAAATAATAAAAACAAAAAATTCAAATATTCTCTAAATAAAACAATAGTAAAAAGTGGGGGAAAGGAGTAACATTTGACTTCCTCAACTGACACTTTGACTAAGAAATTATGACAGCTAAAAAACAATATTTTTAGTTTTCCCCCAGTTGAGGACCCTGGCCAAGTGGTTCAGTAGACAGAATGTCATCCCAGCACACTGAGGTTGTGGGTTCCATCCCCAGTCAGGACACATACAAAAGCAAGCAATGAGTGCTCAACTAAATGGAACAACTATGGAACGGGGTGTTGATGCTTCTCTCTCTCCCTTAAACCAATGGAAAAAAATAAAAATTAAAGAAGAAGATTTTTCAGAAATTCCTTCTCTTACACGAATTCAACTTTGGTGCCTGTTACAATCTGGGCTGGTAGCAAGCTTCAGTAGGTAAAAGGAACTACATAGCAAGCTAACATTAATGGAAAAACCCTAGAATGAATTCTTTGTGGTTAATCTGACCACGAGGATGTAGCTGTAACTTAAAATATTACATACACAGAGGAGAGTGAGATTTATTTTCTGCTTGGAAAGTTGTTGCTGGCTTTATGATAGAGTTGAACAAACTTCTGTGATAAACCTCAGAACCACTGAAAGCTGTGAGGAGGCTGCCAACTTTGGCCTACACTTCATCATAGAAAAGGCCAGCCCCTTCGATTCACCTAAATTGGTAGATTAGCTCCACTGGTCTGGCAGGTGTACCACAGGAAAATCTGTTGTAACATGAACTGAAAGTCCACTTTGGCCCTGGCCGGATAGTTCACTTGGTCACAGCATCATCCAGAAGTGCATAGGTTGCTGATTTGATCGCCAGTGGGGCCACATACAGAAACAAATGGATGTTCCTCGTGCACTCACGCACGCGTTCTCTCTCTTTCTCTTTCTCTCTCTCTCTCTCTCTCTCCCTCTCACTCCCTCTCTAAAATCAGTAAATAAGAGTAAAAAAAAATGTTAAAAAGAAAAAGAAAATCCATGTTGTTAAATTGCAAGTTTTCAAAGTGAAAAGAGCAAACATCTATTGCAGGTAAACAAAGTAATTAATGTTGCTTAAAACAAGCTACTTAAGTTACAACCTCTGCTACATCGTTTGTGCAATTCCTTCAAGTGGGTTTAGAATACAGCCATGAGATACTACTCCATTATTGCAATCCACTACATGCCTCTAACCACAAAAAAATCTAAAAAGGCTAAATAATTAATATAGAAACTGATTCCTTTTCAGATTTGTATAATCAAATTAGGTGATTTTAAAATGTGATAAATTAAGGGCAAACAATATGTATATTGTATAGACCCACCACCTTTTCATAAAAACAAAATAAAAATGAAAAATAGCTTGAAATAATACATGTTCTATACCTGATTTGAGTTTTTGAATTATTTTTTATTTAACAACCCTTAACATGACATATTCATAATTTTTTAAATATTTTTTTTTAGATTTTATTTATTCATTTCTAGAAAGAGAGGAAAGCGAGAGAGAGAAGGGGGGAGGAGCAGGAAGCATCAACTCCCCTATGTGCCTTGACCAGGCAAGCCCAGGGATTTGAACCGGCAACCTCAGTGTTCCAAGTTGACGCTTTATCCACTGCGCCATCACAGGTCAGGTGACATATTCATAATTTAAACGAAATAGCCACAGAAAATTGCAGGTCATTAGTCTGTTTGATACAAAGCCAAGAGATCAAAGAGGCCAACTCTGTGCACAATGTAGGTTTTTAATGTAGCCGATGTAATTCTCAGGGCAATAAGAGACAGGAGCCTCATTTCAAAATGCGGAGAACACTACTCATATAGGATAAACAAGTGGCCTTGACCCCTACAGGAAATATAATTTAAAATACATATCACATCATTTAAAATTTAAAATACAAATACACAGCATACATTCATGTGAAAAAGGATATGAATATATTTTTTAATTTACCACTTTAACCATTTACTTTATTTTTAGAGAGAGAGGAAGGGAGAGAGAGTGAGAGATAAAAACATCAATATGTTCCTCTATGTGCCCTGGCTGGGGATTGAACCCACAATCTTTGTGTATCAGGACGACACTCTAAACAACAGAGCTATCCAGCCAGAGAAGGATGTGACTATTTTAAAATAGCTTTATTAAGATATGCAATATATTAAGATATAATTCATATAAAATTCACACAATAAAGTGTATAATTTTTAGTATATTCATAGATATTTATTACCATTAGAACATTTTCATCACCTCAAAAAGAAACCCTGTACTGTTTAGCTATCAAATCGTTGTATGTGAATATTTCAGTGCTAAATTTGAAATATCCAGGACATAGTAAACACACTTGATTTTAAGTTTAAAAGCTCAAAATTTGGCCCTGGACGGTTGGCTCAGTGGTAGAGCGTCGGCCTGGTGTGCAGGAGTCCCGGGTATGATTCCCTGCCAGGGCACACAGGAGAAGCGCCCATCTGCTTCTCCACCCCTCCCCCTCTCCTTCCTCTCTGTCTCTCTCGTCCCCTCCCGCAGCCAAGGCTCCATTGGAGCAAAGTTGGCCCGGGCACTGAGGATGGCTCTATGGCCTCTGCCTCAGGCGCTAGAATGGCTCTGGTTGCAACAGAGCGACTCCCCAGAGGGGCAGAGCATTGCCTCCTGGTGGGCGTGCTGGGTGGATCCCGGTCGGGCACATGCAGGAGTCTGTCTGACTGCATCCCCGTTTCCAACTTCAGAAAAATACAAAAAATAAAATAAAATCTCAAAATTTGTTGTCCTTTCCTAAAAAGGAATTTTTAGTATTCAGTCTAAATTTTCTCCTTATACCTCCAGTGTTGAGCCTGACCTGTCTGTGGTGGCGCAGTGGATGAAGCGTCAACCTGGAACGCTGAGGTCGCTAGTTCAAAACCCTGGGCTTGCCTGGTCAAGGCACATATGGGAGTTGATGCTTCATGCTCCTCCCCCCTTCTCTCTCCTTCTCTCTCTCTCTCTCTCTAAAAATGAATGAATAAAATATACCTCCAGTGTCACAAATTTACTCATTCTTTTAAAAGATTCATTAGGTAATTCCTGATTGTGAAAAGGGGTATCAAGACAATCAAACTCATAAATACATGCCCTTTGACCATAAGAACTTGCCACCTTCTTACCACCTACCAAAAATTAAACAAAAATACATAAAAACAAAGCCCATAAACACATTTTTAATGTGTTTTAAAATGCTGCATACATGACAAATAACTACCTTTATTCTATGGTACATGGCTTTCTTGGGTTTAGAAAAGTAGAAACAGGCTGCAACGTCCAACTGTGCCCAATTTATTTAACAGGACCTTAAAGAATGTTAGGCACTTTCTTCCTCCACCCACATTAAATATACACCCCCTAAAACTGTTGATTCACCGGATTCTCAACTGCCAAAGAAAGTAGACAAGCTTAGTGTTTGACATTTCCTTTTGGCAGTCATTAGTCCTTAATGTATCACTGTCTAGAGCAGGGGCCTCAAACTCGCGGCCCGCCAAACAATTTTGTGCAGCCTGCAGACTAATTCACGAAGTTCAAAATATTTTGGATAAAATTAAGTAAGCCTAGGGGCCTACTTGTATTTTTCATTTCTCTAGCATCCTAGCTAGATATTAGCTTAGTTAACAGCAGTTGTGATGCGAACTACAGTTTCTGGTCGTTTTGTGACACTGAGTAAACTGCATGTACGATTGTGCTTGTTGTACTGATTTTTTTTTGTTTTCAACTGCAGTGAGGAAAGTGTTGCGTAACAGTTGCCTTTTGTAGACCTAGTGCGGCCCGCTGAACGGCTGTGATCTTGCTCTGCGGCCCACATACTGAGTTGAGTTTGAGACCCCTGGTCTAGAGGCTAAATGAAATAGTTTCATTCCTTTTCTACTTTAGCAGATCATTTTCTTGGGCCTGAAAAACTGTATCAAAGGCTAAACCCACCCTACAAGAAAGCCACCTATCAAAGAAGTTATAATATAAAAATAATATGATCAAAACACCTCTCTCCATAAGCCTTTTATCACTAAAGCCCGAGCAGTAACTTTCTACAGGTGAGCAAATTAAAGGGAAAGAAAGCTAACATTTCCCAAGACCTCTGGCAATGTCAGTGAACCACCTACCAATAGAGGAAAAGAGGACTGCCTCCAGCCAGTCTTGCTTACAAAATAGTTCTTTAACAGGTCTTCATTCCACCAAGCCAAGAGGTTTGCCATCTCCTGCACACTCATTAATTCCTGATTCTAAATCTATTATTGTTTCTCCCTTAGCCCACTCCTCAATGCCAATCAATGCCAACCTTATCTTTCTGCTTTGCACAGCCTATTTAATATATATAGTTTTAACCTTGCTCCAGTGCTTCATAATAAAAAAACAATTTCATTTGTGTGTGTGTTTTTTTTACCTCCACTGTAACATTATCTCTTCTAAGCCAGGTCTCCTCATTCTTATTTTTGCCTACCAAAACAGCACCAAAAAGGAAAAACAGAGAAAGACAATAGTGGGTAGGATGTTTATATTCAAATAGGCTTTCTCTAGTTAGAGGCCATGTCTTTTAATAATCAAGAGCAAAAGCAAGGAATCTGAAATCATGCTGGCCAACAAAATAGTGTTTAACCTAAAACTGTGTTGAGTCAACTTCTCAATAATAGAAAACCTGTAAATAAATCATGCCCTCCCCCAGCAAAAAAGCTCTGAATACTACCATTTATCCATCTACTAATCAAGGTCTAGTGAACAATGTGAACATCAGTACTAAATTACATGAATAGTTAAGTAGATAATGAAGGATTTCTGATTTTATACATGACAGCTTTAAAAATAGGACTCAGGAGGGCAAGGGTTCTGGTAATAACTGAGGAACTGGACTATGGAATGGAAATGCCTAGATGATTAAACAATGACCATTTTGGCTTTCTAAAAACATGATTATTAAGAATTTAGCCAAGAAAACTGCATCAACCAATGATTATATTAATTATATTCCTTTTGGAGAAACAAGGAACTCAAATCCAATCTAGTGACAAAGGGCTTACTTCGAGGGCACACGTGCACTATAACTGAAGGCACAGCTGGGCCTTAAGAACCGCCAAATGGGCTGCCTAGGGTCCTCCTAGCTGGGTGCACCCTTCTCCAATCTCAAATACCTAGCCCATTCTTACACTCTTGCTGTCTATCTAATTCATAGCTGCTGCTCACCCACAAATCCACTCTGTCATGACCCCTCATGACTGATTCCACTTAATAGCATAATTTCCTACTACAGTACTCATTTACTAACTGCATCATTTTCCATACAAGTTCCCAAAAGAATCTAAGAGACACAGGATTAAGAAGGGAGGTGGGTGAGATAAAACAAGGCCTTCCTGAGGTTGCAGGACAGACACAAGTCTTCAAAGGGCTGTAAACATGGCAAGAACTATGCCCTTAAATATCTAATATACTGACACATATTCAAATAACCATAATGATGACAAGATTGTCTTTTTAAATTTTTTATTATGGGGTTTTCCAAACATATCCAAAATGATTGAGAATAGTAAATGAACTTCTTTATGCAACATCACCAAACTTTAACAACCATCAACTTTCTACTTTATTGTTTCTTTCTTTACTTTTTTGCTGGACTATTTTAAAACAAATCTAAGACTGTGTCATTTCATAAGGAATTCTCTTCTATGTACCATTCCGCATAAACCTATGTTCATATCTGGATGTTCAAAGCTTGTCAAATCTTGAGAGTTAAAAAAAAAATGCCACTTAACCAAAACCTCACATCAAAAACATAGTTGAGTCATCACTGTAACTCTAAAATTAATGTAATTCTTGAATCAGAGCAGTTTTAAGAAAATGGCTAATTTTGCATTGGCTGGGAAAACCTAGTCAAAAAGAATAGTTTCCCTGACCAGGCGGTGGCGCAGTGGATGGAGCATCGGACTGGGATGTGGAGGACCCAGGTTCGAGACCCCGAGATCACCGGCTTGAGCGCAGGTTCATCTGGTTTGACCAGAGCTCACCAGCATGAGCCCAAGGTCGCTGGCTTGAGCAAGGGGTTACTCAGTCTGCTGTAGCCCCACGGGCAAGGCACATATGAGAAAGCAATCAATGAACAACTAAGGTGTCACAATAAAAAACTGATGATTGATGCTTCTCATTTCTCCTTTCCTGTCTGTCTATCCCTCTCTCTGTTAAAAAAAAAAAAAAAAAAAAAAAAAGATGTGGATAAAAAAAAAAAAAGAAAGAATAGTTTGACTCTAGCATCTAGAATTTGCCAAAATGAAAGAGCTATCGACAGCAAATAAGAGCTCGTGAATGAAGTCAGCTTTTAAAAATACTGTGACTAGAAATTTCAGTTTTAAAACTGAATTTTTTTTTTCTGAATGATATAAAATTTAATACTGTTTTGCAAAAAAACAACAACCATCTAACAAATGTCTTCCTAAATCCTTGAGTCTATTTCTACAATTGAGAATTTTAGTAGTCTAAAAAAGGTGAGGGGAAGAGGGGATCCTGGATCACAACAGAAATCACAAAAATAAAGGTATATATATGAATGATCAACTTCTAAAAACCAAACAGTTCTCCCACATACATAGTGGCTTTTATCTATTTTTCACCAATAATACAGAATCATAAATGCAACATAAACAAATAAGTTCTGCTTCCCAGCAACAAGTGCATTTTATTATTATGAACTTTAAAGGTTATAACTGGATATTACTGGTCAAATATTTATGATTTTTCCTATAAAAATATTTGAAGTTATTTTACATTAGGGAATAAAGCAATGTTCATACAGACACAAGAACAAGGGCAAATTAAAACATACATCTTTTCATTCCTAGAAGATGAGTTTTACATTTGAATCTACAAAACCAATAATTCTTCCTAGAAGCAGGGAGAAGTATGCTCTGCATTTCAATGTAAAGGACAATTAGCAAGGCAGTCTTGAAATGAGATGCATTATTCTATTTGGCACAGTATTATAAACAGCAAATTATAAAAACCAAAAATTAGAATATCTGTAACCAGAGTAAAACCAGGAAAGGAAGACAACCATTTCAACACATCTGAAAATAATACATGTAAAACAATTTACTGCCCAGATGTTTCAACATAAAGCAATTCTTTTTTTTTTTTTTTTTTTTTTATTTATTACAGAGACAGAGAGAGGGATGGACAGGGATGGACAGGGACAGACAGAGAGGAACGGAGAGAGATGAGAAGCATCAATCATTAGTGTTTTTTTTTCGTTGCGCGTTGCAACGCCTTAGTTGTTCATTGATTGCTCTCTCATATGTGCCTTGACCACGGGCCCTCAGCAGACCCAGCAACCCCTTGCTTAAGCCAGCAACCTTGGGTCCAAGCTGGTGAGCTTCCACTCAAACCAGATGAGCCTGTGCTCAAGCTGGCGACCTCGGGGTCTCGAACCTGGGTCCTCAGCATCCCAGTCCGACGCTCTATCCACTGCGCCATCGCCTGGTCAGGCCATAAAGCAATTCTAAGGAAGTACCTTGCCTATAGTATGTCTCCAAAGTATGACATTATGAAAAGGTCCTAATGCCATTTGTAGAAACTAACAAAACAAAATCAGTTCTCAGCAGTCTTTGGTTCTAAATATCCAACATTCCACTTTAAATAAATGGGCTATTTGGTGACTGTCAAGTACTTACTTAGCAGTCATCAGATGTGAACACAGATTCAACCCCAAAATAAACAGAAAGAATAAGGACATTCACTCAGAGAAGAAAAACATCAAATTCCACAGACTTTCACCCTTCTATTTTTATATTATGACTAAGAAATATGAAAACCAAAGTTACTTTCAAAAGAGCAGGACTAAAATTAGAGAAGAGGAAATTTACTGGCAGACAGGGCTTATACACCTGCCTCTGGAAAGGACAGTTTGGCAACTAAAGGAGTGTTGTTATTAACTACCATTAAGTCCTTTAAAACACCTAATTTAAAAAAAAAATCAGGATTAATGGACATATAATATTAGGGCAAAATGTTATGATTGGTAAACTTTTACATGTCTCACATGCACGTTCTAAGATAAACAGTTAACTTCCAGAAACTCCTAGTTTGCTACATTTAAACAATCACAATATTTTAAATGAATGAATTTTGTATCAACACAAGACAACTTTGTGCCAGAGTAAAGCCTACCTTTTGGGCTAAAAAGAATAAATTAGGAAGAACTGTATTTTAATTTCCTAAAATAATACCAACTTGTACATGTACAGCACTTTACTCTTATATTCACATCAAATATGGTATCTCCCCTCTGCTTCAAATGGGAAAGAAAAAGAGACCACTCCTGCTGACCCGTGTTGGTGCAGTAAATCAAGTGTTTACCTGGAATGCTGAGAGCGACAGTTCGAAACTCTGGTCTTGCCATGTCAAGGTACATATGACAAGCAATTAATGAACAACTAAAGTGAAGCAACTATGAGTTGATTCTCACTGCCACCCCTCATGCCTCTCTCTGTAAAATTAAGAAAATTTTTATTTATTTATTTTTAAAAAACACCCTTTCTGTCAGCTGTGATCAGACACTTGAAGTACAAGATCATGCACACTGGTGATGGGACTACCTCTTTGGCTCTTTGCTACAGGCACAGACCAAGGAATGGAGCTGTCATGCAAAGCCAAAAAGGACCTGCCACAAGAGACAGGAAAGCAGCCTCAATCTCCACCAATCCAGACCTCTTTTCACTCTGTTCTTGGCTACATTTTCTGCTCTTTCGTTTCAAGGCATTTTGATATTTCTGCAAAACTTCTACCCATTATTCCAACCTCATCATTTTACTTGGTCTTGTTTGAGTGGTTCTCTGCCTTCTAATAAGATCAGGTAGAGAGGGGCAGTTATTATTGACCCCATTTTGCAGCTGAGAAAGCACTGGGGTGGTTACTTGATCAAGCTTTAATGAGTCCTATGAAGCATCAGCTTACTGTCCACCTTCTATGGCATCACATGTGAGAGCACCCCCTGGAGCAGCTCTGGACATAAATGAAAAACCTCAGTTCTGGTTGTAACTGGGTACTATCATAACCAAGTTACTTTCTAGTTCCAGGCTATTTACAAAATGGGTGATCGGGTTTCAGTTCTGGTTAAGATAAAGTAAATACATTCCTCCCTGCCTATACCACTGAATGCAACTAAAAACCCTGGGCAGAATGGAAATGAGAAGGGGACACATCCACAATTATATTTGGAGACTGCAACAGTCCTCTCAGAACAATACATACATACCTACCTACACTCCAGAAAAACTCCATCCATCAACAGCAAAATACATATTCTTTTCAAGTGCAGACAAAACATTCACAAAGGTAGCACTGAGTTGTAAAGCAAATCTTTTTTTTAAATTAACTAATTTATTTATTTACTTTTTTAGATTTTATTTATTTATTTTTATTAGAGAGAGAGGGGAGAGGGGGGGGGAGAGATAGAGAACAGAGGGAGGAGCAGGAAGCATCAACTCCCATATGTGCCTTGACCAGGCAAGCCCAGGGTTTTGAACCAGCGACCTCCGCATTCCAGGTCGATGCTTTATCCACTGCGCCACTACAGGTCTCTGTAAAGCAAATCTCAATAAACAATTTAAAGAATTAAAACCATGCAAAATATGTTCTCTGACCATACTGAATTTGAGTTAAATTAGAAAATTAATAACAGAAACATAAAAAAAATCTCCAAATACTTGGAAATTAAATAACATACTTCTTAAAAAAATCGACTAGTCAAAGAGGAAGACTCAAAAATATTAATGAAAATACAATATATCAAAATTTACGGGTGCAGACCAAGTAGAACTTATATGGAAACAGCACTAAATCTCCACATTTAAGAAGAAAGGTCTCAAACCAATAACCTACCCTACCTCAAGAAACTAGAAAACGAAGAACAAAATTAACCCAAGGAAAACAAAAAAAAAAGAAATAATAATAAAAAATAAACATTACTATCTTTTTAATGTTTAACAGCTTGGTACTTGAGCACTGACCCCCAGATGAGGTTGCCAGGTGGATTCCAGTTGGGGCATATGCAGGAGTCTACCTCACTATCTCCCCTCCGCTCACATTTAAAAAATAAATCAATAAATAAAGAGAAGTGATACTTTTGTAGCCAGAATGACAAAGAAAAAAAAAGAGCTGGCATAAATTACTAACATTAGGAATAAATAAGAGAATATGGCAACATATTCCCCACAAACATCCCCTGGCTGATGGTGCAGTGGATGGAGCGCTGTCCCAAGCACAGAGATAGCCAGTTCAATCTCATGGTCACTGATCCCAGATCTCCGGCTAAACCCGAAGACACCAGTTTAAGCCTGGTCAGGAAACATATGAGAAGCAATCAATGGCACAACTAAGTGGAACGAGTTGATGCTTCTTTCCTTCTCTCTTCCCCTTTCTCTCTCTCCAAAAAAGGAGGGAGGGAAGGAAGGAATGGAAAGAGGGAGGGAGGGGAAGGATGGGAGGAAGGGAGGAAAGAAGGGAGGGAGGGAGGGAGGGAGGGAGGATGGATAAAGGGCAGAAATCAGTGAAACTGAAAATAATAGAGAAAATTGATGAAACTAAAATCTGGTTCTTAAAAAAGATCAATAGGGCCCTGGCCGGTGGTTCAGTGGGTAAAATACCAGCCTGACATGTGGGTTTGGTCCTTGGTCAGGGCACACAGGAGAAGCAACCATCTGCATCTCTCCTGCTCCTCCTCCCCCTCTCTCACCCTTCTCTCCCTCTTCCCCTCCTGCAGCCAGTGCTCAATTGATTCTAGCGTGGCCCCGGGCGTTGAGGATAGCTTGGTTGGTCTGTCAGCCTCAGGCACTAAAAACAGCTCGGTACTTGAGCACTGACCCCCAGATGAGGTTGCCAGGTGGATTCCAGTTGGGGCATATGCAGGAGTCTACCTCACTATCTCCCCTCCGCTCACATTTAAAAAATAAATCAATAAATAAAGAGAAGTGATACTTTTGTAGCCAGAATGACAAAGAAAAAAAAAGAGCTGGCATAAATTACTAACATTAGGAATAAATAAGAGAATATGGCAACATATTCCCCACAAACATTAAAAAGATAGTAAGAGAATGTTACAAACAACTCTTTGTATATAAAATTTGACTAACTAGATAAATGAAACACTTCCTTAAACAGCAAAAACTTCTAAAATTTATCCAAGAAAAAATAGATAACCTAAACAATCTTACAATCCATTAAAGAAATTGAATTTGTAATTTAAAGCCAAAAAATCCGTTAGCTGGACTAGATTGAGGTTCTGAAAATTTCTCCATAGGACCCGACAGCAAATATTTCAGGCTTTGGGAGCCATTCTGCCCATCACAACTATTCAACTATGCCGTTGCAGTCATGGATGACAAGTCCACAAATGGGCATGGCTGTGTTCCAATAAAACTTTCATTTACAAGAATAAGTGGCAACCCAGACTCGACCTGAGCATGATAATCTGTCAACCCCTGCACTAGAAGATAACTAATGTCACTTCCAGATCCTAAACTTTACAATTCTATACTTCCATAGTAAAAAAAAAAAACAACAACAAAACAACAATCTGATATATAGTTCAAGAAAAAGATAATAAATACAATCACACAGGGACAAGTGACTCTGTTTTGACCAAGACTTGTTAAAAATGTATATTATAGTAAACAAACAAAACAAAAAACACAACTCACCAAAATTCAGTCAACCTAGTCTTGAACGAATCGTTACCTCAAAAAGATAAATCAGGCCCTGGCCGGTTGGCTCAGTGGTAGAGCATTGGCCTGGCATGCAGAAGTCTCGGGTTCAATTCCCGGCCAGGGCACACAGGAGAAGCGCCCATCTGCTTCCCCACCTCTCCCCCTCTCCTTCCTCTCTGTCTCTCTCTTCCTCTCCAGCAGCCAAGGCTCCATTGGAGCAAAGATGGCCGGGGCGCTGGGGATGGCTCCTTGGCCTCTGCCCCAGGCCCTGGAGGGGCAGAGCATCGCCCCCTGGTGGGCAGAGCATCGCCCCCTGGTGGGCGTGCCGGGTGGATCCCGGTAGGGCGCATGCGGAAGTCTGTCTGTCTCTCCCCGTTTCCAGCTTCAGAAAAATACAAAAAAAAAAAAAAAAAGGATAAATCAGGACCTTCTTAAGTTGAAAAAAATCTTCAATTCTCCCTATTAACATGCTTTAAAAATACAGTACATGATCATAAACAAAACCTAAATAGCCAAGATACATAAAACCAAGGCTCTAACTTAATATTGTGTCATTGTAGCCATAAGAAATTATCAAAAATATGGGCTAAGCCTGACCAGGTGGTAGCGCAGTAGATAGAGCGTCAGCCTGGGATGCTGAGGATCCAGGTTCAAGACTCCAGGGTCACTGGCTTGAGCATAGTATCATAGACATGACCCCCTCATGGTCGCTGGCTTGAGCCAGGGGTCACTGGCTCGGCTGTAGCCACTGCTCCCACCCCGCCTCCAGCAAGAAACATAAGAGAAAACAATCAATGAACAACTAAGAAGCTGCAACTCTGAGTTGATGCTTCTCATCTCTCTCCCTTCGGTCTTTATGTCTCTCTCTCTCTCTCTCTCTCTCTCTCTTAAAAACAGAAATAAATAATAAATAAAATGTGAGCTGAAATATAGATTAAAATTTTTTATATTGCCTATCATCCCACCACCTAGTGACAATTACTAATATTCTGATATGTTTATAGTTTCCCTTATAATCCAGAAACATTTTTTATATATGAAATCTTCTCAAGTTTGCCCCCTGGCATCTAAAGAGCAAAATGTAATACCAAGGACAGTCTAATAACAACCTTGTGGAGGCTGAAACTCTATCCATCTGCAGCCCAAACTGGGTAGGTTTCCATGTCTGTTCCATCATTCTGATTTCAAGAGACCACTATTATTATTCCATTAAATATTTCATCCAATACGTAAACATGCTTCTTTTTGTATGTAAAAGGTTAAGAACTTGCTTGTTAAATATTGCAATTCATGCCTGACCAGGCGGTGGCTCAGTAGATAGAGCGTCGGACTGGGATGTGAAAGACTCAGGTTCGAGACCCCGAGGTCACCAGCTTGAGTGCCAGCTCATCTGGTTTGAACAAAAGCTCACCAGCTTGGACCCAAGGTCGCTGGTTTGAGTAAGGGGTTACTCGGTCTGCTATAGCCCCACGGTCAAGACACATATGAGAAAGCAATCAATGAACAAGTAAGGTGTCGCAACGAAAAACTGATGATTCATGCTTCTCGTCTCTCTCCGTTCCTGTCTGTCTGTCCCTATCTATCCCTCTCTCTGACTCTCTCTGTAAATAAATAAATAAATACCTTTTTTTTTTTTTTTTTTCCTTTCATTTTTCTGAAGCTGGAAACAGGGAGAGACAGTCAGACAGACTCCCGCATGCGCCCGACCGGGATCCACCCGGCACGCCCACCAGGGGCGACGCTCTGCCCACCAGGGGGCGATGCTCTGCCCATCCTGGGCGTCGCCATGTTGCGACCAGAGCCACTCTAGCGCCTGAGGCAGAGGCCACAGAGCCATCCCCAGCGCCCGGGCCATCTTTGCTCCAATGGAGCCTCGGCTGCGGGAGGGGAAGAGAGAGACAGAGAGGAAAGCGCGGCGGAGGGGTGGAGAAGCAAATGGGCGCTTCTCCTGTGTGCCCTGGCCGGGAATCGAACCCGGGTCCTCCGCACGCTAGGCCGACGCTCTACCGCTGAGCCAACCGGCCAGGGCTAATAAATACCTTTTTAAAAAAATTGCAATTCATATCGCCAAAGTAGCATACATTGGAAGTACCTCAAACCACTTAGAAAGCAATATAAAATATAACTGGGTGAGATGTCTTCCTCAGAATTAGTCTTTTAAACTTCTCATCCATAAAAAAAAAAAATCACACATTAATTTTTTTTAATTTATTTATTCATTTTGGAGAGGAGGGAGAGTGGGAAAGAGAAAGAGAGAAAGGTGGGAGGAGCAGGTAGCGTCAACTCCCATATGTGCCTTGACCAGACAAGTGCAGGGTTTTGAACCAGTGACCTCAGCATTCCAGGTCGACACTTTATCCACTTCGTCACCACAGGTCCATTAATTTTTGACAAATAAGGTTAATTAAATGCTGTTGTCAAGAGAAGCAAGTCCTACATATGCTCAAATTCTGCATTCAATGCAACCTCTATTTATATCTAAATTCTCCCACATATGCTAGGCAGCTCACAGAAAAGCTTACACTAACAATCAGTAAAATCACAGGCATACAAAGCTACAGAATACAGAACTATGGCACACAGGTGAGGTCTGCTGCAGTAAACCCAAGGGTTCACACAAAGCTAGAAATCATAGCATACTATATAACAAAATTCAGCCTCTATAGCCGCACATCAAAGCCACTGGAAACATCTATGACACTCAAGTTAACGCCAGAGCCTAGAATGAGAGGATATGCTAAAAACCTTTCTTGTGCTGTTCACTTTAAGCAGCTAGCAGACACATGGTCTATCTTATTTAATGTGGAGTATTTAATTTCAGAACAGTCACTTATAAAGTCCTACAATGGGAAATGCCACCAACCAATAAAGATGATGATGTAAGATTAAAATTGTATTGTTGACTTTCAAAGATGTACAATAATAAAAGTATATATGTATATTAACAGCTCAGACTTTCAGGTCAGAGAAATCTAAGTTCAAATGTCAGCTTCCTGCCCTGTGGTGGTGCAGCGGTCAGAGCACCGACCTAGAGCACTACTGAGGTCGCTGGTTTGAAACCATGAACTTGCCTGGTCAAGGCACATACGATAAGCAACCAATAAACAGTAAGAGTGAAGCAACTACTTTTCGGCTACCCCCTCTCTTCTTTCTCTGTAAAATCAATAAATAAAATCTTTAAAAAAAATGTCGGCTGTATGTCTGTGTGTTTTTAAGCAAATTAACTCAACAAGGGTTACTATCGGAGTAAAATAGGCAGTAATGTATGTCTCTTAACACAATGACTAGCATATGGTAAGCAGTATAACAGTACAAAAATCCTTATTTTTATTGTTAAAAAAGAAGAAACGGTAAGAAAATAACACATATGTGTATATATACACATGCCCAGAATAAAGTCTTGAATGCTATACACCAGTGGCAGTCAACCTGGTCCCTACCGCCCACTAGTGGGTGTTCCAGCTTTCATGGTGGGCGGTAGCGGAGCAACCAAAGTATAAATGAAAAGAGATTTAACTATAGCAAGTTGTTTTATAAAGATTTATTCTGCCAAACTTAGCAAAAAACCGACACAAAGTACTTGGTAAGTAATTATTATTATATGTTTTAACTTACTGTAACTCTGCTTTATAAATTTTATAAAGTAAAGTTACTTCCCTACTTTATAAATCACCATTACTGTGGAACCGGTGGATGGTTAGAAAATTTTACTACTAACAGAGATACAAAAGTGGACGGTAGGTATAAAAAGGTTGACTACCCCTGCTATATACCAAAAATACCATATTTCCCCATGTATAAGACACATCTTTTTTCAAAATATTCGGGGTCTAAAAACTGGGTGCCTCCTATACAGTGGTGGTTGTTTATTTTTACTTGCATTTCCCACTTTTTCACACAAATGAGGAGTTGTATGAATTTTATGACTAAACCTTGAGTTCAATAACTTTAGGTAATATTTATTTTCAAATTTCGGGCCCCAAAATTAAGGTGCGTCATATGCATGGGATCGTCTTATACGTGGGGAAATACGATGTAGTAGAATTACAACTGTAATCAGAAAAATATCATGCTATTCTAATTTTTAAGAGAAAAAAATGCAGCCATAAAATAATGCAGTAACAAGCTCTTCATAGAGTCCTTCAAAGGCTGGGAAACTTTGGCTATGCTGAAGTGATTCCAGGAAGTCATTTGCAAAAGCTGAGAAGAGATTAGCATCTAAATTAAGTGCTTCCTTCACTACAGAAAAAACATACCTTTGAAATTGAACATTAACTGCTCCCTATTCATATATTCCATATCAAGCTATTATCCAAATCAAATAAAAATTTTACACTTGATATATAGTATTAACATAATGAACTCCCCCTCTCAAATACATGTCCAGTCCAATACAAAATCTGTTCAGTTACTATATACATTCCTCTTCCAGGATTGATTCTATAGCCACTGTATCCATTGTTTTGCCAAGAACAAAGATAAAAATGTATCCTTAAGGAGCAGCATCTCCACCAGGTCCTAAACTGTTACAATTTCTCCTGCCTAAATATAAAATATATAAGCTGTAATACCTGTATGTATAGACTACTGCGTCATTCAGGATATTCAATGAAGAAGTTGAGCTTAAACTCTTATCTACTCTATCCAAGAAACATATAATGCAAGCAAGAAACATAAAACTACATATACAATTTAAAAACAATTTAAAATTCTAGTAGCCATAAGTTAAAAAAAAAAAGGTAAATTTAAGAACAGGTATTATTTAACCAATATATCCAAAATATTATCAATGAGATATTAGTGAGACATTTTATATCCTTTTCTATGTATTAAGTCTTTGAAGACTGCTGTGTAGTCAGTACTTATAGCACCACTTAATTTAGACTAGTCATATTACAAGTGCTGAGTAGCCATGTATGGATACTGGCTACCATGGTGGATGACTCCAAGCTAGAGCTACTCAAGCCCAAGTTATGTGCTTCTTGCCAATTATTAAATCCTAACTCCAATCATTCTACACATGACCATGAACTGCTGGGCAAAATTGCTCGGGCCAAAACCAAATGAAATTCATTTAAAGACTGAAGACCTTCTATGTTTCAGATGCTGTGTTAAGTGTTTTCAGTTTGGTTTCTTTTATGGGGGAGTCAGGAGTTGAAGACGGATGTGGTAAGAAACAAGTAAGCCCTGGCCAGTTGGCTCAGTGGTAGAGCGCTGGCCTGGCATGTGAAAGTCCCAGGTTCAATTCCCAGTCAGGGCACACAGGAGAAGTGCCCATCTGCTTCTCTACCCTTCCCCCTCTCCTTCCTGTCTAACTCTCCTGCAGCCAAGGCTCCACTGAAGCAAAGTTGGCCCGGGTGCTGAGGATGGCTCCATGGCCTCTGCCTCAGGCGCTAGATGGCTCCAGTTGCAATGAAGCAAGGGTCCAGATGGGCAGAGCATCGCCCCCTGGTGAGCATGCCAGGTGGATCCCAGTCAGGCACATGCGAGAGTATGTCTCTTTGCCTCCCCACTTCTCAGTTGAGAAAAATACAAGAAAAAAGAAGTTTGGTCCCAATAAATTCTACTACTGGAAAGACAACTCAAAGCAAATGCCCTAAGAAAGAGAGAAAGGAATGTTATTAAGAATCAGCAAAGCCCTGGCCAGCTGGCTCAGTGGATAGAGCACTGCCTCAGCATGTGGACATCCCAGGTTTGATTCCTGGTCAGGGCACACATAAGAAACAACCATTTGCTTCTATTCTCCTCTCTTTCTCATTTCTCCCCCCCCCCCCCCCCCCCCCCCCCCCCGCAGCCAGTGGTTCGAGACTGGTTCCAGCGTCCGCCCACAACTAAGAATAACTGGGTTGATTGGAGCATCGGCCCTGATGGGAGTTGCTGGTGGATCCTGGTTGGGATACATGTAGGATCTCCTTCCTCTCACTTAAAACTGGAACATCCCACAGCAGAATAAAAAGTGTTAAGAATTCAGCTGTATGAAGTACAGAGCTCTTCAGAAGGAAATTTTTCACCCACATTGAGATAACTTCCTCGAACATTGTAACATACAACTGTACTCCAAATTCCCCTACATATTTAAGGAACAAATTTAACCCATTAACCCAGTAGTCTATTTTAACTCATTAACCTAATAGTCTGAACCCTAGTTATATGAATATTTGTTTTTATGCAAGAACATTAAGATCAAACTATTTTAAAATTTAAAAACACCTGCACAGAAGAAAGGAAAAAGAACTGGAAATACACATCCCTAAATATTAATAGTACTCTAATGGTGGTTCAGTAATTTACACATGTATGACTTTCAATTATAAAAAAATAAACAATGTGGCAATAACTTTTTTCAAATTCAATTACATTTCCTTTTAATTCAATCCATTCACTTCTAAACCTTTTAAGATTAGGACACCATCCAAATTATTTTTCCTTCTCCAGAACCCTCACAGGCAGAGTAACCTTAGACTGATAGAGCAGAAACAAATTAAACTTAACCACAATAACCGCATTTCATTTCAAGGAAACCTGGAAGTCATTTTTGGAACTACAAAGATCTACTGAATATTCTGAGGAATTTCCATGTTAAGTAAGTAGGGGTCAAATGCATTAGTTTTAACATCAATAATCTCTTAGAGAATCCTAAAGCAAGTTAGCAATAGAGCCAAGAATATCCTCCAACTCTTCAAACCGCAATTCAAGCAGGGCCATTAGGGCTGCTAGACTCCAGGCGGCCCTTGAAGCTTTTAAAAGAGAGTTTGACCCTCATCTGATGTTAGAATTAAATTTAAATCCACTATGATCTAAAATATCACTTTCACTCAATACTTATTTCGGCATATTTGGTTTAATGTTTTTCTACAAATGGCATCTGTACACTGAAAGATCTACAGAAAGTAGATCTTTAACCATCCATGGCCACCTCTCCCATAACATTCTAAAATGTACGGTAATAAGAGCAAGAACCTTTGTTAATATACCCTTAGCACTAAGAATAACCAAAATTGTTCATTTCATGCATTTTCCCAAGTCAGCATGAGCTCATTAAGCAAGCACTAAGTACCTCTTTCTAGCATTATACTAGACCCTGAAAGAATATTTTAAAAATAGTTCCCATCTTTCAAATGCTTAAAACTTAGTTGCAAAAGTTATTCAGATAGCCTGACCATATGGTGGCACAGTGGACAGAGCATCAAACTGGGACACAGAGGACTCAGGTTCGAAACCCCAAGGTCGCCAGCTCATCATGGCTTGAGGGTGGGCTCACCAGCTTGAGCGTGAGGTTGCTGGCTTGAACATGGGATCATAGACATGACTCCATGGTCACTAGCTTGAGCCCAAAGGTCACTCGTTTGAAGCCCAATGTCACTGGCTTGAGCAAAGGGTCATTAGCCCGGCTGTAGCCCCCCAGTCAAGGCACATATAAGAAAGCAATCAATGAACAACGAAGGTACCACAACAAAGAACTGATGCTTCTCATCTCTCTCCTTTCCTTGTCTGTCTGTTCCTATATGTCCCTCTCTCTGTCTCTGTCACAAAAATAATGTTACATAGATAAAGGAAATACAATTAAGCAACAATTCAGGAGAGTAAACAATTATGTGCACAACTTCAAGCAGCAAAAAATAATGTAGAAAGGTACAGTTTAAAATGGCCTTCAGCAAAGAAATGACAGAGGGGAGATGGGGGGAGGAATGTGGGCCTTGGAAGAACAGGTTAGGATTAAACAGGTGGAAAGGGAATTTCAAAAACATAATGAACAATGTCTTACCAAAGGCATAAGCTCAGACTAGCTGAGCAGCTGGTACAGACTGAAAAATAGAGAAATTGAAGAGCCTAGAACAAGACAATGAGCAGTGGAAACAGAGCAGTTTCTCCACCTTATTTGTACACTGGAATCACTTAAGAGAACTTTAAAAATACTGAAACCTACACTGCAATCCAGTGATTTTGACTTAATTGTAGACCTAAACACCAGGATTTTTGAAAGTTCTTGGGGTTTTAATGTGTACCCAAAGTTAAGAATCATTGCCTTACAGGAGAAAACCAATGTAACTTGTTATGTGACAACACAGAATAAGGAAAAAAAGACTCAGGAGATTATGAAAAGATTTTGAGGGTATATAGCTATTAAAAAATGACATTATTGAGATAATCCAAGAAATAAAAAAGTAAAAATATGTGAGCTCTTCTAGACTTTACCATACTCTGTCTACAAGTTCCACGTAGTGAACCAGTTTTGGGGTTTTTTTGTTTGTTTGTTTTGTATTTTTCTGAAGTTAGAAGCAAGGAGGCAGTCAGACAGACTCCTGCATGTGCCCGACTAGGATCCATCCAACATGGCCACCAGGGGGCGATGCTCTGCCCATCTGGGCTGTTGCTCTGTTGCGGCCAGAGCCATTCTAGCCCCTGAGGTAGAGGCCATGGAGCCATCCTCAGCGCCCGGGCCAACTTTGCTCCAATGGAGCCTTGGCTGCGGGAGGGGAAGAGATAGAGAGAAAGGAGAGGAGGAAGAGTGGAGAAGCAGATGGGCGCTTTTCCTGTGAGCCCGATCAAATCGGGGACTTCCACACATTGGGCCGATGCTCTACCGCTGAGCCAACCTGTCAGGGCCCATAGTGAACCAGTTTTAATTAATCCATATTATCTCAATTCTCCACATACCATAATTATTTGCCTAATATTTTTCAACAGAAATAATCAAAACTTAAAGTGAACCATCTTTTAAAAATCAAAGTAGCCTGACCAGGCGGTGGCACAGTGGATAGAGCATCGGACTGGTATGTGGATGACCCAGGTTCAAGATCCCGAGGTCACCAGCTTGAGTGTGAGATCATCTGGTTTGAGCAAAGCTCACCAGCTTGGACCCAAGGCCGCTGCTCGAGCAAGGGGTTACTCGGTCTGCTGTAGCCTCCCCCCCCCCCCATCAAGGCACATATGAGAAATCAATGGACAACTAAGGAGCCGCAACAAAGAATTGATGTTTCTCATCTCTCTCCCTTCCTGTCTTTCTGTCCCTATCTGTCCCTCTCTCTGTCTCTTACACACACACACACACACACACACACACACACACATCAAGGTAGAGCTCAATCTAAAGAAAATAAAATAAACTCTCCATAAAATCCTCTTGAGTTTCCCAGCTAGAAATAATCTCCTCCTCTTTGCAATTTTAGCAGTACTGGAATAGTATTCTCAATAAACGCCCTGTAGAGCCCTCGTTTGTCTCAGAAGGGAGGAATCAGTGCCTCGTTTCTCCTTTTACTCAGCACTCATCGTAATACTTTGCACGTGACACTTACTCAACAGGCAGACATTGCCAGTTAAGTTCTGGTTGTCACTAGAGGTTCTAAATACTTTTGAATGCTTCATAAATAAGCAAAAATATATCCCCAGTTGCTTCTGCCTCTTGCAGACCTCCTACTGTTCGAAGCTTTCAAGTGTGATCACTGCCCTCCCCTTTATTCTTACTCCATCACTTCTCAACAGGACCTAGCCTGCGCACTGCTACAAGAGTTAATGCAAGGAAATTAAATATGTTTACCTTTAGAAGAAACATGGCCAGAGACCATCTTCTACAATGTATTTCTGAATCAAGGTAATTTCTTTTAAAATCCACACCATAATCCTAATATTTCAACCAAACATCGATCATTGTTCTAGTTTTCACTTGCACAATAAAATGTTAAATAAGTGTATTGTTATGGTCTCCATGTCTTCAGTATAAATGAGTGATTCCCACCTTTATTTACATCCATAGCACAAATAGTAAGTACTATTTGTCTGACACTCTAGGGAGCAACCAGAGGTTTCTGGTCTTCATGACCGGGATGACTAGCCTGAAATCTCACCAACCACACGGCTCAAGGGATATCTTGTAGACTGGTTAGGATAGGAAGCTCTAGTATGGAGCAATGAGAACAGATTTACCAAATAAACTCCCTCTCAAAAGGCTGTTTATTAAAGTGATTTCCTAATTATTACTACACTGGACACTTTAGCATCACTTCACCCCTACATGTGAGAGCAAATAACTGATCCACATACAGACCACAAACAAGTACCTTGTTTTCATGTATAAGTCTCTAACATTGTGAGTCAGTCATCATCAAATTACCTATTTTTTATTTTCTGATTTTTTTTTTTTTACAGAGAGAGTGTCAGAGAGAGGGATAGATAGGGACAGACAGAAACGGAGAGAGATGAGAAGCATCAATCATTAGTTTTTCGCTGCGACACCTTAGTTGTTTATTGATTTCTTTCTCATATGTGACTTGACCGTGGGCCTTCAGCAGATGGAGTAACCCCTTGCTCAAGCCAGCGACCTTGAGCTCAAGCTGGTGAGCCTTGCTCAAACCAGATGAGCCTGCGCTCAAGCTGGTGACCTCAGGGTCTCGAACCTGGGTCCTCTGCATCCCAGTCCGACACTCTGTCCACTGTGCCACTGCCTGGTCAGGCTGTATTTTCTGATTTTCAAGCTTAGGTATGGATTTATAAATGTACTACATTTTCACTGTGACTTATCAACCGTTTTTTCCATTTGGTTTAACTAAGCCTCTAATCTCATTTTTCTGAGGTAGATTGCATACAATCAAGACATGGCAATGGCTTAAAAAATTCAATATGCTTCACTAATTTCACAATATGGTAGAAATAAGATAAACACAGGAAGGTATTCATCTTCACCCTAAGAATTGCATCATGCATCACTATTATCTGTTCACTTATATAGGCATATAAGTAAACAAAGAAGATATATGGCAAATAAATGAGAAAATACAAAGATCTTTTCTTGAAAGAAATAGGCAAAAATCACTAGTGAGAAATAATTTCTATTGTCCTTCTTTCCTGTAAAATAATTTTATGTACAGTGGTACCTTGAGATACAAACAGACGAATTTTTAAGATATGAGCTGCGACTCAGTCCGTATTTTTGTTCAAGATCCGAGCAAAATTTTGATATACGAGTTGTGATTCAGGAAGCTGCCGCTAGTTGGCACGCTGGCACACGGGTCCAGTATCAGCAGTTTGATATACAAGTTGACTGACTTACGGGCTTGGTTACAGAACAAATTAAATTCGTATTTCAAGGTACCACTGTACTATTTTATTTCATTTATTCCTTCTTTGCTACAATAAAATATTGGGTACAAGGTCTAAACTACAGTAACCCTAAATTAGCATTACATAACTGGAATGGAAGAAGGATTAGAGAATGAAAATGAAAGGCATCAATGGGAAAAAATCAATAAAAATGGTATTTTCTATGTAAAAAAATCATCTGTCAACTTTCACAGCACTGGTTTATAAACCCAAACTTCATAACTTCAGAGACACTACTCAGTCTGCTTAATACAGATCTACTTGGCAATTACCTGCTCTTATGATATTCTATATGGTTCATGAAAAGAAGTTTACCAACTATATTTTCAGCATTATATTTTGCTGAATATTAAATGGCCACCTAGAAGTGATAATAGAATTTTAAGGGTATTAAAGATCATTATCCTTAGGAGATGCATGTTGAAATATTTAGAGGTAAAGCAACATAATGTCTGCAACTCACTTTCAAATGTTTCATTAATAAAAGGTTGTGTAAACCTGACCAGGTGGTGGCACAGTGGGTAGTGTTGACCTGGGACTCAGAGGACCCAAGTTCAAAACACTGAGGTCACCAGCTTGAGCTCAGGTTCACCAGCTTGAGTGAGGGGTCACGGGCTTGACCGTGGGATCATAGACATGACCCTACCTACGGTCGTTGGCTTGAGCCCAAGGTCACTGGCTTGAGCAAGGGTCATTGGCTCAGCTGGAGCCCCCCGTCAAGGCACATATGAGAAAGTAATAAATAACTAAGGTGATGCAATGAAGAACTGATGTTTCTCATCTCTCTCCCTTCCTGTCTGTCCCTATCAGTCCCTCTCTCTGTCTCTCTTGCTACAAAAAAAAAAAAAAAAAAAAAATAGGTTGTATATATAGACACATATAAACACATACATTTATACACACAAACAGGCACACATTTTTAAGTGTTATGCAGTAAATCTAGATAAGGACTGATGGGCCCTCGTATTATTTTTATAAGTTTAAAATTTTTCAAAATAAAGGTTGGGAAGAAAGGAACACATAGAAAGCCATCTATTCCTTAAAAATTCTGCCTCAACCAAAGACTCCAGGAACCAAGTACATATTTGCTATTTATCTCAGATTCAAAATCTGTTATGGAAACTCCTCTTATTTTAAAGAAAAGTTCTGATACTCACATTGCCCATGTACTCCGAGAGCAGGTCCTGCAGGGCCTGGCGGACAGCATTACACTCGGCCACGATTCTCTCCCGTCGGTCATCACGAGTGCAGGACGAGTCGGCCATCAGGGCGGCCCCACTAATAATGCTTTCCAGGCGCTCTTCCAGAGAAGGTCTAAAGCGCTCCTCGCTGAAGCTCAAGGGGTCCACAATGATTTGTTTCTGCAAAGGAACCATTATTGAATGTTACTGCTACTTTCTGTTCCTTCCATAATTAGAAACATCAAGATATAATACAAAAATTATAATGCCTGAAAGTTATACTCCTTGGCAGATGAGGGGCTATTCCACAGAAGTTGGCGTATGGATCACTTCTCAAAAAAGGCACTAGAAGCCCTGGCCGGTTGGCTCAGCGGTAGAGCGTCGGCCTGGCGTGAGGGAGACCCGGGTTCGATTCATAGGAGAAGCGCCCATTTGCTTCTCCCCCCCCCTTCCTCTCTGTCTCTCTCTTCCCCTCCCGCAGCCAAGGCTCCATTGGAGCAAAGATGGCCCGGGCGCTGGGGATGGCTCCTTGGCCTCTGCCCCAGGCGCTAGAGTGGCTCTGGTCGCGGCAGAGCGACGCCCCGGAGGGGCAGAGCATCGCCCCCTGGTGGGCAGAGCATCACCTCTGGTGGGCGTGCCGGGTGGATCCCAGTCGGGCGCATGCGGGAGTCTGTCTGACTGTCTCTCCCCGTTTCCAGCTTCAGAAAAATACAAAAAAAAAAAAAAAAAAGGCACTAGAAGCAGTACTATCCAGCTGAATGGTGCCTGGATAAGGCATACCACAAATGGTAAACAAAAGTATATCAGCATAAAAATCATTTCAGCCTGACCAGGTGGTAGCACAATGGATAAGAGCATTGGCCTGGCATGCTGAGGACCCAGGTTCAAATCTCTAAAGTCACCTTCCCGAGTATGGGCTTATCCGGCTTGAGCGCAGGGTTGCTGGTTTGAGTGTGGGATCACAGACATGACTTCATGGTCGCTGGCTTGAGCAAGGGGTCACTAGCTCTGCTGTAGCCCCTTGGCCAAGGCATATATGAGAAAGCAATCAATAAACTAAGGAGTTGCAACAAAGAATTGATGCTTCTCATTTCTCTCCCTTCTTCTGTCGGTCTCTCAAAAAAAAAAAAAAAAAAAAAAAAAAAAAAAAAAAAAAGAATCATTTCAAACTACTTAATCTGAACATCTAAAGGCCAGCCTATATAGTATTAGGAAGTTACGAGATGAGAATTACAGGAAAAAATAAAAGTTAGCTCTCTTTCTCTTTTCTATGTACAGAGTATAAAACTGCTACCTGACACTAGCAGAACTGTTTCACCATAAAAAGATAATACTGATATCTGTCCTCAAAAAGTTTCAGACAATAATGCATTTTTTTTAAATTTTATTTATTCATTTTAGAGAGGAGAGACAGAGAGAGAGAAGGGGGGAGGAGCTGGAAGCATCAACTCCCATATGTGCCTTGACCAGGCAAGCCCAGGGTTTCGAACTGGCGACCTCAGCATTTCCAGGTTGATGGTTTATCCACTGCACCACCACAGGTCAGGCAATAATGCATTTTTAATCAATATCAATTATTTTCCTCACCTTACACATCTCATCAAACGTTAGGAACATTTGAGTCTCAAATTTATCCTATTATGTCTAAATTCAAAACTTTTTCTCAAAGATCTCCAGGAATTCTGTAAAAGATAGTAGCAATCTGTTTGAACAAAGCCACTCTGTGACTTAACTGCCCTGAGAAGAATAAATCCTTCCTCTGTCTTCCCTTCACTCCCTGACTCCATTTAAATCCAGTGTTACTAGTGATGAGTGAGAATAGGTCACAAGCTGTAGGTACAAAGTCAAATATCAACACTCCCAGGACAACAGCTACTGGCTGGTCTCCCTCCAGCTTTTCCACTTGGTACAATTTATCCTTACACTGGTATTTGCCTTTAATTTATCCTTATGCAAGTATTTGCCTTTAATTTTCCTTTATGGGGACTATGTTCTTACTGATTTTAACTTAAATACCAAAGATTTCCTTTAAAAAAAAAAAGCTCACTCTTTTCCTTCCAAAGAACCCTCAGTTTTGAAATTTAACATGTAATACTTTGAGTTCATTATTATTTTTTTTTTTTTTGTATTTTTCCGAAGCTGGAAACGGGGAGGCAGTCAGACAGACTCCCACATGCGCCCGACTGGGATTCACCTGGCACACCCACCAGGGGGCGATGCTCTGCTCATCTGGGGTGTCGCTCTGTTGCAACCAGAGCCATTCTAGCGCCTGAGGCAGAGGCCACAGAGCCATCCTCAGCGCCCAGGCCAACTTTACTCCAATGGAGCCTTGGCTGCGGGAGAGGAAAAGAGAGAGAGGAAGGAGAGAGGGAGGGGTGGAGAAGCAGATGGGCGCTTTTCCTGTGTGCCCTGGCCAGGAATCGAACCTGGGATTCATGCACGCCAGGCCGACACTCTACCACTGAGCCAACTGGCCAGGGCCTGAGTTCATTATTAACCTACATTTTAACTCGTCATTTTTCTTACCAGATTAAGTTACTACAGGATTTCTCTGGTCAAAACTGAACACAAAATTCATTCTGACCATCAGAAATAAGAAATGAATGGTCACAGAACTTAAACAGAGTCATAGAGCTACAGCCTGTGATCATTCAGTCCAAATCCTTCACTTATGAATTAAGTGGCCTTCGATATTATTCTACTTGGGGCAAAATGTAACCCTCACTGCTTTAAAAGAGACCAATACCCAATACTGCCAAATTTGAGTGGGAAAAACAATAGTGCCAGTAAATTATAAGATGCATCATAAGAGTTTGCTATAAGGCCATTTAATGCTTAAGGTTCCAGAGTAAAATTTCAGTTCTAACATCATGTTTTTATAACTTATGAAAAGCATAAAATCAGCCATTCATATCAGCAAGGATCGTTACCCAAACCAAAGTAAAGTGCTGAGACAAAGGAAAGAAATGGTAAAGGGAAAAAATGTTAAAAATAAAATGCACTCTACTGTATTGATTCTATAAAGCATTCTAACATATGAAAAGATGCTACCTACCTGGAAAGCAGTTTTCCCTTATGTTAATAAAATTTTAAAAATTAACCCAACAGTTGGTTTAAAAAAATTAAAAACCACTTTAAAAAAAAAATCTTAAACTGCTGCCATCTACTGGAAGGCAAGAGGCATTGTGGGTAAAAATTTTAAAAACACAAAACCTACCCCAAAAAATTAGGATTAGCTACATCGGACAGTGTGTACAAAGAATATACAGACATCATCTATAAAAGGTAATTGTGCCTGACCTGTGGTGGCGCAGTGGATAAAGCGTCGACCTAGAAATGCTGAGGTCGCCGGTTCAAAACCCTGGGCTTGCCTGGTCAAGGCACATATGGGAGTTGATGCTTCCAGCTCCTCCCCCCTTCTCTCTGTCTGTTTGTCTCTCTCTCTCTGTCTCTCCCTTTCCTCTCTAAAATGAAAAAATAAAAAAATTTAAAAAAAAAAAAGGTAATTGTATAGGATTATGCTACAAAAGTATTTTAACCCCAAATTTGCTTCCACTTAATTAAATTTTATCTATTATTACAATTTAGTCATTGAGAAGAAAAGTATATCTAGGCAGACAAGTAAGCTTATTATGGCATTTCTGTTTTAGTCATTTATGATGTGTATTTCCCACCAGACTGAGCCCACCAGACTGTACATTTTGTCTTTGTATCCCCAGAGCTTCACATCTGACAAAAGGTTAAAATCTTGGTTGAAATTAACTGAACTCATATTCTCAATAAAGAATAACCTCATAGAAAATACAAGATGCATAGAAGAATTCAGAAGTTTAACTCAAACCAAAAAAGGAAGAAAGCGCCTGACCAGGTGGTGGTGCAGTGGATAGAGCATCGGACTAGGATGCAGAGAGGACTCAGGTTTGAGACCCCGAGGTCGCCAACTTGAGCACGGGCTCATCTGGTTTGAGCAAAAAGCTCACCAGTTTGAGCCCAAGGTCACTGGCTCTAGCAAGGGGTCACTTGGTCTGCTGTAGCCCCCTGGTCAAGGCACATATGAGAAATCAATCAATGAGCAACTAAGGAGCCACAACGAAGAATTGATGTTTCTCGTCTCTCTCCCTTCCTGTCTGTCCCTCTCTCTGACGCTCTCTGTCTCAAAAAAAAAAAAAAAAAAAAAAAAGGAAGAAAGTGAAAGATAAATACTTTCAGCCAAGTCAAGATAAGTAGACTGATGAGTCATAAAATTTCTTTCAACTTAGATTGCAAATCTAAGTAAAAATTGAGCTTTCATTAGAAACCTTGATCACATTTTCCCAGAAATCTGTTAACTTTGCAAGATGGTCAAGAGCCTGAAGTTTCCTCGCAAGCATAACTTACATCAAAGTTATTGAGAGCATATGCCAGTTCTCCTCCTCCTCCACCCTGGTGCTGGGAGGCATCATCTGATGCGGTGGCCTGGGCTGCATTGGAAATGCCTGTGACTGCCTGCTGCAGCTGCTTGTAGATCAGGTCTCTGTTGGCCTTATAGGCTGCAACATCAGGATGCTGTAGACAAGCCTGGGATGCAGTATAGAGAATCGGAACATTCTTTTGCAGGATTCCTCTGGCTGCAGCCATCTGATCACGATGGCCCACATCTTTCAGTTCCTACAAGAGTAAAACAAGAAATTGGAGCAGTCTCTATATGGGTTCTATTCATATATAACTTTGTCAGTAAATACTAAAAAGTTAGAAATTCTACTAATTAGACACAATATTTTCATTAAGTCTAGCTTGAAAGTTCATCAAAAAGGAGGCAGTATGACTAGTAGGTAGAGTTCAAACTTTTCCAAACCACATACACCTGAATTTCAATCTCTAGCTCTACTTTTTCCTGGCTATTGTGATCTTATTTTAACTCTCCATGGTCAGTTTCACCTTCTGTAAAATAGGAACAATAATAGTACCTCTATTGTATTGAAAATTAAATGGGGTAATGCATGTAAGTTACCTACCATAGTGCTAAATAAAAAGCAACACATGAAACTGATTAGCATCTTGATTACAACTATATAAAGATGTACCTATTCCAACCAAAATAGAAAAATCATTCAGAGACATACTTAAACAAAGTAAGATTTATTATGAGGATTTTTAAGTTAAGTTTTAAAAATTCATTACAAGAATTTTTTGAAATTTAGGATAGTATACCACAGGTGTATCAAAACTATGCAAAACAGCCAGGTGTTCTCCCAAGTACACAAGTCCTGCCTCCCCTCCCTTCCCCAACCCCAAAGACTACCTTAGGACACGAGTCATTAGGCACAAAGCTGAGGCTCATGTGCTCCCTGACTATAAATCAAAAGGTTTGTATTTCATTGTAATACTCTATGTACATGGTTTTAAGTGAAACTGTCCTTTTTTAATTTCTACCCCATAATTATAACCCACAGTTAAAAAGGATTTGTGGTTCCTGGATGATTTCCACTACTAGCATCGACTTGGTAGGGTGGATGTGCTAGGTGACAAATAATACCAACAATAAGCAAGATGAAAAGGGGTACTTCTGATATCCCACTGATACTGAAATTACTCAAAGGAAAAAAATTTAAGTCTTTAGTAAATGTGGAGCACCACCACAGAAGAGAAATATGTGACCACCAGAGCTGTTCCAACTCTATTTTATTATGTGATTATAAAATTTCAATGTTAATGTCACCAAATGAATCCTAGAGTATAAATTTAATGTGTTAAAAGTGAGTATTACATGTGTAAACATGTAAGAGAAAATTGACTAACCTACAAAGGTCAAAGTCAATTCTCCTTAATGGCTCATCTTTCAAGATGAGCTCCTAATTAAGCATTAGAGACATCAAAGTGGTTTCCTTATCTGAAATTTCAACTCACTATATATTTTGTTTGCATCTTTATTCAAAAGTTGTGTAATATGACAGCTTTCTTTTACTCCTATAATTCTTTTCTCATTTGGAATCTGAATTTGCGATTCACAAATTTGCTCACAGCACTCCAAATGCCCTATAGCACAGCACTTTAGGCTAAAAATTCAGAAACAGAATGCTGTGGATTTTGAGAATCAGTGATCATTTCAAGTCTCAAGCTATGAAGGGAGATGAAACTTACCATTATGCTTAAACAGCTAGTGTATAAATTCTGTGTAGCATTTTCAAAATGTCCTGCCCTTACCACAACACCTCAAGGATGTGAAGTCTGCTAGGGAGGCATTTGCCTTTAACCACTTGTATTCCCCTCTGTTTTGTAAAAGTTTTGCAATTGGTTTTGGCATTCTCCCCAAGTACCTATAATCTAGATCAGTGCAGCCTCTTATAAAGATCACCAGAGAAACTTGTGGTCACCTCAAGTTAATAGTGTTGGAATTACTATTGAATGCTTGACCTACCTAAAGCCACTGCCTGGCCTAGTCTAATAAACTTCTACCTTTCCAAAGACTACATTAGGTTAAATATTCAGAAATAGAATCCTGTGGATTTCAAGAATTGATGATCATCTCAAGACTGAAGCTATAACATGCAGCTTGGGCTAACCGTTATGCTTAAGTAGCTGGTGTATGTGTTCTATATGGCTTTTTCTAAACGTCTTGCTCTCACCACAATGTATCTCTGGATAGATTTCCATTTATTAAGTATTGGGAAATATATTTTAAGCTATGATAAAAATGACAGCTAGCCTGACCAGGCGGTGGCGCAGTGGATGGAGCGTCTGACTGGGATGTGGAAGACCCAGGTTCGAGACCCTGAGGTTGCCGGCTTGAGCGCGGGTTCATCTGGTTTGAGCAAAAGCTCGCCAGCTTGAGCCCAGGGTCGCTGGCTCCAGCAAGGGGTCACTCGATCTGCTGAAGGCCCGCGGTCAAGGCACATGTGAGAAAGCAATCGATGAGCAACTAAGGTGTTGCAACGTGCAACGAAAAACTGATGATACATGCTTCTCATCTCTCCGTTCCTGTCTGTCTGTCCCTGTCTATCCCTCTCTCTGAATCTGTCTCTGTAAAAAAAACCAAAAAACAAAAAAACATGACAGCTAAATATCATTTGTCCCAACTGCTAAATGTTCTACTTTCTCCTTAGTGCTAACAAAGAAACTAGATTTTGTTAAGTGCAGATAAAAAAATGGACACCATCAGAAGGCAGCACTATTTACTATAATAATGATCAATCGTAAATATTCAAAATATATAGTGCTTATAAGTAATCCAGATTAGTGAAGAAAAGTATTAAGCAATATAATACATTACTTATGAAATTAAAGTCCCTTGGTCTACTTTAACCTTTATGACTCACCAATTCAGTTAGGTTTCAGGCAGATTCAAGAACAAACAGAAAACTTAAGAAAGAAATTACTGCTTTCAATGTAATCTGAACTACCACATGTAGTGACCAAGAAATAGAAACTAACTTTGAAGCAATCTATAACAATCACCCTTACCAAGAACTGGAAATTCAAGTAGAAATTTTCTCTTGTTTCCATAAATATACTTGATCAGATGTCTTCTCTTGGACTCAAATGACTTAATGAAATGGCCCATGGTCAAACCCAGCTAGTCCAGGTAATTTACACATACAACACTAGCAGTACTATCCAATACCAACAGATGCTATTAAGGTTTTCAGAAAAATAATCATGGAAATCATAGTTCGTAGTCTAGGTAAAAATTACAATTTTACAAATACCTCAATGAGCTGTAGCATTGACAGCGTGAGGCAGAGGCAGTCCTCTTTACAGGAACCACAACTGATGCTGGCCCATCCTAACCTCTGTCCTATATATTTTACCCTTATCACCAAAGAAGAGCCTGCAGCCAAATGGGAAGTCAACACTTCCAGTGAGCCAATAATATTCTAGCCCAAGAAAGTAATTCTAGCCACACTCAGAATTCCACTCCAAAATGGATGTGTTAGTGAAGTGGCTTATTAGCGTGTTCGTTAAATAAATATTATTGAGCACTACTATATCCAGGCAATGTTTTAAGCACTAGGGATTATAGTAGCAGTTTAAACAGACAAAATCTCTGTCTTCTGAAGCCAGAGAGCCCCAATTCAAAACCTGGTTCAATCACTTATTAATGACCTTGCCTAATTATTTAACCTCTCTGTGCTACATACAGTTCCTTCATCTATAGAAATTACTACCTGACCAATTGGAGTATCTACCTTACACTATTTTATGAAGATTAAATGAGTGTATGTTTTAAAAGGGCTTGATGAAGATTAAATGAGTGTATGTTTTAAAAGGGCTTGTAATAGTGTTTAGTACACAGTAAACACCATTTTAGAGTTATTCATAATTTTTAGCAACATTCCTCACTAGGAGGGAGCTCTGGGTTTTGTGGACTCTGGTCTCTAAACATTCCTCACCCAGATGGTAGTTCAGCCAGGTCCTATGAGTGAACCCCCATGGAACCCCAAAAATGCTGAAAAGAGAGGATGTGTAACAATGTATGTTACACGTGGAAGACTGACAAAAGCTGTAGCAGGTTACCTGCCTATTTTTAAAAGACAGCTTGCCTTGGACCCAGGCTTTATATGACTAAAGATGGTTTACAGGAGGCTAGGAGGCTAGGAGGATGGGAGGACAGAAGGGAGGAGCGAAGGGAAGAGGGAAGAAGGGAAGAAGGGAAGAAGAGAAGAAGGGAAGATGGGAGGATATAAGGGAGGGAGGATGGGAAGATATGAGGGAGGGAGGATAGAGGGAGAGTAGAGGGAGGAGGGACAGGAGGGAGGGAAGATGGGAGGGAGGGGACATGGGAGGGAGGGAGGATGAGAGGATGGGAGGATGGGAGGATGAGAGGATGGGAGGGAGGATGGGAGGGAGGATGGGAGGGAGGATGAGAGGATGGGAGGGAGGATGAAAGGATGGAAGGGAGGATGGGAGGGAGGATGGGAGGATGAGAGGATGGGAAGGAGGATGAGAGGGAGGGAGGATGAAAGGATGGAAGGGAGGATGGGAGGATGGGAGGATGGGAGGATGGAAGGATGGGAAGATGGGAGGATGGGAGGATGGGAGGATGGGAGGGAGGGCAGAATGAGTGGATGAATAAATGGTTAGGTGGGTGGCCAGCTGGCCAGACAAACCAATGGATGGATAAATAGAAGGAATCATATCCCCTGCCCCTGGAGAAACTCTTTTATATATCTGTGCTCAGAAAAACCTTAAGAACAAATAAGTAAATTCCAGAAAGCTTGTAGACTTTATGAGGTTTATTATTTCCTCAATAGGTAGCTGCTGTTCAAATGACACAAGGGAGGCTAAGGGAGCCTGTACACACAGTGAACCCAAATACTGCTCATGAGGAAATAATCCTTTTCTGGACTAGGGCTGCCTGCAAAGATAAGGAGCTCAATGTGGAAGTAAATTATTATATACCATGCCTGGGCACAGAAGAAAAAGTCAAAGGTGACAACACACCAGGAGGCTTAAGCATATAGCAATAGAGGAATTCTGCCAGAAAACACAGTGTAGAAAAATGGACAAGTTACTAAAGGAGGCCAGTGGGTAATATTCAAAAGACAGAATGACATTTCCTTCAGGCTGGGACCTTAGGATAAAATGAATAGCAGCCTAATTCCCAAGAGAAGCACTACTTTACCCCAAGGCCCAGATCCTATAAAAGGCAATTTTATGAACAGGAGGCACACGGGAGCCTATGGCCAGCCAATTCAATGGATTTTACTGTAGGAGACTAAGACTAAAGATTAAAGTATTAGGCCCACGGAAAACTATAAATGAGCACGACATATTACAAACTCAAGACAAGTTTTAAAATCGGAACTAAGAGACCAGATAAAATCACTAAGATACCAGCAGTAAACAGAGAGTAAAAGCAAAGTAATTCAAAGATGGTTTAAGGACTATGCTACAAAAGTATAGGCAAATACAGGGAAACCACAAGGTTGTTACAGCACTTAGGCTTGAAGAAACAAGAGGAGGAAGCAGTTACCTAAATCCAGGGAGCAAGGTGTAGAGCAGGGGTCCCCAAACTATGGCCCGTGGGCCGCATGCGGCCCCCTGAGGCCATTTATCTGGCCCCTGCCGCACTTCCGGAAGGGGCACCTCTTTCAATGGTGGTCGGTGAGAGGAGCACAAGATGTGGCGGTGCCGCAAAGTGTGGCGGCGGCACTTATGTACAGTACTACTTTCAGTGATGCGGGACGCACACGTCACGGCTCCGGAAGTGCGTCATATCACTTGTTACGGCTAGCAGTGACAAATATGGAACCGGACATTGACCATCTCATTAGCCAAAAGCAGGCCCATAGTTCCCATTGAAATACTGGTTAGTTTGTTGGTTTAAATTTACTTGTTCTTTATTTTAAATATTGTATTTGTTCCCATTTTGTTTTTTTACTTTAAAATAAGATATGCACACTGCACATAGGGATTTGTTCATAGTTTTTTTTATAGTCCAGCCCTCTGACGGTCTGAGGGACAGTGAACTGGCTCCCTGTGTAAAAAGTTTGGGGACCCCTGGTGTAGAGAATACCACCAGACACAGGATATAATTTTAAGCCACCCACAGCAACTGGCAGGGAGGGGAATAAAATCCCAGCCTCACTCTCCTATGTCCTCTGATATCCTAGTGGTGCTCCCACTGGCCAAAGCAACCAAGAGCCAGAGGGCAAAGGAGCCCCAGGATGCAGTCCAGATAGATAAGGCTTCTGAGGCAGAAAGCAGGGTGAACCAGGCAGAAAAGAGATCGGGAGGGGCAAACAAAAGATCATCTGGCATGTTAACTAATAACTTCAAGATTTTTATGACATCTTATTTTGGAAGTGTTTGAAATTTACTTTTTTTCCTTTAATACATCAGAGATTATGTTTTAAAAACTCTTCATGTATGCATGGCACACATAATTAAAACTCAGGCAGTGGCCCTGGCTGGGTATCTCAGTGGAAGAGTGTCATCCCAGCACACTGAGGTTGCAAGTTCAATCCCCAGTGAGGGCACATACAAGAACCAATCAATGAGTGCATAACTAAAATGAAAAAACTAAGTGCAACAATGAGTTGATAGATCTCTCTCTCTCTCTCTCTCTCCCCCCCTCCCTCCCTCACCCTCCCTCTCCCCTCTCTCAAATCAATGGAAAAATTTAAAGAAAACAACAAAGTTTTCCAGTAAGTAGCATACAAAATTCTGGACTATTATTATGTTTTATCTCAAGATCATCATCAATTTACTTATTCCACCATTTTACAAAAATATGCAATAATGTCAGTCTAAACGTTCTCACTATCCTCATATAATATTAAGTCTTCATAACCAAGATCTGACTAGGTTTTAAGAATGCAACTATCTGTCAATAAATACAACTAACATTTATTTCAGATATTCAAATAAGAATCTGTATCAAAAACATTAAGTAAAATAAACTATAGACATAAATTGGCTAGCTTGCCATATTTACAGACTTAGCACGCTATTAGATACAATAAGTTCTAAGGACCAATCAGCCTCAGCTAAAGGAAAAAATTATTTGAGATTTATGTGATAGAGACAAAAGCTAATAGGACAAATGCTAAAAGTACATTGAGTACAACTAACTACTATATTACTCAGACAGTACACCAAATCTAGTTATATTGTCTGTAAAATTAAGTACTGGAAATGTAAAAGGATCTTATATGTGCGGATTAAGTATGATCAAATCTTATAGCTTAAAATGAGTAATAACTAAATACTCTTCACCAACTACCCATTGCTGAGGGCCCATTAGTGCCTGGCACTGTATTAAATACTTGACATATATTGTTTAATGGCATCCTCAACCCTAGCCCTGGTTGGATAGCTCTGTTGGTTAGAGCGTCGTCCCAATACACAAAGATTGCAGGTTCGATACCTTGTCAGGGCACATACAGAAATAGATCGATGTTTCTTTCTATCTCTGTTTTTTTCTCTCTCTCTCTTAAACAAACAAAAAAAAAAAATCAGTAAAATTTTTTTAAAACTGCCAAATTTTAAAAATCCTCTCAACCATGTAGGGTACAGTTTTTCACTAATGTAATAACCAAGTGAAAGTTACTAAGAAGTCTTCAAAGCTGAGACTTATTTATTGGACATTTAGAGGTACCAACCTCATTTTCCTCATGCTTGTCTGAGCTCTTAAGAGTGTTCCTGTCCCACCCCCATCTCAGATCATCAGGCAGATCTTCATTACTCCGAGTCAGACATAGTAACTGCTTTACTCTTTAACAATAATTAGTGAGGAATGGAGATGTGACCCAATTCAGATTTAGAGCAAATGTGTTAGGGGCTTCTGCATCATTTGCTTATAAAGACATTCGGAACAGCCCCTCTCCCCCGGCCATACTGATGTGTGTGACTGCATGCTACAGCTTCAGCAGCCATCCGGTGCCAGACACCTTGGAGATGGCAATGCTGGAAAATGTCAAGAACCTGGATCTTTGATGATAATGCAAAATCTTTAAATTTAACAACCCTAAAGTCAAAAACATAACTTGGGACTTAATAATTACTGAGAAAATAAATCCCCCATTGTTAAGTCGTTTTGGAGCTAGCTTTTCTGTGAACTGCAGCATAAATTATCCTGATATAGGTATTGACTAACAATAATAATTCATATTTTCAGGGCTTCTTTAAAAATAAGAATTGAAAGCTTGATCACGACTATGTAAATTTAAGAAGCTGAACAGTGACATATGCATCTCCCCAGCAGAACACGCATCTAACACTCAGCATCCAACAAGAAGGGCTCACAGAAGACTGCAAAGCACCCAACAGCAAAAAAACGCCAAAGAGCTTGGAAATAATAACATGATCCACATGCCACACAACACAAATTCCTAACACTGTGGAAACTACTGATAATGATTAATAAAAACACAGTGAGCCTTGAACAACGCAGGGACTTAGAAGTGTGGACAACCCCTCTATCCCCGTCCAAAATTCTGCGTCTAACTAGTTGGCCCTCCACTTCCACATACTCTAAACCCATGGATCTAAAATATACTTAAAAAGTGAAAAAATGTGAGGAGAGAGGAGAGAGATTTTCTGACACAGAAGTAATTTCAGTATGTTTTAACTGGTGTAAGGTTTTTAAAAAACCAACTTAAACTCTATTATCACCTCAAGGTAATCCTTGAATATACATAACTATTGCCTCTCCTACACTATCGCAAATCGCCAAGTTACATAAAGCAAAACTTTTACATGATGAGAATAGGAATGCAACATAAATACAGCTAAATTTTTTAAAATACTGAAAAAAATACCTTGTAAATTAAATGTTTTAATGAAACTATTCTGACAGAGGGAGGTATTGGTACCTTCAGAAAACCTTGGTAAAATAAAATTTTCCCACTAGGTAATAATATAACAACTTTAATATATCCCCAAATCATGACTGTACCTGCTGCCTTTTAGCTGCCATAATGTTCAGTTTATCCACTTCAGGTTTCAGGGCTTTATACTGTATTCCTAAATCTTGTTCAGTGCCCGCATTCCTCAGTTTCAAAATACCATCTTCCACCTATTAAACATACCCACAAAGAAGAAAAACTTTAAAGAATTTTTTATGCCTTTTAACAGCAATTCAGCAAGCCAAACTTTCTCTTTAGTGTACATGGTACTCAAACATTTGAGCGGCTCCTCCATGGGAGCTTCATGGGAGGTGGAAAGGACAGTATTACTGACTTCTAGTTAAAGAATACAAATTTAACATGTCTTGGTTTCTCAACTCTGGAACTACTGATACAAAGAAATGTTTAATCACTACCACAAAAAAGGAAGGAGTCAAAACAATACATTTGCTACAAGCTCTTCATTAGAACCAAGACAACACAGTAGAGCCAGTATGATGTACACTTCGAATAAAGAAGTGGAAATTAACCACATTCCTGGTCCACTTAGGTAACCCAAGTTCAAAACCAATCCAAATTCCAAGGAATGCTGAACTAAGTATGGCCAGCAGCAGTCTCACTGTGATTGAGAAAACAAATTATACAGACATGGGCCTGTACTTACAACTTTCAGCTGAACAAGCAATTTGTAGACATCTGCCATGTCAGCCAAAATAAGCAGCCGGGTAACAGCAGAGAGCAAAGCTCGAGCTGCCCGAACCATGTTGCCACGCTTCACAGAAGAGCAGGGATCATCTGCAAACTCTCCCGCAGCACTCTTCATCAAATCACCTGTTTTACAGAATGAAGAAAACAAATAGCAGATCACTCTCAGCCCTATGACTAAGGTCAAGCACAGAGAAAACAAAACAGCAGAAATGAGCCCAATAGCTGGTCTACATTTAAAAAAATAAAAATAGTTTAAACTTTGTATATTTTATGCATGAAATTTAGTTTAAGGTTTTGTGTGTGTGGGGGGGGGTTGTCTTTATCTTTTGTTTGTTTTAGAACTTGTTACTAAGAAAAGCACCCTCATTATGTTCTTGGTAAAAGCATAGTATCTAGAAAATAATTTGGTACTAAATATCAAGAGTCTTAAAAATAAAATACTTCTTTCCAATGACCTAACAATATTACTTTTAAAAAAGGAACATTTATTATCCTAATAAACCTAAATCCAAGATTTGAATGAGAAAATGGATCTAATGTTATCTATCCTCACAGTCACAGAATTATACAGAAATACAGGACCATCATGTAGAACTAGCACACTTCATTAACCATCCCAACTGTCTAATGTGTACAGCTCAAACAGTAAGAGACTCCATGATATGTGGAAGACAGAGTTCAGTCACTGACTCACTCATTTTTCTCATAGTAAAACACTGTCAACAGCTCAAATGCTCAACAATAAGCATTTAGTTAAATACACTGTGGTCTAACCTATGACTACTCTGCAAATATTAACATTATATGAAAATATGTTAAGACATATGATGGAACCTTAAAAAGAAAAAATGAAAAAATGATAAATGCATATAATCTGTTGTACAAAAAGAAAAGACTGAAGTCTAGGGGCAAAGAATAGTTTTTCTAGGTTGCAATCTGACCCTTTACAATATTCTATACTTAAAATTTTTTTTTCTATAACAGGTATTATATCTATAATAAAGAAAATTAAGCTAAAAACATACATTTTACTATACTTATTAGGAATATCCAGTTTATACAATCCTGAGTTCAACAATGCTAAGAATTTATAAATATTTATTACATTTCCTAGAAACTTGTCAATAACAAAGCTTTTGTCATTCATTTCTATTAATAATCATATAAGGGCCCTAGTTGGCTGGCTCAGCAGTAGGGGTGTCAACCAGAATGTGGGAGTCCCAGGTCAATTCCCAGTTAAGACACACAAGAGAGGCGACCATCTGCTTCTTGGTCCCCTCCTTATCTCTCTTCCTCTCCCACAGCCACGGTTCAATTGATTCAGTCTAGCGTGTCAGCCTTGGGGCACTGAGGAGAGCTCCATTGAGCCTCTGCCTCAGGCGCTAAAAATAGCTCAATATATATATATGGCCCTGGCCAGTTGACTCAGCAGTAAAGCATCAGCCCGGCATGTAGAAGTCCTGGGTTTGATTGCCGGCCAGAGCACACAGGAGAAGCACCCATCTGCTTCTCCACCCTTCCCCCTCTCCTTTCTCTCTATCACTCTTCCCCTCTCACAGCCAAGGCTCCACAGGAGCAAGGCTGGCCTGGACACTGAGGATGGCTCCATGGCCTCCACCTCAGGCACTAGAATGGCTCCAACTCCAGCAGAGCAATGGCCCAGATGTACCGAGCATCGCCCCCTGGTGGGCATGTCAAGTGGATCCTGGTTGGGCGCATGCGGGAGTCTGTCTGTCCTTTCCCCGCTTCTCACTTTGGAAAAATACTAAATAAATAAATAAATAAATAAATAAGAATCCTATAAGGTGCCTATAATGTCCCTCTTTTATTGGAAGCATAAAGAGGACCAGGGCCATGTCTGTTCCACCAGTTATACTTACAAGTACCGTATGGTGACTACCTTTAGATACCTGAAAAAATGTATCTTCCCTCCCTTGGCTGAATGTGTCCAGATTAAAGCTTAAAGGTCACTCAATCTTTCATCTCTTCCACAAATGTAAAAAAAACTACATTCTCAAAAACTCTAGCTACTTCCAAAAACAACTACCAAATTTCTTCTGGCCATCAAACTTACTTGCATAATCTGAGCTGGGGGGAGGTTAAATTCATGCTTAGATTCACATATTAATTAGGTTTAGAAGCATCATATATGCTAAGAATCAAGCCAAGCTCCGATTCTGCATATTTGTCAGGTCAGAAATAACTTACAATAAAAAATTTCACAGTTAAAACACTTTTTCTGTATATAAGATACAGACATAAGGCACAATTATTATGTGGATACATGACATTAAAAATGTTATCAGCCCTGGCCGGTAGGCTCAGCGGTAGACCGTCGGCCTGGCGTGTGGGGGACCCGGGTTTGATTCCCGGCCAGGGCACATAGGAGAAGCGCCCATTTGCTTCCCCACCCCCCCCCCTCTCCTTCCTCTCTGTCTCTCTCTTCCCCTCCTGCAGCCAAGGCTCCATTGGAGCAAAGATGGTCCGGGCGCTGGGGATGGCTCCTTGGCCTCTGCCCCAGGCGCTGGAGTGGCTCTGGTTGCGGCAGAGCGACGCCCCGGAGGGACAGAGCATCGCCCCCTGGTGGACAGAGCGTCGCCCCTGGTGGGCGTGCCGGGTGGATCCCGGTCGGGCGTATGCGGGAGTCTGTCTGACTGTCTCTCCCCGTTTCCAGCTTCAGAAAAATACAAAAAAAAAAAAAAAAAAAAAAAAAAAAAAATTAAAAATTAAAAAAAAAATGTTACCTTGTGGTATTAAAAAGATAGTCCATTTCATTTGTTAATGTATTTATTCAACAAATATTTGAGCACCATGATACATCAAAGACTGTATGATGTGCCAGGAATACAGGGCACAAGAAACAGCCCATGTCCTCATGGAGCTCGATGGAGGGGAGAGGACAGATAAGTAAACAAAAGCTAATTAAGACAAGACTGCCTGACCAATGGATAGAGTGTTGACCTGTGACGCTAAGGCCCCAGGTTCAAAGCTTCAAAGTCACTGGCTTGAGTGTGGGCTCATCCAGCTTGAGTGAAGGCTCATCAGCTTGCGTGTGGGATTATGGACATGATCCCATTACTGGCTTGATCCCAAAGGTTGCTGGCTGGAGCAAGAGATCACTGGCTCAACTGGAGGCCCCCTTCTTGCCCCCATCAAGGCACATAGGAGAGGAAATCAATGAACGTCTAAAGTGCCGCAACTACGCGTTGATGCTTCTTATCTCTCTCCCTTCCTTCCTGCCTCTTCCCATTTCTTTCTCCCCCTCTTCCTCCCTGTCTCCCCCAAACCCAACTTAAAAAAAGAAAAAGACAAAGAACTTGTACTCAAAGGACTCACAAATTAGGACCTATACAATGCAATCACGCCTGACCAGGCAGTGAAACAGTGGATAGAGCATCAGCCTAGGATGCTGAGGACCCAGGTTTGAAGCCCCAAGGTCAGCTTGAGCACAGCCTCATCCAACTTGAGCACAGGCTTATCCAGCTTGAGCGTGAGGTCGCTGGCTTGAGTGTGGGATCATAGACATAACCCTATGGTTGCTGGCTTGAACCCAAAGGTCGCTGGTTTGATAAAGGGGTCATTGGCTCATCTGGAGCCCCTTGGTCAAGGCACATATGAGAAAGTAGTCAATGAACAACTAAGGTGCCTCAAAAAGGAATTGATGCTTTACATCTCTCCCTTCCTGTCTGTCTGTCCCTCTGTCCCTCTCTGTGTGTCTCTCTCGCTTAAAAAAATAAAATATGAGAGACAAGATGGCGCTGGAGTAGGCGGACGTACCAGCATCTACCTCCCAGAACCAAAGTGGATTAAAAACTAATTTTATGAACTATCAGCTGGAAAAACCAACTTTGGACTAAACTAAAAGGACTCTTCAACCAAGGAATGCTGAAGAAGCCACACAGAGACTGGTAGGAAAAGCGGAAACGCGGAGAGGGCTGCCCAGCTTCTCGGAGCGAACGGCAGCAGGGAGAGACTCGCGTGGCGGGAAGTGAGTTTAGCAGAGGGGAAAGGGTCCTGAGCCCCAGGAACAAAGCCCCAGCCTGCAGCCCCAGAGCCCAGAAGAGGCTTAAGGACAGTATTTAGCTGGAAACAAGTCAGGATACTGTTTGTGAGAGAGTCTGATTTCTCAGACCCAGGATCCTTCTTAAAGGGACCACGCAGAACATCTCTCTCACAAACACTCACCCGGGGCTCCTGGAGACGGAGGGAGAGGGGAGAGAACCACAGTAACAGGAAGAGAGTGCAATCTAGGAGGCATAGGGAAAAAAATTTTGGGAGATAGCCACCCTAACCCCTGGGATGAGTCACTCCCCAAAGCTGAAGTGAATATTTCCCCCGGAAACAGCAATACCAGCAAAGGGAAGCAGGAGAGCAGCCAAACAAGCTCCCCCGCGGCATTCAGAGCAGAGTCGCATAGAAGGAGGGAGCTTTCGGGTCTACAGTAGTGAGTCTTAGGGTGCGAGCTGCAACGCCCCCACCCACGCGGCTGAGGGCGCACCGGAGCGGGAGACAAAAGCGCGGTTCTGCTGGCAGGGGCGGAAGCCGGCCGGCCACCAGTGGGCTCAGGTGTGAGCTCAATCTTGCCCGGCTAGGGAGAAGGGGGCGTGCAAAAGCCGCCAAGCTCAGCTGCCGGCAGCCTGTAATCCAGCCTCCGGGAGAAGGGCAGGAAACCCAGAAAGGGTAGAAACCAGCCCCGGAGCAAGGGCAGAGGAGCACAGCCCTGCCCCGCCCGTGCAATCCAGGTTTGCGTCTGACTTGGTAGCCGGATCCTCCCGTGGGGGTGGAGCCAAAAACCCAGAAGAGGCGGAGTTCCGCTACGGAGCTGAGCTTGAGCACGCAGCCCTGCCCGACAGTAGAGCCAAGGCTAGCAGCTGTTCCTTGAGTGGGATCATCCTGCAAAGGCAGGGCGAAAGCTCAGAAACAGGCGGAGACCCGCAGCTGAACAAAGGTGCTTGCCAGTGCCCTCAGGAACGAGCATAACGTCACACACGGGGGCGGGGCAAAAGCCAAGGCCACCAACCCTTGTGCGCCCAAGCACGTGATCACAGCCACTCCCGTGAAGAGAAAATGCGGAGGCAGAGAAATACAACACAAATAAACCAAGAGAAATCCCCAGAAAAGGACCTAAGTGAATCAGATATAACCAAATTACCAGATGCAGAGTTTAAAATAACGATTGTTAGGATGCTCAAAGATATTAGAACCACCATAGATGGCCATTACGAAAACCTAAATAAAGAGATAACAAATATAAAAAAGGACATTGAAATAATAAAAAAGAATCAGACAGAAATGACAAATACAATATCTGAAATAAAGAATACAATGGAAGGAATTAAAAGCAGGATGGATGAAGCAGAGAATCGAATCAGTGAGTTAGAGGACACAATAAATAAAGGCACGGAATCAGAGCAGAAAAAAGAAAAGAGACTCAAAAAGTCTGAGGAAACTCTAAGAGAGCTCTGTGACAACATGAAGAGAAATAACATCCGCATCATAGGGGTTCCTGAAGAGGAAGAGAAAGAACAAGGGATAGAGACTTTGTTCAAACATATTATAGCGGAAAACTTCCCCCAATTAAGGCAGGAAAACATTTCACATGTTCAGGAAGCACAGAGAACTCCATTAAGGAGAAACCCAAAGAAACCAACTCCAAGACACATCATAATTAAATTACCAAAGCTAAATGATAAAGAGAAAATATTAAAAGCTGCTAGAGAAAAAAAGACTATCACCTACAAAGGAGCCCCCATAAGGATGACTTCTGACTTCTCAACAGAAACACTTGAGGCCAGAAGGGAATGGCAAGAAATATTCAAAGTAATGCAGAACAAGAACCTACAACCAAGACTACTTTATCCAGCAAGGCTATCATTTAAAATTGAAGGAGAAATAAAAAGCTTTACAGACAAAAAAAAACTCAAGGATTTCACTGCAACCAAACCAAGGCTGCAAGAAATGCTAAGGGACCTGTTGTAAACAGATCAAAGGAAAAAAAGAATATAGCAAAAGAGAAAAACAGTATTAAAGAAAAAAATGGCAATAAACAATTACATATCAGTAATAACCTTAAATGTTAATGGATTAAATGATCCGATCAAGAGACATAGGGTAGCTGCCTGGATAAGAAAACAGGACCCATGCATATGCTGTCTACAAGAGACACACCTTAAATCAAAAGATGGACACAGACTGAAGATAAAAGGATGGAAAAAAATATTTCACGCAAATGGAAATGAAAAAAAAGCAGGGGTAGCAATACTTATATCAGACAAAATGGACTTCAGAACAAAGACCATAGTTAGAGATAAAGAAGGTCACTACATAATGATAAAGGGAGCAATCCAAAAGGAAGATATAACCATTATAAATATCTACGCACCTAATACAGGAGCACCTAAATATATAAAGCAGACTTTGATAGACTTAAAGGGCGAGATCAACAGCAATACTATAATAGTAGGAGATTTCAATACCCCATTAACATCATTAGATAGATCCTCAAGAAAGAAAATTAACAAAGAAACAGCAGACTTAAAGGACATACTAGATCAACTCGATTTAATAGATATCTTCAGAACCTTTCACCCTAAAGCAGCAGAATATACATTCTTTTCAAGCGCTCATGGTACATTCTCTAGAATAGACCACATGTTAGGGCACAAAAGCGGGCTCAACAAATTTAAGAAGATTGAAATCATATCGAGCACTTTCTCTGATCACAATGGCATTAAACTAGAAATCAACCACAATAGAAAAATTGAAAAACATTCAAACACTTGGAAACTAAATAGTACTTTATTAAACAACGAATGGGTTAACACGGAGATCAAAGAAGAAATAAAAAAATTCCTAGAAACAAACGATAATGAGCATACATCAACTCAAAATTTATGGGACACAGCAAAAGCAGTCCTGAGAGGGAAGTTTATAGCATTACAGGCATACCTCAAGAAGCTAGAAAAAGCTCAAATAAACAACTTAACCCTGCATCTAAAAGAACTAGAAAAAGAACAGCAAGTAAAGCCCAGAGCTAGTAGAAGGAAGGAAATAATAAAGATCAGAGCAGAAATAAATGACATAGAGGCTAAAGAAACAATACAGAGGATCAATGAAACCAGGAGCTGGTTCTTTGAAAAGGTAAACAAGATCGATGAACCTTTAACGAGACTCACCAAGAAAAAAAGAGAGAGGACTCAAATAAATAAAATTAGAAACGAGGGTGGAGAAATAACAACTGACACAACAGAAATACAAAATATTGTAAGAAAATACTATGAAGAACTGTACGCCAAAAAACTAGACAACCTAGATGAAATGGACAAATTCCTTGAATCATATAATCTTCCAAAAATCAATCTGGAAGAATCAGAAAACCTAAACAGACCAATTACAACAAATGAGATTGAAACAGCTATCAAAAAACTCCCAAAAAAGAAAAGTCCTGGGCCTGATGGCTTCACAAGTGAATTCTACCAAATATTCAAAGAAGAACTAACTCCTATCCTTCTCAAGCTATTTCAAAAAATACAGGAAGAAGGAACACTTCCAAACTCCTTTTATGAGGCGAGCATAATTCTGATTCCAAAACCAGGCAAAGACAACACAAAAAAAGAAAATTATAGGCCAATATCCCTGATGAACTTAGATGCAAAAATCCTCAATAAAATATTAGCAAACCGGACCCAGCAATATATGGAAAAAATCATACACCATGATCAAGTAGGATTTATTCTTGGGCGGCAAGGCTGGTACAACATTTGCAAATCAATCAACGTGATTCATCACATAAACAAAAGAAAGGAGAAAAACCACATGATAATTTCAATAGATGCAGAAAAAGCATTTGATAAAGTCCAGCACCCATTCATGATCAAAACTCTCAGCAAAGTGGGAATACAGGGAACATACCTCAACATGATAAAGGCCATCTATGACAAACCCACAGCCAACATCATACTCAATGGGCAAAAATTAAAAGCAATCCCCTTAAGATCAGGAACAAGGCAGGGGTGCCCCCTTTCACCACTCTTATTCAACATAGTTCTGGAAGTCCTCGCCACAGCAATCAGACAAGAAAAAGAAATAAAAGGCATCTAAATTGGAAAAGAAGAAGTAAAACTATCATTATTTGCAGATGATATGATATTGTATATAGAAAACCCTAAAGTCTCAGTCAAAAAACTACTAGACCTGATAAAAGAATTTGGCAAGGTGGCAGGATATAAAATCAATACTCAGAAATCAGAGGCATTTTTATACACTAATAATGAACTGTCAGAAAGAGAAATCAGGGAATCAATCCCCTTTACCATTGCAACCAAAAAAATAAAGTACCTAGGAATAAATCTAACCAAGGAGATTAAAGACTTGTACTCAGAAAATTATAAAACATTGTTAAAAGAAATCAGGGAAGATACGAATAAGTGGAGGCATATACTGTGCTCATGGATAGGAAGAATAAACATCATTAAAATGTCTATATTACCCAAAGCAATTTATAAATTCAATGCAATACCAATGAAAATACCAATGACTTACTTCAAAGACATAGAACACATATTCCAAAAATTTATATGGAACCAAAAAAGAACACGAATAGCCTCAGCAATCCTGAAAAGGAAGAAAAAAGCGGGAGGTATCACACTTCCAGATATCAAGTTATATTATAAGGCCATTGTACTCAAAACAGCATGGTATTGGCATAAGAACAGGCATATAGATCAATGGAACAGAACAGAGAACTCAGAAATAAACCCACAGCTCTATGGACAACTGATATTTGACAAAGGAGGTAAGACAATACAATGGAGTAAAGACAGCCTCTTCAACAAATGGTGTTGGGAAAACTGGACAGCTACCTGCAAAAAAATGAAACTAGACCACCAACTTACACCACTCACAAAAATAAACTCAAAATGGATAAAAGACTTGAATGTAAGCCGTGAAACCATAAGCATCTTAGAAGAAAACATAGGCAGTAAGCTCTCTGACATCTCTCGCAGCAATATATTTGCTGATTTGTCTCCACAGGCAAGTGAAATAAAAGACAGGATAAACAAATGGGACTTTATCAAACTAAAAAGTTTCTGCACAGCTAAGGACAATAAGAACAGAATAAAAAGATAAACTACACAATGGGAGAATATATTTGACATAGCGTCTGATAAGGGGTTAATAACCAAAATTTATAAAGAACTTGTAAAACTTAATACCAGGAAGACAAACAATCCAATCCAAAAATGGGCAAAAGAAACGAAAAGACACTTCTCCAAAGAGGACACACAGATGGCCAATAGGCATATGAAAAAATGTTCAACATCACTAATGATTAGAGAAATGCAAATTAAAACCACAATGAGATATCACCTCACACCAGTCAGAATGGCGCTCATCAACAAAACAACACAGAATAAGTGCTGGCGAGGATGTGGAGAAAAGGGAACCCTCCTGCACTGCTGGTGGGAATGCAGACTGGTGCAGCCACTGTGGAAAACAGTATGGAGATTCCTCAAGAAATTAAAAATCGAACTGCCTTTTGACCCAGCTATACCACTGTTAGGAATATACCCCAAGAACACCATAGCACTGTTTGAAAAGAAGAAATGCACCCCCATGTTTATGGCAGCATTGTTCACAATAGCAAAGATTTGGAAACAGCCCAAGTGTCCATCAGAGGATGAGTGGATTAAAAAGCTTTGGTATATATATACTATGGAATACTACTCAGCCATAAGAAATGATGACATAGGATCTTTTACAACAACATGGATGGGCCTTGATAACATTATACTGAGTGAAAGAAGTAAATCAGAAAAAACTAAGAACTATACGTTTCCATACATAGGTGGGACATAAAGATGAGACTCAGAGACATGAACAACAGTGTTGGGGTTACAGGGTGGGGGGAGGAGAGGGAGGGGGTTGGGGGAGGGGAGGGGCACAAAGATCATGGCTTTTCAGCATTTGCCATATTCCCCCCTTAATCTATAGACAGACAGCAAATATTTACATATGGCGTTCCCACTATAAAGACTGCTGTCTTAGGGACAAATGCTGATAAACTATTTCAGCAGTTCCTCCTTCTTCAAAGACTTATATGTCAACATACAGCTCCATGTTTCATAGGACATACTCAAGCTCACTCCATGCTCCCTGGAGCTTAAGCACAAGGGAATGCCCCCCCCTTTTTTTTGAGTATTTTTTCTTTTATTTATTTATTTTTTGTATATTTCTGAGGATGGGGATGGGGAGGCAGTCAGACAGACTCCTGCATGCGCCTGACTGGGATCCACCTGGCATGCCTACTGGGGGGAATGCTCTGCCCATCTGGGGTGTTGCTCTGTTAGGACCGGAGCCATTATAGTGACTGGGGCAGAGGTCATGGGGCCATCCTTAGTGCCCAGGGTGGATTTGCTCCAGTGGAGCCTTGGCTGTGGGCGAGAGGAGAGAGACGAAGAGGAAGGAGAGGGGGAGGAGTGGAGAGGTAGATGGGCGCTTCTCCTGTGTGCTCTGGCCAGGAATCGAACCCGGGAATCCTGCACACCAGGCCAATGACTCCGACGGGTCTACCATATCATGCTTTTTACTTAAAAAAAAAAAAAATTTATTTACATTTCTTTTGAACAGGAGACACCAAATCTTTTTGGTCTGCAAACTACTACCTTCTTTATTAGATCTAGCTAATAACACTGTTCTGTCTTTTTTCCAAATAGCTCCAGATATATGGAAAAGATTTATATAGGCAGATGGGGATCCTCAAACCCCTCAGCGAGATCTTCTGAGAATGGCTTTTAAGATACCTAGAGGCAGAAAAAGCCCAATAGAGATCAGGGGAACTACCAGCTTTTAGGATACACCCTTAAAGGCTCCAACACCCCAAAGGGGTCTCATAGGATGCCATCTGGGTCCTGCTTCAATAGTGGAAAGGAAGGTCATTGAGCTAAAGCCTGCCAGGCTTACACGCCTCTGCTGTGAGGAAACAGGGACACTGGAAGGTGGGCTTCCCCCTTGCTCCTCTAAGGGAGGGTTCAGTCTCTTCCAGCCCTGCTCCAGCCACCTATGACCTAACCTTGCCCAGAAAGCTGGGGTTTGCCACTGAACGCTGAAGGTGCCCAGGGCCGTGGGCCCCATCTACGATACTGTGGACGAGCGTAGGGTATTTCATCCAAGAAGCAGGTAAACTGATCTCATTCGCACAAGGGCCACTTAACTATATTTTGCCTGAATAGTCAGGTTTTTTATTCTTCCCTCAAAGATCTCTGTTGTGGGTGTTCATAGTCCTATTTTCTGCTGCTTTGCTTAATATATAGTGTTTCCTTTATCCCTCCTACCTCAATGCCCCACTCATATTTCAGGCTGGGACCTACTCCTAATTTAGAGCTCTCTTTCCTCCTTTTGCCAACTTGTATTATGAATTTACCTTTGCCACCCAGCTTAGTGTATCCCAAGGTTCTCTTTACCAGGCCACAGTCACAGAGCTCCAGGGAAAAGCAACCTGGTCTCTTCTCTCCAGGCTGAGGAGAACAGAAGCTCCATATCCACGCATGCTGCAAATGGCTTTTTCCAGTCTACCTGAATCATTACCAGCTAGAAGCAGCGGTCATTGGGACTTGGACATGAGCTGCAAAGTATAGAATGGTGACAACAATTCCAGTGCCATGCGGACTTTTCCTGTGGGGAACTTTCCTGGACTCCTGCTCCCTGTGACAGCTCCTAACAGACTGAACTGTGGTTGGGTTGCATTTTTCAGGGATTTGGCATGGTGATGGGGCCATCTTGGACTTGGGGAACATGTTAAGGACACTACTCTTTTAGGGATTCTTGCTGTATGGGCCAAGAGTTTGCTTAAAGGCTTTTAATCACTGTAAAAAAAAATAGAGGACTGGATGAAGAAGATGGGGCACATATACACCATGGTATATTATTCAGCTAGGAGAAATGGTGACATCGGATCACTTATAGCGGAATGGTGGACTCTTGGTAGCATTGTGCGGGGTGAAATAAGCGAATCAGAAAGAAACAGGAACTGCAGGATTCCATACATTGGGGGGACATAAAAGCGAGACTAGGAGGCATGGACAGGAGTGTGGTGGCTATGGGGGGTGGGGGGAGGGAAGGAGGGAGAGGGGGAGGGGGAGGGGGAGGGGTACAGAGAGAACTGGATGGAGGGTGGCAGAGGATGATCTCTTTTCGGGTGATGGGTATGCAACAGAACTAAATGACAAGATAACCTGGAAATGTTTTCTTTGAATGTATGTACCCTGATTTATTGATGTCATCCCATTAAAATAAAAATTTATTTTAAAAAAATAAATAAATAAATAAATAAAATAAAATAAAATATAATAAAGAATTACAATAGCCCTGTGGACAAGGTGTTATGAGAAAAGAGTAGGAAAAGTTATTAACTCATGAGAGAAGTTGTCTCAAAGACTTGAAGAAAGAGTTCTTTGCCTTAGGCAATAATAATATTAAATAAGAGATAAAATAAACAAAATTTCACCTATTTATTAAAATCTTATTATACACTATCCACTACCAGAGATACAAAGCTGAACAAGACTATCCTTGCTTTTAAGTGGGTTTATAATCCAGAAAAGAAGAATGTGATCTTACAGAAATTATGTGGCATTTTAACATACAAGCTATAAGAAAGACACCAAGTACCATGCCGTTTCAAAGGAGGATGCATTAAGGACCAGTAAGTTTTATGGAAGACACAGTATTCTGATATGGACTCTACCTTCCTAAGATAGGAAAGACTTTGGGCACCTGAACAAAAAAAGCAACACAGTAATACTGAACACTCATTAAATGTCCACATTATGGCACTAACATATTTTATTTAATCCTATCAACCACCAAAAAGTAGGCAGCTTTAGCTCTTCTTTTTTGTAATGCCAGTGCTTATGTTCTTATAACCACTAATAAAGATGAGGTATACAAAAAGAAGGCGTGTCTGGGGGCTGAGTTCTCCAAGTAGTGGAAGACAGGGATAGAAAGACCACAGACAGTACAAATAAGAATCCCTAAACCAAAGAACAAATTCAAAGTTATAGATACACAGGATTCACCTAACAAAAATACATACAATAAACCTGACCAGAAATACAGGTCAGACAGCCACAATGAGAGCCCAAGAAAGAAAAATAGTAAATTAGAAAGGCACAGGTCAAATAATATGATAGCCTTTGATTATGAAGAGTGAGAGAAAAGAAAGCATCAAAGATTAAAAGTTTCAACCTAGGGTTGTCCTGAGACAGAAACGAAGGCCAGACACTGGGTGAGTGCACATAAATTGGAGAAATTTTTTAAAAAAGCTAGAGCCCTTGAAACTAGATTTAGGAGTAAGAGGAGGAGTACTCTGTGAAAAGAAAAACAGGCCCTGGCCGGTTGGCTCAGTGGTAGAGCGTCGGCCTGGCGTGCAGGAGTCCCGGGTTCGATTCCCGGCCAGGGCACACAGGAAAAGCGCCCATCTGCTTCTCCACCCCTCCCCCTCTCCTTCCTCTCTGTCTCTCTCTTCCCCTCCCGCAGCCCATGCTCCATTGGAGCAAAGATGGCCCGGCACTGGGGATGGCTCCTTGGCCTCTGCCTCAGGCGCTAGAATGGCTCTGGATGCAACAGAGTGATGCCCCAGAGGGGCAGAACATCGCCCCCTGGTGGGCGTGCTGGGTGGATCCCGGTCGGGCGCATGCGGGAGTCTGACTGCCTCCCCGTTTCCAGCTTCGGAAAAACGAAAAAAAAAAAAAAAGAAAAACAAAGAGAACAAGATTGACTTGAGATATTTAATAAATTAAAAATATATATACCAAAAAAATCAAGAAATCACTTTAAAAAATCAAGAATTCTTTAAAAATAAAATATAACTATCAATTAGTTCAAAGCATACTTGTAAGAATAATCCAAAGTAGTCTTTCCTCATACAAAAAGGCAAACTGGCAAAACTCAGGCAGACAGGTAATTGAGCTGTCCAAGATCACATGATCATCAATAAAGGCTGAGAATATAACTGGGTCTTCTGGCCTTGTCTCAATTGTCTCCAATCAACTATACTACATTTTGTATTAATGTATAAAGATATAAAGAAGATGAAACTTAAGAGACCCCACTACAACTGTTCTGTCAGAAATCAAATTTGTCAACATGCCGATCTGCTGGCATTCTCCCCTAATTAAGCTGGGGATAAAAGTTAAGCTCTTCTTAAAACAAGGACAAAGGGAGAAACCAAAAAAACGCAGAGTTCTACATTAGAACAGGACGAGAGCAAGACCTTTTAGAAGCATCAAATATCTTGAGTAAATTCTCTTCAAAGCATTTTTTTTTTTTTTTTTTTTTTTGGTGACAAAGAGACAGGGACAGGCAGACAGAAAAGGAAACAGGAAGGGAACTATCTTTGTTGCGGCTCCTTAGTTATTCATTGATAGCTTTCTCATATGTGCCTTGATGGGGTGGGGGGGTGTACAGTGGAGCAAGTAACCCCTTGCTTAAGCCAGCGACCATGGGGTCATGTCTGTGATCCCATGCTCAAGCCAGGTACCCCATTTCAAGCCAGTGACTCTGCGCTCAAGCTGGTGAGCCCATGTTCAAGCCAGCAACCTTGGGGTTTCAAACTCCTCTGTATCCCAGGTCTGACGCTCTATCCACTGTGCCACCACCTAGTCAGGCCAAAGCATTCCAACTTTTTATAAAGTTATAAGGAAAGGACAAGCCTGAAAACCATGTGGGAGTGTGTATGAGTAAAAATAAAAATAAAATTTTAAAAGCTTGGTTTTTCTTTTATAACATGAGCCTAGGAAACATGAGATATTCTGTTATGCTGCTCCTTCAAAACAAAAAATATTACAAAGTAATGTTAATGAATATACAGTTGATCCTTGAACACCGGTTTACACAGGTCCACGTAAATGGAGAGTTTTTTCCAATAAATACTTATACTGTTCCAATCTGCAGTTGGGAGTCTACTGATGAGGAGGGGAAACTGTATGCACTCATCTATACCATTTTATATAGGGTATTCCAGCATCCTTGCATTTTGCTATCTGTATGGGGGTCTTGGAAACAATACCCCACAGATAACAAGAGACAACTAAGTTTTGGGGGAGTCAAATGTTTGACTCAGATCTGAATGAGTGGGGTCAGTGTCCCTGTTTCCCATGTTATTGAACAGTCAATGGTACATTATTCTCCCAGAACACTGTCTCATATAGATAAAATAAGTTATTGGAGCTGGGTCTGAATCCCAACTTGGTTATTCAGATGCTGTGTGACTTTGGGTTGCTTTATCTCTACCTTTTTTCTCTTCCATAAAATGAGAATATCATCTCTCACCTCACTGGGTTGTTTTGAAAATTAAATGAGGTAATAAAAACTCAACAAAAACTTCCACGCTGCTTCCGCATTACCATCTACTTTCTTCAATTCTTAAATCTATTCAAAATGTGGTCATTGCTCATACACCAGCTGTTTATACATTTTTAGAAATAAAGTCATGCTAGCAATTTTCCTAAAGGGTGGAGGAAAAACTGGCTTTTAACTTGTAATGTTGAAGCAGGAAAGAGGGAGCCTCTCCATAGTGCAGAGAGTAGTCAAAACTGGTCCTTTTGTAGTAACAGCTACAAACAAAGCCTGACTTAGTTCTACTTGCTCAGCATTAGTTTTTCTATCAGTATTTTTTTTAAGGAATTAAGTCAACCTGAGGTTCCTTCCTGTTTTTAGGAACTTGTCATGTCCCTCACCTATCCCATTTATAACTTCACATACAAAAAAGCTCATGTCATACTATAAGAACAGCTCCCACCCACAATACCAAAGCAGAGAGTGCCAGGTCCTCAGAACATCTCTACAGCCTCCAAAAGTACTCAAAGGAGACCCAATAATAGCATATAAAGCACAATAATACTAAGGATACTTCTAATATGTTCCTTTCTACCTTGAAATCCAGAGAAGGATAAAAATTTTGCCAGCCCAGCAAAGGAATATGCTTATCTTCTGTAAATTACATAATCCACCCACTCCAGATATCTTTATTAATGGGGGGGGGATTTTTTTTAATTTCCACCTTAAACAGCAGATACAGAACAATTTATACTGTACAAGGAGAATGGAGAACACAATGTATTTATGAAGGGTGGTATGAGGAACACCATACCATATACACAAAAATACTAACAGAGGGGATATCACAAGGTGATATAGCCTGGTGTGTAAATATTTCCCTGCTGTTTGTGTGTGTGTGTTTTAAATTTCTATAAGGTATATACTTTAAAAAAAAAGGTTTTATGATTAAAAATATATAAAATATTTTAAATTCCCGTCTATGATACACAAAACTCAACGTTTCCTAGAAAGGAATAATCTATAGCACTCAAAAGTCTATATACAAAATTTCTTTTCTCTAAAGTATAAACAACTCATGGCTATTAGTGTCATTGCAAAAAGAAAAAGTGGAATTAGTATACATTATGAAATATGAAACATTTGTGAATCAGCTATCTTGAGAAACTTATCCAAATGACGGATAAGTGGTACAATATGGGGGGCCATATGCAGCCCCAATCACACTGTCATTTTTTGTTTCCTTGCTGTATAAGTTCAACTACTATACAGACCTTAAGCAGACAGTTCTTATATAAGACATTTTATGAGAGCACATTATTTGTTATCAACTGCCAAATCCAACAGAGAAAAAGATATTTTTAGATATCCACCTGAATCTGCTTTTGAGGACCAGCAAAAACAGTCCTCTGTGAAAATGACAGAAGCTTCCAGAAGAGTTAAAAGACATTTTACCCTCTTAAACATATTTAAATATTCAGGGCCATAAATGGAATTCTGACTTCCCTCTTTCCCCCTCTAACTCCCCAGATGCCCTTGCCCTTGTTCAAATCACTTTGATCTCTTTACCTCAAAATGTTTTTAAAATGTCTAAAAATTTTTTCTTCTCAAATATTTCATATTACAGTTGTTATCAATGACAGCCTTCAGTCTTCAAAATACAAACTGCCTTATTTAACATATTCCTTTTAAATATTTGAAAAATGAGTAAAACTCTGGCCATGACATTAAGTCTCTAATTTTCCGGTTCAAAATAGTCTCCTAAAGTCATATTACTTTGTAGAAGATATTTTTCAGCCATTAAAAATTATGTTGTAGGAAAGTACTTAAAGATACTAAAAGATATTCTGGATCCATCAAGTAGAAAAAATGATAAAATGGAGCAAAACATATTTCTAGCCACATGAATATGTTATTAAAAAACAAACTGGAAGGGTCTAGACCAAAATGTTAAACATTGGGTTCACCTCTAGGTAACAGAATTATAGCTGATTTGTATTTTATTCTTTTTGCTCTTACTATAAAAAGCATGTATACTGCAGAATGCTACTTTTTCTTTTAAAAGTTTCCAGTTCTACCCAGGGAATCAACCAGAGGAAAGAAAAAAAAAAAGAGCAAGTAAACAAGCAACACCACAGGTGAGTCTGTTATAATATCCCTTGTATTTAACAGGTTGGCATCTTTTTACATAGCAGAAAATAAAAAAAATCCACCTTGCACTTTGAATACCTAAAATTTCCCTATCATGGGATTCCTAATTTTTTTTAATTTGATTGATTTTAGCAAGATAGGAAGGGAGAGAGAGACACAGGTACATCAATCTGTTCCTGCAGGTGTCCCTACCAGGGATCAAACCAGCAACCTCAGTACCTCAGGACAAGGCTCTAACCCAGGGGTAGTCAACGTTTTTATACCTACCGCCCGCTTTTGTATCTCTGTTAGTAGTAAAATTTTCTAACCGCTCACCGGTTCCACAGTAATAGTGATTTATAAAGTAGGGAAGTAAAATTTATAAAGCAGAGTTACAGCAAGTTAAAACATAATAATAATTACTTACCAAGTACTTTATGTCGGATTTTTGCTAAGTTTGGCAGCATAAATATTTATAAAACAACTTACTATAGTTAAATCTATCTTTTTATTTATACTTTGGTTGCTCCGCTACCACCCACCATGCAAGCTGGAACGCCCACTAGTGGGTGGTAGGAACTAGGTTGACTACCACTGCTCTAACCAATCGAGCTTTTCGGCCAGGGCAGGACTGCTAATTCTTTTTTTTTTTTTTTTTTTTTTTTTTGATTGATTCACTTTAGAGAGAGAGAGAGAGAGAGAGAGAGAGAGAGAAGGGAGGAGCAGGAAGCATCAAACTCCCATATGTGCCATGACCAGACAAGTACAGGTTTCAACCAGCGACCTTAGCATTCCAGGTCGACGCTTTATCCACTGCACCACCACAGGTCAGGCAGGACTGCTAATTCTTGAAAATTACTTTTTTAGTGATTTATCTCCACTGATAAAACTACTTTATACCACCAACTTGGACTTGGTGAACATGTTAAGGATACTACTCTTTTATGGATTCTTGCTGTATGGGCCAAGAGTTTGCTTAAAGGCTTTTAATCACTGTAAAAAAAAAAAAAAAAAGAAGGCTGGATAAAGAAGATGGGGCACAGATACACCATGGTATACTAGTCAGCTAGAAGAAATGATGACAACAGATCACTTACAGCAGATTGGTGGAATCTTGATAACATTATGCGGAGTAAAATAAGTGAATCAGAAAAAAACAAGAACTGTAGGATTCCATACATTGGTGGGACATAAAAGTGAGACTAAGAGACATGGACAGGAGTGTGGTGGTTAGGGGGGGGAGGGACGGAGGGAGGGGAGGGAGGGGGAGGGGTACAAAGAAAATTGGATAGAGGGTGACGGAGGACATTCTCTCTTTGGGTGATGGGTATGCAACAGAACTAAATGACAAAATAACCTGAAAAAAAAAACAAACTACTTTATACCAAATTCTCTTCAATACATCTAATTAAGGGATCTCAGCAGAAAGTTACATAACTGTTATTTCTTTATCATTCCACCAACTCTAATTTTACAAAGTAATAAACTGACAAGAGCAAGAATTCACAAATTTACTTGCTAACTTCAATGTAATCAAGAATTAATGGCCCAAGCCAGTTGGCTCAACAGTAAAGCATCAGCCTGGCATGTGGAAGTGCCAGGTTCAATTCCAGTCAGGGCATACAGGAGAAGCGACCATCTGCTTCTCCCCCCACCCCACCTCTCTCTCTTCCTTTCTCTCTCACTCTTTTGTAGCCATGTTTCAAATGGTTCGAGCAAAGCTAGCCCCAGGGCCTCAGCCTCAGGTGCTAAAACAGCTCAGTTGCCCAGCAACGGAGCTGCGGCCCAAATAGGCGGAATATCGCTTGGTAGGGGCTTGATGAGTGGATCCCAGTTGCAGTGCATGTGGTCTCTGCCTCTCACTTGATTAAAATAAAAATAATAAAAATAAAAGAATATCTAATTCTCAAGCAATCCCACTCCATTCCCCACTCTACCACCCCTAATTTTTAAAATATATTTTCTCTAGTCTGGTAATAAAATAAAACATTCTCCATACTTGTCAATAAAGATAAACTGCAATATAGTTGCAAAAAAATAACAGATTTCCTAACATAGTCCTATGGGAGGGAACCAAATGGTGGTATGTATCTGTCATAACCCACATGCCCTGTGACAGGGGGATGAATCTGCATAAAATACAATCCTTCCCACCTTCACCTTTCTATTCATCAATGAAGGGTAGATAGATGGCCAAACCACAGACCCCTCAATGATACCTCCACAATTATGGAAAAACTGATTCAAAGAATTCCTGATAGATGTTTTAGGAGAACTTTGCTGGGCTGCCATTTTTAATCCACAAAAGTGTTTATCTTTTGAAAATTAATCCAGGAAATAAACATTTAATATGTTATTTAAATAGTGAAAGCCCATCAGAATCAGTTCAGAGTGCACCCAGAAAAACTCTTAACCTACATACATCCTTCCCCATCCCATGTGGGTAAGGAACAGAGCTTTGAAATTGCTACTTTTAACAGTCAACAGAATGGATTTTTTTTTTTTTAAAGTTAAACTAGAGTACCACACTTATTCATGTTCTCATTTTCCTTACTAATTCAAGTGTGCCCTGCTGCTATTCAGAAACACTCCAAAGAGAGGCACTTACTTCCTGATTACACATTCAAATAAATGCATAACATGCATTTCAACTTGGAGTCACTTTCTTAAGAAATTAACTAGTAGAAACCACGTTACTGCAACATCATGGTTGAAGTCATGCCAAAGTCAAAACTGTAATACCTGACTTCCTCGGCTACATTGGACAAATACATTAAGGCAATAATATTACCCATTGTAACTTAAAAGTATTATTATCCTGGTTAGTGTTATTTATTTTTGTGAGTTTAACAAGATAGAAAAACAGGAGGGGGGCAATTAAAATCACAGAAAACATTAAAATTTAATAAGTTCATTTTCCTTTTCTCACTTTCAAGCCAACTACACCAGAACCCAAGTGTGTGCAGAGCAGCATATGCTCACACAAGGGTAGTGATCCAGAAACAGACAGCATCCTTGACTCATCCCAAGTCAAAGAAAATAGAGCCTCCACCCTAGAGACTTACAGTTTAAGTCAGACACACAAGTTTAAGACATAACACACCAGTTAATGCAACCAGTTAATGATTTTTTGGAATTTATATTTTGCTTTTCCTGCTCAAGTGAAATGAAGAGCAAAAGAAAGTGGATTAAATTGTGAGTGTGGAAGGATGGGGTCAATAATGAACAAGTTTTAAATTAATCACAGACTTCAGGAACACATGAAAGGGAGGACTTGGAGTGGGAGCACTTCTAACAACAGACCCACGCATCAGGGTATCACACGAAAAGAGATATCCACAAAAGTAAGAGGAGAAAACAGGATGAAAAATCTACCAAGATGACAAGGGGAAAAGGCCGGATAACAAATGAGAAACCAGAACTCAAGGCAAGAGTATGAGAAACACCAGCAGATTTCTTGTGAGGTTTAATTTCTTGTGAAGAAAGTGACTACACTAATTTGAAATCCTAATTAACTTTAATCTTTTTCAAAATGTTAAATGTTCCTCTGCTACTGCTCTTCCAGAGCATCATTATTAACACTTTTTAAAATCCATACTCAACATTCTAGGGTAGGAATGTTGTCATTTTTCTCCTGGGAAATATTCAAGAGCCCATATATAAGATCAAGCTCATGACTCCAACCTGATTAAAACCACACTAACAAAACCAGACAAATTAAAATGCTATCTCTCTCACAGACCCACACAAAGTTCCTCAAAGCTATATTTCAAGTCTTTATATCATAAACTTAGCAAACCCAGGGTCTACTCTGTCTCCTATCTACTTCTAAAACAGTCACTGACAGCTGTTTTAACATCTATGTTCCAGGCTGCCTATTATTTGATGTGGATATGTCAGTCTGAAGCTGTCAACATCTGTAAAGGACAGGATACCAATTTTCACCTCTTTCAATCTGACTCTCTGCCAGGGTGAAAATTATGACTCCAGAGCCTGACAGCTTGTGCTCAATATCCATCCTTTAGGTGGGGATAAAATATATTATTTTCACTAAAACTGCCTTGTTGCCTGACCAGGCAGTGGCGCAGTGGATAGAGCATCAGACTGGGATGCATAGGACCCAGGTTCGAGACCCTGAGGTTACCAACTTGAGTGTGGGCTCATCTGGTTCGAGTGAGGCTCACCAGCTTGCACCCAAGGTCACTGGCTTGAGCAAGGAGTTACTAGGTCAGCTGTAGCCCCACAGTCAAGGCATGTATGAGAAAGTAATCAATGAACTAAGGTGTCGCAATGAAAAACTGATAATTGATGCTTCTCATCTCTCGCCATTCCTGTCTGTCTGTCCCTGTCTATCCCTCTCTCTGACTCTCTCTCTGTCTCTGTAAAAAATAAAAATTTAAAAAATTTAAAAAAAAACACTGCCTTGCCAAGATTCATAATGAAAATATACATATACACACAAACATATACATACACACATACTTATATATGTGAGTACACACACACACACCCTTCTCCTTGAGTGTGGGCTTCCCCCCCATACAGAAATCATTCAAGTTCTTCCAAGGAAAATGGCATCTGTCTTCAATTTCAGTACACAATTACTGAGATATATAAACAAATATCTCTTAATAGCAATTAAAAACTCTCATTGCCTGTCCATTCTTTACCATAACGTTCTAAGAGATCATCAGTTTCATCTGAATGGGTCTCCCCTCTCCCCTCCCAGAGAGAGACAGAGACAGAGACAGGAAAGGAGAGAGATGAAAAGCATCAACTCATAGTTGCCGCACTTTTAGTTGTTCATTGTCCCTCACACATGCTTTGATGGGGGGGGGGGGGGGTCCGGCCAAGCCAGTGACCCCTCACTCAAGACAGTGACTTTTGGGCTCAAGCCACTGACCATGGGTTCAGTTTGATGATCCCACGTTCAAGCCAGTGATCCTGCACTCAAGCTGGTGAGCCTGTACTCAAACCAGTGACCTCAGGGTTTCAAACCTGGGTCCTCAACATCCCAGGTTGAAGCTCCTCTATCCACTGTGCCACCACCTGGTCAGGCTGAATTGGTCAGTCTGGGCTTCCAAGATTTAAAAAGCTAAGTTATCTGTGTAACAACACCATTAGAGATTATGCTCAACAATCAACTACAGCTGCTAAGATGCAAACTCAATAGTTTTAACTCTGTTGTTTAAGTAAGCCAATTAATACTGCTTTCTTGCTCTAAAATTACAAAATACTTTTCTCAGAAAAAATACGGTCTTGTAACAATTGAGGCTTAGTAGTGAACAACACTGATTGTTCTCAAGATGTTGAAGTCCTTCTTCCACTACTAAAAAACAATGCACTTTGACAATAACCTAAGTTTTCCTGAAATGAAATAACGATCTGAAAACGAGGACTTGAAAAAAAAGCCTCTACAAATATCTTAAGACAAATAGTGCCTAAACATAAATAAACACAAAAGGGGGTAAACTACAATCCAAATATTAAAGTGTTTGCTTTCTATTTATTAGAGACAAGGATATTTACTGGACAAAGAATTTAGTCTATTTTCACGCTCTAGCCATTTGGAGAGAAGGTATATGTAGCTGTCACTAAAAATGTTTACTCCACTTTGGAGAAGAGGCTGCAGTGAATTATCCAGATGTTTTCATGTTGTCTACCATGTGAATAACAGCACAGATATGAAAGGTGACTCGCTATGGTTTGTGGTATGGCAATCATGGAAGAAAAATCAAGCTGAAAGGCAGTAAAGTTACTGGCATTAGCTAGAATCCTTGCTCTGTTCAACAGAACTCTACCACCTTTTCCAGGACTACTATAAATCTGGTCCCACCATTAAAACCATTACAGTCCTGGCCAGTTAGCTCAGATGGTTCGAGCATCGTCCCGATACCCCAATGCTGCAGATTTAATTCCCAGTCAGGGAACACACAAGAATCAATCAATGAAAGCATAAATGAATGAACCAATAATCTATGTTTTGCGCTCGCTCTCTAAAATCAATAAACTTAAAAAATTAAAACTTAAAAAATTACAGACACATAAAATCATGCCTTGATTTTCAACTCCAAGTTAATTCTACCTTTGCGATACCAATAGATTGGTGATGGGAAATCTAAAAAAACTAGCACCTCTGGCCCAATAGGCCTTGTCTCAATTTTTGAAAAACTGGACCTGACCTGTGATGAGGCAGTGGATAAAACATCAACCGGGAACGTCCCCGGCTGGAAACCCCAGGCTTGCCTGGTCAAGGCATATATAGGAGTTGATGCTTCCTGCTCCCTCCCTCGCTCCCTCCCTCCCTCCCTCTTTAAAAATGAATAAAATTTTTTAAAGCAAGGGGTTCCTTGGTCTGCTGAAGACCCACAGTCAAGGCACATATGAGAAAGCAATCAATGAACAACTAAGGTGTTGCAATGCACAATGAAAAATTAATGATTGATGCTTCTCATCTCTCTCCGTTCCTGTCTGTCTGTCCCTGTCTATCCCTCTCTCTGACTCACTCTCTGTCTCTGTAAAATAAATAAATAAATAAAACTTATTTTTAAAAAAACCAAAAACTATTTACAATGGTTCAAAAATGAAATAGTGTAAATCTAAGAAACCACACAGAGGACTTATACAGGGTTGGGCAAAAGTAGGTTTACGTTGATCATATGAAAAATAATACAATTAAAAAATAATAATATAAGAATAAACTGTGGTTCATGTACTCAAAACGATAAATCTACTTTTGCCCCATCCTGTATGTTAAACACTGATGAAAGAAATCAAAGATCTAAACAGATGGGAACATATTTTCTTCATCAAATTAATTACAAGTTTAACATAATTCCTATCAAAATCCCAGTTTTTATAGATACATGCAAAATTATCTAAATTCAAATGGAAAAATAAAAGAATTTAGAATAGCTAAAAAAATAAATTAGGTAAAATCACTCTACCCAATTCTAATGCTCATAATGCAACAATAAAGATTGTGTGGTATTGCAGAGGGAAAAACAAATACATCAATGAAACAAAATAAAGAACCCAGAAAAAAATCCCACACAGGTATAGCTAATTGGTTTTTAACAGGGTGTTAAGCAATTCAATGGAAAAAGGACAGTTTTCCCAACAAATGGTACTGTAATAACTGAGTGTCCACTGAGGGGGAAAAAAAAAAGAACTTGACCTAAACCTCAAGTTATACAAAAAAACCTCAAAATTAGTCACAGAATTAAATGTAAAACATGAAACTATAAAACTTAAAAGAGCCTGACCAGGCAGTGGCGCAGTGGATAGAGTGTTGGACTGGAATGCGAGGACCCAGGTTGCTGGCTCGAGCAAGGGGTCACTCGGTCTGCTGTAGTCCCACAGTCAAGGCACATATGAGAAAGCAATCAATAAACAACTAAGGTGTCGCAATGAAAAACTGATGCTTCTCATCTCTCTCCGTTCCTGTCTGTCTGTCCCTATCTATCCCTCTCTCTGACTCTCGCTCTGTCTGTAAAAAAATAATAATAATAATAAAAATTAAAAAAAAAACTTAAAGGAAACTGAAGAAAATCTTAAAAAGCTATAGCTTGGTGAAGAATTCTAAGTCATGATACCAAAAGCATAATCCATATATGGGGGGGTCATCAATAAAATTGAAGTTCATCAATATTTAAGAGACCTGTTAAGAGGATCAAAAGACAAGCCACACATCCACTGAGTCCCATGGAATATTTATTACCTAGCAATAAAAAGTTATACACTACTGGCCCTGGCCGGTTGGCTCAGTGCTAGAGCGTTGGCCTGGCGTGCAAGGGGTCCCGGGTTCGATTCCCGGCCAGGGCTCAGCACAGGAGAAGCACCCATCTGCTTCTCCACCCCTCCCCCTCTCCTTCCTCTCTGTCTCTCTCTTCTCCTCCCGAAGCGAGGCTCCATTGGAGAAAAGATGGCCCAGGCGCTGGGGATGGCTCCTTGGCCTCTGCCCCAGGCGCTAGAGTGGCTCTGGTCGCAAGAGAGCAACGCCCCAGAGGGGCAGAGCATCGCCCCCTGGCGGGCGTGCCGGGTGGATCCCGGTCGGGCGGATCCTGGTTGGGCGCATGCGGGAGTCTGTCTGACTGTCTCTCCCCGTTTCCAGCTTTGGAAAAATACAAAACAAAACAAACAAACAAACAAACAAAGTTATACATTACTGCTATATACACCACACATCACTTTGCAAGGCTCAAGGACTTCGTATGAACAGAGAAATAAAAAGCCTATCTGAAAAGGTCATATGCTGTATAATTCCATTTATACAGTATTCTTGAAATGATATAATTAGAAATGGAGACATTAGTTACTAAGGTCTAGGGATGGTAGGGAGTGTGAGCAGAATGGATGTGACTATAAAGTTTGGGTAGCAAGAGGAAGAGATTTGTGGCGATTCAATAGGTATCTTGATTTCAATAGTGGTACATAAACCTACATATGTGATAAAAACAGAATTATACACACATATTGTGCCCACGTCAATTTTCTGGTGTTGACACTGTTCTATAACATGTAACCACTGCAGGAAACTAGGCAAAGGGTACACTGAACCACCCTGTACCACTCTGTACTATTGTTACAACTTCCTAGGAATCAAAATCATAAGTCAAGAAAAAATGAAATAACCTGTTGACTTATTAATGTAAATAAACACTGAAGCAAATACTATAATAGAGTTAACTAAAAACTGACACAGCAAAATCTTAATGGCTGTAAACTGAGAATATGCTAATTAGAAGTAATTCACCTAAAGTTATTTTAATAGCATGCACTGCCTCCATACATTCCCTAAATCAGTAGTTCTCAACTGCCAGTCCACGAAAAAGTTAACCACTCTGATGCTGAATAAAGATTATAGAGTCTCGCCCTGGTTGGTTGGTTCAGTGGTAGAGTGTCAGCCCAGTATGTGGATATTCCCAGTTCGATTCCTGGTCAGGGCACACAGGAGAAGCACCCATCTGCTCAATTGGAGCAAATTGGCCCCAGGCACTGAAGATGGCTCTATGGCCTTCACCTCAGGCCCTAAGAAGAGCTCCATTGCTGAACAACGGAGCAACACCCCAGATGGGTAAAGCATCGCCCCCTAGTGGGCTTGCCAGGTGTATCCTGGTCGGGGTGCATGAGGGAGTTTGTCTCTGCCTCCCCTCCTCTCACTGAATAAAAAAAAAGAAAAAATTATAGAATCTGTAATCACTGGGTCTCTAGTCTTCATTCATGACTGGCACAAAATTTCTGGTGGACCAGAGGTTGAAAACCTCTGAGCCAAATGATTTGGTTGGTTGTTATGGGTTTGATCCCCAGTCAGGGCACACAGAAGAACAGATTGAGGTTTCTATCTGTCTGTAAAAAAAAAAAAAAAAAAAAAAAAAAAAAGACCAGGCATTTGTACAGGCTAAGCTGTTAGTCAACCTGCTTGCCAACTAACCAATTCTCCCTTTCCTTAACAGCTCCACCTCACCCTATCTTACCCATCTCTCCTGACTATTGGTTCTGCTTCCAGGTTCGCTCCCAAACCCTGTAACTCTTCCTGAACACAGCTGAGAGACTAATCTCCCCAAAACGCTACTTTCCTCATATTCTGTGTTGCCCAGATGGCAGAACTTCTTTAAAAAGGAAGAAAGTTAAGACATATTTCAGTTTAATTTAAGAAGGAAAAAAACCTTTAAAAATAAACACAAAGTAATGCTAGAAAAAGCTACAGAGGTATCAAGTTCTGTATCATTAGAGTTCAAGTTTATCGGAATCTGAACCTGTGAGACCTAGTCCAACCACAGAATTCTATGACTGTATCATTTCCCTGTAATCCTCCTTTCTTCACCTGGCATTCCACACCATCCTCTAAATCTAGCTCTAAACTCTCTTCCCAGGACCACTGTCAAGTCAGGGCCCTCACTGTCTCATGCACATCTTACATCTGCTGTCCTTCTGGCCTAGATGACTATTCCCATACCTTCTTCCATCTTTCAAGGTCCAGTGAATCTGCAGGAAACTTTTCCAATCCCATGCTTATTTCCCACCCCATTCCATTCCTTGAATGCCACTCAGGCTATTAATTTACTTTTCATATCCGTACATGCTGATTATAAGCACTGGGACAAAACAGAAAAAACTACCTTCTGTCTGCATGAAGAGAGTCTCTCTTCATCAGAGATCACACTGTCACCTAGCCTTTTCCCCATCCTGATTTCTCTGACCTAACTCTCTCCCAGGAAATCCATTGTTACCCAGTGCGTCAATCATCTATTTGGCTCCTTTACTGAGCAGAATGTCATTCAAGCAAGTGCAGGAATACACAAAGGTGTACCACAGCTTCTTTGGCCCTTCTTCACCTTCATTCACCCAAAATGCCTGTGAGCTACTATAGACAAGGAGCCAACCTCTGATCTTGGCCTTCGAGATGCAACTGTGAAATGTAACTAATGGATTACTAAAACCCTGTTCTAGCAGAAGCTACTCTTCATTACTTCCCCTCCAATACCATCCCTGGCCCTGTTCTCTTAATGTCTCTCCTTTTTCAAACAAATTTCATTTAGGCCTTCCCATCTTTGTCCCTTGGATGCCTCCTATACTGCTAAGGACCTCATTTTCTCATCAGAGCCCTATTTAAGAATTAATAAATTTTCTACATATTATTAAAATACATATGTAAAGAGACTACTAATGAGTACGAGATTTCTTTTTGGGGGTAATGAAAATGTTCTAGAATTAGGCAATGGTAATAGCTGCAAAACTGTGAATATAGTAAAAACAACTAAGTTATACACTTTAAAGAGTGAATTTTATGTTACATAAATTATCTTTTTTAACAGGTAAAATTTGCCACCCTTACACCCTGTACTTACATTTGGCACTGAAGAGGGAAACATTTAATTTTTGAGACAAGTGCCTTTACTCACACACTTCTTTTGAGAACAGTCAATTATCTTCCTAAAGCATTTAAATGCCTATCATGAACTGGGCACCGTAATAGATGCCACAAAGAACGGTCACCAGACCAGCAAGAACCTGTCTTGCTGGAGCCCAAAGAGGGGAAAACAACAAATTATTTAATTCACATTGTGATAAGGGCTAGAAATAAAAAGTATAATGTACAAATGATTTAATCAGGGGGTTGGGGGAAGGGTCACCAAAAGAGAAACAAGCACATCTAAGAGGCGTATGTATGCCTTAGCCCATGTTAGGTAGTTACAACAATTAGTTTGAACTGACTGACAATACAATGAAATTCCTAGATCACAGGGATGCGGATCCCATGCAATCAATACCTGGCTCCAATCCACACAGAAACTCACTTGGCCATTTCACTGGTCTTGAGGTAAAGTGACCATGCACTTATGTATGTGAATCTTTCACCCACGGACAATTGATAATGATAAGGTTTTAGTGTGCTCATCAATGTTTGTTTATTATTCATATAATCAGAAACATACAAAAAGAAAATTAAGTTACGCTGAAAAACTAGATATAGTACATTCAACTCTGGTTATTAATCATGATTGCACATAAAGCACAGGACTAGACAAACTCAAAAATAAGGAAGGTCTAATTTTCTGCTCAAAAGAATCATAAATTTTTTTTATTGATTTTTAAGAAGCAAGAGGGGTCAGGGGAGGCCCTGGCCGGTTGGCTCAATGGTAGAGCGTCGGCCTGGCAAGTGGGGGACGTGGGTTCGATTCCCAGCCAGGGCACATAGGAGAAGCGCCCATTTGCTTCTCCAACCCCCCCCCCTCCTTCCTCTCTGTCTCTCTCTTCCCCTCCCGCAGCCAAGGCTCCATTGGAGCAAAGATGGCCCGGGCGCTGGGGATGGCTCCTTGGCCTCTGCCCCAGGCGCTAGAGTGGCTCTGGTCACAGCAGAGCGACGCCCTGGAGGGGCAGAGCATCGCCCCCTGGTGGGCAGAGCTTCGCCCCTGGTAGGCAGAGCTTCGCCCCTGGTGGGTGTGCCGGGTGGATCCCGGTCGGGCGCATGTGGGAGTCTGTCTGTCTCTCCCCGTTTCCAGCTTCAGAAAAATACACACACACACACACACACACACACACACACAAAGAGAAGGGTCAGGGGAGAGGGGAGAGGAAGAGAGGAAGATGGGGAGAGGAGGAAATGGAGAGGGAAGAGAGAAAGGAAGGAGAGGGAAAGGAAAGAGAAAGAGGGAGGAGAGAGAGAAAGGTAGAAAGAGGGGTAAGAAGGGGAGAAGCCAGAAGCATCAACTCATAGTAGCTGCTTCTTGTATGTGCCTTGACTGGGCAAGCCCGGGGGTTCCAACTAGCGACCTTGGCGTTCCATGTTGATGCTTTATCCACTGCGCCACCATAGGCAGGCAATATATACTTTTTTGAAAACAGTAAGCTCATATCTTTAACATCGGGGAAAACCCTAGATCAGAGGTCAGCTAACTATAGCCTGTGGGTTAAATCTGACCCACAACAATTGGTAAATAAGTTTTACTAGAATACAACTAGCCCATTTGTTTATGTATTCTCACAGATGCTTTCCCAACACAACTGCAGAACTGAATAGCATAGAGACCTTATAGCTTAGGACGATCTAAAATATTTCCCACCTAGCCCTTCACAGAAAAAAATTTGCCAGCTTATGCTATAGACAAAAGTAGTCCGCCTTGATTCAGAACAAAGAACTTTTCTTATATATCCTTTAGCAATTAAGTGTTCCAGTGGAAAAGCAACAGACTTGAAATGCAAATAATTCTAACTACTTCATTGGTCAATCTGCTATGAAGCTCTGTGTTTTATACACCATTGTTATTCAGAGCAGTTAAGTCAGTTCTGCCTTTGCTCAGGGCCACTGAAACCAGGCCTGGGAAAGGTGTTTGTAGTAATTATCTTTTGGAGCCTAACAAATTACCCCCAAATTTGTTTAAAAGCTTAAAACATTTATTGTTTCCCCAAATTCTTTGGTCAGGAATTTGGAGTTGATTGGAGCTGCCATCATCTGAAACTTGACTGGAGCTGGAGGATCTGCTTCTAAAGTGGCTTATTCACATGCTTAGCAAACTGGTGCTGGTGCCATGGGGCCTCCTGAGTGTCCTCATAACAGAGCAGTCAGCTTCCCTCAGTTTATAATCCATAAGAAAGAGCCAGGCGAATACTATACTCTTTTTATTTTATGACTTTGCATGTTCCACTTCCACCACATTTTTATCCTTTATAAAAGTGAGAGTCTCTAAGTCCAACACACATCTAAAAGAAATCAAAGTTTTAGATACCCTTTTTAAGGGATGGATGCCAAAAAAGTTTGCAGACATAGTAACACCACTACAGGGTTCCAAATGATGGGTAAAACACCTTCAACAACATAACCAGCAAGGCTTGTTTGATTAAAGAACCTGAACTTAAGCATTATCATAACATGTATTCTTCTATTTATGATAGGAAAGAGGTTTCAACACCATTTGTTAGGAGTCTCCAAAGGAAAAAACCAACAGAAAAAAGCAAGGCACTTCAGCTTTTCTTATCTGGTGCTGTAATGATGATGGGAAGCAGTAATATTCTCAATTTTTTTTTAAAGGAGAAGGCAATCTATGATGACTACATCATGATCAGGACTAATTGCAAAGCTGGACTGGGACAGACAAGTACTTATGATTCAGAATCACATACAAGATTTTCTCAGACATAAAACAAAAATAACAAGAAAACAAATTTAGATATGTATTCAAAACTGGGGGGACAGGAGGGTGCATGTATTGTTTACTCTGATTGCTACAGATTTGCAGCACAGAAACTTCTGAAACAAGGAACACTTAATAGACTGAAAAAGTTAACTGCAACAATTAAATGCATTTTAAAAATAAATGTCTTAGTCACTAGACCCAAATTCCTCTGTTAATATAAATGTAAGTTTCATTACAGGAGAGAAGAATACCTGGGGAGTAAGACCTTCACACAGAGAACGGTAAAGCAATAGCTAACCTGATTTTCTCAATAAGAAGCTCAAAAATGGGCTCAAACTGGATGTTGGGTAAATGAGTTTGTAAAATATGATTTTTGAGTCTGCTCACTTTTATTGTTAAAAATGGCGCTGTCCATATGAATGGTGCTGCCAGTGAAACTGCTAATTACCTTCTGGCTCGGGAAGGGCCATTGTTATGCTAATGTTGGCCGGAGGAGAGGTTTTTGGCGCCACAGAAGTTTTTAAAAGGAAGGAGCAGGAGAGAAGGAGGAAGCCTTTTTTTTTTTTTTAGAAAGAAGCCAAGATGGCAGGGTGCTAAGGAAGAAGCAAGTTGTACAGAGAGAGAGGTGCAGAGATGGGGAACCAGAAGTGACTGAGACTGGTGGAGGCCTTTGATTCTAGGAAAAACCGATTAAGTCAGTGGCTTTAGGAGCCATGAATGGAAAGGAAAGTGTTTCTGCGGGGCTAGAATAAAGGAATGGTCCACCATTTTTTGGCTCCAATGTTTCTTTACAGTCTGTCTGCCTGAATCTAATGGGAACCTGCACCTGCATGACCACGATGGCAGCGGCCAGTGGCCATACACTGGACTAAACGGCTTTAAAACAAATTAATCAAAAACTCCTCTACTGGAATGAATAGTATCTTCCAAAATTCATGTCCACCCAGCAGCTGTAAAAATGGCCTTATTTGGAAATAGGGTCTTTGCAGATATACTCAAGTTAAGATTAGGTCACACTGGATCAGGGGAGACCCTAATTCAATAATGGTGTCTTATCAAAGGGAACTCTGAAAAGAGACTCACAGGGAGAATGCCATGTTACAACAAAGGCAGAGACTGAAGTGATATCCACAAGCTAAGGAACACCAAGGACGCTGGCAACCACCAGAAACTAGGAAAAAGCATGTAAGAGATTGTTCCTCTGAGCCCCCAAGAAAGAATCAACCCTGACACCATGATTTGAGATATCTGGCCACCAGATATGTGAGAATAAATTTTTGTTGTTCTAAGCCACCAACTCTGTAGTAACTAATGTTAGGGCAGCCCTAGGAAACTCATACATACACTTAGGCAGTATTATGGAATTTAAATAATCTCGTCATTTATAGTATGAAAAATATTTATCTTTAGCCTGAAAACTAAGAAAAATATTTACCATGCAAGGTTTTTAGTTCACAAATTTAGAACAATTAAAGATAGGATAGGATCTCCCATTTAATGCACTGCTCCTTTTAGGGTACTGTCACAGGGATGCGTTTGACATAAGACTCCATGGACTAGGCCCTGGCCGGTTGGCTCAGCGGTAGAGCGTTGGCCTGGCGTGCGGGGGACCCGGGTCCGATTCCCAGCCAAGGCACATAGGAGAAGCGCCCATTTGCTTCTCCACCCCCACCCCTTCCTTCCTCTCTCTCTCTCTCTCTCTCTCTCTCTCTCTCTCTCTCTCTCTTCCCCTCCCGCAGCCAAGGCTCCATTGGAGCAAAGATGGCCCGGGCGCTGGGGATGGCTCCTTGGCCTCTGCCCCAGGCGGCAGAGCGACGCCCCGGAGGGGCAGAGCGTCGCCGGGTGGATCCCGGTCGGGCGCATGCGGGAGTCTGTCTGACTGTCTCTCCCCGTTTCCAACTTCGGAAAAATACAAAAAAATACAAAAAAAAAAAAAAAAAAAGACTCCATGGACTACACGTACACACTGCTGTCAGCCCTCAGAGATCCACTGAGGTTCTCCCAAAGGCCAGTAAAGCACCTGCACAGAGTAGGGGCTCAGTTCACCTTAATTGATACCTAACGACCCCACAGAAAGCTAGGTCTTTGTGGAAGTCCGGGTCCTGCTGGACCACAAGTTTATCACAAAACTACAGGTTACAATAAGTTAATCTTTCACATTTAAAAACCTCTTATCATACTTGTAGCACCACAGTGATGACAGTTTTTCTAATAGTAACTACTGTATTATATAACTGTGAGTTACAATTTGACCTTCTATTAATCCTGAGTTTCCCAAAACATAATTCTTTCAAGCCCAGATTCAACTTGTTTCAAACTCAAACCAGTTTAAAAGATATGATTGTTATACCACTCTGACAGAACAGGGTAATTTCTATAATATTTTCAGAAATGCTGGACATTTTTCCATTTTATCAACTCTATATTTTCAACATAAATTAAAAAGAGGTATTACATAGGATAAAAGATAAACTTCTGCCCCACTTTTTTTTTTTTTTTTTTGTGAAACCAGAAATGGGGAGAGACAGTCAGACAGACTCCCGCATGCGCTCAACCGGGATCCACCCAGCACGCCCACCAGGGGCAATGCTCTGCCCACCAGGGGGCGATGCTCTGCCCCTCCGGGGCGTCGCTCTGCCTCGACCAGAGCCACTCCAGCGCCTGGGGCAGAGGCCAAGGAGCCATCCCCAGCGCCCGGGCCATCTTTGCTCCAATGGAGCCTTGGCTGCGGGAGGGGAAGAGAGAGACAGAGAGGAAGGAGAGGGGGAAGGGTGGAGAAGCAGATGGGCGCTTCTCCTATGTGCCCTGGCTGGGAATCAAACCCGGGACTTCTGCACGCCAGGCCGACACTCTACCACTGAGCCAACCGGCCAGGGCCCCCACTTTATTTTCTATCAAGTTGTGTTACAACTTTGACACAAGGGAAGTGGATTCAGATTCTCAAAAACAAAAAAAGTTCCTTTATTATATTTCCTGATTAAAATTTAAGCCAGTATAACTCAATATATCTCCAATAACTGATTTCATTAGTTACTGAGCAATTGGCAAGCATAAGAATAAGAATACTGACCACAAAAAGTCACCTTCAAGGATTAATTCTCTATAAACGCCTGCTTATCTCTATATAAAAAGCAGTATTAACCTACCTTGTTTTCGAACATCCTCTACTGCAGCCACAAGCTCTTCCTTGAGAAACTGACTCTCCTTTGCAATCTTATCCCCCTTCTCCAAGAAATTCTCAGTTGCTTGTTCAACAGATGCAGCCAAAACATGGGCCTTCTTAGAACGACCTCTCTTCTTATTAGAGGGCCCCTTACTATTGGTGTTGACCAGAGTCGTAACCTAAAAGTTTCATTTTTAAAAATTAAACGGCAGTTGATTAAAATGAAAATAACAGAAAAACTAACATTCTTAAAGGTACCAAGATTGTTCAAAACAAAAAAGAAACATCAACTTTATGAGATTGCATCAAGGATTAACAAATAATGTACAACCCTCTCCATATTTAAAATACACAGCAAGCCCTGGCCAGGTAGTTCAGTTGGTTAGAGCAGTGGTCGGCAAACTGCAGCTCACGAGCCACATGTGGCTCTTTGGTCTCTTGAGTGTGGCTCTTCACCAAACACCACGTGCCAGCGCTACCTCAATAAGGAATGACCTACCCAGTTTAAGTTTAAAAAATTTGGCTCTCTAAAGAAATTTCAGTTGTTGTACTATTGATATTTGGCTCTGCTGACTAATGAGTTTGCCGACCACTGGGTTAGAACATTATCCCAATCATCAATGCTGAGTTCTATCACTGGTTAGGGCACATACAAGAGTCAACCAATGAATGCACAAATAAGTGGAACAACAATTCAGAGTTCCTCTTTCTATATATAAGCAATTAATAAATAAATGAATAATTTTAAAAAGAAATACACAGCAATGATACTCTAGTTTCCAAAATAATTTAGTTCTAAATGTGTAAAACCTATACAGCTCACAAAAATTAGGAAATATTTCAAAATGAATATGAAGCAATAAAAAAAAGCTTCTGTTTCTTTAATCCTTTTTTTTTTTTTTTTTTTGTATTTTTCTGAAGCTGGAAACGGGGAGAGACAGTCAGACAGACTCCTGTATGCGCCCGACCAGGATCCACCCGGCACGTCCACCAGGGGCGATGCTCTGCCCCTCCGGGCGCGCTCTGTTGCAACCAGAGCCACTCTAGCGCCTGGGGCAGAGGCCAAGGAGCCATCCCCAGCGCCTGGGCCATCTTCGCTCCAATGGAGCCTCGGCTGCGGGAGGGGAAGAGAGAGACAGAGAGGAAGAAGAGGGGGAGAGGTGGAGAAGCAGATGGGCGCCTCTCCTGTGTGCCCTGGCCGGGAATCGAACCCGGGACTTCTGCACGCCAGGCCGATGCTCTACCATTGAGCCAACCGGCCAGGGACACTTTTGTTTTTTTAATTAAACAAGAACATCAGAAAAGCAACCAAGTCAAAGAAAGTTGTTCGATTATGCAAATAAGATGCAAAACCAACTTTTATTTCATTGGTGAAAATGCACTAAAAGGCTAAAAGGCCTGACCAGGCGGTGGCGCAGTGGATAGAGCGTAGGACTGGAATGTGGAGGACCCAGGTTCGAGACCCCAAGGTCACCAGCTTGAGCACAGGCTCATTGGGTTAGAGCAAGGCTCACCAGCTTGAACCCAAGGTCGCTGGCTTGAGCAAGGGGTCACTCAGTCTGCTGTAGCCCTCCGGCCAAGGCACATATGAGAAATCAATCAATGAACAACTAAGGAGCCGCAATGAAGAATTGATGTTTCTCATCTCTCCCCCTTCCTGTCTGTCTCTTACTCTCTCTGACTCTCTGTCTCTGCCACAAAAAAAAAAAAAAAAAAAAAAAAAAAAAAAGCTAAAAGTACTAGAGCAGTGGTCCCCAACCTTTTTTGGGCCACAGACCAGTTTAATGTCAGAAAATATTTTCACGGACTGGCCTTTAGGGTAGGATGGATAAATGCACAAAATAAAATTATGTGACCGGCGTAAAAACTGGTATTTTTAAATATAATTGTCGAACTAACGAGACAAGCATCAAGAGTGAGTCTTAGACGGATGTAACAGAGGGAATCTGGTCATTTTTTAAAAATAAAACATCGTTCAGACTTAAATATAAATAAAACAAAAATAATGTAAGTTATTTATTCTTTCTCTGTGGACCGGTACCAAATGGCCCATGGACCATTACCGGTCCGCAGCCCAGGGGTTGGGGACCACTGTACTAGAGTATCTGCCCATTCCCAGATCCCCTAATTTTTGTGAGCAGTGTATAATATTTTAATTCCTCAAATATGAGCATTAGGTTTTTCGTTTTACTTTATAAGATAAAAACTAATTAGAAACAAGTTATAAACATCTCTAGTATATGTCATCAAGAAGTTTCAAGGGTGGGGGAAGGTAGATGAGGGCATGGGAGATAAATGGTGGTGGAAGGAGACGACTTGGGGTGGTGAACACACAATATACAGATGATGTATTGTAAAACTGTGCACCTGAAACTTCTATAATTTTATTAAACAATGCCATCCCAACAAATTCAATTTAAAAACAAAAAAGGATCCAGAAATAGCTCAACAATGAACCTTAGCTTTATCTAGAGGTCACAGTTTTCTATTTCCAACCTGTGTAAAATGTTTTAAGGTAACTTATTTCTGAAATCTTTTCACAATTTAGTCACACAAATCTCTGCAACTAATTAGTGAAGGCCCTTAAGAAAGAAAAAAAAAAAATGTGCAAAGTAGCCTACCATGATGGTGTTTTAAGTCCCAGAACATTAACCATCATAAATATACATACATATATATACACATATGTATAACAATCTATAGGATGAAAAAGACTAAAGATTTGTTATTAGCATAATTTGTCACACAACAAACCTACTGAGCGCTATAGTAGGTGGGCTTCAAGAAAGTACATATACCTGAGTGTTGCCACACTCCTTCATAGTTTTAAAATTATATATGTACACACATATATGTATGTGGAGCTATATATTTATAATACTAGTTTATATTTACCAGTTGTAATGGAGTTTGTTTTTAAAGATAGCACATGCCACTACATTTGCCTCTCTCTCACTCTCTCACACACATGCACACTAGTAAACTGTGCCAGAACACCAGAAGTGCATAGCTACTTGCTAACAGTTAATGAAATATAAGCACATTGTGATATTTGCATTTGTAACAGAACATACCAAACCTACATACTCAAAGTAAATTACCTGCTAATAGACAATGAAAGGTGTTAAATAGGGTAAAGAAGACTTAACAGTAAAAGTTCCATATCCCAGCTTCCTTGGATATTTGTTCCAAGAAAATGTCTGCAAAATGCAAACAACTGGCAAGTTGCCCTACATACTAGTAGCCCATACTATTGCCAATAAGACTGAAAAAAATGGCAGCAACTAAAAAGTTGTTTATAAACAGAGTTAAATGAACCCATACATCAATATTTAATTATTAGTAGAGACAAATTATCTAAGTACTATCAACTTAAACTCGAGCACTTAAATTAAGCTTTGAACTAAATAACCATGCCCTATGTTTGTTATCTAGACTTACTACTATGGAACCATGTTATAACAACTATGTATGTATTTGTTTTCAGATTCTTACCTGTGTAACAAGAGGTTCCAACAGTCTTTCAACTGCCAGAGTCCTGATCTCTAGACTTTTGGGGTCCCATTTGAAGTTTATGTTGCCTGCATGGACAGCAGACATTTCTGAAAGAGAAACAAAAGCCAAAGTCAGGCAAACTCAAACACAAATATAAAAATATGTAACAAATCTCCTATTAAAGGACTTGTATATCAGGATAGCTACATTCACAAGATGAAAGAAACTCTTACTAGCCTGGACATTGAGGGCCCAGTAACTTTTAGAATCTCAAGATTTCAAGTTTATGAACATGAGGGATACTACAAGAGGGCATTCCCAAACACAGAACTTTTCCTTTTGGGCTTCTCTGGCACCAGGACATTTCTACTTCCAGGATAAAAAGCTAAAGTAAATGAAGGCTAGTACAAAAAATTCTTATTTTTCTTACTCAAACATTTATATACTGCTCACAAAAATTAGGGGATATTTCAAAATGAGTATGAAGTGATAAAATATTCCCTAATTTTTGTGAGCAGTCTAGTACAGTATTATCTAAACAGTACAACTTACTTCATTTTTTAATAAATTCAAAGAATAATGCTTATGTCTGCTGCCCTCTACACGTATAGCTATTATCACTCATAGCCAAAAGAAACTGAAAGTCACATTTAGTGAAAAATCAATGTATTGCCCTGGCCCAAATAGCTCAGTTGTTTGCGCATCGTCCCGATCCACAAAGGCTGTCAGTCAATCCTGGTCAGTGCACATACAGAAAGAGATCAATGTTTCCATCTCTCTCCCTCTTCCTCACTCTCTAAAATCAATAAATGAAAAAAATTTTAAAAATCAGTGTACCAGTATCTATTTCATTAGACAGAGGCTTTAAGACTAGAGAGAAAAGACTTCAAGGAAAATATCACAGTTAAGTGTTTGCTTCTAAAATTAGTGACTTAAAGATTAAAGAAAAAAAGAGAGGAGAGGTATACAGGTGAGGTAAACACTAATATAAACTTTCCAGACAACACACTGTTTATAGAACTTTAAAACCATTAAAGTGTGCATTCCTATGACTCAAAAATTCAACTTCTAGAATTTTATTCTAAATAAAATATTCAGGTGCATGTTAAAAACCTAGATACAATGATGTTCACAACCATATAGTATATAATAATTAAATATTGGAAACTACCTAAATTTCAAACAGGTCACTGACTAAATCTCAACCAACCAAACAATAGGAAACTGCTGCTCTTAAAAAACAATGTTGCTCGGGCCCTGGCCGGTTGGCTCAGCGGTAGAGCGTCGGCCTGGCGTGTGGGGAACCCGGGTTCGATTCCCAGCCAGGGCACATGGGAGAAGTGCCCATTTGCTTCTCAATCTCCCCCCCCCCCTTCCTCTCTGTCTCTCTCTTCCCCTCCCGCAGCCAAGGCTCCATTGGAGCAAAGATGGCCCGGGCGCTAGGGATGGCTCCTTGGCCTCTGCCCCAGGCGCTAGAGTGGCTCTCGTAGCGGCAAAGCGATGCCCCAGAGGGGCAGAGCATCGCCCCCTGGTGGGCAGAGCATGGCCCCTGGTGGGCGTGCCGGGTGGATCCCGGTTGGGCGCATGTGGGAGTCTGTCTGACTGTCTCTCCCCGTTTCCAGCTTCAGAAAAATACAAAAAACAAACAAACAAAAAAAACAATGTTGTAAAAATTTAGGAAAAAACAATGGTAGCACTGCCCAAGTCTATATGTCTATTAAATACCATTTCTAATTAAAGGGAATCAATACTCCTCAAAAAAATAATTAATAGGTGTATTCCAGGTCTGACATACTCTATTGTGTAGAGAACAAGAAATGACATAAAGACTAACAGGATTGTATCAATAATACACAGGAACCAAATGCTCTATTGCCCAAATTCAGGACAAGTTGAATGTCAAGAACAATGTTTGTAACTACTGATTGACTGATCGACAGAGTCTATGACCACAGGGATCCTCAAAAGAAATAAAGTAGGGAGGAAGTTTCTTTATCAAAAATGTACACCAGGGTTAGAAAATGACCATTTTGCAAACACTAGTGCAATAAGTGACTCAAGTAAGGATTATCGATGTATGTTAACACAATTAGGTGAAAGGATATTGGGGAACAGGATATTTGTAAGGCATCAAAGTATCACCTGACAGGTTACCTACTAATTGCAAAGGGGGTAAAACATACCTTTACAATGCTGAAATCTAACAGTCATGCCCTTAAACAAATTAAGTAAATTTGACCTTGCTAATAATGAAAGACCTGATATTATATGCTCCCTAAAATGATAAAATATAAAGCATCCTATATTACTTATATAGAGTTCTTGATGAGCCTGACCAGTGGTGGATCAACATGATCCCAAGGTTGCTGGCTTGAAGCCCAAGGTCACTGGTTTGAGCAATGGGTCATTGGTTTGGCTGGATGGAGCCTCCTGGTCACAGCACATATAAGAAGCAATCAATGAACAACTACATGTGCCATAATTATGAGCTGATACTTCTCATCTTGTTCCTTTCCTGTCTCTCTCATACCCACACACACTAAAAAAATAATAAAATTTTAAAATATTTTTAAACAATTCTTGATGGAAAAAGTTTAAATGATTTTCAAGAGCCTCAGAATTACTATAAACAGAACAAGACAGTTGTGCAACAGCAAAATTAAATGCTTAATCTGAGACTAATGACGCTTCTCTGTAGGGATTCTATACCTTTTCCAATACCATGAATCCCTTTGAAGTTGACTAAAGCCTATAGACCAGCTTGTTCAAAAAAATAAAGTAAAAAACAAAAGTAAAAAGAAATGGACAAATTTAATTTCAACATATTTTAATTAACACAATATATCTAAAATATTATCATTTCAATAATGAATACTTTAAAATAATTATTAGAGATACTTTATGTAAGTGCTAAGTGTTCAAAATCCAGAATATCGTTTACACTTAGGGCACATTTAAATTCAAACAGGCCACATCAAGTGCTCAATAGCCACATGTGGCTAGTAACTTCTGTAATGGACAGCGTAGCTATAGACCCTTCCTTGGAATATTTTTTAAATGCATACAATACAATTCATGGAATTATAAAGGGAACATATATATTAAAATTTAGCTATCAAAATACTTTATAGCCTGACCAGTGGTGGCACAGTGGATAGAGCATCGACCTGGGATGCTGAGGTTCCCAGGTTCAAAGCTCCAAGGTCACCAGCTTGAGCAAAGGCCCACTAGCTTAAGTGAAGGGTCACTGGCTTGAGCAAAGGGTCACCATGGTCACTGGCTTGAACCCAAAGGTCACTCATTAACTTGAACAAGAGGGTCACTGGCTCAGCTGAATCCACCTGGTCAAGGCACGTATAAGAAGCAATCAATGAACAATTAAAGTGCCACACTACTGAGTTGATGTTTCTCATCTCTCTCCCTTCCTGTCTCTCACTAAAAAAAGAAAAAACTTTAAAAACCAATGGACAATACAGCAATATATGTGCTTCATTATTAACAGTAAATAAAATCTGGCAAGAAATCTGATAACTACTTCAAAGTAATAAACATGCACATTTTTAAAGACATAATCATTGCAGATATGAAAAGCACTGAGATTCCCACTGATGACAAAGTTACCAATTCAAATGAAAACTTGTTTATTGTCTACATTAATATAGAAAAAAATGCTAACTCCTTAATGGTAAAAACAAAGACAAAATTTTTCTAATGCAAACTCAACTGCAAGAAACCCTAACCTAGACTGAATTTTGAGTTTATAGGGGCTGTTTGTAGTGAATACAGATGTATGGTGGGGGAATAAAAGAACATCATAAGGAAACATAAATACAGAATGTGTGGCATTCTATAAAGGCAAAGAGATTTCTTAACTCTTCAGTCAATATTTGAGATGAGGAAATGGGAGGATATTCTATCTAGACTAAAAAAAAAAAACAGGAGACATAAGAATCTAATGCAATACATACACCTACTTTGGAGATGAGTTTGAAACAAACAGCTATGAACACATTTATAAGAATATTGGTAAATTTTTAATATTTATTAAATAGCAGGTGATATTATGGAATCACTGCTCAATTTCGTAGGTGTGATAATGAAATTGTAGCTGTGTAGAAAAATGACTGTTTTTAGGAGATTATGTTGAACTATGTATGAGTGACATGTCAAAATGCCTGCAACTTTTAAATGGTTCAGCCAAAGTAAAAAATTATACATGCAGTGATCAAGAAATTATGAGCCTGACCAGGAAGTGGCACAGTAGATAGAGTGCTGGCCTGGGATGCAGAGGATCCAGATTCGAAAGCCTGAGGTCACCAGCTTGAGCATGGGATCATGGATATGACCCCATGGTTGCTGGCTTGAGGCCAAAGGCCACTGGCTCAGCTGTAGCCCCCCCCCCATCACTGCACATATGAGAAAGCAATCACTGAACAACTAACATGTTGCAACAAAGAATTGATGCTTCACATCTCCTCTCCTTTACTGTCTGTCTGTCTCTCTCTGTCCCTCTTTCTTACAAAAAAAGAAAAATGGTGGTTACACAACTCTGAATTTATCAAAACTTGTAGAACTGTACCACACAAAGAGTAAACTTTACTGTATATAAATAAAAAAACAGATATGGGGGAAATTACGAAAAAAACTCAGAATTGTTAACTTTGAGTAAATGTTCAAAACACATACTACTGAAAATGTATATATTTCATGTACAATATAAAATATAAAGTATAACTGCAGGGAGGGGAAGATATCTGTGTATATGAACCAAAATATTAACAATGATGTTATCCTTAAGAATTGGGGATTATGGGTGATATTAACATGGTGTTTTGCTTAACTGTATTTTCTGGTATTATATAATTATACAGGTATTGCCCTGGCCAAACAGTTCAGTTGGTAGGAGCGTTGTCCTGAAGTGCAAAGGTTAGTGGTTTGATCCCCAGTCAGGACACATAAAGGAGCAGATTGATGTTCCTCTCTCTTCCTCTCTCCTTTCCTATCTCTCTAAAATCAATACAATCAACATTTTAAATAAAATAAAATAAAATTATACAGGTATTTAGAAAGTTATTTTTGCAATAAAAAAGTAGAATCTTGCCTTGGTCTGGTAGCTCAGTTGGTTAAAGCATAATCTCAATATGCCAAGGTTGCAGGTTCAATCCTGGGCTAGGGAACGTACAACCAATGAATGTATAAATAAGTGGAACAGCATACCCAATTTCTCTCTCGCTCGCTCTCTCTCCCTCCCTTCTTTTCCCTCTCTAAAAATCAATTTAAAAAGTAAAACAGTAGTCTTTTTTTTATAAGATGTAAGAAGGCTAACACAATCAAAAGGCATGCTTGATCATCACTTAACCACTCTAAACTTGTTTCCTCATTTATAAGACATTATCTTCAGAGGGCTTTTGTGAAGATTAAATTAAAATAGGTTATAATCCACTGAAAAAGTGAGAATCCATGAATCCATAGTAATGTGAATAAAGAAAAGTTCTTTCGTATTATAATAAACATATCAACTAATAGAAGAAATAATGTATTTAGAAAAAATCTTCATTTAGAAACCATCATAATAATAATTGATTTAAGCAAGAAACATAAAAGAAGGCTAATTCAAGTGGGTAAAAGTTTACTAAGAAACTGAGTATTTCACCTGACCAGGTGGTGGTAAAATGGATAGAGCATCGGACTGGGACACAAAGGACCTAGATTTCAAACCCTGAGGTCACGGCTTGAGCGTGGCTCACTAGCTTGAGAGTGGAATCACTGGTTCAAGCGTGGGATCATAGACATGACCCCATAGTCACTGGGTTGAGCCCAAAAGTCACTGCTTGAAGTCCAAGGTCACTGGCTTGAGCAAGGGGTCACTCACTCTGCTGTAGCCAACCCCTCCTCATCAAGGCACATATGAGAAAGCAGTCAATGAACAACTAAGGTGCCGCAATGAAGAACTGATGCTTCTCATCTCTCTCCCTCACTGTCTGTCCTATCCCTTTTTCTTTCTCACCAAAGAGAGAGAGAGAGAGAGAGAGAGAGAGAGAGAGAGAAAGAAACTGCATATATATAGTCTCATGGTAACTCCCAAGAGACCATTTATTGATTGCAAAGGGCATAAAATATAAAAACTTCATAGAGAAACCTGGCATATACCACAGTAATCAAGTGATCAAAATTAGCATCTCCAGCCTGACCAGGTGGTGGCGCGGTGGATAAAGCGTTGGACTGAAACGCAGAGGACCCAGGTTCAAGACCCAGGTTCGAGACCCGAGTTCGCCAGCTTGAGCACGGGCTCATCAGGTTGGAGCAAGGCTCACCAGCTTGAACCCAAGGTCGCTGGCTTGAACAAGGGGTCACTCAGTCTGCTGTAGCCCCTCGGTCAAGGCACGTATGAGAAAGCAATCAATGAACAACTAAGGAGACTAAGGAGCAGCAACGAAGAATTGATACTTCTCATCTCTCTCTTCCTGTCTGTCCCTATTTGTCCCTCTCTCTCTCTCTCTGTCTCTGTCACACACACACAAAAAAATTAGTATCTCCAATAATGGGACAAACTGACATCATGTCCCTCCTAATCTGATGCACTCTGAGAAAGGATACAACATCACTTTCAGTGGTTCTGCCACCAAAATTATATAATCTGAATCTCATTATGAGGAAATATCAAACTCAAAGTGAGAAATATACCACAAAATAACTGTCTTCAAGAATGTCCAGGTTAAAAAAAAAAGATTGAAATATTCTTTCAGATTAAAGGAGGCTGACATGACAACTAAATGCAGCAATTGTACAAGAAAAAAACTGAGACAATTGATAAAATTTGAAAAAGGATTATCATCATTATATTGCAGTTATGTACCTGTTTCACAAAATGGGCATGATTTCTGCAATTTTCATATAGTTCAGAAAAATAATGTATTAAATACATATAGACACAGAGAGGAATGGAAAGTTGGGAGGAGAGTTAAAGAGAGAAGGGAGAGAGGGAAGAAAATGACAAGGAAAAGAGAAAAATGGGAAAATGGGGAAAAAAGATAAAGGGAGAAGAGATGTAGAGAGTAAGAGGGATAAGAAGGGAGAAAGGATAGAGAAGAAATCGAAGGTAAAAGGAGGAGAACAAAGAGAAGGAAGGGAGAGGAGAGAGATGTCTTGAAATGTGGCTAATGAAGCTGAGGGACTGTTCTTTAATTTTATTTCATTTTAATTGTTAACCCAGGGGAAAAAGGGTTATAAAACAATGGCAAGATGAAAAAGCATATGTCTGTGACTAGACCACTCCTAACAACTTTAATATATAAATATGTGTTTGTATCAACTCCCATAAGTGCATACTTGAGTGACACCGAAGAGGTGAACCCCTTTAGATAGTGCTGAAAATATCAGCACTGGTATAAATCTAACATTTCACCAAGACTTAGCTAAACATCAAAAAATTCTAGAATCAGCCTGACCTGTGGTGGCGCAGTGGATAAAGCGTCGACCTGGAAAGGCTGAGGTCGCTGGTTTGAAACCCTGGGCTTGCCTGGTCAAGGCACATATGGGAGTTGATGCTTCCAGCTCCTCCCCCCTGTCTCTCTCTCCTCTCTCTGTCTCTCTGTCTCTCCTCTCTAAAATGAATAAATAAAAATTAAAAAAAAATAAAAATTCTAGAATCATTGGAGATGGTGTACCAGAAATAATTTCGACTTGCTTAATCTGGCAATAGAGAATGCCAGTTTCCGGGAATTCACTTCATTCCAAGTGGGCAAACAAGCTATCTATACTCATTCTCTCAGACCTGTATTTGTCCATTCAACTGACCAGCCCAAATCAGTCAACTTGAGAAAATGGTGTGCTCTATTGCTAAAGGGCTAACAGCAGTTCAAGTAAATGTCATCTAATGCCATAGATAAAACATTTCAGAAAGAACGATTTGCCCCACGGATTGTGCATTCCTGTATCCTAGCATTCCAGTCACTGCATCAACACAAATGTAACAGGAAACCTTTCAAGGGTTGTACAGCGAGGGAGTCAAGTGATAAATGAAACCGGCTGAAGTAGTCATGTGGTCACATTTATTTTAATTATTAAACAAGTACAACATACAATTCATTTTTCCAAAGAAATACACTTTTCCATTCTTTTTTTCTTGAAATAAAAAGCCTCCTTGAAAAGCAGGAGGAGCTGCCTGACCTGTGGTGGCGCAGTGGATAAAGCATCAACCTGGAATGCTGAGGTCTCAGGTCCAAAAACCCTGGGCTTGTCCAGTCAAGACACATATGGGAGTTGATGCTTCCTGCTCCTCCCTCCTTCTCTCTCTATCTCTCTCCTCTCTAAAATGAACAAAATCTTAGCCCTGGCCGGTTGGCTCAGCGGTAGAGCGTCGGCCTAGCGTGCGGAGGACCCGGGTTCGATTCCCGGCCAGGGCACACAGGAGAAGCGCCCATTTGCTTCTCCACCCCTCCGCCGCACTTTCCTCTCGGTCTCTCTCTTCCCCTCCCGCAGCCAAGGCTCCATTGGAGCAAAGATGGCCCGGGCGCTGGGGATGGCTCTGTGGCCTCTGCCTCAGGCGCTAGAGTGGCTCTAGTCGCAACATGGCGACGCCCAGGATGGGCAGAGCATCGCCCCCTGGTGGGCAGAGCCTCGCCCCATGGTGGGCGTGCCGGGTGGATCCCGGTCGGGCGCAAGCGGGAGTCTGTCTGACTGTCTCTCCCTGTTTCCAGCTTCAGAAAAATGAAAATATATATATATATATATAATGAACAAAATCTTAAAAAAAAAAAAAAAAAAATTAAAAAAAAAAAAAAAAGCAGGAGCCCAGGAAAGGGCAGTTAGCCCAACCCGACTGGGGTTAGCACTAGGCCTGAGGACTTTTTTATTTTTTGAAAATCAGCAAATCAAGGTTCAAGGAGCACACACATGCTTTTCTATTGCTTTATCACCCACAGCTCAGGTCCACTTTTCCCACATAAGCAAAACTGGGAACAAAGATGAGAATACTGGTCTAACATTGTTTCAGGGCAAGGGAAGCTGTGAGGAGGAGGGCTGCTTGAAAATTTCTGAAAGAAGGTAGAAAGAGAGAGGAAGCTGCTTAAGGTGAGCGTGCAAAGACTAGGCCAGCCCAGTCAAGGGGGAAAACGGCTTCTGACACTTGGGAGTAAAAGTAGGTTTGTCTTAGAGAAAGAACAAGAATCACCTGCAGGTTTGTACAAATGTTCATAATTTTTTTAAGAAACTTCTCAGAAAAAAATCGCCTCCTTGGTCTTCCATTTTCCTGATTTTGATACTTTGGGATACAAAATAATTTCACTTTCTTAACTCAAAAGCAGAGTATAAGCATAATGATGAATTGTCAATCACACCTGACTCCATGGGAGACTGCTAGGAGGAGCCAGAACTGGTTAATCATCAGCTCTAGCAATCTTGATCATGCAGACCTATATAGTTAGCAAGTCATCTGATTTTACAAGAGATCCAGAGATGCAGATTTTTATGTAAAATCTCCCAACTTTAATGCTAGCAACCAGTTCCAAAAAATTTCATTATTGTGTGGGACAAGAAAAGGTGTTTGAGTACTAGGTTTGCCTGTTTGTCAACACTTTGTACAAACTGAACAAGATTCTCCCCTAAAATCCCTTCCAATTCTACATTCCAGAACTCTACAACCTCTGAAGTAATTAATGTCTCTGAGGAGGTCTCTAGCATTCCCCATAAAAAATTCACCAGATGCAGGCTCCCACTGAAGGTGTTAAGGCAAAGGACTCAATCATGCACTAACACTGAGAAACTTAAAATACGTATACTGACACTTAAAAACTGGGAACCCATGCAGTGTGTATTTGTTTTTCAATAACCATGATGGAAAGCAGACTGCCTTGTAGGGCATCTTGAATCAAAAGCCCTGCCAAGGCCCTGGCCGGTTGGCTCAGTGGTAGAGCGTCAGCCTGGCGTGCAGAAGTCCCGGGTTCGATTCCCGGCCAGGGCACACAGGAGAGGCGCCCATCTGCTTCTCCACCCCTCCCCCCCTCCTTCCTCTCTGTCTCTCTCTTCCCCTCCCGCAGCTGAGGCTCCATTGGAGCAAAGATGGCCCGGGCGCTGGGGATGGCTCCTTGGCCTTTGCCCCAGGCGCTAGAGTGGCTCTGGTCGCGGCAGAGCAAAGCCCCGGAGGGGCAGAGCATCGCCCCCTGGTGGGCAGAGCATCGCCCCCTGGTGGGAGTGCCGGGTGGATCCTGGTTGGGTGCATGCGGGAGTCTGTCTCTCCCCGTTTCTAGCTTTGGAAAAATACAAAAAACAAAAAACAAAACAAAACAAAAAGCCCTGCCAAGAGTGACACTGAACAGTATTAACCTATACTACACAGCCAAATTATGCTTTTGGTTACCCCTTACTTAAAAGAATTTCAAAAAGCAGAAGTAGAATTTTTAAAATCTAATAAGAATATATTCTCTGGAAAGAACATAGCTTCTGGTACCAGCTTTGTCACTGACTTATAATCTCATCTTGGGCAATCACTTCACCTCACTGGATCCTTGTACTCATCTACACAATGAAAGAGGTTGAATTCTAAACTCCAAGTCCTTCCAGCTCTGAAATTCTAGTATTCCTTTCATTTATACTTTCTCTTTAAAGCCTCCGTATTGTTTTATTAAATGTAATTAACTGTCAGGCTCAGCCTGTGGTCTTCCTAGCTATATTTTAAGTTTAAGGCTGATAACTATGTTTATGCTTCTTTATATTTCTTAAGTTGCTGGGCAAGGAAAGTGCTTGAAGCAGAGCAGACACAACATTAGCTGAACTGAATTTATGCAACCTGATTTTAAAATATTTACAAGCCTATCAAGACAAAGCTTCTGCCTTAATCTTACTCATATCTTCTACTACTTCTCTACAATTAATGATACTGTTTAGAGTAGCTAAACAAATAAGTTTTAAACTCTTGGCAGTTTCTAAGTTTTCCAATTAACTTACAGAGCACTCCTTCACAAGATCTATTACAAAACCTACTAGAGCTAGCCAACCTTAATGAATTACAGCAACCTTAGGTTTTTCCAGTAGGGATCAAGCTTTCTTAGTGGAACTAAATAAAAAGTTAAACTGTAGTTATTCAGTCTTCATTACCTTATAATCAGCAATCCTGGCTATAAAACAAAAGTTCGCTATAAATTCAGAAAGGGGCAAAGATGTAGGCATTTGATCAGCAACAGTTATGATGGAAAGAGAAAAGAAGAAGTAAGCAGAAAATAAAAGCATAGCTACATCAGAACTAAGGAGGCTGATTTTGGCAAGCTGCCTCTTTCATGCAAAGAGCTACATACCTTCTTCAAAGACAATAAATGTTTATTCCCAACAGAATGGCCATATTATTCTTAAAACATGTCTGCTTCAAACCTTTAAAATATCCTAAGCATACTACTCAATGCCAATTTTTTTCTAACAGCAAGGTTAAGGTAATGCAATGTTAGGTCGGTTCATTTACACGCAAATCAGAAAATTTATAAATTAAAAGTACCCACAGTAACATTAACTGTCACACTGTACAAGATATAGGATTGTGGATTACTAGTGTAGTCACAAGTATGCCAGGCTGCTTCTGCATTAAACAGAGTTAATACAGGTATTGGAATCTCAACTCTCAAATCTCCCAGTAATTGTCAAAAAAAAAAAAAAAAAAGCCCCAGTACACCTTGGTCACGGGTTCAATCCCTGGTCAGGGCACATACAAGAACCAATCAATGCCCTGGCCGGTTGGCTCAGTGGTAGAGCGACGGCCTGGCATGCAGAGGTCCCGGGTTCGATTCCCGGCCAGGGCACACAGGAGAAGCGCCCATCTGCTTCTCCACCCCTCCGACACTCCTTCCTCTCTGTCTCTCTCTTCCCCTCCCGCAGCCAGGCTCCATTGGAGCAGGGATGGCCCGGGCGCTGGGGATGGCTCCTTGGCCTCTGCCCAGGCGCTGGAGTGGCTCTGGTCGCAAAAGAGCAACGCCCCGGAGGGGCAGAGCATCGCCCCCTGGTGGGCAGAGCGTCGCCCCCTGGTGGGCATGCCGGGTGGATCCCGGTCGGGCGCATGCGGGAGTCTGTCTGTCTCTCCCTGTTTCCAGCTTCAGAAAAATACAAAAAAAAAAAAAAAAAAAAAAAAAGAACCAATCAATAACTACTAAATGGAACAATTAAGTGGAATGAGTCGATGCTTCTCTCTCTCGTTCTCTATTTCCTTCCCCCATCCTCCATCTCTCTCTCTCTCTCTCTCTCTTAAATCAATGAAAAAATTAAAACAAAAATAAAAAGGTAACCCTTATAATTAAGACTCACCCTGACACCTGCCTTTTACTAAATCCTCCCCTAAGCCCATCATTGTCTAAAATGGAAACTGTTTAGGGATTGAGGGAGGAGGGGAGAAAGAGGAGTAACAAAATAAGAGGTATAAAAATATATGTTCTGCCCTGGCCGGTTGGCTCAGTGGTAGAGCGTCGGCCTGGCGTGCAGGAGTCCCGGGTTCGATTCCCGGCCAGGGCACACAGGAGAAGTGCCCATCTGCTTCTCCAACCTTCCCCCTCTCCTTCCTCTCTGTGTCTCTCTCTTCCCCTCCCACAGCCAAGGCTCCATTGGAGCAAAGTTGGCCTGAGCACCGAGGATGGCTCTGTGGCCTCTGCCTCAGGCACTAGAATGGCTCTGGTTGCAACAGAGGAACGCCCCAGATGAGCAGAGCATAGCCCCCTGGTGGGCATGCTGGGTGGATCCCAGTCGGATGCATGCGGGAGTCTGTCTGACTGCCTCCCCGTTTCCAACTTCAGAAAAATACAAAAAAAATTTATATATATATGTTCCATGTTTTCCCCCAAAAACAATGTGGCTGGAGCACAGAGCAAGAACATGTGAGAGATAAAATGAGATAAAATAAAAGTTCCAGAGCTGCTTAAGTGACCATTTGTAGTAAGAATAGGATATTATTAACTTTAGCTTCCATATCATATAATTGAGATAATTAATAATATAAGTGTTCAATAGAAAGCTGCACTAAGCCACAACTGATTATAGATGCACAGGAGGTCCCTGTTTCCAAAAGAAATTGGATAATTCTATTCTGAAAAGAGAAGCAAAGAAGATGAAACCAGCATCTGGACTGGAGGCAAAAAGAGGCATTTGTTTTAGAACAATGGGACTACTAGGCAGAGAATCTTGAACACAGCTGAGGAGAAGCCCACAGAAAAAGGACTATAGTTTTCTTGAATAGCCAGGAGAAAGGATGCCTGCACTTGACTAGAGTCTAGGAAGTTAACCAGACTGAGAAAACAAGAAAGAATTGTCTCTAAAACTTGTGTAGAATATGTACTTTTGATGACCTATTTTGTTATTCATTAATTCATCAATGACTGACCAATTACCATGTCCCAGGATCCTGCTAGGGACACAAAGACTAATTAGAAACCCCTACCAGATCATCCCAGCAATTAATGACAAAAGGAAACAGGTGCCTTTACAATGGAGAAATCTGGTAGATGCCCCTTAATCAAGTGTTTATACTGCTCAAGTCACCACCAGTGAAACTACCTGACAACTACAATGCCTTGAGAAAAAGTCATCTTCACATAGGTAGTATTCTTTTTGTTTGTTTGTTTGTTTGTTTTAATGAGAGGAGGGGAGGCAGAGACAGACTATCACACGTGCTCTGACCAGGATCCACCCAGCAAGCCCAGCAGAGGGGCAATGATCTGCTCATCTAGAGCCCTTGCTCCTTGCAACTGGAGACATTTTTTAGCAGCTGAGGCAGAAGCCATGGAGCCATCCTCAGCATCCGGGGCCAACTCGTTCCAACTGAGCCACGGCTGCAGGAGGGGAGGAGAAGAGAGAGAATTGAGAGGGGGAGAGATGGAGAAGCAGATGGACGCTTCTCCTGTGTGGCCTGACCGGGAATCGAACCCGGGACATCCACACATTGGGCCGATGCTCTACCACTGATCCAACTGGCCAGGGCCTAGGTAGTATTCTTGCCAAGAGTAGAAACAATTAGACAAATCCATACTATAGGACATATACAAAACTGGCCTAAACTCTCCAAAAGTATCAATGTAATCGGGGTGGGGGGGGACTGGAAATAAAAACCAAAGAGACCTCACAACTAAATGCAGTATGTAATCTTTACTGATTCCTGTATTTAAAAAAAACCCAAAACTATAAAGGACATCACTAGGACAACTGGTGTAATTTAATATGAATATGGGCTGCATGAGAACAATACCTCTGAAATCTGTTAAAAGGCATATTCTGATTCAGCAGGTATAGGGTAGGATATAAAAATCTGTATTTACCACAAGTGCCCAGGCAGAGACAACCACTTTTTAAAAGGAATTGACTAATGTTTATCAATGTAAAGTTTCCTGTGTGATATTGTAGTTATATATGGTCAATGTCATTTTCCTTAGGAGTTATAAGCTGAAGAACCTAAAGGTTTACCCAATATCTAGAGTTTACTTTCAAATGCCTCAGAAAAGTGTTTATATAGAAAAATTGAACAAATTTAAAAATGTTAGTAATTGGTGAATCTAGGAGAATTTGAGACAGGATAGTGTGAAGCTAGGAAAATTCCTTGCCAAGTAGAATGTGGAAACTGAGATAAACAGCTGAACAAACTGGCCAGATATTGAAGGTCACATCTCTAAATATAACATCTAGGCCTCAGTTGTATTTTAGCTTTAGGCCCAGAAAAGCAGCAAAACCAGGACCAGCAGCAATGACTAATGACCCCCTGTCATGGGGCTGACCAATTAATAGAGAGCACAACCCTGAAAGGGCACATCTGGAAAAGCTGATGAATATTGTATTGAAATCCTTTCCTAAACTCCCAGTCTTTAAAAGCCCTCAAAACAAAGATCCCAGCACTCTCTCCCTCCAGGAAGCACACCTCCCTTTCCCTTCCTCCTCCTCCTCTTTTTCTTCCCCTATAGGTGTGTATCTCCTAAACTTTAAGGGTCCCCAACAGATTTGCAACAAGGGAAGCAATGAGCAGCGGCAGTCCACCCCAGGCTAATCCCCTGAAACTATCTCTGAAGCCCCCTTTTCTCTGACTTCTCAGTGAGCCAAAGCAGCCCTACTAGGCTTATTTCTTTCCTGTATCATTTCCAGAGAGCCACAGCAGCCGGCCTAGGCTCTACTGTTGCTTCTTCTATTCTAGGCCCTTCCTATTCACTGTCTCCAACTTTAATAAACATACTCTAAAAATCACTTGGACTCACTGTGACATTTTTCCTGCACAAACTCAAGAACCCACACACTACCAGCTAGCCCTAAGCGGACCCAAAGGGCCAGGTCCCCTTTCTGGTAACAAATTGATGAATTAAGTGTTCACTGTATTATTACCCTTCCAACTTTTCTATATACTGTAGTTAAAGATTTTTTCAAACTTGGGGGGAAATGCTCACAGTCTAGATAAAAAAAATAGTTACAACAAAAATTACAAAGTTGTAAATTGCTCCATCAGTGCAAAAGAAGAGCACCCAGGTAAGAGTCCCCAACTTGCCAGGGAGTCCTCACTGAGGAGTCAAAGTACTAGAAGGGAGTGGGAAGCAGTGGCTTCAGGTTCTGCAAAAGGACAATGGCACCAGAGAACTTTGGCACATTCCAAGAACCACAAATGTGAATGAAAAAAGATGAGTGAAATGAAAAGACTGAAAGATAAGCAAAAAAGAAAGCATTATAGGTTTAGACTTTTATCCTTCCTAACTTAAAAATACTTTGGACCCTCCCTGTCTGGTTAGCTCAGTTGGTTCAAGTATCATCCAGACATGTCAAGGTTATGGGTTCAATCCCCAATCAGGGCATAGACAAGAGTCAACCGATGAGTGCATGAATAGGTGGAACAACAAATCGGTTTCTCTCTCTCTCTCTCTCTAAAGAGCAATTAAAAAAATTTTTTTTAGTCAAACAGGCCCTGGCTGGTTGGCTCAGTGGATACAGTGTTGGTCTGGCATGCAGATGTCCTGGGTTCAATCCCCAGTCAGGACACACACGAGTAGTGACCATCGCTCTCTTCCCCTCTCACAGCCAGCGGCTCAGCTGATTTGATCACCGGCCCCAGACCGGGCTTGCGAGGTGGATCCTGGTCAGGGTATATATAGAAGTCTATCACCCCTTCCTCTCAAAAAAAAAAAAAAAAAAAAAAAAAAAAATCAAACAATGCTTGTTCTTACAAAAAAGAAAATAATACTTTTGACCCATTCTATTCTTACAATTTATACTAGTTACTTAAAAAACCCTGAATCAGGCCCTGGCCGGTTGGCTCAGCGGTAGAGCGTCGGCCTGGCGTGCGGGGGACCCGGGTTCGATTCCCGGCCAGGGCACATAGGAGAAGTGCCCATTTGCTTCTCCACCCCACCCCCCTCCTTCCTCTGTCTCTCTCTTCCCCTCCCACAGCCAAGGTTCCATTGGAGCAAAGATGGCCCGGGCGCTGGGGATGGCTCCTTGGCCTCTGCCCCAGGCGCTAGAGTGGCTCTGGTCGCGGCAGAGCGACGCCCTGGAGGGGTAGAGCATCGCCCCCTGGTGGGCAGAGCTTCGCCCCTGGTGGGCGTGCCGGGTGGATCCCGGTCGGGCGTATGCATGCGGGAGTCTGTCTGACTGTCTCTCCCCGTTTCCAGCTTCAGAAAAATACAAAAATACAAAAAAAAAAAAAAAAATCCTAAATCACCACCGCCACACATAGCCCAAAAAAGAAATAAAACCCACCTATTATACTTACCATAGTGAAGGCTAAAAAAACAACCGCCTTCCTAGCCAGAATGGCATTTCCCCAATCTGAAGGACTTCACACACACAACTGCAGAGCTAAGTTCCTCAAAACTCCACAGGCCCCAAACCAAGCATCTCCCTTCCAATCTATTCCCCTGTGACCTTCCCCACCTCCACTGACCAAAACACCAACAAAGCAGGTCCCACAAAAAGAAACCCTAGCCTGACCAGTGGTGGCGGTACAGTGGATGACACGTCAACGCAGAACTCTGGGGTTACAGATTCAAAGCCTTTAAGTCGACAGCTCTGAGTGTGGGCTCATCAGCACAGGGTCACTGGCTTGAGCAGGAGAATCATCCACACAATCCCAAAGCTCACCAGCTTGAGCCCAAAGGGCTTGAAATGCCCAGGGTTACTGGCGTGACCCAAGAGGACACTGGCTTAGCCCTGGTCAAAGTACAAAGTACGTACGAGAAGCAATCAATGCACAACACTAAAGTGAAAGCAACTACGAGCTGATACTTCTCACCCTCTCTCTCTCCCTTCCTGTGTCTCTAATAAAAAAAAAAGTCTTGAACCCCCTGTCCTCCTCTTCCCTCCCCTTCCTCTGTGCCTCAGTAAGTAACTCTACATACCCTTCCCGCAAGCAAGGCTCTGGCCTTGGTCCTGGTTTAGATTACCTAGGAGTCTTCTCCTACCAGTTCTCTTAACAGTCCTAGTTATCATCATCATAGGGTCAACTACCCTCTGAAAAATAACTTGGGATTGTTTCCACGGATAGAATGAAGCCAAACTCCTCCAAACAAACCTGATCCGCACTAGCCTGTCAGCCTCATCACCTGCCTTCACTCCATAAAACTCTTCTCCAGTGCACATGCCTGTCTCCAGGTTGAAATAAAACCCACCTCTTACACTTACCATAGTGAAGGCTAAAAACCGGGGAAGTCCCTTTCCCCTGCTCAAAGCAACCTCCCCAACTTTTTGTCTTCCTTCAAGAGTCACAAGTGTCCTCTTCTCCCACAGATAGAGCTGCTCCCTCTTTTCTGGGTTCCCCAGTCAAAAAAGCACATTATAAGCATCTCATCTCTCTTACAGCACTTGCCACAGAACACTATCAGTGTGTCTATCTCCCATGAAACTGAGAGCTCTTTGAGCACAGGGACCACGGCTTTTTTGAGCATGGTAACTTTCATCTAATAACATTCTATAAACTACTAACTGAATTGACTAGACTCTTTTAGGTTTCATCTAGCATATAGAAAGCAATAAGAAATGTCTCTCACTTACTATAGATTAGCAAGAATAGATATAGATCGCTAATTCTTACCTATCAGTGATATTACTAAGGCTAATAATCTCATTAGTTTGTAAATCCCTCAAGGTCAGTGATGATGACCTGCATATTCTTTTTTTACTTTTTTTGTTTTGTTTTTTTTTTAAGTGAGAGTAGGGGAGATACAGAGACAGACTCCTGCATGTGCCCTGACCAGAATCCTCCCAAGACCAATGCCTTGCCCATGCCCACTGCTGGCAACCGAGCTATTTTTATCTCCTGAGGTGGATGCTCCACGGAGCCTTTCTCAGCACCCAGGGACAACGCACTCAAATCAATCCAGCTAAGGCTACTGGAGGAGAAGAGAGAAAGAGAGAGAGAAGGGGGAAGGGGAGGGGGAGGGGGAAGGGGAAGGGGAGGGGAGGGGGAGGGGGGAATGGGTAGGGAAGCAGATGGTTGCTTCTCCTGTGTGCCCTAATCAGAATTGAACCTGGGACTTCCACACACCAGGCCAATGCTCTACCACTGATCCGACCAGCCAGGGCCGACTTGTATATACTTAACATTGCCCCCCACCCCACCCTGCACCTGCTTTGAAATGGAGACTTACAATAAATGTATAGAATTCAACTGAACCCTTCCCACTGTAATTGGGATACAGCAAACTAAATACTCCCTTAGACCCTAGCCCTGGACAGTTAGCTCAGTTGGTTAAGAACATCATCCTGAAATGACAAATTTGCGGGTTCGATCCCCAGACAGGGCACACACAGGAAGCAACTAATGAATGCATGACTGAGTAGAACAACAAATGAATGTTTCCCTTCCTCCTTCCGTTTCTCTCCCTTCCTCTCTGTCTCTCTAAAAATCAATCAATAAATTAAAAAATGAAGCCCTGTCAGATAGCTCAGTTGACTGGAGCATCATCCTGAAGCACAGAGGTTGCTGGTTCGATCCCCGGGCAGGGCACATACAGGAACAGATAGATTAATGTTCCTGTCTCTCTCTCTCCCTACCTCTCAAATAAATAAATAAATAAACAAATAAGGACTCCCTTAGACCCTGAATCAATAAAGATACCCAAAAAGCATTACATCTTTCACTTGTCTTAATAACCCTAAAGAAGCTTAAATTTCTCTCAAGGACTGCCATCTTTCATTTCCCTGGATCTCCCCCTTCTTCCAAGCTATCAAGCTCACATTTCACTTAGTGACTTCTCCGTAAAATGACAGGTTTCTAAAGATACACTTCAAAGTCAGTCCAGAGCTTTTCTGAGAACATGATGACCCCAGGTCCAAGGAAGCAAGAAAATGATAAGGGATGACTATAAGAAACCTTTTCCGATTTAGAGATTCCCAGGAATAGAAAATCTCCATGAACACTGACTATCAGTAAGAGTAACTTACCCTTTCAGTTTCTGCCTTATTCATTGCACTATTGTTTATCACAAACCATGATTAAGAGTCTTGATTAATACTGAAATATTTAATATTATGAAATAATATACCATGAGAGAACAGTAACAATGCATCTTTGCTAGGAAAGAAAGCAGGTATCGGAGCTGCACAGGCCAAATGGACAATTAACAAAGACTCCTATCCTTCATGTCACTAAAAATGGGCCACAACAAATGCATTTTTCTGAGTTATGACAACACTTTGTTTCAAGAACAGTCTGCAGTCTAACCTGGTTAATAAACCAGTACAGAATTATGTAACTTGATAATTAACCAGGCTTCAAACCCACACTTTCAACTCATAATGTCAAATACTAGCAAAATAAAATAAACCATAGCAATAAAACATTTTCAAACTACAACTGATGATCTACTTATTTGTAACAGTAGTTAACAATAAAATCTCAGAACAAGAAAATGAGGGAAATCTACAGCTCAATATAATGAAATAGAATAGCCAAAACAATCCTGGAAAGAATTAGCCTTTAAATTATCAACTAAGCCCTGGCTGGTTGGCTCAAGTGGTAGAGCATCAGCCTGGCATGTGGAAGTCCCAGGTTAGATTCCTGGCCAAGGCACACAGGAGAGGGGCCCATCTGCTTCTGCCCCCTTCCCCCTCTCCTTTCTCTCTATCTCTTCCCCTCCTGCAGCCAAGGCTCCATTGGAGCAAAGTTGGCCCGGGCGCTGAGGATGGCTCCATGGTCTCCACCTCAGGTGCTAGAATTGCTCCGGTTGCAACAGAGCATTGCCCCAGATGGGTCGAACATCACCCCATGGTGGGCATGCCGGTGGATCCTGGTCAGGCGTATGCAGGAGTCTGTCTGCCTCCCCCCCCGCCCCGCCCTACTACTCACTTCAGAAAAATACAAAAAAAAAATTTTAAATAAATTATCAACTAATGAATAAGATAGCTATTTAACACTGAGATTAAATTGGATTAATCATTACAGAACTTTAATGCAAATGGGTTTTTTTCTGTAAAGCCTTCGAAGTCTTAAAAATCTTACAGATGAAAACTATAACTTCCATAATTCCCTCTTTTTTTACTATAATGGGAACATACAATAACAAAATATTTTAAAAATCAAATCACACTTACCCATATAATACTTGTTCCAAATGATCAAATCTTTGCTACAGACATTTAGAATAACACTTGAAGTTGCCTTTCTCAATGTATTTACATTATATGTATTACTCTAAATTTGCAGCTAGTGAAAAAGTACAAATTAAATCCCAATCAAAAAGTGGGGTTGATAGATGACAGTCCATTAACAAATAAATAGAAATGCATGCTAATTTCAAGCCCCATTAGAAATAGGGTTGGGGCATGCTTGTACATGGAGAAGAAAAGTTTGATAGTTATAAAAAAAAAAACTAAAAAAATAATAATAATAATGAACACTTAGAGGCTCCAAAAGAGAAAGGGCAATGTTGAAGTTTTATTTTGAAGCATGGTTATTTCTGCACACTTTGAACTTTCAATAATGGATAAATTTAGTATAGTGCTCTTGCAAGTGAGCAAACAGCATGACACTGGGCAAGTCAAGCCAGACTGTCCATTTCACCAGTGTTGGGCCCACTCAACCCACATCCACATCGGGGGGCTGAGCAGGCCACCAAGCTGCACAAGCAACTCTTTCCAAGTCTGGAAGCAAGCACACCGGCACCTTGGCAGATTTTCAGAACTGCTGAAACTCATGCCTGATATGTTTAACAAGAGAAAACAGAAGGTACTAAGACTTAAAGCCTCCAATATATACAGTACAATCAAAATTCCTCTAAGTCTTTTTAAGGGTGTAGCTTCATAGTCACTCATGAGGAAAAAATTATTTGGGCAGGGAAAGCATAAAGGATAATTGAATCCACTTTTTTCACTATTTGTTTATTTACAGACACTAACAAAGAATATACATTTTGAGCCTGACCTGTGGTGGCGCAGTGGATAAAGCGTCGACCTGGAAATGCTGAGGTCGCCGGTTCGAAACCCTGGGCTTGCCTGGTCAAGGCACATATGGGAGTTGATGCTTCCAGCTCCTCCCCCCTGTCTCTCTCTCCTCTCTCTCTCTCTCTCTCTCCTCTCTAAAGTGAATAAATAAAAGTAAAAAAAAAAAAAAGATACTTTAAAAAAAAAAAAAAAAAAAAGAATATACATTTTGAATGAATTTAATTTTTAACTATTTTTTTCACTTTTGACATGCAGCTAAATTCAATCTGATGTACTACTCTCAGTTTTAACAAAATCAAACAGTTGTGCGTAAGCACCTCCACAATCAAGCACCTCCACGTTATAGAAAATGTAAAGGGTTTTATTTTCACAACAGCATGTACATACAACTAAACCAAAGAATTTAAATACAGGTGTACACAAAATATATACCAGCTTCAAATACTAATTTGGCCTACTAATCAACTTACTTTAAACTACAATAATCAAATCAGTGTGGGCCCTGGCTGAGTAACTCAGTTGGGTGGAGCATCATCTCGACATGCTGAGGTTGCAGATTCAATCCTTGGTCAGGGCACATACAAGAATTAACCAATGATGGCATGAATAGTGGAGCAACAAGCTGGTATTTCTCTCTCTCTAAGAATCAATACATAAAAATTGCAGTGGGGTAATGCTACAGAGAAAAAGAGACCAACACAATTGAAGAGAACCCAGAAACCAACTTGTAGGTATATACATAGTCAAATGACTCTTGATAAGGGTGTTAAGATTATTCAATGAGGAAAGGGTAGACTTTTCAACAAATGGTGCTGAGAAAACTAAATGCACATGTAAAAGGATGAAGTTGAACCATTACCTAGTATATACAAAAGGCAACTCAAAATGGATCAAAGATCACTAGAAGATGAAACAATGAAACACTTGGAAAAAAACACAGCGCAAAAGGTTCATGACATTGGATTTGGCAATGATTTTTTTTTTAATTTACTGATTTTAGAGCAGAAGGGGTTGGAGCAGTGGGGTGGGAAGCATCAACTCATAGTTCTTGTATGTGCCTTGACCGGGCAAGCCCAGGGTTTCGAACCAGGAACCTCAACTGGGCAAGTCGGAGTTTTGGAACCAGCGACTTCAGCATTCCAGGCCAACACTTTATCCACTGTGCCACCACAGGTCAGTCTTGGCAATGACTTCTTGACTATAATACCAAAGGTTCAAATAGGTAACCAAAGAAAAACAGATATCAAAATATCTGTTTTTTGACTTGATCAAAATAGAAACATTTGAGTATCAAAGGACATCAACAAAGTGAAAAGGCAACCAGAGTAGGGTTATGGGAAAATCATATATGTGGTAAGAGATTAATATCCAGAATAGAGAACTCCTAAAATTGAACAATCAAAAAACCAAAAGCGGCCCTGGCCGGTTGGCTCAGTGGTAGAGCGTCAGCCTGGCGTGCAGAAGTCCCGGGTTCGATTCCCGGCTAGGGCACAAAGGAGAAGCGCCCATCTGCTTCTCCACCCCTCCCCCTCTCCTTCCTCTCTGTCTCTCTCTTCCCCTCCCGCAGCCAAGGCTCCATTGGAGCAAAGATGGCCCGGGCGCTGGGGATGGCTCTGTGGCCTCTGCCTCAGGTGCTAGAATGGCTCTGGATGCAACAGAGCGACGCCCCAGAGGGGCAGAGCATCGCCCCCTAGTGGGCATGCCAGGTGGATCCTGGTCGGGCGCATGCGGGAGTCTGTCTGACTACCTCCCCGTTTCCAGCTTTGGAAAAAAGTAAAAAAAAAAACAAAAAAAAAACAAAAGCCTGGCCAAGTGGTGGCACAGTAGATAAAGCGTCAATCTGGGACACAGAGGACCCAGGTTGCCAGCTTAAATGCGGGCTCATCAACCCAAGCGCAGGCTCACAGCTTGAGCATTGAGCACAGGGTCTCTGGCTGGAGCGTGAGATCATAGACATGACCCTATGGTCACTGGCTTGAGCCCAAAGGTCGCTTGCTTGAGCAAGGGGTCACTCGTTCTGCTGTAGCCCCTAGGTGAAGGCACATGAGAAAGCAATCAATGAACAACTAAGGTGCCACAACAAAGAATTGATGCTTCTCATCTCTCTCCCTTCCTATCTGTCTGTGTGTCCCTATCTGTCCCTCTCTCTCTCTTCCTCTCTCTCTGTTAAAAAAAAAAAGAAAGAAATAATCAAGGATAGACAAAAGATTTAGTAATAAACTAAAGCAGCTCTGGAAGCAAAATAAATGTCCAACTGATTAAAGAATCTACATAATGGAATAGGAGGGGAGTCATTGATATACTGTTACCTTTTCTGTGGGCGCCACCAGGTTGAGAGGAGTGTGATCTTCTCCTCTCCACGCCATAGCATGTGCTCATCCACTAATATCCATCTACTCCAAAAAAAGGAAAAGCTGGCAAAATTGTCACTTTGCCTGTTGCATTCAAGTCTTCCGTTCGACCAGATGTTGTGAATTTTTTTCACACCAATTTGCACAGAAACAACAAACAGCCCTATGCTATCAGTGAATTGGCAGGTCATCAAAACCAATGTTGAGTCTCGGGGTACTGGCTGAGCTATAGCTTGAATTCCCAGATTTCAAACTGGTGAAACTCATCGTCTGGCCAGGATGCTTTTGGAAATATGTGTCATAGAGGCCACATGTTTGCACCAACCAAAACCTGGCACCATTGGCATAGCAGAGTGAACACAACACAGAAGCAATATGCCATCTGCTCTACCCTGGCTGTCTTGGCCTTACCAGTACTGGTCACGTCTAAAGGTCATCATATTAGCCTTGGCCAGGTAGCTCACTTGGTTAGAGCATTGTCCCAACTAGTCAAGATTGCAGGTTCAGCCCTCAGTCAGGGCACCTACAAGAATCAACCAATGAATGCATATATAAGTATAATAAGTCAGTATTTCTCTCTCTCTCTCAAATCAATTTAAATTTTTTAAAATAAATTTTTTAAGTTTCTCTTGCCTGGCCTTTGGTGGCGCAGTGGCTGAAGTATTGACCAGGAAGGCTGAGGTTGTCAATTTGAAAACCTGGGCTTGCCCAGTTAAGTCATACATGACAAGCAATCAGTGAACAACTAAAGTAAAGCAACTAGTTGATACCTCTCGTTCCCGCACCTCTCTCTTTCCTCTCTCTGCAGAATCAATAAATATTCTTTTTTAAAAAAAAAGGTTTCTCGGCCCTGGCCGGTTGGCTCAGTGGTAGAGCGTCGGCCTGGCATGGGGGGGACCCAGGTTCGATTCCCGGCCAGGGCACATAGGAGAAGTGCCCATCTGCTTCTCCACCTCCCCCCCTCCTTCCTCTCTGTCTCTCTCTTCCCCTCCCACAGCCAAGGCTCCACTGGAGCAAAGATGGCCCGGGCGCTGGGGATGGCTCCTTGGCCTCTGCCCCAGGCGCTAGAGTGGCTCTGGTCGAGGCAGAGTGACGCCCGGAGGGGCAGAGCATCGCCCCTGGTGGGCGTGCCGGGTGGATCCCGGTCGGGCGCATGCGGGAGTCTATCTGACTGTCTCTCCCCATTTCCAGCTTCAGAAAAAAAATAAAAATAAAAATAAAAATAAAAATAAAAGGTTTCTCTAGGAAAAACAAAATAAAATAAAGGTCATCATATTGAGGAAGTTCCTTTGGTGGTTAAAGATAAAGTTGAAGGCTACAATAAAACCAAGGGGGCTCCTTTACTCCTTAAGAAACATAAGGCCACCTCACCAGGCGGTGGCATAGTGGGTAGAGAGTCAGCCTGGGACATAGAAGACCCATGTTTGAAACCCAGAGGTCACGGGCTTGAGAGCGGGCTCACCAGCTTGAACGCTGTGTCACTGGTTTGAGCATGGGATCACAGACATCAGCCAATAGTCACTGGCTTGAGCAAGGGGTCACTGGCTCAGCTAGAGACCACCACCCACCATCAAGGCAAATATGAGAATGCATTCAATGAACAACTAAGGTGCCACAACTAAGAACTGATGCTTCTCATCTCATTCCCTTCCCTTCTGTCTGTGCCCCATCTCTTAAAAAAAAAAGAAAAGAAAAGAAATGTAAGGCCTGGCCCCTGACAAACAGTTGAGTTGGTTAGAGTATTGCCCCGATGTGCAGAGATTGCTGGTTCAATCCCCAGTCAGGGCACAGACAGGAACAGATCGATGTTCTTCTGTTCTCTGTCTCTCCAATCCCTTCTCTAAAATCAGTAAAATTGAAAAATAAAGAGAAAGAAACTTAAGGCCTGGAGGCAGGTGCTCGCTGGAGCACGTGCACACCTTCCTTCATTCTCAGGCATGCCTCTTTACTTTTCTTTCCCAAACTCAAAGGGTCTCCAGGAGACTTGACACCAGTGGAGCAACAGGCAGCAGCAGCTCGTCGCAGGCTTACACCATGAACCTCTCTCCAAAAACCCTCTCTCTCCAGTGAGCTTACAGTAGCCCCACTGAGGCTCACTACTTTCCTCTAACGTTTCTACAGAGCAAAAAGTAGGAACTGCCTAGGCTCTCTCATGTTGCTTCTTTTAATTTAAGCCCTTCCCTGTTTCAATGTCCCCAGCTTTAATTAAAGTACTCTCAAAATCAAATTTAAAAAAAAATAAAGTAAAAAAACCCAAGGCCTGAAATGATAGCAAAAAGGTTTATGCCTCTCAGTGAATGAAAGTTACCGAGGGCAAACCACCATAGTTGTAAGGGACCCTGCATCATCTATAATGAGGACAACAGTATCAAAGCCTTTAGAAACATCCTTGGAATTACTCTGCTTAATGTGAGCAAACAACATTTTGAAACTAGCTCCTAGTGGGCATGTGGGTCACTTCTGCATTTAGACTGAAAGTGCTTTCTGCAAGTTAGATGATCTATAATGGCACCTGGTGTAAAGTTGCTTCCCTCAAGAGCAACCACAACCTTCCCATGCACAAGATGCTCAGTACAGACCTCAGCAGAATCTTGAAAAGCCCAGAGATTCAAAGAGCACCACAAGAACCACGCAAGAAGAATTCATCAGTCCTGAAGAAGAATCCACTGAAAAACCTGAGAATTTTGTTGAACTACATGCATATGCAAAGACCATGTGACAGAACACTGTTCTTGGCCAGACGAAGAATCACAAGCTCTGGGAGGATAAAGCAGCAGCAGTGCTAGAAACCAACCCAGATGACAAGGGGGTTCCAGGCAAAAAGCCTGTGGTAGAGAAGAAAGAAAAGAAAGCTGTTGGCATTACGAAGCAGCCTTTGGTGGGATAAAAGGCTGCAGCAGCCTGACCAAGTGGTGGTGCAGTGGATCAACCTGGTAAAAAGGTTTGAAACCCAAGGTCGCTGACTTAAACCCAAGGTCACTGGCTCAGCTGGAGCCCCCACTCAACTCAGTCAAGGAATATGTGAGAAAGCAATCAATAAACAACTAAAGTGCCACGATTAAGAGTTGATTCTTCTCATCTCTCTCCCTTTCCATCTCTGTCTCTGTCTCGCTTAAAAGAAAATAAATATAAAGGCTGCAGCTATCAAGAAACCAATAGCTGAGAAGAAGCCCACAGAAAAGAAATCCACCACAGAAGATGCCTGTGACATAAACTTAAATTTGTTTATTCCATAACGGTCAAATCACTTTGGACTGCTAATTCTGGAAAAAAAAAAACGAAAAAAAAACCCTGATCAAAAGAGAAAAAAAAAAAGCTATGTTAGCATTGTGCAATTAATCATATTTCATCAATTCTAAAGCATAGGCATTCCTGGATATGTCTTATAATTGGTGGCATTTCCTAGTTTATTGGCAGTGTTTCTTTTTTCTCGGTGGTACATAAAGGTTAATCTTATGCTACTAATGGGGAAAATGTTAAAGTTATGATCAGTGAACAGTAGATTACAAAAGAGCATATAAGGTAAAATCTAGTTTTTACAAAAGGTATGTATAATCAGTATACACGCCCAGAAAAAAAAAGATTAGAGGAGATACACCAAAATATTAACATATTTAATCTCTAGGTAATGTGAATGAACTTTAAAACAAAAAGACTTGTCCCCGAGTGCTGAGGATAGCTCAGCTGGTCGGAGCACATCGGCCTCAAACAGCTAACATAGCTTAGTACTCAAGCCCTAACCCAGAAACAAACCAGTAGTAACCTCTGCATATCAGGAGAATGCTCTAACCAATCAAGCTATCCGGCCAGGGCCAACCCACTTAATATTGATAAAAACTTGTCCTGTCCAATACTCCGTAACTAAAAATAACCTAGCATTTTATCACATTAGAGGCTAAAAAAAAAACAAACCTCCTTTATCATCTAATTCATTACACATACTCAAACTCTTGGGCTGGGACTTAAAAATTTTAAAACTCTATAAAGCCCATTATCACCATTCCATATATAATAGACATATAATCAATGACAAATTAGCAATAGCAGAAATCATCCCACCACACAACTCTTTATTGTTTACTATGACCTGTTAAGAATTTTTTTTTTTTAAGAATTTCATTTTTTAAAAGTTCTCTCCCCAAGTCTTCCTTGCTCACCCATATGTTCACTGTGCTGGAGGGTAATGTGGCCCAAAAGGAACCTAATTCCCTCTCTCAAGGTATCCACAGTTCAGCTGAGAAGGGAAAAATACAGGAGAAAAGCTCTACGATATTGAATATGGCAATGTTTTCTTAGCTATAACACCAAAACCACAAGCAAGAAAGGAAAAAATAGATAAACTGGACTTATCAAAATGTAAAACTTTTATGCATCAAAGAACATTATCAACAGGGTAAAAAAACAACCTGTATAAATGGGGGAAAGTATTTGCAAATCATATATGATAAGGGATTGATATCCAGACTATTTAAAGAACTCTGACAAAACACAAAAAAAAGCCTGGCCAAGAGTAGTAGCACAGTGGATAGAGCCTCACTGAGGTAGCAAGTTCAAAACCCCAAGGCCACTGGCTTGGGTCAACATGACCGCTATGGTTGCTGGCTTGAGCAAGGTGTCACTGACTTAGCTAGAGGCCTCACCACCTCCCCAACCCCTCATCAAGGCACATCTAGAAGCAACCAGTAAACAACTAAAGTGTCACAACTACAAGTTGATACTTTTCATCTCTCCCCCCTCCTATCTCTCTTCCTTTCTAACACACACACACACACACACACACACACACAGCCTGACCAGGTGGTGGCGCGCAGTGGATAGAGTGTTGGACTGGGATGCGGAGGATCCAGGTTCAAGACCCCGAGGTCGCAAGCTTGAGCACGGGCTCATCTGGTTTGAGCAAAGCTCACCAGCTTGGACCCAAGGTCGCTGGCTTGAGCAAGGGGTTCCTTGGTCTGCTGAAGACCCACAGTCAAGGCACATATGAGAAAGCAGTCAATGAACAACTAAGGTGTTGCAATGAAACACTGATAATTGATGCTTCTCATCTCTCTCTCTCCGTTCCTGTCTGTCTGTCCCTATCTATCCCTCTCTCTCTCTCTCTCTCTCTGTAAAAAAATAATAAAATAAAACACACACACAAAAAACTACCTGATTAAAATAGGCAAAGGAGCCTGACCTGCGGTGGCACAATAGATAGAACATCGATCTGGAAAACTGAGGTCCCACCCAGGTACGAAACCCCAAAGTCACCTGCTTGAGAGCAGAATCACTTACATGATCCCAAGGTCATGGCTTGAGCAGGGATCACTGGTTCGGCTAGAGCCCACCCCAGTCAAGGCATGTATGAGAAGCAATCAATGAAAAACTAAAATGAAGCAACTATGAGTTGATGCTTCTCACTCTCTCACCTCCCTCTCTCTCTCTCCCTTCCTGCTTCTCCCTTGCTCTCTCTAAAAAATAAAAATAAATAAATTAGGGAAAGGACTTTAAAAGAGATTTCTTAAAGAAAATATACAAATGACCAATAATCAAATTAAAAGACGTTTGCCCTGGCCGATTGGCTAAGGCAGTTAAACATTATCCCAAAACATAGAGGTTGTAGGTTTGATCTCTGGTCAAGGCACAAATGAGATGTGACCAATGAACACCTATCTAAGTGGAACAACAAATAAATACTGCCTGACCAGGCAGTGGCACAATGGAGAGATTGTAGGCTGGGCCGCTGAGGACCCAGGTTTGAATCCCCGAGATTGAACAAGGGCTCACAGACATGACCCATGGTCGCTGGCTTGAGGCTCAAAGTAGCTGGCTCGAGCAACGGGTCACTGGCTTGGCTGGAGCCCCCCAATCAAGGTACATATAAGAAAGAAATCAGCCTGACCAGGTGGTGGCACAGTGGATAGAGCGTCGGACTGGGATGCGGAAGGACCCAGGTTCGAGACCCCAAGGTCGCCAGCTTGAGCGCGGGCTCATCTGGCTTGAGCAAAGAGCTCACCAGCTTGGACCCAAGGTCGCTGGCTCCAGCAGGGGATTACTCGGTCTGCTGAAGGCCCACGGTCAAGGCACATGTGAGAAAGCAATCAATGAACAACTAAGAAGTCGCAACGCGCAACGAGAAACTGATGATTGATGCTTCTCATCTCTCTCCGTTCCTGTCTGTCTGTCCCTGTCTATCTCTGCCTCTGTAAAAAAAAAAGAAAAAAAAAAGAAAGAAATCAGTGAGCAACTAAGGTGGCACAACTATGAGTTAATGCTTCTCCTATCTCTCCTTTCCTGTCTAAAATAAATAAATAGATAGATATAGATAAATAAATAAATGCTTCTCTCTCTCCCTCTATCTCTGTAAAATTAATCAATTAAAAAGAAAATTTGAAAAATAAAAAATAAAAAAAATTTAAAAAAAAAAAAAGAAAATTTGTGTGTCTCAAGGCTAATTCAGGCAGTTAGAAGAACAGTATAAGGATGCTAATTCTGCTTCTCAGGCCACATCCTGCAAAAGGGGCCCCAAGCAAATTGGTGATTTGGCTCCTCTGATTTTGCCAATTGGATTTAAAAAAAAAAAAAAAAAGGGTCAGGAACGCCCTGAAATGGAACTAACAACACATGAGCATAAATTTAAAGGACTTTTAGATACTGGAGCTGATGTATCTGTTATTGCTAAGCTACATTGGCCTCCTTCCTGGCCCACTCATGCAGCAACCACAGAATTACGAGGTATAGGGCAGAGTAAATCCCCTCAACAAAGTTCTAGTTTTCTACATTGGGAAGATTAAGAAGGTCATTCTGGATTTTTTAAGCCTTATGTGCTCCCTGGATGGCCAGTTAATTTGTGGGGTAGAGAGGTTTTGAAAAATATGGGAGCATTGCTTGTCAGTCCTAATGGTTTAGTCAGTACTCAGATACTTGATCAGGGATTTTTGCCCACCAAGGGATCAGAGAAAGAACAGTGAGGAATTCTCACCCCCATAGAAGTGGCACCCAATACCAGAAGGTGTGGATTAGGATATCAAAATTTAGCATACGGGCCTTGGTAGCTCCTGCTACCTCAATAATGCATTGTGCAGACCCAATTACTTGTAAATCAGATAATCCTGTATGGGTAGGCCAACGGCCCCTTTCTCAGGAGAAACTTAGGGCAGCTGCTCAATTGGTACAAGAGCAGCTACAGCTTGGGCACATTGAACCATCTAATTGCCCATGGAAAACACTTCCATAATTTGATCTTGTTGCCTCCTGGATTATCAAGGGGCATAGGCGACCCTTACAGCTTATAGGTTTTGAGCCTCAAAATTATTGTTGTTCCTTTTTTCAAAGGATCAACATCAATGGCTCTGGGAAACTCCCACTAAATGGCAAGTCGCTCTTGCAAATCAATGGACAACTTTATACTGAAACTGTCAACTTAAAATCAGTTCAAAGTCTAGAGTTATATGCCATTATCATGGCTTTTCAGCATTTGCCATATTCCCCCTTTAATCTATATACAGACAGCAAATATTTACTTATGATGTTTCCACAATAAAGACTGCTGTCTTAGGGACAAATGCTGATGAACTATTTCAGCAGTTACTGACCTTCTTCAAAGACTTGTATGTCAACATAGAGCTCCATGTTTTATAGGACATACATGAGCTCACTCCATGCTCCCTGGAGCTTTAGCAAAGGGAATGCCCTTTTTTCGTTTCTGTGTGTGTGTGTGTGTGTGTGTGTGTGTGTGTGTGTATTTTTCTGAAGTTGGAAACGGGGAGGCAGTCAGACAGACTCCCGCATGCTCCCGACCGGGATCCACCAGGCACCCCTACCAGGGGGGATGCTCTGCCCATCTGGGGTGTTGCTCTGTTGCAACCAGAGCCATTCTAGCACCTGAGGCAGAAGCCACAGGGCCATCCTTAGCACCGGGCCAACTTTGCTCCGGGGGGAGCCTCGGCTGCGGGAGAGGAGGGGAGAGAGAGAGAGAGGAAGGGGAGGGGGAGGGGTGGAGAGGCAGATGGGCGCTTCTTCTGTGTGCTCTGGCCGGGAATTGAACCCGGGACTCCTGCACACCAGGCCGACGCTCTACCACTGAGCCAACCAGCCAGGGCCTAGGAATGCCCTTGTTGATCAAGCTACCCAAAAGAAAATTATTTGGAGCAACCATGACAGATCGAGCAATTCAGTCTCATACTATTCATCACCAGAACACTGCAGCCCTGTGTAAACAGTTTCAACTTTCTCGGGAAGCAGCACGGCAGATTGGGAAATCCTGTCCAAGGGGTCCTATACTACAATCTGCCCCTTTATTTGGAGTTAGCCCTCAAGGACCCCTACCAGGACAACTTTGGCAAATGGATGTTACTCATATACCTTCATTTGGCAAACAGTCTTATGTCCATGTTACAATGGATACATATTCTGGATTTATAGTAACCTCTGTCAGAACAGGAAAGGCTGTAAGCATGTTATAGCTCATTGTCTGAATGCACTGTTCTATTATCAGATTTCCTAAACTGGTTAAACTGAAAATGCTCCTACATATGGAGCAAAAGCATTTACTGTATTTTATCATTCTTACAATCCTTAAAGTTAAGGTATTATTAAAGTGTACCCAGCAAATATTTTAAGGTCAATTTAAAAAAATTTAAAAGGGAGTAGTCATATCCTGGAACTCCTACGGGTCTACCATATCATGCTTTTTACTTTAAAATTTTTTAAATTTCTTTTGAATGCTGATGAACAGGAGATGCCAAATCTTTTTCTCCTGCAAACTACTACCTTCTTTATTTGATCCAGCTAATAACACTGTTTTGTCTTTTTCCAAATAGCTCGATATATGGAAAAGATTTATATAGGCGGATGGGGATCCTCAAACCCCTCAGCAAGATCTTCTGAGCATGGCTTTTAAGATACCAAGAGGCAGAAAAAGCCCAATAGAGATCAGGGGAACTACCAGCTTTTAGGATATGCCCTTAAAGGCTCCAATGCCCCAAAGGGGTCTCATAGGATGCCACCTGGGTCCTGCTTCAATAGTGGAAAGGAAAGTCATTGAGCTAAAGCCAGCCAGACTTACATGCCTCTGCTGTGAGGAAACAGGGACACTGGAAGGTAGGCTTCCCCCTCACTCCTCTAAGGGAGGGTTCAGTCTCTTCCAGCCCTGCTCTAGCCACCTATGACCTAACCTTGCCCAGAATGCTGGGGTTTGCCACCGAAGGCTGAAGGTGCCCAGGGCCGTCGGCCCCATCTAAGACACGGTAGACGAGCCTAGGGTATTTCTTCCAAGAAGCAGGTAAACTGATCTCATTTGCACAAGGGCCGCTTAACTATGTCTTGCCTGAATAGTCAGGTTTTTTATTCTTCCTTTGAAGATCTCTGTTGTGAGTGTTGATAGTCCTATTTTCTGCTGCTTTGTTTAATATATAGTGTTTCCTTTATTCCTCCTACCTCAATGCCCCACTCATATATCAGGCTGGAACCTACTCCTAATTTAAGAGCTCTCTTTCCCCCTTTTTGCCAACTTCTATTATGAATCTACCTTTGCCAACCAGCTTAGTGTATCCTAAGGTTCTCTTTACCACACCACAGTCGCAGAGCTCCAGGGAAAAGCAACCTGGTCTCATCTCTCCAGGCAGAGGAGAACAGAAGTTCCATCTCCACACATGCTGCAGATGGCTTTTCCAGTCTACCTGAATCATTACCAGCTAGAAGCAGTGGTCACTGGGACTTGGACGTGAGCTGCAAAGTATAGAATTGTGACAATTCCAGCGCCGTGCGGACTTTTCCTGGATGTGGACTTTTCCTGGACTCCTCCTGCTCCTTGTGACAACTCCTAACAGACTGAACTGGGGTTGGGTTACATTTTTCAGGGATTTGGCATGGTGTTGGGGCCAACTTGGACTTGGTGAGCATGTTAAGGACACTACTCTTTTATGGATTCTTGCTGTACTGGCCAAGAGTTTGCTTAAAGGCTTTAATCACTGTAAAAAAAAATAAAAAAAATTTTTAAAAAATAGAAGACTAGATAAAGAATATGTGGCACAGCCTGACCTGTGGTGGCGCAGTGGATAAAGCATCGACCTGGAAATGCTGAGGTCGCCGGTTCAAAAACCCTGGGCTTGCCTGGTCAAGGCACATATGGGAGTTGATGCTTCCAGCTCTTCCCCCCTGTCTCTCTCTCCTCTCTGTCTCTCTCTCTCCCCCTCTCTCTCTCCTCTCTAAAATGAATAAATAAATAAATAAAAATTAAAAAAATATATTTTAAATAAAAGAAAAAAAAAAAAAAGAATATGTGGCACATATACACCATGGTATACTATTCAGCCATAAGAAATGATGACATCGGATCACTTACAACAGCAGTTCTCAACCTGTGGCTCGCAACCCCGGCGGGGGTCGAATGACCAAAACGGACCCCTGTGTTTTGGTCGTTTGACCCCCACTGGGGTCGCAAGCCACAGGTTGAGAACCGCTGACTTACAACAAAATGGTGAGATCTTGATAACATTATACGGAGTGAAATAAGTAAATCAGAAAAAAAACAAGAACTGCAGGATTCCATACATTGGTGGGACATAAAAACGAAACTAAGAGACATGGACAAGAGTGTGGTGGTTACGGGGGGCGGGGGGAGGGAAGGAGGGAGGGGGTGGGGGAGAGGCACAAAGAAAACTAGATAGGTGACGGGGGACAATCTGGCTTTGGGTGATGGGTATGCAACAGAATTGAATGACAAGATAACCTGGACATGTTTTCTTTGAATATATGTACACTGATTTATTGATGTCACACCATTAAAATAAAAATTTATTTATAAAAAGAAAAAGAAAACTTGGCACAGATGGGCACATCATCGCCCCCTAGTGGGCTCGCCAAGTGGATCCTGGTGGGGACACAGCGGGAGTCTGTCTCTGCCTCCCTGTCTCTCACTAAAAAATAAAATTTTTTTGAAAAAAAACTTTTTTGTTAAAAAGAAAAAATGATGCTCAACATCACTAATCACTAGAGAAAGGTAAATCAAAACCACAATGAACTACCACCTCACATCCATTAAGATTTTTATTTCAAAAAATAAGTGTTGGCTTGACCAGAGGGTGGCACAGTAGATAGAGAGTCGGACTGGGACACAGAGGACCCAGGTTTGAAACCGAGGTCACTGGCTTGAGCACAGGCTCACCAGCTTAAGCAGAGGGTCGCTGGCTTGAGCCTAAAGGTCACTGGCTTGAGCAAGGGGTCACTCGCTCTGCTGTAATCCCCACCCCCATCAAGGCACATGTGAGAAAGCAATCAATGAAGAACTAAGGTGCCGCAATGAAGAACTGATGCTTCTCATCTCTCTTCCTTCCTGCCTGTCTGTCCCTATTTGTTCCTCTTTCTCTCGTTTAAAAAAAAGAAGGAAAGATGTAACCACAGAATTTGTACAAGGTACCCAAGAAGCACTGAAATCCAAGGAAAAACCCAGAGGCAGTGATGTCTAAGGTAAATTTTAAAGAATAAGGTTGTCAAATGAGAGAAGAGTGCTCCAAAGAAAACAATATGGAAAAGGCAACTATACAATCAGAACAATATATCCAGATAATAGTTTCAGGGTTCAAAGATAAGAGAATAATCTATAGTAAAAGTATAGAGAATAGAATAAAAGAATGTATACATAAGATACAGACCAGAGAGCGAAGATTTCACCTCTGATGAGATCTGAGTAGAAAGTAAGAATGAACTCTGGCCTTGTGCACTGCTCACAAAAATTAGGGGATATTTCAAAATGAATATGAAGCGATAAAAAAAGCATTTGACTTTTTTTATTAAACATCAGAAAAGCAAATGACAAGTCAAAGAAAGTTGTTCAATTATGCAAATGAGATTCAAACTCAATTATCGTGATTGAGTAGTAAGTGACATATTGGTGGGGGTTAACAGAAGCATGTTGAACTGGACGAGAGTGCCACACATTGACTGTTCAGTAGGGTATATGGTCACCCAAGACTGCCAAAACACACTGACAGCAGGGGGGCATAGACAGGATCAGATGGTCCAGCAGTTCTTGTGGGATCCTCTGCCACTCTTGCTCCAGGGCAACTTCCAGCTCAAGAAGTGTTGTGGGAGGCATTGAACAGTTTGCCAGATGTCTTCCCAGTGCATCCCAAGCATGTTCAGTGGGATTCAGGTCTGGAGAACGTGAAGGCCAGTTCATGCATTCAATTCCTGCCTCCTGAAGCATGTTGTTGATGAGATACGCACAGTGGGGCCTTGTATTATCATCCATGAAGAGAAAATTGTTTCCAACTGCCCCAGCATAGGGTATCACTATAGGGAGCCTGACCTCGATATCTGACAGCAGTCAGCGATCTGTTTCTGATATGGTGGTCAGTGCAACCACCAATGCTGACGCCAGCCCACACCATGATTGTACCACCACTGAAGGAGTCTTTTTCTTGCATTAAACATGTATTCTCCAGTGTAACTCGTTCAGGTCAAATCAGGACATGATGATTGTCAGGCTGCAGAATGAACCATGACTCATCAAAGAGGACAGTTGACCACTCATCACAGGTCCAATGATGATGTTCATCAGTCCACCTTCTACGGTGTTCAGCAGACAATGGAATGCACACCACTGGTCGCTGGGCATGCAGTCCAACACAATGGAGCTGATTTCGTATGGTTTGGGTGCATACTGGTTGTCTAGTGGCATCAAGAAACAGCCCCTGCAGCTCTGTTGCATTGCTGTGCCTGTTCCTCTTTGCCAATAAGGTCAGGAAGCAGTCATCTTTCTGTTATGGCCCATGGGCGACACTGCCCTCGTCTTCTTCGTACTGTGCCAGTCTCCTGAAAGTGATTCCACAGTCTGCTAATCACACTGTGGGATGTTCCAAGTGCTGTTGCCACTGTTGTCTGTGTTTGACTAGCGTCAAGGCGTCCTATGGCTCTCCAGGCTTCACATTCGGGCAAATCCTGTTGCAGGGGCATTGCAAGGACTGGGAAATTGCAGGATGCACACTTTCAAGATCAAGGAACATGCAGCTACTCCAGTACTTTCAGCCTTTTGTATAGTGTATTTTCATCAATGAAATAAAAAGCTGGCATTGCATACATTTGCATAATCACCTAGTTAGAGAGTCATCCCACTGTGAATGTAATCCCTGGTCAGAGCACATACAAGAAACAACAAATGAATGCATAAATAAGTGAAAAACAATAACTCAGTTTCTCTCTTCACTTTCTCTCTCTCTAAAATCAATTAAAAATTTAGCCTGACCAGGCAGTGGCGCAGTGGATAGAGCATCAGACTGGGATACAGAGGACTCAGGTTCAAAATCCCAAGGTCACCAACTTGAGTGCAAAGTCTCTCTGGCTTGAGTGTGGGATCATAGACATGACCCCATGGTTGCTAGCTTGAGCCTAAAGGTCTCTGGCTTGAAGCCCCAGGTCACTGGCTTGAGCCCAAGGTCGGTGGCTTAAGCAAGGAGTCACTCTCTGTAGCCCCTCTGCTGTAGCCCCCCATCCCACCCCCGTCAAGGTACATATGAGAAGCAATCAATGAACAACTAAGGTGATGCAACGAAGACTTGATGCTTCACATCAAGGGAGAGCCCTTCCTGTCTGTCCCTCTGTCTCTCTCTGTCACAAAATATAGTAATAATTAATTTTAAAGATACTTTTATATAAAAAGGATGGAAGAATAAAATAGATTTGGTATCCAAGGTCCAACATAATTTGTTTCTTCATATGTAACAGTTCCACCAACAAGCTAGACTCCAAACAGAAAAGACCCTTTCTTCTTCTACTCAACAAAGCATCTACTGTAATTTGCCCTCCATACCAGGTACCATGTCAAATGCTAAGACTATCCATCCCTGTCTTCAAGAAGCTCGCAGTTTCACTTTGTACCAGAAAAAGCAAACAGGGACATCAATAATAGTATAGTACAGCCCTGGCCGGTTGGCTCAGTGGTAGAGCGTCGGCCTGGAATGCGGAAGTCCCGGGTTCGATTCCCGGCCAGGGCACATAGGAGAGGCACCCATCTGCTTCTCCACCCCTCCCCCTCTCCTTCCTCTCTGTCTCTCTCTTCCCCTCCAGCAGTCAAGGCTCCATTAGAGCAAAGATGGCCCGGGCGTAGAGCAAAGATGGCCCGGGCGCTGGGGATGGCTCCATGGCCTCTGCCTCAGGCGCTAGAACGGCTCTGGTCGCAACAGAGCGAATCCCCAGAGGGGCAGAGCATTGCCCCCTGGTGGGCGTGCCGGGTGGATCCCGGTCGGGCGCATGCGGAAGTCTGTCTGACTGCCTCCCCGTTTCCAACTTCAGGAAAAAAATAAATAAATAAATAATAATAATAATAATAATAGTATAGTACAATGGAATACACCATCCAGTAAGAAGAGGTTTGCTACTGGAAAGTCAGGTGCTAATCTGAGCAATGAAGCCCTGGCCAGGTGACTCAGTGGATAGCACATAAGCCCGGTGTATGGAGGTCCTGGGTTCAATTCCCAATCAGGACACACATGAGAAGCGATCATCTGCTCCTCTCCTCTCTTTTTTCCCTTTTTCTCCCTCTTCCCCTTCCCCAGCCAATGGCTCAACTGGTTCAAGCCTCAGCCCTGGGCACTGAGGATAGCTCAATTGATTCAAGCATCTGCTCCAGTTGGGGGTTGTTGGGGTGCATGCCGAAGTCTACCACACCATCCCATCTCTCACTTGAGGCGATAGAATATAAATGGGAGAGGGGCTGTATTCCTGCCGGGAGCATCACTGAGGTTATAGATAAACCTATCCAATCCATATTTAAGCCCTGTCTCATTTCTCCAAATTACAGCTCTTTCATCTGCAACATACTCATCTTCCTAATTCAACTCCCTACTTCTACTTGTACACAAACACAGGCCCTCAAGCACTAACAAAGTGATCTTCTTAAAAAGGAAATCAGATCCTGAAACTCCTACAATGGCTTCTTAGAGCTCTTAGAACAAAATCCAAAACATGTGACCTAGCATTTCCTGACAATCTCATGTGAAGCCTCTCCCCACTCCAAAAGTATTCAAGCTACACAGGTCTTAGCTCTCTAAGCACATGGAGTTCTCTCCTGTCTAAGGACTTTTACACAGCAGAGGACCTGTTCCCTCTGTCTAGTCACACACATACTACCACCCCTAACAACCAGACCTGTCAAGTCTCATACTCTTGTACTCCTTACTTTCTCAAACAAATTCCAGGACCCTGGCAGTTACTGCTGATCACCACCTCTGATTTAGGTTTCCAATCTCATTTGGGACATGTTGAGTATGAAAAGCCCCTGGAACACACAATTAGCTCTCTGGCACACAGGTGACCATGGGGTCTGAGAAGACTTGCACTTAAAATAAAAGCTTGGACTTTAGCACATAAGTTCGATGACAGGAAGACTGTGCAGAGAAGTGATCCTCAACTTGGACAAAGAAGATACCCTGATCTCTACGTCAATGTATGGAATGAGATGTTACTGATGGGAGGGAGGGTAATTCCACATCAGTGGTGTGAAGGACTGAGATATACTGGATAGAATCTTGGCTAAGAGTGGATAAGGATAGGGCAGATGAGGAGCAAGAGTCACAGGAGACGGTTACATCACAATTTCAGAAACTCCCATGCAGTTTTATGCTTCCTCTCGGCAAAACCCTACTCTTTTTCATACAGGTCAAATGCCATCCCCTTATGATGGCCTTTCTGGCCTTATCCAAATAAAACTAGCCTTCACACCATGCCTCTAGAAGTTTCTCTTATCATTACTATTATAAGATTTAACCCACACACAAGTTTCTCATCAGCACTGTTTATGGCACTTAACACAATCTACCTGCCTTATACTACACCTGGGTGGTATGAGCCTGTAACACTATGAGCTCTTAGTGGCAGAAACCATATCTTAACCATCTGTGGGGCCTTATGAAAGGGCCCCAAAAATTATTTTTTAACTTAATAAAAGTCAAGAAGGGTAAATTTAAGTGGGCAGAGGTCATAGATAATTTCTCCGCTCCCTCCTCTGGTAAAATAAAATAACACATCCTAATTAATTTGATTTACAAATTTGTTTTTTCAATTTCTTAAAGTAACAAACACCTGTATAATCTTTTAAATATCACTGCTCAACAAAAGACCCCACTCGTCGAAATGCCTATCCTGTTGCAACACAATGATTGCAACGTAATCATTTCCTTCAACATAAATATGAAATATCCTTAATTTAGTTGGAAACAACATATTCTTTTCTAAATTATTTTAAATTATGTACAAAACAAACACAAACAAAAACGTTACAAAGACGCAAGCGGACAAAAGAGGGTGTCAATCCTGGATTTGAGCCAACTGCTGCCTGCATTACTGGGAAGCCATTCCTGCCAGGTCAAGGTTAGGCGATTCAGTCAACATGTTTTCCAACAAGTGCTTCACACACACGCATGTTCCTTTAAAAGCCAACAAAAAAAGAGTCTAACGCAACTCGCAAGAACTAGGACTCACCAGAGTTAGGAGCCTCCAGGTAACCAGCACAAGAAGTCTGAGTAATTTCACAACAAAGGTTAAGTTGGTACACGCCAAAAGTCCACAACGGGTGTGGCGCACCTCCCCGCGCCGAAAGTCAAGAGAAAGCGAGCGCACAAACTTTCGCATTCGCTGGCGCCGGGAGTGAAGTGTGCGGGCCAGGCAACGTCCTGCCCCGCAGACTGAGAAGCGGGGACGAGGGAGTGATGCCACCGAAACCACAAACCGCGATCACTTCCCTGGAAAACTCAGTTCCCGAACGTTTCCGCACGGAGAACAACGCGCAGACTCCTCTCCACCGAGAGGCTGCCGGGGGCCCAGCGCGGGCCGGCGCGCGCACGGCGGCCACTTGAACAAAGTTTAGAAACCGGGAGAAACTTTCCTGAGAGGAAACGCGGCGGCCGAGCGGAGCCTGAGGCTCGCTGGGCCCCCGCCGCCATGGCCCCTGAACTTTGCGAGCTAAAGAAAAGGCCGGCTCCGCCAGGCCGGCCAGGACCCAGGCCCCGAGCCCCGCAGGGAAGCGAACCGGCCGCTACAACCGCGCCCTCCTGGAGCCCGATGCTCGCGGGGTGGCGGAAAGACGGCGCCCCGCCCGCCTGCCCACCCGAGGAGCCCCTCAGCCCGACCGGGGAGCCCACGACCGCGCAAAGAGAGTTACCTGCGGCGAAAGGGGCGAGCGCAGGAAGATTCCCGAGGCCCGAAGCCGACGGACACCGCTTTGTCTTCCTCCGGTCTAGCTCCTAGGAGGAAATGGGACGCCCCACGCCCCCGCCCCCGGCCCGCCCCCAGCCGTGGCCCCCGCCCAGCGGCCTGGGCGCCGCCCGCCCTTCCCGGCACCTCCCTCCGGCATGCTCTTCCTGGAGCCTCCCGCCGCTGCCCTGTTTTCCCGGCCCTCGCTTTGGGGGCGAGCCCCTACCCAAGAAAGCTTGGCGACAACGGGCCGGAACCACCAGAAGGACCTCTTGCACCGCATCCTTGCCACCCTTCACCCCATAGTTACCTCATCCCAGGCCCCCACTGGGCTCTCGAGCCAGAAATGACTCCCGAGAGGAAGGAGGACAGGTTATTCCTGGAACAGCCGGAGTGGGAGGAAGGGCAGGTGAGTCACAGCAAAGCGCACAGGTGAGTCTCAGGGCGCGGCCCTCAGGTGCGGGTCTCATCCCTTGCTGGTGCCCCAAGGACCTGGGCACACTACTCTGAGGAGTGCCACAGGTGTTACCGAGTTACAGGTCTCCAGAAAAGTATTCTAGGCTCACTTCAGTTTTACAAGAGAAACTGAGTCCTCACAGCTTGAAACAGAGTAGCACTAGAACCAGACTGTAATATAAGGTGGAAACCCTTCTAGAAATCACCTCCTCACTTGACAGATGAGGAAGCTAAAAAGACTTGGTTTCTGTCCCTAGTTTCCGGCCATTTAGGGACTTTTATCTCCACTCTTGCCTTCCTGGTAAGTGCTAAAAAATAAAATAAAATAAAATACAAAATCTATTTCAATCAGCCCCAATGATATTTTTCCTCCATCACAGAATGATGAACAAGGTTGATTTCAGTATTAGACTATAAATCCAAAATAATGCATGACAATATCCATTGCAGACTTAGTGCTGAGTACTGAGCAGGGTGCTAGGAAGACCTGCCTTCACCATGTTCACCCATTATGATTCACACTTCACTCTCCCCCAGGAAATGCAAACTCAGCAAGACAGGAGCTGTATCCCCTACAACACTCAGCACAATGCTCATCCCCTAAGCAGGGCCCAGTTAACATCTGTGGGTGAATGTGCTCAAAACCTTAATAAGGCCATTCTTTTTTTTTTTTTTTCCTTTAGGCCTCGATCAGAAGGACTTGGGCCCAACAAGGCCATTCTTATCTAGCTCTAACCTATTCTGTTTCTGGCTTCAGAATCTTTGCTTCTTAGCCCTCCCCTGGAATGGCCATGGCTTCTCCCCACTATACCTGGCTACCTAAAAATATAGTAGTCAATCAGTGAATATTTGCTTAAACTAACAAAAGACTGAATTAAAGGATTATGCTTCATAACTTTGTATATCCATCATTTCACTCAGGACCAGCTACTTAATCTGTGAGGCCCCTTGTTCAAAAATAATTAACAATTTCAAGACACCAACAGCAGAGCATTAAACCAAGCATGGGGCCCTGCTATATAGATTGAATGTTTGGTTCCCTCCAAAATTTTTATGTTGAAAATCTACTGGCAAAGGTGAAGATATTAGAAGATAGGGGGTGATTAGGTAATGAAGGTTCAGTTCTCTCACTAAAAAAAAAAAAAAAAAAAAAAAAGCCCCAGAGAGATCCCCTGCCCTTTCTGCCATGTGAGGACACAGCAAGAAGGCTCTATGAACAAGAAAGTTTCACCAAAATACAACCATACTGGACTTGAAATTTCCAGCCTTCAGAACTGTTAGAAATAAATTCCTGTTTATAAACTACCCAATCTGTGGTATTTTTGTTATAGCAACCCAAATGAACTAAGGCTCTAAAAATTAAAGTGCAAGGTTTATTTGGGGAAAAGAGGATTAGGTGACAGAAAGAATATGATGAGAGACTTGCAATATACCCCATCAGCTAAGGGGAGTCAGCTCCCTACCTCTGAGAAAACTTGAAAAGCTTACTAAGAAAGACTTGAGTGCCTGGCCAGGTGGCGGCGCAGTGGATAGAGTGTTGGCCTGGGATGCTGAACACCTAGGTTCCAAACCCCGAGGTCACCAGCTTGAACGTGGGATCATAGACATGACCCCAAGGTCACTGACTTGAGTCCAAGGTCACTGGCTTGAACAAGAGGTCACTGGCTAGGCTGGAGTGCCCCTGCCTTCAGTCAAGGCACATATGAGAAAGCAATCAATGAACAACTGAGTTGACGCAACAAGTTGATGCTTCTCATCTCTCTCCCTTCCTGTCTCTCTGTCTCTTAAAAAAAAAATCTTAAGTATTCATATGTCACTCTACTAGAGAGTAAGTAAAACTGACTTGATCCCTATTCTCACAACATGGAAGAGATAGGAGATAGGTATTGAACAAATATTGAAAAAGAAGGTCAAGGTGAAGATAAGGGAGAGACACAAATAGATTTAGGGGGAAATTAACCTACTCTGGGGTTCATTGGCCTGAGGAAGGGACCTTTATACTCTGACCCACTCTAGTCAGATGTTAGCACTCATCTCTCTACCAAAACTGCTTTTATAGCCTAACCAGGTGGTGGCGCAGTGGATAGAGCGTCGGACTGGGATGCAGAAGACCCAGGTTCGAGACCCCGAGGTCGCCAGCTTGAGCGCGGGCTCATCTAGTTTGAGCAAGAGCCCACCAGCTTGAACCCAAGGTCGCTGGCTCCAACAAAGGACTGCTCGGTCTGCTGAAGGCCCACGGTCAAGGCACGTATGAGAGAGCAATCAATGAACAACTAAGGTGTTACAACGCGCAATGAAAAACTAATGATTGATACTTCTCATCTCTCTCTATCCCTGTCTATCCCTCTCTCTGACTCACTCTCTGTCTCTGTAAAAAAAAAAAACACAACAAAACCTGCTTTTATAAACGTCCCTGATGACCTCCATGATGCCAAATCTAGTGGTCAGTCTCTGTCCACAGTTGACTTCATTTAATCACTCTCTTCCTTTTTTTTAATTTTTTTTATTTTTATTTAGTGAGAGAGAGAGGGACAGACAGGGATGGACAGACAGGAAGGGAGAGAGATGATAAGAAGCATCAATTCTTTGTTGCAGCACTTTAGTTGTTCATTGATTGCTTCTCATATGTGCCTTGACTGGGGGCTCTAGCCAAGCCAGTGACCCCTTGCTCAAGCCAGCAACCTCTGGGCTCAAGCCATTGGCCATGGGGTCATATCTATGATCCCATACTGAAGCCAGATGACCCCGCGCTCAAGCCGATGACATCAGGGTTTTGAACCTGGGTCCTCAGTGTCCCAGGTTGACGCTCTATCCACTGTGCCACCGCCTGGTCAGGCTGATCATTCTCTTCCTTGAAACACTGTCTTCACTGGGCCTCCAAGACATGAGGCTTTTCTGATCATCCTCCAACCTACCTGGCAACATCTAGTCTCCTTTGATGATTCTTTCTTAATCCTCCCAACCTGTCACTGTTAGAGCATCAGTTCTCAAAATACAGTCTGTTAGTAAGGTAAAAACTATTTTCTTAATAATAATAAAATATAAGTTGCCTTTTTCACTCCAAATCTCTCCTGGTGTACAGTAGAGTGTTCCACAGGCTATATGATGTATATATGATCTGTTATCACAGAATGCAAAAGCAAATATGAGAATCCAACTACCTTTTATTAAGCGAGACATTAGAGATTCACAAAATGCAAAACAGTGACACCCCTTAATTTTCTTTAATTTTAGAAAACATTTTTCTTTTATACTATTCATGATAACATGTAATAATATTGTCATAAACATTGATAGATAAACCTATATAACAAAAGCTCTTTGAGATCCTCCAAAATTTTTAATAGTATGAAAGAATCTTGAGATCAAAAATCTAAAAACTACTGTTAGAGTGCCCATCCTTGAACTTCTTTTTCTGTCTATTATCAACCCATTGGTAATCAATCCAGTGTTTTGGTTTTGAATATGCTGACAACTCCAGGTTTATATAACTCAACATGACCTTTTTCCGTGAATTCTGAACTTCCACATCCAGCTTCTGACTTGATGCCTCCACTTAGATATTCAGTAGGCATCTAGACATCTCACACTTTATATGTCTATATGTCCAAAGCTGATTTCCTGAAATCAGCTTCCCCAAATCTTTGCTCATCTGTCACTGTCTCAGTGAGGCTTCCTCTTGGCCACCCTATCTAAAATTGTAACCTATTCCCCCACATCCCATCCCTCCTTACTTGCTTTATTTTTCTCTTTAGGGCGTAATACCATCTGACATATAAAGTCATATATATATTTATAGTCATTATATGAATATGTATATATTCATATTTTTAACTAATTGTTTTCTCTTGTCTTCCTCCCACTAGAATTTAAGCCCCATAAGAGCTAGAATTTTTGTCTGTTTTCTTCAATGCTATGTCCCTGGTGCCTAAATAGTGCCTGGCACATAGCAGGTCTCTCGATAAATATCAGTTAAATAAATGAAAGAATGACTAAGCAAGATCTAGAAAAGACATTGCCAAGGTGGATAGGGAGGGAAGGAAAGCGTTGAATTGTAGTACATTTGAAGGCCCTGAGTCCCATTCTGGGAAAGGAAGTTCTGTGACTGGGAGCTGGTGAGGTAGGCAGAGGCCAGACTAGACAGGGCTTTGTAAGGCTTTAGACTTTATTGTGAGGGAATAGGGAACCACAAAGAATTTGTGCAAACATGCTAATCCCACAGTTTCCTTCATTTATTCAATGGCAACTCCATTCTTCTACTTGTTGATGCCAGAAACTTTAGAGTCATCTTTGGCTATTTCCTTTCTCTGACGCATTTAATGACTAATTTCTCAGAACATGCTGTGCTTCTACCTTCAAAATATATTCAGGCCTGACCAGGCGGTGGCGCCGTGGATAGAGCGTCGGACTGGGATGCAGAGGACCCGGGTTCGAGACCCCAAGGTCGCCAGCTTGAGCGCGGGCTCATCTGGTTTGAGCAAAAAGCCCACCAGCTTGAACCCAAGGTCGCTGGCTCCAGCATGGGGTTACTCGGTCTGCTGAAGGCCCGCGGTCAAGACACATCTGAGAAAGCAATCAATGAACAACTAAGGTGTTGCAATGCGCAATGAAAAACTAATGATTGATGCTTCTCATCTCTCTCCGTTCCTGTCTGTCTATCCCTCTCTATGACTCACTCTCTGTCTCTGTAAAAAATAAATTAATTAATTAATTAAAAAAATTTTTAATTTTAAAATATATATATATATTCAATATCCACCAACTTTTTACCATCTCTGCTGTTACCATCCTGAGTCAGCCATCATTGGTCACTTTGCTTGAACTTTACGGAGCCTCCTAACTGGTCTCTCTACTTCAGCCCTTGCTTCCCTCAATCTAATCTCAATTCAGTGGTTGGAGTGATTCTATTAAAATGTAAATTAGAACCTGTCACTGTCACTGCCCAAAACTCTCCAATCTCTCCTATTTCAGTCAGTAAAAGGCGAAGTCTTTCTAAGAGCCTCCAGAATTCAACTACCCCCACCACACACACACACACACACACACACACACACACACACACTTCTCTGACACAGTGGCCTCTTTACCACTCTTGGAACACATCAGGCAGGCTCTTACCTGAGGGCTTTTGCTTTTGGCTTGGAATGCTCTCCTCCAAATAGCTGCCTGACTCACTCTCTCACCTCACTCTCTCATCTTTGCTCATCTGTCACTTTCTCAGTGAGGCTTCCTCTTGGCCACCCTATCTAAAATTGTAACCTATTCCCCCACATCCCATCCCTCCTTACTTGCTTTATTTTTCTCTTTAGGGCGTAATACCATCTGACATACAAAGTCATATATATATTTATAGTCATTATATGAATATGTATATATTCATATTTTTAACTAATTGTTTTCTCTTGTCTTCCTCCCACTAGAATTTAAGCCCCATAAGAGCTAGAATTTTTGTCTGTTTTCTTCAATGCTATGTCCTTGGTGCCTAAATAGTGCCTGGCATATAGCAGGTCTCTCGATAAATACCAGTTAAATAAATGAAAGAATGACTAAGCAAGATCTAGAAAAGACATTGCCAAGGTGGATAGGGAGGGAAGGAAAGCGTTGGATTGTAGTACATTTGAAGGCCTTGAGTCCCATTCTGGGAAAGGAAGTTCTGTGACTTGGGAGCTGGTGAGGTAGGCAGAGGCCAGACTAGACAGGGCTTTGTAAGGCTTTAGACTTTATTGTGAGGGAATAGGGAACCACAAAGAATTTTAAACAAAGAGATAACATGACCATATTTGTTTTTTAAAAATTCATTTTGGAAAAAAGCAGATTGTAAAACAACACACATAATATCCCTTTTATGTTTAAACAATGAATACATATTTGTTTTAATGCTTTCTTCTCATAGCAGCTGAGCCATTTAAAACAGATCATCTGTTCAAAACCCTCCAGTTCTTCCCATCTCACTCTGAATAAAATTGGCATGATCTTTCCCAGCAACCTCACACCTTCCTTGGCTTTTCCCTTCATCACTCCACTCCAGCCCACGCTATGGTCCTAGATATTCCCATGACACATCAAGCACTTTCCTATCTCAGGCTTTTATATTTCTAGCTCCCTTTGCTTGGAATGCTCTTTCCCCAGAACACCCTTAGCTCACTCCACAGCTTCTCTCAGACCTCTGCTCAAATGTCACCTCACCCTTAACCACCTTTTGTCACCTTTCCCTAACCACCTTTTGTAAAATAACACTAGCACCCACTTCCCTTCCCTCCCTTCTCCATTTTATTTCTTTCTTTTTTTTTTTTTTTTTTTTTTTACAGGGACAGAGAGAGTCAGAGAAAGACAGGAACAGAGAGAGATGAGAAGCATCAATCATCAGTTTTTCGTTGAGACAAGCTGGCGACCTCGGGGTCTCGAACCTGGGTCTTTCCACATCCCAGTCTGACACTCTATCCACGGAGCCACCGTCTGGTCAGGCTCCATTTTATTTCTTTACCCTACTGTATTTCATAGCATTTGTCACCACCTAACACATTATATGCTTATTTATTTATTTACTGCCTGTTTTCCCCAGTGGAATGTGGTGTCATTAAAGTGGATATGCCTGCCACTAACAGGTACTCAATTGAATGAATAAACAGTTACAGGTCTGTAAGGACACCCAGCAAAGCATTCCAGTAGTTAAACGCAGGGAGGAGGATGGAGGGACTTTTCAGTTTACTGTATATAGGATAGTATATAATATGTTACGTGCAGTGGGATGGAAATAAGTGGGGAGATTTGGGGATTATGCAAAGGTCTTGCCAGTGGATCGGACAGAAAGGTTTCAGACTGGATCAGCTGAGGAAACAGTGATGCCATTTACCCAGAAGAAGCCTTGGAAGTAAAGCACGGAGGGGTGGGGGGGGAAACAATGCAGACCAAGGACTATTTTTGGTCATCTTTAGTTTTAGTGCCTTCCAAACATCTGAGAGGAGCTATCCTGCAAACGAGTGTAACCAAACCTGAACTCAGGAAAGGCCCCAAGCGGAGCTGGAATTGTGGTAGTCATCTGTACCTGGGGAGTATACGATGAAAAGAAGTGGAAGCCCAGGACCAACATTGAAGACGAGGAGCAGCCAGGACAGGAGACTGAGTTTCCCTCTGCAACCTAGAGCCCTCCTTTCCTTTCCTAAAATGCACCTTTCCTAAAACGTATCTTTCCTACACCAGGGTCTTGGCACTTACTGCGCCCGCGACTGGGAAATCTCTTCGCTCTAACTCTTTAGGTTGGCTTCTTATTCTCTCTCTCTTTTTTTTAAACTAAATATTTTATTTACTGTCTACTTATATACAGGGTGTCATCAGGTTACAACAGTCTTGACATAAGACATCTTGAGTTTACGACACTCACTTCAATAAAAACTTTAAAAAATTAAGACATGAGTGTTTCGGCTTATGCCCTTGCTGTCACACTTACAGATTGCATGGGCTAACTATAGTAGTTTGGCTGTGCATGGCAGAAAAATACACAGTACAGTAGTATACAATACAGTGTATTTATGTCCTTTTCCTTTTTCTGTGGCTTAGATGTGTTTTTATGTTCTAGATTAGTGGTAGTCAACCTGGTCCCTATCGCCCACTAGTGGGCGTTCCAGCTTTCATGCTGGGCAGTAGTGGAGCAACCAAAATATAAATAAAAAGATAGATTTAACTATAGTAAGTTGTTTTATAAAGATTTATTCTGCCAAACTTAGCAAAAATCTGACATAAAGTACTTGGTAAGTAATTATTATTATATGCTTTAACTTACTGTAACTCTGCTTTATAAATTTTATAAAGTAAAGTTACTTCCCTACTTTATAAATCACCATTACTGTGGAACCGGTGGGCGGTTAGAAAATTTTACTACTAACAGAGATACAAAAGTGGGCAGTAGGTATAAAAAGGTTGACTACCCCGCTTCTAGATTATGATTTTATAACTGTGTTAGGATAGGTAAGTGACTCAGACTAAGGTGTGTGTTTTGACTTATACCAAAATTTGGGTTACGTCAGTGTCGTAGGAATAGAACTATCTCGTAACCTGAGGACCGCTGTATTGGATCTGAGATCATTTATATTGTTTTTTTCCAACCTATAAGCCATTTTTAAAGACTTTTATTTTTTAGAGCAGTTTTAGGTATGCAGCAATTTTCTTTTTTTTTTTTTTCTTTTTTTTTGACAGAGAGAGGGATAGACAGACAGGAAGGGAGAGAGATAAAAAGCATCAGTTCTTCATTGCAGCACCTTTGTTGTTCATTGATTGCTTTTCTCATTTGTGCCTTGACCAAGGGGCTACAACAGACTGAGTGACCCCTTGCTCAAGCCAGCGACCTTAGGCTCCAGCTGGTGAGCCTTGCTCAAACCAGATGAGCCCGTGCTCAAGCTGGCAACCTCAGGGTTTCAAACCTGGGTCCTCTGCATCCCAGTCCGATGCTCTATCCACTGCGCCACTGCCTGGTCAGGCAGTATGCAGCAAAACTGAGAGGAAGATACAGAGATTTCCCATATGCTTCTTGTCCCCCACACATGCATAGCCTCCCCAACTATCAGTATCCACCACCAGAGTAGTACATTTGTTAAAACTGATGAACGTACATTAACACATCATAATCGTCCAAAGTCCATAGTTTACATTAAGATTCACTGTTGTGCCTGACCAGGCAGTGGCGCAGTGGCTAGAGCATCAGACTGGGATACCTAGGACCCAGGTTTGAGACCCCGAGGTCAACAGCTTGAGCACAGGTTCATCTGGTTTGAGCAAAGCTCACCAGCTTGGACCCAAGGTCACTGGTTCGAGCAAGGGGTTACTCAGTCTGCTGAAGGCCCACAGTCAAGGCACATATAAGAAAGCAACCAATGAACAACTAAGGTGTCACAACACGCAACAAAAAACTAATGATTGATGCTTATCTCTTCGTTCCTGTCTGTCTGTCTCTGTCTATTCCTCTCTCTGACTCTCTCTCTCTGTCTCTGTAAAAAAAAAAAAAAAGATTCACTGTTGTGCCTGACCAGGCAGTGACGCAGTGGATAGAGTGTTGGATTGGGATACAGAGGACCCAGATTCAAAACCTTGAGGTCACCGGCTTGATCATGAGTTCTTCCGGCTTTAGTGCAGGCTCACCAGCTTGAGTGCGGGGTCACTGGCTTGAGCATGGGATCATAGATATGACCCCATGGTCACTGGCTTGAGCCCAAAGGTCACTGGCTTGAGCAAGGAGTCACTCACTCTTCTGTAGCCCCTCAGTCAAGGCACATTTGAGAAAGCAATCAATGAACAACTAAGGTGCCACAACCAAGAATTGATGCTTCTCATCTCTCTTCCTTTCTGTCTGTCTGTCCCTATCTGTCCCTCTCTCTGACTCTTCTCTGTCAAAAAAAGTAAAAAGAGCCTGTGGCGCAGTGGATTGAGCGTCTGACTGGGATGCCGAGGACCCAGGTTCGAGACCCCGAGGTCACCAGCTTGAGCGCGGGCCCATCTGGTTTGAGCAAAAAAGAAAAGCTCACCAGCTTGGACCCAAGGTCGCTGGCTCGAGCAAGGGGTTGCTCAGTCTGCTGAAGGCCCATGGTCAAGGCACATATGAGAAAGCAATCAATGAACAACTAAGGTGTCGCAATGCGCAACGAAAAACTAATAATTGATGCTTCTCATCTCTCCATTCCTGTCTATCTGTCCCTATCTATCCCTCTCTCTGACTCTCTCTCTGTAAAAAAAAAAAAGAAAAGAAAAGAAAAGAAAGAAAAAAGAAAAAGATTTAGTGTATTCTATGGATTTGGACAAATGTGTAATAACATATACTCATCATTATAGTATACAAAGTATTTTCACTGCCCTGAAAATCCTCTGTGCTCTGCCTATTTATTCTTCCCCACCACTTGTCTCTCTCTTTTCTTCTTCTTTTTTTTTTTTAAAGTGAAAGGAGGGGAGATAATGAGGCTGATTCCTGCATCTGGCCCAACCGGGACCCCCCCCCCCAGCAAACCCATCTGGGGCCTATGCTCAAGTACTGAGCTATTTGTAGTGCCTGAGGCTGGTGCGCTCACACAAACAAGAATATCCTCAGCACCTGGGGCCATGCTCAAATCAATCGAGCCATTGGCTGTGGGAAGGGAAGAGAGAGAAAAGAAGGAAAGGGGAAGAAACAGATGGTTGTTTCTCCTGTGAGCCCTAACCAGTAAATCAAACCCAGGATGTCTATATGCCAGGCCAAGGCTCTATCTACTGAGCTACCAGCCAGGGCCCCACTTCTCATTCTTTTTTTTTTTTTTTTTTTTTTTTTACAGAGACAGAGGGATAGACAGGGACAGACAGACAGGAATGGAGAGATGAGAAGCATCAATCATTAGTTTTTCGTTGCGCATTGCAATACCCTAGTTGTTCATTGATTGCTTTCTCATATGTGCCCTGACCGTGGGCCGTCAGCAGACCGAGTAACCACTTGCTCAAGCCAGTGACCTTGGGTCAAGCTGGTGAGCTTTTGTTCAAACCAGATGAGCCCGCGCTCAAGCTGGCAACCTCGGGGTCTTGAACCTGGGTCCTCGGCATCCCAGTCTGATGCTCTATACACTGCGCCACCGCTTGGTCAGGCCCACTTCTCATTCTTGAGGGCTTTTTTTTTTTTTTTTTACAGGGACAGAGAGTCAGAGAGAGAGATAGACAGGCAGGAACGTAGAGAGATGAGAAGCATCAATCATCAGTTTTTCATTTCGACACCTTAGTTGTTCATTGATTGCTTTCTCATATGTGCCTTGACTGCGGGCCTTCAGCAGACCCAGTAACCCCTTGCTCGAGCCAACGACCTTAGGTCCAAGGTGGTGAGCTTTTTTTTTGCTCAAGCCAGATGAGCCTGCACTTAAGCTGATGACCTCGGGGTCTCGAACCTGGGTCCTCTGCATCCCAGTCCAACGCTCTATCCACTGCGCCACCGCCTGGTCAGGCCATTACTGCATTCTTTATAGCATTCATCCCCTTCTAGAATTGTCTTATTTATCTATTTATTGTCTCCTACATTAGCATAGAAGTTCCATGAAGACAAGAATCTTTTTTTTTTTTTAATATTTTATTTATTGATTTTTTTTAGAGAGAGAGGAGTGAGAGAGAGAGACAGAGAGAGAGAGAGAAGGGGGAGGAGCAGGAAGCATCAACTCCCATATGTGCCTTGACCAGGCAAGCCCAAGGTTTCGAACCGGCGACCTCAGTGTTCCAGGTCGACGCTTTATCCCACTGCGCCACCACAGGTCAGGCAAGACAAGAATCTTGTCTTAATTTTCACTTCTCTACTTCTATAATTTAGTATAGTGCCTGGAATATAAAATGTACTTTAAAAATATTTGCAGAGCCCTGGTTGAGTAGCTCAGTTGGTTAGAGCATCATCCTGAGACACCAAGGTTGTAGGTTTGATCCCCAGTCAGGGTACATACAAGAATCAACCAATGAATATAAATAAGTAGAACAACAAATCAATGTTTCTCTCTCTCTTCTTCCTCTCTTTAAAAATAAATTAAAAAAAATAAATGGCCATAAATATAGGAGGAAAATTAAGTGTCATTGCAACCAAAGTCTTGGTTACTATTATCAGTTGATGACATTTGGGTTTAAACTTCAGGTTTCAACTTATTTAAGGTTGCTGAGAATAGTACACATAATCAGGAGTTAAGCTGCACCAAGAATGTTAAGAAAAAAACAATAAAAAAAAGTCAATCAGCCTGACCAGGCGGTGGCACAGTGGATGGAACGTCGGACTGGGAGGTGGAGGACCCAGGTTTGAGACCCCGAGGTCGCCAGCTTGAGCGAGGGCTCATCTGGTTTGAGCAAAGCTCACCAGCTTGGACCCAAGGTCGCTGGCTCGAGCAAGGGGTTATTCGGTCTGCTGAAGGCCCATGGTCAAGGCACATATGAGAAATCAATCAATGAAAAACTAAGGTGTCGCAACGAAAAACTGATGATTGATGCTTCTCATCTCTCTCCATTCCTGTCTGTCTGTCCCTGTCTATCCCTCTCTCTGACTTTCTCTCTGTTTCTGTAAAAAAAAAAAAAAAAAAATTAGCCCCTTGAGCACAGTCTCACCAGCTTGAGCTCAAGGTCACCGGCTTGAGAGTGAGATCATAGACATGATCCCATGATCGCTGGCTTGAGCCAAAGGTCACTGGTTTTAACCCAAGGTCACTGGCTTGAGCAAGAGGTCACTGGCTCAGCTGGGGCCCTCCAGTCAAGGCACATATGAGAAGCAATCAATAAACAACTAAAGTGTCACAACTACGAGTTGATGCTTCTCATCTCTCTCCCTTCTTGTGTGTCTTTGTGTCTGTTTCTGTCTCTCACTAAAAAAAAAAAAAGTCAGCAAGACTTTATGGAGTATTCTAATGTCCAAATATCAATAAAGATGAACTATAACAGATCACTTTAGATAGTCTCTACATTATAAGGGCTTCATTATTATTCATATATATTGTGCTGTTAAATAGCTTTACAGTTTACAAAGCACTTTCCTAAATGTGACCTCATTTGAGGCACAATCCTCAAGAAGGTAGTACCAAAATGAATAAAGATCCAAAAATGATGAAGATGAGAAGTGAGTTTGCAGCTTTAGAATGAAAGATTGAAAAATCTTTACCTCTTCTTATGGCCATGAAATGATAAGCACCCTTCCCCCTTAAGTCCCAAAGAAGAAATCAAAGAGTCTCTTGGCTTAGCCTTGGGAAAGCCAACAAAGGAGGTCAGATTTGGACAAGTCAATAAAAACTAAAGGTAGAACCAACGTATGGGACCACTTCATGGTCAAAGGCAATAGAATGCCTGGTGGCCCTGGTTGCCTTTCACTTCCTTTTCAGATGGGCAGGGGTGAAGCACTGAAGCCCTGCCCACCCTGGCAGTTTTACTTATTAGCTTAACTAACATCAGGTATTTTCCTTGTTTCTGTATAGCTCAGTAATGCACAACTCTGGCTGTACATTAGAATCACCTTGAGAGCTTTTAAAAAATATGATGCCCAGAGACTACCCCCGGAAGTTCAAATTCTATTGTTCTTAGATAGGGACTAAGCATTTTTTTTTGTTGTTTTTTAAATTGATTGATTGATTTTATTTTTTATTTTATTTTATTTTTTTCCTGAAGCTGGAAACGGGGAGAGACAGTCAGACAGACTCCCGCATGCGCTCGACCGGGATCCACCCGGCACACCCACCAAGGGCGAAGCTCTGCCCACCAGGGGGCGATGCTCTGCCCCTCCGGGGCGTCGTTCTGCCATGACCAGAGCCACTCTAGCGCCTGGGGCAGAGGCCAAGGAGCCATCCCCAGCGCCCGGGCCATCCTTGCTCCAATGGAGCCTCGGCTGGGGGGGGGGGGGAGAGAGAGACAGAGGGGAAGGAGGGGGGGTGGAGAAGCAAATGGGCGCTTCTCCTATGTGCCCTGGCCGGGAATTGAACCGGGTCCCCAGCACGCCAGGCCTACGCTCTACCGCTGAGCCAACTGGCCAGGGCCTGATTGATTGATTTTAGAGAGAGTAAAGGAGAGAGACACAGACAGAAACTTTGATCTGTTCCTGTATGTTCCCTGACCAGGGTCCTGCAACCTTTACTTATCAGATGATGCAGGACTAAGCATTTAAAAAATCTCCCTGGGTGATTCTAATGTGCAGCCAGAGATGAGAATCATTGGTACCTAGTCTGTTTTAGTTATTTTTAAAATTGATTTGAGAAAGAGAAAGAGAGAAACATTGACCTCTTGTTCCACTTAATGATGCATTCATTGGTTGATGCTTATATCTATATGTACCCTGACCTGGGATCAAATGCACAACTTTGGCATTTCGGGATAATGCTCTAACCAACTGAGCTACCAGGCCAGGGCTGATACCTAGTCTAAGCTTGAGCTGAAAACAAAGTAAAGTATACTTAAAACTCATTTATTAATTATTTGGTCATACAATAATAGTAATTTTTTTGAGAGAGCGAGAAAAGGAAAGAGCAGGAGAGAAAGAGAGGCAGCAACCTGTTGTTCTACTTAATTGGCCATTGATTGGTTTTCATGTGCCCTTGACCAGGACTTGAACCGACAATTTCAGGAGTTGAAACAGTGCCCTCAGGATGGAGCCAGCAGCTCCAGGATCGAACTGGTGACTTCAGCACTCTAGGCCAACACTCTAGCCACTGTACCACCAGGCAGGGCAATACTAATTATTTTAACTCTCAATAACCAAAAGTAATAATAGCTCATACTTGCATCTTTTGCACATGTCAGACCCTGTGCTAAGAGCTGTATATTTTCTCCAACCCTCTTAATAATTCTAAGGTAATCACTATTGCATTCCTCATCTTATAAATGAGAAAACTTGGGTCACACAGGGAGTTTGTGGCAGTTCCAGAACCTAGATCTGCCAGAATCCAGAACCAGGCTCTTAACCACCCCTACTTAGTCTCTGAAATGTCAATAGCTTTTAAAAAAATCTTTGTTGAAGGGCCCTGGCCGGTTGGCTCAGTGGTAGAGCATCGGCCTGGTGTGCGGGGGACCTGGGTTCGATTCCCGGCCAGGGCACATAGGAGAAGCAACCATTTGCTTCTCCACCGCCCCCCTCCTTCCTCTCTGTCTCTTCTCTTCCCCTCCCGCAGCCAAGGCTCCATTGGAGCAAAGATGGCCCGGGCGCTGGGGATGGCTCCTTGGCCTCTGCTCCAGGCGCTAGAGTGGCTCTGGTCGCTCACGGCAGAGCGATGCCCCTGGTGGGCGTGCCGGGTGGATCCCGGTCGGGCTCATGCGGGAGTCTGTCTGACTGTCTCTCCCCGTTTCCAGCTTCAGAAAAATACAAAAAAAAAAAAAAAAAAAAATCTTTGTTGAAAAGCCACATTCAAATTAGCTTCCATGTCAAGACCATGGTTGAGGTACTTTAAATGCCTAGTTTAACCCTGGCCAGATAGCTTTGTTAGCTAGAGCATCATCCTGAAGCACAGAGGTTGGCAGTTCAGTCCCCAGTCAAGGCACAAATAGGAACAAATTAATTCTTCTCTCCCTCCCTCAAATCAATTTTAAAAAATGTCTGGTTTAGCCCTGGCCAGGTGTCTCAGCAGCTAGACCGTCTTCCAGGTGTGCCAAGGTTGGTTGCCAGTTTGATCCCCAGGCAGGGCACATACAAGAAGCAACCAATGAGTGTACAACTAAGTGGAAAAATGAGTTAATACATCTTTCTCTCTCTCTCAAATAAATGGAGGGGGGATTAATAAATAAATAAGAGCTGGTTTATACTGTATACGTTTTATCTTTTTTGTACATCTTTAAGCAGTTTGTCAAGAAGGGCTGGTTGAGGGTTTTGGGGATAGGAAGTCAAATGGGGTTGGGGGGGACTCACTTATTTTCCTTCTAGGCCTCTTCTAATAGAGTGCTGTTGGCTTTAACCAGTGAGCTAAATTCTAAATAAAAAAATCAAACATAGGCCTTGGACAATTCGGAAAAATGTGTAAGGTTCTCTTTATTCATGTTATTTATTCCCTGCAGAAAATGAAATCAACATTTAATTCTTAAAACCAATCAGCAGTAGCTGTTCATAATTCTTTCCTCTCTGATATAATCAAGACACGTACACAAAAACAAACACTTCCTGCCCCTTTTATGGTCATATTTTTGTTGATAACAATGGGGAAAGAGAACCTGAAAAGAAAAAAGTTAGACTGTGACAACAAAGCAAAATTATATCTACAAAGAAATCTTAAATGGGGCATGGGCTGGATGGAGGAAGGGGGGTTGTACTTTATTCTTCTCTTGAAAGTATCAGTGGGCTTTATTACGGAAACCTGATTCTTTGTAGTCACCATTCTAAAAATCCTTTTGTCTGGCATTTTTAGATTTTTGTAGATGTATGAAAAGCACTATCAAAATAAGAATTGTTAAAAAATAATAATAATAATAGGCTTGACCTGTGGTGGCGCAGTGGATAAAGTGTCGACCTGGAAATGCTGAGGTCGCCGGTTTGAAACCCTGGGCTTGCCTGGTCAAGGCACATATGGGAGTTGATGCTTCCAGCTCCTCCCCCCCTTCTCTCTCTCTCTGTCTCTCCTCTCTCCCTCTCTGTCTCTCCCTCTCCTCTCTAAAAAATGAATAAATAATAATAATAATAATAATAGGCCCTGGCCGGTTGGCTCAGTAGTAGAGCGTCGGCCTGGCGTGCAGAAGTCCCGGGTTCGATTCCCGGCCAGGGCACACAGGAGAAGCGCCCATCTGCTTCTCCACCCCTCCCCCTCTCCTTCCTCTCTGTCTCTCTCTTCCCCTCCCGCAGCGGAGGCTCCATTGGAGCAAGGATGGCCTGGGCGCTGGGGATGGCTCCTTGGCCTCTGCCCCAGGCAACAGAGCGATGCCCCGGAGGGGCAGAGCATCGCCCCCTGGTGGGCGTGCCGGGTGGATCCCGGTCAGGCGCATGCGGGAGTCTGTATGACTGTCTCTCCCCGTTTCTAGCTTCAGAAAAATACAAAAAAAAAAAAATAATAATAATAATAATAATAATTGTTACTTTGTAATATAAACTGAATTAAAATTAATACACTGTAGATCTCCTATGTATTGGTGAATGACTCATTTGTTTCCATTGATTGCTTCTGTTGCATAACAATTTTTCTAAATTCCAAAAAACTTTGAGAAAAAGAAAACCTGTTGGAGCACAGCAGAGAGTATACCTGTTGGGAATCTTTACATGCCCCTGTACATCCTCCTATGGGCATTCTGAATGTAGGAGAACTTGAAGTGGAAGCTGGGCCACCTTTGTTTTTGGTTTACTCAGGTTGAATTTGATTCTGGCTTGATTTGAGTCAGGACTGAGTAGACCCTGTGATTCCTAGACACCATGAGCTCACAGTCACATCTGTCATATCTATATTCTATCTTGGCTACCCTGATCAGTTCATACCAGTCTACATTCTTTTTTTTTTTTTTTTGTCTTTTTCCAAAGTGAGAAGTGGAGTGGGGGATAGACAGACACACTCCCACCTGCACCTGACTGGGATCCACCCGCATGCCCACTAGGGGCCGATGCTCAGCCTCTCTGGGGCGTTGCTCCACTGCAATCGGAGCCATTCTAGCACCGGAGGCGGAGGCTATGGAGTCATCCTCAACGCCCAGGCCAACTTTGCTCCCATGGAGCCTTGGCTGCAGGAGGGGAAGAGAGAGACAGAGAGGAAGGAGAGGGGGAAGGGGGAAGAAGCAGATGGGCGCTTCTCCTATGTGCCCTGGCTGGGAATCAAACCCAGGACTTCCACACACCAGGCCGATGCTCTAACGCTGAGCCAACTGGCCAGGGCACCAGTCTACCTTCTTAATTTCTTTTTTCCTTTTTAAATTTATCAATTTAGAGAGAGAGAAAGGAGAGACAGAGAGACAGAAACACCGATCTGTTCCTGCATGTGCCCTGACTAGGGATCAATCTGCGACCTTTGCACAGGACAACACTCTAACCAACCGAACTATCCAGCCAGGGCAGCTTCTTTTTTTTTTCTTAAAGATACTCCCTGAGGATTCTTTTTTTTAATTTTTTATTCATTTTAGAGAGGAGAGAGAGTGAGAGAGAGAGAGAGAAGAGAGAGAGACAGGGGGGAGGAGCTGGAAGCATCAACTCCCATATGTGCCTTGACCAGGCAAGCCCAGGGTTTTGAACCGGCGACCTCAGCATTTCCAGGTCGATGCTTTATCCACTGCGCCACCGCAGGTCAGGCAAGCAGCTTCTTAATTTCTTCAGTCACAATACATCACTCTTCTGTCTGCCTGTGAGTCTGGCATGACCAGCCCCTCCATCACAGAAGGTTATTATCATATTCATTCATTCATCATTTTGTTTGCTTAGTCAACAAATATTTTGGAACACCTACAACATGATATTCATTGTATTAAACCCTGGAGATACAGCAGTGGGTGGCCCTCATGAAATTTGCATTCTAGAGAGAATTTCTCTAAGTGAGAAAACAGTAGAACTAGAAGAGGTCAGAGAAGTAGGTAGGAAGTATGGAGTTTGGGTCGTCCTTTAAAAGCAATGGGAAACCCCTGAGGGACTAAGAAGTGGAATAAACATGATTTTATTTTTACAAGGACATTTTGCTGTATTAAGAATGAAGTATAGGCCTGACCTGTGGTGGCGCAGTGGATAAAGTGTCCACCTGGAACGCTGAGGTCGCCAGTTCAAAACCCTGGCTTTGCCTGGTCAAGGCACATATAGGAGTTGATGCTTCCTGCTCCTCCCCCTTCTCTCTCTCTCTCTGTCTCTCTCTCTCTCCTCTCTAAAATGAATAAATAAAATCTTAAAAATAAATAAGTAAATAAAATTATTTAAAAAAAAAAAAGAATGAAGTATAAGGGGCCTGACCAGGCAGTGGTGCAGTGGATAGAGAGTAGGACTGGGACATGGAGGACCCAGGTTCAAAACCCCATGGTCACTAGTTTGAGCGTGGGCTCAGCTTGAGCACAGGTCGCTGGCTTGAGCATGGGATCATATAAGTGACCCCACGTTCGCTGGCTTGAGGCCCAAAAGTTGCTGGCTTGAGAAAGGGATCACTCGCTCTGCTGTAGCCCTCATCCCATCAGGGCACATATGAGAAAGCAATCAATGAACAACTAAGATGCCATAATGAAGAATTGATGCTTCTCATCTCTCTCCCTTTCTGTCTGTCCCTCTCTCTGACTGTCTCTGTCAAAAAAAAAAAAAAAAGAATGAAGTATAAGGGAACATGAGTGAGTGCTTGTTCATTTATTCATCTATTCAAAAATATTATCTGAGTGCCTAATTGCCAGGCAATGTGCCAAGCACTGGGAAATCATGATGGGCAAAGCACCATTCCTCCCCTCAAGGAGCTTACAAGGCAGCTGGAGACAGAGAAGTAAATAGGCTCTTATAATGAACTAAGTGCTATGCTGGAAGTAATCTCCTTGTGTCGTGGGAGGATTCATTCATTCATTCATTTAGTAAGTATTTATGTGCAAAGCTCTTGGGATATAATGGTGAGCTAAACAGACAAGACACATACCCCCACTGTGTTTACAGATTAGTGGAGGAGACATGTTAATTAAACACTCTCCCAGACCGCTCATTACCCTTTGTGATATTAACTATGAATGGAAAACAATGTTAGAATGTGTAAGAGGGGAGCCTGGTATAGTCTGGGAGGACTCGGGAGACCTGAAGGATGAGCTGCAGGTAAGTAGTTAAGTAACTGAAAAAGGATAGAAAGATTGTCAGTTATACCTCAATATACAGAAAATAAAGGAGAAGAGTGCTGCAGGCCCGCTGAGCTCCAGCCCTAGCTCTGTGGGTCAGGACGTTCTGACATCTAGGCTGAGGCCTGAAATACAACTAAGAGTTAACTAGGTATAGGGAGTTGGAGAGGAAGTGAAGGCATTCCAGAGCAAGGGAGCAGCTTGTGCAAAGGCGTGAAAGCAACAGGACATAGTGGATCCTGGGGGAAAGCAAGGTGTTCAATATGGCTGGGCTGTAGTGCAAAAAGGCACAATAAAGTCAAATAGAATGAAGAAGTGACTGGGATTAGATTCATGCCATACTAATAAATTCTTTTGAACTTCATTCTGGGGGAAGCAGGGAACTGCTAAAGAATTTCAATCAGGAAAGTAACCAGGCCAGATGAAATATTAGAAACACCTCTGGACACAGAGAGGAGACTGGGCTGAGCCCCCACAACATGCCACACTTTACCTAGCAGAGCAGATCCTATGGAAAGTGGGCTTTATGCCCTCAGTGAAATCTTTTTTGAGACTTTCTAGGTTGAGCAATAGCCAGTTTAACAAATGACATTCCCACCCTTTTACTGCCTCCCCACTGCACACAGCCCAGCCCAGGATGGCAGGAGTCATGAACTTGGAAGATGTCTGCCAGTTGTGCTGGGCACACTGGAGAACTCAGTTTCTTCTGCCTCATGGGCCATGTGACGCACAGAGCAAGGTCCCCCTAGAGCTTGACTATTTATTCTTTTCATTAATTTGCTTAAAGGGAAGGTGTGACCCCCTGATTACTATCATTTGTCTTCAGCATTTTGTTCTCACCTTGAACTTCCAGTCAAACATCTGGCTCTGTAGACCAAAGCCCTTTTTACCTAGTGGTGAGCAATGTCTTCTGATTACCCTGCCCTCCAATGGCTCCTTAGGTTTATGGGGTGAGGAGATGTTCTGTGTCTCCGTTGAGTCTGACACCTAGAAGACCAGGGCTTCAAACGGCTTCTCATTTACAGGATAAAATCTAAACAATTTAAATTGGCCTTCAGGACCCTTTGTGATCTGCTCCTTTCCACCAGCTGTCGCCTTGCTGGAGAAGGGGGAAATCTTCCCCCAGATTTAAAATTATTTATTTATTTATTCATTTTAGAGAGGAGAGGGAGAGACAGAGAGAGAGAGAGGAGAGACAGAGAGAGAGAAGGGGGGAGGAGCTAGAAGCATCAACTCCCACATGTGCCTTGACCAGGCAAGCCCAGGGTTTCGAACTGGTGACCTCAGCATTTCCATGTTGACGCTTTATCCACTGCGCCACCACAGGTCAGGCTCTTCCCCCAGATTTACCTGTGACAATGCCTTCTTATTCAGGTCTCAACTTAAATGTCACCTCCTGAACTTGGCCCTCCTGACCACCCACTCTAAGGTAGCTGGATAGTCACTGTCCCATCACCACACTGTATTTTCTTCATAGCACAAATCATCACTCGTGTCTTATGTCAATAAGCAAGCACATGTCAACTTGCTTATTGTTGGATTTTTCCCTCTAGAGTGTGGGCTAACAGCTTGGATCTTGTCCATTTTGTTCATCATTTTATCCTCAGTACCTAGAACAATGTCTGGCACATAGTAGGTGCAGAATGAATGAACAGGCCTGGCCTATCTTTCCACACTTATCCCACTCCATTCCTACATTCGTCCTCGAGTTTTAGAGGGATGGCGGTCTATGGAGGTCTTCAGACCTGCCTTGTTAATTGAAGCCCCAAATTACTTCAGCCTGGCATGACTTTCCTTCTCTCCTAAACCCATTCCTCTGCACCTAGACTTATTCTTCTCTTTCTTCCAGATGCTGAAATCTACCCAGATAGTCAAGCCTGGTACACACCTGTCAAAGCTCATCTCACCATATTGCAATGACACTTTTACCTGTCATCTACCCCACCTGCCCACATCTGTGAGCCCCTAAAGGAAGGCATCCATTCACATCCTCATCCCTATCACATATCAGAATAACCAGCACACGGTAGGCAATTCAGTGATGTTTGTTGATTGCCTAGATAGAAAAATGTGGTTAGAGAAACACGGATTAAGAAACTATGGTCATTTTTATGGCAGTGGTAGGGGGTATCGTCATAAATCTAGACCTGTAACAGAGAAGCAGCCCCTTTCTATGGGCCCAACCAGGAAAATAACACCCTATTAAATTCTGATAACTAAGAACAAAAGTGGGTGGGTATGGCCAGAAAGATCCCGTTTCTGAATATCTCTGTACTCCCAAGTGGGCAAGAATTGTTCATCCGTGGGTGAGACGTACAGGAGTGTTTCAGTATAGTCTCTGGCAGGACCAATCAAGGAGGCCTGTGTCCGCTAAAGTTTGCACAGTGCTTCCCACTCCACTAGGCATGTCCTTAAACCTTATCTCACTAGGGTCTGAGGGAAAGGAAAGTGAATTTCATCCAATCAATGAGGCTCAAAGAGGTCCAGCAGCCTGCCCAAGGAGACATCACCAGGAGTGAGCTGCTCTGTAGCTGTGCCTTTATTCTGCTTTTTAGAAGACCTTAACATGCTCATCCAAGCTTTAGCTGCTAAACTACTAGAAGTCTAATTAATATTGTCTAAAGTACAGCACAGCAGAATGTGTAATTAGATGCTTGTGATAAAGTCCTTTTGGATAATGCTAATAATGCTGATGATGCTGAAGATGACGGCAATTTTGACAACGATGGTGATGCTCTTCCTGAGATAAGGTGACGGAGGCAGCCCTTATCTTAGAATGAAGCCAGCATTAGCACCACAGGCAAAGGGCTGGTCAAGATGCAGCATTGCCTAGAAGTTGATCTGGAACCTCCAGTTGGGCCACCTGTGACTCGACTTTTTACTATGTGGTCTCACCAAGCCTCAGTTTCTCCACCTCTGAATGGAGAGATTATTACTTGACTCAGGTTGTTGGAAGGCTCTCTTTTTTTTTTTTTTTTTTTTTTGTATTTTTCTGAAGTTGGAAACGGGGAGGCAGTCAGACAGACTCCTACATGCGCCCGACCGGGATCCACCCGGCATGCCCACCAGGGGGCGATGCTCTGCCCATCTGGAGCGTTGCTCTGTCGCAACCAGAACCATTCTAGTACCTGAGGCAGAGGCCATGGAGCCATCTTCAGCGCCCGGGCCAACTTTGCTCCAATGGAGCCCTGGCTGTGGGAGGGAAAGAGAGAGACAGAGAGGAAGGAGAGGGGGAGGGGTGGAGAAGCAGATGGGCGCTTCTCCTGTGTGCCCTGGCCGGGAATCAAACCCAGAACTCCTGCAAGCCAGGCCGGCGCTCTACCACTGAGCCAACCAGCCAGGGCTGTTGGGAGGCTCTTTTGAAGTAGCCTCTGTAAAGCATTATCATGGTGCCTATATGACAGAAAATGCTTTCTTTTCTGATAGGATACTAGGAAATTCTTACAAACAGTATACTTATGACAGGCAATGTTCCAAGCATTTGATATACTATATTTATGCAACACCCTATAAGGTAAGTACCAACACCCTTGTTTTCTAGATAAAGAAACTAAGGCACAGGGAAGCTGAATAATTTGTCCGTAGTCTCAGAGTCAGAAAGTGTCAGAGCTGGGTGCTGAAACACAGCTGGTCTGAGTCGAGAGGCGTTACCCAGCTGTGGCAGCCATGGAGGTGCACTGCTTAGACTTCCCTTTGAGAGAACTGTTACAGCAAGTAGTTCACCGACCTTGGAATCATCACAGCATCCACACCAAGGTCATGCCTCCTCTGGCCTCTTTCAGCCTGTGATTAAGAACAGCAGGGGTGGCCCTGGCTGGTTGGCTCAGTGGTAGAGCATCGGCCTGGTGTGCAGAAGTCCCTGGTTCGATTCCCGGCCAGGGCACACAGGAGAAGCGCCCATCTGCTTCTCCACCCCTCCCCCTCTCCTTCCTCTCTGTCTCTCTCTTCCCCTCCCGCAGCCAAGGCTCCATTGGAGCAAAGATGGCCTGGGCGCTGGGGATGGCTCCTTGGCCTCTGCCCCAGGCTCTAGAGTGGCTCTGGTCGCAACAGAGCGACGCCCCGGAGGGGCAGAACATCGCCCCCTGGTGGGTGTGCCAGGTAGATCCCGGTCGGGCACATGCGGGAGTCTGTCTGACTGTCTCTCCCCGTTTCCAGCTTCAGAAAAATACAAAAAAAAAAAAAAAAGAACAGGGGTACCAGAGTGGGACCATTCCTGCCCAACATGGGACTCCTCTGATGACCAACTGTTTTGTGGGTGTGATAAAATATACATAACATAAAGTTTACCATTTTAACTGTTTTTAAGTGTACACTTCAGTGTCATTAAGTATTTCATATTGTTGTGAAACCATCACCACTGTTCATCTTTAGAACTTTTTCATTTTTCCAAGTTTGCCCCTCATTTTCCAATTTGCTCCTCCCCCCAGCTCCTGACAACCACCATTCTACTTTCTGTGTCTATGAATTTGACTACTCTAGGCACCTCAAGTAGGTGGATTCATACAATGCTTGTCCTTTTGTGACTTTGTGTAGCATAATGACCTCAAGGTTCAGCCATCTCGTAGCATGTGTCAGAATTCCCTTCCTTTTAAGGCTGAATACTATTCCCTGGTATGTATTTACCTCATTTTGTTTATCCTTTCATCGGAGGAGCAAGCGTTGCTCAGGGACGCCCAATCAGCCTGACTGAGATTGTTTCAGTACTGCACCATGGTCTGAAGCTCTTCTTACCCCACCCTCCCTTACTGCACACCTCTTTCTCTAGACTGTCAGACCTGCATCGTGGTCAGAAGACTCTCACCATCTTCCCCAGCTCCCTCCCCCAATACCCTTCCCAGACCACCCCCCCACCCCCACCCCCAGTCTCTTGCATGCCTAATCTCATCTTGGTGCCTTCTCAGAGGACCATACTGACACAACAGCCTCTTAATAAACCTTATTTTTATTTTTATTTATTTATTTATTTATTTATTTATTTTCTGAAGCTGGAAACGGGGAGAGACAGTCAGACAGACTCCCGCATGCGCCCGACTGGGATCCACCCGGCACGCCCACCAGGGGCGATGCTCTGCCCACCAGGGGGCGATGCTCTGCCCTTCCGGGGCGTCGCTTTGCCGCGACCATAGCCACTCTAGTGCCTGGGGCAGAGGCCAAGGAGCCATCCCCAGTGCCCGGGCCATCTTTGCTCCAATGGAGCCTTGGCTGCGGGAGGGGAAGAGAGAGACAGAGAGGAAGGAGGGGGAGGGGGTGGAGAAGCAAATGGGCGCTTCTCCTATGTACCCTGGCCTGGAATTGAACCCAGGTCCCCCGCACACCAGGCCGACGCTCTACTGCTGAGCCAACCGGCCAGGGCCAATAAACCTTATTTATCATTATTATTTATTTGGAAGGGGAAGAGGCATTTAAAGCAAATTTGTAAAGAGAATTTAAGGCAGTTATATAATTATGCATTGTATATACTTTTTTTAATTTCTTTTGTTTTATATATATATAAAATTGTACAAAAGTTAGAAGATACACACTAGTAAAAAGAAGAAGTTAAATTCACCTGCCATCGTACTACCCCAGATTGTTTTCAACTACTACTGTCATTACTGTTTCATTTTGGGGTAGATCTTTCTAGACATTTATCTGCATATATGCCAAACCAGTTTCTTTTTAAGGAAACTGGTTTCTCCCATAAGATGAACTGGATGGAGATGACTCTTTGGAGCTTAGATTTTATAAACTGACTTAGTTTATGAATGCATTCATTCATTCATTCATTCATTCATTTAATACATATGTATCGAACAGCTCCCAAGTATCAGGCCCTGCTCTTGGCACAAGGGATACAAGACAGACATGGCTCTTGCCTGCAGAAAGCATACAGTCTTAGAAACATAGACACATCTCCAGGCAGTTACACTACACTGCTGTGTGGACTCGGAGCAGGGCCATCCAGCCCAGCCTTATTTCTTTCTTTTAATTTTTTTTATTTATTCACTTTTGAGAGGAGAGTGAGAAAGAGAGAGAGAAAGAGAGAGAGTGAAAGGGGGGAGGAGCAGGAAGCATCAACTCTCATATGTGCCTTGACCAGACAGGTGCAGGGTTTCGAACCGGCGATCTCAACGTTCCAGGTTGACACTTTATCCATTGCGCCACCACAGGTCAGGCCAGCCTATTTCTTACAGAAAGTGATGTCTAGGCCCTGGCCGGTTGACTCAGCGGTAGAGCGTCGGCCTGGCGTGCAGGGGACCCGGGTTCGATTCCCGGCCAGGGCACATAGGAGAAGCGCCCATTTGCTTCTCCACCCCCTCCCCCTCCTTCCTCTCTGTCTCTCTCTTCCCCTCCCGCAGCCAAGGCTCCATTGGAGCAAAGATGGCCCGGGCACTGGGGATGGCTCCTTGGCCTCTGCCCCAGGCGCTAGAGTGGCTCTGGTCGCAGCAGAGCGACGCCCCGGAGGGGCAGAGCATCACCCCCTGGTGGGCAGAGCGTCGCCCCTGGTGGGCGTGCCAGGTGGATCCCAGTCAGGCGCATGCGGGAGTCTGTCTGACTGTCTCTCCCCGTTTCCAGCTTCAGAAAAATACAAAAAAAAAAAAAAAAAGAAAGAAAGAAAGTGATGTCTAAGTCAAGGAGTTAACCAGGAAAAAAGAAAAATTTAAGAGGCACTGCAAAGCTAGAAGCTAGGCAAAGGGAGCTATGTATGATAGGTTTGGTTGTCTAGGAGCAGCTGACTCTCCCCATGAGTGTCAAAAATGCTTAATGACTCTGTGTGTGTGTGCATATATACCACTTAGACTGACCAACATCAGACCTTTACCAATCAAAGAATTTTGGGCAAAGGCTCTCAATGGAGAAAATTGATGCCCAGGAGCCAACCAGAGAAGATAAACTAACTGATCCCCAACCTTAGACTGGAAATATTAGCTAAGCATTAAGTTCTTTTTTTTTTTTTTTTTTTTTTTTTTTGCATTAAGTTCTTTGAAAGCACAGAGAGGAAGTTTATCCACCTCTGTGGAGCCCAAGACAACATCAAGTACAAAAAAGAACCCTTGGCCTGACCGGGCAGTGATGCAGTGGATAGAGCGTCGGACTGGGATGCGGAAGACCCAGATTCAAGACCCTAAGGTCGCCAGCTTGAGCGAGGGCTCATCTGGTTTGAGCAAAAGCTCACCAGCTTGGACCCTAGGTCGCTGGCTCGAGCAAGAGGTTACTCGGTCTGCTGAAGGCCCACGGTCAAGGTCAAGGCACATATGAGAAAGCAATCAATGAACAATTAAAGTGTCACAATAAAAAACTGATGATTGATGCTTCTCATCTCTTCGTTCCTGTCTGTCTGTCCCTGTCTATCCCTCTCTCTGACTCTCTCTGTCTCTGTAAAAAAAAAAAAAAAAAAAAAAGTACCCTTGGCCTGACCTGTGGTGGCGCAGTGGATAGAGCATTGACCTGCAATGCTGAGGTCACTGGTTCAAACCCTTGGGCTTGCCTGATCAAGGCACATAGGAGAAACAATGACTATGAATTGATGCTTCCCGTTCCTACCCCCACCCTCTCTCTCTCTCTCTCCCTTCTAATAAATAAAATATTAAAAAAAAATAAAAAGAAGAAAAAGAACCCTTGGCTATAAGTGGTGCCTATGGCATTATTGTTTCTCAGCCTAAGGAGACACTCTGGACAATGCTGGCATCATCCTAAGCCTCTTAGATGTGCATTTGATTCAACATGAAGTATGGAGTCCAGGGTCATATAAGTGATGCAGAAAAAATATGAATGCCCAGCCTTTCCCTGAAGAGATCTGAATTATTTATCAAGAGCAGCAACAGCACTGCCCATCACAGAGTTTCCCAGAGAGGTTGTAGATCAGCAGAAGGTAAGTATTGTTTCAAATACTGTTCTTTTTGTTTGTTTGTTTGTTTGTTTGTTTGGGGGTTTTTAAAAATATTTTTCTAAAATTGGAAACAGGGAGGCAGTCAGACAGACTCCCGCATGCGCCCGACTGGGATCCACCCGCCATGCCCACCAGGGGGCGATGCTCCACCCATCTGGGCCACCGCTCTGTTGCATCCAGAGCCATTCTTAGCGCCTGAGGCAGAGACCATAGAGCCATCTTCAGTGCCCAGGCCATCCTTGCTCCAATGGAGCCTTGGCTGCGGGAGGGGAAGAGAGAGACAGAGAGGAAGGAGAGGGGGAGGGGTAGAGAAGCAGATGGGCGCTTCTCCTGTGTGCCCTGGCCGGGAATCAAACCCGGGACTCCTGCACACCAGGCTGACGCTCTACCACTGAGCCAACCGGCCAGGGCCTCAAATACTGTTTTTTTTGTTTTTGTTTTTGTTTTTGTTCTTTTGTATTTTTCTGAAGCTGGAAACGGGGAGGCAGTCAGACAGACTCCCGCATGCGCCCGACCGGGATCCACCCGCCATGCCCACCAGGAGGCGATGCTCTGCCCCTCTGGGGCGTCGCTCTGCCGCAATCAGCCATTCTAGCACCTGAGGCAGAGGCCACAGAGCCATCCCCAGCGCCCGGGCAAACTTTGCTTCAGTGGAGCCTTGGCTGCGGGAGGGGAAGAGAGAGACAGAGAGGAAGGAGAGGGGGAAGGGTAGAGAAGCAGATGGGCGCTTCTCCTGTGTGCCCTGGCTGGGAATCGAACCCAGGACTCCTGCACGCCAGACCGACGCTCTACCACTGAACCAACCGGCCAGGGTTCAAATACTGTTTTGACATTAACTTTCTTCTGATTAGCAGCAGTCAATTTTCTGCATCCTGTAACTCTTATTTGCCAAGTTCTATTTTGGCATATGGGTCTAAATAACACTATCTAATGAGATAATATCCAAAAGGCTCAAAGTGTGCTGACAGGCACTACCATCTTATTAAATGTGAATATCTTTACAAGTAACTTGGGTTTTTAAAAAAAGCAGTAGACAATCATGGTGCATATTTATAGGTACGTAGGTGAGGCAGGTGCCCACACATGCCGCCACATCCCTCTGCATGGTAAAGACAGCTCCTCATTTCCCTGGGCTGGGAGGGGATGGGCAAGGGTGGGCTGGCACTGCTTCATCAGTGTTCCCTTCCCTGACATTCAGGAAGCGCCCCCACCTCCAAATTCAATGCTTGGTGAAACAGCTGCCAGAAAGTGGCCTAGGGAGCCAAGGTCCATCTCTGTGGTCAATGAGGCCTGGGCACTGAAAAGGATGGGAACGCACCAGTCCCGGCAGCTGGGCCCAGTGAGATAGGCAACCAACTGCAAAGAGCAGAACCAACCGGGGGTCTGCATGTCCTGCCATGGAAGAAAAGTCACCACCACCTCCCTCAGGAACCGGCCTGTGTGGGAGCTGTCACTGGGTGGGTGAACATCTACTGTTCTCCTCAGCCAATTCGATAGGGTAAAAATAACACCAGCCACATCATTTTCCAAAATTAAGGGCAATGCTATAGCAAATGTATGCAGATGTATACAGACACAGATGGGAACAAGTGTATTTAATTGTAAATGAGTCAGAACAGAGCAAATGAAATTTTCCTTATATTTGGGTTCCAAAAATTACAGAGAAAATGTGCCTGAGGCAGAAACAAACCAAAAAGAAAGAATCATTCGTGTACACACACACACACACACACACACACACACACACACACACACGGCGGGGGGAGGTAGGTTATTGAGGCAGGAGCCATATGGAAGGGAACTTTCAGCATGCGGAAAGCTGGAGTAGTTAGTGTCCTCTGGGGTTATGAAAGTGCCCTGGCTCTCAGAGGCCCTAAAGTGATCAAAGTGCTAATGGGATGGACACAGACACAGACAGCAGGACTCATGGCGCCTCAGCCTCATCAGGCTCATAGGTGCCAGGGAAAATGGAGAGAGGAAGGGAGGGCTACAATGGACTTTCCCCGGGGAGGGGGGGGTGTCAATGGCCAGCTTTTGTGATCTCAGAGAAAGGGCAGAGAAAGGAGAGGGAGGAAAAGCATCCTGCCTAGCTCCCTGAGGCCAGAGAGAGAGGAATATGACAGAAATACTTTGTTTGGAAAGGACCACTCTCAACTGCTTTTAAGGAAGGTACCTCGTAGCGTGCTGGGCTCCTGCTAGATGTTCATGAAGTACTAAAAAGAGAGAAAGAGGGAAGGAAGGAAGGAAGGAAGGAAGGAAGGAAGGAAGGAAGGAAGGAGGGAGGGAGGGAGGGAGGGAGGGAGGGAGGGAGGGAGGGAGGGAGGGAGGGAGGAAGGGAGGGAGGGAAGGGAGGAAAGAAGGAAGGAAGGAAGGAAGGAAGGAAGGAAGGAAGGAAGGAAGGAAGGAAGGAAGGAAGGAAGGAAGGAAGAGGCACTGGCCGGTTGGCTCAGTGGTAGAGCGTCAGCCTGGAGTGCGGAAGTCCCGGGTTTGATTCCCGGCCAGAGCACACAGGAAGCACCCATCTGCTTCTCCACCCCTCCCCCTCTCCTTCCTCTCTGTCTCTCTCTTCCCCTCCCACAGCCAAGGCTCCATTGGAGCAAAGTTGGCCCAGGCACTGAGGATGGCTCCATGGCCTCTGCCTCAGGCGCTAGAATGGCTCTGGTCGCAACAGAGCGACACCCCGGAGGGGCAGAGCATTGCCCCCTGGTGGGCGTGCCAGGTGGATCCCGGTTGGGCGCATGCGGGAGTCTGTCTGACTGCCTCCCCGTTTCCAGCTTCAGAAAAATACAAAAAAAAAAGGAGGGAGGAAGGAAGGAAAAAGGATGAAAGAAGGAAAAATATGTCATCTGCAAGTCCTTCCCATATCTGTGGACTGAAGGGAAGAACAGTGGAGGCAAAAAGGCAGACTGCCCAAGTATACTAAATATCCCCTAAATTTTGTGAGCAGTACAAGGACCTGCTTTGAAAAGACAGGAGTGTGCCCTTCCTCCAGGTTCAGGAGGGTGTGGAGGCAGGAAAGTCCTGGCCATGGGTCTGCATGTTCTGCCAGGCCTCCTATTCCTGTAAGCTCATTCCCTCCACAGGCAGCAGTCTGCAACTCATACCTCCATGCCTGAGCAATTATAATTTGCTCCTCCGAGAACAGAAAACATTGGTTTCACCACAGCGGAAGAATTATCCCCAGGAGCAGCGTCCTGACACACAAGCAGAAAGCTTTGTGCATTACAGCTTGGCACCTCCTAGGAATCTAAGAAAATGCCTGCAAGTAGATGAATGTATGAATGAACATGTGTGTAAATGCATGAATACAACAAATACTGTCCCCACCCAAACACTGTCTCACTCTGGTTTGAACTGTTTACCTCTCCCTCCCCAGGCTTGTTTCCTCTGTGTACTGATGATTTTATGTCTCCAAACCTCCAGAAGCAGCAAATCCAGGCTTCTTCCTTGGGTCCAGCTCCCCTGGCAGAAGGATTCCCGGAAGGCAAAGCACAAAGCCTCGACTTGGGAAAAGGGCGAGGGGAGCTTTCATCCCAGGCACCCTGCATTCTTTGTTCACCACATTTGTAGTCCTTGTCTTACCTCCCCAGCAAGTCCAGAGGGGCTAGATTGGCCTTGACCCAAGCTCTCCCCAACTCCTCTCCAACCCACTTGGACCCTGCCCCCAGCCTGTGATGTCAGCCTTGAAGAAAGCCCATACTGTGTGCCTGGTGGTTTGCAGGTCAGCTCCAGGAGGGATCTGTGTGCTCAGAGTACCACGCACCCAGAAGAGCATGTCCCTCAGCTCTGCAAGTCCTGAGCCGCCCATCTAGCACCCAGCCTGCTACATGCCAGTGGGTACAAAAGCAAAGAGGGAAATGAAGAGACCCCACACAGCACAGCTGTGAGCTGCCCCACATCAGCACTGCAGCTCCAGTCTGTGGAAGAATTGACTTACAATGCAATCAAGGAGAATTAAAGAACCTGCTAAAAGCTGAGGCCCATGTCCACTTTTCACAGGCCTTATTTCAACACCAGCTTCCAAAAAAAGCTCAGTGCCCAAGCTCTGCCCACTTTCTATAACCTGCCACCCCTTGCTCTGCCTGTGTCTGAGTCTGCATTATGTGTTCTAATTTCTAGCCCCTCCATCTTCTTCCTCTTGTTTTTCTTCTTCCTCCTCTTTCTTATTCTCCCCTCTTTCTTACCTGTTTCATTTGCTTAGTACGTTACAGTTTGGGAAGCTCTTTCAGATACATCAGACATAAAGATATGAGTTCTAGGGCATATGGGACAAAGCAGGGCCTACAGCACATACCAAAGTAGGCAATTAGAAGACAGATTTTGCCCTAGCCAGTTTGCTCAGTGGTAGAGTGTCAACCTGGAGTGTGGAAGTCCTGGATTTGATTCCCGGTCAGGGCACACAGAAGAAGTGACCATATACTTCTCCTTCACTCCCCCTCCCCCTTCTTTTTCTCTCTCCTTTCCTTTCCCACAGCCGTGGCCCGATTGATTCAAATGCATTGGTCCCAGGTGCTGAGGATGGATGGCTCTGTGGAGCATCCATCCTCAGGCACTAAAATTAGCTCAGTTGCTAGCATGGCCTGAGATGGGCAGAGCATCAGCCCCAGAAGGGGGTCACTGGGTGGATCCCAGTCAGGGCGCATGCAGAAATCTATCTCCCCCTCCTCTCACTTAAATAAAATAAATAGATAAATAAATAAGACAGGTTTTGAAAAGATGGAAAAGAGACTCTGTTAACATTATAACTACCAGAACTATGCTGTAAAAGCATCTTGTAGATGCTTCATCGCAGGGCAGGGCCTTGAAAAAGCAGCCCCTCCCTTTCATTTCCAACAAGCAAGACCTAAAGACTGACATCGATGCCTGTGCTTTGTGAGATGTCTGTCTTGGTTTTGGTTTCCCCCAAACAGACCCTAAAACAGGAGTTCAAGTGCAACTAGTTACTTTGGGAGGTGACTCCAGAAAATGCTGGTGGGGAAATGAGGAAGTGAGACAAAGAGGGGAAGGAAGCCACTAAAGGGTGGGCTATAGGATGTTACTACATGGACAACTGTAGCTCAGATCTGCTGGGAACTCTGGAAGACAATGTGGAAGGTGCCTCAGGGTTGTCCCTGCTGAGAGGTAAGGAGGGTGGGCTACACGTGAATTTATGTCATTGGTTGAGAGCTGCTCCCAGAGCTGAGCCATGAACTCCCTGGCACTACCCACTTTCCCTGTACAGAGGCCAGGTGTGTTCCTGTGCCCAGAACCAAGCCCTCAGTTATTTGCAGTAAATGGTCTCTGGCATGTAGCGCTGAGTACTGGGAGGATCTGGGCAGGGCAACAGCAACATCTGCTACACACTGCTGTAGGCTTCCAATCAACATCCTTTAACTGGAGCTGGTCTGAGTGGGTGTCTATTCCTTGAAACTAATCAGCCTCTCACAAAGATATTCCCTTCTTTCCCTCATCTCTCTTAGTAGCTAGGCAAGGCAGTGTAAGTCTCCCTCATTCCTCCTTTCTCTTGCCTCTGTGGTCTTCCCTCTTCACCTCAAAATGTCTTTGAATCTTCACTCATTCTCTTTTCCTTTACTCTGGGCTTGGGATATTTCCTTCCACCTGAGCTTTTGTGCGCACACACATACACTGCTTCCTCCATGGCTGTTCTGTTATCAGTTACCCTCCTTGAATAAGGGCTGGGTGTTCAGAAGAGAGTGTTCTCAAGGCTGCTGAAGCAGCCAGAGCCCACACATAAACTAGGTCTAAGGGTGTCCCTGTCCCGCCCTATGGCTTCTGATTACCCACAATACAAAGTCTACATTCCTGAGCCTGGAATTCAGATGTCTTCCTTTCCCTATGCACCACAATAACCAACAAACATTTACTGAGGGCTTTACTGTATACCAGGCATGGGCCAGGCAACAGGAGGAGCAGTGAATGAAGCAAATACAGCTGCACAGTCCCTGTCCTCACAGAGGTTACAGCACGTAAGGGGTAAAGAAGGAAGAATAGGATAGAGATCATAAGAAGGTTGTCCTTCTCTGAACCAAAAAGCTTTCAGGGGAGAAGCCCAGAACCACCTGCCTTCCTGATCTCCGTGCCCCTCCCATCTGTATTGAGACTCCAATAATTTCAGCCTCCTGGTATTCGCTCTATGCCAGAGTCAGTCTATATGACCAATAGAACATGGCAGAAGTAATGGTATGCCACTTCTGATATTGGGTTATAGAAGACATTGCAGCTTCTGTCTTAGGCGCTCTCTCTCTCATCATTTGCTCTGAGGCTTAGTTGCCATATCAAAAGCACCTCTGTGCCTGACCAGGAGGTGGTACAGTGGATAGAGCATTATCAGCCTGGGACATAGAGGACCCAGGTTCGAAACCCCAAGGTTGCCGGCTTGAGCGCGGGCTCACCAACTTGAGCATGGGATCATAAACATGATCCCAAGGTCACTGGTTTGAAGCCCAAGGTCGCTGGCTTGAGCAAGGGGTACTTGTTCTGCTGCAGCCCCCTGGTCAAGACACATATGAGAAAGCAATCAATGAACAACTAAGGATACTAATGAGCCACAATGAAGAATTGATGTTTCTCATCTCTCTCCCTTCCTGCTTGTCTGTCCCTATCTGTCCCTCTCTCTGTCTTTCTCTCTCTCTCTCTCTCTCTCACACACACACACACACATACACACAAAAAAATAATAATAAAAGCACCTCTGTGAAGAAACAGATGTCCAGCGAATGCCACAGCCACATCAGTGACTGGTCTTAGAAGTAGGTCCTCTGGGGGGCATACTGCAGTGTGTAGAAGATGTTATATTGAGTGGAACACTTGAAACCATGTCAACACAATAATAATAATAATAAAAGTAGATTCTCCCACCCTAGTGAAGCCTTCAGATGACTGCAGACTCAGGCAATGCAGCCTACTGAGAGACCCTAAGCTAAAACCACCTTGCTAAGCTGCTCCCCGACTTCTGACCTTCAGACCATGTGAGCTAATACATTTTTATTTTTTAAGCCACTATATTTTGGGGTAATTTGTTATCCATCAACAGGTAACTAATATACCGCCTTTCACTTTATCCCCTCCTTAATATCCAGGGCCTTTCTGCTTGTGCCATATGGCCCTCATTGTCCACCTGCTCACCAGCATCTCTTGGTGAGCCCAACAGCATTATGACATAATTCCAAAGACGCTTTCAAAACTTTAAAGTTGGCTACAGTCCTACTCACTCTTCTTTCCCTGAGCAGTTTTTCCTTAATTTATGTTCCCATATGCAACTCAAGGGAAAATAAGAAGCTGTAAGTTCCCTGTAGATTCACACTCAGCTCTTCCCCATGGCCTGGTGAGAGTGATTTGGTATGACAGACGTCTCTCTCTGCACCCCTTAGTAGAGCTTCTACTCTGTGAACAAAAGCAGTGAACTTGTCAAAAGTAAATGGAACTTGGACCTCAAAAAATAGGAGTTGAATTTTAAAGCTGGAATTTGTGTTCTGTGAGTGGGCTCCAGACCTGAAAGCGCCCTGCCCTGCTCTGGCGCAGACTCTCTGCGTCATTGGACTGCTCTTTCCACCAACTCTATGTAAACACTTTGGTGGGTGATTTCCTTGAAAGGCATGAAGGAATGACACGCTCAAACATAAAATTGCTGTAAAGCTTTAAGTGCAGGGCTTGGATGTGCTTAGAATAGAATCACAGAGCTGGTGTCTCTATCCATTTAGTCTTGGTTTCCCCCTTCTTGCTTTAATATTCTGTCCTGAGAAGTCCAAAAATTCCCGAGGAACATTAAACCACCTTCCTGCCCCAGGTTACCACCCTAAGATTTGGCATTGAGGGACAATTTCTCCAGGCTTTGTGATAGTCCAGACTAGGACACAAGACAGAAAAGACAGAAGCAGGTTTAGTTATTTTGGCAACATTGGTTGTATTCCTTTCCTTTGGATTGAGTGGAAATTATTCTGCAAGGAAATGAGGAATACATAATACTATTTATGAGCCCTACTCATATACCATATTTATGAGTAGGGTTGTTGTTTTTTTTTATGCACAAGTTTGTTGTTATTTCATTCCTCATAGGAACTAAGTGAGGGAAGATTTGGTGGCAGTTTTAGAACATGGTTTCAAATTCTTTGATCTCCCTCTCACTGAAATGTGGGGTCTATTCTATGTCCTCTCCCCTTGAATATGGGGAGGCTGGTGACCTCTCCGACTATAGACTATGGTGGAAATGATGTTATGTGACTCCCAAGGCCAGGTAATAAAAGGCCATAAAGTGGCCTGACCAGGCGGTGGCACAGTGGATAGAGCATCAGACTGGGATGCAGACGACCCAGGTTCGAGACCCTGAGACTGCCAGCTTGAACGTGGGCTCATCTGGTTTGAGTAAAGCTCACTGGCTTGAACCCAAGGTTGCTGGCTTGAGCAAGGGGTTGCTCAGTCTGCTGTAGCCCCATGGTCAAGGCACATATGAGAAAGCAATCAATGAACAACTAAGGTATCGCAATGAAAAACTAATGATTGATGCTTCTCATCTCTCTCTCTGTTCCTGTCTGTCTGTTCCTATCTATCCCTCTCTCTGACTCTCTGTCTCTGTAAAAAAAAAAAAAAAAAAAAAAAAAAGGCCATAAAGTTCCTGTCTTGTTGGCTGGGATGCTCACTCTTGGAACCTAGAGTCATCATGTAAGAAATCCAAGACTCCAGAGGCCACCATGCTGTAAGGAAGCCCAAGCCATTTGGATAGGCCATGGATAGATGCTCTGGTCAACAGTGCCAATTGAGAAAAGTTTCAAGTCATCCTAGCTGAAGCTCTAAACACCATGAAAAAGGAACAGCCCATCCCCACTGTTCCTTGTCCAAATTATGACACACAGAATCTGTGAGCATAACAAATTGTTTGTTGTGTTTTCAAAGTATAATTGACATACATCATATTAATTTTAGGTGTATAACATAATGATTTGACATTTGTATACACTACAAACGTGATCACCACAATTAGTCCAGCCACCACCCCTCACAAATTGGTTGGGTTTTTTTATGCCACTAAGTTTGGAACTGTTTGTTACAGTAATAGATTATCATAACCGTTGTTTTTTTTGTTTTGTTTTTTTTTGTTTGTTTGTTTTCTTAGTGAGAGAGACAGAGATGGAGAAAGGGACCAACAGGGACAGACAAGAAGGGAGAGAAACGGGAAGCATTAATTTTTCATTGTGCCACCTTAGTTGTTCATTGATTGCTTTCTCATATGTGCTTTGACCAGGGGGCTACAGCAGAGCGAGTGGCCCCTTGCTCAAACCAGCAACCTTGTTCTCAAGCCAGTGATCTTTGGGCTCAAGCCAGCAACCCTGGCGTCATGTCCATGATCCCACATTCAAGTCAGCAACCCCGCGCTCAAGCTGGTGATCCTGCACTCAAGCCAGCAACCTCAGGGTTTCGAACCTGGATCCTCTGTATCCCAGTCTGATGCTTTATCCCCTTTGCCACTACCTGGTCTGGAAAAAGTTTTTTATTCCCGTTGCACAGATGTGGAAACTGAGACTTGATGAAGTTATGTTTTAAGGCTAGTAAGTGGCAAAAGGGTGATTTGAGCTCAGGTATCTGACTATAAACCTCCTTGCTTTTTCAATAGGAACCCAATCAGGGATGGGATATCAAAATTAGCTGGGTGGTGGGGTTGGGGGGAATCATATAGTTGTACTTTTCCTCAGTTGAACCATAACCTAACTCCTGTACTCACCTTCCCATCTCACATACTTCAACTCCTGGGGACATTTGGCAAAGATTAATCCAACTTCTCTGATTTGTTATTGTATGATACTGATCATAGAAAGCTGGAGCAAAATTCCTGAGTCTGGAGGCCTGATCTCCAATAGGTCAGATCTATATGCTGATTTGAGACTGACCCACTTTTCAGGCAGATCCTAACATCCAGGAGATGCTCTGAGCTAGCAACTCTTGAGAACCATCAAAAGTCCTTTAGAGATTAACTTAAAATCTGGGTCCATCTGTGAGGTGGAAGTAAGGCATGTTCGGCTCTTTACCTCCTATGGGGAGGAAATATGGGGACTCTCCTCTCCCTTCCATGTTTACAATGGTGCTGAGGGTTTTATTTCATTAGTTTTATAAAGTCTCTGGAGGTGCCAGATGCCAGGTGCTATAATAACTGTGAAATTTAACTACTTTTTCATCAAGGCAAAATATCCAGCCTCAGAGATTCAAGTGCTGAAAATCTGCTTGTAAATGGCAGACACCCTGTTGTCAACTTTAATAAATTGCAACTGAAGCATGATCAGGCACCAGCTTATCACCACCAGTCCTCTCTGGAGCTCTCACTCTCCGGCAAGAGACAGGCAATAAAATGCAGTCCAGAAGGAGCTGGAGGGAAGCCAGTCCTGCTACCTCTGATGGGTGGGGACTTCCTAAGGGCCATCTTTTTCCCAGAATATACCATTTTCCTTTTAGATGCTCACCATCCCACTCTGCAGACCTTCTTCACCACCTTCCCCACATCCAGTCAGCCCAACCTCCCTGCGCATTAATTTCTGGTGAGTGCTATAGGCTGAGTTTTCTGAAGGTACAGCCTGGCCATTAACCTTTACAGAGCAAAATGCCGACAGTGCTGCATCGTAGGGAGCACACCTTCTATAGTATTTACAGCCACTTTTTCAGATCACAAGGTACTAGGCAAAGAGAGAATTTTGCTTTAATAACAAGCAGGTGCTTAGAATTAATGCAGGGGAGAAAAAGCCATGAAGGGATCTGAGAATCCAGGAGAATCCAGGTCAGACACTGGAGATGGGCAGCACACCACAAGAAAATTCCACTCCTAGTAGCTCGGGCCAATTTTATAAGGAAGGGAAATTAGCATTTACTGGGCTCTTGCTATGTGTCAGGTGCTGTGCAAAATATTTTACATACTTTATGTATTCCTCATTTTAAACCTGTAAGGTCTCATTTTAAGAATGAGTAAACTGAGGCTCAGGAAAAATGTAATTAAATAAGGTTAATTATACCAAATGACACAGCTAGTGTGGGAGGGACCTGGGATTCAATCCCAGATTTGTTTAGTCCGCATTCTTTATTTTATCTACTGCTGGAAAGAGGTACTTATTATCCTTGCCTTTGCACAGATATCCCAGTGTGTGACCTCCACCCTCCTCAAATGAAAATATAATAGAATAAAAGTTATTTCTAACATGTTTAAATAAACTTTTTTAAAAAATTGATTTTAGAGAGAGGTGAAGGGAGAGAGAGAGAAAGAGAAACACTGACTTGTTATTCCACTAATTTATGTATTCATTGGTTGATTCTTGTGTGCTCCCTGACTGAGGATTGAACCTGAAACCTTGGCATATTGAGACGATGCTCTAATCAACTGAGCTACATGGCCAGGGCCCTAACATGTTTATAGAATGACCTGAATGAAAGGATCTCTTATACCCCTTGAGAAGGTCCCAGGAGAAATTCTGAACTTACTCAGAACCATGGAAGCACCCGCCATTCCTAATTCTGCTTCCTAATCTCCCTCAAGTCTCACCAAGCCAAGCCTAAACACCCAATCATCCACAGTGCTTCTCAAGTACCTTTCTCTTCATTAAATTCACTAAAGAGGCCCTGCCTCCTGCCTGGTTGACTCAGTGGTAAAGCATAAGCCTGGCATGTGGATGTCCCAGGTTCTATTCTCGGTCAGGGCACGCAGGAGAAGCAACCATCTGCTCATCTGTTTCTCCACCCCCACTTTCCCTTCTCTCTCTCTCTCTCTCTCTCTCCCCCCCCTCTCTTTCTCTCTCTCTCTCTCCCTCTCCACAGCCATGGCTTGATTTGTTCAATCACATCAGCCCCAGGTGCTGAGGATGGCTCTGTAGAGCCTCCACCTCAGGTGCTAAAAATAGCTCAGTTGCAAGCACGGCAGAACATCAGCCCCAGGCGGCGGTTGCTGGGTGGATCCTGGTTGGGGCAGAGGTGGGAGTTCGTCTCTCTATCTCCCCTCATCTCACTTGGAAAGAAGAAGAAGAAGAAAAAAAAGTAAAATAAATAAATAAATAAATTCATTAAAAGATAACTCCAAATACCATCTCTTGAGGCTATACACTGATGTCCAGCCATTTTGCCCACCCTCATAAAACTCAGTGTTTTAAGCAGGGCCAGGGAGGGTCTTCCACTTGTCAGCCACATCATAAGCCACCACTGACACATCATCACCCAAGCCCAATGGTCCCTTTGGATCAGGAAGCTCTGCTGCTTTGGAGCCAGACATGGGGCAGGAGGTTCTTGGGGGCCCAACCTCTCTAATATACTCCCTCAGAATATTGCCAAGGAGTGGGGTTCCGTTCTGCATAGCTTGGAAGATCCTAGACTTCAGATTTCTTCCAATCTGTCTGTGCTCCGGGGCAACCTCCTCTCTCCCACCAATTCTAGGACCCTAGTGCATACAATCTCATCAATGAGTACGGTTTGGGAGAAAAGAATGAGACACAAAATGGAAACTTTCTGCTCACTCCTCATTATTTCCCATGGCAGGGAAACCACTGTTCATTCAGCTGCAGGCCAAAAATGTGAGAATCACTTCCAATTCCTTTCTCTTATGCTCTGTAATATTCAATCCATCAGCCTATTGCCTTTACTTCAAAACATATCCAGAATCGAACCACTTTTCACCACCCTCAATACTACCACCTTCGTGCAAGTGCCCATCGTCTCTTATTTGGACTACTGCACTCCTAACTAGTCTTCCTGCTTCAATTCTCACTCCCTTTAGTCTATTTTGTGCACAGTATCTAGAACTGCACTGTCTAATAACAGTAGCTTCTACCCACGTGTGCCTATTTAAATATAAATTTAAATTAGTTAAAATTAAATAAATTAAATTTTAATTCCCTTAGTCATACTTACCACATTTCAAGTGCCACATGCAGCCAATAGCTACCATACTGGACAGAGTACACATGCAACATTTCCATGACTGAAGACAAACTTCTAGTTCACAGCACTGATCTAGAGTAGGACTTTTAACTCTTCAGTCAGATCATATCTCTCCACCTGCTTAAAATGCTTCAATTATTTTCCATCATACTTACAAAAAAAAATATCCACAGACCTGACCATGATCTCCAGATGTTAAGCAGTCGGATCTCCTGCTATGCCTCCTGTCTCATTTCCATCTCTTATTTCCATTCGAGGCCAGTTGCAACCTCTGGCCTTGCATACACCAGTCACGCTTCTTCTCCAGGGCCTTCGCATTTGCTATTCCCTTTGCCTTGAACACTCTTCCCTTAAATAATCATATGGCCCACTTCTTCACTTCATTTAGATCTGCTCAATGCCGCCTCTCCCACGAGTCCTTCATCTTTTTGAAAAAGGAGCCATGTCCTCTCCCTCCAGTCCAGTTGCTCTCTAGCTACTTGTTCCGCTCTTGATCTCTTTACACTTTTCACTGCCTGACATTCTATTACATATTCATTTATTTATTGTCTGCCTCTCCCACTAAAACCCATGCTCCATGAAGACAAAGGCTTTGTGGTTTTGTTCACTGCTCTATCCCCTTGCGCCTAGACTCTGAGAGATTCATGAATTGTTTATTGATTTATTGACTGCATGGTTTTTGTACTGCAAATGTTCCTGAGGCAGAGAATTACAAAAGACTTGGCCACATTCTTGGAATGGGGAGGAGTGGAAAAAATGTAGAGAAAACAAATGAGGTAGTATCTTAATAAATTATCCTGTTATAAACCTATATTAAAACATTTGGGCATAGGCAGTGATGCACAGTGGGTAGAGTGTCGACTTGGAGTTCTGAGGTTGCCAGTTAGAGGCCCTGGGCTTGCCCAGTCAAGGCACATATGACAAGCAATCAAAGAACAACTAAAGTGAAGCAGCTAGGAGTTGAAGCTTTTTGTTCCCCACTCTCTGTAAAATCAATAAATAAAACCTTAAAAAAGAAAGAATTCTGTACCGAGTGTGTGAGTGTGTGTATAATCTTATGCTTCTATGAGGCTTGTTTTGAAACACTGAATTTGGTCCACAGTGTTTGATATATTAGGAAATAATTTGAATACAAATGCAAATTTCACATTTGCTCCCATACCACTTTATCCACAGGAAACACCAGGTGAGTGCAGAAAAATGCCTTCACCGGAACCAATACACGTAGAAATACACCACACATAACACATGTAGTGAACTGAGCTACTTCAACTTAGCACGTGTGTTATGAGCCACATCCATCCACACAACTTTTCATCAAAGTTCAGCCCGCCTTCTACCACTTCACAGTAACTCACAAGCTGCAACTTTTCTGACACCCACTTCCACTAACAAACTTCAGGTCCTTGTCAAGTCAAAGTGCCATACTACTATAGTATTTGGTTTTCAAAAGTATTTAATATCTGTAGAGCTGTGCTACCATTTTTATTAGGTCTCTATCTTTTTTCATTGTGTGAAGCTTCTACTATTAACTCCCATTCCCATTTTCCCATAAGCTCTGAGGGATTTTCAGGAGCACACAAGTCACCTTGTGACAGAACTGACTGTCCCTGGGCACATCTACCCTCCCCATCATCCCCCCACTAGAGGAAAAGCACCTGAAAGGCAGGAAGTGTTTTGTATTCCTTTTTAAATCCTCAAGCCCCACCTCCCGACCCCAAGAATGCACATGTAATAGATGGTCATGAAATACATGTTGCTTAATTTATTCCACCCTGGCCTCCTTTCAGAAGATCCGCCATTAGATTCTATCAAACTGAGCTTGGAACAGGTGTGGTTAAAGGAACTGTGAAAAACTGCCCAAGGGACCTGACCAGGCAGTGGCGCAGTGGACAGAGTGTCGGACTGGGATGTGGAAGACCCAGGTTCGAGCCAGCTTGGGTGCCGGCTCATCTGGTTTGAGCAAAAAGCTCACCAGCTTGAGCCCAGGATCGCTGGCTCGAGCAAGGGGTTACTCGGTCTGCTGAGGGCCCGCGGTCAGGGCACATATGAGAAAGCAATCGATGAACAATGAAGGTGTCGCAGTGAAAAACTGATGATTGATGCTTCTTATTTCTCTCCATTCCTGTCTGTCTGTCCCTGTCTATCCCTCTCTCTCTCTGAAAAAAAAAAAAAAAGAATTAAAAACTGCCCAAGGAAGGTTTCTGTTGGTGGCTTGTCCTCCAAGAGCTAGAAAGAGGGGTGTCCCTCTGCAGGGAACCATTAACTTTCATCTGAGTGAATGGGAGCCAACTCTGTCCCCCACAACATCCCCAAAGGTGGAGAGTCCCCAGGCGGTGGAGCAAGTGCAGGCATAGGGCCCTGGATATTGCCAGCAGTAGGTCCTCAGCGCCCCACTAAGGATGCAGCAGCTCCTGTAGTGAGGCCCCTTGTAAGATATATTAACATTACAAACTTAATGGACCAGAAAGGGAAAAAATTAACATAAATGACCTTCTGTGAAATCCTGCCTTCCTTGGTAGCTAGAGAAAAAGTTCATTGCGGTGCCAGAGGAAAATCAGGCCGTGGGAGGCAGAGGCCTTAATGGGCTACAATATCACCTCTGACCCCCCTCAAAAACAATAACTCAAAAAACCCCCCACAAAAACCCCACAATAACTCCCCACTCATCTGGGCCCAGTAACAAACTACGCAGGGCAAGTGGCACAGAGAAGCTGGTTTCTTTCTAGTGCTTTGTTGCAACGTGGGCTTTTTATAGATTTTGCTGGGTTTGCAATGCTTTCCTTGGGGAGATGGTAACTTCTTCCTATCTGGGGAACCATGGGGGTGTCCCTGAACCCCACTGGGCCTCCCTAAGTCCTTGTAGTGAGTGACAGTCATCTTTATTAGGAAACTACTCCAAGGCCTCTTCGGATGGAAAAGATATATTTCTCTGCCACTTCCATACGCCCTGGCCCCTCATGCAGTGAGGCTAAGCAGGAGAGCAGAATCCCCTGTATGAAATCTTGAGTTTCCAGGCTGAAGAGAGAGATGTGAGAAGGAGTTGATGGAAAAAGGGTACACACAGCAAGGCAGCAAGATGGCATTAGAGAAGCAAATTAGACAATGGCTGAGAGATGCCCTGGAATGACCAGGGGACTATATTATTGTTATTATTATTATTATAACTACTTTAGAGAGCTAGAGGAAGGGAGAGAGGGAGAAACACCAACCTGTTGTTCCACTCATCCATGCATTCATTGTTTGATTCCTGCACGTGCCCTGAATAGGGGTTGAACCCACAACTCTGGCAAATTGGGACAACACTCTAACCAACTGAGCTACCTACGACTCAGGAGAACATAAATAACAGCAATGCCGAGACACAATATTAAGTTATTGGCAGTGTAGTATGGGCCCCTTCTGTTTCCCTCAAGCTTTTAGTGAGTCTACCACACATAGTCTTGAATTAGAGATGATTTGGAAAGTGAAGAGATATTTGCAGCATAAGGGGAGAAAAAAATGAGGCACATAGTAGGTCAAGAATTCAGAAGAAACAGGTAATAAGAGCAATATTTTAATAGTAATTAATATAGTAGCAGGTACAATGCTAAGTGCTTTATATTTGTATATTGCTGGTAACTCATTTAATGCTATACCAACTCTGCAAAGAAGGAGCTTTAACTATCTCCATTTTATGTATGTATGTATGTATGTATGTATTTATTTATTTTTTATTTTTAAATTTTTTTTCAGAGCCAGAGAGAGAGATAGACAGGAATAGACAGACAGGAACGGAGAGAGATGAGAAGCATCAATCATTAGTTTTTCGTTGCGCATTGTGAAACCTTAGTTGTTCATGATTGCTTTCTCATATGTGCCTTGACTGGGGGGCTACAGCAGACCGAGTGACCCTTTGCTCTAGCCAGCGACCTTGGGCTCAACTTGGTGAGCTTTGCTCAAACCAGATGAGCCCACACTCAAGCTGGAAACCTCGGGGTCTTTTTTTTTTTTTTTTTTTTTTCATTTTTAGAGAGGAGAGAGAGAAGGAGAGAGAGGAGAGAGAGACAGAGAGAAAGAAGAGGGAGGAGCTGGATGCATCAACTCCCGTATATGCCTTGACCGGGCAAGCCCAGGGCCTCGAACCGGCGACCTCAGCATTTCCAGGTCGACGCTTTATCCACTGCACCACCACAGGTCAGGCAACCTCAGGGTCTTGAACCTGGGTCCTCCATATCCCAGTCCGATGCTCTATCCACTGTGCCACCGCCCAGTCAGGCTGGGATATCCCTATTTTTATATACAAGGAAACTGAGGCACAAAGAAGTTAAAAATGAATACAAGGTCACACCACTAGTAAGTGACAGTGCTGGGATGTAAACCCAGGCTCCAAAGCCATTCTCTTAAACACTATACACTACTGTCTCTCAAGAGGTCCCAAAGACAGAGCTCAGGACATGGATTTCCTATTGTACTGGACGGTCAATATGGGACACTGAGGACCCAGGTTCGAAACCCTGAGGTTGCTGGCTCGAGCACAGGCTCATCCAGCTTGAGCACGTGGTCTCCGGCTTGGGCATGAGATCATAGACAGGATCACATGATCATTGGCTTGAGCCCAAAGATCATTGTCTTGAAGCCCACGGTTGCCAGCTTGAGCCCAAGGTCACTGGCTTGAGCAAGAGGTCACTGAGTCAGCTGGTGTGCCTCCTCCACCCCCGTCAAGGCACGTATGAGAAGCAATCAAGGAACAACTAAAGTGATGCAACTACAAACTGATGCTTGTAATCTCTCTCCTTTCCTGTCTTTCTCTCTCTCTCTTTCTCTTACTTAAAAGAAAAAAGTAGAAAGGTAGGGCTAGGTGATGCCCAAAATTCTTTCCTGCATTAACGGTCTTTGAGAACAAGACACGGTTCCTTCCATGGAATAGGTTGTGGTATTGTGGGGAGGACACATATCCGGAACAAGTAAAACAGCTGTCTGTGAACAGTTAGAGAGCCTACAAGGCAGTAAAGGATCCAGTGTGAGGTCTTTGGGTCAAAATGATGCATGTTGGGTGCAATGCTTCTGGAAAAGGAAAAAGCAGAGATTTCATGCAGGAGGTAGACTCCTGCAGAACAGTAGTAGGCTAGGCTCTTTAGGTCCTGGAGTCTCATTACAAGTATTTCCCAGTCCTAGCCACCTTGTTCAGGCTCCTTCCTCCCTCTCTTTCCTTCCATTTCCCAGACTTCTTATCAAATCAGCAAAACACAAAGGAGCGCCTTGTGGGGAGCTGGGAGCAGAAAGGCCAAGGCTGGGTTGGTCAGTGAGTCAGCAGGGACACGAGCTACAAAGGCTCTGGTTCCTGCAAATGGTCTGTATCTCAATCTGAAGAAAAATATGGACTTCCTATATCATATCAAATCACCTTTTCCTTTTTAAAAAAATTTTTTTTAAATTTTTTTTACAGGGACAGAGAGAGAGTCAGATAGCGGAATAGATAGGGACAGACAGACAGGAATGGAGAGATGAGAAGCATCAATCATCAGTTTTTCGTTGTAACACCATAGTTGTTCATTGATTGCTTTCTCATATGTGCCATAACCTCGGGCCTTCAGCAGACTGAGTAACCCCCCGCTCAAGCCAGTGACTTTGGGTCCATGTTAGTGAGCTTTTTGCTCAAGCCAGATGAGCCCGTGCTCAAGCTGGCAACCCCAGGGTCTCGAACCTGGGTACTTCTGCATCCCAGTCCGATGCTCTATCTACTGCGCCACCGCCTGGTCAGGCACCTTTTCTTTTTTAATTGAGATATAATTCACCTAGCATAATACTATCTTAAAATGTACAATTCAGCTCTGACTGGGTAGTTCACTTGGTTAGAACATCATCCCAATTCGCCAGGGTTGCAGGTTCAATCGCCTATCAGAGCACAGACAGAATCAACCAATGAATGTGTAAGTAAGTGAAACAACAAATCAGTGTTTCTCTCTCTCTTTCTCTCTCTTCCTTCCTCTCTCTCCACAACAAACACATTTGAAAAATTTAGTGGTTTTTGATATATCCACTAAGTTGTGCAACATCACCACTATCTAACACTAGAACATTTTATCACCCCAGCAAGAAACCCTATATCTATTTCTGTAGTTATTTCTCACTCACCCCAGCCCTGGCCACCACTAATCTACTTCCTGTCTCTATGACTTTGCATATTCTGAATATTTTATATGAAAGGAATCATATATAACCTGACCAGTGGTGGCACAGAGAATAGAGCATCGACCCAGAATGCTGAGGTCCCAGTTGGAAACTCTGAGGTCGTCAGCTTGAGCACGGGATCATTGGCATGATCTCAAGGTCACTGGCTAGAGCCCAAGATGGCTGGCTTGCACAGGGGTCACTGGCTTGGCTTGAGCCCCCTGCCCCAGTCAAGGCATATAATGAGAAGCGACTAATGAACAACTAAAGTGAAACAACTAGGAGTTGATATTTTCCATCTCTCTTCTCCCTCTCTCTCCTTGCTTGTCTGTCTCCCCCTCCCCGCTGTCAAAAATAAATAAATAAATAAATGGAATCATATAATTTGCAGTCTTTTGTGTCTAGCTTCTTTTATTTGGCATAATATTTTCAAAATTCATCTTTGTTGTAGCATGTACCAGTACTTCATTCCTACTGGCTCCAGCAGCTTCCTTTTCAGGTAAACTGACCTGTATTCTGTATAACTACCTGACTCTCTAGTTATAAAAGGTGGCAGTTTGGCCTGTGACCTCAGTCCCAGAGAACTGGTTGATTTTCAGTTTGTTCAGTTTTTTTCTTATTATGAGGCAGCTGGGATTTTGATTGAAACTGAGTTGAATCTGTAGATTAACTTGAGGAGTATTGCCATCTTAACAATATTGAGTCTTCCATGGATATGGAACGTCTTTCCATTTATTTAGGTTTCCTTTAATTTCTTCTTCCTTTCTCTTTCTCTCTCTTTTTTTTTTTTTACAGAGACAGAGAGTCAGAGAGAGGGACAGATAGGGACAAATAGGAAGGGAGAGAGATGAGAAGCATCAATTCTTCCTTGCGGCACCTTAGTTCACTGATTGCTTTCTCATATGTGCCTTGACCAGGGGGCTACAGCAGAGCAAGTGACCCCTTGCTCAAGCCAGCTACACTGGGCTCAAGCCAATGTTGGGCTTCAAGCCAGCGACCATGAGGTTATGTCTATGATCCCACGCTCAAGCCGTGACCCCGCACTTAAGCTGGTGAGCCCGTGCTCAAGCTGGATGAGCCCGCACCCAAGCCGGTAACCTTGGGGTTTCAAACCTGGGCCCTCCCCTTTCCTGTCTGACACTCTATCCACTGCACCACCACCTGGTCAGGCTCTTTTAATTTCTTTCAACAATTTTTTTTTTTCATTTTTCCAAAGCTGGATACGGGGAGGCAGTCAGACAGACTCCCGCATGCGCCCAACCGGGATCCACCTGGCATGCCCACCAGGGGGCGATGCTCTGCCCATCCGGGGCGTTGCTCTGTTGCATCCAGAGCCATTCTAGCGCCTGAGGCAGAGGCCACAGAGCCATCCCCAGCGCCCGGCCCATCTTTACTCCAATGGAGCCTTGGCTGAGGGAGGGGAAGAGAGAGACAGAGAGGAAGGAGAGGGGGAGGGGTGGAGAAGCAGATGGGTGCCTCTCCTGTGTGCCCTGGCCGGGAATCGAACCTGGGACTCCTGCACACCAGGCCGACACTCTACCGCTGAGCCAACCGGCCAGGGCCTCAACAATATATTTCTTTTTTTCAGTGTACCTTTGCTTAATTTTTGTCCTTCCCAAGTTCAGCTGCTGCAGAGTTGAAGGGTTAAGATATAAGAAGGGGCAGCGGGTGTTGTCAGTATTTCTGAGCTAGGTGCAAGGCCAGAACTCCCCTGGGATGACACACGCTGGGTGCTGGGCTGTTACCTAAGGGCCTTCATGCTGACATGCTAGGCACAGCACATGCCTGGCACTGTCCCACTCCGGGCCACTCACTGGCTCTCCATTCTCAAATGCTGAGATGGAAAATCTGTCAGACTCATTATTCCGGGAAAGCATCCTCTTCTTGGGCCAGCCCTGGAGCAACAGCCCAGTCTGGTCCCTGACACCAGTCAGGATCCTAAAGTCTGGTCCCCAGATCTTATCTGCCCTTGAAATTTCTCTTGCCAGGAAGGACAAGGTGTCTTCTCCAGGAATGTCATTGGCAGAGAGGACAAGAACCATGCAAATTTATTTCCAAGTCTTACCCTAATCACATCAAAGTCCTTTGTAAGGAGTCTTCTGGCCTAACCGGAGTTTGATAATTACAAATTATTTCTAGCAAAAATGCTGACTGAGGGAAGGCAAGTTAGAGCAAATTTGATTCATATTAAAACCATGGTCAGATCATCATGAACTCTCAGGATATTTATTTTTCCATCAACCCCTCCCTGGTTCCCCACCTCCCTTTTTGGCCTGGCTGAGCTGGAGACTAGCTTAATACAAATAACAGCATTAAAATAAAATCACCCAAAAGCTCAGGGGAACATGCCTGAGTAATGGAGAAGATAATAAGGTTGGACAACTACCCCAGCCCTCTCCTCTTACTCCCTTAAGGCAGGCAAAGGTTCACGACTGATTTGGGATCTGTCTAACAGTAAATAGGAAGAAAACTATTGCTTAAGTGGTTTAAGGAAAAAAAATGTAATATGTACCAGATCACTATCACTTCACTGATACTCAGTCTGAAGTAGTTTCCGCTTTCTAAATTATGATGCAGGAGCTGTGGGTGGTAAACAAAACAAAGAGATAAAGCCATGAGACATAAACTAACAGAGATGGCTTTGTTTCTTCATTCGTTCATTCATTCTTTCATTCATTCATTCATCAAACACTTAAGAGTTGACTGTCCCAGGCACTGCGCTGGTTGCAAAAGTAGAGATGAAAAAGGTGGGGTAAACTGTGCCTGCCCCCTAGTATAAGAGGAGAGGTAGACTCTTCCCCTTGGCTTGGATTGGAGCAAGGAGGGTAGGGAGTGGTCATCTCACCTCTGCCTCAAGGGGCTGGGAATTAGAGCTACTAATGCATCACTTAAAAAAGAAGGAAAAGCCTGACCAGGTGGTGGCGCAGTGGATAGAGCCTCGGACTGGGATGCAGAGGACCTCGAGACCCCGAGGTCGCCAGCTTGAGCGAGGGCTCATCTGATTTGAGCAAAATCCCACCAGCTTGGACCCAAGGTCGCTGGCTCCAGCAAGGGGTTACTCGGTCTGCTGAAGGCCCACGGTCAAGGCACATATGAGAAAGCAATCAATGAACAACTAAGGTATTACAACGCGCAATGAAAAACTAATGATTGAGGCTTCTCATCTCTCTCCATTCCTGTTTGTCCTTGTCTATCCCTCTCTCTGACTCACTCGCTGTCTCTGTAAAAAATAAATAAATAAATTAAAAAAAAAAAAAAAAAAAAAAGAAGGAAAAAAGCCTGACCTGTGGTGGCGCAGTGGATAAGGCCTCAACCTGGAAACGCTGAGGTTGCTGGTTCAAAACCCTGGGTTTGCCTGGTCAAGGCACATATGGGAGTTGATGCTTCCTGCTCCTCCCTTCTTCTCTCTCTCTCTCTCTTTCTTCCCTCTCTATGATAAATAAATAAAATCTTTAAAAAAAAAAAAAAAAGAAGGAAAAAAGCCTGACAAAGCAGTGGCACAGTGGATAGAGCATCAGACTGGGATGTAGAGGACCCAGGTTTGAGACCCTAAGGTCGCCAGTTTGAGCATGGGCTCATCTGGTTTGAGCAAAAGCTCACCAGCTTGGACCCAAGGTTGCTGGCTCGAGCAAGGGGTTACTAGGTCTGCTGAAGGCCCACAGTCAAGGCACATATGAGAAAGCAATCAATGAACAACTAAGATGTTGCAATGAAGAACTGATGATCGATGTTTCTCATCTCTCTCCATTCCTGTCTGTCTGTCCCTATCTATCCCTCTCTCTGACTCTCTCTCTGTCTCTGTAAAAAAAAAAAAAAAAAAAAAAAAGATTATAAAGAAAAACCAAGAAGCCCGACCAGGTGGTGACGCTGTGGATAGAGGGTCAGAATGGGATGCAGAGGACCCAGGTTTAAAACCCCAAGGTCGCCAGTTTGAGCACAGGCACACCAGCTTGAGCACAGGGTCACTCAGTCTGCTGTAGCCCCTTGGTCAAAGCACATATGAGAAAGCAATCAAAGAACAACTAAGGAGCTGCAATGAAGACTTGATGCTTCTCATCTCTCCTCCTTCCTGTCTGTCTGTCCCTATCTGTCTCTGTCTGTCACAAAAAAATAAATAAATAAAAGAAAGAAAGAAAGAAAAAGAAAAAAAGAAAAACCAAGAAGAGTATCTGAACCTAAAAGGTAACACTTGGTAGAAGCTGCTGCCCAGCACATGGAACTCCTCTCTGCTTACCTTCCCAAGAGAGGGTAAGAATAAGGAAGAAGATGGCTGAGAAGGGCCTTGAGTTACGTGGAGAAGTGTTCATGTCCCAGCTCTCACTGGAATAGCAGCAGCATTACACTCCAGGCCAAGTCATTTGAGAGCAGCTGAAGGTGGCTTTACCTTATTACCACAAAAATTCTATGGCTTTTTATTGTTGTGCATGGCGGTCATATATTCGGCTCCTCCAGGGCCTGAATGTTTGGTGAGAGTCATCTTTAAAATCTTCTCTCAGTGTGAAATGGATTGCTGCATTTCCAGGGCTTAATTGTCCTCACCAGCTAAAAGCACTGTGCCAGTAATGAAAATACATCCACTCTTTTTATCAAGAAAAAAGGATAATAACTCAGCCGGCTTTAGCTTACATTTTATTGAACATCAGCCGGCTTGTTTCTAAGGACATCTCTGGTATGAGGCTCAGAAAGCTGGGGGCTGGGAGACACTGGGGAACAGTGTGCGAGAGCAGAGGGCAAAAGGGTGTCCCAAGGCTGCCTCCTTACTCCTCAGAGAGTCTAGATTTCCAAGATGACACTTTCCTGTCCCAAAAAGCTAGAGGATGTGACTACTCAAAATTTAAAACCCCTTTTCTCATGGAATAAGAATGACAGCAACAGCAATAATAATTAACTATGGCACATCACCGTTTTCAAAGGATACGCAGACACTCCCTCACTGGATCCTTGCAATTGCCCCCAAAAGACTAGCAGAACAAATGTTGTGTCATTTCTTTCTTTCTTTCCTTCTTTTTAAAATTAATTTTAGAGCAAGAGAGAGATAGAAACATTGATCTCTTTCTGTATGTACCCTGACCTGACCGAGAATCAAACTGACAGCCTTTGCACTTTGGGGCGATGCTCTAACCAACCAAGCTGTGCAGCCAGGGCTGTTGTGTCATTTCTAGAGATAATGAAAGTAGGACTTAACGAAGGGAAGTGACTTACCCAGTGTTATCAGCCAGTTTTGGAGTTAGCGTCTGAGAGTTGAGCTGGACAGTCTCTCTTCTTTTTTTAAGCAGACTTAATTCACTTTATTTATTTTGTATAAAATTATGTGGTGGCCATAGGTGGAGCCTGGGCCTTCTGCACCAAAACTGTGATGTGGGTCTTTGCAAGATGGTCAGTGAATTCCTGATAGGGAGACTTGGCAAATACAGGCTCTTTCCAGAGGTCAGGGGTGAGAGAGCTGTAGATATTAGAGATGGCATCAAAGGTGGCCTTGGCAAAGTTGCCCAGGGTGGAGTGCAGCCCCTGGCTGATGGGTAGTGGTCATCGATATCAGCTGTCAGCAGAAGTTCTTGGGCACAGGGGCTGAGATAATGCCAGTGCCCTTGGGGACAGGGATGAGGTGCACTAGCACAGAGCCACAGTGGCCAGTCACTTTGCAAGGATGACATAGAGCTTGCCAATCTTGTTCCCCCAGTAGCCTTGCTGCACAGAGACAGTAGAGAGCTTGGCCAGGATGATGGTCCCATGGATGGCAGTGGCTACTTCATTTGAGCATGTAATATCCAGACCAACATGTCTATTGTAGTCCCCAATGGCGACAAATGCCTTGAACCAGGTCCTCTGGTCAATGCATGTCTGCTTGGCATGGGCATAATCTTCAAAACCTCACCCTTAAGGGATGTGCCAGAAAAAAGTCAATGATTTCAGATTCCTTGATAGGCAGGGAGAAGAAACAGAGCTCCTCCAGAGATCTGATCTTCATGTCCTTACCCAGGTGGCACAGCTTGGTGACAGGGATCCACTCCTTGTCCTTGTCCTTGCCTTTTCCAGTTCCATGACCTTGGCCTCAACCTTGACCTCAGTCCCGATGCCACTGCCATATCCAACATGGAAGCCACCACGGCCTCCCATTTCAGGGTCCCTGGGCCCTCTGAGCCCTTCTGCAGATGGCCAGTGTTATCTGCCACTTGGTGTTTCCTCGAAAAAAGAAGCTTTTTTCTTTTTTAAGCTGCACAGTCTTTCTATTTTTTATTTTTTTTTTTTGTATTTTTCTGAAGTTGGAAACGGGGAGGCAGACAGACTCTCGCATGCGCCTGACTTTGATCCACCAGGCACGCCCACCAGGGGGCGATGCTCTGCCCATCCGGGGCGTCGCTCTGTTGCAACCAGAGCCATTCTAGCCCCTGAGGCAGAGGCCACAGAGCCATCCTCAGTGCCTGGGCCAGCTTTGCTCCAATGGAGCCTTGGCTGCGGGAGGGGAAGAGAGAGACAGAGAGGAAGGAGAGGGGGAGGGGTGGAGAAGCAGATGGGCGCTTCTCCTGTGCGCCCTGGCCAGAAATCGAACCCGGGACTCCTGCATGCCAGGCCGACACTCTACCACTAGGCCAACCAGCCAGGGCTGTACAGTCTTTCTATAACTTTATACCCAGATGTGGAGCAGCTTCTATGGTGGGGGAATCCTGGAGGGAGTAACTGGTGCAAAATGAAGTAAAAGACCTATAGAAATTTACACAGTTCTGGAAGATTGCATTTGAAGAATCTGAAACAAGCTCTACATTCTCTCAATTCTATCTCCATAAAAATATTTTTTAAGGCTTTATTTACTGTATTTTTCGCTCCATAAGATGCATTTTCCCCCTAAAAAGTGGAGGGGGAAATGCCCGTGTGTCTTAATGGAGCGAAAAATACGGTATTTTATTAAATATTTTAACACACCATTTGGTTCAGAGTTTTTTTTTTTCTTATTTTCCTCCTTAAAACTCTAGATTGTCTTATGGTCAGGTGTGTCTTATAGAGCAAAAAATACGGTATTCATTTTAGAGAGGAGAGAGAGGAAGAAAGAGAAGGAGGAGGAGCAGGAAGCATCAACTTTCATATGTGCCCTGACCAGGCAAGCCCAGGGTTTCAAACTGGCAACCTCAGCATTCCAGGTCAACACTTTATCCACTGCGCCACCACAGGTCACACTTGCTCCATAAGCTCCTCTTACATGTGTTCCAGCCACTCTGGCCTCCTATGGTCAATATTCTTGAGCACCAACTTACAGCCAGCTGTGCCCCTCTTCTTCCTTGTTCACAGAAGTCTGGTTTTGTCAGAAATTGAAAGTTCTGGCTCTTCAGTAAAGTTCAGTAAAAGTGGGGCCATTCTCTAACCTAACTGTTAAATTAGCCCCTATAAAACTCAAATTCCCCTCACTCAAACGGAACATTCTCATCCCCCACTGTAAGGTTGCAGTTAATTTGTTTGCTATTCTCTCTCCTAAAAGCTGCCTGGCCTTGCCTGACCAGGCAGTGGCACAGTGGATAGAGCATTGGACTAGGATGCAGAGGACCCAGGTACAAAACCCTGAGGTTGCCAGCTTGAGCATGGGCTCACCAGCTTGAGCAAGTGGTCACTGGCTTGAGCGTGGGAGCATAGACATGACCCCATGGTCACTGGCTTGAACCCAAAGATCACTGGCTTGAAGCCCAAGGTCACTGGCTTGAACCCAAGGTCACTGGCTTGAGCAAGGGGTCACTTGCCCTGCTGTAGCCCCCGCGGTCAAGGCACATATGAGAAAGCAATCACTGAACAACTAAAAAGCAGCAACAAAGAATTGATGCTTCTTATCTCTCTCCCTTCCTGTCTGTCTGTTCCTATGTGTCCCTCTCTCTATCTCTATCCAAAAAGAAAAAAGAAAAAAAGAGCTGCCTGGCCTTCACTTTGAAATGTAGCAAAAAGTTTACCTTAGCAAAAATGTCTAGGAAAGCTTACATTGGGGAGGGACCTGACCATTAGAGGAATTTAAAATCACAACAGTTGTTTGTGAAAGCTGAGCCACAGACTCCGGCCTCTAGCTGATCCTGGGAGACTGACCTCTTGGCTGTCTTCAGAATTTACCAAGGACACTAAGTCGGTGCTACATCAGAGAACTTGTGTTTCTGCAGCAGAATTCCCCTTGTTAAGTCAGTAACTAAGGCCCCCAAACCCCTGATATGCTAATCTGACTTTACCCATGCCAGCAAACGCTTGCAACAACTGCTGTATTTACCGCTTGCTCCCGCATCTCGGGGCTGACACCTTTCTGCTGCTGGTCTCAGCCTGCTTGTATGCTTGCATCCAGGCGTTTTTAAAATAAATCTTCCTTTTGGAACACACCAGCCTGGTGTTTTTGGTTCATCCTGCAGTTTCTGCCTTTCACTAACTCTAAACCAATCTGAGCCATTCTCCTCTCTTGTTTTGTTGTGAAATGTGAAGAGAAATCTGCAGAATAGAGGAAATAGTTTCCTTGTTCTGAACAGGGAAGAGTTTGCCCTCTTCCTCTCTGCCTCTGAATACCAAGAATGAAAAGTCATATGAAGTTGGAACCTTAGGAGCCATCTTGGCATCTGGAAGGAAGTCACCATAAGAGGGTGGCGGAACAGAAAGAAGGGAATAGTCTGGCCCTAGATCAGCGATTTCTTTTCTTCTTTTTTTTTTTTTCCTGTATTTTTTTGAAGCCGGAAATGGGGAGAGACAGTCAGACAGACTCCCGCATGCACCCGACCGGGAACCACCCGGCGCGCCCACCAGGGGGCAACGCTCTGCCCACCAGGGGGTGATGCTCTGCCCCTCCGGGGCGTCGCTCTGTTGCTTGCGACCAGAGCCACTCCAGCGCCTGGGGCAGAGGCCAAGGAGCCATCCCCAGCGCCCAGGGCCATCTTTGCTCCAGTGGAGCCTCCGCTGCAGGAGGGGAAGAGAGAGACAGAGAGGAAGGAGAGGGGGAGGGGTGGAGAAGCAGATGGGCGCTTCTCCTGTGTGCCCTGGCCGGAAATCGAACCCGGGACCTCTTCATGCCAGGCCGACGCTCTACCACTGAGCCAACCGGCCAGGGCAAGAACTTTTAAAACATGCATCTGACCAATTATGTAGTTACCAGCAAGGGGACCTGGCCCTTAAATGGGTCTGCCTAGGGCCAGCCAGTAGTGTGTGGATTCTTGACTTCGTGCAGGAAAGATTTCACAACACAAGTCCAGGTGGTTGGAGAGTGAATTTATTAAAGCTTAGGACAGTGAAACAAGGAAGGGACTAGACTAGGAAAAGCAACAGGGAAGAGTCTAGACAGGGCTGCCTTGGTTCTCTAGAAATCTTATAGCAAAGAAGTTCGGCTACACTGGGAACTGGGAGAAAAGGGAACCTTGGAAACAGGTTCAGGGGGTTAGCCCTGGTTAGGCCACCACTGCCCACTGCCCCCCTGGCTGCAAGTCTCGTGGGGACCCTTAAAGTTTAGGAGATACACACCTTAGCAGAAGAAGAAGAGGAGGGGGTAGAAGGGAAAGGCACATGTGTGCTCTCGGGTGGGGTGGGGGAGCCGGTGCTGGTCATTGACTTTTCCGAGTATTTTCTTACAGGGTTGTGGTCTTTATTGATTGGTCAGCCCCAGGGCAAGGGGGTCATTAGTCACTGCAGCTGGTCTTCTTTTCACCCACCTGGTTTTGTTGCTTTTCTGGGCCTGGAGAGAGAGAGAGAGAGAGTGTGTGTGTGTGTGTGTGTGTGTGTGTGTGTGTGTGTGTCAGAGACAGAGAGAGACAGAGAGAGTCAGAGAGAGGAACAGACAGGAATGGAGAGAGATGAGAAACATCAATTCTTCCTTGCAGCTTCTTAGTTGTTCATTGATTGATTTCTCATATGTGCCTTGACTGGGAGGCTACAGCAGACTGAATGACTCCTTGCTCCAGTCAGCGATCTTGGGCTCAAGCTGGTGAGCCCTGCTCAAACCAGATGAGCCCGCGCTCAAGCTGGCGACCTCAGGGTCTTGAACCTGGGTCCTCCACATCCCAGTGCGATGCTCTATCCACTGCGGCCAGGCTGGGCCTGGAGATTAAACACAACTGAGGCCTCGATGTTATCTCTAGGGAGATGACCTTTAGTATCTGGCTGTAAATTGCTTGGCCATCTGAGACAGCTATCTGTCTCAGTTTCCCCATTGTGGTTGCCAAGGAATTTTCCTAGCTTCTTTCCTTTTTTTTTTTTTTTTTTTGTATTTTTCTGAAGCTGGAAACGGGGAGAGACAGTCAGACAGACTCCCGCATGCACCCGACCGGGATCCACCCAGCACGGCCACCATGTGGCGACGCTCTGCCCACCAGGGGGCGATGCTCTGCCCATCCTGGGCGTCGCCATGTTGCGACCAGAGCCACTCTAGCGCCTGAAGCAGAGGCCAAGGAGCCATCCCCAGCGCCGGGCCATCTTTGCTCCAATGGAGCCTTGGCTGCGGGAGGGGAAGAGAGAGACAGAGAGGAAGGAGGGGGGAGGGGGAGGAGAAGCAAATGGGCGCTTCTCCTGTGTGCCCTGGCCGGGAATCGAACCCGGGTCCCCCGCACACCAGGCCGATGCTCTACCGCTGAGCCAACCGGCCAGGGCTTCCTAGCTTCTTACTACACTACCTTAGTAGGCATTAAATAGGCATGAGCAGCCTGACCAGGCGGTGGCAGAGTGGATAGAGCGTTGGAATGGGACGCAGAGGACCCAGGTTCGAGACCCTGAGGTCGCCAGCTTGAGCACGGGCTCATCGGGTTTGAGCAAAAGCTCACCAGCTTGAGCCCAAGGTCACTGGCTTGAGCAAAGGGTCACTCGGTCTGCTGTAGCCCCTGATCAAGGCACATATGAGAAAGTAATCAATGAACAACTAAGGTGCTGCAATGAAAAATTGATGCTTCTCATCTCTCTCCTTTTCTGTATCTGTCCCTATTTGTCCCTCTGTCTCTGTTTCTGTCACCAAATAAATAAATAGGCATAAATAAATAGGCATGAGCAGAGCATGGATGATAGGCCACGTAAAGAAAGTCACCAGGGCCTGACCTGTGGTGGCGCAGTGGATAAAGCGTCGATCTGGAAATGCTGAGGTTGCCGGTTCAAAACCCTGGGCTTGCCTGGTCAAGACACATATGGGAGTTGATGCTTCCTGCTCCTCCCCATCTTCTCTCTCTGTCTCTCTCTCCTCTCTCTCTCTTCTTTTCTCTCTCCTTTCTAAAATGAATAAATAAAATAAAATAAAAAATTAAAAAAAAAAGTCACCAGGGCGGAAAACCCCACGTACCTAGCAAAGGGCAAAACTAGGCCAGAACCTCACCCTCCAGGGTGACCTTTCCTCCCCTTTAATATCACTGGTCATGCAGTTTAAACCACTTGACTTTTCATATTGCTGGTCATGCAGTTTGGATCCTCCCCTGGCATGTTCCCATTAGAAGGGGGGCAAATAGGGGGGTCAGAGAATAACTGTAAAGCCAGTAGCCACGGCCATCATCACAGCCGCCTGGCCCATGCAGGTTCACATTTGATTCAGACAGACGGTAATGAAACAACGGAGCCAAGAACTGGTGGGCCCTTATTTTTCATCTTAGCTCACACCCAGTGGACAAGAAATACATACAGTAGGAAAAAACTTCCTTTTCCATTCAGGGCTCCCAAAGCCACTGACCTATCCAAGTTTCCTAGAATCAAAGGTTTCTACCTCACTAGCCTTATTCACCTCTGTTCCCCATCTCCTTCTCTCTGCACAAACTGGCTTCTCCTTCAGCACTCCGCCATCTTGGCTGCTTCTCCTCTGCAATGCTAATTTCAGGAACTGAGAGTGCAAGTCCCCACCACCACCCCACCCCACCCCCGTCTGCCCCATTTTATAGTGTAGAAATCAAAACCTTTAAGCCAATATATAAATAAGGAAGTCTCTGATACAAAATCACTTATCTGAGGCATAAATGGGATTCCTCATAAGAGTGCACCTCCCCACATCATGCAACAGTCAAGGATGTGGGGAAAAGTTTAGTGTTGAGATCTTAGTATTAAAAGGGTTGGAAAGACTGTCTTAAAACTAAGCCTTAGGCTATATGGATCCTGCCTGCTTACAGCCTGTCCCCCACACCCAATGCAAACTATAAGCGAGAAAACATATATATCATATTTACAAACTTATTTGACCCACAATAACCTTTAAGCCAGGGGTCGGGAACCTATGGCTCACGAGCCAGATGTGGCTCTTTTGATGGCTGCATCTGGCTCGCAGACAAATCTTTAATTAAAAATAATAATAACATTAAAAATATAAAACAGGCCCTGGCCGGTTGGCTCAGCGGTAGAGCGTCGGCCTGGCGTGCGGGGGACCCGGGTTCTATTCCCGGCCAGGGCAAATAGGAGAAGCGCCCATTTGCTTCTCCACCCCACTCCTCTCCTTCCTCTCTGTCTCTCTCTTCCCCTCCCGCAGCCAAGGCTCCATTGGAGCAAACATGGCCCGGGAACTGGGGATGGCTCCTTGGCCTCTGCCTCAGGCGCTAGAGTGGCTCTGGTCGTGGCAGAGCGACGCCCGGAGGGGCAGAGCATTGCCCCCTGGTGGGCAGAGCGTCTGCCCCTGGTGGGCGTGCCGAGTGAATTCCAGTCGGGCGCATGCGTGAGTCTGTCTGACTCTCTCTCCCCGTTTCCAGCTTCAAGAAAGATAAAAAATAAAAATAATAAAATAAAATAAAAAATAAAACATTCTCATGTATTACAATCCATTTATTTCCTACGGCTCATGTTCATGGTTGTGGGTGGCTGGAGCCAATCACAGCTGTCCTCCGGGACAACACCAAATTTTTATTGGATAATGCGTAACATACACGGGTCGTTGTATGGCTCTCACAAAATTACATTTTAAAATATGTGGCGTTCATGACTCTCAGCCAAAAAGTTTCCCGACCCCTGCTTTAAGCATTAAGCCCCCAGGACAGTGAGGTTCTGACCTGCATCAAATACATCTAGGCCTCAGTTATGTTTCAGCTCCAGGTCCAGAAAAGCAGCAAAACCAGAGAAGTGATGCAGTGGCTGACCTCAGGACCAGCTGTATGGATTAATGACTCTGGTGCCAACCAATCAGTAAAGGCCATGGGGGGGGGGGGGGACCATGCCTGGAAAGTTGATGTAGATTCTATTAAGATCCTCCCCTGGAACTCCAGATAAAACCCCTCAAGACTAAGGACCCAGGCCTGACCTGTGGTTGCGCAGTGGATAATGCATCGACCTGGAAATGCTGAGGTCACTGGTTAGAAACCCTGGGCTTGCCTGGTCAAGGCACATATGGGAGTTGATGCTTCCAGCTCCTCCCCCCTTCTCTCTCTCTCTGTCTCTCTCTCTCTGTCTCTTCTCTAAAAATGAATAAAGAAAAAAAGAAAAAAGAAAAAAAAAGACTAAGGACCCAGCGCATTCTCTTTCTCACTCCCACCTGCACCTCCCTCCCCCCAAGGCATGTGTTCTTTCTCTTTCTCCTAAACTCCAAGGGCCTCTCTTTTGCCTCAGTAAGTTGTTTCCTGAGCCCATTTCCTCTACAGCTCACTGCTCCTACATCTGTGATTGTCTAAATAAACTTATTCTTGTAATTTAAGTCTTGGCTTTGAATTCTTCTCTTAGAACTCAGGAACTGGGGTTGCTGAACGGAACCTATGTCCAATTGCTGGTAACAACTGATGCCGTTTTCAAGGAGAACAGTCAGGAGAACTGACCTCTTTTCCCTTAGATTGCCAGAAAAAAAAAAAAAAGTGGCAACAGCCAACACAATAGCCATCCAGTGTAAATAAATAAAAATTATACCTATTATTTTGTCATATCAGCAAAAGATATATTTTTTGGTGTGCTGTAAAATTTTAGTAATTAGTTCATGTGTGCCACAAGATAAAAAAGGTTGAAAATTGCTGCCCTAGATCAGTGGTCCACAACCTTTTTTGGGCCACAGACTGGTTTAATGTCAGAAAATAAATATTTTCATGGACCGGCCTTTAGGGTGGGACGGATAAATGTATCACGTGACCGAGACAAGCGTCAATAGTGAGTCTTAGATGGATGTAACATAGGGAATCTGGTCATTTTAAAAAAATAAAACATCATTCAAACTTAAATATAAATAAAACAGAAATAATGTAAGTTATTTATTCTTTCTCTGTGGACTGGTACCAAATGGCCCACGGACCAATACTGGTCCGCGGCCCGGGGGTTGGGGACCACTGCCCTAGATGATGTTGATTTGCTCAATTAGCCAACCTTACAATTCTACCCTTTCTGCCCTAAGGCTTCTTTAAAAAAAAAGCTTTATTTATGGATTAATTGATTTGAAAGAGAAATAATATGGGAGTTGATGATTCCTGCTCCTCCCCCCTTTCTCTCTCTCCCTCTCCCTCCCTCCTCTCTAAAATGAATAAAAAAAAAAATGTATACTTTGGCCTGACCTGTGGTGGCGCAGTGGATAAAGCATCGACCTGGAAATGCTGAGGTTGCTGGTTCAAAACCCTGGGCTTGCCTGGTCAAGGCACATACGGGAGTTGATGCTTCCAGCTCCTCCCCCCTGTCTCTCTCTCCCTCTCCTCTCCTCTCTAAAATGAATAAATAAATAAAAGAAATTAAAAAAAAAAAGAAACGAGGAAGTAAGAGAGAGACATTGATTTATTGTTAATCTTATTCATGCATTCATTGGTCGATTCTTTTTTTTTTTTTTTTTACAGAGAGAGAGAGAGAGTCAGAGAGCGGGATAGACAGGGACAGACAGACAGGAACAGAGAGAGATGAAAAGCATCAATCATCAGTTTTTTGTTGCGACACCTTAGTTATTCATTGATTGCTTTCTCATATGTGCCTTGACTGTGGGCCTTCAGCAGTTGCTCGAGCCAGTGACCTTGGGTCCAAGCTGGTGAGCTTTTGCTCAAACCAGATGACCCTGCGCTCAAGTTGGTGACCTCAGGGTCTCGAACCTGGGTCCTTCCGCATCCTAGTTCGATGCTCTATCCACTGCACCACCTCCTGGTCAGGCCATTGGTCGATTCTTACATGTCCACTGACTGGGAATTGAATTCACAACCTTGGCTTTTATTTATTTATTTATTTATTTTTTATAGAGACAGAGAGAGAGTCAGAGAGAGGGATAGATAGGGATAGAAAGACAGGAACGGAGAGAGATGAGAAGCATCAATCATCAGTTTTTCGTTGCAAGATCTTAGTTGTTCATTGATTGCTTTCTCATATGTGCCTTGATTGCGGGTCTTCAGCAGACTGAGTGACCCCTTGGTCGAGCCAGCAACCTTGGGTCCAAGCTGGTGAGCTTTTGCTCAAACCAGGTGAACCTGTGCTCAAGCTGGCTACCTTGGCGTCTCGAACCTGGGTCCTCTGCGTCCCAGTCTGATGCTCTATCCACTGCGCCACCGCCTGGTAAGGCCAACCTTGGCTTTTAGGAACAACACTCTCACCAACTGAGCTACTGGGCCAGGGCCTCCCAGGCTTCTTTTTTTTTTTTTTAATTTTCTGAAGCTGGAAACGGGGAGAGACAGTCAGACAGACTCCTGCATGCGCCCGACCGGGATCCACCCGGCACGCCCACCAGGGGCGACGCTCTGCCCACCAGGAAGCAATGCTCTGCCCCTCTGGGGCGTCGCTCTGCCGCGACCAGAGCCACTCTAGCGCCTGGGGCAGAGGCCAAGGAGCCATCCCCAGGACCTGGGCCATCTTTGCTCCAATGGAGCCCTGGCTGCGGGAGGGGAAAAGAGAGACAGAGAGGAAGGAGAGGGGTGGGGTGGAGAAGCAAATGGGTGCTTCCCCTATGTGCCCTGGCCAGGAATCGAACCCGGGTCCCCCCCCACCCCAGGCCAACGCTCTACCACTGAGCCAACCGGCCAGGGCCCTCCCAGGCTTCTTTATGTGAGATAATAAATTCCTTCTTTTTGCTCCATTTTGAATTAGGGCAACTTCTCTTCCTCTCCATGGAAAGTATTCTAAATGATACGCCTCCTTCCTGTTCCTCAAACCCCTTGAGCTCGTTCTCATTTCAGAGCTGTTCCCATTGTCTAGGACACCTTTATACCAGATGTTCACACGGTTGTCTCCTAATCAGTCAGGCCTCAGCTCAAATGTCACATTCCCAGAGAGGCATTCTATGAACTACTAAATCTAAACACATTTTCTTGTCACTATGTTTTCATTTTAGCATTCATTAGCATCAGAAATCACGTTTTTATTTGTGTTCACTTGTTTACTGTCTATTTTCCTCAGTTGAGTGTCAGCTTCTTATGACTAAGAACTGTGCCTGGCTTGCCCATTGCTCTGCTGTACTCCTAGCACCTGGCACAGAGCCTACCGCACAGAAGGTGCTCACCAAACACTGGGTGAATGAGTAGAGGAATCCCAGAGACAAGCTCACCATGATGCTCTTCAGTCTCCCTCTCCTCCAGGCCTGTTGGGGTAATGTGTCTGTACCTTGGCCTTTCATCAATTCCTGTTACAAAAATCTGAAATAAAGAAGGCAGCAGAGAAGAAAAATATCATAAAATCAAAATTATTTTAGGATTAAATATAAAAGGAAAGAGGCTGATTGCATAACATATGTAGATCTATGCAAATTACCGTGCAAGTGAACTAGGGGGGACGTTTGAAGGAGTGGAAAGTCCAGAGTCCCTTGCTGAGTGTGCTTTCCTTCTCCCCAGGAAGTGGTACCAATTTCTTAGGCTCAGAAACTGGGGAAGCTGACATACAGTGAGAGAAAAATCAATGGAGAATTATACAAGTAAAGAAGAATTTAATTTAGTTGTTGGATTTTTCTAAGAGCTAGAAAGCAAAAACATTCCACTTATCGACTTTAAATAGTAGGAACAGGAAGCATAAAACTCTATTCAGTTTTATTTGATGGCCAACTAAGATTACAGAGGAAGAACGAGAAAGGAAACAGACAAAAGAGGAAGGGAGAGACTGAAAAACAACCCCCAAATTACCCATATCCTTTAGAAGCAGGAATCCTACGTATGTGATAATTCTTTATAGTCACAGAAAACAAAAACAAAAACCTCTCACACAAACAGCCCTCTGGGTTTAAAAAGAAAAAGATATACATTTTTAGAATTTGTTATTAAAAATGTTTAAATTTTTGGCCCAGGCAGGTTGGCTCAGTGGTAGAGCGTCGGCCTGGCGTGCAGAAGTCCCGGGTTCAATTCCTGGCCAGGGCACACAGGAGAAGCGCCCATCTGCTTCTCCACCCCTCCCCCTCTCTTTCCTCTCTGTCTCTCTCTTCCCCTCCTGCAGCGAGGCTCCATTGGAGCAAAGATGGCCCGGGCGCTGGGGATGGCTCCTTGGTCTCTGCCCCAGGCGTTGGAGTGGCTCTGGTCACAACAGAGCGACGCCCCGGAGGGGCAGAGCATCGCCCCCTGGTGGGCGTGCTGGGTGGATCCCAGTCGGGCGCATGCGGGAGTCTGTCTCTCCCGTTTCCAGCTTCAGAAAAATACAAAAAAAAAAAAAGTTTAAATTCTTACTGAAAATGCTGGAGATATTTTTGGGGGGGTTTTTGGAGGGTTTTTAAAATATTTTATTTATTGATTTTATAGAGAGAAGAGGGGGGGGGAACAAGAAGTATCAATTCATAGCTGCTTCACTTTAATTCATTGGTTGCTTATCATATGTACCTTGACCAGGCAAGCCCAGGGCTTTGAACCGGCTATCTCAGTATTCCAGTCCATGCTTTATCCACTGTGCCACCACAGCGTGTACTTACTCATTCAGGCTGTACTTATTCATTTGTTCAACAACTATTTTGGGGATACATATGTCCTGGCCCTTGAGATAGGCGCAGGGGAACATGTGAAAACAGAGTGTGGGCACAATACCTGACGTCTTGGGGCCTGCATTTTATCAGGTTCTCTATTCTCATTTCAAAGGGGGCCGCATGCTGTACCTGCCTTCTCTATTTAAAAAGAGTATCCATCTCATTTGGCAGATGAAAAGGTCCACTTTCTGGAGCACCACATTGTGGGTGGTCCACGTATTGCTATTAAGAACCTGAGGGCCCTGTCACAATTTCCTATATCTAAGTACCCATGGAACTGTCTTTTGGCAAAGATCTCAAGGGGATGCCAATCTTACATGCTGGATTTTCTGATTTCAAACATTTTGAGCCAATGTCTCCCTCAGCTCCTGAGCTATCACTCTAGCCACCGCATTACCTCCTTTCAGTCACTACAATAGTCTCCTGACTGGTTTCCCTACTCCCCACCTTGCTTCCTGCCCTTCTCTCTGCGCTCCACACAGCTGCCATGGCCATCCTGTTCAAATCTAAGACTGAGCCGGCCTCTTCTCTGCCACAACTCTGCAATGGCTTCCTGTTTACTCAGGGCCCCTACAATGGCCTCCAGGCTGACAGTCCTGTTCCTCCAACCTCTCTGCCCCTGATGCCCCTCCTGTCACTCAGCCCCAGCCACACCGTACCCACAATCCCACATTAGTCTGCACTCGGCAGCCCTCTGCTCGAGCACTGCCTCCCACACCCCTCCTGTTCCCATTGCTCACTTCCTCACCTTCTCTCAGAGGCCTTCTCAGCTACCCCATTTAAAGTCACAAATCCCGCTGCCCTGCACACTCCCTATCCACTTCCCTGGCTTTTTCTCCATTGCTCCCATTGCTCTCTAATTTACTGCGTATTTCACTCATTTATCTTGTTTATTCTGTCTCTTCCCCACAGAAAAAAAGCTCCAGCAGAGCCAGGATTTTTGTCTGTTTTGTTCACTGCTGGTATTCTCAGAGCAGCTAACAAATTAGGTACGTGAAAAGTATTTGTTGATTGTCCTTTGGTTTAAATTGACGTCATTTTATAGGAAATGTGACTACATTCTTCTCATTTTTGTCATTTTACAGAGGAACAGTGAATACTTCATCAAAGTTTCAGCCTAGTCCTCACTCTCATGATTGGCAAGCCATGGCCCAGAAGCTGTAATTCCCTGGGAACAAAGCCTGGCCCTGAGCCTCTAAACCAGTCCCAGAAGGGGTGGGCCCTCTCTGATGCTCAGCTCTCATAGGCTAAATGCCTGAACAGCAAATGTCAGAGCCTCCTCCTAAACGCAGGCAGATTTACTTTGCAGACGGTGAGGATGCATTTTAATTTGTTGATGTGAAATCTTAATTGAACTAAACTGCTAGAGGTAGTCTCTGTTCTCTGTCATAGTCTTAATTTAGTTGGCAAAACAAGATATCATCAGAGGGAAATCACAGGCAAAGACTCCGTGCCCAGAGGGTTTGGGAAACACCTCACTGCGATTGAAGGTAGGTTGGTATGTGATTGGCACATCCACACAACTCAGGATGCCAACTTGGCTCTCCAGGGATACTCAGGGGGCATCACATGGGCTCAAGCACATGGCTCTTCCCAAAGCAGCCAGGCTAATATTGCTGGCTCCATATACTCCATGTTCTTCTCATATATATATATATATATATATATATATATATATATATTACTTTTTTAAAAATTATTTTTATTTATTTATTCATTTTTAGAGGAGAGAGAGAGAGAGAGAAGGGAGGAGCAGGAAGCTTCAACTCCCATATGTGCCTTGACCAGGCAAGCCCAGGGTTTTTTGAACTGGCAACCTCAGAGTTCCAGGTCGACGCTTTATCCACTGCACCACCACAGGTCAGGTCTTATTTTTTTACTTTTTATAGAGAGAGGGAGGGAGAGAGAAAGAGAGAGAGAGAGATCAATTTGTGTTCCACTTATTTGTGCATTTCTTGGTTGATTCTTCTATGTGCCCTGACCGGGGATCAAACCTGCAACCTTGACATATCGGGATGATGCTCTAACTGAGCTACCTGGCCAGGGCCCATGTTCCATTTTTAGTGTTAGAGCAGGAAAGAGATGGGAGATTTCTCACCTGAAGGTACAGAAGTGTGGGAGGTGCTAGCTCTATCACTGACTTGCTTTGAGACCATTAGCGGGCCACTTCCCCAACATGGGCTGCACTTTCTCCATCTGTGCAACAGAGAGGTTGGAATCCATGTCTGTAAAGGTTTCATTCAGTTCCTCAGATGCCATGTACAACTCTCTCAGGACCCTTATGCCTGTGTCAGCATCCAGAGTGAGGCTCCTGACTCTTGTCCACCAGATCCTCTCCGAGTTCTTGGCCATGGCATAAGCACACACCAGTGGCCTCACTGTCCCCTACAGGGTTCAAGCCACAGGCCTTTCACTAATGTAGCCTTATCCCTGACCCACAAGATCTCAGGCTGTGATTCTGCTTATGCCCCTAGGAGGAGGCCTTAGGAGTCCTTCTCTTGGTGAAAGGCGCTCACTCGATTCCTCTCCCAGACCTCTGCTTCCAGGGACCTTCTACACATGCCACTTGTCCCACCCCCGCAGCTTCCACTAGGCCAGTCTATATCTGTAGAAGTTCCTGCTAGGGCCTTGCTCCAAGTTCACCCTCAGCTGCGCTGCCTAAATAAACACAGGCAAACAGCCTGAGGCAGTCCACAGGATTCAGCCCCCTGGGCGGGTCAGCTCATTCCTGGATTATTACTATTCTAAGGACAGTCTCTGCAAGGGAGTTTCCAGACAAGTGAGTCAGGCCTTGGGGCCTCCCTCTGAAGCACAGCTGAAGGGCTGAGGCTGCTTCCCTGAGGGTCAGATTCCTGAGCCGGCAAGTCCTCGCTTGGGTGACTCAGTGGCTGGGCTGCAGGTCCAAGTACCAGCATTTAGTCACAGGTTCTTCTCATGGTACAAATCAGGTGCCAGGAGGTTCAGCAAAGAGGCAAGGCCATATAGAAGGAAGATCACAGCTCCGTGAGCCTGTTTCTTCATCTCTCAGGTGAAAATGCTAATAGGTACCTCAGAGAACTGTCGGGAGCACTAGATGCTGTCATACTTTGAGCGCCTAACGCTTGCCTGGTCCAGAGAGCGTGCTCCCCAGATGGCAGCAGTTGATGTGTCATCACAGTGCTGGGCATTCAGAAGGCGTTCAGTAAATGCAGTTTTGATCATCACCCACCAGAAGATACACAGATACAGAGCTCCTTTCAACGGTGGAATGGTAGCAAACTGCACGTCACACAAACACATCTGTGAGGTTCCTCTCTCCCTAAATTCTGCTGCCTTGCTCTGCTTCCCCCAAATCTCTGAGATCAGGTCGGTGGTGTCATGGCACTTGGGAGATAAACTGTGAGTCCGCCTGGAGATGGCTTTTCCCATCACAGGATGGAAGGTTTGAGGATGTTAATCTGAAGCCAGCAGGGCTTCTTGCACAGGAAGGGCCTTGACTTACGTGCAGTGTTCCTTGGGGTGGGGTCCTTTGTAGACACTGGACTCAACTTTTGATTAGGTAAGACTATTCAAAGTGTCCGAAAACTCTCTCAGATACTTTTTTTTTTTCAGAGACAGAGAGAGAGTCAAAGAGAGGGATAGATAGGGACAGACAGGAACAAAAAGAGATGAGAAGCATCAATCATCAGTTTTTGGTTGTGGCACTTTAGTTGTTCATTGATTGCTTTCTCATATGTGCCTTGACCGTGGGGCTACAGCAGACCGAGTAACCCCTTGCTCAAGCCAGCGACCTTGCGTTCAAGCTGGTGAGCTTTGCTCAAACCAGATGAGCCCGTGCTCAAGCTGGCGACCTCAGGGTCTCGAACCTGAGTCCTCCGCATCCCAGTTCGACGCTCTATTCACTGCGTCACAGCCTGGTCAGGTTCCCTCCGATTCTTTTCTTTTCTTTTCTTTTCTTCTTTTCTTTTCTTTTCTTTTCTTTTCTTTTCTTTTCTTTTCTTTTCTTTTCTTTTCTTTTTGTGTGTGGCAGAGACAGAGAGAGTCAGAGAGAGGGACAGAGAGGGACAGACAAGAAGGGAGATAAATGAGAAACATCAATTCTTCGTTGTGGCTCCTTAGTTGCTCATTGATTGATTTCTCATATGTGCCTTGACAGGGGTGGCGGGGAGCAGGGTGGCCTACAGCAGATCAAGTGACCCCTTGCTCGAGCCAGCAACCTTGGGCTCAAACTGATGAGCTTTGCCCAAACCAGATGAGCCCCCGCTCAAGCTGGCGACTTCAAGGTCTCGAACCTGGGTCCTCCACATCCCAGTCCAATGCTCCATCCACCATGTCACAGCCTGGTCAGGCAGACTCCCTCAGATTCTTTTTTTTTTTTAATTTTTAAAATTTTTTATTTATTCATTTTAGAGAGGAGAGGGAGAGACAGAGAGAGAGAGAAAGGGGGGGGAGCTGGAAGCATCAACTCCCATATGTGCCTTGACCAGGCAAGTTGAGGGTTTTGAACCGGCGACCTCAGCATTTCCAGGTCAACGCTTTATCCACTGCGCCACCACAGGTCAGGCCTCCCTCAGATTCTTAAGGAAAAATTGAATGTGTTAACTCAAAGTTGGGGAGGATTCTAATCAAAGGGTCAAAGAAAGCCCAGAATCAAGGCCACAGAAACTAAAACCAGAAATTCAGCATGCAGGGAAATGCTCTCCTATAAGAAAATAAAACGTAGCCTGACCAGGCGGTGGCGCAGTGGATAGAACGTCGGACTGGGATGCGGAGGACCCAGGTTCAAGACCTTGAGGTCGGCAGCTTAAGCGCGAGCTCATCTGGTTTGAGCAAAGCTCACCAGCTTGGACCCAAGGTCGCTGGTTTGAGCAAGGGGTTACTCGGTCTGCTGTAGCACCACGGTCAAGGCACATATGAGAAAGTAATCAATGAACAACTAAGGTGTCGCAACAAAAAACTGATGATTGATGCTTCTCATCTCTCTCTGTTCCTGTCAGTCTGTCCCTATCTATCCCTCTCTCTGACTCTGTCTCTGTAAAAAAAAAAAGAAGAAGAAGAAAAGAAAACGTGGTATGGTAGGGACTGGACCCACTTTGTGTTGGCAGGCCAGCAAAAGTTAGTTATGGGCAGATCGGTGGGTGGGCAGCTCCAAGCAGAGGTAATATAATAGCCAGTGCAAAGGTCCTAAGTCAGGAATGAGCTTGTTCAAGGAACAGAGGCAAAACTGTGTGGGTGGAGAGCAGTAAGCCAGGAAGGGAACAAAGAGAGATGACCCCAAGAGAGAGGCAGGGGCCAGATTACAAAGGATCTTGTAGGCTGAGCTATGGCATTTTTATTGTCTTCAAAGGATTGTGGAAAGCTTTTGGATGCTTTTAAACAACAGAGGGAGGTGATCTAACTTCTGTTTTTAAAAGAACACTCTGGTTACTATATATGTAAAGGAGACCAGAGGTCAGGTCTGTTCCACTCCTGTTAAATTTGAGATGTTAGTTGGATGTACTAGTATCCTGGGGCTGCTATAATAAATGACCACAAACTGGATGGCTTAAAAAACGGAAATTTGCCTGACCAGGTGGTGCCGCAGTGGATAGAGCATTGGACTGGGATGCAGAGGACCCAGGTTCGAGACCCCAAGGTTGCCAGATTGAGCGCGGGCTCATCTGGTTTGAGCAAAAAGCCCACCAGCTTGAACCCAAGGTCGCTGGCTCCAGCAAGGGGTTACTTGGTCTGCTGAAGGCCCGCGGTCAAGGCACATATGAGAAAGCAATCAATGAACATCTAAGGTGTTGCAACATGCAATGAAGAACTAATGATTGATGCTTTTCATCTCTCTCCGTTCCTGTCTGTCTGTCCCTGTCTATCCCTCTCTCTCTCTCTCTGAAAAAAAAACAAAAACAAAAAAAAACAAAAAAAAAACGGAAATTGGCCCTGACCAGTTGGCTTAATGGGTAGAGTGTTGGCCTGGTGTATGGACATCCCAGGTTCGATTCCTAGTTAGGACACACACGAGAAGCTGCCATCTGCTTCTCTTCCCTTCCCTCTTCCCCTTCTGTCTCCCTTCTCCTCCTGCAGCCAGTGGCTCAATTGAGTTCAGTGTCAGCCCAAGGCCCTGAGGATAGCTCAGTTGATTCAAGCATTGGCCCCAGACAGGAGTTGCCAGGTGGGTCCTGGTTGGGTTGTCTGAGGGACTCTATCTCACTGTCTCCCCTCCTCTCACTTAGGGAAAACAAAAACAAAACAAAACAAAAAAACAGAAATTTATCCTCTTGTAGTCTGGAATCCAGAGCCCAAAATTAAGGTGTAAGTAGGATTGGTTTCTTCTGGGTGCTCTGAGGAAGAATCTGTTTCATCTCTCTCCCAGCTTCTGATTGTTGCTAGCAATCCTTAGCTTATAGACACATCACTCCAATCTCTATCTCCATCTTCACATGATCTTCTCCCTGTGTGCTTCTTTTTCTCAATATATTCTCCTCTTCTAAGGACATCAGCTATATTGGGTTTAGGGCCCACTATAATCCATTATGACCTCATCTTAACTTGATTATATCTGCAAAGACCATATTTTCAAATAAAGTCATATTCACGGGTATAAGAGGTTAGGACTGGCCAGGTAGTGGTGCGGTGGATAGAGCATCGGACTGGGATGTGGAGGACCCAGGTTCAAAACCCTGAGGTCGCCGGCTTTAGCGTGGCTCATCTGGTTTAAGCAAAGCTCACCAGCTTGAGCCCAAGGTCACTGGCTTGAGAAAGGGGTCACTTGCTCTACTGTAGTCCCCCGGTCAAGGTACAACTTGAAAGCAATCAATGAACAACTAAGGTGCCGCAACAAAGAATTGATGCTTCTCATCTCTCTCCCTTCCTGTCTGTCTGTCCCTATCTGTCACAAAAAATATATATAAAAAAGGCTGAAGTTAGAGAAGAGCTCTAGTTTGCAGATATTAATTTGGCAGTCATAGAAAAACACCCATGGGACTAGATGTAGATAAAGAATAAAAGGGTGCTAGGTTGAGCTCCAGGACTGTCCAATATTTAGTAGTTCATGGAAGAGAAGAAGCAAACATAAGATATTGAGAAAAAAAGTGGTCAGTGAGGTAGGAAACCAGGACAGTATCATGTCCTACAAGCCATGAGGAGATCATACTTCAGGATGGAAGTAGCAGTCAACTTTGTTGAGAAGTGGCTCTCAGAACCAGTATTAGGATGGTCCTAATGATAAATTTTAGTGGAGTGGTGGGGATAGAAGCCCACCTGGAGGGGCTAAAGAGAGAATGTGAGTGAGAAAGTAGAGACAGCAACTATAAACAACAATTTCAAGAATGTTTGCCTGAGCCTGACCTGTGATGGCGCAGTGGATAAAGCGTCAACCTGGAAACACTGAGGTTGCCAGTCAAAACCCTGGCTTGGGCCCTGGCCGGTTGGCTCAGCGGTAGAGCGTCGGCCTGGCGTGCGGGGGACCAGGGTTCGATTCCCGGCCAGGGCACATAGGAGAGGCGCCCATTTGCTTCTCCACCCCCACCCCCTCCTTCCTCTCTGTCTCTCTCTTCCCCTCCCGCAGCCAAGGCTCCATTGGAGCAAGGATGGCTCAGGCGCTGGGGATGGCTCCTTGGCCTCTGCCCCAGGCGCTAGAGTGGCTCTGGTTGCGGCAGAGCGGTGCCCCGAAGGGGCAGAGCATCGTCCCCTGGTGGGCAGAGCGTCGCCCCTGGTGGGTGTGCCAGGTGGATCCCGGTGGGGCGCATGCGGAAGTCTGTCTGACTGTCTCTCCCCGTTTCCGGCTTCGGAAGAATACAAAAAAAACAAAAACAAAAAAAAACAAAACAAAAAAAACAACCCTGGCTTGCCTGGTCAAGGCACATATGGGAGTTGATGCTTCCTGCTCCTCCCCCTTCTCTCTCTCTCTCTCCCCCCTCTCTAAAAAAAGAATAAATAAAAAAAAATAAAAAAATAAAAAAAACAAGAATGTTTGCCTGACCAGGCAGTGGCGCAGTGGATAGAGCATCAGACTGGGATGCAGAGGACCCAGGTTCGAGACCCTGAGGTCACCAGCTTGAGTGCGGACTCATCTGGTTTGAGCAAAAGCTCACCAGCTTGGACCCAAGGTCATTGAGTTGAGCAAGGGGTTACTCGTCTGCTGAAGGCCCACGGTCAAGGCACATATGAGAAAGCAATCAATGAACAACTAGGGTGTTGCAACAAAAAATGGATGATTGATGCTTCTTATCTCTCTCCGTTCCTGTCTGTCTGTCCCTATCTATCCCTCTATCTGACTTTCTCTCTCTCTGTCTCTGTAAAAAAAAGTATAGCAGTTGGCCATTGATAGGAGCAGGGACACTAAATCCACTGTATAAAGAGGGAAGGCAACTGATGTGAGTACATATACAGGTAGGTTAGTAGAATCCGTGCTAGGAAAATAAGAAAGTACCTTGTCTAATTGCTTCTATTTTCTTCATGAAGCATGAGGCGAGGTCATCAGCTGAAAGTAAGGGGTGACAGAAGTTTGAAGAGTAAAAAAGTGAGTATAATAGAATATTAGGAGAATTACAGAACAGTAGTGTCCCCTTGAGATTTCCCATTCATGTCTGACCTGTGGCGGTGCAGTGGATAAAGCCGCATCGATCTGGAAAGCTGAGGTAGCCTGTTTAAACCCCTGGGCTTGCTCAGTCAAGGCATTTATGAGAAGCAACTAGTATGAGTTGAGCCCTGGCTGGATAGCTTGACTGACTAAAGCATTGGCCTGAAGCTCAGAGGTTGCTGGTTGATACCTGGTCAGGGCACATACAGGAATGGATCAGTGTTCCTGTTTCTCTCTCTCTCTCTCTTCCTTCTTCCTCTAAAATCAATAAAATAAACATTAAAAACATTTTTTTAAACTAGTAAGTTGACGCTTCCCGCCCCTCCCCCATTTCTCTTTCTCTCTCATCTCTAAAATTAATAATAATTTTTTTTTTTGTATTTTTCTGAAGTTGGAAACAGGGAGGCAGTCAGACTCCCTCATGTGCCCGACCGGGATCCACCCGACAGGCCCACCAGGGGGCGATGCTCTGCCCATCTGGGGCGTCACTCTGTTGCAACCAGAGCCACTCTAGGCCTGGGGTAGAGGCCATGGAGCCATCCCCAGCGCCCGGGCCATCTTTTGCTCCAATGGAGCCTTGGCTGCGGGAGGGGAAGAGGGAGACTGAGAGGAAGGAGAGGGGGAGGGGTGGAGAAGCAGATGGGCGCTACTCCTGTGTCCCCTGGCTGGGAATTGAACCCGGGACTCCTGCACGCCAGGCCGATGCTCTACCACTGAGCCAACCGGCCAGGGGAATAAATTTTTTTAAAAAAAGAGATTTTCCATTCAGGCCCTGGCTGGTTGGCTCGGCGGTAGAGCGTCGGCCTGGCTTGCGGGGGACCCGGGTTCGATTCCCGGCCAGGGCACATAGGGGAAGCACCCATTTGCTTCTCCAACCCCCACCTCCTTCCTCTCTGTCTCTCTCTTCCCCTCCCGCAGCCAAGGCTCCATTGGAGCGGGGATGGCCCGTGCGCTGGGGATGGCTCCTTGGCCTCTGCCCCAGGCGCTAGAGTGGCTCTGGTCGCGGAGCGACGCCCTGGAGGGGTAGAGCATCGCCCCCTGGTGGGCGTGCCAGGTGGATCCCGGTCGGGCGCATGCGGGAGTCTGTCTGACTGTCTCTCCCCGTTTCCAGCTTCAGAAAAATACTAAATAAATAAATAAATAAATAAAATAAAAAAAAAGAGATTTTCCATTCATACCTAGGACTCTTTCTAGACATCTTTCTTCTCAGTCTGCACATCCTCTCAGGAAAGGGCTCTGATTGGCCCTGTTTAGGTCATATGCCTATATCTGGTCCAATCACTGTATCGAGAGAATGAGGTACTAAGAATGGGCAGACCTGGGCCACATGACTACCCCTGTAACTAGAGGGGCTGGTGTTATGACTAGCAGCCCCAGCAGAAGTGCATGAATTCAGAGAGGGGTGGCTCCCCAAAGAAAACAGGGATGTTAGATACAAAGCAACAGAGGTTCATTGACCCCTACTGTTCTCACAGGGTTGTTCTGAGGCCCAGTGAGACACTGTCTGCGAAATTGCATTGTGGCATACACAGCACCACATAAGGCGAGGGATTATTATAGTAGCACTTAGTAAATGGTAGGTTTATCTGTTCACTCAGTAAACAGTTACTGAGCCTCTTTTTCTATAAGATTTTATTTATTAATTTTTGAGAGAGAGAGAGAAAGTGGGGAATGAACAGGAAGCACCAACTCACTTCTCATGTACGTGCCTTGACCAGGCAAATGTGGGGCTTCAAACCGGCAACCTCAGCGTTCCAGGTAGACACCTTATCCACTGCACCACCACAGGTCAGGCGACAATTACTGAGCCTTTCAGTGAGGTTTTGTGCTAGGTTCATGAAGGAGAAGAGACAAATTATGAATTAGATGTGATTTTCCTCATGAAAGAACCTGTAGTTTATTTAGTTGAGATGTATTAGCTTTTGCCAAGTTATGCTGTGATAACAAACAACCCCCAAATCTTTGTGGTTTATAACAGTAAAGGTTTATTTTTTGCTCATCAGCTTCTGGTTAGCTTTGGTTCTGTTCCAAGAGTCTTCTTCATTCGAGCACATGCCATTCTTATGGCAGAGAGTAAACAGGATACTGTGATGGCTCCTAAAGATTCTGCTCTGATCACTTCTATTCTCATTTGATTGCCCAAAGCAAGGCTCATAACAAAATCTGGTCACAATGGGGTAATGGAGTATCCTCCTTCAACAAAAGGTACTGAAAGTCACATAGTGATATCTGGCAATTTATATAATACTTTTACAGAAAAGAAAAGTAAATAATTGGGAAAAATAATATAATCATCACAAAGGGTTAGAAGCATGTGAACACTCGTTATACAATAGAAAGAGACCAGAGTCCTATGATTCAGGCATTAGGAGTCAGATGGGAAAGCAATATTCTCCAGCTGGGGAGATGAAAAGAAGGCTTCTTGGAAGAAGTGGCTTTTGGGTTGGGTTTGAACAACACTAGAATATCCAGAACTGTATAGAAGAAGAAAACAGGGCCTGACCTGTGGTGGCGCAGTGGATAAAGCGTTGACCTGGAAATGCTGAGGTTGCCGGTTCGAAACCCTGGGCTTGCCTGGTCAAGGCACATATGGGAGTTGATGCTTCCAGCTCCTCCCCCCTTCTCTCTCTCTGTCTCTCTCTCCTCTGTCTCTCTCTCCCTCTCTCTCTCCTCTCTAAAAAAAAAAATGAATAAATAGAAGAAAACAGGGCATGCTACCAGAAGAACAGTATGAGAAAGCCACTGAAGAGGTAAAGCAGGATGTTTACACAGGGAATGGTGAATGGTTTAGTTAGCCTAAAGCAGAGGAACTGGGAGGGAACAAAGGAAAGAGAGCAAAATGAGCCTGTCTGCCAACCTCTGAGAGCACAGAGCTCTCATCCCCGCCCCATTCAAACAGGGGTCCCTGGGTTGGGGGAGTGCCTGCAGTGGCTGTTCAATTAGTCCAGAGCAGGCCAGCTTTTGGCTAGACTCTTCTGCCTTGGCTTGGTCAAGCCCAGGGTCAGCTTTTCTCTCTCAAGCCTCTTTCAAAATTTTTTTGGAAAATGAACTCCTAATGTTCTTATAGAGAGGTCTTTAAGGGTTTTCTGTTTGTTTCCTCTGCCTGTGTCAGACAGACTGATATCCAGAAGACACTATCAAAGTAGGAGATGTTAAAACAAACAAACAAAAACAACAAATATCTTCCCAAAGGCAGGGAGATGGACAAAATGACAAGATGCCATCCTTGCAAAGCAAGCCTCAGTCTTCATCCTGCTGGCTCTTTTCCACTGCAGCAGTAAAATGAGTTTTTGTTTTGGTTAGAATAAGATCCTGTAATTTATTTTGTTCATAATGTCCTAAAAGAAACATATTGGCTCTTTATCATTGCGCATTCCAGTATGAATTTCATTGTCTTTTTGGATTCAGCATATCATTGCAGCAATGATTTGGGTTAAATGTTTATGTAACAGAAACCTTCTGCTTCTTATTATGTGATAGGAATGTGATGATCAGTAAAATTAATTTTATAACAACCTTGTTTATTTTCTTTGAAGTTATCAAATGCAGTACACAGATGGAGAAAGCTTTGAGAGTGTGGGTCCTGGCTTATTGGATTAATGAGCTGCCCACATGGTGGGCGTGTGGTCTGACTGATACGGGCCCTGAGCAGGTTTGCATTTTTAATCACTAATGCCCTGCAGCCTGCTGGAAGCATGGGAAGAAACAGGCTGACTAGGACATGCCAGAAGACAAGGGCAGGGTCACAGGGGGCTTCCTGTTGCCCAGGAGGGGCCTGCCTAAGGGCATAAGTGGAGCTCAGGGCCTGGCAGTAAGAGCTATCCAATGTCAAACACCTCAGTATGTGCCAGGGCACATCTCAGGCCTGATGAAAGGCCTGCTTATCGCTCATTCCATCATTCATTTACCAAAAACATGTATTAAGCAACCACTCCATGTCAGGCACTGGATACAGTAATAAACAAGACAGGCAGGTTCTCCGTGCTCAAAGTATCATTTTAGTCTGGGATGCATACAATAAACAAGTTTAGTAATAAATCAGCAAGATATGGTCAGTTAGTAATAAGTGCTGTGACTACAATAAAAGAGTGATGCAGTAAGAGTTCTTGAGTGAGGGGAAGGCTCATGCTAAACGTCTAAAGAATGCTGCTCTGCAAAGATGATCCTTATGCTGAGCTGAGACTGGAGGCATGGGAAAGAGCCAGCTTTGCAAAATGCTGGGGGGAAAGCATTCTAAACATTGGACACACAGGAGCAGAGGCCCCATGGCAGGAAAGACTGCAATTATTTGAGGAACAGAAAGGAGACAAGTGTGACTGAAGCATAGTAAACAAGAAGGAGAATGGAGCTGAGGTTGGAAAGTTAGAAAAGGTCACGTTATACAATGTTTTGTAAAGCCAAGTGCATTAGCCAATCAGGAAAAATCAGAAATCACTATAGGTATTTCAAGTAGAATTTCATTTGAGGAATTGGTTATAAACGTGTTGGAAGGGCTGGGGGAGCAAAAAGAGGGAGACAAGGTTTTCCAAGGATCAGTAATTATAAGAAGTCACTGTCAGCCCTCATGCTGGGAGAGCAAAATGAGAAATAGAGATAGTCATAATTGAAAACTGCTGTGCTGCTGAGATTCTTGGGAACTGAACGTCCTGCGCAGGAAACCGAGAGCAAGAATATGGCCAGCCCTGGCCAGTTGGCTCAGTGGTAGAGCGTCGGCCCAGTGTGTGAAAGTCCTGGGTTCGATTCCCAGCCAAGGCACACAGGACAGGTGCCCATCTGTTTCTCCACCCTTCCCCCTCTCCTTCCTCTCTGTCTCTATCTTCCCCTCCTGCAGCCAAGGCTCCACTGGAGTAAAGTTGGCCCAGCTGCTGAGGATGGCTCCATGGCCTCAGCCTGAGGCACTAGAATGGCTCCTGTTGCAATGGGGCAATGCCCCAGATGGGCAAAGCATCACCCCCTAGTGGGCATGCCAAGTGGATCCCAGTCAGGCGCATGCAGGAGTCTATCTCTCTGCCTCCCTGCTTCTCACTTCAGAAAAATAAAAATAAAAGAATGTGGCCTTTACTAGATGGCTGGGGGAGCAAAAAGAGGGAGACAAGGTTTTCCAAGGAGCAGTAATTATAAGAAGTCACTGTCAGCCCTCATGCTTGGAGAGCAAAGTACAGAGAAGAATGTGGCTCTCCTTTCCCCTGTCTTCCAGTCTCCAGCCAATGGTTCTAATTAGCAGAACCTAACAGGAAGCCAGCTATTGAAAGAATGTAGAAAATGTGTACTGCAGGCTCCCAGGTCTGGGGGACAGTGCAGAGGGCAAACGTGGAGCCAACAGACCACATTCTCTATTACTATTCCACAGGCCTTCCTTCCTGAATTCCGCATTTGATATGTACAACAGGCCACAGGGGCAACTGAACACCTCATTTCACATCTATAAAATGGAAATGAAAATAGTCATGGGTTTGTTATGAGGGCTCAGGGAGATAATGTATGTAAAACACTTGGCATAGTGCCTGGCACTTAATAAGTCCTCAATAAATGTCAGCTATAGATGAAGCTATACTGAGAGTACACCAACATCATGTGGGGTACACCCAGCCTTTTTGATAAAGGATAAAGGGAGTCATAGCACTTGAAAACATTGGGAACCAAGGGTCTTAGAAGAGTTCAGTCTAGATCAGTGGTAGTCAACTTGGTCCCTACCGCCCACTAGTGAGCATTCCAGCTTTCATGGTGGGTGGTAGCGGAGCAACCAAAGTATAAATAAAAAGATAGATTTAACTATAGTAAGTTGTTTTATAAAGATTTATTCTGCCAAACTTAGTGAAAATCCGACACAAAGTACTTGGTAAGTAATTATTATTATATGCTTTAACTTGCTGTAACTCTGCTTTATAAATTTTATAAAGTAAAGTTACTTCCCTACTTTATAAATCAGCATTACTGTGGAACTGGTGGGCGGTTAGAAAATTTTACTACTAACAGAGATGCAAAAGTGGGCGGTAGAGATTAAAAGGTTGACTACCCCTGCTCTAGACAAATTAATAAAATTTGAGAATCTTCATTTCCAGTTTGCCCCCACAGGGCTCATGCAAAGACCTTTGTTGTGAATGTTCTGCTTCTGTACGCTCTGCTCCCTAGAGTTGAGTATCAGACAGATAATGAGCATTGTTCCAATTATCTATTGCTGTGTAGCAAAATACGTGAAAGCTTAGAGCAGGGGTCCCCAAACTACTGCCCGCGGGCCACATGCAGCCCCCTGAGGCCATTTATCCGGCCCCTGCCGCACTTCCGGAAGGGGCACCTCTTTCATTGGTGGTCAGTGAGAGGAGCATAGTTCCCATTGAAATACTGGTCAGTTTGTTGATTTAAATTTACTTGTTCTTTATTTTAAATATTCTATTTGTTTCCATTTTGTTTTTTTACTTTAAAATAAGATATGTGCAGTGTGCATAGGGATTTGTTCATAGTTTGTTTGTTTTTATAGTCCAACCCTCCAACAGTCTGAGGGACAGTGAACTGGCCCCCTGTGTAAAAAGTTGGGGACCCCTGGCTTAGAGCTTAAAACACTTGTGTTTTTTTTTTTATCCTCATGACTTTCTGGATCAAGAATTTGGACAGGCACATTGGGATACGGCTTGTGTCTGTTCTACAGAGTCTGGGGCCTCCACTGGTAAGATAAAAGGACATGGGTCTGTCAACAGCTGGTTGCTGGAATCACCAAAAGCTCATTCACTTATTTGTCTGGTGCCTGATGTGGGTTGACTTGAAAATGAGGACTGGAGGCCAGAGTACCAGCAGTCTCCAGGGTGGTTTGGCTTTCTCACAACATAGCAGCCACCAGGTAGTAAGACTACCTATATGGTGATTTGGGTCTCTAATCACGAGTTTTTCAGCCAACAATGTGGAAGCTTCATTGTCTTTTATGACCAAGCATTAGAAGTTTCTCAATATCATTTCTGCTGCAACCTTTTTGGTTTATAATCCATAATTTACAAGGAGCTACAGCCCACTACACTCAAGGGGAAAGGAGGTATATTCCACCTCTTGGCAGGGTTCTAGAAGAATATATAGGATGGGAGATATTACTGTGGCAGTTTTTGGAAAATGAAATCTGCCACAGGTCTGCAGCTTACTATTATTATTTTTTTTACAGGGACAGAGAGAGGGATAGATAGGGACAGACAGACAGGAATGAAGAGAGATGAGAAGCATCAATCATCAGTTTTTCATTGTGACGCCTTAGTTGTTCATTGATTGCTTTCTCATATGTGCCTTGACTGCCAGCCTTCAGCAGACTGAGTAACCCCTTGCTTGAGCCAGCGACCTTGGGTCCAAGCTGGTGAGCTTTTTTTTTTTATGCTCAAGCCAGATGAGCCCGAGCTCAAGCTGGCCTCGGGATCTCGAACCTGGGTCCTCTGCATCCCAGTCCGATGCTCTATCCACTGCACCACCGCCTGGTCAGGCAGGTCTGCAGCTTAGAACTCACACTTCCTATGGGCCGGGAACCTTGCCAGCCATCTTAGGCAGACATGGTCTGAGCTCTCCGAGGAAGTTGGGACCAAAAATATATGCCCCTGTTTGTGCCCTGTCTTAGTACTCAGAAGGAGCCTCCCCAAAACCCCAAAAGAGAGAAAACCTGTGACCCAGAATAAGTCCTCAGAGAGTCCACTGATGAACACTCAAATGACATGTGTCACATTAGAGTTAAAAAGAAAGAAAGAAGGCCTGGCTGGTTGGCTCAGTGGTAGAGCGTCAGCCTGGTGTGCAGGAGTCCTGGGTTCGATTCCTGGCCAGGGCACACAGGAGAAGCGCCCATCTGCTTCTCCACCCCTCCCCCTCTCCTTCCTCTCTGTCTCTCTCTTCCCCTCCTGCAGCCGAGACTCCACTGGAGCAAAGTTGGCCCGGGCGCTGAGGATGGCTCAATAGCCTCTGCCTCAGGTGCTAGAATGGCTCTGATTGCAACAGAGCAATGTCCCAGATGGGCAGAACATCGCCCCCTGGTGGGTGTGCCAGGTGGATCCCGGTCGGGCGCATGCGGGAGTCTGTCTGACTGCCTCCCCGTTTCCAACTTCAGAAAAAATTTAAAAATAAATAAATAAATAAATATATATTTTAAAGAAAAGAAAGAAAGATGGAAACTGCTAGGGAGTGTCATCACATCTGACACTGGTTAGTGGTGATGATAGTGGTGATAAGATATTTACTGAGTGCCTATTTGGGACCAGGTACTTAAATATATCTTTCTCATTAAGCCTTTAAAAAGAGCCTTAAACACACATCTTGAAAAAAGATAGAAAATTAATGAGCTAAGGATCTTTCATTTTTTAAAATTTTTATTTATTTATTTATTCATTTTAGGGGGGGAGAGAGAGAGAAAGAGAGAGAGAGAAAAGGGGGAGGAGCAGGAAGCATCAACTCCCATATGTGCCTTGACCAGGCAAGCCAGGGTTTTTTTGTTTTGTTTTGTTTTAATTTATTTATTCATTTTAGAGAAGAGAAACAGAGAGAGAGAGAGAGAGAGAGAGAGAGAGAGAGAGAGAGAAAGAGAAGGAGGGAGGGGCAGGAAGCATCAACTCCCATATGTGCCTTGACCGGGCAAGCCCAGGGTTTTGAACCGGCAACCTCAGCATTCCAGGTCGATGCTTGATCCACTGTGCCACCACAGGTCAGGCCAAGCCAGGGTTTTGAACCGGCAACCTCAGTGTTTCCAGGTTGACGCTTTATCCGCTGCGCCACCACAGGTCAGGCTTTTGTGTTTATTTTATTTATTTATTTATTTATTTATTTTATTTTATTTTTTTATTTTTCTGAAGCTGGAAACAGGGAGGCAGTCAGACAGACTCCCACATGCGCCCGACCGGGATCCACCCGGCACGCCCACCAGGGGGCGATGCTCTGCCCATCTGGGGCATCGCTCTGTCATGACCAGAGCCACTCTAGCGCCTGGGGCAGAGGCCAAGGAGCCATCCCCAGCGCCCAGGCCATCTTTTTGCTCCAATGGAGCCTTGGCTGCGGGAGGAGAAGAGAGAGACAGAGAGGAAGGAGGGGGGGTGGAGAAGCAGATGGGCACTTCTCCTGTGTGCCCTGGCCGGGAATCGAACCCAGGACTCCTGCACACCAGGCCGACGCTCTACCACTGAGCCAACCGGCCAGGGCCTAATGAGCTAAGGATCTTTCTTAATAAGTTAGAAATATAGCACAATACACTCACAGAAAGTAGAAGTAAGTAGCAACATGTGCCAGGGTCCAGCCCCGGGGGGAATCCAGGGGTCCCACAGGGAGAGACAGCGTTGGCGAATCAAGTGAGAGAGCCGAATTCTTTTCTTTCTCTTTATTCTCTTGTTAGCATTTACTGCCAGGCATCTCTGCCAATGGCTGGTCTAACTTTACTTTTTATACACACACACTAAGTTACAATCACATGATATTCAGAATACATTGATTAATCATTGTTTTTGTTTCACTATGGTTACATTTCCTAGGTAACAGTTAATTCATTTTTATAAATTATAAATCAGGTGGTAAGTCATTCAAAGTACAATTATACAATAACTTGAACAGCAATAACAATATTGGTACAAACTTCCAAAAGGTCAGTACTGACTAATAACTCTACCTTACCTAATGTCCTATTGTCTAGTCAAATTTTATTTATTTACCATATTCATACACTAGTTAAGTTCTAACTTTATTCTTCTCAGAGTGTTCCACTACCTGCAGGTCAGGTATGCAAGAAAAAAGGAAAGTTTCTTTACCACATGAAAAGGCTAGGGAGGTAAAGTGATGAATTAAGTGAAGGCTAAAAGGGTGTTCTGTGTATAGTTACTGTTTCCTACCTATTCATAAGTCACAATCTATTTTTTCTAACATGATTAATAAGAAGAAATTCTCCTACAAACTTAACCCTTTACGAGGGATATCATAGCCAGCCTCTTATATCTATGAGCCCAGTTCAAGGGGCTTACAGGCTTTTCTGTGGAACTCATACCCTCTGTCTCATTTCCAAAGAAATTACTACGAATCTACAGGGAAAGCATGGTACTATTATCCCTGTGCCATAAATGATAGCACACACCCAGAAAAGGGGGGATATAAGGCCAAATTAATTCAAAAAGGTCAAAGGGGGAAGTATCATTGTGCCTTTCCTTTGCGGTGACTTTGTCCACCCGCAGCCATTGGTCTTCACTGTGGCGACTTTGTCAACCAGCAGCCGCTGGTCTTCTCTGCTGTGACTTTGTCAATCAGCAGTTTTTGATCTTCTTCTGCTGTGGCCTTGTCAGCCAGCAGTTGTGGGTCTTCTCCTGCTGTGACCTTGTCAGCCAGCAGTCGTAGATCGGCTCCCAACAAACATGAAGAATAGAAATTGAATAAATAAAAAACAAATAAGCAGCCTGACCAGGTAGTGGTGCAGTGGATAGAGTGTCGGACTGGGATGCAGAAGACCCAGGTTCGAAACCCCAAGGTCACCGGCTTGAGCGCGGGTTCATCTGGCTTGAGCATCGGCTCACCAGCTTGAGTGAGGGGTCACTGGTTTGAGCCTGGGATCATAAACATGACCCTATGGTCGCTAGCTTGAGCCCAAATGTTGCCGGCTTGAAGCCCAAGGTTGCTGTCTTGAGCAAGGGATCACGTGCTCTGTTGTAGCCCCCTGGTCAAGATACAAATGAGAAAGCAATCAATGAACAACCAAGGAGACTAAGGAGCTGCAGCGAAGAATTGATGCTTCTCATCTATCTCCCTTCCTGTCTGTCTGTCCCTATCTATCTGTTGGGCAGATAAAATATATTATGCTCACTTTGTTAAAGATGGCATCGCCCAGGTGATTGCTTGGGATGGGTGTGATTATATTAATGTGTGTTGGGGGCAGGCTGTGGGCAGGCAGGATCCTTGTATCCTGGGGCTTGGTTTTAGGACTAAGCCTTTCCCACCCTTTTTGATGTGGGGTGGTGCACTCTCATGAGGAATCCCATCATGCCTCAGATAAGTGACTTTGTATTAGAGACTTCCCTATTTGTATATTGGATTAAAGGTTTGGATTTCTACACTATAAAGAGGGGCAGACCGGGGGCTTGCTCTCTCTCAGTTCTTGAGATTAGCATTAGAGCAGAGAGCAGGTTGGAGAGTAGAGAAAGGCCACGTGGAGGAGAGGAGAGGCAGCCAAGATGGCGGAGTGCTGAAAGAGAAGCCAGTTAGTGCAGAGTTTGTGCAGAGAAAAGGAGATGGAGAACAAAGGAGAATGAGGCTAGTGAGCTAGAGACCTTTGATTCTAGGAAATTTGAATAAGTCAGTAGCTTTGTGAGTGCTGAATGAGTGGATTTTGGAGCCCAGTGTGTGTTTTTACTTGCCCGCTGGGTGCAAGCTAGGATGAAAAGATAATGGCCCACCAGTTCGTGGCTCTGTTGTTTCATACCGTCTGTCGGAATCCAATGCGAACCTGCATGGGCCAGGCTGCTGTGATGATGGCAGTGGATACTGCCTTTACACTATCCTTCTCTCTCTGTTTCTGTCACAAAACAAAAAAAACAAAAAAAATACCCCAAAAGACAAATAAGCAGCAGAGAGGATCAGCTGAGCCAAAAGCCAGTTCTGTGAAAACTAATAAATCTCTGATGATCAAGAAAAAGTTGAACAAAGACAATAATAAACAATGTCAGGAAAGAAAAAGAGGGATATTGCTATGGATACTTCAGGTATTAAAAAGTAACAGGAGCCCTGGCTGGATAGCTCAGTTGGTTCGAGCATTGACCTGGACTGCAGAGGTTGCCGGATTGATCCCTGATCAGGGAACATACAAGAACAGATGTTCCTGTCTCTTTCTCCTTCTCTCTCCCTTCCTTTCTTTAAAAAAATCAATAAAAGCCTGACCTGTGGTGGCGCAGTGGATAAAATGACGACCTGGAACGCTGAGGTCGCTGGTTCAGAACCTTGCACTTGTCTGGTCAAGGCACATACAAGAGTTGATGCTTCTTGCTCCTCCCCCCTTTCTCTCTCTCTCTCTTTCTCTCTCTCATACTCTCTACTATCTCTCCTCTCTAAAATGAATTTAAAAAATCAATAAAATAAAACATTAAAAAAAGGTTTTTACTTATTTTTTTTAATTTTTAAATTTTTTTTCTTTACAAGGACAGAGAGAGAGAGGGATAGATAGGGACAGACAGACAGGAACGGAGAGAGATAGAAGCATCAATGATTAGTTTTTCATTGCGCATTGCGACACCTTAGTTGTTCATTGATTGCTTTCTCATATGTGCCTTGACCTCCGGCCTTCAGCAGACCGAGTAATCCCTTGCTTGAGCCAGCGACCTTGGGTTTTTTATTATTTTGCTCAAGGCAGATGAGCCTGCGCTCAAGCTGGTAATCTCGGGGTCTCGAACCTGGGTCCTTCTGCATCCCAGTCTGATGCTCTATCCACTGCGTCACCGCCTGGTCAGGCAAAAAAAGTTTTTTTTAAAAAAAGGATATTATGAATAAATTTTGTACTGTAACCGTGAGTGGAAAAATTCTGCTTGACCTTTTGACTAAAATTAAAGAAAGCAGGAATTGACCGCTCCCTACCATAAACTACTTAGAAATTTGCTTAGAGCTAGTTCACAGGAGGCAGCTGGACCCCAACCTGCTTACGCGAATAGGTATGTGTTCCTGATAAAGATAGAGATAGGATAAGGGTTAACGACTAACTGCCAACTCAGCTTCTGTAAACGGTTGCTTGCTTGCCTACCAAAGTATAAAAGCCCTTGCAAAAAGACTGAGAGTGCTCTTGGCCACCTCCTTGCCTTGAGCCCGCTCGCGAGTGTAATAAACTTTTTCTTCTGTTTTACCCACACACTTGGGTCTAGAGTCTTCGTGGTGCGCCCTCGGTCAACAGTGCCAATAAAATAAAAGATATATGTGAAATAGAGAAATTTTTCAAAATATATAACTTACTAATACTCAATTTGAAATAGGAAATCTGAATAATACTATAACCATTAAAAAAAATTGAATCAGCCTGACCAGGCAGTGGCACAGTGGATAGAGCATCGGACTGGGATGCAGAAGACCCAGGTTTGAGACCCCGAGGTCGTCAGCTTTAGCACGGGCTCATCTGGTTTGAGCAAAGCTCACCACCTTGGACCCAAGGTCGCTGGCTCAAGCAAGGGATTACTCGGTCTGCTGTAGCCCCCTGGTCAAGGCACATATGAGAAAGCAATCAATGAACAACTAAGGTGTGTCGCAACAAAAAACTAATGATTGACGCTTCTCATCTCTCTCCGTCCCTGTCTGTCTGTCTCTATCTATCCCTTTCTGACTCTCTCTCTGTCACTGTAAAAAAAAAATGGAATCAGAAGTAAAATAATTTTCCACAAAAGAAACATAGGCTTCACAAGCGAGTTCTAATTCTTTAAACCCCCCAGGAGAGAATAAGGATTCCCTTCTTCAAATGAGGGAACTGGAGCTCTGACAGTTGCAGCCATTTGCCTAATGGCCCAGAGATAATAAATGCCAAAGGCAAGATTTGATCCTCCACTGCCTTGGCTCAAAGCCAAGGAGTTTAGCCGTTGACACTCTCGAATCCTCTTCAAATGCTGTAACTAGCAGCATATATATGAAGGTGAAGGATAAGGCCTTGATGAAAAAAAAAAATAATAATAATAATGCGTAAACAGATTCCAGATTTGCAGAGTTGGAAGGTAAAGCTCTTTCTGCCTAGGGAAGCCACAGAAATCTGGTTATGTCCCCACAGAGAAGGAACTTGGAGATTTTCCCCCAGACCCCACCCCACCATCCTTCAAGACCCATTCAACAGCCATCATGCTTCTCTGTAGTGGTGACATTTGAGTAAGTCTTGCTCTAAGTCCTACTGTAAAGCCAGGAGCCACAGCCAGGGCCACCATCACAGCAGCCGCCTGGCCCATGCAGGTTCGCATTGGATTCGGACAGTCGATAAAGAAACAATGGAGCCAAAAACTGGTGGGCCATAGTCTTTAATTCTAGCTTGCACCCAGCGGGCAAGTAAAACACACACTGGGCTCCAAAACCCACTCACATTCAGTGCTCACAAAGCTACTGACTTATCCGAGTTTCCTAGAATCAAAGGTTTCTAGCTCACCAGACTTATTCACCTCTGTTCCCCATCTCCTTCCTTCTCCAGCATCAAACTGCACAAACTGGCCTTTCACTCAATACTACGCCATCTTGGCTGCTTCCCCTGGCCACGTGGCCTCTTTCTGCTCTCCTCTCTGCTCTCTCCTCTAATGATAATCTCAGGAACCAAGAGAGCAAGCTCCCGTTCTGCCCCTATTTTATAGTATAGAAATCCAAACCTTTAATCCAATATACAAAATAAGGAAGTCTCTAATACAAAGTCACTTATCTGAGGCATGATAGGATTGTACCACCTCACATCAAAAAGGGTGGGAAAGGCTTAGTCCTAAAACCAAACCCCAGGCTACAAGAATCCTGCCTGCCCACAGCCAGCCCCCAACACACATTAATATCACCTGGGCGACAGCCTCCACGTGGGCAGCGCTATCTTTAACAAAGTGAGCATAATATATTTTATCTGCCCAACACCTACCCTAAGTCCATAGCTCCCCCAGCCTCCAGAACCCTTAGATTCCCATAGGACTGTATCTAGACCTCCTTTATACATTGTCTGCTGTATATCATTCTCACTGTTTTCCCACCTAGAAAGTGCATGGCTCCCTAAGAATACACACCGTAGTGTGAGAAACCTGCATTAAAAAGTTAAATGTCGCCTGACCAGGTGGTGGCGCAATGTCTAGAGCATCGGACTGGGATGTGGAGGACCCAGATTCAAGACTCCGAGCGGGCTCATCTGGTTTGAGCAAGGCTCACCAGCTTGGACCCAAGGTCGCTGGCTTGAGCAAGGGGTTACTCAGTCTGCTGAAGGCCCACGGTCAAGGAACATATGAGAAAGCAATCAATGAACAATTAAGGTGCTATAACGAAAAACTGATGATTAAATGCTTCTCATCTCTCTCCGTTCCTGTCTGTCCTATCTATCCCTCTCTCTGACTCTCTCTCTGTCTCTGTAAAAAAAAAAAAAAAAGTTAAATGTTAGTATCCTGGGTGATCACTGGGGCTTTGAAAATTGTAAGGCAACTCTTGTGGTCATCCAGACCACCCAGAGAATATTCACTTTTTAAAAAAGACTTTATTTATCCCATTTTTAGAGAAAACAGAGAGAGAGAGAGAAAGAGAGAAGGGGGAGGAGCAGGAAGCATCAACTCCCATATGTGCCTTGCCTAGGCAAGCCCAGGGTTTCGAACCGGTGACCTCAGCATTCCAGGTCAACGCTTTATCCCATTGCACCACCACAGGTCAGGCTAATTTTTTTTTTTTTTAGCATATTCTTATTAAAAGGCGTTTTTGCCTGACCAGGCAGTGGCACAGCGGATAGAGCATTGGACTGGGATGTAGAGGACCCAGGTTCGAGACCCTGAGGTCGCCAGCTTAAGCACAGGTGTTGGGCAGATAAAATATATTATTCTCACTTTGTTAAAGATGGCGCTGCCCATGTGGAAGCCGTCGTCCAGGTGATATTAATGTGTGTTGTGGGCAGGCAGGATCCTTGTAGCCTGGGGCTTGATTTTTTTTTTTTTAATTATTATTTTTTTGTATTTTTCTGAAGCTGGAAATGGGGAGAGACAGTCAGACAGACTCCCGCATGTGCCCGACCGGGATCCACCTGGCACGCCCACCAGGGGGCGATGCTCTGCCACTCCGGGGCTTCGCTCTGCCCCGACCAGAGCCACTCTAGCGCCTGGGGCAGAGGCCAAGGAGCCATCCCCAGCACCCGGGCCATCTTTGCTCCAATGGAGCCTTGGCTGCGGGAGGGGAAGAGAGAGACAGAGAGGAAGGAGGGAGGGGGTGGAGAAGCAAATGGGCGCTTCTTCTGTGTGCCCTGGCCGGGAATCGAACCCAGGTCCCCTGCACGCCAGGCCGATGCTCTACCGCTGCGCCAACCGGCCAGGGCCTCCCACCCTTTTTGATGTAGGGTGGTACAATCCCATCATGACTCAGATAAGTGACTTTATATTAGAGACTTCCCTATTTTGTATATTGGATTAAAAGGTTTTGATTTCTACACTATAAAATGGGGGCAGAACAGAAGCTTGCTCTCTTGGTTCCTGAGATTATCATTAGAGGAGAGAGCAGAGAGGTGAGCAGAGAAAGGCCACGTGGAGGGGGCCAGGAAAAAAGCAGCCAAGATGGCGGATGTTGAGTGAGAAGCCAGTTTGTGCAGAGAGAGGGAAGGAGATGGGGAACAGAGGTGAATAAGTCTGGTGAGCTAGAAACCTTTGATTCTAGGAAACTCGGCTAAGTCAGTAGCTTTGTGAGCACTGAATGTGAGTGGGTTTTGGATCCCAGTGTGTGTTTTTTTACTTGCCCGCCGGGTGCAAGCTAGGATTAAAGATGATGGCCCATCAGCTTTTGGCTCCGTTGTTTCTTTACCGACTGTTCGAGTCCAATGCGAACCTGCATGGGCAAGGTGGCTGTGATGATGGCCGCAGCTACTGGCTTTACAGCAGGTCATCTGGTTTGAGCAAAGCTCACCAGCTTGGACCCAAGGTCGCTGGTTCGAGCAAGGGGTTACTTGGTCTGCTGACGGCCCACGGTCAAGGCACATATGAGAAAGCAATCAATGAACAACTGTCTATCTGTCTGTCTATCCCTCTCTCTGACTCTTTCTGTGTCTCTGTAAAAAAACAATAAATAAATAAAATTTAAAAATAAAAGGCATTTTTAAGATTTTCACTAAAATAAAAACGAAAAATTTAAATATTGACATAGCTACCTTTGTGATCCCTGGAGATAGATTTTATCTTTGTAACAGGCATGAACTGCTACATAATATAATGTAGGGTTTCATTATCACTCCCAATCAAAATTAAATCCAACATAAATTCCATGGAACACTAGATTTTTTTTTTTTCTTTTGTATTTTTCTGAAGCTGGAAACAGGGAGAGACAGTCAGACAGACTCCCGCATGTGCCCGACCGGGATCCACCCGGCACGCCCACCAGGGGGCGACGCTCTGCCCACCAGGGGGCGATGCTCCGCCCCTTCGGGGTGTCGCTCTGTCGCGACCAGAGCCACTCTAGCGCCTGGGGCAGAGGCAAAGGAGCCATCCCCAGTGCCCGGGCCATCTTTGCTCCAATGGAGCCGGGGCTGTGATAAGGAAGAGAGAGACAGAGAGGAAGGAGAGGGGGAGGGGTGGAGAAGCAGATGGGCGCTTCTCCTGTGTGCCCTGGCTGGGAATCGAACCCAGGACTCCTGCACACCAGGCCAACGCTCTACCACCAAGCCAACCGGCCAGGGCTGGAACACTAGATTATTGTTCCCTCTCTTCCCTCCCTCCTAGGTAATAGGATTACGTATCCACATTGTTTGCCAAGTGACTTTGGAGTTTTCTCCTGTGGATGAAGTGTATTTCTCCATCCCCTGACTCTGGTCTTGGCCATGTGACTTGCTTTGACCAGTAGTATGTCGGCGGATTTGACATAAGCAGAGGTTTAAAATGGGGTTGTGCTCTGAGGCTGTTATTCCTGTGATTCTTTCTTCTCCATGAGATAGACATTCTCTGACTAGCCTGCCTGGCCTGGAATACAGCGTCAGACACATGGAACAGTGCCGAACCACCCCTGCCAAAGCCAGCCTATAAGCCCCCAGCCCCCAACTGGGCCCCAAACACATGAGCTAAATAAATGCTTACTATTGTGTGCACTGAAATATGCTGATTGTTCTACAGGCTTACTGTGGCCATAGTTGACTGATATAAGCCCCTTCTTACCAAGATTACCAGGTTCTCAGTTCATGCCACAGCGGTGCCCCCTGCCTGGGTTGTGACATACATCTGAAGGTGCGGGTTCTGAGGCATCTCTGCGCCCGCTGCAAAAAGTCCAGCCACAACAACCTTGCTAAAGCTCCCCATGGTGTGGCCCTTTGTGCTCAGGCCTCACAGGCACTCAGGGTTTACCTAGGTTTGATTCTCAGATCCATAACTATGGGCAATTCATTTGCCTCATCTGTACAATAGAAACAATAATATCATTTACTTCATAGGGTTCTTGTGAAAAATAAGTGAATATATAAAAAGGGCTTAACACAATGCCCAGCATATAGTAAGTGTGAGTGTTGGCTATTACTGTTGTTATGTATTTGTTCATCCAAATAGTCCTCTCATCTCAAAATACCTGCAGCCATGTGAGCTCAGGTCTCAGCTCTAGTGGAATTCACACCTCCATTCCCTTTCTAGTCTTGAGTGTTCTAACTCCCTCTCCTGAGTTGGGCCCATCCCTCTTCAAACTGGGAGAAATTGAGCCTCCTATCCTCATCTCTGTAGAACAGCCTGTGTGGAAGTTGTCTTCTGGGTAGTCTGCTCCTCACAGTTTTCCTTTCTACCCGGAAACATACAAATCCTCATGGGGATCAAGGAAGTCCAAACCTGAGGGAAGACTGCAAGAAACAAAAAAAAGTCTAATCTCGAGGACATGAAGCCTGGCTCTCCCCCAGGAGGGGTGTAATGCCTTTTGTTCCTTTGAGGTGAACTTGCAACTGAGAAAAACTACACCAGTTTTTTTTTCTCAATAAGTCATCCTGCTACGTCTAATTTTCAATACATCTTCATTACCAGACTGTGAATTCGTAGCTAGGTTTTACTCACTGTGTACCTCCAGAGCTGAGGAGAGAACCTGCACTTGGTAGGTGGGTGATAAATGTCAGGTAGGTGAATGAATGAAGAATACGGAGCGTTGGCCGGATAGTTTGGTTGGAGCGCTGTCCTGATGTGCAAAGGTTGCAGGTTCAATCCCTGGTCAGGGCATATATAGGAACAGATCGATGTTTCTGTTCATCTGTCTTTCTCTTCCTTTCTCTCTAAAATAAATTTTTTAAAAAATTATAGGACCAAAACAACTGCCAAACTAGGGTTGGAGAAATACACATGAGCACCCACTATATGCTCAGGCTGCTACAGCGAGGCCCATACAGGAAAAGTACCAAGACATCTCAGTCTTCGAAAACTTAAGTATACGTAGAAACAAAGGTCAACCACACAAATCACCTGCTCTGTCCCACATAAGTGAGAGAGGCCACTGAGATGCTTGGTTCAGAAGCAGCTGTGGCCCTGCCCGAGTTGTTGGTTAGAGCATCTTTCTAGTCGCCAAGGTTGTGGGTTTGATCCCCAGTCAGAGCATGTAACATACAAGGGTCAATGAGTGCATTAATGAGTAGAACAACAAAGTCGTTGTTTCTCTCTCTCTCTCTCTCTCTCTCTCTCTCTCTCTCTCATATCAATCAGTTAATAAATAAATTTAAAAAATTTTAAAAAGCAGCTGTGGGTTTGATGTTCTATAGGAAGGAGGCTTAGGAAACAGAGAGGCAGGATGTGGCCTAAGATTTTAACAGGTGAGAAAGACTCAAACACTCAGCAGAGGGCTACCGACTTATCAGGTGTCCAAGAACATCACAAACAAATACACAACACAGGAACGAGTTTGCTATTTGTGGAAAATAACAAGAACAGCCTGACCTGGCTGTAGAACCAGTGATAAGGAGTCATGGGAGATATGCTTGGCTATTTCAGGCTGTCACCTGAGTGTGGAGACCTGCAAGTCAGGCTGGGAGTGGATCTCGATGAGTCAGGCAACAAAGGCCAGGTTCCTGAGACAAGGTGTGTGATGAGCATCCACAAGCAGTGGGAGCACTTTCCTTTCCATCCCAGGACTAGATGAGATTTGAATCCAAGCCAGAGATTCCAGACATGAGCCCACTAAAGGAGACAAACCCCTCAGCTCCTCTATAAAAGTAGAATTTGGCCTGGTAAGTTAGCTCAGTCGGTTAAAAGTGTTGTCCCAAAACAACAATTGTGGGTTCAATCCCCACTCAGGGCACGCATGGGAAGCAACCAAAGAATGCACAACTGAGTGGAACAATAAATGAATGCTTCCCTCCCACTTCCCCCCTTTTCCCCTTCCTCTCTCTGTCTCTCTAAAAATTGATCAATAAATTTTAAAAAATTAAGCCCTGGCTGGATACTTCAGTTGGTTGGAGCATCATTTTGGAGCACAGAGGCTACTGGTTTGATTCTCTAGTCAGGGCACATATGGGAGCAGGTTGATTATTCTGTTTCTTCCTCCCTGCCTCTCAAAAAAGAGTGAGATCTGTCTTGGTGAGAATGTTTGGTTGAAAACAACCTATTAGCCTGACCAGGCAGTGGCACAGAGGTTAGAGTATCAGATTGGGAGGCAGAGGACCCAGGTTTGAGACCCCGAGGTCGCCAGCTTGAGCGCGGGCTCATCTGGTTTGAGCAAAAGTCCACCAGCTTGAACCCAAGGTTGTTGGCTCCAGCAAGGGGTTACTCAGTCTGCTGAAGGCCCACGGTCAAGGCACATATGAGAAAGTAATCAATGAACAACTAAGGTGTTGCAACGCGCAATGAAAAACTAATGATTGATGCTTCTCATCTCTCTCCGTTCCTGTCTGTCTGTCCCTGTCTATCCTTCTCTCTGTCTCTGTAAAAAATAAAAAATTTAAAAAAATTTAAAAAAAAGAAAGAAAACAACCTATTAGCTAACAAAAAATGATTACACTAGAAAGAAATGTGGGTAGATCACTGAATCAAAGAAAATACTGAAGAGGCTGTTCCAGCAAGATTAGGAACCAGGACAATGAAATCAAGGGAGCTGGGGCTAAAGAATAATCTCATCATGGCGCTTCCTTGGGAAGAAGTGAATTCCATTTTCATGTCATTCCATTAAAGATTCAAAGGAGAGCCTGACCAGGCAGTGGCACAGTGGATAGAGCACCGGACTGGGATGCAAAGGACCCAGGTTTGAGACCCTGAGGTCGCCAGCTTGAGCATAGGCTCATCTGGTTTGAGCAAAGCTCACCAACTTGGACCCAAGGTCGTTGGTTTGAGCAAGGGGTTACTTGGTCTGCTGTAGCCCCACGGTCAAGGCAATATGAGAAAGTAATCAATGAATAACTAAGTGCCACAACAAAAAACTGATGATGGATGCTTCTCATCTCTCTGCATTCCGGTCTGTCTGTCCCTATCTATCCCTCTCTCTGACTCTCACTCTGTCTCTGAAAAAAAAAAAAAAAAGATTTAAGGGAGAAAGACCATCTGATTGGCCTAGCTTGGATCACATGCCAACTCCTCAGCCAAAGAATTGAGGGAGTCTTCATTAGTCCACTAAAATTATGCCTGCTGAAGTAGTACCCTAAACCCAAAGCTGGTGCCAGCGGAAATGAATGCTAGAGAGGCCAAAACAGTAGTCTTCTACTACCAGGAAAACCTGGGGCCCAGTTAGTCTTGGAGGTTGAGAGAGGAATGATAGAATGTTTGTCAAAACTGGTAGGTGTAGCCTGACCAGGCGGTGGCACAGTGGATAGAACATCGGACTGGGATGTGGAGGATCCAGGTTCGAGACCCCGAGGTCGCCAGCTTGAGCGTGGGCTCATCTGGTTTGAGCAAAGCTCACCAGCTTGGACCCAAGATCGCTGGCTTGAGCAAGAGGTTACTCGGTCTGCTGAAGGCCCATGGTCAAGGCACATATGAAAAAGCAATCAATGAACAACTAAGGTGTCGCAACAAAAAACTAATGATTGATGCTTCTCATCTCTCTCTGTTCCTGGCTGTCCCTATCTATCCCTCTCTCTGACTCTCTCTCTCTGTCTCTGTAAAAAAAGAGAGAAAAAGAAACCCAGGGCAGTGTATTGACAAATGAACCCATGGAATTTAACAATTTATTAGTTCTAAGGGGAGTAGAAAGGGCCTTAGCGTTTCTAGGAGAGGCAGGAGTAGGCCCCTTCTTAGTCTCTGAGGTGCTGAGAGGGCCAGGGTGCTCCCCCAGCTTCCCTAGGCTCTTCAGATCAAAATGGAATTTCAGAGGATACAGGACAGAAGCCAGAACCCAGGCAGGGAAGAAGCAGGGAGAAACCTCTTGCCTCATCTAGTCGAAAGAGACTCAGATGGGCGCAAGTGTTTGTTAGGAAAATGTAGTTAGTTACTCAGCCTGCTTGTTCCTAAAGCCTGGCACAAGGAGCATGGGGCGATCTGGGAATCCTGATGTGAACAGCCAAGGTGGAGGTAGACTCAGCAAAACTGAAGTCCTCCCACATGGTTGGGGTCTCCCCTGAGACTGGCTCAGACCTGGCCCACCAGACCTGAGAGATGGTATGGGTTTGAGCACAGATGGTTCAGGGACTTGTAAGCTTTTTAGGAACCAGGTAGGAACACAGTAGGCCTAGGGGCCAGTGACATCAGAAGGAGGAGATGAGAAGGTTCTTCTCTGATCTGCTCAGTGCCCTAGGAAGCTGACCTCTGGACTGTATCACCCTGCCTCCGCGCCCTCAGCTCCCTGTCGCATTTGGCCGATGGGAGGCACCGGCAGGAGGCAATCTCCAGTGCTGGGCCTCAGCGTTGGCAGTGGCTGTATCCTGCACAGCTCCCATAGTACAATGGCTCTGCCACAGACAGATCTGACTAGGCTCTGGCAACACCACTCCCTGCCTCACCCCTTCCCCTTCTAGCCAGGAACCGGTCGTCTTTCTTCTGCTGGTAGGCCTCGGTGCCTCTGCAACCTTTGCTGCTTCCTGTAACCCAGCCCAGGAAATACCCCTTTCATTAGCTGCTCTTCAACTTACCCTCTGAGTGTGCTGTCTCTTTTCTGCAGGGCCATGCCACATGCAGCCTCTTACTGCGGCATAGCAGTGTGGAAGCCCTCTGTCACCCTGGCCCCTTGACAGTCCCTGCCCAGCGCTGCCTCGGGTCAACAAACCACAACCAAGGAATCTCAATCAAGTGTTCCCTTGATTATTTGGCAGGGCCCTTAAGAAGTTATTCCGCCACCTCTCTGCTCCTACACATGGAGAACAGTAACAAGGCAGAAATTGACTGGCCCGAAAGACCATCAGCCAAGCAAAGACCCTCTGGCCTCCAGTGCCCACCGTAATGGGATCTTTCCCTTCAGCCCTGCCTCAGTGACTCCTGCTATCTTGTTCTGCTCCTTGTCCCCTCCATGGACTCTTTCTAGCAGGGAAGCTGAGCCCTCCTTTATCATATGCCCCTAAACTTCAGCTGTCTTCCACTTATTCCTCTTTAAACCCAGAGATAATACTTTTTCCTAACACCCACTTCAGAGCATGGGGTGGGGGCAGCAAGAAGGCTGGCGTCCTTCTACGAGCCTTACATTCCCACCCCAGACCTTGGTTTACCTAGGAAGCAGCAGGCAGGGGGAGGCAAGTCTCAGGCTAAAGACAAGACAGCTGCTCATTAAGGAAGCTGAGAACTGAGGGAGGTGACCAATGGTGTCAGGAACAGAGCCCTGCGTGAGCAGAGAAGTGAGCAATGGCATCAGAATCGAGCAAGGGGAGAAGAGAGAGGCCAGAAGAGTCAGTGCCCAGAGCGGGCAGAGCTCTCACTCCCAAAGGATTCTCTCAGGATAAAATGAAACTGGCCTAACCCTGTCCCTCCTGGAGCTGCCATCTTAGAAAAGAGAACTTCACCTTGTGTAGAACAAGAGGTGGTTGGGACGTGGCATGGAAGAAAAAGGAGATCGATGGAAAGTAACCTCACAGGGTGATCTGATCATAAATTCCTAACCGAGCAGGTCATGGTGCGTAGTCATGCACCAGGCATATAAGTTTTGTTTTGCTTTTTTTTTTTCATTTTTCCGAAGCTGGAAACGGGGAGGCAGTCAGACAGACTCCCGCATGCGCCCGACCGGGATACACCTGGCACGCCCACCAGGGAGCGATGCTCTGCCCACCCAGGGCGTCTGTTGTGACCAGAGCCACTCTAGCGCCTGAGGCAGAGGCCACAGAGCCATCCCCAGCGCCCGGGCCATCTTTGCTCCAATGGAGCCTTGGCTGAGGGAGGGGAAGAGAGAGACAGAGAGGAAGGAGAGGGGGAGGGGTGGAGAAGCAGATTGGTGCTTCTCCTGTGTGCCCTGGCCGGGAATCGAACCTGGGACTCCTGCACACCAGGCCGATGCTCTACCACTGAGCCAACCGGCCAGGGCCCAGGCATATAAGTTTTTAGTAAAACATTTATCTTTGTCTTAAGCAAGCCCTGATGATTGTTTTTGTGCATCTAGATCAGTGATAGTCAACCTGGTCCCTACCGCCCACTAGTGGGTGTTCCAGCTTTCATGGTGGGTGGTAGCAGAGCAACCAAAGTATAAATAAAAAGACAGATTTAACTATAGTAAGTTGTTTTATAAAGATTTATTTTGCCAAACTTAGCAAAAATCCGACATAAAGTACTTGGTAAGTAATTATTATTATATGCTTTAACTTGCTGTGGAACCCGTGGGTGGTTAGAAAATTTTACTACTAACAGAGATACAAAAGTGCGCGATAGGTATAAAAAGGTTAACTACCCCTGATCTAGATTAACACACTTTTGAAATACACTTAACTTCTTACCAGAAAGAGAACCTTACCTTTTGGATCTGACTCGAGTCAGCCGGTAGGGTGTGGGTTCTTGATTTTGTGTAGGAAAATTTTCACAACATGAGTTCAGATAATTTTGAGAGTACATTTTTAAAAAATTATTTCTTTTAGGGGGCCTGACCTGTGGTGGTGCAGTGGATAAAGCGTTGACCTGGAAATGCTGAGGTCGCCGGTTTGAAACCTTGGGCTTGCCTGGTCAAGGCACATATGGGAGTTGATGCTTCCAGCTCCTCCCCCCTTCTCTCTATCCTCTCTCTCTCTCTGCCTCTCTCTTTCTCCTCTCTAAAATGAATAAATAAAAAAATAAAAATAAAAAAAAAGATAAAAGGAACAATAATTAAAAAAAAAAAAAAAAAAAAAGGAGAGAGCCTAGGCGCGGCTCCCTTGGCTCTCTAGAAAGCTGATGGGAAAGAAATGAGCCTACACTGGAAGTCAGGGAAAAGGGCGCCTTAAAGACGGGTTCACTGTGGCCCTGAGTGTAGCAAGTCTCATAAAGACCCTTAGGGTTAGGAGATCCTCACCTGTGAGGGGAGAAGAAGAGAGGGGGAAGGGAAAGGCTGGGGGTGCTCCCAAGAGCACGCTGGGTCCTTTTTTTGAGGGTTTTGGGGTTCTTTTTTTTACACTTACTTATTGATTTTAGAGAGAGAGGAAGGAAGAGAGACAGAGACAGGAACATGGATATGCTTCCTGTATGTGCCCTGACGGGATCAAACCCACAACCTTTGCAGATTGGCTTGAGGTTCTAACCAACCAAGCTATCCAGCCAGGGCTGTGCTGAAGGTTTTTAAAAGCTGGGAGTTTAAGGGAGGATTTCAGTAGAATTATCATCAGCTTTTCCAGATATGCCCTTTCAGGGTTGTGCTCTGTACTGATTGGTCAGCCCCAGGGGTCATTAGTCATTGCTGCTGGTCCTGGCATAGCCCGCCTGGGCCTGGAGCTAAACTACAATTGAGGCCTAATGTTATCTCCAGGGACATGACCTTCTGTATCTGGCTTAAATTGCTTGGCCAGTTTGTTCAGCTGTCTCAGTTTGCCTCTTCTACTTGCCAGGGAATTTTTCTAGCTTTTTGCTATCTTGCCTCATAACTACCCTCAAAGAAGCACATAATCTTGTTACCCATTCTATAATCCAATCCCACCTTATTTTCTCCCACCTCCATGGAATCTTCCTTATGTTCCCCCCTTAACTTCAAATGCATAAAAGAAACCGAAAAACTGCCATTCTTCGTAGCATTTGAGATCTTGCTTCCTGATAACTGTTCTAAGTTTGGATCAAATAAATTCATAAAAATTCTCTACAAATTTGGACATTTCTTAATTCAACAATGGATACAGGCAAGGATGTATATTCATTTATTTCACAAACATTTATTAATTGCCTACTACTTGCTGAGGGCCAGTGGTGAATCAGACAACATAATCGCTGCTCCAATCGAGCTTCCTTCCTGATGTATTTAAAACACAGCTGCCTGACCTGTGCTGGCGCAGTGGGTCGCTGGTTCCAAACCCTGGGCGTGCCCAGTCAAGGCACGTACAAGAAGCAATTACTCCAAGTTGATGCTTCCTGCTCCTCCTCCCCTTTCTTTCTCTTCTCTCTTTAAAATGAATAAATAAATTTTTTTAAAAAATAAATAAAAAATAAAACACAACTCCCTACTGCGGACCACAAAACTGCACTTGGTCTGGCCAGGCCCTCTCCGACCACACTGTGAGTCCCTTCCCTCTCACTCTGCTCTAGACACAAAGGCCTACTTGCTGCCTCTGGGTGGGCCACATTCATTCCGTCCTCAGGGTCATTCATTGGCTTGTTCTTTCTGCCTGGACCGTTCTTCTCCCAGATCTTCCCTTTTCACGGCTACCTCCTAATCATTCAGTCTCAGCTAAGGGGCTTCCTTGCAGAAAGAAAAGCACTCCAAGCACTAGAAAAATCCTGCATGAAAATCCTGATGTAGGAAAAAGTTGAAAAACTGAAAGAAAACCAGTATGGCTAGGGCAGAGAGAACAGAAGGAAAAGGGAAGTGATTTAAGTCTGAGTATTCCTGAAAGCCAAAGGTGGGATAAAGTCTGTGATCCAGGGAGCAGGGGTGAGGGTCAGAGAGAGAAGAGAGCACATGTGACAAGGTATGACTGTGTTATTGAGTTGGTTACAACTTTAAGCAATCAGAGAGCATTCTGAAAAGATTTCTGAAGGGTCTCAAACCCATCAACTGGGACAAGTAAGAGGAAAATGCTTATCCAGTGGTTGCCATCCACCATTGTCAAGAGTTGTCTCCAGGGTATTAACTACCCTGCATTTCAGGCTACAAAGCCAGCAGTTAATTCTCTAGCCACTAAGGTCCTGGAGCAGAAAGCCAGAAGGTAAGGTCAGGGCCCAAGGGGAAGCTGCAGTCAGGTCAGGCCACATAAACTGGTTGAAGCCAGCTTGACACTGTCACAGAAGTGGCCAGAATAAGGGGTAAGGCTGGGACAATTTGAAGTGGGGCACAAGAGGTGTCTCACAGAGTAAGAGGGACACTATGTGACACTGGAAAGGGAGGCTGGAGATATGAGGGAGAGCTGTGCATATCAAAAGAGTGGGGGAGAGGATCGTCTGGGCAGGCATATGCTCTTGACACAGGTGGAAGAGGGAACTATGGTAGTCTGAGGCCCCCAGAGGGTATCTCCTTTTTTTTTTTTTTTTGTATTTCTCTGAAGTTGGAAACGGGGAGGCAGTCAGACAGACTCCCGCATGCGCCCGACTGGGATCCACCCGGCACGCCCACCAGGGGGCGATGCTCTGCCCATCTTGGCGTGTTGCTCTGCCACAATCAGAGCCACTCTAGCACCTGAGGCAGAGGCCACAGAGCCATCCTCAGCGCTTGAGCAAATGCTGCTCCAATGGAGCCTTGGCTCTCTCTGAAGAGAGAGACAGAGAGGAAGGAGAGAGGGAGAGGTGGAGGGGTGGAGGGGTGGAGAAGCAGATGGACGCTTCTCCTGTGTGCCCTGGCCGGGAATCGAACCCAGGATTCCCTCACGCCAGGCTGACGCTCTACCACTGAGCAAACTGGCCAGGGCCGGGTATCTCCTTTTTGTGGGGCAACCAACCAGGCCACTGGCCACCAATTTGTGTGCCAAGGAGGTCATGCTTCACTTTTCTAGGAATTGACTGACTGATTTATCTCTCCCTACCCCCACCCCCACCCCCACCACAGAGCGTTAACTTGCTCCTCGAGGTACCTGCATGTGACCTGTGTTGGATGATAGGCTGGGAGGGATTTTCATCTTTATCAGGAGAATCTGGCCTGGTGACTACAGTCATTCAGAAACCAGTATCTATGTATTAATCAGGTCTTTATCAAGAGCCCTATGGTCCCTGCCCTCACCAAGCCCACACCACAGCAGTTGACAAGCAAACTTGGTACATATTCTGAACACATTTCAATGTGCACACACCAGAGGCACGTGCTATGTGGCTAGAGCCTATGATGCTGCTTAGATTCCTGCATCTTCTACTCCTGGTCCCAGTTCCACCCCCTGTCGCCCCCAGCCCCGCACTAATGGTCCCAGGCTGTCAGCCCCAGCCCCGCACTGATGGCCCCAGGCTGTCGCCAACAGCCCCACATTGATGGCCTCAGGCAGGCAAATGACTCTAACCCTCAAGGCCAGCTCATTCTCATTTCTCAGGAAGTTTAATTTTGCCAACAGCCAGAGGCAATGACAGCCGCTCTGGAGATCTGGCGGCTGGTACTCTGGCCTGGGATAGGCAGCCCAGAAATAATTGTCTCTTTGAGTATTTTATTGGAATGTGCTCACACTTCCTGCTTCTTGTGGGGGCCAGTCCCTCCCAGGGACACTTTTAAAATCATTATTTATTTATTTATTTATTTATTTTTACAGAGACAGAGAGAGAGTCAGAGAGAGGGATAGACAGGGACAGACAGACAGGAACGGAGAGAGATGAGAAGCATCAATCATTAGTTTTTCGTTGCGCATTGCGACACTTTAGTTGTTCATTGAATGCTTTCTCATATGTGCCTTAACCATGGGCCCTCAGCAGACTGAGTAACTCCTTGCTTGAGCCAGCGACCTTGGGTCCAAGCTGGTGAGCTTTGCTCAAACCAGATGAGCCCACGCTCAAGGTGGCAACCTCGGGGTCTCGAACCTGGGTCTTCCGCATCCCAGTTCGACGCTCTATCCACTGTGTCACCGCCTGGTCAGGCAAAAATCATTTTTTATTGTTCAATTATAGTTGAGACACAATATATTAGTTTCAGGTGTACACCCCAGTGATTAGACATTATATAACATACTAAGTAATAATTTCTATAAATCTTATACTCATCTGGCACTGTTGTTGGGCAGTGTAAAGCCAGAAGCCACTATCACAGCAGCCCAGCCCATGCAGGTTCGCATTGGATTCGGACAGTCGGCAAAGAAACAGCGGAGCCACAAACTGGTGGGCCATAGCCTTTAATCCTACCTTGCACCCGGCGGGCAAGTAAAAATACACACTGGGCTCCAAAACCCAGTCACATCCAGTGCTCACAAAGCTACTGACTTATCCGAGTTTCCTAGAATCAAAGGTTTCTAGCTCACCAGACTTATTCTCCTCTGTTCCCCATCTCCTTCCTTATCCCAGATACAAACTCTACACAAACTGGCATCTCACTCAGCACTCTGCCATCTTAGCTGCTTCTCCTGGCCTCCTCCACGTGGCCTCCTTCCGCTGCTGGCTCTACTCTGCTCTCTCTTCTAACCTCAGGAACCAAGAGCGCAAGCTCTCGTTCTGTCCCCATTTTATAGTGTAGAAATCCAAACCCTTAATCCAATATACAAAACAGGGAAGTCTCTAATACAAAGTCACCCTCTGAGGCATGATAGGATTGTACTGCCCTACATCAAAAAGGGTGGGAGAGGCTTAATCCCAAAACCAAGCCCCAGGCTACAATGATCCTACCTGCCCCCAACACACATTAATATCACCTGGGCGACGGCATCTTTAACAAAGTGAGCATAATACATTTTATCTGCCCAACAGGCAGATAAAATATATTATGCTTACTTTGATAAAGATGGTGCTGCCCATGTGGATGCCCATTGCCCAGGTGATATTAATGTGTGTTGGGGGCGGGCTGTGGGCAGGCAGGATCCTTGTAGCCTGGGGCTTGGTTTTAGGACTAAGCCTTTCCCACCCTTTTTTTTTTTTTTTTTTTTTTTGTATTTTTCTGAAGCCAGTAACGGGGAGGCAGTCAGACAGACTCCGGCATGCGCCTGACCGAGATCCACCCGGCACACCCACCAGGGGGCGACGCTCTGCCCATCCAGGGCATTGCTCTGTTGCGACCAGAGCCACTCTAGCACCTGGGGCAGAGGCCAAGAAGCCATCCCCAGCACCCGGGCCATCTTTTTGCTCCAATGAAGCCTTGGCTGCGGAAGGGAAAGAGAGAGGCAGGGAGGAAGGAGAGGGGGAGGGGTGGAGAAGCAGATGGGTGCCTCTCCTGTGTGCCCTGGCCGGGAATCGAACCCGGGACTTCCACACGCCAGGCCGACGCTCTACCACTGAGCTAACCGGCCAGGGCCCTTTCCCACCCTTTTTGATGTGGGGTGGTGCAATCCCATCATGCCTCAGATAAGTGACTTTGTATTAGAGACTTCTATTTTGTATATTGGATTAAAGGTTTTGATTTCTGCACTATAAAGTGGGGCAGACCGGGAGCTTGCTCTCTTGGTTCCTGAGATTAGTATTAGAGAAGAGAGCAGGTTGGAGAGCAGAGAAAGGCCATTTGGAGGAGGCCAGGAGAAGCAGTCAAGATGGTGGAGTGCTGAAGGAAAAGCCAGTTTGTGCAGTTTGTGCAGGGAGAAGGAAGGAGATGGGGAACAGAAGTGAATAAGTCTAGTGAGCTAGAAACCTTTGATTCTAGGAAAACTAGGATAAGTCAGTAGCTTTGTGAGCACTGAATGAATGGGTTTTGGAGCCCAGTGTGTGTTTTTACTTGCCCGCTGGGTGCTAGATTAAAGATGATGGTCCATCAGTTCGTGGCTCTGTTGTTTCATTGCCGTCTGTCCGAATCCAACGTGAACCAGCATTGGCTGGTGGCTATGATGGTGGCCATGGATACTGGCCTTACAACTGTACATAGTTATTAGAATATCATTGACCAAGTGGTGGTGCAGTGGATAGAGTGTCAGACTGGGAGGTAGAAGACCCAGGTTCAAGACCCCGAGGTCACCAGCTTCAGCGCAGGCTCATCTGGTTTGAGCAAGGCTCACCAGCTTGAGCCCAAGGTCGCTGGCTCGAGCAAGGAGTTACTCAGTCTGCTGTAGCCCCCTGGTCAAGAAACATATTAGAAAACAATCAATGAACAACTAAGGTGCCACAACAAAGAATTGATGCTTCTCATCTCTCTCCCTTCCTGTCTGTCTGTCCCTATCTGTCCTTCTGTCTGGCTCTGTCACACAAAAAAGAATATAATTGACTATATTCTGTATACTGTTCTTTATATTCCCAGAACCCCTTCTTCCTCCTCTTCTTCTTCCCCTCCTCCTCCTCCTTCTTCTTCTTTTCTCCTTCTTCTTCTCTTCCTTCCCCCCTTCTTCTTCTTTTTATTTGATTGATTTTAGAAAAACAGAAAGAAAGGGAGAGGAAGAGAGAAAGAAGTATTTATTTGTTTTTCCACTTAGCTGCGCATTCATTAGTTGCTCTCCATGTATGCCCTAATTGGGGATCGAACCTACAATCTTGAAGCTTTGGGATGATGGCCTAACTAACTGAGCTAACCAGCTAGGGCCCCTCCTACCCCCCCACCCCCCAGGGCCCCTTCTTAATGTGAGGAATGAATTAGGCCAGTAAGGCTGATGGGGGTTGTTTCAAGCAGAGGATGGAGGGTGGGTCAGCTGCAGGGACATACCTTGTCTGTCTTCCTCCTTCCTCCAAAGCCAACTGCAATCTGTCTGTGACATGCACCAAAGCTCACTACCTTGTGAGCATATACTTTCCCCCAAGGTCTGCCTCAAACCCCCCATTGCCTGGGAGCCCCTGGCTGAGGATCGGTGGCCCTGAGACTTGAGCTAGGCTGTAAAGGCTGCTTTGCTCTATGAGTCTTCCCCTTGCTGCTGTCCTTAGTGTGGGATATCTCCTTCTCCTTGCTCTGAGCAGGGAAACAGAATGTTAACAATAAGGAGTCCAGATTTCCCAAATGTGGAGCCAGCTGGATGGATAATACCACATCCTGGCCCGGACCACTAGTCCTGTGACTGCACCAAGATGACTGCCTCCTCTGCAACTACTGTCAGGGATGAGGGGGGTAAAAGGAAGAGAGAAAGGACGGAGGGAAATGACTATAACACAGGAAGAGTGTTGGGCAGATAAAATGTATTATGCTCACTTTGTTAAAGATGACACAAGGAGGCCGTCGCCCAGGTGATATTAATGTGTTGGTGGTGGGCTAAAGGCAGGCAGAATCCTTGTAGCCTGGGGCTTGGTTTTGGGATTAAGCCTTTCCCACCCTTTTTGATGTGGGGCGGTACAATCCAGTCATGCCTCAGAAAGTGACTTTGTATTAGAGACTTCCATATTTTGTATATTGGATTAAGGGTTTTGAATCTACACTATAAAATAGGGGTAGAACGGGAGCTTGGGCTCTTGGTTCCTGAGATTATCATTAGAAGAGAGAGCAGAGGAGAGCAGAGAAAGGCCACGTGGAGGAGGCCAGGAGAAGCAGCCAAGTTGGTGGAGTGCTCAGTGAGATGCCAGTTTGTGTAGAGTTTGTATTTGGGATAAGGAAGGAGATGGGGAACAGAGGTGAGTAAGTCTGGTGAGCTAGAGACCTTTGATTCTAGGAAACTCGGATAAATCAGTAGCTTTGTGAGCACTGAATGTGACTGGGTTTTGGAGCCCAGTGTGTGTTTTTACTTGCCCGCTGGGTGCAAGCTAGAATTAAAGATGACAGCCCATCTGCTTTTGGCTCCTTTGTTTCTTTACCGACTGTCCGAATCCAATGCGAACCTGCATAGGCCAGAAGGCTGCTGTGATAGTGGCCCTGGCCGTGCCTCCTGGCTTTACAAAGAGGTTTCATTTATCTGACCCAAATCTGGTGGGGTCTTCTAAAGACCATTGAGACTATCTCCCTGACTCCAGCACCATTAGTGACTCCCAGCCTCCCTGATTGCATTCTGTACCTCTGACTCACTGGGCCCTTGGCTAGATCAACAGGTATAGGAATACACAATTATTTTAATTCTGTGCCTTAATAAATTCCTCTAGGATTATGGGCCTGTTGACTATATTCTCCATAAAATAATCACCTTTCATGTAGGAAATGGTTGTCAGGGTAGATGCAGGTGACCACAACCCAGTTCAGTTCCCTGGTATAGGACCCAAAGACTTCTAGGCCTGAGGAACTTCTGCTGGTGCTGTTAGCAGCTCTACTGCTCCAGTAGGACCACAGAAGTGCTGTGCCATTTTGCTCCTTTCCCATCTTGGCTTCTGATAACTCCTACTCATTCTTCAAAACCCTGATCAAACATCACCTCTTCTCTGAAGCCTTCCCTGACCCCTTTTCAGAGAGAGCAGATCACTCTCCTTCAAATTAGTACTTCCCTCTGTAAACAGCCTGATTTTTTTAAATTAAAAAAATTTTATTTTATTTTATTTTATTTATTCGTTTTTAGAGAGGAGAGAGAGACAGAGAGAGAGAAGGGGGGAGGAGCTGGAAGCATCAACTCCCATACGTGCCTTGACCAGGCAAGCCCAGGGTTTCGAACCGGCGACCTCAGCATTTCCAGGTCGACGCTTTATCCACTGTGCCACCACGGGTCAGGCTAAACAGCCTGATTTTGAGCAAATGACTAATTATTATGAAACCTCTATACAATCAGGGTAATATAGCCCTTGCAGGGTTAAGTAGGAATCAGAAATAATGTATCTTTAGATTTCATTTATTCATTTTGGAGAGAGGAGAAAGAGAGATTAGGTAGGGGAGAAGCAAGAAGCATCAACTCCTATGTGTCTTGACCCAGCAAGCCCAGGGTTTCGAACTGGCAACCTCAGCATTCCAGGTTGATGGTTTATCCACTGTGCTACCACAGGTCAGGATAGAAATAATGTATCTTTAAGACCCAGTATTGTACCTAGCACATGGTGAGGGCCAGAAAATGACAGGTCTTGGAGAGATGAGAGTAGTTATTGATAGATATATGGAACTCCAACTGCCCTTTGGTTGTCCCACCTGGCTGCCTGACCTCACCCTTATTTACTGGATAATTGCCCCTGAGGCAGAAAAGTTCCAGAAACCTGATCAACTGCCCAAGAAGGAGCATTCCAGAAAGCTAAATCCTAAAACCGTAAAAGGGAACATACCAGAACTTTTGACTCATTACCCCCTCAGGCTCTCCCAAAACACTATCTGTAACTGGTGCTCTTCTCCAAGTGCCGGGCAGGGTTCCTTTCTTCCTTTTAATAAAGCCTGTTACTCTGGTCTTTTTGGACTCCATGGATTCCAACAGTTATAATGTTTCAGTAGTCTGTTTACAAATCTGTCACCTCTAAGAAATTATGAATTTAAGAGCAAGGGACAGAGTAGAGTCATTGTTGTATCCATAGCACCCTGACTTCTCAGAGTAAGCACCTAATAAAGGGTAATAAATGTCAGCATTATCATTAGGATACTTCAAATAATACTAACTGGCTTTTATTTAGTAAGTGTTTACCGTGTGCCAGGTGCTGTTCCAAATAATTTACCAGGATTATCTCACTTAATCTTCACAACAATCCTATAAGGTGTTATCTCCATTTTACAGATGAGTAAACTGAAGGTTAGACAATTTGCCTGAAGTCACTCCATAAGAAGTGAGGGATGGAGGGTTTCAGACCAGGTCAATCTGACTCTGGAGGGTTTTTTTTTTTAAAACAGTTTTTTGTTAAATGGATTAATTTTAGGCAGAGAGAGAGAGAGAAGAAGGGGGGGGGGAGAGAGAGAGAGATGAATTAGTTGTTCCACTTAGTTGTGCATTCATTGGTTGCTCCCTGTAGGTACCCTGAATGGAGACTGAGCCCACAACCTTATCATCAGGATGGAGCTCTGACTTAGCTGACTGGCCAGGGCTTTCCAGAGTTTTCCAATAATTATGTACTTGATGCTGAGCATGCTCTGTACTGTATCACAAGCCGCAATCCACCTGTTTCTCTCTTCTACCTGACAACAGAAACTGGATTTGGTTTACCTACACAGTCCCTGACTCCTCCGTACAGACCCTGGCAACACCCCACCCCCCAGTCAGTGTTTCTTGGATAAGATGAGAAAAGGAGAGGGCAGATGGTGGGGCTGGGTGGGACAGGACAGCTTCTGTTTCGAGGAGCAATGGGAGAACAGGGCAGGGAGAAAGCTATGTCCTGGCCCTCAGGTTCACACACGTTTTCATTGGCATCCTGCTGTTCCCACCGTCCCAACTGCACCTGAACCGGTGTTCCCTCGGGAAGCTCAGATAACTGTGCGCTGAGGGCTCAGGTAGCCCCGCCCCATCCCTGAGACCAGAGCGTTGAATTGTAGGGAACAGAGAGATGTTCATGGTTCATTAAGTGAGCCAGCATTTGACCGAAGAGGAGACAAAAGTAGGCCACAGCATCTCTGTACCTCAGAAAACTAGACGGCAGGGGACTAGGGAGTCACCCCCAACCTCTCTGAACTCAACCATTCAGGGCCTGACCTCACTCGGCAGGGTCATGGCCTGCTTGAGACAACTGCGCTGGAGTAACCTCTCCGTGAGTGGGTGGAAGGTCTCTATTCCTTGTCTGTCATCCCTCAGCACCTGGGGTGGGGGCAGGGCCTGCCTACCCATCTGACCTCAGGGCCAGGGCTGCGGGGACCTTGTCCAGCTGTGTCCTTGCTTGCCCTGGTCTTCAAGTCCAGTTGAAGCTAGGGAGGGAGAAAATTAATTTACATTTCTCCCCTGATTCAGAATCTGTACAGCTATTTTGACTGCTTCACTGGAATATTCTTTAATTTTGAGTTTCTTTTTCTCATTAGGCTTGAAAATTAAAATCTCTCTGCCTTGGGCAAGTAAAGGCTGAGTGAGAGGCGGCTGCCGCCACACATTTCTTACTTAGGTCAATTTGGAAACAGCGACTGACTGCTTTCTCTCAGGGCAGGTGACCGAGAGGAGAGGACAGAGCAGGCTTAGCCCCCTCCTCCCCAGAGCGTGGGCATTAATCCTGCCATTATTCCAGCAGCCCTCACTGACCTGGTCTAATCACCAAGTTAATAACACTCTGCACTGGTAAAGCTTTTCCTTGTGTATTATTTCCAGCTAGTCCTCTCAACAACAGCTCTGCAAGGAAGAAAAGCAGATATTTTTGTCCTTGATATTATTAATGAGGGAACTGAGGGCCCAGAGCATTTTACAGATGAGAGACGAGGCTCCTGACGTCTGTGGGAGGGGTGGTCAAAGCAGTGACCCCTTCCGTCCCGTCTCCTTGCCTCTGAGAAGACAGCTGAGGAGGGCTGCCTCTTTTCTCTGCCCCAGAACACCGACTGGGAGACCCACTCAGCAGTGGTGTTGTGATAAGGTGCCAAGGAACTGCAAAGCTGTTAAAATTAATATTTTAAAAGGAAGAGTCAGGCGCCCTTACCCCTCCTTCCTGAGGAAGAAAAAACAAGAAGAATGCAAGAAGAGCTTGCAGGGGCAAAAGTCAGCTAGTCATAATTTAACTATTTCTTATAGATCTCTGGAAAGACTGACTCCACTTGCTAGAGAGAGCAAAGAAGATAGAACCTATCTAAAAGCCCCTTCCTCTTCTCCTTTCTTAAAAGCCTTTAGGAAACAATGTTTACGTACCTTAATTAAAAATTCCTACATTGCCTGACTGGGCGGTGGCGCAGTGGATAGAGCATCGGACTGGGATGCGGAAGACCCAGGTTCGAGACCCCGAGGTCACCAGCTTGAGCGCGGGCTCATCTGGTTTGAGCAAAAGCCCACCAGCGTGAACCCAAGGTCGCTGGCTCCAGCAAGGGGTTACTCAGTCTGCTGAAGGCCCACGGTCAAGGCACATATGAGAAAGCAATCAATGAACAACTAAGGTGTTGCAATGCGCAATGAAAAACTAATGATTGATGCTTCTCATCTCTCTCCGTTCCTGTCTGTCTGTCCCTGTCTATCCCTCTCTCTGACTCACTCTCTGTCTCTGTAAAAAAAATTAAAAAAATTAAAAAATTAAAAATTCCTACACTAATCCTGACTCACTCTCCCATCCTGGAGTCATAAGAGTGATATATACATCTAGACCAGTGGTAGTCAACCTGGTCTCTACCGCCCACTAGTGGACGTTCCAGCTTTCATGGTGGGCGGTAGCAGAACAACCAAAGTATAAATAAAAAGACAGATTTAACTATAGTAAGTTGTTTTATAAAGATTTATTCTGCCAAACTTAGCAAAAATCAGACATAAAGTACTTGGTAATTATTATTATTATATGTTTTAACTTGCTGTAACTCTGCTTTATAAATTTTATAAAATAAAGTTACTTCGCTACTTTATAAATCACCATTACTGTGGAACTGGTGGGCGTTTAGAAAATTTTACTACTAACAGAGATATAAAAGTGAGCGGTAGGTATAAAAAGGTTGACTACCCCTGCTCTAGACAAAGGGATCACGAGCCCGCATCCCACCCTCTTGCATGAAAAATCTGTATTCTGTAACTTTTTATATGCTCTCTTTTTCTTTTTTTTTAAATTTTTTTATTTATTTATTCATTTTAGAGAGGAGAGAGAGAATGAGAGAGAGAGAGAGAGAGAGAGAGAGAGGAGCAGGAAGCATCAACTCTCATATATGCCTTGACCAGGCAAGCCCAGGGTTTTGAACCAGTGACCTCAGTGTTCCAGGTCAATGCTTTATCCGCTGCGCCACCACAGGTCAGGCTTTATATGCTCTCTAAATCATCATTTTGAAATTCTTTATATGTACAAAACTTGTAAACTATGCAAGTGGGGACTAGCTTTAGACTTCCTAATAAGCTAACCCCAACACTCTTAGCAAAAGTAACTTCATTTAGCTTCTCTCCTTATCCTAAACTAAACATTTCCCGCTATTGTGGCAACAGGGATAGGTTGTAAATCCTAGAAGGTTTGGGAATGTCTTTGTCAGGTATGTAAAATATTCATCACTACTGTGTTATCTTATGGTCTTAGTGTGTAGGAATGTTTTTTCCTTTTGATGGACCCAAAGATAAACGTTGTAACAAGACAGCAAAAATTCAATAAGCTTGTTAGTAAATGACTTTTGTACCATGCTCCCTCTCCCTTTCCCCAACCAGTATGTGATTTTTCCTATAAAAGAAGCCTCAGAACTGTGATCCATACTGCGTGATTTGGGATTATGCCCCCTGCATATCGCCGACTTAATAATAAAGTTCCTCCTGCCTGACCAGGGGGTGGCACAATGGATAGAGCATCAGACTGGGATGCGGAGGACCCAGGTTTGAGACCCCGAGGTCGTCAGCTTGAGTGTGGGCTGATCTGGTTTGAGCAAATTTCACCAGCTTGGACCCAAGGTTGCTGGCTCGAGCAAGGGGTTACTCGGTCTGCTGAAGGCCCATATGAGAAAGCAATCAATGAGATTGCACATATGAGAAAGCAATCAATGAACAACTAAGGCAGGGGTCAGGAACCTTTCTGGCTGAGAGAGCCATGAACGCCACATATTTTAAAATGTAATTCCAGCCCTGGCCGGTTGGCTCAGTGGTAGAGCGTCGGCATGGCGTGCAGGAGTCCCAGGTTCGATTTCTGGCCAGGGCACACAGGAGAAGCGCCCATCTGCTTCTCCACCCCCCCCTCCTTCCGCTCTGTCTCTCTCTTCCCCTCCCGCAGCCAAGGCTCCATTGGAGCAAAGTTGGCCCGGGTGCTGAGGATGGCTCCGTGGCCTGTGCCTCAGGCGCTAGAATGGCTCTGGTTGCAATTGAGCGACGCCCCAGATGGGCAGAGCATCGCCCCCTGGTGGGCATGCTGGGTGTATCCCGGTCGGGCGCATGCGGGAGTCTGTCTGACTGCCTCCCCATTTCCAACTTCAGAAAAATACTAAAAAAAAAAATCAGTTAAAATGTAATTCCATGAGAGCCATACAATGACCCATGTACATTACGCATTATCCAATAAAAATTTGGTGTTGTCCTGGAGGACAGCTGTGATTGGCTCCAGCCACCTGCAACCATGAACATGAGCAGTAGGTAGTGAATGGATTGTAATACATAAGAATGTGTTATATTTTTAACGTCATTTTTTTTATTAAAGATTTGTCTGTGAACCAGATGCAGCCATCAAAAGAGCCACATCTGGTTCACGAGCCATAGGTTCCCAACCCCTGAACTAAGGTGTCACAATGAAAAACTCATGATTGATGCTTCTCATCTCTCTGTTCCTGTCTGTCTGTCCCTGTCTATCCCTCTCTCTGACTCTCTCTCTGTCTCTGTAAAATAATAATAATAATAATAATAATAATAAAGCTCCTCCTAAAATTCTTCTGTAACCTACCTTGGTGTTTCTGTGGAACTCACAAATTAAATTACATTACACAGTGTGATCTATGAAAGCTTCTGTCCCCCTCTGAACTTCAACTTCCTTATATTGAAAAGAGGGTTGGTACTTGAAATGTCAGAGGATCACTTTGTAAAATGATTGCCCAACCACTATATTGTATACATGAAACTAAAACTAATATTGAATGTAAACGGTAATTGGGAAATAAAATTACAGCTTGATGAGGAGGTGGCGCGGTGGATAGAACATTGGCCTGGAGCACTTAGGACCCAGGTTTGAAACCCCAAGGTCACTGGCTTGAGTGCGGGTTCACCAGCTTGAGGGTGGGTTTGCTGGCTTGAGCATGGGATCATAGACATGACCTCATGGTGGCTGGCTTGAGCCAAATGGTGGCTGGCTTGAAGCCCAAAGTAGCTGGCTTGAGCAAGAGGTCACTGGCTCAGCTGCAGTACCCCCCAGTTAAGGTACATATGAGAAAACAATCAGTGAACAACTAGGGTACCACAACTACAGTTAATGCTTCTCATCTCTCTGTTCCTGTTCGTCTGTTCCTTTCTATCTCTCTCATTACAAGAAAAAGAAATTAATAAAATTACAAAAAAAAAAAAGAAAAAAAAAAAGAGAGAGAGAGAGAAAGCAAGAAAAGAGGGGGCACTGGCTGGGTAGCTTAGTTGGTTAAAGCATCATCCCAATATGCCAAGGTGTGGGTTTGATCCCCAGTCACAGTATGTAAAGAATCAACCATTAGCCTGACCAGGCAGTGGCACAATGGATAGAGCGTTGGACTGGGATATGGAGGACCCAGGTTCGAGACCCTGAGGTTGCCAGCTTGAGTGCGGGCTCATCTGGTCTGAGCAAAAGTTCACCAGCTTGGGCCCAAGGTCGCTGGCTCGAGCAAGGGATCACTCGGTCTGCTGAAGGCCCATGATCAAGGCACATATGAGAAAGCAATCAATGAACAACTAAGGTGTCGCAACAAAAAAACTAATGCTTGATACCTCTCATCTCTCTGTTCCCCCTGTCCCTGTCTATCCCTGTCTCTGACTCTCTCTCTCTGTCCCTGTAAAAAAAAAAAAAAAAAAAAGAATCAACCATTAAACAACAAATTAATGTCTCTCTCTCCTTTCTCCTTTCTCTAGAATCAATTTTAAAAAATTATTTAAACAAAGAGGGGTTGCCCACCTTACAGCACATGTGTCCTAACCCAGTGGAAAGGAGGACCATGTTCTCTGTTGCTTTGCTCTACTTCTGTTTCTGGCTCTCAGTCCTTGGGTGGCATGGCGACTACTCCTCCCAGTGTGAGAATACCCAGCTGTCTGCCCTGCTCTTCTTTGCTTTCTGCAATCTCTCCCTGATTTGCTCACCGACTCTGAGAGGGGTATTTTGTCCACATGGGTTCTCCCAGGAGAGCTCTAGAACATCCCTTTCGAGAGGGGCCTGGAGAAGACAGTCTGGGAAGGTGGCCCCAGGATCGCCTCAAACCTTAGTAACACACTGTTTTCTCTGAGCATATCAGGAGGTGTCTGGGGCCTTCCAAGGTCTGGAACAGGTTCATTCCACCAGGGGACACAGAGTCTTAGGAATGCAGGCTAGGTGTATCTCAAACAGCATCAGAAGTTATGACTACCCTGTCTCAGACAGTGGCACCAGCCTGCTAGGGGCACAGGGTCTGATGGAAAAGGAGTTTCTTTTTCTTTTTTCTTTTTCAGAGACAGAGAGAGGGATAGATAGGGACAGACAGACAGGAATGGAGAGATGAGAAGCATCAGTTACCAGTTTTTCATTGCGACACCTTAGTTGTTCATTGATTGCTTTCTCATATGTGCCTTGACCATGGGCCCTCAGCAGACTGAGTAACTCCTTGCTGGAGCCAGTGACCTTGGGTCCAAGCTGGTGAGCTTTGCTCAAACCAGATGAGCCCATACTCAAGCTGTCAACCTCGGGGTCTCGAACCTGGGTCCTCCGCATCCCAGTCCGACGCTCTATCCACTGCACCACCGCCTAGTCAGGTGGAAAAGAAGTTTCTGAGAAGCCAGTAAGGCATCTAGTAAATCACAAAATCCTATCTTCTGTAACCAACTGTAAATGGTTTACACTTCTCCTCCCCACATAAAGGGTAAATAGCTTAAATCACACTACTCCAGGAGACAGCAGAAACCCAATTAGTTCCATTTGTGCCAACCACATCCAAAGACAGATGAAGTTAAGGGAATAAATCGCATTTTGGTGTATCAGCATAAAGCTGATGAATATTCTATTGGAATCCTCCCCTAAGACCACTCATAAATTTCCAGTCTTTAAAAATTCTCTAAACAGACTCTGGACAGTTAGCTCAGTTAGTTAGAGTATCCTCCCAAAATGACAGGTTTCAGGTTCCATTTCTGGTCATGGCACACATGGGAAGCAACCAATGAATGCACAATTAAGTGGAACAACAAACGAACACTTCCCTTCCCCCTCCTCTCTCTCTCCCTTCCTCTCCCTGTCTCTCAAAATCAATTCCCAAAATTAAAAATGTAGCTCTGGCTGCATAGCTCAATTGGCTGGAGCATCATCCTGATGTGCAGAGGTTGCCAGTTCAGTCCCCAGTCAGGGCACATGCAGAAACAGCTTGATGATCTTGTCTCTCCCTACCTCTCTCTAAAAATAAAAAAAATAAATAAACATAAAACCCCTCAAAACAAAGGACCCATTACACTCTCCCTCCCGAAGCATGCCCACACCTTTCCCTTCCCCCTCTTCCTTCTTCTTCCCCCTTTTCTTCCCTGCCCCCCACAGGCATGCATCTCCTAAACTCTTCAGGGTCAAGAGAATTGCAACCAGGGAGCAGTGGGCAGTGGCCCCTGGTCCAGGCTAACCCCCTGAAACTGTCTCCAATGCTCCCTTTTCTCCACTCATTTCTTCCCCATATGGTTCCTAGAAAGCCAAGACAGACCCACTTAGGCTCTCTTCTATTATTTCCTTTTTATTTTTACTTTCTTTTTTTTTTTTTTGCATTTTTCCGAAGCTGGAAACGGACAGACTCCTGCATGCACCCGACTGGGATCCACCCGGCACGCCCACCAGGGGGCGACGCTCTGCCCATCCCAGGCATTGCTCTATTGCGACCAGAGCCATTCTAGCGCCTGAGGCAGAGGCCATGGAGCCATTCCCAGCGCTGGGGCCAACTTTGCTCCAATGGAGCCTCGGCTGCAGGAGGGGAAGAGAGAGACAGAGAGGAAGGAGAGGGGGAAGGATGGAGAAGCAGATGGGCGCTTCTCCTGTGTGCCCTGGCCGGGAATCGAACCCGGGACTTCTGCACGCCAGGCCAACACTTTACCACTGAGCCAACCAGCCAGGGCTTTTTTTTTTATTTTAGTGAGAGGAGGGGAAACACAGAGACAGACTCATGCATGTGTCCCTACCAGGATCCACCAGGCAAGCCCACTAGGGGGTGATGCTCTGCACATCTGGGGCTGTTGCTCCATTGCAACTGGAGTCATTTTTTTTAGCACCTGAGGCAGAGGTCATGGAGCCATCTTCAGCACCCAAGGTCACTCACTCGAGCCAATCGAGCTATGGCTGCGGGGGGTGGGGGATGATAGAGAAAGAGAGAAGGGAGAGGGGTAGAGAAACAGATGGTCACTTCTCCTGTGTGCCCTGACAGGGAATCTAACACAGAATATCCATACACTGGGCCAATGCTCTGCCACTGAGCCAACTGGCCAGGGCCTCTTCTGTTGCTTCTTATATCATAAACTCTTCCTATTTCACTGTCCCCAACTTTAATAAACATACTCTCAAAATCACCTGGACTTGCCTGACTGATGGTGGCACAATGGATAAAGCATCGACCTGGAACGCTGAGGTCGCTGGTCAAAACCCTGGGCTTGCCTGGTCAAGGCACATATGGGAAATGATGCTTCCTGCTCCTCCCCCCCTTCTCTCTCTCTCTCTCTCTCTCTCTCACACACACACACACACACACACACATCTCTAAAATGAATAAATAAAAATAATTTTAAAAAAATCAACCGGACTCATGTTGAAATTTTTCCTGTCCAAATTCAAGAACCCACACGCTATGAGCTGGCCCTAAGCAGACCCAAAGGGTCAGGTCACATTTCCTATTCACCTTTGCTCCCATCCCCAGGTCCCTTGAGGATCTGGTAGTTTTCCATGTTCTTTTATTCCCTCTTGTGGAATAAAACTTTAAACTCAGCCCTGGCCAGGTAGCTCAGTGGATAGAGCATTGGCCTGGCATGAAGACACCCCAGGTTCAATCCCTGCTCAGGCCACACTAGGGACTCCAGAGAACTAGGAACCCAAAATACCATGTGACCCTAAACCTCTCTAATTTCATTTTTGTTCATGGCATGAAATTGAGGCAGATACTAAAAAGCTAAGAAAATTCCTTGGTGCCTAACCAAGGACCACTGCGGTGGCGCAGTGGATAAGAGCATTGGACTGGGACACAGACGACCCAGGTTCGAGCCCCAAGGTCGCTGGCTTGAGCACAGGGTCACTGGCTTGAGCATAGGATCATAGATATGACCGCATGATCTCTGGCTTGAGCCCAAAGGTCACTGCCTTAGCCCAAGGTCACTGGCTTGAGCAAGGGGTGACTCACTCTGCTGTAGCCCTCCACCCCTGTCAAGGCACATATAGAAAGAAATCAATGAACAACTAAGGTGCTGTGACAAAGAATTGATGATTCTCATCTCTCTCCCTTCCTGCCTGCCTGTCCCTCTCTCTGTCTCTCTCACACTAAAAAAAAAGAAAAGAAAGAAAGAAAATGGCCAGATACAGAGGTCACCTCCCTAGAGATAACATGTAGGCCTCAACTGTGTTTTAGCTCCAGGCCCAGGTGGGCTATACCACCTGGTATGCAATGACTAATGACCAGCTGCACAGGCACTGACCAACCAGTAGAGACCATGACATGTAAGGGCACATCTAGAAAAGCAGATGAATATTCTATTGAGATCTCCCCTAAGACCTCTTCTAAACTCCGAGCCTTTAAACTCAGCCCTGGCCAGGTAGCTCAGTGGATAGAGCATTGGCCTGTCATGAAGACACCCCAGGTTCAATCCCTGGTCAGGCCACACACGAGAAGCAACCATTTGCTTCTCTTCTCCCTTTCCCCCTTCTCTCTTTCTTCCCCTCTCACAGCCATTGGCTCAATTGGTTTGAGCATAGGCCCCAGGTGCTGAGGATAGCTCAGTTGATTCAAGCATCAGCCCCAGATAAGGGTTGCCAGGTAGATCCCAGTCAGGGCATATGCGGGAGTCTGTCTCTCTATCTCCCCTCCTCCCACTTCAAATTAAAAAAGGCCACTCCTGTGGTAGCACACCCATACCTTCCCTTCCCCCTCTACTTCCTCCACAGGCATGCATTTCCTAAACTCTAAGGGTCCCCACAAGAGACTTGCAACTAGGGGAGCAATGGGCAGCAGCAGGTTGTCCCAGGCTGTAAAGCCAGTAGCCACAGCCACCATCATAGCCGCCTGGCCCATGCAGGTTCGCATTTGATTCGAACAGACAGTAATGAAACAACGGAGCCAAGAACTGGTGGACCATTACCTTTAATCCTAGCTTGCACCCGGCGGGCAAGTAAAAATACACACTGGGCTCCAAAACCCACTCATTCAGGGCTCACAAAGCTACTGACTTATCCGAGTTTCCTAGAATCAAAGGTTTCTAGCTCACTAGCCTTATTCACCTATATTCCCCATCTCCTTCTCTCTGTACAAACTGCACAAACTGGCTTCTCCCCCAGCACTCTGCCATCTTGGCTGCTTCTCCTGGCCTCCTCCACATGGCCTTTCTCTGCTCTCCTCCAGCATGAGTTCCTCCTAGAATGTAATCACTCTTCTCCCTGAACAATGTGATCTCTCTTCCTTTTAAAACCTTTTTGTGCGAAAGCCCTCCCCCAACACATATTAACATAATCCCGCCCATCCCAAGCAATCACCTGGGCAACAGGCTTCCATGTGGGCAGTACCATCTTTAACAAAGTGAGCATAAGGTATTTTATCTGCCTGACACAGGCTAACAACCATGAACCAGTCTCTAAGACCCTCTTCTCTCTGACTTCTCAGAGAGCCAGAGCAGCCCTGCTTAGGCTCATTTCTTTGCTATAACATTTTTAGAGAATTAAAGCAGCACTGCTTAAGTCTCTCCTTCTATTCTAGGCCCTTCCTTGTTTCACTATCTCCAGCTTTAAAAAAACATACTCTCAAAATTACCTAGACTCGCCTAACCTGTTGTTGTGCCGTAGAAAAAGCATCGACCTGAAACACTGAGGCTGCAGGTTCAAAACCCTGGGCTTGCCTGGTCAAGGGACATATGGGAGTTGATGCTTTCTGCTCCTCCTTCCTTCTCTCTCTCTTTCTTTCTCTCCCCTACCTCTCTAAAGTGAATAAATAAAATTTTAAAAAAATTACCTGGACTCATGTGAAATCTTTCCTGCATGAAGTCAAGAACCCACGTGGTCCCAGCTGGCCCAAGGCAGACCCTTAGGGCCAGGTCCCATTTCCAGTAATAAAATGACACCCACTCTCAACACCATCTCATCCCCCCTGGGGAGTGGGAGCAAAGGACCCAAATGCTCTCAACCCCAAGGGCCACAAAGGTAACTCCAAACCTAACCCAAGGCATCAGGAGAGACAGTCTGGGCAACCATGGCTTCCTGAGGCTGAAGGAGAGAGCAGGGAATGGGAATCTCCTGGAGATAAAGGTTTTGGATTGCAACTCAAAATTGAGAAAGAGGCTGCAACGCTGAAGCAGGGACTATCAGACAGATCTGGGACCAAGTTTTAGCTCCACTTCAAGCTATAAAATCTTAAGCAACTTCTGGAAACCTGTTTCTTCTTTCACTTTCTCCAATGGTGATCATCCCATGATGTCGTTACAGGACTGAATGATATAATGTACATAAGATACTTACCAAAGTTTCTGGCTTATATTTGATAGATACATGAATTTACCAAAACTTCCAAACTACCCTTTTGCTGTTCTGCTTGGCTATCTGACCCCACCCTTACTGGACTATCGCCCCTGAAACAGAAAAGTTCTAGGAAGCTGGTCAGCCACCCCGAGGAGAAGCATTCCAAGAAGCCGATTCGTAAAACTACAGAAGGGAGCATACCAGAATTGTTGACGCAACACACACTTGCTCAAAGCTCTCCCTTAACCCTATAAAAATTTTTCCTCAGAATCTGTTTGGTTGCACTTCTCCTGGAGGAGTGCCCCAGCAGGTCTTTCTCCTCTAATAAAGCCTGCACACCTGGTGTTCGAGTGCCGTCTCATTCTTACATCTGGTGCCGAAACCAGGGACAGGGTACTAACTGCCTGGACGATTCCTCTTTGCCGTCCAAACTTACAACCAGGGAAGCAATGGGCAGCGGCAGCTTGTCCCAGGCTTACTCCCTGATTCTGTTTGGACGTGTAATTGTAGGTTGATTGGCTGGCAGTCTAACCCTGTCCTGAACCCCTGCTGGACCAGGAAGGTAAGGAGTTTCTCCCTTCACCTTCCCCGGTTGGCCTCTAAATTTCTCTCTAAAAACACCCCTTCCTGGTCGGACGGTTTTCTCTGACACACCTCACATTTTGAGGAGTTTGACTTTCAGTCTCAGTGGACTGCACGGAAGACTAGGCGCCTAGCCAAACCTCTCCATTCTCTCGGACTTCTCGTCCTCGGAGCTCCCTGACAGGTGGTGACGACCTCTATCAGGGACGACTCCCCCACATGGAGATTTTCTCCTCTTGGGACAGTGACCAAAGGCGGAACGCCCCCTCTTGCTCACCTGTCTCCACTCTGGGCTCTTCAGAGCCTTTCGACCAGCTGTGTCCCTGGCTGCGGTGCCTGTCTCATCTCTGACCTCTCTTCCCTCTAGGATGTCTCATAAAAAACCTCACCAAACTCGGTCTCTCAGACCTCAAACCGAAGAAATTAATCTTCTTCTGTAAGATGGCATGGCCTCAGTACAAACTAGAAAATGACTCCCATTGGCCAGAAAACGGGACATTCGATTACAATATCCTAAGAGATCTTGACAATTTCTGCCATCGAACGGGGAGGGCATCAGAAATTTCTTATGTGCAGGCTTTCTTCTCCCTTCTCTCCTGTCCTTAATTTCTGTGCCTTCTGTTCTACACGCAGTGTTGTGGACCAGTAATGGCAAAAAGCCATTATAGATTCAAGGCTTGGCAGGGGGCTTAAGTTCTACCCCCTCCATCTCCATATTTGGCTTTGATGCTCTGTGTTTGCACCCACTCCCCTTCCTTCCTTGGGTTGCAGGAAGCAATATACATACCCTTCCTCTGACTCTTTGTTTTCAGATGTTTGTAAAATTCACTAATGTATACTGTTTTTGCCTTGGGAGAGTTCCTGTCTTAGCCTTTGATGTGCAACTTTGTATCAGGGTCCTTGATTTGCATAGGTCCATATAATAAAGCGAACTGAGGCTGTGAGGCACTCAGATGCTGCCAGGCAGTTTGAGGAGTCCTCCCGGTCCCATCGGTTTTGTTCTGACAAAGTGTGTTTCCTTAATTCCGCACCGTTATTTGGAAGCTGCGCTGGTCCGCGGCAACGCAGGCTGTTTTTGGCCAAAGAAACCTCACCTAAAACCTTCATTCTCCATAGACTCCCAACTCTCTCCCTCCTGCCTGACCCCCGGGGGCACCCCTATCTCGGGACCCCTTTCTACTCCCTCAGCAAATCTTTTTGCTGGAGTCTCTTCCCTCCAGAAAGCCCCCTCCCTTAACTAAATTCTGTTTTCTCATTCACCAGTCTCTTTCTTCTCCCCTGCTGGCCGGGGGCCTCTCCCTTCACTGTGTTCTTCATCCCCTCCTCCCCCCTCCTTAGAAGCTGTGTCTCTGGCTGCGGTGCCTGTTTCATCTCTGACCTCTCTTCCCTCCTTACAAACTGCAGTTCTGTCTGTCTCCTCTCCAACCCCTCCTCCTTCCTTACAAACTGTGACTGTGCGTCTTTCCTTCTCGCCCTCTCTCCTCTCCTCAAAGCTCTAAATCTTTTTTCACTCCTGACCATGTGGCACCACACCAATACTTTAACCTCCTCCTCCTCCTCCTGCAGATTATGACTCTCCTTCTTTTCCATCCAGCTGCTCACACTGTCCATCCGCTTTCTCTCTTCCTCCCCTCTTTGCTGGCAACTCCCTGCCATCTCGAAAAACTTAAAAAAAAAAAAACCCAAAAAACCAGAATTGTCTATTAAGCTTTGTGAGTAAGTAATTCGTCTTGTTTCTGTTTGTCAGAAGTATCTCTAATATAATTTGAATTGGAGCAAGTAAAGTGTGCTCATTTAAATTCTTTAATTCATAATTTTTATGTAAAGTCTTTGTTTAATGTGTAACTGTGTCTGTTTCTAAGGCCTTAAACCAATAATTACCCACCTCTTAAACCAGGCTTACACATCCCCACGGACTCTCCCTACAATACCCCCACCCTTCCTGTTCGAAAACCTTTAGGGGCTTATCGCCTTGTACAAGCCTTACACCTAATCAATGAGGCAGTAATTCCCCTCCATCCAGTGGTCCCTAATCTCTATAAATTACTGTCACACATTTTCTCAAACACAATTTTCTCATTCACAATCCTAGACCTCAAGAATGCCTTCTTTACCATTCCTCTACACCCTGACTTTTACTTTCTGTTTACCTTTATTTAAACTGACCCAGACACTAATGCAGCCCAGCAAGTTACATGGACTGTCTTACCCCAAGGGATCAAAAACATCCCACAGGCCCTGGCCGTTTGGCTCAGTGGTAGAGCGTCGGCCTGCCATGCGGGGGTCCCGGGTTTGATTCCGGCCAGGGCACACGGGAGAAGCGCCCATCTGCCTCTCCACCCCTCCCCCTCTCCTTCCTCTCTGTCTCTCTCATCCCCTCCTGCAGCCGAGGCTCCACTGGAGCAAGGATGGCCCGGGTGCTGGGGATGGCTCCTTGGCCTCTGCCCTGGGCGCTGGAGTGGCTCTGGTCGTAACAGAGCGATGCCCCGGAGGGGCAGAGCATCGCCCCCTGGTGGGCAGAGCATCTCCCCCTGGTGGGCATGCCGGGTGGATCCCGGTCGGGCGCATGCGGGAGTCTGTCTGACTGTCTCTCCCTGTTTCCAGCTTCAGAAAAATAAAATAGAAAAAAACAACAACAAAACAAACAAAAAAACATCCCACACCTGTTTTGGCAGGCACTAGCTCAGGATTTAGCAGCATGCAATCTCAAAACTAGTTCTTTCTTACAATATGTAAATAACCTACTCCTCTACCGCCCCTCCCTGCCTGCCTCAAGGAGACACACTGCCACCCTTCTTAACTTCCTCACTATGAAGGGATATCGTGTCTTCTCTGCTAAGGCTCAACTTCATTCTCAGTCCCTAGTCTATCTAGGCATTGCCTTAACCCCCACCACCTGAAGTCTCACCTTAAATCAAACTCAGACCCTCCACAGTCTCCAACCACCTACCACCACAAATCAAATCTTTTCTTTCCTCAGTCTAATAGGCTTCTTTAAACACTGAATTCCCAATTTTGCTCTCTTAATCAAGCCCCTCAGTGAGATCTTCTGAGCATGGCTTTTAAGGTCTATAATGACCAAGGAAGTAACAGAAAAGGCAAATAAGGCCCAAAAGAAGTCAGGAAATACCAGCTCTTGGCTCCAGCACCCTAAAGGGCTTCATAGAATTCCATCAGGGCCCTACTTTAAGAGTGGGAAAAAAAGTCATTGAACTGAAGCCTGCCAGGCTTCCCAGCCCCACTGGTTGACACGTCTGTGCTGTGGAAAGAGGGACACAAGAAGGTAAGCTGCCCCCTTGCTCCATGGAGGGAGGGTTCAGTGTCTTCTAGCCCTGCTCCAGCTACCTGTGACCTGACCTTGCCCAGCGTGCTGGGAATTGCCACTGAAGGCCCAAGGACATCATTCATGAACCTAATGTATTTCTTCCAAATAGCAGATAAGCTAATCTCATTTCTTGTAAACACAAGGGCCATCTACTATGCCTCACTTGAATATTTAAGTGTTATTTATCCCTCAGAAATCTCTACTGTGGGTATTGACAGTCTGATTTTGTTGCTTTATTTAATGTATAGTATCTCCTTTGTTCCTCTTATCTCAATACCCCATGCCTATTATAGGCTGGAACCTGCTGCTAATTCCAGCTAGAAGCAGTGGTCAGTAGGACTCTAACTGCAAAGTGTAGAAATGTAACCACCCTTTCCCTAAGTACTTGCAGGATTTATAGGTTACTCAGCAAACTGTTCAAAGACTGTCCAAGAAGCACTTCCAGCATTACATCACCCAAGGACTGACTTTCACGTGGACAGGTCCACACACCGTGATCCTGACAACTCCTACTACTACTAAGAGTGACTCTTTCCTCCACCCTAACCATCTGGAGCTCAGAAACAGAGAAATAAAACCGACCCCTTGTCATTCCATTTTCTATTCACCTGCCTCATCCAATAAGGTTCTTTCTACTCGTGTGGGACTGTAAAGCCAGAAGCCACGGCCAGGGCCACTATCACAGCAGCCTTCTGGCCTATGCAGGTTCGTATTAGATTCGGACAGTCGGTAAAGAAACAATGGAGCCACAAACTGGTGGGTCATAGTCTTTAATTCTAGCTTGCACCTGGCGGGCAAGTAAAAAACACACACTGGGCTCCAAAACCCACTCACATTCAGTGCTCACAAAGCCACTGACTTATCCGAGTTTCCTAGAATCAAAGGTTTCTAGCTCACCAGCCTTATTCTCCTCAGTTCCCCATCTCCTTCCTTATCCCAGATACAAACACTACACAAACTGGCCTTTCACTCAACACTCCGCCATCTTGGCTTCTTCCCCTGGCCTCCTCCACGTGGCCTTTCTCTGCTCTGCTCTCTAACGCTAATCCCAGGAACCAAGAGCGCAAGCTCCTGCTCCGTCCCCATTTTATAGTGTAGAAATCCAAACCCTTAATCCAATATACAAAATAGGGAAGTCTCTAATACAAAGTCACTTTCTGAGGCATGATTGGATTGTACCACCCCACATCAAAAAGGGTAGGAAAGGCTTAATCCCAAAACCAAGCCCCAGGCTACAAGGATTCTGCCTGCCTTTAGCCCACCCCAACACACATTAATATCACCTGGGCAACGACCTCCTCGTGTTATCTTTAACAAAGTGAGCATAATACATTTTATCTGCCCAACAGGGACCAACACCTATATGTGTCTCCCTACTAATTAGACAGAAACCTGTAGCCTAATCTATCTCACCCCAAATATCAACCTAATCCCACCTCATGAGCCTCTTTCAGTTCCTAGTACACTACCTGTCAATCTAAGGATCAAACAAGTTGTACAGGTAATCTCTCTTCTTGTTGCTTTAGGAATCTCTACAAAAGTAGGTCTAGGGACAGGGGGACTGGCCACTTCCCTGTCTTATTCCTTCTCTCTCTCTCTCTCTCTCTCTCTCTCTCTGAAGCCCAGCGAATTCGTAAACATGGAATCTAGTTTCACAAAAACTGGGTGTCTTCACTATTGCCTTTCATCAGTCCACTCACTCTCCTATTTATTTTTCTAACATTAAAACCCTGCCTTTTACATTTGTTCACTAGTTTCTTACAGAACTGCATGCAAACCTTCGCCAATCAGAAAATTGGAAAAATCTACCTAACCTATACACTAACCCTGAAACCTGCGAAACAGAAAAATCTGAAACCCTATATCAGCAAATCTCCTAAATTCTATCTTTCAACCTCTACAGGTCCCCTAACCCTAAAGCTCTCCCATATCCCTGAAGAACTAGGAGAATGAATAGCATTCACCTCTTAATGCTTCTCAATCTTTTTAATCCTTCACATATAAGGGGACAAGACTGCTGGGTCTTCTTGGCTGAAGAAGGGCCTACAAATGGACATGAAACATTTCTTTTAGCTCAAACTAACTGCTCTCTCCAGGGCTGCCAGGAAAAAATATCTCTACCTTTACCATGGAAGAACTTTCACTCCCTGCCATACAACCCTCCTTATCTCTGCACTCCTGATCTCCAAATACTTATCCCCTTCTGTAAAGCCAGAAGCCAAGGCCAGGGCCACTATCACAGCAGCCTGGCCCATGCAGGTTCGCATTGGATTCGGACAGTCGGTAAAGAAACAACGGAGCCACAAACTAGTGGGCCATAGTCTTTAATCCTAGCTTGCACCCGGCGGGCAAGTAAAAACACACACTGGGCTCCAAAACCCACTCACATTCAGTGCTCTCAAAGCCACTGACTTATCCGAGTTTCCTAGAATCAAAGTTTTCTAGCTCACCAGCCTTATTCTCCTCAGTTCCCCATCTCCTTCCTTCTCTCTACACAAACTCTACAAACTGGCATCTCACTCAGTACTCCGCCATCTTGGATGCTTCTCCTGGCCTACTCCACGTGACCTCCTTCTGCTCTCTGCTCTGCTCTCTCCTCTAATGATCCCAGGAACCAAGAGCGCAAACTCTCGTTCTGCCCCCATTATTTATTGTAGCTTCACAACCTCTAATCCAATATACAAAATAGGGAAGTCTCTAATACAAAGTCACTTCTCTGAGGCATAGATTGGATTGTACCACCCCACATCAAAAAGGGTGGGAAAGGCTTAATCCCAAAACCAAGCCCCAGGCTACAAGGATTCTCAACACACATTAATATCACCTGGGCAATGGCCTCTTTAACAAAGTGAGCATAATACATTCTATCTGCCCAACACCTTCTTTATCAAATTCCTACAGGCCCGGATGAGAGTAATCTCCAGGATTGCCTACAATCAAATGCTTTTGCAACCCCTACTCCAACTGCCCCAGGGAGAGGTCCACGAAGGAGGCCCCCAAAAGGGATAACAGCAGGAAGTAGCTCCAGAAGATAGCTGGCTGAGACAAACCTCCTTCCTGGACCTCATACCCCCTTATTTTTATTTTTTTCGTTTCTTCCCCTCACCTCTTTTTCTTTTATCACCACAGAGTTGAGAAATGATAGATACATGAATTTACCAAAACTTCCAAACTACCCTTTTGCTGTTCTGCTTGGCTATCTGACCCCACCCTTACTGGACTATCGCCCCTGAAACAGAAAAGTTCTAGGAAGCTGGTCAGCCACCCCGAGGAGAAGCATTCCAAGAAGCCGATTCGTAAAACTACAGAAGGGAGCATACCAGAATTGTTGATGCAACACACACTTGCTCAAAGCTCTCCCTTAACCCTATAAAAATTTTTCCTCAGAATCTGTTTGGTTGCACTTCTCCTGGAGGAGTGCCCCAGCAGGTCTTTCTCCTCTAATAAAGCCTGCACACCTGGTGTTTGAGTGCTGTCTCATTCTTACAATATTAGGTACTGTAAAGCCAGTAGCCACGGCCACCATCACAGCCGCCTGGCCCATGCAGGTTCGCATTTGATTCAGACAGACGGTAATGAAACAACAGAGCCAAGAACTGGTGGGCCATTGGCTTTAATTATAGCTTGCACCTGGCGGGCAAGAAATACACACAGTGGAAAAAAAAAGAAAGAAATACGCACAGTGGGAAGACACTTCCCTTTCCATTCAGGGCTCCCAAAGCCACTGACTTATCCAAGTCTTCCTAGAATCAAAGGTATCTAGCTCACCAGTCTCATTCTCCTTTGTTCCCCATCTCCTTTCTGCACAAACTCTGCACAAACTGGCTCTCCTTCAGCATTCCGCCATCTTGGCTGCTTCTCCTCTCCTCCACGTGGCCTTTCTCTGCTCTCCTTTATAGTGTAGAAATCAAAACCTTTAATCCCATATACAAACAAGGAAGTCTCTGATACAAAGTCACTTAGGGTGGGAAAGGCTTAGTCTTAAAACTAAGCCTTAGGCCAGCGGTTCTCAACCTGTGGGTCGTGACCCCTGTGTTTTGGTCATTTGACCCCTGCCAGGTCGTGACTCACAGGTTGAGAACTGCTGCCTTAGGCTGTAACAACTCTGCCTGCTTACAGCCTGTCCCCCACACCCAATGCAAACTATAAGCAAGCAAACCTATATATCATATTTATAAACTTATTTGACCAACAGGCACTCAGTAAATGGTTGCTGTTATTATTGGTATCAGTACTGTTGATTGAGAAGTGAAGATTGTAAATCGACTTTTTGTAGAGACACTCACCACAGAACAAGGGGAGAAGAAACCCAGAGACAGCGGGTAGGTCTCCCTCCACCTGACACTCTGCGGTCTCGTGAAACCCCAACCTTACTTCTCTGGTTGATTCAGACATAAACCCAAAGGCTTGTTCCTTGTGGCAGCTCAATTTACACTGGGAACAAACAGCATCTTGGGAAATGAGAGTCACAGACTGAGTAGTCAAGTCCCTCTCACTGTCAGATAAAGGGGCCCCTGTTCTGATTCCCATCAGTGGCAAAGGAGGAGGCTCAGGCTGCCACTGAGCACAAGGCCCAGGCCAGAGGGAACAATGGTTGGGCAGGTGACAAGGCCTTGGGGAAAAACTGCCATCCCAAGAGAGAAACCAGAGTGGCCTCAGTGGGTAGTGCCTTCCCTTTGGTGCCTCTCACTCTTTGCTCCTCCCTCCCACCCCTGCCCCATTTCTAGCTCCCCCATCCCCAGTTCTAATAAGGAGGATGTGACTTCATAGGGTAGACACTGGGTCTCCTCTCCCAGGCCAGGCTGTAGTTTAGAGTATTGGGCTTCCCCCTCCATCACTAAGTCTGGGAGTGCAAATACAATTGGAGAACAGGGAATGCAGTAGCAATCCTAAAATCCGGAGAAATGAGAATCCACAGCTGATAGTTTCACCTCACCCCATTTCTCTGCCCCAGTCACAGTTCCCTGTTTCTTCTCTCTCTCTGACTCTCCTTTCCATTCTCTTTTCTCTGCCTCTTCCATTTTCTCCTCTCCTTATTCACAGGCTGGCTAAGTTTTCAACTTCTGTTCCAAGACTCCCCTATACATACAGGAATGCCTTTCGGTTTCTTTTGTTCCCTCTCCTGTCTTGATTGCCTCACCCAGAAGAGGAATTCCTGCCTTATCTGATAGAGGCTTAAGGGAAAGCTAAGCCCCAGGGTGTAGGCTCCTGCCCCTCAGGGGTACATGAGGGGCAGGGGCTCAGATGTGTGGAAGAGAAAAGCATGAATTGGCTTATGAGAATATAAAGATGGCCCATAAAGATGGAATGCAGTATTGATTGGGCTCCCGGTGACTCACCACCTCAGAGGAGGGATCTGGGAGAGTGATGTCATTATTGGAACTGGTGGTGACACTGGCAGCTGCACCTCATCCCTGCCCAGAGACCTTTTCTTGCCTTAGTAGCTTCTTTTTGCCTCCCCATTACAGAGCAAGCCTGGGGAAGCAGGTTTCACCTTTGATGTCATTTTTGTAGAACCACAATGTGGTTTTCTTAGACCGACACTTTGTTTCCCACATCCTCACCTTCTTTTCCTCTGCCTGTCTCAGTAGATGTACTAATGTGCATGTGGGCATTCACTGTCTCACAAATGTGTGCACACTTTATATATGTATGTATAGGTTATGTGCATATTCCACACACACACACACACACTCACTCACTAATACATACTCCCACCAGCCATCTGTTCTGTCAGTGAGGAGAAAATCTGGGCTTCCAAACAACTCTAGAGTACTTTAGACTTTAGAGGGCTGATTCTCCCTGGGAGTGATCTGAGGGAAAGAACTCCTGTGTGCTCTTCTTTGCTGGCATCTTTTTTTCTTTCTTTCTTTCTTTTTTTGTTTGCTGGCATCTTGATGCCATGTTTTGCTTGACTTCAGGGGCCACACACTTGAACCACAAAAGCCCAGCGTTTAGATAGGCACATGTGTCTCTAAAAAGACTGTATGTGCATTTTCAACTTCATAATCATGAAAAAACTGGGAAAGGATGTGGTTGGCATGGGACAGGGATAAGAGGACAATTTGAGTAAGGGCTAGAGACTTTAGAAACTGATTCCAAGGCCTGACCAGTAGTGGCACAGTGGATAAAGCATCCACCTGGAATGCTAAGGTCACCAGTTCAAAACTGTTGGTCAAATAAATTTGTAAATATGATATATAGGTTTGCTTGTGTTGCACTCGCTGGGTAAAACAAACACTGGAGACGTTTGGAGAGTTTCAGACAAAGTTTTATGGCCAAGAGAAAAAGAAAACAAAACAAAGAAAAATTAACCTGCGCAGGGGTGAACTCAAGTGGTAGTCACAAGAGCCACCCCGAGCGCCTACAGTCTAGGGGTTTTTATAGCGTAGCAAGCAAGCAGTTCATACAGAAGCGAATTTGGCGTTTAGCAATTGGCTCCTCCAAATTAAATTTTTAGTCATGTGCCTTAGTAACCAGTCATACAGTTGAAAGCCCCCAGCTGGAAATGTCCCTATCTATCCCCTAGGATGTGGTCACATTAACTATCTTAGGAGTTTTTACGACTTCCTTATCTCAAGGACTCATCTGTCTTATTCATCCTGGGAGTCTGGTCTCATCTATTCCGGGAATGAGCTGTACTTACTGGACCAGTTCCCTTTAAGTTATTTTCCCAAGCCCATTAATGTATTTTATGGCTTTTATTCGAATGTCACATTTCCTCCTCTTCTTTGTCCTAGTTAAATCCTTAACTATAACGGAGATTCTTATAAAAGCAAATAACTTGTTAAGGATTACGGGTCCAATAGTGAGGGCCAACAACAGTATTAACAATGGTCCTGCTAGTGTAGTTATCAATGTAGTTAGCCAAGGTGACAGTTTGAATATAGAGGTGAACCAATCTAAATTGTCATTATTTTGCTGAATATGCTCTGCTAATTGTTTTATCTTATCTATTTTATTCTGGATTTCATTGCTGTTATCAGTTAAATTAAAACAACACATTTCTTTTATTTTTTTACAACCCTGGTGGTGAAATAATAATAGATAATCAATAGCTGCCCGATTATCTAAAATAGCTTGACGTAATTGCTGCTGTTCATTATTTAAAAGAGTCAATGCTTGAGACGTTTCGTTGATGCTTTTAGCTAAGTTACAAGCTAAATGCTGGATTTGTCTATGATTGTAAGCACCCCATACTAGATTCCCTACAACACTTAAAATTATGGCATATTCTTCAGCTTCTGATAATAATCGTACTTCATTATGACATTCAGGTCCTACAGGGAGGGAGGCAGCACGCCTGCTGCGAAGAGTCAAGAAGTAACAAATCATTCTTGTTAGGTAAGAAAGTAGCAATCCTGGATAAACAACAAGTGGTGTAAAAAAAACCAGGGATTGTCTTACAATTTTTACTACAATTAACAAAAAGAACACAAGTATTATTGGGTACAATAATGCTATGGGGAGTATGAATCCGTAATGCATGGCTTGGCAACTGATAAGAAGCTTTTCCCCAGTTTGCTAAATCTAGATTGTGGGGATCCGCTTCGACTCTCCATTTGGCTTCCTTCAAGCTCGGTTCTTGAGCTAACTTTACATGTGATAGATGAATCCAGTAAGGTTTTTCAGCTATCCTCACAGCCGTGGGCATGCTGAACAGTACCTGGAATGGTCCTTGCCACCGAGCGTCAAGGTTCCCGCGACAGTGGTTAAGAATCCATACCCATTGTCCTGGCTCCAGTGGAGTTGGCAGTGGAAGTCCTTTGAGCTGGTCCTTCTGCTGGTCTCTAAGCGCCCGTACTTCTGCACGTATCAGTTGTAATGCCTGTAAGGACTTTAGAAAACTTTGATTAGAACCCTCAATTTCTTCCCTTGTTATTTGTGGAACCAAAGGAGTTGGTTGCCCATACATTAACTCATAAGGAGTCCAATTTCCTGTATAAGGTGTATTTGAACCCTATATAATGCAAAAGGGAGTAGCTCTACCCAATTTTCACCAGTCTCCTTTCTTAACTTAATTATAGTCTCTTTAAGGGTTCTATTCATCCTCTTGACTTGCCCTGAACTTTGAGGCCGATAAATGCAGTGTAATTTCCAATTGATCCCTAATCTTTTTGCCAATTCCTGTGATATCTTGGACACAAAAGCAGGTCCATTATCTGACCCTACAGCAATGGGAATGCCATATCGTGGAATGATTTCTCTTAAAAGTATTTTACAAACTGTTGAAGCAGTTTCTCCTTTTGTAGGAAAAGCCTCAGTCCATCCAGTAAAGGTGTCTATTAGAACAAGCAAATATTTGTAGCCTAATTTCCCTGGAGTCATTTCAGTAAAGTCTACTTCCCATAGTTCTCCAGGAGCTTTTCCTCGGTGCCTGATGAGAGGAGGTAATTTCTTATTGACAGCATTTACTTTGGCGCAGGCCTGACACCTAGACACAACAGAGTGTATGATATCTCTGATTTCCGCTTTCTCATAATATTTTCTTACTAGATGTTCTAGTTTTTGTTGTCCTAAGTGGGAGCTGCTATGTATTTCTTGAATTATTTGTCTTAACACTCCTTGTGGTAGGTATATTCTGCTGTCTGGTAATTCTATCCATTTCTGTTTACTTTTCTTACCCCCTAGTTGCTTACCTTTCTCTTCTTCTTTTGGCTCATCATACCTTTGCCCATCCCGAACATAGCTACTTCCATCTGTCCTTCTCGTAGGCCTGATATTCAAGGCCGTTGTTTTCAAAAATTGTATTGCGGGGGGGGGGGGGGGTTCAGAAACTGTGCCTGATACTGTGTTAGTCAGGCATTCGAGATCCACCTATCCGGTAGAGCCCGCAGCACTTGTTCTAAATAGTGCTCTCTAATGACCTGAATGTCTTGACCCAGAGTCAGTTTACTGGCCTCCTTAACAAGGATGGAGGTAGCAGCAAGTGCTCTCAAACAATTGGGCCATCCTGATGACACAGGATCTAGTCTTCTGGACAGATAGGCTATTGGTCTTTTCCAAGGTCCCAGTTCTTGACAGAGGACCCCTAGAGCAATGCCCTTCTTCTCAGTCACAAATAGTTGAAAAGACTTAGACAAGTCTGGCAGGGTTAATGCCGGGGCTGCAACTAGGGCCTCCTTAAGTTTTTGAAAAGACTCTCGTGCCTCCTCTGTGTATACAAATTGTTCCTCTTTTCCCCGTGTTAACTCATGCAAAGGTTTGGCCAGCTCTGCAAATCCCAGTATCCAAAGTCTGCAATATCCCACAGCACCTAAAAATTCTTGTACTTGCCTCTTACTTACAGGCTCAGGAATCTGTAATATAGTCTGAATTCTTTGGCTAGACAAGCCACGTTGTTCCCCCCTCAAGTCATACCCTAAGTAACTCACGGTTTGGGTAACAATTTGAGCCTTCTTAGCAGATATTCGATAGCCCATCCGTTGCAGTTCTTGGAGTAGTTCCAATGTAGCTTCTCGGCAACTCTCCTGGTTTGGGGCTGCGATAAGGAGATCGTCCACATACTGCAGCAGCACAATTGAAGAGTGGCTGGCTCGAAACTCCTGTAAGTCTTTGCACAAAGCCTCATTAAATATGGTTAGTGAATTCTTAAAACCCTGGGGGAGACTGGTCCAAGTGTATTGGCCTGAAAGTCCATTCTCAGGATCATTCTACTCAAAGGCAAACATTTCCTGCTTTATCTAGTTGCTTCTGTGGGAAAGTTCCCTTCTTTCCCTTAAAGGGCTGCTGTTTCCCTTTGGTCCTTTTGATTGCTGTGCCAAAAGTAGTTTTACAGCTGCTCTCCCTAACTCAGGGTCATCACGATTGACATAGACTCTCTGTGCTATTTCTAATAATTTACTCCTATTCTTTTCCTTAAATTTTTCTAATTTCTGGAGCTTCTTTCTAATGTCTGGGGCTGCCTGAGTGATGAAGGTTATGTTTATTAGCCTCCGATTTTCCTCTGCCTCAAGATCAATAGGGGTATAAACCCGGTAGGCCTCCATTAGCCGCTCTAAATATGCAGCAGGGGACTCATCCTTCCCCTGAGTTACCTCACCTACCTTACTAAAGTTGGTTGGTTTCTTAGCAGCTGCCCTTATTCCCCTTAATAGAGCCTGGCGATATTGGGTAAGCGATTCCCTATCCCTGTCATTGTTTGGATCCCAACTGGGAAGCTCCTGGGGAGCGTCCTCTCTAGTTCCCTTTCAGTGCCCCCCTCTTCCTTAAATACTTTTTCAGCTTCTTGGCTGATGCGGGTTCTTTCTTCCGTTGTGAACAAAGTGTGCAAAAGCTGCTGGCAATCATCCCAAGTTGGTTGATGGGTCCTGAAAACAGTCTCAAGCAAAGAAATTAACCCCTGAGGTTTCTCTGAAAATGACGGGGTCTGATGTTTCCAATTATAAAGGTCACTAGTAGAAAAAGGAATATAAATCACTTGGGACGGTGCATGTGGCCCCTCATCTAGTGGGGGCAGCACCTCCCTAAGAGGTAACATTAGCGCACCTCCAGCAAAGGAAGGTTGAGCATAAGGGGTTCCCCCCTGGGTGTGGGGAGGACTCTGGACATTCTCGGGCACAGTTGAATCTGGCTCCCTGGGCTTCTGATAAGGAGGAGGATAATTTACAGGGTCTACTATATCCTCAGTAACATCAGAAAGGACCGGATATGATTTGGGAGGCTCTTTTTCAGGTGCAGGTGGAGCGGAGGGAGGGCGAGGCTTAATGTCCGCAGCGCTCACACAAATAGCTCTCTTAACCTTTTGATTTGCTTTTATGCACCTCTTAATGTACCCAGGTTTGTCTGTAGCTATATTTATCCAAACATTTATATACACATATTGGTCTGGGTGAGGCACCTGATATATAATGGCTCTTATACGATTTGGGAGGCTCTTACTGCAAAAACTATGGGCAGATCAAAGGTTCCTTCAGATGGCCATCCAACCTTAAGAGATGGCCACTCTACTTGGCTTAAGGTCGGGAGAGTTTCTCGATCGGGTGGAGGTCCCCCATAACCCTGAGCTCTCTTCTGAAAATCAAAGAAGTTACTTAAAATGCAATCAAGAGGGAATTTAAGAGTAGATTCTTGCTGTCCCATCTCACGGTGCTTGTTCTTCTCAGCCAGGTATGCTTCTAGTCCTACAAAGACAACACACAAGATTCCCCACCCTATAAGCAGGGTGATCCAAATAGATGAGCGTTGATCACACTGTACTGGCAAACAAATTAACACCAAACACAACAATGCAGCAAATCCCGGGAGGGCAATACACAAAATTTCCCACACAGTCATTCAGGCTAAACAAACAACCAGACAGCAGCGCGGCGCGGCGCGAGTGAGCTCACTACTTTGAAACGATCGATCGATTTCAGACAGAAACAGAAACCTCAGCCGGCAGCGTCCTGCCCTTTGGCCCGAGTGTCTGGGCGGGTCACTGACAGCGTCCTGTCTGCCACCACAGACTGTAAGTGCTCCGGAGCCAGATTACAAAAACAAGAAATTCTACAACAAAATACTCACCGCCTGTCCCCAGCCAAAATTCCCGTAATGGGAATCCCGGACGAGCCCCCATAAATGTTGCACTCGCCGGGTAAAACAAACACTGGAGACGTTTGGAGAGTTTCAGACAAAGTTTTATGGCCAAGAGAAAAAGAAAACAAAACAAAGAAAAATTAACCTGCGCAGGGGTGAACTCAAGTGGTAGTCACAAGAGCCACCCCGAGCGCCTACAGTCTAGGGGTTTTTATAGTGTAACAAGCAAGCAGTTCATACAGAAGCGAATTTGGCGTTTAGCAATTGGCTCCTCCAAATTAAATTTTTAGTCATGTGCCTTAGTAACCAGTCATACAGTTGAAAGCCCCCAGCTGGAAATGTCCCTATCTATCCCCTAGGATGTGGTCACATTAACTATCTTAGGAGTTTTTACGACTTCCTTATCTCAAGGACTCATCTGTCTTATTCATCCTGGGAGTCTGGTCTCATCTATTCCGGGAATGAGCTGTACTTACTGGACCAGTTCCCTTTAAGTTATTTTCCCAAGCCCATTAATGTATTTTATGGCTTTTATTCGAATGTCACACTTGCTTATAGTTTGTATTGGGTGTGGGGGAGAGGCTGTAAGCAGGCAGGGTTGTTATACCCTAAGGCAGGGGTAGTCAACCTTTTTATACCTACTGCCCACTTTTGTATCTCTGTTAGTAGTAAAATTTTCTAACCGCCCACCGGTTCCACAGTAATGGTGATTTATAAAGTAGGGAAGTAACTTTACTTTATAAAATTTATAAAGCAGAGTTACAGCAAGTTAAAGCATATAATAATAATTACTTAACAAGTACTTTATGTCGATTTTCGCTGTTTGGCAGAATAAACCTTTATAAAACAACTTACTATAGTTAAATCTATCTTTTTATTTATACTTTCATTGCTCCATACCACCCACCATGAAAGCCAGAATGCCCACTAGTGGACTACCACTGCCCTAAGGCTTAGTTTTAAGACTAAGCCTTTCCCACCCTGTGACTTTGTATCAGAGACTTCCTTGTTTGTATATTGGATTAAAGGTTTTGATTTCTACACTATAAAATGGGGCAGACCAGCCTGGCCTGTGGTGGCGCAGTGGATAATCCTTTGGCCTGGAATGCCAAGGTTGCTGGTTTGAAACCCTGGGCTTCCCTGGTCAAGGCACATACAGCAAGCAAGCAATGAACAACTAACATGAAGCAACTATGAGTTGTTACTTCCCATTCCATGCTCCCATTTCTCTCCTGTCTCTGTAAAATCAATAAAGTATTTTAAAAAAAATTCTGATTAAAAGAACAATGATTCTTATTTAAAAAAAAGAAAGAAAGAAAGAAAAGGGCCCTGGCTGGTTGGCTCAGTGGTAGAGCGTTGGCCTGGCGTGCGGAAGTCCTAGGTTCGATTCCCGGCCAGGGCACACAGGAGAGGCGCCCATCTGCTTCTCCACCCCTCCTCCTCTCCTTCCTCTCTGTCTCTCTCTTCCCCTCCCGCAGCCGAGGCTCCATTGGAGCAAAAGATGGCCCAGGCGCTGGGGATAGCTCCTTGGCCTCTGCCCCAGGCGCTAGAGTGGCTCTGGTCATGACAGAGCGACGCCCCGGATGGGCAGAGCATTTCCCCCTGGTGGGTGTGCCGGTGGATCCCGGTCGGGCACATGCGGGAGTCTGTCTGACTGCCTCCCCGTTTCCAGCTTCAGAAAAATACAAAAAAAAAAAAAAAAAATGGGGCAGACTGGGAGCTTGCTCACTCTCAGTTCCTGAGATTAGCATTAGAGGAGAGAGCAGAGAAAGGCCACATGGAAGAGAAGAAAAGCAGCCAAGATGGCGGAGCGCTGAAGGAGAAGCCAGTTTGTGCAGTTTGTGCAGAGAGAAGGAGATGGGAAACAGCGGTGAATAAGGCTGGTGAGGTAGAAACCTTTGATTCTAGAAAACTCGGATAAGTCAGTGGCTTTGGGAGCCCTGAATGGAAAGGGAAGTGTTTTCCCACTGTGTGTATTTCTTGCCCGCCGGGTGCAAGCTAGTATTAAAGATAATGGCCCACCAGTTCTTGGCTCCTTGTTTCATTACCGTTTGTCTGAATCCAATGCAAACCTGCATGGGCCAGGCAGTTGTGATGGTGGCCCTGGCTACTGGCCCTACAATAACCCTGAAGCTGCCTGGTCAAGGCACATATGGGAGTTGATGCATTCTGCTCCTCATCCCCTTCTTTCTCTCTCTTTCTCTCTCTCTCTTTCTCTCTCTCCTTTCTAAAATGAAATAATTTTTTAAATTAAAAAAAAAAAGAAACTGATTTCAAGACAAATGTTATCATCATCCCTTTGTCCCACCCACCCTCTCACAGTGACTGTATTTTATCCTCTACATCCTGGGAAGAGAGTTCAATCTCATTAAGTGTTAACTAAATACCAGGAATCCAGCTTAAACTGGGACAGAGGAAGGGTTCCAAATATGAGCATGACTATTAATGTTATGTAAATCACATTCTAATGAGTTGATAGCAAAAATATAGCTTGTGAGTCTTTCTTTTCTTTTTTTTAGCCTGTGGGTCTTGAAAAAGAACAATTAGCCTGAGGTGAAGGCAGTGCAGGATGCACAGCCCTCAGAATGGGGTGGCTGCCAGGGGCTGGGGGGAGGACAGACCATTCTAGTGCTCAGGGGGAGCTTCTGGCTTTTGGGCCATAAACAACTAACTAACAGCATTTGTCAAATGCCCACCTGACATGGTAGCAGAGGTGGATCTTCCATGAAGGTGATGAACCTTAAGCTTCAGAGCTTCCCATTTGCACCAGCCCTTTCCAAGCCTTTGCTTCATTTTGTTTTTAATTTTATTCTTTTTCTTAAAGAGTGCTCCCCAAATAAGCTTTGGGACCCACAAAACCTGGGTCAACCGCCAGAATGAAGAGTATAAACTGTCTGTTCTTAATTTAATTAGCAGCATCCTTTGAAACCATTTCTCTCTCTCTCTCTCTCTCTCTCTCTCTTTTTTTTTTACAGAGGCAGAGATAGACAGGGACAGACAGACAGGAATGAAGAGAGATGAGAAGCATCAATCATTAGTTTTTCGTTGCGCATTACGACTTTCTTAGTTGTTCATTGATTGCTTTCTCACATGTGCCTTGACCGCGGGCCTTCAGCAGACCGAGTAACCCCCTGCTCGAGCCAGCGACCTTGGGTCCAAGCTGGTGAGCTTTTTGCTCAAGCCAGATGAGCCCGTGCTCAAGCTGGAGACCTCGGGGTCTCGAACCTGGGTCCTTCCACATCCCAGTCCGACGCTCTATCCACTGCGCCACCACCTGGTCAGGCTGAAACCATTTCTCTCTATCCGAGCTGCCCAACTGTCAGAATGGCCCCATAAGCTTCTTTGTCTGGGCAGAGGAGGATCGTAGGACCTTCAAGGCTGCTCTGAGCTCCAGAACGCCACAACTTTTGGTGTTGAGTCTGGTGTAGGAGAAGGATGAAGGTCAGAGGCAGATTAAGGTCGGTTGAGATTCTGGGCGCAGAAGAAAATATTGAGCCTTTTTTTTTTTTTTTTTTTTTTTTATTGAGCCCTATAAAAAAAGAGAGAGCGACAGGGAAAATAAAAATAGAGTTAACCATATTCTTTTTTTTAAAATAGAGACAGAAAGTGAGTCAGAGAGAGGGATAGATAGGGACAGACAGACAGGAACAAAGAGAGATGAGAATCATCAATCATTAGTTTTTCTTTGTGACACCTTAGTTGTTCATTGATTGCTTTCTCATATGTGCCTTGACCGTGGGGCTACAGAAGACTGAGTAACCCTTTGCTCAAGCCAGTGACCTTGGGTCCAAGCTGGTGAGCCTTGCTCAAACCAGATGATCTCACACTCAAGCTGGCAACCTCGGGGTCTCGAACCTGGGTCCTCAGCATCCCAGTCTGACGCTCTATCCACTGTGCCACCGCCTGGTCAGGCCATATTCTTTTTTTTTTTTTTTTTTTTTTTTGGTATTTTTCTGAAGCTGGAAACAGGGAGAGACAGTCAGACAGACTCCCGCATGAGCACGACCGGGATCCACCCGGCACGCCCACCAGGGGGCGACGCTCTGCCCACCAGGGGGCGATGCTCTGCCCCTCCAGGGCGTCGCTCTGCCATGACCAGAGCCACTCTAGCGCCTGGGGCAGAGGCCAAGGAGCCATCCCCAGCGCCCGGGCCATCTTTGCTCCAATGGAGCCTTGGCTGCGGGAGGGGAAAAGAGAGACAGAGAGGAAGGGGGGGGGGGGTGTGGAGAAGCAAATGGGCGCTTCTTCTGTGTGCCTTGGCCGGGAATTGAACCCGGGTCCCCCGCACGCCAGGCTGACGCTCTACCGCTGAGCCAACCAGCCACAGGCCATATTCTTAAATAAATGAAAAATATTATGTACGATTAATGTTAAAACCGCACATAGGAAACCAAACGTGGTGTCATTAGAAAAAAGTGTAAAATTGGGGTTTTGCGGAGCCCTTTAGAAGCCGGGACCCAGGGCGCATGCCTGGTGCACCCTTGGTTAAATCTACCTTTGATGAAGGTAACCGCTTACACTTGTTATTAAAGGGAAGGTGAAACATTTGACCTTTCAGGGAGCAAATACCTGATTAATAATAATAATATCTTTTTTTTTTTTTTTACAGAGAGAGAGTGAGAGAGAGGGATAGACAGGGACAGACAGACAGAAACGGAGAGATGAAAAGCATCAATCATCAGTTTTTCGTTGAGACATCTTAGTAGTTCATTGATTGCTTTTTCATGTGTCCTGACCGTGGGCCTTCAGCAAACCAAGTAAGCCCTTGCTCGAGCCAATGACCTTGGGTCCAAGCTGGTGACCTTTGCTCAAACTAGATGAGCCTGCACTCAAGCAGGCGACCTCAGGGTCACGAACCTGGGTCCTCCACATCCCAGTCTGACTCTCTATCCACTACGCCACCGCCTGGTTAGGCAATAATACTAATATCTTACAGTTGTAGAGCCTGTGAGAGTTGATAAAGGGAATGTGTCATTTGATTATAAAGCAACCTTGAAGCAGGGAAGAGATATATTATGGAGATTTGTTACAGACAAGGAAACTGAGGCATTGAGAAGTGAAATTACAATAATAATTGTCCAGCCTGACCAGATGGTGGTACAGTGGATAGAGCCTCAGACTGGGATGCAGAGGACCCAGGTTCGAGCCCTAAAGTTGCTGGCTTGAGTGCAGGCTCATCTTGCTTGAGTGTGGGTTCACCAGCTTGAACACAGGGTCACTGGCTTGAGCATGGGATCAGAGACATGGCCCCATGGTTGCTGGCTTGAGCCCAAAATTCCTTGGCTTGAAGCCCAAGGTTGCTGGCTTGAGTTCAAGGTCGCTTGCTTGAGCAAGGGGTCACTCACTCTGCTGTAGCCCCCTGGTCAAGGCACATATGAGAAAGCAATCATTGAATAACTAAGGAGCCGCAACAAAGAATTGATGCTTCTCATCTTTCTTCCTTCCTGTCTGTCTGTCTGTCCCTATCTGTCCCTCTCTCTGAATCTACCTCTGTCTCTTTAAAAAAAAAAAAAAAAAAAAAAAAAAAATTGTCCATATTCCGGGAGGATTACAAATATTACATATTACACCTTTTTAACCTGTACAGCTGTTAAGGCAGGTACTATTATTCTTATTTTAGAAATGGGGACACTACGTGGAGAGGTTAAATAACTTGCCCTAGCAGACCAAGAGTCGAACTTAGGCAGTCTGGCTGCAGAGTTCTTGCTCTTAATCAGTTCATTGCTCTAATATACTACTCACAAAAACTAGGGGATATTTTCAAAATGAGTATAAAGCTGCCTGAGCAGGCTGTGGCGCAGTGGATAGAGTGTCGAACTGGGATGCCAGGGACCCAGGTTCGAGACCCAGAGGTTACCAGCTTGAGTGTGGGCTCATCTGGTTTGAGCAAAAAGTCACCAACTTGGACCCAAGGTCCCAAGGTCGCTGGCTCAAGCAAGGGGTTACTCGGTCTGCTGAAGGCCGGAGGTCAAGGCACATATGAGAAAGCAATCAATGAACAACTAAGGTATTGCAATGTACAATGAAAAACTAATGATTGATGCTTCTCATCTCTCCATTCCTGTCTGTCTGTCCCTGTTTATCCCTCTCTCTGACTCTCTCTCTCTGTCTCTGTTAAAAAAAAAAACCACAAAAAACCCCATAAAATGAGTATAAAGCTATAAAATATCCCCTAATTTTTGTGAGCAGTAGATCTTGTTGGTCAAAAAAGTTTGTAAATATGATATATAGGTTTGCTCGCTTATAGTTTGCATTGGGTGTGGGGGACAGGCTGTAAGCAGGCAGGGTCATTATAGCCTAAGGCAGGGGTCCCCAAACTACGGCCCGCGGGCCGCATGTGGCCCCCTGAGGCCATTTATCCGGCCCTGCCGCACTTCCGGAAGGGGTACCTCTTTCATTGGTGGTCAGTGAGAAGAGCATAGTTCCCATTGAAATACTGGTCAGTTTGTTGATTTAAATTTACTGGTTCTTTATTTTAAATATTGTATTTGTTCCCGTTTTGTTTTTTTACTTTAAAATAAGATATGTGCAGTGTGCATAGGGATTTGTTCCTAGTTTTTTTTTTATAGTCTAACCCTCCAACAGTCTGAGGGACAGTGAACTGGCCCCCTGTGTAAAAAGTTTGGGGACCCCCGGCCTAAGGCTTAGTATTAAGACTAAGCCTTTCCCACCCTAAGTGACTTTGTATCAGAGACTTCCTTGTTTGTATATTGAATTAAAGGTTTTGATTTCTACACTATAAAATGGGGCAGACTGGGAGCTTGCTCTCTGTCAGTTCCTGGGATCAGCATTAGAGAGGAGAGCAGAGAAAGGCCACGTGGAGGAGAGGAGAGGCAGCCAAGGTGGTGGAGTGCTGAGAGAGAAGCCAGTTTGTGCAGAGTTAAAGGAGATGGAGAACAGAGGTGAATAAGGCTGGTGAGGTAGAAACCTTTGATTCTAGGAAACTCGGATAAGTCAGTGGCTTTGGGAGCCCTGAATGGAAAGAGAAGTGTTTTCCCAATGTGTGTATTTCTTGCCCGCTGGGTGCAAGCTAGGAGCTAGGATTAAAGATAATGGCCCACCAGTTCTTGGCTCCATTGTTTCATTACTGTCTGTCCGAATCAAATGCGAACCTGCATTGGCCAGGTGGCTGTGATGGTGGCCATGGCTACTGGCTTTACATAGATCTCATGCTTGGTCCTTTCAGAGTTCAATTCCAGATCTCTCTGATACCAGAGCTCTTCTCACCACCATTAAGCATGAACTAACCACCCACCTAATGAACCAGAAAGTACCAACCACTTGTGTCCAAGGCTGTTGGGCAGATAAAATATATTATGCTCACTTTGTTAAAGATGGCTCTGCCCATGGGGAGGCCCAACGCCCAGGTGATATATATATATATATATATATATATATATATATTTTTTTTTTTTTTTTTATTTTATTTATTTTTTTTTTATTTTTATTTTTTTTTCTGAAGTTGGAAACGGGGAGGCAGTCAGACAGACTCTCACATGCGCCCAACTGGATCCACCCGGCATGCCCACCAGGGGGCAATGCTCTGCCCATCTGGGGTGTTGCTCTGTTGCAACCAGAGCCATTCTAGCGCCTGAGGCAGAGGCCATAGAGCCATCCCCAGTGCCCAGGTCACCTTTGCTCCGATGGAGCCCTGGCTGCGGGAAGAGAGAGACAGAGAGGAAGGAGAGGGAGAGGGGTGGAGAAGCAGATGGGCGCTTCTCCTGTGTACCCTGGCCGGGAATCGAACCGGGGACTCCTGCACGCCAGGCCGACCGGCCAGGGCCTGCCCAGGTGATATTAATGTGTGTTGGGGCGAGCTGTGAGCAGGCAGGATTCTTGTAGCCTGGGGCTTGGTTTTAGGACTAAGCCTTTCCCACCCTTTTTTTTTTTTTCATTTTTCTGAAGCTGGAAACAGGGAGAGACAGTCAAGACAGACTCCCGCATGCGCCCGACCGGGATTCACCCGGCACGCCCACCAGGGGCGACGCTCTGCCCACCAGGGGGCGATGCTCTGCCCATCCTGGGCGTCGCCATGTTGCGACCAGAGCCACTCTAGCGCCTGAGGCAGAGGCCACAGAGCCATCCCCAGCGCCCGGGCCATCTTTGCTCCAATGGAGCCTTGGCTGCGGGAGGGGAAGAGAGAGACAGAGAGGAAAGCACGGCGGAGGGGTGGAGAAGCAAATGGGCGCTTCTCCTGTGTGCCCTGGCCGGGAATCGAACCCGGGTCCTCCACACGCTAGGCCGACGCTCTACCGCTGAGCCAACCGGCCAGGGCCTCCCACCCTTTTTGATGTGGGGTGGTACAATCCCATCATACCTCAGATAAGTGACTTTGTATTAGAGACTTTCCTATTTTGTATATTGGATTAAAGGTTTTGATTTCTGCACTATAAAGCGGGGCAGACTGGGAGCTTGCTCTCTGGGTTCCTGAGATTAGCATTAGAGAGGAGAGCAGAGAAAGGCCAGGTGAAGGAGGCCAGGAGAAGCAGCCAAGATGGTGGAGTGCTGAGGGAGAAGCCAGTTTGTGCAAAATTTGTGCAGGGAGAAGGAAGGAGATGGAGAACAGAGGTGAATAAGTCTGGTGAGCTAGAAACCTTTGATTCTAGGAAACTCAGAAAAGTCAGTAGCTTTGTGAGCACTGAATGAGTGGGTTTTGGAGCCCAGTGTGTGTTTTTACTTGCCCGCTGGGTGCAAGCTAGGATTAAAGATGATGGCCCATCAGTTTTTGGCTCCATTGTTTCTTTACCGACTATCCGAATCCAATGCGAACCTGCATGGGCCAGGCTGCTGTGATGGCCTTGCCTACTGGCTTCACAGGGGCCCTGGAGGAAGGGACAAGGGATTGGTAGGAAGTCCAAGGGATTGGTTTAAGGACCAGGGTCTATCCAGGGAAGGAGGGATGCGGTTCCTCCTGGGCTGATAGCTCAGGGAGGGCAGAGAGCCAGCAGGAATCACCAACCTGCAAGAGCCTAGGAAGTCTTCTTCCCTCCTGAGCCCTGAGGAACCCGAAGTCTTTGACCGTTTATCCCCCACCTGCAATTCCCAGACAAATGAGGTTAGGGTCAGAGGTGTGTTTAGGAAGTTCATAATGGCAACAAAGTAAAGGCTGTTTGAGGGTGAGTTAGGAGACAGTTGTGAAAATGCTAGAGAAAAATAATGAGGTCCCAAACAAACCAAGGTAGTGACTATGGTGTGAGAGGAGATGCTGCAGGAGTAAACGGATAAAGGGCATAAATGGGGGACAGTGATGTCTTCTTCAAATGACACAGCCCACATTTAAGCCCCAGGGAAAGAAGAGAATGTGGGAAGTATGCGGGCAATAAACAATGAGGCCTGGAGGATGAGCAGCCCCTGGAAGATGCCAGAGGTGTTACTATCCCATGTTCCTGCTCTGTGGGTCCCCAGTCAGGCTGGTCCCCCCACCCCAGCTGTGTGTGTGTGTGTGTGTCTGTGTGTGTGTGTCTGTGTGTGTGTGTGTCTGTGTGTGTGTGTGTGTGTCTAGAAGTGTCAGTCCTGGGCTCTGGAGCCACATCACAGGGAGGTGAACTATGGGAAGCATCAGGGAAGTGTGATTTAAAGTCTAATTCCCACTGCCCTTCACTGTGCTGCAAGGAGAGTTCAATGTAATACATAATTACCACCGCCCAACAAGGCTGAACTGTACACAGAGCAGAGCTCTCCACCATCCTCCCACTCCCTCCTGCCTGCCTGCAGACTGTAAATCAGTTTTCAATCCTGAGTGCTACCTGTAAATGTTCAAGCTCAGGATTCTCTCCTCGTACTCCTGTATCCCTGGGGGGGAGGGGTTCGGAGTCTGAATGGTCCCCCATTTCCCCCAGTCTTGATTCTGACATCCTTATTCCTTGATTGATGATGGGAATAACAACCAGGAGCTGCAATTGGCTCGAAGGTCTCTGGAGCCCTGTCAGGTCTGAGCTGGACACAGCCCAGTGCATAGCGCTATGGACATGCTCCAGATCAACTGGGCCAGAGACACTGAAACTGACTGCCCCCCCTCCCCACCCGCAGAATGGCAACCTCCTCCCAGTCTTGCAGAATATGCCAGAAAGAGGCAGGTGGACACCTCTCCTGGAGAGTCTCCAAAAAATAGCACCCTTACCATGGGCTGATGTGGGGACAAAGAGGCAGCAGCCCCCGGCTTTGCCCTGAGCTGGGATGGGAAATCCCATGGTGTACCTTGGGCGTGATAAAAGGATAAATCAAGAGAGGAATTCTTGATTTGTAGCTAGCAGGTAACTTTAGGACTTTGATTCTCCCTTAAAAAAAATCTGGGCCCTGGCCAGGTAGCTCAGTTGGTAGAGCATGCTCCCTATACTCCAAGGTTGCAGGTTTGATCCCTGGCCAGGGCACATACAAGAAATAACCAATGAATGCATAAATAAATGGAACAACAAATCAATGTTCCTCTCTCCTCTCCACTCCGTAGGGCTGGCAGCCGCTGCCACCATGGCAGTGCAGGCTCTCACTGGATTCGGGCAGACGGCAAAGGAGCTGTGGAGCCGGAGGATGGTGGGCCATTCCATTTATTCAAGTCTTGTAATGGCAGACGAGCAAATAGGCAGGAAAGACCGCTTCCCTCTTTCACTCCAGACTCTCCAGACTCATAGGCTCCCACAAGCAAAACAGCAGACTCCAGCCAAACAGGCCAGGCCAAAAATCTCAGGGCTCCCATGCCCCACAACACACTCTCTCTCTCTCTTTCTCTCTGGATTCTCCCTCCAAAACAGGCTGGGGGGGGGACCTTCTCCAGCAAACTACAGCAAACAATCGCCCCTCCCAAGCAGCAAGGCAGTCGGCAATTTGCAATCTGCCGCCCTGAGAACAAGCAATGCAGCCTTCCATAGACTATACATACATGGTCCTGCCCCAGTACAAGCAAGCAAACTTTAAAAACATTTGTTTACCCAACACTCTCTCTCTAAAATCAATTAAAGAAAAAAGAAAAAGTTGGCTCTGGCCAGATAGTTCGGTTGGTCAGAGCTTCAGCCTGAATCACAGAGGTTGCCAGTTCGATCCCCAGTCAGGGCACATACAGAAACAGATTGATGTTCCTGCCTCTCTCTCTCACCTCCTTCCTCTCTCGAATTAATAAATTTAAAAAAAATTTTTTAAGTTGGTTGCTTTCTTTCTCACTTTCCTGTCCCTCTCTGCTCAGATGACTGCAACAGCCTCCTTGCTGGTCTGCCTGTATTCATGAGCACCCTTCTAGCACATGCTGCTGAATGAAGGTCAGATCATGCCTCTTGCTTCCTTGGTCAAATCTCTGTGAACTTCCCTCCATCCTTAGGTTAACTCCAAACTCCTTGCCATGGCTCACAAGACGTACCCTGCCCACCTTAACCATGGCAACCTCCGCAGATGCCACCCCTCCTCCTCACCCCCTCTAGCCGCACCACTCTGCCCTCCAGCACTCCTGCCACAGGCCTTTCCTGCAACCTGACCTGCCCTTCTCCGGGTTTGTGCCCATGTCACCACCCTTCTCTGATTAATGCACCTGAGGTAGGGCCCCTTTCCATCTAGCATCCTGCTTGTTCACTGTAGAGTGCTATATCATTTGTAACCCTGTATTCCTCATTTTTTGTGGATTTCCTGGTTAGACTGGAACCTGAAGGTAGGGGCCACACTGGCTTATCAACCACTATATTCCAGGTGCTTCGTATAAAACCTGAAACATAGCAGGTATCCATTATTCTTTGAAAGAATTGCATGGGAGGTGGCAGCCAGAGGAAGTCTTATAAGTTGAAGCTGACTCTGCCTAGCCCCATAGCACCTCCACTTGCAAGTAGCAAATAGATTGTCCTTCCCCAGATCAGGCTTGCAGCCACCCTGGGGGAACTCAGGGGCTTCCCTGGGTCCCTGGTCCTCCTTCCTCTCCTTCGGGAAAGCTCAGCTCTGGTCCCTCCAGCTGCCCCTCCATGGATCTTGAGTCAGTGACAGTGTGTACCTCCTCCACTCCCCATCAAGGTCCCTGGGTTGCTGAAAAGCATGGCCCAACCAGAGTCATACCTGTGCCCACTGCTGGGGACAGGGGTGAAGAGCCTGGAAGGAAGGGGTGGGGGTGAGGTCCAGGGACTTAAACAGGGACAGTGAAGGGAGGTTGAGGAGGCAGCTCTTCCATACATTATGAGGTCTGTGAAGTAAATTCAAATGAACTGCCTGACCAGGCAGTGGTGCAGTGGATAGAGCGTCGGACTGGGATGCCAATGACCTAGGTTCGAGACCCTGAGGTTGCCAGTTTGAGCGTGGGCTCATCTGGTTTGAGCAAAGCTCACCAGCTTGGACCCAAGGTTGCTGGCTTGAGCAAGGGGTTATTTGATCTGCTGTGGCCCCGCAGTCAAGGCACATATGAGAAAGCAATCAATGAACAGCTAAGGTGCTGCAATGCGCAACAAAAAACTGATGATTGATGCTTCTCATCTCTCTCCATTCCTGTCTGTCTGTCCCTATCTATCCCTCTCTCTGACTCTCTGTCTCTGAAAAAAGCAAAAAAAAAAAAAAAAAAGATTCAAATGAACTGAAAGCACCTTTTGAACAGGCAGCTTTTATTGAGGGAGCTGCTCTAATCCCTAAATGGCTTTATGACTGTGAGGAGCTTCCTGGTGGGGGAGGGGTAGGAAATGTGAACTGCTTGTCAGGAACGCTGTGCAGTGCCCTTGTCCCTGCACTTTTAGATTCAAGACATGCTTCTTGTTGCTAATGGAACTCACAGATCTCTAACCTCAGCTTCCACAGTCTACTGCCCTTCCCCACCCCGAGTCCAGGGAGCCTGGCCTCTGGGTTTGCAGGAGGCCAAGGCTGCTGATTGCTGCATCAGAGGTCTCCAGACATTGAGTGAATCTTGGGGACTGTAACAACTGAGTGTGGCTACAGGGAATCAGCTCTGTGGGCTCTCTGGTACAACTACCCCTGGGCACATTGGAGCCCCTGTGCCTGTGTGCAAAAGCATGTGTGCTGCATGCAACGGTGGGTTTGTGTCAATTTACACACACCCCTGGGACCAAATATCACTGTTTGTATCAGTGTGTGTGTGTGTGTGTGTGTGTGTCTGCCCCCACCCTTGTCTCCATCCATTTGCACCCTTCCTCAGGTTGTGTGGGGCTGCCGCTGCCTCATGTTTTTTCGAGAACTAGTGACTTCTCTCAGAATAATAATGAACTGAGGACACATGGAGGCCCTTGGGCCCTGGGGAGAAACCAGAGGAGAACCAGGGATAGAGCAGAGGCTGGTGATACTTAGGGGCTCAAGGACCTTGTCTCTCAGAAAGCTTATTCCAGCTCTGTTCAGATTTTAGAGAGGATGGAGATGGAGACAAAAGAGACCTAGATGGTGTTGGAAAACACATAATCAACATGCCCATCCTGGCCTGCCTGCCTCTTCTAGAACCCTCCATTCCCTGCTTTGCTGACTCTTTCGCCCTCCCAAAGCACTCACCTTGACTACGGAGCTGTGAGGGGTAAGACTGGCTACTCCACTCTCCCAGCCGCTGCCACTCTGGCCCTCACCCCAAACCAAGTTCCTGCCCGGAGATGGAGAGAGGGGACCGCTCTTCTGTATTGAATAACATAGAATTCTGACAGGACAGGGACACATAAACAGGTCTTGGAGCACAAAAACTGAAAAGTTGCCCCTTGGACATGAAGCCTGTCAAGGATTTGAGCCAGCTGAGTTGTCACTGGGGATAGAGGCGGGTACAGAAACTTGGAGACCAGCCACGATAGAGGCATCTGATTGCAAACAGAAACTCCTCTCCTGGGTCAGAGCAGAGTGAGCACTGCACACCTCCTACAGGTTTTGGAGAGGCTTTGTGCAGACCAGCTCACAGCCCACAGGGGCTCAGCCCTGCACAGCTCCACACCCCACAGCCACCGAGAAGCTGCTGCTTCTCCCCAAGCTGGAAAGCTCCACTTCCCCTCATGCACCCGGGCACTTAGTCAGTGTTCAGTAAGTATTAGTTCTTGTGAGCGTCAGCATAACCTCCTGTTGGAAAGTCTCTGAGGGTGATCCCTACAGAGAAGGCTGGGCCGCTAGGACCCCAAGAGCCAGGAGGGGCAGAAAGAGTGCAAAGCAGGGATGGCACCGAGATGCTCCATTGCAACACCAAGGAGGCAAGGACCCGGGCCTCTGTTGTGGCTTCTCCTTCCCCTGCCCCAGCTTCCTAGGGGCACTCCTACTCTGCTCCCTCCAGGGAGTCCTCCCTCTTTCCCAGGCAAGCCCAGTGACCTTTCACTAAAGTCTGCAAATACATTCTTGGCAAGTCTTGGAAATAAAATTGTGTTCAACATTTGTATAGGGCTTTCCTGCCGCCTAGCCCTCTACAGACATTAGCTAATTAAATGCAGGAGGAGGGAAAGGAATAGGGCCCGGCTTTCGAGGCCAGGGGCTCCAGGCCCTCCTGATCTGGGCAGCTCCAGGCTCACTCCTCCCTTCTTTTCCTGCAAGGTTGGACTTACTCTAAAGAGGAAGTGACTCCTGGGGAGTTGGCCACTGAGTCAGAAAGCAAAGGGAGGAGGGGTTTGACCCTGCCCTAACAGGTGTCTTTCTGAGGTCATTTTGTCCCACTGCCAGCCAGGTCTAGCAACTGGCTCTGTCTGAAAGTGCAGTGATGTATCTGCCATAAATGGGTCAGCCACCGTCTTCCCCGTCGGAGGACATGAGATCAGACAGACTGTAATTAGAACCAGAGCAGGTTGTCAAAGATCCTTCCCAGAGGGACAGGGGGAGCAAGGCACACAGCTGTTCAGCCTGGTCTAGGGACATAGCCAATCTCTTAGCCCATCTGGGAGTCACAGACGTGGACAGCAGCTTCTATCTATCTTAGAGAGAATCATATAAACCTCTGCCCTGAACCCGCATGCTGACTGGCCGACAGGGTTGAAAGGAAGCCATTCCAGCATCAGTAGAATTTTCTGCACTCTCCATCCCCCCATCTCTTCCCACCATCATCAGACCCTGTGCCAGCAGTGAGTCAGCAAGTGGAGCCACCCCTATAATAGGCAGCCAGTCAATTCCCACCTGAGGGGGAGAAGAGGAGAGAAGGAGAAGGAGGAAGGGAGGAAGAGAGGGAGACAGGAGGAAGGGAGATGATATAGATGATAGATAGATAGATAGATAGATAGATAGATAGATAGATAGATAGGCAGACAGATAAATTCAGGACTAGGACTGAGGGGAAAGACCAAAAAAGAAACAGAGGCCAGTTATATAGACTGACCTATGGAAGAAATAAACCATATTTCAGACTGAGACTGTGGAAGAAAGAAAAGGGTGAAGACTAGAAGGGAAGAAGAAAGAGCCCCAGAGGTAACAATGGTGTCAAGATTGAGAATTTCTTGGCACAGCCAGGGACAACCCCATGTAGGAATCTCCCCAGGAAGCCTGACAGGGCTGCCATAGGCCCTTGGAAGGAGAGCCACACCTCCCCTCCCTCTACCCAAGGACAGCATCAGCAGGGGCTTCTTTAAGGGGCAGGCAGTGCAGCTTGATCCCATAACAGAGACGACAAGAGAAACTCAGGCCCTCCTGCCACCGTGAATTTATCTCCCCTGCCCACTAACCTGCCCAGACCACCCGTATCTCATCAGTCTGCCTGGTGCTAATTGGGAGTCAGCAATTCTGGAGGCCTCACCAAGTCCAGTTGAGGAAGACCTGACCTCTTCCCACTGCACTTTATCTGTCTCATAAAAATAGGCATTGAACTTCATAAAACCAATTAAGACTTCAGAGCTAGGGCACAGGAGCAAGCAGGAGTCTGGGGAGCTGAGACAACTATGGGAGCCAACTCCAATGGCAGAGTGGTACCTGACAGCTCCCTCTCTCAGGCCCAGCTCCCAAAGCTGCAAAGTTCCTGCAGATGCAACAGAAGAGGATGAAGTCAGACCCAAGGAAGAATTGGCTGGCTGGCTGGCAAGGGCAATGAGTACTGGGACGTTTAATTCTCTTTTGTGATTAGCAGCCTAACAGAGTGTGGTTCCTCCCTCCATAGCCTTCTCTGGTTCTAGAAAGCCTCGAGAGCTTCCCATCAAGTTACCAAGGCAACCACAGCCCAGCAAGATTCAGTGAGGTTGGAGAGAGAGCAGAGACTAACTGCAGCCCCACAACAGGCTGCCAAGGTTGGGGGGCGCGAGGTTGGTGGCACATCTCAGGATGAGCAGGGAGGCAGAGGCTTCAGGCCAAAGCTAACACCCCCTCCCTCCTTGTCCAGCCTGTTCCAGGGTCGTTTTCCTGAAGTTTGAGTTTGCACAGCCCAGTCCCAGGTGGGTGAGAAGACAGCATAAAAGCTTCCCTCACTGCCAGGTAGGAATAGGGGGGGTACTCTTCCACAGTTTCCTGGAATGGCAGATGTTGGGGCTCCTGGCCTAGCTCATAGGCCCCATGCTTTTAAAGACCAGCAAAATTAATTAATTAATTTTATGCAGAGAGAGAGATGGAGGAGAGAGATGAGAAGCTTCAACTCATAGTTGCTTCACTTTAGTTGTTCATTGACTGCTTCTCATATGTGCCTTTACCAGTGGGGCTCCAGGCAAACCAGTGACACCTTGCTCAAGCCAACAACCTTGGGCTCAAGCCAGCGACCTTTGAATCATGTTGATGATCCCGCACTCAAACCAGCAACCCCGCACTCAAGTTGGCTATCTAGGGGTTTTGAACCAGGGACCTTAACATTCTGGGTCGACAGTCTGTCCACTGCACCACCATCAGCCAGGCAAGACCAGTAGAATTTAAAAATAAAAAATAAAAAAATTAGCCTGACCTGTGTTGGCACAGTGGATAAAGCATTGACCTGGAATGCTGAGGTCACCAGTTTGAAAACCTGGGCTTGCCTGGTCAAGGCACAAATGGAAGTTGATACTTCCTGCTCCTCCCCATCCTCTCTCTCTCTCTCTCTCTCTCTCTCTCTCTCTCTCTCTCTCTCCTTTCTCTAAAATGAATAAAGTCTAAATATATATATAAAGATTAAAAAATAAAATTCATAAAGAATAAAAAATTATTAAAGGCCAGTAGAACTCTCTTCTATAATCACCTGCTCTCTCCATGATGGGCCCTTGGGAGGCAATGTTGCCAAGGCATTATGAGGAGCACAGACTGCTTCGGAATCAGACAGAAATGGGTTTGGCTTTTGCTTGGTCACTTTCTCTGTATGACCTTAGGCAAATCGCTTCTCTCTCAGTCTCAGCTTTTTATAGCTGAAAATGAGGATAATATTATGAATCCCCAGGACTTAATAATATCATACATATTATGTGTTTGTGCAGGGCCTGGAACTAGGTCAGCTTAAAAAAATTAAAATAGTCCTGCCTTGGCCGGCTGGCTCAGTGGTAGAGTGTCATCCGGCATGTGGAAGTCCTGGGTTCGATTCCCAGCCAAGGCACACAGGAGAGGCAACCATTTGCTTCTTTACCCTTCCCCTTCTCCTTTCTCTCTATCTCTCTCTTCCCCTCATGCAGCCAAGGTTCCACTGGAGCGAAGTTAGACTGGGTGCTGAGGATGGCTCCTCCACTTCAGGCGCTAGAATGGCTCCAGTTGCAATGAAGCAACATCCCAGATGGGCAGAGCATTGCCCCCTGGTGGCCATGTCAGATGGATCCCGGTTGGGCGCATGCAGGAGTCTGTCTCTCTGCCTCCTACTTCTCGCTTCAGAAAAATACAAAAAAAAAATATAAAAAAAACCCCAGATAAATAAAAATAAAATAGCCCTGACTGGGTACCTCAGTTGGTTAGAATATTGTCCTGATACACCAAGGTTGTAGGTTGATTCCCAGTCAGGGTACATACAAGAATCAGCCAATGAATGCATAAATAAGTGGAACAACAAATTGATGTCTCTCTCGCTCTCTTCCTCTATCTCTCTAAAATCAATAAATTTAAAAATATTTTTAGCCCTGGCCAGATAGCTCAGTTAGTTAGAGCATCATCCTGATGTGGAGAGGTTGCTGGTTCAATCCCCAGTCAGGGCACATACAGGAACAGACATTCCTGTCTCTCTCTTGCTATCCCCTTCCTCTCTCTAAAAATCAATAAAATAAATATTAAAAATAAATAAATTAGCCTGACCTGTGGTGGCGCAGTGGGTTAAAGCATCGACCTGGAACACTGAGGTTGCTGGTTCGAAACCCTGGGCTTGCCCAGTCAAGGCACATATGGGAGTTGATGCTTCCTGCTCCTCCCCCTTCTCTCTCTCTCTCCCTCCCTCTCTCTTTCTCTCCTCTTTGAATAAATAAAGTCTTTAAAAAAATAAATTAATTAAAATATTTTTAATTAAAGCTATTAAAATTTTATCATTATTATTTTAATTTTTATTGTCATTAGCTATGCGTACCTCAGTTTACTCATTTGCAAAATAGGGATCATAAGTTAATGGGTTATTTAAAGATTATTGTATTTCCCCATGTATAAGATGCACTTTAATTTTGGGGCCTAAAATTTGAGAAGAAAAATGTATTACATAAAGTTATTGAACTCAAGTTTTTTTTGTTGTTGTTGTTGTTTTTTCTTTTTTGTATTTCTCTGAAGTTGGAAACAGGGGAGGCAGTCAGACAGACTCCTGCATGTGCCCGACCGGGATCCACCCGGCATGCCCACCAGGGGGCGATGCTCTGCTCATCTTGGGGCATTGCTCTGCCACAGTCAGAGCATTCTAGCACCTGAGGCAGAGGCCACAGAGCCATCCTCAGCGCCCGGGCAAACACTGCTCCAATGGAGCCTTGGTTGCAGGAGGGGAAGAGAGAGACAGAGAGGAAGGAGAGGGGGAGGGGTGGAAAGCAGATGGGCGCTTCTCCTGTGTGCCCTGGCCGGGAATTGAACCTGGGACTCCTGCACACCAGGCTGACACTCTACTACTGAGCCAACTGGCCAGGGCCGAACTCAAGTTTTATTCATCATAAAATTCATACAACTTCTCATCACTGTCAAAATTCCCATCCATTAGTTTGTTCTCATCTGTGTCTGATGACAAATCGCTATCTTCAACAATGAGCACAAAAACAAGCATGAAAAAGCAGGAAGTGCAAGTAAATAAACTACAAACACTATATAAGACACACCCAGTTTTTAGACCCCAAATTTTTCCCCAAAAGGCATGTCTTTTTTTTTTATTATTCATTTTTAGAGAGGAGAGAGACAGAGACAGAGAGAGAAGAGAGAGACAGAAGGAGGGAGGAGCTGGAAGCATCAACTCCCATTTATGCCTTAACCAGGCAAGCCCAGGGTTTTGAACCGGCAACCTCAGCATTTCCAGGTCGATGCTTTATCCACTGCACCACCACAGGTCAGGCTGGCATGTCTTATACATGGGGAAATACAGTATATAAGATAAAGCATGTAAGCCCTGGCCAAGTGGCCCAGTGGATAAAGTGTCGACCCCGTGCACTGACATCGCAGGTTTGATCCCCAGTTAGGACATGTAAGAGAAGCAATCAATGAGTGCACAACTAAGTGGAATGACGAGTTGATGTTTCTCTTTCTCTCCCTTCCTTTCTCTCTCTCTCTCAAATCAATGAAAAAATGTTTTTAAAAATCTTTTTTTTAATTAATTAATTTATTTATTCATTTTAGAGAGGAGAGGGAGAAACAGAGAGAGAGAAGGGGGGGAGGAGCTGGAAGCATCAACTCCCATATGTGCCTTGACCAGGCAAGCCCAGGGTTTCAAACCGGCGACCTCAGCATTTCCAGGTCGACGCTTTATCCACTGCATCACTACAGGTCAGGCCTGTTTTTAAAAATCTTTTAAAGGCCCTGGCCGGTTGGCTCAGTGGTGGAGCGTCGGCCTGGCATGCAGAAGTCCCGGGTTCGATTCCCACCAGGGCACACAGGAGAAGCGCCCATCTGCTTCTCCACCCCTACCCCTCTCCTTCCTCTCTGTCTCTCTCTCTTCCCCTCCCACAGCCGAGGCTCCATTGGAGCAAAGATGGCCCGGGCGCTGGGGATGGCTCCTCCGCCTCTGCCCCGGGTGCTGGAGTGGCCCTGGTCACAACAGAGCAATGCCCCGGAGGGGCAGAGCATTGCCCCCTGGTGGGCAGAGCGTCGCCCCTGGTGGGTATGCCAGGTGGATCCCGGTTGGGCGCATGCGGGAGTCTGTCTGACTGTCTCTACCCGTTTCCAGCTTCAGAAAAATACAAAAAAAAAAAAAAAATCTTTTAAAAAAAAAGATAAAGTGGCCTTGGTCAGTGGCTTAGAGGTAGAGCATTGGCCCGATGTGTGAAAGTCCCAGGTTCGATTCCCAACCAGGGCACACAGGAGAAGCGCCCATCTGCTTCTCTGCCTTTCCTCCTCTCCTTTCTCTCTGTTTCTCTCTTCCCCTCCTGCAGTCAAGGCTCCATTGGAGCAAAGTTGGCCCAGGCGAATGGCTCCAATTGCAGTGGAGCAACACCCCAGATGAGCAGATCATCGCCCCCTGGTGGGCATGCTGGGTGGATCCCAGTTGGGTGCATGTGGGAGTCTATCTGTCTGCCCGCCCCCCCCCCGCCCCGCTTCTTACTTTGGAAAAATACAAAAAAATTAAAAATAAAAAAAGATAAAGCATGTGAAATGCTTAGACCTCCAGTGCCCAGTAACACTTGTGACCTTTGAAACCCATGAGTAGGCTGACTTGAGATACAGTCTTCCTCATCCTCAGTTCTTTCTACACACTTGTGCCTTACTGGTCCAGTGGCACACAAAGTGCGTAGGTGGGTGTCCCAGGGATCTCCAGAGCATGGCACAAGCTAAAGGGTGGGCTAAAACCATAGTTGTAAGAACCCAGATGAACCCTCAGGGAAAATGTTCGGGTTGAAAGAGTTGAGAGACACATAGAAAACACTACAGGCAAGTTTCTCTGTTTCTTTGCAGATTTTTTTATTTTTTTTTTTACAGAGACAGAGAGAGGGATAGATAGGGACAGACAGACAGGAATGGAGAGAGATGAGAAGCATCAGTCATCAGTTTTTTGTTGTGACACGTTAGTCGTTCATTGATTGCTTTCTCATATGTGCTTTGACCACAGGCCTACAGCAGACCGAGTAACCCCTTGCTCAAGCCAGTGACCTTGGGTACAAGCTGGTGAGCTTTTTGTTCAAACCAGATGAGCCTGCACTCTGGTGACCTCGGGGTCTCGAACCTGGGTCCTCCACATCCCAGTTCGACGCTCTATCCACTGCGCCACTGTCTGCTCAGGCATCTCTGCAGATTTTTAATCAGAAAAGGCCCCGTCCCTGACCTCTACTGCCAGAGAGAGCTTGAAAGGCAATGCCTCAGTGGGCATGGGCTGGAGCTGTCAAGACCCCTACGACATTGAAGGAAGGTGAGGCGGTTCTCAAGCTACACTGGGCCAGGAACCCTAACACTGGCCTTGTCTTTTCCCCTCCCCTGGACTAGCAGCTGCCTAGATGTTGCCAGCAAGCCCAAAGCCCTGTTGGATGTACTGGTGTTCCCGCAGAGCCAGACTCCAGGGAGAACCAGAGGCGCTGGGTTCTGATGTCAGAAACCAGATCTGAGGATGACTTGGACATGTCCTTCCTCAGAATAAATTCATAAACTGGGGCCTGTGCCCTCAGCTCTGTTGGCAACAAAGTCCTTGTCTTCAGCCGAGAGATCCCTTCCTCCAAACCAGCAACATGCCCCATTCTTTGGACAGGGAGGACCTGGAGGTGCTAGAGCTAAAGGCCAGGCTTTCTTTTTTCTTTTTTTTATCTTTTTGTTTTTTTTTTTTTTTTAGAGAGAGACAGAGTGAGAGTCAGAGAGAGGGATAGATAGGGACAGACAGACAGGAACGGAGAGAGATGAGAAGCATCAATCATCCGTTTTTTGTTGCAACACCTTAGTTGTTCATTGATTGCTTTCTCATATGTGCCTTGACCGTGGGGCTACAGCAGACCAAGTAACCCCTTGCTGGAGCCAGGGACCTTGGGTACAAGCTGGTGATCTTTGCTCAGACCAGATGAGCTCGTGCTCAAGCTGGCGACCTTGGTTGGGGTCTCGAACCTGGGTCCTCCACATCCCAGTCCAATGCTCTATCCACCAGGCTTTCTTTAGAGGCTGTATAACCTGATACAGGCATCTTACTCTCCCTGTAAGATGCCCATACAGGCCCTGTTACAGGAAAAGGGGAATTTCTGAGGGTCTGTAAGGTGAGTGGGTAGAGAATGAGGAAGTCTGAGGGAGGCAACTGAAAAGGAAGCAGGAGGGGAGACTTGGGAAGCAACTGATGCGCAGAAAGCCTTGGCTGTGTCAGATACAGGTCAGGAATGTGCCATAGCCCACTGACCTGTCAGTCACCTCATCCCCATTTGACTCCCAGACAGGCCCAGGAACAGTCACAGAGCACTGTGTCAGATCGGGAGAGAGAAACAAAAAGGCATTTTCCCCCATGAAGAACCCAGTGGGCAGGCCAGCGGCAATAGCAGCTCATTAATCTGGAAGTCATTGTGAAGAAAAGACAGCCAGACCAGGGTCAGTTTCTGAGGACTGGCAAGGGGGGGGAGGAGTTTCACTGTGCCCCAAATGGCATTGGCCTTGGGCCCAGGATGGTGACCTGCCCCACTAGCTGGTCCCCAAGAGGCAGAAGCCAGGTTCCTTCCCACCCAACGAACCTCAGGAACAAGTCAGAAAATTCAGTTTTCTCTCAAGGCTCTGTCTTCGTCTGCTAGAAAAAAAATGCTTCCAGCTCTCAAAGGGTCTGCCTTGCTCACTCTCAGACTGACAAGAGGACAAAAAAAATTTCCAGTGTTTTGAGTCCAGGCTGAAAAGAAAAGAAAAAAACCAAAGCATAACCCTAAACCCTCTCTTGGGGAGACCCAGGAGCGCCCCCCACTGTCTTGTTCAGCTGAAACCAGATGTGGGGTGAAGGAAGGTTAGAGCAGATTCTAGTTGCCCCCCAGAACGGGCCTGCTTTATGCTGTCCCCTCTGTACACTACCAGCACCTGAGCCAGATCTGGACTTCCCCAGGGGTCACTGGGGAGGCAGTGCCCAGATAGCAGTCTGGAGGAGGACAACATACTGGGGCCCTGCAGCCTGGCCTCTGGGCACATGCCCAGAGCTCTGATGAGGGCTGTCCAGTCTGCAGATGTCCCTGGCTTTAGAAGAAAAGTAATGTTCTGCATGGCAAGATCAACTGTCTCCTCTGAGCCTCAGAGGAAAGAGGGTGTTCCACGCATCTCAGTGAGTCTATAGTGGGAGACCTTACAGCCTTGGGGGAGCACAGGAGAGACCCCACTTCTTCCCAGGTACCAATGAGACACATCCAAATTTACTATTGATAATACAGATTATAACAGAAAATAATAGCTGTTTATAAAAGAACCCCTGGCTACATGCCCATAGATTCTTCAGGTCTCTGTAGCTCTAACACTCTATGAGGCTATAGGATTCCATAGCTCACCCCTAGTAAGTTGCCTTCTCTCCTGATCATCCACTACTCCCCACTCCTAGTGTAAGGTCGGTGGATAGAGGGATAGTCATGTGGAGAACTCAGACCCGCCCACTTTGGCTAGGACCGCCCACAATCAAGCCCGCCAAAGGAAGCTTCCCAGGAACCATTTGGAAAGAAGCGATTGTCTGCCAGCCAGTGAAATTTCACCATGTCATAGTAGCTCCACTTCCCTAGAGTGACCCTTTAAATATCTCCCACGTGGTTTAATCCGTGCAACTTCCCTAGCCTCCATCTCCTCCATCCATCTTTCTTCGGGGCCAGGGAACCTTGTCTGGAATCGTAACTACGTCAAGGAAGTCTTTTCCGTCCGTCCGTCCGTCCGAGTGAGCCTGTGCTTGTGGAGACCTCCCCAACCAAGCACATCCACTTTCATCCGTGGTTGGACCTTGAGTTTTTAGGACACTAATGCTCAGGTCTAACTACTCCGAGAACTGAGTGCAGCTGTTGGGGTACAGGAATTTCCCTCCCTAAGGAAGAAGAAACTATTCTTCTCCGCTGTGGCCAGGCCACAGAACCCACTCAACTAGCCTCCTGAAGGGACTTTCGGTGTTAACACCCTCACCAATTTAACTATCGCCAAAAAAGCTGGAAACTGATTGGAGATCTCTTACATTCACGGCTCCTAATTATTTGCGCAACCGTCCTTAATCTCTGTGCTGCCTGTTCCACCACTCAGGCCTTTTTCTGGCCAGAGAAACCTCACCTAAAACCTCTACTCCTAATCTTTCCTTCTCCGCGGACTCCAAACTCTCTCTCCCCTCCCTTCGCAAAAACCTGTTTCTTATTCGGCATCTACTACCATCTCTTTCTCCTCCCCTGCTGGCCAGGGGCCCCTCCCTTCACTGTGTTCTCTAGTCCCGCCTCCGTCAGGCCTTTCTCAGCCTGGCATTGGCTCTTACACCGGTTTTCAGGACGTCCAACCCCAATTTTCTTGCAGGAAGTTCCTGCCCTGTCCTACCTTTGGCTCCAGTGTTTTTCCTGTGGGATCTGGGTGCCGGGCTCTGCACGAACCCTCCTCCTCTTATTCCCAAACCCCCAAACCCCTATCCGGAACCTGTGAACACGGCATTTAAAGTTTTTAACGGTCCCAACTAATACAGGCCAAGGCTGTTTCGCCAGGCCCCCATGCAGCAGAAGGTAATGCTCCAAACCCCAACTCTTGTGGCAACCCTGAGACCAGCAGAGCCACCAGCAGCTTGCTTTAAGTGTGGCAAGCAGGACCACTGGTCCCAGCAGGGCCCCTGCCAGTGGCTGCCCACTGAGCCCTGCCCTGACTGCAAGCAGCCCAGTCACTGGCGGAGTGATTGCCCCTTTGGGCAACAGGTTTTTTTCTCAGCGCCTTTACATGGAGGACAAGCTGCCCAAATGGAAGGCCAATCCAGCCAGGTGGGTGCATTGCTCAAACTCCTAGGACACAGCCTGGACTCTGAGAACCCAGAGTTCTGCAACAAGTGGGTAAGTCAGTCCTTCTCATTTCTTGTGGACATGGGGGCTGCCTTCTCTGTTTTTACCTTCATACTCTGGACCTCTAGTTCCCTCACAGGTTTCTGTTATGGGAATGGATGGGACCCTCTTCCTTTCCCCTTTTTACACCACTCCTGACATGCAGTTCTGCCTCAAGCTTGCCTCCTTATAGGACCACTGGCAGTTGGAACCACTGGACTCCATCCATCTCCAGCTCACCAAAAGGCTGGACCCTGCAAATTCCCCTATTACTCCTCTCTTTTTTTAAATCCTTACAGGACCGCATCTGCGAAGTTTCTCCAGTCACAGCCACACAGATGTTCCTCCTGACACCCCTCAAAGCCACCACCTTCTGATCTCCCCCTCCCCACGATGCCCCTATTCAGCAGGAAGTAGCCAGACGAATAAACGGCGCCCCTTTTTCTATTTAACACAAAAGGTCAGAATGTAAGGTCGGTGGATAGAGGGATAGTCATGTGGAGAACTCAGACCCGCCCACTTTGGCTAGGACCGCCCACAATCAAGCGTGCCAAAAGAGGCTTCACAGGAACCATTTGGAAAGAAGCCATCGTCTGCCAACCAGTGAAATTTCACCACGTCATAGTAGCTCCACTTTCCTAGAGGGACCCTTTAAATATCTCCCACGCTGTTTAATCCATGCAACTTCCCTAGCCTCCATCTCCTCCATCCATCTTTCCTCGGGGCCAGGGAACCTTGCCGGGCGGGATGTGCACTCTGTACTCAATAAAGCCGTTTATTATTCCACACTTTGTGGCTCCGAACCCTCTTCTTTCCTTCTCGGCGGGGAAAAATACCTTACACCTAGTTCTTTTTTTAATCTGATTTAAATCCATCTTGCTGCATCCTGAATAGTGGCAGCTAGAAGAAAGGGTTATTGTCCTACAAGTCCCATTTTCTAATCAGAGAGAGAGAAGAGAGATACTGAAAACAAAGGGAATAAAGAGAAGCCGCAAGAATAAGGAGTAGAGAGAGAACCAAATAAGACCCAAAATAAATATCTGAGAAAAACCATCTGAACAGCTAGAGAGGTGGGGAATAAGTCTCAGCACAGTCTCTAGGCATTTTCCCTCTAACACAGTGGTTCTCAACCTTTCTAATGCCGTGACCCCACAATACAGTTCCTCATGTTGCGGTGACTCCAAACCAAAAAATAATTTTAGTGGCTACTTCATAACTGTAATTTTGCTACAGTTATGATTCAGAATGTAAATGCCTGATATGCATTATGTATTTTCCAATGGCTTTAGGTGACCCCGCCAGGGTCGTGACCTACAGGTTGAGAACTGCTGCTCTAACATGTTATAGCTGAATCTCAGCACTCACACTCAATGTAGGAGTGAGTGCACGCACGTGTGTACACACAAGTTCTTAGATTGTGAGGAAGGCCTGCCTGTGTGGAGCTGGAGGGAGCAGCAGTCCTCTCTTAGCCCAGAACGTTCTGCCCCCATCTGCATAATTACCTTCCCTGTTCAACCCCCCGCCCCTTCCCAGCCTCTGAGGCTTACAGCACTAGGTCTTTGTGTTTCCAAACAGCTCCCCTGTTGTCTATATATATGTTATGTGTAGAAGGTGTTATATTGAATGGGACACCTGAAACCATGTGAACATAATAATTTTTTTTTAATTAAAAAACAGAAAGAAAAAAAGCAGCTCCCTCCCTGATTGCCACCTTCAGGAAGTGCTGAGCTGCTCAGAGGAGGGAACGGAAGGGAGGAGAGCTAGTTGTCTTCTCTCCAGAGCACTATCCCCTCAAATAGCCCCCTTTACCTACCTTCCCCTCCTCTCCATCTCTTTCATCACTGCCAACAACAGCTGCAAAAACAGCCTCCTCACCCTGAGCAATGGGCTGCAGGGGATATGCCTACTTCCCAGGGCAAGAGACAGCTGGGGGGGGGGCAGCATTCCCAGCAATGCCAATACCCTCTGCCTCCCTTCCCTCCGTAATTCAAGAACAAAAGGGAAAGCCTTCCCAGTCAATCTCTACAGTCACTCTGCAGGCACCCCAGGTTCCCAACATCCCTAACCAGGTTGCCCCCAACCCTGCCCTCCCAAAGTAGTCTGTATTTCTCAGACCTTGGAAAGTCGCTCCAGGGTGTCACCCTGAAAGACAGATCTTGCTCTTTTTTTTTTTTTTTTTTTTGATTTTTTTTTTATCTTGCTCTTGAATGCAAAGAGACAGTGATGAATTCGTCCACACACTAGCAACCTACTTCCATTAACTCCTGTGTCCAAATAATTTCTTTAAATCACCAAGGATGACGTTGGGGGAGGGTAAGGGAAGTTTGTGACATCAATCTTCAATTGGGATTCCTCCTACAAACTTGGCCAGGGCTGGGCAGGAGAAAAACCCTACACACACAACTCTGGGGGCTTCTAAGGCAAAGCAAGGAAATGAGACCTCACCTCCCCACCCCATCCCCACCATCCCACAGTGCCTCCTCTGACCTAGGTTATTTCCACCCACCCCTTGGGTCCTTGGAGAAACAACAGAGATATGGACTTATATACCCCTTCCTGGAGGTTTCGGGGCTCTGGCTGCTCTTGGGCAAGGTGGGGCTACCTTTTAGGAGCATCCTGACCCCTTAGGCAGACAAGAGAGCATATCCTGTGTGCCCAGCATCCAGGAGGACCCAAAGGAACAGATCAAGAAAACTAAGATCTGTACTACAGTTCCAGGTTTAATCATTCCTTTGCAAATTACTCCACTTAATGACCTCGTTTCACAGATGAGGAAAGTGGAGTGTCAGAGGGCTTGACTTGGACTTGTCCAAAGCTACCAGCCAGAAAAGGAACAAATATGCATCAAGCACAGGTCTTCAAAGCCTACTTCAGGGAGATCAATCCTGGTAGGGAGGGGGACCAAGAAGCAGGTGACCTTTCATTTGCTAAGTGTGCCCATCTATTCTTGGATCCAAAACACAGGATCATGAAAAAATAAAATAAAATAAAATGAAACAAAACAAAACACAGCCTCATGAGTACAAAGCCTACAGTTCTAGCCTCTGCCCAGCTTATACTGCCTGCCTGCAGGCCAGCCTCCAGCTGGAAGGTTTGTACATCTTGGGGATGGGCCAGGTGGGGTCCAGAAGGCAGAACGGACAGAGAAGGGAAATGCTGGAATTTCTCCAGGGCCCAGGAGCAGGAGAAGGGATGAGAGCTGCGCAGATGGGCCTGAATAGGCCATGTGGGGAGGTTGGGCTATAGGAAAAGTGTGGACACAAAGTGGCCTGGCTGAAGCATGGCTTTGCCCAGTTGGCGACCTAGCACTTCTCCCTTCCTCTATTCTCCTCATCTCCCTCTAAATTGCCTGCTTTAAATGTGATTCTTTCCAAATGCCCCTCTCCCCCCAAGGGACTGGCATGTGGAGGGATGCTGCAGACTGATGACTGACATAGCCTTCCTCCAGCAGCAGCAGGCTGGGGAGCTGGCGGCCCAGACCACAACAGGAACAGCTTGTGATGTTCTGTTCCAGCAGATTGGAGAGGGCTCCCCATGGCTTAGACCTGAGGCTGAGGAGCCAGGATGGACAAAGCAGGAAAGAGGAGGCCACCAAACTCTTGGCCAACCAGTGGCTTATTGGTGCCTGGAAATATAAGAGCCCATATGGGCTCTCCATGCCCAGAAGGAGAAAAGTCAGCATTGTCCAGTCCTGTGATGCTGAGGGATGTTGGGGGCTCAGTGTTGGCATCCCCATTAGAGGTAGTTAACTTGTCCCAGGCCCAGTGTTCCCAGAAATGAGGGGTGGTGAGCATAAACCAGTCATCAGCACTTTCTAGCTCCTTCCATACTTTTTTTTTTTTTTTTCTTTCTGAAGCTGGAAATGGGGAGAGACAGTCAGACAGACTCCCGCATGTGCCCGACCAGGATCCACCCGGCACGCCCACCAGGGGCGAGGCTCTGCCCACCAGGGGGCGATGCTCTGCCCCTCTAGGCATCCCTCTGTTGCGACCAGAGCCACTCTAGCGCCTGGGGCAGAGGCCAAGGAGCCATCCCCAGCACCCGGGCCATCTTTGCTCCAATGGAGCCTCGGCTGCGGGAGGGGAAGAGAGAGACAGAGAGGAAGGAGAGGGGGAGGGGTGGAGAAGCAGATGGGCGCTTCTCCTGTGTGCCCTGGCCAGGAATCAAACCCGGGACTTCTGCACGCCAGGCCGACGCTCTACCACTGAGCCAACCGGCCAGGGCCTCCTTCCATACTTCTTAATGGTAGAAACTCATCTCTTCTCTCGAGCGTTTCACTGAAAGGGGTGTGGGGAGAGAAGAGTGTATCTTTGCCTCTTCACATCCTGTGGAACTACCAGTAGTTGGAGTTGGTAGGACCAAGAGGAGCAAGAGACAAATACTTTTGAGATTGGATTCAAGGCATAGCCTCCTGTCTGAGAATATGATCTGGTCACACCTAGATGAGGGCCCTCCCAGTATTTCCCCCGTAGACTAAAGCCACGGGACCCGAACTCTTCAAGAGCAGCTGCAGCAATAGCGGCCAACATAGAAGCACAGAGTTTTAGAACTGAACAGCCCTCAGGGATCCCCTAGTTCCAGGCCAAAGGACCTCACCACCTATTTGGTGACAAAACAATGTGTGGGTTTGGGATTTTGGAGGGGGAAGCAGGTGATGTGGGAGAGAGGCCTTCATGGAGAGAAGTGCTCAATAAATGCTCGATGAGGGTCCTGGTACCAGAATATGCTTCCAAAGGAGCCCACTGTCCTTTCATGTGGGGAGTGAGCGGGCCGGAGTGGGAGAGGGGGGTCTTGCTATCTCACCCACGGTGAGGAAGGGACCTAGTCCGGTATCTCTGCCAAAATGGAAGTGGAAGGACAGGTTCCCATTAGATGGGCCACCTACACTGGCATGAATCATTTTCAGGGCACCTCTGAGCCTGTCTTGGGCCCTGATCTTTCAGGAGTCCCCAAACTTTTTACACAGGGGGCCAGTTCACTCTCCCTCAAACCGTTGGAGGGCCGCCACATACAGTGCTCCTCTCACTGACCACCAGTGAAAGAGGTGCCCCTTCCGGAAGTACGGCGGGGGCGGATAAATGGCCTCAGGGGGCTGCATATGGCCTGCAGGCGGTAGTTTGGGGATGCCTGGTAGATGCTTCCTCTCCAGCTGAGGCCGGGAAGCTGGTGCAGACACTCTCCACAGTCCTGCCATTAAGGAACCTGATTAGCAGAGCCCCATGCCAGGCTGCTAATGGGTTGGGGACATTAAGCATAAATGGTTTCCCAGACATCAGCATTGGGCAGAGCCCAGGAACAAACAAATATTTTAATTTTAAAGAAATAGAAATGTGGGAAGAGAGGGGGTTCCCTCTGCCTCTTTGGCATCTATTGTTCTCTCATCTCCCCCTTGCAACACTTTCCACAATCCTCAGGACCAGGGCTTCCCTGCCCTAGGAGGGCTGTGCAGAGGGGTTGGGAGACCGGGTGCATGCAGACAAGAGACCTTCACTTTCCTAGACATATGGGAGTGGAAGAGATTCTCAAAGATCTACAGGGAGGGAGAATTCTGAGACTGACTTGGCTAACAACTCTTGTCGGTCAGAAAATGCTTGACATCTAATTTGAATTCATTTTCTAAAAACTCAAGGCCCAGTTTCCTGTGTTTGGAGAGTGGGAGGAAAGGACTGGAGTGGAAGATCAAGAATGGAACATTTTTAGACCCAAATTAGTTGTTCTAGAGGCTAATGGTTCCACCCATTAGCCTGTGTGTTTGGGATCAGCAGGAGCAGCCATCTGAGAACTTGCTAGAAATGAAAATTCTCAGGCCCCATCCTAGAAGTACTGAATTAGTGAACTCTGGGTGGCAACTGGCAAGCTTGTTTTAACAAGCCCCCCAAGTGGTTCCAGTGCATGTTACAGTTCGAAAACCACTGCTCTTGGCATTACCTCTGAGATGGAAGGGGGATGTCAAAAGAGAAATAAGAATTAGAAGGGGGTGCAGACAAGCAGCCTTGTCTAAGGGGGGGAAAGTTGGAACTTTCCCACTGTGGAAATTCAAAGGCAGGCCTCAGAGGGAGCCTCTGATCTTTTCAGGCTGTAAATGTCAAAGCAGTGTGTAAGTGGCCCTGCATGGAGGAGTCTGGGAAAAAAACCCAACCCTGACCTTTTGCATTTTGCCTAGAGCAGGAAAAGATAATGGAACAATTGTTTCAGGTAATATATTTCCTACCCAACTTTTCTTTTTTTTTTTAATTTTTATTTTATTTATTCATTTTTAGAGAGGAGAGAGAAAGGGAGAGAGAGAGAGAGAGACAGAGAGGGAGAGAAAGACAGAGAGAAGGAGCTGGAAGCATCAACTCCCCTATGTGCCTTGACCAGGCAAGCCCAGGGTTTCGAACTGGCGACCTCAGCATTTCCAGGTCGACGGTTTATCCACTGTGCCACCACAGGTCAGGCACCCTACCCAACTTTTCTGAGCTACCTTGTCCTCCAGCTGCAACGCCCCCCACAATCCCACTCACCACCCCCACTCCCATCCCTCTCCTCCATCTCCCCCATCTCCCCAACCCTCTGGCCACCCTACTAGTCTTATGTCTTTTTCCTTAGCTATTGAATGAGAACAGGTTCAAACTGTTTCTTAATCAGTCCAGCAGTGAGTGAGGCCTTACTCCTAAGAGAAGAAGCACAACGTAACATAGAACTATAACCTATACTGTATTGGGTCAACCTCTCTTTTTTACTTTTTTGTTTTGTTTTTTGTTTTATTTTTTATTTTTAAAGAGACAGAGAGAGAGTCAGAGAGAGGGATAGACAGGGACAGACAGACAGGAATGGAGAGATGAGAAGCATCAATCATTAGTTTTTTGTTGCGCATTGCAACACCTTAGTTATTCATTGATTGTTTTCTCATATGTGCCTTGACCGTGGGCCTTCAGCAGACTGAGTAACCCCTTGCTGGAGCCAGCAACCTTGGGCCCAAGCTGGTGAGCTTTTTGCTCAAACCAGATGAGCCTGCGCTCAAGCTGGCGACCTCGGAGTCTCGAACCTGGGTCCTCGGCATCCCAGTCCAATGCTCTATCCACTGCGCCACCGCCTGCTCAGGCTCTTTTTTACTTTTTTAATTTTTTTAATGTTTATTTTATTTATTTTAGAGAGAGAGGAAAGAAGATAGAAAGAGAGAGAGAGAGTGAGAGAGAGAGAGGAACGTTAATCTGTTCCTGTATGTGCCCTGACCAGGGATTGAACCAGTAACCTCTACACTTTGGGACGATGCTCTAACCAACTGAGTATACCACCAGAGCAGGTCAGCCTGTCTTTATACTCTACCCTCTTCCCCCACCCAGGCCACAACAGTTCATGGTGCTGTCATAAATAAAGGAGTCACTCTTTCCCTGATCTTTTATACTATACCTGAGTGGTCATACTTGTAAAGAAAAATAAAAAGGATAATATTAAGGCTCCTAACAAACCCGTAACTCTCCTGAGGGCCAGTGGTGGTCTATCACTTATTTTCCTTTTAAATCCACCATATTAAATACCTAACATACGGAATGGCTAATGAACATTTGATAAATTGAACTGAAATAACAAACTAAAGTGTCTCTGCTTCCAAACTGGAACCATGGCAGAGATCAAGAAATTGGTCCTTCCCTGATCAGTCAGCTCAGCAGTAGAGTGTCAGCCTGGCATGTGGAAGTCCCTGGTTTGTTTCCCTGTCAGGGCACATAGAAGAAGAGACCATCTGACTCTCTACCCTCCCCTTTCTCTCTCTCTCTCTCTTTCTTACAGCCATGGCTCAAATGGTTCAAGCAGGTTGGCCCCAGGCACTGAAGATGGCTCCATGGCCTCACCTCAGGTGCTGAGCAATGGAGCTGCAGCCCCAGATGGGCAGAGCATTGCCCCCTAGGGGGCTTGCCAGGTGGATCCCTGTTGGGGTACATGCAGGAGTCTGTCTCTCAGCTTTCCTGCCTCTCACTTAAAAAAAATAAAAGAAAGAAATGGGTCCTTTCCTAAAACAATTAGGAAAGAAACCCCTTCCTGCCATTTTTGAGACCAGGCACTGCCGTCTTCATCTATCATTCATTTAACAAACATGTATAGCACATCCACTGTATATGGACCCTCAATGTCATGTTCTAGTTGGGAGAAACAGATATAAGGTAAGTGAACATGAAATATTTCAGGTGACATTCATTGACTTGGGGAAAAAAGTAGCGTAAAGGGGCTAGAGATGGTGGGAATAGGCATCAAGAAAAGATGCTCTGCCTGACCAGGCAGTGGCGCAGTGGATAGAGCGTCAGATTGGGATGTGGAGGACCCAGGTTCGAGACCCCGGTCGCCAGCTTGAGCATGGGCTCATCTGGTTTGAGCAAAGCTCACCAGCTTGAACCCAAGGTCGCTGGCTTGAGCAAGGGGTTACTCGGTCTGCTGAAGGCCCGCAGTCAAGGCACATATGAGAAAGCAATCAGTGAACAAACAACTAAGGTGTCGCAACGAAAAACTGATGATTGATGCTTCTCATCTCTCTCGGTTCCTGTCTTTGTCTGCCCCTGTCTATCCCTCTCTCTGACTCTCTGTCTCTGTAAAAAAAGAAAGAAAGAAAGAAAGAAAGAAAGAAAGAAAGAAAGAAAGAAAGAAAGAAAGAAAGAAAGAAAGAAAGAAAAAGATGCTCTGAGGAAATAGCATTTGAGCAAATATCTGAAGGAAATAGACTTGCGCTATCTGGGGGAAGAGTGTTCCAGGCAGAGGGAACAGGAATTGCAAAAGCCCTGAGATGGGAGCATTTTGAAAAAAGTACAGCATGGCTAGAGTGGAATGAGCAAGAGGGACAGATGTAGGAGATGAGATCAGAGGACCTTGTAGACCACAGTAAGGATTTTAGATTTCATTCTGAGAGAGAAGTCATTAGAAAGTCTGCACAGAGAAATGGCATGTTCTGATTGTAGAGAATGATGTGTTGAGAACATCCTGATGAGACGTGAGCAGAGGGATATCTGCAACTTTCAGGTCATTTTCTTAAAGGAATAGCCCTGCCCTCTACTTCTTCCTTCTCCCCTTTCCACAGGCTAGACTTCCATGGGCATGATAGGGGCAGCTGCTGCAGCTAGCTTAGGCCACAAGATGAAAGTTACATGTCGAAGATGACAGGGTAGCAAGCCAGCAGAAGCTAGAATCCCTGACCTTGTGGAATGACTATATCAACCCCCGACTACTAAGTACAGGTTCACACTTGAGAAAGAAGCAACCTTCTAACTTGCTTAAAGCACGGTATTTTGGAGACTCTGATAATACCAGCCTAATCTGAATTGTAACTCATTCAGAGGTGATTGCAATTGCCTAGGTAATGATGGTGGCTCTGATGAGAGTGGGAGTGGTATAAGTAGCCAGATTCTGGAGATAATTTAAAAGGTAGAATTGAGAGCATTTTCTGAGAAATCAGATAAAGGTATGAAAGAAAGAGAAGAGCCAGGAATTATTCCCAATGCGTAACCTGGGAGACTAGCTGCACTTATTGCAGTGGAGAAGACTGGGGACCGGTGTGTTTGAGTGGACTAGGACTGACATATACATGCAGGTGTCCAGTAGCAGCTGGATATTATTCTACCGTTCAGGAGAGAGGCAGGGGCTGAAGATATCCATTTGGGATTTATTAACATGTAGCCAAATTTAACATCCCGAGATAGATGAGATTTTTTAGGGAGAGTAGATAAAGTAGAATAGAGGTGTGATGACAGTCCTCAGGCATCACAGAAATGGGGAGATGAGAAGGAGCCAGCACAGGAGACCAAGGAGGTAAGAAAAGAAATGAGAGAGAGGTGTTTTGGAAGCCAAACAAAAGGTTTCTTGGGGATTTTTTTAATTTATTGATTTTAGAGAGAGAAGAAGGGAGGAGAGAGAAAGAAAGGAATACTGATTTATTGTTCTACCTATTATGCCTTCATTAGTTGATTCTTTCTTTCTTATCATTTGTTTGTTTATTTTTGCAGTAAGTAAAGGAAGATTTTATTGGCCGTATAGGAAGAAAGTTAAAGGAAAGGGGGACCATGGAGACAAGTTCAAGGGGTTTGCCCAGGCTGAACTGCTGCTGCCCACTGCTCCCCCAGCTACAAGTCTCGTGGGGTCCCTTAGAGCTTAGAAGAAAGAAAGAGGCAAGGAGAACATGCCCTGGAGAAGAAGAGAAGAAGGAGAAGGGGGAAGGAAAAGGCATGAATGTACTCCTGGAAGGGAGAGTGCTCATTGGTCGATTCTTGCATGTGTCCTGACTGAGGATCGAATCTGCAACCTTGGTGCATTAGGATGATGCTCTAACCAACGGAGCTACCTGGCCAGGGCAAAGAGACTGTTTTAAGAAGGAATGAACAACCATCCATGTCAAATGCTACTGCTAGGATGAGTAAAATGAGGACAAAGAGATGAACTATGAAATTGGCAACAGGGAAGTCGCTGGTGACACTGACATGAGAATTTTCAGTGGAGCGTAGAGGACAAAAAAGAATAAAAAGAGAGGAAGTACAGACAACTCTGAATTCTGGGCAGGCATAAATCATTCCAGCAATCTAACTCCCACCCTTCCTATCACAGTTACAAGCATTCTGAAGGACATCAATGTACCCAGCTGCCCTTCCCCGCGTGTCTGAATGACCCTGCTGTCTCCTCTCCTGGATTCCCAAGGCTTGGGAGCCCAGCCCTCCCTGCTGCTTTGCCTCTGCCCTGCTGGCTCCCAAGGCCACTGTCAAGGACTGCCTGCACAGCCCAGGCAGCCAGGCCTGACTTTCCTGGATCATAATTAGTGCTGCTGCTAACAATGTTTGGCCCCTGTGGAATAGCAACCTGGGAAATTCTGATAGTTGCAATTTTCTCCCTCAGTGCTTTCCTGGATGCAATTTCCCAGCCAGTGCCTGTGCTGCCTTTTCACCAGGGAGAATGAAGACAGTTCCTCAGATGCCATTCCAGGGAACCTAATCAGTTAGCTGAAGTCATGTCCTAGCCATTATCATGGCATTATCATATTAACACAGGCACCAGCTTTGGGGAAGGTAGGGAGGTTGGGAAGAGGTGAGGGCTCCAAGCCAGCTCTACACAGCACGCAGTGAGCATTGTTAGTGGCATGACCAGAAAACTGATGGCTGGAGAGAAGGGAGCCCTCCCGGAAGAGCTCTGCAGTTTTCAGCAGAGATGCAGCTGAACCATTCCCTCTTTCCTGGTGAGAAGCCTCCCTGGAACCCTATCCCCAGGGGAGAGAGCCTCAGCAGTCAGAGCCCTGGACACTGTCCCACGACCTGCCATCCTGAGGTGGGGCCTGCGCAAATCTCAGACCCAGCTCTCTTCTGCCCCAGCAGCCTCAAGTCTTGGCCTCATCCCATAGCACTCCTGACCTCCGGGGTCTGGAGACTTCATCGCCCCAGTGGGCCTCCAGCTCTCCAGGGCGGGGGGCTATCGTGGGTGCCATGCATCAAAGTCTTGGAAGAGAAAGTTGTGTTGGCTTAAGGCTCCTGGGGTTGCTAGACCTTGGCTTCTGCTACAGAAGATAAGGACAGAAACCAACAGCCTGACCAGGCAGTGGCGCAGTGGATAGAGGGTTGGACTGTGACGCGGAGGACCCAGGTTTGAGACCCCGAGGTCGCCGGCTTAAGTGCGGGCTCATCTGGTTTGAGCAAAAGCTCACCAGTTTGGACCCAAGGTCGCTGGCTCAAGCAAAGGGTCACTCAGTCTGCTGTAGCCCCCTACTCAAGGTACATATGAGAAAGCAATCAATGAACAACTAAGGTGCCACAATGAAAAACTGATGATTGATGCTTCTTATCTCTCTCCGTTCCTGTCTGTCTGTCCCTATCTGTCCCTCTCTTTGTCTCTCTCTATCTCTGTCAAAAAAAAAAAAAAGACAGAAACCAACATTTATAAGACATCTGCTACCTGGAAGACCAATGTAAAGTTATCGACTGTTATTCTATAACCATTTGAGTCCAACTCTTAGGGCACAGTAAGCTCAAATAGGTTAGTGTCAGAATGCATGAAGAGCCATGTGGGGCCTCTCAGGACACTCCAGGGCAGGCACTGAAATTGAAAAGGGATTTAGATTGACACTCTTCAATGGCTGAAGGTCATGGCTCTTCCTTGCCAGGCTCCAATTTGCCTTAAAGTGATTCAGACACACTGGGTAAGTCTGGTTGCTGCTGGGGAACTCTTTACTTTAGGTTGAGGTTTCTAAGAAAGGTAATCTGGCCCTATTTGTCTTTTTTTCATGGGCCCATACATTAGAGTGTCTGGCCAGCCTATGTACTGACTTACCTTGGGCCAAAACCTCCCTCTGATCCAATCACTTAGGGCAGAGGAGGTGGGTAAGTGGTGGTTTAAGAAACTGGGGGGGGGGGGCTGATCAGGCGGTGGCACAGTGGATAGAGCGTTGAACTGGGATGTGGAGGAGCCAGGTTCGAGACCCCGAGGTTGCCAGCTTGAGTGCGGGCTCATCTGGCTTGTGCAAAAAGCTCACCAGCTTGGACCCAAGGTCGCTGGCTCAAGGAAGGGGTTACTCGGTCTGCTAAAGGCCCATGGTCAAGGCACATATGAGAAAGCAATCAATGAACAACTAAGGTGTCACAATGAAAAACTGATGATTGCTGCTTCTCATCTCTCTCTGTTCCTGTCTGTCTGTCCCTATCTACCCCTCTCTCTCTCTGTCCCTGTAAAAAAATTAAATAAAAGAAAAAAAACTGGGGGTGGGGGTGTCATGTGGTATATAATATGGCTTACATTCAAGTTTTGGCCAGTACAGAGTCTCTTAAAGGGGGCTGTGGAGTGGGTAGGTGGGTAAGCAGATTTAATATACCCTAATAAATATACAAATTACTTAACCTCTCTGGGCCTTAGTTGTTTTCTCATCTATATAAATGGGATGATAATTCCAACCCCATAGGGTTGTTGTAAAGACTAAATGAGAGAACAAAAGTCAAAGTTGCTAGCAGGTACTTAATAACACAGTAGATGCTTAATAAATGTCGGTTTCCCTTCCCTCTTATAGGAAAGGCCACTTCCAATGCTATATTTACCTGAACTAAAACAATTTTTTTTAAACCAAGAGGGATTCTGTCTTCTACAGCAGATTAAAGTCTCCCTGAGGATAAACATCATGACTCATTCCCCTTTTGTCTCCCTTTTGGCACCTCTACATGATATATTTTATTCTCTCATGCTGAAATGAGCCTCCTAGCCAAGCACCTAGTAGGAGAGAAATGAGGTGTCCTCCTTTATATTCCTGGAAGGCCAGTATTGCTAGCTAATCTTCTCCGAAAGCCATTGGCGACATGAATGATGTGGAGCAAAAAGGAATGCTATGTCAAAAGGAAGATAAATGTGCCCCAGCTCTTATGAGGACACTTTGATTGAAAGCCCAGGACAAGGCAGCATTTTTCTTTTCTTTTTTTTTTTTTTAAATAGCATTTTATTTTTATTTTTTTTATTTATTTTTTTTTTTTTTTACAGAGACAGAAAGTGAGTCAGAGAGAGGGATAGACAAGGACAGACAGACAGGAACGGAGAGAGATGAGAAGCATCAATCATTAGTTTTCCATTGCGTGTTGCAACACCTTAGTTGTTCATTGATTGCTTTCTTATATGTGCCTTGACCGTGGGCCTTCAGCAGACTGAGTAACCCCTTGCTGGAGCCAGCGACCTTTGGTTCAAGCTGGTAGGCTTTTGCTCAAACCAGATGAGCCCACGCTGAAGCTGGCGACCTCGGGGTCTCAAACCTGGGTCCTCTGCATCCCAGTCCGACGCTCTATCCACTGCGCCACTGCCTGATCAGGCAAGGCAGCATTTTTCTCTGAAAGCTATGAGACAATAGAAATAAAAGTCTTCCCCCAACTCAGGGGCCTGGGGTAGAAGATTTACTTTTCTATGGTTATTCTATGCTCAGAGGAGTTGTCCTAGGCTTCATTTGATCAGTGACTCAAGAAATTAAATATTTATAAAGTATCTGCTGTCATAGAACTTACAAGCCCATGAGGGAGAGACAATCAAACAATCCCACTCATGAATATGTAAGTGCAAACATGATGAACATTATGAAACATGTTCTAGTCCTGGCTGGGTAACTCAGAGCATTGTCCTGATATGCCAAGGTTGCAGGTTCAATCCCTGGTCAGGACACATACACAAATCAACCAGTGAATGTGTAAGTAAGTGGAACAAGCCTGACCAGGCAGTGGCACACTAGATAGAGCATTGGCCTGGGACACAGAGAAACTAGGCTCGAAACCTCGAGATCACTGGCTTAAGCACCGGCTTATCTGGTTTGAGTGCAAGGTTGCTAGCTTGAGCATGGAATTATAGACATGACCACATGGTTGCTGGCTTGAGCCTGATGGTTGCTGGCTTGAGCCTAAGGTCACTGGCTTGAGCAAGGGGTCACTGGCTTGGCTAGAGCCCCCCAGTCAAGGCACACATGGGAAAGCAATCAATGAACAAATGAGGTGCTGCAATGAAAAATTGATGCTTCTCTCTGTCTGTCCCCCCACCCCCATCACTCTTGCTAAAAATAAATAAATAAATAAATAAATAAATAAATAAATAAATGGAACAATAAATTGAGATTTCTTTCTCTCTCTTTGTTTAAAAACAAAAACAAAAACATGTTCTAGGAGAGTATATACCAAAGAACCTGACTTAGACTGAGGAGTCAGACCATGTTAAAGATTTTGACCTTCATTGTGAGAGCAATGGGAGGTTATTGAAAGGTTTAAGTAGGGTTGCCTGACCAGGTGGTGGTGCAGTGGATAGAGCATCAGATTGGGATGCGGAGGACCCAGGTTCAAAACCCCAAGGTCACCAGCTTGAGCGCAGGCTTATCTGGCTTGAACGCAGGCTCACCAGCTTGAGCATGGGGTCACTGGCTTGAGCATGGGATCATAGACATGACCCCAAGGTTGCTGGCTTGAGCCCAAAGGTCACTGGCTTGAAGCCCAAGGTCACTGTCTTGAGCAAGGAGCCACAATGAAGAATTGATGCTTCTCATCTCTCTCCCTTCAGGTCTGTCTGTTCCTATCTGTCTCTCTCTCTCTCTCTGTCACACACACAAAAAAAAGGTTTAGGTAGGATTTTGGCATATGTTTTGAAAAGATCACTCAGCTACAATGAGGAGAATAGGCTGTAAGAGTATTGTTGTATTGATAGTAATTCCAGGAAGAGATGATGGTGTCTTTAACTTGGGTAGTGGTGATGGTGGTGAAGATAAAGAGAAGTTATGAATCAAAAGGATATTTGGGAGATAAAATTAACAGGTTGGTGATGCAAAAGTGCATGTGGTAAGGACAAGGATTCTGGTTTGTATAAATGGATGGAAGACAACAAGGGAGAAGAGCACAGGTGAAATCTTAGGTTATTCTGGAGGAGCCTTTGAGGTATCAAAGTGCCAATGTTGAATTGGCAGCTGGATACATGGTTCTGGAGCTCCAGGGAGAGGTCAGGGTCAAGTATATATGGTATGTCATTTGTTCAGACATCGTTCGAAAGCAGTAGAAGAGCTCACCTAAGGAGAGAGTAGAGAGTGAGAAGAAAAGAGGACCTGAAGAACTCAGACATATCACTTAGGACAATGATTCTTAAGATGCGATCCATGGACCTCAGGGAGGTTTCCAAGATCCTAAAGGTCCACAAGGTCAAAACTGTTTTCATAACACTATTAATGCCTGACCAGGTGGTGGTGCAGTGGATAGAGCTTCGGACTGGGATGCAGAGGACCAAGGTTCAAGACCCCGAGGTTGCCAGCTTGAGTGCGAGCTCATCTGGTTTGAGCAAAGCTCACCAGCTTGGACCCAAGGTCGCTGGCTTGAGCAAGAGGTTACTCGGTCTGCTGAAGGCCCGCAGTCAAGGCACATATGAGAAAACAATCAGTGAACAAACAACTAAGGTGTCGCAACGAAAAACTGATGATTGATGCTTTTCATCTCTCTCCGTTCCTGTCGCAACAAAAAACTGATGATTGATGCTTCTCATCTCTCTCCATTCCTGTCTGTCTGTCCCTGTCTATCCCTCTCTCTGACTCTCAGTCTCTGTAAAAACAAACAAACAAAACACTATTAATGCATTCTTTGTCTTTACTACTGTGTTCACATTTACAGCAATGGTACAAAAGCAATGGTTGTTAAAATAGATTGCACATTAGCTCAAATCAAAGCAGTGGCACTAAACTGTACTAGTAGTCCTTATACTCCTCACTGCCACACACATTCAGTAAAAAAAAAAAAAAAATCTCTTTTGTTTAGGAATATCCTTGATTAAACAGTAAAAGTTATTAATTTTTACTAAATTCAATCTCTGAGTACATCTTTTAAATATTCTGCCCGATGAAATAGAAAGTACACATAAAATACTTCCTCTGGCCTGACCAGGCAGTGGCATAGTGGATAGAGCATCAGACTGGGATGCCGAGGACCCAGGTTCAAAACCCTGAGATTGCTGGTTTGCACGTGGGCTTATCCAGCTTGAGCGTGGGCTCGCCAGCTTGAGCGCAGGGTCACTGGCTTAAGTGTGGGATCATAGACATGACCCCATGGTCACTGGTTTGAGCCCAAGGTCGCCAGCTTAAACAAGGGGTCACTCGCTCTGCTGGAGCCCCCCAATCTAGGCACATATGAGAAAGCAATCAATGAACAACTAAGGTGCCACAACAAAGACTTGATGCTTCTCATCTCTCTCCCTTCCTGTCTGTCTGTCCCTATCTGTCCCTCTCTCTGTCTCTTTGTCTCTGTCAAAAAACAACAACAACAACAAAAAAACCTTCCTCAGTATTCCAAGTGCAATAGTTGTTATGCCTCCAGGGAAAGTACTTATGCAATTGTTTGAGTTTCAGGCTGAACTAGCCTCTTTTTCCATGGAACATCATTTTTACTTGAAAGAACAACTGAAAGACAAACTATGATTATTCATATTTGAGTGTTTGGCAGACAGTTTCCCAAAAATGAACAAAACAAGCCTGTCACTTCAAGGATAACAACTGAAAGCATTTGTTGCCAATGATAAAACCCAAGCTTTCAAAAGAAAATTAGAATTTTAGAACACTTGTATCTGCCATCATGAACTTGACAGCTTCCTAATGCTTAAAGACTCCTCTAAAGAGATTGATGATGATATAATAAATGTGATTTTTTAAATTTATTATTATTGATTTGAGAGAGAGTGAGAAACATCAATTTGTTGTTTTACTTATTTATGTGTTCATTGGTTGATTCTTATATATGCCCTGACCAGGATTGAACCCATAACCTTGGCATATAAGGATGATGCTCTAACCAACTGAGCTTCCAGGCAAAGGTCTAATGGATGTGATTTTTAAAATATAGTAAAATATATCAACATTTGGAAGATCTGTATAACTCAAGAGAATCTATATTTTCCAAATGATCAATGCTTGATGTTACAAAATCTATTCATGGGACAAGATAAGCTAATGGATTTTAATGTAATAGAGTAGGTATTGATTGATATGGTTTCAGATTCCACATTGCAAGTAACCTTTAAGAAATTACCATATGTAGAGTTTTGGTGTAGTATCAAAGAAAAAATATCTACAATTGTTTGAAACCTAAAATACTCTTCCCTTCCCAAGTCTATGGAGGCCAGATTTCTTCATGTACTTCAACCAAAACACATATTGAAACTAACTGATGCATCTGAGAGAGCAAGGTGAGTCACCAGCAGCTCTTCTGGAGTCATCCAAGAAAATCTGGCCAGGGTGTTCATTCTTGCAATGTCTGCTCAAATTGGCACGGTCTGATCCGAAAACATGGCCTTAGTATGTGCTCCCGTGTTCCCTCAGCACACGAAGGATATAGGCTACACTAAGTTGGACTAAGTGAACCTCCTTGAATGGGTCATTCAAGACATCTACCTTACTGCAGAAACAATGCTAGCTAGCTTTTTGTACAGAAAACAAAAATTTTTTAAACTTAAAAAAAAAAGCTTATTGCCAGTTGGCTCAGTGGTAAAGCGTCAGGCCAGCATGTAGATGTCCCAGGTTCGACTTCCAGCCAGGGCACACAGGAGAAGCACCCATCTACTTCTCCACCTCTCCCCTTCTTGCTTCTTTCTATCTCTATCTCTCTCTTCTCCTCCCTTCCAGCAGCCATGGCTTGATTTGAGCATGTTGGCCCCGGGTGCTAAGGATGACTCCATGGCCTCTGCCTCAGGTGTGAAAAAATGGCTCTGGTTGCAATGGGGAAAGGGCTCCAGATGGGCAGAGCATCACCCCCTAGTGGGCTTGCCAGGTGGATCCTGGTTAGAGCGCATGTGGGAGTCTGTCTCTCTGCCTCTACTCCTCTCACTGAATTAAGAAAAAAAACTAATTGCAAGATTAGAAATGATAATTCAGGTGTCTTCTATTAAGCCAGATATTAAAGAGATTTTTAAAAATGCAAAACATGCCTGGCTGGGTAGTTCAGTTGGTTAGAGCATCATCCTAATATGCCAAGGTTGTAGGTTTGATTCCTGGTCAGGACACATACAAGAATCAACCAACAAATCCATAAGTAAGTGGAGCAACAAATCGATGTTTCTTTCTTTTCCCTCTCTCTCTAAAATTAAAAAATAAAAATTAGCCTGACCAGGTGGTGGTGCAATGGATAGAGAGTTGGCCTGGGACGCTGAGAACCCAGGTTCGAAACCCCAAGAAGGTTGCCAGCTGGAGCGCGAGCTCATCTGTCTTGAGTGCAGGCTCACCAGCTTGAGCACGGAGTTGCTGTCTTGATTGTGGGATCATAGACATGACCCATGGTCACTGGCTTGAACCCAAAGGTCACTGGCATAAAGCCCAAGGTTGCTGGCTTGAGCAAGGGGTCATTGGTTCAACTGGAGCCCCCTGGTCAAGACATACATGAGAAAGCAATCAATGAACAACTGAGGTGCCGCAACTATGAATTGATACTTCTCATCTCTCTCCCTTCCTGTCTGTCTGTCCCTTTCTCTCTCTCTCTCTCTCTCTCTCATTCTCACTAAAAAAATAAAAATTACCCCCCACAAAATGCAAAACATGACAATCTTATCACTAATTTTTTAAATATAGTTCTCTTTTAAAGAAAATGTGCTATTTAAGTTTACATATGACTTATTGTTGTTAAATGGGTTAATAAATATTCTTTCAATTTTTCAGTTTTAATTGTTAATACAGTAACTATCAATAGATATAACTCATATAAACAAAAGGTCTGAGAGGCCCTCAACAATTTTAAAGAGTATAAAGAAATCCTGAGACCAAAAAATTTGACAACTGGCCCTGGCCGGTTGGCTCAGTGGTAGAGCATCGGCCTGGCGTGCAGGAGTCCCGGGTTCGATTCCCAGCCAGGGCACACAGGAGAAGCGCCCATCTGCTTCTCCACCCCTCCCCCTCTCCTTCCTCTCTGTCTCTCTCTTCCCCTCCCGCAGCCGACGCTCCATTGGAGCAGCGTTTGCCCAAGCCGTGCGCTGAGGATGGCTCCTTGGCCTCTGCCCCAGGCGCTAGAGTGGCTCTGGTTGCGGCAGAGCGACGCCCCAGATGGGCAGAGCATCGCTCCCTGGTGGGCGTGCCGGGTGGATCCCCGTCGGGCGCATGCGGGAGTCTGTCTGACTGTCTCCCCGTTTCTGGCTTCGGAAAAATACAAAAAAGAAAAAAATTTTTTGACAACTGCTGATTTATAAACTGCAACCCCCTCATTCTATCCATCTCCATGAACAAACAACTTGGAATACAGTATCTCTCTTAATTTGTAAATATCTCTAGGGAAGAGGAAACATTATGACTGGCACATACAATGTTTTGGAACTGCAGGGATGGACCCCCCCCTGAAGTTTCCAAAATGTACCAGGAAAAGTCTTCTATTGGAAACCCCCACCCACCCTGTCATTCTCTCTTTCCCCCAAAAGTAATGGTTCAAATGAGTCACTAAATCTAACATCTTACTCCATGAGTGCCATCACTTCTTCCCATCAGCACATCCTACTCTTGGTTTTTTATTTTTATGCTCATAGTAATCTTTTGTTTGTTTTTTGTTTTTTAATTCAGTGAGAGGAGGAGAGTCAGACTCAGACTCTTGCATGTGCCCTGACTGGGATCCACCAGAGAAACCCACTAGGGGGCAATGCTCTGTCCATCTGGGGCGTTGCTTGGTTGCTCAGCAACTGAGCTCTTCTTAGTGCCTGAGGCGGAAGCCATGGAGCCATTCTCAACCCCTGGGGCCAACTCCCTCCAATTGAGCCATGGCTACAGGAGGGGAAGAGAGAGAGAGAAAGAAAGAAGCAAGAGAGGGAGGGATGGAGAAGCAGGTGGGCACTTCTCCTGTGTGCCCTGACCAAAAATCAAAATCAGGACATTTACACACCAGACTGATATTCTACCACTGAGCCATCCAGCCAGGGTGGTCTTTTGTTTTTAAGTAAATTTATTAGGGTGACATTAGTTAACATAATTATACAGGTTTTAGGTGCCCAATTCTACAACATATCTCTGTATACCATATTGTGTATTCACCCCCACCCATCCATGTCAAGTCAAGTCTTCATCCATCACTATTTATGTTCCCATATCCTCCTCCACCACCCTGCTCTCCTGGCAATGCTACCCTTGATTTTTCATTCTGAGACAGCGAAGTAGTGCTAGAGGAAGGGAACACAAAGAGGCAGATAGGGTCAGATGTGTTTCTAAAATACCAGCACATTCAATTTGTCAGATATTTTGCATGAATTTCCTCTTGAGTTCTCAGTCTCCTAACTCAGCAGAATTAAAATGGAATGAAGTAATTAGAGCAGCAGGCAGTGAGGATGTTCTGGGTCTGGTACATATACAGAAAATGTGGAGCAGAAGGAAATGAGAGGAGAGACCTTTAAGGCAAAGGGCTAGGCAAGAGACCCATCCTAAGGACTAACTCCTTGGGAAAGCCTTCCCCAACCTCCCTAGTCCCTGGTTCAGGAGCCCTCTCCTCAGCTTTGCTTCCTAAGAATCTACTTCCGGCCTAGCCCCTCACAATAAGGCTCTGATCTTCTTTTCTAATCCTCTTTCCAGACATTCCCACCAGACACACCTCACCTCTACTCATACTAAACCTATCATTATGCACTTACAGCTTGGTTCTTTGTGCCTTTGTACCTGCATTTACTACACTGTATTGAAATAATTGCTTGTTGGTCTGACTCCCTTGTGTAACAGCCTTCAGTAGTTCCCCAATGTTCATGTGATAAAATACAAACTTCTTAGCAGCGTGCACTAGTTCATTCACAATTCGTCTCCAATTTCCCTTCCTTTTCAGACACTCTCACAGAACGTCCCTAACCTCAGCTCATACTAAACTTCCCATTCTCCCCATTCATTTTTTGTAATTCCTATTCCTTCTGCCTAGAATCTGCTTTTTCCCTCCTTCCAGAATGGCCAACTCCCCACTCATCCTAAGTAGATCCAACCTACATGCTTCTTTCTCTCTCCCCTTCATGTTAGCTGTGCCTCTCCTCTGAGATCACGTTCCCTGTACAGCGGCAACCACCAACCTGATCACCAACCCTGATTATACTTATTTTCTTTTTTTTAAAGATTTTATTTATTGATTTTTAGAGAGAGATAGAAAGGTGGTGGGGGAGGAGCAGGTATATGCCCTGACCAGGCAAGCTCAGAGTTTCGAACCAGCAATCTCAGCATTCCAGATCGACACTTTATCCACTGTGCCACCACAGGTCAGGCCTGGACTGTGCTTTATTTTATGCCTGTGTTCCCCACAAGACTGTGCCTTTTGGAGGACAGGGACTGTGACTTTTTCTATTCTCACATCTCCAATGTCTGGCACTGTTAGTAAATAAATGAATGAATGTAAAAAGAAAAAGAAAAAAACTCAAAACCTAGTTAACCCTCTCTTTCTTGCTGGGAAGTCCAGAGTTGGAGGCAACTGTGGGTTCAGCCAATAAAGTCAGAGTCCTTCTTCTGCAGGGTATGAAAGCCATATGAGATAATGCCAACCCTTGACCAAAACTTTATTGTTTTTTGTTTGTTTGTTTGTTTTGTACTTTTCTGAAGCTGGAAACAGGGAGAGACAGTCAGACAGACTCCCGCATGTGCCCGACTGGGATCCACCCGGCACACCCACCAGGGGCGACGCTCTGCCCACCAGGGGGTGATGCTCTACCCCTCAGGGGGGTCGCTCTGCCGAGACCAGAGCCACTCTAGCGCCTGGGGCAGAGGCCAAGGAGCCATCCCCAGCGCCCAAGCCATCCCTGCTCCAATGGAGCCTCGGCTGCGGGAGGGGAAGAGAGAGACAGAGAGGAAGGAGGGGGTGGGGGTGGAGAAGCAAATGGGCGCTTCTCCTATGTGCCTTGGCCGGGAATCGAACCCGGGTCCCCCGCACGCCAGGCCGACGCTCTACCGCTGAGCCAACCAGCCAGGGCCTTGACCAAAACTTTAAATGCATCCTTCACTACCTTTCGTGCCTGAGGCATTGCTGAGGCTGAGCAAGAAAAATTCAGGTATCGTTTCCCCCTCAAATGCACTTACACAAACCCACTGAAGTTACCAATGCCAAGAGCACCAACAGGGGCCTTGGTGCTCAGTAAAGGAGCACTTCACCTGGGTTGAGGGCTTCAAATATAAATTTTGGTAACTACCTTTTGTTTTTGATACTTAAAAAGGCCATGACCCTGGCCGGTTGGCTCAGCGGTAGAGCGTCGGCCTGGCGTGCGGGGGACCCGGGTTCGATTCCCGGCCAAGGCACATAGGAGAAGCGCCCATTTGCTTCTCCACCCCCACCCCTTCCTTCCTCTCTGTCTCTCTCTTCCCCTTCCGCAGCCAAGGCTCCATTGGAGCAAAGATGGCCCGGGCGCTGGGGATGGCTCCTTGGCCTCTGCCCCAGGCGCTAGAGTGGCTCTGGTTGCGGCAGAGCGACACCCCGGAGGGGTAGAGCATCACCCCCTGGTGGGCAGAGCGTCGCCCCTGGTGGGCGTGCCAGGTGGATCCCGGTCGGGCACATGCGGGAGTCTGTCTGACTGTCTCTCCCCGTTTCCAGCTTCAGAAAAATACAAAAAAAAAAAAAAAAAAAAAAGTCATTAGGGCAGAGAACCGGTTGTTAAATTATTTGAATCCTACCACTGAATAGCTCATATATTTTTAAAAATCCTTCAGCAACTAGATAACTAGTCCCCAACTTTCAGAACCTCTTTTCTCATAACCAAAATTAAGTTTTCAGTACAAGCCCTACTGGAACCACCTTTTTTTTTTTTTTTTTTTTAAGTGAGAGGAGGGGAGATAGAGCAGACCACATGCGCCCTGACTGGGATCCAACCAGCAACTCCTGTCTGGGGCTGATGCTCGAACCAATCAAGCCACTTGCTGCGAGAGGGAAATGGAGACAGAAGGAGGAGAGGGAGGGAAATAGAAGCTTCTCCTGTATGCCCTGGCCGGGGATTGAACCCAGGACATCTACATGCCAGCTAACACTCTATCCACTGAGCAAACTGGCCAGGGCCCCCAGTGGAACCTCTTCGAGCTTCACCATTTATCTCTAGAAAAGCAATGAATGCAGTAAGAGGCTAAGAGCATGCTGACATGTTCTCGTCAGCAGGCCAGAAATGATGACTTCACTTTCCTTCCTCATTTCATTTATTCCCAGGCTGCTCCCTCCCCATCTTCATAAGGCAGTTCTTACTTCAAAAAGTCAAATTAATAAAGCTTATCTCCTTTATTCATTGGACGTATGCTTCCTTCTTGTCACATATATCTCTCACACCTACTCCTCCACTTCTTCCCACCACCTCCCTGTTCTCCCTTTGCTTCTCCCTCACCCCTTTCAGAGGGAATTTAGGGTCATTCATTACCTTTCCTCAAAGTCCTACACTATTCCTAGAATCTTCTGAAATTGTTCTTAGCTGGGTTGGTGATCACAGTGCTAAAATACATAATTTATTATATGCTTTGTATTTGTTGATTTCCTCATGTCAACATCCCATGCTATATACATCAGAGAAAAACCTGCTGTCCTAGAGAGAACTGAAAAATCCCAAGGGGGCCCTGGCCAGTTGGCTCAGTGAATAGAGTGTCAGCCTGGCATTCGATTCCTGGTCAGGGCACACCAGGAGCGACCATCTGCTTCTTTCCCCCTTCTCTCCCTCCTCCCCTCCCACAGCCAGTGGCTCAATTGGTTTGAGCATTGGCCTCAGGTGGGTGCTGAGGATAGCCCCAGACAGGGTTTGCCAGGTGGATCCCAGTCGAGGTGCATGTGGGAGTGTCTCACTACATTCCCTCCTCTCACTTAAAAAAAAAAGAAAAGAAAAATCCCAAGGGACTCATGGGCCTTAACCTGGCTGGGTTTATCCTTGCCCATTTCCAAAATGGGCTGACCCTAACACAAAGGCACTGGCCCTGCAACAAGTTGATGCTTCCTACTCCTCCTGCCCTTTCTCTCTCTCTCTCTCTCTCTCTCTCTCTCTCTCTCTCAAAAAAACAAAAACAGCCCTGGCCGGTTGGCTCAGTGGTAGAGCATTGGCCTGGTGTGCAGGAGTCCCGGGTTCGATTCCAAGCCAGGGAACATAGGAGAAGCGCCCATGTGCTTCTCCACCCCTCCCCCTCTCCTTCCTCTCTGTCTCTCTCTTCCCCTTCCTCAGCTAAGGCTCCATTGGAGCAAAGTTGGCCCGGGCACTGAGGATGGCTCCGTGGCCTCTGCCTCAGGCGCCAGAATGGCTCTGGTTGCAACAGAGCGACACCCCAGGTGGGCAGAGCATCACCCCCTGGTGGGCATGCTGTTGGGCGCATGCGGGAGTCTGTCTGACTGCCTCCCCATTTCCAACTTCAGAAAAATACAAAAAACAAAAAAACAAAAACAAAAAAAGTACACAATAGAGCATGTGGGGTAAGACATAGGGTAGAAACTTGAATATAAATTCTGCCCTGACACTTATTACCTGTACATGAACTTGGTTAGGCTACTTAACTTTGCTATGCTTTAGCTTAGCTGTAAAGTAACAGTACCTCCCTAGTTGGAAGGACAAAAGGAACACATATGTAAAGTATTTAATGCAGTGCCTGGTACATGACAGCACCCAATAAGTGTTAGACATTATTATGATCATATATGAACAGACATTAATAAGTCAGATAAACTGTTCAAACTCATTATAGGCCTTTACATAAAGAAATACAGCCTTACTATTTTTTTTAAAGGGAGACATTGAGACTTAATTTATTTATTTATTTATTTATTTATTTATTTATTTATTTTACAGAGACAGAGAGTCAGCGAGAGGGACATACAGGGACAGACAGGCAGGAACAGAGAGATGAGAAAGCATCAATCATTAGCTTTTCGTTGCACATTGCGACACCTTAGTTGTTCATCGATTGCTCTCTCATATGTGCCCTGACCACAGGCCCTCAACAGACCCGAGCAACCCCTTGCTTGAGCCAGCGACCTTGGTTCCAAGCTGGTGAGCTTTTGCTCAAACCAGATGAGCCCGCGCTCAAGCTGGCGACCTCGGGGTCTCGAACCTGGGTCCTCAGCATCCCAGTTTGACGCTCTATCTACCCACTGTGCCTCTCCTGGTCAGGCACAGCCTTACTATTTTTTAAAAGGTATTGCCTTCAGGAGTTGTTTTAATGAGTTGCTAGAAAGGAGTGATTTATAAGTACCATATTGTTGGGATGCAAATAGATTCTTCAAAGAGGTGAAAAGAGACTTATTTTCTTAAGTGGAATAAACATTTCCTTTGGGATTTTATTTGTTTACAAGCTCAACTACTTTGTAAGCAAATAGTACTAAAATGAACTGCAGCACTTATTTAGGTGAATGATTGCAAAACTATTCCTGAGCTTTGAACAAATGAGGTTTTACTTTACTGAAAAGGAGTCATTGCTCAGATGAGATGCCCTAACTTCAAAAACACAAAGAAAAATGTCTATCTTGAGGTTTTCCTTTTATACATCTTTATTCTAACTTTGTAAAGTTTTGGGTCATGGCGAACCTATAGAACAAATACAGTCAATTTTTAATTATTTATGGGTGGACTATTTAAGGCAGATATTTAACCAACCCTGTGTTTGCTTCTTTCTATTCTGTCTGCCCTTCATCTTTAAAGCCCCCCTGAATTCACACACACATACATACACTCATATACTAACAACACACACTCTCACAGACACACACTCTCACATACATTAACTCTATTTCACAAGCACACACACACAGAGACACTCACACCCCACTTTGCCCAAAGCAAGCAGAGCACAGAACTGTCTATTCTGGTAGTTACAGAAAATGTTGGAAATATTTCTGTAGGCAAAGCATCTTTGTTCCTTTTCTCCCCTCACTGCAGGTCTCCCTTTTCCTGATCTCATGAGGGCAGGAAGGGAAGGAAGTAAGAAGGAAGGAAAGGAAATCGTGGTGGATGGCTCCCAGGAGTGCAGGCTGTGAGAAACAGAAGGCTCCAGTTCCCTGTGTGCTGGCATCTCTCTTGCCATTTTACTGAAACTTTGGGGTGTTTTTCTCTCTACAGCACCCACGCTCCCTCCCTTTCTGCCACAGCTACTTATGACAGAATGAGAGGATGGTGGGCTGGGGGGAGTGAAATGTAGCTAGGTAGCTTGAGGACAGAGTTACAGCTCCCCCTCCAGGAGCAGGGAGGGGAGATGAATCCTAGAAGCCCCCTCCTGGTGTTGAACCTCATACATGCCCAGAGCAGCTGTATACACACAGAGCTGTGCACAGGCCCCCACCCATACACACACACACACACACACACCCTGACTAGAACACGGCAGACCACCATGCATTCAGTAATACTCTGACAGAAAATCCCATGTCACACTGGTGTGGATCTGTTCAAAGCAACATATGCCCCAGGTCCCCCTTCTTTGATCCCTGTCCTTTCTGATGGGTCAGAGAATGTTGCAGGGTGTTGGGTATACTTGCAGTATAAGAGAGTGGCAAGTCCTGAGTGTACAGACTAGTCTGTATCACTTGGCACTTCGCACAGAGGGAACACCAATGGCAGGGCCAGCAGACTACTCAACCCGCTTCTCAGCAGTCTCTACTCAGAGCACCCATGGGTTCTCTTCCAGGACTCCAGAAGCACACCCTGGATAACAGACCGAAGTTCTGGTTAGGTGGCAGAGAAAGTCTGGGCCACAACCCACAGGCTGCACCTCCTTACTCCCCTCTGGCTTAGCCGATATCCTGGGCTTGTCTGAAGGAGAGGCCCTCTACAGTAAGGAAGGAGAAAGGACCCAATGAGCTCTCAAAGCTCCAGGAAGACTAATCAATGAAAGACAATTAATCCATCTGAACATCAGGCTAAAAGATAGATGACCAAACATTGCCAGGCTAGACCCTCATCAGGATAGTCAAAAGGAGGTTCTCAACTGTGTGAGATGAGGCTTTATGAGCTCAACTGCAGGTAGCTAGGCTAAGATGGACTCGATCCTTCTCCCTAGCACTGCTGGACAAATAAATACTCACGGCCTTCCTGTCTCCCTGAACGCTTCTCTTTATTAGACATCTACACTATTCCTTGTACTTTATGCACATTATTTATTATTATTTTTTTAATTTTAGTGAGGGAGGGGAGGCAGAGACAGATTCCCACAAGCGCCCTGACTGGGATCCACCTGGAAAGCCCACTAGGAGGTGATGCTCTGCCCATCTGGGGCCCTTGCTCCATTGCAACTGGAGCCATTTTTTTCCTTAACACCTGAGGCAGAGGCCATGGAGCCATCCTCAGTACCCAAGGCCAACCCGCTCCAGTCAAGCCATGACTGCAGAAGGAGAGGAGAAGAGAGAGACAGAAAGAAGTGAAAGGGGAGGTGTGGAGAAGAAGATGGGCACTTCTCCTGTGTGCCCTGACCAGGAACCGAGCCTGGGAAATCCACACGTAGGGCCAACTCTCCACCACTGAGCCAACCAGCCAGGGCTTTATGCACATTATTCTAATTTAAATCTTCACAGATGTTAGAGTAGAGAAAGTTGAGAAAATTTGAGGCTCAGGGATTTTACATGAGTTGATCAAGATAACACACCAGCAAGTGAGGGAGCCAGTATTCACCCCCATGCCTGGGTGACGCCAAAACTTTGCCCTTTCCACTGTTTCTCAAGAACACTCCATTGGGAACCCTCCCATCTGCCTCTGAGTAAGTGTGAGACGTTGTCTGGTGGTGAAGATAGTGTTGAAGGAGTTAGAAGAGGAGAAACCTTCCTGCTGACCTTCTTCCAAGGGAGAAAGAAAGCAGTGCAGCCGGAGTCTCCCGACACTGATAAACCTCCAAGTATCGTGGTTGAGTGTAGTTCCCCTGCAGCAGGGCCCCAGCCTGAGTTGGCAGTGCCCGGTGGCATGGGTGATTCATCTAGGGTTGTTTCATCTTTAGGACCCCATGCTTTCTTGGCCAGTGGGCTGCATAGCTGCAAAACGCCAAGCCCTAGACATGCAGAGAATGTGTTGATTCAGAAACTTTTCAAAAATTAATCAGCACATGGTGATGCAGGCTGTTTGTTCAGGGCAATGTACAGCCTAAATTGTAATGTGCCAAACCCCCTTCCCTCTCCCCCTTGCCCTCCCCCTCCCCAGATCCTGGCCATTACCCATGTCATTCTGGCATGAGTGTAGCTCCTTCATTCCCTCAAGGGTGACTGTTTGCAAAGCTCAACTTGCCAACTGAGCAGCTTCCCCAGGTATGTGTGTTCTCATTTTTCTAAACTGAAAAGTGATGAATCTATTGGTTTCTCTACTTTCTGAAACATGCCCTAGGAAGACAGGTACTTCATTTCAGTTTCAAATCTGCTTTCAAGAAGCAGGTATTGCCTGACCGGCGGTGGCGCAGTGGATAGAGCATTGGACTGGGATGCGGAAGACCCAGGTTCGAGACCCCAAGGTCGCCAGCTTGAGCGAGGGCTCATCAGGTTTGAGCAAAAAGCTCACCAGCTTGAGCCCAAGATCGCTGGCTCCAGCAAGGGGTTACTCAGTCTGCTGAAGGCCCGTGGTCAAGGCACATATGAGAGAGCAATCAATGAGCAACTAAGGTGTTGCAACGAAAAACTAATGATTGATGCTTCTCTTCTCTCTCCATTCCTGTCTGTCTGTCCCTGTCTATCCTTCTCTCTGACTCTCTCTGTCTCTGTAAATAAATAAATTTTAAAAAAAATAAAGAAGCAGGTATTAGCAGCTACTCCTTGAAGCAAGAATTATGGGTCAGACTTTCTTGAGAATGACCAAACTAGAGATAACAGTAGTCTCCTTTCATCCGGGAGAATATGTTTCAAGGGCCCCAGTGGATGCCTGAAATGCCGGATAGTACTAAATACATATATAAAAAATATAAATTTTTCCCTCTACATACATACATACATACCTATAATAAAGTTTAATTTATAAATTGGGCACAGTAACAGACTAACAACAATAATAGAACAGAACAATTATAACAATATAGTGCAATAAAAGTTATGTGAATACGGTCTCTCTCTCTCTCTCTCTCTCTCTCTCTTTCCCAAGATGGCTACTAAGTGACTAAGGGGTGGGTGGGGTAGCATACACAGCATGGGTGTGCTGGACAAAGAGATGATTCATGTCCTGGGTTGGACAGAGCTAGACAGCGTGATATTTCATCACCCTACTTAGAAAAGTACATAATTTAAAACTTATGAATTATTCATTTCTGAAACCATTGTTGAGTGCGGATGGGTAGCTGAAACTGTGGAAAGCATAACCATCGAAAGGGGGTACTGCTATATTCCTACTGAAGGGGCTTCCATCGAAAGCTTATTTTATCTTATCTCCTTCCCAACAGGGCTGCTCTTCCCTTTAGTCCAGATAAACAGAATTCATTCAAACACTCAGTTATTCAACAATTATTTATTGAATACCTACTATATGAGTCAAAAACTGTTCCAAGTGCAAGGATACAGTGGTAACAAGACAGAAAACCTCCCACCTTTCATAAAGTTTGCATTCTAGTGGGGGAAGGCAGATAAGAAACAAGTAAACCAATAATCAGTGCCAAATATCAAATAAGATGACATGGTAGGGCAGGGATCAGCAAACAAATTTGTCCACTGCCAGTTATGTAAATAATTTTTTTAAAGATTTTATTTATTCATTTTAGAGAGACAGAGTCAGGGACAGAAGAAGGGGGGAGGAGCAGAAAGCATCAACTCCCATATGTGCCCTGACCAGGTAAGCCCGGGGTTTCTTTTTTTTTTTTTTTTTTTTTTTTTGCATTTCTCCAAAGCTGGAAATGGGGAGAGACAGTCAGACAGACTCCCGCATGCGCCCGACCGGGATCCACCCGGTACGCCCACCAGGGGCGACGCTCTGCCCCTCCGGGGCGTTGCTCTGCCGCGACCAGAGCCACTCCAGCGCCTGGGGCAGAGGCCAAGGAGCCATCCCCAGCGCCCGGGCCATCTTTGCTCCAATGGAGCCTTGGCTGCGAGAGGGGAAGAGAGAGACAGAGAGGAAGGGGGGGGGGATGGAGAAGCAAATGGGCGCTTCTCCTGTGTGCCCTGGCCAGGAATCAAACCCGGGTTCCCCGCACGCCAGGCCGACGTTCTACTGCTGAGCCAACTGGCCAGGGCCATGCCCGGGGTTTCAAACCAGTGATCTCAGCATTCCAGGTCGACGTTGTATCTACTGCGCCACCCACCACAGGTCAGGCATAAATAAAATTTTTAAAGTAAATAAAGAATGCTCAGCAGGGGACTACTTTCTTTTTTCTCTTTTTATTTGTATTTTTAATTAACTTTTAACTAGATAGTTTATCCAATGACTAAATTAAAAGAAAAAATAGAAAAAGATATGCAGCTTAACCTGTGGTGGCACAGTGGATAGAGCATCGAACTGGAATGCTGAGGTTGTTGGTTCAAGACCCTGGGCTTGCCCAGGCAAGGCACATACAAGAAGCAACTGCAAGTTGATGCTTCCCGCCCCTCCCTTCCTCCTGCTTTTCTCTCTCTTGCCTCTCTCTAAAATCAATAAATAAAATCTAAAAATGAAAAGGATATACATAGAAGTTCTCTCCCAGCCCTGTTTCCCAGCTATCCAGTTTCCATTCCCATAAGCAACAAGTTAATTTCTTGTGCATCTGTCCAGAGAAATTTACACATATAGAAGGCAGATACATGTATATAGTCTATATTTTTCCCTCAAGGAAGCTATTTTAAATTGGGAGATCAGGAAAGACTTGTAATTTAGGCAAAGACTCAAATGATATGAAGGTGCCAGCCACGCGAAGATCTATCTCTGAGCAGCAGATTCCAGGTTGTGAGAACGGCTAGTACAAAGGTCCTAAGGCAGGGGTCCCCAAACTACAGCCCGTGGGCCACATGCGGCCCCCTGAGGCCATTTATCCAGCCCCCACCGCACTTCCGGAAGGGGCACCTCTTTCATTGGTGGTCAGTGAGAGGAGCATAGTTCCCATTGAAATACTGGTCAGTTTGCTGATTTAAATTTACTTGTTTTTTATTTTAAATATTGTATTTGTTCCTGTTTTGTTTTTTTACTTTAAAATAAGATATGTGCCGTGTGCATAGGGATTTGTTCATAGTTTTTTTATAGTCCGGCCCTCTAATGGTCTGAGGGACAGTGAACTGGCCACTTTGTAAAAAGTTTGGGGACCCCTGCCCTAAGGTGAGACTGAACATGGCGGGTCCTAAGATTTAGAGAAAGGAGGCTCATTTGTTAGGGGCACACTAAGCCAGAAGGAAGTGATTTGAGTAACTTTTTTCTTTTATTGATTTTAGAGAGAGAAGAGAGAGACAGAGAAAAAGAAGGATGTGGAGGAACAGGAAGGATCAACTTGCAGTTGCTTCTCATGTGCGCCTTGACCGAGCAAGCCCAGAGTTTCGAATCAGTGACCTCAGCATTCCAGGTTGAAAATTTAGCCATTGGGGTACCACAGGTCAGGCTGTGATTTTAGATAAGTTGGAGAGAAATTAGGAAGCAGGAAGTCTACTCTTAAAGGCTCTATCGGGTCCATATATCCCTGCTCCTGAGGCTTCATACTGGAGTGAGGGAAGTCATTCCTGATATCTGACTCTAGTCTTCTTTACTATCCTCTTGAATCTGAAGAGGGGCCACTCTGTCTTTCAGTAAAAGAATTCATCTGTATATGCTGTATGTACTTATATGGACACAGAGAAAGGTACGGAGCAGGGCAAGAGGATAGGAAGGGGAGTAGGGAGGAGGTAACACAATTTGCATTTCTAGAGGCAGGTCCTGCAATAAGAATTCTCAGTCTGGTAGCCTGGTAAAGAATGTGTAAAGATGATGACTATCAACCTGATTGGAGCAGATGGGTCCTTTCCTGGTGGCCAAGGCAGAGAGCAGTAATGAACTCTTCACCCAGGGCTTTGCTTTGTAAAGTAGAGGGAATTCTCCATTTATGCAACACCTGTGTGGCCAGAAAATTTGAATCTCAAGTTTTCTAGAGTGCCAACTATGTGGTTAGTACCTTGAAGACAGCAAGCAAAAGAGAGCAACCTGAAGGAGTTAATAGTGCAGCTGGGGGGAGAAGTTGAGCTTGTAAAATAATGGTGGGCTTACCTAGAAGGTGCGAGCTAGTTTAGAGAAGTTAGGAACCAATGCGAGCAAGAGCTGTCCAAGGAGCTCTCATGGAATGGTGCACTGTAAGCTTAGTCTTAAAGGACTGGGCAGGGGACAGGGGGAATCTCAATAAACATAGTATCTTTTGTGTGTGTGTGTGTGTGTGTGTGTGAGAGAGAGAGAGACAGAGAGAGTCAGAGGGACAGACAGACAGGAAGGGAGAGAGATGAGAAACATCAATTCTTCGTTGTGGTTCCTTAGTTGTTCATTGATTGATTTCTCATATGTGCCTTGAAGGGCGGAGGGGGAGGGAGGGGCAGGAGAGGAGGGGGCTACAGCAGACTGAGTGACCCCTTGCTCGAGCCAGAGATTTTGGGCTTAAGCTGGTGAGTCCTGCTCAAACTCGAACCCGCGCTCAAGCTGGCGACCTCAGGGTCTCGAACCTGGGTCCTCCGCGTCCCAGTCTGATGCTCTATTCACTGCGCCACCACCTGGTCAGGCAATAAACATAGTATCTTTCTTTTTTTTTTTTTTTTTTTTCTGAAGCTGGAAACGGGGAGGCAGTCAGACAGACTCCCGCATGTGCCCGACAGGGATCCACCCGGCACGCCCACCAGGGGGCGATGCTCTGCCTATCTGGGGCATCGCTCTGTCGCGACCAGAGCCACACTAGCGCCTGGGGCAGAGGCCAAGGAGCCATCCCAGCACCCGGGCCATCTTTTGCTCCAATGGCGCCTTGGCTGCAGGAGGGGAAGAGAGAGACAGAGAGGAAGGAGAGGGGAAGGGGTGGAGAAGCAGATGGGCGCCTCTCCTGTGTGCCCTGGCCAGGAATCGAACCCGGGACTTCTGCATGCCAGGCCGACGCTCTACCACCAAGCCAACCGCCAGGGCCAAACATAGTATCTTGATTAAAAAGAGACCATGTGAATAAAAAGGACAGCAATTGACACAGTAACCACTTAATGGGAGCAGCTGCTTCTTATTATTTTTCTTCTTTTTATTATTATTCCTACTACTTACAGTTTACAAAATACTTTCTTATAAATTACTTCATTTGATATTATAATAACCTTGTGATTGGGCAGGGTAGGTGTTACTGTTTCCATTTTTACAGGTGAAGAAAAAGAGGCTCAGCATGATTAAATACATTGCTCTAGTCACAGAGCAGAAACTGAAACCCACGTTTGTTTTGAATCTACCTAGTGCAGGCTTCCCTCTCTGCAAGGAAAGCAGCAGGCAGTTCAAGCAGGCAGAACAGTAGGAACCACAGAAAGAAGCAGGGAGCCTTGGTAAACCCAATTACATCTCTCTCTCTCTCTCTGCCTACAGGCTCCGCTTTCTCCCCTAGAAAAGGCCTATATTCCCAGATCACAAGTCCTAGATCAGGAAAAGGAGAAACTTATTGGTGGACAACCTCAACAAAGTAAAAAATCTGTAACCAAGAGAAATTCACCATTTCTACAATCTCATTAGCACTACAGACCTACACACACCCATTGGATCCTGCAGGTTGTCAATAGAAGTTACTAAGTCTGAGGCCTAAAGTAAATTAGGCTGCGTCACAGAAAAACAGGCTACCGTTACTCATATTAAGTCGGGTGAATTACAATGCCATCTGTTTTGTGAGTCCTTTCTTTTCTCAGGATCTTGCTGCGTGGCTGGAAGGGCTATTTTCCACACCCTTCACTTACACCCACCTGAGCACACTGACCCTGTCCTGTCACTTCCCAGAGGGGACTGACTGAGACCTGCCAGTTGTCATCAGAGCCCTGGGGCAAGGGGCTTCACGGACTGCCTTTAAAACGAGGCTGCCTTCTGGGGTTGCCTCTGGCAACCAAGCTGCTCCAGTGGTGTCATCTCTTTGATGAGACAGGAGCCTGGGGAGGTTGCTAACCCACAGGATGCAGTGAGCATGTCAGTCATTGTCCTTTCCTCCTCCCAGCCCCAGACTCCACTCCCCTGATGCATACATGTGCTCTCCCCTCACCTGCTGTCCCCAGGTCAACAGGGTCAGTCTGAGAATCTCTGTGAGGATTCTCCCTGAGGTAGGAGAACCTGTCCTGTTTGCCTCGCACCAAAGATCTGGGTATTCAACACATCCTCAGCCAGCCCCTGGCACACCACATGCCTTTTTACCCTTTAAGTGTCAACATTCCTTTCTCTAAGAAACCTACCCTGAATTGCCTTTGGTGTGCCCTAGGCCGGGATAGATGCCCATGAAACCCTGAATGTCACTACATCATGTGTGCACCACCCTGCATGGATTCATCTGTTTTTATTAGCTCCTTGAGGTTAAGGACTATGTCTTATTCTAGCACAGGATCTAGCATACAGGTGGCACAAAATAAATGCTGTTGAATGGGATAAGTGAATGAATGAGAACACAAGATTCTGACAGGAGGAAAGGCGTTGGAGGTTGGGGTGAGAGACAGATGTTCAAACACTGGGTGAAGAAATCAGCACACACAGAGCACAGAGGGGCCCCAGGATGATGATTCAGCTTCATCTAAAATGGAGGATGTGAGGAGGGAGTGGGAAAGGAAGGGGGGCGGCAACCAGGACAGTCTTGAAAAACAAAATTAATACTTTTGGAACAGAAGAGTGACAAACTCAAAGCAGCATTTTAGGAAGACTGATCTGGCCAGGTGTGCGGGATGGACTAGAACGGAGAGCCAGCTGGAAGACAGACTAGTCAGGGGGCTGTTTTGACAGCCCCGACTTGACATGTAAAGGGTCTAGACAAAGGCAGTTACAAGGGGAAATGAAAATAAAGGATAAGGCCCTGGCCGGTTGGCTCAGTGGTAGAGCGTCAGCCTGGAGTGCAGGAGTCCCAGGTTCGATTCCCGGCCAGGGTACACAGGAGGAGCGCCCATCTCCCCTTCTCCTTCCTCTCTCTCTCTTCCCCTCTCACAGCCAAGGCTCCATTGGAGTAAAGTTGGCCCGGGTGCTGAGGATGGCTCCATGGCCTCTGCCTCAGGCGTTAGAATGGCTCTGGTTGCAACAGAGCAACACCCCAGGTGGGCAGAGCATCGCCCCCTGGTGGGCATGCCAGGTGGATCCCTGTCAGGTGCATGCGGGAATCTGTCTGACTGCCTCCCCGTTTCCAACTTCAGAAAAATACAAAAAAAAAAAAAAGAAAGAAAATAAGGGGATAAACTACCCACTCTGTTGGATGGCTTCCTCCTGCAGCCTAGGAACATCAGTTACTGCCTGATGTTAATTCACATCTTCTTATTGCCATCTGAGCTACTGGTCACTGACCACTCTATGCTCTCTGCAGAAATCTTAGCTGCCGTCCTAAGTGCAGCCATTACTTCAAGTGGACTGAGTGGTACTGGGGTGGAGAGTAAGCCTAGAAGAGCATTTCCCAAACCAGTTGTCCTGGAACAGTGGTCTATTCTATACTAGTGGGCATCTGGCAAAGAAAAGAATGCATTCTCTGCTCAGATAATTTTAGAAAACTATAGATCCTTCAAAGGACAAAGCCATTTCTTTATTGTAGTATCTCAAGTGTGCCATATACCCTCAAGTGTTTATCAACCTTAAATGGCAATGGAGCCTTATTTATACCACTTTCATTCCTAGCTCCTAAAGGAGCACTAACAGGGGAGCTGAAAGACTCTAGAATCAAATTTGTTTGCCTTGACTCCTGTAGGAGACATCTGGATTACATAGGCAGATCATCCTGCATGCATGCCCACCACCTTTGCTTACACTGTAAGCCTTACAGTGTATAAGCCTTACAGGAATAGCTTCCCATGACCTTACCCAGAAGCTGTATAGAAGCTGCTTATAAGCTCTGGCTTTGAAGCCAGTCTGCCTGGATTCAAACCCTAGCTCTATCACTTAATAGTTATCTAGCCAAGCCTGACTGGTGGTGGCACAGTGGATAGAGCATCGACCTGGAATGCTAAGGTCCCAGGTTTGAAACCCTGAGGTTGCTGGCTTGAGCATGGCCTCATCCAGCTTGTGCACAGGCTCACGAGCTTGAGTGCAGGGTCACTGGCTTGAGCATGAGATCATCAGTCAACATGAGCAAGGGGTCACTAGTTCGGCTGGAGAAGCAATCAATGAACAACTGAAATGCCACAACTACAAGTTAATGCTTCTCATCTCTCTCCCTTCCTGTCTCTCTCTCTCTCAAAAAAAAAAAAAGTTATCAGCTTCTCTGTGCTTCAGTTTCATTATCTACACAAAAGGTAAAATATTAGAACCAACTTTAGTGGGGTTGTTTGGACAATTTTATTCATGAGATAAATGATGAAGAGCACTGAACAGTGCCTGGTACACAGTAATACCTCAATAAATGTGAGCTACTCCTTTTATCTTATGTGGCCAAGTAGGCTATGATGGGAGTGCATGGCTCTGAACTGAGACAGCCTGGTGAGGCCTGCTATGAAAAGGTAAGGGGTTGCCTGACCTGTGGTGGTGCAGTGGGATAAAGCGTCGACCTGGAACACTGAGGTCACCGGTTCGAAACCTTGGGCTTGCCTGGTCAAGGCACATATGGGAGTTGATGCTTCCTGCTCCTCCCCTTCTCTCTCTCTCTGTCTCTCTCTCTCACTCCTCTCTCTCTCTAAAAAAAGAAAAAAAAAGAAAAGGTAAGGGGGTTAGATGCTCTCTTTGGAGAATTAAGATTGGAACGTGGCTATAAATCTGGCATTTCCACTCCCCCCCTAACCCTCCCCCCCCAGGTGCAATAATTTGCTAGAACAGCTCAAAGAACCAAGGAAAGCACTTTATTTATGTTTACTGGTTATAATAAAGGACATTACAGAGGATAAAAATGAACAGCCAGATGAAGAGGTGCATAGGACAAGGTCTGAAAGGGTCCCGAGTACAGGAGCCTCTGTCCCCATGGATTTGGAGTGTACCACCCTCCTGGCATGTGGATGCATTCACCAAACTGGAAGCTCTCTGACTTTTCTATTTAGGGGCTTTTATGGAGGTTTCATCACACAGGCATAGTAGATTATTTATTCAATCTCCAACCCCTCTCCCCTCCTCAGAGGTAAGGGGAAGAGGAGCTGAAAATCTAGGCTTCTAATCAAGGATGAATCTTTCTGGTGACTAGCCCCCATCCTGAAGCTATCTAGGGTCCCACCAAAAGTTGCCTCATTAAAACAAAAAGAGGCTTCTATCACCCTGGAAATTCCAAAGAATAGCCTGACCTATGGTGGCGCAGTGGATAAAGCGTCGGCTGAAACACTGAGGTCACTATTTCAAAACCCTGGGCTTGCCCAGTCAAGGTAAATACAGAAAGCAACTACTACAAGTTGATGCTTCCCACTTCTCCCGCATCTTCTTTCTCTCTCTAAGATAAAATTAATTTTTTTTTAATTAATAAGTAAATTGAATTTTTAAAAAATTAAATTTAAAAGAATTTAGCAGTACTGTGTCAGAAATGAAAGATGTTGCTATTCCCCTTCCCACTCAGGAACTTACAAGGGTGTGAGGAGCTCTTTGTCAGAAACTAGGGACAATAATCAAATATGTATTTCCTATTATACCACAGGTACCAACTGAGTAGGTGTTTATAGATTCTTACTGTATGAGAAGCTCCTGTCACATCCTCCATGACTACAGGGGACACACGGGACACCACTGCACCATACCTTTTACTCTCCTGTCACCCCTCCTGCCCACACCACATCCACATCTGTCTAGATGCCTACCTTGACCCTAGCAGCTTTCACATCTTCCAAGCTGAGGTCTTCATCTTTATCAGATAGAGTGAAGGAATGGGGAAATAATTCCTTCCAGCAATACAGCATTTTATAAAGTGCTTGCATAGTACCTGGGTTTTTTTTTTTTGGTTTTTGGTTTTTTTTTACAGAGACAGGGAGTGAGTCTGAGAGAGGGATAGACAGGGACAGACAGACAGGAATAGAGAGAGATGAGAAGCATCAATCATTAGTTTTTCCATTGCACGTTGCAACACCTTAGTTGTTCATTGATTGCTTTCTCATATGTGCCTTGACCGTGGGCCTTCAGCAGACCGAGTAACCCCTTGCTGGAGCCAGCGACCTTGGTTGGGTTCAAGCTGGTGGGCTTTTGCTCAAACCAGATGAGCCTGTGCTCAAGCTCATGACCTCGGGGTCTCGAACCTGGGTCCTCTGCATCCCAGTCCGACGCTCTATCCACTGTGCCACCGCCTGGTCAGGCCATAGTACCTGGTTTTGATAGAAAGCCCTCTGAGGGACATATTATTAACTCTATTTTAGAGATAAAAAACTACTCAAGGTCATAGAGCTACCTGAGGTAGCATTAGGACCTGAACCCAGTACTTCTGACTTCTAAGGCAAGAGCCTGTTCACTGTACTCTCCAATTTGGCCTCCACCCCAACCCAGGATGCAGGGTCAGGTCTTGTACTCAAGAATCACAGTCTTGCCCTGGCCGGTTGGCTCAGCGGTAGAGCGTCGGCCTAGCGTGCGGAGGACCCGGGTTCGATTCCCGGCCAGGGCACACAGGAGAAGCGCCCATTTGCTTCTCCACCCCTCCGCCACGCTTTCCTCTCTGTCTCTCTCTTCCCCTCCCGCAGCCAAGGCTCCATTGGAGCAAAGATGGCCCGGGCGCTGGGGATGGCTCTGTGGCCTCTGCCTCAGGCGCTAGAGTGGCTCTGGTCGCAACATGGCGACGCCCAGGATGGGCAGAGCATCGCCCCCTGGTGGGCAGAGCGTCGCCCCATGGTGGGTGTGCCGGGTGGATCCCAGTCGGGCGCATGCGGGAGTCTGTCTGACTGTCTCTCCCTGTTTCCAGCTTCAGAAAAATGAAAAAAAAAAAAAGAAAAAAAGAAAGAAAGAATCACAGTCTTGCCCTGGCCAGATAGCTTGGTTGGTTAGAGCATCACCCCGAAGCACAGAGGTTGCCAGTTAGATCCCTGGTCAGGCCACATACTCCTGTAGATTGACGTTCCTGCCTCTCTCTTTCTCTCCCTTCCTCTCTCACTAAAAGCAATAAATAAAAATTTTAAAAATTAAAAAGAATCACAGCCTTCATCTGACCTAGAACTTGTCTCTGGACAGGCCATACTCAGTTCTGTATATTTGTGGGTAGGCAGCACCCTAAATACCTAGCTTTACCTCTGGAAGTGACTTTTGAGAAGAGGTGAGCTGGCAAGGGTATCAGAGAGGCCAGGAGCAAGGTCTTGGGTCAGTACTGCTCTGCCACTATTGTCACAACATTCCTCTCTGGGAAAATCCCTAGCAGTTGTGATATGATTGGCTCAATATTCTGTGCTGATGTGGTCTGACAGCAGCTAAAAGGCTGGAGTGAGAAGACACTAAGACTGAAAATCACTCAGTGGAAAGAAAGTGATTTCTTGTTACTACTCTTTGTGTTCTCTGGGTACCACAGGAAGTCTCAGGCACCAGGATTATCTGACAGTTTTTTAAGTCTCATTCATTAGCCATGGTAAAAGCCGTCTTATCCTTCTCTCGCCTCAGAGAGAGCCTGAACCTAGGCACCCTCAAGCAGAAGATGGGTGTTTGCTTCCCTTGTTTTTCCCTTCAGACCGTTCTCGCCTCTCCTCCTGCAGTGGGAACCAGTTTCTTCTTGTTCATGAACCAGCTGCTGAATCCTGGGACTCCTTTACCTTTCCATTCCCCTTTTCTCCTCATTCACCAGCATTATCATAACTCTCAGAAGGCACCCCAAGTCCCCCATTTTTTATCTTCTGAATTCCAAGACCTACAATTTTTTCATTACAAGGGGAGAAGATATACCCCTTCCTATCTTCTCTATCCTGTAGGGATCAAGAGGCAAGTGATTTGAGCCCTCATCCTACCCTATCCAAATTGCTCCCCTTCCCAGCTTCACCTCAGCTCCAAGCTTTTTAATTTCTCCCAACACATACACATACACTCAGTCACTCATCTCTCTCACCCTCTCTCTCCTTCTCCCTGTCTCTTCCTCCCTCGATGCAAGATGTTAATGGAGCACATTGTCCATTAAATGCAGCACCTCACCAGAGTATTAGGCTGACTGCGCAGAGGGCCTGAACTCGTTGATCCACACTATAGCTGCTATCACATATCTCAGGTTTTTACCTTTTCATTTCCACATTGCATCTCAGCCAGGTTGCTAAATGCCAACTCCAGGTCTGAGAGCCCACATGCTTCCTGGAGCAGACACTGACGCTTGCTTGTCTACCAGCCACAGAAATAGTGCATGGAGACATGGGAGGGAGGACGGTGGAAGGGGAAATTAGTATACATCTTCCAAAGACCACCCACATCCAAGAAAATATTGCTTTAAAAAAATCCATTGTGGAATCTTTCTCTGACATTTGTCTATAATTGTGACAATCTACTACAAGGTCAGAAACCTAGAAGCCACTCTCAAAAGGAATTCTGCCTGTTTTCTGAAGACTCTGGACCTGAGACCAGTATCTGCCTGTCCTTGCTGTCTGATACCTGCCTTGACCTCCATTGTGAGTTATTAGAAGGTCATATACTTATAGTAGCAAAGCAATAACTTGAGTCATAGTATGGGAAAAATCCTAGAGTATCAGCTGTGTATAATCTGGCAAATTGTGGAAACACAGTTTGGTCTAAGAATGAAACTCTGGCGTAGCACATGAGTCTGCTTGAACTCTTGGTTCTTCTGCTTCTCCCAGCTTTCTATTTGACCTGCGATTCTCAGAGAAGCCATTCCACAAATACTAAGTGCCACTATGTTCCAGGCTGCTCCTTCTGGCATAGCCCTTGGGTTAATAGCAAGACTGCCTCCTCCTTATGGTTCTCTGATACCCTCATCTGATTCTCTGGATACTATGAAGAGACTCTCCTCAAACCAGGTGAACTGATTAGATCCTTTCTTGGGCTAAGATTTTCTTTCTTCACATCTGAGTCAGAAAGCACTATTCCCATTGACTGCTGAATCTCAAATTTGTGTCATAAGCACTTTCATTTGAATCAGTGAGATATACTCTACAAAGAGGAAAATGCATACATGCTGTCATGGACATATGTTTTCTCTAAGCACCACTTCCTTAGGGGATCAGCCATTCTCATTCTCTAGGTTAGTCTAAGACCACATGGCTCTAGAGAGGCAAGATCCTTCCCCTAACTTCAGGGGTAAGTACATGACCCAGCCCTAGCCCATCAGATTACTCCACAACTCTTGGCACAGCAACTGGTTCAGATAAGGATATATGACTCAAACTACACCAATAACAGTCTTTTCTGGGCTTCTGTAGGAGCCATGGGGAAAGAAGAAAAAAAAAAAATATATATATATATATATATCCCTCTGGAATGGTGAATTCTAAGGGTAGCACTGATGGCCATCTGGTTGCATGTGTGGAGTACCTATCTAAGAAAGAAGCAATAGAGCAGCAAGCAAAGCCCGGAACAAAAGTATTGAATAGTCTACAACTTGGTGCATCACTTGATTGAACTCATGGATTTAATCTTCTTCTTTTTTTTTCTTTTTTACAGAGGCAGAGATAGGGACAAACAGACAGGAATGGAGAGAGATGAGAAGCATCAATCATTAGTTTCTCGTTGTGCATTGCGACTTCTTAGTTGTTCATTGATTGCTTTCTCATATGTGCCTTGACCGTGGGCCTTCAGCAGACCGAGTAACCCCTTGCTGGAGCCAGTGACCTTGGGTCCAAGCTGGTGAGCTTTTTGCTCAAACCAGATGAGCCCGCGCTCAAGCTGGCGACCTTGGGGTCTCGAACCTGGATCCTTCCGCATCCCAGTCCGACACTCTATCTACTGCGCCACCACCTGGTCAGGCGGATTTAATCTTCTTGAAGCAAGTCTACTTTTTGTTAGAGATGTTTGGGATTAAAGCTGATAGCTACCTTTCAGTTGTCTGATATAAGATCCTTATACTACTTCTATTTTATTCTCTGCCACAAAATATGTCAGGATAAAAGTTACGGAAATGGGTAAAGTTGTCTAAATTTCCCTTTTTCACCTTTAGATCTAAATACAAGCTCCCAGAGCTCTTGAGAACAAGGATTGGGAGCCACTCTCATTCTAAAAAATAGCAAGTCAACAAAATAACTGCTAAAAAGCTTAGGGGTATTTGAGGCATGTCCCTAAATCTTTGGGAGCATCTAGATAAGCATTTACTATGCTCTCTCCCAAATTTTTCCTGGGGTCACTATCAAAATAGATGGGTCAAGGTATGTCTGTGGCAAGCCAGGACCCAGTGGCATGTCGGGGGGGAGTTCTCTGCACCTTTGCCTGCTCCATTCCTTCCTATCTTCACCACTAGTGGAAAGGCAGTTCAACTCAAAGAGGTAACCAGAAGCAGTAGGGAGCTGTCTTGTGGCAGCTTTCTTGGGAGAATGTAAGAATCTACCTGCATCTTCCCAAAACGGAGTCAGCCCCAAATTTTACAGGTGCTGATGATATAAATCTGAGAGCAGAAAGCAGGAGATAGAAAAGAGGGAAGGAAATCATAGGAAACTATCACAAAAAGAGTGAAAAAGAATCTCCCAAGTACAAAATAGAATCATGAAGAAGGCAATAAGCTGAGCCAAACTCAGCAGAGGGAAGACAGGACCTGAGGACCCGAGGACCTGAAGCCCCCATCAGAGCAGGTGGGTCCTGGGAAGGTGATGGGCTTCTCCTTTCAGGGAACTCTGGCTCTTGCCCCGGGGGAGTGTGGAAGCTGGTGGGCTACCAAATCAGAGCACAGACCTGCCTGACTGACTCTGCTGCCCAGTCATGGCTCAAAGGTTCTTGCGGTCAAGATGCTTTCATATTCGGGCACGCCCATGAACCTCGGCCTGTGGCCCTCTGCTAACAAGGGTATTGAAGCCCTTGCTGCTAGGAAAGCACAGCCGTTCACCAAGTGTCTGTGGAAGGAGCCGTCTATTGTTAAAACATCCTCAATCTCTTTCTCGGTGGACCTTTATGCCTCTACACTTTCTGGACACAGAAATAGAGGATGTTGTTCCTAATATTCACTATCATTGGGCATTAATCATCAAAACTATACTCACAAGATACTAGACAGTCATTTGGGTTGCTTAATACTCTATTACTCGGGAGAAGTGCTGCCTTAAGTTGGGTTCCCCAAAAGCAGAGCCTGAGACAAAATTCAGGTCACATGATTTATTGAGATATGTGTCAGGAAGAAGAAAACGAAGCAAGCAGGAAGTGGTAGGAAAGAATGTGGTCGCAGCTTTGTATCTTTCTTTAGCCTGATCCCACAGGGGAACTTAGGAGCCTACATAACTCCAAAAGAATTGGTCTTTGTACCCTCTTGGCTAACAGCTGTAGGGAGGTACAGAAGGGGTCTTCCATCCATCAGAAGCAATTTCCTGGAGAAGGGCAGGCATCTGTGAGCCACTGGTACCCAATAGAGCAGCTGGGGAGATGGATACACTGATGTGGAAGGGAGATTTGGGCCAGCTACCAACAGCATCCACTAGAGCTACTGTATTAGTCAGCTCAGGTTGTCACAAAATACCATAGACTGAGTGGCTTGCACTTATTTTCTCATAGTTCTGGAGGTTGCAAGTCTGGGGTCAAGGTGCCAGTGTGGCTGAGTTTTTGCAAAGGCTTTCTTTTCTTTTCTTTTTTTTTTTTTACAGAGACAGAGAGAGGGATAGACAGGGACAGACAGACAGGAACGGAGAGATGAGAAGCATCAATCATTAGTTTTTCATTGCGCATTGTGACACCTTAGTTGTTCATTGATTGCTTTCTCATATGTGCCTTGACCACGGGCCTTCAGCAGACCGAGTAACCCCTTGCTGGAGCCAGTGACCTTGGGTCCAAGCTGGTGAGCTTTGCTCAAACCAGATGAGCCTGCACTCAAGCTAGCAACCTCGGGGTCTCTAACCTGGGTCCTCGGCATCCCAGTCCGACGCTCTATCTATGCGCCACCGCCTGGTCAGGCTGCAAGGGCTTTCTTTCTGGCTTGCGGAACTGCTGCCTTCTTGCTGTGTGCTCACATGGAGTGGGGAAAATGGGTGAGGGTAGACAGCAAACCCTCTTGTGTCTCCTCCTTACAAGGGCACTAATTACATCATGACAGTCCCACCCTCATAACGTCATCTAAATCTAATTACCTCCCAAAGGCCCTTCTCCAAATACATATTACCATGTTTGGGGGTTAGAGCTTTTACATATGAATTTTAGGGGGACACAATTCAGCCCATAGGAGCTACTATTTTGTAAACATTACAAAGAGACCAGCATTAGCCAGATTTGTTCAATGAGAGCCATTTCCCTTGCACCCAAGTTCTTCTGAAAGTCCATTTATTAACTGATGCAGGAATGACAGTTAAACCCTAACTAGCAGAGCCAGACCAGGATCTCCCAATAGTTTCATTTTTCTCAGTCTCAGCAGGTACTGCTTCTTGCCCTGGAAAAGTCAGGCTGTGACTGTTTGCAAGCAACAGTCATCAGTGAGTATTCTGCAGGTTACAGCAGAGGCAGAGGCATCTGAGTGCGAGCCTATCCAGCTCAGGCTTTGAAGCTCAGGAGCAGAGCCATTAATATTCTCTTCAGCCACAGACAGTTCTCTTCAGCCCTTGTTAGTCTCACTTTTCTTCCCTCCAACCTTTCCATCAAGAGCAGCAGCTTCCTTGTTCTTAGAACCTTTTCTTTTCTTCAAAGAGCTCTGGGCTCCCGGGAGGCCTGTAGCCAAGAGACTTGCTAGATACCTCTGGATTCCCAATGAAGAACAGCCTGTGCTACCTGCTCTGCAGTGAAGAACCCAGCACCTCCAATTCCCCTCACTTTAGGACCGAGCAAAGGACAGCTAGGAGCCACCTTGGGCTTCCTGGACAGTCTGCAGTGGGTAGACATTGGGTTATGGGGGCTATCCTGCTGCATCCCTCAATCCACCCCTACTTCTGGATTTGGGTTATTTAGAGAGAGGAAGTTGGTAGGAGGTGGGGGTGGGGAAGATTCACAAGCTCTGCCCTCAGAAAGTAGGACTCCTCCACTAATTATCCTTTATTTTGAAGCCCTTTTCCATTCTTATGGGAGGAGGCAGGGAGGGCTCTCCATTTCACAGAAGGGGTCCTGTAGGCCTGAGAGTAGAAGAGAATTATCAATGAGAGTGCCAGTCATATCTCCATTACTTATTAAGAGCTGCCATATATCCAGCTACTTCTTAGAAAATAGAAGTAATCTTGCCCTAGCTAGGTAGTTCAGTTGGTTAAAGTGTCATCCCATTACACCAAGGTTGTGGGTTCAGTCCCTCATCCCAGTCAGAGCACATGTAAGAAGCAACCAATGAATGCATAAATAAGTGAAACAACAAATCAATGTTTCTCTCCCCCCCTTCCTCTCTCTATCTCAAAAATCAATCAATAAATAAAAAATTTTAAAAAGAAAATAGAAGTGGCCTGACCAGGCAGTGGCACAGTGGATAGAACGTTGGACTGGGATGTGGAGGACCCAGGTTCGGGAGACCGAAGTCGCCAACTTGAGTGCGGCCTCATCTGGTTTGAGCAAAAGCTCACCAGCTTGGACCCAAGGTCGCTGGCTCAAGCAAGGGGTTACTCAGTTTGCTGCAGCCTTACGGTCAAGGCACATATGAAAAAGCAATCAAAGAACAACTAAGGTGTTGCAACGAAAAACTAATGATTGATGCTTCTCATCTCTCTCCGTTCCTGTCTGTCTGTCTGTCTGTCCCTATGTATCCCTCTCTCTAACTCTCTCTCTGTCTCTGTAAAAAAAAAAAAAGAAAGAAAGAAATGATGGGCCCTGACCGGTTGGCTCAGTGGTAGAGCATCAGCCTGGCATGTGGATGTCCCAGGTTCGATTCCCGGTCAGGGCACACAGGAGAAGCGCCCATCTGCTTTAAAAAATAAATAAATAAATGAATAAGAAGAAATAGAAGTAATCTCAGGGAAGCTTAAATTCTACTCCTGGCCCCAAAGTAAATTTCTTAAGTAATGTACAGATTTTAGTAAGAGAGACCCCAGTGCCTGCAGTTCAGACAAGAGTGAGCCAGGCAGATAAATGGTAATGCAGCTTCATTGTTCAAACTTTCCCATTAAGACAGACTGCCCTCGCCCTGGCCGGTTGGCTCAGCGGTAGAGTGTGGGCCTGGCGTGCGGGGGACCCGGGTTCGATTCTGGCCAGGGCACATAGGAGAAGCGCCCATTTGCTTCTCCACCCCGCCCCCCCTCCTTCCTCTCTGTCTCTCTCTTCCCCTCCGGCCGCAGCCAAGGCTCCATTGGAGCAAAGATGGCCCGGGCGCTGGGGATGGCTCCTTGGCCTCTGCCCCAGGCGCTAGAGTGGCTCTGGTCGCAGCAGAGCCACGCCCCAGAGGGGCAGAGCATCGCCCCCTGGTGGGCAGAGCAGCGCCCCTGGTGGGCGTGCCGGGTGGATCCCAGTCGGGCGCATGCGGGAGTCTGATTGTCTCTCCCTGTTTCCAGCTTCAGAAAAATACAAAAAAAAAAAAAAAAACAGACTGCCCTTTCCCATCCAGAGCCACTGCTTGTAGTTCTGTCTCCCTCAAGGTTTATCAGGGTGAGGGGGTCATATATTCCCTCACCCAGGACTTGATTCTGTCATCTCTATGTCCTCCTTCCTCTTACGCCTCCCAGTTCTGTCAGGCACACAAGCACTCACTCCTCACAATTGCTTCTGCAGTAATTCCAGGGGGACACATGAAAACAACTTTCCCAGGATCATTTTTTACCAAACTCCTCCACAGACAGGACAACAGTTACGGCAATGAGGTGCAATCATTTGTATTCATTTCCTTGTCCCCTCTGGCCACAGGCTGGGCCCAACATTATGCAGCATACCAGCCCGGGTGGGCCAAGAGGCACACAGAGAAGGACTGCTACTCCATCTGCTGGCTTGTCAGCAGCTCTGGGTTGCAGCCTTTGAAATTCCTTACAAGGCAGGCTCCGGCTGAACCTGGAGACCAAGATGTCTTTTCATCATGATAGAGTAAAGATACTCAGCCATTTTGTCAAAACTGATGACATCTACCTTAAACTCACAGACACAGACACAAATACAGCTGGAAAACACAGAGCCAAGGATTATTGATTTAAAAGGAGCTGGCTCTGTTCAAAAATAGCATTGCTTTAGGGCTATAACGGGGACCTGCTTATAGCAAGGACACAGCTCCAAACCGGGTAGGGGAGGGAGGGGTAAGGACGGGGTGTAGAAAAACACTGATGAATTGGGCATTTTCTTGTCTTTCCATTAAGCCCTTCATCTCTACTTCTCTTTATGAAAAATGATTGCTCTGCAGATTACTTAACTATTCCCCAGGGCCTGTAGTCCATCCAGAGTCATTTTATGCTCATAATTTCTTATTTCTCTATCTTTACTGAGGCAAGGAAAGGATGCAGGTCCATTTTACAGGTGAGGACAATTAAGCTTCCTCAACAGAAGAGAGATGGAGATAATGATATTACCTAACCCTTACCCAAAAATTAATTACTTGGTTTCTAAAATCCCTGTTTAAGTGCAGTAACTACATGGTTTTATTTGGAAGTTGACAGGCTCCAGTCTGTAGTATCCATGTCGTACTTTGCGGTGCCAGCAAAGATGTAAATTTTCATAGAAACCAGTTGAAAAACAATAATAAAACTCTAAAACCTTCACCCATTATCAAGGGAAAAAAGAAGCTGGCGGATATTAGGACAAAGTTTTTGGAAAGGATTTATTTGGTGAGAGGTGTTCAGTCCCTGCCTGTCTTTTTCTCTTGCATGCACGAAAAAAAAAAGAAAAGAAAAGTGACTCAGGGCTTTTTTTTTTTAGACAGAGAGAGATAGACAGAGACAGATAGGAACACACAAGACAGGAAAGGAAAGAGATGAGAACCATCAACTCAGAGTTGTGGCTCCTTAGTTGTTCATTGATTGCTTTCTCATACATGCCTTGACCAGGGGACTCCAGTTGAACCAATGACCTCTTGCTCAAGCCAGTAACCTTGGGCTCAAGCCAGTGACCTTGGGCTCAAGCCAGCGACCATGGGGTCATGTCTATGATCCCACACTCAAGCTGGTGAACCCACGCTCAAGCTGGTGACCTTGGAGTTTTGAACCTGGGCCCTCAGCATCCCAGGTTGACTCTATCTACTGCACTACCACCTGGTCAGGCACTGCAGGGCTTCTTAATACCTGCAAGAAAAACATTTCTCTAGGAGCAGAGTTAGGACCAGCACTACTGAGCCTATTTAAGGAACAGTGGGAGCCAAAAACAAAGTATCTTTTATGACTACTCCCAGAGTCCTGCTTGTCATTTTCCAGTTACAGTTGTAAAAGTTGTTCCTCAACCTTTATTTTAAAAGTAATAAAACCACCAACAAAAGGGTCATAACAAGTAGAGCTGCTGTTAGAGCTAAATGTTTTTCACTTAACAGCACTCTAAAGGACCTTGTGGAAAATGAGGCCTTTGGATCCAAGCTCTGTCCACTTCCCTTTCTTCTCAATTTCCCATAGCATCCTTCCCTCCCTCTGATACCCTGAAAGTATGTACCATAGTTCTGAGTAAAGTCACTTTTAACAATGTCCTAAAACCTCCTGTGCTGTTGCAGTACTAGCCCACACCCTGCCCCTTGCACCCTGACCATCCTCAGGGATAACACGGGAAGTCAGAAGTCACCCCCACAGAGTTACAGAATCTCCTCCATGGTATCACTGCTATCTTTCCTATCTTACCTCCTTAGGAGAGACACCCACCTACATCCACATACAAAGCACTATTCAAAGAAAATTATATACATGGATTCTCTGCCCTCCAATAAACTGCAGCGTAAGACAGCTAACATTAAACAGACAAGCATAAATGTATATAGAGCAGAAAAGCAGCAGTAAACCAGTACATGGATGAACAGCACGGGGAATGCGTGATTAAGAGGGGAAACAGAATTGGCCAGTCAGTGAATATTTACTGAACAGCTACTAGGTATCAGGCATAGGACTAGGTTCTGGCAATAAAATTTTAAACAGAATAGACAGAGTCCTATACATGTGGAGCTTTCAAAATACTGGAAAGATAAACACTAAACAAAATTTTACTAAAATGTAGTTTAGGCCCTGGCCAGGTGGCTCAGTAGATAAAGCATTGTCCTGGTGCACGGAGCTAGTGGGTTTAATCCTCAGTTAGGGCACATACGAGAAGCTACCAATAAAGCACAACTAAGTGGAACAACTAAATGGAACAACAAGTTCTCCCACTCTCTCTCTTTCTCCCTCAAACCAATGGAAAAAGAAAGTTTTAAGGAATCTAATCTAGGGGCGGTTAGAGAAGCTTGCCTAACATAAGTGATATTTAAATGCGTAGGGACTGGAACCTGTCCTGTGGTGGTGCAGTGGATAGAGCGTCAACCTGGAGCACTGAGGTCATCAGTTCAAAACTCCAGGCTTGCCTGGTCAGGCACAAGAGAGGAACAAACAATGAACAACTAAAGTGAGGTAACTACTTGATGCTTCTTGTCCTTGCTCTCTCTCTCTCTCTCAAAATCAATTAATAAAATATTTTTTAAAAAGTAACTTCATGTTCATGATAGAAAATTTGAAAAATATAAAAAAAATTTGGGACTAGAAATAGGGCTAGACAATGGCTGATGGAGATTACAGTAATCTAGGAAGAAGAAAGGGCATACGGAAAGGCAAAAACAACATATTCAAGGAACTAAAAGAAGGCCTGTGTGGCTGGTGTGAATCTATCAAGTGGGAAAGAGGCCAAGCTGAGGAAGCTAAAGGGATCAGCAGGAAGCTGGGGAATTTTAAATGTTAAAAGCAAGTGAAAATTATAGGGTCAAATATTCAAAGGATTGAAGGAACATAAAGGTCTGAGTCCAACTACCTAGATGATACTGGAATCAGCCTCCTGCCTGTTTCCTATCACTGGATCAATATAAATGGAGGCCAGACAGGGCTTGGCATGGGGTCACAAAAGGCTGGCATAAGGGAGCAACTGAAGTACCCATGGAGCCCCAAGGGCTGAGGCAGTAGGGCTCTTGATCCCATTCCTCCATCCCAGAGTATGAGTTGGAACTTTCTGACTAATCAGCCTGCATATTTGTATAAAGACACCCTCATAGAATTGGCCAAGGAGATGCAGACAGCAACCATAGCTTGGTGGGAGAATCAGTCTGAACAGGTGTCAGGAAGGTTGGTTTATTTAAGAGGGCTTGGCTAGTTTGCATTCATGATAGAGTCACCTGTTGTTTCTCTAGGCAGCCTGTGAAGAAGCCAAAGGACAAGAATGCCCAGTGCCGGAGGAGCCTGGCCCATTTACTTGATAGTGGAGTTTGGTCATCACTATTGGGGCAGGTGCTTCTTCTCATGCTGGAGGGAGGACAAGGAGGCTACTCCTTGTTGGTAAAAACCAATAAAACACTCATGGTTTTATGTCAGTAATGAAACCTGGGACCCCTTTTCCCTTATTCCCCTGCTTCTCATTGTATGGTAGAGCTTCTCATTGTATGGTATGTGTGCTCAGGAGAGTCCCAGGTCCATGTCATTATTTTTAATTAGAATTTAGTAAGCACCCACACACACACACACACACACACACACTGTGAAGATCCCCGTGGTGGCTCAGGATACAAGAAAGTGGAGTCTCTGAGAGGCTCACAAATATAGATAAAGAGGTAGAAACATGCACCAGAGGATAAACCATAACCTCAGATATCAAATGGATATACAGAGAAGAGCTAGGTGTGGTGTTGGGTTTTTTTTTAGTTGAAAGTGAAAGGGAAGTGAAGGAGTGGAACAGAGAGAAGGCTACTCCATAGGCAGAGCAGCCAAGAGCGAGGCTTTATGAAGGACTATCACTGTGGAATAGGCGAACCCTCAAGCTCTCTGAAGGAGCTGGCACTTGATCTGGGAGACATACTAGAGTCAGGTGTGGTGAGGAGGCAGGAAAGCATTGGGGGAAAGTGGGAGAGAAACCAGGCTAGACCAGGGACTTCCAATAAAGAAGTAATGGGAAATTAGATTTGAAAAGTAAAGAAAATCATGAAAAGTCCTAATGGTAGACAAAGGCACTTGGAGATTTGATTTTATTATGGAAACAGCCAGAAACCACTGAGAGTTTCTGGGCAGGAGTTTTAAAATAACTATGCTGATTGAAATGTGCAAAATAATTTAAATGAAGAAGAGGGGAGGAAGAAAGCAAGGAAGCCAGTTAGAAAATCAGCATATGGTAGGATTTGATAACTTTTAAATTTTACTTCCCTCTCTCTCTCTCTCTCTCTCTCTCTCTCTCTCTCTCTCTTTCCTGAAAGAACTGGAATAGAGCTATTTCCCTTAACCTCTCATGGAAATTTAAGGAAAAAGAAATAAAAGTTTTGGTAGTAGTGATTGCAAATTAAAAAACCATCAAGACTACAGTAAAAGAGTACAGCAGAAGCTAGAGCTTGAGGAAACCAGCCTCCGAGCAGCATGATGCAGGGAAGTGCTCCAAGTAGACAAGAGATCCCCTCCTGGGTTGCAGATAAGATGAGTTTGTAGGACCTAGAATAGGCCTTGCTCTCTGGCAGCACCTGTAGAGGGAACACAATCCTAGAGAAGACTGGCTGTATGAAGCAGCTAGGAGACAGGACCCTAGATCACAGGATTCACAGCCTCTCAAAAGAGGTATGGAGGAAGGACAAGCAGTCAGACCTGGACTGGAAGGGATGGTGCAAATGACCAAACAGCATTTCAGCAATCAGCAGCAATTCAAAGCCCCCTCTCATCTCCTAGCAAAATAGAAGTTCAAGTCTATAGAAGAGAAAAAAGTGAGGTTAAATTTCCCACCAGTCAGATCAGATAGAAGCATATAATTGTAGTTTACCTTTATTTAAGATTATAAATAAATGTGATACTTCCCAGATACATGAATTTATAAGCTGCAAGTCATACCTGCTATAATTGCTATAGTTCAAGAGTGAAAGGATGACACCTAGATTAGAATGATTGCAATGAGAAGACAAAGACATAAAGTACTAGAGATATTATGTAGCAATTAAGAACATGTCTTTTTTTTTTTTTTTTCTATGACGCAACTTTATTTTATTAGGAAAGGATGGTGGGCACTGGAGTGACCCTTTCCAGGGTCAGGGGAGGCACTAGGGAGAGGTCACAGAGATATCTAGCAGCTAGAAGGCACAGCTACTTTCCATGAAGCGGCGACACTTTGTGAACCGTAGGTACGCCTCAATCTTGTGCAGGTCTTTCTTGAAGCAGGAGAGTAGCCTGTAGTTCCTGAGCACTGTGTTATCACTACGCAAGTTTGTGTCAGACTTGTCGCAGGTTTGCTTGAGGACCAGCCCAGCCTGTAGGCTGCCATCTTCCAGCTCCCATATCAGGCTTGGATGCCTTCCTCCAGGTCCTTCAGCTTCTGACAGACACGGTTTGAGGTGCCTAACAGCAGGCCATTGGTGAAGACCCTGCTGAGGTCCTTCACGGGCCCAAGCCAGGACTGGATGAGCAGCAGTGAGAAGCAGAGCAGCTCCATGTCAGATTTCTGCCGGGCCTCCTCCTTGCCTGTCGGGGCCAGGATGGTCTCAGAGAAGCAGAAGGCAGCCTGGGTATTCTGGATCGAATACCTCTGTCCCTCTGGGTTGTACAAGCGCTCAAAGTCTTTGTAGGTGTCAGCAGCCAGGTGGTACAGGCACTGGGCCCAGAGCACAGCATTGGCAAATAGGTTGAACAAGGACATGGTGGGGAAGGAGCCCAGGGCAGGCAGAGCAGGGAGAAAGCCAGAAGCAGGGAGGTCCAAGGGCCATTAATGGTGCTGCATGGTTTTGCTGATGGCTTTGTAGTCTGGTTGATATGTGGTGAGTTTAAGCTTCAAGCAGGCATTGAGACTTTCATCTGTTAAACATGATCGTAGGTTGGTCTCAACATTCTTTAGATGTGAGAAAGACTGCCCACATGCAAAAATAGAGCCAAACATTGTCAGTACAGCAATACACACATGCTGCAGTGTGTGGTATGTGACGGGAAGCGTGAAGAACATGTCTTAATCCGCCCAGAATCTATGGAAAACCCCAGGACACATTGAGAATGCAGGAAGTTTCTCTTGCCTGTCACTCTCTACCCTTAGGCATCCCTGTAGGGGACTTAAGTAAATGCTCTATATGTTAGTCTTAGCATCCATAAATTATGATGAAATGCAACTTTAAAAAGCTTTGTTCTCTCCCAAGGCTATATGTTAGTGCTCAGGTATACAGGGTAAAAAAATAATAATATTCAATCACTGAGCTTCAACGTGTCACTAGCAATACCAAGATTAATAAAGCTGGTCCTGTCCTTGAGATGCTCACAATTTAGTGGCAGGAATGGATAAGCTGACAAATAATTAAACCACCTGTGTCATAGCAGAACTGTGAATAAATGTTCTAGAAGCACAGGAGACCAAGTGACAAGCTCTACCTCAGGAACCCAGAGAAGGCTTTTCAGAGTAGGTAAGAATTAAGTGGGTTTTACAGAATGAGTAGGAGTTCAACATTTGGATAAGAAAAAAAAGAACATTCCAGGTAGTGGGTAAATTCATATAGGCACAGTGAGTTTACAGTGGAGCAGCAGGAGAGGGATGAAAAAAAAAGTTGGAGAAATAAGCCATCTAGTATTTTCTCCAAGGTTAATTAAATCACAAAGGTCATCAGCCTTGGCCATTAGCTCAGTTAGTTAGAGTGTTGTCCCACTAGGCCAAGGTTGTGGGTTTGATCTCTACTCAGGGCACATACAGGAATCAAGAATGAATGCATAAATAAGTGGAACAACAAATCAATGTCTCTTTTTTGTGTGTGACAGAGGGAGAGAGAGAGAGAGAGAGAGAGAGAGAGAGAGAAGAAGGGAGAGAGAAAAGAAGCATCAATTCTTCGTTGCACCTCCTTAGTTGTTCACTGATTGCTTTCTCATATGTGCCTTGACCTGGGGGATCTACAGCAGAAAGAATGACCCCTTGCTCAAGCCAGCGACCTTTGGGCTCAAGCCAAGAGACCTTTGGGCTAAAGCCAGCGACCGGTAGCTCATTTGGTTAGAGAATTGTCCCAATACAAAAAGATTGTGGGTTCAATCCCTGGTCAGGGTACATACAAGAATTAACCAATGAGCCTGGCCTGCAGTGGTACAGTGGATAGTGCCAACCTGGAGCGCTGAAGGCGCCAGTTTGAAACCCTGGGCTTACCTGGTCAAAGCACATACCACAAATAATCAATGAACAACTAAAGTGAAGCAACTATGAATTGATACTTCTTGCTCCCTCACCCTTCCCTTCTCTCTGTAAAATCAATAAATAAAATTAAAAAAAAAGAATCAACCAATGAATGAACAATTAAGTGGAACAATAAATTGCAGTTTCTCTCTTTCTCTCTTCTTTTCTCTCTAAAATCAAGAAATAACAGATTTTTTAAAACACTAATTTGAAAGTATATATGCACCCATATTCTCATTGCAGCATTATTTATTATAGCCAAGATATGGAATCGACCCAAGTGCACATCAATAGATAAGTGAATAAAAAAGTGGTGGTACATATACAATGGAATATCACTTGATCATAAAAAAGAATGAAATCTTACCACTTTTGATAACATGGATGAACCTAGAGGATATGCTAAGTGAAATAACTCAGAGAAAGATAAATGCCATATGATTTCACTTATATGTGGAATCTAAAGACCAATATAAAAAATCAAAACAGATTTATAGCCATGGAGAACAGATTGATGGTTGCCAAATGGGGGTGGGGTGGATGAAAAAGGTCAAGGCATTAGGAAGTACAAATTGGCCTGACCAGGTGGTGGCACAGTAGATAGAGTGTCAGCCTGGGATGATGAGGATCCAGGTTTGAAACCCTGAGGTCTCCAACTTGAGCATGGGCTCATCCGGCTTCACCATGGGGTCACTGGCTTAAGCATGGGATCATAGACATGACCCCATGGTGGCTGGATTGAGCCCAGAAGTTGCTGGCTTGAAGCTCAAAGTCTCTAGATTGAGCCCAAGGTCACTGGCTCGGCTGGAGCCCCCAGGCAAGGGACATATGAGAAAGCAATCAATGAACAACTAAGGTGCTGCAACTATGAGCTGATGCTTCTCATCTCCCTCCCTTCCTGTCTGTCTGTCTCTCTCTTATTAAAAAAGAAAGAAAGAAAGAAAAAAGAAAAGAAGTACAAATTGATTGTAACAAAATAATCATAGGGATATAAAGCATAGCACAAGTAATATAGTCAATAATATTGTAATAACTATGTAGGGTGTTAGGCGGGTACTAGACTCACTGGGGGATCACTTCATAAATTATATAGATGTCTAACCACTATGCTGTACACTTGAAACTAATATTATATTGAATGTCAACTGTAATTGACAAATAAAAATAAATAAGTAGCCTGACCAGGCAGTGGCGCAGTGGATAGAGCGTCAAACTGGGATGAGGAGGACCCAGGTTCAAGACCCCAAGGTCGCCAGCTTGAGCATGGGCTCATCTGGTTTGAGCCAAGCTCACCAGCTTGGACCCAAGGTTGCTGACTCGAACAAGGGGTCACTCAGTCTGCTGTAGCCTCACGGTCAAGGCACATATGAGAAAGCAATCAAAGAACAACTAAGGTGTTGCAATGAAAAACTAATGATTGATGCTTCTTATCTCTCTCCATTCCTGTCTGTCGGTCCCTATCTGTCCCTCTCTCTGACTCTCTCTCCGTCTCTGTAAAACATAAATAAATAAATAAATAAATAAAAATTTTTAACCAAAAATGTTTAAGGTTTTTATTTATTCATTTTAGAGAGAAGGGGGGAGGGAGAAAGAGAGAGAGAGGAATCAAAAGAGAAGGGGGGAGGAGGAGGAAGCATCAACTCCCATATGTGCCTTGACCAGGGAAGCCAGAGTTTTGAACCAACAACCTCAGCATTCCAGGTTGATGCTTTATCTACTGCGCCACCACAGGTCAGGTGATATAAAAAAATTTTAATTACAAGGGTCAAATAAGTGATTTTGCAAATTCACTAGTAGGTTAGGACCTATTTCTAAGCCTCAAAATTGGGATTAACAGGGTTAATTGGGATAATCTCATCAGAGAAGAAAATTTGATTGCACTCAATAAAAAAGATCTTCTATCTGGAATTGACCTTTACATCCTGAACCAAAGGTAGGCTACCCCCATGATGAACATAGGAGGGGTAGCTGTTCACATATTCACACCAAAAGGACTTCTCACCAGAGAAGTCACATGTCATCTGTGACATCATATGGCCCACTGCTGGAGACTACACAAAAAGATGCAGACACTCAACTGGTGGACCTAATAGCCTCAGGCAAAACTTCATTTTTCTCTTTTTCTCCTTGAAGACCTCACTAAAAGCACTCATTTGTTTCCCTTCAATACTATCTAACCTCATAGCCTTCTTCCTCTACCAAATAGGCAACTTTCAGGGAAGAAAATTTCATTTATTTTTTTAATTTTTATTATTTTTTAAAATAATATTATTGATTAATTTTTATAGAGAGAGGAAGGGGAAGAGAGAGACAGGAAGGCACTGATTTGCTGTTGTACTTATTTATGCCTTTATTGGTTCATTCTTGTATGTGCCCTGAATGGGGATCAAACCTGCAATCGTGGTGTATTGGAATGACGTTCTAACCAACTGAGCAATCCAGCCAGCGTAGACAATTCAGTTTAATATCCATATTTCAGGAGTTTAGATATAGCCTGGGAACTTAAAGGGGTACATCACACTGCACAGCTTTCTGTCCCAGGGAATCACTTCCCTTCAGGTCCTACCTCTTCCCCTTCTTTGGCCCTGAAGGTACAAACAGTGTGAAAGAGGTTGTGCTTGCCTACTATCCATGATAACTTCATGTAAAAAAAAATGGCACAAAAAGAAAGCACCCCTCCAAACTTCAAAGAGTTTTTTCTTAATATTGTGCCTCAAGATTTAATGAAACATCTGAATCTCCTTTTCTGCACATTGAAATCTGGATTGCAGATGTTCAGGTTATATATTTTGTAATAGATTTCTGACAGAATGCAGGGATCAGGGAAGAAAAAATATTACTGTTGGTGGATCCTTTGAAGGTGAAGAGAGGGTCCTAGAAAACTGACTTCAACTAAAAACAGAAAGGTAATCTGGTTTAACTTTTCAAATAAAAAATACATTTGATTTTGAAAAACAATCACTGAGACTCACATTTTTGTGTTTAACAACCACCTTGAAATTGGTCTCCCTCAGAGGACAGCATGAGTCTGGGCTACCTTAGCATGAATGATTTATGACATTCATGAACTTGGCAACTACATCACTTTTTCTAAACCTGGCACCTAACACCACCTGCATGTTAAGTGAAGATTTATGATTTATAAAACTCAACTCATTATGCAGAGGTACATACATTGTCTTATACGTGCAGTCTCTAAATCCCAAGACAGATAAGGAGGCAGCTATATCACAAAATTTATGGCTCCTTCTTGCAAAAGCTAAAGTTTTGGAAAAAAACAAGAGAAATAACTGACCCTTTAGAGAAAAATAGCTTGAGCTAATCATTACACCCCAAATGATGAACTGGCTCTACCCCAACACTATATCTTACAGTAGCTAACAGAGAAAGTCACTTTAATCACAGCATGAACTATGTGTACATTTTGAACATGGCAGTAATAGGCAGAACCTAAGTGACACTTTGAAACTATCAAGCACTCTGTCAGTTTAATTTCTCTCCCCTAGTTTGGTGTCTGAGATCTCTTGCTGAGATTTCCCATCAAGCAACCCAGCCAGACCCACAGATATGGAAAGAGAATTCAAAACCTTAGTGTGTCTAATGGCTTCCTGCGTGCACCCTCAAAATGAAGAAAAGGAAATGCTGGTCTAGGTTCTGAAATGCACCTGTTTTCAGAGATATTTTAGAGATGCAGTAAATCTCTCCTCGTACCCTGCAAAAAAGTAGAAGCATAGAAGATTCATAAGATTAAACTTATGAATCTTAAGAAAGAATGAGATTATATAGACAGCCATTGAAAATGACAAGTATATGGGACCAGGTTGACAAGCAGGTAGGTATCTTTAGACAAGATAATGCTAAGCATAAAAAGCAGAACTCAAAAATGGTAAGCATACATGCCAGCTGGAAAAAGGCAAGTGACAGAAAAAACGTTTCCAGCCTAGAGATCTTCAATAGTATAAAGCAGTGTTTCCCAACCTTTTTTGTGCCATGCCCCACCTTAACCTTTCTAAAATTTTTATGTCCCCCCCATGTAACATACATAATTTTTAACATTAAAAAATTGATTTGTTCACTTAATAAACATAAATGATAGGTTCTAGGAAGAAATCACTATGAAATTGTTAACAAAACACAGTAAGTAAAATTTCAAAACATATCATGAAAAACAGAAATTTAAATTCCAAATAATTTTAATACAGATTTTTCTATATTAATTTATTATTTTAATTTAGTGTGATCCTTGCATTTGATGCTTGCTGCACAGAGATTTTATATTAGGTTCCAATTTGGTTAGCTTTAGTCTCAAGTCTCCACGTTGTGTTATATCCAGCCGATTTCTTTTTTTACCAGTAAATCATTTACAGCACTAAATCTACATTCAGCTAAAAATGAAGATGGAAACGGTAGCAATAGTTTTCTTGCACATTTGGTTGAATTTGCGTATTTGATTTCTGTTCCTCACAAAGCCATGCCATCGCTCCTTTGATAATAAATAAAGCTTTAACTGACTCATCACTTTGCAATTCTGTGAGTTCTTCTTGATACTGCATATTTGATATATCAGACAAATCCACTAACATTGGCTGCATCATCCATGTTGGGAAATCAATTTGTTTTAAATCAGAAAATCTTTCTTTTAAATCAGCCGATAGAATATTCAAATGATTGACAATAACAAGTAAAGCGGTATCAGTTACTTCACATTTTTGGAGCCAATAAAACTGTTAAAAGTTTTTGTTGTTAATATGTTTCTGACATAACTCAATATTGGTAATGAAACCAAATATCTTTGATTTTGTATCGACAAGAGTTTTATTTGTTCCTTGAAGTTGCTTATTTAATATATTTAGTTTTTCAAAGATATCGGCTAAATAACTCACAAATGCTTTACCATCTATTGTTAACAGATACTTCATTTCAGGTTTGTCGCTTAAAAAATCACTAAGAGTATCAAACAGTTCCATAAATCTTTTCAAACAGTTTCCTTTAGATAGCCATCTTACTTCAGTATGAAGTAAAAGTCTCATACGGTCTTCATTTTGTTCTTCACAAAATAGCTTGAAAAGACGCTCACATTTGGCACTAGCTTTAATAGCATTAACACACTTTATTACTGTATGTAATACTTCATTCAGAACAGGCAAGATGTTTTTAGCTACAAAGTTTTCCCTATGAATAACACAATGCACAAGAATCATTTCTGGATTCGCATCTTTCATCAATTTTAAGCAGCCATTTTTCTTGCCCATCATATTGGGAGCACCATCTGCAGCACAAGATGTTATATTTTTCATTGGTATATCATTGACATCTAAGTAGTTTTAATAATTATTTACCGCAATTATTTAAGAATTGCATTTTTTGTTAAATTTGGCACCAATATCTAGCATTGCATTTAAATGGCCCGGGGCGAAAGAGTTAAAGTCGTGTTGAGTCCATTTTCAAATTGCCCCCCTTAACTGTCAAATTGCCCCCCTGTGGGGCGTGGGCCCCACATTGGGAAACACCGGTATAAAGCTTAGTAAAAAACAATAAAATTCTAAGTAACTTATTTTTATATATCCCTATCAATCAGGAAAAAGACATCTATTCATGGCTGCTAACTGCCTTGAATTCAAGAAGTACACTGTTTCTCTCTTCTCAGCAGAGCTCTCTAAACAGCATTCTACCCTCCCTGGCCTTTGAGAGTACAAAACACTTGCATTCAAATACCTGAGGGCAACAGAAGACAGCTGAAAACATAAGTAGGGGTATGAAAACTACTTGGAAAAAAGGATATGGGGAACCCACCTCCAACTTTAATAGCTAATTATTAAGTCATTTGATTTATGAAATGTATCCAGGATTTGTCCAGTTCTGACTTTCAGCTCTAATATTGAATGCCCTATGTCCACTTGTCCCAATGTGGTTGCTCTAACTCAAGCAAATGATGTTCTACTCATGAAATGGCACCCTTGGGCAAGAGAGTAATATCAAAGAACCACAAATTATGCATCAGGAAAAGTGAAGCCTCTTTGGCCACTGGGAGTATATCCAAGAACAGAGTAGATGCACAGGGAAGAACTGCATTTGGGTTTAGGGACTCAGTTGCTACTTCTCATTAAGCTACTAGTAAACATTTAACCACTCAAATACAGGTGCTGTTTTTCAGGGCTCCAAGTACTGGTGTTCTGTTGACTGCTTTTAATCTTGAGAGTGAACACCCCAGCTCAGGCCAAAGAGTCATGCTAAAAATGGAATGAGAGAGAAGTAGGCAAGCACTATACACAAACACACACATCCTGGAACAGCAGCCTGGGCAGAGCAGACTTCCTCCTGGGAAACCATTCAAAAGCTGTGGAGAGCACACACAGCCTCATCCACAGCCTCTGTGGCGTCACTTTTGCACTCTGTCAGGCTCAGAAACAGTTCATAATTCTATGATGGAAGACAGGTGTTCTTGAGACCCATGGCAGTTCTCATGCTCACAGATTCCCCCTTTCCTCTGCAGGGTCACAGGGCTCCTTCCAGATAAATTGCTGTTTCACATTATGTAACACAGACACACAGAGTCACCACCCCAACCTCAACTGCTAGTTGAATAAAATGAGAAATTGGCACTTAAACCAAAGGCCTATGAGCTGATCCTTGAGACAACTTGGCATCTTCTTGTGCCTTCCTGTGCCCCAATAATATTGTGGGATCAAACCCACAATAAAGGCACTTTATAGGGAAGGTGCAATTTAAGCCACACAGAACAGTACCAAGGGAAGTACAAGCAGCCCAAGGGGTACACTGGGGTTCAGGAAGGAAATATTCAATCCACTTATATTTATCTTTTCCATTTTTATTTTCTATTTTTATATATATTTAATAATAGTACTATATAAATATACAGTTGACTCTTGAGCAACAGTGGTTTGAACTGTGTGGGGCCACCTATACATTCTTTTTGGTAGATTTTCTTTTTTTTAAGTTTTATTTATTGATTTCTTTAAGAAAAAGAGAAAATCTTTTTGTTGTTTGTCCTGCTTATTTATGCATTCATTGGTTGATTCTTTTTAAAAATTTTAATAATACATTTATTTAATGTGTTATATAATACATTAAGTATGTAAATGTATTGTTTAATGTATAACAATAATAAATTATATTTAGTCCAATATTTAATAATATATTTTATTTAATCCAATAGCCAAAGTATTATCATTTCAGTATATAAAATGATAAATGAGTTAGTTGTTTTTTTTTTCATGCCGTGGCTTTGAAATATAGTATGTATTTCACATTTACATCTCATTTTATTTTATTTTTTTTAATTGAATTTATTGGGGTGACAATGGTTAACATAATGATACGTTCAGGTGTCCAATTCTATAGCACATCTGTGTACACTGTATTGTATGTTCTCTCCCTTGTTGGCTGATTCTTATATGTGCCCTGACTGGGGATCAAACCCGCAACCTTAGAGTATTGGCATGACGCTCTAACCAACTGAGCTACCTGGACAAGGCCTATACATGGTTTTTTTCAATAAATACTGTAAATATATTTCTCTCCCTTATGATTTTCTTAATAACATTTTCTTTTCTCTAGCTTACTTTATTATAAGAATACAGCATATAATACAGACAACATACAAAATATGTATTAGCAGATTGTTTACATTATTGGTAGGGCTCCCAGTCAACAGTAGGCTATTAGCAGTTAAGTTTCCAGGGAATCAAAAGTTATATGCAGTTTGTGACTGCCCGGTGTGGGGGAGGGTTCAGCAACCTAATCCTCACATTGTTCAAGGTCAACTGTATATAGTTTATAGTTTATTATATGTTTATAGTTTGTATACATAAATATACAAATAATGGAGGTGTGTGCTTAAATATTTTTTAAAATTGATTGATTGATTTTTAGAGAGAGAGGAAAGGAGAGAGAGAGAGACAGAGAGACAGAAACATTGATCTGTTCCTATATGTGCCCTGACCGGAGGTCAAACCCACAACTTTTGCATATTGGGACAATGCTTTACCCAATCAAGCTATCCAGACAGGGCTCAAATATTTTTTTTTTATATTTTATTTATTGATTTTTTAGAGAGAGAGGAGTGAGAGAGAGAGAGACAGAGAGAGAGAGAAGGGAGAGGAGCAGGAAGCATCAACTCCCATATGTGCCTTGACCAGGCAAGCCCAAGGTTTCGAACCGGCGACCTCAGTGTTCTAGGTCGACACTTTATCCCACTGCGCCACCACAGGTCAGGCCTCAAATATTTTTTTTTAAATAGGGAGGTGTAACGAAAATGTTTTGAGACCAGAAGATACCATTGTACTTGGGGTGTTTCTGTGTAAGGTGTGGTCCTAATCGCCACCCCACCCCCATCAGAATTCCTGTGGAAGTTGTTAAATAGGCAGATTCCTTGACCCATCACAAATCTACAGTATCTGAATCTCTAGGAGTTGGATGCTTTAAAGAACTTCCTAGTCTGACACTACTGGAGTTTGGGAACTACTGCAATAGAAGAATTCGAGAAGCAGTGCCTGACCTGTGGTGGCGCAGTGGATGAGGCTTTGACCTGGAGCGCTGACCTGAGGTCCCCAGTTTGAAACCCAGGCTTGCCCAGTCAAGGCACATGCAGGAGGCAGCTGCTAAGCGTTGAGGCTTCCTGCTCCTGCCCCCCTTTCTCTCTTTCTTTTCTCTCTCTAAAATCAATGAATAAAATCTTTAAAAAAGGAAAAGAATTAGAGAAGCAGATGTAAAGAAAATGGGCTACGGAAAGGGCAGAGTCAATGCAGACAGGAGTATCAGAAGCCCACTTCTGAGGTGTTGGGCAAACACTTATGTTATAAGTGTGTTAAGCTTGCTTGCTTGTACTTTGCCTGATTGTTGCACGAGCACAAGGCAGTACCACGTGTGTATAGTCTATGTAAGGCTGCAGGTGCTTGCCCTCAGGGCAGCAGATTGTAGATTGCGGATTGCCTGCCACCATTGGAAGGGGCCATTTTTTGCTACTGTTTCCTAGATAACGAGTTTTACTCCTGGCCTGTTTTGCTTGTGAATCCTGAGAGAGAGAGAGAGAGAGAGAGAGAGAGAGAGAGAGAGAGAGAGAGAGAAGTGGTCTTCCCTGCCTGCTTGCTCGTCTGCCATTGCAAGACTCCGATAAATGGAAGGGCCCACCATTTTCCAGCTTCGCAGTTTCTCTACTGTCTGCCCAAATCCAATGTGAACCTGCATGGCCATGCAGTTCCTCATGGGGCCTGACCAAAGAGGAGCCACCCTCCTTGTTCTTCCAGAACTCTGGCTCTAAAGGTATTGAGACAACACCTGTACCTCCCTAACTAGCCTGCACTTAAATCCTCATCACCTAAGGTAACCTGGGCACTTCCTCTCCTGATGTTTAAGGAGAGCAGAGGTGTGGAATCTTAGAAACCAACAGTGTCTGTCCTGTGGCGGCACAGTAGATAGAGCATCTGTTAGAGTAATATAATGTTATAGTAACTAAATATATAGACATATAGAAATATATGGAAGATATATAGAAACAAGTTAGGATATAATATTTATATTAAAAGCCATTAAGGCGCCTGACCAGGTGGTGGCGCAGTGGATAGAGCGTCGGACTGGGATGCGGAAGGACCCAAGTTCGAGACCCCGAGGTCGCCAGCTTGAGCGCGGGCTCATCTGGCTTGAGCAAAGAGCTCACCAGCTTAAACCCAAGGTCGCTGGCTCCAGCAGGGGGTTACTCGGTCTGCTGAAGGCCCGCGGTCAAGGCACATGTGAGAAAGCAATCAACGAACAACTAAGAAGTCGCAACGCGCAACGAGAAACTGATGATTGATGCTTCTCATCTCTCTCTGTTCCTGTCTGTCTGTCCCTGTCTATCTCTGCCTCTGTAAAAAATAAATAAATAAATAAATAAATAAATAAATAAATAAATAAAATAAAATAAAATAAAATAAAAAAAAAGAGAAAAAAAAAAGCCATTAAGGCAAGTGAATAAGGCTACACCCTCTGGGTGGAAATAATCTAGTATGTACAGATATGATAGGTGGACTATGCCTTTTGCACAGGGCCCAGTTAGTGTGTGTGTGAAGTTATATGTAGATAAAAAATGACTTGATGTGACAATTCTGTAAATTTAAAAAAAGGGGCTCCTGCTAGGACCTCCAAAAAATGTCTTGATGTGATAATCCCATAGATTAACACCTGTTAGAAGGCATAGGTAAAGCTGAGGGGCCTCCACCTGCAGTTAGTCGTTCAGACTCCAACATTAAATGTGGACTATCTCCACGCTCTCTGACCAAGGACAACTGGGAAGAGCAGGCTGACAGGGACCCATTAGGCTGTAACCAGGCACCCCCTAAGGATTTGTGAGTAATAAACTGCCTGTGTGTTTCTTGCAACTAACTTGTGTGTCGGTCGTATCTTTCCTCCAGTGGCAGTTGTCTCGGTACCAATAAGTAGAGTTCCTCATAGCCACCTCAAAAGTAGTCTCGAACAGACTGCTGTTAAGCAGGAGTGTCCCACTGTAGAGAAGTTGAATTGGGGACACCTGATTGACGTAGAGCTTGGGCTCTACTGGAACAGCATCTTCTTGGAACGCTTGGTTGCCAGTTCAAAACCCTTGGCTTGCCCAGTCAAGGTACACATGACAAGTGTGGATGAAAAAGGGACCACATGCTGAACCTGACAAGCCCAGGGAAAGCCGGCATGATGTCCTTAAAGACTCTGGGACTTAAAGTAATACACAGGATGGACTGAAATGGAAACTTTTTAACTAAAAGCAGTTTATGGTGGGTAGTCATGTCCTAGGGAGTTATTCTTTATCTGAACAAGGTCAATGTCTGCTTTAAAGTCTGTCTGTTGTCTTTTGCATCTACAATAATGTACCTGATAACATGCCTTTGAAATGTAGGGTGTATGGCCCGTGGCTGCTGCCTCTGTGGCCATTCAGGTTCTCATTAAATTCAGGCAGGCAGTAAAGAAAAAGTGGAGTCAAATAATGGTGGGCCATTCCATTTATTAAAGTCTCATGCTGGCGGATGAGCAAACAGGCAGGGAAGGCCATTTCCCTCTCTTCAGAGCTCCCAAAGCCCTGACGCATTCTCTCGTTCTACAGCCCGGAAAATCTTCTCCAGTTCCTTCTGGAATCAAAGGCCTTCACCAGCCTCAGTGTAGCTCCCAAAACTTCTCAGCTTCGGTTCCACTTCTGCACTCCTTCTCTTCCTGCAAAACCCAGGCTGGGGGTAAATAATCCCTTCTCCAGCAAACATTAGCAGTACAATGGCCCCTCCCAAGCAGGAAGGCAATCCACAATTTGCAATCTGCTGCCCTGAGGGCAAGCACCACAGCCTTTCACAGACCACATATACATGGCGCTGCCCAGGCCAATGCAAGATATAAACCAGTGTTGTAAAGTACTGTACCTCAGATTCTGAAAAGTACCATACCTTACTTCAGTGGGTTTATGTAGAGACACCAAGTCCAGATGAATTTTTTTTTTTCTTTCTGAAGCTGGAAACGGGGAGAGACAGTCAGACAGACTCCCGCATGCGCCTGACCGGGATCCACCCGGCACGCCCACCAGGGGGCAACGCTCTGCCCACCAGGAGGCGATGCTCTGCCCCTCTGGGGCGTAGCTCTGTTGCGACCAGAGCCACTCTAGCGCCTGGGGCAGAGGCCAAGGAGCCATCCCCAGCACCCGGGCCATCTTTGCACCAATGGAGCCTTGGCTGCGGGAGGGGAAGAGAGAGACAGAGAGGAAGGAGAGGAGGAGGGGTGGAGAAGCAGATGGGTGCTTCTCCTGTGTGCCCTGGCCGGGTATCGAACCTGGGACCTCTGCACACCAGGCCGATGCTCTACCACTGAGCCAACCAGCCAGGGCCAAGTCCAGATGAATTTGAAAAGTTTTATTAAAGGAGGAGATTTATTAAATATGCCAGCTGCATATGGCTGACATAGGGCAGTTGTAAACCCAAATCATGTGTGCCCAAAATACATCTCAGGGGCTGGTTATATACCCTTGATCACACACGGGCTGGGGAGAGCATGACATCATGGCACAAGCTTACAACATGTGTTTAAGACGGGGGTCGGGAACCTTTTTGGCTGAGAGAGCCATGAACACCACATATTTTAAAATGTAATTCCGTGAGAGCCATACAATATGTTTAACACTAAATACAAGTAAATGTGTGCATTTTATATAAGACCAACACTTTTAAAGTACAATAAGTCTCTGAATTCTTTTTAATAACGTTGTTATGCTATTGCTAACCAATGATGAACAAAGTACTCCTTACCATTAATGCGACTTCTGGTGCTGCATGGTTTTGCTGATGGCTTTGTAGTCTGGTTGATACTACAGTGGTGAGGTTAAGCTTCATGCAGGCATTGAGACTTCCATCCGTTAAATGTGATCGTAGGTTGGTCTTAACATTTTTTAGATGTGAGAAAGACTGTTCACATGCATACATAGAGCCAAACATTGTCAGTACAGCAATACTCACACATTGCAGTGTGTGGTATGTGACAGGAAGTGCGTTCCAAGTTTAGACAATCAGCTGGTCCGGGGATTGAAGTTTTCTCATTTCTCCCCACTTGTGTTTGCTTGCCAACTCTGCTTGCTGTCATGCAAGCCTTTCCAAATCTTCATTCAGTGACTTGAACTTATTCACCTACATGTCTGAGCCTTCAGGTCAGCAGCTTGTAGCTCAAAATCTCTGATGGAGACACCGGGGCTGTAACTCAGGTTGGTACTGTCCACTGCACACTCGTGTGGATGGATGATGAACTTAAAAAGACGAGTGCGCTTACAAAATTCTCCAAAGTGCACTTTGAATAACTGCAGGAGATTAGATGTGAAGCCCGCTAGCTGCTGGAGATCAAGATGTTGAGCAGGGTCACTTGCTGTGCATGCATCTTTAAACTCTCCCAGTTTTTCCAAAGTATAGTAAACGACCTGTTTAAATGTCTGCGATGAAGAGTTCCAGCTTGTTTTCAAATACAAACACTACTTGTTGAAGGGAAAAGACTGTATTTGCAAGGATTTTCACATTGAGGTGGTTCAGATGTTCAGTCATGTCCATGAGATAGAATTTAAGGAGCCACTCAGTGTTAGCTAACTCAGGATGCTCGATATTTTTCATTTCAAGAAAAGTCAGGATTTCACTCAGACAAGCCACGAAACGGCTGAGCACCTTCTCTCTTGACAACCAACACACATTGCTGTGCAGAAGCAGACCAGGATAATTATTCCCAACTTTATCAGCAGTGTTTTAAACTGGCGATCATTTAAAGCTCAGGCAACAATAAAGACCAATGACTAGCGACATCACCTCACCAAGCTGCTTACCACAAATCTGAGCACAAAGCGCCTCCTGATGTAGGATGCAGTGAAAATTTAGGATAGGTCTCTTTTCATGTTCATGAAGAAGCACTACAAATCCTCTGTTTTTCCCCACCATGCACGAAGCACCATCAGTACACACCAAAATAAGTTTATCCATCGGTAGATTTTTTTCTTTAGCAAACTTGAATAAATCCTCCCCTCTTGTTGTCTCTTTCATAGGCAAAACAGTAAGACTTTCCTCACGTAGTGTGTCACTGACAGCATACCTTGCAATCACGCTGAACTGGGATAAATGGCTTACGTCTGTTGACTCATCCAAAATGAGAGAAAAGAATGGTGCTGCATTTATGTCCTTCACTTGTGTTGCCTCAATTTGATTTGCCATCATGATGGTACGATCGTGAACAGTTCTTGCTGACTGTTCTTTTATTCATTTAATTGTCTTGTCTTTATATGAAAAGTCATAAAAAAGTTCATTGGCAACATCAAGCACGAATGTTTTGGCATACTCTCCATCTGTGAATGGCTTTCCGTTTCTCACAATTGCTAAAGCACCAGCAAAGCTAGCCAAATTCCAGTCACCTTGTTGGGTCCAAACACGGAGTCGCTGCTGACTAGCTTGCACTCTGCACAGTAGCTCTTGACATGCTTTCTTCCTGCTGTCCCCTGCTGGGGATATTCCGATGCAAATGTAGTATAGCGTGTGTTGAAGTGCCACTTTATATTTGACCATTTCATCAATGCAATTTTATCACACTGCAGAACCTGCTCTCTCCACAAAGGCAAATTTCTCTGTTCATTCCTGCTGAAAAGTACAATACTCTTCATCTTTTTTTCTTTTAGCCATCTTCTTCATCAAAAGGGTTTCTGCAATTAGCTAGCTGACTACTTGATTAAAAGGAGGCAAGTTTACTTTCTGACCTCACAACGGCCCGTGTACGTTATGCATTATCCAATAAAAATTTGTGTTGTCCTGGAGGACAGCTGTGATTGGCTCCAGCCACCCGCAACCATGAACATGAGCGGTAGGAAATGAATAAACTATAGTATATGAGAATGTTTTATATTTTTAACGTTATTATTTTTTTATTAAAGATTTGTCTGCCAGCCAGATGCAGCCATCAAATGAGCCACATCTGGCTTGCAAGCCATAGGTTCCCAACCCCTGGTTAAAAGATACACAGAAACATTAAGACTTTCAAGGTAGCCTGACCAGGTAGTGGTGCAGTGGATAGAGCATCGAACTGGGATGCAGAGGACCCAGGTTCGAGGCCCTGAGGTCACCAGTTTGAGCACAGGCTCATCTGGTTTGAGCAAAAGCTCACCAGCTTGAACTCAAGGTTGCTGGCTCGAGCAAGGGGTTACTTGGTCTGATGTAGCCCCACGGTCAAGGCACATATGAGAAAGCAATCAGTGAACAACTATGGTGTTGCAACAAAAAACTAATGATTGATGCTTCTCATCTCTCTTCCTTTCTGCCTGTCTGTCCCTCTCTCTGTGTCTCTCGCTAAAAAAATAAAATAAAATAAAAAACCAAGAGCCCCTCACATAGAGAGAGCATATAATCCAGATGAACTGAAAAAGCTGACATAATTTCACTAATCATGTTCTCTAAGGAGGGAGAATGAGGTAGGAAGAAAGGAGCATATTGGCCAGAGTTGTCAGTAAGCATTTAAAAAAGGTCCTGTACTAACTGAACATTTAATTTGAATTCAGGTGGGTGATTTCTTTTTTTTTTTTTAATTTTTTATATATTTTTAAGATTTTATTTATTTATTTTAGAGAGAGGAGACAGAGAGAGAGAGAGACAGACAGACAGAGACAGAGAGAGAAGGAGGGAGGAGCAGAAAGCATCAACTCCCATATGTGCCTTGACCAGGGAAGCCCAGGGTTTCGAACCAGCGACCTCAGTGTTCCATGTCAACGCTTTTACCCACTGTGCCACCACAGGTCAGGCCAGGTGGGTGATTTCTAAAAAGCATACCAAGTAAAAAAGAAGGCTGTAGAACAGAAGCTAATGCTATCTAGGTAGCCTTGGACAAGTCACTTATTGTTAGCTTATAGCCTGTCTCTCACACTCATCTATTAAACAAAAGGTTAGACTTTAAATGATCTAAGGTCTTTTCTCTGTTTCTAGACTCAAGTTTGCATTCAACTCCTAGTTCAGGGCTCCTTTTACTATATCAGGCTAATCAATAATATATTAAAATTCTGGCCCTTTAAACTAAAAAATTCAGAAAAGTCTCCTAAAGCCTTAAGTCTTTTTTTTTTTTTTTTTTTAGCATGCACACGCAAGAGAGAGAAAGAGAGAGAGCGAAGGAGAGAGGGACAGACAGACAGAAAGTAAGAGATGAGAAGCATCAACTTGTAATTGCGGTACTTTAGTTGTTCATTGATTGCTTTCTCACATGTGCCTTGCCCAGGGAGCTGAAGTAGACCCAGTGACCCCTTGATCAAGTCAGCAAACTTGGGCTTCAAGGCAGCGACCAAAGGGTCACATCCATGATCCCACACTCAAGGCGGCAAACCTGCGCTCAAGCTGGTGAGCCCACACTCAAGCCAGATGAGCCTACGCTCAAGCTGCCGACCTTGGGGTCTCAAACCTGGGTCCTCTGCATCCCAGGCCAATGCTTTATCCACTGAGCCACAACCTGTTCAGGCTAATGGATCTTAAAAAGCAAATCTTTTGATGAGTATACAGCATAATCAACAGTTAAAATGCTATAGAAACGTTTACCTGAAACCTATGTACTCTTATTGATCAATGTCACCCTGTTAAATTTAATTTTCTAAATAAAATTAAAAAGAAAAACAAAAAACAACAACAAATCTTTGCTTTTGTCAGCCCTCCCCCTTTCCCAAATGGGGACTTCATATACAGGTCCTTGACCTAGCCAATAGACAAATGTTTTCCAAACCTGAATGAAAACCCAGAGTGAGATTAAATGGCTGATCTTTACCCTGTGTAATGAGACTGCATTATCACTGGGATATAAATGTTCTATCTAATCAAAGTGACTTTTTTTTTGTTTGTTAGTGGGGGGGGGAGAAAGATGGAGGTACAGACAGGGATTGACAGACAGGAATGGACAGACAGGAAGGGACAGAGATGAGAAGCATCAACTCATAGTTGCGGCAACTTAGTTGTTAATTGATTGCTTTCTCATACATGCCTTGATGGGGTGGAGGGAGGCTGCAGCTGAGCCAATAATCCCTTGCTCAAGCCAGCAACCTTGGGCTCAAGCCAGCAACCTTGGGCGTCAAGCCAGCAACCTTTGAGCTCAAGCCAGAGTCATATTTATGATCCCATGCTAAAGTCAGCAACCCCACACTCAAGCTGGTGAGCCCGCACACAAGCCAGCGACCTCGGGGTTTCAAACCTGGGTCCTTAGTATCCCAGGCCAATACTCTATCCACTACTCCACCGCCTGGTCAGGCTCAAAGTGACATTATATTTTAATTTATTGCTGCCTCACTTTTCTTTCAGGGTCACTCTCCATTTCTTTATTCTCCTATCAGGAGGGTAGGTTGAGGGGTTACCAGACATTCAGTACAAAACGAAATCTGCTAAATCAGTGGTCCCCAACCCCCGGGCCGCAGACTGGTACTGGTCCGTGGGCCATTTGGTATCGGTCCACAGAGAAAGAATAAATAACTTACATTATTTCTGTTTTATTTATATTTAAGTCTGAACGATGTTTTATTTTTAAAAAATGACCAGATTCCCTCTGTTACATACGTCTAAGACTCACTCTTGGCGCTTGTCTCGGTTACGTGATACATTTATCCGTCCCACCCTAAAGGCCAGTCCGTGGCCCAAAAAAGGTTGGGGACCACTGTGCTAAATGACACCACCTCTGGAGACAGAGACATCACCTGACATAATACTTCCTATGCTTCACTGGAGCAAGGTCTCTTGAATCAGGCTTGAATGGAGTGACACCATGCAATGCACTCCAATATAGTGTATCTAATGCCAAACAGAAAAGTGGGGACTGTTTCCTGAAATCTGCTACAGATACATGAAAAATTCCAAGGAGAACAAAAGTGACACATCCCGCCTGACCTGTGGTGGCACAGTGGATAAAGCGTCGACCTGGAAACGCTGAGGTCGCTGGTTCAAAACCCTGGGCTTGCCTGGTCAAGGCACATATGGGAGTTGATGCTTCCTGCCCCTCCCCCCTTCACTCTCTCTCTCTCTCTCTTTCTCTCTCTCTCTCTATCCCTCTCTCTCTCCTCTCTAAAATGAATGAATGAATAAATAAATAAATAAATAAATAAATAAAAGTGACACATCCCTGCAATATGTCACATTTTTATTTCATGAAGATGGAAGATGCCACAGCATGATATTCGTCTTTGGCAAGACTGAATAAAACCTCATCTGAGTCACCAGTTTAAAGAGACTTTGCTTTAAAAATATAAACTTGATTCTGAGCTATATTACAGATTGAGCTTTCTTTCTAGTTGTCCTGGAATCTAAACTACTTAAATTTTTGAAAATGTATTTCTAACATTTTTATTCTATTGCCTAAAATAACTGTAATAATGGATTAAACCAGTATTGTAAAATCTATCTTCTGTATACATGGAGGTAAAAAGATCAGACCTAGTTTGGTTATGAGGCAGCAGAGCCTAATGATTAGCATCACAGATTCTAGAGCCATACAGTCTGGCTTCAAATTCTGGCTTTATCATTCTATTTATTATGTGACCTATACAACCACTCTAAGCCTCAGTTTCTACATCTGCAAAATGGGAATACCAATAGTATTTACTTGAGACTATTGTTGGGAGTATTCCATTAGCTAATGTATTTAGGGCAGCAAGTGGCATATAACTAAACACTTAACAACTATATATTAGTGATTACTATCCAATAACAATTCTTATTAATGTCTGGGAGTTACTTAAATACTGAAACTAGTTTCCTGTCTTCAGATATGCTAAAATATCATTTCAGTTAGAATATAATTTAAAACATAGGAAGCACAGGTCTTACACAGCCCCCTATTCTGTCTGGTAAACATTTACCCACATGCAAATCATGTACCATCTTCTTTTACTTTTCAGTGTGACGCTGGACAAAAGTACAGTACTGCGCTCTATGGTCAAGAATTATACCACCTAGCTGTGGAACTAATTATTGTTCTTATTCATTTGCACCCTATTTCTTTTTAGATTCACACTCATTTCTTCAAGTTCAGGCTGTAAACTAGATTAATTTGCAAAACATCCAGAAGCCTGCCCTTCAAAACAGTAAATACAATACGGCCTCTCAGGCTCCTGCTTATCTTCTAGAGCCATCACATCCCCCTGCTGGTCATGGCGAGAATTTGTAAGGCTCTTGGGAAAATCTCCAGGAAGGAACATGTACTGCACCTACAAAATAAAGGTCTTAGATACCCTTTAACTCAGTGGTCCCCAACCTATTTTGGGCCACGGACCGGTTTAATGTCAGAAAATATTTTCACGGACCAGCCTTTAGAGTGGGATGGATAAGTGTATCATGTGACCGAGACAAACGTCAGAGTGAGTCTTAGATGGATGTAACAGAGGGAATCTGGTCATTTTTTAAAAATAAAACATCATTCAGACTTAAATATAAATAAAACAGAAATAATGTAAGTTATTTATTCTTTCTCTGTGGACCGGTACCAAATGGCCCACAGACCTGTACCGGTACGCGGCCCGGGGGTTGGGGATCACTACTTTAACTAACACTATTTTTTAACTCATTGATTTTATCTTTTTTACAGAGACAGAGAAAGAAATAGAAAGGGACAGACAAAGATAGGAACAGAGAGATAAGAAGCATCAATCACTAATTTTTCGTTGCACATTATGACCCCTTAGTTGTTCATTGATTGCTTTCTCATATGTGCCTTGACCGCGGGCCTTCAGCAGACCGAGTAACCTCTTGCTCGAGCCAGCGACCTTGGGTCCAAGCTGGGAAGCCTTTGCTCAAACCAGATGAGCCCATGCTCAAGCTGGCGACCTCGGGGTCTCGAGCCTTGGTCCTCGGCATCCCAGTCCGATGCTCTATCCACTGCGCCACCACCTGGTCAGGCTAACTCATTAGTTTTAGAGAGGTGAGGTGAGGAGGAGGAGGAGTGAGAGAGAAATCTTTTTCTTGTATGTGCTCTGATGGCGTCTCAAACCCTCAATCCTTGCATCTAATCAACCAAGCTATCTGGCTAGGGCTGGCTAACACTATTTGTTACTAGGGTTCCTTTGACAAACACTTTGCAGCTTTTAAATGTATGCAGGAAGAAGAAAAGAAAGCAAATTCTTTTTTTTTTTTTTTTTACAGAGACAGAGAGAGAGAGTCAGAGAGAGGGATAGACAAGCAGGAAGGGAGAGAGATGAGAAGCATCAATTATCAGTTTTTCATGCGACCCCTTAGTTGTACATGATTGATTGCTTTCTCATATGTGCCTTGACCGTGGGCCTTCAGCAGACTGAGTAACCCCTTGCTCAAGCCAGCGACCTTGGGTCCAAGCTGGTGAGTTTTTATGCTCAAACCAGATGAGCTCACGCTCAAACTGGCGACCTCGGAGTCTCAAACCTGAGTCCTCAGCATTCCAGTCCGACGCTCTATCCACTGTGCCACCGCCTGGTCAGGCAGAAAGCAAACTCTTTTTTTTTTTTTTTGCATTTTTCTGAAGCTGGAAACAGGGAGAGACAGTCAGACAGACTCCCGCATGCGCCCGACCGGGATCCACCCGGCACGCCCACCAGGGGCGATGCTCTGCCCATCCTGGGCGTCGCCATGTTGCGACCAGAGCCACTCTAGCGCCTGAGGCAGAGGCCACAGAGCCATCCCCAGCGCCCGGGCCATCTTTGCTCCAATGGAGCCTTGGCTGTGGGAGGGGAAGAGAGAGACAGAGAGGAAGGCGCGGCGGAGGGGTGGAGAAGCAAATGGGCGCTTCTCCTGTGTGCCCTGGCCGGGAATCGAACCTGGGTCCTCCGCACGCTAGGCTGACGCTCTACCGCTGAGCCAACCGGCCAGGGCGAAAGCAAACTCTTAATAACACATTGTTGACCACTCACAAGTTACCTCATGTTTGCACTTGCATTAGCTATTTCAATTTTTGAAATTCAGGGTAATAAAGGATTATTGTATTTGTGACTCTTCGCACTGAGAGTCGAAGTTAAAAACAAGCACATCGTTCTATATTCTCATGAGGACTCCTTTTCTTCCCACTCCTCCGGGTGTGAAACTGCAAAATCAAAGGTATGGTAAACAAAAACAATCAGTGTCTAGCCGTCTAAACTTGGAGTATCTTCTAACCACTTGCAGTTTGAACATATATATCAAGGATATTGTAAAATCTTTCTTCATCATGTTCGTGTTTGGTTTATTATAAAAAAAAAAAGTGACTTTTCTTGATATTTAGGTTTTTATCACAATTATAGTACTGTATTACCCAAGTTTCAACCATGAGAGATTGTGAAGGTGAAGAACTTTTCAATGAATTATATGCAGACACTTTATCTGTAGCAGATATGTACAAAGTTTCATTTAAATTCATTATGTATAAATAAAGTATACGGAAGTTTATTTAGATTGTTTCACTTTCTTTTTTTTTTTTTTTTTTCATTTTTCTGAAGCTGGAAACAGGGAGAGACAGTCAGACAGACTCCCGCATGCGCCCGACCGGGATCCACCCGGCACGCCCATCAGGGGCGAGGCTCTGCCCACCAGGGGGCGTTGCTCTGCCCATCCTGGGCGTCGCCATGTTGCGACCAGAGTCACTCTAGCGCCTGGGGCAGAGGCCACAGAGCCATCCCCAGCGCCCGGGCCATCTTTGCTCCAATGGAGCCTTGGCTGCGGGAGGGGAAGAGAGAGACAGAGAGGGAAAGCGTGGCGGAGGGGTGGAGAAGCAAATGGGCGCTTCTCCTGTGTGCCCTGGCCGGGATTGTTTCACTTTCATACTCAATTACAAAAAAATAGCCAGTGATATGAGATGACTTCTGCGTAAAACTGCTGGTCAACAATTTAAGGGAACTATTTGTGATGAGAATGTGGTGACTTCAATTATTCCACTTGCCCTCCTCCCTTCCTGTCATATACTACATAAAGATGTAAACTTCTTGATTTCTATTTTGCTTCAATGTTTAATATTACTTCTTTGTCATTCCCCCCCCCTTTTTTTTTTCTGAAGCTGGAAACGGGAAGAGACAGTCAGACAGACTCCCGCATGCGCCCGACCGGGATCCACCCGGCACGCCCACCAGGGGGCAATGCTCTGCCCTTCTGGGGGCGTCGCTCTGTTGCGACCAGAGTCACTCCAGCGCCTGGGGCAGAGGCCAAGGAGCCATCCCCAGCGCCTGGGCCATCTTTGCTCCAATGGAGCCTCGGCTGCGGGAGGGTAAGAGAGAGACAGAGAGGAAGGAGAGGGGGAGGGGTGGAGAAGCAGATGGGCGCTTCTCCTGTGTGCCCTGGCCGGGAATTGAACCCGGGACTTATGCATGCCAGGCCGACGCTCTACCACTGAGCCAACTGGCCAGGGCCTGCCCCCCCTTTTTTTGCATCAATATATTGTCTTAGAATATTAATCAAACAGGGGTCATTAGCTGTCCCAGTAGAGCTCAAGCTCTACGTCAATCAGGCATCCCTGATTCAACTTCCCTGTGCAGTGGGACACCCCTGCTTCTCAGCAGGGCTGGCAGCCTCTTTGAGACTACTCTTGAGGTGGCTATGAGGATTCTACTTATCAATGCTGAGACTGCCACCGGAGGAAAAACACAACCGACACACTAGTTAGTTGCAAGAATTACACAGGCAATTTATTACTCACAAATCCTTTTGGCGTGCCTGGGTACAGCTTAAGGGGGCCCCATCGGTGTGCTCCTCTCCTCTGTCTTTGGTCAGAGCTCAGAGTGGCATGGAGACAGTTCACGTTCAGGTTGGAGTCTGGGCGCAACTACCACAGCAGGAGGCCCCTCAGCTTTAGTACCTTTTCTGGCCAACGCTTTCTAACAGGTGTGTCAATCTATAAGATTATCACCTCAAACCACCTTTTTGAGAGTTCCTTGAAGGGAGCCTTTTTATGTTAATCTACTGAAATGTTACATCAAGCCACTTTTAAGATGTTCCTAGGGAAGCTTCTTGTTTATATTAACTTACAGTTATTACATTAAGACACTTATGTATAACTTCACACACACAGTAACTGGGCCCTTCTGGAAAGAGTCTGTTTATCATATTTTTACCACTATATTAATTCCTATCCAGACAGCATAACTTTAATTTCCTTAATTGATTTTAATATTATATTTTAATTACTTCTATATATTTTCCATATTTTTATATATTTAATTACTATAACATTGTATTACTACAACATTAGTCTGTAACTTGGATGACCTCAGCAAAGTCTACCTCTGAGGGAATTTTTTTAAATGTAAGAAATGGGTGTCAAGTAGACTAGGGAAGATAGTATAATAGGAACTAACATGGGGGGGGCTTTTTAAAAAAAGAATTTGTATAATCTACAACCAGTGTTGTCTTCTAGTTTCTTTTATTTTTTTTTAAAGATTTTATTTATTCATTATAGAGAGGGGAGAGAGAGAGAGAGAGAGAGAGAGAGAGAGAGAGAGAGAGAGAAGGGGAGCAGAAAAGGTCTTCTAGTTTCTTACTTCCACTTTCATACCCATCACAATGTAAACTCCCCAGTTATCTTTTCTTCCCCAATTTCCGCCAACATTTCCTTCATAATTCTTCACACAGTGACCACTTACTAGTGGACTATCTTTTTTATTTTGAAATAGCACTTTAAAAGCAGGGGTCCCCAAACTAGCCATGCACCCCCCCCTGCACTTCCGGAAGGGGCACCTCTTTCATTGGTGGTGAGAGGAGCACAGTTCCCATTGAAACACTGGTCAGTTTGTTGATTTAAATTTACTTGTTCTTTATTTTAAATATTGTATTTGTTCCCATTTTGTTTTTTTACTTTAAAATAAGATATGTGCAGTGTGAAAAGGGATTTGTTCATAGTTTTTTTTATAGTCTGGCCCTCCAACGGTCTGAGGGACAGTGAACCCGCCCCCTATATAAAAAGTTTGGGGACCCCTGCTTTAAAGCTTAGAAGACAAATAGCTTCATTTGCCAAATCAAACTCAAGCTGTGATCAGTGAATTCTTTTTTTTGTTTTCACAGTATTCTCACTACATGGAAGTGTCTGACACATGGTGGGCACTGCAGTACATATTTGTTGAATCAATGAATTAATTATTTTTCTTAATTCCTGGCCTGTGGGGACGCAGTGGACAAAGCCTCAACCTAGAATGCTGAGGTCCCCAGTTTGAAAGTCTAGGCTTGCTGGGTCAAGACACAACAATGAACAACTAAAGTGAAGCAACTATAAGAGTTGACACTTCTTGCTCCACCCACTCCCCTCTGTAAAATTGATAAAAATAAAATCTTTCAAAAAAACAAAAAATCTGAAACTGATCACAGCGCCGTGGCCATTGCATCTTGTTACAGAACCTATAGCCTGGGCCTAGCAAGCAGCACAAGGTTTGCGATGGACCTGAGGAGTCTCAGTAAGACCCAGCACAGCCCAGCGAAGGAAAAGCCTTAATGCAGTATTTTTTCTGCGGGTTTGCACGATAATCAGCCTAATATAACCCAATGCGCTGTGGGAACGGAGATCCCTGTGATAAAATATAGAATGAATTTGCCAAAGGTCTGCGTCTTCAGCTGTTTCAAGTTACTGCAATACGGACAGCCAACCAGAAAATGAATATAAAGGACTGAGACGAGCAACAATTGTTGTGAACCTGATATTTACACTGAATACCCAGGACAAAATGGCGCCCTCGGCGTGGAACGGGAACAGGAAAAACGTCCCCGCGCGAGAAATGTACATACGCCCGGGATCATTCCCGTCTACGTTGGGCCCAAACTCACAAGCGCCCGAGCATCCAATGAGGGTTATAGTTAGACTCCACCCACGTTTTCCTCCACTATCTGAGCACATGCGCTCCAGGCACTCAGCAAGATACCTACTACGCAGGCGCAAGACGTCCGTCCTCTCACGCAACTGACGCAAGGAGCCTGTAATAATTTCGCAATTTATCCCGTGTGACCTTGAACCTTTGTAGCCTCCGAGGACCGGGACTGTCCAAGGTGTTGCCTTTATAACTCTCTTTGTCCTCTCGCCGCTCACTGAGCTCATACATGGCTCATCCAGGACGGAAGGACATACTTTTTCAACCATCATGCTTTGGAGCGTACCAGCCCGTACGCCCTGACTCCAGGGGCGGCGGTCAGATAGTTTCTGGTCAGGCAGTGCAGGCGGCGCCTCAGCGGAAGAGCGGGCCTCCAGGTCCCAGCAACCAACCCCGCCCTGCCACCCCACGTGGTTGGAGGTTTTCAGAAACGTTTTTCCTGTCGCGCTGCGCAGCTCTCGGCCTCTGAGTGTGTGTTTGCTCTCTCGCAGTTAACATTTAGCCGCCATGATAAGCGCCAGCCGAGCTGCGGCATCCCGTCTCGTCGGCGCTGCAGCCTCCTGGGGCCCCTCGGTCGTCCGCCACCAGGTAGGACTCTGCCAGGCCTTCTCCGATGGGCTCGCGGCTCACGGTCTCGGGCTTTGCAGCAGTGGGCTGCGCGCCCTTCGGGGTCAGTCCTTTGGGAGGGACTACTGGGAAAGAAGATGACGGGCCTTCCCGTAACCAAGGTGGCCGGCTCAAGGCTTATTTCAGGATTTTGCCTATGCGTCTCGGGCCTTGCTGAGTCACACCCCTTGCCAGCGTGGAGTCTTTATTTCACGAGGTAGCGGATAGTGGTCAGTTCTGAAGCTGATTGGATGTTTGGCCTTGGCGAGGGACGCAGTTCTAGTTAGGGAGAACCGCTGTTCTAGTCTGTACTCTCACCTACGAATCGGAGACAACTGTCCTCTGTAAAATACAGTGTGTGCAAAGACCCCTTTGCTATGATGAAATGAAAGAAGAAAACATCTTAGTAAATAAAATAAAACAGCTCCGAGGCTTTTGCTTAAGAATGTGTAGTTAGTTCCACAGAGTCTTTGGGGTACAATTGCTGTTATTTCAGAAAAAGTCGGCAGATTAGGTGAAGGCCATAGTGCTCCTTACTGTATAAGAGCAAAAACATACGTCTTTGGAGAACTGTAGTTGTCTCCCTGCTCTCTTGTAGGATTAAAGAAGGGCTTGGAAGTAGCCTGAGGTTAGGTAGTAACAAAGGTCTTTCTTTGATCCTGGTTGAAGGCCGCTCCTGAAAAAAAAAATTTTTTTTCCAAACTGATTCCACAAGATTTCTAATCCTATCCCTTTAAAACAGTTGTTTGGCAAGGTCAGGGAAAATGTCTCTAAATAATTTTAAATTTATACTTGCAATACACACATGTATATATATGTCTTACGTGTAAACTGCTCCTGACAACGAACTTGAGAAGTTTCTGAGTAATATTTTGTAATGCAGTGATTCACAACCAGGGGCAGTTTTGTCTCCCCACAGGACATTTGACAATGTCTAGAGATAATATTGTCACAAGTTGGGGAGTCATGCTACTGGTTTCTAGTGGTGGAGGCCCAGTATGCTGCTAAACATCTTACAATGCACAGGACAGACCCCCTTCCCTAATAAATATTTGGTTCAAAATCAGTCATGTCAGGGTTGAGAAACCATATCGTAATTGAGACTATTTTATATTTGCTTTTATTTATTTTTATCTGATTTATTTGGAGAACTCATACTTTATTAAATTTGCTGGTACAGTGCTTTTTATACATGAAATACGTTCTCTCAGTATACTTCAAACATAATAGCCACATTCATTTGTTCTTCAGAATAACTGGAACAAGCTTACATTTTCATGCATAGTAATGGCTGGTGCAATTTCTTTTTCTTTTTTAGGATGGTTGGAATGGCCTTAGTCATGAGGCTTTTAGAATTGTTTCAAGGCGGGATTATGCGTAAGTGGAACTTCATTTCCTTTGAGAAATAAATAGTAAACCCTCCAACAGTGGTCTCTAGATTTTTGCTTAATAATTCTAATTCTGTTCAGGAAATAATGACACATCTATATTTATTTGCAGATTATGTAATTATTACTATTCTTACAGTATCAGATATTTTCCTATGTATTTCTATAACTATTTTGGAGAGCACTATTTAAATAACTGTATCATTGTTTTAAATGTCTTACAGATCAGAAGCCATCAAGGGAGCAGTTGTTGGTATTGATTTGGGTACTACCAACTCTTGTGTGGCAGTTATGGAAGGTAAACAAGCAAAGGTGAGCATGATTGGAAGCTCTGGATCATAATGGTAGCTAGTACCCAATTTGGAATTCTGTGTCTTTCGGCTTAAAGGGACATTTTAAAAGCTTGTAAGTTTTTAAGACCTTTGTGCTTATTTTCATGGTGCTGATAACTGAATGGATTTGACTTCCCAGGATTTAAGTGTGTTCTCTTAGACTACTAAGTTACCATTATAACCCATTAGGATGGCTTACAAATGGATTACAGGTTACTTCTGTAATCAGTCCTGCACTTTTGTGAATCAGTTCAACCAAGGTTGTAGATGCAGAATAGTCTAGAAGCAAGTGGAACTCCACATAACACATGGGCTGAAGCCCAAGTAAACCATGTTCATAGGAGCTTTCTGCTATGGTAGAGGCTATTTAACAGAAGCCTCCTTAATCTTTTGAGCGAGGGACAGGCAGGCAGGCAGGAAGAGAGATAAGAAGCATCAGTTCTTTGTTGTGGCTCCTTAGTTTTGTTAGTTATTCATTGATTGCTTTCTCATTTGTGCCTTGACCAGGGGCTACAGCAGAGCAAGTGACCCCTTGCTCAAACCAGCAACCTCAGGGTTTCAAACCTGGGTCCTCTGCATCCAGTTCAACGCTCTATTCACTGAGCCACCGCCTGGTCAGGCACTTTTTTTAAAATTAATTAATTTATTTATTTTTTACAGAGACAGTGAGTCAGAGAGAGGGATAGACAGGGACAGACAGGAACAGAGAGAGATGAGAAGCATCAATCATTAGTTTTTCATTGTGCGTTGCAACACCTTAGTTGTTCATTGATTGCTTTCTCATATGTGCCTTGACCGCCGGCCTTCTGCAGACCAAGTAACCCCTTGCTGGAACCAGCGACCTTGGGTTCAAGCTGGTGGGCTTTTCCTCAAACCAGATGAGCCCGCACTCAAGCTGGCGACCTCGTGGTCTCGAACCCGGGTCCTCTGCATCCCAGTCCGACACTATCCACTGCGCCACTGCCTGGTCAGGCACTTTTTACATGAAACCTTTATCCCACTGTGATTCAGTTCTTAAGAGGACCTGGGATTCTTTATTTTTTTTTTATTTTTTATTTTAAATAAAGTAACTGTATCTTGAAGTGATAAGTGCAGATAATTGGTTTTTATTGTTGATCTATGAATTTAATGATTTTTTAAAAAATATTTTTCTGAAGTTGAAAATGGGGAGGCAGTCAGACAGACTCCTGCATGCGCCCAACCGGGATCCACCCGGCATGCCCACCAGGGGACGATGCTCTGTCCATCTGGGTCGTTGCTCGTTTGCAACCAGAGCCATTGTAGCACCTGAGGCAGAGGCCATGGAGCCATCCTCAGCGCCCGGGCCAACTTTGCTCCAATGGAGTCTTGGCTGCGGGAGGAGAAGAGAGACAGAGAGGAAGGAGAAGGGGAGGGGTGGAGAAGCAGATGGGCGCCTTTCCTGTGTGCCCTGGCCGGGAATCGAACCTGGGACTCCTGCACACCACGCCGATGCTCTACCACTGAGCCAACCGGCCAGGGCTTTATTTTTGTTTGTTTGTTTGTTTTTACAGAGACAGAGAGAGAGGGGGATAGACAGGGACAGACAGATAGGAACAGAGACATGAGAAGCATCAATCATCAGTTTTTCATTGCAACATCTTAGTTTTTCATTGATTGCTTTCTCATCTGTGCCTTGACTGCGGGCCTTCAGCAGACCGAGTAACCCCTTGCTTGGGCCAGCGACCTTGGGCTCAAGCTGGTGAGCCTTGCTCAAACCAGATGAGCCCGCACTCAAGCTGGCGATCTCGGAGTCTTGAACCTGGGTCCTTCCGCATCCCAGTCCGATGCTCTATCCACTGTGCCACCGCCTGGTCAGGCCTGAAACTTTTTTTAAAAAAAAACACAAGAGAGAGAATGACAGACAGGAAGGGAGAGGGATGAGAAGCATCAACTCATTGTGGCACTTTGGTGGTTCATTGATTGCTTTCTCATACATGCCTTGATGGGGGGGTTGGCGCTCTAGCTGAGCCAGTGACCTCTTGCTCAAGCCGGCGACCTTGGGGTCATGTCTATCATCCCAAGTCAATGCTCTATCCACTGCGCCACTGCCTGGTCAGACCATGCCTAAAACTTTTAGCCATTACAAAAATATTGGGAAGTAGATTTAATTCTCCTGGAAGGAAAGATTCCTTTGGCCCTACATTGACTATGAAAGATCTGATTTATATACTGTATTTTTTTTCTGTGGTTTTTGGTTGTTTCAAAGTCAAGGACTAAATATGGTTTTGTTTTTTTTTGTTCTTTTTTTTTTTAATTTTTATTTATTTATTTACTTATTTTTTACAGAGACAGAGAGTGAGTCAGAGAGAGGGATAGACAGGGACAGACAGACAGGAACGGAGAGAGATGAGAAGCATCAATCATTAGTTTTTCATTGCACGTTGCAATACCTTAGTTGTTCATTGATTGCTTTCTCATATGTGCCTTGACCACGGGCCTTCAGCAGACCGAGTAACCCCTTGCTGGAGCCAGCAGCCTTGGGCTCAAGCTGGTGAGCTTTTCCTCAAATCAGATGAGCCCGCACTCAAGCTGGCGACCTCGGGGTCTCGAACCTGGGTCCTCTGCATCCCAGTCCAATGCTCTATCCACTGCGCCACCGCCTGGTCAGGCTAGGACTAAATATGTTTTAAATACCTATTTCTAGCAGAAGGTATTTCTGTATCAGCATTCACAGTAGAAAAGTATGACCATTAGTATTCTTGAGAATTTGTTTTGCGATTTGGCATCAGTTATAAATCAGTTATAAATCACGGATACAGAGACACTAGGGGTGACTAGAACCTCATTCTCTGTCTTTACTTCGGGTGTTTTAGGTGCTGGAGAATGCTGAAGGTGCCAGAACCACCCCTTCAGTTGTGGCCTTTACAGCAGATGGAGAGCGACTTGTTGGCATGCCGGCCAAGCGACAGGCTGTTACCAACCCAAACAACACATTCTATGCCACTAAGCGTCTTATTGGCCGACGATATGATGACCCTGAAGTCCAGAAAGACATGTGAGTAATTGCAAAGGTCACAAGAAAAATCTTTTTATTAGGATCCCTGGAGCACCTTACCTTAGTAATTTTACATGTCCCTGAGGGCAAGCCCTACCCCTGCCAGAAGGTTATCTCCTTTAAAAATTATTTTGGCTCCACAGATTAGGTCTTTGCTTTATATAGACATGGTCTATGAAGGTTTGGCTGATCATTCTTGGGTCATTTAAATTGTTGTTAAACTCATAAGGCAGATAGTGGTCCAGGCTCCATCAGGTGCTGATCAGATATGTTTTCAAGATTTGTCCATGTTGTGGCATATATCAATACTTGGTTACCTTTTATGGCCAAATAATATTCCATTGTGTGGGTATATACTACATTTTGTTTATCCCCTTACAGTTAATGGGCACTTGGGTTGTTTTCAGTTCTCAGTTATTATAAATAATGTTGCCATAATTACTTGCATACAGGTTTTTGTGTGTATATGTTTTCATTTCTCCTGGCTATACACCTAGTAATGGAATTACTGAGCCATATGGTGGTGTTAACTAACCGTTTTCCAAAGCAGCTGCACAAATCTTTTGTTTGGTGAGAAATCCAGAGTGTTCGGGTTTCACCAGTATGTTTACTTACCAAAGGTTTTCATTGCATGAATTTGAAGTTCTCATTGGCCATGGATCTCTTGGGATGGAGGGTGGATATTCATGGTGTATGGTGGTAACTTTGTTGTGAATTGCACTGGCATGTTTTTTCAAATGTAACTTTTTGTGTCTTGCAGTAAAAATGTACCCTTTAAAATTGTTCGTGCCTCCAATGGTGATGCCTGGGTTGAAGCTCACGGAAAACTCTATTCCCCAAGTCAGATTGGAGCATTTGTGTTGATGAAGATGAAAGAGACTGCAGGTAAGAAGGTATAGTTCACATCTGGGAAAGTTCCAAGAACTGGGTGATTTCTCTGAGATCACTAGCTTTCATACTCCTGTGTCCCTTGGATGATTCTGATGGCTTTCATACAGAAAACCTTAGGAATGGCAAAACTTTGTTGTTATTCATACTTACCCTGCAGATTAAATATATCTGCCAAGTTTTCGTGATGGTGGCTTTCTTCTTTTTTTCCAGTAGAGTAGTAGTGTATTGAAAGTCAAAGGACTACACAGTAAGCTTTTGTCTGTTAGGCAGAACTTCCTATTTGAAGAAATTAGTGGCTATTTTAAGTCATTCTAGTTGGTGAACTTTCACTAAAGTGTTAAAGGTGAGGTCTTGGTTTTTAATCAGTATCTTTAATTGGAGTGTTTTCCTGCAGGGTCTCTACATTTTAGATCACGTGCTGAAAAACATTAATGAGTGCTATTTGTGGCTCCAAAAGGATGACATAGGTTGTTAGGGCTACATTAGTAATTCTGTTACCTATTTCACCTGACAGACGCTCATGATTGGATTCTTTCCTTGATTCTTTTCCAGAAAATTACTTGGGGCATACAGCAAAAAATGCTGTGATCACAGTCCCAGCTTATTTCAATGACTCTCAAAGACAGGTTAGTCATTTAGTATTTTTATTTAGGAAAGTAGTGGTACCTGGGACACAAAGGTAAAAAATGCTTTTTTTTCTTTTTTCTTTTCTTTTTTTTAGGCCACTAAGGATGCTGGCCAGATTGCTGGACTCAATGTGCTTCGGGTGATTAATGAGCCCACAGCTGCTGCTCTGGCTTATGGTCTAGACAAATCTGAAGACAAAGTGTGAGTCTGTACAGTAAACTCCACCAGGACTTACCCAGTCATCTCCATTTCATAGTGAATGAACCTTGCATTTAGAATAAAAATGGACTGCCTTGATTTGTTAAAAGCTATATAGTTTGTGATTTTCATTCAAGACTTTTGTTTATTTTTCCCCCTTTGGTATGTATGTTGATAGGTATTTATCCAAAAGAGTGGTTGAGTGCTGTTGATTTTACTTTTAAATGAATTTCTTTCATTTCAACTGTATGTGTACTTTGCCCCTAACTGTTAGGACCATATATGTTAATACAAATGTTACTTAGCAGTTATCGGATTTCATAATAATTACACCTTGGGGAAAACATCCAAGTTTATATTCATTTACTGAAATATGTAGTGGCATAGGCTCTATCATATACTGGTCAAATATGTTTACAATGTTTGTCTATGATATAGTATGTATTAATACTTTGTTACCTTTTGTTCCTTAAGGCCCTCTTTTTTTTTCTTTCTTTCTAGCATTGCTGTATATGACTTAGGTGGTGGAACTTTTGATATTTCTGTCCTGGAAATTCAGAAAGGAGTATTTGAAGTGAAGTCCACCAATGGAGACACTTTCTTAGGTGGTGAAGATTTTGACCAGGCCTTGCTACAACACATTGTAAAGGAGTTTAAAAGAGAGGTTAGTTACCAGTGTGGTTAATATATAGATATGAGGGTAGTGGAAATTTCCTTGTTCAGATTGCTGCCTTCATGGGTAGACTGAACTATTCTGGTTATTGTAGCTTCAGAGTGGGAATAAACAATAGATTGAAAGCATATGGCACTCTATGTATAATATTGGAAAAGGAATTCTGGGAACTCCTTTTATTGAGCTAGAATCCTGTGGCTGAAAGAACTGAGATCACTTGAGCCCTCTGGCTCTAGGCACAGATAACTTTTAGAATAGGTTTTTCTTTTGCCTACAGATTTTTAAAGGTAATAAGTAATTTATGCTTATTTATAAAGGTATGTATGGCTTTACTTTATGCTGTTTATAGCTTATCACTGAAATTTAAGTAATATTTATCACCTCATTAATATTAGTTTTGTGTGTTTTCACTTCGTAGACAGGAGTTGATTTGACCAAAGACAACATGGCGCTTCAGAGAGTTCGGGAAGCTGCTGAAAAGGCTAAATGTGAACTCTCCTCATCTGTACAGGTGAGACATAGATAAATGCCAGCAGTCTTTATGGGTCTTTTTAGCCTGAGCTTTACTTGAATGGCATATTTTAAATGCCTTAAGGTTTTCTGGTTGGTGGTAAAGAAACACAAAAGAAAAAACTTCCTTAGTTCTTTTTATTTTTTTAATGGACTAGCTTAATTTGTTAACTGTCCAAATAAGTTATACATACTAGAGCTAAAATCTAGGCTAGCACTGTGCAATATTAGAATTGCTAGCCTGTAAATACTAGACTTTCAGAACTGCCATTCAAGATAACCTCTTTGTGTGAGTCACTGATTGTTCTTTAAAGTTTTTTTTTTTTGCATGATATATTCTTTTAAATTTTATTTATTTATTTGTTTTTTACAGAGACAGAGTGAGTCAGAAGGATAGACAGGGACAGACGGGAACTGAGAGAGATGAGAAGCATCAATCATTAGTTTTTCATTGCGCGTTGCAACACCTTAGTTCATTGATTACTTTCTTATATGTGCCTTGACTGTGGGCCTTCAGCAGACCGAGTAACCCCTTGCTACATCTGAGCAAGTTTTTCCCTTTGGGCATCAGATTTGCTCAGCATCTGCTTAAGGTATCAGCTTGTATTTTGTTTCTGAGAGATGAGGCTGCACGTCGTCTTAATCACTAGAATAGAATTGTAGAAAGCATGTTAGATCCAGGTCAGAGACGATGCAAGGTGGAAAGCATGAGGTGTAATTCTGAGGTATTGGGTGGCAGCAGAGACACAGAGCCTATGACTACATTAGTTGTCAGTTTGATTACCTTCTGGGAGGGGAAGAGGTATTAACCTTCAGTAAAACCTGGATTTTTTTTTTTAAGTAGCTGTAAGGAGTAACAGAGTTGTACAAAGTCACCCATGACATTGATGGTGTAGCTTTGTTTCCTGCTACTATGTAGAGTAGCAGAACTTGGCATGATAGGTAGGGTTGCAGTTGAAATATTGTGGGACTGCAAGAGAATAGCTTAGAATTCTTCCTAGAGATCTTATACTTCTTGGAAGGAAAGGTTGGTATTAGCATGGCTGTACAGTAAGTCCTCACCTAACATCATCAATAGGTTCTCCACTTTTAAGCAAATGTTGTATAAGGAAACTAGTTTTACCATATGTTAATTGATAAAAATGAGTTAAATTCCTATGACATTTTATCACTGTTATAACACAATGTTTTTATTCCAAGGCCTGCTGTATCTTTTTGATAGGTATTTGGATTGTTTTCCAACCTCTTGCTATTTACATTGACTATCCTTGTACATTAATGTTCTTGCATGTGTGATTGTAAATCTGTAGGATAAATTCTGAGAAACATCCTAATGAAGTTCAGTGTGGTAGGGGAGGTGGGCGTTATTTAGAACATTATATTAAACATCAGACCAGAGGTATCATAATAAAGAGTGGCTCTACAAGTAAACTGCTAGGATTCAAGTCCTATTTCATCATCTCAAGCATTGTGACCTTGGATGGATTACTTAACATTTCTGTCTTATCTATAGAATGAAAATAATAGTGCCACTTTCTCTCTTAAAATTGTAAGGATTACTAAGTTAACATATATATGTGTAACACACTTAGGACAATGTATAATAAGTAATAAGTACTCTAAATGTAAGCTATTATTAGTGTGATAAAAAAGGTAAATTTAGGTTGTCATAGAGGAGGAGCCTGATGGTTGTCAGAGCTGTTTGACATAACAAGGAGAGCTTCTGAAAGGTGAATTAATCAGGAAAAGATAATGGGTCAAATAAGAGGGACTGGGTGAAACCCGAAGTGCAGATAGGCAGGAAAGAGCATGGGACATGAGGCTGGAGTCTTTATAGATTTGTGATTTGGCATCTGTCCTGAAATGAGTGAGTGTAAACCACTGAAAACGTGCTGCGTGGGGCAGTAACATGGTCAGGTCTGGATTTATGAAAAGCACTTTGGCCGAGGCGGAGTGGAGTTTTCAGTGGGGAGAGGTTCTGTGACGGAGGTCAGAACCTCTGAGTGGATGTGGGAAGCCACTGGGAGGCTATTTGTAGTAGATAGACCCTGTGGTGAGAGAGGATTTGGTCTAGAGTGACAGTGGGAGGTACTAGGTTGGATTTGAGAAAGATGAAGGACAGAACTTTGTTGTGAAGGGTTTTTCACATGGTCACTAATTTAACAATGTCTGGCACTACACTAATACAATAGCCACATATGGGTGTTTAAAATTAAGTAAAATTTTAAAGTTCTATTCCTCAGTTGTACTATCTGTATCTCAGATGCTCAGCCTGAATTGAACAGCACAGATTATAGAAATTTCTGTTGGATTATGTTGGTTTGGATGATTAAATTCTATTTTCTGGTTTAGGTTATTGACATTTTGCAAAGAAGGAAAGAAATTGTCAATGGTGTTCTTTAAGGCAGTACCCAGTAACACTATATTGCTAGAGAAGGTGAGCCAACTTTCACTGTTTATTAAGCAGTTTAGTAGTTCCAAGTACTTTTACCTGAAGAAAGGTGGTTAAGGATTTTTTCCCCTTCATCTTGATTCCCTGCTGGCTGTGCTTTAATGTGAAGTTGGAGGAGAGGCATAAGGAATTCTGTTCCTGAGGATCTACCCCTAGGATGCCTGTTTCAGCATGTTTAGTGATGAGTTTTGTTAGTCTAAATAATTATAATCTATGCCTTATTAGGATTTATTAAATAATGAATATTACATGGTGTGACTGTGGCTATGTTTGCTGCTCTGTGGATGTGATGTCAGTAAAGTCAGTCCTTGTAATTCTCTCTAAGCATTTCTGTTTATAGCTGTCTAACCATCTTCCTGAAACTTACAAAACCCTGGCTTGGTGGTAAGTTATTTGATTCAGAGCATACCATTGATGGGTTGTTGTGTTTTTTGTTTGTTTTTTAACAGAGACAGAGAGAGTCAGAGAGAGGGATAGATGGGGACAGACAGACAGGAACAGAGAGATGAGAAGCATCAATCATCAGTTTTTTGTTGTGACACCTTAGTTGTTCATTGATTGCTTTCTCATATGTGCCTTGACTGCGGGCCTTCAGCAGACCGAGTAACCCCTTGCTCAAGCCAGCAACCTCGGGGTCTCGAACCTGGGTCCTCGGCATCCCAGTCCAACGCTCTATCCACTGTGCCACCGCCTGGTCAGGCCATTGATAGGTTTTTTTCATGCACATGGAATTTTTTAAAACTTGGTGGAGAAAAACAAGTGTAGTTTTTAATATACAGGGTGGGACTAAAGTAGGTTTGCAGTTTATATGGAAAATAATACATTAATAACAAGCATAAACTATGTTTCGTGTACTCATTTATTTTTATTTTTGCCAACCCTGTATATTTATTATTTTTTTCCCACCCTGTATATTTAGTGTTAGAATGTTTATCTCCTGAACAGAGTTTTTCCTGCTTCTCTACTCTGTACTTCATTATTTAATAGTAGATGCTCTAGTGTTTACCTTTGGAAAGATAAGAGGTTGAATCTTAAAGAGACAGTCTCTTTTTGGTGGCTGTTCCTTTAGAGTGGGTATAACCACTATGGCATTCAGTCTTAGTTTTTTTGTTGTTGTTTTTTGTTTTATTTATATTTATTTGTTTGTTTATTTTCCAGAGACAGAGAGTCAGAGAGAGCGATAGATAGGGACAGACAGACAGAAACAAAGAGAGATGAGAAGCATCAATCATTAGTTTTTTGTTGAGACACCTTAGTTGTTCATTGATTGCTTTCTCATATATGCCTTGACTGTGGGGCTACAGCAGACCAAGTAACCCCTTGCTCAAGCTAACGATCTTGGATTCTAGCTGGTGAGCTTTGCTCAAACCAGTTGAGCCCGCGCTCAAGCTGGAGACCTCGAGGTCTCGAACCTGGGTCTTCTTCTGCGTCCCAGTTCGACACTCTATCCACTGCGCCACCGCCTGGTCAGGCCAGGTTTTTGTTTGTTTGTTTGTTTGTTTTATAAAGCAAATACAACAAGGTACTTGCTTTTTTTTTTTTTTAATTTTTATTTTATTTTATTTATTCATTTTAGAGAGGAGAGAGAGAGAGAAGAGAGAGAACTGGGGAGGAGCTGGAAGCATCAACTCCCATATGTGCCTTGACCAGGCAAGCCCAGGGTTTCGAACCGGAAACCTCAGCATTTCCAGGTCGACGCTTTATCCACTGTGCCACCACAGGTCAGGCTGGTCAGGCCAGTGTTTAATTGAATAAGAAACTTCACGATGGCCCTGGCCACTTGGCTCAGTGGTAGAGCGTCAGCCTGGCATGTGGAAGTCCTGGGTTTAATTCCCAGCCAGGGCACACAGGAGAAGCGCCCATCTGCTTCTTCACCCTCCCCCTTCTCCTTTTTTTCTTTCTCTCTCCCTTTCACAGCCAAGGCTCAATTGGAGCAACGTTGACTCTGGTGCTGAGGATGGCTCATGGCCTCTTCCTCAGGCGCTAGAATGGCTCTGGTTGCTACAGCAACGGCCCAGATGGGCAGAGCATCGCCCCCTAGTGGGCATGCCGGGTGGATCCCAGTCGCATGTGGGAGTCTGTTCCCTGCTTCGCACTTCAGAAAAATACAAAAAGAAAGAAAAAGAAACTTCACAACTACTGGTCTTCTGTTTCCTTTGCAGACCGACATCAATTTGCCATATCTTACAATGGATGCTTCTGGACCTAAGCATTTGAATATGAAGCTGACCCGGGCTCAGTTTGAGGGGATCGTCATCGATCTAATCAAAAGGACCATTGCCCCATGCCAAAAAGCCATGCAGGATGCAGAAGTCAGCAAGAGTGACATAGGAGAAGTGATTCTTGTTGGTGGCATGACTAGAATGCCCAAGGTATGGATGGACTCATGAAATTCTCAACATGGAGAGCAGAGAGGGCTGACACATAATATACTGCTCAAAAAATTTAGGGGATATTTCAAAATGAATATGAAGCTGTAAAATATTCCCTATTTTTTGTGAGCAGTGTATATATTTTCTTATGGCTTATGGAACAGATGGCTTATGATGTGTAGGGACATGAATATGTGGCCTTTCATCCACAGTAGCCCTGATGAATTTTTGCCCTAATTAAAAATTATTTTTAGCTTCTTTTTAAAATCCAAGGGTATAAGAAAAAGGAATAGGAAGGGCAAAGTGTCATTGGGGTGGTAGCAGAAAGAATCCTGAACTGAAGTCTGCAGAATTTTAGGAATGAATGTTTGCACTCAGAGATAGCTTAAAACCTTGGTACTAATGAGCCTCCATGAGGCAGTATTAGGCGTATGTCTTTGCAGCATAGTGTTCAGAGTTTCTAATTGTATCTCTTCAACAAAGATATGTGCGGTGATGCATTCTGTTCATCAACACATCATGCTGAAAAGACAGGTGTGTGGAAAGCTAACGACTGAGCACAGAACCTGTTGAAGATGCACTTCTTTATAGCTTTCATAGAATTATTTTGGGCCTTCATGTTTTCTTAATTTTTTTGAGTACATGCGCTTAGGAAAATACGCACAGAATAAATCAGGAGAGAAAAAGAGAGGCTGTGGACCAGAAAGATACCTTTATGTTGACAAATTATTCCAGATGCTATTTAAGTAGTATTTTTCCCTAACATTAGTAATAAGGGGTGGGGAGTGGGGGCAAGGAAGAACATGTCCCACATTAGCACTAGTGTTGTCATTGTATATCCACCACTTCTTGGATGTTGGTTTTACAGATAACATAGAAGAGGACTTAGACTATGTAATTTCTGAGTCACCATGCCTTGTACCCTCTATTTCTTTTAATCTTTTTATTTTGAAATTAAAGTTAATGGGTGACATTGATCAATAAGAGTACATAGGTTTCTGGTGAACATCTCTATAGCATTTGAACTATTGGTTGCATTGTGTGCCCATCACCCAAAGTCAAATCATTTTCTGTCACATTGTTGTCCCTCTATACTCCCCTTTCTCCCCAACCCCACACCCTCTATTTCTAATTTAATGTGTTGTTTGGAAAATTAAATGACAAAAATTCTTTCCAAATTTACAAGGACTATGAATGAGCTATCATGTAAGAAAAGTATATGAGTGTTACCTACATGATACACTCAGATTATTAACAAGAATTCGACTAAGAAATACTACAGTAATTTGAGTGGAACTCTTAGGTCTGAAGTAACTTGTCCTTTGATTTGCTGTGGTCTTGGGACACGTGTTCTGTCTCCCTTCCTGGGCAGTTAGTTGCTTTGAGTAATGGGTGACAGTTTTTTTCTTGATACTCAGGTTCAGCAGACTGTGCAGGATCTCTTTGGCCGAGCCCCAAGTAAAGCTGTTAATCCTGATGAGGCTGTGGCCATTGGAGCTGCCATTCAGGGAGGTGTATTGGCTGGTGATGTTACAGATGTGCTGCTCCTGGATGTCACTCCCCTTTCTCTGGGTATTGAGACTCTGGGAGGTGTATTTACCAAACTTATTAACAGGAACACCACTATTCCAACCAAGAAAAGCCAGGTAAGAGCCTCCACTCTCTACCTAGTCACAGAGATACCAGGGTCTGGGAGGGATGTGATTGCAGCCACCTTTGTGAGCTTTTCTGGGAAATGTTTTGTTTATAGTCCATACTAGGTGAATGTGGGTGGTAAGACTCTGACGCTTTCTCTCTTTTTTTTTTTTTTTTTCCAATTAGCAGCTGAATTGTGCCTTGGATAAACCTCTGGCTCTGAAACTACCACTGCATAAATCTCAATCATTTTTTTAGTTTGTTCCTGGAAAAAATTCTCTTTGCTGGATAGCCGGTAGTGATGATTGTAGGGAAGACATTAATAGTCTCCATTAATAACCTGCCAAAAGGAGTGTCATCATTTGGGACTAAATTCCCTGTACTCTTTGTTGTCAAAGGATGTAAAAATAGTGGTGGGGCAAGACTGTGGAATGTGCTTCTGTTCATGGTGAACAGTGGATGGCCTGGGGTGCCAAGTCAGGGCTATCTGGACAATGCCTTGGGTCTTGGATTAAGTATTTCCCTGATTTTCTAAATTTTTGTTTTAATGAAAAACTGGCTATTGCTATATTTGTGTAGTGATGTGTTGCCAACACATCATTCTGAAGGTGTGGTAACTTCCTGTGACGAGCACAAAATACATGTCCTGTCTCTGACGTATTTCCCCAGATGAGCATGTTTCAATGTCCCGTTTTTTTTAGCTCCTCCTCTCAAGGCCGCCTGTGCCAATGCTGCATCTTTGTATGATGCGTTTGCTTAGCAGAAACAGTAGCCATCACATGCCCTTTTGCTATGCTAATCCTACTCGTTTCCCAGCAAAGACATAAATCTTTGTTCTGAAAATAGTGTACATTAGGATTCTTCCACTGTTGGGGTGTGAGTATCTCTTTGGCTTATACTTTATGTTAGGCAAGTAGTTTAATTAGAGTGCCAACCCAGGAAGTTTCTTTTTCTCTAGGTATTTTCTACTGCTGCTGATGGTCAGACTCAAGTGGAGATTAAAGTGTGTCAGGGTGAGAGAGAGATGGCTGGAGACAACAAACTTCTTGGACAGTTTACTTTGGTGGGTATTGGGAATCCTAAATATGTTCCTCATTCTTTTATACTGTAAAGTTAGACTGTATTCTAACCCTTATTAGTAGTACCATAAACTGCTGAAGCACTCTGTTAACATAGTGTACATACACATTCTGCAACTGGATAAACCTTGGCTTGAGTTTTTACTTGAAAGTTTTGCTTGTGCTATAAGAGCTTTAAGAATAGTATGCCTGGGCCCTGGCCGGTTGGCTCAGTGATAGAGCGTCGGCCTGGCGTGTGGAGGTCCCGGGTTCGATTCCTGGCCAGGGCACACAGGAGAGGCGCCCATCTGCTTCTCCACCCCTCCCCCTCTCCTTCCTCTCTGTATCTGTCTTCCCCTCCCGCAGCCGAGGCTCCATTGGAGCAAAGATGGCCCGGGTGCTGGGGATGGCTCCGTGGCCTCTGCCCCGGGTGCTGGGGATGGCTCCATGGCCTCTGCCCCGGGCGCTAGAGTGGCTCTGGTCTAGGCAGAGGGACGCCCCGGAAGGGCGGAGCATTGCCCCCTGGTGGGCATGCCAGGTGGATCCCGGTCGGGCGCATGCGGAAGTCTGCCTCCCCGTTTCCAGCTTCAGAAAAATACACACACACAAAAAAAAAAATAGTATGCTTGGCCTGACCTGTCGTGGCGCAGTGGGTAAGGATTAACCTGGAACGCTGAGACACCAGTTCAAAACCCTGGGCTTCTCCAGTGAAGGCACATATGAGAAGCAACTACTATGAGTTGATGCTTCCTACTTCTCCCTCCTGGGCCCCCCCCCCCCCCCCCCCCGTCTCTCTTTAAAAAAATTAGTATTTAAATAAATTTTAAAAAATATTATGTCTGACCAGATGGTGGTGCAATAGATAACAGTGTCAGCCTGGGATGCTGAATACCCAGGTTTAAAACCCTGAGGCTGCTGACTTGAGCGTCTCGTTACCCTTGAATGTGGGCATTGCTGGCTTGAGTGTGGGATCTTAGAAGATATGACCCCATGTTCGCTGGTTTGAGCATGGGGCCACTGACTTGGCTGGAGACCCTCTCCTCCCAGTCAAGGCATGTGAGAAAGCAATCAGTGAACAACTAAGGTGCCACAACTATGAGTTGATGCTTCTCATCTCCCTCCCTTCCTGTCTCTTGCTTTCAAATAAATTATTATAAGAGACAGGGAAATGTTCATAGATAATACTAATTAGAAGAATTCCTGGTTACTAATTTAAGACACATGGATACTGGCTTCCAGTTAGCATTGTTTTTTGTTTCTTGGTGAGATAAACAGTGAGGGAGAGGTTTGCTCTTGCTATAATTTTTGTGTCCCCAGGTACATAAGCCATTATGATTACTTGCTACAGCTAACCTTAACTGGTATGAGCCCTATTCATTTTGGATAGCAATGGAACTAAACTACTACCTTTACTTATAAACTTGTTTTTGTATATTTTAATTAAGCAAAGCTATAGCTTGCTCTTACCTGGAACCAAGTGACTTGTTCCCCAGAAGACTGCAGGTTTGGAACTACTACAGCACTGGACCTCTTTGTGAAGGAGTTTCGTTTACTCTATTTGCTTATTTTAGATTGGAATTCCCCCAGCCCCTCGTGGAGTCCCTCAGATTGAAGTTACATTTGATATTGATGCCAATGGGATCGTACATGTTTCTGCCAAAGATAAGGGTACAGGACGTGAGCAGCAGAGTAAGTTTTCTCATTTATGAGACTGTTAAGAGTGAGGTGAAGGACCTTAGAGTTCCTTTTTGTGGGGAACATGACCTTCTAGAATAGATTATGCATGTCTTTTCTCACCACCTTGGGAGATGAGTCCTCTTTACCTTTTTCTCCTCAGTTATCAGATTCACATCGACAGATGTGTTCTGGAAAATAGGCAGTGGATTGCTGAAGTTTGGGTAGGTAGGCAAGACAGTTGGTCGTTGTATACATCAGACCCTTGGTTTCTCTGCTTATTGTAGGACAACAGGGTATTCCTCTTCATAATTCACATCAAGATTGGCTATTTTGAGCAGTATTTTCTTTTTTAAATGCAGTAGATGATGAGATATGTAATTTTAACCTGAAGTAACGAAATGCTTTCTTTTCCCTGTAGTTGTGATCCAGTCTTCCGGTGGGTTAAGCAAAGATGATATTGAAAATATGGTTAAAAATGCAGAGAAGTATGCTGAAGAAGACAGGCGAAAGAAGGTGATTAACACATTTCTGCCTTTTCAGCAGGAAGGTGAAAGAGGGAGCTTGGACATTTCATTGATCTTATATCTTCTGTTACCCTCATCTATCCCTTCTCCCCTTTGCTCATAACTATGTGGAATGCCTTTATTTTGTATTTTCAGTCTTCCCATGTTAATTCTTATGTTATAAAATCCAGCTAAAATCTGTTATCAACATTTCAGACTACCTCAGACCACCACAGTGATTTTTTTCCCCATTTATGTTTTTATTCTGTAACAGTATGCAGCAGAGTAAGCATGTTGTCTTTCTCAGTGAGATGTTCAGCGAAACAACTGATGGGGAAGTCTTCCAATTTTCCATTTCTCTTAGGAACGAGTTGAAGCAGTTAATATGGCTGAGGGTATCATCCATGATACAGAAAGCAAGATGGAAGAATTCAAGGACCAATTGCCTGCTGATGAGGTGAGCCCTCTTTTATAATGGAATAGTTCATGAAGTTGAGAGGCATTGTAACCAGTGTTAATGAGGTTTTATCTGTCACTGTGTGCATCTTGGTAGGAATTTAGTTTTTAAGAAATGTTTCTGAATATTTCTGCTTCATGTAATGGAACAGGAAACCCAGAAAAAGGGAGGGATTTGTTTCATTTTGTTTTTAAGTGCAACAAGCTAAAAGAAGAGATTTCCAAAATGAGGGAGCTCCTGGCTCGAAAAGATAGTGAAACTGGAGAAAACATAAGGCAGGCAGCATCTTCCCTTCAGCAGGCATCACTGAAGCTCTTCGAAATGGCATACAAAAAGGTATAAGGACAAAGGGGTCTTTTGCTTCTAACTTGAAACTTGATGTAACTGCTGTTGATTATCCTCATGAGTGGCTCCCAACATAGCCATTTATAAAACTGGGAGTACTGAAAAGATCCTTCTTGGCTTTACTTTGGGAGGGAGAGAGGGTGGGGTCAAAGGGAATGAGACAGAAACCATCAGTAGTGTATAAGGAGGGAAGAAGGATGGAATAGGTGGGATATGGCTTCTTGTTTTATAGTTCATCAGTGAGCAAGCTGTCAGTCTTAACATTAAATGAATGGCTATCCAATGTTTTCTTAACAGATGGCCTCTGAACGAGAAGGCTCTGGAAGTTCTGGCACTGGGGAACAAAAGGAAGATCAAAAAGAGGAGAAACAGTAATGGCAGTAAACGTTGGAGACAGATAACATATGACGCTTGGGAGTGAAGGGACTTCCTGAGCAGAAATAGGCAAACTTCAGTCTTACTGTGTTTTTGCAGTATCCTATATATAATTTCCTTAATATGTAAATTTAGTGACTCGAAGCTAATGATCATTTAATGAGTGATAATGCCAGCAGTACAAAGCTCACAATGTCCTATCCCTAGCCTATTGTTTTTCAGCTGCACGTAAAAGGGAAGATGATTTATTGATCATTATAAAGACTTTACATTGTTTTGTGCTGAAGTAGCTATATTTCCAAGAGGTGAAACCATCCCACACACCACAATGAAGGTAGTCAGTGATACACCTAGAATGAAACTTATCTGGGGATAAGATACTTAAGTATTGCTGTACCAGCCTGTATGTACATGGCATCCTTCAACTGAGGCCTTGCAAGGCAAGCCCGCCCTGTCACATTCAGAGATAGAGCAGGGGAAGCTAGGTTGATGGAAAACCTAAGCTAAATATTTGTTAGGTACAGTTTTTGAAACAAGGTCATAAGGCTTCCTAATTTTCCTATGGTGTACTTTTATAGCTACCTTCTGGCCTTTGTCTGGCACCTGTATCCTTGATTGTTCTTTTTGATCCATTCTGGACTTTTTTTAAAAATAAACATGAAAAGCATTTTGATCTCCTGTTTGTGAGGGGTGAGACTCTGAGATTTAGCTTTGATAATATAACATGCATCATACTTTCCAATTCCCTGACCTAGAGTCACTCAGGTAAAACATGGGATTTGGAAAGGCTGGTATAATGAAATAATTAGCATGTCACCAAGGACAAGTCTGGTTCTGAGGGTTTTGGGTTTTTTCCTCTTAGAGCCCCATCTTTTGTTTGGAATGTTAAAAGGCTAGACTTCGATCTAGCATGGAAACGGGCTACTCTTTCCTGGTTGCTTTCAGTTCCAAGTAGCTTTATTAATATAAGTCTAGTAGTAAATCCTAAGGTACAAGTTTAGTGGCTCGGTAATATTAGGTACCAAGTCTTTCCATATTTTTGCTTTCATCCTCAGTGTCTTGTCTTGTCCTTAATTCTGATGTAGTTCTAATTACCAAGTGTTGACAACTTCAGAAGCTTAAAGGTGACTGCATCTTTCTTGTATCTCAGTTAAGGGTTGAGACTTAGTCCCCAAAAGTCTTCCAACAGACTTTCCCCTCATGTCATGGATTACTGTTGTATGCAGTGCCTCAGAGAATCTTAAGAACATGGGGCTCAGATCCCATCAGAGGTAATGCCTCCTTTTATTTTGTGGTGAAAGTATAAATGAAATTCATATATTATATACTTTAAAAATCAACACAAGGCTCTAATGTGAAGGACATTGTTTACATGATAATTACATTCCTGGAAAATTGTTCATTAACACCCATGTAACTACTTCTTGAGAGTCATAAAAAATAAATTCTAGGCTCAAGTTCTCAGCCACGTGAACAAGTGGGAACTTTGTGGGATGTGAAGTAATTCTTTATGAAGGATTGTTTTGTGCTGTGTTGTTGAAACGTTTAGCGTTGGCCCTTGTCCACTAAATACCTCTAATATCTCTTTTTTTTTTTTTTTAATTTTTATTTATTTGTTCATTTTAGAGAGGAGAGGGAGAGACATAGAGAAAGAAGAGACAGAGAGAGGGAAGGGGGGGAAGAGCTGGAAGCATCAACTCCCACATGTGCCCTGACCAGGCAAGCCCAGGGTTTCGAACCGGCAAACTCAGCATCTCCAGGTCAACGCTCTATCCACTGCGCCACCACAGGTCAGGCCCTCTAATATCTCTTAATCACTGTGATAATTAAGCCCTTCAAGGATTTCCAAAGCACCCTAAATAAGAACTATTGGCTTATATGATTCAAGATCTGTCCTTGGAAGAGTACCCAAACATCCCCTGAACAATATGGGGTTCTATTAGGAAGGAAGGAGAGTCTAGAGCAGCTTGGATAGGTGCCCACAACTGTCAAGCTTCCCAAAGTGCAGTAAATGCAGCAGTATTCCAGTTAGAGACCAATAAAACTCATATTGGTGCAGCCTTGAAAAACAGATTTTTATTCAGATACAGTCTCCCTTTTATGACAAGTGCTTGAATATTGAATAGGTCCCAAAAGAAACCTTGTAATGAACAAATCTTAGCTGCCTTCAAAGTACATCCAGGACCATCATCTCCAAAGCTACAACTCAGTGTAAGTTACTACTTTGGATTATTACAAGTACTTTCCCAGAACTTAAAATGACCTTGCTTCTGCTTTCCCACAGCACTTAGCAGTCAGAGGCCTAATAGGCTTCATGTGATCAGGCTCCTCACTGCCTCTTTCTTCCTACCCTCCAACTATTTTACTTTGTAGTCTCTGCTCTCCCTTGCTGGAAAGGCCCCCCACCTTTCACTTGGCCCACCTCACCTTTTTTCATAAGGTTTCATAGAGTGCCCCATTTCCTCAAGTCCCTGCCATTGCATCTTTTACCCTTCTCTGCTCTTTTCCTTGGCAATTACCACCTATTTGTTTCTCCTTCCCCCACCACTATGGTCTGAATTTCTGTGTCCCCCATTCCCATATCCATATGTTGAAATCCTAACCTCTGCCTGGCCTATGGTGGTACAGTATATAAAGCATCAACCTGGAATGCTGAGGTTATGGTTCAAAACCCTGAGCTTTGCCTGGTCAAGGCACATAAGCAACTGATGAACTAAAGTGAATCAACTCACTTCCCCCGCCCAACTCCTACCTCTCTAAAATCAATAGAAATTTAAAAAATAAAACCAATAAATAAATTTTTAAAAATTAAAAGAAGGCTCCAGAGATCCCTTATTCCCTTCAACCATGTGCTTTTTGTCAAATTAGTGAATCTTTCTCACTATCCAAAACTGGGTAGATTAAAGTTCCTTTGTTTTTGACAGAGAGAGGGACGGATAGGGGCAGACACAGGAAGGGGGAGATAAGAAGCATCAATTCTTTGTTGCGGCTCCTTAGTTCATTGACTGCTTTGTGATATGTGCCTTGATGGGTGTGGGGACTACAGCAGAGCAAGTGACCCCTTGCTCAAGCCAGTGACCTTGGACTCAAGCCAGCAACCTTTGCAATCAAACCAGTGACCCCACACTTAAGCTGGTGAGCCCATGCTCAGGCCAGGGACCTCAGGGTTTCAAACCTGGGTCTTCTGCATCCCAGTCCGATACTATCCATTGCATCAGTGCCTGGTCAGGCAGATTCCTTTGTTTTTTAAGTTTATGTCTAAGTTATCTGCCAAGATGTGCTAGAGGCAACTTACAACAAACTAAAACTTAGTTGGTAAAATATAAAAATTATTAATTAGGAAAAACTGATAGTAATGTGACCTCAAGTTTTGGGGGCTGGGCAGGATAGGAATAACTAGAATAAATTTGCAATCACCTTTTGTACTTTCTAGGTAGAGTCCAATTCTATTGCTGACTCATTCTAAACTTACATTGCTATTTACCCAGGCAGAATTAACGTTTTCCTCAACTTTTTTTTAAAATGACGGACAGACAAGAAGGGACAGAGATGAGAAGCATCAGTTCTTCGCTACGGCACCTCAGTTGTTCGTTCATTGAATGCTTTCTCATATGTGCCTTGACTGGGGTGTTACAGCAGAGCAAGTGACCCCGTGCTCAAGCCAGCGGCCTTTGGGCTCAAACGAGCAGCCATGGGGTCATGTCTGTGATCCAACACTCGAGCCAGCGATCCTGCACTCAAGTTGGTGAGCCCACACTCTAGCCGATGAGCCTGTGCTCAAGCTGGCAACCTCAGGGTTTCAAACCTGGGCCTTCTGCGTCCCAGTCCAATGCTATATCCACTGCACCACTGCCTAGTCAGGATTTCCTCAACTTTTTATTTTGAAATTTTCAAACCTCTTAGAAAATATGTAAGAATACTATAGTGAACACATAAATACCTAACAGCTTTCAATTACATTTGGCCATATTTGCACTTTCTTGTGTTCTTTGTGTTTTGTTTTCTGAACACGATGACACTTCAACCTAAGTATTTCAGCACACATCTTAACAGAACCTTCTCCCACAACTATTAAAATCAGGAAATTTAACACTGATATAATACTGTTAAATAATATGTAGTCCATATTAAAATTTCCCCAGTTGTCTCAGCCTCTATTTTTCATCTAGGATCAAATCAAAGATCACACATGGTATTTAGTTATATCTCCTTTTATCTAATAGTTCCTTTGCCTTTTTTCTTTTCATGACTGACATTTTTTAATGATATAGGCCATTTGTTTTGCAGAATAGCCCTTTGTTTGGATTCACATAAAGATTTCCTTGTGTTCAGAGTTGTGTGTGTATATATATCTATATATTAGTAGAAGTAATACTACATAGGTATTGTGTCTTTTGATGCATCAATTACCAGGGAGAATAAGATATCAGTTCTGTTTTTTGCTCCATATTCTTCATTATAAAGAATCCTTTAGGCCCTGGCCTGTTGGCTCAGTGGTAGAGTGTCGGCCTAGCGTGCAGGAGTCCCGGGTTTGATTTCCGGCTAGGGCACAAAGGAGAAACGCCCATCTGCTTCTCCACCTCTCCCCCTCTCCTTCCTCTCTGTCTCTCTCTTCCCCTCCCGCAGCCAAGGCTCCATTGGAGCAAAGTTGGCCTGGCGCTGAGGATGGCTTCATGGCCTCTGCCTCAGGTGCTAGAATGGCTCTGGTCGCAACAGAGCATCGCCCCCTGGTGGGCATGCCGGGTGGATCCCGGTCAGGCGCATGCAGGAGTCTGTCTGACTGCCTCCCTGTTTCCAACTTCAGAAAAATACAAAAAAAAAAGGTGGCTTAATTTTAAGTATAACATTTATACTAGAGATTTTATCTATAGCAACAAGGAGCAATAAAGATAAAAACAAGTTTTTACAGATGGTACATGACAAATGGGAAGAGACAACCAAATTTTGGGAATAAGCTGCTTCAAGCAGACTCTTCACTATTCAGATTATCACTGCAACTGCATTCTCCAGCCCAGCCCTAAGGCTGCCTTGTAAGGGCACTGTTTCCTCCTTGTCTTCTAATATCGGAAGAACAATGAAATGAGTGAAAAGCCTAGATAGAGGTGTTATAGGGTGACCTACATTCAACTTGTGAATAGCATGAAAGAAGTAATTTAGCAATCACAGAACCACTGAAACAGCCATTTTAATAGGTCAAAAACTGAATATCAGCAATTTCATATGGTTAAGCCAAATAGAATACATCATCAAATCCACCTACAGCAGCAAGTCAGGAAGCAAACATATCTTCACATTAAAGAGGACGCTGCAGCTGAACCAGCCTTTAATACACTTCTCATGAAAAGGGATATTTTACAGCTTCATGTTTATTGTGAAATATCCCCTAAATTTTGTGACTAGTATAATTACAAGCTTCAACTCTGAGACCAGGAAACAAGGAAATAAAATGTTCCACTTTAAATCACAGCTCTTAAACAGGTTCTTGTAGCACCTAACCCAGAATGTGGAGATTTAAGAGTGGTTGTGGGGGATGGGCAGTCCATGAACGACCTCAGGAGGTCTATAAACCGCTGATTCTAAAATGCAAGATGGTCAATATTAATTTTTCTAGGAAACCAGTCCATTGAATTCTTAAAGGAATCTGACCAAAAAAGGGTTAAGAACCATCGATCGATTTATTAGTTTTTAGAGGATGGGGGCTGGAGAGAAAGAGGAAGAAGCAGGAAGCATCAACTTATACTAGTTGCTTCCTGTATGTGCTGATGATCATTATCTAGATCTCTAATTTTATTAAAGTCTATATTAGTCTACTTCTATCATCATTTGTCAGTTGGAATACCTTTATAGTGAGAAACTTCCCTTCATAGTAAGTACATACGGTAGTTACCGTCAAGTACAGTGCATACAGGAAAGGCTTTATTAGGTACTTGTTTTCAGAATGAGTTAGTCTGGGTCAGGGGTCCCCAAACTTTTGTTGCGACGCCTTAGTTGTTCATTAATTGCTTTCTCATATGTGCCTTGCCCACGGGTCTTCAGCAGACCGAGTAACCCCTTGCTCGAGCCAGAGACCTTGGGTTCAAGCTGGTGAGCTTTTGCTCAAACCAGATGAGCCCGCGCTCAAGCTGGCGACCTTGGGGTCTTGAACCTGGGTCCTCCGCATTCCAGTCCGGGGCTCTCTCCACTGCGCCACCGACTGGTCAGGCTGGTGCCCCAACTTTTTACACAGGGGGCCAGTTCACTGTCCCTCAGACCATTGGTGGGCTGGACTATAAAAAAAACTGAACAAATCCCTAGGCACACTGCACATATCTTATTTTAAAGTAAAAAAACAAAACGGAAGTAGTACTGTACATGAGCCTTACCAAATACAGTACTCCATCCTCTCACTGACCACCAATGAAAGAGGTGCCCCTTCCAGAAGTGCGGCAGGGGCTGGATAAATGGCCTCGGGGGGCCGCATGCGGCCTGCAGGCCGTAGTTTGGGGACCCCTGGTCTGGGTAATAATTTTTTGGATTGACGCCAAAAACAAAGGCAACAAAAGCAAAAATAAACAAATGGGACTACATCAAACTAAAAAGCTGTACAGCAAAGCAAACCAACAAAATGAAAAGGCAACCTATGGAATGGAAGAAAACATTTGCAAATCATATCTGATAAGGGGTTAATATCCAAACTATAAAGAACATACACAACAACAATAAATAATGCAATCAAAAATGGTCAACAGGTACATGAAAAGATGCTCAAAATGACTGTCAGGAAAATGCAAATCAAAACTACAATGGGATGCCACCTCACACCTGTTAGAATGGCTATTACAAAACATGACAAGAAATTAAAAGTGTTGGCCCTGGCCGGTTGGCTCAGCGGTGGAGCGTCGGCCTGGCGTGCGGGGGACCCGTTTTCGATTCCTGGCCAGGGCATATAGGAGAGGCACCCATTTGCTTCTCCACCCCCCCCCCTCTGTCTCTCTCTTCCCCTCCCGCAGCCGGGGCTCCATTGGAGCGAGGATGGCCTGGGCGCTGAGGATGGCTCCTTGGCCTCTGCCCTGGGCGCTGGAGTGGCTCTGGTCGCGGCAGAGTGACACCCCTGGTGGGTGTGCCAGGTGGATCCTGGTCAGGCGCATGCGGGAGTCTGTCTGACTGTCTCTCCCTGTTTCCAGCTTTGGAAAGGGAAGGAAGGAAGGAAGGAGGAAGGGAGGGAGGGAGGGATGGAGGGAGGAAGGAAGGAAGGAGAAAAAAAATTAAAAGTGTTAGCAAGAATGTGGAGAAAAGGGAACTTACTCAGTGTTGGTAGAATTATAAATTGTCACAGCCACTATGAAAAAGTTTGGATTTCCTCCAAAAATTAGATATAAAACTACCATGTGATCCATCCAGCAGTTCCACTTCTGGGTATTGATCCAAAGAAAACAAAAACAATAATTCAAAAAGATATGTCCCTGGCCTGACCTGTGGTGGCACAGTAGATAGGGCCTCGACCTGGAATGCTAAGGTTTGCAGGTTCGAAATCACGGGCTTTCATGATCAAGGCATATACAGGTAAGCAACTACAATGAGTTGATGCTTCCCACTTCTCCCCCATCTTTCTCTTTCTCTCAAAAAAAAAAAAAATTTTTTTTAAGGCCCTGGCCAGTTTGCTCAGTGGTAGAGCGTCGGCCTGGTGTGCAGGAGTCCCAGGTTCGATTCCTGGCCAGGGCACACAGGAGAAGCGCCCATTTGCTTCTCCACCCCTCCCCCTCTCCTTCCTCTCTCTCTCTCTCTCTTGCCCTCCCGCAGCCAAGGCTCCACTGGAGCAAAGTTGGCCCGGGCGCTGAGGATGGCTCTGTGGCCTCTGCCTCAGGCGCTGGAATGGCTCTGGTTGCAAGAGAGCGATGCCCCAGATGGGCCTAGAGCATCGCCCCTTGGTGGGCGTGCCAGGTGGATCCCGGTCGGGCGCATGCGGGAGTCTGTCTGACTGCCTCCCTGTTTCCAGCTTCGGAAAAATGAAAAGAAAAATTTTTTAATAAAAAATAAAATCAAGAAAAAAAAATATCTTCAAGCCTGACCAGGCAGTGGTGCAGTGGATAGAGCACTGGACTGGGATGCAGAAGACCTAGGTTTGAAATCCCAAGGTTGCCGGCTTGAGCGCGGGCTCACCAGCTTGAGCACGGGATCATAGACATGACCCCATGGTTACTGGCTTGAGCCCAAGGTCAATGGCTTGAGTAAGGGGTCACTTGCTCTGCTGTAGCCCCCTCGGGTCAAGGCACATATGAAAAAGCAATCAGTGAACAACTAAGGAGCTGCAATGAAGACTTGATGCTTCTCGCCCTGGCCGGTTGGCTCAGTGGTAGAGCGTTGGCCTGGAGTGCAGAAGTCCCGGGTTCGATTCTCGGCCAGGGCACACAGGAGAAGCGCCCATCTGCTTCTCCACCCCTCCCCCTCTCCTTCCTCTCTGTCTCTCTCTTCCCCTCCTGCAGCCGAGGCTCCATTGGAGCAAAGATGGCCCAGGCGCTGGGGATGGCTCCTTGGCCTCTGCCCCAGGCGCTAGAGTGGCTCTGGTCACAACAGAGCGATGCCCTGGAGGGGCAGAGCATCGCCCCCTGGTGGGCGTGCCGGGTGGGTCCCGGTCGGGCGCATGTGGGAGTCTGTCTGATTGTCTCTCCCCGTTTCTAGCTTCAGAAAAATACAAAAAAAAAAAAAAAAAGCCTTGATGCTTCTCATTTCTCTTCCTTCTTGTCTGTCCCTATCTGTCTCTGTCTCTGTCACACACACAAAAAAAATCTTCAAAACAAAACCCAATGTTTATCAGGGTAGTAAAATTGCTGATATATATTTTAAAAAGACCCCAGCAGCCCAATATTTTCCTTTCTTAACTGGTATAATAAGGTGCTTCAGGCTCATCTTGTTCATTTCTACCTCAGTCCTGATACTTCTTTTATACCGTCATCTATTTGTTTAACTTTCCTGTATTTTCCTCTGAAAAAGACTAAGTTTAAGGACTGTATACTACATCTAAAAATTTTCAACATTTTATCCCAGTGCTAAAAAGAAAAATGATACACAATAAATATGGAATTGAACGAAAAGACTAGATATGTTTAGGTATTCTGTAAGTGTCTCAAGAGTAAAATAAGAAAAGGTACCTCTGAAAACATTAAGCACTTGCCTGACCAGGCGGTGGCGCAGTGGATAGAGCGTCAGACTGGGATGCAGAGGATCCAGGTTCGAGACCGCAAGGTCGCCAGCTTGAGCGCGGGCTCATCTGCTTTGAACAAAAGCCCGCTTGAACCCACGGTTGCTGGCTCGAGCAAGGGGTTACTCGGTCTGCTGAAGACCCGGGGTCAAGGCACATATGAGAAAGCAATCAATGAACAACTAAGGTGTCGTAACGCGCAATGAAAAACTAATGATTGATGCTTCTCATCTCTCTCCGTTCCTGTCTGTCTGTCCCTGTCTACACTTCTCTCTGTCCCTGTCAAAAAACAAAAACAAAAAACATTAAACACTTACTTTCTCCCCAAGTAGTCTAAAGACATGGCTCAATCTCACCCTGCTAATTATTCTTTCATGTCATAGGAAGACTGACTGTAGCTAGTGAGGGCTCCCTAAAACAAAGAGTTCTTAAAAAAAAGAAAAAATAATAATCTTTTTAACAAGTCTACAAATTGGTATAATGTTTGGTCATACAGGGAGGAAACTGCTGTCATTTCTTAGTAGTAACTCCCCCTCCCACTGAAGGGTTACATTTCACCAGTGGGTGTCCACAGGAAAGGAAATGCTACCTTACATTTGCCTACTTCTTTTTTTTTAAATGATTTTAGAGAGAGAAACACTGATTTGTTGTTCTACTTATTCATGCGTTCATTGGTTGATTTGTGTATGGTGCCCTGACCAGGGATCGAGCCCACAACCCTGGCATATCAGGACAATGCTCTAATCAACTGAGCTACCCCGCTAGGGCCTACACTTGCCTACTTCAAGTCCCTTTCACATACATTACACTCCATAGTTAAGCAATGTTTTATGTCAATTTACACACATCTTAAATCCTTTGAGTTTTATACTGTACTACTAAAGCTTACTTACCATAACATTTCTCTATGTAAGGACAGAATCTACAGAATGCATTCCTCAAATTCATTATGCTTAAGTATAGCCGAGAACTTCAAGACAGACTAGACATTCCTGTATTGATCTTCATCTACTTCATGAAGTTGTTAGCACTTTAGAGGTAGTCTAATCCAGAGATTTATTTATTTATTTAATGATTTTAGATTGAGAGGACAGGAGAGAGAAGCATCGATCTGTTTCATGTGCCCTGTCCAGTGATCGAACCAGCAACCTTTGTGTATCAGGACAGTGCTCCAACCAATCAAGCTATCCAGCCACAGCTAATCCAAAGACTTTTCAAATTACTTTTTATTTGTATAGGCACAAAATCTTTTTCTTTTTTTTTTAAACAAAATCTTACATGGAACTCTTTGATTGATGGATCAGGGGCAGGGAAAACCCACACATAACTATAAAGGTAACTAAGAAAAAGTCATTTATTCTACTAATATAGTTAGGGTATAAAAATACCCAATATTTTAAACTCTGACTCTGGAAAAATCCAAATTTCTAACAAGTAACACACCAGCCAGTGAAGCAGGAAAAACATCCCAAAGACCTATTTTGCTGGCTCTTTCCACTATGAGAAAAAAAAAGTATCCCTAGGAATTATACTTTGGATCTGCTCTACTTTTAGTATTTCAACTTTATTTTCTGCAGAATGATGAAGTTGTTTCACAGGTCCTAGCGGACAGAACTAGGAGAAACTAAAAATACAACATCCAATTATGACATGATGATACATGCTTGCTATAAATGGTACTAGTCACTTTATGCAAGTAATGTAATCCAACAATACTCCCACAAAATAGGCAGCATCTTCATTTTACAGATACGAAAACTTGAGATTCTGTGAGATTTAAGAAGTTGAACTGCCCAAGGTAAGAAGCAGAGTCTGCATTCAACCTTACGGCTGCCTAGATCGAGAGGTCTTTACTTTATAACTGCATCAAATTCCAGAAGAGTCAAGCGTATTTAACAGTCCTTATCAAACCTTCCACAACCATTCCTCCCATTTTTTTTCATCTCGGCTCCTCTTGAACTGGCCACCACATTAGCAATCAACTATCTCTGTACCTAACAGCACTGTATTCTCAAACTGCTACTGGTGTTTTTAACATCAAAAACAATCTATCCCCGCCTGACCAGGCAGTGGCACAGTGGATAGAGCGTTGGACTGGGATGCCAAGGACCCAGGTTTGAGACCCCGAGGTCGCCAGCTTGAGTGCAGGCTCATCCGGTTTGAGCAAAAGCTCACCAGCTTGGATCCAAGGTAGCTGGCTCGAGCAAAGGGTTACTCCGTCTGCTGTAGCCCCACGGTCAAGGCACATATGAGAAAGCAATCAATGAACAACTAAGGTGTCACAATGCGCAACGAAAAACTAATGATTGATGCTTCTCATCTCTTTCCGTTCCTGTCTGTCTGTCCCTGTCTATCCCTCTCTGACTCTCTGTCTCTGTAAAAAAACAAAACAAAAACAAAACAATCTATCCCTCTTTTCTCTCCACCCATACCAACTAGGAATGTCATCTATACCCAAAGCAATATTTAAGTTTATTACCTGCCCTGGCCAGTTAGCTGGCATATCATCCAGATACACCAAGGTTTCAGGTTCATGTGCAGGAGTCAACCAGTGAATGCATAGTTGTGTGCAACAACAAACCAATGTTTCTTTTTTTCTTTTACCTTTCCTCTCTAAAAAAAAATAATTTTTTTTTAAGTTTATTACCTAACATTAGAGCTAGGAAAGAAATTCTAATGCCAACAAGTACAAATCATTTTCCAGAGAAGGGCAACCAGAAGTTACTTATTCCATTCTCACCATACAGCATTTAGAAAAAATTTTTATTACCCTATCACAGGATGTTCCTTCTACACACAGAATGGTCATGGTCCCATTTAAAAAGGCTTGTCTTTGCTGAAATAAATAGCATCTCTTTTCTGTTCCTCCCAAATTTCTTCTGCTAAGGATCCATGTCAACCTTTGCCTCTGACACACTGATTTCCAATACTAAATTTGGAAACTGTAAATTTGCAGCAAATTGGGGTTACAGTTAAACTACCTGAGTCTAGACTATTCTAAGAAACAAGTTGCATATCTTGGTAATCAACAAGTTTGAAGGATTCAAAGGTTGAGAAACAGCAATTCTCTCCAGACTATCACCCTGTTTGCTTCTTCTGCATGAATCACACAGAAAAGCAAGCTTGGAAGTTAGTCTACAAAGCCTGTGAAGCCATCCACTATGGACAAGAAACAACACTATAAGCATAAACATAAAAATGAGCAGGAGGCCCCAGCCAGTTAGGTCAGTCGGTTAGAGTGTCATCCCAACGCCAAGGTTGTGGGTTCAATCCCCGGTCCGGGCACATACAGGAAGCAACCGATAAATGCACAACTAAGTGGAACAAGAAATGAATGCTTGTCTCTCTCTCTCCTTTCTCTCGAAAATCAACTAATAAATAATAATCAATTTTTAAAAAGTTATGTAGTGAGTGAACATATGCCAAAAATTACAAAATAGAACCTTAAGTGGAGATTCCAGCCTGGGAATGCATTTGCTGGGGGAGAAGACTTGCCCTACAGGAAGTCTGTGTCCCTACCCCATGGAAATACTGCTGCTGCATGATTAAATGCACTGAACATTGAGTCTGGAAACCATAAACAAAATTTGTGGTTACGAACAAATACCTGTCACCTTTCTTTGCCTCAGTTTCCCGATCTGTGAAATGCAGGTAACACCACTCGCCCCATAGTGTGAAGAGTTACAATAACATGCAAAAAAAAGATTCAAAGCCCACACAAATGCAATCGCCTTACTGACATCACCATTTTTCATGTCTCATAAGCAATCTCAAATAGGCCTAAGATGAAGTTTTCAGTCATCTTCCAAAACCTGCTCATTTTTCACATCTCAGTAAATGTAACTCTATCAGTACCCTGGGAGCCATTCTTGCTCTTCCTCCGCATCTAACCCATCATCCAATCCTATCCAGGCTAAGCCCCACACATCACTCACTTCTTTCTGCACGTCATCTCCCTATTCTAAGCTACATTGATGTCACATAAATTACTGGAGCAACCAGAATGATCTTTAGTCTTCCAATTCTGCTCTCTCCAATTCAAGCAAATCCATCTCCTTAAAAACATAACTGTATCTTCACGTCACCTCCCCATCTCTACACCCTTTATTAAGCTGTGCATTGTTCTTAAGAGAAAGCGGCTAAACTCTTACACCTAGCATCCCAGGTTTTACCCGATACCCTGCCTCCTCCTCACGCCATTCTCTCCAATCCGGACTTTGCTGCAGCACGCTGACTTTTTGTAGTTCCTCAAATGTGTTATGCTTCTTCCTAACAAACTCCAGCTTATCCTTTGGGTCTCATTCCGAAGTTAGGCACTTTTTCATTGTACTCTCACAGCGGTCTGAACTACTCGTAGTTATTTGATTACATAAAAGTAGTATAAAAGCAAAAACGGTGATTAAATCAACTAAACTGAAAGCTCCACGAAGGTAGGCACTGTTATCTGGTTCACCTCAGCATCCTCAGGAAACCCGGGTTTGCCCAAATCTGGGGCCGAATATTTGAATGTTCCAGAAGACAAAGTAGCTAACTAAAAATCCTTACTCGGAAAGAAAAAAGTTCTAACTTACATAGCTCTCCATATTACTTCAACACTCTTGCCACTTGCACTCTAAACAGATCAGACTAAACCTTAGGATCGGACACCCTTGGTCTCAAACTTCAAATAGCTCTGTCCCCCACCCGAACACTGAGGCAAGAAGGAACGTGCCTTTTTTGCCCCTGCAGGTGGCGGGGTTGCGAAGCACCCGGCCGAAGTTTCCTCATCCGGATACCCTGGCTGAGAGTCAGAACACTAAACCCAGCAATAGTGACGCACGAAAGCCAGAACACTTCGTCAGCTGTGAAGCCGCGAAGGGCTTCTCTGAGGCTTCTCAGGCGCAATTCAAACGCCGCGTCCGGGCCCGAGCGCCTACCCGCTCGTCGCAAACCTTCAGAAGTCTATTCGATTCAAAGAGGTGGGGCAGTGCCTCGCCCTTTAAGAAACTCCCCTATTCGAGCCGGGCGGTGCTGAGTAGACCCTCGCGAGAGCCACCGGATTCGCCCGCTTCCTCCTCTCAGCTTGCCGGGCCGGAAGGAAGACGGTACTTCCCCGCCCCTGGCCTTATCTCACAAGCAGCGCGGTCTCAGCTGTAGCCAATTGGCAGACTCATTGTAGGCCGCGGCGCAGAGAGCCAATGGAAAGTCGCGGCGCGCGCAGAGCTTTCCCTTTTCCGCACAGGTCCCCTCCCTTCCGCCCGCCGACTTCCACTCAGCCCTTGGCGGAGGAAGTGATGTCACAGGCCCCATGTGAGCGGATTGCAACACATGCAGCTGCCTGGAGAGAGGGAGCCGGTGTCCTACGTCAGAGCCGCCGCCGCGGAGCCGCCGCCGGGGAGGAGCAGCTGCTGCCGCCCAGGACTGGGCCCTTAGGTAAGCCAGGGGGAGAGGATGGCCAGCTACCACCACGGCGGGTCGCACGGGGCGGGAAGAGGAGGGCCTCTCGGGGGTGGCAAGGAACGGGGCCTCTCTGCCCCAGTGGCGGCGCTAACTCTGTGGTCTTGGTGTCTCCGGGCTCCGCCGGGCCGCTCTAGGGAGGAGGAGGCGAGAAGATGGCGGACGACCCCAGTGCTGCGGACAGGAACGTGGAGATCTGGAAGATCAAGAAGCTGATTAAGAGCTTGGAGGCGGCCCGCGGGTGAGCCCTGCGTCCGCGTCCATCCCCCCCCCCCCGTGTCCTCTTGGTAGCCGGACCCGTAAGGATGGCCGCCCCCGCGCCGCATGGCCAGATGAGGAGAACCAGACACTAGCTAGCTCCCGCCTTCTGGACCTTTGAGTAGTTGTTCCTGACCCAGGGGCGGGGGTCTACGCGATTGGCCTGAGAAGGGTCCTTCCCCCGCTTGAGGGTAAAAAGGGCCTGGTCCTGGGGCTCAGACCACTCGACCCCCTCGTGACAGGCCACTGCTACTTTTGGACCCCTCCTAGGTCCTCGAATCCAGCTGCTTCCTCTTCGAGCTCCAGGTGCTGCCACCAAACTCGGGTGCTGTTGGGGGAAAGGGCTTGGCCTTCCTTTCCGAACGCCCTTCCCTAATTTACTCCCTTCCTCTTCCTTCACGTTCCTCAGCCAGACCTTGTTAAAATGGCCTCTCCTATCCAGGCCTCTGGGACTCGGTTGGGTGAAGTTTGGATGGGACAGGAAGGAGAAATGGTCAGAGACAATCTCTTTCTGACATCCCCTGCTTTCTCTGGGTCTTGCAACTCGCCCAAGATGACTTCTCTTAAATCCTCTAATTACTCCGGAGCTTCCTAGTTTTGTCTATTTGAGGACTCACCTATAAACTGAAAATGCCAATGTGTGCTGGCTGGGGTAGTAGGAGAGGTTTTGGTTGATGAATCTATATCTGTATATGCAGGAAAAATCCAGGTTATAGGTCGTTTATATGAATGGCAACAACAAGGGTCCCTTTTGGCTTCTCTGGAACTTCTGGGGTTAGAGGTGGCTGATGCTTGCTGAAAATCAGATTTGAATTAGGTGGGCTGGAGTCTCCTTTTGTAAATTTTGATAAGGAACTGTAGGTACATCCACTGTGGAAAGGGTAAACTAGTTTGAAACTGGCTTTATGTGCTTTAAAAAGAAATGTTTTTAATTACTCATTTGGGGAAGGAATGTCAGAGGTGTTCCTGTTTTTTCATTTATTTTTCCCCAGTCATAGAAATTTACTTATAGGAAATGGCTCAAAAAGAAACTGGGACGTTACATATTTGTGTCTGAGCATTCTTAGAACAGCAGAGTGACTTGCCCCAGGCCATTATGAAAATTCTCAGTGTAGGAATTAAACATTTTGGTTTTGGGTTCCAGCCCAAGTTTGTCCTTGATTGTTAGATTGGCAATTATGAGTAAGTTCTTAATTGTTACTGCTTTATGAAATAAGGTAAACTTAGTTCCATGGAGGGCCCAAATTCTTTGAATTTTATAGAATATTCAAACCTAGTTAATAATTTTGCAGGAATTTGAACACAAATAGTTTTTGCTACATAGTAGAAGAAATAATTATTCCCCAAATGTGTAAATATGTGGGGAGGGGGGGGTAATATAGGTCATGACCCATTATGATGCACTACCAAGAATTAGCCGAGTTCTTTTGTTTCACTGGGATCTTCTGTTGAGTTACTTGAATCCCTCAATTGAGTATGGCTTTTATAAGTTGCTGCTGTTGCAGTGTTTAAAGTTGGCTGTGACTTACCGATTTGTTCTCTTATTTAATTTGGAAGCAGGTTTACACATTAGCATTTGCATACATTGTATTTTCTGAAGAAGTCTAGACTATGATTAACACCTGTAATTTGTTGTCCTTGTGAAGTAACATTGAAGAAATAACACTGCTTAATAAGTAACAGCATTCTTTTCTACTGCTTCAGGAAGCTCATTCTTAAATTTCTTTCTAGCCCCTTGAAACTTTTATGCTCCCCTTTAAAGCTTTAAAAGTTTATCTCTTTGATTTGCAAAGTGCATTCAAGTTTAAATGAAGTTCTTAAACACAACTTTTCTTCCAAGTGCAGGAGTTTATAGACATTTTAGACTGGATTAAAGCTGTTTAAAATATCCGGGAGTAATCTTCTCTAAACAAAAAATGTGGTTGATAATCCTGTCCTGCTTTGCCTACTTTGCTTTTTATTCAGGATTTGGTTGCACCCTAAGCCCATGAAAATTTAAAATCTTGGCCCTCTCTAGGTATCAGTAAAGGAGACACAAGTTTATTCTGTTTGGTTCAGAAGTTTCCCAGGACATACCAATTTCTTTTCAGGACTAGCAAGATTGTATTTTTATGGCTAAACTGTGTTATAGTCTGACTCAGGTTATCATAATAGACACTGAGAATTTTTTTTTTAAATGCTTAAGGAGAAATGTGGTGGACTAAAAAGACAAACTGGATAGTAAAACAGATCGAGGTGTGCTGGTGTTTTGAGGCCAGCCTGGGTTTCAGAAGAAAACTGAGGTTGTATACAAGTGTGATTATTAGCACTAGATAGTGAAACTTGGTGGATTAATAGAATTGTTTGAGTTGAAAGGGGTGTTAAGTTGGGTGGGACATCCCTATTTAGTCATAGATAAGTCTGGGTGAATGTTTCTGTGTATGCTAGTAAAATAACCAACCAGTTCTTTTGCTATACACATAATGTCTCACTTAAAGTTAGTGGTAGTTTCTTCCCAATTTACAGTTGCTCCTGATGTATTCCCCACAGTTGGTTTAATGAGCGTAAATGTGGAACCAGGGCCATGTGAGGAGACTGGTGGTTGCAGGTATTCTGAATAAAAAACTAAAGCTGGTGAGTGGAAGGTGGGAAATTTTGGTTGTTTTTTCTTAATGTTTTGTGAACCAGCAAGAAGTAGTTCTAGAAATAGTTTTGGAAGCTTTACAAGTTTTAGGTAGTAAAATTATAATCAGAGCCTGTTCTAACCAAGGACAGCAGTGAATGTGATAGAGGAACAGACAAGGTTAAGTTGGGTTAAGCTGTGTCTGTAGGTGTTAGAAATATTTGTTCACTTATCTTCAGCCGGGAACCTTGTATATTTCAGACAGAATGAGGGCTTCATAAGATAACCCATGTTAGAAGACAGTGAAGTTTTTAAACTTCATTTGGGTGTTGTCTGTGGTCATTGGGAATTTTTAAAGCTTACTGGTTAGTTAAAAACATGTAGATACCTTGGCTTTGAAGAAAATAGAAATTAACTGGCTATATATGACTGTCTTTCCTGCCCCCAATAAAACTTTAGGGAGGAAAATTGCTCTCTTCTCTTTCAATAATACTGTTACCAGATGTGTATGGGGTTTTTACGTACCAAGCATTTTAATTCTTAGCGACACCAGCCGAGTGTCCTACAATTCAGTTCACTTCTGACAGTACCTGGAATCAACACCAAATCCCACAAGGTAAAAGACTCAGCCACACAAGACTGCCCTACTTGCGAACTTGGCCTTTCTTACTTCTGACCTTCAGGCTACAAATTGGGGGTTCAAATATTTGCTAGAAGGACCCTTGGAGCTCAGGGAAACACTTTACTTGTGTTTACTGGTTTATTGCAGAGTATAGAGTATAAAGTAGTGGTTTGCAACCCTTTATATTTGGGGACTGGTGAAAATAGTAGGAGAATTGTTTCAGGCACTGCTAAGGCAGAAATACCCTGAGCATAAGCAAATTTGACTAAGATCATTGGGTCTGTCCAAATGGTCAATAGACAGCATCAGGGTATTAACTCATTTACATACGCACGAGAAATTTCTGGCAGACTGGTCTGTGGAGCAGCAGTTGGAAAACACTGCTATAAAGGAAAGAGATTAACAGCCAGGTGAAGGGGATGTATAGGGCAAGGTCCAAAAGGATCTAAGTGTGGGCACTTCTGCCCCTGTGGAGCTGGGATGCACCTGGATTTACCAACCTAAAAGTTCAGTGCAGCCCTGGCCAGGTAGCTTAATTGGTTAGAATGTCATTCCCATACGCCAAGGTTGCAGGTTCGATCTCCATTCGGGACAGACACACGATTTAACTAGTGAATGCATAAGTAAGTGGAACAACAAATTGATGTTTCTCTTTTAAAAAAAGTTCAATACATCTTGTTCAGGAATTTTATAAAGCTTAATCTTCTGCACATTACTCCCTTGTCTCCTTCCCTGAGGCCCATGGATGGAGCTGCAAGTTCCAATGCTGGATTCACTTGGTCTTTCTGGTGACCAGACTCATCCTGAGGCTGTCCAGGAGCCCCACACTAAGTCTTATTAATATAAACCCAGATGTGCTCCATAGGAACTTAGAAATAACAAAAATAGTCCCATCAGGGAATTCTAAAGTTTTTCAGGAGCTTTGTTGAAAGCCTGGGACAAAGACCATGTTTATTTCTTATTACATTGATATATACCCCATGATAATTTTTTTTTATCTCCACAGAATTCCTTACATTGTGTTTATTAAAAGTAATTTTGAGAGATCATTGAATAGGTTTTGTAAAAATCTTGTAAGGCAGATAATATGTACAAATTGTTAATATATCTATAATTTAAATAAAGTATGTTAAATGTGTTTGAGTAACTTCCCCAAGTGAAAATCATTGATTAATAGAATATTCACTTAAATGATAACTTGGAATGTTCTCAAGGTGATGAATTCAAAAGGTAGTCAAGGGGAGAGGGGCAGATAAGAGTATATTTCAATGGTTCTCAACCTGTGGGTCGCGACCCCGGTGGGGGTCGAACGACCAAAACACAGGGGTCGCCTAAAGCCATCGGAAATACATATTTTATTTTAAAATATAGTGTATAATAAATATGTATTTTCCAATGGCTTTAGGCGACCCCTGTGTTTTGGTCGTTCTACCCCCACCGGGGTCGCGACCCACAGGTTGAGAACCACTGGTATATTTGATAGGGTGTGGTGGTGTCCTCAGTCCACTTCAAGTGTCACAGGCTGCCTGCCTCAACTCTGAACTTGTCCTAACAGCCCTTGTATTCTGGCATGGTGTTCTATGCACTGTGAACCTAATGAACAATTACTCTCTTTGAATTTCAACTCTTGACAGACTTCTCATTGTAATAGCAGATCCTTCCAGGAAAGGAAGGCCTACTCTGGACACACTCCTAGGGTAAGCAAAAGTACCTAATTAGAATACCATTGAAGGCCTATTGCAGTGTGTATTATAGGTGGCTGTCACCCACCTGACCTCTCCCCATACATACCAGTAGGACCCTTTCTAGTGTGCAAACTCAACTCTGGCCCCTGGTACTGGGAAGGTGTTCGATTGTGAGGAAATTTTAAATATTTTTGTAGCAGGACTAAGTTCTCTTTAATTGTATTTAAAAGTCAGAAGAAGGAATTTCCCTTTTTTTCCCTAGATCGGCTGCTAGAACTGTCCACTGAGAATTTGGGACAATAGAAATTTCTTCTAAGTCCACCTTATTCTCTAGGGATCTCAGGAATACATTCTGTAGGTGTCTCTTAATTCTTCAGCAGCCTGCTCTCTTAGTGAGGAGAAGAAGAAATTAGGGAGGTTCAGGGCTCTTCATTCCATCAGGTTAGAAATTATGAGGTTTCTCACTTTGGGACACCATCTTCGGAGAGCATAATAAAATTCCCTCTGATAGCTTTATCTTATGCCACTGGACACAATTACTTTTTTAGAGAAAGGAAGAGAGAGAGAAACAGACAGGAAGGGAGAGAGATGAAAAGCATCAACTCATAGTTGCAGCACCTTAGTTGTTCATTGATTGCTTTCTCTTGTGCTTTGACTGGAGGGGGGGCTCCTGCTGAGCCAGTGACAGCTTGCTCAAGCTAGCGACCTTTGGACTCAAGCCAACGACCATAGGGTCATGTCTATGATCCCATGCTCAAGCCAGCGACCTTTTGCTCAACACACCGGTTTTGGAGATTTTTTTTTCTTTTTTTAAACTTTATTGAGAGAAAGAGAGAGAGAGCGAGAGAAACATCAGTTTGTTGCTCCACTTAGTTGTGCATTCATTGGTTGATTCTTGTATGTCCCTGGCCAGGGATCAAACCCACAACCTTGATGTATTGGGACTACACTCTATCCAGCTGAGCTACCCGACCAGGGCACCACTGGACACACTTTGAATCCTTGCCTACTGTATATTAGAAAAGGAGAATTCCCTTTTTTCTTACTTTTGTCACTTTTCCTGAATAGGTATATTTTTATTCCTTTGGATCTAAATGAATGGAAGACCCCCCCCAAAAAAAAAAGTAATGCTTGTATTCTCAACCCTAAACATAGTTGAGTTTTAGTTAAGAGCCTTAATTTTACTACTTTCTTCTTGTAGATACAAAAATGAAAATATTAAAATAAACATTAAAGCTTTCTGTGTTTTAATCCAGGCCTTTCTCTCTTTCATCTACCTAATTTGTATGTAATGGGTGCCTTATAAGTCTTTATATGTTTGCTTTGTCCCTTTTTTTTTTTAACCCTCCAAGTCACTTTATATTTTTCACACATTTTCAGACATGTGGCTTTCATCCAGTGTTTATTTTGTCTTTATTCTCACTACCTACCTGGTTCAAAAGACTTGATATTTTCAGATGCCTGATACTGCTTCTTGTCATGCAGGTAACTGAGGATATTGGTCCTGCAAGTCTTCTGTTTTCACATTTTTTTTGATTCTCTACAGTCTCTTTTAGAGGAATTATAGTCAAAACAAAAAAAATTTTATGCCTTATCTATGGCCTTCTAAATTAGTTTTTCCCCAAACTTACATCTCGGTATATGAGAAATAAAGTCCACTAATGTTTTTTTTTATTAACCAGTCAGCTTGCAAGCTCATCAAACATCTGCTGTGAGTTGGACACTAGACACTTTGGAAGAAATGTGTAATGCAATGAGAACGTGATTTGACACATAACCTGGTGTGATAATAGGAACCATTTCTATCCCCATATTATAGTAGTAAGTACAAAATAACATGGTATATGTTGAGGGGGTGTAGTGTAAGCAGGTGGTTTGGGTCTTGAATAAGGTGTTGGATATTGTCAGAAACCAAAGAGATTTTGTAACTCTCAGGCACATTTCCTAGGAGAGGCAAGTGTTGTCAAAGAATGCTACTTTGGGCATTGATGTTATTTGGCTGATACAGTGGAGTGGAGCTGTAACTGATCTGCAACATTGAAATTGTAATTGAAATTCATTCTTGCTTAAAAGCTAGTTATCCTAAAATTAGATCCAAAAGCTTTGTGTTGGTTGATGGCTGATGAGCTGTCAGGGTATTGAAATATATAGTATAGATCAGCGGTTCTCAACCTGTGGGTCGCGACCCCGGCGGGGGTCAAACGACCAAAACACAGGGAGTCGTTCAACCCCCGCCGGGGTCACAACCCACAGGTTGAGAACCGCTGGTATAGATCATTTGCACATGCATACCTTGGTAAAGTTGGCATGACAGAGCTTATGATAGTTCCAACACAGTTTGCTTTTGGCCTAAATAAACTTTAGTCTGCAAGCAGTGAAAATGTACTTATTCCCAAACATTAATTCCTTATCACCTCTGGACATTTTTAGCTTTTTACCGGAGGAAAAAAAGAGTTTCCCTTTCTGGCACCTTAGGGTTTTATGACCTAACTTAAATGGATCCTTAGGAAAGACTAGGTTAGAGGTTCATAGCTGAGATGTGTTTTAATCAAGTAACGAAACTAGTTTTCTGAAGATAGATTGAATAACATACATTTTTGACTCCTTACAACAGCTCTGTGAAAAGGCTGTCACTATTTCATGGACAAAGAAATTAAAGTACAGAGCGATTACTGTTACAGCCTAGTAAGGTACAATGCTAGATTCTGCTTGTACTTTTCTAATTTCAAAGCATGTGGTCCTAGCTGTTATGTACCTCAGTGCCTTGCTCTTTGATTATTTCTTTTGTTGAGTAGAAACGTCTCCCATTCCCATCTGAAAAGATGGCTCTTGTCCAAGGAGATTTGCAATTTACTAGAAGGAGCAGGTGTGCTGAGACCCAGGAGCAAAGATAAAAGGAAAGCAGGCATTCAGTTTGCAGTCTCTCCTAGGAAAAACTTGGGTACTGAACATGTTTGTTCTTAATGAGCGTCCATGGTGAGGAAAAGAACTTGCTTTTAAATCCATCCTTAGAAGCTCATGGATTAAAAAAGATTTAACAGGAAGGCTGTGGCTTTTTTTTTAATGGTACTGGCTTATAGTGGTCAAGATTTTCATTTCTAGGGTCCCATATAGAACACTGGTAAGCCCTGGCCGGTTGGCTCAGCGGTAGAGCGTCAGCCTAGCGTGCGGAGGACCCGGGTTCGATTTCCGGCCAGGGCACACAGGAGAAGCGCCCATTTGCTTCTCCACCCCTCCGCCACGCCTTCCTCTCTGTCTCTCTCTTCCCCTCCCGCAGCCAAGGCTCCATTGGAGCAAAGATGGCCCAGGCGCTGGGGATGGCTCTGTGGCCTCTGCCCCAGGCGCTAGGGTGGCTCTGGACGCAACATGGCGACGCCCAGGATGGGCAGAGCATCGCCCCCTGGTGGGCAGAGCGTCGCCCCTGGTGGGCGTGCCGGGTGAATCCCGGTCGGGCGCATGCGGGAGTCTGTCTGACTGTCTCTCCCTGTTTCCAGCTTCAGAAAAATGCAAAAAAAAAAAAAAAAAAAACACTGGTAATGAGTACCTAATGCTGTTTGTGATTGATATCTCCTGGCTTTGCACTGATTAGAGAACACTAGAGAAATTTTCCAGCTTCTGCTGCTCCCTGGTGGAATATTCCACTAGGTTAATTTTGTGAAGTTGTCATTTTTTCTTTAAGACACAGTAAATGTTGTAGAAAAAAATAACAGTCTGTCAGATATATACTTTTTGCTTTGGATAACTGAGAAATTGTAGTGTTTTTGAGGTTAACACTAAAATGAACCTTTCTGCTGCAAATTTTTGAGACAACTGAATTATTTTGTCCTGTAGGGTAGAGGCTGCTTTATGTTCGGAATTAATCGTTTATTCATTTCTCAAATGTTTGAACATCCAGTATGTACTAAAATGATTTCTGCCTTCAAGAAGCTTGTATAGGCCTAGTGTAAGCAACGTGTTGTTTTATTGGTACTTGGTTGGAGAAAAAACAGGTCACATCTTTGAAGTGGTTGATTCAGGTTTTATCAAAATACTGAACCCATGCCACAGCTGTAGGATAAAGCCACTTAAGCTTTTACATAGTATGACTATTTAAAGTTTTAGCAGGGAATGAAAAATAATTTTTTTATTGATTTTTGAGAGAGAGAGGAAGAGACAGTGAGAAGCATCAACTTGTAGTTGCTTCAGTTTAGTTCATTGATTGCTTCTCACAGGTGCCTTGATGGGGTGGGGTGGGGTGTTCAAGCCGGCAACCTTGATTTCGAACCTGGGACCTCAGCATTCCAGGTCATCACTTTGTCCACTGCGCCACCACCGGTCAGGCAAGAGGGGAATGAATTTCATTCCCTTATGATAAATTACAAATAGTTTCTGGTGTCCTGGCCATATTATTTTGAACCAAATTTTTGGCTCGGCACTTTTGTTATGTTGGAAGACTTGGCAAGTCCTGTAATCCTGTAAAGGTAATCACCACTTACCACAAGGTCTTCTTTTTTCACTTTCTTTGGACTTACTCAGATTCAAATAAGAATTCAGCACCACCTAACAGTGCCCCTCCCCCACTCCACTTCTAGCTGTGCTATGATGATAATTCTGTTAAAGGTGGGCAGGACACAAGGAGCTAGAGTTCCATCTAGTTACCATTTAGTCAGTACTATCTATTCTCCACACTAGGTATTTGATATATTATCTTGATAGAATCCTCATGACCTTGTAAATTGTAAAGTAAGTAGAAACTAGGGCCCAAAGGGATTTGTATAATTTGCCCCAAGTCACAGAGGTAGGGCATGAACCCAAATCTGATTCTAAAACCTTTGCTCACTCATAACCACCTTCCTGTTCTATTCCCATATTAAACCCATATCAAAAGGATTGCTATTAGCCTGACCTGTCAGTGGATAAAGCGTCGACCTGGAATGGTTCAAAACCCCAGGCTTGCCCAGTCAAGGTACATGTGAGAAATAACTACAAGTTGATGCTTCCCATCCGCCCCCCCTCATTTTTCTCTCTCTTCTCTCTCTCAAATGAATAAGTAAAATCTTTTTTTTTAATGATTTTAGTCTCAAAGTTTAAATTTAGCTTTGTTCATGTGGTAAAAGAAGAAAAATGCAAGCCCCACGATAAATAAAAAATAAGGCAAAGGTAGTAAAAATTGGAGAGGAGCTGATTTTCAGCTGGTGAGGTAATGTGGCTAGCTTGTCAACTTCTAGAAATGATCTAACAGGTTAATTTAAGCTTTGTGAGCTTGAAAAGGGTATGGTGGCAAACTTAGCCATCCATATCCCGGGCACAACCCAGTCATCGAACATTGATGTAAAAGCTTCTTGGAGAGTATATTCTCTAAATCGGGGGTAGTCAACCTTTTTATACCTACCGCCCACTTTTGTATCTCTGTTAGTAAAATTTTCTGACTGCCCACCGGTTGCACAGTAATGGTGATTTATAAAGTAGGGAAGTAACTTTATAAAATTTATAAAGCAGAGTTACAGCAAATTAAAGCATATAACAATAATTACTTACCAAGTACTTTATGTCAGATTTTCGCTAAGTTTGGCAGAATAAATCTTTATAAAACAACTTACTATAGTTAAATCTATCTTTTTATTTACACTTTGGTTGCTCCGCTGCCGCCCACCGTGAAAGCTGGAACGCCCGCTAGTGGGCTGTAGGGATCAGGTTGACTAGCACTACTCTGAATCCTAACTAGAGAAGATAGTTAGCAGTCTTTAAAATGTTTCTGGTCCTAACCTGAGAGTAATTCTATTATGTTTGGATGAAGAGATGGATGGCAGTGCATTTAATGGGGAAGGGAATGTTCTAGCTGGAAGAAGTTGGACATCTCTTGAGCCTTGACAGTTAAGTGATTGTTAGTGCTATGGTGGACTACAGCAGCTCACCTGCAGCAAGTAGGCTGTGACTTTATCTTTAGGAGGGGTGGACCTGGCCAGTTGGCTCCGTGGTAGAGCCTCTGCCTGGTTTTTGGAAAACCAGGTTTGGTTCCTGGTCAGGGCACACAGGAGAAGCGACAATCTGCTTCTCCACTCCTCTCCTCCTCTCTGTCTCTTTCCTCTCTCTCTCTTTTCCTTTCCTGAAGCCGTGGCTCAAATGGTTTGAGCAAGTTGGCCCCGGGCGCTGAGGATGGCTCCAAGGCCTCGCCTCAGGCACTAAAATAGTTTGAATGCCAAGCAATGGAGCAGCAGCCCTGATGGGCAGAGTATTGCCTGGTAGGGGTCTTGCCAGGTGGATCCCGGACGGATCCTGGTTGGTCAGTGCATGCAGGAGTCTGTCTGCCTCCGTGTCTCAATTTTTTAAAAAAAAGGGGGGGAGAGGGGGTAGAATCATGGAATATCTCTGACTTCAGCTGGGCAAGACATCTTGCTTAAAGGTGTATATAGAAAGCAAATCAGATACATTGATTCTCAATCCTAGTTGTGTGCTAGAATTTATCTGATTCTATTTGAATCTATTTAAAAATCAAGATTCTTCTTACCCACAGTCACCATCACTCTCACTTTCCCTTTTTAAGAGCTATTGAATTAGAATACAGGCAGGGGAGATCTTTTTGTGTCTGAGTTAATTTGTTTTTGGTGTTTGCTTTTAGAAAGTTCTCCAAGGATTAAGGGTACTCATGCAAATTGGTCAGTGGGCAAACTTGTTGGAACATTTTTTTATACCTACCTTTCTAAAGTGTCCTTGAGCATTATTGATGATGAGCTTTTTCAAAAGATATTTAAGGTCAAAAAGTGCCTGCTACATTTTCTTGTTTGCCTGTCATTCTTTTTATTTTAGAGAGAGAGAGAAACATCGATTTGTTATTCCACTTATGCATTCATTGGTTGATTCTTGTAAGTGCCCTGGCCAAGGATCAAACCCACAACCTTGGCATATACCTGGCCAGGACTGCCTATCCTTCTTATGGATGACCAGAAGGCATCCAAAGGCTGGAACTCCCTAAAGTTACATACCACCACCACCACCCTCCAGGCATTGCTCTAATTACTTTGAGTTTTCTTCCTTCTTAGAGACCTTTCAGTCTGGCAGTTTGGGTGACCTAATAAATGTTTTCCTGTTCATAGTGTTCAGGGGCCATAAAACCTTGTATTGGATGAGTAACTTGTACTATTCTAACCTCCCATCCTAGGGAGACTTTTCCTTCAACAGTCTCTTTAAGAGTGAGGGAAAGAACTATCAGTTTTTTGTTGTTGTGTTGGTTTTTTTTAGAGACAGAGAGATAGGAACATTGAGCTGTTCTGTAAGTGCCCTGACCCGGGGATCAAACTAACCAAGCTATCCAGCCGGGGCTTAATTTTATTATTATTATTAATTGATTTTTAGAGAGGGGGAGGGGAAAGGGAAGCATTCTTTGTTGTTGCACTCAATCATGCTTTCATTGGTTGCTTCCCATTTGTGCCCTGACCAGAGATGGAACCCACAACCTTGCCATTTCTGGAAGACACTCTAACCTACTGAGCTAACCAGTGGGGCATGTCAGCTATTTTTTAAAATTCTCTTCCTTCCCAAGTTGTCTAGTTTTATTTACTCTCTGTATTTAGTCTATTTACAACTACTACTTCCTGTCTCCCAGCTGTTTTATTTCTCAGAAGTTAGATCTCTGCATGGAAGCATTGATGAACCCTTCTTAGGGAAAGTGTCACTATAATTAGAGCAAGAAAAAATCTGAGAGCAGAGGTCCCCAGAAGCCTTATGTTAACACGTTGTATATTGTGTCCTGCTTTTTTGCCTAGTTTTTATAACTATGTCACTGCTGTCCATCATAATTCACTGCCTCTGGAATGAGTGCCTTTGATTGTGGGATACAGTGACAAAGCAGAAGAGTGGATGAAAACTGAAGATTTTAAAAGGGTGTAATTTGTATAGGTAGCCAGCAGCTCCTTGGCTTTATTTCTTGTTTTTCCCTGGGGTTGTCACTCTAAAATTAAATATTCAGCTTCCTTGGTGTTATTTTGGTGTTTACACAACCGGTTTAACCACTTTGATTGGTTTGCCTATGGGGTAAATGAGTGTTTATTTTGTATGGAAACTTTCCTGGAAAAACTTTACTCTGCTTTATTAAACCCAAGATACAAAACACCACAGACTATAAAGTAGCCTTTACATTTCTAAAGTAGAAGCCATGCATTTAATACTACTTAATTTCCTGTTCACTAATCCGGTGTCTTATAATAAAGTTGAATTCAGCAACTTAAAGTTACCTCCAGAAAGTTTTCCCACAGATGAGATAGGAAGAGTCAAGTCAAAAGGAAAACTAGTGAACGGTAATTTTTTTTTTTAATTAATTTTTTTTAGTTTATTCATTTTTAGAGAGAAGAGAGAGAGGAGAGAGAGAGACAGGGGGGAGGAGCTGGAAGCATCAACTCCCATATGTGCCTTGACCAGGCAAGCCCAGGGTTTCGAACCGGCGACCTCAGCATTTCCAGGTCGACGCTTTATCCACTGCGCCACCACAGGTCAGGCTTGAACGGTAATTTTTTGAACATTAGTCAAAATTCAAAAGGAGTAAGAGGCCAAAATTAACTGGAGTAGTGATTCAGATTTAGCAACTTGCTAGAAATCTGTCAATTTTTTTGACGAGCTGCACTTCTGAACCATGTTTTGAGTACATTCCTGTAACAAGATTTTGTTCTTAAGTACATATTTTCACTACTCTGTCCCCTCTAGAAGTTATTGGATGTGAGTGCAAGGTTGCCCACCTCTGGCAGCTATACCATAAAGTTGCTTAATGAATGCGTATCTTCTTAGCCTATCTGCTGTAGGAAGTAAATAACCACTTATCTTAAAGTGCTTGCTTTGTCATCCACTTGATTATCTTGCTTGAAGGATTTTCTTCAGGCACTTTTTTGGGGTCACTCCATTAATTTGTCCCAACATCTTCTTTAGCCTCAAACTTTCCATCCTTTTTTTTTTTTTTTTTTTTTCCCCCTTTGGAGACTTTATTAGAATTTATTTGAGCCAAACTGGTGACATCTGCCAGGGAGCAAGATCGCAAATGCTCACAAACTCCATCCTTTGGGGTTTGGTGACTGGAATTCTGAGCCTTTGTTCCTGCTATCTTTGGAGCCCCTTCTCATTTTATTCCCTACTGTTGCCTCTTTGCTAGTTCCATCTCCTAGGAAACTACTCTGTAAATCAGAGCACGTCAGCTTTTAAAAACTGAGCCCTTTTGAGAAATAACTCCCTTGGTCCCTAAAGATTCCAGGAGCCTCTAGGGTGAAGAAATAGACTCTCTTGAGAATTGTTCCTCTGAGAGGGGAAGCACAAGCTCCTATTCAAACTTATCTTTTTTCCCCCTACCTTGGATATTATACATTTGCGTAAGTTGAAACTTTGTAGAGATAGGTAGGTGGCACCAACAGTCTAGACCCTGTTCGAAGTTAAATGTACTTGTCCAATGTTTCCAGCCACTCCCAAGCCAAGCTCCTTTTCTTTGCCTTGTTATCAGAAAGGTTTTTTGGAAATTTCTCTTCAGAAGCCTAGCAGGATAAATTATTGGAAGAAAAGTTTATTACGTATGATTGCTTGAAAACCGGATCCAAAGAACACTCACTGACTGGAAAGAGCTTGCACTTTTTTTTTTTTTTGTATTTTTCTGAAGCTGGAAACGAGGAGAGACAGTCAGACAGACTCCCGCATGCGCCCGACCGGGATCCACCCGGCATGCCCACCAGGGGGCGACGCTCTGGCCCTCCGGGGCATCACTCTGCTGCGACCAGAGCCACTCCAGTGCCTGGGGCAGAGGCCAAGGAGCCATCCTCAGCGCCCGGGCCATCCTTGCTCCAGTGGAGCCTTGGCTGTGGGAGGGGAAGAGAGAGACAGAGAGGAAGGAGAGGGGGAGGGGTGGAGAAGCAGATGGGCGCTTCTCCTGTGTGCCCTGGCCGGGAATCGAACCCGGGACTTCTGCACGCCAGGCCGATGCTCTACCACTGAGCCAAACGGCCAGGGCCTTTTTTTTTTTTTTTTTTTTTTTTTTGGCAGTAAAAGATACTAGTTTGTTTCACTTCTTTTTCTATCTAGTGGGGAAATTGGAACAAGGCCACAGGTGGAATTTTACTTGTGTCCAATCTTTTTATTTCTAGGTACCTTATCCTGTTTTCTTTTTTTTAAGTTCCTTTTATGTAGTTGTGCTAGGAAAATTAAAATGGAAAACAGTGTAGATCAGGGGTAGTCAACCTCCCACTTTTGTATCTCTGTTAGTAGTAAAATTTTCTAACCGCCCACCAGTTCCACAGTAATGATGATTTATAAAGTAGGGAAGTAACTTTCTATAAAATTTATAAAGCAGAGTTACAGCAAGTGAAAGCATATAATAATAATTACTTACCAAGTACTTTATGTCGGATTTTCGCTAAGTTTGGCAGAAGAAATCTTTATAAAACAACTTACTATAGTTAAATCTATCGTTTTGTTTTGGTTTGGGTTTTTTTGTTTGTTTTTGGTTTTTGTCCTTTTTATTTATACTTTGGTTGCTCCACTACCGCCCACCATGAAAGCTGGAACACCCACTAGTGGGCGGTAGGGACCACGTTGACTACCACTGTTTTTTTGTTTGTTTGTTTGTTTTTGGTACATTTTTCTGAAGCTGGAAACAGGGCGAGACAGTCAGACAGACTCCCACATGCGCCCGACTGGGATCCACCCGGCACGCCCACCGGGGGCGATGCTCTGCCCCTCCGGGGCGTCGCTCTGCCACGACCAGAGCCACTCTAGCGCCTGGGGCAGAGGCCAAGAAGCCATCCCCAGCGCCCGGGCCATCTTTGCTCCAATGGAGCCTTGGCTGTGGGAGGGGAAGAGAGAGACAGAGAGGAAGGAGGGGGTGGGGGGTGGAGAAGCAAATGGGCGCTTCTCCTATGTGCTCTGGCCAGGAATCGAACCCAGGTCCCCCGCATGCCAGGCCCATGCTCTACCGCTAAGCCAACCGACCAGGGCCGACTACACTGGTTTAGAGAAGGATAACACCTAAGTTGATATGAGTGAGAGTGTGTTGTGTGTGTGTGTGTGTGGTGTGTGTGTACCTGTGTATACACACACAAACAAGGAATTGTTCTGGATCACAATACTGACTGTCAGTATTGTCATAAAATTTTAGCTTGATTTGAATATTGGGAACTACATTTGTAAATGAAGAGAGAAGTATGGCTCAGGTTTGGTGTTTTGGAGATTCATCTTATATGAAGTGTATCTTGGAAACAGCTTTGTTTTATGATCATTTTGCTTGTGTTTGTGATGGCAACCAAAGTTGCATCTCAACTTTGCTAGATTGTCTAGTTGGGCTAGAAGACTTGCTCCCTTATCCAAGGGGCGGCATACTTGACCTGGTACTGTCATTGATCAACTTATGTTCATTGGGGAAAGTATCACAAAGGTTTTGAACCAGCCCTCTAGGTCTTGAGTAGAAACCCCAACAGAAACCTACTGTTTTGAGAGCTATAACATGACTGGCAATCTGAAAGTAACTATTTTGATAATGGAAGGGCTGCATAGCCATCTTTTCTGCTTGTAAAGAAAACTTGTCTGAGACAGAGAACCTGTGGAAGTTACCACTAGGTAAAAACTGTCAGAAGGCAGGGTCTTAGGTAATAAGATCCTGTTCCAGTGTTAAAGGTGAGGGGAAAGAAATTCCATGTTGCGGCCTGACCTGTGGTGGCGCAGTGGGATAAAGCGTCAACCTGGAACACTGAGGTCGCCGGTTCGAAACCTTGGGTTTGCCTGGTCAAGGCACATATGGGAGTTGATGCTTCCTGCTCCTCCCCCTTCTCTCTCTCTCTCTCTCTGTCTCTCTCTCCTCTCTCTCTAAAAAAATCAATAAATAAAATATTTTTTAAAAAAATTCCATGTTGCATATTTGTGAAATTAATTTTACATGAAGATGTTTTTAGACATTTTCCGTTTTCAAACACCTGTACTTATAAAGCAACAGGGGTTCTGTCTAATTTTTGTTATTGTTTCTCTGACTGTGCTTCTTTCTTATTAGTCACTTGACACATAAGCCCATTTTACTTGATGTTGTACCCATCTTTCTAATTTCTTTTTCTTGCCAGCTTTCACTGGACACTGGATATGTGAGATTCTATTAAAGTTAGCATATTGAGGCCTGACCTGTGGTGGCACAGTGGATAAAGCATCGACCTGGAATGCTGAGGTCGCCGGTTCAAAACCCTGGGCTTGCCTGGTCAAGGCACATACGGGAGTTGATGCTTCCTGCTCCTCCCTTCTCTCTCTCTCTCTCTCTCTCTCTCTCTCTCTCTCTCTCTCTCCTCTCTAAAATGAATAAATAAAATCTTTTTTAAAAGTTTAAATAAAGTTAGCATATTGACTAGTGTAAAATTATGTAAGCTCAGTAATTAGTGGAAAGTTTAGTCGTTTTTGAGTATTCCCAGTTTACCTAAAGAAAGCCCTCACCTGTTTCCCCGTGATACTGATAATTAACAATGATTAAACTTGGCATAACCTTTAAGGTACCATCTATAAGAATCTCAGGAAGTGACAAATAGAAACATTGTAAAATGATAACACATTTCTTAACATGCTTTGGCTCATATCAGGTCAATTTTTGCCTTCAAAATATATACCAGCTAAATTTATACTATAGCTATTGTGAGAAAGCCAGCCATTAGGTATGGTCAGGGCAGATTTAGGGCTTTTAATTTCCTATGTATATGTGTAGCATAAATTCGGTTGTTTATATTACCATTTATTTGTTTCTTTATGAAATTGATTATCTAGTTTTTTAAACAAAATTAACAATTTGTTGTTAATTTGGTAAACATAAATCAATATTTCTTTAGGAAAATCCATTCTTTGGCTTCTCTAGTAAGCTGTCAGGTTAAGAGACCAAGAGACCCTAATAGGAAATGTTCTGTTATGGACTGAGTCTTTCTCATAGATTTTTTTATGTAACAGCTTTATTGAGATAAATGTACATGCTGTAAAATTTACCCCCCTTTTAAAGTATACAATTCACTGGGTTGTCTTTTGTTTTTTTGTCTGTTTTCAGGTATAGTGATAACCACTGTGTGGTTTTCATCAGCTCAAAAAAGCAAGCCTACTGTACCCGTTACCAATAATTCCCCATTCCGCCTTGGCGATCACTCGCCTTTCTCTGTGTCTAGGTTGCCTATTCTGAACATTCTTGTATTTGCCCACTTTTAATTTTGATGAATTCCACTTGATCTAAATAATCTTGTAAATAGTAATTTTCCATGCTGTTTGGATGATAATGAGAGCTTATTGCATTTGCATTTTCTAAACTAAGAAGAAAGTTTGAGATGAGAAAAGTACCTTAAGGAATGCAATTTACAGAAATCTTTTAGAAAGAAACCACCTAGAATGAACTCCCAGGTGATTTTAATGTACAGCCAAGGTTAAGAGCTGCTGTTTTAAGGGAAGTATGTATTTTAGTTCTGGGTATCCTTCGATTACACTGATATGCTCCCTACCTTCCTGGTCACTTTGAGAGTGATCTAATTCTACTATTTTAAGGAAAGCTCACTCAAACTCCCTTTACTAATGATACACATAAATTTAAACTCTATGTTGTACTTGAACCTCTAATGTTATTCTTTCTTCTACAGCAATGGCACAAGCATGATATCCTTGATCATTCCTCCCAAAGACCAGATATCACGAGTGGCAAAAATGTTAGCAGATGAGTTTGGAACTGCATCTAACATTAAGTCACGAGTAAACCGCCTTTCAGTTCTGGGAGCCATTACATCTGTGCAACAAAGACTCAAACTTTATAACAAAGGTAATCTGGGGCTTGATCATTTTCCTCCTCTCCTTTGTTTGTCTTAGTTATGTTTTCCACTTTGATCCTGCCATCATGCTTTTGGTCACTAGTGTTTCCTTTAGCTAGTCAGCGTTCAGCAGTATCCCTTTGACCTTGGAATTTAATCTTTTTGTTGTTGTTGTTGAAAGTTTAGTATTAGAATTAAAACATTTCAAGAGTTAAGTTTCAAAATCGAGGATAGAGTTATGCCTGAGAGATTTATAGACATTTCTGCTTTATTTAAATTATGATTTAAAGGGCAGGGACTGTAGGCTGTGGAAACATTTTCTATCAATGGGGGGAAATTAGCTGTGGGTTTAAGTAGAGAAATTGTTTGTGTTCTTTGCAGTACCTCCAAATGGCCTGGTTGTTTACTGTGGTACAATTGTAACAGAAGAAGGAAAGGAAAAGAAAGTCAACATTGACTTTGAACCTTTTAAACCAATTAATACATCATTGTATTTGTGTGACAACAAATTCCATACAGAGGTAAGAAGTTCAAGCATAGAATATTTAATCACCCAAAGCCCTGGCCAGGTAGCTCGGTTGGTGAGAGTGTCATCCCCATATGCCAGAGTTGCAGATTCAATCCCCAGTCAGGACACATACAAGAATCAACCAATGAATGACATGAATAGGTAGAACAACAAGTTGATGTCTATTCATTTCTCTCTCTTCCCCTCCCCTTCTCCCTCCCTCCTTCTTCCTCCTTCCCTTCCTTCTCTCTCTCTTTCCCTCCCATCTCTCTCTAAAATCAATAGATTAAAAAATATTTTTAAGCCCATACCCATTAGCAATCACTCCCATTCTCTGTCCCCCCAAGATCTCTCCCCTCTAGGGTACCACTGATCTATTTTTTATCTCTGTAGATTTGCTTATACTGGCATGTCATGTAAATGAATTCATACAATTAGTGACCTTTTGTGATTGGCTTCTTTCACTTAGCATAATGTTTTCAAGGCTCATCTATTTTTATTACTAGATATTTGCCACATTTTGTTTCTCTGTTCATCAGTTGATGGACATTTGTGTTTCTACTATTTGGCTATTATGAAAATTTTTGCATTGAACATAAATGTTGTACAAGTTTTTGTGTGACTGTGTTTTCATTGGAGGGAGTATATAAACCAGGGGTCCCCAAACTTTTTACACAGGGGGCCAGTTCACTGTCCTTTAGACCATTGGAGGGCCGCCACATACAGTTCTCCTCTCACTGACCACCAATGAAAGAGGTGCCCCTTTCGGAAGTGCGGCGGGGGCCGGATAAATGGCCTCAGGGGGCTGCATGTGGCCCGCGGGCTGGGCCGTAGTTTGGGGATGCCTGATATAAACCTAAGAGTGGAATTTCTGGATCCTATGATAACTTCATTGTTGTTGTTCCACTTATTTATCCATTTGTGTGTGTTTGTGTGACCGAGACAGAGAGAGGAACAGACAGGAAAGGAGAGATGAGAAGCCTCAATTCTTTGTTGCAGCTCCTTAGTTGTTCATTGATTGCTTTCTCATATGTGCCTTGACTAGGGGGCTACAGCAGAGTGAGTAACCCCTCACTCAAGCCAGTGAGCTCATGCTCAAGCTGGTGAGCCGTGCTCAAGCCGGTGACCTCAGGATTTCAAATGTGGGTACCCCTGTCCCAGTCCAATGCTCTATCCACTGCACCACTGCCCGGTCAGGCTATTTATGCATTTATTGGTTGACTCTTGTATGTGCCCTGACTGAGAATTGAACCTGCAACTTTGGCATACAGGGATGACGCTCTAACTAACTGAGCTACCTGGCCAGGACTTTGTTTAATTTTTTGAGGAATTGCCAGGCTTTTTAAAATCATTGTGCCATTTTATAAGGCTGGCTATAATAAAAAAAAAAAAAATAGTAGCATTTACATTTATTTTAACACACTGGAAGACATAATCATTCCACATGTTTGAGGAAAGTGCTAAACTGGGCTTGGAGAACTAATTGGAGGTGAAGAAATCATTGGCTACTTGATCTCCACTTCTCCCTATGTACCCATGATGCTTGCCTATATTCCTTGAACCTTTTGTTTTCATGCTTACAAATTATAAAAATCTTTAGTAACAGGACTGTAAGAGCTATTTTTATCCATGAAAATTCTGAGTGACAGAACTGCTATAAGATGAACTTTAAGGGTGAAAAGGAAACCTCATTAGAGTGACCTAAATCAGTCAACAGCAGAACAATCAGGAATTCACAGCTGGCTCCTAGTTTAGTCTCTTGCCTTTCATCAACCTAGGAAAAAGTCTCTACAGTGGAATTAGAACTAACATTCGTTGACACAGTTTACAGTGGATGATTTCTGCTAACTTGACAGGAAGTCCAATTCCAGTTGGGTCTTGGTTGGTTGCATAGATGATCAAGACTGTTCTTTTGGGTATCACAGCCTCCTGGCAAAACGTTTATTGGGCGGCTCTCAGCCACCCTGTCCCCCTTCCCTATATCTCATTTGATGAAAGCAAATTTTGAATCTTATTGAATTATATAGTACCTGATACTTATGTTATAGAGCTTTAGCTTTCTATTGTTAGCTTCATCTTTCAAGGTACCATTTATTTTACCTAGCTGTTTATTTTAAGTTTAGTTGATGTGTTAGTAACAAGATATAAATGTGACATACTGCACAACACAATTTATGTCCTCTTTAATCAGGATAATTATACCTTTCTATGAAGGATAAGTCTATTCCCTGATGAGCGAACTTGTTGAAAGCCTAAATTAATCAAGCCACCTGACAGATCATTTCACTAAAGCAAATTTTTTAGCATGTGCAATATTTCTGTCTTAATGTTAATTATAAAAAAATAAAAAAATTTAAAATGCTAATTATCAAACATGGTTTTGTTGAAGATTGGTTCTTAGTGATTAATCTGCTTTCTAATCAATTCTTGAAGACACTATTTTCTTCCTTAGTTAAAATGGAATGGGTGATTTTTCTTAGCTCTAAAGAGGCTGCCACCTAGCAATCAGTCATCTCTCACGCCTATGGTATTCAAAATCCATCATGAAAATTTTTGCCAATCTATGAGTCCCAGAACTATTTAAATACAGTACTTGCTTTCTCAGGAGGCAGAAATACAAGGATATAATGCTAACCCAGAAGGAGGGTTCCCCCCATAAAAATATCAGAATTATTAGCTATAATACCTTAAAAATTGAGTTTTGTATCTTGGTATGATATGTGCTCAAGACACAGGAGTTAAACATTTCAAAACATGTTCATAGACTCTCCGTCCACTTCACATCAAGGACTAGGAAGAATTGAGCCTTTTGTAACGCTGGGTTTTGTAATCTTGTGCCCAGGTCAGTTTTGTTGAAAGGTTTCATATCAATATCATTAGCTTTTTCCTGTATAAAGAATTCAAATTTGTCTTTGTGAGTTACATAGCTCAAGTCCATAAATTACCCCATGGGTTTTCCGTGGTAATTCATGCCATTCTGAGTAGGGTGAAAGGGCTCATATACGTATGTCCTTTCAGGGTTTGTCTTGACCCTGTCAGAGTTTGGGGATTTACTGTATGGTATTTGTGTTTGCTTTTCAGGCTCTTACAGCACTACTTTCAGATGATAGCAAGTTTGGCTTCATTGTCATAGATGGTAGTGGTGCACTTTTTGGCACACTTCAAGGAAACACAAGAGAAGTCCTGCACAAATTCACTGTGGATCTCCCAAAGAAACATGGTAATATAGGAAGAGAACATTAGCAAATTTGCTTTGTGTCTGGCAGTAAGGAAACAAATGGGGGTGGGTAGTAAATCCAGTGATGGGAGAAGCATCATGAAATGTCTGTGGTGCTTATGGCTCTTTCAATAAGAGAATTGGTAGTCACTCTGAAAACAAGTAAAGGTTTATGCCAAACATTTAGTTAAGGAAATAGTGGTTTTTCTCTTTGTCCTTTTTTGGGGGAGTAATAGCATGATTAGTTTTCAATTAGCAGAGCATCTTGTACTTATTAACAATTGACTTTCTTCTCACCACTTTTGTGTCAAAGGTAGAGGAGGTCAGTCAGCCTTGCGATTTGCTCGTTTAAGAATGGAAAAGCGGCATAACTATGTTCGGAAAGTAGCTGAGACTGCTGTGCAGCTGTTTATTTCTGGGGACAAAGTGAATGTGGCTGGTCTTGTTTTAGCTGGATCAGCTGACTTTAAAACTGAACTAAGTCAATCTGATATGTTTGATCAGGTAAGTGAGAAGTAATTGCTCCATTATGTAATTCTGGTGTGAATCAAAGAAGTTGCCTTGTACTTTACCACCTTGTATAGCGGGAACCAATAATTTTCCCTTTCCTTCACAAGATACTTAGTTTTGTTTATATTTAATGAGTTAACCTGTTATAGGTCTAATAGAATGGATATGACTTGGCTGTTTTCCTCACGGAGACCTAATGACTAAATTGGGCACTTTCCCCATATTCTCTCTCTTTACACTTCAGTGATCGTGTTGCTGAGTTCTACATGCCATTAAGAGGTCCTGGGTCTTGGTAAAGATGTTTTGAAGTACTAATTATTGTTTGTTTGTGTTTTTTTAATTATATCAGAGGTTGCAATCAAAAGTTTTAAAATTAGTTGATATATCCTATGGTGGTGAAAATGGATTCAACCAAGCTATTGAGTTATCTACTGAAGTCCTCTCCAACGTGAAATTCATTCAAGAGAAGAAATTAATAGGTATCAGTAAAATGCATGTTACTTGTTTTGTGAAATGTTTTTATATATATTTACATGATTGTATGATGCTAAAAAGGTAAGAGGAAGATTAGCATTTTTATTAAGATCTTCCTCAGTGGAATCATTCTTGATATTTCTCTAGTCATTGGGTCTAATAAATGTATTTATCCTTTGTAATAGAGGGGTGAATAGAGAGCCTGAATTAAAGATTAATGTGGCCATTGTTTGGCTTTGTTTGCTTTAATTACACACACATTTCCAAATGGCTCTGTGTTTGGCTCAGCTATTGGCCCCTTTAGAGTCAGTTTTGGGGTCCTCAGTGATAAAATTCTTCACTGGTAGTATCGTTTTTAATTTTTTAATTATTAAGTGGGAAACAGAGAAACAGACTCCTTCATGCAACGGGGATCCACCCAGCAAGCCCTCTATGGGGCAGTGCTTATCAGCTGAGCTATTTTAGCACCTGAGGCCAGGTCCGTAGAGCCCTCAATGCCCGGGGCCAACTTGCTGGAACCATTTCTAGCCATGGCTGTGGGAAGGGAAGAGAGAGAAAAAGAAGGGGGAGGGGTAGAGAAGCAGATGGTCACTTCTCCTGTGCCCTGACCAGGAATCAAACCTGGAACTTCCACATGCCAAGCCAGCTACTACTGAGCCAACTGGCCAGGGCTGGTGGTATCATTTTAAGTTGCTTTTTTACATCTCTCTGTCTCTGATTTTGAGTGTCTATATCTTACAAAGGAAACTTTAATATATACTTATTGACCTGTCCGTATTCACAGGACGATACTTTGATGAAATCAGTCAGGACACGGGCAAGTACTGTTTTGGAGTTGAAGATACACTAAAGGCTTTGGAAATGGGAGCTGTAGAAATTCTAATAGTCTATGAAAATCTGGATATAATGAGATACGTTCTTCATTGCCAAGGCACAGAAGGTATGAGAACTAGAAAATCAGATTACTATTTCTTAATGATCTGTGTATTCAGGAATCCTGGGGTGGAGATTTAGGAGAGATGGCTGGTTGCAGAAGCAATCAGAAGGCACATCTATACCTTGTTCCTGTCTTTCACTCTGTAGCATATTCCTGCATAGTTTCTGCTTGAACTGATAAATGTCTACTTAAGATCATTCAAGTGGGGGAGGAATGTTGTTAAATTTTTGAGAACAGAACTGTACCTTGAATGTCTGGTGTTTCCTCACAATAAGAGCAATGTACCTAGTATACACTCAGTGCATGCTGACTGATAATCATATGAACAAAAGGTCAGTAGAATGAGTTCAGGAGCCCTTTCATCTAACGTAACTCATCTCATGGGACTTAGACTTGTTAGTATATGAGAACCAGGTTAACATAATTTTTTCCCCAATACTACAGAGGAGAAAATTCTCTATCTAACTCCAGAACAAGAGAAGGATAAATCTCATTTCACAGACAAAGAGGTATGTGATTGTATTCTTGGTTTGGTGAGACGTTCAAGGACAGATAAATCTGTATGTTAGGGCGCTGGCAATGTAGAGTATCTGCCTGGGAACCCAAACCTTGTGTTTGTCAATTGTGGGCAACAAGAGGTGGTCAGCTCATATCTGTCACATACCAGTCTGATTCCAAAGACAGAGGCCAAGTGGTTTCCGTGGTTCCTTTTTTTTTAATCCATTTTTAGAGAGGTGAGAGAGAAGTGGGGAGGAGCAGGAAGCATTAACTCCCATATGTGCCTTGACCAAGCAAGCGCTGGGTTTTGAACCAGCAACCTCAGCATTCTAGGTCAGTGGTCGGCAAACTCATTAGTCAACAGAGCCAAATATCAACAGTACAACGATTGAAATTTCTTTCGATAGCCAAATTTTTTAAACTTAAACTATATATTTAGTTACTTTGTTATTATCTTAATTAGGGTACTCCTAAACTGGTCTTTGAGCCCGCACATGGTATTTTGTGGAAGAGCCGCATGTGGCTCGCGAGCCAGGGTTTGCTGACCATTGTTCTAGGTCAACACTATCCACTGCGCCACCACAGGTCAGGAATGTGGTTCCTTATTTTTAAAATAATTAAATAATTCTCCTTGAAATAGTAAAGAGTAAGATTTGATTGAATAGTGTCTTTCTTACAGCATGAAATCTGTACATTTTTCACTTACTGTATTAGCTTTTCTATTGAAATGGCTACGGCAGGATTAGTGTAGATGTACCGCTACAGCATATGGTGCCACCTGCCCACCACAGGTCCCTTTAAGTGGTTGCTTCTTCCAGTTCAGAGATGAAGGAATTTTTGACAAGGCTGCTCCAAAAAGCAATTGTAGCATGTCTCTTCTGGGCTATTGAATACCTAGAGACACTTGACAAAAGAAACAACAAGATCCTTAAGTTGAAAAACTGCTAAGTGTGTGTTAACATTTCATTATTAATGCTAGAGCCTGGGGAAGAATGTTGTTTGAATTAATCACAATTTCTTTGCTTTTACAGTTATTCTCTCATTGAGTGCATGTGTGTAAAGCTCTAATACAAAGATATTATATCTGAGTTTTACACGCATGTATTTAGTAAGAATAATGGTGGGCAGGGAAGTGAGGGTCACTAAGTCTTGATATGTTCTAATTGCACTGTTTCTGTATCTCATGGTCACCCCTGAAGACAGGACAAGAACATGAACTAATTGAGAGCATGCCCTTGCTGGAATGGTTTGCTAACAACTATAAAAAATTTGGAGCTACATTGGAAATTGTCACAGATAAGTCACAAGAAGGATCCCAATTTGTGAAAGGATTTGGTGGAATTGGAGGTGAGTAGCCAATTAGAAAACTAAACTTAGACCTGGCCAGATATCGGTTGGTTAGAATACTATTCCATTATGCAAAGGTTGCAGATTCAATCCCCAGTCAGAGCACATACAGAACAGATTGACAGTCCTCTCTTTCCCTACCTCTCTAAAAATCAGTAAAATATTTTAAGAAAACTAAACTTGGGTGATGTGTGGTGGCACAGTAGATATACAGCATAACCTGGAATGCTGAGGTCACTGGTTCAAAACCCTGGGCTTTCCTGGTCGAGGCACATAGGGAGTTGATGCTTCCTGCTCTGCCTCCCCCTACCCTTCTCTCCTCTCTATAATGAATGAATTTCTTAGAAATTTAAAAAAAAAAAAAACAAAACTAAACTTAAAGCCAGGGTCTCGGGCCAAGGCCTTTTCTGGACATCCCAAAATAACATTACTTCAGGTGAGATGCTAACCTCATCCTTCCCTGAAGCAGGAGGTTGAGGCAGCACATGACTGCCAGTTCCATGGTTGGGAGCCTTTTTAATCTTGACCTCTTTGTTTTCTGTAATTCTGCAAGGGAATTGGTCCTTCTGCATTTTGTGAACACAGATGATTTATTCTTTGGTTTGTGTCCCCAGGTATCTTGCGGTACCGAGTAGATTTCCAGGGAATGGAATACCAAGGAGGAGACGATGAATTTTTTGACCTTGATGACTACTAGGTAGTCGACCTGGGTCCGGCAAAATGTGCCTCACCCTCCAGCATCCAACCCAAGGAGCATACCCATGGTGGAATCCAAACAGATCCCTGCCTTACAATTGGAACATTTCCAGAACTTAATCCACGAGCATTGGATAATGAAAAGAAAACCGAAACAAAACCAGACCCAACCCTACACTTTGGTTTGTCATGGTGTCAGCGCAGCAGCCTACAACTAAGTTCCTATATGCAACTTTGGACTAACTTAAACAAGAATCCCAGTTTTTACTTTTACTCGATGGTGAAATTGGTTGCTCTTGTATTTTATGGGGAAAAAAAATTTTTTTAACCTTCATACATAGAAGCAAAAATACTTTAACTGCTGTAAACCTTCAAGTTAATAGAAATGAGATCATACTGGTTTGTTTCTTATTTTGATTGGAAGAAAATTAAATTGCTGCATTTCGCAGTGACCCATTTACATGGCATTCTCAGCTTAGCCTGCATAAGAAGAAATATATGTGGTGAAATGTTGGAACCATTTCTCTCTTGGTCTCTTGTTTAATGTTGAAAGGGTGAACTAATAGGCTATTTTAATTTCACTCCCTTACACTACCCCTCCTCCGTCCAGACTGTCAGTTTCAAGGATGCAAATTGTATTATAGTCAGGCTGACACGTGAAGCATTTGGGCCAGTGCACTGTTTCCTTGCATCTGTTTTGCAGGCACATTTGTGCCGGGGGTTTGGGAGCCTTTAACATCGGTTGCTTTGACAAGGGTTCCCATAATCTTTGCCTACTAGAAACCAGTTTGGGATGGACATGATGGATGGAGCTTCTGTGCTATTGCTGGGATTGGGAGAAATAAAAATACAACTTAAGTGGAAGCAAAGAAATTTAAAGAATATTTTATTTTGCTTGGGTCTGTCCTTGGTAAAGGGGAGGTGGTTGTGTTTTCCTTGTGTTGGATGGCATGAGATTATGTGAATATTTTGATTTTTTAAAAGTGAACTGCAAGGTTTTTCACAGGAACGACAGATAAGACATGTATGACTGCATGTAATTATAAACCCCTGACCTCCTGGTGGGGTTGGAGCATCTGTTTCGAATATGGGACTTGCAAGCACCTCTCATATGAGAAATTATGGGAGGGGGGTGGGAAGCGTAGGGGCGGGAAGGTATGGGACTCAGCTTCTGGCACCAAGGACTTACCATGTCGGATCCAAAAATGGGCCTGAAAATGCGAAGCTCATGCTTCACAGCTGGGCTGTGAGCTGGAATTGAACCCCAGCTGACATGCAAGGTCATGGTTGCCCTAGGTGGTGACAGTGAACAAAGTGTATCGGATGTGCCCAGTGATAGCAATGGAAAAACGTGTACCAAACGGACTTTGTAGGACCAAAGGTTTTTAAAAGTCAATTGGTATCCCCCACACACCGATAGGGTAGTGGGGTGCATTTGGTTTTCAAATTGGGTACTTTAAACACTTTAGTGCCTGACTGCTGTTCTTCATTGACTTGACTCAGTCACTTGTAGCTTTATTGGTCTGAACCAGCTCCTTGTTCCCAGGTTGCAGACCTGCCTATCGTTCCAATAATCCTGTTTCACTTGAATGAAGGGAGTATGTCTTAAATGTCAAGTTCCTGGTTCTCACACTGTACTCTGAGGTCCAAATGATTGTCTGTCGATGTGTAACCTGATGTCTCACAACCCCCAATGAGAAGTCAGTTCTTTGGTATTCAGCGATGCGTGAGAGAGGCTTCACTGGAACAGGCTTTTGCTTTGGGCTCTGCTATTTGTTTGCAGAACACCCAGGAGCAAGCAAACAGACTCTCTTCGCAGCAGTACCTTAGGGTTTTGCCATTGTAAATGGGTCTAATGTGATATGACAAGACCAGAGAAATTGGATGTAAATTTACATTTTTGAATATGCTTGTTGTTTCACATGATACACTTAGGGTATGCAGCTCCTTTTGTAGTTTTTATTTTTACTATTTAAGTTTGGAAATGATGCCAAATTTTTGTATTTCTTTAATCAATGTGTTCGGTGATATATATTGCATTATATATTGATGTGTGTATCAATATATACTGATATGTATTACACTTAACATACAAACACATCAATATGAGGGGGTAAAACCGTAGCCTTTGCATTCTCTATAGCCTCTTACAGAGAGATCCTAAGCAGTAAAATCTTGGTGTTGTGATGTACAGAAATGGAGAAGAGTATTAAACCATATTTAAGAATATACTTTGTGTGCTTGAGATTCTTTAGGACTGTTCTTAGAGAGATCTGAATGTGGAGATTGAGCTTTCCAAGGCATGTGTCAGTTTAGTAAGGGCTGATAACTTTGATAACTTTCCAGCCTTATTTTAGTCGTCCTTACTACATCACCTGTGGAAGGGTATGTGCAAAGGATGCCTGAGGTCATGATCTCAAAGTTAACACCAGGGGCAGGAAGTTAACAAATTGCTGGGGCCTAATTTGTATCTTCTCAGATTCCATGCACAATAAAAGAAAACCTTGTCCGCGCCCCCCCCCCCCATTTTTAAGGCACAAGTATGCTGTCCCATGTAATTCAACATTCCATGGAAGTAGGTGATGTACCCCAATAGTCAATAGAATGGTTCAGACGGAAGAACAGAAACAGCCTCACTATCCTGCATACCTGGCACTGGGTAGAAGAGGAAATAATATGCAAGAGCAAGTCGGAGGCTGGCCCAATTGGAGTACCGCTTCCAGGCCAGGTAACAGCAGAAGAGGATTTGTTTGTTTTGCCCAAAGTCTGAGGTGAAGGAACTGAGTGGTACTTTAGGAAGCCTGTAACCAGGGTAGTGCATGATTTGCTTTCTCTGGATTTAAGAGAACAATATTTTTAATTAAATTGATCCATAATGGCACCTATTTCTGTCACTTTGCTTTTTCAGCTCACTTTGGCCCATTTTCTAATCTGATCTAGATGATAACTGATGAAACCCAGTCACCCTCTGGGAAGGGCATACGTGCCTGCGCATGCCTTTCATGCATCCTTTGGTGCTGTTTGAAGTCAGAAGTTGGAAGGTAGCGCAGTGGTGGACTGCTGTGCTCGCCTGCCTGGGCCTGCAGCATTTGCCATCTTTTGTTCTCTGGCTCCAGCTCACATGCCATGATACTCCCAGACAGGCACAGTGGATTCAGGGCTGAGCGCCAAGGTGGAATATTAAACCTGTGCCAGCTTCTACCTTGTCAATTTCAGTAAGCGCCTGTTGGGGTTCACACCTGCCAAGGTCCACCCTGATGGGATTCTGCCTCCAGAGACATAGGGACTGACCAGCCAAAGACTGTGGAAGCACTGGGTGCCAAAGTTGCTGACAGGAACTAGAGGTACATGTGAAAAAAAATTTACCTCCAGGGTTCTCTGATCATCAACTCCAAACCCTGTCTGGGAACTCTGTTGTGGAGTCAAGTCTGAAAGTGCTTGGTAGGCTCATCCTGAGGCTCAATTAAAAGAACCCAGGGCAAAGTCGGCTCTTTGAACAAACAGCTCTGATTCTGGCTGCCGTTAACTGGGCTTGTGGTTTCAGGTAAGTCCCTTTCTATCCCTCAGTTTCCTTAGTGTAAGGATGGTTGTTAATCTGAAGAGTCTTTCTAGGTGTAAATGCTCTCAAGATATCACAATGAGCAAGATACATGACATCTGGCTCTATGAGTGAAGATTTGGCAAATTGTTTCTGAGCAGAGCAGCAATTCTTCCTGGAACAATGCTTACTCCATTATGATTATGGTCAGGATTAAATGCAGTAAGACATGAAATGCATAATACAGTGCCTGGCATTTAGCAAGGGCTCAAAGATGAGAGCTGCACTGATGGGCCAATCACTACCAACCTTGGTCCTCCACAAGTGGCCTGGGTGAATTGGCGCTGGCAAGCCACAAGGTGGTGCTAGAGTTAAGGATATTGGCTGTAGAATTTGTTGCTTCTAGTGGAGAGAGTTGTGACAAGCATTAAGATGTACCTGGTACAACTTATTTAACCTTAAAATCTGAAGAAATGGAGAGGGCAAACTACCAAAAGTAGGGATGAGTGAACAGAGAGGAAAGCCCAGGAGTCTCATCCTGGGCTACTAGCTACCCATCTATAAAATTCCTACAATCTAATAAATATTAGATTGTAACTAACTGTTGAACAGTTAGTTACAATGTGCCAGGTAAAGTGTCACTTCATACACATCATCTCACTTAATCCTTAGGGAAACAATGAGGTAGATGCTCTTATATCTGCCAGTCCAAGTTCATAAGCTAAGTGGCAAAACCTGGAACTCAAAAGACAAATGTTTGGTTCCAAGGCGAATACAAAGGCAGGTTATTCCTCACTGGAGAAGGAAGGCATGCCCTACACAGCTCAGTTGGTTAGAGTGTCATCTGGAATTACAGAGGTTGTCTTCAATCCCCAGTCAGAGCACATATAGAAACAGATGTTCCTGTCTCGCTCTCTCCCTTCCTCTCTCTAAAACCAATAAGTAAAAATTTTGAAATTAAAAAAAAAAAGGAGAAGCGTGCTGAGGACCCGGGTTCGATTCCCGGCCAGGGCACACAGGAGAAGCGCCCATTTGCTTCTCCACCCCTCCGCCGCGCTTTCCTCTCTGTCGTCTCTCTCTTCCCCTCCCGCAGCCAAGGCTCCATTGGAGCAAAGATGGCCCAGGCGCTGGGCATGGCTCTGTGGCCTCTGCCTCAGGCGCTAGAGTGGCTCTGGTCGCAATATGGCGACGCCCAGGATGGGCAGAGCATCGCCCCCTGGTGGGCAGAGCGTCGCCCCTGGTGGGCGTGCTGGGTGGAACCCGGTCGGGAGCATGCGGGAGTCTGTCTGTCTCTCCCTGTTTCCAGCTTCAGAAAAATGAAAATAAAAATAAAAAAATTAAAATTAAAATTAAAAAAAAGGAGATAATTGCTGAGAAGATAGGTGATGGACTCACCAACCCTTGTGTTCAGAGTCAACCAGTGGCTCAGATTGCATCTGGAGGGCACCCATCTAACAGTTCTGACCTTGCCCACCAACACCTACACTTTGGTGAGCTTAGCTTATCCACAGCCACAGTGGAAGATGGATAAAAGGAGCTCCCTTGGACTCTGTAACCCTCTAATTTATCCAGTATCTTCAAACAATACATATGTTGTGAAAGTTTTCTGAGACTAGGGTATCTATCTGCCCCTGCTTTTAAATGTCACCAGTAAGACAACGAAACTGGAATGTGGACTATAGGTAAAAGTATTGTACCAACGTTAAACCTGTATTTGGTAACTACTGTACTTATGAAAAAGAATACCCTTTTCCTTAGGAAATACGCACTGAAGTATCAAGGGAGTTAAATAAGAATTTTCAGGAATGTAGAAGAGTGTTGTCCCAAAACAAGTTTGTGGGTTCGATCCCTGGTCAGGGCACACACGAGAAGCAATCAAAAAATGCATGACTGAGTGGAACAATAAATGCTTACCTGCCCCCCCCTTCCTTTCTCTCTAAAAATTAGTAAAAATGAAGCCCTGGACAGATAGCTCAGCTGGTTGGGGAGTCACCCTAGAGCACGGAGGTTGCTGATTTGATTCCCTGGTCAGGGCACAGTTCAATGTTCCTCTCTCTCTCTCTCTCTCAAAAGAAAAATGTAAAAGAAAAAGGTAAGACCATCATTTAACTGTCTTTATTTTTTTTTTAATTCATTTTTAGAAAGGAGAGAGAGAGAGAAGGGGGAGGAGCAAGAAGCATCAACTCCCACATGTGCCTTGACCAGGCAAGCCCAGGGTTTCGAAACGGCGACTTCAGCATTTCCAGGTCGATGCTTTATCCACTGCACCACCACAGGTCAGGCCATTTAACTGTCTTTAATAGTTTAGTCATCATGACCACCCATTATAGAACTAGTGTAATAATGAGTGTTTAGGTTCTAAACTGGTTCACAAGGCTTTTTTTGTTTTTGTTTTTGACAGACAGAGAGAGGGACAAATAGGGACACACAGGAAAGGAGAGAGATGAAAAGTATCAATTCTTCGTTGTGGTACCTTAGTTGTTCAATGATTGCTTTCTCATATGTGCCTTAACCAGGTGGGCTACAGCAGAGCAAGTGACCCCTTGCTCAAGCCAGCGATCATGGCTAATGTCTATGATCCTGTGCTCAAGCTGGTGAGTCCGTGTTCAAGCCGGCAACCTCAGGGTTTTGAACCTAGGTCCTCTGCATCCCAGTCCTACACTCTATCCACTACACTCTATCCACTGCCTGGTCAGGCGGTTCACAAGGTATTTAAAACACAACTTTGGTTTAATCATTTATTCAAGTGTGGTTTTTACTCAGGATTTGGATTTGAGTCAGAGGTCAGCATTTAGAAGAATTAGTTCTGCTAGCAGGTTTTTTCAGTTCAGAAGAGATCCTTACTCTCACTCAGCCTGTGGAGGTGGGGGCTGAGCCTGAGATTTGGGCCCAAACTATCAATAGAAGAGAAACAGAGGCAGGGCCAGGAGAGGAGTTGCTGTCATATGCCTCAGATATGAAATCGGCTTTGAGGCTGGTTTGGTGCTGGGTTAAGATGAGGCAGTATATGGCCGGTTGGCTCAGTGGTAGAGCATCGGCCTGGCGTGCAGAAGTCCCGGGTTCGATTCCCAGCCAGGGCACACAGGAGAAGCGCCCATCTGCTTATCCACCCCTCCCCCTCTCTTTCCTCTCTGTCTCTCTCTTCCCCTCCCGCAGCCAAGGCTCCATTGGAGCAAAGATGGCCCGGGCGCTGGGGATGGCTCCTTGGCCTCTGCCCCAGGCGCTGGAGTGGCTCTAGTCACAACAGAGCAATGCCCCGGAGGGGCAGAGCATCGCCCCCTGGTGGGCAGAGCATCACCCCTGGTGGGCGTGCCGGGTGGATCCCGGTCGGGCACATGCGGGAGTCTGACTGTCTCTCCCCATTTCCAGCTTCAGAAAAATACAAAAAAAAAAAAAAAAGGATGAGGCAGTATCAAGAGCATGTGCTTGCCTGACCAGGCGGTGGTGCAGTGGATAGAGCATCAGCCTGAGATGCAAAGGACCCAGGTTTGAAACTCTAAGGTTGCCAGCTTGAGCGCAGGCTCACCAACTTGAGCACAGGGTCACTGGGTCGCTGGCTTGAGTGTGGGATCATAGACATGACCCCATGGTCGCTGGCTTGAAGCCCGAGGTCATTGGCCTAGCTTGGGCAAGGAGTCACTGGCTCAGTTGGAACCCCCTCTCCTGGGTCAAGGCACATATGAGAAGCAATCAATGAAGTGACGCAACTTCGAGTTGATGCTTCACATTTCTCCCTTTGTGTCTCTCTCCCTCAAAAAAAAATTTTTTAAAGGAAAGTGAGAGAAAGTTGAAGACCCAGAGAGCAACATAATGACCTGGCATGCTTTAGCAGCAAACTAGAGCCAACATGAGCACCTGATGTTACAACTCCAAGTTCAGTGATCTTAACACATGGATGTTCTTGTTGTTCTTACTATACGCCTCTTTCTGCCCCTTGTTAGGGATGAGAAAAGGGAGGATCAGAGAGAGAGTGAGTGAGCAGCCTGAAGCCAAAGACAAAGCTGGGAGGGGAAAGGTGGCCAACATCCAGGTGGGGTTATGAAAGCTGTTTTGAAGCCACTTCCCTGTGAGTCAAGGTTGGGTTGCGTGTGTAGATTAACTTGCTTGTCCAGCCCCCAGGGTTCCAAATTAGCCCCATCTAGGTTTCCTGTCAGACTTCCAGCTCCTCCACTCTGCTGAGGTCCCCTGCCTGGGCTCGGCCCCTCTTCTCCATTCCCACCCAAAGGAGACCTAAAGGGCAAGCCAGTTTCCAGGAAGTCTGGAGACCAGAAAGAAAGATGGAAATTTCAGAGAGAGGCTCTCTAGGCAGGTACAGTAAGGATCTTCTGAGTTAAAGGCAAAGATTCAAGGATAGTCTGCTACATAGGGAAAGGGAGGTGGGAACTGGGCTTGAAAATGAGAAATCAGGGCCCTGGCCAGTGGCTCAGTGGATAGAGCATCAGCCCAGCATATGGATGTCCCAGGTTTGATTCCCAATCAGGGCACACTGAAGCAACCATCCTCTGCTCTCCCCTGCTCTCTCCCCCTTCTCTCACTTTTCTCCTCCATCAGCCAGTGGCCGAATTGGTCCAACTGTGGCCCCAGGCACTGAGGATAGCTGGCTGGTACTAGCTGGTACTAGCAAGTCAGCCTTAAGTGCTAAAAATAGCCCTTACTAGAGCATCAACCCCAGATGAGGGTTGTCGGGTGGATCCTGGTCAGGGTGCATGCAGGAGTCTGTCTCACTATCTCCCCTCCTCTCACCTATAAAAATGAAAATAAAAATAAATGAGAAATCAGGTCTTGCCACATGCCTGCCCCATATTATCTGGCTATCCAGATCCAAGTACATTCCCAGCATAGCCTCCCAGTGGGGTGAGATGGACCAAACTCCTATATAACCCTACTGGAGGGAGGGCCTGAGAAGGGTACTCTGTACTAGGGCAGGATGTCACCTGGGGAAGAGGGATTGAGATAAAGATACATTCCTGTGCTCAGGGCTAGAGGCCCTCCCCTCCTCCATCAAACTGATTCTGAAGAGATGTTGTCTGGAAGGGATTATGCCCCACCCTGGGGAGCTGAGCAAAAAGAAACCCAGAATCCCCAGCTTTCAGTTTCCATAGAGAGCCCACTGCCACCTCTATTCCTAAACTGGACTTGGGTTAATCCTGGTCTCATTTTTTCACTCAGCAAGCATGTACAAACATTTCCTGTGTACTAACTCTGTGTTAAGATGCTGGGATACAGGCCCTGGCCGGTTGGCTCAGTGGTAGAGCATCGGCCTGGCGTGCAGGAGTCCCGGGTTTGATTCCTAGCCAGGGCACACAGGAGAAGCGCCCATCTGCTTCTCCACCCCTTTCCCTCTCCTTCTTCTCTGTCTCTCTCTTCCCCTCCTGCAGCCAAAGCTCCATTGGAGCAAAGTTGGCCCGGGCGCTGAGGATGGCTCTGTGGCCTCTCCCTCAGGCGCTAGAATGGCTTTGTCACAACGGAGCAGTGCCCCAGATGGGCAGAGCATCACCCCCTGATGGGCGTACTGGGTGGATCCCGGTCGGGCGCATGCGGGAGTCTGTCTGACTGCCTCCCCGTTTCCAACTTCAGAAAAATACCAAAAAAAAAAGAAAAAAAAAAAGATGCTGGGATACAGTGGTGACCAACATAAGCATTCTCTCTACCCATCAATGAATGCTTATGGTCCAGCAGGGGAGACAACAAGGAATGACAATGAGTATTATTTTAATATATATATCTCAGCTCTGGCCAGTTCACTCAGTGGTAGAGCGTCGGCCCAGCATGTAGAAGTCCCAGGTTTGATTCCCAGTCAGGGCAGATAGGATAAGTACCCATCTGCTTCTCCACCCTTCCCTCTCTCCTTCATCTCTCTCTCTCTTCCCCTCCCACAGCCAAAGCTCCATTGGAGCAAAGTTGGCCCAGGCGCTGAGGATGGCTCTATGGCCTCCACCTCAGGTGCTAGAATGGCTCTGGCCACAACGGAGCAATGCCCCAGATGGGCAGAGCATCACCTGTGGTGGGCATGCTGGGTGGATCCCAGTCAGGCACATGCAGGAGTCTGTCTGACTGCGTCCCCACTTCTAACTTCAGAAAAATACAAACACACACAAATAAATATATATATATCAGATTTGCCCTGGCCAGGTGGCTCAATAAATAGAGCATCATTCCAGTATGCTGTCGCAGGGTCAATCCCCAGTCAGGGCACATATGAGGAGCAATCAATGAGTGCACAACTAAATGGAATAAGTGAAACAATAAATTGATGCTTCTTTCTCTCTCCTTTCCTCTCTCCTTCCTTTCCTCTCTCCCTCTCTCTCAAGTAAAGGAAAAAAAAATTTTTTAAATAAAATCTGGTTTTTATTTTGAAACACTCCAGCAAATATCAAAGAATACTTGTATAGCCTGACCAGGCGGTGGTGCAGTGGATAGAGCGTTGGACTGGGATGCAGAGGACCTAGGTTCGAGACCTGGCTCATCTGGTTTGAGCAAAAGCTCACCAGCTTGGGCCCAAGGTTGCTGGCTTGAGCAAGGGGTTACTTGGTCTGCTGTAGCCCCACGGTCAAGGCACATATGAGAAAGCAATCAATGAACTAAAAAAGTGCCACAAAGAAAAACTGATTGAGGCTTCTCATCTCTCTCCGTTCCTATCTGTCCCTATCTATCTCTGTCTCTGTAAAAAAAAAAAAAAAAAAAAAAATTCACCCACTGTAATCTAGTGTCATGACCCCAAAAGGTTGTTTGTAGCCTTCTGTAGCATTATTGTAGGGTCAACTATATACACTTGGTCTTTGTACCTAGTTCCTGACACAGTTCTTAAAAATCCTTGGAATCTCCCAGGTGCTAAGTCTTTTGTATGCTAATGAGATGACTGGTGGCTGGGGGTCCCTAAAAAGCTTCAGGATAGGGGCTAGTTATAAGAACGGTGTAATTACAGGTCTGGAACTTCCAGCCCCACCCTGAGGGAGGAGAGGGGGCTAGAGGTTGACTTAATCACCAAGGACCAAATATTTAATCAATAATGCCTAAGTGGGCCTGACCTGTGGTGGCGCAGTGGATAAAGTGTCAACCTGGAAACACTGAGGTTGCCAGTTCAAAACCCTGGGCTTGCCTGGTCAAGGCACATATGGGAGTTGATGCTTCCTGCTCCTCCCCCTTTCTCTCTCTCCCCTCTCTATAATGAATAAATAAAATATTTAAAAATAATAATAATAATAATAATGCCTAAGTAATAGCACTTCCATAAAAACCCCTAAATAATGGGGTTCAGAGCTTCCAGGTTGGTTTGTGAACACATCGAGGTACTAGGAGAGCTCCTTGCAATTCCACATGCAATTGAGAATCCAACTTTTCCATTTCTGCAAAAAGGCATTTGGAATTTGGATAAAAATTGCATTGAGGCCTGACCTGTGGTGGCGCAGTGGATAAAGCGTCAACCTGGAAACACTGAGGTTGCCGGTTCAAAACCCTGGCTTGCCTGGTCAAGGCACATATAGGAGTTGATGCTTCCTGCTCCTCCTCTCTCAATCTCTCTCTCCCCCCCTCCTCTCTAAAATAAATAACTAAAAAAATTTTAAAAATTGCATTGAAACTGTAGATTGCTTTGCGTAGTATTGCCATCTTAATATTGTCTTCCAATCATGAATGTCTATTTATTTAGTTCATCTTTAATTTCAGCTGTGTTTCATAGTTTTCTGTGTAAAAGTGTTTTATCGATACTTCCTTGGTTTAACTTATTCCTAGGTATTTCATTCTTTTGGATTGTAAATGGAATTATTTTCTTAATTTCCTTTTTGGGTTTTTCATTGATGGTGCCATTCTGGTCTGATGACTAATGATGTTGGATGTCTTTTCCTGTGCTTATTAGCCATTCATATATCTTTTTTGGCAAATGTAATTTTTCATTTTTTTTTTTTTTTACAGAGTCAGAGAGAGGGATAGACAGGGACAGATAGACAGGAACGGAGAGAGATGAGAAGCATCAATCATTAATTTTTCGTTGTGACAGCTTAGTTGTTCATTGATTGCTTTCTCATATGTGCCTTGACCTTGAGCCTTCAGCAGGCCGAGTAACCCCTTGCTCAAGCCAGCGACCTTGGGTCCAAGCTGGTGAGCTTTTTGCTCAAACCAGATGAGCCCGCGCTCAAGCTGGCAACCTTGGGGTCTCGAACCTGGGTCCTCCGCATTCCAGTCCGACGCTCTATCCACTACGCCACTGCCCGGTCGGGCTAATTTTTCATTCCTAATCTCCAATTCTGTATTTCCATGAGTGCGGGGGGGGGGGGGTCCCTTTGTCTCTCAGATACATTTCTTTTCCCCTTCTTTACTTTCTCTCTACTTTCAAAAAGCACTTAACAGGTGCAAGGGCAGCACAGTGCAGGGGAGCACACTTGAACCAGATGTCCAGGTCACACTCTACCACTCCCTAGCTGGGTGACCTTGAGCATGTTACTCCTCTTTCCGTTTCTTTAAGTTTAAAATAGGGTTTTGTGTTAAATAAACTAAGTTTTTATTTCATTTGTTACTTAAAAGTGCCTAATACAGCCAAGCACTATGCTATACCCTAAAACACAGTCATGCAAGAGACATAATTGAATGTCCCAGTGGGCTTCCAGGCCAACAGATCACTCCAGTGAACGTGAAGTCCCTGCTGATGGCGCTTCTCCTGTGTGCCCTGGCCGGGAATCGAACCCGGGACTTCTGCACGCCAGGCCGATGCTCTACCACTGAGCCAACCGGCCATATACTGCCTCATCTTAACCCAGCACCAAACCAGCCTCAAAGCCGATTTCATATCTGAGGCATATGACAGCAACTCCTCTCCTGGCCCTGCCTCTGTTTCTCTTCTATTGATAGTTTGGGCCCAAATCTCAGGCTCAGCCCCCACCTCCACAGGCTGAGTGAGAGTAAGGATCTCTTCTGAACTGAAAAAACCTGCTAGCAGAACTAATTCTTCTAAATGCTGACCTCTGACTCAAATCCAAATCCTGAGTAAAAACCACACTTGAATAAATGATTAAACCAAAGTTGTGTTTTAAATACCTTGTGAACCGCCTGACCAGGCAGTGGAGAAGAAAGACCACAGGTAAGTCTGCAGCAGAGGAATTAGACCTGGCCAGAGAGCCCACAGAAAGCTTTTCTAAAGATATTGTGCTTGAGTGGCACAGATTTAACTAGTCAAAGAAAAGGAAGAGCATGAGAGGTACAAGAACAACACATGAGGGGTGGGGTGAGTACGGCTGAGGAGGTAGGTGGGAAGCAGTGTGGATGAAGCTCAGAGAACAAAGGAGAGCGTGGTGGAAGAAGGATGCCAGTAGAGGCCAGCAGGCACGGAAGGGGCGAGCCTCAACGCCTTGCTGAGAACTTGAAAAAAAAATTATTTTTCTTTTCAAGAGGCAGGGAGAGGCCCTGGCCGGTTGGCTCAGCGGTAGAGCGTCAGCCTGGCGTGCGGGGGACCAGGGTTCGATTCCCAGCCAGGGCACACAGGAGAAGCGCCCATTTGCTTCTCCACCCCCCCTCCTTCCTCTCTGTCTCTCTCTTCCCCTCCCGTAGCCAAGGATCCATTGTAGCAAAGATGGCCCCAGCGCTGGGGATGGCTCCTTGGCCTCTGCCCCAGGCGCTAGAGTGGCTCTGGTTGCTGCAGAGCGACGCCCCGGAGGGGCAGAGCATCGCCCCCTGGTGGGCAGAGCATCGCCCCTGGTGGGCGTGCCAGGTGGATCCTGGTTGGGCGCATGCCGGAGTCTGTCTGACTGTCTCTCCCCGTTTCCAGCTTCAGAAAAATACAAAAAAAAAAAAAAAAGAGGCAGAGAAAGAGAGACAGAGAGACAGTAACAGTATGTGCCCTGACCAGGGATCAAACCAGCAAGCTGAGAACTTGAAATTTTGCTCTGAGCCAGAGGTACCTACTAGGTGCCAGCATGAAGGCAGCCTAAGTTTTACTGTGAACTCAGACACCAGTTCCTATCACAGTGAAAGATATTTAAACAGCTGAAGCTATTCTCCAATCTGTAAAACACTGTGATTAAATGTGACAGTGAAACATGTATCGTGCCTGACCTGTGGTGGCGCAGTGGATAAAGTGTCGGTCGACCTGGAAATGCTGAGGTCGCCGGTTTGAAACCCTGGGCTTGCCTAGTCAAGGCACATATGAGAGTTGATGCTTCCAGCTCCTCCCCCGTCTCTCTCTCCTCTCTCTCTCTCTCTCTCTGTCTCTCTCTCTCCCTCTCTCTCCTCTCTAAAATGAATAAAATTAGAAACATGTATCAAATACTCTACAAACAGTATTAGCTATCATAGGTTCATATTCATTCAACAATTGTTCATTGTGCCAGGCAATGTGGGTATACTAGTCAACAAGGCAGACGCCACATCAATAAGGAGTGCCCAATCTAGTGAGGAAGCCAGTCGAGCAAAGATTCTCTGCTTTGATGGGAAAGATATAGGACACTGGGTGGAGGGTTGGTTGGGTGGGGGAATAAAAGTCACACCTAACCTGTTTTCCTTTTGGCAAGATCACTTGTTACAGCATGAAGATGGGGTTGGTGCCATTGGCAAGAGAAAGTCTGGTTCCTGGACTTAAAGAAATATCATTTTATTGAGAAGGCATGTGTAGGAAAACAATGACAAAAATGCATAGAAATACGAGGTGACTGTTAGACTGGCAATTTTTGCAAAAAGTCTCAGCTTATCCATTCCCAGGTTCCAAACATCCCACTGCAGAGAGGCAGTATCTGTCTCTCTCAAAATCCCTACTGCTTGCCCTGGCCGGTTGGTTCAGCGGTACAGCGTTGGCCTGGCGTGTGGGGGATCCGGGTTCGATTCCCGGCCAGGGCACATAGGAGAAGCGCCCATTTGCTTCTCCACCCCCCCACCCCCCCCTCCTTCCTCTCTGTCTTTCTCTTCCCCTCCCGCAGCCAAGGCTCCATTGGAGCAAAGATGGCCCGGGTGCTGGGGATGGCTCCTTGGCCTCTGCCCCAGGTGCTAGAGTGGCTCTGGTCGCGGCAGAGCGACACCCCGGAGGGGCAGAGCATCGCCCCCTGGTGGGCAGAGCCTCGCCCCTGGTGGGCGTGCCGGGTGGATCCCGGTCGGGCGCATGCGGGAGTCTGTCTGACTGTCTCTCCCCGTTTCCAGCTTTGGAAAAATACAAAAAAAAAAAAAAAAAAAAAATCCCTACTGCTTAACATACCTTTCTGTGGCTCAAAGCCCTCACCCAGAAGAGAACACAAGGCCTACCCAGCAGAGACCTACAAATTCTGTAGCTAGAAAGGAGACTGGTGGAGCTACCAGCTCCTCTCAGGACTTCCCCCTCTGCTAGGCTCAGCTATAAATAGCTTGCTAGTTTCCAGCTGGGGATCTCCCAACCCAGCAAGAAGCAGGCACCGCCTTCTCACCCTGTGCTGCCCTCAGCCGGGAGTAGAAGGGAGTGGTGGCTGGCAGGGGGGAATGAGAGGGGGCGATGGAGGGCGGGAACTAGCACCACAGAGAAGCTGGCTCTGTACTACATTACCCACAATTCTAGACGGCAGTTAGGAAAAGGGGGGGGGCTGCAGCCATAGGTTGGAAAACAAGGCCAGAGGCATCCTAGGCCCTGAGTGTGCAGCCTAGGTCCTGAGGCCCAGCTTTTTTTCCAAAATCTAACCCCTAACTTTTCAGTTCTGGACCTTAGAGATCATCTTTCCATGCACCCAGCTCACAGGCACTCAGCTGACCTGTGGCCAAGGAGACCAACAAAGCTCCTTATCTTTTGGACTTAGCCCACTGTATGTGCATGTATGGGTACAAGCCCAGCCAAAAACTGGAAGCCTGTGAGTGATTTTATTCTGGATCAAGCCCAAAGGCTACTTGGCCCTAGAAGCCTCTTCCCTGGCACATTCCCTAACTCTGTCCTATGCTCTGAGCTTCTCTTTCCCTGCCTCACCCAAGGCAGAACAATCAAGAGCTTGCTCACAGGCTGGTCCAGCAGAAAGCCTGCACTCTGGTGACATGCTGCACTTCTGGAAGAGCTGGGGGTGGGGGTTCAGGAACTCTGCTGGGGTTTGCTCCCTCTCTGACCTTTGCTCATCTTCTGGCAGACACTAGGGGTAGTCATGTGACTGGAACAAGTTTAAGTCTCTGGAAATGCTGTAGGGAAGGCCTGTAGAGGCTTGCTGATTCGTGTGGTGGATAAACCAGATTTGTCAGACTAAGCAAGGAAGGCCATTCTCGGCTGTGGGGGCACCAGTGTGCACTGCTTCCAGACCTCAGCCCCACTGTGGGTGTACACCTGCCCCAGTTCCGGCTCCCCAAACCTCAACCCTCCCAACTTTCCCTATAGAGTCAAAATATTCATGTAGGGTTCTGGCACTCTTGAACCTCCAGACCACAGGGAGCCTAGCAACTGCAGGTATTAGGGGCCCCTGTCCAAGGTGAAAAGGCACTATGGCCTCAACACAAGGACCTTTCCCTTTTTCCCCTTGCTCAGATATAATAACAACTCTCACTTACTGAACTAGGCAACAGGAACGCAGAGATGAGTGAGATCAAATCGCTGTCTCAGACTCAGAGACATGAACAAGAATGTGATGGCAACAGGGGCGGGAGGTTGGGGGAGGGGGGAGGGGGTGAAGAAGGAGAGAGGGGTTAGGGGAGGGGAGGGGCACAAAGAAAACCAGATAGAAGATGACAGAAGACAATTTAACTTTGGGGGAGGGGTATACAGCACAATCAAATGTCAAAATAATCTAGAGATATTTTCTCTCAACATATGTACCCTGATTTATCAATGTCACTGCATTAAATTTAATAAAAATAATAATAATAATAAAAAAATCGCTGTCTCAATAAATAAAGGAGCCCTGGCAGGATCGCTCGGTTGGTTTGAGCATTGTCTCGATGCGCAGAGGCTGCTGGTTCGATCCCCTGTTATGGCACACAGAGGAACAAATCAGTGTTCCCTCTCTCTTTCCCTTCCTCTCTCTCTAAAATCAATAAATATTTTTAAAATAAAAATAAATAAACAATGTATAATACTGTGTTAAGTGCATAACAGGCCTATGGAGTGGGGGTGGGAGGGATTCCCAGATGGCCAGCTGTCTGAACCAAGTAAAGGATGAGGACATTCTACCAGAATGGTGTGGCAAGGGCATTCCAGGCAGAGGGGACAGCTTCAGTGACAGTTGAGGAGAAAGAAATAGCAAGGAGGGAAGGGTGAAAACACCTAAGATCAACTTGCAATACGCAAGGGGAGGAGCAGTAAGGCAAAGCGCGCTAGGCCCTAACACCAAGCTTAAGAATTTGGGCTTTAGGCCCTGAGCTAGAGCTGGGGACGGGTCCAGCGTGGTGTGCTGTGTCCAGGGCTGGGGTAGGAAAGGGGGGCAGAAGAAGAAACCGGGGCACGTGAGGGCTGTGGGAACCTCAGAGCTTCCGGGGATGGAAGAAGGCATCGTACTCCCAAGCCCGCCTGTCCCGCGTTTACCTCGGCCAGGCCCGAGCCGCGACGGGGCCGGGCCGCGCGTTCCCAGCCCGCCGGCCGCCCCCTCCTTGGCAGCGAGTTCCCTGGCCGCTGGCTCCCGGCGCGGGCGACGCGGAGGGCCGGGCTCCCGCCCACAGCCGCCCGCGGGCCGCCTGCCAGCCGCGCCGGGAAGGAAGCGCCTTGTATGGGCCTCCGGCGGGAGGAAGCGCCTTGTAGGGCCCGGGGAGGAAGCGCCATACATGGCGAGGGGCGGGCGGGGGCGGGGCGCCCGCCCGAGTTGGAGGCGGTTTCCGCCGCCGCGGGCCCGGGCCGCAACGCGCAACCCCCACCCGTGCTGGGCTGCGAGCCGCGGCCTCCAGCCGACCCCAGCTCCCTGAACCCCCGCTGCGCCCTCGGTCTTCTCAGCGCGGGAGCTACAGGCCTTCGGGATCCCGCGAACCGCGCGCCGGGGCAGGCCAGCTGGCGTGGGCGTCTGGCTGAGCCGAGTTGGATCCCAGCTCCGCCACCACACACTCTGTGACCTTGGGTAAAACGCTTTCGTCTCTGAGCCTCAGATTCCTCCTCTGAGGTTTATGAGGATAAAATGAGAGAATGCCCATTAAGCACCTCCTGGAGTGGGCATGGACCGCAGTGACATCTCCGTCGTCCTGACAATCGTAATGGGAGGGAAGCAGGGTTTCCTGTCACCTGCTGTTTGTGTCCTTTTAGCCTTTTCCCAGCTGAATGAAGGGCTGGGGGCCCTGAGTGAACGGCTTATTTGGGAGGTGATGGATTCAGAAGAGCTTTTTCCAGAAGAAAATAGGGCCACCGTCAGGTCTCGAGTTTCCCCTTCCAAGCTGTGGGGTTTAGACAAAGGGAGCTCCAATCCTAGCATCTCCCCTTATGCTCTGATGATAAGTACTTTACTTCTCTGAATCTCCCTCTCCTGGTCAGTAAAATGGGGATAATAATTACTGATTTATAGAGTTGTTGTGATAAATAAAATGTGTGTGAAGTCCCTGTGAAGTAGGTGCTTAATTAATGCCAATACCTCGGTTCTCTGTGCAGTTTCCCAAGTGGGTATGGGAAGGAGATATGAGAGGCTTGAGTACTTGACCATTCTTCCTGGAAACCTGTCCCCCTGGGGAAAACTGTCCCTTCTTTGACATCTATGAGCCTTTTTTTTTTTTTTTTTTTTTTTTTTTTTAGAGAGAGACAGGAAGGGAGAGAGATGAGAAGCATCAATTCGTTGCGGCATCTTAGTTGTTCATTGATTGCTTTCTCATATGTGCCTTGATGGAGGGGGTGGGCACTCCAGCAGAGCAAGTGACCCCTTGCTCAAGCCAGCGACTTTGTTTTTTTATTTTTTAATTTATTTTTTATTTTTATTTATTCATTTTAGAGAGAAGGGAGAGAAGGGGAGAGAGAGAGCGCGCGCGCGCGCCAGAGAGGGGGGAGGAGCAGAAAGCATCAACTCCCATATATGCCTTGACCAGACAAGTGCGGGGTTTTGAACCAGCAACCTCAGTGTTCCCAGGTCGACGCTTTATCCACTGCGCCACCAGAGGTCAAGCAAGCCAGTGACTTTGGACTCAAGCCAGCAACCATGGGGTCATGTCTATGATCCCACACTCAAGCTGGTGACCTCGGGGTTTCAAACCTGGGTCCTCAGCATTGCAGGCCCATGCTCTATCCCCTGTCCACCACAGGGTCAGGCTCCATGAGACCTTATTGCCAAGATTTGTTATCTTAAACAGAGGCATCTGTGTGGCCCTGATGCTCCTCTTTCTGAGTTCAGCCAACACCCCAATGCCCTTCCTCCCTGCTGCTCTTCACTACCTACCCCAGAGCCTAGGTGACCTGGAACATCTGGCAAGGACAAAAAGAACTTGGAGGAAGTTGAAATTCCCATCACAGCCAGAACCTGATATCTAGGACACCATACCCTCCCATACCTTCTGCAGTACCACACCCACTCATTTCAACAACTGATGGGTATCAGTCTCAGGACAGCATTTCCCAATCCTCCCTGTTGGCCCTGCCCTGCCCTCATCAGTTCTGCCTGTCCTGGAATTCCACTTCAGTCTAACTTGAATCTTCCTGCCTCCTAGTTGCAGCCCCTTCCTGCTGATCTGCAGTTAGCAGCTCTTAAGAGGTTCCAGGCAAATTTGTGGACACACACAATAGATGTATATCGCCCACGGCCTTGTTTCCTTTCATCCTTGTTGGACAAGGAGGCTGGCGTTGGCATGGTAACCTTCCCAGTATAAGTTGCAGCCCTCAAGGATGTTTTTCAATTCCAGCAGGGACATAGCTCCTTCCCCCCACTGTAGATCACAGGGTGACATGAAGCTGTGTCATTCTGCCTCCCCCAGAATGGGGAAAGCAATGCTAGTGGCACAAAAGAAAGACTGGTTCATGGAGGGCAACAAAGGGCTTAGAGGATGCTGATTGGATCTCTGAAGAACAGGTTCTTTCTGCCCTATGGGTTGATCCTCAGCCACCCAGAGAAACCAGTTCTGAAGCTCAGGATATTTAGGGAGCCTCTCAGGATCTCGTGGTGAATAATAAGCATACATCTTCACTAAAACCGCCCAACAAATGGTATAATGCTGGTGCTTAATTCTATAGAGGTTGATAACCATATAGCCTCTGTAATTCAGTGATTTCCTTTCTCCCCAGCCCCTCTGTGGAATAAATGGATATTTATTAACTATCTCACTTGTTCCAGTTTCTCATACATTATTTCAACTAATCCTTCCGACAGTCCTAGCAGGGGGATAGTAGACCACTCATTTTACCAATGGGGAAACTAAAAATTTGGCAAAGATTTGCCTGACTGGGTGGTGGCACAGTGGATTTACCATGTACCTAGGATGCTGAGGACCCAGGTTTGAATCCCTAAGGTCACCGGCTTGAGTATGGTCTCATAGACATGAGCCCAAGGTCACTGGCTTGAGCAAGGGGTCACTGGCTCAGCTAGAGTCCTCCACTCAAGGCACATATGAGAAGCAATCAGTGAACAACTAAATTACCACAAGCTGAAGTTAATGCTTCTCATCTCCCTTTCTGTCTGTGTGTCTCATTTTCTCCCAAAAAAAAAAAAAAAAAGATCTTAGAGTTTGACCTAAATCCATGGAGTGGTGGCCTGAGGATCTGAACCCAGGTTTTCAGATTCCCAACTTCACACTCTTTCTACTAGGTCCTGTGTTCCTTTGTATTTGTTACTGTGTTCCTGATAAAGAAATTCTTCCCCACCAGGCATTACCTTTCTAGGAGTTCTAGACATTGGTATCAGTCTCCGTGGCAGCAGGGTCCTGTGGGGTCTTGTGCTGCCCTGTGTGGCTCAGCAGCAGCAGCAGCGTCCTCAAACTCATGAGGCTTCTCCTTGTCAGCTGCCTCGTCTCCTCGTCTCCATCATGGAGTTTCCTCAGCAGAGGGCAAGATGAGGGAAAGTGGTTTCCAGCTGCCAGCTTCATCTAGGCAGAATTGCATAAGAGTCAGCCCCAGCTTCCCTCAGTCTCTCCAGAGTGAGCACATTCAGCTCCTCCGCAGAAGGGAGGGGAAGAGAGACACAAGCAAAAAAGGGAAACTTCCATTTCTCTCTTTGGCTGGGAAGCACTTGGCTTTGAGCTGCCACTCATCTTGTAGGTGGAGAAGATTAATACTGATCCTTTGGAGATTATACAAGTCACTAAAATGAACCCTTGGGCCAGAGCTTTGCCTGGGAGAGATGCCAGGAGGAAAGTCCTCGGTTTGAGTGCTTTGGAAGAGAAGGAAGGCAGGTCTCAGGAGGGGAAGAGGGTCCCCTAGGTCTCCTCCTCCTAGCCTCAGGAGCCCTTTTTTGGCAAACATTCTTTCTGTGGGTCTTCTATCTGAAAAGATGAGGAAAGTCATGTCCTGGCAACTGGAACAGGGTGAGGAAAAAAAGCAGTAGGAGCAGGGAACTATCAGGTTTGACCTCAAGCAAAACAGGAGGTGTTAATATATAGTATTAATTGTTACTATTTACAGGTGTCAGTGACACTTCTTTTATTATCTCATTTTATCCCTTCTCAGATCCTACTGTCAATCCTGTTTTATAGATAAGGAAACTGAGCTTTGTGGGCTCCTCAATAACAATAGCTCCCAATGAATGGGAGTGGACCAGGTACTCTACAGACATCTAATCTACATTCCCCTAGTGCTCCCCTGCACAGTGACAACCTGGTTGGGAGTGTTCACTTGTTAGTTCAGACTTGCCACCAAACTATTTCTTCGGGCTCTGTGTCTTGGGATGCTGGCTGTCTCCAATGCAAACTCCGGAGGCAGGAAGAAACCTTGATAAAGCTTCACTATCCTCCCCATGACTTGAGATACAAACATGTATAAATAGAACAGGCCTCAGGAGGTCTTCTTAAGACCCGGGGAGGTACTTCTTGAAGAAGAGGTTGGAGAACCCAGCGATTTCAACCAGGAAGAACAGCCAGCGGCAGCCTCTCCAGCCGGGTGGGCTCCCAGTGGCCTTTCCCAGAGGCTCCTCTGCACTATGACAGAAGCAGACTCCATCAGTCCTGCCATCCCACCCCCCACCCGCCACCCCCACCCCACCCCCTCCCCTGAGGCAGGGCTGTGGGGTGGGACCCACTTAAAATCCTGAGTCAGAGGAAAGGTTCCACTTCACTTTCCCTGAAACAGCAAGTCAGGGCTGCAGCAGTCAGTCTTTCTGGAGAGGAAGGGGAACTGGAAAGTGAAAAACAATAGTGCTTTTATTTTTAAAGCCGTTTATTCTTTTTATTCCATCATAGGTGATCCATGTTCACTGCAGAAAATGCAGGTGATGGAAATAAGATTTATTAGTGAGTGTCCTCCCCCCCCTTTTTTTTTTTTCTTTTTCTGAAGCTGGAAACAGGGAGACACAGACAGACTCCCGCATGCGCCCTACCGGGATCCACCCGGCACGCCCACCAGGGGGCGACGCTCTGCCCACAGGGGGCGACGCTCTGCCCCTCTGGGGCGTTGCTCTGTCGTGACCAGAGCCACTCCAGCACCTGGGGCAGAGGCCAAGGAGCCATCCCCAGCGCGGGGGCCATCTTTTGCTCCAATGGAGCCTCGCTGTGGGAGGGGAAGAGAGAGACAGAGAGGAAGGAGAGGGGGAGGGGTGGAGAAGCAAATGGGCGCTTCTCCTGTTTGACCTGGTGGGGAATCGAACCCGGGACTTCTGCACACCAGGCCGACGCTCTACCACTGAGTCAACCGGCAGGGCCTTGTCCTCCTTTTTTTCTCTCTTCTTACCCAACCACCAAAATGTTTCCAGCTCAGAATCCAACCTGACTTCACAGTGTACAGAGTTTGGTCTTTGCCAGCCCAGTTTCTGGATCTTTGTTGTGTAGAATCAGAATGGGGGTGAGGGGGTGCTGGTTGGAAAGAATGAGATGTAAAGCCTGAGAGGCTGGGAAAGGGAGGGCTTGGGCTGAGAGGCTAAACTGATCTATATAATAAATAAGGTGACCAACTTTTTTCAGTGAAAAGGAGGACAAAAACAACTTGAAGAAAATAATATCGTAAATAAAAGAAATTTTATTCATTGCAACAATAATACACTATAATATGATAAATGCATAATAAAAACATTTGTAATATTTTATATTGTAATTATGCTTACATGCCTATTAATTTTTAATAATAATTGTAAGAAAAAAGTATTCATTTAGATACAAATACGTCACATCCACGCAATGGATCGACTCTGCATCAATCGAATACAGACATTTACAGACTGGTCTTCCAATATCAAAAAGGAGGACATGTAGGAGGACACTTTGAGGAAGGATGGACTTACAAAAGAAGGACTGTCCTCCCTAAAGGAGTATGATTGGTCACCTTAAGAACTAGGAAGGGGGAGGGAGAAGGGAGAGAGACTAGCTAGAAAGGAAAACTGGGGGGAACTTTATGAACTATTGCTGTGGGGCATTAACTGGATTCCCCAAGTAGAGATGAATAACTTTTCATTTCAGGGCTCCAGGATCATAATTCTTCATTTGCAACTCCATTGTAGCACTTTAACTACATAGAGACCCAGAATTTATTGGGGTTCTGTTGGGCAAATAAGTTTGTAGAATTTGTGTTATTTGGTTTTGCTCTCTTTTAATTAAAAATGGCACTACCCATGTGGGGCGGCTTGGTTATGCTAATGTGTGCTGGGGGCGGATTGTCCCCACAAAAGGTTTTAAAAGGAGGAGCTAGGAGGCCATTTTGAAGAAAGAGACCACGTTGTTCCAGGGGAGAGAGGCCACGTGGTTGGAGGAGAGGAAGCAGTCAAGATGGCCAGGTGCTGAAGGAGAATCCAGTTTGTGTAGAGAGGAGAAGGGAGATGGGGAACAGAACCAGAGGGGATAAGACTGGTGGGAACCGTTGATTCTAGGAAAACATGGATGTGTCAGTAGCTTTGTGAGCACTGAATGAGTGGGTTTTGGAGCCCAGTGTGTTTGTGTTTACCCACTTGCCAAGTGCGAGCTAGGAATAAAGGTAATGGCCCACCAGTTCTTGGCTCCGCAGTTTCATTACCATCTGTCTGGATCAATGCGAACCTGCATGGCCAGGCGGCTGTGATGGTGGTTACAGCTACTGGCTTTACAGGTTCCGTACAGGAAAGTACAAAATACCATTATTTGATAAATGAAAGAAAGCAGTCAAGTATTTATCCTTTCTTTCTTTTTGTTTTTATTTTTTACAACGATTTAGTGTAAGTTCCTTATAGACAAATTCTGGCTAATAAATGCAAATAGAATGATAGAATTACAAAATCAACATTTTGTAACTTCTAATAAGATAATGGATTTAGCCTAACCAGGCAGTGGTGCAGTGGATAGAGAGTCGAACTGGGACGCAGAGGACCCGGGTTTGAAACTCCAAGGTCACCAGCTTGAGCACGGGCTCAAATGGTTTGAGCCAGGTTTGCTGGTTTGAGCCCAAGGTCGCTGGCTTGAGCAAAGGTTACTCGGTCAGCTGTAGCCTCTTGGTCAAGGCACATATGAAAAGGCAATCAATGAACAGCTAAGGTACTGCAGCAAGGAATTGATGCTTCTCATCTCTCTCCCTTCCTGTCTGTCTGTTCCTATCTGTCCTTCTCTCTGTCTCTCTCTGTCTCTGTCACACACACACAAAATTGAGTGGAACTTTAAAATACCAATAATACTTGAACCCACCAATTAATTTTAACAACACATAAAGAGAGACCACCCAAGAGAATTAAAACATATGTTCACATATATATATACCTGTACATAATGTTCATAGCAGCAGCATGGTTTATAATAACCAAAATTGGAAACAATCCAATCAAGTCATGAATAGGTAAACAAAATGTGGCATGTCCATACAATGAAATATTATTCAGCAAAGAAAAGAAATGAAGTACTGTTGTATGCTATAATATCAGGGATAGTCAACCTTTTCATCCTACCGCCCACTTTTGTATCTCTGTTAGTAGTAAAATTTTCTAACTGCCCACCGGTTCCACAGTAATGGTGATTTATAAAGTAGGGAAGTAACTTTACTTTATACAATTTATAAAGCAGAGTTACAGCAAGTTAAAGCATATAATAATAATTACTTACCAAGTACTTTATGTTGGATTTTCACTAAGTTTGGCAGAATAAATCTTTATAAAACAACTTACTATAGTTAAATCTATCTTTTTATTTATACTTTGGTTGCTCTGCTACCACCAACCAGAAAGCTGGAACGCCCACTAGTGGGCGATAGGGACAAGGTTGACTACCCAGTGATATAGATGAACCTTAAAAACATTATGCTTAAGCCTTACCAGGTGGTGGCTCAGTGGATAGAGTGTCGGACTGGGATGCGGAGGACCCAGGTTCGAGACCCTGAGGTTGCCAGCTTGAGCGTGGGCTCATCTGGTTTAAGCAAAACTCACCACCTTGGACCCAAGGTCGCTGGCTCGAGCAAGGGGTTACTCAGTCTGCTGAAGGCCCATGGTCAAGGCACATATGAGAAAGCAATCAATGAAGAACTAAGGTATCGCAATGAAAAACTGATGATTGATGCTTCTCATCTCATCTCTCTCCGTTCCTATCTGTCTGTCTGTCCCTATCTATCCTTCTCTCTGACTCTCTCTCTGTCTCTGTAGAAAACAAACAAACAAAAAAACATGCTTAAGCCTGACCAGGTGGCATCAGACTGGGACACGGAGGACCTCAGGTTCAAAACCCTGAGGTTGCCAGCTTGGGCATGGACTCATCTGGTTTGAGCAAGGCTCACTAGCTTGAGCCCAAGGTCATTGGCTTGAGCAAGGGGTCACTTAGTCTGCTGTAGCCCCCCGGTCAAGACACATGTGAGAAAGCAATCAGTGAACAACTAAGGTGCTTCTCATCTCTCCCTTCCTGTCTGTCTGTCGCAAAAACAAAACAAAAACATTATGCTTAAGTGAAGTTATTAACAGATTTTGTTATTCCATTTACATATATTAAAATGTCCAGAACAGCCTGACCTGTGGTGGCGCAGTGGATAAAGCGTCAACCTGGAAACACTGAGGTTGCCGGTTCAAAACCCTGGGCTTGCCTGGTCAAGGCACATATGGGAGTTGATGCTTCCTGCTCCTCCCCCTTCTCTCTCTCTCTCTCTCTCTCTCTCTCAATCTCTCTCTCTATCTATCTCCCCCCTCCTCTCTAAAATGAATAAATAAATGAAAATTAAAAAAAAAAAAAAAAAAGTCCAGAACAGGCAAATCCATATCCATAGAAACAGAAAGCAGATTAGTGATTGCCAGGTGCTGGGGAAGGGATAGAATGGGGAGTGACTGTTAACAGGTATGGGTTTCTGTTGGGGGTGATTGAATGTTATGAAACTAGATAGTGGCAATAGTTATACCACATTGTAAATATATTCAAAACTATTAAATTGTACACTTTAAAATGGATAATTTTATGTTATATGAATTATATTGCAATTTAAAAAATCATATCTAGGAGATTAGAGGACAATCAAAACTTATGTGCCTTTTGATGTATTGTAAGAATAAGTACATAGCATCTGAATCTAATCAAGCCTCTAGGTATAACAACCAGTTTATAGGAAATGTATAGGATAGAAGGACATATTACAGGGAGAAAAGTGAAACCTGTCAAATTCCAGAAGTGGGGAATTCTTCAGGACAAAAAACCTGGTTTATTCAATTAATAAATAGCAAGGGGCCCTGACTGGTTGGCTCAGCGTTAGAGCATCAGCCTGGTGTGTCGAAGTTCCAGGTTTGATTCTGGCCAGGGCACTAAAAGAAGTGCCCATCTGCTTCTCCACCCTTCCCCCTCTCCTTCCTCTCTCTCTCTCTCTCTCTCTCTCTTCGCATCCTTCAGCCAAGGCTCCATTGGAGCAAAATTGGCCCGGGCGCTGAGGACGGCTCCATGGCCTCAGCCTTAGGCGCTAGAATGGCTCCAGCAGCAACAGAGAGACATCCCAGATGGGCAGAGCATCCCCCCTGGTGGGCATGCCAGGTGGATCCCAGTTGGGCGCAAACGGGAGTCTGTCTGACAACCTCCCCATTTCTAACTAAATAGCCAGGGGACCTACTACCCTGTTTCCCCAAAAATAAGACCTAGTGCAATTTTTTTCAAGCTTAGAAATATAAGCTCACCCCTGAAAATAAGACCTAGCATGTCTTTGGGAGCAAAAATTAATATAAGACACTGTCTTATTTTCGGGGAAACAGGGTAGATTGTTGTACGTGGACATAGAGTCACAAGAAATTCTTGATGGAATTCAGAGTTTGGCTGGTTATGCCGATGTTTGTGATGACATGACTACAGTATATTAATAAATGTTGATTTTTTGTTTAACAATAAATGTGAATTCTTGTTCATGGAAAAGTAAGACATTCCCTGAAAATAAGACCTACCACTTTTTTTTGTTGTTTGTTTTGTTTTGTTTTTTTACAGGGACAGAGAGAAAGCCAGAGAGAGGGATAGATAGGGACAGACAGACAGGAACGGAGAGATGAGAAGCATCAATCATTAGTTTTTCATTGCGACACCGTAGTTGTTCATTGATTGCTTTCTCATATGTGCCTTGACTGCGGGTCTTCAGCAGACCGAGTAACCCCTTGCTTGAGCCAGTGACCTTGGTCCAAGCTGGTGAGCTTTTTGCTCAAGCCAGATGAGCCCGCGCTCAAGCTGGCAACCTCGGGGTCTCCAACCTGGGTCCTCTGCATCCCAGTCCGACGCTCTATCCACTGCGCACCACCTAGTTAGGCAGACCTAGCGCGTCTTTAGGAGCAAAAATTAATATAAGACACGGGGATAGAGAAATCGGGGAAACACGGTATGAATGAAAGAAACTTAAAAGACCTATCAACCAAATACAAAAGGGGGCCTCTTTTAGGTCCTGATTCAATCAAAGGAATTAAAAAATACTTATAGGACACTTGACTCTATGTAAACACAATAATTTAAAATCAATAAAAATAGCTTGACCTTGGTGGCGCAGTGGATAAAGCATCGACCTGGAAATGCTGAGGTCACCGGTTTGAAACCCTGGGCTTGCCTGATCAAGGCACATATGGGAGTTGATGCTTCCAGCTCCTCCCCTATTTCTCTCTCTCTGTCTCTCCTCTCTCTCTCTCTCTCTCTCTCTCTCTCTCTCCCCCTCTCCTCTCTAAAATGAATAAATAAAAAAATTTAAAAAAAATAGGCCCTGGCTGTTTTGCTCAGTGGTAGAGTGTCGGCCTGGCGTGCGGAAGTCCTGGGTTCGATTCCCGGCCAGGGCACACGGGGGAGGCGCCCATCTGCTTCTCCACCCCTCCCACTCTCCTTCTTCTCTGTCTCTCTCTTCCCCTCCGGCAGCTGGGGCTCCATTGGAGCAAAGATGGCCCGGGCTCTGGGGATGGCTCCGTGGCCTCTGCCTCAGGCGCTAGAGTGGCTCTGGTCGTGGCAGAGCGACGCCCCCCTGGTGGGCGTGCCGGGTGGATCCCGGTAAGGCACATGCGGGAGTCTGTCTGACTGCCTCCTTGTTTCCAGCTTCAGAAAAATACAAAAAAAAAAAAAAATCAATAAAAATACTTATAAAGATATTGTATATATTGAAGTATTACAGGTGAAATTTTTATAACACCTGGAATTTACTTCACAACAATCCAGGGTGCCATGGCAGGGAGGGTCAAAGGGTAGTAAAGAGGAAACAAGCTGGCTTGTGAATTAACAGTTGTCAAACTGCTTGATAGATATTAAGAGGTTTATTACACTATTCCTCCTAGTTTTGTGACCAAAAAGGTACACAGCAAAAAACATGAGGTTTGATTTATCAATGAAATTGAAACATATTTAGAAGTTCTATCTTATTTGATGGAAAATGGGCTAAGATTGAATAAACGACTTTGAGGAGACTCATACTCTATTGAAAGCTGAAATTAAAGAGCATATATAAAATCTGAAGTGACCAGGCTGAATTATTTTATCATTACTGCTATTATTTTAGTAACTACATTGGAAGTGAATCAGGGTACCAGGACCCTTCCAAAGAGGCAGCCGGAAGTGCAGCCTTTCAAACACCCAGAAACTCAAACTAAGTTGCCTGCCCTTTTTCTAACACCTCTTGAGTCCTCGTTGCATCTAAGGAACGTAGAACCTTCCAAATCTGGTCCCAACCTGTCTATCCAGCAGCATTTCCTGCCCCTCCTCTCCTTTCTTCCCGGCCACACCACCATTCAGTCCTGAACACAAGAATCTTGTTGCCTGTGCACTTGCTGTTCCCTCTGCCTGCAGATCCTCTTAGGAACTCCCAGTCTTCCTTCTACAACCTGTTTGTCTCCTCCTCCTTGACAGAATTAGTCACTCTCTGTTCCATACACACCTCTAAATTATCACACTGTAAGGTAATTATTTGTGTCTCAATCTTCCCCCACCCAATTCAGTGCTGCCCAGGACTCTATTTTGTTTATTTCTACATCTCAGAGCCTGATATAAAATCGGTGTTTGATACATGCTTTTTGGATGACAGACTGAGTGACTGAAGGAGCAGTATAGACTTTGGATGGCCCAGTGCTGAGTGTGCTTCCAAGATAGTCATCCAGACTTGAATTCTTCCTTCCAAAATGTGCCCACTCAGTCTGGACACCAAAAGCAACCAGTTGGATCCAAGAACAACCAACAAAACGACCTGGTTAACACCAACTCATCAACAAGCAGAAGAAAGAAATTTAAGAGAAAGGCTTTGGGCCTAGTAGTATGCATGAATTTTATATATATATAAAATTCATATATATATGAAATGGGGATAGAGAGATTCTTTTTTTTTTTTTTCTTTTTGTATTTTTCTGAAGCTGGAAACGGGGAGAGACAGACAGACTACCGCATGCGCCGGACCGGGATCCACCCGGCACGCCCACCAGGGGGGATGCTCTGTCCACCAGGGGGCGACCAGAGCCACTGTAGCGCCTGGGGCAGAGGCCAAGGAGCCATCCCCAGCGCCCGGGCCATCTTTGCTCCAATGGAGCCTTGGCTGCGGGAGGGGATGAGAGAGAGAGGAAGGAGGGGGTGGTGGAGAAGCAAATGGGCACTTCTCCTATGTGCCCTGGCCGGGAATCAAACCCAGGTCCCCCTCACGCCAGGCCAACACTCTACCGCTGAGCCAACCGGCCAGGGCTGATAGATTCTTTAAGAAGTAGTTGAGAGAACTTGATGATCTAATAAAATAACTACCCTTTCTAACTTAAACCGTACAGCCCCCAGATTTAGAAGCCAGCAGCAGCTTACTGGTTCTTCCAGCCTCCCAGCCCCAACAGACCATCCACCTACAGGATATAGTAACAGCTACTTGTGTCCACTCTGCAAAGAACCCAAAGCCCTGAGTACCTAGAAAAATCTTTCCCTTCCTTATTTTTTAGCATTCTTCTTTTATACCTGACAATTGAAGGGGCAGATATCTGCAGGGGAGAGAATATTCTATCAGAGGATCTTCATAAAGACCATTACGACACACCAGATTCTAGAAAATAATTATTGAGACACCAGGATCCTGTGTGCACACAGGGCTGGTCACAGGAAGAGGCAGCAAGAAGGCGGCCAAGCAGAAAGGCCTCAGAGAAAAATAAACCTGCCGGCACCTTGATCTTAAACTTCCAGCCTCCAGAACTGTGAGAAATAAATTTCTGTTGTTCAAGTTACCCACCCTACTCCCCCCAAAAGAAAAGAATTATTTGCTTACTTAAATTTATTTTTTCTTTTATAGATTAATTTTCTTCTGATTAAAAAATAAAACCCTGATTGCTTGAAAAATACAGAAAAGTATATAATATAAAATTAAAATTACTCATAATTCCACCAGATGTAACAACTATTAACATTTGATATATATATGTGCGCCTGTCTCTTATAAAGTTAGAATCGTGCCATATATATAGTTTTATATATTACTTTGTCACTTAGTATTATATTATGGGCATTTTTTCAGGTCATTAATTATTTCAAAATGTGATTTCTAGTAATGACTGCCTAGTAATCGATCATATAACAATTTGTTTCAGCCATCACCCATGGGACATTAATATTGTTGCCAGTGCTTCTCCATTACAAATAATACTGTAATTAACAACAGTCTTGGCCCTGGCCGGTTGGCTCAGTGGTAGAGCGTTGGCCTGGCGTGCAGAAGTCCCGGGTTCGATTCCCGGCCAGGGCACACAGGAGAGGTGCCCATCTGCTTCTCCACCCCTTTCCCTCTCCTTCCTCTCTGTCTCTCTCTTCCCCTCAAGCAGTGAGGCTCCATTGGAGCAAAGATGGCCCGGGCGCTGGGGATGGCTCCGTGGCCTCTGCCCCAGGTGCTAGAGTGGCTCTGGTCGCAACAGAGCAACGCCCTGGAGGGGCAGAGCATCGCCCCCTGGTGGGCAGAGTGTCGCCCCCTGGTGGGCGTGCCGGGTGGATCCCAGTTGGGTGCATGCAGGAGTCTGTCTGACTGTCTCTCCCCGTTTCCAGCTTCAGGAAAAAAAAAAAACAGTCTTGAAAGAATTGCTTGGTAAGAGAGCTTGAACTCTAATAAGGCTCTTTTTTCATGCTCTTGAATTGCCCTCAGGAAAGTGTGTGACAGGGTTATTCTCCCTCCATCAGTGTATTCTTCCTCCACAAAAGTATGACATTTGTATGTCAGAGGTAAGGTGTAAAAAGGGGAAGATGTTTCTGTATTTCTCATAATGAATAGATATTTTGTAATCAGGGGGAAAAAAATCCTTTTCAAGAAAATGAAGAAGTCTGACCAGGAGGTGGCGCAGTGGATAGAGCGTCGGACTGGGATGTAGAGGACCCAGGTTCGAGACCCCAAGGTCGCCAGCTTGAGCACGGGCTCATCTGGTTTGAACAAAGTTCACCAGCTTGGACCCAAGGTTGCTGGCTCGAGCAAGGTGTTACTCAGTCTGCTGAAGGCCCATGGTCAAGGCACATATGAGAAAGCAATCAATGAACAACTAAGGTGACACAACAAAAAACTGATGATTAATGCTTCTCATCTCTGTTCCTGGCTGTCTGTCCCTATCTATCCCTCTCTCTGACTCTCTCTCTGTCTCTGTAAAAAAAAAAGAAAAAGAAAAAAAATAAGCATTATTTTTCCCATTAAACAGATGGGGAACCTGAGGCCCATGAGTGATAACTTAGACTTGCTTTATGAGTGAAGCCTGACAATTGGGCCTGAGGAGACTGAAAAAAATCTTTTGGGAGAGAGCCAAGATGCTTGTGAGAAGAGAAGTCTCAGGACCGTAGTAGTTTCATCAGCCAAAAGTGAAAACTGGCTCCGAAGAGAATGAACAGTGGTTCTGAGAAGACGATTCAAGGGAGCTGTCACAAGTCCGAGGGGACAGAATCGGTTCTGAGACTGCTGTAGTGGGATCAGAAGCGGTCATCACTCCAGAGTTTCTGTTTTCTGGGAATGGGGGACAATCACAGTTGTGTTTGTGTCATTCATAAAAGATTGAAGCCTGACTTGTGGTGGCACAATGCATAGAGCATTGACCTGGAACGCTGAAGTCGCTGGTTTGAGGCCCAGGGCTTGCTTGGTCAAGGCACATACAAATTAATGCTTCTTGCTCCACCCACATACACACCTTTCTCTCTCTCTCTCTCTCTCTCTCTCTCTCTCTGCTTTCTCTAAAATCAATAAATAAATCTTTTTTTTTTTTTTTTTTTTTTTTACAGAGACAGAGTGAGTCAGAGAGAGAGATAGACAGGGACAGACAGACAGGAACGGAGAGAGATGAGAAGCATCAATCATCAGTTTTCCATTGCGCATTGCGACACCTTAGTTGTTCATTGATTGCTTTCTCATATGTGCCTTGACCACGGGCCTTCAGCAGACCAAGTAACCCCTTGCTGGAGCCAGCGACATTGGGTTCGAGCTGGTGGGCTTTTGCTCAAACCAGATGAGCCCGCGCTCAAGCTGGCGACCTCGGGGTCTCGAACCTGGGTCCTCTACATCCCAGTCCGACGCTCTATCCACTGTGCCACCACCTGGTCAGGCAATAAATAAATCTTTAAAAAAAATTTTTTTTGAGAACCCTGCCCAAGGTTGGTCTCATCACAGATCTGAGAAGGCTTTACAAATGGGCCAAATCAGGTAGATCTGAGAATATTGAATAGGTGGTTCTGAGAGGACAGTTTGAGTGGACCTTTGGTGTTGAGGTGGCTGAAATTGGTTCTGATCAGACAGCAGGAGGAGATAGACTGTTTCTGAGAAGACAGTTTAAGGAAATTCAAAGTTGATTCTAAAGAGATTCAGAATTGGCTGGCAGACTAGGGTGGTTCTGGTTTTTTTTCTCTCAGAACCCTAAATCCCCTGGACCAACACACCCATAGCAGGTGCTCTGCTAACGTGTTCAATAAATGAGGTGCAGTTTAGTTCTCAGGAGTCTGGTCACTGGATTGGAAAAGATTCTAGGATGAGAAGTCCGTTCTGAGGAGAAATTAGCTTCCACAGAGGCCGAGATTGTTTTCTCTGAGGAGGGCAACCACTTGCTGGCTTTGTGGATGCTCTAACCACAGCGACATCTAGTTTGCTTGGGAGCTGAAGAGGCACTCTGGCTCTCCTGGGCAGCCTGATGGACCTGGGTCGTGGGGATGGGAGAGAACACTTCCGGATAGATTCATTTCCACCCATGTGCCTCCCCAGATATCTTAAATTCCCTCCCTCAAAATGAGTCCCAGTGAAAGCCTCAGGAGGGCCTTCTCCCCTGTACCATGGGGCCTGCCTGCACTTTGGCCTCCAGTTTGCAAATCAGCACCAAGATTTTAGAGGGCTGTGTCTTTCACGCAGAGGGGCTGGTCAGAACCCAGGCCAGGACAGCTAGCAGAAGAGAGGGCCCGCCTGACCTGTGGTGGCGCAGTGGATAAAGCGTCGACCTGGAAATGCTGAGGTCGCCGGTTCAAAACCCTGGGCTTGCCTAGTCAAGGCACATATGGGAGTTGATGCTTCCAGCTCCTCCCTCCCTTCTCTCTCTCTGTCTCTCTCCTCTCTCTCTCTCTCTCTCTCTCCCCCTCTCCTCTCTCTCTAAAAAAAAAAAGAATAAGACTAGTATTTGCTATAATAAAGTGAAATATCTTGGAAAAAAAAAAAAAGAAGAGAGGGCCCAATAGGGTCAGCCCACCTGGAGAATGGGCGCTCAAAGACAGGGAAGAAAAAGATTTTTTAAATCTAGCTTTACTGAGGTGTGCAGGATTTTTAAAAAGCTTTCTCGAGATATAATTTACATACAACAAAATGCATCCATTTTAAATGTACCATTCAACGACTTCCGATAAATTTACAGAGTTGTTCAATCATCCTCAAAATAACAAGCTGATTTTCAGTCAAAACTTAATCTTATGCCCAGTCTCCGGCAACTACTAACCTGCTCTCTGCCTCTATGGACTTGCCTTTTCTGGACATTTCATATAAATGCAATCATACAATATGCACCTAACTTCTTTTTTTCTTTAATTATGTTTATTGATGTTAGCAAGAGGGGAAGGAAGAGAAAGAGGGAGACAGAGAGAGAGAGAGAGAGAGAGAGAGAGAGAGAGAGAGAGAGAGAAAGGAACATTGATCCATTCCTGCATATGCCCTGACCCAGGATCAAACTAGCAACCTCTGCGCTTCAAGACAATGCTGTAACCAACCGAGCTATCCAGACAGGGCTGCACCTAACTTCTTTATAATAATGTGGGGTTTTTGTTGTTTGTTTTTAATGTTTATTTTATTGATTTGAGAGAGAGAGAGAGATAGCAACATCTATATATTCCTGTATGTGCCCTGACCAGGGATTGAACCAGTGGCCTCTGTACTTTGGGATGAAGCTCTCTAGCCAATCAAGCTATCCCGCCAGAGCCCATAACATTTTTGAGGTTTATCCATGTTGTAGCACACATCTGCATTTTGTTTCTTTTTATTACTGAATGGCATTTAATTGTGTGCCACATCTTACTTATCCATTCACCAGTGATAGACATTAGGTTGTTTCCACTTTTTGGCTATTATGAATAATGCTGTTATGAACATTCACATGCATATCATTGTATGAACATGTTGTCACTATTCTTTTTTTTTTTTTTTCCTGTATTTCTCTGAAGCTGGAAACGGGGAGAGACAGTCAGACAGACTCCCTCATGCGCCCGACCGGGATCCACCCGGCACGCCCACCAGGGGCTACGCTCTGCCCACCAGGGGGCGATGCTCTGCCCCTCTGGGGCATCGCTCTGCCGCGACCAGAGCCACCCCAGTGCCTGGGGCAGAGGCCAAGGAGCCATCCCCAGCTCCCGGGCCATCCCTGCTCCAATGGAGCCCTGGCTGCGGGAGGGGAAGAGAGAGACAGAGAGGAAAGGGGGGGGGTTGGAGAAGCAAATGGGCGCTTCCCCTATGTGCCCTGGCCGGCAATCGAACCCGGGTCCCCCGCACGCCAGGCTGACGCTCCACCGCTGAGCCAACCGGCCAGGGCCTGTTGTCACTATTCTTGCATAGACACCCAGGAGTGGAATTGCTAGGTCATATGGTCAGTGTATGTTTAATTTTATTAATAAAAAACAAACAGCTAAACCATTTTCCAAAGTGGTTGCACCTTTTTACATGCCCACCAGCAATATATCAGGTTTCTAGTTTTTCTACATCTTCACCAGCACTTGTTATTACCTGTCTGGAAAACCTAATCATTCAGGATAATTTCCTAAAATAAGTGAAGCCACCCTCTGTCTACCCCAGCCTTAACACATCCTGGGCAGGCACCTGGCCCAGTTTGTCAAGACCAGTCCTCTGGTCTCAGCTGCCTTTTTCACTCAGGCTACTCCCCGACTCTCTGGGCCCAGGGAGAAGAAAGAAAAGTTGTGGTTACAACTCTATCTCAGAACCTAGGGGTTGGTAGGATAGGGTTTCTGCCAATTCATGGGTGAGTGGGTCCTGTGTTCCAGAAAAAACATCCAAGGAAGAACCCCCAGAAAATAGTAATAAAAGGCAAAGTGTACAGGTAACCTGTTAGGACTAGTCCCCTCCAGGGTAACTTCCCACATCATCTGATCTTAGCCCCTTCCTCCTTTTGAGGTAGGAGTGCCTCATCAACCTGTAGCCTGTACTCTATCAGGTGCGTTTCACCTTAGAAAAGTATCATCAAGGACTTACCTACCTTTGCCAAGCTGAATAAATAATGACAGCATATCTTGCCTAGTCCCAGACATCTCATTACAAGGAAGGAATAAACAAACAGGAGGGAGTTTGAAGTAGAGCAATAAAAATGATGAAGGGGGTGGCTCTGTTTATGGAAGAGAGATTAAATGAAGCAAACCCCTTAGGAGGCTGGGCCTGACTCTGAATATGAGGGAGATGAGTGTTTATTGCTTTGAGTCAGAGGAAGGCAAGTAAATGGAGACGTGGCAGGCTAAAGGAGCCAGAATAGGGGGCTTTGGAGTGAATGGGGACACACCCACAGAAAGACTTGTACTCAAATGTGCATGGCGGCTTTATTGACAGTAGCCCCAAAGACAATCCACCCAAATATCCATCCACAGATGAAAGAATGAACAAATTGTACTATAGCCAATGGAATACTACTCAGCAACAAAAAGGAGAGAACATTTATTCACACAACGACATGGAGGAATCTCAAAATGTGATAGTAAAAGAACCCAGACCAAAGTGAGTACATAATGAATTATTCAATTTATATGGAACTCCAGAAAATCTTAAGATAATCTCTCTTTTTTTTTTTTTTTTTTTTTTTTTACAGAGACAGAGTCAGAGAGAGGGATAGATAGCGACAGACAGACAGGAACGGAGAGATGAGAAGCATCAATCATTAGTTTTTCCTTGCACGTTGCAACATCTTAATTATTCATTGATTGCTTTCTCATACGTGCCTTGACCGTGGGCCTTCAGCAGACCGAGTAACCCCTTGCTGGAGCCAGCGACCTTGGGCTCAAGCTGGTGAGCTTTTGCTCAAACCAGATGAGCCCTTGCTCAAGCTGGCGACCTTGGGGTCTCGAACCTGGGTCTTCCACATCCCAGTCCAACGCTTTATCCACTGCACCACCGCCCAGTCAGGCCAATTAAGATAATCTTAATTATGGTGATGATATTTCACCTGTGTACACATACGTTAAGGCTCCTAAATTGGACACTTTGCATGTACAGTTTACTGTATATCAATTGTACCTCAATAAAGTTGTAATAATAATTTAACAACCTAAGTATTGAGGAGAATGGGCTTGTTGGAGAGAGCTTTTTGAAAAGGGAGATGAGAGTTTCACTTGGATCTGAGGAGCTGAGCCATCAGCTTGACCTAAGACAGCTTCTCAAGTCAGCTTTACCTCAAATGGGTCTCCCAGATTCTAGCAATGGGAAACGGGAGAGGGGAAGAAAAATTGCTGAAATGGAGGGCTAGATATACTATCTGGATGCAAAAATCTTATTAGCACCCAAAGGTTTATGGGTAAAATGTTGAAATCTTATTTGCTTGACACCTGATTCTTTTACACTTGACCTCATTTTCTTTAGGACACTGGGATCTCACTCTGCCTAATCTTCCCTTCCCAGACTGTCCTAAGTATGGCTGCAGCAGGAAAAACAGCAGATATTAGGAGAGCGGGCAACTTTGAAGAGATACCTCTGAGCCTATAGTCATTCCTGACTTCATTTCTGACTGGGGGGTAGGGGACTCTGAGTAGGAGTAGGTAGACAACCCAGCCTGAGAACCAGGCTAAGCTCCACCATCATGAGTGCTTAGAATCTTTGAAAATGAACGAGGCTGCCTGACCTGTGGTGGGCAGTGGATAAAGCGTCGACCTGGAGTGCTGAGGCTGCACTCAGGGCTTGCTGGGTCAAGGCACATACAACAAACAATCAACAAACAACTAAAGTGAAGCAACTATGAATTGATACTTCTTGTTCCCTCCACCCTCTCTTTCCTCTCTCTGTAAAATCAGTAAGTAAGGCCCTGGCCAGTTGGCTCAGTGGTAGAGCATCAGCTGAGCTTGTGGATGTCCCAGGTTCAATTCCCAGTCAGGACACATAGGAGAAGCAACCATCTGTTTCTCCACCCTTCCCCCTCTCCTCTCTTTTTTTTTTTTTTTTAAGATTTTATTTATTTTATTTATTTATTTATTATAGAGAGGGAAGATGGGGGGAGAGAGAGAGAGAGAGAGAGAGAGAAGAAAGCATCAACTCCCATATGTGCCTTGACCCGGGAAGCCAGGGTTTTGAACCAGCAACCTCAGCGTTTCCAGGTTGACGCTTTATCCACTGCACCACCACAGGTCAGGCTCTCCTCTCTTTCTATCTCTCTCTTCCCCTCCCGCAGCCAAGGCTCCATTGGAGCAAGTTGGCCTCGGGCACTGAGGATAGCACCATGGCCTCACCTCAGGCACTAAAACGGCTCCAGTTGCAATGGAGCAATGGCCCCAAATGGGAAAAGCATTGCCCCCTAGTAGGCTTGCCAGGTGGATCCCAGTCAGGCGCTTGTGGGAGTCTTGTCTCTCTGCCTCCTGCTTCTCAATTAAGAAAAGTACAAAAAATAAATAAATCAGTAAATAAAAGAAAAGAAAATGAATGAGGCTGAACATTCCTGGAATTTAAGAGCAGAGTCCTGGGAGAAAGGGTCATAGGTACTTAGGACCTGGACCTGGTTCTTTCTTTTACTTCAGAATCTAAATCTATCCTATGCTGGAGGAGTTCCCTCACCCCTCTCCTCCACCACCCCACTCCTCTCTGTCCTTCTCCACATTCCTGAAGCCCTAGACAATGTCCCCAGGTAGCAATCAATTGTTCAACATTATCTGGGTCCCTTTCCAAACCTCAGCCTTTATGATGATAGCTTTTATCAGCACTGCCCTGTGCCCTTCGTTTCAGATTTCCCTCACAGGAGCAGGAGTTAAAATGAACACTTTCCTTTTATTTTACACGATAGTACTGTAAAATGGGGCAATTTTAAAGTCTTGCCCTATTTTAACCATGCCAAGAAATTTGAGTTTGGACTGTCGGAACCTAAAGACGCCCTGCTGACAGGACTTATAAAAAGTAGTTAGCAGCCTTGGCAGAATTTCTCACCAAGCCATCTGCATCACAATCACCTGGGGTGTTTGCTACCAAGGCTATTTCCAGGACCCCATCGCAGACCTCAAGAATATGATGACCTGGGAATCTGATACTGATGCACTGAAATAATATAGGCAACCCTCTGCTTTACAGGGACAGATTCTCTTTTTCTTTTTCATATTTTACTCTTGCCATGTTTTGTTTCTTGGGAGTATGTGGGAGAAATTCTTAAGAATGTGTTACAGGCATAGACTTGTATTCCTGGGCTTAGGGTGAGATGGGAGAGAGGTAGGCAGGGCTGGGTAGAGGTGTGCCAGCGCAAATACTGTCCCATCACGACCTGGCAATTTTACCTGGAGGCTCACAAGGACATGCCCTTTGCTAGAGAATGTGGCTTGGTTCTCCTGTTCCAGGATGAGGAGTCTGGTATAATGGGAAAAGGCAGAGATCAGCAGTGTTGGTTGGAAAGCTAGCATGGAAGAGAAAGAATTGGGTGGATTCCAGGGGATTATTGGAATTCCTCTGGCCCCAAGAGAAGGTGTTAATTGGGAACCTGGGACAAACCCTCAGAGGGAAGAGAAGACGTGGAAACAGATGAAACCTTGACTTCACTCGGAGCCTGAGAACCACACCTGGTAGAGAGGGCAATTCTTCATTGTCCTTAATTTTGGGGGTCAGAAATTGGGAGGGGAACCAAGGCTTTGGAACTCCAGGACACCAAATCTATTGCACCCATCTGATCAATGGCTGGTGGTGATAAATTCACAGAAGACTCAAGGTTGACCCTGGCGAGATAGCTTGGTTGGTTAGAGCATCATCCCAAAACACAAAGGTTGCTGGTTTGATCCTTGGTCAAGGCACATAGAGGAACAAATTGATGTTCCTCTCTCTCTCTCTCTCTCTCTCTCATCAGTAAAATAAATATTTTTTTAAAAAGAAAAAAAAGACTTGAGGTTGGAAGTAATGCTTCCATTCAGTAATCCATCCATCAATCTCCTGGGTATAGACTCAGCCAACACCCTTCCTGCCTCACACACAAAGCAAGTCAATTTGGTTGACTCCTACTTACCCTTTCCAACTCAATTTTTCCACCTTTCCTAAGCCCCAGGGTAAGTTGGGTGTCCTTCTCTGTGCTCCCATAGAGCCCTGTTATTGCTGGTATTACATAACACCATGTTATAATTTCTGGCTTACATCTCTGTCTCCCCAACTGACAATCTGCATTGTTGTTGTGGTCAGCTCAAGGCCTCTCACAGAGTAGACAGCGGCTCATGAGCCCACAAGGATTACCCTAGTTGTCAGAGTGGACCCTCATGAGGCTGGGGCCAGAGGAACCTAGCATCTCAGGCCTCCCACAAAACAGGCACAGACTTGGTCTGGATGGGAATCTTAACCACCAGGCCAGCCTCCTGCCCACTCTGTCTCGTGTCCCTGGAAGCTGCCAAGGATGGCAACTCCAGCTGGCAAGTAGTAAGATTTCTTCCTGGAAGGATTCTTGGCTTGAGAACTGGCCCTCACCTTTTCTAAGTTTCTTCAACACCCTCAGGTTTCTGGGGACATGGAGGATGTGAGGGAGAGGCTGAGTCAGCTCCAGTTTTTACTGTTTCCCAAAGCCCTTGTGCCCACCCCTTAACTCCTGCCAAGTGCATATGGCAAGAACTCCCAAGACAGAGATTTTCACAACCCTTGGTAGAGATGGGGCGGGGGGTGGGGCAGGGCTGGCTGAACATTTGGCACCAGGAGAATAGCACTGTCTCTGTCCATGTGTTCCACTCCTACCTCTGGCCTTCTTTAGCTTTAACCAACCAAGATAAGGCTGCAGCCCAAGAGGAACAGAGCCCAAATCAAGAAGAGGAGACCCACACCCACTCCTCATAAAGAATTCACTAAAAAACAAAAATAAACTGGAATTCACTGCAATAACCCACAGTATGCACCAAAACTCTGGTGGGGATATCCTTGTCTCTGTAAAAGCCCCTCAAACCCCTTCAACAGGGAGGGCAACTGCAGAGCCCACCCCCAGCTCAGGAAAGACACATGCAACCACAGCTATTTTATTTTCCTTTTAATTTTTCTGAAGGATATACACCACATATCCCATGGGCAATAAAGCGCATTCAATGTGTTTATAAGCCAAACAGTCACTTTGTTTAAGCAAACACAAGTACAAAGTAAAATAAAACCACAAAATAATGAACTCCATGTTCATAACATACAAAAATTGCCGCCTACTTAGTAGGTAACTACAACATTCCAACTCCTGAATATATTTATAAATTTACATTTTCAGTTAAAAAAATAAACTTTTGAGTTCAGATTTTGTTTTAGATTTTTTTCCCTTACATTCTGGAGGACTGAGGCTCAGCTCAGCCTTCTTCCTATTTTGCTCCCAAAGCCTCCCCGGAATCATCATCACTCCCTGCCCCCCTTAAGGCTAGAGGTGAGCACGTCCCTTAAACTGGCACATGTCAAGCTGTCAGCAAGGCGTATCACACAAAAGGCACCAAGACGTGAAACTTTTAAACCAAAAGGACGAAGAAAATCACTTTCAAAAAAAAAAAAAGGAGAAAAACCAAACCATATTTTGCCACATGTGAGATTACAGTCGGGCAATATTTACAAAAAGGTTAACGGAACATCACTCTGACACATGCTGATCAATACCAAGGACTGCTGTTTCAAAGAAAGCTTCAAACTTAATTGTCACAGCATCATCACAAAATGAGGATCGCTATTGGTTTGCTTGGCTTTTCTTTTTTCTTTTTTTTCCCCAAAGTGAGGACCTAACTCCAAATAATACAATAGAATATGCAAATTATCTTCACATCAAGAGTACCCCAAGAAAAACAAAACCCATGGCACAGACACTGTACAAGGGCACAGGGCTGGGCTCGGAGGGGCCCAGACCCCATTTTGCCAACTCAAGTTTCTAGCATTGAAGGGAGCACGGGGTCAGGCATACGGTGGAGATGATACTGAAATGATATATCCAAAATCCATGCAAATCAAGTTCTTTGAGTAGAGGTGAAGAACTTGGACATGGCTGTTTCAGGCAGCTGAAGTCAAAGGGAATCGAGGAGAAGGGAAGTGGGCAGAAAGGATGGTTGGCCGACAGACCTTCCACATTGACCTTAAGGTCAAGTACAGGAGGATTGGCTCTGAGAACCTCCATCTGGCCTAAGAGGAAACCGTCCTATGGCCATCTCCTCCTGTCCTTTAAGTCTCTTGTGTTTCTTTTTCTCCCTTTCCCCTTTTCTCCTTTAGCAAATTTCAATTGTTCTGGGAGAAAAGGTTGTTGTCATGTCCGAAAGCCCTGTGGAGGCGCTGAAGGAGTTGCTCACAGCTGAGGAAGGGAAGCCGCTGATTTGGGCTGGGAAAGCAGCAGGGATGGAGGAGTATGTGGTAGCCACCGAGGGCGAGGGGAATCCACTGTGCACAGGAGATGGGTAGGTCGAGGAGCAGGGAGAGGAGTAGGAGGTGGGCACAGGTGATGGGTATGAGGTGGTGGCTGGGGATGGATAAGAGGTAGTGACCGGGGAGGTATAGGAGGTAGCCACTGGTGATGAGTAGGAAGAAAGGGATGGGGTGGTGGAAGAGGCCACAACACCTTTGTCTGCCTTTTTGTCCTTCTGCCGCAAGTGGATCTTGGTATGCCTCTTGCGTTCATCGCTCCTGGCAAACTTTCTCCCACAGATGTCACAGGCGAAGGGCTTCTCGCCTGTGTGAGTGCGGATGTGGGTGGTGAGGTGGTCGCTGCGGCTAAAGTTGCGCATGCAGATGCGACACTGGAAGGGCTTCTGGCCAGTGTGGATGCGAATGTGGCGAGTGAGCTCATCTGAGCGGGAGAAGCGGCGGTCACAGGACTCCACTGGGCAGGCATAGGGGCGTTCATGGGGTGGTGTCTTGCTGGGCCGGTTGGGGTACTTGCGCATGCGGCTGGGTTTGATGAGCTGGGACTGGTAAGTGGTGTTGAGGGCCTTCAGGTCCTGGGAGCCCGACTGTGTGGCAAAGGCCTTGATAGTAGAGAGTGGAGTGAGCGAAGGCTGCTGGGTACGGCTCTCCAGGCCCTGGAAGGGCTTCTGGTCTGGGGTGCCCAGGCCCAGGTCACCCTGCTGTTGTGGAAACAGATAGTCTGGAATCATAGGGACCTGGAAGCTACCCTTGGTAGCAGGGTAGGCAGGAGGCGGGTACTGGAGCACCGTGCCTGCTGAGCCTGAAAAGGCCTGGCTTTGTGGCTCAGGGAAGATGTCAGCGTTAGGCGTGGGGAAGGTGGGTGCTGCTGAATAAATGGGGCTGCTGTCGTTGGGCTGCACGGCACAGCTCAGGGGTGGGCTCTGAGAGGCGGAGGATGAAGAAGAGGCCGCTGGAGATGGTGCTGAGGATGAGGTGGCCGGTGGGTTGCTCATGCTCACGAGGCCACTGACCAGACTGAAGAGGGGCTCAGGCCACAAGGTGTTGCCGCTGTTGGGTGCAGGCTCCAGAGAGAAGCGGCCAGTGTAAGTGATGGGGGGCAGCCGGGTGGTTTGGCTGGGATAACTTGTCTCCACCAGAACCTTCTCGTTATTCAGAGAGATGTCAGGAAAAGATTCTGGCAAGAGAAAGAGAAGGAGGAGGCTTGGTTACTGGAGAGCAATCACTGGAGGACGAGAAGTGGAGCTGCCAAGCAAGAGGTCGGGCGGCCACCATTGACTGCGAGCTGGTTAATAATTGATAGCAGCAGATTGCAAAGTTCCTGGACCCGCTCCAGCAGCAGAGCCCATTTCAACAACAGCTGACGCAAATACGGAGAATCCCCCTCCACTGCAGCTCCCAGCGCTCCGCAGCAGCGGCTGCGCGGTCCAGGGATTCCCGCCAGCACCCCCTCGGCCACCGCTAGTGCGCATCCCCTACCCCAGGCTGCCGGGACAACCCTGGTCACGGATCATGGCCCTTCCTCGGGGACGGGTGGCAGGCAAGGCAAGCTTTTCTGGAGGGGGAGAGGGCCTCGCAACCCTCCTTATCAAAACAAGCCCTCCCCCCCCACACCTCCACCCACCCACGCAGCCCCAGAGCTCGCCATCCAAAACAAAAGCTCGCTCCTCTGCGCACCGCTAGGGACAAGGAGGGTGTCTGTGGGGGTGGATATCCCCAGGCATCCCTCTAACACATGACCCTGGGGAAGCGAGAACTATACGGGAAACCCCACTCGCATCCCTGAGGTCAAGCAGCACTGCTGCGGTTAAGGGGGCGCTGCAAAGGCCGTGGGAAAGGACTAGACGCTAGGATGGTGGCGAAGGGCTAATCCTTGGCATAGACCACCGTTTACCTGAGGTCAGGTGCTCGTAGGGCTGCTCGTTCGCCTCTCCTTGAGGGTTGAAAGCGCTGCCGCTGTTGCTGTCGCTGCCGCCCCTTCCACCTCCACCGCCCCCGCTGCTGCCGCTGCTGTTACCACCGCTGCCCTCTGGGGCTCCGGCGGCACCGAGGAACTGGGGAGCCCCGTTGTTCAGCAGCATCATCTCCTCCAGCTTAGGGTAGTTGTCCATGGTGGGCGAGTGAGGAAAGGAGCCGAACGGGTCCGAGATCTGCAGCGGGGACATCAGCTGCATCTCGGCCTTGGCTGCGGCCATCCCGGACGGGTGGGCTGGAGAACTGGTGTTGGGGTGAGTGGGCGCAGCCCCGGGCTGGAGTGCGGGGGACACACTCTCGGGGGCCTTCCCGGGTCACATGCGGAGCGCGGGGCACACTGTAGAGAGCGTACGTGGGCTTTCCCTCGCCGCCCGCCTGTGTGGATGCGGCGACGCTACCGAGGCTGAGGCAAGGGCCAGTCCTGGGCGGCGGAAGCTCGCGGCGGCGGTAGCTGGCGGCGGCTCCTCAAGTTCTGCGCGCTGGGATCTCTCGCGACTCGCCGGATCCGCCTCTATTTGAAGGGTCTGTAAAGGCACAGGCCCGCCTCCGTCGTGACGTACATGGCCATATATGGGAAGCAGGAAGCCCTAATATGGCAAGACCGGCCGAGAGGACCCGGAGTGACGTGAAGACCCCTAACCGAGAGTGGTGGGCACTGCCATCCCGCATCCAGGGCCCTGCGCTGGCTCCCGAACCCTAGGTGCCCAGGCCTCTAGAAAGCTTATGGTTCAAGCCGCAACTGGGGACTCCCGGCCCCTGGCTGACCCGGAGTTCCCGACGTTACCCCCACCCCTTCCCTCCGCCTTTTCCCCTCCTCCCGGAGCCGGAAGTGGCCGGGCCATATCGAGCCACTCCAAATAAGGCGCTGACCAAATAAGGCCTGTTCCGGCGGGGGGATCCTTCCTGCTCCTTATATGGCGTTTCCGGGTCCCCGCTGGCTGCTCCTTGGCTCCCTCCCTCCTCTCTGGTTCCAAACTGGGAACCTAAACGCGCGCAGGAGTGGGGGACGCCCTGGCGAGGAGAGCTCTAAGCGCGGAGAACTAAGAGCACCACGGCTCAAGAGGCTCCCGGGCGGGGACTGGGCTGGGGAAGCCCGGCGCGGGGCGGGGGCGAGGGCGAGTTGGTTGAGGGTTCTGTCTCTGTCATCCAGTGCCCGTCCGCCCACCTCTGGGACCGTGGGAGCGGGGCGGGAGCGAAGGGGAGGGGCGGCTGGGCAGGCCAGGTCAGAGGCCGCCCAGGAGAGGCGGGGCAGTGACCCAGGGCTTCGACTATCAGCGTGATGCTTTTTTAGGTGTCACTGGGGGAACTGAGGCTAGGAAATAATAGCCAGATGGTTCGTGGGTTCCTGTGCGTTGGGCGCCTGTTTCTCTGACATTTTCCAATGGGATACTGGAGCCTGGGCATCCCTCTGCGCCACCCAGAACCGAAGGGCTAATTCCTTGGACCCTTCTGGGGCAGAGACCACCTTTGAATGACCGGATGTGGAAACCTGATTGCCCTAGGAGACACCTGAGTCCTTTTACCACCGGGAGCTAGTTGTCCTTGTGGTGGTGGGAGACCTTCCTATCTTTACCCAGAACAGGTGGTGGTGTGGTGGGCAGTGCGGCGATCTGAAAAGGAGGCTTCCCTATGCACGGTTTGGGGACCCTAGCCTAGCACGTAGAAAGACCCTGCTTAGCGGTTTGGTGCTGCCCCCTGGAGGTCCCTCTCTAGCCAGGTTCCCGGAGCCCCTAGCCTAGTGGGCTCTTCCGCCGTCTTCTTGCTCCTCCTCCCGGCTCCTGTGCTGGGCGCCGGTCCAGGCCGGGGGAGCCTTAGACGCAGTGAGCTCGAACTGAGCAGGCGCCGCATCCCAGGCTCTCCCCGCAGTGCCTGGGGAGCTGCCACTGCCGAGGCGACTAGACTCGGGGCGGGATAACACTCCCCTCCCTGAGTGGAAACGGTGGTGTGTGGGCGGCAACTGTTACTGCAGGTCTCCCAGGAGTCGGACGCGAACCGGGAAGCCCTTCCCTGTTTCGATTACCCCGTAGTCAAGTGCGCACCCCAAAGACAACAGGGATTCCGGGAGCTGAAGGCTCCAGCTCCAGCTCTGAACCCAGGGAAGCTGTTGTTTTTCCGAATTTAAAAAGAAAATAAAAAGTGTGTGTGTGTGTGTGTGTGTGTGTGTGTGAGAGAGAGAGAGAGAGAGAGAGAGAGAGAGAGAGAGAGAGATGCGCGGGTGTAGGGTGCTTAGGACACCTGGAGGGAAGGGGACAGCTCGATGCCTCCAGGAACCCAAACAGCTTCAGGAGGTCAGGGTCCAGGAGTTTGAATGGGGAATACTGGTGGGGTTGTAACTCTCTTGGGTTTCATCCCTCTGTAATGCCCATCCCCCAATACACACACACACACACACACACACACACATTTTCTTTCTTTCTTTCTTTCTTTCTTTCTTTCTTTCTTTCTTTCTTTCTTTCTTTCTTTCTTTCTTTCTTTCTTTCTTTCTTTCTTTCTTTCTGTATTTTTCTGAAGTGGAAATGGGGAGGCAGTCAGACTCCCTTATGCGCCGGCATGGGGATCCATCCGGCATGCCCACCAGGGGGTGATGCTCTGCCCATCTGGGGCGTTGCTCTGTTGCAACCAGGGCCATTCTAGCGCCTGAGGCAGAGGCCATAGAGCCATCCTCAGCGCCCGGGCTAACTTTGCTCCAATGGAGCCTTGGCTGTGGGAGGGGAAGAGAGAGACAGAGAGGAAGGAGAGGGGGAGGGGTGGAGAAGCAGATGGGCACTTCTCCTATGTGCCCTGGCCAGGAATCGAACCCCAGACTCCTGCACGCCAGGCCAACACTCTACCACTGAGCCAACCAGCCAGGGCCCAGATATTTTCTTATAAAAATCTACCAAAGGAATCCAGCGATATACCTGGACTCCCTTGTCTCTCTGCTATAAGTCTGAGATCCCCATCCCAAGTGCCTAGGGCTGGGTACGAGGTTCACTCCCATCACCTACCTGTACAAGTTATCCATTAAGAGGCACTGAGTAATGAGCCCTCTGAGGCTTTGTGAAGGGCAGGAAGGCCAGGCCAAGCAGGGTCAGATGGTTCTGTGTCTGAATGCCTAGTTTGCCACTCCTTGGTGGGGTCCCTTCCCCAGGCTTTTTGTATCTTGCTTTCTTCAACTGAAAAATAGGGGTAATGTTAATGATACCCACATGGGAGGATTGTTATGAAGACAAATTTAAGTGGACTGTCATCTGGAAAGGCCCAAAGCACAGGGCCTGCCTTGCAGTTGGCATTCGATAAACAGTGGCTATTGTTATTTTCAGGGGCTTGTGACCCACAGGGTCACCCACAGTTCACCCACCCATCCTCAGACTCCAAGCAGTGACGCTTTTCTGACAAGTGGTACAGAGAGGGCGAAACATTCCAATTTTAACACAGGGGACATTGTGCTGAAGAGCTAATCTGAATCCTTCTTGCTGCAATAGAACATCATTTCCTAGAGCAGAAATTTTCAACCTTGACTATGCAGCAGAATCACCCCTGGAGTTCTGAAAAAGAAAGGTTTTACCAAACCAACTGAATCACAATCTTCCTGAGCTTGTGAGGGTCAGAACTGAGCAGGCAACTCACCCGAGGATCCCTATTCTGTCCCTGGAGAGTTGTCCAGACCCCAAGAGCACATCCTCCCTCTCCAGGCACGGAAAGCTGATTGGCTCCCCTATGACTTTTTTAAATTTATTTTTTAGAGAGAGAGACAGAGAGACAGGAACAATGAACTGTTCCTGTATGTGCCCTGACCAGGGATCAAATCAGCAACCTCTGTGCTTCAGGATGATGGGTTTCCATATGACTCTAATGAATAAGCTGACCTAAGGTATCATAAGGTTCTCAATGAAGCTGAGCTCTGGAAATCCTTATAGTCTACATCTTTTGTTTTGCATGCCCAACATCAGTTTCCATTTCTTTTTATAACTATTCCCCAGCCAGTGACTTCCTTTGGGAAACAATCTCAATCCATGTAGTTGGCAGAAAGAAAACCCCATCCTAGATCCAGGAGTGGGAATGTCACCCATATATGGCCATCCATCTAGGGATGCTCTAGTCTAGGAGCATTCCATCTTTCTAGCCATGGAGGTTGAATCTGGACAGGCACATGACTCAACCCAGGCCAATGAGAATCACTTTTGGGACTCTTGAAAAAAAAATTATCTTTCCTTGGAATATGAGCATGGAGGTCATCTTGCCAGCAGGACTGGAAAGTCTACTTGAGAATGAGGCCAATGCAGAAGAAGTCAGAGAGAAAAGATCTACCTACAGAGAATAAGTCTCTGGGTAAACCTGGGAGTTTTAGTTATGCAGACCAGTGATTTCCTCTTTTATTTAATAAAATAAAACAGACTCATTTCAAGTTTCTTTTTTCTTTTCTTTTCTTTTTTTTTTACTTACAACCCAGGAGGTTCTGATCAATATACCTATTATCCACAACAACAAAAAACTTTTATGAGGATTAACTGTGAGCAAGGCCTGGGATAAGGCCTAAAGCATAGGTCCCTGTCTCTAATGGACTTACAGTTGGGTAGAAGTCTGGGTTCTATGTTACATGAGAATTAAGAATAGCAAGCAGCCCCATTAGCCCCCAAAGTTAGTTACACCAAAGGATAGGGGATAAGGGAGAAAGAGGTCTCAGGGTGTTGGGAGTAGGGCAGGGATGATGAAGAGAACTTGAAGGAGAAGGACTGAAGTTTGTGGTTTGTAAGTGAGAGGCAGTTTCAGGCCAGGTGGCCGAAACATCCATGTGTGGCCTGAGAAAAATAGGCTGAAGTAGAGAGGGTTCCTATTGGGAAGTTGTAGGGGTAAAGTTGAATAAAACATTCATTAAAAAAAATTTTGGCTTGACCAGGCGGTGGCGCAGTGGATAGGACGTCGGACTGGGATGCCGAGGACTCAAGTTCAAGACCCCAAGGTCACCAGCTTGAGCGCGGGCTCATCTTGTTTGAGCAAAAGCTCACCAGCTTGGACCCAAGGTCGCTGGCTTGAGCAAGGGGTTACTTGGTCTGCTGAAGGCCCGTGGTCAAGGCACATATGAGAAAGTAATCAATGAACAACTAAGGTGTCGCAATGCACACTGAAAAACAAATGATTGATGCTTCTCATCTCTCCGTTCTTGTCTGTCTGTCCCTGTCTATCCCTCTCTCTGTCTCTGTAAAAATAATAAAAATTAAAAAAAAAAAGTTGGCCTAAACTGTGGTGGCACAGTGGATAAAGCATCAATGGTTCAAAACTGGGGCTTGCCCTGTCAAGGCACATACGGGAAGCAACTACCATAAGTTAATGCCTTCTGGTCCTCCCTACCCCATTTCTCTTTTGCCTTTCTCTAAAAAAATCAATAAATAAAATCTTAAAAAAATAAAAGTTGGCCCTGGCCAGTTATCTCAGTTGGTTAGAGCGTCATTCCGATATGCCTAGACTGCATGGTCAATCCTGGTTCAGGGCACACACAAGAATCAACCAAAGAATACATAAATAGGTGGCCTGACCTGTGGTGGCGCAGTGGATAAAGCGTCGACCTGGAAATGCTGAGGTTGCCGGTTTGAAACCCTGGGCTTGCCTGGTCAAGGCACATATGGGAGTTGATGCTTCCAGCTCCTCCCCCCTTCTCTCTCTCTGTCTCTCCCTCTCCTCTCTAAAAAAATGAATAAATAAAAAAATTTTAAAAAAAGAATACCTAAATAGGTGGAACAACAAATTAATGTTTCTTTATTGGCCACAGCTTGTTAAACACAGTGCTATGTCTTAGGGATTCCATAGTGGGGAAGGCAGATGTAGTTTTGCCCTTCTGGGAACTACCATTCAAGGGGACAGATGGAATTGAACAGCTACATAATTGAAAGGAGAATTTCAGATTATGAAAAGTGTAACATACTAGAGAGGTGAGAAAACACATCCCAGAGAAGGTGACATTTATACAGATATAAAGGATGAGAGGAGCCTGACCTGGCGCAGTGGATAGAGCATTAGACTGGGACACAATGACCCAAGTTTGAAACCCCAAGGTCACCGGCTTGAGAGTGGGAACACAGACATGACCCCATGTTCACTGGCTTGAGCCCAAGGTCACTGGCTTGAGCAAGGGGTCACTCGCTCTGCTATAGCCCCTTCCCCCTCTCCCGTCAAGGCACATATGAGAAAGCAAACAGTGAACAACTGAGATGCTGCAACAAAGAATTGATGATTCTCATCTCTCTCTCTTCCTGTCTGTCTCTATCTGTCCCTCTGTCTCTGTCTCTCTCTGTCTCCGTCACACACATAGAAAAAAAAGGATGAGAGGAAACCAACTTTTCAAACAGGAGTGTGATGGGGAGAACATTCCAAGCAAAGGGGACAGCTGAGTAAAGGCCTCAGGAGGGAGAGAGGTCTGGCCATCATCAGTCTAGAGCTTCAAACTAAGGTATGGGCAGTGAGAATGTTTGGGGCTCAACTGTACCCCTCCACCTTTATTTCCTTTGTCTCCCCTCTACAGCTCATATAGAGGAAAAGGTGGCCTTCTCAACCCTGCCCATTTTCCGTGGTGTATGCTCCTGAGGAGTAGCTTCTGCCCAGGAACAGTGAGAGGAGCTGGCTCAAAGCCTCTACATATTATCCAGACCTAACCTCTCTCTCTCTGATGGGGTGACCAGTGGGAGGGAAGGCCTGTGTCCTGGGGAGAGCTATGCTGCTGGCCTGCCTTCTTGCCAGCAAGGCTGGAGGCATCAGAGTTATCCCCACAGTCCTCTGGACTGTCTTTTGGCCAGTGGCACACTTCTGTTTGCTGTGACTAGGCGGAATGAACGGGGAGGAGACATGGTGAAAAGAATTGTCCCCTTTCAAGGAGCCAAATTTCAGCTTGGGCTTGTGAGCACTCAACTCATGACCAACAGCCCAAATGGGACAACTGGCCTGGGGCCTAAAGGAAACCAGGTTGGGGGTGAGGAAGGTTCTGAGCCACTCTCACACCCTGGTCTGTGTGCCCATGGGGCCTGAAAACATGTTTAAGGATGAGTCTGGAACTCTCAGACCTTGCCCACCAGGCAACTGGTTCCAGAAACCCTGGGGAAGGTGAGAGCCCTTAGAGGACCTGCAGGTCTGTGCTCTGACTTCCCTTGCAAACGGAGGAGGAGGAGGGGGGGGAGGAGGGAGAGAAGAACTGAGCTTGTCCATGGCAGCGGGGGCTCCAGGAGAAAGCCAGCAGACACCATCATGTCTCAGACACCCGACCCAGGGCTGAGCAGGCTGCAGCTCTCAGAGAAAAACAAGCCCCTTTTTCCACTGCCACTTCCTTCTCTTCAACCCCCGGCTACGTCAGCACCAACATGTGCTGCTCAGATTGTGGTTTGCCACGGCTGTGGCCAGCCCTGGAGCTCAGGAAGTGACTCTCCTTTTGGTACTGTCTAGAGCTCTTGTCACACTTTCCGAAGGCTGATGGGCTCTGGCGGAAACATGGAGGGCCTGGCTTCAGTGCGTGTGGGGCAGCTTTGCTCTCACCTCAGAGAGGGTTTGAGGGGTAAGAAGAAACCTGCAGAGGCCAGGGAGAGGCTGGCTCAGAAGGCGCACTGAGAAGGTGGGGAGAAATGGAGACACAGAGAAAGGCAGGCGACATGAGAGAGAAAATCATCCAGAGTGTTGGAGTGTGAAGCCATCTCAATTTCAGATGGGGAACTGGGTGCCAGAGGCGAACCTGAGTCCTAGCATAGGTGGAGAAGGCCGTTCTGAGACGGGCCCATGAAGAGGGACGCAGAAGGTCACCTGGGCTCCGAAGAGGGTGCCTGGCGTGCTCCAGATGGAACCTAGAGGCTGTAGGGAAGAGACAAGAGAGAACTTGGCCCAAAGTGGGGGGTCTTCCTGAGAGAGTTGGGGTCTAGGCTGCTGTCCTGAGTCTGCCAAAGGGGTCACGTGCCAGAGTTAGGTTAGGCCTTTAGAGGAAAACTCAGGGGCATCATAACTTGGTGAGGTGGCACAGGGGGTCTGTTAAGGGAAGAGGGAGTGGGTGGAGGTAGATGAACACTTAGGTAAGGCTCTCTGGGTCCTCTCTGTCCCAGAGTTCTCTGCAGATACAGAAAGCAAACTACTGTCCTTGGACATCAGTCCCTCTGCCCTATGTTGGGTGGCCACTCTCCCAGGCCAGGGCTGGCAGGACCCTGGACTTAGAGGACAATCCAGCTTGTTGTGAATTCTTTGCTCCCCCTACCCCCAGCTAAATGTGCGGCAAAGTCGACTGCAGAAATCTCTGGAAGCTCGTTGAGCAGGCAGAGGGAGGGGGGTGTTACATAAGAGCCCACTGATGTGCAGGAAGTCTAGAGCAGCCTTTAGATGAGAAAGGCAGCGTTCCCATCCAGCCCCGAAAGGCAGGAATAGCAACGACAGTTATTTCTGGCCCCTCACCACTGCCCGGAGCTGGGCTGCTCAGCGCACGGCAGGTGAGCCTAGACTCTGCAGACCTGGTGTGAAGAGGAGGAGAGAGGGAAGCAGCCCCCAGGATTACCCCACTCTGGCACTGCCCTCACCCCTACCCCCACCCCCAAACACCAGAATGCAGCAATCAGGGGTGGTGCTTGTTTCCTCCTTAATCTCTAGATGCATTCTCTAACACACACCCCTCACCCACGAGACACACTGATGATGTGATAGTCTCTGTGCTAAACACTTTACAGGCATTTGTCCTCACCATGCCTCACAATGCATTCTTACCTCCATTTCATTGATGAGAGAACACACCCAGAAGGCAGTCGACTTGCTCAAGATCAGGGAGCCAGGCAAAGGTAGAGCCAAGATTCCAGTCCAGACAGTCTAACTTCAGAACCCTCTAGCTCAGTGGTCCTCAACCTTTTTTGGGCCACGGACCGGTTTAATGTCAGAAAATATTTTCACGGACCGACCTTTAGGGTGGGACGGATAAATGTATCACATGACCAAGACAAGCATCAAGATTGAGTCTTAGACGGATATAAGAGGAAATCTGGTCATTTTTAAAAAATAAAACATCATTCAGACTTAAATATAAATAAAACGGAAATAATGTAAGTTATTTATTCTTTCTCTGTGGACTGGTACCAAATGGCCCACGGACCGGTACCGGTCTGCAGCCCAGGGGTTGGGGACCACTGCTCTAACTGAAAACCCCACCTCACACGAACTGTTCTCGGGTCGTAGAATGAGTCAGACAAAGCTGTCACCCTACAGGGGTTCTTGAGTCAAGTGGAATAGGGGAGACAGACGTGAACGGGACATTTCAATTCAACAATTTCTCAAACATCTACTCCACTTTGGGCATTAGAGATACAAAGAAAAGTAAGAAGGGGGTTACTCCTTTTGCAGTTCACAGCCTAGCAAAGGAGGCAGGCTAGTAAACAAGCAAGTGCAACTGTGTGACCTGTGCTTTCTCAGGGAAGCACAATAGATGGGATCTCCCAACCCAGCTCCCACCCACTGAGCTGTCCCGGGCAGCAAGAAAGCCAACTTGCCATTTCAAAATAATGGCAGGAAGCTGGGTGGGAGAGGACTGGTGGTGAGACCAGGAAACCACGCTATAGTCCAGGACATAGAGGGTGCTACAGTCCAGGAGAGAGGGCACTACGGTCCAGGAGAGATGCGAGATGGTTCAGGATAGAGGGCGAGGGCTGGATGCATCAGCACCAGCTACCACAGACTCCCTTCAGGGCCCTCCCAATAGGAGGCAGGGAGCCAGAAAAAACAGATGCCCAACTTTGCTAAAAGGCAGCTTGGCCCAAAGTGCATTCCTTTTCTTGGTACAGTGGCAGTGGGATAGTCAGAGTGGCTAGATGGAAGGGGGTCCTCTCTTTTTCCTCCTCCAACCACCCCACTACTCTACCCATATGGAAACCTTGTTTTAGGGCAACATCGGAGTGAGTGACTGATGAGAAAGCTGGCACCCAGAAACAGGAGGAAGAGCTTCCATCTAGATTATCATCACACTGACAGGTGCTGTTAAGGGAAGGTAAGTTAGCTTCTCTCCTTATGAATAGCTGCAGAGGGGTCTTGGCTTTGCTCTGGGCTGAGGCAGCATTTCTGCTCCTATCAGCAGGCAAAGGATGAAGATCTATGGAATTTGCAGGACTCAGTTTCCCTCTGGTTCAGTTACAGAGAGAGAGAGAGCCATCCTGGTAGGATGATTGTCTTGAAGCTGATATTAGACTCAAATATCTTTTTTTTTTTTTCTGAAGCTGGAAACGGGGAGAGACAGTCAGACAGACTCCCGCATGCACCCAACCGGGATCCACCCGGCACGCCCACCAGGGGCTACGTTCTGCCCACCAGGGGGCGATGCTCTGCCCCTCCGGGGCTTCGCTCTGCCGTGACCAGAGCCACTCTAGCGCCTGGGGCAGAGGCCAAGGAGCCATCCCCAGCGCCCGGGCCATCTTTGCTCCAATGGAGCCTTGGCTGCGGGAGGGGAAGAGAGAGACAGAGAGGAAGGAGGGGGGGGTGGAGAAGCAAATGGGCGCCTCTCCTATGTGCCCTGGCCAGGAATCAAACCCGGGTCCCCCGCACGCCAGGCTGACGCTCTACCGCTGAGCCAACCAGCCAGGGCAATATCTTTTTTTTTTTTAATTGATTTTAGAGAGGACCTGGCTGATTTGCTCAGTGGTAGAGTGTTGGCCTGGCTTGTAGATATCCTGGGTTCAATTCCCAGTCAGGGCACACAGGAGAAACATGCATCTACTTCTCCATCCCCCTTGCTTCTCTCTCTCTCTTCTCCTCCTCTCCTGCAGCCATGGCTCTATTGGAGCAGTTGGCCCCAGGCACTGAGGACGGCTCCATAGCCTCCGCCTCAGGCACCAAAAAATGGCTCCGGTTGCAATGGAGCAAGGGCCCCAGATGGGCAGAGGGGCGCATACAGGGGTCTGTCTCTCTGCCTCCCCTCTTCTCACTAAATTTAAAAAAAAATTGATTTTAGAGACAGAGAGACAAGAACATAGATCTGTTCCTATATATGCCCTGATTGGGGATCAAACTGGTAAGCTCTGCACTTCAGAACAACACTAACCAACTGAGCTATCTGGCTAGGGTGGACTCAAGTATCTTATTTTATTTTATTTTTCCTTTTTTGGGGTATTTTTTCCGAAGTGAGAAGCATGGGGTGTGTGGGGGGGCAGGCAGACAGACTCCCACATGCGCCTGACCAGGATCCACCCAGCATGCCCACCAGGGGGTGATACTCGGCCCCTCTGGGCCATTGCTCCACCGCGATTGGAGCCATTTTAGCACCTGAGGTGGAGGCCATGGAGCCATCTTCAGCACCCGGGCCAACCTTGCTTCAATGGAGCCTTGGCTGCAGGAGGGGAAGAGAGAGACACAGAGAAAGGAGAGGGGGAAGGGTGGAGAAACAGATGGGCACTTCTCCTGTGTGCTCTGGCCGGGAATCGAACCTGGGACTTCCATACGCCCGCCGATGCTCTACCGCTAAGCCAACCAGCCAGGGCCTCAAGTGTCTTTTTTTTAAACGTTTTTTTTTTTAAATTTTTTATTTATTGATTGATTTTTTAGAGAGAGAGGAGTGAGAGAGAGATACAGAGAGAGAGAGAGAGAAGGGGGAGGAGCAGGAAGCATCAACTCCCATATGTGCCTTGACCAGGCAAGCCCAGGGTTTCAAACCGGCAACCTCACTGTTCCAGGTCGACGCTTTATCCCACTGTGCCACCACAGGTCAGGCTCAAGTGTCTTTTTTAAAAAAAAATTATTGCCGTAGCCCTGGCCAGATAGCTCGTTGGTTAGAGCACCATCCCGAAGCACAGAGGTTGCTGGTTTGATCCCCAGTCAGGGCACATGCAGGAACAGATTGATGTTCTATCTCTTCTAATTTTTCCCTTTCTCTCTCTAAAATCAATAAAATAAATATATTTTTAAAATTATTGTGATAGCCTGACCTGTGGTGGCGCAGTGGATAAAGCGTTGACCTGGAATGCTGAGGGCACCGGTTCAAAACCCTGGGCTTGCCTGGTCAAGGCACATATGGGAGTTGATGCTTCCTGCTTCTCCCCCCTTTCTCTCTCTCTCTCTGTCACTCTAACTCTCTCTTCTCTCTAAAATGAATAAATAAAATAAAAAAAAACACTAAGCTTTAAAAAATAAATTATTGTGATAAAATATACATGGCATATTTTAATCATTTTAAGTGTACAATCTAGTGGCATTAAGCACATTCACAGTGTTGTACAACTATCACCACTACCCATTTCCAGAACTCTTTTTCATCATCCCCAAATAAAAACCCTATACCCATAAAATACTAATTCCCCACCCTGCTCCCCTTTCCCCAGCCCCTGGTAAACTCTATTATAGTTTCTGTCTCTATGAATATGCCTATTCTAGGTACCTCATAAGTAGAATCATATTTGTGCTTTTGCAACTGGTTTATTTTACTTAGCATAATGTTCTCAAGGTTCATCCATGTTGCAGCATGTTGCAGAATTAGATTCCTTTCTAAGGCTATTTCATTGTGTGTAGCTATTGAATTGTGTTTATCCATTTATCTGTTGATGGACATTTGGGTGTTTCCACCGATTGACATTTGTGAATAATGCTGCTATGAATATTAGTGGGAAATCTGTTTGTGAACTCTTTTTGTTCATCATCTATCTCAGCAGAGATTCAAGTTAGATTTAAGAAGGACTTCCTGGTTTCCTACTACCAGTGACCAAAGCAACAGCATCTCCTGCTTTGGATAGTTTTGATAACCAGAGTCTCCTCTGCCTCCCCTAATCCCACCCTTAGACTGGGGATTATGCCTGGAATGGCTGCACTGAAACAGGATAGAGGCTTATAGGGGTCACTCTGGGGTCATGCTCTGGATGGTTTATTTTTAGAAGCTGGGTGGTGAGGGTTTTGTAGTCTTCTTTTGGGCCTGTTTGCCACCACTCCCACCCCAAACCCAACTTTCTCCTTTCTCTGGCAACATCCAGGCTGTCTCCCTTTTTCTCTCCCAGGCTAAATTGGGTGTGTGAGGCTGCTCTTCTTCCCAATTTAGCATTTGAATTAAAGTGAGAACTGAACATGGCTGGAAAGCTGATTCCCATCTGTGTGTGAGAGAGAGAAAAGGAACACAAGTGAGCCCTAGCACAGGCCAAGCAGTCAGAGGGAGGGGCTGTCCGGGCAGCAGCTGTGCTATCCTCAGGTGCAGGCCAACAGCTCAGCAGAGGGATGCTGAGGTCGGAAGGTTGGTGTTTTTCCCGGAGTGCTGCAGGGACATCATTTGAACATTCCACAAAAATGTGCCGAGTGCTTACTGTATGACCGGCTCCATACTGAATGCTGAGGAAGTAGTGGTGAACCAGACAGACCCATTGCCTACCACACGACTTTCAGTGTGGGGGCGAGCAGGCAATGGTCTGACAGTGTGGTGTGTGCTGTCAGGAGGGAAGAGCAGGGTGCCACAGGGTCTGGAGGGAGTAGGGTGGGGGAATCACATCTAAGCTGAACCCTGAAGTGCACATGGGAGTTGACCAGGGAAGCAGGAGAATAAGAGTGCTTGGGCAGGCCCTGGCTGGATGGCTCAGTGGTAGAGCGTTGGCCCAGCATGTGGATGTCCCGGGTTTGAGTCCCAGTCAGGGCACACAGGAGAAGTAACCATCTGCTTCTCCACCCCTCCCCTTCCTTCTTCTCTTTCTCTCTCTCTCTCTCTCTTCTCTTCCCGCAGCCATGGCTCAACTGGTTTGAGCGCATCTGCCCTGGTGCTGAGGATAGCTCCGTGGAGCCTCTGCCTCAGGTGCTAAAAAAAATATAGCTCGGTTGCCAGCAAGGCCACAGATGGGCAGAGCATTGGCCCCAGACAGGGGTTGCCAGGTGGATCTCAGTCTGGGTGCATGCGGAGTCTGTCTCTCTGCCTCCTCTCACTTGGAAAAAAAAAGAGAGCTTGGGCAGGCCCTGCCTAGATGACTTGGTTGGTTAGGGTGTCGTCCAAAGAACCAAGGTTGCTGGTTTGGTCCCCAGTCAGGGCATATGCAGGAACAGAGTTATGTTCCTCTCTCTCTCTCTCTCTCTCTCTCTCTCTCTCTCTCTCTCTCTCTCCCTTACTCCCTCACTAAAATCAATCCATAAAAGAAAAGAAAAGAAAAAAAAAAAAGAGTGCTTGGGCAGAAGGCAGTGGGAATGCGAAGATCTGAGTAGGCCAGGCTCCTGCAAAAGGCGCTGGCATCGAGGGCTCAAGAGCACCCACCTCTTCCTCCTTCTCCTCTCTCCTCCCCTTCTTCCAGGGGAAACAAAACCAAATGAGAGTGACTGAGGTCAGAGAAGTCTGGGAGCAGCTTAAGTCCCTTCTGCTCAGGCTCTAAATAGTTGAGGTGGGAGTGGGAAAGTCACAGGTCTTCTCTTGAGTCACCACTCAGAAAGCTGGGCCTGACATGTCCAAGATGGACATAGAACAGAGGAAATGATATCAAAGGAGGCACTGGTATCAGGAAGGGCCTTTGATTGATTTAGCTTACCCGTCTTTCCCTGGGGGCTGGCCGTATCAGTCGCTGGGGGACCTTTCCTCTTCTAACTTGATAGAAGTGAATCGTAATTCTGGCTGAGATGGGAACGGGTTGAAATCTTGGCAAAGAAAGACCTTCTCTTGGCAGAGACAGGGAAGAGCTCTCTGGGGGCCATGCATTTCTCTGTCAGCTCTCAAGTTCCCCAACAACAGGCACAGCAAAGGGATCCTGGTGTAAAACTTGCCATCAATATTTCAGGCAGCATTATTTATTGATCACTCATCTGGCTGGGACAAAAGGAGAGGGTAATTCATTAGGTATGCAGGGCTGATGGGTTCAGTTTGGGAAAGAGGTCAGGCAAAGGTAGATCACTGAGGATCTCCAGCCTGGTCTTCTGCAAAAATACCTTGGGATTCCAGGATTTGGGTATTAGGGTCTGTTTTCCTTTTTAACCCCATGATACCCCAGGTGACTATAAGTGAAGGGACATGGAACAGGGAAAATTGGGCAGACTTGGGACTCCCACTGTGGCTATCAGGGAGATCATATCCATGGACTCCTGCAGCTGGGTGGGCTTCCTTTCCCTGAGCCCAAGCTGTCCCCCCCAAGCTTCCTGTCTTTTGCCACCTCATGGGTCCCTCTCCTCAACTCACCCCGAAATAAGTTCAGAAGCCTCTCTAGATGCCATTTCAGAAGCCAAGTTTGGGCCCGTTGGGCTGCAGGGCCCTTCCTGGGTCAGCCTCACAATTTCCCTGCTCCCCAGAAGGGGTCTGATCCTTACCTAAATGGAATACCTGCCCTCTGGTCTGACCTTCTTTGGGTAGTAGGTAGGGGGTGTGCATACAGGCTGGGCTTAGAAAGGAATTGCTTGAGAATCTGTATCTGTCCTGTCTACCTGCAGGAATACTTTCTTTTCTTTTTTTTAATTTTATTTATTCATTTTAGAGAGGTGAGAAGGAGAGAGCAACAGAAAGGGAGAGAGAGAAGGGGGAGGAGCAGGAAGCATCAACTCCCATATGTGCCTTGACCTGGTAAGCCCCGGGTTCCGAACCGGCGACCTCAGCATTCCTGGTGGATGCCTTATCCACGGTGCCACCATGGGTCAGGAGCGGAATGCTTTCTTTATGAACCTCCAACTCCAGGGAGTGAGGCACGAAGCACTCTGCTCACCATATTTTAGGCATACCTGCTGCAGCAAAGATTGTCCCATGCAGGGGCGGGGGAATCCCACATTGGGAGGGAGCTGCGCCACCTACCGGGCCTTTTTCTTTTTGCAGGCATTCCTCCCACGCATTGCTGCCTCCAGCCTAGATGTGGGACAAGCTCTCTGCAGAACAGAAACGGCTCTAAGACTTTAGGTGACCTTTCCCTCCAGGCAGACCTTGCCGAGCTCAGAGAGAGAGAAAAAAAAACTGGGGGAATTTGGGAGAGAAATGGTCACATACTGGCTGAAATGTAAGGCAATGGGGAAGCCAGCAGTGGGTTTCAGCTTGGAAACAGTTTCTCCCAGTTATCCAGGATAGCACAGATACAAAGACCATGGCCCAGAGTCCTCAGAGCCCCTGCCTCCTCTGCCTTCCCCTATTTCCCAGGAATGAACAAGGTTGAGCTCAGCTCTGATGATGGAGGAAGAGCTGGCCCAGGTTGGAGCTGCTGGCTTTCCTGTGATATCACGGCCTGGAAATCCCATTTTAAGCTCATTCTCCAGGTGTGGGGCTCACAGACAAAAGGCAGGGGGAACCAGCCAAAGAACTTCCGTGCCTGAGGTCATTCTAGCCAGAAATCTCAGGCTTGGAGGGCTGTCCAGTGTCCCCAACATGATCTGGGTGTGGAACACAGGGCTGGACATCAGCCCACCCCCACTCCAAATCTAATTATCCCTCAATGCCCACTGCAGGCCCAGGCAGTGATTGAGCGCCCTCCATAGAGCTTGAGCCATATGCCTCTTTTCTTTTCTGACCTCTCTATCCAACTCTCCTGGCCTAGAGGGATTCACTGAGACAGAGGGGAGAGGGCAGCTGGTCCCAAAGAATGAGATAGCAAGGGTTCTCCTAGACTCAGATGTGTCCCACCAACCTCCTTCTAGGAGACTTCCCACTCATTCTTCTTTTTTTTTTTTTAGATTTTATTTATTCATTTTTATTGGAGAGAGAGAAGAGGGGAGGAGCAGGAAGCATCAACTCCCATATGTGCCTTGACCAGGCAAGCCCAGGGTCTCAAACCGGCGACCTCAGCATTCCAGGTCGACACTTTATCCACTGCGCCACCACAGGTCAGGCCTTCCCACTTATTCTTTTTTTTTTTTTTTAATTTTATTTATTTATTTTACAGAGACAGAGAGAGAATCAGAGAGAGGGATAGACAGGGACAGACAGACAGGAACAGAGAGAGATGAGAATAATCAATCATCAGTTTTTCGTTGCGCATTGTGACACCTTAGTTGTTCATTGATTCCTTTCTCATATATGACCGTGGGCCTTCAGCAGACTAAGTAACTTTTTGCTCAAGCCAGCGACCTTGGGTCCAAGCTGGTGAGCTTTTGCTCAAACCAGATGAGCCTGCGCTCTGGTGACCTCGGAGTCTCGAACCTGGGTCCTTCCACATCCCAGTCCGATGCTCTATCCACTGCGCCACCACCTGGTCAGGCCCCACTCATTCTTTTTGTCACTCCCCCATATCTCTTCTTCTCCCCTGCACCACAGTGGCCAGGCTCTGTGCCCAGCTCTAGGAGAATGATTGTTTCCATGGCAACGGACCAATGAGTTTAGAAAGCTGAGCATGTCCTTGTTGACACAGGGAAACCCAGATGTGCACGGAGAGCCTTGCAATGTGTAATGTGACAGTGACCTCAGCTACTGTCACTGTGGGTGCAAGCCCACGTGCGTGTGTGTGTAATGCAGCAAATGGGATTTAAAATTTTTATTTTTTCTATCTTCCCTCTTCTCACTGAGGTAAAATACAGCACACTCTGACAGCTCTCCCACATGAATCCACAGAGTCCAGAGGGATGTTAGTCTTTCTATTCCAAACTTTAGAGTTCACATAGCTAAAGCTCTGAGATGTCACAGGAGTCAGGATGTACCTGTGGGCGAGGCAGAGCCGTCCGTCGGTCGGGCAGAGCTACAGGTCAGCGGCCCTGAGTCAGCAGGCCCGCTGGACGGGGAGCCGCGCACCGGCCTTCCAGCCGGCCTCACGGCAACATGTTCAGCGTCTCAATCCGGGTGGGCTCCCAGGACAGAACGGCCCGCCGGGAAGAGGCCGCAGGCACGGAGGTGGTCGGGAGCCGGGCAGACTCCGAAGGAGCCCCGACAGTCGGAATGGGGGAAGGGGAGAGGGCCAGGAACGCAGGGGACGGAGTAGGGGGGGCGGAGGGGCACAGCCGGCTGACTGGGTGCGGGACTGGAGGGAGCAGCAAGTGGGATTTAGGTTAGAGAGGGTCTAACCTGCTTTCCTAGCCATATGGTAGTTGCTAGCATGAGACTGCAGCATCTTACTCTCTGGAGATCTTTCTAGAACAAGGGAGTTTCTCCTCTGAATTCTTCCCTGACACTTCCTCTCTTTCCTGGTAGAGAAAGGGGCCCATTTGCTCAGAGGCCAAAGGTGAAAGAAATGACTGTGAGAGGGCTGTTGACTAGAGGCTTCCAGTGAAGATGAAAGGGCATTTCCTACGTCACCTCCACTGTAACCCCAGTTCTGGACCTTCTTGGCCAGTTTGGCTCAAGTGTGTCTGGAGGACATACCACTATAATGCCAGAGAAGGAAGAGGAAAGCCTGATGCAGGGCGTTTTACCAACCTTGGGGCCAGAGGCTGCAGCTGGGTCCCGACACTCCCCGCCCCAGCCCATGCTCTGCCTCCTCCATTTTTCTTCCATGAGGCTGAGCTGCTCTTTATTTGCTCCCTTCTCTCTCCCTCCTCCTTCCTGCCCTCTCTCCCCCCTCCCTCTCCATTCTTTTCCTTTATCTTCTGATGCTGCTTCTACTCCCTGCCATCCTTTTCCTTTTCCTGGGTTCTGCCTTCCAGGGTCTCTTCCCAGGCAGTTGTGCCCCCAGACCCCTGGTGGCCTTGACTCTACCTCCCAAGGGTTCAGACCCCATGTCCTGCAGTTTCCCTCCTTCTGTCCTTCTACCTAGCCCAGTAGTAGATTAAGGCTCAACCTCTCCCTTCTGGGGCCACAGGGGGCTGCTTCTTTGGCCCCAGTCCTTGGATCCTGTCCTTGTCTGTTCCCACGGTCAGACATGGGTCTTGGGGCCGGTTCCCATCTCCACCCCCTTTCTCAGCCCACCTGGCAGTCTCAGGCTCACAGCCCTTCTTCAACATGTTTCAGTCTTTCTGGGCACTATGGCCATCCAACCCTCCAGCCCTGCCCAGCAGCCCACCCTCCCTTCCCTGGGGGCCTCACTGAGGTCTCTGTCCTCAGAGCTTATACCTGGCACTTTCCAGGGGGTACCAGAAAGTCTGTTTGGGGATGGGGGTCTCAGAGAAGGATTCTGAATGACAAGGCAACCCTAGAGGGTTGAGGACCCCAACCCTTCTTAAGTCTTGATCCCAGTTGGTCCCCTTAGTCTATCTTGAGCCCCAAACCATTTCCTCAGAGCTCCTTGTGTTCAGTCTGACCTCTTTCCCCCTCCCTCCCCAGCTGGGCCCTGCTTCTCACTCAGGTCCTTCTATCTAGACTGGGTGGGGCAAGAACAAAGCAGAGGCCGACATTAGTGAAGTGCCAGTGTTTGGTTTATTGGCTCATCCAATGCCAAAGGTCCAATAAGCATTTACTTTCCATTGAATTGGGAGCCCCTTGGTTCCTAAATTTCTTTTTCTTCTTCACACATTCCTCCTGGCTCTGACTGAAATCACAGCAGAAGCTGGGGCAAGGTGTGGGGTAAGGCTGGGCTCTGACAGGTCTGCTCACATGGGCCCAGTCTGCTTGGCACAGGAGGGGAGCCCTGGGGAATAGGAGGGTGGGCCTCCAGGTGTGCAGGAAAGGAGTTAGCTCAGCAGGGGCCTGGGGAGGGGGCTGAGGGATAGAGGAGCACAGTCCAGGGGCAGGGCAGGAATGGGAAGAGGCAAAAGAGAACCGAGGGCAGAGGAGGAGGTGAGAGGCCCCGCAGAGTCCCACTGCCCCATGGGCTGGCGTCCTTTGAGGCTCAGAGACTAGGAGGGAGGGCTGAGGGTAAGGGGAGATCACTGCTGGAGGGAAAGTCCTCTACCCCAAATCCCCCAGCCCTAAACCCAGAAACACACATCCACACGCACACACACACCCCTGGAACCCCACTTCTTTTTTGTGGGGCTGGTAGCACACACTTCATCCAATTCCCCAGCTACAGTTCTGGCCTGGCCATTCTGGTCATTTGAGCACACACTAAGCCCTTGTCCTCCGTTCACAGATGTGGTCTGGAGCCCCTGCCCCAGTTCTCTGAGGTGCCCCCCACCCTCTCTCCCCCCACCCTCTCTCCTCCAGGTGCCTTCGGGCCCATCTCTGGTCTATCTGGGCTGTGACTGCCCCCTACCCGACCCAGGGAGAGCAGCAGGTGCACGGTAGGACCTCAGAGAAGCAGATGGCCATGGTTTTCAACAAGGCACTGGGTGGGCGAACAGGACTGGAGCTGGGAGAATGGCAGTTCAGGCTCTGAGAAGCCCCCACCTCCTTGGGTAGCTCAGTTCTCAGCTCCAGGTCCAGCTTCTACCTCCAATTCTCCAGCAGGGCCTCCCTCCTTTTTCTCAAGCCCTTCCAGAAAAGTGGCCACTGGGTAGGCACCAGAAACAGCCATCTGAGGGGCCCTGGGGCCTGAGACACATGGGCTATGGGCACAGTGTGGAGCAGGGGCTCTGTAGTCTGCAGGGGGCCAGGACCTCAAGCCGAGTCACCCCCACCAGAAGTCTTCTTCTTGGGCCGGGTCTTCAGGGTCTTGGAAGCTAGTGGCTGTGGGAAAGAGGAAGACAGAGAGCGCTCAGCCAAGAGCCACAACCCTCTCCCCATCCCCCCAAATTCTGGGCTCTCACCTCAGCTTTGGGCACTTTTTTGATGGATTTAACCCTCTTAAGGGCCTTGTCTCCCACATCGTCCTCGGAGGCCTCTGTCCGGGAATCAGCCTGGTTTGTGCCAGACCTCAGACTCAGGGCAGGGTCATCTCCTGGTTATTGGGGGGAAAGGAGAATAGGAGTCCAGGTGTCTCTCCCATCTGGTCACCTCCTTGCCCCCCTGCCCCCTGCCCAGCTGTGGACCCTGCCTGTACCTAGGTCCTCAATGGTGTCAAGGAGGCTACTGGGGCCAGGTCGGAGGCGGCCGTCAGGCCCCTGCAGGGGCAGTGTATCCTCGTCCCGGATCAGGGTCAGGTCCTGCATGCTGAAGCTTCGGAGCTTCTCTGACAGCACCCCCTGGCCCTAGGGTCACCACCACGCACCGGGAGGACCGGAGAAAGGGGCGGGGTGGAGATAGAGGTCATCATGGGGCACTGGGAACCACTGGGCTCAGAGCCTTTCCCACACTGTCCACATCCAGTCCTAAGGCAGCATTGACAGGCTGGGGCCATACTTTCCCTTTGGATAGATGCGGAAACTGTGGCTCAGGGAGTGGATGTCACTTGGCCAGAGTGTGACAGAGCCAGGAACCCTGAGCTCCACAAGTCCCAAAGCTTCACAGCCCTGAGGACAGGGTGGAAGCAGAAGGGCCAAACCAGGGAGACAAAATGAACATGCTGTGGCCCTAGAAGCTTGGGGCACCCCCATCTCACCTTGGCAGCAGCTGTGACCGCGGCATTGGCGGCCAAGTTCAGGCCCCTCTTGCCCACCCTCATCATGGTCTCATAGCTCTTGTCTCGAGCCTGTGTGATGTACTCGTCGATCTCCTGAGGGGTCAGAGAGAAAGGAGGAAGAAGGGAAGGCAGGCCCTGCTCTGCTCCCTTGTTTCTCCCTGGACAAAGGCACTGCCTGCTGCAGTAGGCCAGGGCCTTGCTGGGTCACTTCAGGCTCTGGGCACCCACAGGGAAGGCTAGGAGTGTACGAGGCTGCAGGCACTAGGCTGCCTTAGCCTGGAGCCATCTGGGAAGCAGAGTGGGGGCAAACCTTCTCCTTGTTGGACAGTGTCGGGTGCACGAACTTGCGGTAGAGCACACTTGAGCCCTTGGTATAAGGGGACAGCAGCCATATCACAAAGGCGATCTTGAGCTCAAAGTAGAAGGGGAACCTGTTGGGGGAACAGAGGCAAGTGGCAGAGCCCAGGGCAGGGTGTCAGTAGGGTCATGAATCCCCTGTATGACCCTGGCCAGCTCCCCACCCTTTAGTGCATTGTGTTCCCCATGTAGCTCAGGAGACGTCATTTCTAATCTCAAGGAGGCTGGGAGGCTCAGCTGAGATCCCAAGCAGGAGCTGCCCTCAGCAGTGGCTCCCTTGCCCTCTTCTCTTTTGGGAGTCCCAGCCCTCTCACCCTGACTAGATCCCCCACTCCTCTGTCCTGGGGTCAAGACTAAGATGTGCTCCCTAACCTTCTAGGTCTACTGTGTCCGTACCCCCTTCTCCTCTCCTTCTTCTCAGGAAGATGGGGTTTCTCCAGCTGTGCTCTGGATCCTATCCCTTGCTTTTAAGGATTATTCTCCATTCCCCACAGTTCCCTCTCTCAGGTCACAAATGCCTAGGCAGGTCTCCTATATCCTCACAAAGCCTCCATCGAAGCTCTCTCCTTTGCTTGTGTTACTCAAGAGACATCTCCACTCACTGCCCTCAATTTTCAACCCACTTTCTTTCCTCTGCTAAAACTATTTTTCTCAAAGGCCATAGGCCCTTGTACTGCAGGACCTAGAATAACATTGTTTTGATTTAATATCATTTTGTTATAACATTGATAAGATGCTGTAGGAACTTAACTCTTATTTATATCAATTAGCCTATGGTAAAACTGGTTTCCTTATACTTCGTTTTGCTTAGAGTTGCATAACCTATTGCAAATTAAGTGAGGATTTACTGTAATCTACAACACAATAATCTTTTGTCCTCTACCTACCTCTCCCCAAACTCTTCTTGTGACTTCCAATGTACTGTGTATGCTATGATAGCCCTCTCTTCCAAGACGCATTTGCCCATTCAGTAAATATTTTTGAGCTTCTGCTGTGAATATACAGATGATTAAGATATTCCCTTCTTGTCCTCATAGTGCTCATGCCTTTGAAGTACAAGCATCCAATGTATATAGGACTGAATCATTTACAAATAGAGAAATTGAGGCTTAGAGATTTCTGACCTGCTGAAGGTCACAGTAAGTCTGGCAGAAACAGCTTTCCTGAATTCTATTGTGATGCTTTGGCTGCCACCAGAAACGTGAAGGGTATGTTTGTTCTTATTCTGTCAATCAGGCCAAGTCTGGGTTTGGGTTGGTGGCATCCAGAACCCTATAGAATTGTGGTCTCTACCCTGGGTTTCAATCTTGTTTGGCTGGCTGGGTAGCGAAAACGAGAGGCCCTGGACCCTGAGAAGCAGGGAGGGGATGCTGGACCTCACCAAGAGAGCACGATATCCGTGAGGGTCTCAGCTGTGGTGAAGAAGGCAAAGACGATCCAGTACATCATCCATTTTACCTAAGGGTACAGAGGGCAGCATTGGCTGGGGCCCGAGCAGCCTCTGCTTGCCAACCATGCTGGGGTCCTGTGGGAAAGGGACTCTCCGACCTCAGCTTTGCCTGAGGGTCACACCCAGGCAGGGGAAAAGGAACATAGAGAAACCTCCTTTGAATTAGGGCCTCATTAGTGCCAACAGCGTTGGTACAAAGTCACCCCATCTATAACGTGACCCACTGTCCTCCCCTATGTCTGCCATGCGGGTTGGGTGGGAGCTGAAGGGTCATTCACTCACATATTCCTTCACGTTTTTTGTCTTCACAGCTTTGTAGGAAGAATAGGCTGGGTACAGGGTGCCAAAGATGAGCCTAGGGAGGCAGGCATGGTTACTGGGCCCCTCTGCTAAGAGCAGTGGCCTCTCCCTCCCAGCTCTGCCTCAGTCTCTGGGTAGGTAAACAGGAATTGAATTGATGAACTCAAGACTCAGGTGACACATAAGCATGGAGGTCCCAGTCAGCTAAGGTGATGTCCCTACCCACCTCTATTCAGTTTTTCTCCAGCCACTGATATATAGAAAGACCCAGAGGCCAGAAGGTTTAATGTGGTCCCTTCAGCCACAATCCTTGGTTGTGCACATACATGGGAAGTGAGGAGTCTAATCACTGCCATGAGGGTGTCTTTCTTCTCCAAAAACCATGTGCATTCATACCCATCTGCCCTTCCCCTCTACCTCCCTATCTCAGAGCCAGACTGGGTCGGGCCAGGTCTACCAGGGAAACTGACACTAACAGGGCACTCTACCTGGCAGTCAGAGGCCCTAGGGAGCAGAGGGCATAGGGCAGGAAGCCCTGCAATGGGCAAAGAGGTTTATTCCCCTCATGTAAACACTCTTGGGGCTAATCTCAGGGGCGGGGAAGCTGAATTTGAAGCCCTGGCTGGAGTAGACTTGGTGGTGATCCCCTTAGAGACCACAGATAGGTCTCAGGTGAGGGGATAAGAGGGCTACACCCCTCAGGGAGCTCATCCAGACAGGGAGAAGCAGCCACTCTGGAGGCTACTGGATTCCCTCTGGGGTGGGATGGGAAAGAGGAAGAGGAAGGAAGGAGATGAGGGTGGATCCAGAGGAAGCCAGGACACAGCACATTACGGCACTGAATGGGAAGAAGGCAGCAGGGATTGGATTCCGGGGTGTCAGTCCCCATGGTAGAGGCTGAGGGCCAGGATCCTGAGATGGGGCAGGGGTTGGTTGAGGCCCACGTGGGGCCTCTGGCAGACCCAACCCTTTGACAATGTGGGGGTCCTGCCTGTATCCCAGGGACCCGCTTTACAGAGCCAGGATATGTCATAACTGGCCTGTGGATATAGGAATTGGGGTGGACTCCTAAAGGACAAAATCTGGGGTTGTGGGAGCAGGATTCCCTCCTGGAGCCTGGGGGAGGTGGCAGTAACATAACTCCATGATGTGGCTGGCAGCCTGGAATGAAGGCCACCTAACGCCCTGCCCTCCCCTACATAGCTTTCATGATCCCAGGCTGAGCACACACATCTCCTGATTACCTCCCACACTTTGTCCTCCAAGCATCTCTGCTTTCCCATACCCAAATGTTGCACCTGGGGACCTTCAGGGCATGTGTCCTCCTCCTCCATCTCTGGACAGTCAGTGGAAGACAGAAGAGGGACTGGCCTTTTGGGGAGGCCAAGGCTGCTGCTATGGCCCTAACTATGGAATGACGAGGCCCTGCCTTGCTCTCCACTCTTCCATTAGCTCTCTCCTCCCAGGGAGATGAGGGTCCAGGTCTGAGCAGCTCCTCCAGACCAGATCTGCTAGGTGGGGGAAGGGACATGCCCGCCTCCCCCATAAATCAAGCCATGCTGCTCAGCCCTTAGGATGAGGAAAGGAGAAGGAGCAGAAAAATAAAAAATAAAAGGGGTGGGAAGCCAGGCCTGCTAGTCCTGGGTCCCACACCTCGATGTCTCTAGGGATCCCAAATAGGGACGGTGTGTCTTTAGGTGACTGTGCCGTTAGAAGCGGCAGTGGTCCATCCCGGGCTTCAATACCCCTCAATCCCCTCCCTCAGCCCCCACCCCCCTCCCAACCGCCGCGCCGCCCGCCTGCCCCGGCACTCACACCACCAGGCGAGAGATGATCCAGGACACCATGGCGGGGCGCGGACCCCGCCCGGGCGAGGATGCAGATGTCGGGGGTCCAGCGGCCGTGGCAGAAGCCGCAGTAGCAGCAGCAGCAGCAGCCGCCGCGGGGGCAGCCGAGCAACCAACCTCCGCTGTTAAAGGGGAGGTCCCTGCCGCAGCAGCGGGCTGTGGGCGGCGGCGGTTCTTAAAGGGGAGGCCACCGCGCCCCCCGCACCTGCTGTCGCCGGGCATGCGCCTTTGACCCTCAGTGCCCGTCCTTCCTCTCTAATCTCTCGTTCACCTTTTTGGGTTCCAAGGCCTGGTTAAGGTCCTCAGAGGCCTTCACGGTTCCATCCTGACATCCCAGCCCTTCTCCTGCTCTGCCCACATTGTGCTGACTTAATTAAACATTACACGAGGAATAACATCCGTGATTTTGAGTGCTTATTGTGTGCCAGCCTGTAAGGCGGAGGTTATAATTATCTTCATTTCAAAGATAAGGAAATGTGGTTTATGGAGGTTCAATAATTTGCCAAGTGTCACAAAACCATAAGGCAGTCCACTTTAAATTTTATTTATTTTTATTTATTTATTTATTTTTACAGAGACAGAGAGTGAGTCAAAGAGAGGGATAGACAGGGACAGGCAGGAATGGAGAGAGATGAGAAGCACCAATCATTAGTTTTTCATTGCGTGTTGCGACACCTAAGTTATTCATTGATTGCTCTCTCATATGTGCCTTGACCACGAGCCTTCAGCAGACCGAGTAACCCCTTGTTGGGCCCAGCGACTTTGGGTTCAAGCTGATAGGCTTTGTGCTCAAACCAGATGAGCCCGCGCTCAATCTGACGACCTCGGTGTCTCGAACCTGGGTCCTCCGCATCCCAGTCCGACGCTCTATCCACTGCACCACCGCCTGGTCAGGCCAGGCAGTCTACTTTTTTATTTATTTATTTATTTATTTATTCATTCATTTTAGAGAGGAGAGGGAGAGAGAGAGAGAGAGAGAGAGAGAGAGAGAGAGAGAGAGAGAGAGAGAGAGAGGAGAGACAGAAACTGGAAGCATCAACTCCCATATGTGCCTTGACCAGGCAAGCCCAGGGTTTCGAACTGGCGACCTCAGCATTTCCAGGCCGACGCTTTATCCACTGCGCCACCACAGGTCAGGCAAGGCAGTCTACTTTAAATAGGCTATTTCTCCCAACTGCTGACTAGAAAACCTTCTACCCCACCCCCACCCCCTACAGGCCCTGTAAAGACACCTACCTACCAAGAACTCCTTAAGTCTAAGGAATATAGCTGCATCTGTCCACCCCACCTCTTCTCAGCCATCACCAATCACCCCAGTTGGAAGAAAACTCCCTAATCTGACCTGTCAGTTTCTAAGCTTTGCAGGGAAGCCCTGTGCTCTTAGGGTGAACACCTGGGATAGGGGAGTCAGACCTTCTTTGAAGGCCTGGAGTCTAGGTTGGAGGTGGATTCATGAGCTCCAGTTCCACCCCCATCAGCAAGCACTGGTGGCTATGTATGCCCTAATTCTGAAGACATTTATATCCAGAATGTAGGCTAGCACTAGCCTGTCCCAATTTTCACCAAAACAATATAGCTCCAACCTCCCTAACTCCTTCTCCCTAGTGCTTGCTTTCCTTTCTCGCCTCATCTACCCTTATGTGGAGGTGTAACCCTTTTGGTGGTCACAGCATCAGTTCATGCAGTCCAGGCTGAATGGGCTCTGTATTTCAGTTGTCCTATTCAAACTCGGTATCTTTGAACCACACAAAGTCTGTTTCCACCCTGATAATTGCATTTCCAGGTTTAAACACTTTGGAAGACATTTTCCCACAGGCTCCAGATAAGTAGCCTCTGATGACCCCTCTTGCTATTCTTTACAACTTCCTCTTCAAAAGGCCTTTTCTAATTAGAATACGGTCTGTCCTAACTCTTCAAGCCACGTTTGCTGCTTGATTAAAATGACCCCTATTTGGATATTCTCCCACTAACTCCGAGGTGGATCTACAGCCACATTTCATATGTGGGCAGCAGGCCTCCTGTTTTAAGGAACTCCACCAGCGTGTCCAGAGCCTTGCTCAGGCCACCTACCATGAGCCTTTCCCCCCAAATTGCCCCAGGAAGGTAGGATCCCACCTTCCCCACTCCATTCACTGAATAAACTATGGGAAGCCAGTCTTTTCTCCCATCCTCTAGCTCATGTGGGCCCTTTTTCCTCACTCCCAGGCACTCAGACCACAATGACCTTAGCACTTCCCTCTCCCAACTGGGAACCAATTTGGAAGCAAAGGGCAACAAATGTGATGAAGATCTGAAAATGAACCATCCTCCACTCCCAACTCCACCCTCCACCGGCCTTACATTTTAGAATGGCTGGCACAAGAAGAATTTGGTCCACTCCAAATAGATTTGTTAGATTTTTAATAAGAACATGGAAATCCCAATCAGCCCTTCAACAAAATTAAAATACAGAAAGTGAAATTAAAAGTATTCTACAGTAAATAACTTTTATTAAAAAAAAAAAAAGTAACTGTGAACATATAAACAAGCCTGCAGGGCACTACAGTACAGCCGGAAAGAAGATAGATACATTTCCCAATGTACCCAGGGGCCAATGAATTCCATTATTTTCAAATAAATTCTTAATAAAACTCCACTAAGTTGGAAAGTTTTGCTGAAAATATTTCTGGACAAAAGACCCCCAAAACCAAAAAGCCTCATGTAGGAAACTCAAACTTTCCTTCACATTTGAAACTGTTAAGAGGAATCCCAAGGGAATGCTCGTAACAGGTGGAAACGGTTCCTGGAGTCCCCAGTGTGTATATGTGAGGAATACACCACAGCTCAGACATGACCAAGTTCTTTCTCAGCTGACTGTTCCCTCAAGATAGGACTGAGATGGGAGGGAGAAAAACTAAAAGAATCTTAAAAAGCCAATTCTTTTAAATTCTGCTTTGGCTGATTTTGTGCTATAATGGGCAGTTGATTTCTAAAAATCATATTTCTTCAAAGAGTTTTATCGAAAGGAAGACTAAATGTAATGTGCCTTTCCTCATAACCCAGGAAAACAACTGTGGTATTTCAAAAATTCTAAAAATATCTACTTTCATGAAATAGTAACTATTTCACTACAAACCTATTTTTCACTAAATACACACATATCCTAATCCTGGAGCCTCCTGGGAAAAGCAGTGGGTTCTCCCTCAGTCCTGCAAGACTCCAGTGTTCATGGGAGATGCTGGGGAATGGCTTCACCCTGTCTCCTGGGATGGGCTGTGTCAGAGGTCACGTGCAGAGACGCTGCCAGGCTTCCACCAGGCACGTTTAAGCAAGTGGCTCCTACTTGTACCAGTTATGTAATTCCTCACACCTCCAAACATTCCCATTTAACTAGGCACGAGAGAAAAAAGAAAAGAACGGTGTGCCCACATTCCTTGTTTCCATGAATCCCAAATCACAAGACTGTGCAGGAAAGCCCAGCGGTGTTCAGGAAATTCAGAGTCCCAAAAGGCCACAGGATGGGAATGTGGCACCCTCGGCGTGGAGTCTGAAACTGTGTGTGTGAACAGTGCAACTTTCCTGTGTCAACCTTCAGTGTTGAGGCAGCATAGAAAAGAGTGGCTGGAGACTTTGTAATACTGACCACACTGGCTCCGAGTGAAGGGCTTCTGCTCCAGCAGAGAACCCTGCCGTTCCCTGTATGTGTGTGAGTGAAAGACCTGCTTCACAGGGGAGTCTGGAATTTCTCCACGCCTAAGACCTTGCCAGTTTGGATTCATGAGCCTTGAGGGTTCCCACAGCATCTTTCACTGCATGATAAATAATGTTCTTCACCTGGAGAAAGCAAACAGCACAGTCAGTTTATTGCAGCCCTACAATGTCTTGTGCAGATGAAAATGGATGCTGTACAATGCCCACTGGTTAGTGAGAAAACTCCTCAACCAGGACTGCGTGCTTCCCAAATCAATCCCAACAGTGACTTACAAGTTTCATAGGTTACATGAGGTTCATATAGTAAGAAAATAATAAAATCATTTGAAAGGCTATATAATCACTACCATCTATGTGCTTACTATGTGCTGAGTACCATTGCTAAGCTCTTTACGTGAACTTTCATTTAATTCTTATCATAATCTTGTGAGGTAGATTTTTTTTAAGACTTTATTTATTCATTTTAGAGAGGAGAGAAGGAGGAGAGAGAGAGAGAGACAGAGAGACAGAGAGAGAGAGAGAGAGAAAAGGGGAGGAGCAGGAAGCATCAACTCCCATATGTGCCTTGACCAGGTAATCCCAGGGTTTTGAACCGGCGACTTCAGCATTCCAGGTTGATGCTTTATCCACTGCGCCACCACAGGTCAGGCTATTTTTTTTTTTTTTTACAGAGACAGAGAGTGAGTCAGAGAGAGGCATAGACAGGGACAGACAGACAGGAACGGAGAGAGTTGAGAAGCATCAATCATTAGTTTTTCATTGCGCGTTGCAACACCTTAGCTGTTCATTGATTGCTTTCTCATACGTGCCTTGACCGCAGGCCTTCAGCAGACCGAGTGACCCCTTGCTGTGGAGCCAGCGACCTTGGGTTCAAGCTGGTGAGCTTTTGCTCAAACCAGATGAGCCCGCGCTCAAGCTGGCGACCTCGGGGTCTCAACCTGGGTCCTCTACATCCCAGTCCGATGCTCTATCCACTGCGCCACCGCCTGGTCAGGCTAGATTTTTATTTTTAATTCAGTGAGAGGAGGGCAGGCAGACAGACAGACTCCCGCACGTACCCAACTGGGATCCACAGAGCAAGCCCACAAGGTGGCGATGCTCTGCCCATCTGGGCATCACTCCATTGCTCAGCAAAGAAGCTCTTTTTAGTTCCTCAGGCAGAGGCCACGGAGCCACCCTCTGTGCCTGGGGCCAAATCGCTCCAATCAAGCTATGGCTGCAGGAGAGGAAGAGAAAGAGAGAGAAAAACGAGAGAGAGAGGGGTAGAGAAGCAGATCACTTCTCTTTTGTGCTCTGACCGGGAACTGAGCCTGGGACATCCACATGCCAGATCGATGCTCTATCACTCAGCCAACCGTCCAGGTCCATGAGGTAGATTTTTATAAAAAATGTATTGACTGATTTTAGACAGAGGAAGAGGAAGAGGAAGAGAGAGAGAGGTAAAGAAGGAAGGAGGAAGGTAGGGAGGGAGGGAGGGAGGGAGGGAAGAGAGAGAGAAGTACTGACTTGTTCCTGTATGTGGCCTGATCATGGATCGTACATGCAACCTTTGTGTATCAGGACAATGCTCTAACCAACCCAGCTATCTGGCCAGGGCTTGTGAGGTAGATTTTATTATTAGTTTCATGGTCAACCTTGCCTAAGATCCTGTACTGAATAAGAATGCACTAAAACAAAGTGGGCAGGTAGGATTATTGGGTATTTTTTCCTTTTGTACTTATATGTAATTTCTAATTTGTCTAAAAGGAACATGCACTATGTGTGAAGTAGGAAGTTATAATAAAAGTTATTAAAAGAAAGTGAACACCTGGCCGGTTGGCTCAGCGGTAGAGCATCGGCCTGGCGTGCGGGGGACCTGGGTTCGATTCCCGGCCAGGGCACATAGGAGAAGCCCCCATTTGCTTCTCCACCCCCACCCCCTCCTTCCTCTCTGTCTCTCTTCCCCTCCCGCCAAGGCTCCATTGGAGCAAGGATGGCCCGGGCACTGGGGATGGCTCCTTGGTCTCTGCCCCAGGCACTAGAGTGGCTCTGGTCCCCGCAGAGCGACGCCCTGGAAGGGCAGAGCATCGCCCCTGGTGGGCGTGCCGGGTGGATCCTGGTCGGGCGTATGCGGGAGTCTGTCTGACTGTCTCTCCCCGTTTCCAGCTTCAGAAAAAAAAAGAAAAAAAGAAAAAAAAAAGTGAACAGCCTAAAGACACTTTTAAACCAAGATGGTGATTATTTCTGGGGAAGGAAAAGTGGGGAAATGGAATGAGAAGGGCAGACTTCAATAATGTAGTTATTACATATGTGTGTATGTTTTATTCCTTAAATTGTGTGATGGGCACACAGGCCCTCTTGTGCTACTCTCCACTAAATATTTTGTATTAATTCAACAAAAAATTACTAAGAACCTACTATATATCCAATGTTGTGCTAGGGAAAAGCAGAGAATATAACAGTTAAATCTCTACCTTCACAGAGCTCAAACAGCCTACATTCTAGTAGGGATAAAAACCAACAGACAGGCCCTGGCTGATTGGCTCAGTGAATCAAGCATCAGCCAGGCATGCGGATGTCCCAGGTTCAATCCCCAGTCAGGGTACACATTAGGACTATCTGCTTCTATTTCCCTCCCTATTCTCCTTCTGTAGCCAGTGGCGCTGAAAATAGCTTGGTTGATTCCAGCATTGATTGGCCCCAGGGGTTGCCAGGTGGATCCCGTTAGGGGCACATGCAGGAGTCTATCTCCTCGCCTATCACAAAAAAAGAAGAAAAAGAAACCAACAGATAAAATACAAAGTATGTTAGATGGTAAAAACAAACAAACCCCCCTCTCAAACAAACAAAACAAAACAGGAAAAAATAAGGCAGTGACAAAGGATTGAAAGTGCTGGAGTTGACCTGTTAGAAGTAGAGACCTAATGGAGGTGGAGTCTGATATATGAATTCCTAAACAGTTGCACTATGTCTATAATGTCAATATTACCTATTCATCAGTGTGATTGTACTCTGTGTAAGAACTTTATGGTTGAAATATTCTATAATTTTTAAAACAGCCTGACCAGGCGGTGGCACAGTGGATAGAGCGTCAGACTGGGATGCAGAAGAACCAGGTTCGAGACCCCGAGATCACCAGCTTGAGCGCGGGCTTATCTGGCTTGAGCAAAAAGCTCACCAGCTTGAGCCCAAGGTTGCTGGCTCAAGCAAGGGGTTACTCAGTCTGCTGAAGGCCCGCGGTCAAGGCACGTATGAGAAAGCAATCAATGAACAACTAAGGTGTTGCAACAAAAAACTGATGATTGATGCTTCTCATCTCTCCCTGTTCCTGTCTGTCTGTCCCTATCTATCCCTCTCTCTCTGTCTCTGTAAAAAAAATTAAAACAAAATAAAACAGCAATATAAATCAGATTCAGGGTTGAAGGTGACTGAATCTACCAGCAACCAAGAAAAATCTCCAGCCTCACTGGTCACTAACCAAAAAAGACACACCTGAGCCATAGGCATGATGGGGAAAATGGGCCACAGGTGAGAGTCTGGGAGAGCGTGTATTCAGATTGCTGCAGTTCTGCCTTGGTAATCTTTCTTCTTTATTCTTTCTTGTTTTATGCTACTAAAGTACCCAATGTATTAACAATGAAATTCTGCCCTTAAAGTTCCAATCCACTTCAGGAACAGAGGAAAACCTAATCTGATGGTCCAGCTTAGATCTACAAGGGTAAACAACCTCACTCCTCTTATGGACATGAACTTGGTCCCTAGCAGAGCTCTAAAGAATTGAGTCTGCACAGAAATCTGCTGTGAGAAGCAGCTTCAGAGAAATATCCCTTCTCAGAAACATGTTCAGAACTAACTGTGACAATGCTTTTCCCACTTGACTGGGGAAGTCAGTCTAGTCACAGTTACTAACACTGAAACACTGTATCTTCCAGGGGCAAAGAAAGAGAAGACTTATACTGTGAATGATTCGGCTAAAACAAGAACATTCTCTCTAAAACCAAACCTGAAGAGGAGTCCATATCCCCCAGACAGAGTTCCCTTTATCATCTTTCCACAGTTTTACCTCTCAGAGAATACCCTCAGAAACAGAATGGGCCTCCTCTGTATGTAGCCAAGTAGGAGACCAGAAGACAGTGTGGGGGTGAAGGAGGAGCTATTTACCTGCAGTTTATCCTCATGGTTTGTATGGGTGTTAGAGAGATGCCTGAATTCCTGCGTTAGGCGGAAACAGTGCTTTACATGTTCTGGAGATACAAAATCTTCTGCTACTTTTATGCAACTGTATAGATTGTGCACCTGGGAGGGGAAAAGTACAGAGGGAAACTATCAGACATTAGAGATTCAGTAACACATGCAATATGTCCATGATCAAGTTAAAAACCCCTGTAAGTATATAAATGTATAATTAAAACATATATGAGTATACGAGTAGAAAAGGATCTAGAAAAATATACACCAAACTGTTAACAGTAGCCTACCTCTGAGGAAGGCAGGTGGAGGGGCTTGAAAAGGGGTATGGGCCTGACTGGTGCCGGTGCAGTGGATTAAACATCAACCTGTAATGCTGAGGTTGTTGGTTCAAAACCCCATGCTAGCCTGGTAAAGGCATATACGAGAAGCAACTACTATGAGTTGTTCCTCCCTTTCTCTCTCAAATCAATAAATAAAAATTTAAAAAGGGGGGGGGGTATGGGAGCTGAGCTGGAACTTTCACTTTCTCTTTTGACAGTCTCCACTGTTTAAAAATCTTTAAATGAGCCTGACCAGGCAGTGGCGCAGTGGATAGAGTGTAGGATTGGAATGCGGAAGGACCCAGGTTCGAGACCCCAAGGTCGCTGGCTTGAGCAAGGAGTTACTCGGTCTGCTGAAGGCCCGCAGTCAAGGCACATATGAGAAAACAATCAATGAACAACTAAGGTATCACAACGTGCAACGAAAAACTAATGATTGATGCTTCTCATCTCTCTGTTCCTGCCTGTCTATCTCTCTCTCTGACTCTGTCTCTATAAAAAAAAAAAAAGGAAAAAAAAAGAAATCTTTAAATGAGCGTTTAAAATTACATAGAAGAAAATTAAAAACAAACAAACATAAGTTATAGTTTAAGAGCAACTGGTTGGCCCTGGTCAGTTGGCTCAGTGGTAGAGTGTCGGCCTGGCATGTGGAAGTCATGGGTTTGATTCCCGGCCAGGGCACACAGGAGAAGCGACCACCTGCTTCTCCCGCCTCTCCATCTCTCTCTCTCTTCCCTTCCTGAAGCAAAGCAAAGTTGGCCCTGGGTGCTGAGGATGTCTCCCATGGCCTTGCCTCAGGTGCAAAAATAGATCGGCTGCCAAGCAACAAAGCAGTTGCTCAGATGGCAGAGCATCGCCTGGTAGGGGGCTTGCCCTGTGGATACTAGTCGGTCAGGACACATGTGGGAGTCTGTCTCTGCCTCCCTGCCTCTCACTTAATAATAATGATTAAAAAAAGAGTAATCTCGCTCTGGCTGGTTGGCTCAGTGGTAGAGTGTTGGCCTGGCATGTGGAAGTTCTGGGTTTACTAGTCAGGGCACACAGGAGAAGAGCCCATCTGCTTCTCTACCCTTCCCCCTCTCCTTCCTCTCTGTCTCTCTCTTACCCTCCTGCAGCCAAGGCTCCACTGGAGCAAAGTTGGCCTGGGCGCTGAGGATGGCTCCATGGCCACCTTCTCAGGCACTAGAAGGGCTCCAACGGCAGTGGAGCATTGCCCCCTGGTGGACATGCCAGGTGGATCCTGGGCGGGTGCATGTGGGAGTCTGTCTGCCTGCCTTCCCTCCACTTCTCACTTAGGAAAAAAAAAAGAAAAAAAGAGTAATCTGTCTAATCCAGCCATTTGTATCTATTGCTAGATTAGCAAGAAAGTGGAAAATAAGGAAGACCATGGAACTGTGTGACCCAACTCCTAAGATGGAACTCACCTGGTGTGGGGCTCCAGCAGGTATGAAGACTGCATCTCCCAGGAACTGAACGATGGCCCAGCCTTGCACGCCATACTCTTCATAGAGCCGCTTACGGAGGGTCTGGTCCAGGTACCAACTTTGGTCATGAATTGGGTCATGATCAGGGGGATTTTCTTGGCCTTGTTCTTCTCCAACCTGAAGCCATGATCAAAACACAAAGTCTTCAAATACAAAAAAATTGTTAACAGCATAAATCCACCTTGCAATGTCCCTAGTGGGCCAAAGCTTCTGCTTTTTCTTATTCAACATCCTCCAGGTGTAGAGTCAGGCCTTTGGGGCATGTTGATAAGAGGCACAGGTCTTTAATGCCAAGGAAGCCCACATGAAAAACCTAGGCAGGTTGTTCAGCGCCCCCAGACCTTTGATGTGTGCAGCTCACTCAGGGGCATACCTTTCGGAGCAGCTCCCGGATCTTCTCTGCATCCTTGGCTGCATAGATGTGCCACAAAGCACCTGGCTTCTCATTTCCATCGTGAATCCTCTGCTTTGTCACCTCATCAGCATCTCCCTCGTCAATTGTCTTGAGTACTTCTGAAAAGAGCAAAACGCCACTTTTCAATAAAACCAGTCATTTCAGTACTTCTGCATGAAGCAAAACGTCTAATTCAAACAAGTTTAGTTTCTACTATTGTATTCTTAGAGTAATAGAAGATAGAATCAAAGAATCAAAACTCACACAGGTCTGAGCTTCCTAAACACAGGAGGAGTGGCCGGAATCTTCCTTACTTAACCTCTGTTAAGTAAGGCATAGTTTTCCTTTAAAACATACCTCTTGTTCAAACTGTGTAGCCCTATCTTATGTTCAAATTGCAGGTTATTTCCTGTTGCAAGTAGATGACCTCTATACTTTCTCAAGAATTCTTTTGGCCCTGGCTGGTTCGCTCAGTGAATAGGGCCTTGGCCCCAAATGTGGACATCCTGGGTTCACGATCCCTGCTCAGGGCACCCATAATAAGTGATCATCTGCTTCTTTTTTCTTCTCTCTCTTCTCCTCTTTCAGCCAGTGGCTCGACTGGTTTGAGCATAAGCTCCAGATGGGGGTGTTGGGTGGATCCCGGTCGGGGCACACACGAAAGCCTGTCTCTCTATCTCCCCTCCTCTCACTTAAAAAAAAAAAAAGCCTGACCTGTGGTGGCACAGTGGATAAAGTGTCGACCTGGAAATGCTGAGGTCGCCGGTTCGAAACCCTGGGCTTGCCTGGTCAAGGCACATTCGGGAGTTGATGCTTCTAGCTCCTCCCCCCTGTCTCTGTCTCTCTCTCCCTCTCTCTCTCCTCTCTAAAATGAATAAATAAAATAAAAATTAAATAAAAAACAAACAAACAAAAAAAAAACAACTCTTCTAAGCTCTATGCATTCTATGGATTTAAAGCCATGAAGTGTAAAGCTCCTCTGGCAAGGTAAGAGGGCTGGTTTCTAATGCTTATATGTTATAATCCCTCAAAGGACAACACAGTGGCAGGATATGCAGGTATAGAGCATCAAAAGCAAATGAGTGTGCCCTGACCAGATAGCTTGGTTGGTTCGAATGTCATCCTTATCACAAAAATTGCAGCTTCCAGGCCCTAGCTGCTTGGTTCAGTGGCAAAGCTTCAGTCCGGTGTGTGGAAGTTCCACGTTGCATTCAATTCCAGATTCCCAGTCAGGGCACACAGGAGAAGCGCCCATCTGCTTCTCTACCCTTCCCCTTCTCCTTCCTCTCTGTCTCTCTCTTCCCCGCTCGCAGCCAAGGCTCCACTGGAGCAAAGTTGGCCTGGGCACTGAGGATGGCTCCATGGCCTCTGCCTTAGGCGCTAGAATGGTTCCAGTTGCAATGGAGCAATGCCCCAGGCGGGCAGAGCATCGTCCCCTAGTGGGCACACTGGGTGGATCCTGGTCGGGCGCATGCGGGAGTCTCTCTGCCTCCCTGCTTCTCACTTCAGAAAAATGCAAAAAAAAAAAAATTTGCTGCTTCAATCTCTGGTCAGGACACATATGAGAAACAACCAATGAGTGCACAACTAAGTGGAACAATGAGTTGATCCTTTTCTCTGTCTCTCTTATTCAAATCAATGGGGGAAAAAAAGCAAATGTGTGGCAGGAAATATACCAAAGTAATGATACTGAGTATCCTGAACCTTGAGATTTTTTTTTTTGAACCTTGAGATTTTGAGTTACTTATTTTCTTCTTTCAAATTGCCTATGTTTTCTAAAACTTTAATTAACACATATTAATCTTACACTTAAATAGCTAGGAGTGTAAATGCATCAAATTATCACTTTTATGCTTCATTTCTGTGCTAGTGACTTGTCTTTATCATTTGCCATCCTATGACTGGTCTGGCTGATGACCACGCAGGCTGGTTTGCTGTTCCTTCTTCAATCCTCTTTGTGGTGTTGTACTCAATGGGAAAGGCAGTACTCCCAGAAGGAAAATGTCTGGTCAGATACACAAGTAGCACTCTTCTTTGCTAAAATTTCTCTTCATCTAACAATATCCACTGGGTACCCTACTATACATTAGTCCTGGTAGAGAATTAAGAAAAAGCCACCAACCCTGACTGAGGAGTAAGACACTCAATTCTACTCCCAAGGCTAACCCTCACCATCCTGAAGTAGTGGGTTCTAGAAATCATACCTTCATCATGAGCACCCTCCCCGATGGGGATCCCAACATACACCATCACATTAACTGCATCAGATACATCCAAGTGAAGATTTGTTGTGCCAACTCTTCTATCTTCCGCTGTTATCAAGCCTGAAGATAAAAGATATGCAAGGTGAAAGGGAGTATTTTGAAGAATACATATAGACCCTGCAACTGAAAACATACTCAAAGATGTTCTTAAATATATAACACTGGGAGAATAAAGAATATGTTTATCGCTCCTATCTCTTTTCTAGTTTATTTATTGATTGATTGATTTTAGTGAGAGAGGAAGGGAGGTATTGAACTGGCAACCTCTGTTCTTGGGGAAAATGCTCTTACCAACATAGCTATCTGTTCAAGGCATTTTTCTAGTGTTTTAAGACTAGTTTTCAACTTGGTTGATAGTATTGTTTAATTAGCTTTGGCTTCTGAACCAAATGATCTCTTTTCTAAATGCAAAACAGAAATGGGAACTAGTAACATTCAATTACTGTATTTCCCCATGTACAAGACATACCATTTCCCCCCAAAAAATTGGGTTCTAAAAACTGGGTGCATCTTATACAGTGGTTGTAGTTTTTTACTTGCATTTTCCGTTTTGGACTGATGAAGAATTGTATGAATTCTGATGAATAAAACTTGAGTTCAATAACTTTATGTAATACATTTTCCCCCCAAATTTTGGGCCCCAAAATTAAGGTGCATGTTATATAATTTATACATAGGGAAATACAGGTAAAGCTTGGCTCTCACAGTGATTTAGGACATTACTAAGACTTTACAAAGAGCTTGTTGGGTAGCAGGGTAACCAGGCTTCTTCACTTTTATTTTATCAAGTCTCTTCAAAACCAAGAATCATGTCTCCTTGGACAAAATTTCTTTTTTAAATTTTATTTATTTATTTATTTTTTACAGAGACAGTGAGTCAGAGAGAGGGATAGACAGGGACAGACAGACAGGAACGGAGAGAGAGGAGAAGCATCAATCATTAGTTTTTCATTGCGCATCGCAACACCCTAGTTGTTCATTGATTGCTTTCTCATATGTGCCTTGACCGCTGGCCTTCAGCAGACTGAGCAACCCCCTGCTGGAGCCAGCGACCTTGGGATCAAGAAGCCGGTGGGCTTTTTGCTCAAACCAGATGAGCCCGCGCTCAAGCTGGCGACCTCGGAGTCTCAAACCTGGGTCCTCTGCATCCCAGTCCGATGTTCTATCCACTGCGCCACCGCCTGGTCAGGTGGCTCCTTGGACAGAATTTTTGAGAGGCAACTTTCCAACTAGTAGGGACATATGGCTTTCTAACTAATATAGACTATGGGCTTTCGGATTGGGGCTATATGGATATTACACAAATCAGTACGACAAAAACAAACATATTCAAAACCATCCTGGATACTATTAACTTCTCCAGCACCTGACACTACCCTCTATCATCTCTACACTACCTTTGTAGGTGAAATGGAAACAATAATATCCAAAAAGGGCCTCATGACCTTGTTCTCATACCATAGGCATTGTACATCTTGGGGCCCAGATCGGGCCTTACAAAGTAGCTGGGAAGCCTAGATGCCAGATTGAGCCTGCCATCTCGTTTGGTATATTCTGGCAGAGGAAGGTTCTCCATCAGATCTTCAAACCTACAAAAAAGCAGGAAAGATGACTTAATTTGTTACTGGGGGGGAAAAGCAAAGAGGCAAAGCTGATTTTTCTGTGATGAGTTAGTGATAGCTTTGGCAAGGCAAAAGTCTCTCAAAATGACCCACTGTACTTCACTAACCTTGTTGGCATCATGTCCCGAAAATCTTCCCCAGGAGGCCAATCCTTGAGTTTGAGCACCATTGGTTGTCCATCTTCTGACCTTAATCGTTCTGGAAGACAGAAGCACTTCCACAAACATCTGCTGCCTGATTTTCCATTGACTACAAGTTTTAAGGAGACTAAGCTCATATTTTCAGATTTTAAAACTCCCATAATAGATTAGATGGGCTTTTTTCCTCACAGCTTTAGTACATATTTTTCCATCTCAGAGGGAGTCTATACCCCCTTACTTAGGGTGAAACTGTACTCCACACACCCATGAGTTTACATGCTTAAACTCAGATGGGCTCTGGAGTCTGTGATTGCCATGCTAGTTACATGGTTGGCACCAGGAAGAATGTTTCTCCCACCAAGAGGATGAAAGTTGTTTTTTCATGAGCTGGTCTGAATACAGAGATGCTTACTTCTCAGTCTGCCATTACTGAACTAGATATAAAAACTACTTACTGCATATGATCTCGAAACCATCCCAGAAATCTCGAACTTTCACATCGGAAATTATAGCACAGTTCCTGCAGTTTACCAGGTCCACATCCTGGTCTCCAAATTCTTGGCTAAAGGCTTCTGGCTTCCAGAGTTCAGACTTGAGCTTTTTATGTACCCCTGAAACCAGCACTGGCTGTGGAAACAAAGATATCCCATTTAGGAAATACTTTTAGCTCAGAGATAAGGGATGGAATAGAAGGATTTCCTGGGGGTTACCTCTTTTTGTCCATGATGATTTATTGTTCCTTCCCAGATTCAGAATCTATGGATTTCAACCTGTCAGCTACAGCAAATGGAAACTACTCATACTGTACTCCATTATACTTGATTCTTACCCTAGGAGCATGCCATAGAAATCACCACTGGTATCTACCACTGGTTGCCCTGGTATCTACCACTATTTTGAGGTGAGAGGACAAAAGTTGACAAATGCACCTTTCAGAATACTTCCTCACAGTGAGAATTTAAAAAAAACTCCAGACAATTCCATAAACCCCCCTTCCTCAAGCACCTGTTAAAAGTATAAAAATTAGGCAATGTTATTACACTATCACAAAAACTTCCATGGCCTTGAAACATTTACCTAGAAAAGTACCACCTACTTCTACCTATCTTTGCCTCACCCCACACATCACACTTAGGGATTTTCCCCTAAAAGTGTCATTAATGTCAGATCACCACCTAACAGGAATTTCAACTGCCCTAATAAGAACACAGAGCTACACAACTTAGAAATAAAATAATTGGGCCCTGGCCGGTTGGCTCAGCAGTAGAGCATCGGTCTGGCGTGGTGGGACACAGGTTCGATTCCCGGCCAGGGCACATAGGAGAAGCGCCCATTTGCTTCTCCACCACCCCCTCCTTCCTCTCTGTCTCTCTCTTCCCCTACCGCAGCCGAGGCTCCATTGGAGCAGAGATGGCCCAGGCGCTGGGGATGGCTCCTTGGCCTCTGCCCCAGGCGCTGGAGTGGCTCTGGTCGCAGCAGAGCGATGCCCTGGAGGGGCAGAGCATCGCCCCCTGGTGGGCAGAGCGTCGCCCCTGGTGGGTGTGCCAGGTGGATCCCGGTCGGGCGCATGCGGGAGTCTGTCTGACTGTCTCTCTCCGTTTCCAGCTTCAGAAAAATACAAAAAAATAAAAAATAAAAAATAAAAATAAAAAAAAGAAAAGAATTGGCCCTGGTTGGTTGGCTCAGTGGTAGAGCACTGACCCAGCATGTGGATATTCCAGGTTTGATTCCCAGTCAGGTCACATAGCAGAAGTGACCATCTGCTTCTCCACCCTTTCCCTTCCCTCTTCTCCCTTTCCTCTCCTGCAGCCATGTCCTCAGGCACCAAAATTAGCTCAGTTATAAGCATGGTTCCAGATGGGCAGAGCATTGGCCCTGGACAGGGGTTGTTGGGTGGACCCTAGTTGGGGAACAGGTGGAAATCTATCTCCCCTCATCTCACTTAGAAAAAATAAAGAGAGAAATAAAAGGACCCACAAGAACCCAATTTTCTTTTTTTTTTCCTAAAGCTGGAAACGGGGAGGCAGTCAGACAGACTACCGCATGCGCCCGACAGGGATCCACCCGGCGTGCCCACCAGGGGGCGATGCTCTGCCCATCCGGGGCGTTGCTCGGTCGTGACCAGAGCCACTCTAGCGCCTGGGGCAGAGGCCAAGGAGCCATCCTCAGCGCCCGGGCCATCTTTTGCTCCAATGGAGCCTTGACTGCAGGAGGGGAAGAGAGAGACAGAGAGGAAGGAGAGGGGAAGGGGTGGAGAAGCAGATGGGAGCCTCTCCTGTGTGCCCTGGCCGGGAATTGAACCCGGGACTTCCGCACGCCAGGCCGACACTCTACCACCGAGCCAACTGGCCAGGGCCAGAAATCTATTAATTTTTTTTTTTTTTGTATTTTTCTGAAGCTGGAAACAGGGAGAGACAGTCAGACAGACTCCCGCATGCGCCCGACCGGGATTCACCCGGCACGCCCACCAGGGGCGTCGCTCTGCCCACCAGGGGGTGATGCTCTGCCCCTCCAGGGCGTTGCTCTGCTGCGACCAGAGCCACTCTAGTGCCTGGGGCAGAGGCCAAGGAGCCATCCCCAGCGCCCAGGCCATCTTTGCTCCAATGGAGCCTTGGCTGTGGGAGGGGAAGAGAGAGACAGAGAGGAAGGAGGGGGGTGGAGAAGCAAATGGGCGCTTCTCCTATATGCCCTGGCTGGGAATCGAACCCGGGTTCCCCGCACGCCAGGCCGACGCTCTACCGCTGAGCCAACCAGCCAAGGCAAAATGTATTGATTTTTTTAAAATTCAAGAAAACTCAAAGTTGCAAGACTGCCCATAATGAATTTATGTCTAAATCTCCCAGAGAGAACTACAATTTTCCTGGTAGCCATGGTGGATAAGTAGACAGGCAGGCAAACAAAGCCCCCCCCCACACACACACACACAAAAATCCAGACAATTTCATGACCTCCCCTCCTTCCTCAAGCACCTGCTAAAGTATAAAAATCCTTGTTTACCTGGCCTTGCTTCCAACACTCCCGGAAGATCTTCCAATTGTTTTTGTTGCTGGGGTCATGGAGACACAGAAGTCTTCCATCACAGAGCCAGGAATGAGAGGTATGGGGGTCTAGCACATTTAACCCCATCACCATCTCCTTCACCTCCTTTTGGGTATCAGTTAAGTTACAGGTCCGCTTTGTAGCATCTGAGGTTTTCTTATTTTCTACCACTGAGGCAATGATGTGGTCAAGGAAGTTGGGTAGATTGGCCTTGTTCTTTACGCCCTGCCAGACACAAACCCATCACGTAAGTTCAACTGAGCTGTGAAAAGAGTATTCAAAATTTGTCTCATAGTTGTATTCAAAAGGAGTTCTGATCTACTTAATTAGATTCCATAAAAGTTAAAATGTCTTTCTGTAACTGAAGGGGGAACCTATTAAGTCAATATCATAAATTTCCCTGTCCTTTCACATTTGATCTCCATAAATAAAAGAAAAATATAGAAAGGTCCCTTCTGCCTCAAGAGATTTGACACCTAAGAAATATCTTTGCATTCAGCCCTTAATTTGTATTAAGCATATGCATGTAGATGACAGGGATCACAAAATATTGTAACTGAGTAAAAAAGATCATTTACTTTGAGGGTTATCATTATTTTCTGGCCACAATGCCCAGGGATACAATACTTGGGCTTCTGTAAGTTTGATAATCCTATGCCTGCTGTCTTAAATATTACTAATCAATATTTCTATAGAATATACATAATCATAAAACATCCTGAGAAAATTTCAAAAGGAAAAGAAAAACGGGGGTTCTGAACAAGTGTGGAAAAGTAAAGTCAAAGTAAGTCCTTTAAAGTCACTTATCCAAGAGAAAACCCACAAGGTATAAGGCCCAACCACTTACAGCTCATTGAATTTCAGCCATTAATCATAAAACAAAATGAGAAACATGTTTATGTACTTGTTTGACATGATCTTTAGACATATAAACCAAGCCCAACAAGGTGGTGTTGCAGTGGATAGAGCATTGGACTGGGATGCATAGGACCCAGGTTTGAAACCCAAGGTCGCTGGCTTGAGCATGACCAGCTTGAGCATGAGGTTGCTGACTTGAACATAGTATCATAGACATGACCCCATGGTCACTGGCTTGAGCCCAAAGGACACTGGCTTGAAGCCTAAGATTGCTAGCTTGAGCAAGGGGTCACTGGCTAGCTGGAGCCCCCAGGTCAAAGCACATATGAGAAAACAGTCAATGAACAACTAAAGTAACGCAATGAAGAATTGATGCTTCTCATCTCTCTCCCTTCCTGTCTGTCTGTCCCTTTCTCTCTCTCCCTCTCTCTGTGTGACACACATGAAAAAAGACATATAAACTGAAAACAGAAAAACACTTTAAAACATCTGTGTAAAGAGAGGGGGAATAGCTATATACAAATGATATTATCACTGAAAGGACAACAATAGTAATGAGTATCAACAACAGTGACCTCCAGAAAGGGAAAAAGGAGTCTGGGAGACACCAGGGGAAGGATATTTTTCATTGTGTACCTTGTGAATTCACTTGTTCAGTAAATGCTTACTATACACCAACTATGTATCAAACGCTCTGACATTAGGGATATAGTGGTGAATAAAACAGTCAAAAATGCCTGTAAGGAGAGGCAAGCAGACAATAAATAAAACATACAGTAAGTCAAATGGTTGTATAAGTGCCATGATAAAAATAATAAATGCAGAAAAAACAGATGTGAATGGAGAATGAAACTGGGATAGACTTTTAAAAAGGTGATCTGCCCTGGCTGGATAGCCAATGGTTACAACTTCATCCCGAAGCACAGAGGTTCTGGTTCAATCCCCAGTCAGGGCATATAAGAGAACAGATTGATGTTTCTATCTCTATCTCTCTCTCCCTAAAATCAATGAACATTAAAAAAGTAAAAATAAGCCTGACTAGGAGGTGGATAGTGGATAGAGCGTCGGACTGGGATGCGGAGGACCCAGGTTCGAGACCCTGAGGTCACCAGCTTGAGTGCAGGCTCATCTGGCTTGAGCAAAAAGCTCACCAGCTTGGACCCAAGGTCGCTGGCTCGAGCAAGGGGTTACTCGGTCTGCTGAAGGCCCACGGTCAAGGCACATATGAGAAAGCAATCAATGAACAACTAAGGTGTTGCAATGAAAAAGTGATGATTGATGCTTCTCATCTCTCTCCGTTCCTGTCTGTCTGTCCCTATCTCTGACCCTCTCTCTATCCCTGTAAAATAAATAAATAAATAAAAAATAAAAAGGTGATCTAAGAAGACTTATTAAGGAGGTGACATTTTGGGAGGGAGGAGGAAATTGATGAAACCAGCCATGTGGTTACCTGAGAAAGAGAACTCTAGGTGGAGGAAAAGACAAGTGCAAAGGCTCTGAAGAGGGGGCATGCAAGGCCACACTCAAGGAACAGCAAGAAGGTGTGCGTGGCTGGAATGGGGTGAACAGCAGGGAGAGTGGCAGTGGAGAAAGAGACACAAGGGGAAGATGCACAGATGTGGCTGGAGCTGTAAAGTTCACTGAAAGGGTTCTGCTTATATTATGAGAAACAGGAAGCCCAGGAAGAATTTTAGGCAGAGGTAACATGATTTAACCTGTATTTTAAAAGGATTACCTAGTTGCTGTGTAAAATAGACTGCAGAGTGGAAAGGGGAGAAATAAAGAGGACCTATATAAGGGATTTACTGCAAAAATTCAGGCAAGAGAGGATGTTGGCTCAGACCAGAGGGAAAGCAGCAGAGCTGGCGTGACAAGGGTAGACTCTTTGCACTCTGAAGATCAAACTGAAAGAATCAGCCGACAGATTAGTTATGTAATGTGAGAGAGGGGAGTCCCAAATGACTCCAAGATTGTTGGCCGAGTCATTGGAAGAATGGCGATGCCACTGGCCAAGAGAGGAAAACTAAAGGAGGAGTGAGCAGGATACACGCAGATCAGGAGTGTGGCCTTAGATGTGTTAGATTTGAGGTGTCTGTTAGATATCCAAGAGAATAAAATATGAATGTACTGCCTAGGTTAAAAAAAATTAATGCCTGTCAAGAAAATAAAGTAGCCCTAGCCAGTTGGCTCAGTGGTAGAGCGTTGGCCTGGCATGCAGAAGTCCCGGGTTCGATTCCCGGCCAGGGAACACAGAAGCGCCCATTTGCTTCTCCACCCTTCCCCCTCTCCTTCCTCTCTTGTCTCTCTCTTCCCCTCCCGCAGCGAGGCTCCACTGGAGCAAGGATGGCCCGGGCGCTGGGGATGGCTCCTTGGCCTCTGCCCCAGGCGCTAGAGTGGCTCTGGTCGCAACATGGCGACGCCCAGGATGGGCTGAGCGTCGTCCCCTGGTGGGCGTGCCGGGTGGATCCCGGTCGGGCGCATGCTGGAGTCTGTCTGACTGTCTCTCCCCGTTTCCAGCTTCAGAAAAAATAAAAAAAAATTTAAAAAAAAAAGGAAAAAAGAAAAAGAAAATAAAGTAGTTTCTATTGATAACTGAAAATTTCAACATCTCAATTTCTATTGACTTCCTAACATGGCACAAAAGGTTCACTACTTAAAAGGATCTCAAACTCGCCCTGGCCGGTTGGCTCAGCGGTAGAGCGTCGGCCTAGCGTGCGGAGGACCCGGGTTCGATTCCCGGCCAGGGCACACAGGAGAAGCGCCCATTTGCTTCTCCACCCCTCTGCCATGCTTTCCTCTCTGTCTCTCTCTTCCCCTCCCACAGCCAAGGCTCCATTGGAGCAAAGATGGCCCGGGCGCTGGGGATGGCTCTGTGGCCTCTGCCCCAGGCGCTAGAGTGGCTCTGGTCGCAACATGGCGACGCCCAGGATGGGCAGAGCATCGCCCCCTGGTGGGCAGAGCGTCGCCCCATGGTGGGCGTGCCGGGTGGATCCCGGTCGGGCGCATGCGGGAGTCTGTCTGACTGTCTCTCCCTGTTTCCAGCTTCAGAAAAATGAAAAAAAAAAAAAAAAAAAAAAAAGGATCTCAAACTCAATGTAAAGAAAGATATTATTGGCTGACAGACAATGTAGAGAACACGTCACCCACATACCCTCTAATCCAGTTATCAGATCTCTGATGGTTCTTTATGGTAAAGCAGCAAAGGCTAAAGTTGTAGAGTACACTTACTGCTGAGGATGTAGAAAAGACCGGGGGGAAGGGTATGCCTGTGTCCAAGGGGGGTTGAGGAAGCTTTCCGGGCCCGGAGTGAAGGAGGTCTCGAAGGCTAGAGCCTTCACTTTTGTTGTTGGAGGCAGTGGGACCCAGTAACAGACTGTTAAAAAGCTTTGGAGTCAACGGAGAGACTTTTGCAGTGGAGTTGAACGAGTCCAGCCCAAAAGGTGAATGAGATTCTTTACTGAGCACCGACCTCAGGGACCCTGCTTCTGTAAGAATATAACCGGAAATAGCATTAGGCACGAAAAGGAACACCCAGCAGGCAAATGACTCCTCAAAATCAACCAAGTTGGAAGGAGGAAAGACTCTTCCCTCCCCTGCCCCCCAAACTATGTACAGTTTGTCTGGGCCAAGCCTGAAGAGCTATGACTATGGTAGGTCTCATAGTCAAGGAGAAGCTCTACTACTTCGTCCCTTTTTTAACAGATCTGGATTTCAAACTTCCTTTTGTTCCCATCCATCTTTTGTCTCCCTCATTTTCTAAGACAGCGTTTCTTCAATTGGGTCTCCAGAACATTTGTGTTGGAATCACCTGGAGTGCTTGTTAAAAATGGAGATTTGGCCCGGGCCGGTTGGCTCAGTGGTAGAGTGTCGGCCTGGCGTGCAGGAGTCCCGGGTTCGATTCCCGGCCAGGGCACACAGGAGAGGCACCCATCTGCTTCTCCACCCCTCCCCCTCTCCTTCCTCTCTGTCTCTCTCTTCCCCTCCCTAAGCCAAGGCTCCACTGGAGCGAGGTTTGCCCGGGCGCTGAGGATGGCTCTGTGGCCTCTGCCTCAGGCGCTAGAATGGCTCTGATTGCGGCAGAGCGACGCCCCAAGATGGGCAGAGCATAGCCCCCTGGTGGGCATGCCAGGTGGTTCCTGGTCGGGCACATGCGGGAGTCTGTTTGACTGCCTCCCAGTTTCCAGCTTCGGAAAAATACAAAAAAAAAAAAAAGGAGATTCTTGGTCTTACTCTAAGAGATTCTCATTGGACAGTTCTAGTGGGGCACAGGAACCTGCATATTTTAACGATTCCCCTGGTGATTCATGTGCCCATTGAAAACTGTCCAGTGTTTCCCAACCTTTTTTGTGCCATGCCCCACCTTAACCTTTCTAAAATTTTTATGTCCCCCCCATGTAACATACATAATTTTTAACATTAAAAAATTGATTTGTTCACTTAATAAACATAAATGATAGGTTCTAGGAAGAAATCACTATGAAATTGTTAACAAAACACAGTAAGTAAAATTTCAAAACATATAATGAAATACAGAAATTTAAATTCCAAATAATTTTAATACAGATTTTTCTATATTAATTTATTATTTTAATTTAGTGTGATCCTTGCGCTTGATGCTTGCTGCACAGAGATTTTATATTAGGTTCCAATTTGGTTAGCTTTAGTCTCAAGTCTCCACGTTGTGTTATATCCAGCCGATTTCTTTTTTTTTTACCAATAAATCATTTACAGCACTAAATCCACATTCAGCTAAAAATGAAGATGGAAACGGTAGCAATAGTTTTCTTGCACATTTGGTTGAATTTGGGTATTTGATTTCTGTTTCCTCACAAAGCCATGCCATCGCTCCTTTGATATTAAATAAAGCTTTAATTGACTCATCATTTTGCAATTCTGCGAGTTCTTCTTGATACTGCATATTTGATATATCAGACAAATCTACTAACATTGGCTGCATCATCCATGTTGGGAAATCAATTTGTTTTAAATCAGAAAATCTTTCTTTTAAATCAGCCAATAGAATATTCAAATGATTGACAATAACAAGTAAAGCGGTATCAGTTACTTCACATTTTTGGAGCCAATGAAACTGTTTAAAGTTTTTGTTGTTAATATGTTTCTGACATAACTCAATAGTGGTAATGAAACCAAATATCTTTGCTTTGCATCTACAAGAGTTTTATTTGTTCCTTGAAGTTGCTTATTTAATATATTTAGTTTTTCAAAGATATCGGCTAAATAACTCACAAATGCTTTACCATCTATTGTTAACAGATACTTCATTTCAGGTTTGTCGCTTAAAAAATCACTAAGAGTATCAAACAGTTTCCTTTAGATAGCCATCTTACTTCAGTATGAAGTAAGTCTCACATGGTCTTCATTTTGTTCTTCACAAAATAGCTTGAAAAGACGCTCACATTTGGCACTAGCTTTTTTTTTTTTTTTTAATTTGTTTATTTATTTATTCATTTTTAGAGAGGAGAGAGATTGAGAGAGAGGAGAGAGAGACAGAGAGAGAGAAGGGGGAGGAGCTGGAAGCATCAACTCCCATATGTGCCTTGACCAGGCAAGCCCAGGGTTTCGAACCGGCGACCTCAGCATTTCCAGGTCGACGCTTTATCCACTGCGCCACCACAGGTCAGGCTTGGCACTAGCTTTAATAGCATTAACACACTTTATTACTGTATGTAATACTTCATTCAGAACAGGCGAGATGTTTTTAGCTACCAAGTTTTCCCTATGAATAACACAATGCACAAGAATCATTTCTGGATTCGCATCTTTCATCAATTTTAAGCAGCCATTTTTCTTGCCCATCATATTAGGAGCACCATCTGCAGCACAAGATGTTATATTTTTCATTGGTATATCATTGACATCTAAGTAGTTTTTTAGCTTATTATATATATATCTTTGGAGGTAGTGGTGCTTTCTAATCTTTTACAGAACAACATTTCTTCAGCAAAATGTCCTTTATCAATATATCTTACGTAAGTTATCAATACTGCCTCACTGTCTCTCAAAGTTGATTCATCCATTTGCAAGGAGAATTTTCTTGTTTTCAGCTTTTCAATAAGTTGTTTTTCAATATCCTCACTCATTTCGTCTATTCTTCTGCTAACAGTATTGTTACTGAGTGGCATAGCTTTTACATCTTTGTCATCTTTTTCAAGAACCGTTTTAAGAAATGCTGATATTGACGGTTTTATTAAATTCTCTCCTATACTGTGATTTTCTCCAGTTTTAGCGATGAATAAAGAAATTTGATAACTAGCCTCAAGAACACGATTATTAGTTGAAGTATGAGCAGTAAATAGAGACTTTAATGTTGTTCTTTTTTCAAAATTTTTCTTTAAAGTTTTAAAGTAACTCAAATCTGAATTAATATGAGCACTATGTTTCGCCTTCAAATGTGTCTCAAGACGACCTCGTTTCATTGATTTGTTGGTCAAGCATTGCTGGCATAAAAGACAAAAAGGAATCCGCTCATTGTGAACAGCGGGTATGAACCCAAATTTTAAATATTCCTCCGAATATTGATGAGTTTTTTTCTTGCTTGCACCACTCATTTTACTATGGGCTATAATAAAAATAAGATCAATTAAAAACTAATATTAAAATATGTGTTAAAATATATTCAATGTGACATACAGTAAACATATACTAAAAATTCATATTTATTTAAATGTATATAACACATTTACTACACTACCACCGCAAATCAAAAGGTATCTATATTTTTTCCACTTGACAAAATTTTCTGGACCGTTATGCTTCTAAAATTAAAATTGTCATGCATGCACTATTATAGCCCCAATAATATTTATAAAATATTATTGCTTTCTAGTCCCATGCAAGAAGTACTTAATAAAGAGTTTATTATTGATAAAAATAAAATCAAATACTTACCAATTATATCTATACAATATATATATGTATATTTATTAAATCAACGAGCTTTTACAACAGTTTTGACTGACACTTATTTCGAATTAACACCAACTGAATGATGTGAAACACTACAGAAGTTGCAATGGGCCAATTAGGTGAGAATAACTGCGTTGTTTAGCAAGTTTTTAAAACATCCGGGGTTCCCCGCGGCAGATGGCACGCTCCGCGGTGAACCCAGGATGAAGTCTACTTGACGACGCCAATCACCCAGTTGATATTTTGGTCTCGTCAAACGAAATTATACTTAATAATTATTTACCGCAATTATTTAAGAATTGCATTTTTTGTTAAATTTGGCACCGATATCTAGCATTGCATTTAAATGGCCCGGGGCAAAAGAGTTAAAGTCGTGTCGACTCCATTTTCAAATTGCCCCCCTTAACTATTGAATTGCCCCCCTGTGGGGCGTGGGCCCCACGTTGGGAAACACTGGTAGCCCTCAACCCTGGTTGCATAACAGAGTCATCGGGAAGCTTATTAAAAATCTTGCAGGCCCTGGCCGGTTGGCTCAGCGGTAGAGCGTCGGCCTAGCGTGCGGAGGACCCGGGTTCGATTCCCGGCCAGGGCACACAGGAGAAGCGCCCATTTGCTTCTCCACCCCTCCGCCGCGCTTTCCCTCTCTGTCTCTCTCTTCCCCTCCCGCAGCCAAGGCTCCATTGGAGCAAAGATGGCCCGGGCGCTGGGGATGGCTCTGTGGCCTCTGCCCCAGGCGCTAGAGTGGCTCTGGTCGCAACAAGGCGACGCCCAGGATGGGCAGAGCATCGCCCCCTGGTGGGCAGAGCGTCGCCCCTGGTGGGCGTGCCGGGTGGATCCCGGTCGGGCGCATGTGGGAGTCTGTCTGACTGTCTCTCCCTGTTTCCAGCTTCAGAAAAATGTAAAAAAAAAAAAAAAAAAAAAAAAATCTTGCATCAATTCTGACTAAAGAGGTCTGGAGTAGAGCCCAGGCACGTGTCTTTTTAAAAAAGCTCCACCTGGCCCTGGCCGGTTGGCTCAGCGGTAGAGCGTCGGCCTAGGGTGCGGAGGACCCGGGTTCGATTCCCGGCCAGGGCACACAGGAGAAGCGCCCATTTGCTTCTCCACCCCTCCGCCGCGCCTTCCTCTCTGTCTCTCTCTTCCCTTCCCGCAGCCGGGGCTCCATTGGAGCAAGGATGGCCCGGGGCGCTGGGGATGGCTCTGTGGCCTCTGCCCCAGGCGCTGGAGTGGCTCTGGTCGCAACATCGCCCCCTGGTGGGCAGAGCGTCACCCCATGGTGGGCGTGCCGGGTGGATCCCGGTCGGGCGCATGCGGGAGTCTGTCTGACTGTCTCTCCCTGTTTCCAGCTTCAGAAATATGCAAAAAAAAAAACAAAAAAAAAAACTCCACCTGTAGAAAGAAGTCAAAACATATTCCTCCCTTATTTTATGTGATCAACCAGAGAAAGCAAGTGACACGTTTCATAAATGTGAATGGTAATGTGTGAGTGTGAAGAATCCCAGAATAACTCAAGTGTTCCACCCACAGGCAGGGCAGAGGCTTTTGTTCATCTCACCTTTTGTTTCTTCTTTAGCTTTTTGAGTTGCTAAATCCGCCAACCAGTGCAGGGCAGAGGACGGTGGGGCTGTGTCAGGGCAAGGGGGCCTGATGGCTTTGAGCTCACTATTGCTGTTTGATGCCATACTGTCTACTTTCAGAGACTCATCGGCTCTCATGTCAGTGCTGTCAGCTTTGGGATCAGGCTCAGGAGTTGTTAGGGCTGCAGTTCCTCCTCCGCCTGAGAAGGTGGTTTCACTTCCAGAAGAGGCACTAGGGTTTATGCTAGGAAGCTGAAGCACAGAAGGCCAACATGGTTAGTGTTGAGCAAAAATAATGGCTAAAGAGGTCTATTTAGTTGACATTAAATAGGTCTGGGAAAACAATCTGAAACTGTCCCATAAACTGTTACTTCATTAATTCAACATATATTTATTGAGTCCTAAGATGTGATAGAAACTATGCTAGGTTCTGTGGAAAGAGCAGTGAACAAGACTTGAAAATAAAATAGGGTTTTATTTAGCATGTCTGAGGCTCAAATTCTGCAATGGCAAACTGGTGATCAGAACTTGACCTCATAGAGCTGTTCTGAAGATGAAATAAGATAGTATATGCATATATGCAAAGAGCTTAACATATTTTCTGGTACACATAAACTCAATAAATGTTTATTATTCTATTATTGAATTATCCACATGATTTGCTCTAATATGGCAACTCTACTGAAAATATATCTTGAGGTCCTTCAGCATTAATTCCTGTGCCTCTTATTGACCATGTGTTAATAGTAACATTTCTGAAAGGCCTCCAAATATAAGTAGTTGGGTGTGTGTGTGTGTGTGTGTGCATGTGTGTTTAAAAAAACACAGACTCTTGTCCAAAATAGTCACAATCAAGCAGGAATGACCTCCACCTCTGACAAAGCAATGAGAAAACCACTAACCCTTTTTGGAGGTATGGATTGGTTTCAGAATAAAATGATCCCAGCTCAGCAGGCCAATCTTCATATTTCTGCTCTGTGTACCCAACATGACAAGGACAGGAACTATTGTATCCCTAGTAAACTTTTCTGTACTCTTCACCTACACTGGACCCGGAATTATAAATCTTGACGGGATGCAAAGAATCTGTGCTATTTATCAACTAAGCCTGAATTGGTTTTAAAGATGAATCAAGAGAAACTTGTACTGGGAATAAAATCCCGTGAGTCAGAGGCAATTAAAATCCCTTAAGTAATTCTTCTTAGGTTCTTTCTAGAAATGCTTCCCTCTCCCCTAATTCTCCAGGAATCCCATAACAGGCTGGGATAACACAGGTAAAAATGGGACATTTCCTGGTACTAAGAACTTAAGTTTCACTCAGTTATACCACAAACACTTTACCTGTGACATCCCATTGGTGACAGCAGGTCTCAGCACAGATTTGTTTTGCCGACTAATACAAGGGCAGTTTGCTTTAATTCCCCATTTGCCCCGGGCAGCATGTACCATATCTCCAATATTATAAAGAGCTGTAAAAAAGACAACAATAATAACAGTTAACATTGGAATACCTGCATGTATTAGCTATTGTGCTAAAGACCTTATTTAAATTATCTCCCTCAGTCCTTACCACATTTCAGTGAGGTAGCAGCTTTCCCCCCTCAATTTTGGATGATGAAACTGAGACTCTGAAGTTAGGTCATTTACTCAAATACACATACTTGGGCAATGGAAGAACTAAGACTTTAAAAGTCCGTGCACTCTTAACCATTAAACTACACTTTCTCCCTCCTTAAGGTATCATCAAGGAGATACTTTAGGGGTAGATTTCTCAATGTTCAACAGTATGTAAACATTTTGAAATGTACACTTCAGATTTATGTACTTTACTGTGATACCAAAAACAACAACAAAAGCAAAAACAAAAACAAAAAATACCCGGCCTGACCAGGCAGTGGTGCAGTGGATAGAGTGTCGGACTAGGATGTGAAGGACCCAGTTTCGAAACCCAAAGTTACTGGCTTAAGCATGGGCTCATTCAGCTTGAGCATGGGCTCACCAGCTTAGCATGGGGTCACTGGCTTGAGTTTGGGATCATAGGCATGACCCCATGGTTGCTGGCTTGAGCAAGGGGTCACTTGCTTTGCTGTAGCCCCCTGGTCAAGGCACATAAGAGAAAGCAATCAATGAACAACTAAGGTGCCACATTGAAGTGTTGATGCTTCTCATCTCTCTCCCTTCCTGTCTGACTGTCCCCATCTGTCCCTTTCTCTGGCTCTGTTTCTGTAAAAACAAAACAAAACAAACAAACAAAAACAAAACACACACCTAGAAAAAGTGAGTGGGGAAAAAGATCATTGTAAACTTTACACAAATCTTTAACCAACGCTTGGACCAGCAGGGAGCAGGCATCCTATCACTGCATTACTGCACTCTGGTAGCCTTTCTGCCTGGAAGCACTGGGGTAAAGCATGCAGGGGTCTGCTCTTCCCAAAGCTGTGTTTACTCAAGTAATCTAGTTAGACAACGCTCTAACTAATCGAGCTATTGGCCAGGGCAGATTCACCATCTTTAATGCATGTGTGTTAGTGGAAGTGCACAAGCTGGAAACAGACCGTCTAGAGGAGTCAATGAAGTAAACGGGAACTGTGACATGAACATGACCACTTATTCCTACTGTTAAACTGCCTTCTTCATGGATTCAAGATGTTTGATTAGCTTCAGCTGGATTTTTACGTGCCTAAAATCAAAGATCTTTCTGATAACATGGGGTCTGGATTTTTCTATTCTGGTCCTACCAACCACAGAAATGTGAAATAATCTCTGGAAAAGTAATCAACCTCTCTGATCAGAAAGGTAAAGTAAAGTGTGTGCAGTGAAGCATTTACTCTTACATATATCTAAAGATTCAACTTCTCAGAGAAATCCGGTGAGGCTTAAAAAATTATCAGGCAGAGCCTGACCAGGCGGTGGCGCAGTGGATAGAGCGTTGGACTGGGATGCGGAGGACCCAGGTTTGAGACACCAAGGTCACCAGCTACAGCGTGGGCTCATCTGGCCAGAGCAAAAAGCTCACCAGCTTGGACCCAAGGTCACTGGCTCAAGCACGGGGTTACTTGGTCTGCTGAAGGCTTGCGGTCAAGGCACATACGAGAAAGCAATCAATGAACAACTAAGGTGTTGCAATGAAAAACTGATGATTGATGCTTCTCATCTCTCTTCGTTCCTGTCTATCTGTTCCTATCTATCCCTCTCTCTGACTCTCTCTGTCCCTGTTAAAAATATATATATATATAATTTATATATATAAATTATATATATATATATATTTATATATCAGGCAGAGATAAACTCTTTCACCAAACTTTATGATGTGTAAATATTTTGCTCCACAAAATCTAAGAAAGGAATTTCCTTACCTGTGCCAGGGATGATCTGCGTGGGCATTAGGTTCTCTGGTTCATGAGACTGCCCCTTTGCACATTTCAACCAGGAGAAAACCTCTTCATCACCTATCTCTTCTGTCTCTGAAATAAATGAAATGCTTTCACTTATTTTATGAGGTCATAAGATACAGCCCTCTCAGTGAGTCAGAGTTTCAGACCTTACAGGCCAATTTTCTCATGAGCCAAAGATTAATAACTAAATTAAAAAATGTTTTACTGAGATATAATTTACACACAATAAATTCAAATTTAAAGTGTACACTTCAATGAATTTTGACAAATGTATATAGTTGTATAAACACTACCACAATTATGATATAGATTAAATTCCATCTCCCTAATGTTCCCTTGAGCCTTCCATAGTCAATACCCCTTTCTTAACCCTAGCCACCAACAATCAACTTCCTAACACGTTTGCTTTCTCTAGAATTTCATATAACTGGAAACATACAGATTATAGTCATTTGTGTTGGGTTTCTTCCACTTAGCATGACGATCTTGAGATTCAACCATACTGTCGCATGTATCAGTAATTCATTTCTTTTTATGGTAGAGTGGTAAGGCAGGGTATGGATGTACCATATTTTGTTTACCCATTTATCAGCTGGTAGATATTTAAATTGTTTCCAATTTTTGGCTATTATAAATAAAGCTGCTATAAATATTCAAGTACAAGTCGTTATATGAACATGGTTTAACTTCTTTTATAAATACCTAGAAGTGAAATACTGGGCCTTACGTTAAGTTTATAAGAAAGGGTCACACTGTTGTCCAAAGTGATGATAGCAATTTGCATTCCCATCAGCAATGTTTAAGATTTCTAGTTCCTCCATATCTTTCACTACACTTGGTAAGTTCTTAAAATTTTAGTCATCTTAGTGGGTATAGTGGTTTGTCATGTTTTTTTCGTTTTTTAATTTAAGAAAGCGAGACAAGTAGTGAGAGAGAGAAGGAGAGAGATGAGAAGCATCCACTTAGAATTGCTTCACTTTACTTGTTCATTGATTGATTCTTATATATGCCTTGACTAGGGGGGCTTAAGCTGAGCCTATGACCCCTTGCTCAAGCCAGTGACCTTGTGATTATGTCAATGACCCCACATTCAAGCTGGCAAGCCTGTACTCAAGCCAGCAAGCCTACACTCAGGCCAATGACCTGGCACTGTAGCTGGTCACCTCAGGGAGCTGAACTGGGCCCTCAGTGTCCCGGGTTGACGCTCTATCCTCTTGCCACCACTGGTCAGGATGCCATTATGGTTTTGATTTGCATTTCCCTAATAAGTAATGATATATATAAATATTTTTTCATGTGCTTCTTTTCCAGTGATCTATCTTTTTTATAAAGTGTTTGTTCAACTTTTTGGCGCATTTACAACCTAGGTTGGTTTGATCTCTTGTTACAGGCAGTTTTCACGTTATGAAAGATAAATTCTGTAGGTTTGTTCTTAAGTTGAATTTGTATGTAACTTGGAACAAATACATTTATTTATTAAATGCAACTCAGACAGATGTTTGTCTTAACATAGTATTTATTTTTATCTTTCTGTGCATATAAATACTTAAAAATATTCTCTTTTTTTTGTGGCAGACACAGAGTCAGAGAGAGGGACAGATAAGCAGGAAGGGAGAGAGATGAAAAACATCAATTCTTTGCGGCTCCTTAGTTGTTCATGATTAATTTCTCATATGTGACTTGACTGGGGGAGGGGGGCTATAGCAGACCAAGTGACCCCTTGCTTGAGCCAGCGACCTTGGGCTCAAGCTGGTGATCTCAGTATCTCGAACCTGGGTCCTCCACATTCCAGTCTGAAGCTCTATCCACTGTGCTACTGCCTGGTCAGGCCTTAAACATTTTCAAATACAACCTTAAACAATCTTGGATGATGCAGATGATGAACTTGTTGGAAGAGGATGGGATTAGTGTTCTAGGGTCACAGTTTTAATCTGCTGCTGGAATCAGTTTCTCCCTTTCTTTCTCTCCCTCTTTCTGTTTATTTTATTGATTTGAGAGAGAGAAGGAAAGAGAAAGAGAGAGAGACAGGAACATCGATCTGTTCTTTTATGTGCCCTGAACGGGGACTGAACTGGCAAACTCTGTGCTCTGGGATGATGCTAACCAACTGAGGTGTCTGGCCAGGGCAAAGTCAGTTTCTTGAAGTAGGGATCAAGGGAGGTTTATACAGAGCTTTTCTTTTTCTCTTATCAAAAATGGCCCTGTAACATCTCAGGCCTTCGGTAATTATACGGTAAACTAGGCGAACCTTTCTATATCAGAATCTCGTTCCTCTAATTTTGCCATTGCTGCTTCAATGAGATGGAAAGCATCAGCTACCTCTTTTGTAGAAAACTTTTGGTTCTGGAGTTTCTAGATCTCTGTTTTCTTCCCTAAATGCTATCATCTGCTGCTCTAATTCCATAAGGTATTCATTGGTTAGTTCTTTGTCATGGGAGTCAAGTAACTCTATGATATAATTTTCACTGATGTCCAACCAACTGCAGTTGATTACAGAGTACATGTAGTGCTTAATTCATAAGTACGAGATGTATGTAAGTAAGCCAGATGTTTGTAACTTGTGGACTTACTGTATTGAATTGTAAGAGGTCTTTATTGTAGATAGAAATCCGAGCTAATATGTGATGAACAAATTTTTTTACTCCCAGTCTGTGCATGCCTTTTTATTTACTAAACAATGTTTTTTTTTTGTTGTTTTAAAAAAAATTTTTTTTTTTATTTCTTCATTTTAGGGAGGAGAGGGAGGAGAGACAGAGAGAGAGAAGGGGGGAAGAGCTGGAAGCATCAACTCCCATATGTGCCTTGACCAGGCAAGCCCAGGGTTTCGAACTGGCGACCTCAGCATTTCCAGGTCGACGCTTTATCTACTGCGCCACCACAGGTCAGGCTCCTAAACAATGTTTTTTAATTTTTTTTTTATTTTTATTTTTTAATTTTTTTATAGGGACAGAGAGAGAGTCAGATAGAGGGATAGACAGACAGGAATGGAGAGAGATGAGAAGCATCAATCATCAGTTTTTCGTTGCGACACCATAGTTGTTCATTGATTGCTTTCTCATATGTGCCATGACTGCGGGCCTTCAGCAGACTGAGTAACCCCTTGCTCGAGCCAGTGACCTTGGGTCCAAGCTGGTGAGCTTTTTGCTCAAACCAGATGAGCCCGCGCTCAAGCTGGCGACCTTGGGGTCTCGAACCTGGGTCCTTCCGCATCCCAGTCTGATGCTCTATCCACTGCGCCACCGCCTGGTCAGGCTAAACAATGTTTTTTAAAGAGCAAAAGTTTTCAAATTTGATAATTAAAATTTTTCTTTTGGTTCTTTTGTGTTGTAAGAAATTTTTATCTAGCCTGACAGGCGGTGGCATAGAGCGTCAGACTGGGATGCGGAAGAACCAAGTTCAAGACCCCAAGGTCGCCAGCTTGAGCGCAGGCTCATCTGGTTTGAGCAAAAAGCTCACCAGCTTGGACCCAAGGTAGTTGGCTTGAGCAAGGGGTTACTCGGTCTGCTGAAGGCCCACGGTCAAAGCACATATGAGAAAGCAATCAATGAACAACTAAGGAAGTGGTAGTCAACCTGGTCCCTACCACCCACTAGTGGGCGTTCCAGCTTTAATGGTGGGCAGTAGCGGAGCAACCAGAGTATAAATAAAAAGAGAGATTTAACTATACTAAGTTGTTTTATAAAGATTTATTCTGCCAAACTTAGTGAAAATCTGACATAAAGTACTTGGTAAGTAATTATTATTATATGCTTTAACTTGCTGTAACTCTGCCAGCGACCTTGGGCTCAAGCTGGTGGAATTTTTGCTCAAACCAGATGAGCCCGTGCTCAAGCTGGCGACCTCAGGATCTTGAACCTGGGTCCTCTGCATCCCAGTCTGATGCTCTATCCACTGTGCCACCGCCTGGTCAGGCACCTGATAATTCTTGATTAAACACAGAGCTTTGTAACATTTATGTTTCTAAGTATTGGATTTTGTTGTAATCCTTTAAAGAAGGTTTTGTTTTAATCTGGAGGGTAAATAAGTGACTTGCAGATCAGTTTGATCCTTCCAAGGTTTGCTTTACATTTTTTTATAGAAGCTCCAAAGAAGCCTTTATTCTGGGACTAAATTAGTCCTACTATTAAGGTCTGACCCTTTTGGACTCTACCCAGTGTCTCTTTACTCTGGCTGGTGGGCATACAGATTGTGAGTTCTGTAAATTATTCTGTCACTTGCTTTCTGAAGGTTCTTTTTTGGGTCTTGAGGAGTTTCATCTCATGTATGTGCAGATCACTAGATAGCCAAAAAATTGAGGTGATCTCTTTGCTGCTATCTGGTACTCTCTCTCTTTGTAGCCGTGACTTCTTCAGAACTCTGCCTCACTCTTCTCAGACTTCGATCTTTCTCAATTCAGTGAGATTGCCAAGCTCTGTTTTAGTTGCTTTTTCCTGTGCTTGGAAACAGCCTCCAGGCATTAAACTGGGGCAACTGTAGGGTTTACTTTGTTTCTTCCCTTCTTATAGGGATCACTGACTCATGCTGCCTGTTGTCCAATGTCTGAAACCATGGTTTCATATATTTTGTCTCATTTTCTTGTTGTTGATGGCAGGAGGGCAATTTGTATAGCAGTTATCATTCTTGGGCAGGAGAGGAATACCTAACAGCTACTTGATATGTAGTATCTAGTGGATGTCAGGTCCTGTGTTAATCACTTACACACATTATTTCATTTAACCCTCACAATACCATGAGAGAAGTATTCACATTACCTTTTAAAATAAGGAAATTGAGGTTCTGAGGGGTTAAGTAACTAGCCCAAGATACCATATATTTCCTGTAATAAGATGTGGATATAGATTTCAAATCCCAGTAGCCTCATCTGTTGTAATGGTTACATTGAACTTCCTTTTTTTTTTTTTTTTTTTTTACATTGTACTTCTTAAGTACAGGAGTGAGGAGGTCAAGGAACAAGGAGCATTCTTGGCATGGAATAAGATAAAGGAAGAACAAAGGGAAGCAAAGGATTTGAATAGACATTTCTCCAAAGATAATAAACATAGGGTCAACAAGCACATAAAAAGATATTCAATATTATTAGTCATCAGTGAAATGAAATCAAAACCATATAATAAGATATTACTTCACAGCCACTATGATGGCTACAATAAAAAAGACAGCCTGACCAGGCGGTGGCGCAGTGGATAGAGCGTCGGACTGGGATGCGGAAGTACCCAGGTTCGAGACTCCGAGGTCGCGCGCGGGCTCATCTGGCTTGAGCAAAGAGCTCGCCAGCTTGGACCCAAGGTCGCTGGCTCCAGCAAGGGGTTACTCGGTCTGCTGAAGGCCCACGGTCAAGGCACATGTGAGAAAGCAATCAATGAACAACTAAGAAGTCGCAACACGCAACGAGAAACTGATGATTGATGCTTCTCATCTCTCTCTGTTCCTGTCTGTCTGTCCCTGTCTATCTCTGCCTCTGTAAAAAAAAAAAAAAAAAAAAAAGACAGACAATGGCAAGTATTGGCAGAAAAATTGGAATCCTCACTACATAGCTGGTAGAATTACAAAATGGTACCACTATTTTGGAATAGTTTGGCAGTCCCTGAAAAGGTTAAAATATAACTGTCACATGACCCAGCAATTCTATGCCTAGATATATACTGAAAAGAATTAAAAACATATGTTGAGCCCTGACCAGATAGCTTGGTTGCTTAGAGCATCATCCCAAAGCACAGAGGTTGCCAGTTTAAGCCCTGGTCAGGACACACAAAGGAATAGATTTATGTTCCTATCTTTCTCTCTCTCTCTCCCTCTTTGCTAAAATCAATAAAACAAACAAACAATAACAACAAAACGTGTTCACACAACAATCTATATGCAAATGTTCACAGAGGCATTATTCGTAATAGCCCAAAGTGGAAACAACTCAAGTGTCCATCAACTGGTAAATGAATATATTACTGCTATGTGCTATAACATGGATGAAACTTGACAACAATATGCTAAGTGAAAAAAGGCCAGTAACAGAAGACCAAATATTGTATGATTCCATTTATATGACCTGTACAGAACAGGCAAATCTAGAGACAGTAGCTGATTAGTGGTTACCAAGGGCTGAAAGGAGGAAGGAATGGAGAGTGACGGCTAATGACTTTTTGGAGTGATGAAGTGATGAAAATGTAGTTAGATAGTGACAATGGTTGCACAACCCTGAGGATATACTAAAAACCTTTGAATTGTATAATTTAAATAGGTAAGTTTTATGACACATGAACTATATCTCAAAAAAGATATTAAAACCAAAACAAGGAAAGATGAACAATAACCCTTCTTGGCTTACTTTAGCCTTCACAATAGTACTGAAATACTGGCAATTTTAACAAATGAAGCTAAGTGGTTAAAAGGGCACACAAACCCATTCTTGATTCAATTTCTAAGTCTATTGACCTTTTGAACTGCAAAGGACAATATTTGCTTACCACTGCGTGGACGGCTTTTCCTGAGCCTGTAACAGTCAAGGCAGACCCCGAATCCACATTTGCGACAAACCCAGTGGATGTTGAAGAGGGTTGTTTCACATACATCACACATTTCCCGCACACCACGCACTGCTCGCTTCCATGCCACTTTCTCTGGGAGGACAAGGAAGAGAAATGTTGGTATCAACCATCCTGAACAACAGCAAAAGACCCCAGATGCACTGATTCCTTCTCAAGTCATTTTGCCCAGCAATAAAGCTCAAGATTAATGAAGTGTGTGTTTCCATAACAGCAAGGGAAAGAAAATACATGGAATTTCTAATATCTATGAACAAGTGCCAATACAGAATGAAATCCCTATGTTGTTATTTAAGATACTGTAAAATTTTCAATTCAGGGCAGTTTGAAATAAGAGAATTTATAGTACAATTAACCCTGGTCTAGAAATAGGATCCAGTATCTCACAGACATGGAAATATCCTAAATGTCTGAATCATGTGGGTTCAGGTGTGAAACATGCCACCCAACAGCACTTCATCTATTCACTGATCATACAGCATTGCTTACTAATACAAGTTGGTTCAAAGCAAGCTGAAAAAATTCAGAGTGAATAAAACCCAAGCAGAGATCAAAATATTTATTATGGAAGCTGTGCTACAAAAATGAACAAGGCAAGCAGGCAAGAGGTTTTTGGTTTGTTAACTTTTTTTTTTTTTTTTCATTTTTCTGAATCTGGAAACGGAGAGACAGTCAGACAGACTCCCGCATGTGCACGCCCACCAGGGGCGATGCTTTGCCCATCCTGGGCGTCGCCATGTTGCGACCAGAGCCACTCCAGCGCCTGAGGCAGAGGCCACAGAGCCATCCCCAGCGCCCGGGCCATCTTTGCTCCAATGGAGCCTTGGCTGCAGGAGGGGAAGAGAGAGACAGAGAGGAAAGCGCAGCAGAGGGGTGGAGAAGCAAATGGGCGCTTCTCCTGTGTGCCCTGGCCGGGAATCGAACCCGGGTCCTCCGCATGCTAGGCCGACGCTCTACCGCTGAGCCAACCGGCCAGGGCAGTTTGTTAACTTTGAAAGACTAACAGAATGAGGTATGCTGGATATTGTTAGGGCCTCAGCTATTATAGTTTGCTACAGAGAAGTCTTATCAGTCTTAATTCATCTGCAGAAATTGTCATCTGCTGTTCTGCCACTCCTACCCTTGAGCAAAAGAAAATGAAAAGTTTCAACGAGGAATGCCTGATAGACAAGCAAGATGGAGCCTTACGGTGTGGCTCTACCATCATCATGGCCTCCTTCTCGGACATCACGAGCTGACAGAACTGGTCCCCAACGTTGGCCAGGATGTATTTTGAGGTTTCTAGGTCTATCCCTTCTGCTAGAGAGGAAGAGGGAATCCACAGATTCATGGCATCAGGGTCACTTTGCTGGGGACTCAGAAACCCCTCCACACGGAGTACCCCCTTTCGAGTGAAGATCAACCTGAGACAAAAAGGCAGATAGTCACATACATAGTAAATAGCAGCAGCCATGCAAACTAACACACATCTAAAATCCCAAGATCTAAAAGAAATAAAATGAGACAACAGGAGTTAGGCTGAGTTGAGAATTTTCATCACATATGACCAATGTGATGTATTCTCTGCACTAATTAAGAAAATTTATTAATATTTTCTGTAATAGGTCTGGATTCTTTAAAAACCTGTCTCAAGAAATGCCTATTAACTTTTCTACCCACTTGTTCTACCATCTATGTCTACCACTAAATGTGACTAGAGAAAAACACAGAGCCATGCTGTCACACTTTAAGTTCATGTCTATCTAATCAGGTGAGCACTTTATATTTCCGGGCAGTCACAATACAGTTTCCTGGTACACTCCCTTCTCCTAGATGATGGTTTCCATATCTTCTTTCTTGTCAAACCTCTAACATGACTTTACCCACAAGAACCTAGCTAAATATTCCACTGAGAAAATACAAGGAGCCAGAGAGAACTACCACGAACTCTCACCACTACACCTTCCTGCAACTGGGCCACAAACACCATCTGATCTGATACTATGAATGAACTAGGTCCTAGAGAAGATTAATCTCTTGGCATACGCTCTATATCCTATCCTCTTTCATAGACGTCCCTCCACAAACTCTCTCTTCTATATTATCTACTTTCCTCTGTGCTGAATCAGTGTCTGTATTTGAACTTGCTATCTCAAAAATCCTCTAACAATTTAGATCTCAAAAGTCCTTTTGATCCCATACCCTCTTCCTCTTATTTGCTTGCTAGAGCAGTTTCTTTAAAAAATTGTCTATATTAGTTGTCACCAATTCTAGCACTTTTTCCTTTTATTTTCTCTTAATCCACTTCCACCATATTTTCAACCATCAATCTACCAAAAATGTTCTCAACCAGGTCACTTCCTCTTGTTATATCCAACGGTCACTTCCAGTCTTTCTCTCACCTGACCCAGTCAGCAGCACTTACAACAGTTCATTATTCCTTCCTGGAAATACTTCAGCTGTCTTCGACGGTACCTCACTAATACCTCACTAGCTATTCTTTCTCAGCCTCTTTCACTAGTTCCTCCTCCTCCTCATTCTCAGCTCTAAATGCTGGAGAGATCTAGAACTCAGTCCTTAAATTGCTCCTCTAGTTATACTCTTTTTCTTTTCTATATACATTTCTTAAGTGATGTCAATTAGATGCATAGTTTTAAATACTTGGTGACATCCAGATTTTTATTTCCAGACCTTTTTTCTCAGTTCTAGAGTCATATCTCCAGCTCTTTTAGCATCTCCATTTGGAAATCTAATAGGTATCTCAAATATAACATGCCTGAATTAAAGCCCCCCCCCCCCATTTTCCTTCCCAAATCTGCTTTCCCCCGAGAAATCTCCTTATCAGTAAATGGAAATTTCATTCTACCAGTTTTCAGGCCAGAAGTCATAGAATCTACCTTGGCTCCTTTATGTCTTTCATACTGTACATCTAAGCCATCAGAAAATCATGTGGGCTCTATCTTCAAATTATATCCTTAGTCCAACCACTTCTCATCACCTCTATCGCTATCTCCCTGCACTAAACCACCATCATTTCTCACCTAGATAATTGCAACAGCCTCTTCTCTCTGCCTTTGCCTCGATGTAATGTATTCTCAAAAAGGTAGTCAGAGTGCTCCTTTAATCCCCAGTGCCTGGAATAAGGACTAGCACACATTATGTGTTCAATAAATATTTGTTGAATAAGTGAACTTATACCATATGGATAAACCATTTGGATTTATTTAAAAAGTTAAAGCTTCTTGAAAGATCACTTAGAAGAAATTCTTCTTGTAAATTTATCCAGCAAAAGAAAAGTGACTAAACAGCTGTTGTTTGATAAAAGTAGGGGATAGTCCTAGGATTTTCATCAGTTCTATTTCAAAGATGATTCACATTATCTCCTAACCTTATTTCCCTCTTTCTAGGGGACTTGAGTTAGTCTAGCACTGAAGAGGGGAGTAAGTGGTCAGGCCGATTCATAATCCAAAATGGAGTTCTACTCATACCACTGGTTTCAAATGGAACCCACGTTAGGAATAACTCAACATGGGTCAGGGGCTGGGAGCTGAGACTGTTCAATTCTTCAAGGACAAAGCCACATGTCATTTCACAATCTAATCAACTAAGTAGCTACTGTGGCAGAGCACCAGCACGGACTCAGAAAGCAAAGGGATAAGGAAAAGAGAGAGGAAGATGGTAAGATGTATTTATAGATTCAGAAAAACAGTAGGAGTTATATCACTAAAGAAACTGGGAAGGAGACAGAGAAGTTTGTACCTCCGGAAGTGAAAGAAGCGGCAGGCCACAGTGGAATCATCTTGCTCCTGTTCCTTAAACTTCCGATACCGCTCCAGGCGACATTCACGACACTTGTGCAGGTGAGGGGCTACATTGATGCATGACCCATCCTGTAGGAAGGGCTCTCCAGACTGCTTCAGCTTCTTCACTTTGCTTACATCTTTTAGAACTGACTGGCCGACTATGACAAGGGAGAGAGGAGAAATGGTTCGTTGATCATAACAAGTATTAAGAAGACACAACATGATCCTTTTGGGTAGAAATACTTGCTCTGACTTGGGCCTCCTATTTCCGCTGCTTGGGCATGTGCCCAGCAGGTCCATCCTTGGCAGAAAGGGTGCAGAGAGAGCAAAAGGCTTCACTTGGTATTTAAGAACCACAGAGAATTTGAAGGGGCACACCATTATAGTGAAACAACTCTGGGCATGAGTTAGAAAAACCAAAGGCAGAAGTTTGCTGTCACCTGTCTTTAGCACCTCAGGATATAACTTTTTTTTTTTAGAGACAGAGAGAGAGTCAGAGAGAGGGATAGACAAGGACAGACAGATAGGAACAGAGAGATGAGAAGCATCAATCATTAGTTTTTCATTGCGACTCCTTAGTTCATTGATTGCTTTCTCATATGCGCCTTGACCATGGGCCTTCAGCAGACTGAGTAACCTCTTGCTCAAGCCAGCGACCTTAGGTCCAAGCTGGTGAGCTTTGCTCAAACTAGATGAGACCATGCTCAAGCTGGCGACCTCGGGGTCTCGAACCTGGGTCCTCCACATCCCAGTCAGACGCTCTATCCACTGCGCCACCGCCTGGTCAGGCTAACTTTTTTTCCCCAATATTTATTTTTTGTTGATTTTAGAGAGGAAGGGAGAGCAAGAGAGAGACAGAAACATCAGTCTATTCCGGTATGTGCTCTGACCAGGGATCAAAAGAGCAACCTCTGTGCTTCAGGACAATGCTCTAACCAACTGAGCTATCTGGCTAGGGCAAATACAACTGTTCTAATCAAGGACTCTTCTAATCAAGCTCCCATGGGATATCAATTTCTAACGACAACAGCTACTTTTACCACCAAACTTTACTTTTTTCTTTTTCTTGACAGAGACAGAGAGAGTCAGAGAGAGGGACACATAGGGACAGACAGACAGGAAGGGCAAGAGATGAGAAGCATCAGTTCTTCGTTGCAGCATCTTAGTTGCTCACTGACTGCTCTCTCATATGTGCCTTGACTAGGGGGCTACAGCAAAGCGAGTGGCCCGTTGCTCAAGGCAGCGACCTTGGGCTTCAAGCTAGCAAACTTTGGGCTCAAGCCAAGATGAGCTTGTGCTCAAGCCGGCAACCTTGGGGTTTCGAACCTGGGTTCTCCACATCCTAGTCCACCACTATCCACTGTGCCACCACCTGGTCAGGCCAGACTTTCCTTTTTTACCATCAGCTCTTACACACTTCTGGACAATAACCTCACAATATAGAATTTAATGGCTTTTGGAAAAGACATTAAAACCTCGCATATGTGCCAGAGAGAAGCAAAGTGAGGGGTGAGTAAAAATGATGGGCCACATGGAAGCAGAATAGGATGAGAAAAACACTAGGAAAGAGTTACCTAACAAACACTACCAAGAAGATCAAGGGCCTTCCTTTGTGGGACTACCATTACACCAAAGATAGATAAACCTCTTATAGTGCTGATTTAGATGCACTCCTGCCTTAAAACAGGTCTAATGGGGGCCTATGTCAGGCCCTCTTGGCTGTGTAATTCTGAGATTACAGAACTTTCCATCAAAAGGAGGACCCCTGCTGCCCAAGAGCATGACAAGCATTCAAACTAGTGCCAGAGTCAAGCCCATGGATATAGCCCCAGCAGAATCACCTTTCAGGGGTGCAGTCCGTGGCCGGCCTTTGGGGGCCTGCTTTCCTTTGCCTTTGCCCAGCAACAGCTCAGCACTGCGCTCCCCATTGGGGCCTAGCTTCCCCATCAGGTGTTCTGGAATCCCCTTCAGGCCGGTCTTGGCCTGCAGCTGCTCCTCAGAGTCACTCAAATCTGACAGGTCACTGTTGGTGCTGGAGTCTGAATCCTGTCTGCAAGCCAAGCTTCGCTCATCCAGTGAGAACCTTTTCACAGCTTCAAAAGGAGCTTTGTTTTCCTGTGAAAAATCTGCTGGGGAGGGCAGAAAGCTGCCCGAGTGCCTGCCAAAGACATTACTAAAGGTTTTGAGGAGGGGATTGTCCTGCTGCCCAGGCCCCACAGTTGGCCTCTCCTCTGTGGGGCTGGAGGAGAGAGTAGGCATCTCAATAGGCTGGGTGAGGCTGCTGGTGGGTGAACTGGAGCGGCCATTCCCCATGGCAGAGAGGCTTGGACCCCCAGGGGTAAGAGCTGAGCCCAGAACACCAGACACCAGTTTGGAGGAGTCAGTTGTGATGAAGAGGGTTTTCTTCGCTAAGGATGTTGCGTCTGAAGAGGAGTGAGACTCGGGCCAGCTGGGTGCTGCCTTGGAGGTGACAGTGGGAGCAGCAGAGCTACTCGATGGTGCCTGAGATGCAAAGCCACTGAAAGGGCTGTGTTCCACTTTCTCCACAAATGCCAAGAAAGGGTTTGAGGGCTCTTCCCGGGATAGTTTGGGGGGCTGTAAAAATAGATTTTCATGACTCTCGGGGGTGCGGGCATTGAGGAGGCTCCGTGGGAAGGCTGGTGTGAGGGTGGGCATGGACTCTGTAGGCACTTTCTGGTCTACAGAGCTGCCAGCCTTAGAGCCTGATTTAGTGTCTGCTCCAAGAGTGGGTCTGCCTTTACATAGGCTCTCAAGGCTTTGTTTAAATGAATCTCGACTGGAAGAATCATCAGCCAAACTTTCTGAAATGGTAGTGAAGTAGTTACTGGTGGGTAAAGTTTGGGGCATGCATTGAAAAAACAAGTTCTTGGAGAGATCAGAGTCTTTCTGAGACTCTGGTGCAGAGCTACTGCCAAAAGAGAAGCCCAAAGGTTTGTTCTCTGTGGCTAGAACCCCATTGGACTGGCTCCTTCCACTTCCAAAAGTCAAAGGTTGTGATAAACTTGGGAGAGATGTTCCAAATCCAGAGGAGGCCAGAACAGAATTTCTTGAATTCTGAAAAGAAGATAGCCTGAGTTAGTGATGCTGGCTTCTTTCGACAACCGTATGATCTCTTTCTTGAATTTATGCCAAAATTTCTTATGGATCATTCAACTTTTCTCTCCTACAATTCCATGAAGACTACTCTTCTAACTAGATTTCATTAACATTATGGAAGAAACCTGCCACTGACCACCACATAGAGGGTGGTCATCTTTAGCAACGTGAGCTAGAGATAGCAAGATGTCCTCATCCTCCACTTCCTTGGTTGTTAGCCAGCTAGTTGTCACAGTACTAGGGGTCCATGTAGGCTTCTTACTATCTATTGATATTTGCAATAATGACTCCACCAGAGAATTGGTGAAAAGGATTCCTAAACAGACATCAGTTTTACTTGAACATATGCCAAAGGACCATGTAATATTAATCTACCTCAATGACTTTAGAGCAGCTGTTCTCAACCTGTGGGTTGCGACCCCAGCCGGGGTCAAATGACCAAAACACAGGGCTGCCGGGGTCGCGACCCACAGGTTGAGAACCGCTGCTTTAGAGCAGGGGTCTCAAACTCGCGGTCCGCCCACCAATTTTGTGCGGCCGCAGACTGGCCCGCAGATTAATCCACGAAGTTTGATTAGTCTGCGGGCTGCACAAAATTGGTGGGCGGGCCGCACAGCCGCGAGTTTGAGACCCCTGCTTTAGAGGGTATTGTTCAAGCTTTAGTTTATTTAAGCTAGTAAAAATTTCCTGTCTTAGAAAAGTGACATCAGCCCCATAACAAGCCCATTTTACATTAAGGAAAAGTATTTTATTTGTCTAAAACTCCCAAACATGCACTCTTTTAGAATTTGGCCATTTATTTACGGGTACAAGTCAGCCTAAAAGGCAAATATGTTTCAATTAAAGTTAAACTTAAAGATGCTAAATTAGGCCCTGGCCGGTTGGCTCAGCGGTAGAGCATCGGCCTAGCGTGCGGGGAACCCAGGTTCGATTCCCGGCCAGGGCACATAGGAGAAGCGCCCATTTGCTTCTCCACTCCCCCCTCCTTCCTCTCTGTCTCTCTCTTCCCCTCCCACAACCAAGGCTCCATTGGAGCAAAGATGGCCCAGGCGCTGGAGATGGCTCCTTGGCCTCTGCCCCAGGCGCTAGAGTGGCTCTGGTCGTGGCAGCGCAACGCCCCGGAGGGGCAGAGCATCGCCCCCTGGTGGGCAGAGCATGGCCCCTGGTGGGCGTGCCGGGTGGATCCCGGTAGGGCGCATGCGGGAGTCTGTCTGACTGTCTCTCCCCGTTTCCAGCTTCAGAAAAATACAAAAAAATAAAAAAATTAAAAAAAATGCTAAATTAAACAAGGCACACTGGTTATTGAATATTTATGCTATTCAATATCATTAAGATCTAACAAGTCTCCATCCAGAAAAAGTATAAATACTGATATGCCCACCAAACAAAAGTATTCAGCATAACAAACTGAACAATGAAAAAACTTTCCTTAATATTTTACCTTGAAAATGTTAGCTTCTGCATGTGCATAAAGAAGGGTAGAATTGCTTTCATATATATTACACACCCATTTACATACACAGAAATATCCATTGATAGATATGAACACTTATCTAATACTTAAGTAAATAATGCCCAGATCCTAGCACTTGACTAACAAACAACAGAGTACTAAAATTAAAACAAAATAACCTTCAGGTAGATTATGATAACCCTAAACATTCACTTTAAATAACTGGAAATAAATTATCCCATCACTGCTGAATGAATATGATGTTTCCCTTTGGGGCGATGAAAAATTTTGGAACTACACAGTGGTACACAGCATTGTGGAAGTACTAAATGCCCAGGTACTGTACACTTCACAGATGGTTAAAAAGGTAAATTTTGTTATATGTTACTTTACTACAACTTAAAAAAATGCTCCAGATAGGAAAGGCTATGTTAAAAAAAAAAGAGGGAGTTTCAATTTACTTAAAGTATTCTTTAAATATGCAAAAGGAGTTTACATTAGGACTGTCCTTGAGGGTGGTAAAGAGGCACAGAACCAGGCAGGCTCACACAGCATGCCTCCAGTTGACATTTGCTACAAAATATGACATTTCAACATACTTTGGAGCTCATAAATTCTATTTTCTTTTCCTTCCCACTAATCAACAACCACTAACTTTAACCCCCTCCAACAACAACAAAAAAAGAGAACAGAGAGACATAGCCCTGAGGCTTTGCAGTTGCTTCACTAGAAGGATTTGGCCAAGAGCCTTGACACCTGCAGGACTGCAAGGAACCAGCAGGGTAGCTCAGGTTTTACTTCTAAAGTTACCCTTTATAAATAAATATACACATGAATGAAGAACAGTTTGGATGGTCTTGTGTTTTCCTTCAAATGATTAAATTCCAAATCCGTTTCTTATAAGAAAGTGATGACAAGCTGATTTCAACTCACTTTTTAGGACAAGAAGGTTCCTGGGTGGGAGCTTTGTGCCAATTTTAGATTTGAAATCAATTTCTGTATTTTTAAATCCTACCCCAAGGAGAATACCTAGGCTGACATCTTGGCAAAATTGTCAGTGTAGTCACAGAAATTTCTCCAACCCGTTGAAAAATTCCCTTTGAATCCACATTCTATCTATTCAGCCCTGCTACTCCTAGGAATAACAGCGCTCAGTGGAGCTCTTCCTGTAGCATGTAAAATTTGGTCTGTTTGTTTTGTAAGTCTTTATCTTTGTTTGTTTTTTGTTTTATTTTTGTATTTTTCTGAAGTGAGAAGGGAGGGCAGACAGACAGACTTCTGCATGAGCCTGACCAAGATCCACCCAGCATACCCACCAGGGGGCGAAGCTCTGCCTATCTGGGGTGTTGCTATGCTGCAATCGGAGCCATTCTAGAGCCTGAGGAGGAGGCCATGGAGCCACCCTCAGCGCCCAGGCCAGCTTTGTGCCAATGGAGCCTTGGCTGCAGGAGGGGAAGAGAAAAATAGAGAAAGGAGAAGGGTGGAGAAGCAGATGGGAGTTTCTCCTGTGTGCCTTGACCGGGAACTGAACCCGGGACTTACACACACTGGGCTGACGCTCTACCCTTGAACCAACCGGCCAGGGCCTATAAGTCTTTATTTTTGTCCACAATGCCTATGACACAGTTTATTTTAATTAATTTTGACAACTTGATGACATACAATCTGGAAATCCACATAAGATCCTCACATAGTTCCCTTGGGGATGCTGGTCAACTAACAGAGGACAAGCCATGAACACTGTGAAATTTGCATTTACAGGCTTTCTTCTCTTCTGCCTGGACATTTCACCTCCTTTCTCGGGATTAACAAATTGCATTTTCTAGGGAGAGGAAGAAATCAGATGAAATGTATATGACATGTTTTATCTGGCATTGTTATATCTAAAATGGTGCCATTTCGCCTGACCAAGTGGTGGCGCAGTGGATAGTGTCGGACTGGGATGTGGAGGACCCAGGTTCGAGACCCCGAGGTCACTAGCTTGAGCACGGGCTCATCTGGTTTGAGCAAAGCTCACCAGCTTGGACCCAAGGTCACTGGCTCCAGCAAGGGGTTACTCAGTCTGCTGAAGGCCCACGGTCAAGGCACATATGAGAAAGCAATCAATGAACAACTAAGGTGTTGCAACGCAAAACTAATGATTGATATTTCTCATCTCTCTCCATTCCTGTCTGTCTGTCCCTCTCTGTCTCTATAAAAAAGAAAAAGTTTCTTTTCAGCAATACATGCATATCACATAAAGAAAACAGTAAACTGAGTACTACTGTGATTAATTCCATCAAATATTTTAGGTAAGGCTTAAAAATATTAAGTTAGCAATAAAAAATTTATGGCCATATCAAATCACAGAGAAGAAGCAGCTCAACCTCAAGGGAAGATATAGAAAATGATGAACTGAAAACATCATTGGTAACATCATGGGTTGGTAACAGTAGGCTTCACATAGCCTTAATTACAGCGCTACCATTACCCACACTGTAATTCGTTAACCTTGCCTCTCATGGGTCTGGTGGAGGCTCAACCACTATGTGAACTAAATAGATTATTGAATAAAAAGATCTATCTTAACATTTCATTAAATTGGGTTGTATAATCAGTTCTGATTAGCCTAATTGTTCAGGTGACTTTTTTTTTTTTTTGTATCTTGTATTTTTCCGAAGCCAGAAACGGGGAGGCAGTCAGACAGACTCCCGCGTGCGCCCAACCGGGATCCACCTGGCACGCCCACCAGGGGGTGACGCTCTGCCCATCCGGGGGTGGCTCCATTGCAACCAGAGCCACTCTAGCGCCCGAGGCAGAGGCCACAGAGCCATCCTCAGTGCCCGGGCAAACCTTGCTCCAGTGGAGCCTAGGGCTACGGGAGGGGAAGAGAGAGACAGAGAGGAAGGAGAGGGGGAGGGGTGGAGAAGCAGATGGGTGCTTCTCCTGTGTGCCCTGGCTGGGAATCAAACCCGGGACTCCTGCATGCCAGGCCGACGCTCTACCACTGAGCCAACCAGCCAGGGCTGTTCAGGTGACTTTTAAGAGCTAATAAGGTTATTAAAATATACACATTTGCTCAATAAGCAATATAGAGGTCTATCCAGAGTTCAATTTAATCACAGAAAATACTCCTTCCTAGTGGCATTTGAGACACCTTTGAATGTGTCACCAAGAAAGAAAGTAGAGTGAAAGAGTGAACCCAAATCTCTCAAATCCACACAAGTCAACTCACCTCTCCTGGAGTCTGCGGCCGACTGCCTTTCTGCTTTTCCGGCCCAGTCCCTGCTGCAAGGCCAGTGTCTGAAATCCTCACCGTGGTTGGGGTAGAGCTGACGGTAGTGACCATAGCTGCTGAAGCCACCATACCCTGGCCAATTTGTTCCAGTGTTTTTCCTGTCTCTTTGCCTTCAGCTCCACCCACCTCTGGGGCCAAAGGTGTCTGACCTGTGGCTGTAGAATATGGAGTAAAAGGTACAGGCGTGTCCCCACCTACAGGCTCATCCTGCACCACCAGAGTCCTGCCGTTTTCTTTGGTGTAAGTGGCAAAGCGAATGTTGCGGTTAATCTGGGGGACAAATGTAGTTGATGGTTGCTTGGCTCTCTGATCCAGCCCTGGCTCTCCACTGGCATTCCCTCCTTTCCAGGGCCCTCGGCTCGCCTCAGCTCCATCGCTCCCATTACTGTCTACTTCACCCCTGTCTCCTTTTAATTTCTTTGATGCAGGATCACACCCAGAGTCCGAAGCACTTTTTCTCCTCCGGCCATCTTTCCCCTCTATGCTCTCTCTCTTCTTCTTTCCTTTGGAAGATTTTACTGCTTTTAATGTACCCCCCTACAAAACAAAATTCAAAAAATATTTATTACAAGGAACTTTCCATCTTGTGACAACCATAAACCATTAACTCTTTCCCATCTCTACAAGCAGAAAATCAAAGCAGGCACAGATCGCCAAGTTCCAATGCTAGCACTAAGACATCTCCTTTGTCAAAAAAGCTCCAATCTTCCTGTGATTCGATTTATACACACGTATTGAAGATAAACCTTCCCTTATATTAACTACACTACTTTCTCAAATGAAGGAAGGTTTAAAAAATTTGTGGAATTTCTTTTACAAAAGAGACTGCCAAACCTAGGCTGGGAGCTCATTTGCCCCTTGATGAAAATAATTGGCTTTATTTCATATTTATATCCTTGTTTGACAGAAATTGGCATTTCAAATACTGAAATGTAAAAATTCCAGAAGCCACTAAAAAACTGGTGGAAACAATAGGAAAACCAACATTTGTGAGTCTGTGACCAAAGGAAAAGTGAGCCCAGCAGAAAAGTTTGGATTGCTCTTATAGACACTTAAAAGATGCAAACAACCTCCAGATCTCATTCGAAGCATTACACCGAGGAAAGCAAAAAAGGCAGGCTACGATAGGTCAAACAGTCAAATCTCTTAGCTCTTCCAATAATCTCAGTTTGTCTCATGAAATCTTGCTTGAGTCTTATTTGAGAGGACAAATAACCTTAAAAGATACAGGTTAGAAGGGCAATTCCTACCTTCTTCCCTGAGAAAGACAAAGAGAGGGGGCTTGGGACACAGCTAACATTCTCTCAAGCAACCTTTGGGCAGCCAGGACTTACATCTGGAACATTCTTAGACTGGTATCACACCAAGAAGCAGGTATTCATTTTAGCTTTATATGGATAACTCTCAGGTAATTTAATTTGGCAATAACATGTGTTAGGGTGGCAATAAGCTATTAATATTTTCCAAATTAATAAATCTACTCTTACTACCCTTGAATATTTATAAATTCTTTGTGCAGACCTATATCTTTGTTGTAATTATTGTTATAGGTACTATAACATTTTTTCTTGAGAGAGAGAGAATCAGAGACAGACAGGGAGAGACATGAGAAGCATCAACTCATAGTTACGGCACTTTAGTTCCTTAATTGCTTTCTCATATGTGCCTTGACTGGGTCGGGGAGAGCAGCTGAGCCAGTGACCCCTTGCTCAAGCAAGCAACCTTGAGCTCAAGCCAGAGACCTTAGGGTCAGTGACCCCACACTCAAGCCATGCTCAAGTTGGTGAGCCTGTCCTCAAACCAGCAACCTCGGGGTTTTGAACCTGAGTCCTCAGCATCCCAGGTTGATGCTCTTTCCACAGCATAACCAACTAGTCAGGCTATAACAAACTTTTTCAAATTTTATTTCTTTAGCCATTCCTGTATTTTTCTTTCTTCATTCCATCCTTTTTCCTTTAATTTTCTTTTACAATTCTTTTTTTTTTTTTTTTTAATTTTCTTTTATGGGAGACAGGGAGAGACAGATAGGGACAGACAGATAGGAAGGGCAAGAGATGAGAAGCATTAATTCTTCATTGCAGCACCTGAATTGTTCATTGATTGCTTTCTCACATGTGCTTTGACCAGGCAGCTCCAATTGACCCAGTGACACCTTGCTTAAGCCAGCAACCTCTGGGCTCAAGCCAGCAATCCTGCGCTCAAGCTGGATGAGCCCGCGCTTAAGCTGGATGAGCCCACACTCAAGCCAGCGACCTCAGGGTTTCAAACCAGGGTCCTCTGCATCCCAGGCTGATGCTCTATTCACTGTGCTACCACCTGGTCAGGCTCCTTCTACAATTCTTAAACAAAGCCCAAGATTTCTTTCTTTTAATAATATTAGTCTAAGTTTAGAAATCTTTCATTTAAAAATTGTTTCTGTTTGCTAGGAATTATTTTCATTGGATCCTTTTAAAACTTTTTTTAGTCCTTCTTCAATATCTACGACCACCCAGTTTTTTTTTTAAATTATTTTTATTTACTCATTTTAGAGGAGAGAGAGAGATTAAGAGAGAGAGAGAGAGAGAAGGGGGGAGGAGCAGGAAGCTTCAACTCCCATATGTGCCTTGACCGGGCAAGCCCAGGGTTTTGAACCGGCAACCTCAGCATTCCAGGTCAACGCTTTATCCACTGCGCCACCACAGGTCAGGCCAGTTTTTATTGTTGTAAACTACAGAAATATGATCAGTGAAATCTCTCCTTTCTTGCTCACTCATTCAAGAGGAGGGGACCATGGGTCTCTAAGAAGGGTTACTGTAAAATTTGGTGGAACTATCAATAATAATTATGCTTTGCAACTAAGAAGACAGTTCAATTATGGCATGACTGAAAATGAAAGAATCGACATCCATTGCTGAAAACCACAGATCAATCTCACCTCTGACTCATCTGAACAATTTGCAGAATATGGCTCACAGCAACCTCCCTGAGCAACAAATTAGATATACAAGTATGTCCTACTTACAATAAGCTACTCACATGCAAACAGATACCCTAAGACACTGAGACCAGTTTTCTCCAGCTGTATCTGGCCAGCTTCAAAGTACCTGGCACTTAATAAATGAATAAAGAAATAAATGAAATAAGGAAGATTTAAAAAAAATGGGCCCAACATACCATCAAAGTAACTAGTGTTTTCAGCCATGTAAACAGAGTCAAAAGACGTATTCTATACCTACCCATGATTCTTCTTTTCCTACCCTCATTTTGTTTTATGAATTCAAGAATGACGAGATAAAGAAGATGAAAAAGAACTGTATACTTAGCAACAGTGGCCAAGAGAGAAGTGCTAAGAGACTGTAAGCAATATATGGACAACAGGAAATTCCAGTGAATGTTCTACTGAAGGAAATTCACACAGAATTTCTTTTTTCTTTCTTTTTCTTTTTTGGTGAGAGAGTCAGAGAGACAGACAGACAGACAGATAGGAAGGGAGAGAGATGAGAAACATCAATTCTTCGTTGCAGCATCTTGGTTGTTCATTGATTGCTTTCTCATATGTGCCTTGATCGGGGGTCTACAGCAGACTGAGTGACCCCTTGCTCAAGCCAGCGACATTGGATCCAAGCTGGTGAGCTTTGCTCAAACCAGATGAGCCCGCGCTCAAGCTGGCGACCTCGGTGTCTCGAACCTGGGTCCTCAGCATCCCAATCCGATGCTCTATCCACTGCGCCACCACCTGGTCAGGCCACACAGGATTTCTTGATTGGTTCAGGCACTGATTTATATTGTATATTTTTGGGGTTAAGATAATTTTGAATGAACCAAGAGTTAGACTGGTTCACAATAATTATACAAGTAATCCACTGTATGCTGAGCACTGAACTAGGCACATATTTTATTTGATCTTCTTGGTATATGGAATTTCAGACTCCCTTGAAGCTGACTTACCACCTAATGGGAAGAAGAAGAGGATGTAGCTTCTCCTCCATTTCTTATTACCGGGTAGGTCATGAATATTACTTCTACTGTATCTTTTAAACATATTTGTCCTGAAATAATGTAAGAAGAAATAGGCTATGAATTTAAAATGCCTAGATGGGCCTGACCTGTGGTGGTGGCGCAGTGGATAAAACGTCGAGCTAGAATACTGAGGTCACCGGTTTGAAACCCTGCACTTGTCTGGTCAAGGCACATATGGGAGTTGATGCTTCTTGCTCCCCCCACATCTCTCCTCTCTAAAATCAATAAATAAAAAAATTAAAAGAAAAGAAAAATATGCCTAGGCAACATAGCCATGATTAAAAAGATTTGCTCAGACTAGGTCTCTTTCTTGAGACTATCCTCCCTTAACTAGGCAAGACCAAAAAACAGCAAGAAATGTATAGTGGCCAGGATTGAAATCCAAAAGGTATCCATGGATAATACACATAAGGAATCTACCTAACAACATAATGCAAGCTCATGAGTCTGCTCAGAGGCTCAATCCATTACTGTACCTCGCTCTGAGACGTTGAACTATCCATCAGCATCACATGAATCAGTCTGGGATCCACAGACTTGATCTCACCACTCTACAGTAGGAGCAGAATAACAGATAATATGAAAAAGAGGGGAAAAGATTTAATGCCTTGTCCACCATAGAGACAATTATGTACTTTTCTAATCTGTGTAATATCTTTGTATTTCTATTCCAACAGTCGAATAAAAGCTCTACCAAAGCAGAGATCTCTGCTATCTTAGTCACTACTAGAAAACAATATCTGAAACAGGGTCTGAACTATGGTAAGTATTCAAGTATTTAGGTCTCTTTTAGGAGTGTTAATTTTAAATTCTGCATCTCTAAAACCTTCCTATTCTGTACATTACAAAACCCAAAAACCTTCAGAACCAATAATCATTAAAAGAACCAGTTACTATTAAAGATTAAGCACTTTTAGGAGCAGCCAACTTGACATTATCAGATTTAATGTGCATATCTTTTGACCTAGCAATTCCACATATAGGAATTTATCCCAATAAGTAATGTGAAACAGTGTACAATGATAGATGTTCAAGGATATTCACTGCAGCATTATTTGTATTATTGATAACACTGGCAATGATTTAAATGTCCATCAATTTTAAGATTAAGTTAGTCATGATACATTTATCCACTAGAACAGTACGCATCTGTTTTTAAAAGGACAAGATAGATTTCTATATATATTTATGCAGAAAAGTGATAACTTACAATTAAGTAGAAAAGGTAAATTACAGAAGAATATGTAATATATAGCGAACTGTTAATGGTGATTACCATTGTGGGCAGTGATAAAAAGTGATATAAGCCTAGGGTAAGTGGTAGCTATATTGTTTGAAATTTTAAAATGAAGATTAATTAATTTAATATATTTTTTAAAACCTCAAAGAAATTAATAAAATCAATTATGCTTATATTACATGTGACTGCTAAGGGCTAGTCTGAAACCAATTCCAAGATATAAGTACAAATGTTTGCTTCAAAACACTCACTAGTGTTTTTCCCACACAATTCTCCAGGTAGCTCTCTGGATGCTATGTTTTTTCCTATTTACTTCAATTAGAAACAATTTTTCCAGTATCTAAGGGACAGAGGCATAAGTACTACAAAAGCAAATGCTAACCATATTTTTAACTACTATTAACTTTGATATGATAAAATAATAATACCACTGCACATTTATATGATATATTGTATTACAGATTTCAAAGCACTTTCAAATGCATATCTCACTTCCCAAAAGTGCTGTGAGAACAGTGGGGAGTAGGGAGGGTTATCTAATTAACTCTAATTTACATATGAGAACAATGAGGTTAAGAAAGCTGAACAGCCTTTCACTAATCACATAGTCATTAAGCAATAGAGCCAGACATGGAACTTCTTATATGAAATGTTCCCTTTCTCTATACCTCCTGTGTAAGGGGATTGATGGACCTTTTGATGAAGTAACACAAAGACTCACCTCAGTTATGGACACCTCCATAAGACGAGTAATGGTATCTTGATGGCTTACAACACCATAGAGCCAACTTTCTTCCCCCTCTGGCTGGTATACTTTGACCCTGTGACCTTGAACACTATAGGGACCTAAAGGAGAAATCAGTCAGTAGCAAATATTTTTAGCTAAGCTATTATTTCATTATTGTTTCTAAAAGCAGAAGAAAAACTACATGGTGTAAATATCTGGCACTTTCAGTCTTCCTGTATTGAGTTAAATAAATGAGCAATTTCAGATTTACTATACTCAAGCAATTTAAAAACAAAACATAAATAGTTTTCCCTAGTGACCTTTATAAATTCTGTTTATTTAAAGATTTCTTAGACTCTCCTAGCCCTCTGATTCCACTTTATCTCAATCTTCCCATTCTAGAATACAGGGAAGTGAAAGGAAGCTACAGGTAGTATAAAAATGTACTCAGATCTGACACATATATAAAAAAGTGGGCCCTGGCCAGTTGGCTCAGTGGTAGAGCATTGGCCTGGCGTGCGGAAGTCACGGGTTCAATTCCCAGCCAGGGCACACAGGAGAAGCGCCCATCTGCTTCTTTACCCCTCCCCCCCTCCTTCCTCTCTGTCTCTCACTCTTCCCCTCCCAAAGCCAAGACTCCATTGGAGCAAAGATGGCCGGGGCGCTGGGGATGGCTCTGTGGCCTCTGCCTCAGGTGCTAGAGTGGCTCTGGTCATAACAGAGCGACGCCCCGGATGGGCAGAGCACTGCCCCTTGGTGGGCAGAGCGTCGCCCCCTGGTGGGCGTGCCGGGTGGATCCCGGCCGGGTGGATCCCGGTCGTGTGTATGCGGGAGTCTGTCTGACTGCCTCCCAGTTTCCAGCTTCAGAAAAATACAAAACAAAACAAAACAAATATATATTTTAGAATTGCATAGTGTCCTCCCCATTCTATCACTTTCAACATTGACCATACACCTCATTCAGAATTTAGGGACAGAAGACTGCCTGTTCTTACCTCGACTGAATATCTCCTGCAGCTTTTGGTCACTGATCAAAGCATTAACTGTTTCTCTCAGTGCAGCATGTTCCAAAAGAATCTGGTTTTGGCTATCTGTTCCCATCTGGTAAAGATAAAAGAAAGCAACTGAATGTTAAAATGACCACCAACAATATCTAACAGATGAGAAAAATCATAACCCTGAGGAACTTTATATCACCATTTGTCAAAGAATGTTCTACAGAACCCTAGTCTCCTGAGGTTTTTGAAAAAAATAAAGATGCTAAGATCAATTACATTTAGGAAATACAGTGTGTCCGTAAAGTCATGGTGCACTTTTGACCGGTCACAGGAAAGCAACAAAAGATGATAGAAATGTGAAATCTGCACCAAATAAAAGGAAAACTCTCCCAGTTTCATACCTTTTCAGTGTAGTTCGATGTGGGCTCATGACAGATTTTTTAGGGCTCCTTATGTAGCTATCTTATATAGCCTCTACAGACTCATCACTGGCTGATGGCCTACCAGAACAGGGTTTCTCCACCAAACTGCCGGTTTCCTTCAACTGCTTATCCCACTGAGTAATGTTATTCCTATGTGGTGGTGCTTCGTTATAAATGCGCTGATATTCACGTTGCACTTTGGTCACATATTCGAATTTAGTGAGCCACAGAACACACTGAACTTTCCTCTGTACTGTCCCACATCTCGACTGGCATGGCCGTGGGCTGCTCCGCTGTATATATGATGTAACGTCATCATCTGCGCATACGCACATGCTGCCACATCATCCTACTGAAACTGGGAGGGTTTTCCTTTTATTTGGTGCAGATTTCACATTTCTACCGTCTTTTGTTGCTTTCCTGTGACTGGTCAAAAGTGCACCAGGACTTTACGGACACACTGTATATACTGTACCTTCCTACATATAATAGCACATTAAAGGCTCTGAGAAGGCATACAGGAAAAAATCAGTTTAGGTCAGTATTTCTCATACTTATTTGACCACAAAATATTTTATTTCACATAAATATTTTGGCTTATTTTGATATTTATCCAACATTTACCAAGTGCCTACCCATATAATCACTAATATTATAAAGAGAATAAAGCAAGGTTCATAAAATAGATCTAATGATTTAGGAGAAAAACATATCAACAAAGGAATCATCATGAATGTATCACAAATCTTTGCTTAGGAAATACTCCTCTTACTGCCTTGGTAAGACAGCAAAACTCTAAGAAGCCTCTTAATTGTTACTAATGAGAAAAAAGTTAGCATCCATAATTTCTGAACCCAACTCAGATGCTAGTTTGTTTAAACCGCTAACATATCCCTTTTCTTTGTAACTAAAGATATATATCTCAGGTCTTCAATTTTTTTATTTTTTAAGTGAGAGAAGGGGAGATAGAGACAGACTCCTGCATGTACCAGATCAGGATCCACCTGGCAACACTATCTGGGGCTGATGCTCGAATCAATCAAGTTATCCTCAGCACCTTAGGCCGATGCTCGGACCAACCAAGGTATACTTAGCACCTGGGGCTGACGCTCAAACCAATCAAGCCACTGACAAAAAGACGGGGTGAGAGAAAGAAGAGGGAGAGGGAGGGAAAGAGAAGCAGATGGTCACTTCTCATGTGTGCCCTGACCAGGAATCAAACTCAGGACATCCACATGCCAGGCCAACACTCTATCCACTGAGCAAGCTGGCCAAGGCCAGCTCTTCAATAGTTAATGCTGCTCAGAATCAGCCCAAATTGCCCGTTGTCCTGCCTCTGACAAAAGTATAGGCCCCTTCAAACTCAAATTACAGAAGACCCACCTCTGGGAAGCTACCTCTTCTCAGGAGACCCAAAGAATTTTGCTATTAAGAGTTAAGTGGTTTTAGGGTGCGGCTGCAGTGTGTAGAGCAGTGGTTCTCAAATTGTGCACCAGGGTGCACTGGTGCGCCCTAGATTTCCAGGTGTGCCAAATGGTATTCCAGAGAAATATGTGCCTGTTGGGGACCAAAATACCAAAAGGGTTTTTTGAGTTTAGATTTGGGGGGACAGAGGTGTAGGGAATTAGCTGGAAGCTGATAGTCTGCCCAACCCCCCACCTCACCTGCCTAATTAGGTTGCAAAAGGCTGTTAAGCTGTGGTGCTGGATTGTTTACACTACCCCCCATGTTCCCCAGAAAGATTGGAGGCAAGTTTCTTCTAGCCTTTGTTTGGTATAAAGTTAAGATGATATATATGGTGGGGGTTTTCTGCACTCAACACAATTAAGAGTAAAAAGAGAAGAATTCTTCAAGGTATTGATGAGGAAATGAGAGTTTGCCTTTTAAATACATATATGCCCAAACATTGAAGAAATCACTAGGACACATAAGGCTCATGTTTCTCATAAACACAAGGATGAAAAAACTTAAAACATTCGTGCCAGGACCTGCCAAATTTACTAAATCTTACTAAGAATGTATCTATATATATATAAAAAGATAACTTTTTTGTCATTTTAAAAAATTTTTAACCCCTTTTTTATGAATTCTAAAAAGCGTAACTCAAAAAATGTAACATAAAAGTGTTTTCTAATGTCAGAATAAATTTAATTGTATTTATTTCATTTAATTACCATAAAAGCATGCTTGAACTTTATATTCTTTTTCTTTAATATTTGACTTAATTATTATAACATATATCTCAGAAATTTGTATACAGTGTGCCTACAGTTATTTGTAGGACTTTTAATGCGCCATGACTTCAAAAAGTTTGAGAACCACTGGTGTAGAAGAAAGAAGCCTCAGCTACCAAATAAACTTTTCAAGGGAGCAGAAAAACTAAAAGGCACAAGGAATTACTAAGAGAAAGTACTTTGTTTCAATGCTAAAATAAAAAAGGAAAACACCATATTTATAACCAAAAAAGATATTAAAAAAATAATTAAAGCCCTGGCTGGTTGACACAGTGGTAGAGTGTTGGCCTGCATGTGGAAGTCCTTGGTTCAATTCCCAGTTAGGGCACACAGGAGAAGTGCCCGTCTGCTTCTCCACCCCCCCTCTTACTTCTCTCTCCCTCTCCCCCTCTTGCAGCCATGGCTCAATGGGAGCGAGTTGGCCCTGAGCACTGAGGATGTTTCCATGGCCTTCTCTTTAAGCACTAAGAGCTCAGTTGCTGAGCAGTGGAGCAACACCCCAGATGGGCAGAGCAATGCCCCCTAGTGGGCTTGCTGGGTAGATTTCTGTTGGGTTGTATGTGGGAATCTATCTCTGCCTTTCCTTCTCTCACTGAATTAAAAAAAAAGGGGATTAACAAGGAGAAAAAAAAGCTTAGGACTAGACCAAGTGTTAAGTACCTGGAACAGATGCAATCCATTAGCATCAGACAGGAAACGAAGCTCTCGATCCAGAAGGTATTCAACTGGAACCACAGAACCCAAACCGATTTTATCTACTAAGGGAGTGAAAGTCTGTGAAGTACAATGACAAGAAATTGATTAGCATTTGAAAAATAAAATAACACTTCAACCAAATCACTAACTTCAGAGAAACTATCCATTATTAATATAACTTTCACACCAGTAAATAAAGCATAAGTCATTGAAAACATTTCCAACCCAGCATGTGCCCCTCAAATAATCATAAAAAGCAAACTAGAGCAGAAAGTCAACTCAATACTTTTATTTATAGTTAACAAAAAAAAGAATGAGAAATTCCTCATTTTCTCCACAGATCTGACTAAACTTTTTGCCTAGCTTCAAGTGGGCTAACAGAACATTAAATTCCCAGAATAAAGAGTAACACCGGCCCTGGCCGGTTGGCTCAGCGGTAGAGCGTCGGCCTGGCGTGCAGGAGTCCCGGGTTTGATTCCCAGCCAGGGCACACAGGAGAGGTGCCCATTTGCTTCTCCACCCCTCCCCCTCTCATTCCTGTCTGTCTCTCTCTTCCCCTCCCGCAGCAAGGCTCCATTGGAGCAAAGATGGCCCAGGCGCTGGGGATGGCTCTGTGGCCTCTGCCTCAGGCCCTAGAATGGCTCTGGACACAACAGAGAGAGGCCCCAGAGGGGCAAAGCATCGCCCCCTGGTGGGCATGCCGGGTGGATCCCGGTCAGGCGCATGCGGGAGTCTGTCTGACTGCCTCCCTGTTTCCAGCTTTGGAAAAATGAAAAAAAAAAAAGAAAAAAAAAGGAGTAACACCATTATTATGTCTATAACTCCTAAATCTTTGTGAAGTTTTAAAACTAATTATTGGAATACTTGAGGGTGGGATCATCAGCATGATCCAAAGGTTGCTGGCTCGAAAGCCCAAGGCCACTAGCTTGAGTAAGAGGTTATTGGTTTGGCTTAAGACCCCACCGCCCCCCCCATCAAGGCATTCAAGGCACATATGGGAAGCAATCAATAAACAATTAAAGTGAAGCAACTACAAATTGATGTTGCTCATCTCTCCTCTCTCTTTCCTTTCCTGTCTCTCTCAAAATAAAAACTAAAATAATAATAATACTAACATTAATCATCATCATCACTGGTATAAATGTGCATGAGTTAATTCATGTTACTGTTTCATAAATAAATAGCCTACAGCCTGACCAGGTGGTGGCATAGTGGATAGAGCGCCGGACTGGGACACAGAGGACCCAGGTTCGAACCCTGAGGTCCCCGGCTTGAGTGAGGGATCACAGACATGAGCCAAAAGGTCGCTGGCTTGACCCGAAGGTTGCTGGCTTGAGCAAGGGGTCACTCGATCTGCTGTAAGCCCCCAGTACAAGGCACATATGAGAAAGTAATCAATGAATAAGCAATCAACAAACAACTAAGATGCCGCAACGAAGAACTGATGCTTCTCATCTCTCTCCCTTCTGGTCCGTCTGTCCCTATCTGTCCCTCTGACTCTCTGTCAAAATAAATAAATAAATAGCCTACAAAATCATCCAAGGGCCCATATTCATTGGAGCTTCTTCTAAATGTTTAATTGGAAAGTGGCCTTAGAAACACATGAAAAAAGACAGTGTAGCAAGTGATGATACTGTATAATCAACAGGTAAAAAAATATTTGTTTTGAATATTATTTAATTTAGTTAGCCATAGAAGAATTAGATTTTTTTTTAAGTTTAATTTTTTTTGCCTGACCAGGCGGTGGCACAGTGGTAGAGCATCAGACTGGGACACAGAGGACCCAGGTTCTAAACCCCGAGGTAGCTGGCTTGAGTGCAGGCTCATCCAGCTTGAGCGTGGAATCACAGACATGACCCCATGGTCGTTGGCTTGAGCAACAGGTCACTCGCTCTGCTGTAGCCCCCTAGTCAAGGCACATAGAAGAAAGCAATTAATGAACAACAAAGGTTCTGCAATGAAAAATTGATGCTTCTCACCTCTCTCACTTTCTGTCAGTCTGTCCCTGTCTGTCCCTCTCTCTGTCACACTCACACACACATACAAACACACACACACACACACACATTTAATTTTTAAGTTAATTTTTTTGTGTTTGTGTGGCAAAGACAAAGAGAGTCAGAGAGAGAGACAGTTAGGGACAGACAAACAAGGAGAGAGATGAGAAACATCAATTCTTAGTTGCGGTTCCTTAGTTGTTCATTGATTGATTTCTCATATGTGCCTTGACTGGGGGACTACAGCAGACCAAGTGACCCCTTGCTCGAGCCAGCGACCTTGGGCTCAAGCTGGGGTCCTTGGGGTATCGAACCTGGGTCCTCCATATCCTAGTCTGAAGCTCTATACCCACTGCGCCACCACCTGGTCAGGCTAATTTTTAAATTAATTTTAGAAAGAGAGAAAAGCAGGGAGAGAGAAACATCAGTTTGTTGTTCCACTTATTTATGCATTTTTAATGTGCAACCCACAACCTTGGAGTATCAGGACACTGTTGTTACCAACTGAGCTACCTGTCCAGATCTACGAAAAATTAGGTTAAAAAAAAAAGTAACCATTTTTGCCAACACTTTTTTTTTTAATATGGAACACTTCACGAATTTGCGTGTCATCCTTGCGCAGGGGCCATGCTAATCTTCTCTGTATCATTCCAATTTTAGTATATGTGCTGCCGAAGCGAGCACTCCAACGCTTTGCTAAAAAAGGATAGATACAAACAAATGGATATTCTCAGAATTAAATATTATATATAGTACTATATTTTGTCTGACTTAAGAAACCAAAACTTAATAATTAAAAAAAAACTTTAAGCCTGTCCTATGGTGGCACAGTGGATAAAGCATCAACCTGGAATGCTGAGGTCACGGGTTTGAAACCCTACATTTGCCCAGTCAAGGCACATATGAGAAGCAACTACCAGTTGATGCTTTCTACCCCACCCTTCTTTCTCTTCTCTAAAAACCAATAATCTAAACAAGAAATAAATGCAGTTAAAAAAATTACTTAGAGCACAAACAACAAAAGTAAAAATAAACAAGTGAAACTACAACAAACTAAAAAAGCTTCTGCATAGGCCTGACCTGTGGTGGCGCAGTGGATAAAGCATCAACCTGGAAGTGCTGAGGTCGCCGGTTCGAAACCCTGGGCTTGCCTGGTCAAGGCACATATGGGAGTTGATGCTTCCAGCTCCTCCCCCCTTCTCTCTCTCTGTCTCTTCTCTCTCTGTCTCTCTCTCTCTCTCTCCCCCTCTCCTCTCTAAAATGAATAAATAAATAAATAAATAAAAATAAAAAAGCTTCTGCACAAGCACAAGAAATGATCAATAAGGCCCTGGCCGGTTGGCTCAGCGGTAGAGCGTCAGCCTAGCGTGTGGAGGACCCGGGTTCGATTCCCGGCCAGGGCACACAGGAGAAGCGCCCATTTGCTTCTCCACCCCTCCGCTGCGCTTTCCTCTCTGTTTCTCTCTTCCCCTCCTGCAGCCAAGGCTCCATTGGAGCAAAGATGGCCCGGGCGCTGGGGATGGCTCCTTGGCCTCTGCCTCAGGCGCTGGAGTGGCTCTGGTCACAACATGGCGACGCCCAGGATGGGCAGAGCATCGCCCCCTGGTGGGCAGAGCGTCGCCCCTGGTGGGTGTGCCGGGTGAATCCCGGTCGGGCGCATGCGGGAGTCTGTCTTGACTGTCTCTCCCTGTTTCCAGCTTCAGAAAAATGAAAAAAAAAAAAAAAAAAAAGATCAATAAAATTAAAAGGCAATTATAAAAAAAATGGGAAAGGCCTTGGATGGTAGGCTTAGTGGTAGAGCGTCAGCCAGACACGTGGATGTCCCAGTCAGATGTCCTCGTATGATTCCTGGTCAGGGCACACAGGAGAATTGACCATCTGCTTTCTCCACTCCTCCCTTTCTCCCTTCTCTTTCCCCTTCTGGCACCCAGGGCTTGATTGGAGTGAGATGTCCCTGGGCGCTGAGGATGGCTCCATGGGCTCCGCCTCTAGAATGGCTCCAGTTGCAAAGAAGCAAAACCCCAAATGGGTGGAGCATGGCCCCCTAGTGGTCATGACAGGTGGATTCAGGTCGAGCACATGTGGGAGTCCATCTCTCTGCCTCCCTGTTTATTACTTCAGGGAAAAAAAAAAAAGATAAAAGAGCTGTGGCCTGACCAGGCAGTGGCGCAGTGGATAGAACATCAGATTGGGACATGGAGGACCTAGGTGCGAAACCCCGAGGTTACCAGCTTGAGTGAGGGCTCATTGGCTTGAGCGCAGGCTCATTGGCTTAAGTGGAGGCTCACCAGCTTGAGTGTGGTGAGTGTGGGATCATAGGCATGACCCCATGGTTGCTGGCTTGAACCCAAGGTCGCTGGCTTGAGCAAGGCATCACTCGCTCTGTTGTAGCCCCTCTCCATCAAGGAACATATGAGAAAGCAATCATTGAACAAGTAAGGAACTGCAATGAAGAACTGATGCTTCTCATCTCTCGCCCTTCCTGTTTGTCCCTATCTGTCCCTGTCTCTGACTCTCTGTCTCTGTGAGATAAAAAAGGGGATAGAGCTCTAAAAAAAATAAAAGTAGGTCAGTTGGTTAATGTATTGTCCTGATATGCCAAGGTTGTGGGTTCAATCCCCAATCGGGGCACACACAGGAATCACCATAGGAATGCATAAATAGTGGAACAACAAATCGATATCTCTCCCTGCCCCCAATATTAATAATTTTTCTAAAAAAGGACAAAAGATAACTAGTGCTGGCAAAGATGGAGAAGAGGAAACCCTTAGGCACTGCTGGTAGGAATGTAAACTGGTACAGATACTATGGAAAACAGTATGAAGGTTTCTCAAACATTTAAAAATAAAGCCTGACCTGTGGTGGCGCAGTGGATAAAGCATTGACCTGATCACTGGTTTGGAACCCTGGTCTTGCCTAGTCAAAGCACATACGAGAAGCAACTATGAGTTGATGTTTCCAGTTCCTCTGCCCTCCCTACCTTGCTTGCTCTCTCCCCCTCTCTCCTCACTCTAAAATCAATAAATAAAGTCTTAATTTTTTTTTTATATAAAACTACCATATGATACAGCAATCCCACTTCTGGGTAAACATATGAAAGAAATTAAATCACTATCGCAAAAAGATATTTGTACTCCATATTCACAACTTATTTACAATAGGCAAGACACAGAAACAACCCAAGTGTCCAGTAACATGAACGGATAAAGAAAATGTGGTGTGGCCCTAGACGGTTGGCTCAATGGTAGAGCGTCGGCTGGCATGTGGAAGTCCTGGGTTCAATTCCCGGCCAGGGCACACAGGAGAAGCGCCCATCTGCTTCTCCACCCTACCCCCTCTCTTTCCTCTCTATTTCTGTCTTTCCCTCCCACAGCCAAGGCTCCATTGAAGCAAAGTTGGCCCAGGCACTTCGGACAGCTCTATGGCTTCCACCTCAGGCACTAGAACGGCTCAGTTGCAGTGGAGCAACTCCCCAGATGGGTCGAGCATCCCCACCTAGTGGGCATGCCAGGTGGATCATGGTTGGGTACATGCGAGAGTCTGTCTGCTACACCCTCCCCCAGCTTCTCACTTCGGAAAATATCAAAAACAAACAAACAAACAAACAAAAAACTGGTGAGGTGTGTGTGTACACATGAATATTATTGAGTCATATAAAGAAAATCCTGCTATTTGCAAAAACATGAATGAAACTTGAGAACATTATGCTAGGTGAAAAAATCAGAGAAAAAAAAGAAATCGGAGAGAGAAAGACAATACTGTATGATCTCATAAACTTATACAAGGAATCTAAAAAAAACTGAACTCGCCTGACCAGGCAGTGGCACAGTGAATAAAACGCTGGTCTGGGATGCTGACGTCCCAGGTTTGAAACCCTAAGGTCACCGGCTTGAGCAAGGGGTCTCCAGCTTGAAAGTTAGACCATAGATATGACCGTGTTTGCTGGCTTGAGCCCAAAGGTCAATGACTTGAGTAAGGGGTCATTGGCTCGGCTAGAGCCCCCCAATCAAGGCACACATGAGAAAGCAATCAATGAACAACTAACGTGCCGCAACTATGAGTTGATGTTTCTCATCTCTCTCCTTTCCTGTCTGTCTGTCCCTGTTACTTCTCTCTTTCTCGCTTAAAAATAAATAAATAATTAATTAATTAAAAAAAACAACAAACAAACTGAGCTCATAAATACAGAAAGTAGACTGGTGGTTGCCAGGAGGAAGGGGGAGGGAAGAAATGGGTAAAGGTGATCAGTCATAAGATGAGTCAGTTCTGGGAATTTACTGTAAGCATGATGACTATATTTAATAATACTACAGTTAATAAAAAGTATTATATACTTTAGAGTTGTAAAGAGAGTAAATCTGGCCCTGGCCAGTTGGCTCAGTGGTAGAACGTCGGCCTGGCGTGCAGGAGTCCCGGGTTCGATTCCTGGCCAGGGCACACAGGAGAAGTGCCCATCTGTTTCTCCACCCCTCCCCCTCTCCTTCCTCTCCCGCAGCCAAGGCTCCACTGGAGCAAAGGTGACCCAGGTGCTGAGGATGGCTCTATGGCCTCTGCCTCAGGTGCTAGAATGGCTCTGGTTGCAACAGAGCGACGCCCCAGATGGGCAGAGCATCGCCCCCTGGTGGGCGTGCTGGGTGGATCCCGGTTGGGCGCATGCGGGAGTCTGTCTGACTGCCTCCCGTTTCCAACTTCAGAAAAAAAAAAAGAGAAAAAAGAGAGTAAATCTTAGAAGTTCCCATGCCACACACACAGAAGTAACAATGTGAGTCAATGAACATGTTAACTAACATTGTGGTAATCTTTCAGATTATACATGTATGGCAAATCGTACACAAACTTATACAATGTTAAAATGTCAATTATATCAACAAAGCTGGAAAAGAATAAAACAGTTCCTATGGAAAAAATACTTTAAGGATTATAAACATTGTTTCATACCTTACTAGAGAAAAGACTAAGATGAAAAATTACTTAGAAATAAAAAGTATCAAATATTATTTAATATAAAGGTTTCAGAAGATACAGGAGAAAATATCTCTCTCAATTTTTGCTTTTGTACTAACTTCAGAATAAAAGTGTGTTAAAGACAAAGCTTGGTGTTTGGGGAATTCTAAAGAGTTCAGCCATAGTTCATAATGTAGAAATACAGTCCAAATAGACTCTTAGCCAATAAAGTAACTCACCAGGGCTGGCCACTGTGCAATTGAGACTCGAGTACCCTGGACAAGGACGGGGTCCTTCCGGGGTGCCCATACTAGAGAGCCTTCCAGCAGAAGCACAAAAACTTCTTCAGCATGAACTTTAACCCAAGAGTGTTGCTTCCAGTTACAGCCATCAAATTCTACAAAGATCTGCAAAAGAGAGATAAAAAGTTTGGAGGTCACACTTGGACTATATAAACATACATAAACCATGTTTTCAAAACTGAATAGGAAAAATTCTACTAACTTGTCTTTAAGGTTTTTTTAAGTGAATTTCAATTTAAAAAAAAATCATACTTCAGAGTCTGGTAGCTAGTCTTAGCCTCATTCTGAAAGGAAGAACAGAATGGAGGAGGTATGCGTTATCCACAGTCATTAATTTTTACCTGTGATCCTAATGAAATTTGTAACTCTTGAATTTCCAATTCACATCTATGCACACTAGCTGGGGGATAACTATGTATAAAGCACTTGCTAGGTTTAGGAATACACAGAGAAATCTAGCACATTTCCTGGTCTCAAGGAGCTCATAGCCCAATAGGTAGAAAGAAATCTTTTATACTTCTACTGAAAATGACCATAAAGTTCTTTTATTATTTTTTTGAACAGGTGGTATATGCACACAATACAAAATTCAAAAGGATGCACACTGAGAAAAAGAAAAGCTGCCCTCCTAGTTCTAGATTTTTAAAGCACCACTGCCAGCAGTGACTTCATATCTGCCAGCAAAGGCATACTGTCATCACAATGAGGCTTCATTTCCTCCACTCCCAGAAGAGATACTCCACTTTTTGAGATATACTTAAGTAGACATTGTAAGTTTTTTTAAAAAAGTAATTCATATTCAATGAAATCACACTTTTTTAATAAATAGTATGCTTAGGTTTGGCTTTTCCATATAAATTCTGACTTCTGAGCATGTTAGACAAACATAGTTGAAAGAATAGTGCATATGCATATAAGTATCAATATTTAAAACAGATATGCCCAGTGCCTAAAATGTAACTGGTTACAAAAGAAGGGCTAGAGTATTTATTTATATTGCACTTCATTTTCAAAGAATTTTAGTTGGCTTTTGGGAAGTACATGCAATAAAAAATGAAAACATAAATTTTAAAAATCAGGGCCAAACTACCTAAGGAAGTCAATACCAAAGTGTAAAAAGGGAAAACTTAAGCAGGCACTAAGGATCTATGTAGTTATATAACTGAAGGATATATTTGGCTCTGAGCTTCCTTTTTATTTTTTATTATTAATTTTTGAGAGAGAGAAACATCCATTTATTGTTATTGCTAGGTTGATTCCTATATGTGCCCTGACTAGGGATCAAATCTGCAACCTTGGAGTACTACTGGGATGAGGCTTTAACCAACTGAGCTATGCAATCAGGGCTCTGAGCTTCCTTTTTAAAGGCCAATCCAAAAATGGAGAGGTCAGTTGCATAGTTCTGTCTAAAAGGAAAACATAAAGCAATTACTCAGGGAAGAACTCTTTTCCAAATGCTTGCCTCTCTAAGAAATTTCCCATGTGAAGTTTCCTAAGGCAACAACGAGTGTTGTAGGACAATGTCAGCAGTGACTCCCAATTGGGAACCATGGAATTGCCAGGATCTGTAGGTACTAAGGGCACAAAGCATTTCCTATAGGTTGAACGCTAGAGCTCTTGTATGTGTATGTACTATTATTTTTCAAATATGATTATATAATGAATAAAATTCAAACTCATTAAAATTGTTAGTTTTTAACAGCTTTTGTTGGTATATATGTTCTTATCAGTCAACATAAAATTAATTACAAGTATATGCAAATTGAGGATACTCATACTTAAAAAGTGTGGAACCATCACTGCTCAGTAGCCAAACCAGGCTTAATTTATTTTTTTATTTTTTTTTTGAGAGACAGAGATAGAGGGAGAGACAGAAGGAGAGAGATGCGAAGCATCAACTTGTAGTAGTTGTGGCACTTTAGTTCACTGATTGTTTCTCAGACATGCAGAGGGAGGGCCTCCAGCTGAGCCATGACCCCATGCTCAAGCTGGATGAGCCCACCCTCCAGCTGGCGACCTCGGGGTTTAGAACCTGGGTCCTCAGTGTCCCAGGTCAACACTCTATCCACTGTGTCACCACTGGTCAGGCATTTTCTTCAGAGGCAATAAAATACCTGTGAATTGAAGTGCATTGCTAAAAACTGATCCCAGAAAATAAAATCATTATATAAACTTCGTTCTATTATTTATAATATACCAAGTAAAACTCAATTCTACTTAAAATAAATTAATTAAATTTAAAAAATGATGGAGAAACAAGGATTAGAAAGAGAAAGCAGAATTTTTATAGAGAAAGAACAATGAACTGTACTACTATATATTTAATACGAATATATATTTTTTATTTACTTTTTAAAAGATATTATTTATTCATTTTAGAGAGGGGAGGGAGGGGGAGGAGGGAGAAGGAGAGAGAGAGAGAGAGAGAGAGACAGAGAGAGAGAGATGGGGGAGGAGCAGGAAGCATCACCTCCCATATGTGCCTTGACCAGGCAAGCCCAGGGTTTTGAACCGGCGACCTCAGTGTTCCAGGTTGATACTTTATCCACTGGGACATCACAGGTCAGACTATATTTTATTTTTTTAGATAGAAAGAGACAGGAAAAAAGAGAGACGAGAAGCATCAACTCTAGCTGCTTCATGTTAGTTGTTCATTGATTGCTTCTCATACGTGCCCTAACAGGGTGGGGTGGGGTGGGGTGGGGTGAGGTGAGGTGAGGTGGAAGGGGACTGAGGGGGAGGGGAGGGGCGCGACTACAATGCTTAAGCCCAGCCAGCGACCTTGGGATCATGTCAGTGATCTTGCACAAGCTGTTGAGTCCATGCTCAGGTGGCAACGAGCTCAGGGTTTCAAACAGGGGAACTTCTGTGTGCCAATTCAATGGTCTAGCCCAGGCGTGGCCAACAATTTTTGCCCCCGAGCCAGATTAGAAAGAAAATTTTTTTCACAGGCCGGAAGAAATATTAAAATTTAAAAATGTTAAATACAAAAATGATTTGTTTAAGTAAACAAAATTTTATTATGTAATTTGTTTATGAATAAATGTGAGTGAAAAAAATTTTAATATACAATATTTTAATAAAAATATAATTACATACCATATAAATATCCAAACTGTATCGCAATCAATCGAAACAATATTTAATTAATAGAATGAGCTTGAAGGGGTTATATCGCAAATAAAACAATTATTTCCTTTTACAAACAGCCTGGACACGTTTTCAGTTATCAACTGCAGCTATTGTCTATGCTACAATGCCACTTGCTTCAGCACACTTGACCACAAAAATAACGAATTGTTTGACCTTGGGGTGCACACTGGCAAACTCCGCCTAAAAGAATGTGGGTTTCACATTGCCGCTAAACGTCAAACAGTTCGTATTGAGTATAGATGAGTACAAAAGTTGTAAATCTTTATAATGGAATTTTTTTTTTTTTTTTTTTTTTTTTTTTACAGAGGCAGAGATAGACAGGGACAGACAGACAGGAACAGAGAGAGATGAGAAGCATCAATCATCAGTTTCTCGTTGCGCGTTGCGACTTCTTAGTTGTTCATTGATTGCTTTCTCACACGTGCCCTGACTGCGGGCCTTCAGCAGACCGAGTAACCCCCTGCTGGAGCCAGCGACCTTGGGTCCAAGCTGGCGAGCTCCTTGCTCAAGCCAGATGAGCCCGCGCGCGACCTCTGGGGTCTCGAACCTGGGTACTTCCGCATCCCAGTCCGACGCTCTATCCACTGCGCCACCGCCTGGTCAGGCAGAATTTTTTTTTTAAATAAAGAAGTATTGCAAATCCATTCGACCAATTATTGGAAGTTACCCCTAGATTAGTCACACGCAGAATTCTTTTCCACCTATCACTATCTTCTTAAATACCTCGATTTCCAATAATCAAAGATGCTTCTGCTTCTGAGTAGCTGAGATTTTAAAGTATCAGAGAATATTAAAAATTTAATCGTGGGCCGCATAAACTCATTACACGGGCCGCATCCGGCCCGCGGCCCATTTGTTGGCCATGGTTGGTCTAGCCACTACACCACCACCAGTCAGGTAATATATGAATATATTTTATATAATATGTACATATATGTTCTAGGGGAATAAAGCACAACTTCAAGTTACTTGCAGGCTACTAGAAAGAGTTGTATTTAAGTGCAGACTCAGGCAGCAAGAAAGGTAGCAATAGCAAGAAAGGAACTTATGGGACTTATGTTCCAAGAGGCTTGAATTTGAGTCATGGCTTCACTCTATATTAAGTGCAAAATCTGAGAACAGCTCGGCTGGTTAAAGCATTGTCCTGAGGCACAGAGCTTGCAGGTTCAATCCCTGGTTAGGAACATACAGGAACAGATCGATATTCCTGTCTCTCTCTCTCTCCCTTCTTCTTTCCCTAAAATCAATAGATAAAATTTTTTTTTTTTTGCATTTTTCTTAAGCTAGAAACGGGGAGAGACAGACTCCCGCATGTGCCCGACCGGGATCCACCCGGCACGCCCACCATGGGGCGAAGCTCTGCCCACCAGGGGGCGATGCTCTGCCCATCCTGGGCGTCGCCATGTTGCAACCAGAGCCACTCTAGCACCTAAGGCAGAGGCCACAGAGCCATCCCCAGCGCCCAGGCCATCTTTGCTCCAATGGAGCCTTGGCTGCGGGAGGGGAAGAGAGAGACAGAGAGGAAGGCGCGGTGGAGGGGTGGAGAAGCAAATGGGCGCTTCTCCTGTGTGCCCTGGCTGGGAATCGAACCCGGGTCCTCCGCACGCTAGGCCGATGCTCTACCGCTAAGCCAACCGGCCAGGGCCTAGATAAATTTTTTTAAAAAAATATTCCTAACCAAGTGGTTACGCAGTGGACAGAGCATCAACCTGGAGCGCTGAGAACCGAGGTTTGAAACCCGAGGTCTGAAACCCGAGGTCACGGGCTTGAGCACAGGCTCATCTGGCTTGAGTGTGGGTTTACCCCCCACCCCAACCAAGGCACATATGAGAGGCAACCAATGAACAACTTAAAGTGTTGCAAATATGAGTTGATGCTTCTCATCTCTTTCTATGTGTCTGTCTCTCACTAAAAACAGAAACAAACCAAAACCCCAAAAATCTTGGGCAAGTCACCCTTCCCTCCTCAGTCTTGACTTCCTCTCCAAGATAAGAGACATCTGTCCTACCTTATAGACTGGTTATGAAAGTTAAATAAATGAATTCAAAAGCAGTTTGGTCAAAGGCAAAGCATTACTTAGACAATAATGTGCTATAAGATAAACAGAAATAAAGTAAAATAATAAAGTGTGGGGGATGTTCAGAGGTAGGAGATCACTTCAGGTATACAAAGGGACTGACACGGGCTGAGGCCAAAACCATCCCATCAAGTTCTAGGAGGCCAGGAGCTTCAGCACGCTGTGGGAAAGGAGAGGGAGCCGAGGCTCACAGGACCAAGATTTGATGGAAAAGATCTTGAGTAGTAGGATAAAAGTTTTGGCTTTATTCAGCTGTCAATGGGAGATGTGTGTATATGTATATATGCAACTGATATTAAAGAGTTTAAATTGAGGTCAAGATATAAACAGAGCAGCTGGTTTTAGGAAAACTCAGCTAGCTATAGCAATGCGTTTAGATGGATTAGAAGGGAGGAAGAAATAGGGAGTGGGTTTTTTTCTTTTTTAAAAATATATTTTAATTAAATTTATTAGGATTACATTGTTAATAAGTTTCAAGAGTAGAATTCTATAAAACATCATCTGTATATTATAATGTGTTCACGACCCCAAGTCAATTCTCCTTCCATCAGTCACTATTTTATCACCCCCCCCACCTTTAACGTCTTCTACCTGCCCCATCTCCCTAGGTGCATTCTTAATAGGACCTGGAGTAGGACAGAGTCTAGGAGGGAAATGACCCATGAGTTCTACCATCTGGATGTAAAGAAAAAGGAAATTTTTTAGAGAAAAAAAAAAAGAAAAGAAAGAAAAAAAAAAAGAAAGAAAAAGAAAAAAAATTTTTTTAAATTATTTTTATTTATTTATTCATTTTAGAGAGAGAGAAAGAGAGAGAGAGAGAGAGAAAGAGAGAGAGAGAGAGAGAGAGAGAGAGAGAGAAGGGGAGAGGAGCAGGAAGCTTCAACTCCTATATGTGCCTTGAACGGGCAAGCCCAGGGTTTTGAACCGGCAACCTCAGCCGGTTAGATGGCTGAGGTCTAATTCCAGGTCGACGCTTTATCCACTGCGCCACCACAGGTCAGGCAGAAAAAAATTTTTTTAATGACTTGGATTTTGAATCACAGACCAAGAGAGCAGTAGTGCCATTTCAAAACTGATGTTGGCAGAAGGTGATGGCTAGAGGGCAGACTACCTTGCAAGCCATGAAAAGGAACACAGAATGTTCAATGCCCAGGCTGAATTTGACTGAGTGACAGTACTCTACTGGGCATCACTTAGAAAACCAGTGAGGCCCTGGCTGGTTAGCTCAGTGGATAGAATGTCTGCCCAGCTGCAGACATCCGGGTTTGATCCCTGGTCAGGGCACACATGAGAAGCAACCATCTGCTTCTCTCCCCTTTCTCTCTCTTCCCCTCTCGCAGCCAGTGGATCAGTTGGTTTGAGCTTCTGCCCAAGTGCTGGGGATGGCTCAGTTGATTCGAGCATCTGCCCCAGAAGGGCACTGCTGGGTGGATCCAGGCTGGGGTGAGTGCAGGAGTCTATTTCCCCTCCTATCACTTAAAAAAAAGAAAGAAAACTAGTAGCTGGGTTTCCATATTGATGGACAGCTAGGTAACATGCTATACTCAAATCTGCCAACCACTTTTTTTTTTTAATTTTTTTTTATTTATTCATTTTAGAGAGGAGAGGGAGAGACAGAGAGAGAGAGAGAGGAGAGACAGAGAGAGAGAAGGGGGGAGGAGCTGGAAGCATCAACTTCCATATGTGCCTCGACCAGGCAAGCCCAGGGTTTCAAACTGGTGACCTCAGCATTTCCAGGTCGACGCTTTGTCCACTGCGTCACCACAGGTCAGTCTGCCAACCACTTTAAAAATCAACACGAGTCACAAAATTCTGTCATACCAAAACACAAGTCTAAGAACAATGCTAAAATAAGTTATTATACAAAACTCTCACAATTTTTACTCTTTGTACACGAGAACTTAAACTTTTAAAAATTAATATTCAGGAATCCTATTATCACAAAGTGTATCTAAAAACACCAGGGAAAAGCTGAAATATTTGAAAGCCAGATTTCACCTAATTTCAGAGCAATTATCTCTTAACCTGCCTGGGCAAAGAATATGGAAGTGTTTAACTTGACAACAACCACATTACTGTTTGTTCTGGGATCAAACAACAGCTCCAGGCAAACAATATGAATTTGTTTTGAGAACAATATGGCATGTGGATATATGTAAACGTGTTTTCCTAACAATGAGGCTTATTTCTGGCCTTAGAACTGTGCCTCACCTCCAACTAAGAGTAATGGAAAGAGTTAGAACATGTAAGGTAAAGAATCATTTCAGATCAAAGCACATATTATAGAATGTGAACTGGTAAAATGGTAATGACCAAGCCCCAGGACAGGAATAAGTGGTATAAACTAATAAAAATCAATGGTGATAGTTGGATTGAGTCAGAGATGGTGTTGGGCAGATAAAATATATTATGCTCACTTTGTTAAAGATGGCGTTGCCCACGTGGAAGCCCGTTGCCCAGGTGATATTAGTTGCCCTTCTTGCTTGGAATGGGCGTGATTATATTAAGGTGTGTTGGGACAGGCTATGGGCAGGCAGAATCCTTCTGGCCTGGGACTTGGTTTTAGGACTAAGCTTTTCCCACTCTTTTAGATGTGGGGTGGTACACTCTCATGAGGAATCCCATTATGCCTCAGATAAGTGACTTTGTATCAGAGACTTCCTTAATTGTATATTGGGTTAAAGGTTTTGATTTCTACACTATTAAGTGGGGCAGACCAGGACCTTGCTCTCTCTAGGTTCCTAAGATTAGCATTAGAGAGGAGAGCAGAGAAGGCCATGTGGAGGAGGCCAGGAGAGGCAGCCAAGATGGCAGAGTGCTGAAAGACAAGCCAGTTAGTGCAGAGTTTGTGTAGAGAGAAGGAGATGGGGAACAAAGGAGAATGAAGCTAGTGAGCTAGAAACCTTTGATTCTAAGAAACTCTGATAAGTCAGTAGCTTCGCGAGCACTGAATGAGGGGGTTTTGGGGCCCAGTGTGTGTTTTTACTTGCCCACCGGGTGCAAGCTAGGATTAAAGATAACGGCCCACCAGTTCATGGCTCTGTTGTTTCATATCGTCTGTCCGAATCTAATGCGAACCTGCATGGGCCAGGCTGCTGTGATGGTGGCCCTGGCTACTGGCTTTACAGATGGTCTAGCCAAGTTGATGATGTGAACAGAACAGGACTAAAACAGTTCTGAGTTTTAAAAAAGTCTTAAATTTTTTTCTATTACATTAAAAGTAACAAACAGTACTTTATAGCAGAACTCAAGGACAAGATGTAAAATATTTCATTAAAGATTTTTATTTAGCCTGACCAGGTGGTGGCACAGTAGACTGAGCATAGGCTTGGGATGCTGAGGACCCAGGTTCAAAACCCCGAAGTCACCCACCAACGTGAGCGTGGGCTCACTAGCTTGAGTGTGGGATAATAGACATGACCTCATAGTCACTGGCTTGAACCCAGCAGTCACTGGCTCAGCTGTAGCCCTGCCCCACCATCAAGGCACACATGAGAAAGCAATCAATGAACAACTCAAGTGCCGCAACAAGTTGATGCTTCTCATGTCTCTCCCTTCCTGTCTGTCTTTCCCTGCCTGTCCCTCTCTTTCTGTCTCTCTCACTTAAAAATAAAATTATTGGTTGATTTTACAGAGGATTGTGTGTGTATGGGGGAGGCGAGAATTATCAATTCATTGCTGCTTCACTTCAGTTGTTCTCTGATTGCTTGTCAGATGTGCCTTAACCGGAAAAACCCAGAGTTTCAAACTACCAACCTTAGCATTCCAGGCAAGATATAAGATATTAGTTAAAGAGTTAGAGGTAAAACTCTTGCTTTTATTTAAAAATTCCTTTTATGGTCTATATGTGATTTAAATTCATTTTAGTGACATTAAAATTTTTTTTCTATTTTTATTTATTGATTTGAGAGAAAGAGAAAACATCTTTTTTTTTTGTATTTTTCTGAAGTTGGAAACAGGGAGGCAGTCAGACTCCCACATGCGCCCGACCGGGATCCACCAGGCATGCCCACCAGGGGGCGATGCTCTGCCCATCTGGGGCATTGCTCTGTTATAACCAGAGCCATTCCAGCGCCTGAGGCAGAGGCCATAGAGCCATCCTCAGTGCCCGGGCCAACTTTGCTCCAATGGAGCCTTGGCTGTGGGAGCGGAAGAGAGAGACAGAGAGGAAGGAGAGAGGGCGGGGTGGAGAAGCAGATGGGCGCTTCTCCTGTGTGCCCTGGCTGGGAATCGAACCCAGGACTCCTGCATGCCAGGCCGACGCTCTACCACTGAGCCAACCAGTCAGGGCTACATCTACTTTAGCATTAGATAGGAGAGAGCAGAGAAAGGCCATGTGGAGGAGGCCAGGAGAAGCAGCCAAGATGGTGGTGTTGAGTGAGAAGCCAGTTTGTGTAGAGTTTGTGTAGGGAGAAGGAAGGAGATGGGGAACAGAGGTGAATAAGTCTGGTGAGCTAGAAACCTTTGATTCTAGGAAACTTGGATAAAGTCAGTAGCTTTGTGAGCACTGAATGAGTGGGTTTTGGAGCCCAGTGTTTGTTTTTACTTGCCCGCTGGGTGCAAGCTAGGATTAAAGATGACGGCCCACCAGTTTTTGGCTCCGTTGTGTCTTTACCGACTGTCCGAATCCAATGCGAACCTGCATGGGCCAGGCGGCTGTGATGGTGGCCTTGGCTACTGGCTTTATAGACCCACGACCTTCATGTATCGGAATGATATTTTAACCAGCTGCACTACTTGGCCAGGGCTCAAATTTTTTTTTTTTTTTTTTTTTTTTTAGAGTGAGAGAGAGACAGACAGGAAGCGAGAGAGATGAGAAGCATCAACTTGTTGGGGCACTTCAGTTGTTCATTGATTGCTTTCTCACATATGCCTTGATGGTGGGGAGGGCTCCAGCTGAGCCAGTGACCCCTTCCTCAAGCCAGCGACCGTGGGTCATGTCCATGATCCCACGGTCCAACCAGCAACTCTGGGCTTAAGCCAGATGAGCCTGCACTCAAGGTGGCAACCTCGGTGTTTCAAACCTGGGTCCTCAGCGTCCCAGGTCAATCTCAAATAAATTCATTAAAAATCAAATAAGTTGTCCTGGCCGGTTGGCTCAGCAGTAGAGTGTCACCCGGCGTGTGGAAGTCCCAGGTTGAATTCCCGGTCAGGGCACAAAGGAGAAGAGACTATCTGCTTCTCCACCCTTACCCCTTCTCTCAATCTCTCTTCCCCTCTCGCAGTCATTGCTGAGCAAGTTGGCCCCAGGCACTGAGGATGGCTCCAAGGCCTCGCCTCAGGCACTGAAATAGCTCAGTGGCCAAACAATGGAGCAGCTGCCCCCCAGATGGGCAGAGAATAGCCCTATAGAGGGCTTGAAGGATCCTGGTCTATGTGGGAGTTTGTCTCTCTGCCTCCCTGCCTCTCATTAAAAGAAAAAAAATCAAGTAAGTTACCCTAAATTTGGTAAAATCAGATGCCAATAATCTGGGTAATATAGGCCTTTCTTTATCATGTAATCCTGTTGATATCAGTTTGGATTTTGGTTCACCTTAAGGCCATTCTTGCCTCAATTAATAAAATTATTTTATTCACCCACTCTACAAAAACAGAATGCCTTATATATTTGTGTGTTATCACCAAGAATATCAAGGTAAATAAGGTAGCACTTTGCAGATTACAGCCCAGACAAGCCAACAGAGAGGTACAGAAATTTTTACAGAGATATGTAATAAGGGAAATAATAAAGATTTGAACATGCTATTTTAGGATAGAGAAGGAATCTGCCATGGGAAACTAGAAAGTTTCACAGAAGAGGTAGTACAAGCTGGGTCTTAAAGAGCAAGTTGCATTTTTCTGGCAGAGAAGGTAAAAAGACTTTCCAGTAGTTGCAAAGGCAGAGAAACATAAAAGCAGATTGAATGCTCTGGGAGGAAGAGAGTACTAAGCAAGGTGTAAAGGGCTCTGATTAGCATGTTAAAAAGATAATAAATTAAAACCTGGCGGCAAAAATGTCTTGTTCTGCCAGCAGTGTCCTTTTTGTTGTTGACTTATTTTAATGTGCATCTTTAGACAGTGCCTATACTCTCCAGTTGCCAATCCCCCTTACACCCTTTGGGCTGTCACCCAGCTGAGTCTCACAAGCCCAGTTCCTGAACACATGTAAGTTTTGTTCCCTGCCACAGACTTTGCAGGAGCCATTGACAGTTGTAAGGGAGGGGCGGGGAAGACATGGTAAAATATGTTTTTAGAAAGATACTGCCATCTGGGGGAGAAAAACTCAATTCTCAGTTTAAACAGGAAATCAAAATAGAAATTACAAAGTATATTTTATAATTAGGTGAAAGGTTAAACAGACTTTAATCATACTATGAAGTAACATAGAGAAGTTTTCTAAAATTAGGTACATCTAATAGACTAATATGAAAACACCTTCAAGGTATATTATATGGAAAAGAGCAAGTTGTAGATTATTAGCAGGGAGAAGGGGGATTGGGGACAGGAGGAGGATTGGAATAGCAGGGTATGTGAACTCTGGAGGAGGTGAAGAAAAACCACTAAGGGCTCCTGGTGGCTAACTGGGCTCAAATTTTTAAAAAGAGCCAAGCAAGCCATGGCGGGTGTGCTCAGCAGTAGAGCGTCGGCCGGGCGTGTGGAAGTCCCAGGTTCAATTCCCGGCCAGGGCACACAGAGAAGCGCCCATCTGCTTCTCCACTTTCTCCCTCTCCTTCCTCTCTGTCTCTCTCTTCCCCTCCCCAAGCCGAGGCTCCACTGGAGCAAAGTTTGCCCAGGTACTGAGGATGACTCCATGGCCTCCGCCTCAGGCTCTTGAATGGCTCCAGCCAAAGCTGAGCAAGGCCCCAGACGGGTAGAGCATCACTCCCTGGTGGGCATGCCTAGTGGATCCAGGTAGGGTCCATGCGGGAGTCTGACTGCCTCCCCGCTTCTAGGTTAGAAAAAATACAAATTAAATAAATTAAAAAAAAAAAAAAGAGAGAGAGAGCCAAGTAGCCATCTCTGCACAAGGGCCTCTCCTGCGTGCTTTACTTCCCAGAGAAGCTTGAGGATGAACTGCCTGACTACCTGTTTTTTTCACATCTTAGCCAGCCCTTATAAAGAAGTTCCTGGAATTCTACTCTAATCCGTAGGATTTAGGTTTTCCCCATCCAATAAGAGCTTTGCAGTTCTGGCCAATCAGAGCAGCTCTATTATGACCAATCAAGACAGTTGCCTTTTAGACCCATCTGTGAGAATTTGGAATCTTTATTTGCATGAGGACAGACCAATCAGAGACCAGGGGCAGAGGCTCCTGACTATATAAGCCAACGCCCCCCTGGTTCCTGAAGTACAATTTCCATTTCCACCAAATGCTGCCTTTCCCTGGCTGAGCTGAAACACTAAAGCTAAGAGCTATTCCAGTCTTGCTGTATCACAATTGAGCTGTTTTGCACTAAATAGTTTCTTTCTTCACTGCACACCAAGCAGGGGGTTTATGTTGGTGTTGAATTGGCACCGACTGTTAGTTGGCAAGAGGTAATATTTTTTTTAGTCTTATCGATTTCTTTTTTTTTCCTTTGAAATATGTACTTATATTTTACTTTTATAGTCAATTATTTTTTTCAGGGGATATAGTGAGGCAGACTCCCACATGTGCCCTCACTGGGATCCATCTGGCAACCTCATCTTAGACCGATGCTTGAGTAGTGAGCTATTTTCAGTGCCTGAGGCTGACTTGCAGACCAACTGAGCAATCCACAGTACTGGGGACCATGCCAGGCATCCCCAAACTATGGCCTGTGGGCCGCATGCAGCCCCCTGAGGCCATTTATCCGGCCCCCACCGCACTTCCGGAAGAGACACCTCTTTCATTGGTGGTCAGTGAGAGGAGCACTGTATGTGGCGGCCCTCCAACGGTCTGAGGGACAGTGAACTGGCCCCCTGTGTAAAAAGTTTGGGGACCCCTGCAACCAATCGAGCCACTGGCTGTGGAGCAGGAAGAGGGAGAGAAGGGGGTGAGGAGAGGGGGAGAAGCAGATGGTTGTTTTTCTTGTGTATCCTGACTGGGAATCAAACCCGGGACATCCATAAGCTGAGCCCGCAAGCTATCCACTGAACCACAGGCTAGGGCCGTAATTAAATTTTTAAAAAAGAATTAACTTTGAGACCAGATTAGAAGATAAATTACAAAGGGAAGAAACTAAAGGCCAGGAGACCAATTACAAGGCAATGATAGCCCAGGAGAGAGATGAGAAACACCTAAATAAGGCTGTATGAATTGAAAGCAAGGGAAATGGCCAGACCAGGTGGTGGTGCAGTGGATAAAGCGTCAGGCTGGGACACGGAGGACCCAGGTTGGAGAAACCGTGATCGCTGGCTCGAGCAAGGGGTCACTCAGTCTGCTGTAGCCCCCCCCCCCATCAAGGCACATAAGAGATATCAATCAATGAACAACTAAGGAACCACAACAAAGAATTGATGCTTCTCATCTCTCTCCCTTCCTGTCTGTCTGTCCCTCTCTCTGACTGTCTCTGCCAAAAAAAAAAAAAAAAAAAAAGAAAGCAAGGGAAATGGAAGACTAACTCCCAAGGTTCTTAAATTTCCCAATTTTCCTAAATACATTCCAAATAAAATAAAGACTGTTACAAATGATTTTACAAAATGAATTATCTTGATAGCCAAGGGGGTAGGATGGGATAAATGCATGTCTAGAATACAGCTATTTTCAAAGAAAAAATAATTTTAAATGTTTCTTATTCAAGATATAGCTTTCTGAGAGTGTATTTTCACTACAGTACATTTAGAGAAAAAAAGAGATAGCTTTCTAACAATTATCCCTAATTTTTTCTACTTTTTAACATCCTCAATAAATTAAATGTTAACTACTTGAATAGTACAAGGATAACCTGAATCAACACTCAAGTATATGTAGTGATTTTAGGGTCTGTGGAATCATAAAAGATCTAGATTTGCATCCCAATTTTCCCATTCCTCAACCTGTAGCCCAGAGCAAGTTACTTTAGCCTCTTTGAGCCTCACTTCCTTTCCTATAAATAGACACTTTAAGTACCTCATAAGATTAAAGCACAAAATGCTTAGAAGACATTGGGCTCCTGATAAACATGCATTCCTTAGACAAACTCATGCTACTGTCCTACACTGTAAAATGGGGCAGACTGGGAGCTTGCTCTCTCTCAGGTTCCGGAGATTAGCATTAAAGAGGAGAGCAGAGGCCTGACCTGTGGTGGCGCAGTGGGATAAAGCGTCGACCTGGAATATTGAGGTTGCCGGTTCGAAACCTTGGGCTTGCCTGGTCAAGGCACATATGGGAGTTGATGCTTCCTGCTCCTCCCCCTTCTCTCTCTCTCTCCCCTCTCTCTAAAAATCAATAAATAAAATATTAAAAAAAAAAAAGAGGAGAGCAGAGAAAGGCCACGTGGAGGAAAGGTGAGGCAGCCAAGATGGCAGAGTGCTGAAGGAGAAGTCAGTTTGTGCAGAGAGAAGGAGATGGGGAACAGAGGTAAATGAGACTGGTGAGGTTAGAAACCTTTGATTCTAGGAAACTCAGGTAAGTCAGTGGCTTTGGGAGCCCTGAATGGAATGTGTGTATTTCTTGCCCGTGGGTACAAGCTAGGATTAAAGCTAATGGTCCACCAGTTCTTGGCTCCATTGTTTCATTACCCTCTGTCCGAATCTAATGCGAACCTGCACTGGCCAGGCAGCTGTGATGGTGGCCATGGCTACTGGCTTTACAGTATGACTTAAAAAATATTGTTATATCAAGAATCTTAAATATGTGTATATGTCTCCATGATAACACTCCTGGTATTAATCCTAGGAAATAACCCTAAACATAGAAAGTATTTTATTCACAAAAATGTTCTTCACACAGAGCAGCCCAAGATGGCCGACGTGCAGGATCGGGTGTCAGATGAGGAGAATATGATTCTGGATCGCCTGTAGCTCCAAGGAGGTTGCTGAGGGCCAGTCAAAAGCGGTGACTCCCACTGGTCTTCGCCAGTTTCCGGCCTGTGAGTTCCAGGGCCAGTACATCCATCAGCCAGATAAAGAGCATCAGCTCAAGACCTAACAACCATAGTTAGAATGGTATCTTAAGGAAAGGCTCCTCACACCTGACCCAGCTAAGGCATAGAAAACGTTGTCACAAACAGCAAAAAGAGCAGTAGCAGCAGACAAGTAGCCCACAGCAGATTACAAACAGCTGAAGCCATCCCAGGAAGATTTAGAAATTACACAACTGAAAGCTGGAGTCAGACAACACCAACCATATACTCAGCTACACAAACAACATATTTGAAGAAGCTGTCTATATCGAGACAAAATGGGAAGACAGGGAAGTGCAATTCAAATGAATCAACTAGCGGACCCCAGAAAAAGAATTGAATGAAATGGAAATAACTAAGATGCCAGATGCAGAGTTTAGAATAATGATTGTAAGGATGCTCAAGGATCTTAGAGCAACCATAGATAGACAACATGAGCACCTAAACAATGAGATATCTGGCATCAAAAAGGACATTGAAATCATAAAAAAGGATCAGACAGAAATGATAAACACAATATCAGAAATGAAGACTACACTACAAGGAATGAAAAGCAGGCAGGATGAAAAAGAGGATCGAATCAGCAATTTAGAGGACAAAATAAGCAAAAGCATGGAAGCAGAACAGCAAAAGTAAAAGAGGATCAAAATGTCTGAGAAAACTCTAAGAGAGTTCTGTTACAATAGGAAGAGAAACAACATCTGCATCATAGGGGTTCCTGAAGGAGAAGAGAAAGAACAAGGGATAGAGAACCTGATTGAAGAAATCATAGCTGAAAATGTCCCGAAATTGATGCAGGAAAAAGTCACACAAGTTCAAGAAGCACAGAGAATCCCATTAAAAAGGAACCCAAATAAACCTAAACGAAGACACATCATAATTAAAAAACCAAAGCTAAGCCTGACCTATGGTAGCATAGTGGATCAAGTGTCAACCTGGAAACACTGAGGTTGCCAGTTCAAAACCCTGGAGCTGCCTGGTCAAGGCACATATGGGAGTTGTTTCCTGCTCCTCCCCCCTTCTCTCTCTCTCTCCTCTCTAAAATAAATAAATAATATTTAAAAAACCAAAGCTAAGAAATAAAGAATACTAAAAGCTGCAAGAGAAAAGCAGTCAATCACCTACAAAGGAGACCCCAAAAGGATGACATCCGACTTCTCAACAAAAACACTTGAGGTGAGAAGGGAATGGCAAGAAATATTCAAATTAATGCAGAACAAGATCCTACAACCAAGACTTCTTTATCCAGCAAGGCTATCGTTTAAAATAGGAGAAATAAAAACCTTCCCGTACAAAAAAAAACACAAAAAACCCTCAAGGAATTTATTACAACCAAACCAATGATGTAAGAAATGTTAACGGTCCTGTTGTAAACAGAACAAGGGGGGGGGGGGGAGAATCTAGTAAAGAAATGTAGATTTAAGATTTTAGAAATGCATCCAAATTGAAAAAGAAGTAAAACTATCATTATTTGCTGATGATATGATACTGTACATAGAAAACTCTAAAGTCTCAGTAAAAAAACTACTGGACCTAATAAATGAATTCAGCAAGGTGGCAGGATATAAAATTAATTTTCAAAAACCAGTGGCATTTTTATACACCAACAATGAACTGTCTGAAAGAGAAATTAAGAAAACAATCCCCGCCCTGGCCGGTTGGCTCAGTGGTAGAGCGTCGGCATAGCGTGCGGAGGACCCGGGTTCGATTCCCAGCCAGGGCACACAGGAGAAGTGCCCATTTGCTTCTCCACCCCTCTGCCACGCTTTCCTCTCTGTCTCTCTCTTCCCCTCCCGCAGCCAAGGCTCCATTGGAGCAAAGATGGCCCAGGCACTGGGGATGGCTCTGTGGCCTCTGCCTCAGGCGCTAGAGTGGCTCTGGTTGCAACATGGCGACGCCCAGGATGGGCAGAGCATTGCCCCCTGGTGGGCAGAGCGTTGCCCCTGGTGGGCATGCCGGGTGGATCCCGGTCGGGCGCATGCGGGAGTCTGTCTGACTGTCTCTCCCGTTTCCAGCTTCAGAAAAATGAAAAAAAAAAAAAAGTAAAAAAAAAAAAAAAAAGAAAACAATCCCCTTCACTACTGCAACAACAAAGAAAGTACCTAGCTGTAAATTTAACCAAGGAGGTTAAAGACTTGTACTCAGAAAATTATAAAACATTGATAAGAGAAATCAAGGAACATAATCGAATCAAAAATGGGCAAATGAAATGAATAGACACTTCAAAGAGGACATTCAGATGGCCAATAGGCAAAAGAAAAAATGTTCAACATCACTAACCATTAGAGAAATACAAATTAAAACCACAATGAGATATCACCTCACACCAATCAGAATGACACATTAACAAAACAAAATATAGTAAGTGCTGGTGAGGATGTGGAGTAAAGGGAATCCTCCTGCACTGCTGGTGGGAATGTAGACTGGTGCAACCACTGTGGAAAATGGTATGGAGATTCCTCAAAAAATTAAAAATGGAGAGGCCCTGGCCGGTTGGCTCAGTGGTAGAGCGTCGGCCTGGCATGCAGAAGTCCCGGGTTCGATTCCCGGCCAGGGCACACAGGAGAAGCGCCCATCTGCTTCCCCACCCTTCCCCCTCTCCTTCCTCTCTGTCTCTCTCTTCACCTCCCGCAGCCGAGGCTCCATTGGAGCAAAGATGGCCCGGGCGCTGGGGATGGCTCTATGGCCTCTGCCTCAGGCGCTAGAGTGGCTCTGGTCGCAACAGAGCAACGCCCCGGATGGGCAGAGCATCGCCCCCTGGTGGGCGTGCCGGGTGGATCCCGGTTGGGCGCATGTGGGAGTCTGTCTGACTGTCTCCCCATTTCCAGCTTCAGAAAAATACAAAAATAAAATAAAAAATAAAAATGGAACTGCCTTTTGACCCAGCCATCCTACTTTTAGGAATATATACTAAGAACACCAAATCACTGATTCAAAAGAAGAAATGCACCTCCATGTTTATGGCAGCATTGTTTACAATAATGAAGATCTGGATACAGCCCAAGTGTCCTTCAGTGGACGAGTGGATTAAAAAGCTGTACTACATATACACATGGAATACTATGGGGCCATGAAAAAGAAGGAAATACTATCTTTTGCAACATGGATGGACCTGGAAACTATTATGTTAAGTGACATAAGCCAGGCAAGAAATAAAAATATCATATGACTTCACTCATATGAGGAATCCAATGAACAATGTCAACTGAGGAACAGAATAGAAGCAGAGGAGAGATCAAAGGAACCAGTGGGAAAGCAGACACGGGAAAGGGGATGAGAGGATGAGATCAGAGAAGGGAAAGAGCTTGGTGAAATTATATATACATAACAACGTTATAGAGAGCAGAAGAGCAAATCCTGGAAGAAAGCGGAGAGAGTGTTGGGGCAGGGGGCAAGAAGGATGTTGAGGGGAATTCGGGGGTGCGGGAGAATGTATTCGGTGGGACACTTGAATCTATGTAAACACAATACATTTAAATCAATAAAAAAATAAGAAATCATTAAGTGTGAGATAGATAGGAATTCCAGAACATAAAGATTCCTATAAAATGTATTACAGTTAAAAAAAAAAAATGTTCTTCACAGAATTACTGATAAAGCCTAAAATCTACAACAATTTCAATATCCAATTAAAAGGGAATAAATTATCCAGCCAATAAAAATCATAAGGTTTTGTTACAGAGCACTTATAGTTTTCCTTTTAGTTATGAAAGCAAAATATGTTACCGGTGGAAAATACAAAAGCACCAAGAAAATTAAAATTACTCATTGTTGGGCAAGTTTGTAAAATGTGTTTTTTAGGTTTGCTCCCTTATAGTTTTCATTGGCCCGGGCAGCGGTAGTCCGTGAAAGGCTGTGGTGGTGCTTGCCCTCAAGGCAGCAGACTGCAAATTGTAGATTACCTTCCTGATTGGGAGGGGCCATTGTATTGCTAACGTTTGCTGGAGCAGGGATTTTTGTCCAAACCTAGGTTTTGCAGAAAGATAAGGAGTGCAGAGGTGAAACCAGAGCTGAAGGGCTTTGGAAGCTTTTAAAGACAGGGAAATGGACTTTCCTGCCTGTTTGCTTCTCCGCCAGTACAAGACTTTAATAAATGGAATGGCCCACCATTTTTTGACTCCATTGTTTCTTTACTGTCTGCCTGAATCCAATGAGAACCTGAATGGCCAGACGGTGGTGGTCACTGGCCATACATCCATAATACAAAAGCTTTTAATAATACAGGAAAATAATTTCCATATTAAGTGAAAAAGCAAAACTCAAAATTGAAGATACAGTATTCACCTTTTAACAATTCTAAAAGATTAGTAGACAGCATCAAAATTTAAACAGCAGTTTCTAATCAGTTGTGACACTATAAGAAGTAATTTTTTTTTAGATTTTTTATTTATTTTTTAGAGAGAGGAAACAGAGAGAGAGATAGACAGACAGACATACAGAGAGAGAGAGAAGGGGGAGGAGCAGGAAACATCAACTCCCATATGTACCTTGACCAGGCTAGCCTGGGGTTTTGAACCAGTGACCTCAGCATTCCAGGTCAACGCTTTTACCCACTGCACCACCACAGGTCAGGCGGAACTATTTTTTTCTTATTATTAAAACAATTTCAGCAATGACTGATGGCTCAGCAGTAGAGCAACGGCCCTGTGTATGGAAGTCCTGGGTTCGATTCCCAGTCAGGGCACACAGGAGAGGTAAACCATCTGCTTCTCCACACCACCCCCTCTTCTCCTCCAGCAGCCATGGCTCAATTGGTTCAAGCGCATCTGCCCCCAGCGCTCAGAATGGTTCTGTGGAGCCTCCTCCTCTGGCACTAAAAATAGCTAAGTTGCCAACATGTCCCCAGATGGGAAGAGAATTGGGCCAAGACAGGGATAGCCAGGTGGATCCTAATAGGGGCGCATGTGGGAGTCTGTCTTTCTATCTCCCCTCCTCTCACTTGGAAAAAGAAGAAAATAAAAATAAAATAATATTTTACTTTATTTTATATAAAGGTCTACCGGAAAGTTCTGTCTGTTTCTATCACAAGTTTCGACACGTAAGCACATGTTTATTTGGCGCATGTGTGCCTCTCTATTTTTATCACTTGTCTTAATGTATACATACTGACGTAGCAAATTAACTAAAACAAAGTTGATTCACATTAGTCTTATGTGTGAAGCGATAGTGTATTCATGGCTACTGATAAAGTTCATTTATGCCACTGTATTGTATACGAATTTCAACAAAGAAGAAATGCTACAGAAGCATGTAGAAATTTATTGAGCCTGACCTGTGGTGGCGCAGTGGTTAAAGCGTCGACCTGGAAATGCTGAGGTCACCGGTTCAAAACCCTGGGCTTGCCTGGTCAAGGCACATATGGGAGTTGATGCTTCTACCTCCTCCCCCCTTCTCTCTCTGTCTCTCCTCTCTCTCTCTGTCTCTCCCTCTCCTCTCTAAAAAAATGAATAAATAAAAAGAAATTTATTGAAAGTGTTTGGTGAAGGTACAGTTTCTGATAGGACATGCAGAAGATGGTTCGAAAAATTCGAAACAGGTGATTTCAACCTTTCTGATAAGCCACGTTCTGGGCAACCATCTTTGATCGATGACGATGTTGTTAAGACCATGGTGGAGCAAGATCCTTTTCTGACAACATCGGAGATCGCAGAAAGGCTTAATTCAGCTCAGCAAACCATTTCGGACCGTATTCGGAAGATAGGATTGGTGTGGAAATATATTATTTAATAAAGTTTATTGACGGTTAGAAAAATTTGTATTTTGTTTTATTCCAAAAACAAACAGAACTTTCCGGTAGACCTTATATATTAGAGAGAGACAGAGAGAGAGAGAGAGAGAGAAGCATAAAGCATCATATCAAGGTAGTTGTTTCCTATATGTGCCTTGACTGCCCAGGATTTCAAACCTGTGACCTCAGCATTCCAGATTGACGCTCTATCCACTATGCCACCACAGGCCAGGCTTAGAATACTTTCCTGCCTGACTGTGGTGGCACAGTGGGTAGAGCGTTGACCTGGGATACTGAGGTTCCAGGCTTGAACACAGGCTCAGCAGCTTGAGCAGGAGTTGATGGCTTGGCTGGAGCACACGCCCTGCCCCGCCATCAAGGCATTTATGAGAAGCAATCAATGAACAACTCAAGTGCCTCAACTGTGAGATGTTTCTCATCTCCCTTCCTCCCTTCCTCTCTGTCTCTTTCTCTCAAAAAAACCCCAAAACAAAAACAACCCCACAAAACTTTTCCTCTACATTTTGTGTAATAGGCATGAACTACTCAAGAATCAGGAAAAAAACCCAAAAAACCTTAGTGCTTCTAACTTAACAACCCAGAGGTAGAAGTAAATCACAAAAACCAATGGATAATGAATGTACCTTGGGTTAGGGTCCCAAACAGGATTTCAATAATGTCAAGACAAAAAAATTAGTAGTGAGTCCATATTCATAAAAATATATAAAAGAAGCCCTGGCCGGTTGGCTCAGCGGTAGAGCGTCGGGCTGGCGTTCAGGAGTCCCGGGTTCAATTCCTGGCCAGGGCACACAGGAGAAGCACCCATCTGCTTCTCCACCCCTCCCCCTCTCCTTCCTCTCTGTCTCTCTCTCTCTTCCCCTCCCGCAGCCGAGGCTCCATTGGAGCAAAGATGGCCCGGGTGCTGGGGATGGCTCTGTGGCCTCTGCCTCAGGCGCTAGAATGGCTCTGGATGCAACAGAGCAACGCCCCAGAGGGGCAGAACATCGCCCCCTGGCTCTTTTATATATATATAAAAGAGCCCTGGCCGAGTGGTTCAGTGGGTAAAGCATCATCCTAATGCACTGAGGTCACAAGTTTCATCCCCAGTCAGAGCACATGGGAGAAGCAATCAATGAAACACAACTAAATGGACCTAACCAGGCGGTGGCGCAGTGGATAGAACGTCAGACTGGGACAAGGAGGACCCAGGTTCAAGGCCCTGAGGTCGTTGTCCTGAGCTTGGGCTCATCCAGCTTGAGCACAGGCTCATAGACATGACCCCATAGTCGCTGGCTTGAGCAAGGGGTCACTCGCTCTCCTGCAGCCCTCCGGTCAAGGCACATATGAGAAAGCACTCAATGAACATCTAGGCATGGCAACTATGAGTTTATTCTTCTCATCTTTCTCCCTTTCTGTCTGCCCTTGTCTGTCTGTCTCTCACTAAAAAGAAAAAATAATAAAAAATTTAAATGTACATATTCCCTGTTGTTTGGGGGGGAGTTGAGAAAGGAGGAGGTGGAAGAAAGATGAGAAGTATCAACTCGTTGTTTTAACTTCAGTTGTTCATTGCTTTTCATACACGCCTTGACCAGGGGCCTCAAGCCAACATCCTTGGGCTCAAGGCAGCAACTTTGGGATCATGTTGATGATCCCACGCTCAATCTGGCTGCCCACTCAAGCCCATGAGACTGCACTCTAGCCGGTGATCTTAGGGTTTTTTTGGTTGCTGTTTGTTTTCTTTTTTAAGTTAGAGGAGGGGAAACAGACAGACAGATTCCTGCATGCATTACAACCAGGATCTACCCAGCAAACCCCCTATGGGGAGATGCTCTGCCCATCTTGGGCTGTTGCTTTGCGACCAAGCTATTTTTAGGGCCTGAGGTGTAGGCTCCACAGAGCCATCCTCAGCCCGAGAGGCAGACTCACTCGAACAAGTGAGCCATGGCTGTGAGAGGGGAAAAGACACAGAGAGAGAGAGAGAGAGAGAAAGAGAGAGAGAGAGAGAAAGAAGGGGGCGGAGGAGTAGAGAAGCAGACAGTCGCTTCTCCTGTGTGCCCTGATCAGGAATCGAACCTGGGACTTCCACATGCTAGGCTGATGCTCTACCACTGAGCTAACCAGCCAGGGTTGCGACCTTAGGGTTTTGAACTGGGTCCCTTAGTGTCCCAGGCCGATGCTCAATCCACAGTGGTACCAATGGTCAGGTATTCCCTGCTCTTGATGAACTTACAATCTAGTAGAAGATATAAGTTATATATTTTATTATATATCTATAACAAGAAAATTAGATTAAATATTCCAAAAGTGCTAAAGGAGCAAACAAACAAAAGAAGCACATTAGTTGGTTAGTGTTGTCCCAATGTGCCAACATTGTGGGTTTGCTCCCTGGTCAGGGCATATACAAGAATCAACCACTGAATGCATAAATAAGTGGATAACAAATCGATATGCCTGCCTCTCTCTCTCTCTCTCTCTCTTCCTTTATCTCTAAAAATCAATCAATAAATAAATGAGTTGTTTTTTTTAAAAGAAAATAACAGTGGGAATTCAAAAAGGCTTTCTAAAAATGGTGGAATGTAGAATAGGCAGGCTTTCTTTTCTCTTTACAGGATTTCAATTTTTTTTTTAATTTTATTTATTCATTTTAGAGGGGGGGGAGAGAGAGAAGGGGAGGGGGAGGAGCAAAAAGCATCAACTCCCATATGTGCCTTGACCGGGCAAGCCCAGGGTTTCGAACTGGCAACCTCAGGGTTCCAGGTTGACGTTTTATCCACTGCGCCATCACAGGTCAGGCTATACATGTGATTTTTGTGTTTTTTTTTTAAATTTTTTTTTAAATTCATTTTAGAGAGGAGGGGCAGAGAGAGAGAGAGAGAGACAGAGAGAGAGAGACAGAGAGAGAGAGAGAGAGAAGGGGGAGGAGCAGGAAGCATCAACTCCCATATGTGCCTTGACCAGGCAAGCCAGGGTTTTGAACCGGCAACCTCAGTGTTTCCAGGTTGACGCTTTATCTACTGCGCCACCACAGGTCAGGCTCTTTACAGGATTTCGATGGATGATAACACTAAAAGCAAAGGGTAAAGGGAGAACGAAACAATGGAAAGTGCAAAGTACTAGGAAAGGAGAGGATAACCAAATTAGGACTACTTGCAGTAAATATTCTTTTGGCAACACCAATTTTCCTTGTCTGATTTCTTTGTACACCAAGTATTTTTCTTATCTGTATTCTGGTCTCTTGAATAAACCAGGAGGGGGCTCTGTGTAGATTTATGGATAGGGATATTCCCCACTGTAAATGAAGAAAGAACCTTACATGTGGATTTACAAATCAGTCTCCAGGGACTTTGGTTAGTAAAAGTAAGTCCTCTAGGGCCTGATTACCCCTGAAGACACACAAAAAACTGAGTTTCTACCTTTGCAAAACCGTGAGGTTGTACTATACAAGTTACTACTAAATAAACAGGCAGGTTTTACCCTTCTATAGACAAGGGTAAAAGACGCAATAGGAATAGTGTGTGTGTGTGTGTGTGTGTGTCGGGGAGTGTGTTAAAAACCACCAACCTGTCAAAGGCAGTGGAAAACTGAGAAGCAGCAACAGGTGTTGTGCCCCCCAGGCTTTGTGGAAGCAAAGCCTACAGTAGCCCACCCCAGCTGTTGTTGAGAAAATCACTCAACAGAAAGTGCCATGTTACTTACTCACAATTCAGGAGAGTAGAGGGGAAATTAAATCAACCAGAACAAGTTGGGGATAAGAACCAAGGAAATGAGACCTAAAGAAAGAAATAAGCCCTTGGCAGGTGGGGAGTTAGTGAAGCAGTTCTTAGAAACAAACGGGTAATTAAAAGGAAAGATCTAATTGTGTGAGTAAAGGGAGAGGATGCTAGACAAAATGACCAGTGTATAATGTGCAACAGTGCTGAAACAGAATGCAAAGACAAATTAAAAGTTATTAAAAGTTACACACATATAAGACAAACTTTATTTTTGTGACAGAGACAGAGAGACCGAGAGAGGGGCAGATAGGGACAGACAGACAGGAAGGGAGGATGAAAAGCACCAACCCTCCGTTGCAGCACCCTAGCTGTTCACAGACTGCCCTCTCACATTTGCCTTGACCAGGGGGCTACAGCAGACCGAGTGACCCCTTGCTCAAAATGGCGACCTCGGGTTTCAAACCTGGGTCTTCTGTGTCCCAGTCCGATGCTCTATCCACTGTGCCACCACCTGGTCAGGCGACAAACTTTTTATTTTTAAAAAGAACTATACAGCCCTATGGTGGTGGCACAGTAAGTAGATAGAGCATCAACCCAGAATACTGAGGTCTCTGGTTCGAAACCCCAAGGTCACCAGCTTGAGTGTGGGCTCACTGGCTTGAGGGTGGGGATCACTAACATGATCCCAAGGTCACTGGCCAGAGCCCAAAGGTTGTTGGCTTGAGCAAGGGGTCACTGCCTGGGCTTCAGGCCCCCAGTCAAGGCATGTATGTGAAGCAATCAATGGACTACTAAAGTGAAGCAACTATGAGCTGATGCTTCTCACTCTCTCCTGTCTCTTTTCTCAAATCAATTAAAAAAAGAAAAACTAGGCCCTGGCAGGTTGGCTCAGCGGTAGAGCGTCGGCCTGGCGTGCGGGGGACCCGGGTTCGATTCCCGGCCAGGGCACATAGGAGAAGCGCCCATTTGCTTCTCCACCCTCCCCCCTCCTTCCTCTCTGTCTCTCTCTTCCCCTCCCGCAGCCAAGGCTCCATTGGAGCAAAGATGGCCCGGGCACTGGGGATGGCTCCTTGGCCTCTGCCCCAGGCGCTGGAGTGGCTCTGGTCGCAGCAGAGGGACATCGCCCCCTGGTGGGCAGAGCGTCGCCCCTGGTGGGCATGCCGGGTGGATCCCGGTCAGGCGCATGCGGGAGTCTGTCTGACTGTCTCTCCCCGTTTCCAGCTTCAGAAAAATACAAAAAAATAAAATAAAAAATTTAAAAAAAGGAAAAACTATATGAAACAGTTGAGTGGCTGAAAAACTCAATGGTGGCTCGATGTTTCAAACATAAGACCCTCTACTGTTAGAGTTAAGATGAAAAGTGTGCTTAGAGGGGGCCCAGACTTAAATGTTAAATATTACTTTGTAAAATCTCGTTTTATTTAAAATTCTCTATCAGGCGTCCCCAAACTATGGCCCACCAGCCGCATGCAGCCCCCTAAGGTCATTTATCTGGGCCCCCGCTGCACTTCCAGAAGGGGCACCTCTTTCATTGGTGGTCAGTGGGAGGAGCACTGTATGTGGCAGCCCTCCAGTGTTCTGAGGGACAGTGAACTGGCCCCCTGTGTAAAAAGTTCGGGGACCCCTGCAGTCTAAATCATACACTGACTCACAAAGACATATTCTATTTACTTAAATAAACAGAACATGATCTCAGACATCACTCAGACATTTATTTAAATTTTGGAATTAGAGTAAAGAAAAGAACATTTAAGGTTAATTATTAAAAGCCATAAACTCCTATTTCAATTAGGGATGAAGTTCTATGTTTGAGCAAAGGTTGAGAATAGCCTGACCAGGCGGTGGCGCAGTGGATAGAGCGTCGGACTGGGATGCAGAGGACCCGGGTTCGAGACCCCGAGGTCGCCAGCTTGAGTGCGGGCTCATCTGGTTTGAGCAGAAACCCACCAGCTTGAACCCAAGGTCGCTGGCTCCAGCAAGGGGTTACTCGGTCTGCTGAAGGCCCGCGGTCAAGGCACATATGAGAAAGCAATCAATGAACAACTAAGGTGTTGCAACGCGCAATGAAAAAAAACTAATGATTGATGCTTCTCATCTCTCTCCGTTCCTGTCTATCCCTCTCTCTGACTCTCTGTCTCTGTAAAAAAAAAAAAAAAAAAAAAAAAAAAAAAAGGTTGAGAATAAATACTAATAGATTGTACACTAGAAACATGTACAATAGTACAATAGACCTGACTACAGTTATTAGATAACCAGAAAAGTAGAAAGGTATTTATTTTGAAGGCCACCTAACCTGAGACAAAGAGGAAAGTCTGGAGGATGATGTTAAATAAATAAATAAAAGGCAGACATGCTTTCACTCTTCTTGGAAGACTTTCAGAGAGAAGAAAAATAGTACTAGCCTGGACACTGCTACAATTATTACATTATCTCAAATCAAAGCAAAGGAGTATTTTAGAGTCTACTTTTCTCCCAGATAAAGATGAAAGATTAAGGGATAAAAAATAAGACAGATAAAAAAAAAAGGCAGATATGTTTTCACCCTTCTTGCCAGTTCTGGATAGTTGATATAACTAAGATAACACATTTAAAACAAATTAATGCTACCAACAGCATCATTTAATTCTACCATACAGCAAGGATGGTTTATTTAATAAAATTGGTGCTGCCACAATTGATTACACCTTAGAAAAAATGTCAGGCACCCTCCAACCGCCATTTACAAAAATGAAAATATTACACATGGACCAAAGATCTAAAAGTAAAAATAAATATATAAAAATATTAGAAAATAATTTTAAGAATATTTATATAGGCTCAAGATAGGGGAGCTCTTCCCAAAGCCATTAAGAATAGTGATGTAATCTGACCAGGCAGTGGCGCAGTGGATGGAGCGTCGGACTGGGATGCGGAGGACCCAGGTTCAAGACCCCGAGGTCACCAGCTTGAGCACAGGCTCATCTGGTTTGAGCAAAGCTCACCAGCTTGGACCCAAAGTCGCTGGCTTGAGCAAGGGGTTACTCCCTCTGCTGAAGGCCCTCCGGTCAAGGCACATGTGAGAGGGCAATCAATGAACAACTAAGGTGTCGCAACGCGCAAAGAAAGACTAATGATTGATGCTTCTCATCTCTCCATTCCTGTCTGTCCCTGTCTATCTTTCTCTCTGACTCTCTCTGCCTCTGTTAAAAAAAAAAAAAAAAAAAAAAAGAATGGTGATATAGTCCTGGGAGGATAGCTCGCCTGGTTAGAGCATCACCCCAAAGCATAGAGGTTGCCAGTTTAGTCCATGATCAGGGCACATACAGGAACACATGTTCTTGTCTCTCTCCTGCCTCTCTCTCTTCCTCTAAGATAAATATATCTTTAAAATAAATATATATATATATATATATTTTTTTTTTTTCATTTTTTTCTGAAGCTGGAAACAGGGAGAGACAGTCAGACAGACTCCCGCATGCGCCCGACCGGGATCCACCCGGCACGCCCACCAGGGGCAACGCTCTGCCCACCAGGGGGCGATGCTCTGCCCATCCTGGGCGTCGCCATATTGCGACCAGAGCCACTCTAGCGCCTGGGGCAGAGGCCACAGAGCCATCCCCAGCTCCCGGGCCATCTTTGCTCCAATGGAGCCTTGGCTGCGGGAGGGGAAGAGAGAGACAGAGAGGAAAGCGCGGCGGAGGGGTGGAGAAGCAAATGGGCGCTTCTCCTGTGTGCCCTGGCCAGGAATCGAACCCGGGTCCTCCGCACGCTAGGCCGACGCTCTACCGCTGAGCCAACCGGCCAGGGCAAATATATATTTTTTAAAAGAATGGTAATATAGCTTTACCAGGTGGTAGCACACTAGATACAGCATCAACCCAGAATGCTGAGATTCCAGGTACAAAAGTCTGAGGTTGCTGGCTTGAGTGTGGGATCATAAACATGATCCCATGGTCATTAGCTTGAGCCAAGGCGTCACTGGCTCAGCTGGAGCCCCCCTAGTCAAGGAACGTATGAGAAGCAATCAGTGAACTAATGTGCCGCAACCAGGAGTTGATGCTTCTCATCTCTCTCCCTTCCTGTTTCTCTCAGATTGCCAAAAATGACAAAGACAATGACACCAGTGATGATGAGAGTTAGGAGATACAAGCACTGCATGCATCCTCTGCCAGTGGAAGTATGAAATACTCTAATCTTATTGGGGAAAAACCTGGCATTACCTAATAAAATAAAATAAATTAAAAAAAATATATATATATATATATACACTCCTTAACCCAATAATCCCACACCTTGATGGCTGAACTACAGAAAGAAAAGCCATGACTTCATAAAGAGATATGTACAGGTATATTAATTACAGCACTGTTTGTAGTGCCAAAAACTTTAAAGAACTTGAATGTTCATCATAAGGGAAAACAATTGAATAAATTATGGCACAGCTATGTTATGGAATATAATGTCATTATCCAAAAAGATGACTAAGATCGACAGGTACTGATGCCCATGATATAATGTTAAATGGAAAAAAGAAAATAAGCTGTAAATATTGTGTAGTATGCCATTTACTTTTAAAAAGTAACCCTATGTACATGAATAAATGTTTTTATATTTCTTTGTATCAATATTAAGAAAGATGAGCAAAACCTTCTTAGGTAAGTGGGAGCTGGTTAAGGATGAATACTGTTAGCTTTTCCTGATATATTTTTGGCTGTTTGACATTTTGCAAAATGTAAGTTTTACTTTTATAATGATAAAAGGAAAGTTACACTGGCCAGTTGGCTCAGTGGTAGAGCATGTGCCTGGAGTGTGGATGTCCTGGGTTCAATTTCCAGTCAAAGCACAGAGGGGAAGCGCCCATCTGCTCCTCCATACTCCCCCTCCTCTTTGTCTCTCTCACTCCCTTTCTCTTCCTGTTCCATAGCCATTGCTTGATTGGTTCCAGAGAGTTGGCCTCAGGGACTGAGGATGGCTCCCGGGAGCCTCTGCCTCAGGCACAATAGCTTGGTTGCAAGCATGGCCCCCTCGTGGGCTTGCCAGGTGGATCCTACTCCAGGTGCATGCAGAAGTCTGTCTTACTGCCTCCCCTCCTATCACTAAAAAAAATAAATAAATAAAAGGAAAATCTACCTTTGTGGTATTTTTTTGTTAATTTTTCCATTGAGAGGGGAGAGAGAAAAAGTGAGACAGACAGACTGATGCATCAACTCACTGTTCTACCTGTTTCACTAAAAGTTGTGCACTCACTGTTTGCTTCTCACATGTGCCCTGACTGACTTCCGTGCCAGGAAAACACTCTATCCACTGAGCCACCTGGCCAGAGCTTTTTTTTTTTAATCAACCATACCAACATCTGTGAAGATCCCAAGGTCTATGCAACTTACATGGACCAATGACTCAGGAACACAAAAAGGACACCAATTTAGAAGAGTTAGAGATCAACACATATGGCCTTGGCTGGTTGGCTCAGCAGTAGTGTTGGCTGGCTGTGTGGAAGTCCCCAATTCAATTCCTGGTCAGGGCACACAGGAGAAGTGACCATCTGCTCATCTACCTCTCCCCCTCTCACTTCTCTCTCTCTTCTACTCCCACAGCCATGGCTCAGTTGGAGCAAGTGGGCCCTACACACTGAAGATGGCTCCATGGCCTCACCTCAGGTGCTAAAATAGCTCGGTTGCTGAGCAACAGAGCAATGGCCCCAGATGGGCAGAGCACTCCTCCATTGGGGGCTTGCTGGGTGGATCCTGGTCCGAATGGTACATGTGGGAGTCTGTCTCTCTGCCTCCCCATCTTACTTAAGAAAATAAAAAGAGATAAATACATATAAATCCATTAAACTAATTTTACAACAAGACAAAATAAAACAGGCTTATTTTGAAATATAAATAAAGCTCCTCTTCCATGGAGGGGGGGTGGCTGTTTTCCTACTTAATCTAAAAATCTTAGTAGTTGTCAGTATGGCTTTGATGATGAAGATGCTCACCTAGTAAACCCTTATCAACAAAACTCCCGAATGACAGGATCCTGCCTTTTCCTTTTCTTCATATTTCACCTTATGATAGCAAGTGGCTTTGGTATTGTTTTCCAAAATACTGTTCATTAAATGAATCAGGACTGTATTTTTAAAGATTTCTGAATGAAAATGTATTTAGGAAGAAGATGTTAATGGAGCCTAAAATTGAGAAGTTTTTTCAATCACTTCAGAAACTCATTCATTCAACCCTCAATTACTCATCCTTAACAGGGGGCGCCCTGCCATGCATTACTCAAAACTAAGCATGCCTGAAAACATCTTAAACGTAACTGAAAGAATATCTACCCAATCACAAGCCAGCTGCTTGCAAACTCCACCCTCGAGTACAGGAAGAACACTTTTGATTGGAAGACGGTTGTGTTTACTACGGTGTGTGGTGCAAATTGGAAAGGCCCACATTTCTAGGGGCCAAAGAAAAGCTCTTCAATGAAAAAGGGAAACAAACGGCCAGTTTTGATCTATACTAATCACTGTCATTAACAGAACCTCATCATAGCAACAATTCTTGAACAGTTTTGCAAGCTGGTGAAAATTTCTAAAGGCTCTAAGTTTTGTTGTGGCTGTTTTCTCATTTTTGTCCCTTGATTTATAAAAGCATAGTGTATTCTCAAAACCCAAATCTGCCTTTGCTTCTATATGCATACAGGTCCATGCAAGACCTCAACATCAAAGATTCACTGCAACTTTTACTTGGTTTGAGAAACAAATTCCAGGGGCCCAGTGGTAAACTTATTCAGTATTTGGCTTAATAGGTGTCCAGTATTTCAGTGAGCTTCAAAAACCTCTGCCTGTAGGGAGCCAAGCAAACAACAAAGTAAATGGGTAGCCATTTCAGGTGCAGAGCTCATTAGCAATTCATGTAATGGAGGAAACAACTAGAGTATAAAAAATTCAGAAGGAAAAGCAAGGCCTTTGGTCAAAGTTTGCATATAATGATGGATCTTAAGTATGTTTTGATTCAAGGGGGTAAATTACTGGATCTGAGAGGCCCCCCCCATTACAACATGGAATGCAATCTTCCTAAGAAAACACAGAGGAATTTAAATGCAAATCTTCTTAATCATCATCGTCATATCCTTATATTTCTTATACAAATTTGCCCCATTGAAGCCTTATAAATGTCCAAGCAGCCATTTCCTATGTAGCATGGAGATATATCAGAGCAAGGGAACTCAAGCAGCAGAAGCAAAGCCTAAACTGGCCACAAATCAACCCATAAAGCTTGCATATTGGGGGTGTGGGGGGGGAGGGCGGAGGCTAACACCGCTGATCAATAGTAAAGTAATACCAGAAATCTACATTACTATTAAATCTCATAAAATGAATTCGCGTTTATAGCGAAAATCTGCAGAAGCATGTTTACCGAGAAAATTTGCCTTCTGCCTCCTGATCTATTACATTCCAAAAGAATCCTCCTATTTTTCATGGCTAAGCTTATCTCAACAGAGAAGCTAGGGCCTCTATCAGAATGAGGAACTCAAGAAGCTTGCCAAAGCTCAAAGAGTTTTTGTTTTTTTTTTGCCGCCACATTAACAAAAACAGCCAATCATGGTCCCGAAGGCTGGTTAAGTTCTATTACTGACCAACTTTAATCACAAAATACACCAAGGCAAGTATTCAAAAGCAGCCAAGCCCCAACACAAAGTTTCAAAACAAAACCTCTCCCAAGACTGGAGGAGTAGCCGAGCTGAGAGCAAAAAAGCACCACCTAGCAGCCCCATTCAGCTGCTAAGGCAGATTTCAAACTTAGCAAAGTCAGCCACAACTGCAGCTTCTGTCCCCCAGAAGGGCAAGGAGAGTGGAACCCGACAGAATCCCGATAGCTGGCCTTTCTGGAGACCATCAGGCCGAGGCCAGCTCAGACAAGGAGGAAGTAACTGCCAGATAAAAAAGCCCCGAGCAGCTCCAACTGCAGCCTCTGTGCCTCTCACAACTGCCCACATTCCCGCCCCGCCGGGGCTCCGGGGGAAGGGAGCAGGGCGCAGGTCTCCAGGGAGAGGCTGGGGATTACAGGTCCGCGGCTTGCAGGGGGTAGCGGCAGCTCCGACCGAACTCCGAGGGGCCCGAGAGCCCAGGGTTCGGGAGCCTGCTCCGAGGCGTGTTGGGGGGGGGTTGGGGGGGGTGTAGCTGGTAAAGGGTCGTTCAGGAGGCGGGGCCTGCCGGGTGGAGGCAGCAGATTCTGGCGCCTGGCCGCCCCCCGAGGGAAACCTGGGCGCGCACCCCGACGCGGAAGCCATGCCGGCCAGAACTCGGGGTGCTGAGGAGCCAGTGGGGGGCGCTGAGGAGATGTAGGGGCGCGGAACTGGGTCACCCCCACCTCACCGCCCCCTCACAAAGGCCCCCGGGGAGGCCGCCCGCAGGCCCCGCAGCCCCGGCCTCGAGTGCCCGCTTGGGCCGTCACTCACCGCTAGGTCCTGGGGCACCGCCCCGCTCATGGCCCGCACCGTGCCGGCTCGCCAGGCCCGAGTGCGCAGCGCAGGCCCCGGATCTCCGCCCGCCGCTGCCGCCGCCGCCGCCGCGGGCACCGAGGCTGAAGCCGAGGGCGCGGTGTCCGCGAACAGAAGCAGCAGCCGCTTGCCCACCGGGGAGGCTGCTGCGTCCGCCATCGCCAGGGCCGGCCGGACCCTCGCTCCCGCCCGCCGCCTCCCACCACCTTCGCCGCCGAGCACCCGATCCGCCCGAAAGGCCTCCCTCCTCACCACCCGCGGCCGCGGCTCCCCCCACCCCCCCAACAGCCACCACCAACCACCGGCGCCGCACAGCGCCCCCGGTGGCCGGGAGCGGAGCCACAACCCGGGCCCCGCACAGCGCCCCCCGCGCTCGGGAGCGGGGTGGCAGCTTCGGGCCCCTCGCAGCGCTCCGCCCCAACGTCCCCGAGGCCTGCAGTGCCCCCTGCGTCAAGGAGGGGAATTGCAGTTTCCGCAGGGGTAGGGAACTGGGCGGGTCCTCCAGTCCCCTGGGGCACCATCTTGGTCCCAACCTTCCTTCAAGGGGGTCCCGTACCTGAGTAGGCTTTAAGCTTACCCTGCTCGGGCACTCAAGACTTTCATTGAGGTAGGGGCTGAAGGGCAGTGTACCTAGAGTGAATGTTTTGAGCTGAGAAGTTTGCACTCCAATACCTATTGATTTGCTGTCCTGAAAAACGCACTACCCTGTCATTATCTTTTAGGAAACTTTCTTCCCATTGGTCCATCAAGCAATATATTCTCACTGGCCCATAAAATGGTACTATTTCATTCTATATTATCAGGACTTCATAGATTCCATTCCAGCTGACGAATGTTATACCCATTGGATGTGATAATGCCACTCTTTCCACTGGCTGAAGGCCATTGAGCTTCAAACATCTTGTTATTCTGATTAAACCCCTAGAGCTCCTTCTCCTTCCAAGTTGCCAAGGATATCAAGTCCAGGTGTTTCTCAATTCAACTTTTAGGGGAATAGGAAAGAGACCAATAGTAGAATTCTTTTCTCTGGTTCAGTAATAGTACTGCATCTTACCATGGTAGTGGGGCTGAGGACAAAGAAAACCCTACTACTTCAATCTAAATTCACATTAAGTGTGGGAGATTAATAGCTTCTTTTAGAAAAGGGGCTGTTGTAGAGAGAGACAAATTTTTGCTTAGGTTGTTTCCATACCAGGCTATGGGAAACCTCAAACACTAATGTTGGCAATGTCAGAGACTAGCACAGGTTCCAAAGTCTTATGGATACAGAGACTTGAGTATATACACCAGAAAGATAAACGGTCTAGTAACAATTCATGATTGTTACCTAAAAGTGGCTTTTCTTTCACAGATCTGCCCTACAGACAGTAAAGGGCAGTAGCTAGTTATTTCTCCAAGACTAATGTGCCTACCCAGTAATCTACCCATAACCTTGTCTCGACCTTGACCTACTTTGCTCGTAACAAAGTTTGGGGGCAGGGGTGGGGAGTGGGCATCAACTATTGACTTTAGTAAAACTACAAAACATCTAGGAAAGACCTGTGGTGGCGCAGTGGATAAAGCGTCGACCTGGAAATGCTGAGGTCGCCGGATCGAAACCCTGGGCTTGCCTGGTCAAGGCACATATGGGAGTTGATGCTTCCAGCTCCTCCCCCCTTCTCTCTCTCTCTGTCTCTCCTCTCTATCCCTCTCTGTCTCTCTCTCTCTCTCCTCTCTAAAAATGAATAAATAAAATAAAAAATAAAAAAAACCCAAAAAACATAAAAATAAATAAAACATCTAGGAAAGTGTCTAGAACTAATCAAATCCTGTGGAGCACCAAACAGACATTTCCTTGGACTTTTTCTGTCCCTATTCCTTGGAAATTCCATTTCCCACAGCTAACCTGAGAACTAAAAATGTTTTCCTGGGCCAAGAGACACTTTTAAAAATATTATTATTATTGATTTCAGAGAGAGAAACATCAATTTTTTGTTCCACTTAGGCATTCATTGATTGATTGCTGTATGTGCCCAGACCAGGGATGGAACGCACAACCTTGATGTAGCAGAACGATGCTCTAACAACTAAGCTACCCAAGCAGGGCCAAGAGACACCTCTTAAAGCACATGGCCCACAAATTGTAGTTAGTAGGAGGGACACAAGGGTGAATCCATACAGGATCTAGCTGCCTTGCGGTTTTTCTATCAGAATTCACCATTGGAATTTTCTCCCATATGGAGCTCTAATTACTACCTACCCCAGTGTTCAAAGCTGGCTTCTCATAGCACCAAAGGCAGAAATGTGCCTGAGTCAGGGATGGGCAGGCAAAGATGGGAAATTCATTCAACAAATATAGCCAAGCACTTATCATGTGTCAATAACTCTTCAAAGTGTTAGGGACAACATTAAATAAAACAAAACCATTGCCCTTAGTGAGTTTACATTCTTTACTATTTTAGGACTTCAGGAATGGTAAATGAAATCACATTAACCTCACAGTAAATAAACAGTAAAAAAAAAAAAAAAAAATTGAACAGAAAGGAAAATGGTTGTGTGGAGTCATCTTAGATGTTCAAATTTTAACCCTGCTCAAACAGCATATGAAAAACAGCAGTTTTGAAGAAATGAAAAACCTATATGCTGAGCTTCTTTAAATACATGCCATTGCCCCATCCCTCTAAGCTCCTCCCTTTGTTTCCAGGGCAGGTGACAACTGCCGCTCTCTTTAGTGTATTTTCATCCCTTCAAAGGTTCCTGCTCCAGGTAGTCATGCCAATCCTGTCCTCTTGCACACTTCATTGGTATTCAATGATGAGTGCCACCAATTTGAAGCAGGAAACTGGGATGGAGGCTAAGCAACTTGACTCCTTGCTGCCTGGCAAATCAGCACCAAACTGGTCAAGAAAGGCTATGCCTTAGGGACAGAGGCTCCTGCCTGGATCTCTGAGCAACTACACTTCACCCACATACATTGGAAGAATGCTAACGTAGGAAGAAGAAAGAGTGGAATAAAAAGGTCTAAAGAAAGAGTGAGCCACACAGCTTCTTTCAGCAAATGAACATTCCAAATTAAAGCATTAGGGAAAATATCACCTTCTAGGGCAAAAAAGCTCTGCTAGGAGGATTTTACAAAAGCAGTATTTTTAGGATGCACAAATTGCCTAGGTCTTTGAAATCTGATGACTAAATCTCCATCTCTCAGGATATATCATGTGAAAAGTTTTTAAAAAACAGATTCCTGGTCAAGTCTTCCATCCTGCTTTTCTTCCACTTCCCAAAGCCTACAAACCAGTCTAGACAAGTCCCTGCCTGTACCATCAAATATTCTCAGGGAGCTAGAATGTATTAATACTTGACTTCAACCTGTTGGAAGTGAGAGTGACAGTAGAGAAAAGGAGACAGAATAAGTACCAGTGAAACAGACCAAACCAAACTGCCAGAAATAATGCCTTAACAGAAGCTTAGGCCATCATAGGATATCACTGCTGTAGCCACAAAGGGCCTAAGGAATCAGATACTGCCCTCAAAGGGCAAAGGCCCAGCCATGCTGTAGAAGGAGCTAGAAGAGTTAGTTGGCCTCCCTGCTTCCTCCTTGCCTTTCTTTGTGGAAAAGGGAAGAAAACACCGTTGTACACAAAGTTGCTTGGGAAAATGGATTATTCTAATAAAACTTTATTTTTTCAAACACAGCCACAGAGGCAGGACCTCATGTTTAACACACACACAGACTTATGGATTTTTTTTAATATAAAACAAAGTTTACGAAAAATTTTTTTTTCACTTTTTGTATTTGTAATCCCATTAGCACAGGGACTTTGGCAGCAGGTGGGAGTGAAGGGCAGCTGGAGCTGCCACTGGGCAGTCACCGGGCACAGGAGGAGAGCACCAGCCTGGGAGTGGCTTCACTCACACACGCAGGAATACTCACCTACTGGTCAGCCACACCACACACACAACACAGATGCAGATGTCTACCCAACGTCAACCACAGCCCTGTAGAGGTGCGCTCTCCACTCTGGGTAAGCCCAATATGTGAAAATCCAAATAGTCAAACAGTTAAAGTAGAGGGAGGTTGCTTGCTTTACAAAAAAAGCAATCACAGGCTGCTTTTAAATGGTCAGCAGTCCAAATGCATCAAAGGTCAGAGGGTGAGGGGGAAAAGGTCCCATCAGTAAAGAGGGAAAGAAAGAGATGAAGCCCTTCAACCCTGCCTCAGTTACCCACATGTGCTTGCATCTACTTAGAGTGAGAGAGGCAGGTTGTATACAGCCTAGGCAATCTGATAAGAAAAAAAGGCCAGCTCAGAATCAATGTGAAGAGCCCTCTCCAGCCCCAATACTAAATCTACCTAGGGGAGGGTTGGGCCTGAGGAAAAAAACCATTGGCTGAGGTCACAGCACTTAAAAGACCCTGCAGTACCCCCAAACAGAATCCTTTGCAGAGCCAGTAGTGCTTATGGATTATAAGCCTGGTTCCAGAGCTACTTAGAAAAAAGAAAACTTGCTGCCCTCCTTTTGACTCCTTGAACAAGCCCACTGTCCCATGAAAACTCAGATCCTGGGGGTCCTGTGATGCTGTGTTACGGAGCAACTGCCTTCCTTCCCTAAGGCTACGCAAACACACCTTTCCTCGAGTATACTCTCGTGCACACACACACACTCTCACACAATTTCTCCGAGGAGGCTGAATGAACCCCCCACCCTGGCCAAATTCTAAGACACAAGTGCCCTTTGAAGCAAAGGGGCTAGTGAAATTCCCCGAGCTGGGGTCAGCAGACCCCTTCCTTCCCTGCCTGTTGCTTTCTCGGTGGCAGGGATACTTACACTCAGGGCCGCCATGGGAAAAGTCTGCTCTGGGGCTGTCCCTCCCGCCACCAGCTCTGTTTATCTTGTCCCCGCCAGTCTCTTGGCATGGTCGAGCTTCCTGGAGCGAGATTTCCGGCTGCCCTGAGTCGGATCCCTCCACTCACCCCCATTCCCAGGCTGAACCCCCAGTCTTGGGGCCTTGACACTTGTTAGTAGCCATAAGAGAGTCAGTCTGTGTGGCCCCAGGAAATAGCCTCTCAGTTTTAGTTCTCCTCAATCAGATTCAAGTCCAGGTCCCCAAAGTCCTGCTGGCACAGTGTCCGCTTGCTCAGTGCCTGCTGCCCCCACCGCACGGACCCCTCCTCCTCCTCTTCGCTTTCACTCAGCACCTGGGAGGAACCCCCAATGGGGCTGCAGGAAGCAGAGAGGGGTGGGGGGCTACAGGCCATGAACCATGGTGGAGAGATGTTGCTGCCTTCCCGGGCTGTTTCTTGGAGACAGACACCTCCTGAGTATGGTTTCTGTCAAATAAACAACAAAGTTAAGATGGCAAAAGAAGCCTGACCTGTGGTGGCGCAGTGGATAAAGCGTCGACCTGGAAATGCTGAGGTTGCCGGTTCGAAACCCTAGGCTTGCTTGGTCAAGGCACATATGGGAGTTGATGCTTCCAGCTCCTCCCCCCTTCTCTCTCTCTCTCTGTCTCTCTCCTCTCTAAAATGAATAAATAAAATAAAAATTAAAAAAAAAAAAAAGATGGCAAAAGAAAATACTAACATCTCAGAGCACTGTGGCCCAAGCTGTATTTTAAAGTATCCTGTCCCAACCTGCAGTGACACAGTGCATAAAGCGACATGAAATGCTGAGGTTGCCAGTTCGAAATCCTTGGCTTGCCGAGTTAAAGCACATATGAGAAGCAATTACTAAGAGTTGATGCTTTCTTCTCCTCCCCTCCCTTTCTCTCTCTTCTCTCTAAAATCAATAAATAAAATCTTAAAAAAAAAAAAAAGTTAAAACTGTCCTGTCCCTTATTTATTCTAGAAGGCAAAAGTCCCAGGTTTTAGGGTGAAGTTTATGAACTTCCTGATAAAATTTGGAAAATTCAATGTATATGAACATTTCTTTGAGGAAAGAGACCACAGTTTCTATCAGATTCATTTATAAGCTTCATATGGGCAAGAAGATCACCTGCCTATTTCACTACTGTATAGCCAGGGCCTAGTAAGAGCCTGGTACATAGTAAGTATTCAATCAGTATTTGCTGACTAGTTGGATGAATGGCACTGTAAATAAGTGTATAAGTTCTCTCTTTTTTTTTTTTTTTTTTTTTGTATTTTTCTGAAGCTGGAAACGGGGACAGAGAGACTCCCGCATGCACCCGACCGGGATCCACCCGGCACGCCCACCAGGGGCGATGCTCTGCCCACCAGGGGGCGATGCTCTGCCCCTCTGGGGCTTCGCTCTGCCGCGACCAGAGCCACTCTAGCGCCTGGGGCAGAGGCCAAGGAGCCATCCCCAGCGCCTGGGCCATCTTTGCTCCAATGGAGCCTTGGCTGCGGGAGGGGAAGAGAGAGACAGAGAGGAAGGAGGGGGTGGGGGTGGAGAAGCAAATGGGCGCTTCTCCTATGTGCCCTGGCCGGGAATCGAACCCGGGTCCCCCGCATGCCAGGTCGACGCTCTACCGCTGAGCCAACCGGCCAGGGCTTATAAGTTCTCAAAGAGGTTTGTGACCCAGTGATCTAGAACATAAAAAAGTGGGCAAGTGTGTTTAAGACAAACTGCACTCATACCAATAAGTCAAAAACAATTTGCTCAACAGATGAATGTTGCAGCAGCCTGTTTTAAGCTCTCCCAGACCCATGTAAAACATTTCTCTCAAATCAATAAAAAAATTTTTATTTACTTATTTATATATTTTTTTATTGATTGATTTTTTTCGCCAGTGAGGAAAGGAGATTGAGAGAGAGACAGGAACATTGGTCTGTTCCTGTATGTGCCCAGACCAGGGATCAAACCGGCAACCTCTGTGGTTTGGGCTGATGTTCCAACCAATCGAGCCATCCAGGCATGGCTCAAATCAATAAATTTTTAAAGGGAGAAAAACCCATCAATTTGTTGTTCCACCTATTTAGGCATTCATTGGTTGATTGTTGTATGAGCCCTGACTGAGGATCAAACCCGCAATCCTGGAATATCAGGACACTCTAAACAACTGAGCTACCCGGCCAGGGGTCCCAGAACTACTTAAAGCAGTGAAGGGCAAGTTGCAAAACCAGCCTTGAGTACGAGGAGGTGGGGCAATGATGATGGCACTATGTGGCTATGCATTCTGAGGAAAAGTGCCTCTAGTCTAGAAGGACAATATGGGATCCCTCTTGGAAGGTTTAACATGAGTCTCACACGTTTCTCTGGGACTACCAGGGCTGAGGAGTTTCACAGGACATGTGACTTCAGAATTCAGTGCTAAAACCAAGACAGTCCTGGGCAAACTGGGATAGCTCATGAAAGCTTGGACAGAAAGGAACTCCAGGGGATGCCCTTCCAGGAGGGCATGGAACTAAGGCAGCTCGAAAGTAAAAGACGGAACAGTCTCTCTGCTCTCATCCACACTTCCTTAGTCTGACTAGTCCCACCTGATTCATCTTGTCAAAGTCCAAGGAAGGCCGCAGCCGCCGAGAATCCTCCTCATGGCGCCGCTTGACTCCAGCTTTTCGGGCATCCAGATCACAAGGCTGTGAGCGGCTTCGAGGAAGGTTGCGGAGGCCTCGAGGTCGCCAGGGCAGCTCTGGGGAGGATGCTGGGGAGCTCCGGGCAGAGGGCAAGAAGCGGCTTGCCTGTGGGCCCAGGCTTGGTGACAGGGAAAAGCGGCGCTGGGGTGGGCAAGGTGACAGGGATTCACCATCACTCTCCCAGGAACCACTCTGGGGGGAGGCTGCGCAGGGTCGAGAGGAATCTTGGGCCAGGGCCAGGCTGAAGAAAGGGGGACTGTAGGGTCTGTGGGCAGGGGCACATTGAGAAGAGGCACTGGGAGCTTGGAGGAACCTGAGGCTGGAGACCCGCTTCGGGGGGCTCTGGTGAGGCACCTGCGGCCCACCCCCTCCACCACTGCCCCGGTGCTTGATGGGAGTCCACAGCTTGGAGGGGGCAGGCCGCCACACTGGCCGCCAGCGAGACAGGTCCACGGGCACTGAGAGTGAGCGGCAGTGCCTCTTGGATGGAGGGGCAGGGGGCACAGGAAGCTTCTCTGGGTCAGGGGGCTCAGGGCTTAGGACTTGGGAGAGGGGCTGCTCTGGTGGGGAACTTCCCCGGCTGGGTGGTCTGAGGTGCAGGCTCAAGCCTGAGGGATGGTAGCTGAGGTTGAGGCTGTCCTGGAACTCGGCACAGGAACAGCGGGGCAGGCCCCTCCAGGAAGCACCTTCTGGAAGGCATTCATAATAAAACTAATATTAATAATAACTAATATACTTATAAGAACTTACTATGTGCCCTGCAAAGAGCACTTTATGTGAGGTTTCCCAAAAATCTCTTGAGGTTAGTACTATTATTACAACCATTTCATATCTGAGAAGTCCAGTAACTTGCCTAAAGTTGTGTAGCAAGCAAATGACCAAAGCAAGATTCAAACCCTGGTCTGATTTTAAAGCTAGGTCTTTTAACCACTGTTATTCTGCCTGTTATGAGCAACCATGTTAAATTGGAAATATACTCTCATATGGCACCTTGCCACTCTCAAAGGTAAAACAGAAACAAACGTGTGTGTGTGTGTGTGTGTATGTGTGTGTGTGTGTGTGGTACGTCCTGCTCATTTCTCACTCCACTCAACCTAAACCTACTTTGCCCTCAACTCCAACCCCTGGTTGTGAAAAGCAGGCCTATGCTTTCCTTCCTTAGCCTTTCCCCTTTCCTACGTGTCAATAGCACCAAGACAACAGTTGGGGTTGCCAAGGAGTTAGAGGTAATCAAACAGGTAAGAGATCACTTTTAGTGCTCACTTTGGCAGCACATATACTAAAACTGGAACAAGAACACTTTTATTCCTAGGGAGAGCAAACAAGATGTGAAAGGCTTTTGCGGGTTGAGCTGTGCTTGGGAAACCCTAAGACTTTATAACCACTCATGTTCCTGTATCTGTCTACTCATGTATGTTGATTCCCTTCCCCTAGGCCTGCTCTGAAATCCAAACAGATTGGGGGACTGAGAGAGGTGCAAGGGGAAATGGACTAAAAGGAATGGTCCTCACTGCATTCTAACCAAAACTCTAACTTTGGGAGGCAGCTCAGTAAGTGACAAAGGGCCTACTCTAAGTTCCTCTGGCAAGCTGCCGCAATTCTGCAGGGCCTAGACATTTGAAACAACTGATAAGTATATGAATTCATACTTGATGATGGAGAAAATCCACACCTGACATCTTTGGTCAACAGTTCTGCCTGCTACTAAACTCCATGAGGGCAGAGACCTTGTGCTCTGTTCTGTACCTATAGCACAATACCTGGTTCTCAGAAATTAATAAATCAGAGGAGGAAGTTGAAGATGCTTTTGTCAACTTACTTCCCTTGCCAGGTATCCCAGAAAAGAAAACAAACTGCACAGCAGCCTAGCAGCATGGGACAGAGTTCTGGTTGTACAGCAGTGATGCCTCCATTCAAAGGCCCCATTGAGCACGGATCCCTTGACTAATTAATAATCTAGGAATTTATACCTCAGAAACATTTTCACATGTGCAAAATGACATATGTACAAGGCTATATTCACTATGATTGTTTGGAAATAACCTAATGTGTGTTAATATAAGGCTGGTTAAATAAACTATGGTACATCCCTACAGTGCAATACAGGCGTCCCCAAACTATAGCCTGCGGGCCACATGCGGCCCCCTGAGGCCGTTTAACTGGCCCCCTGCCACACTTCCGGAAGGGGCACCTCTTTCATTGGTGGTCAGTGAGAGGAGTACTGTATATGTCAACCCTCCAACAGTCTGAGGAACAGTGAACTGGCCTCCTGTGTAAAAAGTCTGGGGACCCTTGAAAATGTTCAACATTATATAATGATATGTAAAATAGAGACAAGTGCCCATCTAAGAAGGTCACCCTAGCGAGAAAATTGTGGAGGTAGGCTACTACTTCTGGTCACTGGAAACCAATGAAAGAAATATGTGGATGGAAGCATGGGCATACACACATTACGCAAACATAAACAATACCTTACCAGGCACAAGCTGGAAAGGGTTCCCACAGTTGGAGATGTCTGCATGATCAGACAAAGGCTAAGAGAGAGAGAATATCCATCATGATTCAGGTTCAGGACACATATTTCCAAGAAGCCCTGTTCAGCTCATCCCTGCAATGCCTGGGCTATAAGGATGTTAGGGACACTTAAGTGTTTTCTTCTTGCCTTCCCGAAGTTACTGAGTAAAATAATGCACATCTTCCAATATCTCAAACCCTTCTCCACCCAAGTTTTGGTGTCCCTTCTCCATCATTTGAAAAATCCCTGCCCCCTTCCTTTTGGGCTCGTTTTCTTGAGCTTTTAGTGGATTCTTCCAGTACAAGTACCATGACTCATATTGCACAGGACAAGGGTGAAGTAGTAGCAACAAAGAGCCTCTGAAAAAAGGGGGAGGGGGTCGTGGAGAAGCAGGAAGACTGGTCTTTTACCAGACTGATGCTGAAGCGTGTACATTTCAGCTCATCCAGAGTCTGCTTCTGTAGCTGCTCAGTGATCAGGGTTATCATGATTCTCCCCAGGATCTGACTTGCACACTTTGGAGCAAATGATGGATGTCTTCCCTGTTGTTCTTCCAGATCTCACTCGTGAGCCGTCTTCTGCCACTGCAGCACCATTCTAGCACCATTGGGACTTCCCTCTCCAGTCATGCCTGCTGAGTCTGCCAATTACAGAGGGATCAGCCCCAAGTGATATTAGAGATGTTCCTGGTCCAGAGATGGAAAATGCATGGCACACATACCACAGCATCCTTAAGCCAGGCCTCTGGCAAACATCATTAATTGATCACAGCTCTTTCCTGCTAAGCCTAAACACAACCTCAGACACATTCTAAGTTTGGCAGTCCAGATATCCAGTAAAATGAACTGGAGTTGGCAAGCAAGTAGCCTATTTGCCACTCCTCACCTGGTTCATGCTCTGCTGTCTACTCAGAATACCAGCACCACTTAGAAAACAGCTCAAGTGAGAGGGATGACTAAATGGTACTTCCATCCTGATTAGCCCAATATTTTCTTTATCTTTCAGTCAGAAGCAAAGAGAGGTATCCTTTTCCTAAACTACAGAAATAATAGGGAACATGGAGAAGCAGTGGTTATAGAAATGCCTTTCTACTTCAGACAACAGTAAACAAGGTTTTAAGTTCTTCCTTAGCCTGACCAGGTGATATATTAATAGTTTTCCAACAGAAAGTACATATATTCTCTTTAAAAATGAGGAGAGGATAAGGAAACAATACCAGGGTTATACCAATTACATTTCAACTCCACAGATGCTATAAACAACTCTGTGACTTCCTTCAACTAAGTCTTTAGCCTGATTTGACTCAAAACCATGAATACAATTAATTCTCTTTTTCAGGTCAATTTTGGTAGGAACAAACTAATTCTATCAGAAAACAGGTTTAAACCCATATAATCGCGTCAAGGCCTTACTGAAGGGAAGAGGGAAAGTTAACCTAGTATCTCCACACTATTCTACCTGCTATACCAGCAGGTAGACAGCTCACCAGCAGGTATATGCAGCATTTGCTAGTAGAGAGAACAAACTATCAAAAAATCTAAATCCTGATCTAATTTGCTGTGGCAGCTTTGGCAAATCATTTAACCTTTCTTGGTCTCAGTTTACCCGTGTAAAACAAACTGAATAATCTTAATCTGTCACATACAATTTAACACAATACCAAAACGTAAAAAGCACACCATCTGGCCTGTACAAACCAGGAGTCCACATAGGCTGTTCTCACCCCTCCCGTTTGTTGCTCTACAAAGCCTCAGAATGCCACAAGTGATGATATCAAGATGAAGGCAAACGAGTTTATCTGTTTGGTTAGATGCCAACCTCCATCACCTGAATACCAAGTGAAGCCCCAAAGGGCTCTTCTGTGACCCTGGGGGCATGATCTCTTTCTACTTCTAGAAAAAAAAGGGAATCATCTCTACTCCATTCTTATCTCAGAGGGAGGCAGGTCACCAGGAAGAGCAAAGAAATACACGTGGATATACTTGAGTTTTTTGGAAGAAAGGTATGGGAGAAGTTGATCATCATTATAGAGAACTATCATTTTCATGCATAATTATCATTATAACCTTTAACAAAGTTCCAACTTCCTGAGAGCTCCCTTCAGCTGCTTCCCCTATGTTCTTGTGGGAGAAGCTATAGCTTATATCACTTCTGCTCTTGGTTTCTTAACTCTACCCTCAAAGATCAACCAAAGAGAGAAGCTAACTGCAGGCTTTTACCCCAGAGACCCCAGGCTTCAGGCTGACCAGTCATAAGGAGCAGAGAGTGAAGCAAAACTCTTTCAAGCTTTTCATGAGGCATTTGGCCAAACAGCAAACTCCCAGCCCTCTCTGGGATCAAGTTAAGAGAGTGATTTCGTGTTTTTCTGCATTTTAATTGTTGGGATGTGGCCACACACGGTGGTAACTGGAACAATGCAACTACCACCACGCAACTGATACTCTCAGCCTGAGTTTCCTAAAACAGGCCAGGCTGAGAGGGGGAACAGAACGGAAGCCATAAGGAATCAAACCAGGACACAAAAGAAGGCAAACCAGCTCCGCGAGGGGCCTCCTCTTTCTCAGGCAGGCATAGAAAAGTGTAAGCCCTCTCCTGCCGCCTTCCTTCCCCTTCCATTTTGTCTGAGGCAGAGATAGCCCTGCACGTTCACTAAACAAGTTTAAACTTCTCAGCTTAACTGGCACGGGGCTCAGCCTTGCACAGAGCAGCAGGCCGCTAGGCCCTTCCCACAACCCCACCAGGCCCAACTCTCAATCCAGGCTTTCCCTCCAATATAGGCCCCCCCCAAATAAAGGCTGGACCTTCAGCCCATCCCAATTGGATGGCAGTGACCCCTGACATTCGGGTTTCGAGGATGCTAAGGTTGTGCTGAAACCTGGAATATCTAGGATCAAGTCAGGCTAAGGGGGAGGAGAGTCACAAATCCCCTGGGGACCTTCCTTCAGGTCCCAGCCCCACAACTCTAGGCGAAACTGAAGGAAAACATGAGGGTAGCAGGGAGATGCATGAACAGGTAAGTGGGGGTCTGACTGCTCTTCCCCCATATGGCTTTTGTGGGGACAGGGGTGACAAGTGGGGAGAACCCCTCCCCCCACTCCGATGAAGAAGCAAAAGGCTAGGCCCCCCTCCAATCTTCAACCTCTCCCTCGGTTGCCCAGCCTGTCCCCGCGGGGTGGGGCACGGGGAGTCCACTGGCCCCTGAAGGGGGCTCCAGGGTTCGCTTAGGGGCCTTGTCGCTCCCCTCTTGCCAATTACCTTCTATCACCAGGCCACCGGAGCGAACTCAGGACGCAGGAGATGCAGAGGGTCTGGGACTTAGCACTCCGCCACCCCCTCCCCCACTGGGTCCCGTGCTCTCCCGGCCGAGACGGCCAGCGAGGCCCTGCCGCGCGAGCGGCCGGGCTGGGGGAAGGGGAGGAGGGGAGGAGGGAGGGACCGCTGAGGTGCCCGCCCCGAGGCCCCAGCACCACCTGCCCTCCGCCACCTACCGCGGTTGCTCCCGCTACCAGGGCCGCGGCCGGAGCAGCTCTGAGCGCTCCGTTCGCCCCACGGTGTCCTTAAAAGGTGCCGGCGCGAACCAACCGGCCTCTCAGGAGAGCGGAGGAATCTCTACGGTACACAGAGTCCCTCTGAAACGTCCGCGAAGGCTCGAGACCCACCTCGTTTTTCTGTCAAAGTTTTTCTCAGGTAGCGCTGTCAGGAAGGAGCTTGGCTCTTTGATTTAAGGATGAGAGCGATTTCCTCACTATTGAGTCACCCCCCCAAAAAATACTGCTGAAGATGGCTGGGCCCAGTTGGAGGGTTATCTCGAACCCCGCGGGGGAGGCTATGTCAGACGAAGGTAAACAAAGCCATCGCCCCCACCCTTAATTTCTACCTCGGCCCAAGTACAGCCCTCTAATCAGTTTAGGCCGCGTGAAAGAATTAGCTACGGCCCGTCTCACCTGCTCTCCGGTCTCACCTTATACAGCCGACTCTCTGAAGGAATCCCCCTTCCCCCAGCAGAGGAGCCGTCCGCGGCGTGAAGGCTTCTGGGAAGTGTAGTCCAAGCGCCGATTAGGGCCTGCTCTGAGTCCTAGGAGGCCCCCTCTTGCAGCGGTCGGATCGTCTCGAACATTATAAATCCAGGATTTATAACCATTGGGAAGCTGTTCCTATTTGATTCTGTAATTAGCCCTCACCCAAAACACTTGATAAAGCTAAGGAGGGCCCAGGGCTGTTCACTCCGCCTGCTCCCTCTACGCACCGCCCCCCCCCAACAGGATGAGGTAATGGGATTGTGATTATGACATCATAGGCGGTTCTGTAGCTCGCGTGGGGGTGGGGGAGTACGGTGGTTACAGCTGGACCACTTTCTTTAAGACCGGGAGGGAGGAAAAAGGAAGATGGGGAAAAGATGTTGATTGCTGCTTTATTTCCTCTTCAAGTAGAGTAAACCACCTTTTATTAAATTTCCACTACTGCCACCTCCTCCCACCTCAGCCAAAGTTTAAGTCCTTTTTGAAGAGAGTGAATGAATGAATGTAGACGTGGTAGGTAAAGAGGTTGGGGAGCAGCTATATGGTTTCTGGTTCTTCCGTAAATTGAGTCTCATTTCTCAAAGAAGTTTAGAGAGACAAGCAAATCATGGAAATGGAGAGATTTTAAACAATGCTTTCGTGTCGTGATAGCTGTAGGGCAGAATTTAATTAATTAATTAATTAATTTATTTATTTATTTATTTATTGAGAGAGGAAGAGAGAGAGAGACAGGAACATCGAGCTGCTCCTGAATGTGCCCTGACAGGGAAATCGAACTGGCGTCCCTCTCCAGGGCAACGAATCAACTGACCTATCTAGCCAGGGCAGAAATTTTATTTTATTATTTTTTTCTTTCACCTCGTCTTGTAGGGCAGAATTTTAGATTTCTTTCTTAATTGATGGGAAAGTGGCGTTCATACAGATAAATCCTCACTGCTGCACTTAGCAGCAAGTCTCCTGAAAGATATGTTTTCCCTAGGTATTTTATATCCCACTCAAGTCTGGGACAGATAAGTAATTTTGATCAGTTCGAAAGTAGAACCAGTGGGGGGAATCTTCACAGAGCCAGGGAAGGAAGGAGTCAGGAGTCGGGAACCATGGAGTCTGCAAACTGAAAAGTAGATGGAAAGTTAGGTACTTAACAAGAAAGTGGGGTGAGGGGAAGATGTACTTCACATTTCCTTGCCCTGCACATATCCCTCTGCAAAAGAACTGGCAGGGGCCGTGAAATTACAGGAGACATGGTTTCTACGAATTGCCGTTGTAGAGCCCTTATTAGGTGCCAGGCACTGTGCTGGATGCTTTAAATATGTTATTTGCGCCTGACCAGGCGGTGGCGCAGTGGATAGAGCATCAGACTGCGATGTGGAGGACCCATATTCGAGACCCCGAGGTCACCAGCTTGAGCACGGGTTCATCTGGTTTGAGCAAGCTCACCAGCTTGAGCCCAAGGTTGCTGGCTCCAGCAAGGTGTCACTCAGTCTACTGTAGCACCCCCCCGGTTAAGGTACATATAAGAAATCAATCAATGAACAACTAAGGAGCCGCAACGAAGAATTGATGCTTCTCATTTCTCTCCCTTCCTGTTTGTCTGTCCCTATCTATCCCTCTCTCTGACTTTGTCTCTGCCACAAAAATAAATATGTATTTGCATTTTTGCTTACAATCATCAAATGGAAAAAAATCTCCTTATTTAATAAATAAAATGGTTGGAGAGGTTAAGTGACTGCCCATGTGGTGGAGAAAGGCAGTATTAAAACAGTCTGAGGTTCTAAAGCCCTTGGTCTTCACACTAGATCAGGGGTCCCCAAACTACGGCCCGCGGGCCGCATGCGGCCCCCTGAGGCCACTTATCCGGCTCCTGCCGCACTTCTGGAAGGGGCACCTCTTTCATTGGTGGTCAGTGAGAGGAGCATAGTTCCCATTGAAATACTGGTCAGTTTGTTGATTTAAATTTACTTGTTCTTTATTTTAAATATTGTATATATTTATTCTCATTTTGTTTTTTTACTTTAAAATAAGATATGTGCAGTGTGCATAGGGATTTGTTCATAGTTTTTTTTATAGTCCGGCCCTCCAACGGTCTGAGGGACAGTGAACTGGCCCCCTGTGTAAAAAGTTTAGGGACCCCTGCACTAGATGATTCCCCTTTTATTATTAATCATGCTTACTTAATAAAGTTAAATGATTGAGTATATGAAGTTAAGTTAGCATTGGCTCATTTGCAAAACACATTGAAAGAAGTTGAGAGTTAGAAAATAAACCCTGCAAGTCAGGTTTAAAGCTTCACTTCAAAAGAAGATTATGCCTCTTTCATCAAGTATAAAATAGCCCCCAGTGCAGCCCAACTTCCCCCATTAAAAACTATAATTAAATATCTTATGCCACATTTAGTTCTCAAGTTCTTTTATTCTGTCATGGTATTTTTTCCTGCTGCCTCATTTTCCTTCTTTTGTTCTTCGACTACCACTACCTTGAACTTCTTCTTAATTGTGACCTCATGGACCAGACCCCATCTCTGACCCTACTCCAGCAGGTTTCAGCAGAAGATATTACCTGGGTTTCCTTCTGATCTCCAACCACATTCTCTGATTGTTCCAGGGACTGGAGCCAGTCCAAAGGTGTGGAATCCATTGGTTTTAAGAGACTCTTCATTCCCTGCCTAGGAAGGCAGCAGAGTCAGAGGAACACGCATCTCATTGAGACTGTCCCTTTTCAGCCAGTGAAAGTTAAATCTGCAAAATGGGGAGAGGTAGTGCTCAATCTACCACTCAAAAAAGGAACCAAGAAATAGTGCACATACCCCTCAACCTCCCTGCCCTGCAGAGGCTGGCTGGGGGGGTCCCAGGAATGTAGGGCTCTTCTCCACTGCCTGATCTGGGCATCCCGAGAGTGGCGGCTGTACCTCCTGTTTTTGTTTGGTGTTTGAGGAATGAAGTTCTGGCTCTCGTTGAGCCCTGGCAACAACAAATATGAGTAAGACTGAGGTCAAAGTGAAAGGGCACAGCTTACTGCTTATCATAGTGAGTCAAGAGACTCATTTGGGATTCTGAGTATATGGTATGATCAATGCCTTAATCCAACAAAAAAAGTGTCCTCAAATCAGATTATACATCAAACTTCTTAACTCCCCAATATTCTTTCTTCTGGGAAGGATAAATTAAATATTCCAAATCTTTCAGAAGTCAAGATGTAAAAGTCAGTATTTGGCATCCCTTTCAAACACATTCTACCTTTTCATTCATTTAGTTTGCATGTATGCACATAAACTTACATGTAATTAGGCAAATATGTTTTAGTTACCCAAGTCAGCTGGCAGCATGAGGTAAAAATGATTGGAAAGAAAAAAATGTATTAGCACACATGGATAGAGAATTTTTGTTTAGAGGTAGACTTTAAAATAAAAGTCTTTGGGGCAAAATACAACTTGTTCATTTGAAAAAAAAATCTTTGAAACTTAATCTTAGGGCTAGATTGCAGAATTTGTTTTAGTAATACTGCAAGTTTGTGAGAGCACTCAGATTCTAGCATATTGCCACCACCTGAACTGACTGACATTCTTGTTGCCACTACCCACAACTGCACTTACTTGGGGACCTGCTGCAGAAAGCACTGGTAACCAGGTGTGCGCTTGCCATAATCTATCTGCTTTTGCCGCCGGTGTAGGACAATTTCATCTGTCTCTACTTCCCACCTGCAGGGAAGTATATAGTGGCTGCATGAAGTGTGATTATAGTTATCAAAGCAGAAACCAATGCATCCCACATCCTTTCATCTCCTGCCTGATTTTCAAACTCACCTGTCATGGCAGGGCTCTGTGCTGACTCCCACACTCACCATCTCTATACCAAAGGACAAAGGCTCTTCACACAGTTCCTTTCTGGGGAAGCAGATTCTACAGATGAAGGACAATACTCAGATGACTAGACTGCATCTCTCAACCCCTACCACCACCAAGATCCTGATACCAAATAAAGGTTGTATTTCTGGCTTACTGTTTCTCAAAAGATAAAGGTTGCATTTCTGACTTGTTTCTCAGTGTAGCCTGCAAGCCATCTGCATGGGTAGCACCTGGGGACCTTGGTAATTCTTGGGCCCTATTCTAGACCTATTGAATCATTTTTAGGGGCCTGTATTTTAAAGAGTTGAGTTTATTTTAAAGTTTTTATTATGCTAAAGTTCAAATGTACAGAAAACTAAAGAGAATAGCATGATAATGGTTTGCTACTCAATATATGGCCCCTATATCAACTACTCAGCATTAGCAGGGAGCCTGTTAGAAGAATCTTGGGCCCCAATTCAGACCTATTGAATCAGAATCTGCATTTTAACAAGATCTCCAGGTGATCAGTATGCAGATTAAACTTTGAAAGCACTGATATATTGTTACCCATCACCCAATACTCATGGCCAGTCTTGTTTTATCTATACCCACCACCACTCCCAGAGGAATATTTAAAGCAATTCCCCAAAATGAAGAATAAATTATCATCTAATTAATGTTCAAATTCCCATAAATAACCAAATTTTGAGATCCTTTGTATTGTGATAAGGATTGATGCCAAAAGATAATTCAACTCTCTGCTTTCCCTGAAAAGGAATTTCCTTTACTTACATAACCTAGCGTCTTAGAGAGCTGCACGCTAAAAGGGAGATCTTATTGGAAAAGCTCTTGTAAGGGGCCAATACCGCTTAGCATAAATACACACACCCGTCTTGTCCCAGCATGCTCCAGCAGAGGGCTAGTAAACTAAGAGGGAAAAGTCCGTATAATACATGAGAAAGAAGCAAGGAAAAAGAAACGTCTAAAACACCCTCCTACCCAAACTAATTCCTCCAAGTATTAACTTAATGAGTGGACAATCTTAGCGAGGAGCCATTTAAATCTCCCGGGGTCGAAGAGGCTGAGCAAAGGAAAAAAAGCTCAAAAAAGGTGAGGTGATTGGCCACAGGGAAAGCCACTGGTGCTCCTGACTTTTGTGGGGCGGGGTTGAGTAAGCCTCCGGTCGCATGCCGTTGGGCCAATCGACATCCTGTTTTGGCTGCGGGGCGGGGCAAGTTGTGCTCCTTTCAGCGCAGGCTCACGCCTCTGTGATGTACGAGCCAAACGATTGGCTTAGGGGGGGGGGGGTCTGAGAGGGTGTGCGGTGATTGGCTGCCGCATCTTAAAGGCTAGGTTATTGGGAGGGCGGGAAGTTTGAACCGTCAAGGCTTGTGGCTGTTGCTATTCCTGCTCAGAGGCTCGTCTACCGTCTGAGGAAAGAAGCAGCAAGGCCTGACCCGAGCCAATTCAGTCGGGAAGCAAAACATTGCCTCCTTTCCCCAGACTTCCTTTAATTCTCCTCAAGTCTTCACTTGTCATTGACTACTCCCCCACGTCCCTTTCTCCTGAAGGTAAATTCAGACTGAAACCTGAGGTAAGACCGGAGCCATCTCCACTGGACTCACGAAGGCCCGATTCCCCTTCAGTCAGAGCCCGCAGACGGAACCTCAGGGGACCTCGGGTTTTGTAGCAAGTGAGGAGACTTGAATTCCTTCGGGTCAGGAGCCTCGAGCTGTGTGGCTCCGAACAACTCAAAGCCTTTCCATTCCCGCTTTCAAGTCCTGGGGTTTCCTCTAGGGTAAACATTCAGGTTCCAGGGAAAAGACCAGGCCGTTTTCGGGCAAGTGCCATTTAACCTTGAAGCCAGGCTGTGATCGACCGTTTAGAGGTGCCCGCCCCCCAATACTGGCCCGCTTGGCCGCTGCTGGGAAGGGCGGAGGTCGTCAGAGCTGGACGGCCTGTGCTGTCCCGGGCAGATGTCGCGCTCCGCTTCGCTTGGTGTCATTTCTTCCCAGGGAGGAGTCAGAGCCTATGTCTGCAGCGCTCGTTTCATCCACGAAAGAGGAGGGAAGTCCGGGCGCAGGACCCAGTTTCCTGTCCCCTCGGAGGAGGATCTTAAACCTGCTCCTGGAGAGAGACACTTCCCTAACCGCCTGTTCAGATCTCCCTCGAACTCCGGGGGACAGATGCTCTGTTGGTTGCGCAGACCTAAGCATTCTGTCTGGGTAAATCCACTCTTCACACCTTGTCGTCTTTGCTTTGCTGAACGGTTTCTGAGTGTCTGTCTGAGGCCTTGACTAACCGTGTGACCCTTTTGACTCTCGGGCTTCTTTTCTGTGACGTTGAAATAATCTCTTCCTATCTTATTAAGATCGTGTGAGAATCAAATGATGTGCTGTCTGGGAAAAGTCTTTGGAAACTCTATTGCATTATACGAGTTAGTCACCTAATTAGTATTAACATTAGTGTTATTGTACTTTAAATTTTGGCCGTACCGTGGCGTCATGCCTCAGCTAGCACAATCGGAGAACTATAGACTTGAGGAACACTAGAGACTCCAGGGAGAAATCAAATCTGTGGGCTCATGGTTGTAAAGGGCAGAAGATGTGGGGTCAAGACCCCCTTCAGTCAATAAATTTTGATTCTCAAACACAAAAAACAAAACAAACCCCTACTGTCTCAGTATGTTGGTGAGGAGAAAAATTAGTCCAGATTACTGGAGTAGGGAAAAGATAGGAGATTTTTCTTAGCTGAGACTGAAATAATTCCAAAAGCAATTGGGTTTATTTGGACATTGTTCAGGTTATGTGGTAATCATTGAGGGGTGTTCCAAATTGAGGATAACATGATCTTTGCCTTTTAGGGACATTACATCACAATGGGAATATTGATATACTATTATTATGTCTCAACAGAGGTACCCCAAAACGTTGCCTCGATCTTTCGAATCTTAGCAGTGAGGAGATGTCTGCCACTCAGCCTTCCACTCCTGCAGACCTTGATGGAACTGGAAGGGAGAAGGGAGGTAAAGGTTTCAAGGGAAAGAATAACTTTTTTTTTTAAATTTTTTATTTTATTTTATTTATTCATTTTAGAGAGGAGAGAGAAAGGAAGAGAGAGAGGAGAGAGAGACAGAGAGAGAAGGTGGGGAGGAGCTGGAAGCATCAACTCCCATATGTGCCTTGACCAGGCAAGCCCAGGGTTTCAAACCGGCGACCTCAGCATTTCCAGGTCGACGGTTTATCCACTGCCCCACCACAGGTCAGGCCAATAACTTTTAAGGGAGAGGTCGGAGTAGTGAGATAGACATGGAAGGTGGTAAAGGGAGGTGGAGAACCTTGAAGTTGGAATTCTGTGGGTACCTATAGGATTTTTGAGTGATCAAGCCAATGGGAAGAGAAAAATAATAACATTAACAGGAGTCACTTTGCATTTGAAAATTTTAGACAGGAGGGAATATTTTGTTGACTGATGGATGGTCTGAATTGAAACACAGTGAATGATGAGAATGAAAGTAGTAGTTAAGATGAGAAGTTTTATTACCTAGTCTAATATCAGCCGAGGCAAAGAAACCAAAATAAATACTTTGTCAGCTAGTTATTGTGGGTTTTTTTTTGTATTTTGGGGTTTTTTTTAGTTAGTTATTGTGTTTTTATAGGGTTTGAGCCCTAAAGGCATATGTTTTACTAGTCAACCACTTTAGTATTTGTTCTAATTTCAGATTTCCTGAGTGATAAACATTCTTTTCTATTCTTGAAAAATCTCTCTAGCTGAATGCATTGTTTCCCAGCGTTTTGTTTTTCAGTAACATTTAATTCTTAAGATTCTATTAAATTGTACCTTGTACCATGAAATGGGTTCCTATCAAGAGCCTTTGTATTCAGAAGGTCAGCTTTGAATTAATATGGCTTACTGGTAATGAAGAAAATCGGAAGGAAAAACAAGATGTATGGACAAGGATAACTTCATATCTGATTGCAGGTCCCTTGGATTTTTTAGGACCTTGGGAAATACAGTTAGCTCGGATGTAAGTTCTTTTGCCAGACAAACCTGCTAAAGCCTTTCAGCCCTGGCATGGAGATTTTATCCTATGAAAATACTGCCGAGTATAGAACATTACACTTTGAGTGTAATGGACTTGGAGGCCCAGCTCCTTTCCTTGCAAGATTTTTAAGGTTCCCAGAGTGTTGTGAAAATGAAGGCTATTCACCCTGTTAAAGTTAATTTTCTCCCCTCCAAGTACTAACCAAGCCCGACCAACTTTCTAAATAAAATTAAAAAGAAAAAAGAAAATGAAAGCTATTTATTTTAACCATCAAATACAATTGGTATTATCTTTAAAAATGGTATACTTCACATAGACATAGGCTATTACCTGCATGGGAGTAGTGCTGTATTTTAGTGGTTAAAAGTACCTAGTCTAGCCTGACCTGTGGTGGCGCAGTGGATGGAGCGTCGACCTGGAAATGCTGAGGTCGCCGGTTCGGAGCCCTGGGCTTGCCTGGTCAAGGCACATATGGGAGTTGATGCTTCCTGCTCCTCCCCCCTTCTCTCTCTCTATCTCTCCTCTCTCTGTCTCTCCCTCTCCTCTCTAAAATGAATAAATAAAAAAAAAAAAATTAAAAAAAAAAAAAAAAGTACCTAGTCTAGCCTCTAGCATAGGTGTCTGGATTCCAGTGGCTTACTACTTCACCAACTGTAACTCTGACAAGTTTCTTATCTTCATTGCACTTCAGTTTATTAATAATAAAGAACCAATACTAATGGAAATAATTGCATTTCTTATAAACAGCTATTATAAGGAAAATTTAATCTTTAGCACCTATCAAACAAAGATCTTAGTGTTCAGTCATGGGATACTCACGGAATAAAAAATTATTTTAATTCAACTTCTTAAACTTATTGTGCCTGACCAGGCAGTGGCGTAGTGGATAGAACGTCAGACTGGGATGCGGAGGACCCAGGTTCGAGACCCCAAGGTTGCCAGCTTGAGCGCGGGTTCAACTGATTTGAACAGAGCTCACCAACTTGGACCCAAGGTTGCTGGCTTGAGCAAGGGGTTACTCGGTCTGCTGTAGCCCCACGGTCAAGGCACATATGAGAAATCAATCGATGAACAACTAAGGTGTCGCACAAAAAACTAATGATTGATGCTTCTCATCTCTCTCTCTTCCTGTCTGTCTGTCCCTATCTGTCCCTCTCTCTGACTCTGTTAAAAAACAAACAAACAATTTATTGTAAGTTTTCTATTTGACTGTTTTAATCTTTTTAGAACTTTGTCCTTTGATGTTTAGGTGTATTACATGCTACTTTAGTGCACTAGGGAAGATTTTCCATGACTATTTTATCGATACGTATGAAAATTCACTTTGTATTGCTTGTATTTTCTTTGAATTGCTTAAAATTCCCTAACCCATGAAGACCAAATTAACTCCTGGAAGGGGTAATAGAAATTCATTTTTTTAAAAAATTCAGTTCTCAATAGTCAATGCTGGAAAATTAGTAAATTACAAATTGTGTCTACATAAGATGTAGGACAAACTCATCATCTCTGATGAATGTCTATATATACATGTGGTTATGCACCCTACATATTGTTATTTGAAAAAACATATCAATTAGGTATGGGGATTCTAGAATGTGAGAAAGGAAAAGTTGGAATGCCCCCAATCCACTGATGAATAACCAAACAATATTTGGGACTAACCTGACTGGCATTTTTGTTGTTGTTAATCTGCAGGAATCTTTACCAGCACCTTATAAAATGCAGCCCAGTGAGTAGCTCCTCTTTCTTGGATTTAAGTTTGTTTCTCAGGTGGAAGACAGAGGGTTTACAGCTCACCTGTGGCCGGAGGTTGCTAGATGTTCTTAGAAAACCATCTCTTATAGGTACAGCTGCTTTGTAGCACTCCGAATGCTTTGGACCATGGCAACAGGAAGCAAAATCCATTAAGTAGCTCATCCACAAATAAGGAAAATGTGAGTGTTTAATGGAAAGCTAGATACATTACCAGTTTTCTTTGAATGAAACAAGTCATCGGTATCATGAGACCTCAAGCTCGACAAACAAACATCATTGCTATGGGAAAAAAAATTGTTTATGGTTTGTTTTTGTTTTTTCTCTTTAAGGGTTAATCATAGAACAGAAACCTAGCTCCAAGTCCGCATAGTAGCTCGTCATTATACTTGTTTCACTGATTGGTTTAAGGACAGAAATCTCTGTTATTGTTGTCTAAGGAATTTAGGACTTTTTCAAAAAAGCAGATAGGAATAATGTACATAACTTGTTTACAGACTATGCTTGGTTTCATGTACAAATCTAAAGTTCTTAATTTCTTATTTCTCCTTTACTTTAGCTTGTTAATCCTTATTCTGAGAGAGCCATGATTATTTTTGGTCTGAGCTTCAGGCCATCCTTGAGTTCCAGGTTTAAACTGACCATTCCAAAACTGCCTAATAATTAAGATAATTCTCTAACTAATCTCTCCAGCTAATCTTCTTCCTAGCCATCTTTTTCTTCTTCCTACCTTCCATCCTTTCCTCCACGTCAGTGTCCATAAAATATAGCTACTATTATCATTTTCTTACAGTAACTAAATTATGCCCATTTTGGCTGTCCTAATCAGCTTTTTTATTCCCCTTTTTTCTTTTTTGTACATTTAATACTGTCCTTTTAATCTTTCTTTACTCACTTTTTAAAAATCTCACCACCTCCTCCCCAGTTTGACTCCCTTTTTCCTTCTTTCCTTTGGTTTGTGATTATAAAATTACTATCCTACGAAGCAAATTACATAACATACATCAAATTCAAACCATAATTTTTTAAAATTTTTATTTAGAAAATTAACGTTAACAGGATGACATTGATCAATAACAGCACATAGGTTTCAGGTAAACATTTCTATAGCATGTTTGAACTGTTGATTACGTTGTATACCCATCACCCAAAGTCAAATCATTTTTTTTTTTAAAGTGAGGTTTTAATTTTATTTATTTACTTATTTTTTACAGAGACAGAGAGTGAGTCAGAGAGAGGGATAGACAGGGACAGACAGACAGGAACAGAGAGAGATGAGAAGTATCAATCATTAGTTTTTCATTGCGTGTTGCAACACCTTAGCTATTCATTGATTGCCCTCTCATATGTGCCTTGACCACGGGCCTTCCCAGCAGCCGCGCTCAAGCTGGTGAGCTCGGGGTCTCGAACCTGGGTCTTCCGCATCCCAGTCCAACGCTCTATCCACTGCGCCACCGCCTGGTCAGGCCAAAGTCAAATCATTTTACATCACTTTATATTGTCCCTCTTTACACTCTTCCCCCCATCCCCTCTCCCAAGCCATAATTTTTATCTTCATGAAGTAGGGTTAACTTTGATTACACTTAATGTGTTCTGAGGGTTATGCATTGCTTCATCAAATGCAATGTATTTGGAAGGGCCTACTGACACTTCTCTTCCTCCAGCTAATGTAATTTTTCTTATGCAGGACAACACTTTGGATCCCTTGAAATGGTGGGTGCCCAGGAACGTTAAGTTTCAAAAGAAATCAAGGGGGCCTTACATGTCTCCCCTTTCTCTACTGGTGAGTCACTAGACACCGTCAAGGATCAGCTGATGTATTGTGGCGTATGGTATCGTAGATCTAGATATATGACCCTTTGAATTTTTCTAAGCTGTCCTGAATGAGACAAGATATTGAAAAGTAATGTTTGAGCAGGGAAAGGGAGAAGAGGTATGTCGTCTGATTTTTTTTTTTTAAAGAAAGATATTTATTTTTAAAGACTATTCATTTTAGAGAGGAGAGAGAGAGAGAGAAGGGAGGGAGGAGCAGGAAGCATCAGTTCCCATATATGCCTTGACCAGGCAAGCCCAAGGTTTCGAACCAGCAACCTCAGTGTTCCAGGTGGACACTTTATCCATTGTGCCACCACAGGTCAGGCTGATTTTTTTTTTTTTTACAGAGACAGAGAGAGAGTCAGAGAGAGGGATAGACAGGGACAGACAAGAACGGAGAGATGAGAAGCATCAATCATTAGTTTTTCATTGCGCGTTGCGACACCTTAGTTGTTAATTGATTGCTTTCTCATATGTTCCTTGACTGCGGGCCTTCAGCAGACTGAGTAACCCCTTGCTGGAGCCAGCGACCTTGGATCCAAGCTGGTGAGCTTTTGCTCAAACCAGATGAGCCCATGTTCAAGCTGGCGCCTCAGGGTCTCGAACCTGGGTCCTCGGCATCCCAGTCCAATACTCTATCTACTGTGCCACCACCTGGTCAGGTTCTTTTTTTTTTTTTTTTAAGATTTTTTATTTTTTGATTTTACAGAGGAGGGGGAGCATGGAGAGAGAACTATCAAATTATAGTTGCTTCGCCCTGGCTGGTTGGCTCAGTGGTAGAGTGTCGGCCTGGTGTGCAGAAGTCCCGGGTTCGATTCCCGGCCAGGGCACACAGGAGAAGCGCCCATCTGCTTCTCCAGCCCTCCCCCTCTCCTCTCTGTCTCTCTCTTCCTCTCCCGCAGCTGAGGCTCCATTGGAGCAAAGATGGCCCGGGCACTGGGGATGGGTCCTTGGCCTCTGCCCCAGGTGCTAGAGTGGCTCTGGTCACAACAGAGCGACACCCCGGAGGGGCAGAGCATCGCCCCCTGGTGAGCAGAGCGTCGCCCCCTGGTGGGCATGCCGGGTGGATCCCGGTCCGGCACATGCGGGAGTCTGTCTGACTGTCTCCCAGTTTCCAACTTCAGAAAAATACAAAAAAATAAAAATAAAAAATAAAAAAAGAAATATGTGTACAGTTTCACAAAGTTGAAGTCATATCATATTTATAACTTAAAAACATTTTAAAAATTTATATACTGATTTTAGAGAAAGAGAAAAAGAAAGAGAGAAACATTGATTTGTAGTTCCACTTATCTATGCACTCATTGGTTGATGTTTTAATACTTTTTCATTTTTTTTTTTATTTTTTTTTTAAATATTTTATTTATTGGTTTTTTAGAGAGAGAGGAGTGAGAGAGAGAGACAGAGAGAGAGGAAGGGGGAGGAGCAGGAAGCTTCGACTCCCATATGTGCCTTGACTGGGCAAGCCCAAGGTTTCGAACCAGCAACCTCAGTGTTCCAGGTCGACGCTTTATCCCACTGCGCCACCACAGGTCAGGCAATACTTTTTCATTTTTTATAGTTTTTATTTTTATTTACTTTTTTAGTGAAAGACAGAAACAGACAAACAGAAAGGGAGCGAGATGAGAAGCATCAACTCATAGTTGCATCCCTTTAGTTGCTTATTGATTGTTTCTCACATGTGCCTTGATGGGGGGGGGGCTTCAGCTGAGCCAGTGACCCCTTGTTCAAGCCAGTGACCTTGGGCTCAAGCCAGCGACCATGAGAACCAGTTGATGATCCCATGCTCAAACTGTCAAGCCTGCACTCAAGCTGGTGAGCCTTCACTCAAGCTGGCAACCTCTGGGTTTCGAACCTAGGTCTTCAGCATCCCATGTTGACACTCTATCCATTGTGCCACCATGTGGCACAGAAGCATTTAGGTCTTTTGTGTGTGTGTATGTGACAGAGACAGACAGAGGGACAGACAGGAAGGGAGAGAGATAAGAAGCATCAACTCTTTATTGCGGCACCTTAGTTGTTCATTGATTGCTTTCTCATGTATGCCTTGGCCAGGAGGCTACAGCAGACCAAATGACCCCTTGCTCAAGCCAGCGACCTTGGGCTCAAGCTGGTGAGCCTTGCTCAAACCAGAGGAGCCTGCGCTCAAGCCGGCAACCTCAGGGTTTTGAACCTGGGTCCTCTGCATCCCAGTCCGATGCTCTATCCACTGTGCCACTGCCTGGTCAGGCAGTCTTTGATTCATTTTGAGTTAATTTTTGTATATGGTATACGGTAAGTGTCCTGGGTAATTAATAATTTATCAATATACTTGGCAGGACAATGGAAACTTGCTGGACAGTGAAATGAAGTATCTAGGCAGTCCTATCACAGTTCCAAAATTGGATAAAAATCCAAAACTAGGAAAAGACCTGGCAGAGGAGATTTCAGATGATTTGATGGAGTTTTCCCTGGATGATCCAGAAGATGCCAAGGTAAAGTGTTCTCTGATAGTATCTTTATATTTTCATTCCTCTGTCCTTTTTTTTTTTGCATTTTTCCAAAGCTGGAAATGGGGAGGCAGTCAGACAGACTCCCACATGCGCCTGACCGGGATCCACCCGGCATGCCCACCAGGAGGCGAAGCCCCTCTGGGGCTTCGCTCTGTTGCATCCAGAGCCATTCTAGCGCCTGAAGCAGAGGCCACAGAGCCATCCTCAGCGCCCGGGGCCAGCTTTGCTCCAATGGAGCCTTGGCTGCGGGAGGGGAAGAGAGAGACAGAGAGGAAGGAGAGGGGGAGGGGTGGAGAAGCAGATGGGCGCTTCTCCTGTGTGACCTGGCCGGGAATCGAACCCAGGACTCCTGCACACCAGGCCAACGCTTTACCACTGAGCCAACTGGCCAGGGCCTTTTTTTCTTTTTTAAAAAAATAGATTTTAGGCCCTGGCCGGTTGGCTCAGCGGTAGAGCATCGGCCTAGCGTGCGGAGGACCCAGGTTCGATTCCCGGCCAGGGCACACGGGAGAAGCGCCCATTTGCTTCTCCACCCCTCCGCCGCGCTTTCCTCTCTGTCTCTTTCTTCCCCTCCCGCAGCCAAGGCTCCATTGGAGCAAAGATGGCCCGGGCGCTGGGGATGGCTCTGTGGCCTCTGCCTCAGGCGCTAGAGTGGCTCTGGTCGCAACATGGCGACGCCCAGGATGGGCAGAGCATCGCCCCCTGGTGGGCAGAGCGTGGCCCCTGGTGGGCGTGCCGGGTGGATCCCGGTCGGGCGCATGCGGGAGTCTGTCTGACTGTCTCTCCCCGTTTCCAGCTTCAGAAAAATGAAAAAAAAAAAAAAAAAAAAAAAAAAAAAATAGATTTTAGAGAGAAAGAGAGAGGAAGGAGGAGAGAGAGAGAGAAACACTGGCCTGCTGTTCCACTCATTCGGGTTTCATGCATTCCTTAGTTGATTCTTTTTCTTTTTCTTTTTTTTTCTTAGTTGATTCTTGCACGGGCCCTGACTGGAAATCGAACCTGCAACCTTGGCATATTGATAATTTAGCTACCTGGGCAGGGCCATTCCTTCATTCTGGTTTTTTCTTTTTTTTTCTTTTTAAAAAGAGAGAGAAAAACATTGGTTTGTTGTTCCACCCATCTATGTATTCATTGGTAGATTCCTGTGTGTGCCTTAAACCAGGGTTTGAACCTACAACCTTGCCATATTAGGACAACACTCTAAACAACTGAGCTTTCTGGCTAGGGCCATTCCTTCATTCATAAATGAACAATAGTGCATATCTAATATATTGCAATAACTTTACTAAGTGGTAGGTCTGCAGAGATCAAGAAGACATGGTCTGCCTGACCTGCGGAGGCACAGTGAATAAAGCATCGACCTGGAACATTGAGGTTGCTGGTTTGAAACCATGGGCCTGCCTGGTCAAGGCACATATGGGAGTTGATGCTTTGTGTACCTCCCCCCTTCTTTCTCTCCTCTCTCTTTTATTCTCTCTCTCTCTCCTCTCTAAAATGAATAAATAAAATCTTTAAAAAAAGAAAAGAAATCTCTAAAAAAAAGAAGAAGAAGAAGAAGAAGACATGGTCTCTATACTGTAACTATTTTTTAATTTTTATATAGTGACAGAGAGAGAGTCAGAGAGAGGGACAGACAGACAGGAACAGAGAGAGATGAGAAGCATCAATCATTAGTTTTTCATTGAGACACCTTAGTTGTTCATTGATTGCTTTCTCATATGTGCCTTGACCATGGGGTTACAGCAGACCAAGTAACCCCTTGCTCGAGCCAGCGACCTTGGGTCCAAGCTGGTGAGCTTTTTGCTCAAACCAGATGAGCCCGCACTCAAACTGGTAACCTCGGGGTCTCAAACCTGGGTCTTCTGCGTCCCAGTCGGACGCTCTATCCACTGCGCCACCTCGTGGTCAGGCATGGTCTCTACACTGTAATGGCTACCATGGGACTCTTCTTTCTGCTGGGTAAGCAGTTCTACTTAGTACTTTGAGTAGATTACCATTAGTGTAATCTGATGTAAGTGATAATGGTAATGAATGGAATATACCTATTAATTTATTCACTAAATGCTGAGGATACAGCCCTGGCCAGGTAGTTCAGTTGTTTAGAGCGTCATCTGGATATGCCAAAGTTGTGGGTTTGATCCATGGTCAGTGCAATATAAGAATTAACCAATGAATATATTAATAAGTGGAACAACAAACCAATGTTTCTCTCTCTCTCCTCCCCCTTTCTCTTTTTCTCTAAAATCTATAAATTAAAATTTTTTTAAATATGCTGGGGATACAGTAGTGACCACAACGACACAAGAAGTCCCTGCTCTCACAGAGCCTGCATTCCACTCAGGAGGAAACAGACAAGTAAACAAATAACATTTATAATATGGCAGATGGCAAAAAAAGCAGGGCAAGAACAGTAAGTATCTGGATTGGGTGGTACAGTCCACTGATAGGTTGCATAGATTAGAGAAGACCTCTCTGAGAGTAATATTTGAACAGATATTTGAAGCAGCGAGGGCAAACTTATCAGGAGGAATGAGTAATTTGAGGCAGGAAGTAAAGCAAGTGCAATGCCCCTGAAGTTGGAGTGTGCTTGGAATATTCATGGAACAGCAAGTAAGCCAGTAGTATGGCTGGAGTGTAGAGGCAAGTGTACAGTGATAGATGAAAGCAGATAGCAGACAGCAGGAGGACAGATCATAGGGTCTTATTGGTCATTGTCAAGACTGAAAAGAAAAAAAGGCTGACTCTGGCCTGACCATGCAGTGGTACAACAGATAGAAAGTTGGACTGGGATGCATAAGACCCAGGTTTGAAGCCCCGAAGTTGCCGTCTTGAGTGTGGGCTCATTCGACTTGAGCATAGGCTCACCAGCTTGAGCGCAGGGTTGCTGGCTTGGGCATGAGATCATAGACATGACCCCATGGTCGCCGGCTTGAGCCCAAGGTTGCTGGCTTGAGCAAAGGGTCACTGCTCGGCTGGAGACCCCTGGTCAAGGCATGTATGAGAAGCAATCAATGAATAACTAAAGTGCTGCTACTATAAGTTGATTTTTCTTATCTCTGCCTTGTCTGTCTGTCTGTCTCTTAATAAAAAAAAAAAACCCAACTAACTCAGATGGAAGAATCTTGTCTGTTCCTGCAGTATTTCTCCTTTCCTGTATTAACAATTTTCTCCTTTCCTCTGGTTCTTGACATTTTTGGTATCAGGACTCCTTAACAATCTTTTTTTTTTCCCTTTCAATTTTATTTTGTATTGGTTTCAGATGTTACGATCTTAAAATTATCAAGAACCTTTTGCCTTGTGCCATATCTTACAGAAAAAGCATCCAGTTTTTCTCCAATGAGTATGATGTTAGCTATAGATTTCTTGAGATGCGGCCTGACCTGTGGTGGCGCAGTGGATAAAGCATCGACCTGGACATGCTGAGGTCACCGGTTCAAAAACCCTGGGCTTGCCTGGTCAAGGCACATATGGGAGTTGATGCTTCCAGCTCCTCCCCACTTCTCTCTCTCTCTGTCTCTCCTCTCTCTCTCTCCCTCTGTCTCTCCCACTCCTCTCTAAAATGAATAAAAAAATAAATTAAAAAAAAAAAAAGATTTAAAAAAAAGATTTCTTGAGATGCCAGTTATCAGACTGGAGGAGAGTTCTATTCCTACTTTGCTGAGAGATTTTAGCAGAAACAGATACTAGATTTTGTCAAATACTTTGCATCTCAAGATAATCACATGAGTTTTCTTTTTAACCTGTTAATATGGTGAATACATTGCTTTTCAAATGTTAAAACAACCTTGCATTCCTGTGATAACCTTATTTGGTCATGGTATATTATCCTTTATATATATTTTTTATTTTGATTTGCTAAAATTTTGTTGAGATTTTTTGTGTCTATGTTCATGAGAGATGTTGATTTTTAGTGTTTTGTTTTCCTTGTAATATCTTTGATATTATTATCAGTGTAATGATATAATCATTTGGAAAGAATTCCTTTTTTAAATTTTCTGGAAGGGTTGTGTAGAATTGATTTTTATTTCTTTTTTTTTAAATGTTAGGCAGAATTCATCAGTGAAGCCATTTGGGCCTGGGATTTTCTTTGTGGGAAGTTTTTAAATTACTAATTCATTGTCTTTATTTTTTGTAGTTATAGTCAGATTTTTCTGTTTCTTCTTGAGACAGTTTCAGTGGGTTTTTTTAAGGAATTTGCACATTTCATCTAAGTTTTCTCATTTATTGATAGTATAGAGTTGTTTACAGTATTCCCTTATGATCTTTTTATTATTTCTGTAAGGTTGGTAGTAATGTCCTTTCTTTCATTCCTGATTTTAGTAATTTGAGTCATCTCTTTTTTTCCTTCAGTCTTGCTGAAAGGTTTATCAATTTTGTTGGTTTGTTTTTTTTTTTCAAAGAACCAATCTTTGGTTCTGTTGTTTTTCTCTATTTTTTTATTCTCTACTTCATAACATTTTACTATAATCTTTTTTATTTCCTTCCTCCTGCTTTTTTTTTTCTCTTTTGTAACTCAGTGAGAGGAGGGGAGGCAGAGAAACAGACTCCCACATGTGCCCCAACCGGAATCCACCTGGCAAGCTGACTAGGGGGCGATGCTCTGCACATCTGGGACATTGCTCTGTTGCTCAGCAATTGAGGCGGAGGCCATGGAGCCATCCTCAGTGCCTGTGGCCAACTTGCTTCAAATGAGCCATGGCTGCAAGGGTGGGGGAGAGAGTGAGAGGGGAGAAGGGGAGAAGTGGAGAAGCAGATGGGTGCTTCTCCTGTGCACCCTGACCAGGAATTGAACCCAGGACATCCACATGCTGGGCCAATGTTCTACCACTGAGCCAACTTGCCAGGGCCCTGTTTGCTTGCTTTAGATTGAGTTTCTTATTTGGTGGGAGGTTAGCTCATTAATTTGAGATTTTCTTCTTCATTATAGACATTTATAGTTATGAATTTTCTTTTATTTTTAAAGGATTTTATTTATTGATTTCACAGAGAGAGGAGAGAGAGGAAAGGAGCAAGAAATGTCAGCTCATAGTTGCTTCACTTTAGTTGTTCATTACTTGCTTGTTACTTTTTGTATGTGCCTTGACTGGACAAGACCAGGGTTTCGAACCGGTTATCTCAGTGTTACAGGTTGGCATTCTATCCATTGCACCATCACAGGTCAGGCATATGGCTATGCATTTTCATCTAAACACTGCTTTAGTTGCATACCATAAGTTTTTGTATAGTGTGTCTACCTTTTCATTTATCTCAAAAGTATTTTCTGATTTTCAGTGTGATTTTTTTGACCTATTGGTTATTAAGGAGTTTGTTGTTTAATTTACATATATTTGGGAATTTTCCAGATTTTTTCCTGTTATTAACTGTAATTATTCCATTGTGGTTAGAGAGCATACTTTGTATGATTTCAATATTTAAATATTTATTGAGGCTTTTTTTTTTTTTTTTTTGGATTTTTCTGAAGCTGGAAACGGGGAGAAACAGTCAGACAGACTCCCGCATGCGCCCGACCAGGATCCACCCGGCACACCCACCAGGGGCAACGCTCTGCCCACCAGGGGGCGATGCTCTGCCCCTCCAGGGCGTCGCTCTGCCAGGACCAGAGCTACTCTAGTGCCTGGGGCAGAGGCCAAGGAGCCATCCCCAGCGCCCGGGCCATCTTTGCTCCAATGGAGCCTCGGCTGCGGGAGGGGAAGAAAGAGACAGAGAGGAAGGAGAGGGGGAGGGGTGGAGAAGCAGATGGGTACTTCTCCTATGTGCCCTGGCTGGGAATCGAACCCGGGTCCCCCGCTCGCCAGGCCAACGCTCTACCGCTGAGCCAACCGGCCAGGGCCTATTGAGGCTTATTTTATGACCTGGCATATATGGGCTATCCTAGAAAATGTTCTATGTGTTTTTGAGAAGAATGTATATTCTGTTGTTGTTAGATACAGTGTTCTATCAATGTCTATTAGGTCTAGTTGTTTTATAGTATTGTTCAATTAGTTTTTTCAGCTAATAGTATGATACTAAGACCATCTTTGGTTTTGCCATTCTCACCAGGGCCTTTGCATTTGTTCCCTCAGCCTAGAAATTCTTCCATAGGCAACACATGATTGTCTCCACATTTCAGTCTTTTTTTTTCACATATGTCACCTTATCAGAAAGGCCTTTTCTAAAAAGCTTTCCAACCTTACATTCTTTCTATATTTTTATCCTTCTCTATTTTTTACTTAAAGCATTTACTACTACATAAAATACAAGAATGTATGCCTGACCTGTGGTGGTGCGGTAGATAAAGTGCCAACCTAGAATGCTGAGGTCGCTGGTTCAAAACCCTGGGCTTGCTGCTCCTCCCCCTTCTCCTCTCTCTCTCTCTCTCTCTCTCTCTCTCTCCTCCCTCTCTAAAATGAATAAATAAATTAAAAAAATACGGAGTGTATTTGTTTCTTCCACTCTTCCTCCCTCCCTCCCTTTCTTCCTTCCTTTATTTATTTTAGTGAGAATAGGGGAGATAGACTCCATCATGCACCCCAACTGGGATCTACCCAGAAACCCCCATCTAGGGCTGATGCTTGAATCAACTAAGCTATGCTCAGCTCCTGAGGCTAACACTTGGACCAACTGAGCTATCCTCAGTGCCCAGGGCCAACAATCGACCCAGTCGAGCCACTGGCTGCGAGAGCAGAAAAGAAAGAAGGGGAGAGGAAGGGGAAAAGAAGTAGATGGTATACCCTGATGGGGGTTCCAACCTGAGACTTCTGCACACTGGGTCAATGCTCTATGCACTGGGAAAACTGAACGAGGCCTTCTTCTATTCTTTTTTTATTGCTATGTCACCTACCAGGTACTCAAAAATGGTTAAGCAGGTATGTGGATATGGAAGTCTGGAAGTAAGAACAGAGGTCTTGACTAGAGATAGAAATTTGAGAGTCATCAGCATAGAGGAAAAATTTAAATTTATGGATGGAAAAAATCATCTATGGCAAGAGTAAAATGATAAAAAGTAACAGGATCTAGCCCTAATGAATCCAGCCCTAATGAATCTAGAACCTTAAAGATTTTTTTTTTAATTAATTTTTATTTTAATGGGGTGACATCAATAAATCAGGGTACATATATTCAAAGAAAACATTTCCAGGTTATTTTGTCATTTAGTTCTGTTGCATACCCATCACCCAAAGAGAGATTGTCCTCCGTCACCCTCTATCCAGTTTTCTTTGTACCCCTCCTCCTCCCCCCCTCCTCCCCTCCCCCTACCCCCCCCCCATAACCACCACACTCCTGTCCATGTCTCTTAGTCTCACTTTTATGTCCCACCAATGTATGGAATCCTGCAGTTCTTGTTTTTTTCTGATTTGCTTATTTAGCTCCGAATAATGTTATCAAGATTCCACCAATCTGCTGTAAGTGATCCGATGTCATCATTTCTTCTAGCTGACTAGTATACCATGGTGTATATGTGCCCCATCTTCTTTATCCAGCCTTCTATTTTTTTTTTTTACAGTGATTAAAAGCCTTTAAGCAAACTGTTGACCGATACAGCAAGAATCCATAAAAAAGTAGTGTCCTTAACATGTTCACCAAGTCCAAATTGGCCCCATCACCATGTCAAATCCCTGAAAAATGCAACCCAACCACAGTTCAGTCTGTAGGATCTGTCACAGGGAGCAGGAGTCCAGGAAAAGTCCACATCTAGGAAAAGTCCGCATGGCACTGGAATTGTTGTCACCATTCTATACTTTGCACCTCATGTCCAAGTCCCAGTGACCGCTGCTTCTAGCTGGTAGAACCTTAGAGATTTTATAAGTGAGGAGGCCCAACAAAAAAGACTGAGAAGGAGCAACAGAGAGGCAAAAGCATTATGGTTCTTTTAGTATAAGAGTTACCTACATTAGAACTAAACTAAAAAACTAGGAGGTTTTGCCTTTGAAGTCAAAAAAGAAAGGATTAGCCAACTCAGTGGAAGCCTCTGAGATTCAGAAAAATAATTGCTAAAGATGCCTGTTACATGTGGCCACATGAAGATTATTGATGACCTTCATAAGAGGAGTGGAGTTGTACATACAGTAGTGGGCCTATGTGTGTTGAGGCCATAAGGAAATGGTGCTTTCTCACTTTACAAAATACTGTTTCTTTTTTTTTTTTTTTTTTTGTATTTTTCTGAAGCTGGAAACGGGGAGAGACAGTCAGACAGACTCCCGCATGCGCCCGACCGGGATCCACCCGGCACGCCCACCAGGGGGCGATGCTCTGCCCCTCCGGGGCGTCGCTCTGCCACGACCAGAGCCACTCTAGTGCCTGGGGCAGAGGCCAAGGAGCCATCCCCAGTACCCGGGCCATCTTTGCTCCAATGGAGCCTTGGCTGCGGGAGGGGAAGAGAGAGACAGAGAGGAAGGAGGGGGAGGGGTGGAGAAGCAAATGGGCGCTTCTCCTGTGTGCCCTGGCCGGGAATCAAACCCGGGTCCCCCACACGCCAAGCCGACACTCTACCGCTGAGCCAACCGGCCAGGGCAAAATACTGTTTCTTTAAAAAAAAATTTAAATATATTTGTCTGTTTTATAAAATCAGTATATGATAGTATAGAAAAAGCAAATAAACAAAAGAAGCTGTTGCAAATGCCAATAGTCCCAAAGGCCAGAGATAATTACTGTTAACGCTTGATGTATGTTCTTCCAGACACTTTTCTATGCAACCTTTTTCTTTTATTATTTACATATTTATTTATTTATGACAGAGACAGACAGAGGGACAGACAGACCAGAAGGGAGAGAGATAAGCATCAATTCATAGGGACAGACAGACAGGAACAGAGAGAGATGAGAAGCATCAATCATCAGTTTTTCATTGCGATACCTTAGTTGTTCATTGATTGCTTTCTCATATGTGCCTTGACTGTAGGCCTTCAGCAGACCGAGTAATCCCTTGCTCGAGCCATTACCTTGGGTCCAAGCTGGTGAGCTTTGCTCAAACCAGTTGAGCTTGCACTCAATCAAGCTGGCATGCTCGGGGTTTCGAACCTGGGCCCTTCCGCATCCCAGTCCGATGCTTTATCCACTGCGCCACCGCATGGTCAGGCTTTTTTTTTTTTTTACGGAAACAGAGAGTCAGAAAGAAGGATAGATAGGGACAGACACAGAAACAGAGAGAGATGAGAAGCATCAATCATTAGTTTTTCGTTGCGACACCTTAGTTGTTCATTGATTACTTTCTCATATGTGCCTTGACCGTGGGCTTTCAGCTGACTGAGTAACCCCTTGCGCAAGCCAGCAACCTTGGGTCCAAGTTGGTGAGCTTTGCTCAAACCAGATGAGCCCGCGCTCAAGCTGGTGACCTTGGGGTCTCGAGCCTGGGTCTTCCACATCCCAGTCCAATGCTCTACCTACTGCACCACTGCCTGGTCAGGCAAGCATCAATTCTTTGTTGCAGCACCTCAGTTTCTCATTGATTGCTTTCTCATGTGCCTTGACTTGGGGGCTACAGAAGAATGAGTGACCCCCTTGCTCAATTCAGTAACCTGGGGCTCAAGCTGGTGAACCTTGTTGAAACCAGATGAACCCATGCTCAAGCTGATGACCTCGGGGTTTTGAACCTGGGTCCTCCGCATCCCAGTTTGATGCTTTATCCATTGTGCCACCGCCAGGTCAGGCACTTTTTTTTATTTTTTTTTCCCTTCCTTCCTTCCTTCCTTCCTTCAGGCACTTTTTTAAAATTTTTTTTTCCTTCCTTCCTTCCTTCCTTCCTTCCTTCCTTCCTTCCTTCCTTCCTTCCTTCCTTCCTTCCTTCCTTCCTTCCTTCCTTCCTTCTGTCCTTCCAGCTAGAAACAGGGAGACACAGTCAGACAGACTCCCCCATGCGCCCAACTGGGATCCACCCGGCACGCCCACCAGGGGGCGATGCTCTGCCCCTCCGGGGCATCGCTCTGTTGCGACCAGAGCCACTCTAGCGCCTGGGGCAGAGGCCAAGGAGCCATCCCCAGCGCCCGGGCCATCTTTGCTCCAATGGAGCCTCGCTGCGGGAGGGGAAGAGAGAGACAGAGAGGAAGGAGAGGGGGAGGGATGGAGAAGCAGATGGGCGCTTCTCCTGTGTGCCCTGGCCAGGAATTGAACCCGGGACTTCTGCACGCCAGGCCGACGCTCTACCACTGAACCAACCAGCCAGGGCTAGGCACAACTTTTTTCTTTTATTAAAGTGATATTATGAAGCATTTTTCTAACCTACATAATGATATCCTGAACTTATTTTCATATCAATGAAATTAATTTACAATATACTTTTTATTGTATAGTAATTTATAATATCTGGCATATGACTTGTTTAATCAAGACTCTGTTATTAAACATTAATTTATTCATGATTTTTTCTGTTATAAACATGTGGGGATATCCATCCTTATAGCTGAATTTTTTTAAATAAATTTTTATTTTAATGGGGTGACATCAATAAATCAGGGTACATACATTCAAAGAAAACACTTCCAGGTTATCTTGTCATTTAGTTCTGTTGCATACCCATCACCCGAAGAGAGATCGTCCTCCGCTACCCTCCATCCAGTTCTCTCTGTACCCCTCCCCCTCCCCCTCTCCCTTCTTCCCTCCCCCACCCCCCATAACCACCACACTCCTGTCCATGCCTCTTAGTCTCGCTTTTATGTCCCACCAATGTATGGAATCCTGCAGTTCCTGTTTTTTTCTGATTCGCTTATTTCACCCCGCACAATACTACCAAGACTCCACCATTCCACTGTAAGTGATCCGATGTCATCATTTCTCCTAGCTGAATAGTATACCATGGTGTATATGTGCCCCATCTTCTTCATCCAGTCCTCTATTTTTTTTTTTTACAGTGATTAAAAGCCTTTAAGCAAACTCTTGGCCAATACAGCAAGAATCCATAAAAGAGTCGTGTCCTTAACATGTTCACCAAGTCCAAGTTGGCCCCATCACCATGCCAAATCCCTGAAAAATGCAACCCAACCACAGTTCAGTCTGTTAGGAGCTGTCACAGGGAACAGAAGTCCAGGAAAATTCCCCACAGGAAAAGTCCGCATGGCACTGGAATTGTTGTCACCATTCTATACTTTGCAGCTCATGTCCAAGTCCCAATGACCGCTGCTTCTTGCTGGTAATGATTCAGGTAGACTGGAAAAAGCCATTTGCAGCATGCGTGGATATGGAGCTTCTGTTCTCCTCTGCCTGGAGAGTTGAGACCAGGTTGCTTTTCCCTGGAGCTCTGTGACTATGGCATGGTAAAGAGAACCTTGGGATACACTAAGCTGGGTGGCAAAGGTAAATTCATAATACAAGTTGGCAAAAGGAGGAAAGAGAGCTCTAAATTAGGAGTAGGTCCCAGCCTGAAATATGAGTGGGGCATTGAGGTAGGAGGGATAAAGGAAACACTATATATTAAGCAAAGCAGCAGAAAATAGGACTATCAACACCCACAACAGAGATCTTTGAGGGAAGAATAAAAAACCTGACTATTCAGGCAAGACATAGTTAAGTGGCCCTTGTGCAAATAAGATCAGTTTACCTGCTTCTTGGAAGAAATACCCTGGGCTCGTCCACAGTGTCGTAGATGGGGCCGACGGCCCTGGGCACCTTCAGCCTTCAGTGGCAGACCCCAGCTTTCTGGGCAAGGTTAGGTCATAGGTGGCTGGAGCAGGGCTGGAAGAGACTGAACCCTCCCTTAGAGGAGCGAGGGGGAAGCCCACCTTCCAGTGTCCCTGTTTCCTCACAGCAGAGGCGTGTAAGCCTGGCAGGCTTTAGCTCAATGACCTTCCTTTCCACTATTGAAGCAGGACCCAGATGGCATCCTATGAAACACCCCTTTGGGGCGTTGGAGCCTTTAAGGGTGTATCCTAAAAGCTGGTAGTTCCCCTGATCTCTATTGGGCTTTTTCTGCCTCTAGGTATCTTTTTTTTTTTTTTCATTTTTCTGAAGCTGGAAACGGGGAGAGACAGTCAGACAGACTCCCGCATGCGCCCGACCAGGATCCACCCGGCACGCCCACCATGGGGCAACGCTCTGCCCACCAGGGGGCGATGCTCTGCCCATCCTGGGCGTCGCCATGTTGCAACCAGAGCCACTCTAGTGCCTGAGGAAGAGGCCACAGAGCCATCCCCAGCGCCCGGGCCATCTTTGCTCCAATGGAGCCTTGGCTGCGGGAGGGGAAGAGAGAGACAGAGAGGAAAGCGCGGCGGAGGGGTGGAGAAGCAAATGGGCGCTTCTCCTGTGTGCCCTGGCCGGGAATCGAACCCGGGTCCTCCGCACGCTAGGCCAACGCTCTACCGCTGAGCCAACCGGCCAGGGCCTGCCTCTAGGTATCTTAAAAGCCATTCTCAGAAGATCTCGCTGAGGGGTTTGAGGATCCCCATCCACCTATATAAATCTTTTCCATATATCTGGAGCTATTTGGAAAAAGACAAAACTGTTATTAGCTAGATATAATAAAGAAGGTAGTAGTTTGCAGGCGAAAAAGATTTGGTGTCTCCTGTTCATCAGCATTCAAAAGAAATGTAAATATATATATTTTTTAAGTAAAAAGCATGATATGGTAGACCCGCTGGAGTCATTGGCCTGGTGTGCAGGATTCCCGGGTTCAATTCCTGGCCAGAGCATACAGGAGAAACGCCCATCTACCTCTCCACCCCTCCCCCTCTCCTTCCTCTTCATCTCTCTCCTCCCGCCCGCAGCCAAGGCTCCACCGGAGCAAAGCCACCCCGGGCACTAAGGGTGGCCCCATGGCCTCCACCCCAGTCTCTAGAATGGCTCCGGTTGTAACAGAGCAACACCTCAGATGGGCAGAGCATTCCCCCCTGGTAGGCATGCTAGGTGGATCCCAGTCAGGCGCATGCAGGAGTTTGTCTGACTGCCTCCCCATCTCCATCCTCAGAAAAATACAAAAAATAAATAAATAAAAGAAAAAATACTACAAAAAAGGGGGGGGGCATTCCCTTGTGCTAAAGCTCCAGGGAGCATGGAGTGAGCTTGAGTATGTCCTATGAAACATGGAGCTCTATGTTGACATATAAGTCTTTGAAGAAGGAGGAACTGCTGAAATAGTTTATCAGCATTTGTCCCTAAGACAGCAGTCTTTATAGTGGAAACACCATACGTAAATATTTGCTGTCTGTCTATAGATTAAGGGGGGAATATGGCAAATGCTGAAAAGCCATGATCTTTGTGCCCCTCCCCTCCCCAACCCCCTCCCTCTCCTCCCCCCACCCTGTAACCCCAACACTTTTGTCCATGTCTCTGAGTCTCATCTTTATGTCCCACCTATGTATGGAATCATATAGTTCTTAGTTTTTTCTGATTTACTTCTTTCACTCAGTATAATGTTATCAAGGCCCATCCATGTTGTTGTAAAAGATCCTATGTCATCATTTCTTATGGCTGAGTAGTATTCCATAGTATATATATATACCAAAGCTTTTTAATCCACTCGTCCTCTGATGGACACTTGGGCTGTTTCCAAATCTTTGCTATTGTGAACAATGCTGCCATAAACATGGGGGTGCATTTCTTCTTTTCAAACAGTGCTATGGTGTTCTTGGGGCATATTCCTAACAGTGGTATAGCTGGGTCAAAAGGCAGTTCGATTTTTAATTTCTTGAGGAATCTCCATACTGTTTTCCACAGTGGCTGCACCAGTCTGCATTCCCACCAGCAGTGCAGGAGGGTTCCCTTTTCTCCATATCCTCGCCAGCACTTATTCTGTGTTGTTTTATTGATGAGCACCATTCTGACCAGTGTGAGGTGACATCTCATTGTGGTTTTAATTTGCATTTCTATAATTATTAGTGATGTTGAACACTTTTTCATATGCCTGTTGGCCATCTGTGTGTCCTCTATGGAGAAGTGTCTATTCATTTCTTTTGCCCATTTTTGGATTGGATTGTTTGTCTTCCTGGTATTAAGTTTTACAAGTTCTTTAAAATTTTTGGTTATTAACCCCTTATCAGACGCTATGTCAAATATATTCTCCCATTGTGTAGTTTGTCTTTTTATTCTGTTCTTATTGTCTTTAGCTGTGCAGAAGCCTTTTAGTTTGATAAAGTCCCATTTGTTTATCCTGTCTTTTATTTCACTTGCCTGTGGAGACAAATCAGCAAATATATTGCTGCGAGAGATGTCAGAGAGCTTACTGCCTATGTTTTCTTCTAGGATGCTTATGGTTTCACGGCTTACATTCAAGTCTTTTATCCATTTTGAGTTTATTTTTGTGAGTGGTGTAAGTTGGTGGTCTAGTTTCATTTTTTTGCAGGTAACTGTCCAGTTTTCCCAACACCATTTGTTGAAGAGGCTGTCTTTACTCCATTGTATTGTCTTACCTCCTTTGTCAAATATCAGTTGTCCATAGAGCTATGGGTTTATTTCTGGGTTCTCTGTTCTGTTCCATTGATCTATGTGCCTGTTCTTATGCCAGTACCATGCTGTTTTGAGTACAGTGGCCTTAAAATATAACTTGATATCAGGAAGTGTGATACCTCCTGCTTTTTTCTTCCTTTTCAAGATTGCTGAGGCTATTCGTGTTCTCTTTTGGTTCCATATAAATTTTTGGAATATGTGTTCTATGTCTTTGAAGTAAATCATTGGTATTTTCATTGGTATTGCATTGAATTTATAAATTGCTTTGGGTAATATAGACATTTTAATGATGTTTATTCTTCCTAACCATGAGCACGGTATATGCCTCCACTTATTCGTATCTTCCCTGATTTCTTTTATCAATGTTTTATAATTTTCCGAGTACAAGTCTTTAATCTCCTTGGTTAGATTTATTCCTAGGTACTTTATTTTTTTGGTTGCAATGGTAAAGGGGATTGATTCCTTGATTTCTCTTTCTGACAGTTCATTATTAGTGTATAAAAATGCTTCTGATTTCTGAGTATTGATTTTATATCCTGCCACCTTGCCAAATTCATTTATCAGGTCTAGTAGTTTTTTGACTGAGACTTTAGGATTTTCTATATACAATATCATGTCATCTGCAAATAATGATAGTTTTACTTCTTCTTTTCCAATTTGGATGCCTTTTATTTCTTTTTCTTGTCTGATTGCTGTGGCTAGGACTTCCAGAACTATGTTGAATAAGAGTGGTGAAAGGGGGTACCCCTGCCTTGTTCCTGATCTTAAGGGTATTGCTTTTAATTTTTGCCCATTGAGTATGATGTTGGCTGTGGGTTTGTCATAGATGGTCTTTATCATGTTGAGGTATGTTCCCTGTATTCCCACTTTGCTGAGAGTTTTGATCATGAATGGGTGCTGGACTTTATTAAATGCCTTTTCTGCATCTATTGAAATTATCATGTGGTTTTTCTCCTTTCTTTTGTTTATGTGATGAATCACATTGATTGATTTGCGAATATTGTACCAGCCTTGCCTCCCAAGAATAAATCCTACTTGATCATGGTGTATGATTTTTTCCATATATTGCTGGATCCAGTTTGCTAATATTTTGTTGAGGATTTTTGCATCTAAATTCATCAGGGATATTGGCCTATAATTTTCTTTTTTTGTGTTGTCTTTGCCTGGTTTTGGAATCAGAATTATGCTCGCCTCATAAAAGGAGTTTGGAAGTCTTCCTTCCTCTTTAATTTTTTTTTTTTTTTTTTTTTTACAGAAGCAGAGATAGACAGGGACAGACAGACAGGAACGGAGAGAGATGATAAGCATCAATCATCAGTTTCTCGTTGCGTGTTGCGACTTCTTAGTTGTTCATTGATTGCTTTCTCATATGTGCCTTGACCGTGGGCCTTCAGCAGACCGAGTAACCCCTTGCTGGAGCCAGCGACCTTGGGTCCAAGCTGGTGAGCTTTTTGCTCAAGCCATGTGCCTTGACCGTGGGCCTTCAGCAGACCGAGTAACCCCTTGCTGGAGCCAGCGACCTTGGGTCCAAGCTGGTGAGCTTTTTGCTCAAGCCAGATGAGCCCGCGCTCAAGCTGGCGACCTCGGGGTCTCGAACCTGGGTCCTTCCGCATCCCAGTCCGACGCTCTATCCACTGCGCCACCACCTGGTCAGGCCCTCTTTTATTTTTTGAAATAGCTTGAGAAGGATAGGAGTTAGTTCTTCTTTGAATATTTGGTAGAATTCACTTGTGAAGCCATCAGGCCCAGGACTTTTCTTTTTTGGGAGTTTTTTGATAGGTGTTTCAATCTCATTTGTTGTAATTGGTCTGTTTAGGTTTTCTGATTCTTCCAGATTGATTTTTGGAAGATTATATGATTCAAGGAATTTGTCCATTTCATCTAGGTTGTCTAGTTTTTTGGCGTACAGTTCTTCATAGTATTTTCTTACAATATTTTGTATTTCTGTTGTGTCAGTTGTTATTTCTCCACTCTCGTTTCTAATTTTATTTATTTGAGTCCTCTCTCTTTTTTTCTTGATGAGTCTCGTTAAAGGTTCATCGATCTTGTTTACCTTTTTAAAGAACCAGCTCCTGGTTTCATTGATCCTCTGTATTGTTTCTTTAGCCTCTATGTCATTTATTTCTGCTCTGATCTTTATTATTTCCTTCCTTCTACTAGCTCTGGGCTTTACTTGCTGTTCTTTTTCTAGTTCTTTTAGATGCAGGGTTAAGTTGTTTATTTGAGCTTTTTCTAGCTTCTTGAGGTATGCCTGTAATGCTATAAACTTCCCTCTCAGGACTGCTTTTGCTGTGTCCCATAAATTTTGAGTTGATGTATGCTCATTATCGTTTGTTTCTAGGAATTTTTTTATTTCTTCTTTGATCTCATTGTTAACCCATTCATTGTTTAATAACGTGCTATTTAGTTTCCAAGTGTTTGAATGTTTTTCAATTTTTCTATTGTGGTTGATTTCTAGTTTAATGCCATTGTGATCAGAGAAAGTGCTCGATATGATTTCAATCTTCTTAAATTTGTTGAGCCCGCTTTTGTGCCCTAACATGTGGTCTATTCTAGAGAATGTACCATGAGCGCTTGAAAAGAATGTATATTCTGCTGTTTTAGGGTGAAAGGTTCTGAAGATATCTATTAAATCGAGTTCATCTAATATGTCCTTTAAGTCTGCTGTTTCTTTGTTAATTTTCTTTCTTGAGGATCTATCTAATGATGTTAATGGGGTATTGAAATCCCCTACTATTATAGTATTGCTGTTGATCTCACCCTTTAAGTCCATCAAAGTCTGCTTTATATATTTAGGTGCTCCTATATTAGGTGCGTAGATATTTATAATGGTTATATCTTCCTTTTGGATTGCTCCCTTTATCATTATGTAGTGACCTTCTTTATCTCTAACTATGGTCTTTGTTTTAAAGTCCATTTTGTCTGATATAAGTATTGCTACCCCAGCTTTTTTTTCATTTCCATTTGTGTGAAATATTTTTTTCCATCCTTTTATCTTCAGTCTGTGTGCGTCTTTTGATTTAAGGTGTGTCTCTTGTAGACAGCATATGTATGGGTCCTGTTTTCTTATCCACGCAGCTACCCTATGTCTCTTGATCGGATCATTTAATCCATTAACATTTAAGGTTATTACTGATATGTAATTGTTTATTGCCATTTTTTTTCTTTAAAACTGTATTTCTCTTTTGCTATATTCTTTTTTTTCCTTTGATCTGTTTACACCAGGTCCCTTAGCATTTCTTGCAGCCTTGGTTTGGTTGCAGTGAAATCCTTGAGGGTTTTTTTGTCTGTAAAGCTTTTTATTTCTCCTTCAATTTTAAATGATAGCCTTGCTGGATAAAGTAGTCTTGGTTGTAGGTTCTTGTTCTGCATTTCTTTGAATATTTCTTGCCATTCCCTTCTGGCCTCGAGTGTTTCTGTTGAGAAGTCAGAAGTCATCCTTATGGGGGCTCCTTTGTAGGTGATAGTCTTTTTTTATCTAGCAGCTTTTAATATTTTCTCTTTATCATTTAGCTTTGGTATTTTTTTTTTTTTTTTTTAATTTTATTTATTCATTATAGAGAGGAGAGAGAGACAGAAGGGGGGAGGAGCAGGAAGCATCAACTCCCATATGTGCCTTGACCAGGCAAGCCCAGGGTTTTGAACCGGCAACCTCAGTGTTTCCAGGTTGACGCTTTATCCACTGCGCCACCACAGGTCAGGCCAGCTTTGGTATTTTAATTATGATGTGTCTTGGTGTTGGTTTCTTTGGGTTTCTCCTTAATGGAGTTCTCTGTGCTTCCTGAACATGTGAAATGTTTTCCTGCCTTAATTGGGGGAAGTTTTCCGCTATAATATGTTTGAACAAAGTCTCTATCCCTTGTTCTTTCTCTTCCTCTTCAGGAACCCCTATGATGCGGATGTTATTTCTCTTCATGTTGTCACAGAGCTTTCTTAGAGTTTCCTCAGACTTTTTGAGTCTCTTTTTTTTCTGCTCTGCTTCCGTGCCTTTATTTATTGTGTCCTCTAACTCACTGATTCGATTCTCTGCTTCATCCATCCTGCTTTTAATTCCTTCCATTGTATTCTTTATTTCAGATATTGTATTTGTCATTTCTGACTGATTCTTTTTTATTATTTCAATGTCCTTTTTTATATTTGTTATCTCTTTATTTAGGTTTTCGTAATGGCCATCTATGGTTGTTCTAATATCTTTGAGCATCCTAACAATCATTATTTTAAACTCTGCATCTGGTAATTTGGTTATATCTGCTTCACTTAGGTCCTTTTCTGGGGATTTCTCTTGGTTTATTTGTGTTGTATTTCTCTGCCTCTGCATTTTCTCTTCACGGGAGTGGCTATGATCACATGCACAAGGGTTGGTGGCCTTGGCCTTTGCCCCGCCCCCGTGTGTGACATTATGCTCGGTCCTGAGGGCACTGGCGAGCACCTTTGCTCAGCTATAGGTCTCTGCCTGTTTCCAAGCTTTCGCCCTGCCCTTGCAGGAGGATCCCACTCAAGGAACAGCTCAAGGAACATCTGCTAGCCTTGGCTCTACCACCGGGCAGGGCTGCATGCCCAAGCTCAGCTCCATAGCGGAACTTCGCCTTTTCTGGGCTTTTGGCTCCACCCCCGCGTGAGGAGCCGGCTACCAAGTCAGACCACAAGCCTAGGTTGCACGGGCGGGGCAGGGCTGTGCTCCTCTACCCTTGCTCCGGGGCTGGTCTCCACCCTTTCCGGGGTTCCCGCCCTTCTCCCGGAGGCTGGATTACAGGCTGCTGGCAGCTGAGCTTGACCGCTTTTGCACGCCCGCTTCTCCCCAGCCGGGCAAGATTGAGCTCACACCTGAGCCCAGTGGTGGCCAGCTGGCTTCCGCCCCTGCCAGTAGAACCGTGCTTTTGTCTCCCGCTGCCGCCCGCTCTCCGGTGCGCCCTCAGCCGCGTGGGTGGGGGCGTTGCAGCTCGCACCCTAAGACTCACTACTGTAGACCCGAAAGCTCCCTCCTTCTATGCGACTCTGCTCTTAATGCCGAGGGGGAGCTTGTTTGGCTGCTCTCCTGCTTCCCTTTGCTGGTATTGCTGTTTCTGGGGGAAATATTCACTTCAGCTTTGGGGAGTGACTCGTCCCAGGGGTTAGGGTGGCTATCTCCCAAAATGTTTCTCCCTATGCCTCCTAGATTGCACTCTCTTCCTGTTACTGTGGTCCTCTCCTCTCTCCCCACCCCCAGGAGCCCCAGGTGATTGTTTTTGAGAGAGATGTTCTGCACGGTCCCTTTAAGAAGGATCCTGGGTCTGAGAAATCAGACTCTCTCACAAACAGTATCCTGACTTGTTTCCAGCTAAATACTGTCCTTACGCCTCTTCTGGGCTCTGGGGCTGCAGGCTGGGGCTTTGTTCCTGGGGCTCAGGACCCTTTCCCCTCTGCTAAACTCACTTCCTGCCACGTGAGTCTCTCCCTGCTGCCATTCGCTCCGAGGAGCTGGGCAGCCCTCTCCGCGTTTCCACGTTTCTGCTTTTCCTACCAGTCTCGGTGTGGCTTCTTCAGTGTTCCTTGGTTGAAGAGTCCTCTTAGTTTAGTCCAAAGTTGGTTTTTCCAGATGATAGTTCATAAAATTAGTTTGTAATCCACTTTGGTTCTGGGAGGTAGATACTGGTACGTCTGCCTACTCCAGTGCCATCTTGTCTCTTATATAGCTGAATTTTTGTGCATATCTATTTTCTTAGGAAAATAAGTGGCATTGTTAGATCAAAGGGTATGCAATTTTTTAATGATTCTCCACTTTTTCCATCCCCTAATTTTTAAACTTATTTATTTATTTATTCATTTATTTTTACAGGGACAGAGAGAGAGAGAGAGAGGGATAGACAGGGACGGACAGGAACAGAGAGGGATGAGAAGCATCAATCAGTTTTTCGTTGCGAGACCTTAGTTGTTCATTGATTGCTTTCTCACATATGCCTTGACTGCAGACCTTCAGCAGACTGAGCAACACCTTGCTCGAGCCAGCGACCTTGGGTCCAAGCTGGTGAGCTTTTGCTCAGACCAGATGAGCCCACGCTCAAGCTGGTGATCTCGGGGTCTCAAACCTGGGTCCTCTGCATCCCAGTCCGGCACTCTATCCACTGTGCCACTGCCTGGTCAGGCTGATTTTTAAACATTTAACATGAGAATTGGGGGTTAGGGAAATCTTGTCACTTTCAGGGTTTAACTCTAAGACATTATCTCTCTCTGATATTAATATCACTCAGATACTGGGGGAAGATTCTCACCAGGGGTACTTGACTGATGATTTCTCCAAGGTAAGTATAGGAATGCCCTTTCTTTATTTTGTGTCTGAATCTTTTCTCTGCTTGCAGAGGACACATCCTCACCAAGTATGCTCTGATAACCTGATGGCACTGTAATGGTAGATTTAGGACCTAAACATTTACAGTGAAAAAGTATTCCTGTTCATTCTGGGAAAATCCAGAAAAGTGGGGAAAGTATAAGTCATATTGCCTTTTCTTTTTTTAAATATCTTTTTTAAAAAATCTTTTAATATTATATAAATAATACTTGGTCATTTTTGAAAAAGTAGAAAATGAAATCTACTCCAACTCTCTTTTTCTCTCAGACACCAAAAGCAAAGTAGCTTTTATTTTTTTGGAACAAAACAAACCCAAACCACAAGACAACAGTTAAAATATATGTTTCTTTAAGACAAATCAAACATTTTCATTGTTTAACCACCAAGTTATTAAGATAATCTTTCTTTGAATCTGTGTTCTTGTTTTTTTTTTGTTTATTGACAAACGTTATTCCATTGGCCATATAAATCTATTCTCAGTAGATAAAATGCATATGATATCCTGGACATTTAAAGGCTATCCATTTTAGTACCACTGGTTTAGCTTAATGAAACATTTCTATTTTTGTCTTGTGAGCTACCCTTAACCACCATGTACACACAAACACACTTTTTAGTATATACCGTTTTGTGATCTTTTGGGGTTCTTTTTCTTCATTTATTATGTCAGGAACATTTTTCTCATGTCAACAAAGAGTCCTGCTTTATCATTTTTTGTGTGTGTGTGTGAGAGAGTGACAGGAAGGGAGAGAGATGAGAAGCATCAACTTGTATTTGCGGCTCCTTAATTGTTCATTGATTGCTTTGTCAACTGTGCCTTGACAGTGAAGCGCCAGCTGAGCCAAGGATCCCTTGCTCAAGCCAGTGACCTTTGGCCTCAAGCCAACGACCATGGGCTCATGTTGATGATCCCATACTCAAGCTGGCAAGCCCATGTTCAAGCTGGCAACCTTGGGGTTTTGAAATTGGGACCTCAGCATCTCAGGTTTATCCACTGTGCTACCAGTCAGGCATCATTTCATCATTTTTAATAGCATATAGCAAATTATAGCAGCAAATTATAATGATAAATTATCATTTATTTTTTCAGCTGCCCATAATTTCTTGATAAATCCCTTCTTGTACGCCTGGCCTGTGGTAGTGCAGTGGATAGAGTGTCGACCTGGAACACTGAGGTCACAAGTTCGAAACCCTGGGCTTACCCAGTCAAGGCACATATGACAAGCAGTCAATGAACAACTGAATTAAAGAAACTATGAGTTGATACTTCTCATTCTACTCCCTTCTCTTTCTGTGAAATCAAAAAATAAAAAATTTTAAAAAGAATATTTTATAAAATTTCCTTGTGAAGTATACCACAATGGACATAGTTGTAGCCAAACCTAAAACTTTATACATATTTGTAATTAGTTCCTTAGAATCAGTTCTTAGAAATAGAATTGCTGCAGTTTTCAGAAATGGAATGCGCATTATAGAAACCATTGATTTTTGAAAGCATCTGGGGGGTAGAAGGTCATTTAGAAAGAAGGACAATATATGAGTGTTTGATCTCAAATTTGGGTATAGAAAACTTGCTGTTGTTTCAGCTCTTTGATATTTCTAGGTATGTGTGCTGCCAACCGTTTCAGGGAGACACCAAGATCTGAAGTACATCAACCCAGAAACAGTAAGCAGATTTCTGGAAATGGTAACTGGTTATAAAAGCTACCATCTGGTCAGTTCTGTCCCTAAAATCCCCACTTCCAATAGTATTTCTGTCACTGTGTTCACTAACATACTCCTTATTCAACTGAAGCAGTATTAAAGGACTTACTTTTATCCCATTAAACAAATGATATATAATTTTTATGAAAGAAACAAAAATAAGAAAAAGTAAAAGAGGGCAAGAAAGGAAAGAAGGATATAAAGAAAAATTAAATGAAAGAAGAGCCTGACCTGTGGTGGTGCAGTAGATAAACCATTGACCTGGAATGTTGTCGCTGGTTTGAAACCCTGGGCTTGCCCGGTCAAGGCACATATGGGAGTTGATGCTTCCTGCTCCTCCCCCCTTCTCTCTTTCTCTTCTCTCTCAAATAAATAAAGTTATTGTTTTGTTTGTTTTTTTTGTATTTTTCTGAAGCTGGAAACGGGGAGAGACAGTCAGACAGACTCCCGCATGCGCCCGACCGGGATCCACCCGGCACGCCCACCAGGGGCCACGCTCTGCCCACCAGGGGGCGATGCTCTGCCCCTCCAGGGCGTCGCTTTGCCGCGACCAGAGCCACTCTAGCGCCTGGGGCAGAGGCCAAGGAGCCATCCCCAGCACCCGGGCCATCTTTGCTCCAATGGAGCCTTGGCTGCGGGAGGGCAAGAGAGAGACAGAGAGGAAGGAGGGGGTGGGGGGTGGAGAAGCAAATGGGCGCTTCTCCTATGTGCCCTGGCCAGGAATCAAACCCCGGTCCCCCGCATGCCAGGCCAACGCTCTACTGCTGAGCCAACCAGCCAGGACCTAAAGTCTTTTTTTTTTTTAAAGGCAAAAACCCCATAAGAAAATAAGTAAAAATCACTTAATTTGGGTGAATTTACATCCTGGTTTACATATTATAATTTCATTTATGCCTATTAGTACAGGGTAATTATTAATGCTGTTCTCTATCATTTTGAAAAGTATCTCAGTTTGTGCAATAATATTTGGTCAACCTACCCATAATTTTGCCACCAGAGACAACCTCTAGTAATATTTTCCTTATGGCCTTCCAGATTTTATTCTGGTATATGCTTTATAAAAATAGGGTCATGATGAACATGTAATATTACAGTTAGCTTAGTGAGGCATTGTAAACATCATTCTATATCAGTAAAAAGATTGATCTATATTATCATTTTAATGGCTATATAATATTCTGTTATACTGATGAGTAATTTATATAACCAAACCCGTTTTTTTTTAATGGTATTTATTTTTTAATTTATTCATTTTAGAGAGGAGAGGGAGAGACAGAGAGAGAGAGAGAGAGGAGAGACAGAGAGAGAGAAGGGGGGGGAGGAACTAGAAGCATCAACTCCCATATGTGCCTTGACCAGGCAAGCCCAGGGTTTTGAACCGGTGACCTCAGCATTTCCAGGTCGACACTTTATCCACTGCACCACCACAGGTCAGGCCCCAAACCCCTGTTGTTGAATATTTAAATTATTTGTAAAATTTTAACCTAAAAATGCTGAGATGAATATTATTGTGCTACATTTTTTGTATACTTTCTGTTTATTTAAGATGTTAGAAAAGAAAAAAATATATTAGAAAAGAAATTGCTGAGTCAAAGTGTAATAACATTTATTTTTTATATGTATTTACAAAGTTTCCTCCAGAAAGGTAGAACCAATTTATACTCCTGCAAGTAGCTTGTTTCCTCCTCTGGGTAGTAAGCTTTTTCTTCTATATTCTTTTCTAAAAGAGTTGCTTTCTTCCTTTATATTGGAGGGTGGAAAACCATTTCCCATCTCTTGCAAAATCTGGCTCTCAAGCTGCCACCTGTGCCACTACAGAAGTCTTTGTGTGTCTTCTGAGAGACTGATTTCAGCCATGCCTGCCTCCAGATGAGTAGCTTCAGTATGGTTTTTCCTGGTATCCTGGCAATACCAGCTATTTTGGTTCTCTAAAAAGGCCACTTCCTATTCCATCCTCTTAGATAGGGTGGGGCTGAGCCACTGCCACATTTCAAATATAGGGGGACTTTGGAGGCTGGGCATACAGTGGAATCCTGGGGGACTGAAAGAAGTGTAAATTAGAAACTGTGTGACTGGCTCTTTTCTCCTTTATAGTGACAGTGAGCAGGGTATTCAATCATAATTTTTGTGCAGGTGGCTGCCTTACTGTTGGGGAAATTCCAGGGTCTGATTGAGAAGTTTTATATCATCGATTGCCGCTATCCATATGAGTACCTGGGAGGACACATCCAGGTGAGGTTACATTGGGGATATTAGCAGAGGAAGGGTTGGAGATAGTTCTTTATTGAAAAGAGTCTATGAGCAAAGGGTCCTGTGAACTCTAGAACTAGGGTAGACATACATTTGGAACTTATCAAAGCTATAAGTCCTCATTGCTATTCTAATTCTGTGTACCTTGAACAATTTACTTTCCCCTTTTCTCCTAGACTAATCTCTCTTTTACGTAGAAGTGAAAGGCTCTTACATGGAAATATTGATAAAAACATTATCCCAGGACTGAGAAGTACTGTGCAAACATTACTGCTTATAGACCTTTCTCACAATGATCCGGCACTTCAGTCAGTTTAGTTCTATGACCATTTATTGAGCAACTACTTCATACCAGGCCCTCGGGGTAGATATGATACAAAGATAAAATTAGGTCTTTTCTCTGAAAGTGCTTTTAGTCTAGCTTCCTGGCCCAAATTCCTTAAGATGTACAGTGTTGACACTGTCCACAGGCCCTTGAGAAAATACTTATTAAAATTCTTTTACAGGAAGCCTTCAACTTGTACAGTCAGGAAGAATTGTTTAACTTCTTTCTGAAGATGCCTATTGTCCCACTGGATACCCAGAAAAGAATAATCATTGTGTTCCACTGTGAATTCTCCTCAGATAGGGGTCCCCGAATGTGAGTGTTTGCATGGGGTAGGACTGGTGATGGAAACTGAGCTTGAGTTGGATTTACAAGAGAACCTTCCCAGACCAGTTCAGACAGAAACTGAATGAATGAATGCATGCTTCTACTGCAGTTTGAAGAATAGTTGGGAGGTGTAAGAAAGGGAATTTCTACAATTCAAAAGTTTGGAGCAGTGAAGGAAAAAAGATTGGGAATTAGGCACTAGTAGAGGGAAGGAGAAAGAATGGCGCTACTTAGATATGTTTTGCAAAAATAATAAGATCTCGAGGTCCTTTGGGGGTTAGCAGTAGTCTGTTCTTTCTCCCCTTCGCGTTGATTGGCCCATGGAATCCTGACCTTGCTTCTTTCTGCCCACCCATCTCTGGGCTTTCTCTAAAGGTGCCGCTCTCTGAGAAAAGAGGACAGGGCCCTGAACCAGTATCCAGCACTGTACTACCCAGAGCTGTATATCCTCAAAGGGGGCTACAGAGATTTCTTTCAAGACTATATGGTAAAAGAAGGGGAATTTGGGGCAATGAGGGAGCCCAGACTTGGGGAACCAACTTTAGCATGTAACTCCCAGGGTTTGCAAAGGCCTCCAAGAAGAAATTACTGCTCCTTCTTAGCCACTACCAGGAGCCTCTCTGTTATGCTTAGCAGGCAGAGTTCAGGAACCTAGAAGATCCCTTACTTTGTTGCTGACCTTTCAGGTGCTGTGTGAACCACAGAGCTATTGCCCTATGCATCACCATGACCATAAGGCAGAGCTGCTGAGGTGTCAAAGCCAGAACAAAGCATGGGAAGGGGAGCGGCAGCTGCAGGAACAGATTGCCTTACTGGTGAAGGATGTGAGCCCAAGAAAAGAGACCGGCTGCTGGCTGCCTAGGAGTCACCAAAAGACAGTGCAGAAACCTTGAGCAGAAAGAGGCCATCTTCTGTGCTGCTAAACTCAAAGATTGTTAAAAGATGTCTGCAAAACAACAGGCCGCCAAACTAATGCAGTCCTGGGCCTTGGCATTGTCAAGGTTTCAGGAGAGCTGCTGGGGTGTGGTGAAGTCCTGGAGCTAGCTCTACACACTGTAGCCTTGGATTGCACTGAGATGTGTGTTTCTTTGGGGAATGTTTGCATTCTCTTCTTAACTTGAACAAGTTACTTGAATCTTATCACAAGCCAGCTAGCTTTTTCTGTGCCTGAGCTTTTGGCTATGCAAGAGAGTCATCTACCTTCTTTCTCTGTATTTCCCTATTTCTTTCTTAAATTGAAAAATAAACGATGTAGAATGAAAGATGTGATTGTGAGCCTCGTCTGCTTCTAGAAGATTTATATGAGGAAGTGATTACCAAATTAGCCTCCTTCAGACATAAAGGTATAACCATCCATCTCTAAGAGCTGAGACTATGGTGCTTTTCTCTAGATTGACCAGTGATTCTCCAAGTTTAGATCCTAGAACAGCAGTCTCATCTGAACTTATTTGCAATACAAATTTTCAGGTCCCAGTCCAGAGCTACTGAATCAGAACCTCTGAGGTTAGGGCCCAGAAATCTGAGTTTTAAAAATCTCCTTTGGGTATACAACATAATGAGCAGTTCAAATACTATCCAGATGTTCACCTGAAACCTATGTATTCTTATTGATCAATATCACCCTGTTAAAGTTAATTTTCTAAATAAAATTTAAAAATTAAAAAAAAAAAATCTCCCTTATAGGTGATTCTGATGGACACCAAAGCATAGGCTAGCTCCACTGCTCTGGAATTAAAAACATTACTAAATGCATTCATTCTTCAGCAATATTCCAGGCTTTGCTTTTCTAAAGACCATTCCACAGAACAAGTTACTGTAAAAGTGTGCCCCAGACTTGGCCCTCCGGTATCTAGGCTCAGAAAACCAGATGAGTAGCATTCTCTACAAGTGGCAGGTTGAATTTGGTTCTTGTCTACAGCCTCAATAGAGTTTTGACTTTTTTTTGTTTCCCAAACTCTTTTCTCCACTCCATTTCACAGCTCACAAATAAGTTTTAAAAAGTTTAGATTTAAGGTGATTGGAAGTAGAGATTTGTGCTATATTTCTTTTATTTGTTGAATTAAGAGAAAATAAAAGTACCAGGTAGGATCAGTTAGACTTAAGGAAGTCCTTTTAAACTGCATTTTTCATCAATATCCCAGACTACTTTCCAAGAGCTCTTTAAGGCTAGTAGGCTTTTGTCTGTTTAATGCGATACAGCCAGTGGTGGAATTCAGCCGGTTTGCACCGGTTTGGCGAAACCAAAACTGAATTTTTGGTTGAGTTTAGTGAACCGGTTGTTAAAATGACATTTGTGCCTGACCTGTGGTGGCGCAGTGGATAAAGCATCGACCGGGAATGCTGAGGTCGCTGGTTCGAAACCCTGGGCTTACCTGGTCAAGGCACATATGGGAGTTGATGCTTCCTGCTCCTCCCCTCTTCTCTCTCTCTCTCTCTCTCTCTCTCTCTCCTCCTCCTCCTCCTCTCCTCTCTAAAATGAATAAAGTCTTTAAAAAAAAGGTTATAAAAAAATAAATAAGCCCTGGCTGGTTGGCTCAGCGGTAGAGCGTCGGCCTAGCGTGCGGAGGACCCGGGTTCGATTCCCGGCCAGGGCACACAGGAGAAGCGCCCATTTGCTTCTCCACCCCTCCGCCGCACTTTCCCTCTGTCTCTCTCTTCCCCTCCCGCAGCCAAGGCTCCATTGGAGCAAGGATAGCCCGGGCGCTGGGGATGGCTCTGTGGCCTCTGCCCCAGGCGCTAGAGTGGCTCTGGTCGCAACATGGCGACGCCCAGGATGGGCAGAGCATCGCCCCCTGGTGGGCAGAGCGTCGCCCCTGGTGGGCGTGCCGGGTGGATCCCGGTCGGGCGCATGCGGGAGTCTGTCTGACTGTCTCTCCCTGTTTCCAGCTTCAGAAAAATGAAAAATGAAAAAAAATAAAATAAATAAATAAATAAATAAATAAATAAATAAATAAAATGACATTTATAATCAGAGTTCTCTCTAAGGTGGGCACCTGGGCAGCCACCCACTGTGGAAGTCACAAATTTACATTCCTTGCTCTTTTTAAAATGTTCATCTGCACAACAGCATATTCTAAACAACTATAGTAATGTTCATTCCGTCCATAGATGAAAAAAATTGCAAGTGAAGATGCCAATCAAGAAGTAATATGGAGGCCCTGGCCTGTTGACTCAACGGTAGAGCGTTGGCCCGGCGTGTGGAAGTTCCGGGTTCAATTCCCGGCCAGGGCACACAGGAGAAGCACCCATCTGCTTCCCCCTTCCCCCTCCTTTCTCTCTATCACTCTCTTTCCCTCTTGGCCCCAGGCCCGGAGGATGGCTTCATGGCCTCCGCCTCAGGCACTAGAATGGCTACAGTTGCAACAGAGCAACAACCCAGATGGGCAGAGCATCGCCCCCTAGGGGGCATGCCAGGTGATCCCGGTGGGGTGTATGCAGGAGTCTGTCTGCCTCCCTGCTTCTCACTTCAGAAAAAAAAGAAACAAAAAAAAAACCAATATGGAAATATTTTAAATAACAGTTTTATTGTTTTTTTGTCAGGTATTATTTAATATTTGTATTAATATTTTAAAACTCATAACAATCTAGTGTACCTTTTTTATTCTTATTTAAGTATTAAATGCATGAAATTATAAACTACCTTTCAGTAAATCTTTTTTTCTACTTAAAATGGCCGTTACAGCAGAGAACAAGTTGTTAAATTATTTGAATCCCACCACTGGATACAGCCCTGTGTGGTCTGGGGTGGCAGTGGAATTGACTATAAACATTGTCACTCTCCTGTATTAACCTAGTAATAGTAATAGCCCAGGACAGAAGAAGGACAAAGGGCTCTTAAGCCTAGGCTGAGATAGGCTCCCACGTTCTGGAGCAGGGAGACTTCTGAAAATAAGCGGGTTGAAGGAGGGCTGGATTGATTTTTCCTGCGTTTGCTAGTGCTCTTCTCTTGGAGTGTGGTGTGCATGCCTTACAGCAGAGGGCGCTGCTGTATTCTCTAAGCCAGCCACCGGAGCCTGCAGCATCCACTCCTGGCTTGTGCCTATCTGGCCTCCCTGAGTCCTTGACCTCTGAGCTTGAAGAGATGAAGGGAAAAAGGAGAGAAAAGCTGCTACTCCAATCCCAACATTACCCCCACTAAGCATCCTCTTAGTAGCCCGAGGATGAAACAAACTGCTTGAAGCACCTCCAAGTGTGAGTAGGAGGGGTCCCTGACTCATTCATTGCCTACCCTAGTGTGTTATTTCATGATAATTCTCCCCAGAAAGGTCGAATCAACCCGCCCCTGAAAAGAAACTGGTACAGATGTGTTCACATTTCAGTAATCTTAATACATGGAAATTCTGAGTTGCAAAACAAAAAGCGGGCTTAATTAGTTATCTACTTTGTGAAAAATTATGTTTGCCTAAAGGGCAACATTTTCCCATATAATTTTTTATAACATTCTCCTACTGTATAGGTATCATGTTTTTGTTTTTTTTTTGTATTTTTCTGAAGCTGGAAACGGGGAGAGACAGACTCCCGCATGCGCCCGACCGGGATCCACCCAGCACGCCCACCAGGGGGCGACGCTCTGCCCCTCCGGGGCGCCGCTCTGTCGCGACCAGAGCCACTCTAGCGCCTGTGGCAGAGGCCAAGGAGCCATCCCCAGCGCCCGGGCCATCCTTGCTCCAATGGAGCCTTGGCTGCGGGAGGGGAAGAGAGAGACAGAGAGGAAGGAGGGTGGGGTGTGGAGAAGCAGATGGGCACTTCTATGTGCCCTGGCCGGGAATCAAACCCCGGTCCCCCGCACGCCAGGCCGATGCTCTACCGCTGAGCCAAGCAGCCAGGGCCCATGCAAGATTTTTTAAATGAACTTGAATATATATAAACATTTAATTTTCACAGTAATTCTGTGAGGTAAGTACTGATAATTATGCACATTTTACAGATAAGTAAATTTATGGTGAAAGTTGGGATTTGTACCCAGGCAGTATGGCTCCAGAGCCTGTACCCTTAATGGATTTTGCTGTTACCAAATCCTCATCAAAGAACAATATGTCTTTCTAGAGTTGGCATTGTCTTGCATGTTAAATATGTAAGCCTCAATTCTTTTTTTTTTTTTTTTTGTAGCAAGAGAGATGGAGAGAGAGACAGAGAGAGGGACGGATAGGGACAGATAGACAAGAAGGGAGAGAGATGAGAAGCATCAACTCTTCACTGTGACACCTTAGTTGTTCATTGATAGCTTTCTCATATGTGCCTTGACAGGGGGCTTCAGCAGAGCCAGTGACCCCACACTCAAGCTAGATGGAGACCACGCTCAAGCTGGCGACCTCGAGGTTTCACACCTGGGTTCCAGGTTGACCCTCTATCCACTGTGCTACCACCTGGTCAGGCATAAGCCTCAATTTTTGAGATGTCAAGACCAAGGGTTTTATGAGCTTGGGAGATGAGCCTAAGAGCAGACACTAAGACCCCAGCCCATAGACTTTAGCACACAGCTAATTAGCGGTTTAGCTCTGCACTGCTCTCCTTGCATGACTAATATTCATGCATCATGCAATCAAGTAATAAAGCACGGAAACTTTTTGGCCTAAAAATTGCTTCTGGTAGTCAATCTCAACCTAGGACCTGGCTGACCTCTGCAATAAGGAAGGGAGGAACATTTCTCAGGAGTGTAGAATGGGAGGCATATAAGATTCTCTTTCCCCATTCAGTTCAGGCAAGTGTTAAGGAAACATCAATTCCTTTAAGCGTGTGTGTGTGTGTGTGTGTGTGTGTGTGTGTGTGTATATATATATATATATATATATATATATATATATATATAAATAATCTGGGGTTGCCAATTCTGAGTACCACAGGTATTCAAACACCTGCCCTCAAAAACCTGACAAGGTAGAAAATGTTTCTTTGTTTCCATCCCTGGCCCACTAGTATATTCAGTGAAAGGAAGAAAGAACTATATGTAGTCTCCAGCTCCGAAGCAGCAAGTCAGGAGGTGGCCAAGTTCACAGATAATTAACTCTTGTATGCCTCTTGGGATAATAGCACTTTATTCAGTGCTAACTGTGTCAGGCACCATGTTAAACCCTTAATATATACTTAATACACTTATTTAATCCTCGCAGCTGTTATATGGATGAAGTAGATACTGTCATAATTTTACAGATGAAGAAACAAACACAGAAAATTCAAGTGATGTGCTCAAGTTCACCCAGCATGTGTTGCAAGTGTCATTTGAACCCAGGCAGTCTTTAAGCTGGTGCTCTTTTTTTTAAAATATAATTTTTAAAAATTACCATTATTTGAGAGAAAAAGAGAAAGAGAAAGGAGAAGGAGAGAGACAGCCATCAACTCAGTACTCTACTTAGTTGTTCCATTTAGTTGTGTACACATTGATTGCTTCTCATTTGTCTCCTGACTGAGGATCAAACCCACAACCTCGGCACACCAAGTTGATGCTTTATTCACTTAGCAACCCAGCCAGGGCCTAAAGCTTGTGCTCTTAACTATTATTCACTATAGTGCCAATATCCTGGGTTAGAGTAGCATCAGGGATTAAAGTTTAACAGTGAGAAAGGACTTGATACAAAGCAGAAAACCAAGATTATATGTTGAAACTGGAGTAAGGATATTGGAACCATGGAGCCCCAATCAGTGGGTTGCAATGCCTCCCAGGGCAGGGTTAGTGTCTTAATCATTTTTGCACCTGGCACAAAACTAGACCCATAATCAGTCTCAAAAATCATTATTGAATTGAATGATGACTGCATAACATCATTTTTGTAGAAAGGAGTGACTCATTTGTCATTTTCCACAAAGTTCCTAATGGCAATGCTCCTTATCTAGCAGGTGTTGGCAGTCAGAGGACATGTTTGGTGGGGAAAGGGTATGCTGGAAGCACTATTAGTTTTTAAGTCATATTTATTTGTAGAGGTTTCCTTAACCCTCCCCTAACTTTGGTAACCAGTCCTCATTAAAGGCCCAGTGATATCAAGCTCTCCATCCCTGTGCCCAGAAATATGCTCTAGGTATCTATCTCCTTTACTCACATAAAAAGGCTGGCCTCTTACAGGTAGTACTGAGCATTGCTCTTAGCCCATCCATTTGGTCTTGTTCCTCTCTTCCTGGTCCACTTCATGGGGGTATCACTGAGTAGACACTTTGGGCACCCTGAAAAAATGCCTTTTCCCAACCTACCCTCTTAACCCAAACCTGATTTGGCTTTGTTGCTGAAGGAGAGGACAGCAGAAGTGACACCCCTTGACCACACTAAATCTTTCTTGATTTGTAGGTTTCAGTCCTTTCCCAACCACTTGAAATTGTCATCCTTTGCTTTATAAATTCCATTATGAAACTATTGCCGGAGTGGAGTAGAAAGTGGGTCTATAGCCCTGGAAAAAGTGGATACTCTATCATCCACCAGGCATGCAGATGTCTCAGGTTCAATCCCTGGTCAGGGCACACATGAGAAGTCACCATCTGCTTCTCTTCCCCTCCCTCTCCCTCTCCCCTCTCTTTTTCTCTCTTGCAGCTAGTGTCTCGATTGGTTTCAGCATTGGCCCTGGGTGCTGAGGATAGCTCAGTTGGTCTGAACATTGGCCTCAGGTGCTGAGGATAGCTTGGTTAATTCTAGCATCAGCCCCAGATGGGGGCTGCCAGGTGGATCCCAGTCAGGGTGCATGTGGGAGTCTATCTTCTCTCCTCTCACTTAAAAAAAAAAAAAGTGGATCTATCATAAGCTCCCCAGCTATAAGTTTTCTTTTCTTTTTCTTTCTTTCCTTCCTTTTTTTTCCCAGTGAGATAGAGACACAGGGACAGACAGACAGGGAGAGAGAGATGAGAAGCATCAGCTCTTTGTTGTGGCACCTTAGTTGTTCATTCATTGCTTTCTCATATGTGCCTTGACTGAGGGGCTCCAGCTGAGCCAGTGACCCTTTGCTCAAGCCTGTGAGCTTGGCCTCAAACCAGTGACCATGGAGTTATAGACATGACCCCACACTCAAGCCAGTTACCCAACACTCAAGCTGATGAGCCTGTCCTCAAGCCTGTGACCTCGAGGTTTTGAACCTGGGTCCTTAGCATCTCAGGTCGATGCTCTATCTACTGCCACTGCCTGGTCAGGCCTCTACAGGTTTTCTAACCTTACTGGAGGGGAGGGCTTGGGGAAGGTACATTAAAGGTAGGGTGGAACTGGGGGAAAACAGACCTGGTGCAAAAGCTAAGTAGCCAGATGTTCACTTTCCCAGTTCTCCAGTAATACTGGCAGGGAAGATATAAATTTAAAAGAAGCACAAACTCCATTTAAAGTGCATTACAGCTCAGGAACCAGCTCCCCCTGGGCAGGAGAAGGGAGGGAAGGGCACAAGAGGGCACATCAGTCTCCTTCCTTATCTAGGGCCACATGTTTCTCTCCTAGCTTTGTGAAGGGTGATTTACACCCCTGGCTGGAATGACTCTCTTTCTGGGCTGATTACATCGGCAAATGCCCCCCAGAGGCCACAGCAGGATGGCCATATTCAGAAGCAGCAGCCAATAAATCAGAGGTTTATATTGCTCTTCTCAGTACCCTCTCTTCTGGCCCTCTGCCAAGCTGGCTGTGGAAGTAAGGAGAGGGTTTGGTTGGAGGGTTAAGGGATGAAACCCTCTACTTCTTCCATCGTCCTTTTTTTTCTTTCATCACCCTCTTTTTCTCTTTCTGAAGAATTATTTCTCATTCTTCAAGACCCTCTGCCTCTATATTTGCCCTGGGAGCAGGTGGAAATCAGCCCTAGGCCCAATAAGTACCCTTGCCCTTATGGGTAGAAATCCTGGGCTCTGGGTACAGCTATGTTTCTACTTAGCTGTTTAATCTTGGGAGAATAGCTTGCTCTCCGAAACGTAATCTGAAAATGATGAGGCCCCTAAATGGTCTCTCCAGCCACGTTCCTCAGTGATTTTGTCTTCCTTCCAGGGAAATCTCTATTTAGTCTGAGGGACTTAATCCTTCCTTCCTCCCTCTTGACACTGAAAGGACTGAAAGAGTGTATAGTCTAGCCAAGGTCCTGAGATCTGGCTTGAGATCTGCTCCCAGCTGTCTGGGACCCATCTTTGCAGAATTTGGGGTTAAAGACAGTGACCCAATCGCCAGCTTGAGCATGGGCTCGTCTGGTTTGAGCAAAAGCTCACCAGCTTGGACCCAAGGTCACTGGCTCCAGCAAGGGGTTACTCGGTCTGCTGAAGGCCCCCGGTCAAGGCACATATGAGAAAGCAATCAATGAACAACTAAGGTGTCACAATGCTCAATGAAAAACTAATGATTGATGCTTCTCATCTCTCTGTTCCTGTCTGTCCCTGTCTATCCCTCTCTCTGACTCTCTCTCTCTCTCTGTCTCTGTAAAAAAAAAAAAATAAATAAATACATAAAAAAAAAAAAGACAGTGACCCAATGTTATCCTTGAAGATACTTATGAGATAAAACAAAATCATAGATGTGCAAATTCTAAGAAAATATACTAGAAATGCAAGGGCCCTAGTGCTGGTTTGTTCAAGTTTTGTTACATGGTGTTCCTTGGTGGTAGTATGGGGGATGGGGGGTGAGAAAGAGTGCGTTTTTAGATAGACATTGGAAACCCCCGAGATGGTGAGTATCCAGAAGTAACTTCCCCAATCTCTCAGGCAGAAGCCTAGGGCAGGTGAGCGGGCTCGGGTAGGGCACGGACTTCCTCTTCCATATCACTCGCTCCGGCTACCAGGGCACTTGCCCTCCTTAACTCCCACCCCTGCGTTTTCTCGGCAGAGTAAAGGAAGCGGTGCGTTAGTCCGTTTAGGAGTTGGAGGGCGGTGCCCAGGACCCTGCTGGGAGAGTTGGAGCCTTGCCTGCGAGGAGGGGCAGGAGGCAGTGTAGGGAGGCGCCAGCCAGGGGCTCCGGGCTCGCAGAGCTCCAGTGCGAGGAGTGAGGGGAACATAGCGCAGGCTGAGCGCCCCGGGGCGAACACCACGTGCGCATCCCGCCATGGCGCGCCCCGCAAACCGTCTACCAGCGCTGTCCTTGCTCCTGCTCCTGCTGCTGCTGCCGCCGCTGCTGTCGCTTGAAGCTGGTGAGTGTCCTCTGTGCCTACACAGACTTGCTCCGGCCAGGGTGTTAAGGGGAAGGGAGAGAAGGGGAGTGTGTAGGCGGGGTTCTGTCAGCACTGTCCAAAGGGAACTCAGATACAGCACCGCCACTTGATCCCGGGTGTCCTTCCCAACAAGCCTGGTGAACTAGAGGAGGGAGCCCAGGATGCCAGGAAGGAGTTGAGTTCCATGCCTAATAAAGTGTCTGAACTGTTGTAGAGTGAGTTGCATGCAATGGCCAGGGCACACAAGCATATCCCAGCTCCCGGTTCTCTTTTCTTCTCTTTTTTTATTTTTTTGTATTTTTCTGAAGCTGGAAACTGGGAGAGACAGTCAGACAGACTCCCGCATGCGCCCGACCGGGATCCACCCGGCACACCCACCAGGGGGCGATGCTCTGCCCCTCCAGGGCGTCGCTCTTTTGCGACCAGAGCCACTCTAGCGCCTGGGGCAGAGGCCGAGGAGCCATCCCCAGCGCCCGGGCCATCTTTGCTCCAATGGAGCCTCGCTGCGGGAGGGGAAGAGAGAGACAGAGAGGAAAGAGAGGGGGAGGGGTGGAGAAGCAGGTGGGCGCCTCTCCTGTGTGCCCTGGCCGGGAATCGAACCCGGGACTTCTGCATGCCAGGCCGACGCTCTACCACTGAGCCAACCGGCCAGGGCCCAGCTCCCGGTTCGCCATTTCTTCTTTTGTGGTGCATTTGCAGACAGAAAAAACAGCGGCCAGGCCACTAACAGGACAGCATCTCTAGAAGGTGGGGAGAACTCTTTTTGCTCCACGTGGGCTTCATCTCTTTCACCCCCTGTAAGGACTGGGGGAGTGGACACTAGGTACAGATAAAGAGGAGTTCTTGTTGGAATTGACTTGTCACATAATATGAGGTGACCAGCTTTTTTACAATGAAAAGGAGGACAAAAATAAATTGAGGAAAACAATATTGTAAATAAAAGAAACATTTTATTAATTGCAACAATAATACACTATAATATGATAAATACATAATAAAAACATTTGTAATATTTTATATTATAATTATGTTTATATGCCTATTAATTTTTAATAATAATTGTAAGAAAAAACTACTGCTGTCCTGTTAGTACTCATTTAGATACAAATATGTCACATCACACGCAATGGATCGACTCTGCATAGATAGAAAATGGACATTTACAGATTAGTCTTCCATATCAAAAAGGAGGACATGTAGGAGGACACTTTTCTAGGGAGGACGGAACTCGCAAAAGAAGGACTGTCCTCCCTAAAGGTGGACAATTGGTCACCTTACATAATAGGGTTGTAAACTGCTGCCAGAACATGCTAACATCATTATTTGGTTGTATTGCTGAGAATATTGCTCACCACCAACCTTTTGTTACTATTGTAATAAGAGGAGAAAACTCACTATTGGGCAAGATGGTCTTTCCCTGAAAGCTGTCAGTGCAGTGCCTTGCGCTATTACAGATACATAATAAGTGTTTTGTGGAATATGTAGTTCAAGGCCTGGTTTTAGAACCATGTCATTGCCCTAAGGAAGGGCAGCCCAGGATCTATGATTCCAAGGAATGAGCCCATGCCCTTTGGGAGTGGGAGTGAGATGAGTGTTTGTAATATCATTGTGAGCTTCCTGCCAAAGCCTGAGTGGAGGGATTACTGAGGCAGAGATCACACATGAAAGGGTAACCTCTGCCCACAAGTTAAGTACTAGAGAAATGCAATCTTGGCTGCAAGACAGATATGGAAGGAAAGAGGGAAAGGACTAGTCTGTCCAGACTGACTCTATCAGTAAATCATGGCAGAAAGACATCATGGATCTGATTTGACCGCCCAGGGAAATTTCACTAACCCTAACAGTATGGCTGCATGTCAGGATCAAGGGTAAATATTAAACACCTTACCCACCTTCTGTTGAGCTGCAGTGTCCCTAAATCCACTGTTGCTCAGACTTGGTGAATTGTCAGGTAAGAAATTAGAGGTTTGCTTTTGAAAATTGCTGCAACTCAATATTTAGTCCAGTTAAAGTGATGAGATTTGGACCAGCTACATTTCTTTCAGTAATCACTTATTGGGTACTTACCAGAAGTAACATCTTTTTATTTTTTTAATTTTTTTTTTTCAGAGACAGAGAGAGGGATAGACAGGGAGGGATAGACAGACAGGAATGGAGAGATGAGAAGCATCAATTATTAGTTTTTCATTGCGCGTTGCAACACCTTAGTTGTTCATTGATTGCTTTCTCATATGTGCCTTGACTGTGGACCTTCAGCAGACTGAGTAACCCCTTGCTTGAGCCAGCGACCTTGGGTCCATGCTGGTGAGCTTTTGCTCAAACCAGATGAGCCCATGCTCAAACTGGCGACCTCAGGGTCTTGAACCTGGGTCCTCCACATCCCAGTCTGATGCTCTATCCACTGCGCCACCGCCTGGTCAGGCTAATTTTTTTTTTTTTTTTTTTTTTTTTTTTTTTGTATTTTTCCGAAGCTGGAAACGGGGAGGCAGACAGACTCCTGCATGCGCCCGACCGGGATCCACCCGGCATGCCCACCAGGGGGCGATGCTCTGCCCATCTTGGGGCATCGCTCTGCCGCAATCAGAGCCATTCTAGCGCCTGAGGCAGAGGCCACAGAGCCATTCTCAGTGCCCGGGCAAACTTTGCTCCAGTGGAGCCTTGGCTGCGGGAGGAGAAGAGAGAGACAGAGAGGAAGGAGAGGGGGAGGGGTGGAAAAGCAGATGGGCGCTTCTCCTGTGTGCCCTGGCCGGGAATCGAATCCGGGACTTCTGCACGCCAGGCTGATGCTCTACCACTGAGCCAACCGGCCAGGGCCAGTCTTATTATTATTATTATTTTAATTGATTTTAGAGAGAGAGAGAGAAACATTGATTTGTTGTTCTGCTTATTATGCATTCATTGGTTGAATCTTGTACATGCCTTGACCCGGGATCAAATCTGCAACCTTAGTATATCAGAATGATGCATTAACCAACTGAGCTACCTGGCCAGCTCCAGAGTAATATCTTAAACATTTAGTATTTCTCAAATTATTTAATTTCCTGTCCCATTTTTGGCATAGATAAAAATCTTGTGCCTTCTTAAATATTTTTTGAAGCTTCAAAAGCTGTTTTTTCATCTTCTACATATAAAATTATCAAATACGCTTTTTTTGAACCACATATTCCTTTGAAAATTCTGATATACCCCTAAAAGGGGCCTAACCTCTCTCTTTTTTACCCTACTCTGGTTTAAGTCAAGATCAAGAATATTTTAAAAAATCAAAATTAATGCCAAAAAATTCTATAATGAACAAAATACCAAAAATTTAAATTGAAAGAGTAACAATATCATGCTGAGGCATATTGGAGTTTGAAGCAAAAGGAAAAATCAGTAATACTGATCCTGTCTTTATGTATTGGATATGGCACTGATTCTTTTTTTTTTTTTTTTTTTAATTTTTTTTATTCATTTTTTAGAGAGGAGAGGGAGAGAGAGAGAGAGAGAGAGAGAGAGAGAAGGAGGGAGGAGCTGGAAGCATCAACTCCCATATGTGCCTTGACCAGGCAAGCCCAGGGTTTCGAACCGGCAACCTCAGCATTTCCAGGTCGACGCTTTATCCATGGCACTGATTCTTACTATAAGGTGCATATTACTCTCCAATGAACTTGCTAAAATCTGGATTTCCAGGCTTTATCACTGGAGAATCTGATTCAGTAATTCTGGCATGGGGCTCAGAAATCTGCGTAAGTAGTCTACTTGATTTTCATGGGATTGGAAGAGGAGATTAGACTAACTAAACTCTGAGACCCCTCCTAATTTTGGGACTCTGATTGTAAGTGGAGGGAAGGGTCCCAGAGAGTTATAGGGGTGGCTCACAGGCTGTCTCTGTTATCTGGTTATTTCTTAAATACTGTAGTAGGAACTAACAAAGAATAGGCACTAGTGACAGAGTAGTGATAAGATAGAATGGAAATCTGGAAGGGGAGATAATCAGGTGATAAGTGCTATGCAGAGAATTGAAGTAATAATGTGTTAGAGTAGTTAGGGGGTTATTTTACATTGGTTGGTTGGGGGTGGCCTTTCTGAGATGACATTTAAACTGCAAACTGAGCCTTGGCCAGGTGGATCAATTGGTTGGAGCATCATCCCAATGCACCAGGGTTGTGGAGTCAGGGCACATGCAAGGATCATCCAGTGAATGTATGAGTGAGTGGAATGACAAGTTGGGTTTCTTTTTTCGCTCTCTCTCTCTTCTTTCTCTCTAAAATCAATATATATACAGTTTTTTTAGCAGGAGAGAGAGAGAGGGACAAACAGAAACAGACAAACAGGAAGGGAGAGAGATGAGAAGCATCCTTGGTGGGATGGTGACTGACAGAAGGCTTCTGGGGTGCTGAGAATGTTCTGGTCCTTTACCTGAGGTCTGGTTACACAAGTATATTCAGTTTGAAATTCATTGAATTGTACTTTTTGATTCGTGCACTTTTCTGTATGTTATTCTCAATAAAAATTTTATTACCACACATGATATACAAATGGCTACCATGAAAGATGCTCAACATCATTAGTTATTAGGGAAATGCAAATTAAAACCACAATGAGATACCACTTCAAAAAAAGCGAAATAAAAGTTAGCGAGTATGTGAAGAAATTGGAACCCTTGTATATTACTAGTGGGAATGTAAAATGGCGCAGCCACTGTGGAAAATAATTTGGCAGTTTCTCAAAAAGTTAAATATAAAATTACCATATGACCAAGAAACCCAGGTGGTGGTGCAGTGAATAAAGTGTTGAAATGGGACACTGAGGGCCCAGGCTTGAAACCCCGAGGTCACCAGCTTGAGCGCAGGCTCATCTTGCTTGAACTCAGGCTTACTGGCTTGATCAAGGGGCCACTGGCTCATCTGGAGGCCTCTGGTCAAGGCACATATGAGAAGCAATCAATGAGCAACTAAAGTGCCACAACTACAAGTTGATGCTTCTCATCTCTCTCCCTTCCTGTCTGTCTGTCTCTTTCTCTCGCAAAAAAAAAAAAAAAAGGTAAAAGAAAGTAGCAGTTTAATGGCTAGTTTAGTCTCTAGCCAGAGACTAGGAGGAAGGTAGATTGGTGTGTTTAATGAGTGTGGGTTTTCTTTTGAAATGATTAAAATGTATTGAAATTAGGTAAAGGTGGTGGTTTACAACAATCATGAATGTACTAAATGTCATTTAATTGTACCCTTTAGGATGGTTAATTTTATGTTGCATGAATTTTACTTCAGTAAAAATGTTTTCCAACCTAAAAAGTTTCATTACAAACAATGGCTTCAGCAACAAAATAGTAATTGTGTAAGGTGAAGGATATGTTAACTAATTTCATGTGGTAATCATTTCACAATATATATGTATCAACTCATCATGTTGTACACCTTAAAATATGTTATATGTCAATTATATCTTACTAAAACTGAGAAGCAAAAAAAGGATGGATGAGTGGTTTAGGAGAATGAATTTGAAATATGGAACCAGGGAGACCAATAGGGAGTCTTGGCAGTAGTTCAGGCAAGAGCTAATGGTGACTAAAGACAAGGAGGCGGTAACTGATGTGGAGAGAAGTAGACAGATTCCAGATACGTTGTGGAATGGACAAAACTTGTCAAATTGAACATAGGATGTGAAAGAAAGAGAAGAATTAAGAATAACTCCTAGATATTTTGTTCCTAGATAGTGTTCTGTTACCCCTTGATAGGGACCCTAAGTCTTAGGATGCGGGACCTTGCTCCAGAGCTGAGCTATAACCAACCTTGATATTCCTGAGTGAGTGACGGAATCAGCAAAAACTCCTCATCCAAACCCCAAAATACCTACCAGTTCCCACTTGTAAGGTATTTTAAGTGACTCAGAATTATTGCTAACTCTCATTTAGCATGCCCATGCACATTCTGAACTCTATCTTTGATGCTAGCCCTACCCATGGTATAGTTCTGCCCAGGCCCTTCTCTCTATGCCTGGCAGGGTCAACTTTAAACACCTGTCTCTTGAGCCTATCTGTTCTCTCTCTTGCCCTCCTGCAGCTGAGGCTCCATTGGAGCAAAGATGGCCCGGGCGCTGGGGATGGCTCCTTGGCCTCTGCCCCTGGCGCTAGAGTGGCTCTGGTCGCAAGAGAGCGATGCCCCGGAGGGACAGAGCATCGCCCCTGGTGGGCAGAGCATCGCCCCTGGTGGGTGTGCTGGGTGGATCCCGGTCGGGCGCATGCGGGATTCTGTCTGACTGTCTCTCCCCGTTTCCAGCTTCAGAAAAATACAAAAAAAAAAAAAAAAAAAGAATAACTGTGGGGCCTGACCTGTGGTGGCGCAGTAGATAAAGTGTCGACCTGGAAATGCTGAGGTCGCGGTTCAAAACCCTGGGCTTGCCTGGTCAAGGCACATATGGGAGTTGATGCTTCCCCTTCTCTCTTTCTGTCTGTCTCTCCTCTCTCTCCCTCTCTGTTACTCTCTCTCTCCTCTCTAAAAAAAAAAAATGAATAAAGAATAACTGTGGAGAGCCTGACTGGTGGTGGCTCAGTGGATGAAGCATCAAACTGAGATGCTGAGGTCCCAGGTCCAAAACCCCAAGGCCACTGGCTTGAGGATAGGCTCACCAGCTTGAGCACCGGCTTGAGTGTGGGAACATCAAAATGATCCCATGGTTGCTGGCTTGAGTCCAGAGGTCACTGGATTGAAGCCCAAAGGTCGCTGGCTTGAGCCAGGGGTTACTAGTCAGTTTGAGCCCCCTGGTCAAGGCACGTATGAGAAGCAATCAATGAACAACTAAAGTGACCAACTATGAGTTGATGCTTCTCATCTCTCTCCCTTCCCTTTCTCACTTTAAAAAAAAATAAAGAAAAAAAAAGAAAAAAGAATAAGTATGGGAGAAGGAAGCCCAGCAGGAGGGGAAGAGAGAGACAGAGAGGAAGGAGAGGGGGAGGGGTGGAGAAGCAGATGGGCGCTTCTCCTGTGTGCCCTGGCCGGGAATCAAACCCAGGACTTCTGCACACTAGGCCAACGCTCTACCACTGAGCCAACCGGCCAGGGCACCCACAGTTATTCTTAAAGGACTTTTGCACCACCTCAAGACTTTCCTGCCCAAGGCTTCACCTGAGGACTTGGTATTCCCAGGAAGCTACTCTGACCTTATGTGAACCTCACCTGGTCTCTCCCTCCACAGGTCATCTCCGCCCCACAGAGGGCCGGCTCATGAAAAACTGTATCCCTGCCAGGAGGAAATGCCAGGCTGATCTCGCTTGTAATACCTCTTACCACCACCTGAAGTCCTGTACTTTTGGTATTAGCACCCCAACACTTCCAGAGGACTGTTTGGAGGCAGCACAGCACCTCAGGAACAGTCCTCTGAGGAACTGCACATGCCACCGGCACAGGAAGAACCAAACTGCCTGCCTGGACATCTACTCGACCGTTCTCCGTGCTCACAGCCTTGGTGAGGTCCCCATCCTAAAGCAGACGAAGTTAGGGAAGATGGCTCTTAGGGCTTGTTTATTAATCCTTCAGCATATGAATCACATGGTAGATTCTGAGAGGGACAATAATAAATCTCTGCATGTGACATCAGTAAGAAGTGAAAGGAGAAATTGGCAGTATCCTTTTGGATCCCCCAACATTGCCCTTCCATCTCCCTACTTTCCCCTTTCTTACTTGATAGCATGTAGCTGCCTCTTGGCAGAAATATGAAGCAGGCTGAGACCCAATGTGGGGGCCCCTGGGACAGAGGGTATGGAGAGGAAGTGGAGAAAAATGGCCTTAACCCATAAAGAAGATCCAAATCCAATGTAATCCATAACTTTAGGGACTGAGAGGCAAGTGTCCCAGTCCAGCCTTTTACAGAAAGGAACTCATTAGCTAGGCAGGAGATGGTAGAAGAAAAAGGGCACTGGAAGAACCAAAGGGAAGAGCTTCCTCTGACTCTTTCATTTGCTCATGTTCTTTGTTGGCTGTTTCATGTGTCCCCTTCATTCTGGGATCCATTCTAAAGGAACGGCCTCTATCTGGGATGTTCCCTTCTCATAGCAGAGGGAGGTGGACAATGACAGAACCACATTATGACTTTAAAAGCTCACTTTCCATTGACAAAGCAAATCACATGGCGAACAAGCCTGACATTACTGGAGAGGTATACTCTCACAAGCAGACATTGAAAATCACATGGCAGTAAGTGAGGTTATAATCTTACAGTGTGGGCAAAATAACTGGAAACAATAATATAATCTCCACAGTCCACAAAATATTCATTTTCCTCTCTTCTACAAGCAAAATACACCTATAGACTCTCCAAGGAAGATGCCCTAAAAGTTCTTTCCAAATGTGACAGCATGCTCCAAGTCTAGGATCTTGTGATTTTTTTCTATACCAAGCCTGGATGTGGCTCCTTTTGATCTAGAAACTATGGACTAAAAAAACAAATTATCCGGCCCTGGCCGGTTGGCTCAGCGGTAGAGCGTTGGCCTGGCGTGCGGGGGTCCCGGGTTCGATTCCCGGCCAGGGCACATAGGAGAAGCGCCCATTTGCTTCTCCACCCCCCCCCTCCTTCCTCTCTGTCTCTCTCTTCCCCTCCCGCAGCCAAGGCTCCATTGGAGCAAAGATGGCCCGGGCGCTGGGGATGGCTCCTTGGCCTCTGCCCCAGGCGCTAGAGTAGCTCTGGTCACGGCAGAGCGACCCCCCGGAGGGGCAGAGCATCGCCCCCTGGTGGGCAGAGCGTCGCCCCCTGGTGGGCGTGCCAGGTGGATCCCAGTCGGGCGCATGCGGGAGTCTGTCTGACTCTCTCTCCCCATTTCCAGCTTCAGAAAAATAAAAAAAAAAATAAAAAAACAAACAAACAAACAAATTATCTGCCTCCCATCCATACTCAATATGCAATAGTGGAACAGGGACAGGAAACTACAACATACACTCTCAGAATGGGGAGGGATGGGAGGCATGCAGCAGATGTTGACTCATAGCAATCAATTTTTTTGTCTGAAGTCTCTCCACACAAATGTCACGAAGGAGCAGAGGTTGTTCTTGAATAAGGCCCTGTTTTCTGCTGCATGGTAGAGTTGCTCTATTCATTGTTCTGCGGGGTTCTTGGTCCAACTCTCTGGGAGGTCCTTCCAGTTCCATTACAGTAAGTCCTCACTTAAATCCGTAGATTCTTGGAAATTGCCACTTTAAGCAAAACGACATATAATGAAACCAATTTTACCATAGGCTAATTGACATAAACAAAAGTTAAGTTCCTACGGCATATTCCCTGACCTCAAAACATCACTAAACTTCTAAATAAAGACCCAACACACTTCTGATACTAAACATTGAAATAAGTGTGAACTATACATACATTTAAGAAATATTTATATTAATAAAAACCAGTAAGATAACTATTTTCCAACCCATTTATTCCAGAAAAAGGTTGTGGTGACCAGAGCCTATTCTGGCAGCCCAGGGCTCAAGGTGGGGACCCACCCTGGACAGAATGCCTTTCTATTGGAGGGCCACTCACATCCAAGACCATATTTACTCGGACTGAACAATATACACACACGCCAGCTCACCTAACATGCACATATTTGGGCTGGGAGAGGAAACCAAACTACCCAGAGAAAACCCATGCAGACATGGAAAGAACATACGAACTCCACACAGACAGTTGCTCTGCTGAGAATCAATCCTTTCCCCCTTGTCAATGTTATAAAGAAACAAGTAGAACTAAATGACGTTATTCAGGGACCTGCTGTGTTTTCTTTGGCCACATCTGTAAAGGGCATGGAGACTCTAACCTTGAGGACTGAGTAGCATTCTCAGCTTGCTACTTATCTCTGATGGATGTTGGGGCATTTTAAGTATCAAATCATCACCGTCTCTTTAACTTAATTTGTTTTTCAGTGTCTTTTAATCCAAACTGGTGACTCTTAGCAGTTCAACTTTTCCAAAACCTAATTTTTTTTATACTTTGATTTCTGTCACCTCCTGTGCCAGTAGGAGCCTTTCCTATAATTATTTTCAAGATAGACAGCTCCTTGTAGACCTAATTAGAAGTACCTTGCCCTTATCAGCCTTCTGTGGAAGAGCCAATACCTTAGTCTTTTCCCCTGAGCTCATTTGTTCAACTGGCAGGATTTATTGGAAACCATCTTAATCAATGAGAGATTCCCCACAAAGGGCATGATGACCACAAACTTGATTTGATCTTTGCTCCAAGGCTGAGTAGTGATAGACCTTATTACTCAATGAATTTTTGAATTTTATCTTTTACCATTTGAATATGAGAAGCAGTCACAACTCTCAATTCTGCAAGTCCCGGAATTTCTGGATTCTCCCGTGTCTGTTTCCTCTCTATTTGCAAATTGGCCAGTTCTTCTCTGAGCTTTTATCATCCCTGGAGTACCTTGCCAAATGCAGTCGATAGCAATAAAAGACATACTAGTCACCTTCTGCTTCTCAGCTTCTCTCCTTAAAGCACGAGCTCATTCAGTATATCATCTTTCTTCCAAGTTTACCACCCACTGCTTAGTCTCACAACCAATACCACATAATTTAGACCTTTTTGTTCCTGCAGCACTCCACTTCTGGATCCTAATCACATTTTTAGTAAGAATTTGCTAGGTTATGCTGCAGTCACAACCAACCAACCAACCAACCAACCCCAAAATCTCTGGCTTTCAACAACAAAAATGTATTTCTTGCTCATGTTATTCATCTGCTGCAGGCTTCTATGAGTTGGCTTTGTTTTTGCTCTACTTGTCTTCTTCATTCAGGGATCCAGCTGGTAGAGGGAGGAGGGCAACAGCAGAACCAGGTGATGGATAATTCTTAAAGCTTCTGCTCAAATGTGATTTATGTCACTTCAACTCACAGTGCACGGGCCAAAGTGAGTCACATGGCCAAGCCTAACAGTGGGATGGGGACCTGACAGTCACATGGCAACAGGTTGGGATGTATAAACTTCCCACAGGATGGGTAGCAAATAATTAAAAATGAATCTTATTTACCACTCTCCTTGTTTCCTGCTTTCCACTCATCCTAATCCCTTTTGTTTCAGAATTTGCCCTGAGACTTCTCCTTGTATTCTATTTATTTGTTTGTTTGTTTGTTTGTTTATTTATTTTGTGACAGAGACAGGAGAGAGACAGATAGAGACAGACAGGAAGGGAGAGTGATGAATGAGAAGCATCAATTCTTTGTTGTGGCACCTTAGTTGTTCATTGATTGCTTTCTCATATGTGCCTTCACGAGGTGGGGAGGGGGCTACAGCAGAGCGAGTGACCCTTTGTTCAAGCCAACGACCTTGGGCTTAAGTTGGTGAGCCTTGCTCAAGCCAGATGAGCCTGCACTTAAGCTGGTGACCTCAGGGTTTCAAACCTGGATCCTCTGCGTCCCAGTCCGACTCTCTATCCACTGCGCCACCGCCTGGTCAGGCTCCTTGTATCCTCTTATCTCCTTCCTTTTCCCTTAGGAGCATGAGGTCTTCCCAAGTATCCAAACTATCCTCTGCTGTTTTTCGGACATCATCCATATTCCTTACCTCCCAAAGATGCATTCACAGAGGCCTATTGGGGGCAAGCTCACCTCTCTCACCTTTCTTCCAACACGACTTATTAACCAACATTTGTTAAGAACCCTACCATGTCTATGAACTATGCAGTGATTTTACGTAAGACCCAGTAAGCCCCCTTAAGGAGCCCACTGCCCCATGCAGTGACTGGGAGAGATGTTTTTCCATAGAGATCATTGTTTTTTTCTTCTCTGCTTTTCTCCCTCAGGTTCAGTTTGAGGCCTGGCCTCACTTCCATATCCTCAGCATGCAATGCCAAGTGGTCAGACCTGGTTCAGCGTCTACCACTGCCCCTTCTCCAATAGGAAGAGAAAACAAGACAGAGTCCCGTACCTGCTCATGGGACCACAGGCAATATGTCTAGTGGTGAAGAGCAGAGATTCTGCAATCAGATAGTCTAGTGTTCAAACTCCAGCTTCACTTCTTAGCTTATGTGAGCCTGAGTGAGTAACTTAACTTCTCTCATCCTTTTCCTTCTTAGGATGGATTAAATGAGAAGAAATACATACAGAATATTTATCTACTACCTTCTTTCTTTCTATCTATCTATCTATCTATCTATCTATCTATCTATCTATGTAATTTTTTTTTTCATTTACACCATAGTGCCCAACACACAGTGTGCTCAACATGGTACCTTTACTACTCTATCCTTAAACCTAGTTTATTCATCACAACCTTCTCACTTCTGCACAGCTTGTTAGGAAGAGACTGTGTTTTCCTTTCCTCCACAGGACTTTGAGGTCTAAACCAGCAGCCTCAGCCCCTCCTTCTCCCATCCCCAGCCTGGTCCTCAGGACTCTGATGCTCCCTACCTTGTCTCTAGGTGGCTATGAGCTGGATGCCTCCCCCTCTGAAGATGACACAGTGACCTCAGAACACTGGGAAATGAAACTCAGCAAGCTGAAAATGTTCAAACCAGGTGTGGAGGGCAAGCAGAGACTGTGGTGTAGGGGCTGGGCCTGGACCCTAGTGTGGAACACAAGCTGGGGGGGGGCTTGTGAAGGAAGAGTCCCCGCCTGCCAGTATTATGTAACTAAAGCAGCATCGTGTAGAGTGGGAATCTGAGTTGTGGGGCATGATCTGGTCTCACAGGAGTCATCAAAAAGCAATAGTTATTAGGGAGGCATTCGAAGAAAGCCCATTAGGGCTCCCTGGTTTCAAAAGGTGGGGGTCTCTATAGAGAGTTTGGTGGGAGTGGCAGCAGTCTCAGGAAAAAATGTGCTGAAACGGAGTATTTGCCCTCATTTGAGGCAGCCACAAAAGTAGTTGTTTTGTCCCTGAAGACTAGGAAATTGCTTGTTTTCAACCATTCTAATGGGATGGGAGAGGTGCTGGGTAAATGGGTAGAGAGGGCGTGTCTCCTCAGGGGTGTCTCAGGGTGGGGAGCCATCTATCTAGCAAGGACTGATACATGTTTTTCAGGAAAATGAAGCTGTTGTATTATTAATTGGAAGGGAACACTCACACGTGTACTCTCTTTTTGAGAAACATGTGAGTTTATGATATAGCCCCATATATTAGCATTTTGAGGAAAAAGCATAGAAACTTATACATAAACTCTTAGTTACAAGGAATTAGGAATTTACCTGTTTCAGTTACTCCACGTTCTGACTGCTAGAATATTCTGTTAATAGAAATATCACCACAATTTCCCAAGATTCGAGAGTATGGGAAACTTTCATGAATGCATCAACCAATGAAAGACAGGCAGGTGATATTAATACTAAGTAGGCCTGACCAGGTGGTGGCACAGTGTATGGAGCATCAGCCTGGGACACTGAGGACCCAAGTTTAAAGCCCTGAGGTCTCTGGCTTGAGCGTGGGCTCACCAGCTTAATCATGGGGTCAATGGCTTGAGTGTGGGATCATAGACATGACCCTATGGTCACTGGCTTGAGCCCAGGGGTCACTGGCTTGAACCCAAGGTCTCTGGCTTGAGCAAGGGGTCACACACTCTGCTGGAGCCCCTCGGTCAAGGCACATTTGAGAAAGCAATCAGTGAACAACTAAGGTGTCACAACTACAAGTTGATGCTTCTTGTCTCTCTCCCTACCTGTCTGTCTGTCCCTGTCTCTCTATGTCTCTCTCAAAAAACAAAACAAACAAACAAACAAAAAAACTGAGTGGAATAGACATATGCAAAACAAAACCAAAATCCTAAGTAGAATTTGGTGATATTTGTTGGACAGTTCAGAAAGTGCCTTAGATTTTTGTAGGACCCCTAGCTTATTATTTCCACCATGAGATCTCATTCAATGCATAGGACTGAGGAAAGAGTTTTGGTTATTTGAGCTTTCTGGCTACTTGCATTCTAGATAAATAGGCTTTTGATGTACATGGCTTTATTTGTTTGTTTGTTTATTTATTTTAACCTAGTCAAGCTGAGGGCGAGGATGACAGAAGCTCACGAATACCAGATCTAGTTTGTGTGTAAAGGCAAAACCCTGGACTAGGAGTGGCTTACTCAGGACTGTTCTCCCTTTCTTCCTACCCTCATTATGATGCTTGTTAAATCAGAAGGTTGCAGGAGTTTCTAGGTAAGCTGGTTTTGCAGAAGACTGGTGACTTGGTGCCGCTCTTCCCACAGACGCGGACTTCTGCCTCCAGTTCGCCACGCTGTGCACTTTTGATCGTAAGTGTGACCAGCTGCGCAAGGCCTATGGGAAGGTGTGCTCAGGGACCCACTGCCAGCGCCAAGACTGCCTCCAGCAGCTCTTTGCCTTCTTCGAGGAGGCACCAGAGCTCCTCGCGCAGGGAATTCTGCTGTGCCCATGCGAGCCTTCCGATCTGAGCTGCGGGCAGCGCAGGCGCAACACCATCGCCCCCAGCTGCGCGCTGCCGTCTGAGACCCCCAACTGCCTGGAGCTGCTGCACATCTGCAACTTGGACAAGCAGTGCAGGTGCAGGGCTTGGTGCGGGTGGGCAAGGTAGCCAACGACACAGTGCGCACCACTCCCTCCAGACCGCCTGCTGTGCAGGACTGGGTCTGACTCTCCAGGGGCCGACTTAACGACAAAGCTATCCTTCTATAGTTTATGAAACTTATTTCTCAAAAATAAAAAAGTGTGTATATATATATACACACACACATATATATATCACATTTGTGTAAAAACTCAAAAAGAAAATACATTTGTGTACAAACTTTGGAAAGTGTAAAAACATAATAATATCACTCAAAATCCATCTCCTGAAGATAATATGCTATGCTTTGGGGAGCATTTCCTTCTGGCCCTTTATATATATATACTGTAGATAGATAAAATTTGATATTTTGGAAATATATTTGTATCATTTTTTCTTTTTTTTTTTTTTAGTGAGAGAAAGAAAGAGCGCAGACAGACAGGAAGGAAGTGAGATGAGAAGCATCAACTTGTAGTTGTGCCACCTCAATTGTTCACTGATCGCTTTCTCATACGAACCTTGGGAAGGGGGCGGCTACAGCTGAGCCAGTGATCCCTTGCTCAACCCGCAACCATGGGTCATGTTTATGATCCCATGCTCAAGCCCACCACCCTGTGCTTAAGCTAGTGAGCCTGCACTCAAGCTGGCAACCTCAGGGCTCCTAACCTATGTCCTCAGCATGCCAGGCCACACTCTATCCACTGTGCCACCACTTGGTCAGGCTGTATCTTTTTTTTTTTTCTTAAGTGAGAGAAGGAATAAAGATGAGAGACTCCCGCATATGCCCCACTGGGATCCACCAGCAACCCCATCTGGGCTGGTGCTTTAATCAACCAAGCTATTTTTTAGAGCCTAAAGCTTTTGCACTGGGACCAACCACGTTATCTTCAGTGTCTGGACTATGTTCAAACCAATTGAGACACTGGTGTGGGAAAGGAAGAGGGAAAGAAGGGGGAAAGGGTAAAGGAAAGAAGCAGATGGTCACTTCTCCTGTGTGCCCTGACCGGTAATCAAACCCAGGAGGTCCATATGCTGGCTGATGCTCTATCCACTGAACCCCCAACCAGGGCCTATTTGTATTTTATATTGTATCTTTTTTTCATTTATAGTACATATCTCATGAGCATTTTGTGGTGAAGACAAGCTCTTAAGTCAAACAGATCTGAATTTAAGTTCTGGGTCTGTGTGACCTTGAGCCCACAATTTAACCTAAACTTCCATCACTTAACCCAGGTTTCTACTTAGTCCTCTGTAAAAACTGAGACAATAATGCGGACCTCATAGGATTTCTGTAAGAGTTAAAGTACATAATTTATGTAGAGTACTTAACTGCTGGTGCAAAGTAAGTGCCCAATAAATGGTGGTGCTTATTTTGTCATTTATTGTCCATTGACAACTTGATTTTTAAGAGCCTATATTGTACTCTATTTTATAGATGCTCCATACTTTATTTAATTATTCACTATTGTTGGATATTTAGGTTCTTTTCTAAGTAATGATACGTAAGTATTACTCTTGTTTATTAATCTTTGTGAACAAATCCTATTATTGATTAGGATGTGTTGCTATGGCCCTGGCCAGTCGCTTGGTGGATAGAGCATCAGCCCTGTGTGAAGATGTCCCAGGTTCAATCCCCAGTCAGGGTACACATGAGAAGCAACCATCTGCTTCTCTTCTCCTGTCTCTCCCCCTTCTCTCCCTCTTCCCCTCCTGCAGCCAGTGGCTCAGTTAGTTCGAGTGTGACCCTGGGTGCTGAGGATAACTCAGTTGGTCCCAACAAATCAGCCTCAGGTGCTAAAAATAGCTTGGTTGAGTCAAGCACTGGCTGAAGATGAGGTTGCCTGGTGGATCCCAGTGGGGGCACATTTGGGAATCTGTCTCACTATCTCTTTTCTCTCACTTAAAAAGAAAAAAAAAAGGACGTGTTGCTACAAGTACCATTACAGAATCAAAGCACATGAAGATTTGTAAGATGTTTGATATATATTCTCCAGCCCACTTCTGTTCTGGCTTTCCTCTGCCTTCTTATGACAAAACATTCACCAAATTGAAGATATCATCTATTCTAGTGACATTCGTTACCAACATTATTTTGCAACCTGGCTCTACCACTTACTTCTCTGAAACCTTGGGCAAGTTATTTAATCTCTGATCCCACTTTCTTCTTCTGCAAAATATCACATAGTCAGAGCTCTCCATAATCATAATACTAACACTTACTGAGTACTTACTGTGGACTATGTACTGTTTTAATACTTTCATGTATTAACTATCTAAACCTCACAAGAACCCTGTAAAATATATGCTGTTTTTTTGAAGGAAAATCCAATTTTATTTTATTTTTGTTTTAGGTATTATTTATTCATTTTAGAGAGAGGGGACAGAGAGGGGGGTAGGGGCAGGAAGCATCAACTCCCATATTGCCTTGACCAGGGAGGCCCAGAGTTTCAAACCAGCAACCTCAGCATTGCAAGTCGATGCTTTACCCACTGCACCACTGCAGGTCAGGCTATTTTTATTTTTTATAGAAAAATAAAATTACCTGACTGGTGGTGGCACAGTGGCTAGAGCATTGAACTGGAACACTGAGGACCCAGGTTTGAAACCCCGAGGTTGCCAGCTTAAGCATGGGATCATCAACATGATCCCAAAATTGCTGGCTTGAGCCCAAGGTCTCCAGCTTGAGCAAGGGGTCATTGGCTCAGCTTGAGCCCCCATATGAAGCAATTACTGAACAACTAAAGTGACACAACTATGAATTGATGCTTCTCATTTCTCTCCCTTTCTATGTGTTTCTCTCTCTAATAAATAAACAAATAGATAGATAAATAAATAAGTAAGTAAAATAAAAAGATACCACCACCTTGGCTGGATAGATAGCTCGGTTGGTTAGAGAGTCATTCTGATACACAAAGGTTGCAGGTTTGATCCCTGGTCAGGGCACATGCTGGAATAGATTGTTGTTTCTGCCTCTCTTTCTCCCTTCTTCTCTTTCTCCAATCAGTAAATAAAAATTAAATAAATAAAATCAAGCCCTGGCCAGGTTGCTCAGTGGATAGAGCATTGTCCCTGTGCACCGAGGTCGATCCCTGGTCAGGGTACTTAGGAGTACACAACTAAGTGGAACAACTAAGTGAAACAACCAGTTAATGCTTCTCTCTTTCTCTCCTTTCCTATCTTTCTCTCCCTCTCTCTTAAGTCAATGGAAAAATAAAAATAAAACCAATCTTCTGTTGACAAATGAAGAAGCCACAGCAGAAAAAGGTTAAAGAACTTGGTCAAGTTTACCCAGGTAGTAAGTCAGCTTTTAATAAGGTTTGGAATGAAGCCTGGCTTAGAGTCTGTGCTCCTAACTTCTCTGCCATATTGCCCATTATTGTGCTGGTAGCTATTATTATTACATAACAAGTGTTGGATTAGATGATAAAGATATTGTTCCTTCCTTCAAAGAGTTTGCATTTTAGCAGGGATGAGAAATAAGTAAGCCACCAGTGTGACACCAAGCAAAATATAAGGAAAACTGCAGAAATGTATATAGAAAAACACTCATAATTCCATCATCTGAAGATAACCAACTTTATATATTGTAGGATGAATGTTAATTATAACAATATCTAATGCTTATTAAACACTTAATAAGTACCAGGCACTATGCTAAATATTGTACATACATTCTCTTATTTTATTCTCACAAAAATCCATGATCTCTGTTTACAGTGAAGGAAACTGAGGTTAAAGAAGCTGCCTGAGAACTCATAACTAAGGGTAGTGGAACCCAAATTCAGAGTGATATGCTATAGGGACTGGGGTGATAGTGCATTTAGTTGTGACAGACTTCACTGGGCCAGGCTCTGAAGGCAGAGGGGGATTTGGCATGAAGGTGGTATGTCAGCTGAAGGGGCAGCAAGGGGGAAGGCTGCGGGCCAGGCCCTTAAAGGAAATTCTTGAATTTTCCTTCTTCCAGATCACGCCTGGATGCTTTTCAGACTCACTGCCATCCCATGGACATCCTAGGGACCTGTGCTACAGAGCAGTCCAGATGTGTGCAAGCATACATGGGGCTGATTGGTGAGGCCAGGGGGTGTACGTAGGGAGCCCATATGTTGATGTTGGGATGAGAATGCTCTGGCTTCTGAACCCAAATGGAGTACTCCTGAGACAGGTGGGAGAGGTGGGAGCTGATGCTGGGGTTGACCGAAGCCGTGGCAATCCTCTCTTTACCCCACAGGGACTGCCATGACCCCCAACTTTGTCAGCAACATCAGTGCCAGTGTTGCCTTAAGCTGTACCTGCCGAGGCAGTGGCAACCAGCAAGAGGATTGTGAGCAGCTGGAAAAGTCTTTTTCCCACAACCCCTGCCTCAGTAAGTGTGCTTCATCTGCTCTCTCCCTGGTGGCTGGGTCTGCTGGACCCAGGGAGAGGAACAAGATCAGCCCCATTTGTCTCCTGCAGAGGGAGCAGCCCCCTCCTCAGAACAGGCTACATCCGCCAGCCTGCGCCTTTCTTCCTTTCTCCTGCTCCCTGGGTGACCCCCACACTGCCTGCTCAACCTTCCCGGCAGGATGAGACAATATCCCATTCCCAACTGCCATCTGTCTACCCTCCTGTCTCCCAGAGTCCCTGAGACATTTCCTTTCCCTCCTTGGGATCCTGAGAAATCTCCAGAATCTGTCCCTTTCCAATCTACCTTTTCTTCCTCCTCAGTGGACGCCATTGCGGTTAAGATGCATTTGCATAAACAACTCTTATCCAAGAACAAGACAGACAATTCTACCTCACCCGTGATGGGACGCCAGGTAGGGCCTCCTCTGTTACAGTCCTCATACCTTTACTTAACCGTCTGGGGGAAACCCAGAAAGGCAGACGTGGGGATCATGGGGATGACCTCCTTGTTGTCACAAATACTCTAGACCTGTAATGGACACCTTAGGGGAAGGGGACAGTCCTTGACTGAGGCTGAGGTGGTGATGGGGTGGAGCTGACTTCATTGCCTTTCTTCCACAGAACCTTGCTCTGAGGCCATGGCCCTGGATGCCCTCTCTTTTATCCTGCACACTTACCCTGATTCTGCTCCCAAGTTTCTGCTAGCTGGACTTCCCTGGGACCCTCATCCCCTTTACTACACTGAGCCTGACCTGCCACCTGCAAGAAGTGAGGAAAGGACATATCAAGGAGGTGCAGTATACAACATGACAACCCTGACCACCCACTCCCACCACCGCCACCGTACATCACACAGTGACTGGCTAAATTCTCATTTCCTACACATCTAACTCAGGCTGTCCCTCCTTTGGAACTGGTCACCACAGTTTGGCCATATCGTCTGGTGGTGACCAGCTCTACTAAGCTCTCTCCTGATCCCTTCCCACCAGGTCCTAACAAATCAGTCATTCTCTATTGCATTCTCCAGGTAGTCAGGGCTGGGTGTTCTGAGGCAGCCTAGAAACACGTTCACCACTGTTAGGAAAACTGGAGCCAAGTCCTGCCCCCTTGTCTCCTCTTCTGCTGCCTGCCCTGCCTTGGAATCCTACAGAGCGTTTGAGTATCAGGAGCTGGAGCATCTATGCCTTGCTTTTTTCCTGCTATTGTCCCAAAGTCCCCCCAGCCTCTTGGATCATGATTAAACATTTTGACTTAAAACTTTGCTCTTTTTTCTATTTTTTCATTTTGTGAATTTATACAGAACTAGACATTTTATAGACAGAAGAGCACAGACCAGGTGATCAGGAGACATATCAACTCTGCCACCAACTGCTGTGTTGCATTGCATAAAGTGTCAACCTGGAATGCTGAAGTTGCTGGTTTGAAACCCTGGGCTTGCCTGGTCAAGGCACATATGGGAGTTGATGCTTCCTGCTCCTCTCCCTTTCTCTCTCTCTCTCTCTCCTGTCTCTCTAAAAATGAATACATTTTTAAAAAATTTTTTTAAATAAAAAAATTTTAATTTCTTCTTGATAATTATCTACATCACCCAAATTTTCCACAAAATCCTTATATTGTACTTTAATTGCTAACTTTTCTGAGTTACTACCATGTGTAGCAACTCAGGCAAGTCTCTCAGTCTCTCTGTGTCCAGAGTTGGAAGAAGAAAATAGCTTATATGAGGCTATGGACCCATATCTGTCCAAGCTCCAGCCATTTCTGGGATACTGCCTGGGATCTGCTATAGCAGCTTAGAGGGGAGGGTCCTTATTACCACAGCATTTATTGAGTACTTGCTTGTGTTATTGGTCTGTTACACATTATAATGGGGGCCAGAGGAAAGGAGAGACTGGTCCTTGGTCTAATTAGCAATCTTATTGGGATAAAGAAATAGCCACCTATGGAAAGTAGTTGGAAGAATATATTTGCAGAGCTGTGGACAGTTGTCTATTAACTCATTCACTCGCTCTTTCCATAAGCACCTGGCTGCAAGGCTCTGTGCTAAGTGCAGGAGATTCCAAGGTGAGATTCCCAGTGAGCTATCCGGTCAGAGCATTATGTATTAATTTTTTTATCCTCCAATACTTGACTCTGTCAGTCATTAGCTATGTGACGTGGTCTTAACCTCTCTAGGTCTTATTATCCATATCTGTAACATGGAAGAAATCTAGATAGAACGTCCTCCCAAAGTGCAGAGGTTGCCAGTTTGATCCCCAGTCAGTGCATGTACAGGAACAGATTGGTGTTCCTGTCTCTCTCTCTCCTCTTTCATTAAAATCAATAAAATAAACATAACTTGACCTGTGGTGGCCCAGTGGATAAAGTGTCAAGCTGGAACATGGAGGTTGCTGGTTCAAAACCCTGGGCTTGCCCAGTCAAGGCACATATGGGTAGCAACTACTATGAGCTGATGCTTCCCACTTCTCTCCCCTCTTTCTCTCTCTCTCTCTAAAAAAATAAAATAAATTTTAAAAATAAACATTAAAAAAGAAATAAATGAGAGCCCTAGCTGGGTAACTCAGTTGCCTAGAGCCTCCTCTCAATATGCCAAGGTTGTAGGTTCGATCCACAGTCAGAGCACATAGAAGAATCAACCAATGAATACATAAATAAGTGGAATAACAAAACAATGTTTTTCTCTCTCCCTACCTTTCTCTTTCTCTCTAAAATCAATAAATAAGCCCTGGCCCGATAGCTTGGTAGGTTGGAACATTGTCCAAAAGTGCAGAAAATTGTAGGCTCAATCCCTTGTCAAGGCACATACAGGAGCATATCAATGTATCTGTCTCTCTCTTCTCTCTCTTCCTCTCTCTCTACAATCAATAAAATAAACATACTTAAAAATCAATCAATAAAAAACTTTTTAAAGAAATGAGATAATTGGCCCTGGCTGGTTGGCTCAGTGGTAGAGCATCAGCCTGGCGTGCAGAAGTCCTGGGTTCGATTCCCGGCCAGGGCACACAGGAGAAACACCCATCTGCTTCTCCACTCCTCCCCCTCTCCTTCCTTTCTGTCTCTCTCTTCCCCTCCCGCAGCCGAGGCTCCACTGGAGCAGAGATGGCCCGGGCACTGGGGATGGCTCCTTGGCCTCTGCCCCAGGTGCTAGAGTGGCTCTGGTCGCAACAGAGCGACGCCCCAGAGGGGCAGAGCATCGCCCCCTGATGGGCATGCCCGGTGGATCCCGGTCGGGCGCATGTGGGAGTCTGTCTGACTGTCTCTCCCCGTTTCCGGCTTCAGAAAAATACAGAAAAAAAAAAGAAATGAGATTATCTATGTATTGATAAAAGTATTGTGACTGACACATGGTAAGAACTCAGAAAAGTTAGCAATTAAAGTACAATATAAGGATTTTGTGGAAAATTTAGGTGATGTAGATAATTATCAAGAAGAAATTAAAATTTTTTATTTTAAATTTTTTTTAATTTATTCATTTTAGAGAGACAGGAGAGAGAGAGAGAAAGGGAGAGGAGCAGGAAGCATCAACTCCCATATGTGCCTTGACCAGGCAAGCCCAGGGTTTCAAACCAGCGACCTCAGCATTCCAGGTCGACACTTTATGCAATGCACCACCACAGGTCAGGAAATTAAAAAATATTTAAAATCTCACTCTCAAACTTCCAAACCTGCTCCCTGCACATCGGTGCACACAAGAATCTATGGGTAAGTATCATTTTTACATAGTGGGAGCAGGCACTGCATATTGAAGGGTTACGTCAGAGCATCTTTCAGCATCCATGAGTAGAGCTCTGGTTACATCATCCTTTTTATCAGCAGCATAACATGGACTCATATGAATACATATAACTACATACATAGTTTACTTAACCAGTTTTGTGTTGATGGATATTTGCTAGTTTTCTCATTTTTATCCAGCCAAGTTTTAAGGCAACGAGAAGGCGACTGGGAGTAAGATGTGCAGAGGAGCTTCCAGAATGGTGGGAATAGGGAAGCCTCTCCTTATACATTCTCATATCCCCATAGCCAGCCCTAGCCCAGGAAATACCCAACAACCTGCCTCCCTACAATCTCCAGTGGGACATCCCCTTCTTCTCCTCCCAGGAAGATTTCTGAACCATCAAGGCCTCTCCATTTGTTTGGCTCCATTAGACTAGGGCTGGGGTGTGAATGGTACAGTCATTCCTTTCCTTTCTAAGTGCTTGAATTAGACTAATAGGTCATCTGCGCTTTTCTCTGAAGAAGGTCCAAATTCCTGGTAAACAACCAGACCACTCCCCCAGCCCAGGGCCTAGAGCCAAGACCGAGGGTGGGGGCATAGTGGCTGGACTGAAGCTTTTAATGGTATCATGGCTGGCTGGGATGGTTAATGCCATTAGACTAGCTTCTGGGTAATAAGGTGGGAAGGGCTGCTGGCAGCAGTGATAAGCGGAAAGTACTGAATTATAGGCCTCTGCATGGTGGGGGTGGAGCAGATTGTCTTTTAAACAGTTATCTTCAAATTTACTCATTCAATCATTCAGTCAGTCAATGAACCTTTAAGAGCACTTGCTCTGTGCCAGGGTGTATTTTCAAGATGTGTCCCTACCCACTTATGTGCTGCCATTTCAATGAAGGGGCATCCCTGGACTCTGGCAGTAGTGCCTTAAGTGGGCTTCTGGATCCCCTTTTTTTTTTTAATGAGATTTTTTATTTATTGATTATAGAGAGAGGAGAGAGAGAGAAAGAAAGGTAAGGGGAGGAAATGGAAGCATTATCTCGTAGTTGCTTCTCGCATGTGCCTTGTCCAGGCAAGCCCAGGGTTTTGAACTGCGACTTCAGCATTCCATGTCATCATTTTATCCACTGTGCCAGCACTGATCAGGTCTCCTGGAACTCTTTAGTTATCCTGGTTGACTATAATGCTCAGCTGTTTGACCTTGGGAAATATTCATTATCCCTCTGAGCCACCATTTCCTCATCTACAGTGGAGATGTCAATAGGAATACCTAACTTAAAGGGTTACAGTTTTTGTTTGCTTTGTTTTTAATACATACATCAGCAATTTAATTTCAACTAAAAAACTAATTGTCAATATCAATTAATGTTTATATCAATTAAAAAATTTTTTAAATATTTTATTTATTCATTTTAGAGAAAGGGGGACAGAGAGAGAGAAAGGGAGGAGCAGGAAACATCAAATCCCATATGTACCTTGACTAGGCAAAACCCAGCAACCTCAGCATTCCAAGTCATTGCTTTATCCACTGCGCCACCACAGGTCAGGCATTTATATCAATTTTAATGGTTTTGCCTGGCCTGGTAGCTCAGTTGGTTAGAGCATCATCCCAATACAGCAAAGTTGTAGGTTTAATTCCCTGTCAGAACACATACAAGAATCAACCAATGAATGCACAGATAAGTGGAACAACAAATAGATGTTTCTCACTCTCTTCCCTTTCCTCTTTCTCTAAAAATCAATTTTAAAAATACCATAGCCCATAGCCAAGGGTCTTGTAGCTGCAAATGACAGAAACATTGGGATTACTCAGTGAAAGGGAGTGTCACACAACCCATTCCCAGGAAGTTCAGCCAGGCCTTGAGGGAGCTGGAATTGGCGAGTCAGAACCAGATTTGAGTCCCACCTATTGTAGGCCTAGACATCATGAACCATCTACTTCATTCTCTCGTTCTCTCTGCAAACCTACTTCCTCTGCATGACCTTCTGGGTCCAGCAACTTCAGCTAAATCATTTCCTATCCCAATTCCTGTTAGGTCAGCAGAAGGAGGGATGCATGGGCCTGATGAGTTTTATAAGAAGTTTATTTATGCATCTGTAAAACAGATGGGCTGAGACCCTAGTGGCATCAGCGGAGAGCTTCAAGAAGGAGGTGTCTGATATAGGAGTTGCTGCAGGCATTTGCTGGCATGGGCTTGGGTACACCTGGACACGCTCAGATTAGCATATCCTGGTTTGTTGCCTTTGGTCACTGACTATCTCCCTTTCCCAACCCTCAGGTCCCTCCCAATGGCCTTGTACCAAGGACATTTCCCAGGACCTTCCCAGGGTGGTGGGAATTGCTTAACGAGAGGGGGAGGTTGGGTGAGGGAGATGTTTAATGAAGAAGGTGCCTTAGTAGGAGGTTGGGTGAGGGGAATTTGAGTTTAAAGGAGTTTTGGGCCTGACCAGACGGTGGCACAGCGGATAGAGCATCGGACTGGGACGCAGAGGACCCTGTTTTGAGACCCCAAGGTCGCCAGCTTGAGCACGGGCTCATCTGGTTTGAGTAAAGCTCACTAGCTTGAGCCCAAGGTCGCTGGCTCAAGCAAGGGGTCACTCAGTCTGCTGTAGCCCCCTGGTCAAGACACATATGAGAATGAGCAATCAATGAACAACTAAGGTGCCCACAGTGAAGAACTGATGTTTCTCATTTCTCTGTCCCTATCTGTCCCTCTCTCTAACTCTCTCTGTCTCTGTTACACACACATATACACACACAAACAAACAAACAAACAAACAAATAAATAAATAGGCTTTGGATTTAAAGGAGCCCTGAACCCAAACTAACAATTCCAAGTACATAACAATTCCAAGTACATGGAAAATTCAATTGTCTATGCATAGGTTCTAGTTTGGCTTTTCTGAATTGAGAGTTCATCCCAGGCCTGTCAGCTGGGTAAAGAAAGCAGATCCACATGCTACTGAAGTAATTACAGGAGGGCAGTTCTCAGAGAAGTCAGTGTGCCTCACTAGTACCCCCAAAGGCATAGATTCTTTTCAGGGAATTGGGGTGAATCTTAATCACCTGAGGTCCAGCTTTGCTTCTTTTGTGGCTTCTTCCATGGCCTAGGAGTGTCTTCTCTGAGCTTCCTTCCCGGATGCCCTGAAAGTATGGGAATGCAGGAACACAGTGCAGATAATTGTAGCACCTTTGGGTCTGAGAACCATTTAGGGGGCTAGATCTGAGAGGTTCTTTTTTTTTTTAACTTATTTATTGATTTTAGAGAGAGGGAGGAAGAGAGAGAGAAATAGAAACATTGATCTGTTTCTCTATGTGCCCTGAATGGGGATCGAACTGGCAACTTTTGTGTATCGGGACGATGCTCTAACCAATCAAGCTATCTGACCAGAGCTGAAAGGTTCTTTATGACTGCAGAAGGAGGCTTTGCTACTGTAGGACTTGCTAGATTTTTGGTCCTTGCATTTGAAGAGGAAGGCAAAGTGAAGAGGATCAGAATATGCCACCCCCAAAATATGCCATTTTGGCATAAGGATTATTTTTACTTGAAGGCAACTCAGAATCAATAGAAGCAGGAAAGAGTTCTCTGCCCACGCCTTATCTGCTGAAAAGCAGGGCATAACTGAAGACAGGAAGTCAACCAAGATGAATTTGCATAAATGGACATTACTTAAATAGCCCTTACCTTCCATTAGTTTCCCCCATATATTTTCTACTCACCCACAATTTATTGTGCTTTGGAGCCCAAACCCTTTTTCCTTTGTTAAAAGGGTTTATAAGGTTCAGAGTCTAACCCCGAGCCTTATTAGAATTTTACTTGTTTTCTGCAGGTAAATATTAATAAAAAGTTTTCCTTTTCTTCCATTAATCTGTCTTTTTTTTTTTTTTTACAGAGACAGAGAGTCAGAGAGAGGGATAGATAGGGACAGACAGAAACGGAGATGAGAAGCATCAATCATCAGCTTTTTGTTGTGACACCTTAGTTGTTCATTGATTGCTTTCTCATATGTGCCTTGACCGCAAGCCTTCAGCAGACCAAGTAACCCCTTGCTCAAGCCAGCGACCTTGGGTCCAAGCTGGTGAGCTATTTGCTCAAACCAGATGAATCCACGCAGAAGTTGGCAACCTCAGGGTCTCGAACCTAGGTCCTCTGCATCCCAGTCTGAAGCTCTATCTACTGTGCCACCACCTGGGCAGGCTAATCTGTCTTTTGTTAGCTTAATTCACAGGCCTGCAGTTCTGAGAGGGTAGAGGAAAAGGTTTTTCCTCCCCAACAGAAGCATTGCCAACATCCTCATCTGATAACTCTCCATCTTTGCCTCTGTATCTCCTCTGACCAACAGCCATAAACTCTCACTCTCATTTCTCTCTTGAGATTTCTGGTTCTTGGAAATTCCAATCTTCTCTCCTTCTCTCAGGTAGAAGCCTATACATCTGGAACCTGGGAGACTTGCTACAATAAAATTCCATCTTCAGACACTGAGCTGGTCAGGTCTTGTCTGACACACTGTGAGTGAGTGTGAGGGTGGAAGAGAGACAGAGACAATAATAATGGCCAACTGTTATTAAGAGCTTAATGTGTATAAAGCACCATGCTAATGGCTTAATGAACATTATCTCATTTACTTTTCAGAACTATTCTATTTTATTTTCCTTGTTTTACAAGGGGTCTTAGAGAGGACAAGCAACTTGTCCCAAGTTATAGGACTAACAGGTAGCTGATCCTGATCCAGAATCAAACTTCAGTCTTCCTGACTCTCATGCACAATCTTTGATCCACATTACATTTATCCAGTGTTGGGGTGAGACACCCCCCCTATCCTAAATTACAACAGAGGACACAACGAGGGGTATAGGGTCAGAGGGAGCTCTTTTAGGCTGCAGAGATGGTTTCCTGAAAGAGAAACTATTTGGGCTGGGCCTGGATGAATTAGTAAGGTGTATTAGGCAGAAATGGGGGAGGGGCACCCTAGAGATCAGAGTGAGCAAATGCAACAAGTACTCTTCTTTGGCTGGAATTCTGTGAAGGAAGGTGTTCCCAGGTCTTCCTGTCACTCATTTCCCCACGGTTTTATGGGAGGGGGTCTCCTGAGGGCACATCTAATTGCTGAGCTGCTGCCGTGAAAGCCAGGCCTTGTGGAGCTTCCTTATTCTTAGGGAACTGATGTGCAGGATTTTGGCCTCACATGCTTGACATCCATGGTCATGGGGAGCTCCATGGCTCATGGCCCCCTCATTGATATCCCAGGGCACAGAGGTCAGTGTGCATGGGTGAAAAGCTGAAGTGAACCTCTGTCTGAGCTGGGAACAGTGACAAGTAGGACTGGAGAACCCATCCCCCACAGAGGGATCCCAGCAAATAGCCTCTCCCTGGTGCTGACCCCTCTACCAGTGCTGTGGTCAGCTGAAGTACCAGGACATTTGTTTCAAGAGTCTGGTCTTCCCAGACTTTGGTTGGATTTCAGGTTCCCATGGAGGCTTCTTCCTGCTAGGTACACACCGTGGGCTGTGTAGCAGACAGTAAGTTGGCACAGAGATGAGGACATGTTTTGTGGTGGAGACAGACAAATAATAGTGAGAGACATCATTATCTGAGCATTTCGTATGGGTCAAACATTGCGCTAAGAGCTTACATGTGTATCCTTTTTTTTTTTCAGTGAGAGGAAGGGAAGCAGAGACAGACTCCCACATGCAACCTGACTGGGATCCACCTGGCAAACCCATTAGGGGCTGATGCTTTGCCCATCAGTGCCCTTGCTCCAACTTGTTCTAATCGAGCCATTGCTACAGGAGGAGAGGAGAAGAGAGAGAGAGAGAGAGAGAGAGAGAGAGAGAGAGAGAGAGAAGTGAGAGGGGGAGGGGTGTAGAAGCAAATGGGTAATTCTCCTGTGTGCCCTGGCCAGGAATTGAACCCCAGACTTCCACACGCCCGGCCGACACTCTACAACTGAGCCAACTGGCAGGGCCTACATGTGTATCCTTCTAAAAGCTGAGCTGCCTCGGCCCTGCTCAGCAGTAGAGCGTTGGCCCGGCGTGTGGAAGTCCCTGGTTCGATTCCCAGCCAGGGCACACAGGAGAAGCACTCATCTGCTTCTCTACTCCTCCCCCTCTTGTTTCTCTATATCTCTCTCTTCCCTTCTCACAGCCAAGGTTCCACTGGAGCAAAGTTGGCCCGGACACTAAGGATGGCTCCATGGTCTCTACCTCAGGCGCTAGAATGGCTCCAGTTGCAACGGAGCAACACCCCAGATGGGCAGAGCATCGCCTCCTAGTGGGCATGTCCATTGGATCCTGGTCAGGCACATGAGTGTCTGCCTCCCAGCTTCTCATTTCAGAAAAATACAAAAAAAAAAAAAAAGAAAGAAAAGGCTCAGCTGCCTCATGGTCTTGTCTTTGTGTGGTATTAATCTTTTATCCACAATATTTTAAAATTTTTAAATAATTTTTGCACAGTCTTTAAAAAATACATAACAAAACTTAAAATTCTTTCCCCACCTGTCACCTGGCTAGACTCTCTTCTCTCTATATATACTCCTCAGAGGAGAGATTTAGGTCATGAATATACATCATTCAAGGGTCAGTTGTACCAGTAATTTTTCTAAGGTAATATTTTTTCACCTCACATGCATAATTAAACTTTTTCATAGCCCTTTGAGGGCAAGCATTATTATCCCCACTTTACAGATGGAGAAACAGATGTCTAGAAGTTAAACTTGCCTAATTCACAAGACTGTTCCCAGACAAATTGATTTGAAGTAGGCTCTGTGCATGCTGTAAAAGTGCATGTGATCAGGCCTGTGAGACTCCTTGAGGAAGGGGCAGTTAATTCACTGTGGGGGGCTTCAGTAGGAGGCAACAATTTGAATAAGATCTCAAAGGATAAAGAGAAGCTCCATAGATAATAAAAGTGTTTCTTAGGAAGGGAAGGAAGCCCAAGAGACGAGCATATCCTATAGTGGGATGTCAGAATGGAGGCCCTCTCATTCCTCCCTCTCGATGGTGGTGGGCCTGGCATTTAGGAGATTTGCCTCATTTCCCAACTGCCCTAGGCAGATACTGCTTGCCCTTTAAACAGACTCTATCAGAAAGCCTCTTTGTATCTTCTGAAAGAGACCATCTGATTCAGGCTGGTTCCTCACCCAACCCCCTCACCCCTGGGGGAAATCTGTGGTGAAGGAGCCCAGAAATGAACTCCTTCCTGGGCCAAATCAAATACACTTAATTCCTCAAGAATTACGCATCATGTCTTAGGGAATGCAGCTCTCTGCTTCAATGAGAGTCTGCTATAGTGAGAAGAGCACAATAGAAAGTGAATCTAGCTTGATCCGGAGTGTGAATCTCAGAAAAATTACAATTGACCCTCAAATGATGTGTGTATAGGGATGTTAGAGATGCTGACACCCCACCCTCCTCCATACAATTGAAAATCCAGGTATAACTTTTGACTCCCCATAAATTTGTCTGTCAGTAACCACAGGGGTATTGGTTCTAGAATTCCTCCCCATACCCAAATCAGCAGATGCTAAGTCCCCTGTTTAAATGGTGTAGATCAATGGATAGACCCTTACCATCTGTAATTCCAACAGGTATTTATTGGGAAAAAATGCATAAGTGGACATATGCAGTTTAAAGCTGTGCTGTTCAAGGGTCAACTGTACCTTATCAGCTGAGCAAATTCAAGCATATTGCTTGAGCTTGCCATGCTTCAGGCTCTTGATCTAGAAAAAGAGGCATCTGATAGGTTTGTCATAGGAATAGAAGATGGTTGGCTAGGGGATTTATTGACCTAATTATTTACTTCAGTGTTAGCTGTTAAGAACTTGTCAAATCGGATGTGAGGGCGATCTGGCTGCTACATCTGTCACCGCATTGATCGCCAGGGTTGATTCGACTGATCTGGCTGGCTAGGTGGGTGTCTCCTTCCTCCCTCACCACTCCATGTGCGTTCCTCCGAAGCTGCGTGCTCAGGTCGAAGAGGACGACCTTCCCCGCTAGAGGAGAGGACCGTAGGAGAACGTAGGGTAGTCAAGCTTCCAAGACTCCAGACACATCCAAGTGAGGCGCTGCATGTGGCAGTCTGCCTTTCTTTAAAAAATAAAAAAAAGAACTTGTCAAATCTAGTTTCTCCTGAAGGAAGTAGACAGTATGAGATCTCAGGATTTGGGTAGGACGGTGACTCCCAGCAAGTGGAGGGAAAGAGAGGAGGTGGTGGACAGAGCATGGACAGAATGTTTCCAGTCCCAAAGGCTGGTTGCCATGCTGGAACAATTCCATGAACCTCTCCCATCTCAGTTTGCTCACCATTAAAAGCCAATTCGCCTGACCTGTGGTGGCACAGTGGGTAAAAGCATCAACCTGGAACACTGAGGTTGCTGGTTCAAAACCCTGGGCTTCCCTGGTCAAGGCACATATGGGAGTTGATCCTTTCTGCTCCTCCCTCCCTCCTCTCTCTGTCTCTCTCTCTCTAAAATGAATAAATAAAATCTAAAAAAAAAAATCTCAGATTTGGGGGATAACTTTTTTGTTGTTGTTGTTTGTTTTTGTTTTGTTTTTTGTTTTTACAGAGACAGATAGAGTCAGAGAGAGGGACAGACAGGGACAGACAGACAGGAACGGAGAGAGATGAGAAGAATCAATCATTAGTTTTTCTTTGCGCATTGCGACACCTTAGCTGTTCATTGATTGCTCTCTTATACATGCCTTGACCGCGGGCCTTCAGCAGACCGAGTAACCCGTTGCTGGAGCCAGCGACCTTGGGTTCAAGCTGGTGAGCTTTTCCTCAAACCAGATGAGCCTGTGCTCAAGCTGGCGACCTCAGGGTCTCGAACCGGGGTCCTCTGCATCCCAGTCCGACGCTCTATCCACTGTGCCACCACCTGGTCAGGCTGGGGGATAACTTCTTAAAAAAAATTTAAAAAAAAAAAGCCAATTCAACTTCATGAATGTTGGCCAGACACTTCAATTGTTATTTCATCTGTTTTATTTTTAATTTTTTTTTTCATATTTGGCCTTATCCCAGAAGAGATTGAGGTTGCTTATAAAAAATACACAATACAGTGCTCTTCGTCACAGGAGTGTGCCCATGCCTTTCTTCTCTCTCTCCCTAAACCCTATGAGTCCCCATGAGACTTGCAACCAGGGGAGCAGTGGGCAGCAGCAGCTTCTCCTGGGCTAACCCCATGAACCTGTCTCCAAGGCCTCCTTTTCTCTGACTTTCCAGTGAGCCAAATTAGCCCCACAGTGGCTCTCCTGTTGCTTCTTCTGTCCTAAGCCCTTCCTTGTTTCACTATTGCCAGCATTAATAAGTATACTCTCAAAAAATAAAAAATATACAATACAACAGAATGAAAATAAAGGCATGGAAACCAGGGTGAAAAAGAAAATCAGAGTGATAGTATGATTTCAGTAATCTGTAATGCATGTGAAAAGGTCCTGCCTAGATTAATACCATTACCACAAAAACCCTAGTATATCCTGCTTGCTGGGAGTAGGGGTTAAGAAACTATCTTAAATAGAACCAAAAGTAATATTTCTGTCTTATAAATGAAGCCAAGTAATTCCTGTCCTGATTCCAGTATATAATTTGCATTTGTGTGTGTGAAGGAGGAGGAGAACTGCTTTGTAAATTATACAGTGTAGGATCCCTGTGTTTGTGCTTGGCAAGAGGTCACATGCAGCTGCCTCTGCTTTCTCTGCTGCCCAAGGAATTACAAAACCTGACCACTTGATTCAGGTGGGCATCCAGGAGAGAAAAGGCAAAGAAGAATAAATTTACATTAATATTTCAATAAGTTATACAGCCATGCAAAAATGTATTGAGGGCATATTATGTGCCAGCCAGTCTGCAAAGCACTTCACATTTAGTATATATCATATTTAGTGTAGTCTAAGTTCCATGATGGAGGATAAGTACCTAGGAGTAAAGGACACAGACTTGAGTAGGACAACCTGACAAGGTGGCGGCAGATATAGCATCTACCTGAAGACCCAGATTGGAAGCCAAGGTCACTCACTGACTTGAGCATGGAGTGTGGGGTCATAGATATGAGCCTAAAGGCTGTTGGCTTGAGCAAGGGGTCACTGGCTGGGCTGGAGTACCCCCGAAGGCACTATGAGAAAGCAATCAATGACCAACTGAGGTGCCATAACCAGGAATTGGCGCTTCTCATCTCTCTCTCTGTCTCTCTGTCTCTCTCTCTGTCTCTCTGAAAAAAAAAAAAAAAAAGTTGGGCAGAACAGGTGGGAGTCCTGCCTCTTTCAGTACCTTGCTGCATGCCCTTGATTATTGCGTTTGTTCCTCCACCTGCGAGCCCCAATTTCCTCTCTGCTTTTTGAGTGGTGGTAATGAACCCATAAGCTAAAGTATGTAAAGTGCTTTTTCCAGTGTTGGCACACAGTAAGCAACAGCATAATGCCCCACATTTTTTGACTGATAAGGATGGCAGGGGCACCCAACCCCTGAAACACTATTCGCCTGACACTCCCACAGCAGCTCGCTGGGTTTAATTGGGATGGTAACTGCAGCGGCCCACGTGGACGGAACCGCCGTTGGGAAGCCGCAAGCGGCGTGGCGTGCGGAGGAGGCTCCACCGCCTAATGCAGTTGTCAGTTAATTAAGGTAGAAGGTTATGTCATTAACTGCGGGATCGATGCAAAGGGAATTAAGAGGATCTGGCAGCGCCGCCGCCGCGCTTTCTGCGCAGGCCATACACCGAATTCAACAAAAATTCGATAGGCATTAGCGGACTATCAACGGCCGTTGAGGGCGCGGGGCTGCAGAGCGCGGGAGCTGCGCCTGGGTCTGGTCTGGTGGCTCCGGCTGGACGCAGAGCAGGTGCAGAAGGACAACCCGGACTGAGCCGCCTGGAGAACCTGCGAGGGGCCGGATGAGAGGCATGGGATGCGGGAGGTGATCGCCGGGGAGCATCGCAGCCTGACCCTGGAGAGGCTGGAGGCAACATTGAAACGTTCCAAAGTGGTGTCATGCTGTTCCCTAGAGCAGTGGTCCCCAGCCTTTTTTGGGCCACAGACCGGTTTAATGTCAGAAAATATTTTCACGGACCAGCCTTTAGGGTGGGACGGATAAATGGATCACGAGACCAAGACAACCGTCGAGAGTGAGTCTTAGCCTGACCAGGTGGTGGCAGAGTGGATAGAGCGTCAGACTGGGATGCGGAAGGACCCAGATTCGAGACCCCGAGGTCGCCAGCTTGAGCGCGGGCTCATCTGGCTTGAGCAAAAAAGCTCACCAGCTTGGACCCAAGGTCGCTGGCTCCAGCAGGGGGTTACTCCGTATGCTGAAGGCCCATGGTCAAGGCACATGTGAGAAAGCAGTCAATGAACAACTAAGAAGTCGCAACTTGCAACGAGAAACATGATTGATGCTTCTCATCTCTCTCCGTTCCTGTCTGTCTGTCCCTGTCTATCTCTGCCTCTGTAAAAAAAAAAAAAAAAAAAAAAGAGTGAGTCTTAGACCAGGGGTCCCCAAACTACGGCCCGCCCCCGGGCCACATGCGGGCCCCTGAGGCCATTTATCCACCCTGCCGCACTTCTGGAAGGCACCTCTTTCATTGGTGGTCAGTGAGAGGAGCATAGTTCCCATTGAAATATTGGTCAGTTTGTTGATTTAAATTTACTTGTTCTTTATTTTAAATATTGTATTTGTTCCCGTTTTGTTTTTTTACTTTAAAATAAGATATGTGCAGTATGCATATGAATTTGTTCATAGTATTTTTTATAGTCCGGCCCTCCAATGGTCTGAGGGACAGTGAACTGGCCCCCTGTGTAAAAAGTTTGGGGACCCCTGTCTTAGACGGATGTAACAGAGGGAATCTGGTCATTAAAAAAAAATAAAACATTGTTCAGACTTAAATATAAATAAAGCGGAAATAATATAAGTTATTTATTATTTCTCTGCGGACCGGTACCACGGCCAAGAGGTTGGGGACCACTGCCCTAGAGCACTTTGCCGGGCTCCCGCCAGTCTACTCCCTCTCATCCTTCGGGCATCCTTTGACACAGGGAAGGCGCCCTGACCTCTCCAGACTAGACCAAGCCACTGTGTAACCCACCCTCCCAGTACTTACTTCTCTTTCATGGCCTTTATCACGTGTCATAGATACAACTTTCTGGTCAGTGTCTTTCTCCCGACCAGATTGTAAACTCCAGGAGAACAGGACTGGGTAGGTAGGCCTGCCTTGCAGCCACAGAGCCCCAAACGTGGCAGGTGATCAGTACATATTTGCAGGAAGAACAAAGCCCCTCAGCTGGTGAGTTGGTAAGGTGAGGAAACTGAGGCTCAAAGATACTGAGTGGCCCTGGCCGGTTGGCTCAGTGGTAGAGCGTCGGCCTGGCGTGCAGAAGTCCAGGTTTGATTCCCGGCCAGGGCACACAGGAGAAGCGCCCATCTGCTTCTCCACCCCTCCCCCTCTCCTTCCTCTCTGTCTCTTTCTTCCCCTCCTGCAGCCGAGGCTCCATTGGAGCAAAGAAGGCCTGGGCACTGGGGATGGCTCCTTGGTCTCTGCCCCAGGCGCTAGAGTGGCTCTGATCGCATCAGAGCGTCGCCCCCTGGTGGGCGTGCCGGGTGGATCCCTGTCGGGCTCATGCGGGAGTCTTCTGTCTCTCCCCGTTTCTAGCGTCAGAAAAAAACTAACAAACAAACTGATGATTGATGCTTCTCAGCTCTCTCCATTGCTGTCTGTCTGTCCCTATCTATCCCTCTCTCTGACTCTCTGTCTCTGTAAAAAAAAAATCAATAAAGAAATTCTACTTTCCATAGTCAAAATATTATTTATACCTGTAGATAAAGGTATTGATATTATCAACCTACTAGAGTTGTTGTAAAGATTGCATGATGTATGCCAAATACCTGACATGTGGTAGATGTTCAATGATAGCTCCTTCCCCTACTCCTTTAAATATTTTATTTATTGATTGATTTTAGAGAGAGAGGAGAAGAGGGAGGTAGAAAGACAGACAGAGAGAGAGAGGGGGGAACATTGATTTGTGGTTCCATTTATTTATTTATTTATTGATTGATTGATTGATTCTTGTATGTGCCCTGACTGGGAATTGAACCCACAACTTTGGAGTGGTTGTGAAGCAATGCTCTAACCAGCTGAGCTACCCAGCCATGGCCCCCCACTCCTTTAAAATCTAGAATATTTTTAGTACTTTCAGCTTTCTCAGCTCAGTAATCCTGGAGTATCAGGGACAACAGCTCTGTCTCTCATTCCCTAGCATTCTTCTTATCACATTGTAGATTCATTCACCTTGTCCATTGGACCACTGAGTGAGAAGTAGTAATCAGATGGGTTGCTTGGCAGCTACAATACACAGAAGATGTGTGCAGTAAATGTTAGATCCGAGTGAATGCTCCTAAATCAATTGCACTACCCCAGAGACTTGGCTGGCAATGAATGAGAGTGTAAGATGCTTTTGACACACGCATGCAGGGTCTGATTTGAACAGAGATGTCTGCTCAAAGGTCCCCAGGGCAATTTTCTCCTGATTGATTTGCAACTTTCAATCTTAATGGAAAAGAAGCCAATTGTAAAGGAGATAGTTTTCTCTTTGAACCAGAAATCCTTGTTGTGCTTTTCTTTCTGAATTTAATGGGAAGCGGGTGGGGGAGGGGTGGGTACCAACTTCTATTACTTGCAAAGGGGCTACAGAGACCAAAGTTTACTGGGGGCGGGTGCTTCAGCGTGGGGATTGGAGTTGAGGAGAGGAGCTTCTTAACCTACACAGTCTCCTATGATTCTGGGGAACTGGCAGACCAGAAACTCCCTGTGATCACTGAACAATTGCAGATAGCAGATCAGGTCTTCAGCCATCACAGTCTATAGAGCCTAGGGTTAGGAGTCCCACCTGTAGACAAGGCACTTCATTTGATCCTGCCCTGACTAATTGCACAGGTGGTAGGGGGCTCATATGAGTCATTGATGTAAATGCAATTTGAGGAAGTTTGTAGACCTTATAAATATATTTGAAATCATGATTTTAAGCTAGAGAGCAGCAGCTAAAGCCTGATTTTTACCACAATAGCAGAAGCATCCGACCCTGAGAAGTTAAGAGCACAAGACTTGGAGTCAAACCTAGTCAGCTAGGTTTTAATCCTTGCTCATTGTGACTTGTCTACTTCTCCCTTAACCTTTCTGAGCCCCAAGTTCTTCATCTGTAAGGACAGGTGTGGTTTTGCCTGTCAGAAAAGGTTGTTGTGAAGATTAAATTAGATACTAAGGTGAGAGCTTAAGAAATGGTAGCCATTGTTAAAACTGTTCACAAATTGTCTGACCTGTGGTGGCGCAGTGGGTAGAGCATTGACCTAGAACACTGAGGTCATCGGTTCAAAACTGCACGTTTTGCCCTGGCCAGTTGGCTCAGTGGTAGACCATCGGCCCGGCATGTAAAAGTACCGGGTTTGATTCCTGGTCAGGGCACAGAGGAGACTCACCCATCTGCTTCTCTACCCTTCCCCCTCTCCTTCCTCTCTGTCTCTCTCTTCCCCTCCTGCAGCCAAGACTCCATTGGAGCAAAGCTAGCCCGAGCACTGAGGATGGCTCTGTGGCCTCTGCCTCAGGTGCTAGAATGGCTCTGGTGGCAACAGAGCAACGCCCCACATGGGCAGAGCATTGCCCCCTGGTGGGCATGCCAGGTGCCTGATGGGGCACATGTGGGAGTCTATCTGACTGCCTCCGTGTTTCTAACTTTGGAAAAATACAAAATACAAAAAAAATACAACATTCCACGTTTTCCCTGTCAAGGCACGTATGAGAAACAACTACTACAAGTTGATGCTCTCTGCTCCTTCCCACCTTTCTCTCCCACTCTTTCTCCCCATTTTCTAAAAATCAATAAATAAAGCCTTTAAACCTGTTCACAAATTTATCTGCCAGCTAATGTTTTGGAACAAAATAGGGAGTCTGGTCAACCAGGTCATTGTGGTCTTCAGAACTGATGAGCATACATGCTTTGCTTTGTCATCCCATGTTCCACTTCTCCAGGAATTGTTCCCATTCACAGCCCTTGCCAAAAAGCTAGATCTGAGCAGCCACGCATGTACCATGTGATCCTGTCCCCTTGACTACACAGAGACCAGGGGTGAACATTCCAAGTAAGCTGGACCAATCAGATTCTTCTCCTGGAAACTGACTCAATTGATTGTGGGGCATCATGTAGACTACAGAACTAGTACTGCCATTTAAAAAAATTCAAGGCCCTGGCCGGTTGGCTCAATGGTAGAGCGTCGGCCTGGCGTGCAGAAGTCCCGGGTTCAATTCCCGGCCAGGGCACACAGGAGAGGTGCCCATCTGCCTCTCCACCCCTCCCCCTCTCCTTCCTCTCTGTCTCTCTCTTCCCCTCCTGCAGAGAGGCTCCATTGGAGCAAAGATGGCCCGGGCGTTGGGGATGGCTCCTTGGTCTCTGCCCCAGGCGCTAGAGTGGCTCTGGTCGCGACAGAGCGACGCCCCGGAGGGGCAGAGCATCACCCCCTGGTGGGCAGAGCGTTGCCCCTGGTGGGCGTGCCGTGCCGGGTGGATCCCGGTCGGGCGCATGCGGGAGTCTGTCTGACTGTCTCTCCCTGTTTCCAGCTTCAGAAAAAAAAAAATTCAAATGGGCTTGACCTGTGGTGGCACAGTGAATAAAGTGTAGACCTGGATAAAGTGAGGTCGCTGGTTCAAAACCCTGGGCTTGTCTGATCAAAGCACATATGAGAGTTGAGGCTTTCTGCTCCTCCCGCCTTCTCTCTTTCTCTCTCCTCTCTAAAATGAATAAATAAAATCTTTAAAAAAAAACCCTCAGGCCCTGGCCGGTTGGCTCAGTGGTAGAGTGTCAGCCTGGAGTGCAGAAGTCCCGGGTTCGATTCCCGGCCAGCGCACACAGGAGAAGCGCCCATTTGCTTCTCCACCCCTCCCCCTCTCCTTCCTCTCTTTCTCTCTCTTCCCCTCCCGCAGCCGAGGCTCCATTGGAGTAAAGATGGCCCGGGCGCTGGGGATGGCTCCTTGGCCTCTGCCCCAGGCGCTAGAGTGGCTCTGGTCACAACAGAGGGACGCCCCGTAGGGGCAGAGCATCGCCCCCTGGTGGGCAGAGCATCACCCCTGGTGGGCGTGCCCGGTGGATCCCGGTCGGGCACATGCGGGAGTCTGTCTCTCCCAGTTTCCAGCTTCAGAAAAATACAAAAAAAAAAAAAAAAAGCCCTCAAACAGTCTTCTTAGAAATGAGCTTATATACTCAAAATACACCCTTACCTCAGTAAATTAATAAGCACAAATCAGGGCAGTTATTAAGCAGTGTCAACCACAAACTAGTTAAGAAACCTTTTTTCTTTCGTGTTTCTTGAATATTTTGCCATTATACTGAAAATCCCAAAGTGTTTGATTTGCAACAGCCTTTGCAGGTTCTAAAAAATTGCATCACATGATCAAATAATTTTTAAAAGGATATTGAGGACCTAAGGATGAGTGAAGTTAGAGGACTTACACTGAGATAATTAAAGAATCAGGGAAAGGGGGGAGGCTATCTGAGAGTGTGTGTTTCTAAATGTCTCTTATCCCCATCAGTAAAATGGGGATAATAATGTACCCACATCATATCATCGATCTGAGTATTAAATGAGATAGTGCCTGGCCCTGGCTGGTTGGCTCAGCAGTAGAGCGTTGGCCTGGTGTGTGGAAGTCCCAGGTTTGATTTCCGAGCAGGGCACACCGAAGAAACGACCATCTACTTCTCCACCCTCCCCCTCTACCTTCTCTCTGTCTCTTCTTTGTCTCTCTCTCTTTCTCTTCCCCACCTGTAGCCAGGGCTTTAATGGTTTGAGCAGGTTGGCCCTGGGCGGGTGCTGAGATTGGCTCTATTGCCTTGCCTCAGGATAGCTCAGTTGCTGAGCAATGAAACTTTAGCCCCAGATGGGCAAAGTGTCGCCCAGTAGGTGGCTTGCTGGGTGGATCCTGGTTGGGCACATGCAGGAGTCTGTCTCTCTGCCTCCCCACCTCTCACTTAATTATAAATAAATAAATAAATAAATAAACAAATTAATTAAATAGTGCAGTCCAGTGCCAGGCATATAAATTAAAATCAGTAAATTTTATTTTATTTTTTTTTAAATTTAATAATTTAAAGAAGCATCAATCATCAGTTTTTTGTTGCGACACCTTAGTTGTTCATTGACCGCCCTCTCATATGTGCCTTGACCATGGGCCTTCAGCAGACCGAGCAACCACCTTGCTCCAGCCAGTGATCTTGAACCCAAGCTAGTGAGCCCTGCTCAAACCAGATGAGCCCGCACTCAAGCTTGTGACCTCAGGGGTCTCGAACCTGGGTCCTCCACATCCCAGTCCAACACTCTATCCACTACGCCACCGCCTGGTCAAACAAAATCAGTAAATGTTTTATTAGCTGCTATGATCATAAAGTATGACAAGGCTTGCTGCTAGTGCCAGATTTTAAATGAAAATACTCTGAATTTAAAATTAAAGTAAATGTTCTGGTATTCACTTCAACCTGGTAGCTTTATGAGGGTACTGAGTCTCGGTTGCAGCAATTCCCTCAGAGCTTAGTGCCTATTCAATTTTTTTTTAAATAAACACTGAGCCCTCAATATGGTTACCACAGGACTGAAAGCAGTTAAAGGCTTTGAAAAGTAATATGGTAATTTTAAAGAGGATTCTAATGGTGTAGACTAGAGACACCAAAAAGTAGGACTCCATGGGCTTAGAAGCTCAGCATGGCCACAGGAAAAACTGTGACAAATTCTTAAATTTGCAAACATGAATTTAGTCAAGAAGTATTAACATGAATTGTTTTACCCCCCCAAAAATTCATATGTTGATGTCCAAACCCCCAGCATCTTAGAATGTAACCGTATATGGAAGTAGGGTCACTGCAGATATGACTAGTTGAGATAAGGTCATAGAGGGGTAGGGCAGGTCTCTAATCCAATACATCTAGCTAGTGTCCTTATAGAAAGGGGATAATTGAATATAGAAGGGCATACAGGGAGAATGTCAGAGATTAAGGTCTGGCTTCCACAAGCCAAGGAATGCCAAAGATTGCCAGCAAACCACCAGCTAGGAGAGAGAGGCCTGGAACAGATTCTCTCTCACAGTTTTTTTTGTTGTTGTTGTTGTTTTTTACAGAGACAGAGAGAGAGTCAGAGAGAGGGATAGATAGGGACAGACAGACAGGAACGGAGAGAAGCATCAATCATTTGTTTTTCATTGGAACACCTTAGTTATTCATTGATTGCTTTCTCATATGTGCCTTGACCGGGGGCCTTCAGCAGACTGAGTAACTCCTTGCTCAAGCCAGTGACCTTGGGTCCAAGCTGGTGAGCTTTGCTCAAACCAGATGAGCCCACGCTCAAGCTGGCGAGCTTGGGGTCTCGAACCTGGGTCCTCCGCATCCCAGTATGACACTCTATCCACTGCGCCACCGCCTGGTCAGGCCTCTCATAGTTCTTTAAAGGAACCAACACAGCTGACATCTTGACTTTGAACTTTCAACTCCAGAATTGGAGACAATAAATTTCTGTTGTTTTTTTTTGTTGTTGTTTTTTTTGGGTTTTTTTGCATTTTTCTGAAGCTAGAAACAGGGAGAGACAGTCAGACAGACTCCCGCATGCGCCCGACCGGGATCCACCCGGCACGCCCACCAGGGGCGACGCTCTGTCCACCAGGGGGCGATGCTCTGCCCATCCTGGGCGTCGCCATGTTGCGACCCTCCTGGGTGTCGCCATGTTGCGACCAGAGCCACTCTAGCGCCTGGGGCAGAGGCCACAGAGCCATCCCCAGCGCCCGGGCCATCTTTGCTCCAATGGAGCCCTGGCTGCGGGAGGGGAAGAGAGAGACAGAGAGGAAGGCGCGGCGGAGGGGTGGAGAAGCAAATGGGCGCTTCTCCTATGTGCCCTGGCCGGGAATTGAACCCGGGTCCTCCGCACGCTAGGCCGACGCTCTACCGCTGAGCCAACCGGCCAGGGCTCTGTTGTTTTTTAAGCCACCTGGTTTATGATACTTTATTACAGCCACTAATAAACAGGCAAACTAATATACAGCAAATATAATAGCAAACTAATATCAGGCAAACAAATCCAGAAATGCTACCCTTTTGACTCCCCCTGTGGTAATTCATGCCCAAGCCCAGGTGTTTTTTTTGTTTGTTTGTTTTTTGTTTTAATTTATTGATTCTAGAGATAGAGGAAGGGAGAGAGAGGCAAAAACATTGATTTGTTCCTGCATGTGCCCTGACCGGGAATCCAACCCACAACCTTTGCATATCAGGTGACACTCTAACTAACCAAACTAATCAGCCAGGGCAAGCCCAGGTATTTAAGTCTCTATGTGTGCTCCCTACCAACCATTTCTGTTTTAATAGCTCTTGCCAAGGACACTTTCAAGCAGCAGGCAGGATGATGTGGAAAGCCCTTGACCTATTAATCCCAAGACGAACATTATTAAGTCCAATCAACTACAACCATAGAATTTAAAAAAAAATCCTGCTTTGGTCTAAAGAGCTTAAAAATGTTTGGAATTATTTAGCTTTCACCTTAGTGTTTTATTAATAAGTAATTATAACTGCTGTACATTGATTGATTAATAGGGATCAGGGAGTTTGCTAAGCACTTTACATACATCATTTCTTTACTCTTCTCAACAACCTTAATAGATAAGAACTGTTATTATATACATTTTATAGATGAAGAACCCAAGACTCAGAATTAGCTCGTCTATAAGTGCACAGCTAGTCGGTAATGGAACTGACCTAAGATGCTAGTTGGCCTGAGCCCAAAGTCCATATTCTTTGGTCCCATGCTTCTATGTCTCCTGAGAGAGTCTGGGTCCTAGCACATAGAGAAGCTTGTAAAACATTATGTTGGGGAGAAAGAAACTTTTCTGTACTCTCAAGGTTCTTCCTGCTGATTTAATAATCAAATAGACATGAGACAGATTAACAAGAGAGAATAACCAAATTTAATACATACATATATATGGGAACTGCATATATGATACAATCATGAAAAGTTCAGAGACAGAAAGTGAAAGTGGGTATATAAGTCCTTCTGAGCCAAGGATGAGAGGCTTCACAAGCTAGATGCTGGGAGAGCACATGTTCAGTAATTAGTAGTTTGCCCTACCATCTAGATAGGTAAAAAGTCATTTCTGGTCTTAACTCTTATCGCAGGTCAGGCTCCTAATTTAAATTCTTCTAGATAGTTAGCAGGGAAATAAAAGTTTCTCTTGAGCATGCAATGTTTTGGTTCCCTTTAGCTCAAAATAATTTGCACATTGTGGATACACATCTAGGGCCAGCTGTTCTGAATCCCTCCCCTTATCTGACTTAATCTCACTGTAATTGACATAAAGTGACTACTACTTGCATTTTCCAGCTCAAAATGAGAGAAAAGTGCCTGGCATATAGTAAGTGCTCAGTGTTAGCTGGTGTGACTATTAATATTGCATTGTACATGTTCCTTTCTGGCACGGGAGGTGAATCTCTTGTCTATTACTAACAGTGGGCACTTAAAAGTGTACTCCCTGGATGAACAGTGGAGTAGGGACCTGGAAAGTGAAGTTGGCTAGAAAAAATGAGAAGTGAGGGTGGGAAGGTGGGGCTGGGGGAGAGGGCAAGGGACAGAGAAAGAGGTTGGCAGAAGGCCAGACTTCACTTTGCCTTTGTTAGGCTGCCCCTGGGGTTTGGGAGGTGGGGTTGTATAGCCCCTCTGCTCCTGATTGGTCAGCTCACCTTGCTTTATCCTTTAGTTCTTCCCTTTTGGGGTGATGGGGAGGCTCCAGCTTGTGGTTACATAAAGCTTCCTGGAATTCTGCCAGGAAGAGAGGAAGCAAATGAGGCGCTGGCAAGCAAAGGTTCCGGGACTGAAGGAGTGTGTTAGGAAGAGTGATTGTGTATGGGCGAACAGCCCCTGGAGAGCCTGGGAGCACTGGAATCAGGAGAATTTAATTGTAAATCCCAGCTCTTTCTTTTTTGGCAACTGTGAGACCTTGGGCAGGCACTTTACCTGCCTGGGTCTGATTTCAGAGAGAGTCAGAGAGAGGGGCAGATAGGGACAGACGGACAGGAAAAGAGAAATGAGAAGAATCAGTTCTTCGTTGCGGCACCTTAGTTGTTCATTGATTGCCTTCTCATATGTGCCTTGACCAGGGGGCTACAGCAGATTGAGCAACCCCTTGCTCAAACAAGCAACCTTGGGCTCAAACCAAGGTCTATGATCCCACGCCCAAGCCAGTGACCCTGTGTGCAAGCTGGTGAGACCACACTCAAGCCAGATGAATTGGCACTCCAGCTGGTAACCTCAGGGTTTTGAACCTGGATCCTCTGTGTCAGGGGTCCCCAAACTTTTTACACAGGGGGCCAGTTCACTGTCCCTCAGACCGTTGGAGGGCCAGACTATTAAAAAAAACTATGAACAAATCCCTATGCACACTGCACATATCTTATTTTAAAGTAAAAAAACAAAACAGGAACAAATACAATATTTAAAATAAAGAACAAGTAAATTTAAATCAACAAACTGACCAGTATTTCAATGGGAACTATGCTCCTCTCACTGACCACCAATGAAAGAGGTGCCCCTTCCAGAAGTGCGGCGGGGGCCGGATAAATGGCCTCAGGGGGCCGCATGTGGCCCGTGGGCCACAAACTGGGGGCCGTAGTTTGGGGACCTCTGCTCTGTGTCCTAGTCTGATGCTCTATCCATTGTGCCACCGCCTGGTCAGGCAAAAATGTATTTAAATGCTTAGTACAGTGCCTAATAAATGATAGTTGTTTTTATTGTTATAGTTTTAAGTGTTAAGAATTTTATGGGCCTGGCCAGGTAGCTCAGTTGAGCATCCTCCAGTTATACCAAGGTTGTGGGTTCAATCCCATTAGGGCAATTACAAGAAGTAATTAATAAATTCATAAATAAGTGAACAACAAATCAATGTGTTTCTCTCTCTCTCTCTCCCTTCCTCTCCCTCTCTCTAAAATAAATAAATAAAAATATAAAAAGAAGAGTATTTTATTCCCTGGCTGGTTGGCTCATTGGTAGAGCATTGGCATGGCGTATGGAAGTCCTGGCTTCGATTCCCAGTCAGGGCACACAGGAAAAGCACCCAACTGCTTCTTCACCCCTCCTCATCTTGTTTCTCTCCAGTCTCTCTCCTCCTCCCCTCCGAAGCCATGGCTCAATTTGAGAGAAATGGCCTCAGGCACTTAGGATGGCTCCATGGCCTCCTCCTCAGGTGCTCAAAAATGACTCCGGTTGCAACAGAACAAGGGCCCCAGAGGGAAAGAGTCTTGTCCTCTAGTGGGCTTGCCAGGTGGATCCCAGTCGGGGCGCAAGTGGGAGTCTGTCTCTGCCTCCCTTTCTCTCACTAAAATAAATAAATAGAATAGAATAGAACAGAACAGAACAGAACAGAACAGAACAGAATAGAATAGAATAGAATAGAATTTTATGTCCTCTGTGCATGAATATATGGATTTTCCTACTGTTCTCTTGGTCATGAAAAATTTGAGTCAAATACCCCTGAGTGTTCCTTGATACCTCTGCTTTCACCCTAGGCTTTCCAGTGGAGCCCAGCCTACAGAGATCCTTGGACAGCCCCGGGACAGTGCAAGCATCCCTCTATGACTCTGGGAAGGTCTCCTCCCCCTCCCACCCCCCAAGCCCAGGAAGGATTGATAAAAAGTCTTATCTGAGTCACATTCCATTATGGGATTAAATCAGACTTGTATTGGAGCCTTCTGACTGCAACCTGAGGCTGGATGCCTGCAACTCCTGGTTATTGCCTTTGGTCCAATCTGAGGTCATCACACTTCTTTAAGCCCAAGGGACCCTCAGAAGCAGGGGCTGAGGAGAGACTCTAGCTGCCATTTGGGATTAGTTTCAGTTAGCAAGCATGGACTATGCACAAAGGCCAATAGCCAGGCACACACTGGGCACTATGTGAGTGCAAACAGGGAGGCAGGTCACTACCCAGCCAGCTCCAAACTGAGCCAACAAATGACAGGCTCCATGAGGGAAGTCAACAGGGATGGGGAAGATTAGCAAACTTGATGAGGCAAAGGAATAATTGTGTGATTGCAGGTAAACTGCTGAATTTCTCTGAGCCTTGATTTCTTTGTCTCTGAGTTTGAAACATTAGCATTTACCATAAAAGGGTAATTTAAATGGAAAGGTACTAGTTAAAATAACAAGGGTTTTATAGATAAACCTGGGTTTGGTTCCTGCCTTAGCCAAACACTGTTTGTGCCAAGGCTGTTAAACATCTCTGAGCCTCAGTTTCCTCACATATTCAAAGGAAGAAATAACACTGAATGAATAAAGTCTTAAAAAAACCATACCATATATCTTGATCTGGGTGGTGGCTATATGAGTATGTGCATATGTAACAAAATCATTGAACTTAACATTTAAGATCAGTGAACTTTTCACATTTTATTGTATGCATCTTGTGACTCAACCAAAAAACAAAACAAGAAACACAAAAGGAAGCTTTCTTTCGTGAGTCAAGGTTGGTAAAGTGAAAAAAAAATGTTCGTAGCCTGACCAGGCGGTGGCGCAGTGGATAGAGCGTTGGACTGAGATGCAGAGGACCCAGGTTTGAGGCCCTGAGGTTGTCGGTTTGAGTACAGGCTCATCTGGTTTGAACAAGGCTCACCAGCTTGAGCCCAAGGTCGCTGGCTTGAGCAAGGGGTCACTCGGTCTGCTGTAGCCTCATGGTCAGGGCACATATGAGAAAGCAAGCAATGAACAACTACAGTAAGGTGCCACAATGAAAAATTGATGCTTCTCGTTTCTCTTCCTTTCTGTCTGTCTGTCCCTATCTATCCCTCTCTCTGACTCTCTCTCTGTAAGAAAAAAAAATGTTCGTAGCCTAAAACATAGGGGAAATATGTATTACTGAGGTACGTCAGGCAGTTAATAAAAACATATAATTCCCTCTCCTCGATTTTGTAATGTATTTGTCAGTTTTCTTAAATGTTTCATTTGTAATGATTTTCTTTATTATATTAAGTAAATATTCACTTTAGTAGTTAAAAAATGTAAACACTCCCCACCCTACCCCCTTGGTAGGGCCTAGCAGTACAGGAGAGAAAGCAGGAGCTGCCAGGTTGGATAAGCATGGAGCCATACGCAGCTTGGAACTATGGGCAGCGTGGTGTGGGGTCCTGTGGCTGGCCTGGGAACCACCATTCTGGCCTGCTCAATGGGAAGATGGGAAGCCTGCTGAGATCAGGCTTAGCCTGTTGCCCCTGCAGACCAAGCCCTTCTGGATAATCTTCCTGCGATAAAGAGGCTGAGCAACATAATGATGTCAGCCTGTTCAATTCTTCTTCATAACAGTTCTCAACAGTGACCTTGGAGGTGAGGCATCCTTAGGGGACCTTCTTGAGTAATAGGATGAAGGACACTGAGAAGGAGGATACCCAGGCTGCAAGCCCCTAAGGAGCTGGGCTAGTAGTGAGGTCTCCCATTACATCCTGGGGCTATTACCTAGGGGAGATGGAATTGGACAAGCCTCTCTTTCCATTATGCAAAGAAAGGGCTTTTCAAGTAAATTTCCATTTAAGTATGAGCTTAGATCAGTGAAGATGGGGCCATAATAGCTTAGATGGTCATCAGAGCTATTAAAAATACATTTTTCCCTGTGCTCAGGCCACCTATCATCTTCATATCGTTCATCCCCAGAAGGCTATGACTCAACCTTTCCCAAGCTTCAGGGAGGCAGGTTAAGTCCATCTGCATTTTCAACTTTTTAATTCTACCCATATCCTAACACACGTAGTTCCTTTAGCTTTTTCTTTACTGCTCTTCTCATAACTGAATTATTAGATAATTCTTTGTATAATTGTTTGGTTATTGTTTGTATCCCGTACCAGACAGATAACAAGGTCCATGAATGTAGGGATTGACTACTGTCTCATTCATTAGTCTATTCCCAGAGTTTAGCACATAATGGGAGCTAAGTAAGTACATAGTTGTTAAATAAACAGATGGATGGATAAACTAATGAATAACTAAGTGAAAATAAAGGTTTCAGGAATCCCCACACTGCAGCATAAGGTTTTGGAGCTAGTCCTGGGTTAGAATCCCAATTCTACTACTTTCTAGCTGTTTGACCTTAGGCAAGCTGTTTAATCTTTTTGTTTTTATTTATTTATTTATTTTTTATTCATTTTAGAAAGAAGAGAGAGAGAGAAGGGGGGAGGAGCAGGAAGCATCAACTCCCATACGTGCCTTGACCAGGCAAGCCCAGGGTTTCGAACCGGCAACCTCAGCATTTCCAGGTCGACGCTTTATCCACTGCGCCACCACAGGTCAGGCCTGTTTAATCTTTTTGATCCTCAGTTTCTTTTTCTTTAAAGTGGGGATAAAAATACCCCATATCTGCCTTTGGCGGGTGGCTCATTGGATAGAGTGTCCTCCTGGCGTGTGAGGTTGCAGGTCTGACCCCCTGTCAGGGCACTTACGAGAAGTAACCAATGAGCACACAGTTAATTGGAACAACTAAGTGGAACAAGGAATTAATGTTTCTCTCTCTCTCACTTTGTCTCTCTCCCTTCTCCCCTCCCACCTTCTCTCTCTCTCAATCAAATCATTAGGGGAAAAAATAACCCCCACTTCACAGAACAATCCTAACTATGAGAGTTTCAACTCCACATTTGCTCTGTCCCCTTTTGGGGGGAACCCTCTTAGCTTTTCCTACTCATCAGGTGAAGGCGGCTAGTTTCCTTGTTTTAAAGGCCTTCCCACAATTCCTTAAGCATTGGGAATTGGGCTTTGGGGGCAGGTAGCCCTCAGATTACATCTTCCATTTCATACCCACCACTGCCACAATACCACTAGTAGCTGTGAACCAGTTGTTCTCAAATAGGGGTGATTCTGCCCTGCCTTCCCCAGACATTTGGCAATGTCTGAGACATTTTTGGTTGTCACAGCTTAGGGGACAGGCATGCTACTGATATCTAGTGGGTAGAGGCCAGGAATGATAAACTCTTACAAGGCATAGGACAGCCCTCCCCCCAACCCCAATAAAGAATAAACCAGCCCAAAATGTAAAGGATGCTGAAACCCTGCTGGGAACTTTCAGTCTTCATTGGGTTTATACGTAATAAATTCTTCCTAGTAGTAGTCAGTCCTTGCCCTTCTTTGGCTTCTAGTGTGGGGATGGCTACAGTTTTCCTATCTACTCACGAAATAGCTTTTAAGCAAAAGCTCTCTGTTTTAGGAGTTGGAAGAGTGGGGGAGGGAATGGCTCCATCTGTTGGCCAGAACAGGGATCACAGCAGGAGAAGGCAATGAAATTTTCCCAACAAAGGTCTCAGGTGTGTCAGTTGTGCTACATACCCCATGTCTGGATAAAGCTATTACTGGAACTGTTGTGCAGGACAAGCTTGGGTTAGGGCCTAGAATTGTATTTAGAAATTTCTAGTTCTTCTTGGAATGCTTTATTTATTTTTCTTGTTTTCTATTTTTTTTTTTTACAAAGACAGAGTCAGAGAGAGGGATAGACAGGGACAGACAGACAGGAACGGAGAGATGAGAGGCATCAATCATTAGTTTTTCGTTGTACATTGCGACACCTTAGTTGTTCATTGATTGCTTTCTCATATGTGCCTTGACCGGGGGCCTTCAGCTGACCGAGTAACCCCTTGCTCAAGCCAGTGACCTTGGGTCCAAGCTAGGGAGCTTTTGCTCAAACCAGATGAGCCCACACTCAAGCTGGCGACCTCGGGGTCTCAAACCTGGGTCCTCGGCATCCCAGTCTGACACTCTATCCACTGCACCACCGTCTGGTCAGGCTTGTTTTCTATTTTTTTAAAATTATGAAACATATAATATATTATATCATATACAGTTTATGTGTGCTTATACATAGCATACAGTATATCAGTACATTTTAAAGAATATTTTTTGTGTGACAGAGACAGAGTCAGAGAGGGACAGATAGGGACAGACAGACAGAAAGGGAGAGAGATGAGAAGCATTAATTCTTTGTTGCGGCACCTTAGCTGTTCATTGATTGCTTTCTCATATGTGCCTTGACCAGGAGGTTACAGCAAAGCCAGTAACCCTTTGTTCAAACCAGCGACCTTGGATCCAAGCTGGTGAGCTTTGCTCAAACCAGATGAGCCCACGCTTAAGCTGGCAACCTTGGGGTCTCGAACCTGGGTCTTGCACGTCCCAGTCTGACGTTCTATCCACTGTGCCACTGCCTGGTCAGGCCATTTTAAAGAATAATTTTTTAAATGATTTTATTTATTGATTTTACAGAGAGGAAGGGGTAGGAAGGAACAAGAAGTACCAACTCATAATTGCTTCACTTTAGTTGTTCATTGTTGCTTGTCATATGTGCCTTGACTCAGTAAACCCAGGGTTTAAAACTGGCGACCTCAGCATTCCAGGTTGACACCCTGTTTACCGCGCCACTACACATCAGGCTTAAAGAATAATATTAAAAGAAATACTGATAACCCACTACTCAGATTAAGAAATACAATATACTACTTTTTTAGAAGCCTCCATGTGACACACCAATCTGTTTGCTTCCTCCTTCCCTCATTTTCCCTTCCTTTTTCTCCTTTCCTTTCCTCCTTTTTTATATTATTTTTATATTATTTTATTCTTTTAAAGAATTCCTTCTTTTTTTCTTTCTGCGCTCTGCCATTTTACAGCTATGAAACCTAGAGCAAGATATTTAATTCTTATGGATTTCAGTATTCCTATCTACAAAATGGGAATAATATAAACAGTATCTACATTGCTGGCTTGTTGTGAGATTAAATGAGATAATGTTTGTGTAAGGGTTACAATGAAATAATTTATGTAAAAGCTTAGTACAAACCATGGCATATAGTTGGAAGTCAATAAATAGGAGCTGTTTATATTATTATTTAAAATAATTTCTTCTCTGATAAAAGAACTCTGTGGTATAATGGAAATAGGCATGAACTTTGGAATCAGAGAGACCAGGGTCAAATTGTGGTTCCATTATATACCAGCAGTGGCTTTATGCGAGTCACTAAAGCTCTTCATCTATAAAACGGGGGTGAAGATACAGATGGATGGCAATGACTATTGCGAGGATCAGGAGAAATGATATATCAAGTTCCCAATAATCAGTTAAAATAAATGTTAAATCTTTTCCTCCCTCTTTTCTTTTCTCCCTCTTTCTTTTTTTTTTAAGTTTTTTTTTAAATTTTATTTATTCATTTTTAGAAAGGAGAGAGAGAGAGGGAGAGAGAGAAACAGAGAGAGAGAAGAGAGGAGGAGCTGGAAGCATCAACTCCCATATGTGCCTTGACCAGGCAAGCCCAGGGTTTCGAACCAGCAACCTCAGCATTTCCAGGTCGACGCTTTATCCACTGCGCCACCACAGGTCAGGCTTCTCCCTCTTTCTTTGATAGAGTAAATTTTCTTCCCAGCAGGGATATTGATAGCAGGTATGTGCTTCTACAATTTCTCCTGAACTCTGGATTCAGTTCAGCAAGTGTTTATCAGGAACCAGTCGGTGGCTAAAAACATCTCTCTGGCTGGTATGCTGTTAAGGACACTAACCCTCTTGAAGGAAATGAAGTTCCAGGGTCATCTCCCTTCCTGGGTCTGGGCCACTGGGTGTGGGTGCAGGTCTGTTCTCAGAGACACACCCCCTGAGCTCAGTTAGAGGCAGGCTGTTTGCTGGGCTAGCTTGGCTGTGCACCCTTGTGCAGACTTAAGAGAGAGAATCCTGACCAGTGATATATAAACAAGTGAAAATATATCCATGACTGAAGTGCAGAGATCTGCCCAGGGGCAGCGGGCTAGAACTCTGGTGTCCTCTTACAACTCCCCCCCTTTAAGAGATCTGTCTGCCTGACCGGGCGGTGGCGCAGTGGATAGAGCGTCAGACTGGGATGCGGAGGACCCAGGTTCGAGACCCCGAGGTCGCCAGCTTGAGCGCAGGCTCATCTGGTTTGAGCAAAAAATGCTCACCAGCTTGGACCCAAGGTCGCTGGCTTGAGCAAGGGGTTACTTGGTCTGCTGAAGGCCCGCGGTCAAGGCACATATGAGAAAGCAATCAATGAACAACTAAGGCGTCGCAAGAGATCTGTCTAATATTGTGCAGAGAGGAGGGTCCTGGTTATAAAGTAGGTGAGGTAATGGGAGACTGATGTCTCTGACTTTAGACGAAGCCTGCTTTCCCGTAGGGGCTCAGAGGCTCCCACTGAAAAGGAGCTGTGCATCCCAGCCATAACTATGACGTCTTAATTCCTCATTACATCACTACCTTTTGATTTATTTATTGTTAATAAACTAAAACCAAGGAAGCCATTCCCTCTCCTCTAATTTCACAGAGGCTATCTGACCTTCAACCTCCCACTGGAGATTGTTAGAGATGAAAAAAATCCTGGAAGTCATCTTGCCTGGCTGTGTCAATTTATAAGGGGGAAAACTGAGGCCCAGTGGGGAAAAGGGCAGGGAAGGAGATATTTGCACAGATATGTTTAGATTATGGCAAATTTTGGCTCTTCTGGATCCCAGTCCTTGGGTGCTATATAAGGGTGAAGAGATAAACTTGAAACATAAGAGTCTAGTTTTTCTTCACCTCTAAATGGGTGGGTGACCTCTAAACCATGGTGTCTATCCCCTTAAATTTTCTTCCTAGCAGTTCCCACTAAGTGCTCATATTTGTAACCATCATAACAACTCTATAAAATAAGTTTTCTTATTATCCAAAAAAGGAGATGATGTCTTCTTCACAGGATTCAATAAGATAACATTTGAAAAATAAATACGGATAATGATACCTGCTTTACAGGATTGTCGTGAGGATTAGTGATCAGATAGGTAAAGATCCCAGCAGAGAGTAAATGTTTAAGAATAGCTTTCATGATCCAGTGCTTATTATAAGGTAAAAATTGTTACATGGCCCTGGCTGGTTTGCTCAGTGGTAGAGCGTCAGCACGGTATGTGGATGTCCCAGGTTTGAGTTCTGGTCAGGGCACACAGGAAAAGTGACCATCTGCTTCTACACCCCTGCCCTCCCTCTTTTCTTCCTGCAGCCATAGCTCAATTGGTTTGAGCGCATCGGCCTCAGCTGAGTATTGCTCTGTGGAGCCTCCGCCTCAGGGGCTAAAAGTAGCTCAGTTGCGAGCATGGCCTCAGATGGGCAGAGCATCGGCCCCACATAGGGGTTGCTGGGCGGATCCTGGTCAGGCTGCATGTGGGAGTCTGTTTCTCTATTTCCCCTCCTCTCACTTGGAAAAGAGGAAAAATATATATATTATAATCCTCATTTATCAATGAGTGACCTAAGGGCAGAGAATAAATTATATTTCCAAAGTCACAAACGGTAATGGTGGAATTAAGGTTTGGACCTTTGTTATATAGCTTAGAACCCATATTTTTGATCTCTACATTCTATTGCATTCCCATACAAACTCTTATCATTACCACCATTCTACTTCTGGTGATAGCAGAAGAAAGGTAAAAAGATGCCTATGTCAGCTTGGAAATGAGACACCTTAGTTGGGCTGAAATTAGTGATATTGGGGATGCAAAGAAATGGAGTTCAGGGGTTCACAAAGGTGTTGGTGTGTCTACATCTTTGAAGTTGGTGATTAATGGCTTTCAATTTTAAACATTTAACAAATAAGAAAAATATACAAGTATTTTTTTCCTGAAAAAAAGTTTCAGTTTTGAATGAATGAAAGAATGAGTATGAGGTGATTGCTGGTGATCAGAGGAGTATTTTGTTACTCAGTTTATAACTCAGCTGGATATTGCAAGCCTCTTTGTTTGTTTTTGCTGTTGTAGTGTTTTATTTTAAGTCATATATACATGAAAAATTCACCTGTGATGGATAATGGTTAAAGATTCCAAGAATAAGGAACTCTGGTTCTGAAAGGTAATGAAGAGCTTACAAATGATAATTCTGCAAATTTACTTGTCAACATACTTATGAATTGCATTCACGTAATAAAAAATCTTATCTAGCACATCAGAAAATCTCTCAGGCTTAAGGAATTAATATTACAAAGACAAAATATAGCCTGGTTCTGGGGCAGAAGAGACTGGGAAGTGACTGCTAATACATGTAGAATATCTTTTTGGAGTGATGAAAATGTTCTGAAATTAGTTGTGGTGTTTGTACAACCTATGTAAATGTGCTAAAAACCGCCAAATTGCACACATTATAAAGGTGAGGTTCTGCCTCACCAGGCGATGGTGCAGTGGATAGCATATTGACCTGGGATGCTGAGGACCCAGGTTTGAAACCCTGAGGTTGCTGGCTTGAGTGCATGCTCATACAGCTTGAGCGTAGGCTCACCAGCTTGAGTGCAGGGTTGCTGGCTTGAGTGTGGGATCATAAACGTGACCCCATGGTCACTGGCTGGAGCCCAAAGGCCACTGGCTTGAAGCCCAAGGTTGTTGGCTTGAGCAAGGGGTCGCTGGCTCAGCTATAGCCCCCTGGTCAAGGCACATATGATAAAACAATCAATGAACAACTAGAATGCCACAACAAGAAATTGATGCTTCTCATCTCTCTCCCTTCCAGTCTATCTGTTCCTGTCTGTCCTCTCTCTCTCAGTAAAAATATAAATATTAATAAATAAAAAGCAAGGTAATATTTTTGTTATATGAATTATATCTGAATAAAGCTGTTATTTAAAAAGTCATTTGAGTTTTTAATTCTAATGAAGAATGTTTATCTTTACACATAAGTACTAGTCCTCCAGATCATTCAATAAAATGAGCATTTTAGAATGAAAAAAAAAGCCACTGTTATTTCAAGGAATCTGTCCAATGGAAATAATCTGAAAGAATCCTTTGTGCACAAGGATGCTCAATGTATCATGATTTAAAACAATAAGAAGTCAGTTATATAAATGTGTGACGAGAAAAATTTAAAACTAGATATTATTCTATTCAATTGAGTATTAAATAGCTTTAACAATTATAGTTATGAAAATTACAATTACAAGATACTAGTCTAATACTAGGTTATATACATTTATGGTTATATATATTTATGGTACATATAACATATTTCTATGCAATATTTAAGGAAATTATGTAGAAGAATATTTATTATTATAAGAAAATGTGCATAGTGAATTACCAGGTGACAAATGTGGGCAACATGGCAGTACAAAGTTATGCATGCAGATAGATGAAAAAAAAAAAAAGACAAACCCACAGACACCAGAGATTTCTTTTGGGTGGGAGTTATATGGTAATATTTATTTATTTAATATACTATTTTTTTAAAATGCATGTTAGATTCACAGCAAAATTGAGCAGAAGTTACAGAGATTTTTCTGTACTTCCTTCCCCACATATGCATAGCTTCCTCATTATCAGCATTCCCCACCAGAGTGGTAAGTACATTGGTGATAACTGGTGAACTCGTGTCAAAGTCTACAGTCTACATCAGGTGTTGTACATGGGTTTGGACAAATTATAATGGCATGCATCTACCATTATAGTATCATAGACAGTCGTTTCACTGTCCTAAAAATCCTCTGTGCTGTCTATTCATCCCATCTTCCTGCCTTACCCCTGGCAGCCACTGATCTTTTTACTCTTCCAGAATATCATATGGTTGTAATTTTACAATATGTAGCCTTTTCATATTGGTTTTTTACTTAGTAAAATGCAGTGAAGTTTTCTCTATGTTTTTTCATGGCTTGATAGTTCACTTCTGTTTTTTTGTTTTGTTTTGTTTTTTTTACAGAGACAGAGAGTCAGAGAGAGGGATAGACAGGGACAGACAGACAGGAACGGAGAGATGAGAAGCATCAATCATTAGGTTTTTGTTGCGTATTGCGACTTCTTAGTTGTTCATTGATTGCTTTCTCATATGTGCCTTGACCATGGGCCTTCAGTAGACTGAGTAACCCCTTGCTGGAGCCAGTGACCCTGGGTCCAAGCTGGTGAGCTTTTGCTCAAGCCAGATGAGTCTGCGCTCAAGCTGAGCTGGCGACCTCGGGGTCTCGAACCTGGATCCTTCCACATCCCAGTCCAATGCTCTAACCACTGCGCCACCGCCTGGTCAGGCAATTCACTTCTTTTTAGTGCTGAATACTATTCCATTGTCTGAAATAGTATTCCAGTTTATTTATCCATTCACCTACAGAAGGACATCTTGATTGTTTCCATGTTTTGGCAATTATGAATAAAGCTGATATAAACATCTGTGTGTGTGTGTGTGTGTGTGTGTGTGTGTGTGTGTGTTGTTTTATTTTTATGTTCAAGTCCTTTGGGTAAATACCAAGGAGCACAGTTGCTGAGCCATATGGTAAGAGAATGTTTAGTTTTGTAAGAAACTCAAACTGTCTTTCACAATGGTTGTACATTTTGCATTCCCACCAGCAATGAATGAGAGTTCTTGTTGCTCCACAGCTTTTCTAGCAGTTGATGTTGTCAGTGTTCTGGATTTTGGCTATTCCAATAGGCGTGTAGTGGTATATTTATTTTTCTTTTTGGTTACTGTATTCTTCAAGTTTTCTGTATCAACCATACATTACTTTGTAATAGAAAAAATGTAATACAAAAAAGAAACTATCAAGTCCATGTAATAGCAGGGACTGGGTGGGGGGGATGGTGAAGGAATAAATTTCATACATTAGATAAAGAAAAACATAATACAAAGTAATGGTACTGTCAGAACAGCTATGATTTTAAATCTTTTTTTTTTTTTTTTTTTTTTTTTACAGAGACAGAGAGAGTCAGAGAGAGGGATAGACAGACAGGAATGGAGAGATAAGAAGCATCAATTATTAGTTTTTTGTTGCGTGTTGCAACAGCTTAGTTGTTCATTGATTGCTTTCTCATATGTGCCTTGACCGCGGATCTTCAGCAGACTGAGTAACCCCTTGCTTGAGCCAGCGACCTTGGGTTGAAGCTGGTGAGCTTTTGCTCAAACCAGATGAGCCGCGCTCAAGCTGGCGACTTTGGGATCTCGAACCTGGGTCCTCTGCATCCCAGTCCGACGCTCTATCCACTGCACCACCGCCTGGTCAGGCAGAACAGCTATGATTTAAAAAATTATTTAAAAAATTTGTGTGACAATTATATCCAATTTAGCTTTCCATTCCCTTGAGGACAAGACTGGCTACACCCAAAATGTGTGTTTGTAGACTAGTGCCTGCTAAAAGCATCTTGAAATCACCTCTATTTTGTTGTTATTTAAAAACAAAAAGCACCCAGGTAACTAAGTTGGTTAGTGTCCTCCGATGCCCCAAGGTTGTGGGTTCCATCCCCCGTCAGGCACATGCAGGAATCAACCAATGGATGCATGAATAAGGTGAATAAATAAAGTACTTTTTTTAATGTTTAAAAGCAAAAAACCAAAAATAATTATAAAAATAAACAATTTTATTTTATTTATTTATTTATTTATTTGTATTTTTCTGAAGCTGGAAACGGGGAGAGACAGACAGACTCCGGCATGCCCCCGACCGGGATCCACCCGGCACGCCCACCAGGGGCTACGCTCTGCCTACCAGGGGGCGATGCTCTGCCCCTCCGGGGTGTCGCTCTGCCAAGACCAGAGCCACTCTAGCGCCTGGGGCAGAGGCCAAGGAGCCATCCCCAGTGCCCGGGCCATCTTTGCTCCAATGGAGCCTTGGCTGCAGAAGGGGAAGAGAGAGACAGAGAGGAAGGAGGGGGTGGGGGTGGAGAAGCAAATGGGCGCTTCTCCTATGTGCCCTGGCCGGGAATCGAACCCGGGACCCCCGCACGCCAGGCCGACGCTCTACCGAAAAATAAACAATTTTATATTTTAAAGGTCAAAGTGTAAGAATTCTAAACAAGCCATAAAAGCATTATTTGACTACCTATAATGCCATCGTTAAATTAAAAAACCTTTTAACTTCCACGACTGAAAGTGTTTAAAAGCAAGGGTTTATTAGGCCATGGCTAGCAAAAGTATTAGACCTGTCTTGGAGCATAGAGTCGAAACCACCAGCGGCAAGGCTAGGTAGGAAAGATAAGTCACCCTGGAGTTTTGCAAGCGCTTTTTGTTTATCAGGTAGGGGGTAGAAATATGTTAAGTTGTTCTGAAAGGATTCGCTAGACACATGCATCACTTGATTATCCAGTGACACAGGATCTGCTAACAAAGCATTCTCTTTCTATCTTTTGTCTAATCACATCACATCCAAAAGTACAGGCTAGTCCGTCTTCTGCAATCTCGCTGCTACTACCAGCTCCCTAGTCTTTCTTTCCCATTCTCTTGTTCCTCTCCGCCACGCCCAGAGATCATGCCCCACCCCCCCCATTTCCTGCTTCTAACTTTCCCGCTCCGGTAGCTCTTGGCCAATCGGAAACGTAATTGTCTCTACTTTCCCGACCTCTTGGTGACGTTAAGAGAATTGAGAGCTCTGATTGGTTTTTCCCGAGCAAGAGCTCACCAATAACAGGCAAACAGTTTTGGTGCAAGTGCATAGTATTATCGCTGGTGATTGGCTGGAGTGGCTGAGACAGAAAAATGGCTGCTAGTTCCTCTTTAGTGTCTGTGGCCCTGACGGCTTCAGTGGTACCCGTCTTGTCAGCGAGTGGAGATTTCTCAAATTTGCAGGAAATTAAAAAACAGCTGCTACTTATCGCCGGCCTTACTCGGGAGAGGGGCCTACTGCACAGTAGCAAATGGTGAGATGTCGGAGTGGGAAGGGACCGGGCTTGGATCCTTGGCCTTGGGGGGCTTGTGGAGCTGATGCAGTTTGCGGGGGTGTTCCAGGTCCGCGGAGTTGGCCTTCTCCCTGCCGTCGTTGCCTCTGGCAGAGCTGCAGCCGCCTCCGCCTATTACAGAGGTAAGTTCACAGTGAGCGCTCTCCATCAACCCAAGAGGTACCCAGTGACCTGTCACTGGAGGGGAGCAGATTGCTTACTTAGCAGGAATATATTTCTCATAAAATTAGGGGATATTTCAAAATGAATATGAAGCAATAATAAAGAAGCATTTGATTTTTTTTATTAAACAAGAACATCAGAAAAGCAAATGACAAGTCAAAGAAAGTTCAATTATGCAAATGAGATGCAAAACCAACTTTTGTTTCATTGGTGAAAATAAACAATACAAAAGGCTGAAAGTATCTGCATGTTCCCTGATCCCGTAATGTTTGTGAGCAGTGTATTTGTAGAGGGAATTCGAGCATTTAAAGAGCTGAGTGTTTTAAGTGATTTTATCTGTGTGGTTGTGTTGAGCTTTGACAGATCTGACGGTGCTTTTACTTAAGCTGGAGACAAGAAGTAAACAATCCTTGCTCAAGATTTCAGCCTTTTACGTTTTGTCGCCCAGCCTAGACCGTATTCATAATGAGCGGAATCAAAGGTTTTTACAACCGTGCAAAATTGGCTTTGGAGTCAAACAGCTGTGGGTTCAAATTTCAGCAAAACTAGTGATTTTAGTCATCTCAACATCCTGAACCATAGTTTTGTCATCTGTGAAATGCATATAATAGTAGTATTTACTTTATGGGGATATTGAGGGAATTAAATGAGATATGAACATCCTTTTATGTGTCATCTAGTACATGTTTGCATAGTCTGTGTAATCAGAACGCTTTTCATCATAATCCGTTTTGTTACTTGATTCCCCCTCCCTGTCACTTTTTTTTTTTTTTTTTAGCCAGAGACAGACTGGAAGGAGAGAGATGAGAAGCATCGACTCATAGTGCAGCACTTTAGTTGCTTGGTGATTGCTTTCTCATGCGTGTCTTGATTGTGAGGGTGCGTGTGGGGGGACTCCAGCTGAGCCAGTGACCCCTTCCTTGTTCAAGCCAGGGACCCCACAGCCAAGCCAGATGTGCCTGCACTCAAGCCAGCCATCCCGGGGTCCCAGGCTGATGCTCTATACACTGCGCCACCACCTGGTCAGTCACCCACTCCCTCACTATAAACTGAATATTCTTTACTTTAAAAAGTATAACAGCGTGACCAGGCAGTGGTGCAGTGGATAGGGTGTCGGACTGGGATGCGGAGAACCCAGGTTCGAGACCCCGAGGTCGCCAGCTTGAGCGCGAGCTCATCTGGTTTGAGCAAGGCTCACCAGCTTGAGCCCAAGGTCGCTGGCTTGAGCAAGGGTTTACTCGGTCTGCTGAAGGCCCGCGGTCAAGGCACATATGAGAAATCAATCAATGAACAACTAAGGTGCCCACAATCAAGAATTGATGTTTCTCATCTCTCTCTCCCTTCCTGTCTGTCTGTCCCTATCTGTCCCTCTTTCTGATTCTCTCTGTCTCTCCCACAAGAAAAAAAAAAGTATAACACAAGTGAAAGGGGGCAGGGGAAGAAATAAGCAAATGTTAAGTGGATATAGAAAGGGCCACCTGAATCCTAAGCTGAATAGCCATGTTTGAGACATGTTTATCCAGTGAAGAAAACATTGAACATGTTTTGGTTCCTGTTTTGTGCTGTTAATATGGGGGGGGGGGGCAAAAAGAATGAGGAAAATGAAATTATTAAGGTTTTAATTAATTTATCCCTAGAATTGAGGGTGTGTGTATTTTTTTTTAGAGAGAAAGAGAAAGAAAAACAACGAATTGTTTTTGCATTTATTTATGCATTCATTGGTGGATTCTTTTCTTTTTTTTTTTTTAAACAGGGACAGAGAGAGAGTCAGAGAGAGGGATAGATAGGGACAGACAGACAGGAATGGAGAGAGATGAGAAGCATCAATTATCAGTTTTTCGTTGCGACACCTTAGTTGTTCATTGATTGCTTTCTCATATGTGCCTTGACCGTGGGCCTTAAGCAGACCGCGTAACCCCTTGCTCAAGCCAGAGACCTTGGGTCTAAGCTGGTGAGTTTTTTCTCAAGTCAGATGAGCCCGCGCTCAAGCTGGCGACCTAGGGATCTCGAACCTGGGTCTTTGGCATCCCAGTCTGACACTCTATCCACTGAGCCACCGCCTGGTCAGGCTTGGTTGATTCTTGTATGTACTCTGACCAGGGGATCAAACCTGCAACCTTGGCATATCTGGATGATGCTCTACCCAATTGAACTACCTGGTTGGGGCTCAGTATGTTTTTAACTTAAATATGCATCATTTCATTTTTTTTATAGAGCTATTTTGTTTATTTTTAATTTATTGATTTTAGCAAGAGGAAGGGAGAGCAAGAGTGCAGAGACAGGAACATAGATCTGTTCTTGTATGTGCCCTGACCAGGGATCAAACCAGCAACCTCTGTGCTTTGGGATGATGTTCTCTACCAGGCATCCCCAAACTGCAGCCCCCTGAGGCCATTTATCCAGCCCCCGCCCCACTTCCGGAAGGGGCACCTCTTTCATTGGTGGTCAGTGAGAGGAGCACTGTATGTGGCGGCCCTCGAACGGTCTGAGGGACAGTGAACTGACCCCTGTGTAAAAAAGTTTGAGGAGCCCTGCACCAATTAAGCTATCTGGCCAGGGCTTTTTTTTTTTTTTTTTTGTAATTGGTATTTTTAGAGAGAGAGAAAAACATCGATTTGCTGTCCTACCCATTCATGCCATCATGGTTGATTCTTATATGTGTCCTGACTGGAGATCTAAGCTGAAACCTCGGCAAGTCTGGATGCTGCTCTGACCAACTGAGCTACCTGGCCAGGCCTCATCTCACTCTTTTTATGTGGAGAATTATAGCTATATTCTGTGCTTTTGTAATACTAACATGTCAAAATGTTCTTGAAGTACAAAAAATATATAAGTAATTACACAGTATATTGGTAATTACACAGTATATTGCATTTATGTAGGAATTTAAAAGCTTTAAGAAGGATGGAAATGTCAAATATTAATGCCAAACACTTTCCATGACATTTTCACTTTTTCCCTTATGTCAAATCTATGTTATTGGCTCTGTGTTTTTTTGTTGTTGTTGTTTTGTGGCAGAGACAGAGAGAGGGACAGATAGGGACAGACAGGAACAGAGAGAGATGAGAAACATCAATTCTTCGTTGTGGTTCCTTAGTTGTTCATTGATTGATTTCTCATATGTGCCTTGACCGGGGGGGGCGGGGGAGCTGCAGCAAACTGACTGACTCCTTGCTCGAGCCAGCGACCTTGGGCTCAAGCTGGTGAGCCTTGCTCAAACCAGGTGAGCCCGTGCTCAAGCTGGTGACCTCGGGGTCTCGAACCTGAGTCCTCCGCATCGCAGTCCGATGCTCTATCCACTGCGCCACTGCCTGGTCAGGTTTATTGGCTCCCATTTTACAGATGAAGTGAATATTCGGAGAAGCTAAGTAACTTCTGCACTAATGTCATGAAACCAGAAAATCAAAGAGTTAGCATTTGAATATAGGTCTCTAACACTAACGCCTATGCAACTTCCACTACATTTGCAGAAACAGTACCAGTTTCTGAGTGTGTTGGTTTAGTTTATAAAGTTTTTTTATTTTTTTCTAAGTTTTTATTTTGAAAAAAGAAGTTCTCTTACCTTATTTCACAATTAAGTGTGTGTGTGTGTGTGTGTGTATACACATATATAAATAAATAACATTTTAGGTTTTGGGGGAGGAGGAAAAGGAGGGGAAAAAATTTTTTTTACATCTTGAAATTAATGACTATGTATCATGGATGTGAACTTTTATTGCATTTTATTCAACCACTTAACAAAAACTTGTCTTTTTTCTAGGAAGATGCCCAGGATATGGATGCTTACACCCTGGCCAAGGCTTACTTTGATGTTAAAGAGTATGATCGGGCAGCACATTTTCTGCATGGCTGCAATAGCAAGAAAGCCTATTTCCTGTACATGTATTCTAGATACCTGGTGAGGGCCACTTTAAGATGTCATACTACCTTCATACTTAGACCAAGTGGAAAGAGTTCAATCTTTTAAAGATACTGTTTTTAAGATTTTATTTACTGATTTTACAGAGAGAGGAAAGGGGCAGGGGGAAATGAGAAGTATCAACTCATAGTTGCTTCACTTTACTTGTTCATTGCTTGCTTGTTGCTTGTCGTATGTATGTTGGCTGGGCAAGCCCAGGGCTTTGAACTGGTGACATCATATTCCTGTTGACGCTCTGTCCACTGTGCTACCACAAGCCAGGCAGTGGCACAGTGGATAGAGCGTTGGACTGGGATGCGGAGGACCCAGGTTCGAGACCCTGAGGTCGCCAGCTGGAGTGCGGGCTTATCTGGTTTGAGCAAGGCTCACCAGCTTGGACCCAAGGTTGCTGGCTCAAGCAAGGGGTCACTCGGTCTACTGTAGCCCCCGAGTCAAGGCACATATGAGAAAGCAGTCAGTGAACAACTAAGGTGTCTCAATGAAAAACTAATGATTGATGCTTCTCATCTCTCGCTGTTCTTGTCTGTCTGTCCCTATCTATCCCTCTCTCTGACTCTTTCTCTCTCTCTCTCTCTCTCTCTGTCTCTGTAAAAAAAAAAAAAAGAATCATTTTAGAGAAAAGAGAGAGCGAAAAAGGCAGGAGTGGTGGGTGGGGAGCAGGAAACATCAATTCATAGTTGCTTCTTGTATGTGCCTTTTTTTTTTTTTTTTTTTTGTATTTTTCTGAAGCTGGAAACGGGGAGAGACAGTCAGACAGACTCCCGCATGCGCCCGACCGGGATCCACCTGGCACGCCCACCAGGTGCGATGCTCTGCCCCTCCGGGGCTTCGCTCTGCCGTGACCAGAGCCACTCTAGCGCCTGGGGCAGAGGCCAAGGAGCCATCCCCAGCGCCCGGGCCATCTTTGCTCCAATGGAGCCTTGGCTGCGGGAGGGGAAGAGAGAGACAGAGAGGAAGGAGGCGGAGGTGGAGAAGCAAATGGGCACTTCTCCTATGTGCCCTGGCCGGGAATCGAACCCGGGTCCCCCACACGCCAGGCTGACGCTCTACCGCTGAGCCAACCGGCCAGGATTCTTGTATGTGCCTTGACCAGGCAAGCCCTGGGCTTCAAACTAGTGACCTCAGCATTCCAGATTGATGCCTTAACCACTGCACCACCACAGGTCAGGCTAAAAAGTTAAATCTTTTTTTTTTTTTTTTTACAGAGACAGAAAAAGGAATAGATAGGGACAGACAGACAGGAATGGGAGAGAGGAGAAGCATCAATCATCAGTTTTTCATTGTGACACCTTAGTTGTTCATTGATTGCTTTCTCATATGTGCCTTGACCATGGGGCTACAGCAGACCGAATAACCCTTTGCTCGAGCCAGCGACCTTGGGTCCAAGCTGATGAGCTTTGCTCAAACCAGATGAGCCCACACTGAAATTGGCGACCTCGGGGTCTAGAACCTGGGTCCTCTGCATCCCATTCTGACACTCTATCCACTGCGCCACCGCCTGGTCAGGCAAAAAGTTAAATCTTTTAAATAGCTTAGCAATATAGTCTATTTGGTGAATGTGCTTTATAAATACTTGACAATTAAGAAAATATCATAAAGTGAAAAAACTGATGGTATGAAAATATTAAAAATGTAGATAATATTTAATTTTAGGCAAAGTATGGAGTAGTAGATCCCCTGTTCTAGGAATAAAAGGTTCATATAGCCATTTTGAAAGTCAGTTTGGCTAATTATGTTCATTTGAAATACTGCAACCAAACAATTCTACTTTAAGTAATGTGTCCAATGCTAGTACCTTAATATGTACCCAAGGTTATAGGGTTGTTCATTGAAGTATTTTTTGGAATATCCCAAAAATGTCAACAATGTAAATATCTATTAGTCAAGAAATTCATTAGGCCCTGTCCGGTTGGCTCAGCGGTAGAGCGTCAGCCTGGCGTGCGGGGGACCCGGGTTCGATTCCCGGCCAGGGCACATAGGAGAAGTGCCCATTTGCTTCTCCACCTCCGCCTCCTTCCTCTCTGTCTCTCTCTTCCCCTCCCGCAGCCAAGGCTCCATTGGAGCAAAGATGGCCCGGGCGCTGGGGATGGCTCCTTGGCCTCTGCCCCAGGCGCTAGAGTGGCTCTGGTCGCGGCAGAGCGAAGCCCCGGAGGGGCAGAGCTTTGCCCCTGGTGGGCGTGCTGGGTGGATCCCGGTCGGGCACATGCGGGAGTCTGTCTGACTGTCTCTCCCCATTTCCAGCTTCAGAAAAATACAAAAAAAAAAAAAAAAAAAAGAAATTCATTAATTCTTGCTTGAAGTATTTTTTTACTATGATATTGCAAAATGATTTTCCCTTCTAACACTCTCCACATTTACTACTCATCACTTGGCTGTCTACCCAAGCAAAAGCCTTTCCACCCCTTTCCAGTTATCTGTCTGTTTATCTAGTATCAGTATGGACTCAACGTCCTTTTTTTTTTTTTAATTTAATTTTTTTACAGAGACAGAGAGTGAGTCAGAGAGAGGGATAGACAGGGACAGACAGACAGGAACAGAGAGAGATGAGAAGCATCAATCATTAGTTTTTCATTGTGCGTTGCAACACCTTAGTTGTTCATTGATTGCTTTCTCATATGTGCCTTGACCGTGGGCCTTCAGCAGACCTAGTAACCCCTTGCTGGAGCCAGTGACCGTGGGTCTAAGCTGGTGAGCTTTTGCTCAAACCAGATGAGCCCGTGCTCAAGCTGGCGACCTCGGAGTCTCGAACCTGGGTCCTCTGCATCCCAGTCTGACGCTTTATCCACTGTGCCACCGCCTGGTCAGGCTCTGTTCTTTTTTTTTAAATTGTCTATAATTTATTACTTTACTTAACTATTTGGTGCTCATATTACTCCAGATTTGACCAGTGGGAGCCCCTGAGTAATTACTTAAAATTAGTAATCACGAATAGATGACATTTTGGTTGGTCTTGGGCCCTGTAGGTAGAATCAGGCTGCTAGTTTTAGAACAGGTTTAGAATATACTGGTAAGAAAACCTATCTGGATTTTCTCTTACAGTCTGGAGAAAAGAAGAAGGATGATGAAACAGTTGATAGCCTAGGTATGAATTTCTTTTTTTTACCTTTTAGGTTAAAGTAGGAGTTGCACACATAGATGCCTCTTGGGAGCCAGGCAGGTATGTGTGAAGTGATCCGAGTAGGGCTATTATAAATTAAATAGCACAAGTGGCTGATTATCACCCAACTCCAGCTGAAGACTGCCTTGTGACCTGGTGTTACCAGGGTTTTCTTTCCTTGGTCCTACCCCATTCCCTGCAACCTGATGCTGAAAATTCAGAGTTTTATTTGAGGCTTCTGACTTTTAAATATTGATATTAATTCAAAAATTTAAAAACCTGTGTGGGCCTAACAAAATATGACTACAGACCAATTATCCATTTTGATTTTTAGAAAAAAATAAGTTTTTAGGCCCTGGCTGGTTAGCTCAGCGGTAGAGCATTGGCCCGGTGTGTGGAAGTTCCAGGTTTGATTCCCGCCCGGGGCACACAAGAGAAGCGCCCATCTGCTTCTCCACCCCTCCCCCTCTCCTTTTTCTCTGTCTTTCTCTTCCCCTCCCACAGCCAAGGCTCCATTGGAGCAAAGTTGGCCCATGCGCTGAGGATGGCTCCATGGCCTCCGCCTTAGGTGTTAGAATGGCTCCGGTTGCAGTGGAGCAATGCCCCTGGTGGGCATGCCATGTGAATCCTGGTTGGGTGCATGCGGGAGTCTGTCTGTCTACCCCCCCCCCCCTCCTCTGCTTCTCACTTCAGGGGTGGAAAAAATAGTTAAAGATATCACTGACCACTATGAGTGCTTCCTAGAGGTTTTAGGTGTAGCTGTTGGATGCCAAAGGGAATATCTAGGTCTATAACATGAAGACCAGCAGTCTTTTCTTAGATACAGAGACTTTGTTTCTTTCCTAGGCCCTCTGGAAAAAGGACAAGTTAAAAATGAGGCTCTTAGAGAACTGAGAGTGGAGCTCAGCAAAAAGCACCAGGCTCGAGAACTTGATGGATTTGGCCTTTATCTGTAAGTGTTAGAGTAATTTGTAACTTTCTATAACATTTTTCTCAGTAGTAGAGAGACATTACAGAGCCGTAATTTCTGATTATTTCCTTCTTTGCTAGGTATGGAGTTGTGCTTCGAAAACTGGACTTGGTGAAAGAGGCCATTGATGTATTTGTGGAGGCTACTCATATTTTGCCTTTGCATTGGGGAGCCTGGCTAGAACTCTGTAACTTGATTACAGACAAAGAAATGGTAAGTTGAGTTGAATTATGTGAGAAACCCTATGCTCCCAGTCTTATGTAATTCTGTAATAATGGAGTAGGAGGAGAGAGGTTTGCTAAGTCTTTGATTATAGTTAGCTCTTTGCTTCTTCTCTGGTCTCTTTCACTGTTGGGATTTTGGTCTTCATTTGAAAGACAAATGTCTAGCTCTTTTTTATAGCTGCTGTTGGATTTGCATCCAGTTGTACTAGAATATCTTTTCATATTCATGTTTTCACATTCAAGTTTTACTGTAACTTGTTTTATAGACTAAATGCTGTTGTAGTTTCTGTTCTAAGATGCTAGATAGGAAAGGTTCCTCTGATATCAAGGATTATATTTAAAACATTTTAAGTCTGTGCTGAGCTCATAGGACTCTGAAAATATAGAGATTTGTTAATTAATGAAGTAATATATATGAAATTGCTTTATAAACTGCAATAATTTTGTTAGTTATTAGAGAAATTGTCTATAGAGTTTATTTTTCTGTTCTCAATAATTAATGGAAATGGCAACACATTTCCTTTTGTTTGTTCTAAAGAGCCAAAGGCTAATTGATTTCTCCTCATAATGATATATGCTACTAAATCTGTGTCTGAAATCTTACTTAGCTTACTTGTATTCACTTATCTCTGCCTACTAGACTTTCATTGAAAGTTGGTTTTATCTCTGAACTCAAAATACACAAAACCAAATTTCTCATCTTACCTACCAAATTTTCTTTCTTTCTCCCAACTGGGTAAACTCATTAACATCTCTATTTCTCAAGACACTCAGTCTTAATGCCTCAGAGTCATATTTGTCTTTTCCCTTTCTCCTAACTCCTTTATCTGTGCAGTCACCAGATATTGCCATGGTTTCCTTCTTCTTTTTTATTTTATTTGTTTAGTTTTTTTAGTGAGAGGCAGGGAGGCAGAGACAGACTCCGCATGTGCCCCAACCAATATCCACCCAGCAAGCCCACGAGGGGGTGATGCTGTGCTCACCTGGGGCCCTTGTTCCAGTTGCCACCGGAGCCATTTTTTAGTGTCTGAGGCGGAGGCCATGGAGCCATCCTCAGTGCCTGGGACCAACTCACTCTAATCAAGCTATGGCTGCAGGAGGGGAGGAGAAGAGAGAGAGAGAGAGAGAGAGAGAGAGAAGCGAGAGGGGGAGGGGTAGAGAAGCAGATGGGCGCTTCTCCTGACCAGAAATCAAACCTGTCAGTGGTCCCCAACCCCCGGTCTATGGACCGGTATCGGTCTGTGGGCCATTTGGTACCGGTCCACAGAGAAAGAATAAATAACTTACATTATTTTCGTTTTATTTTTATTTAAGTCTGAACGATGTTTTTTTTTGTTTGTTTGTTTTTTCTGTATTTTTCTGAAGCCGGAAACAGGGAGGCAGTCAGACTGACTCCCGCATGCGCCCAACCGGGATCCACCCGGCACGCCCACCAGGGGCTACGCTCTGCCCGCCAGGGGGCGATGCTCTGCCCCTCCGGGGCGTCGCTCTGTTGAGACCAGAGCCACTCTAGCGCCTGGGGCAGAGGCTGAGGAGCACCTGGGCCATCTTTGCTCCAGTGGAGCTTCGGCTGCGGGAGGGGAAGAGAGAGACAGAGACCAGAGACGAAGGAGAGGGGGAGGGGTGGAGAAGCAGATGGGCGCTTCTCCTGTGTGCCCTGGCCAGGAATAGAACCCGGGACTTCTGCATGCCAGGCCGACGCTCTACCACTGAGCCAACCGGCCAGGGCCCGATGTTTTATTTTTAAAAAATGACCAGATTCCCTCTGTTACATCCGTCTTAAGACTCACTCTTGATGTTTGTCTCAGTCACGTGATACATTTATCCATCCTACCCTAAAGGCCGGTCCGTGAAAATATTTTCTGACATTAAACCGGTCCGTGGCCCAAAAAAGGTTGGGGACCACTGGAACCTGGGACTTCCACACACTGGGCCTACGCTTTACTCCTGAGCCAACTGGCTAGGGACCATGGTTTCCTTCTTAAATGCATCTCTTTCTCTTGGCTTCCTTTGCCATTTTGGATATCTCCAGTTAGGATTTCTTGTAAGTAATATACATAGATACTTTCTGCCTTGCTTTCCCATCTGTACATAACCATTTCCAAACCATCCTCCATACTGTTTCCAAACTTATTCTTAAAATACCCATGTCATCATCTCATTCTCTTGTAAAAATACTGCAGTGGTTTCCTACTGCATCCTATTTTCTGTTGCACCGTAGGACCCACCCTACCAATTCAGTCCTATTTATTTTTTCACTACTTCCCAACACAAAGCTTTCCCTCAAACAAGTTAGTTTCTTCAACCTCTTCGCCCACACTCATCATGGCTGTTTTCCCTCTAGTTATGTTGTCCTTGCCTAGATCATTGTCTTTCTTTCTCTTCCTTTCCCTTTTTTCTTTTTTTTCCTTTCCCCTTTTTTCCCTATTCAAACCTACCCATCCTCAAAGACATCTCAAATCCTATTTATTCTTTGAAGCCTTCCCCAACTAGGCCTTTTCTCCCTATTATACTTGTAAATCCTATTATAATTGAATTGCCCTGTGTTCGTTATTGGATACTATAATAAACTTTTGGTGATCAAATCCTTTAGGACCAGCAATTTTCAGTCTTTTTCATCTCTTGGCACAAATAAACTAATTGCTAAAATTCTACGGCACACCAAAAAATATATATATATTTTGCTGATCTGACAAAAAAATAGGTATAATTTTGATTCATTCATTATTGTTTTGTTGGCTGTTTCATTTTTTATTTGGCAGTCTAAGGGGAAAGAGGTCAGTGCCTCTGACTCAACAGTCAGGTATTGCATGTTTAAAAAATTCTTGGGGCACAGCAATGTGCTTTTTGTGGCACACCAGTTGAAAATTGCTGCTTTAGAAAATAAAAACAGTTCCTTGTTCATTTGGGAGAGAGGTCAAAATATATTAAGTGTTCCTTCTCTCTCCTGCTGCCAGCTGAAGTTCCTGTCTTTGCCAGACACCTGGATGAAAGAGTTTTTTCTAGCTCATATATACACAGAGTTGCAGTTGATAGAGGAGGCCCTGCAGAAGTATCAGAATCTCATTGATGTGGGCTTCTCTAAGAGCTCCTATATTGTTTCCCAAATTGCAGTTGCCTATCACAATATCAGAGGTAAGTGAATAAGGACAATGAAATCCCATCAAGCCCTGAAAGGAGCCCTGTGGTGTTTTCTGAACTATCTTCTTCCCGCAGATATTGACAAAGCACTCTCTATTTTTAATGAGCTAAGGAAACAAGACCCATACAGGATTGAGAATATGGACACATTCTCCAACCTTCTCTATGTCAGGGTGAGCTGCTTCCTTTTCTTGAACTTGATTAAGCTCTTTTGTGCTTTCATCTGGGTTGGATTGTCATCAGTTGCATTAGCTACAAGAAAAATATTTGGGGGTTCCTTTTTCGTGCTTAGACCATCTTTTTCTTTTCTTCCAGAGTATGAAATCTGAGTTGAGTTATCTGGCTCACAACCTCTGTGAGATAGATAAATATCGTGTAGAAACGTGCTGTGTAATTGGTAAGTCATTCTTCTTTTTTCTTTTAAGATTTATCTTTACTGTAAGTAATACAAATATAAAAATAACAGAATAAAAACATCAAAGGTAACAAAATTGTATACAGTAGAATGTGAAAGCCTACTGTAATACCATCCCCAAGATGGTTTGGTGAACATGACTCCAGAATATTTTTCTTTGTGAATACTGAATGTGTGTGTGTGTGTTTGTGTGTATGGTTTTTTTGTAAAAACTGTACCATTATATACACTGCTTTGTAACTTCCTTTTTTTAACTTTTTTATTTTTTTAATGCTGGTATATCTAGATTTATATTTTTCATAGCTATTTAGTAGTTTATTATATAGATGTGCCATCATTTTTATTTGTTTCCTATTATATAAGTTATGCCAGTGTTTGTTAATATAAAAATTGCTTCAGGAAATACCTTTTTTTTTTTTTTTGTATTTTTCTGAAGCTGGAAACGGGGAGAGACAGTCAGACAGACTCCCGCATGTGCCCAACCGGGATCCACCCAGCATGTCCATCAGGGGCGACGCTCTGCCCACCAGGGGGTGATGCTCTGCCCCTCCGGGGCGTCGCTCTGCCGTGACCAGAGCCACTCTAGTGCCTGGGGCAGAGGCCAAGGCGCCATCCCCAGCGCCCGGGCCATCTTTGCTCCAATGGAGCCTTGGCTGCGGGAGGAGAAGAGAGAGACAGAGAGGAAGGAGGGGATGGGGGGTGGAGAAGCAAATGGGCGCTTCTCCTATGTGCCCTGGCCGGGAATTGAACCCGGGTCCCCCGCACGCCAGGCCGACGCTCTACCGCTGAGCCAACTGGCCAGGGCAGGAAATATCTTTATGTATACATTTATTTTTCATGTTTATGCAATTATTTCTGTGTAATAAGTAGTGAAAGACTGGATCAAAAAATATTTCAAACTTTAGTATTACTAACAAGTTTGTAAGAATTTACAATCCTGTGTAAAAAGAGATGAGAGTACCTGTTTCTCTTTATTAGGATGTCTGAATCTTGGCACTAATGACATTTTGGGCTAACCATTTTTTGTGGGGAGCTGTCCTGTGCATTGTAGGTTATTAGCAGTATCCCTAGCCTCTACCCACTGCTCTCTTCCCCTAGTTGTGACGATCAAAAAGTGTTTGCAGGTATTGCCAAATAACCTCTTGGGGTCAGAACCATGGTCCTGTGTACTTGGGTACACTAGTGTGGCCTGATAATCAGTTGCCATAAACAGATGAATGGCTACCTCTGGATAAAAGTAAGCTTTGTTGGTTGTGATTGATAGCCTGGCTTCCCTGGAGATGAAAGGAAGATACCTTTCCCTGGGTCTTTGTTGACACTGCATTGAAATCTTGCATTTAAAAAAAAAAAGAAAGAAAGAAATCTTGCATTTGTACCTTTCTAGGTCAAGACGTTAATACACTGATAGAATTTCAGTTCATCAATCATTCAATAAATATTTCCAGCCCTTGAAGGAGTTAGTAGTTTGGCATGGAAAATAGGCATTAAAAAATGTAATAAGTCCTTTGTAAACATAGGTAAGAGTAGGAACAAATGATCATTTCAATATCGGAACATTGTGAATAAAGTATAAAGTTCTTTAAGGTGAGAGTAGAACTCCCAATTTATTCAGAAAAAATCTCCAAGCATCTTCTGAGTGCCAGGCACTGTGCTTTGTATTGCAATATCTACCCTAATTGCTTATTTAGGAAGGCCAATAAGAAAACAGCAATAGTCCTGGCCAGATAGCTTGGTTGGTTAGAACAGTGGTCCCCAACCCCCGGGCTGCAGACTGGTACCTGTCTGTGGGCCATTTGGTAGCGGTCCGCAGAGAAAGAATAAATAACTTACATTATTTCCGTTTTATTTATATTTAAGTCTGAATGATGTTTTATTTTTTTAAAATGACCAGATTCCCTCTGTTACATCCATCTAAGACTCATTCTTCTATTTATTTATTTATTTATTTATTTATTTATTTTTTACAGAGACAGAGAGTGAGTCAGAGAGAGGGATAGACAGGGACAGACAGACAGGAACGGAGAGAGATGAGAAGCATCAATCATTAGTTTTTCATTGCGCGTTGCAACACCTTAGTTGTTCATTGATTACTTTCTCATATGTGCCTTGACCACGGGCCTTCAGCAGACCGAGGAACCCCTTGTTGGACCCAGTGACTTTGGGTTCAAGCTGGTAGGCTTTTGCTCAAACCAAATGAGCCCGCGCTTAAGCTGGTGACCTCGGGGTCTTATACCTGGGTCCTCTGTATCCCAGTCCGATGCTCTATCCACTGCACCACCGTCTGGTCAGGCTCTAAGACTCATTCTTGACACTTGTCTTGTAAGTTCGACAATTATATTTAAAAATACCACAGTTTTTACGCCAGTCGCATAATTTTATTTTGTGCATTTATCTGTCCTACCCTAAAGGCCGGTTTGTGAAAATATTTTCTGACATTAAACCAGTCCATGGCCCCAAAAAGGTTGGGGACCACTGGGTTAGAGCATTGTCCCAAAGTACAGAGGTTGCTTGTTTGATACCTGGTCAGGATACATAAGGAACAGATTGATGTTTGCTTCCTCTCTTGCTAAAGTCAATACATAAAAATTTTTAAAAGAAATAAATAAAACAGGCCCTAGCTGGTTGGGCATATTGGATTCCATCCCCATTCAGGGTACACATTAGAAATGACCATCTACTTCTCTTCCCGTCTCCCCCTTCTCTCTTCCTCTCTTGCAGCCTGTGGCTGAATTGGTTCGAGCATTGGCCCCAGGCACTGAGGATAGCTTGGTTGGTCCAAGCGTTGGCCTTGGGTACTGAGGATAGTTTTTGTTTGTTTGTTTGTTTGTTTTTCTTTTTTTTTTTTTCATTTTTCCGAAGCTGGAAACGGGGAGGCAGTCAGACAGACTCCCGCATGCACCCGACCAGGATCCACCCAGCATGCCCACCAGGGGGCGATGCTCTGCCCCTCTGGGGCGTCGCTCTGTTGCATCCAGAGCCATTCTAGCGCCTGAGGCAGAGGCCACAGAGCCATCCTCAGCACCCGGGCCATCTTTGCTCCAATGGAGCCTCGGCTGCCGGAGGGGAAGAGAGAGACAGAGAGGAAGGAGAGGGGGAGGGGTGGAGAAGCAGATGGGCGCTTCTCCTGTGTGCCCTGGCCAGGAATCGAACCCGGGACTCCTGCACGCCAGGCCGATGCTCTACCGCTGAGCCAACCAGCCAGGGCGGGTACTGAGGATAGTTTGGTTGATTCGAGCATATGCCTCAGATAGGGTTGCCGGGTGGATCCCTGTCCTGGCACATGCAGGAGTCTGTCCATCTCCTCTCCTCTTACTTAAAAAAAAAAAGAAAGAAAGAAAACAATAATACAATAGGCTGGGTGTTATGGTTGACGTAAAAATAGAATGCTAATAGAGTACATAGGAAAGATAACAAATCCAGTCTGAAATTAAGGAAGGTGATGCTTGAAGAATAGGAAGGCGTGAAAGAGTTCCGTAAGGGAGAAGGACTGACTTGGGAAGGCCATTGCCATGCAGAAGCATTAAAATCTGAAACAGACATTGAGTTGGAAATAGCTCAGCATCCTGAAGCATAGTATGGGAGGTGGGAATGTATAAAAAGGGGCCAGATCTTGAAGACCCTTGTCTTGCTGAAAGTTTGGGATTTTATTCATAAGGCAGTAGGAGTCTTCTGAAGGATATTAAACCAGTGATGAAAAGTTTTCAGATTTTTATTTTCAAATGATGACTGGAGACAGTATGCTGGGAAGATTTTAAAAAGGCAAGACTAGAGGCAGGAGCTAGAGCAGCTAGGAGGCTTTGTAATAATCCAATCTAAAGATGGTGAGAACCTAAGAGGAGGAGGTATTGGCAGGAGGAATGGAGAGAGGATTTGAAGACATTACGAAGTAGAACCAACAGGGATCGGTGACTGGGTGAGCAGACTGAAACAGTGCCCTTTACATGAAGAAAGGAAATAGAGGTAGGGAAGGTAATGAACCGTTCTTTTTTTTAACCTATTGACTTAAAAGCCAGTTAAAATCAAAGGAGACACACATATGAAGAGGAATGATTTAGGAGTTTCATGCTTTTTTATTATTATTATTATTATTATTATTATTATTATTTTTAGCGAGAGAGAGACAGAGAGAGAGGGGGACAGACAGGAAGAGAGAGATGAGAAGCATCAGTTCTTCATTGTGGTGTCTTAGCTGTTCATTGATTGCTTTCTCATATGTGCCTTGACCGGGGGGGGGGGGGGGCGCTCCTGCAGAGCGAGTGACCCCGCGCTAAAGCCAGCAACCTTGGGTTTTTGAACCTGGGTCCTCAGCATCCCAGGCCAGTGCTCTATTCACTGCGCCACTGCCTGGTCAGGCTCATGCTTTTTTAATAATCGTTTTAGTTGAACTCATTAATGAACTGTGTTTTTTTTCTCACTATACCTGTAATGCCCAGCAAAGTTGCTGAGATAAGGTCAATAAATGTTTATTGAATTCGGACCACCTACCTTAAATTTAAGAGTAAGGAACATTAGATATGACAGAATGTACTTCAGCTTTCATATTATAGCCAGCCCAGAGAAAGTGAAAGGAGAAAGAATAATGGAGAGAAAAAAACAGGACCTGAGAGAGAATGCATCAGTTTAAGAATAGAGTGATGGCAAGAATCTTCTAATTGTTTAGTCATTACTTTGCTTTTATGTCTTGATGTGAATTGATTGCTTTCTTCTGCATCTTTTCTGGAGTTCCACTTTTCTGAGAGGTAGATGTATATATCAGCATACAGCATAATATAGTTAAGATTTGGACTCTGGAACCAGACTGCCCAAGTTTAAATTTTGGTTATGCTACTACCTACCTGTGAGATCTTAGACCTAGCAATCTGTATTGTAGTTTCCTTTCTATGAAGAGATAATAATAGAACTTTCTCTCATGTAATTGTAAGGATTAAATAAATTAATACATACAAAGTCCTTATAACAATGTAAGTTGCCCAGCACATGGTAATCATTCAGTACATTTTAGCTGTTCCAACTGGTCAAAAAAATCTCATCTACTTCATCTTTATCCAGAACTTACCTGTTCTGATGTCCTTAACGTTTCCTTGTCATACTGACTCCATTAGCATCTAGGGCTTATACCCTTGCTGCCTACCACTACCCCATTTTCTCCTGTTCTGTTAAAAAAAGTTAACCTTTGGACACTTTGCCTAGAGACTTCTTTATCTTTGTCTCTGATCAGTGGCAGAAGCAAAGATATCTTTGTACAAACATAAAGCTCTCCATCTTGCTATTTTCCAGGGGAACGTGAACTTGAATTAATACTAAAATGATCAGGTATAGAATGCAGACAATTGTTGTAAATGATTTCTCCTGAATCAAACTAACAGCTGAATCTAGAGAGATTAAATATAATATATATATGAGGGGAGGTTTTGTTACCTGGTTTTTGCCAAAATGGAATCATATTCTATAATTTCTCTGCAATTTGTGTTTTCCACTTGACAGCATATCATGATCTGTACTAACTAATATATATACATTTAAAGCTATTTTTAAAATTTAGTTTATGCACATACAATTTATATATAAAGGAGATGTATAAATTGTATAAATTTTGAAGTGCAAGGGTTTTTGTTTTTGCATGTTGTTCCCTTCCCCTTTAATATACTTGTGTTAGGATGTTCCATACCACATAAAAATGTGTATACACATATGCAGGATTTAATGGGCTATTTGCTTTACAAAATTAGATCACATTATATATATTTCTCTGTATTTTACTTTTTTTATTCAATGAGTTCTTGTAAAAAAAATCTCTAAGTGTTGGTATAGCTCTAATTCATCCTTTTTTTATTATTTAAAAAGAAAAAATTTTTTTAAGAGAGAGGACGGTGGGAGGAACAACATCAATTCACTTTTCTACTTAGTTGTGCCATTGATTGCTTCTCATATGTGTCTTGAACCAACAACCTTGGGGATTGAGCTAGCACCCTTGGGATGGAGCCAGCTGGCAACCCCAGGATCAAACTGATGACCTCGGCACTCTTGGGCAACACTCTATCCATTGTGCTTCTGGCCAGAGCACTAATTCAAGCTTTAAAAATAAAATAATTAGGCCCTGGCCAGTTGGCTCAGTGGATAGAGCATCAGCCTGGTATATGAATGTCCCGGGTTCAATTCCCAGTAAGTGTACACAAGAGAAACAACCATCTGCTTCTCTCCCTTTTCTTCTCTCTCTCTCCCTTCTCTCTTCCCCTCCCGTAGCCGGTGACTCAATTGGTTTAAGCATTGGCCCAGGTGCTGAGGATGGCTCAGTTGGTCTGAGTGCATCAGCCTCAGGAGCTAAAAATAGCTCAGTTAATTTGAGCATCTGCCCCAGGCAGGGGCTGATGAGATCTACTCGGAAGGGGCGCATGCAGGAGTCTGTCTCACTACCTCCCCTCTTCTCGCTTAAAAAAAAAAATCTTTATTGAGGTATAATTTACATATCATAAAACTTACCCATTCTAACTTTATAGTTCAATGAATTTTTATAAACTTATACAGTTGTATAACCATAGCCATAATCCAGTTCAGAATACCCTGTCACCCCAAAAAGTTTCCTTGGGTCTGCTTGCAGTCAGTGTCATTCCCATCCCCTAACAGCCGCAGATCCACCTTCTATCTTTAATTTTACCTTTCCTAGGAATTTCATGTAAATGGGCTCTTGCTTCTTGTCTGGCTTCTTTCACTTAGTTTGAGGTTCATCCATGTTGTAGCATGTATAAATATTTTTTCCTTTCTATTACTGACTAGTATTCCACTGTTTGGATATATGTCACATTTTGTCCATTTACCAGTTTACATGAAACAGATGGCTTGTATATCCTTTCTCCAAATAAAATCTTTCACAGAATCCTAAAATCTTTGACTTGCTCTTTTCAAAACCAGTGATAACTGCTTTGATTCCTGAGGGAGAGGTGAGGTCAGAGTTCTACCTTTTCCACCCGTGAGGTACTTCCGTAGAACCCTAGGACTCACATTTTGTTTCACAAAATGAATGTGAAACAATAAAATATCCCCTAATATTTGTGAGCAGTATAGTTAGAAAACCACCAACCTAAAGCTTATTTTAGGATTTCTTAACTTTTAAGAAAATATGTGTATAAATGCTATATCAGAATGAAACAAAATGAAGAAAACTTGCAGTGTTAGGGCACACTTTTGTTTTTTTAACCGGAACTTATGATAGATGATGTATATTTCCCAAGGGAATAATGATACTGCCCTTGTGTACAATTTGGCTTTTCTGCAAGGACTTTGGGGGAGTGGGTTATGATTTCATCCCCACTCTGTGGAATGCTATCTATTTTAGTGGACTTTTATTTTTACCTTTCTAATTCATATTTTTGTTTTTCAATCAGGCAATTATTATAGTTTACGTTCTCAGCATGAGAAAGCAGCCTTGTATTTCCAGAGAGCCTTGAAATTGAACCCTCGGTATCTTGGGGCCTGGACACTGATGGGACACGAGTATATGGAAATGAAGAACACATCTGCTGCTATTCAGGCTTATAGGTGAGCTCCTAGTTGTGGGATTAGGTGGAGCAGATTGCTGTGATGTTAGCCTATAAGTTGAGCCTATAAGTAGCTAACCTTGATTCTGCCTTCTTACCAGTCTCTCTTCCATTTCTTAGACATGCCATTGAGGTCAATAAGCGGGACTACAGAGCCTGGTATGGCCTTGGGCAGACTTATGAAATCCTTAAGATGCCATTTTACTGCCTTTATTATTACAGACGGGCCCACCAGCTTCGGTAAGTTTGGCCACTTGACAAGGTGTTTGTTGTGGGAAAACCTGATACTTTTCTTTTTGATGGCTACTAAGTGACTAGTACGTAGTGTATAGAGTGTGGTTATATTGGACAAAGGGATGATCCATATCCTGGATGGGAATTAGTATGATGGCATGAGATTTTGTCATGCACCCTGGCTGGTTGGCTCAGCGGTAGAGCGTCAGCCCGGCATGCGGAAGTCCCAGGTTTGATTCCTGGCCAGGGCACACAGGAGAAGAGCCCATCTGCTTCTCCACCCTTCCCCCTCTCCTTTTTCTATCTCTCTCTTCCCCTCCTGCAGCCAAGGCTCCATTGGAGCAAAATTGGCCCAGGCACTGAGAATGGCTCCATGGCTTCTGCCTCAGGCGCTATAATGGCTCCCATTGCAGTGGAGTAATGCCCCAGAGGGGCCAAGCATCGCCCTCTGGTGGGCATGCTAGGTGGATCCTGGTTGGGTGCATGCAGGATTCTGTCTGTCTGCCTCCTCCCTTCTTCTGACTTTGGAAAAATACAAAAAAAAAAAAAAAAAAAAAAAAAAGAGAGAGAGAGAGGTTTTATCATGCTACTCAGAATGGTGTGCAATTTAATTTAAGACTTATGAATTGTTTATTTCTGGGATTTTTCATGTAATATCTTTGCACTCACAGTTGACTACAGTAACTGAAACTGGAAAGTAAAAGCACGAATAAGGGGGGATCACTGTAGTAGTGGTGGTGGTACCTCAAGGGAAGACTTCAGTTATCTATAAAGTCTTTGCTCAGGCCACTATTCCTATTTTTCTCTTAGGCCCAATGATTCTCGTATGCTGGTTGCTTTAGGAGAATGTTATGAGAAACTCAATCAACTCGTGGAAGCCAAAAAGGTATCTGAAATTGAGTCCTGGAGAATTAAAATGGAAATCTGCTGTTTGGACAAGAGGTTGAACTATCTGTGCTTTTAACTGTCCTTCATTCTGATATCTCTACATAGGGAAGTCTGAATATTTAGAGGTACATAGGCTAAAAAGCAAAGCTGGGGTGACATCATCAGTGGGAATGTCAGTATGTAGCCTGGACCTATCAGATTTAGTAAAAATGCCTTGCATTCTGCCAATCTGAAGTTCTGGGAAGCTTGCAGGGCCTAAGCCTTTATGTAGTTAGTCATGGCACATGGGGCAACAAAGTGACAAGTTTCTTTTCTTGACAGTGTTATTGGAGAGCTTACGCGGTGGGAGATGTGGAGAAAATGGCTCTGGTGAAACTGGCAAAGTGAGTGAAAGGAGTAAAATGCTATTGCTATTTCTGTTGACTTCTCTGGTATGATGGATCCTGCATGCTCTGGATCCATCATCCTTTATGAGTGTGGTGGTGGAGCAGGGTATATAATAACAGGTCTGGAAATTTAGCCATTTTGACTGAGAAAAGGCCACTTCCCTTGGAAGGGGAAATTATTTTTCTATTACGCAAGGGAGAGAGAATGATTTGAATGAAATGAAATGACATTTTCATGTCAGAGCAGTCTGGGAAAACTAAGTACTGATCTCCTCCTAATAAGGACTAGGAAAATAAAGAATAACTTAGAAATAGTAAGCAGAGATTCTTATTTGCAATTGTATTTGTGCCAGTTCTTTTCTACTTTCTTAAAAAAAAATCTGAATTGCTTGGTATCTTTTTTTAATCTTACTCAGGCTATTAACATAGTTTTTGCAAAGGTGTGTTTACCCAGCTTATGTATTTACTAACTCCCTCTCCATTACCAAGTAGCAGAGTAATGACTCTAAGCTTTGATAAAATAACTATCACATCTGGCACTCATACCATTCTGAGTCCCAGTGTGCCATTTATGTCAACATTTGTACTTGTGTAAGTATTGTCATATTTTTGGTTTTAATTGTGTGGTTTTACTTTTTATTACTAGTTTGGCTTTGAGATCTGATTTGTACTTAAAGACCAATTTCTTTTGTAGGCTTCATGAGCAGCTGACTGAGTCAGAACAGGCTGCCCAGTGTTACATCAAATATATCCAAGATATCTATTCCTGTGGGGTATGTGCTGTGAACATGAGAACTGAGTTGCTGATCTTATTTATTCTTATCACCTCAGCCATCCCTGCTTTCCCTCCCTAGGAAATAGTGGAACACTTGGAGGAGAGCACAGCTTTCCGCTATCTGGCCCAGTATTATTTTAAGTGCAAGCTGTGGGATGAAGCTTCAACTTGTGCCCAGAAGTGTTGTGCTTTCAATGATGTGAGTATCAGTTCTTTAATAAAGAGTTTGGACCCTGACCAGTTTGCTCAGTGGATAGAGCATTGGCCCAGTGTGTGGACATCCAGGTTCGATCCCTGGTCAGGGCACACATGAGAAGCGACCATGTTTCTCTCCCCCTTCTCTCTCTCTTTCCTTCTCGCAGCTCGTTCTTGACTGGTTCGAGCATCGGCCCTGGCTGCTGAGGATAGCTCAGTTGATTCAAGCATCAGCCCTAGATTGGGTTTGCCAGATGGATCCTGGTCAAGGCACATGTGGGAGTCTGTCTGTCTGTCTCTCTTTTTTAATTGTGAGAAATTCAGTGAGAGGAAGGAAGGCAGAGACTCCTGCATGCACCTCAACTGGGCTCCATCCGGCAAGCCCACTAGGGGGTCATGCTCTTCCCATCTGTGGCCCTTGCTCCATTGCTCAGCATCCCAGCTCTTAGTGCCATGGAGCCATACTCAGCGCCCAGGGCCAACTCGCTCCAATGGAGCCATGACTGCAGGAGGGGAAGAGAGACAGAGAAGTGAGAAGGTGAGGGTGGAGAAGCAGATGGGTGCTTCTCCTGTGTGTCCTGATTGGTAATTGAATCTGGGACATCCACACACTGGGCCGAGACTCTACCACTGAGCCAATCGGCCAGGGCCAGAAGTCAGTCAGTCTCCCCTCCTCTAACTTAAAAAAAGTTTGTATTTCAGTCTTGGGGGTGGAAAGTGGTAAAAAGACAAGTGGAAAGACTACCTTGATTTGTGGAACTTATATATGAGTATTTTATTAATTGATTTTTTTTTTTTTCAGAGACAGAGAGAGGGATAGACAGGGAGAGACAAGACAGGAACAGAGAGATGAGAAGCATCAATTATTAGTTTTTCGTTGCACGTTGCAACACCTTAGTTGTTCATTGATTGCTTTCTCATATGTGCCTTGACTGCGGGCCGTCAGCAGACCGAGTAACCCCTTGCTTGAGCCAGCGACCTTGGGTCCAAGCTGGTGAGTTTTTGCTCAAACCAGATGAGCCCACGCTCAAGCTGGTGACCTCGGGGTTTCGAACCTGGGTCCTCGGCATCCCAGTCCGACACTCTATCCACTGCGCCACTGCCTGGTCAGGCTGATTTTTTTTTTTTTTAGAAAGTGAGAGAGAGGGACAGACAGACAGGAAGGGAGAGAGATGAGAAGAATCAATTCTTCGTTGCGGTACCTTAGTTGTTCAGTATTGCTTTTTCATATGTGCCTACTCCAGGGGTCCCCAAACTTTTTACACAGGGGGCCAGTTCACTGTTCCCCAGACTGTTGGAGGGCCGCCACATACAGTGCTCCTCTCACTGACCACCAATGAAAGAGGTGCCCCTTCCAGAAGTGTGGCGGGGGCCACATGTGGCCCGCGGGCCATAGTTTGGGGACGCCAAGGGCTACAGCAGAGTGAGTGACCCTTTGTTTAAGCCAACGACCTTGGGCTTCAAGCCAGCAACCATGAGGTTATGTCTATGATCCCACCCTCAAGCCAGTGAGCCCACACTCAAGCCAACCTCAGGATTTCAAACCTGGGTCCTCCAAGTCCTAGTCTGATGCTCTATTGACTGCGCCACCGCCTGGTCAGGCTATATGAGTATTTTTAAACCTGTTTTGAGAAGATACATGGACCTATTTTGAAATAAATTACCTTACTTTGTTTCAGACCCGGGAAGAAGGTAAAGCCTTGCTCCGGCAAATCCTGCAGCTTCGGAACCAAGGAGAAACTCCTTCCACGGAGATGCCTGCTCCCTTTTTCCTTCCTGCTTCGCTGTCTGCTAATAACACGCCTACACGCAGAGTTTCTCCACTCAACCTGTCCTCAGTCACACCATAGTTGGTTGGTTGCTTTCAAGCTAGCACATTGCCAGACCCATATTAAGCCTTACTACCATGTAAAAAACAGCCAGGTCTGTTCTTCCAAGGACCATAGCTCTTTTTGTGTGTACAGATGGAAACAGCTACTTGGGGAGTCTATAGAATCACCTTCAAAGTAGACTGACAGAACCCTGGCAGAAAACAGACATTGTCTTTTGCCAGTTAGAAGCACTCTATCCTGTTTAGAGTAGCTACAGATCTTGGCCTTCTTTCCAGACTCTCCTAGCCCCCACGCCTGCCCTGACCATCCCTGTAATAGCACTTTAGCACAGGCAAGGCTACAGGAACAGTTTTAATACTGCTGGAAGTGGGTGATTTCCTGAGAGAGGTGAGAAAGGGAGAAAAGTCTGTGACTTTCCCCTGAACTGATAGTTGGGGCACTGAATACCCTAGCAAGATCAGGGTACTGGATAGACATGATCTTGTTGTTCTCAGATTTGCTGAGCATGACTATTCTGATGTTAGATTAGGTTTAAATGGAGCAACACTCTATTGAGTGGAACACTTGAAACCATGTCAACACAATAAATTAAAATTAAAAATAAATGGAGTAACACTATACATTTGTTCTTAGTGTAGGAAGACATTCTTCCAAAACATGGTTTTGTAGAGTCTCCTAGTAAGTCTCCTGGAAGTAACTTACCAGAATTGAATAAAAGGGGCAAAAAGAATCTCACTGAACATGAAGGACCCTACTGAGGGCAAGTTGTCTACAGTTACCTACATCCTCTACTAAAGCCAAGCAATGAGACAGGATTACAGATTATTTCCTGGACATTTGGGAATAACTTTTGTGACTACAGACAATAAATTAATTTCAAGCTTGTCTGTTTTAATGTTTTTGATGTAACTGTCTTTTGTTTTCCCCTCTAGCTCTGACAGGATTTTTTTTTCAGACTTTATCTGATTAGATAAGGTAAAGGGAATTATTGTTAGCGTGCTCTTAGAGCAGTGGTTGGCAAACCGCAGCTCACGAGCCACATGCAGCTCTTTGGCCCCTTGAGTGTGGCTCTTCCACAAAATACCATGTGTAGGCCCTGGCCAGTTGGCTCAGCGGTAGAGCGTCGGCCTGGCGTGCGGGGGACCCGGGTTCGATTCCCGGCCAGGGCACATAGGAGAAGCGCCCATTTGCTTCTCCACCCCCAACCCCTCCTTCCTCTCTGTCTCTCTCTTCCCCTCCTGCAGCCAAGGCTCCATTGGAGCAAAGATGGCCCGGGCGCTGGGGATGGCTCCTTGGCCTCTGCCCCAGGCGCTAGAGTGGCTCTGGTCGCAGCAGAGCATCGCCCCCTGGTGGGCAGAGCGTCGCCCCTGGTGGGCATGCCGGGTGGATCCCAGTCGGGCGCATGCGGGAGTCTGTCTGACTGTCTCTCCCCGTTTCCAGCTTCAGAAAAATACAAAAAACAAAACAAAACAAAATACCATGTGCGGGCGCTACCTCGAAAAGGAATATACCTACCTATATAGTTTAAGTTTTAAAAATTTGGCTCTCAAAAGAAATTTTAGTCGTACTGTTGATATTTGGCTCTGTTGACTAATGAGTTTGCTGACCACTCTAAGACTTAAGAGGGTTTCAGGCCTGTGCCCATGTATTAAGGAGGAGGTAATATGCTATGACTGTTATGCCATAATGAATTTGTGCAGTAAATGATATGGATTATTCTGAGCTCAGGACCCAACCTTCCTATGTTTGTGTTTCCAGAACAAGTTTGTTACTCACCTCATAATATGTGATACTTCATTTTATATCTAATGTCCCTTGAATTCACTTCTTGCCACACTTAGTTCTCTACCGCCATTCCTGTGCAGGGTGTTTCCATGGGCCTGAAAGATTTTCACTTTTTCTGCCCTTTTATAATTTGAATGATTTTGCTAAATTTGGAATTCATATGAAAAAATGTGAATATCTTTATTTAATAGCTTTTTTGTGTGTGCATAGAAACCATATAAGTAAAAAAGCATGAGATTACACAGGTGATTATATTATAAAGGGGGGAATAGCATCTGAATATTGCATTTTATATAGAGTTCCAGGTATATGGTAAAGCTTAAAAGAAACCTATTAAGCTAAGCAGCTGACCCACTTCAGGGCAAGGACTGCTCTCTCCTTCCCCAGAACCTCAGTACTTTTTGCCAAAAGGCCCGGATTTGAGTAAAGGTGAAAGCTAAGCAGCTGAACTACCTCAGGACAAGACTGCTCTATCCTTCCCCACAACCTCAGTATTTTTTGCCAAAAGGCCCAGATTTGAGTAAAGGTGAGCGCCGTGCTCGCAGGATCCGGGCGTAAGGGCTGCAGTCTGTTGAGCTTTGGCAAGTGGGTGTTCGAGGAAGTAAGTTTCGAAGAAATGGTTTCTTCCCTGGGGGCTGATGGTTTGGTTGCTGGTTTTCCTGGTTGGTACCAAGGCGCTTTTTGGTAGAGGAAGCCTGGCCTTGGAGTTTGAGCACAGTATGATACTGCTCTGCGATGCATGCTGCCTTCTTCCGAAGGTCCAGTTTTACTAACATCATGTTATTCTGCAGCTCAGCCAGGGTCTGATCCTAAGGAAGATAAATGAAGTTATAGAAAACATTTACACCTGGTATATTAGAGAAGCAAGGAGGCAAGGTAATGCCTGCCATCCACTACTAGTTACAGCTGGGTTTTTTTTAAATGTTATTTATTTATTTTTTACAGAGACAGAGAGTGAGTTGGGATAGACAGGGACAGACAGACAGGAATGGAGAGAGATGAGAAGCATCAATCATTAGTTTTTCATTGCGCATTGCAACACCTTAGTTATTCATTGATTGCTTTCTCATATGTGCCTTGACTGCAGGCCTTCAGCAGACCGAGTAACCCCTTGCTGGAGCCAGCGACCTTGGGTTCAAGCTGGCGGGCTTTTGCTCAAACCAGATGAACCTGAGCTCAAGGTGGCGACCTCAGGGTCTTGAACCTGGGTCTTCCGTATCCCAGTCCGACGCTCTATCCACTGCACCACCGCCTGGTCAGGCTAGTTACAGCTGTTTTTAAGAGGATTAATTCTTTAAGGACAGAGCTAATAATTGAATGGGGTATTTTAAGATACAAACAGCATTAGATACAAGGCCATTTTCCAACACATAGTAGGCATGAGCTTGAATAAGTGTACTTAACCTTAGTTTCTAGGTATCAAATTAAGTGTTGTGTTTTAGTCTAAAAGTTGGTTTATTTTGTTGTTGTATTTTTACATTTTAATATGTATAGAATCAGGATGCATTTACTGATGACAATGATGACAAATGTCCTAGCTTAAATGTTAGTGTTTTATCTTAGTGGTACATAACAGAAAATGTCTGTAAATTAATACAGTACCTTGTACTTAATAATTATTTTGATTTTGCTACTGTTCATATAATTCTGGAGTGGGCTGATGGGATAGAAGGGGTTATTTAGGCTATTGTAACCTGTTTGATTAAGATGTCATCACAAGTGGTCAAGGCTTGGCGAAGTTTTCCTGCCCCAGTGCTGTGGCAACAGGCTCTTTCTGCTGACTGGAGAGACTCACCAAGTTTCTTCAGCTCTGTCCGCAACAACCTTATATTCTGAAAAAGAAGCAGTTAAAATTGTGGCCAAGATAATGATCTGGAAGAGTCACATAGTCATTTGAAAAGTAAAATTAGAAACACTAGTCAGCTGGCCTGACCTGTGGTGGTATAGTAGATAAAGCATTGACCTGGAATGCTGAGGTTGCTGGTTCAAAACCCCAGGTTTGCCTGGTCAAGGCACATACGAGAAGCAACTATTACAAGTTGATGCTTCCCACTCCTCATCCCACCCCTTTCTCTCTCAAAATCAAGAAATAATTTTTTTGTGTGTGTGTGACAGAGACAGAGTCAGAGAAAGGGACAGACAGATAGGAAAAGAGAGATGAGAACCATCAATTCTTCGTTGCGGCACCTTAATTGTTCATTGATTACATTCTCATATGTGCCTTGACCAGGGGGCTACAACAGACCGAGTGACCCCTTGCTTGAGCCAGTGACCTTGGGCTCAAGCTGGTGAGTCTTGCTCAAACCTGATGAGCCCACACTCAAGCTGGCGACCTTGGGGTTTCAAACCTGGGTCCTCCACGTCCCAGTCTGACACTCTATCCACTGTGCCCCTGCCTGGTCAGGCAATAATTTTGTTTGTTTTTAAGAGAAAGACTAGTCAGCTGAATGAAGTAGCCATTATCCAGAACAATGACCAAAAAAAAAAAAAAAATCGGTTTTTTTTTTTTATTGATTTTAGAGAGGGAGAGAAAGAAACATCAGTTTCTTGTTATTCATGCATTCATTGGTTGCTTTTATTTTATTTATTTATTTTTATTAACTGAGAGGTGGGGAGGCAGGGGGAGGTAGACAGAATCTTGCATGTGCCCCAGCAGGAATCCACCCAGCAAGCCCAGTAGGGGGCAATACTCCATTGCTCTAAACAGTTATTTCGGTGGCCATGGAGCCATCCTAAGTGCCCAGGGCCAAATTGCTCGAACCATTCTAAGCCATGGCTGCAGGGCAGGAAGAGAGAGAGAGAGAGAGAGAGAGAGAGAGAGAAAGGGGGGGGGGCTGGAAAAGCAGATGGTCACTTCTGTGTGCCCTGACCAGGAATCTAACTCAGGACTTAACACACACTGGGCCTACCATTGAGCCAACCGGCCAAGGCTTGTTGGTTGATTCTTATATGTACCCTGACCAAAGGATTGAACCTGCAACCTTGGCATATCAAGATGGTATTCCAACCAACTGAGCTACCTGGCTGGTCAAAAAACATCTTATCTTTACATGAACAAGAGATACGGTATTGGAAATTGCCTAGGTAAGAGCTTTGGTAACAGAAATGTAATTAATTACCTTCTGGCCCTCCTCTAACTTCTTGTCTACGTCAGTGGTGAAGGGCTTGGCTGAAGGTGGCGGTTCTAACATTTTTTGGTACTTCTGCAGCTCTGCAGGAAGGAAACAAGAAACTTCAATATGTAGGCTTTCTAACTGTGAACTCATCTCTAAGTTAACAACAGCTTGCAAGCAAATACAAAAATGAGTCCATATGCATCCTAGAATGAGAGGTTGGGGGGATGTAGCTTAAAATTTAGGAAATTATGTTGGAGTGGCACCAGAAGGCTGAAGTTTAGAGAGTAGTTCTTCCTTGGCCCACTATTATGCTTCTTGCCCTCTCTCCTTACTCACCTTCAGTGGTGGAGTTGAGCTCTGCTCTGCACTGGTCCAGTTTAGCTTTAACGTCCTGGAACTGCTGGGTGGAGGCAGAAGCTGCCAACCTTTTTGACCGCCGTAAGGACAATTCAGCCTCTGCTTGTTGATGGGCCTCTGGCTGTTGTCTGGCTTCCTGCAAGAGAGCTTCTAGCTCTTCAATCTTCTCATCCCGCTCCTAAGAGGGAGGCAGAGGACATAATTCCATCCACAGTCAGACAAATATACAGGAACAAAACCCGCCTTGATACTTAAACCTTAAAAGTCTGCTTGTTAGCACTTATACCATTTCCTGGCCAACCAAACCTTTAATCAATTCACCATTGATCAGCACATACAAAGCACTAAGGATACTAGAAATAAGTGAGTTACATATTCCCACCCCTACCAGAGTTTATAAAATCTGTTTACCTCAAACGAGCTAGTGATGGGAATCTGAGTATCCAGTTGGGACGGGTTCAGGGCGACTCACCTGAAGCTCTTCTTGGTAAAAGCTTGTCAGTGACTCCTTGAGGATTTTTAGTTTCTCTTCATACGTTTCCTCTAATAGTTCCTTTTGGGTGTCCAAATGTTCACTGTCAGAGGAGAAAAGAGAAGTGAGTAAAGATTCTGAGCAGTGAGCTTGGAGGACAGATCTTCAGGCACAACTCCATCCAGTCTTCACTTCCCACCCTGTGGTCCAGGTGACAGACAAAAAGAGGTCACTCAGCTGGTACCTGCACCACTGTTCACGCTGTTGCATCTGCTCCACCATCTCATTGCATATTTCATCTCGGAGCTGCATCTCCAGCTGCAACTTCTCCTGCCGTTCTTTCAAAAGCAGTGCTTTCATGGCTTCTACCACCTGTAGGAGCTCCTAGGAGGGACACACAGGTCAGAGTTAATCAGATGGTCATGCCCCCTAAAAGGCACAGGCCTACTTGGAAGGGAGCATGGAAAAAGTATAGCCATCAAGACACTGTACCAAACTTTCTTGCATTCTCACCTCCTTGCCATACATGGAGATGTCAGCTTCATTTTCAATGTCATCAAGGCCTGGGTCTGTCTTAGTTCCTGTCTCTAAGCTGGGAGATGCCCACAGACTGTGTTCTTTTATGAATGAATGTAGTGATGGGAATCCCGGTTGTGCAGATGGAGCATGCAAAAGCTAGCAGGGGGAAAGAAAAATCTTAACTGACAACATTACTAGTCTCTTTTTTTTTCTGCTAGAGACAGAGAGAGGGACAGATAGGGACAGACAGAAAGGGAAAGAGATGAGAAGCATCAATTCTTCATTGCGGCACCTCAGTTCTTCATTGGCTGCTTTCTCATATATGCCTTGACTGGGGGGCTACAGCCAAGCAGTGACCCCTTGCTCAAGCCAGCGACCTTGGGCTCAAGCTAGCAACCATGGGGTCATGTCTATGATACCACGCTCAAGTCAGCGAACCCACGCTCAAGCCAGTGACATCAGCATTTTGAACCTGGGTCCTCTGCGTCCCAGGCCGAAGCTCTACCCACTGTGCCACAGCCTGATCAGGCACTAGTAGCTTTCTTAAATAAAGGTACCATTCCAAGGGTACTAGTTTCCTACCTGGCTGGCAATGGCTGAGAACTTGGCAACATGAAGGGTCTCATCATAGGTAGATGCACAGGGATTCACATTGACAATCATGCAGGAGCGGCCTCGGCCTGTGAAGAAGCTTTGGAACACTCGAGTCAACTTGCTGTCACGGAAGGGAACCAGGTTCTGCTTTGACCTGGCAGGAAATTAGAAGAGTAGAGCTGTGAGCAGAACTCCAGGCCTTGCGGTATTCTAACACCATCCCATTGGCAACCAGGAAGTTTCTTAGTAAATTACAGAGCTGCAGGCCCTCCTAGACCATGGCTTGCAGTTGAAAGCTCACCGGTTCTGCTGGTTTTGGCGCAGGGCAGCAATGCAGCGGCCTAGGGTGTGCAGAGAAGTGTTAATGTTTCCTGCTTCTTTCAGCCGCTCACCACTCTTCTGATCTTTGCAGCGTTCCGAGCCAGCCAGATCGCACAGTGACAACCTTGAAAGATGGACAGGATCTGACGTAAGGACCCACATGTTATGAACCTTCCAGTCCTTCATATAGTTCTAGGGAGGGGAAGACCCAAGAGTCTCTCTACCCAAGGAAAGAGGAAGAATCTAACAGCAGTAAGTCTTCTGAGGACCTCACTCACCCCCTCCCACCACTACCATTATGGCCAAGGAGTCCAGATTTCTAAATGGAAAATCTTACTCGCTGATCTTGGGGACTATATCCCCTTCCCCTTGAAGGTGCAGGATCCGAATGGAGAAGATGCTGTGACTAGAAGTTAAGAAAAAGAATAAAGTCATTGCACATCTTCCATGACCAGGTACAGGACTAATTATTTCCTGGAATGCAGTGAAAGGCTGGCTCTCACAACCCACTCACCTGCGGCTGGAGTTCTGGTTCAGGTGCGTGCTGGCAAAGCTCTGGTTTTTACGACCTACTTTCAGCAGTTTCCAGGCCTGCTCAGCATCCTGAACATGAATCCAATTGAGATCTGAGGCCAAGAGAAGGGCATAGGTAAGACAGGAGTACCTAACTCTCTTCCTAGTTTCTCCCCAAGTCCTCCCCAGGGTTCATGTCAGCCTCTCTGTTTTCCCATACCTTTCACGTAGGGATTGCCATTCTGATCCTCACACAGCCGCAGAACCTGCCTCTTGTGCTGCTGGCTAGGTGGTTCTAACAGGTCATAAAGCAGTTCATTGTAGATTTCAAAGAAGGAGATCCAGATGGAGAAGCCAATGTCTGCAGGGACACTTATGGGCACAGTGTCTGGCTGTGCCCATTGGTGACTTGTTTCTGGGGAAGAAGCAAATGTACAGGGCTTTACCCCTACTGCAGTCCATCTCCCCTTTGCCCTGCAGAGTCCTGGGAAGGCAGAGCTCAGGTTGGAGCCTCTGGTCTATACCCCAGAAGCTGTTGAGGGCAGAAAATGGGTTCTTAGCATTACTTGGCACTGAGCCCAGTCATGGCACTTACCATCTAGCTGACTACTGCTGCTACAATGACTGGAGGAGAGCCCAGCAATGCCACTGTCGAAGCTGGTGCTGGTACCTATCCGATTTTCAATGTAGACACTCCTCTTCAAGGAGGTAGACAGTTCCTCCTGGAAGTGCCCAGGGAGAACGGAAGTATAAAACTTTCTATAGATTTGTCCCTCTATCCCTACCTCTGTGGACACTAACACTTTACCTCTTGGAGGCCTCCATTTAGCAGGGCCAGTTTCTTCATTTCCTCCTGCCGGATCTGCTTGCTGTCAAGCCAGATTACCTCATTGGAGAGCAAAGGCTTCAAATCAGGTGTGGGATGAAGTTGATCTTGGAGACTATTGAAGATCAGAGCCAGGGACCGAGGCAGGATCCCTCCATCTTTGAGGGTACCTGGAAGAATGGGAAAGATGGAGAGCTGAGGCAAGCGCCTTTCTCCTCCAGTGGAGAGCATCAAAAGGCAAAGACAACACCAATCAGCAATCCTGGGAGGCCTACTACTCACCTTGAATCGTGTGGGTTTTTCCTGAGTTGGTGACTCCGTATGTATAGATAAGCCAGTTCTGTCCTTTCAGTACGTCTTTTATCATCTCCTTCACAGTCAGATTGAAGAAGGATGCTTGTCCCACTTCTGGCCCAAAGATCTAGAGACAGACCCAGTTTCTGAGAGGCCCAACCTTCATCTTCCTCTTTCCTCTTGTGCAAACCTAGCAGATGCATCTCTTTTTGGATGGTTGGCTCTGGATAAATAATACTCCAGCAACTTCTTACTACAGTGTTGCCAGCTGCTCCCTAAACACTGAGGACTCAACCACTCTCTGCCAGTCCCTCTTTCATCCAGATTAACAAATACCAAAGGAATGCTATCCACTAAGTCCAATGCTGCAAACACTGCGGGGCCACATAATGATCATAAGCATGGACTTTGGAGATGGATGGGTCTAGAGTCAAGTCCTACCTTTATCACAGACTAGCTTCAGCAACATTACCTTCACTGAGCCACAGTATCCTTATCAGGTAAATAAGGACAATAATGATAGTTATAATAGAGTTGTTGGCATAGTGGATAGAAAGTTGACTTGGGACACTGAGGTCCTATGTTTGAAACCCCGAGGTAGCTGGCTTGTATGTGGGCTCACCAGCTTAAGCTCAGGGTCAGTGGCTTGAGCGTGGGATCATCCACATAATCCCATGGTTGCTGGCTTTGAGCCCAAGGTCACTAGCTTCAGCAAGGGGTCACTGGCTTGGCTTAAGCCCCCTGGTCAAGGCACATATGAGAAGTAGTCCATGAACAACTAAAGTGACACAACTCTGAGTTGATGTTTCTCATCTCTCTCCCTCTGTCTCTCTTTTGCTAATAATAGAGTTGTTGGGAATTAATGCACATAAAGTACTTGACACACTGACTGGCTCATAACAAAGGTCTCAAAATTATAGGCATGCCTATACAGTGTGGGGCAAAAGTAGGTTTACAGTGGTTCATATGGAAAACAATACAATAATTAATAATAGTACAAGAATAAGTTCCGTTTTGCATATTCATAGCTGTAAAAGTACTTTTATCCCACCCTGTATAAGAAACACAGTCAAGTAAAAAGCTTTCCCACTAAAGAGGGATTCAAGTTGCTCGTACAGGTTGGTTCTTGTTCACAGACCAGTACCTCCATACCTGGGAAAAGGTAAACTTGTGGATGGCTTGGCCAATTCCCCGCTCATTACTCTTCTGGGCAAAGGAGTCTTTGGGTGCCTGTAGAACAAGGGTCTCCGCATTCTCAATACGGACACAACCCTGAGAAGGGGAATAACACAATTGACACAGAAGGAAACATTCCTGAGAACCTCTTCTGTACTGCATCATTCCACCTTGAATCCTCCCTCCTCAGAAACTCACCTGATCCTCCTGCCGGTCCAACTCTGAAGGTAACAATGGCCTGACCCTCAGGTATACTTTCACCTTCTCCATGCTATCCTTGGATGAAACCTGTGGCAGAATTCCAGGCCAGAACTACAGATTAATCTCAGCGGTTATCTCTGAGAAGATGGGCAAGCATATCCTGGTAATAACACTAACTCTACCCTCATTCCACCTCAAATGTGTCTCTGTGGCTACTCTTTGGTTCCATATCATTCCAACTCACATGGACTTCTCAGTACTTTTATCATCCTCCCTGTCTTTTCAGTATCCTGCAAACCTGGCTTGCCACACCTAGTTAGAACTGGTTGATTGGTATGAAAATCAGCATGTTGATGTTATAGTAAAGCACAGTAGTTAAGCACTTTGGAGGAAGATACACCTGAATTTGAGTCCCAATTGCATCATTTAGTAATTATGAGACTTTGACTAATTTCTTTTTTTTTTTTTTTTTACAGATACAGAGAGAGAGTCAGAGAGAGGGATAGACAGGGACAGACAGACAGGAACGGAGAGATGAGAAGCATCATTAGTTTTTCGCTGCAACACCTTAGTTGTTCATTGATTGCTTTCTCTTATGTGCCTTGACCGCGGGCCTTCAGCAGACCGAGTAACCCCTTGCTTGAGCCAGCGACCTTGGGTCCAAGCTGGTGAGCTTTTACTCAAACCAGATGAGCCCACACTTAAGCTGGCGACCTCGGGATCTCGAACCTGGGTCTTCCGCATCCCAGTCCGACGCTCTATCCACTGCGCCACTGCCTGGTCAGGCTAAGTTCTTTAAATTCTCTTTTCCTCACTTTCCTCATCTAAAATGGGGTTAGCCTGACCAGGTGGTGGTGCAGTGGACAGAGCGTCAACCTGGGATGTTAAGGACCCAGCTTCAAAACCTTGAGCTCGCCAGCTTGAGCATGGGCCCATCTGGCTTGAGTGTAGGCTCACCAGCTTGAGTGTGGGATCATAGACATGACCACAAGGTCGCTGGCTTGAGCCCAAAGGTTGCTGGCCAAGGTCACTGGCTTGAGCAAGGGGTCATTGGCTCAGCTGAAGCCCCCTAGTCAAGGCACATATGAGAAAGCAATCAATGAACAATTAAAGTGCTGCACCAAGTTGATGTTTCTCATCTCTCTCTGTCCCTCTGTCTTTCTCTCTTGCTAAAATATATGTATATAAAATATATATGTATATACAATATATACATGTACACATACACACACACACAGTACCCACATCATTTAACAGATATTTAGAGAACTGCCTACTATGGCCAGGAACTCTAAGAAGCATTATCAAGGCTCCTGTTTGTTTGTTTTTTTACAGAGACAGAGTCAGGGACAGACAGGAACGGAGAGAGATGAGAAGCATCAATCATCAGTTTTTTGTTGCAACACCTCAGTTGTTCATTGATTGCTTTCTCATACGTGACTTGACTATGGGCCTTCAGCAGACTGAGTGACCCCTTGCTCAAGCCAGTGACCTTGGGTCCAAGCTTGTGAGTTTTGCTCAAACCAGATGAGCCCGCACTCAAGCTGGTGACCTCGGGGTCTCGAACCTGGGTCCTCTATGTCCCAGTCCGATGCTCTATCCACTGCGCCACCGCCTGGTCAGGCTCAAGGCTCCTGTTTTGAAAAAACTTTATAAATAGCTCAGTTGTTAGAGCATCGTCCTGAAGCAGAGGTTGCTGGTTTGATCCCTGGTCAGGAAACATACAGGAACAGATTGATGTTCCTGTCTCTCTCTTACTTTCCCTTCCTCTTTTGCTAAAATCAATAATAAAAATTTTTAAAATAATTAAAAAATAAAGGAGACTTCTGAGTAGAGCTGTTCTCAATCATGGCCGTCTCCCTCCCAAGGAACATTTAGCAATGTCAGGAGAGGTTTCTAGGTTGTCACAACAAACATTTAGTGAGTAAAGGACAGATATGCTGCTAAACATCTTACAATGCACAGGACAGAGCCACATAACAAAGAATTACCTGGTACTAAATGTCGATGAGAAATCTCAGCCTAGCATATAGAAAACCTCTATAAATGGAAGCTATTGTCAATATTAAAACCTGATTGTACATTCCACCTACTTAATGGCAGTATGATCTTGTGCAAAATCTTTAAGGCCTCTGGACCTCATGGTGAAGGCAAGATAACTATTATCTTTCCCTTATAGGATTAACTGATAGTATGCTCTCGAGGGCATTTCATTAACACAATACAAACAATAGTTCTTTTTTTTTTTTTTTTTTTTTTTTTATGAAGCTGGAAACAGGGAGAGACAGTCAGACAGACTCCCGCATGCGCCCCACCGGGATCCACCCGGCACGCCCACCAGGGGCGACGCTCTGCCCATCCTGGGCGTCGCCATGTTGCGACCCTCCTGGGTGTCACCATGTTGCGACCAGAGCCACTCTAGCTCCTGGGGCAGAGGCCACAGAGCCATCCCCAGCGCCCAGGCCATCTTTGCTCCAATGGAGCCTTGGCTGCGGGAGGGGAAGAGAGAGACAGAGAGGAAGGCGCGGCGGAGGGGTGGAGAAGCAAATGGGCGCTTCTCCTATGTGCCCTGGCCGGAATCGAACCCGGGTCCTCCGCACGCTAGGCCGACGCTCTACCGCTGAGCCAACCGGCCAGGGCTACAAACAATAGTTCTTATGGACATACAACTCTACATTTTTTTTTTTTTTTTACTTGTCATGCTCTCAATTTTTAATTGAACTGCCAGACGCTGAGGATTGCTGGTCTTTGACCTCATACTACTCTGTAAACTGAGAATATGACATTCTGCTCCCACCACTCTCCAACTTCTTTACCTGCTGCTTGTCTTCCACGGAGGTAGAGATGACAGAGCAGTCTGAAAGCAGGTCCTTGCGAACCACAGACCCCAAATCTGCAGCTGTGGATTCAAATATAGGGGATACTGCCACCTCCTCATCGGACAGCAAGCCGGCTGGCGGAGATAGAATACCTCGCGACATAACAGCTGGGGCAGTTTTGGTCTAAAAAGAGACAATAGTGGGTAGGTTGGAGAACCTTAAGGACAGAAGGGGCTGCAAATTCTAGATAAGGAATAATTCCCTTGCCCAAGAACACCTTGGCCTAGCTGCCTGAATCCTTACTCCTCTTTCCCTTCAACTGCCAAGCAGAGGGGAAGGGGATGAGAGCAGTTAATAATTTAATCCAGTTTGAGGCGACATTTCTGCGATCGCAAACTGGAATGAACAGATATCCGGCTCAAAAAAAGGAAGGTCATGCTCCAAATGAGGTGCCTCGCCCGCCGGTGAAGCGGCAGTGGGTGTCAGCAGCCCTAAGCACCTTTTCCAACCTCGCCCAGGTCCGCAGTGAAGACAGAAATATTATGAAATAAGTGATGGCAGGAACTCCGCTTTCTAAGAGCCTGTTCCGTGAGGGAAAGACCTGGGACCACAGCTGGGCTCCAGCACAACCGCATACTCACCCGAAGGTGCTACACTTTCTCCTCCTTTGGTACCGGCCCAATCACACCCTCCGCGGAAGCCGGACGTGGTGTTTTAGAAAGCACAACTCCGCCCAAGAAGTGCACCTTTGTTACCGATACAATGTTTTAAATTACGCACTGCTTTCGTTCCGCCAATCAGATGGAGAATTCTGCAGCTACCAATGGGCGCAAGGAAAGGGGGCGGGTAAGATTGGCATACGGCTTGTTCCGGTTTGACCTCGCTACTCCGATGTGGGTCCGGGTTACCAACTGTCGGAGTTTGGGGTTGCGTATTGTGGAATTCTTCCCGATTAACACTTTTTCTTCAACCCTAAGTGTTTCTTTTCTAAGAACGCTAAAGGAAAGCCTGAGTTTTCAGCCGCCACCCTTTGTCCTTTAGCACGTCTCTTCCCAGGAGCGCAAAAGAGAACAGGCTTAGGGCTGTCGTCGTTGATCTTGGGATGGGAGAGTACATTTCCCAGGAGGCACCGTGAACAACCGCTAAACTATTTCCCAGAGTTCCCCGGGTTCCAGCCCTATCCGGTGATCTCTCGGGGACTGGAGACTTCGGGGCCAAGATGGCGGCAGGAACGGGCAGTAAGTATCTGCGCTGCTTCTGCGTGGAAAGCCATTGTGGAGCGGAGGCCAAGCACCAGGTTTCTGTGACACGCTTAGGGAGTAGGAGCACTGATTTGCCGGAGAGCCCAGGGTCTTCAGAGACTTTCGCTGGACGGCGTCGTAAAAGACCGGTGTTTGAGGGTCCAGAAGTATAGGGTCTTATGTCTTAGGGAGGCCGCGGAGATTTGAGAGAAGCAGCTCAGCGAATCTTTGTGTTCGGGAGCTGTGTGGGTTGAGCGATAAAAGTGCGCTAGAGACTGGGGCCTGCGGACGAAGACGTTCTGTACCTTACGGATTGGCCTGAGGCGTCCTCAGTAGCCGTTCACATTCTGACCAACATTTGTGGGCCCTTACTCTCACACAGAGAAATGGGATATTTTAATTGTGAACTTTTTCTGCCAATGGGGAAATTGCGTTTCTTTGCACCTCAGCCATTTTCCTCTGTTTCATAGATTGAAAAGGTCTTGTAGGCCTGACAACTTGCAGTAAACAAGAGGGAGGCGGGGGCGGGTGCCTGCTCAGAATTGTGGGAAATAAGCTCAGGAGTTCAAATTGGGATAATGTATTAAAACTGGGCTTCTCTGAGAACTACGGTGTGTCCGTAAAGCCATGGTGCACTTTTGACTGGTCACAGGAAAGCAACAAAAGACGATAGAAATGTGAAATCTGCACCAAATAAAAGGAAAACCCTCCCAGTTTCTGTAGGATGATGTGGCAGCATGTGCGCATGCACAGATGATGACGTAACACCGTGTATACAGCGGAGCAGCCCACAGCCATGCCAGTCGAGATGTGGACGGTACAGAGGAAAGTTCAGTGTGTTCTGTGGCTGGCTAAATTCGAATCCGTGACCAAAGTGCAACGTGAATATCAGCGTGTTTATAACGAAGCGCCGCCACATAGGAATAACATTACTCGGTGGGATAAGCAGTTGAAGGAAACCGGCAGTTTGGTGGAGAAACCCCATTCTGGTAGGCCATCAGTCAGTGACGAGTCTGTAGAGGCTATATGGGATAGCTACCTAAGGAGCCCTAAAAAATCTGTGCCTGAGCCCACATCGAACTGCACTGAATAGGTATGAAATTGGGAGATTTTCCTTTTACTTGGTGCAGATTTCACGTTTCTATCGTTTTTTGTTGCTTTCCTGTGACCCGTCAAAAGTGCCCCATGACTTTACAGACACACTGTATTTTATCTTACTTAATTTGACATTCTGTAGGTTTGTTTTTGTCTTTTGTAAAGCAGAATAGTAATGAAGAAGTAAAATATTTTGCCAAATAGTGCAACTTGCATGCGTTGAATAGGTACTGCACACTCTGGTTATATTATGTATGTGTTACTAGAGAGGTGAAAATCAAATTTGATGATAGTCACTTTGTCCTTACAAGTTAGGATAATTTTGAATTAGGCGTTTAGACCTCTGGGGCTTAGGACTAGTGTCTCAATGGTTGTCTCTAAACCTCATTTCCTTTTAGAACACAAGCTGTTGAGCACTGGCCCCACAGAACCGTGGTCCATCCGAGAGAAGCTGTGTTTAGCATCTTCAGTCATGAGGAGTGGAGATCAAAATTGGTAAGGTATCTGGGATGTCTGGTTTCTTGGGTCTTTGAAACTGTTGGGTTTTTTTTTTTTTTTACATTAGTGGATTCCTGTAGTTCATACTGACTTAAAGCAATATTTTTTTTTTTTTTGTAAGAGGAGGGGAGATAGACTCCCGCATGTGTCCCTGACCCCTCATCCTGGAATCAGCTGAACTATCCTCAGCACCCAGCGGATGCTGGAACCACTAGCTGCGAGAGGCGAAGAGTGGAAGGGGAGAGGAAGTGGGGAGAAGCAGATGGTCACTTCTCATGTGTGCTCTGACCCGGGCCCCAACCAGGACCTCTACAGGCCCAGTGCTCTATCCACTGAGCCAACCGGCTAGGGCTGGTAGTTCTTTAACAGCTTTAATGAGATATAATTTACATACCATAAAATTAACCTAGTGTATTCACAGAATTTAGTATAGTCACAGAGTTCTGCAACTATCAGTCATTCTATAATCTCGCCACCTCATCCAATGAAGCATTCGTCTACTTTCTGTTTCTGTGGATTGCCTATTCTGGATATTTCATATAAATTTGTGGTCTTCTGTGACGGATTGTTTTTCACATAGCATAATACTTTCAAAGTTCGTATTGTATTACATGTCAATACTTTACTCCTTTTTGTGACACTAGTAGTCTGTGTGGGTATGCTGTATTTTGTTTATCCATTCATTAGTTGAACATTTGTGTTGTTTTTACTTTTTGACTATTAATGCTGCTGTGAACATTCATGTTCAAAGTTTTGTGCTGACATTTGTTTTCATTTCTCTGGAATTGAAAGAGTGGAATTTCTGGGTCGTATACTAATGCAGTTTAACTTTTGAGGAACTACAAAAGTATTTTTTTTAATTTTTTACTTATTCATTTTAGAGAGGAGAGGGAGAGACAGAGAGAGAAGGGGGGAGGAGCTGGAAGCATTGACTCCCATATGTGCCTTGAGCAGGCAAGCCCAGGGTTTCAAACCGGTGACCTCAGCATTTCCAGGTCGACGCTTTATCCACTGCGCCACCACAGGTCAGGCTACAAAAGTATTTTTAACAGTGGCCCCATCATTTTACATTCCCACCAGCAATAAAGGAGGGTTCGAATTTCTCTGTACTCAACAGCACTTATTGTCTGTCTTTTTTATTACAGCTTTACTAGTGGTATGAAATACCGCATTGTGGCCTTGATTTCCATATCCCAGATGCCTAATGTTTAACATCTTTTCACATGCTTATTAGGTATTTGTATATCTACTTTGGAGAAATGTCTTCTCAGATCCTTTCAGTTACTTATTTTTATTACTGGCGTTTAAGAATTGTTTATAGTCTGACCTGTGGTGGCACAGTGGATAACCATGTTGGCATGGTGTTCTAACTAACTGAACTAACCAACCAGGACCTCTTTTCACATTCTTGATTATTTTTTGTTTGTTTGTTTTTAAGACTCTTACTTATTTTAGAGAGGAGAAAGAGAGGTGGGGGGACGGGAGCAGGAAACATCAACTCCTAGTTGCTTCTCGTGCATGCCTTAGCCAGGCAACCTCTGGGCTTTGAACCTGCAACCTCAGCATTCCAGGTCTAGCCCTTATCCACTGCGCCACCACAGGTCAGGCTTGATTGGTATTATTTATATCACAAAAGTTTTAACTATATTTTCTTCTTTTGCTTGTGTTTTTGGTGTCGTAGCTAAGAAACCATTTATTTTTATGTATTCTTCTAGGAGCTTCGTAGTTTTAGCTCTACACATTTAGGTCTTGGATTCATTTTGAGTTCATTTTGTCTGTGTTTCACAGCAGGAGTCTCTTTTGCACATAAATATCCACTCTCCCAGTACCCAGTATTGTTGAAAGACTATTCTTCCATTGAATTGTCTTGGTACTCTAGTACTTTTTTAAGTGCCAGCTAGTTGGACTGTGGTTTCCAATCATTTGTTACTACCAGGACATACACTTTTTCTTTTTTTTTTTTTTAATTTTAAATTTTATTTTATTTATTCATTTTTAGAGAGGAGAGAGAGGGAGAGAGAGAGACAGAGAGGGAGAGAGAGAGAAGGGGGGAGGAGCTGGAAGCATCAACTCCCATATGTGCCTTGACCAGGCAAACCCAGGGTTTCGAACCGGCGACCTCAGCATTTCCAGGTCGACACTTTATCCACTGTGCCACCACAGGTCAGGCCCACTTTTTCATTTTTAATGTTTCTCTTTTTTTCTCTCTCTCTTCCTTCCCTCAAACTTTTGAATTAATTTGTCTTAAAATAACTTATTGTACACATTTGTGTTTATATGATATGTCTCTACTACTTGAACCATTCAAATGAATTTACAAAAGCATCATTACTGGGCACATTTAGCATTTCTGCATTTTTATATATTTTTAAGTAACTTCAGAGATGGAAGTGTTATATTCTATGTAGCAACTGTCCTTGCTTTAAATGGTAAACTTGAAGACAAAATGAACCACACTAATTTGATAAACTCAGATTGAACTTGAATATAAATTGAACTCTTTTTGTTTAAGATTTGAGTTATTGATTTGAGAGAGGGAGAGAAAGGGAGGGCATGAGGAGCGGAAAGCATCAACTCATAGTAATCGCTTCTCATATGTGCTTTTGACTGGGCAAGCCCAGGGCTTCGAACCAGCAACCTCAGCATTCCAGATCGATTCTTCATCCACTGCACCACCACAGATTAGGCAGAACTCATTTAAAAAAATATTTTTTCCTTTGATAGGAAGGAGGGTGAAGAGAGAGAGAGAGAAGCATCAACTGGTTATTGCAACTAGTTGTTCCATTTAGTTGTATACTCATTGAGTGCTTCTCATGGGTGCCCTGACAGAGTAGCAAACCTGCAGCCTTGGTACTTCGTTGCATGGGGACGATACTTTATCCACTGATCTACCCAGTCAGGGCTGATCTCATTTTTAAATAAACCACCAAGTAAACTGGTTTGGAATACAAGCCATTCTGTATATTTTCTCACATTTGTATTAGAAAAATGGTATAAAAACATCTTGAAATTTTAAATTGTATTTATTTCTCAAGGAAGTACTAAGACATGGGTTCAAAATTCAAAATGGTAGTGTCTTTTTCTTATTAGTATACCTCATTTCCTAGTGTTTCTTCAGCATTAATTTTGTATATATGAGCAAATCCATATTTTCTTTCCCCCCTTTAGTTATTTATATATTTTATAGATTATTTATTGACTTGAGGGGGCAGGGACGGAAAGCATCGACTCGTAATTGCTTTTTGTATGTACCTTGACTGGGCAGTCCTGGGGTTTTGAACCGTTGATCTCCACATTTTAGGTGGACACTTTATCCACTGTACTACCACAGGTTAGGTATTTTTCCCCCTTTAAACACAAATTGGTTTTATACTGTACATTGTGTTCTTTTATCTTGTTGCTGCATTTTTTCCATCTTAAAAATTAGTATTATTTCTTATAGATTGTTGGATATCTGTATATGAAGATTTATTATTATTTTCTAATGCTGCGTAGTATTTTTAGATATATCATAAGGTGGTCATTTGCTAATACAAATAAAATCTTCCATAGTTATATATAAATTATACTAAGATAAACTGAAAGTGGAATGGTTGGGTCAAAGAATCTGAGTTTATAAAATATTTGATAAATATTTCAAATTGCCCTACTGAGATTGTTTCAGTTTATACTCATCAATAATATATCAGAGTATCTTTTTTTATGTCCTGGTTCATGGATTGTGTTAGGTGTGTTTGACCTTTGATAGTATTCTAAAAGGTGAGAAATAGTTCTCATGTTTTTCATTTGCATTTATTCTATGATGAATGAAGTTTAATATTTTCATGTGTTAAAGAGCCGATTGTAATTCCTTTCTATAAACTGATTTTTCCCATTTTTTCTGTTTGATTATCAGTCCTTTTAATTTGGGGGGGCCCCTTATATATTGAGATTAATAATCATTTGAGGTGTGAGAATTAGTTTTTTGAAACCAGTGTGCCGTTTGGCTTTTTTACAGTGTGATATTTTTACATTGACTTTTAAATCGTAGTTTATTAATAATTTTACAGTTCCTGGATTTTGTGTTATAAGTAGAAATTCCTTCCCTAGTCTGAGATATAAAGTTATTCTGTGATTTTTTTCTTTTTTTTTTTTTTTTTTTTTTTTTTTTATTTTATTTTTTTTTTATTTATTCATTTTAGAGAGGAGAGGGAGAGACAGAGAGAGAGAGAGAAGGGGGAGGAGCTAGAAGCATCAACTCCCATATGTGCCTTGACCAGGCAAGCCCAGGGTTTTGAACTGGCCACCTCAGCATTTCCAGGTCGACGCTTTATCCACTGCGCCACCACAGGTCAGGCCTGTGATTTTTTTCTAATCCTCCTATAGTTAAATTATTTTGAACACTTAAATCTTTGGTCCATTTGGGACTTTTCTCAGTATAAGTTGTAAGTTATGGCTCAAACTTCATTTTTTTTTTTTTGGTTATAGCTATTCATACAATGTTAATGTAATCTTTTCCTTTAAAAAGAGTTCTGTGATACTATTATGCCAACATAAAATTTTAAAACTTTTTTGTGTGTGACGGGGGGGGGGGGGACGGACACAGATAGGGACAGATAGACAGGAAGGGAGAGAGATGAGAATCATTAATTCTTCGTTGCAATTCCTGAGTTGTTGATTGATTGCTTTCTCATATGTGCCTTGACTGGGGGCTACAGCAGAGCGAGTGACCCCTTGCTCAAGACAGCAAGCTTGGGCTTCAAGCTAGCCGCCATGGGGTCATGTATATGATCCCATGTTCAAGCCAGCGACCCTGCACTCAAGCTGGTGAGCTCGCACTCAAGCCAGCGACCTAAAGATTTTGAACCTGGGTCCTCTTCATCCCAGTCCGATGCTCTTCACTGTGCCACCTCCTGGTCAGGTTAAAAACTTTTTATTGCTCAATTGGTGATGGCCTAGTGAGTCAAGTGTCAACATGGGACTCTGAGGTACCAGGTTTGAAACCATGCAGTTGCCCGCAGATTGAGCGCAGGCTCTTCAGCTTGAGCGTGGGATTATAGACATGATCCCATGGTCACTGGCTTGAGCAAGGGATCACAGGCTTGGCTGGAGCCCCCCAGTCAAGGCTCGTATGATAAGCAAACAGTGAACAACTAACATGCCACAACTACAACTCTACCTTCTGTCTCTCTCTCTCTCTCAAAAAATAAAATAAAACAAAAAACAAACATTTTAAAATTTTATTTTTGGGTCCTGGCTGGTTGGCTTAGCCATAGAGCAGTGGTCCCCAAACCCCAGGCCGCGGACCAGTACCGGTCCACAGAGAAAGAATAAATAACTTACATTATTTCCGTTTTATTTTTTATTTTTTTTACAGAGACAGAGAGTGAGTCAGAGAGAGAGATAGACAGGGACAGACAGACAGGAATGGAGAGAGATGAGAAGCATCAATCATTAGTTTTTCATTGCGCATTGCAACACCTTAGTTGTTCACTGATTGCTTTCTCATTATGTGCCTTGACCATGGGCCTTCAGCAGACTGAGTAACCCCTTGCTGGAACCAGGGACCTTGGGTTCAAGGTGGTGGGCATTTTGCTTAAACCAGATGAGCCCATGCTCAAGCTGGCAACCTCAGGGTCTCAAACCGGGGTCCTCCGCATCCCAGTCCAACGCTCTATCCACTGCGCCACCACCTGGTCAGGCAACTTACATTATTTCCGTTTTATTTATACTTAAGTCTGAATGATGTTTTATTTTTAAAAAATGACCAGATTCTCTCTGTTACATTCGTCTAAGACTCACTCTTGATACTTGTCTCGGTCACATTATACATTTATCTGTCCCACCTTAAAGGCTGGTCCGTGAAAATATTTTCTGACATTAAACCAGTCCATGGCCCAAAAAAGATTGGGGACCACTGCCATAGAGCATAGGCCCAGCATGTGTAAGTCCTGGGCTCTTTCTCCTCTCCCCTCCTCTCCCCCACCATTCCCCCTTCCTCCTCCCATAGCCATGGCTTGTTTGAGCAAGTTGGCCCTGGGCAGTGAGGGTAGTTCCATAGCCTCACCTCAGGCACTGAAATGAATTGTTTGCCAAGCAATGGTACAACAGCCCCAAATGGGCAGAACATCGCCCTGTAGGGTACTTGCCAGGTGGATCATGGTCGGGGCACTTGTGGGACTCTGCCTCCCCGCCTCTCACTTAAAAATTTTTTTCTTCTTTTTAAATGTTTATGTTGATTTTAGAAAGAGGAAGAGAAGGAGAGTGACAGGAACATCTGTTCCTGTATATGTCCTGACCAGGGATCAAACTGGCAATCCCTGTGCTTCAGGGTAATTCTCTAACCAACTGAGCCATCTGGCCAGAGCTAAAAAAAAATTTTAATATATATTTTTTAGATTTTTTTAAATTTACTTACTCATTTTTAAAAGGGGTGGGGAGGAGCATGAAGCATCAACTCTCCTTGTGCCTTGACCAGGCAAGCCTAGGGTTTCAAACTGGCAACCTCAGCATTCCAGGTCAGCGCTTTATCCACTGCGCCACCACAGGACAGGCTAAAAACTTTTTTTTTAACTTAAATATTTTACCTGAACAGGTGGTGGAGCAGTGGATAAAGCTTTGACCTGGGACACTTAGGACCCAGGTTCAAAACCCAAAGTTTGCTGGCTTGATAGTGGGCTCACCGGCTTGAGTGTGGGATCGTAGACATGACCCCATGGTCGGTGGCTTGATCCCATAGTCTCTGGCTTGAGCAAGGGGTGACTGGCTCAGCTGGAGGACCCCCCCACCTCTGGCCTAAGTGGTATGAGAATGCAGTCAATGAACAACTAAAGTGCCACAACTATGAGTTGATGCTTCTCATCTTTCTCCCTTCCTGTCTCTCTCTCTCTCTCTAAAAATATAAAGAAGTTAAGAAATATTTCAACTTCATAGAGAAGTGTGGAGAATAATATAGATTGCCTGTGTCTCAGTACCTGGGCATAACAAATCTTAATGTTTTGTCATTATTTTATTTTGTTTTGTTTTGTTTTTAGCACGAGGGTGGGGACAGACAGGAAAGGAGAGAGAGAAGCATCAACTCCTCTTTGTGGCACCTTAGTTGTTTATTGATTGCTTTCTCATGCATGCCTTGACTGGAGGGCTCCAGCTGAGCCAGTGAGGGACCCCTTGCTCAAGCCAGCGACCTTTGGGCTCAAGCCAATGACCTTGGGGTTTTGAACCTGGCTCCTCAGCCTCCCAGGTCTACCCTCTATCCACTTCTCCACTGACTGGTCAAGCTGTCATGTTTTGTTAAAGAAATAAACACAGGCCTGACCTGTGGTGGTACAGTGGATAAAGCGTCGACCTGGAACACTGAGGTCACCAGTTTGAAACCCTGCACTTGCCTGGTCAAGGCACATATGGGAGTTGATGCTTCCTGCTCCTCACCCCTTTCTCTCTCTTTCTCTTTCTCTCTCTCCTCTCTAAAATGAAAAAATAAGAAAATTTAAAAAAAAAAGAAATAAACACAGATTTGAAGTTCCTTAACACTTTTCCTTGATCGCATTCCAGTCCAATTATTTCATTTTTTGCCTGTTTTCTTGGTCTTTATACCTACTTTTTAAAAAGGTTGTATAATTGCATCATAGCAGAAAATTATCTTTTTTTCGTTAATATTGTTATAAATATATTTCATATCAGCACATATATTTCATAGTTATTTTTATGGACTGTTTCAGACTTTATAGAATTTAAGTGCCATAATTTAAAATCCTTTTGCGCAGGCAGTTAGGAAAAATCTATCTTCACTATTCTGATTAAGTCTACATGGTACTTTTTCTTGATACTTGATTCTTTTGTTAAATTATTTTCTTTTTTAAAAAAATTTGATTGATTTGCAAGAGAAATACCGATTTGTTGTTCCACTTATGCATTCATTGGTTGATTCTTATATGTGTTCTCTAACAGGTTTTTGAACCCACAACCTTGGTATATTGAGATGGTGCTATAGCCAACTGAGCTACCTGGCCAGGGCCTAAATTCTTTTCTTTTATTACATTACTAGGAGCTATATTAATGGATCTGAAAAACTTTTTTGGGTCTGTAATATATTACAAATGGATTCTCAAAAGGTAGATCTTTTCTAAAAAACCACAATCAACATAATATTTTCCCAAATGAGCAGAAATAATATTTTTTTTCTTTTGTGACAGAGACTGAGAGAGGGACAGACAGCCAGGAAGGGAGAGAGATGAGAAGCATCAAGTCTTCATTGCGGCACCTTAGTTCATTGATTGCTTTCTCAAATGTGTCTTGACCAGCGGGCTACAGCAGAGTGTGTGGCCCCTTTAATTTATTCATTTTTTTTTAGAAAGGAGAGAGAGAGAGACAGAGAGAGAGAGAGAGAGAGAAAGAGAGAGAAGGGGGAGGAGCAGGAAGCATCAACTCCCATATGTGCCTTGACCAAGCAAGCCCAGGGTTTCGAACCGGTGACCTCAGCATTTCCAGGTCGACGCTTTATCCACTGCGCCACCACAGGTCAGGCGTGGCCCCTTTCTTAAGCCAGCGACCTTGGGCTTCAAGTGACCATGGGATCATGTCTATGATCCCACGCTTAAGCTGGGTGAGCTCACACTCAGGCCAGAGACCTCAGGGTTTTGAACCTGGATCCTCTGTTCCAATCCAGTGCTTTATCTACTGTGCCATCGCATGGTCAGGCCAGAAATGATACTTTGTTAGATTCTAATACCTTCACTTCACCTAGGAAATAAATCATCTAGGAAAACTTGTTAGCAATGACTCTTCTAACTGGTTTTCAAGTCATGTCATTTTCTGTAGTCACATATTGCAATGTACTTCCCTGTGGCAGTATTTTATTCCAGGGTTTGTACTCCAGACATCGAACTCTCAGCATACTTTTTCTATTTATTTTCCTGTTTGGTGTATAATAAGGCTTTTCTCATTTTGTAGGGTATCAGTTAGCAGAGCAATCAAGCCCTTTGCAGAACCTGGCCGCCCTCCAGACTGGTTCTCTCAGAAGGTAAGTTCTCAACAAGCAAGTGGTCTTTTAGAGTAGTCTTTGAGATGTGCAGTGGGTTCCTTGCCTTTTAATCACAAGGCATGAAGAGGGAGAGTATTTGAAAATACCATTTTCTTTATCCACTTTTTGCTAGTCCATTTGTGTATGCTCATTTTACAAACTATTATTGTCAGTGTAGTGTAACAGTTGAGAGCCCAAGCTTGGGACTTAAATAGATCTGATTCTAATTAAATAATATGACTCCACTTAAAAACTTTGGACAATGATCTTCAGTTTTCTCATTTGCAAAATAGAGATAAAATTTGCTTCAGGATTGTTTTAGCACCTATAAAGCATTTAGCACAGTGCCTTGCATATAGTAATTATTCAGTAGAGCAAGGGTCAGGAACCTTTTTGGCTGAGAGCCATGAACGCCACATATTTTAAAATGTAATTTCGTGAGAGCCATACAACAACCTGTGTACGTTATGCATTATCCAATAAAAATTTGGTGTTGTCTCGGAGGACAGCTGTGATTGGCTCCAGCCAGCCGCAACCATGAACATGAGCGGTAGAAAAATGAATGGATTTTGTAATACATGAGAATGTTTTATATATATATATATTTTTTTTTTTTTTTTCATTTTTCTGAAGCTGGAAACAGGGAGAGACAGTCAGACAGACTCCTGCATGCGCCCGACCGGGATCCACCTGGCACGCCCACCAGGGGCGACGCTCTGCCCACCAGGGGGCGATGCTCTGCCCATCCTGGGCGTCGCCATATTGCGACCAGAGCCACTCTAGCGCCTGGGGCAGAGGCCAAGGAGCCATCCCCAGCGCCCGGGCCATCTTTGCTCCAATGGAGCCTTGGCTGCGGGAGGGGAAGAGAGAGACAGAGAGGAAAGCGCGGTGGAGGGGTGGAGAAGCAAATGGGCGCTTCTCCTGTGTGCCCTGGCCGGGAATCGAACCCGGGTCCTCCGCACGCTAGTGTTTTATATTTTTTAATGTTGGGTTTTGTTTTTTTTTTAGTTAAAGATTTGTCTGTGAGCCAGATGCAGCCATCAAAAGAGCCACATCTGGCTTGCGAGCCATAGGTTCCCGAACCTGCAATAGATGTTAGCTATATACATATTGGCTGTTAGATTATTTATTTATTTATTTTCAAATAAACTCCAGGCCAGACGACCCTTTTTCTGTGTCTTGGTATTCATTATTTTGAACTGATTTGATGCTAAGTAATTTGCTTTCCTAGAAATCACTTATGTCTCCCCTCTCTAAATCTTAATTTAACATGATGAAACTTTGTAAGACAATTTTTTTCCTGGCTTGCTTATATTTTCACTTTTTTTTCCTATAGCATTGTGCTTCTCAGTACTCTGAGCTGCTAGAAACCACCGAGACCCCAAAGTGAGTACAAAGCCAAGCATTTAATCTAAATCTCCTTAGTGGTGTTTACTGAGGTGGTCTGGTTTATATCTACTTATGTCACTGGGGGATAAAATTATAGGAGAGGTTATCTGTGGTTAGTGGTGGAGAAGGCTCAAAGAATGCAAGTGAGAATGGAAACAAATGTTCTCTTATTCAAATATATGTGTGTTTTAATTTTCCACAGACGGAAGCGGGGTGAAAAGGGAGAGGTGGTAGAAACTGTTGAAGATGTCATTGTTCGAAAACTGACAGCTGAACGAGTTGAGGAACTAAAGAAAGTGATAAAAGAGACCCAGGAAAAATATAGGTACTGATCAGAGAGGTGCCAGCTGATGGGAGAGACAAAGGGAGCTGACTTCTAATACTGGTCAGAATTTTTTAAGTAGCGAACTAAAAAAACCAGTCTGCCTACTTCTCTCTTTCTTCCTACAGACGACTGAAAAGAGATGCCGAACTAATTCAAGCTGGGCACATGGACAGCAGACTAGATGAGCTTTGCAATGACATTGCAATGTGGGTTATATTTTATTGTTCTTCTATTTACTCCTTTCTTTCTTTTACACCATTTTCTCCTCAAGTAATCTGGCTTATTTCCTCCATCTATCATTCCTTTAGACTTAAGAGATTCTGAAAGGGAAAAGCTACAGAGTGGCCTGGTAGCTGGGGGGTGGGGGTGGGGAGTGAGTTCTAGAAGGTAATGTGATGGGACATTTCAACATGAGAACTTACATAGTCCTAACTTTAAAGTGGCTTTAGTTTGTGTGGGTGAAGAACTGATAGGCAGTACACTCAGAGTTCCATTTTGCTGTTAAGGGTTCCTAATCCTTATTAGGCCTTTCTTTCAGAAACTGCTAGCCTAGCAAAAAATTTCCTTGTGAGGCACTGTAAACTGGAGGAGCTAGATCTGGCTAGATCTAATTTCAATTTCTTCTTTAGGAAAAAGAAATTGGAGGAAGAGGAAGCTGAAGTAAAGAGGAAGGCTACAGATGCTGCCTATCAGGGTAAGCTGATGCTAATGACTGTTTAGCAATTAACTATAGTATTACATGCTAATGACAGTTGAAAACTACTTTTTTTTAAATTATTTCATAATGTAGAATCCACTGATTCCAATTTACTTGCACACTTTTCTTTGTTATTTTCTCTTCCACCAGAATAAAAACATCCCTTTATATCTAGGAAGAAATTCTTAGAAAATTAGTTCTGCCTATAAAAAGATTGAGAGTAGTTACTAGATAAGGGGAGGAACTAAAGCATTTCTAACTCTAGGAATATATGCTCTGAGCCGGTGAGATCTTTCCCTCTTTTTATTTTATTTTATTTATTTTTTATTTTTATTTATTTATTTTTTTTCCTGAAGTTGGAAATGGGAAGAGACAGTCAGACAGACTCCCGCATGCGCCCAACCGGGATCCACCCGGCACGCCCACCAGGGGCGATGCTCTGCCCCTCCGGGGCGTCGCTCTGCCGCGACCAGAGCCACTCTAGCGCCTGGGGCAGAGGCCAAGGAGCCATCCCCAGCGCCCGGGCCATCTTTGCTCCAATGGAGCCTTGGCTGCGGGAGGGGAAGAGAGAGACAGAGAGGAAGGAGTGGGGGGTGGAGAAGCAAATGGGCGCTTCTCCTATGTGCCCTGGCCCGGAATCAAACCCAGGTCCCCTGCACGCCAGGCCGACGCTCTACCACTGAGCCAACTGGCCAGGGCCTCTTTCCCTCTTTTTAGAAGAAAAACCTTAATAAACTGCTGAGGAGGATATTATGGAGTGTTTAAACCACTTTCCTACTCCAAGGACCTTTGGATAGTTGAATAATTTAAGTGAATTTGCTTAATATGAGAATTTCTTATAGGTAAGTTTTCCTGTCTCCAGAAATGTTAAAGCTTTCTGGCCCTGGCCCGGTAGCCTGGTTGGTTAGAGCGACATCTCTATAAGCCAAGGGTTTGCAGTTCAGTATGCCATCAGAATCAGCCAATGAATGCATAAATAAGCAGAACAACAAATCAGTGTTCTTCCCCCACCTCCCTTTTCCCCTCCCCCTTTTTCCGTCTCCCCCCCTTCTTTCCCCCTCTCCCCTTCCTGTCCACTTCTCTCCCCCTCCTCTCCCCTTCTCTTCTCCTCTTCTCCCCTCCTCCTCCTTCCCCCACAAAATCAACCCAAGAAAAAATTTTTAAGAAGCCTTCTAATTCAAACTTGTAATGCTGCTTTAGTAATGCAATATTCCTATTTATCTGTTATTATGTAATAACCAAGTAATGTTTAGTTTTATTTATTTAACGTTGAATACTTAGAAATTGTTCCCTTGCATGTTCTAGCTCGTCAAGCAGTAAAAACACCCCCTCGGAGGTTACCTACTGTGATGGTTCGATCACCAATAGATTCTGCCTCCCCAGGAAGTGATTATCCACTTGGTGACTTGACTGCAACCACTGTGGAAGAGGCCACCTCTGGGGTGAGTATATTTCCATCTATAGGAATTAATTAAGCAAAGCGGCAATAAGCCAGCAGAGAGCTGAGTGATGAGGAAATCACTTCTGGCCTAGAAGCAACTTCCTCTCTTCGTCTGAATGCTAAAGACTTAATTTACCTTGTTCTGTGCTCTAAGATAAGGATGAACCTAAAAACATTGAGGCTTTTGACATTTGAAAGATAGGTAAAAGACTGTCAAGGAATTATTCATTAGTGTATTCTATAAAATTCCTGCTGAAACAAGGGACAATTACCTTATAAATATAATATTGGTAGTGGGTAAGGAGTTTATAACAAGTGGGTTGGGTGGAGTGGTTGGCTCATTGTGGGTTTGAGTAGATGTAAGAGAAAAAATGGGGAAGAAAGTTGTGGCTAAGAGCAGGAGGGTAGCGAGTTTCTATGCATTTCACTCAGGACTAATAAAATAATAGACACATTAACCCATCCAGATTAATAGGGAACCTTCAGAGTTTGAGAAGTCAGATAAAGGTTCTCTGTTGTCTCTTAGGTAACCCCTGGGACTTTGCCGAGTACCCCAGTCACCTCGTTTCCTGGGATTCCTGACACCCTTCCTCCAGGCTCTGCACCCTTAGAAGCCCCCATGACCCCAGTAACAGATGATTCACCCCAGAAAAAGATGCTTGGACAGAAAGCAACTCCACCCCCCTCCCCTCTGCTGTCAGAGCTCTTGAAGAAGGGCAGCCTCCTGCCTACTAGCCCCAGACTGGTATGGAGACTTCTGTGGGTGTTTGAGAGCTGTGGTGACTTAGTACTTTGGAAGGGAGTGCCTGGGACTTAAAAATATGACATGGAAAAAAAAAACAGTTCAAAAGAGGAAGCGATCACCTAGTTAAATGTTAATTAAGGGAAAAAAATAAACACAAAACCAACACAGTAAGTTGTTAGTATTCTTGGGTCCTGAGGTATTTGAAACCATAATTACTTTGGTTCTCATCTCCAGAGAACTCTTGTTAAATAAGTTTTGAAAATTAGAATTTCCCTTGGGTCTGAAATTACTCTCTGGATATTAACTTTTAGTTTTATGAAGTTTGGTCAACTGCTGGAACTTTTTTGGGAAGTGGTGGTAAAGGAAAGCTTGAGTGTAGCCTTCACCTCTATTCTTCCCTGGTAGGTCAATGAGAGTGAAATGACTGTGGCTTCTGGCCACCTGAACAGTACAGGTGTCCTCCTGGAGGTAGGCGGGGTCCTTCCCATGATACATGGTGGGGAGATGCAGCAGACACCCAACACTGTTGCAGCCTCCCCTGCTGCCTCAGGTAAGTCACCACTTTTCCATTATCTACCTTTTATTTCAGAGATGTTGAACTTGGTGTTGATGGTCTTTGGTTTCTAGCCTTTGTTACTAAGCAATTTTCAATCCTAGATTAGATCCCAACCTTAGAGCTACTTTATCTGTTAAACCCCGTAGTGCCCCAGATTTTTTTTTTTTTTATTCATTTTAGAGAGGAGAGGGAGAGACAGAGAGAGAGAGAGAGAGAGAGGAGAGACAGAGAGAGATGAGGGGAGGAGCTGGAAGCATCAACTCCCATATGTACCTTGACCAGGCAAGCCCAGGGTTTCGAACCGGCAACCTCAGCATTTCCAAGTGGACGCTTTATCCACTGCACCACCACAGGTCTGCAGTGCCCCAGATTTTAAATCCATTACATCATCAAAATATTGATAGCACTGGATGGCTGCAGCATAGATATTAATGAGAGGAATAGTTAAGAGGAAGTTAATAGCGAAGCTGCTGGGGCTTGCAAATTAGACACCTGAGTTTACAGAGGATGGTGCTGAGATTTAGATCCAGGGAACTGGACTTGAATCTCAGGCCTACCACACTCTGCTTTTGTGACCTTGGCTAGGTAACTTAACTCTTGGGCCTCAGTTTTCTCTTTGCTTAATTGCAGCATATGCACTTCACAAAAATGTAGTGAGAATTAAATGAAATCGAAAAAGTAAGGCAGAAAAAGGCCTTTTATAAAATTCCAGACAAACATTAGATATTGGCATTTGAATGGTGTTGAATGTGGGTTGTTTATGGCACGTTTGACTTTAGCAAAAGTGATATTTATTCATACCAGTTCTTTTGTTGAGCTTAATTTTTTTCTGAGGAAGAAACACCACCCATTTTTCAAATAACATTGTACATTGTAGTGCTTTGGCTCATTCTTAATTTTGCAGAATATCTTAAGGTTACAGAAAGCGAGGGTATAAGTAATGAGCTTATTCAACAGAGGAGTGACTTTCATCCTTGAGACTTAAAATTTTCTTGGTTGAATCTTAAAGTGGCTATTGCTTCTTGTTCACATGCTTCCTTCTTACCTCATTTTGTGTACCTCTTTGTCTGTTAGGTGCTCCCACTCTTTCCCGGCTTTTAGAAGCTGGTCCTACACAGTTTACCACACCTCTTGCTTCCTTCACTACTGTTGCCAGTGAGCCTCCAGTTAAACTTGTGCCACCCCCTGTAGAGTCTGTGTCCCAGGCTACCATTGTCATGATGCCTGCACTGCCAGCACCATCCTCTGCTCCAGCTGTCTCCACTCCTGAGAGTGTAGCTCCAGGTGCGTCCCAGACCCACACCCTGAGCAGCCGCTAAGTCCAAAATTTCATCTTGAGTTTCCATTAGAGAAAGATGATCAAGGGCATCAGCTCCAATTCAAATGCTTCTGTCCTGTTCTCCATGGACATTTACCATCTTTATCCTTAGAAAAACAAGGATATGGCATTTGAATGGTGTTGAATGTGGGTTGGGTGGGCAATTATGTGTTGGGGACTAAAGGTTAGCTAAGTGTATACATAGGAGTGGGCTTGAGAATGTGTTTTTATCTTACTTTCTAGATAAAACTGGGGAGAAGAAAACCCAGGCAGATAGATGCAAGATAACTTTCTCTGAGCTTTAGTGTATGGGTACTTGACATCTATCTATATCCTTGTGTGATCTCCAGGTGGTCACTAGGTTTTTTTCTTCCTGTTATTCAGTGAGTCAACCTGATACCTGTGTTCCCATGGAGGCTGTGGGGGATCCACATACTGTAACTGTTTCTATGGATAGCAGTGAAATCTCCATGATCATCAATTCTATCAAAGAAGAGTGTTTCCGATCAGGGGTAGCAGAGGCTTCTGGAGGATCAAAGCCTCCCAGCGTAGATGGGAAGGAAGATTTAGACCTGGCTGAGAAGATGGATATTGCTGTGTCTTACACTGGTGAAGAGCTGGACTTTGAGACTGTTGGAGATATCATTGCCATCATTGAGGACAAGGTAACTAACTATTCGGCAAATTCCAAAAGAGTCTTTCATGGGTCCTACATAGGCATCTCTCCTCAGCTTCTCACAGTAAAAATTAACAGAAACAAACAACTTTCCTGTTTCTGCCCACCGCCATCTCTAGTCCCAAAGCCTTCTGGTGCTGATGTATTAGTCATCTCCCCAGATATGCCCATGTTACTGGTTTGCACAGGACAGATGCCTGTCCATTGATGGAGAGAGCTGTAGGTTCAGGCCATCTCATTTGGTGCTAAGAGAAATGAGGTAATTGGGCTTTTTTCTGTGACTTTACCAGTCTATGTATCATGGGACAGGTAGATGATCATCCTGAGGTGCTGGATGTGGCAGCAGTGGAAGCGGCACTGTCGTTCTGTGAAGAAAATGATGATCCTCAGTCTCTGCCTGGCCCTTGGGAGCACCCTCTTCAGCAGGAGCGGGACAAGCCAGTACCTCTCTCTGCACCAGAGTTGACAGTCAAGCAAGAGAGGCTGGACTTTGAGGAATCAGAAAACAAAGGAATCCATGAACTGGAGGACATCAGGGTACCCAGTATTGAGATCAAAATGGAACCCACAGAACCAGAGCAAGGCATTTCAGGGGCTGAAATAGTCACAGGAATTGTTCCAGCTACATGTATGGAGCCACCAGAACTCAGTAGTCAGGACTTAGATGAGGAACCCAGAAGTATTGCAGCTGCAGAGATTGCTGAAGCAGATGTTGCTGGTGGGAAAGGCGATGAGACTCCACTTACAACTGTGAAGACAGAGGTATATAAGATCAGGGCCTGGGAGGTTGGATGGAGGGTTATACTTTAGGTGAGAAATGAAAGTTTAGGCCTCTCGGTTTTTGTATTCCTGTGTTCTGATGTGTTTGACGTGTTTAAAGCATGTAGGTGCGATCAGTGGTATACATACATATCGCGTTTCTGTTAAGGTATACGTTAGAATCAAATTACATGGATAGGACTTAGAATTGCTTCTATATTCTTATTAGCATTGAAAAATAAAATTGTGTAAGCTGTAGTGTTATGCCAGTACTTAGGGTGTTTATTCTTTTTGGTCTTCAGGCATCCCCCGAAAGCATGTTGTCTCCATCACATGGCTCAAATCCTATTGAAGATCCTTTAGAAGCAGAGACTCAGCACAAATTTGAAATGTCAGGTAAATAAGGCCAGGAAGTCTGTATTCTTTAACTAACTTGAAATCAGCTGTTTTGGCTTCTGAGGGATTATGGGTTGTGGGCAAGTAGAGGAGGTAGAATAGGTCAGCATGGAAAGGAGAGCTGCAGGGGATTATTGTCCACAGGAAGGGGAAGGTTAAGGTGAAAAATCTTCAGGTAGTCTTTTTCTCCTCTGCAGACTCATTGAAAGAAGAATCAGGGACTATTTTTGGAAGCCAGATAAAGGTATTTCACACTTTTCTTTTCCTCTTGGTGTGTGAGTAGATTTCCCTGTAGCACTACCTTTTGAATGAACATCAGTATACTTGCATCTTTATTCTCTGATATGAGACTGGTTAAGGAGCTGCCTGGGGAAAAGCTGCAGTGGACAGTTAGGTGTAGTGGTGGTACTTGGCAACATGTGCTTCCCATCTGAAGGAGTTGGTGAATATCACACAGATCTTTCTTTGCATATAATGCACAAAGTTTTGATATATCCAGAGTGATTTTAAATGAATAGAGATACCAGAGCCAGGAAGAACATATAAGAAATCAGATTATTAGTTACACTATCCAGAGAAAATCATCCACAGTTTTCTTTTTAGAATACCTAAAGTAGTAGTAACAAAAAGACTTATTAAATAAGTGATGTGATAAGTGATGTGTCTCCATCTGATGAGACACAACATAAAAATTAGTTTTGATAACTTTGTATCCAGGGTCAGAGCTCAAGAGCAAGGGAAAAGATGGAACACCTCTTAGTTTAGTCTTAAGTAAGTAGCTTTTTTTGTTTCTGCCTTTTAAAAAGATCCTGGGTCTTATTCTTTGTCCAGGTTCTAAATGACTTGGCCAGTGTAAGTAGATGGTATTATAAGTGATAGAGAGAGCTCAGTCAGGAAACAATGTGAGGTCATTTTCTAGAACTGATCTAACCCAAAAGGCAGATCATACTTAATGACATTTTTCTGGAAAACTTTGCTTGCTTTTGTTAACTGGAGCACACTGTGTCTAAGGATGCCCCAGGTGAAGATGAGGAGGAAGACGGAGTCAGTGAAGCAGCTAGCCTAGAGGAGGCTAAGGAAGATCAAGGAGAAGGCTATTTGTCAGAAATGGATAATGAACCCCCTGTGAGCGAGAGTGATGATGGCTTTAGTATACACAATGCTACGCTGCAGTCCCACACACTGGCGGACTCCATCCCCAGCAGCCCTGCTTCTTCACAGTTGTGAGTATCTGAGATTCTTTCTTTGAGGTCAAGGCAGTGAATGTGAGAAGTAGAGGATCTTTTTTTTTTTTTTTTAATCTTAACTTTTTCATCTTCCTTTTCTTGGCCTGAACAAATATAGGCATACCTTGTAGGCAAACTGCAGTTTTGGTTCTAGGCCACCACAATAAACAGTACCACAATAAAGCAAGTCATAATCTTTTTGTTGGTAGAGGGTTTGTAAAAAATAACATCTGTGAAGATCAGTAAAGCAAAGCTCAATAAAACAAGATATGCCTGTAGTTGACAAGAAGTAATTAGGACTTTTATTTTTACTTACGCCTAGTAGAAACGTCTGTGTTTCTTTTATTTTAGCTCTGTCTGTAGTGAGGATCAGGAAGCTATTCAGGCACAGAAAATCTGGAAGAAAGCCATCATGCTTGTATGGAGAGCTGCAGCTAATCATAGGTGAGTGGGGCTTTACCCATTTGGAACATCATCTCCTGCTCCTTTTCATTGTTGGTGACTAGAAAAAAGTTTGAGTAGGCTTATTCAGGATTGGAGGCATTGGCTCTTACCACTTTCAGCTATTTAGGTCAAGTTCCCTCATTTGCGCTACTGAAGGATAAGCCAGTAATTGGACCTTATTCTCTTTGGACAGGTATGCTAATGTCTTTCTGCAGCCTGTTACAGATGATATAGCACCTGGCTACCACAGCATCGTGCAGAGGTAAGCCATAACTCATTCAGCATACTGACTTCTCTGGATTGTGAATTGTCTGGCCTTGGTGGATTTTTTGCTTTAGACCAGGAGTAGTCAACCTTTTTATGCCTACCACCCACTTTTGTATCTCTGTTAGTAGTAAAATTTTCTAACCGCCCACCAGTTCCACAGTAATGGTGATTTATAAAGTAGGGAAGTAACTTTACTTTATAAAATTTATAAAGCAGAGTTACAGCAAGTTAAAGCATATAATAATAATTACTTACCAAGTATTTTATGTCGGATTTTCGCTAAGTTTGGCAGAATAAACCTTTATAAAACAACTTACTATAGTTAAATCTTATTTATACTTTGGTTGCTCCACTACCGCCCACCATGAAAGCTGGAATGCCTACTAAGTGGGCAGTAGGGACCAGGTTGACTACCACTGCTTTAGACAGTAAATTTAAAGCAAATGTGGGGTTTTGGGGTTTTTTGGTGTTTTTTTTTTTGTTTTGTTTTGTTTTTATTTTTTACAGAGACAGAGTCAGAGAGAGGGATAGATAGGGACAGACAGACAGGAACAGAGAGAGATGAGAAGCATCAATCATTAGTTTTTTGTTGCGGCACCTTAGTTCATTGATTGCTTTCTCATATGTGCCTTGACCGCGGGCCTTCAGCAGGCCGAGTAACCCCTTGCTCGAACCAGCGACCTTGGGTCCAAGCTGGTGAGCTTAAACAGATGAGCCCACACTCAAGCTGCTGACCTCGGGGTCTCGAACCTGGGTCCTCCGCATTCCATTCCAATGCTCTATCCACTGTGCCACCACCTCATCAGGCAAAGCAAATGTTTTTGATATGAGTAAAGATTACCAACTGCTAAACTGATTATTTCAGTGCCTGGATCACCAGTGATAGTCTTAACAGAATTAACATGCTTAATATATTCAGGGATCCAGTTGAGTTCTCTTTCCCTCTCTGCTGTCATTTACCCCTGTTCTTTTTTTCAGGCCAATGGATTTGTCAACTATTAAGAAAAACATTGAAAATGGACTGATTCGCAGCACAGCTGAATTTCAGCGTGACATTATGTTGATGTTCCAGAATGCTGTAATGTATAATAGCTCAGATCATGATGTCTATCACATGGCAGTAGAAATGCAGCGAGATGTCCTGGAGCAGATCCAGGTACTTTTGAGGATCCTCAGTGTTTTAGCTGGGATGAAATGAAAATACTCAAGGAACTGATTCATATTGATGTCAGGAAAGGGTGCTGTGGATTTCCTTGGAATAGCCACCAGGGACACAGGAACATAAAATGTTGTTCTTGACGGATTCATGTTAGTTTGTTCATGTTGCTTTGGTAAATGAGTTGTGAGAGAACAGTCTTATCTTTCTTGGGCAAATTTCCAAAAGTTTAAAATAATTTTTAAAAAATTTCTTTATTGATTTTAGAAAGAGAAAGAAACATCGATTTGTTATTCCCTTATTCCTTTGTTGATTCTTGTATGTGCTCTGACTGGGGATTGAACCCGCAACCTTGGTGAATTGGGACGACGCTCTAACCAACTGAACTACCTGGCCAGGGCTTTCCTGTAGTTTTTAATAAAATTTTTATAAAACAATGTGTATGTATGTATGTGTATGTGTGTGTATATATTATATAGTCATTGATTGGTGAGAGAAGGGGAGATATTGAGACATGCGCTCTGACTGGGATCTACCCAGCAACCTCATCATGGGCCTATGTTAAGTACTGAGCTATTTTTAGTGCCTGAACCCCCACTCCAAGGGAGCTATCTTCAGTATTTGGGTCCATAGTTGGACCAGTTGAGCCACTGGCTGCAGGAAAGGGAGAGAAGGGGGAGTGGGAGTGGGGGAGAAGCAGATGGTTGCTTCTCCTGTGTGCTCTGACCGTAAATTGAACCCAGGACGTCCATATGCTGGCTGACGCTCTACCCACTGAACCACCAGCCAAGGCCAGTGTATATATTTTTTTACATTAAGCATATACATAATAGACAGTTTCTTCTCCCTTTTTTTCCATCACAGATCCTATTTCTGTCCTATAGTTAGTTATATTGCCAGGCACCCTTTGATGAGCTTCAAGGGCAGAGTCTGCCAAATTACTTAATGGTTTTTAGTTCATCTAGTTTTATTCTTTTTCTCATTCTTAGAGCGTAGAGATTTTGATCCTTTATTGCAGAAAGAAAAAAGTTAGAGCCTGGCCTGTGGTGAGACAGTGGATAAAGTGTCAACCTGGAATGCTGAGGTCACCAGTTCGAAGCCCTGGGCTTGACTGGTTAAGGCACATACGACAAACAATCAATGAACAACTAAAGTGAAGCAACAATGAGTTGATGATTCTTGTTCCCCCACCTTTTTCTCCTTTCTCTGTAAAATCAATAAATAAAATCTTTTAAAAAATCATTTGGCATTTTCAGATTCTTGAGAATGCACGACGAAAATTAAAATTTAGTATGCTAAACTTCTAAGCAGTCAAGACATCCCTGAATGCTGATTGCATAAGGGGACTATACCAAGTCCTATATACAAAGCCTAAGGTGTCTTAATTCTTTTCTACTGGATCGGGTCTCTAGGGCCAACTGTGTTTCTTCTCCCTACAGCAATTCCTGGCCACACAGTTGATTATGCAAACATCTGAGTCTGGGATCAGTGCTAAAAGTCTTCGAGGGAGAGATTCTACCCGCAAACAGGATGCTTCAGAGAAGGTGAGGAGACCAAGAAAGAGCTTCTTTGCCATTGTTCCAGTGCTAGAAGTCTGAAGCATCCGAAGAACCTTATGTAACTCCTTGGTGTTGCTGGGATTTTGTGCTCTAGTGGTGTACATATAAATCTTAGAACGGTGGTTGTTTGCTCTCATCCAAACAGAAGAAACCTGCTATGACTGGAAGGCCCAGTCACGTGGGAGAAATTGTGAGCTGAATGAGCAAATTACTAATTTGAGAGAGTGCTTGCAAGGCGGGGAAATGACTTAGCTTGCAGCAATTGGGGAACCATCAGTTCCAGTTCCAGAGGCAAAATGGCCAGAATGCTTTTGGATCTCTTTCTTCTTGTTCTTGAGTTTTTAAATTTTGTCTTTGTGTGCGTGGTGCTTGTGTCTCTGTCCTGAGGTTGGGTGCTTATGGCTGAGAGTTTCTGTGGAACCTGATCAGTGTTTGTTTGTCCTCTAACAGGACAGTGTCCCCATGGGCTCTCCTGCCTTCCTTCTCTCTCTCTTTGTAAGTATTGAATGGCTGCAGGGGGTGGTGTTGCCACAGAGATTCTCTGCTCCCGCTGGGGGTGGGTGACAGAGGGAAATCCAACATGCAAACTGTAGCAATGTCTTGAACTTCTGTTCATTCAGGTCATTGAATAAGCAACTGTCTATTCATTCCTGTCTTTCTGCATGTGTATGTGTGTGTGTTCTGGGTAGAGAGTTTTTATAAGTTCACTGGACTGAAATGAGATACTGGTAAGGATCTAGGATGCACCCGTTCCTCATTACTTGACTCCACCTTTTGCTAATTCTTTTCTTACAAATAGAAGATTATGCAGACGGCAGCTGCTAACTGGCTTTTTAAAAGTGTTCCTCATACTGGATACTCAGTACATAGTTTTGTTTTCCCCTAAAATTTGCAAGACTGATGTCTGATAACAAACATTCAGTAACATTTACGAATAAGCTCTCAGTAACACTGACAACTACGGACAGTAGTAGCTGGTGGAATTAGAACTTTCAAAAAACAAGTCTAAAAACTTTTTATTTCCTGCATGAATTGTATGACCCTCTGACTGTTATTCATTATCAGGCACTGAGACATGATATAATGGAAAGGGCATTAGGCTAGAAAGAAAACCACATGGTTTTAAATTGACTGGATTATTTCTTGGAGCATTGTTTCCTCATCGGTGTAATAGAGTTAACATAATGAGGTGCCTGTCCAGCCTATCTCACAGGGATGTTGTGAGGATAAAATGAGGTAATAGGTTTGGAACTGGCTTGAAAAAAATTCAAGTGTCCTGACTGGGTAGCTGAGTTAGGTAGAGCGTTGTCTCCATATGCCAAGGTTGTGGATTCGATTCCCGGTCAGGGCACCAAAAAGAAAAAAAATTATTAAAGTGTTAAACAAACGCAAGATGGTATTTTTATTTTACTGTTGCCTCAAAGGCAACTGGTGTTCGTGAGTTTTGAAAATTTTAGAGTCTTTGCATGTTAGAAATGTAAAAATAGCCTGGCCCAGCAAAATTGTTCACTAGTTCATCTTGCCTACAAGCCTCAGCATATACCACAGACAGAACACTATAATCTCCGTTCTTTTTTATTGGCCTGCAACAGTGACTCTGGATCCCCAAGCAATTGACTGGCTGTTACAAGGCTGGTTAATAGGATCTTATATCTATTGAAGACAGCCAAGTATTGCACAAGAGGAAGGATCTGGGCTGCAGGGAGAGAGCAGCAGATGGAAAGAAGCCTTCTGATTGTCCTGATCTCATGGAAAACAACTGTCAGGAGGTGCTAGGGAACTAGTGCCAGGGTCAGTCTGCAGGAAAGGCCTTTCTTATAGGGACCAACAAACAGCTGGACAGGTATGTTAGCCAAGAATCTCACTATCCACTGCCCTTTCTGACTCCCACCTTTCTTTTACTCTTCCTATTTCTTTGCACATAATTTGGGGGCTGGGTGGGATGACTAATAGTCATTCTGTGGGACCCCAGGTGAACAAACTCCAGCTATCTCTGGTAATCAGGAGCAAAATACTCTGTATAGTATATTCCAGGGGTCGGGAACCTATGGCTCGCAAGCCAGATGTCGCTCTTTTGATGGCTGCATCTGGCTCGCAGACAAATCTTTAATTTAAAAAAAAAAAAGTTAAAAATATAAAACATTCTCATATATTACAATCCATTCATTTCCTACCACTCATGTTCATGGTTGCGGTTGGCTAGAGCCAGTCACAGTTGTCCTCTGGGACAACACCAAATTTTTATTGGATAATATGTAACGTACACGGGTTGTTGTATGGCTCTCATGGAATTACATTTTAAAATATGTGGCGTTCATGGCTCTCTCAGCCAGAAAGGTTCCCGACCCCTGGTATATTCTCTCACAAACCACTACCAGGTGATTTTTACCACACTCCGTGGGAAGACAGATATATGCCCTTCATTTCCTGGATTTTTCTGATGATTCCCTTCTCCCCCAAGAAACTGAATCCCCAGCATTCTTGTTGTACCTCCTCTTTTGACCAACTCATTCATGCTCCCTTTCTTTGTCTGCCTGTCATTTAGGACGGTGGCACCAGGGGGCGCCGCTGTGCCATTGAAGCAGATATGAAGATGAAAAAGTGAATTGTCCGAGGACCCTCACTGAGCTGAACCTGAAAAGTAAACCAGATAGAGCTTGGGCTGGTAGGCCCAGTTCCAGAAGTGAGAGTTACAGAAGAGGAGGTGCCTGGGCCATGTGATATGAGCTGGGAATATCTCAAGAGGGTTGGAGTAACAGAATTGCCTGTTTTAGGGCAAAAATCATGGACTGTGTTAATGTCCTAATGTGTAACTAGCAGATTGTAGCTAATTTGTACTGTCTTGTGAAGTGTACAGACTTTTTAAAATATATATGTCTGTGAAGTGTGTGTGTATACAATAAACTCAAAGAAAACTCAAGTGTTTGGTGTACTCTGTGTGTGTATGAAACCTGTGATTTCTTCTTCATGATAACCTTCGTCATTGGTTAGAGAGGGAAAGTGGTCTAACAGAGCGAATTATTCCACTACAGCTCAGAGAAGGTAAAGAACCAAGGCTTAATTTATAATGTTTTAAAGTATTGCATTGTGCAATAAGGACTTTCTTCAACTTTTCTGTAATATTTGGAAAAATGGGTTGTCAAAGTTTTGTTCATGGCATTGCCCTAATTTTAGAGCATTTTTACATAGGTGGCACTGACCTTTATTTCAGACATTTGTACTTAATAACTGTCTTTGTGGATGGTATCTAGGAAATACTACTGTTATCTGTTTTTATGTGTAGTATCCTTATGTGTTTAAGAATTTGTAACATTGTTTGAAGGCTTAACTCATTTTAAGAGTTATCAAATGTATCACCCGCATTTATTTTATTTTATTTTATTTTTTAAATTGAGAGGCAGGGAGGCAGAGACAGACTCCCAAATGCACCCTGACTGGTGTCCTACCCTGACCCAGCAAGCCCACTAGGGGGTAATGCTCTGCCCATCTGGGGCCTTCGTTCTGTTCTGTTGCTCTTTTTTTGTATTTTTCAGAAGTAAGAAGTGAGGGACAACAAACGACTCCTGCGTGCACCCAACCAGGATCCACCTGGCATGCCTACCAGGGGGCGATGCTCGCTGCTAGTGCTTGAGGGGGAGGCCATGGAGCCATCTTCAGCGCCCAGGCCAACTTTGCTCTGATGGAGCCTTGGCTGAGGGAGGAGAAGAGAGATGAAGGGTGGAGAAGCAGATGGGCGCTTCTCCTGTGTGCCCTGGCTGGGAATCAAACCAGGGACTTCCACACGCCAGGCCGATGCTCTACCGCTGAGCCAACCAGCCAGGGCTGTTCTGTTGCTCTTAACAGCTATTTTAGCTCCTGAGGCAAGGCCATAGAGCACGGGTCCCCAAACTGCGGTCCCCTGAGGCCATTTATCCGGCCCCTGCCGTACTTCCGGAAGGGGCACCTTTTTCATTGGTGGTCAGTGAGAGGAGCATAGTTCCCATTGAAATACTGGTCAGTTTGTTGATTTAAATTTACTTGTTCTTTGCCTGACCTGTGGTGGCGCAGTGGATAAAGCGTTGACCTGGAAATGCTGAGGTCGCCGGTTCGAAACCCTGGGCTTGCCTGGTCAAGGCACATATGGGAGTTGATGCTTCCAGCTCCTCCCTTCTCTCTCTCTCTCTCTCTCTCTCTCTCCTCTCTAAAATGAATAAATTAAATAAAATAAAATAAAAACAAAAAAACAAAAAATCAATCATTGCTTTGACTAAAGCCAGTTGCAGGTGCAAAGAAACTTCCTTTATAGTTTAATACAAAAAAAAAAAAATTTACTTGTTCTTTATTTTAAATATTGTATTTGTTCCTGTTTTGTTTTTTTTACTTTAAAATAAGATATTTGCAGTGTTCATAGTTTTTTTTATAGTCCGGCCCTCCAACGGTCTGAGGGACAGTGAACTGGCCCCCTGTGTAAAAAGTTTGGGGACCCCTGCCATAGAGCCATTCTCAGTGCCAGAGGCCAAATTGCTTGAACCATTCGAGCCATGACTGTGGAAGGGGAAAAGAGAGAAGGGGGGAAGGGTGGAGAAGCAGATCGAACCCGGGACTTCCACATGCCAGGCTGACACTCTACCACTGAGCCAACCGGCCAGGGCCTTCACCTGAGTTTATTCCAACTTCCCTTAGTAATAAAAGTTAACTTACTGGAAAGAACTAATTATCAGTCTTTTATTATAAAGAGATGGAGATTAATAGGCTATTGTCTAGTACTTTGTTGAAAAAGATGGATTTAAGAAAGATAATTAGAAGTCAGATCTTTATGGTTTGAATAAAACTTGGTAAAGCTTGTTAGGAAGCTAACTAACAAAGTAAAAGAATGCAGTCTTTATGAGGTGGTAAAAAGGAATTTAATCAGTAGTATATCCCCAAAGTAATGCACAAGCATATATGTGATATAGTCAGTAAAACCCTCAAAGTTGGAAGTTTGTGGGCAAGGAGGTCCGTTAAAGGGACATAGATTTTGGGTTAGTAGAGAAGGTAAATGAGCTTAGCAGTCCAAGTTGAAGGGGTAGGTATCTATGATGGGGGCAATAAGGGGACATGTAATTAGGACAGGGATTATACTAAGGAATAATGAAGTACATGTACCAAGCCAGGGGAACAAAGTAGGGCTCAATTTATAGAGGACTTTTGAGGGCTGGATTGCGAACTTTATATTGAGAGGAAAGCTGTTTTAAAGCCTTGAACAAGAAGACTGTTGTAAACAGATTGGATTTAAGAGAAACTGACCAGGGGCTATAGCATTTATTCAGGAACAAAGGATGATCATTGAGAAAAGTTGAGGAAAATTGGGAAGTGTTCTTGCTTACCAAATAGAAGAGTCAAAATGGGATCAAGAAAATAGTGTTAAGCCTGACCAGGCGGTTGCACAGTGGATAGAGCATCAGACTGGGATGCAGAGGACCCAGATTTGAAACCCTAAGGTCACTGGCTTGAGCGTGGGATCATAGACATGACCCCATGGTCGCTGGCTTGAGTCCAAAGGTCACGGGCTTGAACCCCAAGGTCACTGGTTTGAGCCCAAAGTTGCTGGCTTGAGCAAGGGGTCACTCGCTCTGCTGTAGCCCCCCAGTCAAGGCACATATGAGAAAAATCAATGAACAACTAAGGAGACTAAGGAGCCACAATGAAGAATTGATGTTTCTCATCTCTCTCTTCCTGTCTCCCTGTCCTTATCTGTCTGTCCCTTTCTCTGTCTCCGTCACAAAAAAAGAAAAAGGTGTTGATGGGGATAAGGAAATTGGGAAGAGCAAATGATTTTGGAGATAATAAGGAAGATAAGTGATTTTAGTTTTTGAAATGTTGAGTTGAAGCAGATGGTAGGACACCAAGAGGAACTAACCTTTGGGTAGCTGGAGCAATGAGACGAATGCATATAAGAGGTAAAGAGGGAGAGATTTGGCAGCCAACTGAAAAGAGATCAAAATTGAAACCTCAAAAATAAAAAGTTGAAGCCTCAACATATATCTGTTTTTTCAAAAGGAAAGTATGAATGAGGATGCAGAGGACCAGGCAAGAAGGTAGATGACAAGGATTATGGAAAGCTGTAAAGGGAGGGGACAAAAGGGGAAGAAAACCCAGATAGCGTGCGGTAATGAAAGCAATGTCTCTTTAAAACTTGATGTTGCAGTTCTCATATGAGAAGTGAGAGTTGGATATGACCAGAATACCACCAGTAATCTTAAAATAGGTTTTGAAGATGTAATGGTTGATAAGGTTAATGTCTATACACTGAGGAAAATACCACTGTCCTTCAAATTTGATTTTAAGGGCAGTTGATTTTAAGGGTGATTTGGGATAGAGGAATTCTGTTCAGCTAATTATGGTCCAGTTCTCTTTTCTTAATTTTTTTAAAAATAATTTTTAATTATAGTTTACATTCAGTATTATTCTGTATTAGTTCCAGATTAGACAATCATACACTTGACGTGTTCTCCCTGACATTTATAGTACCCACCTGGCACCATATAGTTATTACCATAACATTGACTATGTTTCCTATGCTGTACTTATGTTCCAGTTCTTTCTCTTTTGGAATATAAGGAAGAACAAGAAAAAATACTTATTGGGTAATGTCTTTATTATACTCTTTAACATGGGGCTTTATCTTATGCCCAATGACAAATCATTTTTCCTCCTGCTGTCTGACTTCAGCTAGCTTTTACTGTTTCTAATGATGAGTAGAAAGAAATATCTGAGTGCTTATCTTTCTACTGAACTTGAGAGATGGAAATACCTTAGGAATACTGACCTGAGTGAATTTAATGCATTTTTTTCTGTGTATTTACAGATGGGACGTGAGTGGGTTTGGTTGAATTCTGAACAAGACTATCCCAATGACTCTGAGTTGAGCAACGACTGCAGGTCCCTCTACAGCTCGTGGGACTCCAGTCTGGATCTGGATGTGGGAAGCTGGAGGGAAACTGAGGAGCCAGGGACTGAGGAACTAGTGGAAAGCAGCCCAGGGACAGAAACTAGTGAGCTGCTTACAGGGGACGGAGGCAGTGAGGAATCTCAGGAAGAGGCAGAGCAAGTCAGACACCAGAGCCTCCTCCGCTTTCTCTCTGAGGTAATGGGGAGTCATTATCTCCAAAGTTGGAAGAGTCTCAACTCTGTAAGAGAATGCTACCTGTACATATTTTTACCACTCTTAATATTTACGAAAATACAAGCTCCACAGTGGCAGGGACTAAGTTCATCGCTGTGTCTTCAGCACTTGGTGCCAACACAAAATATGGTTCAAATGTATACTTTTTGATTGAATATTCTAAAACCCCAGTTATTAAGACCCTGAGTCAAAGAAAATGAAATTTCTATATGCAGGACTGCCCTATTATAAGAGTATCTTTGCAATACATTGTTTCAGTCATGAGAGGAGATACTTGCCCATACTCTCCTTGAAGTTTATAATGTCATGACTTTAAGGCAGTATTTTACAGTGTTCTTATTACCCTGATTAAGGGCTGAGGACCAGAAATAAACAGAATTGGACAGGATTTATATTTATGAAGCAACTATGCACTTTCACGTTCAGGAGAAACTAGGTCAAGTGCAGCAAGAATCCAGTTCAAGTGTTGCCACTTATGTCTGCAGCAGACAAAATTTTCAGCTAGTCAATCCCAATTGATCAGAGTTGACAACTTGAGTTGAAAATTTAGCACATAAAGCTTCTTCAAGAGGCAAGAACAATATGTATCTTGTTTACTATTAGGTCCCTAGCAACTAGTACAGTGCCTGTGTGTATAAGATATTTAATAAATTTTAAACAAAGGAATTATTCACCTATTTGCCATCTCAGGCTTAGTCAGTGGCACTATAATCATGTGGTTTATTGATTGATACATAAATGATTTCCAGTTGGTGTTCCTATGCATCTAACAATAGACTATGATTGCAGGTAGCTTATTTAATGGAGCCATTGTGCATTAGCAACAAAGATTCAAGTGAAGGCTGCTGCCCTTCATCTGATACCAGACAACAAGCAGAAAGGGAAATTGAAGCTACTGAAAGAGAAAGGGAACCCTGCAGAGAGCTTGAGAACTCACTGGGAGAAAATGGAAGGCCAGAGGTGGCTCCAGCTCCCTCAGATATTTGTGCAGTTCAGGGACTACCCACAGAGAGTGAGGAGGTAAGTGAATAACATCAACCAGTTTTCTGATTGGTCCTCTGCACATGGAAGCAGAGCAGAGTAGTTAGAGCACATACGCTAACTCCAGAGAGTTTAAGTACTTGGGTCCAAATCCTGCTTTTTATTTTTATTTATTTTTTAAAAGATTTTATTTATTGACCTGGAATGCTGATGTTGCCAGTTTGAAACCCTGGGTTTGCCTGGTCAAGGCACATATGGGATTTGATGCTTCCTGCTTCTCCCCTCTTCTCTCTCTCTAAAAAAAAAAAAAAAAAAAAAAAAAATTATTTATTGCTTGACCTGTGGTGGTACGGTGGATCAAGTGTCAACCTGGAACACTGAGGTTGTCGGTTCGAAACCCTGGGCTTGCCTGGTCAAGGCACATATGGGAGTTGATGCTTCTTGCTCCTCCCCCCTTCTCTCTCTCTCTCTCTCTCTCTTTTTCCTCTGTCTAAAAATGAATAAAAATAAAAATAAAATATTTTTTAAAAGGATTTTTAAAATTGATTTTATAGATGGGGGGGTGCAGGGAAACAAGAAGTATCAACTTACAGTTGCTTCACTTTTAGTTGTTCTAAATACTTGGTTTCTTGTCATATGTTCCTTGACCAGGGAGGCCCAGGGTTTTGAACCAGAGACCTCAGTGTTCCAGGTAGTTTCTTGAATGGCATACTCCACACTCCTATGTTAGAATTTAGGTTAAAGATGAAATCTTTAGTAGAAAGTGATAGGTAGTAGTAATTAAGTTTGCTTGGCCATATAGTTTAAGGGGAGTTAAAAAGCTGTGCCACCACAGGTCAGGCAACCAAATCCTGGTTTTAGTACCAATTAGCTGTGTGAACTTAGGCATGTTAGTGAACATTTTATTTTATTTTTTAAACTTTTCCATTGATTTGGGAAAGAGTGAAAGGGAGGGGGGAGAGAGAGAGAGAGAAGGCAGAGAGAGAAAAAAGAAAAGAATTAAATTGTTCCATTTAGTTGTGCACTTAGCGGTAGCTTCTCATATGTGCCCTAACTGGGATTGAACCCGTGACCTCAGTGCACAGGGACAATACTCTATCCACTAAGCCACCTGGGCCGGGCTGGCATGTTAGTGAACATTTTAGAACCTCAGTTTTTTCTGCTGTAAATAGAAATAGTTTTCTACCTAATAGTTTTCCTGTGAGGTTTAAATGAAAATTCATGTAAAGCACTTAGCATGGGGCCTAGCTCAGAGTAAGCAATCAGTAAAATTTAGAAGGCCATTATCATTAATATTATCTGATCAGCTAGATTAGTTAGCTCCAGGACCACAAAAAATAATGAAAATTTTAAAAGAATACAGCATCCATCTAGAATTGAGAATATTGCTTTTTCATTTTTTCCTTGGGGGACAAAGTCAAAGTTCTCCAACAAGATTGTTAACAAGAATTCATTGACTTAAGGCTAGTTAAGTCATATTTCTCTAATTTCTTTTAAAGCTTTATATAATTGGCCTCTTCTTCCCTTAAGATCACCTTTCATTTACTCTATGCATGTAAAATTACCTTGCAGATAGTAAATCTCTTTCTAAAGTTTCCTTTGTTTCCTGGCATTCCCAGGGAGAGGTTCAGCAAGAATCCAAAGAGGAGGACCAGGGTGAAGGGTATGTGTCAGAGATGGAAGACCAGCCCTCTTCAGGTGACTGTGATGATGGTTCTAGTATTCAGGAGGCTCCTCTGGTAGATATCCTTTTCAACCATGCTACTTCCTCAAAGCTGTAAGTACAGATATTTATACAAGGTTGTTAAGATTTATACTTTTACTTCTGTTTATACCTATTTGAATTTGTTAGCATGAACATGGAATACTTTGGTTTTTATTTTTATTTTTTTAGCGAGAGAGACAAAGACAGAGGCAGAGACAGGAAGAGAGAGAGATGAGAACCCTCAACTCATAGTTGCTGCTCCTTAGTTGTTCATTGATTACTTCTCATACGTGCCTTGACCAGGGGACTCCAGTCAAGCCAGTGACCCCTTGCTCAAGCCAGTGACCTTGGGCTTTGAACCAGTGACCTTTGGGCTCAAGCCAATGACCTTGGGGTCATGTCTATGATCCCACACTCAAGTATGACCCCATGCTCAAACTGATGAACCTGCACTCAAGCTGGATGAACCCATGCTCAAGCCAGTGACCTTGGGGCTTCGAACCTGGGTCCTCCACGTCCCAGTCTGATGCTCTATCCACTGTGCCACCACCTGCTCAGGCTGTATTAACTTTTTATAAGTAATTATGGGGCAAAGGGGTACATATTAGCCCTAGCCTGTGATGACACAGTGGATAGAACATCAACCTGGAATACTGTATCCAACGGTTTGAAACCCTGGGCTTGCCTGGTCAAGGCACATACAGCAAGCAAGCAATGAACAACTAAATTGAAGCAACAATGAATTGATACTTCTCGTCCTTACCACCACCTCTTCTCTCTGTAAAATCAATAAATAAAATTTAAAAAAATATATGAAAGGGCACATTTTAGAATCTTTTTTTTTTTTTTTTTTTTTTTTTTTTAGTAAAGTGAATTTCTTTCTAAATCAGAAAAACAAAGTTATTTCTATTATTTCTAGACCTGGCCTTTTCTCTATCTGTTGAGAGAAAATAGCATGGAGTGTTTTTTTGGTATTTTTCTTTTTTTCCACTATATCCCAGATTTACCCACATATCTGTGGAAAGGCAAACCAATAATTATTCTAGCCTTTTAAAATTTAAGGTATACAACTGAACCATACATATATCTTCTAAATAGCAGATTTCAAATTTTTGTTAATACAAGTAGAATACAGCTTAAAATCTAAGTTGTTGAAGAATTACTTTATTTGCTTTTCTGTAACTCCCTGTGTAAATATGTGCAGATGGCATATGATGACTGTCTAAAAAACAGGAGATCTCTAATCTGGGACATTTTATCTCATGACATTTCAGTTTCTTTTTTTTTTTTTCTGAAGCTGGAAATGGGGAGAGACAGTCAGACAGACTCCCGCATGCGCCCGACCGGGATCCACCCGGCACGCCCACCAGGGACAACGCTCTGCCCACCAGGAGGCGATGCTCTGCCCCTCCGGGGCTTCGCTCTGCTGCGACCAGAGCCACTCTAGCGCCTGGGGGAGAGGCCAAGGAGCCATCCCCAGCGCTCAGGCCATCTTTGCTCCAATGGAGCCTTGGCTGCGGGAGGGGAAGAGAGAGACAGAGAGGAAGGAGGGGGAGGGTGGAGAAGCAAATGGGCGCCTCTCCTATGTGCCCTGGCCGGGAATCAACCCAGGTCCCCCGCACGCCAGGCTGACGCTCTCCCGCTGAGCCAACTGGCCAGGGCCATTTCAGTTTCTTGAATGGCATACTCCACACTCATGTTAGAATTTAGGTTAAAGATGAAATCTTTAGTAGAAAGTGATAGGTAGTAGTAATTAAGTTTGCTTGGCGAGATAGTTTAAGGGGAGTTAAAAAGCTGAGATCTTGTGCTGCCACTGGGAAGCTTACACATACTTTGAAGGATAGACATTCTCTAGGCTCCTGTTTTCTGGCTTCACCTGTAATCTGTATTGACTCTTAGGTATAAAGAGAAGTAGAGCCTTTGGACCCTCCCAGTCTGGGGCTCCTTCCCACCCCCACACTTTTACTGTGGTTGCTAGGCATGCATTTCCAGATAGGTGAATATGAAAATAAACAATATTTTTTTCTTTTGAGAGAGAGAAAGAGAGCCAGAAGGGCAGAGAGAGAGAGAGGGAGGAGAGAGATGAGAAGCATCAACTTGTAGTTGCTTCACTTTATTTATTTATTTTTTAAGTTGATTTTTTATTTTATTTATTCATTTTTAGAGAGGAGAGAGAGAGGGAGAGAGAGAGACAGAGAGGGAGAGAGAAGAGAGAGAGAGAGATAGAGAGAGAGAAGGGGGTAGGAGCTGGAAGCATCATCTCCCATATGTGCCTTGACCAGGCAAGCCCAGGGTTTTGAACCGGCGACCTCAGCATTTCCAGGTCGACGCTTTATCCACTGCACCAGCACAGGTCAGGCTGTAGTTGCTTCCCTTTAGTTGTTCATTGATTGCTTCTCATATGTGCCTTGAACAGAGGACTGAAGCTGAATCAGTGACTCCTTGCTCAAGCCAGTGACCTTGGGCTGAAGCCAGTGACCATGGGATCATTTCGATGATCCTGTGCTCTAGCTGGTGATCACGCACTCAAGCCAGTGATCCTGTACTTGAGCTAATGAGCCTACACTCAAGCTGGCAACCTCAGGGTTTCAAACTGGGGGCCTCAGAGTTCTGGGTTGATGCTTCATCCACTGTGCCATCACCAGTTAGGCAACGGGGTTGTTTCTTAAAATATTGCAAAGGTGAGTGATTTTGCTGTTACAGAACCTAGTACAATACCTTTCATATAATGGAAACTTACTAAATATCTGTTGTGTGGATATGTGAACAAAACTGCTCTAGTACCAAGGAGTTATTATTCTGATCAAAACAAAGGAAGCCCTGGCCAAGTAGCCAGTTGATTAGAGCATTGTCCTGCTACACCAAAGTTGTGGGTTTGATCCCTAGTCAGGGCACATGTGAGAACTAACCAATAAATACATAAATAAAGTGAAACAACAAATGCTGTTTTTATCTCTCTTTCCCTTCCACTCTCTCTAAAATCAATTAATAAATTTTTTTTTAATTTTAAAAATTTTAGAAACAAGAGAGAGTTTATTGTTTACAGGGCTTTAAATACTTTATTCTGATGGGGTCCTATGTTTAAATGTAAGGTGATTTTTGTGGTATATAATTTAAATGCAGGTTTGATATTATATCATGAAAATGAATAGTTATGTGAAGCTGCTCAAATTACAGAAAGATAAAATATGTGAGTTTTGCTCAAATTGATGCCTACAACATGGTACATGAAGCAAAATGAGGATGTGAAAACTTAGGTGTGCAGAAAACTCATTTAGAGAAAATAATACAGTGGATAAAGTGGGAAGTATAGCATGATGTTTAACTTTGGAGTAAACAGAAAACTTGCCAACAGGGAAAATTATATAAAAAAAAAAAAACATTTGTACAGTTGTACCTCTGAAGGAAAACTAAATAAATTATACAGTTTAGTCCAGAGAAGGAATGGCCATGAGAATAAATGAATTTTTCTTAGGTATTTTAAAGATTACTATATAGAAGAGAGCAAAAAGGAAAAATATTTAAATTGTGTAGCAATCAGATGAAACAAACAGGAGAATTCTTTGGGATGTAAAACCAAATATTTACTTCTGTGGAGACATAGGAGAGATACTTATCAATCTGGCATATTTCCACGTAAAAACAGGACCAGATTCATTTATCACATACTTAATTGAGCATCTACTATGTGCCAGGCACTTGGGAAACATCAGTGAACAAGATTACTTTCACAGACCAGTTTTTTAGAGTTACAAGTGTTAAAGAGCAAATCAGCAAGAGATCAAAAGGCACAGACAATTGTAGATGTATCTTATAATACTTTTATAAGAATGTAACCACTTCATTGGGTAATAGTGATTAGTAAAGAATATTTATAGAGTTTGAGGTCTCTTACCAAAGTATTAAATAAGTTTTTATCCTTAGGGTGTTACATTCTTCAGATATTAACTAGAAACACTATGTCTTGAGAAAACCCCATTACCACTTAAGGGAGACAGAATGCTATTGGTGAAGTTACTGTTTCTTTTTTGTCCTTTTTTATCCCATAGGTCTGATTTAAACCAGAGTGACCCTGTTCAGGATCACTTACTATTTAAGAAGACTATCCTGCAAGTCTGGAAGATGATTGCCAGTCACAGGTAGGTGTCCAAGCCTCTCTTAGTGTTCATAGCCTCTCTTTTCATTTAGGGTGACTTTCTACAATTTCTTCATCCTTTCTGAATTTGTCCCCTACCAGGTTCAGCAGTCCATTTCTGAAGCCTGTGTCGGAAAAGCAGGCCCCAGGATACAAAGATGTGGTGAAAAGGTCAGTGGAAAAGGGGTCAAGAAAGGTTGGTTGCTTTTATATCTGTCTTTTCATACTTTATTTCCCATCTATTAGATTATTTATTTCATTTATAGTATTTACAAACTCAAGATATACTTTACAGCTGAACAAATTTGTAAAGTTATGGCGAGCTCAGTCTTTATTTGAGAAGGAATGAAAGGAATAAAAGGATAAAATAGGAAATGTTAACTTTTAGGTATTATGATCTTACATTATCCTTCAGTAGTTTTTGAAATTGTTCTTTTGGAGCAAAACTTTAAAAGGAACATTGAACACTGTATTCATTCTGATAATTATAGAAATGCTAATGCAAAGGCGATAATCCAAATGATGTTACAAACTTTGATTGAAATCCTGGCTAGATAGCTCATTTGGTTAGAGCTATCTAACCATTGTCCGGAAGTGCAAAGGCTGCTTGTTTAATCTCTGATCAGTGCATGTACAGGAACAGATCAATATTCCTGTCTCTCTCTCTCTCTCTCTCTCTCTCTCTCTCTCCCTCTCCATCCCTCTCCCTTCCCCTCTCTCTAAAAAAATTAGTTAAGAAGTTAAAAAAAGAAAAAAACTTTGATTGCAGTATTTTGGATTTATATATATTTTAATAGCATGCGTCATCTAAAATGCTTGTCATAAACCAATGTGTTAATAGAGTGTAAAAGTTCATGCCTGGCCTGACCGGGCAGTGACACAGTGGATGGGGTGTCGGCTTGGAACACTGAGGTCGCCGGTTCAAAACCCTAGGCCTGCCCAGTCAAGGCATATATGACAAGCGATCAATGAAAACTAAAGCGAGGCAACTGTGAGTTGATAACTTCTTGTTCCTCCGTGTTTTCTCTCCACTCTCTATAAAATCAATAAATAAAAATAAAGCCTGACCAGACAGTGGCACAGTGGATAGAGTGTCAGCCTGGGATGCTGAGGACCCAGGTTCAAACCCCAAGTTGCCGCTTGAGCACAGGCTCATCTTGCTTGAGTACAGTCTCACCAACTACCAGCTTGAGTACAGGGTGCCGGCTTGAGTGTGGGATAATAGACATGATCCCATGGTCACTGGCTTGGGCCCAAAGGTTGCTGTCTTGAGCAAGGGGTCACTAGCTTGTCTGGAGCTCCCCCTACCACCACCACCAGCAAGGTACATAAGAGAAAGCAATCAATTAACAACTAAGGTGCTGCAACTATGAGTTGATGCTTCTCATCTCTCTCCCTTCCTGTCTGTGTGTCTCTCTCTTGATTAAAAAAGTAATAATAATAAAAATAAATAAATATCCAAATCTTAAAAAAAAAATTCAGGAAAGGCCTGACCTGTGGTGGCGCAGTAAATAGAGCATCAACCAGGAATGCTGTGGTCACCAATTTGAAACCCTGGGCTTGCCTGGTCAAGGCCTATATGAGATGCAACTACTATGGGTTGATGCTTCCCATTTCTCCATCCTCCCCTTTCTCTTTCTCTAAAAAAATTAATGAATAAAAATATTTTTTAAAAATCAGAAAAAAGTGTCTGATGGCACAGTGGATAAAGCATTGACCTGGAATGCTGAAGTCACCAGTTCGAAACCTTGGGCTTGCCTGGTCAAGGCACATATGGGAAGCAGTTACTGAGAGTTGATGCTTCCCACTTCTCTCTTGTTTTTTTTTTTTCCTCTCTCTCTCTAAAAAAAGAAAAATCAGAAAAAAGCCTGATTGGTGGTGGCACAGTGGATAAAGCATCAACCTGGGACACTGAGGTCCCAGGTTTGAAACACTGAAGTCACTGGCTTGAGCATGAGCTCATCCGGCTTGAGCACAGGGTCACCAGCTTGAGCATGGGATCATAGACATGATCCTATGGCCACTGGCTTGAATTCAAAGGTCACTGGCTTGAGCCCAAAATCGCTGGCTTGAGCAAGGGGTCACTGTCTCAGTTGGAGCCTCCCCACCCCCATCCAGGCACATATGAAAAGCAATCAATGAACCACTAAAGTGCCACAACTACAAGTTGATGCTTCTCATCTCTCTCCCTTCCTGTCTCTCTCTCCCTCACTAAAAATAAAAATAAATAAATAACTATTTTAAAACATAGGAAAAAGGACCTTTGGAGACAGCTTCCTTCATTTTCTATATAAGGAAACTAAGGCTCAGAAATGATCTCGACTTGCCTGTGTTCACCAGTGAACAGCAGAGCTTGAACTTAACCTCAGATTGTTACCTCTCACTTCAGTCCTCTTTCTACACTGCTGTGCCTTCTCTTATAAACCCACACTCTGTGTCTCATTAATAATTTATTTGTCGCCTGATCAGGTAGTTACACAATGGATAGAGTGTCAGACTGGGACACGGAAGACCTAGGTTTTAAACCCTAAGGTTGCCAGCTTGAGCCATGGGCTCATCTGGTTTAAGGAAGGCTCACCAGCTTGAGCCCAAGGTTGCTGGCTTGAGCAAGGGGTCACTCACTCTGCTGTAGCCCCTCCACCCCCAGTCAAGGAATATGAGAAAGCAATCAATGAGCAACTAAGGAGCTGCAACAAATACTTTATGCTTCTCATCTCTCTTTCTTCCTGTCTGTCTGTCCCTATCTGTCCCTCTATCTTTTTCTGTCTCTGTCTCTGTCACAAAAAATAAGTAAATAAACAAATAAACAAATAAATAAATAATTTATTTGTCTTAACAGTTACTTGATCCTCACTCTTTTCATCTCCATGAAAGGAGAAATAAATTCTTAGCTTTTGATTATGCAGTAATAGAAGTAGATTAAATATCTAATATATGATTACACATTGTAAACAATCAGTCAATAACTACCATATGACAAACTAATCATTGGAGCTCTTTACAACTTTAGTATCTAGGGCCAGCACTCCTTCTACAGTAGCAGAGTATAGTGGCTGTGATTTCAGCAACAGAGGAAGGAGAGAGAGAGACAGAAACATCGAGCTGTTCCTGTATGTGCCCTTGATCGGCAATTGAACTGGCAACCTCTGCACTTCAGGCCAATGCGCTAACCAACCAAGCTATCCGGTCAGGGTGGGCCTGTGGGTTCTTAAGTCAGGCTGCCTCTGAACTGGAATCCAAGCTATGTGACTTTGAGCAAATACTTAACCTTTTCAGATCTCAGTTTTCTTGGTGTTAAATAAAAAAAAAAATAATAATAATAATAAATCAGTTTTCTTGGTGCCAATTGATAATAATAATGATACTTACCTTATAAGTTTATTGGGAGATTTAACTGGTTTAATATAGAAAGTACCTTACATAGCCCTTGGCTTATTTTCAGTAGTAGCAGCCAAATGTTAACTGCTGTTTTTATTTTACTTTCTGATGGAGGACTGTTATCTTTGCTACTATTTTCATTAAGAACTGGGTCTCCAAGAGAGCACATTATGTTACCATAAGTTCCACATGAGGGTTAGATTTCCTCTGGTTTCTCTTGGCCACCTATAGACCCATGGACTTAACTACCCTGAAAAGGAATCTGTCTAAGGGACGGATACGCACCATGGCACAGTTCCAGCGGGACCTGATGCTGATGTTCCAGAATGCTGTGATGTACAATGACTCTGATCATCATGTATACCATATGGCTGTGGAGATGCAGCGAGAAGTCCTGGAGCAGATTCAGGTACTATATAGAAAGAGTTGTAAGAAAAAGGAGTATAATCTCTGGAATCTGATTTTAGAAAGTCTGTGAGAATAAGGGAGATGTTGAAGTGTTTCCAGAGTTTATGTTTATGGGTGATTCAAGGATTAACATTTTACCTGCTGATTTGGAAAACCTTGAGCCTCAGTAGGATCAGTTTTAATAGTGAAGTAAAGTAGTCTAGGAAGGCAGACAGCACTGAAGAGCTCTCAAGAGAGCTGCAATGGTAATGGGAGCTCCTGCTTCCAGAGCCTCAAACCAGAGGGCTAAACATGCAAACCAGAGACTGAGTCACTGTGCATTTTAATGTTAATATTAATAGATGTTCACACTATCCCATCTGTAGGGAATAAGGTATAGTAGCCAGAAAAAGACATTCGAGGGTTTCTTTTCTGGGTAACATAATATTTTAAAGAAAAAAGGGTAGTTAAATCTCATTGTAAGAAAAAATAAAAATGCATTCAAACCTCTGTGGCTTTTAAGATTCACAGTTTGCTATCTGGTGGCTTGATCCTGTAGGTGCTGAGTATTTGGTTAGACCAAAGAAGAAACTTAAATAGTCTGGAATGAGAACCAGCCAACCTGTTTTGTTAACCAGGACCTTGATGAAAAACCTGTTTTTGTTAATCGGGAGCTGCTGCCTTGACTTGTTCTGAAATTTGGACCTCTCATTGAGACTCTTACCCATAGAAGATCCCACTACTTTTTACCACTTCTCTCTTGTCTTTTTAAATATAAACAACAACAACAACAACAAAAACCTTAAATCACAAACAACGAGTTAAAGGTGCCCGTGGACCTAATAGAAAGAAAAGGGGGAAAACTGAGATTTGGGGTAATGTCATAAATGTTGCCCATATCTTTGCTCCATAGGCTTAATTTGGAGGTAACTGGATTAAACCTGTTATTACTGCTCTATAAATAAATGTTACTTCACAAGTCGAAGATTGCTTTTTAATGATTACAGAAGGATAGAGGGAATAGCATAATTTGGTGAAATGAGGAAGGTATTTGACATGGAAGGGGCATGGGGTGGCATGAGGGGAGAATGTCTCATCATTTTTAAAATGGAGACAACTTGAAGCGTACTTCAGATGAGAAAGATGAAATAAGATAAATTACGAGGGAAATTTAAGAAAACGTCCAGTGTGCTAAGATTCATAGGAGGAATAAAAGTGCCTGTGACTGGCTCCCTTTCTTGGTTAAAAGGACCCCACTCCCGCCCCGAGTTAGTGAAGTGCTCTACTGGGATTGGCCCTCTGCAGCCACCATCCCTAAACTGGGTTTCGGGTCTCCTAGCAACAGGCTTTGGTAGTCTCGGAGAACTACAAACTGAGGTGAGTGCCCCAGACCAGCGTCGGTACTCAGAATCTGCGGCTACAAGCCCAGAAGTCTAGGACCTAGGCAGCCTACTTTCCTTCCTGGTCTGGCCCTAGGCGTAGTCGTCTTGGTGGGCCGGGCCCGTTCTACCTACCGCTGGAGTGTCTCGGAGAGTTGCCCACACAGTCTCCTGCTGCTCCCCGAGAATTTGCATCAATCCCAGGACTTCAGATTGCCCCGTGGCCTCTGCCCCTCCTTGAAACTGTTAATGAAGTCCCAAGGCACAAGTGCAGAGTAGAAATGGTTTTACAGGTATACCTCGTTTTACTGCACTTCGCTTTCTGCGCTTCAGAGGTGTAGCGTGTTTTACAAACTGAAGGCAAAACCCTCCACCAGCAGAAAGATTCCCAAACCATTTATTGTGATACTCAGAACCTGCACTATCTCCCAGGTATGCCGGTATGTAGACAGCTTATAGAAAAAGATATCGCAGTTTCTAACTTTATAAATTAATAAAATTAAATGTCTAATAATGCTATTCTTAATCACAATTACATTTAACTGGGGTAGGGGGATGCATATCATTGCAGTCAATACATGCCAAGAATCTCTTAAATTGTAACTTGAAAAGCCAGAATGGAAATATCGATGCCCCCACCTCAGATATATGTAGAAAAAACTCTGGCCATTATCAAACCAGATATTGTTGACAAAGAGGAGGAGATACAAGATATTATTCTCAGATCTGGATTCACCATCATTCAGGTAAATTCTGAGCACGATAATTGTGTTCTTTTCTCTCATTGATCCTTTTTTGTGTGTTTATCTAAAAGTGTTAACCTATTTAGATACATATAACTATAAAGTTATATATGGGCCCTGGCCAGTTGGTTCAGAGCATCATCTGGAAACACTAAGGTTGTAGGTTTGATCCTGGGTCGGAGCACATACAGGAAGTGACCAGTAAATGCAAAACTAATTGGAACAACAAATGAATGCTTTTCTCTCTCTCTCAGCCTTCCTCTGTCTCTCTAAAATCAATTAATAGCCTGACCAGGTGGTAGCACAGTGGCTAGAGCATCAGCTGGGAACGCTGAGGACCCAGGCTCAAAGCAGGCTCATCTGGCTTGAGCACGGTCTCACTAGCTTGAGCGGGGATTCTGCAGCTTGAGCATGGGATCGTAGACATGACCCCATGGTCGCTGGCTTGAGCCCAAAGGTTGCTGGCTTGAAGCCTAAGATCACTGGCTTGAACAAAGGGTTACTGGCTTGGCCCCCCAGTCAAGGTACGTATGAGAACACCTAAAGTACCGCAACTATGAGTTGATGCTTCTCATCTTTGTCCCTTCCTGTCTGTCAGGAAGAAAAAAGAAAAAGAAAAAATAAAGGTTGCCTATTGAGGATAAGTACAGGATGTGTTAGGACAGGGTTGGGAATAAAAGTTTTTAGTGTCTAACTTTTCATATTGCTTTGAATTTTTTAACCCTGTAAGTATATTACCAATTTATTAAAATTTTTTTCTTTTTTTGTGTGGCAGAGACAGAGAGGAGAGAATTAGAGAGAGGAACAGATAGGGACAGACAGACAGGAAGGGAGAGAGATGAGAAACATCAATTCTTCGTTGCGGTTCCTTAATTGTTCATTGATTTCTCATATGTGTCTTGACCAGGGGGCTACAGCAGACCGAGTGACCCCTTGCTTGAGCCAGCAACCTTGGGCTCAAGCTGGTGAGCCTTGCTCAAACCAGATGAGCCCGTGCTCAAGCTGGCAACCTCGGGGACTCGAACCTGGGTCCTCCACACCCCAGTCTGACACTCTATCCACTGCGCTAACTCCAGGTCAGGCTTAATTTTCTTTTTCAATTTTTTAAATTCAATTTTCTTTTTCAGAGAGGAGAGAGAGAGAGAGGGAGAGAGAGAGAGAGAGAGAGAGAGAGAGAGAGAGAGAGAGAGAAAGGGGGAGGAGCAGGAAGCATCAACTCCCATATGTGCCTTGACCAGGCAAGCCCAGGGTTTCAAACCAGCGACCTCAGTGTTCCGGGTCGATACTTTATCCCCTTGTGCCACCACAGGTCAGGCCCAATAAATTTAATTTTTAAAAAAATTTACTGATTTGAGAAAGAGAGAGGGAAGAAAGAGATGAGAGGCATCAATTTGTAGTTGCTTCACTTTAGTTGTTGATTGATTGCTTCTCATATGTGCCTTGACTGGAAAGGTGCAAAGCGGAACCAGTGACCCTTTGCTCAAGCCAGTGACCTTGGGCTCAATCCAGTGACTTTGGGCTTCAAGACAGTGACCTTGAGATCATGTCAATCATCCTGCGCTCAAGCCAGTGATCCTATGCTCAAGCCAGCAACCCTGCTTTCAAACCAGTGACCCTGTACTCAAGCTGGTGACTTCAGGATTTCAAACCAGGGACCTTCACATTCCATGTCGATACTATATCCACTGTACCACCAATAGTCAGGTTTGAAAAACAAATAAAGGGCCTGACCTGTGGTGGCGCAGTGGATAAAGCGTTGACCTGGAAATGCTGAGGTCGCCAGTTTGAAACCCTGGGCTTGCCTGGTCAAGGCACATATGGGAGTTGATGCTTCCAGCTCCTCCCCCCTTCTCTCTCTTCCTCTCTCTCTCCTCTCTAAAAAAAAAAATGTGTACTGTGAAAAACAAATAAAGTATACAAATAAGATAAAGATATTCTATTTAAGTCTGACCAGGTGGTGGTGCAGTGGATAGAGCACCGGACTGTGACATGGAGAACCCAGGTTCAAAACCCCGAGGTCGCCAGCTTGATCGTGGGGTCATCTGGTTTGAGCAAGGCTCACCAGCTAGAGCCCAGGGTCACTGGTTTGAGCAGGAGGTCACTCGGTCTGCTGTAGCCCCCCAGTCAGGGCACATGTGAGAGAGCAATCAATGAACAACTAAGGTGTCACAAAGAAGAATTGATGCTTCTCATCTCCCTTCCTGTCTGTCCCTATGTGTCCCTCTCTCTGTCTCTGTCACACAAAAAAATTAAGATAAGACATTCCATTTAAGTTTTATAACAGTCCATCTTTTAAAAAGAATTAGTGGGGAGGGTAAGGGAAAAGGTGTAAAGAGGGACACATATAAGGTGACAGAAAATAATTTGACTTTGGGTGATGGGTATACAACATAATCAACAGTTCAAATGTTATAGAAATGTTTACCTGAAACCTGTGTACTCTTATGGATCAGTGTCACCCTGTCAAATTTAAATTTATAAATAAAATTTTAAAAATAAAATATAAAAAGAATTAGAGGTAAACTTAATAATTAAGTGGCTAGTGTTAATCATAAATTAAAAATTAATGTAAATACTAATATTTAACACTTTCTCTAGTCAGCGAAAATTTACAGACCAAAGAAGGCCTTGGTATGTATTATGCCCTTTTTTTGTTGTTTTTTAAGATTTTTATTTATTCATTTTAGAGAGGAGAAAGAGAGACAGAGAGAGGATCAGGGGAGGAGCAGGAAGCATCAAGTCTCATATGTGCTTTGACCAGGCAAGCATAGGGTTTCAAACTGGCAACCTCAGTGTTCCAGGTTGACACTTTATCCACTGTGCCACCACAGGTCAGGCCTGTTGTTGTTGTTTTTATTTGTGGCAAAGTATATATAACATAAAATTTACCATTTGAACCATTTAAACTTTTTTTTTTTTTTTTAAGATTTTATTTACTGATTTTAGAGAAAGGAAGAGAGAGAGAAAGGCAGGGGAAAGGAGCTGGAAGCATTATCTCATAGTTGCTTCTGGCATGTGCCTTGACCAGGCAAACCCAGGGTTTCTAACCAGCAACCTCAGTGTTCCAGGTTGACATTTTATTCACGGTGCCACCACAGAACAAGCTAAAAAAAATTTTTTTTTCTTGTGAGAGAGAAGAGAGAGACAGGAAGGGAAAGAGATGAGAAGCATCAACTCATAGTTGCATCACTTTAGTTGTTCACTGACTGCTTTCTCATATGTGCCTTGAGTGAGTGGTTCAAGCAAAGCCAGTGACCCCTTGTTCAAGCCAGTGACCATGGGATCATGTCAATGGTCCTGTGCTCAAGCCAGCGACCCTGCACTCAAGCTGGCAAATTCAGGGTATCAAACCAGGGACCTCAGTGTTTCGAGTCTATGCTCTCTCCACTGTACTACCACCAGTTAGGTATATTATTTTATTATTTTCCATGTGAACAATTGCAAACCTACTTTTGCCCCACCCTGTAGGCTTTTTCTTATTTTTATTTTTAAATATTTTATTTATTCATTTTAGAGAGAGGAGAGAGAGAGAAGGGGGGAAGAACAGGAAGCATCAACTCCCATATGTGCCTTGACCAGGCAAGCCCAGGGTTTTAAACCAGTAACCTCAGCATTCCAGGTCGATGCTCTATCCACTCCACCACAACAGGTCAGGCCACCAACCTGTAGGCTTTTAAAGTAGGCTTTATTGTATGTAGTTATGAGTTCATTGAATTTGAGCCTTTATTGTCCTATCTAAGAAACCTTCTAAAAAATAATGTATCCTTTCAGTAGGTGGCAGTCTTCCCTTTTTTTTTTTTTACAAGTTAATGGTTCCTTTCCGATATTATTTAATATCATTGCTTCACTTTGTGAAAATATTCATCCAAATTCAATTTTTTTTTACCTGATCTAATTTTAAAGTAACCAGATGTAGTCATTGATTCAGAATGAACTTTAATTTAAGATGAACCTTAACTTTTATAATTATGCCACATTAGTTAGCACACACCTAGGAAGGAAGCTCACCCCTGTTTAAGTGCATATGGCAAATAAGGGCTTCCATTACGACAGAAGAGATTTTTAGATTTTTAAGCCAGCAACAACAATGAAAACACCAACACCAATATGCATAAAAATCACAAATATTGGCATGTCTTAATTTTAAATAGTAGAATCAAGGATTATACTAAATCAGGTGCTATTGTAACTTCTGATGTTTCTTCTATTTGTTGACTATATGTATTTCAATATGAGAACAGATGTCAGAACTTTTTTTTATAGTAATTGGTCCTTGACTGGTGGGAATGTTATTCTTGTCTAGTAGAACCTTGTTCATGCAGTGGTGATCTACATAAGTAAGTATATTCCCAAGTTTCTTGGTCTGGGTAGTTTAGATCTCTGCTGCAAACCAAGCAATTTTACCAAGTTTCTGAAACTCGAGGACATGTGATAGTTTTGGAAGACTCTTTAAGAGTTAGGTCACTTGCCTGACCAGACGGTGGGATAATGGATAGTGTCGGCCTGGGACACTGAGGACCCAGGTTCAAAACCCCAAGGTTGCTGGCTTGAGTGCGGAGTCACTGGCTTGGCTGGGGCCCCCAGTCAAGGCACATATGAGAAGGCAATCAATGAACAACTAAGGTGCCACACAAAGAATTGATGCTTCTCATCTCTCTCCCTTCCTGTCTGTCTGTGCCTCTTTCTCTCTCTCTCTTGCTAAAAAAAAAAGAAGAAAACAAGAGGTCACTTTGTAAAATTCACACTGTACTCTCAGGAAAATCTAACCTATTTTAGAAATCTAGATTTCTGCCTTAATTGTAGAGATTTTTAGCCTTCATTTTGAGACTTATCTCCGTATGTCATCATCCTTACTCCAGCCAGAAGTCTTCTTTGAATCTCTCTTATATTTTTGAGCCTTTTCCCTCATGATCTTCTACCTTTATGTGAAGTTGAAAAATAGTAATAATTTATATTTTTAAAACTGTATTTTACTTATTAATTTTACAGAAGAGGAAGAAAGAAGGGAGTGAGAAGTACCAATTCATAGTTGCTTTATTTTAATTGTTGCTTGCTTGTCATATGTGTCTGGACTGAGCAAGCCCAGGGTTTCGAATTGGTGAACTCAGTGTTCCAGGTTGACGTTCTATCCACTGTGCCATCATAGGCCAGGCTATAATGTCTAATTCTGTTAAAGCACTCAAATAGCTGCTTTTAGGGAAAGTTCGATGCTTCCCAATAGGAAGAATGACTGACTCAGCTTCTCTAATTTTTAAAATTTAATGATTCATTTATATAGTTTCTCGTTTGTAAAGAAAATAACATTTATTTATCCTAAACATTTGATATTATTTCAACTTAATAAACAGTGCCAACTAATGTTCTTAAGGTCACAGTGAATAAATATTTTTTTCTTTAAGTGAGAGGAGAGGGGGTAGAGAGACAGACTCCTGCATGCACCCCGAGCAGTATTCACCCGTCAATTCCAATGTGGGGCTGATGCTTGAATCAACCGAGCTATACTCAGTGCCTGAGGCTGACACTCAGACCAACTGAGGTCTCCTCAGCACCTGGGGCCAACACTTGAACCAATCCAGCCACTGCCTGCAAGAGAGGAAGAGAGAGAGAAGGGGAGAGAGGGGTAGAGGGAGGGGAAGAGAAGCAGATGGTTGCTTCTCATGTGTACCCTGATTAGTGATCAAACCTAGGATGTCTGTGCACCAGGCTGACGCTCTATCCACTGAGCAAACCAGCCAGGGCCTGAATCAGCAAATTTATGACAGAACCAGAATAAAGAGTTCACGGCTTCTGCCTGACCTGTGGTAGCGCAGTGGATAAAGCATTGACCTGGAATGCTGAGGCCCTGGTTTGAAACCATGGCTTCCCTGGTCAAGGTACATATGGGATTGATGCTTCCTGCTCCTCCCCCTTCTCTCTCTCTTTTTCTCTCTCCTCTAAAATGAATAAATAAAATTATATATAAAAAAGAATACACAGCTTGAAAAAGAGAAAGAATACAATTTAAAAAAAGAAAAGAGGATTACACAGCTTTTGTGTTCAAGTGAAAAACTTGTTTACTGCCTCATTATACTACATGTTATTTCAAAGTACCACAGAGAGGCCAGCTCCCAATAAATGTAGCAAATTTTTATAATAAATAGGAAAATACCACAAATAGATAGGAAAATTAATTGGAATATTCTAAAGTCCAGTTTTATTACTTTAAGGCAGTGGTTCTCAAAGTGTGCACCAGGGCGCACTGGTGCGCCCCAGAAGATTTCCAGATGCACTCTATGGTATTCCAGAGAAATATGTGCCTGTCGGGGACCAAAAAACCAACAGGGTTTTTGGAGTTTAGATTTTGGGGGGACAGAGGTTTGGGGAATTGGCCGTAAGCTGACAGTCTGCCCAACCCCCCACCTCACTTACCTGATTAGGTTGCAAAAGGCTGTTAAGCTGTGGTGCTGGATTGTTTACACTACCCACCATGTTCCCCAGAAAGACTGGAGGCAAGTTTCTTCTAGCCTTTGGTGTAAAGTTAATAAGATGATATGTATGGTGGGGGTTTTCTGCACTCAACACAATTAAGAGTAAAAAGAGAGGAATTCTTCAATGTATTGACGAGGAAATGAGAGTTTGCCTTTCAAATAAATATATGCCTAGACATTGAAGAAATCGCTAGGACACATTAGGCTCAAGTTTCTCATAAACACAAGAATGAAAAAATAACACATTTGCATGGGGACCTGCTGAATTTACTAAATCTTACTAAGAATGTATCTCTCTATATAAAAAAATAACTTTTTTGTCATTTAAAAATTTTTTAAAAATTAAATCCGTGCTTTTATTAGCAAAAACAGTGGTTAGATGCCACGAAGTAGGTGGCAATGCCTTAACCGTATGCGTGTTGTTAGGCCCGAGAGCCTCTTCCATCCTTGTCAAGGGGAGTGCTAACCTTCTTTTCTTTCATACAACACCATTTTTTTTTTTTTTTTTTTTTTTTTTTACAGAGGCAGAGATAGACAGGGACAGACAGGAACGGAGAGAGATGAGAAGCATCAATCATCAGTTTCTCGTTGCGCATTGCGACTTCTTAGTTGTTCATTGATTGCTTTCTCACATGTGCCTTGATCACGGGCCTTCAGCAGACCGAGTAACCCCCTGCTGGAGCCAGCGACCTTGGGTCCAAGCTGGTGAGCTCCTTGCTCAAGCCAGATGAGCCCGCGCTCAAGCTGGCGACCTCAGGGTCTCGAACCTGGGTCCTTCCGCATCCCAGTCCAACGCTCTATCCACTGCGCCACCACCTGGTCAGGCACAACACCATTTTTTTTTTTTGATTGTTTATTTATTCATTTTTTTAGTGAGAGGGAGAGAGAGAGAGGGAGAGAGAGAGAGAGAGAGAGGGTGAGAGAGAGAGAGAGAGGGGCAGAGAGAGAAGGGGGAGGAGCAGGAAGCATCAACTCCCATATGTGCCTTGACCAGGCAGGCCCCAGGTTTCAAACTGGTGACCTCAGCATTCCAGGTCGACGCTTTACCCACTGCGCCACCACAGGTCAGGCCCACAACACCATTTTTAAAAAAATTTTAACTCCCTTTTTTTATGAATTCTAAAAAGCATAACTCAAAAAATGTAACATAAAAATGTTTTTTTAATGTCAGAATAAATTTAATTTTGTCATATTTATTTTGTTTAATTACTATAAAAGCACGCTTGGACTTTATATTTTTTTCTTTAATATTTGACTTAATTATTAAACATATTTCTCAAAAATTTGTATATAGTGCGCCTACAATTATTTGTAGGATTTTAAATGCATCCCAACTTCAAAAAATTTGAGAACCACTGCTTTAAGGTATACAAAGTATACATCAACAACATACTAGTGATTGGAGTGATTTTTTAAAAATTGATTTTTAGAGAGAGAGGAAGGGGGAGAAACAGAGAGACATTGATTTGTTGTTCCACTTATTTATACCATCACTGATTGATTTTTAAAAATTTATTCAGTGAGAGGAGGGGAGGCAGAGACCAACTCCTGCAAATGCTCTAACCAGGATCCACCTGGCAAGCCCGTTAGGGGGTGATGCTCTGCCCATCTGGGGCATTGCTCCATTGCTCAACAACCTAGCTCTTCTTAGCACCTGAGGCAGAGGCCATGGAGCCTTCCTCAGCACCTGGGGCCAACTTGCTCCAATTGAGCCATGGCTGCAGGAGAGGAAGAGTGAGAGAGAGAGACTTGAGAGACAGAGAGAGACAGGGAGAAGCAAGAGGGAGAGGGATGGAGATGCAGATGGGTGCTTCTTCTGTGTGCCCTGACCAGGAACTGAACCCAGGACATCCACATGTCAGGCTGATGCTCTACCATTGAGCAAACTGGCCAGGGCCTGGTTATTTTTTCTTTAAATGTTTATTTTATTGGTTTTATAGAGAGAGGAAGGGAGAGACAGAGACAGGAACATCAATCTGTTCCTGTATGTCCCCTGACCAGGGATCAATTAGCAACCTCTATGTTTCAGGGCAATGCTCTAACCAACTGGGCCATCTAGCCAGGGCTCATTGGTTGATTTTTGTATGCACCCTGACTTGGGATCAAACTTGTAGCATGTTGGAACAATGCTCTGAGCTACCCTGTCAGGGCCTATGATTGGAGTGTTTTTACTTGAGGAAGGAGATATGATGAATTTATCATTAATAAATCATATGTTGCCTGACCAGGCAGTGGCACAGTGGATAGAATGTCAGACCGGGATACAGAGGACCCAGGTTCGAAACCCCGAGGTTGCTGGCTTGAGCACTGGCTTACCAGGTTGAGCACGGGGTTGCTGGCTTGAGCATGGGATCATAGACATGACCCCATGGTTGCTGGCTTGAGCAAGGGATCACTCGCTCTGCTGCAGCCCTCCGGTCAAGATACATATGAGAAAGCAATCAATGAACAACTAAGATGCTGCAATGAAGAATTGATGCTTCTCATCTCTCCCTTCCTGTCTGTCTGTCCCTATCTGTCCCTCCCTCTGTCTCTGTCACAATAAATAAATAAACAAACCATATGTTGAAGGAGGCTGTTAAATAAAAATAGTGGTTTTTGTTTTGGGGGGAGTTTTTTTTAAGCAAGAAAGAGAAAGGGAAAGGTAAGGACAGAGAGAAAGGGAGGGAGAGACATGAGAAGCATCAGTTCTTCATTGTGACACCTTAGTTATTCATTGATAGCTTTCTCATATGTGCCTGGACCAGGGGCCCCTCTGAGCCAGCAACCCCTTGATCAAGCCAGTGAGCTTGGACGTCAAGCCAGTGACCTTTAGGTTCAAGCTGGTGACCATGGGGTCATGTCTATGATCCCACACACAAGCCAGCAACCGCATGCTCAAGCTGGATGAGTCTGTACTCAAGATGGCTACCTCAGGGTTTCAAACCTGGGTCCTCAGCATCCCAGGCTGACGTTCTATCCGCTGTGCCACCACCTGGTCAGGCAAATAGTTTTTCTTAAGTAGAATAAATAATTCTTATAATTTTATTTATAGCCTACATTTTATTATCTTACTTTACCCCTTCTCTATAATACAAAAGTAAATCTCAAATTTGTAATCAGATTGGTCCTAATTTCAAGTTGTTAATGACTTAATGAGGTATTATTGAACTGTCATTTTAAATGCTTTTGTTGACTTTATATCTCTTATAGAGAAGAAAACTACATCTCAGCCCTGAGCAATGTAGCAACTTTTATGTGGAACAGTATGGGAAAATGTTTTTCCCCAATTTAACAGCTTACATGAGTTCGGGACCACTTGTTGCCATGATATTAGGTAGACATAAAGCCATCTCTTACTGGAAGGAACTTTTGGGACCAAGTAATAGCTTAAAAGCTAAGGAGACACACGCAGACAGGTAAATATTCTAGGGGAAAAATGTAATCCAACTAAGAAAATGAAAAAAAAATTGGATTTCATTCTAGTATGAATGTCATGTCATTTGAAAGTTTCCCTAAATTTAACTGTTTTTTTTGTTTTGTTTTGTTTTTGTGGCAGGAAGGCCCATTTTATGTTTTAACTGTAAATGTCTATCTTAATACCAAATACCACAAAAGGTTTCAGGGAATGTCTGCTTTATGGTTGATTAACTTTATTCTCTTGTCCTAGAATTAAACTGCCACTGAAGTAGGATTTTTTATGGGAAAACTGGTGTAGTATTTTAAAAGAATATTGATAATACAGGACCAGAAATCCAGATTTGCAGCATTATTGTTAATGTGTGGAAACCAGAAGACATTGAGTTCTTGCACTTTTGAATATATTGCTTTTTCACTTCTCACAAAATGACACCTCTTTTTCATCCAAAGAACTACTATTTTCCCAGTGTATCCCTCCTGAAGATTTGAATATATTTGATCGTCATCTAGGGAGATTTAAGCTTAAATTCAAGCTTAAAACCTCCATTTGTGAGAAGTGGCAAAGCTTTTGTAAAATGCGTAAATAGAATGCATATGTGGAAAGTAAGAAAAAGGATGTCAGATTGAATGGTCACCATCTTTAACTTGATTTTAGTCTAAGGGCAATTTACGGCACAGATGAACTAAGGAATGCACTTCATGGGAGTTATGATTTTGCTGCCGCAGAAAGAGAAATTCAATTCATGTTTCCTGAAGGTGAGTTACAGATGTATAATTAGTCAATTGCATCCTTTTTTTGTTTGTTTGTAAGACTTTATTTATTCATTTTAGAGAGAGGAGAGAGAGAGGGAGAAGAGAGAGAGAGAAGGGGGAGGAGAGGAGCAGAAAGCATCAATTCCCATATGTTCCTTGACCAGGCAAACCCAGGTTTGTTTTTTTTTTTTTTTTTTTTTTTTTTTTTTTTTTTTTTTTGCATTTTTCTGAAGCTGGAAACGGAGATACAGTCAGACAGACTCCCGCATGCGCCCGACCGGGATCCACCCGGCACGCCCACCATGGGGCGATGCTCTGCCCACCAGGGGACGATGCTCTGCCCATCCTGGGCGTCGCCATGTTGGGACCAGAGCCACTCTAGCGCCTGAGGCAGAGGCCACAGAGCCATCCCCAGCGCCCGGGCCATCTTTGCTCCAATGGAGCCTTGGCTACGGGAGGGGAAGAGAGAGACAGAGAGGAAGGCGCGGCGGAGGGGTGGAGAAGCAAATGGGCGCTTCTCCTGTGTGCCCTGGCCGGGAATCGAACCCGGGTCCTCCGCACGCTAGGCCGACGCTCTACCGCTGAGCCAACCAGCCAGGGCCAAACCCAGGTTTTTGAACTGGTGATGCTTTATCCACTGCGCCACCACAGGTCAGGCAAGTCAATTGCATCTTTTTATTGTTTGCGTTTTCATTCATTTTGGAGAGAATAACTGGGAGGGAAGATGTGTGTCTTCAATATATTTTGTCATATTTTCAAGTTGTAGTTACTAAAACTTTTTTTTTTTTTTGGCAGGACAGAGAGAGTCAGAGAGAGGGACAGACAGACAGGAAGGGAGAGAGATGAGAAACATCAATTCTTCATTGCGGCTCCTTAGTTGCTCATTGATTGATTTCTCATATGTGCCTTGACCTGGGGGCTACAGCAGACCGAGTGACCCCTTGCTCGAGCCAGTGACCTTGGGTCCAAGCTGGTGAGCCTTGCTCAAACCAGATGAGCCCGCACTCAAGCTGGCAACCTTGGGGTCTTGAACCTGAGCCCTCCACATCCCAGTCCGACGCTTTATCCACTGCGCCACCACCTGGTCAGGCTAGTTACTAAAACTTGAAGCCACCCTGGCCACATAGCTCAGTTGGTTAGAGCATCCTCCTGGAGCACAGAGATTGCCAGTTCGATTCCTGGTCAGGGCACATACAGGAACAGATTGATGTTCTTATCTCTGTCTCTCTCTGTCCCCTTTTTCTCTCACTAATTCAATAAATATATATGGCTTGAAGCTGAGAATGAAAAACTCAACATTTTCCTCAGATCTGAACTGTATCCTTGATGAAATCTTTTGAAAAGAGTTTACTTTTTTCTTTCTCTTTTATTGGACTACACATATTTAGGGCTTCCTTTTTTCTTCTGTGTTATAATTTCTTTTAGTTGTCCTCTAATGCATCAGTATAGATTGTTACACATGAAAAAAAGAATCTCCCTTAGAAATGATGGTTGACTTACCATTTTCTCTAATCTGTTTGCATAAAAAACATGCAATTGTGAAATTAATAATTTTAAAGACATTTTTTGTTTATTTCTATTCAGTTATAGAGATTATAAATCTTTTCCAATGGGCACAATGAAGACAGCATGAGTTTTTTAGTCTGTTTTCAATAAGTTTAGAGAAGAAAGAAAATTTGGTGATTTTTCATTATAAACAAAAAAATGCAAAGCATCAGGTAGTTTTGAAGGTTTTTGTGGAGTTTTTTTGGCATGTTATTTTTATTCTTACTCATTTAGACTTGTTCCTCAGTATTTTATACTGAAGATTTATTCAAAGAAAGCTGAAAACTACCTTAGATATTTAAAAGTCCTGATTTTTAAACTTTTTTTTTTTTTTTTTGCATTTTTCTGAAGCTGGAAACAGGGAGAGACAGTCAGACAGACTCCCACATGCGCCCGACCGGGATCCACCCGGCACGCCCACCATGGGGCGACGCTCTGCCCACCAGGGGGCGATGCTCTGCCCATCCTGGGCGTCGCCATGTTGCGACCAGAGCCACTCTAGCACCTGAGGCAGAGGCCACAGAGCCATCCCCAGCGCCCGGGCCATCTTTGCTCCAATGGAGCCTTGGCTGCAGGAGGGGAAGAGAGAGACAGAGAGGAAGGCGCGGCGGAGGGGTGGAGAAGCAAATGGGCGCTTCTCCTGTGTGCCCTGGCCGGGAATCGAACCCGGGTCCTCCGCACGCTAGACCGACGCTCTACCACTGAGCCAACCGGCCAGGGCTAAACTTTTTTTTAATTTTTTTTTTTATTATCAATTTTAGATACAGGGAGAGAGAGAGAAACATCAATTTTGTTGTTCCACTTATTCATGCATTCCCTGGTTGATTCTTGTATGTTCTCTGACTGGGGATCAAACCCACAACCTTGGCATATTGGGATGATGATCTAACCGAGTTAACTGGCCAGGGCCTAAAAGTTCTTATTTTTAAACAAAAATTGTTCTATAGATATTTGTATACAAAAGGATTTGCCTATTTACATATTTTATTCTTACTGATCTCATTTCTGTCACATATCCATTCCATTAAGGTATCTTTTTCTTCAGAATTGTTTATTGTGGAAAATTTCAAACATACATAAAAATAGAATAATATAATTAACCCCTAATGAGCCCATCACCGAATTTCAACAGATGATCAGTCTTATTTCATCTATAACCCCTGCTCCTACTTCTCCTGCTTCCATATTATTTTGAAGTATATCTTAAACAGATTTTCTAAAATGTAGTAGTACTTTAGGTTTAGTCCTACTAGTGAATTGAGCTTTTCCTGTTTAGATTTTAGCTAAAATAGGATAGAAACTCATTTTATTTTATTTTATTTTGTTATTTTGAGAGAGAGAGAGAGAGAGGCAGGAAAGGGACAAAGACAAGAAAGGAGAGGGATGAGAAGCATCAGCTCATAGTTGCGTCATTTTAGTTGTTCATTGATTGCTTCTCATATGTGCCCTGACTTGGGGGGGGGGGAGGCTCCAGCTGAGCCAATGACCCCTTGCTCAAGCCAGTGACCTTGGGCTTCAAGCCAGCAGCCTTTGGGTTCAAGTCAGAGGCAAAGGGATCATAATCCCATGCTCAAGCTGCTGAGCCTGCGCTCAAGCCAGTGACCTTGAGATTTTTAACCTGAGACCTCAGCATCCCAGATCAATGCTCTATCCACTGCGCCACCACCAGTAAGGCTTTAATTATTTACTATTTGATTTTAGCGAGAGAGGGAGACGAACATCAATCTGCTCCTGTATGTTCCCTGATCTGGTATCAATCCAACAACCTCTGCACTTCGGGATGATGCCCTAACCAACCAAGCTATCAGCCAGGGCTCACTTTATCTTAAGTAGAAGTTATATTTGGAAACTTTTCTTACTCATAGGGTTATATCCCTAAACTGTAATTTTATTTTATTTATTTTTTAAAGACTTTATTCAATTTTTTTTTTTTTTGTACTTTTCCGAAGCTGGAAACGGGAAGACAGTCAGACAGACTCCCGCATGCGCCCGACCGGGATCCACCCGGCACGCCCACCAGGGGGTGACGCTCTGCCCACCAGAGGGCAATGCTCTGCCCCTCCGGGGCATCGCTCTGCCACGACCAGAGCCACTCTAGCGCCTGAGGCAGAGGCCACGGAGCCATCCCCAGTGCCCGGGCCATCTTTGCTCCAATGGAGCCTTGGCTGCGGGAGGGGAAGAGAGAGACAGAGAGGAAGGAGAGGGGGATGGGTGGAGAAGCAGATGGGCGCTTCTCCTGTGTGTCCTGGCCGGGAATCAAACCCAGGACTTCTGCATGCCAGGCCGACACTCTACCACTGAGCCAACCGGCCAGGGCCCTTATTCAATTTTTTAATTCAATTTTTTTTCAGAGAGTGGGGGGGGGGGGAGAAGGAGAGAGAGAGCAAAGGGGGAGGAGCAGGAAGCATCAACTCCCATATGTGCCTTGACCAGGCAAGCTCAGGGTTTCGAACTGGTGACTGCAGTGTTCCAGGTCAATGCTTGATCCCACTTCACCACCACAGGTCAGGTCCTAAACTGTAATTTTAGATTGCCTTTTATTTTACCCATTCTTTAATCCTCTGGACATGAATTTAAAAGATATAGTTAGACATTTGAGAAGCAGCAGTTGTCGGATAAATATAAGTGATCAATTACCTGCCACACTGCAGATCTTTTGCTGTGGGGATATGCAATTATTTGGAATAAGTTCTCACAGTTTGTGGTATGAGCTCTATCTTGTTTATCAAGAATTATTTGCAAAACCATAAATGATGAGTGACTAAAATAAGTTATAAAGATATTCAGAGACATGTTCTTGCCCTAGCCAGTTGGTTCAGTGGTAGAGTGTCAGCCTGGTGTGCAGAGGTCCCAGGTTCGATTTCTGGCCAGGGCACACAGGAGAAGTACCCATCTGCTTCTCCACCCCTCCCCCTCTCCCTCCTCTCTGTCTCTCTCTTCCCCTCCTGCAGCCAAGGCTCCATTGGAGCAAAGATGGCCCGGGCGCTGGGGATGGCTCCTTGGCCTCTGCCCCAGGCGCTAGAATGGCTCTGGTTGCAACAGAGCGACGCCCCGGAGGGGCAGAGCATCGCCCCCTGGTGGGCAGAGCTTCGCCCCTGGTGGGCGTGCCAGGTGGATCCCGGTCGGGCGCATGCAGGAGTCTGTCTGACTGTCTCTCCCTGTTTCCAGCTTCAGAAAAAATACAAAAAAAAAAAAAGATATTCAGAGACATGTTCTTAACCCTGAAGAAAGGTAGTGCTCTTCCCTTTCAATAGGGATGGCTGCTAAAACTTCACTATATTCCATCTATTCAACAAATTTGTTGAGTTACCAACTTAATAAATATTAAGTCAAATAAGATGTCCCTGCTCTCAAGAGGATCTTATTTTAAAAGTCTATGAAAATATACAATGCAATGTAAAAATTATGAATGTTATTTAAAAGCATTAAAAAGTTCAATGAAAGTTCATTATGTAAGAAACATGAAAACACTTTTTATTTTCTCATGAATTCATCCAGCACTAGATGCCAGAGACTAATAATAAGTGGTCAGCAAAAATAGATGAGCCTTACCTGTGGTGGTGCAGTGGATAAAGCGTCGACCTGGAAATGCTGAGGTCGCCGGTTCGAAACCCTGGGCTTGCCTGGTCAAGGCACATATGGGAGTTGATGCTTCCAGCTCCTCTTCACCTTCTCTCTCTGTCTCTCTCTCCTCTCTCTCTCCCTCTCTGTCTCTCTCTCTCCCTTTCTCTCTCCTCTCTAAAAAATGAATAAATAAATAAAAAATATGAAGTAGAAACAATTAAAAAAGGAAGCTAAGGAAATAATTTCAATTATAATAGCATTAAAAACAATAAAAGGCCCTGGCCGGTTGGCTCAGTGGTAGAGTGTCGGCCTGGCGTGCAGGAGTCCTGGGTTCGATTCCCGGCCAGGGCACACAGGAGAAGTGCCCATCTGCTTCTCCGCCCCTCCCCCTCTCCTTCCTCTCTGTCTTTCTCTTCCCCTCCCGCAGCGAGGCTCCATTGGAGCAAGGATGGCCCGGGTGCTGGGGATGGCTCCTTGGCCTCTCCCCCAGGCGCTAGAGTGGCTCTGGTCGCAACAGAGCGACGCCCCGGAGGGGCAGAGCATCGCCCCCTGGTGGGCAGAGCGTCGCCCCCTGGTGGGCGTGCCAGGTGGATCCCGGTCAGGCGCATGCGGGAGTCTGTCTGACACTCTCCCGGTTTCCAGCTTCAGAAAAATACAAAAATAAAAAATAAAAACAATAAAAGACTGCCTGCCGGAAGGTGGCGCAGTGGATAGCGTGACAGACTGGGATGCGGAGGACCCAGTTTCGAGACCCTGGCGTCGCCAGCTTGAGCGCGGACTCATCTGGTTTAAGCAAGGCTCACCAGCCTGAGCCCAAGGTCACTGGCTTGAGCAGGGGTCACTCTGTTACACCCCCACCCCATCAAGGCACAAATATGAGAAAGCGATCAATGAACAATTAAGGTACTGTAAGGAAGAATTGATGCTTCTCATCTCTCTCCTTTCCTGTCTCTGTCCCTATCTGTCCCTCTCTCTATCTGTCTCTGTCACAAAAAAAGAGTAATTTTTGTACACCAAAAAGCGTAAAACATTGCTAAGAGAAATTAAAGAATATCTAAATAGACAACCAGCCCTGGCTGAACAACTTGGTTGGCTGGAGCATTGTCAAAGCACAAAGGTTGCTGGTTCATTCCCTGGTCAGAAGCTGATCAGTGTTCCTGTCTCTCCCTTGCTCTCTCCCTTCTTCTCTCTAATATCAATAAAATAAACATTGAAAAAAAATAGACACCACACATTCATGGATCAGGAGAGTCAATATTGTCAAGATGGCAATACTCTCTAAATTGATCAATAAATTTAATGCAGTCTCTATCAAAGTCTTGCATGCATTTATGTAGAAATTGACAAGCTGGTTCTAAAATTTATATTGAATTGCCCTGGCTGGGTAGCTCAATTCATTGGAGCATTATCCTGAGGCACCAGGGTTGTGGATTCAATCCCAGGCCAGGGCACATATAAGGATCAATCAATGAATGTATAAATAAATGGAACAACAAATTGATGTTTCTCTCTCTCTCTCCCCTCTTCCTCTCTCTTTAAAATAGATTTTAAACAAGTCTTAAAAAATAAAAGACTTATTATAAAGTCACAATGATTAAGACAGTATGGTACTAACAAAAGGATAGACATATAAATCACTGGAATAGAATTGAGAATCTAGAATTAAATTCATATAATACCTGACCTGTGGTGGTGCAGTGGATAGTGTCGACCTGGAACACTGAGGTCGCTGGTTCGAAACCCAGGGCTTGCTTGATCAAGTCACATCTGGGAGTTGATGGCTTCCTGATCCTCTTCACCTTCTTTCTGTCTCTCCTCTCTCAAATGAATAAATAAAATCTTTTTAAAAAGAAAACATATAGAAAGAGGCCCAGCCACTGTGGTTCAGTGGATAGAGTGTTGTCCCTGCACACTGAGATCACGGGTTCAGTCCCAGTCAGGGCACATATGAGAAGCAACCAATGAGTGCACAACTAAGTGGAACAATGAGTTGATGCTTCTCTCTCTCTTTCCCTTTCCCTTTCTCAAATCAATGGAAAAGTATATAAAAATAAAAAAGAACATGAAAAGATAAGCCACAGATTGGGAGAAAATACTTGCAAATCATGTATCAGATAAAGGACTTGTATCCAGGATATACAGCATAGGGCAAAAGTAGGTTTATAGTTTTTTTGTGTGGGAAATAGTACAGAAATTGATAACTAATAATACAAGAATAAACTGTTTTATGTACTCACAGCTGTAAACCTACTTTTATCCAGCCTTGTATAAAGAACTCATAACTCAATTAGAAGATATACAACCCAATTAAAAATTGGAAAAGGGGCCCTGGCCGGTTGGCTCAGCGGTAGAGCGTCGGCCTGGCGTGCAGGGGACCCGGGTTTGATTCCCGGCCAGGGCACATAGGAGAAGCGCCCATTTGCTTCTCCACCCCCCCCCTTCCTCTCTGTTTCTCTCTTCCCCTCCCGCAGCCAAGGTTCCATTGGAGCAAAGATGGCCCGGGCTCTGGGGATGGCTCCTTGGCCTCTGCCCCAGGCGCTAGAGTGGCTCTGGTTGCAAAAGAGCGACGCCCCGGAGGGGCAGAGCATCGCCCCCTGGTGGGCAGAGCGTTGCCCCTGGTGGGCGTGCCGGGTGGATCCCGGTCGGGCACATGCGGGAGTCTGTCTTACTGTCTCTCCCCGTTTCCAGCTTCAGAAAAATACACACACAAAAAAAAATTGGAAAAGGGCCTGACCAGGCGGTTAGATCGTCGACTGGGATGCAGAAGGACCAGGTTCAAGACCCTGAGGTCGCCAGCTTGAGTGTGGGCTCATCTGGCTTGAGCAAAGGGCTCACCAGCTTGGACTCAAGGTCACTGGCTTGAGCAAGGGGTTGCTTGTTCTGCTGAAGGCCCACTGTCAAGGCACATATGAGAAAGCAATTAGTGAACAACTAAGATGTCGCAACAAAAAACTGATAATTGATGCTTCTCATCTCTCTCCATTCTTGCCTGTCTATCCCTCTCTCTGACTCTCTCTCTGTCCCTGGGAAGAAAAAAAAATGGAAAAGGGCCTGACCAGGCAGTGGCACAATGGGTAGAGCATCAGACTAGGACACAGAGGACCCAGGTTCGAAACCCTGAGGTCACTGGCTTGAGCGTGGGCTCATCTGACCTGAGTGTGGGCTCACCAACTTGAGTGCAGGGTCACAAGCTTGAGTGTGGGATCATAGACATGACCCCCGTGGTCGCTGGCTTGAGCCCAAAGGTGGCTGACCTGAAGCCCAAGGTCGCTGGCTTGAGCCCAAGTTCCCTGGCTTGAGCAAGAAGTCACTCGCTCTGCTGTAGCCCCCAGGCAAGGCACATACGAGAAAGCAATCAATGAATAACTAAGGAGATGCAATGAAGAATTGATACTTCGCATCTCTCTCCCTTCCTGCATGTCTGTCCCTCTCTCTGTTTCTCTCCCTGTTTCTGTAAAAAAAAAAAAAAATTTTGGCCTGACCTGTGGTGGCACAGTGGATAAAGTGTCGACCTGGAACGCTGAGGTCACCAGTTCAAAACCCCGGGCTTGCCTGGTCAAAGCACATATGGGAGTTGATGCTTCCTACTCCTTCCCCCTTCTTTCTCTCCTCTCTCTCTAAAAATGAATAAATTAAAAATTAAAAAAAAAATATTTTTTTTGGGGGGGGAAAGGCCCTGGCCAGTAGCTCAGTGGGTTAGAGCATTGCACCAAGGTTGTGGGTTTGATCCCCAGTCAGGGCACATACAAGAATCAACCAATGAGCACGGGCCAATCCGGCTTGAGCGTGGGCCCATCTGGCTTGAGCACAGGCTCATCTGGCTTGCGCATAAGCTCATTTGGCTTGAGTGCAAGGTCATTGACATGATCCCATGGTTGCTGGCTTGCGCCTAAGGTTGTTGAGTTGAACCAAAGGTCACTGGCTTGAGCAAGAAGTCATTGGCTCAGCTGGAACCCCCTGGTCAAGGCACGTATGAAAAGCAATCAATGAACAACTAAAAAATGCTGCAACAACAAGTTGATGTTTCTCATCTCTCTGTCTGTCTGTCTCTCTCTCTCTCTGTCTGTCTCTCACACACAGAAAAATCAACCAACAAATGAATCAATAAGTGGAACAATCAATGTTTCTCTCTCCATCTTCTCTTTCTCTTCCTCCCTCCCCCCCCCGTAAAATCATTCAATTTTAAAATAAAGGGCAAAATATTTGAATAAGCATTTCATAAAAGACAAGATGTGAATGGCTAATGTGCACATGAAAAAGTGTTCAGTATAATCATTGGAGAAATACAAAATAAAACCGCAATGAGATACCATGGCATACCTACTAGAATGGCTATGATCAATGGTGAAGAGATAGTGATACTGGGATCCTCATACATTATTGTAAAATATCATAGCCACTTTTGAAAAGCAGTTTGGCAGTTTCTCAAAATATTAAGCTTACAATTACATAACTCCATTAGTAATTCCACTCCTAGCAAAATCTACCCACTTAAGAGAAATGTAAACATCCATCTACATACATAAAGATACATGTGAATCTTTTTTTATTTTTAAGATTTTATTTTATTGATTTTACAGAGGGGGTTGAGGGACCTCGAGAAATATCAGCTCACAGTTGCTTCACTTTAGTTGTTCATTGATTGCTTGTCATATGTACCTTGACAGGACAAGCCCAGGATTTTGAACCAGTAACCTCAGTGTTCCAGGTCAACATGCTTATCCACTGCACCACCACAGCCTGGGCTGCTAGTGTGTTTTTGAACCAACTATTATGCTATGTGTCTAGTTCTATTCCCTTAAAAAACTCTGTATTTTGCATGCCATTAAAAATTCTTTGAAGGTGTCCTTTTTAATGACTTTATAATATTTCATTATTTATGTTTGCTTTAATGGGGATAAATTTGTATTTGCAGTGATTGTTGAGCCCATTCCAATTGGACAAGCTGCCAAGGATTATTTAAATTTATATGTAACACCAACTCTGCTTAAAGGACTCACAGAGCTTTGTAAGCAAAAACCAGCAGATCCTTGTGTAAGAAATCTTTTTATTCACACTAAAGAATATTGACTATAATTTTCATATCTAAAGCATTTTATTCTTCAGAACAGTTTAAGTACTGAGAGTCATTTTTAAATTTTTTTATATAAAGTTTAGATACTTCTGTATGTAGAACTTTTTTTTTTTTTTTTTTTTGGTATTTTTCTGAAGCTGGAAATGGGGAGGCAGTCAGACAGACTCCTGCATGTGCCCGACCGGGATCCACCCGCCATGCCCACCAGGGGGCGATGCTCTGCCCATCTGGGGCGTTGCTCTGTTGCAACCAGAGCCATTCTAGCACCTGAGGCAGAGGCCACAGAGCCATCCTCAGCGCCTGGGCCAACTTTGCTCCAATGGAGCCCCTGCTGCAGGAGGGGAATAGAGAGACAGAGAGGAAGGAGAGGGGTGCTTCTCCTGTGTGCCTTGGCCGGGAATCGAACCCAGGACTCCTGCACACCAGGCCGACACTCTACCACTGAACCAACTGGCCAGGGCTGTATGTAGAACTTTTGATTACTTATTTCTTGCTGTTTTAACTCTAAAAACATTGTTTCTAAATATACTTTCAATTATTGCATCCTTCAATTGCTGAACATTGTTTTTGTTTGTTTCTTTCTTTCTTTTTCAGAGAGAGAGGGGTAGACAGGGACAGACAGACAGGAACGGAGAGAGATGAGAAGCATCAATCATTAGTTTTTCATTGCGCATTGCAACACCTTAGTTGTTCATTGATTGCTCTCTCATATGTGCCTTCACCGCGGGCCTTCAGCAGACCGAGCAACCCCTTGCTGGAGCCAGCAACCTTGGGTTCAAGCTGGTGGGCTTTTTGCTCAAACCAGATGAGCCCGCGCTCAATCTGGCGACCTCAGGGTCTCGAACCTGGGTCCTCTGTATCCCAGTCCAACGCTCTATCCACTGCGCCACTGCCTGGTCAGGCCTGAACATTGTTTTGTATATAATTTATATAAACAAGTGATAAAAGTACATATATACTTATAAATTTTTGTTTTTCATAATATTGAAATTTTTATTTTATTTTATTTTTTTAGATTTTTAAATAAAAAATATACATTTATGTTTGTCATGTCTATGATCCTATGCTCAAGCTAGATGAGCCCATGCTCAAGCCGGCAACCTCGGGGTTTCAAACTTGGGTTCTCAGCATCCCAGGCCGACCCTCTATCCACCAAGCCACTACCTGTTAATCCATTTTGAATTTTTGAATATATGTCAGAATTTATTTCTAGACTCTCATTGTATTTCCATTGGTCTACATGTCTTATCTGTATGCCAGAACCATACTGTTTGGATTGCTGTGTGTTTGTTTGTTTGTTTATTGATTTTAGAGAGGGAGAGAGAAACATTAATTTGTTGTTTCACTTATTTATGCATGCATTAGTTGATTGTATATGCCCTGACTTGGGATTGAACCAGCAACCTTCACATAATTGGGATGATGCTCTAACCAACCAAGCCATCCAGCTAGGGCATGGATTGCTGTAGTTTTGAAGATTTTGAAATTGGGAAGAACAAAGTCAGATAATTCTCCAACTTTGTTCTTTTTTCATGATTGTTTTGGCTATTCGAAGCCCCTTGGAATTTTATATAAATTCGAAGATTGACTTTTCCATTTCTGCAAAAATGACTTTTGGAAATTTGATAGAGAGTATGTTGAATCTGCATATTAATTCAGGTAACACTGCTCACAAAAATTAGGGGATATGCTGACTGAGGGACAGGGCCTTGGCACTTACAGCATGGGACAGAAGGTTTTTAATAGGATTGGAGTTTTTTCCTCCCTTTATGGTGCCGTGGGAGTGGCAACACCTTACTTCAGTGGGGGATGCGGCACTGAGTACCAAGGAGCGGGGCTTAGGGAATGATTTTTATGTTATGTGGTATTTTCATATGTCCAGTCACTATCATTTCTAAAATAAAGAGAAACATTGTCCTCAAAAAAAAAAATTAGGGCATATGCCTGACCTGTGGTGGCGCAGTGGATAAAGTGTCGACCTGGAAATGCTGAGGTCACCGGTTCGAAACCCTGGGCTTGCCTGGTCAAGGCACATATGGGAGTTGATGCTTCCTGCTCTTCCCCCTTTCTCTCTCTCTCTCCTCTCTAAAATGAATAAATAAAAATTTAAAAAAAGAAAATGTTATACAAAGACTTTGAAAAAATTATTTTAAAAATTAGAGGATATTTTATAGCTTCATATTCATTTTGAAATATCCCCTAATTTTTGTGAGCAGTATAGTATTGATATCTTAACATATTAACAGTATTACCATAAGTCTTTCTATCCACTAATGGCAAAATGTCTTTATTTATTTAGGTCTTTAAATTTCTTTCAGCAGTGTTTTATAGTTTTCATTTATACAAGTTGGTTAAGTTTATTCCTAGATACTTGTTTTTCAGTGCTATTATAAGTGAAAGTGATTTCTTAATTTCCTTTTGGTTTGTTCATTGCCAATGTATAGAAACAACTGATTTTTTTGTATGTTGATCTTGTAACCTATAACTTTGCCAAATTCATTTATTAGCTCTAGTAGCTTTCTTAGGGATTCTCTGGGATTTTCTATATATAGGATCATATCATCTGTGAATAGAGATAGTTTTAGTTCTTCCTTTCTTTTCTTTTTTTAAAATATTTTTTAAGACTTAATTCATTTTATGGGGGGCCAGAGGAGCAGGAAGCATCAACTCCCATATGTGCCTTAACCAGGGAAGCCCAGGGTTTCGAACCAGCAGCCTCAGCAATCCATCTAGATCAATGCTTTATCCACTGCGCCACCATGGGTCAGGCTACTTCTTTCGTATTTAGATTTATACTTGACAATCTTGCATACTATAAAACTTGGTGTTTCAGTGTTAATGGTCATTTTTTTCATTATTCTTAAAGTGATTTTTAAAACTGTTTAAGTTTTGGCTTGGCCTGTGGTGGTACAGTTGGATAGAGCATTAACCTGGAATGCTGAGGTTGCTGGTTGGAAACTCCTGGGCTTGCCCCGGTCAAGGCACATACAAGAAGCAACTACTATGTGTTGATGCTTCCTGCTCCTTCTCTTCCTTTCTCTCTCTATAAAATAAATAAATAAAAAATATATATTTAAAATAAATAATGCCTGACCTGTGGTGGCACAGTAAATGAAGTATCGACCTGGAACACTGAGGTTGCTGGTTCCAGGCCCCAGGCTTGCTGGGTCAGGGCACACACAAGGAGCAACTATGAGTTGATTCTTCCTGCTCCTACCCCACTTTCTCTCTTTCTCTCTTTCGCTCTCAAAATCAGTAAATAAAATCTTTTAAATAAATTTTAAAAACTGTTTAAGTTTTAAATTGATATTGTATATTGAAGAAAATATTTAAATGTTTATTAAATTACGGTTGTTTTTTTTCCATAGATTTGGTTAGCTGATTGGCTGCTGAAAAATAATCCCAACAAACCTAAACTTTGTCACCCTCCAATTGCAGAAGAATTTAATTAAAGATCTCCAAAGAACAAATCACAAATGACTTCACTGTAAAATGCATGCTTCTACTTAAAAAAACAACAGCCTGACCAGGCAGTGGTGCAGTGGATAGAGCATTGGGCTGGGATGCAGAAGACCCAGGTTCGAATCCCCAAGGTCACTGGCTTGAGCAAGGGCTCATCTGGCTTGAGCACAGGCTTATCAGCTTGTGCGCAGGATCGCTGGCTTGAGCCCAAAGGTTGCTGGCTTAAAGCCCACATTTGCTGGCTTGAGCCCAGGGTCACTGGCTTGAGCAAGGAGTCACTCACTCTACTGTAGCCCCCCAGTCAAGGCACATATGAGAAAGCAATCAATGAACAACTAAGGAGCTGCAACAAAGGATTGATGCTTCTCATCTCTCTCCCTTTCTGTCTGTCTGTCCCTATTTGTCTCTCTCTCTGTTACCAAAAATAATAATAATAATAATTGTGTTTTGTGTAGCAGATAACATTATCTAAGATAAGATATAGACTTAGGTTACGATTTTTTTCCTAGTAGAAAAGTATATCTATTTAGAAGCATTTAGAATGTCAACAAGTCCTAGCCAGGTAGTTCAGTTGGTTACAGTGTCATCCCAGTATGCTAAGTTTCAATCTTCACTCAGGGCACATACAAGAATTAGCCAATGAATGCATAAATGCGTGGGACAACAAATCAATGTTTTTCTCTCTCCTTTTATTAACATCTTTCTTCTTTTTTTTTTTTTACAGAGACAGAGAGTCAGAGAGAGGTATAAATAGGGACAAACAGACAGGAACGGAGAGATGAGAAGCATCAATCATCCGTTTTTTGTTGCGCATTGTGACAACATTAAAATCTTAAAGATAAATACGTAATAGATTGCTATATTTTGAGCAATGGCCAAGAACATATAGGAAAAAGCAAATAGTTTTTACAATGTGATTTTTGTGTGACAGGTTCAGAATGTCATTTTCATAAGAGCCTCCTCTCAGAAAAAAAATGGCAGCATTATATATTTTTTACTTTTATATATTTTTTATTTTTCTTAAGTGAGAAGCAAGGAGTCAGAGAGACAGACTCCCACATGTGCCCTGACCGGGATCCACCCGGCAAGCCCTACTAGGTGATGCTCTGCCCACCTAGGGCTGTTGTGCTATTGCTCAGCAACCGAGCTATTTTAGCCCCTGAGGCAAGGCCATGGAGCCATCCTCTGCACTCAGGGCCAACTTGCTCCGGCTGAGCCATGGCTGCAGAGAAGAAGAGAGTGATAGAGAGAAGGGAGAAGGTGAGGGAGGAAGAAGCAGATGGTCACTTCTGTGTGCCCTGACCCGGAATCTAACCTAGAGCATCCACATGCAGGGCCAGTGCTCTATTGCTGAGCCAACCGGCCAGGGCCGGCCACAGTTTATATATAGCAGAATAATTCCAACCTGGAAGTCATCTTGTGTGTGTGTGTGTGTGTGTGTGTGTGTGTGTGTGTGTGTGTGTGTGTTAGTGGAGGGGAAAATAGAGAAAAACAACTAATTTGAGGTATGTTTGGGAGATAGAATAGACAAAAATACATAGAAATGGAAAATAATATGGTTAGCCATAGGATTATTTAATTTGGACATGTTTGCAGTAATTATTTAATGGGCCAGAACTTAAAATTGTAGCACAGAGCAAATAGAAATATGAGAAGACTGCCTTCTTGTTTTCTTTTTAGGTAACTAGGGGAGAGAATACTGAATTCTGACATAAAACAGAAATATGCCCTGCTGCGTATTTTTGTCATTGTTAAATGCTGCTGATTTAATGCATTTCTTGGTTGTATCCTGGTTAATTCAGATATATCATTTAATTCAGTTCCTTTCTCCAGTACTCAAAGAACTCAAAGAAGAAAGCACGCAAGCATGCAGCTCTCTTATGATTTAAAACTAAGCAGATTTTAGATTTTCCTTCTTTAGAAGTTAAGATCTGAGGTGAAACCCCTTCTTTAATTTTTTTTTTAATTTGTTGATTTTAGCAAAAGAGGAAGGAAGAGGAGAGACAGGAACATAAATCTATTCCTGTATGTACCCCAACCAGGGGATCAAACCGACAACCTCTGTGCTTTGGGGTGATGCCCCAACCAACCGAACCATCTGACCAGGGCAACGAAACCTTCTTCCCAGGCCTCTTGCCAGTCTTTTTATACTTTGGGAAGAGATATGGAAAATATCTAGCCTGGGCATACCTACCTCAGCTTCTGTTTGGGAGGTTTGAAGAGTAGAATCATGCTTAAAGAAGAGAACACAGGGCAATAGTTTATCTTTCCTGGTTTAAGGGTGCCACAGATTAGCTTGATTTGTGAGAGTCACAGATAATTTTGCAAAGTATTTTCCCAACTCAGAAATACTGCAGTTCTCTTGTGCAGTTAACTATAAGAACTATTTAAATTAAACTTTGATTTTTTTGATTCAGAGATGTTTTAATTCTTCTTTGCTATTTCTGTGACTTCAGGTGCTTCTCTTGGGTTCTTTATTCTTGTTTTGGCCCTTATTAATAACATTTCTTATACCAGGGGTCCCTAAACTATGGCCCGTGGGCTGCATGTGGCGCTACGGCACTTCCGGAAGGGTCACCTCTTTCATTGGTGGTCAATGAGAGGAGCACAAGATGCATCCACATCCTGTGCTCAAGGAGTACTGTATGTGGCGGCGCCGCAAAGCGCAGCGTCAACAGTACTACTTCCGGTGACACGGGATGCACGCCTCACGGCTCTGGAAGTGCGTCATATCACTTGTATGGCTAGCAGTGACAAATATGGAACCAGACATTGACCATCTCATTAGCCAAAAGCAGGCCCATAGTTCCCATTGAAATACTGGTCAGTTTGTTGATTTAAATTTACTTGTTCTTTATTTTAAATATTGTATTTGTTCCCATTTTGTATTTTTACTTTAAAATAAGATATGTGCAGTGTGCATAGGGATTTGTTCATAGTTTTTTTTTGGTTTTTTTTGGGGGGGGTTTGTATTTTTTTTTAATAATTTTGTTTTTAATGTGACGACATCAATAAATCAGGATACATATATTCAAAGATAACAACTCCAGGTTATCTTGTTCACTTATGTTGCATACCCATCACCCAAAGTCAGATTGTCCTCTGTCACCTTCTATCTAGTTTTCTTTGTGCCCCTCCCCCTTTCCCTCTCCCCCTCCCCCCTCCCCCCCGTAACCACCACACTCTTATCAATGTCTCTTAGTTTCACTTTTATGTCCCACCTACGTATGGAATAATGCAGTTCCTGTTTTTTTCTGATTTACTTATTTCACTTTGTATAATATTATCAAGATCCCACCATTTTGCTGTAAATGATCCGATGTCATCATTTCTTATGGCTGAGTAGTATTCCATAGTGTATATGTGCCACATCTTCTTTATCCAGTCATCTGTTGACGGGCTTTTTGGTTGTTTCCATGTCCTGGCCACTGTGAACAATACTGCAATGAACATGGGGCTGCATGTGTCTTTACGTATCAATGTTTCTGAGTTTTTGGGTATATACCCAGTAGAGGGATTGCTGGGTCATAAGGTAATTCTATTTTCAGTTTTTTGAGGAACCACCATACTTTCTTCCATAATGGTTGTACTACTTTACATTCCCACCAACAGTGTATGAGGGTTCCTTTTTCTCCACAGCCTCTCCAACATTTGCTATTACCTGTCTTGTTAATAATAGCTAATCTAACAGGTGTGAGGTGGTATCTCATTGCAGTTTTGATTTGCATTTCTCTAATTAACGAAGATGAGCATCTTTTCATATATCTGTTGGCCATTTGTATTTCTTCCTGGGAGAAGTGTCTGTTCATGTCCTCTTCCCATTTTTTTATTGGATTGTTTTTTGTTTGTTGTTGAGTTTTATGAGTTCTTTGTATATTTTGGATATTAGTCCCTTATCTGAGCTGTTGTTTGAAAATATCATTTCCCATTTAGTTGGCTGTCTGTTTATTTTGTTATCAGTTTCTCTTGCTGAGCAAAAACTTCTTAGTCTGATGTAGTCCCATTCATTAATTTTTACCTTCACTTCTCTTGCCATTGGAGTCAAATTCATAAAATGCTCTTTAAAACCCAGGTCCATGAGTTTAGTACCTATGTCTTCTTCTATGTAATTGTTTCAGGTCTTATGTTTAGATCTTTGATCCATTTTGAGTTAATTTTAGTACAGGGGGATAGATTGTAGTCCAGTTTCATTCTTGTGCATGTGGCTTTCCAGTTTTCCCAGCACCATTTATTGAAGAGGCTTTCTTTTCTCCATTGTGTGTTGTTGGCCCCTTTATCAAAAATTATTTGACTATATATATGTGGTTTTATTTCTGGGTTTTCTATTCTGTTCCATTGGTCTGAGTGTCTATTTTTCTGCCAATACCATGCTGTTTTGATTGTCGCGGCCCTATAATATAGTTTGAAGTCCGGTATTGTAATGCCCCCAGCTTCATTCTTTTTCTTTAGAATTGCTTTGGCTATTCGGGGTTTTTTATAGTTCCATATAAATCTGATGATTTTTTGCTCCATTTCTTTAAAAAATGTCATTGGAATTTTGATGGGAATTGCATTAAATTTGTATATTGCTTTAGATAATATGGCCATCTTGATTATATTTATTCTTCCTAACCAAGAACAAGGTATATTCTTCCATCTCATTATATCTTTTTCGATTTCCCTTAACAATGGTTTATAGTTTTCATTATATAAGTCCTTTACATTCTTTGTTATGTTTCTTCCTAAGTATTTTTTTGTTGTTGTTGCAATCGTGAAGGGGATTATTCTTTTGAGTTCATTCTCAAATGTTTCATTGTTGGCATATAGAAAGGCTATTGACTTCTGTATGTTAATTTTGTATCCTGCGACCTTACTGTATTGGCTTATTGTTTCTAGTAGTCTTTTTGTGGATTCTTTGGGGGTTTCGATGTATAGGATCATATCATCTGCAAAAAGTGATACCTTTACTTCTTCTTTTCCAATATGGATGCCTTTTATTTCTTTGTCTTGTCTGATTGCTCTGGCTAGAACCTCTAGTACCACATTAAATAAGAGTGGAGAGAGTGGACAACCCTGTCTTGTTCCTGATTTAAGGGGGAAAGCCTTCAGTTTAGTGCCATTTAATATGATGTTATCTGATGGTTTATCATATATGGCCTTTATCATGTTGAGATATTTTCCTTCTATACCCATTTTGTTGAGAGTCTTAAACATAAAATTGCGTTGTATTTTATCGAAAGCCTTTTCTGCATCTGTTGATAAGATCATTTGGTTTTTGTTCTTTGTTTTGTTGATATGGTGTATTACGTTAACCGTTTTACATATGTTGAACCATCCTTGAGATTCTGGGATGAATCCCACTTGATCATGATGTATTATTTTTTAATATGTTGTTGTATTTGACTTGCTAGTATTTTGTTTAGTATTTTAGCATCTGTATTCATTAGAGATATTGGTCTATAGTTTTCTTTTTTTGTGCCATCCTTGCCTGGTTTTGGTATGAGGGTTATGTTGGCCTCATAAAATGTGTTTGGAAGTATTGCTTCTTCTTCAATTTTTTGGAAGACTTTCAGTAGAATAGGAACCAAGTCTTCTTTGAATGTTTGATAAAATTCACTGGTATAGCCGTCTGGGCCTGGACTTTTATTTTTGGGGAGGTTTTTAATGTTTTTTTTCTATTTCTTCTCTACTAATAGGCCTGTTTAGGCTTTCTGCTTCTTCTTGACTCAGTCTAGGAAGGTTGTATTGTTCTAGGAATTTATCCATTTCTTCTAGGTTGTTGAATTTAGTGGCATAAAGTTTTTCATATTATTCTACAATAATTCTTTGTATATCTACGGTGTCCATGGTGATTTCTCCTCTTTCATTTTGGATTTTGTTTATACGAGTTCTTTCTCTTTTTTCCTTGGTAAGTTTTGCCAAGGGTTTGTCAATTCTGTTGATCTTTTCAAAGAACCAGCTCCTTGTTCTATTAATTTTTTCTATAGTTTTTCTGTTCTCTATTTCATTTATTTCTGCTCTGATTTTTATTATCTTCTTTCTTCGGCTGGTTTTGGGTTGTCTTTGTTCTTCTTTTTCTAGTTCCTTAAGGTGTGAAGTTAAGTGGTTCACTTGGGCTCTCTCTTGTTTGTTCATATAGGCCTGAAGTGATATGAACTTCCCTCTTATCACTGCTTTTGCTGCATCCCATAGATTCTGATATGTCGTATTGTCATTTTCATTTGTCTGTATATATCTTTTGATCTCTGCACTTATTTCTTCTTTGACCCATTCATTTTTTAAAAGTATGTTGTTTAGTTTCCACATTTTTGTGGGACTTTTTCCCTCTTTTTTTCAGTTGAATTCTAGTTTCAAGGCTTTATGATCAGAAAATATGCTTGGGACAACTTCGATTTTTCTGAATTTGCTGATTTTGTTTTTGTGGCCCAACATATGGTCAATTCTTGAGAATGATCCATGTACACTGGAGAAAAATGTATACTCAGTCACTTTGGGATGAAATGTCCTGTAGATGTCTATTATATCCAGGTGCTCTAGTGTTTTGTTTAAGGCCACTATATCTTTATTGATTCTCTGTTTGGATGACCGATCTAGAGCCGTCAGCGGTGTATTGAGGTCTCCAAATATGATTGTATTTTTGTCAGTTTTTGTGTTAAGGTCAATAAGTAGCTGTCTTATATATTTTGGTGCTCCTTGGTTTGGTGCATATATATTAAGAATTGTTATGTCTTCTTGATTCAGTGTCCCCTTAGCCATTATAGAATGACCATTTTTGTCACTGAGTACTTTTGCTGTCTTGTAATCAGCATTATCAGATATGAGTATTGCTACGCCTGCTTTTTTTTTGGATGTTATTTGCTTAGAGTATTGTTTTCCAGCCTTTCACTTTGAATTTGTTTTTATCCTTGTTACTTAGATGAGTTTCTTGTAGGCAGCATACAGTTGGATTTTCTTTTTTAATCCATTCTGCTACTCTGTGCCTTTTTATTGGTGAGTTTAATCTGTTTACATTGTGTAATTATTGACACTTGTGAGTTCCCTATTGCCATTTTATAGATTACTTTCTGTTAGTTTTGTGTCTTGTTTGATCCTTCTCTTTCATTTTTCTATCTTTTGTTTTTATTTCGTTGTATTCCATACATCTTTCCTCTGTTGCTATCTTTTTTAAATCATGTGCTTCTGTGGTGGTTTTTGCAATGGTGGTTACTTTTAAGTAATGAAAAGGGTTCCCACCCTGTTCATTGTAGTGCACTATTTTGTGAGTACTGTTGCACTCCATTGTCCTTTGCTACTGTTAATCTCCATCCTATCCTCCCCCTTTCTTTTTGTTGTTGTCACAGTTTAAATTTGGTTTTATTGTGTTCTTCTTGGAGCTTTTACTTGTGGCTTTGTTTTTTTTTTGTTCTTTGTATCTGATTGGAGAGCCCCCTTTAGTAATTCCTGGAGTGGGGGTTTTCTGATGATAAATTCCCTCATCTTTTCTGTATCTGTGAATGTTTTTATTTCTCCTTCATATTTGAAGGATAGCTTTGATGGCTATAGTATTCATGGCTGAAAGTTCCTCTCTTTCAGGACTTTAAATATTGGGGTCCACTCTCTTCTAGCTTGTAGAGTTTCTGTTGAGAAATCTGATGATAATCTAATGGGCCTTCCTTTATATGTTGTATTCTTCTTTTCCCTGACTGCCTTGAGAATTTTTTCTTTGCCGTTGGTTTGTGCCAATTTTATTATGATGTGCCTTGGAGTAGGTTTGTTGGGGTTAAGAAAACTCGGAGTTCTGTTTGCTTCTTGAATTTGAGGCTTTAGTTCTTTCCACAGGCTTGGGAAGTTCTCATCTATTATTTGTTTGAGTATGTTCTCCATTCCATTTTCTCTCTCTTCTCCCTCTGATATACCTATTATTCTTGTGTTATTCTTTTTGATGGAGTCAGATAATTTCTGTAGGGCTATCTCATTTTTTTTTCATTTTTGAGTCTCTTTCTTCTTCTCTCTGTTGTGCCTCAAGTTGCTTGTCTTCCATTTCACTAATCCTACCTTCTATCTAGCCTGTTCTATTAGCTAAGCTTGTTACCTCATTTTTCAGCTCGTGAATTGAGTTTTTCATCTGTTTGATTTGTTTTTATAGTTTCAATTTCCTTGGAAATATATTCTTTGTGTTCATTGAGTTGTTTTCTGAGCTCCCTAAATTGCCTTTCTGTGTTTTCTTGTATATCTCAGAGGATTTTTAGAATTTCTATCTTAAATTCTCTGTCATTTAGCTCCAAAGTTTCCAATATATTAAATTTTTTCTCCATATATTTTTCCTCATCTAGCTGTGTTACCTCTCTTTCTTTTGTATCCATGATATTCGATTTTCTCTTCCTTAATGGCATCTGAGGGTGGTTTTGTTGATCATATTAATGATATTTAATAAAGAATAAAAAGTTAAAAAAATAAAAAATCGAAGAGTTGTTTTTTAAAAAAAAATTAATAATGAAATAAAGAAAAATAAAATAAAATAAAAATTTAAAAAAAGGAAATTATTCCCCCCCCTCCTTTTTTCCTCTCTTCTCCTCTCCCCTCTTACTTGAGAAAATCTTGTGGTGAACTGTGAATTATATTGTACTAAATAGAACAAACAGTGCCTGTAATGGAGGGCCTGAATTGGGGAGAAGTAATAAAGGGGCAAAAAAAAAAAAAAAAAAGAAAAAAAGAAAAGAAAAGAGTGTATGGACCCACAAAAAGCAAATAAGAAAAAAATTTGGGTCAAGAATAAAATGATTTGCTTTTAGGTGTTGGTTGACTAAGAGTTATGATGAGAGGAATAAGAGGGAAACAGGAAAATGGGGGGGACAAATTAAAAAATTACTATTGTATTTAGTGGAACAAGAACTAGATAAAATGGAGAGCCAGGGATGGGAGCACTGCTAGTGTGTTAAAAAGGTGAAGTAAACCCCCCCCAAATGCCACAAATATAAGTTTGAGTCCCAGATAAGATATTGTTTGTTATTGAGGTTTGAATTAGAGGAGACGTAAAGGAGAAAGGAAGAAACTAATATAGAGGGAGAAAAGAAAGAGAGAGAGAAAAAAAAAAAAGAGGGAACCACTAAAAGAAGAAAAAAGAGGAGAGAGAGAGAGAGAGTTAAGGGTTTTGGAGTGCAACCCTCATAGAGAGAAAGGAAGAGGAAAGAAAAGATAATGGGAGATGTAACACTTATGGGTAGTGTAGTTGAAGGATAGGAGAGAGTAAGACTGGCAGAGAGTTAAACGACCAAATTGGAGGAGGAAAAAAAAATCAAGAATGAAGATAAGAGAAACAAACGAACAAATATAATAAAATGGGATAGGTTATAAAGTCTGCAGATTATTGTTGATTTTGAGAGGTTATCTTCTTGCTTTTTCTTTTCTCTCCCTCTTCCTGTCGGTGACTCTGTACCCCGGGTTCTGCCCCTTTGGCACACTCAGGTAGAGGTTTGCAGTTGATAAGTCTCTATGGCGATGTTGTGTATTGTGCTTCAGTCTCGTTGGCAGTCGAGGCTCATTAGAATTTATAGGTTCCACCAGTGAGAGAGTCCATGTTCCTGGAGCCTTTCTCCTACTCTTTCCTTCCTCAATTAGTAGCCTGATAATCCAGCTATGGGGTTGCTGCTGCCTCTGCCTGGATAGTAAGAGGCTCAAAGAGCTGGCAACTCCCCACTCTATTCCCACTCAGCACAGGGCTCTGGGTGAGGCTCAGTCAGTCAGAGCTGCTAGCATAATCAGGCGGGGCTTCCGCCCACTCAAAGACCTCTGGCTCTGCCACTCTGTGGGATAACACGGGCGCGCACTGCCGAGACACTTGGAGGAATCTCTTGCCCACTATCTGCGTGCGCAGACCAGGATATCAGGCTGGCCGCCTCACCTTCTGAGTGAAACCCCCACCCGCACGGAAAAGCTCCAGTGTTGGAATTGGCTCTTGCTCCCTCCCTGTGCGCGGCTTTCCCAGGGCGCTGGGGCGGTCCAGAGATTCCGCCTTTGGCCCACACAAAGGCCTCTAACTCTGCCCCTCTGTGGGGTAACACGGGTGCCCACTCCTGAGGTACTCGGAGGAATCTCTCGCTCACTATCTGCGCGCGCAAATCAGGATATCAGGCTGGCCGCCTCACCGTCTGAGTGAAACCCCTCCTGCACGGAAAAGTTCCAGTGTTGGAATTGGCTCTCACTCCCTCCCCGTGCGCGGCTCCCTCAGGGCACTGGGGCAGCCCGGAGATTCCGCTTTCAGCCCACACAAAGGCCTCTGACTCTGTCTCTCTGTGGGATAACAGGGCGCCCACTCCTGGGGCTTTGGAAGGAATCTCTCGCCCACTATCTGCGCATGCTGACCCGGAGATTGGGGAAAATGGCTGCCCTGCTTGTCTTTCTTTGTCTGGGTTTGGCACGAGTGTTAGCTTGTATTGCCTGGGTTGCAACAGGAACAGTTTTTCCTCGGCTTGGATCTCTGTGCCACAGCCTAGTTCGGCCGTTTGTGCCGTGGCCTGGATCTATTCACCCTCTTTGCCCGCCTTAGTTTCTATATTCTCAGTTCGTAGTGAAAGCCGCCCTGTTTAGGTTAGTGAGGAAGGCGGAGCCTTTCTTACTTCCTATTTCCTTTGGGGTTTGATTATATATTTAGCCAATTTTTCACTTGACCATACCTTCGGGTGTATTGCGAAACATCTGGAGGCTCCAAGGATAGGTTTTTCTGTTTCTGGTTGAAGATCTTGTTGAGTTTTAGGGGAGATTTATCGGTATCGCTTCCTACCATGCCATTACTCTGACGTCATCTTTTTATTTTTCTGAAGCTGGAAACGGGGTGGCAGTCAGACAGACTCCCACATGCGCCCGACCTGGATACACCCGGCATGCCCACCAGGGGGCGATGCTCTGCCCATCTGGGACGTTGCTCTGCTGCAATCAGAGCCATTCTAGCACCTGAGGCAGAGGCCACAGAGCTATCCTCAGCGCTCAGGCCAACTTTGCTCCAATGGAGCCTTGGCTGTGGGAGGGGAAGAGAGAGACAGAGAGGAAGGAGAGGGGGAGGGGTGGAGAAGCAGATGGGCGTCTCTCCTGTGTGCCCTGGCTGGGAATTGAACCCGGGACTCCTGCATGCCAGGCTGATGCTCTACCACTGAGCCAACCGGCCAGGGCCCATAGTTTTTTTTATAGTCCGGCCCTCCAGTGGTCTGAGGGACAGTAAACTGGCCCCCTGTGTAAAAAGTTTGGAGACCCCTGCCTTATACTAATGTTGTACCTTTCATTTAAGATCCATAATTGCTTTCCAAAAGTTCAGTAAGTCTCAGAAACTCCCAGGCTTATAGAAAAGTTTACTAAATAAAGGTAGAGAGTCCAGTTATTCTGGCAATTTCACATAGAGACTGCAAATGACATAGCTTTCTCCCACTTCACAGAAGCACATGACCAAAGAAAAAGATCTCTGTGAAGTAGTCATGCATAGCTTTCCTATTAAATTAAGTAGACCCTTTAGTCCAGCAGTAGTAGATTACCACCCGCTAGTGGGCATTCCAGCTTTCATGGTGGGCGGTAGTGGAGCAACCAAAGTATAAATAAAAAGGTAGATTTAACTATAGTAAGTTGTTTTATAAAGATTTATTCCGCCAAATTTAGCGAAAATCCGACATAAAGTACTTGGTAAGTAATTATTATTATATGCTTTAATTTGCTATAACTCTGCTTTATAAATTTTATAAAGTAAAGTTACTTCTCTACTTTATAAATCACCATTACTGTGGAATCGGTGGGCGGTTAGAAAATTTTACTACTAACAGAGATACAAAAGTGGGCGGTAGGTATAAAAAGGTTGACTACCCCTGCTTTAGTTCATGGGAAAGGGGAGAGGACTAAGTAAAATGATGTCTATTCCTTTCCTGCTTCCAAGGTGACCCAGAAAATACTCTTCCCCCATCCAAATCCAGGGCTGATGGGGTTGATGACACTGCTGTGATTGATGCCTTTTGTTCCCAGACCAAATTGTTTTTATAGCCTACCCCCTGCTGGCACTTTCCAAAGTGCCACTGCCATCAGCTCCAGAGGGAGCCCCTTCCTCGCGCTTCCTGACCAGCAGATGCAGTGCAATGGCAGGGAGCATAGAATGGGAGGAGAAAGCAGCCTGCAGACAAATGGGCTAATCAGACCAACAGCCCCATCACTAGAATCATTTAAAAATTTTCTTTCTTTCTTTTTTTTTTACTTGCCTAATCTGCATTTCTTGGCTGAGATGGGGGAAATAGTGCTCCTTGGAAAATTCTGGCTCATATGTGCTATCAAAGCAGCCTCAGATTCCCCACTGCCTCTTCTTTCTCAAACCAATACTGCTCTTTCAGCCCAATATTGCCAATCATTACAGACTTGATAGATATTAAAAGCACATTAGGGGAACAGAATGAACAACTTTATGCTAATATATTTTTTGTGCTAATAAATTTTATAAATTAGGTGAAAATAGACAAAGCCCTTGAAAGACACAAACTAACTATTGTATCAACCTCAGCTACAATCTCTAAATCCTTCTTAAACTGTTAGCAGAGTGTGGATCTCTCTCCATGTTCAGCTCTTTGATTTTGGAGCATCTCTATTGAGCTTGCTTAGTTAGCATTCTCAGCTCTTCTGGGAAGAGATCTGGGCACAAGTTTTCTAATTGTGGGTTGGAGAGAGAGAGAGGCTATTTTATAGGAATAAGCATTTCAGGGGCTAATAAATCTTAATCAAGATTTGTAAGATCTTGATCCTTCTGGGTGGCCTTTATGTTGGGGCCAGAATGACAACTACTTGGGATTTGATCTAGTATTTCTGGTCCTTTCCAATGTGAGAAAATTTCAAGGAGTCTTTAACATATATATGTGGTTTAGAGCCTCTTGCACCATAAAATGGTTAGACAAGGACCAATATAAAACAATCAGCCCACAATGAAGTTGAAGCTTTGGAAACAAGCACATCCTTTTCAGTGGTGCTTGTTTTTTATAATGTGTCATTTAGCAAATGGAATGTGAAGAATTGGTCATGCCAAACTTCTAACCATCCAATGACTGGCTACAGACTAAACATCTCAGATGAAAATTTTGACTTTAAAGCTTCATTCTTTCAAAGTTCAATTAAAATAAAGTACTGTATTTAATAGAACTCCCAAGTTCTGGTCTAGTTTAACTTCTTTATACTTTTCAGAGATTCAGGTTCAACACATAAATGGCAGACCATTATGAGTTCCTTTGTGCTTCTCAAGGATGGTTTGAGGACAACATAATATTTGAAAAGACGATGATCTTTGTGGTGAGAAACTATATACTAACTTAGGTAAAAATGTAATATTGTGAGGGTATTATTCCATTGGTGAAATCACTTTGTTACATCCCTCTTTCTGTTGCCAATATGGTGGGCCCCCAAATGAACACACAGTTGTATGCAGGAAGCCAAACCCTTTGTATTGATCTTTCTGTCGGTCAGAGTATCCCCACCTGTCCTCTTCTCTAGGCTCTTCAGTAGTTACCTGTCTCTGAGGGTTGACCTTGGGCTCTCCAAAGCATCTGTGCTGGCCTTTTCAGTGGATTCCAAGCCCTCACTACTTTTTTTTTTCTAGGGAGAGAAAAGAAGGGGGGAGAGAGGTAGACAGAAACACCAATCTGTTCCTGTATGTGCCCTGACCAGGGCTTGAACCCGCACACCCTTTGCGTTGGCATGGCACTCTACCCAACCGAGCTGTCCGGCCAGGGCCCTTACATCTTTTTATAATACTTTTCTTCCTCTTTATAGCTCTATTATTTTGAAAATTTCTTCATCTTTTTTCCTGCCCTCTTCTTAATCATTTTCCTTTATTTTGTTTTGCTAAGACCATCACATTTTTATTTGCATTTATTAATTATAAACTGTACTAATTCAACTTTTTAAAATTAAGTATAGGTGACATATAATATTATATTAGTTTCAGGTGAGTTTGGTATTCCTGACTTCCACGTAAACTGCTATAAAGATTTTGAAATTATGAAACACACCCCAGATTGAAGGAGTCAAAAATAGTGTGCTAACATGCTTTAAAAAATTTTTTTTTTTTAGTTTTTTTATTTTAGAGAGAGAGGAAGAGGGAGAGAGAGAGACATCAATGTGTTGTTCCACTTATTTATGCACTCATTGGTTGATTCTTGTATGTGCCCTGACTGGGGATGTAACCTGCAACTTTGGCATGTCAGGACGATGCTCTAACCAACTGAGCTATCCGACGAGGGCATAACATGCTTTCTTTATGTTCTGGTTGGCCAGGAAACTCAAGTTGAATGGCCAATGCCCATATCGAAAACAGGTCTCCTACTTTCATTGGGTAACTAGGTTTGAAGTTAATTTTCTATACTTTGTGACAACCAAGGAATACTTATTACGTATCTAGTGTAAACCTAATATGGTGGGAAAAAATTTTATACTTGTTAGCCTGGATTTCAGGGCTCCCACCCACTGCCCAGTGCTTATTTTTCCAACCTTAGAACCTGCCTTTATGGACATGCTGTAGCAAGAGTGGTCCATTTGCTCACCTTGCTCATTTCTGCCTCTGTGCACTTGCTAAAGTCATTCTCTTTCCTTACTCCTTCCCCGCGTCACAGACACTAGATTTTCCTACTCTTTTATGCTTATACTATCCTTAGCCTAGAAGATAATTTCCTGTAATTTAGCTCTAACACATGCTTTTCTCTTGTGCCTATGAACTACTCATACTTAATTTCTGACTTCTTTAGCACTTAATAATACACCCTTTTGACATAATGTAGTGGACAATATGGTGGAATAGCCTTTGGAAACAGCAAAGCAATTTTGTACCATAACTCCGTGACTTGCTAGCTCTGTGACCATGGGAAAAGTTGCTTAATCTCACTCATTCTGTTTTTCCTCTATAAACTGGGGATGATGTTAGCGTCTACCTCATGGGGTTGTTGGGAGGGTTAAATGTGATGATATATGTGAAAGTACCTAACAGCGCCTGGCAGCACAGAGTAAGCACGTAATCAACATTAGCTATTATTGTTTACCTCATGTACTTTTAACTTATTTACATGTGGATTATGTTCTCATCATTAATGAAAGTATTACTATCTATTGTTACCTATTAATGTGCCAAACATCATGTTAGGCACTTTCACCAATGTTTCCTTACTTAATTCTCAAAGCAATCTTTTTTTTTAATTTTTTATACAGAGACAGAGAGAGAGAGTCAGAGAGAGGGATAGTTAGGAACAGATAGGAACGAAGAGAGATGAGAAGCATCAATCATTAGTTTTTCGTTGTGACACCTTAGTTGTTCATTGCTTGCTTTCTCATATGTGCCTTGACTGTGGACCTTCAGCAGACCAAGTAACCCCTTGCTCGAGCCAGTGACCTTGGGTCCAAGCTGGTAAGCTTTGCTCAAATGAGATGAGCTTGTGCTCAAGCTGGCGACCTCGGTGTCTCAAACCTGGGTCCTTTGCATCCCAGTCCAATGCTCTATCCACTGAGCCACTGCCTGGTCAGGTTCAAAACAATATTGAGGCTAAAGTGGCTTGATGTAGAGGTCATATCTAGGAATTATTAGTTAGGGTTTTGAACAAATTATACTTGGCTCTAAAGCTTTTCCATTACTGGGTGGTGTTTTTTCATAGGCATGGGAAATGTCTCATTTTCCTCATGGAGCCAGCTAAGTGTTGTGTACAGATCAAGTTTATTCACTTCATGGATTTATTGTGTATAAATCAAGGTAATAAAACTTGGAGCTTTCCTTGGTTTATGCTATTGCTTTTCATGGCCGATAATCAGTTTCTCTTCCTTCATCACTAGAAAGCACCACCAAATCCCTTTCATTCTCTATATTACTAGTAAAGGCATTAGTGCCTTTATTTACACTTTACTACTGGCTCTTGCTCATCTGCCATAAAAAAGCTTTGCCAGTTAATTTTAAATGACCAAATTAAACCCCTTTATTTATACTTGAAGTAAATGAGGCTCAAGGTAGCCGAGACATGCCCAAGGTCACATATCAAGCTAATGACTAATAATCCAGGTTCCTGGTTCATTTGCAAAATACCACTCATTATGCCAAGAGCCCCTTGAGAAGCAGTTTTCGAAAACATTGTTGTCATAAGCAATTAAAAACCTAAAACTGGCCCTGGCCAGTTGGCTCAGCGGTGGAGCGTCGGCCTGGCGTGCGGGGGACCCGGGTTCGATTCCCGGCCAGGGCACACAGGAGAGGCGCCTATTTGCTTCTCCACCCCCCCCCCCTTCCTCTCTGTCTCTCTCTTCCCCTCCCCCAGCCAAGGCTCCATTGGAGTGGAGATGGCCCGGGCGCTGGGGATGGCTCCTTGGCCTCTGCCCCAGGCGCTGGAGTGGCTCTGGTCGCTGCAGGGCGATGCCCCGGAGGGGCAGAGCATCGGCTCCTGGTGGGCGCCGGGTGGATCCCGGTCAGGCGCATGCAGGAGTCTGTCTGACTGTCTCTCCCCGTTTCCAGCTTCAGAGGAATACAAAAAAAAAAAAAAAAAAAAAAAAAAAAAAAAACCTAAAACTGCAGTCTTATTTGTGGGGTTAATATAATTATAAACCCTTTTTAAAATTTTTATTTTATTTTTCTTAAGTTAGGAGTGGGGAGGCAGAGAAACAGACTCCTTTATGTGCCCCGCCCCAACCAGAATCCACCTGGCAAGCCCCCTATGGAACGATGCTCTGCCCATCTGGGACCGTTGCTCCATTCTTAGCAACAGAGCTAATCTTGCTCCTGAGGTGAGGCTATGGAGCCATCCTCAGCACCTGGGGCCAACTTGCTCCAAACGAGCCATGGCTGTGGGAGGAGAAGAGAGAGATAGAGAAAGAAGGGAGAGGGGGAGGGGTGGAGAAGCAGATGGTTGCTTCTCCTGTGTGCCCTGATCAGGAATTGAATTCAGGACATTCACGTGCTGGGCTGATGCTCTATCACTGAGCCAACCAACAAGGGCAGTAAACTCCCCCTTTTTTGTGACAGAGAGAGAGACAGGAACAGACACACAGGAAGGGAGAAAGATGAGAAGCATCAACTCTTACTTGCGGCACCTTAATTGTTTATTGATTGCTTTCTCATATGTGCCTTGATTGGGGGTTACAACAGAGCAAGTGACCCCTTGCTCAAACCAGTGAGCTTGGGCTCAAGACAGCAACCTTGGACTTCAAGCCAGCAATTTTGGAGCTCAAGCCAGTAACCATGAGTCATGTCTATGATCCCACACTCGAGCCAGCAACCCCATGCTCAAGCTGATGAGTCTGTGCTCAAGCCAACAACCTCATGCTCAAACTGGTGAGCCAGTGCTCAAGCTGGCAACATCGTGGTTTCAAACCTGGGTCTTCCAGTGTCCCAGGCCAATGTTCTATCCACTGCACCACCACCTGGTCAGGAGTATTCTTTTTTTTTTCTTTCTTTCATTTATTGATTTTAGAGAGAGAGGAAGGGAGAGAGACAGAAACACTGATCTGTTCCTGTATGTGCCATTAATGGGAACTGAATCTACAACTTTTGCTTATTGTGATGATGCTCTAACCAGCCGAGCTATCTGGCCAGGACTAAACATTACCTTAATCTCCTTATTACATGAACCCCGTTATTATTCAGGCAATTTAATTGCATGTGCAGATTTTCTTGGCTCTTTGGTAGTCCTTATGTATTAATGGCAGAATAATTTTTCATCCAAAACACAAGAATTCAAGAGAGAAAAATGGAATTTTCCTAGCTAATGGGAACTTTGAAAAGCTCCAGATTATGATCTATTTTAAAATGGCCTCAGTTTTTCAGAAACTTCTGGACATAGAAAGGAATCAACATAAACTTGAATCACCTAAGAGACTCAGTAATTACTTTTTTTTTTTTTTTTTTTTTTTGTATTTTTCTGAAGCTAGAAACGGGGAGAGACAGTCAGACAGACTCCCGCATGTGCCCGACCGGGATCCACCCGGCACGCCCACCAGGGGGCGACGCTCTGCCCCTCCGGGGCGTCGCTCTGCCGCCACCAGAGCCACTCTAGCGCCTGGGGCAGAGGCCAAGGAGCCATCCCCAGTGCCCGGGCCATCTTTGCTCCAATGGAGCCTTGGCTGCAGGAGGGGAAGAGAGACAGAGAGGAAGGAGAGGGGGAGGGGTAGAGAAGCAGATGGGCGCTTCTCCTGTGTGCCCTGGCCGGGAATCAAACCCGGGACTTCTGCACACCGGGCTGATGCTCTACCACTGAGCCAACCGGCCAGGGCCAGTAATTACTTTTTAATGTCTTAGCTATAAAGGCAACAAAAATGCCTGGTTATTCAGTAGAGCTTTAACAATATTGCATCTTGCCTGACCAGGTGGTGGCGCAGTGGATAGAACGTTGGACTGGGATGCGGAGGACCCAGGTTTGAGACCCTGAGGTCGCCAGCTTGAGTGCGGGCTCATCTGGTTTGAGCAGAAGCTCACCAGCTTGGACCCAAGGTCACTGGCTTGAGCAAGGGGTTACTCGGTCTGCTGTAGCCCCCTGGTCAAGGCACATATGAGAAAGCAATCAATGAACAACTAAGGTGTCACAACAAAAAACTAATGATTGATGCTTCTCATCTCTCTCTGTTCCTATCTGTCTGTTCCTATCTATCCCTCTCTCTGACTCTCTCTCTCTGTCTCTGTATAAACAAAACAAAAAACCCCACAATATTTCATCTTCACTGTTTTCTATAGGTTGTGAGTTGTGTAGGTACATCTATTGGAGCCCAGGATTGAAGAGAAATTTTGTATTATTGGTTTGTTTGTTTTTTTTACAGAGACAGAGAGAGAGAGAGTCAGAGAGAGGGATAGATAGGGACAGACAGGAACGGAGAGAGATGAGAAGCATCAATTCTTCGTTGTGACACCTTAGTTGTTCATTGATTGCTTTCTCATATGTACATTGACCAGGGGACTACAGCTGACCGAGTAACCCCTTGCTCGAGCCAGTGACCTTGTGTCCAAGATGGTGAGCTTTTTGCTCAAACCAGATGAGCCCGCACTCAAGCTGGTGACCTCGGAGTCTCGAACCTGGATCCTCCGCATCCCAGTCTGACGCTCTATTTACTGCGCCACCGCCTGGTCAGGCTTATTGGTATTTTTTAAAGAAATTTATTCTTTCTAGGTTGTGTTTGTATAGATTCCGGCCAGACTTTTCTATCACATCATACTACTGGGTCTTAAGAAAGGCTGAGAAGGAGGATTATGTGACACTATGGGAAAATGCATCCATACCCTTAGCCCAGCCCTATCCTCCAAACTCTGAAAATAGTTTAGCATCAACCCCAGGGCATTGGTGAGTGTGAGGAACTCATGAAGATTGGGAGTGTGCCCTTACCAAAAGATTTTATGAAGCTCCCTGCCAAGCTGGCCTTGGATTAACCCCATAGGTTTCCCAGCCAGAGCTATCCCAGCTGTTTTGCTCTCCAGTTAATCTGTGGAATTGACCAACTGAGTTTGACCATGACTGGCTTTGTTTTGCAAAACAAAATTGGTAAGGCAGGCCTCATGCTGATGGACTGAATGCTGTCATCAGCCCAATTCAAAGGGTGCCAGAAAGCAAGGAAATGAAGTTCAATTTCCTCATGTTAAATGATAGCTTATCATAACGATTATAACCCTGATGCAGCTCAGAGCAAAGTATTTGATTGCTTTTTTTTGTGAACAGCAATTAACCATTCTCTCCTTGCATGTTTTCCTCTAACCCCATTCCTATCCTAATCATGATTAAGGCTCATTGGAAAGGGCAGTTCTCTACTGTTAATGGTCAGAAAACCAAAGCCTTCATTTTTACTCCTACCAACCTGTCATGGTTTTACATTTATTCTAGGAAGCACAAGATTTGTTTTAGAACAAAACAGAAACTAGTAGAAGAGTGTGAGAAGAGGAGTCATTCTGGCTGCAGAGACCTTGTAATGTTCAACTCCTCTCACTACCTGGATGAGCTTCGCATCAGTTCTGGGCCAGACAGACATTGGTTGCTTTGATCCCTGCATTCCCACTGCCCCTGTATACACAGCCATTAGAATGTGTATCACACCACATATTGATGAGCACAGGTGTGCTTTCCTTCTTGAGTGGGAGGGACTATGTCCCTTCATCTCTATGTCCCCAGCAGGCACCTTGCATAGTCCCTGACCCATAGAAGGCATTAATTGAATGAATAGAGTGATGGAGCCCGCACCCCAAAGGTTAGCTCAAATACTTCCCTACCTGTCAGAAGCCTGTACCTGTCTAGTCCCAGAATCAAAATGAGGTTTAGTTGCTCAGCTTCCTCATTGGGCAATTGTCGGTATTGATGAGAGCGGTATGATCATTCTTAGGACTTGTACCTGTGCCCTTTTCCATTTACTCCCATGGATTCAGAAACTATCTTTGAGCCTGACCTGTGGTGGTGCAGTGGGTAAAATATCGACCTGGAATGCTGAGGTCACCGGTTCAAAACCCTGGGCTTGCCTTGTTAAGGTACATACAGGAAGCAACTACTACGAGTTGATACTTCCCGATTCTCCTTTCTCTCTCTCTCTTTACCCCTTCTCTCTCCCCTCTCCCTCCTCTCTCAAAAACTCAATTAAAAAAAAAAGAAAAGGCCCTGGCTGGTTGGCTCAGTGGTAGAGCATCGGCCTGGCGTGCAGAAGTCCCGGGTTTGATTCCTGGCCAGGGCACACAGGAGAAGCGCCCATCTGCTTCTCCACCCCTCCCCCTCTCCTTCCTCTCTGTCTCTCTCTTCCCCTCCTGCAGCCAAGGCTCCATTGGAGCAAAGATGGCCCGGGCGCTGGGGATGGCTCCTTGGCCTCTGCCCCAGGCGCTAGAGTGGCTCTAGTCACAACATAACGACGCCCCGGATGGGCAGAGCATCACCCCCTGGTGGGCAGAGCGTTGCCCCCTGGCGGGCGTGCCAGGTGGATCCCCGTCGGGCGCATGCAAGAGGCTGTCTGACTGTCTCTCCCTGTTTCCAGCTTCAGAAAAATACAAAAAAAAAAAAAATGTCCGACAAGGTGGTGGTGCAGTGGATAGAGCGTTGAACTGGGACACAGAAGAACCAGGTTTGAAACCTCGAGGTTGCCACTTGAGTGCGGGCTCATCCAGCTTGAGCAAGGGCTCACCAGCTTGAGTTCAGAGTCACTGATTTGTGCATGGTATCATAGACATGACCCCATGGTCACTGGCTTGAGCACAAAGGTTGCTGCCTTGAAGCCCAAGGTCGCTGGCTTAAGCAAGGTGTCACTTACTCTGCTGTAGCCCCCCAGTCAAGGCACTAATGAGAAAGCAATCAATGAACAAATAAGGTGCCACAACGAAAAATGATGCTTCTCATCTCTCTCCCTTCCTGTCTGTCTGACCCTATCTATTTCTCTTTCTGACTCTCTGTCTCTGTAAAAAAAAAAAAAAAAAAGAAACTATCTCTGTATTGGTGACTTCTAAATTTGCATCCCCATCTCAAATTTCTTCTCTAATTTGTCATCCAGCTTTTTTAATTTTTTATTTTATTTTATTTATTCATTTTAGAGAGGAGAGAGAGAGAAGGGGGGAGGAGCAGGAAGCATCAACTCCCATATGTGCCTTGACCAGGCAAGCCCAGGGTTTCGAACCGGTGACCTCAGTGTTTCCAGGTCAACGCTTTATCCACTGCACCACCGCAGGTCAAGCTCATCCAGCTTTTTTTAGAGAAAAAGAAAAAAAAATTCTCTGAGAGAGAATCAGAGAGAGGGATAGATAGGGACAGACAGATAGGAATGGAGAGAGATGAGAAGCATCAATCATTAGTTCTTTGTTGCAACACCCTAGCCGTTCATCGATTGCTCTCTCACACGTGCCCCGACCGCGGGCCTTCAGCAGACTGAGTAACCCCTTGTCCGAGCCAGCGACCCTGGGTCCAAGCTGGTGAGCTTTTTGCTCAAGCCAGATGAGCCCGCGCTGAAGCTGGCGACCTCGAGGTCTCCAACCTGGGTCCTTCTGCATCCCAGTCCGACGCTCTATCCACTGCGCCACCGCCTGGCCAGGCCAGCTTTCCCAGTCTTAATAACCAAGTGTCTGTTTGGTATCTCCACTTGCATGTCTCAGAAAAATTTCAAAATTAACATGCTTAAACCAGAACTCTTGATTCCCATCTTTCCATTAGCCTTACTTTGGTCCTCTCTCATTCTGCCGATGTTCATAAGTGGCACCACCTGCTACTCAGTTACTAGAAGCTAGAAAACGAAGTCATCCTAGATGATCCCTCTTCTCCCAGCCACCACATCCAATCCATCAACAAATTTTAGTGGTTTCACCTCTTTTATACCTACTGTTCATCTTCCCTCTTCTCTCCATTCACTGTTTCTGCCTTAGTCCAAGCTACCGTCAGCTCTTACCTGGCCTAATACAATTGTAACCTTGTCTTCAGACCTCCACACTTGCCTCTTTCCAGTCCTTTTCCATGAAGCAGCCAGTATGAGTTTTCTTACAAAATAAATAGGATCCTATCACTACTCTGCTTCAAATCTTCTAATTGCTTCCCATTTCTCTGAAACAAAAATTTGAATTTTTATTGTGACCTATTGGATTTGCATGATGTGGCCCTTGCTTGCTTTTTTTTTTTGTTTTTCTTTTTTTCCTCAGGTGAGAGGAGGGAGGATAGTGAGGCAGACTCCTGCATATGCCCTGACCAGGATCCACCTGGCAATCCTGTCTGGAGCCAGTACTTGAGTACCAAGCTATTTTTAGTACCTGAGACTAACATTCTCAGACCAACCAAGCTATCCTGAGCACCTGGGGCCAATGCTCAAACTGATCAAGCTACTGGCTGCGGGAGGAGAAGAGTGAGAGGAGGAAGAGAGGGAGAGTGGGAGAAGGAGATGGCCACTTCTACTGCATGCCCTTACCAGGAATCAAACACTGGGATGTCCATACACTAGACTGATGCTCTGTCCACTGAGCCACCTGCCAGGGCCACCCTTGCTTACTTTTCTAAGTTCACCTATGCCACCACATGCAAACCATGCTCCAGTGACATCAACTGTTGATCATTTCTTGGAATTTTCCAAACTCTTTTCTGCTTTGGGCCTTATTGCTTGTTAATGCTTCTCTCTGGAATAGGCTTTCCTGCAGCTCATATTCATCCTTTAGGTATCAGCTTAAATGTCAACTTTACAGAGAACCTTCTCAAACCACATTTTCTAAAGATGTCGCTGCCTTATTATAAGATCTCTACTTATTTCGTCATGACAATTATCTCAGTCTGTAAGAATTTATTTATTTATTTTTATTTTATTTTTTTACAGGGACAGAGAGAGAGAGAGTCAGAGCGAGGGATAGATAGGGGCAGACAGGAACGGAGAGAGATGAGAAGCATCAATTATCAGTTTCTCGTTGCGACACCTTCGTTGTTCATTGATTGCTTTCTCATAAGTGCCTTGCCCACGGGCCTTCAGCAGACAGAGTGACCTCTTGCTCGAGCCAGCGACCTTGGGTCCAAGCTGGTGAGCTTTTTGCTTAAGCCAGATGAGCCCACGCTCAAGCTGGCAACCTCGGGGTCTCAAACCTGGGTCTTCCGCATCCCAGTCCGATGCTCTATCCACTGCGCCACCGCCTGGTCAGGCAAGATTTTTTTTTTTAAATGTTGACTCTATATGTCCTCCATGAGGGCAGAGACCTTATCTGTGTCATGAACTTCCTCATCCCTTGCATTAAGTGCTATCTATGCCTATATATGCCCATGCCTATGTATTGTGTAGGTTTTCAGTAAATATTTATGCAATGAATGGATAGATGAAGTGGGTTATAAATAAGGGTACTATATAATTATTATCAACTTTTCAGAATGAAAAGAGGCACGATTACAAGTGTACTTCAGATAACAGACATAAACCACGAAGTAATAGAGCACTCGGTTTCCAGAGATACGAGAAGTCAAGGTGACCCTGACTTAGTACCCTACAATATTTTTTCTTCTTCATTTTTCCGAAGCTGGAAACGGGGAGGCAGTCAGACTCCCGCATGCGCCCGACCGGGATCCACCCGGCATGCCCACCAGGGGGCGATGTTCTGCCCATCTGGAGCATCACTCTGTTGCATCCAGAGCCATTCTAGCGCCTGAGGCAGAGGCCACAGAGCCATCCCCAGCGCCCAGGCCATCTTTGCTCCAATGGAGCCTCGGCTGCAGGAGGGGAAGAAAGAGACAGAGAGGAAGGAGAGGGGGAGGGGTGGAGAAGCAGATGGGCGCTTCTCCTGTGTGCCCTGGCCGGAAATGGAACCCGGGACTCCTGCACACCAGGCCGACGCTCTACCACTGAGCCAACTGGCCAGGGCCCTACAATATTTTTATTATTCAGGTGAAGACAAGTTAAGGTGAATACCAAGGAAGGAAACAAGGGGTCATGCAGTGAAGGGTAGTGTATAGTAGGGTGAATGAGCTCTTTTCCTTTGCCTTGAGTTTAAATGGTAATAATATGTTTGGGAGCCTCATATAGTCTTGTCTTTCCCTTTTAAAAGATTTTTATTTGTTAAATTTTTTTTTTTAGATTTTACTTATTCATTTTTAGAGAAACAGGAGAGATAGAGGGAGAGAGAGAGAAAATGGGAAGAGCAGGAAGCATCAACCTCTATATGTGCCTTGACTGGGCAAGACCAGGGTCCCGAACCAGTGACCTCAGTGTTCCAGGTCGACACTTCATCCATTGCACCACCACAGGTCAGGCTCCTTTTAAAAATATTTTTAAATTTTTATTCATTGATTTTATGCCTGGCCTGTGATGGTGCAGTGGATAAACCATTGACCTAGAATGCTGGAATGCAGTGGATAAACCAGCTGAGGCTGCCGGTTCAAAACCCTAGGCTTGCCTGGCCAAGGCAATACAACAAGCAATCAATGAACAACTAGGAGTTGATCAGTGAAGCAACTATGAATTGATACTACTCACTTCATGCCCCCCTCTTTCCTCTCTCTGTAAAATCAATAAATAAAGTCTAAAAAAAATGTACTCTTTGATTTTAGAGAGAGTGAAGGGAGGGGAGACAGAAACATCGATCTGTTCATGTATGTGCCCTGATGGGGGATTGAACCCACAACCTTTGTGTATCCGGACAATGCTCTAACCAACTGAGCTATCTGTCCAAGGCCCTCATTTTTACCTTTTTCTTTTTTTAAATATAACACATCCAAGCCCTCCCCGATCAGATAACTGTCTGAATTACTGCCCAGATGGTTGGTTCTGAGAGTAGTAGGGAACTCCCCACCTCCAACACAGAGGACCTAAGGGTTGCTTGACCTTGGAATTACAAGACCTGAGATCTATCTAACCTTTAACTTGAAAAATGTTGGCAAGTCTTGGCCAAATTGTTTTGCCTCTTCTGGAAGGTGAGAAGATAGTAGATGATTCCTAAGGTCTCTTCTCTAAGATTTCATGACTTGTAAATATTATACCACCTTTGGGCAAGATTGTTTAATGTCTGATGTTGGGAGAGACTAGCCACCTACCACATGCAGTGTTGTAAAAGGTTTTTCAGAGGCACCAACAGAGTAACATGGCCCTACTTTCAAAGAGGAGACTTGTCAGCCCTATTGTTGAAGACATAGAAAAATACTTAATGCCTAGATATCACAGGCAGTCTATCAAACAATTGGCAGGCAATATCAAGGAGCAGATAGACCTCAAACAGGAAGTGTTTGGAGATGGAGAGGCAGGAGATAGGGCAAAGGTATTTCAGGGAGGGAAATGGTCTCAACTAGACACAGAAGTTGCATGGGAATGGTGTGTACAAAAAACTGCCATCATCTGGTTTTTCTGAGGAAGCAAAGGATAAAATTGAAAAGACAACTTAGGAGCAGTTACCGCCAGGAAGAATAGTGGGCTAGGGGAAGAAAGGAAAGAAGGTGATTGTTTACCTTTTGGTCTACTTATTTATTTCTTCTTTTCTTTTATTTTTTTCTTTATTTTTTGGTCTATTTCTTGAATTTTTTCTATTTTTTATTTTTAAGATTTTATTTATTGATTTGAGAGAGAGAGAGAGAGAGAGAGAGAGAGTGAGTTGGGCGGAGGGGCAAGAAGCATCAACTTGTAGTATAAGCCTTGACCTGGCAAGCCTGGGGTTTCAAACTGGTGACATCAACATTCCAGGTCAGAGCTCTATCCACTGTGCCACTAACAGATCAGGCTCTTGAACTTTCTTTTTTTAAATTTATTGATTTTAGAGAGGAAAGGGAGAAAGAGAAACATCAATTTATTCCACTTATTTATGCATTTATTGGTTGATTCTTTTATGTGTCCTGGCCAGGGATCGAACCCACAGCCTTGGTGTATCAGAAGGACACTCTAACCAACTGAACTACCCAGCCAGACTACTTACTTCTAAATTGTTTGAATTTTAATAAAATATTTTCATAGAACAAATTTTTTTTATCTTTACAGTAGGATAATGTCAAGTTTAGGAGATTGTCTAGCCAAAGGATTAGGATTTTGTCTAGGACACTGCAAGTTTTTTTGTTTTTGATCAAGTCATGTTGACCATGGCCAGGTAGCTCAGTTGGGTATAGAGTCGTTCTGATATGCCAAAGTTGCATGTGTAAAGTCAGCAGGCAAAATATCAGTTACTGAGTTAGTGCAAATATCAGGCAGAAGTAATGGAGAGGAGGGGATCGATTTGGTGGACAAACCAAAGAAGATTAAATATGAAAAGTTGAACAGAGGAAGGAATCAGGGATGACTCATAAGTAAGCCTCAGTTGCTGAATGTTTCATTAGAGCACTGGAAACAGAGAAGTCATGAGAAAATTTTGTCATTCAAGTAGAAACGGCCAGTGAAACATAGAAGCTGTGGTGCTTAGAGCTGCATAGAGATGGGGATTTAGGAATCATTAATGGCCTGACCTGTGGTGGCACAGTGGATAAAGCATCGACCTGGAGTGCTGAGGTCACTGGGTTAGAAACCCTAGGCTTGCCTGGTCCAGGGACCTATGGGAGTCAACACTTCCTGCTCCTCCTCCCCTTCTCTCTCTCTCTCCTCACTAAAAAAATAAAATAAAAATAATTAGGAGTTATCAACAGAGTAATAAAACTGAAATTTTAGAGTACATAACTTCTCCACAGGTGAGAGTAGAGAAGGAACTATATCCTGACTGTCAAGTTCATGTTCTTGCCCGCACACCATCTCAAGCCCTAGCTGAAGAGGACCTTGATGATTGAGGCCCCAGCTGATAAAGCTGAGAATTAAGACTACTTGGCTGAAATGGAGGGGTCAGATATAAACTTGGACAAGGGAGAAATGCAAGCGGAGCCTGATAGGGCAGTCAGAGTTCTGTGACAGTCAAGATTAGGTAGATTTTTCAGATACTTGAGGGCAAAAAAGTAATGGCAGTTGAGGCTTGAGAAGGATTCACACCCCACTTAACTCTTTATAGAAACCCAAAGTAGGTGTATTTGAAGACAATCTAAGAAAAAAGAGTGTGAGAAAGAACTAGTGAAAAACTGGAGTGATTAGGGTTACTTAACTTGAAGAAAAGAAGTGCATGAAGGCCTGAATCCATAATGAGAGGTCCTAGAAAATTTGGTAGGCTTAAAATATAGTGATGCCTCCTTACCTGTGGCACAGTGGATAAAGTGTTAACCTGGAATGCTGAGGTTGCCGGTTTGAACCCAGGGCTTGCCCGGTCAACCACATACAAACAACTAAGGTGAAGTAACTATGAGCTGATACTTCTCAATCTCCCCACCCCTTTCTCCTCTCTGTGTAAAATCAATAACTAAAATTAAAAGGAAAAAAATATATATATAGCAGTGCTGATTCAGGTTAGACATGCAACAAGTGTCCTAATAAGCAGTACCAGATTGGAGGTGACTGGTATCCCTCTCCCTAATGGTCTTGCAGAACAGTGTACAATGTGCTTCTCTCCCTTTAGCTTCGAAGTAGATCTCTCCTGTTAAGAAGCAGGTGGTTGAGGCCCTGGCCAGTTTGCTCAGTGGATAGAGAGCATAGGCCCTCTGGGTGTATGGACATCCCAGGTTCGATTCCCGGTCATGGCACACATGAGAAATGACCATCTGCTTCTCTTCCTCTCCCTCTCCCACCTCTCTCTCTCTTCACGTCTCGTTGCCAGTGACATGACTGGTTTGAGTATCACCCCCAGGCACTGAGGATAGCTTGGTTAATTCTAGCAATGGCCCTACATGTGGGTTGCTGGGTGGAGCCTGGTTTGGGGCACATGTGGGAGTCTGTCTCTCTTTCTCCCCTACTCTCATTTAAAAAAAAATCTGGTACAGATTGCAAGGAGTTCTTGGTGAAGGAATGACAAGGGATCTTCTCAGGATCTTTCATCAAGGGCTGAATGGGAAACTGAGAATCTGAGAGGAACGTGGGAATAAACGTGGACACCTGGTACACCACTGGGCCTTTCCCTTACTCACATCCCACCCACCTCCTCATATCCCTGCTTTTATTACCCATAGCCTCCTTATTCCCTCACTGGCCAAGTACTGTATGAAGCTTCCTACAGCCCTGGCCTAATTTCCTTAATGCTTCCCACTGGTCATTGTGGGACATCCCATCCTTTCCCTGATGAAAAGGGCAGCCTGAGGGTGGGGACAGCACCAGCCATGCAGAGTGTTCAGGCCCCTGGAGCCTAATATTATGTCTTCAGCTATCTCACTCGGTGATACTAAATGGGCTACTACAGGGGTCGGGAAACTTTTTGGCTGAGAGAGCCATGAATGCCACATATTTTAAAATGTAATTCTGTGAGAGCCATACAACGACCCGTGTACGTGACTCATTATTCAATGAAAATTTGGTGTTGTCCCGGAGGACAGCTGTGATTGGCTCCAGCCACCTGCAGTCATGAACATGAGCAGTAGGAAATGAATGGACTGTAATACATGAGAATGTTTTATATTTTTAACGTTATTTTTTTCCTAAAGATTTGTCTGCGAGCCAGATGCAGCCATCAAAAAAGCCACATCTGGCTCGTGAGCCAGAGGTTCCCGACCCCTGAGCTACTGTATTCCTGAGTCTAAACCCATCCTTGTTCCAATGGTAGCGAATGCTGCAGGATTAGGTAGTCCTACCCAAATGTCTTTTTATTTAAACATTATTATTTTATTGTTCCCAAATGTCTTTAACCTCCTTTAGAAGTCTTTGCTCTGGTCCTTGCTTTTATTTCATTTTCTCCCAGCCCAAATGTCTTTATCTGAGCTCTTCACTGTTTTGTGATCAAGAATTATGAGTAGTTTGTGACCTGGGGCTATAAATTTGTCTTTCTCTGGATTCTGTTTTTCCTTCCTTTATTCTCTAAAATAAACACCCCTCCTTTGACATTCCTTTTGAAACTTTGACTTCAAATAATAGACAGTAATGGTTAGCCTTTTTCATTGAGTAGCCCCTGAGAACCAGGATTCTGCCCTCCCAAGTCAGCAGGAGTCTGGCTATCTGCTTTCTCATTCTAAAGAAGGCCTTTGCAAGTCAAAAGTTAGGTCTCTCCATTCTGGAGAGGGGCTGAGAAATGTGACTCTCCAATTTGCAGAAGAGGGAGCAAGAGGACACCTTTCACTGCATATGAATGGTAGGCACTCAATACAAAAGCTGTCAAGACAGTTAAGATATTTGCTGAAGATCCCTGGGCTTCCACAGTGTAAGTGGTGGATAAGCAAATATTGGTAGCAGGTCTGAATTCAAATCTATCTCCCTGTGTTTAATTTTAGATTGAGTGCTTAACTTCTCTGAGTCAGTTTCCTCAGTATTAAGGGGGGGAATAATTGTAACATTTTATTTGGATTGTTTTGAGGATTAAAGGAGATAGTATATATTAAGCATGTGACCCATAGTAGGAGTTCAGTTACTTCCTTTCCACCCCTACCTGTACGATAATCCAGCAGCAAGCCCTGAGGAGATTGGCAGGAACCACAGGAAGCTCAAAGAAAAGGCCTCATGATTTTCTTTGGAGTACCTGATTCTATCCACAGTGAAAGTCAGATAGAGAGAAGGAAGAGGAGGAGAAAGAGAAAGAGAAAAACCTTTATAAAGGCCTGACAAGCATAAGCATAGGATGAGAAAATCCAGGCTTCTTTAATCTAGGATGAGAAAATCCAGGCTTCCATTCTCCAGGTGATTCCTGAAATATGGGAACAGGCTCATGGACAGATGTCCCTCATTGAATTGATTCCTTTTTCAGCCAGGTTTTCAAATCCACCACCACCAGATTGTGGCCAATCTTCCTGTTTTGGGTCCTGAACCTATTGAACAGGGGCGTTTTACTGTTCTGTCACCTTAATGATAGCCAGCTTGTTAAGGATGAGCCAAAAGGGAAGGGGTAACTAATGAATCTGAATGACACTGTAATGCCTTGGACTGAATCCCTGACAGGAAGGTGATGGATGTAGCGAAATTCAAATTCCTTTAGTTTCTGGCCAAGGGTCCATGTGGGGAGATTGGTTAATGTGATTGATTGCCACAAGGGTAAGATGAATGAGGATGGAAGAGGTTTGGAAAGAGTGGGACTAATGAGCTTTTTGGGGAAGTTGACAAACTTTCCATGGAATTTCCAATTGCTCTGGGTTTCATTAGTGAAAACCTCAGATATAAACCCACGGAAAACACAAGGCATGCTCTTCTTGAATGACAGTTTGGACAGGTTAGCAGGGATCTTTTTGTTTCTGCAAGTACCCCCTAACATTATTTGGGAATGTCAGCAAGGTCCTGGGGAAAGTGTCAAAGCATCAGATACCTGGGTTCTTTGGATGGAGATGTGGTTAGGAATACTGTAAAGGAAGAAAATGCAGGTTGTTCATTTTCCCAGCACAGAGGCACAACTGAGGTTTCATGATGGGTACTTTGACATCTATGTTTACTGAGGGTTTAACCGCAAGACCAGATAATTTTATGTGGTTTTTTTTTTTTTTCATTGAGTCACAGGGAAATAATCTTTTGGTTGCCAATTTCTTCACCACAATTTTGTGCTTAGATAATATCTCTTCCATTCCCCTTTCCATTACCTCTGCAAGCAAACACACACACACACACACACACACACACACACACACACACACACCCTATAATTCTTTTCTCTGTCACTAACTGTAGAATGTTTTTTACCTTCCTTAGAAGGAGGGAGGCAGAGGAAATGTTCCCTTCTTTTGACATAGACTAAATTTTTGTGGATTTCTTCTTGTGTCTGGCATCTGTGGTAGTTTGTATTTTTTTAATTATTGATTTTTAGGAAGGGATGGAAACATCGATCTGTTCCTGTATGTGCTGTGATTGGAAATCGAAACTAATCTTTGTGAATTGGGAATACCTCTAACCAACCAAGGTATCCAGCCAGGGCTGTGGTCGTTTTAAAAAATATATATATATTTTATTATTATTATATTCTATTTTAAATTTTCTTGATTTATTTTAGAGAGAGAGGAGAGAGAAACATCAATTTGTTGTTACAGTTATTTATGCATTCATTAGTTGATTCTTGTATGTGCCCTCATGGGGATCAAACCCAGAACCTTGGCATATAAGGATGATGCTAGGGCTATGGTAGTTTTAAATGCATCAGGGAGGACTCTCAAGGCTTATAGTTTCTCCTGAGATGCTAACTATCTTAATGAACATTTCACCTTGCTTTTCACTTAAAAGGGCGGGAGAATTAGTTATTTTCTGTTGACATTTAAAAACATAACTTACACTTAGCCTTTGCAGAGAGGGGAGACCCCAAGGCTGAGATGCTCAGATTTAGGAAGCTAGTGATGCATCCCCAAGGCTCTTTTTGGGAAACTACTCCTCCCCCAAAGATTGCCAGTGGAAGATGCAGAAGTGTAAATGAGGAAGTAGAATCCACAACTTTCCTAGTCTCTTGCCCTGGGGCCCAGGTCCTTGGTGTACAGACACCTCAGGAAGCCCAAGTTAAGAAAGTCAACACACTTTGAATATGGTTCAAGTTCAAAGCGCTTCCTTGTTCCTCAAGTTGCTTAGGTTGCATTAAAATAATACCTTTTAAATCTGGGAGTCTGGATTGTTTTCTTGTTGGCCAGTTTCCAGTCTGTTTTACTCTCTGTACTCTGTGAGACACTGATGTCAGGGGGATAGGATAGTTCCAGTTTCTCCCGCAGCCTTGTGCATAATTGGAACACAGAGACAGGGTTCCCCATTCCCTTTCCCATCCTAAGTTTTCCAAAAAGAGAAAAAGTCTCAGCTGGATATATATTCTAGAAGCATTTATTGCAAAATAAAGTTGAGTTCCCAATCGAGAAAAATAACAAAATACAGTCATTTCATAGCTCTTTGGGGGGGGGGGAATCTCTCTTGGGAGAGGTATCTGGATAAATTGTAGTCACCTGTCCACTTAATTAGGACCAGTATTACTTCTCTGTGGCTGCAGAGATGGTTTTTGTTTTTTTTTTGTTTTTTTTTTTTTAAAGATTTAAACACAGTAACATAGTTTCTTTTTTCTTTTTTTTTTTAATTTTTTATTCATTTTAGAAAGGAGAGAGAAAGAGAAGGGGGAGGAGCAGGAAGCATCAACTTCCATATGTGCCTTGACCAGGCAAGCCCAGGGTTTTGAACCGGTGACCTCAGCATTTCCAGGTCGACGCTTTATCCACTGCGCCACCACAGGTCAGGCTGCAGAGATGGTTTTTGAGCTAGAAGAATCCTCATCTTATGTTGGGTTCTGTTTTCCCCAGGGTTAGGTGGGAAGAATTTTTCAAAAGTGTATACTCAGGTGAAGAACCCAACACCCTAAAAGCTTCCCACAAGGCAGGTATGTAGTCTCTGCCCCACTCATCTATCTGCATGACCTTGTAGCTGGTCATTTTTACATTTTATTTATTGATTTCCTTTATAGAAGAGAGAGAGAGAGAATAAGAGAAAGAGAAGTCAGTTTGTCGTTCCATCCATTCCTGCATCCCTTGATTCTTGTATGTGCTCTGACTAGGGATCAAACTCACAACCTTGGCACATTGGGATGATGCTCCAACCAGCTGAGCTATCCAGCCAGAGCATAGCTGGTCTTTTTGGAGCTAGCCAGAGTAGAGGAAGATTGCTCCTTCGGGAGTCTGGACGGACTGCTTTTGTTTTTTGCTTCCGTTCCCTCTGATTTTTAGAGCACAGCTAGATTGGCTGTGGTCTGAAACTTACAGGGAAAAGTACTCCGAAAGTCCCACTGGATATGGATCCCAACCCAAATAAGCTGCAGAAGTTCAGGTACAAAGACTAGGCAGTAACTTGTAGGAAGACGGATGGGGTCCTCCTAAATTAGGATGATCATGTTCAAATTTCAGCTGTCAAGAATAAGCTGTATAATTTTGAGCCTCAATGTTCCCAGGTATAGCAGACATCAAGAGGACTATAGACCAACCCTGTGACTTTCCAATTGTTTTTCAACCAACTCTTTCCAAAAGAGAAATGGTGTCCCCTTTCATTGTCATTCAATTTGAGCAAGTAAGTTTGTGTGGGATGTTGTCAAGTGCGGCCCGTGCCTTGGGAGAAAGCTCTGGGGAGCGTGTGCAGTAGTACCTGTTCACAACATGCCTACACTGGTCACACTTGACTGTACAGCACCACTGGAATTTGCAGTTACAGCTGCTGATGGCCTCAGTTCTCCTCTCTTCCACCTGCAAGCCACACTCAGTGCACAGATGCCCGCAGCTGTGCCGTTCGCACCTGGATGTGTTGTGGCTATTCTGCAGACATTCCCGACCCTCTGTGCCATAGATGCCCAGGCTGGAATTATGGATACAGTAATCTGGCGATTCCTCTAAAAAAATTAGCTCAGCCTCTGCGCTAGGAAGGAAGGCTTCAGCGGGTGCCCAGTGGCTCTCGGCGCTGTTCCCGGCCCTTAGCTGTCGCTTATCCATCTCAATTTTCAGTGCCCGGTCATACTTGGCCTTTAGGTAGTCTCCCATTTCCCGGAAGTCAGCCAGCTGCAGCCAGCAGGTCTGGATGCTGCAGCTCCCCGAGATGCCATGGCATTTGCAGGTCCTTTTCATGGTGGCTCTCACTGCCTTCACAGAGAGACGGAGAGAGAAAGTACAAATGAGAGAATTGCTCTGGATAGGGAAGAACAAAGGTTAGCAACTAAATAGGATATTTTAGAGTTGTGCTTCTTAACTTTGGAGGAGCATCAGAATTACTTGGGGAAGCCCATGAAAAATGTTTATTCCTGGGCCCTACTTTAGATCTTATCAATTACAATGTTCAAGGGGTCAAGGGCCTTGGTGTAGGTAATTCTAAAGCTGCCCCGGGTGATTCTTAGGGAAAACCAGAAAAGTGTTGAAATGGTTACTGGAGTCAGGAAACCTAGATTCCAGGCCCAAACTTCAATACTTGTTAAACCTGTTGCTTTATCTCCCTAATTGGAATAAGAAGGATCAAGAAAGTATCAATACTTTGTAAACGATAAAGGAAAATATAATCATTGGCACTGTTATTGTTTTGAAGCTGGGGGTTAAAGTACTTGTGGGAGTCTGGATTTGTGCTCTGGGCCCCCTTCAGAAGGAAGGAAGCCCCTGGGGTCTGAACTCCCGCCCCACAGCAATTACCCACATGTGCAATTACTCTGAAGAGGTCTCCCCTTTCCTGTGCCCTGGACAACCAGAACATGTAGATACAGATAGGTTCATAGGAAAATTTTAGGCTCTTGGCTCTAAATCCAAATTGCTTCCATATTTTTGAGTTCAGAATACTTCAGGGATTGCCACCCACCAGAAGTTTTTTTTTTTTTTTTAAGATTTTATTTATTGATTTGAGAGAGAGAGAGAGAGAAGGGAAGAGGGAGAAACAGGAAGCATCAACTTGTAGTAGTTGCATCTCATAGGTGCCTTGACCAGGCAAGCCTGGAGCTTTGAACCAGCGACCTCAGTATTCCAGGTCAAGGCTTTATCCACTGTGCCACCATAGGTCAGGCCACCAGAAGTCTAGCAGAGAATAAACCCTCCAGAGTAGCCTAGATCAGTCCTAATCCCTTGAAGCCCAGACAGACTTTATTTAGGACAGAAGCTAGATGATAAGCCCATTGGTTTTCTAGAACATGCAGTTAAAGGTTGTCTTGATCCTGTATTCTCAGAAACCTGCCTGTGGATGGGCCAGAGCACAAGGATTAGTGTGATAAGAGGACTAGACTAGAGATCTGAGTTCATTATCTGGGTATGATGCTTAGTTGCATCACCTTGGTTAAGCCATTTGGCTTGACCTTAACTGGCATTGTCACTCAGAGAATGGGGATAGCCATCTCAGTCCTGCTGGGTGGTGTGAGGATGAGACATGGATATGAGACAGCCCTTGGTAAGTTGTGAAAGGCTGTACAGATATGAAGCTGTTGCCAGTACTGAGCCTGAGAGCTGACTGACAAACTCCTATACCCACCAGCCTGCCCACCCTGTTGTTGTGAAGATTCATCAGGGCTCTGGCATCCTTTCCCTTCTCCAGGCTGTCCACAAAGAGTTTGGAGATCCTTTCCCCAAATTCTACATTGTCGCTGCAGCCTCCCCAGATCCAGCCATGGCCTCCTATGCATAAGAAAAGAATAAGTTCTGAATACAGTTCCCTACTAAGTTTCAGGAGAAGACTCATGTTCATCTTGGCTGACACAGCCAAGCCATCCCCAAGAGCCCTAGAAGCACTTGAGGCTGTCACTGAAGGTTAGAGAAATGGACGTACGTGGGGCAGGTGGGGGGATTCCTATTCCCGAAGCCAACCATCCACCCTTCAGGTATTTCCCAGCTTTTTTTAAAAATTGATTTTAATTTATTGTGTTTACATAGATTCTAGTGTCGCCCCAAATGCATCCCTCCCTCTCTATTTCCCAGCTTTAAGCAATTAGTCTCTATACCCACAGTAAAAGACATTCTGGAATTCTGCACCATTACCCTACAATAGTCACTTCTTCCCTCATTAGTGACAAATCTGAATAAGTCTCTTGGGTGACAAATAATTGAGTGCTCTGGATATGGACAAGCCTTCTAAGGCTGAAATACGAAGGTTAGCTTTAAACTCTCTTTGGCTTCCTCATTCATAGATAGCTTGTTACTTTTAGAGTTCTGTGCTAAATGCTGTTCCTGAAATCACAGACCCAGGCTCAGCTCCCAGGAGAGTCTAGGTCCAGGAGCTCCCGCCCATGAAGTTGCCATTGGAGTCTAGGGGTTTGAGGGGACTGGAGTTGTGTCCCTCAGCCTTTCCCTGGAAGACGTTATCCTGCACGCAGCTCTGCACCGCTCACCTCTTCTCATCAGAGAGCCCAACTTACCTGTTTTTCCATTTTTTGACTCATCACAGCCACAGTTTTCAAAGTCGCCCATGCTGCAATTCTTGGTGATGGTATGCATGACTCCAGCAGAGCTGATAGCGTGAATGAATGAAGTCTCCCTGGTGGCTTTAGAGAGAGAAAGGAGACTGGAAACTTGGATACTGATGGCCTAAAGCAGGGAGACTTTGGAAAAGCACACTGTTTCTCTCCCTGTCCCCTGCCCCCTTTGGGTTTAAGAGGATGTTCTTCTACTTTGAGAGAATAGTACCTATCTCCTTACTTCATTTTTACTTTGTTCAGGCAGGAGTGAACATCCCCATGCTACAGACAGGGAAAGTAAAACCCAAAGATTAAGAGTGATGAGACTAAGGCCACTCTTCTCACCAACTGTGGTATTGGGACCAGGACTCTTCTCTCCTGAAGTTCAGCCTGGGCCTCTGGTCATTAGCCACTACTTTGGTCCTCTGGCAGTGAGGACTCAGGGCCATGAGGCTATCTTAGGAAAAAGAGAAGGACCTTTTCTTCTTTCTGACATGAAACTAGAGACATGTAATAATCATAATGATCATGGCTACCACTTACTGAGCTTGTATCTTACTAAGCTCTTTATAAAAAAAATAATTGTCCCATTTCATTTCCACACACTCCCCCATTCTTTCGGTATACCCCATGGGGAGATATTTATTTTTATCATCTTTTTTATGCCTTCCCCCAACTCTTCTCAGGCAACTCTTTATTGTCCCTTTGTAAATGACTTTTATGCAAACTACTACACATTGTTACAAACAGCTGCGCTGGTACACACATGCACACGTGCACATAGACACATACCCCACCTGAGACACAGCCCAATATGATCTCTCAGCTTCTCTGCTGTTTGGATTTTTAAAAAAAATTTTTTTTAATTATTTTTATTTATGTATTCATTTTAGAGGAGAGAGAGAGAGAGAGAGAGAGAGAGAGAGAGAGAGAGAGAAGGGGGGGAGGAGCAGGAAGCTTCAACTCCAATATGTGCCTTGACCAGGCAAGCCCAGTGTTTTGAACCAGCAACCTCAGCATTCCAGGTCGACGCTTTATCCACTGCACCACCACAGGTCAGGCTGCTGTTTGGATTTTATGACAGCTGGGCAGACTCCCTCAGGGGCTACAAACACAGAGCCTTTTCCCCATTTTTATTTCATGTAAATCAGTGCAAGATAAGCATGTAAAAACACACTAATACAGGCATGCAATAAAAAAATAGAGTAATGATTATTACCTTTGTATAGGAATACTTTTGTATTCCCTTCATTCGACCCTCATAGTACTCCTGGTGAGCTACACAGAGCTGGCCTTATCACAAAATGTCAAACTGGGCTTGAGAGGGGAAGGAACTCACCCAAGGTCACACAGCAGGAAGTGGCAAGTCAGCAGATCACTGATAACTTGTTCATTTCTCTGGGCACATATATGTTACTCATACCCACACACTGCAAGCCCACCCGCATGCACACATACCCCCTGGTACAGGTGCAGACTTACCACTTCTCAGCCTGTTGTGAGTAGAGAGCTGCAGAGCATTTTCAGGGCAGTTCCAGCGTTCCCAAGCAAACTGGAACTTACACTCCTCAATGCCACTCTGGGCACCCAGGGCCACACTGGTGGTGTAGGTCAGGTAGGCCTTGCAAAGGAAAAGGGCCATGAGCTTCAGCCCTGGCTCAGATCAGGTTGGCTGGGGTGTGGGGAGCAGGCAGGACTCAAAGGGTAGCTCTCCCTTAAGGAACAACCATTAAAAAGCCCCCAAAAAGAAGAACCATGGGTTCCTCTGGGTGAGGGACTTCTGACACTGTCTCCCTCCTCTCTCGTCCTTCCCCTAAAGAGTTCCCTTAGGAAGCTGGTTGGGTAGAAACAGAAGCCAGAGACCATCCTACCTTGGGACCTGTTATCAGGAAATTGTTCACTGACCTACCAAAAAGAGAAAAAGTGAGACATTGTAGAGCAGGGCTGATATAATAGGGGCTTCCTTGGCAGGGAGTGAGTGGTGGGGAAAGGACTTACCAGGCAGAGGCACTGAAGGTGGCACAGCATATGCCCACAGCCACCTTGAGCATGAACAGGTCCCCCATGACCCTGCCCACCCCTAGGGGACCAGATTCAGTCTAGGGACAAGTCCAGAGAAAAAGTGAGAAGGCAGGGTCTTTCTCAGTATATATGTGGGGAAATTCTGAATGGCCAAGGGGGAAAAATCAACAGCTCTTTTCATTTGTTCCTCACTGGCAGGACTTGCTGGAGCCACTGACCCAATGGGGGACCAGGGAGGAGGGACTCAGCCCAAAGCCTCAAGGAAAGCCCCGCCTCTCTAGCCTGTCTTCCCTCCCAGGCTGATAGAAGTCTTTCCATACCCTGCAGGTATCTTTCCTACAGAATTCAGACTTATGTCTTTTCCTGCTTGAGGACTCATTTCTCAGAATCCTGTAGCCTGTAACAGGTAAGGTTCCTAACCTTGGAGGCAGGTCACCTACCCTTTGTAGCTACAGTGTTCTTATCTGTCAATGAGGACCCAACCTTTGCCTTGCCTTCTTCCATAAGGTGTTAATAACGATGTACTTTATTCAAGTAGAGGATGCACTATTCCTACTTCCTCCTTGGTGACTGTAAAGTCAAGGAATTGTAAGACCATGAAGCAGAAACCCTTCAGAGGTCATCTCTGCAATAGTCCCCACTAGCACATCCTTCCAAAGTAAGTTCTGGGAAATTTCTTTGATTCCCATAGGTCTATCATGTTGTGTTTGAAGGTTAAATCTAGTTTCTTAGATGCTTGTATATGTGTGAATCAACCTTTGGACCACCCAGCAGTATTTGAAAAAATAGAAGGCTTTTTATTTAATTTAATTTTTTATTTAGTTTCTGTTTTTTAGAGAGAGAGGAAGGGGGAGGGAGAGAGAGAAACATTGCTTTGTTGTTCTGCCTATTTATGCATTCATTGGTTGATTCTTTTTTGTACCCTGACCAAAGATCGAACCTGCAACCTTGATGTACAGGGGCAACACTCTAACTAACTGAGCTACCCAGCCAGGGCAGGTTTCTGTCTTTTAGATTCCTTTTGTATACGTAGTGGTTAAGAAGATGCCTGGATGAATGAACAAATGAATGAATGAATGATTTTGGCCTCTAGTAGGGACCCATGGTACCATAAGGTAGGACAGGGGATTAGAGTAAAGGGGATGAGATTTTCCTGGTTGGTGAAACACTTGCCTAAGGCTGGGAAAGGTAGGCTGGAGAGATTCAGAGGAAAATACAAATAGGAAGTCACAGGCCTGACTCACTACCCTGTGACCATGGATCTCCAGCTCACGTCCCAGCTCCCCAGATCTGATTTGGATAAGAAGAGCTCAGCCGTCCCCTCACCAAAGGAGTTTCAGGGCAAAGGGGTCCTCAGCCCTTTTTAGAGCAATGCACTCAAAGTATGGGTTAGGGTTAGTGTCAATCTGCAAACCGTTATCTTGCTAACAAGAAAAATACAGAAATGAAAGTGTTTAGAAAATTTTATAACCATTTGATGGAGTAATTTCAGATATGTTGAATCTAATAAGAAGTTTGGGCTCCTATCTTTTTTTTTTTTTACAGAGACAGAGAGTGAGTCAGAGAGAGGGATAGACAGGGACAGACAGACAGGAACGAAGAGAGATGAGAAGCATCAATCATTAGTTTTTCATTGTGCATTGCAACACCTTAGTTGTTCATTGATTGCTTTCTCATATGTGCCTTGACCATGGGCCTTCAGCAGACCTAGTAACCCCTTGCTGGAGCCAGTGACCTTGGGTTCAAAATGGTGGGCTTTTGCTCAAACCAGATGAGCCCGCGCTCAAACTGGCAACCTCGGGGTCTCGAACCCAGGTCCTCTGCATCCCAGTTCGATGCTCTATCCACTGTGCCACCACCTGGTCAGGTGGGCTCCTATTTTTTATGCCCATTTTTCTAGAAGGTTAGGTACAAATGTCGCAAATGCCAAATCCCAGCATGCTGTTCCTCTGCTTGCTTGTGGGCTTCTCTTGTTGGGGAAAAGAGATGATGGAGACTTGAGTTACTTGAGAAAAGCTCACTGAGTTTGCCTCAGTGGCCTTTCCTCTCTTTCCTATTATTCCCAATCAAGAATCTAATGTTGAACTTTCATTTCTTAAGGTAGCTGGATTGAGCTCTGGCCGGATAGCTTGGTTGGTTAGAGCAGTGGTCCCCAAACTTTTTTGGGCCACGGACCAGTTTAACGTCAGAAAATATTTTCACGGACTGGCCTTTAGGGTGGGACGGATAAATGCACAAAATAAAATTATGCGACTGGCATAAAAACTGTGGTATTTTTAAATATAATTGTCAAACTTACGAGACAAGCATCAAGAGTCAGTCTTAGACGGATGTAACAGAGGTAATCTGGTCATTTTTAAAAAATAAAACATCGTTCAGACTTAAATGTAAATAAAATGGAAATAATGTAAGTTATTTATTCTTTCTCTGCAGACCAGTACCAAATGGCCCACGGACCGGTACTGGTCCGTGGCCCCGGGCTTGGGGACCACTAGGTTAGAGCACTGTCCTGAAGCACAGAGATGGCTGGTTTGATTCCTGGTGAGGGCACATACAAGGATGAATAGATGTTCCTGTGTCTCTCTTGCTCTCTCCCTTCCTCTCTCCAAAATCAATAAAATAAACATTAAAAAAAGAAGAAGAAGAAGAAGACAGGATTGAGTTCCATGCTACTCACTGTGGGGTCAGATCAGGGTTAGCATTAGCCCTAAGGAAGTCCCCTCACACTCCTAAAAGAGTTTTAGGCCTTGGCCAGTTCACTCAGTGAATAGAGCATTGGCCTGGCATATAGATGTTCCAGGTGTTTTTTTTTTCTGTTTTTTTTCTGGGTGTTTTTTTTTGGGGGGTATTTTTCTGAAGTTGGAAATCGGGAGGCAGTCAGACAGACTCCCTCATGCGCCCGACCGGGATCCACCTGGCATGGCCACCAGGAGGCGATGCTCTGCCCATCTAGGGCGTTGCTCTGTTGCAACTAGGGCCATTCTAGTGCCTGAGGCAGAGGCCATGGAGCCATCCCCAGCACCCAGGCAAACTTTGCTCCAATGGAGCCTTGGCTGCAGGAGATGAAGAGAGAGACAGAGAGGAAGGAGAGGGGGAGGGGTGGAGAAGCAGATGGGCGCTTCTTCTGTGTGCCCTGGCCGGAAATCGAACCCGGGACTACTGCACACCAGGTCGACGCTCTACCACTGAGCCAACCGGCCAGGGCCTGGGCATTCCAGGTTTGATTCCCAGTCAGGGCACACATGAAAAGCAACCTTTTTTCCCCCTTCCCCCTCCCCCTTCTCTCTCTTCCCCTCTCATAGCCAGTGGTTCGATTGCTTTGAACTTTGGCCCTGGGCACTGAAGATAGCTCAGTTGATTAGCATTGGCACCAGACAGATGTTGCTGCGTGGATCCTGGCCGGGGCACGTGTGGGAGTCTGTCTCACTATCTCCCCTCCTCTCAATGAAAAACTAAAAAAGAGTTTTAAGAGTAATTCCATATTCACTTCCTGTGTTTGATCAACTGGGTCTCAGTCTTCTTTGTCCCTCATGGCACCTGGCATTTACTGTAGTTGATACTCTATAAAAATATTTCTTTATTTTCTAGGAAGCAGAGGGGAAGTTAGTGTGCTTTCTCTGTGCAAACTTTGTTCCTATTTCTGCTCAGATTCTCTAAAAAGAAACTTGAGATGCTAAGGAAAGGCCTGACCAGGCCATGGCACAGTGGACAGAACATTGACTTGGGATGCTGAGTATCCAGGTTCGAAACCCTGAGATCGTCAGCTTGAGCACAGACTCATCCAGCTTGAGCATAGGGTCACTGACTTGAGCATGGGATCATAGACTTGGTTGATGGCTTGAACCCAAAGATTGCTGGCTTGAGCCCAAAGGTCGCTGGCTTAAAACCCAAGGTCACTACCTAGAGCAAGGTGTCACTGGCTCAGCAGGAGCCTCTCCCCCCACTCTCAAGGCACATATGAGAAAGCAATCAATGAACAACTAAGGTGTCACAACAGGGAGTTGATGCTTCTCGTCTCTCTCCCTTTCTGTCTGTCTGTCTCTCTCTCTCTCTCTCACTCTCGCTAAAAACAAAAGAAAGATGTTAAGGAAAGGCCTCTGTTATTGAGAGCCCTGGACTTTGGCCACTAAGTTGTTGTGTGACCTTGGGCAAGCTAGTAACTACTAAGTGGACTCAGTTTCTTCATCTGTAAAATGAGAGAGTAGGGAAAATGTTGAATGTTGCATGTTGCTAAACGTTTTCCCATCTCTCCTACATGCTTCAATTCTATTTTGTGTGTGTGTGTGTGTGTGTGTGTGTGTGTGTGTGAGACAGAGACAGAGAGAGGGACAGATAGGGACAGACAGACAGGAAAGGAGAGAGATGAGAAGCATCAATTCTTTTTTTTTTTCTTTCTGTATTTTTCTGAAGCCGGAAACAGGGAGAGACAGTCAGACAGACTCCCGCATGCGCCCGACCAGGATCCACCTGGCATGCCCACCAGGGGGCGACGCTCTGCCCACCAGGGGGCGATGCTCTGCCCCTCCGGGGCGTCGCTCTGCTGCGACCAGAGCCACTCTAGCGCCTGGGGCAGAGGCCAAGGAGCCATCCCCAGCGCCCAGGCCATCTTTGCTCCAGTGGAGCCTCAGCTGTGGGAGGGGAAGAGAGAGACAGAGAGGAAGGAGAGGGGGAGGGGTGGAGAAGCAGACGGGCGCCTCTCCTGTGTGCCCTGGCCGGGAATCGAACCCGGGACTTCTGCACGCCAGGCCAACGCTCTACCACTGAGCCAACCGGCCAGGGCGAGAAGCATCAATTCTTGAGCAGAGCGAGTGACCCTTTGCTCAAGCCAGCGACCTTGTGCTCAAGCCAGCAATCATGGGGTCATATCTATGATTCCATGATGAAGCCAGTGACCCTGTGCTTAAGCTGGTAAGTGCACTCAAGCTGGCAACCTTGGGATTTCAAACCTGAGTCCTCTGTGTCCCAGTCCAACACTCTACCCACTGCGCCACTGCCTGGTCAGGCACTTCAATTTTAATTTTAAGATTTGCAGGATTTATTAATTCCAGAGATGATTGTAGGCCAGAAATGGGGAAGTAATATCTTTTCTAGCTGTCAGCAAGGGAATCATCTTAGTTATTTCTGAAACCTTCAATTGACCTGTAAGATGGATACCTGGAAGACAACCAGTGTCTTCTCCAGAGTCCTTTAGGGCTCTGTCTACATAAAACATCTGTGCTATACTGAGCAAAGTCCTTCATTGTGCACAGAGGGTTTCCTGGAAAGAGAGAAGAGCCAGAGGCAGTCACTCCTCCACTCTGGAGTCTATAAATCGTTTGCAGCCAACGTGTGCATCCATTTCCTTAACCCCAGCCCTATTATTCATTAGTTATTAGTGGTTTTTTTGTTTTGTTCTTTTTTTTTTTTTTTTTAACAAGAGAGAGAGAGAGAGGAACAGACAGACTGGAAGGGAGAGAAATGAGAAGCATCAACTTGTTGCGGCACCTTAGTTGTTCATTGACTGCTTTCTCATATATGCTTTGACTGAGGGGTTCCAGCTGAGTCAGTGACCCCTTGTTCAAGCCAGGGACCGAGAGCTTCAAGCCAGTGATCATGAGGTCATGTCTATGATCTCATGCTCAAGCTGGAGACCTCGGGGTTTTGAACTTGGGTCCTCAGCATTCAGGGTTGACGCTCTCTATTAACCATGCCACAGCCTGGTTAGGCTTCATTAGCTTTTTAAAGAATTTTTATTGAATCTATTGGGGTGACATTGGTTGAAAAAATTATACAGGTTTTAGGTATATAATTCCATATATAACATTAGTTTTTAAGTGATGATCCAACTCTTGGTTTCTTTCTTTCTGGAATGGAAATCTGGAATGAAGACTAGAGTAGAAAATGACAGTAAAGGTCGAGTAGTAGACCTATGACAAGACAGACAGAATAGTGTTTCTGAACCAGTGTTGTGCTGGGAGATGTTTAACAACCAGCTTTGAAATGACAGAAGCCATCATTGGTAGTATTTGCTGATTTTCGTGGTGTAAATACTCTTACCATGGTCGATTTCAAACTATCAACGTGGACTTGGGAAGAGATGAGCAGTAGTACATCATTATAAAGTATTTCTATCATATAACAGAAATGACAGATGTAAATAAATTTACATATAGATAATAATAAAATATAAAATAATTAGGAAGTAATATGAATCTTGAGTACTTGTTATCTTTGTTTTTAATATAATTTAATTATGTTTATACTATTTAATTTTTTTTTTTTTACAGAGATAGAGAGAGAGAGAGTCAGAGAGAGGGATAGATAGGGACAGACAGACAGGAATGGAGAGAGATGAGAAGCATCAATCATTAGTTTTTCATTGCGACACCTTAGTTGTTCATTCATTACTTTCTCATATGTGCCTTGACCACGGGCCTTAAGCAGACTGAGTAACCCCTTGCTCAAGCCAGCGACCTTGGGTCCAAGTTGGTGAACTTTGCTCAAACCAGATGAGCCTGCGCTCAAGCTGGCGACCTCGGGGTCTTGAACTTGGGTCCTCCACATCCTAGTCCGACGCTCTATCCACTGCGCCACCGCCTGGTCAGGCTATGCAATTTAATTTTTAATAATGACTATGTTTAACAATCAGTTTGCAAAACTTCTGATTTTTTTTTTTTTTTTTGAGAGAGGCAAAGAGGGAGAGACAGGAACATTGAGCTGCTCCTTTGTGTGCCCTGACCCAGGAATCAAACTGGCAACCTCTGTTCTAGGCCAGTGCTTTAACCAACTGAGCTATCCAGCCAGGGTTTTATTTATTGATTGATTTTTAAAAAGATAGAGAGAGGAAGGGAAAGAGAGGGGAGTGTGGAAGGGAAGGATTCATTTGTTGTTTCACTCAGTCGTGTGCTCATTGGTGTGCCCTGGCCGGGGATCAAACCTGCAACCTTGTTGTTTCAGGATGATGCTCTTGACTGACTGAGCAAACTGGCCAGGGCTTCTCTGAAAATTTAACAATCAGTTCTCTGAACTAGGAGTCACCTTTCAAAACACCATTAGAGCCCTGTGTCCTCTCTCTAGTCCATTGGGAGATAAAATGCAAAATATTTTGTAAACTTAAACACAAATTTATTTATTTTTGTCCCAATCTTGCTACCTGCCTTCAAGGAGCTGAGGCTCTAGGAGATAAGTTGTGTGTCAAACTAAAATGTAGGGGAGAAGGTGGTAAACAGAATACAGAAAATAAGTGCATGTACCTCTGGAAAGATATTCATGGAGCTAGAGAGGAGATGGGACCAGATCAGATAATCCTGAAGTTCCCTTCCACTCTTAATATTCATGAATGTTGAGATTCAGGAGTCCTAAGGAAGCACTGGGGGTTGTGATCAATAAGGAGTAAGCCACAGTCACCCTTGCTGTGTCCAGCTTCAGAAAATCTAGTCTATTTATAGAACCATAGAGTGTCTCAGCTAGAGGGTCCCATATTACAAGGAAGTAATTGAAGTTTAGGGTTACATGGTAAGTTTAGACCAAGAGAGCCTGGATCCTACCTCCCTGGTTTGCCCAAGACTGAGAGGTTTCCTGTGGTGTAGGACTCTAGGTATTTGAACCAGGACAGTCTTGGTTAAACTGGATGGTTGGTCACCCTCTGATGATGATAGTATGCATCCAAGACCAATACTTCTTTTCCAATGTGCATTTTCACTAAACTCCCCAAATCTCTTGTTCCCCCACTTTTCTTTTCTAGGCTTCTTCCAGGCATCTGAGCCTACAGGGGCTTCTTAGACAGAAGAGCAATTTTTGGTGGTGTTGTGTGTGGGGGGGGGATAAGTGGGAGGGTTGAGGGTGGCTGGGGAATGCCAGAGAGAAAGGGATAGGATTTCTGACTTTTTACACTCCTTTGCTAATTAGATAAGAAGGGTGGGAAGGGGGAGAATGAGCCTCCATGCATATTCTTCTGAGCTGTGACACTGAGCAGAGCTCAGGGGCTTTCAATCTCTGGTCTCCACCCCTCCTCCTTAGAAGCTTGTCTCTTTCCACCCCCTGGGGATACTTGACTCCCAGCCCAAATGCCACAGCTGCATGAGCCCCTGGCCCTCTCTATGGCCCTCAATTTAGCTTCAACGACTTGCAAAGTTGCTCAACAATATGCCCAGAGAAGGAAGAGGGGAATTCTTCAGTTTCCCTTTCACATCCAGGGTTGCTGGTGTGGGAACAAGAGAGTCCTGTTTGGAAAGTGGGAGTAGTAGGTCATCTGTTGAACACATGGGCCTGGGAGGGCTGAGGTGCATTAGAGGGAATACGTCTGTAAGCCATGCATAGATTTGCTTCATGTTTGAAGGTGTGTTTCCTTCAACAGTCTGGAAGCTCCTTAAGTCTAAGCCTTGTCAATCCCAATGACAGGAGGCTCTCTCCAAGGATAGCAGCATATTTCTCCCATCAAACTGAGGTGCCCAGATGGCAGAAGCTACATCTTCACCATTAACCTAAGAAGGTTTGGAGTTGGAGGGGCTTCTCCAAAAAGAGATTTCAGCCTGACCAGGCGGTGGCACAGTGGATAGAGCGTTGGACTGAGATGCGAAGGACCCAGGTTCGAGACCCCAAGGTCGCCATCTTGAGTGCTAGCTCATCTGGTTTGAGCAAGGCTCACCAGCTTGAGCCCAAGGTCTCTGGCTCAAGCAAGGGGTCACTTGGTCTGCTGTAGCCCCCCCCCCCCCATCAAGGCACATATGAGAAATCAATCAATGAACAGCTAAGGAACCACAATGAGAAACTGATGTTTCTCATCTCTCTCGCTTCCTGTCTGTCTGTCCCTCTCTCTGACTCTCTGTCACACACACACACACACACACACACACACATGCACACACACGAGATTTCAGTTGGTGAAACCCCTTGATTATATTTTTTTATTCTTTTACCATTCTAAACTTCTATCTCTGGACACTGGATAGGGCACAGAAATTCCCAATCAATGCATATTTCTTTCTTTTATATTTTTATAAAGATTTTATTTATTGGTTTTACAAAGAGAAGAGAGATGGGGTGGGGAATAAGACTCATAGTTGCTTCATGTTAATTGTTCATTGATTGCTTTTCATATGTGCCTTAACCAGGCTAGCACAGGGGTTTGAACTGGCAACCTCAGTATTCCAGGTCAGTACTCTATCCACTGTGCCACCAGAGGTCAGGCTCAATCAATGTTTCCCCCCTCCCTCCCTCCTTACCTTCCTTCCTTCCTTCCTTCCTTCCTTCCTTCCTTCCTTCCTTCCTTCTCTCTCTCTCTCTTTCTTTAAAAGATTTTTATCTGTTGATTTCACAGGGGGTTGGTGATGGACAAGAAGTAGTTGCTTCACTGTAGTTGTTCACTGGTTGCTTGTCGTATGTGCCTTGACCAGGCAAGCCTGGGGTTTCGAACTTGAGTCCCCAATGTTCCAGGTTGGCTCTCTATCCACTGTACCACCACAGGTCCGGCTCAATCAATGTTTCTTGGTTGATTGTTGGGAGGAGTATGGAGATAATTGTAGGATTTTATTAGTTTTCAGAGAAACATGCCTTATTTATTTATTTTTCCATTTATTCATTCTAAGAATTTTTACCTACTGAGTTCAAGCTCGTACCCAGCACTTATGGGTCTAAGATGAATTACCCTTAGTTTGTTTTTATCCTGAAGGAGTTCTCTCTCTGGTCTGAGAGATAAAACTATAACCAATTTATAACACTACTTTGAGATAAAGGTTAGAGGGGGAAGGATGTGAGACAATGCCATAGAGGAGGGCTTCCAATAGAGACCTGCCATCTGGTGGCAGTGAGGGGTAGAACAGGCTCTTTGTTGACTGGATTTGGGATTCAGTACTGACTGCAACATCAGCCTTTATTGAGCACCTGCCTAATAGGTAGCCAGCTCAGAGTTGGCACTGCGGAGGGTATACAATAACATTTCTAAGATTATCATGTCTATGATAAACTTGTGATTATAAGACATAATTGAGAAAGTTATCAGTTAGACAACAAATACTTCATGTGCACAGATGAATAAATGGGCTTAAAAAAGTGATTTATGTTTGTTACCAACAAAATTAAATAATAGGGAAACACATAAGGTAAAAAATGAGAGTCTTCCCAATTCCACTGCCTTGTAATTACCCATTATTAATAGTTTAATGCGGATTTCTTTCTCTGCATATGCCAGATGCTTGCATATAATATATAATTATATTTATAATTTTAAAAAAAGATTTCATTTATTGATTTGAGAGAGAGAGAGAGAGAGAAGGGATGGGGGAGGAGCGAGAGTATCAACTCATAGTCGTTGCTTCTCATAAGTGCCTTGACCGGGCAAGCCCAGGGTTTCAAACCAGCGACCTTAGCAGCATTCCAGGACAGCACTTTATCCACTGTGCCACCACAGGCTATATATAATTTTAAAAATAAAATTCTGCTGTTATTTCTCAATTTTGTTTTTCAACTTTTATAGCATAGACATCTTTCTGTGACACTACATATCAATGTACCTTGTTCTCTCTTAATTTTTATAATAAATTAAAATTAGGCATTCTCTAAAGAGTTAATTCTATAAGGTTTGATAAAAAAAAAAGTAACTACTCTCTTCCACTCCCCCCCCCCCCATTTTCCTCTCAAGAAGCAACAACTTTTAATTCTTTTATATCTCTTTTTAAAATTTTCTTCAAAGAGGGAGAGAGACAGACTCCTGCATGTACCCCGACAGGGATCCACCTGCCAAGTCCCCTATGGAGTGATGCTCTCCCCATCTAGGGCTGTTGCTCTGTTGCACAGCAACTGAGCTATTTTAGCATCTGAGGTGAGGCCATGGAGCCATCCTCAGCACCCAGGGCAGCTCGCTCCAATCATACCATGGCTGCTGGAGGGGAAGAGAGAGAAGGGGGAGGGATGGAGAAGCAGATGGTTGCTTCTCCTGTGTGCCCTGACTGGGAATTGAACCAGGGACATTCATATGCTGGGCCAATGCAATTCTTTTATCTGATGCTATTAGTATTACTTTACTCCATATTTCTTTTCTTTCCCTCCCTCCCTCCCTCCCTCCGTCTTTCTTTCTTTCTTTCTTTCTTTCTTTCTTTCTTTCTTTCTTTCTTTCTTTCTTTCTTTCTTTCTTTCTTTCCTTCCTTCCTTCCTTCCTTCCTTCCTTCCTTCCTTCCTTCCTTCCTTCCTTCCTTCCTTCCTTCCTTCCTCCCTTCCTTCCTTAACTTCCTTCCTTCCTTCCTTCTTTCTTTCTTTCCAAGAGAGAGGGAGAGAGAGAAAGAGAGAGAGAGGAAAGGAGAAAGACGAGAAGTATTAACTCATATTTGTGTCACTTTTTAGTTGTTCATTGATTGCTTTTCATTAGTGCCTTGAGTGGGGGGCTGTAGCCAAGCCAGAGACCCTCTGCTCAAGCCAGCATTTTTTTTTTTTTAGTGAAATTGGGGACAGACAGGAACAAGCAAACAGATAGGAAAGGAGAGAGATGAAAAGCATCAATTCATAGTTACAGTGCCTTAGTTGTTCATTGATTGCTTCTCATATGTGCCTTGACTGGAAGGCTCCAGCCCAGCCAGTGACCCCTTGTTCAAGCCAGCAATGTTTTGGCTCAAGCCAGGGACCATGGGGTCATGTCTATGATCTCACACTCTAGCTGGCAACGCTGCGCTCAAGCTGGTGAGCCTGCACTCAAGCCAGCGACCTCGGGGTCTTGAACCTGAGTCCTCAGTGTCTCAAATCGACACTATATCCACTGTGCCACCACCCGGTCAGGCATAAGTAGTAACGTTATATAGGGCAATATTCAGTGTTTACATTATGATTATGTAATACTATTTAGAAGACAATAATAGTAAACCAGGCTTACTTTTTTTTTTTTGTATTTTTCTGAAGTTGGAAACGGGAAGGCAGTCAGACAGACTCCCGCATGCGCCCAACCGGGATCCACCCGGCATGCCCACCAGGGGGTGATGCTCTGTCCATCTGAGGCATTGCTCTGTTGCATCCAGAGACATTCTAGCGCCTGAGGCAGAGGCCATAGAGCCATCCTCAGCACCCGGGCCAACTTTGCTCCAATGGAGCCTTGGCTGCGGGAGGGGAAGAGAGAGACAGAAAGGAAGGAGAGGGGGAGGGGTGGAGAAGCAGATGGGCTTCTCCTGTGTGCCCTGGCTGGGAATTGAACCCGGGACTCCTGCACACCAGGCCGACGCTCTACCACTGAGCCAACCGGCCAGGGCCCAGGCTTACTTTTTTTTTTTTTTTTACCATACAAGTCTTTTTGTTTTCCCTGGAATGAATAATTATAATACTTTCTTTTGTTGTTTGCCTCATTTTGTATGTAGTTATTACCACTTCAACCCAAAATTCTGCCACTTATATAAAATACCTCTTGAGGTCCTGCCTGATTAGCTCAGTCGGTTAGAGCAGTGTCCTGAAATGGCAAGGTTGTGAGTTTGAGCCCCAGTCATGGGAAGCAGTCAATGAATGCATAAGTGAAACAAATGAATGCTTCTCTCTCTCTCCCTTTCTCTCTCTGTCTCTCTAAAGTCAATATATAAATAAAAAAAAAAACTACCTCTTAAGATATTTAGCTCTCAGATATGAAATAATATAGTCTAGTATGGTCTAGTTGCTTTTCTACATACTGTGCAGCTTTCTTCTCCTAGTGTTCCCTTCTCTTTCTTGCTTTATGTATTTATTAAGATATTATTTACTCATTTTAGAGAGGAGAGAAAGAGAAAGAGAAAGAGGAGAGAGAGGAAAGGGGGAGGAGCAGGAAGCATCAACTCCCATATGTGCCTTGACCCAGGCAAGCCTAGGGTTTCAAACCGGTGTCCTCAGTGTTCCAGGTTGATGCTTTATCCACTGCACCACTACAGGTCTTGCTTTATTTATTTAAAAAACTTTTAAAAATTGATTTTAGAATGAGAGGATGTGAGAGACAGACAGACAGATGGAAACATTAATCTGTTTCTGCATGTGCCCTGACCAGAGATCAAACCAGCAACCCTTGCATATTGGGACCACAATCTACCCAACTGAGCTATAGCCAGGGCTTGTCTTTCTTGCTTTGACTGATCCCTAGCTTAGTATGGAGGGCTTTGTTCTTTGCAACCTCCAAGGAGTGACTGTTCTCTCCTATACTTCTCTTGCCACTCGTATTCTCCCTGCTACTCATTGATACTTACAGACTATATTCTTCCTCTTTCCTCCAGAAATATGCCCTTTCTATCAAGTGTTGTTCAACTTTACTAATTTCTCCTCTTTGTTGTAGTCATTCTCTGTACTCTTCCACTTTCAATCGGTTGAAGATTTTAGGTTCTGACTCACTGGCAGTCTGTATTAGTTAACCTTTTTTTTTTTTTTTGTATTTTTCTGAAGTTGGAAACGGGGAGGTGTTGCATCCCACCAAGCGCAAGAACAAACGTCGGAGACTTTCAGGGGTTTAGATCTTACTTTATTGGCCAAGTTTAACCTGCGCAGGGACGAACTCTCAAAGTGTCCGGAGACACCGTACCCACAAGGGGCTGCAAATGAGAGTCGTGCCTGGTGCTTACAACTAGGTCCTTATATATCCTAAGTGAGCAAGCATTAACAGAAGCAGATGTGGCAGTTAGCTATTTGCTAGGGAGGTCTCGCGCAGCATAGCAACAGGGGAAGGGTATAGCTCAGTGGAGAATTTCAAACATAAACTTCTGATAAGGGTCTCTGACTCATAGAATGCAGGATGTTTGCCCAACTTTGTGCTGAACTCTTTGTTCTCGGCCTCACAGGGACCTTGTCAGCACTTCCCTGTTCCTGTTTTTCTAAGAGTTAGACTCTGGCAGTCACGGCACGCTTCCTTGAACCTAATAGGAGGCAGTCAGACAGACTCCCGCATGTGCCCGACCAGGATCCATCCAGCATACCCACCAGGGGGCGATGCTCTGCCCATCTGGGGCGTTGTTCTGTCACAACCAGAGCCATTCTAGCACCTGAGGCAGAGGCCATGGAGCCATCCTCAGCACTGGGGCCAACTTTGCTCCAATGGAGCTTTGGCTGCAGGAGGGGAAGAGAGACAGAGAGGAAGGAGAGGGGGAGGGGTGGAGAAGCAGATGGGCGCTTCTCCTGTGTGCCCTGGCTGGGAATCGAACCCGGGACTCCTGCATGCCAGGCTGACGCTCTACCACTGAACCAACTGGCCAGGGCCTAGTTAACTATTTTAATGTAACAAATTGTTCCCAAAACTAGTGGCTTAAAACAATAAACACTTATCATCTCATAGCATCTGTCAGTTAAGAATCTGGATGCAGTTTAGCTGTCGGTTAAGAATCTGGATGCGGCCCTGGCCAGTTGGCTCAGCGGTAGAGCGTCGGCCTGGCGTGTGGGGGACCCGGGTTCGATTCCCGGCCAGGGCACACAGGAAAAGCGCCCATTTGCTTCTCCACTCCCCCTCCTTCCTCTCTGTCTCTCTCTTCCCCTCCCGCAGCCAAGGCTCCATTGGAGCAAAGATGGCCCGGGTGCTGGGGATGGCTCCTTGGCCTCTGCCCCAGGTGCTAGAGCAACTCCCCAGAGGGGCAGAGTATCGCCCCCTGGTGGGCGTGCCGGGTGGATCCCGGTCGGGCGCATGCGGGAGTCTGTCTGACTGACTGTCTCTCCCCGTTTCCAGCTTCAGAAAAAATAATAATAATAAGAATCTGGATGCAGCTTAGCTGTGTGCTTCTGGTGCAAGGTCTCTTATAACTGCTTCAGAACATGGCAGCTGGCTTCCCCCAGGGTGGGTGACTGAATGAGAGCTAGAGAGTGAGTGCACTTAAGACAGAAGCCTCAGTCTTTTTGTAACCTAATCCTAGAAGTGACATCCCATCATTTTTTCCTGTATTTTGTTAGAAGGGTGTGCATAAGATTAACTCACACTCAATGGGAAGGATTACACAAGTGTGTGAATACCAGTAGGCAGGAATCATTGGGGAACCATCTTGGAGGCTACCTTCTACTACAGTCTGCTCTCTTGCCCCTTAATAATTTCCATGTCTTCAACATGCAAAATATACTTTTTCCCAACAGATCTGTGAAGCCTATCTTTAATTTTATAAAAGGTCCTTCTCGGTGACTGAATAGTACTGAGGTACTCCTTTTATCTTTCTTTTATCTTTTTGGGGTTTTTAACAAATAGTTTTATTGCCTGACCAGGCAGTGGCACAATGAATAGAGCATTGGCCTGGGATGCAGAAGAAACCCCAGGTTTGAAACCCCAAGGTAGCTGACTTGAGCATGGGTTACTGGCTTGAGCAAGGGGTCATTGGCTCAGTTACATGCCAGTCAAGGTACATATGAGAAAGCAACTAATGAATAACTAAAGTGCCACAATGAGGAATTAATGCTTCTCACCTCTCTCCCTTCCTGTTTGTCCCTCTCTCGCAGTCTTGCTCGATAAAAATAAATAAATAAATAAAAATTTAAAAAGTGTAAAAAATTATTTAAGAGAGAGAGAAACATTGAATTGTTGTTCCACCCACTTATGCATTCACTGGCTGATTCTTATATGTGCCCCAACTGGGGACTGAACCAGCAACCTTAGCATTTCGGGATGACTCTCTAACCAACTGAGTTACCCAGCCAGGGCTCAGCTTCATCTTTAAACCGTATTTGCCTCTCAATGTCCTGGATTTGATTTTGCTCTAAAGTGTTTTTTCTCTCTCTCTCTCTCTCTTGACAGAGACAGAGTCAGAGAGAGAAAGACAGATAGGGACAGACAGGAAGGGAGAGAGATAAGAAGCATCAATTCTTCATTGCGGCTCCTTAGTTGTTCATTGATTGCTTTCTCATATGTGCCTTGACCGGGGTCTACAGCAGAGCAAGTGACCCCTTGCTCAAGCCAGTGACTTTTGGGCTCAAGCCAGCAACCATGGGGTCATGTCAGTGACTTTTGGGCTTAAGCCAGCGACCATGGGGTCATGTCTATGATCCCATGCTTAAGCCATCGACCCCTTGCTCAAGCTGGTGAGCCTGCGCTCAAGTCAGATGAGCCCTCGCTCAAGCCAGTGACTTCGGGGTTTCAAACCTGGGTCTTCCGCATCACAGTCTGACGCTCTGTCCACTGTGCCACCGCCTGGTCAAGCTGAAGCATTTTCTTAATTTTAGCATCATTGATTGTCTGGAGAGCCTGACAATTTTTAAAACCATCGAGTCCTTGCTCCTTTTCTGTTTAATAGCCCTTTCTTTAATTTATCTCTCTCCTATCACATTTACTATAAGCAGTAAAAATAAATCAGCTGGAATCTTCAATACTTTGCTTGAAAATCTCCGTAGCTAGATCACCCGGTTTGTTAGGTACATTTTCTGCTTTCCACATAAGTGAAAATGACAGTGCTGCCAAAATTTCTGCCCTTACATAACGAAGTACTCCTTTTCCTCTACTTTCCAAAAATATTTTTCTGTAAGCCATCACCAGAGGCCTTCTCAGGGTCCAAACTTCTATGAAAAGTGTCTTCAAAACTCTAAACTTTTACTAAAACTCCTCAAGCCACTGTTTTCTTCCAAAACAACAACCACACTAAAAACATTTTTTTTTATTGTACCCCACTTCCAGGCTCCAAAATCTGTATTAGTTTTCTATTGCCACATGCCACATGCCTGATATTTAGTGGCTTAAAACAACAGACATATGTTATGAAGTTTCTGTGAGTCAGAAGTTTTGGCCCATCTTTGTTGTGTACTTCTGGCTCATGGTTTCTCAGGAGGTTGCAGTCAGGCTTTGGCTGACAGTGGGGTCCCATCTGTCAATATGATTGGAGTGAGAATGAAAGAATCCACTTCCAAGCTTACTCACATAGTAGTTGGTAGCCTCAGTTCTCACCATGTGGGCCTCTGCATGGGGTTGCCTTACAATATGGCAGTTGGCTTTCTCCATGGTTAGTGACCCGAGGGAGAATGAGTGAACATCCAAGGGAGAAGCCACAGTCTTTTTATAACCTAATTGAATATGACATCCTATTACTTCATCATATCCTATTTGTTATAAATGAATCAATAAGTTCAGCCCACTCAGGGGGAGTGGCTTACACAAGGCATGAATGCCAGGAGGCACAAATCATTGGGACCATTTTAGAGACTGTCAACAACACAGTTTTGCTCTGTTTTTCTATTTCAGTATTCATATAGATGATCCTTTCCATCCCTTGTCCTCTCAGTTCCTTGATCTGGTCTCTTCTAATGACCTTCTCCATCACCTTTCTTTAGCTACTCCCTTCCCAACACCATTACCTTGACTTTGTCATTACCAACAAGTACAGTCTCTTCATGATTACAATTTCATGTATTTTACTTTCCATCTACCTCCTCACTTTCCAGCTCACTTCCTCTAGTACCCCAACTCCATATGTCCTGCTCCATGAGAATCTATCATTTTTCTCCTACCTTCACCCCTCTCATGTCCTCACTTTCTCTCTTACTCAGCTTAAGTCATATGTCCACTTACCTGTATCTGTGCTTGAGATCTTCTCTTCTGAGGCAATGGATGAAGGCTTGTGCCTTTTTTAAAAAATTGATTTTAGAGAGAGAGGAAGGTAGAGACAGAGTCAGGAACATCGATCTGTTCTTGTATGTGCCTTGACTGGCAACCTCTGTAGTTCAGGACAAAGTTCCAACCAACCAAGTTATCCAGCCAGGGCACAACTTTTCTTTATTATTATTATTAAAGATTTTGTTTATTGATTTTAGAGAGAGAGAGAAAGGTAATGGGGAGGTTCTTATATGTGCCTTTACTGGGCAAGCCTGGGGTTTCAAACCTGTGACCTCAGCGTTCCTGGTCAACGCTTTATCCTCTGCCACCACAGGTCAGACAGGATTGTGCTTCTATTGAGAGTTAATATACTGTATATCAGCTCCTATCCCTGAATTCTCCCCTCTTTCTGGGATCCTTTCCATCAGCATATAAAAATAGTATTTGCCCCATTAAAAAAAATCATCTCTAACCTGACCAGGTGGTGGTGCAGTGGATAGAGCATTGGCCTGGGACACAGAGGACCTAACTTTGAAACTCTGAGGTCACTGGCTGGAGTGCAGGCTCACCCAGCTTGAGTGTGGGGTCACTGGCTTGAGTATAGGATCATAGACATGACCCCATGGTCGCTGGTTTGAGCCCAGAGGTCGCTGGCTTGAAGTCCAAGGTCATGGGCTTGAGCCCAAGGTTGTTGGCTTGAGCAAGAGGTCACTGGCTCAGCTAGAGCCTCCCCATCCCTACCTCCCCACCCCCCCATCAAGGCTCATATGAGAAAGCAATCAATGAACAACTAAGGTACCACAATGAAGAATTGATGCTTCTCATCTCTCTCCCTTCCTGTCTGTCTGTCCTTGTCTGTCCCCCCCACCCAACCTCTCTATCTTGCTTAAAAAAATCATCTCTTACCCTGGCCTGGTAGCTCAGTTGGTTAGAGCATTGTTCCAACATACCAAGAGGGAAGCAGATTTCTAAAGACAAGAAGTCAACCATGCAAAGAGTAGAGGCAGAGGAACCTCAAGAGCAAATGCTCTGAGATCTTGATGGAGTCCAGGAGTGAGAAAGCTGAGAAAGCTGAGGGGAGCAACAGGAGCCAGTTCATGTGGACCCTTTATTCTAGGCACAATGAGAAGTCATCATAGGGTTTTAAGCGTATGTGTGGGACGTGAGGGGGACTCTGACTCACATCTTTAAAAGATCACTCTGGCAGTTTTGTGGATAATGCATGGGTGTGGGGAGAGATTGAGAGGTCTCTCTCAGGAAGAACTGATAGTCTGGGTACTTAATTTTCCTTTCTCTCTTATCTTTACTCTGAACCTCAATCTCAGCATTTTCTACTCTGTGAGACTGGAGAGAGGGATGGTGGCATCACCTAGGAAGTCAGGGCTTCGTTTAGTAATAAAGCTGCTGACTGCAAAGCCCAGTGGGGTGTTTGATTGGTATTTGGAAATCTGGCTCGGGAGCGGGGGAGAAAAGGGACAGAATTCCGAAGGTCTAGATTTGGGAATCTATTGAGGAGAGGAAATGGTGGGAGCTGTGAGGTTGTATGAGGCACTGGAGAGAGGGGATTGAGAGAAGAAGAGAGCCGAGGGTGAAAGACAGATCCTCAGTGAAGTGACACCAGCAAAGGAGATAGGGAGATGACAGAGAGTAAGGTCCCAGCACCAGGGCAATGCAGAATCCTAGGATAATTTAAGCTCGGGGATACAGTGCCAGCTGCGTGAGGAATATAGTAGCTGTATGGCAAAAGAAGTCATGATGGGGCCTGACCTATGGTGGCGCAGTGAATAAAGTGACAACCTGGAAACACTGAGGTTGCCAGTTCAAAACCCTGGGCTTGCCTGGTCAAGGCACATATGGGAGTTGATGCTTCCAGTTCCTCCCCTCCTCCCCTCTCTATAATGAATAAATAAAATCTTGAAAAAAAAAAAAAAAAAAAGAAGTCATGATGGGCTGGCATACTCAAGAAGGCTCGTGGCAGAAATAAGACTTGAAGGTTGGGCAGATGAGGGGGATGGAGATGAAGGAAAGAAGTTTTCAGGGCAAAAAGCACAAGGACAAAGGTGCAATGGATAATTCTGACCATTGAATGTATGTGTAAGGTCAGGGAGTTGTTAAAGTTTGTGAGTGGAGGGCTCTAGCCAGGAAGCCTTAAGTGATAAATGAAAGTTGAATCAGTTAAGTTGGTCAACATATATGTTTATTTTTTTGGCCTGACCAGAGGTAGCGCAGTGGATAGAACATCGTCCTGGGACACTGAGGACCCAGGTTCAAAACCTCAAGATCGCCGACTTGAGTGCAGGCTCACCAGCTTGAGCGTGGGGTCGCTGACTTGAGCATGGGATCATAGATGTGACCTCATGGTCGCTGGCTCTGTAGCCCCCCTGGTCAAGGCACACATGAGAAAGTGGTCAATAAACAACTAAAGTGCTGCAGCGAAGAATTGATGCATCTCATCTCTCTCCCTTACTGTCTGTCTGTCTCTCTCTCTAAAAAAATAATATATATTGTATATGTTTTTTAAGCACCCATGTGTATCAGGCACCAGGTTTGGTGCTAAGAATGTATCTGTGAAGCAACAGACCAAGGTCTTGTCTTCCAGAGCATATCTTTTAGCAAATCCGAGAGTAAGCAGAGGAGTTTACACTTTATTCTGTGGGATATTGTTCTCATGTAGCCCTATAATGGAACTGGATGCCCCCAAGCTATAGGGGACACAGAAGGGAATGTATGTAGAGGGAATGTGGACTGTTGACGAGCTGGATCTCCAAAAACTGCATGAGCACATGAGCCTGAACTGTGTACACACGGGCTAGGCTGAGCGCACTGGGGCGTCAGGGAAGTGGTCAGAGTGTCTGAACCGTGCATTTGGAGAGACCAATGGCTGGTTTATTAACCGTTGCAAGGGGAATTTGCATTTAGTAAGAAATTCTGATGATGAAATTATTGGCTTGAATCAGTAGGAAGAAGAGGCACTTGGTGTAGAGAAAGCAGTGGCAGCCATCCTGCCTCTAAATTAAACAGCTTTCCAGGAGTTATCTAGCTACTCAGAGGCCAGCTCTTATCTTCCATGTGATGTGAGGGATACTGCTTCATTCGCTGGGTATCATTTTGACCAGTCAGAAGCATAAGTCGGAATTCTTCCCTCTTAATTCCTAAATGACTATAACCCTGCTTGCCCTGCAATCTCAGCTTTCCTGGAGAAAACAAGGGAGAGAAGATGAATAAAAATGGGCAATAAGCAGGAGAATATGGTTTAAAAAATTCTATGTGAAACAAACAAAAGTTCTTCCTGAGCTTAGGACCAGCAGAGAATGATGCAGCTTCCTGAAGATATTTTTAAAAAGCAGTGGACTGGGCCCTGGCCAGTTGGCTCAGTGGTAGAGCGTTGGCCTGGTGTGCAGGAGTCCCGGGTTTTATTCCCGGCCAGGGCACACAGGAGAAGCGCCCATCTGCCTCTCCACCCCTCCCCCTCTCCTTCCTCTCTGTCTCCCTCTTCCCCTCCTGCAGCCAGGCTCCATTGGAGCAAAGTTGGCCTGGGCACTGGGGATGGCTCCATGGCCTCTGCCTCAGGCACTACAATGGCTCTGGTTGCAACAGAGCAACGCCTCAGATGGGCAGAGCATCACCCCCTGGTGGGTATGCCAGGTGAATCTGGTCAGGCTCATGTGGGAGTCTGTCTGCCTCCCTGTTTCCAACTTCAGAAAAATACAACACCAACAGAAAAGCAGTGGACTGCCTGACCTGTGGTGGCACAATGGATAAAGCATCGACCTGGAACACTGAGGTCACCAGTTAGAAACCATGGGCTTGACTGGTCAAGGCACATATGGGAATTGGTGCTTCCTGCTCCTCCCACCCTTCCCTCTCTTTCTGCCCCCGCCCCCGCCACCAAAAATAAATAAATAAAATCTTAAAAATAAAAAAAGCAGTAGATTGCCAGCCCTGGCTGGGTAGCTCAGTTGGTTAGAGCATCTTCCCCATATGTCAAGCTTGTGGATTCAATCCCTGGTTGGGGTACATATAAGAATCAACCAAAGAGCCTGACCAGGCAGTGGCACAGTGGATGAAGTGTTGGCCTGGGATGCTGAGGACCCAGGTTCAAAACCCCAAGGTTGCCAGCTTGAGCCCGGGCTCACCAGTTTGAGTGTAGGGTTGCTGGCTGGAGTGTAGGATCAGGGACATGACTCCATGGTTGCTGGCTTGAGCCCAAAGTTCAGTGGCTTGAGCCCAAGGTCGCTGGCTTGAGCAAGGGGTCACTGGCTTGGTTGGAGCTCCCCCCCCAATCAAAGCACATATGAAAAGCAATCAATGAACAACTGTGCTGCAACTATGAGTCGATGCTCTCTTCCTTCCTGTCTGTCCCTGTCTGTTCTCCTCTCTCTCTCACTAAAAAAATTAAAAAACCCAATAAATGCATAAATAAGTGGAACAAAAAATCAATGTTTCTCTCTCTCCCTCTCCATTCCTCTCTCTAATATCAATTTTTTTAATTATTTTTTTTATTTTTTTTATTTTTTACAGAGACAGAGTGAGTCAGAGAGAGGGATAGACAGGGACAGACAGACAGGAACGGAGAGAGATGAGAAGCATCAATCATTAGTTTTTCATTGCACGTTGCAACACCTTAGTTGTTCATTGATTACTTTCTCATATGTGCCTTGACCATGGGCCTTCAGCAGACCGAGTAACCCCTTGCTGGAGCCAGCGACCTTGGGTTCAAGCTGGTGGGCTTTTTGCTCAAACCAGATGAGCCCGCACTCAAGCTGGCGACCTCAGGGTCTCGATCCTGGGTCCTCTGCATCCCAGTCCGACACTTTATCCACTGCGCCACCGCCTGGTCAGGCTCTAATATCAATTTTAAAACAACAACAAAAAAGCAGTGGAGCCTGATCTGTGGTAGTGCAGTGGATGAAGCATCCACTTGGAATGCTAAGGTTGCCAGTTCAAAACCCTGGGCTTGCCTAGTCAAGGTACATACAAGAAGCAACTACTACAAATTGATGCTTCCCGTTCATTCCACCCCTCCTCTCTCTCTCTTCTCTCTAAAACCAATAAATAAAATCTTTTTAAAAAATCAGTGGATAGTCAGAATCAAGAGGTATCTTAATTTTTCCCTGGATTTGCCCAATTTGAACACTGAGCATCCCACATTCTGGGAAAATGGGCACAGTTGATCATCCCATCATGAGGCTTGGGCTCTAGCCCTGTATGTCATTAACTCCGTTTCCTTCAGAGCCCAATTTTCCTCCTCAATTGTAAAGTAGGGTGCCTGGACAAAATTATATTGAAGAGCTCTTCCAGCCCTGATTGAACAATCTGGAAATTTGTCCAAACTTCCGACATCCGGACTTTCTCTTGAAGTTTGTCCTGAGTGTGTACTGAACCAATATTACCACCAGAGGGCGCACCAAAAGGCTTGGGGATCAGCATGTTAGTATTTAATTTTTCTTTTTTTAAAATTTATTGAGTTTAGAGAAAGAGACAGAAACATTGCTCTGTTTCCCTATTTACCCTGACTTGGGATCGAACCAGCAACTTTTGTGTATTGGACAATGCTCTGATGAACTGAACGATCTGGCCAAATCGAGATTTAGTATTTGTTTTTGTTTTTGTTTTTAATCAAGTTCTTATAACGGATCATCTTTTCTTTCTTTTTTTTTTAATTTTTAAAGTGATTTTAGAGAGAGAAGAAAAGAGGGAGTGAGGGAGAGAAAAATCAATTTGTTGTTCCACTTATTTATGCATTCATTGGTTGATTGTTGTATGTGCCCTGACCAGGGATGGAACCTGCAACATTGATGTATCGGGCTGACACTCTAACCAAATGAGCTACCTGGCCAGGGCAGTGAACGACATTAGTTAATATCAGCGAATAGTGAAATTATTGTTTGTCACCTACAAAATAAAGATTATTGTTCCTAGTTGTCATATTGTTTCAGGGAATATGTAAACCAAAAATAAGAAACTTAGTAATGGAAAATAAGAAACTAAGTAATGAAAAAATAAAAGTTCTCAGCTGGCACTATATTCATTTAAATTATAACATATACAATCATATTGGAATTCTATGTGGTTATAATTCCTATTTAGAATTTTACTTGGCTACTAACAGAATGATTTCTTTCAGTTTCTATTAATATCAAATAGAAAATGTTTCTCTTTGTTGTAAATTTTCTAAGTACATACTGTTTCGAAACTGGCCTTTTATGCCAGCTTTATAAGGTCATTATCTTTTGGCAAGAAATTAAAAACCAAGTAATTTTGGAAGTAGTTCCATTGTACTTTTCCAGAGTTAGCAGTGGCATAACATAAGAGCCTAGGCCCATGATGGCGAACCTTTTTATAAAAACCGCCCACTTTTGCAGTGCTGGTCAACCTGGTCCCTCCCGCCCACTAGTGGGCGTTCCAGCCAGTCCCCGCCTGCCATTTGGTTGTTTGGTTGCTCCACTAGGGCCCACCATGAAAGCTGGAACACCCACTAGTGGGCGGGAGGGACCAGGTTGACCAGCACTGCAAAAGTGGGCGGTTTTTATAAAAAGGTTCGCCATCACGGGCCTAGACCCTGAAGTCAGACTGCCTGCCTGGGTTCACATCTTGGCTCTGTAAATGATTAGTATAACTTCACATTTCTGTACTTCTGCCTTCATCTGTAAAATGGGGATGATGTTAATGGTACCTCCCTCATCAAGACATCATGATGACTAAATGAGTTGGCATGTCTAAAGTGCTCAGACCTCTGCTTGGTGCAAGGTAAGTAAGTGTTCTAGTTCAATGCCTTGTCCTTCAGCCCAGGATTTTCATTTGTTTTTTCTTTTATATATCCCCAGTACCTAGAACTGTGCCTAGCTCATAGCAGGTATATCTTGGGAATAAATGTTTAAAGTGATATGTGGTTATTCATGAGGTTTTAAAAGCCCATGGGATTTATCTATTTTAACCCTTTAATTGATACAAAGGGAAAATTGAGGCCCAGAGAGAAAGATCTTCCCAATGTGACATGAGCTTTGCTGGCAATAAAATTAAATACCAAATCTTTCTCAGAATTGAAAAACACTATACAGAATCTCTCTTTCCCCATGTTATCTTTAAAATAAATAAATATATATATATATATATATATATATATATATATATATAATTAAGTAGTTGTTTCTGTCCCAGTATTTATCAGAACCTCTCATGCAGAAACATCCAGCTTTCATTTGAGTGGCTGCCGTGGTTTCTGAAGGCACAATGCCCAGTGATTGCAGCAGGTAGTCAGTATTCTCCCAGAGGAACACAATGGCTTGCACTGAGAGAACATGGATAACTGTTCATGCTATGTCCCGGTGCTTGTGTGTCTACTCACTCTGATGGCTGCTCTGCTTTTCTTCCTCAGAAAGCCTGGGACTCAGTGTGTGCAGCCCCAACTCCAATAGCCACCCCAGAAACGAACACTACACTGGTTTTGCACTTAGATAGACCTGGTTTCAAATCCCATTTCAACCATTTACTACCTGTTTGACTTTTCTGTGCAAGTCATTTTGTTTTCATAGCATGAGTTTGTGCATCTGTAAAATGGACACAATGCCACCATACTCACGGTGGAGGTAAACAGTAGCAATAATATGGGGCCTACTGATTTGATTTTTCAACACGTTGAATACAAACAAGACTTGCAGCAAGGCCTATTATAGTTGCAAGATGGGTTTTCTGGAAAGCAAGAAGTTGGGCTCTGATGCAGGCCCAGTGAAGACTTCAGATGACCACCCACAGGAAGTGTAGAGCTGGATGAGGCTTCAGAATTGCTGCCAGTTGAGGTGAGGGAGTTGGGCCTTCAGGCCGCCATGTTGTCAGTTGGTGGATACAGGCTGGTCCTGGAAGTTTTCTTCAGCTAGGGTATTCCCCTGTGAGGGCTGACAGCTGAGGGTCATAGCAGCACTCCCAGAAGCTGGGGGACTAAGTCCTGCATTTGTAAGGGGGGGGGGTCCAGGTAGTGCCTCACAGCATCCATCACTCCCAAACCTCAGAACTGGGCATAAAGAAAAGATCCTGAGCCTGACCAGGCGGTAGCGCAGTGGATAGAGTGTCGGACTGGGATGCGGAGGACCCAGGTTTGAAACCCCGAGGTCACTGGATTGAGTGCGGGTTCATTTGTCTTGAGTAGGGTCTCACCAGCTTGAGCATGGGGTCGCTGGCTTGAGCATGGGATCATAGACGTGACCTCATGGTCGCTGGCTTGAGCCCAAAGGTCACCACTGGCTTGAAGCCTCTGGCTTAAGCAAGGGGTCACTGGCTTGGCTGGAGCCCCTCAGTCAAGACACATATGAGCCTGACCAGGTGGTGGCGCAGTGGATAGAGCGTCGGACTGGGATGCGGAAGGACCCAGGTTCGAGACCCCGAGGTCACCAGCTCGAGTGCGGGCTCATCTGGCTTGAGCAAAGAGCTCACCAGCTTAGACCCAAGGTCGCTGGATCCAGCAGGGGGTTACTCGGTCTGCTGAAGGCCCGCGGTCAAGGCACATGTGAGAAAGCAATCAATGAACAACTAAGAAGTCGCAATGCGCAACGAGAAACTGATGATTGATGCTTCTCGTCTCTCTCCGTTCCTGTCTGTCTGTCCCTGTCTATCTCTGCCTCTGTTAAAAAAAAAAAAAAAAAAAAAAAAAGACACATATGAGAAAGCAATCAATGAACAACTAAGGTGCGGCAATTATGAGTTGATGCTTCTCATCTCTCTCCCTTCCTGTCTGTCTGTCTCTGTCTGTTCCTCTGTTTCTCTCTCACTAAAAAAAAAAAAAAAAAGAATATAGCCCTGGCCAGTTGATTTGGTGGATAGAGCATTGGTCTGGTATGTGGACATCCAGGGTTTGATCCCCCATCAGGACACACATGAGAGGCGGTTATCTGCTTCTCTTCCCCTTTCTCTCCCCCTTCTCAGAGCCAGTGGCTCGACTGGTTCAAGTGTCTCCCCAGATAGCTTGGTTGATTCCAGCATTGGCCCCAGATAGGGGTTGCCGGGTCAGGGTGCATGTGGGAGTCTGTCTCTCTATCTCTCCTCCTTTCATTTAAAAATAAAATTAAAAATATAATTAACATAAAACCTTCAAAACAGTGCCTGGTTTTTAACTAGTCAGAATAAATTTTGGTCAAATCATTTTCCTTCTTAGGCGTCAATTTTCTCCACTGTAAACCCAGAGTGCTAGGACTATATCACCCCTGAGACCCCTTCCAGCCTTGATGGTCTGTGATTCTACTGTCCTGTAAAGGTGGTGAGAAAGAAAGCGTAGCTAACGGGAGAGTATATGGGTGTCGAGACAGGCAGATCTAGGTTTAGATCCCAGCAACATTCTTACTACTATGTGAATTATTCAACTGTCCTCAGCCTTAATTCCCTACAGAGTGGTACATACAAAGCAGATTTGTTGTGAAGATGAAATGGAACTGTGTATCCATGGTTCCCCAACTGTGCTGAGATGCCCTGAGGCTCTGCAGTGAACTCATATAGGTACTACTATGGGATATTTCAAATTTTTGAGGGAAATACAATGACATCTGTTGGGAACCAGAGGTACGTGACTGTTTCAACATTTGATTGTGCTGCTTTCCTAGATGCCTTATGTCATATCTTCACAAAGCTGGGTTTCCTTTTATTTTCCTTTTTATTGATAGATTGATTTTAGAGAGAGAGGAAGGGAGAGAGAAACATTGATTGGTTGTCCCACTTATTTATGCACTCATTGGTTGATTCTTACATGTGCCCTGACTGGGGATCAACCCACAACCTTAGTGTATTGGGAGGGTGGTCTAATCACCTGAGCTACTTGACCAGGGCTGTCAATTTTAAGTTTAAATCAATTTAGAATAAAAGATAAAATTATGTTCCTCAAAATAGCCTCTGTCTATAGTATGAAAACAGGACTCCTTTCTCAAATACTCAGCTCTCAATATTTAAAATTAGAGTGGTTTTCATGTCTTATTGCAAATCAATTCTTAGGTGAGTGCTAATAACTTCTGCTTGCTTCTGATGGAAGCAAGTTAGTGTTAGAGGTGCCTTCCTTTTCCCTGACTTTAATTACTAAATGCAAACAGTGTTTGAAGCATACATAAGACAATCTTGTTCTTGGTTCTATCAAATATGGGGTTTAATAGCAGGAAACTAGGTCTACTGAGAACTTTATTCATTATAGGATTAAAGTCATAAACTAGAACTTTTGCCTGCAAACATTAATTTGCTTTAAAAAAACAAAACAACACACCAGGATATTTTTTGGCAGTTTATACTGAAAACGGAGGCTGTAGCTATAAAGATAGCTTCAAAACCTAAGTTCAGTTTTAGCCAATCTGCTTCAAAGTGTTTTTGATTTTTATTGTTCTTTTTGGTCTTTGTCCCTCTGGTAGTTCCACTGCAGGTTTAGAGCAAGATTTACATTTACTGCCTCTTCTCCTCTCCCTTATTGATCTGTTGCAAATGGCTCCTTTTTCGTCTAAAACTCACCAAATAATTTTTTGGAAGAAGAGATCTAAGCCTCCTAAAAACCCCTATATAAGTACATATGCTTAAGAAAAATGTCAGGGAAAGGTCTATTCTTCCCCTTCCACCCCTTTTTCAAATTTGAAAATAAGAAGCTGTAAGGGAAGCAAGTAGTCTTCTATGAAGTCTGTGTCCCTGACAAGGGTTAATTTACTCCTGTAAAAGCCTTGCCCATAGTGATGCCAGCCAATGGGGTCTCACCCTGATGAGGTAATGCTTTCTTTCCACACTTCATTGGTGGTTGTTCTCATTATTTGGTGTACTCCCAGAGGATGGGAAGTGGGCTTCTTTTAGGGATAATGGGAGCTTTTTAGCTCTTCTGAATCTTCAGTAGCGTGGCCCGCGCAGGGAAATGCTGAGAACAGGCTGTGTGCTTAGAGCCACTGGTGAAAACCTCAGGTTCCCCTTCGCGAGCAATTATAATAGATGTCCTGCCACCTGAGCCAGCTCTTCTACTTGGGGATGGAGGGGTGTCTTCTAGTCTGGCCCTTAATCTCCATCCCTTTGTCAGTGACTAGGATTTTCAGCGTTGAGAACTTGTGAGATGAGGTAGATGCTAAACTCGGAGGAGCTGAGAGAAAAGCCTAGGACAAACATATCTGGTAATGCTGGTTATCCTGCGACCTTGGGGCCCAGCAGTGTTGCAATTCTTAACCCTGAAGCAGTAGTGCTGACTGAGACATTTGCCTCCATAGCTCCCCCACAAAGCTGGAGGAGCAATGGTCAGGGAAACTTGGGGTTCCATCCATCTCACCTCTGCCCATTGCCTTTCACTTTGTCTCCCTTAGTTCTGGGAAATTGTGTGTGCTGTAGTGGCTGGTGTAGATCTTTTGACAAACAATCGTTCAACTGTGTCTCTGAAAGAACCTGGAGAATCCTTGGATCTGCTTTACACCAAAATCTATCTAGCCTGGCCTGTGGTGGCACAGTGGATAAAGCGTAGACCTGGAATGCTAAGGTTGCAGGTTCCAAACCCTGGGCTTGTCAGATCAAGGCACAAACAGGAAGCAACAACTACCAGTTAATGCTTCCCACTCCTCGCCCCCCCTAAAATCAATACATTAAAAAAAATCTATATAAATTTCCTGGGAAAGAGGAAGGAAGCATCCAATTCCAGGTTGTGTGCAGATAGGGAAACTGAGGCTGAAAGGTGAAGTTAATTATGAGTGAGGCGGGGATAATAGGCGAGTGCTTGTCTATTATTATTATCATTGTTATTATTATTATTTTGTAAATATCTGTTTGGCTGTAAGGCGAACAGAACATTTATTTTGCTTTCAAATTTTGGTCTAATTATGTTAACACGGAAGCGCGGCGAGCGGGGCGGGGCTGCAGCTTTGGAGAGGCTGCGCGCACCTGCCCGGCACCCGGAAGCCGTACAGGATGCATTCATTGATAGCACCTGGAGAACGCGCGGGGGCCTCTGGCCATCACCCGCTCTGTTGTTCGAGGGAAAGGCCCAGAGGGGACGCATGAAAGGCTTTGAGGCAACTTCGGGGGCGCCAAGGGAGCAGCAGTTTCTTGGAGACGACCGTAGTAGCTGTTTCCTCAGTCCTAATTGCCTGGGGTGAGAAGTAAACGCGCCTTCAGGTGTCAGTGCTGGCTTTCTATCCGGTAGCAGCGCACCAAGTCCTTCACTTACACTTAAGAATTAGACAACAAAGAAGCAAGAGGGTATATATACCCAGTATGGCTGAACTCTCTGAAGTATTTCAGGACTAACTTAAAAAGTGAACATTTAATAGGACCCTGCAACCACATGGGAAAAATCAGTAGGTAGAAACTTCTAAAAGAGAATTGAAGCAGAACGTATCCTGTGGACTCGGAGATCTGAAAGTGACAGAGTCCCCAAGGAAAATGAGCTCCTTGGGCAGCTCTGTGGAGCAGTCATCGATCTGTTTTGAAACATAATTTAGTTGTAAGAATCCGTTCTCTGACCTTCAAAGTTGAGCTTCACAGAGTGAGAGTCTGGGAGGTGAAAAGAATGAAATTTTACTCCATTTTGTTATTGAGCCCTGGGAAAGTGGCTCTTTTTCTGTGATCCAGTTTAACTGTCTTGAAATAGGAGAATCGCCCTGAATTTAAAGGAAGATTTTGTGAGTGAAAGGCCCAACCTAAATATTTAAAATATTTAAAATTCTGATAATATTGTCTGAAGCATCCTGAAACTACACCCATATGATAAAGGTATCCCTATCCTGGTCTCACCTCTCCCATTCCCCAACCACAGTCCTACCTGTTAGAGATCTGGCCCTTCTTAGATTAGATTTATAACAGAGAACAAAGAAAGACCAGGAAGAATGAAAAGTAGGAGGCTTCCAGGTTGAATTTGCAATCATAATATATGTTTATAGGATGACTCAGATAAAGCATGTGGAAGGTCTTTGTAACATGTCGACATGCTAATGAAAGGGGTTTTTGCTCCTCAAAAGAATAGAAACTATGTTTTATTTACTGGACCTCCATTGCCCAGCCCAGTGTCTGGCACATAGGTCCTTTAAAAAAAACCTTTAATTATTGGAAATATTTAATTATACAAAGGTAGAAAGACTAGTTTAATGCACTTCCACATGCCCCACTTCAAGCTATTATCAACTTATTACATAGGCATTTAATGCTTTTGGAAGAAAGGAAGTTTGGCAGCTTCTCAGACATAATTTACCCCCATCCTCCTTTTCTTTAGAAGATTAAGATCTCTATGAACAATAAATTGAGAAAATTACATTCCCTCTATCATTAGGTTAATCACATTTGAGAAAAACAGTGGTGAAATACTTAAGGACATTTTTCATTCTGGGTTAATAAAAAGAATAAAATAAACACCTTGATTAAATTTTTTTTTTAAATTTATTGATTTTTAGAGAGAGAGAAGAGAGAAAGGGGAGGGGAAGTGAGAGGTATTAATTCATAGTTGCTTCACTTTAGTTGTTCTTGTTTTGTGTGCCTTGACCAGGCAAGCCCAAGGTTTTGAACTAGAGACCTCAGCATTCCAGGTCGACACTCTTATCAAGGGCACCACCACAAGTCAAGCAAACATTTTGATTTTTTAAAGAGCAGAACGTCAAACAAACTATTTGCTACTCATGACTGTGATTGATAGTTTGTCCAGACTCAAAGTTCCAAAAAATAAAAAATAAAAATAAATAAATAAATTAGCTTGACCAGGTGGTGGCACAGTGGATAGAACGTTGGACTAGGATGAGGAGGACCCAGGTTCACAGGTTTGAAACCCAGAGGTTGCCAGCTTGAGCACGGGCTCATCTGGTTTGAGCAAAACTCACCAGCTTGGCCCAGGCCGGTTGGCTCAGTGGTAGAGTGTCGGCCTGGCGTGCGGAAGTCCCGGGTTCGATTCCCGGCCAGGGCACAGAGGAGAGGCGCCCATCTGCTTCTCCACCCCTCCCCCTCTCCTCTCTGTCTCTCTCTTTCCCTCCCGCAGCCGAGGCTCCATTGGAGCAAAAGATAGCCCGGGCGCTGGGGATGGCTTCATGGCCTCTGCCCCAGGCGCTAGAGTGGCTCTGGTCACGACAGAGCGATGCCCCGGATGGGCAGAGCATCGCCCCCTGGTGGGTGTGCCAGGTGGACCCCGGTCGGGCGCATGCAGGAATCTGTCTGACTGCCTCCCCGTTTCCAGCTTCAGAAAAATTAAAAAAACAAAACAAAAACACTCACCAGCTTGAGCCCAAGGTTGCTGGCTTGAGCAAGGGATCACTTGGTTTGCTGTACCCACCCCCTCCCCAAGGCACATATGAGAAAGCAATCAATGAACAACTAAGGTGCCGCAATGAAGAATTGATGCTTCTCATCTCTCTTCTGTCTGCCTGTTCCTATCTGTCCCTCTCTCTGTTTCTTTCACACACACACACACACACACACACACACACACACACATTAGCATGGCTGGTGCATATTGGGAGGTGACTGGAAACCATACAAGGCTCTAGGGCTGACTTGTCTGGACATCAGCCTTCTGCTTTGACTGATAATGGATTGTCGGGAGCCGATCCACAACTGCTGGCTGACAAGGTCACAGCAGAAGAAGATCAAAAACTGCTGATTGACCAAGTCACAGCAGAGAAGACCAATGGCTGCGGGGTGACAAAGTCACTGCAGTGAAGACCAATGGCTGCGGGGTGACAAAGTCACCACAAAGGATAGGCACAACGATACTCCCCCCTTTGACTTTTTGAATTAATCTGGCCTTATATCCCCCCTTTTCTGGGTGTGTGCTATTATTTGTGGCACAGGGATAATAGTACCGTGCTTTCCCTGTAGATCCGTAGTGATTTCTTTGGAAATGAGACAGAGAGTGTGAGTTCCACAGAAAAGCCTGCAAGCCCCTTGAACTGGGCTCATAGACATAAGAGGCTGGCTATGATATCCCTCGTAAAGGGTTAAGTTTGTAGGAGAATTCCTTCTTAATCATGATAAAAAGAATAGATTGTGACTTGTGACTTAGGAGGCAGTGGCTGTGCACAGAGCACCCTTGGGCCTTCACTTAACATTTTTTCCTCCCTAGCCTTTTCATGTGATAAGTAGAGAAACATTCCTTTCTTCTTTGATCTGCAAATAGTGGTATATTCTGAGAAGAATAGAGTCAGAACTTAACTAGTGTTTAAATATAATAAAATAGTAATATTTGACTAGACAATAGTATCTTAGGTAAGGTATAGTAGAATGGCCCATTGTGTGGCCTAGGATGAGAGCGTAGTCAGCAAGAAAAGAATGTTTTACTAAGAGAATTGTCTTTTGACTAAAGGCAATTGCTAGGCTTTCTCAATGAGATGTTTTCATGAGATTTAAAAATGTAGGGAAATCCATGGAATGTCCTGTGTTGCTGCTGGGCTATCTTGCAAGTACACTCTGCATATCTTTGGATGAAAGCTATTCTTGATGTTATGTTAATTTCTTTAGAGGCAAGCCTTTTAGAATCTTGTGAGAAAAAGTAGGACACTGCATAAACCCAAGGCCATTTACCTGAGCAAGCGGTGATCCATTGTTGTTGTCTACTAATCTCTCTCTGCCCCTTAACTCACTTTATAGTTAACTTTTAGAACTAATACTTTAAAAGCTTTTACTGATGTTGTTATCACTATTCAAGTTATTTTGTATTTTGAATGATTTGCTACCTGGTTTGTGACTCATAGATGTAAATTAACTGTTATCCGGAAACATGAAAACATAGTGAAACAAAAGTAATAATTAACACCATGTGATTGTAACTCGGTGTGCGTGTATAAAAAGGGAGCTATACTAGCATTTGGTAGAGATGCCTGGCAGTAAATGCTAACCGGAGAATAAAGAGAAAGAAAAGAATTCGGCTCTCTCACTCCATTTTCGCCGACGCTGTCTCCTCCTGTGGGACCCCTGGATCCCCCCTGGGGCTGGACCCCGGCAATGGATAAAATGGGGCCAAGGTCTCCATGTTTCTTGATGTTTCTATTTTATCTTCGACCTTTGTCCTGTGGGTTGGTTCTTTATCTTTAAGGACACAGATTATATATGCAGTCAAGTCTGATAATATTTGCCTGAACTGTCTTTTGGCAGTTTTCGACCTTGTTTTCTAGTAAGACCAGAGTGGTAAAATGCCTTCCCATGGTCTGGATTGAAATGGGCATGTAGCTACGAGGCTGTGAGTGTTTGGGTAAGTCACTTCCATTTGGGGTTTTCGTGTTTGATTAAAGTGAAGCTTTTTGGTATAGTGATTTGGTGGAGAAAGTAAAGCCTTTAGAGTAAAAAAGACCAGGGTTTAAATTTCATCTCCATATGTTTCTTATATTTTTCATGTGCTAAATGGGTTGTTTAAAAAAAAATTTTTTTTAGCCTGACCAAGCAGTTGCACAGTGGTTAGAGCACTGTCCTGGGATGCAGAGGACCCAGGTTAGAAACCCTGAGGTTGCTGGCTTGAGCGCGGGCTCATTGGCTTGAGTACAGGCTCATCAGCTTGAGCATGGGGTCACTGGCTTGAGTGTGGGATCATAGACATGACCCCATGGTTGCTGGCTTGAGCCCAGAGGTCACTGGCTTGAGCAAGGAGTCACTGGCTCATCTGGAGCTCCTTGGTTAAGGCACATATGAGAAAGCAATCCTTGAACAACTAAGGTGCCACAACTATGAGCTGATGCTTCTCATCTGTCTCCCTTCCTGTTTCTCAAAAAAAGTTTTTTTAAAGCACCAAGTGTGCATTTCCTGGCACATAACCAAGTGTTCGGTATATAGTAGCCACTTCTTTGATCAAAATGAGAAAATTTCAAGCAGAAAAATAGGCAATGGTGATGGATAGATAATTCACTGAATAAGAAATACAACTGGCCAGGAAGCATATATACAACCTCATTTATTTAGGGAAATGCAAATTAAATAAGTGTACTATTATTTTTGTTCATCAAAGTGGCAAAAAGTAAAAAAATATATACATAATATCCACAGTTGGTGAACATTTAAGCAATAGTCATTCTCCTATACTGTTCACAAAGCCTCTTCCAGGGTAAGTTTAGTAGTATCTATCAAATTTTAAGTGTGTTACTCTTTAACTCAGCAATTTTATTTCTTGGAATGTGTTATACACAAATTTACATGAGTGTACAAGCATTTATTACACTACTGATTTTTTTTTTTTTTTTTTTTTTGCAAGAGAGACAGAGAGAGGAACAGATAGGGACAGACAGGACGGGAGAGAGATGAGAAGTATCAACTCTTCGTTGTGGCACCTTAATTCATTGATTGCTTTCTCATATAGGCCTGGACCAGGGGGCTATAGCAGAACGAGTGACCCCTTGCTCAAGCCAGTGCCCCTGCGCTCAAGCTGGTGAGCAATGTTCAAGATGGTGACCTCGGGGTTTCAAACCTGGGTCCTCTCCAGCACTCTATCCACAGCACCATCGCCTGGTTAGGCTAAATTTTTTTCCCTCATTTTTCTTTAGCATTTTACTCTATATGTATGTATTCCTAAATCATCTTCCTCTCTTTTTTTCCTCCTAGAAATGCTAATTGTTATTGTATTAGTTTTTTCATATTGCTCTAACAAATTGCCACAAACTAAATGGCTTAGAACAACATAAATTCATATGTGGGGTTAGGAGCTATATTGGAAGTCTCTGTACCTTCCACTCAATTTTGTTTTGAACCCAAAACTTTTCTTAAGTCTATTTAAAAAAAAAAAGACTTAAGTACTAGCATTATGGGAATCTGAGAACTCTCTTATGCAATCCTTGTAACTTTTCTGTAACTCTATAATTATTCCAAAATTAAAAAAGAAAAGCCCTGGCTGGTTAGCTCAGTGGTAGAGCATCAATTTGGTGTGTGGAAGTCCCGGGTTCGATTCCCAGTCAGGGCACACAGGAGAAGTGCCCAATTGCTTCTCCACGCCTCCCTCTCTACTTTCTCTCTCTTTCCCTCCCACAGCCAAGGCTCTATTGGAGCAAAGTTGGCCCCGGTGCTGAGGATGGCTCCATGGACTCTGCCTCAGGTGCTAGAATGGCTCCAGTTGCAACGGAGCAACATCCTGATGGGCAGAGCATCGTCGCCCCCTGGTGGGCATGCCGGGTGGATCCCGGTTGGGCACATGCAGAAGTCTGTCTCTCTGCCTCCCTGCTTCTCACTTCAGAGGAAAAAAAAAGGAAAAAAAAAACCAGACCCCCCACCCCCACACACAAATTTATTATCTTCCAGTTCCATGGTCAGAAGTCTGATTTGGGCCTGACCTGTGGTGGCGCAGTGGATAAAGCGTCGACCTGGAAATGCTGAGGTCGCCAGTTCGAAACCCTGGGCTTGCCTGGTCAAGGCACATATGGGGAATTGATGCTTCCAGCTCCTCCCCCCCTTTTCTCTCTCTGTCTCTCCCTCTCCTCTCTAAAATGAATTAAAATAAATAAATAAATAAAAAACTATCTCCTAAAAAAAAAAAAAGAAGTCTGATTTGGGTCTCATTGAGCTCAAGTTAGAGCTCTAGGGAAAATTTTGGAGCCTCCAGGGAAGAATCCAATTCCTTGCTTTCTTAGCTTCTTAAGGCTGTTTTTTTACAGGGCTTTAATATTTACATCTCCTCCTTTCACTAGAGGTCAAGGGTGGGGCTGATAATTTGTTACGAGGTATTGGTGATAATTTATTCTGAGGTTATAGTTCTTAGAATCTTACCTATAGAACTCCCAAAGGATTTACTTTTGCTAATAGTTGGTGCCTGGGAGCACTAACAAAATCAACTCTTAGGGTTTTCTGGCTCCCCATAAAATGCTTGCAAACTAATTTAGGAACTCTCAGAGGAGAGTTATTTTCTTTTTTTCTATTCCATCCTCAAAGTGAAGATAGTCAGATATCATTATACTTTCCCTCTGCAGGTCAGGTAATTTTCTTGTTCTGCCCAGATAAAGTGACACTTAGGACACTTAAGCTGAATTTAGGCTTGCTGAACAATAAGCAGGAGTCAGCCACGCACAGGCATATCACCTTGTGTTCAGCACAAGGCAGGAATCATGTCTAGTATGTTCACTACGGTGTCTCCGCACTTAACACTACCTGGCACATACTATGTGCTCAATAAAATTTTAAGTGTGTAAATAAGTAGTACCAAGGTATTTCAGGTAAAGAAAAAACAATTATAAAGCAAACAAGAAAAAACAAATAGCCAAGCCTTATTAAATAGCAACAAATTTGGTTAAACTAAGGGCCATTTATTTATTTATTTATTTATTATTTATTTATTTCAGAGACAGAGAGAGAGTCAGAGAGAGGGATAGATAGGGACAGACAGACAGGAACAGAGAGAGATGAGAAGCATCAATCATCAGTTTTTCATTGCCACACCTTAGTTGTTTATTGATTGCTTTCTCATATGTGCCTTAATCACGGGCCTTCAGCAGACCCAGTAACCCCTTGCTCAAGCCAGTGACCTTGGGTCCAAGCTGGTGAGCTTTTGCTCAAACTAGATGAGCCGCGCTCAAGCTGGCGACCTTGGGGTCTCGAACCTGGGTCCTCTGCATCCCAGTCCGACGCTCTATCCACTGCGCCACCGCCTGTTCAGGCCCACTTATTTTTTAACAGGTGTTTTTATAGTACTTGTTTTTGCAGGTGTTTTTATAGTACTTGTTTTTGGTAAGACGCTTATTCAGGATACAGACAGTGTCACAAGCTAATAGGGATAATAAGAACTATAAAACTTCTCCCCTGTGTACACAGTTTAGTTTCTCTTTCACTATGGAACCCTAAAATAAGGTTGTGAGCCTTCATGGCTCCTCTGCTGATGAGTTTGAGGATTGGGAAAGCACTAAATGCTTCTGCAAATCATCAGACCCTTGTCTTTAATGGAAAGGAGCAGTCAAGTGTAAATGTTTAGCAAAAATATGGTTGTACAGAGTTAGATTGCAATGTGCAAATATTTGGGCTGTCAGTTTGCTATAGAAGGTGTGGTCCCAATAACAGGAGTTTGAGAAGGAGCCTGACTGGTCACAAGGTAGGAAGGGCAAAAAGCCTAAAGCCTCTAAGGAAGAGGTAGGGCAGGCAGAATGGTGAGACCCTCCTACCTATATTGTTATATACACACATATATATAAAACAATAAAAGTTTTGATTGTGGAAAAATTATCTAGTTGACCATAGGAGTTTAATGAAGCCCAAACGACTTACTCTTATAGCTGATGATCTCATTGGTTTATATTATTGTAAGACACTGAATTTCGAGTTATCGAGCCAAAAATGTAGACTTGGTGAAGATAACAGTTACTGTCAATTGTTCCAGCTCCCAAATTGGATGCACCAATAGCATGTGAGTGAATACAGAAGCTGAAATCAACATTATGTTAACTTTGGTTCTATTCCAAAAGCATTTCTATTCCAGAGACATGTATGATGAAGATTTTTCAGGGCAGAGATCATGATTATATCTCTTAACACAGTGTCTGGCCCTTAATAGTTGCTCAAGAAATATGTGTTGAATAAATAAACGGCATAAAGGTTAATTTGGGTCGCTAAGATCAGAACAGTATTTGCCATTATTTTGGAAACTGGCGTGGGAGCTGTACACCCTGGAACAGTTTCTTCTCTTTGCAGCTAGTAATGTTTTTTTGTTTATGAAGAACATGCATTCTTGCACACTGGCACAAAGATCCTGGGGGAAGGGGCACAACAGATTTCCACTGCATTCCTCAGAACCAGCAATACTACTCTGTTTTGGTGAGTTGTTTCTTTATCAGAAGATTTGAGTTTTGTTGGAGTTTTAGCCCATTTTTCCCAGTAGAGATTAAGTACTTCAAGGAAATGAACATTAATTACTCAGGCTGATTGAATTTGATAGCATTTTACTGCTCAGTGGGAGTCAGAGTCCTCTCTTTCCCCCTGCCCTTCGCACAAAAATAATAGCATCTACTTTCCAACCCTTATCTACACTTGTATCTTTCTAAAAAGAAATTATTTATTTTTAAATTTATTGATAGAAAGAAAGGGAGAGAGAGAAACATTGATTTATTACTCCACTTATTCATGCATTCACTGGTTGACCCTTGTACATGCCCTGACTGGGATCAACCCTTGGCATATCAGGACAACACTCTACCAACTTAACTACTGGGCCAGGGCTACAGTTATGTCTTATGCTAGAAGTGGGCAGTGTAAATATGCTTCTAATTAAGGTGAGGTGTGCTTACATTTGTTGTAATTCATGAGGTTCAGAAGATCTTAAAAATAGCACCAAGAATTTGGGGGTTCTTGGTGGTTCTTTGTTATCATTTAAAAATAAGTGGACAGGGTCTTGGCCGGGTAACTCAGCTGGTTAGAGCATTGTCCCAATATTCCAAAACTGCAGGTTTGATCTCTGTCAGGGCACATACAAGAATAAACCAATGAATACATAAATAAGTGGAATAACAAACTGATGTTTCTTTCTCTTTCTCTCTCTCCCTTTCTCTCTAAAAACCAAAAAATAGAAATAAAAATAAAAATAAATAGATATTTAGGAAATTCTGCCAAGAATGTTTTCCACATGGGGCCTCATCACTGGCAATAAAATCCCAGATGTGGTTGCAAAATATTTCCAGACTTCTTTAAGCCTCTGAAAGAGTATAGAAGCAGTGAAAAAAAATGGTAGAATATGGCATACCAATTTATTTTTGTGTTATTTTTCCTTTTAAACTAATATGGACTCTAAGGTGCATTTAGGTTCAGTACCTTGACCAGAGTCACATGACTAGTAAGTGACAGGGCTGGGATGCAAATGCAGGTTCTTATTACAAGTCATTATTATTATTACAAGTTCAGTGTTTTTATTCTATGTCCAACATTTGTAAGTATTGAATGTTTGTTGTGTCTGTTTTATAGAATTGATGGGGATGGGATATATCTTTTTTTTTTATAAATAAATTTTTATTTTAATGGGGTGACATCAATAAATCAGGGTACATATATTCAAAGAAAACATGTCCAGGTTATCTTGTCATTCAATTCTGTTGCATACCCATCACCCAAAGAGAGATTGTCCTCCCTCACCTTCTATCTAGTTTTCTTTGTGCCCCTCCCCCTCCCCCTCTCCCTCCTTCCCTCCCCCCGCCCCCGGTAACCACCATACTCTTGTCCATGTCTCTTAGTCTCGTTTTTATGTCCCACCAATGTATGGAATCCCGCAGTTCTTGTTTTTTTCTGATTTACTTATTTCACTCCGTATAATGTTATCAAGATCCCACCATTTTGTTTTAAGTGATCCGATGTCATCATTTTTAATGACTGAATAGTATACCATGGTGTATATGTGCCACATATTCTTTATCTAGTCTTCTATTCTTTTTTTTTTTTACAGTGAGTAAAGCCTTTAAGCAAACTCTTGGCCAATACAGCAAGAATCCAAAAAGAGTAGTGTCCTTAACCTGTTCACCAAGTCCAAGTTGGCTCCAACACCATGCCAAATCCCTGAAAAATGCAACCCAACCCCAGTTCAGTCTGTTAGGAGCTGTCACAAGGAGCAGGAGTCCAGGAAAAGTCCACATCCTGGAAAAGTCCACATGGCACTGGAATTGTTGTCATAATTCTATACTTTGCAGCTCACGTCCAAGTCCCAGTGACTGCTGCTTCTAGCTGGTAATGATTCAGGTAGACTGGAAAAGCCATCTGCAGCATGAGTGGAGATAGAGCTTCTGTTCTCCTCTGCCTGGAGAGATGAGACCAGGTTGCTTTTCCATGGAGTTCTCGACTGTGGCTTGGTAAAGAGAACCTTGGGATACACTAAGCTGGGTGACAAAGGTAGATTCATAATAGAAGTTGGCAAAAGGGCAAAAGAGAGCTCTAAATTAGGAGTAGGTCCCAGCCTGAAATATGAGTGGGGCATTGAGGTAGGAGGAATAAAGGAAACACTATATATTAAACAAAGCAGCAGAAAATGGGACTATCAACACCCACAACAGAGATCTTTGAGGGAAGAATAAAAAACCTGACTATTCAGGCAAGACATAGTTAAGTGGCCCTTGTGCAAATGAGATCAGTTTACCTGCTTCTTGGAGGAAATACCCTAGGCTTGTCCACAGTGTCGTAGATGGGGCCGACGGCCCTGGGCACCTTCAGCCTTCAGTGGTGAACCCCAGCATTCTGGGCAAGGTTAGGTCATAAGTGGCTGGAGCAGGGCTGGAAGAGACTGAACCCTCCCTTAGAGGAGCGAGGGGGAAGCCTACCTTCCAGTGTCCCTGTTTCCTCACAGCAGAGGCATGTAAGTCTGGCAGGCTTTAGCACTAGGCTCAAGAGCAGGCACTTCTGATTGTCTCGAAGCCATTGAAAATCTGGGATCCAGGTGCTTTTTCTATACAGGGTTCAGAGCTGAGTCCCTGCCACCAGAGTGAGATGATGTGATGATTACGCTGACAGATAGATGTTAATGAGGAACATTGTCCAGCTGCTGCAAATTAGTCAAGTTGCTTGGGAAGAGTCCATCCATTCCAGAAGGTCTAGTTCGCAGCCGTGGAGCTGGCTGCAGCCCGAGCTCCTGCACTAAACAGGCTCTGAGGACCCACGACTCTCTACAAGTTGTGGAGCAGTCGGTGACCCAATCCATGGTGTCGGGATATATCTTTTTGGCTCTTGCTGGCGACTGTGGTTTGTTTCTTTCATTTTTTTAAAGATTTTATTTATTGCCTGACCAGGCAGTGGCACAGTGGATAGAGTGTCAGCCTGGGAGGCTAAGGACCCAGGTTTGAAACATTGAAGTCTCCAGCTTAAGCGCAGGTTCACCAGCTGGAGCGTGAAGTACTAGCTTGAGTGTGGGATCCTAGACATGACCCCGTGGTCACTGGCTTGATCCCAAAGGTTGCTGGCTTGAAGCCTAAGACTGCTGGCTTGAACAAGGGGTCACTGGCTTGCCTGAAGTCCCCCCGTCAAGGCACATATGCAAAAACAATCAATGAACAACTAAGGCCGCAACTATGAGTTGATACTTCTCATCTCTCTCCCTTCCTGTCTGTCTGTCCATCTACTCCCCTCTCAAAAATAAAAACAAAAAGAAAATAAAAGATTTATTGAATTTAGAGAGAAGAAAGAGAGAGATAGAAAGGCAGGGGGAAGAAGCGGGAAGCATCAGCTGGTAGCTGCTTTGTGTATGTGCCTTTACTAGGCAAGCCCAGGGTTTCGAACCAGCAATCTCAGCATTCCAGGACAATGCTTCATCCACTGCACCACCACAGGTCAGGCTCTTTCTTTTTTTAAAAAAAATTTATTTACTTACTTGAGAGAAAAACATCAATTTGTTGTCCTACCCATTCATTCATTAGTTGATTCCTGCAAGTGCCCTCATCTGGGATCAAACCTGCAACTAGGACATACTGGAAGGATGCTGGAAACAATTGAGCTACCTGGCTAGGGGGTGTGGCTCGTTTCTTATGAACATTGTATTAAAAAAGATAATACCAGCCTTGACTGAGTAAAAGTTAATCTAAATGCTAGTACTCAAATAGCCTTGGTCAGAGATGAGATCAGTAAGGGTGAGGAGGGTATTTGAATAATGAAAGCTTCCTACTGATGGCACAAGACAAAGGCTTAACATTCTACTAAGTCTGGAAAAGCTGCATTCAATCAAACTAATCTATGTTTGGGTGTGGAGGGGGGAGAAATCACTTTGCATTCTCTTCTTTATTATATGCGGCTTAAGTGTCTGTTTGTCGCCGATAGCTTATTGGTTGCTTGCGTAACTGTACTAGCCAATGGGGTGAAGTTGCCACGGCTGAATGCAAATTGAGCGTGTCAGGGGGAAGGTGAACATTTGTTTGCATTGGCAATCATCTGTTTTACATAAAAACTACGTCTTAATGCAATTTCTTTTAAGAATGCCTCCTAGAAAATACAGCACTGAAGAGGAGAGAAAAGGAGCTAAAGCTGCACAAAAATGGCTTTCTCAACAAAAAGAAACCACTGAGCAGAGAAAGACAAGGCTTGCTTCAGTCGCAGAGCAAATGCATCTTTCTCGGCAAAATGAGACTGATGAGCATAGAGAAACAAGGCTTGCCTCAGATGCAAGACAAAAAAAGCCTGTCTCGACAAAATGAGTCCCTTGAACAAAGGCAGGAGAGAAATGCAAAAAAAACGACAGAATAATGCTGACCGAAACACAAAAAGGATTAAAACATATTTAAATCACCTTTATTTATTGAGCTAGTGGTGGCTCTTAAGAAATGTACCGCCAGTGGTTTCCTTCATTGCACTCTACTTTAAGCAATTAAGCAAGTAGAAGGGGGAAACCCCGTGGGGCACTAAGCAAAGGGGCGTCCTTGCCGCCTGCCCTGGGTAATTCAGTTTGAATTAGCAGACACCTTTGCACAAATCATTTTAATTACAATTTATAATATCTAGAACAGCGGTCATTTTGTATGACCACCGGGCTTTCTAGTTAAATAATAAGGGTACTAGTTGTAAAGTAACTACAGAGACAGAACTACTCCCTGACTTCAAGTCTCATCCCAGTGACACTGGTTACTCTGGGGAGGCAGGCATACTGCAGTCCTCTCTGGCATCTAGGACATGGTTGGGGAGAGGCAGTGAATATTCCTTCCATGGTGATTTGACTTATGACTTTACTTCTGAAAGGCATAAAGCTTCTGCTCAGATAAGTTGGGTAAAATGGATTTTCCCTGGGCTATAAAAATCTCATCTCAAGTAATCATTTTCCTGGAAGGCTTCACCTCTAGAGGAAGTCTTAGATCATACCAGTCACTTCTCATCCTGGCCAAATAGCTATCTGAAATGCTGTTTTTGACACTAGTTATATATTAAAACATGACTTCTATCTGTATCTGTAGGAAAAAAAGAAAAAGTGATGTAATTTTGAGGTGTTCTCATAGTGACTACCAAGTGTAGAAATTCCATTTTGTTACAAGATGTTAAATCGAGACACTTCTCCAAAGAAGATATACAGATGGCCAATAGGCATATGAAAAAATGCTCAACATCACTAATCATTAGAGAAATGCAAATTAAAACCACAATGAGATACCACCTCACACCAGTCAGAATGGCGCTCATTAACAAACCAACACAGAATTAGTGCTGGCAAGGATGTAGAGAAAAGGGAACCCTCCTGCACTGCTGGTGGGAATGCAGACTGGTGCAGCCACTGTGGAAAACAGTATGGAGATTCCTCAAGAAATTAAAAATCGAACTGCCTTTGACCCAGCCATCCCACTCTTAGGAATATATCCTAAGAACACCACATCACTGATTCAAAAGAAGAAATGCACCCCCATGTTTATGGCAGCATTGTTTACAATAGCCAAGATCTGGAAACAGCCCAAGTGTCTGTCAGTGGACGAGTGGATTAAAAAGCTGTGGTACATATACACAATGGAATACTATGGGGCCATGAAAAAGAAGGAAATCTCACTTTTTGCAACAACATAGATGGACCTGGAAACTATTATGTTAAGTGAAATAAGCCAGGCAAAGAGAAAAATATCATATGACCTCACTCATTTGAGGAATCCAATGAACAATGTGAACTGAGGAACGGAATAGAGGCAGAGGCGGGATCAAAGGGACCAGAGGAAAGTGGACAGAGGGAAAGGGGATGAGAGCATGGAATCAAGGAAGATAAAGAGATTGGTGAAATTATATACATATAACAGTGTTATAGAGAGCAGAAAAGCAAATCCTGAAGGGAAGGGGGGAGGGCAATGGGGAGAGGGGGGCAAGGAGGATGTTGAGGGGAACATGGGGTTGGGGGATGCATTCGGTGGTATACTTGAATCTATGTAAACACAATAAATTAAAATCAATAAAAAAAGATGTTAAATCGAAGTTACATTTTTAGCCAGACAATTCTTTATTGTGGGGAAGGCTGCCCTATGCATTGTAGGATGATTAGCAGCATCCTTGACCTCTACCCACAAGATGCTAATAGTACCTTCCCAGTTTTGACAACTAAGTGTCTCCAGCCATGACCTAAAAAAAAGTCATCCTCAGTTGAGAACTATTATTTTAACTGGAGCACCAAGATATTTTAAATGCTCCGCCCCTCCAAACCTCACTAAAGTGAGTTCTGAAATGGACTTCCCATAGAAATGAAAGGATTTAGACAAAATCAGGTAGATAAGTCTAAATTTTCACAGCAAGTTACAAAAGGTCAAGGGAAAATTGTTGAGTAGTTTTTGGAGACTGTTGCTGATATGCTCTGATTGATTCTTACCTCAGATGCTTGCTTGCCTTTTACGTTAAGCTGAGAGGGACCTAAGATGGAACTACTCAGGTACTTGAGATGTGTCTCTTGCCTTTGGAGGGGCACAGTGGACCTGTGTCTACTCCTGTCAGGGAAGTACAGAGGACAGAAGGACCAGCAGCTGTTTCAGCAGCATAGGAATACTGAAGCTGTGCTGGAACTGGCCTATACTCACAAGTCAGTTTGGGCAAGAAGTGTGTGACCTTCATGTGGACTATAAGGAGCCAATAGCCTAAACAGCACCATTAGAAAAATGTTTTGTCCAGAAACTTCACTTCTCTCTATTGGAAAATAGTCACACTAATTTAGTTTGGCCAAAACACTTTACTGCCACCTCCTGGAAAACTGTCAAAATAAATATATGCATCACCAACAAGGACGAAGTGAACAACACTCCCTAGGGCCCTGGTTGGCAAACTGCTCTTTGGCCCCTTGAGTGTGGCTCTTCCACAAAACACCACGTGTGGGTGCTACCTCGATGAGGAATGTACCTACCTATATAGTTTAAGTTTAAAAAATTTGGCTCTCAAAAGAAATTTCAATCATTGTACCGTTGATACTTGGCTCTGCTGACTAATGAGTTTGCCGATCACTGCCCTAGGGTATGGAGTATGCAACCTTGCAAACAGGCCAATGAGACAGTTTATCTTAGATCCTACCTGACAGGCCCTTTACAGAGAAAAACAGGTCTCAACAGACAAGAAGTTGCAGGTGGTCCATCAGATTCTTAGGTGTTGAAAGAGGAAGTAAATACTGCCAAAATAGAGTGCTCTTGCTCAGATCAGTGGAGCTATGGAGGGGAAAGCACTGCAGAATGGGGATGGTGTTTTCTGAAATAACCATAAAAGCATCGATTAGAAAAAAAGGCAACTTTAAACATCTACCAGGCCCAGAGTGTTAAACCATCACATAGAAGTAAAAGTTAAGAACTTTCCTGGCCCTGGCCAGGTAGCTCAGGTTGCTGACATGCCAAGGCTGCAGGTTTGATCCCCAATCAGGGCACATACGAGAATCTACCAGTGAATGCATAAATAAGTGGAACAACAAATCTCTCTCTCTCTCTCCCCCTTTCTCTCTAAAATCAATAAGTAAAAAAAAAAAAAACAAAACCCCACAACTTTTTTGTTTCCCTTTCCCTTCCTCTCTCCTCCTCCCTTTGAATTTGGCTGGCAAGCTGGCAGAGTGCTAGAAAGACCAAGCATGATGCCCCTTCACAGCAAGGAGTGAACTAGTGTCCTTAGCTGGAGAAGAGGGAAAAGGTTCACTCTTTGTGACTCAATGACCACAGGACTTCCTATTCTAAGAGGGACCACAGAACTGATGGAACCTATCTGAATCAGATCTATTCCCACGGCACAGGTTTAAGAGATGGCAAAAGATAACAACAAAGGTGTTTTGTCATTTTTTTATGACAGGATTAAAAAAAATTTTTTTTAATTCATTCAGTTTAGAGAGGAGAGAGGAAGGAAGGAGCAGGAAGCATCAACTCCCATATGTGCCTTGACCAGGCAAGCCCAGGGTTTTGAACCAGCGACCTTGGTGTTCCAGGTCAATGCTTTATCCCACTGCACCACCAATGGTCAGGCACAAGGTATTTTGTCTTGTTTTAAAAATTGAAAACAGTATGTTGAACATAGTGGTTACCTATTATAAAGTAGGATCTGGAAAGGATATATTCCAAGGACAAGTTCTTGAATTTTAGAGAGGAAAATAGTCATTATTATTTTTTTGAGAGAAACAGGGAGAGAGAGACAGAAACATTGAGCTGTTCCTGTATGTGCCCTGATTGGGGAATTGAACTGGCAACCTCTGTGCTCCCAGACAATGCTCCAACCAACCAAGACATTGGCCACAGCTGTCATTAAATCAGTTCATTTGTTTTTTGAGAGCCCATACCTTGGGCGTAAGGTACGTAAGTGCAAGGGAGCCCTGTCCTCTGGGAACTTACAGTCATGAGCTTCAGACTCAGAGTAAAGTACAGTGAGTCCGTAAAGTCATGGTGCACTTTTGACCAGTCACAGGAAAGCAACAAAAGACGATAGAAATGTGAAATCTGCACCAAATAAAAGGAAAACCCTCCCAGTTTCTGTAGGATGATGTGGCAGCATGTGTTCATGCGCAGATGATGACGTAACACCATGTAGACAGCGGAGCAGCCCACGGCCATGCCAGTCAAGATGTGGACGGTACAGAGGAAAGTTCAGTGTGTTCTGTGGCTCGCTAAATTCGAATTCGTGACCAAAGTGCAATGTGAATATCGGCACGTTTATAACGAAGCGCCACCACATAGGAATAACATTACTCGGTGGGATAAGCAGTTGAAGGAAACCGGCAGTTTGGTGGAGAAACCCCATTCTGGTAGGCCATCAGTCAGTGACAAATCTGTAGAGGCTATATGGGATAGCTACCTAAGGAGCCCTAAAAAATCTGTGCGAGAGCCCACATCGAACTGCACTGAATAGATATGAAACTGGGAGAGTTTTATTTTTATTTGGTGCAGATTTCACATTTCTATCATCTTTTGTTGCTTTCCTGTGATCGGTCACAAGTGCACCATGACTTTACGGACACACACTGTACTTATTACAATCACTTATGTCAACAAGAGCCTATGTTACAAAGGTGGAGCAGGTTCAGGAGGATTTTTTTTTCTTTTGTATTTTTCTGAAGCTGGAAACCGGGAGAGAGAGTCAGACAGATTCCTGCATGTGCCCAACTGGGATCCACCCGGCACGCCCACCAGGGGGCGAAGCTCTGCCCACCAGGGGCGTCGCTCTGTTGCGACCAGAGCCACTCTAGCGCCTGGGGCAGAGGCCAAGGAGCCATCCCCAGCGCCCGGGCCATCTTTGCTCCAATGGAGCCTTGGCTGCGGGAGGGGAAGAGAGAGACAGAGAGGAAGGAGAGGGGGAGGGGTGGAGAGGCAGATGGGCGCTTCTCCTGTGTGCCCTGGCCGGGAATACCTGGGACTTCTGCACGCCAGGCCGACGCTCTACCACTGAGCCAACCGGCCAGGGCCAGATTTTTAACTCTAACAATTTATTCTCGTGATTTTTACTAGATTATGATTAGGCTTTAGAAGCAATCATTTTGTCCATTTTTCAAGCATGTAATTACAGGTAAAACTTTCATTTAAGATGTCTAAAGAGAGATGCAAGGTTGACTGCATAGGTTACATCCTGATTGGGCTTTTATGAAACCAGGGTCTGTCTGATCCTCAGTTTGGCAACTTCAAAAACTTACATTTCACTTCACTCAAACTTTATCAGGCTCTGAGAAGTTGAATTGTTTTTATTATTTATTTTTTAGAGAGAGGAAGGGGGAGAGACACAGAGAGAAACATTGATTTTTTTCCTGTATGTGCCTTGACCAGGGATCAAACCAAAAACCTTTGCGTATTGGGAAGACACTCTAACCTACTGCACTATCCGGCCAGGGCAGACTCTGAGAAATTAATTTGGATAAAATAACTCTATAATTCCACCCAGTGGACAGAGGCTGTTATTAATTGAGAAAGACTGTATAGCTAGTATAACTAGAATCAGTCATGTGCCTTGGACAATTGTTTCTTACTGGGTGTGCTGATTTACTGAGACCCCTTGAGTGATGGGAGGGCTACTTGATAAGTTTGGAATCACAGTAGGGCCTTTGTATGTTCTTAATGAATGTTCAGAATTTAAGTATGGTAGATATAAACTCAAAAAAGGTAGGAATCTTACTTGCTGATGTAACCCAAAAAACTAAAACATAGTAAACATTAAATAACTGTTTGTTGACTGAGTGATTGAATCTGAATTAAGTTTTTAACTGTCCTGATAATGGGTACTGGTCCTGGTCATTAGAATCATTAACCTCTCTCCTGGTGGTTAGTAACCTCTCACCTGGAGAGAGTGGGAGCTCACAATACTTTTGTGTGTGTGTGTGTGTATGCACGTGTGTGCATATTTTTCCAAAGTTAGAAGTGGGGCAGCAGTCAGGGTCTTGCATGCCCCCAACTGGGATTCACCCAGCATGCCCACCATGGGGCAATGCATTGCCCATCTGGGGCCTTGCTCTGCTGCAGTCTGGAGCCATTCTAACGCCTGAGGTGGAGGCCATGGAGCCATCCTCAGCGCTCGGGGCCAACTTTGCTCCAATGGAGCCTTGGCTGTGGGAGGGGAAGAGATAAGTGAGGAAGGAGAGGGGAAAGGGTGGAGAAACAGATGGGTGCTTCTACTGTGTGCCCTGGCTGGGAATCCAACCCGGGACTTCCACATGCTGGGCTGACGCTCTACTGCTGAGCCAACCTGCCAGGGCCTCACAATACATTCTTATTCAGTTTCTGCTGGTTCTAGACTCCTTATGAACCCCACCCTCTTTTTATGACAGCATTAACTGGTCATATGACACTTAGGTTACTCTCTCTGATGCAATTTGGGAGCCACTTGGCCTCTGTAACACATTTACAGATCATCTCATAGGGTGACTTTTTTTAAAAATCGTGTTCCAAGTTTTATGAGGGTTCTTGGTTTACATCTAGTTTACTGACTTCCAGCTAGGCAGGTAAGGGTACAAGTGAATTGTGGTGGTGTTTTTTTTTCTTTTTAGCGAGAGAGACACAGAGAGGGACAGATAGGGACAGACAGGAAGGGAGAAAGATGAGAAGCATCAATTCTTTGTGGTATTTTAGTTGTTCATTGATTGCTTTCTCATCTGTGCCTTAGGAGGTGGCACACAGCTGTGCCAGTAACCCCTTGCTCAAGCCAATGACCTTGGGCTTCAAGCCAGCGACCTTTGGGCTCAAACCAGTGACTATGTGGTCGTGTCTATGATCCCACGCTCAAGCCAGCAACCCCACATTCAAGCTGGTGAGCCCACACTCATACCAGCAACCTCGGGGTTTCGAACCTAGGTCTTCTGCATCCCAGGCCCACGCTCTATTCACTACATCACCACCTGGTCAGGCCAAATCGTGGTGGTTTGTATTTTTCAGACATCAGAATTCTTTGTACAGGTGTGATCTGCCCACTGCCAAGGAGTCCAAGGCAGAACACTGGGTTCTACTCAATGGATCATCTCAAAGCTGGTAACAGACTGAAGCAAAGCAGACACTGGTGAATATACAAACCTTTGTGAGCCTGCGGGAGCTGCAGGGTCGGTCTAGGTGGCTATGCAATCAAGTACAGACTCCCCAGGCTCAGGGAGTGCCTCATTTCTCTCTTCCTCCTTTTATCTCTGCTTCTCAAACTCTGGTTTAGTAGAGAAAGCTCCCTGTGAGCATGTTGCCTATCGACTTCCATATTCCCAGACTCTCTCGGCACCAGAGGCATCTATACTTTCTTTGGAGTCTAGGTCATGTCCTTAGAGGAAGAGGGCGGGGGACGGGCACAATCTAAACCCCATCGCTGGCAATAGGAACGTGAGTCACCGCCTCGGTCTGCCCTGCGGTGTCTGTTAAAGTCTCCGCGCTCCTAATCTCCACAAGGGAACCCAGGTATTCTGGCCTCTGCAGGGGGGCACGACCCTCTGCAGAGACCAAGAGCGACCTCGGTCTTCCGACTTGGTCCTTTATACCTCCTACATCCTCTCCCTAGTGCCCTTTATCTTCTTTCCTACCTCCCCAGACTGAGGACCCTCAGGCCAGCGCCCGGCTTCTCGAACCCTAACCTACAGCCCAAATCTGAGAGAAGCACTGCGTTCCCGAAGCCCGCCGACTCCAGGTAGACGGCCCGCCCCCGCCTCTCACTCGCCCCGCCCCCGCTTGTCCCGCCCCCTCCCACGCACGTCACGTCCGGCCCGGCCCCTGCCTGTCCTCCGCCCTCCGCCCTTTCCCGCTCGCCGTTAGGGAGGCTCTGCGCCTCAGCTGCTGTCTCCGTCGCCGTTCCCGCCCCCTCTCTCCCGCGTCTCCACTGCCACCACCACCGGGAGCTTTCGGGGGTCGCTTATCGGGCTGGCCCTGTGCCTCAGCCATCGCTTCAGCCTCTCGTCAGCAGCCTCCTTAGGAAAAGGCTTGCCGGCCGCGGAGCCACTCGAGGCCTCAGCTCTCATTTTCTTGCCGTCGCCGCGGGTCCCGAAGAAGCGGCTGCGGCCGGGGAACGGGACGTCGCGGTTCCAACGGTAGGCGAACGGGCGGGTACCCGTACCTGCGCATGCGCGGGTCGCTGGTGGCCGCGGCTTCCCCCCTCTGCCGCCCACCAGCGCCATGTCCCACCCGCGCGGGGCTCAAGGGCGTTGCACGTCGGGGTGCTGGGGTTCCTGGGCAGTGCCCTGCAGGTGGGGCATTTCGTGGAGAGGGCCCTTTGGCTCCTCGAGCGAGAGGGAGTGAAGCCGTACCCCGAGCTGTGTGGGGGTGTGGTAGTTCGATTTTGCAGCCCCTGCAGTACGCGTGAGCGGGTGTGCCTTCTAGTTCCTCCAAAGTAGAAGGCGCCGTAACCCACGCTTGTTTGCTAGCCTCCCTGCACACGGGCCCTGCGCCATCTCTGCCCACTTCCTTTATGCTGGGCAGTGAAGTTGATGCAGAAAAAAAAGGAGTGTGGTTTATTTCGGGCTCAAGTGCGCCCCTTTTATAGACCACGTGAGATGAGTGGTTGCTGACTTCCTTAAATCGCTCAAAGGATATAGCCGAAATTGGGCTGTTGGTGCTACGGGGACTTGTTTAGAATGCACTCTGTGTAGGTCAGGCCAGAGGGTACAGCATTAAGTTTCAGATGGGGCGCCTGGTTTCCGAGATAAGGTTATAGGAAATTGAATGGGTTGGCGCACTTGCCCAGTGGGAAATTAGTAAACTTTTTTTGTTTGTAATCAGTTAAAAATCAAGTTGACTTTTAGAAAGGCAGTTGCAGAATTTTATTTAGTTCCCCGTTATGCCATCTAATTAGTGAAAAAAAAGTATCTAAAGTATGGGAAATTTACCTTAATTTCAAGTTGCTGATAATCTAAAAATGGCAACTGGAAGCACAGTATTGCTGAAGCGAACAATAAATAACTGAGATGCACTTACTTTTAAAAAGGCTGCCATTAAAGGATAGTTTTGAATTATTGACTTTCTGGGTTAATGTGGGCCTTCTTTTATCGTCAACTTTACTTTTTGTAACCTTGGGATACTTGTTGGCCTGGGTTTTTCACAGGTATTGTGTATTTAGTAAGTACTTGTTGAATGGAATTAGATGAAGTGGTAATTCTTCCTATATCCATCGGGAGCCCCTTACATACTTTCTTAATCTGTGCTGCTTTTAAAACTGGGGCAGTATTTTCTCCAATTTAATTATGTCACCAGTTAGGGATCTGTGACACAATTTAAATTTTTGGAAAGATGTGGAAAGTCATATCACAGTGTCATAAAATTCTTCACTGGGTGAAGTAAATATATATATTTTTAACTAGAATACTATTGTTTTAGGACAGAAAATGGCTAATCTGTTTTTCTCCACCAATAAAATAACAACTACTTTTATTATCATTTATGAATAATCTCAGTCTTCATGACTTCCCCCTTATTGTATGCTAACTTTAGTATTGGGGAAATAATATAAATTGCTATACTGGGACTTTGAAAATAATTTTAACTATACATTACGTAAAAGTTACCATTTTAACCATTTTTTCCAAAGATTTTATTTATGGATTTTAGAGAGAAGAGAGAGAAAAGGGAGGAGTCGGAAGCATCAACTGGTAGTTGCTTTCCACTTGTGCCTTAACCAGGCAAACCGGGGTGGGGACCTCAGCATTCCAGGTTGGCCCTTTATCCACTGCGCCACCACAGGTCAGGCCCATTTTAACCATTTTTAAGTGTGCAATTCAGTGACATTAAGTACATTCACATCGTTGTGCAACCATTATCACTTAACCAGAACTTTTTCATTATCCTAAACAGAAACTCTGTAGAGAATAATTCCTCATTCCCTCTTCCCTTCAGTCCCTGGTAATCTCTGTTCAACTTTCTGTCTGTAGTTTGTCTGTTCTGGGTACCTCATTTTAAGTAGAATCAAAATATTTGTCCTTTTGAATCTTATTTTATTGAGCATGTTTTCAAGGTTCTTCCATGTTGTAGTGTGTATCAGAACTTGCTTCCTTTTTTTTTTTTTTTTTTTTACAGCGAGTCAGAGAGAGGGATAGACGGAAACAGAGAGATAAGCATCAATCATTAGTTTTTCGTTGTGCATTGCAACATCTTAATTGTTCATTGATTGCCTTCTCATAGGTGCCTTGAACGCGGGCCTTCAGCAGACCAAGTAACCCCTTGCTGGAGCCAGCGACCTTGGGCTCAAGCTGGTGAGCTTTTGCTCAAACCAGATGAGCCCTCGCTCAAGCTGGCAACCTCGGGGTCTTAAACCTGGGTCTTCTGCATCCCAGTCCAACGCTCTATCCACTGTGCCACCGCCTGGTCAGGCCAACTTGTTTCCTTTTTAAGGCTAAATAATATGTTTATTCATTCATCTGTTTATGGATATTTGGATTGTTACCACTTTTGGCTTTTCTGAAACCAAAAGTAATGCTGCTCTGAACACGAGCGTGCAAGTATATTCTTGAGTCCCTACTTTTTTTTTTTTTTTTGTATTGTATTTTTCTGAAGCTGGAAACGGGGAGGCAGTCAGACAGACTCCCGCATGCACCCGACCGGGATCCACCAGGCACGCCCACCAGGGGGCGATGCTCTGCCCATCTGCGGTGTCACTCTGCTGCAACCAGAGCCATTCTAGTGCCTGAGGCAGAAGCCACAGAGCCATCCTCAGCGCCTGGGCCAACTTTACTCCAGTAGAGCCTTGGCTGTGGGAGGGGAAGAGAGAGAGAGAAGGAGGAAGGAGAGGGGGAGGGGTGGAGAAGCAGATGGGCACTTCTCTTGTGTGCCCTGGCTGGGAATCGAACCCGGGACTCCTGCACGCCAGGCTGACGCTGTACCACTGAGCCAACCGGCCAGGGCCGAGTCCCTACTTTTGAGTCTCTTGGATACCTAGGAGTACAGCTGATCCTTGAACAACATGGGTTTGAATTGTGCAGGTCCACATAGTATATTTTTTTAAAGTTTTTTTTTTTTAAGATTATTCATTGTTATTAGAGAGAGAGAAAGGAAAAAGATAGAACAGGTGGAGGAGCAGGAAGCATCAACTCCCATATGTGCCTAGACTGGGCAAGCCCAGGGTTTCAAACCGGTGACCTCAGCATTCCATCCAGATCAATGCTTCATCCACTGCGCACCACAGGTCAGGCAGGTCCACATATTTTTAGCTGCTTTAAATATATTTTCTCTGATTTACGGTTTTCTTTTTTTGTTGATTGATTTTAGAGAGTCAGGGGAAGAGAACAAGAAAGAGAAGCATTCATTTGTTGCACTTAGTTGTGCTTCATTGGTTGCTTCTGGTAAGTGTCCTGACCGGGGATTGAACCCACAACCTTCATGTTTCCAACATGCTCTAACTCAGTGGTCCCCAACCCCCGGGCTGTGGACTGGTACCGGTCCGTGGACCATTTGGTACCAGTCCGCAGAGAAAGAATAAATAACTTAAATTATTTCTGTTTTATTTATATTTAAGTCTAAATGATGTTTTATTTTTAAAAAATTCCCTCTGTTACATCCGTCTAAGACTCACTCTTAACACTTGTCTTGGTCACATGATACATTTATCCATCCCATCCTAAAGGCCGATCCGTGAAAATATTTTCTGACATTAAAGCGGTCCATGGCCCAAAAAAGGTTGGGGACCACTGCTCTAACTGACTGAGCTAACTGGCCAGGGCAGCTTTCTCTTCTCTTTCCTCTCTCTCTTTCTCTTTCTTTTTTCTTGCTATTTTCAGTGGAGCTATCCTCAGCCCCTGGAACCAGTTGAGCTTCTGGCTGTGAGAGTGGAAGAGAGAGAAAAGGGGGAGAGGGAAGGAAAGAGAAGCAGACAGTCACTTATGTATGCCCTGAATGGGAATCGAACCTGGGATGTCCGTACACCCGGCTGACACTATCCACTGTGCCATCTGGCCATGGCTTCAAATTAGGATCACAGAGCATTTTCCCTTGCCCCCCCTATATTAAGCACCTCAGTATCAATGAGTGATTTTTGATTTTTTTTTACCTTTTTCAGTAGTATAGAACAGCAGCTTATTACAGAAAAGCATAAATAACTATTTTAAGAATAAGTAAACAACTTTTCCTATTTTTTTGGTCCTGAAATGGGCAGTAATAGTGTCATGACAGACATCTCTCTGAAAACAGTTTTAGAAGAAAGAGATAAGGCCCTGAATGGTGGTGTAGATGGAGCATAGTCTTGGAGCACCGAGGTCACTGGCTTGATCCCAGGGGTGCTGGCTGGATCCTGGGAGCTCCAGTTTGACCTGAGGTTGCCATTTGGAACCCTGGTCAGGGCACGTATATATCCAATCAGTGGATATACAACTAAGTAGAATACGGGTTGATGCCTCTCTCACTCACTCTCCCCCTCCCCCTCTCTCTTTCTTCCCACCTCTCTCTCTCTCTCTTTCTCTCAAAAAAAGATAAGTATTATACAATATATACACAAAAAATAAAATATACACTAGAAAAAATGCAGGGTGGGCAAAGATAGGTTTATAGTTCTTATGGAAAATAATACAATAAATAATAATACAAGAATAAACTGTTTTGCATACTCACAACTTTGCAAACCTACTTTGAATAAATCCCTCCCCATCCCAGATGAAGTTGGAGAACCAGTGCTCTGGGTTAGGCGTGTCAGAGTGAGGTTCTGGCATTTTGGATGGGCAGATAGATGATCTATTGTGTGTGTGTAGTAAAATGTATGTTTATTTTTAATTTTAAAATATTTGTGTGTAATGTGCATATATGCTAGTATATTGTTCACTACTCTACTTTAGAAGTATACATACATACAGTGTGTCCGTAAAGTCATGGTGCACTTTTGACCGGTCACAGGAAAGCAACAAAAGACAATAGAAATGTGAAATCTGCACCAAATAAAAGGAAAACCCTCCCAGTTTCTGCAGGATGATATGGCAGCATGTGTGCATGCGCAGATGATGACGTAACACCGTGTATACAGCAAAGCAGCCCACGGCCGTGCCAGTCAAGATGTGGATGGTACAGAGGAAAGTTCAGTGTGTTCTGTGGCTCACTAAATTCGAATCCGTGACCAAAGTGCAATGGGAATGTCGGCGCGTTTATAACAAAGTGCCACCACATAGGAATAACATTACTCGGTGGGATAAGCAGTTGAAGGAAACCGGCAGTTTGGTGGAGAAACCCCATTCTGGTAGGCCATCAGTCAGTGACGAGTCTGTAGAGGCTATACGGGATAGCTACCTGAGGAGCCCTAAAAAATCTGTGCATGAGCTCACATCGAACTGCACTGAATAGGTATGAAACTGGGAGAGTTTTCCTTTTATTTGGTGCAGATTTCACATTTCTATCATCTTTTGTTGCTTTCCTGTGATCGGTCACAAGTGCACCATGACTTTACGGACACACTGTATATGAGGGCAGTGCCCATAAGTTTTTTTCTGATCAAGAAATTTGGAGTCCAGGGCTCTTGGCAATAGAAAAAAATTCAGGAATTTTGTGTGGGAGAATTCAGGTTAGATTTTAGTATTGAGGAGATTGGTGAGAACAGATGAGGGGACTTCATCACGGGATTTTATCTCCCTCTGGCTTTATTACTTTTGTCTTGATTTCAGTAGCTTGAAATCATGGTTGGAAGTTATAAAATAATTGACTACAGCCATGAAACCCTTTCTGAGAGTTTGTCAAAATTAGGCAGGCTATTTACCAATAGATTTATCTCTAGGGGTCAACATTTTTTGCCTGATAACTTTGAATAAGAGAGGAATAATGAGCTGTCTCGAGGTTAAATGTTTTAAATGTAGTGAGTTGCAGTCTGAAAAATATGTGCTGTATCTAGTACCACAATATGGAACGTGCAGTCCTATAAAATATGCTTGATTCTATTGTTTGTCATAATTTTGTGGAATCACCATGGAGTAGGCTTGTTCCCTCAAGTAGTGTGTTGAACAAGTGTGCACAGATGAAAAAAATCCTCAGGCTTAGGGATAATTGTTGCAAGAAATCATACTTTTAAGGCAAAGATATTCCTAAATTTTTGAGTATTAGAGTCTTTAAAAACTTTCTACTAATGAATTTAGTTATACTTTGATAAATTATAAATCGGTATGAATCTAATAGATTTAAATGACTGTTTTCCCGATCCAATAGCATCTCTGAACACTTGACAGATACCTTTATGTGCTGTTGAGATGTGTTCAGCCTATTTGCTTGGTGTGCTGCTAAGGATCTCAGACAAATTAATGCCTTGTCAGTTTCTCAGGCTAGGAAGGAACCACTGATTCATACTGGCAACTTTTGTAGTACCATCCTTCTTCAGTTAGAGTGAAAGAGGTGCCTTTTCCTTTACTTGGATGAATTGGTCAGATATCCCTAATGAAAAGCTGAATGTATGGAGCCAGGGGTGAATTTATTTTCCTTAAGCTTTGGTACACTGACTTAGACACGGTAGTAGTATACAAACTTAAGTCTCTATTTCCAGTTTACCATCTTTATTGAGACCCAGCTGCCTGTTGATTTTTCTCTTTTTATACTAGTGATAGGAATTTTTTGGTAGTGGAGATGTTAGCAATTTTGAAGTAGCTCTTTTAAACTTCTCTATGTAAATTGCATCCTATTTTGTCAGAAGCATTTTGGATAAAGGCAGCTTTTCTTGTTTATTTCTGTTGTGTTTGAAGGTAGAACCTTTTCACATTAAAATGGTAATTTTTCTTGGCAAATACTGCTCTTACCACAGGTTGCCTTATGTGTAAAATGCTAAAACTTTTATTAGTATATTGCAGATTTAATCTTCTTACTGTTACAGTGTTTTGTTAAATTGTTTGCTTTAAAAGTCTAAACTGATGTCTAAAATTTATAATGTCTTCAGTGTAATTTTATTCTGTTTTTCTTAGTTATGCTATACAAAAAATTGCATAGTAATTTCTATATGTGCTAAATAGTACAGAAGGACCAAACAGGATTGGTTCTTGAAATATGGTTATAAGAATTGTGTTTTTACTTTTTAAATTTTCTTTTTGATTTTAGAAAGAGAGGAAGGGAGAGAGACAGAAACATTGAACTGTTCCTTACATGCCCTGACCAGGATTTGAACCTGCAACCTTTGTGTACTGGGACAACACTCGAAACAACTGAGCTATCTGGCTACGGCTATGGTTAAAAGAAATCTTTGCCTGACCAGGCAGTGGCACAGTGGATAGAACGTTGGCCTGGGAAGCTAAGGACCCAGGTTCAAAATCCTGAGGTCACTGGCTTAAGCGTGAGCACACCAGCTTGAGCACAGGGTTGCGACTTGAGCGTGGGATCATAGACATTATTCCATGGTCTCTGGCTTGAACAAGAGGTCATTGGCTTGGCTGGAGGGCCTTTCCCCCCATTAAGGCATAGACCAGGGGTCCCCAAACTTTTTACACAGGGGGCCAGTTCACTGTCTCTCAGACCGTTGGAGGGCTGAACTATAAAAAAAACTGAACAAATTCCTATGCACACTGCACATATCTTATTTTAAAGTAAAAAAACAAAACGGGAACAAATACAATATTTAAAATAAAGAACAAGTAAATTTAAATCAACAAACTGACCAATATTTCAATGGGAACTATGCTCCTCTCACTGACGACCAATGAAAGAGGTACCCTTCCAAAAGTGCGGCGGGGGCCGGATAAATGGCCTCAGGGGGCCGCAGTTTGGGGACCCCTGGCATAGACATTATCCCGTGGTCTCTGGCTTGAGCCCAAGGTCACTGGCTTGGGTGGAGGGCACCCTCCCCATCAGGGCACATACGAGAAAGCAATCAATGTATAACTAAGGTGCCACAACTATAAGTTGATGCTTCTCATTTCTCTCCCTTCCTATCCATCCCTGTCTGTCACTGTCTCTCTCTCCCTTGCTAAAAAAGAAAAAAATCTTAAATTTTTTGTTTGAGGCCTGACCAGGCGGTGGCGCAGTGGATAGAGCGTCAGACTGGGATATAGAGGACCCAGATTCGAGACCCTGAGGTTGCCAGCCTGAGCGTGGGCTCATCTGGTTTGAGCAAAAGCTCACCAGCTTGAGCCCAAGGTCGCCGGCTCGAGCAAGGGGTTACTCGGTCTGCTGAAGGCCTGTGGTCAAGGCACATGATAAAGCAATCAATGAACAACTAAGGTGTTGCAATGCACAACGAAATACTAATGATTGATGCTTCTCATCTCTTTGTTCCTGTATGTCTGTCCCTGTCTATCTCTCTCTCTGACTCTCTCTGTCTCTGGAAAAAAAAAATTTTTTTTTGTTTGGGGATGGAAAAGTATATATTTTTAAATGTCACGTTGTATAATAAAAATAGTTTGATATTAAATAGTTTATCAGGCCCTGGCTGGTTTACTCAATAGATAGGTCCAGTGTGTGAAAGTCCCAGGTTCAATCCCCAGTCAGGACACACTTCAAAAGTGACCAACTGCTTCTCTTCTCCTCCCCCTCCTCCTTCTTTCTCTCTTCCCCTCTTGTAGTCAGTGGCTGGGTTGGTCTCAGCATCGGCCCTAGATGGGGGTTGCTGGATGGATGGATCCTGGTCAGGGTGCATGCAAGTAGTCTATCTCCCCTCCGCTCACTTAAAAAAATAAAATAACTAGTTAATCTATTAAAATGATGCAATGCTTTATTGTGTGTTTTCTTTTTCTTTTTTTAGCTTTATTGAAGTATAATTTATATATAGTAGCATTCACCAATTAAAAATGTTCATTCAGTTCAATAAGCACAGTAACCTCCACTACCACAATCGTGACAGAGAACATTTCTATCACCTATACAGGTTCTCAATGCTTTTTAGTTTTCTCATTAATGAAATGGATATATTGAGAATATCTATCTATTTTCATAGGATTGTTGTAAGGATTAAATGAGTTAATACATTTAAAGTCCTTGAAATAGTCCTGGCATATTGTCAGAGCTTAGTTAATTCTGTCTGCTCTTATCTATAGTATTGATGTTGGTGTTCTACCCTTTTTAAAAAGCCCCTTACTAATTTTATTAGGTATTTAAAACTTAGTTTCTTTGCTAATAAGAAAGGTGTGTTGTTGTCATTCATATGGGGTGGGGCAAAAGAAGGTTTACAGTTGTGAGTATATGAAACAGTTTATTTTTTTTTTAATGTTTTTTTTTTTTAATTTTTTCAAAGTTAGAAGCGGGGAGGCAGTCAAACAGACTCCTGCATGCGCCTGATCAGGATCCACCCGGCATGCCCACCAGGAGGTGATGCTCTGCCCTTGTGGAGCGTTGCTCCATTGTGGTCAGAGCCATTCTAACGCCTGAGGCAGAGGCCATGGAGCCGTCCTCAGCGCTCGGGCCAACTGTGCTCCAATGGAGCCTTGGCTGCGGGAGGGGAAGAGACAGGCAGAGAGGAAGGAGAGGGGGAAGGGTGGAGAAGCAGATGGGCGCTTCTCCTGTGTGCCCTGACCAGGAACAGAACCCGGGATTTCCACATGCCGGGCCAGCGCTCTACCACTGAGCCAACCGGCCATGGTCAAGTTTATTCTTGTATTAATATTTATTAATTATTGTATGTGTCCTACCCTGTATATATGTATAATGGAATTGAATGGAGTACAAAATACATTGAGCCTTAGCAGGATTCAGGTTGATAGCTGATATATGAAAGCTGATACATTCACTTTCTTGAATGTACTCATCAGCCCGCTTTCTCAATAAAGGGTATTGAATTTCATTACTTTTATCATTCTTGGTAATGTATGTGATGTAAAGATTTTTTATTTATTGTTTGTACCACCATGCTAGGCAGCTGTCACTTATATTTGAAATTATTTTGCTGTTTTGATTTATAATAAAATCATGCTTTTGGAATACTGAATTATTTCGGAAGTCTACGCATTGTGTTGTTGGTGTCAAGCCTTTTATTTAACTTCTTTTTTGCATTTTATTGCTCCTATCTGTTAAGATACTTTATCAGATTTCCTTGGGACATTTTTCTATGGTACCTGCTGCTATATAATTTTTTTCTTTTCTTTGAGAATTGGATATTGTAGTTTAGACATTCCGTTAGTTTTCTAGGGCTACCATGTTGGATTACTATAAATATAACTCCAAAACAACAAGAAGTTGTTTTCTCACAGATGAAGAGGCCAGAAGTCTAAAGTCAAGGTGTGGGAAGGGCCATGCTCCTTCTGGGGGTTCTGTGGCTCTTGATGTTTCTTGTCTTGTGACAGGATAACTCCATTTTCTTCCTCCATCTTCATATGGCCTTCTTACCCACTTTGGATGTCTTGTCATCTTATAAGAACACCAGTCATTAGCCTGACCAGGCAGTGGTGCATTGGATAAAGCATCAGCCTGGGACGCTGAGGACCCAGGTTAGCAACTCTGAGCTTGCCAGCTTGAGCACAGGCTTATCCGACTTGAGCAGGGGATCATAGACGTGACCCCATGGTCTCTGGCTTGAGCCCAAAGGTTGCAGACTGGCTTGACTGGAGGGCGTTCCTCCTCTGCCACAGGTCAGGACACGTGTTAGAAAGCAGTCAATGAACAACTAAAGTGCCACAACTATGAGTCAATGCTTCTCATCTCTCTGTCTGTCTCCTTTCTCACAAATAAAAATTTTAAAAAAAGAACACCCTACATTGGATTTAGGACTCACCCTACATCTAGGATGATTTCATTTCTAGATACAGTACTTAACTAATTACATATGCAAAGATTCTATTACCAAATAAGGTTATATTCCTGAGGTTCCAGGCAGGCAAGAGATTTTGGGGGACACTGTTCAATTCACTACGGATATGAGGGGATGTTTATATAATTTAAGCACTGAAAAGGGTTGAGAAGCAGAGCTAAACAGTGTCAAAAACTATTTTGCAATCTCCAGAAATGTTATTTTGGGCCACTCCAGTCTGAATACCCTCAGCAGTGTGCTCTAGATAGAGGTCTCAAGTGAGTAATTATTGGCTAGTAGGGCTTGGAGCATAGACCTGCCCTCATTACGTACTTTTCAACAAGCTAGGAATAAATGACCTCCTAAAATGTATATAAGGTTTGTGGCCCTGGATGATTAGTGCAGTCTGTTAGAGCATCGTCCCAAAATATCAAGGTTGTGCGTTTGATTCCAGGTTGGGGCACATACAGGAAAAAAAAACAGTGAAGTCCGCAGAATGAATGATTTTTTTTCTATCACCTCCATTTCCCACTCTCTCCCCTTCTCTCTTCCTCCCTTTCTTCTTTCTAAAATCAATCAATAGCCCGACCTGTGGTGGCACAGTGGATAAAGCGTCGACCTGGAAATGCTGAGGTCGCCGGTTCGAAACCCTGGGTTTGCCTGGTCAAGGCACATGTGGGAGTTGATGCTTCCAGCTCCTCCCCACCTTCTCTCTCTGTCTCTCTCTCTCCCTTTCTCTCTCCTCTCTAAAATGAATAAATAAAAGAAAACCCCAAAAAATAAAAAAAAAGAGCACCTGTTTAAAAAAAAAAAATAAAATAAAATCAATCAATAAAAAAGATTTTGTGGTCAATTTGAGTAATTAAATTGTGAAAATTTACATAGTATAATGATTAAGAGCAAGGACTAATAAGAGAATGAATTAGAACCCAGTTCAAACTCTCAGGTGAAATTCTTACTCTAACCCTTAATGGTTGGGATTACTGTGGGTAAATTGGTAAACCTCTCCAGGCATCCCCAAACTACGGCCCGCAGGCCACATGCGGCCCCCTGAGGCCATTTATCCGGCCCCCTGCCACACTTCTGGAAGGGGCACCTCTTCCATTGGTGGTCAGTGAGAGGAGCACTGTATGTGGCGGCCCTCCAACGGTCTGAGGGACAGTGAACTGGCCCCCTGTGTAAAAAGTTTGGGACCCCTGCTCTATGCAATGTCTCATTAAAATAAGGGTTAGTGTAAATTGCATGAACTGCCTGGCACATCATAGCTGCTCATTAATATTAGCTGCTGTTATTTTCATCATCACTGTTGATGCTCTTCAGGAGAAAAACTCTATGCCTGAAATATCATATTTATGCCTTTGTTTTTCTTGTAGTAAGAATGAAATTGTACTGATGAATTTATGGATTCATACCCAGTGTTGCCTTAGGAAAGATGCATTTCAGGTTTTCTAGTTAGAATCTGGGAGTAGTAGAGAACACAGAGTGAGATAACTGGTTCCTGGTTTCATTAGCAAGACACTAAATGAGTAGTCATTTTAGTAATGTATGTAGAACTTGCCTCTGACAGACTCTTCCAATGAGTCTTCATTTATTGTACATCAAGCAAATCCCCCTTTTCTGTATACCATGATGGTATCAACCTGAATTTTACTGTAAGTTCATCAAAACATTTTTTCCCTGAAGTTAACCTCTCTAAAGGTTTTTGTATATAGTCGACCCTCTGCATCTGTGGGTCCCTCTTGTATAGAATCAACCCAGGCATGGATGGAAAATAATTGGGGGGAAAAAAGCTTGTTGTTGACATGTAGTATGTAATTAGGCCTATCTATGGTGGTTGGTACTGAGTATGTACAGACTTTTTTTTCTAAACAATTGTTTATTGCCTAAACAATATAGTATAACAACTATATACATAGCATTTACATTATATGAGGTATTATAAGTAATCCAGAGATGATTTAAAGTATAGGGAGGATGTGTATAGGTTATATGCAAATACTATAATACTTTATATAAGGGACTTGAACCTCTTCAGATTTGATTTCTAAGGAAGGTCCAGTAATCTTTCCTGGCAGATACTGAGTGGGGGGATGATTGTAACTTGAAAGTTGTATTTCAGATGAATAGGCTATATGTTTAAGCAGGCATTTCACGATATTTGGGAATTATCTATTAAAGATTTGTTGTGGGAATGTGGTCTTCCTTCCCTTCAGTTTTTTTTTTTTTTCATGGCGTGGGGAGGGATGTGGGTTGGGAGAGGCATCAATTCATTATTCTACTTAGTTATTCATTTAGTTGTGTACGCAGATTTCCTCTCATATGTGCCTTAACTGGGGATCTAACTTGTGACCTAGGTGCGCCAGGCTGTCGCTTCATCCACTGATCCACTCTGCCAGGTCTTTCCCTTAGTTTTTAGAGATATATGTCAGAACTTTCCCTTAGTTTTTGTTTCTTCTAGAGATATATGTCACTAATAAAATTTTTTTAAAAACTGCACTGAATGATAATACTCCTACTTTTCTGCTTATCTGAACACTGAACCCCCTTAAGTAGAATGCTGCAATATAGTTTACTGAGCTTATTAAATTTTTTTTTAAGTAGATTATGAGAATTCACAAATGATTAAACATATTGCCAAACAGGTTTTTCCGTTTTTCTCCTCTCCAGCCTGTTTGCTGGTCTTTTAACATTATGCAAAGATGAGAATGGAAACTGACTCTCTGTGTATTACATGCATGTATTATCTCAGTTAAACTTAATAGGTGTAGGTACTATTTTATATAAGAAAATCTATCTAGACTTAGTGACATATTGTTCAGGGTCACATATACAGAATGGCAGAGTTGATATTTGAGTACTTTTGATTCTGTTAACTGCTTTTTTCTAACATGTGCTATTGCCTCTCCAAATCAGAAAGCTCAAACTAGTTCTTGCTATTTGTTGTATACAAAGAAAAGAATAAAGTACGTAACTGATGTTCCAACCTTAAAAATAATTCTTCCATTCTTTGATCAGAAAATATTTTCATTGCCCTGGCTGTTTGGCTCAGTGGCTAGAGCATTGGCCTGGGAACTGGACATCCTGGGTTCGATTCCTGGTCAGGGCACACAAGAGAAGTGACCATCTCCATCTCTCCTCTCTCCATTCTCTTCCTCTTCACCTCCCGCAGCCAGTGGCTCCATTTGGTCTAGTATAGGACCTGGTCCTGAGGATAGCTTGGTTGGTCAGAACATCAGCCTCAGTGCTAAAAATAGCTTGGTTGAGTCATACATCGGCCCCAGATAGGAGCTGCTAGGTGGATCCAGTCGAGGCGCATGCGAGAGTCTGTCTCACTATCTCCCCTCCTCCCACTTAAAAAAAAAGAAAGAAAAAATGTTTTCATGTCTTGTTCTGAGTATACAAGGTTGGAATGGAACTGGGTGGGGTATGTATATATTCAAATGATGAGTACATTGAGGAAAATGGATTGTTTGAGTTTTATAATCCCTGTAGATGTGTACTGTCAAAGATTCCCCTGTGTGGTTCCTTTATTTTTAACAGAAAAAGTCTTACCCTGGTTAGCCATCGTAGTTTTAAACTTTGTGCAAGATTTTGCCTCTAAATGGGTCACAGACAGTTTTTTTAGGCAGAAGAATGCCTTTCAGTATTAGCACCTCCCTAAATGAACCTCACTGCTTATTCTCTAGTCTCTTCTCACAGTTAAAGATGTTGTGGTAAATTAAAATTTTTTTAAGAATTGTTTTTTTTTCTTCTAGATTAACTGCTGAAGTACTGATCGAGTTCTGCGTTTCTTCAATGAGGAACTACAGGCTGATCTTCTGCCATAATCTCAAACAGCCATAAATGACAAAAGAATGCTTGCTCAGTGAGGGTAGCTGGTGCAGAATTCGTTTTTTAAACTTAGGTGTTTAAGTACTCAAAGGTAAGTTTTCAAAATGGTAATTATCCCATGCTGTGTAAATTCACTGGGATTTTGGAGTTTACATCCTATTATTGCTATTTGATTATTAATTTGCGGTTTTATAGTAATTAGCTTGCACCAGATGTGTTGAAGAGTGGATCTTGCTTGTGTAAAACTAGTTAAATTTATGGCATTTTGCTGTCCTTAAGTTAATGTCTACTGTTCTTGTAAGCTGGATGGGTTTGTTTTCCATTCAACCTTGTGACATTCTCTTGATTCAGTGGGTACATCTATTCTATATATGGATGTTATTTTTGTAAAAATTTCAGAGTACTGAGCACATTGTTTTGTTATCTTTCTCTTATACTTTAAAAGGAGTTGTTTCTCTGAGGTGATCAAAAAGCCCAGTTTGTGTCCTTTTGTTTATTATCAACTTGTTTTTCTTAATTGATTTTAGAGAGTAAAGGAAGGAAAGAGAGAGAGAGAGAGAGAGAGAGAGAGAGAGAGAGAAACCTTAGTCTGTTTCCATATGTGCCCAAACCTGGGATTGAATCTGAATTGTAGACAGGTCTTTAAAGTTCCTTTGTACATTGGGACAATACTCCAGTCACTGAGCTATTTGGCCAGGGCCCTTATCAACTTCTGAAAAAAACTTTACTTTTAAAAAATAACTACTTTCCTACCCAAAGTAATATGTTTGTTTTAGAAAATGAATTTTTCTTGGTATTGTTTTTTAATACTTCAGATATTGGAAACATTGTTTTCTCTTACTGTTTGTTTACTGATCATACTTCCTACACATTAAGACAAATAACTTAGTTCTTCTAAACTAGACTGGTTGTGCAGATTTTTGTTTTGAATACCTATAAAACAGGATTCCTGATAAAAGAACATTCTCCTTGAAAATTGATGTCTAGAACTGAAAAATTTCCTTTGTTTATAAAGACATTATATGGCTGCTCTGTCATGTAGAAATAAAAATTGGTTTTCTTGTTATTAGCCCATTTTTTATAAAAAGTGATTTTTATTTAGCTTATTTCTGTAAAAGTGATTCTCCTATTTGGGTGCTTATAAATGGAGATATTAGATGAACTTCATAAAACAGAGTCTAGAAATGGTTGGGTTTGGCTTTTTACCTTTGTTATTAATAAGCTTGGTCAGTAAAGATCTTGGAGTCAGAGTTGTCCCTTAATTTGTCTTTGGGACATGAATGTCCTTTGCTAAATTTAATGATGGATTTTGCCATTGTTTGATAAATATGCAAGTACTTAATGGAGTATTCAGAACTAACCCTACATAGTAGAGAAAATGCTTAGATGATTGTATTGAGCTTTATTTGTAGAACACACCATGGGCCTGATAACTATTTAATAGATGAGAACACACTGAGGTGCAAAGCCTTTTTCTTTAATGTATTTAGTCATATTGCCACCTGTTAATCATTATAGTCTTTTTTTTTTTTTGTTTTTCATTTGGCAGAAAAGACAGCTTTGATTTCTGGCTGCAAAAAAGATATGAGGAAGAGCTCCTCCCCTTCCTTGAGTAACTGCAACTCCGTTCTTGCTAACAAAATATTTGGAATTCCACTTGATGAGCTGCAGCAGGGAGGACATCCAGACAATGAGGTTCCGTTCATAGTCCGCCACGTTGTGGACTATATTGAGGAACATGGTATACATTTCCTTACTTTGAGGGCTAGCCTTTGTTTTAATAAACACAGCTTTTCCTTTTTGACCTTGGATTTTTTTTTTTTTTTAAGCATGGAAAGTCCAAAATACAGTGAGGAGAAACAATAGTAATTCTTTTTTATGTTTTAGTGTGTTTTATACTCAGAAATGCACAGTGTAGACCATTTTTTAGTGGGGGTTAGTAGGAATATTTTTAATAGATAATAGGGGGTGGGACAAAATAGAATATCCCTCAGGATACTAGTATGTTTCTAGATGTATAATTTGGAGGTGATTAGCCCAGTGAGGGGAGCCAAGAATGGCTTTCCAAAAGTATGAATATTTTAAGTTGATTGGAGAATGATTATGTAACTAAGTAATTAAATTTGAAGCTTATTTAACTTTGCCTTGAACTAATGTAGGAGGTCTGGAGCAACAAGGGCTTTTTCAAGTCAATGGAAATGCTGAGACAGTGGAGTGGCTTCGGCAGAGATACGACAGTGGGGAAGAAGTGGATTTGGTCAAGGAAGCAGATGTTCCCTCAGCTATCAGTCTTCTTAGGTTTTTCCTTCAAGAACTTCCGGAACCTGTTATCCCTGGCAGTTTGCATATTCACTTGATGCAGCTTTCTCAAGGTAACAAAATTTGATTTTTATCAGTCATTTAACATTTCAGAGTCCTACCTTTTAGAAATCTTAACATGTAAATAGTAATTAAAATAGTTTTGAGATTAATTTTTTTTTCTTTTTTCAAGTGAGAGGAGGGGAGATAGACAGACTCCCACATGTGTCCCAACCAGGATCCACTGGGCAACCTCCGCCTGGGGCTGATGCTCTGCCCATCTGGGGCCATACTTGCAACTGAGTTATTTTTAGCATCTAAGGTGGAGGCTCCATGGAGCTGTCTGATGTGCTTGAACCAGTTGAACCATGGCTGTTAGAGGGGTCAGAGAGAGAGAGAGAGAGAGAGAGAGAGAGAGGGGAGGGGAAGGGTGAGGGGTGGAAAAGCAGATGATCGCTTCTCCTGTGTGCCCTGACTGGGAATTGAACCCAGGACTTCCACACTCTAGGCTCTGCCACTGAGCCAACTGGCCAGGGCCAGAAATTAATTTCTTATGTTCCCATTTGGGCAGTAGGCTCTTTGGGACTCTATGGTCTAGTTAAGGAATGACAACTTATTAGATTGCCATAGTACCATTTACTTTTTCTTTTCTTTTTTTTTTTTTGGCAAGAGAGAGAGACAGGGAGTGAAAGAGATGAGAAGTATCAACTCTTAGTTGCTGCACTTTAGTTGTTCATTGATTGCTTTCTCATACATGCCTTGATGGGAGTGGGGTGGGAGGGTGGGCTCCAGCCAAGTTAGTGACTTCTTGCTCAAGCCAGTGACCATGGGGTCATGTCCATGATCCCATATTCAAGCTTGTGACCTTGGGGTTTTATATCTGGGTCCTTAGCATCCCAGGTCGACCCTTTATCCACTGCGCCACTGTGTGGTTGGGCAGAAATGTTACCTGTTTTTATTTTTATTTATTTATTTATTTATTTATTTATTTATTTTTTCCTGAAGCTGGAAATGGGGAGGCAGTCAGACAGACTCCCGCATGCGCCTGACTGGGATCCACCCGGCGTGCCCACCAGGGGGTGATGCTCTGCCCATCTGGGGCATCGCTCTGTTGCGACCAGAGCCATTCTAGTGCCTGAGGCAGAGGCCACAGAGCCATCCTCAGTGCCCGGGCCAACTTTGCTTCAATGGAGCCTTGGCTGCAGGAGGGGAAGAGAGAGAAAGAGGAAGGAGAGGGGGAAGGGTGGAGAAGCAGATGGGTGCTTCTCCTGTGTGCCCTGGCCGGGAATTGAACCTGGGACTCCTGCACACCAGGTTGACGCTCTACCACTGAGCCAGGGCTGTTACCTGTTTTTAAAGTGTAACTTGATTTTTTTCCCCAACAAATAATTATTTTTTTGTTCTGTTTTGAATTTCTGAATTCATTTCTTCATTTTCTTATAAGGGTTTTCTCAAATGTTTATATTAAGTAACCTAGTGAGCATTTTGTACTCATTAAATATGTAATGCCCTGTTTATGACTCTAGAGCCATTCTTTTTGTTTTATAGTGGTAGGATTTCATGTTCTCTGTTTTAGCCGAATTGTAGACAGGTCTTTAAAGTTCCAAGAATCAGATAATCTTTCAGTTTTGATGAAACTTTGTAAAAGAATAATTGGAATGAGACTTGATGGTAATAAAGTCATTGACTCATTGAGATTATCAGAAGCTGTTTTGTCACTAGGATTGTCATTGCTGTCAAAAGTATGACAGCATCATATACTGTACTATCTACCATTCATGGAATTATAATATGCATCTAATTTTGAGGGAATTTAAGGTATGCAAAAATGCTTGTGCCCCATAAGTCCTTCAGTGTTACAATATGAGGAATCTGTCATTTCCTTGCATTTCCTACTTAAGTAACCATTAGCACTTGTGTGTGTGAGTCCCCATGCAGCCACATATGCCCATTTCTTTAGTGACTATGCAGATGGGTGTGGCAGTACATGAGGTGATATTGACATTTCTCTTGTAATATAACCTATTTTATTTTGTTTATCCATCCTTTAATCCAAGGGTAGTCAACCTTTTTATACCTACCGTCCACTTTTGTATTTCTGTTAGTAGTAAAATTTTCTAACCGCCCACCAGTTCCACAGTAATGATGATTTATAAAGAGGGAAGTAACTTTACTTTATAAAATTTATAAAGCAGAGTTACAGTAAGTTAAAGCATATAATAATAATTCTTACCAAGTACTTTATGTCGGATTTTTGCTGTTTGGCAGAATAAATCTTTATAAAACAACTTACTATAGTTAAATCTATCTTCCATGAAAGCTGGAACGCCCACTAGTGGGTGGTAAGGACCAGGGTGACTACCACTGCTTTAATCGGTCTTTTGTGAAGGTATCTAAGTCTCTGGACTAAGTAAGATTCCTCTCTCCATTTATTGTAATAGTTTTGTTTGTTTGTTTGCCCTATGTGTGCCACTTGCCACAGAAGCCCTCCCCCCCCCCCGTTTTGTAGATAAATATTATGTTAATATTTTAACTGACATTGACAAATACATGACAAGAGTTATTGCTTTTAAGATCATGGGGGGAGCATTGTTTCAGTTGCATTTGAGTTAGTGTTTTTAAAATGTGGTTTTCATTTTCTGTGGTAGCAGGACACTGCAATGTGACGTTTTTTGGCATGATTAGTTCTTTTATTTAAACCAGAATTAAACAACCTTGGAACTGTTGATATTTTTGGCTGGATGATTCTTTATTACAGGGGTCCTGTGAATTGTGGGATGCTTAGCAGGATCCCTAGCCTCTACCCACTAAGATAACACTAGCACCTTTTCTTCCAGGTTATGACGACTATTCTATTGATTATTAGATGTTGTCAGCCACTGGTTTAGACCATGATGGTTTGTCCAACTACTTATCCATTATTATTATTATTTATTTATTTATTTTTTGTATTTTTTCTGAAGCTGGAAATGGGGAGGCAGTCAGACAGACTCCCGCATGCGCCCGACCGGGATCCACCTGGCACGCCCACCAGGGGGCGATGCTCTGCCCCTTCGGGGCGTTGCTCTGTCGCAACCAGAGCCACTCTAGCTCCTGGGGCAGAGGCCAAGGAGCCATCCCCAGTATCTGGGCCATCTTTTGCTCCAATGGAGCCTTGGCTGCGGGAGGGGAAGAGAGAGACAGAGAGGAAGGAGAGGGGGAGGGGTGGAGAAGCAGATGGGCGCCTCTCCTGTGTGCCCTGGCCGGGAATCGAACCCGGGACTTCCGCACGCCAGGCCGACACTCTACCACTGAGTCAACTGGCCAGGGCCTTATCCATTATTATTTTTAAAAATGTATTGATTTTAGAGAGAAAGGAGAAGGGGGAGAGAGAGAGGTGAAGGGGGAAGAGGGAGAGAAAAACATTGATTTGTTATTCCACTTACTTGTGTCTTCATTGGTTGCTTCTTATATGTGCATGTGCCCTGACTGGGAATTGAACCTGCAGCCTTGGCATGTCGGGATGGTGCTCTAACCATCTTAGTTACCCAGCTAGGGATATATTATGTTTTGGTAGAAAACATAGTTCCCAGTTTTGTGAATGATGCTTGAAAGAATTGCTAGTCAGGAGAAACTTCTTTTATACACACACACACACACACACACACACACACACACACACGATACATACACACACACACACACACACATACACACACGAGATATATAGATATATATATATGGGGTCTACCGGAAAGTTCTGTCCGTTTCTATCACAAGTTTTCGACATATAAGCACGTTTATTTGGCACATGTGTGCCTCTCTATTTTATCACTTAATGTATACATACTGACATAGCAAATTAACTAAAACAAAGTTGATTTACGTTAGTCTTATGTGTGAAGCGATAGTGTACCCATGACTACTGATAAAGTTTATTTACGCCACTGTAATTTTTATGAATTTCAACAAGGAAGAAATGCTACAGAAGCATGTAGAATTTTATTGAAAGTTTGGTGAAGGAATAATACTGACTTGACTATCACTTGTTTTTATCCTTACAAAATTTTTTGAAGGGCAAAAAATTCAAAAATGAAGAAGATATCAAACAAGCACTGGTTTAGTTTTTTGCATCAAAAGATAAAACATTTTTCAAAAATGGAATATACAAATTGCCCTCACACTGGCAAGAAATCATTAATAATAATGGCAATTATATTATTTAATAGAGTTTATTGACGGTAAGAAAAATTTGTATTTTGTTTTATTCCAAAAATGGACAGAACTTTCCAGTAGACCTTATATATATTTTTCCAGGATATAATTTAACTAGGAAGTAGGCTGAAAAGAAAAGAAATTCGAGCAGGTGTGTAATTTATATGTGTGTGTGTGTGTGTGTGTGTGTGTGTATTTTGAAATCCTTCTCTGCCCTATTTGAAGACTTTAGAAGCAGCCTGACCGGATAAATTGTTTTGTGTAGTAGAAATATGCACAGATGTAAGTAGAGCAACATGGACTGTGTATTTCAAGTAAAAACAGAATTGTAATCTTCTACTCCATTAATAAAATGTTTTAGTAGTCCAGCATGTTTTTTCAGTGATTGTATACTTACTTAGCTTATTCATCTTACATTTATTGAACACTTGCTCTGTGCTAGGTAATGTTATTGATTCTGGGAATGCAGCAGTAAACAAAACTGGGTAAAAATATCTGCCATTATACAGAACTAAAATTCTGAAGGGCATAAGGAGAGAGAGAGGAAAAATAGATGATAAACCACTAAATATATGGGTATGTTAGATGATTAGTGCTGCAAAACTAGAGGATGTTATGTAGAGTTTGTCAGTTGCTGTATTCATCATATTGATAATATTATTTGCTTGTATATATTTTTTGAATTGATATACCTGCTTTTCTAAACAATACTTTTCTGCTAAATGCTTAGGTTAAAATTTTCCACCAATTATAAGGCATGGTGGTTTAAAAATCATTAATCTAGGGTTTGTATCATCCAATTTTAAAACCAAAGTACCTGGTGTATTTGAATGGGGACAGTGGGAATATTACAAAATATAGAAGAATCGTTTATTGGTTTTAAGTTTTAAGTAAAACTCATGTGATTATAGCCTTTCATCATAAACTTCTTACATGTGTTTTATTTTGCACAGATGGCCAATATGATTATAACCTAAGAATTTTTTTAACCCAAAATTTTAAAATTAACTTTAAGAATCTGTAGAAAAATAGAAAGTAGAATAAATGAATTGGATTTATTTTCACTATTGGCTTCTAACTGGAGCCCTCATCAATCAGTGGATTTGGTATAGGCCTAGTTTCTGGAGATGAAAACTCATTGACGAGGTAAACACAGGGCCTAGCTTCTGCTAGTTGAAAAATTCACTTGCATAACAGAAACCAACACCAGTTTAGAGGAGAAAAACATATGAGAAGTGTAATTTCTTTTTATTTAGTTCTTTTGATATTGCTGAAGTTAATTGTTCTTTTCGGGTTGTCAAGGGAGAAGGTTGGGTGAAGAAAAGTTGCTCTCACCCTGTTCCTTCCTTGTTTTCCCATTCATTCAGGAGGCAAGATATCACTGATATTCTTAGCAGATTAAATTGCTTCTCTTCTTGCTCACTAGTAATTGGTGTTCACTGGTATTGATTAATCAGTGTGTTTTGGGTTGTTATAGTGACACTAATTTAAAGATACAGGAACAGTCATGCAAGAGACAAGATGATGAGAATTTAAAAAAATAAATAATTGGGGCCATTGAGTAATGGCTAAGGAAAACATCCTTCAGCAATTGAGGGTTTGAGTTCCTTCTCTCCCCTTCTTCTCTTCCACTTAGTACAGTGGTTCTCAAACTTTTTTTTTATTTTTATTTTTAAAATGTTCTCTGTTGCCTTTTTTTTTTTGTCTTTATTTTTTCTATTTAAAAATTTTTTTTTATTGAATCCAGAGAGAGGAACGGGGGTAAGGGGGAGACAGAAGCATCGATCTGTTTCTGTATGTGTCCCAGCCAAGGACTGAACCAGCCACCTCTGCATTGCAAGACAATGCTCCAGCCAAGTGAGCCATCCAGCCAGGACCTCAAACTTTTTGAAGTCAGGGCACATTTAAAATCCCACAAATAATTGTAGGCTCACTATTGTCAAATTTCTGAGAAATATGTTATAATAATAAAGTCACATATTAAAGAAAAAATATATAAAGTCCAAGTGTGCTTTTATGGTAATTAAATGAAATAAATTGACAAAAGTAAATTTATTCTGACATTAAAAACATTTTTGTGTTACATTTTTTGAGTTACACTTAATAGAATTCATAAAAAAGGGATTAAAAAATAAAACAAAAAGTTATGTTTATATATAGAGATACATTCTTAGTAAGATTTAGTAAATTCGGCAGGTCCTGGTGTGAATGTGTTCAGTTTTTTCATTGTTGTGTTTATGAGAAACATGAGCTTGATGTGTCCTAGCGATTTCCTCAGTGTTTGGGCATATATTTGAAAGGCAAACTCTCATTTCCTCGTCAATACATTGAAGAATTCTTCTCTTTTTACTCTTAATTGTGTTGAGTGCAGAAAACCCCCACCATACATATCAACTTAACTTTACACCAAACAAAGGCTAGAAGAGACTTGCCTCCAGTCTTTCCTGGGAATATAGGGGGTAGTGTAAACAATCCAGCACCACAGCTTAACAGCCTTTTGCAACCTAATCAGGCAAGTGAGGTGGGGGTTGGGCAGACTGTCAGTTTACAGCCAATTCCCCACACCTCTGTCTCCCAAAAATCTAAACTCCAAAAATCCTGTTGGTTTTTTGGTTCCCAAAAGGCACGTATTTCTCTGGAATACCATAGGGTGCACCTGGAAATCTTCTAGGGTGCACACTTTGAGAACCACTGACTTAGTGAAATGCAAAGCCCTAAGGGTGTTGGCCTTTAGTAGAGGAAGTGAGGAGGTTTTGAACTGTTACAGTAAAAAGGTGATGTGGGTGGAGTAATGTGAACCTGGCAAAATATCTGAGCTTTGCTTTTACGTCATTAAAAAAAACCTGTCATTATGTTTTACAGATTATAATAATGAAGATGAATTTGGAAGAAAGTTGAGGTTCCTCTTACAACAGCTTCCACCTGTTAATTACAGTTTGTTAAAGTTTCTGTGTAGATTTTTAGCCAATGTAGCATCACATCATGAAGAAATTTGGTCTGCAAACACTTTGGCTGCTGTTTTTGGTCCAGATGTCTTCCAGTAAGTTGTTCATAAATTTTTGTTTTATTAAAAAAAACCCCGAATTTGTGAAATAGAATCATCATGTTGTCTCCCAAGGATTGGAGGTTGTTTGATGAACCATTATTTTTTTATAGTAGGCCTGGTTAATCCTCTTAGCATTTTTGTACAGGGTACAAATTAGGTAGGCTTTACAGATGGGAAAACTGAGGCAGAGAATGATGCGAATTGCTCAGGTTCATAAAGTGACTCATTGTCTTCTAACTTTATGTGTAATTTAAGAATTCTCAATTCTGTTTGGACTTTTTTTCTTAGCATTTACACAGATGTGGAAGATCTGAAAGAACAAGAAATAGTGAGCAGGATAATGGCTGGACTTCTGGAAAATTACTATGATTATTTTGAAAATGAAGAGGAAGATTTTTCATCTAATGATTTGAGTTCAATTACTGAACAGGTGAGAATATTTTAAATATTCTACTTGGAGGGAGAAATTTTTAAAAAAAAATATGCTCTTAATGGGTTGGCACAAACTTTGGTGGAATTTTTCAATACTAAATTGGAAGAAATTCTTTTGGTTATTATATGGAATCATCTACATCCATGTAGTACTGTATATGAATGTGATATTTTTTCTGAACAACTTCTTGTCCTCAATTTGGGAAATATGGGAAAGGCATTGAAACCAGAGTATATGGTAGAGGTTTTTGGGGTTTCTTTGTGTTTTTTCTTCTGTTAAATGTTTATTTTGTAAGAATAGTAGTTTTTTTTGTCTTTGCAAAGAAACTGCTAGCATAGAGAAATGCAGATAAAGGGTGAGAAGTAGAAGGTAGAGGGAAAGATTCAATAGTGTTCACACAGGTTTATCAAACAAAATGTTTTTCTCGATTAAAGCAACAATATAGCAGTGCAGTCATTATTGGGAATCATTAGGAGAGTAAGTTTAGGTTGCAGGTAATTTTTTAACTCTTGTGACTTGAATATTAAAATCTGTTTCTTGGAATTTGTTATATTCTGTTGTTACTGCTATGCCTTCGTTGAGATTTCTTAGTTACTGTCTCCTTTATGAAATGAGAATATTTATGCTGAGTAATTGCAATTTATTATAAAACCACCTTAATCCAGACTTAGATTTAGAATTTGTTATTTAATTCTATGTGGAAATTTTTTTTTTTTGCACTTCATTGAAATGATTTGTCAAGCAAACATTTATTATGAAGTTATTTATATTCTGGGTGTGGTGTGGGCTGCTGCTTTTTTTTTTAAGTGACAGCAGGGGAGATACACAGACTCACACATGCACCCTGACTGGGATCCACCCAGCAATCCCCATTTGAAGCTGATGCCTGAGTTCACCAAGCTATCCCCAGCGCTTGAGGTCTACACTCAGACCAGCTGAGCTGTCCTCAGTGCATAGGACAGCTGTGCTTGAGCCAGTCAAGCCACTGCTGTAGGAGGGGAAGAGAGAGAAAAGAAGGAGAGGGGAGGTAAGAGAAGCAGATGGTCTCTTCTCAAGTGTGCCCTGAATGGGGATCAAACCCAGGATGTTGGAACGCAGGGCCAACACTCTGTCCACTGAGCCAACTGTGGATTATTCATTAATCATTTTAATGAATAATAATTAACCTGGTTAAAAAAATGTAAAATATCTTGCTCTTACCCATACTCATTCCCTCCCCCTATTTGTTTATTTTAGTGCGTTTTTCCAGAGTATTTATTATGCAAATATAAGTAAAGATTTCCTTACATGTTTTTTAACAGGACAGTAGCATACCATGCATACTGTTCTGCACCTTGGTGGTTTTTTTTATCAGTTAATAGCATACCTGAGAGACCTTTTCTTATTGGACTATAGAGAACATATTTTTTTGTTTTGATATATGTATAATTCCCTATTGTTTGGATGTAACATTATTTATTTGATTTGTAGTGCCAGTGCCCCCTTGAAAAGGTAATAGTATATTAGTATATTCCAGTTTTCTCAAAATAGTCGTGGTTTATGTCTGCTTGCTTGCTTCTATTTTTTTAGTGAGAGAGGCAGACAAATAGGGTGAGAGAAGAGAAGCATCAACTCATAGTTGTGGCACCTTAATTCACTAATTGCTTTCTCATACGTGCCTTGACCGGGGGGCCTCCAGCTGACCAGTGACCCCTTGCTCAAGCCAGTGTGCTTTTGTGAACTTTAATGGATAAGTCCTTTTAATATCTGAGGTACACACTTTACCTAGTTTTTCATGTAAGCATTTTTATCTTTTTTTGTTTATTTCTTCCCTCTTTTCCTTCTTTCCTCCATTCCTTCCTTCCTCTCTCCTTTCTCTTTATCAAGCATCAGTAAATTTAATGAAACAGTAAAATGCCAGATTGCAGCTTGTAATGTGTAAACTGAAAATGGAATTAGAATGTATACATACAATTATTCCTCTCCAAATTGCAGTTTACTTTTCATGGTCTCACTATATTGCGAATTTTAAAATTGTATATAATTTTATATCGCGGATTTTTTTGCAATATCATGGGATTTTGTGGTATTAAGTATTTTTATATACTTTAATTATTTTTACAGTAAAATAAGCATTTTCTAGCCTAAAATATTGAAACAATATAAAAATTAAAACATAATAAAAGAATATTAAATCATTATTTTCATCATTCAAGTTGTAGTATATTCACTGGTGAGTACCCATATAGAATTTTATATGTTGTTAAAATTATGTAGGTCTAAGAGTGTAGAAAGTGTTTAAGAGCTTAGGAAGTGTTTATAAGAGTGTGGGAAAGGTTAATGACAGTGTAGGAAAGGTTTATAAGAGTGTGGGGAGGGTTTATAAAGCCTTAAAAATATATAAATAATAAAATAAATATAAGGTCGCTAGTTCGTGGATTTTCGCCTGTTGTGGGGGGTTCTTGAACCTAATTCCAATGATAGACAGGGGCCACTGTATATAGTTGTGAAGTAAATGGGTAGAATTTGTAGTCTGAATCAGTGATCCATGAACTTTTGGTATATTTTTTGGAGGTTTCCAACTATCCTGTACAGTTCCTGACTGAAAAACTTGGGTAAAATAAAGAACTGACACATCTCTTCAAAATTATTTTTGTTTAAAAGAAGATGACAGGAGCCCTGGCTGGGTAGCTCAATTGATTGGATTAGAATGTTGTCCCGATACTCTTAAGGTTGCAGGTTCAATCCCCAGTCAGGGCACAAATAAAAATTAACTAAGAATACATGGATAAGTGGAGCAACAAATTGATGTTCCTCTCTTTCTTTCTCTCTCTCTCTTTTCCTCTTTCCCCTGCCCCAAAATCAATTAAAAAAAAGAAAATGACAAGAAAACAAGTAGATAGGTATCTTAAACCTTTTTTTTTTTTTTTTTATAGAGACAGAGAAAGGGACAGACAGACAAGAAGGGAAAGAGATGAGAAGCATCCATTCTTCGTTGCAGCTCCTTAGTTGTTCATTGATTGCGTTCTCATATGTGCCTTGACAGGGGGCAGGGGGCTGCAACAGAATGAGTGACCCCTTGCTCAAGCCAGCGATTATAGGGTCATGTCTGTGATCCTACACTTCAGCTGTTGAGCCCATGCTCAAGCCAGATGGGCCCGCACTCAAGCTGGTGAACTCAGGGTTTTGAACCTGGGTCCTCCGCATCCCAGTTCGACACTCCATCCACTGTGCCACCGCTTGGCGGTGTCTTAAACCTTTAACGCCTTTTTCCCCCCCAGGTTTTATTTATTGATTTTAGTGAGAGGAATGGAGAGAGAGAGAGACAGGAATATTGATTGTTCCTGTGCCCTGACCAGGGATCGAACTGGCAACCTCTGTGTTTTGGGATAGTGCTCTAACCAACTGAGCCGTCTGGCCAGGGCAACCTTTAATGTCTTGATACCCATAAGAGCCATCTTTCAGCCCTGGCCAGTTGGCTCAGCTGTAGCGCGTTGGCCCGGCATGCGGAAGTCCTGGGTTCAATTCCCGGCCCGGGCACAGAAGCGCCCATCTGCTTCTCCACCCTTCCCCCTCTCTTTCCTCTCTATCTCTTTCTTCCCCTCCCACAGCCAAGGCTCCGTTGGAGCAAAGTTTGCCTGGGCGCTGGAGATGGCTCCATGGCCTCCGCCTCAGGCGCTAGAATGGCTCTGGCCGAAATGGAGCAACGCCCCAGATGGGCAGAGCATTGCCCCCTGGTGGGCATGCCTAGTGGATCCCAGTCGGGCACATGCGGGAGTGTGTATGACTGTCTCCCTGCTTCTGACTTTAGAAAAATACATACACACACACACAGCCATCTTTGAGCAATTTTGTGAATCATCTTTCTTTAAATTACGTTTTAGTTCAGTAATTTACTTTATTTACTTGTTTATTTGTTTATTTTTTGTGACAGAGGGACAGACAGGCAGGATAGGAGAGAGATGAGAAGCATCAATTTGTTGCAGCACCTTAGTTGTTTATTGATTGCTTTCTCATATATGCCTTGACCAGAGGGCGAGTAATCCCTTGATCAAGCCACTGACCTTTGTCTTCAAGCCAGCAACCATGGGGCCGTTTATGGTCCCACGCTCAAGCCAGCGACCCCGCGCTCAAGCTGGTGAGCCTGTGCTCAAGCTGAATGAGCCCTTGTTCAAGCCAGAGACCTTGGAGTTTTGAGCCTGGGTTCTCTGCTTCCCAGTTCAGTGCTCTATCCTCTGTGCCACCACCTGGTCAGGCAGTAATTTACTCCTTACCCTGACCTGTGATGGCACAGTGGATAAAGTGATGGCCTGGAATGCTGAGATCTCCAGTTCAACCCTAACCATGACCAGGCTTGCCCGGTCAAGGCACATACGAGAAGCAACTACAAGTTCGTAACTTCCTGCTCCTCCCTCCACCCCCCCCCCATCTATTTCTCTTTTTCCTCTGTCTAAAATCGGTAAATATAATTTTTAAAAAAATTAATGGCTGCTCAAATTGAACTGATATACTACATATGTTTGTCATTCATTTTCTACATTTCCATGATGATGGCGCCTGACCAGGTGGCGCAGTGGATAGAGTGGTGGATAGACACAGAGGACCCAGGTTCAAAACTCCCAGGTCTCCGGCTTGAACTTGGGCTCATCTGGCTTGAGTGCAGGCTCACCAGCTTGAGCACAGGGTCGCTGGCTTGTGTAAGGTATTTTTCCCCACCAAGGAAGAAGGAAAGGCGTAGTCACAAAGTGTGGAATAATAAAAGCTTTATTCAGAGCACTTCCCGGATGATGTTCTCTGGTCCGGGGGACAGGGGCCAGAGAAGTCGCATGGGGGGGTCTGCGTGGGGGAAATTTAAAGGGTCGTTAGGGTGGTCGAGTTAATATGACGTGGTGAAGTGTCATTGGCTGACAGACCGTTGCTCTTTTCCAAAGGACTCCTGGGAAGTTTTTTGACGTTCATGGATGTGGGCGGTTCCAGCCAAAGTTCCCAGGTCTGGTTCCTCACGTGACCTTCCCCCATTGCCAACCTACCTCACAGCTTGAGCGTGGGATCATACACATGACCTGATGGTCACTGGCTTAAAGCACAAGGTCGCTGGCTTGAGCAAGGGGTCACTCGCTCTGCAGTAACCCTCCCAGTCAAGGCACATATGAGAAGCAATCTAACAACTAAGGAACTGCAACGAAGATTTGATGCTTCTCATCTCTTTCCCTTCCTGTCTGTCTGTTCCTATCTGTCCCTCTCTCTGACTCTCTGTCTCTGTGAAAAATAAAAAAGAAACTGATAATACCAATTTGACCTCATGTTTATCTTGATACCTATAAAATTTACAGGATATGTTATATCAGGGGTCTCAAACTCAACTCAGCATGTGGGCCGCAGAGCAAGATCACAGCCGTTTGGCGGGCCGCACTAGGTCTACAAAAGGCAACTGTTACGCAACTCTTTTCTCACTGCAGTTGAAAACAAAAAAAAATCAGTACAACAAGCACAATCGGACATGCAGTTTACTCAGTGTCACAAAACTACCAGAAACTGTAGTTCGCATCACAACTGCTGTTAACTAAGCTAATATCTAGCTAGGATGCTAGAGAAATGAAAAATTAGGCCCCTAGGCTTACTTAATTTTATCCAAAATATTTTGAACTTCGTGGATTAGTCTGCGGGCTGCACAAAATTGTTCGGCGGGCCGTGAGTTTGAGACCCCTGTGTTATATTATGGTACGGTTCTCTGATATTTCTATTCTGCAGTTTCTTTATATATGCTGAAATATATATCTTACATGTATTGCAGTAATGATTTTGTATTTTTTTTTTTTGTATTTTTCTGAAGCTGGAAACGGGGAGGCAGTCAGACTCCCACATGCGCCCGACCGGGATCCACCTGGCACGCCTATCAGGGGGCGATGCTCTGCCCATCTGGGGCATGGCTCTGCTGCGACCAGAGCCACTCAAGCGCCTGGGGCAGAGGCCATGGAGCCATTCCCAGCGCTCGGGCCATCTTTTGCTCCAGTGGAGCCTCAGCTGCGGGAGGGGAAGAGAGAGACAGAGAGGAAGGAGAGGGGGAGGGGTGGAGAAGCAGATGGGCGCTTCTCCTGTGTGCCCTGGCTGGGAATTGAACCCGGGACTTCCGCACGCCAGGCCGACGCTCTACCACTGAGCGAACCGGCCAGGGCGATTTTGTATTTTTTTAAGCACTAGAAAAATTGACTTAAAATATGTTTTGCCTTATTCTAAGTAGAATGGTGGTTAATTAACATCAGGAGATAATGTGAAATTCTGCAGATTTGCCTGTGGATAGAAAAGAGGATGTTAGCATTTTGAATAGTCTATGCTCAATAAAAGGGGTAGTGATACTAGTCCAGAGAGACAGTGCTGTGTATTTTATTATTTTGGCTTATATTGCTAATTACCAGAATCTATTTTCTTACCTATTTTTTTTCTTGTAAGTGGTTGCAAGTAATAGAAGAACTATTTTTGAAAGTTTGTTTTCTTTAAAGCAGTTTTGATAACTTCATTTTGACTTGTGAGCCTGCATTGAGTGAAAATAAAATCTGCTGAAACTCAGCACAGTTTGGTTGTAGTTTTAAATTGGCCTAACTTAAATGTTGCAAATTTGTTTTTCATTTATTTAAAGATATGGGTAGGCCTGATCCATTCTAGCATTGCTTCTATTTTTGTCATGGTTTTGGTATTTGAAAGAAGCAAGTTAATCTAGTGTTTTCTTCATTTGGGGTTTCATCCTATTAATGCATCTCTTTTGCTGTTAGAACCTTTTAAAGTTGGTAGATATTTTTAGTAATAGTATGAGAGAGAGGACTAGAGATAATAAATGGGAGTGTTTGGGAAATGACCCAGAGTTTGTGGGCAGGTTCTTATGGGATCCCTAAATGAATGTGAATCCAGTAGAGTGGTTTGAAGATGTAGGTGACAATTTTGGTTTTTTTTTTTAATGAGAGGAGGGGACTTAGAGAGACAGACTCCCACATGCATGCCAACCAGGATCCACCCTGTCTTGGGCCAATGCTTGGACCAACTGAGCTATTCTTAGCACCTAGGGCCGCTGCTTGAACCAGTTGAGCCAATGGCTGTTAGGGGGAAGAGAGAAAAAGGGGGAGAGGAAGAGGATGAGAAGCAGATGGTTGCTTCTTATATGTGCCGTGACTGGGAATCGAACCTGGGACATCTGTATGCTGGGCTGACGCTCTGTCCCCTGAGCCAACCGGCCAGGGCAATTTATTTCTTTATACATTTAGAAGGTAGGTAGCAGCATTCTCCACAAGCTGGAGTCTGAAGAGCAGGCATTTCATGAGCCCTACAGGGGGGAATTAAGCAGTCAAAGAAATAGGAGATGTAAGTGTGGAAGATGGTTTTCCTTAAGTGGAGATGAGGTAGCTGCATCTATAGGGCAGGATCAGAATAACTTAAGAACAGAATTGATTGTTGACAAGCAGAAGGTTAGGTTGACAAGGAGAGGATTAGAAGAGCTTTTGAAGATAAGTGTGGGATGAGAGAGAGAGCATTTTAATCGAAGTTTTATTTTATTTATTTATTTATTTATTTATTTATTTTGTATTTTTCTGAAGTTGGAAACGGGGGGGGGGGGGGAGTCAGACAGACTCCTGCATGCGCCTGACCGGGATCCACCCAGCATGCCCACCAGGGGGCGATGCTCTGCCCATCTGGGCGTCACTCTGTTGCCACCAGAGCCATTCTAGCGCCTGAGGCGGAGGCCACAGAGCCATCCTCAGCGCCCGGGCCAACTTTGCTCCAATGGAGCCTTGGCTGCAGGAGGGGAAGAGAGAGACAGAGAGGAAGGAGAGGGGGAGGAGTGGAGAAGCAGATGGGTGCTTCTCCTATGTGCCCTGGCCGGGAATTGAACCCGGGACTCCGGCATGCCAGGCCGACGCTCTACCACTGAGCTAACCGGCCAGGGCCCTTTAATTGAAGTTTTAAATGTTTACTCTTACCCAAACTAATTTAGTCAATTCTTACTGCAGGAAGTTACATTGGGAGGCTGGGAGTTGGGGTGGGGGGGTGAAGAAAAACCATAGGTTATTGTTTGTGTTATATATTAGTTTATGATTATTGGTGAAAATATTGGAGATTATCAACTAATTTACATAAAGCTTATTGAACTGAATATAAAATAGTATAATTGTGTATAAGGCTTTGGTAGTTCCTAAGAGCTGTTGACTGTAGACAGACTGATTTTAAAGTATATGATGTGCCTGACCTGTGGTGGTGCAGTGAATAAAGTGTCGATCTAGAATGCTGAGGTCACTGGTTTGAAACTGTAGGCTTGCCTGGTCAAGGCACATATGAGAATCAACTACTATAAGTTGATGCTTCCCATTCCTCTCTATTCTCTTCTCTCTCTCTCTCTCTCTCTCTCTCTCAAACACACACACACACAAATCAATTTTTAAAAAAATGTATGATGTAAAATGTTAAAATAGTACCTTTGTACCAAAAATTTGTGGGTTGAATAAATATTCATGTATTCTTAGTTTATATAGCCATCTTTAAAATGTAAAAAATAGATTCTGTTGTGTACAAACCTTTATTGATTAACTTTGGTAATTCCCATTTTGTACTTACGGAAGCAGAGTTTTCTTGCATGGATTACCAGGTAGATAAAAAGTACATTCTTGACTTCCACTAATTTATTAAATACATAAATGGAAAAAGAGGATAATTTTTCATTTGATTCCATTTAAAAACTGTTCTATTTGAAGTTTTCACCCTTGTCTATAAATTGTCCTTCTCAGTAAATAACCGCTGAAGCAATTGGTTTTCAGTCTTTTTAATCATTATTATACATGGTAAGTAATAGATGAGGGACGGCATTTATAAGTACAACAGATTCAGGAGAATCTGTTACATGTGCCTTGTGCATAAAGTAAATGGTTCACAAATTGAGATCTGACTAGTGACCTTGTTTTACCAGTGGTTGAGAGCTCCTGCTTTAGGTAGTTTCGAATCTAAACTTTATTTATTTATTTATTTTTTTAGAGGAAGGTTTATTATGTGATGTTAAGTCAGTACTTTCTTTTTTTTTTTAATTAATTCATTTTTTTTAGAGAGGAGAGGGAGAGACAGAGAGAGAGAGAGAGAGGAGAGACAGAGATAGAGAAGGGGGAGGAGCTGGAAGCATCAACTCCCATATGTGCCTTGACCAGGCAAGCCCAGGGTTTCGAACCGGTGACCTCAGCATTTCCAGGTCGACGCTTTATCCACTGCGCCACCACAGGTCAGGCAGAATCTAAACTTTAGATGATACTTTTTTCATTTCCTATAAAAAATGATGTTACTTGTAGAAACTAGGATCTATGCCACATAGAAATAAGATAATTCCAGTTAAAATGAAAGCTATTACTTGTCACTTATTATGTATAGACACTGCTGAAGAGTTTATAAATAGTATTTAATCCTTTTATCTAGCCCTTAAAGTAGGTGGTATAGCATCTCCATTTTACTGTTAAGGCAGTGGGTCTCAAACTTTTTGACGTCAGGACGCATTTAAAATCCTACAAATAATTGTAGGCACACTATGTACAAATTTCTGAGAAATATGTTATAATAATGTCAAATATTAAAAAATATATCATGTCCAAGTATGCTTTTATGGTAATTAAATGAAATAAATATGACAAAAGTAAATTTATTCTGACATTAAAAAACATTTTTATGTTACATTTTTTGAGTTATGCTTTTTAGAATTTGTAAAAAAGAGGGGTTAAAAATTTAAAAGATGACAAAAAAGTTATCTTTTTATATATAGAGATACATTCTTAGTAAGATTTAGTAAATTCGGCAAGTCCTGGTGCGAATGTGTTAGGTTTTTTCATTCTTATGTTTATGAGAAACATGAGCCTGATGTATCCTTGCGATTTCCTCAATGTTTGGACATATATTTGAAAGGCAAACTCTCATTTCCTCGTCAATACATTGAAGAATTCCTCTTTTTACTCTTAATTGTGTTGAGTGCAGAAAACCCCCTCCATACATATCAACTTAACTTTACACCAAACAAAGGCTAGAGGAAATTTGCCTCCAGTCTTTCCAGGGAATATAGGGGTAGTGTAAACAATCCAGCACCACAGTTTAACAGGCTTTTGCAACCTAATCAGGCAAGTGAGGTGGGGGGTTGGGTAGACTGTCAGTTTATAGCCAATTCCCCACACCTCTGTCTCCCAAAAATCTAAACTCCAAAATCCCTGTAGGTTTTTTGGTCCCCAACAGGCACATTTCTCTGGAATATCATAGGCGCCCCGGGCGATCTTCTAGGGCGCACACTTTGAGCACCACTGTGTTAAGGCATGGGGAATTAAGTAAATTGCCAGAGACAGTTAAGAGCACATAGGTCTTTCCCATTAAGAGCCTGACTTCTAAGTACTTAATGTGTTATACTTGAAAACAGGTAGTCCATACTTATTGATTGGGATAGGAGTGTAATAGAATATCAGTGTAATAAACTTTCTTCTGGTTGAAGTTTTACTTTCTGAGAATATTCTAGCATCTATGTGTGCCTATCCATCACAAATGCCTGGTAATCTCTAGGTATTTCCAGTGCATTTTGGCTAAAATGGGTGAAAGTTTTACTACTCAATGTTTATAAGAACAAGTATTAATTTATAAAAGATGACAAGACCATTTATGGGTAATTCCTAATATGAGGTGTGTTAAAAATATTTCTCATTTGAAAATTTGTTGGGATTCCTTCTCTAATATTACAGTGTCTTTTTATTGATATGATTATGATCATTTATTTGGGTAGTTAATAATGGAAGACATTTTATAGCCCCTGTCAGAAAGAGAATTATAACCTTGAGTTATATTTAATGGTCATTGGATCGATGTGTTCCCCTTTGTTGTAAAGTCTAGTTTCTTCATGAAATTTTTCAATTTTTACAAGTTACCTGATATTTTCTAAAACATGTTGACACCTAAAATTTTGTGCCCTTTTTCCCCCTATGTTTACTCTGTATTAAAATCACTTGTTTAATGCACTTTGAAATCGGAGAGATCAATTAGAAGTGTTTGTAACTATTAGATTTGTAAAACTGATAAGGAAATGAAGCTTTGTTAATATTAACTAACTAGTTACAACATTCATTTTGCAGTCCTCTCACATATTCCTAGTGATACATTAACGTAACCATTACTTCCTGCTTTAAAATGTTATGTTTGTCTGGTTTGCAACTTTATTCTACTCTGCAAAAGTTGGCATTTACTTACCTCCGTAACAGAAATTGGTCATAGGAAATGAAGTAAAAAATGAGTTGTGTTTAAAATGTTTGTAGAATAGTATATCTTAGATAATGTTAATAGTTTCATTAAGTTTTAATTCTCAATTTCCTTTTATATAGGTTAATGAACTTTCTGAGGAGGAAGAGGAAGATGAAAAGCTGGAACATATAGAAGAACTTCCAGAAGAGGGAGCAGAAAAATCAAATGACATGCCAGAGGTGGTACAGTTAAGGGTGACTGAAAACATCCTGGAACCAAAGAATGTTACAGCATCAACAAGGTAGTGTTTCAGTTGAAAGACCTTTAGCTTTTGAGCATTTCATTCTACAGTAGATGTAGATTCACTCAAACACTAACTCAAACAAATTGTAATAGTATGTGCAAGATTGGTTTGTGCATGAGAAAGAGCAATAATAAAAATTTAAAGAAGCAATCTTGCTAAGAAAATTTCATTTATAGCATATTTACATATAACATCTTACATATATTTCTTAAAATTTGTTATTATTTCCATGTTAGTTGGGTTGGGTAAAATTTCAAAAACCTTTGGAAGTAGAATTGCTAGAGAAAGGTAAAGGGACTGAATTGACTTATATTTCTAGCTTCTAGGCTAGAAATAGATTAAACTAGGCTGTAAGGAGAGAACTCTGTGATCCATTTAGCTGGTACTTTTCAATTCTTTTCATATGTAGGTTCATTTATGTAATATATTCATATATTATTTATATGGCAGACTGGGTAAATGTGGTAGGTTGGAGGTTCTGTGCTAACACATAGCTGGGACCATTGGATATGCTGTTCAGGAAGCTTTGGAGCCTTCAAGAACCCCCCATGCATAGCTTAGATTTGGTAAATTCTCAGCTAGTTCTCGGTAAGCTCTATGGTTTACTAACTCTTTCTAATTATGGAGACAGTTATATATTTAGACCACTAGATATTTTTCATTGAATCTGTTTTCAATAGAATGGTGAGTGAAAAGCAGAGGAAATAATTTAAGAGTCAGAAAAGCAAAATGTCATTTAAAAATAACTAGTAACATCTAGAGGAGGAACTACCAATGTCATTTAGAAAAATTATAAAGTAATTTAAAATGTATATTGCTAAATACAACTATTACATTTCTCTGTGGGCCTCTAGATCTTTATATTACATATAGTTTCTTCAAACATGATTGTAATTATTGTATATTAATATGTTTAATTCACTCGTTTTCCCTGGATTTTCATTTTATTTGTAATTTTCTGTGTTTACATGACCTAATTGATTTTTTGATGGCCTCTTAACTATATTTTAATTATATTTTTAGAGACTTATAAACCAAACGTTAAGATATTTAAACTATGTCTTAATTATATACTTACTGTCATTCTTTTTTCTGGACATTTTGAATTCCAGGCAGCTTGTAAGTACTGTACTGCCACTAGACAACTTTTGTTCTTAGGCCCTTTTTTTTTTCTTTTTAATCATTTGAGTAAATTTATTAGGCTCAAAGAGTAAACTGTATGGCCTTTTTTTTTTTTTTTTTTTTTTTTAAGAGAAGGAAAGAGATGAAAAGCATCAACTTGTATTTGTGTCACTTCAGTTATTGATTGCTTCTCATATGTGCCTTGATGGGATGGGTTGGGGGCTCAAGCTGAGCCAGTGACCCCTTGTTCAAGCCAGTGACCTTGGGATCATGTTCAAACTGGCAACTCGACGCTCAAGCTCATAAGCTTGTGCTCAAGCCTATGCTTAAGCCAGATAAGCCTGCATTGAAGCCCATGCTCAAGCCAGATAAGCCTGCACTCAAGCTGACAACCTCAAGCTTTTGAACCTGAGACCTCAGCGTCCTAGGTCAATGCTCTATTCACTGCAACAACACTAGTCAGGCTCTATGGCTTTTATTTTTTGGTGTGTGTGTTTGTGTGACAGAGACAGAGAGAGGGACAGATAGTAACAGACAGGCAAGAAGGGAGAGAGATGCGAAGCATCAATTCATTGCGGCACCTTAGTTGTTCATTGATTGCTTTCTCATATGTGCCTTGACCAGCAGGATGGGGGGGGAACAGCAGACCGAGTGACCTCTTGCTCAAGCCAGTGACCTTGGACTCAAGCTGGCAACCTTGGGGTTTCGAACCTGGGTCCTCCACGTCCCAGTCCGATGCTCTGAGCATTGCACCACCACCTGGTCAGGCTTTGTGGCTTTTGATTATAAGAATTTTCAAACTACTAAAGAGATTTGGTTGGATTTATATTGCTACTAGTAATGTTTTCTTGAGGACCTGTAAACAGTAAGTTTAAATCAATGTCTTGTTTTTTGTTGAGAGAGAGAGAAGGACAGGGACAGACAGACAGGGAGAGAGATGAGAAGCATCTCAGAGTTGTGGCACTTTAGTTGTTCATTAATTGCTTTCTCATATGTGCCTTGAATGGGGGAACTTGGACAGGGGTGGGGCTCCACTGAGCCAGTGACTCCTTCCCTACTCAAGCCGTGGGCTTCAAGCCAGCAACCATGGGGTCATGTCTGTGATCCCACACTCAAGCCAGATGAGCCTGCGGGCAAACGGCTACCTTGGGATTTTGAACCTGGGCCCTCTGTGTTTCAGGTCAACGCTCTATCCACTGTGCCACCTCCTGGTCAGGAAATGTGTGTCTTTTATTTTGTTAATTTAGAGTTATGCTCTTCAATAAGGTGTCCACTAGCTATCTTGGCTATTTAAATTTAAATCAATTAAAATGAAATAAAATTTAAAAACAATTTCCATAGTTGTACAGACTAGTCACGTTGCTTATGCTCAGTAGCCATGTGTGATTAGTGCCTACTGTATCGGACAGTGCAGATGTAGAAGTTTTCTATTATTGCAAAAAAAATTTTTTCTTTTTGGATAGTGCTTATTTAGAGAGATAAATTTCTTAAGTATTTTTATTTATTTACCAGCAAGATTACATAATTTTTAAAATGTGCTGTACTAATAGTTTTTTTTTTTATACTTTCTTCTCTTTTATCATCTGTCTAGTTTTTTAGAGGACCCTCCTTTCCTCCAACATAGTCATTTTTAGATGGATTTATTGGAGATTTGGTGATTGTCAGGATTCTATAATTGCTAGTTGTAGAAACAGACCTTGGTTAAAGGAAAGAAAAAAGGGAAATTTCTTCTTTTATTAATTTTTTATTGATAGATTTTATTTACTGATTTTTAAAGAGTGGCGAGAGACAGAGAAATGGGAATGGGGAGGAGCGGGAAGCATCAACTTGTTGCTTCCCTATGTGCCTTGGCTGGGCAAGCCCAGAGCTTCGGACTAGTTGGCCTCAGCATTCCAGAGCAAATGCTTTTCCCACTTTGTCACCACAGGTCAGGCCAAAAAAAAGGGCAGTTTCTTAGAAAAATGCTGGATAGGTCACAGAGTTGAAAGGTAAAGCAGAAAAAGGAACTTGGACAGCCTTGGAGAATTTAGTAACAATTGTGTGAGAGTTACAAGTATGTCCTTCTGTTTGTCATTCTGCTCAAGAGCAGATTCTCATGGGGTTCAGAGGAGAGTCTGGCCATAATTAGGTCAATTGTCCATCCCTGAAGCCAGCATAGAGTTGGTTACTGTTATGCATTTACCAAGACTGTTGGATAAAGGGAGGAGCTAGTTTACTGCAGAAAAATTGGGCTATTACTAATAAAGGAATAGGGATACCAGGCAGCAGAAACAGATGTGATTACCAGAGTGGTATTCCAGATTTAGTGATATGTATAAATTTTAGTTCATATTTATACATTAACCTTTACTTTTAGTTTTGGCTGATTGATAGCATTCATTAATTATCCACCTTGGAAGAAAGAAGAATAGGGGAGAAATATTCCTACAATGCCTGGCATATAGGGAGCTTTAATAAATTTGTTTTAGAAAATGAGTAGAGCCTGACTTTTGGTGGCTCAGTGGATAGAGCGTCGACCTAGAATGCTGAAGTCACTGTTTTGAAACCCTGGACTTGCCTGGGCTAGGCACATACAAGAAGCAATCAACGAATAACTGAAGTGAAGCAACTACGATATCCCTCCCACCATAAAATTAGTAAATAAAACCTTAAAAAAAAAGAAAGAAAATGAATAGATACTGTATTGCATGAACTGGAGATTGAACTTTTGATAACCTATTTTTTTATCATTGATTTTCTCTGTGAGGTAATTTGCAAACATTTGAATTATTAGGCAGCCTACATTGTATTTTTCTTCAGAAGTACAGAGGATATAAACATTAATGACAGTTTAGAGTAGCAGTTCCCAAACTTTTTGGTCTCAATCATTAGACACTGATTGATTGATTGATTAATTGATTGTGTGTGTGTGGAGCGGTTGGCTCAGTGGATAGAGCATTGGCCCGGCTATGGACATTCTGAGTTCGATTCCTTGTCAGGGCATATGAGAGAAGCGAACATCTTTTTCTCACCCCCTTCTCTCCCTCTTCCCCTCCAGCAGCCAATGGCTTGGTTGGTTTGAGCGTGGTTCCAGGTGCTGAGGATAGCTCAGTTGGTCTGAGTGCATCAGATTCTGGAGCTAAAAAAGCTTGATTGATTTGAGCATCAGCCCCAGAGGAATTGCCAGGTGGATCCTGGTGGGGGTGCTTGTGGGAGTCTGTCTCACTATCTCTCCTCCTCTCGCTTAAAAAAACAAACAAACCAGAGAAAGAGACAGGAAGGGAGGAGAGTGAGAAGCATCAACTTGTAGTTGCTTCACTGTAGTTGTTCATTGATTGCTTCTCATACATGCCTTGACTTGGAGTTCAAGTAGAGCTAGTGACCCCTGGCTCAAGCTAGTGACCTTTGGGCTCAAGCCAGTGACCTTGGATCATACTGATGATCTGCACTCAAGCTGGCAAGCCTGTGCTCAAGTCAGCGACTTTGGAATTTTGAACCTGTGGCCTGAGCATTACAGGTCAACGCTGTACCCACTGTGCCACCACTGGTCAGACCCAAACATTACACTCTTAAAAATTATTGAGAACTCCAAAGACCTTTGTTAATGTTGATTATACCTATTGGCATTTACCGTATAACAAATTAAAATGGCACATTTAGCCCTGGCCAGAAAGCTCGGTTGGTTAGACTCTAACTGTTAGAGCATCAATCTGAAAGCACAGCGGTTGCTGGTTCCACCTCCCAGTGAGAACACATACAGGAACAGATAGATGTTCCTGTCTCTCTTCCTTTCTTGCTAAAATCTATTAAAAAAAATTTTTTTTAGTGGTGTATGTAAGCTGTTGGAAGTGTTTTGTTTGTTCAATTGTACTTTGGGAGTCGCTTGTATTTGTAGCTGAAATGTAGCTATTTATGACCTAACATTTTTTAATTGATAAATTGCTTCTCTATTATAAGTCAGTGGTTCTTAAACTTTTTGGTCTTATGACCCTGTTACACCGTAAAAACTATAAAGGGACCCCAAAACTTTTATTTCTGTGGGTTATAGCTAACAATTTACCATATTAGGAATTAAAATTTTATTTGCATTTTGTGTTAATATAAAAGTTTTTAATCAAAAGGAACCATGTTTTCCAAAAATCTCCAAAAAAATTTTAGTGAGAAATGTTTTAGTGGTATTGTTTTGCATCTTTACAAATTTCTTTAATGTCAATCTGTATGACAACTGGACTCTCATTTTTTTCCTGCATTTAATTTGTTGCCATATTTTTTTATCTTAAAGTATGCGAAGAAGATCTGGGACCACTCCTGTATGTAATTGGAAAAAAGAGGAGTTTTCATAGCCTCTTCAGATAATTATAGCTATTCTTATTTGACAGTATGCCAAAGCTAGTAGTTTCTTTTTCTCTTTCTTTTTTAAGTAAGAGAAGAGGAGATAGTGAGACAGACTCTTGCAGTTTCTGTTTGAAGCTGATGTTCAGATCAGCCAAGCTGTTTTTAGCACCTAAGGCTGATGCTTGGCCAATGAGCTATCCTCAGCACCCAGGGCTGATGCTCAAACCAGTTGAGCCACTGGCTGCAGGAGGAGAAGAGTGAGAGAAGTGGGAGAGGGAGGGAAAGAGGTAGATGGTCGCTTCTCCTGTGTGCCCTGACTGGGAATCGAACCTGGGACATCCATATGGTGGGCTCACACCATCCACTACCAACTGGTCAGGGCCTTGTGGTGATTTCTTAAAAGTTATTTTTCATGTGGAACCTGAAACCATATCTGAATTTTTCATACTGTAGTCCAGGGGTCCCCAAACTACGGCCCGCAGGCCGCATGTGGCCCCCTGAGGCCATTTATCCGGCCCCCGCTGCACTTTCGGAAGTGGCACCTCTTTCATTGGTGGTTATTGAGAGGAGCATAGTTCCCATTGAAATACTGGTCAGTTTGTTGATTTAAATTCGCTTGTTCTTTATTTTAAATATTGTATTTGTTCCCATTTTGTTTTTTTACTTTAAAATAAGATATATATAGTGTGCATAGGGATTTGTTCATAGTTTTTTTTATAGTCTGGCCCTCCAATGGTCTGAGGGACAGTGAACTGGCCCCCTGTGTAAAACATTTGGGGACCCCATTGGTCTGTCTTGCACCTTGGGAGAGTCTTTAACCACGCTTGATTTTTTTTTTTTTTTTTTAATTTTTCTGAAGCTGGAAACGGGGAGAGACAGTCAGACAGACTCCCGCATGCGCCCGACCGGGATCACCTGGCACGCCCACCAGGGGGCGATGCTCTGCCCCTCCGGGGCGTCGCTCTGTTGCGACCAGAGCCACTCTAGCGCCTGGGGCAGAGAGGCCAAGGAGCCATCCTCAGCACCCGGGCCATCTTTGCTGCAGTGGAGCCTCGCTGCAGGAGGGGAAGAGAGAAACAGAGAGGAAGGAGAGGGGGAGGGGTGGAGAAGCAGATGGGCGCTTCTCCTGTGTGCCCTGGCCGGGAATCGAACCCGGGACTTCTGCACGCCAGGCCAACGCTCTACCACTGAGCCAACCGGCCAGGGCCTCACGCTTGATTTTTGACATGGTTTATTGGTCATTTGGATGATACTGCTTTACTGACTTCTTCCAAATGATTATATATTTTGTTATGTAATATCAAAAGTTAACATTGTTTAAATCACCATTGGTTGTATCAAAAACATCTTTAAGTGTTGGCAGGCTGTTGAAATTGTGGTAGATAGAGAATACAGGTTTTCCAGAGTTACAATTTTTGCTTGAGGACTTGAATCTTATCAGTACCGTAAATTGTTTTTCTTGAAGTAACAATCTTGATCAATTTTGAGAAAATGTCTGCCATGTATTTAAGTTGGAATAGCTATAGTTTATCGCTCTAGAGTTCAAGTAAAAATGATGTCCCATGTTACGTTTAGTTCTCAACTCAAGAAAAGCATTGTTCTTCTAAGCTATGCAGACTAAGTGATTCAGACTTATCATTAGTCACACCAAGATACGTCGCTATATCACAGTTCACTTTTCGCGGACTCACTGTATTGCAGATTTTTATTTTATTTAATTTTTTTATTATTATTATTTTTTTTTCATTTTTCTGAAGCTGGAAACAGGGAGAGACAGTCAGACAGACTCCCGCATGCGCCCCACCGGGATCCACCCGGCACGCCCACCATGGGGCGACGCTCTGCCCACCAGGGGGCGATGCTCTGCCCATCCTGGGCGTCGCCATGTTGCGACCAGAGCCACTCTAGCGCCTGAGGCAGAGGCCACAGAGCCATCCCCAGCGCCCGGGCCATCTTTGCTCCAGTGGAGCCTTGGCTGTGGGAGGGGAAGAGAGAGACAGAGAGGAAAGTGCGGCGGAGGGGTGGAGAAGCAAAATGGGCGCTTCTCCTGTGTGCCCTGGCCGGGAATCGAACCCGGGTCCTCCGCACGCTAGGCCCACGCTCTACCGCTGAGCCATATTGCAGATTTTAAAATTCTATATATCTAATTTTGTATCGCAGATTTTTTGCTATATTGTGGGATTTTGTGGTATATAGGTATTTTAATATATTATTTTAATTATTTTTGTGGTAAAATAAGCATTTTCTAGTCTAAAATATTGAAAAGGTTTATAAGAGTGTGGAGAGGGTTTATAAAGCCTTAAGATATATATACAGTAAATAATAAAATAAATATAAGGTATATTGTGGGGGGTTCTGGAACTTAACCCCTGCGAGAGACGAGGGACCACTGTATTAAAAAAGAAGTATACTGAAGGACTGAGATGAAATTAATAATTTTTACTGTTTCCTCATGAAAGACTGGTCTTTTTTTTTTTTTTAACTGATTTTTCAGAGAGAATAGGCAGGGTGGGAGAGAAGTATAAACTCATAGTTGCTTCACTTTAGTTTTTCAAGAACTGGTCTTTTAAAAAAAATATTGCAAGTGATGAAGAATGCATTGACCATAGCGTGGTTTGGTACCACTTGCCTGGACTTGTGCTAAGACACCAAGCAGTTTTTTCTACCATTGATTTTGCATCATTATGCAAATATCATTACAGTGAAAAGGATAAATATTATGAAAATAGTTTTTAACTTTTAGTTCACAGACCAAAAACCAGTTTGAGAACCATTGGTTTAAATATTTTTTTATGAGCTGTATTGTTTGATTTATTTATGCTTTTATTATTTCTATATATTGTTTGTCATTTAGCCATATGTTGTTAAGGTTTGAGCTGTGTTCAGTTTAGAAAAATGATGGCATGTAGGGTCTGGGTACCCTAGGGCAGTGATTTTCAACCTTTTTTTTCCATGACACAAACACACACTAATTACTAAGGTCAGTGCTCCTGACAACCATTTTCATCTCATAGCACAAATAAATTAGTTACTAAGGGAGAAGAGGTCAGGGCCCCTTTTTCTTTAGTAATTAGTTTATGAGTGCGTGAGAAACAAAGGTTGAAAATCACTGCCCTAGGGTACACAAAAAGCAGGAATTTTAGTTGCTTCTGAAGCTCCAGTTGTATCCATGGAATCTATGGAAATCTCAAGATTGTCTCTGGCTCTGGCTGGTTAGCTCACTTGGTTAGAATGTGATCCCCAAACGACAAGGTTGCCGGTTCAATCTCCAGTCAGAGCACACAAGGAAGCAACCAGGGAGTGCACAACTAAGTGGAACAACAAATGAATGTTTTCTTTACCCTTCTTTCTCCCCTCTCTCTCACTACCTCTCTGTCTCTGTAAAAAAATTAATTAAAAATTTTAAGCCCTAGCCAGATAACTCAGTTAGAATGTCATCTGGAATTGTAGAGATTGCCAGTTTGATCATTGGTCAGGGCACATACAAGAACAGCTTGATGTTCCATACAGGTTTAAGGAGAATCTTTTATTATTATTATTATTATTATTTTTTTAAATTTAATTTAATTATTTTAGCGAGAGAGGTGGGGGTGGGCAGACAGACAGGGAAGGGAGGGAGATGAGAAGTATCAGTTCTTTTTTTTTTTTTTTGTATTTTTCTGAAGCTGGAAACGGGGAGAGACAGTCAGACAGACTTCCGCATGTGCCTGACCGTGATCCACCCGGCACACCCACCAGGGGGCGATGCTCTGCCCCTCCGGGGTGTCACTCTGCCGAGACCAGAGCCACTCTAGCGCCTGGGGCAGAGGCCAAGGAGCCATCCCCAGCGCCTGGGCCATCTTTGCTCCAATGGAGCCTTGGCTGCGGGAGGGGAAGAGAGACAGAGAGGAAGGAGGGGGGGTGGAGAAGCAAATGGGCGCTTCTCCTATGTGCCCTGGCCAGGAATCGAACCCGGGTCTCCCGCACGCCAGGCCGACGCTCTACTGCTGAGCCAACCGGCCAGGGCAGCATCAGTTCTTTATTGTGGCATCTTTGTTGTTCATTGGTTGATTTCTCATATGTGTTTTGACCAAGGGACTCCAGCTGAGCCAGTGACCCCTTGCTCAAGCCAGCAATCTTTGGGCTCTTGCCAGCGACCATGGGGTTATGTCTATGATCCTATGCTCAAACCAGTGGCCTTGTGCTCAAGCTGGATGAGCCTACGCTCAAGCCTGTAGCATTGGGGTTTCGAACCCGGATCCTCAGCATCCCAGGTTGATGCTCTATCCACTGCGCCACCGCTTGGTCAGGCTGTATTAGTTTTATCTTAATCCTTTATATTTTTATTTCTAGTTAGGTTGTGTTTCTTTTTGTTTATTTGGTATTTTGTGACGTGTCTTGTGTCCATTTACCTACTAGCATTTATATAACAATCTAATTTGGTAAAAAAAAAAGGGTGAGAAAATTCCTCTGGGAGAGGAAGTAGGTAACAAACAATGGCAAATATGAAAAAAAAAACCCAGAGCAGATATAAAATCTACCAAAAATTAAAACATGATATAAGGCTTTAATAGACTGGGGGGCTAAGTAATTGAGAATTAGAACTTTTTGAGAATTTTATGTAAGATAAAGCTCAACAGAAATCACAAATTAAATTATAAGGAAGAAGGATGTTGAATTTATAAATTTTCTTTACACCATTCAGCATACTACACTGTCAGTGAATTGCACCAGCTTGAGAATGGGGTCACTGGCTCAGCTGGAGCCTCCTGGTCAAGGCACATATGAGAAAGCAATCAACAAGTGACTAAAGTGCTCCAATGAAGAATTGATGCTTCTGTCTGTCCCTATCTGCCCCTCTCTCTGTCTCTTGCTAATATATATATATATAAATAATATAATATATATATGTATATGTATATATGTATATGTAAACAGCAGATCGTTTTAGCAAAGTATTAGAAGATCTAATATATTAGTTGACACTTAAATACTTTTTAGGAAAAGCTTCCTTTATCTTGTTTTTTTTCTCCCTGCAGAAATCATTAAATATTTACCTTTCAGTTCACCTGAAACTGCTAGAAATAGACTGATGACTGTCTATACTCTCTTTTGTGCCATGTATATGCCATTTTTCTTCCTAAGTTTTCCTGATTTTAGAAATAAAGTTCCAGAAAACTTAATTTAAACATGTAAATGTTTTTTTAAGTTCTTCCTGTGAGAGTATCAGTTTTAAAACATTGAGAGATAAAATTAATCTATTTATGAAAACTAGCATATTGGTAGTTAAAAATTTTTTTTTAAGCTAGGAGAGGTTATATGTACCAAATTGGAAGGCTTACTGTTGTCTGATAAAGCAGTTTTGCAGTTTGGTTGTGGTAGAGGAGACCTGAAGATTACTGGATAAGTGGTAAATGACATTCATTTGGTTTCCTACAGAGAATCCTGAGAATATTAATCTTAAAAGCTGTGTTCCTCATGTTTGTTAGAATTTCTGTTGGTACATTTTATAGAAAAGCTTCATAAAACTAATTTAAATTTACTTTTAAAAAATTTACTTTTTAGGCCCTGGCCAGTAGGCTCAGTGGTAGAGCATTGGCTCACCGTGTGGATGTCCTAGGTTCAGTTCCCAGACAGGACACCCAGAAGCGCCCATCTTCTTCTATACCCCTCTCCCTCTTCTCTTTCTCTCTCTTTCTCTTTCTGTCTCTCTTTCCTTCTTCTGCAGCCATGCCTCGATTAGAGCAAGTTGGCTCTGGGTGCTGAGGATGGCTCCATGTCCTTTGCCTCAGGCACTGAGAAGAGCTCGGTTGCTGAGCAACTGAGCAGTGCCCCAGATTGGCAGAGCATTACCCTATAGTGGGCTTGCTGGGTGGATCCTGGTCAGAGCACATGTGGGAGTCTGTCTCTGACTCCCCTCTTCTCACTGAATTTTCAAAAAAAAGACTTTTTTATTGGCTCTGGCCAGTGGCTTCAATGGGTAGTGTGTTCACCTGGCATGTGGGCGTGCAGACATCCTGGGTTCAATCACTGGTCAGGGTCCACATGAGAATCAACCATCTGCTTCTCTTCCCCTCCCTCTCCTCTTTCTTCCTCTCTTCCCTCTCACAGTGTGAGTCACTTGATTGGAGGGGTCTCAAACTCACGGCCCGCCCACCAATTTTGTGCGCCCCGCAGACTAATCAAACTTCGTGGATTAGTCTGCGAGTTTGAGATCCCTGGGTTAGAGCGAGGCCCCAGGCACTGAGGATAGCTCAGTTGGTCCAAGCGCTTCAGCCTCAGGTGCTAAAAATAACTTAGTACTAAAGCATTGGCCCCAGACTGTGTTGTCAGGTGGATCCCATTTGGGGTGTGTGTGGGAGTCTGCCTCACTATCTCCCCTCCTCTTACCAAAAAAAAAAAGTTTTTATTGAAGAAGTGCATGCATACAAATCATAAGGTCACTGAATTATTAGAAAGTGAATTCCCCAGCTTGCTCCCCAGCATATGTCATCTGTTTGCCTCAAATAAACTCTTTCCAAAAAAAAGAAAGTGAAATCAACTTGTGTAATCACCCCTTGGGTCACCTGCTTCTTCTCAGATGTTACTGTCTCCCTGCTCCCCCAAAGCAGCTGTTATCTGACTTCTATTATTGCAGATTTTCTGTTACTAATTTTTTTCTTTAAAAATCAACTTTATTGAGCTATACTTTTCACAGAATAAAATGCACTCATTTTACGAATGTACACATACACATATTACACATGTATACATTTGAAAAACCACCAAAATCAAGATAGAGACTATTTCCAACACCCCACATGCTTTTTTTACAGTAAATTACCCCTCTCCCACATCTTTGGCCCCAGGTAACCATTGATCTGTTTTTTGTCACTGTATAGATTAGTTTTGCCTATTTTAGAATTTCTTATATATGGAATCTCTTGATTAGTTTCGGCTGTCTTAGAATTTCTTATATATGAAATCTGAGTATGGCTTCTTTTGCTTGGCATATGATTTTTGAGATTCATGTTGTTGCATGTATCAGTTGTTTGTTCCTTCTATTAAATGTTGAGTGTATTCCTTTGTAGGAATAGTCCATGCTTTGTTTATCTGTTCACCTGTTTAGGTCGATTCTTGCTTTTTGCTATTATAAATAAAGCTGCTATACTTGTGGAAGTTTCCCAATGGACTTATGCTTACATTTCTCTTGAGTAACTAAGGAGTAGATTGCTGGGTCATTTCTAAGTTCTAGAAGAAACTGCCAAACTTTTTACGTTCTCACTAGAACTATCTGAAAGTCGAAAGTCTTAGTTGTTTTTATATCCTCACCAACACTTTAATTTTAAACATTTTAGTAGTATCCACGTCTCCTTGTGGGTTTAAGTTGCACTTTTGATAACTTAGGCTAATATATATATATATATATTCTGTAAGGACCAGTAGAAAATGTGGTGCAAAATTTGCTAAGGAAAGTTTGTTATTCGCACAGTAAATGAGGTGGTCTGAATTTTAGTATCTATTTTGCCTTTTCTTTTTATAACTTGAGAATATCCTCTGAGTAGTAGCAGATGCTATTACTTCTGGCATGGAGTATAGGCCCAGCATTGATCTATCCTAGATGGGGTGCTTTTGTTAGACTAGTAGTCTGTTTTTCCTCCTTAAGATTATAGGTCAATGTTTTTCCAAGTGAGCATCAGATGAAGTTAGCTGTCTGAACACACATACACACATACAAAAAGAGAGAGAGAGAGAGAGAGAGAGAGAGAGAGGAGAGAGAGAGAGGAGAGAGAGAGAATGTGTTTTTAAGGGTCTTTGTGTTAAAAGGAATTTCTTTAGAAAATTTGTATCTTACTATGCTAGAGATGAATTTATGACTTAACTACATGCTCTTTTGGTTGTGTCAAGGTAGTAGTGCAAATGTTGCAGTTTTTAGCACATTTTGTAGTCACTTAGTATTGAAGAATTTTACAGCTAATTTCTTTCTTTGATTACAGTGCCCATATATCTCCCACCAGCATCTTACCAGCCTCTGCGGAGTAAGTAGTGTACTTATAGAAGACAGTTTAAAAGTTTTTTAAAAATATTGTTAAATTGTAGAAATGAAAATTATGTATTTATGCTTATTTTAGAGGAAGGATTGTACATAACACAGTGAAACTAGTTAGTATTTTATGTACTGCGGAAGGAACAAATAAAGAAGGCATGTGTTGTATTAATATGCAAAACTAAGATGAAGTTCAGGTGATACTTTTTTATCATCTGAAAAGATTGAAAACTCAGCTTTTTTATTTAAGAATTAGACTTCATGTAAAAAATAAAAACAGTATCCTTAACAGTTTGCTGCTTTTATTTAGCTGAGCACTGGTAAATTACATATTTTGCTTTATAAACATAGCTTTGGAAAGTCTTTTTAAATGGCTGTCTATAATAGAATAGATTATTGGCACAACTAGTCCTTTCCACCTGAGTAGTAATAGTTGACATAATTTAAGCCAGTGTTCTGTATTCCTTTTAGTATTTCTTTTTACACTCTATCTTACCCATTTAAATATCATAATAATTTATTTTACTGGTCAAAGGTTTTAACATTTGTATTTATATGGTCAGGTGCCCAGTTAGGTTGACTGCTTCTCACTGAAATGTGTTCTGTTCTGTATGTAGCGTTTTAGAAAGAACAATTAGAGCAGCTGTGGAACAGCACCTTTTTGATCTGTAGAGCAGCATAGATCATGATCTTAAGAATTTACAACAGCAAAGTCTGGTGTGTAATAATGAAGCAGGAAGTGTTAATTGTGATGGGGAAGGATCTAATAACCAATAAGAAACTTCTAAAATATTTTACTGTTTTATTAAGAGTTATACAGTTATTTTGTTATTTTTTTTAAAAACTGTATTTTTACTTAAAGGGGGTCTGACCTTACTTGGGGATTTCTGAAAGTCAGTGTGAAAAGTGACTTTCTATGCACTTGTTTATAAATTATGTTTACTTATGTAACATTGTAAATCTCAGAAATCGTTCATTAAGTCCGACACAGCCAGGTTTTCCTTCCTGAACACTAGGTAGAATAGTTAGCTTACCTTTACAGACTATGTTGTATGAAAAATATCTTTAAAAAATTGGATCTCTGTGCAACATATGGTCACAGGAGAGACCAGCAAAGATCTAGACAGGTTATAGGGATAGGAGATTTACATTACTCCTGGTGCATGTGATCACTGACTGAAATGGCAAGCAGATTCATCTTTTGCTATTTTAATTGTTATTTCTTGCCACCAGCCTCTACCCTCCCTAGAGGTTTTTTTTTAAAATTTTTTTTAGAGTAGCTGTTAATAGTTAATTTGTGTAAGTTTAAAGTACCTCTGTGTACTATGTAATGTGATATTACTTTATTCTTTAAAAAATTTTTTTATTTTTCTGAAGTGAGAAGCGGGAAGGCACAGAGTCAGATACCTGCATGCACCTGACCGGAATCCACTTGGCAAGCCCACTAGGGGACGATGCTCTGCCCATCTGGGGCATTGCTCTGTTGTAACCAGAGCCATTCTAGCACCTGAGGTGGATGCAGCCATCCTCAGCACCCGGGCCAACTTTGCTCCAGGGGAGCCTTGGCTATGGAAGGGGAAGAGAGAGAGAGAGAGAGAAAGGAGAGGGGAGGATGGAGAAGCAGATGGGCACTTCTCCTGTGTGCCCTGGCTGGGAATCGAATCTGGGACTTCCACATGCCGGGCTGATGCTCTATCACTGAGCCAACTGGCCAGGGCTATTACTTTCTTCTTAATATGACTTGCTATCTTTATTTATTTATTTATTTTCTGAAGCTGGAAACGGGGAGAGACAGTCAGACAGACTCCTGCATGCACCCGACTGGGATCCACCCGGCACACCCACCAGGGGGCGACGCTCTGCCCACCAGGGGGCGATGCTCTGCTCCTCCAGGGCTCTGTTGCGACCAGAGCCACTCTAGTGCCTGGGGCAGAGGCCAAGGAGCCATCCCCAACGCCCGGGCCATCTTTGCTCCAACGCCCGGAAGGAGAGGGGTAGGGGTGGAGAAGCAGGTGGGCGCTTCTCCTGTGTGCCCTGGCTGGGAATTGAACCCGGGACTTCAGATCGCACGCCAGGCAAACGCTCCACCACTAAGCCAACCGGCCAGGGCCTGACTTGCTATCTTTAAATGAATAAAAGCCTCATCATATTTCCTCTTGCCTCATCCTTGCACTTTAGGGTATATATGTGCCTTCCTCTGAGACCACATGTGATGATTTCAGTTTTTATTTATCAATTTTCCTGAGTAGTAATAGTTGACATAATTTAAGCCAGTGTTCTGTATTCCTTTTAGTATTTCTTTTTACACTCTATCTTACCCATTTAAATATCATAATAATTTATTTTACTGGTCAAAGGCTTTAACATTTGTATTTATATGGTCAGGTGCCCACTTAGGTTGACTGCTTCTCACTGAAATGTGTTCTGTTCTGCAGCGTTCTGTTATGTGCCAAAATAACAATGAGAAAGATGAGAAAGATGTACCCAAATTTGGAGAATTCATAGGAAGGTAAAAAATAGATGATTGGGTAGAGTTTTATATTTTTAAAAGGCCAAATATGTCTAGTGTATTAGAATAGCTATTAAATATGAATTTAAGCAAAAAATTAATGTCTGTGAAAACCAGTATTAGTAATGTATATATTTTAGGACCATATTGTACAACTGCAGAAATATCATATCACCAGCTCTGGTTTGTATTCTTTGAAGGCATGATTAGAACTGATAGAACTGGAACCATAGGGAGTATTTGGGCTGAATATGAAGGAAAAAAACAGCATCTAAAAGTTGGTAAAAGTGGGAAAATGTTTCCAAGGATATAATATTAGTAGTTCCTTGGAGTTTGCCCTTAGCTTAGCTAGAGGTCCTGAAAACCTAGGCCCATGCTTAGACAATATTCTTATTTTTACCTTTGGCAACAATATTTTTATTTTTACCATTTATGTTCTCTCAATAGTGGTATTGTCTTTGTAAACAAAAATCTGCGGTAGGAAGCTCTTCCTGTTGTGCTTGATAAGTTATTGGACACTATAGTATCTAGTGCTAGACTTGTGTTTTAATCATGCGGTCTTTATTATGATACATTATGTGCATTTATTTGTCAGGGAAATTGTTATTTTGGCACATAAATTTTTTTAAAGCCGTTTATTTGCTTTTGAAAATTGTCAAAAGGGATAGCAACAAAGTAGTAGATTCCTCACAACATCCCATGGAAAGACAAAAATAAACTTAGTACATTTAGTAATAGAACTTGGCAGGATAAAGAAAGTATGAATTTTTATGAAAAGGATGAATTTTCTCTAAGAAGTAACAGTTTCAGATCATTGTTGATATTTATTTTAAAGACATTAAATATTCAACATTTGGCCTGATCAGACTTTTTAATCTTCATTACTAGGGTTGATATTGCTGATGATATTATTAATGCCAGTGAAAGTAACAGAGACTGTTCAGAACCTGTGGCTAGCACTAATTTAGATAATGAAGTTATGCAGCAAGATTTTGTATTTGAGGATGAAGAAAATAACCAGGTAAGAAATACAAAGACTTAAAAATCTCTTATGTATGCTAGACAACACAACTCTAATTGCTTCATGTGTTCTTTTGATACCAGATGCCTGTCTTTGCTAACACACATAATTGTCTTGATTTGAAGTCTCGAGAACATAAATTTTCTCGGTAAAGGTCAGGAACAATCATTGGGTAGAAAAATAGGTATAAAATGTCTTATATTGAAAGATTTTCTAGAAAGAAAAAATTTAATTCTTAGCTGAGGTGGTTGGTGGTTTTGTGGTAGAATTTTATTCTTTTAAAAGTTTTTATTTCCCAGATTTTTTTCTGAAGAACATAGGACCTTTTCATAATTAGACAAAACCCATGAACATCATTTAAAAAATAAATTAGTTTCACTGTCACAATTGTTAGTAATAACATTGTTTTTTTTTGTTTTTTTCTTTTTCTGAAGCTGGAAATGGGGAGAGACAGTCAGACAGACTCCCGCATGCGCCTGACCAGGATCCACCCGGCACGCCCACCAGGGGGCGACACTGCCCACCAGAGGGCGATGCTCTGCCCCTCCGGGGTGTCGCTCTGTTGTGACCAGAGCCACTCCAGCGCTTGGGGCAGAGGCCAAGGAGCCATCCCCAGCGCCCGGGCCATCTTTGCTCCAATGGAGCCTCGCTGCGGGAGGGGAAGAGAGAGACAGAGAGGAAGGAGGGGGGGGTGGAGAAGCCAATGGGCGCTTCTCCTGTGTGCCCTGGCCGGGAATCGAACCCGGGACCTCTGCACGCCAGGCCGATGCTCCACCACCGAGCCAACCGGCCAGGGCCAACATTGTTTTTTTCTTTTTAACATAATTTCAGTAAATGTACAAAGCAGCATGTAAGACATGTTTCAATGTTTAGTTTTGATAACACTTTTTAAGATAAGATAATTGATAAGGATGTTTTCTTTAGCATGTTTTCATTCTAAAACATAAACTAAAGTAGGTATAATAAGGAATTTAGAGTTAGCCAATTGAGATTTGTATTTTCTGGCTTTACAACTCTTCTTTTTTTCCTTAGTGAGAGTTGGGGAGATAGACAGACTCCCACATACATCCCCACCAGGGATCCACCCAGCAACCCTGTTTGAGGCTGAAGCTTGAATCAAACGAGCTATCTATCCTCAACGCCTGAGTCTGATGCTCTGACCTATGCTCAGTTCCTGGGGTGGATGTCAAACCAGTCAAGCCACTGGCAAAGGAGAGAGAAGGGGGAGAGTGAGGGGCAGAGAAGCAGATGGTCGCTTCTCATGTATGCTTTGACTGGGGATTGAACCTGGGATGTCCCTACACCGGGCTGCCCTCTATCCACTGAGCCAACCGACCTGGGTCTGGCCAGGTCTAAGCCAACTCTTAATAGCAGTGTGACTTCAGTCAAGTCACCTAACTTCTCTGAGGTTCTCTTTTCTGTAGATAAATGGAGGACAGAGTAATACCAATGTTAGAGAACTATTTTATCAAAAGAAGTGAAAATATAAAATTATTCTATAGTTTGGAAAACATTTCACAGAAGTTAAATTGCTGCTGTTACTTTCACTGTCGGACTTGTACATTCCTTGTGTATTAATGCCGTTACTTCCACTGGTAATTAGATTAATCTTTTTTCATCTGTTCATGAGTATTGCTTCTGTAGTTGTTTCCTTGCCCTTTCCTCTATTTCTCTGCCTGTGTACTGGATCATGCCCATTAGTGTAAAATATTTCTCCCATGTTTAGTATGAAGAAACCCTTCTCTTGCTCCTTCATCCCAGTCTAGTAATTCCCTTTTTTTCCTATCTTTTTTTTATATGATTTGTTGGCTTCCTTTGAATGAATTGTCTCTATCTTCCTTATTTCTCTCTTCTCAGTCTTTCTTGAACCCACTCCAGGCAACCTTTTGCCCATACCTTCCTCTGAAACTGCTCTTGCAAGTCACCAATGATGTCTGTTGCAACTTTTACTTGACCTGATAGCACCGTTTATTTCAGTTAATTTCTTCCACAATCTTGGTACATTTTCTTCACTTGACTTTTAGGATATCTCACTCTCTAGGGTTTTTTTCTATGTAACTGGCTGCACTATCGCTTTGTTGGTTGGTTTTCATGTTCTGAACCTCTGAAATTTGGAATAGCCCCGAGGCCAAGTCTCAGATTATTTTCATTCCTTTCAATCCTTTGTTAATCTCACTGAGTCTAGTCAGATAACATATATATGCTAAAGATTTCCAAATTTATATCTCTAGTATAGACCTCTCTTAAATTTTAGATTCCTAAATCCAGCTGTTTTACTCAACATTTCATTTGAGTATTTTATAAGCATCTTTTTTATTTTTTTAAAAGATTTTATTTGTTGATTTTATGGAGGGATGGGGGGGACAAGAAGTAGTGGTTTCACTCTGGCTCTTTAGTGGTTGCTTGTCATATGTGCCTTAACCGGGTAAGCCCAAGATTTCAAACCAGCGACCTCAGTGTTCCAGGTCAGTGCTGTGTCCACTGCGCCACTGAATATTTTGTAAGTATCTTATAAGGTCTGGCTGAGTATTTTGTAAGTATCTTAAACTTAACATGCACAGCCCTGGCCAGGTAGCTCAGTTGGTTAAAGCATCATCCTGAAATGCTGTGGTTGCTGGTTCGATCCCGTCAGGGAACATACAGGAACAGGTGTTCCTGTCTCTTGCTCTGTCCCTTTTTCTCTCTAAAAATGAATAAAATAAAAATTAAAAAATTTTTTTTTAAAGAATGAGAATCTTAAAAAAAAATGTGAACGAATTAAATTTATAATTTTGGCACATCTGCTCCTCCTTTTGTCTTTAAAATCTTGTTTAACATTAAAAGGCAATTTTTCCTTCTATATGTATAGGCCAAAAATCTTGAGCCATTCTTGATTTCTTTCTCACATTTATTTGAGTTGTTAAGGTCTTTGGCCCATTTTTTTAGTCAGATAGATTGTTTTCTTATCTTACTGTTGAATTTTAAGAGTTTTTTTGTATATTTTATATAGCAGTCCTTTTTTTTTTTAATTTTATTTATTTTTTACAGAGACAGAGAGTGAGTCAGAGAGAAATAAACAGTGATAGACAGACAGGAACAAAGAGATGAGAAGCATCAATCATTAGTTTTTCATTGTGCGTTGCAACACCTTAGTTGTTCATTGATTGCTTTCTCATATGTGCCTTGACCGCGGGCCTTCAGCAGACCAAGTAACCTCTTGCTGGAGCCAGCAACCTTGGGTTCACGCTGGTGGGCTTTTGCTCAAACCAGATGAGCCCGCGCTCAAGCTGGTGACCTCGGGGTCTCAAACCTGGGTCTTCTGCATCCCAGTCCGACGCTCTATCCACTGCGCCACCGCCTGGTCAGGCTATAGCAGTCCTTTCTTAGATGTGTCTTTTGCCAATATTTTTTCCCAGTTTGTGGCATACCTTACATTAAATTCCACAGAGCAGAAGTTTTCAATCTTAATGAAGTCCTGCTCATCACTTATTTCTTTAATGGATCATGTCTTTGGTGATGTATCTAAAAAATTCTCAGATACTCAAGGTCATCTTGGTTTTATCCTAGGAGTTTTCTAGTTTTACGTTTTAAATTTAATGTCTATGATCCACTTTGGCTTTTTTTTGTTTGTTTTAGTTTTAGTTTTTGTTTTGTTTTTTCCTTCTTTTTCCAAGTGAGAGGAGGGAAAATAGACTCCTGCATGCACCCCAACTAGGATCCACCCAGCAGTCCCTTCTGGGACCAATGTTCTCCCCATCTGGGGCCATGCCCACAACTGAGCTATTTTTAGTTCCTGAAGAGGAGGCTCCACAGAGCCATCCTCATGTCTGGGGCTGATGTGCTCAAACAAATTGAGCCATGGCTGCAGTGGGGGAAGAGAGAGAGAGAGAGAATAGGGTGGGGGAGGGATAGAGAAGCAGATGCTCACTTCTCCTGTGTGCCTTGATTGGGAATCAAATCTGAGACATCCACTCGCAGGGCCAATGCTCTCCCACTGAGCCAACCGGCCAAGGCTCATTTTAAATATTGGTTCTGGGTGATAGTTATTTCATATACCCAGAAACCTTCACATATAAGAATGAAGTTACCATATTCCAGAACATGAAATTTGCTAAAGTCTGTTTTCAGATCAGTGGTTCTCACACTGGATTTCAGAACCTCTTTATACTCTTAAAAGTTACTGAGGCTCCTATAAAGCTATTGTTTATATAGGTCTATTTATCAATATTTACTATTTATCAAAAAAAATATATTTTTTTAAACAGAGTCAGAGAGAGGGATAGATAGGTCAGGCTACAAAATATATATATATATATATTTTTTTTTTAATTTTTTTTTTTAATTTTTCTGAAGCTGGAAACAGGGAGAGACAGTCAGACAGACTCCCGCATGCGCCCGACCGGGATCCACCCGGCACGCCCACCAGGGGCGGTGCTCTGCCCCCCAGGGGGCGATGCTCTGCCCATCCTGGGCGTCGCCATATTGCGACCAGAGCCACTCTAGCGCCTGAGGCAGAGGCCACAGAGCCATGCCCAGCGCCCGGGCCATCTTTGCTCCAATGGAGCCTTGGCTGCAGGAGGGGAAGAGAGAGACAGAGAGGAAAGCGCGGCGGAGGGGTGGAGAAGCAAATGGGCGCTTCTCCTATGTGCCCTGGCCAGGAATCAAACCCGGGTCCTCCGCACGCTAGGCCGACGCTCTACCGCTGAGCCAACCGGCCAGGGCCCATATATTTTTTTAATTAATCAACGTAATTTACCTATTTATTTATAGAGACAGAGTCAGAGGGATAGATAGGGACAGAGAGACAGTAATGGAGAGAGATGAGAAGCATCAATCATTAGTTTTTCGTTGCAACACTTTAGTTCATTGATTGCTTTCTCATATATGCGTTGACTGTGGGCCTTTAGCAAACCAAGTGACCCCTTGCTCGAGCCAGCGACCTTGGGTCCAAGCTGGTGAGCTTTACTCAAACCAGATGAGCCCATGCTCAAGCTGGCGACCTCGGGATCTTGAGCCTGATTCCTCCGCATTCCAGTTCAACACTCTATCCACTGCACCACCACCTGGTCAGGCCAAAATAGTTTTTTAAACATTTAAAAAATGTTTAACTCATTCAAGGTGACATAAATAAGGTTGCCTTTTTTTTTTTTTTTTTAAGAATTTTAGTCATTTTTTTTTCCTTTTTTTTTAGAGAGAGAGAGAGAAAGAAGGGGGGGGGGGGGAGGAGCAGGAAGCATCAACTCCCATGTGTGCCTTGACCAGGCAAGCCTAAGGGTTTGAACCGGCGACCTCAGAGTTCCAAGTTGACTCTTTATCCACTGTGCCACCACAGGCCAGGCCCAATAAGGTTGCTTTTTTTTTTAAGGCAGTTATTTAAAATTTATTGTGAAGAGTGGCATGGTGGTTGTTATAGGTTCTAAACGTTTAAAGTGTTTGAAGACAGTTTAGCCTTACAGAAAAGGGGAGAAGTATTTTAATAGCTTTTTCAGATCATTATTGACTGTCTTTCATATTAAACAAAACTAGACTAGTGGTAATTTCTTAAGACTCTAAGAATTCTTAAGAATTGAACCTTTTGGCCCTGGCCAGTTGGCTCAGTAGTCGTGCATCAACCTGGCATGTGGAAGTCTCATGTTCAGATCCTGGTCAGGGCCCACAGGAGAGGTGATCATCTGCTTTACTCCCCTCTTCCTTCCCCTGCTCTCTCTTTCTTTTTCTCTTTCTTTCCTGAAGCAATGGCTTGATTGATTCGAGCATGTTGGACCCAGGAGCTGAGGATGACTCCGACAAGCCTCTGCCTCAGGTGCTAAAAATAGCTCAGTTGCAAGTGGCCTCAGATGGGCAGAGTGTCGGCACCTGATGGGGGTTGCTGGGTGGATCTCAGTCGGGGTGCATGCGAACGTCTGTCTCTGTATTTCCCCTACTCACTTAAAAGGGAAAAAAAAGAATTAAACCTTTTGTTGATTTCAGAAGTGGTAATCAAAAACACTATAAAAAGTTTATATAATTTGTAGTAATGGACAGGACTTGTGTTAGATTTGGTTGGTACAGTGGTACCTTGAGATACGAGCAGAACAAAAGATTTTTTTAAGATACGAGCTGCGACTCAGTCTGTATTTTGTTTGAGATTAGAGCGAAATTCAGAGATATGAGTCCTGATTTGGGAATCTGCCGCTAGTTGGCACGTTGGCGCACGAGTGCAATATCAGCAGCACAACACCAGCATCTTGTTCTTTCTCACATGTTACCTGCAGAAGCAAGTCGAATCTCGTGCGCTGTACTCGTTCTTGCATCATTTTTGCATTTTTTATTAACTATTTTTGTGTGCTATCATGGAGCCGAAGAAAGTGAGTGTAAAGAACAGTGGTGAGAAGAAGAAGAGAATGATGTCGATAGAAGTAAAGCAAGAAATAATAGAGAAACATGAGCATGGTGTATGAGTGATTGAACTGGCAAGGCTGTACGACCGCAATACATCTACAATTTGTACCATCCTTAAACAAAAGGATGCCATCAAAAGCACAAAGCCAGCAAAAGGAACTATAAAGGACAAATATCCATGAAGAAATGGAGAAGCTTCTGCTGGTGTGGGTGAAAGAGAAAGAGCTGGCAGGAGATACAGTGATGGAGACTGTAATATGTGAAAAGGCAGGTATTATTTACAGCGACTTGAAGAAGAAAGCACCATCAACCTCAAAAGAGGCAGCAGAAGATACACTTAAGGCAAGTCACGACTGGTTTGAAAATTTCAAGAAGAGATCTGGCATCTACTCTGTGGTGAGGCATGGTGAAGCTGCGAGTGCTGACGTTAAGGCAGCTGAGGAGTACATCACATGTTTTGCTGCGCTTATTGCTAAAGAAGGCTACATCCCCCAACAAGTGTTCAACTGTGATGAAACAGGATTGTTTTGGAAAAAAATGCCCAGGAGGACTTTCATCACCACAAAGGAGAAGAAGCTGCCAGGCTATAAACCCATGAAGGACCGCCTGACCCTTGTATTGTGTGCAAATGCTAGCGATGACTATAAAGTAAAGCCACTGCTAGTATATCATTCTGAAAATCCTCGAGCCTTTGAGACTGACAAGATTCTTAAAGAAAAACTGCAGGTTATGTGGCGCACCCATGCTAGGGCATGGGTTATGTGGCAGTTTTTTATTGAATGGGTAAATCTCGTCTTTGGTCCTGCAGTAAAGAAATATCTTCAAGAAAATAAACTCCCGAAGATAGCATTACTAAGCCTTGAAAATGCTCCAGCCCACCCACCGAATCTTGAAGATGACATTCTTGATGAGTTCAAATTCGTGAAAGTCCTCTACCTCCCACCCAGCATGACTTCAATCTTGCAACCTATGGATCAGCAGGACATTTCCAACTTTAAAAAGCTTTACACAAAGCACTTGTTCCGCCATTGCTGTGAGGTGACTGAGAATACAAATCTAACCCTTCGAGAGTTTTGGAAAGATCACTACAACATCGTGATATGTTTACGCATTATTGACGTGGCTTGGCAAGAGGTTACAAGAAGAACCTTGAACTCGGCATAGAAAAAGTTATGGCCTGATGTTGCAGACAAGGACTTCAAAGGATTCGAACCAGAGACCAAGACCGAGGTAGAAGCATTGGAGGAGACTGTGTCCTTCGGAAAGTCGATGGGTCTGCAGGTAGATGAGGGAGGAACATAAAGAACTCTCAACTGAGGAGTTGAAGGAGCTACAGATAATGCAACATACGGAGCTTTTGCAAGAGATTAGTAGTGAGGAGCAGACAGAGTTGGAGTGATTTCTACAAGTGAAATTAAAGACATGCTGGCAATGTGGGAGAACCTTTCAAGTTTCATTGAAAATAAACACCCAGAAAAAGTTTCAACTGGTTGTACTTCAGCACTTTTAATGACACTTGTTTGTCACATTTCCGTAACATTTTAAAGGGCAGGCAGAAGCAAACTTCTTTGGATGGATTTCACTGGGGAACAATTTTTTTTCTCCAATTTCTGTTGCATGAGGTTTTAGAATTGTTTCTATATATTTCTGCATCACTGATTCCAAATCTGAAATTCATTTTTTGGTGCATGCTCTAGTTTTTATGCAATTTTAATTTCTTTTTGTTACAGTTAATGGCATGCATTGGTTTTTAAATTGGAGTTAAAGGGCAACGACTCTTGGGTTGAACATAACCACAAGGCAATTAATGTTTTACAAACACCACTTTTACATAATTGTAGTTGTTTTTAAGTGTAAAAAATTATTATCTGATAAAAAATCCTCTTATTTTGTTTTAAGATTGAATCATGGCTTCTTCAAATAGGTGTAAATGTAAGGTAGTCCTGACACCTTCTGTTATGTATGTGGCTGTTACACATTTCAACGTCAAAGGCGCAATATTTCATCATTTATGACACGGGCATATATTGCCTATTTACAAGTTCCCCTTGGCGATCAAGACAAGAATTGGGCTCCTCTTATTGTGTGTCATAATTGTGAGGAAATGCTTCATGACTGGACAAAAGGAAAACACGAAGGAATGCCTTTTGGTATTCCCATGGTTTGGTGTAAACCTCAGGACCACAGCAGTGAGTGTTATTTCTGTCTGATCCATACAAAGGGTATTGGCAAGAAAAAACGGCATATGATTGCATATCCTAATATTCCTTCAGCAATACGACCTGTCCCACACTCTGAGACATCCCTGATTCCAGTTTTCAATGGTTTTATTTCTTCTAAGGATGAAGAAAGTGAACATGGTGATCAAGTATATTTTGATAAGATGCATGAGAAAATGGTTGTAGAATCTGAAGGGTCTTCTTCTAATGCCAAGCAGTCATTAACCCCTCAACAGTTTAGCCAACCCAAATTGAATGACTTAGTAAGAATGACATAAAAATTGTTCTCGACTTTCTGAAGTATGAGGAGCATAACTGGATCATTTGTATGAATCTTAAAATGTTACAATTTCCTGCTAGAACAACAGCGAGGTTCCCTGAAGTATCCTTGTTTTCTCTATTTGTGGGACAGCCGAGCTCGGGAGAAATACTGGATACAGAGGAAGTGGCTGAAATGTGAAGCTCTGGAAGTAGGGATGCAAAATATTGTAAATGAACCTGTAGTTAATTGAGACAGGATCATTTTTCCCCCACTTCACATCAAACTTGGCTTAATGAAGCAGTTTGTTCAGGCTCTGAATAGAGAAAGTGAATGCTTTCAACATATTATTTCTGCTTTTCCTGCCTTGTCTTTCGAGAAGATAAAAGCAGGTGTATTCAATGGACCTCAAATTCGAACCCTCATACGTGACGAAGAATTTGCCAGGAAGATAAATAGAAGGAGAAAGCAGCATGGTAGTCTTCTGTGGCAGTTACAAAGGACTTCCTTGGCAACAAAAAAGCAGAAAACTGAATTTCTGGTTCAAAGGATGCTGTTGGCTTTCTGCGACATTGGATGTAACATGAGCTTTAAGATCCACTTCCTGAACAGTCACCTTGATCAGTTTCCCGAAAATCTTGGAGCTGTTAGTGATGAGCACACTACTGATGGAGCATCAAACGAGATTGTCCTCAACAAGTGCACAAACGCAAGAGCTACAAATGCTAATTTTTGCCTGAATAGAATTTGAATAAGTTTTGCGCAAATTTTATGATTAAAATAAGTGTTTTAATATGTTCTATTTAGAAATTGTAGACAAATTCTGCTGCAATCATATCTTTTAGTGTATTAGTGTATTTACTGCATTATGTAAATTATATTTTCACAAGGATGATGCTCAAGAAGACATTCTATTTCATTATGTTAAACCAGGGGTAGTCAACCTTTTTATACCTACTGCTCACTTTTGTATCTCTGTTAGTAGTAAAATTTTCTAACTGCCCACCGGTTCCACAGTAATGGTGATTTATAAAGTAAGGAAATAACTTTACTTTATAAAGTTTATAAAGCAGAGTTACAGCAAGTTAAAGCATATAATAATAATTACTTACCAAGTACTTTATGTTGGATTTTCGCTAAGTTTGGCAGAATAAATCTTTATAAAACAACTTACGATAGTTAAATCTTTTTATTTATACTTTGGTTGCTTCGCTACCACCCACCATGAAAGCTGAAATTCCCACCAGTTGGCGGTAGGGACCAGGTTGGCTACCACTGTGTTAAACTAAATGTTGAAAAATTTTCAATAAGATGAAAACCTAAAATCTTGAATTGCAAAAAAACTGTAGCTCACAGAGAAGAACTAATGTCAGATTTGAGATCAGCACACTCAAATTAGGTAAGAACAAGTGTTTCTGTGGATGCAACAAAAATTTTGTTTCCCAGTGTTTTTATTCAAAAGTCCTGCTAAGTGAAAGTGCTGAGAATGCAGCCAAAAAGGCAAACACAGGTGATGATTAAATGAAAAATATGTAATGTTAAGCTTAGGTTAAGTTTAAAGTTAAGAAAGTACATTTTTTTACAATTAAATTTTTGTGGTTTCATTTTAAGTAAAGAAAGTGCAGTTTTAGTTTTGTTTAAAGTAAAGAAAATGCAGTTTTAGTTTACATTTAGCGTTAAGAAAGTGCAGTTTTAGTTTATGTGTCTACAGTGCCTGCATCCCTTCCTCTCTCCCTCCTCCTCTGCCATTCACCTCCATTAGCTGCACTCGTCTGTCTCCAAGGTAAGAGTACAGTACTAAATAACACTTTTTTCTTTTATTTCATATATTTTGTTATGCATTGGTAAAGTGTACATGTGTGTTTCTTAATTAAAAACATGTCTTTTTAAATAATTTTGTACGGTTTGGGGATGTTTCACAGGGCTGGAATGGATTAAATCTATTTAAGTTACTTTAAATGGGAGAAATTTGTTTGATATATGAGTTGACTGACTTACGAGCTAGTTACAGAATGAATTAAACTTGTATCTCAAGGTACCACTGTATTTGTTTTGTGGAGAAATAGGGATATTATGGTGTCATCTAAGCCCATTAAGAAATAAAGCAGTGTTCTCATATGTTTTTGAGGTTCACAGTTTTTATTTCAAATATATACAATAAGGAAATATGGTGAACTATACAACTCCTCTGTTACCTGCTAAGGAGTTACCAACCTCTGTGTTTGTATCTGAGGAGGAGAAACAGCAATTGGCAAATGGGACCACGTGACCATCATTTTTAGAGGAGAGAATTCTAAGGAAGGAAAAGGAATGTGATAGTAGTAGTTACCTAATAGGGTAGTGAGAAATCCAGGGTCCTCATTTTACATACACATGACTCAGGTTTTAAGGAAGATAAAATGCTCTCTGTATAGGTGCCAACACCTAAAGACTATTACAAATAGTAAAAAGGGGCATTTGACTAACTTGTAATCTACTTTCCTAATTTCGATTGGAAACTTCCTCTCATGTATGAGTTTTGGGAGCTCCATTAACACAGTGGTGGTGTTTTTTTGTTTGTTTGTTTGTTTTTTTGTCAGTCTGTAGGTATAATGTTAGAGCCATGTGGTGATCATGGTGATAGTGAAGATGGCTGTCTTGAGAGGTAAGTAAGCATTTTCTCTTGTTACTGCTAATTAATCATTTTGAGATTTGGAGCTTTTATTTTTGGGGTAAAATTTCTAGATGACTCTAGTATAACATGTTTTAGATAATGTAAAGAACTAAGCTTCTTGTTTTAATGGTAAGCATAAAGCATATTAAATTCAAAGGGGTGCGGGTTCAGACACACATTTGTTATAATTTGGATAACGTTCAGAGGGATGAACACAGCTGCCTTGGAGACACTTTAAACTTTCAGTTGATATGTAGAACAATTGGGATTTTATTGATATTCTGAATATACCTTTCAGTGTATCATAGACTTGAAACTATGGGTGACTAACTGAGAAATTGTAGTGTATTTGGTTCAACAAATATGTATAGGATTTTTTTGTTGATCTTTTCTTTGGTGTGTCTCAAGACCTTTTTTTTAAAATTAGATTTATTGAGGTAACATTGATTAATAAGATTATATAAGTTTCAGGTGTACAGCATTATAAATTGATATTTGTATATTCTGTTGCCTGCTCACCAAAGTCTATTTCCCTTTTGTTACCAGTATTTGACCCTCTCTTGTACCCCTCATTTCCCTCTGGTAACCACCATCTGTAGTCTGTGTCTCTGAGTTTGTTTTAGCTTGTTTTGTCAGTTTGTTTGTTACTTTTTGTTTTATGTACCACATATGAGTTAAATCATCTGGTTTTGTCATTTTTGTTTGACTTATTTCACTTAGCATAATCACCTCTCACAGTTGGTGCTTGTTCACCTTTTTGGCCAGCAGTAATGAGAAGGGGATTCCTTGGGGCAGAGACTATTTCAGCCAGATATAGTCTTCATAGATAGTAGCTAGAGTCTCTGAACAGAAGCTTTATAGAATGTTTTAAGTCACCATGTAGGTTTTGGATTTTGTTACCCTTCTTGTGATTCTTTAAGGTATTGGTAAGAAGTATATTATAATTTTTTTTAGGAAAGATAATTGATAGTCTGAAAACAATTTAGTAATAAAGTTGTGGACTAGTTTGTAAATACTGAAAAATTCCAAACAGCATTATTTGGTGATAGCCTGTTGACAAGGACGAACTTACATTAATGCCATTGTCTCTTCATTGTGATAGGAAACCTGTTCCCTAGGGTAAGTAAATTCTTTGGAGCCATGTCTCTGGAGCGTCCTCATACTCTGAAGGTCCACAGATTTCCTGCTTATAGCAGTTCTTGTGCTTCCTTTCAGAAGGCAGGAATGATCCTCTTCCAGCCCAGGGAGTATTGGAGATATGGGCTGAAGATATAAGATTAACAGCATTAACAGGCATCCCCAGAATGATGACATCTGGATTTGGTAGAACAATAAGGATCCGTTTAGTGAGGACTCAGTCTTTTTGGAAAAAGCTCTTTTCAACTTGTGTATAGGTTAGCAAATTTGTTTTTAGATCCAAAGAGTTTCTTGATTAGTTGGATTTTACATTTTGTATGTTTAACACTCATGTTTCTCAAATTTAGGTGAGTAGGTCTTTTAGTCTGTTAGGATAGAATTTAGCTCATCTCTCTATTTGTTCCCACTCAAACCAGAGGAAGGCCTTTGAGCTTGCCAGGGAGTTTAGTTATTTTCATACTCGGCAAGAATAAGGTAATTAGGTATATGAGATGACTTGCTGTATTTAAAGTAAGACCTTGTCTTCTGAGTGCACACTGTCATGGCAAGGTAGAAGTAGCACCTGTGGGTATCATTGTAAATTGCCATAGTGTCTTTGGGGAGAAGAACTTTCTCACATTAGGCATATTAATAACCTACTATGATACTACGTGCTCAGTTGACTCATCATATAGGTAGAGACCTTTTATGACAGCTTGCTAAATAGGGGTGGTTTTTATGGGGAAGTAAGAGGTAAATTGAATTTTTTAAAAATTTCTTGTTTACATGTTGTTATGTTTTGAGGAAGGAGAGGTTTAGAAGTAGTAACCTTGTTTTGATTATGATCGAACACAATCAGAGTTAAAATATAGGATATAGGTATACCTTTCAAAAATCATCTTGACCTGGCTGGACAGCTCAGTTGGTAGAGCATATCATACCGACACACCTGTGGGTGCGATCCCTGGTCAGGGCACCTACAGGAATAGATTGATGTTTCTGTCTCTTTCTCTCTCAGATCAAAAAATAAATTTTTTAAAAATCATCTTGAAAGCAAAATCCCAGAGTGGAGGAGTACAAAGCTATATGGTTAAAACTAATATTTATTTTTCAAAATCTTTTTCATTATATATTCAGTCCTTTTCTTTTCTATTTATTATGCATTTTCTCTTTTTTAAAAACATTTTTTTAAAGATTTTATTTACTGATTTTAGAGAGAGAAGAGAGAGAGAGAGAGAGAAAGGAGCAGGAGTAGCGGGAAGCATCAACTCATAGTAGTTGCTTCTCATATGAGCCCTGACTTGGCAAGCTTGGGGTTTTGAACCAGTGACCTCAGCATTCAAGTCAACAGTTTATCTACTGTGCCACCACAGGTCAGGCTGGATTTTATTTTATTTTTTAATTAATTAATTTTGGTATGCTTGTGTGGGAGGGTGGTCAGTGTTAGTTAATTTTTCTAACCTGAAGTGATTCTGTGGATCCTTTCAGTAGTGTGTGATTTTCAGATATAGGGCTCCAAAGAATGGGCACATGTCTAGTTGTCATTCTTCCCTCACATTGTAAGGGCTAGCTCGCTATGTGGGGAGGAGAGGAATCTAGCTACGTAAGAAATATGCAATGATAGTAACCTATTTATTTGTAAAAGACTAACAACTTTGTTTGTATTTTTAGGAAAGAATGTTTGTCGTGTGACAGTGATAAATTGTCACACTTGATTCTGGTAAGAATTATTTTTCTTGGATATGAGGGCAATCTGGCTGCGACATCTGTCACCCCATTGATCACCAGGGTTGATTTGGCTGATCGGGCTGGCTAGGTGGAGGCGGGTGTCGCTTTCCTCCCTCAGTGCTCTGTGTGCAGTTCCTCCTGAGCTGCATGCTCAGGGAAGACGACCTTCCCTGATAGAGAGGATTGTTCTTTGGTCCATGGTGTATGAGTAGCTATGTTCCCCTGCTATAACCTCCATACAGGCTCTCGAGAATTTTTCTCTGTGGTTCTTAAAAATTTGACTAGGCTTACTCTGCCAATTATTATATCTGGCTTTTAACTCTTGGGTTGTATAAGTTTCAAGAAAGTTTAAGTACAGCTAGTCTTACCAAATGTTGTACAGTTAAAGTAGCAATTTACTACTTTTGGTTTCAAGAAACTTGCTTAGGCCCTGGCCAGATAGCTAAGTTGGTTAAAGCGTCATCCCAATATGCAGAGGTTGCTGGTTTGATCCCTGGTCAGAGCACACAACAGGAACAGATTGGTGTTTCTGTCTCTCTCTTTCCTTTCTCTCTAAAATCAGTAAATAAAATAAAAAGAAACTTGCTTAGGAAAACACTTTGCTGAATTTGGGATCCAAACTTTGTCTCTTAGTAAGACATGTTGTAAAACTGCACATTTATATTTGAAAATAGTTTGTATCGGTGGGAGTAGAATAGCTGACTATATAGGCATAGTAAATTAATGAAGACTACACAAGGAATATTCTGGCTGTTTTTTAGCTGGTTATGAAAAGCTTCCTGGTTGTGAAATATTATTCTTTATTTTAAAATACAGGATTCTCATAGCAAGATATGTGATTTGAATGCCAACACCGAATCAGAAGTGCCAGGAGATCAAAGTGTTGGTGTTCAAGGAGAAGTGGCATGTGTCCAAATTCCACATTTAGATCTGAAGAATGTTTCTGATGATGATAAATGGGAAGGTAATTTTACTCACACATATTATTTTCCTAATAATATTCTTTGTAACTGAAATTACCCAAAGCAATAATGAGATTACTGCCTTTTTTTCTGGACAACTTTACTCATTTTGATTTTCTGTTCTAGTTTTCATATAAGAATGAGTAAATGTTTTTACTCAAAAGCACCAATGAGATTATGGGGCAACTATCTCTTTATGAACTAGAAGTTCTTATCTGATTTATTAGCTTTGAAGATAGATGTTAGAACTGATTTAAAAAAAATACAATCACCCAGGATACATTTTTTTTTTGACCAGTACAAAAGTTTATTTAACAAAAGTTCAATGTGAAAAATGTACATGATTTGCTTTTTATAGTGTAGTAGTAAACAGGTGCTGTGAAGAGGGACACGTAAAAGCAGTTAATTTCTCTGGTAAACAGCCATTCCTTATACTCGTTCCAGGGCTTCTAACATGATGATACTATTTCCTCGTATCACCACCATTCCAATACTGTTCTGTTGCCCAGTAGTTGCCATCTCCATACATTCATCTATCACAAGATTCATAAAGGGGTCATACCCCCGCAATATTCCTTGGACATGTCTGCCACCATTTAATTTCAATGATAACTTCTTGTCCATAAATTTTTTTTAACTCGGGAGGGTGAGCTTTTCATGGTGTTTAATTAGCGAGCTCAAAGATAACCTCAAACCCAGGATTACACTTTTGTTAATTGTTTAACTAGGTGATATTGACCAGTCTTTGAAAGTCTAGTAGGTTAGAGCTTGAGGATCTCACCACTTTAAAGAGGGGGCTTATGGGTAGCTCCTTCTTCTTTATGATCATCAGGAATACTTTATGCAAATCCTTTACTATAAACCTGTATTAGATTAGGTTATGAAGTTTGCAAGCAGGGTCCTAGCAATTTTTACAAAGGAAAGAAGTTTGAATTTAAATTTAAAAGCAAGACACATGAGTGTATGTATTTATCAAAACCCAGCAAATGTATATACTTATATTTGGATTTCATTATATATATGGTTTTCTTTTTTATCAAAAGAAGCAAAAACTAAATAAATACTGAACTCCAGTGATTGATTTGCTTGCTGACATGGTTATAAGGAAGTATGTCAGTATCTGCATTTTACTTTAAAATTCATAAAAAAATTAGATGGTTAAAGGGATTGATAACTATGATAAAGACCCAATGATTATAGACTGTGTGATCTTCATACAACATCAGGGTGGTTAACACTTTCACAGACTGGTGGTTGAAAACCACTGTTATAAAGCAGGTAGTATAGTCAAATGTTAATGGTAGAATCTAGATCAGGGGTCCCCAAACTTTTTACACGGGGGGCCAGTTCACTGTCCCTCAGACTGTTGGAGGGCCGGACTATAAAAAAATACTATGAACAAATCCCTATGCGCACTGCACATATCTTATTTTAAAGTAAAAAAACAAAACGGGAACAAATATTTAAAATAAAGAACAAGTAAATTTAAATCAACAAACTGACCAGTATTTCAATGGGAACTATGGGCCTGCTTTTGGCTAATGAGATGGTCAATGTCCGGTTCCATATTTGTCACTGCTAGCTGTAACAAGTGATATGACGCGCTTCCAGGGCTGTGACGTGTGCATCCTGCGTCACCGGAAGTAGTACTGTACATGAGCGATGACACACTGATCTAGATAATTGATACATGGATTCTCACTGTAAAATTCTTGAAACTTCGCTGTATATTTGTAAACTTTTAAATAAAATTTTGACATGGTGAGTGGAAGCATGTAACAGATTGGATCTAGGAGTCCTTTTGGATCATATACCTTCCTTGAGAAAGAGACAATGAGACAACTCAGGAATTTTAATAAAATTATGTATTGATTCACTTGGATGAAGATCCTTTGGTTATGTCACCTTTGGCAAGTTAGCTAATAACGCACAGTGGAAATAACAAGAGGAGTTGCAATGCCAATACCATGGACTCCTATTGCCACCTCAAGTCTACTCACCTGATTACAGTTGGAGTGTTTTATGTATTTATTTTTAAGATAAAACCAATTTAAAGTCCCAACCAAGTAATTGTCTATGCCAGCCTGCACTGCTGTCTCCCCTCCCCCCCTAATTTTTTGTTTGGCATGCCCAGTGGCATATTATGTGTCTTAACTTAGACTAATACACAAATCAGGCATTTATCTTTCATTTGCTTTGTTCTGGGTTATTCAGGATGTTAGAATTTATGAAGATGTTCCTTCGAGTTAGGGGATATGTTAGCATCCTGGTGCAGTGAAGATCAAATGTCCCTTAGTTATTTATCCTGGCATAGTCACTGAAAAGGAAAGGAGCTGCAGCAGGGAAAGGAGTCTCTGAAAGATGAGGCTGGTATCTGACAAAGGATTCACGCTTTTTCCTCTTGGAGAATGTAGCCCTTTACAATACTGAATGTCCTTATCTTAAGTTTTAAGCATAAAAGAACAACTTTTTTATTGTTTGAGAAGATAGGACACTGTCTGCCTAGCTTCAGCTTTCTGGAGACTTCCCCAAAGAGAACCTAATGCTTGGATCTCTTTTGTTTCTCTGTCAGCATCTACCTCTTACAGCTGTGGTATGGAAGAGAGGTAACTGTGTACTACTGATTTCTGCTTTTCAGTGCCTGAGCTGCCCTGTTATTTACCTGGCTCAATAGCTCAGAAAACAAAGGGTGGTAGACATCTGCGTGAACTTCTTGGCCATGAACCCTGTATGTGCTTGGGAGAGTGGCTGTTAGCAGACCATGTTGTCCTTCCAGCTTGCCACCAATACAAAGATTGATTTTCTACAACTAGTTAGGATATTCTAAATAAAAGTCTTTCTTAAGAGGCCAAATTACATTAGCCCCTAGATACCTTGGAATCAGCAACATACCTTGTTTGAATGTGACTTTTTTTTTCTTAAGTGAAAAGCGGGGAGGCAGAGAGACAGACTCCCACACACACCCCCATCGGGATCCACCCAGCAAGCCGTTTATGGGGCAGTGCTCTCTCTGCCCATCTGGGGCTGTTGCTCTGTTGCTTGGCAACCAAGCTGTTTTAGTGCCTGAGGTGAGGCCAGTGGAACCATCCTCAGCACCTGGGTCCAACTTGCTCCAACTGAGCCATGGCCATGGGAGGAGAAGAAAGAGATAAAGAGAGAGAAGGGGAGGAGGAGAGGTAGAGAAGCAGATGGTCGCTTCTCCTGTGTGCCCTGACAGGGAATCGAACCCAGGACATCCATACACGCTGGGCTGATGTTTTCCTGCTGAGCCAACTGGCCAGGGCCTGAATGTGTCTCTTAATAGAGAAGTAGGATGACTCCAGATAGAGGCCTACCTATTCCTCATGTGTTGGGTTTTTTTGTTTTTTTTTAATTGATCAAAGTACAGTCAACAGAATGTAGTTAGCAAGCAGGTAGCACATATTTACCACCAGTATGAATTTGTAGCAGCTGTTCAAATACTCTTGGCTTTTAATGGAAGTGGACAACATTTTCCCTTCAGATTCTCCTGCTAACGCTTGAATTGAAAACAGTAGGATGTTTTCAAAGAGCAACCAAAGGGAGATATTTTTCTGTCTAATCAATTATACTGAAATATAGCTTCAAAGAATACCTGGTTAAAAGTTTCCATTTCTTTATTTTATGTTTGAATTTTAATAAAACAGTACTACTTTGATTTTTTTGCCTTGCTTGCTGAAATGGAAATGTATATTTGTGTTTGTTTTAAAAGATTGGTTAGTAATTTCTTTTTAATAAAGTTTTTGAGCTGAGTGCCTAACTCGTCTTAGGGAAACATTTTTGGTATCTTTGGCTTTGTGTTGGTTATGTGTATGGTTTGTTCTGACTGTGTTGTGTGTTCACTTTAGTATTTTTTGCCATTTTTTCCCATTTTATTAGCATCATGCCTTATCACTTTTCCCCTCATTGATTTCAATTCAATGCATCTGCAGAGAGATGGGGAGGGTAAGTATGGTTCACCATAGTTTAGTTTTATTTTGCCTTTTTATGGTTCACTTTGCCTTATTAGCCCTTCTCCTGCTGTCCCCATATAGTAGGAAAACTGATCTGGGTTAAAAATTGTACCCAGGAAAAATTGTTTCTGTTACTTCTGTCTTTTCTTAAAATAGGAGATTTCTCATAAAATGTTTGTTACCAGTTATTTATTTGCTGGGAAGCAGGTACAAGGGTTGCTTTGAAAATCACTTTATTGCTGGGTTTATTGTGGGATTGCACGCTTTGTACCCAATTTTTAGTTATCATGTTGATCTTGGCTTTAAAAACTAACTAAATTATGTTTTCATTACCCTGAAAAAATATAATGCTTTAAATTGCTAATTTATAAAGTAAAAAACTAAATTAACTAATGTAGTAATCCTTAACTATTATGTGAAGAAAAAGAAAACATCGTACTTGATTTTTGACACTGTCAAGCCATCTTTGCATCCAAAAATACTTTAAAGTACTAATTTTTGTTATTGTTATTAGCCATGGCATCAAAGCTTTAAATTGTAATTATAAATAAAGTTAATGTGTAGATCCAAAAGTGAAAAAAGTGTCTCCCTTCCCCTACAGACTCCAGTGATACTTGAAGTTAATTTTATATTTGGAGTATATTTGTGGACTCTGTGTTTATTTCTGTATTATTTATGTAATTAAACCTTATGTGCAAAGATATTAAATATATCAACATGGTTTTATTTGAGAACATACAGGATAACCAATAAAATAAATGCACTTAAGAAAGACTAGTGCTCTTAAATTGTGTCTTGATAATACTTTTGGGTGTTTAATTATTAAAATATATATTATGCACAGGAATTCTGTAACAGAAAATAACCACTGCAGTTTAGTGTTAGAGGCTAAGTCCTGTTAGGTAAGTTAGCTAATCGTTTGGAAGTGTTAGAATTCTTTTGGAGTCAGAGAGCTCCATTTGTTGAATGCTCTGTATAGCTTGGGGAATATCTTCCATTTCTTAGCCACTTGACAGTGAGGGACTGTTTATTCACGTGGCAGCATTTGGCTAAGTTAAATTCCTAACTAAAGACTACTTGAGAAATAACATTTGATAAAATTTTCAAGAGCTTGACAGTGTCCTTTCTTGCTTTGTGACTGGGTTCATAAATTTAAAGTATAACTCCTTATTAGAAAATAGAACTCTGGGCTAAAAAATGAAACTCAGGCAATTTTAAACTAGAGTAGACTTTATGAAGATCCTGGTATCTCCCCCCCCCCCATTTAAAGTATCATAAATATTATATGAATCACCACATAATGATATGATATAAAGAACATATAGCTGGTATATGTGACTTGTTTTCCATGTGGAGCCAAGAGATCCATGGTACTATTCTTTGTGTTTGTTTTACAGAGCCATTTCCTGCTTTTAAGTCTTGGCAGGAAGACACTGAGTCTGGAGAAGCTCAGCTCTCTCCACAAGCTGGAAGAATGAATCATCACCCGTTGGAAGAGGACTGTCCTCCCATATTATCACACCGTAGTTTAGATTTTGGGCAAAGCCAACGGTTCCTACATGATCCAGAAACATTGGCTTCCTCATCTAAAGCACTTTCTTTTGCTAGGTATATTATTTTTTTATATACTTAAGAGAGATGATTCCTATTATAAACCCATGTACTTTGAGAGATTTAATTCACTAGACCTGCAGTTCAAAGCTTTTCCCCTTCTTTCATGAAGCACCTTTTTGTAACTTGAATTTTTTGGATCCCTAAAGTCTGGGTTCATTGAAGTGTGGGATTTGCTCTCTAATAGAAATTTTCTTCTCATGGTGTATTTATTCATTTATGATTGAAGTACAGAACTGTGGAAGGGAAGCAGCAAGTGGAGCTCACCAATCCCTAATGCTTTTCTTGCCAAAACTATATTAAATTGATTCTTAATATCAGAACTTTTTCATTGCAGTTTGAACACAAAGAGAGCTCTGAGCTACCTAGGTATCTTTGTTTCTTTGTCTTTGCCCAAACAACTTTTGAATGATTCCAAATTGTTTTTTATCAACACTTGCAGTTAGCTAATTTTGTGGCCTGTAATACTGTAGCATAAGTTTCTTTTTCTTACTATCTTCTAGTGTTAAGGCTATACCTCTTGGCCATAGTATCATGTTATATCAGGGAAATAAGAGATAATGGTGTTGATAACTTGAAAATTAACACATAGTGTTTGCCTCTTGTTTTAATTCAGGATTCGAAGATCATCCTTTAGTTCAAAAGATGAAAAAAGAGAAGACAAAACACCGTATCAGTTGGTCAAGAAACTTCAGAAAAAAATTAGACAATTTGAAGAACAGTTTGAAAGGGAAAGAAATAGCAAAGTAAGTTTGTAGCATTGCTAGCCTGAGGTAGATCTATTGGAACTGGGAGGAGGTTCTTTGGAGAGCATTAGTCTGTGTCTTTCCTGAGAGAGAACAAACCTGAGATCCTGAGATGCCCAGAGAGCATACAGGTCGGAGATGATACAGATCCTCAGACTTCAGGTTTCCATGCTGGTGTTCTTGTCGGTGTATCTTTGTATTTCCCTAGGCAGAACAGCTTGTAGAATTTTTAAAGTAAATACTTATGTTGACAAATCACTTAATGCTGCTTCTACTCTCCCCCCAAAACAAGTACCCAGGGTAGGAGGTGGAGAAGGAGAGTTGAATCATTTTAAATAATAAATGATATTGAATAAATAGAATAAATAATGTATTTAAAATGTAATAACACTAATAAATAACAAATTTAATAATTTAATAATTAGAATGTGAAGTGGAAAGCGTCCTATACAGGGAATCAGAAGACCTGTATTTAAATCTGGCTTCTGTTAGGTGCTAACCTCTGCTTTGAGAGCTTTACTTAATATTCTGCCTTAATATCTGCCTGTAAAGTAAGATAAAATGAGGACTGAGTGAAATCTCTGCTGTGGAAACTGTAAACTATTACTTGGCCATAAATTAATGCAACTATTGCTTATCACAGAGTTGTTAAGTTGATTCTGTTCCTTGAATTTTCAGCCTTCCTACACTGATATTGCAGCGAACCCAAAGGTATTAAAATGGATGACAGAGCTTACCAAACTGCGGAAGCAAATTAAAGGTATAAAATGTGCCATTGTTGTAATATATTTTTATTTTAAAAATATTCTTCATAATGTCTATGAGAATTATAGTTATAAATTTTATAATTTTAAATCTTGGACATTGTTTGCCTAAGTAAAAGTTTCCTTATTAGTTATGGTCAGATTCCTTAGATTGTATATTCGTAGGTGATACTATATTATAAAGTTTATCTGAAATATATTTCAAGCCTTGACCAAGGTAGCACAGTTGGTTAGAGCATCATCCCGAAACACCAAGGTTGCAGGTTTGATTGCTGGTCAGGGCACATGCAAGAATCAACCAGAGAATGCATAAATAAGTGGAACAACAAGTTGATGTTTCTCTCTCTCTCTCTCTCTCTCTCTCTCTTTCTCTCCTTTCTCTCTAAAATCAGTAAAAAATAAAAATTTTTAAATTTGAGATATATTTCAAATATTAAGCAGTTTTGGGTTTTGGTAGGTGTTTCATCTTAGAATATCTACTCATAATGAGCTGTTTATACTACAAAGACTAAATAATAAGTCTTCTTAAATCAAAAACTAGGTATTGTGTTACTGGGTGTTAAACCCATATAGCAGTTGCTGAAGTATAATTATTTTGTATGTGTTTAGTGAATATGTTTTAAAATAATGAATACATATATTTTTTAATAACTTTATTTTATTTTATTTATTCATTTTTAGAGAGGAGAGAGAGAGGGAGAGAGAGAGACAGAGAGGGAGAGGGAGAGAGAGAGAGAGAGAGACAGAGAGAGAGAGAAGGAGGGAGGAGCTGGAAGCATCAACTCCCATATGTGCCTTGACCAGGCAAGCCCAGGGTTTCGAACCAGCGACCTCAGCATTTCCAGGTCGACGCTTTATCCACTGCGCCACCACAGGTCAGGCCCATGAATACATATATTAAAAAGTTGTCTGGGCCAAGTATGGGTTTATAATCTGAGCATCATCTTTTGGTTTATTCATTTGAAATCAATCAAATTTTTAGTATCTTTAAATATGGTACTGTAGACAGTGTTTCTATGTTTATTAAGTTTACATTAAGATCTCTTATCTCTTCTTTAAAATCCCAGTTTCCAACCAAATTGGCATTAAACAAGAAAAATTAGTTTCCAAGTAATTTTTCAATTTCTCCCACTTTTATTGTCCTATATATAGTCCATTCTCTTAGTAGCAGAGTTATTTTTTAAAAACTTGTTACTACCTTGTTCACAGCCCTTCTGTGGGCACCCCCTCCCAGTTAGAATAAAGTCCAAATTTCTTGCCATGACTTTCAAGACCTTGCATACTCTGCTCTTAGCTCATTTTATCACTTACTTCCCTTTCTCATTTTCTCTTCTTTAAATATGCTACGCTTTAGAGCTCATGCATTGGCTATTGCCTCAGTTGGGGAGCAGTGCTCTTCCCCTAAATCTTCTATAATAGGTTATCTTTTTATTCCCTGTTCAATTAGAATGTCACCAATTCAGAAAGTCCCGTATTGTCAGTCCTATCCAGTATAGTAGCCCTTCCACAAAATAGCTCTCTTCTTTTCAGCACTGTGATACCATCCTGTTTTATCTTCTTTATAGCACTTAGCACTCTGAAATTATTTTATGAATTTGATTACTTGGTTTTTGTTTTTCTTCCCTGAATTTTATGCTTCATGAAAATAGGGACCATATCTGTTTCTCCAGTGCTTATCAGATTATCTTACATTATAGGCAGCTTTCTCTGATTATTGGTTAAAAAGCTGAATAGTAGAGCTCTCCTGCTATATATATCATTTAAATATTTCAATATTTAATTGAAATAACTGAGCCTGTATGCTATTAATATATATTTTCCTGTTGTATATCTTGTTTACTGCTTTACTCTTTTGACCTGGAGTTGCATTGTAACTGAAACCACTAATCTCTCCTCTTGGTTCTGAAATGTAGATGCAAAACACAGAAGCTCTGATGGAGAATTTGTAACTCAGACACGTCCACGTAGTAACACTCTTCCAAAAAGCTTTGGCTCTTCTCTAGATCATGAAGATGAAGAGAATGAAGAGGAATCCAGGGTCATTCACAAGGAAAAGAAGCCATCTAAGGAAGCAACACTTGAACTTATTCTGAAAAGACTGAAGGAAAAACGTGTTGAGAGGTGTCTTCCAGAAGATATCAAAGTAATCTTGAGCTATGATGTTTGCCCACACTAGCCTTTAGAATCTCTGAAACAAAGTAGTTACCACAGTGGCATAGAGATGTCTAGGTCATCTGACTGGCCTGAGTCTGCTTTCCAAGTTAGCAGATACAGAAATGTTTTTATCAGCACACCAGTAGTGCCCAGTCATCCAGGAACTGAGTCACAATAGTAAGACTTCAAAAGCTAGAATGCTGATCTATTCATTTATATTGGAGGCAGATGGCAAGATGAATGTGTATCTTTTTTTTTTTTGTATTTATTTATTTATTTTTTGTATTTTTCTGAAGTTGGAAACGGGGAGGCAGTCAGACAGACTCCTGCATGCGCCCGACCGGGATCCACCTGGCATGCCCACCAGGAGGCGATGCTCTGCCTATCCGGGGCGTTGCTCTGTTGCAACCAGTGCCATTCTAGCGCCTGAGGCAGAGGCCATGGAGCCATCCTCAGTGCTCAGGCCAACTTTGCTCCGATGGAGCCTTGGCTGCGGGAGGGGAAGAAAGAGACAGAGAGGAAGGAGAGGGGGAGGGGTGGAGAAGCAGATGGGTGCCTCTCCTGTGTGCCCTGGCCGGGAATTGAACCCAGGACTCCCACATGCCAGGTTGACACTCTACCACTGAGCCAACCGGCCAGGGCGAATGTGTATCTTAATATTTATATATATTGAATTCTTACCTTATGCCTGGCCCTGACTGGTTATAGTATGTGCATTCTTCCACTGAGTTCCTTTGTCAGCCCTATGACTTATATGGATATGATTATGTCCATTAAAATAACTAACACAATATGGTTGTTAGCAGGATTAAATGAAGGAATGTTTTAAAAGAACTGTTACTCATTAAAGCCCATGCCTAGGGGAGTCCTGGTCAAAGTACTTGGCAATGCAAATCATTTATAAATCTCATAAATCTCATCTGAGATTTGCTAGGAGAGTAGAGAGGTAGATGGTCTCAAGTGAACTTTTGTCAAGGCAGTGATGGTCCTGATATAAATTTCTGTCTTGTCAACAGAGCACACATCTGTCTGTCTCATGATCTAAATATTGGAGTCTTTCCTTTGAACAGAGCTGGATTAGAAATTCTAATTGCTCTTTTCCTCCTGCTTTTCCTGTTTTTCAATTTTGTGTTAGACCAACCTCCTCCCTTCCTTTAAATAATTTTGTTCAGATTAGCTTCATTCACACTCATTATCTTAGGTTTAAGATTCAAGTTTGAGGTTGAAATCAATGTTTTACAGAGTCGGCACCCAGTTGAATTCTACTGAGCATATATAATCTAAAATGGTATTTGTTAGATGAAGGTATTATCTAGTGAAAATTTTTTTACTTCTAACTTGACTCGGATGAGAAATGGTATACACAGTATTATCTAGTCTTGAGATTAAGTAGAGTGTTTATTTGGTGTAGTGTTAAAGGGTAATCTGTGGAACACTGTTCACTGAGCTGTAGATGTTAAAAGGTCCTATGGAACAAAGTGGGAAGGTTCTCTAGGCACATAAACTTGAGGTGTCCTGCTTATTCTAGTATCACTGAGAATACTGAAAGTTGTGACAAGAGTATTGTAGTGCCAGATGAAGTCTAAGCTCACAAATTGACATTTATGGTGTTTTTTTTTCATATTCTTTCCACTGTACTGCTGCCAGATTTTGTTAATGTTTTAGGAGAAATATTGGAAGGCCTATATACGCATATGTGCTATTGTGTGTTGTTGGTCCACACGTATATAATTATAAAGCCAATAAAAGGTTCTATGTAAAATTATAAAACAATAGGCATTTATGTATGCCAGGTAGGCACTGTTTTAAATGCCTTTACAACATATTGGTTCAGTAGAGCCCTATGAAGTAGGGTGAAGTTTCCTCATTTATAGATTAGGATATTGACCAAAAAGAGTTAAGTAACTTGGTGAACAAAAAGAGGTCACTAGGCTGATATTCATAACTTATGCAGATAAAATATAAATCAGACCACCAAAGAGAATTGCTACCTAAATTTTAGAAGACCTGATTCCACAGGTGACTGAAGTTCTGTCTGCAAATCTGCAAGCAGAGATGTGTTCCTATTAGCCTAGGTTAGAGTGGGGATGGGCTGCCCTTTCAACCTAATTATTTACATTGTGGGGGTGAGGGCGATAATGATGGTGCCAATGAGATGTTGGTTTTTCTTCCCTCTCCTAGAAAATGACAAAAGATCATTTGGTAGAAGAGAAAAGTTCTCTCCAGAAAAGTCTTCTTTACTATGAAAGTCAACATGGAAGGCCGGTAATGTCTCTTTTTTTAAAAAAAAAAAGATTTTTAAAATAATGTTTTAAAATTTTGGAGGGGAAAATTTTATTACTTAATGTTTTGAACATTTTGGATTTCTGATGACTAGGTAATTTCCATTGTTTTTGCTTCAGGTGACCAGGGAAGAAAGACACATTGTTAAACCTCTCTATGATAGATACAGACTTGTGAAACAGATGTTGACAAGAGCTAGCATTACTCCTGTCCTTGTAAGTAAAACATGCAATTATCTAGTTAATTTTACCAAGGCCTCTTTAAAAAATTATGGTGGTATATGGGAGAAAGACACAGGTATGGTAGCACAAACTGTTTATGTAAGGTGAAGTTACTGCTTTAAAAAGAATAGGAAATTGATAATAAGTGCCTGCTATTATCTCCCAGTCATTCTTATAATGCATTTTTATATATGTTTAAGTCATTATATCCTAACAAGTTAAATTACAACAGGTAACAGAAGATAGCCTCATTTCACAGATGATGAAACTCAGGCTCAGGAGATACTACTTTGTGGAATTTTCAAAACCTTTATTTCAAACTCTTACCTAGTTTCTTTCCATTTAACTTCATGTTTTTGAAATTACATTAATTTTGTGATGGCTGTTCGATTATGTTTACCTATTAATATACAAAGTAATATCAACTGAATTTTTTTCAGGTTTATCTTTTTTTTCCCCAGGTTTATCTTTTTTAAATTAAAAAGTTTGTTTAAATAATGCTTATTCATATTCATGTACACTTTTAGAGAAAAATGAAACTCTAATACTTATGTGCAAATTAACTATTAGATACTATTGCTCTAGATTTCTCTCAGGCTCAAGTAGAAAACAGTATGTAGCCCATTTTGCATCATCTTATAGGAATTAATTTACTAGAACTTACAGGCTTGTAGGCCATTTTTATGTTGCTAGCCACTTGCATGGGAGTTTCCTTCCACCTGACTACGCATTAGAACTAGGTTCATATTGGCCTTCTGAGCATTTTTTATTTAGACCTCATGTAAATGGATTCTTTTGTTTGTTTGTTTTTAAGAGAAAGAAAAAGGCAGAAAGGGAGAAAGATGAGAAGCATCAACTCATAGTTGCAGGACTTTTGAGGTTCATTGATTGCTTCTCATATATGCCTTGACCTGGACACTCCAACCAAGCCAGTGGCCCCTTATTCAAGCCAGCGTGCATTTGGGCTCAAAGCCAGCAACCATGGGATCATGTTGATGATCCCACGCTCAAGCTGGAGATCCCACATTCAAGCTGGTGAGCCTGTGCTCAAGTTGGTGACCTCGGGGTCTTGAAGCTGGGACCTCAGCATCCCAGATTGATGCTCTCTGTCCACTGTGCCACCACTGGTCAGACTAAACTGATTCTTTTTTAATTGTCTTATTTCTATAACTAGTTATTCAACACTTTCATTTAGAGAGAGTTGATTTTATTTGAACAAGGAAGAAAAGCCTATATAGTTTATATTCTTGGCACATAAAAGTTTATTTAAGCCCTGGCCGGTTGGCTCAGCGGTAGAGCGTTGGCCTAGCGTGCGGAGGACCCGGGTTCGATTCCCGGCCAGGGCACACAGGAGAAGCGCCCATTTGCTTCTCCACCCCTCCGCCGCGCTTTCCTCTCTGTCTCTCTCTTCCCCTCCCGCAGCCAAGGCTCCATTGGAGCAAAGATGGCCCGGGCGCTGGGGATGGCTCTGTGGCCTCTGCCTCAGGCGCTAGAGTGGCTCTGGTCACAACATGGCAACGCCCAGGATGGGCAGAGCATCGCCCCCTGGTGGGCAGAGCGTCGCCCCTGGTGGGCGTGCCGGGTTGATCCTGGTCGGGCGCATGCGGGAGTCTGTCTGACTGTCTCTCCCTGTTTCCAGCTTCAGAAAAATGGAAAAAAAAAAAAAAGTTTATTTAATACAGATTTTATCCTTTGATTACAGGGTATTTTTGTTTTTCACTGACATTTTCATAATTCCATAATAATATTTACTCTTTGAATTTCTTTATAAAAACGAGTTTGTTTCGAAAAACTGTCATTTCTAGATTTTAAGGACTTTTTATTTGGCAGAGACAGAGAGACGGACAGATAGGGACAGACAGACAGGAAGGGAGAGAAATGAAAAGCATCAATTCTTCGTGGCAGTACCTTAGCTGTTCACTGATTGCTTTCTCACATGTGCCTTGATGGTGGGGGGCTTCAGCAGAGCGAGTGACCCCTTTCTCAAGCCAGTGAGCATGGGGTCATGTCTCTGATCCCACGCTCAAACCAGCAACCCCACGCCCAAGCTGGTGGCCTGTGCTCAAGCCAGATGAGCCCGCACTCAAGCTGGCGACCTTGGAGTTTTGACCCTGGGTCCTCTGCATCCCAGTCCAACACTCTGTCCATGATGCCACCACCTGGTCAGGCTAGATTTTAAGGACTCTTAAATATGGCTGTCATAAAGAGAAATTTGCAGTGTAAAAATTAAACTAAATTCAGTAGGAAAGAAAAGTTTTTTTCAACAAATGGTGCTTAGATAGCCGGATATCCACATGCAAAGAAAAAGAAAAGATGAAATGAGACTCTTACCTCACACAAAATTTATCTAAATGGATTGTAGACCTCAATATAAGTGCTGAAACTGTAAAACTCATAGGAAATAGAGGAAAATCTATTTGACCTTGGATCAGACGATGTTTTCTTGGATATGACTCCAAAAACATAGTGGCAAAAGAAAAAATAAATTGGACTTTATGAAAATTAAAAACTTTTGTGCATCAAATGACACTTAAAGAGAAAAGGCAACCCACAATGGCAGTAATTTGCCATTTCTCCAGAAAAGATACATGCCTGACCTGTGGTGGTGCAGTGGATAAAGTGTTGATCAGAAATGCTGAGGTTGCCGGTTCGAAACCCTGGGCTTGCCTGGTTGAGGCACATATAAGAAGCAACTATTAGTTGATGCTTCCCGCTCCTCTACACCACACGTTCTCTCTCTCTTCCTCTCTCTCTTTCACTTTCTCACCCTCTAAAATCAATGAATAAAATCTTTAAAAAAAGAAAGAAAAACTATATAAATGGCCATTAAGCACATAAAAAGATGTTCAGCATTATTTGTCATTAGGAAATGTGAATAAAAACCATATGCAGATACTACTTTATACCCAGTAATATAATAAAAAAGATAACAGTGTTGGCAAGGGTATGGAGAAATTGGAATGCTTACTCACTGCTGGTGCTAATAATATAAAGTGGTGCAGCCACTTTGAAAAACAGTTTGGTCATTTTTCAAAAGGTTAAATATAGAGTTACCATATAACCTAGCAATTCTCCAAGGTATATGCCCCAGAGAACTGAAATCATATGCCTGTACAAAAATTTGTATGCAGATGTTTATAGCTGCATTATTCATAACAGCCAAAATGTAGAAACAACCCAAATGTCCAGCAACTAATGGATAAAAGTAGTGTATGCATCTTGTGGAATATTATTCAGCTGTAAAAAGGAATGAAGTACTCATACATGCTACAACAACATGAATGAACCTTGAAAATATTTATCCAAAATGAAAGAAGCCAAACACAGAAAGCCACATATTGTATGATTCCATTTATATGAAATATATAAGAATACACTAGCCCATAGATAAAGCAATTAAGTTAGTGTTTGCCAAGGGCTGAGGAAAGAGGGCACGCACATACATAACAACTGATGAGTATAGGTTTGGGAGGGGGCATGGAGATGAAATGTTCTGGAATGGATATTGGTGACTTTACTAAAACTCACTAAATTGTATATTTTTAAAAAGTGAATTTTGTTATGTGAATTATATCTCAGTGAAATTACTATTTTTTAAAAAGGAGTATAGGGGGATGGGTGGGAGTAAGGGTGTAAAGAGGGACAAATATAAGGTGATGGAAAATAATTTGACTTTGGGTGATGGGTGTATAACATAAGCAACAGTTCAAATGTTTATCTGAAACCTATATACTCTTTTTTTTTTTTGACAGAAAGTCAGAGAGGGACAGATAGACAAGAAGGGCAAGGGATGAGAAGCATCAATTTTTTGTTGCAGCACCTTAGTTGTTCAGTGATTGCTTTCTCATATGTGCCTTGACCAGGGGGCTACAGCAGAGCGAGTGACCCCTTGCTTAAGCCAGCGACCTTGGGCTCAAGCCAGCAACCTTTGGGCTCAAGCCGGTGACCATGGGGTCATGACTATGAACCCACGCTCAAGTCAACAACCCCGTGTGCATGCTGGTGAGCCTGTGCTCAAGCTGGATGAGCTAGTGCGTAAGCCGGCAACCTTGGGGTTTCAAACCTGGGTCCTCTGCTTTATCCATTTCGCCACCACCTGGTCAGGCTGAAACCTATCTACTCTTATGGGTCAATGTCACTTTGTTAAATATAATTTTCTAAATTAAAATAAAACAGGAGTATAAAGTGGTCCTCTAGACCGGTGGTCCCCAACCCCCGGGCCGCGGACCAGTAGCAGTCCGCAGAGAAAGAATAAATAACTTACATTATTTTCGTTTTATTTATATTTAAGTCTGAATAATGTTTTATTTTTAAAAAATGACCAGATTCCCTCTGTTACATCTGTCTAAGACTCACTCTTTTTTTTTTTCTTCATCTTTTTCTTCCTTTTTTGTATCCTTCTGAAGCTGGAAACAGGGAGAGATAGTCAGACAGACTCCCGCATGCGCCTGACCGGGATCCACCCGGCATGCCCACCAGGGGGCGATGCCCTGCCCCTCCGGGGCGTCGCTCCGCCGTGACCAGAGCCACTCCAGCGCCTGGGGCAGAGGCCACAGAGCCATCCCCAGCGCCCGGGCCATCTTTGTTCCAATGGAGCCCCGGCCGCGGGAGGGGAAGAGAGAGACAGAGAGGAAGGAGGGGTGGAGACGCAAATGTGCGCTTCACCCATGTGCCCTGGCCGGGAATCGAACCCGGGTCCCCCGCACGCCAGGCCGACGCTCTACTGCTGAGCCAACCGGCCAGGGCCAACACTCTTGATGCTTGGTCTCAGTCACGTGATACATTTATATGTCCCACCCTAAAGGCTGGTCCGTGAAAATATTTTCTGACATTAAACCGGTCCGTGGCCCAAAAAAGGTTGGGGACTACTGCTCTAGACCAACAGGGGTTGATAGCTATTGTTAAAAAGAAAAATGCAGGCCCTGGCCGGTTGTCTCAGTGGTAGAGCATTGGCCTGGCATGCAGGAGTCCCAGGTTCGATTCCTGGCCAGGGCACACAGGAGAAGCGCCCATCTGCTTCTCCACCCCTCCCCCTCTCCTTCCTCTCTGTCTCTCTCTTCCCCTTCTGCAGCCGAGGCTCCATTGGAGCAAAGATGGCCCAGGCGCTGAGGATGGCTCTGTGGCCTCTGCCTCAGGTGCTAGAATAGCTCTGGTTGCAACAGAGCAACGCCCCAGATGGGCAGAGCATCGCCCCCTGGTGGGCGTGCTGGGTGGATCCCGGTCGGGTGCATGTGGGAATCTGTCTGACTGCCTCCCCGTTTCCAACTTCAGAAAAATATAATTATACCAAAAAAAAAAAAAAGAAAGAAAGAAAGAAAAAGAAAAATGCGCCTGACTAGGTGGTGGCGCAGTGGATAGAGCATTGGACTGGGATGCAGGATCCAGGTTTGAGATCCCGAGGTCGCCAGCTTTAGCGTGGGTTCATCTGGTTTGAGCAAAAGCTCACCAGCTTGGACCCAAGGTCGCTGGCTCAAGCAAGGGGTCTGCTGTAGCCCCTCGGTCAAGGCACATACAAGAAGGCAATCAATGAACAACTAAGGTGTCGCAATGCGCAATGAAAAACTAATGATTGATGCTTCTCATCTCTTCGTTCCTATCTGTCTGTCCCTGCCTATCCCTCTCTCTGACTCTCTCTTGTCTCTGTAAAAAAAAAAAAAGAAAAGAAAAATGCTTCCAATTAAATTATGTCATGCTTTCTTTTATTTAGAATTTTAAAAATATTTACGATTGAGCTCTTTTAGAATTATCTAGACAGAAAGTATTATTAATCACTGTGCACACATAACTTGAAAATACATATAAGCAAAAAAGTTTTTTTACTAAGGAATTTATAAATAATTAAAAGCGTAAATTATTAGGATTTTGAAATAAAGTTTAATGCCAGTGAAGCAAAGCTTCATTGAACACTTTACTTAAAATGTAAACAATCTGTATGTTGATTGTTATAGGGATCTCCATCCACCAAGCGAAGGGGTCAGATGTTACAGCCAATCATAGAAGGAGAAACTGCACATTTTTTTGAAGAAATCAAGGTAATTCTTAAGAGAAATTATTCTCTGACCTCTTTCCTAAAGGAAAAGTTGAAAGTCATGGTCTGTTTCTTTGTTTGAATATCTTTTTAGGAAGAAGAAGAAGATGGTGTTAGTCTATCCCCTGAGTTAACTGATATCTTGAAAACTGCTGTACAGGCACAGTCTTCTTTAGAAAACTTAGAATCTGATGTTGAGGAAAACCAAGAAAAACTGGCTCTGGATCTCCGATTGTCAAGTACTCGAGCAGCATCTATGTACGTAGGCTAGTTTGTGATTTTAGCCTATTTGTTTAACAAAATTTATGTGTCAAGAAATTTAACGTTAAATAATCCAACACTTGGAGGGAATACAGTGCTCAAGGGATATACTCTTTTATCCCTGGCCAGGTAGCTCACTTGGTTAGAGGGTTGTCCCAATACACCAAGGTTGTGGGTTCAATCCCCAGTCATTGTACATACAAGCATCAACCAATGAATGCATAAATAAGTGGAACAACAAATCTGTGTTTATCCCTCTCTCTCCTACTTTTTCTGTCTCTAATATCAAGAAACAAAGTTTTAAAAAGGAGATACACCCTTTTTAAAAAAAAATGTGATTTATAAATACATGTTGTCCAATTCACATTTTTAAAATTAAATATTAATGTGTTTTTGGCTGTGGCCAGTTACTCAGTGGTAGAGCCCAGCATATGGATGTCCCAGGTTCAATTCCTGGTCAAGGCACAGAGGGGAAGTGACCATCTGCTTTTCCACCCCTCCCCCTTCTTTCTCTCTCTTCCTTTCCTGCAGCCATAGCTCGATTGGTTGAGTCCATCAGCCCTGAGCGTTGAGGATGCCTCCATGGAGCCTCTGCCTCAGGCACTAAAAGTAGTTTGGTTGTGAGCATGGCCCAAGATGGGCAGAGCATTGGCCACTTACGGGGGTTGCCAGGTGAATCCTGGTACCAGTGCATGCGAGAATCTGTCTCTCTACCCTCCTCTCACTTGGAAAAGAAGAAAAAAAATAGTGTTTTTGAAAATTTTAAAAACTAAAATTCTACATTTGTTGTATAACAGTGCAGGAACCAACTGAACATTGTCTGTTAGGTTCTCTATCAGCTTCCTACCTGACATGGTATCTGACTGGTTCTCAGCCCTGGCTTTACTTTAGGATCATATGGGAATATTTTTTTAAAAAAGGAATTCTGCAGAACCGCTATTCTTATTTAGTTGGTCGTGGGGACCTTAGGCATTGGTATATTTTAAAAGGTCCCCAGCCTACTTTTATTTGCAGCCGGAATTCAAACCATTGTTAAGAACATAGTGAGTCAACACTGCCCTTTCAATAACGTTTTCTTCCTGTTTCACTTTTAGGCCCGAATTACTGGAACAACTTTGGAAAGCTAGAGCTGAAAAAAAGAAACTACGTAAAACATTACGAGAATTTGAGGAAGCATTTTACCAACAGAATGGGAGGTTAGTTGAACATCACAAAATGAGTCCTCTTTCCCCTTAAACTCACAAGTTCCCCATGTTAAAATAAATATATAGGAAAAGAAATAAATTGTGCCTATAAGGATATTAGTATTGAATACAAGTAAAAAACATTCCTTTATGCATTGAAGCCCTGCTATTAATAGTAAGAAAAAGTCAGAGCTATAGTAAACAACATCTGATAAAATATTCTAAGGTGTCCTAAGGAGGCTTGGTTGAGTGGCAGCTATTTTATGTTCTTTTATACTAGACTCTCATCCTTTTGAAAGTGTTTGTGAAACGAGATGTTTCTCATTTTAGAAAGGGTTCCATAACATGAGCAGTCTCTTCAGTTAGTTTGGGTTCTTACACAGAGCCCATCATTGCTTAAGCTGCACGTTCTTCATTTCAGGCTGCCCATTTTCAAGGTGTGTAACAAGTGGCAGTTATGTGGCTCCTGTGATAAAATATGACAAGTTGCCTTTAACTGTGTTATGCACAGATGACCCAGTGAGACTCTGTATTTTAAAGAGAAATACATTCTATTAGATGTAGCCAAAACTGAAGGCTATCTCAGGTGTCTTAAGTTTTTCCATGTAACTGGATGGTTTTACCAGCCAATGACTATATTACAAATTCTAAAATGTGTTTAATTTGCGAGTCCTCTATATAGGTTGGTAAAAATGGTTTAAAAAAATTGAAGAAAACAATATCATAAATAAAAGAAACATTTTATTCATTGTAACAATAATACACTCTAATATGATAAATGCATAATAAAAACATTTGTAATATTAAAAAAAAAGTCTTAAGTACAAGAATGAATTTTCCAAGTACCTTCTAATTTTTTTGTCTTATTGGAAGAAAACTTTGCTTATAATTATATATAGGATGGTCTGATGCTTTACCTAGTGATTAAATTGGTTGCTACTGTGGGTAAGATGTTTTACACCTCAGCTCACTGAAGCCACACACAGTTCATGTATGACATGACTGTAGTCCTCTAGCACTTAATAGACCTCAGATCGGACAGTCTCACAGTGTATGTCTTATTAAAATATTATCTCTAGTTATCTACATTGATCACTGATAAGTACAGTATTTAATCTATCAGTAGAGAAATCCATCAAAATTATAAGCCCTGGTCAGTTGGCTCAGTGGTAGAGCATCAGCCCAGTGTGTGGATGTCTGGGTTTGATTCCTGGTCAGGGCACACTGGAGAACCAACCATCTGCTACTATATGCCTTCTCCCTCCCCCTTTTCTCTCTCTCTCTCTCTCTCTCTCTCTCTCATTCTTCCTTTCTCTTCCTCTCCCACAGCCATGGCTCAGTTGGTTCAAGTGCATTGGCCCTGGGCACTGAGGATGGCTCTGTGGAGTGCTAAAAATAGCTCAGTTGTGAGCATGGCCCCAGATGGGCAGAGCATTGGCCCCTGATGGGGGTTGCTGGATGGATCCCGGTTGGGGTGCATGCAGGAGTCTATCTCCCCTCCTCTCACCTGGAAAAGAAGGGGGGAAAAGTAGATGTATCTCAGGAATGTTCCTTGGGGTAGGGGGGCATTAGTCCAATACTACTTTTTTCTTACAGAGCAATTTTTTATTTGAATTTATATTTGGTAACATTATCTCACATTAGGTCAGCTTCTGGGACTTTTATTTTCCAGGTGATCTCTAGAATATTACATGTTTTGTTTTCACCCCTAGGAATGCCCAGAAAGAGGATCGTGTTCCCGTGCTTGAGGAGTACAGGGAGTATAAGAAAATTAAAGCCAAGCTTAGGCTTCTTGAAGTTCTCATCAGCAAACAAGATTCTTCAAAATCTATATAAAATAAGCTCCTTGAAAGCATCATAAAATCAGTTGTATTCCCTGAAGCTGTCATCGTGTGTACTTGGCTGGTACTTGAGTTCATTTTGTCAGGCACTCAGAGTCTCATTTTGTAACTTGGTTGTGGTGCCACTAGAGAAATGATGATGGGTGGGTAAGCAGACCTTCTCTGGGGAGCATATTAACCACAGACTGTCCCCTCCATCTTTAACAAGCATTCATTTTTCTTCATTGTTTTGTACTACAGACACATCCTGTTAGCAAAAGACTAGTATTTTATCCTTTCAACTTCAAGAACTTTGGAAGTACAAGCTTTTTGTTATTGCTGACTTTATTTATTTATTTTTTCATTATTGGAGAAAATTAGAAGAAAATCTTCACATTGAATTCTTCAGTTGCCTTTTTCTTACAGAATGACTGAAAATTTGAAAGAAGCCTATAAATGTGCACATATGCAACTATATTCTGTTTTCTTAGAAAACCAAAATCAACTGAAACTTCAAGTCCTACTGTGGGACACATTTCTGTTTCATTCTCAAAGTGACACTTTTCCACAGGTAGTATGTTAGCAGAATTTTGCAATTCAGTGGTCACACAGCTCCTGGATCAAGGTAACAGCAGATAGACCAAAAAGTGACCTTGCTTATTAGTATGAAAACACACATCACACACGACACACAGAACTGAATCATACCACATGCTGCCTATGGGACTTAAGTTACTGTTTGTTTCCTCAGTTACTGTTATCAGCTGGTGATGATGTGATTTGTCTGGATTCAATCGTCCAGTTTTTTTTTCCTACCCACCTCCAGATAATGTGAGAAAATATCCATGTCAGTATGTAGGAACTCTGATGGTACTCAGATTTGTATGTTTAATCAAATGGGCCTAAACTGGCAAAAGAATCTTAATGCCTGAAGTAAATCTGTTTTTAACAAGGGCTATACCACTGCATGTTTACATGTACCTTTAAGAGTTTGCATCCTTTTTTCCTCTTAATCAGCAAAATCCATAAAGAAAACATCTTTTAAAGGGACCACCTTTTGCTCAGTCACATGCTGTTTAAAACAGCTGGTCACAAGATGTGTAGTGGTATGCCCCTTGTCATATACTCTTAAGCATTTTTTTTGGCTTTGCATGGCCTTTTTTAGGTACTCTGCTGATATCATTATGCTAATCATATTCACAGAATGATGACTTTATTTGTGCTAACAATATAACAGTCATTAATAGCATATTCTGGTCAGGCTTAATCTAAGTGTTAATTTTTTTCCTGGTGCTTTTTTGGATTGATGAGTGTCTCACTTTGTGCCTATGTTTTGCATGCAGTGACTCATGCATGGTTTTCTTAACTAGCTAATACTAACAGTTTGTTCCATACAAAATGGACTTTTGCAACATCTTTTTATAAGCTGAGGAAAGCATGAACCTCAGATTTCTGGCACTATTACATAGTAAGCACATGAAGTAGCTTGATAATAGATAGCATTTCTGGTACTTCTCATTTCACCTGTGTGTGCACTGCCTTTTTTGTGGGAGGGAATATTCATTGGTAGTGAACATATAGTTGGGGAATAAAGCACTAAATCCAGCCCTTTTTGTGTGGTTTCCTTTTGATATAGCTAGGTTATTCATAATGCATACCTAGAAAAATTGAAAATGCCAAAAGATCATTTTGATTTGAATCCATCATGCAGTGTACATTTCTATCAGTCTCCAGACAGGAGTATATATCTAAACATCTAATGTGCACTGTATATTGTTTTATATGAATTTTTTATTTTATATACCACATGCAAAAATGTCCATATGCACTATTTAAATGTTTTAAATAATATATTCCTTCTTCATAATGCTAAATCTATATGAGTACCATATTTTTATAAGTCAGTGGCCTGACTGGTTTCATTTTAAAATTAACAGCTGCTTCATGATGTTGGTTATCACTGTTAATGTTTGGCTGCAAATAGAATAGATAAAAGTGGCATGGCAGCACTTATGCTCTCTGACAGTATTGTGTGTCATAGTGGAGCAGTAGGTGGTAGAATTAGGCAGTTTGTGATAGTTTTACTTTGGTACAAGTAACAAGTGTATATCTATATACAAACAATATATAGATATATATGACCAGTATAATTGCATTGCTCTGGCACTTCATTGTATAGACTTTTGTAATAAAAGAACTTCAATGTTCTAAGTAACTGTAAATGTTTGCTTTTGTTTTTTTCCACTAGATATTGAAAAAGGAAAAAAGAGAGACTTCAAATATTCCTTTGTCTTACTTAATGTTCTCGGGCTTTGTTTGAGTTATCCCACCCAGACCATATGGGGGAACAACAGGATTAGTAAACCACCTGGCTGCCTATAGCTCTGGGGAGTGGTAAGACAGAAAGGCCATGTTTGTGATTCCCTGGTGGAAATGTAGAGAGAATAGTCAGCATTTCTTACTGCAGTGATTTATCCTGTTAAGAAAACTTGATGTACAGTCTCTAAGAGAAGAGGTAGGCCTGGGGAAGGTGGGTAGATTTAAAACTTCGTTAATGCAAGTTTTTAGATCCAGAACTATTGAGCAGCAGTGTGGAAGTTGAATACTATGGTCAAATGCTATTGCTTGGGTTAAGAGAACAAAAGGTTCTTGGAGGGTTTATGTAATCTAAAAAAAGAAGAGTTTCCTTTCAATTTCCAAAATGCCAGCCACATAACTTTCCAACCACCCAGACAGGGCTTTTGCAGTACCCTCATTTACACTTTTCAAACAGCTTGAATTTTTATAACTCTGATACTCCTATGTTGCTCTTTATTTTTGTAAAGTGTATTTTGCTTTTAAAGTATTTGAAGAAGCACTTTTGGGAAACTTTAGCTGTATTACTTTAGAAACCACCGAGATGATTTTTCAGTTTGAAAATATTAGTAAAATTTCTGTAGGTGGTTGATAAGTTTGTTCTTTAACACTTTGGCTTTTTATAGAAGACTTCAAATTGGAAGGAATGGAGATGAGATTATTTTACTTGAGCCATTGTATGATGGCTTTTCAGATTCCTCTGTATTTATATTATCTGGTTAGAGGAATTTGGAGCGTGGTTGATGGTGAGGGCACTGTCTGTTCTTATACTCTGTGGAACATTGAGAAAATTGTCTTTACCTATTTACCGAGCCATTAATTAGAGACCTGCTGCATAAACTATAAGCAGCATTATTTTGTACTTTCTCATCACATTCTTAGAACTTAATTATTGTAAAATCTTCTCTGTGAACCAGTGTGTATATACTTTGGAGGCATGTTGTAATATGCATAGATTGTACAGTGGGTCCCATTCAGGGGTATCTCAGTCCCTGAAACCATATGATGATTATCATTGGCAATATAGTTTGATGATGGGTAGTTTAGTGCTTTTAAAATATATCAGAAATGGGGAGGAGTTTAGGAAATAAGTTAATACAGGAATAAATCTTTGTTAGAAATGGACAATGACCACAGATTCTCACCTCCACTCAGTAGGGTAGAGCTGAAACCTTTCTCATCACTCTGTTTAGTTTTGAACTGATGTAGTGTAATTCTTTCTCCAGCTCCACAGCATATAAAAAGAGGCTACAGGATAATTTGAAAGAAGTAGAGAATGAGTCAGTAACATTTTTGTGCATAAAGAGAAGCAGATTATGAGTGTCTATTTTGAAATACTTTGAATGGAAAGGTAATGTTTAAGCTTCTAAAATAGGCCTGGTACTGTGGGAGAACAGTATCTGCTATGCATATCACATATAAATGGCAGTTCCTATTTAGAGATGTAAGGATAAAAGCAGTTGGTCTCTCTTAACATGAAAACAAATGAAACCTCGTGCTTTCCATTTATTTTTATTTATTTTATTATTATTATTATTATTTTTTTTTTTTGCATTTTTCTGAAGCTGGAAACAGGAAGAGGCAGTCAGACTCCCACATGCGCCCAACCGGAATCCACCCGGCACGCCCACCATGGGGCGATGCTCTGCCCATCCTGGGCATCGCCATGTTGCGACCAGAGCCACTCTAGCGCCTGAGGCAGAGGCCACAGAGCCATCCCCAGCGCCCGGGCCATCTTTGCTCCAATGGAGCCTTGGCTGCAGGAGGGGAAGAGAGAGAGAGGACGGCGCGGCGGAGGAGTGGAGAAGCAAATGGGCGCTTCTCCTGTGTGCCCTGGCCGGGAATCGAACCCAGGTCCTCCGCACGCTAGGCCCACGCTCTACCGCTGAGCCAACCGGCCAGGGCTCTTGTGCTTTCCATTTAAATTTGGGTAAAATTGAAAAAAGTGGCATCTTAGCAGAAGAGGTTTTGAGTTCAGGAAAACGATGTGTGTAACTCATGTCCCCAACCCCCATGTCACAATAATCCCGTAGTACCCTAGTGAGAATACTTACTCTTGAAATTCTTGTTGAGTGACAGGCTGGTAGTCATCTTGAATTTCTGTAGAATAATACTTTTTCTCAAGCCTCTCTTTCCATTTTTTCATCTGCTCTGCACTTTGAATCTCCTGTCAAGTTAGAGGAAGAACCTAAGCTGCAGTCTTTAACTTTTTCTCTATTTCAGGTGTTTACCATCCAAGCATCACAGGGCTGTGAGTCTTTTAAAGATGCTGCAACTAGCCTGACCTGTGGTGGCACAGTGGATAAAGCGTCAACCTGGAATGCTGAGGTCGCCGGTTCAAAACCCTGGGCTTGCCTGGTCAAGGCACATATGGGAGTTGATGCTTCCTGCTCCTCTCTCCCCCCTTCTCTCTCTCTCTCTCTCTCTCTCTCTCTCTCTCTCTCTCTCTCTCTCTCTCTCCTCTCTAAAAAAAGTTGTGGAATGATTTTAAAAAAATTTAAAAAAAAAAAGATGCTGCAACTAAGAGTTGAGGCTTTTTTTTTTTTTTAAGACTTTATTTATTCATTTTAGAGAGGAGAGGAGGAGGAGAGAGAGAGAGAGAGAGAGAAGAGGGGAGGAGCAGGAAGCATCAACTCCCATATGTGCCTTGGCCAGGTAATCCCAGGGTTTTGAACCGGCGACCTCAGCATTCCAGGTCGACGCTTTATCCACTGTGCCACCACAGGTCAGGCAGGGGGCTGTGAGTCTTAAACTCTACTCTCCAGGGCTTTGATTTGAGCCCCACTGGCTTTTTGCCTTGCCAATTTTTAGTTCTATATATCAGCAAAGTCGATTTCAGAGGACCTGGTATTAGAACTGTTGGCAAAGTTGGGGAATTTTAAAATTACAAATACCAGCTTATTTTCATTTGATTGCCTCTTTACCTCTGCACTTGACCAGAACTGAGATATTCCTGTTGCTCTGTTCTTTAATGAAGCAAATGTACTTCAAAGTGCACTTGTGGGTATTCTTTGCCTGTCCAGCTGCTTCTCAGCCAGACTCTTGCAGTCTAACCTAACCATCCCAATTCCCTCTTTATATAAAGGTCTACCGGAAAGTTTTGTCGGTTTCTATCACAACAAGTTTCGACACGTAAGCACATGTTTATTTGGCGCATGAGTGCCTCTCTATTTTCATCACTTAATGTATACATACTGCCGTAGCAAATTAACTAAAACAAAGTTGATTCACGTTAGTCTTATGTGTGAAGCGATAGTGTACCCATGGCTACTGATAAAGTTCATTTACGCCACTGTATTGTATACGAATTTCAACAAGGAAGAAATGCTACAGAAGCATGTAGAAATTTATTGAAAGTGTTTGGTAAAGATACAGTTTCTGATAGGACATGCAGAAGATGGTTCGAAAAATTCGAAACAGGTGATTTCGACCTTTCTGATAAGCCACATTCTGGGCGACCACCTTTGATTAATGACGATGTTGTTAAGACCATGTTGGAGCTAGATCCTTTTCTGACAACATCGGAGATCGCAGAAAGGCTTAATTCAGCCCAGCAAACCATTTCGGACCATATTCGGAAGATAGGATTGGTGTGGAAATATATTATTTAATAAAGTTTATTGACGGTAAGAAAAATTTGTATTTTGTTTTATTCCAAAAACGGACAGAACTTTCCGGTAGACCTTATAATTACTGCATCAATCTGTGCACTCCAGTCTGTTTGTATACCCCCAAATTAGCTTCTTGTACCAGTAAATTCTTGCTGCTACATCTTTGATCCTAATGAGTCCTTCCTGTGCTTTGTCCTTACTACCACCCACTTTCCTTTTAGTGTCCAAATGCCTTTTTCCCAACCTTACAAAAAACTGCCTTGTACATGGTAGAAAAGAAGGACAGCTCTAGAAAAAGAGGGAAAGAGGAAAGTGCACCCAGATGTGATTCAGGTACTTCTCAGTAAATGAATGTGATTTACCCTGCTTCACCACGTAGCACAGTGGATCCCTGTGAAAATGTTCTGATCTTTCTCAGACAAGATAGTGATGCTTAAGTTTTACACTGTTTACCTGATAAATGTATGCTGTTCTGGTCAGGGAAACTATTTTATCAGACAGTGTTTTAAAACCAACATATTTGAAGTAGGAAAGGATGGCTTTCAATCTTTCATTTTGGCCATATAACAACACCCACGTTTTGGCATGTTTACTAACATTTTTAATATGGTATTTTAAAAGTGGTAGGCCTTACAACTATTTCTCAATGACCAGGCCTATTAGAATGTTGAAGCAGGCCCTGGCCAGTGGCTCAGTGGATACAGCGTCAGCCCGGTGTATGGACATCCCAGGTTTGATTCCCAGTCAGGGCACACAGGAGAAGTGACCATCTGTTTCTCCCCTCCTCCATCTCTCCCTCTTTCCTTCCTGCAGCCAGTGGCTCAGTTGGTTTGAGCATGGCCCTGGGCCCTGAGGATATAGCTCACTTGGTCTGAGTGCATCAGCCTCAGGCTCTAAAAATAGTTTAGTACTTGGCATCAGCCCCAGATAGGGTTTGCTAGGTGGATCCCCTTCGGGCACATGTGGGAGTCTGCCTCACTACCTCCCCTCCTCTCACTTAAAAAAAAAAGAATATGGAAGCATTAGTAATTTAGGTTGAGTAGACTATACCTGATAAACTTGACTCATCTTGCAAAAGACAATCTCAACCATCACTTTTTTCTGTGAAACCTTCCTTGGCATTCATAGGAAGATAACAGCTGAGCAGCAACTATTTGGGGGCATTTCCTCCAAGCGGCCTAAATTCTAGTCATCCCACCTTTTCCCTGTAGGTGGCAGTTGCCTTTTACAGTTCTTTCCGTATTAGTGTTCTACATGAGCTCTTCCAGTCCTCTAATACCTCAGAAATGAATTCTCTGAATAGATCTTTTGAACCACCTACTGTGCTTCTGTTTGTCTGATTGGACCCTAACGGATGAGTACTTGGTGTCAGGGAAGATCCAAAAGAACAGACTCATAAATAACATGCTTCCACCAAGGGAGAGTTGACTTAAGAATTTGAACCTGACCTGTGGTGGTACAGTAGATAGACCATCAACCTGCGACACTGAGTACCCCATTTCTGGCTTGATTGTGGGCTCATCAGCCTGAGCACAGGGTTGCTGACTTGAGTGTGGGATCATTAACATGATCCCAAGGTTGCTGGCTTGAGCAAGGGGTCACTGGCTGGCTTGAGCTTCCCTGGTCAAGGCATGTATGAGAAGCAATCAAGGAACAACAACTAAAGTGAGCAAACTATGAGTTCATGCTTATCTATCTCCTCCCCCTCTCTCCCTACCTGTTTCCCACTTGGGAAAAAAAAATTTGAGACTAACATCTGGCCATTTGGGATCCCTCAGACTACTGAACCCAGTAGGCAAAGATTCAACTAACTGAGATGATTGAGCCTACTTATCAAGGGGAAATTAGTTGCAGCTACAAAATGAGTGCAGAGAGGGTTATGTTTGGAGCCCAGGAATTTTTTTTTTTTGGGGGGGGAGGCAGGTACGCTTTTAATACTCCCATGTCCAAAAATGAGCCTGTAGTTTAAACATTAAGTTCTTCAGGAATTTTGCTTTGAGTAGAAAAGGGACTTAAAGTCACCCAGAGCATGGATGCAATTACTAGTGAGATTTTGCTTCTTCCTTTTGGGGGAGAGGATGAGAGTACCTTCATTTGTATAAAGGATAGTTGTATCTTATTAGATGGAAGTTAGAAATAGTGTCATTTTATGAAAGTTCAAATGTGTGTACTGAATAGCCAAAAGGGTGAATTGGCCAACTATTTAGCTAATGTCTCTTAACTCAAAATTTATATATTCTGTGATGCTAAGTCTGAGGCTTTGAAAATTCATTCCCCAGATTCTGGCTACTGGATTTGTTAGGTTCTGCCTTATTTGGATGGAGGATGTAGGGAAGTAGGGTTTTTTGTTTTTTGTTTTCTAGCAGCCTTTCATGTTACCCCTAGCAACAATGGTTGGCCCCAGGCTGCAGTGGGCTAGCATTTTTTGGCATACCCAGAACCACACTCATAATCCCTCAGAAGTATCAGCAAGAGCACGGGTAGACTGGGGACTGCCTCAGGGGTTTGAGCAACAGTTCTACGGGCCCTTCTCTAGGATAGTAGTTTCTAGTAACTAACTGCCTTTTGTCCCTTAGCCCTGGGAGTGGTAGCATCATCCTACAATGGTTACAAGTTGCCTCAGCGTTTTTACTTTTTCTGTCTTCCAATACTTACATAACCATATAATGTGATTTCCATTTTCCTGACTAGGTCCTGGCTGTTACATGTAGTCAATAAAAATTTTCATTTGGTCAAGTGAATTTTTATGTCTTTAAGGAATGTTTAAATTTTTTATTATCTTGGTTTTAAACATTTTTAGTAATTCCTGGTAATTTTCTACATTTTTGCTTCTATTAAAATATTTAACAAACGTTGATGTTTGCATATATGACATTATTGTATGTACGTAAATTATTTTTCTACTACTTGACTGAATTCTTTGCCATAAATTTTCAGTTCGTTGTATACTTAGAAAACTTATGGGAATGATAGAGGTTGTCTTTACCATTTTCTTTTTAATTCTTATTCTCCTAATTTAACTCTCTTAATTGTTTTGGCTCATCCTTCCAGTACATCCTTGACTTGTTTCTGACATGTGCAGTGCTTTTTATTAACTAAGGTGCTAGATGAGGGGTAAGATAAGTATGTTTTTATCATATCAAGGAATTATTCATTGATTGCTGTTTTGCTCCCACCCCATCCCCCCTCATTGAAAGGTGAAGCTTACCAAATACCCAGCATCTACAGAAAATGATCATGCAATTTTCCTTTTTGGGCCTATTATTAGAATGAATTATGATTCATTCATAATTCATAGCTGATTACCCAATTTTGAACCATGTTTCCATTCTTAGAATAAACCCTATCTGAACAGTGATATATTAATTCTGTTAGATTGTTTGCAAATATGTTATTTAGGATTTTTGCTTCTAGATTTATGTGATACTTTCTTTTTCATTCTTGTTTTTATTTATTTTTGCTACAAACTTTGCCAGGTTTTAGAGTCATTGTATATTCACCTTGTAAAAATAATTGGCGAAATTTTTCATTTGCTCTGGAACAGCTTAAATAGCTTGAAATTATTTTAATGTACCTTAAAAATCTGGTAAAATTCTCTTGTGAAACCAACTGGGCCTGATTTCTTTTGAAGGTAGCTCTTTAATGACTTTATTTTTTCTACAGTACAGAATTGTTAAGGCTTTTAAAAATCTCTCCTGTGCTTAGTTTTGATAGATTTTATATTTGTAGAAAAATCTGCCCTGGGTTGATAGCTCAGTTGGTTTAGAGCATCGTCCTGAAGCACAGAGGTTGCCAGTTCAATCCCTGGTAAAGGCACATACAGGAACAGCTCAATGTTCCTGTCTCTCTCTGTCCCTCCCTTCCTTTCTTGCTAAAATCAAGTAATAAATTTTTTTAAAAGAACAGTCCATGGCCCTGGCCGGTTGGCTCAGTGGTAGAGTGTTGGACTGGCATGCGGGAGTCCTGGGTTCGATTTCCGGCCGGGGCACACAGGAGAGGTGCCCATTTGCTTCACCCTTCTCCCTCTCCTTCCTCTCTGTCTCTCTCTTCCCCTCCCGCAGCCAGGGCTCCAATGGAGCAGGGTTTGCCCGGGTGCTGAGCATGGCTCTGTGGCCTCTGCCTCAGGCGCTAGAATGGCTCTGATTGCCGCAGAGAGTCGCCCCCTGGTGGGCGTGCCGGGTGGATCCCGGTCGGGCGCATGCGGGAGTCTGACTGACTGCCTCCCCGTTTCCAGCCTCAGAAAAATACAAAAAAAACCCCAGTCCATTCAGTTTTTCAAATGTTATTTGCATTTAGTTATACAAAAAGGATGATTTGTTTTTCAGGTGTACAACATAATGATTTGATACACGTACAGGATGAGGCAAAAGTAGGTTTATAGTTGTTTGTATAGAAAATATTATGATAATCCAAGAATAAAATGTTTCATGTACTCACAACTGTAAGCCTACTTTTGCCTTATTTTGTATATATTGTGTAATGATAAGTTTAGTTAACATTCAACATACGGTTATTTTCTTGTGATAAGAACTTTTAAGATCTACTCTCTAGCAGCTTTCAAATATACAGCACAGTATAATTAACTATAGTCACCACACTGTACATTACATCTCCATGTCTTATTTTAAAACTGAAAGTTTGTACCTTTTGATTAATCATTTTTGCTGACCCCACCCCCGCATCTGGCAGCCACAGATCTGTTCCCTGTATCTGGGAAACTTCTATTTTTATGAGTCCACATATAAACAAAGCCATACAGTATTTATCTTTATCTGACTTATATCACATAAACATAATACTCTCAAGGTCTATCCGTGTTGTCACAGATGGCAGGATTTCATTTTTTTAAGTTTTTATTTTATTGATTTTACAGAGAGGAGGGGGTGGAATGGGGTTTGAGAAATATCAACATATAGTTGCTTCACCTTACTTGTTCATTGATTGCTTGTTGTATGTGCCTTGACCAGGCAATCCCAGGGTTTCGAACCGGCGACCTCAGCCTTCCAGGTTGGCACTCTATCCACTGTGCCACCACAGGTCAGGCAGGGTTTCCTTTTTTATGGCTGAATAATATTCCACTGTCTGTAATGACCACATTTACTTATTAAGTGATATGTGCTTTACTGACATATTGGCTATTGTAAATAATGCTGCAGTGAACTTTGGGGTGCAGATATCTCTTTGAGTTAGTATTTTTGTTTCCTTCAGATAAATTCCCAGAAGTAGAGTTGCTGGATCATATGGTAGTTCTATTTTTTAATTATTTGAGGAACCTGTTTTTCATAGTAGCTGTACCAATTTATATTCCCACCTATTGGTGTACAAGGGTTCCCTTTTCTCCACATCCTTACCAATGCTGTGGTGGTGTTGTTTTTTTAATTAATTTATTTTTTACAGAGACAGTGAGAGAGAGGGATAGACAGGGACAGACAGACAGGAATGGAGAGAGATGAGAAGCATCAATCATTAGTTTTTCATTGCGCGTTGCTTAGTTGCAAACCTTAGTTGTTCATTGATTGCTTTCTCATATGTGCCTTGACCGCAGGCCTTCAGCAGACTGAGTAACCCCTTGCTGGAGCCAGCAACCTTGGGTTCAAGCTGGTGGGCTTTTGCTCAAACCAGATGAGCCCATGCTCAAGCTGGCGACCTTGGGGTCTCGAACCTGGGTCCTCTGCATCCCAGTCCGACGCTCTATCCACTGCGCCACCACCTGGTCAGGCCTTGCTGTGGTTTTGATTTACATTTCCTAGTGATTAATGATGTTGAATGCTTTTATTATGTATCTACTGATGACTACTTATATGTCTTCTTTGGAAAAATGTCTGTTCAGGTCTTCTACCCATTTATTGATTGTTATTGAGTTTTATGAGTTCTGTATATATTTTGGATATTAATATGATTTCCAGATATATGATTTGCAGAGATTTTCTCAATACCATGGCTTGCCTTTGTATTTTGTTGATGGTTTCCTTCGCTGTGCAGAAGCTTTTGGTTTGATGTAGTTTAAATTGTTTGTGTTTGAGTTTGTTGCCTTTGCTTTTGTTGTCAAATCCAAAAAATCATGACCCAAGATTGATGTTAGAATGCTTACTGCCTGTGTTTTATTTCTAGGAGTGAAATGGTTTATTTAAGAGACTTTCCTTTCCCCATTATGTATTTTTGGCTCTCCTGTCATAAATTAATTGACCATATATGGATGGGTTTCTTTATTCTTTTCTTTTTAATTTTTCTTTTTAATTTATTGTGTTGACATCATTTCAAGTGTCCCACTCAATATAACACCCTCTACCTACTGAATTGTGACCCACTCATGGCCTATGCAAAATCTCTTTCCACCCCCATTTTACCCCCTTTGCCCCCTGCCCCTATCCCCCCTTTCCCTCTTGGAATTGCTACCCTATTGTTTTTGTCTATATGTTATGTATATATGATTTTGGCTAATCCCTTCACCTTCTTTGATCCCGTCCCATCTCCTGCCTTCCCTCTGACAGCTGTCCATCTGTTCCCTGTGACCCTACCTCTGTTTCTATTTTGTTCCTCAGTTTATTGTGTTCATTAGATTCTACATATAATTGAGAACACATGCTATTTGTCTTACTCTGCCTGGCTTATCTCACTTAGTATAATAATCTCCACGTTCATCCTACATGGATTTATTTGTGGGCTCTCATTTCTGATCTATTGATCTCTTTGTCTTGATGCCAATACCATACTCTAGCTTTGTAATATAGTTTGAAACCAAAGATATTGATTCCTCCAGCTTTGTTCTTTCTCGAGGTTGTTTTAGTTATTCAGGGTCTGGTCTTTAGTGCTTTCGTAAAGATTTAAATTTTTTCTATTCCTGTGTTAAGTGCCATTGGAATTTTGTTATGGATTACATTGAATTGTTATATTGATTCAAGTGGTATGGACAGTGTATCAATATTAATTCTTCCTATCCATGAGCACAAAATGTCTTTCCATTGGTTTGTGTTGTCTTCAATTTCTTTTAGTGATTTTAAAATTTCTTTTGTTTCTTATTTCCCCCATTGTAATTTTTTACTTTGTATGTTTATGCTTTCTCCCTCTTATTCCATTTGTTTACTAGTAGTTTATTTTCTGATCTTTTGAAAGAACCAGCTTTTTAAATTTATTTATACTCACTTTTATTTGTAACTTGTCTGCTTTTATTTTCTATGCATTTTCTAACTTTTTGAATCACATTCTAAGATTAATATGTTTTAAGGCTTTGATTTTTACTGATAAGTTTAAGGCTACTAATTTTCCCTTTGGGTATTTGACTTTTATCTCCTGCATTTTGCTATATAGTTGTTTTTTTAGAGAGGAGAGAGAGTAAAATAAAGACAGAGAGAGAGAGGAGGGGAGGAGCAGGAAGCATCAACTCCCATATGTGCCTTGACGGGACAAGTGCAGGGTTTCAAACCGATGACCTCAGTGTTCCAGGTCGACGCTTTATCCACTGCGCCACCACAGGTTAGGCACTAAATAGTGTTTTTATAATTTTGCTTTCTTGGAATTCTGCAATTTCATTTTGTATTTTCTCTTTGATTCAAGAGTTGTTTAATAATTAAATTTTCAAATTTTATTTATTGATTGATTTTAGAGAGAGGAAGGGAGACAGAAAAATTGATTTGTTGTTCCATTTATTTATGCATTCACTGGTTGATTCTTTTATGTGCACTGACCAGGGCTTTAACCCACAACCTTAGCGTTTTGGGACAGTGTTCTAACCAATTGAGTTTCCTGATCAGAACAATAGTTTTAAATTTTCTTGGTTAAAGATTTTTTTTTTATTTTCTAATTTTATTAATATATTTTTATGTCATTTTCAGAGACTTTTTTTCTATATTAATTCCTTTTTGGAATTTATTGAAGTTTTCCTTTGTGGTCCCATGTATGATCAGTTTTAATGAATGGGTCTTCAAAAAGCAGGTATATCTTCTGAGTACAGAGTTTAATACATAACTGTAAGATTGTCTGTTCATTATATTGTTTTGGTTTCTTTTTTTCCTTTAATTTTTCTTGACCCGTTCTTTATTTTTTGTGTTTCTATCTATAACTCCATATATAATAAGTCCAGTAGTTTTTATGGAAGTTGATGACATGTTATTTGGTACATGGATAGTCTTAACTATTAGAGTTGATCTTAGCCTTATAAAGTGTTCCTTATCTCTCTCTCTCTCTCTCTCTCTCTCTCTCTCTTTTTAAAGACTTGATTCATTTTAGAAAGGGGAGAGAAAGAGAGTGCAAGAGAGAAAAGGAGAGAGAAGGGGGGAGGAGCAGGAAGCATCAACTCCCATATGTGCCTTGACCAGGCAAGCCTGAGGTTTTGAACCGGTGACCTCAGGGTTCCAGGTCGATGCTTTATCCACTGCACCACCACAGGTCAGGCAAGTGCTCTTCATCTCAATTAGAGCTTTTTGTCTTGAATTCCACCATGAGTTATATTAAGTTTTGTCCCCTGATATCTTTTGCTTGCCTGTTATACCTTAGCTCATGCTTTCATATTTAACTTTTCCGAATCACTCTGTTTTAGGTATATATTTTAGGATATAGCATAGACTTGGGTGTTGCTTTGTGATTCAATCTGAAAATATTTTTTTTCTTTTTAAGTATATTATAATTTTTGCCATTACTGATATGTCAGATATATATGATCACAGTTATATTGTCTTATGGTTATATTTTAAGTCTTTTACCATGTGTTATATTTTCTGTTCTCTTTTTTGTTTTGGTACTTCTCTCCTTTAGGTATTTTTGTTTTATTCATGTATCTTTTTATATACTAAAGTCCTCCTTTTCTTGCTTTGGTTCCCTCAACCAGGAACCAAGCAAGTTCAAGAAAAAATTTAGTGTGTACTTTCTTCCTCTTTATCTTCTTCCCCTCTACTACCCAATTATATTTTAACTATGTTACTGTATTTCCTTGTGTCTATTGTAACATGCACCATCATTTTATGTACCACTTACAAAATTGTTGCTAAAGTATGACACACTATCAACCATAAGACACATCTTGATTTCAGAGATGTTAAAATATGAAAAAGTTTTAAAATCATTAAAACAATCATTTACTATTATACTCTTAAATATGCTAAAATTTCTTCTTGATTATTAACTCTAAATGATAACTTTAAATTTTTTTTAGTTATTATATATGAACCAGTCATCTTTTTCTCCTTTATACCTCCTCTCTCCCTCCTTCCTTTTTCCAGAATTTATCTAGTCATCTCACAGTTGGCTGAGTCTGATACAACAGTATTACCTGAGTTCTTCAATGTTCAAAACCTTGAAGTACAGCTTTTCTAGATATAAAAATCCTTGGCTTACATTTTATTTTTTTGCATATAGTGTGTGCTTTATAATTATTTTTTAAATAATAATTTTGTAAACATATATATATTGAGTCATTTATTGGATATATTATCATCTTGAAATATAAAGAATCATTGAAGTGATTTATCACATTAATGATTACAAGAGAAAAATAATATAATCATCTCAACAGAATATGCTCACTAAACCCTGTGTAATTATCCCGCAGTGGTAGGACCAGGGTATCTGGCTGAGAGCACCAATAAGAAAGAGAGAGCACCAGAATCCAAATGACTTGTCCTAAACAAGGATTTAGATTCTGGGAGGAATATTTAGAAGTGGGAATTATTGCTCTGAAAAGGAAATCAGAGCTTTTTTGTAATCTATTTCTAGTAAAGCTATAACTTTATGAAAATTACCTTTTCATCAAAGCCTTTTCTTCTGGCTTGTTCAGCCAAATCTCTGCTTTTCGTATGGAGAATACAAAATAAAAAATAGAGGCATATGTCAGTAAAAAGTGAAAAGCCAGCATAGAATACAGTCAGATTTACAGAAAGGATATGAATTGCATTTCTGTTCTTTCTGATAACACTAATAATTTAGTATATGTGATGATCATTATAAGTTCCCCAGAGAATCACATTGCTAGCTATAAAAAAATGTTTATATTATATCCCATTGTCAGAGGTGTGGGTTTGGGAAGCATACAAAATGATTCAATAAAAGGAAGTGTATTCTTAATATTTTGTGTAAAAATGTTTTTATTTTAATAGCTAAATAAATGCACTTCGTGTAGATTAATTTTTTTTCCTTTTTAGAGGAACTTCACTCTCTTGTCCAGCTTTTGTAAAATTTTATTAGTGGCATGGTGTACCTTATGTTACTTTTAAATTAGCTTAGAGTTTCAAGACACTCTCAAAATTTAGGAGGCACTACTGAATGTATTAATATATTTAAAGTCCAGCACTTTGGATAGTGGCAGTTTTGCAATCAAAACCTTACTCATTGTAAGTTTCTCATACAATATAGAGCTTTAAAATAGTAAAGTCATCTTACCTTTTATTGTCTTCATCCTTTTGAGGTTTCTTTAGTTTGAGTGTTTCAAGAGCCTTGTAAATAAATAAAAAATATATCCTGTATTGTTAATTTTTGGTTCAGGTAAAGGAAATATGGAATGCTTGTGTTTAGGGACTGCTACACTAAAGAAAGGTGGAAGCAATGCTCTGCGTCTCCTTTCAGTGTGTCAGCACTGGTGTCTGCCTGCTGGTGGAAAGAAAAAGAGGTTCTCCTGTGGCCATCACATCTGAACTTGGAAAAAAAATCATTTAAAAAGTATTATTAGCACTTACTGCATTCAAGATTGTAACACTTTAATGCACATAACCAATATAATCAAAAGATGAAACAAGCCATAAAGAAGCCCACTGGGAGACATATTAATAGTTTTCTTTTACAGATAAGTTCTTGGACAGAATATTTGAGCCCCACTAACCGCACAGCTATTAGGACCCTTTCCATGTTAAGTGCTATAGTTGAAGCTGTGGGCAAGATGGTACACACATGATGCTACTACAGTCCAAGGTGAGGTAAGTGTCAAGAACAGAGAAGATTCCACTCTCCCTGTTCTCTCTCTTCTGTTCCAGGGAGAACAGAATGTCAGTGAGAGAGCAGAAGGAATAAACTTGGGGTCAGAGAATGACATGAGCAGAGGAGAGAGTGGAGCAAGCATGGAAAATAGCGCTGTGCGTAAAACACTGGCTGGAACATACAGTGCTGTAAATGGAGGCATAGGAGTTAGAAAGTCTGTAACTATTCAATAGATGATAGTGAATATAGTTTGGGGCTGTGAAACTTTAGAAGGGCCCTGAGTGTTTGAAAAATTTGGACTTCTTTTGATAGGCCCAGGGAAACTTTGAAGGCTTTTGAGCAGAGAACTGATATGCTTAGATCTGGCCTGGCACAGGAAAGAGGCTAAAACAGGTAAGATTAATGAGCCTGACCTGTGGTGGTACAGTGGATAAGGTGTCAACCCAGAACGCTGAGGTCACTGGTTCAAAGCCCTGAGTCCACCAGCTCTGACCACAGGCTCATCAGCGCAGGGTCACTGGCTTGAACAAGGGGACAGTGGCTTGGCCCTGGTCAAGGCACCTATGAGAAGCAATCAATGAACTAAAGTGAAAGCAAATTGGAGTTGATGCTTTTCACCCTCTCCCTGTTTCTCTAAAACAAAATAAACCAAGATGTTAAGAATGCAGAAGTCAGGGTGAAAAGTACTGAGGGAGCTAACATAGTGATAGCGGTTAGAATTCAGTGTCTTTGAGTTCCACAAATGTGAGCAAAAACTACAGATGAAGGCTCTGGCCGGTTGGCTCAGTGGTGGAGCATCGGCCTGGCGTGCAGAAGTCCGGGGTTCGATTCCCGGCCAGGGCACACAGGAGAGGCGCCCACCTGCTTCTCCACCCCTCCCCCTCTCCTTCCTCTCTGTCTCTCTCTTCCCCTCCTGCAGCAAGGCTCCATTGGAGCAAAGATGGCCCGGGCGCTGGGGATGGCTCCTTGGCCTCTGCCCCAGGCGCTGGAGTGGCTCTGGTCAAGACAGAGCGACGCCCCCTGGTGGGCATGCCGGGTGGATCCCGGTAGGGCGCCTGCGGGAGTCTGTCTGACTGTCTACCCCCGTTTCCAGCTTCAGAAAAATACAAAAAACAAAACTACAGATGAATTTTACACACAAGCTTTGGCAACATTGTATAAGGGACAAAGAATTCCAAGGTTTTTTGTGCTGGGGTGAAGGAGAGAAAAGTGCTGTTATTAATAGAAATAGGCAAGTGAGGAAGGCACATGGAGTTCTGAGTTTAGATTATAGAAATTTGCTAGCATCTAAATTGAAAATTTTTGGAGGGAAAAGATACTTTTATTCAGTTCTTTGTATTTAATAGATAGCTTAATTACTATTTGATACATTAAATTCTGAAATAATTTTGGCCACGCTGTTTTAAAAAGCCAGAGAGTTTATCTCGCTTCCCTAATAGTGAAATAATAAAATATGAATAAACCTGGGCTAAAACAAACAAAAACACTCCCTCCAAAAGAAAGCAAAAACAAAACTCACTACCACTTGGGGTTTGAGTTTTACTCAAACTACAAACATATAAACTGAAAAGATTTGTCTTAGAATTCTAATGAGGAAAGGAATCGGACATACCTTTTGAATCATTTTACCAAGTTCAAATTTTGGCCCGCTGCTTATTGAGTAACCAGCTTTCACTTCAGAATAGGTATAATTAATTATTGCCAAGAACATATTCTGGGGAGAAATAGTCAAATAAGTATTTCAACAAAAATTTAGTTTAAATGTTAGTGACTTTAGGTGTCTCAGTGCAGTAGGTAGCACATCAAGTCTAAAATTGTTAGTGACCTTGACAAGTGCTAGAATTTATAAAATTAGATTTTACTTTTAAAAGTAATTTGTGGTCAGTAATAGAGAAATGGTAATGAAGACTATAATAGAATGGATAATACGTAAGGTGTGGACTGGGTGGATATGTTTATGGAAAATAAGCATAATTTAAAATAGTGCAGGTGAACTTACTTGTATATACATTAATTTATGAATATTACATATCAGAAGAAAATGTAATTATATGTTCATAAGGGTGGGTTGTGTTTTTTTTAAAACCTATAAAGCTGTTTAAATGCACAATCTTATTAAGGCTTTTATGAGAGGTAACACAATTGTGGAGTGGGTTTTCTTACCCCCAGCACACCTCTCCAGCTTTCTGGACAGGATAACTGCTATGCATAACAACAACAAAATGGTTTCATGGAGGATAGTAGCAGTGCCTTGACTAGCAAGGCAAGGTGTCTTCATTAGGAAGACCAAATAGATTAGTCTTGAGCACATATGAGACCCATTCTGGGGACTTCTAAAAATCACAAGGGTGTGATCTTGTAGCTGTGAGGGCCAACAGCCATTGCAATATGGGCAGAATATCAGTAGCCTAATTATATTTTCTGGTATGGAATGTCTGAGGCTAGAGGGACCAGAGACATTCAAATTATATTTGTAAAAGATTTAGCACATTTGTGGCACACAATGAATTCCCAGATGGTAACTATTGTGATCACATTCTCCATTGGACAATTTGAAAATACTTAGACACTGAACTAAAGAACCTGGATTACTAGGAATTCACATTTTAAAAAATTATTTATTTATTTATTCATTTTAGAGAGGAGAGGGAGAGAGAGAGGAGAGGCAGAGAGAGAAGGGGGGAGGAGCTGGAAGCATCAACTCCCATATGTGCCTTGACCAGGCAAGCCCAGGGTTTTGAACCGGCGACCTCAGCATTTCCAGGTCGACGCTTTATCCACTGTGCCACTACAGGTCACACATTATTCTTGATAAATATAAAGTGTTCTGACAGCTAAGCAGTGATACTGTAATTTCTTCTAAATTGTTCATTTCATTTTTTATTCTAAAGTATATAATCAAAAAAAGGGAACATATTTGGTTATTCTTACCAACAGGACAAAGAACACGAAAAAGATGAAGGTGATGAAGTAAATGGGTCCCAAGATACGATTGGCTTGCTGAATACCAGCAAAATTAAAATCCCCAAGAATAATTCGAAACTGTGTAAGTCTTTATGGGAAGAAAGGAAAACATTAGACAATATTATATCCCTTCATACATACTGACAACTGATAGGGTTACAATTGTGTCTAGGAAAGTGTTAGCCGTGTATTTCATATGTTCTCTAGCTTTAGTTATGTTAGCATAAAGTTCTATAAAACCGGATGTAGAAAATTTCCCTAAAGGCAAGTCTTGAGGCATCTCAATAGCTGAACAGGTAGTCCAGGAAATGTTGGGCTTCAATTTATTTAACCATTGTGAACTCAGTGTTTACCTACAAGACTTGAACCTTTAGATACCTTTTTATCAACTGATCTTATCTATTCCTATGCCCTTCTAAAGCTTGGAATACTTCTCCTTTGTCTTGAAAATAAATGATTTTCAACTTGTATCTAGACTCAAGAACCCTAAAATTTCTTCAAATATTAATGATATATTTTATTTTTGCTCCTCTTTTTTTGAAATTAAAAATGTTTTACTTAGAAATTAAATTTAATGTGTGACATTAATAAGAGTACATAGGTTTCAGGTAAACATTTCAATAGCATTTGAACTGTTGATTATGTTGTATGCCCATCACCCAAAGTCAAATAAATCATTCTCCGTCACCATATATTTGTCCCTCTTTACTCCCATCCCATTACCCCTTCCACCTGGTAACCACTTCTCTTTCATCTATGTCCACGAGTCTTATTTCTTTTTCACTTTATATAATGTTCTCAAGGTCCATCCATGTTGTCGTAAATGGCCAATATAATTTCTTATGGCTGAGTAGTATTCCATTGTATATATGTACCACATCTTCTTTATCCAATCTATCTAGGGACATCTTGGTTGTTTCCATGTTTGGCTACCGTGAATAATGCTGCGATGAACATGAGGGTTCTGTGTCTTTGTGTAGCAATGTGGTCAAGTGTTTCAGGTAGATACCCAGTAGGTGGATTGCTGGGTTATATGGTAGTTCTAGTCTTAATTTTTTTGAGGAACCTCCATACTGTCTTCCATAACGACTGTACCAGTTTACATTCCCACCACCAGTGAATGAGTGTTTCTTTCTCCACAGCCTCTCCTACACTTGTTATTACTTGTCTTGTTAATAACAGCCAAACTAACAGATGTGAGGTGGTATCTCCTGTAGTTTTGATTTACATTTCTCTTAATAGCTAACAAAGATGAACATCTTTTCATATATCTATTGTTTGTATGTCTTCATGAGAGAAGTGTCAGTTTAGGTCCTCTTCCTATTTTTTAACTGGATTGTTTGCTTGTTGAGCTTTGTGAGTTCATTATATATTTTGGATTTTTAAAAAATTTATTCATTTTAGAGAGGAGAGAGAGAAAGAGAGAGGAGCAGGAAACATCAACTCCCATATGTGCCTTAACCAGGCAAGCCCAGGTTTTGAACTGGTGACCCCAACATTCCAGGTCAACGCTTTATCCACTGCGCCACACAGGTCAGGCCTATTTTGGATTTTAATCCTTTGCCAGAGCAGTTGTTGGTGAATATAAATTTTCATTTGGTTGGCTGTTTTTTTTGTTGTTGTTGTTGCTGATGGTTTCTTTTGCTGGGCAGAAGCTTTTTAGTTTAATATAGTCCCATTTATTTATTTTTGCCTTTACTTCCCTTGCTTTTGGGGTCAAATTCATAAAATGTTTTCTATAGTTAAGATCCATAAGTTTAGTACCTATGTTTACTTCTATGTAATTTATTGTTTCATATCTTATATTTAAGTCTTTGGTCCATTTTGAATTAATTTTTGTACAAGGGAAAAACTATAGTCAGGTTTCATTCTTTTGCATGTTGTTTTCCAATTTTACCAGAACCATTTATTGAAGAGGCTTTCTTTTCTCCATTGTATGTTTTTGGCTTCTTTGTCAAAGATGTATCCATATATATGTGGTTTTATTTCTGGGCTCTTGATTCTGTACCATTGATCTATCTGTTTTTCTGCCAGTATCATGCTGTTTTGATTATCATGGCTCTGTAGTATAATTTGAAGTCAGGTAGTGTGACACAGATTCTGTGCTCTGTTTGGCCTGTTCTATTAGCTAAACTTGCTAGCTCCTTTTTCAATTCATATATTGAGTTCATCTCCGTTTTTAAAGTTTCAGTCTCCTTGGTGAAGTACTCATTTTGTTTTCTGAGCTCCTTAAATTGCCTATTAGTGTTTTCTCGCATCTTGTTGAGTATTTTTTGAACTTCAATTTTGAATATTGTTTAAGTCCATGATATCCATGGGATTGAGATAGCTTTCTGGAGATTTTCCACTTTATTTCTGAATTGAGTCTCTTTCTTAGGTATTCATGGTATTCATTTTTTTCTGCCTTGATGGCATATGAGAGTAGTATTGTTAAGAAATCAAATAAAAAACAAAATAAATAAATAAATAAATTTAGGCCCTGGCCAGTTGGCTCAGTGGAAGAGCATCGGCCCCATGTATGGAAGTTCCAGGTTTGATTCCTGGCCAGGGCACACAGGAGAAGCACCCATCTGCGTCTCCACCCTTCTCCCTATTCTCTCTCTCTCTCTCTCTCTCTCTCTCTCTCTTCCCCTTCTGCAGCCAAGGCTCCATTGGAGCAAAGTTGGCCCAGGCACTAAGGATGGCTCCATGGGCTTCACCTCAGGCACTAGAATGGCTCCGTTTGCAATAGAGTAACGGCCCAGATGGGCAGAGCATCGCCCCCTGGTGGGTATGCCAGGTGGATCCCAGTTGGATGCATGCAGGAGTCTGTCTCTCTGCCTCCCTGCTTCTTACTTTAGAAAAAATACAAAAAAACCCAAAAAAATTAAAAGTAAAAATTTAATATTAAAAATGAGAGAAAAATTACAAAAAGAACAAAAACAAAAACAATAATCAAAAATAAAACAACCAAAAGAAAGTACCCAAAAAAGAACTCAAATAGAAAAAGGAGAGGTTATTCTATTATTTTCCAGTAGATGGCGATAGATTACAGGTTTTAGTTCTGTGAAATCCCCAGTCCAGCCTCCCTTAAGCTACTGTTTCGATGATGGAGGTGTGGCTCAGTCTTAATGATGGGAGGAATGTGCTGTAAAGTTTACACCTTTAGCTAATGGCAATCTCAAGCAGAGCACCTCTGTTCTTCAGGGTAAAGAGTGGCCCTGTAGAACTAGCTGTGGGGTATGACTTTGCCACTCTCCCTATGAGGGAGGGGAGGGAGGTGGGATCTGGGAGGCTGGGGGTACTGCACTTTGTATATCTCTGTCTTTGTCCTGTGGGCTGCTGCGGACTGCGGGAACACTGGCAGTGACTCCTTGCTCTGCTGCCTCTTAGGTTTAGTGTCTCCAAATGTCCTCCAATCTCTTCGCACCTCCCAGCTGAAGAAAACCCAGTCACTACAGGTTTGTCCCCTCTTCCAAGCCCTGGTATGCAAAAACCCTGATCCTCCAGGCCTCTCTGCTCTCCAGAGCACTACTGGGTGCTTCTTATTCTCTTTTCTTTGTTTTTACCCTTCCCACCTTTAGTTGATTTAATGCATGATCTTTTCAGGCGTGCCTGCGAGCCCAGCTGGGGTTCCTTCTCTGAGTTATAGCTGTTCAGTTGTTGAAATTTCAAAGGGAGAGATCAAGTGTATCTCTCACGCTGCCATTACTCTGACGTCATCTCGCTCCTTTTCTTTCAAAATAAGGATGCCAATAATTTGTCACTTGCTAATACTGGTAATGTTCCTCTAACATGATACTGAGGTTTATTTTATTCTTTTCTATAACTATAAATGCTTGGTTTTGACATGAAATAGTATTTAAAAATCTTCATTTTCTTAATTTTAAAGAAGAAAAATTAAATTAAGACTTCAAATGAGCATAGTTATAGTAGAGGTAGAATTAGAATTTCTTAACTCGATGCCTCATTTTGTCATCATTAATTTGCAGTGGCAGTGCCAGACACACACAGTATAAGTTATGTATGGGAGTTTTTTTATTTTAAGGGTAAGTTTGCGGAGGAATTTTTAAAAGTGTGTAGATACTTTGCGTGATTGGCCAGTCAGTCAAAAGGGAGAATGCTTGTTCATTGTTGCTTTAGCCAATCACACAGAGAGGGCATAGAGCTATTATACAATGAAGAAAATGTTTCCAGAGAATCGACTACTTAGATGACATAGGAGTCAGAGTTATCTGGAATTTCACCCCCCGGTACCTAGGATGTTATTAAATCTTAAAGTATTTATTCGGCTTTTAATTCTGGTCTGTAATGCTCTTCTGCACAAGATAAAAAGAAATGCTGAATTCCAAGGAGACCAAAATTTCACACCAAATGAGATGTTTTTTCCTCTTTGGGATAGGAGAATTAGAGGTTCTGTTTTAGTACTTTTTTTGTTTTATTTTTTTTAATGTATTGATTGATTTTGGAGAGACAGAAAGGAAGGGAAAGAGAAGTATTTATTTGTTGTTCCACTTAGTTGTGCATTCATTCATTGGTTGCTTTTCGTATGTGCCCTGACCGGGAATTGACCCTGCAATTGTGGTGTTTCAGGACAACCTAACTAACTGGACTAACTAGGTAGGGCCTGTATTAGTATTTCTAACTTGATCTTTTATCTTTGAGTTGTGTTTATATATGAAAAGATAAGTGAAAGACATCATTTCTCCTTTCTAGAAATTCATTAAAGCTTCCACTTAGCCTTTTTCTATCAGGAAAATTTCCAGATACCTCAGCTGTGTAAGTAATAATGTGAATAACAGAAACCTGAGCAATTTACTGAATAATTATAATCACATAGGAACTGGAGACTCCAAGTACAATGTAATTATCACTTTTCCTCTTAATTGCAGTTGTTAATCCTTTATCATTTTTCAAGCTCAAAGAAACACCATGACTTCTCAACATACAGGTTATATTGAATGAAAATATTATTTTGTAACTTCCTGATATCCCTGCTTTTTAAAGTTATCTCTTAGAGAATTAAAATAGCTAACCGCCTGATGCTGAGGTCCCAGGTTGAAAACCCTGAGGTTGCTGGCTTGAGTGCAGGCAAATCGAGCTTGAGTGAGGGGTCGCCAGCTTGAGTGTGGGCTCATAGACATGACCTGATGGTCACTGGCTTGAGCCCAAAGGTTGTTGTCTTAAGCAAGGGGTCACTGGCTCTGCTGGAGCCCCCCAGTCAATGCACATATGAGAAGCAATCAATAAACAACTAAAAGTGCCGCAACTATAAGTTGATGCTTCTCATCTCTCTCCCTTCCTATCTCTGTCAGTTGGTCTCTCTCTCTCTCTCTCTCTCTCACTAAAACAAACAAATAAATAAAATAGCTAACAGACTGTTTTATAATAATACACCATTTGTGGTTAACATGACTTCCCAGTCTCTCATTTGGAGGCATGATTGGGTGGTAGTTATTCTTAAGCATTCTTTAAATATTGCCTCTATTACACTCTATCTTATATAACTCAGGTTAAATATATATATAATATATATTAGGCCTTCTCATGCCATCCTTTATATCTCATATCCTTTCCCAGCATTTTTCTCTCTGTGTTATATTTTTTATATTTTTCTGAGCTATTTTTTACTTCATTTCTTCTCTCTTTGTCTTATTTGCTGTCAAACCTGTCAACTGGGTTTTTAATTTCAGTTGCTATAATTATCAGTTCTAGAATCCTATTTGATACTTTTTCAAATATGTCACTACCTTATTTTCTGAAGATACTGATGTGTTTTATTTATCTAATTATCATAAGTATTGCTTGGTTATTCCAATTACTAAAATATTTGAGTCTGTTTCTATTGTCTGTTATATCTGCTGGTTCTTGCTAATGATTTTTTCCATTGTGTACCAAATTATCTTTGACTATTAACAGTAAATTATATTTGAAAAATTACTCATATTAGTAATTTGAGGCTTAGGTTGAAGACATTTCTTCAGAGAGGTTTTTGTTTGGGTCTGCAGTTAATACAGGCATTCTAGCCTGGGTCATCTTAATTCAAGTTTAAGACATGAGATTCCTTGGACACCTAGGTGATTAAACCCAAGGTTCAAGTCATTATAAGGGATTTTCTTTTAACTTGAGGCTCTAGCACAACAGACTTCCTGCTTGATTTGTAGAGAGGTTATCAGAAAATCCACCTTTGCCCCCCACCCCTTAACACAAAACACATGCAGTGCTTGGGCTTTGTTTTTTGTCTCCTCCCTGAGGTGGTCAGAAACAGTTTCTCAACTATTTTTTCTAGATCAGCAAAAATGCCTTCAGTTGGAGATTTTGGGAAAAATGGTGAAGTAGGAAACAGTAGGAATCTGTCTCCCCACCTAGACAACAATCACATTGACAGCTGTCTGATCTAATTATTTTGGAATGGTGGAAACTTCCAGGACAAGGTTCAGACAATTTTACTCAATTTCAGTTTTTAGTTTGTCAGAAGCTACCCATTTCCTACCCTCCATCCCATGGCAGACAGTGGTGCATGTTAGCTTGGAATAGTTTGCACACAGCTTGTGGGGGCCAGAATGGGCAATCAGGACCCTGTTCTCCAAATTTCAGAGGTCTGTGTTCTGATTACTGCTTCTGATCACAGAGGCGCAGGCACAGAGGTGGGTGTGCTCCTCACCTTTTTGGCAAGTCCCTCTATCCCCCGCTGAAACAGTGTCTTTGAGATTTAAAGGGCCAATGCCCTTCTCTCCTCCTTCATTTTTCCCTTTTTCCCTTTTGGGAGATATTAAAGACTAGGGTGGTATTCAAAAGCAACTACATATATGGAGAAAATTAGAAAGTCACCATGCATTCCCAAGGAAAGGTGCAGGCTCAGAAAAGATCTAAGGAGACTAAGATTATATCTTAAGCTGATACTCAGTATGGAGACAGTCTACAACAACAGCAGCAAACACAGCAAACCCTGGGGAAGGGAAAGAATCTAATTTCCAGAATCATTACATTACATTTAAATGTCCAGTTTTCAATAACAACAAAAAATGACAAGAAATACAAAAATGCAGAGGATTGGCCCTGGCCGGTTGGCTCAGTGGTAGAGCGTCGGCCTGGCGTGCAGAAGTCCCAGGTTCGATTCCCGGCCAGGGCACACAGGAGAAGCGCCCATCTGCTTCTCCACCCCTCCCCCTCTCCTTCCTCTCTGTCTCTCTCTTCCCCTCCTGCAGCGGAGGCTTCATTGGAGCAAAGATAGCCCGGGTGCTGGAGATGGCTCCTTGGCCTCTGTCTCAGGCGCTGGAGTGGCTCTGGTTGCAACAGAGCGACGCCCCGGAGGGGCAGAGCATCGCCCCCTGGCGGGTGTGCCCGGTGGATCCTGGTCGGGTGCATGCGGGAGTCTGTCTGACTGTCTCTCCCCGTTTCCAGCTTCGGAAAAATACAAAAAAAAAAAAAAAAAAATGCAGAGGATTATGACCCATTAAAAGGGAAAAAATAAACCAACAGAAATTATCCCTGACAAAGACCAGATGGCAGGCCTACTAGACAAGGACTTTAAAACAACCACCCTAAAGATGTTCAAAGAACTAAGAACACATGGAGAAAGTCAAGAAAATGATGTATGAATAAAATGGCAATATCAATAAAGAGAAAACCTAAAAATTCTAGATCTAAAAAGTACAATAACAAATGAAAATTCACTAGAGAGATTCTAAGGCAGATTTGAATAAGCAGAAGAAAAAAGTCAGTGAACTTTGAAGATAAAACAATGGAAATTATCCAGTCTGAGGACTAGAAAGGAAAAAGATTGAAGAAAGGTAAACAAAGCTAAGGGGCCTTGGGATACCATTAAGTGGACTGACATATACATAAGCCCATGAAAAGATGCTCTCACTATCACTAATCATTAGGGGAAGTGCAAGGCAAAACCACAGTGAGATACTTCACAATCCATTAGTATAGCTACTAATAGAAGGAAAAAAAAAAAACCCAGAATGTAAAAACTATTGACAAAGATGTGGAGAAGTTAAAACCCTTGTCATTGTTAGTGGGAATGCAAAAGTAGCATATGGCTACTGTGGAAAAGTTTGTCAGTCCTTCAAAAAATTCAAAACAGTTACTATATGATCTAGCAATCCCATCTATGTGTATATACTCAAAAGAAGTGAAAGTCTCAGAGATATTTGTACACCCATGTTTCAATAACTGAAATATAGAAACAACATAAGTGTCTGTTGACAAATGAATAAATGAGCAAAATGTGGTAGCGACATACAATGAAATATTGTTCAGCCTCAAAAAGGAAGGAAATTCTGACATTCTACAACATTTTTAAATCTTGAAAACATGCTAAAGTGGAATACCATATTTCCCCATGTAAAAGATGCACCCTTTTATGAAAAATTTGGGGTCTAAAAAGTGGGTGCATCTTATACAGTGGTTGTAGTTTCTTTTACTTGCATTTTCCACTTTTTCATGCTTGTTTTTGTGCTCATTGTAGATTTTTTTACTTGCATTTCATGCTTTTTCATGCTTGTCTTTATTTCAAATTTCGGGCCCCAAAATTAAGGTGCGTCTTATACATGGGGAAATACGGCAAGTCAGTCACAAAAAGACAAATACTGTATGATTCTCTAGGTACCTAGAGTAATCAAAATCATAGGGGCAAAAAGTAGAATGGTTTTGCCAGGGTCCAGGGTAAGCAGGGAAATGGAGAGTTCTTTTTTAATGGTTGTAGCGATTCAGTTTTGAAAGATAAAAAGTTCTGGAGATGAATGGTGGTGATGGTTGCACAATATGAGGGTACTTACTGTCACTGAACTGTATACTTAAAAATGGATAAGATGGTAAATTTATGTGTATTTTACCACAATAAAAAAATTCTTAGTGACTTTTAAAAAAAGCCTTAGGGCAAAAGTAGCATTGGGTTCTGGGGCTTCTTTGGATCCTTGCCTTCTGATTGTGCCCTAGTTATTACTCACTTTTTTGTTCTATAGAATTTCAGTGTTTTCTAGCTTTTTCAATTGTCCTGAAGAGGAGGTTAATTTGAATAACCTGGTACATCATTACCAAGCACAAAAATCCCCTCAATCCATTCCAGAGTTCTCTGTTTATTCTATGCCATATACCTCCTTTTCCCACTCTAAGCAAGCTAAGACATATTTTCAGGTTTCTCTAAATTACTAAATTTATATTCAGTATTCAATACCACTAAGTTTTAAGTAACACTTGAATTAAGATCCTAGGAAATGAGCAAGATGGTATTGGAAGTACAAACATAATTCACTCAGGATAAGCTAATTAGACTTCTTAATTTTAGGTTCTTTGAAGTTGGGGAGGACCTTTGGGAGTGATTTAGTTCAGCTCCTTCATTTACAGATTTAAAAATTAGGATCTAGCCTGACCAGGCAGTGGCACAGTTGGACTGGGACATGGAGGACCCAGGTTCAAAACCCTGAGGTCACCAGCTTGAGTGCGGACTAATCTGGTTTGAGCAAGGCTCACCAGCTTGAGCCCAAGGTCGCTGGCTTGAGCAAGGGGTCACTTGGTCCGCTGTAGCCTCCTGGTCAAGGCACATATGAGAAAGCAATCAGTGAACTAAGGTGCCACAACGAAGAACTGATAATCCTCCTCTCTCTCCCTTCCTGTCTGTTCCTATCTGTCCCTCTCTCTGTCTCTCTCACAAAAAAATAAAAAAAATAAATAAAAATTAGGGTCTAGTCTGACCTGTGATGACACAGTGGATAAAGCATCAACCTGGAATGCTGAGGTCACTGGTGTGAAACTCCCAGCTTGCACAGTCAAGACACTTCTGAGAAGCAACTACTATGAGTTGATGCTTCCTGTTCCTTCCTCCCCCTTCACTCTCTCTCTAAAATCAATAAATAAAATCTTTAGAAAATAATAAAGAAATTAGGGTCTAGAAATGTTAAATAGCAAATGGTAGAATTGGAAAAGTAAAGTTAAATCCTCTAGGTTCCTAGTCTACTTCCCACTACTGATTTAGTAAAGGGTTATTTCAGAAAAATGTAAATTTTTACAATTGGTACTTCAATTATTTACATGTGAATGGTGAAAAGAAGGCAACCTAAGACATTTTCTTAGACCCAAGTTCCCTCAAAATCAACAAAAAAGGTCATGGACAAATAAGTTTGAAGAATTCTTAACTAAAGTTAAGAAAGTTACTGTGTTTTTTCCTTCAGAACCATTTGTTACTATGCACTGCAAAATTTCCCAAACTTACTGAAATATAGAGCCATTTTTCTCCAGACAACCTTGGTCTAGATTCCACAGAATATGTTTTGAGAATTGATATTTTAGACTATCATAATTTTCTTAGAACTTGCTTTATCTACCCAAAAAGGGGAGTAAATTATGCACTTCTAAATAAAAGCCTGGCCCTAACTGGTTAGTTCAATTGGTTAGAGCATCACCTGGAAACACCAAGGTTGCGGGTTTGATCCCTGGTCAGGGCGTGTATGGAAAGCAACCAATGAATGAACAACTAAGTGGAACAACAAATGAATGCTTCTGTGTGTGTATGTCTCTAAAAAAAAAAATCAATTAAAATAAATTTTTAAAAAGCCTGAACACTTTTCTAGTGACTCCAGTTAGTTTTATAAGTTTATTGCCTGCTGATTGCCTTATGTATATAAAGCTATTTTTAAAACATAGTTTTGCCAGATTAGTAAAGGATAACAAGGTCAGTATCAATAAAAGGATTCTAAAGATGGAGCTTTCTACATAAAATACTTAAGATTTCTTTTGCCCAGAGAATAAATATTACAGGGACATGGGCAATTTTTAAAATCTTAGGTACAATTTTTACTTCTAGTGAGAAATGAAAGTTATTTTTCCAGCTTTACATAGTAACTCTTAAAAAACTGACACCACCATTCATTTGGATCTTTCAGTGCCCAATCCGTACTTTGTGTATAAGTTGTCCCTCGCCATATCATGGTTCACTTTTTGTGGTCTCACTATATCACGGATTTTAAAATTGTATATATCTATTTTTTTTTTTCTGAAGTGAGAAACGGGGAGGCAGAGAGAGACTCCACATGTGCCCAACCGGGATCCACCTGGCATGCCCACCAGGGGGCGATGCTCTGCCCATCTGGGCCATTGCTCCATTGCGGCCTGAGGCAGAGGCCATGATGCCATCCTCAGTACCCAGGCCAATTTTGCTCCAATGGAGCCTTAGCTGCAAGAGGGGAAGAGAGAGATAGAGAGAAAGGAGCTGGGGGGGAGGGGAGTGGAGAAGCAGATGGGTGCTTCTACTGTGTGTCCTGGCCAGGAATCAAACCCGGGACATCCACATGCTGGGCCAATGCTCTACTGCTGAGCCAACTGGCCAGGGCCATGTATATCTAATTTTGTATTTTGTATTGTGGATTTTTCGCTCTATCATGGGATTTTGCAGTATATAAGTATTTTTATATATTTATTATTTTAATTATTTTTGTGATAAAATAAGCATTTTCTAGCCTAAAAATTTGAAAACAATATAAAAAATATTAAAACATATTAGTATTCACTAATGAGTACCCATATAGAATTTTGTATGTTGTTAAAATTACGTAGGCTTAAGAGTGTAGAAAATGTTTAAGAACATGGGAAGTGTTTAGAAGAATGTGGGAAAGGTTAATAGTGTGGAAAGGTTTATGAGTGTGGGAAGGGTTAATAAAGCCTTAAAAATATATATAAGTAATAAAATAAATATAAGGTGCTATTTTGCAGATTTTCACCTATTGTGGGGGGTTCTGGCACCTAACCCCTGTGATAGACGAGAGACCACTGGTATAGCCATCAGTAAAAATACCAAACCAATTTTAAAGTTATTAAAGCTTATATTACTACTTATTATAGATATTTCCATGGTTTTTTTCTGGTTATAAACTGGAAAATATAATCATATTTATACTAAGAGCTTACATGGAATTTTGAAAAGTGGAAAAGTCTTCAACCTGTGATCCAAACACAAGAAATCCTAACTGTGCATAAGCAAAGAATATTATAAAAAACATGATGGCAAATCCTGCTATGTCTTTGATACAGCGGGACAAGGTTGATGACAGCTGAAACATTGTCTTATTAAAGCCTATGAATTTGATTATCTGAAAAAGAACAAAGTTAATTGAAATAGAATATTAAAGATGATAATTACTTAAAATAAGTTAAATTAACTTCAGAAGAAATCTGCTTCAAATTAAAGCAGGTGCTTAATAATAATCAGGGGTATTTGAGGATTTGCCAGCAATCATTCCAAGACCAAAGTACTTTATAAGTTACTTTGTGGTGTCTGACCTGTGGTGACGCAGTGGATAAAGCATTGACCTGGAATGCTTAGATTGCTGGTTTGAAACCCCAGGCTTGCCTGGTCAAGGCACATATGAGAAGCCTCTCTAAAATCAGTAAGTAAAATCTTTTTAAAAATTACTTTATCGTTAAAAATATCCTTTTGTTTCATGACTTTGTAGTTTAAATTCCCATTTTGATATCTAATATAAAACTATTATATCTATTCTGTTGTATCTAATGTAATAAAATATAAATACCTTTATCCATGCAAAGAAGAAAGTAATAGCAATTATATTGTTGTAATAAATGATCCAGTATGCAAGAAAATAGAAGTCTGAATATTTTCTAATACTTTTTAACAGCTGTTTAAATAAGAGAAAATTCTGTATAATACAGTAGGAGTTGAAGAAAACGGCCACAAAACACCACTATATGGGAATAAAAGAGGGTTAGATTAGAAGTTATTTCTACATCTAAATCTCCTGCAGCCTATGAAGAAGCAAATAAAAATGTTCATTAAAAGTTCAACAAAGGGAGGGAGAGATAAAATATAGGCTTTTAGAAAATGGAAGTAAACCTCAGATTATAGAAGTTTAAGGTAACAATCATAAAGGTAGAAGAATATCAATCACCTGGCTATCTAATCTATGTCTATTTCTTTGAGTTATAAAGCACAAATGTATAAAATGATTATATAATTCTGACTAAGCTGTAAGGGTTTCTGCTCCATGTAACCACATGATACCTAAAAGTTTAATATTTCCACAATGTAACACTACAAGGAAAAAATTTTACCGTTATAAATAAATAAATAAACCCTTTTAGAGTCCTTTAACAACTTCTTTATGACTCACGAAAATTTTATTTTAATTTCCCTTGCCTGAAATACTCATTAAATATTTAACATTATGCCTGCCATATATTAAACACTATTGGGGATACCAGAAATATAGATGGAGCGTTTTCTAACTTCGATAAACTTTTAATCTGGTTTTGGGAAGCAACACTTAGATCTTAAATTGGCCAATAGGGGTGAAAGATCAGACTGAATCGGCCAAAAATGTTTGTTCTTACATTTGTCCTGCCTTGCCTACATCTCTATCTTTATTTTAGTATGTTCTTGTGACCAGGACTGGCAATCTTGGGAGTTTCTTTCAGGGACTATTTCCCCATGCTGGTGTCCTCTGTGACCACAAGCTACCCTCTGGCTGCTCAAACCTCCTCCCCCTTCAGTATTTTCCATAGGCTTGTCTTTTGGCTGTTCTTTCAAAATTCAGTGTGAGGAGGAAAGCAGATTTAGGCAACAGAGAAGAGTACATTTTAAAGAACCCTGTCCCAAAAGATCCATGATTTTCAACATGAAGCCCTGTAGGGAAGACATTTCTGAGTGGGGGAAATGAGACCCTCTGTGCACATGAAATCATAATACCTGTGGGATTACCTTTTCCTCTGGGCACATCGTTAGTATGTGCCATGAAAGTTCATTTTATAATACTTGCAGCTTTTAAAGTGAATCCCAATGAATAGAAACCTCTGCTTTTTATATATTTTTCTTACTGATGGGTTCATATGAGTTCCTTCAGCCATACATGGGGATATATACTTACCACCACAATTAGTAATTCTAACCAGTTCCAAAGACTTTTGAAATAGACAGACTTAAATTCTTTTATTTTTTTGCCTTCTTGTATTGTGTAGATAATAAGAAAAATTAAAAATGTGATCTCACAGGAAGCAATAAAATAATCATAGTAGCTAACAAATGTGAGGAGCTTCACAGAGTAAAATTGCCACGAAGTAAATACTCCTCCAGTTGCGGGGAATTCTGCCACCAATCTGTAAAATTAGATTTGTGAAAGTAATTGTACATTTCAGGCATTTGTATTTCAGTGTGTAATTCAATGTGAAATCTCTAGATTTTATTTATTGGTTTTAGAGAGAGGATAGAAAGAGGGACAGGCGGGGGGGGGGGCGAGCGGGAAGCATCAATTTGTAGTAGTTGCTTCCTGTATGTGCCTTTATGAAACTAGTAATATAAAATTAATACTTCTCCATGTTCTTGAATAGAATTTGAAATAATGAAACTGAATATAATGTTGCTTTACCTTTTTCATTATTAGCAGAACTATATTTATTTTGAAGCTTATAATTTTGATTTCAGCATAGACATGTAAAAACTGGAAACCCTAATGAGGGCTCTGGATGCTTTTAAAATTTGATATATTAATAAAGAGGTTTTGAGTCACTCACCTGATGATGCAGAACAGATTTACATTAGCATTGTATAATGAAAAGTCAATAAAAATAACTCTAGTTCCTCTTGTGATCCAGTTGTTCAGTTGAAGCTTGATGAACTTGTATTTAGTTTCAGATTTTGATTTTGATAAAGTGAAAATATATCCTCCATTTCGGTAAACACCAACCAATCCCCAGTGCCAAGGGAATTTGGTACTAGGCGGAGAGTACTTCCATCTGTTAGATATAAAAGAAGTTTCGGAGAGTTGAGAAGCCTGACCAAGAAGTATTTCAAGAATTTCAGCTAACCTTTGGTTAAAAGTGGTAGTTCAAAAAAAAAAAAAAAAGGAGCCTGACTGGTGGTGGTGCAAACAGATGGAACATTGACCTGGGATACTTAGGTCCCTTGTTCAAAACCCCGAGGTCACTGGCTTGAGTGTAGGGTTGCTGGCTTGAGCGTGGGATCATCAACATGATCTTATGGTCACTGGCTTGAAATCCAAGGTCACTGGCTTGAGCACAAGGTCACTAGCTTGAGCAAGGGGTCATGTGGCTTGGCTGGATGCCCCCATCAAGGCACGTAGGAGAACCAATCAATGAACAACTAAAATGACTCAACTACAAGTTGATGCTTCTCATCTCTCTTCCTTGCCTTCCTCTCTCTTAAAAGAAAATTGTTACGCCAGACCAGGTGGTGGCACAGTGGATAGAGCATCGGACTGGGATGCTGAGGACCCAGGTTCAAGACCTCGAGGTCGCCAACTTGAGCGCAGGCTCATCTGGTTTGAGCAAAAGCTCACCAGCTTGAGTCCAAGGTTGCTGGCTTGAGCAAGGGGTTACTCAGTCTGCTGAAGGCCTGTGGTCAAGGCACATATGGTAAAGCAATCAATGAACAACTAAGGTGTCACAGTGCACAATGAAAAACTAATGATTGATGCTTCTCATCTCTCCATTCCTGTCTGTCCCTATCTATCCCTCTCTCTCTCTCCGTCTCTGTAAAAAAAAAAAAAAAAAAAAAAAATTGTTACACTGACACTCTCCTACTTTCAATGAATGTTACATTTTAGCTAGACAAACAAGGACAAATTGATTCTTATTTTGGTTGTTAGGGAATGAAAGTTATTACAATTCCAAATTCATAGTATAAATTTTGGCATTTAAATGATCTTAATTGTTATGAGGATTTGGAATGTTGAATACCTAACAGATTAGTCTTGAAATTCTAATTTAAAATGTGTATTTTTTTTTTTTTTTAAGCAGGAGAGAGGGACAGTCAGGAAGAAAGAGAGATGAGAAGCATCAACTTGTTTTTGTGACACTTTAGTTGTTCATTGATTGCTTTCTCATATGTGCCTTGACCCTGGGGCTCCAGCTGAGCCAGCGTTCCTGTGCTCAAGCCAGTGACCTTGCTTCAAGCCAGCGATCTTTGGGCTGAAGCCAGGAACCATGGGGTCATGTCTATGATCCCATGCTCAAGTCGGATGAGCCTGTGCTCAAGCTGGTGACCTCGGGGTTTTGAACCTGGGTCCCTAGCATCCTAGGCCGATGCTCTATCCACTGCACACAGCCTGGTCAGGTAAAATATGTATATAAATAACTGATTTAGCCTGACCTGTGGTGGCGCAGTGGATAAAGCGTCGACCTGGAAATGCTGAGGTCGCTGGTTCGAAACCCTGGGCTTGCCTAGTCAAGGCACATATGGGAGTTGATGCTTCCTGCTCCCCCTTCTCTCTCTCTCTGTTTCTCTCTCTCTCTCTCTCCTTTCTAAAATGAATAAATAAAATAAAAATTAACTGATTTATCTGGAAACTTGTCATTGAAAGGGAAAGAGTGCATAGTACTGCAGTGTTTAAGATAATGTCAACATGTTTATGAATTTGTTAGATTTGTAAGAATTATACAAGCACTTCATTTTACTGAAGAACATTCAAAAATGAAAAGAAAAAATAAGGCAACCAAAACCACAAAGCAATGTGGGCATAATTCTGGGGTTACTGAGGAGGTTGTTCAAGAAAGGAGACATAATCATTGTTACTATTTATAATAGAAACATTGACTAATGATTAACAAAAATTATGGCATAATTATCAACTAAGAGGAATGAAAAGAATGTGTATAGAGGGAGTGGTATAAAAGGGATACATGACAGACACCTTCCATGATAGAGGTGATACATAAAACTGTAAAATCAAGTGATAGAAGTATAAGCATGTTATTTAGAAATAAGAAGTATATACCAGAAGAAACAACTAGAAGAGCTAAAAGTGGCTGCTTCTGGAGTAGGAAAGGTTGGACCTTTGTAAATATTTTTAGCTCTTTGGTGAATATTTAATTTTTGAAAAGATTTATTATCTGCCCCTAAAGATTTTCGTAGGACCCGAAAAGCAGTGATGCCAACAGCTGCTGTGCTAAGGGGAGGTAGAGCCTGTGGTGTTGGGCTTTCCCATTTTTAATATAAAGTGTAGACAGGAGTCCACACCAGCAGTAGCCTCAGCCATTTTGGAGAACAATGGCCATAACATCTTTGGCAGGCATCATTAGATACAGTGCCTAGAGCATAATTGCCACTTTTGAATACTGGCAAGAAGAGAGATATCACTAAAGTAAGTCAGACAGAATGAGAAAGGAGAAAAATTGCCTAAGACACCTAGGATACTTCTTATGGATTCCAAGAAGCATTTGGGATGTGTTTGAGGTGAATCTGGCCAGAGCCAGAACTCACTGAGTATTGAAAGATAAAAAATGGATGCTCTGCCTTGTGTCCAATGAGTTAGCACTTCATATACTAGAGAAAATGAAAACACTTTATATCAATATAATTTAGGTAAACAAAAAATAACAGGTTCACTCTTCCTTTTCTAAACACTGTGTCTCTGAATTGTCCTTTGCTACTATTATTAGAATAAGACCCCTGTTGGTATTATTTGGAAAATACACATATTTTCACAATTGTTTAAAGATACAGTGGTAAACTGCTAGAAAAAGTTATGTGTAATGTAACACTACTTACTCAGTATCATCTTTAAGGCCAAAGTCAGATATATCTTCATTTTCAGGAGTATATTTGTCATAACATTCTTTCATCAAAGACTGAAAGGATGAATAGACCTTGCATGTGTTGTTTCGGACTTTTAGTTGACGAACTCTGGGAACTCCTAAAAGTATGTTCTCGTAGTAGATGCGACTGCTGTTCTTTAAATCATACAAATTGTTTTTATTGTACCATGAGTCCCAGTACAGACCATCCAAAAGAGGTCCTTCCATAAACTTCACATAGAAAGATAAATGTTATGGGAAAAATATTTTAATGTCAACTGTATAATGGAATCTACATTCATGTTATTCATAGGAGTATAAAAATCAGTGAATTTGAGGATGAGTATGAAAATAAAATTATTCAAGACAACATTAATATTAATGATGATGATGATAATGACCTTGTCTCCTTGATAGGTTCCAAATTCCTAGCATGGCATTTATGATTTGACCTACTGTATTTCCCCATGTATAAGATGCTCCCATGTATAAGATGAACCTTAATTTGGGGGCCCAAAATTTGAAAAAAATATATTACATAAAGTTATTGAACTCAAGTTTTATTCATCATAAAATTCATACGACTCCTCATCACTGTCAAAACTCCCATCCATTAGCTTGTCCTCATCTGTGTCTGATGACGAATCACTGTCTTCAACAATGAGCGCAAAAACAAGCACGAAAAAGAAGGAAATGCAAGTAAAAAAATCTACAACTACTATATAAGATGCACCCAGGTTTTAGACCTCATTTTTAAAAAGGGTGCGTCTTATACATGGGGAAATATGGTAAGTCATAGTTTGGCTGTTTCTACCTCATCTTCTATATGTCTATACAGGTAATGTCAAACATAGGTCCATATTACTTATGCAGCATATTCTTTATTCTTCCTAGAATGTCCTTCCCTTACTCATCCTTTAGAACTCAACTGAATTGTCATCACCTCAGGAAAGCCTTTCCTACCTCCTCTACGTTATGTTCCAATGGTTGTGACATGGGATACCCAAAACTGCCATTTCCTTAACTGTTCTTTCCTCATAATGTAAGCATCTTGCTAAGTGTAATGGAAAAAACAAGTCTGCTCCAATGTTGAAGTAATTCTCTTATACAATTAAAAACACTATAAAATTATGTTTTGTATATGTACTCTTTACTATATATTGTACATTATTGTAACACACACAGTACAGGGTTGTATAGTATACTCAAATCACATATATTTTACTTCGTGGGCAATTTAAGGATTTTTTAAAGAATGATTTACACTATACACAATTAAAGACTGTCTTTGGATCCTAACCTCCACATAAGAAGCAAGTTTCCTATTTTCCAAATACAATAAATAATGATTAGCTTTTTAAAGTTATAAGAACTCTATCACACTGAGAATGCAAGTCCTCAATAAACACTTACTGGTTGGTTGCTTCTAATATAAAGAAATGACATTCATTTTTACTTATTTCTTCAACAAATATGTATCAAGTGCCTACTACATGTGCCAGGGTTTATGCAATACCTACAGCTACTTTATCCAATCACATGATACCTTACCTTCCAAAAATCAGTAATCCTGTGAATTGACTTAAAGTTGGTTTTTTCCTCACCAGGCACAGAAGTGTCCAAAAACAGAGATGACATAACTTTGTTTAAGTAATACATATGTGGGTTTACCATCCCAAAAGTCACTAAGAAGAAGAATTTTCTGTTTAAAAATTTGTTTAAAAATGGAGTTTATTATAATTAAATATTTACTTACAAGTTTGTTTCCATTTTGTTGTGAAATTCAATTTTAATTCTTGTATAATTATAAAATAATAAAAAATCTTTAAATAGAAATATACAAAACAGGAAGAAGATTCCTATAACTTCACTGCTAGAGTTAGATTTTGCATATACTCTCCAGGTTTTTCTATATGCATACACATTCATAAAGAAAATAACTATTTTGAACGTCAGCGTAATGGCGCGGTAGGAAGCGATACCGATAAATCTCCCCCAATACTCAACAAGATCTTCAACCAGAAACAGAAAAAACCTATCGTTGGAGCCTCCAGATGTTTCGCAATACACCCGAAGGTATGGTTGAGCGAAAAATTGGCTAAATATATAATCAAACCCCGAAGGAAAGAGGGAGTAAGAAATGCTCCGCTTTCCTCACTAACCTTAACAGGGCGGCTTTCACTGGGAACTGAGAATATAGAAACTGAGGCGGGCAAAGGGGGTGAATAGATCCAAGCCATGGCACAAACGGCCGAACCAGGCTGTAGCACGGAGATCCTAGCCGAGGAAAAACTGCCTGCGGCAACCCAGTCAATACAAGCTAAGACTCGCGCCAAACCCAGACAAAGAAAGACAAGCGGGGCAGCCATTTTCCCCGATCCCCTGGTCGGCACGCAGATAGTGGGAGAGAGATTCCTTCCAAAGCCCCGGGAGTGGGCGCCCGTGTTATCCCACAGAGAGGCAGAGTCAGAGGCCTTTGTGTGGGCCAAAAGCAGAATCTCTGGGCCGCCCCAGCGCCCTGAGGGAGCCGTGCACGGGGAGGGAGTGAGAGCCAATTCCAACGCTGGAACTTTTCAGTGCGGGAGGGGGTTTCACTCAGAGGGTGAGACTTCCGGCCTGATATCCTGGTCTGCGCACAGTGAGCGAGAGTTTCCTCCAAGCGCCCCAGGAGTGGGTGCCCACCCGTGTTACCGGACAGAGTGGCAGAGCCACAGGTCTTTGAGTGGGTGGAAGCCCCGCCTGATTATGCTAGCAGCTCTGACTGACTGAGCCTTACTCAGAGCCCTGTGCTGAGTGGGAATAGAGTGGGGAGTGGCCAGCTCTTTGAGCCTCTAACTATCTAGGCAGAGGCAGCAGAAACCCCATAGCTGGATTATCAGGCTACTAATTGAGGAAGGAAAGACTAGGAGAGAGGCTCCAGGAACACGGACTCAATCACTGTTGGAGCCTATAAATTCTAATGAGCCTCGACTGCCAACAAGGCTGAAGCACAATACATGACATCGCCATAGAGACTTATCAACTGCAAACTTCTACCTGAACGTGCCAAAGGGGCAGAACCCAGGGTACAGAGTCACCGACCAGGAAGAGGGAGAGAAAAGAAAAAGCAAGAAGATAACCTCTCAAAATCAAGAATAATCCGCAGACTTTATAACCTATCCCATTTTATTATATTTGTTCGTTTGTTTCTCTTATCTTCATTCTTGATTTTTTTTTTCCTCCTCCAATTTGGTCGTTTAACTCCCTGTCAGTCTTACTCTCTCCTCTCCTTGAACTACACTACCCATAAGTGTTACATCTCCCATTATCTTTTCTTTCCTCTTCCTTTCTCTCTATGAGGGTTGCACTCCAAAACCCTTAACTCTCTCTCTCTCTCTCGCTTTTTCTTTTTTCTTCTTTTAGTGGTTCCCTCTTTTTTCTCTCTCTCTCTCTCTTTCTTTTCTCCCTCTATATTAGTTTCTTCCTTTCTCCTTTACGCCTCCTCTCATTCAAACCTCAATAATGAACAAATTATCTTATCTGGGACTCAAACTTATGTTTGTGGCATTTTGGGTTTTTTTTACTTCACCTTTTTAACTCACTAGCAGTGCTCCCATCCCTGGCTCTCCATTTTATCTAGTTCTTGTTCCACTAAATACAATAGTAATTTTTTAATTTGTCCCCCATTTTCCTGTTTCCCTCTTATTCCTCTCATCATAACTCTTAGTCAACCAACACCTATAAGCAAATAATTTTATTCTTGACCCAAATTTTTTCCTTATTTGCTTTTTGTGGGTCCATACCCCCTTTTTTTTCTGGGTTTTTTTGCCCCTTTATAAATTCTCCCCAATTCAGGCCCTCCAGTACAGGCATTGTTTGTTCTATTTAGTACAATATAATTCACAGTTCACCACAAGATTTTCTCAAGAAAGAGGGGAGAGGAGAGGAGAGGATAAAAAGAGGGGAGAATAATATCCTTTTTAAAAATTTATTTTATTTTATTTTATTTTTCTTTCTTTATTTTTTTAAACTTTTCAATTTTTAATTTAATTTTTTATTCTTTATTAAATCTCATTAATACTATCAACAAAACCACCCTCAGATGCCATTAAGGAAGAGAAAATCAAATGTCATAGATACAAAAGAAAGAGAGGTAACACAGATAGATGAGGAAAAAATCTATGGAGAAAAAATTTAATATATTGGAAACCTTGGAGTTAAACGACAGAGAATTTAAAATAGAAATCCTAAAAATACTCAGAGATATACAAGAAAACACAGAAAGGCAATTTAGGGAGCTCAGAAAACAACTCAATGAACACAAAGAACATATTTCCAAGGAAATTGAAACTATAAAAACAAATCAAACAGAGATGAAAAACTCAATTCACGAGCTGAAAAACGAGGTAACAAGCTTAGCTAATAGAACAGGCCAGATAGAAGGTAGGATTTGTGAAATAGAAGACAAGCAACTTGAGGCACAACAGAGAAAAGAAGAAAGAGACTCAAAAATTAAAAAAAATGAGATAGCCATACAAGAATTATCTGACTCCATCAGAAAGAATAACATAAGAATAATAGGTATACCAGAGGGAGAAGAGAGAGAAAATGGAATGGAGAACATACTCAAACAAATAATAGATGAGAACTTCCCAAGCCTGTGGAAAGAACTAAAGCCTCAAATTCAAGAAGCAAACAGAACTCCGAGTTTTCTTAACCCCAACAAACCTACTCCAAGGCACATCATAATAAAATTGGCACAAACCAATGGCAAAGAAAAAATTCTCAAGGCAGCCAGGGAAAAGAAGAATACAACATATAAAGGAAGGCCCATTAGATTATCATCAGATTTCTCAACAGAAACTCTACAAGCTAGAAGAGAGTGGACCCCAATATTTAAAGTCCTGAAAGAGAGGAACTTTCAGCCATGAATACTATAGCCATCAAAGCTATCCTTCAAATATGAAGGAGAAATAAAAACATTCACAGATACAGAAAAGATGAGGGAATTTATCATCAGAAAACCCCCACTCCAGGAATTACTAAAGGGGGCTCTCCAATCAGATACAAAGAGCAACAACAACAAAAAAACAAAGGCACAAGTAAAAGCTCCAAGAAGAACACAATAAAACCAAATTTAAACTGTGACAACGACAAAAAGAAAGGGGGAGGATAGGATGGAGATTAACAGCAGCAAAGGACAATGGAGAGCAACAGTACTCACAAAATAGTGCACTACAATGAACAGGGTGGGAACCCTTTTCATTACTTAAAAGTAACCACCATTGCAAAAACCACCACAGAAGCACATGATTTAAAAAAGATAGCAACAGAGGAAAGATGTATGGAATACAATGAAATAAAAACAAAAGATAGAAAAATGAAAGAGAAGGATCAAACAAGACACAAAACTAACAGAAAGCAATCTATAAAATGGCAATAGGGAACTCACAAGTGTCAATAATTACACAATGTAAACAGATTAAACTCACCAATAAAAAGGCACAGAGTAGCAGAATGGATTAAAAAAGAAAATCCAACTGTATGCTGCCTACAAGAAACTCATCTAAGTAACAAGGATAAAAACAAATTCAAAGTGAAAGGCTGGAAAACAATACTCCAAGCAAATAACATCCAAAAAAAAGCAGGCGTAGCAATACTCATATCTGATAATGCTGATTACAAGACAGCAAAAGTACTCAGTGACAAAAATGGCCATTCCATAATGGCTAAGGGGACACTGAATCAAGAAGACGTAACAATTCTTAATATATATGCACCAAACCAAGGAGCACCAAAATATATAAGACAGCTACTTTTTGACCTTAACACAAAAACTGACAAAAATACAATCATATTTGGAGACCTCAATACACAGCTGACGGCTCTACATCAGTCATCCAAACAGAGAATCAACAAAGATATAGTGGCCTTAAACAAAACACTAGAGCACCTGGATATGATAGACATCTACAGGACATTTCATCCCAAAGTGACTGAGTATACATTTTTCTCCAGTGTACATGGATCATTCTCAAGAATTGACCATATGTTGGGCCACAAAAACAACATCAGCAAATTCAGAAAAATCGAAGTTGTACCAAGCATATTTTCTGATCATAAAGCCTTGAAACTAGAATTCAACTGCAAAAAAGAGGGAAAAAGTCTCACAAAAATGTGGAAACTAAACAACATACTTTTAAAAAATGAATGGGTCAAAGAAGAAATAAGTGCAGAGATCAAAAGATATATACAGACAAATGAAAATGACAATACGACATATCAGAATCTCTGGGATGCAGCAAAAGCAGTGATAAGAGGGATCATATCACTTCAGGCCTATATGAACAAACAAGAGAGAGCCCAAGTGAACCACTTAACTTCACACCTTAAGGAACTAGAAAAAGAAGAACAAAGACAACACAAAACCAGCCAAAGAAAGGAGATAATAAAAATCAGAGCAGAAATAAATGAAATAGAGAACAGAAAAACTATAGAAAAAATTAATAGAACAAGAATCTGGTTCTTTGAAAAGATCAACAAAATTGACAAACCCTTGGCAAAACTTACCAAGGAAAAAAGAGAAAGAACTCATATAAACAAAATCCAAAATGAAAGAGGAGAAATCACCACGGACACTGTAGATATACAAAGAATTATTGTAGAATACTATGAAAAACTTTATGCCACTAAATTCAACAACCTAGAAGAAATGGATAAATTCTTAGAACAATACAACCTTCCTAGACTGAGTCAAGAAGAAGCAGAAAGCCTAAACAGACCTATTAGTAGAGAAGAAATAGAAAAAACCATTAAAAACCTCCCCAAAAATAAAAGTCCAGGCCCAGACGGCTATACCAGCGAATTTTATCAAACATTCAAAGAAGACTTGGTTCCTATTCTACTCAAAGTCTTCCAAAAAATTGAAGAAGAAGCAATACTACCAAACACATTTTATGAGGCCAACATAACCCTCATACCAAAACCAGGCAAGGATGGCATAAAAAAAGAAAACTACAGACCAATATCTCTAATGAATACAGATGCTAAAATACTAAACAAAATACTAGCAAGTCGAATACAACAACATATTAAAAAAATAATACATCATGATCAAGTGGGATTCATCCCAGAATCTCAAGGATGGTTCAACATACGTAAAACGGTTAACGTAATACACCATATCAACAAAACAAAGAACAAAAACCACATGATCTTATCAATAGATGCAGAAAAGGCTTTTGATAAAATACAACACAATTTTATGTTTAAGACTCTCAACAAAATGGGTATAGAAGGAAAATATCTCAACACAATAAAGGCCATATATGATAAACCATCAGCTAACATCATATTAAATGGCACAAAACTGAAGGCATTCCCCCTTAAATCAGGAACAAGGCAGGGTTGTCCACTCTCTCCACTCTTATTTAATGTGGTACTAGAGGTTCTAGCCAGAGCAATCAACAAGACAAAGAAATAAAAGGCATCCATATCGGAAAAGAAGAAATAAAGGTATCACTTTTTGCAGATGATATGATCCTATACATCGAAAACCCCAAAGAATCCACAAAAAGACTACTAGAAACAATAAGCCAATACAGTAAGGTCGCAGGATACAAAATTAACATACAGAAGTCAATAACCTTTCTATATGCCAACAATGAAACATTTGAGAACGAACTCAAAAGAATAATCCCCTTCATGATTGCAACAAAAAAAATAAAATACCTAGGAATAAACATAACAAAGAATGAAAAGGACTTATATAATGAAAACTATAAATCATTCTTAAGGGAAATTGAAAAAGATATAATGAGATGGAAGAATATTCCTTGTTCTTGGTTAGGAAGAATAAATATAATCAAGATGGCCATATTACCCTAAGCAATATAGAAATTTAATGCAATTCCCATCAAAATTCCAATGACATTTTTTAAAGAAATGGAACAAAAAATCATCAGATTTATATGGAACTATAAAAAACCCCGAATAGCCAAAGCAATCCTAAAGAAAAAGAATGAAGCTGGGGGCATTACAATACCTGACTTCAAACTATATTATAGGGCCAAGACAATCAAAACAGCATGGTATTGGCAGAAAAATAGACACTCAGACCAATGGAACAGAATAGAAAACCCAGAAATAAAACCACATATATATAGTCAAATAATTTTTGATAAAGGGGCCAAGAACACACAATGGAGAAAAGAAAGCCTCTTCAATAAATGGTGCTGGGAAAACTGGAAAGCCACATGCAAAAGAATGAACTGGACTACAGTTTGTCCCCGTGTACTAAAATTAACTCAAAATGGATCAAAGATCTAAACATAAGACCTAAAATAATTAAGTACATAAAAGAAGACATAGGTACTGAACTCATGGACCTGGGTTTTAAAGAGCATTTTATAAATTTGACTCCACAGGCAAGAGAAGTGAAGGCAAAAATTAATGAATGGGACTACATCAGACTAAGAAGTTTTTGCTCAGCAAGAGAAACTGATAACAAAATAAACAGCCAACTAAATGGGAAATGATATTTTCAAACAACAGCTCAGATAAGGGACTAATATCCAAAATATACAAAGAACTCATAAAACTCAACAACAAACAAAAAACAATCCAATAAAAAAATGGGAAGAGGACATGAACAGACACTTCTCACAGGAAGAAATACAAATGGCCAACAGATATATGAAAAGATGCTCATCTTCTTTAGTTATTAGAGAAATGCAAATCAAAACGGCAATGAGATACCACCTCACACCTGTTAGATTAGCTATTATTAACAAGACAGGTAATAGCAAATGTTGGAGAGGCTGTGGAGAAAAAGGAACCCTCATACACTGTTGGTGGGAATGTAAAGTAGTACAACCATTATGGAAGAAAGTATGGTGGTTCCTCAAAAAACTGAAAATAGAACTACCTTATGACCCAGCAATCCCTCTACTGTGTATATACCCCCAAATCTCAGAAACATTGATATGCAAAGACACATGCAGCCCCATGTTCATTGCAGCATTGTTCACAGTGGCCAAGACATGGAAACAACCAAAAAGCCCATCAATAGATGACTGGATAAAGAAGATGTGGCACATATACACTATGGAATACTACTCAGCCATAAGAAATGATGACATCGGAACATTTACAGCAAAATGGTGGGATCTTGATAACATTATACGAAGTGAAAAAAGTAAATCAGAAAAAACCAGGAACTGCATTATTCCATACGTAGGTGGGACATAAAAGTGAGACTAAGAGACATTGATAAGAGTGTGGTGGTTACGGGGGGAGGGGGGAGAGGGGTTGGGAAAGGGGGAGGGGGAGGGGCACAAAGAAAACAAGATAGAAGGTGACAGAGGACAATCTGACTTTGGGTGATGGGTATGCAACATAATTGAATGAGAAGATAACCTGGATATGTTATCTTTGAATATATGTATCCTGATTTATTGATGTCACCTCATTAAAAAAATAAAATTATATATAAAAAAAGAAAACTATTTTTACAAAAATGAGATGACATTGTACATAATACTCTGCAAATTGGCTTTTTCCATATTGAAAAGTAGGCAATATACAATGGTGAATAGTCAAGGCTATTCAGACAGATAACAGTTTGAGTCCTATCATAGGAATATCTCTTACCTAATAGTTTTGCTATGAGAAGTGAGGTAAGGCATGTGGAACATTTAAAACTTGTTATGGCACATGGTAAAAGTTTTAACAAGTATTTTTTTTTCTTCTTTTCCAAGTGAGAGGAGGGGAGATAGACTCCTTCATATGCCCCAACTGGAATCCACCTGGCAGTCCCCATCTGGGGCTGATGATCTGCCCATCTTGGGTCATGTTCACAACCAAGCTATTTTTAGCACCTGAGGTGGAGGCTCCATGGAGCCTTCCTCAGCACCTGGGGCTAATGTGCTCAAACCAATCAAGCCGTGGCTATGGGGGTGGGAGGAGAAGTGGTAAGAGGAGTGGGAAGAAGTAGATGGTTGCTTCTCCTATATGCCCAGACTGGGAATTGAACCTGGGACATGCACACACTAGGCTGATGCTCTACCACTGAGCCAACTGTCCAGAGCCAGATTTTTTTTTTTTTTTTTTTTTTTTTGCATTTTTCTGAAGCTGGAAACAGGGAGAGACAGTCAGACAGACTCCCGCATGCGCCCGACCGGGATCCACCCGGCACGCCCACCAGGGGGCGATGCTCTGCCCACCAGGGGGCGATGCTCTGCCCATCCTGGGCGTCACCATGTTGCGACCAGAGCCACTCTAGCGCCTGGGGCAGAGGCCACAGAGCCATCCCCAGCACCCGGGCCATCTTTGCTCCAATGGAGCCTTGGCTGCGGGAGGGGAAGAGAGAGACAGAGAGGAAGGCGCGGCGGAGGGGTGGAGAAGCAAATGGGCGCTTCTCCTATGTGCCCTGTCTGGGAATCGAACCCGGGTCCTCCACACGCTAGGCCGACGCTCTACCGCTGAGCCAACCGGCCAGGGCCCAGAGCCAGAATTTTAACAAGTAATAACTAGTATTCTTTCTTACTTTCTCTTTCTAGGGGTGGGTGAATAGGTTTTAGAGTGGAGTGTGGCCTAAATATGTACTATTATTTTTTGCTAGAAGCCCTCTAATTTTTAGAAACCATGTATCTTCAACATCATTCCATGGCACACACGAGTCTATGACATTTTTTATTGTTGCATTATTTCACTGTACATAATGTTAAACAAATTGTTGATGGAGATTTAAGTTGCTTTCAAATTATAAAAAGATGTTTTTGATCTCTGAATAATGGGATTATGATTTTATATTTTTCCAGTCCCTAAATGTTCTGTAGGCATTTAAAAACCAGTCTAAGATATCCTAATTCAGGGGTCCCCAAACTACGGCCCACGGGCCACATGCGGCCCCCTGAGGCCATTTATCCGGCCCCCGCTGCACTTCTGGAAGGGGCACCTCTTTCATTGGTGGTCAGTGAGAGGAGCATAGTTCCCATTGAAATACTGGTCAGTTTGTTGATTTAATTTTACTTGTTCTTTATTTTAAATATTGTATTTGTTCCCGTTTTGTTTTTGTACTTTAAAATAAGATATGTGCAGTGTGCATAGGGATTTATTCATAGTTTTTTTTATAGTCTGGCCCTCCAACGGTCTGAGGGACAGTGAACTGGCCCCCTGTGTAAAAAGTTTGGCGACCCCTGTCCTATTTTATAAGACTGGCTATAATTGTCTATTTTTTTTTTTTGTATTTTTCTGAAGTTAGAAGTGGGGAGGCAGTCAGAGACTCCTGCATGCGTCCCACTGGGATCTACCGGGCATGCCCACCAGGGGGTGATGCTCTGCCCATCTGGGGCGTTGCTCCGTTGGGGCCAGAGCCATTCTAGCACCTGAGAAGGAGGCCATCGAGTCATCCTCAGCGCCCGGGCCAACTTTACTCCAATGGAGACTTGGCTTCCAGAGGGGAAGAGAGAGCTAGAAAGGAAGGAGAGGGGGAAGGATGGAGAAGCAGATAGGTGCTTCTCCTGTGTGCCCTGACCGGGAATCCAATCCGGGACTTCCACATGCCTGATGCTCTACTGCTGAGCCAACTGGCCAGGGCCTTATAGTTGTCTTTTTAATCAAGATCCAACTCAAGGGATTCAGAAGATGGCAGTGGAGTAGGCAGACACACAGACGCCCAGCTCTCAACACCAAACTGGAATACAAATCAATTTAGAAAAAATCAGCATGAAAAACCAACACTGAACTGCAAGAACAGCTCTCAAAAACCAAGGAGCAAAGAGGAAGCCACAATAATCCTGGTAAGGAGTGCCTGAATCTCCTCTGCTTACAGGAACGGAAGGGGGGGAGGGTTAGGCTGAGAGCCCAGAGAGGATTTCACAGAGGAAAAAGAGCAGAAACTACTGCTCAAAGCCACTTACCTGGCGACCAGGGAACAAGGTGGGTTGAAAAGACCAGCTTATCTCCCAAGTGGAAAGGTCGTGGAAAGGGACAGACTGTGAGGGGCTAAGGTATGCAAGAAATGAAATAAAAAAGCTGACTCATTCGTGCTGGAGGTGGCCATAGCTGGGGGAGGGACTGAACCTTTCACAAAACAGAGCTGAAGTGCTTCCGGATCAGAGATCTCTGGACATCTATCCAGCTCCAATCAGCGCAACAAGACACAGCTGAAAACAAGAAGTAGGGAGGAGGGGCAGTAACTCAGGTCTCCATGGAGATCTGAGATACACCTCCCCCTACTGAAGCTGAGAAAAAACCCTGCCCCCAGTGAGATTAGTTGGTGGAAGAGACCTTCAGCATCTCAGGTTACACCCACAGCATTCCTGGTTACAGTTTCAAGGAAGCCCCCTGCTGAGATCAGTTAACAAGACTATCACCTGTTAAGAAAACAAACAAATCAAGACTTCAAAGCTGCCCAAAACCGAAAGTGGATTACAGATAATAGCTGATACAAACCCAAGAAGACCTAGAAATAACACAACTGAAAACTGGAGGCAGAAAACACCAAGCCTAGACTCAACCAACTCTACAAAAAAAAAAAAAAGGAAGATGAGAAGACAAAGGAGTGCAATCCAAATGAAACCACAAGAGACACCTTTGAGAGATGAACTGAGTGATATGGAAATAATCAAACTTCCAGATGCGGAGTTCAAAATAATGATTGTAAGGATGCTTAGGGATCTTAGAACAACAATGGAGGGGCAGTTTGAAAACCTAAATAAAGAAATAGCAAACCTAAATAAAGAAATAGCAAGTATAAAAAAGAATCAGTTGGAGACGACAAATACAATATCAGAAATAAAGACCACAATGGAAGGAATTAAAAACAGGATAGATAGAGCAGAGGATCGAATCAGCAAGTTAGAGGACAACTGGAATGAAGGCATGAAAGCAGAGAAGAAAAGAGAAAAGAGACTCAAAAAGTCAGAGGAAACTCTTAGAGAGCTCTGTGACAACATGAAGAGAAATAACATCCGCATCATAGGGGTTCCTGAAGAAGAAGAAGAAAGAGAACAAGGGATAGAAACTTTGTTCAATGATATCATAGCTGAAAACTTCCCTAAATTAATGCAAGAGAAACTCTCACAAATCCAAGAAGCACAGAGGACTCCATTAAAGAGAAACCCAAAGAAACCTACACCAAGACACATCATAATTAAAATACCAAAGCTAAGCAATAAAGAGAAAATATTAAAAGCTGCAAGAGAAAAAAAAGTTATCACCTACAAAGGAGCCCCCATAAGGATGACATCTGACTTCTCAACAGAAACACTTGAGGCCAGAAGAGAATGGCAAGAAATATTCAAAGTAATGCAGAACAAGAACCTACAACCAAGACTACTTTATCCAGCAAGGCTATCATTTAAAATCGAAGGAGAAATAAAAAGCTTCCCAGACAAAAAACAACTCAAGGAATTCATTACAACCAAACCAATGCTGCAGGAAATATTAAAGGGCCTGGTGTAAACAGATCAAAGTGGGAAAAGAATACAGAAAAAAAAAGAAAAAGGAATACACCTTTAAAGAAGAAAATGGCAATAAACAACTACATATCAATAATAACCTTAAATGTAAATGGATTAAATGATCCAATCAAAAGACACAGGGTAGCTGCGTGGATAAGAAAACAGGACCCATACATATGTTGTCTACAAGAGACACACCTTAGAACAAAAGACACACATAGATTGAAGGTAAAAAGATGGAAAAAAACGTTTCATGCAAACGGAAATGAAAAAAAAGCTGGGGTAGCAATACTTATATCAGACAAATTGGACTTTAAAACAAAGGATATAGTAAGAGATAAAGAAGGCCACTACATAATGATAAAGGGAGTAATCCAACAGGAAGATATAATTATTATAAATATCTATGCACCTAATATAGGAGCACCCAAATATATAAAACAGACTTTGATGGATTTAAAGGGCGAGATCAACAGCAATACTATAATAGTAGGGGATTTCAATACCCCACTGACATCACTAGATAAATCCTCAAGAAAGAAAATTAACAAAGAAACAGCAGACTTATTGGAAACACTAGATCAACTCGATTTAATAGATATCTTCAGAACCTTTCACCCTAAAGCAGCAGAATATACATTTTTTTCAAGTGCTCATGGTACATTCTCTAGGATAGACCACATGTTAGGGCACAAAAGTGCTCTCAACAAATTTAAGAAGACTGAAATCATATCAAGCACTTTCTCTGATCACAACGGCATGAAACTAGAAATGAATCACAGCAGAAAAGCTCAAAAATTCTCAAACACATGGAAACTAAATAGCAGGGTGTTAAATAATGAATGAGATCAAAGAAGAAATAAAAAAATTCCTAGAAACGAATGACAATGAGCATACAACAACTCAAAATTTATGGGACACAGCGAAAGCAGTGCTGAGAGGGAAGTTCATAGCACTACAGGCACACTTTCAGAAGCTAGAAAAAGCTCAAATAAACAACTTAACCCTGCATCTAAAAGAATTAGAAAAAGAACAGCAAGTAAAGCCCAAATGTAGTAGAAGGAAGGAAATAATAAAGATCAGAGCAGAAATAAAGGACATAGAGGCTAAAGAAACAATACAGAGGATCAATGAAACTAGGAGTTGGTTCTTTGAAAAGGTAAACAAGATTGATGAACCTTTAAGTAGACTCACCAAGAAAAAGAGAGAGAGGACTCAAATAAATAAAATTAGAAATGAGAGAGGAGAAATAACAACTGACACAACAGAAATACAAAATATTGTAAGAAAATACTATGAAGAACTGAATGCCAAAAAACTAGACATAGTTTTTTGTCCTAGATGAAATGGACAAATTCCTTGAAACATACAATCTTCCAAAAATCAATCTGGAAGAATCAGAAAACCTAAACAGACCGATTACAACAAAGGAGATTGAAACAGCTATCAAAAAACTCCCAAAAAAGAAAAGTCTGGGGCCCGATGGCTTCACAACGGAATTCTACCAAATATTCAAAGAAGAACTAACTCCTATCCTTCTCAAACTATTTCAAAAAATTCAAGAGGAAGGAAGACTTCCAAGCTCCTTTTATGAGGCGAGCATAATTCTGATTCCAAAACCAGGGAAAGACAACACAAAGAAAGAAAATTATAGGCCATAATCTCTGATGAATATAGATGCTAAAATCCTCAACAAAATATTAGCAAACAGGATGCAACAATATATGGAAAAAATCATACACCATGATCAAGTAGGATTTATTCTGGGGAGGCAAGGCTGGTACAATATTCGTAAATCAATCAATGTGATTCATCACATAAACAAAAAGAAGGAGAAAAACCATATGATAATTTCAATAGATGCAGAAAAAGCATTTGATAAAATCCAGCACCCATTCATGATCAAAACTCTCAGCAAAGTGGGAATACAGGGAACATACCTCAACATGATAAAAGCCATCTATGAGAAACCCACAGCCAACATCATACTCAATGGGAAAAAATTAAAAGCAATACCCTTAAGATCAGGAACAAGGCAGGGGTGCCCCCTTTCACCACTCTTATTTAACATAGTCCTGGAAGTCCTAGCCACAGCAATCAGACAAGAAGAAGAAATAAAAGGCATTCAAGCTGGAAAAGAAGTAAAACTATCATTATTTGCAGATGATATGATATTGTATATAGAAAACCCTAAAGTCTCAGTCAAAAAACTACTGGACCTGATAAATAAATTCAGCAAAGTGGCAGGATATAAAATCAATACTCAGAAATCAGAGGCATTTTTATACACCAACAATGAACAGTCAGAAAGAGAAATTAAGGAAACAATCCCCTTAACAATTACAACCAAAAAAATAAAGTACCTAGGAGTAAACTTAACCAAGGAGACTAAAGACTTGTACTCGGAATATTACAAAACATTGATAAAAGAAATCAAGGAAGATACAAACAAGAGGAAGCATATACCGTGCTCATGGTTAGGAAGAATAAACATCATTAAAATGTCTATATTACCCAAAGCAATCTATAAATTCAATGCAATACCAATTAAAATACCAATGACATACTTCAAAGATATAGAACACATATTCGAAAAATTTATATGGAACCAAAAAAGGACACGAATAGCCTCAGCAATCTTAAAAAAGAAGAATAAAGTGGGAGGTATCACACTTCCTGATATCAAGTTATACTACAAGGCCATTGTACTCAAAACAGCCTGGTACTGGCATAAGAACAGGCATATAGATCAATGGAACAGAACAGAGAACCCAGAAATAAACCCACAGTTCTATGGACAACTGATATTTGACAAAGGAGGTAAGGAAATACAATGGAGTAAAGACAGCCTCTTTAACAAATGGTGTTGGGAAAATTGGACAGCTACCTGCAAAAAAATGAAACTAGATCACCAGCTTACACCACTCACAAAAATAAACTCAAAATGGATAAAAGACTTGAATATAGGCCGTGAAACATATGCATTTTAGAAGAAAACATAGGCAGTAAGCTCTCCGACATCTCTCGGAGCAATATATTTGCTGATTTATCTCCACGGGGAAGTGAAATAAAAGACAGGATAAACAAATGGGACTATATCAAACTAAAAAGCTTTTGCACAGCTAAAGACAACAAGAACAGAATAAAAAGACAAGCTACACAATGGGAGAACATATTTGACAATACGTCTGATAAGGGGTTAATAACCAAAATTTATAAAGAACTTGTAAAACTCAACACCAGGAAGACAAACAACCCAATCCAAAAATGGGCAAAAGAGATGAATAGACACTTCTCCAAAGAGGACATACAGATGGCCAATAGGCATATGAAAAAATGCTCAACATCACTAATCATTAGAGAAATGCAAATTAAAACCACAATGAGATATCACCTCACACCAGTCAGAATGGCGCTTATCAACAAAACAACACAGAATAAGTGCTGGCGAGGATGTGGAGAAAAGGGAACCCTCCTGCACTGCTGGTGGGAATGCAGACTGGTGCAGCCACTGTGGAAAACAGTATGGAGATTCCTCAAAAATCTGAAAATCAAACTGCCTTTTGACCCAGCTATCCCACTTTTAGGAATATACCCCAAGGACACCATAGAATGGCTCGAAAAGGAGAAATGCACCCGCATGTTTGTGGCAGCATTGTTCACAATAGCGAAGATCTGGAAACAGCCCAAGTGTCTGTCAGAGGACGAGTGGATTAAAAAACTTTGGTACATATATACTATGGAATACTACTCAGCCATAAGAAATGATGACATCGGATCATTTACAATAACATGCATGGACCCTGACAACATTATACGGAGTGAAATAAGTAAATCAGAAAAAAAAAAACTAAGATGAATCCATACATAGGTGGGACATAAAAATGAGACTCAGAGACATGAACAAGAATGTGATGGCAACAGGGGCGGGAGGTTGGGGGAGGGGGGAGGGGGTGAAGGAGAGAGGGGTTAGGGGAGGGGAGGGGCACAAAGAAAACCAGATAGAAGGTGACAGAAGACAATTTAACTTTGCGGGAGGGGTATACAGCACAATCAAATGTCAAAATAATCTAGAGATATTTTCTCTCAACATATGTACCCTGATTTATCAATGTCACTGTATTAAATTAAAAACAAAACAAAACAAACAAACAAACAAAAAGATCCAACTCAAGGTAACTCCTACAAACCAATTATTGATATATGATTGCCAGTACGTAGTCCATACAAAAAGAGGTAAATGTGGCGAGTGAGCTTACATCTACCCTATGTTGGACCTTCTAAAGATAAAGTGCTCTTTAATATTGATTAAATCAAAGTTAATGACCCCAAAACGGGCGGCATTCAGGCTGAGAAGTTTTTCTAGTCTTCCTTAAGAGATCTGCATTAATCCATTCATTCTGTGACTCAGTACAAGCATATTTAACTATTAATTGTGCAAAGGAACAGGAAGAAGAATAAGCAGACATTAAGACTAACTTCTTTAGCCTCATTTGTAGTTTGACTTATGAAATTGAGCAATGACTTATGAAATATATGGCTCTAAAAGAAATCAAGTTATAATTACCAAGTCAAGGGAATAATTTATATTCAAGATAAAACTGCCAACAGAAAGGAACAATTAATTCAATCAATGGTGACTATGAAAGCTTTACATCTGTAATCTCAAGTTTTGTCTCTTAAGAAATGGAAATAGTGTCAAGCTAAATGAATTTTTTAAATTTATTGATTCAGAGAGAGGAAGGGAGGGAGAGAGAGAGAAGAAAGGGATTGAAACCACAACCTTGGTGCACTGAGATGATGCTCTAACCAACTGAGATACCCAGACAGTGCCTCAATCAAAATAAATGTAGGATAATGTCTGAAATGTGTCACTAGTTTTTGAGGTTTTAGTACTCTGAAAACCTATAGTTTTATAAATCCCACATTTTATTTCTCATCTCTACATAATTTTAGTGTAAACAGCATTTTAATCTACAGCTATGTACTTACATATAGATAGGTCTATTAAAAAAATAAAGTAGAATAATAACTCCTGGAGTGTGATTGTATTTTCTACTTCCTCTCTGACATGCCGCTTAGGTTTTGGAATCCCTGTTAGATATAAAACAAAACTTATATTATTATCTAATTCATAATGTATATAAATAACAATGATAGAAAAACATCTTTTAGTGCTACGCTGTGTGAAGGACAGCTTCTGATTGTTTATTCTCACTTTCATGAGGGAGGAATATTTACTACCATTTTCCCATGGGGGTAAATGGGCAGTCATTTTGTGACTGTATACTAACTAATTTTATAACATAACATGGATATACAGGACAATACCAGTCTTAAAATGAAAAAGTAAAACACAAAATTAAAACTCCAAATCAGTCCTTGTTTTCACCACCAGGTCAATACTGATTTCTTGGCAAGTCTGTAGGGGGAAGAGAATGTGGCCTGGGGTTTGGTGAAGGTCACGACAACAAAGGACTTAGGAAGACTGGTCTAACTACGATCACTGTACAGCAAATGCCAGCGTTCAGCTCAAGCCTCGGGCAAGGGGCAAGTTCCATGTCTCCGCAGGGCTTCAGTTTTTCAGTCTGTAAAATGGGTTCACGTTCCCTCGCCGCTTAAAGGGAGGCCGTGAGGGCTAAACGTGCTGGAGGTCACATCTTCACATGAGCAGCTATGGGGCTAACAGAATTCTCTCCAGGGTACTAGGAATTGCCAGTTCCACCCTGTCCCACCCATTCACTGGAGGACGCCTCACCGCCTTGGTGCCAACGGGATGCCACAGGCATGGCGGACCTGGAAGAGACGCCTGTTCAACCTCCCCAGGCCTACCGCGCCTGCGCAAGCCGCCTAGGTCATGCGCCTGCGCGAGCCTCCAGCTCCTCGAGGGATGCAAGCTGCGCTACAAGTTGCAAGTGCGCGTGCGCACCGACGACATTCTGGAAGGATTTCGCCCGAGGCGGGGCTATAGATTGCGGCGTTCGTCTCCTGCGGAGGGTCGACTTCTAGGGCATACCTGGCTTTGGGCCTGAGGTTAATCATAAAAATAGTAATTAATTATAACGGGCTACTCTTTCTTGAATACCTTTAATATTTATTGGCTTGTTTGGTCTTCACACCCTCCTTCTTGAAAGGTAGGTGTTTTGTCGTCCTTTTAGTTCTGAAAAATCCGAGGGTGCAAAAAGGGTAAATAAATTACCCAAGTCTACGGCTTTTTGGGGCTAGGTGCGCCGGCCGCCAGGGCCCGAACGCCGTGCTAGGGCTGCCCGGTGCCGCTGCCCTGGTGGAACTGGCTGTTGACCGAAAGAGGTTGCTAGTAATAGCTCCCTCCCTTTTTCCACCCAGGATGAGTGAAGGGAGCGTTAAAATAGGTAAAAAAAAAATAAAATAAAAAAGATCCCGCTCTGCAGTGATTATGTAAAAAGGTAGGCCAGGGCCGTAGTCCTTGGGAGCGCAGACGCACGTCTGGCGCCGAAGCTGCGGAGGTGACAAGCCGTTTGTAAACCGGCTATAGAAAGGGCCAAACGAATTGGGCTGTGAATTAATGCATTTAAAGCCACCAGCATATGAGACAGAAGGGATTCTCACGTTGGTAAATGGAAAATAAAACGGAAAGCAGTCGAAAGGCCCCAGAACAGCAAGCAAAGAAAACCAATCAAGCTGTTTTGAAAGGAAAAAAATAAAGCCACTTTTGTTACTTCCCTGAAAGAGATGTAATCTGATGTTGATAAATGATGTTTTATGGGCAAATAAAAAGCAAAACTAGGCCACACTGTAGGGAGGGTCAGAGGCTACCGATGATAAAAGGAACAGGGAAGGCCTAGGAAAAGGCTGACGGTCAGTGGGCAGGGGGCCTGGGGAAAAGGGAAGGCTACTGACCTAGCTTAAACATAGTTTAATAAAAGGATTTGCCCTCTCCTGTACTAAGACTCTCAGATGCTTACAAAATTATGCTTTTTAATGTAACAGGTTATCTGAACTTGAAATGTAGAAGGAAACCCCCCCCCAAATATAGCTATTCTGATTTACGTTAAGTGTAAGAATTATGCAGATGACTCTACAAAGGATTCTTATTCCATTGAGCTCAGTGGTCTCAAAAAACTTGAAGAATTAACGACCTATTTGGTTAAAACAAAATCAATATTTCAGGAGAGATTTCCTTATGCCTTTGCAGTGCAAACCTTAGAAAATCTAGCTCAATTTGAGGAGTAATTGAGCTGGGAGTTCTACCAAGAAGACACACTGTTCTAGAATATAATATAATATTGCTCTTTTGGAATTTGTTATTCATAGGGTTTGCTAATTGTTCGATAAGTAAAAATCAGAAGTTTTATATTAAATACATAAACTTTTGTGAAGAGGAGACTGTTTTAAATAATTGAAACTTTATTCTTTTGACATAAAACTGTGGAACACTCAGATAATGTCTACCATGTTAGTATTCCTATAAGAGAAAATGGGTAAAACAGTATTTAGAAAGCAGTACCAGTACATCTTATTACAAGCATTAGATGTGTCCAAAAAGTTGATATTAGTTCATAACTTGTAACTGTTCAATGTGTGTGACTTCAGTGTTAAAATCCCAGATTTTAAGATAATCTTCTACAATTACAAACTTATGTACCCAGACTTTCTGTTGGCTTCACAAACCAGAGAAGTAGATAGAATGTGCAATAGTCGAAGGATAAATAGTATTATAAATATATATTAGTTATATTACCTAATGAAAGCCATAATCTGTTAATACAGCTATGGATTTATTTCAGAAATTTAATTGAATATATTACTAATAGTGTAGTTGTGTTTTCCAGTGATGGTAAAGTTATTAAAGTTCTTCACTTTCATAGAGTCCAGATTGAGCTGCCAGACGCTGAAACTCCCCTTCAGGGTTAAAAGCTTGTTTCACATCTAAACCTTTTCCGTTAAGTGCTAAATATTTGCTGAAGGTTGGCCGAACACGTAACTGCTTAGGAGCTGGCAGAGTTTGGTTTGGACGAGCTGAAATAGATTAAATAAAAGTTAATTCAGTCTGACTTGTGGTGGCGCAGTGGATAAAGCGTCAACTGGAAACGCTGAGGTTGCCGGTTCAAAACCCTGGGCTTGCCTGGTCAAGGCACATATGGGAGTTGATGCTTCCTGCTCCTCTCCTCCCTCCCTTCTCTATAATAAATAAATAAATAAATAAATCTTAAAAAATAAAAAAGAAAAAAAAAAGAAAAAAAAAGTTAATTCAGAAAACCTAAACAAATGGGTTATACTATCAACAGGAAAAGAAAAAAAAATCAAAATTGATTATGTATGGGGGAAATCCCTCACATTTTGTGCAATGTTGGGATTTGTGTTTCTTATTAAGTCTTTCTGGTTAAGTCCTTTGTAACACTTAACACTTGATAACAGTGTGACATACCTGTGACATCTAATCTTGTGTTACATGTGGTCACTCCAGCTTCATTAACTGCAGACACAGTATACCACCCAGCATCTTTCTTGTTTACATCTTTTATCAGTAAGGTAACTCTTCCAGAGTTATCATGATATAAGCTGAAAAGAAACAATTGAAAAATTAAAGTATAGGCATTAATTTTCCTGTTAAAGTTTATTTATGATGTCCCTGGTCTACAGAGTCAGACTAATAAGAAAAAGGAACATTTGAAAATTCTGAGGTTATGTTTAGTCATTGCCAAATAGCTATTGGTTTTCTTAAGTTAGACATCTCCCACCAAATCTTGTTTAAATCATCTATTTCCTTGAGCCATCTTCGTTTATTGTTAGTAACAAGGTAAATGTTAGCCTACTTTATGTTTTACATTTCTGATTAGTAGATTGTTGCTTAATGAGGTTTATTATATTTCTGTATCTGTTTTAAAAACGACAAATTTGGATCGCAAATGCATGCCACTTATAATGCATTAAAAATATAATGAATTCACCAAAGTAAATTATAGTTAAGTCTAGAAATACTTATCCTACCTTATTCGATCAGTGTTGAATTGTACCATTTCATTATTTCTTTTCCAGAAAAGTTTTGGTGGAGGTATAGCTGAGATTTGGCATTCTAGCTTCGCTGAGTCTCCCTCAAAAACTTTTTTGCTCTGTGGTTTATAGATAAACATTGGTGCTCTTCTATGTTCTTTTGCTACATATTAATGAAAAAAATCAAGTATTTGAAATATTATTAAAAGGATATTAAGTCAAACTAAAGTATGAAATTTGTATGTTTTTTTTTTTTTTTTTGACAGTGAGAGGGACAGATAGGGACAGACAGACAGGAAGGGAGAGAGATAAGCATCAATTCTTCCTTGTGGCACCTAGTTGTTCATTCATTGCTTTCTCATATGTGCCTTGACGGGGGACTACAGCAGAGCCAGTGATCCCTTGCTCAAGCCCGCGATCTTTGGGCTCAAGCTAGCAACCATGGGATCATGTCTAGGATCCCATGCTCAAGCCAGTGACCCCACGCTCAAGCTGTTGATCCCATACTTAAGCTGAATGAGCCTGCGCTCAAGCTGGCAACCTTGGGTTTTCGAACCTGGGTCCTCCGTGTCCCAGTTTGATGCTCTATCTACTGCACCACCACCTGGTCAGGCTGAAATTTGTATGTTGATAAAGTTTTTAACAGTAATAACAGGACTGGAAGCTTTGGCTAAAATAATGTACAATACTATTGTGTAATATTATTACCCCATTTAGAGTTCTAAGACAGGATAATGATGCATTGAATTTATAAATTCAATGTATTTCATTGAAAGAATTTACTGTAAATCATTCTCATTTATCATGTCATCTATAGGGAGGCATCATGAGTGGAGGAAAGAGTACCAGACAACTTGGTTTCAAATTCTCTTATTTGCTACATTTGCTGTGCCAAATTGGGGAAAATTTGTTTAGTTTCTCTGAGGCTCAGTTTTATCTACTGTAAAATAATATAATACCCAAGTAATAGTGACTGCTGTGCCTACCATACAAAATTATTGTGAGAATCAGATGAGATAATGAATGAAGAAGCATTTTGTAAACTGTAAGATAACATACAAGTATCAGTAATTATTATGTCTTTTCTTCAGATACCTGAGTGAAAAGAGGAAATGATACTAGAATACCATAACCCTAGCTTTTCTGAAGGAGAAATGAGGAGATTGGACAAATGTCTGCCAAGGTCTCTCTTAGCTCTAAAATTACTGTATTTTTGGAGCACAGGAAGGATTTGCCCAAAGCTTAATCACTTGAATTGTTTTTGTTCTTTGATTTCTAGATCATTAGTTTTTCACTTAGCATGAGACTCCTTATTCTATAGAATAATCTTAAAGATTTTTTTAATGGTCTGGATACAATACAAACTCAAGAAAAATTTCCAACTTAATCAAGCTTTTATATAACAAACAATGCATTATATTAAGCCCTCTTATATGATACATCATAGTTTAAACCATTAAAACTGTGATATATTTAAAGCACTTAAATTGTAATATTTTAAAAGAGAACATCTATTTTATGAGAACTGCTTTACAGAGAAAATTTGAGACATGAGTTTTGCCATACCTGTTTTCTAAAGCAAGTAGGCATGTTTTTGTTGTAATTACAGACAAGTTTCCTAGTGAAAGGAACACAGTTTAAGGCTAAAAGCTGACATTTCCTTTTTAAACTATGCATGATTTTGACAATTCTGTGAAAACGTGAGTTAGAGTGATTGTTTTAGACTGTAGACCAGAGCCTAACTTTATTTTTTTTTAACTTTAAGACCAGTTACATCTATAGAAATAATTCTGTTACCTTATTTGGTTGTCTTAAATTGTATCATTTTTGTATTTCCTTTCCAGAAAAGCTTTGGTGGTGAAGCTGCCATTCTAGTTTCATTGTTTCCCTCAAGACTGTCAACCCCCTTTCATTCTCCAGCCCCATTCGTTGCTTTTGTGGAAAAACTGGGGTTCTACTGGGTTGTATAGTGTAGGCATTAACCTTAAGTATAAAGTTCTCTGGTGTTTTCTTTTTTAATACTTTCTTTTTTAATACTGCAGGATTAAAGATATTTTATGATCTCTTGGAAGGCTTACCCAGGACGTCCAGCTGCACAGTAAAGGTGGCTTCTCCTGCTCTATTCTTGGCAACACATACATAAGCCCCTGCATCTGAAACTCTAACCACTTCAAAGATGAGTGAATGAAAACCCTTCTCAGACACTATCATTTTGTGAAGATCATCTGATTGAACGGGTCTTCCATTTAGATACCATGACACATCAGGAGCTGGCAGTCCGCTCACCTAGAAATGAAAACACAAGGAGATGACATGATAGAATTTTCAATTATAGTATCACTGGAACCCGTTTGTCCATGAATTTTAACAATTCCAGTACCCAAGTGGGTTTGTGATAAAAAATGCAAAGAACTTGAAAAAGTATTTGCTTTCAATAATTTTTAACAAAACAGTACAAATTAAAACTCTTGCAGTTAGTATAATATTTACGGATTATCTTAAAGCACATTCAGCTCTTTCATATACAAACTCAAGCTCTTTAATATCTTTTAATTAAGGAATATGGAAGTCATGGCTTTTCTGGCTAATGGTGATGGCAGATGCCATCCCAGAAGCACATTTATGCAAGGCTTGTTGATCTCATGAATAACCTTTCCAACTGTTCTTGAGCTCTAGTTTTGATGTATAAGTGGCAGTTTGTTAAGTGTTCTTATGTAAGCCTTAATAATTAAAGCCATATACTGACTCTCATAAGTAATCTAGGAAAACATAAGAAAAAATTATTCAGCACAAAGATAATGAAATTGTAGGCCTTTCTAAAAAACTATTCTACCTTGAAGAACTTTTCTAGGCTGAGAGAAAGCAGGATTGCTTGAATTTTTTTAAAAACATTTTTTTTATTGATTTGAGAGAGGGAAGAGGAAGGGAGAAAGAACACAAGAAGTATCAACTCTTTACTCCACTTTGTTTTGTACTCATTGTTTGTTTCTCATGTGTGCCCTGATGCGAGGTTGAACTCGAAACCTCAGCACATTGGGACAATGCTCTATCCACTGACCTACTTAGTCAGAGCTGTTTGAATGTGATAGCTTCACATAGACTATTAGGTGGTAGGCATTATTGTGACTACTTTATACCTATTTATTCAGTTAATTCTCAGACAACTTTATGAAGTAGGTACATTTGTTATTCTCATTTTATGGATGAGACAGAAGCACAGAGAGGTTAAGTGATTTGTCTGAGGTTACACAGCTGAAAAGTGGCAGAGCCAGGATTCAAATCCAGGTAAGCTTGGCTGCAGCATTTGTTTTCTTATTATCCACTAGACTACTTTTTCTCAAGCTGTAGCAAGCTATGAAGAGGAAGAAGACATTTTTCAAAATTTAGTATCCCATTGTTAATTTTCCCCCAGTATTTAAAAACTCTTCTCTTACTTTGAAGTCCATTCTGCAGAATCTTCCTTCTTCAACTGACGTGTTCTCTGGCACTTGAATGAAACGAGGCGGATAAAATTTCTCCTGGATTGCATCTTCATCATTCACACCTCCTCTTGAAGATGATCTACTTCTACAAAAAGTATCTTAGTAACCACTATGCAGAGAAATTGTCATTGTTCTTCCTTTTACACAAATATAGTTTAGCCAGCAAATTTGGAACCTCAGAATCTATGCTGTTTGATAATGTAATAACAATGGAGAGGCCATTAGGCCTCTATTTAGCTGTGGTGTATTTGATAACTGTTAGACATACTAGTTTAGAAACATCCGGTACATTGCACATCTTTTTTACAGTGCCATGAATTGATGAAGAAACTGATCTATTAAAATGCGAAGTACCACATGGACAATTTTTATCACATGCAAGAATTGTTAGAACTGGGTTTCCATTATGACAGAGTTGTTTCACATGGAAGTGTGGTCCTGGCTTATTTGACCAAAACATTTTTAAAAACTTTCTCTAAGATAGTCTAAGAATTGACAGATAAGATTTTGATCATTATCTCTGACATTAGAAAATTCACATTGTTTTTATAGAAAGTATATGGGGAAACTGGAGGGCTTTATAAATTTACATTTTTATTTTATTTTAAATTTTCTGTTGATTTGAGGTAGAGAGAAAGAGGGAGGGAGAGAGAGAGAGAGAGAAAGAGAAGGAAGCAAGCACCAATTAATTGTTCCTCTTAGTTTCATTTAGTTGGTTGCTTCTCCTATGTGCCCTGACCTGGGATCGAACCTGTGACTTTGGCACAACAGGATGATGCTCTAAACACTGAACAGCTGGGCCAAGGACAATATTACATGAAAAAAAAATTTTTTTTTTTTTTGCAAGAGGAGGAAAGGCAGAGACAGACTCCCGCATGTGCCCCAATCGGGATCCACTAGACAGATTCCTGCATGTGTCCTGATCCGAATCCACAAAGCAAATCCACTTGGGGGCGATGCTCTGCCCATCTGAGGCCCTTGCTCCAACTGAGCCATGGCTGCAGGAGGGGAGAAGAGAGAGAGAGAAGCAAGAGGGAGGGGCGGAGAAGCAGATGGGTGTTTTCTTGTGTGATCAGGAATTGAACCTGGGACATTCACACGCCAGACTGATGCTCTACCATTGAGCCAACTGGCTAGGGCCCAATATTACATTTTTAATCTGAAAACATTTTAGATAGCAAAATATGTATTTAAAAATTAAAATTTTTTACCTTACTTGTGACGTAGGAACTTGCAGCCGTGTATGTTCTGAATTGTGCTGCTTGAAATGAAAACAGTGATAATGTTAATATGCAGTGTTACCTTGAAATGAAGCAGAACTAAGTATTTGTAGTTGAAAAGAATGTTTCTCTGTTGGCTGTATTTTTACAGTTACAGTTCTAGTTGTTCAACTTTTAGACATTTAAAATGTATTGCACTATCCTAATAGTCCAGCAAGAAATCCCAGAATTAATAAGACTGTTTCACAGACATGATTTATGAAAATTAGATAGACTTTGAGTTGGTAGTAGTTCATTTTTCAGATGACTTTTATTACAAAGGATGATGTGTCTCCCTGATGTATTTGAAATGGGAGTGCATAGTACAGATTGTCCTTTAGTAAAACAGGAATAGACATGAAGTCACTTGTATTGGCAGTGGATATGGGGTATTATGCCTGCTGCTTAAAAGTGGCACCAGCCACAGTAAACACATATTAGACTGGAAAATACTTCTCTTTTTAGTTCATGATGGACACCATGAAGAATGTGTAGAGCTATGAAAAACAACATTAATTACTTCCTGCTAATGTATATTTTAATCAAATAGCTTTTAGAACTTCTATCTGAGCACTAGAAAATTATTTGAGAATAAAATCAGGACTTGATGAAAATTATAATAGAATTAATAAATTGATTAAACATCTAGTGCCTATTTTGTGTATTTTTTCTTTTTTTTTTTTAAGAGAGAGAGACAGACAGGAAGGGAGATGAGAAGCATCAACTTGTAGTTGTGGCACTTCAGTTCATTGATTACTTTCTCAAATGTGCCTTGACTGGGGTTGGGTGAGGGGCTTTAGTTGAACCAGTGACCCTTTGCTCAAGCCAGTGACCATGGGGTTATGTCTATGATCTCATGCTCAAGCTGGTGACCCTGCGCTTACACTGACAAACTTGGGTTTTCAAACTTGGGCTCTCAGCATCCCAAGTCGATGCTGTATCCACTGTACTACCACCTGGACAGGCTATTTTGTGTATTTCATTGTGCTTGGCATAGTGAGAAATATAAAGAAGTAGAAAATATAATTTCTACCTAAATAGCTGAAAAAGATCTGTATAGCAACAGCAAACTATTAGAAATAATTTACTTTTGGATGAATATATTTAAAGTATTTTGTCATTTTAAAACCAAATTCTTAGAACTGTTACAATTTTTGACAAGCCTTAAGATTTTCTAGGCCTGACCTGTGGTGGTGCAGTGGATAAAGCATTGAGCTGGAATGCTTAGGTCACCGATTCAAAACCTCAGGTTTGCCTGGTCAAGGCACATATGAGAGTTGATGCTTCCTGCTCCTTTCCCCTTCTCTCTCTCTTTCTTAACCTCTCTAAAATGAATAAACAAAAATCTAAAAAAGATTTCTTAAGAAAAATGTTAATTATAGTGATCAAAATATCAACTAATATTTTATTAAAAAATAAAAATAATCCAATTAAACTTAAAATATCCAAAGTAAGTTATTTACGTTTTCCCCTTTAAAATGGTTTGAGTGTGTGTGTATATATATATAATATATATTATATATATTTGTATTTGTAGATGCAATTACGTATAATGTTCATTTATACGTAATTTGACGATATTTTGTTTGAAGTGTACAAAAAAAATGTGAGATATCTGATTTTCTAATGATTTAATATTTGCTATCTCTTTTTCTGTTACCGTCACCTTTATTTTAAATTTTTTAAAGAATGAGTAAGAAAAATACATCCTTGCCCTGTGAATTTTTTGTGGGGCAGGGGAAAGACAGAGGGGATGGAGAGAGACAGGAAGGGAGAGAGATGAGAGGCATCAAGTCATAGTTGTGACACCTTAGTTGTTCATAGATTGCTTCTCATGTGCCTGGATGGGGGGTAAGGGGTTCCAGCTGAGCCAGCGACCCCTTTCTTAAGCCAGTGACCATGGGATCATGTTGATGATCCCATGCTCAAGCCAGATGAGCCAGCACTTAAGCCAGAACCCTTGGTGTTTTGAACCTGGAACCTCAGCGTCCCAGGTTGCCACTCTATCCACTGTGCCACCACTGCTCAGGTGCCCTGTGAATTTTTAAGGTAAACTATCATCAATATATTGTTGCTTTGAGTTATTTCTACTAATAAAGATAGATTTGTATCTTATTCATGCTGTCATCTCCTGTACCACCACAGTAAGTGCTTCATATAAATTAGTTGAATTAATGTATGAATTGTTCAGTAGCCAAAAAGAGAGTAAAGTTCTATTTTCAGTTTCTAGTTACTTGTTCTGTTAGACACTGCTCTAGTAGAACTAGTTGTATTTAACAGAAACAAAAATTTTATTTTCAGCTTCCTATACATAAAAGCTTGGAATTCTTGAGTGCTTAATTTCATCCCTTTGGCTCCCAGTTTCTTGTTGACTTTGAGAAGGAATGAAAGGTAACTACGCCCTGGCCGGTTGGCTCAGCGGTAGAGCGTCGGCCTAGCGTGCGGAGGACCCGGGTTTGATTCCCGGCCAGGGCACACAGGAGAAGCGCCCATTTGCTTCTCCACCCCTCCGCCGCACTTTCCTCTCTGTCTCTCTCTTCCCCTCCTGCAGCCAAGGCTCCATTGGAGCAAAGATGGCCCGGGCGCTGGGGTTGGCTCTGTGGCCTCTGCCTCAGGCGCTAGAGTGGCTCTGGTAGCAACATGGCGACGCCCAGGATGGGCAGAGCATCGCCCCCTGGTGGGCAGAGCGTGGCCCCATGGTGGGCGTGCCGGGTGGATCCCGGTGGGGCGCATGCGGGAGTCTGTCTGACTGTCTCTCCCTGTTTCCAGCTTCAGAATAATGAAAAAAAGAAAAGAAAAAAAGAAAGGTAACAAACTACAAAAGGACGACAGCAATCACAGTTCAGTCTGCCTTTCGAACTATACATTTCTATTCAGGTTTAACTCATTTGTTAAAATGAGGTTGGTCCCGTACAGCCTATGGGATGGATATTCACTTTATAAGCTGTCCAAAAGTTTATCCCTTATTGAAAAGGATGCTTTTGTTAATCCTTATGAGGCAAAATTCTGTTTGTTTATTGTTTGTTTTTGTTTCAGTAAGAAACTTGTGAACAGGAACAGAAGGAATTGGGTGTTTCATTAGTACTATGAGGATATTTTAAAACATTGAAATAATAAACAGCTTGTGAGAAAAGTTTGATTACTTTGGTTTAGAATTTTCATTTCTGTCCTACTGAAGATTTACAACTCATAAATTATAACAACTCTGTCCACATAGACATTGTAAGAAAGAGACTTAGATCTAACTGACCCATAAACGTCCAGATGAAAAGTGACCGCATTCGCCTTTTTGTGTTTTTGTCTTTGTGACTTTTCTTTCCCTCCCTCCCTTTCTTTCCTTCTCTCTCTTTTTATTTCTCTCTCTCCCTCTCTTTCTCTCTCTCTCCCTTCCCTCCCCTCCCCTCCCCTCCCCTCCCTTCTCTCCCTTTTCTTCTTTTTCCAAATTGAGAGGAGGGGAGATAGACTCCCACATGTACCCCCACCAGGATCCACTCAGCAACCCCTTTCGGGGCTGATGCTCTGCCCATCTAGGGCCATGCCCACAACTGAGCTTTTTTTAGCGCCTGACGGGGAGGCTCCATAGAGCCATCATCCTCAGTGCCCCAGAGCTGATGCATTCAAACCAATTGAGCCATGGCTGTGGGAGGGGAAGGGAGAGAAGGGGGCAGGTTGGGGAGAAGCAGATGGTCACTTCTGTGTGCCCCGACCAGGAGTTGAACCTGGGACTTCCATATGCTGGGCTGATGCTCTACCATTGAGCTAACCGGCCAGGACTTGTGACATTTCTTAGGCAGATACTAGAACCACTGGAAATGGGGTAAAAGTTAAACTTTATATTTAAGCCCATCATGGCCTCTTCTATGGAAGTTACTGACTTTTGTTTCAAATGCTATTTATAAACATTAGAAAAGCAGACTTTTAATGAGAATGGACACAAAAAGAGTTAGATAAAGATTATCTAAATTACCTTTGGTGAATCTTGTGCATCACTGTCATTTTGAGCTTGAAACACAGCAGCTGCATTCTGTGGTCCTAGCAATCTGCGTGCCATCTTCTCCTCATATGTTAGCCGCTTTAAAGAAATAGGTTAAGAAGAGTGGTAATGAGATTTAATACAAATGGTTTAACTTAGTACCACCAGGAATTTTACCAAAGAAGTATAGTTCTGTCTTTTGAATTGTAGGTAGATGCTATGCTTTAAAAATCATTTTCTTTTATTCAAAGCATTTCCTTCCATTCTAGTGCCTGGTCCCTCATCTGTAATACTCACTTTTCTTTTTGCCCCTTGGAAAGGCAGGCAAATCACCTTTAAATAAAGCTCTCCCACGTAAAGGGAAAATCTTTCCCTTCTTGCTGTGTATGTTCCAATCAGTTCTGTCTTCGAATATAGTACTGCATGTTCTCACATTCAGAAACAACTTTAAGTGAACACTGAATATTTGACTTACTAACTTCTGGCTGAGAGCAGTGCAACTGATATGTAAGTGAATTAAAGGCATATAGTACTGTTTCAAAGATAGATGACTAATACAATGTGTACAGTAAGTTACATAATAAAAATTAAGGCTATTTGTCCATCAATTATACATACCAAAAAATAGATACCAAAGTACATGAAGAAGTCAAGTTGACGGTATTTCCTATTAGTTATTTGGTCATTAGACATTTTATGAGGGTAATCCTTAAAATATTAAATCATGCAGGTTGATTTTTTGTTTGCTTTATTTTTTTACTACTCAAAACTAAGAGGATATTTCATGCAGAAAAATATGAAATAGGGCCCAAATTTTCCTGTTTGAAAAGATTATTCCTTGGTCATTATATGGTCATAGCTCTGTGAAACAGACCAACTTTCTTATTGGCATTAGATTTTGTAGTTTAATTGCTTTTTGTATGAAACAGACAGCTTGCTCACTTGATTTCCATTCTGAAGAAGGCTGTTCTTGCATTTGAACTTTCTTTCCAAATCTTGAATCAGAGCTTCTTTTGATCCTTGTATTTCATGGTCAGAAGTCCTTGGTGTGGGCTTAGAATTTGCACTTTGGGATGGCTTAGCATTTACAGGTTGGCCAACTGAGGGTTGTTGATAGCTTTAAAAAGAAAAAAGATTTTTAATAAAGAAGGTCTTTACAATGTGTATGTAAAAGAGACTTGGCCAGCTTGGCCAGTGGTGGCATAGTGGATAGAGTGTTGACCTGGGCTGCTGAGGTTGCCATTTTGAAACCATGGGCTTGCCTGGTCAAGGCACATAACGACCAGCAAGCAATGAATAACTAAAGTGAAGCAACTATGTGTCGATACTTCTCACTCCCCACCCCCTCCTCTCTCTGTAAAATCAATAAATACTATCTTAAAAAATTAAGGAAACTTGGCCTTATTTTGTCAGTCACCTTTAGATAGGCTATATCTACCATTTAGTATTATTAGTGTTAAAAACACCAATTTTCCCCTCTCTGTCTCTCTCTTCCCCTCCCACAGCCAAGGCTCCATTGGAGCAAAGTTGGCCTGGGCACTGAGGATGGCTCTGTGGCCTCTGCCTCAGGTGCTGGAATGGCTCTGGTTGCAACAGAGCAACGCCCCGGATGGGCAGAGCATTGCCCCCTGGTGGGCATGCCAGGTGGATCTCGGTGGGGTGCATGTGGGAGTCTGTCTGACTGCCTTCCCATTTCCAACTTCAGAAAAATACAAAAACAAAAACAAAAAACCCACCAATTTTCCTAGTAACAGTCAAGAAGGATTTTATGAGTTGTTACCAGCAGTTTTGTTTCTGTTCGTTTTGGCAAGTATAAATTAAGTAACAGGAGGAACAATTTAGATATAAGGAGGATGTCCTTTGAAGATCTTGGTCAATACCACAAATCATGGCTCCTTTCTCCAACTGATTGTTAAACGTTTACCAGTATTAACCACTGGTATTTAGTGACTTCTGTTGTTTTGAGTGGAGCCTATAGTTTACATAAATAAACAGTTAAATAAACAGTTGACTTTTCCATTAATTACCAATTTTAATTTCTTATTCTAGAAAATGCAAGTATGGAACTATATAAATAAAATAACCTGTAATAATAGTTTCTTTAATGTTACTAAAGTGATTTATGGAAAAAGAAAGGAATGACTATGGGAGGAAGAAGAAAGAACTGTAAACTAAAAAAAAAGGGAAAGTTGGGAAGAAAAAAATTGAATAGCAGTTGAAGAGTTGGTTTAAATCTTTATTTCAAGTTCTGATGCTAAATTTTCTTCTAAGATGTTCTTGCCCCTCCCAGAGTTACCTTGTTGATTCTGATAGAGGGCAGAGGTGAGTATTTAGGGACTCCTATATTATTAGATTTCTTGGGTACAGATTTCACAGTGCTTTGTTCATAGTTAATGTAGTTTATTTATTTAGGGCCATAGAGGTGCTAGTTTACATCTATTTAATGTGGGTAAACTGGCCACTATCTTCAATGAGTATTTTTACCATTATTATATAAACATTCTCCAGTTATATAGATAAGGCAGACATGGTCTGTTCTGTGACTTCTTCCTGTTCAAATATTCTCAAGGGTATTTAAAAGAACTTTTAATATAAATGGAAATGTATGTCCTCTAAGTGGAGCCAGAATTTTAATTTTTGTAGGTTTTGGGGACTTGGTTAGTAATCTCTAGATTATGGGGAAAAAAAATCTTATAACTAATCATCATTGTATCATTTATATCCAGTAACAGAGGTAGGGTATAGGTCAGGGGTCCCCAAACTTTTTACACAGGGGGCCAGTTCACTGTCCCTCAGACTGTTGGAGGGCCAGACTATAAAAAAAACTATGAACAAATCCCTATGCATACTGCACATATCTTATTTTAAAGTAAAAATAAAACAGGAACAAGTACAGTATTTAAAATAAAGAACAAGTAAATTTAAATCAACAAACTGACCAGTATTTCAATGGGAACTATGGACCTGCTTTTGGCTAATGAGATGGTCAATGTGCTCCTCTCACTGACCACCAATGAAAGAGGTGCCCCTTCCGGAAGTGCGGCGGGGGCCGGATAAATGGCCTCAGGGGGCCACATGTGGCCCGCTGGCTGTAGTTTGGGGACCCCTGGTATAGGTGATACTGTTAGCTGAAGTCATGGTTTTTCATTGTATTTAAGATGCTCTAATGAAAGTTGGTGATTTACATTTTCTCTCCTTACATTTCATATCTTGAGCATTGTCAATGTTAATCCTTAGTTAGTCTGATTTGTTAAGTTAAATAGATAGCCAAACCAAGTGTTTAAATAAATAGTGAGGGTTTTTTTTTTCTTTCTTTTTTTGTTGATCATTTGTTTGTTTTACAATTGAATCTCCAGGTCAAACTGGTAAAATTCCTTTGATCTTACAGATCTGTTTCTCCAACTGTATGAAGTTAAAACAGCATATTTAAAAAAGATGTTAGCCTACCTTCTTTATAAAAGTCACACATTTGTTAAAGTGAATTAGCATTAAATATTTTTTTAGACTGTCATAATATAATGTAATATCTCTGAGAAATCTTGTTTCAAAACCAAGCCTGAGTCCTGGCTGAGCACTCAGTTGGGTTAGAGCATAATCCCAATACACCAAGGTTGCTAATTCAATCCCTGGTCAGGGTACATACAAGAACCAACCAGTGAATGTATAAATAAGAGGAATAACAAATTGATGTTTCTCTCTCTCTCTCTTTCTCTCTTTCTTTCTCTTTCTCTCTCCCTCTCCCTCTCTCCCCTCTTCCTCCTTATTCTTTCTCTAAAATCAATCAATAATATGTGTGTGTGTATATGTATATATATATATATATATATATATATATATATATATATAAAAGAAAAAACCAAGCCCAAGAATCACTGATGTGCATGTAACCTCAGTCACTATTCACTGATAAACCCAGTATTAACAGTTTAGATACCTTAGGTGTTAGGTCTTGATCTGCTCATATTTATAAACTAATACCTGCACACTGCTGTGTAGGTCTTTTTTTTCTCCTATTGTTAATCATCCAAATTCTTAATTTTGATAACAGTTCAGAAATTGAATCACTGAGCAGTTAAGTTAAAGTTGCTGAATATCATAGCAAGGTTTTTTGAAAGGAATAATTGGAATTAAAGAGTTTCTCTCAGTTGCTAGTCTGTTTTGTGCTCAACTGAGTAGAACCTTTGCTTAAAGTTTTCCTCCTGAGGAAAAGCTAAGTAAAGCTTTCAAACTTCTCTAGGTCAAGAATCCAAGGGATTATTGTCGAAGACATGGCAAATTTAAGCTCATTGTAACAATGGGGGAGTTGTGCACAAATGTTCAAAGGGGCAGAGCTTTGCACCCTGTGCGGCTGTACACAGAATGGTATCAAGTGGCTGTGGGAAGATTAAAAGGGTTATCTATGGTTGCTGAAAATGGAACAGCTAAAGCTGGATCTTTGATCTTTGGTTTGGGGACCTCCTATGTTTTATTTCTTATCCGCTCCATTTTTGCCTTTCTTTATCTCTTCTTAGTTCTGTGCACAGAGCTAGGTATATGGTTGCAGCTTAGTAATATTTATTTGATGACTTTCTTTTCTAGGTGGGAATTTGGAGTGGGATTGACTTAAAAATATTTTAGTCAGAAAAGGTTATTTTAGATTTAAAAATGCTTGTTTAGGAAATATGGAAATAATTGAAAGGTAGGTGGAATAAGATTGTCTGGGTAAAATGTTACCAAGAAAAATTTACAATGTGTGATAATGGGTATAATGGGAATTTGGGAGGGAAAAGAAAGATAGGGCTCTTAATTCTTAAATGCATCTTTTAAAAATATTAGGTCAGATCAAACATATGAAATGCCATTTCAAACAGTTCAGCCAAGTATCTAGGATTTTAACAAATATTTTGGGTTTCCTTAGTGTTTATTTAAATTTTTATTTATTTATTTTAGAGAGTGAGGAAGGAGGAGAGAAAGAGAGACAGGAACATTGATCTCTTTCTATACGTGCCCTGACTGGGGATCAAACCAGCAACCTCTGTGCTTTGAGATGATGCTCCAGTCAACTGAGCTATCTGGCCAGTGGTCCTGGGTTTTATTCTTAAAAATATTGAAAAGTTTTCTTTGCAGGTTGAATTGCTATAGTCAGTTTACTAGGTTTCCAGAGTTGTCACTAAAAATAGGAATCTCTAGAAAAAAGCCTCTAAAGAAGAGAAATTAGCAAGAACTTCAGCAAATCTGTCAATAAGCCTACAACAAACAAAATATTCTCTTGGACAATTTTTTTCACATGCTTCTGATTTAATTCTCTGATGTTCTAGCTAGTCAAGGAACAGGAAAACTGATAGCTGTAACTTTTGCATAAGCACAAAGTATTCAGTTCATGTTTTAAAAAAAGCACAACCACTATGTCCTTTGTATCAGGTTCTCCTAGGACAGTTTTAGGACTGTGAAAATAGTACATGCTTGCATAAGGCTGCAGGTATTCTTCCCTTTATTTAGATCAGTCTAGCCAATTTGAACAAAGTGTGGTTTTATTTACCAAAGGAAACCTTAAGGTCATAAATCTTTATCTGTTCAAGTATTTTTTCTGATCATAGCAAGGAAAATCTATACAGTTTAATGTCTAAATCCCACATTTTCTTTTTAGCCAAGTGGATATTTAAGATCAAAGGTGAAATGGATAGGAAGAAAAGACTGAACTGAGATGAAATTTAATAGCCTCTGCTTATGTGAGAGGAAATACTAGCTGAAGATGAGCAGGCAGGTGTTCTTTATCTCAGCTGAGCCCAAAACCAAAGCAATTACATTTACAGCATGAGGAACTTAGCTTAGACTGGGGGAATGGTTTGCTGTTCTTAGGTATGTTAGAAATCTTCATTTTTTGGAGATGGAAAATAATGGGTAATTGTATGGGGTAATAGATGATTTGAGTTCAGCTCAGCCAGGACACTAGAGACTGGGTCAGATGAACTCTATTTACCAGTACCTTGGTTCAAGGTGTTCTAGGAGAATTATGGGGTCATGTTGACTTTTTAGATAGGAATGAGGTACAGCATTACCTTCCCCACCTCTGTCATCCTCAGATACTGCATATGCAATATATATCCATATACACATATTTTAAAACTCACTTACTTGGAGTCCACAGTGGAAGGGAATTTGTTGCTGCTGTAGTCAGCTTGTGATGGTAATATGGAGCTTAGGAAGCTGGCTGGTGACTGGTTATAGGTGACTGTAACCTTTTGGCCTGGGTTGGAGCCAGCAAGCTGCTGGGAAGAAGCAGGAAAAGCAGAGGAGGACATGGTGATGTGAGAGCTCATTGTTGAGGAAGCAGAAAATCTTTGTTCTGTGCACTGACGGGGCTGGATGATAATGGAAGACTGTTTGGTCTGGCTAGAGTAGCTGGAGGTTTCTGGTCCAGGGGGTTGCAGTCTGGAGCCACATGGATTTTGGGATTGGATGAAGTGTTTTGGCCGTTCGTAGTTAAACATGCTTAGCTGGTATATGGAGATGTAGGCAGTTTTTTACTGTAATAATTTGCTCCTGGAGGGTTGGGGTCCTGAATTTGGGGCTGCAAGGCTGGAATTATATAAGATCCCAAGGAATCCCAGGCAACCTTGTTCTGCCTCTTCTTGAGATCCTGGGAATACGGTGCTCCTTGGCTTTGATGGAGTTGCCTTCTCTTGAAGAATATCTGTCCTTCACAAGGAGAAAATGATTGTTACAATATTTGTGTAAAACAGTACTGTTTATTTAACATCTTTAGTACTGTATTCTTTTTTGAGCTTAGGAGCTTTCAAGATCATCTTAAAGGGGAACTTGCCTGGTTTCTACACTTCCCCTTCCTTTATCTTTGTCTTTACACCAACACTTTCCCCATGAGAATAAGAAAAAAGGATTCATTAGTGTTTGTTTGCCTTTCGGTGATTTTACTTTAAGGATTTTATTTATTGATTTTAGAGAGAGGAGGGTGAGCGAAAGAGAAAGGCAGAGGCAGGGGGAGGAGCGTGAACCATCAACTCCAGGTTGCTTTTTGTATGTGCCCTGACTGGGCAAACCCAGGGTTTCAAAGCGAAGACCTCAGCTTTCCAAGTTGATGCTCTATCCACTGTGCCACCACACAGGCACCTTTGGGTGATTCTTAAGCATACCCAGGGGTAGGAAAGTTTGAGTTTGCCAAGTGGTTATTTATGAAAGGAAATTCTGTGATATTGCTCAGTGTGATAATTCTATGGTCTCATCATTAGCTTTTGCCCAGATGTTACTGTTTCATTAACCAGAGAGATTTAATGATTTAAAATAATTAGTAGTTAAATATGTAGCAAGTCAACTTCCATTCAGTTTGAATCCTTCCCATTGTTCCACAAAACCAATGAACAGCACTTTTGATACATCAGTAATTCATGTCCTGGTGATCTGTGATGAATGATATCATGGTAAATCTAGGGGAACAGTATACTTCTTGTGTAATAAAATGTTACTTTAATGTCCATATTTACTTCTTCACCCTTCACAGTTTCACAAAGTAGAATGAACATCTATAATTCACTGTTGTCAACTTTAAGTGGATTTTTTTACCTTACAATTCACTTGCCTCTTTTCTTCCCTTGATTCCAAATTAACCACACTACCAAACTAGACAATAATTAAGAAGTGACTGTTTATTTTTCTCTCTATGTATATGTAATATGTTAGTGACTGTGTTCCAGAGCCATTTGTAATTTTTTCCTATTATTCTTAGATTATATGATACTATCTAGTTATTGGTCTTGATGTTCTCTTAGTTATTTAGTTTTACTTTTTATTATTTTTACCTGTTTAATATGTATATTAGAGTAATTTAAATATTATTTTAGCTCCTCTCATTTTTTTCTTTTGAATTGGCAAACAGAAGGAAGTAAGGCAGCCGTGAAGCTAGTCTATCCCTTACCAAGCAGAGATGGGTGCCATTGCTCTTAGCTCTACTCTGGTTCACCTGACGTACACATAGATCCCCATTTTTCCTTAGATGAATCATTTGTCACCAAAATCTCCTTAAGGGATTATATTTGCATCTGATTTCTTCTATTAATATGGTAAATCTAAGCAGGACCATATACAGACATTACACACCAAGACTAGCCCTGTCTTGGTGTGTAATGTCTTTTTCAGAATATCAGATAATTTAGTACAAAATGCATTTAGTTCGTATCACATAGTTTAAACCAACACTGAGATAATGCTATATCAAACTTTTAGTCGATAAAATTAGCCAGACTGTCATTAATTGAAACAAAGTCAAAATTATTTAATTTCTTATCTTGAAAAAAGTACCATTTTTAATGAAGTATTTCCAGACAACTTCATCCTAATTGTGCATATAGTTTAAATTAAAATTAACAAGTTTAGGAAAGAACAAAAATGCAACTAAGCAGCCAAGAGAAAAATTGTATTGAAAAGACTTGAAAAGTCATATATTCCTTCAAGTTTATGAACACAAGCACATTCAACTAGAGTCCATTTTAGTAACTAACTGTATAAGGCCTTTAAATTGTTGGGGAAACACATCCAGAGGAGGCTTTAATTAGCTTTTCTCAAAAAAGAAAAAAAGTATTTCAAGGCAAGTAGTTTTGTAGTTATTGGTTTATTCATTCCATTGCTAAATTTAATCAACTTTGGTTCCTAAATTCCTTTTTGGGCAGGCATATGATTCAGATTTATTTCCAATAGCAAGGAATAAACTGTTGAACTAATAGCTAGTAGATATTTTTCAAAAAGTTCCCTATTTTTCTTTACGTATATTTCTGTAATGTCAGCTATTTTGTTCATTTTTGTGTTGGCCTACATAGTTAAAATTTACTGTTATTTTTTAAAGCTCAATTAAAAATGTTCTTTCAAAATTTTTATTTTGTTCATATTTCACTAAATTTTATACAGATTTTCCCACAGGTAACTCTGAGAGGCTTTTCTTCATGTTTGTAGTTACTGTTCAACAATTCTAGAATAGATTCTATTACATGACAGTATAATTTCATTCTAAATTATATTAAATAAATATCAAAAATTTTATAAATAAAATACTAGTCAATCTCCTATTTAAACATCTTAACATTTTTTCCCTATCTCCAACACAGCACAGACTTGCACAAAAAAGGACTGAAGATATTTTGCAGCTATAGGATATCAACACAATTAAAGTTAGATGAAGTGTCTCCTTTCAAGGAAAAATGATGAATAAAAATAATAACACATAACTGTCTTTTTTTTTATCCTTTCTTTAATGCCTTCCAGTTTCAGTGGAATGAGTAGAGCACTTTCTCTTCAAATCTTTGTATAGTACTGTTATGATGTTGTAGCTTTCTAACTTTTTATCTGAAGATCACCTCTGCACATATGCCTCTGATTTGGACAAAAAACAAAAACAAAACCCCAAACTACAGCAGTAATAAAGAAGGGACTTACCCACAGTTCTGGAGGGTGCCAGCTGGTTTTAACCCACTATTGAAGGGAAGGAAGAGGCATCCTCTTCCCTCACAGACTAATCTAGTGGCTCTGTGCGTAGTATTATAGCACCACTGACTTTTATCAGCTGCCAAGCAGTGACATCTGATGTGCTTGCCTGTCCATCTACCTATGGCATGTCAAAGTAAGAGTCCACAATCTAAACAATATCTCAGATGTTGTAGTGATATTTAAGGAGTGGGATTACATGAGCTTCTCTTTCAGGCCTCTTTTTTTTAGATGTGAATTTTGACTATAAGCTTTAGCAAGCTCATGTTGGGGGAAGAGCAATGAATTGGAAATGGTAAAAAGTATATAGAAAACTCAATTTCTTCATTGTTCTGGGGGCTTTGTGAATATTCCCTGTTGAAAGAAAGACTAAATTTCTTCTTCATATATAAAACTGGCATTCTGTCTTGTAAAGACTTCTCCAGAAATAAGGTCAGTGATGGATATGCTTCAAATTGATTTGTATTGGATAGTAGTTCATCTAAAGACTTTTTTTTTTTTTTTTTGCCAAATAGGAGTAAGGGGGAGTAGGGTTCAAGCAGGTTTTTTTTGTTTTTTTTAAGAAAGGGGGTGTGGCCTTGGTAAAGGCAGGAGAACAGGAGATGGTGGCATGTCATTGGGGAGGGGGAGGTAGAAAAACATGAAAACAAGATATAGTTTCTTTAGCAAGTTTTCTGAATCTATCGTATATGCCTCCTTGACCTTGTATTTATATTCTAAAAACTTTTTTTTTTAGAAATTAAATGTAATGGGGTAAAAGTATTGAAACACTTAATTACCAAACAGCCTGACCGGTGGTGGTGCAGTGTATAGAGCATTGACCCGAGATGCTGAAGACCAGGGTTTGAAACCCTGAGGTCACCGGCTTGAGTGCAGGCTCATCTGGTTTGAGCACAAGGTTACCATCTTGAGCATGGGATTATTGACATAATCCCATGACTGTTGGCTTTAGCCCAGAGGTCACTGGTTTGAAGCCCCAGGGTGCTAGCTTGAGCCCAAGGTCACTGACATGAGCAAGGGATCACTGACTTGGCTGGAGCTCCCTGATCAAGGCACATATGAGAAGCAGTTAGTGAACAACTAAAATGACACAACTACAAATTGATGCTTCTCATCTCTCTCCCTGCCTATGTGTTTGTTTCTCACTCTTTTCCTGAAAAAAGATAAATGATCAAACAAAGATGCGATCTATTAAATTAGGGCTTTGTACTGTCAGCTCTCTTTCCTTCATCTTCCTTATTCCTAATAGTTTTCTTTCCTTTTTCACCAAGGAGACCATCTTGATATTTAGGTTTCCATTTTTGTGCAGAGAAGTAAATAATTACAGAGGAAGAAACCTTCAAATCCACAATAGAGGTGGGGAGAGGATTGGGTGGCAGAGGTTCAGGCCAATCTAGTGGAATTATCCCCATTTAAATGGCTTCAATTTTGACATGGTTCTGCTGTTTAAAGCATATCTGTTATATTCTCCTCCCTCATGGATATTTTAAACTTGACTTAATTGCCATGTACATTAGGGTCCAACAAATAGATGTCTGAGCACATGTGAACCATAAAAAATTTTTTGCAGCTGAACATGTAGGTGTGTGTTTCTTTCGATTTCAGAGAAAGTTTAGTAATTGCTGTCTGGGCATGCAACCATTACGTAGTAGAAAAAGTACGCTAGATTTGATGAGTAGGTGTTTGTCTACAAAGTCTTATTTCAGGAATCTCCAAAATATTTCTCCATATCTGCTTACTGATATTTCAAATTCCATTAAAAGGGAAAAGCCTTTTCATCCAGATTAGAAAGACTTAAAATGTAAATGCAAGTGACAGTAAAGATGAAAATAACCAACATGTGTAGCATTTTCTATGAGTAAGGCACTATTTTAAGTACTTTAAATGTGGCATATGACTGATATTTGATTCTTCCTGAGAACAGGGTTTGGGGCAAGGAAGAGGAATTACTAGATTTAAGGTTTCTTAGTACCTAAAAGTTTGAGATATGATATATTCTAACAGCCAAGTAAGGAAGATGTGCAGGATAAACTATTAAATTGTAAATGTACCATAGGTGAGGCAGAATTTTACTTCCATTTACTTTTTTTTTTTTTTTTTATTAAGTGAGAGGCACAGAGGCAGAAAGACAGACTCCATTTGCGCCCCAATTGGAATCCACCCAGCAAGGCCCCTATCAGGGTGATGGTATGCCCATCTGGGTCCACTGCTCCATTGCTTGGCAACCAAGCTGTTTTAGCACCTGAGGTGAGGCCATGGGGCCATCCTCAGTTCCCGGGGCCAACTTTATTCAAACTATTGGAGCCATGGCTGTGGGAGGAGAGAGAGAGAGAGAGAGAGAGAGAGAGAGAGAGAGAGAGAGAAGGGAGAGGGGTAGAGAAGCAGATGGTCGCTCTCCTGTGTGTTCTGACCAGGAATCAAACCCAGGACATCCACATGCAGGGCTGATGCTCTACCACTGAGCAAACTGGCCAAGGCCACTCTCTTTTTATTAGAATTACAAAATATTATTTGAATTTAACAGAGGATTGCTTAGAAACAAGATCTCAATAGACTGAGAAAAATGCTTCCTATATCCATTTACTCTATCTTTTAAGTGCTGACTCTTCCTTTCCCTCTGCGTTGATAAGGTGTAACAGATGTTACAAGGTAGTAGTACCTCCATGGTACATATAGGCTAAGGTTCTCACTACAATAAAGGGTTCAAGGGATGATTTGGGAAAGATAAGTAAGGTCACTTTTTATGATACCATTCTCAGAAATTAAAATTCTGAATTTAATAATTATTATGAATCTATTTTTCTACTTTTTAATGTTGGGTTTGCTTTTTGAATGTTTTGTTTCCTCACAAATATGGCTGTTTGAATGGTTTAGTTGCTTATTTGAGAAAAATCATAAAATGAATAATAAACAGAAAAATAGAAAGAATCATTAAGAGGTCAGGTGGGTGAACGATATTCCAACCTGCCCCCAAAGACAATATTTTTCTGTTTCTTTCTCTAAATTATCAGTAAGGGTCTCTAGTAAATTGTTCTAATGCCTCACACAATGTATGTGACTTCCTGTTATTTCCTGCTGCATGTTAAGGGAATTACTTGTCTTATCAGTGGAAAGGTAACTTGTCATTCATTCATCCCTTCTTCATGTATAGTTCTTGTTTTTTCAAATGTGAAGTATATATGCTATTGTAAAAATGGTTCTGTAAGAGCTTCTAAAGTCAGAGGTCAGAAGTGTGTGATGAAGCTAATTTCTGCTGTATCAAGGAGTAATTAAAAAAAAAAGGTAGCCTGGCCAGTTGTGGCACAGTGGATGGTGTCCACCTGGGACACTGAGGTCCCAGGTTTGAAATCCCACATTCACCAGCTTGAGTGCAGGCTGATCAGCTTGAGCGCGGGGTTACTGGCTTGAGTGTGGCATCATAGACATGATCCCATGGTCGCTGGGTTGAGCCCAAGGTCACTGGCTTGAGCAAGGGTTCATTGGCTCAGCTGGAGCCCCCCTGGTCAAGGCATGTGTGAGAAGCAATCAATGAACAGCAACTGAAATACTAGAACTACAAGTTGATGCTTCTCATCTCTCTCCTTCCCCGCCTCTCTTGCCAAAAAAAAGAGTGAAGAATGCTCTATTTATTTTCAAGTTATACAGAATTCACTGTGATTACTGAATTCAGCACAAACATATAGTGAAAGGGAATCCCACTATAGCACTTGTAATTTGAAATATCCATTCTAGACACATTAACTTTTTTAGTTTGGAGACCCAAGTATTAGTGTCCACTCTACCACATACTTACTGTGTAATCTTAGACAAGCTGCTTAAACTCCCTGAGCTTTAATAATTAACTGAAAGACAAAGATAGTATCTGTTATACTAACCTAAATCAGAGGTTGCTGAGAGACTCAAACAGGAAATCATACAATGGACTATTAGGTGGCATATCTCCTACATTAGGTTAACTTTTTTCTGAGGGAGGGACTGTTTATAATTTATTTATCTTGCCGATGACCATGTAGCTCATGATAGACATTCTGTAAAATCTTGTTAACTTTTATGGAACTTTTACCCAATAATTTTCCCACAAAAGATTTTGTTAATGATGAAGATGATAATCTCTTGTGAAAGATATATAATATATTATAAATTCACAGTCTTTCTAAATCCTAAAGGTTCACTGCTATACACTGGTACTCATGAAGAAAAGTTTTACATATCAGTACTGGACATCTTCCCAAGGCAATTCTAGCACAGAAACTGATAAACACACAGAATATGTTTAATAAATGTTTATTGAATAAATGCCAGTCTTATTTACTGCCACACATACCCATTCTTGTTTGGCCCCATGAGAAATCTATAGGGATAGCTACTACTTAGGCAATTAGAGATCCCAGAATATTAAGGAGTCCAGGAGACCAATGGAAATCAGTCATAAACTATTATTGGAGATACACTGATACTGATAAAAAGCCATGCAGTGAAATAATAGCTGCTATTTATTGAATTCCTATTATATACTTCACATACATTGTTCCAGGTCTGTTAGTCTCTAACTCTTTCTCTCACTCTCTTCATTGCTAGAAACCCTTGGAGAAGTACCTATCCCAAGGTCATGGAAGCATGAAGAACCAACCATCTCAACAATGTGAGCCAATCACCTTTATTTTAGTTATTTGTAGAATGAGGAACTTCATGTAGATGACCTTTGATTCCTTCCATCTCTAATGTGATATATTTCTCTCACTTATTTTTTTATTTAATTTTTTAATTTTTAATTTTATTCATTTTAGAGAGGAGAGAGAGAGGGAGAGAGAGAGACAGAGTGAGAGAGACAGGGGGGAGGAGCTGGAAGCATCAACTCCCATATGTGCCTTGACCAGGCAAGCCCAGGGTTTCGAACCGGCGACCTCAGCATTTCCAGGTTGACGCTTTATCCACTGCACCACCACAGGTCAGGCTCTCTCACTTATTAGACTCAAATATTACCCAAGACATTTTGTTTTGAAAGGTATTCTTATACGTTTTTATTTTGTAATTAATAGGCTACATTTAGTTGTGTTAGGTAACTAGTCAAGAATGCTCTTTAAGTTATACTAAAGGTATTTAACCTAAAGGTAATTTTAGACTGGTAACATATTTAGTGAAGTATGTTAGATACTGTTTAAAGAAAAAATTTTATGCGACTTTTCAGTATCCATTTTTAGGTTGTTTTTTAATCAATATTTTGGTTTGAGGTTTGTGTTTGAGTGGTGGTGATAATGGTTGATTGTGTTGTTTTAAACATAGCCTGACTAGCAAATTCACTTACTATATTATCTTTCCATTTATGTATTTGTTCTCTGAATGCAATACAGACAATTCTGTATATATCCTTTTTATTTATTTATTTTGGGAGAGGGGTGAGGCAGACTGACAGGGACAGACAGACAGGAAGGGAAAGAGATGAGAAGCATCAGCTCATAGATGTGGCACCTTAGTTGTTCATTGATTGCTTTCTCATATGTGCCTTGACCAGGGGGCTCCAGCTGAGCCAGTGACCCCTTGCTCAAGCCAGTGACCTTGGGCTCAAGCCAGAGACCTTGGGCTTTAAGCCAGTGACCTTGGGTTCAAGCTAGGCTCAAGCCAACGACCATGGAGTCATGTCTATAATCTCACTCTCAAGCCAGCAACCCTGTGCTCAAGGTGATGAGCCTGTGCTTAAGCCGGTGACCTCGTGGTTTCAAAACTGGGTCCTCAGCATACCAGGCCTATGCTGTATCCACTGCGCCACTCCCTGGTCAGGCTGAATTACCATTTATATGAATTTATTTTCTTCACTTGGCTCAGGAGCTATCTTGGACTTGAACCCTGGCTGTAGCATTTACTAACTTTGTGACTTTGGAGAAGGTATTCCGCATTTCTGATGTTAGTTTTTTTCTTATCAAGTGGAGGTAATAGCACATACCTCAAAATGTTGATGTGAGAATTAAATGAGAAATTGTTTATAAAATATAAACTTAGTGTTTAGCATGAAAGATATTATTATGTTTTTTACCCTTCCCTAAATTAATTATTCTGTAGGACACTTACACAACAGAGTATTTATTTAGAAATGTATATATCAGTTTTTATTTCTTTTGCTCTTTTAAAAATATATGTTTAGTGTCACGTTTTGTTCTTGTTTGTATGTCAAGAACTCATTGGGAAGACAGTTAAGATTAATTTATGAAAATAAGCCTTTCTTCATTAGTTATTAGAGAAATGCAAATCAAAACTACAATGAGATACCACCTCACCCCTGTTAGATTAGCTGTTATCAACAAGACGGGTAATAGCAAATGTTGGAGAGGCTGTGGAGAAAAAGGAACCCTCATTCACTGTTGGTGGGACTGTAAAGTAGTACAACCATTATGGAGGAAAGTATGGTGGTTCCTCAAAAAACTGCAAATAGAACTACCTTATGACCCAGCAATCCCTCTACTGGGTATATACCCCAAAACCTCAGAAACATTGATACGTGAAGACACATGTAGCCCCATGTTCATTGCAGCACTGTTCACAGTGGCCAAGACATGGAAACAACCAAAAAGCCCTTCAATAGAAGACTGGATAAAGAAGATGTGGCACATATACACTATGGAATACTACTCAGCCATAAGAAATGATGACATCAGATCATTTACAGCAAAATGGTGGGATCTTGATAACATTATAAGGAGTGAAATAAGTAAATCAGAAAAAAACAAGAACTACATGATTCCATACATTGGTGGAACATAAAAATGAGACTAAGAGACATGGACAAGAGTGTGGTGGTTACCAGGGGTGAGGGGAGGGAGGACATGGGAGGGAGGGAGGGAGAGAGTTAGGGGGAGGGGGAGGGGCACAGAGAACTAGATAGAGGGTGGCGGAGGACAATCTGACTTTGGGCGAGGGGTACGCAACATAATTTAATGACAAAATAACCTAGACATGTCTTCTTTGAATATATGTACCCTGATTTATTAATGTCATCCCATTACCATTAATAAAAATTTATTTAAAAAAAAAACAAAAAACATGCAAATATCCCAGAGAAGGTTAATTTAAGCCTACATGAGCACAATAAAATTTTTGATCCTGAGTTTTTTGAATTGATAATGTCTACCTGGTATGTAATAGTTGCTTAATAAATATGTTTTCTTCCTAAAAAAAAAAAAAAAAAGAAAAGAAGCCTTTCATGGCTATTAAAACTATTGTTACATCAAAACAAAATCTTTTGGTGGTTCTTGTTTCTGTTGAAGAATCATTTGAATTTAAAAATAACAATAGAAATCTTTGTAACAAATTAGATATCAAAATGTTAAACATGAGTTAGGATTCAAGGTTAATTAGAATAAAAAGGAATTGAAAATCTTATCATGATACTTTTCCTCAGAATCTGAAAGTCATCTGAGTTTGCTATCTGCTTTTTCTCTCTGTACCAGTGAATTTGTACAGTGAATTTGTGGCATCTGATCTTGAAGATGCTAAAGAACAAACAGAATTAACAGAATGGAAGAAACTTTCACTATATACAATGATTTGGGATGTCAAATGCAGTAAGTTTGCATGCCTTTTCATCATAATTTGACAACCGACTATACCTTAATTAAAACAGGGAGCTGCTGGGTATTCTTTTGTGCTTTATAGTGTGCTTCACAGTCAGATATAAATTATTTTTATCTTAATTTCATTTTTTCTTCTTTCTTTCTTTCTTTTTTTTTATTATGTGAGAGGCAGGGAGGCAGAGACAGATTCCCGCATGCACCCCAACTGGGATCCACCCAGAAAACCTCCTACTGAGTGATGCTGTGCCCATCTGGCGCTGCTGCTTCATTGTTCAGCAACCGAGCTATTTTAGCACCTGAGGTGAGGCCATGGAGCCGTCCTCAGCACCTGGGGCCAACTTGCTCAAATCATTTGAGCCATGGCTGCAGGAGGGAAAGAGAGAGAGAGAAGAGAGAGAGGAGACAGAGAGAGAGAGAGAGAGCGAGAGAAGGAGGAGGGGTGGAGAAGCAGATGGGTGCTTTTCCTGTGTGCCCTGACTGGGAATTGAAACCAGTACTTCCACACGCTGGCCCGACGCTCTACCACTGAAACAACCGGCCAGGGCCTATCTTAATTTCATAGAGTTGTTTTAATGAGGAAGTTGTTATTCACTCTTCAAGAATCACTTTTTAAAATTAAAATTAAAATTTTTATTTATTTTTTTAGCAAATGAATGAGAGACAGACAGCCAGGAAGGGAGAGAAATGAAAAACATCACCTCATAGTTGTCATTTTAGTTGTTTACTGATTGCTTCTCATATGTGTCTTGACCAGGATGGGGGGAGTTCAGCTAAGCCAGTGACCCTTTGCTCAAGCCAGCAACCGTAAGATCATGTTGATGCTCCTATACTTGGGGTTTTAAAACTAGGACCTGAGTGTCCCATGTCGATGCTCTATCTACTACGCCACTACCAGTCAGGCTATTTTAATTTTTAAAAATATTTTATTTATTGATTTTTAGAGAGAGGAGAGAGAGAAAGGGCTGGGAGGAACAGGAAGCATCAGCTCGTAGTAGTTGCTTCTTGTATGTGCCTTGACCAAGCAAACCCAGGGTTTCAAACCAGCAACCTCATTATTCCAGGTTGATGCCATACGCAATATGCCACCACTGGTCAGACAAGAGCCACTTTTTAAAATAGAAAACAGATTAGTTTAAAAGTCTTACTTCATTGTATTATGTATGAGTACATATATATGTATATATGTAATATGTATGAGAACATATATAATCAAAGATTTAATCTTTATTATTGGTCAAGTAGCACTGGCAGTATTGTAATTTGTTAAGGGTTCTAAATCATGATTTAGAGGACTTGAGCCAAAATCTCAACTTTGCTACTATCTGGTTGAAGCTGATCATAGGGATTCGGAAGAGGCTTAATCTCTGTGGAACTCAGGTTTTCTCTGTGAAATCGGGTTAGCAATATGTTAAGGCTGCCTTGAGTTTTTTTTGTTTTGTTTTTTTTCTGAAGCTGGAAACGGGGAGAGACAGTCAGACTCCCGCATGCGCCCCACCGGGATCCACCTGGCACGCCCACCAGGGGCAACGCTCTGCCCACCAGGGGGCGATGCTCTGCTGCGACCAGAGCAACTCTAGCGCCTGGGGCAGAGGCCAAGGAGTCATCCCCAGCGACTGGGCCATCTTTGCTCCAATGGAGCCTTGGCTGCGGGAGGGGAAGAGAGAGACAGAGAGGAAGGGGGGCGTGGAGAAGCAAATGGGCGCTTCTCCTATGTGCCCTGGCCAGGAATCGAACCCGGGTCCCCCGCACGCCAGGCCGATGCTCTACCGTTGAGCCAACTGGCCAGGGCCTGCCTTGAGATTTTGAGGCTTATTTCTGACAAATAATCTGAAAACTTTCTTTAAAGAATGAAGAATTATATTGATATATTAAAAATGTTTATTGACAGTAGCAATTTAATCTCACAGTGCATCCATGAGTGGGTGGCATTTGTGGTAAATTTCCTTCTTAAGTTCTCATTTCCCCTCTCTTCTATTTCCAACCCCAGAGACTTCTAGAATTACTTTTCAGATTATGACTTGGTCCTGAGACCAGAGAGGGAGTATCTGAAGTCCTCCTGTCAGTGAGACCTAGTTTAGACATAATAACCATCAGCCTGCTCTTGAAGCTTGAAGCCCAGGACTACATATCATAAGGAAGGAATGCAGCAGGAGAAAAGATTTGTGGAAATAATTGGCACATGTGCCTGACAGCATCTGCTGCAAGTGAGCTTGCAGAATTGATAGGAGTGCTTCTTACTCTTAATGACATTGTTTCCTATGCCTCTCATCTTGTGTGTGGTATAGGTAAGGTCCTTACCATGCTTCTCATACCTTGGGCAAGCAATGGGCAGTAGTTTCAGTTCTGTCAGGTTTGGAAACCGGAAGACAGAGAGCCCAGAGGATTTCAACCTTAGTTTGCTTTGACCTAGCTAATTAAATTTTGCTGTTTCCTGTGGGTGATACAGGAGTCTTCTCAATCCTGATACCTGACTGTGACCAGAGAAGGCAGTAGATATTGACTTGTGCATTGACTTCTTCATAAAGTCATCTTATAGCTTGTTAGGAAAATCTGATAAGCCTTGAAGTCAAGGCAGAGCAGAGTTTACTTGGAGAGGACAGTCTGAGGGTTGCCTTCCAGAGGTGGAGGATTGATGAAGAGCAAAAGTCTGAAGAGCATTGGATAAACCATGAATTGCTCTGTGACATTTCTCTCTTTCTGGAACTCAGTTTTCTTATAATATATAAAATAATATTCTCTGAGGTCCTTTCTGGTTTCCCCTTTGCTCCTTTTTATCCCTTTGATAAAGCCTACAATTTATCTGTAAAATCCAGACTCTGTCATGAAGTATGAATCGGTTACCTAGTTAAACATGAACCACAACACAAGTGGATCCTGACAGGCTGCTGCAGGGACTCTGCATCTGATTCGAGAAATAGAAGAGACACTATTGTCCATATTGTCAAGTCTCTGAAACATAGTTGCATGGTAGCCAGGAACAAACTGGATTAGTTTTAGCTGCTACAGTCACACCCTAAGTTTCCTTTTTGAAAAGGATGATGCCCCTAATTTAGATGTCTGCTTTAAATGCTGTCTTTTTTTTTTTTTTTTTTCTTTCCCCTCCAGCATTCCATCAGCTGAGATGGTAAAATAGAACACTGGGCAACTGCATTTGAAAAATGAGTATTGGCAATTATTTAGAGACTATATATTAAAGGTTTTAAATTTTACTGACTAGGTTTTTTTCCCTCCTCCATACAGTTGCTCTTATATCTTTTAGGTTTTTGAAAAAGCATCTCCCTCCACTCCCATTTTTAAATAGGGAATTCATTCCTTAGATAGTTGGAATACTTTTTATGGGACTGAGCTCCTAGAAACCAACTGTCCTTTTTGGTCTGGCACACAGACAAATGATCAACCCACAGAACTACCATGGAGTTATTTCTGAGGCCCATGGAGATTTCTTTGTTGTCTTTACTGAGGTTAGGTAGCTTGAGGCTCTCCTCATGTCTATTACTTTTTGCAACTTCTCCTCTGGGCCTGTGTCTCCATTACCAGGACCCCTCAAAAGGCTTTTAAAACCAAACCTACCCTCTAGAGATCAATACACAATGGTTGAATTAAGGTAGAATAACTTGATCTGATACTGGAGGTTTCATTAACCTGGGAACTGATGCTCAGAGAAACATGAGTGATTTTCTTCTTTATCCTGTGGAGGAAACAAAACCAAACACAATTCAGTGAAAGAAAGATTAGAGGTGGTGTGAAAGAAATGCCTAACAGTATACATTTGAATGTATCATATTTCTAACCTATAATCCTTATTTTTCTTCTTTTTCTTTTTCTTTTTTTTTAGCGAGAGAGACAGAGACAGAGAAAGGAACAGATAGGGACAGACAGGAAGAGAGAGATGAGAAGCATCAATTCTTTGTTGTGGTACCTTAGTTGTTCATTGATTGCTTTCTCATATGTGCCTTTACCAGGTGTGCTGCAGTTGAGCCAGTGACCCCTTGCTCTAGCCAGTGACCTTGGGCTCAAGCCAGCGACCTTTGGGGTCAAGCCAGTGACCATGGGGTCATGTCTATGATCCCACGCTCAAGCCAGTGACCCTGTGCTCAAGCTGGATGAGCCCATGCTCAAGCTGGTGACCTTGAGGTTTTGAACTTGGGTCCTCTGCGTCCCAAGGCAATGCTCTCTATCCACTGTGCCACCATCTGGTCAGGCCTTATATTTCTTCCGATTTGCATAATAATTTCAGCTTTTTTTCTTTTTGACCAATTATTAGGGGATTATATCTCCTAATAATTTCACTTGAAACTTCCTTTGTCTTAGTCTAGTAGTCAGTGGGCTGTTACAAAACACTTAAATTATGCAGAAGGGATAACTTATAAAGCAAATAAGAACTTCAAAGTTTGGGATTTTTTTGGTATATTATTATTTTTTTAATGTTTGTTATATTGATTTTAGAGAGAAAGGAAGGGAGAAAGGGAAGGAGTGACAGGAACATTGATCTGTTCCTGTATGTGCCCTGACTGGGGATCGAACTGGCAAGGTCTGCGCTTCAGGATGATGTTCTATTCATCTGAGGTATCTGGCCCAGGCAGTGTATTTTTTTTAAAGTAGAATTTCCCCATATATTTATATGCAACATATACACATTCATATGTACCTTTTTTACTTTTACTCTGACATTTCTGTAGCATATTTCAAACACAATACCAGAGAGAAATGTTTTCTTCCCTAGGTACTTACAAGAAAGAGATAAAAGGAATTCTGTCTCCATTCACTAGCATTTAATAAAATTTAGTTCAACTGATTGTATTCACACTAGGACCAGCATATTGGTTAGTTGCAGATAGCAGGTCAATCCAGAACGTCCACTTTCTTGACTCAGATGGAACTACTTTAATATTCTCAGTTTAAAAAATCTAACTGTTTTACCTTTACAGAACTATAGCACTTGCACCCAGAAGAGATACTGAGTTATTTCCCAAAAACATCATTTCAGAGGGCATATGTTAGTGTCTGTGAATTTGTCTTTTGGTTTGAGGTCTTCACAATATTTTTTATAAGAAGAAATCTGATCAAACAACCTGACCAGGTGGTGATGCAGTAGATAGAGCGTCGGACTGGACATGGAGGACTCAGGTTCGAAACCCTGAGATTGCCAGCATGAACGCGGGCTCACTCAGCTTGAGTGAAGGCTCACCAGCTTGAGCAAGGGGTCACTTGCTCTGCTGTATCCCCCTGGTCAAAGCACATAGGAGAAAGCAATCCATGAACAACTAAGGAGCTGCAATGAAGAACTGATGCTTTGATGCTTCTCATCTCTCTCCCTTCCTGTCTGTCCCTATCTGTCCCTCTCTCTGACTCTTGCTCTGTTTCTGTAAATAAATAAATAAATAATCAAACAAATTGCTGTGTTTACTATAAGGAAGAATGTTGTTAATGTGTGCATTATCTCTATCAGGACTTAGTAGAAAGATATATCTCATTTCTCATGAATAATTGGGCTCTCCTATACAACTAGTTTAGTTTTTTCTCAGAGATATTGAGAACCTTAATATTGGTTGTATATCCTTCTGTGTTAGCTACTTGAAAATCTAGACATAGCTCAGTTTACATCCAATAATTCAACAGAGATTAGAGTTAGGATCTCCTATGTTTGTAACCAGATATGTTTGTTTTTGCTATATTTAAGATGGTTTATTTACCCAACCCAACATTTAGATCACATGACCCCACAGAGAACTTTTGTTATTTTCAGATAGAAGAGGTAGATAGGAAGATACAGACTGGCCTGAATAACAAAATATTATAATTTAGAAAAAGCCACTATTATGGAAATAGAAGGTTTGAAACTGTAACTATTTCAGAAAATCTAGGCTATAAATTCACTTTATACTACAGTGCTTCAATTAAGAAAAGAATTAGTTACCACTTAAAGTCTTTTACATATAGTGTTTGATATCATCATTAGGACTAGATTTATCTACACTATTCTATTTTCAATATGTAGTCCTGTGATATGTCGTGGCTTTTTTCAGTCTTATAAACTCCTTTATCATTCTGAGGTCTTATAACCTTAATTTACGTTAGATTAAAATTTTGGTGATGTAAAAGATTTACTAATACATGTTTCGTTTCCTAAGGTGGGTAGTGGCTGCGGAGTGTACATTTTATTATTTGTTAAACAGTCCCTATATGTTATATATTGTCCTTTCTATGTATATTTTATAATAAATACTATTAAAATTAATTATTAAAATTATTCTGTGAACTGGACCTACTTTTTATTTTTAAAAAAGTTAATTGGTGGTTTTTTCATTTTCAGAGAACAGATAGAGTTATTCCTTGGTAGTTCAGAAGATAGGTTCAGTTCTGTGAGTGTATGTGTGCTAAAGGGATAACAGACATTCACAGATTACTTTTATATCCAAAATTGAACATTCAGTTTGTACTTACAGACTTTCTAAACAGGATAGAATCAAACCTTGAAGTGCTGGCTGTATTTATTTGACTTGGATCATTTTTCTACTGAATGAAAACTTCGCCAAAACTCAAAATCACTTTTTTAATACATTTATTGGGTGTGACACTGGTTAACAAAATTTTACAGGCTTCAGGTGCACAATTCTATAGTACATCATCAGTACACTGTATTGTGTGTTCACCACTCTATCCATTATCATTTATCCCCCCATCCCCTCCTCCACATCTCCCAACCCCCACACTCACCCTGGCAGTCACCACACTGTTGTCTATGTAAGTGAGGTTATTTTCTTTTTTCTTTTTACTCAATCCCTCCACCCCTTCTAGTCCCCTACAACAGCTGCCAGCATGATCTCTGTCTATGAGTCTCTATTTTGTTTTTTAGTTCATTTGATTTTACATATGAGTGAAATCATATAGTACTTGTCTTTCGCTGACTGGCTTATTTTACTTAGCATAATGCTGTCCAAGATCATTCATGCTGTCACAAAAGGTAAGATTTCCTTTTGTTTTTATGGCTGAGTAGTATTCCACTGTGTAAATGTACCACAGCTTTTCTGTCTACTCATCTGCTGATGTGCACTTGGGCTTCTTCCAAATCATGGCTATTACAGATACCACTGCAATGAACATTCTTTCGAATTAATGTTTTATGTTTCTTCAGATAAGTTCCCAGAAGTGGAATTGCTGAGTCATAAAGCAGTTACATTTTTAATTTTCTTTCTTATTTTTTTTTTAAACTAAGTGAGAGACAGGGAGGCAGAGACAGACTCCTGTATGCGCCTTGACCAGGATTCACCCTGCAAGTCCCTACCAGGCAATGCTCTGCCCATCTGGGTTGTTGCTATGCTGCTTAGCAACCCAGCTATTTTAGTGCCTGAGGCGAGGCTGTGGAGCCATCTTCAGCACCTGGGACCAATGTGTTCAAATCAGTTGAGCCATGACTGCAGGAAGAGAAGAGAGAGAGAGAGAGAGAGAGAGAGAGAGAGAGAGAGAAAGAGAGAGAGAGAGAGAGAGAGAGAAAGAGAAAGAAAGAAATAGATTGGGGAGAGTGGGGAGAAGCAGATGGTTGCTTCTCCTGTGTGCCTTGACTGGGAATCAAACCCAGGACTTCCACATGCCGGGCTGCCACTCAACTGCTGAGCCAAGTGCCCATGGCCCATTTTAAATTTTCTTTAAAAAAGATGTTATTTATTGATTTTAGAGGAGAGAGAGAGAAAGGGTGGGGAGTGGGGAGCTTCAACTCGTAGTTGCTTCTTACATGTGCCTTGGACTAGGCAAGCCTGGGGCTTTGAACTGGTGATTTCAATATTCCAGGTCAACACTCCATCCACTGTGCCACCAAAGGTCAGGCGATTTTGAATTTTTTGAGGTAACTCCATACCATTTTCCACAGTGGCTGCACCAGTCTGCAGTCCCACCAACAGTGCACAAGGGTTCCCTTTTCTCTATGACCCTGTCTGCACTTGTTATTTGTTGATTTATTGATGATAGCCCTGTTGACTGTTACGAGGTGCTATCTCATTGTGATTTGAATTTGCATTTCTCTAATGATTAGTGACATTGAGCATTTTTTCATGTCTATTGGCTGTCTGTATGTTATCTTTTGGAAAGTGTCCATTCAGATCCTTTGTCCATTTTTTAATTGGATTATTTGTATTTTTGGTGTTGAGTTGTATAAATTCTGTATTAATTTTGGATATTAACCCCTTATCAGATGTATTGGCAAATATGATCTCCCATTCAGTGGGTTGTCTTTTCATTTTGTTGATGGTTTCCTTTGCTGTGCAAAAACTTTTCAGTTTGATTTAGTCCCATTTTTACATTTTTTCTTTTATTTCCTTGCCTGAGGAGGTATATTAGAAAACAATATTGCTAGGAGAAATGTCTGAGATTTTACATCTATTTTCTTATTTTTATGTTTCAAATATAACATTTAAGTCTTTAATCCATTTTGAGTTTATTCCTCTGTATGGTGTAAGAAGGTGGTCTAGTTTCATTAATGAGGTGACATTAATCAATCAGGGTACATATGTTGAGAGAAAACATTTCCAGGTTATTTTGACTTTGATTATGTTGCATTCCCATCACCCAAAGTCATATAGTCTTCCGTCACCTTCTATCTGGTTTTCTTTGTGCCCCTTCTTTCCCCCCACCACCTTCCTTCCCCTCCCCACTCCTGGTAACCACCACACTCTTGTCCATGTCCCTGAGCCTCATTTTTATGTCCCACCTATGTATGGAATCATATAGTTCTTAGTTTTTTCTGATTTACTTATTTCACTCAGTATAATGTTATCAAGATCCATCCATGTTGTTATAAATGATCCGATGTCATCATTTCTTATGGCTGAGTAGTATTCCATAGTATATATGCACCACATCTTCTTTATCCAATCATCTATTGAAGGGCTTTTTGGTTGTTTCCATGTCTTGGCCACTGTGAACAATGCTGCAGTGAACATGAGGCTGCATGTGTCTTTACGTACCAATGATTTTGAGTTATGGGCATATATTCCCAGTAGAGGGATTGCTGGGTCACATGGTAGTTCTATTTTTAGTTTTTTGAGGAATCACCATACTTTCTTCCATAATGGTTGTACTACTTTACAGTCCCACCAACAGTGAATGAGGGTTCCTTTTTCTCCACAGCCTCTCCAACACTTGTTGTTACCTGTCTTGTTGATAATAGCTAATCTAACAGGTGTGAGGTGGTATCTCATGGTAGTTTTGATTTGCATTTCTCTAATAACTAATGAAGATGAGCATCTTTTCATATATCTGTTGGCCATTTGTATTTCTTCCTGTGAGAAGTGTCTGTTCATGTCCTCTTCCCATTTTTTTAATGGATTGTTTGCTTGTTTGTTGTTGAGTTTTATAAGTTCTTTGTATATTTTGGATATTAGGCCCTTATCTGTGCTGTTGTTTGAAAATATCTCCCATTTAGTTGGCTGTCTGTTTGTGTTGTTGTCAGTTTCTTTTGCTGAGCAAAAGCTTCTTAGTCTGATGTAGTCCCATTCATTATTTATCTTTGCTTTCACTTCCCTTGCTTTTGGAGTCAAATTCATAAAGTGCTTTTTGTAACCAAGGTCCATGAGTTTAGTACCTATGTTTTCTTCTATGTAATTTATTGTTTCAGGTCTTATATTTAGGTCTTTGATCCATTTTGAATTAATTTTAGTACAAGGGGACAAGCTGTAGTCGAGTTTCATTCTTTTGCATGTGGCTTTCCAGTTTTCCCAGCACCACTTTTTGAAGAGGCTTTCTTTTCTCCATTGTGTGTTGTTGGCCCCTTTATTGAAAATTATTTGACAATATATATGTAGTTTTATTTCTGGGCTTTCTATTCTGTTCCATTGGTCTGAGTGTCTATTTTTCTGCCAATACCATGCTGTTTTGATTATTGTGGCTCTATAATATAATTTGAAGTCAGGTATTGTAATGCCCCCAGCATCGTTCTTTTTCCTTAGGATTGCTCTGGCTATTCGGGGGTTCCATATAAACCTGATGATTTATATGGCTATATGGTTTATATGGCTATTCCATATAAACCTGATGATTTTTTGTTCCATTTCTTTTAAAAAATGACACGAGTTCTTTCTCTTTCCTTGGTGAGTCTTGCAAAGGGTTTGTCAATTTTGTTGATCTTTTCAAAGAACTGGCTCCTTGTTTTATTAATTTTTTTTCTATAATTTTTCTGTTTTCTTTTTCATTTATTTCTGCTCTGATTTTTATTATTTCCTTTCTTCTGCTGGTTTTGGGTTGTCTTTGTTCTTCTTTTTCTAGTTCCTTAAGATGTGAAGTTAAGGCCCTGGCCGGTTGGCTTAGTAGTAGAGTGTCGGCCTGGCATGCGGAAGTCCCGGGTTCGATTCCCAGCCACGGCACACAGGAGAGGCACCCCATCTGCTTCTCCACCCCTCCCCCTCTCCTTCCTCTCTGTCTCTCTCTTCCCCTCCTGCAGCCAAGGCTCCATTGGAGCAAAGATGGCCCAGGCGCTAGGGGTGGCTCCATGGCCTCTGCCCCAGGCGCTAGAGTGGCTCTGGTCACAACAGAGCGACGCCCCAGATGGGCAGAGCATTGCCCCCTGGTGGGCGTGCTAGGTGGATCCCGGTCGGGCACATGCAGGAGTCTGTCTGACTGCCTCCCCGTTTCCAGCTTCAGAAAAATACAAAAAAGAAAAAAAAAAAAGATATGAAGTTAAGTGGTTTAATTGGGCTCTCTCTTGTTTGTTCATATAGGCCTGTAGTGATATGAACTTCCCTCTTATTACTGCTTTTGCTGCATCCCAGAGATTCTGATATGTTGTATTGTTATTTTTGTTTGCCTGTATGTATCTCTTGATCTTCGTGCTATTTCTTCTTTGACCCACTCATTTTTTAAGTTTAGTTTCCACATTTTTGTGGGTTTTTTTCCCTCTTTTTTGCAGCTGAATTCTAGTTTCAAGGCTTTATGATCAGAAAGTATTCTTGTTATAATTTCAATCTTTCTGAATTTCTTGATGTTATTTTTGTGGCCCAACATATGGTCAATTCTTGAAAATGTTCCATGTACACTAGAGAAAAATGTATGCTCTGGCATTTGGGATGAAATGTCCTGTATATGTCTATCATATTCAATTGTTCTAGTGTTTCATTTAAGGCCAATATTTCTTTATTGATTTTTTGTTTGGATGACCGATCTATAGCCATCAGCAGTGTATTGAGGTCTCCAAGTATGATTGTATTTTTGTCTTTAGGTCAGTCAGTAGCTGTCTTATATATTTTGGTGCTCCTTGGTTTGGTGCATATATAATAAGAAGTGTTATGTTTTCTTGATTCAATGTCCCCTTTACCATTATGAAATGACCGTATTTGTCTCTGATTACCTTTGCTGTCTTGTAGTCAGCATTGTTAGATATGAGTATGGCTACACCTGCTCTTTTTGGATATTATTTGCTTGGAGTATTGGTTTTCCAACCTTTCACTTCAAATTTGTTTTTATCCTTGTATCTTAGATGTGTTTCTTGTAGGCAGCATAGAGTTGGATTTTTTTTTTAGTCCATTCTGCTACTCTGTGTCTTTTTATTGGTGAGCTCAATCCATTTACGTTTAATGTAATTATTGACATTTGAGGGTTTCCTATTGCCATTGTATATATTGCTTTCTGATAGTATTGTATCTTGTTTGGTTTTTCTCTTTTATTTTTCTGTCATTTGTTTTTGTTTGGTTGTAATCTATACTTCTTTTCTCTGTTACTTCTTTTTTCAAGCCGTGTACTTCTGTGTTAGTTTTTTCAGGGGCGGTTACCATTAAGTAATGGAAAGCCTACATATCATGTTCATTGTAGTACATTATCTCATGAGTGCTTCTGCACTCCATCCTCCTTTGCTACTGTTAAGCTTTGTCCTCTCCCCTTTTTTGTTTCTTTGTCACAGATTAATCTTGTTTTTATTGCCATCTTGATGGAGATTTTACTTGTAGTTTTGTTTTGTTTTGTTCTTTGTGTCTCATTGGAAAACTCCCTTTAGTATTTCCTGAAGTGGGGGGTTTCTGGTGATAAATTCCCTCATCTTTTCTGTATTTGTGAATGTTTTTATTTCTCCTTCGTATTTCAAGGATAACTTTGATGGGTATAGTATTCTTGGCTGGAAGTTCCTCTCTTTCAAAACTTTAAATAATTGGGGCCCACTCTCTTCTAGCTTGTAGAGTTTCTGCTGAGAAATCTGTTGATAATCTAATAGGCCTTCCTTTATATGTTGTATTCTTCTTTTAGCTGGCTGCCTTGAGAATTTTTCCTTTGTCATTGGTTTGTGCCAATTTCATTATGATGTGCCTTGGAGTAGGTTTGTTGTGGTTAAGATAACTCGGAGTTTTGTTTGCTTCTTGAATTTGAGGCTTTAGTTCTTTTCACAGGCTTGGGAAGTTCTCGTCTATTATTTGTTTGAATATGTCCTCCCTTCCATTTTCTCTCTCTTCTCCTTCTGATATACCCATTATTCTTATGTTGTTCTTTCTGATGGAGTCAGACAATTCCTGTAGGGCTATCTCATTTTATTTAATTTGTGAGTCTCTCTCCTCTCTGTAGTACCTCTAGTTGCCTGTCTTCTATGTCACTAATCCTCTCCTCTGTGTGGCCTGTTCTATTGACTAAGCTTGTTACCTTGTTTTTCAGTTCATGAATTGAGTTTTTCAATTCTGTTTGATTCATTTTCATTGTTTCAATTTCCTTAGTGAAGTATTCTTTCTGGTCATTGAGTTGTTTTTTGAGCTCCCTAAATTGCCTGTTTGTGCTTTCTTGTATATCCCTGAGTATTTTTAGGACTTCAATTTTAAATTCTCTGTCATTTAACGACAAGGTTTTTAAGCTTTTGAAATTGTTTTATATAGATTTTTCCTCATCTATCTGAGCTACATCACTGTCTTTTGTATCCATAATATTCTATTTATTTTTCTTTAATGGCATTTGAGAGTGGTATTGTTAATAACACTAATAAGAGTTGATAAAAAATGTTTTTTTGAGAAAATGCAGTGAAAAACTGAACATTCTATTCTGCTAAGTGGAACAAAAATACATAGAATGGAGGGCCTGGGTTGGGGGGAGTGATACAGAGGCAAAAAATGAGGCAAGAACCCACAAAATGCCACAAGGAAAAAACTTGGATCAGGAATAAAATAATTTGTTTGTAAATGATGGTTGAATGAGAGAAATAATGTAAGAGAAAAGGAAAAAAAAAGAGAAAAAGAAAAAGAATATAGTGAAAAATGAAAATTCTATTGTATTAAGTGGCACAAAAACTATAGAATGGAGAGATCCAGAATTGGGAGAAATGCTAAGAGATAAAAAGTGGAGTAAAAAGCACACAAAATGCCACAAAAAATTTGAATTCAGAATAAAATAATTTGTCAGTGAGATCGAATGAGAGAAAAAGTGAGAGAGAAAAGAAGAAACAGAGAGAGAAAAATATTGAGTTAAGTTTTTTGTAATATAACACTCATAGAAATAAAAAGAATGGCAAATGTAACACCTATGGGTAATACTGTTCAAAATGAAAAGAAAAGAATAAAACAGAAAGAGGATAAAATGACCAAGGTGAAAGGAAAAAGAAAAAGAAAAAATACAAGAAAAAAATAGAAAAGTTATAAAGACTGGATATTTCCTGGTTTTGAGAAGTTATCTTCCTTTTTCTTTCTTCTCTCTCTCTTTTTTTAATTTTTTTAATTTATTTTATTTTAATTTTTTTAATTAAATTTAATGCAGTGACATTGATAAATCAGGGTACATATGTTGAGAGAAAATATCTCTAGATTATTTTGACATTTGATTGTGCTGTATACCCCTCCCGCAAAGTTAAATTGTCTTCTGTCACCTTCTATCTGGTTTTCTTTGTGCCCCTCCCCTCCCCTAACCCCTCTCTCCTTCACCCCCTCCCCCCTCCCCCAACCTCCCACCCCTGTTGCCATCACATTCTTGTTCATGTCTCTGAGTCTCATTTTTATGTCCCACCTATGTATGGATTCATCTTAGTTTTTTTTTTTCTGATTTACTTATATCACTTCGTATAATGTTGTCAAGGTCCATCCATGTTATTGTAAATGATCCGATGTCATCATTTCTTATGGCTGAGTAGTATTCCATAGTATATATGTACCAAAGTTTTTTAATCCACTCGTCCTCTGACGGACACTTGGGCTGTTTCCAGATCCTCGCTATTGTGAACAATGCTGCCACAAACATGCGGGTGCATTTTTCCTTTTCAAGCCATTCTATGGTGTCCTTGGGGTATATTCCTAAAAGTGGGATAGCTGGGTCAAAAGGCAGTTTGATTTTCAGATTTTTGAGGAATCTCCACACTGTTTTCCACAGTGGCTGCACCAGTCTGCATTCCTACCAGCAGTGCAGGAGGGTTCCCTTTTCTCCACATCCTCGCCAGCACTTATTCTGTGTTGTTTTATTGATGAGCGCCATTCTGACTGGTGTGAGGTGATATCTCATTGTGGTTTTAATTTGCATTTCTCTAATGATTAGTGATGTTGAGCATTTTTTCATATGCCTATTGGCCATCTGTGTGTCCTCTTTGGAGAAGTGTCTATTCATCTCTTTTGCCCATTTTTGGATTGGGTTGTTTGTCTTCCTGGTGTTGAGTTTTACAAGTTCTTTATAAATTTTGGTTATTAACCCCTTATCAGACGTATTGTCAAATATGTTCTCCCATTGTGTAGTTTGTCTTTTTATTCTGTTCTTATTGTCTTTAGCTGTGCAAAAGCTTTTTATTTTGATATAGTCCCATTTGTTTATCTTGTCTTTTATTTCACTTCCCCGTGGAGATAAATCAGCAAATATGTTGCTCCGAGAGATGTCGGAGAGCTTACTGCCTATGTTTTCTTCTAAGATGCTTATGGTTTCACGGCCTACATTTAAGTCTTTTATCCATTTTGAGTTTATTTTTGTGAGTGGTGTAAGCTGGTGATCTAGTTTCATTTTTTTGCAGGTAGCTGTCCAATTTTCCCAACACCATTTGTTAAAGAGGCTGTCTTTACTCCATTGTATTTCCTTACCTCCTTTGTCAAATATCAGTTGTCCATAGAACTGTGGGTTTATTTCTGGGTTCTCTGTTCTGTTCCATTGATCTATATGCCTGTTCTTATGCCAGTACCAGGCTGTTTTGAGTACAATGGCCTTGTAGTATAACTTGATATCAGGAAGTGTGATACCTCCCACTTTATTCTTCTTTTTTAAGATTGCTGAGGCTATTCGTGTCCTTTTTTGGTTCCATATAAATTTTTGGAATATGTGTTCTATATCTTTGAAGTATGTCATTGGTATTTTAATTGATATTGCATTGAATTTATAGATTGCTTTGGGTAATATAGACATTTTAATGATGTTTATTCTTCCTAACCATGAGCATGGTATATGCTTCCACTTGTTTGTATCTTCCTTGATTTCTTTTATCAATGCTTTGTAATTTTCCGAGTACAAGTCTTTAGTCTCCTTGGTTAAGTTTACTCCTAGGTACTTTATTTTTTTGGTTGTAATTGTGAAGGGGATTGTTTCCTTAATTTCTCTTTCTGACTGTTCATTGTTGGTGTATAAAAATGCCTCTGATTTCTGAGTATTGATTTTATATCCTGCCACTTTGCTGAATTTATTTATCAGGTCCAGTAGTTTTTTCACTGAGACTTTAGGGTTTTCTATATACAATATCATATCATCTGCAAATAATGATAGTTTTACTTCTTCTTTTCCAACTTGAATGCCTTTTATTTCTTCTTCTTGTCTGATTGCTGTGGCTAGGACTTCCAGGACTATGTTAAATAAGAGTGGTGATAGGGGGCACCCCTGCCTTGTTCCTGATCTTAAGGGTATTGCTTTTAATTTTTTCCCATTGAGTATGATGTTGGCTGTGGGTTTCTCATAGATGGCTTTTATCATGTTGAGGTATGTTCCCTGTATTCCCACTTTGCTGAGAGTTTTGATCATGAATGGATGCTGGATTTTATCAAATACTTTTTCTGCATCTATTGAAATTATCATATGGTTTTTCTCCTTCTTTTTGTTTATGTGATGAATCACATTGATTGATTTACGAATATTGTACCAGCCTTGCCTCCCCAGAATAAATCCCACTTGATCATGGTGTATGATTTTTTTCCATGTATTGTTGGATCCGGTTTGCTAATATTTTGTTGAGGATTTTAGCATCTATATTCATCAGAGATATTGGCCTATAATTTTCTTTTTTTGTGTTGTCTTTCCCTGGTTTTTGGAATCAGAATTATGCTCACCTCATAAAAGGAGCTTGGAAGTCTTCCTTCCTCTTGAATTTTTTGAAATAGTTTGAGAAGGATAGGAGTTAGTTCTTCTTTGAATATTTGGTAGAATTCCGTTGTGAAGCCATCGGGCCCCGGACTTTTCTTTGTTGGGAGTTTTTTGATAACTGTTTCGATCTCATTTGGTGTAATCGGTCTGTTTAGGTTTTCTGATTCTTCCAGATTGATTTTTGGAAGATTGTATGTTTCAAGGAATTTGTCCATTTCGTCTAGGTTGTCTAGTTTTTTGGCATACAGTTCTTCATAGTATTTTCTTACAATATTTTGTATTTCTGTTGTGTCAGTTGTTATTTCTCCTCTCTCATTTTTAATTTTATTTATTTGAGTCCTCTCTCTCTTTTTCTTGGTGAGTCTACTTAAAAGTTCATCAATCTTGTTTACCTTTTCAAAGAACCAGCTCCTAGTTTCATTGATCCTCTGTATTGTTTCTTTAGCCTCTATGTCCTTTATTTCTGCTCTGATCTTTATTATTTCCTTCCTTCTACTACATTTGGGCTTTACTTGCTGTTCTTTTTTTAATTCTTTTAGATGCAGGGTTAAGTTGTTTATTTGAGCTTTTTCTAGCTTCTGAAAGTGTGCCTGTAGTGCTATGAACTTTCCTCTCAGCACTGCTTTCGCTGTGTCCCATAAATTTTGAGTTGTTGTATGCTCATTGTCATTCGTTTCTAGGAATTTTTTTATTTCTTCTTTGATCTCATTCATTATTTAACACCCTGCTATTTAGTTTCCATGTGTTTGAGAATTTTTGAGCTTTTCTGCTGTGATTCATTTCTAGTTTCATGCCGTTGTGATCGGAGAAAGTGCTTGATATGATTTCAGTCTTCTTAAATTTGTTGAGAGCACTTTTGTGCCCTAACATGTGGTCTATCCTAGAGAATGTACCATGAGCACTTGAAAAGAATGTATATTCTGTTGCTTTAGGGTGAAAGGTTCTGAAGATATCTATTAAATCAAGTTGATCTAGTGTTTCCAATAAGTCTGCTGTTTCTTTGTTAATTTTCTTTCTTAAGGATCTATCTAGTGATGTTATTGGGGTATTGAAATCCCCTACTATTATAGTATTGCTGTTGATCTCGCCCTTTAAATCCATCAAAGTCTGTTTTATATATTTGGGTGCTCCTATATTAGGTGCATAGATATTTATAATAGTTATATCTTCCTGTTGGATTACTCCCTTTATCATTATGTAGTGTCCTTCTTTATCTCTTACTATATCCTTTGTTTTAAAGTCCAATTTGTCTGATATAAGTATTGCTACCCCAGCTTTTTTTTCATTTCCGTTTGCATGAAATGTTTTTTTCCATCCTTTTACCTTCAATCTATGTGTGTCTTTTGTTCTAAGGTGTGTCTCTTGTAGACAACATATGTATGGGTCCTGTTTTCTTATCGCAGCTACCCTATGTCTTTTGATTGGATCATTTAATCCATTTACATTTAAGGTTATTATTGATATGTAGTTGTTTATTGCCATTTTCTTCTTTAAAGGTGTATTCCTTTTTTTGCTATATTCTTTTCCAAGTTTGATCTGTTTACAACAGGCCCCTTAACATTTCTTGCAGCGTTGGTTTGGTTGTAATGAATTCCTTGAGTTGTTTTTTGTCTGGGAAGCTTTTTATTTCTCCTTCGATTTTAAACGATAGCCTTGCTGGATAAAGTAGTCTTGGTTGTAGGTTCTTGTTCTGCATTACTTTGAATATTTCTTGCCATTCCCGTCTGGCCTCAAATGTTTCTGTTGAGAAGTCAAATGTCATCCTTATGGGGGCTCCTTTGTAGGTGATAACTTTTTTTTCTCTTGCAGCTTTTAATATTTTCTCTTTATCGCTTAGCTTTGGTATTTTAATTATGATGTGTCTTGGTGTAGATTTCTTTGGGTTTCTCTTTAGTGGAGTTCTCTGTGCTTCTTGGATTTGTGAGAGTTTCTCTTGCATTAATTTAGGGAAGTTTTCAGCTATGATATGATTGAACAAAGTCTGTATCCCTTGTTCTTTTTCTTCTTTGGGAACCCCTATGATGTGGATGTTATTTCTCTTCATGTTGTCACAGAGCTCTCTAAGTGTTTCCTCTGACTTTTTGAGTCTCTTTTCTCTTTTCTTCTCTGCTTTCATTCCAGTTGTCCTCCAACTCACTTATTCGATCCTCAGCTGTATCCATCCTGTTTTTAATTCCTTCCATTGTGGTCTTCATTTCTGATATTGTATTTGTCATCTCTGACTGATTCTTTTTTAATATTTCAATATCCTTTTTTATACTTGCTATTTCTTTATTTAGGTTTTCAAACTGCCCCTCCATTGTTGTTCTAAGATCCCTACGCATCCTTACAATCATTATTTTGAACTCCGCTTCTGGAAGTTTGATTATTTCCATATCACTCAGCTCATTTCTCAAAGGTGTCTCTTGTGGTTTCATTTGGGTTGCACTCCTTTGTCTTCTCATAATGGTGTTTTATTTGTAGAGTTGTTTGAGTCTAGGCTTGGTGTTGTCTGCATCAAGTTTTCAGTTGTGTTATTTCTAGGTCTTCTTGGGTTGGTATCAGCTATTATTTGTAATCCACTTTTGGATTTGGGCAGCTTTGAAGTCTTGATTTGTTTGTTTTCTTTTTTTTTTTTTTTTTTATAAATAAATTTTTATTTTAATGGGGTGACATCAATAAATCAGGGTACATACATTCAAAGAAAACATTTCCAGGTTATCTTGTCATTTAGTTCTGTTGCATACCCATCACCCGAAGAGAGATCATCCTCCGCCACCCTCCATCCAGTTCTCTCTGTACCCCTCCCCCTCTTCCCTCTCCCTCCTTCCCTCCCCCCACCCCCATAGCCACCACACTCCTGTCCATGCCTCTTAGTCTCGCTTTTATGTCCCACCAATGTATGGAATCCTGCAGTTCCTGTTTTTTTTCTGATTCGCTTATTTCACCCCACACAATGCTACCAAGACTCCACCATTCCTCTATAAGAGATCCGATGTCACCATTTCTCTTAGCTGAATAATATACCATGGTGTATATGTGCCCCATCTTCTTTATCCAGTCCTCTATTTTTTTTACAGTGATTAAAAGCCTTTAAGCAAACTCTTGGCCAATACAGCAAGAATCCCTAAAAAAGTAGTGTCCTTAACATGTTCCCCAAGTCCAAGTTGGCCCCATCACCATGCCAAATCCTTGAAAAATGCAACCCAGCCACAGTTCAGTCTGTTAGGAGCTGTCACAGGGAGCAGGAGTCCAGGAAATTTCCCCACAGGAAAAGTCCGCATGGCACTGGAATTGTTTCACCATTCTATACTTTGCAGCTTATGTCCAAGTCCCAATGACCGCTGCTTCTAGCTGGTAATGATTCAGGTAGACTGGAAAAAGCCATTTGCAGCATGCGTGGATATGGAGCTTCTGTTCTCCTCTGCCTGGAGAGTTGAGACCAGGTTGCTTTTCCCTGGAGCTTTGCGACTGTGGCCTGGTAAAGAGAACCTTGGGATACACTAAGCTGGGTGGCAAAGGTAAATTCATAATACAAGTTGGCAAAAGGAGGAAAGAGAGCTCTAAATTAGGAGTAGGTCCCAGCCTGAAATATGAGTGGGGCATTGAGGTAGGAGGGATAAAGGAAACACTATATATTAAGCAAAGCAGCAGAAAATAGGACTATCAACACCCACAACAGAGATCTTTGAGGGAAGAATAAAAAACCTGACTATTCAGGCAAGACATAGTTAAGTGGCCCTTGTGCGAATGAGATCAGTTTACCTGCTTCTTGGAAAAAATACCCTAGGCTCGTCCACAGTGTTGTAGATGGGGCCGACGGCCCTGGGTACCTTCAGCCTTCAGTGGCAAACCCCAGCTTTCTGGGCAAGGTTAGGTCATAGGTGGCTGAAGCAGGGCTGGAAGAGACTGAACCCTCCCTTAGGGGAGCGAGGGGGAAGCCTACCTTCCAGTGTCCCTGTTTCCTCACAGCAGAGGCGTGTAAGCCTGGCAGGCTTTAGCTCAATGACCTTCCTTTCCACTATTGAAGCAGGACCCAGATGGCATCCTATGAGACCCCTTTGGGGTGTTGGAGCCTTTAAGGGTTTATCCTAAAAGCTGGTAGTTCCCCTGATGTCTATTGGGCTTTTTCTGCCTCTAGGTATCTTAAAAGCCATTCTCAGAAGATCTCGCTGAGGGGTTTGAGAATCCCCATCCGCCTATATAAATCTTTTCCATATATCTGGAGCTATTTGGAAAAGAGACAGAACAGTGTTATTAGCTAGATCTAATAAAGAAGGTAGTAGTTTGCAGGCGAAAAAGATTTGGTGTCTCCTGTTCATCATCATTCAAAAGAAATGTTTTTTTTTTTTTAAGTAAAAAGCATGATATGGTAGACCCGTCGGAGTCATTGGCCTGGTGTGCAGGATTCCCGGGTTCGATTCCTGGCCAGAGCACACAGGAGAAGTGCCCATCTACCTTTCCACTCCTCCCCCTCTCCTTCCTCTTCGTCTCTCTCCTCCCGCCCGCAGCCAAGGCTCCACCGGAGCAAATCCACCCTGGGCACTAAGGATGGCCTCATGGCCTCCGCCCCAGTCGCTAGAATGGCTCCGGTTGTAACAGAGCAACATCCCAGATGGGCAGAGCATTCCCCCCAGTAGGCATGCCAGGTGGATCCCAGTCAGGCGCATGCAGGAGTCTGTCTGACTGCCTCCCCAACCCCATCCTCAGAAATATACAAAAAATAAATCAATAAAAGAAAAAATACTAAAAAAAAGGGGGGGGGCATTCCCTTGTGCTAAAGCTCCAGGGAGCATGGAGTGAGCTTGAGTATGTCCTATGAAACATGGAGCTCTATGTTTACATATAAGTCTTTGAAGAAGGAGGAACTGCTGAAATAGTTTATCAGCATTTGTCCCTAAGACAGCAGTCTTTATAGTGGGAACACCATATGTAAATATTTGCTGTCTGTCTATAGATTAAGGGGGGAATATGGCAAATGCTGAAAAGCCATGATCTTTGTGCCCCTCCCCTCCCCCAACCCCCTCCTTCTCCTCCCCCCACCCTGTAACCCCAACACTGTTGTTCATGTCTCTGAGTCTCATCTTTATGTCCCACCTATGTATGGAAACATATAGTTCTTAGTTTTTTCTGATTTACTTCTTTCACTCAGTATAATGTTATCAAGGCCCATCCATGTTGTTGTAAAAGATCCTATGTCATCATTTCTTATGGCTGAGTAGTATTCCATAGTATATATATACCAAAGCTTTTTAATCCACTCGTCCTCTGATGGACACTTGGGCTGTTTCCAAATCTTTGCTATTGTGAACAATGCTGCCATAAACATGGGGGTGCATTTCTTCTTTTCAAACAGTGCTATGGTGTTCTTGGGGTATATTCCTAACAGTGGTATAGCTGGGTCAAAAGGCAGTTCGATTTTTAATTTCTTGAGGAATCTCCACACTGTTTTCCACAGTGGCTGCACCAGTCTGCATTCCTACCAGCAGTGCAGGAGGGTTCCCTTTTCTCCACATCCTCGCCAGCACTTATTCTGTGTTGTTTTATTGATGAGCGCCATTCTGACTGGTGTGAGGTGATATCTCATTGTGGTTTTAATTTGCATTTCTCTAATGATTAGTGATGTTGAGCATTTTTTCATATGCCTATTGGCCATCTGTGTGTCCTCTTTGGAGAAGTGTCTATTCATTTCTTTTGCCCATTTTTGGATTGGATTGTTTGTCTTCCTGGTATTAAGTTTTACAAGTTCTTTATAAATTTTGGTTATTAACCCCTTGTCAGACGCTATGTCAAATATATTCTCCCATTGTGTAGTTTGTCTTTTTATTCTGTTCATATTGTCTTTAGCTTTGTAGAAGCTTTTTAGTTTGATATAGTCCCATTTGTTTATCCTGTCTTTTATTTCACTTGCCCGTGGAGACAAATCAGCAAATATATTGCTGCAAGAGATGTCAGAGAGCTTACTGCCTATGTTTTCTTCTAAGATGCTTATGGTTTCACGGCTTACATTTAAGTCTTTTATCCATCTTGAGTTTATTTTTGTGAGTGGTGTAAGTTGGTGGTCTAGTTTCATTTTTTTGCAGGTAGCTGTCCAGTTTTCCCAACACCATTTGTTGAAGAGGCTGTCTTTATTCCATTGTATTGTCTTACCTCCTTTGTCAAATATCAGTTGTCCATAGAGCTGTGGGTTTATTTTTGAGTTCTCTGTTCTGTTCCATTGATCTATGTGCCTGTTCTTATGCCAGTACCACGCTGTTTTGAGTACAATGGCCGTATAATATAACTTGATATCTGGAAGTGTGATACCTCCCGCTTTTTTCTTCCTTTTCAGGATTGCTGAGGCTATTCGTGTTCTTTTTTGGCTCCATATAAATTTTTGGAATATGTGTTCTATGTCTTTGAAGTAAGTCATTGGTATTTTCATTGGTATTGCATTGAATTTATAAATTGCTTTGGGTAATATAGACATTTTAATGATGTTTATTCTTCCTAACCATGAGCACGGTATATGCCTCCACTTATTCGTATCTTCCCTGATTTCTTTTATCAATGTTTTATAATTTTCCGAGTACAAGTCTTTAATCTCCTTGGTTAGATTTATTCCTAGGTACTTTATTTTTTTGGTTGCAATGGTAAAGGGGATTGATTCCCTGATTTCTCTTTCTGACAGTTCATTATTAGTGTATAAAAATGCCTCTGATTTCTGAGTATTGATTTTATATCCTGCCACCTTGCCAAATTCTTTGATCAGGTCTAGTAGTTTTTTGACTGAGACTTTAGGGTTTTCTATATACAATATCATGTCATCTGCAAATAATGATAGCTTTACTTCTTCTTTTCCAATTTGGGTGCCTTTTATTTCTTTTTCTTGTCTGATTGCTGTGGCGAGGACTTCCAGAACTATGTTGAATAAGAGTGGTGAAAGGGGGCACCCCTGCCTTGTTCCTGATCTTAAGGGGATTGCTTTTAATTTTGCCCATTCAGTATGATGTTGGCTGTGGGTTTGTCATAGATGGCTTTTATCATGTTGAGGTATGTTCCCTGTATTCCCACTTTGCTGAGAGTTTTGATCATGAATGGGTGCTGGACTTTATCAAATGCTTTTTCTGCATCTATTGAACTTATCATGTGATTTTTCTCCTTTCTTTTGTTTATGTGATGAATCACATTGACTGATTTGTGAATATTGTACCAGCCTTGCCTCCCCAGAATAAATCCCACTTGATCATGGTGTATGATTTTTTCCATATATTGCTGGATCCGGTTTGCTAATATTTTATTGAGGATTTTTGCATCTAAGTTCATCAGGGATATTGGCCTATAATTTTCTTTTTTTGTGTTGTCTTTGCCTGGTTTTGGAATCAGAATTATGCTTGCCTCATAAAAGGAGTTTGGAAGTCTTCCTTCCTCTTGAATTTTTTGAAATAGCTTGAGAAGGATAGGAGTTAGTTCTTCTTTGAATATTTGGTAGAATTCACTTGTGAAGCCATCAGGCCCAGGACTTTTCTTTTTTGGGAGTTTTTTGATAGCTGTTTCAATCTCATTTGTTGTAATTGGTCTGTTTAGGTTTTCTGATTCTTCCAGATTAATTTTTGGAAGATTATATGATTCAAGGAATTTGTCCATTTCATGTAGGTTGTCTAGTTTTTTGGCATACAGTTCTTCATAGTATTTTCTTACAATATTTTGTATTTCTGTTGTGTCAGTTGTTATTTCTCCACTCTCGTTTCTAATTTTATTTATTTAAGTCCTCTCTCTTTTTTTTTTTCTTGGTGAGTCTTGTTAAAGGTTCATCGATCTTGTTTACCTTTTCAAAGAACCAGCTCCTAGTTTCATTGATCCTCTGTATTGTTTCTTTAGCCTCTATGTCATTTATTTCTGCTCTGATCTTTATTATTTCCTTCCTTCTACTAGCTCTGGGCTTTACTTGCTGTTCTTTTTCTAGTTCTTTTAGATGCAGGGTTAAGTTGTTTATTTGAGCTTTTTCTAGCTTCTTGAGGTATGCCTGTAATGCTATAAACTTCCCTCTCAGGACTGCTTTTGCTGTGTCCCATAAATTTTGAGTTGATGTATGCTCATTATCGTTTGTTTCTAGGAATTTTTAAATTTCCTCTTTGATCTCAATGTTAACCCATTCATTGTTTAATAACGTGCTATTTAGTTTCCAAGTGTTTGAATGTTTTTCAATTTTTCTATTGTGGTTGATTTCTTGTTTGATGCCATTGTGATCAGAGAAAGTGCTCGATATGATTTCAATCTTCTTAAATTTGTTGAGCCCGCTTTTGTGCCCTAACATGTGGTCTATTCTAGAGAATGTACCATTAGCGCTTGAAAAGAATGTATATTCTGCTGTTTTAGGGTGAAAGGTTCTGAAGATATCTATTAAATCGAGTTGATCTAATATGTCCTTTAAGTCTGCTGTTTCTTTTTTTTTTTAATTTATTCATTTTTAGAGAGGAGAGAGAGAGGGAGAGAGAGACTTAGAGGGAAAGAGAGGAGAGAGAGAGAGAGAGAGAAGAAGGGAGGAGCTGGAAGCATCAACTCCCATATGTGCCTTGACCAGGCAAGCCCAGGGTTTTGAACCGGCGACCTCAGCATTTCCAGGTCGACGCTTTATCCACTGTGCCACCACAGGTCAGGCTCTGCTGTTTCTTTGTTAATTTTCTTTCTTGAGGATCTATCTAATGATGTTAATGGGGTATTGAAATCTCCTACTATTATAGTATTGCTGTTGATCTCGCCCTTTAAGTCTATCAAAGTCTGCTTTATATATTTAGGTGCTCCTATATTAGGTGCATAGATATTTATAATGGTTATATCTTCCTTTTGGATTGCTCCCTTTATCATTATATAGTGACCTTCTTTATCTTTAACTATGGTCTTTGTTCTAAAGTCCATTTTGTCTGATATAAGTATTGCTACCCCAGCTTTTTTTTCATTTCCATTTGCGTGAAATATTTTTTTCCATCCTTTTATCTTCAGTCTGTGTGCATCTTTTGATTTAAGGTGTGTCTCTTGTAGACAACATATGTATGGGTCCTGTTTCCTTATCCACGCAGCTACCCTATGTCTCTTGATCGGATCATTTAATACATTAACATTTAAGGTTATTACTGATATGTAATTGTTTATTGCCATTTTTTTTTCTTTAAAACTGTTTTTCTCTTTTGCTATATTCTTTTTTTCCTTTGATCTGTTTACAACAGGTCCCTTAGCATTTCTTGCAGCCTTGGTTTGGTTGTAATGAATTCCTTGAGTTGTTTTTTGTCTGGGAAGCTTTTTATTTCTCCTTCAATTTTAAATGATAGCCTTGCTGGATAAAGTAGTCTTGGTTGTAGGTTCTTGTTCTGCATTACTTTGAATATTTCTTGCCATTCCCTTCTGGCCTCAAATGTTTCTGTTGAGAAGTCAGAAGTCATCCTCATGGGGGCTCCTTTGTAAGTGATAGTCTTTTTTTCTCTAGCAGCTTTTAATATTTTCTCTTTATCATTTAGCTTTGGTAATTTAATTATGATGTGTCTTGGTGTTGGTTTCTTTGGGTTTCTCCTTAATGGAGTTCTCTGTGATTCCTGAACATGTGAAACATTTTCCTGCCTTAAATGGGGGAAGTTTTCCACTATAATATGTTTGAACAAAGTCTCTATCCCTTGTTCTTTCTCTTCTTCTTCAGGAACCCCTATGATGTGGATGTTATTTCTCTTCATGTTGTCACAGAGCTCTCTTAGAGTTTCCTCAGACTTTTTGAGTCTCTTTTCTTTTTTCTGCTCTGCTTCCATGCCTTTATTTATTGTGTCCTCTAACTCACTGATTCGATTCTCTGCTTCATCCATCCTGCTTTTAATTCCTTCCATTGTATTCTTTATTTTAGATATTGTATTTGTCATTTCTGTCTGATTCTTTTTTATTATTTCAATGTCCTTTTTTATATTTGTTATCTCTTTATTTAGGTTTTCGTAATGGCCATCTATGGTGGTTCTAATATCTTTGAGCATCCTAACAATCGTTATTTTAAACTCTGCATCTGGTAATTTGGTTATATCTGCTTCACTTAGGTCCTTTTCTGGGGATTTCTCTTGGTTTATTTGTGTTGTATTTCTCTGCCTCCGCATTTTCTCTTCACGGGAGTGGCTGTGATTACGTGCTCGGGTGCACAAGGGTTGGTGGCCTTGGCCTTTGCCCCGCCCCCGTGCGTGACGTTATGCTCGGTCCTGAGGGCACTGGTGAGCACCTTTGCTCAGCTGCGGGTCTCCGCCTGTTTCCGAGCTTTCACCCTGCCTTTGCAGGATGATCCCACTCAAGGAACAGCTGCTAGCCTTGGCTCTACCACCAGGCAGGGCTGCTTGCCCGAGCTCAGCTCCGTAGCAGAACTCCGCCTCTTCTGGGCTTTTGGCTCCTCCCCCGCGGGAGGAGCCGGCTACCACGTCAGACCGCGAGCCTGGGTTGCACGGGCGGGGCAGGGATGTGCTCCTCTGCCCTTGCTCCAGGGCTGGTTTCTACTCTTTCCAGGTTTCCCGCCCTTCTCCCGGAGGCTGGATTACAGGCTGCTGGCAGCTGAGCTTGGCCGCTTTTCCACGTCCCCTTCTCCCTAGCCGGGTAAGATTGAGCTCACACCTGAGCCCAGTGGTGGCCAGCCAGCTTCCGCCCCTGCCAGCAGATCCGCGCTTTTGTCTCCCGCTGCCGCCCGCCCTCCGGCACATCCTCAGTCGCGTGGGTGGGGGCGTTGCAGCCTGGACCCTAAGACTCACTACTGTAGACCCGAAAGCTCCCTCCTTCTATGCGACTCTGCTCTGAATGGTGCGGGGGAGCTTGTTTGGCTGTTCTCCTGCTTCCCTTTGCTGGTATTGCTGTTTCCGGGGGAAATATTCACTTCAGCTTTGGGGAGTGACTCGTCCCAGGGGTTAGGGTGGCTATCTCCCAAAATGTTTCTCCCTATGCCTCCTAGATTGCACTCTCTTCCTGTTACTGTGGTTCTCTCCCCTCTCCCTCCGTCCCCAGGAGCCCCGGGTGAGTGTTTGTGAGAGAGATGTTCTGCGTGGTACCTTTAAGAAGGATCCTGGGTCTGAGAAATCAGACTCTCTCACAAACAGTATCCTGACTTGTTTCCAGCTAAATACTGTCCTTACGCTTCTTCTGGGCTCTGGGGCTGCAGGCTGGGGCTTTGTTCCTGGGGCTCAGGACCCTTTCCCCTCTGCTAAACTCACTTCCTGCCACGCGAGTCTCTCCCTGCTGCCGTTTACTCCGAGAAGCTGGGCAGCCCTCTCCGTGTTTCCGCATTTCCGCTTTTCCTACCAGTCTCTGTGTGGCTTCTTCAGCGTTCCTGGGTTGAGGAGTCCTTTTAGTTTAGTCCAAAGTTGGTTTTTCCAGCTGATAGTTCATAAAATTAGTTTGTAATCCACTTTGGTTCTGGGAGGTAGATGCTGGTACGTCCGCCTACTCCAGTGCCATCTTGTCTCTCCAATTGTTTGTTTTCTTAACAGGTGATAGTCTTGTTAACTGATCTCAGCAGGGGGCTTCCTTGAAACTATAACCAGGAATGCTGTGGGAGTAACCTGAGACGCTGAAGGTCTCTTCCACCAACTAATCTCACTGGGGGCAGGGTTTTTTCTCAGCTTCAGTAGGGGGAGGTGTATCTCAGATCTCCATGGAGACCTGAGTTACTGCTCCTCCTCCCCACTTCTTGTTTTCAGCTGTGTCTTGTGCTGATTGGAGCTGGATAGATGTCTGGAGATCTCTGATCCGGAAGCACTTCAGCTCTGTTTTGTGAAAGGTTCAGTCCCTCCCCCAGCTATGGCCGCCTCCAGCACAAATGAGTCAGCTTTTTTATTTCGTTTCTTGCATACCTTATCCCCTCACAGTCTGTCCCTCTCCACGACCTTTCCACTTGGGAGATAAGCTGGTCTTTTCAACTCACCTTGCTCCCTGGTCGTCAGGTAAGTGACTGTGAGCAGTAGTTTCTGCTCTTTTTCCTCTGTGAAATCCTCTCTGGGCTCTCAGCCTCACGCCCCCCCTTCCGTTCCTGTAAGCAGAGGAGATTCAGGTACTCCTTACCAGGATTATTGTGGCTTCCTCTTTGCTCCTTGGTTTTTGAGAGCTGTTCTTGCAGTTCAGTGTTGGTTTTTCATGCTGATTTTTCCTAAATTGATTTGTATTCCAGTTTGGTGTTGAGAGCTGGGCGTCTGTGCGTCCGCCTACTCCGCTGCCATCTTCTGTCCTCTCTTGGCCTTTCCTCGGATCGTTCCCCGAGACGTGAATTTTGTTAGAAAAGAGGCAGACCTTAGTGGAAATCCCAGGCGGAAGAGAGCAGAACCCTGGCTTCCGAGAGCTAGGAGGAGCCAAAGCTCAGCGGCACTCCGACTCACTCTCTTCTCTCTCTTTTTGGCTGGTGGCAGTGTAGCTCAGGTTCTGCCCCTGTGCACTCTTAGACAAAGATTTGCTGTTGTGTTGCTATGGTGATGACATAAACTAGGCCTCAGTCCTGTTGGTAGGTGGGGCTTGTTAGCGTTTGCAGGCTCCAACAATGTGAGAGTTCGTTTTCCTGGAGCCTCTCCCCAAATCTCTCTTTCCTGAATTAGCAGCTTGGGGACCCAGCTGTGTAGTTGCCCCAGCCACTGCCTGGAGAGCAAGAGGCTCTAAGAGCTGCCAAATCCCCCCTCTATCTCTACTCAATGCAGGGTTCTGGGTAAGGCTTTGCCAGCCAGAGCCGCCAGCGTAATCAGACAGGGCTGGGAGCCGATAGCCTTTCAGGTGTCTTTCTTTGAGCCTCCGGGCATGTCTAGTATGCCTCAGCACTCTGCAGGTTTGCTCTCCATAGGCTATCTGCAATCTGCCTGCACGCCCTTCCCCCCACCACTTCCACAGTTCTCTTCCCCAGCAGTGTGCTTTGTTAGCCTGTATGGCTGGTGGAGGCACCGTGCCCAGACAGGTGCGGGTATAGGGAAGCTGGCTTTTGTGCACTTCCTGTGCACTGTTTGGGAAGCCAGGATTATTCACAAACTCTGGTCACAGCCCACACAGAGGGTCACTACTGACAGTCTCCGACCCAGCCCCTCCATCTGAGACTGCAAGCACCCATGCCCTAAGTGCCATGTGGATCCACTCACACACTGCCTTAGCTTGCTGACCAGGATACCAGGAGTAAACAAGGCAACTGTTCGCCCACCTCTGCCAGGGTCTGCCACTGGCGTTAGCTCTGTGTGGGCTGAGCCGCGGGCACACTCTCTCCTCAGCTTGAACGTCTCTGCCCTAGCCCAGCTTTTTCTGTGCCCCCAGCCCTCGCTTTCTCTCAGTTCCAAGTGAAAGCAGCCCTTGCTCAGGTCAGTGAGGAAAGTGGAATACTCTGTTCTCCGTCTTATTTTCTTCAGATTGGATTATATATTCAGCCACCTTTTTGCCCAATAGTACTTTTGTTTGATGTATGTGTATTTTAGATGCTCCTGAGATTGTTTTTCTATCTCTAGTTGTTAAATTTGTTGAAGTTTCAGGGAGAGGTATCGGGAGCACTCTTCACGGTACCATTTCTCTGACGTCCTATTTTCATTTTTTGGCACATAAAATTCTGTCCAGTTTTCCCAACACCATTTGTTGAATAAACTGTCTTTACCCCATTGTCTTTTTTTTTTTTTTTAGATGAGTCTGTTTAAGGATTTGTCAATCTTGTTTATCTTTTCAAGGAACCAGCTTTTGGTTTTCTTGTTTTTTTAATATTATTGTGTCAGACTCTATTTTGTTTATTCTGCAATAATCTTTATTACTTCTGTGGGTGGAGCGCAGAGCGCATTCCTAGCAGCTGCGGCTGATGCAATGCTATGAGAATACTCCAGCTCCCAGAAGCCTCCTGGGCATACCCAGGACGGATGCTCGCCCATTATAAGGAAGTGACTTAGCGCCAACCACGCAGCTCCCTGATCTTCTCAGCCATTGGCTATGAAGGACACACTGTAACACCCTATAGGCTGAACCCACATATATAACCTAGCTTACTTCCTGAATAAAGTGGATCTGCATCATTGAACCTGGTCCCTGGAGTCGGGTCTTTGCGTCTCCATCATCCTCACCCCCGGCAGGACTTGTCCACAACTTCCTTCCTTTTACTCCCTTTGGGCTTTGTTCTTTTTTCAAGTTCCTTTAAGTGTAAAGTTAAATTGTTTATTTGAGATTTTTCTTTATTCTTGAGATAGATCTATAGTGCTATGAATTCCCCTTTTAGGACTGCTTTTGCTGTGTCCCATATATTTTGGGTTTTTGTGTTCTCATTTACCTTTGTTTTAAGGTATCATTTGATTTCTTTCTTGATCTTATTATTATTCTAGTCATTGTTTAGTAACATGTTATTTAGCCCCCATATCTTTGTGTGTTTTTCAGTTTTTTTTCTTGTGATTGATTGCTAGTTTCATACCATTATGGTAAGAGAAGATGCTTGATATGATTTCAGTCTTTTTAAATTTATTGAGACTTGTTTTATGTCCTTACATGTGGTCCATTTTAGATAATGTTCCATGTGCACTTGAAAGAATGTATATTCTACTGCTTTGGGTGACATGCACAGAAGATATCAATCAAATCTATCTGATCTATTGTGTCATTTATGGCTGCCGTTTCCTTGTTCATTTTCTGTATGGAAGATCTATCCATTGGTGTTAATAAGGTATTAAAATCCTCTACTATGACTGTATTTCTGTTGATCTCTCTCTTTATATCCATCAGGATTAGCTTTCCATATTTAGATGCTTTTATGTTAGGTGCATAAATGTTTACAAGGGTTAGAACTTCTGTTGGATTGCTCTGTATATTATTGTGTAGTGTCCTTCTTTGTCTCTTACTATAGCCTTTGTTTTAAAATCTATTTTTCAGATAAAAGTTTTGCTACCACAGCTTCTTTTTCTACTTCCATTTCCATAGAATATCTTTTTCCATCTCTTTACTTTTAGTCTATGTGTATCTTTCATTCTGAGGTGGGTGTATGTAGACAGCATATATATATATATATATATATATATATATATATTTTGTTTTCTTATTCATTTAGCCACCCTTATGTGTTTTTTTTTAAGTGAGAGGAGAGAAGATAGTATGACAAACTCCTCCATGCTCCCTGACTAGGATCTACCCAGCAATCCCTGTCTCCAAGGCCCCCTTTTTCCCTGATTTTCTAGTATAGGCTCATTCCCATAAGGTTTCTTCTAGTTTAGGCCCTTCCTTGTTTCACTGTCCCTAGGTTTAATGAACTTTCAGAGTCACCTGGACTTGTGTTGTGAAATTTTTCCTGCACTAAGTCAAGAACCCACACACTACCAGCTGGCCCTAGGCAGACCTGAATGGCCAGGTCCCCTTTATGGTAACAGTTATGCTACATGTTCTCTTAAAATTCCTTAAGCTGTTCTCATTTTTTAAAATTCTTTTTTCTTTTTGTTGCAGTTATTGGGTGATTTTTTTGTATTATGTCTTCCAAATCGCCAATTTGATCCTCTGCTTCATTCAACCTACAGTTTATTCCTTCTATTGTATTCTTTATTTCTTCATATCTAACTGGTCCTTTTTTATGGTTTCTGTGTTCTTTTTCATACTGTTGAGTGTCCTTATAACCACTGTTGTAAAGTGACTACTGAGTTCCACAAAAACCCCCAAGTTACAGGAAAATTTCAGAAGAGGAGTTTATTAGCCGACTAGCTACACAGGGCACAATCTCAAATCGTGTAAGCCCCAATACAGTTCTGAGCCTGCTTTTAAAGACAAAATCACATACTGGTTGGGGTGGGTAAGGAGGGGTTTGTGATCCCTTTGTCTAGAGGTATAGGTCACTCTCATGACTTTAGGATTGGGAGGGTAAGTCAGAGTGTAGGAATTCTTCATTAAGGTGCATAAACATTCTTTTCTAAAGGCTTTTTTATTTATTCATTTTTTTAGAGAAGAGGGGGAGAGAGAGAGAGAGAGAGAGAGGGAGAGAGAGAGAGAGAGAGAGAGGGAGAGAGAGAGAGAAAGAGAAGGGGGAGGAGCAGGAAGCATCAACTCCCATATGTGCCTTGACCAGGCAAGCCAGGGTTTTGAACCGGCAACCTCAGTGTTTCCAGGTTGACGCTTTATCCACTGCGCCACCACAGGTCAGGCTCTAAAGGCTTTTAAGAAAAGAGAAGAAGGCCCTGGCCGGTTGGCTCAGTGGTAGAGCGTCGGCCTGGCGTGTGGGGGACCCGGGTTCGATTCCCGGCCAGGGCACATAGAAGAAGCACCCATCTGCTTCTCCACCCCCCCCTCCTTCCTCTCTGTCTCTCTCTTCCCCTCCCGCAGCCAAGGCTCCATTGGAGCAAAGATGGCCTGGGCACTGGGGATGGCTCCTTGGCCTCTGCCCCAGGCACTAGAGTGGCTCTGGTCTTGGCAGAGCGACGCCCCGGAGGGGCAGAGCATCGCCCCCCGGTGGGCAGAGCGTCGCCCCTGGTGTACGTGCCGGGTGGATCCTGGTCGGGCGCATGCGGGAGTCTAGTCTGACTGTCTCTCCCCGTTTCCAGCTTCAGAAAAATACAAAAAAAAAAAAAAAAAAAAAAGAGAAGAGGAAGGGGTTTTCAGATAAATTCTATCTTCTTTTCTCTGTAGTTAAATTCTGACTTAGCTGACCCAGTTGCCCTTACAAGCCCTTCTTCCTACATTCTTCTCTTTCCTTTCTTCACAGGAAGGAGGAGTTAAGAGGCCTGACTTTCTCTCTTTAAAATAGCATTGCTAATTCTAAGTTTTATAGTTTCTTGGCACCTTATCATATCATTACCTTGAACTCTATCTGATAAATTGCTTGCCTCTTATTTCATTTACCTTTTTTCTGGAGGTTTTCCCTGTTCTTTTATTTGAGGTCTGTTTCTTTGTGTTCCCATTTTGCTGCCTCTTTGTGGTGGTTTCTATGTATTAGATAATTTGGCTATGACTTCCAGTCTTTGTGGACAACTTCATGTAGTAAGTGTTCTATGGGGTCCAGTGGAGCAGTCTCTGATCACCTGAGCTGGGTGTTTCCAGGAATGCCCCTTGTGTGGGTTATGTGGGCTCTCCTATTGTAATTGAGTCTTGATTGCTATTGGCCCATTCATGCATGGGATTGACCCTCAGGCTGGCTGTGAGGCTCAATCCTTATCATGGCGTGTGAGCTGCTATACAGGTGCTGACCACATGAAGGATAATTCACCTCTGCAGGATTTGATGCCTGCTGAGATCTCCTTTTGGATATGCTACTTTGAAGCTTATTGGATCCTGCTCTGATGTTGTCTGAAGCTGGCCACTGGCTATATTGGTTCTTGGCTTCTTAGGAGGGACTCTGGTGCAGGCCAATGTAAGATGTTGCTTGAGACTGGCTCTCGTCAACCTGTTTGGAGTAGAAGCTATCCACAGTTTGTGCTGTTGCTGCTGGGCTTGGTTGTGCACAGGCAGGACCAAACTGTGCACCAAGGCTGGCTTTTACCAGCACCAGGCCCGGGGATAGGTCAGCAAAGTTCCTAAGGTGCCCTGAGATCTGTCTCTGCCTGACACATGTTTGTTAGGTTGTCACTGAAAGAGCCTCTATCTGTAGTCCTCAGCACATCATAATCTCCATAGGGTAGGGCAAGAGGAAGTTTAGAGAGTGGGGTTGTTGCTTTCCCAAGGCTGATGCCATAAGGTGGGCAGAGCTCCACCCAAGAAAGATGGTGTCTGCAGTGTGGGGATCTTGGCAGCTGATCCTTCAGCTTTCTCCCCAGAGCCACAAATCTGTTTCTCCTCATTCTACTCTAGTTCATTCGCCTTCTCTCTGTTAGAATCCAGAGTGAGTGGCTGTGAATGAAATTTTGTGTGTTGGCCCTTTAAGAGGGCGTCTGTGTCTAGTGGACTCATGTCTCTCCCTGGTGAACAGAATTCCTACTGCTTTTCACAGCCAGATGTTATGTGGGTGCCTCTTCCCTGCTCTGGTGCTCTGGGCTCGGGAGCCCAGAGTAGGGTAAGACCCCATTCTTCTCAGGGGAAACCTTTGTAGCTGATCTATTTCTCCAGAACCTCAGCTGCCACCTCTGGGAGTAGGGCCAGCCTGTTTCACATTTCCATCCTTCCTACTCGTCTTGATGTGGCTTCTCTATAAAACCTAGGTTATAAGACTTCTTTTCAACTAATCTTAAGTTGGTTATTCAGGATGATTGTTTCTATAATTTAGTTATAATTCCAATTTGGTCCTAGGAGGAGGTGAGTGTAGCTCCCACCTACTCTCTTGCTGTTGGTCAAATAAGTTTGTAAATAATGATATATATGTTTGCTCGCTTATAGTTTGCATTGGATGTGGGGGACAGGCTGTAAGCAGGCAGGATTCTTATAGCCTAAGGCTTCGTTTTAAGACTAAGCATTTCCCACCCTTTTTGATGTAGGGTAGTGCACTCTCATGAGGAATCCCATTATGCCTCAAATAAGTGACTTTGTATCAGAGACTTCCTTGTTCGTATATTGGATTAAAGGTTTTGATTTCTATACTATAAAGTGGGGCAGACCAGGAGCTTGCTCTCTCTTGGTTCCTGAGATTAGCATTAGAGAAGAGAGCAGAGAAAGAAGAGCAGAGGAAGGCCATGTGGAGGAGGCCAGGAGAAGCAGCCAAAATGGTGGAGTGCTAAGGGAGAAACCAGTTTGTACAGAGTTTGTGCAGAGAGCAGGAGATGGGGAACAGAGGTGAATAAGACTGGTGAGCTAGAAACCTTTGATTCTAGGAAACTCGAATAAACCAGTGGCTTTGGGAGCCCTAAATGGAAAGGGAAGTGTCTTCCCACTGTGTGTATTACTTGCCTGCTGAGTGCAAGCTAGGATTAAAGCTAATGGCCCACCAGTTCTTGGCTTCGTTTTCATTACCAACTGTCCGAATCAAATGCGAACCTGCATGGGCCAGGCGGCTGTGTTGGTGGCTGTGACTACTGGCTTTACACTTGCCATCTTGGATCTCCCTGACCCTTCCCTGTTTCACTCAAAACTCAAACTCTTGAATTTGTGAGAATATTTCTTGATGTGTTCTATACCAGGACCCCAGCAGCAACACAAAGGACTTTGGAGTTAGCTGATACAACAGAACTATACAGAAAGCTCAATAGTGCAAAATATGCATAATAATAATATAGCTATCATCTTAAATAATGTCTAAGACATCAGAAACATTAATATGCTAAGATATTAAATAGTGCCCAGTGATATCATGAGACAGCATGTAATTACCCTACAGGCTATTGGAAGCAGGTGCTATGACTTCAAAGGAGACAGAAGCTAGTCTGTTCTCGGAATACTTCCTGCTCAGGGTGGACCTTCAATTGAACTTTGACAAGTATTAAAATTGGAAAAGATGAGATGTGTGTGTGTCAGTTGGGGATTGGAGTTAGGGGGTGAACAGTGGTGGGGTTTGGCTAGAAAAAGGAAGTAAGGGACATTTATGGAGTGCTATTAACATTCTATCCCGTTGTCTCGTCTATGGAGAAAGCATTCTGTAACCATTCAGTGGTGTGGAACATTCTGGGATCTGATTGCCTGGATTTACCATTTATTAGTATATCATTTTAATCCTCAGTTTCTTGATCTGTAAAATAGGTGCAATATACATAGTGTTTATTTCTAGGGTTGTTTTGAGGATTAAATGAGTTAGCCTACAAAAGCACTTAACCCATACCTGTACCACATATCAAGCACTCAATAACTATCAGCTGCTATTATTATTTTGATGGTGGATGCTATATTTAGATCCAGGTGAAGTTCCACCTATCCTCAGAGGCCATGTGGAGGAGGCCAGGAGAAGCAGCCAAGATGGTGGAGTGCTGAGGGAGAAACCAGTTTGTACAGAGTTTGTGCAGAGAGCAGGAGATGGGGAACAGAGGTGAATAAGACTGGTGAGCTAGAAACCTTTGAGGAAAACAGCACAAATCAATACACATATCCTAGGACTATTAATAGTATCTCCCTATGCAATAATCTATAAATATTAATCAACTCCACAACTACTCATTTGGTTGGAGCACTGTCCCTATATCCCAAGGTTGCGGTTTTGATTCCTGGTCAGAGCACATACAAGAATCAACCAATGAATGCATAAATAAGTGGAACAACAGGCCCTGGCCAGTTGGCTCAGTGGGTAGAGTGTCAACCTGGTTGTGGAAATCCCAGGTTCGATTCCCAGTTAGGGCACACAGGAGATGTGACCATTATTGCATAGGGAGATACTATTAATAGTCCTAGGATATGTGTATTGATTTGTGCTGTTTTCCTCAACCTCATCCCACAAATAAAATAAACTGATATAGAAAGATTTCTATTTGACTCTGGATGGATAACTCATTTGGTTGGAGCACTGTCCCTATATCCCAAGGTTGCGGTTTTGATTCCTGGTCAGAGCACATACAAGAATCAACCAATGAATGCATAAATAAGTGGAACAACAGGCCCTGGCCAGTTGGCTCAGTGGATAGAGTGTCAACCTGGTTGTGGAAATCCCAGGTTCGATTCCCAGTTAGGGCACACAGGAGATGTGACCATCTGCTTCTCGTCCCCAACCCTTCCCTCTTCTCTCTCTCTTTCTCTCCGCTTCCCGCAGCCATGGGTCAATTGGTTTGAGTGCCTTGGCCCTGGGCGCTGAGAATGGTTTCATGGAGCCTCCACCTCAGGAGCTAAAAAATAGCTCGGTTGTGAGCATGGGCCCCAGATGGTCAGAGCATTGGCCCCAGACAGGGGCCACTGTGTAGATCCTGGTGGGGCACATGTGGGAGTCTTGTCTCTCTATCTCCCCTCTTCTCACTTAAAAAAATTAAAAAGTGGAACAACAAATCAATGTTTTTCTCTTTCTCTTTTTCTCTCTCCCTTTCGCTCTCCTTCTCCTTTTCTCTCCCTCTTCCCCCTTTTTTTTTTATAATCAATAAATAAAATGTTTAGAAATTGTTAATGAATGTTGTTCTGTGTTAAAAAAGAAAAAAAGATTCCTTTTCTCTGACCCTGGCAGTAAGTCCTCACACCACACTGGCCATCTTAGGTAAAGTTAAGCAATTGTGGCATTGCAGACCAAGGGAGGATATAGGGAATCTTGTCAGATATCTTTGGACAACAAAATTAAGAGACAGAGAGGTTATATTATTCGCTTAAGGTCATGCACTCTACTGGTAGAAGTGTCAGGATTAGAATCCAAATCTCCTTTCTTCTAGTGCAATCAATGTAGACCTCTAGCAAGTGGACTCTGTATTACTAGATAAATTTAAATTTTAGTAATTAAAATAATTAGTCTGAATGGTTGAGACTATAGTTATTTTTTTTTCTTTTACCAGTGTAGTATATACTTATGGTTCTGATTTGCTGTGTAATGGAACAGTTCTTTACTTTGTATTGTAAGCTCCGTGAGGGCAGAGACATTGTTTTGTTTACTCATTTCTATAGTGCCTAGAATAGTGCCAGCCTTATAGAAGATGCTCAATAGATAGCTGTTGAATGAATTGACTTGCTTTATTGGCAATATGGTCTAAGATTTCAGTGGAGAATATTTTTGGCTTCTAGAGATTGTAACCTTTAAGTATTAGACCAAGGGTCCCCAAACTTTTTACACAGGGGGCCAGTTCACTGTCCCTCAGACCATTGGAGGGCTGGACTATAAAAAAAAACTATGGCCTGACCTGTGGTGGCACAGTGGATAAAGCGTCGACCTGGAAATGCTGAGGTCGCCGGTTCAAAACCCTGGGCTTGCCTGGTCAAAGCATATATGGGAGTTGATGCTTCCAGCTCCTCCCCCCTTCTCTCTCTCGGTCTCTCTCTCCTCTCTCTCCCTCTCTGTCTCTCTCTCTCCTCTCTAAAAAAAAATGAATAAATAAATAAATAAAAATTTAAAAACAAACAAACTATGAACAAATTCTTATGCACACTGCACATATCTTATTTTAAAGTAAAAAAACAAAATGGGAACAAATACAATATTTAAAATAAAGAACAAGTAAATTTAAATCAACAAACTGACCAGTATTTTAATGGAAACTATGGGCCTGCTTTTGGCTAATGAGATGGTCAATGTCTGGTTCCATATTTGTTGTCACTGCTAGCCGTAACAAGTGATATGATGCACTTCCGGAGCCGTGACGCGTGCGTCCTGCGTCACTGGAAGTAGTACTGTAGGTGAGTGACTGCGTTTTGCAGTGCTGCCACACATAGTACTCCAGGAGCACAGCAGGGGCCAGATACATGGCCTCAGGGGGCCGCATGCAGCCCGTGGGCTATAGTTTGGGGACCCCTGTATTAGACCTTGGAGAGAAACTCTGGAAGCAGAAGGGAAATTCTGGCTGTGACAGAAAGATAAAAATGTAATGCTTCCCCTCATGGAAAGAAAAGGATAAGTTAGAGAGTATGTATGAGACTTTGGAAACTTCTTGGAAGAAACCTAACTTACAAATAAATACAAGGCCAGTTGGTTCAAGAGGCTAGACTTTAAGTCCCTTGGCATGTCTCAAAGGAGAAGCTAGAAAACATCAGCAGAATAGTTTGGTGGTGGATGAAATTCAGGTTTTTGCCCACCTTGAAATTGTTCCCTGTCCCCAGGTTAATGAGAACAAAAAGAGAAAATTCAAATTTATAAAGGTAAGGTTATACTGGGACCTCCTAACATTCCAGATGCTTTCTGTTCTAAGCATGATCAAACTTCATAGGCAAGGCACCAGACAGTTCATGCTATCATTTAATCCAGTGGTAGTCAACCTGGTCCCTACCGTCCACTAGTGGGTGTTCCAGCTTTCATGGTGGGCAGTAGCGGAGCAACCAAAGTATAAATAAAAAGATAGATTTAACTATAGTAAGTTGTTTTATAAAGATTTATTCTGCCAAACTTAGCAAAAACCTGACATGAAGTATTTGGTAAGTAATTATTATATGCTTTAACTTGCTGTAACTCTGCTTTATAAATTTTATAAAGTAAAGTTACTTCCGTACTTTATAAATCACCATTACTGTGCAACCGGTGGGCATTTAGAAAATTTTACTACTAACAGAGATACAAAAGTGGGTGGTAGGTACAAAAAGGTTGACTACCCCTAATTTAATCCATGGATGGGAAGGATAGGCAGGACTTACTGTCTCCTGTCCCTGATCTTCCAGCCAGTAAAAGGAGTTAGTGACAACTAACGGAACCAAGAAATGCTCTGAATTTTACTTTAGCATATACCACTGGTTAGCATGAATTAAACGATCTATGTCTGAAGATTATATTGAAATGGATAAAAATTTAGAAAGGCCAGATAGTGTGGGAGATAGAATATCAATTCAGGATTGAGGAAATCTGCATTTTGGTTCTAGATCTGTCATTAATTAGTTATATGACCTCAATAAAGAGACTTTGGGATCTTAGAAATCTCATACCTAGTGAGAAGTGAGAAGTGGATGGCCCCTAAGGTTTCTTCTAGGTCTGTTTGCTCTTTTTATTTATTTTTAATTTAAAAAATTTTTAATTTCTTTTAGCGAGAAAGAGAGAGAGGGACAGATAGGAAGGGAGAAGGGAGAGAGATCAGAAGCATTAATTCATAGTTGTGGCACCTTAATTGTTCGTTGATTGCTTTCTCATATGTGCCTTGACCAGGGGACATCAGCCCAGCCAGTGACCCTTTGCTCAAGCCAGTGACATTGGACTCAAGCCAGTGACAATGGGTTTAAGCCAGTGACCTTTGGGCTCAGGCAGTGACCATGAGGTCATGTCTGTGATCCCATGCTCTAGCTGGCGACCTTGAGGTTTCAAACCTGGGTCCTTAGTGTCCCAGGCTGACACTATCCACTGCGCCATCGCCTGGTCAAGCTGTTTGCTCTTTTTAAATACTTTTAAACTTTAGAGTCTGATCATGCTTTAAAATCTTTGATTTACATAATTACCGCAATAGGTGAAATTCCATGAGAGGTTAAGATGAACATTGGGCTAAAAGGCAAAGCAGTTAGCACTTAGGGCTGTGGCTTAGACTGCCACTCAAGAATGCTGAGGTGTGAGGCCCTGGCTGGTTGGCTCAGCGGTAGAGCATCAGCCCAGCTTATGGAAGTCCTGGGTTCAATTTCCAGTCAGGGCACACAGAAGATTCGCCCATCTGCTTCTCCACCCTTCCCCCTCTTCTTTCTCTCTAGCTCTCTTCTTCCCCTCCTGCAGCCAAGGCTCCATTGGAGTAAAGTTGGCCCAGGTGCTGGGATGGCTCCATAGCTTCCGCCTCGACCGCTAGAATGGCTCTGATTGCAGCAGAGCATCGTGCCCTGGTGGGCATGCTGGATGGATCCCAGTTTCGTGCATGTGGAAGTCTGTCTGACTGCCTCCCTGCTGCTAACTTTGGAAAAAATACAAAAAAAAAAAAAAAAAAAGGAAAAGAAAAAAAAGAATGCTGAGGTGTGAAAGATGACCTGAGCTTTAGAATTATTTAAACAATTTAAAATGTTATTTATTTAAGAAAAAAAAACTTTCAGAAATCATTGGGCAAGTGGTAAAAGAAAACCAAACATGAGAACCACTCCCCCCAGGCTGACACTATCCACTATCCAAAAAAGGAATACTTTGTAAAAGAAAGCTCCCTCTTAAATATTGAGTTTTCTTGCTAAAGCCATTGTAGTCTTTTTTTTTCTTTCTTTTTTTTAATTTTTTTAAAAGTTTTTTTTTTTTTAATAATTTTATTTTTTTTAATGGGGTGACATCAATAAATCAGGATACATATATTCAAAGATAACAAGTCCAGGTTATCTTGTCGTTCAATTATGTTGCATACCCACCACCCAAAGTCAGATTGTCCTCTGTCACCTTCTATCTAGTTTTCTTTGTGCCCCTCCCCACCCCCTATCCCTCTCCCATTTCCCCCTCCCCCCTCCCCCCGTAACCACCACACTCTTATCAATGTCTCTTAGTTTCACTATTATGTCCCACCTACGTATGGAATAATACAGTTCCTGGTTTTTTCTGATTTACTTATTTCGCTTCGTATCATGTTATCAAGATCCCACCATTTTGCTGTAAATGTTCTGATGTCATCATTTCTTATGGCTGAGTAGTATTCCATAGTGTATATGTGCCACATCTTCTTTATCCAGTCATCTATTGATTGGCTTTTTGGTTGTTTCCATGTCCTGGCCACTGTGAACAATGCTGCAATAAACATGGGGCTGCATGTGTCTTTACGTATCAATGTTTCTGAGTTTTTGGGATATATACCCAGTAGAGGGATTGCTGGGTCATAAGGTAGTTCTATTTTCAGTTTTTTGAGGAACCACCATACTTTCTTCCATAATGGTTGTACTACTTTACATTCCCACCAACAGTGTATGAGGGTTCCTTTTTCTCCACAGCCTCTCCAACATTTGCTATTACCTGACTTGCTAATAACAGCTAATCGAACAGGTGTGAGGTGGTATCTCATTGCCGTTTTGATTTGCATTTCTCTAATAGCTAAAGAAGATGAGCATCTTTTCATATATCTGTTGGCCATTTGTATTTCTTCCTGGGAGAAGTGTCTATTCATATCCTCTTCCCATTTTTTTATTGGATTGTTTGTTTGTTTGTTGTTGAGTTTTATGAGTTCTTTGTATATTTTGGATATTAGGCCCTTATCTGAGCTGTTGTTTGAAAAAATCATTTCCCATTTAGTTGGCTTTCTGTTTATTTTGTTATCAGTTTCTCTTGCTGAGCAAAAACTTCTTAGTCTGATGTAGTCCCATTCATTAATTTTTGCCTTCACTTCTCTTGCCATTGGAGTCAAATTCATAAAATGCTCTTTAAAACCCAGGTCCATGAGTTCAGTACCTATGTCTTCTTCTATGTACTTAATTGTTTCAGGTCTTATATTTAGATCTTTGATCCATTTTGAGTTAATTTTTGTACAGGGGGAGAGACTGTAGTCCAGTTTCATTCTTTTGCATGTGGCTTTCCAGTTTTCCCAGCACCATTTATTGAAGAGGCTTTCTTTTCTCCATTGTGTGTTGTTGGCCCCTTTATCAAAAATTATTTGACTATATATATGTGGTTTTATTTCTGGGTTTTCTATTCTGTTCCATTGGTCTGAGTGTCTATTTTTCTGCCAATACCGTGCTGTTTTGATTGTCGTGGCCCTATAATAGAGTTTGAAGTCAGGTAGTGTAATGCCCCCAGCTTCATTCTTTTTCTTTAGGATTGCTTTGGCTATTTGGGGTTTTTTATAGTTCCATATAAATCTGATGATTTTTTGCTCTATTTCTTTAAAAAACGTCATTGGAAGTTTGATGGGAATTGCATTAAATTTGTATATTGCTTTGGGTAATATAGCCATCTTGATTATATTTATTCTTCCTAGCCAAGAACAAGGTATATTCTTCCATCTCATTCTATCTTTTTCAATTTCCCTTAACAATGGTTTATAGTTTTCATTATATAAGTCCTTTACATTCTTTGTTATGTTTATTCCTAAGTATTTTATTTTTTTTGTTGCAATCGTGAAGGGGATTATTCTTTTGAGTTCCTTCTCAGTTGTTTCATTGTTGGCATATAGAAAGGCTATTGACTTCTGTATGTTAATTTTGTATCCTGCGACCTTACTGTATTGGCTTATTGTTTCTAGTAGTCTTTTTGTGGATTCTTTGGGGTTTTCGATGTATAGGATCATATCATCTGCAAATAGTGATACCTTTACTTCTTCTTTTCCGATATGGATGCCTTTTATTTCTTTGTCTTGTCTGATTGCTCTGGCTAGAACCTCTAGTACCACATTAAATAAGAGTGGAGAGAGTGGACAACCCTGTCTTGTTCCTGATTTAAGGGGGAAAGCCTTCAGTTTAGTGCCATTTAATATGATGTTAGCTGATGGTTTATCATATATGGCCTTTATCATGTTGAGATATTTTCCTTCTATACCCATTTTGTTGAGAGTCTTAAACATAAAATTGTGTTGTATTTTATCGAAAGCCTTTTCTGCGTCTATTGATAAGATCATGTGGTTTTTGTTCTTTGTTTTGTTGATATGGTGTATTACATTAACCGTTTTACGTATGTTGAACCATCCTTGAGATTCTGGGATGAATCCCACTTGATCATGATGTATTATTTTTTTAATATGTTGTTGTATTCGATTTGCTAGTATTTTGTTTAGTATTTTAGCATCTGTATTCATTAGAGATATTGGTCTGTAGTTTTCTTTTTTTGTGCCATCCTTGCCTGGTTTTGGTATGAGGGTTATGTTGGCCTCATAAAATGTGTTTGGAAGTATTGCTTCTTCTTCAATTTTTTGGAAGACTTTGAGTAGAATAGGAACCAAGTCTTCTTTGAATGTTTGATAAAATTCGCTGGTATAGCCGTCAGGGCCTGGACTTTTATTTTTGGGGAGGTTTTTAATGGTTTTTTCTATTTCTTCTCTACTGATAGGTCTGTTTAGGCTTTCTGCTTCTTCTTGACTCAGTCTAGGAAGGTTGTATTTTTCTAGGAATTTATCCATTTCTTCTAGGTTGTTGAATTTAGTGGCATAAAGTTTTTCATAGTATTCTACAATAATTCTTTGTATATCTGCGGTGTCCATGGTGATTTCTCCTCTTTCATTTTGGATTTTGTTTATATGAGTTCTTTCTCTTTTTTCCTTGGTAAGTCTTGCCAAGGGTTTGTCAATTTTGTTGATCTTTTCAAAGAACCAGCTCCTTGTTCTATTAATTTTTTCTATAGTTTTTCTGTTTTCTAATTCATTTATTTCTGCTCTGATTTTTATTATCTCCTTTCTTCGGCTGGTTTTGGGTTGTCTTTGTTCTTCTTTTTCTAGTTCCTTAAGGTGGGAAGTTAAGTGGTTCACTTGGGCTCTCTCTTGTTTGTTCATATATGCCTGAAGTGATATGAACTTCCCTCTTATCACTGCTTTTGCTGCATCCCATATATTCTGATATGTCGTATTGTCATTTTCATTAGTCTGTATATAGTGCAGAGTCTTTTGATCTCTGCACTTATTTCTTCTTTGACCCACTCATTTTTTAAAAGTATGTTGTTTAGTTTCCACATTTTTGTGGGATTTTTTTCCTCTTTTTTGCAGTTGAATTCTAGTTTCAAGGCTTTATGATCAGAAAATATGCTTGGTACAACTTCAATTTTTCTGAATTTGCTGATGTTGTTTTTGTGGCCCAACATATGGGCCAATTCTTGAGAATGATCCATGTACACTGGAGAAAAATGTATACTCAGTCACTTTGGGATGAAATGTCCTGTAGATGTCTATCATATCCAGGTGCTCTAGTGTTTTGTTTAAGGCCACTATGTCTTTGTTGATTCTCTGTTTGGATGACCGATCTAGAGCCGTCAGCGGTGTATTGAGGTCTCCAAGTATGATTGTATTTTTGTCAGTTTTTGTTTTAAGGTCAATAAGTAGCTGTCTTATATATTTTGGTGCTCCTTGGTTTGGTGCATATATATTAAGAATTGTTATGTCTTCTTAATTCAGTGTCCCCTTATCCATTATGAAATGGCCATTTTTGTCTCTGAGTACTTTTCCTGTCTTGTAGTCAGCATTATCCGATATGAGTATTGCTACATCTGCTTTTTTTTGGATGTTATTTGCTTGGAGTATTGTTTTCCAGCCTTTCACTTTGAATTTGTTTTTATCCTTGTTACTTAGATGAGTTTCCTGTAGGTAGCATACAGTTGGATTTTCTTTTTTAATCCATTCTGCTACTCTGTGCCTTTTTATTGGTGAGTTTAATCCGTTTACATTTAGTGTAATTATTGATACTTGTGAGTTCCCTATTGCCATTTTATATCTTGCTTTCTGTTAGTTTTGTGTCTTGTTTGATCCTTCTCTTTCGTTTTTCTATCTTTTGTTTTTATTTGGTTGTATTCCATACATCTTTCCTCTGTTGCTATCTTTTTTATCTCATGTGCTTCTGTGGTGGTTTTTTCAATGGTGGTTACCTTTGAGTAATGAAAAGGGTCCCTACCCTGTTCATTGTGGTGAACTATTTTGTGAGTACTTTTGCACTCCATCGTCCTTTGCTACTGTTAATCTCCATCTTCTCCCCCTCTTTCTTTTTGTTGTTCTCACAGTTTAAATTTGGTTTTATTATGTTCTTCTTTGAGCTTTTACTTGTGGCTCTGTTTTTTTTTGTTCTTTGTATCTGATTGGAGAACCCCCTTTAGTAATTCCTGGAGTGGGGGTTTTCTGATGATAAATTCCCTCATCTTTTCTGTATCTGTGAATGTTTTTATTTCTCCTTCGTATTTGAAGGATAGCTTTGATGGGTATAGTATTTGTGGCTGAAAGTTCCTCTCTTTCAGGACTTTAAATATTGGGGTCCACTCTCTTCTAGCTTGTAGAGTTTCTGCTGAGAAATCTAATGATAATCTAATGGGCCTTCCTTTATATGTTGTATTCTTCTTTTCCCTGGCTGCCTTGAGAATTTTTTCTTTGCTGTTGGTTTGTGTCAATTTCATTATGATATGCCTTGGAGTAGGTTTGTTGGGGTTAAGAAAACTTGGAGTTCTGTTTGCTTCTTGAACTTGAGGCTTTAGTTCTTTCCACAGGCTTGGAAAGTTCTCATCTATTATTTGTTTGAGTATGTTCTCCATTCCATTTTCTCTCTCTTCTTCCTCAGATATACCTATTATTCTTATGTTATTCTTTCTGATGGAGTCAGATAATTCTTGTAGGGCTATCTCATTTTTTTTAATTTTTGAGTCTCTTTCTTCTTCTCTCTGTTGTGCCTCAAGTTGTCTGTCTTCTATTTCACTAATCCTCTCTTCTATCTGACCTGTTCTATTAGCTAAGCTTGTTACTTCGTTTTTCAGCTCGTGAATTGAGTTTTTCATCTCTGTTTGATTTGTTTTTATAGTTTCAATTTCCTTGGACATATATTCTTTGTGTTCATTGAGTTGTTTTCTGAGCTCCCTAAATTGCCTTTCTGTGTTTTCTTGTATATCTCAGAGGATTTTTAGGATTTCTATCTTGAATTCTCTGTCTTTTAGCTCCAAGGTTTCCAATATATTAATTTTTTTCTCTATAGATTTTTCCTCATGTAGCTGTGTTATCTCTCTTTCTTTTGTATCCATGATATTCGATTTTCTCTTCCTTAATGGCATCTGAGGGTGGTTTTGTTGATAGTATTAATGAGATTTAATAAAGAATAAAAAGTTAAAAAAAATCAAAAAGAGTTGTTTTTTTTAAAAAATTTAATAATGAAATAAAGAAAAATAAAATAAAATAAAAATTTTTTTAAAAAGGAAATTATTCCCCCCCTCCTTTTTTCCTCTCCTCTCCTCTCCCCTCTTTCTTGAGAAAATTTTGTGGTGGACTGTGAATTATAACAAACAATGCCTGTGATGGAGGGCCTGAATTGGGGAAAAGTAATAAAGGGGCAAAAAAAAAAAAAAGAAAAGGAAAAAAAAAAGAAAAAAGAGCGTATGGACCCACAAAAAGCAAATAAGGAAAAAAATTGGGTCAAGAATAAAATGATTTGCTTTTAGGTGTTGGTTGTCTAAGAGTTATGATGAGAGGAATAAGAGGAAAACGGAAAAATGGGGGGACCAATTAAAAAATTACTATTGTATTTAGTGGAACAAGAACTAGATAATATGGAGAGCCAGGGATGGGAGCACTGCTAGTGAGTTAAAAAGGTGAAGTAAAAACCCCCCAAAATGCCACAAACATAGGTTTGAGTCCCAGATAAGATAATTTGTTTGTTATTGAGGTTTGAATGAGAGGAGATGTAAAGGAGAAAGGAAGAAACTAATATAGAGGGAGAAAAGAAAGAGAGAGAGAGAAAAAAAGAGGGAACCACTAAAAGAAGAAAAAAGAAAGGAGAGAGAGAGAGAGTTAAGGGTTTTGGAGTGCAACCCTCATAGAGAGAAAGGGAGAGAAGAGAAAAGATAATGGGAGATGTAACACTATGGGTAGTGTAATTCAAGGAGAGGAGAGAGTAAGACCGGTAGAGAGTTAATCGGCCAAATTGGAGGAGGAAAAAAAAGTATCAAGAATGAAGATAAGAGAAATAAACGAACAAATATAATAAAATGGGATAGGTTATAAAGTCTGCAGATTATTCTTGATTTTGAGAGGTTATCTTCTTGCTTTTTCTTTTCTCTCCCTCTTCCTGGTCAGTGACTCTGTACCCTGGGTTCTGCCCCTTTGGCACGCTCAGGTAGAGGTTTGCAGTTGATAAGTCTCTATGGCAATGTCATGTATTGTGCTTTAGTCTCGTTGGCAGTCGAAGCTCATTAGCATTTATAAGCTCCGACAGTGAGAGAGTCCGTGTTCCTGGAGCCTTTCTCCTAGTCTTTCCTTCCTCAATTAGTAGCCTGATAATCCAGCTATGGGGTTGCTGCTGCCTCTGCCTGGATAGTAAGAGGCTCAAAGAGCTGGCAACTCCCCACTCTATTTCCACTCAGCACAGGGCTCTGGGTAAGTCTCAGTCAGTCAGAGCTGCTAGCATAATCAGGCGGGCTTTCCGCCCACTCAAAGACCTCTGGCTCTGCCACTCTGTCTGGTAACACAAGCAGGCGCCCACTTCCGGGGCGCTTGGAGGAAACTCTCACTCACTGTCTGCGACCAGGATATCCGGCCAGCAGTCTCACGCTCTGAGTGAAACCCCCAACCGCAGGGAAAAGTTGCAGCGTTGGAATTGAGTCTCGCTCCGTCCCCGTGCACGGCTTTTGCAAGGCGCTGGGGCGGCCCGAGATTCCGCTTTGGCCCACACAAAGGCCCCTGACTCTGCCCCTCTGTGCGATAACATGGGCGTGCACTGCCGAGGCACTCGGAGGAATCGCTCACTCCTTATCTACGCGCGCAAACCAGGATATGAGGCCGGCTGCGTTTCCCTCTGAGTGAAACACCCTCCAGCACGGAAAATCTCCACCGTTGGAATTAGTTCTCACTCCCTCCCGTGCGTGGCTTTCCCAGGGCGCTGGGGCTGCCCAGAGACTCTGCCCTCGGCCCACAGAAAGGCCTCTGACCCTGCCTCTCCATGGGGCAACACGGGCACCCACTCTCGGGGCCTAGGAAGAAATTCTCGCCCACTAACTGTGCACTGACCAGGAGACCGGGTAAAATGGCTGCTCCGCTTGTCTTTCTTTGTTTGGGTTTGGCGCGAGTGTTAGCTTGTATTGCCTGGGTTGCCACCGGATCAGATTTTCCTCGGCTTGGATCTCCGTGCCACAGCCTGGTTCGGCCGTTTGTGCCGCAGCCTGGATCTATTCACCCCCTTTGCCCGCCTCAGTTTCTATATTCACAGTTACCAGAGAAAGCCGCCCTGTTTAGGTTAGTGAGGAAGGTGGAGCATTTCTTACTCCCTATTTCCTTCGGGGTTTGGTTATATATTTAGCCAATTTTTCACTCAATCATACCTTTGGGTGTATTGCGAAGCATCTGGAAGCTCCAAGTATAGGTTTTTCTGTTTCTGGTTGAAGATCTTGTTGAGTTTTGGGGGAGATTTATCGGTATCGCTTCCTACCCTGCCATTACTCTGACGTCATCTGTTAAAGTTTTTCATTTCAGTTTCAGTTGTTTTATTTTTTTAATTTTATTTATTCATTTTAGAGAGGAGAGAGAAAGGGAGAGAGAGAGACAGAGCGGGAGAGAGAGAGCAGAGAGAGACAGAGAGAGAAAGGTGGGGAGGAGCTGGAAGCATCATCTCCCATATGTGCCTTGACCAGGCAAGCCCAGGGTTTCGAACTGGTGACCTTAGCATTTCCAGTTCGACTCTTTATCCACTGCACCACCACAGGTCAGGCAAGCCACTGTAGTCTTTACATTGGATTCTCATGTGTTTTCCTCTAAGGTTTTGAAAAAGATGTTTTAAAAAGAAAAAGACCCGTCTGACCTGTGGTGCCGCAGTGGATAAAACGTCGACCTGGAACACTGAGGTTGCAGGTTTGAGGCCCCAGGCTTGCCTGGTCAAGGAACATATGGGAGTTGATGCTTCCTGCTCCTCCCTTCTCTCTTTCTCTTTCCTCTCCCTAAAATTAATAAATCTAAAAATAAATGAATCCAAAACATTTAAATAATTTAAAAGAAAAATACTCCTTTGCTTGAGTGCTATATAATAATACTGTATTCTAGAGTATTAAAATGAAAATATGGATTCAGAATAAATGTGGGTTCTACTGTGACCTGTCCTGAAGTATTCCTACTTGATTTTTAGGTAGTGCTGGTTATGTCCTTGAGAGAAAAAATAGCTAGGGATTTTACTTTGGTGATGAGTTATGCTAGCAGGCTTCGTGTCTCACGTAAATGGTAACCTTTGCAGAGTGAAACCCTAGCTCTTTGTAGAGAGAACAGAATTAGACTCCACCAAATAAAGAGTCCAGGACCTTGGTAATCTTACCCTGGAAAGATGACAGGATACATAGAGATCATACAAATGAACAATGATGATGCCCTTATAACATTGCTTGAATAGCCAGGATGTCTGCAGAATTATGCTAGCTTAATGGATATAGTGTAGGTTCAGTGGTCTGAAAAATAAAACATTCGATTTTTTTTTTTGAGACAGAGAGAGGGATAGATAAGGACAGACAGGAAAGGAGAGAGATGAGACGCATCAATCATCAGTTTTTTGTTGCGACACCTTAGTTGTTCATTGATTGCTCTCTCACATGTGCCTTGACCACAGGCCTTCAGCAAACCGAGTAACCCCTTGCTCGAGCCAGCGACCTTGGGTCCAAGCTGGTGAGCTTAGCTCAAACCAGATGAGCACATGCTCAAGTTGGCGACCTCGAGGTCTTGAACCTGGGTCCTCCGCATCCCAGTCCAATGCTCTATCCACTGCGCCACCGCCTGGTCAGGCAAAAAACATTTGATCTTTTAAAAACTACTGAAGAGTCTGATAGAAGCTACATTAGGCAAAAACTGGAGAAAGAAGTGAGGTAAGGCAGATTAACAACATACATTTGAAAAGTTTTAAAATGTCATGTGATTTTGTCTATTAGTTTTACTTAAAATATTTCTTTATCTATTATTTGTTAACAAATGCTATACTACATAACCTTCATTCACAGAAAAAGATAATTAATTTGAAGTGTCCACAAAGCAATAGGTATTATGGAAGACATTTGTTTTTTATTTTGTATTACACCTAACAGAGCAAGAGGAGGGAAAAAATATACTTGAGGAAAGAGGTACATGACTTAAGTCAGAAAAGGAGTTATGAGTTGTGTGTATGTAAGATCATTTTCAACACTTTTGAGTAAGTCCAGAGCTTCTGCTCTCTGTGGCAGGGGTATCAGTCCCTGCAAAAATTAATGGATTTAACTTAGAACAAATTCAAGCTGTTTGAAAAGTAGATGATATTTGCCATCAACAGTATTTTGAGGATGTGGTTTTGAAAAGTTCTTCAGGAAATTTTCGTACATGGGAATTCTAAACATGCACCTCACCATTTCTCTCCCAGTTTTCCCCCCATTGATTTGAGAGAGAGAGAAGCATTAACTTGTTGTTCCACTTAGTTGTTCCATTTAGTTGTGCACTCATTAATTGCTTCTCATGTGTGCCTTGACTGGAGATTGTACCTGCGACCTCGGCGCACTGAGATGACACTATCCACTGAGCAACCAGCCAGGGCCTCTTCCCCAGTTTATACCATTTTTGAGCAACAGTAGTTTTTTATTTTTTAATGTCTTTTTTTTTTCCATACTGCCTTTACGTTTGGCTCTTTTGCTCTTTTCAGAAAATCACCTTTTTTCAATGCATTAAACTGATCTCAAGGATAAGCTATTGTTTTCTAGATAACTATAAATTTTACTTGATCATGCTTAATGTTTGCCTCTTTATAATTAGTGTTTTGTCAAATTTCTTGATTTTACATAGTGCCAAGGAGGAGATCTGTGCTGAACATCAATCATGTTTCTTCATGTTAGAGTATAATATATACTAACATAAGTACAGTGTCCTGGTTCTCACTATTCCTCCGATAGCTAAATGATGTTTTGAGGTAGAACCACTTACTTTATGAAGGTATTTTAAAAGTTAACTACTACGCTGTAACTACCATAGAGTTTTCTGTTGGATATCTATGTGGCTCCACCCTTATTGCACCTATTTTCCTGTTGTAAAGGTCCACATTGTTCAAAGGCCTTTCTCAGACTGCTTGTCCATCAAAGGATATATGATGCCTGGTCATGAGTTAGGAAATGACACTACTTTCTCCCTCTGATGCTTGGAACTTAGTAGGCTTGGAAACAACTGGGACATATCTTTAAATTCTTGCTCACTGAGGGGCGTTTTGGGAGCATACAGTCTTTTTTAATGACTTGATGTTTTAGGCCAGGAACTTGAGCAGCATTAACTGGGTTGTTCATCTCTGATCCATGTATTGGCCATGGGGGCATCTGGGCCTAGATGCATTTTTTGAAGGTGGTATTTTCAGTCACATGTCTGGCACCTTGGTGTTACTTGGTGCCTTTCTGTCTATGTGTCTGTCTCTCCATGTGGTGTCTAATCCTCCAAGATCTCTCTATGTGGCTTAGACTTTTCACAGCATGGTGACCTCAGGGCAGTTGGCTTTCTCACATGGAGGCTGAGGGTGCTAAGAGCAAGTGTTCTAAGAATCATGTCTCTTTTTTTTTTTAATTTTAAAAAAATTTATTGATTGATTTTACAGAGAGGAAGGAGAGGGGGGGGGGTGGGGAGTGAGAAGTATCAGCTCATAGTTGCTTCACTTTAGTTGTTCATTGATTGCTTGTTGAATGTGCCTTGACCAGGCAAGCCCAGGGTTTTGAACTAGCGATCTCAGCATTCTAGGTTGACACATTATCCACTGTGCCACCACAGGCCAGGCAAGTCATGTCTCTTACGTTTTTTATTTTTTAGAGAGAGAAAAAAATAAAGGCAGGGATCAACGCCCATAAATTTAGTACCTATCTGTTTTTCTATGTAATTTATTATTTCAGATCTTAATTTAGGTCTTTGATCCATTTTGAATTAATTTTTGTACATGGGGACAAACTGTAATCTAGTGTCATTCTTTTGCATGTGGCTTTTCAATTTTCCCAGCACCATTTATTGAAGAGGCTTTCTTTCCTCCATTGTATGTTTTTGGTTCCTTTATCAAAAATTATTTGCCCATATATGTGTGGGTTTATTTCTGGGCTCTTAATTCTGTTCCATTGGTGTGTGTATCTGTTTTTCTGCCAATTCCATGCTGTTTTGATTATCATTGCTCTGTATTATAATTTTAAGTCAGTTAGTGATACCTCCAACTTTGTGGTTTTTTTCCTGAGGATTGCTTGGCTATTTAGGGTCTTTTGTGGTTCATACAAATTTGATGATAGACACACAGAGACAGAGACAGAAAAACAGGAAAGAAGAGAGATGAGAAGAATTAACTTATAGTTGTGTTACTTTAGCTGTTCATTGATTGCTTCTCATATGTGCTTTGACTGGGGGGCTTCAGCCTAGTCAGTGACCCCTTGCTCAAGCCAGCGACCTTGGGCTCAAGCTAGTGACCTTGGGCTTCAAGCCAGTGATCCTGTGCTCAAGCTGGTGAGCCTGCACTCAAGCCAGATGAGTCCATGCTCAAGCTGGTGACCTCAAGGCTTGAACCTAGGACCTCAGCATCCCAGGTTGACACCTTATCCATTGAACCACTACCAGTCAGGCCAAATTTGATTATTTTTTTATTTCTTTAAAAAATGTCATGGGGATTTTGATGGGGATTGCATTCAATCTGTATATTGCTTTGAGTAATATGGACATTTTAACTATGTTGATTCTTAACAATTCATGAACATAAAATATCTTTCCATTTTATTGTGTCTTTTTCAATCTCTCTCTCTTTTTTTTTTTTTTTTTGTATCTTTCTGAAGTTGGAAACGGGGAGGCAGTCAGACAGACTCCTGCATGCGCCTAACCGGGATCCACCCAACATGCCCTCCAGAGGGCAATGCTCTGCCCATCTGGGACGTCGCTCTGTTGCAACAAGAGCCATTCTAGTGCCTGAGGCAGAGGCCATAGAGCCATCCTCAGTGCCCGGGCCAACTTTGCTCCAATGGAGCCTTGGCTGCGGGAGGGGAAGAGAGAGACAGAGAGGAAGGAGAGGGGGAGGGGTGGAGAAGCAGATGGGCGCTTCTCTTGTGTGCCCTGGCCAGGAATTGAACCTGGGACTGCTGCACGCCAGGCTAATGCTCTACCATTGAGCCAACCAGCCAGGGCCTTTTTCAATCTCTTTTAATAATGCTTTGTAGTTTTCAATATATAGGTCCCATTTGTCTTTAAACAGGAAGAGCCATTACTGTAACCCAAATGACATTTTTTCTGTGGTGGCACTCTGAAGTAGACAAGATAGTTGGCAAGTCATCTTGTGGTGGGGAGATTAGATTCCATCTAATGTCTTTCACATCCTGCTAAGTTAAAAAAAATGATATTTAACCCTAAAACTATTATTTTCTTTGATATTTAACATAAAATAGAAAAGGAAACTTTTTGATGCCACTGGCTTGAATACGTAAGTTTTTATATTATAAGATTGTGCCTGAATTTTAAAGAGGATTTTTTTTCCCCTATACACACATTACACACATGCAGAGTTACTCTCAAGAGGAATACTGTTTGTACAGGGACAGCTAAGACCACTTACTGCCATTAGCTGGGAGTCAGCTTACTCATCACATGGATAGCAGCATGTGCTAGATCTATATGTAACTACAAGAGTCTAGAGAGGAGAATCTGTAGCATTAAAATGGTTTTGCAAATTATTTTGGGGGGGGATTTTTTTTTTTTTTTTGTATTTTTCTGAAGCTGGAAACGGGGAGAGACAGTCAGACTGACTCCCGTATGCGCCGGACCGGAATCCACCTGGCACGCCCACAAGGGGGCGACGCTCTGCCCACCAGGGGGCGATGCTGTGCCCCTCCGGGGCATCGCTCTGCTGCGACCAGAGCCACTCCAGCGCCTGGGGCAGAGGCCAAGGAGCCATCCCCAGTGCTGGGGCCATCCTTGCTCCAGTGGAGCCTCGCTGCAGGAGGGGAAGAGAGAGACAGAGAGGAAGGAGAGGGGGAGGGGTGGAGAAGCAGATGGGCGCTTCCCCTGTGTGCCCTGGCCGGGAATTGAACCCGGGACCCCTGCACGCCAGGCCGACGCTCTACCACTGAGCCAACCTGCCAGGGCCTGGGTTTTTTTTTTATAAATAAATTTTTATTAATGTTAATGGGGTGACATCAAGAAGTCAGGGTACATATATTCAAAGAAAACATGTCCTGGTTATCTTGTCATTCAGTTATGTTGCATACCCATCACCCAAAGTCAGATTGTCCTCCGTCACCTTCTATCTAGTTTCCTTTGTGCCCCTCCCCCTCCCCCTTCCCCTCTTCCTCGTTCCCTCCTGCACCCCCCCTCCCCCCACCCCAGGTAACCACCACACTCTTGTCCATGTCTCTTAGTCTTGTTTTTATGTCCCACCAATGTATGGAATCATGTAGTTCTTGCTTTTTTCTGATTTACTTATTTCACTCCGTATAATGTTATCAAGATACCACCATTTTGTTGTAAATGATCCAATGTCATCATTTCTTATGGCTGAGTAGTATTCCATAGTGTATATGTGCCACATATTCTTTGTCCAGTCTTCTATTGAAGGGCTTTTTGGTTGTTTCCATGTCTTGGCCACTGTGGACAATGCTGCAATGAACATGAGGCTACATGTGTCTTTACGTATCAATGTTTCTTAGTTTGGGGTATATACCCAGTAGGGGGATTGCTGGGTCATAAGGTAGTTCTATTTTCAGTTTTTTGAGGAACCACCATACTTTCTTCCATAATGGTTGTACTACTTTACATTCCCACCAACAGTGAATGAGGGTTCCTTTTTCTCCACAGCCTCTCCAATATTTGTTATTACCTGTCTTGTTGATAATAGCTAATCTAACAGGTGTGAGGTGGTATCTCATTGTAGTTTTGATTTGCATTTCTCTAATAACTAATGAAGATGAGCATCTTTTCATATATATCTGTTGGCCATTTGTATTTCTTTTTTTTTTTTCTTAAGTTGGAAATGGGGAGGCAGTCAAATAGACTCTCGCATGCGCCAGACCGGGATCCACCCGGCATGCCCACCAGGGAGCGATGTTCTGCCCATCTGGGGCATGCTCTGCTGCAATCAGAGCTATTCTAGCGCCTGAGGCAGAGGCCACAGAGCCATCCTCAGCGCCTGGGCAAACTTTGTTCCAATGGAGCCTTGGCTGCGGGAGGTGAAGAGAGAGACAGAGAGGAAGGAGAGGGGGAGGGGTGGAGAAGCAGATGGGCGCTTCTCCTGTGTGCCCTGGCCAGGAATCGAACCCGGGACTCCCGCACGCCAGGCCAACGCTCTACCACTGAGCTAACCGGCCAGGGCCGGCCATTTGTATTTCTTCCTAGGAGAAGTGTCTGTTCATTTCCTCTTCCCTTTTTTTTTATTGGATTGTTTGTTTGTTTGTTGTTGAGTTTTATGAGTTCTTTGTATATTTTGGATATTAGGCCCTTATCTGAGCTGTTGTTTGAAAATATCATTTCCCATTTAGTTGGCTGGCTGTTTATTTTGTTGTCAGTTTCTCTTGCTGAGCAAAAACTTTTTAGTCTGATGTAGTCCCATTCATTTATCTTTGCCTTCACTTCTCTTGCCTTTGGAGTCAAATTCATAAAATGCTCTTTAAAACCTAGGTCCATGAGTTTAGTACCTATGTCTTCTTCTATGTACTTTATTGTTTCAGGTCTTATATTTAGGTCTTTGATCCATTTTGAATTAATTTTAATACAAGGAGACAAGCTGTAGTCGAGTTTCATTCTTTTGCAAGTGGCTTTCCAGTTTTCCCAGCACCATTTATTGAACAGGCTTTCTTTTCTCCATTGTGTGTTGTTGGCCCCTTTATCGAAAATTATTTGACCATATATATATGGTTTTATTTCTGGACTTTCTATTCTGTTCCATTGGTCTGAGTGTCTATTTTTCTGCCAATACCATGCTGTTTTGATTGTCGTGGCCCTATAATATAGTTTAAAATCAGGTATTGTAATGCCCCCAACTTCATTCTTTTTCCTTAGGATTGCTTTGGCTACTCGGGGTTTTTTATAGTTCCATATAAACCTGATGATTTTTTGTTCCATTTCTTTAAAAAATATCATAGGAATTTTGATGGGAATTGCATTAAATTTATAAATTGCTTTGGGTAATCTGGCCATTTTGATTATATTTATTCTTCCTATCCAAGAACAAGGAATATTTTTCCATCTCATTGTATCTTTTTCGATTTCCTTTAACAATGCTTTGTAGTTTTCATTATATAGGTCCTTTACATTCTTTGTTATGTCTATTCCTAGGTATTTTATTTTTTTGTTGCAATCGTGAAGGGGATTATTCTTTTGAGTTCGTTTTCTAATATTTCATTGTTGGCATATAGAAAGGCTATGGACTTTTGTATGTTAATTTTGTATCCTGCAACCTTACTGTATTGGTTTATTGTTTCTAGTAATCTTTTTGTGGAGTCTTTGAGGTTTTCGATGTATAGGAGCATATCATCTGCAAAAAGTGATACCTTTACTTCTTCTTTTCTGATATGGATGAATTTTATTTCTTTGTCTTGTCTCATTGCTCTGGCCAGAACTTCTAGCACCACATTAAATAAGAGTAGAGAGAGTGGACAACCCTGTCTTGTTCCTGATTTAAGGTGGAAAGTCCTGAGTTTTATGCCATTTAATATGATGTTGGCTGATGGTTTATCATATATGGCCTTTATCATGTTGAGATATTTTCCTTCTATACCCATTTTATTGAGTGTCTTAAACATAAAGTTGTGTTGTATTTTATCAAATGCCTTTTCTGCATCTATTGATAAGATCATGTGGTTTTTGTTCTTTGTTTTGTTGATATGGTGTATTACGTTAACTGTTTTACGTATGTTGAACCATCCTTGAGATTCTGGGATGAATCCCACTTGATCATGATGAATTATTTTTTTAATATGTTGTTGTATTCAATTTGCTAGTATTTTGTTTAGTATTTTAGCATCTATATTCATTAGAGATATTGGTCTGTAGTTTTCTTGTTTTGTGCCATCCTTGCCAGGTTTCGGTAGAGACAGTCAGACAGACACCCGCATGTGCCCGACCGGGATCCACCTGGCATGCCCACCAGGGGCGACGCTCTGCCCACCAGGGGGGATGCTCTGCCCATCCGGGGCGTCGCTATGTCGCGACCAGAGCCACTCTAGCGCCCGGGGCAGAGGCCAAGGAGCCATCCCCAGTGCCCGGGCCATCTTTGCTCCAATGGAGCCTCGCACGGGAGGGGAAGAGAGAGACAGAGAGGAAGGAGAGGGGGAGGGGTGGAGAAGCAGATGGGTGCTTCTCCTGTGTGCCCTGGCTGGGAATCAAACCCGGGACCCCTGCACACCAGGCTGACGCTCTACCACTGAGCCATCCGGCCAGGGCCTTTGGGAGGTTTTTAATAGTTTTTTCTATTGCCTCCCTGCTAATTGGTCTCTTTAGGCTTTCTGCTTCTTCATGACTCAGTCTAGGAAGGTTGTATTGTTCTAGGAATTTATCCATTTCTTCTATATTGTTAAATTTGGTGACATATAGTTTTTCATAGTATTCTACAATAATTCTTTGTATATCTATGATGTCTGTGGTGATTTCTCCTCTTTCATTTTGGATTTTGTTTATATGAGTCCTTTCTCTTTTTTCCTTGGTGAGTCTTGCCAAGGGTTTGTCAATTTTGTTGATCTTTTCAAAGAACCAGCTCCTTGTTTTATTAATTTTTTTTAAATTTATTTTTTACAGAGACAGAGAGTGAGTCAGAGAGAGGGATAGACAGGGACAGACAGACAGGAACGGAGAGAGATGAGAAGCATCAACCATTAGTTTTTCATTGCACGTTGCAACACCTTAGTTGTTCATTGATTGCTTTCTCATATGTGCCTTGATTGCGGGCCTTCAGCAGACCGAGTAACCCCTTGCTGGAGCCAGAGACCTTGGGTTCAAGCTAATGAGCTTCTTTCTCAAACCAGATGAACCTGCGCTCAAGCTGGTGACCTCAGGGCCTCAAACCTGGGTCCTCTGCATCCCAGTCTGATGCTCTATCCACTGTGCCACTGCCTGGTCAGGCTTATTAATTTTTTCTATAATTTTTCTGTTCTCTATTTCATTTATTTCTGCTCTGATTTTTATTATTTCCTTTTTTCGGCTGGTTTTGGGTTGTCTTTGTTCTTCTTTTTCTAGTTCCTTAAGGTGTGAAGTGGTTTACTTGGGCTCTCTCTTGTTTGTTCATATAGGCCTGAAGTGATATGAACTTCCCTCTTATCACTGCTTTTGCTGCATCCCAGAGATTCTGATATGTCGTATTGTCATTTTCATTTGTCTGTATATATCTTTTGATCTCTGCGCTTATTTCTTCTTTGACTCAATCATTTTTAAAAAGTATGTTGTTTAGTTTCCACATTTTTGTGGGGTTTTTTTCCTTTTTTTTTTTTGCATTCTAGTTGAATTTGAATTCTAGTTTCAAGGCTTTATGATCAGAAAATATGCTTGGTACAATTTCAGTTTTTCTGAATTTGCTGATGTTATTTTTGTGGCCCAACATATGGTCAATTCTTGAGAATGTTCCATGTACACTAGAGAAAAATGTATAGTCTGTTGCTTTGGGATGAAGTGTCCTGTAGATGTCTATAATATCCAGGTGCTCTAGTGTTTCATTTAAGGCCAATATATCTTTATTGATTCTCGGTTTGGATGACCGATTTATAGCCGTCAGCAGTGTATTGAGGTCTCCAAGTATGATTGTATTTTTGTCGGTTTCTGTTTTTATGTCAATAAGTAGCTGTCTTATATATTTTGGTGCTCCTTGATTTGGTGCATATATATTAAGGATTGTTATGTCTTCTTGATTCAGTGTCCCCTTATTCATTATGAAATGACCATTTTTGTCTCTGGGTACTTTTCTGTCTTGTAGTCAGCATTATTAGATATAAGTATTGCTACACCTGCTTTTTTTTGGATGTTATTTGCTTGGAGTATTGTTTTCCAGCCTTTCACTTTGAATTTGTTTTTATCCTTGTTGCTTAGATGTGTTTCTTGCAGGCAGCATACAGTTGAATTTTCTTTTTTAATCCATTCTGCTACTCTGTATCTTTTTATTGATGAGTTTAATCCATTTACATTTATTGTAATTATTGACACTTGTGGGTTCCCTATTGCCATTTTATAAATTGCTTTCTGTTAGTTTTGTGTCTTGTTTGATTCTTCTCTTTTGTTTTTCTATCATTTGTTTTTGTTTGTTTGTATCCATACTTCTTTCCTCTGTTGTTACCTTTTTTAAGTCATGTGCTTCTGTGGTGTTTTTTTCAAGAGTGGTTACAATTAAGTAATAAAAAGGGTACCTACCATATTCATTGTAGTACCCTATCTTATGAGTGTTTCTGCACTTCATCGTCCTTTGCTACTGTTAATCTCTGTCCTCTCCCCTTTTTTTTGCTTTTGTTGTCACAGTTTAAATTTGGTTTTATTGTGTTCTTGGTGGAGTTTTTACTTGTGGTTTTGTTTTGTTTTGTTCTTTGAATCTGGTTGGAAAACCCCCTTTAGTGTTTCCTGGAGTGGGGTTTTCTGATGATAAATTCTTTCATCTTTTCTGTATTTGTGAATGTTTTTATTTCTCCTTCATATTTGAAGGATAGCTTTGATGGGTATAGTTTTCTTGGCTGAAAGTTCCTCTCTTTCAGGGCTTTAAATATTGGGGTCCACTCTCTTCTAGCTTGTAGAGTTTCTGCTGAGAAATCTGATGATAATCTAATAGGCCTTCCTTTATATGTTGTATTCTTCTTTTCGCTGGCTGCCTTGAGAATTTTTTCTTTGTCGTTGGTTTGTGCCATTTTCATTATGATGTGCCTTGGAGTAGGTTTGTTGTGGTTAAGAAAACTCGGTGTTCTGTTTGCTTCTTGAATTTGAGGATTTAGTTCTTTCCACAGGCCTGGGAAGTTCTCATCTATTATTTGTTTGAATATATTCTCCATTCCATTTTCTCTCTCTTCTCCCTCTGATATACCTATTATTCTTATGTTATTCTTTTTGATGGAGTCAGACAATTCCTGTAGGGCTTTCTCATTTTTTAAAATTTTTGAGTCTCTCTGTTTTTCTCTCTGTTGTGCCTGAAGTTGCTTGTCTTCTATGTCACTAATCCTACCTTCTATCTGACCTGTTCTATTAGCTAAGCTTGTTATCTCGTTTTTCAGTTCATGAATTGAGTTTTTCATCTCTGTTTGATTTGTTTTTATAGTTTCAATTTCCTTGGTAATATATTCTTTGTGTTCGTTGAGTTGTTTTCTGAGCTCCCTAAATTGCCTTTCTGTGTTTTCTTGTATATCTCTGAGTATTTTTAGGATTTCTATTTTAAATTCTCTGTCATTTAGCTCCAAGGTTTCCAATATATTAAATTATTTCTCCATAGATTTTTCCACATCTATCTGTGCTACTTCTCTATCTTTTGTATCCATGATATTCGATTTCCTTTTTCTTAATGGCATCTGAAGGTGGTCTTGTTGATAGCACTTTGCCTTCAGTGCGTGGAACTCTTGGATGCTCCAAGGATAGATTTTTCTGTCTCTGGTTGATGAACTTGTTGAAATTTTGGGGAGATTTGTTGGTTGCGCTCCTCACGGTGCCATTTCGGTTTTACAAATTAAAAATAAAATAAAATACCATGCATAATTCTCTCTGAGCTTGATTTTTTGCAATTGTAAAGATGAGATTAATTACCCATGCACTGTACTAACCACTTTATTTTCTCATTCATCCTTCACAAAAACCCAAGATGTAAAGATAATATTATTATTCTTTTACGAATAAGGAAACATAAACTTAGAGAAGTTACACAGATTGCCCAAAGTCACATAGCTATTAAGTGGTGGAAACAGCCTTGGCCAGTTGTCTCAGCGGTAGAGCATAGGTCCAGCCATGTGGAAGTCCTGGGTGTGATTCCTGGTTAGGACACACAGAAGAAGCGACCATATGCTTCTTTATCCCTGCCCCTCCTACCCTCCTGCAACCATGGCTCGAATAGCAGTTGGCCCCAGGTGCTGAGGATGGCTCCATGTCCTCACCTCAGGTGCTAAAATAGGTCAGTTGCCGAGCAATGGAGCAGCGGCCCCAGATGGGCAGAACATCAGCCACATACGGGGGTTGCTGGGTGGATCCCAGTTGGGGCACACGCGGGAGTCTGTCTCTCCGCCTCCCTGCCTCTCACTTGATTAAAAAAAAAAGTAGTGGAGCCAGAAATAAATCCACACAATCCATCTCTATAGCAGAGAGTTCTTGACCTCTGCTATACAACATATACTTCTGCCCTAGTCAGGTGGCTTAGTTTATTAGAAGCTCAGAGGTTGCTGGTTCGATCCCCGGTCAGGGCAAATACAGGAACAGGTGATGTTCCTGTCTTTGTCTTACTCTTTCCTTCCTCTGTCTCTAAAATCAACAACAACAAAAACAACAACAACAAAACCCTTTAATTAAAAAGAAAGAAATATACTTCCTTGACCTGTGTACCTCTTGGGAATTGAGGGGAAAGAGGACCTGGGTTCTAAGGAAAAATTCTACTTCATAACTAGCCTTTCAGTTTAGGAGAGGCCTTATAAGGATATGAACAGAAATCTCCACCCATAATCTCATAAACAGGACACTGGTTCAGAAACTTAGCTCTAACAATGCTCTTTGCCATTTCATAGGTATATAAGAAAATACATGTGGTGGGAGGTAAATAGAACTGGATGTTGTATAAAAAGCTTTTGCAAAATGTGAGAGAGGCCCTGGCCGGTTTGCTCAGTGGTAGAGCGTCGGCCTGGCTTGTGGGAGTCCCAGGTTTGATTCCCGGCCAGGGCACACAGGAGAAGCGCCCATCTGCTTCTCCACTCCTTCCTCTCTCCTTCCTCTCTGTCTCTCTCTTCTTCTCCCGCAGCCAAGGCTTCATTGGAGCAAAGTTGGCTCGGGCGCTGAGGATGGCTCTGTGGCCTCTGCCTCAGGCGCTAGACTGGCTCTGATTGTGGCAGAGTGACGCCCCAAGATGGGCAGAGCATTGCCCCCTGGTGAGCATGCCAGGTGGATCCTGGTCGAGAGCATGCGGGAGTCTGTTTGCCTCCCTGTTTCCAACTTCAGGAAAAAAAAATGTGAGAGAGATGTGTAGTAACTGTATCGACTCTGTTTTGAGATGTGAAATAGCTCTAGGTCAAAGCCCCAAAGACCTACATCAGAGGTCTTGGCAGAGGCAGACCAGAAAGTGTTTGTTTTTTTGTTTTTTTTACTTTTTTTTTTTCATTTTTCTGAAGCTGGAAACAGGGAGAGACAGTCAGACAGACTCCCGCATGCGCCCGACCGGAATCCACCCGGCACGCCCACCAGGGGCGACGCTCTGCCCACCAGGGGGCGATGCTCTGCCCATCCTGGGCGTCGCCATGTTGCGACCCTCCTGGGTGTCACCATATTGCGACCAGAGCCAGTCTAGCGCCTGGGGCAGAGGCCACAGAGCCATCCCCAGCGCCCGGGCCATCTTTGCTCCAATGGAGCCTTGGCTGCGGGAGGGGAAGAGAGAGACAGAGAGGAAGGCGCAGCAGAGGGGTGGAGAAGCAAATGGGCGCTTCTCCTATGTGCCCTGGCCGGGAATCGAACCCGGGTCCTCCGCACGCTAGGCCGACGCTCTACCGCTGAGCCAACCGGCCAGGGCCAGAAAGTGTGTTTAATAAATAAAATATTTGAGACCCCTAGAGCAAATTCTCACTAGGTCTGGTGCCCTCACCATAGAATATGATGTGATGATTGTCCACTTCAGTTCTCTCAAGAAAATTACTAAGGAATTATATACAAGGAGAGGAAGATGGTGATTAGGACAGGTTAGCAGGACATCTTTCTTTTCTAACTGTCTTCTTTTAACATAGTTTAGTTTAGCTTATTGTCACCTTAGCAGTGTTGAACTGTGTGAGAGATTGAGAAGCTGAGTACATAGTATACTGGGGAGAGAAGTATGACAGTGACAGGCTCATGAAGGCAAGGGGCAGTTTCAGGTGTCAGGATATCGCGGGGGAGGTGTAATGATAGTAGACACATGCAGAGCAGGAACTTTTCAGGGACGTTATAGAGAAGCTGGGGTTTAGATAGAACTCAGAGAGGAAGTCAGACTTTGCAGCTTCAGACTTCATCCCAGGGCTGTCCCTGGTTCCTACAGTCATTGAAGGACAATGCCGAAGAGATGTCACCTAGAATCACAAAATCTTTGAATATTAGAGCCCTAAAATGACCTGAACCCTTCAAGTAAACCTAGCCCCTCAGTTTTAGTTTAAAGGTAACTAAGAATGATTGTTTAGTTACTTCAGACACAGTTTTGATATTCATGTCAGGCTTTACCATCACTTTTGCAATTTTGTTTCCTGTTAAAAATCCTGTCCATAAAACACTGGGTATGAATGTCTGTCTGTCTGTATTTGTGGGTATGATGTCTGTGTTGGGCTTGGTTTGTCAGAGTGAAGGGTGGTGATTTTAGTTACTTTTTTAGCTGCGGAACTGAAACCAGCTTAGTCAATCTATAGATTTTTGAGTATCCACCATTGTTTCCTTTGTTTCTGAGGGCTGGGCAGCATATTTTAGGCACATAATTTGGATAGCTCTTTGCTTTCTAGGTGCTCACATATTCTGTAGGGAGATAAATTAATGATAATAGTAGACCCTTGTAAAGCCAGGAGGCAAGGCCAGGGCCACTATCACAGCAGCCTTCTGGCCTATGCAGGTTCGCATTGGATTCGGACAGTCGGTAAAGAAACCATGGAGCCAAAAACTGGTGGGCCATAGTCTTTAATCTAGCTTGCACCTGGCGGGCAAGTAAAAATACACACTGGGCTCCAAAACCCAGTCACATTCAGTGCTCACAAAGCTACTGATTTATCCGAGTTTCCTAGAATCAAAGGTTTCTAGCTCACCAGACTTATTCTCCTCAGTTCCCCATCTCCTTCCTTATCCCAGATACAAACTCTACACAAACTGGCATCTCACTCAGCACTCCACCATCTTGGCTGCTTTTCCTGGCCTTCTCCACATGGCCTTTCTCTGCTCTCCTCTGCTCTCTCTTCTAATGATAATCTCAGGAACCAAGAGCACAAGCTCCCGCTCTGACCCCATTTTATAGTATAGAAATCCAAACCCTTAATCCAATATACAAAACAGGGAAATCTCTAATACAAAGTCACTTCTCTAAGGCATGATTGGATTGTACTGCCCCACATCAAAAAAGGGTGGGAAAGGCTTAATTCCAAAACCAGGCCCCAGGCTACAAGGATTCTCAACACATATTAATATCACCTAGGCAACGGCCTCTTTAACAAAGTGAGCATAATACATTTTATCTGCCCAACAACCCTTAAGCAACATGGAAAAGAATTTGATAGTTTTACAATGGTTCTCAAAATTTAATGTCCATATACACACCTGAAAATCTTGTTAAAAAGTACAGTCTGATTTAGTAGTTCTGTGTTGGCTCCCAGATGAAACATGCTGCTAGTTCACAGAGCACACTTTGACAAATAGCATGAGCAAAGTCCTAACATTGTTAAAATGTGAGGCATGCATAAGGAATAGCAACTAAGTCAGTTTGACAGGGGAGAGGAGGTTGAAAAGATTTGATAGGATCAGATCTCAAAGAGTCTTTAGTACCAGAGTAAGGATTTAGATGATATTATGTGTTAAGGAATCATTGCAGGTTTCTGTGCTGGTTATACATGACATGATAGAATCTGTACTTAAGGGAGATTTATCTGTCATCATGCATAGGACAGATGGGGTAGAAGTTTCATGTTAGGTATCAAGTAGCAGAGACTCAACTACTGGCCCTTAATGCCAAATGATACAATCTGCAGAAAGGAGAGAGGAGGGGACTGGCAACAAGGAAGTTACCTGCTTTACAGACCGGCCCTGGGTGGAGGGGAGCTGGGAAGTTGTTTGGATCATAAATCTCTTTATCTGCCCAAATTCCGAGAGATGTATGCCAGTCTCTTGTTTGTTTAAGGATGTAACCCTAAACTTTGTACTTGGTAAATTTTTCTGCTGAATCTAATTCAACAAAAATGTATTGAGTGTCAGGTTTAGTGCTTTGCTATCTCAGGTATCTGTATATCTCCCAAAGTATTCAATGCAGGGTCCTGCCCTTCATTAAATTAATTGTAATGCTAATGGATGAATAAAGGAATTCATTCTGTGTTAACTGTCCTATTTTAACTTAGGATTCAATAATATACCCTTAGTAGGACTTATTTTAAAAGCAAGGACATAATAAATACAAAATAAAGGATAGTGATTAAGGTGGGGTAAGACTGAAAGAACAATGAGTGGGGAGCACATAGATAACAAAAATTATTGGTATTATTCTAGTTCTTGGGTTGAGTAATCACTTTATAGGATTTGTTATATTATTAAAAATAAACAAGACAATAAAACAGTAAATAAAGTAGAAGAGTGGATGAATATTAATTTATAATTCACTTCAAAATATGAATTATTATATATGTTTACTCTTGAGTACATTTAAAAAACAAACTACTACACACACATTATATGCTCAAAAGTAACATTATGCCTGACCAGGCGGTGGTGCAGTAGATAGAGCATTGGACTGGGATGCGGAGGACCCAGGTTCGAGACCCTGAGATCGCCAGCTTGAGCACGGGCTCATCTGGTTTGAGCAATGCTCACCAGCTTGAGCCCAAGGTCACTGGCTCAAGCAAGGGGTCACTTGGTCTGCTGTAGCCCCCTGGCAAAGGCACATATGAGAAATCAATGAACAACTAAGGAACTGCAATGAAGAATTGATGTTTCTCATCTCTCTCCCTTCCTGTCTGTCCCTATCTGTTCCTCTCTCTGACTCTCTCTGTCTCTGCCACAAAAAAAAAGTAACATCATGGAGAATCCATCCTATCTACAGTGTCTGCCAAAACTGATAGAAGAAAATTAAAATTGCCACCTTAGCATTTATCTGTGGATGGCTTTTCTGTAGAGTATATCAAAATGCAGATAATCTTATGTCTAGCCTGAGGCTTGGTGAGATCAGGTAAGGCAGTAGTGCCAACCAAATATACTAATATTCTATTTGAATTTCTGTTCCATTTAATAATTTATAGAGTGCTTTACCAAATCAGAACATGCTTGCTTGCCATTTATTCAGAGTTATATTCTTGTATTCTTAACCTTGAGGTCACAGTTCATAATTAATTTAATATTTTCAGAATATTGTCATATTTAATATTATTCTTGCATTAAATATTATGACATTAAACATTTCTAGTCATTAAAATGACACTAAAGTATGAAGAAATATATCCTGGAAGGTCAAATCCAAATCCATTTTCAAAATAAAAGCAATAAATAGAAACAGTTCCCTTTTCGTTATCCATCCTAGGAAATAAATGGAATTCTGGCCAATTCTACCAAACTAAAGACAGTAAATATAGTTAGTAATAAAACTACTCTGAGTATAATTTAATTATTTTGTTTCATAAGGTACTTTTAGGGATTTCAGATGTTCCATGCAAATGAATTTTTCAGAAAATTGAAACAAATTTATGAGTGCCAAAAATTTTTTAAAAACAAAAGTAGTATATGCTTAGGGTAAAAATTCTAAAAATTCAGAGTATAGCAGGTATAAAGTAAAAAGTAAAAGTTGACCCTTTTCAGTCTCCAATTTCTACTATTAACAGTTTCTTAATATCCTTCCAGATACAGAATTACACACACATAAAATCATGTATATGACTTTGTTTTTTCATAAACGCAACCATACTATATATAATATTATATACCTTGCTTTTCCAGTTACTGCACCTGGGTAATCATTTGATAACAGCACACAAAAATCTAATTTATTCTTTTAAACACCTACATAGAATTTTTATATGGTTTATAATAGTTTATATAATCAGTTTCCTGCTAAAAAACATGTAAGCTGCTAAAAAAAATACATAAGTGAGTATCTTTACAAATAGACCAATGTAGACCTCTTTTTTTTTTTTTTTTTTAATAGAGAGAGACAGAGACCGAGACAAACAGGAAAGGAGAGAGATTAGAAGCATCAACTTGTGCAGCACTTTAATTGTTCATTGGATGCTGCTCATACGTGCCTTGGCCAGGGGACTTCTGCCAAGCCAGTGACCCCTTGCTTAAGCCAGCAGCCTTGTGCTTCAAGCCAGCGACCTTTGGGCTCAAGCAAGCAACATGGCGTCATGTCTGTAATCCCATGCTAAAGCTGGTGATCTTGGGGTTTTGAACCTGGGACCTCAGCATCCCACGTTGACGCTCTGTTCACTGTGCCACCACCTGGTCAGGCACTTTGTATACTTTTATAAGTATATCTATAGCACTGGAATCTCGGAAGGGTGGAAGCACATGCATTTTAAGTTTTAGTAGTAATCACCAAATTTCCTTTTCTTAAATAGTACATTCTTAGTAGTTATTTGAAATAACTTCCTTATAATCCTTGTGATACAGTAGCTTATAGTTTTGTAGATTTGCATGTTTTTAAATGAGGCGCATCTTTTGTGTGTTTATTGGTTAGTTTTGCTTTCTTCTCTTGAAAAATGCATGGTGAAAAATATGATTTTCCAAACTGAAATATAGAACATAGAACATTCACAATGTATTTTTACAGCTACTTTTCTACACTTAGACTCTATTCAATGTGAATATTTAACAAATAACTTTGAGCTTTAGGATTTTGAGATTATCCTTTGTGTTTTTTTTTTTGCATAATGTATTATCACATGAAATATCTAACACCAAGACAATGACATTTGATCTTACCTGTTTAATATAATGGACAGTTGTACCTTACCCATAATTCAGTCTAATTTGTGCCTCATACAAGTTTGGAAAATTCGTGAAGTGGAAAACTCTAAAAAGAAATTGGGTAAGGTTGTGATAGCTGACGTCCTCACTCCCTCCTCTGTCAAAACAATCTTGGAAATAAATTTGTACCAAGAGGTATAATTCTATGAGTTCAGGGCTCATGCCTTTTTGTGTGTGTGTGTGATCTATGCAGTTTATACCACATTGTGGCTGCTTAGGAAATGTCTAAGGAAACCATAATAATGCTAGTATTTGATTTGTCAGTGGTGGTTCGGCATCAGTTGGACATAGAGCAGAATTGTTGCTGAGGAATATGATCCTCACTTGATTCTAATTTTGTCTTTGTGGTGCAGCTTTCAAATATGAAGACAGCTGGTGTTGGATAAATCTGTCCTCACAAGCTGTATGAGATTGAAATAAAATTAAATATTTGGAGTTAAATCCAAAAATGTGGAAATGACTGATTAACCTTTTGCTATTTTACTTTCTGCATCTTGGTGAAAAGGCACTCACTATTCATTGTGAACTCTTGGCAATAGTCTATTTTGATGCTTAAGATGAACAGAATTTATGCCCTAATTTAAGGTCTATCATTTTATAAAAGGTAAAGCAGAATTCTTGTATTTCACCCCATCCTTCATCCTGCTGATAAAAATGATAGGCAATATATACCTGTTTTTGTTAGCAACCTTTCTTTCTTTGTCTTTCTCCCTTAAATAAAAGGTTACTATCAATAAAATAGTGAGGCCCACACTTCTACTTAGGTTGGGATAATAATCCTTTGTGGCCTCTGAAAGTTTGCAAATGATAGGACCTCCCAAACTCCTAGTAAATCCCCTTCACTTCCCAACCCCCCAGGTAACTAAATGTCTTGGTAATTGCTAAGGCATAAATAAGGACGGTGAGCTCAGAGAACATCAGGTTGCTGGCTTTTCTTCAGATGACTGGATTACTAAGGTAGAAAAGTACTAAAAATAAATCAGGGCACAGATTCTCCTGCCAGGGGTTGAGTATTGAGATAACTGTCTTCTTGGCTGGTATTGACATAATCTATTCTCCTAATGCACTGTGCAGATAAAAGCCAGGATGAGAATCAGATTTGGCCATGGACTAGGGTCAGTAAAAGTTTGTAGCCCTGTCCTGATACACTTATTGTTTCTTCTTGTCCAGCTCAGTTAATTAGTCCCTCCAAGTCCCAGGACATAGCTAAATACATCAAGGTGAGAACTCAAAACCAAACTCAGGCCAGTCTCAGGGGAAAGCATGTGATCTCTTCTAGTTCAAATATAATTTTGCTAGGACTTTTCATATTAGTTGGGTTTTATTGTTTTCCCCAAAGAGTCAGATTCAACCAGAGTTGGAAAGGTGGGAAGAGCTCTCAGGAAGTCTGTTCTAGGACCTGAAGATTTCAGTGATCTAAGTCACCTGACATGGAGTAAAGATTTTTATTGCTGAATTTCTATTTCCATTGGTGTAGATGTCCTGGGCAGAGAGCCTTTGCCAGTCAGACTTAACCTATGATTTTCATATGCACTTAAATGGAGAGGAAATCTATCTAAATCCCTACCTTATTTATATCTATACCTACCCTCTTTCAGTTTTATAGAAAGTTAGTTGCCTTTAACTTGAATAATACTATACTGCTTACAAAAATTAGGGGATATTTCAAAGTGAATATGAAGCAATTAAAAAAGAAGCATTTGATTTTTTTAATTAAATAAGAACATCAGAAAAGCAAACGACAAGTCAAAGAAAGTTGTTTGGTTATGCAAATGAGATGCAAACCCAAGTTTTATTTCATTGGTGAAAATGCACTGTACAAAAGACTAAAAGTACTGAAGTATTTGCACGTTCTCTGACCCCCTAATGTTTGTGAGCAGTGTATTTTACACTGATTAAGTGCTTGATACTCACAAAACACTTATACATATTTCTCTTGTGACCTTTAGACAACTCTGTAAGGAAGGCTGATGTTATAATTCCTTTGTTATCTGTTAGAAAAGCCAACGGATTGAGACCTTGGCAGCAATTAGTGTTAAGAGCCCTGGGAACTGGGATTTTTCAGTCACGCAGCAATGTCTAGTCTCTCTCCAACTCTGGAGGGCTTTTAAAAATTTTATAAAATAATTTATTTAAATGTTTCTATACAAATGCATTTTCATTATAGAAAACTTGGACATATTGCAGAAAAGTGAAAGAAAAATGAATTAACCAAAGAACCAAACTCAAGAACAATTTTCTTGGATTTCCTTCAATTTTTGACTGAATCTGTGTGATAGAAGGAAAGATCAAAAAAGGATTCAGTACTGTTTATTCTGTTTCCACCTATTTCCCTGCATTTAGTACCGTACAATGTACATAATGAATGTTTTTTTTTGTTTTTTGTTTTTTTTGTATTTTTCTGAAGCTGGAAACGGGGAGAGACAGTCAGACAGACTCCCGCATGCGCCCGACCGGGATCCACCTGGCATGCCCACCAGGGGCAAAGCTCTGCCCACCAGGGGCGACACTCTACCCACCAGGGGGCGATGCTCTGCCCCTCCGGGGCGTCACTCTGCTGTGACCAGAGCCACTCTAGCGCCTGGGGCAGAGGCCAAGGAGCCATCCCCAGCACTCGGGCCATCTTTGCTCCAGTGGAGCCTTGGCTGCGGGAGGGGAAGAGAGAGACAGAGAGGAAGGAGGGGAGGGGGGTGGAGAAGCAAATGGGCGCTTCTCCTATGAGCCCTGGCCGGGAATCGAACCCGGGTCCCCCGCACGCCAGGCCGACGCTCTACCGCTGAGTCAACCGGCCAGGGCCATAATGAATGTTTTAATCCAGCTCTCAGGGTTCCATCACAGGTAGGTATTGACCTTCTGAGCTGAGTTCTATCTACATGGTGAGTCAAAATCCCAATGTCATCTCTGGTAGAGATCAGCTGTTTACTATTCTCTTTTCATGACTCTTCTCTTTTTCCTCACAAATCCTTTTTCTTTTCCTTCTGGCAATATTAATACAATTTCTCTTTATGTTTCCCTCTCATTTCCAGTCTTAAAGTCACCAGCAACCCTTTTGCAGATCTTCAAATTCTGCCTGGCTTCCCCAGTGTAGAGAATCAAGGGCCCAGATAACATTGAAGAGAATAAAAGGGCTGCTTTTTCTCTAGTCTCCCACACACCCAGCTTGGCACTCAGAAGGCTTGTCTGACCAGAGAGAGGAGTGCTGGGAAGTGCAGGGTCTTTAGCAGCTCCAGATGTTTGGAACCAGGAGATACCGAGTCGCAGTATCTTTGAATCCCCTACTGCATTTTGTTTAGTACTTTAATAATAGGCATTAGCTAAGAGTTTATTGATGAGTGAGTGAGTAAATGAGTAAATATATTTAGTCCTGAGAGGAGTAAAGGTGGGAAGTCACTAGCTACTTATAAATTAAAAGCATCAGGATTGTATTCTCTGTCTTGTGCCCAAGGAATAGGAATATTTGATTGTTCTCATTTGTAGGATCACTGTGATAACAAAACCCGGTCAACCAGCAGCCTTGATTTAAAAGGTCAGCCTCCACGTTGTCAGTCTGCTTTTCTGCTTCTGTGTCCCCACAGAAGGAGCCCCTCAAGGGTGGGTTTGTTTGAGGTAGATCCCTGCTCCCTGGCAAGGAGGGGCATAAACTGGAATGGCAGCTGTGTGCAGATAGGCTAGGGTATCAGCTGGAAGGAATGGGGAAGGCTCTCCTGATTCCACTCCTTTCCACTCCAGTGCAGCCCCAGCTTTCAGTTAACCACATGGAAAGACAAAAAGATGTGACTTTTAGTTCCTAATAAGTATACATCAAATCTAAATGAAAACAAGGAGATAAAAGGCAGGGCAGAAACCAAAGTCTCACGGTAATCAAAGCATTTTTAGCTGGAAGGTAAAGAATTTGTGTATAGGCATTTCAATGAAATTTAGACTACTCTTTCAGTACAGAAGATAGGAGATAGCTACAGTTGCTTGGGTCAGGATTACAACTTCTCTGATTTAATCTGATGTTAACCTTGGCATTGGCTTTGGTGGAGAACCTATGCAGGGTTGTAGATCTTTATGGAGATGTATGTGGAACAGCACTTTTCTTGAAAGCTTAAGCCTTTTGCTGAACACACTTGGTGGATGTGCTTTTGAATGTCCTGGTTTGATCAGTATACCTTAAATACAATAGGAGAATTTAGGTCTAATAAATAATCTTCCTGTTATCATGAATAAACTGAAAATTTGTGACATCTCTGTAACAAATTATATGATTAAACAGCAAGCTTTAAAAATTTTTTAAATTTTTTATTGATTAGAGAAAGAGAGAGAGAGAGAGAGATGACTTTGTTGTTCCACTTATTAATGCATTCTATGTGCCCTGACTGGGAATCAAACCTGAAACCTTGGCTTATTGGGACTGTGCTCTAACCAGCTGAACACCCAGCCAGGGCCTAAACAGCAAGTGTTGATTGAAGATTTACTGTATGCCCAATACTGAACATCTGGAGAGTACTGTGAAAACTCTAATAAAAGGAAGAAACATAAATGTCATCCTACATCTACATTTACAGTAAACCAAATATATCCCAAATGCAATCCTTAGTAATTCTTAGTTTCCCTGAGTAAGTAATCCCTAAGTGTAGAGGGTTACTGTAATACAGTAAACTGAGTGAGTTGATCACCCCCCCCACATTATAAAAATTTCGAAAGCCATTCAACTCAACCAGTATTTTTTTTAGCATCTTTTGTAGACCAACTATTTTATTTCATTTTGTTTCATAGCTCTAGACTACTACTCTCTAGTTTCAGTGAGTTGTTTAACAATTAAACGATGTTGTTGGTCATGACAGAAGCTAGGGAAATTCAGGATAATCCTATTTCTACTAGCAGTGTAAAAAGGTAAATTGTCCTGGAATGATTCATTAGAAATAAGGTCTCCCTCATCAAGGCATGGCATGTTTCATCAGAAGAGAAGTAATTTATGTGATATGATCATGAGTGCAGATGGCTGAAAGGGCTCTATTACCTGTAGGAATCCATGACTCAGCACCTGGCCCCTGGATGCTGGTTCTTACCAGGCTGTCAAAGATCAAGGCAAGGTGCAGGTTATCTAAGCCGACTCCTTAAATTTTTTAATAATTGGTTTCTGTGTGTGTGTGTGTGTGTGTGTGTGTGTGTGTGTTAGAGAGAGACGGAGAGGGATAGAGAAAGAAATATCTATCTGTTGTTCCATTTATGTATTCATTGGTTGATTCTTGTATGTTCCCAGATGGGATTGAACCCACAACCTTGATGCATCTGGATGATGTTCTAGTCCAGGGGTCTTCAAACTTTTTACGCAGGGGGCCAGTTCACTGTCTCTCAGACCGTTGGAGGGCCGGACTATTAAAAAAACTATGAACAAATTCCTATGCACACTGCACATATCTTATTTTAAAGTAAAAAAATAAAACGGGAACAAATACAATATTTAAAATAAAGAACAAGTAAATTTAAATCAACAAACTGACCAATATTTCAATGGGAACTATGCTCCTCTCACTGACCACCAATGAAAGAGGTACCCTTCCAGAAGTGCGGCGGGGGCCGGATAAATGGCCTCAGGGGGCTGCATGTGGCCCGCGGGCCGTAGTTTTGGGACCCCTGTTCTAGCCTAACCAACTGAGCTACCCAGCCTGGACCAAGTTTTTTATTTTTTTAAGCCGACAAGGATGTGAATTCCAAAGGAGAGAAGTTATTTGTCATACACACACAGAAACTAGTTGCGCATCTATTAATGTATTCATTTCAGTATTTCTGATTACCTCTTAAACTAGTTTTTAACATCTTACTGGTTCTGAATTAATGAGTTAAATAAAAACCTTTGACCTATGTTCATTTTGTATTTGTATGACAGTCATAATTACACCTTGAAAATAATCCTTTAACAGGAAGAAGCCAGGATTTTACTAAGGGCTCTCTGTTCCTTCCTTTACTCTGAGTAGATATAGGTCCTATGGGTTTCTGAGATGGCTAAGCAGTCACTTGTAATTTTTTTTTTTACATTTTATGTTTTTAGGCCATGTGGATAACATCTTAAAAAATAATTTATTGAAATGAATTTTATGTAACATAAAATTAACCCTTTTTAAAAAGGGTATTTGTTATAAACTAACCATTTAAGAGACAATTCAGAGGCATTTAGTCCATTCACAATGCTTTATAACCTCTGCTTAATTTCAAAACATTTCCATCATTCCAAAGTAAAACCTCTTATCTATTGGGCAGTTTCTCTGTATTTCTCCCTCCCCATAACCCCTGGCAACCACCAACCTGCGTTCTGTGTCTATGAATTTATTCTGGATATTTCATATACAAGTCATCACATAATATGTGACCTTATTATTATTTTTTTTAAGTGAGAGGAAGGGAGATAGTGAGACAGACTCCCACATGCACCCTGACAAGGATGCACCTGGCAACCCCTGTCTGGAGCAAATGCTCAAATCAACTGAGCGATTTGTAGCACCTGAGGCTGACGCTTGGACCAACCGAGCTATCCTCAGCACCTGATGCTGACTCTTGAGCCAATCAAACCACTGGCTGTGAGAGGGGAAGAGAGAGAGTAGAGGGAAAGAGAGGGGCAAAGAAGAAGATGGTCATTTCTTTTGTGTGCCCTGACCAGGAATTGAACCCGGGACGTCCAGACATGGGGACAATGCTCAGTCCATTGAACCAACTGGTCAGGGCTAACATGTGACCTTTTGTATCTGGTTTCTTTCACTTAGCATAATATCTTGGAGAACTATCCATGCTGTTGTATATATCAGCAGTCCATTTCTTTCTATGTTTGAGTAATATTTCATTGTATGTATATACCACAATTTATTTATTTGTTCATCTGTTGATGAACATTTGTGCTGTTTCTACTTTTTGGCTTTTGTAAATAGTGTTGCTATGAACATGCATGTACATACAGTTCTTTTGGTTATATATCTAGGAATGGAATTGCAATATCATATGGGAATTCTCATGTTTAACTTTTTGAGATATTGCCAAATTGCTTCCCATAGAGACTGAACTAATTTTACATTTCCACTAGCAATGTCAAGGGTTCCAATTTCTCCACCTCTTTGCCAGCCCTAGTTATTTTCCACTTTAAAAGCTATATCCACCCTAGTGGGTGTGAAGTGGCATCTCATTGTGGTTTTGATTTGCATTTCCCTAATGACTAAGAATGTTGAGTATCTTTTCATGTACCTTTTAATCGTGTGGTGTTTTGAACAGTACATCATATTTTGAATATGCTAGAGAAGCTGGCTGTTGAAAGGCAATCTTTGATGACTCCCACTATAATACAAGTAGTTATTCTCTAATTTATGTTTCTTAATTTAAGATTTTATACATTGTTTTATTAAATAATTCTCTAGAGAAAGTTATTTTTGAACATAAACTGGAGAGCTCCCTGCATGACACTCTTTGCAAGGTGCTTTCACAGACCATGCCTGAACCTTCCACACGATCAAGCAAGTGCTCTTAGGGAACTCAGGAAAATGTTGCCATGGTGATAATATCTGTCCTTGTGAAATACTGCTATGTGAACTGCTTTATGCCCTAAAATATTGGTTGGAGCTGTCTCTTTGTAAAATTTCTTTGCTTGTTTGCTTTTCAAATGTGGATATGTAGTACATTTTAATAATAACAGCAGCTAATATTTATTAAACATTTATTAGGTGCCAGACTCTCTACTAGGTGTGTTATATAGATTATATCCTTTAATAGTAGCTGAGCATTAGCTCCTAAGGGTAGGGTCTTGTTTTTCTTGTCCATTGTTGTATCCCCAGCATCTAATACAGTACGTGCTGCAGAGCAGGTGTTCAACAAATGTTATTGAATGAGTAAACAACCAAATGATGTAGTTTCTGTTATTATGTTTACTTTACAAATGAGGAAGCTGAGGCTAAAAAATGTAAAGCAATTTTCCTATGGTCATACAGATGGGCAGTGGAAGAGACCACATAAGAACTCAGGCAGCCTGTTCTGGAATGTACCAAACTGCCTTTTAAACCTAGTATTTAGAATAGCACTTTCACCTCTTTTTTTCTACATTCTCCAGGATGGTAGATAGTTTAGTTAAACAAAGAAGGAGTCATTTCAGTTCATGAAAATTTATTAATGGCCATATGTGTGCCCAGACATTTGTTGAGTGTAATGTTGAGAACTAGGAGTTAAGAAATGAGATTCTATTATGGGACCTGACACTAGCTGAGTGACCTTGAACAAATAATATATTCTCTCTAGACTTTAGACTCATGTGTAAAATGGAAAAAGTTGGGTTAGATGATAAAAAATATGCTCCAAGCCCAGGCCAGCTGGCCACCTGACTCAGTGGTAGAGCATTGGCCTAGCGTGTGAAAGTCCCGGCTTTGATTCCTGGCCAGGACACACAGGAGAAGAGCCCATCGGCTTTTTCCCTCTTCCACCTCTCCTTTCTCTTTATCTCTCTCTTCCCCTCCTGCAGCCAAGTCTCCATTGGAGCAAAGTTGGCACAGGCTCTGAGGATGGTTCCATGGCCTCCGCCTCAGGCACTAGAATGGCTCCCGTTGCAACAGAACAATACCTCAGATGGGCAGAGCATCACCCCCTAGTGGGCATGCCAGGTGGATCCCGGCCGACGCATGCAGGAGTCTGTCTCCCTGCTTCTCACTTCAGAAAAATACAAAAAAAAAATGTACTCCAACAATAAACTTGAAGAAATAACTCTGAGGCCCTGGCCGGGGTAGTTCAATGGATAGAGTGTCTTTTCAGTGCATTGAGGTCGGGATGGGGGTGGGGCTCAATCCCTGGTCAGGATGGATATGAGAAGCAATTAGTGAGTGCACAACTAAGTGGAAGAGCAATTTGATACTTCTCTCTGTCTCTCCCTCTCCCCCTCCTCTTCTCTCTTCTTCTTCTTTTCTTTCTCTCTGTCCTTCCTTCCCCACTCCTGTTTTTCCCCTTTCTCTCCCCCTCTCCACCTTCCTCTCTCTCTCAAATAGATGGAAGAAAAAAAAAGGAAATGACACCAAGAAGACCACAGTGAACTGCTTCCTGGTAAGAGAATGTCATTGGTTTATTTTTTTTAAGACTTTATTTATTCATTTTAGAGAGAGGGGAGAGAGAGAGAAAGAAGGGGGAGGAGCAGAAAGCATCAACTCCCATATGTGCTTTGACAAGGCAAGCCCAGGGTTTCGAACTGGCAAACTCAGCATTCCAGGTCGACACTTTATCCACTGTGCCACCACCTGGTCAGGCAGCTTTCAGATTTGAAACCTCGAGGTTGCCAGCTTGAGTCTGGGCTTATCCAGCTTGAGCGTGGGCTTACAGGCTTGAGTGCGGGATCACTGGCTTGAGCATGGGATCATAGACATGACCTCATGGTTGCTGGCTTGAGCCCAAGGTCGCTGGCTTGAGCAAGGGGTCACTCGCTCTGCTGTAGCCCCCTGCTCAAGGCACATATGAGAAAGCAATCAATGAACAACTAAGGAGCTGCAATGAAGAACTGATGCTTCTCATCTCCCTTCCTGTCTGTCTGTCCCTATCTGTCCATCTTTCTGCCTCTGTCACAAAAAAAAAATAAATAAAACATGCCAATGCTGGCTGGGTGGCTAAGTGGATAAAGCACGAACCCAGTGCACTAGAGGTCATGGTTCTATCCTTGGTCAGGGCATATGAGAAGCAATCAATGAGTACACAACTAAATGGAACAGCAAAGTGAAATGAGTTGATGCTTCTCTCTCTCTCTCTGTCTAACCCTTTCCTCCCTCCCCCTTCCTCTCTCATTTCTCAAATCAATGGAAAAATTAAAACAAACAAACACGCCTCATGAAAGTTTTTTTTAGGTTTCAAGAAATGAAAGGTTTTGTCTAATAATACAATAATGGGGTGGCAAAAACGTTCAAAACATATCAACTTTTTAAGGAAAATGGTCTTATGAATAAAACACTATTTATGGCTCACTTGTTTTATACTTTAAATTGGGTTGAATGATTATATTTCTTATTCCACAAAGTTTAGCATACCCATCAGATGATTCGTATGTACAAGACACTATGTTGGATACCTGAGAAAATCAAAGATGACCCTTACCCTCAATCTTTTAAAAATAATTAAACCTATACAACTAATCACAACATATACTAGACTATTATGAATGCTTCAAGCTAAATCTAAAGAGTTATAGGAGATAAAGAACATATCCCTTTTAACTATAATGGTTGAGAAAAATCTTCATGGAAGAGGAGCTTAGTTTTTTGTTTGTTTGTTTGTTTGTTTTGTATTTTTCTGAAGTAAGCAGGGAAGCAGAGAGACAGACTCCTGCATGTGCCTAACCAGGATCCACCGGTATGTCCACCAGGGGGCGATGCTCTGCCCATCTGGTGTGTTGCTCCTTTGCAAGCGTGCCATTCTAGTGCCTGAGGTCGAGGCCATGGAGCCGTCCTCAGCGCCTGGGCCAACTTTGCTTCAATGGAGCCTTGGCTGCAAGAAGGGAAAAGAGAAAGAGAGAGAGAGAGAGAAGGGGGGAAGGGTAGAGAAGCAAATGGGTGCTTCTTCTGTGTGCCCTGGCTGGGAATCGGACCCAGAACATCCACACACCGGGCCATGCTCTACCACTGAGCCAGCTGGCCAAGGTTGGAGCCAAGTTTTGAGGGATGCATATATTGAGAGAGAGAAAAAGAGAGATATTGAGATTAACAAATGAAAGGAATAGTAGAAGCACAGGTTCAGAAGGAAGACTATTTAGGGTTTATTTGGGGACCATAGTAGTTCAGGGGAGTGTAGGAAAGTTAAAAAATAAAGATAAGTAGTGGGAAATAAGAAATGAACTGGAAGATTTGAACAAATTCATACTCCCCAACAAAAACTGTTCAAAGATGCCTCCAATATTTGGTTCTTTGTATGCCTATTGATGTTTCTTTCTTATTTCTGCCCAACTCTAAATAAAACAAAAGAATAAACAATTCCTTCATCCAACAAATATTTATTGAGTACCTGCTCTTTCCCAGATGCTTTTCTAGGAGCATAAACTATCAAGATGAACTAGACACAGGTTTTGCCCTCAAGGCCTGTGGGGAAGAACAACTCTTGGTTAGAAAAGGAGGACAAAGTGCCCATTTTATCTCTAATGGGGCCACCTTGAGAAAGAATGATCTTGGCTACCCTGGTCTTGATTGCCTGAGCTCTGTTTTTAGCTCTTGGTAGCAACTTCAGGATATGTGACATACCAGGAAAGAACAGCTGCATACTATATTCTGAAATGATGAAAGAAGTACCCCCGTTTTTTCCAGATCCACAGCAATGACTCTCACTGGGACGGAGAGCCAGGCTCCTTCTCTCCTGCCTTGTGTTGTTCGGTACATTGTTCTATAGGCTTTTAGAGAGGAAGTTTCAGATTTTCCTGCCTTTGTCCTAAAGAAAGGAGATATGGAGAAGGAATTGGTTAGGGAATAATAAACTAAAAAGTCTTTTCATTAAAAAAAATTGTACAGAATTCATCCGTTGGTATTTTTTAGATGCAGCAAGAGATAATAACGACAAATAATACAGTATTTATTGAATGCTTACTTTGTGCCAGGTACTGTAATGAGGGCTTTAATATGCAATACCAAATTTAACCCATTCAGTAGTTCTGAGAATTAACTACTATTTACATGACCTTTCACAGGTGAGGAAACTGAGGCTTAAAAAAACTTAGTAACTTTCCCATGTCACATAGATCATAAGTGAATATAAAGAAAGTATATTATTGGAATAGATTTTATATTTTATGCAGAAAGTTGAAGCTTGGAGAGAAGTGATTGGTCCATAGATACAGAGCAGAATGATGTCAGAGCCAGGTTTAGAGCACATCCGAATTTCATGACTCTTTAAAAATTTTAAATTATTTTTATAATGGAAATTTTAAACAGATATATCACTAAGCTTCTATAATTATCTATTCATGACCTTATTTCATCTATACTCCCACCCAGCTGCCCACATCATATTAATTTTAAACAAATACTAAACATTGTTATTTCAGCTATAAATAGACCAGAATGTTTCTATGGAAGATGACTCTTTTTAAAAAATCGTAATACCATTATCATACCTAAAATTAATAACAGTTCCTTAATATCATCCATATCTGGTCTGAGTTTAAATTTCCAATTGTCTCATAAGTGTCATAATTTTTTCTTAGAGTTTGTTTGCTTGAATCAGGATACAGATCAGGTCCACACATTATAATACGTTGATATATCTTTTTTAATTTATAGCTTTTCTTCCCTCTTTAAATAGTCCTATAATTTAACTTGTTGAAAAAACTAGTAGTTCTTTGTCCTATAGTTTCCTGAAAAAATTTTTTTAATTAAATTTATTGTGGTGACACTAGTTAATAAAATTACATAAGTTTCAGAGGTATACCATTACATAATACATCATCTGTACACTGCATAGCACATTTGTCACCCCAAATCAAGTCTTCTTGATTTTGTTGATTTTTATCCCTGTGATGTAGTTTGCAGTGTTCCTGTTCTTTGTATATTGAAAGGCTTGTTAAGACTCAGGTTTGATTTATACTTTTTTGCATGACTACTTCATTGATAACGTTATATCATCAGGAGGCACATAATGCCTAGCTAACTTTCTTTCTGTGATGTTAGCAATCATTGATACTTAATGCCTAGATACATTAATTTATTTGGGGTTGCAAGGCCTTTCATTTCCAGCCATGATGGCATGTCAAGAAGAGAATTTATTCTCTTACCTTAAACAGCTAAAAATCTCAATTAAGATAGAGAAAACAACCGTTTTCAGATATTGGAAAACAGGTCTCACAGCCCTAAAGGAAGGGAAATTACATAACCTACGGTATCCAATGAAAGATACTGGTCATGCAGAGAAACAGGATCATACCATTAGTACGTGAAGAAAATTCAGTTATTAGAAACAGAATCCAGAAATGGAGGTCACAGAATTAGTATACAAAGATACTAAAACAGTTATTATAATACTGAATACCCCCAAAGTGCCCCTGGCAACCCAAGGAAGCCCTGCACTGGTTTACTGAGCTGCTGCCTGGGCTCCAGGCTATTGCCATTTATCCATGCATTCAAGCCCAGATTCCTCTAATCAAACTTCAACCCACTTTGGTCCTGTCAACCCATCTTAAAGCTAGTCTTTGGTAATAACTTCTAGTGGGTTTGAATGGTTTAATATACATCATTAATAAGTTAATGTTCACATTTAAAGACCATCTCTAGATGCATGCTTTAATTTCTGTTTACTTGAGTTACATCTTAAATATAGTCTTATTTATTCAATAGTAATTTCTCTAGTAGTACCATGAGTCATATACTGGGCTAAATGCTAGGGCAGAATGAGTAAGACCTAGTTCCTGCCCTGATGAGTCTTATAGATCTAGATACATTAATTTATTTGGGGTATCTTACAAACAATTACAGGTGGTATCATGTAAATACAGTAAATGAGGGGTGAACAAATATTCTAAGCACTCAGTGGGGAACAGCTAGCAGGACCTGGAGTACTCAAGAAAAAAGATCTAAGCCTAACCTGTGGTGGTACAGTGGATTGAGTGTTGACCTGGAACGCTGAGGTCACCGGTTCGAAACCTCAGGCTTGCCAGGTCCAGGCATATATGACAAGCAATCAATGAACAACTAAAGTGAAGAAACTATGAGTTGATGCTTCCTGCTTTCCATCCTCTCTCTGTAATATCAGTTAAAAAAAAAAAAAAAGAAAGGTCTTTGTCATGGCTGTAAAAGAGAATAGTGGTAAAACAGTTTGAGAAGGTAAAGGGAATTTCAGGCAAAGAAAAGATCATGATAAAAGGCACAGTGATGAATAACTAACAATATCAGTTGCTATTTACTAAGTCTTTTCCATGTGTCAGGTATAAAGCTAAGTGCTTTGTATACATCATATCACTTAACTCTCATAAAAACCTTTAAAAATAAGTATTACTATAATATCCACTTTCCAGATCAGGAAACTGAAGCTTGGGGAAGTTCCATAATTTACCCAAGGTTGTCTAATGTGTCAGAGTTGGGATTAGAACCAAGATCTATCTAATTCTAAAACCTAAACTCTTAAATATTTCCTGAAGAAAACTTCTGTTCAGAATATAATAAGGTGAGAGTAACGTAGTAAGAGGAGAAAAGGCAGGGAAGATTTGAAAAGGCCAGACTATGAGAGGTTTTATGTTATATATCTGTGAAATCATTCTTCATCCACTTTCCCTAGTTTCCAAACCCCTAAACCAGAGGAATTTTACTTTTTTTCTCTTAAACTCCAAACATTTTTATTTATATCTCACATGCACTAATAATTGTTTTTTTCCTTGTTTTCCTCTGTTCACCACTAGGCAACAAAGTCTTCATTGAAGGGATTATCATGGTGCACTTACTCATTGAGCAAATGTCTACTCTCTTAGTGAATAAATGAATGAATGAAACTAAAGGAATACCTATGGTGGTGGAAAGTTTAGACACTAGGTTTTGCAGTTCTATATAAAGAAAGTTATGATTGCCTTAGAAAGTAGAAATTCTCAGGTTAATTTTAGATCCTTCCTATATGCCAGTTGGTAAATTATATAACCCCAGCATTGCCCCTCTGGTTTCAGTGAGTATGACATCATTATGGCACAAGCCAACTGGTCTTCTCATCAAAACTTTATAGGAAAATTTGGGCTGACCATAGATACTATGAGCTCTACCTAACCCAGGGACAAAGCAGTGATCCCAATAGTTCTTTCTTTGTTCTGGGTATTGTGGCTCTCTTGCCTGAGATCTGTTTGGTCAGCATTTAGCTATAAATGTCTTGAGATTGAAAGGTAGGCTGGTGTTGGGGAACAGAGGAAGGAGAGCAACTGGAGAGTGTCACGGTCCAGCCACAATGAGTCTATTACGGGGTCTTCAAACCAGAAAAGGTATGGAATTGAAATAAATGATAGACAGGGACTTAAAGATATACAGTGTGTTCGTAAGGTCATGGTGCACTTTTGACCGGTCACAGGAAAGCAACAAAAGATGATAGAAATGTGAAATCTTCACCAAATTAAAGGAAAACTCTCCCAGTTTCATACCTATTCAGTGCAGTTCAATGTGGGCTCACGCACTTTATTATTATACTTTTCCCCCAAACTCTACTTAAAAGCTTCACTCTCTCTCTAGGCCTGACCTGTGGTGGCGCAGTGGATAAAGCATCAACCTGGAAACGCTGAGGTTGCTGGTTCAAAACCCTGGGCTTGCCTGGTCAAGGCACATATGGGAGTTGATGCTTCCTGCTCCTCCCTCCTTCTCTCTCTCTCTCTCCCCTCTCTATAATGAATAAATAAAATCTAAAAAATAAAAAATAAAAAAAAAATAAAAGCTTCACTCTCTAGAAGCTTTATACTTACTTCATGTGCACACTTCTGGGGAGTTCCATCACCTCTCCTCTCCCCCCCCCCCTTTTTTTTACAGGGACAGAGAGAGAGAGAGTCAGAGAGAGGGATAGACAGGGACAGACAGACAGGAACAGAGAGAGATGAGAAGCATCAATCATCAGTTTTTCGTTGTGAGACCTTAGTTGTTCATTGATTGCTTTCTCATATGTGCCTTGACCGCGGGCCTTCAGCAGACCGAATAACCCCTTGCTCGAGCCAGCGACATTGGCTCCAAGCTAGTGAGCTTTTTGCTCAAACCAGATGAGCTGGCGACCTTGGGGTCTCGAACCTGGGTCCTATGCATCCAGTCTGACGCTCTATCTACTGCACCACCGCCTGGTCAGGCTCCTCTTTCCCTTTTTCGATGGCCACACATATGGGCGCCAATTGTCACGGTCCAGCCACAACGAGTCTATTACAGGGTCTTCGAATGAGAAAAGGTATGGAATTGAAATGAATGATAGACAGGGACTTAAAGATATATACATACAGATGGGTTCAGGAGTACGCCAAGGCAAACAGTCTCTACTGTTCCTTAGCGGTAACGTCCATGCTCCCAGAAGCACAGCCACTTTTATTCATAGAAAAAATGTGGTCTATCAGCAATTCAATTAAGTTTCCAAGGCAACTCAAAGACAACCCCCACCATACCATCCAAATCTACAGCTAGTGCTTGACTGACAACCACAATTAGTTCCTACAGACTGGTCGTAACATGATTTGGTCGTAAATTGAGTAGGCTATATGTACAGTATTGTGAAATGATGTTATAAAAATCTTTTTTTTTTTTTATAAATTTTTATTAATGTTGATGGGATGACATTAATAATTCAGGGTACATATATTCAAAGAAAACATGTCTAGGTTATCTTGTCATTAAATTATGTTGCATACCCCTCACCCAGAGTCAGATTGTCCTCCGTCACCCTCTGTCTAGTTTTCTCTGTGCCCCTCCCCCTCCCCCTAACTCTCTCCCTCCCTCCCTTCTGTGTCCTCCCTCCCCCCACCCCTGGTAACCACCACTCTCTTGTCCATGTCTCTTAGTCTCATTTTTATGTTCCACCAATGTATGGAATCATGTAGTTCTTGTTTTTTTCTGATTTACTTATTTCACTCCGTATAATGTTATCAAGATCCCACCATTTTGCTGCAAATGATCTGATGTCATCATTTCTTATGGCTGAGTAGTATTCCATAGTGTATATGTGCCACATCTTCTTTATCCAGTCTTCTATTGAAGGGCTTTTTGGTTGTTTCCATGTCTTGGCCACTGTGAACAATGCTGCAATGAACATGGGACTACATGTGTCTTTACGTATCAATGATTCTGAGGTTTTGGGGTATATACCCAGTAGAGGGATTGCTGGGTCATAAGGTAGTTCTATTTGCAGTTTTTTGAGGAACCACCATACTTTCCTCCATAATGGTTGTACTACTTTACATTCCCACCAATAGTGTATGAGGGTTCCTTTTTCTCCACAGCCTCTCCAACATTTGCTATTACCCGTCTTGTTGATAATAGCTAATCTAACAGGGGTGAGGTGGTATCTCATTGTAGTTTTGATTTGCATTTCTCTAATAACTAATGAAGCTGAGCATCTTTTCATATATCTATTGGCCATTTGTATTTCTTCCTGGGAGAAGTGTCTGTTCATGTCCTCTTCCCATTTTTTTATTGGATTGTTTGTTTCTTTGTTGTTGAGTTTTATGAGTTCTTTGTAAATTTTGGATATTAGTCCCTTATCTGAGCTGTTGTTTGAAAATATCAGTTCCCATTTAGTTGGCTGTCTGTTTATTTTGATATCAGTTTCTCTTGCTGAGCAAAAACTTTTTATTCTGATGTAGTCCCATTCATTTATCTTTGCCTTCACTTCTCTTGCCATTGGGGTCAAGTTCATAAAATGTTCTTTAAAACCCAGGTCCATGAGTTTAGTGCCTATGTCTTCTTCTATGTACTTAATTGTTTCAGATCTTATATTTAGGTCTTTGATTCATTTTGAATTAATTTTAGTACATGGGGACAGTCTGTAGTCAAGTTTCATTCTTTTGCATGTGGCTTTCCAGTTTTCCCAACACCATTTGTTGAAGAGGCTTTCTTTTCTCTATTTTGTGTTGTTGGCCCCTTTATCAAAGATTATTTGACCATATATATGTGGCTTTATTTCTGGGCTTTCTATTCTGTTCCATTGGTCTGAGTGTCTATTTTTCTGCCAATACCATGCACTTTTGATTATTGTGGCCCTATAATATAGTTTAAAGTCAGGTATTGTAATGCCCCCAGCTTCATTCTTTTTCCTCAGGATTGCTTTGGCTATTCGGGGTTTTTTATAGTTCCATATAAATCTTATGATTTTTTGTTCCATTTCTTTAAAAAATGTCATAGGAATTTTGATGGGAATTGCATTAAATTTATATATTACTTTGGGTAATATGGCCATTTTAATTATATTTATTCTTCCTATCCAAGAACAAGGAATATTTTTCCATCTCATTGTGTCTTTTTCTATTTCTCTTAGCAATGCCTTGTAGTTTTCGTTATATAGGTCCTTTACATTCTTTGTTATATTTATTCCTAAGTATTTTATTTTTTTGGTTGCAATCATGAAGGGGATTATTTTTTTGAGTTCATTTTCTAGTATTTCATTGTTGGCATATAGAAAGGCTATGGACTTTTGTATGTTAATTTTGTATCCTGCAACCTTACTGTATTGGTTTATTGTTTCTAGTAATCTTTTTGTGCAGTCCTTTGGGTTTTCGATGTATAGGATCATATCATTAGCAAAAAGTGATACCTTTACTTCTTCTTTTCCAATATGGATGCCTTTTATTTCTTTGTCTTGTCTGATTGCTCTGGCCAGAACTTCTAGCACCACGTTAAATAAGAGTGGAGAGAGTGGACAACCCTGTCGTGTTCCTGATTTAAGGTGGAAAGTCCTCAGTTTTACGCCATTTAATATGATGTTGGCTGATGGTTTATCATATATGGCCTTTATCATGTTGAGATATTTTCCTTCTATACCCATTTTGTTGAGAGTCTTAAACATAAAATTGTGTTGTATTTTATCGAAAGCCTTTTCTGCGTCTATTGATAAGATCATGTGGTTTTTGTTCTTTGTTTTGTTGATATGGTGTATTACATTAACCGTTTTACGTATGTTGAACCATCCTTGAGATTCTGGGATGAATCCCACTTGATCATGATGTATTATTTTTTTAATATGTTGTTGTATTCGATTTGCTAGTATTTTGTTTAGTATTTTAGCATCTGTATTCATTAGAGATATTGGTCTGTAGTTTTCTTTCTTTGTGCCATCCTTGCCTGGTTTTGGTATGAGGATTATGTTGGCCTCATAAAATGTGTTTGGAAGTATTGCTTCTTCTTCAATTTTTTGGAAGACTTTGAGTAGAATAGGAACCAAGTCTTCTTTGAATGTTTGATAGAATTCACTAGTATAACCGTCAGGGCCTGGACTTTTATTTTTGGGGAGGTTTTTAATAGTTTTTTTTATTTCTTCCCTGCTGATTGGTCCGTTTAGTCTTTCTGCTTCTTCATGACTCAGTTTAGGAAGGTTGTATTGTTCTAGGAATTTATCCATTTCTTCTAGATTGTTGTATTTGGTGGCATATAGTTTTTCATAGTATTCTACAATAATTCTTTGTATATCTATGTCTGTGGTGATTTCTCCTCTTTCATTTTGGATTTTATTTATTTGAGTCCTGTGTCTTTTTTCCTTGGTGAGTCTTGCCAAGGGTTTGTCGATTTTGTTTATCTTTTCAAAGAACCAGCTCCTTGTTTTATTGATTTTTTCTATTGTTTTTCTGTTCTCTATTTCATTTATTTCTGCTCTGATTTTTATTATCTCCTTTCTTCGGCTGGTTTTGGGTTGTCTTTGTTCTTTTTTTTCTAGCTCCTTAAGGTGTGAAGTTAAGTGGTTTACTTCAGCTCTCTCTTGTTTGTTCATATAGGCCTGAAGTTCCCTCTTATTACTGCTTTTGCTGCATCCCAGAGATTCTGATATGTCGTATTTTCATTTTCATTTGTCTGTATATATCTTTTGATCTCTGTGCTTATTTCTTCTTTGACCCATTCATTTTTTAGAAGTATGTTGTTTAGTTTCCACAGTTTTGTGGGTTTTTCCCCCTCTTTTTTACAGTTGAATTCTAGTTTCAAGGCTTTATGATCAGAGAATATACTTGGTACAATTTCAACTTTTCTAAATTTGCTGATATTGTCTTTGTGGCCCAACATATGGTCAATTCTTGAGAATGTTCCATGTACACTAGAGAAAAATGTATACTCTGTCGCTTTGGGATGAAGTGTCCTGTAGATGTCTATCATATCCAGGTGTTTCAGTATTTTGTTTAAGGCCACTATATCTTTATTGATTCTCTGTTTGAATGACCGATCTAGAGCCGTCAGCGGTGTATTGAGGTCTCCAAGTATGATTGTATTTTTGTCAGTTTTTGTTTTAAGGTCAATAAGTAGCTGTCTTATATATTTTGGTGCTCCTTGGTTTGATGCATATATATTAAGGATTGTTATGTCTTCTTGATTCAGTGTCCCCTTAATCATTATGAAATGACCATTTTTGTCTCTGAGTACTTTTTCTGTCTTGTAGTCAGCATTATCAGATATGAGTATTGCTACACCTGATTTTTTTTGGGTGTTGTTTGCTTGGATTATTGTTTTCCAGCCTTTCACTTTGAATTTGTTTTTATTCTTGATGCTTAGATGAGTTTCTTGTAGGCAGCATACAGTTGTATTTTCTTTTTTAATCCATTCTGCTACTCTGTGTCTTTTTATTGGTAAGTATAATCCATTTACATTTAGTGTAATTATTGACACTTGTGGGTTCCCTATTGCCATTTTATAAATTGCTTTCTGTTAGTTTTATATCTTGTTTGATTCTTCTCTTTTGTTTTTCTATTGTTTGTTTTTGTTTGTTTGTATTCCATACTTCTTTCTTCTGTTGCTACCTTTTTTAAGTCAAGTGTTTTTGTGGTGGTTTTTTCAAGGGTGGTTACCATTAAGTAATGAAAAGGGTATCTACCATATTCATTGTAGTACCCTTTCTTAAGAGTATTTCTACGCTTCATCGTCCTTTGCTACTGTTAATCTTCATCTTTTCTCCCCCTTTTTTTTTTCTTTTGTTGTCACAGTTTAAGTTTGGTTTTATTTTTTTTCTTGGTGGAGCTGTTACTTGTGGTTTTGGTTTTTTTTGTTCTTTGATTCTGGTTGGAAAACCCCCTTTAGTATTTCCTGGAGTGGGGGCTTTCTGCTTATAAATTCTCTCATCTTTTCTGTATTTGTGAATGTTTTTATATCTCCTTCGTACTTGAAGGATAGCTTTGATAGGTATAGTATTCTTGGCTGAAAGTTTCTCTCTTTCAGGGCTTTGAATATTGGGGTCCACTCTCTTCTAGCTTGTAGAGTTTCTGCTGAGAAATCTGATGATAATCTAATAGGTCTTCCTTTATATGTTGTATTCTTCTTTTCCCTGGCTGCCTTGAGAATTTTTTCTTTGTCGTTGGTTTGTGTTATCTTCATTATGATGTGCCTTGGAGTGGGTTTGTTGGGGTTAAGAAAACTCGGTGTTCTGTTTGCTTCTTGAATTTGAGGCTTTAGTTCTTTCCACAGGCTTGGGAAGTTCTCATCTATTATTTGTTTGAGTATATTCTCCATTCCATTTTCTTTCTCTTCTCCCTCTGCTATACCTATTATTCTTATGTTATTCTTTCTGATGGAGTCCGACAATTCCTGTAGGGCTTTCTCATTCTTTATTATTTTTGAGTCTCTTTCTTCTTCTCTCTGTTGTGCCTCAAGTTGCTTGTCTTCTATTTCACTAATCCTATCTTCTATCTGGGCTGTTCTATTAGCTAAGCTTGTTATTTCGTTTTTCAGTTCGTGAATTGAGTTTTTCATCTCTGTTTGATTTGTTTTTATAGTTTCAATTTCCTTGGTAATATATTCTTTGTGATCATTGAGTTGTTTTCTGATCTCCCTAAATTGCCTTTCTGTGTTTTCTTGTATATCTCTGAGTATTTTTAAGATTTCTATTTTAAATTCTCTGTCTTTTGGCTCCAAGGCTTTCAATATGTTAAATCTTTTCTCCATAGATTTTTCCACATCTATTTGTGTTACCTCTCTATCTTTTGTTTCCATAATATTCGATTTCCTTTTTCTTATTGGCATCTGAAGGTGGTCTCATTGGTAGTGTTAATTAGAATTAAAAAAGAATAAAAAGGGAAGAAAAAAAAAGAAAAAAAAAAGAAAAAAAAAAAAAGGGAAAACACTCCACACACAAAAAAAGTAATAATTTATTATTTCTCCCTTCTTTCTTTCTTCTCCTCCCCTCCTCTCACCTCTTTAGGGAAATATCGTGATGACCTGTGAATTATATTATGCTAAATGGAACAAAAACTGCCTATAACGGAGGGCCTGATTTGGGGTGAAGAGTTCAAGGAGCAAAAAAGGGAGTAGGGACCTACTAAATGCAAAAAAAAAAAAAAAGGGAGAATATCTTAGACAAGCATAAAATGATTTGCTTGTAAGTGATGGTTGACTAAGAGATATAATGAGAGGGATAAGAGGGAAACAGAAAAAAGTAGAGAAAAAAAATAATATTTAAAGAAGAAAAAATAAAAATAATAAGTAAAAATCTGTTGTATTAAGTGGAGCGAAGACTAAATACAATGGAGACTTTGGGTTGGGAGGAATGCTAGTGAGTTATAAAGCAATGTAAAAAGTACCCAAAATGCCACAAAAACAAACAAATAAAGGAAAACCAAGAACAAAAGCAGAAAAGAAGAAAAAAAAAACAAAAAAAAAAACAACAACAAAAAAACTTGAGTCCCAAATTAAATAATTTGTTCGTGCTTGAGGATTAAATGGGAGGAAAAGTAAAAGGAGAAAAGAAGAAACGAATAGAAAGGAAAAAATAAGAAAAAGAGAGAAACAAAGGAAGAAAAAAAGGAAAGGGAAAAAAAAAAGAAAACAAAAGGGGAGAGAGTGAGAGTTAAGGGTTTTGGAGTGTAACCCTAAAGGATAGTAAGGATGAAGAAAAGAAATAAAATGTAACACTCATGGGTAGTGTAGTTCAAGAAAAGGGTAGCATAAGATGGGCAGAGAATAAAAGGACCGAGGTGGAGGAAATACAAATATTAAAGGCAATAAGTAAGAAGAAAGAAACAACAACAACAAAGAATTAGTGGAACAAGTTATAAAGTCTGTGGATTTTTCTTGATTTTGAGAGGTTAACTTTTTCCTTTTTCTTTTCTCTCCTTCTTCCTGGTCGGTGACTCTGTACCCCAGGTTCTGCCCCTGTGTCACACTTAGGTAGGGATTTGCAGTTGATGGGATTCTATGGCAATGTCATATAATTGACTTTAGTCTCGCTGGTAGTCAAGGCTTGTTGGCATTTGCAGAGTCCAACAATGAGAGAGTTTGCTTTCCTGGAGTCTCTCCCCTAGTCTCCCCTTCCTGAATTAGCAGCCTGGTGATCCAGCTATGAGGCTGCCACTGCTTCTGTCTGGGGAGTAAGAGGCTCAAAGAGCTGGGAAATCCCCACTCTATCCTCACTCAGCGCAAGGCTCTGGGTAAGGCTCTGGCAGTCAGAGCCTCCAGCGTAATCAGGTGGGGCTGGGAGTCAATTGTTGTCAAGGTGACTGTTCAGTGCCTAGCATTCAGTTGGACCACTCAACCCAGGCTTTCCACACTTTGTAGCCTGTTTTGGCTGGGAAGAAGATGCACTATTTGCTGCTTGCTGTATAGATCTTAATATCTGCCAAGTCCCTCTTGTTAGGTATATCCCTGAATATGGAGGCTCTGTCAATCAGAAGTTGCCCCCGCCCCTTTAGCGAATGGCACTGAAAAATATTATGCCTCTTGTCTTGGATCGCTGAACTGGGAGAGATCTTATCAATTAGAACCCCGTGGGTGCGCAGATTTCGTGGGTTAAGCTAATTTCAGTGATTGGATCCACAGCTGTGCTCCAGAGAGTATTTCAGTCTGCCTGTGCCGCCCCTCCCCCAATGCTTGATTGTTAGCTTGAATAGCTGGGTGAGGTGCCCCGCCCATGGAGATAATCTCCTGACTAGGAAAGACAGGTTTGGTGCCCCTCCCGGACTGCTGCACAGGGCGTGCGCGGCTTCTCAGCGCCGGTAGCCGGGACTCCCGGACGCCGTAGCCGGGACTCCCGTATGGCCGCACGGGGCGCGCGCGCGCGGCTTCTTAGCGCACGCCGGTAGCCGGGACTCCCGGAAGGCAGCACGGGGCGTGCGCGGGGCTTCTTAGCGCACGCCGGTAGCTGGGACTCCCGGATGGCGGCACGGGCGCGCACGCACGCGGCTTCTTAGCGCACACCGGTAGCCGGGACTCTTGGACCGCAGCACGGTTAGCTGCACGTGTGGGTTGACTCACCACAGGCGTATTCCCTTCTCGGCAACAGTCCTTTCGCTTTCTGTGTGTGTGTGTGGAACTCCGGGATGCTCCGAGGATATATTTTTCTGTTTCTAGTTGATAAATTTGTTGAGATTTTGGGGAGATCTGTTGGACGCGCTGCTCACGGCGCCATTTCCGTGACGTCACTCTATAAAAATCTTTAAGTCATATTTTATCATAATTTTCTTTCATTATTGTTATATATCATAATTTTCTTTGTTCATTTTATGCCATTTTTATCATCTTAAAATGGTTCATTTTATCACCATTTTGTTTCTTATTTTTATATTTGTCAGGTTTAAGTAAAACACTGCATAACCAGTACAACTGGTTCAATATTTGCAAAACATACAAAATTATAAAATACAGGTGCATACAAAAATACAAAATACAGGTGTAAAAAATACCATAGGAAACATTTTCCCAATTGCAAAACATATCAAAATATATAAACATGTACGAAACATTTTATTGGCTGCTGGTGCTTGGATCATTGATGTTGTCATCTGAGGCCGGAGTTGGTTTTTTCATAAACATGTGCGATCACATTCACTTTCTCTCCTCCTTCGTACTTGTTCATTGATTGCTTTCTCATATGTGCCTTGACCAGGGGGTTACAGCAGAGCGAGTGGCCCCTTGCTCAAGCCAGTGACCTTGGGCTGAAACCAGCTACCATGGGGTCATGTCTATGATCCCATGTTCAAGCCAGTGTCCCTGTATTCAAGCTGGTGAACCCACGCTCAAGTCAGATGAGCCTGCACTCATTTTTGTGTCAGATCGATGGCCTTTCTTTCCTTCTTGGCAGGCTGAGGTGTAGACAAAGACAAATTCCTCTTGGTAGACATCTTGGGAGGGGCTTGATGAAAAATATCCAAGACACAAAACACAAATTGCTGTATCGAGTCTGGGATAACAGTTGAAATGATGCACGCGGAGATGGTAGTGCTGCCAGAAACTGGTCCACACTGTCATACACCCAGCTGGGCAACACTTGCGCTGCCAGACTCAGAGCAGTCGTGGCTAGAGATTGTGGTCGTAAAGTCGAATGGTCATAAGTTGCATAGGTCATAAGTCGATCAATATCTGTACTTTACACTAATAAGAAACTAGCTTCCAGCCTCCTCTGTAGAACATGAGTGAGACAAATGAGAATATTTGTTAACTAAGCAAATGAGGTGGGGTTTGGGCCCAGCACCTCTGTCCAGATTGCAAAAATACCCTGTTTATTTATTCGGTCCCCAACAGGAGAGACCTATAGATGTTAACCAAAAATGTGCAAACCAGGAACTAAGACAGGAATCCAGGCTTATCCAGATGCCTTGTTCTATAGACATGTAGCCTGATTGTGGTCTGTAGCCAGGTGTGCCTGCAGAAGAAATTGAGTATTCCTCTTCCTAAACCTCCCCCTCAAATTCCCAGGCTGAGAACATTCCTAAACCTGTTTCATCCCAATCCCTACACAGTAGAATGAATGAGTTGTCTGATTTAGAGTCAGGAGATGTGGTTTCAACCCCCAAATGCCAATTACTAACTGTGTAACCTTAGGCAAGTTACATTGTATAAGCAATGGTTTCTTCTGTGATAAGGTAGGTAGTTATACCTCCTTCCTGCCACTCCACAGCGTTGCTGGTAGAATGAAATGGTATAATGGGGTTGAAAGTTATTTTTTGAATTTTCAAGCTCTGTGTTATTGTAAGGGCATAGGTCAGGATGTGGTCTCCTGAGGGAGATTTAGACTGGGGGACCCAGGTGAAGTAAACACTTCTCTCTAAGTTGCTCCGTATGCCACAAGATGGCGCAGGATCCTATCTTTGCTATTGTTTTTAGTGTAGGAAAAAAAATGCTGCTTTGCTCTATTCTGTAAAGGTGAAGAGGACTTACTCCTCACCACTACCTACATTTCTCCATCAAATCCTTCAACTCTTTGTTAAATAATTTCTCACAAAATTCACATTCTTTTTTTTTTTTTTAATTTTTTTATTTTAATTTTATTTATTCATTTTTAGAGAGGGGAGAGAGAGAGACAAAGAAGGAGAGAGAGGAGAGAGACAGAGAGAGAGAGAGAGAGAGAAGGGGGGAGGAGCTGGAAGCATCAACTCCCATATGTGCTTTGACCAGGCAAGCCCAGGGTTTCGAACCGGCGACCTCAGCATTTCCAGGTCGACGCTTTATCCACTGCGCCACCACAGGTCAGGCAAAATTCACATTCTTAAATTGGAATTCCAGAGCACTTCCCCACTGTTGAAGTTAAACCAGCCATGGCAGGTTTCAATTATGGTTACAAACCTGTTCTGGGCTTTCGGCTCTCACACAACTATTGCTCTCCTGGGATTTAACTGATATGGACTCCAGGCTCACTTCCATTTTTATACTTGAATGAGAGCTCTACTGGGCCTGGAAAACCATCTAATCTAGCTGCTTATTTTACAGAAGAGGGAACTGAAGTACATAGAAATAATTTGTCCAAGATTAAATAGTTCATTCAAGAGTTAAGACTTCAATCCAGGTTTCTTCCTGTGGATTCTGTCCCTTTGAAAATATGAGTATTTTCAAGGTGTTTCTGGAAGTTTGAAGCAGCTTTATTCCTCCTGATAGTGAGAATTTTTAGGGCTTTCCAAAGGAGGGAAATAGGAGTAGTAGCATACATTGGAAAAATCTTGAAGAAGCCTTGCCAGCAGCACCTGATTAGGAATCCCTAAGTATCTGAAAAGAAGGCCTTAGGCATTCTCAGGTATGCATCTTAGAAGAATTGCAACCGGTAATGCCCCAGGAGAGAGAAAGAATTGTTTCAGAGGATACCTTTCAGTAGATGAGCTTTTGTGTTAGGCTTGCCATCCCAATTATATTCCCAGAGGCACAGGTTAAAATGAAGTCATTCTCAGTATATCCTGGTTTATAACAGAAGAAGGCAAGGATGAGGGAAGCCAGCCTTAAACATTTGCTATTTAGTACAAGGGGTCTGTACAGAGAATCCACATAAAGGAGGCAGAGTGGTAGAATAAAAGAATGTGGACTCGAGAGTTCAACAGATATTGATTCAAATCCTGCCCCAATTACTTACCTTTTATGGTCAATTTTCATAAGTCTCAGTCTGTAAAATGGTTATAATAATATCTACCTTATTAACTATGGAGCCTTGAACAAATTACTTAACCTTTGTTGTACCTCAATTATATCATCTGTAAAATGAGGATACTAGTAAAATTAAAAGCCCTACTTTATAGGTTTTATAGTGATTAATGTTATTACCTAGAACCATGCATGACACATAAAATAAGCACTTGGAAAGTATGGTATTGTTATTACTACCACCATATAGGGTTATTTTGAGGATTAAATGAGACAATATAAAGAGAATAGGCACTCAATAAAGTGGTATTTATTTCTATTCTTCTGTAATTAATTATACACTGGTGTAAATAGTATTCACAAAATTGAACCTGCTTCTGATTCAGTTACAGGAGTATTATTTTGTCATTTGTTTTATATTTGTTCTTTTTTTAGGGTAATTATTGGCTTTTTGAATTACAGATTCATCTTTTTGGTAATCTAAAGGTAATAATAGGCCCTGGCCGGTGGTTCAGTAGATTAGAGCGTTGACCCAGCATATGGACATCCTGGGTTTGATTCCTCCCTCCCTACATTACCACCCCCCCCCCCCCCTCGCCCTTCTCTCCCTTTTCTCCTCCTGCAGTCAGTGGCTCAATTGGTTTGAGCATGGTCCTGGTCACTGAGGATAGCTTGGTTGGTCTAGAGTGTCAGCCTCAGGGTGCTGAGGATAGCTCGGTGCTCGAGCATTGGCCCCAGATGGGGTTGCTGGGTGGATCCGGTCAGGGCACGAGTGGGAGTCTCCCTCACTATCTTCCCTCCCCTCAGCTAAAAAAAATAAAATAAAAAGGTAATAATTATGATTAAAATTTATTGCGCCCTCACTATGTGCGAGATCCTGTCCTTTATATATATGTTGTCTCAGAAGGATGCAGTAATTTGTATATGTCTACATAGCTAGCAAGTGATAGAACTGGCATTTTAATCTAGGCAGTCTGATAGTAGAGTCTGCTTTTTCAACTATTTCTTCCTATTTTTCCTGCCTTCAAAAATGTTTACCATAGGCGATTCTAGTTATTTATTTATTTTTAACTTAAAAATATTTTTATTTTTCAATTACAGTTGACATACATTATTATGTTAGTTTCAGGTATATATCCCAGTGATAGACATTACATAACTTACTAAGTGATCATCCTGATAAATCTTTTTTTTTAATTTATTGTGTTTACATAGATTCTAGTGTCCCCCCGAATGCATCCCCCCTTCGTGTTCTCCTCCACATCCCCTTTGCCTCCTCCCCCCAACACCCTCCCCCTTTCCCTCCAGGATTAGCTTTTCTGCTCTCTATAACACTGTGTTATGTGATATAATTTTACCGATCTCTTTCCTTTCTCTGATCCCATCCTGTCTTCCCCTTTTTCCCTGTCCACTTTCCCTCTGGTCCCTTTGATCCCGCCTCTGTCTCTGTTCCGTTCCTCAGTTCACACTGATCATTGGATTCCTCAAATGAGTGAGGTCATATGATATTTTCCTTTCTCTGCCTGGCTTATTTCACTTAGCATAATAGTTTCCAGGTCCATCCATGTTGTCGCAAAAGGTAAGATTTCCATCTTTTTTATGGCCCCATAGTATTCCATTATATATATGTACCACAGCTTTTTAATCTACTCATCCACTGATGGGCACTTGGGCTGTTCCAGATCTTGACTATTTATTATAAACAATGCATCCTGATAAATCTTGTACCCACCTGACCCCATACATAGTTATTACAATATTGCCGACTGTATTTCCTTATGCTGTACTTTATATCCCAATGACCATTCTGCAATAACCAACTTGTACTGAATTGTCTGGCACCAGGATCAGGCTGGGGGGGCAGTTTTCTCCCAGACAGAAATGCTAGCAGAGGCCACAGCTCTTTTTTTTTTAAGTTTTTTAAAATCATGTTTTATTTATTTATTCATTTTTTAGAGGAGACAGGGTGGTGGGGAGAGAGAAGAGGGGCAGAGCAGGAAGCATCAACTCCCATATGTGTTTTGAACCGGTGACCTCAGCGTTCCAGGTTGACACTTTATCCACAGCTCTTTTGATGAGCCCTTCCCACCACAGAGCCTGCAGGCAGGTTCCATATCTGAGACTCCATCAACCTGGCTAACACTATCTGCCTTACTCTAAACTCTAACCCCCTCCCCCCACTTTTAGGCCCACACAAATAGTCTCCAATGGCTTTTCTATACAAATAGCCTATAGCAACTCATGCTTCAGATTTTCTTAAGATCTCTCAAAGAAGCAGCATTAGGCCTCAGCATGCCTCGTACCTCTTACTCTAGGCCCAGCACTAGCAGCACCCAATCTTAGTTCACAGCTTGGTCTCTCCTGGGCACTTCCAAGCCCAGCACAAGTAGCAACCATTTGCAGATCACTTGGTAGCTCATGTTAGGTAGCCCTGGGCAGAACATAGGCAGTGGCTGACCTTGGCCTGCACATCCCAGGAGGTCCTAGAGCCAGCACTCCCAGTGAACAGCTTCAAACCACATCAAAGCACTACCACCAACCACCTCCACAAGTGACACACATTCAAGTGGTGAACGCAGCAGACACCAGAGCCCCACTGAAGTGAGTCCTGTTCTGTGGGGTGGGCCTCTGCACAGGTGATCCTCCATGGTGGTCAGACATTGGTGGTTAGTGGTCGCATTCAATCTTTGCAGTTGATTGGCCTGGGAGTAAATCCTCCCATTATTGTACCAATAACAATCAAGGCTCAAATACAAGAAGAGGGTATACACAGCTAACATGGGGGGGGGCAGATGCAACTCGAGTGCCCAGTTTGGGGGATCAGAGAGGCTGAGCCACTGGATCTTACATAACACCTACAGCATTAGGCCACGCTACCAAACCTGGGAAATGTGGCAGCTCTGCCGAATATATAGAAACAAACACAGAGAGGTTACCCAAATGAGGAGACAAAGAAACATGTCCCAAATGAAAGAAGAGAACAAAACTCCAGAAAAAGAAATAAACAAGATAAAGACAAGCAATCTACTAGATGCAGAGCTCAAAACATTGGTTATAAGTTTGCTCAGTGAACTTAGAACTTCAACAGCATAAAAAATGACATGAAAATCATAAAGAATCAGTCAGAAATTAAGGATACACTAGCTGAAATGAATAATTTATGGGAATCAACAGTAAAGTAGATGAAGTCAAGATTCAAATTAACGATTTGTAATATAAGGAAACACCCCATCAGTATAGCAAAAAGAAAAAAGAATCCAAAACAGTGAGGATAGTGTAAGGAGCATCTGGGACCATTTCAATCACACCAACATTCACATCACGTGGGCACCAGAAGGAGACGAGAGAACAAGAAACTGAAAACCTATTTGAAAAAATAATGACAAAAACTTATCTAACCTGGTGAAAGAAATACAGTGTGTCCGTAAAGTCATGGTGCACTTTTGACCAGTCACAGGAAAGCAACAAAAGACGATAGAAATGTGAAATTTGCACCAAATATAAGGAAAACTCTCCCAGTTTCATACCTATTCAGTGCAGTTCAATGTGGGCTCACACAGATTTTTTAGGGCTCCTTAGGTAGCTATCCCGTATTGCCTCTACAGACTCGCCACTGACTGATGGCCTACCAGAACGGGGTTTCTCCACCAAACTGCTGGTTTCCTTCAACTGCTTATTGCACCGAGTAATGTTATTTCTATTGATATGTGGTGGCGCTTTGTTATAAATGCGCCGATATTCACGTTGCACTTTGGTCACGGATTCGAATTTAGTGAGCCACAGAACACACTGAACTTTCCTCTGTACCATCCACATCTCGACTGGCATGGCCGTGGGCTGCTCTGCTGTATACAGTGTTACGTCATCATCTGTGCATGCGCACATGCTGCCACATCATCCTACAGAAACTGGGAGGGTTTTCCTTTTATTTGGTACAGATTAGTCTACCCAGCAAAGCTATCCTTTAGACTCTAATGGCAGATAATGACAAAAAAATGCTAAAGGAGTTCATCACCACCAAACCAGTATTATATCAAGTATTAAATGGTCTTCTTGATAACCTCTCAAAATCAAGAATAATCTGCAGACTTTATAACCTATCCCATTTTATTATATTTGTTCATTTGTTTCTCTTATCTTCATTCTTGATACTTTTTTTTCCTCCTCCAATTTGGCCGATTAACTCTCTACCGGTCTTACTCTCTCCTCTCCTTGAACTGCACTACCCATAAGTGTTACATCTCCCATTATCTTTTCTCTTCTCTCCCTTTCTCTCTATGAGGGTTGCACTCCAAAACCCTTAACTCTCTCTCTCTCTCCTTTCTTTTTTCTTCTTTTAGTGGTTCCCTCTTTTTTTCTCTCTCTCTCTTTCTTTTCTCCCTCTATATTAGTTTCTTCCTTTCTCCTTTACATCTCCTCTCATTCAAACCTCAATAACAAACAAATTATCTTATCTGGAACTCAAACCTATGTTTGTGGCATTTTGGGGGGTTTTTACTTCACCTTTTTAACTCACTAGCAGTGCTCCCATCCCTGGCTCTCCATATTATCTAGTTCTTGTTCCACTAAATACAATAGTAATTTTTTAATTGGTCCCCCCATTTTTCCGTTTTCCTCTTATTCCTCTCATCATAACTCTTAGACAACCAACACCTAAAAGCAAATCATTTTATTCTTGACCCAATTTTTTTCCTTATTTGCTTTTTGTGGGTCCATACGCTCTTTTTTCTTTTTTTTTTCCTTTTCTTTTTTTTTTTTTTGCCCCTTTATTACTTTTCCCCAATTCAGGCCCTCCATCACAGGCATTGTTTGTTATAATTCACAGTCCACCACAAGATTTTCTCAAGAAAGAGGGGAGAGGAGAGGAGAGGAAAAAAGGAGGGGAGGAATAATTTCCTTTTTTTAAAATTTTTATTTTATTTTATTTTTCTTTATTTCATTATTAATTTTTTTTAAAAAAACAACTCTTCAATTTTTAATTTTTTTTTAAACTTTTTATTCTTTATTAAATCTCATTAATACTATCAACAAAACCACCCTCAGATGCCATTAAGGAAGAGAAAATCGAATATCATGGATACAAAAGAAAGAGAGGTAACACAGCTAGATGAGGAAAAATCTATGGAGAAATAATTTAATATATTGGAAACCTTGGAGCTAAATGACAGAGAATTCAAGATAGAAATCCTAAAAATCCTCCGAGATATACAAGAAAACACAGAAAGGCAATTTAGGGAGCTCAGAAAACAACTCAATGAACACAAAGAATATATGTCCAAGGAAATTGAAACTATAAAAACAAATCAAACAGAGATGAAAAACTCAATTCACGAGCTGAAAAATGAAGTAACAAGCTTAGCTAATAGAACAGGTCAGATAGAAGAGAGGATTAGTGAAATAGAAGACAAGCAACTTGAGGCACAACAGAGAGAAAAAGAAAGAGACTCAAAAATTAAAAAAAATAAGATAGCCCTACAAGAATTATCTGACTCCATCAAAAAGAATAACATAAGAATAATAGGTATATCAGAGGGAGAAGAGAGAGAAAATGGAATGGAGAACATACTCAAACAAATAATAGATGAGAACTTCCCAAGTCTGTGGAAAGAACTAAAGCCTCAAGTTCAAGAAGCAAACAGAACTCCAAGTTTTCTTAACCCCAACAAACCTACTCCAAGGCATATCATAATGAAATTGACACAAACCAACAGCAAAGAAAAAATTCTCAAGGCAGCCAGGGAAAAGAAGAATACAACATATAAAGGAAGGCCCATTAGATTATCATCAGATTTCTCAGCAGAAACTCTACAAGATAGAAGAGAGTGGACCCCAATATTTAAAGTCCTGAAAGAGAGAAACTTTCAGCCACAAATACTATACCCATCAAAGCTATCCTTCAAATACGAAGGAGAAATAAAAACATTCACAGATACAGAAAAGATGAGGGAATTTATCATCAGAAAACCCCCACTCCAGGAATTACTAAAGGGGGTTCTCCAATCAGATACAAAGAACAAAAAAAAAACAGAGCCACAAGTAAAAGCTCCAAGAAGAACACAATAAAACCAAATTTAAACTGTGAGAACAACAAAAAGAAAGAGGGGGAGAAGATGGAGATTAACAGTAGCAAAGGACGATGGAGTGCAAAAGTACTCACAAAATAGTTCACTACAATGAACAGGGTAGGGACCCTTTTCATTACTCAAAGGTAACCACCATTGAAAAAACCACCACAGAAGCACATGAGATAAAAAAGATAGCAACAGAGGAAAGATGTATGGAATACAACCAAATAAAAACAAAAGATAGAAAAACGAAAGAGAAGGATCAAACAAGACACAAAACTAACAGAAAGCAAGATATAAAATGGCAATAGGGAACTCACAAGTATCAATAATTACACTAAATGTAAACGGATTAAACTCACCAATAAAAAGGCACAGAGTAGCAGAATGGATTAAAAAAGAAAATCCAACTGTATGCTGCCTACAGGAAACTCATCTAAGTAACAAGGATAAAAACAAATTCAAAGTGAAAGGCTGGAAAACAATACTCCAAGCAAATAACATCCAAAAAAAAGCAGGCGTAGCAATACTCATATCAGATAATGCTGACTACAAGACAGGAAAAGTACTCAGAGACAAAAATGGCCATTTCATAATGGCTAAGGGGACACTGAATCAAGAAGACATAACAATTCTTAATATATATGCACCAAACCAAGGAGCACCAAAATATATAAGACAGCTACTTATTGATCTTAAAACAAAAACTGACAAAAATACAATCATACTTGGAGACCTCAATACACTGCTGATGGCTCTAGATCGGTCATCCAAACAGAGAATCAACAAAGACATAGTGGCCTTAAACAAAACACTAGAGCACCTGGATATGATAGACATCTACAGGACATTTCATCCCAAAGTGACTGAGTATACATTTTTCTCCAGTGTACATGGATCATTCTCAAGAATTGACCATATGTTGGGCCACAAAAACAACATCAGCAAATTCAGAAAAATTGAAGTTGTACCAAGCATATTTTCTGATCATAAAGCCTTGAAACTAGAATTCAACTGCAAAAAAGAGGAAAAAAATCCCACAAAAATGTGGAAACTAAACAACATACTTTTAAAAAATGAATGGGTCAAAGAAGAAATAAGTGCAGAGATCAAAAGACTCTGCACTATATACAGACTAATGAAAATGACAATACGACATATCAGAATCTATGGGATGCAGCAAAAGCAGTGATAAGAGGGAAGTTCATATCACTTCAGGCATATATGAACAAACAAGAGAGAGCCCAAGTGAACCACTTAACTTCCCACCTTAAGGAACTAGAAAAAGAAGAACAAAGACAACCCAAAACCAGCCGAAGAAAGGAGATAATAAAAATCAGAGCAGAAATAAATGAATTAGAGAACAGAAAAACTATAGAAAAAATTAATAGAACAAGGAGCTGGTTCTTTGAAAAGATCAACAAAATTGACAAACCCTTGGCAAGACTTACCAAGGAAAAAAGAGAAAGAACTCATATAAACAAAATCCAAAATGAAAGAGGAGAAATCACCATGGACACCGTAGATATACAAAGAATTATTGTAGAATACTATGAAAAACTTTATGCCACTAAATTCAACAACCTAGAAGAAATGGATAAATTTCTAGAAAAATACAACCTTCCTAGACTGAGTCAAGAAGAAGCAGAAAGCCTAAACAGACCTATCAGTAGAGAAGAAATAGAAAAAACCATTAAAAACCTCCCCAAAAATAAAAGTCCAGGCCCTGACGGCTATACCAGCGAATTTTATCAAACATTCAAAGAAGACTTGGTTCCTATTCTACTCAAAGTCTTCCAAAAAATTGAAGAAGAAGCAATACTTCCAAACACATTTTATGAGGCCAACATAACCCTCATACCAAAACCAGGCAAGGATGGCACAAAAAAAGAAAACTACAGACCAATATCTCTAATGAATACAGATGCTAAAATACTAAACAAAATACTAGCAAATCGAATACAACAACATATTAAAAAAATAATACATCATGATCAAGTGGGATTCATCCCAGAATCTCAAGGATGGTTCAACATACGTAAAACGGTTAACGTAATACACCATATCAACAAAACAAAGAACAAAAACCACATGATCTTATCAATAGATGCAGAAAAGGCTTTCGATAAAATACAACACAATTTTATGTTTAAGACTCTCAACAAAATGGGTATAGAAGGAAAATATCTCAACATGATAAAGGCCATATATGATAAACCATCAGCTAACATCATATTAAATGGCACTAAACTGAAGGCTTTCCCCCTTAAATCAGGAACAAGACAGGGTTGTCCACTCTCTCCACTCTTATTTAATGTGGTACTAGAGGTTCTAGCCAGAGCAATCAGACAAGACAAAGAAATAAAAGGCATCCATATCGGAAAAGAAGAAGTAAAGGTATCACTTTTTGCAGATGATATGATCCTATACATCGAAAATTCCAAAGAATCCACAAAAAGACTACTAGAAACAATAAGCCAATACAGTAAGGTCGCAGGATACAAAATTAACATACAGAAGTCAATAGCCTTTCTATATGCCAACAATGAAACAACTGAGAAGGAACTCAAAAGAATAATCCCCTTCACGATTGCAACAAAAAAAATAAAATACTTAGGAATAAACATAACAAAGAATGTAAAGGACTTATATAATGAAAACTATAAACCATTGTTAAGGGAAATTGAAAAAGATAGAATGAGATGGAAGAATATACCTTGTTCTTGGCTAGGAAGAATAAATATAATCAAGATGGCTATATTACCCAAAGCAATATACAAATTTAATGCAATTCCCATCAAACTTCCAATGACATTTTTTAAATAAATAGAGCAAAAAATCATCAGATTTATATGGAACTATAAAAAACCCCGAATAGCCAAAGCAATCCTAAAGAAAAAGAATGAAGCTGGGGGCATAACAATACCTGACTTCAAACTCTATTATAGGGCCACGACAATCAAAACAGCACGGTATTGGCAGAAAAATAGACACTCAGACCAATGGAACAGAATAGAAAACCCAGAAATAAAACCACATATATATAGTCAAATAATTTTTGATAAAGGGGCCAACAACACACAATGGAGAAAAGAAAGCCTCTTCGATAAATGGTGCTGGGAAAACTGGAAAGCCACATGCAAAAGAATGAAACTGGACTACAGTCTCTCCCCCTGTACAAAAATTAACTCAAAATGGATCAAAGATCTAAACATAAGACCTGAAACAATTAAGTACATAGAAGAAGACATAGGTACTGAACTCATGGACCTGGGTTTTAAAGAGCATTTTATGAATTTGACTCCAATGGCAAGAGAAGTGAAGGCAAAAATTAATGAATGGGACTACATCAGACTAAGAAGTTTTTGCTCAGCAAGAGAAACTGATAACAAAATAAACAGAAAGCCAACTAAATGGGAAATGATATTTTCAAACAACAGCTCAGATAAGGGCTTAATATCCAAAATATACAAAGAACTCATAAAACTCAACAACAAACAAACAAACAATCCAATAAAAAAATGGGAAGAGGATATGAATAGACACTTCTCCCAGGAAGAAATACAAATGGCCAACAGATATATGAAAAGATGCTCATCTTCTTTAGCTATTAGAGAAATGCAAATCAAAACGGCAATGAGATACCACCTCACACCTGTTCGATTAGCTATTATTAGCAAGTCAGGTAATAGCAAATGTTGGAGAGGTTGTGGAGAAAAAGGAACCCTCATCCACTGTTGGTGGGAATGTAAAGTAGTACAACCATTATGGAAGAAAGTATGGTGGTTCCTCAAAAAACTGAAAATAGAACTACCTTATGACCCAGCAATTCCTCTACTGGGTATATATCCCCAAAACTCAGAAACATTGATACGTAAAGACACATGCAGCCCCATGTTCATTGCAGCACTGTTCACAGTGGCCAGGACATGGAAACAACCAAAAAGCCCATCAATAGATGACTGGATAAAGAAGATGTGGCACATATACACTATGGAATACTACTCAGCCATAAGAAATGATGACATCGGAACATTTACAGCAAAATGGTGGGATCTTGATAACATGATACGAAGCGAAATAAGTAAATCAGAAAAAACCAGGAACTGTATTATTCCATACGTAGGTGGGACATAATAGTGAAACTAAGAGACATTGATAAGAGTGTGGTGGTTACGGGGGGGAGGGGGGAATGGGGGAGGGAAAGGGGGAGGGGGAGGGGCACAGAGAGAACAAGATAGAGGGTGACAGAGGACAATCTGACTTTGGGTGGTGGGTATGCAACATAATTGAACGACAAGATAACCTGGACTTGTTATCTTTGAATATATGTATCCTGATTTATTGATGTCACCCCATTAAAAAAATAAAATTATAATTAAAAAAAATAATAATACATCATGATCAAGTGGGATTCATCCCAGAATCTCAAGGATGGTTCAACATACGTAAAACGGTTAATGTAATACACCATATCAACAAAACAAAGAACAAAAACCACATGATCTTATCAATAGACGCAGAAAAGGCTTTCGATAAAATACAACACAATTTTATGTTTAAGACTCTCAACAAAATGGGTATAGAAGGAAAATATCTCAACATGATAAAGGCCATATATGATAAACCATCAGCTAACATCATATTAAATGGCACTAAACTGAAGGCTTTCCCCCTTAAATCAGGAACAAGACAGGGTTGTCCACTCTCTCCACTCTTATTTAATGTGGTACTAGAGGTTCTAGCCAGAGCAATCAGACAAGACAAAGAAATAAAAGGCATCCATATCGGAAAAGAAGAAGTAAAGGTATCACTATTTGCAGATGATATGATCCTATACATCGAAAACCCCAAAGAATCCACAAAAAGACTACTAGAAACAATAAGCCAATACAGTAAGGTCGCAGGATACAAAATTAACATACAGAAGTCAATAGCCTTTCTATATGCCAACAATGAAACAACTGAGAAGGAACTCAAAAGAATAATCCCCTTCACGATTGCAACAAAAAAAATAAAATACTTAGGAATAAACATAACAAAGAATGTAAAGGACTTATATAATGAAAACTATAAACCATTGTTAAGGGAAATTGAAAAAGATAGAATGAGATGGAAGAATATACCTTGTTCTTGGCTAGGAAGAATAAATATAATCAAGATGGCTATATTACCCAAAGCAATATACAAATTTAATGCAATTCCCATCAAACTTCCAATGACATTTTTTAAATAAATAGAGCAAAAAATCATCAGATTTATATGGAACTATAAAAAACCCCGAATAGCCAAAGCAATCCTAAAGAAAAAGAATGAAGCTGGGGGCATAACAATACCTGACTTCAAACTCTATTATAGGGCCACGACAATCAAAACAGCACGGTATTGGCAGAAAAATAGACACTCAGACCAATGGAACAGAATAGAAAACCCAGAAATAAAACCACATATATATAGTCAAATAATTTTTGATAAAGGGGCCAACAACACACAATGGAGAAAAGAAAGCCTCTTCAATAAATGGTGCTGGGAAAACTGGAAAGCCACATGCAAAAGAATGAAACTGGACTACAGTCTCTCCCCCTGTACAAAAATTAACTCAAAATGGATCAAAGATCTAAACATAAGACCTGAAACAATTAAGTACATAGAAGAAGACATAGGTACTGAACTCATGGACCTGGGTTTTAAAGAGCATTTTATGAATTTGACTCCAATGGCAAGAGAAGTGAAGGCAAAAATTAATGAATGGGACTACATCAGACTAAGAAGTTTTTGCTCAGCAAGAGAAACTGATAACAAAATAAACAGAAAGCCAACTAAATGGGAAATGATATTTTCAAACAACAGCTCAGATAAGGGCTTAATATCCAAAATATACAAAGAACTCATAAAACTCAACAACAAACAAACAAACAATCCAATAAAAAAATGGGAAGAGGATATGAATAGACACTTCTCCCAGGAAGAAATACAAATGGCCAACAGATATATGAAAAGATGCTCATCTTCTTTAGCTATTAGAGAAATGCAAATCAAAACTGCAATGAGATACCACCTCACACCTGTTCGATTAGCTGTTATTAGCAAGTCAGGTAATAGCAAATGTTGGAGAGGCTGTGGAGAAAAAGGTACCCTCATACACTGTTGGTGGGAATGTAAAGTAGTACAACCATTATGGAAGAAAGTATGGTGATTCCTCAAAAAACTGCAAATAGAACTACCTTATGACCCAGCAATCCCTCTACTGGGTATATATCCCAAAAACTCAGAAACATTGATACGTAAAGACACATGCAGCCCCATGTTTATTGCAGCATTGTTCACAGTGGCCAGGACATGGAAACAACCAAAAAGCCAATCAATAGATGACTGGATAAAGAAGATGTGGCACATATACACTATGGAATACTACTCAGCCATAAGAAATGATGACATCGGAACATTTACAGCAAAATGGTGGGATCTTGATAACATGATACGAAGCGAAATAAGTAAATCAGAAAAAACCAGGAACTGTATTATTCCATACGTAGGTGGGACATAATAGTGAAACTAAGAGACATTGATAAGAGTGTGGTGGTTACGGGGGGAGGGGGAAATGGGAGAGGGATAGGGGGTGTGGAGGGGCACAAAGAAAACAAGATAGAAGGTGACAGAGGACAATCTGACTTTGGGTGGTGGGTATGCAACATAATTGAACGACAAGATAACCTGGACTTGTTATCTTTGAATATATGTGTCCTGATTTATTGATGTCACCCCATTAAAAAAATAAAATTATAAAAAAGAAAGATGAAAAAAAAAAAGACTACAAAGGTAATCAGAGACAAAGATGGATATTTTATAATGATAAAGGGGACATTATATCAAGAAGACATAATATATTAATATATGCACCAAATCAGGGAGCACCAAAATATATAAGACACTACTAACTGATCTAAAAAATAGAAACAGACAAACACACAATTATACTTAGAGATTTCAACATACCATTGATGCTTTAGATTGATCTTCCAAACAGAAAATCAATAAAGAAATAGCCTTGTCCTGGCCAGTTTGCTCAGTGGTGTAGCCTGGTGTGTGGATGTACTGAGTTTAATTCCTGGTCTGGGCATACAGAAGTGGCCATCTGCTTCTCCATTCCTGTCCCTCTCCCTTCTTTCTTGCTCTCTTTACCCACTCCCTCAGCTAGGGCTTGATTGATTTGAGTGCACTGGCCCCAGGTGCTGAGGATGTCTCTGTGGAGCCTCTGCCTCAGGTGGTAAAAATAGCTCAGTTGCGAACATAGCCCCAGATGGAGCTTGCCAGATGGATCCCATCAAGGGCACATGCAGGAGTCTGTCTCTCTATCTCTCCTCTTCTCACTTGGAAAAAGAAGAAATATATAAATAAAAAATAAGAAATATCATCCTTAAATGCCACACTAGACCAAATGGACATATTAGACATCTATAGGACATTTCATCTCAGAACATCAGATTATACATTCTTTTCTGGTCTGCATGGAACATTCGCAAGGATAGACCATATATTGGGCCATAAAACTAACATAAACATATTTAGAAAGATTGAAATTATACCAAACACTTTTTGACCATAAGGCTATGAAATTACAATTCAACTGTAAAAAGGAAGTAAAGAAACCCACAAAAATGTGGAAATTAAACAGCATATGTCTAAAAAATGACTGGGTCAAAGAATAAATAAAAGCAGAGATTAAAAGATACATATAGACAACCTGACCAAGTGGTGGTGCAGTGGATAGACTGTTGGCCTGGGATGCTGAGGACCCAGTTTTGGAGCCCTGAGGTCACTAGCTTGAGCACGATCTCACCAGCTTGAGTGTGGGGTCACTGGCTTGAGCATGGAATCATACATATGACCCCATAGTCCCTGGCTTAAAGCCCAAAGTCACAGGCTTGAGCAAGGGGTTACTGGCTCAGCTGGAGCCCCCCTGTTAAGGCACATATGAGAAAACTATAAGTGAACAACTAAGGTGCCCCAACTATGAACTGATGCTTCTCATCACTCTCCCTTTCTGTCTCTCTCGCTAAACAAACAAACCCCTAAAAGATATATACAAAGGAGAATGACAACACAAGATATCAAAATTTTGGGATGCAGTGAAAGCAGTAATAAAAGAGAAATTTATGTCATTACAGGCTTATATAAAAAAACAAGAGAGATCTCAAATAAATAACTTACTATCACATCTTAAAAACTAGATAAAGAAGAACAAAAGCAAACCAAAGGCAGTAGAAGAAAGGAAATAGTAAAATTTGAGCAGAACTAAGTGAAATAGAGAACAAAAAACTATAGAAAAAAATTAATACAACAAAGAGCTGGTTCTTTGAAAAGATCAGTAAAACTGACAAAGCCCTGGCTAGACTCACTAAGGAAAAAAAAAGAGAAAAGACTCATAAACAAAATCTGAAATGAAAGAGTAGGTATTATCAGACATCATAGACATACAAAAGATCATACTAGAATTCTATGAAAGATTATATGCCACCAAATTTAACAATCTAGAAGAAATGGATAAGTTCCTAGAACTATACAATCTTCCTAGACTGAGTCATGAAGAAGTAGAAATCCTAAATAGACCCATAAGCAGGGTCTATCAAAAAACTTCCCCCAAAATAAAAGTCCAGGATTAGATGGCTACACTAGTGAATTCTACCAAATATTCAAAGAAGATTTGGTACCTATCCTTCTCAAAGTCTTCCAAAACAGAATAAGTGGTACTCCCTAACACATTTTATGAGACCAACATAACCCTGATACCGAAACCTGGCAAGGACAACACAAAAAAAACTACAGAGCAATATCTCTAATGAATACAGTTGCAAAAATCCTAAATAAAATATTACCAAATTGAATACAACAACATATTAAAAAAATAATACATCATGATCAAGTGGAATTCATTCCAGCAGCACAAGAATGGTTCAACATACATAAATTGATCAACATAATACATCACATCAACAAAACAAAGAACAAAAATCATATGGTTCTATCAATAGATGCAGAAAAGGCATTTGATAAGGTACAATATCCCTTTATGTTTAAAGCACTCAATAAAATGGGTATAGAAGGAAAGTACCAAGCATAATAAAGTACCTCAGCATAATAAAGGCCATATATGTCAAACCATCAGCTAATATCATAATAAATTGTGGAAAAAAATGAAGGCTTTTCCTCTAAAATCAGGAACAAGACAAATCTGCCCACTCTCTCCACTCCTATTCAGCATAGTTCTGGAAGTTTTAGCCAGCATAATCAGGCAAGAGAAAGAACTAAAAGGCATCCAAATCAGGAAATAAAGGTTTCACTTTTTGCAGATGACATGATCCTGTATATAGGAAACCCAAAGACTCCACTGAAAAACTATTAGAAACAATAAACCAATACAGTAAAGTCACAAAATACAAAATCAATATACAAAAATCTATTGCTTTCCTATATGCAAATGATGAAACCTCAGAAAATGAACTTAAAAAAGAAAAACAGTTCTTTTTGTAATTGCAACAACAGCAACACCAAAAATAAAATGCCTAGGAATAAACTTAACAAAGGGTATGAAGGACCTATATACTGAAAACTGCAAAGCATTATTGAAAGAAATTTAAAAAGACATAATGAAATGTAAAAACATTCCATGTTCATGGATTGGAGGAATCAACATAGTTAAAATGGCTATATTACCCAAAGCAATTTATAAATTTAATGCAATGCCCATTAAAATCTTGATGTCATTTTTTAAAGAAACAAAACAAAAACAATCACCAGTTTTGTATGAAAACATAAAAAACCCTGAATGGCCAAAAGAATCTTGAGAAAAAATAATGAAGCCAGAGGTACCACACTACTTGACTTCAAAGTATACTACAGTCATGATAATCCAAAAAGCATGGTGTAGGCAGAAAAACAGACATACAGACCAATGGAACAGAATTGAGAGCCCAGAAATATATATATATAATATATAATATATAATATATAATATATAATATATAATATATTATATATTATATAATATATATATTATATAATTATATAATTATATATTATATATTATATAATTATATAATTATATATTAATATATATATTATATATTATATATATGGACACCACATATATATGGACAAATAATCTTCAGCAAAGTAGTCAAAAACACAATGGAGAAAAGAAAGCCTCATCAATAAATGGTGCTGGGAAAATTGGAAAACCTCATGCAAAAGAATGAAGCTTGACTACATCTTGTCCCCCTGCACAAAACTCAAAGTGGATGAAAGACCTAAATATAAGATCTGAAACAATAAATTACATAGAAGAAACATAGGTACTAAACTCATGAACCTTGGCTGTAGAGAACAATTTATGAATTTGATTCCAAAGGCAAGGGAAGTAAAGGCAACAGTAAATGAATGGGACTATATCAAACAAAAAAGCTTCTGCACACAAAAAAAACTGAAACAAAACAAAAAGGCAGTCAACCAAATGGGAGATGATATATATTTACAAACAACAGCTCCAATAAGGGGTTAATATCCAAAATATATAAAGAACTCACAAAGCTTAGCAACAAACAAGCAAACAATCCAATTTAAAAAATGGGGAGAGGACCTGAACAGACAATTCTCTCAAGAAGACATACAAATGGCCAACAGATACATGAAAATATGCTCATCTTCACTAGCTATTAGAGAAATGCAAATCAAAACCACAATGAGATACCACCTCGTACCCGTAAGATTAGCTATTATCAACAAGACAGGTATTAACTAGTGTTGGAAAGGCTGTGAAGAAAAAGGAACCCTCATTCACTGCTGATGGGAATGTAAACTGGTACAGCCATTATGGAAGAAAGTATGGTGGTTCCTCAAAAAACTAATATGACTGAGCAATACCTCTGCTGAGTACCTACCCAAAAAACTAAAAAATATTAGTACATAGAGACACATGAACCCCTATGTTCATTGTAGCACTATTATTCACAGTGGCCAAGACATGGAAACAACCAAAATGTCTTTTGATAGATGACTGGATAAAGAAGATGTGGCACATATATACAATGGAATACTATTCAGCCATAAGGAATGATGACATACTTTCATTTATGACAATATGGATGAACCTTGAGAACATTATACTGAGTGAAATAAGTAAATAAGAAAACGCTAAGAACTGTATGATTTCACATATAGGTGGGATATAAAACTGAGACTCATGGACATAGATAAAAATGAAGTGGTTACAGGGAGGGGATGGTGGGGAGAGGAGTAAAGATGGGCAGGTATGTGGTGATGGAGAGTGATTTGACTTTCGGTGATGGGTACACAACACAATCAACAATTCAAATGCTATAGAGATGTTTACCTGAAACCTATGTAGTCTTACTAATCAATGTTACCTTGTTAAATATATATAATTTATATAATCTCCTAAATAAACAAAAACAGAACAAAAAATATTAAGGCATTCACTGAGTAATTAATTACTGTCTAGCTTATTTTTTAAGAAATAACTTTTAGCCCTGGCTGGTGGCTCAGTGAATAGAGGGTCAGCCTGGTGTATGGACATCCCAGGTTCAATTCCTGCTCAGGGTACACAGGAGAAGCAACCATCTACTTCTTTCCCTCTTTCTTTCCCCCTTCTCTCTCTCTTCTCCTCCTGCAGCTAGTGGCTCAATTGGTTTGATTGTGTCCCTGGGCGCTGAGGGTAGCTTCCTTGGAGCACATCAGCCTCAAGCACTAAAAATAACTCAGTACTTGAGTATTGGTCCCAGATGTGGTTGCCAGGTGGATACCTGTCAGGGTGCATGCGGAGTCTGCCTCACTATCTTCCCTCATCTCACCTAAAAAAAAAAAAAAAAAAAAAAAAAAAAAAAGACACACACAAAACAATCTTTCAAGTCTGACTAGGTGATGGTGCAGTGGATAGAATGTTGACCTGGACACGGAGGACCCAGGTTGAAAACCCTGAGGTCACCGGCTTGAATGTGGGATTATAGACATGAACCCATGGTTGCTGGCTTAAGCCCAAGGTTTCTGGCTAGAGCAAAGGATCATTGGTTTGGCTGGAGCACCCCCCTCCCATCAAGGCACATTTGAGAAAGCAATCATCAAACTACTAAAGTGCTACAACAAGTTGATGCTTTCTGTCCATCTGTCCCTGTCTGCCCCACCCTCTCTTTCTCGTTAAAAAAAAAAAAAAGAAAAAAGAAATAACTAAAATCTCTATGTGTTAAATGCTTTTCCCTTGCCTAGTCCTGTCCTAAATATTCTAAGGGGTTAGTGAGGTGCTGATATAAGAAATAAAAGATGTAGATTGAGGTCTTTGAAAGTTCATAGTCTGTTTGAGAAGAACAGATTTATCTGTCTAAAATAGAGAATAGCAGGAAACAATCAATGACCAGATGTAAGATGCATATTTTCTTGTCACCAGCACTGTGCATCTTTTCACTTTTCCTGGGGGAACCACTATCTCTGCTTCAACAAGGAGTTTGATTAGGGCATGGTCCCAGGAGATAGAGACCAGCTTTGCCTTCCTTGGCCCACTGGAAATACTCATTGTCTTCTTTCTCCAGTTTATTGAATGAGCACATCTATTGCATAAGTGACTTCAGGGAGGATTTTAGGAATTCCTCATCACACTATACTTGAAATACTCTACCTTGCCCCTTAATCTAGTATATTTCCCCTTCTCTTCTCAGTATATTCTCACTTATGGGTATAAAGATAAATTGAGTTCTCCTTTAATATTAGCTTTGCCTTCAGTTATTCTCAACTTTCCTTTAGGCAGCTTTCAACCTAACCAGAAGGAAAGCATTCAAAACCAAGACATTGGATTATCCCCCTGTTGTATTGTAAACTCTTTAAACCCTCAACTAGATTGTAAACTCTGTAAGACTGTGTCTTCTTGCCTGACCTGTGGTGGTGCAGTGGATAAAGCGTCAACTTGGGACGCTGAGGATGCCAGTTTGAAACCCTGGGCTTGCCTGGTCAAGGCACATATGGGAGTTGATGCTTCCTGTTCCTCCCCCCTTCTTTCTCTCTCTACTCTCTCTAAAATGAATAAATAAAATCTTTAAAAAAAAAGACTGTGTCTTATACTTTTTCAGTATTAAGTACATAGTAAGAACTTAATATATTTTCTTGATTTAAAAAAAATCATTTATTTTAGTGAGAGCGGAAGAAAGAGACAGGAACATCGATCTGCTCCTGTATGTGCTCTGCACTTTGGAACGATGCTTTAATCAAATGAGTTATTTGGCCAGGGTTTAATTTTTTTTTTATTCTACAAAAAAACAAAGCTTATAGAAAGAGAGATGGACTCTTTTCATTAGGCTGATGGACTATGCTGTTCATGTTCAGCATAGAGAGGGGAGCAACTTCTTTGAGTTGAAGCCTTATGCATATTGATCTGTCAAGTTATTTTTGCCTTTTTCAGAACATCACATTTCCATACACATTTAAAATGAACCATACACATTCAAACTACATTTGGGTATTCTTTATTTTAAATCAGTTATGTTGTTGATTCTGTCTGTTAGAAATTGTTGCATGTTCTCCTGGCTGGGTAACTAAGTGGTTAGAATGTTGTCCCCATATGCCAAGGTTGCAAGGTCAATTCCTGGTCAGGGCATATACAAAAATCAACCATTGAATGCATAAATAAGTGAACAACAAATTGATATTTCTTTCTCTTCCTCTCTCTGAAAACAAATAAGTAAATAAATAAGAAAGAAATTGTTGGGTATCACTCCTGGATAATCCGTGGAAATAGGCAGAGAGGAAACTTAAGGGACTTATAGCAAGAATGTTTTTACCGTTTTCTCATTCAGTTCTGTAACACAATAATTTACTAAGTTCATCCACTAATAGTTGTCTTTTCTGGAAACTTTGAAAGATATGATATACTGCTCTCAATCCAAAATGATTTGAGGTGAGGTGATAGAGGAACAGATTTTTGAAACACTGACTAGAGGAAACTATTTTTAGTGCTATCTGGCAAACATCATGAAGTTCCAATCTCAGAGGGAGTCCTAGAAAGGAGAATACAGGTTCCATGTGACAGCTGGGGAGAGGCAAGTGAGGAAATAAGACATTATTTCATTTACCAAGTGGCTCGACAGTAGACCCAATTGGTGTGAACCATCCACAAATAATGCAAAAACAGTAAATAAGGTTGACTTTCCTGAAATCTTGCCTTGTTTTCTCTCAAAAATGAGTTTTAGCCTGACCTGTTGTGGCACAGTGGGTGAAAGCATCAACCTGGAACGCTGAGGTCACCGGTTCAAAACCCCAGGCTTGCCTGGTCAAGGCACATATGGGAATTGATGCTTCCTGCTCCTCCCTCTGTTCTATCTCTTCTCTCTGTGTCTCCTCTCTCTCTCTCTAAAAAAAAAAAAAAAAAAAAAAGTTTTTGCCTCCACTGGGCCCTCACAACACTTGGTTTATATTTCCATTATACCTTCTCAAATAGCTATCAGCCTGTGTTCAGCTGCCTGTCAGAGTTAAGCCCTGTAAGGTTAAAGACATTCATTAAAAAGTAGATTGAATTCATTGCTTTTTTGAGGTACAAATGAACACGAGAAAAACTATTATTGATAGCTATATCATTAGTGACTTTTGTTTCATTAAAGTTCAAGAAAAGTTAAGAAGAAAAGATAAAACAGTTTTATAGGAGAAGGAAATAGCTGTTATCATGGAGCCAGAAAGAACATCATAGTATCTAATCATAGATTGCAGATCACTTCTGAATGTTGAGGATGGGAACCGGGGTTAGAGGAGCCTGGGTATAAATGTTTAGGGGGACGGAAGGGGTAGTATCAGAATTTGATGAAAGCCCTTTCCTGCTTTTAGTGGCTTGATCAGAATCATTTTGGTAATGGAAACTAGAGTAAATATATCTTTATCAAGGAAGTAAAATATTACATTAGTCTTAATTATAGTAGTAATCACTATCTGTCACAAGAGGTAGAAAACTAAGGAGAGTTGACTGCTTTCTGGGTTAAGCAGCTACCATTTGAAGTTGGTTTTTAGATATGAGTTTTTATTTGCAGCTAACTCTGTAAGACTTACATTTTATTTTATTTTAATGTCCTGTGGTACTTTTGTTGATAATTTTCCCCAAAATGGTATAACAGAATAGAAATTCTGAAGAGAAGGAAAAGACAGAGAGAGGTAGGGAGGGAGGACAGGGGAGTAAAAAGAAGGAGAGAAAGAGATCTCTCAAGAGGGGAAAACATGAAGGCTAATGTGCAAGAAAAAACACAATAGAAAAATCACAGGTATTCAGTCAAACATTGCTTTTTATTCAAAAGAAAGAATAAAACAGTTGCATTTTAAACATACAAGTAAGCTGAAGCTCAAATGTAGTGTAAGGAATATTTTTCAAAAGAGAGAAAATACTATAATTTAGTAGAAGTCACTGAGCTAACAATGGCTACTTGAACATATAGCTTAGCTATTTAAAAAGTACAATCTAGCTGACCTGGCCGGTTGGCTCAGTGGTAGAGTGTTGGCCTGGTGTGCAGGAGTCCTGGGTACGATTCCCGGCCAGGGCACACAGGAGAAGTGCCCATCTGCTTCTCCACCCCTCCCCCTATCCTTCCTCTTTGTCTCTCTCTTCCCCTCCCGCAGCTGAGGCTCCATTGGAACAAAGTTGGCCCGGGCACTGAGGATGGCTCTATGGCCTCTGCCTCAGGTGCTAGAATGGCTCTGGTTGCAACAGAGCAAAGCCCCAGATGGACGGAGCATCGCCCCCTGGTGGGCATACCGGGTGGATCCTGGTTGGGCTCATGCGGGAGTCTGACTGCCTCCCCATTTCCAACTTCAGAAAAATACAAAAAAAAAAAATACAATCTAGCTTATTCTCCTATATAAGTGACTCTGTAGGTTGAATGAGTTTAAAAAATGTTTGTCATAAGATTTACAACAGGTTTTGAAGATCTGGAACTAATTATAAAAGTGCTACTGGTGACCTTCCTCCACTTAATATACATAAAGAATTAAGGATAAAAACCCATTCTGAAACGGAAGGTTCTATCTACACTGGCTATTAATAAATTAGTTAATATGATATTTAAAATAATTGAAGTGTGAAAGAGTTTGTGGCCAGTTCTAGTTGTGCTAATAGCATTGTTAGTGAAGAAAAGCTGTTGTTATTATGAACTAGAGTCTGATTTCGGCATTGGAATTAATTACAATTACAATGATTAGTTTAAATATTAAGTTAAAACCATTTCTTTAACTTTCAATCCAAACTTATTTTGTTAGCTAATTAATTAATTATAATGAGGCTTTCTGAGTTTGCTAATTAATTGAATAGTTACATGGTTGAAAGTTACAATTTCCATATTTGCAAGTGAATCTGCTTCAACATTAAGGAAGTAAAGAATTGTTTGTACTAGGTGTATCATTAGTAATGACCCCAGCATGAGTGCTGCTTTACCTCTCTTGCTTTCTCACAAACAACTGCATCTAAGTTATTTAAGTTATTCTTCTAAGACAAAAGAGGTGGTGGTGGTGGTTGTGTGTGTGTTTGTGAGGGTGAGAGAGAGAGAGAGAGAGGGAAAGAGAGAGAGAGAGATGACACAGATAGATTTGGCCTAAAGAAAAACTGGATAGTATAAAGTTGCTCTTTTTTTGTTTTGGTTCTGGCTGCTTCTTTATGAATCTTGCCCTATCCCCAGCCATTACCTCTCTATCTCCCATTCAAGAAGGGCTTCAGTACTGTGTTAATAATTTTTATATACCTGTTGATATTGGAGCCAATCTTAACGATCCTTTGGATTCATCTGTGTACATAGTGGAGATGGCAATATTTTCATATCTTTCCTGAGGTGTAAAGCACCAGCAGTGGTGAATAAGCACCACCAGGTCCTTCTGGAAATTTTTGTTGAGAAAGCCATAAAAGAGAGGATTTATACATGTAGAAACCATAGCAACCAAGTGGCAAACTATAAATACCAGGTCATGGTGGCAGCTCATCAACAACTCATGGTACCAGTCAAAGATGACATTGAAGATGTTCAAGGGCAACCAGCAGGCTGCAAAGGTCACCACAATGGAGATCAACATCGTGTTGATTCTTTTGTTCTCACTGAGCCGGCTGTCATGTTCTCTCTTCCTGTTCACCTTTCCATTTCTCCTATGGAGGCAAATAACAATCTTCAGGTGGCAGATGAGGATGAAGCTCAGAGGGACACAATATTGGAGCATAAATAGGGAGGTTGTAAAGAGGAGCTGGTTCATTTTGGAGGGCCAGTTCTCTACACAGGCCACTCGGTGGGTGTAGAGGTCAGTGGGGAGAGAGAGGTTGTGGAAGGGTTCTTCAGTGAGGTGGTAGCACAAAAATAAAGGAATAGACAACAGAAGGGAAAAAAGCCAAGTCAATGTGATACCCCAGTAGGCATAAGATACATTGGGCTTCCAGCCACGGGGGTTCACAATCAGTTGATACCTTTCAACAGCAATTAACACAAGTGAGAATATAGACACAGAAATGGAGACACTCTGCACATAAGAGGTGAGTTTGCACATGGTATCCCCAAATATCCAATGGTCCATCAGAGTGTAGATGACAGTAAAAGGGATGCACATGACACATACTAAGATGTCAGAGAGAGAGAGATTGGCAATCAGTATACTGGTAACATTCTGAGCTTCTCTCTGCTTCTTGAATATGATAATGATGAGAGAGAGGTTTCCAAAAAGGCCCATGATTAAGACCACAGTATAGGCTATGAGTAATAGGAGCAAGGCTAGAAAAGGGGGTCGACAAGACTCAAAGTAGGAAAATGCAGAGTTGTTGCTCTTTCCAATGGTTTTATTAGGTGCAGGATGGTTTAAGGAAAGTTCCATTTTGTCAGAGTTATGAGAAAGCTTTTCTAAGTTTACTTGTATTATGGGTAAATATTTTGATCACCAATTCTTGGGAAGTACTTTGCTCTGAGGCTTCCAGAGAGTAGTAATTAGTAGGATTTAATCTTCCTTGATCTTTGTCTGTGCTTCATGGATATGCATAAATGACTTCCGTATGCTCCTGAAATCCTAAAAAATTAAACAACGTAGAGTATTAATGTAAGTTCTTAATAACCTGGGCAGTTCTATAGGTGGAACAGTCCCTCAGAGGACATAGAGAGATAGACAGAGGGTCCCTCTGTATCCTTGCACTCATCTCATCTCAGAGTGCTTGTTTTTTCCCCAACAGCATAGTCTTTAGAGCTGGGTAAGGAAATGTGACTGCTTTCTGTTACGTATATAAGGGCAGCCCAAATATACATTTTCATCCCTGTCACCTTCTGTCTTGTGTGTGTGCTGTGGAGGCCAGAAGTAATGTTTGGAGTTGAGTTCCTATTGGAGCATCACAACTTGGTGTCCATATGACTTTGGCATAAATTAACCTTTCTGCTCAGTTTTCTAGTCTGTACCATGGGGATAAAAATGTCTATTTGAGTTGTTGAAAGGATTAAATGAGATCATGCAATTGAATTCATCCCTCAGCCCCAATGTAGAGCACATCATAGGTGTTCAGTGTATGTGTGTTGAATATCATTTGTTAGCTTCCCTGCCCTGAGCTAGCCTATAGCCTTTAGCCTGGTATGGAATAGCACATGACTCCTCCTTTTTGTATTTCTTCCACTCTCTGGAGCTGATGTCGTACTCTGCACAAGCAGTTCCTAGGTGTACTGTTCAGATTCTGGAGGTCAAGGCAAAGGGGTAAGCTAGTGCCTAATAAGATAATATTCAGAATTAACTTCATTTAGAAAGCATTCCCCAATTCTCCCTCACTCTGAGTCCCTTCTTCTGACTTCCAGAGGAAAGGGGACCCTGGTGGCTCAGTATGGCTTAGGGTGGGCTTATCAGTGGAATTATTCATACCAGGATATACAACAAGCATGGTAATACCCCTGCCATTTTAAATGCTGAGATTTCTGGCCCAAAGAGGAAACATTGAAAGATGGTAAAGGGGAATAAAATACCCCTTATTTAGCTTTATTCTTTAGGAATTTGAGAAAAACATAAATAACATTGATAAAGGAAGTTGAGCAATAGGAATGAAACAGAATGAACTTTCATTTGCTGTTTGAAATTAACTTGGCTTGCTCTCACATTCTCTCTTAGTTCAAAGGTTTAGCAGATTCTTATTGGAAAGAAATCACTGTAAGAATACCTGTTATGTCTGTCGTGGTTTTAACAACACATATTACAATGAGGAGCACCATAAAAATACCATACAGATGAATAGAAACTGTTGATAAAGACAGTATATTTTATAAAGAAAAGCCCAAGGAACTGGTCTATGGCTCAGAGGTGATACAGTGATAAGTAGAAATGGCAAAATTTTAAAAACAGTGGTTTTTGAAATGAAGGTTTAGGGCTTGGATGATTCAGGGGTTCAGTCCATCTAGAATTTACAGGTATTGGCTGAAGGGGAGATGTCGGGACAGATTTAAGCTCTTTTTGACAATCAGTGGACAAGAAATATAAATGAGAAATAGAAAACTTTGGTATTTTAGAGACTTTCTACCAAGCAGGCTTTGCTTGGAGGAAGATAGGAATGACTTTCTACCAAGCAGGCTTTGCTTGGAGGAAGATAGGAATGAAAAGGAAAGAAGCAATAACTGCATGTAAAGGTTGGTAAGCTGGAGTGAGCACTAGACTTTCGGTCAGTGCTGCTGCTAACTAGCTGTTTTGATTTGGGGCAAGCCATTCTCTTCTCTGGGTCTCAATTTCTTCATCTGTCAAATGAAATTTTATTAATGGACTCCCTATTTTACATTGGTATAAGGACCAATGAAATAATATATTTAAAACAATCTATAAATGGTTAAATACTGCATATTCAAATGCTTATTAGTGTGGTTGTTACTATCCTTGTTGAATCCTCCGGAGAGCTATGAGTTCTTTCGTACATGCTGTACCATTTCTTTCTCCAACATCAAGTTGCTGGAAAGAGATGGGATTGCTTTTTATCCATTTCATAGATAGAAACCAAAGTACAGAAAGGTCCAAGAGCTTAGTTAAAGCCAAACAAAAGCAGCAAAGTCTGCTTTTTTCCCTTCTCAGCCCTTATTGTCTACAAGAAAGAAATCCTTCCTATCAGTCCTGCAAAGAAAGATCTGAATGACAGATTTCTCTCTACAAAGTGGAAATTCATACAACTTTACAGTTTCTAGCACACTGGTAATAGAGTTGGGAATAAACATTAGGAACCCCGTGTTGCCCAATTTTGTTCATCAAGGTTGTCTGGGCTGAGTGATGGGAATCACTCAACACCCTGTAACAGCAGGTCTGTGACTTCAGAGACCTCTTTACTCTCTGTGTGGTTTAGTGACAAAGTATAAATTAGCTTCCCAGTCGATAAGTTCCTATAGAGGCTTGAAGCTCAGAAAAGTTAGAAGAAGGTCTGATACCTTGTCTGAGAGGGAATCAAAGGGAAGTACTGGGGTTTGCATTATCCAGTACCCCCTACACAACAGAGAAGATTAACAGGAAAATCCTCAACATGGACTTTAAATGGCAATGTGGGATTTACACTTTACATATTTGATAACAAGTTAAAATATTAAATATGGCCTATCTGGAAGCAAAATAATGCTAAGCCTTGATTCATTAAAAAATTCTATTTTAGGAAAGTTCATCTCTGGCTTATTAGGCTGGAAATGACCAGGGATGTGAGATCTCAAATTACCAAGTGATATTTTGCCCCCATATAAGTTTAGCATATGGTAGAGGTTGGTATTCTTCAACCTTCATCTTCACTGTATCTAGCTCATGAGGCAGATGCCTTGAACTGGCTCCATTTATGCCTTTAATGTAAAAGTACAATATTACACAATTTTGGGGTAGTTTTGTGTTTAAAAGTTGCAAGGTAAACAAAGTAAGAGCATTACTCTGCCAAAGTCTCTATATGCATATTTATTTTTGTATCTGAATTTCTTTTTGTTAGTGTGTGTCCTTTTCTGTTTCTATTCCAAGAACTTTTTTTTGTATTTTTCTGAAGCTAGAAACCGGGAGAGACAGTCAGACAGACTTCCGCATGCACCCGACCGGGATCCACCCGGCACGCCCACCAGGGGGCGAGGCTCTGCCCACCAGGGGGCAATGCTCTGCCCCTCCAGGGGGTCGCTCTGCCGCGACCAGAGCCACTCTAGCGCCTGGGGCAGAGGCCAAGGAGCCATCCCCAGCGCCCGGGCCATCTTTGCTCCAATGGAGCCTCGGCTGCAGGAGGGGAAGAGAGACACAGAGAGGAAGGAGAGGGGGAGGGGTGGAGAAGCAAATGGGCGCTTCTCCTGTGTGCCCTGGCCGGAAATCGAACCCGGGACTTCTACACGCCAGGCCAACGCTCTACCACTGAGCCAACTGGCCAGGGCCCCAAGAACTCTTTTCTTGGAGGGGGTTAAGGGTAGAGTTCGTATGTGTTCTTTAGTTTCTCTGTGTTTTTTTCTTTATGTCTCGTTTTCCTCTCTTTCTTCCTGTCTCATTCTGTTCTGTTTTCCCCTTTCTCTTAATTGTCCATACCAAGAAGAACTAAAGTATATTTTAGATTATGTGTTATATTTCATTTGATGCTATTGTGTTTTGTCCTGGAAGAGACTCTACAGGTGTTCTAATATACCCCTCTCATTTGACAGATGTTGTGGCATTGCAGTTAATTACTGGCAGAACAGGGATCAGAACTCAAGTCTTCTGGCTCTCAGAGGGTTCCATGCTCTTTCCATTCTTTTTGCTGCCTCCTGTTTTGTATTTCTTAAAGAAATTTCTGTATTTCTTGCTCTTAATATTGCAAACAGGTGAGTAGAACATTTTCTGCTTCTTTTATATTAAAAATTCTTTATGTGACTTCAGGGAGTCTGTGGCTTTGTTCAAAGTGAAATTTTGCACCCTCCCCACTCCTCAAATATGTATGTGAGCATCCTAAAATAGGGCAGGACCATGCAGCAAGCATCCCCCCAACATAATTCTCTCTCCTTTTCTTTAAATCTCTAGCAATACAGATTTTTTGTGTTGGTACAAATAATATTTCACACTCGTTCAGGACTTACTGATTTTTAAAGTACTACTCTATTCATTAATTCACTCAAGAATTTAAGTGCAGACAAGGTGGGTTATCTCACTTGATCTCTACAGCAGTCCTGTACTTTAGATAGGAATGATACTTGAATTCTATCTAGAATAGACAACTAAGTAACTGGCAACTAAGATCCAGCAACTTTCTCATGGTTTTATAGTTATTAGCAGAGGCAGGAATAGGACTTTCTAAACCATATGCAAAACAATAAAAAATAAATTAAATTAATCTCTTTGTTCTCCATGAAAGCAAATAGAACTTAAGTCTCTGTAAAGACCCATCTTAGAGCTTTCCCTAAGAATGAAATATTATATTAATAAATTACAAGAAATATCAAGAAACAAACGCCCACTCTCTTATAGCCTTTTTGAAAAGTGTAATTGTCTTGGTTATTCTACACTATGCAGACTTCTTACCCTGTTCAACTACTGACCTATTCCAAAAAAGGCAATTTCATGTCTATCCATTGCAGAAGTGTTTGCTGCATACTTGAGATTTGGGAATAACATTTGACTCATCTGTTTTTTTATTACATGTGCTTTGATTTTCTCTGCTGGAGATGGTTTATCAATTTTTCTTGAAATTGACAATTGCCTAAGTCCATATGTGTTACTGAAAAAGGTACATATTTCATCTTCCAAAGTCTAATAGTTACTTTTAAAATCAGGTCAGCACAGATTGTCTGAATTGTCTTTAATTTTCTGTGAGGGTTAATGACAACTTGTCATTATAGGGATGTTGAGGTTTTAAATTCTTTAAAATAACACATTAAGTGTATCAAGAAAAGAGAGCTAAACTCCACCAATAAAAATAAGTATACCAATTTTTTAAGTTTATTTACAAACAAATAAAGTAATTAAAACCCCTTTGTGCCAATACTAGCATTTGGTGATTTCTTTTGATAATTTTCTCACAACAGTGCATTCTTAAACTATGGGGTTGTTTTTCAGATCACATAAACAAGAAGACAGCTGGCATAAGTAGGCCTGAAAGCACAACAGTTATAATTTTTAATAATCTTCACATATTTTTAAATGGAATTATTTTAATATGAAATAAACTTTTGAAAAACAACAGCAAGATTTTTCTTTAGCATTATAGAGGTTTGTTTCCCAGTTTCTTACCTGTTAGAGGTTTCTAGCTGTATTGCTATCTCTTTCATCTTCTACATGTTTTCATTTCCATGATTATTTTTCTAACTTTATTTCTCTGTCAAAAGATGATGTTTGCTGTCTCTCCTAGTCACAACCTCCCCCTTTTCATTTTTGGCTTATCTGTCCACAAAACAACATGTAGCTCCATTTCAAAAGCTGCTCCTCACAGTGGAAATCATCAGATGGAGCTCTGGATCTGGTAAGGTGGGAAGCCAATGAAGCCAGGAGGGAGGAGCCAGAATCTCAGGCCAGTGGTATTCGATGGAGCTGCTTAAAAGATGTGTTCAAAATGTCATTTTCAATCATCTTGCAGAGATGATAATAAGAGCATTTTGAAAATCTGTGGCATTTTCTGACATATATGTATTTGTACTTAAAAAAATCAGCTTTACCAAAAATCAGACATTTGAATTAATTCCTTGAAAATTATTACTAAACGTTAGTGATTGCTCTTAGAGAATTTACTGTCTGTTAAGAGACAGGTTTTATTCTTGTTTTTGCTATAATTTATGAGATTAATAAAATGCTTTTAAAATTAAAATTAATTTTAAAAGTTTAAAGTTAACCCCAAGTTCCTCAGGAAAGAATTTTTAAAAGATTTTATTTATTCATTTTAGAGAGCATAGAGAAGGGATGGGGAGGACAGGAAGCATCAACTCCCATATGTGCCTTGACCAGGCAAGCCCAGAGTTTCAAACTGGCAACCTCAGCATTCCAGGTCAGTGCTTTATCCACTGCACCACCACAGGTCAGGTCAGGAAAGTATTTTTATCAGCCACTTTGAATTGACACACTGAGCTGCTTAAATAAAAGTAGGGGAGGAAAAGCCCTCTTCTGTATTTAAAAAAAATTATTACAAAAAGGGGCCTATTCATTGTTATGAAAGACTGAAAAAGTGAAAATTAGATTACAAACAGGGTGGGGCAAAAATAGGTTTACAGTGTTTGTGTGGAAAATAATACAATAATAGTAAATAATAATATAAGAATAAATTGTTTTATATACTCACAACTATAAACCTACTTTTGCCCCACTTTGTATAAAAAACATTTCCTTATAGTGAGAGTGAAAGCTTTGAGAAACAGGTTGTTGAATATCAAGTGGGGTTTTTGGCATTGCTTACTAGATTGAGTAGCAACATTTAGAGATATTTCCTTATCCAAGGATTCAGTGATAGAGCCATAAATTTTAGAACTAAGCCTTGCAAACCAATTCTCTTTCCCCACCCAATGCACCAAAATAACTAATAAAAACTCAATGTTTCTAGGCAGTCACAACATTGAAATTGTATATCAGTGTTTTTACAGACCCTGGCTAAGCTGAGTGGAATAGGTAGCAAAGTTGAAGGGGGCGTGTGCACTGCAGGAGTGGCTGCCAGTCTTCTCTGTAGCAACTTGCAGAGCAAATGTGATCAATGAAGTTCAGGGGCCATACCTCTTCTTAACCCAGTCACCTTTTACTGGTATCACCATTACCTACTTACCTGTTTATACTTGAAGTATAGAGAGTAGCAAACTTTGGGAAACTGTCAGGCTTATTGAAAAACAAATTATTCCATACATGAAATACTGGCAAACACTAACAGTGGTTGGTGGATACTAAGATCATAGTGTTTCCAATATTGGTGAATATTTTGAGAAGCAGCTTAAATTGAACAGAGATGGCTCTGAACCCGGATTCTCCTATATTACCTAGCTAAATCACCTTGAGTTTCTCTCTTGAGCTTTTTATTCTTTTTTAAAATAAGGTGTTGATTGCCATCTTTCTGGCAGGATTTTTTTTGTTTTTACATTTACGGTGCCAGGGTTGACTGCTTAAGAGATGTCAACAAGATCTTGGGTAAATTCAAGATTCATTTTCCCTTTTATTTTATTTTATTTTTTTATTCTTGTATTATTATTTATTTATTATTGTATTATTTTTTTCTGGCAGGATTATTTTGAAGGTTTATGATAGCAAAAATGTAGTTGATATTTAATAAGTAGTGGTTATTATTGTTTTTTTTAAGGATTTCCCTTAGTAGAAGAATATAACACAGGTTAAAAGCAGACTTAATTGTTTTCTATTCCTCATTCCTCCCCAAAGAAAGTTTAGAATGAGTATGAGAAATTGAGAAATGGTATAATCAGAGTTGTTTTTTAATTTTTGAAAGGATGTTTGGTGTAATCCTGTGTTGTACTCATTGGTGATAAAATTGAACGAACATGAGGGTTTTGTTTTTATTAAAATTCACTGTTTTAATTGCAAAAGTTAGTTTATAGGCCTTGAACAGCAGGCAGTATAATTGATAAAAGTATCCAAAGAAAGAACTAAATCTCTGATTGCTCACATTTCTCTGGAGTCCTTACAGATTTGATATTCTCTCTCATTATATTATATGCTCTAAGTTATACAGTATATATTGTTTAGTTATAAACCACATTTTGTCTTTAATATGATATACCTTTATGAGTGTAAACTAAAACATTAGATGATTTTCTGAACCCATACTTTTACTAATTTAGGAAAAATTAATAAGATTGAGTAGCATCTTGAAAAATATAAGTACATAATAGAGTACCTAAACTTAAAGTCTCAGTCATCGTGTTTCAGTTGATAGATTATACTAGAAGCTTGTTAAAGAAAAACTTCCTATTTTTTTCTCACCCTGCTACAGCTGTCTTGACCTCTCTCAGGTACTCGACTTTGTAGACATCTCTCTCATTATATACATTTAAAAAATAAAAAGCTATTATGATTAACCCTCTTGAAATGTTTTTCTCTTAGATTTCATTAGATCCTAGATGACCTATTACTTAATAAGCCTAGAGTGTCACCTTAAGACCTGCCCTTGGCTTGGCCTGTGGTGGTGCAGTGGGTTGAGTATTCACCTGGAATGCTGAGGTCGCTGGTTCAAGACTCTGGGCTCGCCTGGTCAAGGCACATATGACAAGCAACAATGAACAACTAAAGTGTGAAGCAACTATAAGTTGATACTTCTCTCTCCCTTTTCCTCTCTCTGAAAACGAATAAATAAAATAAAATAAAAGACCTGCCCTTGATCTTGTACTTAGAGGGCCCACTTATCACAAATGTTTTTTTAAAAAAAGTATCATTTGGGATTCAGCACTTAGCACTGGCAGACTACAGTTTGTAATCCAAATATTTACTGTAACACCATTCAGGCTCCAGATACACTTCTCTCCACCACTTACCCTTCCCCCTTGAAACAAAAGGGGATTCTGTCTGAATGTCATAAAGGTTATAGGCTGTTGATGTTGGTTATGGATACTGCTTTGGAGTATGGGGAGGAATTGAGTGGCAGAAGTTCTTAGGTAAGAGAAAAACTAATTAATAAAAATGCAATAGAGCCTTTCATAATGAATTATCATTTTCCAGTACTGCTGACTATTTTCTTGTTTTTCTTTGTATTTCAATTTATTGTTGTGCTCAGAAATTAGGGCGATGTTTGTAATAGTGATCCAGGGCAGCTGAGAAATATTTTACAATATTAAACAATTTATGTTACTCTTAAATTTTATATGTGACGGTCCAGACAAGAAATGTGATGTCAGTTGTTGACATAAGCAATGGATGAGCCTTGAACCCTAGAATTGTACACAGTTCTATTTTTGTAAAACTGCACAATAGTATTTAATTAGTTATTTGAAAAAATTGAATGATTTTAATCTTTATTATAACTTAACTTAATATTTTGTATTATTTATAATTAGTATATAACTTTTCTGTTTTGCAAAATGTTAAAAAAATTTCAATTACAGTTTATATTCAATTTTATTTTTTATTAGTTTCAGGTTACAGCATAGTGGTTGGACAATCATATACTTTACAAAGTGGTCCCCTGATATTTCCAGTCTCCAACTGACACCTTACATAGTTATTACAATATTATTGACTGTATTTCCTATGCTGTGCTTTACATCACCATGACTATTTTGTAACTATCAACCTGTATGTTTATTGATTTCTAATTTTATAATTCTTGGAAGTTTAGAAAAAAGGTAGTGTTTGAAAACAAAATACAAAAATAATTTTGGACTTTTCATATTTAACCTGTTTTCTGTGATCATATCTTCAAATTTTATATACTTTGAATAAATTATATTTTATTTTTAATCCTTTAGATCCTTACTGGCATATGATACAAATAATGAGGGAAACTTGTTTATAACAACATAACTAGTGGTTTTACTGAAATTAAGGTAAGAAAATTAATTTTATGGAATATATATATATTTTTAAATTTTTTTTTAATTTATTCATTTTTAGAGAGGAGAGACAGAGAGGGAGAGAGAGGAGAGAGAGAAAGAGAGAAGGGAGAGGAGCTGGAAGCATCAACTCCCATATGTGCCTTGACCAGGCAAGCCCAGGGTTTCGAACCGGCGACCTCAGCATTTCCAGGTCGATACTTTATCCACTGCGCCACCACAGGTCAGGCAAGAGTTTTTGTTTTTTTTTTAAATTTTTTGGAATATATTGTAATTTATGAATTATGCATCTCTATTTTATTATTCATCCATACATTGCCAGCTTATCAACATTATATTCAAATGTGTACAATAATACTTAAGTTCAATTGTCTTTATTATATATTTGTCAACTTTTATTCATATAAAAAAATTAAAGCTTTACACATATTTTTTTATTTTGTCTAGTGATACAGATTAAACATTTTATTTCATTGCTTTATAAATTTCAAATTTTTAGAGATAGGGTGCGGGCAATGTACCCCTCCTGCCCATTTTTTTTAGAGAGTCACTTGGTGCTTCTTAGAGAACATACATATTTTAGTCAATCTTCAGTCAAGGATTCCATATTTATGAATTCACCTACTCATAAAAATTTATTTGTAACCTTCAAATCAATATTCAATGTGTTCATGGTCATTTGAAGACACTCAGAAAATGATGAAAATTTTGAGTCATCCAATGAGAATGTTTCCAGTTGAGGTAAAATAAGACAACTGTTTTGTCTTCTTGTTTCAGTTCTCATAATGTAAACAGATGTCCTTTGTGTGGTCTGTTTAGTGCTATATTTTTTACATTTTTGTGCTTTTTGATGGTGCTTTTACAGTTTTTTAAATTTACTGATTTTAGAGAGAGGAAGAGAGAGAAACATTGATTTGTTGTCCCACTTATTTATGCTTTCATTGGTTGATTATTGTATGTGCCCTGATGGGGAATGGAACCTGCATCCTTGGTGTATCCGAGTGATAATCTAACCCAGTGGTAGTCAACCTGGTCCCTACCGACCACTAGTGGGCGTTCCAGCTTTCATGGTGGGTGGTAGCCGAGCAACCAAAGTATAATTAAAAAGATAGATTTAACTATAGTAAGTTGTTTTATAAAGATTTATTCTACCAAACTTAGCAAAAATCTGACATAAAGTACTTGGTAAGTAATTATTACTATATGCTTTAACTTGCTGTAACTCTGCTTTATAAATTTTATAAAGTAAAGTTACTTCCATACTTTATTAATCACCATTACTGTGGAACCAGTGGACAGTTAAAAAATTTTACTACTAACAGAGATACAAAAGTGAACAGTAGGTATAAAAAGGTTGACTACCCTTGCTCTAACCAAATGAGCTACCTGGCCAGTTCACTATTTAAAATTGTCCCCTGCTCTATCCAGATGCCTCAATTGGTTAGAGCATCCTGCTGAAGTACAGAGGTTACAGATTCAATACCTGGTCAGGGCACATACAGGAACAGATTGATGTTTCCATCTCTCTCTCTCTCTCTCTCTCTCTCTCTCTTCCTCTTTCTCTAAAAAAAAAAAGAAAGAAAAGAGCCTGACCAGGTGGTGGTGCAGTGGATACAGCGTTGGCCTGGGACTCTGAGGACCCAGGTTCAAAGCTCAGGGGTCACTGGCTTGAACGCGGGCTCACCAGCTTGAGTGTAGGCTCACTGGCTTAAGTGTGGGATCATAGATATGATGCTATGGTCACTGGCTTGAGTCAGGGTTGCTGGCTCGAGCAAGGGGTCACTGGTTCGGCTGGAGTCCCCCTTTCAAGGCACATATGAGAAAGCAGTCAGTGAACAACTAAGGTGCCGTAACTATCAGTTGATGCTACTTGTCTCTCCCTTCCTGTCTGTCTGTTTCTGTCTGTCCCTACCTCTCTCTCTTTCCCCTCCTCTCCCTTGCTAAAAAAAAAAAAGAAGGGGGTGAAGAAAAAAGAAAAGAAAAGAAAAGAAAAAGTCCCTCTTGTGGAGCTAGGTGTCTAGTGTTTATTTATTTATTTATTTATTTATTTTTAGTACAATATCTCTAGGATAAATTATCTTAATATTTAGGCTGAACTTTGTGTTTGAGGTGAACAATAATTGAAATGATTTTTCTACAAATCAAGATGAAATTATTATATTTTTTAATGTAGTGGCAAGATTTATTAGGGGAAATTAATATATCTCAATGACATGGAGGATGGGCAGGCCCTAATAAGCACTCCCAAGATGAAATTCTTACAAACATTTTTTAAAATGCAAGCAAATAAAAGTGACCTAAATAAAACACATTTCAGTGTCATATGCAGTTCACCCCCCTTTTTTTTTTACTTTTTATTATCAAAATTTTGAAATACATACAGAAGTTAGAGGCAAATCTTGTTTCATCTGTACCCAACCCACTTTCCACCATCCCTATTTTGCACTGATTTATTGTGAAGCAAATCTCAGGCAAATATATGGCATAAACACATTCATATTTACAATATATCTTAAGGATGGCTATTTTCTAGTAGTAGTGATATTTCCAAAGAATTGACAGACTACAAACATTGACAAAAGTCTTAAAAAATATTTTAGAATGTCAAATCACACAGACCAGAAGAATACTGTTAAACTACAATATTTGTAGTGCCTGACTTATGGTGGCGCAGTGTATAAAGCATTGACCTTGGCCCTGGCCGGTTGGCTCAGTGGTAGAGCGTCGGCCTGGCTTGCGGGAGTCCCAGGTTTGATCCCTGGCCAGGGCACACAGGAGAAGCGCCCATCTGCTTCTCCACACCTCCCCCTCTCCTTCCTCTCTGTCTCTTTCTTCCCCTCCCACAGCCAAGGCTCCACTGGAACAAAGATGGCCCAGGAGCTGAGGATGGCTCCTTGGCCTCTGCCTCAGGTGCTAGAATGGCTCTGGTTGTAACAGAGCGATGCTCCAGATGGGCAGAGCATCGCCCCCTGGTGGGTGTGCCGGGTGGATCCCGGTCGGGTGCATCCCGGTTGGGTGCATGCGGGAGTCTGTCTGACTGCCTCCCCATTTCCAACTTCAGAAAAATTTAAAAAATAAATAAATAAAAGAAATAAATAAAGCATTGACCTGGAACACCGACCTGAGGTCGCTGGTTTGAAATCCTGGGCTTGCCTGGTCAAGGCACATACGAGAAGCAACCGATGCTTCCTGCTCTTCCCCCCTTGCCTCTCTCTCTTTCTCTCCTCTCTGTAAAATCAATAAATACAATCTTTTAAAAAATAAAAAAATAATCAACTATTTGTAATTCTCAAACATGTTTATGATTAAATTAGGAATGTAACAACTGTAAGAATGCTATTTAAATGACATAAATGTTAATATTTTATTTATTGATTTTACAGAGAGGGGTGAGAGAGGGATGGGGAGTGAGAAGTATCAACTCATAGTTGCTTCACTTTAGTTGTTCACTGATTGATTGCCTGTCATATGTGCCTTGACATATATTTTATAATTTTATTCTTATTCAGATTTACTACTCAGATTTTTCTTTATCTTATGTTTTATTTAAAAGAAATTTTTTTACAAAGAATATATCAATTTAGCACTCCTAATTCTTAAAGGTGGCACTAAATAGGGAAATTCCACCAGTGAAAAACCCTGTTGTTCTTCCGTCATATTGTTTGGCAGCATTTGTCCTCATTCTCTCTCTCTCTCTCTCTCTCTCTCTCTCTCTCCATATATATCTTTCTTTTTTTAAGTGAGAGGAGGAGAGATAGTGAGACAGACTCCTGCATGCACTCGACCAGGACCCACCCGGCAGCGCCTGTCTGGGGCTGATGCTCAGACCAACCAAGCTATCCTCAGTGCCAGGGGCCAACACTCGAACCAATTGAGTCATTGGCTGAGGGAGAGGAAGAAAGAGAGAAGGGGGAGAGGGAAGGGGAGAGAAGCAGATGGTCACTTCTTTTGTGAGCCCTGACCAGGAACTGAATCCAGGAAGTTCATATATCAGGCCAACACTCTGTCCACTGAGCCAACTGGCCAGTGCCCTTACTGTATTTTTTATCTGAGTTTGTTTAGCAACCTTCTTCACACCTGATATGCAAAGGCGAGTTGTCAGTTACTATAGTTTTTGAAAGGTCTTTTCCAAGGATATTGAAGTTTTTTTTATAATTTCTTTGTACACAAACACAATGTTTGTGAAAAAGCCGGTGCTCTGTTCTCTGTACCAGCCCTTTCCTTTGCTGTCTCTGAGTGTTTCAGTGACCACAATCAATCATGGTTCCCAGCACCCCACTCTTTCAGGGGCCTTCACTCAGCGAGACTTTGGAGCATGAACCCTTTTCTCCCCCACCTCACCGGCTGCAACCCCTCCAACTCCCCAGCCCAGTTCTTCAGCAGAGGTAGCCCATCCTATCTAGTGTTAAGTGCAAGAAGGCATGAGTTACATATACTGTTGTTACAGAAACAGTCAGAACAAGGTGATATATTGATAGGCTGATGAAAATTTGACTAGAGGCTCATAGGAACCTAAACCTGTATTTCTCATTAGGATCAGTGCTTCGATAGTCACTGATTCAGTGTTTCTGGGAACTTTATAGAACACAGCTACCACAAATAATGAGAGTTAGCTCTCTCTATTTATCTACTTATTTCTAGATCCCCATTGCCATTCCAGACCACTTGTTTTCCAACATTGTGGCATTTTGGTCTATTTGGGTGTACCCCTTTAAACTTTACTTTACTCTCATTTTCTGATCCAGTTTATTATCTTCTCTCTAACCCCTAATCTTCAACAAAGATTAACGTAGTTTATCAATCATTAGTGCTTTTTTGCATCTTATTTAAGAAATTCTTCCTTATCCTGAGGTCTTCTTTAAAATATATTTTTTTCAGTTACAGTTGACATACAATATTATATGTTAGTTTCTGGTGTATAACATAGTGATTGGACATTTATATAACTTATGAAGGGATCACTCTTATAAACGTAGTACCCAACTTACAAAGTGATCACCCTGATAAACCTAGTATCCATCTAAAACCATACATAGTTATTATAATATTAAAGACTATATTCTGGGAGTGGGTGGGGGAAGGGTGTAAAGAGGGACAAATATAAGATGACGAAAGATGATTTGACTTTAAGTGATGGGTACACAACATAATCAACAGTTCAAATGCTATAGAAATGTTTACCTGAAACCTGTGTACTCTTATTGATCAATGTCACCCTGTTAAATTTAATTTTCTAAATAAAAAAAGACTATATGCCTTAAGCTATACTTTATACCCCCATAACTATTTTTAAAATGCCAATTTGTACTTTAACAATTTTTTTCAACTACAATTTACATTCAATATTATTTTGTATTACAATAGTTTCAGGCATACGGCATAAAATCGTGTGCTTTAAAAAGTGGTCCCGGCCCTGGCCGGTTGGCTCAGTGGTAGAGCGTCGGCCTGGCGTGCAGAAGTCCCGGGTTCGATTCCCGGCCAGGGCACACAGGAGAAGCACCCATCTGCTTCTCCACCCCTCCCCCTCTCCTTCCTCTCTGTCTCTCTCTTCCCCTCCTGCAGCCGAGGCTCCACTGGAGCAAAGATGGCCCGGGCACTGGGGATGGCTCTTCGGCCTCTGCCCCAGGTGCTAGAGTGGCTCTGGTCGCAACAGAGCGACCCCCCGGAGGGGCAGAGCATTGCCCCCTGGTGGGCAGAGCGTCGCCCCCTGGTGGGCTTGCCGAGTGGATCCCGGTCGGGCGCATGCGGGAGTCTGTCTGACTGTCTCTCCCCGTTTCCAGCTTCAGAAAAATACAGGGGGAAAAAAAAGTGGTCCCCCTGATATTTCAAGTAACCACCTGGCACCATGCCTATTATATTATTGACTATATTTCTTATGCTGTACTTTTACATCCTTGTGGCTATTTTGTGACTTCCAGTTTGTACTTTTTTTTTTTTACAGAGACAGAGGGAGAGTCAGAGAGAGGGATAGATAGGGACAGACAGACAGGAACAGAGAGATGAGAAGCATCAATCATCAGTTTTTCGTTGTGGCACTTTAGTTGTTCATTGATTGCTTTCTTATATGTGCCTTGACTGGGGGTCTACAGCAGACCGAGTAACCCCTTGCTCAAGCCAGCGACCTTGGGTCCAAGCTGGTGAGTTTTGCTCAAACCAAATGAGCCCGTGCTCAAGCTGGCGATCTCAGGGTCTCGAACCTGGGTCCTCCGCATCCCAGTCCGACACTCTATCCACTGTGCCACCGCCTGGTCAGGGCGGTTTGTACTTCTTAATACCTTCACCTTTGTCACTCAGCCTACAAATTTTCTCCCCTCTGGCAACCATCAGTTTGATTTCTGATTTATGAGTCTGTTTCTATATTGTTTGTTTATTTTTATCTTTAGATTCCCACATATAAATGAAATCATATGGTATTTGTCTTTCTCTGTCTGACTTATTTTACTTAGCATAATACCATCTAGGTCCATCCATGCTGTTGTGAATGGTAAAATTTCATTCCTTTTTATGATGGAGTAATGTTTCATTGTATATATGTACCAGTTTTTTTTTTTAATCTGCTTGTCTATTGATGGACATTTGGGTTGCTTCCATATCTTGGCTATTGTAAATAATGTTTCAGTAAACATAGGGTTGCATATAGTCTTTCAAATTAGTGTTTTGGGTTTCTTCAGATATATATCCAGAAGCGGAATCATTGGGTCATAAAGCAGTTTCATTTTTAATTTTTGAAGTAACTCCATACTGTTTTCCACAGTGGCTGCACCAGTCTGCATTCCCACCAACAGTGCATAAGGGTTTCCTTTTCTCCCTATCATCACCAACACTTGTTGTTCATTGACTTATTGATGATAACCATTCTGACAGGTGTAAGGAGATATCTCATTTGGTTTTAATTTGCATTTATTTCTCTAATGTTAAGCATCCTTTTGTATTTTTTTAATTAAATTGATTGGGTGACACTGATTAACACAATTATACAGGTTTCAGGTGCCCAGTTGTACAACACACATCTCTGTACACTGTATTGTGTGTTCACCTCCTTCTCCCCGAAGTTGAGTCTTTGCTCATCACTATTCATACCCCTCCCCGGTACCCTCAGCCCGTCTGTCCCCCACATCCTTGCAGTCACCACACTGTTGTCCGTGTCCATGAGATTTTCTCCTCTCTCTCTTTTTTTGTCTTTTTTTTTTTTGCTCAATCCTTCCATCCTCCCTTCACCCAGCACCCCCCCTCTTTTCGTATATTTATTGGTCTTTAGTATGTCCTTTTTGGAGAGATGTCTCTTCAAGTCCTTTGCCTTTTTTGGAGATTGTTTGATTTCTTTTCTATTGAGCTGAATGAATATTTTATAAATTTTGATATTAATACCTAATCGGATATATCTTTGGCAGAATATCTTCTTCCATTCCACTATCTTGTATCTTTTCCTGAGGTCTTAAAGATATTCTAAAAGCTTTTCAGTTTGACTTTCACATTTAGGTTTATAATCTAATAATGGTATAAGGTAGAAGTACAATTTCATTTGTTCTCAGATGTAGTTGATTGGCCCAGAACTACTTTTTATTTTATTTTTTAATTTAATTTTTTTACAGAGAGAGAGAGAGTCAGAGAAAGGGATAGACAGGGACAGACAGACAGGAACGGAGAGATGAGAAGCATCAATCATTAGTTTTTCGTTGCGCATTGCGACACCTTAGTTGTTCATTGATTGCTTTCTCATATGTGCCTTGACCGTGGGCCTTCAGCAGACTGAGTAACCCCTTGCTCGAGCCAGTGACCTTGGGTCTGAGGTGGTGAACTTTTGCTCAAACCAGATGAGCCCGTGCTCAAGCTGGAGACCTCAGGGTCTCAAACCTGGGTCCTCAGCATCCCAGTCCAACGCTCTATCCACTGTGCCACCGCCTGGTCAGACCCAGAACTATTTTTTAAAAAGACAGTGTTTCCCCTTATTTTTTTATTTTTTGCAGTGCCATCTCTGTCATTTATCAAGTTTGTATATGTATAGGTCTATTTCTGGCTATTTTGTTCTCTTTGTCTTTTTGACCACACGTGTCAATATCATGCTATATTAATTACTATATTTTATTAGTCTTGATAGTACAGAATAAACCTTTCCAACTTGTTCTTTCTTTTTCAAGAATATCATGGTGCCCCGGCTAGGTAGCTCAGTTGGTTAGAGCGTTGTCCCAACACGCCAAGGTTGTGGTTTCCATCCCCAGTCAGGGCACATACAAGAATCAACCAATGATGCCTGACCAGTAGGTGGCACAGTGGATAAAGCGTCGGACTGGGATGCAGAGGACCCAGGTTCAAGACCCCGAGGTTGCCAGCTTGAGCGAGGGCTCATCTGGTTTGAGCAAAAGCCCACCAGCTTGAACCCAAGGTCGCTGGCTCCAGCAAGGGGCTATTCGGTCTGCTGAAGGCCCGTGGTCAAGGCACATATGAGAAAGCAATCAATGAACAACTAAGGTGTTGCAACACGCAATGAAAAAAACTAATGATTGATGCTTCTCATCTCTCTCTGTTCCTGTCTGTCTGTCCCTGTCTATCCCTCTCTCTGACTCACTCTCTGTATCTGTAAAAAATAAAAATAAAATAAAATAAATTAAAAAAAAAAGAATCAACCAATGGATGCATAAGTAAGTGGAACAAATCTATATTTTCTCTCTCTCTTCCTTCTTCTCTAAAATCAATAAATAAAAATTTAAAAAGTATCATGGTTATTTATTTTTACATATGAGAAGCAATTAATGAACAACTAAAATCATGCAACTATGAGTTGATGCTTCTCATTTCTCTTCCTTTCTGTCTGACTCTCTTTCTCTTGCTGAAAAAAAAAGTAATATTTCTACTGTGCTTAATATTGTTTTTGCTTCTTTCTGTCTCTTGGTGGTTCTTTGTGGGCTTTGATGATCACAGGAGAGGCAGAAGGTACTACTTCAATCTGGGGCTCTTTGTTCTGAATGGTCGGTTTCATAGTATTCATTCTAATTACCAGTTTCTTTAGTGATGTCATCACCAAACATGTTTAGAGACAGACCCAGAGGCCTGGTATTGGGACCCAGGGAAGACATGCACCGACTTCCTCCCCATTGCACCTCAGGTGCACTACTTTTATCTCATTGGGGTGAAACTTTGTTGGCATGGTGGAGCCGGCTGGTGTTGGATGAACCTGGATTTGGGGTGACTGAAGGAAGTTGCACTTAAGCCTCTTCTGAGCTGAAAGCTGAAAAGCTATTATGGCTATTCTTTTTTTTTTTTAGATTATAAGGAAAAGTTTATTTAGAAAGTTACAGAGGTAGCAGAAGTGAGCGAGCTGGGCGGTGCAGGCTCAGGAGACAAGTTACAGAGGCAGCAGAAGGGCCCTGGGAGCTTAGGAGAGAGAGGCAAGGTAACGTGCCTGGGGGAAGAAGAGAGGGAAAGGAAAGGTGTGCTCCTAAGAGAGAGAGCTCCTATCAAGGTCATTCTCGATCCTTTGTGTTTCTTTTAGCATCAGCAGCAATTCATAGATAAACTGCTCATGATTTTTCCTGGGATTGGACTAAATCTGTGAGTCATTGTGAGAGGGTTGAAATGTTTCCAATGTTGAGTTTTTTTTAATTCCATAAATATGATATATCTCCCTATGTATTTGGGTGTGCAAACTCTCTCAAAATATTTTATATTTTCCATATAGAGTTTGGCATATCTTTAAAGATTTATCCTTAGATATTTCATATATGCTATCCTGGTATAGTTGGTATTTAAATTTTCTTTCATTTTAAAATTGTTACTGATGTATAGGAAATAAATTGATTTTTGCAAGTTTTGTCTTCAGCCATATTGCTAAAATGTCTTAGTAATTTTTTAAGAGTTTATTTGAGCTAAACGGGTGACATGTTGCTAAGCATGATCTCAAATGCTTACCTTAATTTAATAATTTGTCTTTAAATATTCTTTTCTTAAATGTTTATTGTATTAATTTGAGAGAGAGGAGAGAGAGAGAGAGAGAGAGAGAGAGAGAGAGAGAGAGACAGGATCATCGATCTGCTACTATATGTGCCCTGACCAGGGATTGAACTGGCAACATATGTGCTTCAGGACGATGCTCTAACCAACTGAGCCATCCGGCCAGGGCTGTCTTTAAATATTCTTTTATTTCCCATTTGTGAATTTATCATCTGCAAATAATGATAGTTGTCTTTCTCTCTTTACATCCCCATTCTTTTTTGTTATTGATTTTCAGAGAGAGGGGAAGTATGGAGGAGAGAGAGAGAGAAACATCAATTTGTTGTTTTCCTTATTTATACATTCTTGTATGTGCCCTGACTGGGGATCAAACCTGCAACCTTGGCTATTGGGACGATGCTTAACCCCCTGGTCGGCAAACTGTGGCTCGTGAGCCACATGCGACTCTTTGGCCCCTTGAGTGTGGCTCTTCCACAACCATATGTGGCTCTAGCCACCATGTGTGGGCACTACCTCGATAAGGAATGTACCTACCTATAGAGTTTAAGTTAAAAAATTTTGGCTCTCAAAAGAAATTTCAATCGTTGTACTGTTGATATTTGGCTCTGTTGACTAATGAGTTTGCCGACCACTGCTCTAACCAATCGGCTACCTGATCAGAATGCATCCCTATTCTTTTATTTCATATTCTTACCCTACTGGGCTGGCTTGGGCCTCTGGTACAATGTTGAGTAAAAAGTGGTTTCAACATACATTCTTTAAAGACAAAATTTTAAATGTTTTATCATTAAGTCTGCTGTTTACTACAAATTTTTTGTAAGCATCAGGCTAAGAAAATTCTCAGTTCGCCAAGATTTATTTATTTATACTGATTTATTTTTTATCAAGTGAGAGGCAGGGAGGTGGAGAGACAGACTCCTGCATGTGCCTCAATCGGGATCCAGACTCCTGCATGTGCCCCAACCAGGTCCACCTTGCAGCCCCCATCTGGGGCTAATGTCCTGCCCATTTGGGCCTGCTGCTTCATTGCTTGGCAACCGAGCTATTTTTAGCACCTGAGGTGAGGCCATGGAGCCATCCTTAGCTCCTGGGGTGAACATGGCTGTGGGAGGGGAAGAGAGGTGAGAAGAGATGGTCACTTCTCCTGTGTGCCCTGACTAGGAATTGAACCCAGGACTTCCACACACAAGGCCAACTCTCTACTGCTAAGCCAACTGGCCAGGGCTAAGATTTATTTTTAAAAATATCTTGAATAGATATTGACTTTTATAAAATGCATTTTCTGTCATTATTAGGATGATCTTTTTTTCTCCTCTATTTTGTTATTGTGGTTAATAATATTAAGTGATACTCTGTTGCTAAATTGACTTTGCATTATTTAAACAAAAAATAATTATACATTATCCTTTTTACATATTACATTTTTTCTGTTTGCTAATATTTTGTTTAGGAAGTTTGCATTTGTGTTCTTCAATGAGCTTACCTGTAAATACTCCTTTTCTAACTGTCCTTAGTGGATTTTGGTATCAGAGTTATGGTAGCCTATAAAATTAGTTGGAGAAAATATTCCTTTTTTCATTCTCTGAAAGTATCTGGATAGTATTAGTCTTATTTTTTCCTTTGAATGTTTGTATAACCTGATGGTGAAGTCATCTGGGCCTATGTTTTATTTGTGGGAAAAATAGAATGTGAGTTATTTACAGTTGGCTGCATTTAACAGATAATATATGACAAGAAAGAAATGGACTAAAAAAAGAATTGGGTGATTAGAAAGGAGAAAGAATTTAACTCCTTAGTATGAAAGAAAATTAGGAGAGCACAGAAATTTAGAACTAGCAGGTTTGGAAGATGCAAGTGATTCTTATCTCCACCTGGTAAAAGATAAAACGAAGGCCTCTGATTGAAAATGCTTAGCCTTCTAAAGTAAGGATCATATCAAGGATTTGAATATATACTTATTTTTACTTTTTATTTTATTGTTTTAGAGTGAGAGAGGGAGGGAGAGAGACAGACAGGAAGGGAGAGAGATAAGAAGCATCAACTCATAGTTGCAGCACCTTAGTTATTCATTGATTTCTTTCTCATATGTGCCTTGACCAGGGGGCTCCAGCTGAGCCAGTGACCCCTTGCTCAAGCCAGCGACCTTGGCTCAAGCCAGCAAGCCAGAGACCCTGCACTCAAGTTGGTGGGCCCATGCTCAAGCTGGATGAACCTGTGCTCAAGCTACCTCAGAGTTTCAAACCTGGGTCCTCTGCATCCCAGGCTGATGTTCTTCTATCCACTGTGCCACTGCCTGGTCAGGCTGAACCTACACTTATTTTTAAAAACCTATGAATGGATTAAAGTGATATTTATTAAGTCCTTTTAGTTGGACAAAATAACCAAGGAAAAGAGAATAAGGATTTATCTATGCCGACAGAATCTTGATAGGCTCATGTATATGAATGAACCCTAATGAAGGAAAGATTGTCTTGAAAAGAACTGTGGTTATGGCTTATAAAATAAAATGAATAGGCCCTGGCCAGTGGCTCAGTGAATAGAGTATCCACCTGGTGTATGGACATCCTATGTTTGATTCTCAGTCAGGGCACACAGGAGAAGCAACCATCTGCTTCTCCCACCCCTCCTCCCCCTACACTCTTCCCTTCCTCCAGCCAGTGGCTCAATTGGTTTGAGCGTGGCTCCAGGCGCTGAGGATAGCTTGGTTGGTTCAAGTGTCAGCTTCAGGTGCTAAAAATAGGTTGGTGCTCGAGCATCAGCACCAAATAGGTGCTCCCCTGTGGATCCTGGTTGGGGCCCATGTGGGAATCTGCCTCATAATGTCCCCTCCTTTCACTTAAAAAAAAAATGAACCTCATCTAGACCTGATGTAGAGATGAACATATATCATTCAGAGATCTTGGACTTTGTGCTAAAAGCAATAATTTTCTGGGACTTTTGAGTTTTCTCTCTTGAGGAGGAGGTAAGTATACTTGTATGTAATAGGGGGATAGGAACTAAATATATATTTAATAAGAAGGGTGGACTGTGATAGACTTTTATTATTATCATGAAATGTGGTATTCTTCCTTTCAAGAAGATTGTACTTGAAATGTGAGAAGTGACATCTATCACTTCCTAGTAGAATATTTAGTTAATTTTTTTTTCTTTTTTTGCGAAAGACAGACAGAGAGACACGGACAGACAGGGAGAGAGATGAGAAGCATCAACTTGTAGTTGTGGCACTTCAGTTGTTCATTGATTGCTTCTCATATGTGCCTTGACCGGGGGGCTCCAGATGACCCAATGACCTCTTGCTCAAGCCAGTGACCTTTGGGCTGAAGCCAGTGACCATAACATCATGTCTATGATCCCACACTCAGGCTGGAGACCTCGCACTCAAGCTGATGAGTGTGCGCTAAAACCAGTGACTCAAGGTCCTCAGGGGTTTCGAACCTGAGTCCTCAGCATCGCAGGTAGATGCTTTCACCAACTGTGCCACTGCCTGGTCAGGTCCTGGTAGAAGATTTAAGAGTCAGTATGTGCTTGGCTATACTCTTTTTTTTCTCCCATGGTAAGCATTAATGTTTCAGATAATGGCTTAGCTGTAGGTATTGGTCTGATAGCAAAGAAGATGTGGGTCAGTACTGCAGCTGACCCACGGTGCACATGAGAGAAAGCAAAAAACAAATATTCATGGTTATAAGCCATTGGGATTTTGGAGTCATTTATTATAGCCATATGACCTAAACTTCCATGACTAATACAAGTAATACAACGTTTAAAGAGATTAAATACAAGCCTAAAATGTAGAAAGGAATAGGGAATTATAAAAAGGAACAAAAAATATTTGAAAAAGAACCAAATAGAACTTCTTGAAATGATGAATAAATAACTTAATAAAAACTCAGTTGAGGACCTGGACTGTTGGCTCAGTGGATAGAACGTTGGCCTGGCGTGCGGACCTCCTGGGTTAGATCCCTGGTCAGGGCACACATGAGAAGTGACCATCTGCTTCTTTTCCTCTTCCTCTCCCTCTTCCTTCTCACTTCCCCTCTTGCAGCCAGTGGCTCAACTGGTTGAAGCATTGGCCCCGGGTGCTGAGGATAGCTCGGTTGATTCGAGCATCGGCCCCAAACAGAGATTGCTGAGTGGATCCTGGTTGGGTTGTGTGTGGGAGTCTCTCTTTTTCCCCTCCTCTCACTTAAAACAAAACAAAACAAAAACAAACAAACAAAAAACAACAACTCAGTTGAAGGGTTTGATAGAAGAGTCAGCAATGCTAAAGAAAGTTAGTGAACTAGGTCCTGGCTGATTGGCTTAGTGGTGGAGCGTTGGCCTGGTGTGTGGAAGTCCTGAGTTTGATTCCCAGACAGGGCACACAGGAGAAGCGTCCATCTGCTTCTCCAACTTTCCCCCTCTCCTTTCTCTCTATCTCTCTCTTCCCCTTCCGCAGCCAAGGCTCCATTGGAGCAAAGTTGGCCCAGGTGTTGAGAATGGCTCTGTGGTCTCTGCCTTGGGCACTAGAACAGTTCTGGTTGCAATGGAGCAACTTCCCAGATGGGCAGAGCATCACCCCCTAGTGGGCATGCCGGTGGATCCCAGTCAGGTGCATGCGGGAGTCTGTCTCTCTGCCTCCCTGCTTCTCACTTCAGAAAAATACAAAAAAAAAAAATATATATATATATATATATAAATGAACTAGAGGATAGATCAGAAGATAACCAGAATTGTTTGAAGAGAGACAGACGGAAAATATGGAAGAGAGATGAAGAGGTGTGGTAAACAGAATAAGAGGACTAATCATTTAATTGTGATTACATAAGGAAAGGAGAGAAAGAATGGGGCAGAGGCATTATTTGACTATATAATGACAAAAATATTTTAGAATGAATTAAAGAAGCTCAGCAATCTCAAATAGGATAAATAAAAAGAAATCCACCCAAGACACATCATAGAAACTACAGCAAATGTTAGGCAAAGAAAAAAAGTCTCAGAAGCACCAGAGGAAAAGAGTAAATTACTTTCAAAGGAGGAACTGTTGATTAATAATTGACTTCCTAACAGCAACAATGGTGAAGGTAAAGGGATTCGTTATAAGTTGAGGGTTTCTGGATTTGGCAACCAGGTTGATGATAATATTTTTAACTGAAACAGGAACACAAGGAGGAGAAAGTGTGGTGGACCTTGAGTTAGTGTGAAACAAGTTGGATTTGAGGTATTTGAGGGGCAGCCAGGTGGGGACGACCAGTAGGCAGCCATTACGTTTCCTCAGAGAGGTCAGGGCCAAGGCATTGGGTTTTGTTTTTTTTTAACTTTTTGGATAGTTTTAAAGCTAAAGTTATTCTTGGTTCTTTCTAAACTTGTGAATTTGCTTACCTATTTTGAGCTCATCTTGGCTATATTGTCATGATACACATTTTTAACAGGTTTCCCAAATATTGGAGAAAAATTGTGAAATTTATGTTTTTGGAAGCCTTTAATAATGAGGTGTTTTCTAAGATGTTTGGATTTGCCCTCTATCGAGAGGACTTCTTCAAGTATAAGAAAAGGTGTTGTTTTGTTATTTGATATTTAGGAATTTGTTCTCTGCTCTTCTCTGCCATCTTGTGGCATGTAAGTGGAACAGTGCATTTGAAGGTAGAATAAGAAATTTGAGCTCTTCTGAATATGTAACTTACTAAAAAGAAGCAGCATATAGTTGTGTGTGTTTGGCTCCAAACTTTGAAACCACCAAACCACAGCAATCGTTTTAGGACACAGAATAAGGGGACTCATCATTCATTTAATTGTAGTTACATAAGGAAAGGAGAGAAAGAATGGGGCAGAGGCATTATTTGCTTTTCTGTCTGTGGTATTTTCTGGATTCTCACCCATTCTCTTACCTACCTTGCCTGCTTCAAAAAAATCTGGCATTTTCAATCTCGCGTATGTAGTGCTACCTAAACTGAGTAAGCAAAGTTGAAATTTTTTTCAGGACTTCTCCTGATTATATCAGTGTTGGCTTTATGACCTGTATGAATGTATCTTTTCCTTTAGCTCCCACCTGGGCCATTCTCCTTTTATTTTGTGGTAGGCAGAGCCCCCATAGATGTCCATGTCCTAATACCTGGACCTGTGAATGTATTACCTTAGAGGGTAAAATGTACTTTATAGATATTAAGAATGTTAAGGACCTTGAGGTAGGGAGACTATTTTGGATTATCTAGTTGGGTACAATCTATATATGAGCCAGGCTCTTTCCTGGTTGCAGGCAGAGGGAGAGAAAGAGACTGAGAAATAGAGATAGAAAGAGAGAGAAAGAAGTTAGGATAATGAAAGAAAAAGCAGGAGAAATTTGATGTGTTAGTGAAACTGGACACCATTGCTGACTTTGAAGACAGAGGAAGGGGGCCATGAGCCAAGGAATGTGAGTGGCCTCTAGAAGAAAACAGATTCTCCTCTAGAGCTTCTAGAAGAGAATTAGCCCAATGAAATAGGTGTAGACTTGTCACCTACAGAACTATAAGATAATACATCTGTGTGTTTTGAGGTAATTTGTTATGGCAATGATCAAAAACGAATACAAGCCTCCACCTTATGTTTTGGTTAGAACTGAATCTAGAAGCCTGGATTGGAGGCGTGCAGAACTGGCTTGAATTTGGGCTAGTGGAAAACCTACAGAACTGAAGGTAGGGTGCTAATGAACTAGTTTCTTTGGCAAGTTTTATGTTGCTCCTCTTTCCAGGTTATGTTGTGATTGTTCAAGTGCCTGTCCACCCATTTATTTTCACCCTCTTCTTTTTTCCAGGGTATGTATTGTGCCTTCCCTTTCTCAACTTTTTCTTCCTCTTTTCCTGCCCAAAGGGTAGGAATTTGGAACTGATTAAATTATACTACAAAAATTCATTGGATGCCTATAATATGAGAAATCATTCACAGTCTATGACATTGAAAGGTTCATCATTTAGTAGGGAAAACAGACAAGAAAACAAATACTACAGATCTACGTGATAAAAGCAATAACAGGGGTAACCATAGGATGCCCCTATTAAGAGTATGTGATAGAGGCACCTAACCTTGCCAACAAATTTCAGGAGGTTGACTGAGCCTTTAAGTTCATTACCACAGATCTTACATGGGAATTCAGAGGGTCCCAGAAATCCTGCTAAGTTTCCCAGCAATCTTGTATTCATTCTCCCACTTTCAGAAATAGGTATTTCTCATCTTTTTCACAAGCCTTCTCCATTCCTTCTTATGGTGGTTTAAAATTTGCCCACAAATTCTTTGATAACCTTCCTCTCATGAGGTGGAGTTTCATCCCCCTCCCCTTGAATATGGGCGGACCTAGTGACTCATTTCAAACAGATTAATATGGCAGAAGTGACCGCATATGTGTATACATATGTCAAATCATCATGTTGTACATTTTATATTATTTGTCAGTTATACCACAGTGAAACAAACAAAAAGAGTGACCTTTGTATGACTTCTGAGAATAGGTATTAAAAAACATTTGGGCCTGACCAGTGGTGGCGCAGTGGATAGTGTGGTCCAGGGATGCTGAGGAACCAGGTTTAAAACCCCGAGATTGCTGGCTTGAACATGGGCTCATCCGGGTTGAGCATAGACTCACCAGCTTGAGCATGGGGTTGCTGGCTTGAGCATGAGATCATAGAGATAATTCCAACATTGCTGGCTTAAGCCTAAGGTCTCTGGCTTGAGCAAGGAGTCACCTGCTTGGTTTGAGCCTCCCCATCAAGGCAGGTATGAGATGCAATCAATGAACGAATAAAGTCATGTAACTATGAGTTGGTGCTTCTCATCTCTCTCCCTTCCTGTCTGTCTGCCTCTCTTTCTCTCTTACTTAAAAAAAAAAAAAAAAAAAAAAAAGCTCTGGGGCTTCCCTTTCTCTCCTCTCTCTTGGATCACTCACTCTGGAGGAAGCCAACTGCCATTTCAGTGCATCTCTGTGGAGAGGGCCATGTGGCAAGGATACGAGGCAAAATGCCAGAAGCCATGTTAATGAACTATGTTGGAAGCAGATCCTCTGGGCCTGGCTGACATCTTAATGACAATGTATGGTGAGATTCTGAACTACAGTCACCTAAGTGCTTTGCAGATTCCTGACTCACAGAAACTGTGAGGTAATATTTGTTGTTTTAAGCTGCTAAGATTGTCTTACGCATCTATACAGATCTTGGTACTTAGAAGTGGGGTTCCTCTATAACAAAGACCTAAAAATATGGGAATGGTTTTGGAACCAAGCTGTGGGTAGAAGCTGGAAGGATTTTGAGGAGAATTTAAAAGTTTAAGATTTTGAGGGGAATTTTAAAGTTGAAGTCTTGAAGAGTCCGTTAGAAGACTCATGGCCTTTCAAGAGACTGTGGTGAAGGTTTAAAGGGAAGTGAGAGAACTAGATATCAGTGGAACTGAAGGAGAGGGGGTCTTTTCGATGTAGAGGCAGAAAGTTTAACAGAGTTGTCAGCTGTATTAATGTGGAAAGTAGCAAATGTACATGAAGCACTGGGTGATTTCGCTAAGGAAGTTTCCGGGCAGAGTGTGGAAGATGCCGCCTGCTTTCTTCTTGCTGTTAATACTAAAATGTTGAGAGGAGAAATGTTAAAGGAAAGAGGATTAAACACAACCGAAACAGGGTTTATTGGTCTTAAAAATTTCCAGCATCTCCAAAGAACAAATAATGCAAAATGAAAGAACTGGCTTCTGGCCCTACCTGGATAGCTTGGTTGGTTAGAGCAGCATCCCAAAGTGCAGAGGTTGCCAGTTAGATCCCTGGTCATTGCACATATAGGAGCAGATGGATCTTCCTGTCCCTCTCTCTCTCTCTCTCTCTCTTCCTCTCTAAAATCAATAAAACAATAAAAAAAACCTGGCATTTGGGCAGAGACCAAATCTAGGAAACTGAAGAAAACATGATTTAATGAGCTCCGAAGTTTGGAGGTAACTTTCTTTTTTTTTTTTTTAAATAAATTTTTATTAATGGTAATGGGATGACATTAATAAATCAGGGTACATATATTCAAAGAAAACATGTCTAGGTTATTTTGTCATTAAATTATGTTGCATACCCCTCGCCCAAAGTCAGATTGTCCTCCGCCACCCTCTATCTAGTTCTCTGTGCCCCTCCCCCTCCCCCTAACTCTCTCCCTCCCTCCCTCCCGAGTCCTCCCTCCCCCCACCCCTGGTAACCACCACACTCTTGTCCATGTCTCTTAGTCTCGTTTTTATGTTCCACCAATGTATGGAATCATGTAGTTCTTGTTTTTTTCTGATTTACTTATTTCACTCCGTATAATGTTATCAAGATCCCACCATTTTGCTGTAAATGATCTGATGTCATCATTTCTTATGGCTGAGTAGTATTCCATAGTGTATATGTGCCACATCTTTTTTATCCAGTCTTCTATTGAAGGGCTTTTTGGTTGTTTCCATGTCTTGGCCACTGTGAACAGTGCTGCAATGAACATGGGGCTGCATGTGTCTTCACGTATCAATGTTTCTGAGGTTTTGGGGTATATACCCAGTAGAGGGATTGCTGGGTCAGAAGGTAGTTCTATTTGCAGTTTTTTGAGGAACCACCATACTTTTCTCCATAATGGTTGTACTACTTTACAGTCCCAACAACAGTGAATGAGGGTTCCTTTTTCTCCACAGCCTCTCCAACATTTGCTATTACCCGTCTTGTTGATAATAGCTAATCTAACAGGAGTGAGGTGGTATCTCATTGTAGTTTTGATTTGCATTTCTCTAATAACTAATGAAGCTGAGCATCTTTTCATATATCTGTTGGCCATTTGTATATCTTCCTGGGAGAAGTGTCTGTTCATGTCCTCTTCCCATTTTTTTATTGGATTGTTTGTTTGTTTGTTGTTGAGTTTTATGAGTTCTTTGTAAATTTTGGATATTAGGCCCTTATCTGAGCTGTCGTTTGAAAATATCAGTTCCCATATAGTTGGCTGTCTGTTTATTTTGATATCAGTTTCTCTTGCTGAGCAAAAACTTTTAATTCTGATGTAGTCCCATTCATTTATCTTTGCCTTCACTTCTCTTGCCATTGGAGTCAAGTTCATAAAATGTTCTTTAAAACCCAGGTCCATGATTTTAGTACCTATGTCTTCTTCTATGTACTTTATTGTTTCAGGTTTTATATTTAGGTCTTTGATCCATTTTGAATTAATTTTAGTACACGGGGACAGGCTGTAGTCGAGTTTCATTCTTTTGCATGTGGCTTTCCAGTTTTCCCAACACCATTTGTTGAAGAGGCTTTCTTTTCTCCATTGTGTGTTGTTGGCCCCTTTATCAAAGATTATTTGACCATATATATGTGGTTTTATTTCTGGGCTTTCTATTCTGTTCCATTGGTCTGAGTGTCTATTTTTTTGCCAATACCATGCTGTTTTGATTATCGTGGCCCTATAATATAGTTTAAAGTCAGGTATTGTAATGCCCCCAGCTTCATTCTTTTTCCTTAGGATTGTTTTGGCTATTCGGGGTTCTTTATAGTTCCATATAAATCTGATGATTTTTTGTTCCATTTCTTTAAAAAATCTCATAGGGATTTTGATGGGAATTGCATTAAATTTATATATTGCTTTGGGTAATATGGCCATTTTGATTATATTTATTCTTCCTATCCAAGAACAAGGAATATTTTTCCATCTCATTGTATCTTTTTCGATTTCCCTTAACAATGCTTTGTAATTTTCATTATATAGGTCCTTTACATTCTTTGTTATGTTTATTCCTAGGTATTTTATTTTTTTTGTTGCAATCGTGAAGGGGATTATTTTTTTGAGTTCGTTTTCTAATATTTCATTGTTGGCATATAGAAAGGCTATGGACTTTTGTATGTTAATTTTGTATCCTGCGACCTTACTGTATTGGTTTATTGTTTCTAATAATCTTTTTGTGGAGTCCTTCGGGTTTTCGATGTATAGGATCATATCATCAGCAAAAAGTAATAGCTTTACTTCTTCTTTTGCGATATGGATGCCTTTTATTTCTTTGTCTTGTCTGATTGCTCTGGCCAGAACTTCTAGCACCACGTTGAATAAGAGTGGAGAGAGTGGACAACCCTGTCTTGTTCCTGATTTAAGGTAGAAAGTCCTCAGTTTTATGCCGTTTAATAGGATGTTGGCTGATGGTTTATCATATATGGCCTTTATCATGTTGAGATATTTTCCTTCTATACCCATTTTGTTGAGAGTCTTAAACATAAAATTGTGTTGTATTTTATCAAAAGCCTTTTCTGCATCTATTGATAAGATCATGTGATTTTTGTTCTTTGTTTTGTTGATATGGTGTATTACGTTAACCGTTTTACGTATGTTGAACCATCCTTGAGATTCTGGGATGAATCCCACTTGATCATGATGTATTATTTTTTTAATATGTTGTTGTATTCGGTTTGCCAGTATTTTGTTTAGTATTTTAGCATCTGTATTCATTAGAGATATTGGTCTGTAGTTTTCTTTTTTTGTGCCATCCTTGCCAGGTTTTGGTATGAGGGTTATGTTGGCCTCATAAAATGTGTTTGGAAGTATTGCTTCTTCTTCAATTTTTTGGAAGACTTTGAGTAGAATAGGAACCAAGTCTTCTTTGAATGTTTGATAGAATTCACTAGTATAACCGTCTGGGCCTGGACTTTTATTTTTGGGGAGGTTTTTAATAGTTTTTTCTATTTCCTCCCTGCTGATTGGTCTGTTTAGGCTTTCTGCTTCTTCATGACTCAGTCTAGGAAGGTTGTATTGTTCTAGGAATTTATCCATTTCTTCTAGATTGTTGTATTTGGTGGCATATAATTTTTCATAGTATTCTACAATAATTCTTTGTATTTCTATGATGTCTGTGGTGATCTCTCCTCTTTCATTTTGGATTTTATTTATTTGAGTCCTGTGTCTTTTTTCCTTGGTGAGTCTTGCCAAGGGTTTGTCAATTTTGTTGATCTTTTCAAAGAACCAGCTCCTTGTTTTATTGATTTTTTCTATAGTTTTTCTGTTCTCTATTTCGTTTATTTCTGCTCTGATTTTTATTATCTCCTTTCTTTGGCTGGTTTTGGGTTGTTTTTGTTCTTCTTTTTCTAGTTCCTTAAGGTGTGAAGTTAAGTGGTTTACTTCGGCTCTCTCTTGTTTGTTCATATAGGCCTGAAGTGATATGAACTTTTCTCTTATTACTGCTTTTGCTGCATCCCAGAGATTCTGATATGTCGTATTTTCATTTTCATTTGTCTGTATATATCTTTTGATTTCTGCGCTTATTTCTTCTTTGACCCCTTCATTTTTTAGAAGTATGTTGTTTAGTTTCCACATCTTTGTGGGTTTTTCCCCCTCTTTTTTGCAGTTGAATTCTAGTTTCAAGGCTTTATGATCAGAAAATATGCTTGGTACAATTTCAGTTTTTCTAAATTTGCTGATATTGTCTTTGTGGCCCAACATATGGTCAATTCTTGAGAATGTTCCATGTACACTAGAGAAAAATGTATACTCTGTCGCTTTGGGATGAAGTGTCCTGTAGATGTCTATCATATCCAGGTGTTCTAGTATTTCGTTTAAGGCCACTATATCTTTATTGATTCTCTGTTTGGATGACCGATCTAGAGCCATCAGCGGTGTATTGAGGTCTCCAAGTATGATTGTATTTTTGTTAGTTTTTGTTTTAAGGTCAATAAGTAGCTGTCTTACATATTTTGGTGCTCCTTGGTTTGGTGCATATATATTAAGGATTGTTATGTCTTCTTGATTCAACTTCCCCTTAATCATTATGAAATGACCATTTTTGTCTCTGAGTACTTTTTCTGTCTTGTAGTCAGCATTATTAGATATGAGTATTGCTACACCTGCTTTTTTTTGGGTGTTGTTTGCTTGGAGTATTGTTTTCCAGCCTTTCACTTTGAATTTGTTTTTATCCTTGTTGCTTAGATGTGTTTCTTGTAGGCAGCATATAGTTGGATTTTCTTTTTTAATCCATTCTGCTACTCTGTGTCTTTTTATTGGTAAGTTTAATCCATTTACATTTAGTGTAATTATTGACACTTGTGGGTTCCCTACTGCCATTTTATAAATTGCTTTCTGTTAGTTTTGTATCTAGTTTGATTCTTCTCTTTTGTTTTTCTATCATTTGTTTTTGTTTGTTTGTGTTCCATACTTCTTTCCTCTGTTGCTACCTTTTTTAAGTCAAGTGTTTTTGTGGTGGTTTTTTTAAGGGTGGTTACCATTAAGTAAATGAAAAGGGTACCTACCATATTCATTGTAGTACCCTATCTTATAAGTATTTCTGCACTTCATCATCCTTTGCTACTGTTAATCTCCATCCTCTCCCCCCCTTTTTTTCCTTTGTTGTCACAGTTTAAGTTTGGTTTTATTGTGTTCTTGGTGGAGCTGTTACTTGTGGTGTTGTTTTCTTTTGTTCTTTGAATCTGGTTGGAAAACCCCCCTTAGTATTTCCTGGAGTGGGGGCTTTCTGTTGATAAATTCTCTCATCTTTTCTGTATTTGTGAATGTTTTTATATCTCCTTTGTACTTGAAGGATAGCTTTGATGGGTATAGTATTCTTGGCTGAAAGTTCCTCTCTTTCAGGGCTTTAAATATTGGGGTCCACTCTCTTCTAGCTTGTAGAGTTTCTGCTGAGAAATCTGATGATAATCTAATAGGCCTTCCTTTATATGTTGTACTCTTCTTTTCCCTGGCTGCCTTGAGAATTTTTTCTTTGTCATTGGTTTGTGTCATCTTTATTATGATGTGCCTTGGAGTGGGTTTGTTGGGGTTAAGAAAACTTGGTGTTCTGTTTGCTTCTTGAATTTGAGGCTTTAGTTCCTTCCACAGGCTTGGGAAGTTCTCGTCTATTATTTGTTTGAGTATATTCTCCATTCCATTTTCTTTCTCTTCTCCCTCTGATATACCTATTATTCTTATGTTATTCTTTCTGATGGAATCAGACAATTCCTGTAGGGCTTTCTCGTTTTTTATTATTTTTGAGTCTCTTTCTTCTTCTCTCTGTTGTGCCTCAAGTTGTTTGTCTTCTATTTCACTAATCCTATCTTCAATCTGGGCTGTTCTGTTAGCTAAGCTTGTTACCTCGTTTTTCAGCTCGTGAATTGAGTTTTTCATTATTGTTTGATTTGTTTTTATAGTTTCAATTTCCTTGGTAATATATTCTTTGTGTTCATTGAGTTGTTTTCTGATCTCCCTAAATTGTCTTTCTGTGTTTTCTTGTATATCTCTGAGTATTTTTAAGATTTCTATTTTAAATTCTCTGTCATTTAGCTCCAAGGCTTCCAATATGTTAAGTCTTTTCTCCATAGATTTTTCCACATCTATTTGTGTTACCTCTCTTTCTTTAGTATCCATAATATTCGATTTCCTCTTTCTTATCGGCATCTGAGGGTGGTCTTATTGATAGCACTAATTAGAATTAATAAAGAGTAAAAAGAAAAAAAAAAAAAGGGTAAAACACCCCACAAAAAAAAACAGTAATAATTTATTATTTCCCCCTTTTTTTCTCTCTTCTCTTTCCCTCCTCTCCCCTCCTCAGGGAAATATCGTGCCTATAATGGAGGGCCTGATTTGGGGTGAAGAGTTCAAAGGGCAAAAAAAAGAGAGTAGGGACCTACTAAATGCAAAAAAAAAAAAAAAAAGGAAGAAAATCTTAGACAAGCATAAGATGATTTGCTTGTAAGTGATGGTCAACTAAGAGATATAATGAGAGGGATAAGAGGGAATCAGAAAAAAGGACCAAAAAGAATAATAAAGAAGAAAAAATAAAAATAATAAGTAAAAATCTGTTGTATTAAGTGGAGCGAAGACTAAATACAATGGAGACCTTGGGTTGGGAGGACCCAAAATGCCACAAAAATAAACAAACAAGAGAAAAAAAAATAAAAACAAAAGCAAAAAAGAGAAATAAAGCCAAAAAAAAGCCTTGAGTCCCAAATTAACTAATTTGTTTGTGATTGAGGATTATATGGGAGGAAAGTAAAATGAGAAAAGAAAAAACGAATAGAAAGGAAAAAATAAGAAAAAGAGAAAAACGAAGGAAGAAATAAAATAGGAGGAGAAAAAAACAAAATAAAGCAAGACAAAAAAAACACACAAAAAAAACAAAAGAGGAGAGAGTGAGAGTTAAGTGTTTTGGAGTATAACCTTAAAGGAGGGTGAGGATGAAGAAGAAAAATAAAATGCAACACTCATGGGTAGTGTAGTTCAAGAAAGGGGAAGCATAAGATGGGCAGAGAATAGAAGGACCGAGGTGGAGGAAATAAAGGCAAAAAGATAGAAGAAACAAACAACAACAACAACAACAAAAAATTAGTGGATCAAGTTGTAAAGTCTGTGGGTTTTTCTTGATTTTGAGAGGTTAACTTCTTCCTTTTTCTTTTCTCTCCCTCTTCCTAGTTGGTGACTCTGTACCCCAGGCTCTGCCCCTGTGTCACTCTTAGGTAGGGATTTGCAGTTGATGGGATTCTATGGCAATGTCATATAATTGGCTTTAGTCTTGCTGGAAGTAAAGGCTTGTTGGCGTTTGCAGGGTCCAATGATGAGAGAGTTTGCTTTCCTGGATTCTCTCTCTTAGTCCCCCCTTTCTGAATTAGCAGCCTGGTGATCCAGCTATAAGGCTGCAACTGCTTCTGCCTGGGGAGTAAGAGGCTCAAAGAGCTGGGAAATCCCCACTCTATCCCCACTCAGTGCAAGGCTTTGGGAAAGGCTCTGAGAGTCAGGGCCTCCAGTGTAATCAGGCGGGTGTGGGAGTCAATTGTTGTCAAGGTGACTGTTCAGCGCCTATCATTTAGTTGGACCTCTCAACCCAGGCTTTCCACACTTTGTAGCCTGTTTTTGCAGGGAAGAAGAGGCACTAGTCTCTGCTTACGACTAGTGTAGTATAGACCTTATTATCTGCCAAGTCCTTCTTGTTAGCGTTTATCCCTGAATATGGAGGCTCTATCAATCAGAAGTTGCCCCCGCCCCTTTAGCGAGAGGCACTAAAAAATATCACACCTCTTGTGTTGGATCGCTGAACTGAGAGAGATCTTATCAATTAGAACAGAGGGTGCGCAGATTTTATGGGTTAAGCTAATTTCAGTGATTGGGTCGCAGCTGTGCTTCCGAAGGTATTTTAGGCTGCCTGCGCGCGCCCCTCCCCCAACGCTTGATTGTTAGCTTGAATGGCTGGGTGAAGTGCCCCGCCCACGGAGAGAATCTCCCAAGCCTCTCCCGCTCGCCCCACCGCTGGCGGCTGGACCGCACCAGGCGCAGGATAATGGAGCCCCCTGGGTGTACGGGCCAGCAGGGCGCCCTGGGCGCATGGAATGCCCAAAGCACGCGCGCGAATGGGGCGCTCCGGGCACCGGTGGCCGGCAACCCCCACTCGCAGTGTGCGGGCCGCTGGGAACGTCAGCGGTGCTCAACCGGACCGGGCGCGCGCGGCTGCTCGAGGCTGCTCGCTGCGGCGGCTCGTGGCAGCCGCTCGCGGTGGCGGTTCGCGGCGGCTCGCGTCGACCGCTCGCGGCGGCTCGCGGTTCCCAAGTATATGGGCTGACTCACCGCAGGCGCACTCCCTCGCGGCTTGAATGAGCATCGCTGCGGTAGCTTCCTCCACACCCTCGTCTCTCAGATTCAAGTGATAACAGTCCTTTTGCTTTCAGTTTGTGTGGAACTCCGGAATGCATATCCCCGGAATGCTCCGAGGATAAATTTTTCTGTTTCTAGTTGATAAATTTGTTGTGATTTAGGGAGAGCTGTCGGACGCGCTTCTCACGGCGCCATTTCCGTGACGTCACTCTTGTTGAGAGTCTTAAACATAAAATTGTGTTTTATTTTATCAAAAGCCTTTTCTGCATCTATTGATAAGATCATGTGGTTTTTGTTCTTTGTTTTGTTGATATGGTGTATTACGTTAACCGTTTTGTGTATGTTGAACCATCCTTGAGATTCTGGATGAATCCCACTTGATCATGATGTATTATTTTTTTAATATGTTGTTGTATTCGGCTTGCCAGTATTTTGTTTAGTATTTTAGCATCTGTATTCATTAGAGATATTGGTCTGTAGTTTTCTTTCTTTGTGCCATCCTTGCCAGGTTTTGGTATGAGGGTTATGTTGGCCTCATAAAATGTGTTTGGAAGTATTGCTTCTTCTTCAATTTTTTGGAAGACTTTGAGTAGAATAGGAACCAAGTCTTCTTTGAATGTTTGATAGAATTCACTAGTATAACCGTCTGGGCCTGGACTTTTATTTTTGGGGAGATTTTTAATAGTTTTTTCTATTTCCTCCCTGCTGATTGGTCTGTTTAGGCTTTCTGCTTCTTCATGACTCAGTCTAGGAAGGTTGTATTGTTCTAGGAATTTATCCATTTCTTCTAGATTGTTGTATTTGGTGGCATATAATTTTTCATAGTATTCTACAATAATTCTTTGTATATCTATGGTGTCTGTGGTGATCTCTCCTCTTTCATTTTGGATTTTATTTATTTGAGTCCTGTGTCTTTTTTCCTTGGTGAGTCTTGCCAAGGGTTTGTCAATTTTGTTGATCTCTTCAAAGAACCAGCTCCTTGTTTTATTGATTTTTTTTATAGTTTTTCTGTTCTCTATTTCGTTTATTTCTGCTCTGATTTTTATTATCTCCTTTCTTTGGCTGGTTTTGGGTTGTCTTTGCTCTTCTTTTTCTAGTTCCTAAACATGTGAAGTTAAGTGGTTTACTTCGGCTCTCTCTTGTTTGTTCATATAGGCCTGAAGTGATATGAACTTTTCTCTTATTACTGCTTTTGCTGCATCCCAGAGATTCTGATATGTCGTATTTTCATTTTCATTTGTCTGTATATATCTTTTGATCTCTGCGCTTATTTCTTTTTTGACCCATTCATTTTTTAGAAGTATGTTGTTTAGTTTCCACATTTTTGTGGGTTTTTCCCCCTCTTTTTTGCAGTTGAATTCTAGTTTCAAGGCTTTATGATCAGAAAATATGCTTGGTACAATTTCAGTTTTTCTAAATTTGCTGATATTGTCTTTGTGGCCCAACATATGGTCAATTCTTGAGAATGTTCCATGTACACTAGAGAAAAATGTGTACTCTGTCGCTTTGGGATGAAGTGTCCTGTAGATGTCTATCATATCCAGGTGTTCTAGTATTTCGTTTAAGGCCACTATATCTTTATTGATTCTCTGTTTGGATGACCTATCTAGTGTCGTCAGCGGTGTATTGAGGTCTCCAAGTATGCTTGTATTTTTGTTAGTTTTTGTTTTAAGGTCAATAAGTAGCTGTCTTATATATTTTGGTGCTCCTTGGTTTGGTGCATATATATTAAGGATTGTTATGTCTTCTTGATTCAACTTCCCCTTAATCATTATGAAATGACCATTTTTGTCTCTGAGTACTTTTTCTGTCTTGTAGTCAGCATTATTAGATATGAGTATTGCTACACCTGCTTTTTTTTGGGTGTTGTTTGCTTGGAGTATTGTTTTCCAGCCTTTCACTTTGAATTTGTTTTTATCCTTGTTGCTTAGATGTGTTTCTTGTAGGCAGCATATAGTTGGATTTTCTTTTTTAATCCATTCTGCTACTCTGTGTCTTTTTATTGGTAAATTTAATCCATTTACATTTAGTGTAATTATTGACACTTGTGGGTTTCCTACTGCCATTTTATAAATTGCTTTCTGTTAGTTTTGTATCTTGTTTGATTCTTCTCTTTTGTTTTTCTATCATTTGTTTTTGTTTGTTTGTGTTCCATACTTCTTTCCTCTGTTGCTACCTTTTTTAAGTCAAGTGTTTTTGTGGTGGTTTTTTCAAGGGTGGTTACCATTAAGTAATGAAAAGGGTACCTACCATATTCATTGTAGTACCCTATCGTATGAGTATTTCTGCACTTCATCATCCTTTGCTACTGTTAATCTCCATCCTCTCCCCCCTTTTTTTCCTTTGTTGTCACAGTTTAAGTTTGGTTTTATTGTGTTCTTGGTGGAGCTGTTACTTGTGGTGTTGTTTTCTTTTGTTCTTTGAATCTGGTTGGAAAACCTTCTTTAGTATTTCCTGGAGTGGGGGCTTTCTGCTGATAAATTCTCTCATCTTTTCTGTATTTGTGAATGTTTTTATATCTCCTTTGTACTTGAAGGATAGCTTTGATGGGTATAGTATTCTTGGCTGAAAGTTCCTCTCTTTCAGGGCTTTAAATATTGGGGTCCACTCTCTTCTAGCTTGTAGAGTTTCTGCTGAGAAATCTGATGATAATCTAATAGGCCTTCCTTTATATGTTGTACTCTTCTTTTCCCTGGCTGCCTTGAGAATTTTTTCTTTGTCATTGGTTTGTGTCATCTTTATTATGATGTGCCTTGGAGTGGGTTTGTTGGGGTTAAGAAAACTTGGTGTTCTGTTTGCTTCTTGAATTTGAGGCTTTAGTTCTTTCCACAGGCTTGGGAAGTTCTCGTCTATTATTTGTTTGAGTATATTCTCCATTCCATTTTCTTTCTCTTCTCCCTCTGATATACCTATTATTCTTATGTTATTCTTTTTGATGGAGTCAGACAATTCCTGTAGGGCTTTCTCGTTTTTTATTATTTTTGAGTCTCTTTCTTCTTCTCTCTGTTGTGCCTCAAGTTGTTTGTCTTCTATTTCACTAATCCTATCTTCAATCTGGGCTGTTCTGTTAGCTAAGCTTGTTACCTCGTTTTTCAGCTTGTGAATTGAGTTTTTCATTTCTGCTTGATTTGTTTTTATAGTTTCAATTTCCTTGGTAATATATTCTTTGTGTTCATTGAGTTGTTTTCTGATCTCCCTAAATTGTCTTTCTGTGTTTTCTTGTATATCTCTGAGTATTTTTAAGATTTCTATTTTAAATTCTCTGTCATTTAGCTCCAAGGCTTCCAATATGTTAAGTCTTTTCTCCATAGATTTTTCCACATCTATTTGTGTTACCTCTCTTTCTTTAGTATCCATAATATTCGATTTCCTCTTTCTTATTGGCATCTGAGGGTGGCCTTGTTGATAGCACTAATTAGAATTAATAAAGAGTAAAAAGTAAAAAAAAAAAAAAAAAGGTAAAACACCCCACAAAAAAAAAAACAGTAATAATTTATTATTTCCCCCTTTTTTTCTCTCTTCTCTTTCCCTCCTCTCCCCTTCTCAGGGAAATATCGTGATGACCTGTGAATTATATTATGCTAAATGGAACAAAAACTGCCTATAATGGAGGGCCTGATTTGGGGTGAAGAGTTCAAGGGGCAAAAAAAGGGAGTAGGGACCTACTAAATGCAAAAAAAAAAAAAAAAAAGGAAGAAAATCTTAGACAAGCATAAGATGATTTGCTTGTAAGTGATGGTCGACTGAGAGATATAATGAGAGGGATAAGAGAGAACCAGAAAAAAAGGAGAAAAAAAAGAATAATAAGGAAGAAAAAAATAAAAATAATAAGTAAAAATCTGTTGTATTAAGTGGAGCGAAGACTAAATACAATGGAGACCTTGGGTTGGGAGGAATGCTAGTGAGTTAAAAAGCAACGTAAAAAGTACCCAAAATGCCACAAAAATAAACAAACAAACAAAATAAAAACAAAAACAAAAGTGAAAAAGAAAAAGAAAACAAAAAAAAACCCTTCAGTCCCAAATTAACTAATTTGTTCGTGATTGAGGATTAAATGGGAGGAAAAGTAAAACGAGAAAAGAAAAAACGAATAGAAAGGAAAAAATAAGAAAAAGAGAAAAACGAAGGAAGAAAAAAAAAGGATGAGAAAAAAACAAAAAAAAGCAAAAAAAAAAAAAAAACAAAAGAGGAGAGAGTGAGAGTTAAGTGTTTTGGAGTATAACCTTAAAGGAGGGTGAGGATGAAGAAGAGAAATAAAATGTAACACTCATGGGTAGTGTAGTTCAAGAAAAGGGAAGCATAAGATGGGCAGAGAATAGAAGGACCGAGGTGTAGGAAATAGAAATAATAATAATAAAGGCAATAAGATAGAAGAAACAAACAACAACAACAAAAAATTAGTGGATCAAGTTGTAAAGTCTGTGGGTTTTTCTTGATTTTGAGAGGTTAACTTCTTCCTTTTTCTTTTCTCTCCCTCTTCCTGGTCGGTGACTCTGTACCCCAGGCTCTGCCCCTGTGTCACACTTAGGTAGGGATTTGCAGTTGATGGGATTCTATGGCAATGTCATATAATTGGCTTTAGTCTTGCTGGTAGTCAAGGCTTGTTGGCGTTTGCAGGGTCCAACGATGAAAGAGTTTGCTTTCCTGGAGTCTCTCTCCTAGTCCCCCCTTCCTGAATTAGCAGCCTGGTGATCCAGCTATAAGGCTGCAACTGCTTCTGCCTGGGGAGTAAGAGGCTCAAAGAGCTAGGAAATCCCCACTCTATCCCCACTCAGCGCAAGGCTTTGGGAAAGGCTCTGGCAGTCAGAGCCTCCAGTGTAATCAGGCGAGGGTGGGAGTCAATTGTTGTCAAGGTGACTGTTCAGCGCCTAGCATTCAGTTGGACCTCTCAACCCAGGCTTTCCACACTTTGTAGCCTGTTTTGGCTGGGAAGAAGAGGCACTAGTCTCTGCTTGCGACTAGTGTAGTATAGATCTTATTATCTGCCAAGTCCCTCTTGTTAGCGTTTATCCCTGAATATGGAGGCTCTATCAATCTGAAGTTGCCCCCACCCCTTTAGCGAGAGGCACTAAAAATATCACGCCTCTTGTCTTGGATCGCTGAACTGAGAGAGGCCGTATCAATTAGAACCCGTGGGTGCGCAGATTTCATGGGTTAAGCTAATTTCAGTGATTGGGTCCGCAGCTGTGCTCCCGAAGGTATTTCAGGCTGCCTGCGCGCCCCTCCCCCAACGCTTGATTGTTAGCTTGAATGGCTGGGTGAGGTGCCCCGCCCATGGAGAGATTCTCCCAAGTAGGGAAGACCGCCCTGGCGCCTCTCCCACTCGCCCCACCGCTGGCGGCTGGGGCGCACTGGGCACAGGATAATGGGGCACCCTGGGTGTGCGGGCCAGTAGGGCGCTCTGGGCGCGTGGAATGCCCAGGGCACGCGCGCGAATGGGGTGCTCCGGGCACTGGTGGTTGGGGACTCTCACTCGCAGTGCGCGGGCAGCTGGGAACCTTAGTGGTGCTCGCTCTGCAACTGGACAGGGCGCGCGCCAGCAGCCGCAGCTCTCAAGTGTGGGCCGACTCACCACAGGCGCACTTCCTCCGTGGCTTGAATGAACATCCCTGTGGTAGTTAGCTTCCTCCACACCCTCATCTCTCAGATTCAAGTGATAACAGTCCTTTCGCTTTCAGTTTGTGTGGAACTCCGGAATGCTCCGAGGATAAATTTTTCTGTTTCTAGTTGATAAATTTGTTGTGATTTTGGGGAGATCTGTCGGACGCGCTGCTCAAGGCGCCATTTCCGTGACATCACTCCTGGAGGTAACTTTCTAATACAGCAATATACTTTTTTTTGTCCTTGCCCTAAGTTGCTCACCTGCGTCAGGCCTCACAGAAAAAAAGAACAGCATCTGTCTCACCTTTCAAACACTATCTACAGCAGGGGTCCCCAAACTATGACCTGGCGGGCCACATGCGGCCCCCTGAGGCCATTTATCTGGCCCCCGCTGCACTTCCGGAAGGGGCACCTCTTTCATTGGTGGTCAGTGAGAGAGCACAGGATGCATCCTGTGAGCTGTATGTGGTGGCGCCACAAAGCGCAGTGATGCGGGACGCACGTGTCAGGGCTCCGGAAGCGCGTCATATCACTTGTTACGGCTAGCATTGACAAATATGGAACCAGACACTGACCATCTCATTAGCCAAAAGCAGGCCCATAGTTCCCATTGAAATACTGGTCAGTTTGTTGATTTAAATTTACCTGTTCTTTATTTTAAATATTGTATTTGTTCCTGTTTTGTTTTTTTACTTTAAAATAAGATATGTGCAGTGTGCTTAGGGATTTGTTCATAGTTTTTTTATAGTCCGGCCCTCCAACCGTCTGAGGGACAGTGAACTGGCCCCTGTGTAAAAAGTTTGGGGACCCCTGATCTACAGTATACCAACATTTATGCCTTTACTTTCTGCCTTCTCCTTGTTGAGATGAATGCATGTCAGCCTTTTCATTTGTGCTTTTTAATCATTTTTTCAAGGACTTCGATTCAATAACAAACATTGTCTCTTATCAATTTCTCCCTCTGTATTGATTTATCATGATCAAGAAACAGATCCTGCCTGACAGGTGGTGGCACAGTGGATAGAGTGTCGGCCTGGGATGCTGAGGACCCAGGTTTGAAACCCCAAGGTTGCTGACTTGAGCACAGGCTCATCCGGCTTGAGCGGTGGCTCCCCAGCTTGAGCGTGGGGTTGCTGGCTGGAGTGTGGGATCATAGACATGACCCCATGGTCACTGGCTTGAGCCGAATGGTTGCTAGCTTGAAGCCCAAGGTTGCTATCTTGAGCAAGGGGTCACTGCCTAGGCTGGAGCCCCCTGGTCAAGACCCATATGGGAAAGCAATTAATGAACAACTAAGGTGCCACAATGAAGAATTGATGCTACTCATTTCTCTCCCTTCCTGTCTGTTCCTCTCTCTCTCTATCTCTTGCTAAAAAACAAAACAAAACAGCCTGACCTGCAGTGGCGCAGTGGGTAGAGCATCAGCTTGCAATGCTGAGGTTGCCGGTTTGAAACCCTGGGCTTCCCTGGTCAAGGCACATATGGGAGTTGATGCTTTCTGCTCCTCCCCCCTTCTCTCTCTCTGTCCCTTCTCTCTAAAATGAATAATTAAAACCTAAAATAAAAACAAAACAAAACAAAAAAACATATTCTAGGTCCTGGCTGGTTGACTCAGTGGTAGAGCATCGGCCTGGCGTGCAGGAGTCCCAGGTTCAATTCCCGGCCAGGGCACACAGGAGAAGTGCCCATCTGCTTCTCCACCCCTCCCCCTCTCCTTCCTCTCTGTCTCTCTCTTCCCCTCCCACAGCCAAGGCTCCATTGGAGCAAAGTTGGCCCAGGCGCTGAGGATGGCTCCATGGCCTCCGCCTCAGGCGCTAGAATGGCTCTGGTTGCAACAGAGCGGTGCCCCAGATGGGCAGAGCATCGCCCCCTGGGGCATGCTGGGTGGATCCCAGTCGGGCACATGCGGGAGTCTGTCTGACTGCCTCCCCATTTCCAACTTCAGAAAAAATACAAAAAACAACCCCCCCCAAAAAAAACCATATTCTATTATGTACAATTTTATTTTTTAAAAAGGTCTCTTTATTCTATGTTTCTCAGTAGCCATTACCCCATTTCTCTGCAACCTTTTATAACAAAGTTATAACTTTGACTCTACTTCCTCACTTCTCATTCCCTCTCAGTCCATTCTGTTTGCCTTCTGTCTCCATCACATCACAAAAAATTTGTTTGTCAAGGTCACAAATGAACTTTATTTTACCCAATTCAGTGGTCTCTATTTTAATGTTAGCTAATCTCTCAGCAGTATTTGCTTTTGTTGACCTTTCCCTTATTTAAAAAAATTTTTATTGAATCTATTGGGGTGACACTGGTGAATAAAGTCACACAGGTTTCAGGTTCACAATTCTATAATCCATTGTCTGTATATTGCTGTGTGCTCACCTCCGCAAATCAAGTCTCCTTCCATCACCATGTTTCCCCTCTATGTTCACCTCCCCCACCCACGTTTCGCCCTGCAATCCTCAAACTGTTGTCTGTGTCTATACATTTTTTCTTTTCTTAATCCCTTCACTTTTTTCACCCAGACCTCTGACCCCCATCCCCTCTAACAGCTGCAGTTTGTTCTCTGTACCTATGAGTCTGATTCTATTTAGTTTGTTCATTAGATTCCACATATAAGTGAAATCATATGGTACTTGTCTTTCTCTGACTGGCTTCTTTCACTTAACATAATCTCCAGGTCCCTCCATGCAGTTGCAAAAGGTAAAATTTTCTTCTTTTTTATGGCTGAGTAGTATTCCATTATGTAAATGTATCACAGCTTTTTTATCCTCTTATCTACTGATGGATACTTGGGCTGCTTCCAAATCTTGGCTATTTTAAATAATGATGTAATGAACATTCAGATGTTCATAATGCTGTAATGCTGTTCATTCAGATTAGCATTTCAGGTTTCTTTGGATATATTCCCAGAAATGGAATTGTTGGGTCATAAGGCAGTTCTACTTTTAATTTTTTGAGGTAACTCCATACTACTTTCTACAGTGGCTGTATCAATCTGCATTCCCACCAACAGTGCACAAGGGTTCCCTTTTCTCCACATCCTCGCCAACACTTGTTTGTTGATTTATTTATGATAGCCATTCTGACAGCTGTGAGGTGTTATCTCATTGTGGTTTTGATTTGCTTTTCTCTGATTAGTGTCATTGAACATCTTTTCATATGTCTATTGGCCATCTATATGTCTTCTTTGAAGAAGTGTCTATTCAGATCCTTTGCTCATTTCTTAATTGGATTTTTTTTTTTTTGGTGTTGAGTTTTATAAGTTCTTGGTAAATTTTGGATATTAAACTCTTATCAGATGTATTGGCAAATACGTTCTTCCACTTAGGAGGTTGTCCTTTTTTTTTTTTTAAGGTTTTTAAAAATTTATTGATTTTAGAGAGAAGAGGAAGAGAGAGAGAGACAGAAAGAGAGAGAGAGAGAAGGGGAGGAAGAGCAGGAAGCATCAACTCCCATGTGTGCCTTGACCAGGCAAGGCCAGGGCCTCAAACCAATGACCTCAGTGTTCCAGGTTCATGGCTCATTCACTGTGCCACCACAGGTCAGGCAGGTTGTCTTTTCATTTTGTTGATGTTTTCCTTTCCTATGGAAAATCTTTTTAGTTTGATGAAGTTACATTTGTTTCTTTCTTTTTTTTTCCCCCTTGCCTGAGGTGATATATCAGAAAAAATACTGCTATGAGATATGTCTGAGATTTAACTGCCTATGTTTTCTTCTAGAATTTTTTGGGTTTCAAGTCTAACATTTAAGTCTTTAATTCATTTTGAGTTTATTCTTGTGTGTGGTGGAAGGTCATCCAGTTTCATTTTTTTTTTTTGCACCTATCCAATTTTTTTAACACTGTTTATTGAATAAATGGCCTTTACCCCATTTTATGTTCTTGCCTCCTTTGTTAAATATTAATTGATCATAAAGGTGTGGGGTTGTTTCTGGTTTCTTGATCCTGTTCCATTGATCTATGTGTCTGTTTTTATGCCAGTACCATGCTGTTTTGATTACTGTAGCCTTGTAATATAGTTTAATATCAGGTAGTGTGATTCCTTCAACTTTGTTCTTTCTCAAGATTGCTGCTCTTTGGGGTATTTTGAGGTTCCATATAAATTTTTGAAATTTTACACATTCTAGTTCTGTGGATTGGTATCTTGATAGGAATTGCATTGAAACTATAGATTGCTTTGAGTAGCATGGACATTTTATTGATATTAATTCTTCCTATCCAAGAATATGGTATATGCTTCCACTTATTTGTATCTTCTTCAATTTCTTCATTAGTGAAGAAATATAATTTTTCCAGTACAGGTTTTTTACACCCTTGGTTAAATTTATTCCTATGTATTTTACTCTTTTTGAAGCAATTTTGAATGGGATTATTTTTTAGTTTCCCTTTCTGATACTTCATTATTGGTATATAAAAATGCAACCCATTTCTGGATATTTATTTTGTCTCCTGCTACTTTACTGATTTAATATATTAGTTCTAGTAGTTTTTTGGGGGAAGCTATAGGATTCTCTATAAACAATATTATGTTATCTGCAAATAATTACAGCTTTACTTCTTCTTTTCCAATTTGGATTCCTTTTATTTCTTCTTCTTGTCTGATTGCTGTGGCTAAGACTTCCAGTACTATGGTGAATAGGAGTGATGAGAGCAGATCTCTCTGTCTCCTGTCTGATCTTAAGGGAAATGCTTATAGTTTTTGCCCATTGAGTATGACGCTGGCTGTGGGTTTGTCATATACAGCCTTTATTACATTGAAGTATGTTTCCTCTATTCCCACTCTGCTGAGAGTTTTTATCATAAGTGGTTCTGGATTTTATTAAAAAATTTTTTCTGCTTCTATTGATTTGATCATGTGGTTTTTATCTTTTGTTTATGTGGTTTATCACATTAATTGGTTTGCATATGTACCAACCTTACATAAATTCCATTTGATCATAGTGTATGACCTTTTAAATATATTGCTGTATCTGATTTGCTAATATTTTGTTGAGGGTTTTAACATCTATCTTTACCAGGGATATTGGCCTATAATTTTCTTTCTTTGTCCTGTCTTTATCTGGTTTTGGAAGTAGGATAATGCTGGCCTCATAAAGTGAGCTAGGGAGTTTTTCCTTCTCTTGAATTATTTGGAAAAGTTTGGAAAGGATAGGTGTTAGTTCTTTGAATGTTTGGTAGAATTCACTTGTGAAACCATTTGGTCTAGGATTCTTTTTTGCTGGGATTCGCCCATGCTCAAGCCTGCGAGCCTAGGGTTTCAAACCTGGGACCTCAGTGTCCCAGGTCAATGCTCTATCTACTCTGCTACCACTGGTCAGGCTACTGGTAGTTTTTTGATAACTATTTCTGTTCCTTATTTTTTAAAATAGCTTTAATTGATGTATAATTTACATACCAGGCTATTCACCTATTTTAATTGTACAACTTACTGTTTTTAGTATATTCACAGGGTTGTGTAACATCACCACAATCTAATGTTAGAACATTTTTGTCCCCTCCTGAAAGAAACTGTGTACTCATCAGCAGTCAGTCATTTCTCCCTCCTTCTCTGTCTTAGGTATAGGCAACCATCAGTCTACTCTGTACATTTCATATAAATGGAATCATATAATATGTGATCTTTTGTCTCTGACTTCTTTTACTTTGCAAAATGTTTTCACGTTTCATTCATGTTGTACCATGTATCATCAGTACTTTTTTACTTTTTATTGCCAAATAATATCCCATTGTATGGATAGTTGGCATTGTATTTATCTATTCATTGGATGATAGACATTTAGGTTGTTTCTATTTTTGGGTTCTTATGATAATGTTACTCTGAACATTTGTGTTCAAGTTTTTGTGTTGACTTATATTTTCATTTCTCTTGGATTTATAGCTAGGGATGGGATTTCTGGGTCATGTGGTAACTCTATGATTAACTTTTTTTTTATATATTTTTTTATTTTTCTGAAGCTGGAAACCGGGAGAGACAGTCAGACAGACTCCCGCATGCACCCGACCGGGATCCACCCGGCACGCCCACCAGAGGCGACGCTCTGCCCACCAGGGGGCGAGGCTCTGCCCACCAGGGGGCGACGCTCTGCCCCTCCGGGGCGTCGCTCTGCTGCGACCAGAGCCACTCTAGCGCCTGGGGCAGAGGCCAAGGAGCCATCCCCAGCGCCCTGGCCATCTTTGCTCCAATGGAGCCTTGGCTGCGGGAGGGGAAGAGAGAGTCAGAGAGGAAGGAGGGGGTGGAAGTGGAGAAGCAAATGGGCGCTTCTCCTATGTGCCCTTGCCGGGAATCGAACCCGGGTCCCCTGCACGCCAGGCCGACGCTCTACCGCTGAGCCAACCAGCCAAGGCCTATGATTAACTTTTTAAGAAACTCCCTAGACTGTTTTCCAAAGTGGCTGCACCATTTTATATTCCCACTGGCAATGTATGAAGGTTACAATTTATCCACATCATCACTAACACTTGTTATTGCTTATCTATTATGCTTATATCAATTTGCTATAAACTGAATTTTTTTGTCCTCGTCCTCTCCCGTATTCATATGTGGAAACTCTGATTCCTGATGTAATGGTATTTAGAAGTAGGACCTTTGGGAGGTAATTAGAGTTATATAGATCATGAGAGCAGAGCCCCCATGATGGGATTAGTTTCCAGATAAGAGGATGAAGAGATCAGAGTTTTCTGTTTCAGCTATGTGAGGATATAGGGATAAGGTGGTACACCAGGAAGAAGGCCCTCAAACTCACCAAGTACCAACCATACTGGTCCTCTGATCTTTGACTTCTATCATTCAGAACAGTTAGTGATACTTAGTGCTCAAGTCATCTAGTCTGTGGTATTCTGTTAAAATAGCCCTCATTCTTGAAATACTTTTTTGTTTTATCTTCCAAGACATCATTCTCTCCTATTTTTCCCCTATCTCACTCACAGCTCTTTCTCAGCCTCATTTGTGTGTATACTTCATCTTCTTCCTCTTTATTTTCCTTTTCTCCCACTAAACTTCTAAATGTTGGAGTACCCTAGGGTTCTGTCTTGAGATAATTCTTTGTTTACACACTCATGCTATGTGATCTTGTCTCATGTCTTCAGATGTGTGCATATTATTTACAAATTTTATCGTTAGCCCTGATACTTCCCTGATCTCCAGACCCATATATCCAATTGCTTACTTAACAACTTTTTTAGGTACCTAATAGGGATTTCAGACTTAACATGTACAAAACAGAACTCATGATTTTCACCCACAGACTTTCCTCACCTCCTAATCTTCTAAATTAGTTAATAGAATTGCTGTCCAACAAGTTGTTTAAGCCAGAAGCCTGAGCCATTCTGATGATTTTTGTTTTCTTACATACTGTGTTGTCTATTAGCAAGTTACTTTTGACTCTTTCACCTTGGTGTATTTGAATTCATCCAGTTCTTTCCTGTTTCCTACTATCAGCCAAGTCTTAGACATTATCTCCTCCTGGTTCTGCTAAGGTAGACCCCCTACTGGTTTACCTGATTCTGTTCTATAGTCCATAATTCATATAGCAGTAGTCATATTTTACATTTTAAGGCATCATATTATGTTACTTCCTTTTTTAAAATCCTCCAGTGGGGCCCTGGCCGGTTGCTAAGTGGGTAGAGCTTCAGCGCAGTGTGCAGATGTCCAGGATTCGATCCGCTTTCAGGGCACACATGAGAAGCAACTATCTGCTTCTCTCCCCCCTCTTCCTCCTCCTTCTTTTCCCCCTTTCTTTCCCCCTTCCTCTCCCCCTTCTCTCTCTCTTCTCTCACAGCCAGTGGCTCAATTGGTTTGAGCGTCAGCTCCATGTGCTGAGGATAGCTTGGTTGATTCGAGCATCGGCCCCAGATGGGGCTTGCTGCATGGATCCGGTCGGGGTGCATGTGGGAATCTGCCTATCTTCCTTTCTTGCACTTAGAAAAAATAAATAAATAAAAATAAAAATAAATAGATAAATAAAGTCATCCAATGGCTATATCGCTCTTGAAATTGGAATTTGTTTGCCTGGTCTAGAAGACCTTGCACAACCAGCTCTTGTCAGATCTCTGCCCTCATTTCTTACCACTCTTTTCCTCTGTCAGGAATGTCCAGCTCACTGGCCTTCTTTCTTTCTTGAAACCTTTACACTAGCCTTTTCCTTTGAATGGAGTGTTCTTCCCCTGGATTTTCACATGGCTGGCTTCTTCTCATCATTCATCTTTTAACACTTATCATCGCTAATTTTTTTTGGTGTGTGTTTGTTTATTTTTTGCTCTCCCAACACTCACTCCACTACAATCCTCATGATCAAGACTTTATCTATTTTGCTCATGACTGTATTTCTAGAACTTAACATGATACCTGTTATACACTCTTCAAATACTTGATATTTTAAGAAATTGTTTTTTTAAGTTGAGATATAATTGACATATAACATTTGATTAATTATAGGTATATAACATAATGATTTGATATATGTGTATGTTGCAAAATAATTACCACAGTAAGTTTAGTTAACATCTGGGTATCACCACACATAATTACAATTTTTTTTTGTGTGTGATGAGAAGTTTTAAGATCTGATCTCTTAGCAACTTTAAAGTATACAATACAGTATCTTTAACTATAGTAGCCATGCTGTACATGACATTCCCAGGACTTATTTATTCTATAACTGGCAGTTTGTACCTTTTGACCACCTTCATCTATTTTGCTGACTTGTATCTGGCAACTGCTGATTTGTTCTCTATATCTAAAGTGTTCAGTTTTTTTCTTAGATTGTACATATAAGTGAGATTATAAGGTATTTTTTTCTGGCTGACTTATTTCACTTAACATAATGCCCTCAAGTTTTATTTGTGTTGTCTCAAATGGCACAACTTCCTTCTTTTTAATAACAAAAATATTCCACCATTTATATATATAACATTTCTTTTATCCATTATTCGTTCATCAATTGACAGTTAATTTTTTTTCCATAATGGTTGCACCATTTTACATTCTCACCAACAGTGCACAGGGGTTCTTTTTTCTCTACATTCTCACCAATACTTGTTATTTCTTGTCTTTTTGATAATAGACATTGTAACAGGGATGGTTTTGATTTGCATTTCCCTGGTGATTAGTGGTTGGGCACCTTTTCATGTACCTGTTAGCCATCTATATGTCTATGCAGATCCTCTGCTCATTTTAAAATTGGATCATGGGAGCATTTGATATCTTGCTTCCTGGCATATATCATCAGTTTGGCTCAAAAAACTCATACACATTTTTTTAATTAATTTTTTTTCTATTGAGTTGTAAAATATTTTATGTATTTTCAATATTAATCCCTCATAAGATATACGATTTTCCAGTGTTTTCTCCCATTCCTTTTCATTTTGTTGATTGTTTCCTTTGCTGTGCAGAGTGCAATTGTACTTGTTTATTTTGATGTCAAATTTAAAAAAATCATTGTCAAGATGGGTGTCAAGGAGCTTGCCCGCTATACTTTCTCCTAGGAGCTCTATGGTTTCAGGTTTTACAATCACATTACTAATTCATTTTGAATTAATTTTTGTGTATGATGTAAGGTAGTAGTCCAGTTTCTTTCTTTTGTCTTTTTTTTTTTAATTTTCAAATACATGTTTATTGTACCATATAGTCATATAATACTTCAAGTTTCAGGAGGCATTTAGGTCCAGTTTCATTTGTTTGTTTGTTTGTTTGTAGCTATCCATTTTCCTCAATCTCACTTATTGAAGATATTGTCTTTTCCCTATTATATATTTTTGGCTCCTTTGTTGTAACTTAATCGACCATATGTACATAAATTTATTTCTGGGCTCTCTATTCTATTCCATTGATCTATGTGTCTTTTATTTTAGGCCAGTACCATACTGTTTTGATCACTATAAATTTGTGATATAGTTTGAAATCAGGAATTATGATGCTTCAAGCTTTGTTCTTTCTTAAGATTGCTTTGGTTATTCGGGGTCTTTTTTGGTTTTATACACATTTTAGGATTGTTTATTTTACTTTTGTAAAAAGTACCATTGGAATTTTGATAGAGATTGCATTTAATCTGTAGATTGCTTGGATAGAATGGGCATTTTAACTATTCTTCCAATCATGAACATAGAATATCTTTCCATTTATTTGTGTCTTCTTCAGTTTCTTTCATCAGTTTCTTTCAGCTTATGGTTTTCAGTATACAGGTCTTTAATCTCCTTTACAAAATTTATTCATAGGTATTTATTCTTTTTGGTGCAATTGTAAATGGGATTTTTGAAATTTCTCTTTCTAAATAAACTCACAAAAATTAGGGGATATTTTATAGCTTCATATTCATTTTGAAAATATTTCCTAATTTTTGTGAGCAGTATATTTGTTGAAGAATGAATGATTTTGTACTCAATTCCAAACTGAATTCTGAATCAGGTTAAGACTTATCTAGACAAAGAGGGGGAGAAAAAAGAGCCAGAATTATCCAATTAGTGTGTTTCAAATGGATTATAGTTATGCAGGAGATGTTAATCTCCTCAGCCCTTGATATATACAAAGGAACAGCACCAGGAGCATCTATCCATCTCTTTGCTGAACTCCTCAGAGGGCATTTGTTACAGAGCAATGTGAGACTTCAAGTCTCATCATCCCTGTAAATAGCAACTATTTTAAAGGATAGCTGGCATTTGCTGCTCTGATGCAAGGTGCTGAGTGCAGCCCAATTAAGGCATCTACCAGCTGGGCATCTGTTTCAGGTGCCAGCTGATGCTTATTGAACGAGAGTGGAATCAACGGAACACATAATGATCCAGGAGTATCGTTAATATAGTGTATACCTGGTCTGGAAGATGAAGCAGAGAGGCTGGCAGGGGTTCCTGGTGGACACATCTTATGTGATAGACCTGAATTATTGTGTATCAAGTGCTTCTTTTTTTTTTTTTTGGCATTTTTCTGAAGCTGGAAACAGGGAGACAGTCAGACAGACTCCTGCATGCGCCCGACCGGGATCTACCCGGCACGCCCACCAGGGGCGACGCTCTGCCCACCAGGGGGCGATGCTCTGCCCATCCTGGGGGTCGCCATGTTGCGGCCAGAGCCACTCTAGCGCCTGAGGCAGAGGCCACAGAGCCATCCCCAGCGCCCGGGCCATCTTTGCTCCAATGGAGCCTTGGCTGCGGGAGGGGAAGAGAGAGACAGAGAGGAAGGTGCGGTGGAGGGGTGGAGAAGCAAATGGGCGCTTCTTCTGTGTGCCCTGGCTGGGAATCGAACCCGGGTCCTCTGCACGCTAGGCCGACTCTCTACCGCTGAGCCAACCGGCCAGGGCCTATCAGGTGCTTCTGTCTCTGCAGCTTAGATACACTTTTGGTGGGATTTAAGAGTAACTGAAGGTAACTATTATAGTACAGAGTGTAAATAAGAGCCTCTTCAATATTTTAAAATTCTTGATAATTAAAAATTTGATTGAATTTGAAATCTTTCTGCATTAGTTCAAGAACTCTCCTCCACCTCTCTCCTTGCAATGATATCCACCCACTGAACTTCTTTCCCCTTGGAAGCTTTACACTAGCTGTTCTCTCTGCCTAGAACACTTTCAATTACCAATAAAAGAGTATATGATATAATATATATATATCTTACAGAGAGTGAGAGAGAAAGAGAAAGGGACAGACAAATCAGGAAGGGAGAGAGATGAGAAGTGTCAACTCGTAGTTGAGGCACTTTAGTTCTTCACTGATTGCTTTCTCATATGTGCCTTGACTGGGGGGCTCCAGCCAAGCCAGTGACCCCTTGCTCAAGCCAGTGACCTTGGACTTCAAGCTGGCGACCCCGTGCTCAAGCCCATGAGCCAGCACTCAAGCTGGATGAGCCCGCGCTCTAGCTGGTGACCTCGGGGTGTTTGAACCTGCGTCCTCAGCATTCCAGGTCCACATTCTATCCACTCTGAGGTCAGAGGGATATTTTTAAAGTATAAATTCAATTGTGGTTTATTTTAAAAATGATTATAAAAATACTTAAAATTTTTATCTACTAACCATGAATAACATTTCTTGAGGCTGGTGGATGTTAAAAATTGAAGAGATCATCAGTAAAAATTTTGATCAGGAATTGTATGTGGCCATTTTAATTATACAGCAGATTCCTATCCTCCCTCCTTCCCTCTTTCCCAAAATAATGCAATCAAAAAACCATTAGGGCCCTGGCGGGATAGCTTAGTTGACTAGTGCATTTTCTGAAGTGCAGAGGTTGCCAGTTTGATCCCTAGTCAGGGCACATACAGGAACAGATCTATATTCCTGTCTCTCTTCCTCTCTCTAAAGTCAATAAAATAAACATTTTAAAAAAAACCATTAGGGCCTGACCAGGTGGTGGCGCAGTGGATAGAGCATCGGACTGGGATGCGGAAGGACCCAGGTTCGAGACCCCGAGGTCGCCAGCTTGAGCGCGGGCTCATCTGGCTTGAGCAAAGAGCTCACCAGCTTGGACCCAAGGTTGCTGGCTCCAGCAGGGGGTTACTCGGTCTGCTGAAGGCCCACGGTCAAGGCACATGTGAGAAAGCAGTCAATGAACAACTAAGAAGTCGCAACGTGCACAACGAGAAACTGATGATTGATGCTTCTCATCTCTCTCCGTTCCTGTCTGTCTGTCCCTGTCTATCTCTGCCTCTGTAAAAAAAAAACAAAAAAACCATTAGGTAGGGCTGAGCAGGGTAAGCATCTGCATTGGAGGGTGGAGAACGGAAGTGACAAGACTACCTGATATGGGGTATCAGAGCCTGAGTGGAGTGAGAAGGTCTGTACCAGGGGAGGGTGGTAACAGCCTGTATGGTTGTTGGGAGCTTGAGAGAAGTGAGGAGGTTTTCTGCACAACATGGTGGTGACAGTAGCAGCATGGCACAGGGTTGTTGGAAAATGAGTGAAGTGAAGAGGGTGTTTAAGTTGAGGGTGGAGTGCTAGCTCAATGATAAATGTTGGAGCCTAAGAGGAGTGAGGAGGGTTCTTGCTGGCTTGGCCCCATATGTCAGAACTTGATTGAGGTGGGAAGGGAATCTCTACATAAGGGTGGTATTGGCTTGGCATGGGGTATTGAAGCCCAGCAGGATGAGGAGGGCAGCTACATGAAAGGGACCTCTGGCAGCAGTGACAGCCCAGCAGTATAATTGAGTCTGAGCAGGATAAGGAGGACATCTTTGTGAGAAGGTGGTGGGTAGGGCGGAAAATTGATTATACATAGGTAGGATTAAGCTAATAAGTAAATATATTGAAAATAATGGGACTAGGTTTTTCCCTGTCAGAGAAAAGAGTTACAAATATGGAAAAGGAAAATATTAGAATGAACTCTGTGGTATTGGATTGGAATTGGAGGTAGTGGTGTGAACCCATGGTTTTTGATTGATTGATTGATAGGTAGATGGATAGATGTAGAAATAAATGTAAATATAAATGCATTGATTATATATATGCAATGTATGTGAATACATAATATAATGTATATGTGTTCATATATATATTCTCTATCTCTGGTAGCAGTGACAAACATCTAGTGCTCATATCTTGGTTCTTTTTATTTTTTCATTTTATTTATTTATTTATTCATTTATTCATTCAGTGAGAGGAGGGGAGGCAGAGACAGACTTCTGCATGCACCATGCACCATGACTGCGATCCATGTGGCAAGCTCACTAGGGGGCAATGCTTCACTCATCTGAAGCATTGCGCCATTGCTCAGCAACTGAGCTCTTCTTAGCATCTGAGGTAGAAGCCATGGAGCCATCCTTAGCACCTGGGCCAACTAGCTCTATTTGAGCTGTGGCTGCAGGAGAGAGAGGAGGATAGAGAGAGAGGAAGAGAAAGAAGTGAGAGGGGGGAGGGGTGGAGAAGCAGATGGGTGCTTCTTCTGTGTGCCCTGACTGGGAATCAAACCTGGGACATCCACATGCTGTGCTGATGCTCTACCACTGACCCAACTAGCCAGGGCATCTTGGTTTATAAGTACCATTTTTCACTAAAAGGAACCAAGACTCCTTGGGGAAATAGATGATTCCAGGACAGAGAATGTCCAAGATGAACCTGAAATATCTTGTTAGGCCAGCAAGTAAAAAGTGCTTAATGAATTATGGGACATATCAAAAGAACAGAGAAGTTAGCTTGAATGGGTTCCCAGTGACCAAATCTGGGATAATTAGAGCATCAAAATAATAGTAATTGCAAATTACAACCCTCTAAATAAAATAGGGATCCATGAGTCCATACTGATACAAACAAATAATTGGGGGAAAGAGAATTAATAAAGGTAGAAGGAATGACCTGAGTTAGAAAATTACCATTTAAAAAACATCATAGTAATAATTAACTCAGCCAAGAAGCATCAGTGAATACTAAAAACCAGTGGCTGAAATATTGATGAGGAAAGAGATATTATGTTGTCTCAAAATATGTCCCCCCAAAATAGTAGTTACAAAAGGGGAAAGAACAACTTTACAGTGAAGAAATCTGGCAGACAGCACCTCATTTGAGGGACTAAAATGAATAACACCAGTAATGAGACAAATACACATCTATATCATCTGATAGGATTCACTGTCACTTCAGAGACATTCCTGCCAAAAGCACATAATCGTAAACTAATGAGGAAATATCAGACATGCAAATTGAGGGATATTATACAAAATATCCAGTTTTATAATCTTCCAAAGAGTCAAGTGTATCAAAATTAAGGAAATATTGGTGTACTATTATAGATTGAAGGAGATAATGAGATATGACAACTAAATGTAACAAGTGATCCTGGACTATACATCCTTTTGCATTATTAGGACAGTTGTTGAAACTTGAATAGGTGGATTAGTTGACAGCAAAGGATCAGTATTAATTTCCTTATTGTGATGGTTGTATTATGGTTATGTCCTTGCTTATAGCAGTTATAAAGTTTTAGCGTGGGCACTGGGACATATGTTGGCAATTTATCTTCAACTCTTTCAGGAAAAGAGATTATTGTTGCAACTCTTCAATAAGTTTGGAATTATTTCAAAAGAAAAAGAAAAAAGTTATGTTTAAATGAGCAAGCTGAAATTTCTTATTAAAATGTTTTAGTATCTTATAAAATATCTTCACTACTGAATTTTTTTCAGCATGTCTCATATAGTACCTTAAATTCTTTCCAGTTTATCCTTTGTGTTGAATATTTTTTGTTTCCACCATGATATAAAAAAGGCTATGAAACATTTTAGGCAGAAGGAGTCACATATGTGAAGGCCTGGAGTTCAGAAACCATGACTTTTAGGAGAATTACTAGCAATTCTGCATGTCTAGAAAGTGTGGAATTGGTGTGTGTGTGTGTGTGACAGCTGTCAAGGGAAAGGACATCTAACAACCTCAGCTGGATGGTTCACTAACATAGGAACATAAGATAATTCACTTCAGTGGCCCTGATACTGATAACCCAACAGCACATTAGCAAGGATGCCCCCAAACTGGTATGGACAACCCTTTGTTTAGAAACTGCCTGAGGATGCTTCTTGACCTGAGTTTAATCAGAAATTGCCCTAAATTTGTGCTTGTAGGAGGTATTTCTCAGAAATATGAAGAGGAATGGAGAAGGTAGACTCTTGTCATATTTGTTTTCAAATAATTTAGCAAAAAGGACCACCTTACAAAAGATACATGCAATAGAATAACTTATTGAAATATTAATTTGCCTTTTGCTCCCAGTTTTCCTCCCCTATTCCAAGAATGTTTTTCTGCTTTCTTTCTCTGAGCTTTTGTTCAGCCAGGCCAAATCAGAAGTACAACTGCCTTTTGTGTTTTAAAGCCTGAACTCATTGAAGGGTTTATGCAAGGTGGTCCTGGAGGAGAGAGGAAAGAGGCAAGAGCCCAGGAGGGAGTGTCAACTATGGAGACCTCAAAGAGTGATTTATTTGGAGAGGGAGGGCTCCATGAAGTTAGCAGGAACTAGAATCTAGTCCCTCTGTGAACCTCTTTTGCAACCACCTGAGGCTACGGTTTGTCCCCTGTGGAATGGCTTTGTATACAGTGAGAACCTGAAACTTTGGTGTTGGGGTTTATAGCCATGGTAAAGAGCCCCAGCTCAAGCTGGGAGGCAAGTTTCAGGAAGCATCAGAGCCACTTTCCTGCAAGAGACTAGGTGGTCTTTGACAAAGAGCCTATCAGCAGTGACAAATTGGACCAAAGATCAGAGGGCTGTTCTTAAGTATTCTGGATAATGTAAAACCTGACATCTGCCTGAGGGATAGAATTTGAGGTTAAATTTTCATCACCCTGAGGAGAGGTGGCTTAAGATGAGACTTAATTTTATAATTGAAAAATATGACATTTCCTTCATACTTAAAAAGTAACTTTCATACTCACCATATACATTTAAAGCTCTCAAGATCTGGAAGAAATTATAGACAAAAAAATTTGTTTTTTTCCAGAAAAATTAATCATAAGTCTTTTTTTAAAAAAGATTTTTATTTATTGATTTTACAGAGAAAGGAGATATGGGTGAGGGGTTCGAGCCATAAGTATCAACTCATAGTTGCTTCTTTTCAGTTGTTTATTGCTTGCTGTATATGCCTTCACTGGGCAAGCCAAGGGTTTTGAATCGGCAACCTCAGCATTCCAAGTCAACACTTGACTCACTGCGCCACCATAGGCCAGGCAGCATAAGTCTTTTATTGTACCTTTTCTGTGAGAGAATTGAGATATTTCAGTTTGATATATGCCTCCAGATATTTTTTCCCTTTTTTTAAATTTCAATGGGTGGCATTGATTAATTAAGGCACATAGATTCAGAGAAAACATCTCCAGGTTATTTTGACAATGATTATGTTGTATACCCATCACCCAAAGTCAAATTGTGCCTCCAGATATTAATGACAGATGAATTCAGGATGCCTCAACCAGCTTGGGTTTTTATTATTCTCCCTTACCCAGAAGCTAAAGTGGTGGAAAGGAGGGATACAAGCCAGTCTGACATTTGGTCGACGCAGGTATCTTTCTGTTCTCTCCCCTTTTCCATCCAGTGCTCCCTGACCTGACTTGGGAGTGGGAGCAGGTCTAGGATGAATACCAGTTTAATTCCAGTTTTCTTGCAGTTTGATCTTCTAGATGCAAAATACCATTCAAATACCAAAATCTTATATATATATATATATATATATATATGCATATATATATATTTGTATGGCTAAGTATATCACAAATTTAATTTTAATTGAGTTTTAGGAAGGATAGAAACATCAATTTGTTGTTCTACTTATTTATGCATTCTTTGGTTGATTCTTGTTTGTGCCATGTAGTTTGAACCAGGAGAAACTTAGCCCCAAGACTTCCTTTGGATAAATGATGACTAGAAGAATAGAATGATGACCCAAGTCCTGCTTTAACAATGTTTTTATTTCCTAAAAAGAAAGTTCATACAGAAACTATATAAGCAAGAGTGTTATGAGCTAAATCATGTGTGAAATAGCCAGTTGACCATAGATTAGAAACTGTGACTCTATCACTGTCTGTGTGACCCTAGGCATATCATTTCAACTCCCTAGGCCACATATGTTACATGAAGTTTTGGATTGGATGACCAATAATGGGTCCTTCTGTGCTCTATTCTTCTTATGATTCTAGAATGTAGAATAAGAAGATTTTTTTAAATGTTGAAATACAAGGTGATAAAGAGCCTTATCTACAGTAAATGCTTAGATATAATGGAACTTATTTTTGGTGGAACTTTTGAATGTGCCAGTAAGATTTTAATGCTGATTTATCAAAACCATGCACAAAACCTTGTGATGGAACTTATAAAATGTGTATCTTTTGGTTGGATACAGTAGACAATCATATCAGAGCTTGGAGAAAAATAAATCCTCCCAAACCAATGATGAGAATTATCAATTTATTAGAATTTGAACATAATTATATAGTTTTAATTATAGAAAGAAACCCCTTTAATTGATACTGATGAATAAAAGTGCTTCATATGTTATTTCAGAAGCTGGAAAATAGACCATATTTAGAATCCTGGGCAGCAAAGTAAAATAGATTTCAGGTAAATTTAGGGTGTACACATAGCCAATCCCAAACAAATCACTGCTATATACACTGAGACTTTTCAGCCAGTGATTATCATATGGAATAGGTTTCTCAAGGAGCATATGATTGTTGGTTTCATAGCTGCTGATTTCATCATCCCACTGTTACTCATATAAATCTTGACTAATTATTTTTATTTTTTACTGCTTTTAGTTGGGAAAAAAAGGTGTATAATTTTTCTCTAATGTTAATGTGCCAAAATTATAATAGATATCACTTAAAAATGTTTAGATCCTGAATGATTCAGAAAGGCTTTTACATAATCTGAATTCATTGAACAACTACACCTAAATACTACTCTTGCAGCTTGCAGAGTAGATTAACCTGTTCTTTGCTTTGTTCAGTGTATACTTAGAAATGTGGAAGGACTAGATTCCTGAGGACTCAAAATGTATATGGTGGTATGAATGTTGCTTCCCTCACAGGTCTGAGACTAGAACGCTTCACAAATCTTATAATGAGTTGCCATTTTTTTGGTTGATGGAAATTTGATCTCAAATAATGTGAATTATTTCCCTTTTCTGTTTAAAGTTAGGAAGGGAAGCTTTTAAAATTGTTATCCACATTTCCAGTTAAACTACAGGCTGAAACAGTAAGTTGAAAATGGACTTAACAGGTATGATTAAAAACTTGATTTTCACATTGATTTGCTGAAGGAAATACTCAAAAAAGTTTGAAGTTCTTACTGCACTAAGTAAAAACAATGCTCTAATAACATATAAACTTTTAAAGTTAGTATAAATAAAAGCCATAAAATTCAAAACCAAGTTAATTTATGTAATTTTAAGGAATGTAATTCTGTGACCCTGTTAATGAATTCATAGGTAAAATCACTAAAACTGGTGTAAGCTTGCCTAGAGAAATCAAGGCAAGATGTGTATGGCCAGCTTTGCAGGTACAAATGCACTGAGGTCTCATACCTCTGAACATGGACACTGAAAATACTCCTTTTCTAGGTTGATGTACTAGTTTGCTATGACTGTCATAAACGAAGTACCACAGACTGGTGGATTAAACAGAAATTAATTTTCTCGCAGTTCTGGAGGTTTGAAGTTCAGGATCAATGTGCCAGCAGAACTGGATTCTTCTGAGACCTGTCCTTGGCTTGAAAGTGCCACCACTTGTTGTCTCTTCTCATGGTCATATCTCTGTGCACATGTAGCCCTGGTGTCTCATCCTCTTCTTTTTTTCTAAACGTGGAATTCATTAAAAATTTTTTTCAACTTCAGTTGAAGTATTATTTTGTTCTAGAGTCATCCTCCCTTTTTTTTTTTTTAAACAGAGACAGAGAGAGGCAGAGAGAGGAACAGACAGACAGGAACAGAGAGAAATGAGAAGCATCAATCATCAGTTTTTCGTTGCGACACCTTAGTTGTTCATTGATTGTGTTCTTATATGTGCTTTGACCGTGGGCCTTCAGCAGACCGAGTAACCCTTTGCTTGAGCCAGCGACCTTGGGTCCAAGCTGGTGAGCTTTTGATCAAACCAGATGAGCCCACACTCAAGCTGGCGACCTCGGGGTCTCGAACCTGGGTCCTCTGCATCCCAGTCCGATGCTGTATCCACTGCTCCACCGTCTGGTCAGGCCGAGTCATCTTCCTCTTACAAGGACACCAGGTATATTCACCCTACAGACATCTTAATTAGCCTTTGACTCTGAAATTCAGTGCAACTTCCTCCTTTCACAGGTCATTCCTCTTCTTCAGTATTTACCACATGGTTTTGGGGTCTCTTGGTCACAGAATGTCTCATCCTAGGTACCACTCCATGTATCTTGCTTGGCACAGAAAGGTTCAGTAAATGGAAGCCATTATATTAATTTTCTTGCATTGTCACTTGAGGATAAGGCCTTGGGTGCTCAGTCAGCTCCCAGGCTGATATTAAAAACCTATAAAAAGCTAACAATTTAGGTGCGAAGAAAGCAAGTATAATAACGTAAACTAAATGTATAAAATGTGTTCACTGAAGTAAAATGAAAATGTCTGCTTGTGGGAGTGCGCGAAGGGAGGCTGAGACGGAGGGCTTCATGGACCGCCAAAGGGTGGCCTCGGTTGCAATGTACGAAGCGATTTTGGCACATTCCTGTCCTTTACATCGCCTCGGGCTCTCTTTTGCGCAGGGCCACGTGCCAATGTCTTGAATCGCGCGTCGAGCCCACTGTAAACGGCTAATAACCGCTTTCCACCCTCCATCTTTGTGCTGACAGGAGGGGCGAGAACGCCAGGCGTAGCGGTCCGGTCGAAATGCGGCGGGTAAATCCAGGCCCTCAAGCCCAAGTTAAGTTTTCAAAAGCACCGCGCATGGCGTCCCTGGCCGCACCGGTTGGAAACAGCCCTCAGAGCGCCGCCGCTCACCGGTCCTTCCAACCTCCCGGCCAAGCCCAGGGCTAGAGCAGTTCGTAGGCCAATCCCGCACACAGAGGGCGTTGAGGCCAGTGCGCTCCGGTGAGCGCGCCCGTCCAGCGGCTGAGGAAAACGGAAGTGGGTGTGAGCGGGTCGCGGTGATTGGCTGAAGTTACATGTCTCTCACGGGGCTGGCGCGAACACCACTGCGGAATTGGGCGAGGGATACGCAAGGGGAGGGGTAAAGTCATTAGGAACAGCCGTGGTGCTGGGGAAAATAAAACGCGGAGGTGCATGGAGGGTAGGGAGAGTCCCTTGTCAGGGTACACTGCAGAGCTCGCGGGTGAAGAGGGTGGGAAGAGGCACGGCAGAAGCAGAGCGGAACGAGTGCTTGAATATACCTCGGAGGGCGGGGAGTCCGTGATCGAGAGCGGCGCTGCGGCTCGGTAGGCGGGACTAAAGGAGCAAGGTGGGGATTGGCGAGCAGCCCTGGGCTGCCGTACGTCGGCGGTGACGTACGCCTCGGGGAGGGTGCGCGCGCGTTCAGCGGCCTCTTTGTGTGGTGCCCAGCTAAGGGAGCGGAGGTGGTGGTGGCTGTGGCGGTACAGCGGCCTTGGTTGTCTTCCAGGCTCCTCGGCTCGTCCTCTAACCGGCACCTCTCCCCTTCCCTCCCCCTTCCTTTTTTCCTCCTTCCCTTCCCTTCCCTTCTTCCCTTCCCTGCCGGTGACCGGCGGTAGCGGCTCCAGCAACGGCTGGGCCCAGGTTGTGAAGAGGCCTTAACCAACGGTAACGGCGACGGCGAAACCTCGGAGCTCGCAGGGCGGGGGGAAGGCCCGGGCCTTGGAGATGGAGAATTCGCAGTTGTGTAAGCTGTTCATTGGCGGCCTCAATGTGCAGACGAGTGAGTCGGGCCTGCGCGGCCACTTTGAGGCCTTTGGGACTCTGACGGACTGCGTGGTGGTGGTGAACCCCCAGACCAAACGCTCCCGTTGTTTCGGCTTCGTGACCTATTCTAATGTGGAGGAGGCCGATGCCGCCATGGCCGCTTCACCCCATGCTGTGGACGGCAACACCGTGGAGCTGAAGCGGGCGGTGTCCCGGGAGGATTCGGCGCGGCCCGGTGCCCATGCCAAGGTTAAGAAGCTCTTTGTTGGGGGCCTTAAAGGAGACGTGGCTGAGGGCGACCTGATCGAGCACTTCTCGCAGTTTGGCACCGTGGAAAAGGCCGAGATTATTGCCGACAAGCAGTCGGGCAAGAAGCGCGGCTTCGGCTTTGTGTATTTTCAGAATCACGACGCAGCAGACAAGGCCGCGGTGGTCAAGTTCCACCCGATCCAGGGCCATCGCGTGGAGGTGAAGAAGGCTGTCCCCAAGGAGGATATTCACTCCGGCGGGGGCGGTGGCTCCCGGTCCTCGCGAGGCGGCCGAGGCGGCCGGGGTCGCGGCGGTGGTCGTGATCAGAACGGCCTGTCTAAGGGAGGTGGCGGTGGTTACAACAGCTACGGTGGTTACGGCGGCGGCGGCGGCAGCTACAATACCTACGGAGGCGGCGGCGGCGGTTCGTCCTACGGTGGGAGCGACTACGGTAACGGCTTCGGCGGCTTCGGCAGCTATAGTCAGCACCAGTCGTCCTATGGGCCCATGAAGAGCGGCGGCGGCGGCGGCGGAGGCAGCAGCTGGGGCGGTCGCAGTAACAGTGGACCTTACAGAGGTGGCTATGGTGGTGGGGGTGGTTATGGAGGCAGTTCCTTCTAAAATTTAAGTTCCCGGGAGTGGATATAGGGGCAGCCCTTTTCAGGGACCCAACTTGAGTCAGTTCCCCTCCCACCGCCTTCCCTGTTTTGCCCTTGGGGGAGCCGCTTCTAAGGCTGCTTACCCTTGGGGGTGTTGCCCTATTTGCCTGCCACCTCTCGTCTCCCTCCGAAGATGGACTGCCCCACATACACATTTTGTGTTACAGTTATTGATGGACTCTATTTTTTTATTATTACTTGGACCTTGGTCGTTTTTATACTAGCAAAATGTCTTGTTTTAATTTGTGTTTTTTTTGGGGGGGGATTGGATTGAACTTGCTGATTCTGTAGCAAAACCTGGGTGGGGGTTGGGGTGGGGGTTTAGTTTACTTTGTTGTAAGGACTTGATATCTGGCTACGGCGTTTTCTATGAAATCTACTTGGATCCCATGCCTGAAATTTGGAAGCATATGTACAAAAATCATTTTTACGTTTTATTTTTAATAAATCATTGTGTTTGACCATACATGTCTAACATTTTTTTTTCTAGGATCCATTCCATACCCTTTTAAAGGGATATTGAATTTTTTTCGTGTAAATTCTTAATTTTAATGTGTACTTAGAGAAACTTTTAAAAGGTCCTGTCCCCCCCCACCCCCATTTGTCCTGCTAGTGACGTGTTGAATTTTATCCCTTTACAGGCAAAACTTTTGAAATGGTGGATGTGGCCTTTTCATATCTTTAAAGTTTCTGTGCATCCATCTCTTGTACTAAAAAGTATTTGCTTATCATCTTGACATTGGTTACTTCCTTCTATGAGAATTTATTTTAAAGTATGTACTGTGTAATTCTAAAGAAATATTTTGTGTTAAGCATGTGTTTCCATTCATAGAAACTGTTTAAAAATTTTCAGATGGCCTAGTTTCATCCCTATTATTGGTGTGTCTGTAACGAATGGTTACAATGAGGGTTGTATTTTACCCTAATATTAAATGCATTTTTGTATTTTCAGAGCAGGTTTCAGCATTTTTCCTATAACTGCTGTCCTCATGGAAGTCCTTCCCCCTAACGTTTATAGCGCCATCTACTGGCAGAATGGCAGTATATGTGCAAAACAATTTGTTAAAAAAATTGTTTAGGACAATTTCATCAGATTTAGAAGTTTTGCTATCAAAAATATGTGCAGACTTTGGTTACACATTTACTTGTAACTAAGGTGGGCTTTATAGGAATGTAGTTAACAGTCCATATCACAGATTTCCTTTTTACATGAGATTTGGAAATGTAAATTGCTACGCATAGCTTGGGCAATGGCCTCAAATTGCTATGACAACTAATGAACCAGCTACTGTACTGGTACCTTAGGTGCAAGTTGTAAAGCAAAATATCTGTATTCTGCTTGGTTAACAAAATGTATATTTGTGGCCCTTTCATGCAATGGATTTCAAGTTGTTTATAAAAAAACAAAAAACTGATAACAGGAGAAAATTTCCTTCGTGGATGAAATATAGAATAGCAACATTTATGGATATCACAAATAAAGAATTCAGTTCTTTACATGATGGAGTGAGAGTATGTATAACGCTGTGGGTGGGTTCAGAGTACCTATTACCTAGTATATTTAATGTTCTAAGATATTTGGCTTGAATCTTGCAGTTGGTAGTCATATTAAGCTTTCTGAAGGGGAGATTATTGGCTTAAAAGAATATTTTACCATTGACCTCTTTTTTATTTCTCATATATATATATATTTAAAAATTTTTATTTTAATTTTTTTTTTATAAGATTTAATTCTTTGCCAAAATTTTTTTTCCTAATTGCCAGGGCTCTACTTTCAAGAGGAAGAAAGGTCAAGATTGCTAGGCTAGATCATGGCTGCTCTGTTGTCACTTTGACAAAGGGTAGCTGATTCTTGGTATAAATATATGTCTCCTGTGATAAATGGGATAGATGTTTTTGCATATTGAATAAACAGTCAAATCTTGCTCTCAAATGGTTTTACAGTTTCCTTATATTTGTTTTATTTTTCACTTTTAGTGAAACACTACATGTGAACTTCATTTGGTAATTTGGTCTAACATTTTGAGGGCCTCTGGGAGACAGACTGATATGGTTAAATGTTTTGTTGTAATTGTTACTCTGCTTGCCTTTTACTTAGTTTTAGTGGGACGATCTATTTTTTTTCAGGGTCATTTGGAATAGACCACCTTTTGGAGAGCTTTAAAAGTGATAACCTTGTCATTTTGGATTACAACAGTGATTTTAAAAAGTTTAAATGAATAACGTAAAAGTATTTCCTGTTTGCTAGAAAATCGAGTTGGTGTTCTGTTTCTAGTCATTGTCGTATATCTGTCTTTACAGATTTCTGTAATTTGGATTGGTATTTAGGAAGGCAAAAAGCATAATGGGATTTAGTCTTTCCAGAATTCCTCTTATCAACTTATGCAAACATTTTTGGCTTGTGGGATTTGTTTAGGGGAGGTAAGCAACCAGTTGGTAGGCTTTGATCTCTTTCATCTATGGGAACTATCTAAATGTTATTCAAATTTATTTTTCTTTTTAATGATGTTCAAATTTAAGAACTCATGGAACCCTGACCAGGCAGTGGCACAGTGGATAGAGTGCTGGATTAGGAAGCAGAGGATTTGGGTTCGAAACCCTGAGGTTGCCAGCTTGAGTGCGAGCTCATCTGGCTTGAGCGCGGGGTCACTGGCTTGAGTGTGAGATCATAGACATAACCCCATGGTCACTGGCTTGAAGCCCAAGGTCGCTGGCTTGAGCAAGGGGTCACTCGCTTTGTTTGTTGCAGTCCTCTGGTCAAGGCACATATGAGAAAGCAATCAGTGAATAAGATGATGCAACGAAGAATTGATGCTTTTCATCTCCCTTCCTGTCTGTCTGGCCCTGTGACTGTCCAAAAAAAAATCCACCCAACAAAACTCATGGAAGTAGGCGGTACAGAATCTAGTAAGTATTGCAAACAATTTTTGTGCTATGCTTTAACTTGAAAGTTTAGCAAAATGAAAACCTGTTTTTTTTTTTGTCTATTGTGAAGAACATGCAATTACCATATTTTTATTATAAATTCAGTGGTACTCAGTTAAAAGTGATTTAAGAGGTATTTAAAAATTGATAGTATTTTTGGATATTAAGCTTGCAAGTGGTTATAGTGGTAACTATCAAATCAATTGATAACATGGGTGCTTCCTATTTAAATATACTTCACAATGAATTTTTGTTTTTAAACAAGGTTAAAAGATTGAGGATGCTTGAGAATTTGGCAATTATAATTATTTCCCTCAAGACCAGAAGTGACTTACTTGGTTTGTACTTTATTTACCTATTAAGTGTGCTTAATTTTCTCATTAGAGAATTTGTGTTTAACATTAAATATTGTATGCCTGTGTCTTTGCTGATTGAAAATGGGTGTTTGGATATTGAATTAACCTGAGCAGAAAGGCATCTAGACGTAGGGATTTTGCTCAAAAGGACAACATTTTCACTGAGGGTAAGTCTCTTCCATTTTAACTAACTTTCTGAGTCAGTGAAGATTTTGATCACTGGGGAAAATTCCTTCTACCTATTTCAGAAGGCCCTATTTTGTTTCCTTCTGAAATAGGGCAATAAAGACCACCTCCAAACTAATGGAGGACAGTGCTTTTTCCTAGTGTCTTCGTGCTAGTTAATTTAATGTGCCTTTGTCTAATGCTTTCTATTGAAAGTGAATTTACATTGTAAAAGATTTTCCAATTAAAAGTTTCTTGAACAAATAAAGCCAAAGAACTTAAATACTTTGCACTATATGTTACTTAGAAAATTATAGTATTGCATAAATATTTGGATTGTACTTAAAGTCATAGATGATACCGGTATTACAGGGAAATAGAAAATTCAGAAATCTTACTGAATCTTTTTGGGGTTAATGTATTTTAAAAAGTAATTATTAGAACTAAACAAGTGCTTATAAACTGAACTAAAAAAAGTGAGTAAAAGTCCTACCTATGTGATCAAACACCTTTCTCAAGGATAATCTTTAATAGGTATGTATTCATCTAGACCAGGGGTCAGGAATCTTTTTGGCTGAGAGAGCCATGAACGCCACATATTTTAAAATTCCGTGAGAGTCCCTGGCCGGTTTGATCAGTGGTAGAGCGTCAGCCTGGCGTGCGGAAGTCCCGGGTTCGATTACTGGCCAGGGCACACAGGAGAGGCGTCCATCTGCTTCCCCACCCCTCCCCCTCTCCTTCCTCTCCTGCAGCCAAGGCTCCATTGGAGCAAAGATAGCCTGGGCGCTAGGGTTGGCTTCATGGCCTCTGCCTCAGGCGCTAGAATGGCTCTGGTTGCAACAGAGCCATGCCCTGGATGGGCAGAGCATCGCCCCCTGGTGGGCGTGCCAGGTGGATCCCTGTTGGGCCCATGCAGGAGTCTGTCTGACTGCCTCCCCGTTTCCAGCTTCAGAAAAATACAAAAAAAAAAAAAAATTAATTCGGTAAGAGCCATACAACGACCCGTATACATTACGCATTATCCAATAAAAGTTTAGTGTTGTCCTGGAAGACAGCTGTGATTGGCTCTAGCCACCCACAATCATGAACATGAGCGGTAGGAAATGAATGGATTGTAATACATGAGAATGTTTTATATTTTTAACATTTTTTTAATTAAAGATTTGTCTGTGAGCCAGATACAGCCATCAAAAGAGCCACATCTGGCTCGCAAGCCATATTCCCGACTCCTGATCTAGACCTTTTTTGTATGCACTTAATGTTAATTAAAAAAAAAAAAAGACTACAGCCTGACCAGGCAGTGGTGCAGTGAATAGAGCATCACACTGGGATGCAGAAGAACTAAATTTGAAATTCCAAAGTTGCCAGGTTGAGTGCGGGGTCATGGGATCATAGACATGACCCTGTATCGTGACTTGAGGCCAAGGTTGCTGGCTTGTGCAATGGGTCACTTGCTCTGCTGTAGCTCCCCAGTCAAGGCACATATGACAAAGCAATCAATGAACAACTAAGGAGCCGCAACAAAGAATTGATGCTTCCCTTCCTGTCTGTCCCTCTCTTATTCTCTGTCACAAAAAAATTATAGTTTTGCAATTTATATATATATTAGCATTCTTACATAGCAAGATAAATAAACCATTCTTTTTAATGTCTATATTTCACAGTACAGCTGTACCATAACTTAAAACATTCCTTTGTTGATGAATGTTAGTTTTCCTCCATTTACTTATTTTTTAAATAAGTATTGTTAGTTTTTTAAAAAGTTGATTTTACAGAGGAGAGAAGCGGGAGACGAGAACTATCAACTCATAGGTACTTCACTTTAGCTGTTCATTGATTGTCGTATGTGCCTTGCCCAGGCAAGCCTAGGATTTCAAACCTGTGACCTCAGCATTCCAGGTTGATGCTTTATCTACCTTGCCACCACTGACCAGGCACTCTCCATTTATTGCTGTTAAGAATAAATCAGTGGGCCTGACCTGTGGTGGCGCAGTGGGATAAAGCGTCGACCTGGAACACTGAGGTCGCCGGTTCGAAACCTTAGGCTTGCCTGGTCAAGGCACATATGGGAGTTGATGCTTCCTGCTCCTCCCCCTTCTCTCTGTCTCTCTCTCTCTCTCCTCTCTCTCTAAAAAAATCAATAAATAAATAAAAAAAAGAATAAATCAGTGATTATTATCCTTGCTAATGTTTTTACTTGTCAGATATACACTTAGTTGATGAGATGGCTACTGTCGAGTTAATATGTGCTAGATAATTCAGCAGTTTTCTGGTGTTTTTCAGTTTTCAGAGAAAGGTTTGTACTCTGGTGGTTTTTAAAAAAATCATTGGTGGTTTTTTGTTTTATTAATAGTGAGAAAGAGAGATAGGGAGAGAGATGAGAAGAATCAACTTGTAGTGCCTCACTTTAGTTGTTCTACTGATTGCTTCTCAAACGTGCCTTGACCAGGAGGCTCCAGCTGAGCCAGTGACCCTTTGCTCAGGCCAGCAACCTTGGGCTCATGTCAGTCATCTTGGGCTTCAAGCCAGTGACAATGGGATCATGTCGATGATCCCTCGCTCAAGCCTGTGACCCTGTGCTCAAGCTGGTGAGCCTGTGCTCAAGCTGGATGATCCCGTGCTCAAACTGGAGACTTCGGGGTTTTGAACCTGGACCTCAGTGGCCGAGCTTGATGCTCATTGCACCACTACTGATCAGGCCATTGTTGGCTTTTTAAAGCCTTAGGGTTAATTCAACTAAAATATTTTACTGAAAATAGTCAAAGCTAGATTGTATATAATAAAACAGTTAATGGTTAGTCTTCCCCTTTTGTTTTTCCTAGTTTTACTGCAGAGATATTTGCCAGTTTTCCATATGATATCTACATATATCACTTAGATAACTTTACTGTCTAAAGAAATAAGGTGGAAAAAGTTACCAATTACTGTGTTTGTTTTATGCCTTGCCTGTTAAGCACTTTGTATGCATCATTTATTTTAGTTTTCATAATAATTCTATGAGGAGATCCTAATATCTATGTTGCATATTAGCTACAGGCTTACCTAATATACAGTGTGTCCGTAAAGTCATGGTGCACTTTTGACCAGTCACAGGAAAGCAACAAAAGACGATAGAAATGTGAAATCTGCACCAAATAAAAAGAAAACTCTCTCAGTTTCATACCTATTCAGTGCAGTTCAATGTGGGCTCACGCACAGATTTTTTTAGGGCTCCTTAGGTAGCTATCCCATATAGCCTCTACAGATTTGTCACTGACTGATGGCCTACCAGAATGGGGTTTCCCCACCAAACTGCCGGTTTCCTTCAACTGCTTATCCCACCGAGTAATGTTATTCCTATGTGGTGGCGATTCGTTATAAACGCACCGATATTCATGTTGCACTTTGGTCATGGATTCGAATTTAGCAAGCCACAGACCACACTGAACTTTCCACTGTACTGTCCACATCTGGAATGGCATGGCCGTAGGCTGCTCTGCTGTATACAGGGTGTTACGTCATCATCTGCGCATGCACACATGTTGCCACATCATCCTACTGAAACTAGGAGGGTTTTCCTTTTATTTGGTGCAGATTTCACATTTCTATTGTCTTTTGTTGCTTTCCTGTGACTGGTGAAAAGTGCACCATGACTTTACGGACACACTGTACTGTATTTCCCCATGTATAAAACGCTCCCATGTATAAGATGCACTGTAATTTTGGGGCCCGAAATTTGAAAAAAAATGGATTACATGAAGTTATTGAACTCAAATTTTATTCATAAAATTAATACAATTCCTCATCCACACAAAAAAGTGGGAAATGCAAGTAAAAAAACTACAACCACTGTATAAGACACACCCAGTTTTTAGGCCTCAAATTTTTTGGAAAAGGATACGTCATATATGGGGAAATGTGGTAAATAATTTGCTTAAGATCATATAGCTACTGAGAAACAAGAAACAGGTGTCTTTAAAATTTTTGTTTTAGAGGAGAGAGAAAGGAGATGGAGTGGGAAGCATCAACTCAGTACTTTCATGTTTGTTTGTTTTTTGACAAAGGGACAGATAAGGACAGGAAGGGAGAGAGATAAGTATCAGTTCTTCATTGTGGTGTCTTAGTTGTTCATTGACTGCTTTCTCATATGTGCCTTGAGGAGAGGGCGGGGGCGGGCAGGCTACAGCAGAGCAAATGACCCCTTGCTCAAGCCAGCGACCTTGGGTTTCAAACCAGTGACCTTTGGGCTCAAGCTAGCAACCACAGGGTCATGGCTTTGATCCCATGCTCAAGCCAGCAACCTTGCGTTCAAGCTGTTGAGTCTGTGCTCAAGCCGAATGAGTCTACGCTCAAGCTGGCAACCTTGGAGTTTCAAATTTGGGTCCTCATATGTGCCTTGACCGTGCAAGCCTGGGGTTTAAAACTGGCGACCTCAGCATTCCAGGTCAACACTTGATTCACTGTGCCACCACAGGTCTGGTAACAGGTCCGGTAGAAACAGGAACCTTTTTTTTTTTTTTTTTTTTTTTAATAGAGGAGGGGAGATAGACTCTCATGCACTCCAGTCAGCATCTGCTGGGCAACCCCTGTCTGGGGCTGATACTGGAACCAACTGAGCTATCCTCAGCGCCTGGGTCTGATGCTCAAACCAATCAAACCACTGGCTGCAAGAGGGGAAGAGAGAGAGAAGGAGAAAGGGGAGGGGAAGAAAAGAGAAGCAGGTGGTTACTTCATGTGTACCTCGACTGGGGATCAAACCCAGCACCTCTGTATGCCGGGCCAGTGCTAACTGAGCGAACTGGCCAGGGTATGATGTGAACTTTTACCATTTAAAAGTATGCATATTTCCCAGTGTGTGCTATTAATTTCATCAGGTATTGATTACCTTCTTTGTGCAAAACATCTAGGATCTGGAGATGATACAGCAGTGAGTCAAAATATGGTTCCTGTCTTCAAATAACTTGCATTCTGGTTGGAATTTTCTTTCTTTTGAAATGATGTGGCCCTGGCCAGTTGGCTCAGTGGTAGAGCGTGGGCCTGGTGTGTAGGAGTCCCGGGTTCGATTTCCAGCCAGGGCACACAGGAGAAGTGCCCATCTGCTTCTCCACCCCTCCCCCTCTCCTTCCTCTCTGTCTCTCTCTTCCCCTCCTGCAGCCAAGGCTCCATTGGAGCAAAGTTGGCCCGGGTGCTGAGGATGGCTCTATGGCCTCTGCCTCAGGCGCTAGAATGGCTCTGGTTGCAATGCCCCAAATGGGCAGAGCATCGCCCCCTGGTGGGCATGCCCGGTGGATCCCGGTCAGCACATGCGGGAATCTGACTGCCTCCCCATTTCCAACTTCAGAAAAATACAAAAAAAAAGAAAGAAGAAGAAGAAAAAAAAGAAATGATGTACCCATTTTCAGTGTTGTGGCACCATCTCAGATTGTTCATATACAAACAATTTGGAGTTAGTCTCATTGTCATTTCATGTCCATTCTCTGATTAAAATTAAAGCTCCACTTGAACTTCATTGATTACTTGTTTGGATACCATATGAAGGTGCATTTTTTTCTTTGATGCTTATATTGCAAAGTAATTTGCCTTAGAGTAGGCATCTGTTTTAATATTTTATAGTCCTTAACGACATAAATTTTAGCATCTAATAGACCAGGTTCCATTCCTGACCTTGGACAAATTAGCCTGAACCTCAGTTTTCTTTTCTTTAAAAAGGAGAGACTACTAGTATTGCCTGTGTCACAGGGTTGAACAGATTTAGTGAAAGAATGCTTATAAAGCTGAATAGTAATGATAGTATTAGAATCTCTTAAGAGGTGTGATGCACTAGGAAAAGGTATATCTTTATTTCATCCCCATCCCAACCGCATGGTATTTTCACAGTTGAATAACTTGAAAAGAGTAGTGATGTAATCATATGTAGTCCTAGTAACTGAGATTTGGGATTTTTTTGTTCTTTGTGGCAGAGACACAGAGAGACAGGCAGGAAGGGAGAGAGATAGGAAGCATCGATTCTTTTTGGCTCTTTAGTCTCTTCAGTTGTTCATTGATTGCTTTCTCATATGTGCCTTGACTGGGTAGCTACAGCAGAGTGAGTGACCTCTTGCTCAAGCAAGCAACCTTGGGCTTCAAGCCAGCCACCATGGGGTCATGTCTATGATCCCATGCTCAAGCTGGTGAGCCCGCACTCAAGCTACAACCTCAGGGTTTTGAACCTGGGTCCTCCATGTCCTAGTCCAACAGTCTATCCACTGTGCCACCACCTGGTCAGGCCTGAGATTTGGTTTTTAACCTAGGCTCTTGACTTGCTGGCTGAACTTGGATGTGGGAACTCTCATACCTCTGCTGCTTCAACTCTAGTATAAATATTAACCATGTTAGCTATCTGTAAGCGTTTAAGTACTTATTACTATAGAGAAGATATAAGTAATGTTAATGTTAAGGAGAGGTGACTTCCAGGTAAGATTTTAAAAAGTGCTGTGGAGGATATAGCATTTGACCTAAAAAATTGGTCATAAGAAGAATGGGGGAGGTAATTTTAGGTAGAGGGACACATAGGCAGAGACATGGAGCATATAAAGGGAAGTATGCTTACTGTGTGCTACATAGTGTACTAAGTACATTTAGAAATGTTATCATTGGATCCATTCAATAATCCACCTTATAGATAAAGGATAAAGTAGCTGAAGTTTATCTCAGAAAGGTGATGTAAATGCCAAGAATACTCAGCTGGTGCAGTGATTGAGCTGGGAATTGAATCCACATTTTACTTTTGCGTTGGTCATACACTTTTAACTAACCTTCATTTGCTTCCAAATACAAGTGACTAATTTGTACTAAGGATAGAGAAGAGTTATGGGAAATAAATTGGGAAAAGTACAACTGCATACTGAGGTCTTTGAGTAGTATGCTAAGGAGTTTGGACTTTTATCTTGCAGGCAGTAGAAGTCACTAAAGGTTTTTGATCAACAATAGTGGTAATGAGACTGATTTAGAAAGATTAATCCAGAAGCATTGAATGATAAAATAGATGGCATTTGAATGACATTGTTGGTGGCAAGCCTGCTAAGTTAACTAACAACTGATGTTAGTTAACCAGGTAAGGAAATGAAAGCATGTACCAGGAAGTCCACTGGAAATAGACTGAAGGAAATTTGAAGAAAGTTATGTATAACTGACAAATGATGGGATACATGGGGAATAAGGAAGCGGGATAGTTGAATCAGAATAACTGTAAGTAGGAGAATGGTGATGCCACTGGAAATGGGAAGAGATTTAGAAGGAGAGTTTGGACATATAATAGTTGAAGATGCTGGTAAGTACATCAAAGCATTGTTTCTTCTGCAGATAGCTTTACAAAGTGTTGAGTATTTTCTTTTTTCTTCTTGAGCCACTCTACCTTACTTTTCCTTGCTCTGTGTTATAGAACTGCATACTTTTCTTGGGCTTCATGTTGGGTCTGGACAGTGGGAGAGACTGGCAAGGTTTATCCAGTGGTCACAGCTCTGCTCCAATGGCTTGTTTGCTCTTACCACACTAGGTCTTTTCTGGCTTCTGGTAACTACTCCCTCCTAGAGCTGCTTCAGCCTCCCTGTTGCTAGCCCCAAGATGGTTCTATAAACCTTGTTGAGTTTTACAACTGTGCCCACACTCTTGTAAATAGTCACTTTATTTGAAATTTCAGTAACCCTGTTTGAATGTGCCATTAGTTGTTACCTCTTTAGTAAAAAAAAAATTTTACCCCCACCGCATTTTCTAATAACTTGATATCTTGGCCACCACCCTACTTGGAGAAGACCTAGATATTTGCAATAGATTACCCTCTCCACCCACTGTAAGTTTTCCCACATTGTTTGAAATTCAGTTACTCTCTTTTTTTATGATGTCAGGTTAAATTTATGACTTCTGCTTGGTGATTCAACTGGAAATAGAGCAGTGAACAGGAGACTAAAGTCCTTGCCTCTCAATAGAGCTTATTAATTTATTATTAAGTTTATTGAAGTGGCATTGGTTAATAAATCATACAGGTGTCAAGTGTACAATTCTATAATATATTATCTGTATATTGTGTGTTCACCACCCAAAGTGAAGTCTCTTTCTGATACTGTTTATCTGCCCTTTACCCTTCTCTACCTCCTCCACCCCCTTATTCTCTGGTAATTACCATACTGTTGTCTGTGTGTGAGATTTTTTTTTTTTTTTGGCTTAATCAACCTTTACCTTTTTCACTGAGCCCTCCAACCCCCCCCCCCCTTCACTCTGACAGCTGTTGGTCTGTTCTTTGTAATCTATGAGTCTGTTTCTATTTTGTTTGTTTGTTTGTTTGTTTTAAGTGATAGAGACAGGAAGGAAGGGAGAGTGATGAGCAGCATTAACTTGTAGTTGAATCACTTTAGTTGTTCATTCATTGCTTCTCCCCTTGGCCTGAGGGCTCCAGGCGAGCCAGTGAACCCTTGCTCAAGCCAGCGACCTTGGGCTTAAAGCCAGCGGCCACGGGGCCATATCTATGATCCCACACTCAAGCCAGCAGCCCCACACTCAAGCTGGTGAGCTTGTGCTCAAGCTGGATGAGCCTTCTCTCAAGCTGATGACCTCGGGGTTTCGAACCTGGGTCCTCAGTGTTTTAGGTTCACGTTCTACCCACTGTGTGACCACTGGTCAGACTGATTCTTTATATTGTTCATTAGATTCTACATATAATTGAAATCATAGGGTAATTGTCTTTCTTTGACTGGCTTATTTCACTTAGCATAATAATCTCCAGTCCATGCTGCCGCAAAAGGTAAGGTTTCCATTTTTACAGTTGAGTAGTAGGCCTTGTGTAAATGTACCACAGCTTTTTCACTCATCTATTGATAGACACTGCTTTCAAATCTTGGCTATTATAAAGAACGCTGTAATAAACAGGGATGCATATATTCTTTCAAATTCGTGTTTCAGATTTCTTTGGGTATATTCCCAGAAGTGGAATCGGTGAGTCATAAGGCAGTTCTATTTTAAAATTTTTGAGGAAACTCCATACTGTTTTTCACAGTGGCTGCACCAGTCTGTGTTCTCACCAATAGTACATAAGGGTTCCCTTTACTTCACATCCTTGCCAACACTTATGTAGATTTACTAATGACAGCCATTGTGACAGGTGTGAGGTGATATCTCATTATGGCCTTAATTTGCATTTCTCTGATGATTAGTGGTGTTGGGCATCTTTTCAGGTGTCTGTTGGCCATCTGTATGTCCTCTTTAGAAAAGTTTCTGTTCAGGTTCATTGCCCATTTTTTAACTGGGTTTGATTTTTTAGGTGTTGAGGTGTATGAGTTCTTTATAAATTTTGGGTATTAAACCCTTATCAGATGTATCATTGGCTAACATGTTCATTTGGTGGGCTATTTTGTTGATGGTTTTCTTTGCTGTGCAAAAACTTTTTAGTTTGATGTAGTCCCATTTGTTTGTTTTTTTCTTTTGTTTCTCTTGCCTGAGGAGATGTATCAGAAGAAATATTGCTGTGAGAAATGTATGAGATTTTACTGCCTATGTTTTCTTCTAGGATTTCTATGGTTTTGACTATAACATTTAAGTCTTTAATCCATTTTTTTTTTTGTATTTTTCTGAAGCTAGAAACGAGGAGAGACAGACAGACTCCCGCATGCGCCCGAACAGGATCTACCCGGCACGCCCACTAGGGGGCGACGCTCTGCCCACCAGGGGGCGATGCTCTGCCTCTCCGGGGCGTCGCTCTGCCACGACCAGAGCCACTCCAGCGCCTGGGGCAGAGGCCAAGGAGCCATCCCCAGCGCCCGGGCCATCTTTGCTCCAATGGAGCCTCCGATGCGGGAGGGGAAGAGAGAGACAGAGAGGAAGGAGAGGGGGAGGGGTGGAGAAGCAGATGGGTGCTTCTCCTGTGTGCCCTGGCCGGGAATCGAACCCCGGACTTCTGCATGCCAGGCCGACGCTCCACCACTGAGCCAACCAGCCAGGGCCTCTTTAATCCATTTTGAGTATGTTATTGTGTATGGTGTAAAAAGATGGTTTAATTTTTTTTCATGTATCTGTCCAATTTTCCCAACATTATTTATTGAATAAGCTGTCTTTATCCCTTTGTGTGTTCTTGCCTCCTTTGTCTATGCCTAATTGACCATAAAGGCATAGGGTTATTTCTGGACTCTCTATTCTGTTCCATTTATCTAAATGTCAGTTTTATGCCAGTACCATGCTGTTTTGGTTAGGATTAGGGGCCAGATTATGTAGGGATTTATAAACTATTGTAAGGATTTTGGCTTTTACTACATGAATGATAAACCATTTCAGGGTTTTGAGCAGAGGTATGTCATGATCTGCCTTGAACTTTCAAGGATTCTCTCTAGTTTTCCTCTTAGAACAAAATTTTTATTCCTTCAGTATAGTTGCTTTTAATGACGGTTTATGAGGGAAGCAAGCAGTAAAACTTGGATTAAGGTGTAAAAGAGCCCAATTTCTTTAATTCTATCTATATAGGTGTATGCTTTTTTTTTTTTCAGAGAGATTATTCCTTTTGACTGAAGTAAATCTTTCATTGGTGGTATATTATATTTAGAGGTGCCTACTTGCAAGATTGGCCCTTGTCTGGGCACTTGAATTAAGGGAGTGTTTCTACTGTTCCTTAACTGATAAGGGTGGTTCACTATGTCTAGACTGTGCAAGCAGTTTCTTCTGGGAATCTGGAATTTTGGTATATGTTAGGCAGCGGGTGCCTATAAAACCTTAAGTACTGAGTTCTTGGGCAGAAACATTACACACAAGTGTATTTTGTGTGACCCTCCCCCCCCCACCCATGGTAAAGAGAGAGTATCAAGAGGCCTTCGTATGCTTTTCCTGTATGATCTGACTATTTTTACTTTGTGGTTATAATAAACTTTAGTTATGAATATAACTCTTAGTAGTGCTGAGTTTTGTGAGTTCTTCTAGCTAATCTCAAATGTGGGGTTGGTCTTGGGGATCCCTGACACAGCCAGTATATATATATATATCTTTTTTTATTTTATTTTAACCAAATTAAGTGGAAAACATCAAATTGTGTGTAAAGATGCCATTTTGGAAAACCTTTCACATAGGTCAGCTAGCTCTGTGTCTAGAGGAGAGCTTTTCTGAGCATTTCTGCTTTTATTAATTCATTTCTTCAGAAGCTCTAAGCCTTTTTTTTTTTTTTTTTTTTTTGTATTCCTCTGAAGCTGGAAACGGGGAGGCAGTCAGACAGACTCCCGCATGTGCCCGACCGGAATCCACCCGGCCCGCCCACCAGGGGGCAATGCTCTGCCCATCTGGGGCGTCGCTCTGTCGCGACCAGAGCCAGTCTAGCGCCTGAGGCAGAGGCCATGGAGCCATCCCCAGCGCCTGGGCCATCTTTGCTCCAATGGAACCTTGTCTGCGGGAGGGGAAGAGAGAGACAGAGAGGAAGGAGAGGGGGAGGGGTGGAGAAGCAGATGGGCGCTTCTCCTGTGTGCCCTGGCTGGGAATCGAACTCGGGACTTCTGCACGCCAGGCCGATGCTCTACCACTGAGCCAACCGGCCAGGGCCCAGAAGCTCTAAGCCTTTTTATTATTACAGCTCTTAGTAGTTTTGGGCAGCTTCAGCTTCTAGTGCCCTGACCGGGTTCCACATGGAAAGCCCACTAGGGGACGATGCTCTGCCCATCTGGGGCATAGCTACATTGCTCAGCAACCAAGCTCTTCTTTTTTTTTTTTCTTTAACCAAGCTCTTTAGTGCTTGAGGCAGAGGCCATGGAGTCATCCTCAGCGCCCGGGGCCAACTTGCTCCAATCAAGCCATGGCTGCAGGAAGGGAAAAGAGAGACAATGAGAGAGAGAGAGAGAAGCAAGAGGGGGAGGGGTGAAGAAGCAGATGGATGCTTCTCCTGTGTGCCTTGATTGGGAATCAAACCCGGGACTTCCACACGCTGGGCCAATGCTCTACCACTGAGCCAACCGGCCAGGGCCCTTCTTGCAGTTTTGAGCCTGGGGAGCTACACTGCTGTCATGTAAATCCTTTGTAAGTAAGCTTATGAAAAGGACTGCCTTGTGTAGGTCTTTAAAATGATCTAAGTGAAGGCAATTGTTGACAAAAGCATCATAATTCCCTGGAGAGAAAGGAAGTATAACTGCTTCATCTTACCATAGGTGTAGGTATGTCAGTATGTTAGAAAGATCACATTTTGTTTGCTTATAAACTCTGCAGTGAAGTGTGTAGCAGGCTTGTCTGATTTAATGACTTCATATCACTTCCCTAAGAAGGAAGTTATTCTGTCCTGATCTAATAGGATTTTTTTTTTTTTTTTTGGACAGAGATAGAGTCAGAGAGAGGGACGGATAGGGACAGACAGAATGGGAGAGAGATGAGAAGCATAAAATCTTCGTTGCGGCACCTTCACTGATTGCTTTCTCATGTGTGTCTTGACTGGGGGGCTATAGCAGAGTGAGTGACCCCATGCTCAAGTCAGCGACCTTGGGCTTCAAGCTAGCAACCTTTGGGCTTAAGCCAGTGACCATGGGGTCACGTCTATGATCCCATGCTTAAGCCAGCAACCCCGCACTCAAGCTGGTGAGTCTGTACTCAAGCCGGATGAGCCTGCACTCAAGCCGGCAACCTTGGGGTTTCAAACCTGGGTCATCCAGGTCCCAGTCCAATGCGCTATCCACTGCACCACCTCCTGGTCGGGCTCTAATAAGATTTAGGTACAGAGAAGATGAGACTTGGGTCACAGAAGGGTGACTCTGGCTAAAATGCCAATTTGAATACATCTCTTTTGAGATCTACTTTATTCCTGACATCAGAATCACAGTCAGTTCCCCTCAAATCTCTGGATCTATATATTTATGAACTTGAAAGCTTTTATTTTTAATTGGTGGGACTATTTGTACCTTCCAATTGGTTTTAATCACAGTGTTGTACTTTTATAACTGAAATTACAGATAGTAACTTTACCACCAGCCTGGAATAGATGAAGAATGAGGAGGATAAATATGGATTTATTTAGTAGGAACCATGAAAATATTCATATCCTTTGACTCTAGGACTTTAATACCAGAAATTTAACCCAAGAAAACAATGGAATGAAAGGAAAACAGTCTGCACAAAGACGATCATTAAACATGATCTATATATGGCAAGAGATGGGAAACTGAAAATATCAAACACTAGGGAAATGTTTACTAAATTGTGTTCTGTGAAAAGGTGAAACATAAAAACCCATTTTTCATCAATAGATAGCTGGTTAAAAAATATGGTATATACATGCAATGTAATATTATTCAGCCAAAAAAGCGGAATGAAATTCTGATACATGCCACAACATGGATTAACCTTAAAAACATTATTCCAAGTAAAATAAACCAGTAAAAAACAAAATGACATACTGTATGACTGTACTTACATAAGGTGGCTAGAATAAGCAAATTCATAGAGGCAGAAGGTACAGTTAGAGGTTATCAGGGACTTGGAGGAAGGGAGAATGTAAAGTTACTATTGAATGGGTACAGAGTTTCTTTGGAGATGATGAAAAGTTCTGGATATGGTGATGGTGCACAACGTTGTGAATGTACTTATTGCCACTTCACTGTGCACTTAAAAATAGTTAAAATGGTAAATTTCATGTACAGTTTACCATAATAAAAATTATATATAATATGTATTAAATAGAATATGTAGGTATATTAAAGTAGTGGGGTTAAACAAGTCTTTTAAATTATTTTTTAAATTTTAAATGAAATCATGAGAAATTGAAATGACCTGGTTACAACTATTTATAATAATTAAGAATACCGGCCTGACCTGTGGTGGCGCAGTGGATAAAGTGTCAACCTGGAAATGCTGAGGTTGCCGGTTCAAAACCCTGGGCTTGCCTGGTCAAGGCACATATGGGAGTTGATGCTTCCTGCTCCTCCCCCTTCTCTCTCTCCTCTCTCTCTCTCTCTCTCTCTCCTCTCTATAATGAATAAATAAAATCTTAAAAAAAGCAAAACAAAAATAGTTGAAAAAAAATACCATTTTTAAAGTTTCACAGAATTATTCACCAAATTTACAACTTTATTTTTATTCCTTGTGTCCTATTCCCTTTTTCTCCATACTGAAAGTTGTCTCTCCTTTCATTTGGTTTCTGTAATATTTTGCTGCACTTCTTTTGAGACTTTTTAAAAACTGTTATTTATATGTGTCCCTGTGTAATTTCTCCAACTAGTTTGTAAGCTCTTTGACATTCTATTCATGTAGGAGGTACCATATTTCCCCATGTATAAGATGCACCACTTTTCAAAAAATTGGGTGCATCTTATACAGTGGTTGTGGCATTTCAAATGCCATAGATGGAACTGAGGATGAGGCAATATATGAAGACAGTGATTCATCATGAGACACAGATGAGAACAAGCTAATGGATGGGAGTTTTTTGTTTTTAATTTTATTTATTTTAGAGAGAGGAGAGAGAGAGAGAAGGGGGGAGGAGCAGGAAGCATCAACTCCCATATGTGCTTTGACCAGGCAAGCCCAGGGTCTTGAACCAGCAACTTAAGCATTCCAGATCGATGCTTTATCCACTGAACCACCACAGGTCAGGCTAATGGATGGGAGTTTTGATAGTGATGAGGAGTTGTATGAATTTTATGATGAATAAAACTTGAGTTCAATAATTTTATGTAATACATTTTTTTTCAAATTTCAGGCCCCCAAATTAAGGTACGTCTTATACATGGGAGCATCATATACATGGGGAAATATGGTATATTGTAGTTCTCTGGCCCAGCCCATTACATAAGAGTACAATATTCATTGAGACTGAATTGTAAGCATGCAATTGTATGAAGGTAGAGAGTGACCAAAATGTTTGAACATACTTGCTCATGGGTTTTACATTAATCATGTGCCTGCCTCAATTCTCTGTATCTGCTATATGTGCAGACTTGATCTCATCTGCATACACATCATTGTGTTCTTGACTTTGGGGCTCTGTCTCATCTATTTTTTACCTTTTTATATAAAATAGCCCCCCTTTTTTGTATCCAGAAAGGAAAGAACTAGAGAGGTGAGGCAGGGCTAGTAGGTAGAGGACCAATGCAGTCAATTTAAAGTTGCAGGTACCTATGAAAATTTTCTAAGTAGGAATTAATGCTCATTCTGAGTAGAATATTCTGTGAAGGAAGGTGATGTTTGCCCCTTCCTAAGCGATTGGTGTAATTAGATTTTGCTTTTGTTATGAAGATATGTGCATATTTACCAGCAGAGGGCACCAGTTGTGGGTTGAAGATTCGAGAAAGGAAGGAAATCTTCGGAAGACCTTGAAAGGGCAGTCTTTGCAATGTATTGGCCTTTGTAAAGCACCTGCTTGCCGCTATAGTTGGTCAGGCTTTTCTTTGACTCACTTAGGGCCCAGTGGTGTGCATCTGGCTTTCTCTTAAGAGCATTCTGTGACTAGGCCTGGTTGGTAAGCTAAGGGACCAGGTAAGCAGAGGAAACCAGGGGGAAGAACTTTATAATAGGTGTTTAAAAGCCTTGGATGACAACCTGTATAAATATTTTAAAGAGTTCTCGTGCTGTTAACAGTTCTCCATCTACAGGTGTGGTGGGAAGAACACTAGGTTAGGCATCTGAGCATCTGGTTGTATAACCTGATTGCTCCCCCCCCCCCCCCCCCCAGCTTCACTCGGTGATACTGAGCCAATTGACCTCTCTTTCATCCTCATTGGCTTATCTTTAAATATTTATTTTTATTTTATTTATTCATTTTAGAAAGGAGAGAGAGAGGGAGAGAGAGAGAAACAGAGAGAGAGAAGGGGGAGGAGCAGGAAGCATCAACTCCCATATGTGCCTTGACCAGGCAAGCCCAGGGTTTCGAACTGGCGACCTCAGCATTTCCAGGTCGACGCTTTATCCACTGCACCACCACAGGTCAGGCCATTGGCTTATCTTTAAAATGAAGGTAGTAAGATAAGAGATAGTGCCTGCCCTGCATAGTAGTTAATAGTGGGCTCAGAGGTCAGGTGGACCTGAATTCAAACCTATGGGACTATGGTCAAGTCATTTAACTCCTAAGAACCTTAGTTTTCTCACACTTATTTTGTTCTGATGGAGCTTATATATATTGGATTATTTGGGACCAACTTTTTTAACCTTTTTTTTTTTTTGGAGTGAGAAGCAGGGAGGCAGAGAGACAGACTCCTGCATTTACCCAACCGGGACCACCCATCATGTACACCAGGGGGGATGCTCTGCCCATCTGGGCTGTTGCTCCATTGTAACCGGAACCATTCTAGTGCCTGAGGTGGAAGCCATGGAACCATCCACAGCGCCCATGCCAACTTTGCTCCAGTGGAGCCTTGGCTGTGGAAGGGGAAAAGAGTAAGAGAGAAAGGAGAGGGGGAAAGGGTGGAGAAGCAGATGGGCGCTTCTCCTGTGTGCTCTGGCTGGAAATTGAACCTAGGACTTCCACATGCAGGGCTGACACTCAACCACTGAGCCAGCCAACCAGGGCCAATTTTTTTTAACTGTTGACCCCCATAACCCATTCTCTCTCAACCCCCTGCTTCAGGCAACCACCAATCTGTTCTCTATGTCTATATGCTTGTATGTGTGTGTGTATATGTGTGTGTGTGTGTATAAATTTAAAACATGTCAACATACATTTATTTAATTTAGAGAGAGGAAGGGAGTGAGCGAGAGAGAGAGAGAGAGAGAGAGAGAGAGACAGGGATATCAATTTGTTCCTGTATGTGCCTGGTATGTGAACCAGCAACCCCTGTGCCTTGGGACGATGTTCTATAACCAACTGAGGCTATCCAGCCAGGGCTAATTTAACACATTTTATTTTTTAGATTATACATTTAAGAGCGATCATACGGTATTTGTCTTTTCTCTGTCTGACTTATTTCACTTAGCATATGCCCTAAAATAGTTCTATCTATGTTGTTGCAAATGGCAAGATTTCATTCTTTATGGCTGAATAATATGATATTGCACGTGCGCGTGTGTGAATTTCTTTATCCTTTAATTCATCAGTGGACACTTATGTTGTTTTCATATCTTGGCTATTGTAAATACTGCAAAATCTTGGGAGTGCATCTATCTTTTCAAGTTAGTCTTTTCATTTTGGGGGGGATAAATACCCAGAAGTGGAATTGCTAGATCATATGGTAGTTCTATTTTTAATATTTCAAGGAACCTTCATAATGTTTCCACAATGTCTACACCAATTTACATTCCCACCAACCGTCTATATTCTTGTTAACACTTGTTATTTCTTGCCTTTTTCTTTTTTTTGCACTTTTCTGATGCTGGAAACAGGGAGAGACAGTCAGACAGACTCCCGCATGTGCCCGACCGGGATCCACCCGGCACGCCCACCAGAGGGCGACGCTCTGCCCACCAGGGGGCGATGCTCTGCCCATCCTGGGCGTCGCCATGTTGCTACCAGAGCCACTCTAGCGCCTGAGGCAGAGGCCACAGAGCCATCCCCAGTGCCCGGACCATCTTTACTCCAATGGAGCCTTGGCTGCGGGAGGGGAAGAGAGAGACAGAGAGGAAGGAGAGGGGGAGGGGTGGAGAAGCAGATGGGCACTTCTCCTGTGTGCCCTGGCCAGGAATCAAACCCGGGTCCTCCGCACGCTAGGCCGATGCTCTACCGCTGAGCCAACCGGCCAGGGCCTTCTTGCCTTTTTGATAATAGCCATTCTGATAGGTGTGAGGCGATATCTTTGTAGTTTTGATTTGCATTTCCCTGATGAGTAATGGTGTTGAGCATCTTTTTATGTACCTGTTGGCCGTCTGAATATCTTTTTTGGAAAAATGTCTATTCAGGTCTTTGCCCATGTTTTTCTTTTTCTTTTCTTTCTTCCTAGAGACAGGAAGAGAGAGAAATGAGAAGCATCAACTCATAGTTGCATCACTTTAGTTGTTCATTGATTGCTTCTCATATCTGCCTTGAACTGGGGGCCTCACACTGAGGTAGTGACCCCTTGCTCAAGCCAATGACTTTGGGATTATGTTGATGAACCCAGGCTCAAGCTGGTGACCCCACGCTCAAGCTGGAGAGCCTGTGCTCAAGCCGGATGAGCTCATGCTCAAGCTGCTCACCCTGAGGTTTCAAACCTGGAACCTTAGTGTCCCAGGTTGATGCCTTATCCACTGTACCACCACCAGTCAGGGTTTGTTCATTTCTTAATTGTATTATTAGCATTCTCACTATTGAGTTGTATGATTTTTTTTATGATAGAGATAGAGGGACAGATAAGGACAGACAGATAGGAAGGGAGAGAGAGAGAGAGAGATGAGAAGCATTGATTCTTTATTGCAGCTCCTTAGTTGTTCATTGACTGCTTTCTCATATGTGCCTTGACCAGGGGGCTACAGCAGAGTGAGTGACCCTTTGCTCAAGCCAGCAACCTTGAGCCTCAAGCCAGCGACTATGGGGTCACATCTATGATCCCACGCTCAAACCGGTGACCCTGCATTCAAGCTGGTGAGTCTGCACTTAAGGGGATGAACCTGTGCTCAAGCCAGCAGCCTCTGGGTTTTGAACCTGGGTCCTTTGTGTCCCAATCTGATGCTCCATTGTGCCACCGCCTGATCAGGCAAGTTGTATGAATTCTTTATGTATTTTGGATATTAACCCCTTATCAGATATATGATTTGAAGATATTTTTCTCCCATTTAGTAGATTGCCTTTGCATTTTATTGTGTAGAAGCTTTTTAGTATAGATGTAGTCATGTTTCTTTGTTTTTTTTTGCTTTTGGTATCAGATTAAAAAAGTCATTGCCAAGACCTATGTCAAGGAGCTTACAACCTATGTTTTTTTTGTTTTTTTTTTAATTCATTTTAGAGAGGAAAGAGAGAGTGAGAGAAAGAGAGAAAAGGGGGAGGAGCGAGCAGGAAGCATCAACTCCCATATGTGCCTTGCCCAGATAAGTGCAGGGTTTTGAACCGGCGACCTCAGCGTTCCAGGTTGACGCTTTATCCACTGCGCCACACAGGTCAGGCCACAACCTATGTTTTCTTCTAGGAGTTTTATGTTTTAGATTTAACGTTAAAATTTTTAATCTATTTTGAGTTAATTTTTATGTAAGGTGTATTTTAGTGGTTCAGTTTCATTCTTTTGCATGCAGCTTTCCTGTTTTCCCAGCACTTTTTTTGAAAGGTGGGGAAGGAGAGATAGAAACATCAGCTTATAGTTGCTTCACTTTAGTTGTTCATTGATTGATTCTCATACGTGCCTTGACCAGGGAGCTCAAGCTGAGCCAGTGACCCCTTGTTCAAGCCAGCAATGTTGGGCTTAAGCCAGTGACCTTCGGCTTAAGCTGGTGACCATATGCTCAAGCTGGCAACCTTGGGGTTTTAAACCAGGGACCTCAGCATTCCGGGTCAAAGCTCTATGTATTGTGCCACCATTAGTCAGGCCCCGGCATCATTTATTGAAGAGACTGTCCTTTCCCTATTGTATATTCTTGGCTCCTTCATCATAAATTAACTGACCATATATGTGTGGGTTTATTTCTGGACTCTGATCTGTGTGTTTGTTTTTATGCCAATACTGTACTCTTTTGATTACTATGGCTTAGTAATATAGTTTGAAATCAGGGAGCATGGTGCCTCCAGGTTTATTCTTTCTCAAAATTGCCTTGGCTCTTTGACTTCCTTTTAAAGATTTTTAAATTGAATTTATTGGAGATGATATTGATTAATAAAATTATATAGGTTTTAGGTGTACAGTTCTATAATATTGGGGAACAAAATTTTTGTTGCATCCACAAAAACACTTGTTCTTACCTAATTTGAGTATGCTGATCTCAAATCTGACATTAGTTTTTCTCTGTAAGCTACAGTTTTTTTGCAGTGCAGGATTTTAGGTTTTCATCTTATTGTAAAATTTTTAACATTTAGTTTAACATAATGAAGTAGAATGTCTTCTTGGGCATCATCTTTGTGAAAATATAATAATTTATATAATGCACTAAATACAATAATACACTAAAAGATATGATTGCATCAGAATTTGTCTATAATTTTGAAATAGAACATATTAAAACACTTATTTTAATCATAAAATTTGTGCAAAACTTATTCAAATTCTATTCAGGCAAAAATTTGCTTTTGTAGCCTGACCTGTGGTGGCACAGTGGATAAAACACATCGACCTGGACATTGAGGTCACCAGTTCAAAACCCTGGGCTTGCCTGGTCAAGGCACATATGGGAGTTGATGCTTCCTGCTCCTCCCTCCTTCTCTCTCTCTCCTTGCCTCTCTCTCTCTTTTCTCTCTATGAATTAAATAAAGTCTTTAAAAAAATGCATTTGTAGCTCTTGCATTTATGTACTTGTTGAGGACAATCTCGTTTGATGCTCCAGCAGTAGTCTGCTCATCATTAACAGCTCCAAGATTTTTGGGAAACTTATCAAGATGACTGTTCAGGAAGTGAATCTTAACACTAATGTTACATCCAATGTTGCGGAGAGCCAACAGCATCCTTTGAACCAGAAATTCACAGTTTTCTGCTTTTTTGTTGCCAAGGAAGTTCTTTGTAACTGCCAAAAAAGACTGCCATGCTGCTTTCTCCTCCTTATTCACCTTCTTGGCAAATTCTTCATCACGTATGAGGGTTAGAATTTGAGGTCCATTGAATACACCTGCTTTTATCTTCTCGAAAGACAAGGCAGGAAAAGCAGAAAGAATATGTTGAAAGCATTCACTTTCTCTATTCAAAGCCTGAACAAACTGCTTAATTAAGCCAAGTTTGATGTGAAGTGGGGGAAAAATGATCCTGTCTTGATTAACTACAGGTTCATTCACAGTATTTTTTTTAAAGATTTTTTATTTATTCATTATAGAGAGGAGAGAGAGAGAGAGAGAGAAGGGGGGAGGAGCAGGAAGCATCAACTCCCATATGTGCCTTGACCAGGCAAGCCCAGGGTTTTGAACCAGCAACCTCAGTGTTTCCAGGTTGACGCTTTATCCCACTGCGCCACCACAGTTCAGGCCTCATTCACAGTATTTTGCATCCCTACTTCCAGAGCTTCACGTTTCGGCCACTCCTTCTATGTCCAGTGTTTCTCCCGAGCTCGGCTGTCCCACAAACACAGAAAGCAAGGATACTTTGTGAAACCTCTCTGTTGTCCTAGCAGGAAATTTACCATTTTAAGATCCACACAGCCTGATCAGGCAGTGGTGCAGTGGATAGAGTGTCAGACTGGGATGCAGAGGACCCAGGTTCGAGACCACGAGGTTGCCAGCTTGAGCACGGGCTCATCTGGTTTGAGCAAAAGCTCACCAGCTTGATCCCAAGGTTGCTGGTTCGAGCTAAGGGTTATTTGGTCTACTGAAGGCCTGCGTTCAAGGCACATATGGGAAAGCAATCAGTGAACAACTAAGGTGTTCCAACGTGCAACGAAAAACTAATGATTGATGCTTCTCATCTCTCCGTTCCTGTCTGTCTGTCCCTGTCTATCTCTCTCTCTGACTCTCTCTCTGTCTCTGTAAAGAAAAAAAAAAGACCCACACAAATTATCCAGTTATGCTCTTCATACTTCAGAAAGTCGAGGACAATTTTTATGTCATTTTTATTAAGTCATTCAATTTGGGTTGGCTAAACTGCTGAGGGGTTAATGACTGCTTAGCATCAGAAGAAGACCCTTCAGATTCCACAATCATTTCCTCATGCATCTTTTTTTTTTTAATTTTTTTACAGACACAGAGAGAGATAGTCAGAGAGAGGGATAGACAGGGACAGACAGACAAGAAAGGAGAGATGAGAAGCATCAATCATTAGTTTTTCGTTGCACATTGCAACACCTTAGTTGTTCATTGATTGCCTTCTCATACATGCCTTGACCGCGGGCCTTCAGCAGAACGAGTAACCCCTTGCTCAAGCCAGCGACCTTGGGCTCAAGCTGGTAAGCTTTTGCTCAAACCAGATGAGCCCTTGCTAAAGCTGGTGACCTCGGGGCCTTGAACCTGGGTTCTCTGCATCCCAGTCCGACGCTCTATCCACTGCGCCACCACCCGGTCAGGCTCCTCATGCATCTTATCAAAATATACTTGATCACCGTGTTCACTTTCTTTGTCCTTAGAAGAAATAAAACCATTGAAAACTGGAACCGGGGGTGTCTCAGAGTCTGGGATAGGTCGTATTGCTGAAGGAATATTGCTGAAGAATATGCAATCATATGCTGTTTTTTCTTGCCGATGCCCTTTTTACAGATCAGACAGAAATAACACTCACTGTTGTGGTCCTTAGGTTCATGCGAAACCATGGAATACCAAAAGGCACTCCTTTGCATTTTCCTTTTGTCCAGTCACGAAGCATTTCCTCACAATTATGACACACATTATGAGGAGCCCAATTCTTGTCTTGATCGCCAAGGGGAACCTGAAAATAGGCAATATATGCATGTATCACAAATGATGAAATATTGTGCCTTTAACATTGAAGTATGTAACAGCCACATATATAACAGAAGGTGTCAGGACTATCTTACATTTACACCTACTCGAAGAAGCCATGATTCAATCTTAAAACAAAATAAGAGGATGTTTTTATCAGATAAATACATCCTGTATAGTTCTATAATACATCATCTGTACAGGTGTGTGTTAACCACCTGAAGTCAAGTCTCCCTTCATCACCAGCTATCTCTCTCCCATGGCTCTTAGACTTTTTAAATTTATATTTGTAGATTCATACAAATTTTAGGATGATTTGTTTTATTTCTTTGAAAACTTCATAGAAATTATTATTATTATTTTAATAAATTTTTATTAATGTTAATGGGATGACATTAATAAATCAGGGTACATATATTCAAAGAAAACATGTCTAGGTTATTTTGTCATTAAATTATGTTGTATACCCCTTGCCCAGAGTCAGATTGTCCTCCGTCACCCTCTATCTAGTTTTCTCTGTGCCCCTCCCCCTCCCCCTAACTCTCTCCCTCCCTCCAGCCTGCATCCTCCCTCCCCCCACCCCTGGTAACCACTACACTCTTTTTGATAGGGATCACACTGAATCTGTGCATTGCTTTGAGTAGTACGGGCATTTTAACTATTGTTCTTTCAATCATGAGCATGTAATATCTTGCCATTTATTTGTGTGGTTTTTTTTTCTTCACCTGTGTCTTGCAGTTTTCAATATATAGGTCTTTCACCTCCTTGGTTAAATTTATTCCTAATATTTTTTTTAGTGTATGTACTGCCAATGTGAGCATTCCTAGGTATTTTTTTAATGCAATTGTAAATGGGATAGTTTATTTCTTTTTATGATAGTTTATTATTAGTGTATAGAAACAATAGATTTTTGCATGTTGATTTTATATTTTGCAACTTTATTGAATTTATTAGCTCTAACAAAGGAAGGAAGTCTTCCAAACTCATTTTATGAGGTCAGTGGTACCCTGATACCAAAACCAGACAGGACAACACAAGGAAAGGAAATATCCCTGATAAATATAGATGCAAAAATCCTCAACTAAATCCTAGCAAACCAAATTCAGCAGCACACTAAAAGGATCGTTCATCGTGACTAAGTGGTATTTATCTTTTGGATGCAAGGGTGATTCAACACATGTAAATCAATGAATGTAATACACTACATTAACAAGATGAAGAATAACAACCATAGGATCATTTTAATAGATGCAAAAAAATCATTTGACAAAACCAAATGTTTTATTTATGATAAAAACTCATTAAAGTGAGTATAGAGGAGATGTACCTCAACACATGTCAAGCCCACGGCTAACATCAGACTAAATGGTGAGAAGTTGAAAGCCTTTTCTCTAAGATCAGCAACAAGACAAGGATACTCATTTTCACCACTTTTATTCAATATAGTATTGGAATTCCTGGCCCAAGCAATTGGGCAAGAAAAAGAATTAAAAGGCATCTAAACTAGAAAGGAAGAGGTAAAACTATCACTGTTTGCAGATAACATGATATTATATATAGAAAACCTTAAAGACACTGTCAAAAAACTATTGAAACTAATAAACAAGTTCTGTAAAGTTGCACAATACAAAATCAACACATAAAAATCTATTATGTTTCTGTACACCTCATATTTAGAATGGGGATAATAGTTCCCTCAATAATGAGCATTAAATGGGAGGGATACAGGTATAGTTTTTGGGTAGTGAATCTGCCCAGAGATAGACAAGTTATGGGAGCTCATATTACCATTCAGGAAGTGTTATCTTAAAGGAGATAAGGGACATGAAACACTTTGTAAGCGTTAAAGTGCAACACAAATGCTATGGGTGATTATTTCCTTATATCTACTCAGGGAATGGTTTCTTCTACTCTCAGAGGAAGTCTTGAAAGAAGCCAGGTATTACTCTGGATAAGATGCTATTCCTTTAACTTTTTGACATTTTGGGGCTTCAAGTTCATTTTCAGTTTCTGCCTGGCTTCCTGGGCTAGGGACTCTAAGCAGCTATAGGGAAGGTCTACTCATAAAGTGGTCCAGGTCTGAGGGGAAGTTTTGGTGGTACAGATGTGGGTGGGCCTTAATTTAGCTCTGGTTTTGCCTCATCCTTGGTGACCTATTTTTAATAGACATTACTGGAAATGCCTTTAGGAGAGGCCCATGGCTGTGCTTCCGGGCATAAGGTACCCTGGCTGACTTTCTTCCTGACCTCAAAACAAGAATTCACATTGGCATAGGCAATGCAAATAATAGCTGCTAATGCTTACTGAATGTTTATTATTGGCCAGGCTCTCTGCTACATGTTTTATGTACTTTTTCACATTGAAACCTAACAACCCTGGGAGGTAGGTATACCGTATTTCTTGCTCCATAAGATGCACTCCCCCCCAAAAAAAGTGGAGGGGAAAATGCCCGTGTGTCTTATGGAGTGAAAAATACGGTAATTATTATCTTCCTGTTACAGATGAGAAAATTGAGACTTGTAATGTAACTTGCCTAGGGTTATGTTTCTGGTAAATATCAATATTTTTGGTCCCTGGTCTATATGATTCTAATGATGTGAGATCTTTTCATTGTTCCAAGTGGTCTTTGCATTTAGCTGTTTATTATTAAATAAACCTATGAAGTTTATTAAAATTTTGCTCCTTGGGTTTTAACTTGATAGGTGTGAGGCAGAGGCTGGCTCTGTAGTGTTTTTTATTTTCCCAGATTTATTGAGGTATAATTTACATAAAAATTCATCCATTTTGAGTGTCTAGTTTGATGAAATGTAATAGTTGTATACAATTGTGAATTGCCACAGTCAAGGTATGAAACATTTCCATAATCCTAAAGAGTGTCTTGTGCCTTTTGATCCCCTGATTCCCACAGTACTTATCAGCAGGGCAGATTGTTCTACTGCACAGTTAAGGTGCCTGCAGATATGGGGAACTGAGGTTCTGGAGAAGGAAGAGGAAAGCAAGAGAAGAAGAAAAAAAGACACTTAAAAAGAAGAATGAGACCTAGAGAGTATTATGTGAAATAACCCAATCAGAAAAAGACAGCTACCATGTGATTTCACTCATTTGTGGAATCTAGTGAAGAAAATAAACTAACAAACAAAATAGAAACAGACTCAGATAATGGAGAACAGATTGACAGCTGTCAGAGGGGAGTGGATAAGGGGACTAGGTTAAAAAGATGAAGGGATTAAGCAAAATAAGAAAAGAAAATCTCATACACATGGACAACAGTATGGTGATTACTAGAGGGGCAAAGGGTGTGGGGGGAGGAAGGAGAACTTAAAGAGGGATAAGTGGTGATGGAAATAGACTTGACTTTGGGTGGTTGAATACAACACAATATAAGATGGTGTATTATAGAATTGTACCCTTGAAACCTATAACCAATGTCACCCCAATAAATTCAATTTAAAAAAAAGGAAGAATGGTTTTCTAACTCCAGATAAGCTATGCTTTACTGGCTATTTGTGTAGAGGAGAACTTTTTAGACCATATCCACTTAACACCAAAGTTTCTTCTAACATGTTTTCTTCCTGAGCGGCATAGAGCCGAAGGATTCTGAACAAAGTTGGTATTGATAACTGGGTAAATTGCTTTGGGATAGAGAGGTGGGGCCATTAGGTACTGTTGGTAAGCTGTGGGAGGAGCCTTGCCTATGGGAAGGAGAATTAGGAAGGGGGTATGACACCTGCTGGCCTTCCAAGAATGGGACCTCTTCCTTCAGGCAGACACTACTTTGGTTTCTTTGACTTCCCCTATTGCAGGAATTCAGTAGCAGTTCTTCTTAATCTGAAATTCATTCAGGAAGGTTGCCCTAGAGCAAACAGGACATTTGGATAATAAGGTAGAAAATGTAGCTCAAACTAGGGAAATTAGGGTGAGAACTTTGTGCCAGCAGTTTGGAGACTTTAATTCTTGCCTCAGATTTGGCCCTGGTTTTACTAGATTGCTTTTTCTTGGTAACCTCTGAGTTGCCTCTGGTCTGCATACTTCTTGTGAATAGAGTGAGTGTTGAATAAAGTGTGCAGGTAGTAGTAGTATGGGATGGTTTCAAAATATACATCGTAGTGATGGTTAGCTGACAAAAGCAGATTGCAAAGAAAATTATGTAAAATTTTAAACTGTCTCTCAGTTGTTGTATATTGAAATCTCGGTATGTTCAGCCCTTGTGTATTTTCTTTCCTGGCCTTTTTTTTTTTCTTCCTTTTTCCTTTTCTCTGGTTTGTTAGATGTGACATTTCTCTCATTTCCTGAATGGTGAAGTTGTGAATGAGGGTATGACATTGTAAAAGAGAGACTCATTTTTACATCCTTTTTATGAATCACCCAGTTGTCTTCCTGGTGGATGTCTGCACTTTGGCATGGATTCTAGGATTCAGTTTCCTTATTTGTGATGTTCAGCTACTCCTGGTCTGTGTGATTTACCTCAAGAGGAAATATCTGGAGTAGAGCCATAAGACTGATTAGAGGAGGAAGAGACAGAGGGTGAGAGATGTGAGCAGTGTTGTTGTGAAAGGAAGAAGTGGTGATATAGGGATGTAGCATATAAATAAGACTACCCACGCCTCTTTTCACAGGAGAAAGAGTAAACCTGGGTAATGGCCTAATCTAAGGGGACACTGAGGTCTCAGGAGATAATCATTGAGAATAACATCTTGGCCAGTCTATGTGAGATTTAAGTTACTTTTAGTTTATATTACTTCAGTGTCCCTCCTTCCCGCCTTGGTTTCAGGGCTCTGTAGCAAGGAAGAAACTCAACATGCCACAATTATAACAATAATAGATTTATTGAACATCTCTCATACTTTCCTTGAAGCCCTATACAAAAGACTATAGTCCAGTAAAATTTTCTTCTTAAACAGTCCGATGGATTACTTTAATGAGAAGGAAAATGGATCATTAAGACATTTTTAGATATTTGATTTTAGAGCTGGAAAGGACTCGAGATTGGCCTCATCCTGTCTTATGGATGAGAGACAGGTTCCAGGGTGAGAAAAAGTCTTGCTGAAAGATCACTCAGATAGCTAGTGGTAATTTGGAATCTGATAAGCACAGGTGTGACATTGAGGGTGGTAGAATAGAGATGCCCATGTATGATTTACTGAGGCATCAGGGAAGCTTCTAAACCCATTTGTGTGCCTAATCAATCATCAATGGCCTCAATTACTTCTAAGTCTTTTGGCTGTGGCTAGAAAACAGACTGGGCTCTTGACTTCCCCAAGATTATGTTTTAGAGATGTTAGTTTAAATTGAATCTCAACAGCTGGAGATAACAGGGTGTACCATACTTAGGCTGGAGATGGGTAGTCAGTGGGAGACTTGGTAGTTAAGCCACAGCTTAGTCAAATTTCAATATGAGAATCTTTAGGAAGACATTTTAGATTTGTGCTATGAAATTTGGCCTCTTGCAGTAACAGGGTTTGCTTCAGTTTCACCTATTTCTACGAGTTTCCTTTTCTAATTTCTCTTTGCATTCTTCTCAGTTCTATCAGGCTCTTTCCCTTTAACGACTCTCTATCACTCTCAGAGCTACTGTAGATTTTGGGAGGAGGAATTGGAACAAGAGCTGTGACCTACAGTCAATTTCCCCAGGTGGATAAACTCCACTGCAAGCCACAGAGGGAGGGGCCTCCTTATTCCAGCAATCTGGCCAGGCTGACACACTCATAGCCTATGGGGGCAGGGAAGAAGGTAGGGGCCAGTATTTCTTGGGCTAGTGAGGAACTGCCGAGCCTTTGCAGTCTAGGCAGAGGAGACGGGAGCCCTTGGGATGAGCTAGTAGTCTGGGCTGGGGATGCCTGGGCAGAAGTGGAGGCAGCTGGAAAGGTGGCACTGCACTTGGGTCGCTGGAGCTGCGCTGTTCCTAGGAGACGGAGGAGCAGCAAGCCTGCGGGGGAGGGGGAACAAGTGGGTTGCTGCTTTTAGCAGCTGAAAGGGCTGCAGGGAGCTCTGGGTAAGACATTTTCTGCTGCTCTGCTGCTGCTGCTGCTGCTGCTGCTTCTGCGGTAGAAGCTGCCGCTAGTAAGTCAGAGGAAGGAGGATCGAGAGGGAGGAGGCTTCATTTGCAGCCATGCTGAATCACTGTTGCTGATCAGATCTCCTGTTGGTTGGCTACGAGAACTGAGAACAGAGCTAGGATCTCTGGGTGCGTGCCCAGTTCAGCTGCCACCCACGCTGGGCCTCACACAATGGAGGGTGAAAGGTATGTATGTACAAGCGTGTGTGTGTGTGTGTATGTGTGTGTGTGTGTGTGTGTAAGTGAATGTGTGCTTGTGCGCGGCAGGCACCAGCTTTTGTGTTTGCGTTAGCTAGGCAGGATTTGAAGACCTGGCCACTGATGGATCCCAGCGGGAGGCCGAATAGAGCCTAGAAGCCCCTCTCTCCAGAGATTTAGCTTCCGCAAAGGCAGGTCTGGGTTTGTTTCGCTTTTCTGGGGTGTTTTTTCTTTGGTGAGGGGTTTTTTGATGTCATAGCAGGGCTGGCCTTGCACAGAGTGATTGCATTTTCACACTGACGTGCTCAAATCTTCAGCAGCCATGCCATGATGTCTTTCCTAAGTGTGTGTGTGTGTGTGTGTGTGTGTGTGTGTGTGACAGAGAGAGAGAGAGAGAAAGAGAGAAAGAGAGAAAGAGAGCATGTACATATGTGCTTGTATAGGCACACAAGTTCAAGTAAGGAGAGAAACCTATCAGATGACACTTGCTCTGATTGGACTTTCATTTGCATTGAAAAGTTTATAAATGGCACTGGAAGGTATGTGCGTAATAGGAACTCTTGATTCTTCTACCAGGGGTTTCTTATGAACTAGGAATCAGCAGAAGGGAATTTAAGTATTTCTATCAAGCTGGATCTAACTAGCAAGGGTTTATTCCTGGCAGGGGAGACATGCATATATATTTTAAACTATTATCTGAGGATCTGATTCTTTCATTGTGAAGGTACTCAGCGCAGTGCAGTGCAGGGGTGGGTTATTCCTCTGCGTGCTAGAACATCTCATATTCTGACAGCCTCTTCATTTTGTGGATATGTGGCTGTTAGAGAACAAGGCTTGCCATTTTCCTCTAGGTGAAAAGACAGCAGGGAGGGTTCAGGCCATGGAAGTGCACCACTGAGGGGAGGGCTGCTGCTTTGAGTTGCTCGTTTGATGCAGATGGTAACTGGCTGGTTAAATGCTAACAGGTTTCTCTAAATCAACACTGTCTGGAGAGGACTTCAATAAACACTTTCCATTGCACAGATTGTACCAACTCGTGCAACTCATGGTGAAGAATAATGTCATTAAACGTCTCTAAACCCCATCAGAACTAGCATGATGTTGGGTGTCCTCTCCTTGGAACAGGCCCCAGGGACTTTTTTTTTTTCTTTCTTAATTCTATTTATTGGTTGATTTTAAGGAGAGAGAAGAAGGGAGGGAGGGGGGAGAAAGAGAGAGTGAGAAAAATTAGAGAGGAGAGAGAGAGAGACAGGGAGGAACAGAAACATTGGTTTTGTTGTTCCACTTATTTATGCATTCATTGGTTGATTCTTGTATGTGCCCTGGCCACAGATCAACCTGAACAACCACCTGAACCTTAGCATATTGGGTTCACGCTCTCACCAACTGAGCTACCTGGCCAGGGCCAGGGCTGTGTTTCTTGATGTGACTACCACAGGAAGAGTCTGGGACTTTTTAGATGGAGAGTGCTGCTGGTAGATCCTCTCCCTGGATGCTCTTTGCAGCGGGAGCTTAGTGTTGGATTCCATGTGGCCCATTTCCTAGACTTGGGGCAAAGTTGGGCAGTGTCCTTACCTTTCCTATTGGTGTGGTATCTAGAAGAAGGGCAGCCGTGATGTGAATGGAGCTTTAGAGATTCTGACCAGGCCTATTTTCTTAACCCATGGTATAATGTGGCTGAAAGATCCATATGAGACTAGCAGCAGCAGATCAAAGTTCTGCTTCCAACGCATTTTTGGGCACTTAATGTGTTCCCAGTACTGTATTCAGAAATGTAGTGAGTCCATACCCTCAAGAGTGCTCTTGTCTTCAGTACTCGGGTGCCTTTCAGCTGGAGTGGCTGATGTCTTTTGCTTATGACACCTGGTTTTTGCATGTGTCCTTTTGCTTTGTCCTTATTGGAGGCAGAGTAGGTAAGAAATCCAAACTGAGTAGCTCCCAACATTCACTAGGTCACCCAGCTCACTACATTTTGTTTCTATTCCACATCCAGCTTACCATGCCAGGCATTTGTCTTCTAAAATCTGTGTGCAGTCTCCATTTATTCTGCCCACCCATACCCCCACCAAGGGAGATATTGGTCTCTTTTGTGATCACTCATCCTGTACACCAGCGGTCCCCAACCTTTTTTGGGCCATGGACCAGTTTTTTTTTAAATTTTTTTTTATTTATTCACTTTTATTAGAGAGGAGAGAGAGAGAGAGAGAGAGAGGAAAGGGAGAGAACAGAGGGAGGAGCAGGAAGCATCAACTCCCATATGTGCCTTGGCCAGGCAAGCCTGGGTTTTCGAACCAGCGACCTCAGCATTCCAGGTCGATGCTTTACCCAGTGCGCCACCACAGGCCAGGCCCACGGACCGGTTTAATGTCAGAAAATATTTTCACGGACCGGCCTTTAGGGTGGGACGGATAAATGTATCACATGACCAAGACAAGCGTCAAGAGTGAGTATTAGACGGATGTAACAGAGGGAATCTGGTCATTTTTTAAAAATAAAACATCGTTCAGACTTAAATATTAATAAGACAGAAATAATTTAAGTTATTTATTCTTTCTCTGCGGACCGGTACCAAATGGCCCACAGACCGGTACCGGTCCACGGCCCGGGAATTGGGGACCACTGCTGTACACTATTCCATCCAGCCTCAGATCCTTATTTTTCAGAGTTCCTTTTGTCTGGAATGCCTTTCCCTTCTTTTTTCTAAAAAGTTTTAAAATTCCACTTTATCTGGGAGACCTCAGCTTTTCTAGTCTTAGCTGATGTTCTGAATTCCAGTATCTTTAGTTGTATCTCATGTTGGATACTGAATAATAGGACACCCACCATTTTTTTGCCTTTGTTTCATGTCTTGTAGCAGGAAAGCAACTCAATGGAGGATTGACACTCAGATAACTATAAGAGGAAAAGAGAATTTATTGAAGCTGGTGAAGCACGTGAGGTCTGTGGCTCCAAAGACACGTGTTTCTGAAATTAGATTTCTTACATCTTATATACCCTTTACAGAACACAAGTTTATATACATGGGTCTTGTAATTCCTTTGTCTAGAGGTGCATAGGTCAGTCACACGATTTCAGGATGGGAGGGGGCTTACATGATACCAGAGGATAAGCGTTTGTAAATCTTCCATTAAGGAGAAAGAAAGGGGAGAGGAAAGGGCTACTCAAGTCTCCCTTCCCCCTCCCCACATTCCTGGCTGTTTACCTTCTTCCTCACAGATGTGGGGAAGGGAGGGGGTCCTACCTCTCTTTCCTCCTTCCTTTCAGAACCTTCTAGTATGAAAACCTCTCCATTTACAATATAATAGCTCTTCCCGAGCAGGAATATGATCGGCCATCTTGAGCTGGTGTAAATCACAAGTATAAGAATTGTATTTATAAAATCTCTCTGAACGCTTGGTCTAAATCATAAAATGCCTTTTAAGCCTCTTAGTAAAAGGGGGGTTTTCTATCTCATTGTAAGCCCCCAAACTTGAAGACAGGTCTTGGAAGGCAAGAATGTTGCCTATACCTCTGAATAGACCTCATTGACTACTCTGTGGCTGCATGCATAATAGGTCCTGGATAATTATTTGTTGATTAGTTGATAACTTTTGTGGGAAGCTCTGATAATTAAGAAGAAAGGTGGTTAGAGAGGAGATTGGAACCCTTGGCCAATAGGTCCATCCTTGGCTATCAACCTTATTATCTCAGTCTGGGTAACTGACCCTATGGAATGCTTTGGAGCAGGGTGAGAAGGCGGGAGGTAGTCTTGTCTTACAAGTTCCTGGGAAACTTGGGGTCAGAGGAACGGAGTGACTGGTCTAGGATCACATCTCAAACCTTCAGAGACTGGAAGAGCCCTGCATCTGGGGCTTGTTCCGCACTTAACCTGATGAAGCTTAATTAGGGCTGTTTTTAAGCATTAAACATTTTCAGCCAATAGATTTTTTTTTTTTTTTTGTATTTTTCCGAAGCTGGAAATGGGGAGAGACAGTCAGACAGACTTCCGCATGCGCCCAACCAGGATCCACCCGGCTTCCCCACCAGGGGCGACACTCCGCCCACCAGGGGGCGACGCTCTGCCCCTCTGGGGCATCGCTCTGTTGCAACCAGAGCCACTCCAGCGCCTGGGGTAGAGGCCAAGGAGCCATCCCCAGCGCCCGGGCCATCTTTGCTCCAATGGAGCCTCGCTGCGGGAGGGGAAGAGAGAGACAGAGAGGAAGGAGAGGGGGAGGGGTGGAGAAGCAGATGGGCATTTCTCCTGTGTGCCCTGGCCAGGAATCGAACCCGGGACCCCTTGCACGCTAGGCCGACGCTCTACCACTGAGCCAACCGGCCAGGGCCCAGCCAATAGATTTTTAATGAACAATTTTTTTTCTTGGCCATGAGGGTGTGAAAATAACTTCTACCTTGAAATGCTATTAATTGAAAGTATGGACTTTGGAGTAACAGAAACCTTACAGTGAAAGTACTTCATAAATTGTGTGACCTTGAGTGTGTCACGTATTTTTCAGAAATGATTTTTCTTTTTGGAGCAAAGGGAGTAATAGTATCTATACATCATAGAGTTGTGAAGATCAAATGAGACAGTAAGTTTTTCTGGCATAGAGTAAGTACTCAGAAAATGGTAGTAGTTGTTATCATTTGTATTCATTTATTGCCCTTTTGCACCCCATGACTCTGCTGGGGATACTAACATAGCTTATTTTAGGGCCTTCCTATATTATGTGGACCATTCCCATGAGAAAATTAGGGAGAGCTTATCAGGGCAGCATCTTGCTTCTATATAAATTACCTCCTCATAGTAAGATACAAGGCTTGGCATTTCCTCCTCTAGGTTTCACCAAGACCTACTTCCTCCCTCTTTTATTACAGACACCCCGAGGCATCTGAATGCCTTACTGGTTTGGAACCGTGAGTTGGATACACCTTTGTTCATGCCAACATCTTAAGAAGAATCTGTGAATTTGCACTCACTCACCTTTGTTGTATCCTGCAAGCTCTAGCTCTGCGGGACCTTTGAAGATCTTTCCCATCTCTCTGTGTGAAGAATCACTGGGGCTTGGTCAGTCAGAGGAAGATGACTCTGTCTTCTATTTTGTACAGGAAGAGGCTCTGAGTTACTATAGTCATTGTGTGTGTGCGCATGTGTGCCTAGAGCAGCGAGACATTGAATATGGCAGTTGCCCTTGCTACTGGAATTTTATTTCTGTTCTGGAAATAAGACTTGTGGATGGATTAAAATAAATTTCTAATCTAAATGAAGTGCCTAGAGCAGTCAAGTTTATATAGACATAAAGTAGAGTGGTGGTTGCCAGTGGCTGGGTAGAGGGGGCAGTGGGGAGTTATTGTTTAATGGGTGCGGAGTTTCATTTTGGGAAAATGAAAACATGCTGGACATGGATGGTGTTGATGGTGGCACAACAATATAAATGTACTTACTGCTGCTGAAATGTACACTTAAAGATGGTTAAAATAGTAAATCTCATGTTCCATATATTTTGCCACAATAAAAAAAAAATTTCAAGGCCTAGTTCTGGCATATCTGCCAGAGTTGAAGAGGACCACAACTTTTGGAAGAAGCTCATAAAAAGGGGAAGTTGGCTGTCCATTTTTCTTAAAATTGTGGTTTCCATCATCAGAAGCATCAGGATGTCTCTGCTTGAGGTGGGCCCCATTCACCCAAAATTATGCTGTGAATTTGTGTGAACAGTCCTCAGAGGGAGAACGGTTTGGCCTCACTGAGGAGAGTAAGGACTGCTCTGGACCTTGGGGAGCTTTGGAATTGGAAGAGGCTTATCTTTTCACCTTTGATCCAGGAACAGATAGATCGTATTTTCTGGGAAGACGCGACTTAGAGAGCTGATGCTCTCTGAATGCTGAGTTTGCAATGCCAGGTAAGACCCTGGCAAGACCCAGGGAAGAGCAAGTGTCGAGGGCGGCACTGTAGCCTTTTCTCTCTTCCCTCAGCACATCGCTGAGTCCTCTCCCACCCCAGCAGTCAGGGGAGAAACCTTTTTAGAAATTTTTTTTAAATTTTTTATTTATTTTTAAATTTTTTATTTATTTATTTAGTGACAGACAGAGAGAGAGAGAGAGAGAGAGAGAGAGAGAAACAGGAAGGGAGAGAGATGAGAAGCATCAATTCTTCATTGAGACACCTTAGTTGTTCACTGATTGCTTTCTCATATGTGCCTTGACCAGGAGCCTTCAGCAGACCAAGTAACCCCTTGCTCGAGCCAGCAACCTTGGGTCCAAGCTGGTGAGCTGTGCTCAAACCAGATGAGCCCGCCTGTGCTCAAGCCAGGGACCTCAGGGTTTTGAACCTAGGTCCTCTGCATCCCAGTCTGACACTTTATCCACTGTGCCACCGCCTAGTCAGTCCCTTTTTAGAAATTTTTGGGCATCACTGCTGCCTGAAGCAAATGTGCATTTCATCCATGATAATTGAAATCAAATTTTCCATTTTGGAAATACTTTACGGCGAAGTAAGGTTTTCAACTGTAGAAAAACAAAGTCAGTGAGAGAAACCACTTAATTTCCCCCTACCAGATTTGGGTTTTTAGGATCTCGCTTGCTAGGTTTTAGACAGTTATTCCAGATCCAGACAAGAACATTTTCAGATAAGTTTTCTAAAGCAAGTTCCTTATTTGATGAAATTTACCATTGTAGAACTGACCTAATTTTTTTTCACTTGCTAGATGACCCCTAAAACTAGGTTAGGCTGAAAAGAACATTAATAAAGTATATAAAAAGTAACTTGAATATGCTTTGTTCTCAGATTTTTTCCCCCTATTATAGGTTCAGTGGTTCTCAAGCTACATATCTGTAACTTTTTATAACTTATAAGGATTTTTAGAGTCTTAGCACAATTTTTCTGGACCTTTTTTTTTTAAAAGCTTATGAAAGTCTATTGTAGCTTCCATCAAAATCACATACATAGAAAAGCTCAGTGTTCCTATTCAAAACAAATAGATGCCTGACTTCCAAAATACCACATAACAAAGAAATATGTTTTCTTTTAATCTTTCTCCTTGTCTAATTTTGTCAGAACTCAAGCATTTCTCTTATGTTATATATATATATTTAAAATTATTTTTATTTTATTTATTTTAGAGAAGAGAGACAGGGAGAGAGATAGAGATAGATAGATAGACAGAGAGAGAAGGTGGGAAGGAGCAGGAAGCATCAACTCCCATATGTGCCTTGACCGGGCAGTCCCAGGGTTTTGAACCGGCAACCTCAGCATTTCAGGTTGACACTTGATCCACTGCGCCACCACAGGTCAGGTTGTTTTATATTTTAACACATCCCACTTAAGAGATTTTTTTTCCCCTGGGTTTTGAAGGAAGCAGTCTGTGAATTGGATTCTTAGGAATGTGATTAGTAGCATACTTGTTCTTGAGCTTATTTATGAAGGAGCACATTATAAGAATGGCAGCAGCTGCTGGTCAGCTTTGATGAATCATGATGGGCTTGTGTGAAAATTCCAGATTCAATACACTGAGTAATATTGACTCCAGTAAGTAAGTGCTGCAGGTTCCCAGTCAGTGGAGTGAAGTCATGCTGTGTCACAGGTCCTAGAGGATGCAGTCTTTTTTCTTTTGGCCTGCTTTGGCTGCACTGTGAAGAATCTCAGAGTAGAATTTAAGAAATGAGCCCCCTTGGCCAGATAAGATAGGCTGTGTTTATTATCCCAAGTCAGTGACATGCCTATTGAAAGCATGGGCCCTGTGGTCAGATGGACCTGGGCTGGAGTGTGTCCATTCTCCACTTAGTAGTTACGTGGGACTTTTGGGTAAGTTATATCTCAGGAAATAATAGCACCTTACTTGTAGGGTTGTTTGGAAGATAAAATGAGATAATGGAGGAGGTAAAGTGCTTTAACATATCACTGGCCTCAGTTATTACGAACAGTTATTATTAACTGCTACCCAGGAGCTGTTGCTTCTTGTTGCATGTGTTCCTTGTGTTCATGTGCGGCTATTGCAGGAAATCAGCCTGATGCTGTGAACTGTGGGGGCACCACTGACATATGGGGCTGTATAGCAGCCCATGTGTAGGTGGTATTTCCTGAAGACAGGATTGCTGCTCTAAGTCCTGAATCCTGCTGCTTGGACATCTCAAGTGCCAGGTCCTTCATTAATCCAGAAGGAGAAATCTAAATTAGGCCATTTTAGCCTGGTACTGGAGGAAACGGGGTACATGCTAGACCTGCAGTTTGCCCAGAGCCCTGTAGGTTCCAGATCCTATTGCTGCCCTGACTTGGGGAAGCAGAGTCAAGCTAATGAACTCATGAGAACCTGAAGCACAAGACAGTGGCAGTTCGTTAATTTGCCATGAAAACTAGTACCGGCAAGATGTTTCTGAGGCCTGCTACCACTTTCTTGCTTTCTGACAGTGAACCACAGGGGAGGTTACTAAGTTGATCAAAAGGCTGCATCGTAAGCGAGGCACTGAGTTACAGCATTTAAGTATTTAGAGGCTTCAAGCTTCACAACATGGATCTGACCTGAGACTGAACCAAAGGACTATGTCGGATAATTAAATCATTTTCTTTCTTGGATAGTGTGGGATGAGTGGGACCAAGGGCTTTTTCTCTCCGATTTTTGTTTTTCAGTCTCCCCTTTTAAAAGATACTATTTTGATGAGGAATTTTAATGCACTTGGCATAATTTTATTCTGAGGGTTCCCCCCCCTCTTTCATTTAGGAGACTGCCTTTCTTCTCTCTCATCCATAGCTTGAGCATAATGTGCCTGGGCTCTGTTGTCTGTTGCCCAGTAGCAGCCCACCCTGCCTGAATTTGATTTGCATCTCTTGAAGCCTTTTAGAAGTGATATAGTTCATAGCCCTCAGCAGCATTTCTGACCCCCGTTTACCCCCGTTTCTCTCCTCTTTCTCACACACCCTGGATGCTCTGGTGCTCCACATCTGACAGATCCCCAGACGCTCTGCGCTGTCAGCCTACTCAGAGACTTTTCTGTTTCCTACTTTGCTGACATGCTTTCAAGAGACTTTTTTCCCATTATTGCCTGAATTTTCCTCAACGGTGGGAAGAGACTAAGAACTGCCACAGTAGGCAGCAACAGCAACCCTTCTTGCTGCTTCCCTCTTCTCTAGTTAATGCTGGCGTTTTCTGGCCCCATTCTCCTGTTTCTGTATCGGTGCAGGAAACTAAACTATCTAAGACAGAATTCCCTAAATCGCCGATGGGGAAGGAAGATGGCAAATCGAGAGGGACAAAACCATAATTATTTTAATAAGGAGAAACGAAGAAAGATGGAGTAGTTGGTAGTTATACCTCATTTACTTACCATCCATCCATTTACTCAATAATCATTTATTGAGCACCTGTCATGTGCCAGAGGCTAAGAATAAAGAGAGAAATAAGACACCATTCTGTTTCTCACAGAACTCAAAGTCTAGGGTGGGCAGCGGTATGCTGGAGCCATCACCCACTTGCAAGAGCTGCTTATTAAATTTTTAGGAATTTTGTGAGTTAGTGTTTAAATACAGCCCTAAAAATTAAATTATGTAATTTATTAATATTAAAAACAAATGTAATAAATACTCAAAACTCATCACTGTCTAGTTATTTTACTATGAAATATGTGTCCTAGATTATGTCTCTTGTATTTGGAAATATAATATGGTGATATACTGCTTTGCTGCTACACATTTCTTCCCAATTCCACATACTCAGTGACATTGCATTGATAGCTTGAAATATGCTGTGCTGGAAATTGGAAAATGTGAAAAATCAGAGCTCCCCTTCTTGTAACCAACTGTTAAACATTTACAAGCACACACTGTGTGGGGGAAATAGAGAAGTAAGAGGTAATTATATCATTATACAGAGGGAAGCATAGAATAATGTGGGAACATAGAAGAAGGAATATTAATTTAGTGGGTAGTGGAGGATGATAGGGAAAACTTCCAGCAAGAGGCTTGAAGGGCTGATAGGAATGAGCTAGACATTGGGGATAATGGGTGAGGATAGGGCAAAAGAGCCTGGTGTATTTAGACAATTGCAAATATTTTAGTACTGTAGTAACAAGAAATCTTCAGAGAAATGATGGGGTTATGAAGGGCAAGGCTAGGTCTCTGAGATTTATTTTGAGTGCAGGGAGGAGCCAGTGAGAGGTTTCACTTAGAACATGCCATGCTCACATTGACATTCTGTGAAGATAACTGGAGTCTGGGAGGAGGTTATCAGTAATCCAGATAAGGGATCGTGATGGCTTGGACTGAGGTTGTGTTAGCAGTGACTGTGAGAAGGGAATGGAGTGGAGAGATACTAAAGGACATCGGTCTGATAGGACTTTATGGCTGTATGTGAGGGGTGTGTGTGTGAGAGAGGGAAGAAGGTATCAAGATGACATCTCATTTTCTGCCTTGGATGGCTGAGTAGGTGGTTGGTTATGCCTTGGACATAGAGAATACAGAAACAAGAGTAGGCTTGAGGGTGGGGAGTATCAGTTTTGGATATGCTGAATGTAAGTTATGGTGCAAAATCTAAGTGGGGGAGTTGACCTTGGATATGTGGATCTGGAATTTAGAGGATGGGTAGGGCAGGAGAAGAGGCGGTGGAAGATGGTGTGCTATGCTATGAGAGCAGGTCCTAATGTTTAGAGCTTATATATTTTTATTTGTAAACTCTATAATTAATATTTTATGTGTATTGATTTGTAAGTTAACTCTGAAGGCCAACCCTACTTTTCGTTGTTGTTGTTAGGGTTGGAGGCAGTGGTTGGGGTAGACTATCCCACTCTGCTCTACTATCACTTGTTAGGACAATTGAAAGGTTTTTATGTTAGAGTTCATTGATAACAATATATATGAGGGCCTGTAGTGGGCATGGCTTTATGCTGAACAGGCTAGGCCATACAAAGAGTTATCGAATACATGGTCTTTGCCCACCAGGAATATCAAACTTAGTATGAGGGGAATGGATGATTAGAGGGGTGCCATGAAAAGGTAAATACAAGGCAGTGCCACTTGAGTTATAGGCCAGAAATACTGTAAGAATTTAGGAAAGGCAGAGATCACTTAGGTCTGAAGTATTTAGAGGACTTCACAGAGGAGGCAAAGCTTAACTAGTCTTAGAAGAACCAATATTTAGAGTATGATACAGGAAAGGAAGGTGGAATCTGTCTGTAGTGGATAGTTCATCTGCTCAGTACATACAGGGTGATAGGTACTTGGTAAATATTTAAATAAGTGAGGGGAAAGGCCAGCATTTGTATTCAGTCCAGGCCAAGGAGGGCCTTGGAAACTAGGCAAGAATAAATTTTTTATCTTGTAGGCTGATGATTTTTCAGCTTTTTTTTTATTAGCTCCAGAGTCCTTTGAAAGGATGTCTTAAATGGACATGCAATATGTAGAACAAATGGAAGCAGAGAGTTGTGACTGAGCCTCTAGTTCATAACTGCCATGGTCCCTGAAGAGACATATGGGCAGTGAGAAACTGAAAGATGTAATCAGAGTGACTTGTTAGAAGGATCAGTTTGTCAATGGTGTACAGGAAGCATTTGGAGGGATCTGGAATGGAGAACAGCAGGTGAAAGGCCACTGTCCTGGTCTAGGCCAAGGGAAAAGAGAAGCAGAGAGCGTAGGAAGGAAGGGTCAGTTACATTCATTGTTCTTAGGGCTCTGTGTCTTGATTATCTCATATGTAAGACTTCTTGAATGGCATCAGAGTGTGAATTATGTCTGAGCCAACTTTCAGTATTTTTTCTGTGAGGTGTTGAAGGGGTTGCTGGCATTTTTACCTGCTAAGCTAGAAGAATTATTCACCACACTGGGTTCATCATGGCACCAGTGGTGGTTCATATAAGTATGTTTAATAATAACAGGACAGTGTGTGAAATTAATGAAATTTGTGGGCCAGATATATGGTAGTTTGGCAAAATTGACTAGTTTGATGTTTTCTGATTCTGCTGTAGTAGATGGGGGAAATTTCTTTGATAATTATTTCTGTATAATGCTATAGGAAAGAATAAGGGTTCTGGCTGGCTCATACTTTCTCACCACATTCATTAATGGTGACCTATTTGAATCTTAATTGTGGTTTAACTTGAATATTACTGCAACTCTAGACATCTGAACACAGATGAAGGCTCTGTTCAGCAGCTAGAGCTTTAGATCTGGTGGAAGACCCACGTATAAATTAACATTGACTATGCAGAAAGTTTGATAGGCTTCATACGTCTTGCAAGATCATGAAACCCTGAAGATTAAGTCACCTCAGTTGGGCTGGGTGGGAATTCTTGAAGCCTGGTTTGCTTGAGGCTTAAAGGTAGGTTGAAACTGGAGCAAGTTCTTTGCCCTTGGAGAAATCAACCACTTTGTGTTTAGAGTAAGGGAATATAATGATAAACACTTTTCAGCAGAAAACACATTGTAGCTGAGTCTGCTTAGAGGTGTGTGTGTGTGTGTGTGTGTGTGTGTGTGTGTGTGTGTGTGTGTGGTTTTGGCTGGATCTGGGTAGGGTGAATAGTATGGTCCTAGAACTTGAATTTGGTCAAAAGAGGAGAATATATACCTCAGTATAGTCTGTTTCACAGGTGGGGAGGGTAATCTACCAGTCTTGTCTGGTATCAAGAACTGAGCATGCTGGGGATTGGGCCTTGAGAGAGTGGGATTGGGCTATCTCTTGCAGTTTAACTAATTAAGATCTGGTATGAATGAAGGGAAAAAGGTATAGGGGAGGGAATTGTGGGATCTAGCAACTTTGTCTGCACATGTAACCCTAGGTTTAGGCATATATATGCATTTGTGTATGCATATATGTATGTACTATTTATATTGCTGTAGGCTGTAGGCTGTGGTCCAGATAACTTGGGCTGATTCAAGTCAAGGACACCTGAGTTCAGATCCTATCTTTGCCACTTATTATCTGTGACCTTGTACAAGATTCTTAACTTCTCTAAGCCCTCAAATCCTTTATTTTCTTAAATTCTTGCTCCCTGGAAGACCAATGAGTAGCCGAGAAGCTTGTATGTACCAGTAACAAGAGAGACTCCACTCCATATTTCTTGTGTCTTCACAGCAAAGCAGAGCAAGGGATGATATAGACCTTGGGTGTCTTCTGATGTTAAGCCTCACCTTTGCATCGAAAGTGGAAAGGGCTCTGGATAGTATGGGGAAACTGGTTGTCCTTTCCCTTTATATCCCTGTGGTCTTCAAGTTGTTCTTTCAGGGAGGCTATAGTGTAAATTGCATTTTGTTGAAGTTTAATCCTTTGATTATAGGCAATCTATGTTTGAGACCTTTTAGTAAACACAACTTTATATTAACAGGGAGTTATCATTATTGGGTCATTCTGGAAGGCTGGAAAGTGTAAAAAGCAACAAAACATGGAAGAGCAAACCTTTGAGGCCACTAGTCCCACTGGAGGTGTCAGTGCTTTCAAAATGACTATTCAGTCTGCATCTATTCCATGTATGTAAAATGAAACTAATAATGTTTGTTCACTGGGATTTTATGAATTCTCATCTTATTAGTTCCCTGTTAAAAACCTTTAGTGGTTCCTTGATCGAACCAAATTATATTTTCTCTTCCTGGCTTTTAAGTCTCTCTACAATTTGAAGACAGCATTTGTAATGAATGTGCAGTGTTTTATAGTTTCCAGATTCATCTCATGAATGCCTGTATTGTTCAGTACTAGAAAATATATTAGTATCATTTACTACATTAAAAGAATAAAAGGGAAAATTCATATGATCATCTTACCATAGTAAAAAAAATTTGATAAAGTTTATAACTTTATGATTAAAAAACAATAATATACAAGAGAATTTTCTTAATTTGATTAAGAAAGGGTATCTATATAGAAATCCTACAGTAAGCATACATGATGGGGAAACATTAAAAACATCTTTAAAATCAAGAAGATAACAAGAATATTTATTAGCACACTTTCTGTTTAACATTGTGTGGCCATCCTAGCCAGTGCTGGATTTCTTTTTTTCTTTTTTTTTTTTGTATTTTTCTGAAGCTGGAAACAGGGAGAGACAGTCAGACAGACTCCCGCATGTGCCCAACCAGGACGCTCTGCCCACCAGGGGGCAATGCTCTGCCCTTCCGGGGCGTCACTGTGCCACGACCAGAGCCACCCTAGCGCCTGGGGCAGAGGCCAAGGAGCCATCCCCAGCACCCGGGCCATCCCTGCTCCAACGGAGCCTCGGCTGCGGGAGGGGAAGAGAGAGACAGAGAGGAAGGCGGGGGGTGTGGAGAAGCAAATGGGCGCCTCTCCTGTGTGCCCTGGCCGGGAATCGAACCCAGGTCCCCCGCACGCCAGGCCGACGCTCCACTGCTGAGCCAACCGGCCAGGGCCTGGATTTCTTTCATGAAGAAATTAGAGCCTGACCTGTGGTGGTGCAGTGGATAAAGCGTCGACCTGGAAATGCTGAGGTCGCTGGTTCGAAACCCTGGGCTTGCCTGGTCAAGGCACATATGGGAGTTGATGCTTCCAGCTCCTCCCCTCCTTCTCTCTCTCTGTCTCTCCCTCTCCTCTCTAAAATGAATAAATAAAAAATTTAAAAAAAAATTAGAGCGCTAAGAATTGGAAAAAAGAAAAAAAACCTCTTGATTATATGCAGGTAATATAATTTTATAGAACACCTAATTAGATCTTCAAACAAATAGAAATAATAGGAACATTTGGTAAGGTGGCTGAATATATAAGATCAGTTTGCAAAAATTAGTAGCATTTTATCAACCATAATAACCAGAAAATATAACTTAAAAAGGCACCATTTCCATTATAAAAAGCAACAGAACCATAAAGCACTTAAGAATAAATTTAATCATATGTGTGTAAGGTCCTTATACAGAAAAATATAAAGTCTAAATGGTATTAAAGAGGGCCTAATAAATGGAGAAATATTTCATGTTCATGGAGAGAAAGACAATATCAGAAATATGTCAGTTCTATTTAAATTGACCTATATATTCATCAGTCTTACATGGAACTTGACAGGCTGATGTAAAATTTATATGAAAGAGTAGAGAGACTGAAACAGTCAACCCATCTGAAGCATAATAATAGGACTGGGGACTTGTTCTGTCAGATCTTAGGCCTTATTATGAAGCTATAGAAATGACGTGTTGCTGGTACAAAGACATATAAACTGACCAATGGAATAGGTTAGATCAGGGGTAGTCAACCTTTTTGTACCTACCGCCCACTTTTTTATCTCTGTTAGTAGTAAAATTTTCTAACCACCCACCAGTTTCACAGTAATGGTGATTTATAAAGTAGGGAAGTAACTTTATAAAATTTATAAAGCAGAGTCATAGCAAGTTAAAGCATATACTAATAATTACTTACCAAGTGCTTTATGTCGGATTTTTACTGTTTGGCAGAATAAATCTTTATAAAACAACTTATTATAGTTAAATCTATGTTTTTATTTATACTTTGGTTGCTCCGCTACCACCCACCATGAAAGCAGGAACGCCCAATAGTGGGCGGTAGGGAGCAGTTTGACTACCACTGGGTTAGTGTTCAGAAATCCCAGTATATTTGGAACTCTGATATGTGACCTAAGGTGGTATGATAGGTGAGTGGGAAAAATAAGTGTTTAATAAGTGGAACTTATGGGGAAAAATTAGATCCCCTATTTCACATCATGACACAAGAATCAACATTAGATAAAATAAGGGATTAAATATCAAAAGCAAAAATATTAGTAGAAAAAATATCTTTCTGGTCTTGGAGTAGGAATGGAGGACACTTAACTATAAAACAAATTATGCTTGTGGGATTCCTTCCATGAACTTTTTCATCTTTACTGGGTACTCCCTCTTTCTGATCACATTTTCAGTTTTGAGATTTTCTTTATCTCCTTAAACACATGATTTTAATCATCTGCCTTTGTGTATCTCTCTCTTTTAAAAAAATACTTTATTGATTTTACAGAGACAGGAGAGAAAGGGGAGCATGGAATGGGAAGTAACAACTCATAGTTGCTTCATGTTAGTTGTTCATTGCTTGCTTGTTGTATGTGCCTTGACCAGGGAAGCTGAGGGTTTCGATCTGGCAACCTCGGCATTCCAGGCCGAAGGTTTATCCACTGCACCACCATAGGCCAGGCTGTGCATCACTTTATATTTATTGTCCTGTGCTCAGTTAACTTCTTTGCACTCGGAATCCGAACAGCCTGACAGTTCAGATGTCTAGAGCTTACATCTGCATGCTGAACTGAAAGTGGGGAAGGAAGCCAGAGGAGGAGTCTGTCATGGTCAGAGAAGCTGTGAGTCTGGCCTACTTGACTGTATTTGAATGTTACAAATCCCAGTGTGAGATCTATAGAAACTTGGAAGTCTCTGGAACTTTTTCTTAACTACAGCATCCCTTTTTTGAGGCCAGTTTTCAAAGTTAGGTAATAGCATGGACAGAGACAAAAGGGAAAGGCAAAGGAACTACTCATATTGGCTTAGAGTTGGATGAACGCTGGGTCCCCTTATCTACACAAGTGGAGAAAGTTCCCTTTTCTTACTAGCAAAGCAAAACTTAACCTTGTCCAAACAGAGGTAACTCCAAGGATCCCGACTTGGCCGTGGAACTGAATAGTTTCATCAATCTGGGCAGAAAGTCCTTTCCTTGCCCTTCTTTTTAATTTTTTTCCCCTTGCTCATTTTGATTTTTCCCCCACCTCCAATAAAGTTTAGACATGTTACTTAGGAGTAGTTGGGATTCTGGGTGGCATCCCATAAAGATTTGAGTGTTTTGTCTTTGGTACAGAGGACTTTCAGATTATCAGTGACTTTCACTAGTTACCACCTGCACATTTAGCTCAATAGATGGCCTTTCTTTTCTTTTTATTTCTTTCTTTCTTTTTTTTTTTTTTTTTGTATTTTTCCAAAGTTAGAAGCAGGGAGGCAGTCAGACAGACTCTTGTATGTACCTGACCAGGATCCATCTGGCATGCCCACCAGGGGACGATGCTCTGCCCATCTAGGGTGTTGCTCTGTTGCAGCTGGAGTCATTCTAGCGCCTGAGGTGGAGGCCATGGAGCCATCCTCAGTGCTCGGGCCAACTTTTTGCTCCAATGGAGCCTTGGCTGTGGAAGGGGAAGAGAGAGATAAGAGAGGAAGGAGAGGGGGAGGATGGAGAAGCAGATGGGCTCTTTTCCTGTGTGCCCTGGCCAGGAATCAAACCCGGGACTTCCACACGCCGGGCTGATGCTCTACCGCTGAGCCAATAGGCCAGGGCCGCCTTTCTTTTTATAACAAATTACAATCTCTTGTCTTTTGGTTTCCCAAAAACTTTCATTTTTGTGTCACTGTTTTCTATACTGTAGCCAGAGTGATCTTTCTGAAGCACAAATGTGTTCACATTCTTCCCGTTCTACTTCTCTGCTTAAAACCCTTTGATGATTGATTTCTGATGGTTTTAGAATAAAGTCCAAACTCCTTAGATTTGCTTTTATGTCACAGGACTGTTCAGTCTTCTAGCCTTTTCTCTTGATACTCTCTTCTAGTTTTTCTGAACTTCAGTACTTTGAATACATTTGACTCTTTTTCTCCAGGTCTTAATTGGAATAGTTGCCTATCATTTATGCTTCTGTAACTCTTATCAAATCATACTTGACTTTCTCCTCCACTGATCTTGAAGTTTTATGAGAGCAGAGTCTGTGTCTTTTTTATTGTTGTGTTCCCCTTAAATTTAGATACAGTTCCTGGCACACAGTTGGCTCTATTAGATGTTCTGTTGAAAGAACAAACATCTGTGTGAATTGAGTGGTATAGTGTTTAGTCTCCCCTCACTCCCTACCCATACAGGGGATGGAGACATGGAGGTTAAGGACTCCCACAAAGTCACAAAGTGCTTGTGCTAGGACCTGGAAAGAGGCTGAACTAGGACTTGGCTTCCATCAGAGGAATGCACTTTGTATTAGAGGATTCTGCAGAAATGCCTGACCCAGTGCAGTCCCTTCACTGCTGGTTAAGAGATCAGGCAGACAAAGATGCCCCTGGTGGGTGGGCCAATGCATGGACTTGTAGCAATTGGGTGAATGGGTTTACCAACATGTGATCCTCTTTTTTGCCTCCCACTCCTCTCCTGTTCACAGCAACAAGCTGAGCTCCCAGCCTCGGATACAGGCTGGGGATGATGAGAAAAACCAGAGGACGGTCATTGTCAACCCTGCCCACATGGGGAAGGCGTTCAAGGTTATGAACGAATTGCGGAGGTACTTTTCCTATTTTGCCTGTGCCCTTTTGGAAGGAACTTGCTGGGTGAGCGTCATCAGGTTCTAATAAATCAGGACATCCCCTCCTGGTGAATTCTGACTCTTCCCCACCCACTCTCAGTCACTTGGCTTTCTCTTTCAAACTCTGATTGAGACAGATATCTTTTTTTGTTTTGTTTTGTTTTTGCATTTTTCTGAAGCTGGAAACAGGGAGAGACAGTCAGACAGACTCCCGCATGCGCCCGACCGGGATCCACCCGGCACGCCCACCATGGGGCGACGCTCTGCCCACCAGGGGGCGATGCTCTGCCCATCCTGGGCGTCGCCATGTTGCGACCAGAGCCACTCTAGCGCCTGAGGCGGAGGCCACAGAGCCATCCCCAGTGCCCGGGCCATCTTTGCTCCAATGGAGCCTTGGCTGCGGGAGGGGAAGAGAGAGACAGAGAGGAAGGCGCAGCGGAGGGGTGGAAAAGCAAATGGGCACTTCTCCTGTGTGCCCTGGCACGCTAGGCCGACGCTCTACCGCTGAGCCAACCGGCCAGGGCGAGACAGATATCTTTTAGAAATCTCTTTCCTTTATATTTAACACCTATTATTGTAGTAATAGGTATTACTTAATCACAGGGGGAAAATCCTTTATGGTTACAGAAATTCTGTTCATGAACTTGATTTCCAATTGAACCAGCTGCTTGAAGTCCAATAATAGAATGATTGCAACACCTACACACAGTTGCAGATTAAAGATTGTGGATGCCATGCATTTTCTTTTGGCCTCCCTCTCATTCCTTGGTTTGAACTTTGTTAAAACAGCCACATGAATGAAAGAATGCCTAGCTTCTAAAATGCAGTTTAACTGTGTAAAGAAAGAAATGACATGCATATTCACTCATCCTCACTGAGCTAAACAATGATGAGTGTGCAGGCTATTTGTAAGGCCAATGTGCTTGTTTGATGAGCTTGTTGCAAGGCAGTTCAGGGCACTGAACATGCTTCTCTATACAAAGCTTGTACACACATCTTTTCTTTTCTAGAGAACTCAGAAGCTTCTTTTCCCCACACCATTATTGTGAGCTCTAATTTTTAAAATTAATTAATTATTGACTTTAGGGGGGGGGAAGGAGGAGAGAGAGAGAGAGAGAGAGAGAGAGAAACCATTAATTTGTTGTTCCACTTAGTAGTACATTTATTGGTTGCTTCTTGTATGTGCCCTGCCTGGGGATCGAGCCCACAACCTTGGTGTTTCAGGATAATGCTTGAGCCAACTGAGATACCCAGCCAGGGTCAGAGCTGTAATTGTTTTTATGTAGCTCATGAGTTTCTAGAGGGCAGTGGCAGACTTCTGAATCATTTTGATCTCTAGGACCTAGTACTTCATAGGAACAGAGGCACTGGCTAGGCTCTGGGATGAGTGAGTGTGGGAGTAAAAGGTAAAAAGTGTAAATAGGTCAGTTTAAATTATGTTCTGTGGTACAAATAGGTGTTTTATCAAACAGGAATGTGTTAGGTACCTGACAGGTGGTAGGGTGTAATAATTATTTGTTTCTTAGAGGGTGCTGTGGAAGCAATTATGTCAAATTGCACCTTTGGAGAACACTTCCTAAAGTGGATGATCTTGAGGTAAATTTTGAAGGACAAGTAAAAGTTAAAGAAAGAAAAGTGGTTAGAGAGGTCTTTCAGGGAGAGAAAATGGCATGAGCAAAAGCATACATAGCTGGAGATGTGTTTGTTGAGTAGGGGGCTGAACTATTTTTAAACAAGTTCTATCTGATCCTATATTTGTTTCCTCATTTCTCCTTTTTGATGGGACCAGTCTTTGACATAGAAACCAACTTAAATTTATCTTATGCTCTACTGCTCAATTTTTATTAGGCCTTCTGCCAACTTTCCTGGAAGCTAGGCAGTGGGCAGTGCTGATGTTCATGCCTATGAGTATGGTTTTCTCTTTTTTGGGGGTGGTGGTGGTGGTATGGTTCTCTTGTCACTAAGGAATTTGTGTTACGTTCCCTAGATTTTATTGAAGTGCATTGTGCAGTTCCCGTCAGTATTGCTTGTGTCCTTTGTCTAATATAAGACACCAAGTTTTCAAGTAAACAACCTAACTTGACACCTCATGGAATTAGAAAAAGAAGAAAATAACTATGTCTTAAGTTAGCAGAAGTAAGGAAATAAGACAAAAGTAGAGATAAATAGAGACTAGAGAGACAGTAGAAAAAATCAATAATAAAACTAAGAGTTTTTTTTTTTTAAGATAAACAAAGTGGGCCCTGGCCGGTTGGCTCAGTGGTAGAGTGTTGGCCTGGCATGTGGAAGTCCCGGGTTCAATTCCCAGCCAGGTCACACAGGAGAAGCGCCCATCTGCTTCTCCACCCCTCTCCCTCTCCTTCCTCTCTGTCTCTCTCTTCCCCTCCCGCAGCCAAGGCTCCATTGGAGCAAAGTTGCCCCGGGCGCTGGGGAAGGCTCCATGGCCTCTGCCTCAGGCACTAGAGTGGCTCTGGTTGCAACAGAGCAAGGCCCCGGATGGGCAGAGCATCGCCCCCTGGTGGGTGTGCCAGGTGGATCCCGGTTGGGCGCATGCGGGAGTTTGTCTGACTGCCTCCCCGTTTCCAGCTTCAGAAAAATACAAAAAATATAAACAAAGTGAACGAACCTTTAGCTAGACTTACCAAGAAAATAGAGGACTCAAAATTATAAATGAAAGAAGAGACATTACAACTGATAACACAAAAATACAAATGATTATAAGAGGCCACGAAGAACAATTAGCACCAACAAATTGGATACCCTAGAAGAAATGGGTAAATTCTTGAAACATACAACATTTCAAGATTGAATAAAAAAGAAATAGAAAATCTGAACTGAACATTCATGATCAAGGAGATTGAATCAACAACAATAAAAATATCCTAATAAAGAAAAGCCAAAGACTAGGTGATTTCACTGGTGCATTTTTACCAACATTCAATGAAGAATTATGCCAGTCCTTCTTACACTTCCCCCAAAACTTGAAGTGGAGGAACACTTTCAAATTCATTTTAATAAGGCCAGAATTTACTGATACCAAAGCCAGATAAGGACAGTACAAGAAATAAGCCAACAAATCAATATCCCTGATGAAAGTGATGCAAAAATTCTCAACAAAATACTAGCAAATTGAATTCAATAGCACATTAAAAAGTTCATATATCATGATCAACTGGGATTTATTCTTAAGATGCAAGGATGGTTCAAGATCTGCAAGTCAATACATGTGGTAAACCAAATTAATAGAAAATTTATATGATTCTCTCAATAGATGCATAAAAAGTGCTTCAACACCCTTTTATGATAAAAAGAAATCCCAACGAATTGGGTATAGAAGGAATATTCCTTAATATATATAAATAATAGCCATATATGATAAACCTGCTGCTAACATCATACTCAGTGGTTGAAAGCTTTTCTTCTGAGGGCAGGAACAAGGAAGAGTGCCCACTCTCACTGTTCTATTGAACATAGTACTGGTAGTCTTTTTTTTTTTTTTAAGTGTTGCAAGTCTTTAATTTCACCATCGCAAGCATTCTGGATGATATTTTGCAAAGAAATACCTTTGGAGGTCTTCAGGTCCCAGTACCTGCATAACCAGTTCATTCACATCCTCATTAATCAGCCTACACAATTTTCCAACTGTACTCACCAGCACATACAATGAGGATGAACTATCTAATTCTAAGAGTTCTTGGAGGTTTCTCACAGCATTGTTCATTTCTCCAAGCCTAGTATAAACTTCATTCATTCGGGGATAGACTCCATTTAAAGAAGGCACATCAAATAATTTTTGGAAGTGACAAACAATAGCTTGCAAAGTTTGAAAGTTTGGCATATTGCTGTCCTGGAAGTACCTCTGGTCTATTAGGGCCTGCTGCTGGTTATCTTTGCTGGGCTCATCTTTGATCTCCGTGTTCTCAGCTTTTTTTGGACCGATAAGATCCTGTAACCTTCCCCGGTCGCGGTCCTCCCACTGGTAGTCTTATCCAGAACTATAGGCAAGAAAAAGAAATAAAAGATATTCATATCATAAATGAAGAAGTAAAATTGTCTGTTTGTAGATGACATGTCTGAAAATAAAATACCATGAAGATCCCCCCAAAAGTGTTAGAAATAATAAACAAATTTGGTGAAGTTGCAGGGTACAAAGTCAACATACAAAAGTCAGTTGCATTTCTATACACTAACAACAAACTAAGAAAGAAATAAAGAAAACAATCCCATTTACAATAGCATTAGAAAATAAAATACTTAGGAATAAATTTAACCAAGGAGGTGAATGATCTGTATACTGAAAACTATAAGACATTGATGAAAAAGATCAAAGAAGACACATAAAAATGGAAGGATATTCTGTATTTATGGTTGGAAGAATTAGTATTGTTAAAATGCCTATGCTATCCAAAGCCATCTATGGATTCAATGTAATCCCTATCAAAAATCTGATGGCATTTTTCACAGAAATAGAAAAAAATAATTCTAAAATTTGTATGGAACCACAAAGACCCTAAATAGCCAAAGCAATCTCATAAAAGAAAAAGCTGGAAATATCATACTTCCTGATTTTAAACTATATTACTGTGCTATAGTAATCAGAACAGGATGGTATAGAGCAATGGAATGGAATTGAGAGCCCAGAAATTAACCCATGTATACCTGGTCCACTAATTTTTGACAAGGGAGCCAAGAATACTTGATGAGTAAAGGATGGTCTCTTCAATAAATGATGTTAGAAAAACTGGACAGTCCTATGAAAAAGAGTGAAATTGGACCCTCCCTCACACAAATTAACTCAAAATGGATTAAAGACTTAAATATTAAGACCGGAAACCATAAAAGAAGAAAACAGGGAAAAAGCTCTTTGTCATTTTTTTTAGTGTCTTTTTTTTTTTTTAAGATTTTATTTATTGATTTTAGAGAGAATATATAGAGCAAAAGGCGGGCAGGAGTAGGAAGCATCAACTCGTACTAGTTGTTTCTCAACTAGTACGGGCAAGCCCGTGGTTTCACACTGGTGACCTCAGTATTCCAGGTGGCAGTGAGTTTTTGAAAATGACACCAAAAGCACAAGAAACAAAAGCAAAAATAAACAAGTGGGACTACATCAAACTGAAAAGCTTCTGCACAGCAAAGGAAAACAACAAATGAAAACTCAAGCTATAGAATGGGAGAAAACACTGGCAAATCATATATTTGATTAATAGCCAAAATATATAAGGAACTTATACAACTCAGTAGCAAAAAACCTAAATAATCTGATTACTAAGTAGCCAAAGGACCTGAATAGACATTTTTTTTTAAAGAGGACATCCAGACAGTCAACAGATACGTGAAAAGGGGCTCAACATCATTAATCATCAGAGAAATGCAAATCAAAACCACAATGAGATATCGTCTTATACCTGTTAGAATGGCTATTATCAAAAAGATAAGAGGAGATCAATGCTGGCAAGGATGTGGAAAGGGAACCCTTTGTGCATTGCTGATGAGAATGTAAATTGGTATAGCCACTAATGAAAACAGTATGCAGGTTCCTCAAAAAGTCAAAAATTTAACTATCATTTAATCTAGCAATCCTACTTCTAGGTATATATCTGAAGAAACAAAAAGGAAATTCTGCCATTTGCAACAACATGGCAATGTTTGAGGGCATATGCTAAGTGAAATAAGTCAGACACAGAAAGAAATACTGTATGACCTCACTTATATGTAGAATCTAAACAAGGGGAACTCATAGAGACAGAGAATAGATTGGTGGTTGTCAGGGTCCTGGTGGGGGGTGCTGTGGGAAATGGGGAGATGGTCAACAGGTACAAACTTCCAGTTATAAGATAAATGAGTTCTGAGTACTTAATATACAGCATAATGGCTATAGTCAGCAATACTGTATTGCATACTTGAAAGTTGCTTAGAAAGTAGATCTTAAGTGTTCTTACCACAAAAAAAAAAGTGGTAACTGTATGAGCTATAGATGTGTTTACTAACCTGTGATAATCATTTCACAATGCATGTGTATATCAAATCATTACATTGTAGATCTTAAAGTTATAGTGTTATGTGTCACTTAGGTCTCAATAAAACTAAAAAAAAAAAGATTACAGATTTCTCATCAGACTTATTTTGCCAGGTGTAGCTAACTCTACCAACTGGTGAAAGGGAGAGTCCAGGTGATAGATATGCACACAAAATCCCCCACCTTTTCCTTTACTAGCATCTTTACTTTTTCTTAAATAACTTAAAAAAGAAAGGCATCCTGCTATGTTCTTACCTCTTCTTTTATAAATTGTCACATTTTTTAAAATTAATTTTAATGGGGTGACATTAATCAATCAGGTTACATAGGTTCAGAGAAAACATCTCCAGGTTATTTTGACTTTGATTATGTTGTATACCCATCACCCAAAGTCATATAGTCTTCCATCACCTTCTATCTGGCTTTCTTTGTGCCCCACCTCTCCCCCACCCCTGGTAACCACCACACTCTTGTCCATGTCCCCGAGTCTCATTTTTATGTCCCACCTATATATGGAATCATATAGTTCTTAGTTTTTTCTGATTTACTTATTTCACTCAGTATAATGTTATCAGGGTCCATCCATGTTGTAAATGATCCGATGTCATCATTTCTTATGGCTGAGTAGTATTCCATAGTATATATGCACCACATCTTCTTTATCCAATCATCTATTGAAGGATTTTTTGGTTGTTTCCATGTCTTGGCCACTGTGAACAATGCTGCAATGAACATGGGGCTGCATGTGTCTTTATGTACCAGTGTTTTTGAGTTATAGGGGTATATTCCCAGTAGAGGGATTGCTGGGTCATAAGGTAGTTCTATTTTCAGTTTTTTGAGGAACCACCATACTTTCTTCCATAGTGGTTGTACTACTTTACATTCCCACCAACAGTGAATGAGGGTTCCTTTTTCTCCACAGCCTCTCCAACACTTGCTATTACCTGTCTTGTTGGTAATAGCTAATCTAACAGGTGTGAGGTGGTATCTCATTGTAGTTTTGATTTGCATTTCTCTAATAACTAATGAAGATGAGCATCTTTTCATATATCTGTTGGCCATTTGTATTTCTTCCTGTGAGAAGTGTCTGTTCATGTCCTCTTCCCATTTTTTTATTGGATTGTTTGTTTGTTTGTTGTTGAGTCTTATGAGTTCTTTGTATATTTTGGATATTAGGCCCGTATCTGTGCTGTTTGAAAATATCATCTCCCATTTAGTTGGCTGTCTGTTTGTGTTGTTGTCAGTTTCTTTTGCTGAGCAAAAGCTTCTTAGTCTGATGTAGTCCCATTCATTTATCTTTGCCTTCATTTCCCTTGCCTTTGGAGTCAAATCATAAAGTGCTCTTTGTAACCAAGGTCCATGAGTTTAGTACCTATGTTCTATGTAATTCATTGTTTCAGGTCTTATATTTAGGTCTTTGATCCATTTTGAATTAATTTTAGTACAAGGGCACAAACTGTAGTCGAGTTTCATTCTTTTGCATGTGGCTTTCCAGTTTTCCCAGCACCATTTGTTGAAGAGGCTTTCTTTTCTCCATTGTGTGTTGTTGGCCCCTTTATCGAAAATTATTTGACCATATACATGTAGTTTTATTTCTGGGCTTTCTATTTTGTTTCATTGGTTTGAGTGTCTATTTTTCTGCCAATACCATACTGTTTTGATTATCGTGGCTCTATAATATAATTTGAAGTTAGGTATTGTAATGCCCCCAGCGTCGTTCTTTTTCCTTAGGATTGCTTTGGCTATTTGGGGTTTTTTATACTTCCATATAAACCTGATGATTTTTTGTTCCATTTCTTTAAAAAATGACATTGGAATTTTGATGGGAATTGCATTAAATTTGTATATCGCTTTGGGTAATATAGTCATTTTGACTATATTTATTTTTCCTATTCAAGAACAAGGAATAATTTTTCATTTCATTATATCTTTTTCAATTTCCTTTAACAATGCTTTGTAGTTTTCATTATATAGGTCCTTTACATTCTTTGTTATGTTTATTCCTAGGTATTTTTTTGTTGTTTCAACCATAAAGGGGACCATTTTTTTTAGCTAGTTTTCTGATGTTTTATTGTTGGCATATAGGAAGGCAATGGACTTTTGTATATAAATTTTGTATCCTGTGATCTTACTTTATTGGTTTATTGTTTCTAGTAGTCTTTTTATGAAGTCTTTGGGGTTTTCAATGTACAGGATCATATCATCTGCAAAAAGTGAAACCTTTACTTCTTCTTTCCCAATATGAATGCCTTTTATTTCTTTTTCTTGTCTGATTGCTTAGGCTAGAACTTCCAGCACTACATTGAATAAGAGCAGAGAGAGTGGACAACCTTGTCTTGTTCCTGATTTTAGAGGAAAAGTTCTCAGTTTTATGCCATTTAATATGATGTTAGCTGATGGTTTATCATAGATGGCCTTTATTATGTTGAGATATTTTTCTTCTATACCCATTTTGTTCAGTGTTTTAAACAGAAAATTGTGTTGTATTTTATCAAATGCCTTTTCTGCATCTATTGATAAGATCATATGGTTTTTGTTCTTTGTTTTATTAATATGGTGTATTACATTAACTGTTTTACGTATGTTGAACCATCCTTGTGATTCTGGGATGAATCCGACTTGATCATGATGAATTATACTTTTAATGTGTTGTTGTATTTAACTTGCTAGTATTTTATTTAGGATTTTTGCATCTGTATTCATTAGAGATATTGGTCTGTAGTGTTTGTTTTTTTTTGTGTTGTCCTTGCCAGGTTTTGGTATGAGGGTTATGTTGGCCTCATAAAATGTGTTTGGCAGTATTGCTTCTTCTTCAATTTTTTTGAAAACGTTGAGTAGAATAGGAACCAAGTCTTCTTTGAATGTTTGATAGAATTCACTAGTATAGCTGTCTGACCCTGGACTTTTATTTTTGGGGAGGTTTTTAATAGTTGTTTCTATTTCCTCCCTGCTTATGGGTCTGTTTAGGCTTTCTGCTTCTTCATGACTCAGTCTAGGAAGAGTGTATTGTTCTAGGAATTTATCCATTTCTTCTAGATTGTTAAATTTGGTGGCATAGTTTTTCATAGTATTCTACAATAATTCTTTTGTATATCTATGATATCTGTGGTAATTTCTCCTCTTTTATTTTGGATTTTGTTTATATGAGTTCTTTCTCTTTTTTTCCTTGGTGATTCTTGCCAAGGGTTTGTCAATTTTGTTGATCTCTTCAAAGAACCAGCTCCTTGTTTTATTAATTTTTTCTATAGTTTTTCTGCTCTCTATTTCATTTATTTCTGCTCTTTTATTATTTCATTTATTCTGATGGTTTTGGGTTGTCTTTGTTCTTTTTCTAGTTCTTTTAGATGCAAAGTTAAGTGGTTCACTTGGGCTGTCTCTTGTTTGTTCATATAGGCCTGTAGTGATATGAACTTCCCTCTTACTACTGCTTTTGCTGCATCCCAGAGATCCTGATATGTTGTATTGGTATTTTTGTTTGCCTGTATGTATCTTTTTTTTTTTTTTTTTTTTTAAATTTTATTTTTTTAATGGGGTGACATCAATAAATCAGGATACATATATTCAAAGATAACAAGTCCAGGTTATCTTGTCGTTCAATTATGTTGCATACCCTCCACCCAAAGTCAGATTGTCCTCCGTCACCCTCTATCTTGTTCTCTCTGTGCCCCTCCCCCTCCCCCTTTCCCTCTCCCATTCCCCCCTCCCCCCCGTAACCACCACACTCTTATCAATGTCTCTTAGTTTCACTATTATGTCCCACCTACGTATGGAATAATACAGTTCCTGGTTTTTTCTGATTTACTTATTTCGCTTCGTATCATGTTATCAAGATCCCACCATTTTGCTGTAAATGTTCCGATGTCATCATTTCTTATGGCTGAGTAGTATTCCATAGTGTATATGTGCCACATCTTCTTTATCCAGTCATCTATTGATGGGCTTTTTGGTTGTTTCCATGTCCTGGCCACTGTGAACAATGCTGCAATAAACATGGGGCTGCATGTGTCTTTACGTATCAATGTTTCTGAGTTTTGGGGATATATACCCAGTAGAGGGATTGCTGGGTCATAAGGTAGTTCTATTTTCAGTTTTTTGAGGAACCACCATACTTTCTTCCATAATGGTTGTACTACTTTACATTCCCACCAACAGTGGATGAGGGTTCCTTTTTCTCCACAGCCTCTCCAACATTTGCTATTACCTGACTTGCTAATAACAGCTAATCTAACAGGTGTGAGGTGGTATCTCATTGCCGTTTTGATTTGCATTTCTCTAATAGCTAAAGAAGATGAGCATCTTTTCATATATCTGTTGGCCATTTGTATTTCTTCCTGGGAGAAATGTCTATTCATATCCTCTTCCCATTTTTTTATTGGATTGTTTGTTTGTTTGTTGTTGAGTTTTATGAGTTCTTTGTATATTTTGGATATTAGGCCCTTATCTGAGCTGTTGATTGAAAATATCATTTCCCATTTAGTTGGCTTTCTGTTTATTTTGTTATCAGTTTCTCTTGCTGAGCAAAAACTTCTTAGTCTGATGTAGTCCCATTCATTAATTTTTGCCTTCACTTCTCTTGCCATTGGAGTCAAATTCATAAAATGCTCTTTAAAACCCAGGTCCATGAGTTGAGTACCTATGTCTTCTTCTATGTACTTAATTGTTTCAGGTCTTATGTTTAGATCTTTGATCCATTTTGAGTTAATTTTTGTACAGGGGGAGAGACTGTAGTCCAGTTTCATTCTTTTGCATGTGGCTTTCCAGTTTTCCCAGCACCATTTATTGAAGAGGCTTTCTTTTCTCCATTGTGTGTTGTTGGCCCCTTTATCAAAAATTATTTGACTATATATATGTGGTTTTATTTCTGGACTTTCTATTCTGTTCCATTGGTCTGAGTGTCTATTTTTCTGCCAATACCATGCTGTTTTGATTGTCGTGGCCCTATAATAGAGTTTGAAGTCAGGTATTGTTATGCCCCCAGCTTCATTCTTTTTCTTTAGGATTGCTTTGGCTATTCGGGGTTTTTTATAGTTCCATATAAATCTGATGATTTTTTGCTCTATTTCTTTAAAAAATGTCATTGGAAGTTTGATGGGAATTGCATTAAATTTGTATATTGCTTTGGGTAATATGGCCATCTTGATTATATTTATTCTTCCTATCCAAGAACAAGGTATATTCTTCCATCTCATTCTATCTTTTTCAATTTCCCTTAACAATGGTTTATAGTTTTCATTATATAAGTCCTTTACATTCTTTGTTATGTTTATTCCTAAGTATTTTATTTTTTTTGTTGCAATCATGAAGGGGATTATTCTTTTGAGTTCCTTCTCAGTTGTTTCATTGTTGGCATATAGAAAGGCTATTGACTTCTGTATGTTAATTTTGTATCCTGCGACCTTACTGTATTGGCTTATTGCTTCTAGTAGTCTTTTTGTGGCTTCTTTGGGGTTTTCGATATATAGGATCATATCATCTGCAAAAAGTGATACCTTTACTTCTTCTTTTCCGATATGGATGCCTTTTATTTCTTTGTCTTGTCTGATTGCTCTGGCTAGAACCTCTAGTACCACATTAAATAAGAGTGGAGAGAGTGGACAACCCTGTCTTGTTCCTGATTTAAGGGGGAAAGCCTTCAGTTTAGTGCCATTTAATATGATGTTAGCTGATGGTTTATCATATATGGCCTTTATCATGTTGAGATATTTTCCTTCTATACCCATTTTGTTGAGAGTCTTAAACATAAAATTGTGTTGTATTTTATCGAAAGCCTTTTCTGCATCTATTGATAAGATCATGTGGTTTTTGTTCTTTGTTTTGTTGATATGGTGTATTACATTAACCGTTTTACGTATGTTGAACCATCCTTGAGATTCTGGGATGAATCCCACTTGATCATGATGTATTATTTTTTTAATATGTTGTTGTATTCGATTTGCTAGTATTTTGTTTAGTATTTTAGCATCTGTATTCATTAGAGATATTGGTCTGTATTTTTCTTTTTTTGTGCCATCCTTGCCTGGTTTTGGTATGAGGGTTATGTTGGCCTCATAAAATGTGTTTGGAAGTATTGCTTCTTCTTCAATTTTTTGGAAGACTTTCAGTAGAATAGGAACCAGGTCTTCTTTGAATGTTTGATAAAATTTGCTGGTATAGCCATCAGGGCCTGGACTTTTATTTTTGGGGAGGTTTTTAATGTTTTTTTCTATTTCTTCTCTACTAATAGGTCTGTTTAGGCTTTCTGCTTCTTCATGACTCAATCTAGGAAGGTTGTATTGTTCTAGGAATTTATCCATTTCTTCTAGATCAGGGGTCTCAAACTCGCGGCCCGTGGGCCGCATGCAGCCCGCCGAACAATTTTGTGCGGCCCGCAGACTTATCCACGGGCTTACATAATTTTATCCAAAATATTTTGAACTTCGTGGATTAGTCTGCGGGCTGCACAAAATTGTTCGGCGAGCCACATGCGGCCCGTGGGCCGTGAGTTTGAGACCCCTGTTCTAGATTGTTGAATTTAGTGACAAAAAGTTTTTCATAGTATTCTACAACAATTCTTTGTATATCTACGGTGTCCGTGGTGATTTCTCCTCTTTCATTTTGGATTTTGTTTATATGAGTTCTTTCTCTTTTTTCCTTGGTAAGTCTTGCCAAGGGTTTGTCAATTTTGTTGATCTTTTCAAAGAACCAGCTCTTTGTTCTATTAATTTTTTCTATAGTTTTTCTGTTCTCTATTTCATTTATTTCTGCTCTGATTTTTATTATCTCCTTTCTTCGGCTGGGTTTTGGGTTGTCTTTGTTCTTCTTTTTCTAGTTCCTTAAGGTGTGAAGTTAAGTGGTTTACTTGGGCTCTCTCTTGTTTGTTCATATATACCTGAAGTGATATGAACTTCCCTCTTATCACTGCTTTTGCTGCATCCCATAGATTCTGATATGTCGTATTGTCATTTTCATTTGTCTGTATATATCTTTTGATCTCTGCACTTATTTCTTCTTTGACCCATTCATTTTTTAAAAGTATGTTGTTTAGTTTCCACATTTTTGTGGGATTTTTTTCCTCTTTTTTGCAGTTGAATTCTAGTTTCAAGGCTTTATGATCAGAAAATACGCTTGGTACAACTTCAATTTTTCTGAATTTGCTGATGTTGTGTTTGTGGCCCAACATATGGTCAATTCTTGAGAATGATCCATGTACACTGGAGAAAAATGTATACTCAGTCGCTTTGGGATGAAATGTCCTGTAGATGTCTATTATATCCAGGTGTTCTAGTGTTTTGTTTAAGGCCACTATATCTTTGTTGATTCTCTGTTTGGATGACCGATCTAGAGCCGTCAGCAGTGTATTGAGGTCTCCAAGTATGATTGTATTTTTGTCAGTTTTTGTTTTAAGGTCAATAAGTAGCTGTCTTATATATTTTGGTGCTCCTTGGTTTGGTGCATATATATTAAGAATTGTTATGTCTTCTTGATTCAATGTCCCCTTAGCCAGTATGAAATGGCCATTTTTGTCTCTGAGTACTTTTATTGTCTTGTAGTCAGCATTATCAGATATGAGTATTGCTACGCCTGCTTTTTTTGGATGTTATTTGCTTGGAGTATTGTTTTCCAGCCTTTCACTTTGAATTTGTTTTTATCCAGTTGGATTTTCTTTTGTAATCCATTCTGCCACTCTGTGTCTTTTTATTGGTGAGTTTAATCCGTTTACATTTAGTGTAATTATTGATACTTGTGAATTCCTTATTGCCATTTTATAGATTTCTTTCTGTTAGTTTTGTGTCTTGTTTGATCCTTCTCTTTCGTTTTTCTATCTTTTGTTTTTATTTGGTTGTATTCCATACATCTTTCCTCTGTTGCTATCTTTTTTATCTCATGTGCTTCTGTGGTGGTTTTTTCAATGGTGGTTACCTTTAAGTAATGAAAAGGGTTCCTTCCCTGTTCACTGTAGAGCACTATTTTGTGAGTACTTTTGCACTCCGTCGTCCTTTTCTACTGTTAATCTCCATCCTCTCCCCCCTTTCTTTTTGTTGTTGTCACAGTTTAAATTTGGTTTTATTGTATTCTTCTTGAAGCTTTTACTTGTGGCTTTGTTTTTTTTTGTTCTTTGTATCTGATTGGAGAGCCCCCTTTAGTAATTCCTGGAGTGGGGGTTTTCTGATGATAAATTCCCTCATTTTTTCTGTATCTGTGGATGTTTTTATTTCTCCTTCATATTTGAAGGATAGCTTTGATGGGTATAGTATCCGTGGCTGAAAGTTCCTCTCTTTCAGGACTTTAAATATTGGGGTCCACTCTCTTCTAGCTTGTAGAGTTTCTGCTGAGAAATCTGATGATAATCTAATAGGCCTTCCTTTATATGTTGTATTCTTCTTTTCCCTGGCTGCCTTGAGAATTTTTTCTTTGCCATTGGTTTGTGCCAATTTCATTATGATGTGCCTTGGAGTAGGTTTGTTGGGGTTAAGAAAACTTGGAGTTCTGTTTGCTTCATGAATTTGAGGCTTTAGTTCTTTCCACAGGCTTGGGAAGTTCTCATCTATTATTTGTTTGAGTATGTTCTCCATTCCACTTTCTCTCTCTTCTCCTTCTGTATACCCATTATTCTTATGTTGCTCTTTCTGATGGAGTCAGACTATTCCTGTAGGGCTAGCTCATTTTTTTTTTTAATTTGTGAGTCTCTCTCATCTTCTCTCTGTAATACCTCTATTTGCCTGTCTTCTATGTCACTAATTCTCTCCTCTATCTGGCCTGTTCTATTGGCTAAGTTTGTTACCTCATTTTTCAGTTCATGAATTGAGTTTTTCATCTCTGTTTGATTCATTTTCACTGTTTCAATTTCCTTGTTGAAGTATTCTTTCTGTTTATTGAATTGTTTTATGAGCTCCCTAAATTGTCTTTCTGTGCTTTCTTGTATATCCCTGAGTATTTTTAGGACTTCAGTTTTAAATTCTCTGTCATTTAACTCTGAGGTTTTTAAGCTAGTAAAATTTTTTTCTATAGATTTTTTTTCTCATCTATCTAAGCTACATCATTGTCTTTTGTATCCATGATATTCAATTTCTTTTTCTTTAATGGCATTTGAGAGTGGTATTATTAATAACACTAATAAGAGTTGATAAAAAAATTTTTTTTTGAGAAAATGCAGTGAAAAACTGAAAATTTTATTGTGCTAAGTGGAACAAAAATACGTAGACAGAGAGCCTGGGTTGGTGGGGAGTGACAAAGAGGCAAAAAAATGAGACAAGAACCCAAAAAATGCCACAAGGAAAAAATTTGGATCAAGAATAAAATAGGCCCTGGCCGGTTGGCTCAGTGGTGGAGCGTCGGCTTGGCGTGCAGGAGTCCCGGGTTCAATTCTCGGCCAGGGCACACAGGAGAAGTGCCCATCTGCTTCTCCACTCCTCCCCCTCTCCTTCCTCTCTGTGTCTCTCTTACCCTCCTGCAGCCAAGGCTCCACTGGAGCAAAGTTTTCCTGGGCGCTGAGGATGGCTCCATGGCCTCTGCCTCAGGCGGTGGAACGGCTCTGATTGCTGCAGAGTGATGCCCCAGGTTGCGCACAGCATCGCCCCCTGGTGGGCATGCTGGGTGGATCCCGGTCGGGCACATGCGGGAGTCTGTCTTACTGCCTCTCTGTTTCCAGCTTTGGGAAAATACAAAAAAAAAAAAAAGAATAAAATAATTTGTAAATGATGGTCGAATGAGAGAAATAGTGTAAGAGGAAAGAAAAAAGAGAAAAAGGGAAAAAAATACAGTGAAAAATGAAAATTCTGTTGTAGTAAGTGGCACAAAAACTATAGAATGGAGAGCTGGAGTTGGGGGAAATGCTAAAGAGAGAAAAAGCGAAGTAAAAAGCACAAAATGCGACAATGAAACAATTTGAGTTCAGAATAAAATAATTTGTTTGTCAGTGAGATTCGAATGAGAGAAAAAGTGAAAGAGAAAAGAAGAAAGAAAAAGAAAGAGAAAAAATTTAAGTTAAATGTTTTGGAATGTAACACTTAGGAAAAAAAAGAATGGAAAATGTAACACTTATGGGTAATACAGTTCAAAATGAAAAGGAAAGAATAAAATGGAAAGAGGATAAAATGACCAAAGTGGAAGGAAAAAATAAAAGAAAAAGATAAAAAATACAAGAAAAAAATGGAAAATGTTATAAAGACTGTGGATTTCTACTGGTTTTGAAAAGTTATCTTCTTCCATTTTCTTTCTTCTCTCTCTTTTTGGCTGGTTGCGCTGTATCCCAGGTTCTACCCCTGTGCACTCTTAGACAGAGATTTGCTGTTGGGTTGCTATGGTGATGACATAAACTAGGCCTCAGTCTTGTTGGTAGATGGGGCTTGTTAGCATTTGCAGGCTCTGACAACGGGAGAGTTCATTTTCCTGGAGCCTCTCCCCAAATCTCTCCTTCTTGAACCAGCAGCCTGGGGACCCAGCTGTGAAGTTGCCCCAGCCACTGCTTGGTGAGCAAGAGGCTCTAAGACGGGCATCGGGAACCTATGGCTCATGAGCCAGATGTGGCTCTTTTGATGTCTGCATCTGGTTCGCAGACAAATCTTTAATAAAAAAAATAATGTTAAAAATATAAAACATTCCATGTATTACAATCCATTCATTTTCTACTGCTCATGTTCAGGGTTGCAGGTGGCTTGAGCCAATCACAGCTGTCATCTGGGACAGCTCCAAATTTTTATTGGATAATGCGTAATGTGCTGGGTCGTTGTATGGCTCTCACAGAATTACTTTTTAAAATATGTGGTGTTCATGGCTCTCTCAGTCAAAAAGGTTCCCGACCCCTGCTCTAAGAGCTGCCAAATCCCCCCTCTATCCTCACTCAATGCAGGGTTCTGGGTAAGGCTTTGCCACCCAGAGCCGCCAGCGTAATTAGGCAGGGCTGGGAGCCAATTGCCTTTCAGGTATCTTTTAATGAGCCTCTGGGCATGTCTAGTATGCCTCAGCACTCCGCACCGCAGGACTGCTCTCCAGAGGCTGTCTGCAAGCTGCCTGCGTGCTCTTCCCCCCACCACTTCTGCAGTTCTCTTCCCCAGCAGTGTGCTTTGTTAGCCTGTATGGCTGGCGGAGGTGCCGTGCCCAGACAAGTCTGGGTGTAGGGAAGCTGGCTTTCGTGCACTTCCCTTGCAGTATTGTTTGGGAAGCCAGGATTATTCAGAAACTCTGGTCACAGCCCACACAGAGGGTCACTACTGACAGTCTCCGACCGAGCCCCTCCATCGGGGAACGCAGGCACCCATGCCCGAAGTGCCATGTTGATCCACTCGCACACTGCCCACGCTCGCCGACCAGGATACTGGGAGTAAACAAGGCAACTGCTCGCCCTCCTCTGCCGGGGTCTGTCGTTGGTCTTAGCTCTGCATGGGCTGAGCCGAGGGCACACTCTCTCCTCAGCTTGAACGTCTCTGCCCTCGCCCAGCTTTTTCTGCGCCCCAGCCCTCGCTTTTTCCAAGTGAAAGCAGCCCTTGCTCAGGTCAGTGAGGAAAGCGGAATACTCCGTTCTCCGTCTTATTTCCCTCAGAGTGGATTATATATTCAGCCACCTTTTCACCCTGTCATACCTTTGTTTGATGTATGTGTATTTCAGATACCCCTGAGATTGTTTTTCTGTCTCTAGTTGTTGAATTTGTTGAAGTTTCAGGGAGAAGTATTGGGAGCACTCTTCACGGAGCCATTTCTCTGATGTCACTCTCAAATTGTCACTATTTTTTGCATCCTTCCCCAAAAGCTTGGATCTAACCTCCTCTAACAGTCTTATTCTTTCTCTTTTGTATGAATTGGCATTTGTGTTTTGAGGAATATTTCCACAAGGTTCTTTGTGGGGAATAAAGAGATTAGGGCCCAAATGAGTTTGAAAACTGATAGACAAAACTGCTGTTCCACACCCTGAGATTTGTAGTGCATATAAGCATATTAAAAGCTCTGAGAAGTTCTGCAATAAACTTTTAACTGAGGGGTTCTCTCATGTATTTTTCCTACAGAACCCTTTTTGGTTGTTATTACTTACCAATTGTTTTTGTGAATTTTTTTTTGGAGAACTCTGGTGCTTTGTTGATATTTAAGTGAATAGTCTTGTACTAGTCAGGATTTTCTAGAAAAACAGAACCATTACTATATATATACTGGTATATGAGGAGATTTAGTATAGAAATAGGCTCACATGGTTATGGAGGCTGAGAATTCCCACAATCTGCTGTCTGCTATCTGGAGGCCCAGGAAAGCCAGTGGTGTAACTCAGTCCGAGTCTGCAGGCCTGAGAATCAGCAGCTCTGATGTCAGAGGAGGGCAGAGAAAATGGACAGTCCAGCTTAAGAAGAGAAACTTCCTCTACCTTTCTCTTCTATTCAGGCCTTCTGTGGAGTGGGTGACACCCACCTGCATTGGTGAAGGCAGTCTTTTCTCAGTCTACCAATTTATTTATTTATTTATTTTTGAATTTTTCTGAAGCTGGAAACAGGGAGGCAGTCAGACAGACATCGCCCACCAGGGGCGATGCTCTGCCCATCCGGGGCGTTGCTCTGTCGCGACCAGAGCCACTCTAGCGCCTGGGGCAGAGGCCAAGGAGCCATCCCCAGCGCCCGGGCCATCTTTTGCTCTAATGGAGCTTTGGCTGCGGGAGAGGAAGAGAGAGACAGAGAGGAAGGAGAGGGGGAGGGGTGGAGAGGCAGATGGGTGCCTCTCCTGTGTGGCCTGGCCGGGAATCAAATCCGGGACTTCCGCACGCCAGGCTGACGCTCTACCACTGAGCCAACCGGCCAGGGCCTCAGTCTACCAATTTAAATGCTAATATTTTCTGGAGAAACTTGTAGACATGCCCAGAAATAATGTTTTACCAGCTATCTGAGTATCCCTTAGCCCAATTAGGTTGACAAATAAAATTAACCACCACAATCTTATTCTTCCTCTCTCTCTCTTTTTTTTTTTTTTCAAATGGACCACACTCTCTATATATTGTTTTGGCTGAGAAAATTTTAGTTCAGGTTTAGTTTATTTTTCTTTTGATTTCTAATTTTAATTAATTTACTTTTTTGGTAAAAAGGAATGTACTTACAGACATTTAGAAAATATAGGTGAGCAAAACGTCATCTGTAATTAAAAATTTTTTTAAAGTAATTTTTAGAGAGAGAGAAAAGATACCCACCAGTTTGTTGTTCTACTTATTAGCATTCATTGGTTGATTCTTTTTTGTGCCCTGACTGGGGATTGAGCCTGCAACCTTGGCGTGTTGGGACAACACTCTAACCAACTGAGTTACCAGGTCAGGGCACATCTATAATTTTAATATACAGTGGCAATGATTATTAACACTTTGGAGAATATCTTATTTTTTCACCTTTAAAATATATGTCTCAACTAGATTTTTTTCTCTTAACACTATTTTTCTATATCACTAACTGTTCTACAATGTTATTTTAAGTGGGTGAATGATATTCTATCTTTGGTTTATTTTTTTAAAGTTTCCTGTTGTGGATGTCTAGGTTTTCCAATACTTCATGAAAATAACACCTGGCAGTCATTGTGTTTAGAGCAGTATAGCATAGTGGTCACAAGCATAGACTCTGGAGCCAGACAGCTTGGTTTCAAATTTTGATTCTAATAGTTATTGGCTGTGTGACACTAGACAAGTTAATTAATTTTGCTGACCTCATTTTTGTCTACCATAAAATAAGGCTTATAATAGATCTAGTTTAGCTGGCTTGTTAAGATGATTAATAAGTAAAGTGCCTAGAACAGTGATAGCACATATATTACTGTTAAACATTTGTGCACACTCATGATTATTAATGTTGAATTAATTCCCAGAAGTAGATTTGCCAATTTCAACAGCATGTAGAATAATAATAATAATACCTATTCCTAGATATTGTTATGAATCCCTAGCACATAGTGAAAATTCTAGTAAGTGTTAGCTATTATGTGATGATGATGATGTTTTTGCTAAGCATTGTGCTTAGTTATAGGAATATGGCAGTAGATAAGTGAATTAAAGTCTTGCCCTTATCAAAGTTTGCATTCTAGTGGTGTTCAAAGATTATATCAAATTCTAAGGTATTTGAATGGCTCATTTTAAAAACTAGAGTGGAATGGGTGAGACAGTGAAAGAAGGGCCTGAATAGACTTTATTTTTTGAGTTTAATGGGAACTGGAAAGAGACATATCAGGTCTACCGGAAAGTTCTGTCCGTTTCTATCACAACAAGTTTCAACACCTAAGCACATGTTTATTTGGCACATGTGTGCCTATCTATTTTTATCACTTAATGTATACATACTGACGTAGCAAATTAACTAAAACAAAGTTGATTCACGTTAGTCTTATGTGTGAAGCGATAGTGTACCCATGGCTACTGATAAAGTTCATTTACGCCACTGTAATTTTTACGAATTTCAACAAGGAAGAAATGCTACAGAAGCATGTAGAAATTTATTGGAAGTGTTTGGTGAAGGTACAGTTTCTGATAGGACATACAGAAGGTGGTTCGAAAATTTCAAAACAGGTGATTTTGACCTTTCTGATAAGCCACGTTCTGGGCGACCATCTTTGATCGATGACGATGTTGTTAAGACCATGTTGGAGCAAGATCCTTTTCTGACAACATCGGAGATTGCAGAAAGGCTTCATTCAGCTCAGCAAACCATTTCGGACCATATTTGGAAGATAGGATTGGTGTGGAAATATTCAAGATGGGTGCCACATGAATTAAGTCAGAAGAATTTGGATGATCGAGTCGTTATATGCACATCTCTGCTTGCTTGGAACAAAATCGAGCCCTTCTTGAACCGGATGATAACTGGGGATGAAAAGTGGATTACCTACAAAAACATCCTAAGGAAAAGGGCATATTGTGAACCCGGAAAGCCTAGCCCTTCCACCTCTAAACCAAATTTGACTCTGAATAAGAGAATGTTGTGTATATGGTGGGACATTCGAGTTATTCTTAAATTGTTTTCACATCCCCTTCCCTCAATTTTAAGCTATTTTAGTTCAAGCACACATGTATTTTGCCATTTATGAATCACACAGCTCATGAGTTTCCTATTCTTTTTACTTCTGTAGTGAAGAATGGACTGTTGGCATGGTAACCACCCAGTCTTCTTTCTCCTTTTGCAATTCATAGCTCTGTTTAGGGCAGACCAGCAGCTGTGTCTAGGCAGCAGAGCACTCATGGCTCTTTGGCTCCTGACTATCCAGCTAGCAAGAGTCCTTTTTGGAATGGTGCATCTTGAACAGGTCTAAAATGGAAAGAGTCTTTTCTAGGTCATATTGACCGTTCTCACCTCTCATTTCACCATTGCAAATAGTTCTCTGTCCTCATCTTTTTGTTTTTCCTTTTTTTGATGGTGTGCCACTATGCCTTTATACTTGTAATAACCATCTTAGCATTATGATTTCTTTTTTGGTACCAGCTTTATCAAGATATTCATATACCATACAATTCACACATTTAAAGTGTAGAATTTAATGGCTTTTAGTTTCCTCACAGTTATGCAACCAATAATCAATGTTAGAACATTTTCATCACTCCCCCCCAAATTCTGTATACTCTAACAGTAACCCTCTATTTTTCATATCCACCCTGCCCCACCCCCAGCCTTAGACAATCACTGATCTACTTTCTGTTGCTATAGATTTGCCTCTTTTGGAATCATCCAATATGCGGTTTTGGTGACTGGCTTCCTTTACTTAGTATGGTTCATCTTGTTGTAGCATGTCTTTGTAGTTCATTCCTTTTTATTGATGAATGAGATTTGGTTTGTGGATATACTGCGTTTGGCTTTTGGCTCTTAAGAATAATATTGCTAAAAACATTCATATACAGATTTTTGTGTGGATGCATGTTTTCATCGCTCTTGAGTATGTACCTAGGAGTGGGGTTTCTGCATCCTATAACTCTGTGTATAACCTTTGAGGAACTGTCATACTTTTTTCCAAAGCAGCTGCACCATTTTACATTTCTACTAACAGTGTATGAAAGTTCCAAATTTTCCATGTCCTCACCAACACTTAATTTTCTATGATTTTGATTATAGCCATCTTAGTATGTGTGAGGTGGTATTCATTGTGGTTTTGATTTGCATTTATCTGATGACTAATGCTATTGAGCATCTTTTCATGTGACCATTGACATTTCTATATCTTATTTGGATAAATGTCTCTTTAATCCATATACAATTTTAAAATTATATTATATGTCTTAATTATTGAGTTGTAGTGTTCAAGTCCTTCATATATTTTATATACAAGCCTCTTATCAGATATGTGATCTGAAATTTTTTTCTTTCATTCTGTGGTGGTCTTTTTACTTTCCTGATGTCTTAATAATTGTGTCCTTTGAAACATGAAAGTTGTAAATTTTGATGTCTAATTTATCTGACTTTTTTCTTTGTGCTTTTGGTGTCATATCTAACAAACCATTGTCTTCTCCAAGTCATGAGGATTTACGCCTATGTTTTCTTCTAAGAGTTTTATAGTTTTGGCTCTTAAATTTAGATCTTTGATCTATTATATGTTTAATTTACATATGGTATGAGTAGGGGTTGAACTTCATTCTTTTGCATGTGGATGTCCAGTTGTCCTAGCACCATTTGTTGAAAAGACTGTTCTTTCTTAGTTGAATGATCTTGTTACCCTTGTTAAAAATCAGCTGACTATAGGCTTCCAGTCAAGTGGTGACATAGGTAAACACAGAACTCATATCCTTCCATAGTCACATCAATAGAACTAAACTACAGAATAATCATTATTTAGAACTGCCTGAAATCTAGCTGAACAGAAGTCTTACAGCTAGGGATGTAAAGAAGAAGCCATATTGAGACTGGTAGTAGGGGCGGGGACATGGAATGGGCTGGTACCACAACCAGGTGTGGTGGAGAAAAATCGAGAGGTATATCTTGGCTGCAGACGTCTCTCCTGTGGAGCGAGGGGCCCCAGCCCCACATCAGGCTCTTCAGCCCAGGGTTCCAGTGCCAGGAAGAGAAGTCTCCATAATTTATAGCTGTTAAAACTAGTGGGGATTGTGGCTGAGTGAGATGGAGGGTTACTGGAGTCCCAGGAAGTTCCTCTTAAAGGGCCCATACATGTACTTACTCGGACTCACTCCCTCTGTGGTCCAGTGCTGGGGCAGCAGCTCAGAAGTCACCAGGGACATTTAGGGAGGAACTGAATTATCTGGCATCAGAGTGAGAGCTGGAGAGGCAGCTTCCTTTCAGATAAAAGTTTTGGCAGAGGCCATTGTTCCTTTTCTGACCTTCTACCCAACAGAACCAGCAGGCAGGCACCATATCTGAGACTCCATTAACCTGGCTCTAACTGTTTGCCCCACCCTGGTGATTCTCTGAGACCCTGCCTCACCCAACTTTCAGGCCCACCCAAGCTGTTTCCAGTGGCTATTCATAGCTTATGCTTCAGACTCTCCTAAAATCTCTCAAACAAGCAGCATCTGGCCTCACCGTACACCATACCTCTTGCTGAGTGTCCCAACTCGGCACTAGTGGGAGCTGGCCTTGGTTCGCCACTTGGCCTTTCCTGGGCACCTCCAAGCCCAGCACAAGTAGCAGCCATGTGTAGACCACTTTGTAGCTCATGCTGGGTGGCTGTAGGCAAAATACAGGAGGCGGCTGACCTTGGCCTGCATCTTCTGGGAGGCCCCAAGAGCCAGTGAATTCAGTGGGAAGCTCCAGGTCACATTAAAGTACCTCCCAACCACTTCTAAAAGTGACACACTCAAGAGGCAGACTTAGCAGCACCAGAGCCCTGCTGAAGGAAGTCCTCCATGGGTTGGACCCCTGCACTGCTGATCCTCCGTGGAGGTTGCAGCCAGTCCTTACAGCTGATGGGCCTCAGGGTAAATCCCTCCCATTGATGTGCCAACAGCAATTAAGGCGCAACTACAACAGAAGGGTGTACACATCTCCATATGTGGGGTGCACTTGGAGGGCTAGCTCGGGTGAGTGGGGAGGCTGTGCTAGTGGACACCTATTGCATTAGGCCACTCTACCAAGACTGGGAGATGTAGCAGCTCTACCTAATGCATAGAAACTGCCGAAATGAGGAGACAAACATGTCCCAAATGAAGGAACAGAACAAAACTTCAGAAAAAGAGCTGTGCAGGATGGATATAAACTATCTACAATATGCAGAGTTCAGAACACTGGTTATAAGCATGCTCAGTGAACTTAGGGAAGAATAGATGAACTAACTTAGTGAGAATTTCAACAGCATAAAAAATGACATGGAAACCATTAAAAAGAACCAGTCAGAAATGAAGGATACATTAACTGAAATGAAGAATAATTTATAGGGAATCAGCAGTAGAATAGATGAAGCTGAGAATAAATAAGCGATTTGGAATATAAGGAAGAAAACAACAACACCCAATCAGAACAGCAAAAAGAAGAAAGAATTTTTAAACAATTAGAATAATACAAGGAGCATTGGGACACCTTCAAGCATATCAACATTTGCATCATGTGGGTGCCAGGAAAGGAGAGAGAACAAGAAATTGAAAAGTTATTTGAAAAAATAATGACAGGAAGCTTTCCTAACTTGGTGAAGGACACAGAAATGCAAGTTCAGGAAGTGCAGAGTCCCAAACAAGACGAACCCAAAGAGACCCACAGGAAGACACATCATAATTAAAATGCAAAATGTTAAAGACAAAGAGATTCTTAAAAGCAGCAAGAGAAAAGCTGTTAGTTACCTGCCAGAGAGTTCCTATAAGACTGTCAGCTGATTTCTCAATAGAAACTTTGTAGACGAGAAGGGATTGGCAAGAAATATTCAAAGTGATGAAAAGCAAGGACCTACAACCAAGATTTCTCTACCCAGCAAAGCTATCATTTAGGACAGAAGGACAAATAAAGAGCTTCCCAGACAAGAACAAGCTAAAGGAGTTCATTATACCACCAAAGCAGTATTACACGAAATGTTAGAGGGTCTTCTTTAAAAAGTAGGAGAAAAAAAGATGAAAACTATGAACAATAAAATGGCAATAAATACATATCTTAACAACAATCTAAAAAATAAATGAGCAGGCAGATCAGAAACAGACTCATAGATACAGAGAACATTTTGACAGTTGCCAGAGGGAGGGTGGTTGGGGAGATAGGTGAAAAAAATGAAGGGATTAGGAAGTACAAATTGGCAGTTAATAGTCACAGGGATGTAAAAGTACAGCATTGAGAATATAGTCAATATTCTCATAACTATATATGGATGCGAGATTTATCAGGATGATCACTTAGAAAGTTACATAATGTCTAATAACCGGATTGTATACTTGAAACTAATACAATATTGTATGTCAACTGTTTTTATTTTATTAAAAAATAAAAAATGAATTAAAGTAAAAAAAATTAACTAAATGTAAATATGTTTATTTCTTGACTCTCAATTCTGTTGGTTCATCTATCTATCTATCTATACATACTACACTGTCTTTTGCTGTAGTAAGTCTTGAAATTAGTACGTGTGAGTTCTTCAACTATATGTGTTTTTTTTTTTTTTTCAAGATTGTTTTGGCTATTCTGGGTCTCTTGCATTTTCATATGAATTTTAGGTTCACTTGTCAATTTATGTGAAGAAGCCAGCTGGGATTTTGATAGAAATTCTGTTGAGCTTGACCAGGCAGTGGCACAATGGATAGAGTGTCAGACTGGGATGCAGAGGACCCAGGTTCGAAACCCCAAAGTTTCCGGCTTGACTGCGGGCTTATCCGGCTTGAGTGCAGTCTCATCCAGCTTGAGCATGGGCTCACCAGCTTGAGCACGGGATCATAGACATGACCCCATGGCCTCTGGCTTGAGCCCAAGGTCGCTGGCTTGAGCAAGGAGTCACTTGCTTTGCTGTTGCCCCCACCTCCGAGTCAGGGCACATATGAGAAAGCAATCAATGAACAACTAGGAGCTGCAATGAAGAATTGATGTTTCTCATCTCTCTCCCTTCCTGACTGACTGTTTCTATCTGTCCCTCTCTCTGTCTCTCTTTCTGTCTCTGACACACACACACACACACACACACACACACACACACACACAGAAAGAAATTCTATTGAATCTGTAGAACAATTTGGGAGAATGTTGCCATTGTAACAATACTAATTTTTTCAATTCATAACTGGAGATTTCCCATTTATTTAGGTCTTTAATTTTTTTCAACTGTTTTATAGTTTCAGAGCATAGGATTTGCACTTCTTTTGTTAAATTTATTTCTAAGTATTTTATTTTTTTTGGTGCATTGGAAATGAAATTATTTTATTTGTCTATTTATTTTTTGTTAAATGAGAGACAGGGAGGCAGAGAGACAAACTCTCACATGCCCTCCAACCAGTATCCACCAGGCAAGTCCCCTACTGGGCGATGCTCTGCTTCATTGGGGCCACTACTTCGTTGCTTGGCAACCAAGCTATTTTTAGTGCCTGGGGTCAGCTTGCACAGGTCAGGCTATAATTGATTTTTTTATATTGATCTTGTATTCTGCAACCTTCTTGAACACATTTATTTTTTCTAACAGTTTTTACTGAATTCCTTAGAATTTTCTCTATACAAATTATGTTTTCTGCAAGTAGACATAGTTTTATTTCTTTCTTTCTAATTTGAATGTTCTTTATTATAGTTTTGCCTAATTGTCCTAGCTACCTTAATTTTATCTTACTTGTAAGCAAGTATTTATATGATACAGTTGTTCATTCCTTTCTTCTTGAAGCCCTCTTTTCATTTGGCTTCTTGGATACCACTTTGTTTTGGTTTTTCTTCTGTCTCACTTGCTGCTGTCTCATCTTTTTTTGCTGGTTTTTCCTATCCCACCCAACGTCTTAAACACCTTCTACATCTGAACTCCAGGCTTATGGATCCACCTGTCTGCTTGAAAATCCTATTTAGATGTCCAACAGGCAGTTCAAACTTAACATGTCCAAAACTTAACCTTTAATCTTAAGTGAAGTAGTTTGTGGAAAAAGAAGAAAAGAGATGTTAACATTTACTGAGTGTTTTCTATTATCACTATTCATTATCTTGGTTATAACACATTTCAATCTGATACTCAGGGGACATGAACCCTGGTCAGTTTGATTCCAGGGTCTTAGCTCCTCGCTAACAGCTATGCTGTAATTTGTAACTCTCCATAAATCACAGAGTACCGAGCTCTAGTTCTCTCCCCTCAGGATTGTCTTTAGGAGTAGTGTAATAGCTCAGACTAAAGGATCCCATAGGTCTCTGGTAAATGAAATTAGCAGTGCTTCAAGGCTGCCTGTCACCCTTTCCACGCAGAGTGGATACATAGAGATGGCTCCAGAGTGCAGATGGGTTTCCCACCCCAAGGAAAGCCTACCTTGAGTTTTTGGGAAGTCTTCCTCCCTCCCTCCCTCCCTCCCTCCCTCCCTCCCTCCCTCCCTCCCTCCCTCCCTCCCTCCTTCCCTCCCTCCTTCCTTCCCTCCCTCCCTTACTTCCTTCCTTCCTTCTTTTTTTTTTTTTTTTTTTTGAGAGAGAGATACAGACAGAAAGGGAGTGAAATGAGAAGCATCAACTCATAAGTTGTGGCACCTTAATTGTTCATTGATTGCTTTCTCATGTGTGCCTTAACTGGGGACTCCAGCCGAGCCAGTGACCCCTTGCTCAAGGTGGTGACCTTGGGTTCAAGCCAGGGACCATGGAATCACATCTATGATCCCACGCTCAAGCCATCGATCGACCTTGGGATTTCAAACCTGGGTCCTCAGCGTCCCAGGCCGATGTACTATCCACTGTGCCACTGCCTGGTCAGGCAGCAAGTTTTTCTTTTTGTCACTTTTGCAGTTTGAGTTTTTTTGGCATTGAGATAGACTTCTCTCCTATCAGAACTGCTGTCATTTATTTGCTTAACTGTATACTCCATATTTATTCCTCATTCTTTCTTGTCTCTCTCATTTGTTCATGAATTGTCAGCTTGTCTTCGTCTGTGCAAGATATTTCTCACTAACATGGCTGTTAAGCGCCTAGTACTGAAAATTTGCTCAGTATTTCTGACCCATCTATGTCAAATTACTCGTACTTTTAAATAGCAGTTATAATATCATTTTTTCCTAAAATCTTTTAAAACTGTAAAAAAATTTATTGTTTGGTTTTAGAGAGAGTGAAGGGCAGGAGGGAGGGGGTGAAGGAGAAAGAAACATTCATTTGTCGTTTCCCTTAGTTGTGCACTCATTGGTCTCTTCCGCTAGGTGCCCTGACTGGGGATTGAATGCACAACCTTGGTGTTTCAGGATGACTCTCTAGCCTACTGATTTAACTGTCCAGGTCTCTCAGATCTTTAGTAGAAGTGATAATGTCCAAGATGAGTCTCTTCACGTTAGGAATACATTTTTACAATAAATTTTGTCCATATTAAAAATCAATCTGGCCTGACTTGTTATGGTGCACTGGATAGAGCATCAACTTGGGATGCTAAGGTCCCAGATTTGAAACCTCGAGATTGCTTGAGTGCTGGCTCACCAGCTTGAGCACAGGGTCGCCAGCTTGAGCATGGGGTCATTGACATGATCCAAAGGTTCCTGGTTTGAGCCCAAAGGTCACTGGGTTGAATCCCAAGGTTGCTGGCTTAAGCCCAAGGTCTCTAGCTTGAGCAAGGGGTCACTTGCTTGATTTGAGCCCCCTTGTCAAGGCACATCTGAGAAGTAGTCAATGAGCAACTAAAGTGACGCAACTATGAATTGATGCTTCTCATCTTTCTCTCTTCCTGTCTCTTTCTCTCAAAAAAGCCCCCCAAAACCCCGTCTATTCACAGATGGCATTTGTTATTCATTTGGTTCCCATGATGTATGTCTCAATATAGCTAAGGAAGATGAGAAACTGTGGTGAGGCCATTTGTCCCTGTTCTCATAGCCAGTTAAGGGACGAACCAGTTATGTTCCCAGTGGGGTTGCCTTATTCTGATAAAGTTTGTGTGTAGGATCTGCTGGCCACTGCACGGCGAGGTCCTCTCCTCCTCCGGTTTTGCCTCTTGGTGCTCAGAGGTATTACCCTTCCCAGTAGCCCCCTCATTGATACTTTATTTTATATGTTAAACCTTTTCTGACTACATTTCCCTATTGCAGTTAACCAGTTTTCTGTCTTTATCCATGTAAGTGTCACCAATCATGAGGCACTGTGGTGATACTGTATCTGAATTCAAGAATGAGGCTTCGGTAGGTTTAGGCCACTTCTCTGAGCTTCATAGACCAGATAATCACTAAGTGCATTTGCAGCTCCAAACTTTTCAGGCTTACCTGAGCAGGCATTGGCGCAGTGGATTGAACAGCGGCCTGCAAGGCTGAGGACCCAAGTACGAAACCCAGAGGTCACCGACTTGAGCACTGGCTCATCCTGCTTGAGCGTGGGATCATGTACATGACCCCATGGTCACTGGCTTGAGCCCAAAGGTCGCTGGCGTGAAGTCCAAGGTCGGTGGCTTGGGCAAGGGATCACTGGCTTGGCTGAAGCCCCCTGGTCAAGGCACATATAAGAAAGCAATCAATGAACAACCAAGGTGCCATAACGAACAATTGATGCTTCTCTTCTCTCTACCTTTCTGTCTATCTGTCTCTGTCTGTCTGTCTGTCTCTCATTAAAAGAAAACAACCACCAAACTTTTCAGGCTTTATGAGTCTATCTGTTTCTCTGATAAGTGAACCTAGAGTAATGGCAATGGTTTAATATGATACACCAGGGACGGCAAATATGTAGCTTCTCTTCCATCTATCAGCCATGGCAGACTTGTTACATTCTTCACTCTGACAGGGAAGCCAGTCATGACCTTAGACTTCTCAATCCATTATAATGTTCTGAGTAACTACTTCCACACCGTTAAAATGTGTCTGTCCTTCTGGTCTTCCCCTCCACCTATAGTTCTTCAGTGTAAAGAAGGGACTAGTGGTGACAGGATACCATAGAACAGTGATTTTCAACCTTTTTTGAGCCGCGGCACATTTTTTACATTTACAAAATCCTGGGGCACACCACCTACCAAAATGACACAAAATGACACTCTAACACAGTACATATTATACATATAGTTAATAATATAGTTTCTAAATGTATTTATACTCACTTAGTGTGAAACCTGGGCCTGTTTCGATGAACACAAAAGGGATATCCTGGCAGGAATGGTAGAAAGACACACACGAAGCTCTTCCTCAACAGTTCTCAGTCTCTCTCTGTTTTTAGTTTTTATCGCAGTCAAGCTTGAGAAGCTCAGCTCACATAGATATGTGGTTGAAAACAGGAGCAATGTCAAAATAGCTTTGTTGGTCAGAATGAGGAACTCCTTGGCAACAGATAACCAAAAACTGTCCAAAGGAAGATCAGCAAACTTTAGCTTTAAAGTTAGATAACATTGTGATGCATTATGATGCATTGTACAATATATCACCCTCTGCGGGGGCCTCTTTTAAAAAGAAAAAGGTCAAATATCTATATACACCATCAGGATAGACATAACCAGCTGAGGCTGAGGCTTCATCTAGTGGTGGCAACATTTACCTCCAATCCTGACCAGGATTAGAAATCGGACCATGGGGAGGAGTAGCAGCTTCAACTACTCACTGAGAGGTGGCCTACTATTGGTTCATCACTAGTGGTCGGGATGAATCCTAGAAGGTGATTGGTCAGTGAGCATTCCCTGTGCCTCCACTCTTCCTGTTGCTGATAGCTGGAGGGATTGTGAGGGGAATGTTTATGTTCGGATGGAGGCGGCTGGCGGCGGGCTGTAACTGGCACGTGGGCTGTAGTTTGGGGACCCATGTTTAATTTCCCCATGGCACACCTGACCATGTCTCACGGCACACTGGTTGAAAAACACTGCCATAGAAGTTAGGAGCATGGGCTCTGGAGCTCAGCTGCCTGCATTCAAATCCCGTCTCCAGTGCTTTTTTCTGTGACCTTAGGAAAGTTAACTACCTTCTCAGGCCTCAATTCTCTTGTTTGTAATATGAGACATAACAATAGCCCTACCTCATAAGGTTGTAGAGAGGATTAAATGAAGCTATACATATAAAAAAGTGCTTAGAACAGTGCCTTAGAACATACAATGCAATTAATGTTAACCATTATATTAGTAATAGGCATAAAAAAATTGGAAGGCTGGTAGAGGAAAATAATCTTGGGTTGACAGGACCTTGCAGCACCCTTTCAGTCTCCAAAGTAGTCAAATATCCCTTCTATCTATGAGTGTGGATTGATCCCATTTCAAAATTCATTCACTTATTTAGTAAAAATTCAGGTCCTACTAGGGGCTAGGCATGCAGCCAGGTATCTAGGAGGATATAACAGTAACTAAGACAAGTCCCTTTTCAGAGTTCACAGTGTACTGGGTGTGACAGACAAGTTAAAAGGTAGTTAAAGTATTCTTTATAATTGCAATGATTAGAGTTTTGCGGGGCCCTTAGGGAGCATAGTGTGCAGGCAGAATCTTCTTGGTGATAGTGTTGAACATGGGTGGAGGACAAATACGTGAGTCCTCCAGCCCTGGCTGTGTCTTCCCAGTATTGCATAGGCAGTGGATCTCTTGGGGAATTGTTAATACTTGTTCTCATTAGTGGCACACTTCAGTGGCATGCCCATCCCCTCAGCATTCATTCAGTCACTTGACTAGCAGCCCCAGCGTTTCCCCTGCTCCCTGAGCGGCCATAGTCCTGTACCAGGCAGAGCTGATGGCATGGGGGGGGGGGCGGAGGTGTAGACCAATGAAGGAACTCAGAATTTGCAGCCACAGACTAGCTGGGTCACTCTGTGTGCCATAGGGAAGCATGAATTTCAGGCTTGTCAGGGACTTGCAGATGTCGAGGGTCCATCCTTCTGCTTAACTCAGGATAGGGCAGGTCTCTGTGACAACCTTAAATAGTGATAATGTGGAATCTGGGTGGGAGGAAAAATGACCTTGAATGGCTGGGCTGAGTGTTGATGCTATGACCCATATTGTCCTCTCACTGGTGTCTTACAGTAAGCAGCTGTTGTGTGACGTGATGATTGTGGCAGAAGATGTCGAGATAGAAGCCCACCGTGTGGTCCTGGCAGCCTGCAGCCCCTACTTCTGTGCAATGTTCACAGGTATGGTGAGGGGACACAGCAACCCACAGTTCTGAGGCTGTATCTCCCCTGGGAGAATACTGAGGGTGGTGGCATGAGGAGAGAGAAGAAAGAGAAGGCTATGACACCCACCGTGAAGAGCTCCTTTGTATCAGGTACTATGCTTTGCACCAGGCCAATTTGGCACGCAGCCCCTTGTCCAGAATAAAGCAAAAAGAGGTAGCATTCTATAGTCCATTAGTTCTCCAGCTTTGGGATGCATCATAATCATGGGGGGGGGGGGCTTATGAAAAATATAAACTTTGGGCTCATCCCCGGGCCTTCTGATATCTAATTTTGCAGTTGGTAGACCTGAAGTGGAAAGAAGGGAAGGGACTTGCCAAGGGTTACAAAGAGAATAAGGGAACTTGGCTTCCTGATGGCTGGCCCAGGGCTCTACTGGCTGGCCCACACCTTATCCCACCCTAGCCCTTCCTTAAGAGGGAGGCAGGGGTTTGTGGGCCTCCTCTGACCTTTACAAGAGCGTGGGAGAGGTGATAGTGGGGTCTAGGGTTGGGGAGAGTAAGACATAGGAATATTTGCTATCAGTCATTTCTTTTCAGCATTTTTGCCAATTTTCCAGGGAGTGTCTGTTCCCTGAACAGGCCAAATAGCCTTGTCCAACTATTTGACATGTGTTACTTTTTTAAGTTTAGAAAATTTACTTTAGAGAGAGGAAGTGGGAAGAAAGAGAGAGAAACATCGATTTGTTGTTCCATTTACTTGTGCATTCATTGGTTGCTTCTCTTTTGTGCCTTGACCGGGAGTCTAACCTGCAACCTTGGCATATTGGGTTGATGCTTTAACCACTGAGTACCCGGGCAGGGCTTCATATGTGTTACTTATGAAGCTGAATTTCTTGAAATGCACGGGCCAAGCTTCCAGTCTGTAGTGCCTCACAGCACCTTCCCTGAACTAGGTACATGGGCTGGGTGAGACCAGGTGTACCTTCCACATGCGAGCCAAGTACATTGTGCTTCTTCTGAGTGTGGTCACTGTGACTGTGCTTTCTTGTCTGTTTCCTGGTGTCTGCAGTGCCCATGTCCTGACGTCTCATACTTTGGCTGCTCCTCATCTGCAGTTTACGGCTCAACTGTTTCCACTTCCTAGACCAGTAGTCCCCAAACTATGGCCCGCGGGCCGCATGCGGCCCCCTGAGGCCATTTATCCGGCCCCCACCGCACTTTTGGAAGGGGCACCTCTTTCATTGGTGGTCAGTGAGAGGAGCATAGTTCCCATTGAAATACTGGTCAGTTTGTTGATTTAAATTTACTTATTCTTTATTTTAAATATTGTATTTGTCCCTGTCTTGTTTTTTTACTTTAAAATAAGATATGTGCAGTATGCATAGGGATTTGTTCATAGTTTTTTTATAGTCCAGCCCTCCAATGGTCTGAGTGACAGTGAACTGGCCCCGTGTAAAAAGTTTGGGGACCCCTGTCCTAGACATCTTTTACTGCCCAAGTCATAGTTCCTCATTGAGTCTCTTTTCTATCCTATAACTTGACTATATATATTTTTACAACAATTCTCACCATCTGATAAATAGTGGTTGGTTGGTTATATGTTTTTTACCTGTTTCTCCTTACTAGAATAGAAGCTCCATGAAGTCAGAGATCTTGTTAGACTTGTTACTATATCCTCAGTACTTGGTATACAATAGAACTTGTATTTTATAAATGAATGAATGAAATGTCTCTCACACTTGATTGTAAGCTTTGAGCACTTGGGACCCATGTCTTGTCACTGTTGAATCCTCATTGCCCACATAGGACCTCTTATTTATGACCTAGTTAATAAGTAAAGTTTGAAAGAATGGCCATTGGTTTGCTAAGAACGGATGAGTGCAGGTACATGCTCCCTTTTCCTAATATAGTGCACAGCTTCTGCTGGACAAGAGTGCTTTCTTTTGGGGGAGACTTGACACTTACGTTCTGAGAGGGGCTCCCATGTGTGTCCCCCTTGGCTTATCATGTGAAGGAGCTGGTTTCAACTCAGAGCTATGTCTCTTCTAAGTGGACCTAGCCACTCTTACCTCACCTTGAACCTTCGGCCACGAATTTCACAGTGTAGCTTTGCAAAGCCAGGTAATTTCACTACCTGTTAATTTTGAGCTGCATTCTTTTTGGGGTAATCTCAAACCTTAATAGTGATGTTATAATTTTTTCCCCTCTCCTTCATCCTTCTCTTTTTAAAAATGTAATTCATTTTGTCTGCAATATGTAATTAGCAAAAGTTTCAGTAAACGTTTCTGTCAGTCATTCTCTCTGTGTGCATGGTTTGGAAAGTCCAGTGTTGTGATAAGAATCTGTTTGGAATTGCAATAACTTGTAATGTTGGTTCCACTTTTTGCTAATGAACTTGCCTGTTGGGTAGTAGACATGCCTAAGCAAAACAAAAATGATTTTAGAAATGGAGGAGGCCCTGGCCGGTTGGCTCAGCGGTAGAGCGTCGGCCTGGCGTGCAGGAGTCCCGGGTTCGATTCCCGGCCAGGGCACACAGGAGAAGCGCCCATCTGCTTCTCCACCCCTCCCCCTCTCCTTCCTCTCTGTCTCTTTCTTCCCCTCCTGCAGCGAGGTTCCATTGGAGCAAAGATGGCCTGGGCGCTGGGGATGGCTCTGTGGCCTCTGCCTCAGGCGCTAGAGTGGCTCTGGACGCAACAGAGCGACACCCTGGATGGGCAGAGCGTCGCCCCTGGTGGGCGTGCTGGGTGGATCCCGGTCGGGTGCATGCAGGAGTCTGTCTGACTGCCTCCCCGTTTCCAGCTTCGGAAAAATGAGAAAAAAAAAAGAAATGGAGAGGAAAGAGGCTTTGGGGACAGGATTCTAGTAATTGAAGGGCAGAGAAAATCAAGAGAAGAAAACAATCTAATGTGATGCCCAGCCAAAGCCTTTCGTTGAATCTGGTTACTGTCCATCCACCCACTCTCCCATTATTCACACATATTCACTCAGAAAACAAATTAGAAAATGTGGGCAAGCAAAAATATTAAAAATTACATGTAATACAATGTCTAGATGAGATTATAATTGATTATAATTTATATTCTTTCAGATTTTGTACTTATATACATGTAATCATATGTATTCATAAATATATATACAAAATATATTTTTAACATTAATGAGTTTATTTTACATATACACAGTTAAATAGCTTCTTTTCTTTTTTTTTGTATTTTTCTGAAGTTGGAAAGGGGAGGCAGTCAGACAGACTCCCACATGTGCCCAACCCAGATCCACCCAGCACGCCCACCAGGGGGCGACGCTCTGCCCACCAGGGGGTGATGCTCTGCCCATCTGGGGTGCCGCTCTTTTGCAACCAGAGCCATTCTAGCGCCTGAGGCAGAGGCCATGGAGCCATCCTCAGCACCGGGCCAACTTTGCTCCAATGGAGCCTTGGCTGAGGGAGGGGAAGAGAGAAACAGAGAGGAAGGAGAGGGGGAGGGGTGGAGAAGCAGATGGGCGCTTTTCCTGTGTGCCCTGGCCGGGAATCGAACCTGGGACTCCTGCACACCAGGCTAACGCTCTACCACTGAGCCAACCGGCCAGGGCCAAATAGCTTTTTTTTTTTTTTAGATTTTATTTATTCATTTTTGGTAGGAGAGAGAGAGAGAGAGGGAGAGAATGAAGGGGATGATGAGCAGGAAGCATCAACTCGCATATGTGCTTTGACCAGGCAAGCCCAGGGTTTCGGACTGGTGACCTCAGTGTTCCAGGTTGATGCTTTATCCACTGCGCCACCACAGGTCAGGCTAGCTTTTTTTTGAGGTGTGTACTTAAGTTGCTGTTCATCTTCCTGAAATGTTCTTCCTGCTTGCCTGTTTACCTGCCTAACTCCAATTCACCTTTTTTTTTTTTTTTTTTTGTATTTTTTGAAGCTGGAAACTGGGAGAGACAGTCAGACAGACTCCCGCATGCGCCCGACCGGGATCCACCTGGCACGCCCACCAGGGGGCGACGCTCTGCCCACCAGGGGGCGATGCTCTGCCCCTCCAGGGCGTCGCTCTGTTGCGACCAGAGCCACTCCAGCGCCTGGGGCAGAGGCCAAGGAGCCATCCCCAGTGCCTGGGCCATCTTTGCTTCAATGGAGCCTTGGCTGCGGGAGGGGAAGAGAGAGACAGAGAGGAAGGAGAGGGGGAGGGGTGGAGAAGCAGATGGGCACTTCTCCTGTGTGCCCTGGCCGGGAATCGAACCCGGGACTTCTGCACGCCAGGCCGACGCTCTACCACTGAGCCAACTGGCCAGGGCTTAATTCATCTTTTATTACTACTTAAGTATCATTTCCTCAGACCCCCTTGGATTAGGTTAAATCCCTTTGCTATTTACTCTCATGGTACCCTATGCTTCTCTTTAGTATTACTACTTATCTCATTATATCCTCAATATCTGACTGCCCAGGTTAGTCATAACCTTTATGAGGGTAGGAACTGTACCTTTTTAATATACTGCTATGTCCCCACTGCCTAGTATGGTCTTCCATATGGTAGGTGCTCAGTGAAAATTTGCTTAATTGAACTTAACAGTATATTGCGAATATCTTTTCATGTCAATTAAATCACATCTATATAATAATTTTAATGGCCTCTGAAGATTCCATCGTATGTATCCTAGTTGAAAATGCATTTCCTTATTGGTGGAAATTACAATTCTTTCTAATATTTTGCTGCTGTAAATAATAGGATCATAAGCATCCTTGTGTCTCAGTCTTCATTTACATTCCTGATTATTTCCTTAGACTAGCTTCCCTAGAATAAGAAATGTTTGGTTTAAGGGGATGCACATTTTGAAGACTTATAAGGCAGGCGCTGCAACTCCACAACTCTGGGACAGTTGTACCAGCTTCTGCTTCCATCAGCAAGATGTGAGGTTTGTATATTTTTGAGGCCTCTTGGCTTTTCTTAAACCTTGGTAAACAGATACAAGAAAAAAGTAACATTGCAAAATTTGGTTCTAATTATTAGGTTCAGCTTTAAAATGCGTAAAGTTAGTAATGAAAAGGCCCAGCTGCCTCATGCAAAGTCTATTTCTGTCAGCATGTTTAAGGCCAAAAGGAAAACAAAATACACGTGACTTTCTTCTGAGTTGACTAATGTGATTACAATCTTTTACTCAGGTTTAGAGTGTTTTTATTTTTTGTCCTCTGAGTTTATATTGCCCAAATGTCCTGTGGTGGTTCCAAATACCAACTCTGCTCCTTGAGCATGTCCTGCTCACCATAATTTGGAATTAATGGTATTAAAGGAACTGAGTTCTAAAGAATATGTGGGCTCAGGGTCTTACACCCATCTTCACAACTACAAGACATTTGGGCTCCCATCCCAAAAGAAGCTCCTAGAGCATGCTGTTCTGACTTTCTGGTTCTATATGTAGAGGCTGATTAGATTATTTTTTATTTTTAAAGACGAGTTGCTGTCCAGGTTTTATTAGATGTCTCCTGTTGTTTAGCTGGTGTCTTTGTTTTTGGTTTTTTTTGTTTTTTATAAATTTTTATTAATGGTAATGGGATGACATTAATAAATCAGGGTACATATATTCAAAGAAAACATATCTAGGTTATTTTGTCATTAAATTATGTTGCATACCCCTCGCCCAAAGTCAGATTGTCCTCCGCCACCCTCTATCTAGTTCTCGGTGCCCCTCTCCCTCCCCCTAATTCTCTCCCTCCCTCCCTCCCATGTCCTCCCTCCTCCCACCCCTGGTAACCACCACACTCTTGTCCATGTCTCTTAGTCTCGTTTTGTCTCGTTTTTATGTTCCACAAATGTATGGAATCATGTAGTTCTTGTTTTTTTCTGATTTACTTATTTCACTCCGTATAATGTTATCAAGATCCCACCATTTTAGCTGGTGTCTTTGAACATATGGTGAGTAGAAATAGGGATATACTGGGATAGGAGGAGAGGGGTTTAGAATTTGAGTGGACACAAATCACGCACAGAGTGGAACAGTGAAGGCCTGGCTCTCTCACTCACCTCCCAGGCATGCACGCATTCCATAGAACCTTTGTTTCCACCCTTTCTTCGTGCCAAACTGCCTGGCCCTGACCCTCGTCTGTGATCTGACTTTTTGCGTGATGTACTGATGACTTTGAAGATCTTCACAGTAACATGCAGCTCAGGAAGACTTAATCCAAGACGGTGGGGCCGGGAGGAAGGGAGCACTAGGGAACTGAATCCACTCCTTGGATAAAGAAGCCTAGAGGGAGGCCTGGGAGTAGCAGTAGTAGACAGAGTCTGGCTCCTGAGGATTCCCATTCTTTGCCCCTGAGGAGTCAGGGATTGCGTAGCATGGTTCAGAAAAAACTATTGCGAGCATCCGAGGCTGTTTAGGATTAAGGAGGAATGGCTTTATCTTTCATGTGATTTGTCTTTCAGAGTCAGTTACCTCTGGGTTGAAGCTTACAGTGACATAGGGTTTCTTTTTCTTGTCCCTAACAAATCACATCCAAGTCAGGGATCCTTTTCTGGCTTAGAAGACCCATATTTGAGGATGAAGGGTATAGTAGTCTTGTCTAAAAATATGTTTCTTTTGATGCAGAAATGGTGAATTTTTTAAAGAATTGATTTGGCTGTAGTTCAACATAGTTCATTCAGTACCTAGGAAGAGAGACTGCTATTCAGACACCTGCCAGCTCCCTTCATGAAGGTGTAGCTTGTTTGACCAAGATGGTCTGGGGTTGACTTTTAATATTTAGAGTAGCTCAACCTTAAAATTCAGTTCATCATTGGAGAAAATCATTAGTAAGGAATGGTTCATGAATGTTCATAGAGGAGTTGCTATTGATGCGGAGGCCTCTTTGCTAAGGATTAAACACAGGTTGGTGACGCCACCTTGTACTGGGAGATAGTGTAGTATCTTAGGAAGGGATTTGGAGCCCTAATGACCTGGATTTCAATCTTGACTTTGGCACCTAATAGGTTTGTGGGGAATTCACTTAACCTCTGTGATCTAGTTTTCTTACCCGTGAGACTAGAATAATAACCATATCAGGGAACAAATGTACATAATGAGACTAAGTCACCTAGTACAGAATAGGTACTTGAAGTTTACTTGTTATTTGTTGAGCACATTATAGTTTACAAGGCTCCTGTGGATGTGAGGGGTGGCTCTCGTTATTAGCCACCCTGATGGTGGTTGGGGTTGATTTGAAATGTCTGTGTGGCTACACAGGCATTTTCTTCCTCACCTGGAGCTCCATGTGCCTCTAGCTGAGCAGAAAGACCTTTCCAAGTAGAGAACATGTGAGGTTCAGAGGAGGGTTTGTGATGGGGTGATACGCATCACTGCAGCTCTGTTGAATCTTGCTGTCATAATCCACACTATCATAGTCTCCTTTGATTGTCATATAGCCTTGGGATAAAGGAAGGACAGTGAACGTCCTTATTTCATAGGAGACAGAGGTCAGCCTTTTGCAGTTAAATGGCCCAGACCACATACCTTCAGGAGGATTGGCTGGGATTCAGGGAGGTGGCAGGGTATTTTGTTTTCTTATGTGAGCTTTATGTGTGACATAGGCCTTAGCTCTAGCTAGATGAGTTGGCAAACCAGATATTAGGATTTAGACATATGAGAATTAGGGGAAAGAACGTTTAATAACCATCTTAACAGCCATGGAAGATCATTTTGCAAAAGATAAGGATCTTCTGTTTTCTTTCTACTCAAAACATAAAACTAAATTGCAGCAGTAAGGATTCAAGTTAGGAACAGGGAAGACTTCTATAACAAGGACTCCTGAATACACTTTTATCTTCCCTTTGACATATAACTTTGTAGGGGTGGTTGGTGGTTTAGCACTGGTTCTTCAGAGACCTGCCAGCCACTCTACCATTCCTTTCCCATTCTTGAGGCTTCTTTTTGCTGAATAATACTGTGAGGTTTATATATACTAATGGCCTAGAAGAAGAGCCAGTGATTTTCTAGACCCTCTGAGTCTCCTGTAATAGTGAAAGTTTTTCCCCTTGCTGCTCAAGTCGCATCTCCTCCCTCATGCTACCCTTTCCATGTCTTCCCCCTAAAAAGAGCTCAGTTGTGCACATGGTATGCTTGCTAGGATCGAGAACTATGACTTGCATGCTTGTACCTGATAGAGGTATGGGATTGTTTGTTCTCCTGGGCACTCTTGTTCTCAGAGACGTCTAGGTGCAAGGTTCTAGGGCAGAGTGTGTTCCAACAAATATTATTTATTTATATTTTCATTGATTTTATACAGGAGGCAGGGGAGGAATGAGAAGTATCTACTCATAGTTACTTCACTTTAATTATTCATTGATTGCTTCTTGTATGTGCCTTGACTTGGCAAGGCTGGGGTTTCGAACTGGCAACCTCAGCATTCCAGGTCAACACCATTCACTGCACCACCACAGGTCAGGTCCAACAAATATTTTTTAAGTGCCGGTTATATGTCACACACTTTGTTAGGTGTTGAACATATCTTGAAAAATAAGCTTGATAAGATCCAATCCCTCTTGGTTCTTGCTTGCTAGGTTTTAACTTTACTAAGTTGTCCTCAGAATTTGAACCAAGGGCTTTCTTGCATGGGAATAGTTTTATCAAGGTCATTAGTTAAGGTTAGGTTTAAATTACAGGGGCATTTATTAGAAATGACATGAAAGCTAGAGTTAGGCCAAGATTCAAATCCTAGCCCAGCCTCTGTCTAGCTATGTGCTCTTGAAATGCCAATTCTATAATTTGTAAAATCAAGGTAATATAACCTATCTCCTGAAGTTGTTACAAAGATTAAATGTGTATAAAAATTACACATTATTTGTGTATAAAAATTAATGTGTATAAATTCTTTGCAGATGGTCTGGCACATAGTAGCAACTATTATTACAGCCATTCACAGGGGCTTTTGAAGCTGAAGTCTTGGTGTAGTAATTTCTGTTGGTTCATAAGAGATAAGACTGGATTTTACAAGTCTGTGACTTACACAGGTCTCTAGGTCTCCAGTTCCCTTAAGAGAACTTTCTTAGAAAATAAATATTGTCTTCAAGGCTCTAGTTTTTCTTTCCTGTTTTTTCCCCTTGCTTATTGAAGTTTTAAGTACTTCATGTAGAAAATTAATTTAAGAGTCATGTTAAAGAAGCAGAAAAAAAGTAAAAGTCCTTACCATCTAGAAAACTGTGTCTTAATATTTTTTGGACATTTGAAGCTGATAAAAATGATTTGTATTTTCCCTAGAAAATTAACTAATATAAATATTTTCATATAATTTCAAGAATTTCCACTCTTTTACCTCAAAGTTACAAAACTTTGACCCAAGCACAAATTTCTGAGAGAGAAAGTAATCAGTCCAGACTCTGGTTTCACACTCATATACAGGCTTTTGAATCTCTTGCTTCTTTTGGTCAGCTGGCTTTTTTTGTTTCTCTCTTTCTTTTATTCAGTGAGAGGAGGGGATGCAGAGACAGACTCCTGCATGCACCCTGACCGTGCTCCACCTGGTAAACCCACTAGTGGACGATGCTCTGCCCATCTGGAGAGTTGCTCCATTGCTCAGCAACCGAGCTCTTCTTAGTGCCTGAGGCGGAGGCCATGGAGCCATCCTCAGCGCCCAGGGCCAACTTGCTCCAATTGAGCCATGGCTGCAGGAGAGAAAGAGAGAGAGAGAAGTGAGAAGGGGAAGGGGGGAGAAGCAGATGGGTGCTTCTACAGTGTGCCCTGACTGGGAATTGAATCCAGGACACCCACATTCTAGGCTGATACTCTACCACTGAGCCAAGTGGCCAGGGCCTTTTTGCCTTTTATCTAAGGTTCAAGTTCTTAAACTAAGAATTGGCTATCTTTGATGCTCTTTTGCGACATAATTACCAACTGGACTCTGATTTCCTTGTGGGTATGTTTTTGTGTATGTATCTTAAAGTAAATTTAGGAGAGATTATGAGAGCCCATCTTATGGGTAGAGGAGAATTCTATCATCTTTCTCTGTTTTCTCTTTGCCTCTTTGTCCTGCCTCAGGACATTTGGTGCTGAGGCCATTTTACTGGCTTCTGTGCTTAGAGAAGAGAGAACAAAGTCAAAGGTCTCTGGTCTACCTGAAATGGCAGGGAAGGGAGCAGGCAGGATTAGGAACGGTTTTCCTCCCCGTCCTCCATGGCCCAGAGTCATTCATATCTAGAACTCTGTCGGAGTGGGCATTGTGGATTGGTGGAAGAATCATGTGCAGTCTACGCAGCTTGGAGGCAGGTGCCTGCAGCCCGAGTACCATACTGTAGTATTTTCTTGGCTCCAGTACACAAATTCCAGAGAGAAAACCACCTCCCAGGCTCTGCTTTCACACTCACACGAGGGCTTCTGCATCCCTGATTCTTACAGTCAGGTTGTCTTGCATTTCAGTCTGTAAAGACACATGTCTTGCCAGTCTTTTACTTCTGAAGCCAGCAGCCCTGGCACTAGACAGACCTCTGCACTGTACAGAGAGAGCAGGACAAAGTAAAGGCCTCAGAACTGTGCAGATGTGCTGCTGCCCCCTAGTTCTCAGGCCTCTGTCCCTCTTCCTTCTTGGATTGTTATCAGGAGATCCAACTATTCTCCTTGCCTCTGGTCCAGCTTCAACCATACATCCAAAAGTTCATTTAAAAACACCCATTTATTGATGTCATTCCTCTCTTTAAAACCTTCCAGTGGTGCTACTGTTAGCAAAAAGTCCAAACTTATTTGTGTGGCTCACAGGGTTCTGTAAGTCCTGACCTCTGTCAGCTTCCTTCCTCGCTGTCATCCCAGGTACCAGCCATACCAGCCTCTCACTGTTGCCAAAATTTATCCTTGTGGCACTTTCCTCTCTTTACACTTCAGGTTGCTGAATCTAGTCATCTTTTTTTTCATCTTTGCTGCCTGTGCAACATCTTTGCTGTTCTGTTCACTAATCGCCAGCTCAGAAGTGACCTCCTAGGATGCCTTCCTGGACTCCCCAGGCACGGTGTCTTGCTCTATCTTCTGCATTCTTGGAATTCAGTATAGTGTATTGATGACAAGTATAGGCTCTGGAGTCAGAATCCTTGGTTTCAATCCCAGTCTGGCCCCTACCTAGATTTGCCTCAGTTTCTGTATCTGTAAAATGGGGGTAATATTAAGAAACCTCAGCGGTGAAAAAAGGCAACACTTTAAAGTGTTTAAGACAGTGCTTATTCATAGTTAGCAATAAATGTCACTTTTTCTGTTATTATGCTTACTTTGCGTATACTTCTATTAGCTCTTACCACCTCTATAAGTGTTTTTATATATCTGCCCTTACTAGACCATGTGCTCTTTGAGGACAGTGCATATCTTTTTCACTTTTTCTGACCTGTGTAGAACATTACAGTAAATATTGGCTGAATTGTACATAGATCTGCCTTTAGAATGAAAATGGGCAACATATAGAGTGGGGAATGCTTAATATTGGGCTTGTGGAGGACCACAGACCCAAAGTTGATATGACCTAGTATCAGCCGAATGACTGAATGAATTCCTTCTGCTGCCTTCCAGAGTGCAGTCAGTGCTTTCATGTTCTGAAGACAAGGCAGGAGGCCATGTGAAAGTTGAGCATACTCTCGGTTCCAGGTTCATGTCCATTTTGTTTTGCCTTGAACTGTAGGTGACATGTCTGAGAGTAAAGCGAAGAAGATTGAAATCAAAGATGTGGATGGGCGGACACTGAGTAAGCTGATTGACTATATCTATACGGCTGAAATTGAGGTGACTGAAGAAAACGTCCAGGTAAACTCTGTCCCAGCTAATAGCTCAGTTATCACACACTCAGGGCCCACAATTTTGAAGCGTCCTGTCATTTAACTCTCAGTACAACTTGGTAACTAGAGAGAAAACTAAAGTTGTAAAGAGGTTAGGTGATTTGCCTTGGGTCACAAGGCCAGTAGGGGGACGAATGACCCTCAGACTCATACCTGTCTGACCACAGCACCCATATTCTTCACCACTAGGCCATATGATTTCAGGATGAGCATGGGCCCCATAATAGAATGTCTTTTAACTCATGTGGGTTCAAACTCTTTGTGAGGGAAGAACTAAAAGCCTGGGTGACTTTACTTCTTTCTCCCCAGTTGTCATCTCATCTCAGAGATTTTGAGTATTGCATGGTAAGGCTGTTAAAAATATTTTCATCTTTCAATGTTAGTCAGCTGAGTGCCTCTGAGCCCACGGAGGTGCCAGCACCAGGCCCGAGTCTTGGTGGGCCGTGCCTCTGTGAAATGCGTTGTCTGTGCTTTCTCCTGCCTTCACTGCCCTGCCCTCACCCTCAGCCATCCGCAGCCTTGAAAAGTGAGGTTCACGAAGATGCTGCTTCACCTAAAGGCGTGTGTCTTTGCTGTGAGCGTGTGAGGCATGAGCAGCACGCCTCCGCTGGGGCAATGGCAGAGGTTTGGCCCACTTGGTAACCCTACACACCACTGGGCTAAGCAGAGACACAGTATACACTGTTTCTTGTGATTAAGGATCTTACTATTAAAGTGGTAGAAATTTCATGTGATATGAAAGTTGTTTTTTTTTAAACCATAATTCCACCTTATTTATTGTGAGACAGATGCCTCTCTAATGACTAAATTATTGACTATCCTTATCCAGAACACACCTCCATTTCCAGGATTGAGGTATTTGAGAGGCCAAATTGATAATCATTTATTCATTCAATTCTGCCCAAATGTTTGAGAGCCTGTGTGTGCCAGGCACTTTGTTGGATGGGGTGGTTGTAACAGTGAGCAGTGGCAGTTTCAGTGCCTGCTTCCATGCAGTTTGTGATCTAGGGGTGAAGATAGATGCTCAGGAAATAAGCACACAAGTAATATTTATGCACAATTGTGGTAAGTCCTTTGAAGGAAAGGAACGTAGTATGCAGTGAGAGAGTACGTCAAGAGGACTCAATGTAGGTGGAGGACAGTGCCTGGAAGGGCTCTTTCAGGGGAAAAGACTTATCCTGGGGCGGGGAAATGAGTGGGAGTAGCTTGGTGGTGCAGGGTACTTGTGAGTGGGCGAGGGGGTCAGGGTGCAGGCAAGCCAAGGGTCTGAGGCCTACTGCATTTGGAGCAGCGGGAGAGAGAGCCTGCCCCACAGTAAAGCGTGCCTTTGTCTCTGGGCAGTGGACTGACTCTTGGGTTGAATAGTGATCTGGTCTAATCCTTTCCCAACTATTTTTTAAATGAGGTTTATTTTACACACAGTAAAGTGCATGGCTGTTCCATTTTGTTTCTGGTCTTTCCCAATGAAGTGGGCAATGCATTGGTTGCATCCTAGGTCTGTTTAAATGCAGCAGAATTTAAACAGCTGAATGTAGTAACAGTAAGTGCAACTAATTTAGTGTAAAATGAGTATAGGGCAGGTATTGACAGAAGTTTTTAAATGGATGATGGTTGTATCAAATTACCATCACATTTAAATTCATTTATATATTTGATGTAATACTGAGATTTACAAAATACACGGAATTACATTCTTTGCAACTCTAATGAGAAATGCTGGCTAGACGTCAACCTAAAAATATGCAGGGGATAAAGAATTTTTAGAACTCTCACATTAGGCTATATCAGTAACTAAATTAATCATATAGCGTGTAGGCAGAAAGAGTGGCCCTAAAGTGTCCATGTCCTAATCCCCAGAATCTGTTAGGTTAACTGTCAGAGAATTTAACGTTGCAGATAGAATGACTGTTGCTAGTCACCTGAACTTGCGATGGGGAGATGACCTTGGGGTCGTCAAACTTTTTATAAAAACCGCCCACTTTTGCAGTGCTGGTAGACCTGGTTCCTACCGCCCACTAGTAGGCGTTCCAGCTTTCATGATGGGCCAATCGCGGCGCTGTTTGGTTGCACGGTAGGGACCAGGTTGACCAGCACTGCAAAAGTGAGCGGTTTTTATAAAAAGTTGTCGACCCCTGAAGGGGTTCAGGAGCCAAGGAATGTGTGTGACCTTTAGAAACTTGAAAAGCAAGGAACCATTCTTCCTCAGAGCTTTCAGAGGGAACTCAGCCCTGCTGACACCTTCATTTTAGCCTCATGAGGCCCATTTTGAACTTCTGACTTCTAGAACTGTAGGAAAATAAATTTGTATTGTTTTAAGCCACTCAAACAAAACAATCCCAAAAAACAATACTTGTAGGGGAAGTTGTAGAATTGTTATGAATGAAGCCAGTTTTTTTCCTTTCCTCTTCATTATGTATTTATTTAATAATTTTCTTTTTTGTAAGTAGAAAGTGTTTACAAACTACAGAATTAAAAGGTGTTTCACTCTGCATCCTTTTTGCCTGGCTAGGTGTTTATCTTTGCAACTTTGGTCTAGCACATTGGTGGTCTCAATAACACCAGTTATCTTGAGGGGGAGGTAGCAGTAGATAGACTAATTAGAGGACTCTGGAGAAAAAGACTTCACCATTGCTTTAAAAAAAAAACTACTTTGTAGGGGTGGGAGCAGGGATGAAGATATGCAGGTTCAGAGGACATGCAGAAATAGAGATGAGGCAGGCGTGAGTGTGAAGGGAGAACTGGGTCTGAGCCTCAGCTTTGTTGTTAATTCTTGAGTACTCTTATTCTAGTCCTTCCCCCATGCATGATGTTTCCCATCTATAAAGTGAGGGCATGAGATACAGTGACTTCTGTCTGGAGAAGACACTTATTCAGCCAGCTTCTGATTTGTTTTCTCTCCACCTACTAGAGATTCTCCAATGTCCACAGTGACATCCTGCCTTCAGGATCAGTTTTCTTATCTGTAAAACAAGAATCAAAATAGTACCCATATTATTGGGTGTTTATGACTTAGACTGTGCCTTCAAATCCTGGCAGGGAATGGTTATCACCACCTTGATGAGGATGGTCAGAACAGGCCTCACTGAAAGTGTTGTTTGGCCAGATCTTGAAGGGAGATTGGGAAGTCAGGCCTACCTCCTCTGCCCACCTCTCTATGTCCTCACTGGTGTATGTGCCCTTTGACGGGCCTGCTGTGTTCATCTTTGTGTGCAGGGTGGGAAGGGCCAGCATATGCAAAGGCTCCACTGGGAAACACTGTGTGGGACCTTCAGGGAACTGCACTGTTTGGTATCAGTGAAGTATGCTCTTTTCCTTTTTTCCTCCTCACTTTTAGTTGTGGTTTGGTCAGGGGTAACCTTGGGGGAATACAAAACAGAAAACGTTGAGAAGAGAAAGTTTGGATCAAAATGTGGCTTCTACTTTATGCTATATATATATCTTCTGAGGCAGTTGATCACACACTGTCTATGAGGTCAATATTTGAAAATTTGGTGCACTGAGAAGGTGAGCGTGGAGGTACTGGGGCTCCTGAAAGCCTTAGAAACAAGGGTCAGAGATTTGGGATTTGGTTAATTGGCTGGGAGAGCTATGCCCTTAATACCAGCCCCACATACTTTGTAAATACTGCCCTACTGTGGTAGAGGTAACAATCATCAAAACTGACACGTTAATACTCACTGTCAGCCAAGCATTGTTGATCCTTTCACATGCATTATTTCATTTAATTCTCATAACTACCAATGGAATGTTTGTCTGTGATCTTTTGACAGTTGAAGAAACTGATGCTCAAAGAGGTTAAATGGGTAGTGCCTATGGACACATGGCTAGTAAGGGATAGAGTTGAGGTTTCAGCCCAGCTCTATCCAATGTTCTGTTGATGTGGTGAACTTGAGTTTCTTGTTAAATGAATCATCAGAACCTTGACTTCAGCTCATAATAATAAAAACTAATTTAACTGAGCACTCCCTGTGCACCAAGCACTGTGTTAACTGCTTTCTCTTCTCCTCTTCTCTTCTCTTCTCTTCTCTTCTCTTCTCTTCTCTTCTCTTCTCTTCTCTTCTCTTCCAGTGAGAGAGAGAGAGAAACAGGAAGGGAGAGAGATGAGAAGAATCAACTCATAGTTGCATCATGTTAGTTGTTCATTGATTGCTTCTCATATGTGCCTTGACCAGGGAGCTCCAGCTGAGCCATTGACCCCTTGCTTAAGCCAGTGACCTTGGGCTCAAGTCAGTGACTATGGGATTGTTTCCATGATCCCATGCTCAAGCTGGTGAGCCTGCACTCAAGTTGGTGACCTCAGAGCTTTGAACCAGGGTCCTCTACATCCCAGGTGGATGCTCTATCCACTGTACCACCACCGGTCAGGCTGATCCTCATAGCAAGTCTTTAAAGCAGCACCCTTATTATCTTCATTTTACTGTTGAGACAGAGACAGAGAGGTTAAGTAATTTGCCTTTAGTCACATAGCTGGTAAGTGGAGAAGTCAAAATCTAAGCGAGACTTTTAATCACAGTGCTGTTCTGCCAGCTCTCCTGTTCACCCATACATATCTCCCCCTCCCTTCCCTATTTCCCTTGCCCTCTTACCATCCCCCTCCTCTTTTTTTCTTCTTCTCAACAGATTTTTAATTTAACACTGTTTCTCTGCTAGGTCTCATGCCTGGTGCTGGCAGAGACAGAACCTCTGGCTGGAGCAGAGGCCGTCGGCAGCCCTGTCACCTGGCCTCTGGCTGCGCCCTCCCTTTGTGCCTGGCTCCGCCTCCCTGAGATTCCAGGAGTAGGTGCTTTCTGAGGCAGGACATTTCCTTTTGTTTTTGTTAAAGGAAATAAACTCTGTAAAGGGATATCCTCTGCTGTGTTTTCATGTTAACCAAGGGAGAGAAAAAACAAAACAGGACCTGCATGAGAAAGATGGAGGGGAGGCCATTTGCAAGCTGGAGGGGAACTTGTGACTCTGCTGAGGGTCATTCCAGGGACTGTTTGTCCAGAACCACAATACTCAGGTGGAGAGAGTGGTTCCGGCCATCTGCTGCTTCTCTGGTCCCAACCTCCTCCATCCAGGGGCCACCACTACTGCCCTAGTGAGTCCATCAGGACAGTCTGGAAGCCAAGCACCCAGGCTTGGCCTTTTGTTCACAATCTTGTTACTGCTGACACTTGAAGGAGTTGAGTTGCAGGCAAGATAAGAGAAGAGGAAATCCTCTGAAAGCTCTTGTTGATGTGGGAGAGGGAGGTGCAGACAGCCCCTCACGGATGTATGCTCTCTTTTCTTTCACAACCTCTGGGGATTTTGTTTTTCTCCTGTGTTGCTCCCAGAACTCCACTGGACCAGGCCCCGTTTCTCCTTGAGAATCAACAGTTTAAGTAGCGATATTATCTCCCAGCCTCCAAAGCTTCTCCCTCAGCATTCTGACTTCCTTTACGCCTTCTTGTACTAAGCAAATAGTGGGAAGAAAAGGGCCTTTGACTCATAGCTAATCACAGTAAGATCAAAGAGAGGGAAGGAGCGATTAGAGAAACCACTAACCCCATTTATTTTAGGAAGCCAGTTTGGGAATGCTTTTGGGCAGAAGAGGACCCAAACAGGATGAAGTGTGTGTGTGAAAGGGGGCGGCATGGAGAAGTAAAAAAGCCTTACAATTTTTGCTTACTAAGTGGGTTTTGTGAACAGTAAGGAAGTTGAAAGCTATGTGGGTAGCTCTAGCCAGGGAGGTTTTAAAAACTGAAAGTTATAACCTAGGGAGAGTGTTCAAGAAAAATTTATTATTTTATTTTTTTTGGCTGGTTGTCATGAACTTGAGAGTTTATACACCAAATCGTGCACTGTCCTCGTGTGAAGAAGAGGAGAAGGGGATGTATGTCCTTGGCATGGTCTCATCTTGGTTTGGTTGGGAATGCTTTCTGGGGGCAGATTGGCCTCTCAGAAGTTCTTGTCTGTGGCACGGAAGGGCTGCTGTCCCTTTCCTGCCTCTTATCACCCCTAACCTTTTTGGGACTTGCCACACCACTGGGTAGGGTGTGTGCTGGATGTTTGATTACTCCTTCCCACCAGGGCTGCTTAGGGTTTCTGGTTAGAAGTTCCTCTTCTGGGGTGAACACCTCACCCTTCGACATAAGACATTCAGGGCTAAAACTGGCAGTCTTAGTAAACCAGGAGGGTTGGTCAGCCCATGGCCCTAACTGTAGGGTTTGTAGCTGTTGCTGGTAGAGTGGCACCGTGGAGGTCATTTGGGAGTTTGGAGCAGAGCTTCCCATTCCTAGTATGTATTCAGCAAGAACTGTTAATGGTTCTCCCCTTAACTAGCAGGCAGAGACTAATCTTGTCCTGGAATCTGTTTGGCTAGGCCCAGCAAGCTCACAGCTAATTGAGTTTCTCAGTTTATGGCTGCTTAGTGGGGACAGTGGCTGCCTGGTGAGAATGGAGCTTAAGTGGTCAGATTCTGAGCCTGGTTATGTTCACTTATGATCTAAAACTCAAGAGTGGGAGATTTTATCTTTTTCCTTTTCTGGAACGAATCAGGATTTGGAAAATACTAAGGACACAATGCCAATTTACTGCTATCTTGCTGGGGACATAGGAGAGTGCAAGAGAGAGTGGGGGAAGGGAAGAGGGGCGTGTTTTGTAGAACTCAGCCATCATGAAAGAGACTAGCAAGCTTGTAATTGGAAGAGCTTTCTTCATCAAGAGCAAGCGTTTAGCTTTGGAGCAGGACTGCTGAGTGGAGGCTGTTGGTGGTTTCTACACGTGGGCAGGGATGAGACCCACTGTCTCAGGGTTAGCATTGAAAATCTTGTGGCCTGGGAAAGCTCTCAGTCCTCAGCAAACTTGGACAACTGGTTAGTTACCCCACTGGAGGGACTAGGCCCAAGAAGGGGCAGTGGGCAGTTTCTGGCCTGAGCACATGCTGGTGAGGAGACCCAGAGCTGAGGCTCAAAACTGTTTTGGGAGATGGTCGGGGTCCAGAATTTAAATCACTTAAAAAAAACCCAACTTTTGTAGTGTCTTGAGTCAAGAAAACAAAAGCACCTGCAGCCCATGTGTTCCTGGGCACGCCCTGGTGGATAGGAACGGCTGGAATCTGGCCGGCCCGGACACAGAGGGGAGCAGCTGAGAGCCAGGCCTGGGACATGGCAGTAGTCTAGGGGTGAAAAGGAAGCTGTGGACTCTGAGCTAAGCAGATTCAAACCAAATTGTTCTGTTTTGTCATTTAATTTTTTCCTCCTGAACTTCTTTTCTGAAGGTCACACTCACACTGTTTACCTCCTCCACAGGGTGGGGGTGAGGAGAAGTAGAGGGCGGGTCAAGTAGGACTCTGGCTGTTTCTCCTAGAGTTTTGCTCCAGAGGGCAGGCCTCAGCAGTGGGAGAAAGGCCGAGGGAACTTGGCAGGTGGGCAGTCTGAGTACCCATCTGGCCTGCTCAAGCCAGTCTTCCCTGGCTTTTAGGAAAAACACATGCAAACACATCTGAGAAGGAAATTGTCCCATCTTCCAGGAAACAGTATGAATACTCATCTGTCTTGTGAATTTTAAAAGGAAACTCAGCTTTCCTTTTCTGAGAATGTAGCTGAAGGTGTTCTCTATCTGTTGGATGGGAGAATAAAGTGTGTTTTCTGAGTGCTAAGGGATTCGGGATGGACTCTCTTGTTCCTGCAGATTATGAGCTCCATTAGAGCAAGGCTCTGGCTTTATGCTGCGTACATAACACTGAATCCTAGCGCCTAGACCAGTCAGTGCCTGATGACATGGACATTCAGTAATTACCGTATTTTTCGCTCCATAAGACGCACCCGATCATAAGACGCACCTAGGCTAGGGTTTTAAGGAGGAAAATAAGAAAAAAAAAAATGAACCCAATGGGGTGTTAAAATATTTAATAAAATATACCACAATAATATTTCAACAATGTAAACTCAACAGCAGTATTAACAACCATAGCACTGTTATTAACAAATGAGAAGAGACTTTAATGTTCAAATACTCTTCTAGTTGTCCAGGAACCTGCAGCAGCTAAAAAAATGAACATTCGCTCCATAAGATGTGTGGGCATTTTCTCCTCCACTTTTGGGGGAGAAAAAGTACATTTTATGGAGCAAAAAATATGGTAAGTGGTGAGCCAGCTAGTGAGCAAGTCAGTTAAGTACCTTTTTTGTGTGAAGACAGCGTGCTAAAGGCCGTAGGGCAGTGCTTCTCACAATTGGCTGCACATCAGAAAGTACCTGGGCGCTTTAGAAGCATTGCACTGTCCAGGCCACACCCTATTTCTCTATTTAAAAAAACATTTATTTATTGATTTCAGAGAGAGAGAGAAACATGGATTTGTTGTTCTGCATTTATTAGTTGATTCTTGTATGTGCCCTGACTGGGCATTGAATCTACAACCTTGGTATATGGGGACGACGCTTTAACCAACTGAGCTACCTGGCCAGGGCCCCCATTTCTCTTAAGTTAGAATCTCTGGGAGTGACCCAGGCATCAGTATTTAAAAATTTCTCTTTAATGTTTAGCCAAGTTGAAGAATCAATTTATCTTAGTCTGCTTGAGATGCCGTGGCAAAATACCACAGATTGGGTGTCTTAAACAACAGAAATTTGTTGTGTCACAGTTTTGGAAGTTAGGAGTCCAAGATTAAGGTTCCATCTGATTCAGTTTCTGGTGAGACCCTCTTCCTGACTTGCAGAAGGTCTTCTTTTCCCTGTGTCCTCACATTGTAGAGAGAGAGAGAGACAGAGAGAACCCTGATATCTCTTTCTCTTCTTGTAAGGGCACCTTAAGGCCTTAATTTTATTACCTCAATTAACCATTGTTACTTCTTTGCAGACCCTGTCTACAAATAGTCACACTGGGGGTTGGGACTTCCATATAGAAATTGTGGGGGCAGGGCACAAACATTCAGTTCATAAGGGTCTTAATACTCAAAGTGCAGTATATGAACCAGCAGCTGCAATTTCATCGGGGTGCTGGTTAGAAATGCAGGCACGCAGGTCCCACCCTAGACCTATTGAATCAGAATCTGCATTTTAATAAGATCCCAGGAAATTCATATATACAGTAACTAGTGGGAAGCACTACTATGGGCTATAGGGATACAGAGAATAGGCTGGTGCTTTGAGTCCATGAGGTAGAGTAGTGGGAAATAAGGCTTGGGCTGCCCAGTGAGCCACAACAGGAGGATTGCATAGACTTGGGCGGGCAGTGCAGAGCCATGCAAATACTTCAAGCATGGGACTATATGACTAGAACAGTGCTTTAGGGAGATGAAGTCCTGATAGAGGAATCAGAATGTCTCAGAATGTCACCTTCTCCTCCAGGTGCTGCTCCCAGCAGCTAGCTTGCTGCAGCTCATGGACGTTCGGCAGAACTGCTGTGACTTCCTTCAGTCTCAGTTGCATCCCACCAATTGCCTGGGTATCCGTGAATTTGCAGATGTGCACACCTGCACCGACCTTCTGCAGCAGGCCAATGCTTATGCAGGTAATGGGAAGCTGGGCTGCCACACCTCCACCACACTTGCGGATTTAATAATCTGGCCTGCCATGGACTCCTCAGAGATTGTGAGACGTGCACTCTGCTCTAAAGACACGGAGGAGACAACACAGGTGGAAAGATCGTTAGCAATAGAAGAGTTCAACTCATTACCAAGTATGATATGATTAATTGCCAGGTGGAAGGTACAGAGAATAATTTTCACAAGAGAAGAGGAAGGAGCCTGACCAGGTGGTGGCGCAGTGGATAGGGTGTTGGACTGGGATACAGAGGGCCCAGGTTTGAAATTCTGAGATTGCTGGCTTGAGCATAGGATCATAGACATGACCCCATGATCACTGTCTTGAAGCCCAAGGTTGCTGGCTTGAGCCTAAGGTCTCTGGCTTGAGCCCAAGGTTGCTGGCTTGAGCCCAAGGTCACTGGCTTGAGCAAGGGGTCACTTGCTCTGCTGTAGCCCCCCAGCAAGGCACATATGAGAAAGCAATCAGTGAACAACTAAGGTGCTGCAACGAAGAATTGATGTTTCTTGGCACTGGCTGGTTGGCTCAAGCAGTAGAGCATCGGCCCAGCATGTGGAAGTCCTGGGTTTGATTCTTGGCCAGGGCACACAGGAGAAGCATCCATCTGCTTCCCCCTTCCCCCTCTCCTTTCTCTCTGTTTCTCTCTTCCCCTCCTGCAGCCAAGGCTCCACTGGAGCAAAATTGGTCCCAAGTGCTGAGGATGGCTCCATGGCCTCCACCTCAGACACTAGAATGGCTCTGAGCAGTGGCCCAGATGGGCAGAGCATGGATCCTGGTGGATATGCCGAAAAGATCCAGGTCAGGCACATGCAGGAGTCTGTCTCTCTGCCTCCCTATTTCTCACTTCAGAAAAAAAAAAAGAAAAACAAGAATTAATGCTTCTCATCTCTCTCTGTCTCTGTCACAAAAAAAAAAAAAATTGAGGAAGGAGATCTGAGAATACTGTGAGAGAAAAGTAGTTTTTTTCTCCTTTTTCCAGGTAAGAGGAGGGGAGACAGAAAGACAGACTCCTGCATGCACCTCAACTGGGATCCACCCAGCACCCCCCATCTGGGGCTGATTCTCTGCCCATCTGGGGCTATGTTTGCAACAGCTATTTTTAGTGCCTGAGGGGGAGGCTCCAGGGTGCCATCCTTAGCACCTGAGGCCAATGCACTCAAACCTATTGAGCCATGGCTGCAGGAAGGGAAGGGAAGAGAGAGAGAGAGAGAGAAGGGGGAAGAGGAGGGGTGGAGAAGCAGATGCTCGCTTCTCCTGTGTGCCCTGACCAGGAATTGAACCCAGGACATCCACATGCCGGGCTAATGCTCTACCACTGAGCCAACCGGCCAGGGCCAGAGAAGAGTAATTTGAGCTAGGTTTGAAATAAATCTTTTTTTTGTTATTATGAAAGAAAATTTCTATTTTGATTAAAATATTCTTTAAGTAGGATTTTAAAAGTCAAATACTACTGCAAGGCTTATAATGATAAGCAAGAGCCCCCTGCTCTGCCTTCCCACCCCAAGTCTTGCTCTCTAGAGCCACTCACTTTGAATTCTGTGCAGGTTCTTATTCAGCTTAAAGCTGATTCATCTACTATTTATATCCATTTATCTAAACAATATGTTTATAATACTATTTTGTTGTATTGGGATGATGCTCTAACCAACTGATCTATCTGGCCAGGGCAGTGTCACCAATTTTTGTAAGATTATAGAATTGTACACTCCTTCTCAGAACATTAGATAATCTGTTGACTTTTTGTTTTTCTTAGAGCTATTCTCCCTGCTAGAGCTTGTCATACTGTTATTTTGGAATCCTGTTATTTTAATAGGTTCTTGGGAAGGAGTAGAGATGAATGTGAATGTTTAGTCCACCATATTTAGCTGGAGAGAAATCTTTGCTTATATTTTCTTCAACTTGAAGACAAAGATCATAAGTGGTCTAGAAATAGGTCTAGTCATTTTAATCAATAGATTCAGGCAGACACCTCTCCTTCTCTTGCAAAAGCATCTCATCTTCTGCCCAAAAAACACCATCTGTATTCTGTCCTTGTCTCCTGTACAGCCCGTGTCTGGAAATTAGCTGAGGTCCTGCTGGCCGCCTGCCGGCCGACTCCCTGTGCTGTGTTAGCCCCTTGGTCCACGGGGCCACAAGTGTTTGCTGTGTTTCTTGGCATCCTTTTATCCTCTGATCAAGCCTCAGACCCTAAGAACCTACACAGACTCTCATTTCTCCCTGAAGTCTCTTTCTGAGACACAAGTGGGACCAGTTGTTAAGATGATCCTGACAATGATGATTTTTTGTGAAGGACATTCCCCAGATGCCTTAATTCTGAACTCTGCTGACTCTTCCTGGCTTCGAACCTTGACTCTCCTGTTTCATCCCTCCTGTGTTCTCTTTTCCCTAAGTATCCCCCAGCCTTTTTCTCTGGGAGCTTTTTCCCTCTCTGGAGAGGGCTTCTCAGCCCAGACTTTGCAGAGGCCACTTTCTTGAGGGATGTGTTCACGCTTTGCTGCAGCAGGAGCCAAGAGCTTTGCCAAGGCCGAGGTCAGCTCAGGAACATCTGCAGGTGCAGTGACAAAGCAGGAGTGCTCAGATGCCTGGAGTTCTCCGACTCCCTTCCTTGTCTTCCTTCCCAGACCTCTCCTTCTACATGAGGCACATTTCCCATCCTGCATAGTTTGCTGACATGTTCTCCTGAGGTTTCACTTCCAGGTTCTTCTGGCCTAGCTTTTCCCCACTTTCCAAATCAGTGTTTTCTCTCTTTGCCCCCAAGATTATCTGATGGTGACACACCTGCAGGAGAGCGGGGAGGATGCATTTGGGAGCACATCGTTGTGGTGGTCCTCCCTGGTCCTGCTGTTGTCACAGTGACTGGGATCTGCCAGCATTGTGTATACAGGTGTGCATGTGTGTATACGGAAATCCTAATGAATTATTTTTAGCTAGTATATATTGAGATTTCACTTTGGATCATACCCTATGCTAAGCATTTTATGTATGTCATCTTATTTAATACATACAACAGCTAAGCAAATTAAGGCACAGAGAGGTGAAGTAATTTGCTGGAGTTATACAGCTGGTAGAGACAGGCAGGATTCAAACCCAGACAGTGATTATAACCACTACATACTGTGGCTTCCAGGCCCTATTTGGACATGTGGCAGCCCTGTGAATTGGTAACTGAGGAGTATTGGTGGCTAGAGTTGGCATTTTCCATTGGAAGTGTGAGCCTGGAAGCCTGTGCCACATGGTCAGATGCCAACCACTAGACAGTGTAGATAGAAAACCAGCTGTCTCTGCTAGACACGGCTATTTAGTCACCTCAGTGTAGGGAGGCGAGATGTGGCTGTCTCCTCTTCCCTGTTGGGAGGCTGCCCCCTCACTGCCTGGGTGAGCCCTCCTATTTTCCCTGGCTCGGTTGGTGCAACTTCACTGACCTCTTCCCTGTTACACAGGCCTTCTGTGCAGCCTGCGACCATCTGTTGGTCACAGCTTTCTTTTCAGGGAAGTCATGGAAATGCAGAGGTTGATAAGACTATGACGAAAAGACATTAGAAGAAGCAGTGTGAAGGTAAATTGTAGTGTTTGGAGAAGGAAGTATAAAATGATTATCTTTGATGATTCATTCGCGCAGTGGATTTACACACCCCACTGGTGTGGCCTGCTTTGTTTCTTTGGTCTTGCACTGTCTGACTGGGGATGAAGCCTGGCGCTCTCTGCCATCGCTGCCTCTGACACAGAGCTGCCGCCTTGGCCCACGGTAAGTGTGGGGGTGCGGGCACCCAGCAGAATCAGATAAAAGGGACAGTGTCAGCCCTTGTGGTCACAGGCTTCTCGGGCCCCATGTCTCACATTGGGGTTGTGGGAGACTGCAAGCTGACAGTCCTTGCAGTTTAGATTTGTGGGACAGAGGTGTGGGGGGCTGGCAGTAAGCTGACAGGGTCCTTGCTGCCCATCCTCCCACCTCACTTGCTTGATTAAGTTGCTAAAGACTAAGCTGTTCTCCACAACCTCTGATTGTTTAAGTTGGTAAAGGCAATTTACATGTCCTTCCCCACAGCCCCATGTTAGCTGTGATGCTGAAGGTTTCTACTCTTCCCATCCCCCTTGTCCCTCCGAAAGACTGAAGGCAGTTTTCTTTTTACCCTTTGTTTTGTGAAGTTAAGATGTTATACATGGTGGGGGGTTTTCTGCACTGGGAGAATTCTTGGTTTGCCTTGGAAATGTGACTTTGTATCAGAGATCTCTTTGATTTGCTAATGGCTTTGCTCTCTGCCCTATAAATAAAGTGTTTTGGGGGTGGAGACTCACTTTTACAAGCCATCAGCTTGGCAGTGGGTCCTCCGATCCCATCCTTTTTCTTTCTGTGTTATTTTCTAATCTTCCACCGTTCCCACCTAAGACCTGCAAAATTACGAGTTGGGCTGGTTCACGACAGGAGGTATTTTAAACAAACCAACTACAAGGAGGTCCTTCAGATCAGAACCCTAGGGGTCAGATCAGCCAATGCTGGAGCTGAGCAACCCTTAGGCTTGCTTTTTCCTCTCTACAATGGAGGCAGTACATTCTGCACTGTTTTCAGGATGGCTTGAGGATCAGGCAGGACAGGGAGGAGAGCTTCTGCAGAAGGGGTCATGCTCTGGAGCTTCACTGCCAGCCTCATCATCTGCAGACCAAGAGCCTCAGAGCTGGCTCCTGGCAGAGAGATGAGAGTCCTTGTGTCACCGCCACTGCTGTTGCTGTGGACAGCATGCACTCCGGGCAAGAGCTTCAGAATTTGGTTTCTCTGTACCCACATGCACAGGCAGGCACACCCTGCTTTCCCAGCGTGCCTAGTCACTGGCTAGCTGGCCTCTGTCTTCACTTGTCTGAGGCCCCAAGGTTTGGCTCTGAATTCTGTTCTTTTTCTTCTCCAAGAGAAACTTTCTTTTGCTGTTATAATTTTTTAATTTAGAAATTAAATTTAATGGAGTGACATTGATCAGTAAGAGTATATAGGTTTCAGGTAAACATTTCTATAACTTTTGCTGTTATAATTATTATTGCTGTTGTTATTGCTATCTTAGTACAAAATCACCATAGATATTACAGAAAGAGCAGATAGGCAGAGAGAGCAGGAAAAGCATCACAGTCCCACCAGGAGAGAACCATGGGCAGCATGGAATATAGCGTTCCCAGTCTTTCTTTGTATATGTATGTTTTACAGCTTAAAAAAAATTTAGCAATATATTCTGAACATCCTTCCATGTAAGCAGAAATATTGCTATGCCATTATTTTAAAACTTTAGAGAATGTATTCAATAAAGTTCAATTTATACCCGTGATACAGAAATTCAGATAGTATACAAGGTATAAAATGCAAAGTCAGTTTTCTCCTAGGGCTTCTCTCTGAAGGGGGCAGGGGGATTATCTTGGGTATCCCTAATATATATAATGCTTTTTAACTTAGACAAATAAGAACATTCTATACTCATTGTACTTTTTCTTGACTTAAAATTTTTGGAGTTCTTTCCAGACCCTGTGTGTATATATATATATTTTTTGTTTTGTTTTGTTTTTATCTTTTGTATCATGTGTATGAACTATAATTTATTTAACCCCAGTCCTTGATTAACGGGCATTCATGTTACCTGGTTTTTCTTTTATATAAAATGTTGAGTGATAATTTTTCTACATAATATTCTGGAGTATACTTGCTAGTATGCAAGTAATAGTAAGATTATACCTGTAGGATATCATCCTAGCATAAAATAGCTCAAAGAGAGTATGTTTAAAAAAAATTTAATAGGTATTGCCAAATTGCTCTCTAAAAAATGTAACCATTTTAAAAGTCAGCTCTTGCCTTCTGATAAGTTGCCAGTCCCTGGTGAAGGCGCGGAGAGGCAGACACATTGAGACTCTGGGCCGGGGCACCGCCTCTCTCCACCTAAGCTGTCTGTTGGGTTTCTCGTCTAGGACGACCCTATCGTTGCCTGCTGTTGCAGTCCCCCCTTCTTCTTTTGGGTCCAGTTTCCCCCTTAAGGTTATGCCTCCAGGTTTTTGCTGTGATCTGTTATTCTGGGGTAGGGGAGGCTGGGGCCCATATTTAGTAGCTGGCTACTTAGATTCTTTCCCCCAGCTGGTGGTGGCACCGTTCTCTTGGGTCGGTAGTCGCTGGGAAAGGGACCCTGGTATTTTGCACAACCTGTTTCATGTACCTCATTATTGTTTCTAGGGACAGCTTAATCTTTAACCTCAGAAGCCAGGGAAGGTTTATGGGGACTTTGTTGTTTGGTAATCAGACAGCCATGCACTGGGCCATCAGCAGAGCTGGTTTGGAGGGATGTTAATGAGACCCCATTAATGAAATGGCAATTAAAATTCTTTGGATATGTTGTTTACATCAGTCTGCCCAAGCTGAGCTGAAACCCTCCAACCATGGGATGGAAAAGCCATCGGATTTAACACGTTTGTGGAAAGAAATGGCCTTTTTTCGATTGAGTCACTTGAGATCATGGAATGAAGTGATTAAGGGCAGCAAAAAACATTGACAAATCATTTAAAAAACACAATCCTCTGACTCAATGAAAGTTGTCCTGGCCCTGGTGGGTTGGCTGAGTGAATAGAGCGTTGGCCTGGCATACAGATATCTCGAGTTCGATCCCTGGTGAGGGCACACATGAAAAGCGACCATCTGCTTTTCTCCCCCTTCCTCTCACCCTTCTCTCTCTCTCTCTCTTTCTCTCTCTCTCTCTCTTTCTATCCCCTCTCACAGCCAGTGGCTCGATTGGTTCAAGCGTTGGCCCAGGGGAGGAGGGGATGGGGGGTGGAGGATGGGGGGGCTGGGGATAGCTAGGTTGATCCAAGCGTCAGCCTCAGGCACTGAGGATAGCTTGATTGATTGGAGCTTCAGCCCCGGGGGGGGGGGGGGCGGGGTTGCCAGGTGGATCCTGTTTGGGGTGCATGCCGGAGTCTGTCTCACTATCTCCCCTCCTCTCACTTAAAAGAAAACAAAAGAAAGTTGTCTTATGAAATTGCTGCCTTCAAATTGGCATCATAAAATAATAATGACGATGATAGTGGTAGGAGTTTCTACCATTTTTGAACACTTGATAGGTTTCCAGGCTTGATGCTGTACACTTCATAGGCACTTCCTTTTGGCTACATAATTTTTAGAGGTAGTTATTATTTTTCTCAATTTATAGATGAAGAAATGGAAACTCCAGAAATGTTTAGTAACTTGCCTAAGATCATATAGGTAGTAAGCGGCAATGCTGAGATCCACGATGAGGCTGTCTGAGTCCAGATCCTGTGCTCTGAGCCCACTACTTCCATGCGCTTCCCCCAGGCCAATACAGCATCTCTCTCCTGGTGGTCTCCTCACTCCGCTCTCCCTGATTTTCTGCTCTGACTTGAAGGTGGCAAATGAAGCAGTAAAGCAGATGCAGGTAGTTTTTGTTGTTAGGAGTTCTCCTTGTTGGGAGTTTAGGAAGCTTCCCTTAATCCTCCCATTCTCTGGGTGACAGGGAACTCTGGTGTTGAATCAGTAGCACTGGTAACTAGGCAGTTGGACGCAGCCCTTTGCCCTTTCTCTGTGAGTATGCATGCATTCCAGAGGAAGGAGGAGGGAACACACACGTATTTCTGGTATTAGGTCAACATAGGGAGAGAGCTCACATAAGTAGTAATATTTAGGGTTGGAGGGCTGATGGTCGTTACCCCTGTGGGAAAAGGTCAAGGTAGGGCTCTGTTTACTTTCCTGCGGGAGCTAAGCCTTCTCCCCTGGGAAACTGTGTCCCTGAAAACCAAATACTGATTCAAGAAAGCTTACCCTGTCCTCTAAAAATAAGGCAATAGGAGGTAGGAGAGAGATTTAAAGCAGCTTTGTTTTATTTTTTACCTTGCTAAAGTGATTTGATTCTGTTTGTGTGTTCACCTATGTCAGCCAGCCTTTGCTGAGGTGGATTACCTGTGGTTTAAATTGGAGCCCTCGTGCCTGTTCCCTGGGGCCATAGGCTCTGCACTAATAGGGTTCATTTCATTTCTGCAGGTCAAAGAAGTCATAATAAGTCTCAGTTTCACTTGTTCTGGACTTGTGGTTTAGGTGAACCTGATCAAAAGCTTAGATTGATTTTATCCTTTCAGGAGGGAGGATGGATTTAGGATTACTTCAGGAGGTTACCCGAGCCCTAGGCGGTCCTGAAGAGTAGAAGGAAGTGCAGTAAAAATGTTAGAGCTCAGTATTTGCAGGTAGTCTGGGCACTGAGGATCCTGGTTCAAATGAGACAGACCCTACCTTCCTGGGGCTCAAAGCCCCAGTATGAGAGAAACACTTCAGATGATAAAACAGGTTGAGTAGGGATATGATAACTTTTGTTTTCTATTTTGGGGATTTGAGATTATAGAATAACTAGAAAGCCTGGCGGTCATATGAAATGACCGCTGTTCTATATATTATAAATTGTAATTAAAATGATTTGTGCAAAGGTGTCTGCTAATTCAAACTGAATTACCCAGGGCAGGTGGCGAGGACGCCCCTTTGCTTACTGCCCCACGGGGTTTCCCCCTTCTACTTGCTTAATTGCTTAAAGTAGAGTGCAATGAAGGAAACCACTGGCGGTACATTTCTTAAGAGCCACCGCTAGCTCAATAAATAAAGGTGATTTAAATAATAAAATGTTAATTCACATGTCAAAGATCTCTTTGTACACAACATTTCTTGTGTAGATCTTTCCATCATTTTTAAGCTCGCCTTGCAGAGGACCATCAATTATTTTTAATTTTACGTCCGTTCTTTCATGAACTCTTGAACAGGCAACATAAAGTTGACCGTGTCCAAATGCAGGCTCAGGTAAAAAAATGCCAACACGCTTAAGCGTTTGGCCCTGAGACTTATTGATGGTCATAGCAAAGGCAAGTTTTACAGGAAATTGTCTACGTCTCAATTGAAACGGCAACCCTGTTTGAGATGGAGCCAAATCAATTCTTGGAATGACATGTATTTCACCTTTAGAGGAGCCAGTCAAAGACTTAGCTATTATGACATTATTTTTCAATTGGAGAACCTCTAGTCTTGTACCATTGCAAAGACCCCTTCTGGTGTTAAGATTTCTTAACAGCATAATAATTGCTCCAATCTTTAACCTCAATTTGTGAGGTGGCGCCAGAAGGTGGGACTATTTGAATGCCGTGGCAACTTCACCCCATTGGCCAGTACAGTTACGCAAGCAACCAATAAGCTATCGGCGACAAACAGACACTTAAGCCGCATATAATAAAGATATCACTTCACATAGCCAGGCAGGCAGGGAGATTAGAGAAAGGTCTCAATTCAGGGGTCTGTCTGAGATTTAAACCCAGTCTAAGACTGATGCCAAAATATTTAGAATGCCACTATTCTAAGTTTTGTTTTTTTTTAAAGTAAAGTCATTAGATTCATTCTTTCTGTCTCTCTGAAGCACCCTCAGAGGGATCCTTAGGGTACTCTGATGTCTATATTGAATTTATGCCAGTGACCCGCTTAAGTTATTTTCATCTTGGGGACTGAGATACCCATCAGAATGTTTGTGATGGTAATCAGACAGCCTTGGTTTCAAAACCTGGCTCCACCACTTACTGCTGTGTGATTCTAACTAAGCACATGACTAAATAACTTTTGAGCTTCCATTTCTCCATCTGTAAAATGGGGATAGTGCTATTCACTTCACCAGGGCTTTTTGGAGAAGTGACACAATACATGTAAAACGCATAGTACAATGTTAGCTACTATTGGGAAAAGCTCTCAACTTTTCTGAGGCCTGCTTCCTTGAGAAGACCCAACCCTACCTCTAGAGCAAGTCGTTTCATGGGAATATGTACCACCTAAGTTTTGTCATCCTTTCAACATTGGGAAGATACATGTGTTACTTGGTAGGGAAAGAGCTTAAAGTTGTCCAGTGGGGGCTCCCCTCCACTTCTGCATAATTTCTCATCCAAATGGACAGGAACAGACACATTGTGTTTCATTAATCAAAACTTGGAACTTGAACAGTATTTGTTACTTATAGTAAAGCCTGGTTAATTAGGATTCTTAACCAGAACTCTTAATTGACTTTTTCTCCCCCTCTATTTCTACTTCTCTTTAAGGAAAAAGAAGAAAAAGACAAGAAAATTTAGAGTTTATTACTGGAGAGTTTCCCTTCAAGGGGCTGGCCTGTGCTTGGGAGATATTATGCCCCGCACACCCCACCTATCCCCCAGTATCTAGCCTACCTGCCTCTCTATTGCATATGCTGGAGCTCTGGACTTTGTGAGGCAGGAACATGGTCTGACAATATTTATCTTTCATTTCCAAAGCGTTTCTTAAAGATCCTAAAATGGGCTAATAATATTGTCTTTGAACTTCAAAACAACCTTGAGACCTAGGTTGGGTATTATGGTCCCATTTTATGGATGATGAAGCCAAAGCCTGGGAAGAGGTGACTAAGCTGTAGAGCTAGGACTTGAACCCAGGCCTCTGACTTTTAGCCAGAGCCCTCCACTGCATTCTCCTTTACTAAACTAATAACAGAGCAAAAACAACAGAAGACCCTCAAACCAACCAACCAAACAGCAAATGTTAAAGATAGAAGCTGATTCCTAGGGAGGTGTGTCTTCTGGGAGCAGAGTGAGTTCTTTCTGGCAAACAGCTAGGAAGAGAGCTGACTTGAGCACGAGGTCTTCTGGGGAACTCCTGTTTCCCAGGAAATGGAGTTGGTCAGAGCATCCTTCTGTTTTTTCTGTCTCATTATTTCTTGAGCATTGCTAACAGAAAGAGGACTCTAGTCCCCCGAGTCTGGGGGCTTAGCCCTTTCTCTTCAGATTGAAGGGGGAAGAGAAGTTTTCTTCTTTGCTCCCTCTCTTTTTCTCTTCCTGCTCATGCCCTGCAAATCTCCTGGATTCTAGAGTGCCAGCCCCAAGTGAGAAGCTGCTTTGCATTAACTCCATGTTGCGCCCACTCCATGAAGCCCTGCTTCCTGAGAAGCTCTCTGTAGGGATTTCAGTGGGAGGGTCCAGATGGGCAAAGCAGCGCTCCATGCCAAAAAGAAGGAACCTAGATTCAAATCCTGCAGTGTCTCAGAGGGCGCGAGATGGAAAGGTGTGGAGCTTGACGACTTTTTGCCTTGATTTATCTTTGAGAATTTCTGTTTTGTTCAAGCCATCTGGAATATGTGTCACTGCTCTTGTGTTTTCTTCCTTTTCAAAATCCAGCCCATCTACTTTTAGTTCAGCTCTGTGAGCTACGAGGAGAACTTTTTTACAACCCAGAATTTTATTTTCTCAACTCCCATTCTCTTCACTCTTTTCTTCTCCAACTCTCAAGTTTTGGGTCAACCAAAGGTAGAGGCTGGAAGGCTGGGTGTGGCTCTGAACCACAGGGAGGTTGGTGCTGGTTCACCTGACTCTCCTTTTGAATACAGCCTTCCTGGTCCAGAGGCCTGATGTCCTGCCCTTCACTGTGGTGTGCTGATGGCTTTTCTCTCCACTGTTTCTTGGGTATTGCCAACCAGTGAAGGATTCTAGTCCAAAAACTTCTTGGACCAGAAAGAGTAGGTAGAGAGAATCCTGCTCCTTTCCAGCCTCCAGGCCAAGAATGGATTCCCACCATCCAAAGATGTTCAAATGCTTTTATTTTATAATCTTTAGGAATGGACACTTTAAAAATAATACTACCTAGTGTTCTCTGACCAGGCAGTGGCATAGTGGATAGAGTGTTGGACTGGGACACGGAGGATCCAGGTTCGAAACCCCGAGGTTGCCAGCTTGAGCACGGGCTCATCCAGCTTGAGTGCAGGCTCACCAGCTTGAGCAAGGGGTCGCTGGCTTGAGCCCAAAGGTTGTTGGCTTAAGCAAGGGGTCACTCGCTCTGCTGTAGTCCCCCCCCCCCCGTCAAGGCACATATGAGAAAGCAATCAATGAACTTAAGGTGCTACAACAAAGACTTGATGCTTCTCATCTCTCTCCCTTTCTGTCTGTCTCTATCTGTCCCTTTCTCTGTCACAAGAAAAAAAATACTATTTAGTCTTAAAAATCCTCATATTTAGTTAGGGCAGCCTTTTGCATGTCTCACTTAAAATCTAAGCTTCAAAGGCTTTTTCCAGTTAACACACAGAGAAGCAGACCAGCTTCTGGCTTTGTGACAGTCGCTTCCCTTTGTAAAGGGTCTGACTTTTGAATCCGTTTCGTTCTGTGCAAACAGTCCCGGACCTCTGGATAGACAAGCTTTAGCTGTGTGCTCAGTGGTGTCATAGGCTATAGGGAACAAGTGAAAGCTGCAAGTCCAGCGGAAGATATAAAAGGTTGTTTATAACTTGATCTTTGAGAGGAAGATAGCACTCAGGGAATTTGGATGAAGGGTATGCAGGAATTCTTTGGGTCAGAATTATTTTAACATAAAAATCATTAAGAATGATTTTTGCAAGAAATGATTGTAATCTTTGTTTGGGTTGTAAGAGGCTGAAGAATGTGGGAAAAGGCTTAGCATGCTCTGATTTTCCTTTCCATTATGCCACTACAGCAGAGGGGATAGTTCAGTCTCCCAAGGGCAGGGTGTACTCTGAATCTCATCTGAGCATCTGGCCAGATCAAGTCAGAGTAGCCCTGAGTGGGAACTAGGAGGTGGAGTCCTGTGGAAGATAATCAGGCCAGAAGGGAGCCACTGAAGAAGGAAGAGGGGCCGGGAGGGCAAGGGGCACAGTTGATCTTGAGGTGATGATGCAGGGTTGTGAGAGAACGGAAAAGGAGCCAGTCCTGAGTCAAATGACGGAAGATCTTGTCAGCTGCAGGATGGCTGCACCAGAAACTGTCAGCCTTAGTCTGGTTCACCTTAGCATAGCTTACAAAACACTCCCACAGTTCCTTTCCCACCAGAGCGCAGGAGGGAGGCCCGAAAAGTGGTTTTATCCCCATTTCACAGATGAGGACAGTGAGTTGATGCCACTGGCGCAAGGGAACAGTTCACAAATGGCAAGGCCAGGATTTGGGTCTAGAGTCCTTCTTTCTGAGGTGCATGCTCTTTCACTGACATTTTGCTGCTTTTGTAAGCAGGATGGTGACTTGGGCAAGTTGTCCTCGACATTTCCCTTGTGTGAACCTTAGGCTGTTCGTTTTGTCTTGTTCTAGTTGTCCCCACATTTTCCTCCATTTCAACGGCCTCCACAGGCTGACTGTTGTGGACTGTTCCTAGTGGCAGTGGGGCTGACTGTGTCGCTACCACACTGGAACAGATACTTAGTTGGGCCTCCTTATGAACCAGAGGCTCACTTTATGAGACTTGACTTTGAACAAGAAAGGATGACTCCTGCCAACCTTCTAATGTTGGCTTTCTACCAGGACCTCAGAGACCACCAACCACACAGCTGTCTGGCCCACTTTTGTTTGGCTGAGCTGCAGTGGGCACTGTCTGCAACTCCACCAGCATGCACCTTGAGGGAAAATTAACTCAGTTAAGTAGGCAGGTCCCAGTGAGGCCTTTCTGCAACCCCTGTGTTAATCTCATGGAGTAAGGGGAAAATATAGCCTTGTGCCCATTTTCATCTGTGTCTGTGTCAGAGGATTACACAGGAGGATGCTCTCTTTGCTTAATTAAAAGGCTAGTTTCCCTCCAACCAGGATGTGCTGTCTTTCTCTGCCTCTCTGACTTGCTCTCTGCCTTTCATCTCCCCCCAAACCCCTAGGATTCCACTCTGAATCTCACATATTGTCATGGCCTTGGTTCATAGAAGTGTTTTATAACTTTGTTTTCTGAACCTCTGCTCTTTTTTTGAACAGAACAGCACTTTCCAGAGGTAATGCTGGGGGAAGAATTTCTTAGCCTAAGTCTGGACCAGGTGTGCACCTTGATATCCAGTGACAAGCTGACTGTTTCTTCAGAAGAGAAGGTATGATGTAGCCCCGGGGTGAAACAAGAGCCTCCTGTGTGAGGTCGTCACGGGAGGGACTTGTGGTTTAGTGAGGCCTTTCTGACAGCTTATTTTTTGTCCTTTAAAATAAAAATAAAAAGAAAAGTCCTCCTGATCCTTTACCACTAACTTCACTTTTGGGATCCTTTAAAAAAGAAATAACAGTGGTGATGATGGTAGCAACAAAGCTACATTTTCCATTGTGCTCAGCCTTCACCATGGCCCTGTAAAGCAGGCATTGCTATTGTCCCCACGTCACAGATGAGAGAAAAGGAGACTCAGAGGCGTTAATGAGCTTATCCAAGGTCACTCAGCTGTTCACTGTACAACTGGGGTCTACCTGTCACCTCGTCTTAATCACTGTCCCATATGACCTCTTTTGAGTATCACTGAACCTTGATGCCAGACCAGATTTTTTGGGAACATCTATTCCATTAGGGGTTTGGAATTCTTACTGATGATGAAACTGAAGCCCAGAAAGAGGATAGGAGCTGGTGAAGGTCACACAGTTAATCAGTGGTCATGTAAGAACTAGAACCCAGGGCTCTTGACACCCAGCCCCCTAACTCACTGACCACACACTTCCTTTGTGTTGGAAGCTTGGCTTCTGCCCACTGCTCTAGCTGACTGTGACTGCTCATCTTTCTTCCTTCTATGCCTTCCCTCTCACCAACTCTCTGAGTGGAGTATTCTCCTCATTTGTCTTCACTTGGTTGAATTCCAAACCAGTTCAGATTCTGCTATTAGCAGGAAGAATTTCTTTACTCCAGGATATGTAGTCTTTTGAACTGGAAATAACATAAGCTTTGGTGTTGGTCAGCCGGGTCCAAATCTCATCTTTGGTATTTACAAATTAGTTGTGTGACCTTGGGTAAGATACTTCGCTTCTCTGTTTCCTCATTTATAAAGTGAAGATACTAGTAGAAGGTATTCCATGGGGTGGAATTAAATAGGGTAGATTTGTAAAATGCCTGGTATCATATCTGTTGCCTAGCAGGAATTCAGTCAGTGTTAGCTGAGTTTGTTATTGATTTTGCATCTGGAATTAAGTTCTTTTTAGTCTGTATTCCAAGATGATACTCACTTTGTTCTGCTTTTTTACTATAGTTAGTTCTGACCTGGTCTTTCCTCCTTCACTCAACTGAGAGTTCCTTGTTGGTAGGTGCCACATTTTATACATTTCTGTATCCTCAGAGATGCTTGGTATGTGTTTCTCGAATTGTCCTAGTCCACTCTTACTGTCTAAGCTTGAGGTCCTTTCCTGAGGGAATATTTAAGGGAAAGCCCTCGAAAAGGATTTTATATTGGAGATAAGATTGTGTCCACAGGCATATGTCCAGAGAGTAGAGGTGAAGATGACAAGGCAGTGCCTGTCTCCTGTTGAGGTTTGACCAAGAAGAGTAGTTGTTTATTGGAAATGTGAGCTGCCCTGAAGCTTCAGAGAACTCTCTAGAAGATGAGTGGCACAATAATCTAGACTCTTCCTCAGGCTCAGGAAGGCCTTTGTTTCCATTAACTGGTATGAAACAGCACCTCCAGGGATAAAGAATCCCCCTGGCCAGGCCAAAGGCTCCTTCCTGCCCCAGCCTCAGCTATGGAGCAGACGCTCTTTCTTGCCCAGCCCATTTGATGTCTTCTCTGGATTGTGCTACCAAATGAACACAGTCTGAAGAAATGAACTAGTCAGTTGATAGGCTGTGTGAATGTTGGGGCAGTTGGTCAGTTTGGGACCTACTTGAGCATGTCCTCAAGTATAGTTTGGAAAAATGGAGGCAATCATAAAACAGCAGAATTTGGATCAATGTGAGTATGTTTGCTTTGAGAGGCGGGGACCCTTTCATGCTGGCCCACCTTGCTCTGGAATTTTTTTTAGGTGAGGACGTACAGTGCTTGCTGTGCCAGGGCAGGGTTGCTAGCACAGAAAGGCAATTTGGGCTTTGGACTCAGGCAGACCTGGTTTCATACTTGGTTTGATGCTTATTGGCTTTTTGATTTTGAGAAGTCACTGGTCTCTTTGAACCTTAGTTTCCTTACATGTAAAATGGGAATACTAAGAATGCGTCCCTTATAGAGTTGTTATAAGGATTACACATAATGGGTATTAAATAGGAAATATAATGTTTGGCAGGTGCTCAATGAATGGCATTTGTCATTGTGATTACCATAATTTTGAGGCACCGTTGATAATGGTAATGGTATCAATTTTGCCATTGATAATTATAAAATAGCCATGAAATTAATTGCATATTTCCAGAAACAGAAGCATAGTGTTAAGTCTTCACACTTAAAATTTGTTGGCCCTGGCCAAGTAGCTTAGTTGGTTAGAGAATCATATTGACATGCTAAGGTTGAGGGTTTGATCCTGGTCAGGGCATGTACATAAATCAACCAATGACAGAATGAATAAGTAGAACAACATATTGATGTTTCTCTGTCTCTCCTCTCCTTTCTTCTCTTTTAAAAATCAATAAATTAAGAAAAATGACAATAGTGGCTCTTATTTATTCCTATACTTACATATGAGTTTCTCATTCTGTATAATCAGAGTTTGGAGTGTAAGAATTTTCACATTAATAAAGTTGTATGTCATATTTGGTTCTGAAGTTTTATGTAACTTCAGAGTTGCATGCTGCTTTTCAGCAAATAGATTATTCATGATCTTGGTCCTTTTGGTAACTTTACAGTTGGCCATGTGACTTTGAGGTTTATCGAAGTATGGTGGGGTTTGACCTGCATTTTCTCTTTGGTGAGATCCATAGTTTAATTTCATCTTAATTGAGCACATGTTGCCAGAAGTAAAATGTCTGGAAGGCTTTGACAATTAGATGTTTACCATTTGGATGCTAGCCTTTTAGGCTTTGATAAATATGTGATCTGTTCCAGGAGATTTGGTGATTTCTGCTCCCTTTAATTACATTGCATATGGTAAGCAATCTCCAGCATGCACAATATAGCTTTTTCTTTTAATATTGCATTTTAGTAAATTTATTGGAGTGTATTTGAAGTAACATCAAGGATCTTAATTTAAGCTGAAATTCAACTGCATTTAATGTTAACATTTGCACAAAACCCAATGTGTCAGTAATTAATTCAGCTAAATCCACACTTGAACAGCAATATTAGCTATATTGTAACTTACCTCTTTGCCTACAGCATACAGGTTTTTTCTAACATGTATTATAAAATGCATCTTAAAATAGAAGAAATAGGGTATTTTAGTGTTAATGATGGTTAGAAATGACAATGGCTGGGCCCAGGCGATTTGCTCATTGGGAGTTTGAAAGTATAGGTTCTACAGTCCGAGTTGCTGAGTTTGAATCCTGGCTCCACTGCTTTGATAGGCTGAATGACCTTGGAAAGATTATTTATCTCCCACCAGAATGTATGCACCAAATATAGTCATAGCTTTTGTCTGTTTTAAGATCACTACTAGAGTGGTATTGGGTTCATGGTATACACATAAAAAAATGTTCTTGAATGAATGAATGAATGAAAGACCTCTTACTTGATCTTAGCCAAAAGGCCAAGAAATGTTGATGAAAAACCTTTTTAAGTCTCAGTTTTCTCACCTATAAAAGGGAAATAACGATAGTGTAGTATATATCTTACCGAGTTCGTCTGAGGATGAAATAAAATAATACATGAAAAACGCTTAGTACATAGGAAGTGTTCACTACTGTAAGATAGGGTTTTCACTGCTATGACTACTACTAGTAGTACTGCTGCTACTATACTACTGACTGTTGACTGGGCCTTTTCTCAAGGGGAAGCTCTTCGCAGAGCCCATACTGATCTGGGTGGTTGTGTGATATGGGGCTTGGTGCCCAGCGGGGGCAGAGAGTGGCAGTGGCCTCGATCCCCAGTGTACCCAACACCCTCAGCCCTGTTTGGGATTTCCCGATTCTGTTCTTCCTGCATCACACTTGTTTTTGCCCATGCCTTATCTCCTCTGCTGTACTTATACTCCTTGAGGGCTGCAAGGGTACCTCAGCCATCTTTGTATCACTCACAGAGCCTGATGCAGAATCCCTGGAGGTGCTGAGCAGACAGTCTCTGAGGGAGTGAAGGGGCAGATTGGGGTGGACTCCACCTTGAGCCAGCTGAGGTTATGGGGATAATTTTAACATTTTCCCAGAGAATGAGGAAAAATGTGGGAAATAGAATTCAGAAGAGGACATAGATCTTTGCCCCTTTTTCTTCTTCTTTTCCTTCATGTAGTTTTTGTTTTACAATTCTTTTTATTTGAGAAAAGACCAAAGGATCTGGTAGGAGTCACAAAATACTATACTAGTTCTTTGGGTAAGACCTTTCTCCCTCATCCCCACTCCAAGATAGAGGAAGACAGAGGAGCAAGCACCTCCCGGTCACCTGATTCTGCTGCACAGGGGTGTCTCCGAAGGGTCAGAGCTAAGACTGAGCACAGATAGCTTGTTTCTTGTCTTCCCCTTTGAGATTCTCACCATGGGCAGCCTTAGCAACCCACAGGCAGGGTAATCAACCTTCTGGGACAAACACACTCTAAGGAGAGGAGAGGTGACTTCTGAGTTCTAGTGCAGTTTTGCCACTGAATTGCTGGTCATTGGACTTTTCTAAATTTTTGCTTTCTTACCTGATATATGGGTTTCTGCTCCTCAAGAGTAAGTACAGAGGGACAAATATATGGTGATAGAAAATGCTGTGACTTTGGGCGATGGACACACAATACAATCAAGAGTTCAAGTGCTGTAGAAATGTTTACCTGAAATCTATATACTCTTATTGATCAATGTCAACTTATCAAATTTAATTTTCTAAATAAAAATAATAAATATAAACATAAGAACACCAACAAAAAAAGGAAAAGAAATAAGGAACATTATTGAGGTTTTCCGAGTGAGTGCTAATGGGGAAATGGCCCACATTTGAAATACAGGTCAGGAAGAGATTGCTTAGGTCTATTAAAAAGTTAGAAAAGCCCTGGCCGGTTGGCTCAGCGGTAGAGCGTCGGCCTAGCGTGCGGAGGACCCGGGTTCGATTCCCGGCCAGGGCACATAGGAGAAGCGCCCATTTGCTTCTCCACCCCTCCGCCGCACCTTCCTCTCTGTCTCTCTCTTCCCCTCCCGCAGCCAAGGCTCTATTGGAGCAAAGATGGCCCGGGCGCTGGGGATGGCTCCTTGGTCTCTGCCCCAGGCGCTAGAGTGGCTCTGGTCGCAACATGGCGACACCCAGGAGGGTCGCAACATGGCGACGCCCAGGATGGGCAGAGCATCGCCCCCTGGTGGGCAGAGCGTCGCCCCCTGGTGGGCGTGCCGGGTGGATCCCGGTCGGGCGCATGCGGGAGTCTGTCTGACTGTCTCTCCCTGTTTCCAGCTTCAGGAAAAAAAAAAAAAAAAAAAAAAAAAAAGTTAGAAAATTGTCAAGTATGTAGTATAACGAGAACTATAGGTTCTCTCTGCATGATCACATTGTGCTGTTATCTCCTAAAACTTTAATCAGGGGCCAAACTCTGATATTTTATCTCCTGGAAGGGATTGGGCTCTGTCTCCCAGAATCATTAATGTTGCAGAATCATTAACGTTGCATCCCTCCTCCCCAAATTCCTACCTAGCCTCTCTAGTCAGTGGTAGGTGTGAGATACAGCCTGGAGCTCCTCACGTAGTAGGTGGGGCTTGAACTCTTGCTGCCTAGATGTTATCCCGTGACTAAGCAGGTACATCTTTGGCCCAGGCTGCGCAGTTGGCAGCCCTGCCTTTATCTGAGGTCGGCATTAGAGGTGCCAGCGTCAGCCTGAAAACAGTGATCTGGCAGGGGGTCCTTGCCTCAGCATTGCTCTTTTTACTCTTCTCCTTGGGAGAGTATAATTCAATAAGCACCTCAGAGTGGAATACCACAAACTGTGACCAGAAGTCTACCTTGACTACCCACTGTTCTCCTGGTATATTTCACACAGCATTTTAAAAAATGTGATGTTTGTATTGAAGTTCAGAGACATGAACAAATAAAAAGTGTTCAGCTCAAGTTTTTACAAAGTGAGACAGCCACATAACTAGCACCCAGACCAAGAAACAGAATCTAGAACTCCTGTTCAGTCGCTGCCCCCACACCAAGAAGCACAGCTACTATTCTGACTTTTTTACAGGCAAGTTTTGCCAGTTTCTGAACTCTGTGTGAATGGAATATTGGTGTATGTATGTTTTTGTGGTGACTTCTCTTGCCCAGCATACTGTTTGCACAACATTCCTGATTCTTACAACTTGCAAGGCAGAGATTATTGTCTCCATTTTGCAGAGGAGGAAACTGAGGCATGCTAACAATAGATTGAATGGATTGAAGCTGATTGTGTCTGCCTCTTAGGCCCCAGTTCTTTATTAATGCATGCTCACCCCGATGGGAGACAGAGGTGAGTAACACTTAGTCATTACTATTTAAGAGTCTGGTGGGCATGCCCTGGCTGGATGGTCAGTTATCGTCTCAAAGTGCGGAGGTTGCTGTTTCAATCCCCGGTCAGGGCATGTACAGAAAGAGATCGATGTTCCTGTCTCTCACTCTCTTTCTTCCACTCGCTAAAATCAATAAAATAAACATTAAAAAAAAAAAAAAAGAGTCTGGTGGGTAGACAGACCTAAAACATGTATCCACATTATGTGGCTGAGAGAAGTAGTTGCCTGTAATGGAAGTTCCAGGAAAGCTCTCTGGAGTATTTTATTGCAGATTGTTGTGTGGGGAAGGACTTCAAGAGGATAATATTTGAGCTAAAGCTTGGAGGATGAGAACAGGATTTTGGAAAGCTATTCAGGTTGGAGGAACTGTAAGAAGTTTGCAATAACTTATTGTACTTGGGGGAAAGTAAGCTGTGTGATGAAAATCAAGGGTCTTTGAGGGGGGGTATTGGGAGATGAGGCTGAGAATGAAGTAGGGGTCTGTGCAGAGGGTTAGGAGTGAGGACTTTCTTCTCTAGGTCAGTGTTGACCCAAGTGTGTGCCGTAAAACCACATTGCTGTGGGGTGTTGATAGGTATTTAGATTTTTGTCAGAGCTTTTACATATTAATGAACTTTGTAATCTCTAAAGAGGATTGGGGCTGTGCATGTATGTGTAGAGGTGTTCCCCAGGCTCATTTGCTCTGTGGCCCCTTTACTACAGAATGTCCCCTGCCCCTGGGACACAGTAAGGAGAACAGTCTGAAGGCCGCCTTTCCTTGGTTGCCCCTATTCTACAATTTATTGCAACTGTTGATTTTCCTTTTGACAGCTTGTTTCGTTATTGATCTGTAATATTTTATTTGTGAGGCCATCTTCAGAGGGTGTTATGAGCATGAGATCTAACTTGGTTGCCCTGCGCTGTGGAAGTGCCCCTATAGGGCAGGTTGACTGGTTTAGAAACAGGATTTTTTTTGGATTATTTTTTGTATTGAGTATCCCTGGATAATGTCAGGTCAAACCCCACATTGTGTGGCGTGAGCCTGGTATTCTGATTTCTTAAAGATGAAATCTTTTTCTCTCCAGGCTTCCTTACCCATCCCCATAGCAGGTGGGTGGAGTTCATCTAGTCCCAGTTCTACAGCTGGGCAACACTGCCTGTGAGAAGCCTGTGGCCCAGACATTCAGCCTGACGGGACACTCATTTCAAACACTTAAAGCCCATATCTGCATTGTATGGACCTGTGAGCCATTTTGGCCTCTAATTAAACTCCCAGACTTGAATTCCTTTTTATTTAAAGCACTTGGGCATTTTTCTTTTGCTTTTGTTTGTGGCTTAAATCTTTACTTTTTTGTAATAAGGTCATTTTCACGTGTTTGGTGCTTTGGGGAGGATTCCTTCCAAGTCTCAAACAGCTCAGTCTATCCTATTGACTGGAAGGCATTCTCCATCCCTGTGTCATGCTCTAGTCATTTGTAAGATTACTGCCACTGGAGTATAATCTCTCAGCTTGCAGGTGTTTCACTATTGAACCATTGTGCTTCCCTTTCCTTACTCTTTGCAGAATCCTAGTGAAGACCTTTGTACTGGCTGTGGGCAGCAGTGGAAGGCTGAAGGACAATTTCAGGGCAAGGCAGTTTTACTGTTTTTGTTTTGTCATCATTTTTGTTGTTTATATGAAGTCAGATATTTGGCAGATTGCTGTTGTAGGAAGGAACCATGCCCCCAGTCATTCCTGCTTTGGTTAACTTATTCAATCTCTTTGTAAATATTTATTGAATGCTTTCTATGTGTCAGATAGTGTGTTAGTCACAGGAGAGACATTGGTAAACAGATAACCCTTCATCATAGAACTTAGAATCACATGAGGGAGACAGATTTACAGTTACAAACTGGGAAATGCGCTTGGACAGAAACATCCAAGGTACTGTGAACATGTAGGTTGAGAGCCAGCGGTTCTAACTGCTGTCCTGTCACCAGTCTGCCGGGTGACGCTGGGCAGACCACTTTCTCACCGTCTGCCTCACTTTTCCCTTTTGTGAATGCCTCTGGCTGCTGCACAGGGCCCTATAAGTCTGAAATAGAGCAACCACAGGAAAGAGCTTTTAAGTGCCCTATAAAACCTTAAGATGATGCTACTGTCAGGAAGATAAGTGCAATTTAGGTAGGTTTTCTAGAGTCTGGAAGCCTCCAGACCAGGAAATCTCCTAGCCCAGCGGTTCTCAACCTGTGGGTCGCGACCTCTCCAGAAAAATTCTAAAAGCCTGATTCGTTTGTTGATTCATTTTCTAATTTTAATTTCCATGTTGTAAATATTTTTACCAAGGCTGATTTTAAGCGACCAGTGTGATGTCACTAAATGCTGGGTTGGAAAGAAACACACATGATGAGCTCCGGCCCCAGCACACCACTGCTCCTAGCTGTCTTCGGTATTGTGTGTGTCAGGATGCTGGGGGTATAGTTAATGTAACTCTTCTTAACCTTTGGTTTAAGAAACAATAACAGAAATGTGACAGAATCATTCTTGCGTCTAGAAGCTCTGTCTTACTGATTTAAAATTATGGCTGTGAATTTGGCAAAAGCTATTGGCTCAATTCCTATGAAAAAAGGTAACCTGGGGGGATGTCCTGGGGGAGGGACATGAAAGGTGTGATTAAGATTGTGGGTTTAGGAATGTAGTTTCCCAACTCAACAAATAGTCTGCCTAGGTTTTTCAACTAATTGTGCCTTAGAGATGCAATATTACATAGCATTAGAACTTGGATTTTTGGATTTAGACGTGAGTTCACATCCCTGATTCACTGCTTCCTGGCAGTGTGACCTTGGACAAGCTGTTAGCCTCTCTGAGGCTATTTCCTAATCTATAAAATGTGAACGATGATATGTACAGCACTGAGTTTTGGAAGATTAAATGAGGTCATGCATGTAAGATGCCTAGCACTGTGCCTGTTAATGATAAAGTTAGTCCTCCTCAAATCTTGAGTAACAAATTAAGTCCATGTGTGGGAACCTAGTGTTTTTTCTTGATGTTATCAAAATTAGCTGCTTTTCCCCTGTCCTGTGTTTTGCTAAGAATCACCTTCAACTCAACTTTGCCAACTCATTCCCGGCCTATTTTAACTTGAGCCCCCTTTCTTGATTCTCAGAATGCATTTTGGAAGCAGAGTTAGGTGCCCCAGGGCTCCCCACTTTACTTGCAGGTGCAGGTGCGGTCCAGCACGGCTGCTTGTATGACTGGAGGGTTGGGACAGGAGGATCAGTTAATTGCTGCTCTCTGGCCAAGGCCTGTGCTTACATTTGAAGTGTAGTGAACAGAGGTGATAAAATATTATTTTTGCCATCTCTTCCCACATAGCAATCTTGTAGTACTTAATAAAGTGGTTTTGAATAAGAAGCAATGAGGTAATGATGCTATTTTTTGTTTAAAAGTGAAGCCTGGCCCTGGTCAGTAATCTCAGTGGATAGAGCGTTGGCCCAGTGTATGCACGTTCTGGGTTTGATTCCCAGTCAGGGCACACAAGAGAAGTGACCATCTGCTTCTCTCCTATTCCTCTCCCCCTTTTCTCCCTCTTCTCCTCCTGCAGCTTGGGTCTTAATTGTTTCAAGCATTGCCTTGGGCACTGAGGATAGCTCAGTTAGTCTGAATGCATGAGCCTCAGGTGCTAAAATTAGTATGGTTGATTCTAGCATCGGCCCCCTCCTCTCACATTAAAAAAAAAAGTGAAGCCCTAAGCACCTTATGGCAGCTGATTATTTCATCATGGGGCCCATGGAAAGTATTTTTATCCGAGTAGACATCACCCTGTTCCATGCTTGAAGCCACAGTGCCTTTGCTTAGGTTTTATAGACCAGGGGTTGACATACTTTTCCTATACAGGGCTAGATAGTAAATATTTTAGGCTCTATGGGCCACAGAGTCTCAGTCCAACTCTGCTGTTGTAGTGAGAAAGCAGCCATAGACAGTACATAAACGGATGTGTGTGGCTGTGTTCCAGTAAAATTTTATTTACAAAAATGGATGGCAGGCTGAATGTGGCCTCTGGGCTTTAGCCTACCAACCACTGCTGTAGACATTTGAGAGGTAGCCGAGAACAACGGGTTGTGCACTGGAGTTGGGTACACGCGGACCCAGTATTAGTGCTTTCTGGCTCTGGACTTGGGCACGTCACATAATAAGGGGCAGGATTATCTGTTCATTGGCCTCTCATGAGAGTCCAGGAGACGGTATTTCTGAAGAATGGGGTGCAGAGCTTGGCACTTAGTGAATATCAGCTGCTGGCACTTGTTGCTCCCTTGCCTTGGCCAGTCCCTTGATGGGAGGGGCTGTTGGGAATGATTTTAGGCACATTGAGGGCTAATACTAGTTGGAAGTTTATTTGCTTGAAAAATAAACAAGCAAATAAACTTCCAGCTAGCATTAGCTTTCAAGCATGAAGTCTAATGAAAACAATATATAGCCTTCTCCAGCTGCTGAGAAGGTCACTGGTGTTGCCTAGTGCTGTAGCTTTAACAGCGGAATAGGTAAACAGTGCAGCTAAATGGAGCCACTCAGACACGTCAAGCCAAAAATAAGATAAGGTTAAATATCGACTTCATTAGACTCAGCTGGCTTTTCAGCTTTTATAACAAAGACTGAGCTGGTTGAGGGGGAAGAGCGTGATCAGTAAATGCCACCTACTCAAGGACTTGCAGTTCATTCTTCAACAAACCTTTCTTAACCAGCCAGCTGCTCTGTGCCTGTCAGAATGCTGAACGGCAGGAGGTGCAGCGACAGAGAAGGTGCACTTCTCATCCTGCAAGAGCTGACAGTCTATCCAAGGGGTGTAGAAGGAAGCGTGACTAGCCCCAACATAAGGTAGAATGGGACTGGCTGCCCCCCACCCAACCCAGCAAAGCCAGATTTCCCCAGCATCCTTTGGTCTGTGGCCTGGCTCTGCCCTCTTCACAAGTTCCAGCCTCCACCTCCCCAGTCCTGCTCTGGGTTCCAGCCTGGGCAGGTTCCACTGCCTCCTGACATTCTGCACTCATTTGCCCATTCATTTATTAAAAACTATTTGTGTGTGTTATGTGCCAGCAAAGAAGACTAGGTTCCCTGTTCTCATAGATCTTTTTATTTTTAATTGAATGTATTGGGGATAACACTGTTGACATAATTCTACAGGTCTCAGGTACCCAATCCTATAACACATCTGTATACTCCATATTGTGTGTTCACCAGCCCCACCAAGTTAAGCCTCATCCATCACCATTTATCCCCCCTTTAGCCTCCTCCTCATCCCCTTCCCCCCACCAAGGGCTAGTTGAAAAAACACAATTATTTATAAAATAATGCTGTGGGGATGATGAGGAATATTGCTCTATGAGATTTCATCATTTTAATAAATGAACTAGACAAGGAGGATTTCCATGATGTGTATCTGTATGTTTGTTCACACATAGGTTATTTTATACAGATCTGAGAGAACACTCTACATACATACTGCTCCTTTTCCATTCTGTTCTATTCCCCCCTTTCCTTTCGGATTCCTTGGTCAATTCAAGTATGCCCAGCTTGACCTAAGTGTATATTTGGGAAATAGGTCCAAGCATTTTAGAGGCAAAGAATCATTAACATATCAAAACACAAAAAAATATAGTTAGTTAGGTTAAGAAAAATTAGAGCCACCCCACCCCTAGGGAAATTTAATTTTCATTTAAACTTTATGCCACGTTGTAAATTTTTTCTTTTCCCTTATAGCATTTCTTTTCTTCTCCCTTCCACTTTTTATGCTCTTTACCTAGATTTATCAGTTGAACATTTTGTTTCATTTGCTTTCTTTTTCTCTCTACATCTTTAATCTTTTATTTTGCTGAACCATTTGATAATAAATTGCAGACATCGTGACACCTTACCCCTAAGTATTTTAGCATGCACCTCCTAAGAACAAGGAAGTTCTCTTTTCTAGCCATTAAACTATTACCTTACTAAAGAACCTTAACATTGATACCATAATATTATCTAATATATATTGGCTGTTCAAATTTCCTAATGGTCTCAAAAAAGTCCTTTTGACCGTTTCTTTTAAATCCATGATCCAATCAAGGGTCATGTACTGTATTTAGTTCTCCTGTCTCGAAATACCCTGAATCTAGAACTGTTTCCCTGTCCCTCCTTTCATGATAGTAACAGCTTTGAAGAATCCAGGCCAGCTGTCTTACATAATGCTCCAAATATGGAGTTGTCTGATTGTTTTCTTGCAATAAGATTCAGGTTAAACATTTTATGAAAGAGTACTACATAGGGGATGATACTGTGTCCTTCCATTTAAACCACAATCAGGAATATAATTTGTTTGTCCTACTGTTGGTAGTGGTAACTTTGATCTCTTGTTAAGGTGGCATCTGTCAGGTCGCCCCCCTGTGAGGCTCTCTTGCCCCCCCCCCATGTAATTAATAAATCATCTTTAGTGATACTTTGAGAACTGTGACTGTATCTTGTTTTCCAACAACTTTTCACCCAGTGATTTCAGCATCCATGAATGATCTTTGCTGAATCAGATATTACATTTGTGGTAACAAAATTATGTTCGTTTTTCTTATTCTATCATTCTGTCTGCTTTCATTAGCTGGCATTTTTCTGTGAAGAACCTTTCCCACATTAAAAAAAGTATTCTTATGGACTCATGGATTTTTAAAAATTTGTTATCATCTATTACTATTATTTTCTTTTAATTAAGGATATTTTAAATTCAGATATGATTTATATACAGTGAAATGTGTAGATATTAAGTGTACAATTTGATTAGTTTTGACAAATGCATATGTCCATGTAACTGCCAACCTGTCAAGATACAGAACATATCCATTACTACAGAAAGTTTCTTTTGACCTCTTCCCAGTCATCTATCACCCCAACCTCCATCCTACCCAAGCAGCCTGATCTGATTTCTTCATTATTCTCTTTTATGTTTAAATTGCCCCAAATGTTGTCAGTGAAAGCCCTATCTAGTCGACTCTGTGTCCATCAGTTGTCTCCCCCTTAACCTTTTTAGCACGTTCATACTTTCTGGTACATGGTGTTTTGTTTTATTCTTTTTAACAGTTGAAAATATCCCATGGGCCCTGGCTGGATAGCTCTGTTGGTTAGAGCAGTGGTCCCCAACCCCCGGGCCATGGACCGGTACCAGTCTGTGGGCCATTTGGTACCGGTCCACAGAGAAAGAATCAATAACTTACATTATTTCCGTTTTATTTATATTTAAGTCTGAATGATGTTTTATTTTAAAAAAATGACCAGATTCCCTCTGTTATATCTGTCTAAGACTCACTCTTGATGCTTGTCTTGGTCACGTGATACATTTATCCGTCCCACCCTAAAGGCTGGTCTGTGAAAATATTTTCTGACATTAAACCGGTCCATGGCCCAAAAAAGGTTGGGGACCACTGGGTTAGAGCATCGTCCTGCAGCCCAGAGGGTGCCAGTTTGATCCCAGGTCAATGTTCCTGTCTCTCTTGCTCTCTTTCTTCTCTCTAAAATCAAACATTAGAGAAATATATCTCCCATGGTATAGATAATATTTTAGTAATTTCTCCAGTGGTGCATTTTGGGTTGTTTCCTTCTTTAAAATGTGCAGCAGAGTCCTGGAACACATTCTTGCACCACCACTTTTGTGAGTATTTCTATAGGCTAGAGCTTTCAAAGTGTTATTTCTTTGGTCAAAGAGTATGCACATTTAAATTTTTTTTAAATTTATTTTATTTTATTTTTTTATTTTTCTGAAGTGAGAAGCAGAGAGACAACTCCTACATGCGCCCAACTGGGATCTACCCGGCAAGCACACTTGGGGGCAGTGCTCTGCTCATCTGGGGCGTGTTCCACTGCAACTGGAGCTGTTCTAGCACCTGAGGCGGAGGCCATGGAGCTGTTCTCAGCGCCCGGGCCAACTTTGCTCCAATGGAGCCTTGGCTGCAGGAGGGGGAGAGAGATAAAGAGGAAGGAGAGGGGGAGGGGTGGAGAAGCAGATGGTCGCTTCTCCTGTGTGCCCTGGCCAGGAATCGAACCCGGGACTTCCACACACTGAGCCAATGCTCTACCGCTGAGCCAACTGGCCAGGGCCTGCACATTTAAATTTTTGATGGATATTGCCAAAGTCTTTCCTCCCCTTTAAAAGCCATGTTAATTAAATTTCCACAAACAGTGCTGGTTTCCCCACAGCCTTACCAACATTGAATTTTATCTGCCTATGTGTATGTGGTGATAGAGTTTGAATTTGGACTTATCCTTGAGTAAGGCAAACACCCAAATCAGAGATCCTCCTTTCTGGTTCTAAGCCCAGTTTTGATTTGTGTCCAAATGAAACCTCTCCTCAAAGGAGAGGTTAAATCCAAGGAGAAATTTTTGCCATTTATTGTAAAAAATTCCCTTTATTCAGTGTCATATTCACCATTACCACCAATTTTTGGCAGAGAGCAGTCTTATGTTTTTATTCTGCATTAACTAAGCCTGGGAGATTAATGAGGAGAAGGTGTGCGGAGCCGGAGATGACAGTGCCCCCAGGGTTTCTGGTCCTCAAGCAGTCTATAAGATTCGGTTCGAAGTTCCTCTCTGTATTTCTACTCTTACATAACTGTTGGATCTGACTTTTATTTTGCAGTGAACCTTGATGATTCTGTATTTGGGATAGCAGGTTTATCATAATTTACTTGTGTGTGTGATTACTCACATCAGTTTGTAAACAAGGACTTTGTATTTTTGTTTTATTTTAAATATTGAACTTTAAACATGTTTGTGAATGACTTTTAACTTTTTTTTTCTTTTTTCAGGTTAAGAAAGTTGTTTGAAAGCCATTGTCTTTTTGGTAAAGTTACTTGTTGATTTTCTTTATAGGTATTTGAAGCTGTGATTTCATGGATCAATTATGAGAAAGAAACCCGTTTAGAGCACATGGCAAAGCTGATGGAACATGTCCGTCTCCCTCTTCTACCTAGGGATTACCTAGTTCAGGTGAGTCCTGTGTGTCCCTGCTTACCCACGCCTCTAGGAGTAGCAGCGGGCAACCCTGGTTGAGTGGAGTGCTTGAGGAGATTTCTGGGTCCTCTGTATGGGTTGAGGTCATCAGCCTGTTGGGGTACGTGTGAGGTGTGGTAGTGTAAGGCCTTAAGAGTATTGGCTTGAGAACAAGATACTTAGGTTTCAGGCCTGTTCTAGTACTTGTTAGCTTGGAGTTTTTATTTAACCTCTTAAAGCCTCAATTTCTTCTTCACAGAAGGGAAATTACAATAGAGTCCAGCAGGGCTGTTGTGGGGACCAAAGGAACTGTAAATATGCAAGTTAGGTGTTGAGCATGGAGCAGGTCCAAACAAATGGTCAATAAAAGCTAGCTGCTTTTATTGTAGAGAACCAGATAAAAAGGATAATTTCCATAATGTTGCTTTGTTCCCTTTTTTGCCTTAGTTTTAGGCCATTTGGAGCCCATTTGGGGACTGTTTAAACCAACTTCTCACAGGTACCTGGAATACATATTACATCTACTTCCTCTGAAAACATGGTGCCACATGTCTTCTTTTCTTGCTTTTAGATTTTACTTATTGATGTTTAGAGAGAGGAGGGTGGGGGAGAAGGGAGGAGCATCAACTCACAGCAGTTGCTCCCTGTATGTGCCTTGACCAGGCAAGCCCAGGGTTTTGAACCCGTGATCTCAGCATTCCAGGTCAGATGCTTTATCCACTGCACTACTGCAGGTCAGGCCATGTTTTCTCATTTAATCCTTATCATAACCCTGTGAGCAGGGATTATAACCCCTTTTTATAAATTTGGGCCTTGATGCTTGTGGAAATTGGGATTTATCTGGAGTCTCCAGCTGGTAAGAAGCAGAGTCACGATTCAGATGCAAGCCTGGCTGGCTCTCTCACACACACACCTTGCAATGAGCAGGCTGCCGTCTTTAATGCTTTCTTTCTGTTTATCCGTTATATGACTTATTTTGCACAATAAATGATGTATACTCTTACGAGCAGGCAGAGTTTAAAACTTAAATATATAAACAAAACAAAACACCGAGGCAGTAAGCCAGCGCGTACAGTCTCTGGAAGAAATGGAGTGAGTGAAGGAAAGATAAGAGGAGGCTTAGCGGCCCAGCAGCCTAGCTCTGCCACTTCTCAGCCAGCTAACACTGGATGGGTACTCAGCCTTTCTAAACCTCAGTGTTCTCATCTGGCAAAAATTTTACCTGCCTGTATAGGATTGTTTGGGGATAGAATGAGATAACCCATGTAAAGACTGCAACAGTGTCCTGTGAATCTAGCTGAGACAGTGTCCTCACAAGTAATTGTGAAATTCATGACGCTGTAGTTCACAGGCAGGCCTAAGGGGCTAAGGCAGTGTTCCTTGAATCTCTGAGCCTCAGTCCACTTCTCAGGGGCTGAGCCCTGCATTTTGCACTTTGAATGGTACCACTGCCACTGGTAGCAGCATATCCTTCCTGTAGAAAAGGTCCCCTTAGCAGAGGTCCCCTGAACCAGCCAGAGCTCCCAGTGTCAGTGTCAACCCTCCCACTGTCCTGTGGCAACTTACCAGAGGTAGAAGTGGATGTTTGACTTCCAGCACAGCCTTGTTTCCACAGGGAGGAAAGGCAGCCTGTAGATCTGGGTGCCAGAGAAAACGAGGCTGTAGAAAGCCCCACTCACAACCTCCATCAGGTTTTCACAACGGAAGCCTAACAAAGACTTTAAGGAATAGTTTCTGGGTCATTATGGCAAAGGAGGATTTAGATCTGGAAAAGAAGGGGATCAGAGGCAGCAGTCATGAGAACTGTTGCATAAGACTCTTTTAAAAGAAGGGCTTTTTTCACAACACCTCTAGAAAAAGAAGATATTTCATTAATACTCATTTGGCCCTGAAACTTCAAACTAGTATAACCCACTGGGGATAAAGGAGGAGGAGGAGGAGGAGGAGGAGGAGGAGGAAGAGGAAGAGGAAGAGGAGGAGAAGGAGGAGGAAGAGGAGGAGAAGGAGGAGGAAGAGGAGGAAGAGGAGGAGCAGGGAGAGGAGGAGGAGGAGGGGGAGGAGGAGGAGGAGAAGGAGGAGGGAGAGGGGGAGGAGGAAGAAGAGGAGGAGGAGGGAGAGGAGGAGGAAGAAGAAAAGGAGGAGGAGGAGGAGGGAGAAGAGGAGGAGGAGGAAGAAAAGGAGGAGGAGGAAGAGGAAGAGAAGGAGGAGGAAGAGGAGGAGGAGGAAGGAGAAGAGGAGGAGGGAGAGGAGGAGGAGGAGGGAGAGGAGGAGGAGTAGGAGGGAGAGAAGAAGGAGGAAGAGGAGGAGGAGGAGGAAGAAGAGGGGGGAGGAAGAGGAGGGAGAGGAGGAGGAGGAGGAAGAAAAGGAGGAGGAGGAAGAGGAACAGGAGGAGGAGGAGGAGGGAGAGGAGGAGGAGAAGGAAGAAAAGGAGGAAGAAGAGGAGGAGGGAGGAGAGGAGGAAAAGGAGGAGGAGGGAGAGGAGGAGGAGGGAGAGGAGGAGGAGGAGGAAGAGGAGGAGGAGGAGGAGGAGGAGGAGGAGGAGGAGGAGGAGGAGGAAGGGAAAGCCCTAGGCAGACCTGCGCTAGTACTCTGACTTCTTGGGGAGGTGTTTCCTTGTTTGGTTTCTTTCACTAGTCAACATTTATTAGGCTTTTATTAAATATTAAAAAATATTGTACCAAGTATGTAACATGCTCTATCTCTAAAATAATTTTTTATTGTGATAAAATATATAACAGAATTCATCATTTTAACTGTTTTTAGAGTATAATTTAGTAGTATCAATTACATTCACCATGCTGTACAACCACTGCCATATCTACTTCTACAACTTTCTCAACACCCCACATTGAAACTCTGTACCCATGAAGCACTAACTCTCTAGGAGAGCTTTTCATTCCAGCTGGATGAGTTCTTTGGGAGAAGTGGCTGTTTATGCATTTCTCTTTCCTCCCAAACTTTTTAGAGATCCTCTCTAAACTTAAAATTTTTTAACTGACCCTAAAAGTTTATGATCTATCCCAACCCGGCTCAGTCTTTTAGTGTGAGGGTAAAAAATACCTTCCAGGAAAACAGAGTGTTTTTGGAAATATTCTTGGGAATGGTCTCTGGGGCCTAGGGGTGACAGAGGCCCTGTCTTACCCATCCTTCTTTCCCTGCAGGCCCCAGCGCTGTCCAGCAGTGATTCCCGGCGGTATTTTCATTCCTAGTTACAGGAGGGGACCTAGCAGAGGCTTAGTCAGGCCTGTGTGTCATCAGCTTGAGGGCTGAGATAATGGAGGTGGGGAGGCTCTTCTCATTCTCTGAGTGGACTCAAGCACCTCAGGGTCAGAACCCTTGTCTGTTCATCATTTTCTCCCTGGGGTTCAGCACGGGGCTGCCTAGCGGGAAACATTCACTCAGTTAGCTATTAAATGGAATGACCTTTACCAACAGATTCCCAACACTTCAGCAAAGAAAACATGAAGTGGTCTCCAAAGAAGACCACACTATCCCTTATAGGTATGCCACATGGCAGTCTGACCTGGACGAAGGGTAGAGGCTTGAGAGAGCACCAGAATGGTTTCAGCCTTGGCCTGGGGCAGGAAACATTTAGGCTTAACCCCCGCTGAGCACCTGCTTTGGTTTATAACTCTGGAATAAGAGGTGAAGAAGGAATTGTCCCAGCTTAAATGGGTCCAAGGTAAGGTCAGTAGGTGGGACTTCTGCGCAGGACAGTTTTTTTAATGTCACCACTCTGTTAGAGAGTGCCTCACTGGCCAGTTTTCTCCCTGAAGATTTCACTTAAAAATATGGACATGAATTTTTCTTTTTTTTTTTTTTTTTTTTCATTTTTCTGAAGCTGGAAACGGGGAGAGACAGTCAGACAGACTCCCGCATGGGCCCGACCGGGATCCACCCGGCACGCCCACCAGGGGCGACGCTCTGCCCACCAGGGGGCGATGCTCTGCCCATCCTGGGCGTCGCCATATTGCGACCAGAGCCACTCTAGCGCCTGAGGCAGAGGCCACAGAGCCATCCCCAGCGCCCGGGCCATCTCTGCTCCAATGGAGCCCCGGCTGCGGGAGGGGAAGAGAGAGACAGAGAGGAAAGCGCGGCAGAGGGGTGGAGAAGCAAATGGGCGCCTCTCCTGTGTGCCCTGGCCGGGAATCGAACCCGGGTCCTCCGCACGCTAGGCCGACGCTCTACCGCTGAGCCAACCGGCCAGGGCTGGACATGAATTTTTCTTGATAGTAACCTTGTTTTATTCCAAAAGTTGGCTGATGGGTCCTGCGTTCTCCTCTTCCTTGCTTCCCCCCTCTCAAATATCTGACCATTTGCCTTAAAGATTATAATGCATTCAAACCAGGCAGAATATGGAAAAAGATTTTCAGGACAACTAATTGTCTCTGTTTTACATAATCTCATTTAAACTTCAAAACAAAAAAATGAAGACACACAGTCAGTGAGGTTGTGGGTAACTTTAATATGCCCATTTTACAGATGAGAACACTGATGGTCAGAGGAGTTAAGTGGTAGAGCTGGATTTGTAACCCTGTCTGTTTGTTGCCTGAGCTTAATCACTTACTCCTCAGTACTCTTTGAATGCGGGAGGTAACCCCAGGTTGTAACTCTGTGGGCCTTTCTCTTGAGGTCTGAGATGATGTGGTTAGAGAATGAATGAGTGTGAGTGCGGAATGGCTCAGCCCAGGATGACAGCATGGAAAATGTGGCCAGGCTCTGCTCGTGGATCACCTGTGGGTTATTACCTCCAGACAGTTGAAGAAGAAGCTCTGATAAAGAATAATAATACCTGTAAGGACTTCCTCATCGAAGCCATGAAATATCATCTGCTCCCTCTGGATCAGAGGCTCTTGATTAAGAACCCAAGGACCAAGCCCAGGACTCCCGTCAGTTTACCCAAGGTAAGCCCCAGCCCAGTCACTGCCAAAAGTTAGGACTGTGTCCAGCGAAACTGGCCTTTCTCTCCTGCCTCCAAGCCATCCCTCACCCATGGCTGCCCTGCATCTTGGTTGCATTACGACCTAAGAGATGGAGTCTGCTGGTTCCTCTTGAATTTGCTGGTACCTCTTTTCTGGGCTCCTCCTTTCTTAAGAGTTTCAAGGTAAACCACCAGGGAGAGTTGAGATACCTCAGAGCTCTTCCCTTTACCTTTCTCTTGTTTCACATCATGGTTTGGGCTGTATTGCTTTTGGAAGAAGAATGGCCATGTGGGTTTTGACTTAGTGATAGCCATAACAGTCCTCTATCTAGGCCATTGTTTGAGTCAGAACAATTGTAGTCTGGTTCCTCCCCTCCCCGCAGAGCCATAAAGGACTATTAGGGCTGCCAGAAGAGAAAAGAGGCTCAAACAGTCTGACAGAAAATGGGTGGGGTGGGGGGAGGGAGGAGAAGATGAGAGCTGGTGAGCGGGCAGCCCTGGGAAGGGAAGACTGAGCACAGGAGGGGACCCCATGATCATGAGTCTGTGCAGGGTACTGGACGCTTTGGTTCCCTGCAAGTCTCCTCTCTCTGGTCCTCAGGTCCCTCATCTGCTGAATGAAAGATGCTACACTTACCTCTAACATCCTTTCTGGCTTGGCATTTGAGTAGCCTTCCTAGGATCCTAACATACAACTGTGTGAGGGAAGGTTCCAGCCATCCCAGGAGGAGAGGTGGGAGGAGAGGAGTGAGTCATGTTGGCTCATCGACTGCCCAGTAAGCAGCACCAGGGAATGATTTAGCCCTTGCTTCATCCTCTTCTTTCCGGCTGGCCGCTGTTCTCACCTGCTGCTTCCCAGGAGGGTTTCAAGGGCTAGAGGAGTATGTTGTCTAAGACCAGCTCTCTTGGATTCTCCAAGGTTTTCGGTTCCTCTCTCCACTCTGCTCTGTGAGCCTGGATGATGGAAATATGTTGGCTGTAATGTGAACAAAGGTTACAAATGTCCCAAATAATAACAAGAACACTGATGTCTGTTGAATGCTTATTATGTGCCAAGCAATGAGCTGAAGGTATCATGTGTCAATCTTATTTCATCCTCTCAACAACCCTATAAGGCAGTGGTTCTCAAACTTTTTGAAGTTGGGGCACATTTAAAATCCTACAAATAATTATAGGTGCACTATATAAAACTTCTGAGAAATATGTTATAATAATTAAGTCAAATATTAAAGAAAAAATATAAGATCCAAGCTTGCTTTTATAGTAATTAAACGAAATAAATACGACAAAATTAAATTTATTCTGACATTAAAGAACATTTTTATGTTACATTTTTTGAGTTATGCTTTTTAGAATTTATAAAAAGGAGGGATTAAAAATAAAAAATAACAAAAAAGTTATGTTTTTATATATATAGATATATTCTTAGTAAGATTTAGTAAATTCAGCAGGTCCCGGCGCAAATGTGTTAAGTTTTTCCATTCTTGTGTTTATGAGAAACATGAGCCTGACGTGTCCTAGCGATTTATTCAATGTTTGGGCATATATTTGAAAGGCAAACTCTCATTTCCTCATCAGTACATTGAAGAATTTCTCTTTTTACTCTTGTGTTGAGTGTAGAAAATCCTAATTCACATAAATAGGATGTTGAAAATTATAGTAAAATATTCAAAGCTCTTTTAGATATTGCCACATATTCTTTTATAGACATCCAAAAGGCTTCAAGAGACAATTACTTATGTTTAATCATCAGTCCAAAACCCCCACCATACATATCATCTTAACTTGACACCAAACAAAGGCTAGAAGAAATTTGCCTCCAGTCTTTCCAGGGAACTTGGGGGGTAGTGTAAACAATCCAGCACCACAGCTTAACAGCCTTTTGCAACCTAATCAGGCAAGTGAGGTGGGGGGTTGGGCAGACTGTCGGCTTCCAGCCAATTCCCCACACCTCTGTCCCCCAAAAACCTAAACTCCAAAAACCCTGTTGGTTTTTTGGTCCCCAACAGGCACATATTTCTCTAGAATACTATAGGGAACACCTGGAAATCTTCTAGGGCACACACTTTGAAAACCACTGCTATAAGGTAAAGGGAGTTATCCTAGTTCTACAAAGAGGAAACTGAGGGCCAGAGAGATTAAGTGATTTGGTCAAAGTCAACATAGCTAATATGGTGAACCAGTGTTTGACTTCAGTCTTTCTCACCCTGCACACCTGTTCTCTGAACCCCTGTCATCTGCACCTTGCTTCACCTTTGTAAATCTGAGAGTAGTACCTCCCTGTCGACCTCCTATTGTCCAATGCTGGTCATAAGGGGCAGCCACAGGGCAAGGGTCTTGGTCTGACTGGCTACTTGCCTCAGTGCATGTTGGCAATCTTTTGTTTTATTTTGTTGAAATACCACACTGAAACTTGATATTTTTCAAAATGAAAATAACTCAGTTTCCTTTAATTATAGAAATATGTGATTATTGAAAGGTTACTATGATTTTGAAGTAAATTTTAAAAATCACCTGAAATCACTCTACCCAGGGGCATCTCTGTGCACTTATTCACAGATAGATTAAATTTTACACTTTTAGGTAAATGGAATCTTACCACAAAGATGAAAATCATTTTTTCTTCTACTTAACCATATTCTACACACTGCTTTAAATGTTACCAGTATAGATAAAATCAGCATTTAAATTGTAATTAGGTACATGGTATTTAATTATACCTATGTGTCATTATTTATTTAACTGTCCTCTGTTGATGAGTTTGCAGTTATTTCCTTTGTTTAATATTATAAACATTTCTTTGTCAGACATCTCTTTAAAGTTGCATCTTGTTTTAGTTTACATTTCTTTGTTAGTGAGATTAATCTTGGTTTCATATGATTATTGGCATTTGTATCTATCTTTCTTTCTTTCTTTCTTTCTTTCTTTCTTTCTTTCTTTCTTTCTTTTTTGAATTCTGTTTATGTCCTTTGTCCATTTTCCTATTGGATTGTATGCTTTTTACCAAGGGATTTTAAGGGCTTTTAAAAAATGTTAAACAGAATAGACCTTTTAATGTATTTAAAATACTTTTTTTCTTAGTTTGCAGTTTGTCTCTAAACTTACAAATTTTTTTGAATTCTCCAAAACAGTTTTTAAGTAGTAAGATTGATTTAATTTTTTCTTTGTAGCTTAAGTTTTGAATCATACTTAGAAATGTTTTCCCTACTGAGATTAAAAAAAAAATACTCCCATTTTTTTATTTGTTTTTGTTTATTAATTTTAATGGGGTGACATTGATCAATCAGGATACATAGGTTTAGAGAAAACATCTCCAGATTATTTTGACATTTGATTATGTTGCATACCCATCACCCAAAGTCAAATTGTCTTCTGTCACCTTCTATCTGGTTTTCTTTGTGCCCCTCCCCTCCCCTCAACCTCTCCCTCTCTTTCTACCCCTGCCTCCTGTAACCACTACACTCTTGTCCATGTCCCTGAGTCTCATTTTTATGTCCCACCTATGTATGGAACCATATAGTTCTTAGTTTTTTCTGATTTACTTATTTCACTCCATATAATGTTATCAAGGTCCATCCATGTTGTTGTAAATGATCCGATGTCATCATTTCTTATGGCTGAGTAGTATTCCATAGTATATATGTACCACATCTTCTTTATCCAGTCATCTATTGAAGGGCGTTTTGGTTGTTTCCATGTCTTGGCCACTGTGAACAATGCTGCAGTGAACATGGGGCTGCATGTGTCTTTACGTACCAGTGAGTTTGAATTTTGGGGGTATATTCCCAGTAGAGGGATTGCTGGGTCATATGGTAGTTCTATTTTTAATTTTTTGAGGAACCACCATACTTTCTTCCATAGTGGTTGTACTACTTTACATTTCCACCTATTGGATTGTATGTTTTTTTACCAAAGGATTTTAAGGGCTTTTTAAAAATGTTAAACAGGATAGACCTTTTAATGTATTTAAAATATTTTCTTCTTAGTTTGCAGTTTGTCTCTAAACTTAAAACATTTCTTTGAATTCTCCAAAACAGTTTTTAAGTAGTAAGATTGATTTAATTTTTGCTTTGTAGCTTAAGTTTTGAATCATACTTAGAAATCTTTTCCCTACTGAGATTAAAAAAAAAATACTCCCATGTTTTCTTTAACCCTTTGAGTAGTGAGTTTTTTCATGTTCACTGACACCCAGGAGGGAGTTGTTTTTCAAAAAATGAAATTAGTTTCAGTTACAGTTTTATTAACTGCATGTTTTAATAACTGCATTAAAAGAATGTTTGTTTGATAACCAATTTATGAAAACAAGAAGAACATATATTTGCCTTTTTTTAATGTTGCCTTACACATTTTTTTTTTTTTTTTTTACAGAGACAGAGAGAGTCAGAGAGAGGGATAGATAGGGACAGACAGACAGGAACGGAGAGAGATGAGAAGCATCAATCATCAGTTTTTTGTTGCGACACCTTAGTTGTTCATTTACTGCTCTCTCACATGTGCCTTGACTGTGGGGCCACAGCAGAACCCCTGGCCCAAGCCAGCGACCTTGGGTCCAAGCTGGTGAGCTTTGCCCAAACCAGATTAGCCCGCGCTAAAGCTGGCGACCTTGAGGTCTCGAACCTGGGTCCTCCGCATCCCAGTCCGACGCTCTATCCACTGCACCACCACCTGGTCAGGCGCCTTACACGTTTTAAGATAAATCGATCATACTCTGGATGGTCAGGAGGCACAAGGATGTACATGAACATTCGTACTATTCAAAGAGTTAAGTACTTTTATGCTTTCTGGTTCACACTGGAAGTATTTAATGCACTTAGAATTTATTTTGGTTTATGGAGTGAGGATAGCAATACATCTTTTTTTGTATTGCAAATCATGAGCAAGTTGCCCCTAAGTCATTTTATTAAATAATCTCCCTCTCTCCCATCAATTTGAATACCACCTTCATTACGATATAAATTTCCTCAAGCTTTGTGACTTGAGATTATTGATTCTGTGGTGCCCTGTTGTTTTTTTATGGAGGAGGCTTTTTCCATCCTGGGTTTTCAGCAGGCTTGTTGCATGTCTTTGTGACTCTTCTCTTTGGAAACTCAGACTGTTTGTTATCAGGTTAATGGCATCTTTTCCTGGGAAGTGTATTCTGGAGCTAAGGAAATGGTGCAGAGCTGGCCCACTTTCTTTGCGTGGAGACCGTACTTAGTGACCTCTCCTCTCCTTCTCTAGAGTCCGCACCTAGCCTTTGCTACAATACCTACAGAAGGACAGATTTAGAAGTGAAAACCAGTTTGTCTGAGCCTGGACTAAGTGTGCTGAGACACCCCCTCTCCTTGCCTGCCAACCTTCCCAGCTATTGTCTGTAGTTGAGAAGAGCCTGCCTCTTGTTTCAGGAGGCCAGTTTCCCCTCTGTGGCCTGTACTCCTTAGGAACCATTTATTTTCAAAATGAAAATGTTTAGATTCCTGGGTACATAGCCTTCTGCAGGCAGTTGGAACCAGGACTTATTTGAATCTATTGAAGGAATTTAAAAAACAACAAAAAAGGCATTGCTGCTCTTTGCCTCATTGTTCCCTGACTTTAATCCTTGAATGACTTAAGGTTAGACTGACTGTTCAACTTGCTTCTCAAACTCTATTCCTGTCCCCATTGTTTGGGCAGCTAAATTTAATGAGGGGGAGCCCCTCTGTGGGTTTGAGGAATGGGGTGTGTGAGGGAATCTATCACTTGAGGATTATCAAATTGTACTTTATCTCATTAAATCATCATTATAGGTCAGTACTGTTCATATCTAGGTTAAGTCACTTGGCCAGTTACATAGCCAGTAATTGCAGAGCTGGGGTTTGAACCCAAGTCTTCTCTACTCCAAAGTCAGTGACTGCTTTTTCTTATACCAGACTGTCTTCCAGGGACAAGTTTTCAGGTTTTGGTGGCAGATGAAAAGGATTCTTTTTTCTCCTCTTTTTTTCTTTTTAATTTTCAAAATCTCCTTTAATTAAAACATAGGGTCCCATTCACCTCATTGATAGATGTATTTCAAATACATTTATCTTTTTTAAAATTAATCTTTTTCCAATACCTATTCTTTTTTAAAATTAAGACTTGATATTTTTTGAGCAGTTTTAGGTTCACAGCAAAATTGAGGGGAAGTTACGGAGAGCTCCCCTGTACCTCCGCCCTGATGCCTGCCCATCTTCCCCTTATAACCAACATCCCAGATTATTTTCTCTTAAATTCAGATTTATGAAGTATAATAATTTTATGCATGGTAAAATTCCTTTTAGAGATGGAATTTGATGTGTTTTGACAAATGCATCGTCATATAACCACTATTATAATAAAAATATTTTAATCACTACAAGAAGTTCCCTTGTGCTGCTGTGTCGTCAGGCTTTCTGCCACCCCTACCCATGGCAGCCACTTCTGATTTCTCTCCTTGTACTTTTGCATTTTCTCGAATGTCATATAAATGGAATCATGCCATGTGTAGCCTTTTGAGCTTGCTTGCTTTCTCTTAGCATAATGTTTTTGAAATTCATCCATGTTGTTGCATGTATTGGGAGTCTGTTCCTTTTTATTGCTAAGTAATATTCCACTGTATGGATATACTATAATTTACTTGTCCTTTCACTAGTTGATAGAAATTTGGATGTCTAGTTTTTGGCTATTACAAATAAAGCTGCTTTGAACTCATGCTTACAGATGCACTTTATAGATCTCTGTGTGGACATATATTTTAAATTTTCCTTGTGAAAATGCCCAGGAGTAGGATTGCTGGGTTGTATGGTAAGTATATGTTTAAATTTATAAGAAATTGCTAAACTTATTCAAGATGATTGTACCATTATACATTTCCATCAGCAATGAACAAGAGTTCCGTCACTTTACAGTCTCCCCACTACTTGTATTATGTATTTTTAAAAATGTTGGCCATTCTAGTACATTTCACTGTAGTTCTAATTTGCATTTGTTTAATCACTAGTGATGTTGAGCATTCTTCTTCTGCTATTTGTCATCGTATATCTTCTTTGGTAAAATCTGTTCAGATTTTTTTCTCCATTTAAAAACTTGGGTTATTCTTTTTGAATTGTACTAGTTCTTTATATGTTAGAGATACAAGTCTTTTATCAGATATATATTTTGCAAATATATGACTTGTCTTTTCATTTTCTTAGCAGTATCTTTGGGAGAGAAGTTCTTAATTTTACCCATTTTTTTTGTTACAATTTATGTATTTTGTGTTTTATCTAAAAAATCATTGCTTAATCTAAGGTCACAATAATTTTTCTCCTATGCTTTTTTCTAAAAATTTTAGTTTTAGGTTTTACATTTAGGTCTGTGATCCATTTTGAGATTTAAAAAAATATATATGGTATATGAGGTAAGGGAGCAAGCTTCATTTATTTTGCATTTGAACATCCAGTTTTTCCCACAGCATTTATTGGAAAGATTTTCCTTTCTCCATTGAATTATGTTGGCACCTTGGTTGTAAATAATTGACTGTATATGTATTGGTCTATTTATGTACCCTATTCTGTTGTTTGTATCTATTTGTCTATCTTTACACTAATACTGTGTTGCCTGGATTACTAACTTTATTGTAAGTCTCAAAAGCAGACAGTGTGAGTCCTCCAGTTTTGTTCTTCAGTGTTGTTTTGGCTGTTCTAAATTATTTGTCCATACAAGTTTTAGAATCATATTGCCTATTTCTATAGAAAAGCTTGTGGGGACTTTGGTAGGGATTGTGTTGGATTTTTAGATCAATTAGGAGGAATTGATTTATTAGTAATACTAAGTCTTTTGATTCATGAACACAGTATATATTGTCATTTATTTAGGTTTCCTTTACTTTCTCTTCACAATGATTTATAGTTTCCAGTGTATGGGTCTTGCATGTCTTTTGTTAGGTTTATCCCTAGGGATTTTATAGTTTTTGGTGCTATTATAAATGTTTTATTTTAAAATTCTAGTTTCTAATAGTTTATTGCTAATATGTAAAAATAATTGGTGAGAAACCTTACTTAGTAAAGTGAGGCCAGGATGACAATGGCTTCATTTGTTTTGGGAAAATATGGGCAGGAGATTACTGAGAGCCCCAATGCCACTTCAGGGAGGCATTTAGAGTTGTTTTCTAGAGTATTAGATGTTCACTAAACTAATTCCAAGATTTCAGGTGTTCATCTATGTCCTTGGCATATAAACTCTAGTATGACACAGAGTAAGCGATAGTAAAAGTTTTTATGAGTGAAAGAGATACTTTTAAAGAAGAAATAACTAATGGAGATTTTCTGAGCGTTTCTATTACCCCTAGTTGTTTTCCAATGCTTTCAGCATTTATACTTCTGGTTTTGCATGGTGGTAGTGAGGATTTATGTCCTGTTTTGATCACTAGTACAGATTGACCCTAGAATATTTAGTTCAGTCCATAAGTCCAATATTGAATGAATTCAGTTGTCATTCCTGGGGTTATACGGGTTATAAGACACTTAGATTAAAAAAAATCCAGCAATAAACCATAAACTACCATGCATGCATTAACTCAGTAATTTTTACACTACCATTGAGTCACTAATTTCCAGGCACTGGGTTAGTCACAAAGTCTAATATGAGCCAGTCCCTTCCTCAAGATACCCCAGACTGGGCAGAGGAGAGCTAGATATAAGGGACAATTACTAGGGACTGTGTAAGTGCCCCATGGAGGTATGGGCAAGGCACTCTAGGAACAGGGAGTGGGCAAGGGGCTAGGGAAAGCTTTCTGCAGAAGCTGAGCCTGAGCTGTCTCCAAGGTCAAATGCAGGTTTTCACTGAGAGTGAACATCCAGAAACTGGTGTAGATGACTGCAGGGAGAACTGGCTCACAGCATTTGATGGTCCTTAGAGTAATTTGTTCTGTGCTTTGTTGCTTTTTTGGATCATTGTCCTTATCATCAAAGGCATTAGTGATGATACAAGCAGGATTGTCTAAATACAGCTTCCTTGTGCTTTAAACAAGCACTTTATATACATGATCTTATCTTGATAACAACTCTGGAAGTTCTAATGTTGGAGAAAAGTGAGATTCAGTAAGATTGAATGACTTGCCCAGCTAAGTGGCTGCATAAGGGCTTGGATCCAGGTCTGGTCAACTCGAAGTTTATGCTTTATAGAGCGGCATAATATATATTAACCCCCTATGCTGACAATAGCAGATCTCAATTTCTGAGCACTTAGCATATGCTAAACATTGGGCTCAGTGATTTACATTTATTATCTCACAGGATTTTCAAAATTGTAATTATCCCCATTTTACACATGAGGAAATTGGGTCTTGGGTTACGTCACCTACTCATTATGTATTAGTTACCAATTTCTGCATTACAAATTACCCTAACTTTGGTGGCTTAACACAGCAAATGTTATTATCTCACAGTTTCTGTGGGTAAGAATTCCAGAGTGGCTTAGCTGGGTTGTCCTGGACAAGGACCTCTTATAAAGTTGCAGTGAGCTGTTGGTTAGGGCTGCAGTCACCTCAAGGCTGGTTTGGAAAAGATCTGATTCCATGTCAGTCTCGTGGTTGCTTGTAGGCCTTAATTTCTCACCCTGTGGCCTCTCAGTAAGCTGCTTGAGTGCCCTCATGACATGGCAGCTGGCTTCCACCATACTAAGTGATTCTACTGCAGGAAGAGAACAAGAGAGCACACCTAAGGCAGCAGCCGTAGTCTTTGTAACCTGTTCTCAAAGTGATATCCCATCTCTTCTGCTGTATTTTATTTGTTAGATACAAGTCAAGTAAGTCTAGCCAACCTGAATGGGTGCAGAATTAAGTTTCATGTCTTGAGTGGAGGAGTATCAAAGAAATTATGATGTATTTTTAAAGAAAAGCACAATTAGTAAATAGCCAAACTGTGATTTAAGCCAAGGATGACGGACTACAGACCCTGTGCTTTTAACTGTTCTATTATACAACCTCCACATTTCACAGAAGCATTTCAGCTGGGTTCTTTGTGGAAAGAAACCCAATTCCTACCCCCTGGAAACTTAATTTTAAGAGATCCCTCTAAGAAAGTAAGATAGAAATATATAAATAGCCAAATAAATAGAGAAAGAGGAGTTAGGAGATAATTGGGCTAGTTGGAAGAGTGGCCACAGGAATTCCAAAGGCAGAGTAGGTTGGGCTTTCATGAATTCAGTTCAGGTAGGCTTGTTGGTAGAGCCAACTTTGAGAAACGAGGAGGTGGAGGGAGACTTGTTCTGTTCTCAGCAATTCTCAACAGTGAACTTGCTTGCCATCCAAGCCCTCTCCTTGAAAGAAATAAGGCTCTACCTTGAGATAGCTGCAGACACTAAAAAGGGTGGGTTGTGTCTTTTTGAGCCATATATGCCCAGATCATACTGACACATTTTAGCTGGAACAGCTAATAGCATCATCTGGACTCCCACACATTCACCGCCTAGCACTTTCCCTGAGGCTGGTTGCCATGGACAACCAGGGGCTGTCTCCCAGCTGCTCAAAACACTCCTACGTTGCCCTATTCCACAGCTTTTAGTAGAGAAATGAAGTTCCAGGAAAGGGTAAATGAATCCTTTGGTGATGTACTGAGCCTGGCACTATTCACTGTAATTTCAATTCAATTGACATCTCTATTCAACTCTGATAATGATACCAGAAAGCCATTTGGGTGGAAAGTGGTGATGTTCTCTTGATTTGGGCTGTCCTGCTTTCAGTAGATGGTAATGGAAACAAGGCTGTTGACATGGTGGGTAGGATGTCTTCTCACCTGGGCCAGGCCCTTGTGTTGTTAGTACTGCTCCTCTTTCATCTTGGCTTTTTAAATGGACTCAGGCCACATTTGGAAAACACCCCATCATCATCTCTAGAATTAGTAGTGGTGCTCACTTTCTCATTCACAGATCATGTGTCCTTTCCTACCATTTAATGGGAGTCTGTTTTTTAGCAACTCCTTTAATAGTAATGGCAATGGTGCTGGTGTTGATCTAATAATAGAAGCTAACATTTAGTGTGTGCTGTTTACTAAGCTCTGTGCTAAGTACTTCATACCATTTAAGCCTCCTGATACCCATTTGAGAAACATTCTATATTCCTGATATTATAGGCAATGGAAGTGAGGCTCAGCATGGGTAAGTGCCTTGCCCACGGTCACACAGCTATTTAGTGATTGGCTTGATATTTGACCCCAGGTGTGCCTGACTCTAAAGCCCATTTTCCCCCCTCCTGTCTTCTCCGGGTCTTGTTCTCACATTGCTGGTTCTCTAACCCCTATCGTCTCTGCACCTTGGCTGTCAGCCCTTGCCTGGAGCACCTGTTGCTCAGGAACCTGCTGTGACAAGTCTTCTGCCTCAACCTCAACATGCTCCTTCGGATGAACTCCTGGTGTTAGCCCTGCGGCCCCACGCACCAGGGTAAGAGAGAATCTTACTTCCTGCCCTGGCCCGAGGGACCGACTGGCTGGGCCTGCTTTCTGCCCAGCTCACCGGTCATGGAAGAGAGTTTGGACATCCCCTCTACTCTTGCCTGATGAAAAAAGTGTGCCGAGCCCAGGTTGTTCCTCATCTTGGTGGAGAGTCTAATGACTTATGGGTTTAAGGTTAGGGTGTTGGTCCACAGTATGCCAGAAAGCTCTGCTCTGTTTACCTACTGCTCCTTCCCCTGGCTAGTCTCTGATACCTCAGAGTGGTTGTCATATCATGACAAAGGACCAACATGCCTTCACTCCCATAGTCATACTAGTAAAGTCAGAATTACCCATGTGAACAAGAGCATTTTATATTTATTTAAAACCCACTGTGTTATGCTGGGAATGACATTTCCTCCCTAAAGAATGAGGTAGTCTTTCCATGGTCTGTCTCACTGATCTCCCTAAAGTAAATGGCCATTTGACTTTCCAAAATAAGCTTGTCTTTCTTGGGAGTTGTTCAATAACCAGATGTACAGTTGAGCCTGGCTCATCCATGTTCTGTCAACCAGAACTCTCCATTCACCAGAACTTCTGCAGCCTTCAACACAATGTCAATTAAGACTTGGGGGTAGGACCTTGAGGTGACCTGCAAGATGCCCAAGTGCATTGCAGTTCTTGAAAGTGATTAAATCATGTTCAGTCTAGCATGATCGTTATCTGGACCTGTTCTTTAGTTTATTGTGATTCCCATATAACCACTGGTAGTTCTTACTCAGGGTTACACTGAAGGATAAATGTTAAAAGTAGTGATGATTAAATAAGCTGATTTGATTTAGTAATTGCTATTAAAGGCATTATAAATCTTTAGTAAATTGGGATTTAAGGGTGTTGGGGAAAGAAACAAATACGCCTATTGAGCTCCCTGGGCCTGAGTTTTTCTGAAAATGTAAAATGAGGGCTTGCAAGAGCGAATGCTTCAGGTTTCTTCTTGCTCTGACATCCTGTCATCTTCTTAAATAGGCTAGAGGTTTATAATTGCAGAGATGTAATGCATGTGGACCTTGGGGAATACTCATTTTTGTCTAATTGGTTGCTAAGAGCAGGTATCCATGGAAACAATCATTCATTAGTATTCAAGATTGGAAATTTATTCTTTTTACTCTGCACAATTGCGTCACGATGAATGTAGTGTGCCTTGTATGATGGCTTCTTGCAAGGACTGCCACAGAAATTGGATTTCTTATGCCTAGGAGAGAAACAAAGATACTTCTCCCTCGGCCTCAAGCTACCTCTGCATTTTCAGAAACCAATGGTCCTATTCCACAGAGCCTCATAATGACTCTTCCCAGATCATTGCACAAGTTTTGAATATTAAAAGTCTTCTCTTACCAGTGGTTTTATGAACTCAAAGGCAAGTTTATTGTGAAAATCTTGTCTGTATTATTTTTGTCTTTCTACTTATGTTTTACTTGAACATTGAAATTTTTGTATTTCTATAATTCTGTGTTATGAAAATTCTCGTAGATGGATGCTGGATTTTCTCCAGTGTGAATGTACCACCTGCTACCTCTGGTGGAGCATGATTTCTGGGGTCAGCTTTCCTGAAAGCTTTGCCTTTTTTATTTATAGAAGAAGTCTGACAGCTTGTATAAAGAATAAGAAACTTTTCTTCTGGTAATTGAATCAAAAGAGAAAAATCTCTCTTTTTTCATCTTTTTTCTCCTTTGCATTTCTAGAATTATAATCTGGTGTCCAATATGTCTTAACCCAAGAAAATGACTTTGTGGCCTGTGTATTTTTTTTTTTACCATTTAATAGTGTATTTCTTTCATTTAACTCTTTGCATGTGCTATTTACTATTTATTCATTCTTTAAAATAAACAACTGAGTCTTCACTTTGACCTAGCACCATAAAGGCCCTAGGGTTATCTTGGTGATTGAGGCAGATAAATTTCTGCCCTGGCAGGACTCGGTCTAGGAGGGGAGACAGAGTCTCCAGACAGTTAAAATACAACACTGGACAGTTTTAATGAGAGAACACAGGGCATGTGTGAGCTCAGAGAAGGGACATGTAACTCAGATTTGGAGGTCATAGAGGTCTTCTTGGAGGAAGTGACATGTAAGCTGAGACCTGAAAGATAAGCAGGTGGTAAAGCAGAGGGACCGGAAGGGGAGGAATGTTTTAAGGAAAGAGAATGGTATATGTGGGGGTGTTGGGTGCTTGTGGTCTCTGCAGAAAAAACCCCTCAACCTTACTTTGATTCTCCCTGGGCCCCCCCCAATAAGATTTCAAATAAAATCTTTACAATAGCTTGATTTAATATCAGCTTTACCAATACACAACCAGAGGGACAATGCAAGTTCCAGGTTTGTTTATGAATGCTAGGGAAGTCATGGTCCTGAATGACTTGAGCATTGTCTGAAGTTTGCCAAGAGGCTGTGTTCGTGAACCCCCCTTAAACTGTTCTTGGATGCCTATTTAAGCAAAGAATTACTGGTGGGAAGTGGTGTAGAATTTAGCTTTCCTCTGAAAAAGGGCTGCTCTTGACACAGAGCAGTGGCCCCTCTGTGCCTAGGTGTGAAGAGGAGTCAAATGGAGAATGTTCATTTCCAGAAGCAGCAGCCGCTCTAAGCCTGAACCACGTGTCCTGTGGTCCTTTGGGATGTTCCGGAAGTCAGAACTAAATTCTGAGTTGTTGAACATTGGTCATCCATTTGGCCACAGATAGCTGTGAACTACCTCTTATGACTAGTGGTGGCCCACATGGGCCTGAATCTGGAACCTTGGGGCTGACATGCTTGAGATCTTGAGCAGTGGTTGTCTGTCTCCTCATATTGCAGAAATGTTCATCTGAGGGGTATACTTCTGTGAGCTCACACAGATTTTGATGATCACATTTCTCCCCCAAAATATGATACATTGTGGGGAAGTAAAAAACACTACAGAAACTTATAATGGCAAAAATTGTTACTGGCATATCACCAGGAAATCCCTGTGGCTCATGGGTTAAAACAGTGGCTATCAAAGTATTAATCCTGGACCAGCAGCATCAGTGTCAACCAGGACCTTGTTAGAATGCAGATTCTTCTCGCTGCAGACTCACTAAATGAAAAACTTGGGGGAGGGCCCAGCAGTTTGTGTTTTATAAAGCCCTCACGGGGATTCTGATGTGCACTGAAGTTTGAGAACCATTGTAATAAATAAGACAGGCTACAGGTGATGAGAAAATCCTGTGACTTATATCATATTAATTGACTGCTTGTGTCTTCCACCCTTTACTCTCCACGTAAGAAAGTATCTGGGAAGGCCTAGTGTGTGAGAGCAATGTCATTTTGGGGACAGCCATGAATTTGTACAAGTTTATTAAAATAACCTATTGTTAACTTTGTTAGCTTAATTTTTATTAATAACATGACAAAAGTCACAACAACTAGTGATAGTGCAATTGAGTGCCATAGTCCTATTACTGTAGCCAGAAACGTGGCATTTATTTATTTATTTATTTATTTATTTATTTATTTATACCATACCCTACACTAAGAAATGTGTAAATTGCTATCCAGGGGACACATATATGTGTGTGTATAACCAGAATGAATATTTCATGCAATAATATCCTTACTGTATTTTATGTGCTATTGTATTAAAAGTATGCTGGTTGCAATCCATTTAAGTTGATCTCATGACCCACTAATGAATGTGACCTGCAGTTTGAAAAGCATGGATACAGTGAGCTGTCTTTGCCTGATGGGGCTGGCCTTGCCTCTGTCTCAGGTAGACTTGCTTTCAGTCGCTGTTCTGCCACTCTTAGCTGTGTGACCTTGGGCAATTTACCTATGTTCTCTGAGCTGTGCTTTTCTCCTCTGTTAATGGAGTTGATAATATCTACCTCACAAGTTGTAACGAAGAAATGACAACATACTTTATACAATGACTGGCAGTGGTAGCTACATTACTTGAAAGTGGCACTGTTAGCACTGTTTTCCAGAACATCATCAGTTGCATACCTTTTTGTGGTAGCCACCACAAGTGAGTGTTTTACAAATTTTTTCTATACTGCAATGAATACATACCTTCTGTAGTCTGTGCACTCAGAAATATTTTTGAAATAATTTTACCTTAAAAACACATTCAAATTCTGCACTCTATTCTAAAATAGGCTAAAATTTTTATATATTTTTTGGAATATTTTGTTTTGATCTAAAATTTAGATCCCTGCCCCAAATCTTTGAGGGCACTGAAATTGCAGAAGAGGCCATGAGTGTCTGCACGTACCCTAAACATAGCTCTGGCAATGGCATTCAGAAAGCCATTGCCAGATAAACCTTGTGTTGGTGTGTCTGTGGAAAGATGCTCATTAGACTTTCCTTGAATATTCATGCCTATTGGTGTTTAGGGGCAGCATCTTCATGTATGTAGCTCTGAAAACTGGCATCTCAGGACATCCATGGCTCCTGGGCAGTTAGCATGTGGAAATACTAGGGATTGGTCACCCATGAATCGGATGTCGGGGAGACCCAGTTAATGTCCACTTGTTTTTCTGGAGGTCATGATTGTGGTCGGTGGCCAGGCGCCCAAGGCGATTCGCAGTGTGGAGTGCTATGACTTCGAGGAGGACCGGTGGGACCAGATTGCTGAGCTTCCCTCCCGGAGATGCAGAGCAGGTGAGCAGCAGTCAGGCGCGGCTGCCTTCCCCGGCTTGCCTCTGCTTGGTCCAGAAGTCACACTCCGCTCTTGTTACCCCGAACATCTGTGCATTACAGACTCCTCCTTTTCCTTCCCCACCTGGCCAGTTTCTAGATGACTTTAAGCTAAAATTCAAGTATTTACTTGAATCAAACAAAATTAGAAAAGCAAATAGGAAAATAAATCTAATGAGTTCCATAATGACTTCCAAATATCTAAAGTTGGAGATCACCTTCTGTGGTGAGTTATTCATGTGACTACCTTGCTCTCCCATTATCACTCATCAACATGAGTCATCAGCTGCTGGGGCTGCCCTGAGTCCTTGGTTTCCTGTGCCACAGGTGTGGTGTTCATGGCTGGCCACGTGTATGCTGTGGGCGGGTTTAATGGCTCGCTGCGTGTGCGGACAGTGGACGTGTATGATGGTGTGAAGGACCAGTGGACATCCATTGCCAGTATGCAGGAACGCCGGAGCACGCTGGGAGCAGCCGTGCTCAATGACCTGCTCTACGCTGTGGGGGGCTTTGATGGCAGTACTGGTAGGTCCTAGACATGGTCCCCACCTGTCCCAGCCTAGGATACACCCTCCAGGCAACACTGGTTTGCTCAGCCAGTTCTTGGGCCAGCCTTTTGTCCATCCATAACTACTTCCCCAAGTACATACCCACCCTTTCTTCTCTCCCCGCTTGGCTGCCAAAACCAGGCCTTCCTGCACAAAGAATATGTAACTGCCCGTGTGCTGTCATTTCTGTGGCTCCAGGAAGGACTGTTTCTCCTTTCCAGTGGCTGGGAACCCATTCATCCTAAAGATGTGATTTAGAAAGAGAGCATGCTTAGCTGGAGGGTGTCTCAGGACACCCAATCTTTGTCCACTGTCCTTTGTACTGCCCCACTGAATCTTTGCAAGGGTACACCGCTGCAGGAACATCCTCCTGCTCCTGGTCTTTATCGACCTTAAAAGTCAGAATCAGAAACTATTAGTGGACACGGACTTGGTGAGATGACCTCATTTCTCCTCATATCTCTAGGTGGTGTCTCTGCAGACAATAACTCTATTAAATTAAAAGACATCCTTTGGCACCCAGGGATATAAAAACAATATTTTTCACTTCTCTGAATTTTCATTTGTGTCTACAAGTTGGTGACCTTTGCCCCTTTGCCTCACTTACATATAATATAACTGCGGGGCCTCTCACCCCTCGGGGGCTGCCTCTAGGAGTAGGGTCTGGGAATAAAGAGAACCAAAGGGTAGTGGGATAGTGCTTCTTTTTAGAAACCCTTAGGATTTTCTTTTGGCTATAATTAGAAAAACTGACTAAGGTGTGGCTTAAAAAATGAGAGACTTTGTTTTACTCATGAAGCAAGAAGTCTAGAGGTTGGCAGTTGCTGACTTGGTCCAGTTGCTCAAAAATATTGGGGCCAACGCTTTTGTGAGAATCTTTTAGCCTTATCCTCATGATCACAAGATGGCTGTTACAGTTCCAGCCAACACATTTGTGTTCCAGGTACAAAAAGCAGGAAGGGGTGGCATCTGTATCAAAAAAGCAAAGGCTATTTCAGAAATCCCTCTCAGACTTTCAGGTGGGTCACATTGACTTGGTCACCCCTCGCTGCAGAGGAGTCTGGCAAGGCACGTTTTCAGCTTCTAAGGTAGGTGAAGACAAGTGAAAGAGTATCAGAATAGATGTCTAGTGAGGCAACTTCAGATATTTATCCTGTTCTATAGATTTAACGTACTTCAGTTATAGTCCCTGTCATCTCAGAGCCCACCCTGAGTCAGGCCGTAGTGGTCCCCTCAGTAGATGCGGTGCAGATGTGTTTCAGGCGGGTGCCGTGGGCCATGCAGTGAGGTGGAGGTGGTGCCGTTCCATGCACACAAGTTTCCAGCCCCCAGGTCTACACTCTTCCCCATCCTCACTGATTCTCAGTACAGCAGGGTGAGGCCTGGTGCCACAGAAATCTCATGAGTCTCTTGTCTCCCAGGCCTAGCATCGGTGGAAGCCTACAGCTACAAGACCAACGAGTGGTTCTTCGTGGCTCCAATGAACACGCGGCGGAGCAGTGTGGGTGTGGGTGTCGTGGAGGGTAAGGAGCAGCAGTGGGCGGTGGCCTGTCCCGGCCTCAGCTATGACCTTCTTCTGGTTCTCTGGCTCTATTCCTTTCATCGCCAGCTCTGACTCAGGTACTAGTGTCCTAATTTAACAGTTGAGGAAAGTTAAGACTCAGGGATGAAGCTACTGGCCCAAGGCAAATAAGCCAACGAATTAGGAAGAGCCTGGAAGGGAAACGCCCACTGGCTTGTCACTTTGGCTCTTTTAGGGGTTGGAAAGGGGAGAAGGGTGGGGAACCAGAGTCAGTATGTAACCCAGGAATATAATGTAGAGGGGCTGAGAGTTAATTGTTTAATTAATTTTGTCCTCATGTTCATATGTTGAACATTATCAGAGCCCTAAGTGATGTGGGCACCTCTTTCCAGGTCTGATTAGTCCCTGCCGGGCAGGTTGGTGGTAGAGTCAGGAAAGGTATGTTGTGGCATGAGGGGCAGGGAGCGTTGAGGAGCAGCCCAGTTAGACAGTACTCTATAGTTTATAACTGGCTTTCACACACACCCTCATGTTGTTCCCCAAACTCTTCGGAAGGAGATAGGCAGGATTTAGATTTTCTCCATTCTCCAGAAGGGTAGACTGAGTCCCACAGGTTAGTTAATATCTCAGCCAGTCCTTGACCCAGGTCTAATGCAATGCTTTTTCCACTGTGCTACATTCCTGCAGACCATTTGAAAAATGCTAGTAGGGAGAAGTTTTATAAATATGTGTGAATTTAATTTATTAAAGCAGAGTATTATTTGGACTAAAATGTTACATATTTTGCAGAACAACACTGATTTTTTTTCTTCGTTTTTCAAGTGAGAGGAAGGGAGATAGAGAGACAGACTCCTGCATGTGCCCTGACTGGGATCCACCCAGCAACCCCTGTTTGGGGCTGATACTCTGCCCATCTGGGGCCATGCTTGCAACTGAGCCATTTTTAGCACCTGAGGTAAAGGTTCCAGGGAGCCATCCTCAGCATCTGGGGTCGATGTGCTCAAACCAATTGAGCTGTGGCTGCTGGAGAAGAAGAAGGAGGAGGAGGAGGAGGAGGAGGAGAAGGAGGAGAAGGAGGAGAAGGAGGAGAAGGAGAGGAAGGAGAGGAAGGAGAGGAAGAGGAAGAAGGAAGAGGAGGAGGAGGAAGAAGAAGAAGAAGAAGAAGAAGAAGAAGAAGAAGAAGAAGAAGAAGAAGAAAGAGGAGGAGGAGGAGGAGGAGGAGAAGAAGAGAGAGAGAGAGGGGCAAGAGGGGCAGAGGTGAAGAAGCAGATGGTCGCTTCTCTTGTGTGCCCTGACTGAGAATTGAACCTGGGACATCCACATGCCAGGCTGATGCTCTACCACTGAGCCAACCAGCCAGGGCCACAATACTGATTTATTAGCCTGTCCTGAGGTGGGAATTTAGCTGGAATGTTGCATTCAGATGTGCATTCTCTCATGGGCACACATAAGAACACACACTAGTGCTCTGGGGAGGGTGTGATATGTAGTGAGTTAGACATCAGTAGAAAGGTTCTTGTTTCTCATTGCATTTCTCAGTCTGTACCAGTATTGTGTGGTTTAAATTTTCTTATTATTCTAAGATCCTGAACAAGTCATCTTAGTTCATCGAGTGCAAGGAGTTTTGTCCTCCTATGACGATAAATTATTTCTTGCAATCTCATCCTCCTGGTGGAACAGAAATTGATTTGTCTGCCAAATATAAGTGCTCTGTCCAGCCACCTTCCCATTTTCCCCCTGTTCCTTAGCCAGGGATATCAGACAATAGAGTTGGGGTTTAAAATAGCATATTCCTGTTCATAGACTCAAGGAGAAACCTTGAGTGGGTACTTTCTCAGCTGACACAGGGTTGAAATGGTCGATGGGAGTTTGAGGGGGTACCTTTATGGTAGTAATTGGAAATGTTCCCCTTGACAAAGGCTTCTGTGCACATGCGCTGTCTTGGGGAAGAAGTGTTGTCTTGTAGCATGCCCTGTAGACGTGGAGGACAGACAGGGAATTGGTTTATCTTGTTCATCCAGAGTTTGAAACTCTTTGGCTGTGAGTCATCCTGCCACAGCAAAGAGTCTGAGAATGTTGAAGGGAAGATCCTAAGTGGATTCTGCCTACTGTGGCATTGTAGGTACAGCTCTCCACATTGTCTCCACATGACTCATCATCTCCTAACTGTGGCCAAAGTCTGAATGACACTAGGGAAAAAGAGTGGAAATCAGGAACATTCGCTACTGACTGCTTAGCAGAATCTTACTTAGGAAGAAGGACAGTGAGACTCCGAGATTAGGCAGAAGCTCCCAACAGAACGGAGAGCGTGTGATATGGAGAAGAAGGTTTCTAAGCTCCTGGGATTGCCCTCCAGCTCTCTGTCTCCTCCATGTCCCAGGCCTTCCTCCTGCAGGAGCAGCCGAGGCTTTGACTAGGCTTTGACCGGTGGTAGGCAGCTGGGGAAGCAGGTTGTTGCCTCTGAGCCAGCATGCACTGTGAGAGTGACTTGCCCCTGGCGCAGCTGCTGAGTGAGAATTTTTCTCTCTGGCTTAGGAGAGGGCAGAGCTGGGGAGGAGCTATTCCTTCTTTTTAGAAGAACCAGGTGAAAGGATGGTGAGGCAGAGAACAAAACTAATTTCAAGGACAAAAAAGAAATAATTGTACATATTTTAGTCCCTATAGGGCAGGTTGGTGGTGGAGTCCTGATACAGCAGGAGTCCTGTTGCCAGAACATTGTTTGGGGCCTGAGATTCTTTATTTACTTATTTTGCATTGATTGTGTCTCATGTGTGCCTTAACCAGGGCTTAAGCTTAAGTTGAGCCAGTGACCCCTTGCTCAAGCCAGTGACCTTGGGCTTCAAGCCAACAACTTTGGGCTCAAAGGGCTTGAGGTCATGTATATTATCCCACACTCAAGCCAGCGATCCCACTCTCAAACCAAGGAGCCCACACTCTAGCCAGTGACTTCAAGGTTTCAAACTGGGGCCCTTAGTGTCCCAGGCCGATGTTCTATCCACTGTGCCACCACCAGTCAGGCCTGGGAATCCATCTAACATAAAATAATTGCAAATTTTCACATACTAGTTGTACTATTGGTATTTCTCTATTAAGAAAGCAGGTATTGACAAAAACTATTTTAAGTAACTCTGTTAAATAGATTTGCATCAGGTAGTATTTATTTAGTCTATAACTGGTGTTTAAGCACTTTGTTATAACTCCATGGGCCCCCATAGGTGTCTGGTCTGGGTAAGGTAGGTTTTCCCACCGCACACACACATGCACGTACACACACACAAATACACACATATTGCATTCTAATGATCAGCACAAAATGCTCCAATTCCTGCTCTGGGAGAACTCAAGTAACTATTTTCTGATTCTTTTCCCAGCCTTAGCCTCAACCCCAGGCAGAAACAATGCTCTTAGATAACAGCTTATGGTATCTTTATTTTACAAATAGGTGATGGTGCTTCAGTGCTCTTGCACATGGCTCAGAGACCACAAGGGAGTCTGCAGATAAATTCCAGCCACATCAGCCAGAGTGCCCACAGGGCCCTCTAGTCACATGCTCTACCTGCAAGAGCCATGGACAGAGCACAGACCACAGCTAAGACAGGGTTGGGCTCGCACTGAAGGCTCTTTCCCCACATTTGTTCTGTGTGCTACTGTGAGGGTTTAGCTAGATAATAAGCCTGCCTGCCTGCCTGTGGTTGGGGCCCTTTAGTTTTCTATCTCTAGATGCCTTTTTTTGGAGAGCTACAGGTCACTAGTTAGAACATGCTGAGCCCCAGCAGTGCTGGGCTATAGCTTTGTGGTGGGCATTTGGGGTGCTTATTTAGAAAGAGGCTCAGTACTGCTCCAAGAAGCTCAGGAAGAGGGAGCTCAGGAAGTCTGAGCTGTGAAGGATGCTTGTTCTGGTTGGGAAGTAAATTGATGGTCACCCTGGAGGGAAGGGGCCCTGAGCTCTGATGCAGGCGCGAGTGCTCAGCGGGTTACAGATGGTTTCAGTCATGCTCTGGTTACATGCCAGTGTCCCAGCACCACCCTCAGCTACTTTGTCTGTTCCAGGAAAGCTATATGCTGTTGGGGGTTACGATGGGGCTTCCCGCCAGTGCCTGAGCACCGTGGAGCAGTATAACCCAGCGGCCAATGAGTGGACGTACGTGGCGGACATGAGCACCCGCCGCAGCGGTGCAGGTACGGGGGGAGCCTCAGGGTGCAGGCTCTGTCTGATCTACTCACAGGTGGGTCTGGAGAACCGACAACATTCTACCTTCTTAACCTCCCTCTTCTTTCCTTTCAATATCCAACCCCACTAGTACCTCGGAGCTTGACACAAGCACTTAGAAGTTAACCTTTCCCTGGGGATCACTTTGCTAGAAAATGGATGAGATAATATTCTCTTCATCATCTCTTCCATTTCTGTGGAGATGTCTGCATCTCTCGAAAACAAAGTCTTGACATATTCATCATGCTCTGTCTTGATAAGGACTTTCTGTGGCAATTTATTTTATCCTCACCACAGCCCTACGAGGTAGACACAGTATTCATTTCACTTAGATTAAGAAAGCAAGTCAGCCGGGACCGAGCAGTTTGCTCAAGGTTTTATCCTTAGTAGCTGGCAGAGTCATGATTTCCACTCAGATCTGCCTTGCTTTGAAGTTAGCTTTTTTGACCTCCAAATTATTAGTCTCTTTCTAATAAAGTGGCAGGAGCAGCACAGATATCCAGTCTTTAGTGGAAAAGCTAAAGCTTGCCTGTCTAGAGTCTCTGTCTGCGGGTTGCAAGCGAAGCTATTGGTGTTCATACTTGGAGGTAAATGTATATCGCCCCCCACTTCCTTCTCCCTACTTCAACCCATTCCCCACGTGGGAAGAGCATGGCTTCCGCTCTCATTTCCTCTGGGAAGACTAGCGGCTGTGTGGTTCTTTGGAATTTTCCAGGAAGTGGACCAACATTCCCTTCCTCCTGTTCTGTCTTCCCCCATCATCTCAGAAGCCCGAAGGAAAGGGTCTGAGAGGCCCTGGAGACCGGCCCTGGCTCTCTGTGCCAGTTCCTGTGGGGGGCGGTGACCGCTGACCAACCATGGCCTGGTGGGAAGGTCCTGGACTTTCAGGAAGGGAAGCCACAACCGGGCTTCCCCCGCCAGTGTCATTCCTTTCTCTTTTTGTATATTTGAAGATTGAGTTGTCATCTTATTTTACAGTACGAAACACATGACTACTTCCTCAGTATTCCTTAAAAATCATGCCATTTTAATATTTTTCAAGAGCCTTTGTGGGTTCACTTGTTAGAAAAGAAAAAGCCATATGATTCCACTTCTGGAGCTTTCTGTTTAGAATGTAGTTTTTGGGGAGCTTGCCTCTGCTGATCCCGTTGGGTTGGCACTTCCTGAACATGCAGCAAGTGGTGAAAATCCGGAGGCCCGGGCTGTCTGCTGGGTTTGCTTGCACTTGCCATGTGCCTTTGGCAGGTCCCTCCTTCTGGCCTCTTGTTCCTGAGATGTGCAGTGAGTGGGTTGCAGTAGAGGTTCCCTTGGGGCCAGTTCAGTTCACCAATCACATGGTTCTTCTTCCTTCAGAGAGCTCTTTTGGTAATTTTGGTTTATGGAGTCTTGGTCGAGTCTTCTTTGTACTTCTTAGAAATCCTCTGTGTGACTTGAGGTATAAGAACAAGTGTTTGAAGCCCAGTGATTCAGGGACAGCTCAGCAGGAGGGGAGCAGCACATACTGCAACTTGTGGTTCCTTCTAGAAATGTCTAAGGAGGAGGTATAGAACCATGAGCACAGACCTGCCTTAGGAAGTTCAGGCTCATCTCGTGGTCAGAGCTGCATGTGGAGGCCACACGGCTCTGTGTCTGCCAGTGCCCTGTCTGTTCAGGGGTTACTGCTGTGTGGTGGTCACCCTAGCTGATCCTGCCTGTCACCTGGGCTGGAAGCCCTGGATGGTCACAGGTCTACTGCCTGTGTTCCAGGGAGGCACAGTGACCGGGACTTTGGCTCTGGTCTTTCTCTCAGAGGTGGGCTTTCCCGAGGCTCTTAAGGTCAGTCAGCCTTTCATCACTGCTGTTTCATACTTGTAAGGTTTGGGAAAGCCTCACCTCTGGAGTTGGCAACCCACTTATGTGTGATAATGGGCGGTCATGAGGGTGAGGACCCAGAGACTTGGACCTCTGATTGCCTGAGAAGCCCCTGTGGCTAGGCTGTAGATCCAGGAAACCTCTGCGTGGATGTTTCCAGTGGACACTACAAAATGATAGTGGTGCCCCGAGTGCCTGGAAGGCTGCTTGCTTCCGCAGCAGGGTGTGGGCAACTGCCAGCAGATACTTGTGGAGAAAGAGGCCATTTCTGGGTCCTAGCGTGTGCTAATTCCTGCTGTGTGGCGGAGTGGAAGGCCAGGTAGCTTTGGAACACTGAATTTTATTATCCTAAGCCCATGAGATAGCCATTGTTGATATAATACTGCCATCTGCTGTTGGTGTGGGGCAACTGCGAGGAAGCTATAGCCAACCAGCATAATTGCTGAATGACATTTTACATATTTTGTCATTCAGACAGTATTTGAGAACCTACTTACTACCTACTTTCAGGCACAGTGAAACGTGATAATACACACATGGTCTTTTTCCATATGAAGTTTATATTCTAGGAATAAAGTCCTTGGGTCTAAAATTTGGCTACGCATCTCAATCACTTGAGGTCCCTTTTCTCATTCCCGAACAGTACCGGGGAGTGAAGTCCTGCAATCTGTTCTCAAAGAGGTCCCTGCTGTCTGGGACAGGCCTGTCTGTGCAGTACTGGGTGCACTGGGCTGCTGACTAGTGCAGCCCGCACTGTACAGTGGGAGATAGAGGCCCAGAGGGGAGGTTAGAGACGGCAGGCAGAACCCAGGTTTCTGGGGTACTGTGCCACCATCCTCCTTTCTGGCTTTTTTCTTGACTTGTATTAAAGGATTTTTTAAGTTTATGTTAAAACCTGCAAATGATGCAATTCTGGCACTCAACGAGGCCTAGCAACACTGAGTGATCTAATGCCCCTCTGCCAGCGAGGAGAAGAGCAAGGAGGGGTGGGAAGAACAGCTGCTTCCGGCCAAGCAGGGAGGTCTCACAGTGATGATCTCAGCACACCTGCTGGGTGGCCAGTTTCCACCTCTGACTCTGCTCAACTGATAAAGGCTGAGTAATAAAAGTAATGTAACAGCGAAGAAAAACTAGGCAATCTAGAAAGGCAAAAGGAGAAGAAGTATAGTTTTACTGCTTAGAATAACTACTTTCAATGTTGTAGATGGGGTTCTTTCAGTTCTTTTTCACCTTTTTTCTTTGTATAACCTCCACCCCCATTTATTTACACACACGTATCATGTATATGCACAAATATAAAATATATTTTTTTGTTTCTTTAAGTAGAAGTGGGGTCATATTTGCTTTATATTCTGATGTTCACAGGCTGACAATCATATGAGGTGGCAGGGGATCATTATATTTATTTTCCAGATGAGGACAGTGAGGTCTAAGGGAGTAAAACAGCACCCCCATGTCACCCTGCTGGTGATGGCTGTCCAAGACTGGGTGCCAGGCCCCCTGGTTTCCGGTCACTATAGCCAGCCTGAGGCTGGGACACTGTGCTCTGCCTTTTAGGCGTTGGGGTCCTCAGCGGTCAGCTGTATGCCACAGGTGGGCATGACGGGCCCTTGGTGCGGAAGAGTGTTGAGGTGTACGATCCTGGAACAAACACGTGGAAGCAGGTGGCAGACATGAACATGTGCCGGCGCAATGCAGGTAATGTGACTGCTCTCTCTGCCTCGCCTGAGAGAGGGTTTTCCTCCCTGAAAACCCTAGCTCTAAAAGACAGGCAGAAGGGACGGACTTCCAGGGCCTAGGGCTGGGCTTGTACCGTGAACAGGGAGTGTCCATTTGCTGGTAGGCTCTGGGCTAGGGGCGAAAGAGCTTGGAACCCAAAAGCTAGCCACAGAGCCCACCACTTAGATGCAGAGGGTTCCTTCCCTCTCAGTGAAGGGTGATGACTTTCACTGCACAGAGACGGACAGAACCGTAGGAAAGCCCGCTGGTTGCCATCCAAAGTGCCTGTACACAGGGGCTTTGTTGGACACAGGGCTCTGGGGACATGGCCAGGCAATGGCACTTGGCTTTACCTTTTCCTTGCCAGTACCTGCCTGTGAGAACCTCTCACTTCCCGCTTGAAACCAGTCTCCTTCCTTTCAGGGGTCCCTGTGAACGGATCTATGATTCGTTCTCCAGTAGACCACTTCCCTTATTCTCTTCTTCTCTACCCTTTTTCTTTCCATAGGAAGGGTTCACCTTAGAGTGTTTAAGGTTTTATTCCTAGAGCCTGACACCCTCATTAAACTATTTTATCTTCGAACTTCGCTCTCTGGGACATGACGTGTGTTGGCATGTGTGCTGTAAGCCTCTTCACTCTGTGAAAATGTTGGCTTAGCCCAGCTTCCCAGGGTGGAAAGACAAACAGGTGACTCTCAGGCAGATTTATTTCCTTTCCAGTTCTACTCAGTTACCTGTTTGCTAAAACCCAATGGTCACTGACTTGTTGAAACTGTACACAGAGGAGAGTTTATTAATTTTCCATCGTCTAAGCGGGCTGTAATATAATGTGTCATTTGGCCTTAAGCCACATGAGTGAGGAATTCCAGAACCTTCAAGACAGCTAGTCTATCTACAGTCTGAGAATTGAATTTAGGTATAAATGTGTGTATGTACACACATTCACATAGAGATATTTCTACTTTTAATAACAGAAATTGAATCACTCTGTAATACTGTTTGATAACTTGCCTTTTTAATCCACTTTACAGTCTTTCATGTATATCTTATTATAACAATGAATATATTTACATCATATTATTTTAAATGCCTATGTAATAATTTAAATAACTAATCTACTATTGGACATTCTAGGTTATTTCCATTTTTATATAACTGATACTTTGGCTATTATAAATGGTCCTTATAGTTGATCAATACATACATTTAAATTATTTTTTCAACTAAAAGGCTGGAAGTGGGATTTTGGGGGCAGAGGGAGCATGTGTGCTCTCGACACCGTCCGGGAGCCTGGGGCACTTCGTACTCTCACCAGTATTTGAGAGTATCTTCGCCACCACTGATAATTACTACTTTTTGAGCATCATCAATCCCTTACTCTAGTTTTGAAAAGATACACAGTATATTGGACTACGGCCTTTCAAAGACTTGCTGAGCAAGAATTAGATTTTTCTTTTATGAGTTCCTGCTGATGAGACCTTGCCCCCAAAACAGCTCACTCTGAGATCCGGGTGGGCAGAGTGCCACATCGCTGGGAACCATGTGTGTATTTAGACCACAGTTATGGGAAAGGGTAGCAGACACTACCATTAGCACCCCACTTTATGGATATAGTAGGGTTTATCACAGAAACACTTACAAGCAGAATGATAGCGGTGTGCATGAAATCCCCTGCACTGTCTCATTCTGTAGCTCTGGACATGTGAGGTCTGCGCACACCGGTGCCCAGCACTCCATAGAAAGGGGCCTGTTCCCATCACTCTGCATATGATAGAGTCGGCAGCAGGAAACAGCCGGAAGCTTGCGGTAGGGAAAGCTCCCTGGTCAGGGTCAGAGGAGGCACCGTGTTAGGAAGGGGGACCTCAGAGCCCAGTAGCTGGTGTCAGTATGTACTGCTGTTGAACAAACAGACCTGTGGGCAGATTCTCTTGTGTGCTACCCCGAAGGAGAGAGAGGGCCTCCTGGGTACTCCAGACTTATTTGTCTCTTACCCATCCCGGTTCCTTGGTGCTCCTGCTCTCTGTTTCTCACGGCTTCTGCTTGATTCCCAGGGGTCTGTGCAGTGAACGGGCTCCTGTATGTGGTTGGAGGGGATGACGGATCCTGCAACTTGGCTTCAGTGGAGTACTACAATCCCGTCACCGACAAGTGGACACTGCTGCCAACCAACATGAGCACAGGGCGGAGCTACGCAGGTCAGAGGGCCCCACCCCAACCCCACTCTACACTAGGTGCACAGGGTGGGGCGGGGTGACCTTGCTCCATTTGGGATGACAGATAATTGTCACATGTCACCACTCCTCCATTCTGTGCTCACCACAGGCACCCATAATTAGCACTTGCTTCCCTAGCAAACCTGAGTATACCCTCAGAAGTCCTAACACAGTATTTCAGGGACCTCTTCCAGGTGATCTAAGTTGTCATAACAGGCTTTAGAATGTTATTGCCATTCCTGGTTTGTTTTGTGCCGGTCTTCTAGGTGGAGCAAGATACAGTTCTTGCTTTCCAGAAATTAAATTGGAGAGATAAGACCTGCCTACACAAAACAAGAACTACGGGATGATGCACACATATGTTCTGTATGTAATCAATGCACTGTACAGACTTTAGGACATGACAGGTGAGAGCGGGCAGAGCCAGGGGGCACTTCCCGGGAAGATGGGCTTGATCAACCTGTCAGGGCTATCACAGTCACACAGAAAGGGAAAGCTTCCCTTTGCTGTTCCTCCTCCCTGGACCGTGGTGCAGTGTGTTAGGTGCAGTGTAGGCATTTGCTCACGTGTTTTCAACATCCCTCTGGTCGAAGGGGACTGTTTTCCTTCAATGTTACAGATGATGAAACTGAGGTTTAAAGAGTTTGAATAATCCGCTCAAGTGCACACAGCTAACAAATTGGTAGGCAGAATTCAGACCCAGGTCTGACTCCTAAGCCTGTGCCCTTCATGTTACCCTGGCTCAGGGTTGGGGAGAAAAGAATTCCACACAAGAGGTTGAAGGGAAGAGTGAGGCAGGAGGCCTGTTCCTGGGGAATGTGTGGGGCGGGCTTGGTGAGGTGCAAGCGTAGGAGTGGAGCGGGTCCTGCTGAGGTCAGACAGATACATTTATATATATGTCTGCTGTCGGGAGACACATGCATCCCCATCATACAGCCCAGCTCCCTGTGTCTGGTCTTCCAGAAGCTGGGATAATTAGGGCTAACATGTATTTTTTGAGCACATACAAGGTGCCAGGCATAATCCTAAGTATTTTATTATACATTATCTCACTTAATCTACATAAGGACGGCTCTGATGGTACTCTTATTCCCATTTTGTGTTAAAAAGGTCAGTCCTTCCTTGTTTAGATTTTAGGGCAAAGGAAGATTGGGCCTTGCAGACTCAAAGGGGTTTGTATCATCATCACAGTCTGTCAACACAAGGCTTTAATTTCAGTGAATTTATTTTACTTTTACTCCTTCATTTAGGATTTTTATCTACTAAGTAGAAAAGATTTTCCTGACTTGTGGTGGCACAGTGGATCAAGCGTAGACCTGGAACACTGAGGTCGCCGGTACAAAACCCTGGGCTTGCCCAGTCAAGGCGGGAGTTGATGCTTCCTGCTCCTCCCGCCTTTCTCTCTCTCTCTCTCTCTCTCTCTCTCTCTCTCTTTTCTCTAAAATGAATAAATAAATAAAAATAGTAAGTAGAAAAGATTTTAGTTCCTGGCTTGGTGGCTAAATGGACAGAGCATCATCCCGGCACACCGAGGTTGTGGGTTTGCTCCCTGGTCAGGGCACGTGCGAGAGAAGTATGCAATGAGTGCACAACTAGAGAAAAGGAACAACTAAGTGGAACGAGTTGATGCTTCTCTATCTCCCTTTCTATTTCCCTTCCTCCTTTTCTCTCTCTCCTTCTCCTCCTCCTCCTCCTCCTTCTTCTTCTTCTTCTTCTTCTTCTTCTTCTTCTTCTTCTTCTTCTTCTTCTTCTCTCTCTCTCTCTCTCTCTCTCTCTCTCTCAAATCAATGGAAAAATTAAAAAAAAATTTAAATAGAAAAGATTTTAGAGAAATTTTTGTCCTAGAGTGATTCTGTTCTCATGGTTAATTTCATTTTCTTTTTGAAGAAACGAGCAGGGCATTCTCTAGTAGGGCATGGGGCCTGTGAGGGACGCTCCTTGGCTCCCTGCTTGCATTACTGAGGGAAAGCTGAGGTGTGAGTGGTTAGAATTTCATACACATGCTGAGTATTTCGTGTCCATCTTTCTTGTCTGCTCACTCTAGGAAGGAGACATGCAAACATGCAATTTATCTTCAAACCCATTGACTGAGTGAATCTGTTTTCTTAAAATCAAAGAAAATGTCCTGAAACACAAAGATTTATGGACAAAATTATCATTGGAACATTATTTATAATAGCAAAAAACTGAGAAACTACTTAGTGTGAGGGAAACAGTTAAATAAACTGGAATATTGCCCTGGCTGGTTGGTTCAGTGGATAGAGCATTGGCCTGGTGTGCAGACATCCCAGGTTCAATCCTCAGTCAGGGCACACAGGAGAAGCGACCATCTGCTTCTCTCCCCTTCCTTCTCCCCCGTCTCTCTCTCTTCCCCTCTCGCAGCCAGTGGCTCAACTGGTTCTATCATCAGCCCTGGGTGCTAAGAATAGCTCAGTTGGTCCGAGCACCGGCTTCAGGCACTGAGGATAGCTCGGTTGATTCAAGCATTGGCCCCGGACAGGGGTTGCTGGTGGATCCCAGTCAGGGTGCATACAGGAATCTGTCTTTCTATCTCCTCACCTCCTCTCACTTAAAAAAAAAACCTGGAATATTTATACAGTGAAAGTATTTTTAATGCCATGAGAAAATATTTTTGACAGACTGTTAGGTTAAAAATGGAGGATGCCAAATGTATGTACCATGTGAGCTTAGTCATGTGGTCCTGGATCATGGAGCATTGAATAGCTGCTGCTTAAGGATGTTGGAGTCAGATCTGAATTTGAATCCTAGCTCTGCCACTAGCCCTGGGACTCTGGGCAAGGTAATCAATCTGACTGAACCTCTGCTTTCTCATTTGTAAAGTGAGAATAAAATTATACCAAGCTTCTCAGGGCAGGTATGAGAGTGAAATGTGATTGTAGTTGGAAAGGGTTTATTTAGCACATGCCTCCGGGGCACACTGAAACCACTCAGAAATTTATTGTGATTATTATTAGAAGCTGGGAAATATTCCAAAAAGGTAATGTTGATTCTCTGTATGAAGGGATGAAAGTTTTTTTTTCTTTTTTACTTTGTGTTTCTCTGCATTTTTCAAGTTTTCCCATAATGGAATATTTTACTTTTATAATAAAAAGAAAAGTTCATATTAAAACACTACAGGTGCTGGCCAGGTAGCTCAGTTGGTTAGAGCATCATCCCAACATGCTGAGGTTGCAGGTTCGATCCCCAATAAGGGCACATATAAGAATCAACCAATGACGGCAGAAATAAGAGGACCGACAAGTCTAACAAGCTGATGTTTCTCTCTTTTTGTTCTCTCCCTTCCTCTATCTCTAAAAAATCAGTTAAAAAAATGCAGGAGGCTGCTCTAAAAAAAAAAACCACCTGGCAAAAGGTAAACCTGATGTGCAGGCAGGGTGTCCCCAAGGTCAGGCACGGTGTCCCCAAGGTCAGGCAGCACATCTGGGTCTGAGGACTCAGCTTCCGCTGCCAATAAGCTTTTTTCTGTACTTTTATCTAGAAATGAACATGAAATGAATTTTGTAGCAGAATTTCACCATTGGGATATCCTAGGGTTTCTTTTAGCAATGCTTTCTTAATTTTATCTTCAACCAGAAGATTTTGTAGTCATGAGAATACATTGAAATAAGGGTCCAGTTACCATCATACCTGTAGACCCTGCCTGTAAGGTAGTGTTTTGTCCAGATGGAGGTACAGAAAAATTCATAGATGCTTGTTTAAATATGAAAGGAGACTATTTGTCTCAGGCATAAAGAAGTTAAGGGTGGGTGTGGTGGCTCAGACTGTCATTGAAGAACCAGGTGTCTCCTCTCTTTTCTGTTCTGCCAGCTTTATTAATAGCTTCTTATGCCCCTTGCTTGCATGAGCACATCAGGCAGGGCCAAGGACAAAGCCGAAGTTGTAGCACTGGCAGGCTTGCATTTACAGTCATGTTGGCCAGGACTGGATCACATGGCACTTCCAGCTGAAAGGTAGTCTGGGAAGCTGAGCTCAGACTCACTGGTCAGTATAGGAGAGGACAGTAAGTAAGAGGAATGTTGTCTGAATCAACCTACAGTACCTGCCACGTGGCATCAGTCCAGTACAGGGGATTTCAGGGTCATACGTGGATTTTCAAAGTTAGCTGTTGAATAGGGTTCAACTTGGCTGAAACTGCAACACATGAAGACCTGTCTTAAGGTAAGGAGGCTACACTGCAGCTGGTGGCAGAGGTAGGATTGCAGTTCAGGATTTTTTACTTCCAGGAAGTCAGTCTGTTCTTTCTGGGTCATTGCAGTACCTTTTAAAAGTAGACATGAATCACTCATCACTTCTCTTAAAGTGATACACACTTCAAGCTGTGGAGTGGCTTCTGGGTTTCCAGTGAGGGTGCTGAGAGCATCGTTAAGCTGAGTGCTGCGGTCGGGCAAGGGCATCGTTACTATAAGGGCTGAATTTGTGTGATGACGTGGGCGAGACCACTAGTCTGTGGTGTCAAGGGACTGTGCTCGTGGCTTCAGATATCTGTGGGAACGTGGCTGTTCGAGTGGGCAGCAGCCAGGTGCTGGCAGCCTGAGCCCACGGGCCCTTTGCCTTGCTGTGGTGCAGGGTGTCTTGGATTCATGGACTCCTTGGGGCTCTGAATACCTTTGGGAAGGCTGAAATGATCACTTTCTCCCCCTTTTATCTTAGGTGTTGCTGTGATTCACAAGCCCTTGTGACCCCAACTCCCACTGCCAGGAGGTGGGGAAAGGGAGGGGTGCTGCCTGGGGCTCAGAACAGAGGGACCATGACGGCCGGATCCCACTCGCTGGGAGAGTCTGCAGTGGAGCGAGAGCCGCCTCCTCCGACTCGGCTGCGTAGAGTCGGAGTGAAGACTGGGGACCCACCTCCTGCACCCGTGAGGGGCTTTGGCCTCTGTCCCAAACAGTGGGTTCCTGATAGCTTTGGGCCATATCTTTTGGGCATTTGTATGTTTCTACAGGGACAATATGTATGGGAGTATGTGTGTGTGTGTGTGTGTGTGTGAGAGAGAGAGAGAGAGAGAGAGAGAGAGAGAGAAAGAGAGAGAGAGAGAGAGAGAGAGAGAGAATATGTATGTGTTTAGAAAATCGTGTCTCATTAAATTGGGGGTGGGGTGTTACATTCTACTGGATTTCTGTACTACTGATTCTTCCGCTGTGCTAAAAATCAGATCACAGAAACCTCTCTTCTGGATTTGCCCCGTGGGCACTCTGAGACTACTTCAGCTGCTGTCTCCTGAGGTCCAGTTGGATAGGGATGGCCAGCAGTGACCGGCAAAAGAAGCAGTGCTCTGCCCATGCCCACACACTGGCCTTGACTACTGGCCTGCCTGCAGGAGAGGCAGGTGTTCTCAAAGCTGCACTGCGTCCTCTGTGTGTAGACTAGGAACAGGTGGGTCCCCGGCCCGTCGGCTGGGTGCTGTTTGTTCCTCAGGCTCTCCTACAAGAACTGCTCAGTCTTTGGCCTACTGGTCTATGATGTCATGAACTCCAGGTTTGGAGATTTTGTGTCTCTTCAGCTGGGAAAACTAGCTCTTCAGAGGAGACACATTAGGAAAAAATGTACACAAAAAACAAAGAAACCAAAGTGGAAAGGCTTCAGTCCCTGCCCATAATAGTCTCGGAGAGAATCCTACTTCTGAATTTTTTCAGGATGTGGAAGTCCCCATTGTACTTATTATCCAGGAGTAATTACTCACAATAACCCATTTACCCTCAGAAGTGTACTTATTCAGAGAATAAGTAAAAGGTCACCCTACCTCCAAACTCAAGGATAGATTTGTCCCTGTGTTGGGTGGGGTCACGTGTTATTCAGGGGAACATGGGTGGCTTCAAAGGAGTATAGTGGCTGGGGCGGGTCCTCGGCACTTTGTGATGATGGTCAAATCTGATATCCGTGTCTTCCTGTCCTCGTGCTCGCCCCCTGTCCCAGGGCCTGTGCTCTCTTCCTCTCCAGCCCTCAGAGCACTCCCTCCTCCTGGCTCCCCTGTGGGGCAGGAGATGGTGATAGCCTACATGTGTGATCTCGCTCAGGGACACTTGCATTTTAAGAGAGGAACTAATAAGAACTTTGCTAATTTATAGGACAAATGATTAATGACAGAACTTGAAGAATCTGGAGGAGGGGGTATTTGAAGGTCATGTGCATTAAAAAGGAACCTTAAGGCTGTGCTGTTCCTGAACCAGCAAGTTGCTTATGCTGGAATTTCTCGCATAAGGAGGGAGGTCCTGTGTCTGGAGAACAGTCTTACACCTTGGACGCTGGTGTTTACCTTCCATGAGGAACAGAGGGGCTTGATGAACCCTGATATTGGACTTCTGATTCATCTGGACTCCTTCCAAGAAGATATTACAGGAGACTGGCATTCCCCCTATCTCCCCCTCAGTTAGAAATCCAGGATCTTCCCTAGCTAGTTGGCCTGGCCACTCTGTATTTACAGTATATTTATTGTGCACTAAACACTGAACTCTCTTGAAGATGAAACTTCTGGTGTTGAGCAGATGTTATTTCAGTAAGACTTTCGGAGAGGATCAAGGCACCCAGAATTTTTAGTAGCCTTGGGAAGAGGCTAAAATACCCAGCTTTGCTGGGCCTGGAAGAAATGTCTCCAAAGGGATCAAGGCGAGCTTTCAGCTGGGTGCTCTGCCCTCACCCAGCGCTGAAGGGGACTGTTGTCCGAGCTCTGCCTGGCTCTGGATTGGAAGCTGATGGAGTAAGCCTTTTGTTTCAAATGTTCTTCCTCCTGATCTGAGGAAGGGTTGGGATTTAGTTGTGGTGTGTGTCAGTGTGGGTGTGCAGGTGTGTTTTGGGGATAAAGGTAAAATTGGGGTCTGATTGTGCTTTTCACACAGCTTCTGGTTTCAGATGAAAGGTGAACTCCCTGTCCCCTCTCCCAGCACAGAGGAGGTGGATTCCATGCTTGTTTGTGTGTCTTCTTCCCAGAAGATTCCCTTCCCTGAAAGCTAGCAAGCCATGTTTTCTGTGCTGTCGGCTCCACCTCATGTCTCCCTTCCAAGGAAGCACTGCCCCTACTGGTAGCACTGCTGAGGCCATGTTCATTTCATCCTCATGTGTCCTTTCTCACGGGGACAGAACACTGGTATGTCATCACCAAAAAGCCAAACTGCTCTAACTGCCCACAGATGCCATCAGAAACTGGATGTCTCTTTATCACCAGGTACTATTCTCTCTCCACAGTGGACACAACAGACTTATTTTCAAGTCTGTGCTGGTTACGTGGTAGATGAATCCTCAGCCCCCATGCAGGTGGCCACAACTCCTTGTGAATGCAGCTTTGTCAGTGGTGTATCTGAAGTAGGATCACAGGGATGAAATGGAAATGTAGCCCAAGGGTAGAAGCAGCTATTTGGATACCAATTTAGGCTACAAAGAAGTCAGGTTCTGAATTCCAAAGTTATTTCTCATAAGTACCCAATGGCTTCTCCATCTAAAAAGTTGCAGTATTATGCAAATGAAAGTGACCTCATTTTCTGCTATGCAATAAGAATACTTCTCTTTCATGACAAACCAGTTGTAACATTCCCTAAGATGCTTTTTAAGCTGTCTTACTTTGATATCTGTTGTGTGATGTTAGTATATTCCTGAGCCAGATCCTTTCAAAGATTGCCTTTTTATAAAATTGAAGCTACAGCTTTCAGGCTAAAATTTTAATGTAGATATTTTTATAAAATAAATTTTCAGGATATTTGAATTGCTTTTTATTGTCCACGACAATGAAATGTTACGTTCTATGCATCATTCACTCTTAAACGCAGTCCATGCCTGTAGCTGTCTTCCCTTTGTGTCTTATGTTCCCAAAACTGATTTTTCAGTGACTCCAGAGAGAAAACACAATCAGTCGTGTTTCTTGAAACCCTTAGGGACTACGTTAAGTCAGACTTAGACTCAGCACTTACCCACCTGTGGCTGCTGTTTTGGAATCTGCTCTCCGCAGTTGTGAGGCTGGTTGGCCCATCTCCTGGCGGCTCTCCCTGCCTGGCACTGAGCCTGGCCCGCTGTGGCGCGGAGAAGCCCCGGAACACGGCCTGCCCTCCAGCACATGCTCTTGGGAGTGTCCTATGTCCAGTAGGCCAGTCCTCATTCTATTCCGTCTCCTTATTCTGGAGCTTCCAACCGCATAAAGCCTTTGCTGCCAGGGGATATCCCTTTTGGAAGCCTCCTGCCTGTGAACTTTAAAAGAGGGTCACTCTCATGATCCCCATTAAAAATGTGTCAAGCGTGTGCTTCACAGATGTGTATACAACACTTAAAAATTACTTGTTTTTTGAGTGTCTACACTCCGGGCTCTCTTCTGTGTATTTATCTTCCATTAGCCTCATTTTAAAAAACTTTATTTTTTGATTATTGGGACGGGTGCCATTTGAATTGCCCCCGCGCTCCCCATTTGCACCTTGTTGGGTCAAGTGGGAGGTTGAACAGACTCATGTTCCAGCTAGCTGGAGTTTTTAAGTGTTTGCCTGGAGAAGCAAGGGGAGTGGAATGTATTTTTTGTGTGTTTGCACTGCTTAGAGTCCTAAGCCCCTTAAGTTCAGCTGTGCTGTACATCTACTGACCAAGCAGCAGAGCTGGCAGCTGTCCCAGCATTTGGGAATGGAAGAAGCTTCTTCTGTGGTGATGATCACAGCCTCATCATGGGACTCCCTGTGCAGCCTCTGTCATGAGACTCAGTGACTCGTGGGTCAGCCATGGCAGGAATGCACGAGACTGTGGCATTTGGAGAAACAAATTGCTCTCCTGCTATGTTCTTGCCTTTGGTTATGAAATTTCAAATTATTTTTTTCCCCTTTCAGTGGCAATAAAGGACCATTGCTAGACTTCTTGTTTAATTTGTATATGATGTGTAAAATACCTTCTTTGAAGGAACACTCAAGACACTGAATGTGTATGTCTGTGTGGGTGCACCCTGTCTGAGAGGTTGTTCATAGGCAGGCAGACTTGGTCACCGACACCCATACAACACATTGCATAGGTAAGGTCCTTGATCTGGTGTTTTCTGCTCAGACATTAAGGACTATATATCTTATAAAAGAACACTTGTCACATGCTTGATCAGTTACAGTGCTAGCTAAAGAAACAGTCCTTCAAATGTATTATTTTAATAGGAATGATATTCTAGTTTCCCATACTTTGTTACTTTAATTTTAATAAAAGCTGAACTGTGAGAACCTTTCTCAGTATTTCATTTCTGTAGTCCACCTTCTCCACTATGTCTCAGATGTGAAAAAAACACTTATTCCTACGTGTCTTCAGATATAATTTTTTTTCTCTTTAGGTTGGTTGAGAGTCGTCCTGGAGTGTGGAGGTTGCTGGTTCAATTCCCCGGTCAGGGCACATACAGGAGCAGCTCAATGTTCCTGTCTCTTTCTCCCTACCTCTCTTAAACAAACAAACAAACAAACAAACAAACAAACAAACAAAAGAACTTCTGGAGAGGGTCTGAGTTCCATTGTCCTGTTCTCTGACCCAAGAACAGTGTCAGACGCACAAAGACCTCCTCTGTGAGGCCTAGAGAAGCCAGTCCCTCCAGTCAGTGTTCAGTGGCCCGGGCGAGTGCCTGCTGGTCATGTGAGGTGGGTGTGCTGGTTCAGGCATGAGGAGGAGGAGACAGATTCAGCTGTAAGTAAAGATTTTTACAAGTTTGTTAATGCCCCTAGAGATTTTGTAAGTATTTTCTAATGTTTCATTATTAAATATATAAATATTAACTATATTTTCTTTTATATATATACATATATATACAACTATTAACTATGTTGGTTTATAAAATATCAACATATATGAAATAATAGTTATAGCTGACATCTATGGAATACTTACTATGTGCCAGACACCTTTCTAAGTGCTTTACTTATTATCAATGCATTTAATCCCCATCGCAGTCTTCTGAGTTACTATTATCTTCATTTTACAGATGAAGATAAGAAATTCGGAGAGGTTAATCAACTTGCCAAAGGTAGCACTGGCTGCAGAAGGATGGAGCCACTCGAGTCTGGGCCCCTAGTCCTCTGTCCCTTCATCTTTGAGGAGGTGAGGGGGACAGGGCATCCTGAGGAGCGCCAAGGAGATGTCGGCTCCAGGGGCCCCTGGGAAGTGCCAACATGGTTCAGGAAAAACACCGACGCCCAAGTTTTCAGGCCACTTGGACCAAAACTGCCCCCATCTTTTATTGCTGGTAAATAATCATATTTGTTACTATGACGATAGTAGCAGTAGCCACTATTGACTGTGCTTATTCTGTGCCAGACACCCTGCTAAATGCTTTGTAACTTGGCCTTTAGTCCACAACCTCCAAGGCAGGTGGCACTGCCCCTTTGGAGGTGGGTGTTTCCTATTGGCTGTCCTGCCTCACCCCTTTCCACACTCCTCTTGCTTACCTGTGGTCACAGGGAGCTGGCTCTGGGGCATAGGATGGCCATCTAAATGGGGCCTCACCGTGTGGGAGGTGAGCCTCTTCAGAAGACTCGGCTCACCTGCAGCGTGTCAAATCTGCCTGCTCAGGGTCCTGGGCTCCTACGCGGACTAACAAACTGGACAGGTCTGGTCCCCTTCAGGAAGGCGGTCACCGCCCTATCCCAGATGACAGATGGGCAGCACCGAGGGGTCAGGTCCAGCTTTAAGTTGAAGATTCCCACAAGATGAAAGGGGCCTCTTGGCTAGACCCCTCCCCACATTTGGGAAAGTAAGTTTTTAGCTCCAATAGGGCATAGCCTGCTTGGCATACTCTGCATCCTTGGTGCCCAGCATGTGGACACTTGGCAGAAATGCCCAGGAGACAGGCATGAAAGGGAGGACCAGGTGCTGAGGCCACCGCCGTGCCCCACTCCCTGCTGCCCTGGGCTGGCCTCCTGCCATACCGTCTCTTTCCCCCCTGTGTGAGGAGCCTGGTGCCTTGCCCTCCGCATCTACAGAACACAGCCTTTTTGTGACTGGGAGCCCCACAACCGCCCTGAAGGCTGCGGGCAGATAGGAATTTGCATCCTCTAGGGATGGAGAAGGCCCAGAGAGTGAATCCACTTATCTCAGGGTCTATCATAGTGATCAGTGAAGCAGACCCAGATAGAAACTACCAGCAATTTTGACGCACAATTGAGTTTGAGAACCAGCCTGAGGGCTGTAAGCGGCAGTTTTAGTAAACACAGTAGCTAGCGTTTGTTGTGTGTGTACTGTGTGCCAGGCCTTGTGCCGAATGCTTTACTTCCAGTTAACCCCCACAGTACATCTTGGAGGCAGATTATGCCCAGTTGACAGGATCACAGGGGTTAATTAACTGGCCCAAAGTAACAGAGCCATGAGAGGTGCAGCCCCATCCTCCTGTTGAGGCTGCTTGCTAAGTGTGTCTCCTCACATCCCAGAGGGCTGTGCCTTATGGGTGCATCCCAGAGTGAGGGGGTTGTGATGTCTGGCCCTCAGGGGCAAGCAGTGGGGCAGAGCCCAGAGCCAGGCTGGAGGCATGCTCTGCCACCAACTGGCTGCAGGCCGCCTATCAGGGGCCTGTTACCAGCTCCCAGAGTGGCGGGGGGGACTGAGGAACTAGTGAGTGCTGTTGGCAAAGGCCCTTTCCTTCCCCTTGACCCTCTGGGCCTGGTTTCCCTTTTCCCAGAAAAAGTTAGAGTGAAACAATATTTGGTAGTTTTTCTACTAACATTTTTCTAGTTTATAAATAGGGGCTTTTACCCTAACTTGCTAGTTTACTGGAATATAACACCTGTTTCTGTCTACCCCCCCCCCCCCCCCCCCCCCCCCCGTGATTTCCCGGAGCGCTCTGCATTCCCCGCTGGCTGTCCTTTCCTGCCAGGCGGCTTTGGCCATCATGCCCCATGGCAGGGCTCATGGGAAGGGGCCCCTCGCTGGGGTCCAGTCTAGCCCCTGTGTTTGCAGATGGGAAGATGGCCTGGAGCTGCAGAAAGGCAGCTGGCTGTTGTTCATGAGCCATTTCTAAGCGGACTCTTGGCGCCTAAGAGAGCCTGGTTCCCCATGAGCCCAGGGAGGGCTTGCCGCCTGCCTGCCGCCCTTGGGGTTGCTCTGGGGCTGAGGAACGGCAGTGACTGCAGGCCTGAGAGCCACGACCCCTCTGGGGTAGGACACAGAAGAGGGTGGGCCTGCCATGGCCCACAGGAGTCTCCTGTCCCGTGGTCAGTCCAACTTTGAAGGCTGCTCCAGGCTCTGGATGGCTAGAGGCCCGACTCCTCCTCAGGGGTCGGAGTCCTCCATTGCCTCCGGCGCAGGAAGCCTTGTTCACGGCTGTGTGACCTGCAGGGCACTGCTTCCTTCCTTGGACTCAGTTCCTCATCTGTAAACTGAGGACCCTTGTGTCCTTATGAGCATTTACTCCACACATGAGGCCCTACTCGCTCTCCCGCTCGACTGGTGTGCAGATGAGGCTGAGGCCCAGCGACAGTGCGAGCAGGGTCTGCACATACGTCTGTGGAAGTAGTTTCTGACAACTATGCCACACATTTTTAAGTTCTTTTTTTTCAGAGGGGGCACCTGGATCTGAACCAGGGACATTTTTAAGCTCTTAAGTCACTGGGCCCCAGTAAACACACATGCTATAGATGATTTGACAAATCCTCTCATTTTAAGTACTGTGAGGACTGGGAGAGTTGGTTTTAGACCTTTTTGCTTGCTTTGTTTGCCTTCCCTTCCCATTCCCAGCTCCCAGCTGCCTCTGAGCTCCCACTGCCCTTCCCAGGGTCGAGAGCTTTCATTTTCTCTTCACCTTGTGTTCAACAGCTATTCATGCAACAAGAAAGCATTCTGCATCTGCACCGTCCATGGTGCTGGGCACTTGAGACGCAGTTGCTGACAAAGCAGAGGAGCCCTGTCCACGTGAAGGTTAGAGTTTTGTAAGGGACACACTTGGTAAACAGGAGGTGCAGTACAGTGTGCTAGTAGGGCTGGGGAGGGGAGGAGAGGGAGACCTACCCACCCAGAGAGGGGGGGACAGGCTTTCAGAGACCTGGGAGAAAGGCTGTGAGCTTCACACAAAGAAGAGAGACTGAGACAGAGACAGATATGGGAACATAATGAGAAAGACAGACATGCACTCGTGTACACACATGCACACACATGCAGACACACAGCCAGAAAAGAGATGCCCCTTGTGCAGAAATACAGAGGCAGGGACCAGAGCGAGAGAGCCGGAATCATTTCTTAAGGTGGCAGAAGGGGCCTGGTCAGCCTGGGGCCTCAGGACCCACGCTTCAGGGCAGGAGATGGTTCAGTGTGACCTGCACTGAGGTGTGACCAGGGCTGTGAATGGGTCTCACAGTGGCAGTGTCCATTGTACGCCAGCTTGTGAGCTTGTGAAGATTACATGAGAAGACCCTAAAACTTAGTCACTCTAGACACCTAGGGAACCTGGGCCATTCAATGCGACCTCTAGAATGCGAGAGCTGGTCTCCTGCAGTGACAGTCATTGCTGGGAATGTCTTACTCCAGGACCTAGGAGTGTGAGTGGAGGGAAGAAAGACACAAGAAGGACTCAGCATCTTGTCTGGGCTCGGGATACTCCTAGGATTTAGTTTCTGAAGGAGGTCCCAGAGCGAACCAGTATGGAAAGGGCCTGATTTCACCGGGCAGCTACTTGTCTGCTTTCTTTTTGGCACAATTGTGTTCAAATCACTTGTTTTCTCCTTCCCTCTGGGTGATGTGAGGGCATATCTTGGGAGGGTACTGTCTGCTCTAAGAGCAGGCATCTTCCTGGCTTCAACCCCACTGACTCCAGGTAAGTGGGATTCAGTAGGCCTATGTGTAATTGTTCAAATGGTCTCATTTGATTCTCAAGCCCAGTGAGGTAGCCAAGGCAGGTACTGTTTTGTACAGTGTTTCTCTGCCAATTATGTGTGATGGTTACTGTCTCAATGCAATGGTTAGTGCATGCAAAACACTCTGCATGGTGCCTGCACATGGTGATTTATTAGTGGTAGCAATGGGGAATCCCTTTATACAGATGGGGAAACTGAGGCTAGAAACAGGTTAAGCAATTCACTCAGATTCCCAGTCAGTAAGAGCTTGGCCGTTATCACTGGGGACTGTGTTTGGCTCCTGTGACAGCATAATGACAATAGTGGCTTAACCAAAGAATGAGTTATTTTGCCCACGTAACCATAAGTCCAGAGGTAGATATTCCAGGGCTGGCAAAGCATTCCCTGATATCATTGGACCCCAGGTCCTATCTTTCTGCTCCTCCGTCCTTAGCACGTTGCAAGTCAGATGCTCCACAGCATCTGCACGTCTGCAAAAAGCCATGAAAACGAAGGGCGGGGGAGGAAGAAGAGGCAGGGCCTGTCAGGGAAGTGAAGCCCTTCCAGAAACCCCTAGGAGAGACCGCTTACACAGCCCATAGCATCCCCCAGGTGCAGGGAATTGGGAGAGGTGGATATTCTTTTTTGGGGCACATTACTGCTCCAAAAAGAGTTTCTCCTGGAAGAGAAGGGGAGGATGGATTTCGGATCGGCACCTAGCAATGGCGGTCAGTCACAGCTCCTGTTAGCCTCCTGACTCCAAGTGCCATGTTGCTTCCTCTCTACCTGTCAGCTTGGACTTGGCCTTCTGGGATCTGGAGTCCATACCCCGCGTATGCCCCTGCAGTTACTTTAGCTGGACACAGACCATCTGTGGGGCTCCTTGCCCTTGAGGGCTAATGAGGCTCCTTGTGTGCTGGGCATCTGCTGAGGGGGCGCAGAGTGGGGGTCCCGGGTGAGGGTCGGGCAGGGAAGGCTTCCTCTCAGGACCTCACTCAGCCATCTTTCTTCCTGTATCGGCACCAAGGGTGGATGTCCCTTTTGCAGGATGAGTGAGAAATCCTAAGCAATGGAGGCCTTTCGGGAGCCTGTCTTTGAGGCTTTAGGGACAGCTCATTTATCAGCCAAGGATGTTTTCCTGAAGCGCTGATTGAGGAGGCCTGTCAGCTGCAAGATCTATAACCTTTATCTCAAGAACGACCTGTGTGTGCAGCACCGTAAATCTTTCTGAGCCGCAAACCAGGAGGCGGAGGAGGATGAGATTTGGCATTGGCCTTTTGGAGGCAATTTCCCCAACCCTCTTGTTCTCCTGTCCTCTGAGATGTCCTCACATTTAACGGTGGCCCATCAAATGGTGTCTGGGCTGGCTGAGCTGAAGGAGGTCACAAAAATTATATGCACAGTCTGGTTGCCAAAGGGCTGTCCTAGGTCTGTTCTCAGCAGGCTAGGCTCGGATCACAGCCCTGGCTGAGGGGCAGGAGGGGAGACACAGAGCTGGGGAGGCCTGGGCCTCCTGGGCCAGGGGAGGGTGTGTGCAGCAGGGAGAGGGCTGAGGGAGAGCCAACGGGAGGATCTGCTCTCAAGGTATGGTTTGTCAATATAGCATAATTAAGACTCAGGCTCTGAGTTGGACAGTGTGGGTTTAAACCCCTGCCCACCGGTTACTGGCAGTGCGACCCTGGTAATAAAGCCAGGCCCTGCCCCAGTCAGCACAGGCGTGCCAGCACAGCAGGGAGGGACGGCATACTCAGGGAGGTCAGAGGCCTCTCGGGAGCCTACTCTGGTTCTGGGCCTGACCTCCACCTTCATAGGAGGTGCCATAGCCTGCATCTGAGGTGAGGGCCCAGGAGGGGAAGGCCGAGGCTACAGAGGGCATTCCAAATGTATTTTTCAGCCACAGATCTATCATTTTAACGTGACCTGACTTCCTATGTGAATGATTAACTAAGGAACAATCTGGCTTAGTGCCCGTGACTTCTGCCCAGGCTCCTGTACACAGTGAAGTGCCGGCAAGAGCCTACCTTAGGCGGTCCCCAGTTAGTCTCTGGCTTCTCCGGGCTGCTTCTGTCCTTGGCGTGGATTCAGTGCGTATCACCTCATTCAGTGCATATTTACTGAGCTCTTTCTGGCTGTCAGGATCTGCATCAACTTCAGAGATATGGTGATGTGAGAGGGTCCCTGTCCTCATGGGGATCATGCCGAGCTGTGCAGACAAAGTAACTCGGGATTATAACATGCTATGGTAACCATAAGCATGGGGAAAGTAAAGGGGCCAGTGAACACATACAAAGGAGCCAAGGAGGCATGCTGGTGGAAGCGATGATAGCTAAGGCCCTGCTTTGAGTGGCGGATGGGTGTGAACTGGGTGGAAGTTCAGCATGGCTGGGCCTGGACTATAAGGGCAGTGTTCAGAGATAAGGCTGGAGAGGTGTGCTGGAGTCATGTTACCAAGGATTGAAGCATTGGTGAGGAGGTATTTCTCTTTCTTGAAGTCCATGTAAGAACATTGGAAGATTGGAAGAGCCTTAGGTTGGATTCCCTACCCACCCCCCACCCCCACTCCATACTCTGAGATGCTCAGCTATTCCTGTAGAATGTGATTGGCGAGTGCTCTTGGCAATCATAGCCACGGAGGAGGGAGCTGAGCGGGGCAGAGGGAGACGCTGAGCTACCAGGCGATGCAGCCACAGCAGAGGCCACAGCCCTCACCTGGGAGCTCTGGAGCTGGGTGGCTTTTCAGTATTGTCCTGAGTTGACACAAAGGGGGACTAACTTTTGTATTTCTGTCAAATCAGTCATTGACAAAAAAAATAGATAAATTGAACTTAAAAATTAAAAACTTTTGTGATTTAAAAAACACCATCAGAAAAGTGAACAACCACCCACGGAATAGAAGAGAATATTTTCAAATTGTATATCTGATAACTATCTAGCATCCTTAATATCTAAAACATTCTTACAACTGAACAATAAAAAGATAACTCAATTTAGAAATGGGCAAAATATTTGAACAGACAGTTCTTCAAAAAGTTATACACATGGCTAATAAGCACATGAGAAGATGCTCAACAGCATTAGCCAGCAGGGAAATGAAAATCAAAACCACAGTGAGAGACCACTCCACATCCACCAACATGACTATATTTAAAAAGACAATAACAAATATTGGCCAAGCTGTGGAGAAATCGGGACCCTCATACATTGTTTGTGGAATGTAAAAATGATACAACTTCTTTGTAAAACAGTCTGGTAGCTCTTCAAAAAGGTAAACATAGAGTTACCATATGACCCAGCAATTTCACTCCTTGGTACATACCCCCCCAAAATTGAAAACATATCTGCACAAATACTTGTGCATGAATGTTCATAGCAGCATTATTACTACTAGCCCCAGAGTAGAATTCTCAATGTTCATTAGCTGATGAATGGATAAACATTTTTAAAAAAATGAAGTTCTGACACATGCTACAGCATGAGCAAACGTTGAAAACATTACGCAAAGTGAAAGAAGCCAGTCACATAAGGCCACAGTATTTGTGATTTTATTTATATGAAACTCATTTATAGGCAATTCCATGGAGACAAAGTAGGTTAGGGGTTACAAGAGGCTGAGGGAAGGAGGACAGGGAGTGACTGCAAAGGGGCTCGAGGTATCTGGAATAGATTTTGGGGGTGGTGAAATGTTCTGGAATTAGATAGTGATGATGGTTATACATCTTTGTGAATATATTAAACTCCACTGACTTGTTCTTTAAAAGGGGAGCTTTTATGGAATGTGAATTATAACTCAACAAAAAAGATAATTTTGTCTGCATGCCCCACATCCTACCCTGCTGGGTCATATAACCTTGGGTGAAACAGCTCCTTTTGATAGACAGCTATTTCTGGACAGGGGCTCAGCTGTGAGCCACTAGCAGAAGCACTTTAGGAGGCCAGGGGAATGAGTGTGCCCTGGGATCTGGGTTACACACCACAGCCTCCATGGCAGAAAGCATTAAGGGTGGGAGTGGCTTGGAGTTTTACCGTAGTGTGTAACCTTCCTGACAACCCTGCGGGGCAGGCATTATTATCCCCCTTTCAGATGAGTGAACTGAAGCTCAAAGAGGTTAAACAACTCACACAGGGTCTTGGTAGCTAGTGGAAATTTGGACGGGAGTGTGAGCTCATGCCGATCAGAGGCTGACAGCCATGTTCTTTGTTGATTCTAGGCTATTTTGTGCTCAATCATTCACAGATTTGTTTCCCCTGAAAAACGAATTGGTTTGAAAGTAGGGATCATGTCTGAACGTATCCTTAGCACCCAGTACACAGCATAAAGAAAGTGTTCAAAATTGTTTGTCGCCTGACCAGGTGGTGGTGCAGTGGATGGAGCGTTGGACTGGGATGCGGAGGACCTGGGTTCGAGACCCTGAGGTCGCCAGCTTGAATGTGGGGTCATCTGGTTTGAGCAAAAAGCCCACCAGCTTGAACTCAAGGTTGCTGGCTCCAGCAAGGGATTACTCGGTCTGTTGAAGGCCCGTGGTCAAGGCACGTATGAGAGGGCAGTCAATGAACAACTAAGGTGTTGCAACACGCAATGAAAAACTAATGATTGATGCTTCTCATCTCTCTCCGTTCCTGTCTGTCTGTCCCTGTCTATCCCCCTCTCTCTCTGAAAAAAAAAAAAAAAAGAAAATTTAAAATTGTTTGTCAAAGACCTCCCTTTTTTGTAAGAGATTCCCTTTCTAACTACCAAAGACACCATGCCACTGCTGACATTCAGCAAGGGTATTTTTCTCCATTACAGGAAACAATTAATTGAATGAACAGAGTGCTCTCATTTTTAAACCTTTTTTTTTTTTTTTTGGATACAAATTTTTGCTTATACTTAGACAACTTGTTTGTACTAAAGTTTGGTATCAGAATGCATCTTATTTATAAATAAATTGTGGACTTCATCAATATTTCACATGTACCCTTCTTTCCATATGTTTAAACAACCATGGCAACAACTCGTTCCTTTGTTACCTAGTGCCACTGTCCTCTGCAAAATTAAAATGCCCCTAAAGGGAAAGCCCCAAATTTCACTAGTCACTACATCTCTAGGTGACATTATTCTTCTTGTTCAGTGACAATTCTGCCTTGATATCATATAACCTGAAGCCTACGCCAACAGTTGACCACAATATATACTAAAGCCTATGTAAAGTAGTAAGAAGAAGAAAAAGAAAAAAGCTAATTGGGGTGTGTACTTCAAAACTGAGTGGGTTAAAACAATCACCATTTGTTATTTTTCACCCTTCTGTGTATTGCCTGGGAAGTTCATCTCGTCTGGTGTGATTTGATGGGTTTCTTCTGGGATTGTTTATGCATTCTGTGGTTAGCAGGCAGGTCAGCTAGTGGCTGGATGACCTAGGATGGCATCACTCAAATATTTGGTAGTTGGCAGGTTGTTTGGGGGATGTCTTATCCCCCAGCAGGTTATCTCAGGCTTGGTCACATGGTGACTCAGAGTTTCAGGCACAGTAAGAGGTCAAGCCCCAAGTGGCAAACACCTCTCAAGTCTTTGTTTATATTACATTTGCTAATGCCCCATTGGCCAAAGCAAGTCACATGACCAACCCTGCCTCAAGGGGTGGAGAGATAGACTCCACCTTTTGTTGGGCCATTTTTTGCTATCTATTGCAATATATGTGTATGCCAAAACAGGCCATACAACAGGTCTCAGTAAATTTAAAAGGATTGGAATCATACAAAGTACCTTCTCTGACTGCAATGGAAGTAAGTTGGAAATCAATAACAAGTGTACCCGGGGGAGGGAACCCCCAAATGTATGGAAATTAAACCAAAGTCCTTATCAAGCCTGGAGAAGGCTGACAGGAGGCTGTCTTCGCTCTTCTTCATCTCCATCTGGTCTTAATTTTCCCACAATAATGGCAGAAATTTGGCAAATTTGTCAGCTAATGGCTCTTTATATTCTTGGGTACAACCTGTTGCCACATTTGCAAATTTTTTTTTCCTAAGGACGACTGTGATCGAAGTGGTAATTAATTAAGATGTGTTACGATTCTCCAAAGAAACAGAGTCAAAAGGATATATGTACATATAGGTATGTAGTATTTATCAGTGTTAGAAATTGGCTTATAGGAATGTGGAAGCTGAGAATTCCCACAATTTGCTGGTGTAAGGCAGTCTTAGTCCCAAAGTATGAGAAGTGGGAGGGCCTATGGTGTAAACCCCAGTCTGGGTCCAGAAGTTGAAAACCCAAATGCCAAAGTCCAAAGGCAGGAGAAGGTGGACATCTCATCTCAAACAGAGAGCAACTACCTCCCCCTGTCCCAGGCCTCTTTGCTCGATTCAGGCCCTCAGTGGATTGGATGACAGCCACCCACATTGGTGAGACTGATATTCTTTACTGAGCCACCAATTAAAATGCTAATTTCTTCAGAGACACCCTCACAGACATACCCATAAATACCATTTTATGAGTTATCTGGGCATCGAAGTTAACACAAAGTTAACCATCCCAGAGACCTCTCATCCTGTCCCAATTGTCCAACCCTGGTTCTTCCGCTTCCTCGTGAACTGCACATTTTCACCAAGCACTATGCAGTGGACCATCATCCTCCTGAGCAGTCCTGCTCCTCAGCACCCCCTGCCCCCCCAGCCTTAGCAACCATTGAGCAGAATCTGGTCACTATTCTTAATCTTCCTAAGTAGTTGGAAAATTAGCATAGAATCTAGTGATATCAAAAACACATCAGGAGAGCCCCTAGGTATCCTATTCTGAGCCCAAGGCAGACATCACTGATCAATCATGACACTGTCTCACTGGCCCTGCTAATCAGTCTGGGTTGGCACCAGTGATGCAACTACCTGGTCTGTCATCTCATTTTTAAGCACTTGCCCTGTGTTCCTTTGCCTGGGGCAACCCTATTATTGTCCTGATGTCTTAGAAACAGGCTACATATTTCTATGTAAGTGCATAATAAGAACAAGTTACAGTATTGTGGGCTCCTCCCCACAATACTGTAAACTTTGCAATGTTTTTCAAGTTGTAAGAATTTTAAATATTTACCATAAGTCACAAGCAGTGTTATGTGGGGGAGGCTTACTCTCAAACTGTGTCTTCCCCAAAGCACTTTTTTTCACTTAGAAAGCTGTCTTCCAGCCTTATGCCCACATCTTGGAGAGATCTTAAAAGCTTTCCCTTTGAGTGTGAAGAGGATTTCAAGGATTTTAGAAGTTACTTCTGTCCCATAACTTAAGAAAATACCTTCTTTGCACACCAGAGGCCCCTCTTTGATTTAGAAATACAAATAGTTTAACAGCTACCAGCTGTTAAACATCTGGTGCATGCCCGGCACTCCCCTGAATGATTTATCCCCATTAGTTTAATTACTCCTCACAACAGTCCTGAGTGCCTAGTGTTAGCATCCCCATTTCACTGATGATGGAATGACCCAGAATGGCCAAGAAACTTGTCCAAAATTGCACAGCTAGGAAATGGTAGACTTAGGATTGGAATCCAGGTCTGTCTGGCATTGAAGACTTAACTAATCCTTTATCTGGCTTCTCTCTTAGGGGACATGATCTTCCTGGTTTTGGGGCTTGTAGGCCCCTTTGACATTCTTCCTTTTACTCAAACTAAGTCAAATACTTTTCAACCTTTCTCTCTCCCCCCCCCCCCCATCTTCCCATTAGGCTGCAAAGGCTATAGATATTCCTCAAATAGGGACAGTAGGGACAGTACCTTTCATCCCAGGGATCCAGCTTAAAATGCAGGAATCCCAGGGCAGGGAAAATGGCCCAAGAGCTAAGTAAGTGATGGCATCTGGTCCTGCCGGGAGATCTGCATTAAGAGGCACACGAAATTCTATAGGGCTGGGGAGGAATGGAAACGGAGGAGGTGGAGCTGCAATGCTAAGTTTGCCTCTTTCTGTTAACCTCGCAGACTGCAGGCCTCAGACCTAGAGATTTCTCCGTTGTTTTCCCAGTCACCAAGTCCTCCCTGAACACCAGCTGTGTGCTAAGTCCTGCAGGACTCTGAGTACTCCCAGATGACGAAGTCCTGACTCCAGGAAGTCACATTCACGGTACTCATGGAAGTCTGCTGTACTGGGGTGGTGTGTTTGGGGTAGGAAGGGCAGGCAGGGGCACAGGAGGAAAGGACCTCTTCTTGGGGCTGGATCCTGTGGGCAGCAGGTCTTCCCGGAGCTCCAGACCACACTCATTGTCTTTCCTCTCTGCTCTCGGGCTCGCTGTGATGGTTACAACTGCTTTGGAGGAGGCGGCGGAGAGAGATATTGAAAATATCCTCATGGTGCTGTCAAAGTGACTTTTGTGTGTCCCACTGGTTAAAGTAGCACACTGTCTCAAACGTACCCTAAATAGAATGAAAAACATCTCCAGCCCTTTTGCTGTGCTAAGACAGAAACTTAATTTTCTTTACAGGCAGATCTCGTTGTTTTGTGCTTTGCTTTATTGCAGTTCACAGGTGTTACATTTTTTACAAATTGAAGGCAGATCCCTCCAGCAGCACAAGGATTACAACTCAGCTTTATTGCAGCAGCAGGAACTGAACCCACAACCCCCAGTATGTCCGTCCGTCCGTACTGTTCTGACAGACGTTCTCTGCGCAGTTGCTTTTCCTCTAGCCTTTGCAGGAGCCTTGCAGATGGTTCGCTCAAACCCCCGGTTCTAGCAGAATTCGAGTCTGGAGGTGCCCTGTGTGCTGTCCCCCACCCCCCTAGCCCACCTGCCCCATCTCTGGCCTTTCTCTGCTCTTAGCCCACTGGGGTCCCATTATACATAGATTTGCTTCTGGGCTCACTCCATGCATGGACTCCAAACCAAATGGGAACTTTCTGTCCAATAGGACACAGATGGAAAGGAAAAAGTAGTGGCCACTGTTTGTCATGAGGCCTGACACAGCTTGGTTTTGACTTCCCTGGTGTTGGTGAGGCTCTCTCTGTTCTGTTGTGTGCTCACTCATCCGCACTCACTAGCAGACCTGGTCCCTGCGTCACTCCGTGGAAGAAACGGACGCACGGTGGGGTGTGTGGAATCCATTCCCCCAGCCTCTGCCTCCCACGCAAACCCTGTGCTGACAATTCCAGCGCCGGTTTCTTTGCTCAGAAACAGTGTCTCGAAATGGTGGGAGAGGAAGAGTGCTCCCAAGGTCTCAGCGTAATTTGGTTTTATTACAAGGTTTTCGTTTTGATGGCAACGTTATTCTTTCCATGGAAGAAATTATCTTCAAATTACTTAATCTTATTCTCTTATCTCTGGGGACACTCGGGGGTGTATTGCCGCAGTCTTTACCGATTGCTGGCAAGTAGCGGGCCTGTCTGTCGTGTAATCATTACCACAGGCCCACAGTCGGAGAGGGAGAAAGGACCTCGTTACCACAGAGACCATTGTTCCTTGAAATAATCCAGAAATACCTGTGCTTTCCGGAGTAGAAGCGCTGGGTTCCTTTATCACGCCCAAGGAAGGTTATCGGCCTGCAGAGCGCTGAAGGCTCCTGTCAAGGAGGCAGCCCGCTGTCTTCCTTGTGCAGCGTGTGTTACCAGGAGCTGCAGAGCCTGGGCAGAGTGTTCATTTTAATGAAAAAAGTTTTATTTATTTACTTATGTATGTAGGTATTTATTTATTTTTGGCCTTGAATGTAATAAGCATCAAAAAGAGTGGTAGCTGGTGTGGATGATAACAAAGCAGCTGACAGCGCTGGCCCTGTTAAGTCTGGGGAGGGCTGGGAGCTGGGAGAAGGCCCCTTGGTGGCAGGTGGTGTGACTCAGCTCACCCTTGCCAGCACAGGTGGCAATGCAGTCCCCAGATCCCACCCAGGAGTAGCCCTGGAGGAAGAGACAAGGGGAGGGTTTCACATGGACTGGTGACTGAGGCCGCCTGAGCTCCGGTGGCTTCTCCAGCCAGAGTCAGCGGCTGAGCACGCATGGATCACTGTGGCCTCCCAGAGGACAGCACTTTGTGGGACAGTGCCTCCTGGTTGGGGGTACTAGTGGGCCTGAGGAGAGAGCTGGGACAGCTTCTGGCAATCATAGTTGATCGTACCAGGTCACCACACAGACGCGGAGAGACAGGGACGCAAAGGGTAGATGGCTGTGTCAAGCTCAGACCCTTGAAGTAGCTGTTTGATGCCGGGTCTCCCTGGCATTGACATCCCTCTTCCCAGTAGCCTCTGCTTTCTGTCCTCCTCTCTCCAGCTGGGCTGATGGCTACCTCCTAAGTATCCCTAAGGGACCATGTGCAGACATTGGGCCAGACACCCTCACCTGGGGTTGCAATCCCCTGTTTGCAGTGCATGTTTTTCTTTGAGGGCAGAGCCTAGCACGGTGCCTAGCTCGGAATATGGTCTCAATGAATGAATGGTAAAATACTCACTGGCATGCTTTACACAGAAAGATAGAAAGGGAGTGTGTAAAACGATGGAGCACGCACCAGGTCAGGGTTCAGTTCTTCCTGGAGCAGCACTCACTGGCTGTGTAGCCTGGAGTAAGTCATGTTGCCTCTCTGAGTCTCCATTTCCACATGGGTTGCATAGAAAGAGTGATTGCAAAGGGCTCTGGTGAAGCTCCAACAGGCTGGTGATTGTGCTGGTCAGGCAGAGGGCACACCCACATCCAGAAGGGCTTCTTGGCAGTGCTAACAAGGTCAATGTCATCCTCACCAAATGAATGAGCCCTTTCTTGGCATAAAAAGTGTATGCTAGGTGCAGCCTGCATCGTCTCGTCCAGTCCTAGCAGCAACCATGGAGTGAATACCATTACCGTCATTTTCATGCTGCAGATGGGTTTCACTGTGGCTCAGTAAGGGTCAGTGATGTTCTCAAGGTTCTAAGATTGGAATCCCGTGGTCTGACTCCAGGGGCCTACTCTTTTTTTTTTTTTTTTTTGCATTTTTCTGAAGCTGGAAACAGGGAGAGACAGTCAGACAGACTCCCACATGCGCCCGACCGGGATCCACCCGGCATGCCCACCAGGGGCGATGCTCTGCCCACCAGGGGGCGATGCTCTGCCCATCCTGGGCGTCGCCATGTTGCGACCAGAGCCACTCTAGCGCCTGAGGCAGAGGCCACAGAGCCATCCCCAGCGCCCGGGCCATCTTTGCTCCAATGGAGCCTTGGCTGCGGGAGGGGAAGAGAGAGACAGAGAGGAAAGCGCGGCGGAGGGGCGGAGAAGCAAATAGGCGCTTCTCCTGTGTGCCCTGGCCGGGAATCGAACCCGGGTCCTCCGCACGCTAGGCCGACGCTCTACCGCTGAGCCAACCGGCCAGGGCTCAGGGCCCTACTCTTAACTACCATGCTCCACTGTCCCTCTGAGCCTTGGAGGACACTGAAGGTAGTGACCGGATTAGACCTCACTGCCAAAGGCCCAGAGGAGATAATGACGTTGGCTCTGGAAACAGGTAGAGAGGGGGCAGGGAAAGCCATCAGCCTCAGATGTGGATTTGGGGTTCCAGGGCTGTTTCTTTCTGAGATCTGAACTCCAGTGGCTCATGCTGCCCACTGACCAGGTCCTTGGCTTTCCACTCTGAGATTGTGTCCTTATTTCAGCCCAGCAGGCCACAGGGGCTTGCTGCCTGACAGATGGCAGAGTAGGGGCTATTGTTTTTATTCTTATTGCAGAAGAGGACACTGCCAGGCCTTCCTCCAATCCTTTGAGCCTGGGCCGACTTAGGCAAAAGCTCCTTGGGTGGTAGGTGAGGGGGTCCAGCAGGAGGTTTAGGAAGGCAGTTAAGGGTGGCTCAGAAGTCAAACAGACCTGGGGCTTGAGTTCTAGCTAAGCCACTTAGAATCGTTTCAGCTTTCCGAGTCTCAGATCCATCACCTATGTACCTGGGATAACATGACCTATCTGGTTCCCAATAGATGTTCCATAACTTGTAGCTATTTTATTGCTAGTAGATTCTAATGGAATCAGCAGCCCTATGGTGAATGTGGAGGGAGAGAGGACAGGGAGCTGCTCCAGAGCTCTCAGTTGGGAGGGGCTTGTGGAGCGCTCAGGGCGTGGGGGCCACCTCTCCCTTGGCCATCACCTCCACCTGGCATGGTGCCTCTCTGGATGGAATCTTTACATTCTCTCTTCTTCCTGGATTCAAGCGTTTGATACGAGCAAACATGTCTGTTGATCCCCCCTAGGAAAGTTGAGATGAAACAAAAGTGACATTTAGAAATGACTGAGTATATATTTCCAATAGTATCAGGATTTTTCTTTAATTAGAAAGCATTTATTTGGAGTTTGGGCTGGGTTTGGTTGGGTTTTCTGCCTCTTGATGTTTTAAATTTCCCCTTTTGGTGAGGCATATTGGTGACAGACTCCTTCTCCTTTCTGTGGGGGGAGGGGTGGGCATGCTTTGCTCTTCACCCCCTTTCCCTTGGGCAGCGCCACCTCCCTTCCCTCCCCAGGAGCCCTGGTTAGAGACTGACACTTAGCTCTTGGCAGGAGAGGTCCCACGTAAGGGAGGAAGTGGGGGAGCAGTACACACAGCTTCCCTTGATTTTCCCAAATATGGGGGAGAGGATTTGGAGAGGCTGAGGCCTCAGGTACCCCCATTCCTAGGACTCACTGTTGAGTTGCTGCAAGATCTAGGTGGGAAGGTATTGGGTTCCAGCTCTTCCCAGTTTTATCTGTAACTGCACTGGCCCGATCGCCACCCAAATGTCACCTGACTCAGCACATTTCACCGCCTCAACCTGCCTGTCACGCTCTCTGGGCCATACTTCGCTTTTACCTGGATGGAAGCATTAGTCTCATAACTCATCTCTGCTTTCAGCCTCCCCAAGGCCCTGTCCATCCTCTGTGCAACAGCTACTGTAGCTTTTCCAGAATGGGAAGTTGCTCCTGTCTCTTGCCAGCTTAGTGACTTCCCATGGTGCTTGCTTGTAGTGTAATGACACCCTGAGCACAGCCCGCAGAGCTCTGTGTGAGGCCCTGCTGGCCTCTCCAGGGCCCAACACTGCTTGCTTGCTTCAGTTTTACACGCTAGCCTTCCTTTAGCTCTTCAGCCATCAGGGTTTTGCATATGCTGTTCCCTCATCCTGTAATGCTTTTCCCTCTTCTACTCTCCCCTGGTGTAATGAATTTCTGTTTGTCTTTCATGCTTCTGCTTAAATGTCTTCAGTTAAGCCTTCACAACCCCATCAAACTAGATTAAATTGCTCTGTTAAATATTCTGATAATTCACTTTTTCTTTCTGGCACCTCCCTCACAGAATCCCATGTGTTCTGAAGTCTCTCTGTTCAGGGTCTCTCACTGTGGATATATGCAAGGACAGACTTGCATATAGTTTGGTGCACAGGAGGCACTCAGAATTGTCTGCTGAGTGAATGAATGGAAATTTCTCCCTTTTCTCTGCATTGGGCTGACCACATCCCTTTCTCCCTCAAAATCATCTCTGGAGATGATTCCCTTTATTTTTGAAACTTGTGAATTTTGACTGTACAGTGAATGGGCACTCAGGAACAGAAAAGGTCACATAACGTAACCACCAGGTACTGCCCACCTCACCTCTGTTCACTTCAACCCCTAGTGCGGGCCGGGGCCGCTGTCCCGGAACCGGGTGCCACTGGACTCCAGTCCTTCAATTCCTAGCACTGTGACCATAGGCCAGTTATTTAACCTCTGGGCCTCAGTTTTTTCACTTGTAAAATGGGGGTAACAGTGGTGCCGACAGCAGAATCGTGGAAAAGGACTGCAGCAGATGGAGAAAGCGCGTGGGGCCGAGTGTGACACGAGCTAAGAGTGTGCAGATGGCGGCGGCTGCTGCTGTCATTAGTATCAGGAAAGGGAAGCTAGCTTCGCTTGGGCCGGACACTTCCCCGAGTCCCCTCTTCAGTGTGGCCGGGTCTCCAGTGTGGTAGCCTCCTGCCGTGAGGGGTGGAGAGCCTAGGCAGGTGGGCTGGGGCCAGGAGTGCAGAAAGCTGGGGGCTCCGGGGGCCCTTAGGAAGTTGGTTCTGTGCATGGGGCCTCCCACTCAGCATACGAGGCTGCCTGGCTGGGAGCCACATTTCCACAGGAACCCGCGGGCCAGTGGGTCTGGGCTGTGTGCTGAGAATCGCAGGGAGATTTCATCCTGAAAGGGACAAAAAGTTCCATTGGGTTTCTTGCTTCTTGGAGGACACCTCTCCCTTTTTGGGCTGGAAAGGCTTCAGATAATGGGGCTTGGGCCCCACACACCAAGGAGAGAGCTGGTGGTAATGGCGGTAGAGGGGAGCGTGGTGGACAAGACTCAAGTGTTCCCCTCTGCTACATGCTGAGGTGGCTTCTTTGCTGTTCTTAGAATGACAGATTCTTAGGGATGGAAGAGACCTTAGAGATGGTCAAGTTCAATCCTACAGTTTCATAGGTGAGGAAACTAAAGCCTATGCAAATCATTTTGCTTTGTTGTGACACAGTTTCCTCATCGGTAAAATGGGGACTGTAACATTTCCTTTGTAGAGCTTGTGTGAGAATTCACTGTATGCCGTGGGCCCAGCATAGTACTTGGCTTACAAGCCAAGCAGGTGCTCAGCAAATTTAATTCCCTCAACTTTGTGCATGCCACTTCATGTTCCGCTAGATTTCTCTTACTGAATTGAGGTAAAGGGAATTTTCTGGGGGGATTTCTAATATATATAATTTGTGTGTGCACATGTGTGTAACAAAGAGCTTTAATACTAGAATCATAAAATCTGAATTTGAATCTTTGCTATTATTGTTGGGAACTGCCCCCTGCCAAAAAATACTTGGTCAAGTCACAGAACTACTTGGGAGCCCAGCTTCCTCATCTATAACCCAGGAGTGGCTCCTCACTGACCTCATAGGGTTGGTGCGAAGCTAAGTAGAATCTTGCATGCTACAGGGCCTCACTGTACAAAACGCCCACTCAGCCAGCAGCACCATCCCACCAGGGCAGCGGCCTCCTGCTGTGGGGTGGAGAGCAGAGGCAGGGAGGCAGGGTGGCTGTGGCACGCAGTGCAGAAAGCACCACCATCCGGCCTCTTCTCTGAGTTGTCTCTTGTATGCCCTATGGTGGATTTTTCTGCCAGAAGAATGCATTCTTAGGGAATGAGTGATGCGTGGGAGTATGAATCAGAGTTCATTCCGGTCCTTTGAGTGTATCTCAGAATATGCAAAGGCCATGAGCTGGTTTCATTGATTCCTACAGGCAGGTTTCTCCTTCTTCCTCTCCCCTGATTTGTGTGAAAGCTCTTCCTCCTTTCCTGTACTTTAATTCTGGCAATGATCTATACAACCAAGAATAAACACCTTCTGAACTGGCTGAAGAGAATTGCAGACTTCTTGGGTAAAAATCTGGTTTTGATTCATAAGAACCAAAGGTTGATTCCATCACCGTGGAGACAAGTCTCTGGTTTATTTGCAGGAAAAGGGGGAAATTTAACCTGATGCATGTGATGAGGTTCTTTTTAAGAACAGCAGTGGTGATTGAGTCTTGCTCATGTACCATTTATCACATCTTTTAATAATTCTCCTGCAACGGATTTCATGCTTATATCTTCCAGGCATCCTCGGTAAATTCATCTCTTCTTTCTTATGAATGGGTTCATCAATCCTCAGACTTTTATTGTGCTTCATTAATCAGGTTAGAGTCTTAACAAAAACTGGGATTTTGAGCAATTAAAGTTACAGGCTGATCAGAATGATGAAAAACAGTTTTGGTCTGCTGACAGCTGCATTGCCCAGCCTGGGTTTTGAGAATGAGGCAGTGAGAGTGAAGGGCAATTCAGGTTCGGTTTTCTTGCTGGCTATTGGAGCTCTGAGCCCAGCCGCTGGGGCTCTGGGCTGCAGGAGGTGCATACTTCCCGGCTTTGAGTAATTATCTCAGGGTCCATGTTAGGGTCTAGAATTCAAAAGCAGTTATTTAAAAATCTTGTTCTCTTGTCAAGTCTTCTTGAGGTTCTAACACTTAGTTTCTTCACATGTAAGATGGAAATGTTAATAACACCAGTAATTTTAATGAGAATTCTCATTTATTAAATATTTACAATGAGCCAGACTCTGTGCTAGGCACTCCCCATGATTTATCTCATTTGACCCTCATATGAACGCAAAGAGAGGTGCAAATTATGTCCTGGTTCAACAGATGAGAAAATTGGGGCCCAGAGAAGGTAATTGCTTACTTACAGACACCTAGACAGTGAGCGGGGTGGAGCAGTCACAGTGTGATAGGATGCCCTGCACTGGCTCGGAGCCTTGGACTCCAGCGTCGGTTATGCACCAGTTCTGTAACCTTGGAAGTCATCTGACCTCTCTGGGTTTCAGGGTTTTATTGTTGTTTGCTTGTAAAACAGAGTGTTGGAAAACATGGAATTTGTTTAATTCCTTTTTATCTCTGACATTCTGGAGAAATTAATACTGAGAATAGAAGGGCTATCATTGCGGACAGAATAGAATTATCCCTCATGCGGAATGCTCCAGCTGGCCTTGATTTCTGTCTGTGACCCCTCTGTATTGGTGCCTGTGAATACTTTGCAGGGAAGTCCTCACCAGGCACTGAGCAGTTCTCAGCCATCTCACATCCAAGCCCCTTGAACATTGCCCTCAATTTTCAGTCTCTCTTCATGGACCCCGAAGTCCAGACAGCATGTAAAAACTAGACCAAGAAAAATAATTCCACTTCTTGATATTGAGGAGTGTATCAATTTTCTGTAATTCCTTGTAGCAGAGTAAGCATACATTATAGAGTTCAAGTGTTTTGAAAATAAGCTATGAAGAATTATTATCTGCTGAAAGAGCTGGCAGTTTGTCAACTTCCAGTGGCTGAGTGGCTGAGCATACTCGGTGTGGTGTGGGCTGCCAGGGCTGGTCTCAGAGAGTTACGGGTAGGGGAGGAGGGGGACTGAGCGGGGAGTGCCCTCAACCTCCCAGAGAGAAAAATAATTTAGTTTTTGGAGATGTGATAGGACTTCCACAAGAACTCGAAAGAAGTTATGCAAATTGTGACACATAAGTCTCAGTTTATATCAAGATATAAAATAAAACCAATGAAAACTTTGGTACAACGCAACTCAATCATACCATCTCTACCTACCTGCTGCTCTCTTCTATCCCCAAGCCTTATTTACTTTTATCAATCTTGACATCACTTGGTACCCTTGATAAATTTCTTACTTTGATTTAGTAATTTTGAAATTCATATTTCAGTTATGGCTGTTCATGGCTTCTTGATAACTACAATTCTTCAAAAGATGAAATAAAATAGTCTTCCTTTTTCAATTGGCTGATCTTTCACAGTGGTCTCTGCTTGGCAATGGTCTTTGTTTTTTTCTGTCTTTTTTCCTCCATCTCACTCTTCTCCTCCCTTCCCTTCTCTCTCACCACTGTCTTTTCCCTCATATTAAAAAAAATATATCTTGAAAGAGACTGCCAGTGACTACCACTGTCTCAGGTTAGATAGAAAAATGATCTGGGCAAGCAGGATCAGGACCATAGACAGCACCCACATGGCTGACTTCTCCATATTCCTCATTCTTTTAAATTAAAATACATTTAACAGTATCATTTTAGGGCAGGATTGAAAGTTGTAGAAATAAATTTATATATTCATTTATAAACTACAGAACTGAAAGTAGACTACCATGTCCCCTGTTGTTCTGAAAGTTATAATACCATTTTTATTTTGTCCACAGCCAAAATTTGTTGCAGAAAGTTAATTGTTGTTAGCTTTGAGCAGGAAGGGAGGAGGTGACGCCTGATGAGACTGAAAAGGAAGAAGCAGCCCGAGGTGACTTTGGCCAGAGGCTGTGAGACCGGAGTTGGGCTGTGCATTCCTTAGTGAAGAGCAGTGAGTGGTTTGTCTGCAGGTCTTGGTCAGCCTGCCTAGCAGGAGACATCTGAACATTTATAGCTATAGCAGTAATGGGTAGGAAACTGGTATACATTTTGCTCTCATAAGTAGCATAAAATGATATGCAAATGACATGCAAATTGGCTGCCGTTCTCTTGCTGTCATTAGCCCATGTAGTTTACAGAGTGTCACAGAGCTGGGAGAGCAGTAATCTAAATATCAAAAACATCACCCAAAAGTAAGGGAGAATCCAATGGGCTAGAGAACTTTTCCCCAGGCACCCAAGATTAGGGGAGGCCCTCTGTTGAGGGGAAAGGCTGAGATGCTTTACTGCCCAGAGGAGCTGATCCTAGTATGGGCAGTAGAGAGAGGCACAGGGATATCATGAGGACTATGTAATGTCAGAGATTCAGAAACATTTAATTATTGTTTTAATTATATTTTGAGTAGGTGGTACATAAAGGAGATATGATATTTTCACTGTCATGTAGGATCATTTAACTTTTGGATATCTGAATATGTCAATCTGTTGTATAATGGCATCTGGGTTTTGTGTCATATATTAAAAAACCTTTGACTGTAAGATTATAAAATTATAAAACTGTATTTGGCCATATATTTTGCCAAGCCATTTTATAGCTTTATCTTTGTAAATGTTATGGAAATTTCAAGTAAGTCTCTCTTTCTTTCTTGTCTCCCAGCCATGTACTCTTCCTGCCCAAAGGCAAGTATTGTCACTAATTTCTTTGAATCCTTCATGAGATGCTACGCGCATATAAATGTACAGTATATACCTGTTATACTCTCTCCCCTTAAATACAAGTTAACATATTGTATACTTTATATAATATCTTACATTTTTAAAGAATGCATTGGAGGTAGTTTCATATTAGTGCAAACCAAGTTGCCTCATTCTTTACAGATTTCAAAGATCTTTAGGAGATATGATTGTATTCAAGTTTCTGTGAGGCAATTGGGCTTCTGTGATACAGAGGAGAAACCTGAGTTATCAAGAGGTTCTATGACTTGTCTAACTTTTATTTTCCCCAAAAGTAGCAGGAACAGGATTTAAAAAGATTTTTTTTAATTGATTTTACAGGGGGTGGGGAAGAGAAGTATCAATTCATAGTTGCTTCACTTTACTTGTTCATTTATTGCTTGTTGTATGTGCCTTGACCAGGCAAGCCCAGGGTTTTGAACTGGAGACCTCAGAGTTCCAGGTGGACACTCTATCCACTGCACCACCACAGGCCAGGTGTGGAAGATGTTTCTCAAGGAACAGGATTTAAAAAGGACCTGTGGTTTCAGTGGTAAGAGTCTTCTATTACACACAAAAATTATACCAGGTATCTCTCAGAAAGCTCCCTGTCACCTTATCCCATTAGAGTTTAATTCTTTCAGTTTTAATTTGTCTTTATTTTACTCAAATCTATGTTGTTAGTAATTTTCTCTTAGACATTTTACATATAATTAATCCCTTCATCTTCAGCTTCTATTGTTGCCAATGGCAAGTCAGCTGTCACTCTATCATTCCTCGGTACCATTTCCCTCTGAATGCCTTTATGGGTTTTTGCCTCTTTATCTTTGGAATTCTGTGGTCTCACTTATACCATGTATTAGGTGATTTTTTTTTTTACTTGTCCTTCGTGTGATTTGTTGGGTTTCTTGACACTGTGGATTGGTATCTTGTATATGTTATATATGTTCTGGAAAATTCTCTCCAGATTTAGCCTCTGACCATTTTCTCTTCTTTCCTTCTTCTGGAACTCTGATTAAACTTATTAAATCTTTTCATTCTATCCCTCCCCCCATCTCTTTGTTTTAGTAACAACTTTATTGAAATATAGTTCACCAATTTAAATGACTTAAGTCAGTGATTTATTAGTATGTCCATAGAATTGTGAGAGCATTACTAAATAAATTTTAGAACTTTAAACCACCTCAAAAAGAAAGCCCATGCCCTTTAGCTGTGTGTCCCAATACCCCATTCCACTAGTTATGGACTGAATGTTTGTGTTCCCCCGTCCCCAAATTCATATGTGATTGGTATTTGGAAGTAGAGCCTTTAAGTAGTAATTAGATCATTAATGTGAAACCCTCATGAATGTGAGGCCAAAGAGCTAGCTCACTCTTTTTCAGGCATATAAGGATACAATAAGTCAGCCATCTGTGAAACTCAGAAAGGGGACTCGCCAGATCCTGATAGTGTTGGCACCTCAATCTCAGGCCTCCAACCTCCAGAAGGGTGAGCAATAATTCTGTTGCTTAAAAGCCACCCAGTGTATTTAAAAGCCACCTAGTGTATGGTACTTTGGTTGGAGAAGCCTGAACTTACTAGGACACTACCCAATCATAAAAAAACACTAATATATTTTCTTTCATAGTATATTTGATTGCTCTGACATTTTATAATGATAAATCACACAATACATGACCTTTTGTGACTGGCTTCTTTCACTTAGCCTAAAGTCTTCAAGGTTCATTCGTGTTTAGCATGTCCATAGGTCATTCTCTTTTATGGCCAAATATATTCAATTGCATAAACATACCACATTTTGCATATGAATTTTAGGTTGTTTCCACTGTCTGGCTATTTTGAATAATGCTGCTACAAACACTCATGTGCAAGTTTTTGTGTGGACATGTGTTTTCATTTTTCGTGGGTATATACCTAGGAGTGGAATTGTTGGGTCAAATGATAAGACTATGTATAACTTCTTGAGAAACTTCTAGACTTATTTCCAAAGTGACTGTGGCATTTTATATTCCCAGCAGTAATATATGAGAATTCCAATTTCAGTTTCTTTATATCCTCACCAACACTTGTTATTATCTGACTCTTTGATTACAGCCATTCAGCTGGATATGCAGTGATAGCCCATCATGGTTTCAATTTGCCCTTCCCTGATACTTTGTTAATGTTAAGCATCTTTTAACATGCTTACTGACCATTCATATATCTTCTTGGGAGACATGTCTATTCAGATTTTTTTTTTATCATTTTACAATCGAGTTGCCTCTCTTTTTATTATTGTATTTTCTTATATTTTAGATATAAATAATAGTCATATATAGCATTCAACTATTTTCTACTCATTTTGTGAATTTTCTTACTTTCTCAATAGTGTCTTTTAAAGCAACAATGTCTTAAATTTCGATGAAGTCTAATTCATCTACTAATCTGTTGTTGCTTGTGCTTTTGGTGTTATATCTGAGAATCCATAGCTTAATCCAGGATCATGAAGATTTACTTCCATATTTTCATTTAAGAGTTTTATAGGTTTTTTTATTTATTTTGAGGTAAGTTTTATATATAGTGTGAGATGAGGGTTCAACTTCCTTCTTTTGCATTGGCTGTCCAATTGTCCTGGTACCATTTGTTGAAAAGACCATTCTCCTTTCATTAATGGTCTTGAATCCTTGTTGAAAATGAATTAACCATGAATGTATAGATTTACTTTAGGACTCTCGATCTAATCTGTTGATCTATATATATGTTTATCCTTATGCCAGTATTACATAGTCCTGGTTACTGCAGCTTTATAGTAAGTTTTGTTAAATTTATATCTAAGTAATTAATTCACTCTTTTTGATGCTTGTAAATGAAATTGTGTTCTTAATTTCGAGATGTTTACTGCTAGTGTGTAGAAATATCATTGATTTTTTTTGTATATTGATCTTATATTCTTCAACCTAGTTAAACTCATTTATTAGTTCTAGTATATATTTTTGGTAGATTCCTTATGCTTTTCTATATTCAGAATCAGGTCATCTGTGAATAGAGATAGTTTTACTTCTTCCTTTTCAATCTGAGTCTCTTTTATTTTTCTACTTTCTTGCCTAATTGCCCTGGCTAGAACATCTGGGACAATGTTTAGGAAAGTGGCACAGTGGGCATCCCTCTGTTGTTCTTGAGCTTAAGGGGAAAGCATGCAGCTTTTGTACCATTAAGTATGATGGTAACTGTGGGTATTTTGTAGATGTACTTTATCATGTTGAGGAAATTCCCTTCTATCCCTAGTTTGTTGAGGTGTTTGTTTTTGTTGTTGTTGTTTGTTTGTTTTTATGAAAGGGTGTTAGATTTTATCAAATGCCTTTTTTGCATCTGTTTAAATAATAATATGGGGTTTTTTAAAATTCTATTGATATGATATATTACATTCATTGATTTTCAGATGTTAAATATTGTTTGTCTCGCCTATATTTTACACCTTATTATAACATATTTTATTATAGGCCATGTCTCCCCCTAGAATATGAGCCCGATGAAGATAGAGACTGCATCTTACAATAGATTGACTTTCAAGAGGGATGGTTTGTGGATCCTGAACTATATGACACTCACCTCCATCCCCGCTTCCCTGCATAATACCGCTGCAGAAAAAAGGAGAGAAAAACTAAGTTGAATTGAGGTGTGTATTCATACTAGTCTTTAAGCAAGTAATAAAAATTTGTGCCTCAACAAGCCATGAGCCTTCAGGGTCACTCCTGACAGCATAAACACCCACTACTATATTATCTAAGACTGGGGACCTCTGGGGATCATCCCATAGTGCCTGGCCTGTAGTGGGAGGACAAAGCAATGCTTATTCATTTATTATGACTGTGACCCTGTGCTAGGCCCTGGATTAGGGGCTGAGGTTATAGAAATAGATGAAATATGATCCTTATCTCAAGGAGCTCAGAGTTGATGGAGGTAGAGAGACAATGAAAACACAGAGCAGCCTGACCAGGTGATGATGCAGTGGATAGTGTTGGACTGGGACGCAGAGAACCCAGATGCGAAACCCTGAGGTTGCTGGATTGAATGCAGGCTCATCCGGTTTGTGCACGGGCTCACCAGCTTGCGTGAGGGGTTGCTGGCTTGAGTGTAGGATCATAGACATGACCCCATAGTCGCTGGCTTGAACCCAAGGTCGCTGGCTCAAGCAAGGGTTCACTCACTCTGCTGGAGCTCCCTGGTCAAGGCACATATGAGAAAGCAATCAGTGAACAACTAAGGAGCCACACAAAGAATTGATGCCTCTCATCTCTCTCCCTTCCTGTCTGTCTGTCCCTCTCTCTGTCTTTCTGTCTCTGTATCTCTCTCTCTCTTTCTCTCTCTCTCTCTCTCTCTCTCACACACACACACACACACAGACACACACACACACACACACACTACAAAGCAAAAGCGTCTGGTGCTGTAAGCCCAGGGAAGGGAGAGGATGAGGCTTCCTGTGGCAAATGAGGTCTGTGTGCTATTCTCCCCACCTCCACTGCCATGGCTTGGTCCAAGTCACTGTAACCTCTCTTTAGAATAATGTAGGTGCCTCTTAACTGTCCTTTCTGCTCCTGCCTTGCTGCCCATACTATCTACAGTGTGTCCGTAAAGTCATGGTGCACTTTTGACCTGTCACAGGAAAGCAACAAAAGACTATAGAAATGTGAAATCTGCACCAAATAAAAGGAAAACTTTCCCAGATTCATTCCTATTCAGTGCAGTTCGATGTGGGCTCACGCACAGACTTTTTAGGGCTCCTTAGGTAGCTATCCCGTATAGCCTCTACAGACTCGTCACTGACTGATGGCCTACCAGAACGGGGTTTCTCCACCAAACTGCTGTTTCCTTCAACTGCTTATCCCACTGAGTAATGTTATTCCTATGTGGTGGTGCTTCGTTATAAACGCGCCGATATTCACGCTGCACTTTGGTCACGGATTCGAATTTAGCGAGCCACAGAACACCCTGAACTTTTCTCTGTACCGTCCACATCTCGACTGGCATGGCCGTGGGCTGCTCCACTGTATACACGGTGTTATGTCATCATCTACACATGCGCACATGCTGCCACATCATCCTACAGAAACTGGGAGGGTTTTCCTTTTATTTGGTGCAGATTTCACATTTCAATCGTCTTTTGTTGCTTTCCTGTGACCGGTCAAAAGTGCACCATGACTTTACGGACACACTGCATATTCAGTAGACCATCCAGAGTGACCCTTTAAAAGCTTAAGTAGTCTTGTGTCTCTCTTCTACTCACAGCCCAGACTGACTGCCTGTCTTCCCATAATTGAAAGCCCAAGTTGTCATCATGGTTCACAAATTCCTACCTGATCTGCCCCCACTCTCTGACCTCTTGATAGCACCACTGCACCCACTCTTATCTGCCTGCTGGTCTTCCAACACCTCAGACTCATTCTGCTTCTGCTTAGGGCCATTGTATTTCTTGTTTCCTGCTCCTGGAATGCTCTTCCCAGATACCACTTTCTCACTCTTTCCAGATCTCTGCTCAAAGCCCTTGGGAACAAGGCCTTCTCTGACAATATAAACTGCAAGACTCCATCTTTTCTGCTCCCTCTCCTCCTAACCTGCTTTATTTTTTCTCTATTCCTCACTTGTTTGTTTGTTTGTTATCTGTTTTCCCTGACTAGAATGTAAGTTCTGTGAGTCAGAGAGTTTATGCCCATTTCGTTCATTGCAGTTACTCTCTTGCCTAGCATGCTTCTGCACAGAGTAGGTTTTGTTACATTGTTGTTGACCCAATTAATGCACTACCATTCTGGAGGATGAGTGGGAATGATTTAGAATGAAGAAATAATCTGGGATATGAGTGAGATAGGGTGTTTATCGAATTGAATGACTTATTCTCCATATGTGGGGTTTGGGTTTTATATTAGATGGTTGCTGATGCCCATTTTCATCTAATCATCTCTGAAATAACATAACAAAATGGGAATTTTGGAGCTCAGGGTAGACCAAGAGTCTGTGTAAAGGACTCTGACACTTTTAGCAATCAGGGTGGAGGGGTGCCTGATGGTTGGTGGCACTGAAGCCCATCGCGAAGATGGTGTCCTGAGACTGCAGCTGAGCCGTAGATGCTACCCAGAGCTCTTTTGGTAGGCGTCTGATCCCCTCATTCCAAGCACAGCCCCTGCATTATGCTGGGAAGAGGCATCCCCAGTCTAGTACATTATAGTTATAAATGGTAACTGTTGCTTGTTGAGTGCGTCCCTTGAGCCATGCTAAGTGCCCAGAGCATTCTAATGTTCTCTCTTATAATCCTCTGTGATAGGTGCTGTTGTCATTTCCATTTTACAGATTAAAAAGAACATGTGCTCAAAAAGTTCATAACTTTTCCCAGGGCTGTGGGGCTGGTAAGTGCCCAAGCCAGGAAATTTTTATTGCAACCCGAGGGAGTCTGAAGCCCAGGTTCTTGGCTGCATTGTATAGGCTCCAGATCATCCACCTGCAGCAAATGTTTTGCCTCTGAGGGCGAGAACACATCCCCCAGGTCTCTCTGGTTCTGCTTGCGGAAGTGAGGCTCGGGATGTTCCAGGAGCTACAGGTTTATGTTTGTCCAACACTGTTGCTAGAACAGGGCAGAAGGACAGTGTAGGCCTGGGCACTGCTCTAATCGTATTAGTTATGATTTAACATACACTGTTGTCATAACTCAATTAGGGAAGGTATTGGGAGTGCAATGGACAAGACAGATTAAGAAAGTATTGCTTCTTAGAATAAATACATTCTTGCCTATGCATTTTCTATAGTAATTTTGGGAGTCCGAGTTTCATAAGCCTTATTGAAAGGAGCCATATATATTTGGGGAAAGAGTTTGGAATAGCACAAGTTCCCTTAGGGAAGGAGCAGGGAGGTGTGTATTGAAGTGTTTCCTGTAATTCTTCTAGAGAGAATTTGGGGGCTAGATAGCAGAGTGTGACCTTCAGAAAGAGAAAAGCAGACCACAAGTGGTTGTAGATTGTTCAGAGGGCTTACAGACACGGTTTGAAGGTCAGATAAAAATAGGGTTCTTTTTTTAAGGGCTGGCCATTCTTTTTATAGGCAGCTGGGGATGGGGGCTCAGGCCACAGAGACTGTTCTTGGGATTAAGGAAGTAGGTACTTTCAGAAGAGGCACTGGTGCAGCTTTTGGATTATGTCATGGGCAATGTGATACCCCTGGATTACATGTTAGGCAGTGCTGTGACACCCCTAGAATACACTGTGGTTGGTGCTGTGAGAAGCCTTGCATTTTGGCACACTATGGAGAATTGTGGAAAGAGTGTGGCATTTGAAGTTATAGAAACCATTCGTGGGGGCACCTAACATGTCAGACGTGGTGTGAAGTCCTCTGTGTGTGTTATCCTATGATAGCATCCACCTCATGGGGTGGTCCGCAGAGACTTGGCCAAGGCTGGAGGGAAGTCCTAGGAGTATTGGGGGAGCTACAACACTGTCCAGCCTTCAAGGAGTTGCCTCTAAACCTCTTGAAGGCAAGAAAGATGCTCAGGACTGCCAAGAAGCTAAAATGAGTTTTGTAGTCAAGTCAGTTGTCAACAAGTTCAAGAGAGTGAGGGGTGTGAAGAGGAGCATGAGATTTTGGTCTGTTTCAGATTCTTACTCTTCTGTCTTGTGCTGGTGCTGTCCCCTGCCAGTGCTGTAAATTCCAAGGGAAGTCAGTCTGGCCAGCTCAGGTTCATGAGCTTTATTGGTACCATGTTTTCTGGGGTAAACAGGGTGTGTGTGTGTGTGTGTGTGTGTGTGTGTGTGTGTGTGTATTTAGAAGGCAGTTGTGAGGAAGCAAGGCCCATGAGATTCTGTGAGGCTGCTGTACTGCCTCCATGTGGCATAGATATCTAATGACAGGAGAACTCTGTCTTAATTCTGAGCTACTGGCTTTAACACGCTCTACCCCACTGCACACCCCAGACTGGATATCCACTCTCTAGGTTCGTCTTTACATATTCCTTTATTCAGATTTGAGTTTGGTTCTTCCATTCAGCATCATAGTTGAGTTCCCCTATGAGTGATTTCCTTACTTCATCAGAATTTGTTAACTCCCAAAGAAAGCTTATCTGACATACCACTAATACGGCTTAATGTTCATGGTGCTTCTAACAGGGTCTTTTGGAGACCTGGCCTCACTCCATGGAATAGCTCTGAAAATGGTTACTGTCGTCACTGGTCCGGCAATGGTTCCTTGAGAGGAAGATTCGCAGGAGGAGCCCTGGGAGTAGGAGGCAGGCAAGAGGGAAGTGGGAAGGGGAAAACCTGCCCCATGTGGGGAGCTGTGGGAGCTGCCCGGTGGAAGGCTGTGGTGCTGGAGTCTGTGTATGTATCACAGCCAATTAGGAGAACAGATTATGTTGCTTTGGTGTCAAAATAGCTGTAGGGAAAACGACCTTAATAGCAGGTTGCAGATGAAAGAAAATGAAAGGGGAAAGAAATGAGGAGCATTTAAAAGAAAACAATCAGGCTGGAGGTGATGGCCAGGGGAGGATAAGGCAGAGCGCCAATAATGAAAGAAGTTGGCATGGGGCGGCATATGCAGTTCTGATGAGCAGAGGGGTGACAGAGCCTGGTCCCATGTTCCCTCAGCCTCACTGTTTATCATGTTCAAGCACCAAGGGTCCTAGGGGACAGGAGGGAAGGGAAGATGGTAAGCAACTTTGGGGGCACCTAGGAGGGGTCGCTTCAGGTGGCCAGGCAGTGCTCTGTCTGTGATCAGTCTCCGCTCTGCTACTCCCTAGGGTTCAGCCCTCTCTTTCCCTCTTTTCATGCCTCACAGTGAGATTCCTGGTCCTCCCCTCCAGGGCTTCCATCACCATTCCTTGGTGGGAGGCTCTCCATTCGGGTTTTCACCCTGACTGATCTCTTGAGTCCTCAGGCTGCTATTCACCATCCTGCATTCACCACCACGTCTCACATGGACTCACCCCTCTCCCTAGGCTTCCCGTGCATGCCTCTCCTCCAGGCTTTCCCCGTCTCAGCACACGGTACCGCCATTCACCTATTACCTGAGTTAGAAAACTGGGAATCTTTCTTGATTCTCCTCTCTCCAGCCAGTCACTGCACTCTGCGGACTCTACCTGCTACATGTATCTCCGATCAGCTTGGCATTTCTCTTCATCTCGCTGGAACTGTCATGGTCATCACCTACCTCGACAGCTGCAGCAGCACAGAGTTGTTCTGCTTCATTTCTCCCAACCCCCAATCCATTCCCCATGCAGCAGCTCAGGTGCTCCTTCCAGAACAAATCTGAGCATGGCCCCCTCCTTCCTAAAACTCTTCAATGCTTCTTTGCTGTCCTGGTTATCTATTACTGCATAAAAATACGACTCCAAAAATTAGTGGCTTAAAATGACAACCCTTTTATTATATCTCATAAATTGTAGCCCAGAAATTCAGGCAGGGCTTGGCTGAGTGATTTGTCCACTCCATGGAGCATCAACAGAAGTCAGCATGTAGCATTCAGCTGGTAATGGGCTGGTCTAGAGTCCAAAAAGACTTCACTCACATATCTAGCACTTTGGTGGGGAGGGATGGAAGGCTGAGTTTAGCTGAGACTGTCAGCTGAGCATCTACATTTTTAGCCTCACCACCATGGTGGTCTTAGGGTGGTTGGTCTTCTTACATGTGGCTACAAGAGAGAGAATTCCAATGAAAAAGATGGAAGCTATATGGTTTCATGGCTTAGCCTCATTTCCACAGTACTGTATTGACTGAGAAGTTATAGGTTTTAAGAAGAGGTAACATAGACGCTATCTCTCAGTGGCAAGAGTGAAGCCATGTCTTCAAACTACCACCAGGGTGAAGAATGGCTTCTATAGCATGGCATATGTGACCCTTCATGGGCTGGTCCCAGCTGGCCTCTGCTCTGTTCACCATTCCCTAACTGATTGCATTTTATGCTTCAAGGCTCCAGCCATCCTTAGTGACTTGAGTAGTCTGAGCTTTCTTGCACTGTTGGATTCTTCCTTCTATTTAGAATGTCCTTTTTACCCCTTCGTCATCTGACAAACTTCTATATCCATTCAAGTCTCAGCTTAAGTGCTTCTTACTGCAGGAGGTCTTCCAGGAATATTAATCTAGGTTAGGTGACTTCCCCTGTGGCCAAATAATACTCAAGACACAGTATTGTAATTTTGCTTGTCCAACAGCTTACATCTCTCACTACAGTGGAAGCCATTAAAGTATAAGACTAGGTCTTGTTCATCTTTTTATCTGTGGGGTCTAAGTCAAGGCTTGATACATATTAATTGCTCAGCAGATGTTTACTGGATCTCAAGTTTTCTTGTTTGTAAATTGGGAAGGCTGTTTAACAAATAGGTTTATCCAATGTACCGTGTCTTCTTACTCAATTGTTTCCTCACCATAGAATTGAAAAGGATTCTGAAGCTACAAATAGGCTCATCAAGAGAGAGGATTGTGATCCATTGGTGATGTCTGCCATGGCACAGCATAGGAAAGAGGCAGCTATATGCTGTGTATTTAATATACATAGATAAGATCACCTCTAAGGCTTCTTCAACTTTCAGTGTCTGTCTACAGTACTATCTAGATCACATTTACCTAAAATCCTAGACTATAAGAGCTAGAAGTTTCCTATGGGATTACTTAGTCTAATATTCTCATTGCATAGATGAGAAAATTAAGACTCAGAGGGAAAGTAATTCACCTGCAGTCAGGACCTGAGTCCAGGGTCAGATCTGGTATAATGAATTCACGTGTATTCACGTAAGCAGAGCAGGAATCGAGGTTTAATATATTAGATCAGGGGCCCTCAAACTACGGCCTGAGGGCCACATGCGGCCCTCTGAGACCACTTATCTGGCCCTCACCGCACTTCTGGAAGGGGCACCTCTTTCATTGGTGGTCAGTGAGAGGAGCGTAGTTCCTCTCACTGAAATACTGGTCAGTTTGTTGATTTAAATTTACTTGTTCTTTATTTTAAATATTGTATTTGTTCCTGTTTTGTTATTTTACTTTAAAATAAGATATGTGCAGTGTGCATAGGGATTTGTTCATAGTTTTTTTATAGTCTGGACCTCCAACGGTCTGAGGGACAGTGAACTAGCCCCCTGTGTAAAAAGTTTGGGGACCCCTCTATTAGATGCTAGATGGTGACTCCAACTCAGCGTTAATTCTGTACTTTGTCTACTCTGAGGTTTCAGACCACTTGGCTATAGACCAGACTGGGTTTGACTCCTGGAACCAGAAACTTACTAGCTGTGTGTTCTTGAGGAAATTACTTGACTTCTAAACTCCAGCTTCCCTTCTGCAAAAGGTGGGTAATAGTAACATTAATCTCCTAAGTGAGATATTACAGGGGAAGCACTTTTCAGTTGTTTCTGGATCATAGTGAGGACTCAGAGGTGAACTGTTATTAGTGTTGGTATTATGACCGCCTCTAATATCATCACAGGCTTTTACCTGGCTTACTCCCTGGAGTTAGCACAGAGGCTCGGGCAGTGGGGGTTGCCAGGGATAGGACACAGGTGATATGAAGTTTCAGGGGTGACTTGAAACCTTGTTAAGGAAATTTTGAAGAGTCCTGTTTTCCTCAACCAGAAGGCTTTGAAACTGAACCTAGTGACAAATTGTGGCTTGCACCTGGGAAATGTAAGCAGCGACATTTTTAATCAGGATTTCCATAAAAAAACAAAGGAAAACTCCTCGAACAGGTCAGATGCTTTGTCAGAGCTAAAAAGTTTTGTCTTTGGGGAAGAAAAGGAAGAAAAGATAAAAGTAAATAGAAAATAATTGACTTAAGACAAATTATATATATGCGTAAACAACCTATTAGCAGACAGAATCAGTGTCCACTAGGGTTTAGGAGTTTGTCCCTAAATAGTGAATAGTAATGAATTAAGATAAGTTGATTGTGAAATTTAAAAAAATAAATAATTTGGCAAAAAGTCAACAGAGGGTAATTATTGCAGAGGCCAGCATTGCGGTGAGTACCTGGGAGGCGCAGGAATGGTGAGGTGTTGATCTGATTTCTGGAGGGCTAATGCATAAAGCTCTCCAGGCAACAATGACAAATGCACTTCTAATCATCTCCCTATTAAATTTAGTATCAAGGAGAGGGGCACTTTACTTCCTCTCTTCAATTTCATAGGAATATGATTAACATGGATATGAAAAAAGTTAAAGGAAACAGAATTTGATTTGAACTTCATTGTCTATTTCAGAGTGAAAATTAAGATGTATTTGTAGGGTTTTTGTGGATGTTTCCAGGGACCCTAAATTGTGATTGAACCAATTCCATCCTGTACTTTTCCTTCCTCCCCTCCCCTTTCCTGGATGTTTAAGTCTGTTGAGAGCGAAGCAGAAGGAAGAAGGAGATACAGCAGGGGAGGGCGGGGAGGAGGGTTGGTAGCGCTGCCTAGCTGGAGTTTGGGCCAGCGGGAGTGGGGGAATGAGCCCCTTCTTTGTCGGCAATGAACCCTTTGTCAGCATGAGAATGGGGCTCTGAATTTGCGACAGGAGAGTTGGACACAGCCAAGAAGGAGAATCTTAGACAAATTATAAACCCGTGGTCAGCAGTTCATTTTAGTGCTGACTTGAAAGAGGCCACAATTTCGTGAACAGTCTGTACTTACGGCTCTGGTAAGTTAAGACAACTGTGAATCCTCTTCTTCCTCCGTCCCTCCTTTGTCCTCACCTTTCGACTAAAACATTTGGATTCAAAGACTGAGAACTTGAAAAGCCATCTATGGCATTTGCATCTCGAAGGATCTCTTCACTCCTAAGATTCTCTCCCTCCATTTGATAATTTTGGGGAATAGCGAAGGAAAAAAGCAGGGAGAGAAAGGGGGGGTTTTGATGATGAAGGCACCTGTAGCTTTCTCGTCTCCTGACTTGAAAACGGGCCATGCTTTGTAGCTCTTACCCAGGGGTGTTTCAGATTTTTTTTTTTATAACAGAGATTTTTTTTGGAGTAAGCATACAAATTTATCTCCTCCCTTATTATCTCCTTGTATAAGGAGGGGACTTTGAATGTGCTCTACCTTTAGTAAGTAATTTAAGAAACACGGACCCTTGCTGTGGCTAAACATTAGAAAACAGTGTAATTAAAGGAACATGTTTAATTGGGAAATTGACCCAGAGACCATTTTAGCATCACCCTCTAGGCCAGGCAGGACCAGGCTGACGTCAGCAGGAGCCTGGCTGTCTCAGGAGTTGGGGACAGAACTTGCTTGATTAAGATGTTTCCTGGGAAATAGAATTAAGCCTAATGATTTCCAATAGAAGGGACTGCTAATTGGGGAGGGAGTGCTGCTTAATTGGGACACCTGCAGGTAATTAAAGGCTCCCTCCCGATGGTCTTCTCTGTGCTTAGAATTCTAGGAGGTTAAGACAATGTGGAGATAGGTGTTCTCAGCCCCTGGGCCATGCCTTCCCCTTGACCCTCCGTTCAAGGCCACTCAGCTAGGCCTCCTTTATATTTAGCAAACAGTGCTTTGAATATGGCCATCCAAGGAGCCTCGGGAGCCTGGGTGAGTCTAGGAATCTGGGCTAAGCTCCTGCCAGGGGGTCTAGTGAGCCCCCTGGAAATGGGAGACAAAGGCAGTGAGGGGCATGGCAGTGCACAGGAAATGCTCTCTGTTTTGATTTTGACACCCAGACCTCAGAGACCCCTGTATCACGTGACTCTGGCTGAATGGGACTTATAATGTCACCTTTTGCAGGGACAGGCTGGCCCAGCCCCATGTGGGAAGGAAACCCTGGTGAAATACTCTGGAGTAGGAGTTGGTAAACTGATTTCTAGGTCCAAATCTACTGCCAGCTGGCACTGTGACACCTCTCTGAGGCCTCGATTTTCTCAACTATAAAATGAGAATGACTCTACCTAATTATGAAAAGAGCCTTTCATTCTAGGTTCTGGGTAAGGGGCTGGAGGAGGATGAGATTTTAATCTGTGTTCCATGGAACTCAGTCCACCAGGGCAGACAAATCTGGAAACCAACATTTGCCATTTGGTGCTACAGGTCCAATGGGGCAATGGCGGAGGAGAGCAGTTACAGAGAAGATCAGAGAAGGCTTCAGAGGGAGGAAACATTTATATTAGTGCTGTTTTTAGAGAAGTTTTATGAGTGGATACAGCACAGGGAGAAAGCATCCCAGGCAGAGAAAAGGCATCTGCAAAGGCACGGGCATGCCAACCTGTGGTGCAGCCCACGGGTTGTCACTGGCTGTGCGATTCTGTTCCGCGGGAAGGATGTGCACCGTGAGGGAAGAGAAGAGTGGGAGGAGTGCAAGGCGGGGGGTCACAGGAGATGGATCACGAGAGGTCGTGTATGTTACTTTGGGAGCCTTGGTTGGACTTTCTCTACTAGGCAGTGGGTGGTTGTTGAGGAGTGTTTACTGTGGCAGTGACAGTCACGCCTGAGTTTGAGTGAAGTCACTCTGGTAGGAGTATGGCACCAATCTGGGAGCTGGATTGGAAGGGCACGGCTAGAGCTGGGAGATTGCTGCAGTAGTCCAGAAGGCCAATGGCCAGTCCCTAAATCCGAGCAAAGGCAGAGGAGTGAGAAGAGGGAATGGCTGGAGTTTGTAGCATAGATTTCTTGGCTGGTGTTTACAAGCTTCTTACGCTCTGGAATCACAGCCTCATTGTAGTCCTTGCTTTCTTTTGGCCAGAGGCCCCTTGCTCACACTTCTCTACCTGCTCTCACCCCTTGCTCTGTGGAGAGAGGCTCCTGGGACCCGACTTTCCAAAGGAAAGCTTGCTAAGGCTTGGGACTCCCCACCCAGTGCCCTCAGACAAGAAGGGTGAGCTAGGACAGGAATTTGGGGCACTGAGGACAGGCAGGAACCCAGTTTAGGGCTTGAGTTTCAGTAGGTTTGGGAAAACCCTTTGATTGAAAAGCAGCCCCGATGGGGCAGCACAAAGGTGAGCCAAAGCCATCCATGACTGCAGCTCTCACTGTGGCCGTCACGCCACGCCACGTCCTCTCCTTTCATACCCGGCAGTTTGGTAATGGGCACAGCATTCATGCCTTCATGGTTAAGATGGGATTCATTTGCAATTTTTTGGAAAAGTGGTTCTTAAGAGTTGGGTCACCTTAAAGGCTTAGTATGGACTGTTGACATGAATGCAGACTCTTGGCACTAAACCTATTACCTTCTATGCTCCATCAAAAAGCGTCTTCAGTGTGGAAGGTTTTTAAAGTGTTCGGCTCTGATTCTCTATCTACAGTACTTCTGTGAATAGCCCATGTACAGGGTTCAGTTGGTGGGGACAAGGTAAGCTAGATGGGGGATTTTCTTGCTTTTTATTTGAACAAGTAGAGCTCTATCTCCCCTCGTCCTTACTGTTACTGCACTGTCTCTCTGGACCACCCCTTAGCAGATTGCCTCAGACTGAGATTGAAACGTGTGTGTCCACGTGCAAAGGATTGCGTGGTACAATTTCAGAATTCTCATTCCAAAGTGAAGCTCAGTTCCTCCATGCTCAGCTAATTCTCACTAATCCTTCTTCTGGCCACAGGGAGGTCATGTCTGACCCCAAATCTAAATCAGGCTCCCTCTCTTCACTCTGCCATCTACCCTACACTCTCACTTAAATGAAAGCCTTTATTAAAATTTGTTGGGCCATATCTACATGTGAGATTATTGGCTTAGTCAGTCTCTCTGTCCAGACTCTAAACCATGAGGGCAAATACCTCATAGTCTCTACTAAATCCTAGTGCCCAACACAGTGCCTGGCACATAGTAGGTGCTTAAAATATATCTTTTGAGGAAGTGAATAACTGATGTTGACTTATAGTTCAGTATGGCAGCCAAGATGGGCAGAGCTAGGAAGATTTAGCCATAGTGCTGGCCCATCCCAGAAACAATGATGGCTACAGTGCTTCTAGAACTTTCCTGTATCTACCCTATAGGGGTTATCAAAGTGGGCAAAGAGACACATGCCAAAGCTTCAATATTTTGACTTGATAGTAATTCTGGTTTTGTATCTCCCATCCTCTTTGAGTCCTGAAAGTGCCCTTGGTGTTTTTTCTGTTCCTGTAGGGTGGGGCAGTCTGATGGGCTGGGAGCCAGGCGGGAAGAGAGGGAGGTGGAAATTATTTGGCCAGATTGGAGGCTGGCAGAGCAGTTTTCTTAGCAGGATGTCTGTTGATGAAATACCTAGAGCCAGTTGTGAGAGGTTATTAATCTCAATTAAATCTGATTAAGATGTGATTGGATTTGGGCTAAAACTGTCGAAGTAAAGCCTGGCCCACTTTAGAGTCTACTCAATGGCCCACTTGTATCACACAGGCTGGCGTCCAGACTGGGACAGAAAAAGAGCCTCTGGCCCCCCTGAGAAAGGAGGGTTCTGGTGAAGTCTCAGGTACCACCCTGAGACTTCACAAATCATAGGAACCTAATTGCTGTTGGCTTCTTGGGAAGATGTGACATTCACTATAGGAAGATTACTAATTGTCACAATTATGGAACTATTACCTTTATCATCTTACTAGTGAGTTTGTATTGGGAGAGGACTTGATACTCATTGTTGAGCCAGGAGAGTAAGCTGGCAGGAGAAGCTTCCTGGCTCATGCTGAGGGCCAGGTGGATTCCTGAGCAGACAGGTGTATTCACCTGGCCTAGCAGGCTGCTTAGGGCTCCAGCTGTTGAACATCATGGCTTAGCCCATTGTTATCCTAGGAAACAATGAAAGGGGTCACTAGCGTGTGGGCCAGACAGGCTAGGCCAACCATGAAACTATTAGTGTTAGCCTGGACTCAGAGTTGCAGAGGCCTGGGGAACCATTAGCTTGAAGTGGTAGGAAAATATTTACTGTCAGATCCCTGCTTTTGTTTATAACACCTGCCTGGAAGAATAGGTGAAAATCAGAATTGAATAGGTGGAGGTCAAACATTAGACTTATGTGTTAAAAGGGTGTATCTATTCTTAGACAATGGACAATAAAACAGTTCTTAAAACCTCTTACCATTTAAACATACTCTTAAATAATATATAATGATTCACATGTTATTTTAAAAAATAAAATTTACTTTTATCAAAGTTATATACACTCAGTCATTAAATGCTTACAATGAAAAAGAATAACTTCCCATCTTTCATCCCTTTTCAGTTATGTCCTTGAGTCAATTACTTTCAACACCTTCTATATTTCCTTGGGCATTTAGTTCTGTATTAATAAATAGTATGTTAATACTGCCATTTCTTGATTTACTTATTTTGGATGTTAGCGAATTACTTAATTGTATTACAAGTAGATTTCCGATGCTTACCCATACCCTCTACCCACCTTCCACTCCCAGCCTCACTGCCACTTCCCCAGTCCTCCGGTATAATAATGTAATGTATTGTGGTTGAATTAGAAGTCTGGGGTTCTATTATTATGATTATGTAAATGTAATTTATTGCTAAGCCAAGTATAGTACCATAGTTGTTTTCAATTTTTAGGGAGGAATTTTTTCTTTTTCCTAGAGTTGATATCTTTTATTTTTTAATTGTTGAGTTGCCTTTTTATATAAAGACAATTTTAATTTCTTTTTCATTAGCGTTCTTTACACTTCCATCAAAATTTTTTTCTAAGTCAATCAATTCTACGTTGTTATATTCCTCCTAAAGTCTTCCTTTCTAAAAAAGTCTATCTCCTTGCTTCTGATTTGTATTGACTGTTATTCAGTCCTGTGGTACAGCATTACACAGGGATGCTATAGCTTTTCTGATTCAGATTCCCTACCTTAGTTTTGAGTTCTTTCAAATCTGAAAATGAATTCATTTAATCCAACCTCAATGATAGTTTAGCTGGTTATAAAATATCAGGTTAAAAACCTTTTTAAAAGCATTGCTCAATTATTTTCTATGACCCATATTCAATTTCTTCCTCTTTTTGATCTATCTTTTCAGAAAAGAAGAAACTAAGGGGAAAAAATCTACTTTTGGGGTAAATTCTTTATATTTGTTTTCCAGGCTTGCCATTGAATTTTTTATTTGGGTTGTCTTACTTTCAGTTTTAAAGTTATTTCTTTGCCCTGGCTAGTCAGCTCAGTTGGTTGATGTATCATTCCCATATACCAAGGCTGTGGGTTGATCCTGGGTGAGGGCATGTTCAGGAATCAACCAATGAATACATAAATATGTGAAACAACAAAATAATGTTTCTCTCTCTCTCAAATCAATAAAAATACTGATATTAAAAAAATAAAGTTCTTTCTTCAACTCTGTTCCCTTAAAAGTGAAAGAATCCTATTTTGTTTCTTGGTGCATTATCTTATTTCTTATTAAAATTTTGATTGTTTTTTTTTCTCTATTAGCTCAGTTTTCTTGGCTCTGTCCTTTTTTCTGTTTGCTTTGTTTTGTCTCTTATATCACAGGAATTCGTCCAGTGTTAAATGATCTTAGTTGGCTGTTAACATTTAACAGTAGGGTTTTTAAGAAGCTTTTTGGCATGTGTGTGTGTGTGTGTGTGTGTGTGTGATTGGTCGATTATTACGTTTCACTGTAATGATACCAGGTGAATCTAATAATCTGGCCATCTTTTCTCTGGGCTTAAACCCTCAGCCTGGGAGGAGAATGCCTTGTTTTCAGTTTTCTGGGAGTGAGGTGGGAGAATAGGATCTGCAGACTTTAAGTTAACCTACCTTTATCTGTAATATGCCTGATATTCTCAATTAATTTCTCCAAAGAATAAACTTTTGGGAATGGGGTGCATGGAATTAGTAAACTGGCTGTTTGGGGTTGTGGAGGGAATCTTAGGGCACAATGCTTCTGTGCTGTGACATTCAGTAAGTCCTCTTGTTTTCAGCTTTGTGCCTCATGCTCCCCAACTCTACCTGTTATGGCACCTAGCACCTTAAATCCTGAGCCTTTCTGGGGTTCTGTGTTGGGGTAAGGGAGGAAGGGACTTGTTTATGTATCATAGATATTTCCATTTTGTAGGCACATTGTGGTAGCATTTTTTGCTCTGCTGTGCAAGTTACCAAACCCCCATCCACTTTATGTCTTCCCAAAATTTGTGGAAATTTTTCATTCACTTAAACATCCTTTCTTATTCTCTTTTTTCTTGGGTAATTATACTTAAAAATTAATTTAGTGCCATTTTCAGAGGAAGAAGAGATAAATGGTTGTGGTTAATTGGTCATAATGAACTGGAAGTCTCTTGTTTACTTTTTGTCCTCTTTCAAAATTGAACATATAGCTGGTTGGCTCACGTCCATTGAATACCATTGGGACTGAAGACATACTGCTTCTGGCTCACCAGAGAATTCTCATCTTTTAAATATGTGCACAGTTCATATACTTCTTTTTAGTAATAGGCCTTTGCCCCCCCCCCATAATTGAATATTGAATTGTTTGTAAAAATAAGAAACTACACACAGATATAGTAAAGTTAATAAGACAGAACTGTTGTTTGAGGAGAAAGGCCATCCAGCAGCAGTTTGAAGGGCTTGTCTCTCAGTTAGGAAAGTTCACCTTGGGAATACAAGGACAGCCTAGAGGTAACAATGTCTGAGGTACAAAACTCGCACAGGTGCACACTGCAGACTGTTGGTAGGTACAGGAATTCAGAATTGCGGTCGGCACTGGGCTCCTTATAGCTGCCTTCACATCCAACATCCAGCGTGTCTGTGTGTTCTAGTAACCCCACTAGCTGGGGCTCTTCACCCCTCAGCGCCCAGCTGGATTGCTCCTCCCACAGGGAAGCCTGCCTTCTGTCCTGGGCAGGGCCAGAGGCTCCACATATATTATGCTCATGTGTTCTTTTTCAAACCTTCTTGTTTGTTTGTTTGTTTTTTCCCCAAATGCTCTTCTGTGAGCTTGTGCTGAGCTGTGATGAAATTCTACTAGTCTTTAGAAAACTTAGAAAAACAAAGAAATGTACACTATGCACGTGTGTGTATTGTGGTTGCACACGTGGTGTCGTTTCAACCCTTTTTTCTTGGTCGGAATGTCCTCTATTCTGAGGCTGTTCTCAGTGTCATTGTGAAATAAGGTTGAAATATGTCTTCTCTTTTACGAAATGATCATGTTGGTAGATGGTAGTCGAACATATGCTCACTTGGCAAAGTAATAGGTCGGAAACACCAGAAACAGCTCTGAATTAGGGGGCTGATGTGTCACAGGGGAGCAGTAACCCCAACAAGCACCAGTGGTCTTAACTAATCCTCGTTCTTCCAGCAGATGTCTCTGTCATGAACTTCCACGTCTGGACTGTATGTGTAAGGTCCCTAGAAGATACTCAGTATATCCTTGGAACTGATGAAATGTCCACATTCTCTGGCCCGTGGGTCAGGCTCAAGGGCTTGTCCTCATGCGCTGAGGCATGTCCCTGTTCTCCTCTCCCAGCTGCAGCAGCTGTCATAGGGCAGTAACAGAGGGACCTGGATTCTTCCAGTGCTTTCTCCTCCTCCTTCCTCACCTGTCCTCCCTTTGCCTCTCCCACAGAGCTGTGAGTTCCTTAAGGGACCCCTATTCGATCCATCACCACATTCTTGCTCTCTTTAGGCAACTAGCCCAGTGCCTGGCACATAGTGGGCTCCCAGTCAGTGTTCATAGAATGAACTATACATAGCCATGCCTAAAACTTTCACAGTGTGTATACTTTGCAAAGTGCTTTCATACTTTAGTCATTTACTAGAAACAAACAAATGAACATGGGAACCTTGCTCATCATAAATCATCGGGATTCATGGATGGTCTTAGTGAATTTGTGGACCTTAGTGAATGAGCCTCAGTAAATTTTTGATATTGCATGCAAAAATGAAAAATCTTGGGTATGTTTGCTGAATGTACATTTACACGGTAAAGAGTTCTCATAGCTGTACCTTCAAAAGGTTAAGAACCACCGAAGAAAGTGAGGCTGGGAGCCAGGCAAAAATACATTTGAATGTACATCTGAGATGGGAAGTGATGTGTCAGTGCAAGGAATTATTATTATTTTCTACCAGAGTCTTCTGCTTTGGAACACCCATCCTTTCGGCCTGCCTTTGTATTGCCATCCTTTCCTGGCAACTCTATAGCTTTTGGGGCTACGAACCCCAAACAGCCTGGTATCTGTGGCTCCTGGAAACGGTTCCCAGATTCCTAGATTCAGGGTCACCGAGTTTGGTGCAGGCAACTCCAGCACCAACTGACTCAAGATTTTTAGGTTAATAACTAACTGGATTGGAATAGTGTTTTGTTTCACAAACATGAACATAATTTGTTCTCATCAACTTTTAAATTATGAATGATTTAGTTTTTCAGTAGTTTTTTTCCCTCCTTCTTAAATAAGCTCTTGAAAACATTGCTTTAATGAAAAATAAAACTTAAAAGCAGCTGTGGTATTGATATGTAATGATTGAAGTATAATTAAGAGTTATAATTATTCCCAATTAGACATTGGAATACCAAAGTAGGCACCCAATCAACTCAACCCAGACAAGGTAGCATCAAGCCTGAGACAGGGATAGGGCACAGGGTGGTCAGGGGTTGGGTGGAGGACCCCTGAGCATCCAGCTTTGGTCATGAGATGGGACAACTAGAGAGAAGTCTTTCTCATCTGTGATGGGAGCAAGGAGGACGGTCCTAACCTTCCCAGGCTCTGGGAGGGAAGAGAGAGACTCAGAGAAAGATGTTTCTAGTAATGTTTCCCTGAAGATTTCTGAGTCTTATCTACTAGAGAGCAGATAGACAGCCTAGAAAAAATTCCTTCTCTGTGAAAATGTAACTCACTTGAGAGCACCTCAGGGGCCAGGTCCCCTTCCCCTGTGGCCCATCGAGGTCCCAAGGCCTGCTGTGGTTTCCAGGCTGCCAGCCCTCCTGTCTCCCATAATTTTGTGCTGCCTAACCTCCACCCGCCTGCCCCACGATCCTTCTAGCAACCTTCACCATCCCTACCTTCTCTCTTCACAGTTAACATGACTAGGGTTCCGTGACCCGATGGCCCTGCTATCAGCTCAGAAATGAACCCATGCTACGACTTGATGCCTTGTTCCTAACATGGAGAGCAGTGGGTCATGCCTGATCTGTCTGGCTTTTGGGGCTGGGTGCCCTGATGGCGTTATTTCCCCTTAACCCCTCCTCCTGCAATTGGGTGGTCACGATACCTGGGTCAGGGTGGGATTAGGAAGCATATCAGAGAAATGGCATGCCTGATAGACCCATTAGGTGTACAATGACATGTGACAGAGCCATGGTGAGATGTGGCTAAACAGGTCCCTCACTACCAGCTTGTGGCAGCGGACTTTGACGCCGGGTTTTATTTACCAGGACGTGCTAGTGTGGGCTCACCGAGGAATTCTGAGTGAAGAAGAAAACTGGACAGAGTTAGGCTTGGGAATATTTGTCTCAGGCATTGCATTTGTGGGGGCTGCTAGGTGGGGAGGGTCTGGAAGCAGAAAGCTGTGTGGAGAGCACTCGAGCAGTCCAGGGGAAAGTGGGGATGCACTGGGAATGGGCTGGCTGTGGGGTCGAGGGGTGCGGGGTGGGCAGCATCAGTAGAGGAGCCCAGGTGCCAGGCAGGATGGTGGTGGGGGTGGGGTGGGGAGGAGGCGCTGGTCAGCCCTGGGGGGTTGTTGGGATTTTGAACTTAGTTAACTGGAACCATGAAGAGAAAGGGGAGAGGTGAGACAGTTTGGGCTGTGAGAGGAGGAGAGAATGAGTTGGGGAGGAGTCACATTAGAGACTGTCTATTTGAAATGTTAGAGAATGTCTATTTGAAAGTGTCCAACTGTGTTAGGAGTCTGGGATTGGGCTGGGGCATTCTTGGCAAGAGAGCAAAGTAGAAATATAAGAGGAGTGGGGACTAAGTCCCTGGGGCATACCAAGTGAACCCAGGAAAAGAGTGTGGGGGAAACGGTTCTGCTGTGAGGCCTGATGCTGCTCCTGGCTCTTCATCCTTGAGAACTGGCAATGCTGTGAGTGGTCTATAGACTCATCAGGACTGCTGCCTGTCAGGCGGAGGCAGGAAGCTGCTGTACTGGTTAGGAGGCTCTGACCCTGGAACCGGGCAGGTCTGAGTTCTAATCTCACTTCTACCACTTCTAGCTGTACAACCATGGCTCATTTGTTTAACCTTATTTGTCAGCTGGGATAATGATAGGACCATTCTCACAGGTTTATGCAGCAAATATTTCCTGAGTAACTTTTGTGTGCTCAGCACCATGGGTTTATAGAGATAAGATGTGACATTGTCCCTGCCCTCAAGCCACTCACCAGCTATAGGACAGAACACCAAATACAATAACAGGCAAGTGCTACAGAGACTGGTTCAAGGAGCTTTAAGAGCTTATGAGAAGGTTGCCTAGATGGTGTGTGTGTGTGTGTGTGTGTGTGTGTGTGTGTGTGTGTGTGTATGGTGGGGGGTGGGAGGAGAAGAGGCTGTTGCCTGTTTCCCGGAGGGGATGTTTCAGGTGAACTAGAAGATGGGGTTGGAGTGAGTCCAGTGCCTCTCAGCCCTGGCTGCAAGTGAGCACCACCTGGGAGCCGGGGCTCTACCATGCCCAATTAAATCCAGATCTAGGGGAGTGGGGGGGGGGGGGGCGTCCAGGCATCGGTATATTTTTCAGGCAGCTTGTGTGGTTCTAATGTGCAGCCAAGGTTGAAAACAACTTAATTATGGAAGAGAAGGGACATTCCCGAAAGAGTGGCCTGCATGAAATCTCCGCGGGACTAGAGGGACAGTGATTCAGAGGGACTGTTGAAATCGGCCTAGTGTATTGTTTTACAGACTGTACTTCATGATTTGCTAGTGGGTCATGAAACCAATTTAGTGTGTCACGAGCAGCTTTAAAAGTAAGTAGAATGAGATGGAATTGAAAACTTCAGGGATCACGGTTATAATAAGGATCACAGTTTCTTGAGACGTGTGTCACAAGCCTACGTGGGAGTGTGCGCTGCTTCCTGCAAATCGTATTTCTTACTGGGAGCACAGTCACGGGTTTCTGAGGGACGCTGGCGCAGGGCACTGGCTGCAGGGCATGGGTAGCAGCGGGAGGCTGCTCAGGGCTGTGGGAGTTGCTTGAGCTCTGTCCCCAGGGCAGTGGGGGCCGGAGAGGGGGTGAAGGGCTTTCAACAGAGAACAGCCAGGTCAAGGCTGCACTTCAGCGACCCCTCACTGCAGGATGGCCTGGAGGGGGTGCTGTGCCGAAGGCCCACAGGAGAGGCGATGGGCAGCCTAGGGGAGGAGCAGAGGGGCTGAAATTTAAGGAGGACACGGGGCCACACTGGTGAGCTTTTCTCTTCCTCTCCGTCTGGGGCAGGTCCCTAGGTCTCTAGCCAAGGCACAGGCTGTCCCCTCGGCCAGTCACAAGGGCCCGATTCAGGACTCGGTAGTGTTTTCCTCTCATCTCTCCACCTCCTTGATGTTTCCATCTGGTGAGCTCAGCATCACTTTCATGATTCAAGCAGAGGAGAGAGAAACCTCCAGAATCTTCTTTAAACAGAAGCTCTGTTTAGGCTTCCTGCTCCCCTTGGTGCAAAAATAGCAGAACAGATGTAACTGATGCTTAGAGAGAAATTTCTTTTGAGCTGGTATCAAACATAAATGTTGGGCCCGGAGGGGATGTTCAGAAAATTCTGGGTTGAAAAACACTACATTTTATCTCATCGAAGGGTGGGTGCTCCCTGGGTTTCCTCTTATGGGCAGGGTTTGTGAGTCTTAGTGGTGTTAGGGGCTCAGGTAGGGGTGGGAGCAGCCAAAGTGAGCTCCCCCTCACCTTTCCCTCCCAGGCCAGGCCCGGGGGGGGGGGGGTTAGAAGAGTAATGGGCAGTCTGTTCCTGAGGACACGCATGCCCCGTGTGGGTGACGAATGGAAACACTATGTCGCCCTGCTGCAGCCCTCCCCCACGTCAGCCACACGGGCTTTTCCTGCTCTTGCTGGCCCAACTGACTCCAGCTGTGGGCCCTTCACGCCTGCTGTTCCCCATGCGAGGACCACGCTGCCCCAAATCTTCACTGCCGTCTCTGCTCAAATGTCACCCTTCCTGCTGGTGAACATCTACATGTTTTTTCTTCCAACACTTTTCCATTCTTTCCTCTTGCTTTATTTCTCTGTGGTTGCCCCGGACCCTACCTGGAAGGATTCATTTGTCAGTTTGGGTGGTCTTCTATCCCCACTGGAGGGCAAGCTTTGTGAAGGCAAGGACCATGTCTATCTCTATCCACCTGGGTCCTCGCTGTGTCTCTTGACAAGTGAGTGAATGGATGGGAGTGGCGGGCTCACTGATGGACTCACTCATTCATTCGTTCTTTCAACCATGTGCTAGGCGTGTTTCTTGCTGGTGAAGGGCATTTGGGAACCTTGGTTCATGTCCAGGAGCTTTTGAGGAAATAGCCACTTGCAGTGTGACATGGAGTAGCTTTGCATCCCAGTGTGTTCCCTGAGGCCAGGACTCTCTGCTCAGAGCTGCTCTGCTTCCTTGGGTGGCCTTTAGTGGTTTGTCCCAGGGGAGTGACAATATGGGTCCAGGTCCTACTGAGACCAATAGAAAAATGGCATCCAAATAGCCCTGTTGTTCCTATCCCACTAGTCCCAGACTGGGGATACACTCACCCCCGTGTTCCTCCCAGAGCCTGGTTTCTCCTCCTCCCTCGTGTTCTCAATCCCCCTCCCCACCCTGTGTGGGGTTGAGGACCTACCTGTCATTCCTGTTCCCTCTGTCATTCATTTGGCTGGATTTGAGGCCAGTGGGAATCACTGGTCACAAACTCAGATGTGTGGTATCTTTTCTGTAACTCCGAGTCCCCATGCTACAGGCTGGTAGAACTCTACCTCAGTCATTCCTGGGCTCTGTCTTTCCTCCTGAGAGGGCATCAGGTGCAAGGTCTCTGGCAATGCCAAGAGGTTGGGAAGGCCTGGCCACTGGCCACTGAGATGCCCATCCTTCTAGCCCCGTTCTCCCCAAGTCCGTGCTCCTGCTGTTTCTCTGCTGCACTCGGAGCCTGAGTGTCATGTTCAGAACGCCTGCTGTATGAGGGTGATCCTTTCCACTGAGTGCCCACCACGGGTTTGTTTACAAAGAGAAACAAACTTTAGCTGCCATGTAAAAAGGATAAGTAATAATTCAAGGCAACAGATCAAGTATTAAAAAGACCAAGGACTCCAGCAGTTGGGAGGGAAGTGAGAGGAGGGAGGTTGGGGAGAGGTTGGCGGGCTCCTGGAAGGAGACGATGGAGAGCTGAACACTCAGAAGCTGGGCTGATTGAGAGTTCTCTTTGGGGAGAAATTAATGCCATGCCAGAACCATGTCCAGCCGTCCACTTGCACAGCCGATATGAGGTGCATTTGCTGGAAGGAAGAGCCGACTTGAACTATTGAACTCTGAAGGACTTGACAAAGCCTGCTTGGCTATCTGGCTCGGGACGCTGCCCTGCTGCCAGCCAGCGGGACGGCGGGATGGAGGCTGCTGCAGGTCCCGATGGAACGGCCTCTTTTTGAACAATGTGTGGCTTTGAAATGTAACAGGTTCACCTGTCACAGGCCTGAGCAGGTCCTCAGCTGTTGCCACCAGCTCTGCTCCTGCTGCAAAGGGGCTGCATTAGAATCCATCCCTGGAGCAAACGTAGCTGGAGTTTGCTGAGCGGGCCGGCGCCGTTCACAGAGCTCGGGAGGTTCTGAGCGCCGCACAGGCTGACAAGGTCCTCCCCGGGCTCAGCTTCACTGGACACAGTGTTTTGAAAAGGATTCAATTTCATTTTAAGTGATAGTATTTTGAATATTTTTCACATTCTGTACCCCCTGTCTCTCTTTCTATTTTCTATAGGAAAAGTACAAATGTGAATTAAATTTGCCCAGGAAACTCTAGGCATAAATATTAAAACATTTGGCTGCTTGTTAAAAGGAATTTATGTGTGCATATTCTCTTTGCCGCAGAACCTTGCTTTAAGTTTTGGTGGAGGTTGTCATTCCAGACTTCAGAAGGGGTCCTTCTTGGGGCTCGCTCCCTCTTTCCTTTGCTGTGCCTCTGTCCCTCCATTCTGCTCCTCATGTCTGATGGTTTTAGAAAGAAGCGCCATCATCTACAAAGCAGGGGGTTGGACTCCACTGCCCCTGGGGCCCAGCAGCTAAATCAACGAGTGATGCAGGCCGGGGCCCTGGGACAGCCTGCAGGGGCTGTGCCTGTCCATAGGATGTGACCGCCATGCCAGCAGATGGTTGCCATAGGAATGCAGACTCAGGTGGTCAGGGCTCCTGAGATTTCCAGAGAAGCTGGAATCCAGATTTTAAGGTGAGATTTCTTGATTTAAAAATGTAGGCAATAGCCCTGGCCAGGTGGCTCTGTTGGAGTGTTGTCCCAATATGCCACGGTTGGGGTTTGATCCCCAGTCAGGGCACATACAAGAACCAACCAATGAATCCATAAGTGGAACAACATGTTGATATTTCTCTTTCTCTCTCTGTTTCCCCCACCCCCCTTCACTCTAGAATCAATCAATCAACAAAAAATGAAAAACAATGTAGGCAGCTAAAAACAGCCCTACTGTGTGGCTGGAATAAAACCCTTATATTCGATTCAGCCCAGAGGCTACCAGTCTGTAGCCTCTGGCTGAGTCGTCAGGCTCTCTGGGCCCTGGACAAGCTGTGGTCGCCCCCCTGCATAAGGGAGTTCTCCTCTGTGCTCCCAGACCTGCTTGGTCAGCAACTGTTTCTTCTAGGGGTAGTTTTAATTTGAAAGTGTGACCTTGTCCTGTAGAGCAGTGTCCCCAACCTTTTTTGGGCCACGGACTGGTTTAATGTCAGAAAATATTTTCATGGACCAGCCTTTAGGATGGGACGGATAAATGCACAAAATAAAATTATGCGACTGGCGTAAAAACTGTGGTATTTTAAAATATAATTGTCAAACTTACGAGACAAGCGTCAAGAGTGAGTCTTAGACGAATGTAACAGAGGGAATCTGGTCATTTTTTAAAAATAAAACATTGTTCAGACTTAAATATAAATAAAACGGAAATAATGTAAGTTATTCTTTCTCTGCGGACTGGTACCAAATGGTCCACGGACCCAGAACGGTTTGTGGCCCGGGGGCTGGGGACCACTGCTGTAGAGGGAATAGCCTCAAGTGGAGAGGCATAGGATTTTCACTTTTGTTTACACGCTGGGACTGGGTGACCTAGAATGAGTCACTTGAACTCCATGGGTCTCAGTTCCTCTGTTCTTTTAAATGAGGAAAATTATACCTGAATTACCTGCTAAGATTCTGCTGAGACAAAAAGCATAACATGAGTAACCATGATCTGAGACGTGCAATTGCCAGTTGCTGTTCTTATGCTGTGTGGCCAGCATGTGGTGTGGATTTGAAAAGGACAGTCTGCTGCATGCCTGTCCAGGTGCCAGCCTGGTTCTTACACCCAAGGGGTGTGAACCTTGGGGCTCTCTGTCTCCATCCACCAGCGTGGTTTCCAGACCCGCCATGGCACAGAGCACAGGAGGCAGTGGACGGGGCGGGGCGGGCAGGAAGCAGAGGCTGCGCCCAGCAGGTCCCTCCACACCTGACTGTGCTGGCATGGCTCATGCAATCCTGAAAAATTGTGGGTTCACGAGTTTGTTTAAATAGAATATTTAAAAACAGAAACATTATCCAGGGTAGTGTTTCCCAAATTGATGTTCGAAGGCACACTACTGTTCCTAGGATATTGAGAGGAATGAGAAAGGGATTTCATACTCAGGTAAATTGGGAATTATTGGATTAAAGTTTAAGTTTCTTTCTTGAAGGACTCTTCAGAGTTTTAAAAATAAAATGCTACTATGTATTGTGAGGTGAAAGTACACAGTGTTCTCCAACCTTTGTTTACTGAGTATGTGCTAACATTTCTTAGACATAGTTTGGGTAATACTGACCTAGGTCGGTGGGTCATTTCTTCACTCCACAGAGTTGTGTTGTGTGCTACCTGCATGCCGGGCACAGGGGACACAGTGGTGAGGGAGAGCAGACCTCGTCTCAGCTCTGCCCTTGAGATGTTGACAGTCTAGTGGGGGAATTGGCATTAATCAAGTAGGCCCATTCTTGGTGTAAATTTCCAACAGTGTGCGCAGGAGAGGAGTGTGGTGTGTGGGGGAGTCTCCCCCTCTGCGTGGTGACCCAGACGGAGGGTAAGGGCTTTGCGGGAGTTGTGAAGCATGCAGAGGCATCATCCCACCCGAAAGGCTCTGAGTCAGCAGCGTGGGTGCTTTCTGGAGGTGGAGAGGGTCTGTGCAGCCAGAGGTCTGGGGAGACGGCTGGAGGTGGAGAGGGTCTGTGCGGCCAGAGCTCTGGGGAGACGGCTGGAGGTAGCCTGACGGAGGTGAAGGGCAGGCACCAAAGCCTCCCTCAGCCCTGACCCGGTGGGTCTGTTGCCTGATGTGACTTGGAGTGTGACCTGGAGCCAATGCGGCGTGTCTACACAAGGGGTGCTTCCCTTTCCTCCAACCTGATTACAGACCTCCGTGGACTGAGCACACAGAACGAAGAATGAGCTCTGGCTGCCTGGGGTGGTACTTCATTTCTCGCTGCTGCACCTGGTGTACACCTGTGGGTGCAATCAGCTTTCCAAGAGGGTGTGACTTGCCCCGGGAAGGGTGCCGCTGCCCGCTGGGACACTCGCGATGGGGCCGCTAACGGGTGACTCGCTTTTACTGTAAGGTTCTTCTTGTTCCTGTTTGCTCTGGAATAAAAAATTTGTTGATTGTGCCTCCCTGGGGACTAATATTCTGCTGAATTTCTTGTTCTTTGGAGTGCAAACCCTGTAAGCACAGCATCAATGCCCTGCATGCATTCAAAATGTACTGAGTCAGTATTTATTGAATTTTGTGCTGGGCACAAGAGATAGAGGGGTGAACAAGGCAGAGGGGACCCCGGCTCTCACCAGGCTCTCTTTTGGGGGAAAGGGGTAGGAACGGTCCTTGAAACCGGTTGAAGAGACCAAGGGCTGTGGGAGTACCTGGCCTCATTCAGAAGGATTCAGGGAAGGCCCCTGGAGGAAATGCTCAGGGGAACCTGAAAAAGAAGAATGAGTTAGCAGGGCAAATCCAGGGACAAGAGAAGAGGGGAGAAGGATGAGGTTCTAGTGGGGGCCACATGGCTCAGTCCGGTGGTTGGTGTGGGCCCAGGACTGACAAGGACACTTTGTAAGATTTCCCCTTTTCTTTCGCTTTCCTGGAGAAGCTTCCCAGAATTTGTGGGGGAGTCCTGAGCATTCTTGGTCACCATCATCTAATGCAATTCTGTTTCCTTCTGAGTGCTCCTGTGTTAGGGGATTGTGACACTGGGTAATGTACGAAATTGCAGTAAGTAATTGTTGCAAACTCTCGGAGCATGCTTAACTTCTAAGAGGCCTTTGCATGGATACCCTGAGCACCGCACCAATGAACCAATATAACTGCCGTGACAAGGGACACCTTGTTTTCATTTAATGAGAGGGATGGGGTAATGGGAATATACTGGCTGCAGTGACCTTTCATGGTAAGCAGAGATATGCCAGTGTTGAAACAATTATCCCAAGTGCCCACGGGTATCAGCTTCCTGTTGATAACATGTGGTACTAATTTCCTTGAAGGATTCAGGCAGATGTTGGTGCCTGGGATTAATTGGCCAGCAGAAGGGCTGAGGCTGGCTCGGGACCCAAGTGAAGCTGGGGCAGCGCCACCTTCTCACTTTCCCTTTCACGAAGCAGCCGTGGTTCCTCTCCTCCTCCGTTCATGGTCACGGTGCTTTATTGCACTCTCTTAACCTTCTCAGGGCGCCCCAGCTGTGACTGGCTGACCAGTCTCCTCTCTCTCTGTTTATAGCCCTCTAGACCTGCAGGGGAGGAATAGCGTGGCCAGTTAATCAAAATATTCTGTGAGGAAAAGGTCAGTCTGGTGGGGCTCCTACTATTTATTTTCCCAGAATGGGGAGTATTAACATTCTGCCTCTGCGTTCCTCTCAGTATTGCCAAGTCGAAACATGCAGTTAGAAAATTGCATCAATGCTATATGGATCCTTGATGACCATGATTTTAATTAAAGAGACTTATGGTGCCAAGTCCATTCATATCTCTCCTTCTTCCTATTGGATGACTGTTATCTGGAAAGCTGGGCAGTGACCCTGGACATGCTCAGTGCTTTCCCTGCGGCGAGCTCCCCATCTTTGTTCTCTACACTCTCTTCTTTTCCAACACGTAACGGTGTAAATACTTGTCATAACGTTAATTGACCTTCATCTGGGGCCACCTTGTGCCAGGCCCTGCACCAAGCCATGCACATGCACCATCTCATTTAATCCCCATAACAACCTAAGAGGCTCATTATGCCCCTTTACAGACAGGGCTGCTGAAGTCCAGAAGGGTTAATCGACATACCCAGGCCACCCAGCTAGTCAGGGGCACACCAGGACTTGAACTCAGGGAGTTTGAGTCCAGAGCCACCTTTGTATCATTTCCTACCCCCCGACCCCCACCAGATCCTGAGTTCCATGAGGATGGAGATAGTGCCTGTCTCATTCACCTCCATTACTCAGTTCCTAGTAGAAGTCAAGCACACAGGGAGGCCCAGTAAGTGTTGAGTAGATGAACTTAAAGCCCAAAGCTTGCTTGGGTATAAGAGCAGGAAAGGGGTGTTCAGGCAGAGTCATGGCTGAGTAGATTTGCTATGCATTTTTTAAACATAGTCTGGAGGGCTGAAGTATGTGAGGGGCCGGGCAGAATGGTGGTGGGGTGGGGGGTTTGCCATCCTTATAGAATCTAGTGAAAACGGCCTTGTTCAGTCAAGGGAAGCTCACTTTTGCAGAATGAGGAAATGCTGTTAAAGGTAGTGAGCCCTGTGGGCCATTTGTATTGTTTCTTACTCCCCAAAATCTTTTTAGTTTTTAAAACTCAGTCCATAATAGCTAGCTAACCAAAACTGGGAGAAAACTCTAGACATAGTCATTCACTTTTCAAATATCTTTAAAAAGCTTGCATTCTGAGTCGTGTGTGTGTGTGTGTGTGTGTGAGAGAGAGAGAGAGAGAGAGAGAGAGAGAGAGAATTTCCATTACTGATAGCATATTGAATTTTATGCGGTGAGTGCCTCTCATTTTTACCCTATAGATCCATTTATTTCCTGTTGAGAAAATTAAATTGTAGAAGCAAAACAGAAAGGCATGAAGGGGCCCTGGCTGGTTGGCTCAGTGGTAGAGCTTTGGCCTGGTGTGTGTATGTCCTGAGTTTGATTCCTGGTCAGGGCACACAGGAGAAGCACCCATCTGCTTCTTCACCCCTCCCCCTTCCCTTCTCTCTCTCTCCTTCCTCTCCCATAGCCATATAGGTGCTGAGGATGGCTCTGTCAAGCCTCTGCCTCAGGTGCTAATAATAGCTTGATTGTAAGCATGACCTCAGGTGGGCAGAGCATCAGCCTTAGTCAGGGTTGCCTGGTGGATCCTGGTTGCAGCACATGTAGGAGTCTGTCTCTCTATCTCCCCTCCTCTCACTTGAAAAAGAAGAAAACAAAAAAAGAAAGGCAGGAAGGATAGAGGAAAAATCACTTGAAAATATTCCACATAGAGCTAATCAGATAATTTGGTGAACTTCCTTTCAACATTTGTGTGAGTGTAAAATATGATTTTACGGAGAGTAAAAACTAATACTTTTTTTGCAACCTGATTTTCCCCCTATTTAATATACTGTGCAGATATTTCCATGCCAATGAAAATGGTGCTACATCAGTCTTTTTAATGGCTACATAAGACTCTATTGCATGGCTATTTCATGATTAATTTAACCTGCCCCTTATGATGTATACTTATCCACATTCATATGGCACTGTAATTATCCATTTAATCACCTGTCTCTCCCTGTAGGCTGTGAGCTCATTGAAAGCAGGGACATTTCTGAATTCACAAGCATCCAATAGGTGTCCAATAAATTCTGAATGGGTGGATGAGTGACTGAGAAGGAGAGTAAGAGGTTTTGTCTTGTCACTGCTGTGGTTCATTTCTGGCTAAACCTGTGTTCTGAATGATGGCCTGTTAACCCAGGGCCGGTGAGGGCATTTTAGCAATTATCTGACTGGTCTTCTGCTGTTCTTTGGGTGTCACAGGTTTAAATCCTGGTGCCACAAAAAAGTATTTCTGACACCAATCAGATTAAATTCTGCTTTCTTGAAGGAAAGTCCTTGGTTTCTTAACCCTCTGGGTTACTTTCCATGAAGTTACATCCTCTCCTCTGCTCTTCTCTTCCAAAGCCACATTGGCCTTCCAGGGGAAATGCCTCTTACATGTTTAGGGAAGCAGGAATTGATTTTTTTCCAGGGGATCTGTGGGTGGTGTCAGGCATAATGGCTTCCACCTCTTGTCTTTTCTTAAAGTTATGAGATAGATGCCTTAGTTCCAGATGTACAGTCTACTTGTACAGAATGAGCTGAAAAACAAAGATGAAAAACCAAAACCTCCATGATCATGACAAATAAAGTTAAAATTCTAGGCCCTGGTTAGTAGCTCAGTGGATACAGGGGTCCCCAAACTTTTTACACAGCGGCCAGTTCACTGTCCCTCAGACCGTTGGAGGGCCAGACTATAAAAAAAACTATGAACAAATCCCTATGCACACTGCACGTATCTTATTTTAAAGTAAAAAAAAAAACAAAACAAAACAGGAACAAATACAATACTTAAATAAAGAACAAGTAAATTTAAATCAACAAACTGACCAGTATTTCAATGGAAACTATGCTCCTCTCACTGACCACCAATGAAAGAGGTGTCCCTTCCGGAAGTGCGGTGGGGGCCGGATAAATGGCCTCAGGGGCGTGGGCCGTAGTTTGGGGACCCCTGGGCTAGAGTATCAGTGAGGCATATGGATGTCCCAGGTTCAATTTCTAGTTAGGGCACACAGAAGAATGACCATCTGCTTCTTCCCACCTTCTCTCCCTCTTCCCCTCTGCAGCCATTGGCTTGATTGGTTCAAGTGTGGCCTCAGGCACTGAGGATAGTTCCATTGGAGCGCATCAGCCTCAGGCACTAAAAATAGCTCAGTACTAGCATCAGCCCCATATGGGGTTACCAGATAGAACCTGGTCTGGGCACATGTAAGAGTCTGCCTCACTATCTCCCCTCCTCTCACCTAAAATAAAATTCTAGATGATTGCTTCTGCAGAGAGTGAAAGATATTTTTAAGCTTGAGTTCTTAACTGGGGGTCTACCCATAGAGGACATATGGATTCCTTCATCTTCTCTGCTGATCTCTTGAAATAGTATATAGGGCTTTGCATTATGTGCATATACTCTATATATTATATATATTAAATTACATATGCATATATATTATATTCTATTATAACTTTTAAGTATGTGTATTTTTCTGGTCTAGGGGTTTATAGCTCTTTTCAGATTCTCACAGGTTATGAGACCTCAAATAATTTTAGAACTTCTATTTTGGAGGAAAAGTAATTTAAGTTCATGAACCTCATTTTCCTTGTCTGTAAAGTGGAACAATAGCTCCTATCTCACGGGGTGGTGTGAAGATTGGTAAATAATGTATATAACTAACTGGCTTGATTGCACAGTAAATGGCCACTTGTTACTGATAATTACAGGCAATAGAGCAGGACCTTTCTCTGTTCACGAGTGACTGTCCATTCCAGCGTCACTGTGCATGTGTAAGGGCTGTCATCAGAGATGTGCTTTCACTGACTTGCTCTGCTCTGACGGAGTGGTGGTCCCATGGATGGAGAGGGAAGGAAGAAAAGGGAGAGAGGGAGATGAGATGGAGAAGTCAGAAGGAGTTGGAGAAGGAGAAGAAGAAGAAGGAAGAAGAAAAAGAAGAAACAGAAGAAGAAAGAGGAAAGAAGTCTAGAAGACCAGATAGGAGCTTTCTCATTGTCCAGGCCTTAGGTTGGCAGTGCTGGGGCTGGAGGAAGACAGAGCAAGTAGAAAAGACAATTTAGGAAGAGGAGTTAAGAGGACTTGGAGGATCTGTTTCCCTTTGGGGAGAATGACATTTTTTCTGACAGACACAGAAAGGGGCTAGTGGTGGGGAGGAAGTAGGCTAGCAGGAAGAGTTCAGGTTACCTATATTGAGTCTGGGGAGAGATGGGCCATGTGAATGGAAATGTCTAGCAGGAAATATAGGTCTTAGAGATAGAACACTTTAGACACCCTTCATTTTTTATTTGCCTGAGTTATAATTTATGGGGCCCTTTGGATTTTGGCTCAAAGAAGGGAGCTGACTTCTGCTTGGAGGGAAAATCTGAGGCAAAGCGAGACGGGGAGGACACGGTTGGGAGAAGGAACTCGCTAGTGTTCCAACCCAGTCCCTTAATTTGATGGCTTTAGAGATGGAAGCTGAAGGTGCTGTTTTCACAAAGGACCCCATGAGGCATGGTGGTGCTGGGGGATGCTCTGGTGCGCACATGACAGAGTGATGCAGGCTCCTAGAAAGGGCTTACTTCCATGGGGATATGGAAGGTGGTGACTCTGTAAGCTCTGGGGCGTCAGGAGAGAGCACTTTGGGCACAGATGTTGGCATGGATTGGTGTGTTCTGATGAGCACTGTCAGAAGCAACAGGGGTGGGGCTTTCTTGTTGCCAGGTGAGGGGAGGACACTGATAAAGCAGAGGAGGACATGGTGGGTCTCCACAGTGGCTGCCGATGATACATGGGCCTATGAGCCTGTAAGGGGTGCACCTCGGGGACTGGGAGGAGAGGGAGGATGTCCAAGGACTAGAGGACTTTTGTAAGCAGGTGGGACAAGAGTGGGGAGCCTGGGTTTTTGAGGTCAATGTGCCTTCATCTCCATCTACAGGCTGGAGAGGCCAGGGGATTTCTGGATAATGAAAGCACCCACCTGAATGTTAAATTCAGGAAACTCAATCCAAGAGTTTGGGGACTCGTTAATAACTTTATTCCTTGTTCTTGCTTTTCAGTCCTTTGGGAATTGCTCTCTTTCTCTCTCGCTCTCCCTCCCTCCCCCTCTCCCCTTCTCTCTAAGTATCTACACCTCAGAGCTGTGTCCTGGCAGGAAAAGCCAGAGAGTCACTGTGGATTAGCCTCCCAGTCTCTGTGCCCACTGACGCAGACCCATCTTTTGGGGCTTCATTGCCTCCCAGTCTTCCTCAGGGATGAGTGGGTGTTCTCCTGGAATGTGACTCTGCAGGTAGAAATGCCTGGAAGCCCTCTGCTGAGAAGGGGCCATTCATTTCCTAGAACTCTTTGTGAAGCTTGGGCTCCAAACGTGCCGGGTCAGCTCTGAAACCACCGATTCTGTTTGTGCTGCGGCCAGTTCCCAAGGACTCAGATGAGTGTAGCCCCCCTCCCCCCCGCCACGTGGTGGGATAGTCCACATTTTCCCATTATTTTTAGTAACCACTTCCCATCCTCCTCAAGAAAGAATAAGAAGAGGGGAAACTGGTTACATGTGGGCAGATTTCTTAAGCTGTTTGGCCAGAGATGATGTACGGGCTGGCTGCAGGGCTCACCGCCTTTTCCAGGTCACACATCTCTGTTTTGGTGACATGAACTTGGTGGCTGAACTTGGTGGCTAGTGCCTGGCGGGGCTCTCACCCTGCCTCCCAGCCCTCTGGGCAGTTCCTCCTGCCCCGCCCTCTTGATCTGCAAGATGATGGTCCCCCACCCACCCACATTGCCATGGGACCCTGCTCTGCTGGGGGACAATGAGTGCTCATGCGAACAGCTCCTGGTACATCTGTGAGGGTTTCTACATCTCCCTTCAGTCTCTTCACTTGTCACCTGCCGCCTCTTGTGGTAATGGGTTCCACATGTACCGCAACCTGACATCATCAAGGGATGTATTCCTTTCAGGGACAAAGCCTGTCTACTTCAACTATGTTTTTGATGAAAATCTTTCCAAATTGTATTATAAATGTTCTTGCCTTTATAATCAGAGTGTCGATGTGATGATGAGAAATGACTCTCGTGAACCCTATTGCAAGACATCCCCCCATCTTCAGATCTGCGTCCGTCGAGCTAGACTAGACGCCTTCAGTCCTGTGGCGCTCTTGCTCAGCCTCCCTTCTCATGTGTAGGCATGTGACTGTCACTTCTCATGCGTTGACTTCTAATTTTTCCTCTTTTACTCTTACAAACATGTTAATATTTTTCTTATGTAATAAATACATTTATGTAGAAATTAGGAAAATGAAAAACCTATGAGAAGAAAATACAAACAGTATGAAGAAACCTTTTGTTTTTTTATCCTGTCTGCCCTCCCTCCCTCCCTCCCTCCCTCCCTTCTGCCTTCCCTCTCTCCTTCCTGCCCTCCCTCCTTGTCTATCCATTTGTGTTTGAAGATCCAGTTTTACCGAATATATACATATGTGTACATATTTAGATTCAGTATGATTAAATATTTTACAAAATGATGGAATAGTATTTTATCATAAGATGTAAAATTTTAACTTACCCTGTCTCTTATGATTTAATAATCACATGATTTGCTTTTTTAGAATTAATTATATGGTAGAAAGTTTTGATTATAGTAATCTTAATTTTTAATTATTTAAAGAATAAATTCTCAGGTTAATAGATCAGATTGTAGAGTTTTTTTCTTTTGTTTTTCCTAAGCTCTTTTTTCAAGCCATATTTCTTTGACAATACCACTTGTTTGTGATGGAGGAACTAGAAAGCTCATATATTGCTTTTACAAAGGTAAAATACTACAACCTTTTTAGAAAATAGATTGGCAGTTTCCTAAAAAGCTAAACACGCACCTACACTATGACCTGGCCATTACACTCCTAGGCGTTTACTCAAGAAAAAAGGCAATATATGTCCATACAAATACTTGTACATGAATGTTAATAGCAGCTTTATTTACAGTAGCCTAAATATAGAAATAACTCAAATCTCTTCAACTGGAAAATGGATAAACAAATTGGGCTATATCCATACAATGAAATACTACTGAGCAATAAAAATAAACTGTTTGTACCTGCAACAACATAAATAAATCTTAAAATTAGTATGTTGAATGAAGCCAGCCAAAGAAAGAGCTCATGCTGTTTGATTCCATTTATATAAAATTCTTAAAAAGTACAAACTAATCTGTAGTGACAGAAAACATATCAGCAGTTGCCTGGGAACAAGAGGTGGGGGGCAGGAAGAGTTTACAAAGGGACACAAGGAACCTTTTGGGAGAGTGATGTCTATGTTCACCATCTTGAGCATGGTGATGGTTTCACAGGTCTATTCATAGTACACTTTGAATATATGTAGTTTATTGTATCTCGATAATGCTTCGATAAAGCTATTTTTTTAAAGACCTTGTTACATATGGCCAAATTTCTTTCTAGGACAGCAGTACTAGCACTCCAACCGAAATTATGTAAATGCCCTTCTAACTGGATTCTTGACACTATTAGGTATTATAAATTTTAAGCATATCTGACCAGTTGGCTAGGTAAATAAACGATACCTAGTTGTTTAATTTTATACATGTTTGACTTCTGATGAGTTTGAACTTTAAAACATGTTTATTGGTCATTTTTCCTTCTGTGCATTTTTTTGGTTCATGTCCTTTATTACTTTGGGGCTCGCTGCTCTGTTTTATATACATATGTGTGTGTGTGTACTCACACACATATATTGTATCTTATACATATACACACTTTTTTAAAAAAGGTTTTATTTATTGATTTTACAGAAGGGGTGGGCAGCAAGAAGTATCAGCTCATAGTTGCTTCAATTTAGTTGTTCAGTGCTTGTTTGTCATATGTGCCTTGACCAGGCAAGCCCAGGGCTTCGAACTGGCGACCTCAGCATTCTAGGTCAGCGCTCCAGTCACTGTGCCACTGCACGCCAAGCTGTATATACACTTTTATATGGTTATTAACTCTTGATTATGTTTATTTCATATACTTTTTCCCAGTTTGTGATTTTAATTTTTATAGAGAATTTTTGACATATAGGACTTTTTCAAAGTTTTATGGTCGAGTCAATTGAATGCTTCCTCTATGTTTTCTCACCTTCCTAATTTGCAACTATTAATTCTGGAAAGATGGGTAATCAAGCTTTTTTTTTTTTTTTTTTTTAGCAGGACAGCCAGAGACAGGGACAGACAGGCAGGAAGGGAGAGAGATAAGAAGCATCAACTCACAGTTGCGGCACTTTAGTTGCTTATTGATTGCTTTCTCATATGTGCCTTGACTGGGGGGGCTCCAGCCAAGCCAGTGACCCCTTGCTCAAGCCAGAGACCTTGGAGTCAAGTCAATGACCTTTGGGCTCAAGCCAGCGACTATGGGGTCATGTCTATTGTTAATCCAAATTCGGAGGGACCCGAAATATGGAAGACAGGAACAAGGTCCATCGTTTACACATCAAAGCTTTATTGTCTAGCTTGGCCATGCGGCGGGAACTCCGACAGAAATCTGACGGAGAGCGCGCTGGCCCTTTGTTCTACCTAGTTTTTATAGTTTTGAAAGTGCGAAGTACAGAAGCAAAAATTGCAATTAGGAGCCCCTTACCGCTATTGGTTATAGTCATATGTCCTTTAACATGATAGGACCACGTTCAATTTGCAAGCCATACATCCTTTTGGAGAAAACAAATCAACACAATGGTAGAAAGATGTCTCTTTACATATTAAAGGCTTTCCTATATTATCTAGTGTTTATCTGCTATCTCTCTGTCCAGAGTCACACATGCATTTACATAGGAGAGATAGTTTCGGTGGGGACAAATGCCCGCAAATGGCTCATTGCTATAAGAAAAGGTTTATTTTGGCTTTTCTCTTCCTGCACCTGGCTAGCCATTCACCTCTTTCCCCACAGGTGTGGTGGAATGTCTGGGAATCCATGTTTTCCTCCCCTTGCATTTATAATACAATGCCAAGGGCCATCCTGGTTATGCCAACAATTTCTCTGCACATCTTAACCCAAATTAATAAAATGTTCTCCAAGCCTCCTAAAATATTAATATTAATTCTGTAGCCTTTTGGTACTTTACAACACCTGCAGGTGAAATGGCTCAGTGGCTCCTCATCTATGATCCCATGCTTAAGCTAAAATGAGTAACCTGGCTGTCACTCAAGCCAGGTGAGCCCACACCGAAGGCAGCGACCTCGGAGTTTCAAACCTGGGGCCTCAGCATCCCTGGCTGATGCTCTTTGGACTCTGCCACCACCTGGTCAGGTGGTAATCAAGCTTCTTACAATTTCTTATTAAACGAGAGTCACTGAGACTAGTGTGGGCCTATGAGATTTTTCTACATAGTAATGCACATGAGTTTGGTGATCTTTGTTCCAGCCCTTTCGAAGTCATTGCTTTCCAAGTTTATTGTGAAGAACTCTTTTTAAGGTAAAAAACATTGTGGACCCCTACATGATAGTGATTATATTTTTAGAGTCTGGTTTAAGGAGAATATATAATGACCAAATCTGCAAATTCAGTTATTTTAAATTTGAATTTGCATTGTATTAATCACCCCAGCACTCCATACACTTGAGACACAGCACGCCTGTCTGTGAAGCATATACAGGTATCCTGTCTGGAGACAAAGACGGTGTGCATGCGGATGCCTGATTCCCCTGTAATAACTTTAAGGCCCCCAGGTTTGGGAGCCCCACTGGGAGTCACATCTTAGTAGGTGGAGCAGAGACTCAGACCTCTTGCTTGTGCTGAAACCTGCTGCTTCCTCTGAGCTCTCTTAGCTGGGAATTGTGAGAATGGGAGCTTAGGGCTTCTGAGAAGCCCGAATTTGGGCTAAGTGGGAATATTCGTAGGCTTTAAGAAATTTTTGTCTCCAACTCACCTTTTTCAATTTTGAAGGAACATCTTATTCAAGTGACCTGGGAGTATATGAAAAAGACATCAGTTATACTACTCTTAGCTATTTTCTTTCCAAATGGAAGAGTCTTTACCCAGAACCATCAGCTTGTGGCTTTCTTGGCCCCTTTGTCATTTCCTCTCTCTCAAGGAATGCCATGCAGAGCGGGCCTCTTTAAAGGAGGTACCAGGTGAAGCGGCACGGGGCCTGGCCTCCAGCTCGAGCCCAGGGAGCGCCTCCCGTTCTTCCCCTCCTCCCTCCTCTGTTTGATAGCTGGTTCCCAGCTCACTTGCAAATGCAGCATTGATCCCACAGCAAATACGTTCTAGCTTAGTGATGAATCAACTCAAAAGCACGGAGAGAATCATTTAAATTATTGAAATACCTTAATCCATAAGCTCACATAAATATTGTTTTGAACTAATAGTTTTATGTACTTTGGCATGTGTTCCATCTTATGGGTGGTTAATGTCTCTTGCTATCACATACTTAGATTTCAGACTTTTAAATTTTTCTTTTGTTGTTTCTTTGGAATTTTAAACTTGCAATAGAGTATTGGATTCCTTGCTTCATTTTTAAAAAAGTCCTTTATCAAAATGTTAAGCTTGGTTAATTTGCATACAATATTTCCTCTGCAATTTCCTCTTTATTACTTCTGAAACACAAATTGCTTTTTGCTGCAGTGTGGGCCGGTTGTAACAGCATGCAAGCTATTACAGCTTTGATTCTCGGGATGAACAAGTCTCAGGTTTGAAGCTCAAGGAAATAAATTGGAATCCTGCCTCGCCTCACTCCCCTGGGTGAGCTGAACATCTCTGAAGAAGAAAAGGAAGCAGGGTCACAAAGAAAGGGTTCAAAGGCCTGAGTGAAAAATTTAGAAGTGTGGGGTTGGGAGCTGGTTGTGGCCTGGGCTCTCTGTGTGGGTGCAGGGGGTGAAGGAGGGAGGAAGGAGCGCCTCGCCTCGGGTGACTCCAGGAAGAGGCTCAGTGACAGCAAATCTAATGAGCACACAACAGCATAGCCAGGCTCTTCTGCCTACAACCCAGCTCCCATCCCACCATCCCTCTGCTCCGCAGCCTTCTCTGCCTCCCCACCAGCGCCGAGCCTCCCCTACAGTCGAACGGGGATCTAAGGAGCTGGAGGATGTCAATACTGAAGGAAACGAACACGCCTCAGTGCATCAAGCAGGCTGCTGGGAATCCAGAGGCAGAGAAACTTTCCTGGGTGGGTCCTACCTCTGCCCAGAGACCCCCACCTCACACCTGGGTGTTGGCACCTCCCCCTCCCTGCAGGGCAGCAGAGTGGAGCCTTTCTGTACTTGTTAACAACTTCCCATTAAAGCAAAGCTGCTCAGCCTGAAAAACACTGATAGTCACAAATAACAGATGGGTAGGCCAGGCTGCAATTAGGCAGCTGCTGGCTCCTCACACTCCTTTTTCTTAGAAAGGGGACAACTCACAGGAAAGAGGGAGGGCTTCCTAGTTGGGAAAGGGTCTTCCTTTCCCTGACTCACCCTAGGCCTTTCTTTGAAAGCTCAGAAGGAGCGAATGTTGGTAGGAACAAATCAATGTATTTGGTGAAAGGTGGGATTCATGTGCAAGAGATGGGGTTATTGAGGAGCCACTGAGCAACTTCACCCGCAGGTGTTGTAAAGTACCAAAGGCTACAGAATTAATATTAATATTTTAAGAGGCTTGGAGAACACTTTATTAATTTGGGTTAAGGTGTTTAGAGAAATTGTGAGAATAGTCTCTGTGCTGTGTGATTGGCATAGTCAGGATGGCCTTTGGCATTGTGGTGTAAATGCAAAGTGGAGGAAAACATGGATCCCCAGACATTCCACCAATGCTTGTGGGGAAAAGGGTGAGTGGCTAGCCAGGTACAGGAAGAGAAAAGCCAAAATAAACCTTTTCTCATAGCAATGAGCCATTTGCTGGCATTTGTCCCCACCGAAACTACCTCTCCTATGTAAATGCTTGTGGTTAACACGTGTGACTCAGGACAGAGAGATAGCAAATGAACACTAGATAATATAGGAATGCCTTTTAATATGTAAAGAGACATATTTCTACCATTGTGTTGGCTTGTAAACTTTGTTTTCCCCAAAAGGATGTATGGCTTGCAAATTGAACGTGGTCCTATCACGTTAAAGGACATATGACTATAACCAATAGTGGTAAGGGGCTCCTAATTGCAATTTTTGCTTCTGTACTTCGCACTTACAAAACTATAAAAACTAAGTAGAACAAAGGGCCAGCGCGCTTTCCTTCAGAATTCTGTCGGAATAGCCGTAGCTTGGCCAAGCTAGACAGTAAAGCTTTGATGTGTAACCGAGACGGACCTTGTTCCTGTCTTTAACGTTACAGGTCCCTTCGAATTAGGCTTAACAGTTATATTTAGACTTGTGTAATTAAAGATCCATTTACAGCTGAGCATCCTTAAACAGACAAATATAAAACTCATGAATACCAAATTCTATCTGGGTAACTGGCTGGAAGCACACACTCTCACACACACACGCTGAGCCTGTTTCTGTCTGCTATGATGAATTTGAGCCTCGCTACTTAGAGCCACAGTAAAGTTTTTTGTGTGTTTGGCTCTTTCTGCGCTCTCTGATCTTTGAGCATCAGATTTCCTGTTGTGGTACGAAACCCAAGGTAGTTCTTGATTGATACTGACAAGGGAGAAATCAGTATATCTTCTGAATTTCTTTTCCTTTGGGACCCAAGTAGATGTGATGTTTGAAACGTAAAAAAAGGAATCAATGATTTGTATCTGTGAAATAATCTAAATTAAAAAAGATATGTATATTTAGTCTTTATCTCTAGGTGGAGCACAGAAACTCTTAAAACCCTTGGAACTTCCCGAATGATAGGAGAGGCCCTTGTTATTCATAACAAGTCCCTTCTGTCATACCTGAGTTCAAGCTGGTGAGGTGACTTCCAGTTGCCAGGGGAACCAACCGTGTAATTAAGAGGGTTGGAACTTTTAACCCACCCCCTGACCCTTACGTTGGGAAGAAGGGCTGGAAGTTGAGTTCCAACACCAGTGACCAATTATTTAATCAGTCATATCTACTTATTGAAACTGTAAAACTCCCGAGCAACAGGTTGGTGAAGGATGTGAGGTGCTGGAAGGGTGGTAGGCGGGGCCAGGGCACAGAAGCTCCACCCCTGTTTCCCCTGGACCTCACTGTACGCTTCCCTCTGTTTGACTGTTCCTTAGTTGTAACCTTTATAATCAACTGTAATAGCAAATAAAGCAGTTTCCTGAGTTCTGTGAATTGTTCTAGTGAATTTTTGAAACCGAGAAGAGAGTCATGACAATCCCCAGTTTGTTGCCGGTTGGTCAGAAGTATGGATGGTCTGGGACACATATGACTGGCATCTGAATTGGAGGCAGTCTTGTGGGATGAGCCCTTCAGCTTGTGGGATCCGTTGCTAACTGCACATAGCTGGGGTCAGAATTGAATTGAATTGTATGACACCCAGTTGGTGTCTGGAGAGTTGGAGAATTCGTCAGTGTGAGAACAAAACCCATGTATCTGGTGCCAGAAAGAAGTGCAGTGAGTAGAAACAGCTTAGCATTTACTGAAAAACTATTTGTTTTTCACTTACAACTACTTCAAAAAAGAAAAAATAATACAAATCCCCAATCTTTCAAGTGCCTCGCCAGCCTAGAAACTAGAAATAGCTTACATTTTCAGTAACTCAGTGGTGGTGAGCGGGAAGCCACTGCTAGCTGACACTCTCCTTCCTGTGCCCGGTCAGGGAGGCTCACGCGGGATTGCTGCAGCCATGCTTTATCCCAATAAGAGGGCCTGGGCACATCTTTGCATCTTACATGCGTTGGTTTTTAACTGCTGTATCCTTTGCCGTAGAATCCAGCAGACCCTCCTCCCTTCACTGAATGCCCCCAACACGGGGTCGTGCTCCACACAGTTCTGTCTTGTTCTGTGTTGTGTTATAGCCCCTGTGATGCAGCATCTGAAGAAGGAAGAATCCATCCAGGGGAATCTGACTTTGGATATCATTCTGAATCACAGAAGGACTGCATTGGGGCGTAGAAGAGCCAGGGACCGTGGGAGCAGATGGCCGTGTCCTCTGAGAGATTTCTTATCAAAGACTTGGATGAATATAGAGAGAGAGAGTCTGCTCATCAATTGTGAATGACAGAGGTGGGAGGGATAACCAATATGTTGAGTGACAAATTCAGGAGTCAGGGAGGTCTTAATTGCGTGTAGCCAAAGGCTAGAGTCCAACAAGGCAAACAGCTAAGGGGAAAAGGTAATGCCTAAAACACAAAGAGTTCATAAACAGAGTGGGACAGAACGACTTGACCTGTGGGGTTGTAATTTGGTTTTAGCTGATTGTGAATGGGATGTGGGATACAGGTAAGCACGCACTCTTTGGCTGTGTTATTGAAGGCATGAGGGCTGGAATGCTCGGCCATCTTTACTGCAACCTGGTCTGCTGGGGTGTCCTGCTCAGGACAGGACTCCCGCTGAGAACTGCACAGACAGATGGCGGAGCTTAGAGGAGGGTTCCAGTGGAGGAACTTGAGATCACACCAGTGAGAAGGGAGGAAATAGAGCATTTTGATCCCAGGAATAGAAGGGTTGTTGTATTTATCGTAAAGTATCTGTGGGGCTAACCTGTGAACAAGAGACTTGGCTTGTTCTGGGTGGGCTGATGCAGGGCTTGCCAAACTGCTGCATGATTTTGTAAACAAATTTTTTATTGGAAACAGCCACACCTGTTCCTTTATGTATCATCTATGGCTGCTTTTGTGCTGCAATAACATAGTTGAATAGTTCCCAGAGAGACCATATAGTCCTCAAACTGTTTACTGTTTGATCCTTTCCCCCCAAAAGTGTGCTGATCTCTGATCTACTGCCTGAGAATATGGTCTAATTGGAGAATGTGATAGTGAACACTTTAGGAAGGCCCATTTTTATACAATAAAAGTATGGAAAGTTCAATGTAAGGTGTTGATTGAAGTTAAGAGCTGAGTACCTTCTTGGTAGGATTGACTTAGAGACCAGTGCTGCATTAGTGGGTGTTTGGACTTAGGTGGCCCTGACCCCTTTCCAATTTTGGATGTGTTTGACTTACTGTCTTGTGGCATTACTTAAATTACTTCTGGGTTTATTCTCTGACATATTTCAAACATCTCACTCTGCCCTCCCCTATACCGTCGCCCTCCTTGTGCACAGGTCCTGTGTCTTACCTGGCTCTGCAGCTTTGCTACGGCTGAGGAAGTCCACCCCAGACTCTCTCCAAGTGTGTTTATAAGGGGAGTTCCAAGAGGCTTTGTCTTAGGAGAGTTTTACCTACAAGGAGGTCTGAAGGCAGGCATTTCAAGGGCAGTATTGTAAGGAAAATCCCGGAAGTTGGCATGGAACAGAAACAGTAAAGATCTTGGAGCCAAACAGCCTTGGGTTTGAGTATCGACTGTACTGTGGTTTTAGTGTGGTTCCTCCCTTCCCTCTTTCTCTTTCCTTCTTTCTTTCCATTTCTCCCTTCCTTCTTCCCTCCCTCCCTTACTCCTTCCTTCCATGTACTGAGTAGATACCATGGGCCAGGCATATTAAGGCACTTATGATATATCAGTGAACAAAGGAGTAAAGACTTACCCAGGAGCTTATAGTCTTTTGGGGAGACAAATGATGAATAGCAAACATAATAACATATATGCAATTATATTTTGGAAGGTGATAAGTGCAATGGGAAAATGAAAGCAGAGCAGTCTAAGGCTATTTGGGAGCTTGGGCTTGCAATTTTATTGATGGTTAGGAGAGGTCTCACTGAGGCAGGGTAATTTAATGAGAGACCAGAAGGAGGTGACCCTCCACAGAGGGTCAGGTCCCTTGCCAGGGATGGCCTTGGTGTGTTCAAGGAAGAGCAAGGAGGCCAGTGTGGCTGAGCAGAGGGGCAGGAGGGAGAGCGGCTGGGGCGAAGTCAGAGAAGGAAGGGCTGGGAGAGGTGAGGAGCAGGTCATCCAGGGCTTTTGTAGCGACTTCGATTCTACTCTGAGGGATGCAGGAAGCCACTGTGGGAACCTCCCTCAGGAGCACAGGTGTGACCAGATCGGACTTGTGATTTAAAAGGACCCTCTGGGTGCTGGATTAGACAATAGAGGGATGTATGAGTTTTCTGTGGCTGCCACAATAAATTAGCACACACTGGGTGCCATAAAACAGCCAGAACAGATTTTTCTTACAGTTCCGGAGGCCAGAGTCTGAAATCAAGGTATTGGCAGGGCCATCCTTCCTCTGTGGTTCCAGGGGAGTATCTGTTGTCTTTTTGGGTGGCCCAGGTATTCCTTGGCTAGTGGCTGCATAACTCCAACCTCTGCCTCTATCTTCACATGACTTCTCTCTCAAATATCCCTCTGCCTTTTTCTTAGAAGGACATCTGTCATTGGATTTAGGGCCTCTTAAATAATCCAGGCTAATCTCACCTAGAGATCCATCTCTCAGTTACATCTGCAAAGATGCCTTTACTGCTATAGACATCCCTGTGCTGTTTTGTGTGTGTGTGTATGTGTGAACCTCAGTTTCCAACTCATTAGAATAAACACCTAGGAGCCAAACTGTTGGATTGTTGTAGTAAGAGTATGTTTAATTTTGGAAGAAACTGAAGAAGCTACCAAACTGTCTTCTGCAGAGGCTGTGTCATTTTGCATTCCCAATAGCAGTGAGTGAGAGTTCCTGTTTCTCCACATTCTTGTCAGCATTTGGTATCGTCAGTGTTTCAGATTTCAGACATTCTAATAAGTGTGTAGTGCTATCTCATTGTTGTTTTAATTTACAATTCCATAAAGACATAAGATGTGGAACATCTTTTCATAGGTTTAAATGCTATCTATCTATCTTTGGTGAGATGTCTGTTTAAGCCCACTGCCCATTTTAAAAATTGGGTTGTTTTCTTATTGTTGAGTTTTTAGAGTTCCTTTTGTATTTTGGATAATAGTCATTTATCAGATGTGTCTTACACAAATATTTTCTGTTTCCCATTGATATTAAAAATGATGATTGATACAGTTGGATTAATATCAATTGTAACCATATTTGTTACTGTTTTCTATTTATTGCCTTTGTTCTTTATTCCTGTTTCTGCCTTCCACTCTGTTTTTCTGCCTTTTGTGGTTTTAATTGACCATTTTACATGATTCCATTTTCTCATCTTTTAAGACATATCAATTATGCTTTTTTTTAAAAGTGAGAGTAGGGGAGATTGAGAGACAGACTCCCACATGTGCCCCAACTGGGATCCACCTAGCAACCCCTGTCTTGGGCTGATGCTCAAATCCACTGAGCTATTTTTAGCACCTGAGCCTGATGTACTCAGATTAACCAAGCTATCCTCAGTGCCTGTGGCTGATGCCCGAACCAATTGATCCACTGGCTTCAAGAGGAGAAGAGGGGGTGGGGAGAAGGAGTGGAAGAGAAGCAGATGGTCACTTCTCATGTGTGCCCTGACCAGGGATAGAACCTGGGACATCCGCATACCAGGCCAACACTTTATCCGCTGAGGCAATCAGCCAGGGCATTCAATAATACTTTTTTAAAAACTGTTTTTAGTGGTTTCCCTAGAGTTTGCAACATATTCTGTATTTACAATTAATACAAGTCCACTTTCAAATAACCCTCTACTGATTCATGAGTAATGCTGGTACCTTTCAATAACAAAATATTCCTCTATCCTCCCTCTCCTCTGTTGTATCATTATTGTCATTGACTGCATTGTTGCTATTATTATTTTGAACATGCTTTATCTGTAAGATCAGTAAAGAACAAGAAAAACAAAATATTGGTTTTTTTTAGGTGTGTGCTGAGTGGTTAGACAGTCATATACTTCACATAGTGTTTCCCTCTATGTTTTTAGTACCCCAACTGGCACAATATGCAGTTATCACAATATTATTGACTGTATTTCCTATGCTGTACTTACATCCCCATGACCATTTTGTAGCTACCAATTTATGCTTCTTAGTCCCTTCACTTCTTTCATGCAGTGCCCCAGCTCCCGGACCCTCTGGCAAACAACCAGCTCTCTCTTCGTATCTATAAGTCTATTTCAATTTTGTTTGTTCATGTTTTTTTGGTTCTTTAGACTCTACATATAAGTGAAATCGTACGGTATTTGTCTTTTTCTGACTGACTTATTTCATTGAGCATAATACTCTCTAGGTCCATCCATGCTGTCACAAAAGGTAAGATTTCATTTTTTATGGCCAAGTAGTATTTACTGTAAAGGTGCCACAGCTTTTTTATCCACTTGTCTATTGATTGGCACTTGGGTTGCTTCCATAGCTTGGCTATTGTAAATAACAATACAGTGAACATAGGGGTGTATATATTCTTTCAAATTAGTGTTTTGGGTTACTTTGGATAAATCCCTAGAATTGGTATCACTGGACCATAAGGCAGGCACATATTTTTTATCTTTTAAAGACCCTCCATACTTTGTTCCACAGTGGCTGCACCAATCTGCATTCCCACCATGCATGGGGGTTCCTTTTCTCTACATCCTTGCCAACCCTTGTCATTTGTGGGTTTATTGATGATAGCCATTATGAAGGTGTGAGATGATATCCCATTGTAGTTTTAATTTACATTTCTTGGACAATTAATGATAGTGAGCATCTTTTCATACGTCTATTGGCCATCTGTTTGTTCTCTTTGGAGAAGTGTCTATTCAGGTCCTCTGCCCATTTTTTTTTTAAATGAGAGGAGGGGAGATAGACAGACTCCCACATGCGCCTTTACTGGGATCCTCCTGGCAACCCCTGCCTGGGGCCAATGCTTGAATCAGCTGAACTATCCTCAGCACCTGAGGCCAATGCTTGGAAACTGAGCTATCCTCAGTACCTGGGGCTGAGGCTTGTACTATTCAAGCCACTGGCTGCAAAAGGAAAGAAAGAGAGAAGGGGGAGAGGGAAGGGAGGAGAAAACAGATGGTTGTTTCTCATGTGTGCCCTGACCAGGGATCAAACCTGGAATGTCTGTACTCCAAGCCAATGCTCCATCCACTGAGCCAACTGGCCAGGGCTCTGCCTGTATTTTTAACTGGATTTTTTGGTGTGTTTTGTGTAGTATAATTATATATATATATATAACTTTTAGATATTAACTCCTTAGCAGATCATTGGTGACTATATTCTCCCATTTAATAGATTGTCTTTCTATTATTTTTGATGGTTTCCTTTGTTGTGCAAAACCTTTTTATTTTGATGTACGTAGTCCTATTTGTTTATTTTTGCTTTTGTTTCCCTTGCCCAAGGAAATGTATCAGAAAAAAATATTGCTACAAAAAATGTTCAAGATTTTACTGCCTATATTTTCTTTTAAGATTTTTATGGTTTCAAATTTTACATTTAAGTCTTTAATTCATTTTGAGTTTATTCTTATATATCGTATAAGGAAGTGGTCTAGTTTCATTTTTTTTGCCTTTATCTGTCTAGTTTTCCTAGCTTCGTTTATTGAATATACTATCTTTATCCCATTGTATGTTCTTGCCTCCTTTGTCAAATATTAATTTACCATATAGATGTTGATTTATTTCTGGGCTCTCTACTCTCTTTTCTGTTTATTGATCTATATGTCTGTTTTTATGCCAGTACCATGCTGTTTTGATTGCTATGGCCTTTTAGTATAGTTTGATATCAGGTAGTGTGATACCCTAACTTTGTTCTTCTTCCTCAGTATTCCTGTGGCTATTCAGGTTGTATTGTGGTTCCATATAAAATTTTGGTTTATTTGTTCTAGTTCTGTGAGATATGTCATTAGTATTTTGACATGGATTGCACTGAATCTATAGATCACTTTGGATAGTATAGACTTTTTTTGTGTGATAGAGACAGAGAAACAGAGAGAGGGGACAGATAGGGACAGACAGGCAGGAAGGGAGAGAGATAAGAAGCATCAATTCTTTGTTGTGGTTCCTTAGTTCTTCATTGATTACTTTCTCATATGTGCCTTGACCTGTGGGCTACAGCAAAGTGAGTGACTCCTTGCTCAAGCCAGCAACCCGGGGCTCAAGCCAGCAACCTTGGGCTTCAAGCCAGCAACAATGGGGTCATGTCTGTGATCCCACAGTCAAGCCAGCGACCCCTCGCTCAAGCTGAAGAACCCACACTCAAGCTGGTGACTTTGGGGTCTCGAAGCTGGGTCCTCTGTGTCCCAGTCCAATACCCTACCCACTGCACCACTGTCTGGTCAGGCTAGTATGGACATCTTAATGATAGTAATTCGTCCTATCTATGAACATGATGTATGCTTTCATTTATTTCCAAAGTTTCAAGGGAAGGAGTGTGGATTTTATTCTGAGAACAATAATCACTCCATGAAGAGTTTTGAACAAGGAAGTAATATGATCTGATTTATGTTTTAAAACTAGTAAATTGTGGAGAATATCCTTCCTCTGCAAACATTTCTACCTCTACATATTATAAGTTTTACCAAGCAGGGCAGGTTTTCTCATAACCACTGAAAAAATATGATTCATAAACTGTATGTATTTTCCCACTTGAATCCTTACTACACCAGTTCACTGAACAGGTAGAAATAAATTAATACATTGTTTTAAAAGAGAAAGACCTACCCACCTCTGTGGAGCTGGTTCATTGGTTCTTATATCACTAATTAGCTGCCGTTTCTGTTCTTTTCACTGAGGAATCTGCGGTGTCTTTTGATTCATCTGTCCTGCTTCCCTGTGATCCTAACAGCATATGGCACAGACCCATGTGTGACTCTCATCACTTTGTATTGTCATTCAGTAGTTCCCTTTCCCTCCTCGCCCTGTTCTTTCATTCCTGAATTCTCTGGGGGCTGGGAACTACCTTATTCAACTTTGTATTTCCAGTCATTATAACAAAGCCAGGTCCAGAGTGAGCGATCAACCTGGTGACAGTATAGTGTGCATTGTCCCAAATCAGGACACATTGGAGTATAGAAGTGGATGTGAGTAATGACTATGCTGGGACAACAGTGTAAAGTTAGACAGAGATATTACTGGGATGTATGTGTACCTCAGTAATCATGTAAAGCATTATGCACAAAATTATGATCTCTATAATTCTGAAGATCTTTTAGAAGACACTAGTACTCACTCTGTTTGCCCAAGCTGGTTTAGCTCAATAGTTCCCAAAGCATGGGAGACATAATAGCATGGGAAATGTTTTACCTTCACTTATTCCTTCTCTAATGCTCTTCCTTTCTTTCTGTAGATTTGAGTTTTTGGCTTATATCATTTTCCTTTTATCTGAGGAACTTCTTTTTAACATTTCTTACAGGGAAGTTCTACTGGTAGTAAATTCTCTCAATTTTTGTTTGTTTGAGAAAGTCTTTATTTCTTCTTCACTTTTGAAGGATAATTTTGTAGGATATAGAATTCTAGGTTGATTTTTGTTTCTTCAACACTAAATATTTCACCCAATTCTCTTGTTTGAATGGTTTTTGAGGAGAAGTCAGAAACCATTCAAACAAGAAGAGAATGGGTGAAGTATTTAATGTTGAGGGGAAAAAACCCCACCAACCTAAAATTCTGTATCCTACAAAATTCTTGGGTCCTCTCTAAGGAATTCTTGGTTACTTTATAAGTAACCAAGAATTTCCCCCCCAAACTCTGATTTCTTTTAAATTTTTTCTTTATTTTTGAATATGATATACATAGGTATAGTTTTTGGGGTACTTACCATCGTGGTGATCTCTGAGCTTCCTGGTTTTGTGGTTTTGTGTCTGACATCAATCGGAAGCAAATTCTCAGTCATTATTGATTCACATATTGCTTCTGTTAATTTCTCTCTTTTCCTCTTGGTATTCCCTGTTGCATGTGTTTTACACTTTTTGTAGTTGCCCTATAGTTCATGGATATTCTATCTGGTTTTTTCCCCCAGTTTTTTTTGTCCTTACTTTTTCAATTTTGGAAGTTTCCATTGACATATCTTCAATTTTGAGATTCCTTCATTAGCCATATCCAATTTACTAAAAAGCTCATGAAAGGGTTTTCCCTTCCTGTTATAGTATTTTTGTTCTCTAGCACTTTTAAAATTCTTTCTTAGAATTTCCTTCCCTCTTATTACAGTGTCCATTTCTTCTTCCATGTCTTTTTCTATTAGAACCCTTAGCATATAAATCATCATGTAAAAAATTTCTCAATAATGTCAGAGTAATGGTGGCATGAGAGATACTCCTGATGTCTCCCATTGAAATTTCAACAAATTGAACAACTATAATGCAGTGAAGGAACTGCAGCTGGGCTTGCAGACATGCCTGAAAGATCCGCACACCAAATGGGTGGGACAAGTTGAAAAGGGGGCAGGACATAAGACACATTTGCAGTGGGTTCTGGAGAGGAGACAAAACTGGAGTAACTGGGTTTTTTTTTTCTCTCTGCCAGACTATGGGGAAGAGGGAAGCTTGGGTTATCTGGGTTTTGTCTGAGGGGTACGGAGAGGGAAATCCAGAGTGACTGGGTCTCCTTCTGCTGGGGGGAGTGGTGAGATAAAGGTGGAGAAACTAAACCAAAGTGGCCAGAGAACAGGGTTATGGCCAGTGTTCCAGCAGTCTGCCTGCAACTCGCACTCGGCAGAGATAGATGAAACTAAGAGTGGCCCCCCAGCCTCCCAGATCCCGTCTCCCTCACCTGGTGGTACAGGGAGTGGTGGAGGCAAACCCCACAGCTAGCTCTCCAGAGCCACTCTCTCCCCTGAAGAACAGAGGTGCTCTGTGTCTGGTCTCCAATCTGTTGACACTGGGAGGAGGCCTGGAATCACTATTGCTAGAGCCATAAAGCCAAAGCATAAATCCCTCACAACACCCCCCACCCATCAATGCGGCTGCAGCCCCACTTACATCATTGCGACAGCAACATCTCAATAGAGAACAGCCCAGGAATTTCACAGAGCTAAAACTTATAATACAGTGACAACTATTGGAAGAAACCTCTCAAAACCAAAATTTATTTTTCCTTTTAAAAAATTTTTTCTTTTTTTTCTTCTTATTCTTTTTTCTCTTTTGAACTTCATTTCCTTTAATTTTTATAATTTTTATTCTTATTTTTTGTATTTTGTATTTGATTTTTTGTTTTTGATCTTTGTTTTCTGTGGTTTTTCTTTTTACTTGTCATAATTTAAAATTATGTTATTGTATTTTTAAATTTTCATTTTTTAGTTGTTTCTTATGTTAGGGTTATTAACAATATCACTCTCAAATGCAATCAAGGAAGAAGAAATTGAATACCATAGCTACACAAGACAGAGACATAGTTCAGAAAGAAAATGAAAAATCTTTAGAAAAAATTTTAATCACATGAAAACCTTGGAGTTAAATGATAAAGAATTCAAAATTGAGTTCTAAAAAAGCACAATAAGATGCAAGAAAATACAAATAGGCAACTTAATGAGTTCAGAAAACAAAATGAATACCTCACCAAGGAGACTGAAACTTTAAAAACAGAGATCAAGAACTCAACACATGAATTGAAAACTGAGGTAGCAAGTTTAGCTAATAAAACAAGCCAGATAGAGGAAATAATCAGTGACAAAAAAGACAGGCAACTAAAGATCCTACAGAGAGAAGAGGAGAGAGACTCATAAACAACAACAACAAAAAAACAAACTGAGAGAACTCTACCAGAATGGTCTGACTCCATCAGAAAGAGCAATATTTATATGGTTATATCAGAAGAAGAAGAGAGGGAGAAGGGAATGGAAAGCCTATTCAAACAAATAATGGATGAGAATTTCCCAAGCCTATGGAAAGAGTTAGAGCCTCAAATCCAAAAAACAAATATAATGTCAAGTTATCTCAACCCAAGCAGACCCATGCCAAGGCACATCATAATAAAATTGTCAAAAATTAATGACAAAGAAAGAATCCTCAAGGCAGCTAAGGAAAAGAAGAACATAATATATAAAGAAAAGCCCATTAGGTTATCATCAGACTTCTCGGCAGAAACTCTACAAGCCAGAAGAGAGTGGATCCAAGCATCTAAAGTACTAAAAGAGAGGAATTACTAGCCAAGAATACCACATCCATCACAGCTATCCTTCAAATATGAAGGAGAAATAAAAACTTTTGCAGACATACAAAAGCTGAGGGAGTTTATCACCAGAAAACCCCCACTGCAGGAAATACTCACAGGGGTTATTCAGCCAAACACAGAAAAGAAAACAAGTCAAAACTATAAGTAAAAGCTCCAAAAGGTCACAATAAAAACAAGGATAATCTGTGACAACAATAACATAAAAGGGGAGAAGATAAAGAGCTACAGTAGCAAAGGAGGATGGAGTGCAGAAGCACTCATAACACAAAGGACTCTTGTACATATGAACATTTTTCTCTTCATAATCTAATTGTAACCACCCATGAAAAAGCCAGTACTGAAACAAATAGCTTAAAAAAAGAAGAAACAGGGGAAAGAAGTATGGAATACCACAAAGCAAAAACAACTGACAGAAACATAATAGAGAAGAGCCAAAGATGACACAGAGCTACCAGAAAACAAAACATAAAATGGCTATAGGAAACCCTCAAGTGTTAATAATGATCCTAAATGTAAATGTACTGAACTCACCAACAAAGAGGCACAGAGTAGCAGATTGGATCAAAAAGCAAAACCCAACCATATGCTGCCTTTAAGAGACACATCTAAGCCTGACCTGTGGTGGTGCTGTAGATAAAAATGTTGACCTGGAATGCTGAGGTTGCCGGTTCAAAACCCTGGGCTTGCCTGGTCAAGGCACATATGGGAGTTGATGCTTCCTGCTCCCCCCCCCCTCTTTCTACCCTCTCTCTAAAATGAATAAATAAAAATTAAAAAAAGAGACACATCTAAGTTGTAAGGACAAAAATAGACTCAAAATGAAAGGTTGGAAAATGATTCTCCAAGCAAATAATATCCAAAGAAAAGCAGGTGTAGCCATACTCATATCTGACAATGCTGACTTCAAGACAACAAAGGTAACAAGAGACAAAGATGGACATTTCATAATGATAAAGGGGACATTACATCAAGAAGACATAACATTCCTTAACATATATTTACCAAATCAGAGAGCACCAAAATGTATACATCTACTAATGGATCTAAAAATAGAAGCAGATAAAAATGCAATTGTACTTGGCAATCTCAATACACCATTGATGACTTTAGATAGATCACCCAAACAGAAAATCACTAAAGAAATATTGGCCTAAATGGACATAATAGACATTTACCAGACATTTCATCTCAAAACATCAGATTATACATTCTTCTCCAGTGTGCATGGAACATTCTCAAGGATAGACCATATGTTGTCCACAAAATTAACATCAACAAATTCAGGAAAATTGAAATTATACCAAGCATGTTTTTTGATCATAAGGCTTTGGAATTAGAAATCAACTGCAAAAAAGAAGTAAAGAAGCCCACAGAAATGTAGAAATTAAACAACATAATTCTAAAAACTGACTGGGTCAAAGAAGAAATAAAAGCAGAGATCAAAAGATATACGTACAAACTCGAAAACATTGGCATGTAAAGACACATGCATCCCCATGTTCACTGCAGCATTATTCACAGTGGCCAAGACATGGAAACAACCAGTGTCCCTCAATAGAGGATTAGATAAGATGTGGTGTATATATAGTGGGACACTACTCAGCCATAAGAAATAATGACATAGTGCCATTTACAACAATATGGATGGACCTTGAGAACATTATACTGAGTGAAATAAGTAAATCAGAAGAAGTTAAGGACTGTATGATTTCACATATAGGTGGGATATAAAAAAGTCATGGACATAGATAAAAGTGAAGTGATTACCAGGGGGAGGGGGACGTAGGGGAGGAGGTAGGGGGAGGATGTGGGGAGAAGGGTGTAAAGAGGGACAAATATAAGGTGTCGGAAAATGATTTGACATTGGGTGATGGGTATACAACATAACAGTTCAAATGCTACAGAAATGTTTACCTGAAACCTGTGTACTCTTATTGATCAATGTCACCCTGTTAAATTTAATTTTCTAAATAAAATTAAAAAAAAAATTCTCATCTGATAATGCCAACATTCCTGCCATATCTGACTCTGGTTCTGATGCTTGTTCAGTCTCTTCAAAACTGTGTTTTTGTATTTTAGTATACCTTGAAGAGTTTTTTCTTTATAGCTGTACATGGTGTTCTGAGTAAAGGAAACTGTGATAAATAGGTCTTTAGTGGTTTGGTGGGAAGGTGAGGTGGGAGTCCTGTAGTCTTATGAGTAGGTCACAATCTTTTAGTGAACCTATGTCCTTGAACTGTGAACTTCATAATGTTTCTTGGATTTCCCCCCCTTATGTAGGACAGGATGTTTAGAGGAGACTGAATTGTATATTTTCCTTCTCTTAGGTCACTTGGGCTCTGATAAAACCCCAATAGTTTAAGCTCTGGTAAATTAGTTTCTCTTGTAGGCAGTCATTTTTAGAAAGAACAGAATGCTCTGTTGTATTTTTTTTTCTTTTTTTTACAGAGACAGAGAGAGTCAGAGAGAGGGATAGACAGACAGGAACGGAGAGATGAGAAGCACCAATCATTAGTTTTTCGTTGAGTTTTGCAACACCTTAGTTGTTCATTGATTGCTTTCTCATATGTGCCTTGACCGCGGGTCTTCAGCAGACCCCTTGCTTGAGCCAGCGACCTTGGGTCCAAGCTGGTGAGCTTTTGCTCAAACCAGATGAGCCCAGGCTCAAGTTGGTGACCTTGGGGTCTCGAACCTGGGTCTTCCGCATCCCAGTTTGACGCTCTATTCACTGAGCCACCACCTGGTCAGGTGCTCTGTTGTATTTTAAATTGCTTTTTTGTTTGTTTCCTAAACCACCCTGCCCCTGGCTGGAAGGATGACAGGATTTTTCTCCCACCTTTAATTGTGAGAACCTGGTAGGGTTCCTGGAGGCAGAGCTGATCCCCCACCCCTACCCCCACCCCCGCCCCGGAGTTTTTAATTCTCAGACTCATCTGTAATGAATCTTCAGTAATTCAGCAATTATTGTCAAGTTCCCTGTTTCAGCCCCGGTTCCGGCAGAGGTTCTCCTGTGGGCTTCTACTCCACGGAGCTGTGATTTTCTGAACCTGCCTGTTTATCTCTCCAGTTTGGGAGGCAGTGTTTTATCCTGTGACCTCCTTTTTCTGCGAGATCTAAGAAGAGTTGTTGATTTTTCAGTTTGTCCAGTATTTTTACTTGTTGTTAGGACATAGTGATGACTGCCAACTCCTTACATGCCAGAAAGTAGTAGTCAGATGAGGACCTTGTAGTATTAAAACGAGTACAGTTCGGGGCATCCAGGGTGGTTGGGTACTGTCCTTGGGAGTAGGGAGACCTGGGATCTTGTCTCAGTTCTGGTGAACCCCGTTGGCATGGCGTTCGGTGTCTTGGAGCTTCGGTTTCCTCTTGTAGGAAGTGAGAGAGGGTTGGCTATGGGCTTCCTTCCAGCTACCTTTTCATTTCATGGGATCTGATTTCCTTTATGCTGGGTGTTGTGAAGTCATGGTATCTAGACTTAAAATAATAGAGTCTCTTTGCTAGGAGATGAAACATAATTCTCTTGTTAAACTCTTCTTCTTCTTCTTCTTCTTTTTTTTGACTTGGAATAATCTTGGTTAGGAAGGCACAGTGACCTGTGCTCTCAGAGAAAGGGCTCCCTGCTGCTTTCCACTCATTATGATGTTTGTCACACAGCAGGGAGTTTTCTTCTTTTGACACCATCTATTTGACAACAGAACAATCCTTGTTATAGATAGACTTAGGATCTTCCATCCCTTTTTGGTTGAATTTGACTTAAAGGATCCAAAGTAGAATAGGAGTGAGGTGAGGGCATGGTGTGAACTTCTGTACAAGTCTTTTAGGATGGCCACTGGTTTATTTCTTTCCAAATACCTTTAAGCCCCTGCTTCTCCAGTTATTTCATAGTCCCTGACTTGCCCAGTAAGCTAGTCAGAAACATTGAGCACATAATTATCTTTCTAAGTCTACAGCAGAGAAATAGCTAAGAATTTTTATAAAATCGTAATGTGCCCACTTGAACACAAACTCTAATTTCCTGAAGTCTAACTCTAGTTTGAAGAATTGCCTGATTTATTTTAAAATGGAATTTTGCTGTCAGAGAAACTGCCAATACTTACTGCCAGCCTTGTTATTTTCCTTTACATATTTTAGTCTTAGCTCTTGAGTATGAAAAGCTTTCTCCCTTCTTCCCTTCCAAGAATTGAATTTCAACTGCGTGACCAGATTGTACAATTGTGCACGGGTTTAAGGCTTTGCAGGGAAGTGGAAGGGGTTGCTGGCTCATTGTCTCTTCTGTCAAATGACAGATTTTCCCATGGCAAATAAACATAGGGAGAGGTTAAGCAATTCTAAAACTTAGAAAGGACCTTCAGAGGTCTCCTGCTCCAACTCTCTAACCGCTGCCAAGACTGTATTCAAATCTTTCCAGATAGAAGAGGGGGTGTCACAATGTCCTTTGGGAATCATTTCATTCTCAAGAGGGTCTTGTAGAAAGTCTTTAATTTTAAGCCAATTTGGACAACGACTTATAAAGGACAACACTGTGACACTATGTAACAGGAATGGTTGCAAGTAACTTTGATACAGCAGCGAGCAGGACAGGTGAATATGAAAGTCAGGCATGTGTTCTATCAAGTAAAGAAAGAAGGGACATGGGATAGAGAGGCCAAGGGGTTGAGAACAACCTGAGAGGGAGTGGTTGGGTTAGGTAAGCAGTGGTATTTATAATACGATCTTGATAACAATCATTAGATGTTATCCTACAGACAGCGGGGAAGTTGCAAACGTTCCCCACCTGAGCGATCACGTTATAGTGTAAGCGGTAACCTATTATCACACCAGGTAAGTGTTCATGACTTATTTTCTTAAAAGAAATGCTGTGAGTAACTCTTATTCCCATTTTATACATAAGAACACTGAGATTGAGAAGCCCCAGTGGCCTTGTGCCTGAGGAGATGTGCAGTGTCTTACTCCTACCCATTTCAAACATTGCTTAGTCACACAGGTAGTCCGAGAAATTGGCTCTTTCACACATGTTGGCTGTCTGACCTCAGGCCAGTCACCTTTGGGACCAGTTTGCCCATCTTTAGATGGCTTGATGCCCTTCAGGGACCTCACAGACATCAGCTGTTTTGAGTTGGAAATTCATCCTTACAGTTCCCCTTAGGCTCCTGGGAAGCAGGATGTCTGTATGGAACCCTCTGGCTCACTTTTTGAGTTTCTTCTGCAGTTGGGTGACAACAAAATGGGAGGCCATTTCTTCTCCTGTGGGCCTGACGGGAGAAGCTCAGAGTGCTCAGGGGTCCTGGCTGGGGTCTTGCCAGCCTTCTCTGGGGTGTTCCATCTGGTCCTTGAAATAAATAGGTACCTGCACCTTTATTTCTCCCTTCCCCACCATCCTCGTTAAAGTGGGTTTACACTGACCTACTGTTTATTAAATGTGATGAGTAAAAAAAAAAAAATCTTTGTTCATTTCTCAAAGTAGGTCAAATATGTCAAAATCTGCTATCGTGTTATTTAATCTTCAGCTATTAACTCTCATCTATTTTGCAACCTCCCATGGGGAGCCTGCAATGAGAAGGGATGTTTCATAGCTTGAAATGTGTGTTTGATGATCTCTGCTTCATTAAATTGGAATAGAACCCACCAGTTATTCTTCTAATAGATCCTTGCACAACATATCCTATATTAGCACTCTGTTACATTTTCCCTGTAACACCTAAACAGTTAGAAAGAAGTCATGGCTTCTAAGCTTTGTTTCATACCCCTGCCCCCGAATCCCCTGGAGTTTTCTGGGACTATTCAGTCAGTGTGAGAAGACTCAGAACAGTGGCTCTGCCTGGGAGATTTATAACCCCTCAGCTCCTTTCCATTTTTTGGGGGGTGGGGGAGGTTGTTTGGTGATTACTTAAAATACTTTTTAATTGTAGTAAAACACAGATAACGTAATACTTGCCACTTAGCCACTTTTACGTGTACATTTCAATGGTATTAAGTGCATTCGTATTGTTGTGCCACCATCACCACCATCCATCTCCATAATTCTTTTCATTTTGCAAAACTGAAACTATTCCATTGAACACCTCTCCCCAGCCCCCTGACAAACACCATCCTACTTTCTGTCTCTATGGTTCTGACTATTCTGGGTACCTCACAGAAGTGCAATCACACAGTATTTGTCTCTTGTGACTGGCTCACTTCACTTACCATGTCCTCAAGGTTCATCCACACTGTAACATATGTCATAATGTTCTTCCTGTCTAAGGCTGAATAATATTGTATGCATAGGCCACATTTTGCTTATCCACTCAACTGTCAGTGGAAACTTGGGTTGCTTTCACCTTTAGGTATTGTGAATAATGCAGCTATGAGCACGGGTATACAAATATCTGTTTGAGTCCCTGCTTCCACTTTTTTGGGTACATGCCCAGAACCAGAAGTGGAATTTTTGGGTTATATGACAATTCTATTTTTATTTTTTTTAAATTATTTTTATTTGTTTATTCATTTTAGAGAAGAGAGAGAGAAGGAGGGGAGGAGCAGGAAGCATCAACTCCCATATATGCCTAGACCAGGCAAGCTCAAGGATTTGAACCGGCGACCTCAACATTCTAGATCGACGCTTGATCCACTGTGCCACCACACCTCAGGCTATTTTTAATTTTTTTTAGGAGCTGCCACACTGTTTTCCAGCTATATAATTTTTACTTAATTTATATTGCTTCAATTTTACTGATACATAATTCATTATATATTCAAATATTTTATGGAAAACTTTTCCTTACTCAAAGAAATTTTTTGTAACTTTCCTTTTCATCCTTATCAGTAGATCTTCCTTTGGAATCCTCTATGACTTGTGTTTTGTTTCCATATCCAACATCTAAACATGAGGAGACAGTGCTAACTCTGTACTCAGAATATATCCAGAATCCTTATCCACTTCCTACCACTTCTACTTGCCTGCCTTGCCAGTTTGTTCTCTCTATAGCACTGAGACAACCTTTCTAGAACCTAACCGGATCACATCACTTCTCACTCCAAGTTCTCCAAAGGTTTCACCCATTTCAGAAAATCCAAAGGCCTTGCAGTAGCCCACATGGTCCTTCAGGAACTCATCCCTGTTCTGAACTCACTCCCCTGCCTTCGTTACGCTACGTCCTCCCGTAACCACCTCAGTGTTCGTGCTGCTGTCTGAGCACATAGCGACCTTCCTCAGCGCCTTTACACTAAATGCTCCTGCTCCTGGGGGTGCCCCATATGCACTACCCACCCAACCCCAGCTTTGGCTTCGTGGCTTTGTTCCTCGTTTTCTGACTCTGCTCAAATGTCACCTTCTCAAAAATATCTCTCTGGATGATTGTAGTTAAACAGTTATTTTTTTATTTTTATTTTTGTATTTTTCTGAAGCTGGAAATGGGGAGAGACAGTCAGACAGACTCCCGCATGCGCCCGACTGGGATCCACCCAGCACACCCACCAGGGGCGACGCTCTGCCCACCAGGGGGTGATGTTCTGCCCCTCCGGGACGTCGCTCTGCCATGACCAGAGCCACTCTAGCACCTGGGGCAGAGGCCAAGGAGCCATCCCCAGTGCCCGGGCCATCTTTGCTCCAATGGAGCCTTGGCTGCAGAAGGGGAAGAGAGAGACAGAGAGGAAGGAGGGGGGGGGTGGAGAAGCAAATGGGCGCTTCTCCTATGTGCCCTGGGCGGGAATCGAACCTGGGTCCCCCGCATGCCAGGCCGACGCTCTACCGCTGAGCCAACTGGCCAGGGCCTGTAGTTAAACATTTAAACCAGTACCTCGCCCCCCCTCCCCCGTCTCTTCCCATCCTCTCACCTTGCTCTAGTTTCTTCATCGTCTTTATCTCCATCATCACATTTGTCTGTCTTCTACCTCCACTGAAGAGTGAGCTCTGTGAGAATTATTACCTTGTCTGTTTGGTTAATTCTGTGTCTCAGACCCGGAAAAGGGCCCAGCACACATAAGCATCCCTATGTGGTTGTTCTGGAAAGTATTTCCACATAGTAGCAATAAGCTCTTGAAAGAGAAGGCTCTGAAGGTGAAGGGATTAGCCAAAAAGCATAGACACACAGATACAGACAACAGAATGGTGACAGCCAGAGGAGAGGGGGCGTGGAGGTAGGGGAGGAGGGAAAAGGGGAAGAAGAGGGGTGGAAAGAGACTGTGCTTGGGGTGGATGCATGGGGCTATGATGCGGGATGTAGATGGTGTTATATTGAGTTGTACACTTGAAAAATGTATACAATGGTCCCTCGTCTATCATGAGGGTAAGGTTCCAAAACCCCCGCGATAGGCAAAAACTCACAAAGTAGCAACCTTACATTTATTTTATTATTTATATATATTTAAAGGCTTGGTAAACCCTCCCACACTCTTCTAAACCTTTCCCACACTGTTATTAACCTTTCTGGCACTTCCTATGCTCTTAAACACTTTCTACACTCTCAAACCTACATAATTTTAACAACATATAAAATTCTATTATATATGGGTACTCACCAGTGAATATACTCCAACTTGAATGATGAAGATGATTTAATATTCTTTTAATATGTTTTAATTAACATTTTTATATTGTTTTAAAATTTTTAGGCTAGAAAATGCTTATTTTACCACAATAATAATAATAATAAATATATATATAAAAATACCTATATATCGCAAAATCCTGCAATATAGTGAAAAATCTGTGATACAAATTAGATATATACATTTTAAAAATCTGCAGTACAGTGAGACTGCCAAAAGTGAACCATGATATGGCGAGGGGTGACTGTAGTTTGGCGAATTATATCAACCCAATAAAGAGAAATTTTTTTTAAAGAAATACCCTCCAAATCAATCAGAAAACATGACCATTATGAAGGAGATAGATGAAGTGTAACTAAACTGAAATTTTCAGTAATAAAGACATAACCAGTAAAACAAAACAACAAAAAAGAGAAGGCTCTGGAGAGAAATTTCCCTTGCCTATAAAAAGGCCTACAGTTTAATTACTGTGGGCATTTTATTGAACCTGAGCTTCAGTTTCCTCATCTGAAAATGGGGGTGAATAAAACCACCTACTCCATAGAGTTAGAATTGAGGGTTTCATGGGATAATCCACGTAATGTGCTAAGCACTGTATCTATGCACAGTATCTAATCAAAAAAGTTATCTTGTGTTAGTATTGATAGTCTTTTGGTTTCTGCTTTTTCTTTTCTTTTAGCTTGATCTTGTTTCATGTACACAAGAGTGACTATCACTCTAGGGTGGTGCGATCTCCGTCCTAGTGTTCTGTGGCTCTTGGCTTAGCCATTCTGCAGGTAGGTGCTTCCAGACTTTTTCTTCATTATAGTATTGTGACAGTCATTTGCACATTGGAAATGTCTACTTTTCACTCACACTTGTTAATATAAACTGTCTGGGATATAGTCTTTTATTTTGTCTGGAGTGCTTGGTGAACAGTGTGGAGGTAGTTGTCTGGGTCTTTCTGCATTTGGCGGGCCCCACACTCCCAGCATACTTCCAGTCACACCAGCACAACACAGGCGCTCTTCCTTGTGGCTTCTGTGGGCAGATTGGATGTTGGAAAAGGGCAGGACTTTCTGTGGAGGAAGGGGAGGGGCTTGGTGGCTAGACAGACCTGGATGAGAGTAATGGTGCTGACATTTTCCCTGCTCTGGAATCTCAGTCAAGTTACTCAACCTCTTTGAACTTCAGGTATCTTGTTTAGCAAAGGAGACTAAAATGACCTTCCTCAAAGGGTTGTAGTGAAGAGTGGAGTTCCTATAGAGCCTATATGGTAGAGGTCCTGGCACACAGTAGGTGCACAGAAAGTGTTTGTCAGTGTTCTTTGTAGGCAGATGGTCTCTGCCCTATGGGGGTTGGCTAATGGGGGAAGCTGTTAAATTGTTAAGGTTGAATACTAACATTGGGATTCAGTCTTAGGAAATGGAAGTTGGTCTAGTTTCTTTGTATGTTGGAAAATTGGTTTCTAATAGCTGGAGTCTGTGTCCTCAGGTGCCTTGCTCCAAATTGCTGAGCTGGCTGGTGGCTGGCATGCGGAAACACAGTCATGACAGCTTCCAGTATGGATGCCTCACCTGTTAGAATAACCCTCCAGGTTTAACCACAGAATGACCATGCAAGTCTTTCTCTGTTCCTCACCCCCTCTCCACTTATTTTAAGCTTAGAGAAAATTCAAAGTCTGAATTATAGAGGTTGCCAATGTGCGACACTTGAGGAAGGGGCAGGTGGGAAACTGAATTGCTCTGGGGACAAGTGAGTAAAATGTCGTTGAGGTGTATGGTGAGAGGGAAGACCAGAAACTGAGAGCAACAATAATTTAAAGATGACAAGGCCCTGGCCGGTTGGCTCAGCGGTAGAGTGTCGGCCTAGCGTGCGGAGGACCCGAGTTCAATTCCCGGCCAGGGCACACAGGAGAAGCGCCCATTTGCTTCTCCACCCCTCCGCCACGCTTTCCTCTCTGTCTCTCTCTTCCCCTCCCGCAGCCAAGGCTCCATTGGAGCAAAGATAGCCCGGGCGCTGGGGATGGCTCTGTGGCCTCTGCCTCAGGCGCTAGAGTGGCTCTGGTCGCAACATGGCGACGCCCAGGATGGGCAGAGCATCGCCCCCTGGTGGGCAGAGCGTCGCCCCTGGTGGGCGTGCCGGGTGGATCCCGGTCGGGCGCATGCGGGAGTCTGTCTGACTGTCTCTCCCTGTTTCCAGCTTCAGAAAAATGGAAAAAAAAAAAATGACAAGGATCGGGCTATTTATAATGGGTCAATTTAGAGACAGATCTAGGTGCTGAGATTTCAAATGAAATATATAGTTTGACCTGATAATTTCTATTTAAAATTTTTTTGCTGTATTAGTTTTAGAAGCCCAACTAAAGCCAACTGAAAGAAAGAAGGAAAGAAAGAAAGAAAGAAAAAAGGAGAAAGGAGAAAGGAGAGAAAGAAAGAGGACGTGTTGACAGACATGTCTGTTTGCTCATCCTCTCCCTCAGCTCTACTTTTCTCCTTGTTGGCCTCATTCAGAGTCTCTTCAAAGAGACTAGCAAGATGGGCACACTGACTCTGGTCTTACCTCCTAACATCTTAATATTGTCCATAAAAGGAGGAGCCCTCTTGTTTCTAATATTTCTATAAAAGCCCCGGAATGGAGCTTGTTTGGCCAGGCTTGAGTCATGTGTCCATCCTGAATCACTGCACCATGGTCAAGGGAGTATGTGCTGTCTGCTTAGGCGGGGTCATTTGCTCATCTCAGGACCTTGGGTGTGCCACCTGCCCTCCTGAATCAGGAACAGGTGCTTCCTCGAAGGAAAAGCAGGACATATTTAGCAGAAGAAAGAGTAAAGAATATTGGGCAGGCAAAACCTCTGTTCCATCATACGCTGATGTTTACTCACCTGAACATTTCCCTCTGTGCAAATGAAAGGGTGCCTGCCCCATGAATGGCTTGTGTCAGACAAAACGCCTGATCTGCATATAAATATGCTTATAATGTGTCACCTTTTATGATTTTCCTATAACCTTTGTACATATAACAAATAGGGGAATTATACATGACTATTGAATTTGTGTTCAATAAAGGATTTGTACCACCTAAATTACACCTTTACACACAAGATAGGATTCATTAACTTAATTACTGTTGGATTCAATAACATAGACCATTGCCCTGGGAGTTTGTCTTGTGTTGTACCCAGAGAGAAACTGGGCATCGTTTCCAAAGGCAGTCAGTTTCCAATTATCCATGCTAATGGAAGAACACGGCACATGGAGACTCTAAATAAAGTTTTTGTTTGGTTTAGGGAGTGGACCTGATTTTTTATTTTTCTACTTGAGTTATTTGTTTTGCTTGGGCTCAGGTAACACTAAAAAGACTGCATTATCTGGGCCTACACTTTGTTTTTTCCCCCTGGGTTTAAAAAAAAAAGTGAAGTGTATTATATTTTATTTTTCAAATGTTAATTTTTTAACCTTCTTATTTTGAACTAATTTTAGACCTACAGGTTAGTTGCAAAAATAGTATAATTTCCTTATAGCCTTTACCCAGCTTATCTTAATGTTATATCATCCTACATATCCATAGTATGAAACAAAGAAACTAACATTGGTACAATACTATGAACCTAGCTACAGACTTTATTTGAACTTTACTAATTCTCTACCAATGTCTTTTTCTGTCCCAAAATCTCACATTGATTTGTTGTTTATCTTCAGTCTCCTCTAATTTTTAACAATGCTTCACTTTCTCTTATTTTTCATTATATTTCTCTTATATTTCATCATGACTTTCTCAAGAATACTGATTATTATTTTGTAAAATGTCCTCACTTTGGGTTTGTTTTCTCATGTTTAGAGTAAGGTTTTCCATTTTTTGGGCAAGAATACCAAAGAATTTAGTTATGTTTTTCTTGTGTACCATATCAAGAGATCCCTGATGTCAGTGCATCTTGTTACTGTTGAAGTTGACTTGCTTCACTTGGTTATCATGTTTTCTGATAGGTTTCTCCACTGTGCAGTTATTACCTTGCTTCTGTACCCAATAAATATCCTTGAGGGAGATACTTCGAAACTAGTCCTCTCCTGTTTTTCTCCAACCTTTGACTTACTCATTTTACCGCCAGTTGGTAGATCTCATCTGCAACAGTGATTACTGTGGTGTTGACTAATGATGATGTTCTGTCTCCCTCTTTCCTTCTACATTTAGTCATTGGAATTCTACTTCAAAGAAGAATTGTCCATTTTCATTAATTCATTCATTCATTCAGATCAGTATAGAATCATGAATATTTATTTTATTGAATGAGTTCAATTCAATCCAGTGATTGTTTATTTTCTTTCCAAAAATTTTCTATCCTCTCAGTAGACAGGGCTAGGAAATGCAAGGATGAGTGCTAACCCACGCATTTACAGACATCTGCATTTCTTGCACAATGGGCTGAAGAGTGGATGGCTGTGGTGGCAAAGAGGAAGGCTATTCATAGCCCCAACAGCATGGATTTCCTTTCCCTGAGGGTGATTTAGTTACTGCTACAGCTGAACGTTTGACCCACCAGAAATAGAAATCATTGCTGAACACTTTATATATCCGACATCTTCCCACCTAGAATGGGCAGTGTTTTGCTCTTAGTGGACTGACATATTCGGGATTCAGATTTGCCTTTGCTGCCGGCAGTGTCTCAGCCAACACCACTAGCAAATGTAGGGATCAAATCAGTGTTTGATGTCCCAATATGGGATACCACAGAACATTGCCTTGGACCAGGGACCCATTTCATGGCCAAGGTGATATGGTAATGAGCACATAATCATGAGATCCACTGTTCCTTTTATACACTGCATCGTCTGGAAGCTGCTGGCCTGATTAAGGACTGGAGCAGTCTCTTCAAGGTGTAGCTGTGATATCAATTTAGAGATGATATCCTGTAAAGATGGAGCAACATCCTTTAGGCTGAGCACACATCTTAAACCAATGGCCGTTATATGGTGCTGTGTCCCCAGTAGACAGAATACATGGGTCTAAGAATCAAAGAGTGTAAGAAGGAGCGTCCCTGCTCCTCATCACTCTCAGTAACCCATCTGGAGAATTGGTACTTCCAGTTTGCACCTTTAGTTTGTACAGGTAGAGATCCTGGGTCCCAGAGGGGGATGCTTCCACTTGGACACAGAGAAGAGGTTCCACTAATCTTAAGCTATGGCTTCTGGCTTGCCACTTTAGGCTCCTCGTCTCTCACCAGAAGGCCAGCAAATACAGAAGGGAGTCACTGACCGTCATCATCATAAGGAAGGAGGAGTGCTGCTATGTGACAGTCGTAAGGAGAAATATGTTTCCATCAGGTAATCCCCTGAGATTTCTTGGTACTTCCATGCTCAATCATAACTGTAAATGGGAAAGTACAGCAGCTGTGCCCTGGTGATCAGAGGTCAGCCTCTTTATAGTAAGGGTCTGGGCGGCCTTACCAGGCAAGTCACCCACACTGTCAGGAGTACTAGCCAAAGGGAGGGGAGGGACAGGCATCCATCATAACTTCAAGACCAAGTGCAGCAACGAAGTAATCCTTATCTTATGTGATTTCCTGGGGAGTGAAACCTATCAGAATCCTGGAGAAGCTGTGGATGGATGGGATGAGCTTAACATGAGGAGAAAGTGGGTATGAGTGGGCCCCTTCTCAGGAGACTACCCCTTGGCAGAGATCTGGAGAGGCTATATACCCTCATAACCACCCCACCCACCATCCAGCAGTCAGCAGGCAATGCCACAGGGAAACAAAGACTAGCCCCTCATGGGACACCAACACCGGGGTCCAACGCTGTGTTCTAGAGCTCCCCATGGGACCAGGCCAAAGCTGTGCTGCAGGGACCGCCCAGGCTTGGCTCTCTTCTGCATACTCCTGTTCCCTTTGTGCCCCTTCTCCCTGCAGTACTTCTGCAGTGAGTCACTTTCTCAAGAATCTTGGCTCAGGTGCTGCTCCTAGAGAAAGAGCCTCAGATACTACCAATTGATTATTTCTATTCAGTTAATGTCACTTGTTCCTGGCTGTTAGATATTACACATAACTTGACATTTACTGACCACACAATGTTCTATTATGTAAATATAGTTTCTTTAATTACCCTTTTGTTTCTAGACATTCAGATTGTGTCCAAGTTTTCACTAATATGTGTAATGCTGAGAAGAACTTATTGTTGATAAATCTTTGTAAACACTCTTAATTATCTTATCAGGTTAAATTCCCTTGGGTGCCCTGGCTGGTTGGCTCAGTGGTAGTGTCAGCCTGGCGTGCAGGAGTCCTGGGTTCGATTCCCAGCCAGGGTACACAGGAGAAGCGCCCATCTGCTTCTCCACCCCTCCCCCTCTCCTTCCTCTCTGTCTCTCTCTTCCCCTCCCACAGCCAAGGCTCCATTGGAGCAAAGTTGGCCCGGGCGCTGAGGATGGCTCTATGGCAGTGTTTCCCAACCTTTTTTGTGCCATGCCCCACCTTAACCTTTCTAAAATTTTTATGTCCCCCACTATGTAACATACATAATTTTTAACATTAAAAAATTGATTTGTTCACTTAATAAACATAAATGATAGGTTCTAGGAAGAAATCACTATGAAATTGTTAACAAAACACAGTAAGTAAAATTTCAAAACATATAATGAAAAACAGAAATTTAAATTCCAAATAATTTTAATACAGATTTTTCTATATCAATTTATTATTTTAATTTAGTGTGATCCTTGCGCTTGATGCTTGCTGCACAGAGATTTTATATTAGGTTCCAATTTGGTTAGCTTTAGTCTCAAGTCTCCATGTTGTGTTATATCCAGCCGATTTCTTTTTTTTTTTTTACCAGTAAATCATTTACAGCACTAAATCCACATTCAGCTAAAAATGAAGATGGAAACGGTAGCAATAGTTTTCTTGCACATTTGGTTGAATTTGGGTATTTGATTTCTGTTTTCTCACAAAGCCATGTCATCGCTCCTTTGATATTAATCATTTTTGCAATTCTGCGAGTTCTTCTTGATACTGTATATTTGATATATCAGACAAATCCACTAACATTGGCTGCATCATCCATGTTGGGAAATCAATTTGTTTTAAATCAGAAAATCTTTCTTTTAAATCAGCTGATAGACTATTCAAATGATTGACAATAACAAGTAAAGCGGTATCAGTTACTTCACATTTTTGGAGCCAATGAAACTGTTTAAAGTTTTTGTTGTTAATATGTTTCTGACATAACTCAATCTTGGTAATGAAACCAAATATCTTTGCTTTTGCATCGACAAGAGTTTTATTTGTTCCTTGAAGTTGCTTATTTAATATATTTAGTTTTTCAAAGATATCGGCTAAATAACTCACAAATACTTTACCATCTATTGTTAACAGATACTTCATTTCAGGTTTGTCGCTTAAAAAATCACTAAGAGTATCAAACAGTTCCATAAATCTTTTCAAACAGTTTCCTTTAGATAGCCATCTTACTTCAGTATGAAGTAGAAGTCTCACATGGTCTTCATTTTGTTCTTCACAAAATAGCTTGAAAAGACGCTCACATTTGGCACTAGCTTTAATAGCATTAACACACTTTATTACTGTATGTAATACTTCATTCAGAACAGGCAAGATGTTTTTGGCTACCAAGTTTTCCCTATGAATAACACAATGCACAAGAATCATTTCTGGATTCGCATCTTTCATCAATTTTAAGCAGCCATTTTTCTTGCCCATCATATTGGGAGCACCACCTGCAGCACAAGATGTTATATTTTTCATTGGTATATCATTGACATCTAAGTAGTTTTTTAGCTTATTATATATATCTTTGGAGGTAGTGGTGCTTTCTAATCTTTTACAGAACAACATTTCTTCAGCAAAATGTCCTTTATCAATATATCTTAACTAAGTTATCAATACTGCCTCACTGTCTCTCAAAGTTGATTCATCCATTTGCAAGGAGAATTTTCTTGTTTTCAGCTTTTCAATAAGTTGTTTTTCAATATCCTCATTCATTTCATCTATTCTTCTGCTAACAGAATTGTTACTGAGTGGCATAGCTTTTACATCTTTGTCATCTTTTTCAAGAACCGTTTTAAGAAATGCTGATATTGACGGTTTTATTAAATTCTCTCCTATAGTGTGATTTTCTCCAGTTTTAGCAATGAATAAAGAAATTTGATAACTAGCCTCAAGAACACGATTATTAGTTGAAGTATGAGCAGTAAATAGAGACTTTAATGTTGTTCTTTTTTCAAAATTTTTCTTTAAAGTTTTAAAGTAACTAAAATCTGAATTAATATGAGCACTATGTTTCGCCTTCAAATGCGCCTCAAGATGACCTCGTTTCATTGATTCGTTGGTCAAGCATTGCTGGCATAAAAGACCAAAAGGAACCGCTTATCGTGAACAGTGGGTATGAACCCAAATTTTAAATATTCCTCCGAATCTTGACGAGTTTTTTTCTTGCTTGCACCACTCATTTTACTGTGGGCTATAAGAAATAAAAATAAGATCAATTAAAAACTAATTTTAAAATATGTGTTAAATATATTCAATGTGACATAGAGTAAACGTATACTAAAAATTCATATTTACTTAAATGTATATAACACATTTACTACACTACCACCGCAAATCAAAAGGTATCTATATTTTTTCCACTTGACAAAATTTTCTGGAAAGTTATACTTCTAAAATTAAAATTGTCGTGCATGCACTATTATAGCCCCAATAATATTTATAAAATATTAGTGCTTTCTAGCCCCGATGCAAGAAGTACTTAATAAAGAGTTTAATATTGATAAAAATAAAATCAAATACTTACCAATTATATCTATACAATATATATATGTATATTTATTAAATCAACAAACTTTTACAACAGTTTTGACTGACACTTATTTCAAATTAACACCAACTGAATGATGTGAAACACTACAGAAGTTGCGATGGGCCAATTAGGTGAGAATAACTGCGTTGTATAGCGAGTTTTTAAAATGTCCGGGGTTCCCCGCGGCAGACGGCACGCTCCGCGATGAACCCAGGACGAAGTTTACTTGACGACACCAATCACCCAGTTGATATTTTGGTCTCGTCAAACGAAATTATACTTAATAATTATTTACCGCAATTATTTAAGAATTGCATTTTTTGTTAAATTTGGCACCGATATCTAGCATTGCATTTAAATGGCCCGGGGTGAAAGAGTTAAAGTCATGTGGAGTCCATTTTCAAATTGCCCCCCTTAACTATCGAATTGCCCCCCTGTGGGGCGTGGGCCCCACGTTGGGAAACACCGCTCTATGGCCTCTGCCTCAGGTGCTAGAGTGGCTCTGGTTGCAACAGAGCAACGGCCCAGATGGGCAGAGCACTGCCCCGTGGTGGGCATGCTGGGTGGATCCTGGTCAGGCACATGCGGGAGTCTGTTTGACTGCCTCCTCGTTTCCAACTTCAGGAAAAAAAAAATTCCTGTAGGTGAAGTTGCAAAGTCAAAGGTCACAAACATTTTTTGGCTCTTAATATAAATACCATGAACTTGGCCTCCAGGAGGATTGTGGCAGTTTATCGGCCCACACACGATATAGGGGAGTGATTTTTCTCCATATCTGCTACAACAAGAAAATAATGATTTAAAAAAATATTTTTATTATAGAATTGTACACTTGAAACCTATATAATTTTATTAAACCATGTCATCCCAACAAATTTAACAAAACATCAAATCAAGTGATGTTTACTTATATGAATTTTTTTTTTTTCCTTTTCATTTTTTCATTTTTCTGAAGCTGGAAACGGGGAGAGACAGTCAGACAGACTCCCGCATGCGCCCGACCGGAATCCACCCGGCACGCCCACCAGGGGCGACGCTCTGCCCACCAGGGGGCGATGCTCTGCCCATCCTGGGCGTCACCATATTGCGACCAGAGCCACTCTAGCGCCTGAGGCAGAGGCCACAGAGCCATCCCCAGCGCCCGGGCCATCTCTGCTCCAATGGAGCCTTGGCTGCGGGAGGGGAAGAGAGAGACAGAGAGGAAAGCGCGGCGGAGGGGTGGAGAAGCAAATGGGCGCTTCTCCTGTGTGCCCTGGCCGGGAATCGAACCCGGGTCCTCCGCACGCTAGGCCGACGCTCTACCGCTGAGCCAACCGGCCAGGGCTTATATGAATTTTTAAAAAATCTTTGCAAATTTGATAGGTGATTTATTATTTTAATGTGCTTTATTTTGGTTATCAGGCAGCTGACTCATATACAGGTTGGCTGTTTGTATTTCTTTGGTGAATTACTTGTTCAAGGCCTTTGCCCATTTTCCTATTGTTGTATTCTTGCCCTCGTTAATTTGCTTAAATTCTCTGTAGTTGATTCAAAGTGTATGGAGCCTTAATTGTTACTGTCCAGGGCCCCGTCTGCCTGCTCAGAGGAGAATGCTGGAGTGGAGGTGCTGTAGCCCTCTCCCCTCATTTTAGGAGAGGAAACATGGAGTCCTGGGAACAGCCGGGAAAACATGGCATTAATTGGATCTCATGACTCCCAGTCTAATTCTCTCTCCACCACCTTCACCAAGTGATGACCAAGAAGGAAGAATCAACAGAATAGCCACTGTTGGCCAATCCCCACTGAGTAGGAGCAATGAGGCTCCACATCTTCTTTAGGGTACTCATTTAACATGAATTGAGTACATAGTATGTGCCAGATATGATTCAAAACACTGTGTGTGTATGGTATTATTGTTTCCAAATCTTGATGCGTGTGTATTATGTTTACTTTCATCCTAGAAATAAGGACACTGAAGTAAACAGAGTGAAAAACTCGTGGAAAGCTCACAGGCATTAAATGACAGAGCTGAGGTCCAGACCCAGGTCTCTCGAACTCCAGAATAAATTCTTTTAATAAAGGACATGTTTATGTTACACTTCCATGCTGAGATATCTTTGGAAGAAGAAAAAGAACATCGCCCACAGTTCTACCCTCACATAGCTACTCCTAATCTTGTGTTTTCTTCCACCCTTCCTTCCTTCCTACTGGAACATTCTGTACATCCAATTCTATAACTCATTTTGTTTTACTTCTGTGTTTCTCCATATTGTGTCATGGGTTTTATAGCCATCATTAATGACCTCCTTTGTTGGGGAGATGCTGAGTTGAAGTTACTATTCTCCCACTGGAGATCTTTTTTTTTTTTTTTTTTTTTTCTGAAGCTGGAAACAGGGAGAGACAGTCAGACAGACTCCCGCATGTGCCCGACCGGGATCCACCCGGCACGCCCACCATGGGGCTAAGCTCTGCCCACCAGGGGGTGATGCTCTGCCCATCCTGGGCGTTGCCATGTTGCGACCAGAGCCACTCTAGCGCCTGGGGCAGAGGCCAAGAAGCCATCCCCAGCGCCTGGGCCATCTTTGCTCCAATGGAGCCTTGGCTGCGGGAAGGGAAGAGAGAGACAGAGAGGAAGGCGCGGCGGAGGGGTGGAGAAGCAAATGGGCGCTTCTCCTATGTGCCCTGGCCGGGAATCGAACCCGGGTCCTCCGCACGCTAGGCCGACGCTCTACCACTGAGCCAACCAGCCAGGGCTCCCACTGGAGATCTTGGGAGAATTTCTGGGGACCCCTGTTGTCTTCCTTACAATTCTCCCTGGCTCAAAAACTCCCATTTTACTTTATGATTTTAGTGAAATGATAGAAATTTAACTTGCAAATCATCTGAGGATGTCTTTCATGGGTGTAGCATCTGTAAATTATTCCCGAATGTGTGTGCAGCTGGGCGAATTCTAACACTTTGACTCTAAGAAAACTCTAGTGGAGAAGAGTGTGTAAGTGATTAAATTTTTTCTCTGAGTCTAGATTTCTCAGGCTATAAATGGGTGAACTGACCTGCTTATGTGCACCTCATATATGAGACTTTAATAAGAAATCACATGGTAAATTGTGAAGCATCTTACAGGAATGCCAATGACACGGCCCTCTCACAAATTTTAGTGTTTCTTATGGTGCAGACACGAGGCACTGTGAGTGTTACACATCCCTTAATCCTCCCCACAGCCCTATGAAGAAGGTACACCATTGTTATCCATATTTTACATACAAGAAAATGGTGTAGAGGGGTTAATCAACTAGCCTGAGAGCCATGGCTGGTAAGAGGATGAGCTGGTGTTTGGACCGAGGGTCCGCGGAGCCCCGGCGCTCTGTGCCGTCAGCACAGGGGTGGCAGCTTGTGTCTCCCCCCCACCTGTCAGGGCCCTCCAGGTTTGTACTGCTTTGAGATGATGCCTTCCTAGTATGGTTCCCCAGTCAGCAGAGATCAGACTCCTTCCTGTTTTCCTGTGATGCTTGGCCGCCTAGCCTTTACCTGGAAGACCACAGAGGTGGCTCAAGACCCTGTTTTACCAGACATTTTGTGAGCAGCCATCCCTATTAGAGGTAGAGAAGGTGTCAGTCTTCCTGAGTGACGATCAACTGTGGCCCCTACAGCCAAGTACTACTATTTTACAGTCCATGATGACGAGGTTACATCATCATCATGGACCTGGGGCCATATTAAGTCCTTTGGTATCATGTTCAACGAGTCACAGTTGTCAGTGCCTTTTAAAGCATCTGCAGTCACAATGGTAAATAATTAGTGTGATTTAACATACTGCCCACTAGACCATACATTCCACAGGAGTGCATACTAAACCTCATGAGTGCAACATATACTGTGAATAAATGAGCTAGTAACAACTTATTTACATCAAAGGTCACTTCCCACTGGTGTGAGATTTAGTGTGGGAGGCGAGGGAAACACAGAGGTTAGTGAGGGAGACGGCTGCCAGCTGAGTGGTGGCGTGGGTCACGGTGGGACCTTTGACATCAGGAAGTGCTGGGTTCAGTTCTGGCTCTGGAACCTGGACACCTGGTGACACAGCTCTGGGACTCAGCGTCTTCATCTATGAGAGAGCCTCCTTAGGGGAGGCCCACAGTAGGTAGCACACAGGACATCGGCAGCTGACGCGCCGGAAGCGCTCTGTGCACTTCAGCAAACGTCCAGGTGTTGCCCCCTGTGTGTTTTCTCTGTGGTCAGGAATTCAGCTCCCTCTGTTCCATCCCTGGGCAGTTGCTTGGCCATTAGGCTTTTCTGGTAGTTATTTTTATCTATCTGTGAAGTATTTATTTGCTTAAAATCAATTCCTCCCAAAGCAGGAAGGAATGTGTGAGAGATGGGGCTGGCGTGGGAGCTGTGGGGAGATGGAGCGTGCCGCTGAATACATATATCTGATCAATAGGTGAAATCGACGTGTTCATAAAAGTACAGGCCCTGCTGGGTGAGCTGTTTTCAGTGGAGTCAAGAAATGCATCCATTTCATTTTCCTCTCCGTGGGGCCAGGATCTGTGGCAACATCACCTTCAACCCTGCAGGATAGCCTGGGAGTGGGGAGATCCTGTCACTCCCCTTTCCAGCCACACAGTGTTCTGAGGTTAAGATATCAACATAAACCTGGAAGCTTCTTTGCTTCCCCGAAGGGAAGGGAATAAACACACGGAGCCATGAGCATTCACTGCTCCAGTCAATATTTATTGTGTACCTACTATGTACCTGGTGCTTTTTACAGCTTTGTGGGTTCAGTGGCAAATGAGACAGACACACATGTGCCCTTGTGCCCTTGAATGTCTAGTGGGAGATGGACTTTATGCAGCTGTGATGAGTGCCATGGGGCTGTCAGGGGGAAGGAGAGCCTTTTCTGAGGACCCGGAGCGGAGCTGTGGCCTGAAGGGTGAGTGAGGCTGGGGAGAAAAGGGCAGGGAGGGGGAGAACCTCCAGGCTACAGTGAGCCCCCCACAAAAGGCCCTGAGGTAGAGGGGGCAGGGTGCAGGTGATCAGAGGGGGACAAGGAGGGCCGTGTGGAACAGGGGGGCTGGTAGCCCCTGGCTTTGCAGGGTAGACAGGTAGTCATGGTGAGGACCTGACCTTCATCCTGAGAGCACAGGGCAGTGAGGAGAGAGAAGTGATCACATTAATACCGACAGAGAACCCCTGTGGAAGCAGAGACCCCTGTAAGGGGTGCAGAGTAGGTGGAAGGTGGTGGGAAGTGGACTCTGGAGATGGGGAAGAATGAGTGGAACTGGAAACATTGCAAAGATAGTCTTGACATATTAATGATTCATTGAAAGTGCGGACCGAGAAGGAGGTCAGAGTGACACTAGCATTTGGGGTGGTGGTGGTGGTGGAGGCTTTCCGAGTAGGGACGTGGGAAGGGGCGCAGTTCTGGTGGAGGGATGCAGCTCAAACATTCAGTTTGGACACTGGATTCCCTGTGCCAGCGAGACAACCCAATGGAGATGCCAGGTAGCCAGCAGATGTATGAGTTTGCAGCTCAAAATAAATCTAGGTGGATGACAAGGTAAGGATTAGAGGCACCTCTTTTACCAGCTGGATCCCAATGGGTGAATCGCTTTCTAGCCAGCACAGCATCATGAGGTGGGAGCTGCCCCTCGAACTCCTGTGACTAGATTCATCTTTTTCTCTTTCTGTGACCTTCAGCAATTCATCTAACCTCTCTGCACTCCATTGTCCTCAGCATAAAATGGAGATAGTTATGTCTGCTTCAGACAACCCAGCAGTCCATGTCTGAGGATCTATTAAACCAAAAATAAAACATGTGGGGCTCTTTGGAAATAAGAACTATGTTAAAACAAGGAGTTATTATAGTTCTGCATTAGCCAATGAAAAGCAGAAATACAGCCCCAAGGCTCGGTATTGATTTTGGTCCCGAGTGCTTCCCGCAGCCGAATAAATCTGACATTTCTCTCCCCCAGTGCTGGCTGAGTTGATGGCAGGTCTCCAGCTCCAGCCTCCTTGCCCCTGTTCCAAGGTGACACCCTTCCTCTGTTCTGGCCAGACCCGGCTCCCTCACACCTGCCCATGTGCTCTGGCTGCTCCACCACCCGGCAGGTGGTTACAGGGAAGGTTCCAGTTGTGAGGTTGGAGCGTGGCCAAGAGCAGATGCCCTCTGATTAAACTGGGGACAGGCCTGGCCACAACAGCAAAGCTGGCATCAGTAGAACAAGGGACTTAAGAGCAACCAAAGGAAATGTCTCCAGGCAGTTTTCAAACTTTAGAGTGCATTAAGGATTATGGAATTTGTTTCATTCATTCATTCAGTCACTGGGTGAATATTTATTGATTGCCCATTAAATTTTGGGCTCTGAGATAAGCCTGGGGCTACTAGAGTAAAAAAAGACAATATGTGTGCCCTCTTAGAATTAATATTCAAATTGGGGAAGAGCGAGACAAAAGAACAAAATACTCCTACCGGAACAACCAGGTGCAAGCATAGAGTAGAGATGTGGCTGGAATGTAGAGGGCCCATTTTAGGTGGTGACATTGGAGCTGAGATCTGATGGCTAAGAAGGAGCTAACCTGTGAAGAGCTGGGAGAGACCTGAGGTGAGAGCATGCTTGGCATGGGTGGCTGGAGTCCAGGGAATGGATGGGAGGCAGGAGGGGCCAGATGGTGCAGGGCTTGTCCAGTCATAGGAAGGAGTTTGGATTTTTGTTTTAGTGTCATGAAGAGCCATTGAAAGGTTTTACGCAAGGGAGTAATTTCTGTTTTAAAAAGATTACTGTGAACCCTGAGTGGTTCATGGGTTGGAGGGGAAAGGAAAGAATCAAGGACATCAACCAGGAAGCTGCTGCAGCCCTCCAGGTGACATGAAGGCCCAGTGGCTGGGGCCATGGAGGTGGAGTGAAGGGGTGTTGGGAGGTGGGCTGTATCGGCTTGCTGATAGGCTGGCAGGGAGGGGCAAGGGAAACGGAGGGACTGGGGACAACCCGTGGGTTTCTGGCTTTCACAGCCACATGGATGGAGACACATTTACTGTGATAGCGATGACTCAGAGCACAGGTTTGTGGAGGGAAATGGAGACTGTGTTTTGACCTGGTGAGGTCTGACATATCCATGGGGCATATGGAGATGTTAAATAGGAAGTTGGGACCTACCGCTGGAACTCATCAGGCACTCTGGACTGGAAATACAACTGGAGGATCTCAGCACAGGACTGAATGTGAGTGCTCAGGGAAGGGGCTCTGACAAAAGGAGCAGAGGGCCGAGGCCTGAGCCCCGAGAAGCTCTGGCATACAGGTGGGAATGAGCAGTGGGAGTAGGAAAGCCAGGAGGCACGGCGTCACAGGAGCAAAGGCGACTTCTCAGAGGCCACTTCGGGGAGGGCTGAGTGCTGCCCGTTTGGTTTGGAGACTTAGAGGAGGTTGCTGATGGTGACAAGTCATTTCAGTTAGTGCGGCGGAAAGGCAGATTAGAATGGGTGGAAGAATGAATTGGAGCTAAGGAGGCTGAAGGGACATCTGGGGACAACTTTTTGGAGAAGTTTTGCCATCAAACTGGGCAGAGAAATGGAGAAGTGGCTGCTTCCTGGGTTTCCATGAAAGTAAAACACACTCTCTCCATCATTTCTAAACCTCTCTCCTGCTCTCATATACCCAGAACATGACACTGAAATACCTAAAATGTTCCCATGATGCAATAAACCACAATGACACGCAGTCCCCAGTATATAGCTGTGACTCCACTCCTTCTTCTCCCTTTCGGGAATGTTTCTAGGAATGTAAATCAGTCATAGTAATGTTGGGATAAGCATCTGCTACTTTCTAGAGAAAGTCTTAATCCAACTTCTACATATTAGACTTCACACAACCAAATTATTTGCAGTACAACTTACATATGACTGTATCACATATGTTGGAGCATGTTGGCTGAGGAGTGTGGTTTCAGACCATGATAGGGCTCCTTCTTTCCTCTCTCCCTTCCTTCCTTCCTTCCTTCCTTCCTTCCTCCCTTCCTTCCTTCCTTCCTTCCTTCCTTCCTTCCTTCCTTCCTTCCTTCCTTCCTTCCTTCCTGTGCTTCCTGAGCACTTGCTGTGCATCAGGAGCAGAGCTCGGGGCTGGATACTGGGAGCAGCAGTGCCAAACATGGGCACTGCCCTCACAGAGCTGCAGCCAGGCAGGGGCACAGAGGTGGAGTGATTTCAAGTGCAGTGAGCTTATAGCAGGAGAGCACTGTGCTCTGAAGGACAGTGCTGCCAGTGCCCTGTCCCAGTCCACAGGCTCTGCAGGGGTCACTCTGAAGAGGTCCAGATAAATAAGCTAGGGGGGATTTATGAGGCCTCTGCTGGGGGTGGGGGTGGACAGTGGCCTGGCAGAAGTGAATGCCCAGTGCTGGAAGGTGCCCACCTGCACTGAGGTCCACACCAAGGCCAGCCTGTCAGGAAGTCAGGGAAGGAGGAGGGAGTGGTGTGAGGGGGCAGCAGCAGAGGCAGGCAGGGGCCAGATGTGCAGGGCCTGGGCGCTCCTGCCAGGGGTTTGGTCTTTTGTCAGGAAAGCAACATGAAGAGTGTTAAGTATGTGCTGAAGGGAGAGGGGTGAGTGTGTCAGATTTGTTCTAAAAGAGCACTCAGATGTCTGGGGAATGGAGCATGGTTGTATAAGAGAAAGGCGGCAGGTGTCACCTGTATGCAGATGGGGGACATTAATTCCCTTCCAGCCCTATCTGACCAGACATGGTTGAGAATTTGGAAAGCGAATGGGGGTTGGAGGGTAAGACCAGCCTCCTGCTTCTGTGTCCTGTCTGTCCCTGAAGCCTGGTCTAGTTTTCCTCTTTTCCCTCCTTCCTTCCCTCCCTCCGGTCTGGGAAAACCCAACAGGGCTGATGCAACAGGGCTGGTTCAGCAGATAAGGGCTTCTGTGTAGAAGGACTTCAAGCTAAACACAAGGATGTAGAAATCATAGAAACGGAGGCCAGAAGGCTGTCTTAAGACAGACAGCAGTGGGCATGGTATAAGCATGGAGTGCAGAGACATGGGTGGGTGCATGCCCTGGGACGGGCAGTGCAGAAATTCACTCACCCCAGGGAGACCTTCCTAAGGAATGCTGATTCAGCAAGTCTGGGGAGTGAGCCAGGAATCCCTATTTTTAGGAGCCCCTTTCTCCTCCCACCAAGGCGATTCTGACTTTGGTGGCCCGACGACCTTCCTTCCCTGTGAGAATGCCTCAGTGCTGGTCGGCTTCTTGGCCTAGTATCCTCAAACCCCTCAGCCTTCTCTCGCCAGCTGGGGCCTGAAAGCTAGTTTCAGTCCCGTATTAATATGTGGAGAACATCCCGGGCTGTGCTGGACCAGGGGCGCCGGGCTGTCGGCCGGGCGGCACACCAGCGTGCGGCCGCCAGGGGTCGCCAGAGGCCTCGGCTCGTGCGCTTTGGCTCCTCCGCCAGCGGACGCCGCGCCCGAGCGAGCCAGAGAGCGAGCGGAGCCAGAGCGCTGCGGGCTCACAAAGCGGCCGGACGCGTAGCGGCGGGTGGCAGGAGCGCGAGGGAGCAAGAGGCCCACCAGCCTTCTCAGCGCCCGCGCCACAGGAGCTCGAGCAACTCGGACGCGGGGACCCCCGCCAGCCCCAAGGTACGTGCCCGCGGAACCCCGCGCGCCCCAACTTGGCGTAGTTGGGACCTCCCCGCGACCACCTAGGATCTGGGGGCATCTCCGCGCGCCCGTCTTGCTGAAGCGGTAGGGTGGGCGAGGAGAGACCCTCCCAGCTGCGGTGCCCACCCCCGCCCCGTTCTGCCTGAGCCTGCCCGTGCTCCCCCTCTTTCCCTCCGAGCTCTGGGCACCGTCTGGGGGAGTGAGTCTTGCGGACCCGGGGCTGCCCGTTTCTGTGGAGGGGGACTGAAGCCTCCCATCTGGGAGTAATGGTGTCGGGGGCACCCAGAAAATAGCTGACGGGGTCTTCTGTAGTTTGATAGCAGCTCCTAATTTGTGACGCAGCCTTTTCATTTGTAACCGAGTCCTCCCCCCAGCCCCCATTCGTGAGAGAGGTCCCCAGGTCTCTAGATCCCCGACAGGCGCCCCAGGTGTGCGAGGGACGACCCTGTCCCCGCGGTGAGATCCCCGCCCCGGGGGCGGCAGTGGAGGCGCGCGGTCCTCGGTGCTCGCCACCGCCTGCCCTCCGTTCACCGCCCCGGTGCCCCCTGCCCCGCAGATGCCAGCGATCGCGGTGCTCGCGGCGGCCGCGGCGTGCTGCTTGCTCCAGGTCGACAGCCGGCACCTGGAAGCGCTCGCGGGAGGCGCGGGCCCCAACGGCAATTTCCTAGACAATGACCAGTGGCTGAGCACCGTCTCCCAGTACGACCGGGACAAGTATTGGAACCGCTTTCGAGACGTGAGTACAGCTGCCCCCCGGCCTTACGGGCGGGGCAGCCTCCTTGATAGCTGTCTGGAGCGGGGTCGGGAGGGGACTGGTGCAGACCCCCCCACGGCAGCTTGTTGGTCCCTGCTTCTTGGGCTGCGTCTTGCCTAAGAACTTTAAAGAGAACTTCGAAGGCTTAATTCTCTTTGCCTGTTACCTGTGGTCCAGGTGCGTGTATTTGTAGGACGGGGAGGTGACTGAACTAAACGTGATGTGAACAGTGTGCAGCTGCCCAGAGAGAGGCTCTCTAAGCTTCTGAATTCTAACGTTGATGGTTGACTTTGTCAAGCCCCCTAGAGAACCTCCCTGGGCAGCAGTTATTTGGACCATCTCTAGGGTGTGCCAGAAGATTCTCTGCTGTAGAGGTGAGGTTTGGGGCTTAGCCCCCCTCATTTGTTAGAGAGCCAGGTGTTCCAGGTGTTTGGAGGGGCATGACAACGGGCCTGGTAAAATGGTGGGGGAAAGGGAATGTGGTGTTTTGATCTTGAACATTTTTTAGGGGAAAGGAAAGGGAGCAGGGAGCTCATGGAGTTAGTCCCCTGCCCTGAAGAGGAGTCTGGGTGGCAGAGGATTGCTCCTCCGGGGATCTCTGGGAGGGGAGGAAGTCATTCTTGGGCACCCAGAGGCACATCTGCTGCCTGCTGTGCCCCAAATATGCCCCAGAGGATGCAGGGGCAAGAGGCACCTAGCACAGTCCAGCAGCAGGTGGCATCCCCACTGTGCTGTGGGAGCTGTTGCCAGCTCTTTCTATTCTGCCCAGGTGGCTGGGGGTGGGCACTTCTAGATGCCTAGGGAAGAAGTTTTGTGATACTTAAGATTAGGAATGCCTGCCCTTGAGAGAGACGTGTGCCCAGAGCCTCTGTTCTTGTCAATGGGCCCAGGGCTTTTGGAGGTGGGAGATGTGTGGGAGCTACCCTCTTTCAGTAGATTTCTCTGAGCCCCATCCCGGGTGTCCCCATCCCGGATATCCCCATTCCTTGCAGAGAGGGAATCTGAGGATTCTGATGAATGTTTTCTTTTACTTTCCAAAGAGCACCTCTCCAGAGGAACAGGTGCACTCAGTCCTGAGTGAGTGCTTCCCTCTCCTCTTGCTGTTCTTTTTCCTAGTCCCTCCAGTTGACTGCTGGCTGCTTCTCTTTGAAAGGGGCTTTCAAATACTTCCAATATGCCACTAGTTATCTGGGCTCTTAATTTTGCAACAGATATTCTTCCTGCTCCTCCCACTTGCCCATGAGATCCCTGCTGTTCTTCCCCCTGGTCCCTGACCTGTTAATGGTTGGTCTTCAGTCTCTTCTGTTCAGCCCCGAGGAGCCCTGCAGTGACTACCTTTGCCTGTGGCTGAAAAAGGTGTCCCAAAGGAGCTTCCATTCATGGACTCACAGAGTAGAAATCATTTTTGTTTCTTTTACCATTACGTTTTTGAAAGAGTTGAGAAAGAGGGAAAATGCTTAACTCTAGTCCTAGACTTGGCTACTTGGACCAGGTGTAGAGGAGAAGGGCCCTTTACAGACAGCTTGGTTTGCGTGGAGCTGGGCCAGCGGAGAGCCGCTGTGGCCTTAGTGATGCGGGAGGTTTTCCTGTGCTTTCTGCCTGTTCTGGGTTTTCTAGTCGCAGTGTACCGTAAGCATGACGTTGTTCTTATTTCCTATTTACTTTACATTTTTAACTTAAAATTTTTTCTTTTCTTAATTTTTCATCCTTCTTGCAAATGGTGATATTTTTTATCCTTGGATCAGTGGTTTCCAAACCCGACTGCTCATGAAGCTCACCTGGGGTGCTTGTTAAATTATAGTGCCAGCTCTCTCCCCTGAGATTCTGAGTCCACATTTCTGGTCGACTGCTAGAAAGCTGTGTTTTAAACAAACATTCAAGGTAATTTTTATGATGTTTAGGAAATACCACCTTAAATATTGTAAAAATGTCCATCCAGCATGTAGCAAAAAGAGAAAAGCTTCTTTGTTCAAATATGTTGCTTTTTTGTTTCTGGAGTTGTTTTAGGTGTGAAGCTAATATGTATTTTAGGCAGCATGTATTCTTTTCAAATCATAATTTAATCCTTAATAACATTAAAAACATCTAAATATGTTTAAAAAACCCCAGACTTCTTTAGTTATCAATCATTTTAACTGCTGCATGGGGTCTTCTGATGCCAGTCATATATCAGACATAATTTAATGCCATTAACCTCTTTAAAGTGTTGTGAAACTCAAACTGGATAATCTTTTAGGCCAAGGCCAAGTGTCTTAGTTTGGGTTGTTTACTTGGAATAACCACAAAGCCTCAGCCTACTGGGACCAGGGAGTGAAAGATTGCTTCCCATGGAAACCAGCTGTTCAGTGGACAATGGATGAAGCCCCAGCTAGTGCAGTTGCTCGGCCAGTCTGATAGTTTTTACTGAGCCAGGCCTTGCTTGAGGTTGACAAGATGTAGCTTCTCCATTACTGTTTTAGTTGTTTTGTTGAAGCCACGATGACTTTGAAAGACTTCCCTGAGATTGTTGTTATGGTTCTTGTCAGTTTTTGGACATCTCTGTGAAAGAAAACTTGTTGCTATTCGCCTGACCGATCACTTTCTTGCGCTTGGGGGAGAGATAGTTGGAAGTAATTTTTGAACTTGTGAAACTGAAAACTAAGGGCTTCCTTTAGAAAGCTTATGATACCCATTGGTGGTGTCATTGGCTAATTTTGAAATAGAAATGATGGCACTCTGTGTGCTCCATGCTCCCCTACCTGTTGAATGTGCTGTGACATTGCCAAAGATGTCCTGATAGCTGGTTCTTGTCGCGTTGAAGTGGACCTATTGCTCTTGTACGCAGATAACCACTGTCTCCTTTCCAGAAGTAAAAATGTCAGGATTTCTCCATGTCTTGTTCCCTGGATTGATGGATCCAGGAGGAATATACCATTCAGATGTTAGGAGACATATGCTCCTTAGATGTGTTGGTGTCTGTTAGGTTGGTTCTCATTCTTTTTGTATTAATGCAATTTATATTCCAGTTACACAGTTGATCATTCTTTTTATAAAGACTAGCAGTTGGGATGTTGAAGCCAGATGGAGACCCCCAGACACAGTTTTAGGGTGGAGAAGATGAAGAAGGACAGATGTTCGTATTTAGTTGTACAATGATTTCCCACTTCCAACCATCACACATCTAACTTCTATGTGGTTGAGGTTGAAGAGTCAAGATGCTACAGCCATTGTCCTGATTTATTTTCTGAATCTTATTTGGCTTTCCATAACCATTCTTGTAAGGAACATTTCCTCTGTTTATGCTTATTCATTTGTACATTCATTCACTCTAACAGATATTTGACTGTCTACCATGTGCTAGGGTAATTGGCTCTATAGGTGAGCAAGATCAATAATGTGATCCTGCCCTCTGGTAATCTGTTGTCTGCCAGATGAAACCCTTTCTCTTATACTGTCACACATTTTTGTTTTATCATGTTTTCTTTTTAAATTTTTTTTAAATAAGCTTTTCTTATTAAGGTAATACATGCTGGTTATAATAAAAATTTAAATATTACAGAAATAGATAAATTAACATTAACGGAACACTTAGCGTACCGGTCATTGTTTAAGGTACTTTATGTATGTTACCGCACGTAATTCATAACAATCCCAGGAGAGATATACTGTTATTATCCCTGATTTACTGGAAGGTTAAGTCTTTTGCCCAGAGTTACAGAGATGGGCTGCAGAGGAGACTGGGCTGGAACCAGGAGTCTGACTCTCAGCCCTCACTGTACACAGCAGTCGAACCAAAGTGGAGCGGTCTTGGGTGTGAGCCGCCACTGACAGCGGATCACACGTCTTTCCTGCTTTATGTGGAAGGGTAGTCAGTGAGGAGCCTCAGGCTGAGACCAAGTAGAGTGGGAGGCCAGGTGGACACAGCTTATTGTAGGGGTCACGCCAGGGCTTACCTTCTGCTAATGATGAGCTTCTGATTTGATTAAAATAATATTGTTGTTTACACCAAACATGACATTTTCTTTCTTTTGCACACACAAAACTAGCCCTGACATTTAACTCCAGGATAATTACTGTTAGCCAGCCCAGAGAATCAGAAGTGTTGCTTTGGCTGGCATTTATCTTACTCCGGAGTGACCTGAGTTTGTAATTCTAATGAGACCACAAGGGCAGGCCTGCCTTCTTTCCTTACTCGGTGGGGTTTGGTGGTCTTTGTAGCAGAGCTGGGGTGTCAGTGAGTGTCTCGTCTGCTCATTTGATCTTAACAGCTCAGCTGTAGTGAGTTTCAATGAGAAGTGTGGCTTATTGATAGAATGGTGGCTGGCTTAGTGGGTGAGGTAGGTGACCAGAGAGGTGGTCTGACTTAGTGGATCAGTCATTAATCTGTCACCACAGAACCTTGGCTTGGAATAGAGAATAGCAGAAAATCATTTTGATTAAACAGGTTCAAGGAGACTTGAATGAGTTTGTGATCCTGACTCTCTTTAATGAACCCACTCTCTTAAATCCCCTGTATGAGATAACCACCGATAGAAATAATTATTCCACAGGAGTCATTATAAAGGGACACTTGGAAAGTTGATAGGCCTCAGACCATATCTGTGTTCTCTGTCCTTACCTCCAGTTTGCCCTTGACCAAGAAGACTTAGTCTTTCCGGCGAGAATGGCAGAGCTTCTTGTCCCAGGTGACCTTCCCAGGCTGAGCCCTGGGCTTCTCCTGCCCCCCCCCCCCCCAAGCCCTACCCCCATGGTACTTTAGCTGAACTAGATTGCTAGGAGGATAAATACTCCCCTATATGCTGATGAGATTGTTTTTAAAAGCAAGAAGTAGTCCCAAATGGATTACTGCACCTGTAATACTCTCCCAAGGGGGTGGGACCTAATCATTAGCCGAACTATTTAATCTCGCTTGGAGAAACAAAGTAATGTTAGTAATTGAGTATTTCATAATAAGTCATTTCTTACCCATTTACTCAATAAAATATATTTCAACCAAACACACTCAAAGCTCTTGAGGCGGAGGCACATCACGGAGCAGAGCCCACTCTTCGCTGGAGCTCACAGTCCAATCTCGCCAAGTATAAGCTTGGGTCTTGGCTAGAGCTTCAGTGTTCTCATCTGTAAAACTGGAGTGACCCCCTCTACTCTGTAGGGTTGTGAGGAGTAAGTGAGCTCATGCACAAAGTAGATGCTCATGGCCTTTCAGTGGCCAGTGGGCCTGCTGTTCTGATTTGCCCTCTGAGGGCGGCTTCCCTTCCCTTCAGCTCTGGGAGCATGAGTAAGCTGCTGGCACTCAGCTGTAGAGGTGCTCTCTGTCTCGTGTCTCAGAGAAATGCTAGGGAAGTTTGTTCCGTTATCCTTGAGCCTGTTCTGGGTCTACTGCCTGCCGGTCTGGGAGGCCATGTGAGCTCCCGTCTGGCTCAGGCTCTGTCACCTCCAGTTGCAGCTCCTGGCAGAGGTGCTCTCCTTTGTATTCCTCATTACACTGGACCTCTCCTGAAGCTGGCAACTCTCATCATGACAGATCTGAGAGGAGGGCTGTGCCCAGCTGTGCCTGAAATTCTAGTTACTTGAAGAACTCCCCAGGGAGCCCTTTAATGCCAGCTAAGCCCTAATTGGTTTCCCTTTTAATGTTCAGCTCCGATCCACTTGCCTCCAGTCATCTCAAAAGGTAAAATCTTCATCTAGTTCTGGAGAGTGTCCCAGGCTGGCTTTGGGGGAATAGGGCTCCTCTGTGTCACTGTCCGTGGGGAGGCTCCTGCAGGTCTGGCCAGTGCTTCCTGTAGGCTTTAGAATCAATAGGAAAATACTAGGATGACTGGCCAGGCCTTTGTTCCTTCTATCACAGGTACAGCTCTTGGGTTCCATCTCATTACAAGCTGTTGGAAGACCTATCATTCACTGCAGCCAAAGCAGTGAGCCTGGTTTAGGAAAACCCAAACAGTGACAAATAGTCAACTCAGGGTATGGTGGTTTGTTGGTGCAAAAATGTTCTCCAAATGCCAGCTACCTAGCTGGCATTGCCAGGTCTTTGCTAGGCGCTGGGTGCAGATGATGGATACAGGATGTATCCTCCCGGAGCTTATGGTCCAGCGTGGCAGACAGAGAAGCAATCACAAATAGTCCTTGAGGGACAGTTGAGAAAAGCACTCCTAGTAGAGAGTCAGAAGCTCAGAGGATGTTTCACAGGAAGGGGAAGGAGAAGGAGAAGAGGAAGGGGATCGTTTTGGTCAGGGACTGCCTCCCTGGGAAAGGCAGGGACTGACTGGACCACGGGGCAAGCCAAGTGAGGAGAGCCAGGTGAGGGGAAGAGGTGCTTCTGTCCTAGGCAGTGAGCCGGACGTGTTGGTGTGAAAGTCTTAGAGTGGGGGAGACCTTGCTGTGTTTTCATCAGACATGTTTGCTCTGGGAATCCCTTCAGTAGCAAGCTTTCTCAGTTCATTTGAAAAGCACGCTCTACGCATTTCCAATGTAATCCACATTTTGGGGGTAGGGGAATGAGTCACCTGTGACAGGTGAGGTACACAGTTGAATGAAGTACTTGGAGGGGTGGCCTGTTCTCTTGTCCCTGCCCTCCGTTGTGCTTCTGTGTCATCTTCTGCAGCCCTCCCTGCTGTGTAAACACCCCCCACCTCACCTTCCCCTTTCAAAACATACTTTCTACCCCTCTCGCGATGGGAGCCCCTGAGTTCTCTCTCCCTCTGTGATCAAGTGTCCTGGGCTGTAGAGCCCCTGCAATTCCCAGTGCTGCTCAGAGATAAGGGTGTGTAGAGTTTCTCGGGCAGAGTGATGATTTATGACGTTTATGAGACTGGTGCATAGAGGTGGCTCCTTGCCCTCCTCCCTGTCCCCTTCCACCACTACCCTTGCTGAGACCCAGCTGGGTGCCAGGCTTGGAAGCTGAAGATGAAACGCAACATTTCTATCCTCGGGCTCACAGTTTAGGGGGAGAGACAGCATTCATGCAGTTTCTTCACACTGTGTCAGAGTGCTGAACAGTGTGTGACCTTTCATAGCCCCTGGGCGTGGGTCCTCCCAGTGCGACTGTGACAGGCATGAAGATAGCGGTTTCTTTATGCGGAGAAAGGAAGGTGTGTTCAGATGAGTGATGTGAATTATTGGAGCTTCTCCTAGAGGGATAACACTTATGTCCAAATTAACTTGATTGGGTTGCTTTTCTTATGATTCTATGCAAATATTACCTTAGGTGACATACTCCCTCGATACTGTCTTGATACTTTAAAATTAACTTTTTTTCATTGGCGCAATGGGGAAGGGAGGCAGGAAGGACACGTTATACAACTCTTTGTAGTAATTTACAAACTCTTCCTGGGCGATCTTCAACACGCCACACTCCAGAAGGCACTGTCAACATTCCCCAACATAATTATGTGCTGGGTGAGCAGGATTTATTCAGTCTGTCGGCTCCCGTGATTGGAGCAGGGAGCAGAGCTTCCTGCAGGTGTCCCAGGCAATCCTTGCTCAGATAACAAGCGGAGGAGACAAGCGTGCCAAGAGCTGAGGCCTCCACCTCTCTATTTGCTCTCCACCCTTGCTTTTCTACCATGTAGATGGACTCACTCTAACTCAGTTCTGGAGAAGGCCTGGCCAAGTAGAGAGGAGCAGCCGTGGCCACGGCAAAAAGGGAAAATGCCCAGAGGGAGGTGCTAGAGCCATGGTTCTCAGAGTTACATCTTTATAATCTTGAAAAGTCACTGCTGGGGCTTGTTTGAAGTGTGGATTTCAGCCTCCTCCTGTAGAGCATAGTCTCTGATAGGTCCAGGGTGGCACCCAGGAGCCTGTTCAGGTGATTCTGGTACAGGTAGTTCTCAGACTGTATTTTCAGGAATTCCTGGAGAATTGTTATGCATCCCAAATATCCAGCACCATTAGCTCCAAATGAATAATAAAATTTTAGATAAAATAAGCATTTTGTCTTGTAGTATTCAGTGATTGTGTCCATTGTCTTCCCCTCTGTCAGCAGGACCACTGGTGACATCAATGGAAAGAAAGGTCTTTCCAAAGTGTGTATCTGCATAGGTCTCAGCAGTCATCACTGTCGTGATGTAGAAGAACATTTGATTCTTGACTGGCTTCCAGGGCATCAGGGGCACTTGTTCACTTGAGCACAGTGGAATTGATGTGGAAGCTTTTACATGACAATGTCCAAGGGGATCATCTCACCAAATCTTCCTGTCTTCAGAGGGGCCTGAACCCAGCTGAGTCTGGTCTGACTTTGCATCTCCTCTAGCAGAATTGATATGTGTGCGCGCACATGAACAGAAGGAAATTGATTCTGACATTGGCTTTAGTTTATAGAGAGATGGGTATTGAAGCTGATGTGGTTCTGAGAGCATGGACATGGAAGGGGTGAGGACCGGGGGATGGGACACAGGTTGTTACTCTCAGACGAGGCGGTCCCTGGGCATGGACTGCAGACACAGTCCGAGGGCTACAGGCTGGGCAGTGACACTCTCTGCAACTCTCTTTTTGGTGTAGTAAATCTTTTTGCTTGGTAGGGCAGAACAGAGGACACACACACACACACACACACACACAAAGTCTCATCCAAGTGTAGATAGTTTCTGAGGCTCAATGAGATTGATACGAGAGGAAATATTTCTGGTTCTAAAGTCATTCCATTGCCCACTGGACAAACTCTCAAACTTTGCTTCTCCTCATGTTGCCAAATTTCCTCTAATTGATGGTACCTGAAATGGTTAAAATCATTGCCAAGAGGGAAAGAGAAACAGTTAAGTGTATTTAACAGATTTGTGTGGCTATCTGGAGTCTTCCCGTAGCCTCATTACTAAGTAAGGGACAATTAGGTAGTTTTTGCATCTTTCTATGCTTGTTGAACATGATGACTCCTTTGTGACTTTGGTGGGCTTGGTTAGTTGGTGTCCGACACTTTTATTTGGCCAACACACCATTTCTCATCTGAGTCAGTTAGCCTTGCTGTGACTCTGGACCTGGCCTATGATCTTTGACCAGTTACCCTGAATGAGGCTTATGTCACTTCAGTGAATGAGAGAATACAAATACTATCTATGGTAAAGATAAAAATAAGGCTGTTTTTACTGGTTTTATATAAGTTGTGTGATTTTTATATGATAGAGTTGGTGATTTAAAATTTCTTTCTACCTCAGAAGTACCTCTGTGTTTTAAAAATATTTTTATTTATTTATTATTATTTTTTTATTTTTCTTAAGTGAGAAGTGGGGAGGCAGAGAGACATACTCTATGCACCCTGACTGGGATCTACCTTGAAGTTCTCATCTGGGGCTGATGCTCTGCCCATCTGGGGCCACTGCTTCACTGCTCAGCAACTGAGATGTTTTAGCACCTGAGGTAGGCCAGGGAGCCATTCTCAGTGCCCAGGTCCAACTTGCTTCAACCGAGCAATGGCTGTGGGATGGGAAGAGAGATAAAGAGAGAGAAGGAAGAAGCAGAAGAGTGGAGAAGTAGATGGTTGCTTCTCCTGTGTGCCCTGACCAGAAATTGAACCTGGGATGTACATATGCCAGGTTGACATTCTACCACTGAGCCAACAACCCAGGGCTAAAAAACCACTTTTTTTGTTTCCATGGTCATCCTGGACCAAGATCCTTGCCTTTGTGGTTTCCAGATACTGGTGCACAGATTCAGTTGATCTCTTCATGTCTTCATATATTGATGCCACAGAGACTTGTTGGCCAGGCTACTCTGTGCCAGGCCACTTAGGAGGCAGCAGGGAACAGTACCAACCTGATTCCTGTCCTGTGGAGTCCACAGACTTTGTCTGAGATAAAGTGAGGAAGAAAGAGTGTGTGGTGGTCAGGGACCTACTGGGGGTCCCTCTGCAAAGGAACCAGAGTAGTCCTCACAGGCTGGACACCAGAGGCATTGTGACCCAACCCACATCTCTGTGGGAAGTAGCATAGCATTCATCTCTGAATCTCTCTGGTGGGCAGGCTACTTCAGCTTACCTCAACTATTACTGACATATATGGTGACCTCTGCTATTATGTCTGAGTTTAGGGACCCAGACACTGCCAACAGAAGGGTGCAGGGCTGTGTAATTGAGGTGGAGCACTGCTTAGATGAGACAAAGCTTGAATATGAACGCTGAGAATGGTGAGATCAGCCTTATCAGAGGTCTAGGTCAAGGCTTGTAGTGACCTAGAGAGAGGATCACAGAAAATATTTCCTGTCTTCAGCAGCCCTGGCTGGGTAGGGAGTATATTTCATTGACGTAGAACCTACATAGAACAAAGAGTACCAATCACAAATGTACTGCTTGTACACTTCCACAGAGTGAACACACCCATACAACCAGGTCCAGAGATAGAACCTTATTGCATCTCGGCCTTTTGGCTAAGATCAAGTCTGAAGTGGTAGAATGTAATCAGCATTTGAGAAGTTAGTGTCCCTTGTAGCACTACCTTAACCCCTTCCTAGATAGGAACTCCCCTGGCTTACAGTGCTGTAGATTACTTTTGCCTGCTTATATACTTTTTTTTTTTTTTTTTTTTTTTTTTTTTTAATACCAGGTTTGAGGCAGTGGTGGGGCAGAAAGTTCCAATCCTCTAATCCTGGCTTGGTCATGACTTTTCTGTTGACCAGCCCCTCTCCTGAAGCTACCTAGTAACCCCTCCTCTTTCTTTCTTTTTTTTTTTTTTTTGTATTTTTCTGAAGCTGGAAATGGGGAGAGACAGTCAAGACAGACTCCTGCATGCGCCCGACTGGGATCCACCCGGCACGCCCACCAGGGGCGATCCGCTCTGCCCACCAGGGGGAGATGCTCTGCCCCTCCGGGGCGTCGCTCTGCCGCGACCAGAGCCACTCTAGCGCCTGGGGCAGAGGCCAAGGAGCCATCCCCAGCGCCCGGGCCATCTTTGCTCCAATGGAGCCTCAGCTGCGGGAGGGGAAGAGAGAGACAGAGAGGAAGGAGGGGGGGGTGGAGAAGCAAATGGGCACTTCTCCTATGTGCCCTGACCGGAATCGAACCCAGGTCCCCCGCATGCCAGGCCGACGCTCTACCACTGAGCCAACCGGCCAGGGCCTGCTTATATACTTTTATAATAGAATCATAAGGATTTAGGGAGTGGGGTGGGGCTTGGCTTCTTTTGCTCAACATCAGATTTGTGATGCATGTCTGTAGCTTGTTCATTCTTATTGCCTTGTGCGTATTCCACAGTGTGTTTACCTGTTCTGTTGTGGAAGGACGTCTGGGTAGTCTCCAGGCTTTGACCATTATAGAATAGCACTTTCTTGGGCATGTCTTTTGTGGACCTATGTATGCATTTTTTCCTTGAGTACATACCTTGCTGTAGAATCCATTGGCTATAAGATAGGAGAATCTTTAGCTTTTAAAGATGAGACTAAATAGTTCTACCAATTGGCTGTGCCAGTTACTCTCACACCACTAGTGTGTGAAACTTCATTGAGAACATTATTGTTTTACTTCCCTACAGTCTAACTTGTACGTTCAGTTCAATAAAATGTATTGAGCATCTGTTACACATCAGACAACTTGCTTACTCTTATGGAGCCTGTGATCTAGTTGGGGGAGAGAAACAATACAGAGATTAAGATAACAATAGTTGGTTGTACTATAGACAGAAATATACTAGGCTAACTTGATGGGGAAAGGATAGTCTCTTCAGTAAGTGCTGTTGGGAAAACTGGATATTCACGTACAAATGATGAAATTGGACCCCTTCTTATGCCACTCACAAAAATTAATTTGAATTGGATTTAAGGACTTTAATATAAGACATGAAACCATAAAACTCCTAGAAGAAAAGATTAGGAAAAAGCTTCTTGACATTGGTCTTGGCAACAATTTCTTTTTTTTTTTTAAGATCTGATACAAACAGCATAACCAACATAAACAAAAATAAACAAGTGAAACTGTATTAAATTAAAAAGCTTCTGTGCAGCAAAAGAAACAATAAAATGTAAAGGCAACCTATGGAATGGGAGAAAATACTGGCAAACCATATCTGATAAGTGGTTATTATCCAAAATATATGAAGAACTTTTATAACTCAATAGAAAAATTCCAAATAACTTCATTTAAAAATGGACAAAGGACCTGGATGCCATTTTTTCAAAAAAGGTACACAAATGGGTAATAGGCACATAAAAAGATGCTCAGTATCACTAATCAGGGAAACGCAAATCAAAACCACAATGAGATATCACCTCCTACTTGTTAGAATGGCTATTGTCAAAAAGACAAGAGAAAAATTCTGGGAAGGATATGGAGAAAGAGGAACCCCTGTGCACTATTGATAGTGGGAATATACATTGGTCTAGCCACTATAGGAAACAGTGTGAAGGTTCCTCAAAAACTTGAAAATCAAAACTACCATGAGATCTAGACTTCTCACTTCTGTGTATATATCCAAAGGAAATCATCACTTTCTCTAAAAGATATCTGTACGCAATGCTTATTGAAGCATTATTCACAATAGCCAAGCCATGGCAACAACTTAAATATTCTTTGACAGATGAATGGATGAAGAAAATGTTCACACACACACACACACACACACACACACACACACAATGGAATGCTATTCAGTCATAAAAAGAAGGAAACCCTGCCATTTGCAACAACATAGGTGGTCCTTGGGGGCATTATGCTAAATGAAATAAGTCAGACAAAGACCTCTACTGTATAATCTCATTTATATGTGGAATCTAAAAAAGATGAATTTATAGAAACAGAGTAGGCTGGTGTTTGCTTGTGTGTTTGTGTGTGTGTGTATGTGAGGGGGGTTAGCTTGGTGGAAATGAGGTTATTTTGATCAAAGTGTACAAACTTCCAGTTATAAGATGAACAAGTTCTGGGGATGTAATGTACAATATGATGACTATAGCGAACAGTGTATTGCATACTTGAAAGTTGCTAAGAAGCTAAATATTAAATGTTCTCAACATAACAACAACAGTAACATGGTAACCATGTGTGGTGTGAAGGCTTTGTTAACCTTCCCTTGATACTCATTTGGTAATATATATGTGCATTAAGCTATCACATTGTACAGTTTAAACTTACACAGTGTTATATGTCAGTTACATGTCACTAAAACGGGGGTCGGGGATAGGATGGAGATCAGAATAAAGGGAACATGGAGGAGATGTATTCATGCCCTTAGCTGTAGGGTTACCATTATTCTTTTGACTTTAAATTGTTCTTGTTCCACTTTTAAGGAATAGATGATTTAAAAAGAGAATTCAGAAGATACAGAAAAAAAGAAATAAATCACTTCCCTTCATATGCAATCACTGTTAACACTGTTTTTTTGGGGGTCTGTTTGCTTCTAGAAGACTTTTTAATGCCACAGTTTTTATTTTCATGGTTGACATCATGCTGCCGATATGATTCGGTGCTGTCTTTCTTTTTTCATTTAATGACAGAGCATAAACATTTTACGATATCATGATGCTCTTCTTTGTAAATGACATTTTAATGGTGTATATTAGTCCAGTGAATGTATGTACTACGATATACCAAACTAAAATATCTGACAATAGACAGTTGTTTCCATTTTCCCTTATTCTAAATATCGTGTAATTACATGATGAATGTTGTGGGTACACAAGACTCTGTAGAGTTAGAATTATTTCCTTACAATATAGTCCCAGAAGTAGAAACATGGGGTACCGGCATGGGCATTATGAAGACCACTGTTGTGTTACCAGGCTGTGCTAACCCTGCCTCGGAACTATACAGTGCGCTCACTGCACCCCTCACAGCATGGGCTCTCTGGGGTGGTTTTGGTAAGAAAGGTGTGATAGGAACATGGCAGCACCGTGCAGTTACCGAGTCGGCACAGGTAGGAGGCTGCATGCAGGTGCCCTGGTGGGGAGTTTTTCTCTGAACCCTCTTGATTCTGTCGGGGAAGTGGGTGTGAGAGACGCACAGCTCACCTGGAGTTGGGGAGCAGCAGCCGCCTCACATCCTTACCTGGCCTCCTGGATGACTCCCAGCGCCTGCCCTCTGAAGATCCCTTTTAACTCGTTGTGGAGATATTAATGAATCCCAGCCTCATTCATAATGAGGAGCAGAAGCAGATGCTCCGAGCCAGATTTCAAGTCCAATTGCTACTGACGGCTCCTGTACAATGTATAGATTCTTTAATGCCCTGGTGGCAGAGGAGGTGAGAGGAGATCATTAAAAACCAGCTCCATCCGCACCGGCGGTAAAGTGGTTTCTCCTGCCGAATACAGACAAGGCTGGGCCCGCAGTTCTGTCTTCATTTGTGTTCAAGACATCTACCTGGGTTTCATTGCCCCGTATTTCCTCCCTGTGTGCCCACCGCAGGCCTGTCTAACAGCTCACCTCGGAGAAGGACTTCCCCTGCGACTGCCGGCTCGGTGGGAGCTCTGTACAGGCCTAGAGCAATGGTTCCCGTGGACTGGTGGTGTTTGCCCCCCAGGGGGCATTGGCTATTGGCCATTGGCCATTGACCATGTCTAGAGATATTTTGGGTTTCTGGGACTGGGAGTGAGGGTGGGAGTGCTGCTGGCATCCAGTAAGTAAGGGCCAGGAAAGCGGCTAATGGTCCTGGAATGCCCGGGACAGCCCCTCTCCCCTTCCTCAAATGTCAGCAGTGCCAGGGTGGGGAAATGCTGGCCTAGGGATATGGCTGCTCTCTCTCTCTCTCTTTTTTAGTGTACGGTATAGTCCAGGGTGATAAAACTGAGAGTGAGGGGCATATGCTGAGCCATTCTTTTCATTTAAGGAATAATTGTGGTGAGTACTGTCCTAAGCTGTGGGGCACCGTCATAAACGCGGAACACCACCACAAATGCTGGACCCTGTCACAAAAATGGGGCACTACCACAAACACTGGACACTGTCACAAAAGCGGGGCGCCACCACAGATGCTGAACACCACCACAAACAAAACAGGCAGAATTCTCTGCCCTCGTGGAGCTTGCATTCTAGACGTTTGACTTTTCCAGAGCCAAGATCAAGCAAATATATAAATTAATCTTTATAGCCCTCAGGAAATCTGATGCATTATTGCAGCCAATCAGATATAATAAAAACCATATAATTTTTGTTACTTTCCCACAACAAACAGCCACAGGGAGTTATGGTGTAAGACGTGTATTTTCCTGCAAGTCCCCATGACTTGGCCGCACTGTGGGTCAGAGAGGCTGAGGGGTGGGAAAATGCAGCAGAAATCATTTCTGTTCCTGAAAGAACTGAGTCTCCAGGTGGGTGGACCGGTTCCTCTCCCTTGACCCTTGTTTCCCACTGTCTCTTGGGTAGGAGCCATTATTTTCAACAAGATGATCCTTGTTCACAACTCATTTCTTTTTCATATACTGCACAGCAAGTTTTAATGAGGCACCCCTCTTGATTCTGTAGTGGTGACAGCCAGTGCCACACAGCTCCATACGGGGACCTGTTCCTCACGCCGAGCGCTGGCTTTGTGTGTTGGAGGTGCACCTGGATTGCGAGCACCTCCATTCCTGCCTCTGTGAGGGGGCCACGTGTTCAGCACACACTTGAGGATGGACTAGGAGCCTCCTCTCTTCTCCTCTTAATTGCAGCCCTTTTCCCTGGGAAGGGGAAGGGGAAGGGGACACAGCTCATAAGAAAGTGATCGAGCCCATTTAGCCTTCCAGGGGGTAATTGATCAAGCCTTTCCTTCTGGTTCCCACAGTCTGCAGGCCCACACTGAATCCATATGGTAGTAGAGACGGGGAGAGTAGTTTCTCTTGAGAGTAATTTATCTCTCTTATCTAGTTGGATGTTTCTAGCATCTGTTTATGGATGTGTGAAGCCTTAGTTCAGGATTACAGGGTGTATTGTGCTCTGTGCCCCATGAAACACCCTTGTGCATTTCCACTGTGTCCCTTTCTCCACTTAAAGACCACTCCTCTTTTTCTGCTTTATTCTGCACCCTCTTCAAGCCCCATCAGTTCCTGTCTCTAATGGCCAGCCTGGGTTGCTGTCTGCCCTGTCTGGTCTCACTCCTGGAGAAGGTCGAATGTCTTAGGCATGGGCATATGTATAGAGACAAGGTCTTCTTTTTGGTCTGGTCTGAAAGCTCATTTCCACTTTGAAGATTAACTGCACACCAACAGAACTCTGTTGTGGCACTAAGCTAAAAGTGTATCTTTCTCCTTTCTAGCCTTGTGTTACATCAAAAGACCCACCGAGTTCTTGGGCATACTTTAGGGGCGTGAAGGAAAGAGAAGAAACCAGTGTTGCCACACCTTGGCTCCTCTGTCCACAACTGTTTCTGTAGCCCTGGAGCCGACTTGGCCATTCTGTTACTGGTTGTCTAATAGGGAACCTTGATACCCAAACAAATGTTTTTCAGTAATTTTTAGATAATTTTCTTCATAGTTTTTAAATGTGACACACTCTTCTGTGCTCTCCTCTCCCCTACACAAAGATAGCATTTCTTTGAGATGGTTTTATAGCACATGGAACTGACCGTTGTGTAGCAGAAGCTCTGCAGAAGTAGCAGATGTTGACACACAGGCAGGAAACTCAGTTTGTATCATAAAGACAAGGGGAGCAGGTGAGAGTCACCACTCCTCCAGTTATTTTGGTCAAGTAAAATTTTGAGTTTGAAATACACTAGATCATCTTAATTACTACATACCTGTGTGCTAGGCATGGTGCCAGGACCAGGATGTGGGGATTTTTAAAAAAGGATTTTATTGGCTCTGGCTGGTTGGCTTGGCTTGGTGGTAAAGCATCGGCCTGGCATGTGGAAGTCCTGGGTTTGATTCTTGGTCAGGGCACACAGGAGAAGCAACTATCTGCTTCTCTACCTCTCCCCCTTCTCTCTCTCTCTCCATCTCCTCTGTCCCTCTCCTTCTCATCTCCTCCTGAAGCCATGGATCAAATGGTTTGATCAAGTTGGCCTCAGGCACTGAGGATGGCTTCATGCCTTGCCTCAGGTGCTAAAACAGCTCGGTTGCTGAGCAATGAAGTAGCAGCCCCAGATGGGCAGAGAGCATCAGCCCCAGACAGGGATTGCCAGGTGGATCCCGGATGGGGCACATGTGGGAGTTGGTCTCTCTGTCTCCCTGCCTCTCACTTAAAAACAAAAAAGATTTTATTTATTCATTTTAGAGAGAGGGGAGAGAGAGAGAGAGAGAGAGAGAGAGAGAGAGAGAGAGAAGGGAAGAAAAGGAGAGAGAAGGAGGGGAGGAACAGGAAGCATCAACTCCCATATGTGCCTTGACCAGACAAACCCAGGGTTTTGAACCAGTGACCTCAGCATTCCAAGTCAACACATTACCCACTGCACCACCACAGGTCAGACCAGAATGTGGGGATTTAAGACTAAGTCTTGGCCCTCAGGAGCCGATGCTCTTCTTGGGTAAACAAGTAAACAGACAACTGCAACACGGTGATGTGAGTTAATGCAGGGAGCACAGAACACTGTGGGAACCCCCACTGGGTCCCATTGGAGAGGTCAGGGAGGCCTGCAGGATGAAGGATACCTCTTTGGCATTATGCCCTGTTGGGAAGATCAGATGAAAAGGGCAAGAGGAAGACCACTGTGAGCAGAGAAGTTTCTGGAGAAGCATCTGTTGCCCAAATAAACCCCTGGCTCCACCCTGCCAAGGCTAAGTGTGTAGAGAAGACCCAATTCAAAACCCACAACTGCAGTTCTCAAAAGCTCTGTTCTCATTCTTGTGGCCCCTGCGTTGCTCAGGAGTATTTCATAGAACAGCCCCGTGAAACTCCGGTTACTGCCTGCCTTCCCCTCTCCCAGCCATTTGTTATGTAGCTTGACTTAGTTTCTTCTGGCCAAAGACCTTCCACTCTCTTCTGGCTCCTTAGGTGCCTTCCTACCTCTTGACCTCTAGGCTGGAAAAGGACAGAATTGTTTTTTCAGAGGGGAGCAGCTGGGTAACATGGATTGGGAGGATTGGACACTTTTCCATGTTAGTGAACCTTCCTGTCACACCCAGGGTCCCATTTTGGCTCTTCAGTGCACGCCCCTCTCCGTGGTGGTCCTTGAGCACTGATCCACTTCTGGACACAGTGTGCTCAGATACCTAATCATCTCTCCCTGCTGTACGTACCCTCTTTGTGCAGAGAAAAACAACTGTGTCTCTGGAACGAAGAAAGGAGGCCATGTAATAGGATTAGTATGCTGTGGTTGGGGGGCTGATTAGTACTGATTGTCGTGGGGCGATATTGATTGTCTTTTGAGAATTATTTCAGTTGTGTATGTGTTTTATAAGGAGAGCAAATGTGAACAGCTGCAGCTTTCTGAGACCAGTCAAAAACATATGTACCTGTTTACCAAACATGTATGGGCAACCAGCTTATTGAGAAGTTTCAATTTGGGAAAAAAACATGAGTCAATTTTGTTTATTTTTAATTGCTGCTTTCCCTTAATAACTATTTGGGCAGATTCCATAGCTTTTTGTCAGTTTTAACTTTAAAACTAAGTCCAATTGAGTTTAAAACTTCCATTTCATATCAGATTCAGAGTTTTCTTCTTCGCCTGCATGGTCTACACTTGCGGCTTGAGGAGTGGTGTGGTGCTGACTGTGTGACGTTTGTGAAACCCTGTCCTAGCAGGGTTGGTGGCAGATGGGCTCTCTGGAGGGCCAGGCAGGGGACCTGACTACACATAACTCCTTGAAGTGGTGCTTTGACTCCATATTAACCTCTTGCTCCCTATTCCCTTTTTACCAGTAAGGATAGGCTGGGTTATGCTGTGGTAACAACTCCAGAGAGCAGCTCTTTGACTTAAAACAGTGAAGGCTATTCTCCCTCATGCTACGCATCTTGTATGGGTTGGTCGGGGCTCTCATCCTGGTTGTTCCCAGGGTGACAGGCTGATGAAGCCTCTACTTCCAGGTGTTCACAGTCCCTCTGACGGGAGGAAGAGCATGCAGCAGAGCCTTGCCTTGACAACTCAGCGCATCATCTTAAACGGGACACCTTTTTTGGGAGCAAAGCAAGTCACATGGCCAGACCCCACATCAGTGGGGCAGTTAGGGTGATCCTACCAGGTACTCGAGAGGAGGAGAAGTCATGTGGTGGTTGGCCAATAACATTGCTAACACCCCAAGAGCATCCTCACCCTCAGCCTGATGCTAAGAAGGTCCTCTCGCCTGGCTGGTGATCCATGGAGGGCTGCACACAAAATGACTCCAGTTCAGTTGCCTTCTACGTTCCTTTGTTTCCTAAACCTGCACTTCTTGCCCCACGGAACAGCGGGAGAGATGCCTCCCTGGGGGCCCCTTCTCTCCTGTGGCTGGTCCTCTGAGTCCTCTCTTCTCCGCGCAGCTTGTCAAGGACAGGTCGCCAGGCCCACTGCCTGAGAGAACGAATATTCCCTCTTCTAGGTGGCCTCAGTGGTTAAGCGTCCTCCTCTGTCACCCTCTTAAATTGCACTTGAGAGGGACTCACACCTCACTGGGAACCTTCCGTGTTCCAGAAGGCTGAAGACCGCCTTCTCCCCCTCTCGCCCTCTTCTCACGCGGGTTGGGGAGTGGGTGAGAGCCTGTGGGGCGGTGGGGGGTCAGTTCTGTCCCTTGATGAAGCACCCTAGATAAGAATCATTCTTTAACATCTGGAAGCTTGTTGCCTGACCTTTTTTTTTCAATGTATAAGAATTTGGTGCCAAACTTTGGTCATAGTCAAGTTTGGGAGGCAACATAAGTCTCACTTAGACCTAAACTTAAATCTATTTTGGCAACATAGTGTAACAGCTTACTGATAAGTAGGAAATCTTACTAATACCTTCTAATTTAAAAATCCTCTCGACTTGCCTGTAGCTTGTGTGGGCTAGCTCTGGAACCTTTGCTGAATGCAGATTTCTTCTTCTGTCCAAATTAACTAGGGGCTCATGAGAATGTGTGTTTAATTTCTTAAAACAAACATCTTATTGGGTCATTTAGGTTAACTTCCATTTAAAGTGGAACCAGTGATGATTTCAAATCTGAATGTCCCTGCTATGACTTGGATGCGGTAATTTTTAAATTGCCTTTCTGTGATATGGGCACCGGTCTCACCCCCCGGAGCCTGCCAGTTCAGGCGCCGGTGCCCAGGCCTCAGGCCTCATGTGTGGTTTCTCTCAGCTGTCGGGAGATGACTCCAGCTCTAAATTCTGTGCTAGCAATAGTGACAGCTGATATCGAGTAAGACTTAGTGTGTGCCTGGCACTGTCCTAAGGTAGCCTTGTCACCTCTTCGCTGCGCTACTCCCCCTCCCCTGCGGGTGTGTAACCACACACAGTAGTACCAGACATTCAGTGAGCAGTTACTGAAATGGCAGAAGGAAAAACCAGTTCACTTGTGACTGTAAAATGCTTTTACCTCTCTGATGGCTTCAGTTCCACCTTGATTGATGTTGGCTTATTGGTTGAAGGAACAAGAGAGTTGGGGGCTGCCTTAGCCAGTTCCTCTCCTGCCTCCCCTTTTGAGGAAGGAAGCTTCCCTTTTCAAGACTAGAAACTTTAGCCTGACTAGGCAGTGGCGCAGTGGATAGAGTGTTGGACTGGGATGTGGAGGACCCAGGTTCGAGACCCCAAGGTCATCAGCTTGAGCGCGGGCTCATCTGGTTTGAGCAAAGCTCACCAGCTTGGACCCAAGGTCGCTGGTTCGAGCAAGGGGTTACTCGGTCTGCTAAAGGCCCACAGTCAAGGCATATATGAGAAATCAATCAATGAACAACTGAGGTGTTGCAACGAAAAACTGATGATTGATGCTTCTCATCTCTCTTCGTTCCTGTCTGTCCGTCCCTATCTGTCCCTCTCTCTAACTTTCTCTCTCTCTGTAAAAAAAAAAAAAAGAAAGAAAATAAATAAAAGACTAGAAACTTTAAATCAGTGCTTCTCAAACTTTAACATGTATGTACAGAGTGAGGCAAAAGTAGGTTTACAGTTGTTTGTATGGAAAATAATACAGTAATAAATAATAATACCAGAATAAACACTGTGTTTTACATACTCACAACTGTACGCCTACTTTTGCCCTGCCCTGTATTCCAGGAGCCAGGGCTCGGGGTCATTCTGCACCCAGAATCAGGTCCCAGCCCCAGGCCTCGGGACTTCAGAACCTAAGTGCATAGTGGTCTCACACAACATTAGCTGCTTCCCCCAAACATCTGATATTCTGTTCTGTTGCATTTTTAGGTCTATAGATAAATGAGATAAAATGGAACATAAGCTTAAAAGGCTTTATTGATGGTTTAAATACTCACAATGCCACAATCTGCCGCAGACAGATCTGAGTTGTGGTTAAATGTGCAAACAATTACTCAATTTATTTTCATCTTGCAGAAGATGAAAAACAAGCTGTAATCACGGTGGATGTTGTTCATTTTATTCCAAAAGCCACCATTTTTTTTTGTGTTCCTGATTGGACTTTATTCTTGGCCACCAGAGGAGTGGGCTTTCACACCAAGCATGCTAATTCACAGGGCATTCAGAGGGCACACCTAAATATGGCCAACAGCTGGGGCTCTCCTAAAGATGCTCGTTCTAGCTCCTTAAAGAGACAAGGTCCATCTGAGCCACTGCCCAAACCGTCCTATTGGACAGTCAGTCACATCCCATTGCATTGAGTCCTGTAAGCCCATAGACTCAGGAGCCCTGGTCTTTAGGTGAGGAAGGAGCCAAAGCCATCCCTGCTTATTTTCTGCCATTAGCACAGGCTCCAGGATCATACTGCCAGTGCTCTGCCAAGACCTGGGACAAGTTACTCAACCTCTTTGCCTACTTTTCTCATCTGCAAATTAGAGATAATAATAGTACCCGCATCACAGAGTTAATGTGTGGAATAGAAGAGTATACATATTAAGTGTTTAGCACAAGATCTGGCATATATTAAGTTCCCATTATCATCAATAATATTATCTAATAAGCTAATAGAGAAAAATCTGTGTATTAGTTATCTATGACTGTATAGCAAATTACCCCAAAACTGAATGTCTTAAAACAACAAGCATTTGTTATCTCGCAGTTTCTGTGCATCAGGAATCCAAGCACAGTTAGCTCAGTGACTCTGCCTCATGGTTTCTCAAGGCTGCAAGCAGGGTGTCACCCAGGGTGTCGGCTGAAGGCTCAACTGAGGGAGGACTGGCTTCCAAGTCCACTCACATGGTTGTTGGCAGGACCCAGGCCCTCCGTGGCTGGGGGGCCGAGAGCCTTAGCCCTTCAGTGGCCGGTGACCAGGGCCTCCCTGAGGTCCTTGCGCATGGCCTGTCCTCTCACTGGGCAGCTGGCTTCTGTTGGAGCAAGCAGACAGAGCGAAAGTGGGCATTCAAGATGGAAGCTAAAGTCTCTTTGTGATCTATTTTCAGAAGTGACATCCCAAACATTTGCCATATTCTTTCTGTTAGAAATGAGCCACCAGGTTCTGCCCACACTCAAGGGGAGAGGATTACACAAGGGCATGGATACCAGGAGGTGGCGATTGTTGAGGACCCTCTTTAAGCTCTGCCAATTATAGTCTGAAAAACCAAAGTCTTCACGACAGCTTCCAACTCTTCCTTTCCTTCTTTCAACAATAGTTCAGTACCTGTTCTGTGCCAAGCACTACAGAGGCCTTGAGAACACATTAAAGAACAGAGACATGTCTTTGTTTTCACGAAGCTGATAATCTAGCAGGGGAAACAGACATTAAAGCAATAAGGCAAATTATTATTGAATTAAAGTTGTGACAGGTGCTATGATGAAAAAGTACATCATGTAAAATTGCAGGAAGAATGTCATCCACTCAGGATTCACATAAGGCCTCCCTGAGGAGAGGAGCCAGGCTGACTTAGGAACAAGGCAGCAGTAACCAGGCGAAGGGCAGGGCTAGGAAGTAGGACAGAGGGCAGACACAAAGGAACAGAATGTAGGAACTGCACTGTGAGATCGGACATACCCTGCACGTGGTGGGCTCGGTAAATGGAGAGGTAGAGGCAGAACTGTGTCCAGGCAGCATTACACTGGCAAGTTTCTAATTGGCCCCTGTTCTCAAATTTAATTCACAAAACAATCCAGATATACTGGTTCTCATGATTTGGATGTGATCTACAAACAAACACCATACGAACAGATAATTAAACCTGTTTTGGTCTCAATCTTCCAGACTCTCAAACTTCCAATATATTGGGGGCTTAGGTTATTTTAATATGTCCAGGCTTCTGTAATAGGTCACAGTACCCCTAACCAAAACCAGATTTCATTCTGATGAATTATTGCTAACCAAAAGCACTCAGAACAATGAAGACTCTTTCTCATTCTATTTCATTAAATTCAATCATTTTTTTCCCCATAAATAAGGCTGCCAAATGACTCCTGGAGTTAAAGAGAACACGAGAATGCTGATCTATGGCAGAAGTTCACAGGAACACTCTGAATAAAGACGCTTTTCCGTGGATTCCCAAGGTTAGAGAACAGACTCAGAAACAGATGCAGCCCAGTGGGGGTTTAAATAAAAACTTTTCCTCCAAGGCATTCAGATTCTGCTCAATGCCCTCTCTTGCTTGCCAGCAAGCTGCTGGTTCAAGTGTCAGACAACCACTAAGGACACATTTCAATACGTCTTTCACCTGATACATTTGTACAGGAAAAGAGGTTCGTAATCTGGCCTAAGACACTTCCAATAAATGGCCGTCACTGTAACCCTATTGACAAAGGACCATCTTTTATCAATGCTGTGACTACTCCTGTTTCATGGCTGGTAGTGAATACATACCTAATGCTGCAATTAAAGTTTGGGGGTTGGGGACACATGTTTATTTTATTCAAAAGTCGAGTGTCCACTGTGAGCGGCTCCGGGAACAGCACACCTCCAGCCCCACTTCCCTCAGACCTAACACCAGGGTAGAATCCCAAGGTCAAAGGCACAGACAGAACAAGGTGGAGGTGGTCAAAGTTGCATGCTTTCCTGGGGAAGGAAGGGGGCGTGGGAGAAAACAGGAAGCAGGGCTGCCCACAAAAACCCCTCAGACAGGTTGTCTGATCACCCACATCAACACTCCATCCGTGAGAATGTGGGGAATGGGGGTCGAGAACAGTGGACCAGGGAAAAACAACTTCACAAAAGTTTGGGGCAAGCTTTTACAGCAGCATTAGGAAACTGCAGGAGCCTGGAAGTCTCTAAGTTTCAAGTTTGTTGGCTGGAAAAGACGCCTGTGGCTTGGAGTCGAAAGCACTGGATTCCATCTTCAACAAATGAACTCTGCAGCCCTCAGCAAACATCTTCCCTCGAGAAGTGAACAAGTGATGCTTGAGTAGCTACTACATGGTCAGTGCTGGGCAGGCTGTGGGGATGGCACCGAGGAGGGTCAGGGTCCATTGCTGCCCCTCAGGGAATTTAACATGAAAAACAGAAGCATAATAAAACCTCCAGAACCTGCCAGGATGAATGACTTTTTTTGTGATTCAGTCCTCAGCGAATTGGGGCTAAAATGTTAAATTCAGGAGCTTTCACAGTTAAGTGCTTTTAAGGTAGAATCTTTCAGAAAGATTCTATCTTAACATTTACAGTTTTTTTCAAGGGAAAAAACCCCACAAACACTGGATCTGCTGGATATCAGTAAGAATCATAGAAAAAGAAGTTGGAAGGTCTCATGATCAATAATTTTGGAAAACAATGAATTGAAAAATTAAATCGGTTTCTTTGCTACAGGACTTCTCAGAACCTATAAAAAATGAATGGGTCTTGTGAGCATCTAATGGGATGTGAAGTGCTTCCCCAGGGAAGCATCGTTCTCCTTAAGGTCTGTGTGGTGCGCTCTGGAAGATGGTGTTGTGCACTTCCCTTTTTCCTTCAGCAGGTGCCCTGGGTGGCCCAGATGGTCTAATGTGGCCCTGAGTCACTGTGATGGGGGATGGAACAGAAAATGCCTTCCCGGAGCTGGCCACCCTTGGCACAGCGCACTTGTCCGGGCGGCAGCTCTGGGCGGCGCCCCGCCCAGTCATGCTCGGTGACTCCCTGTGCAGCTGGGTGAGCTTTCAGAGCAGTACCCCCCGCTCCTGCAGTCACACCAGGGGCTGGCTGCGAATGCCTTCCGTGTCCTGGACACTGCCCCCCACTCTCCATATGGTGCTTCTCTGCAAGTTATCTTCCACTGTTGAAAGCCCCGCCCCCTTTAGGAAAGTTCCAGACCACACTGACCTTTCCCTGCTCCATGCACGGAGCACAGATGGTCTGCAAGATGTTCTTGGCCCTTACCTGGGCTCTGCCTTATGACGCTGCTGTGATTCCTGTTACAGCTCCATTCTCTCTGACTACTTTTTTATGGAAGAGTTTGTGGGCACATCCTCAACTAAACAGTTCATTCCACAAAGGCAGAGACTCTGTACAGCCCTGTGACACTGAGAACACAAGCTTTTAAATTTTTGCTGATTGACCAAGAAAAAATTAAAGAAAAAATACAAGGTATTGTTATGAAAAGAGGTCAGCCAAGCTTGGCCAGCAGCCTGCATCCCTCCTGATATAAGAGCTATGCTGTTTGTCTTATCCCTGGGTACAGTGCGGGAGGCACGGCCGTCCCCCTGCTGCTGGGGTGGGGGGGACCTGAACAGCGGTTGAAGAAGCCATAGGCACATCTGGGAAAGGCCGCTGACCTGGTGGCTGCTGGGTGTGGGACCTCTAAGACCCCAGCTGGCCATTATAGGGGGTCAATACTCGCCAAATCCAGTCTGGTGGCTCCTGCTGCCCAAGAAGCCATGCTCTCTGCAGTGTTTGGAGACCGCGTTGGTCTAGGCTTGACAGAGGCAGAAAAGAAATCTGCCTGATTCAAGGCATTGGTCCAGTAGATCACCAACAATGATCAGCAGCAGACCCGGCTTCCCTGCCTCTGGTACCCGAAGAAAGGCTGTGCCTGGAGGGAGCTGCCTGGAAGTCTGATGGAATTTTTCCAGCCTTCTGGGAGGCAGTGTAGCATGACAGTTAGGAGCGTGGGTGTCTGGAGACAGACTACCCAGGTCTGAATCATGGCTCTCTAGAGATTAGCCAGCTGTCCTTTGGCAGTTTGGTTAACGTCCTAAGCCTTAGTCTCCTCATATGTAAATTGAGTTGAAATAATTCCTTTTTCATAAGGTTGTTGTGAGAACATAAGTGATAATGGCTTGATGTGCTTAGCCCAGCACTAGGCACGTAGTAAATGCTCATTGAACATTGGCCATTATCAATCACCACTCCCCTTAACTCTGCTCAGCCTCCAACCCAGGCTGAGATCTCCACAGCCACATGGAGTGAACCTAGACTGATCTATTCAGATGATACATGCTCAGAAAAGGAAAACCATTTTCACATTAATTAGAACGGTGAATTTTGCTGCCCTCCTCACCAAATTATAATACACCCCAAAGTCAAATGGCTTGTTTACTCTCTTGCTTTGCCACTTAATAGCTGCAAGAACTTGGGCAGCTTCCTCAGCTGTAAAAATGCCGATGGTATTAGCATGAGTTTTTTCTGTTGTTGCAAAGGTTTAGTTTTCAAGCAAGAGTAGCTGCTCTTACTGTTTGTGTGGTTGTATTTGCCAGCTGGGAGGAAGGTCCACCACTGCTGCTTCTGCTGCCCAGGGTGGCTAACAAGCATTGCTGGGGACTGCAGGGCCCTGTAGCTTTTGTGAAAGCCCAGAAGCAGTCCCTTCACCACCCAGCACAAGTAATCATGGCACCTGGGGCCAACTGGGGACCAGCAGTCAGTAGGTGAGACCCAGGGCAAAAGACAGCCAAGCCGGGAAGAGCAGCTTTTCAGCTGCAAGGAAGGAAAAAGGCTAATCCTCAGAGCTGGAGGGGCCTCGGCACTCCCTCCACCTCTCATCAGGGAAATAGGAGGCTGGGAACAGGGGATCAAGGAACTTGCTGCTTGGCAATCAGCACAGAGGTAATCACATATCCACGGGCTCTAAAGGCACGGAAATAATGGGCCAGAGTGATTTGTCCAGGTGGACTGGGCAGGAGGGGAAGCAAGCAGCTGATGGGGTGAGCAGAGAAAAGTGATGAAAACGTCCCTCAAGGTGCAAGCTGCCATCCTGGAGTGGGGCTCTCTCTCCACTAAGGAAATCATCTATAGAGCAGCTTGCTGAGGACTCCTGCTACGAGTTCCTGGGAGAACATACCCGGCATACTAAGCGGGGGTGGGGGGCGCTCAGGCACTGCTGGCAGACTGAGGGCATTCAGAGTGGGCCTTAGGGATGGGGCATTCAGGAATGTTTGGTCTGGGGCTGTAGTCCTTCAGAAACAGAGCTCCTGGTCAGGCAGTGGCTATTCCTGTCCCTGTGTTCCCTTTTGATACTCCCATCACCACATTTTCTAGAAAGAAGGGAGATAGGCCAGGACAAAAGGGGCCCAAACCTTAAAAGAATATAGGAGATGATAACACAGAGAAAAGAAATAGTACAAACTTCCCAAGTATACACAAATGCTCAGTGCAAATGAACAACTCACTGAGGTTTCATGTTTCACCTGTCAAGACAAAAATCCAAAAGGTGATAGCCCAGTCCGCTCACCAGCTGAAGTGAAGTAGGCACCCATACCCGTTGCTGGTGAAGTATTAATCAGGGCAACCCTGGGAGGGGAGTGTAATTTGGCAATACTGTTAATGCTACCAGTGCATAGACCCTTTGCATATACTCAAGGAAACCCACTTCTGAAACTTAACCTATAACTACAGCTACACATGAGTGAAATGAAGTTTCCATAAGATCATTCATTATTGTTTCAAATAACAAAACATAGCAGCAACAACTCCAATTTCCACCCATAGAAGACTAGCTAAATAAAGTGTATCCAGACAATGGTGTAGCAGGAATCAAAAGAGGACAAAGATGCCCAGACAACTTGATAGAGAAAAAAGGATTTTAACAGCTGGCGAAGCATGTGGGGCTGATAGCACGAAAGACACAAACTCCCCAAAGTTAGAGTTCTTACATCGTCTATACCTTTGCAGCTTTAGCTTTACGTGACAAATGCCTGATTTCCATGACTTCTTTGTTTGCAGACCTAGGTGACTTTCGTGTCTCTGGGAGGGGAAGGGGTAGGAGAGGAGGCTGGAGGGTCTGTCCTTGACTACAACTCATTCTTCTTGCTGGTACTGCAAGTTTATTTCAAGGAACTGATAACAAGCAGGGACCACAGTTGTGGTTTATTATTTTTCAAACTTTTCTGTCTGCCCTTGCTCCCTCAGTCCTGAACACAGAGATCACAGGCTTGAGTGTAAGATCCCAGACATTGCAGGCCCCCCTTTTCTGCATTCTTCTTGTTTCTCTTCTCTCAATGATTGTTTGCAATAAAAGAATGAGGACCCAAGAGAAAAATGGGCACTATTTGTAGACAGACCATGGGAAAAGACACAAAATATATGAGAAGATGCTGAACTTCACTTGTTATAAGAGAAATGTAAATTAAAACTACACTGTGATAACATTTCTTACCTATCATAGTTGCAGAAATTTGAAAGCTTCATCACGTAGTCTATCAGCGAGGCTGTGGGGAAGCCAGACTGTCATATGTCACTGGTTGGAGTGCCAAATGGTTCAGCCCATGGAAGGGGATTTAATACTATCTTACAAAACTGCATGCTTTTACTCTGACCCAGCAATCCCACTTCTAGAAATTTACCCCAAATATATAACTTGACAAATATAAAACAACAGATGTACAAAGCTGTTCAGTTACCTTTATGATATGCCAGAAAATATTGAAACAAGCTAAATACCCATCCACAGGAGATCAGGCAAATAAACTAGTATAAATACACGCAGTGGGAAACTTCTGTCACTGTACTAAAGAATAAGAAAGATCTTAATCATCTGCTATGGACTTTTTCAATGATATATTGTTAAGTGGAAAAAGTCAGGTACAAAAGTGCATATGATACACACATGCAGAGGAAACACACACACATGCACACACACTCACATACTTTTTATAGACAGACACAGAGCAGCGATAAACTAGAAGCTAATGAAAATGGTTACCTATAGGAGGTAGGGGTAACAGAGGAAAGAAGAGCAATAGGGAGTAAGATTTCTATGTAGACTTTTTAATATAGTTTTGATTTTGAACATTTAAATATTTTACAGTTTCAATAAGTAAATTTTAAAATGATGAAAAAAACCAAACTCTAAAATTGAATATAAACACTAATAAACCTAAATGTATATTAAAAAGGGGACAAAATCACTTAGAAAATAAGAATTTGTTCAAGAAATTGAACACACTATTCTGACTATAAAGCCTTGCCGGACATAGTTTAAAGAGAAAATGAACTGCAAAGAAATCTTGAACTTTACTTTGTAGGTTTGTTGTGTGTGGTAACATTGGTGCTATAATTTCTAGATTCTCTTGTGTATATAGAAGAATAAAATGAACGAGTAATTGTATTGATATAATTGGGCATCAGGATTCTTATTGTGGGTAAAATAGAGAGCTCTATGGTATCTAGCAGTATAGTATTAGATTTAAATTGAAGGTAGCAGGATGAGCTCATAATTTACATAATTCCTACCTCCATGCACTTAAAGAGTCTAAAAGTAATGACATGTCCCAGTAGTGACAAGCACGTCCAACACCTAGACTTTAGTTTCTAAATACCAGTTCTCATTAGAAGGAACAACGACTCTGAATCAGTGTCAGGTTCTGGGACTGGGGGCGGGGAATAAGTGCAGGATAACCCAGGACATTTCCTTATGCCAGAAAGCAAAAGCGTGCCTATAAGGGTGTAAGAGCAAACTTGAGTGGATTCCCATAGCCAAACTTGAAACAACAGGAGCATTAGGAGAGATAACGATGACAACACATTGAATGATGACAGACTGAATTTTTAAAAATCCATATGTCCACAGTGCCGAAGTGTCCCTGAAAAGGTGGGAGATTAAGGAAGCTCTTCTTTACTGAAGAACACTAGCTAAACAATATAGAAAGTATACAATTGGAAAATCATCACTTTCCCATACCCAATTGATGAAAGCAAGGACCATCAATGGGTGCCAAAACCATTCACTGGGCAAAAGGTTAAGAATAGGATATTCACATGGTCTCAAAATTCTATCCCATGGATTATTTATCGAGTACAAAGGGCATAGGGTACGTTTGCGATGAGGAATATGACGGACTCCACCTTAACCAAGTCATCAAACTAAACATGCCCAATAGTGAAACAAATTGGCATTAGATGCCTTATGTGGTACATGGGGAAGTACATAATATCACCCATCCAGTCTTCTTGCCAAAATGTCTAATCATGAAAAAGCAATCAGACAAATACAGATTGTGGGACATTCATTAGAACAAGTGGCCTCAACTCTTCAAATATGTCCTAAACCAGGGGTTGGGAACCTATGGCTCATGAGCCAGATGTGGCTCTTTTGATGCATCTGGCTCGCAGACAAATCTTTAATAAAAAAATAATAACATTAAAAATATAAAACATTCTCATGTATTACAATCCATTCATTTCCTACCGCTCATGTTCACGGTTGCGGGTAGCTAGAGCCAATCACAGCTGTCCTCTGGGACAACACCAAATTTTTATTGGCTAATGCCTAACGTACACAGGTTGTTGTATGGCTCTCATGGAATTACATTTTAAAATATGTGGCGTTCATGGCTCTCTCAGCCAAAAAGTTTCCCGACCCCTGTCCTAAATGATCCCCATCCCCAAAAAGGCAGATTTATTTCTAGACAAAAGATGACATGGCACCCAAATGCACTATTCAATATCTGGCTAGATCCTGGAATGAAAAAAAAAAAAGCAACTTTACATGATCTTTTTAGGAAGTAGAAGAAATTTTAATGTAGACTTGATAATGTTATTGTATTAATGGTAAATTTCTTGGGTCTGATAATTTTATTATTTAAAATGTAGTGTTGTTAGGAAATGTAGCAGCTAAAGTATCTTAAAAATAAAGAATGAAGTTTTTGATGTCCTAATATTTTAAAAAGTCTCTTCAGAATATTTTACATCACAAAGGCAAGATAGAGATCGGTATATATCTAATCTTGCCTTGGTTTAAAAAGTGGGGAAGAGGTGACAAATTGTACAGTTTTATTTGCTTGTATGCTTGTATGTGCACTCATGACTTGGGAAGGACACACAAAACAGAAACAGTGGTTACCTGGGGCAGGTAGCAAAGAGGAGCAGGGAAGAGACCAGGGTAGAAAGGATGCAGGTGGGAAGAAGTGTATTCCCTGTGTACTTTCTAAAATATTTGGAACCGTGTCTGACTAGTGGTTGGTGCAGTGGATTGAGCATCGACCCAGGACACTGAAGACTCAGGGTCAAAACCATGAAGTTGCCAGTCCTAGCATAGGCTCATCCTGCTTGAGCATGGAGTTGCCAGATTGAACATGGGATCATAGACACGATTGTATGGTTGCCAGGTTGAGTCCGAAGATCGGTGGCTTGAGCCTTAAAGGTCAATGGCTTGAGCCCAAGATTGCTGGCTTGAACCCAAGGTTGCTGGCTTGGCTGGAGCCCCCCAGTAAAGGCACGTATGAAATGCAATCAATAAAGAACTGAAATGTGGCAACTGTAAGTTGATGCTTATCGCCCCCCCCCGTGCAAAACAAAAACAAAAACAATAACAATAACAATGAGTAGGTATTATCTGCTAATAAAAAGTGAACATTGATCTTTAGAAGAAACATAGGAACCTAGAAAGTGGAAGAAATAGGTCAATGAGAGGACTTAGGAATTCAGGGGGAGGCCTAACCTTTTCCTGGAGGTGTTACCGATGTCTTTGGTATGCAAACTGTGGTCTCAGCTGAGTGGGGGAGAGCAGGTGTGTGCTTCAACAAAACTTGTCAAAGGTATTCCAGTCTTGCATGTTCTTGTTTCCTGACAATTCAACCATTTTCTCTAAAATTGATCCTAAGGAAATAATTATAAGGATGAAGAAAGATTTAGTTACCAAAAATGTTCATAGCCATATCGCTAAAACAGAGGAAACCCGGAGACATCCCCAATGCAAGTGAACAAACAGTACAGGCCTATTGAAATAAATTATAGGATACCCAGAAGAGGTGGTCCAAGGATGTGCCATGACACAGGGAGATGTTTACGTAGCATTTAGAGTGGAAAGGGCATTTGCATGACATAATTTTATTTAAAATGATATATACTGCTAACAACATTAGGGAATATTTCAAAATGAATATGAAGGAATAAAAAAAGCAGCATTTGAATTTTTTTTTATTAAGCAAGAACATCAGAAAAGCAAACGACAGGTCAAAGGAAGTTCTTCAATTATGCAACTGAGATGCAAAACCAACTTTTATTTCATTGGTGAAAATGCACTACACAAAAGGCTGAAAGCGCTGGAGTATCTGCATGGTCCCTGATCCCCTCATTTTGTCAGCAGTATATATATAGGTATATAAAGGCATAAAGCAATATAGCTGTCTTTGGCTGATGAGATTATAGGCACTTTATTTTTTATCCTTCTGTTTATTTTCTTAATCTTCAAAAATATTTTATAACTATAATTCTTTTCTTTTTTTTTTTTAAATAGGGAATTTGCTTTTGAAGTAGGACTGGCAAATCCCTGTGTGGACAGTTTAGGGAGAAGTCCAATCCAGACACCTTTCCCACTGATGTCTAGCTTGAGAACAGACTGCAGACCACTCGGAGTTCGGAGACAGGCATTGTGCCTCCAGCTCTTGTAACATACCTCGGTGTAACCTGTGATTGGGGCAGGGGCAGGTGGTGTGCAGCCCACTGGCTGGGCTATCAGAACAGACCTGTCAGCCTGCGCCCGCCCCGAAGAGCAGCTCTGCACAAGAGTCGGTCACTGTCCGCTGTACCGTGACGGTCCATCCCCCACTGACTCTCCAGGGAACGATCACACTTGAAGGGACAGCGCATCCTCCTCTTGACAGAGTGCCCCTTGTCAGCTCAGATAGCACCTGAAGCTAAGCACTGCTGTAATAATCTGACAGAAGCACACATCAGCATATTTTTATGACGCTGAAAAGAGAGATGCTGGCTTCGTGTAATGAGGCTGAAAAATATCCCAGTTTCCGTCAGCTTGCTGGCTGCCAATCCAGTTAACACATGAGATTTGCTTCTGTCATCAGCACAGCGTTCTCAAGAGTGGAGGTTTGCAGTCCAACCCAAATCGGAGCTCCCCTTCTTTTCATCAGTTCTTCCACTTGGCAAGGCTCTTACCTGCTTGGAGCCTCCCGTCCCTCAGGGGACTCTGGGAGAGCCAGGATGGGGAAAAGGGCTGCGTGTGCAGTGCCTGGCATAGAAGTTTAGTGTGCAGGGGTGGGCAAAAGTAGGTGTGCACTTGTGAGTACACGCAACACAGTTTATTCTTGTATTATTATTTATTAATTATTGTATTTTCCATATTAACAACTGTAAACATGCTTGTGCCTACACCTGTATATGTTCTTCCAGAGACATTCTGGAAGACCGAAACTCCTCTGTTGTCTATTTGTCTGTCCACTGGTGTGCTTGTGTGTCTCTGGCCTTAGTATCGATTATTGCCAACTTCTCAAGAACTTTGGAGTTGCATCTCGAGAACTTTGGAGTTGCATCACAATTGCTTCATGTAGATTCACTTTGAGTGATGAACAAAGAACCAGACACGCACAGATTGCAAATAAGTTTTGGGGATAAACCGTATATCGAATGTGTAAACTACTTGAAATGTTGCTTCAGATAAGACCTTATGATCTGGAAGCATACCTGTGTGTCTGATAGTAAAAGCCTCTGATTGTTCAACAGAACTTTCCTAGCTAAACAAGAACCGAGTTTGGGCTCTTATGAAAGGATGAGTTTACAATTTGTTAAAATATAAGTTTGTAGGCCATGGCCAGGTTGCTCAGTGGACAGAGAGTTTTCCCTGTGCGCCGAGGTTGCAGGTTTAATCACTGGTCAAGGCACAGCACATATGAGAAGCAGCCAGTGAGTGCACAGCTAAATGGAAAAGCTGAGTGGAACAATGAGGTGATCTCAATCTCTCCCTCTCTTCTTCCTACCTTCTCTCACTCCTCCCTTTCTTACCTCCCTCTACCCCTTCTTTTCTCTCTCTCTCAAATCAGTGGAAAAATTTTTTAAAAAGTATGAGCCTCCTGACCTGTGGTGGCTCAGTGGATCAAGCATCAACCTGGAACGCTGAGGTTCCCGATTCAGAACCCTGAGCTTGCCCGGTCAGGGCACATATGGGGGTTGTTGCTTCCTGCTTCCCCCCTCCATCTCTCTCTTCTCTAAAATGAATAAATAAAAATTTTTTAAAAAGTATGAACTTGTACAGTGGTCTTCATGCTATTGGAAGGGGTTTGGATGGAACTTGGGCCTTCCGTTCTCAGGCTCTGCTTTGCCCACTGTTCAGCTCTCATGATTTGAATTTGTTTCCAGCTGTCATGATTTTGGCAGCCTTTTGACATTGGAGTTGTTTTCTGATCTCAGTGAGATCACAAGTGAATTAAACGAGTTATTTGGTAGTCTCTTCAGCTTCTAAATTTGGAGAACTGTGTTCATTTAGATTCATAACTTACATTTTCTTTATGGCAGTAGTTTATGAATATAACCAAAATGGATGACCTGGGTGCCTGTTAGTTACTTCTTCCCATTCAGCCGTGATCCTGGGTTCTGGTATTACCTGGTATCTCCCCGTTTTCCATTGGTTCCACAGTATTGTTCTCTCTTGGTTTTCTGACCTGATTGATGTCTCTGCCTTTTTGTCTAGGTCCTATTTTTCATCTCAACCTTCAAATTTTGGTGATTCCCCAGGGTTTCTTCCTCAGGCTTCTTTTTACTTCATTAATCTCTCCTGGATAATTTAATTTACTATGAAAGCTTTTACAACCACTTATATGCTCACACTCGAACTGCGTCTCTCCAGCCCTGGGTGGCGGCTCCTGACACTGACTGCCCAGTTGCCCAGGGACATCTCCCCCTGGCTGTCCTGTCCTCATTGGCAGTTCCAACTCAGCATGTGTGGAAGTGAGCCCCTTCCCCTCCTCCTTGTCACTGTGAGCGGCATCGCCATCCATCCCATCACCCAACTCTGTGGACTGGTGTCCCCCCTGGTCTATCTCGCTTCCCCATCCCGAGCCTGTCCATTAGACCTCCTGTGCTCTCACACCGTCTTTGCTTTCCTGACTTCCTGTCTGTCCGTCTCCTCATTTAGCCCCTCCCTCCTTTCTTGCCATGCTGTCTTCAAGCCAGCTGCTTCCAGCTCTGTATTTCTGAAACCCAAATATGGTCTTGTCACATCCCTGCTAACATGCTTCAGTGACGCCCCACTGTCCTCCAGATAAAGTCCAGATCTTACTGTGGGCTGTGAGGCCCTCTGAGATTTGTCTCCTGCTCACCCAGAGCTGCACGGCGCCTACCGCTGCATCAAGCTGCCCGTAGCCTCCCAGACCGGACATGCCATGGCCTGCCGGTGCCATGGGCATGCTCTCCCTTTAACCCAATTGTTCTCAGCTGGAGGGTTTTTTTTTTCTCCAGGGGACATTTAGAAATGCCTGAAGACATTTTTAGTTGTCACAACAGGAGTGGGCGGGAGAGGGAGTTGCTACTGGCATCTGGAAACCAGGGATACTGCTGAGCTTCCTACAGTGCACAAGGCAGCATCACAGTGAGGAGCTATCTGGCCTGGTGTCAGTAGTGCCGAGAGTGAGAAACATGGTCATACCGCGTGGCGAGCTTTTGTCCTTTTTCCCAGGTCACACACAGTCAGCCTCTGTAGCTTTTGACTCACTGTAACCTTGGGCAAGTGACCTGACTGTTCTGTGTCTCAATTTCCTCATCTACAAAATGCAAGTAATAATATAATAATTCTACCTCTTATGCATGTTGTGAGGAGTAAGTGTGTGAAGAGAAGTCCATTGGTACAGTATCTGGGACATAGTGATTGCTCAATAAATGTTGGTTGCTAGAATCATTATTGTTACTTAATCTATTTAAAAATTTTTGTTTTTGACCTGCTCAAGTAGAGTTGGTCACCTTTTCCCTGTGTCATACTAGACTGCGACGCTCCTTCAGGACTATGTCTCAGTGTCTGGGACAGAGGAGACACCTAATAAATGTTTGCTAAATGAATGAATGATTCCATTTGCATATATTTTTATATTATAGATTCAGAGTTCTCCCCAGATACAAAATCAACACATGTTGTCACTGTTAAGCAGGGTGTCATAAGTGTTAGCTATTATCATTAATCTATCATTATAAATATAATTTGTCATTATATGTTATTATACAATACACAGTCCTCTGCTCCCATAAGTCTTCATTTTCAAACAGTTTTTCTCCTCACTGAGATGTTTTGGTGTCAGCTCTTCATTACAAGTGCATTTTCCTCACAAAGGCTGTGTCTGGGGAAGTGATTTCATTGTAGACCATGGGTCCCCTGGGATGTTGGCAGTGTACTGGAGGCGGCCCATGACATGGTGAGGTTATCACATGCACCTGTGTACTCTTTTCCTCAAGAAACTGGGTGAAAACCCAGGCCTTCCCAGCTCACAGGGCAGATGTGTCCCCCGCAGCCCCGATGGAGAGTTCCGCCCCCTGCTCTGAAGGGGGTGTTGGGGTGGAGGGCTGTGAATCGCTGGGCTGGCCTTTCTGATTGCTAGGCTCTGGGGAGATGGAGAGACGTGCAGGGCTTGAACAGGGATGTATCACCCTGGGGTGCATGTCATGGGAGGTCATCTAGCTTGACTGTAGAGTTCTCTGGGACTTCTGCCATGGGTGGAACTTCAGGCCAGACACACATTTGTCGTTATTGTTTCCTACCTGACATGTCCCTTCTCAATCTGGGAAATTCCACTCATTCTTCATGGCTTTGTTCAATGTCCAGTTATGGGTTCAGCCACCTTGCTGTGCATCTACTATGTGTTAGACCCTGTTCTAGGTGCCAAGGAAGCAACAGTGAATGAAATAGGCCAGTTCCTGGCACATATTGTGGCGGAAGGGCAGTAAGCCAGTGGACACTCGAGGTTATTCTAGAGAGTAAGGAACCCTGTGAAGACAGTTCCACAGGGTAATGTGAGGGGGAGATTCCTTTAGAGGGCATGGTCAAGGGAGCCCTTTTTGGGAGGGACATCGGAGCTGGCCATGAGGATGTGGGGACAGACCTTGCCAAACTAAGGGAACAGCATGTGCAAGGATCTTGAAGTGAGAATGAGCTTGATGTTCCCATGAAGCTTTCTTTGTTTCTTCTGGTGAGTTAATTGGTTTTTATTTGGTCCTAATCTGCTTGTTCATCTCTATGAAATACTAAGCACACTGCATATATATATATATATATATATATATATATATATATATATATTAGTGACAGAGACAGAGAGAGAGAGACAGATAGGGACAGACAGGAAGGGAGAGAGATGAGAAGCATCAATTCTTCGTTGTAGCTCTGCAAAGCCAGTGACCTTTGGGGTCATGTCTATGATCCCACAATCAAGCCAGTGACCCCGTGCTCAAGCTGGTAAGAACACGCTCAAGGCAGATGAGCCCGTGTTTAAGCTGGTAACCTCGGGGTTTTGAACCTGAGTCTTCTGCATCCCAGTCCAATACTCTATCCACTGTGTCAGCGCCAGGTCAGGCAGCATACTGCATTTTAACTTAAGTTGAACACATTTCTTCTTATCTCTCATCCTTTGCAGACTCTCATAACCTTTCAAGAACACTGTGTCTGATATAGGGGAATTAGTGGCGATAGCTAACATGTATTAAAAACCCTGCTGAGTAGTGCTGGGCAGGTGTCTCCCTGTGTAATCCATGCTGTAACCTCACGAGGTCCAGACCACTGTAATTCTCATTTTTTAGATAAGAAAACTGAGGCACAGGCTCAGTAAGTTGCCAGGAAGGGCTGAGCTGGGGTTCTGAGCTAGGCAGGCTGGTCATGAGTCGGCCCCTTGACCAGTACACCATCTAGCTTGCTAGTGTTTGTGGCACGCAGGGGAGGTTCTGACCTGAGGAGGCCTTTGTCACCTGCGTGTGTGAGCTGTAGCCTCGCCTGTGTTCAGCCGCAGGTGTCCCGATGACCTGACTGCTGCAGTTGCCAGGCTCTGGCTGCTGCCAGGGGACCAGCAGGCACAGTGGGCATAGCTGCTGCCTTCTGGGCCTTTCTGTGTCCTAGTTGTTTAGGATAAATGAGCATGCCAGCAACAATTGGAGGAAGCAATAAAACAAGCTGCACCAGTGTGAAATAAATTAAATAAAGGCGTCTGCGAGGACCCGGCGGCCTAGGCGCAATCCCACTGCCCGGCCTGCAGGACCTTCCCGCACCCTCGCCCCTGATGTGAGTGAGTGAGGAGGGCAGGCCTAGGCGGGAGCCGGGGCCCTCGCAGGCAGAGGGTCACGCTTCTCATCCTGCCTCCTGTCTGGGACTTGGCAAGTCTCCTGGCTCTCCGAGCCTCAGTTTCTTCATCTGCAAGATGCTGATGTTGCCAACACCGGCCTCAGGGGATTTGGAGAATCACAAGCGATGGTGGGATGAGAAAGCGCTTTGTGAGGGCTCAGATGCTGCAGGAATGGCGGTGGTTGTGAGTATGAGATCACAGGCAGGTTTGCTGGAAGATGTTTTTGAATTATCTGAGCGTTTCTTTTATTGTCTCTTCATCTCGTTAGTCCCAGTAAGTGAGGCTTGGCTGCATTTTGCTTTTTCCAGGTTAGGCTGAAATTTCCTCAAAAAGCAGCTCTGCTTTTCAGAAAGCCTCATTAGCGCCGGGACGCAGGAGCAGAGCCCTGCGCGAGCCCGAGCGTGGCCGTGGCTTCTGGCCTAAGCCTTCTAGCGGCTCTCATTTTAATCGTATCGGGATCCCAGCGATCTGACCCTGCTCTCCCCTGCCCTTCACACCACAGTTAGGGCACTTTTATTACCAACAATGACAGTATTTCAAGCAACTGTGCCCAAAAGCTGCTTCGTTAATGAAGACATTTCTGGAAATTTCTTTTCTCACTGACTGTGTGTTCAGCAAGCTCCCTGTTGCTTTTCCCCCATCTGATGTGAACACATACAATACCCAGCTGCCAACATTTTGGATGCAGATGGTTTAAAAGGAACTAGAAACTCTAGCTCTAGACTCCTTAAGATCTGCCTGAGCCTCACATCCTGCTAAACAGATTGTCTACTCAGGGAGGTGAAATTTCATGGCTCTCCCGAGACATGGATTGATTAATTAATTATTTCACTCATTTGACAAACATTTATCAAGTATTCATATTTATCCACATTTATCAAGCATTTTTAAAGATGCTGTAGGGACAGAGGGTAAACAAGGCTGAAAATGTCCCTGCTCATCTGGGTGTTAAATTCTAATAGGGATGCAGACAACAAAACACACATTTAGGGAAATTAGAATTTCTGATAGAGCTAACTACAGTTGAGAAGATAGTGTAGGGTGCACCTCTTCTGTGGGCACAAGAATTAAATAAGAGCGGTCAGGCAGGCCTTGCTGAAGGGCTGCAAGTTAGGGGAGGCAACTGAATTAACTCCGGGGAAAGGCATTCTGGGTAGAGGCAGCAGCACGTGTGGAGGCCCAGAGGTAGGAATGAACTTGGCATTTGAGGAATAAAAAGTTGTATGTCTGGAGTATAGGAAGTGGGCAGAAGTGTGGTGGAATAGGTAGGCAGGGCTTTGGAGATCACATGGAGCCTTATCACCAGTATAAAGAATTAGACTGTGTTTGAAATTAGAGATCACCTTCTCTGCTCTTCAAGTTCAAGTGTGATAGGTAGAAACCCACAGAATGAACTTGCCTGCAGAGTCTTTGTGACCCTTGTGTTACTTGCCTCTCTCTGGAGACAGTCCTGTCTGTGTGCAGGGTCTGCCTGACCTAGCCTTGGTCTGCCAGCTGACTGGACAAACTGCCTTTGTCTCCTGCAGGGTCGGAGCACATGGGGGAAGAACAGGGAGTACTGAGCCCTACTCCTTGGCTCCTCTCAGTGCCCTAAGTGCTTAAACAGACTGATTCCTACCTTGTCCCTGACTTGGAAGAGTTTCCCCGGAGGGCTTGCATCCTAGGGCCTTGCTCACGGGACAGGGGGACGGTAAAGCCGACAGGGCCGGAGGTTCAGGGGAATCATGGTCAGCCACCTCCTCGGTCCTGCCGGTGCAGGAGGAGCCAGGCATCTGGAGCTTTCTGAGCCTTCCCGTTCGCCAGCACAGGCTTTCCCCACCCCGGACCAACTTGCGGGCTGCTTCATTCTGATCTTCCCTTTCATCCTTCAATGGACCTGCTTGGGGACTTTCAAGGATGGCCCACAGTTAGGTCCACACCTTTTAGCTTGGCCTCCAAGGCCCTCTACAGTTTCTTTTAGTCGCTGCTCCATTCTTCTCCCCCTACTGTGCAGCTCTGCTCCCGCCCCAGGCTTGTTTCCTCACTGTCTCTAAGTCCCGCGTGTACTTTCTGGACTCACAGGTTTGTGTATCCCACACCCCTCTCTTAGCACTCCTTTCGGTTGTCCTGACACCCCAGGTGCACCTTGAATTTCCAAACCCACCCCTCCAGGAAGCCTTTCTGATTGCTTTAGTTCATGAAGATCCTTCCTATACCTCTGAGCCACTCACGTGCTTACAGTTCTCAGTTGTAGCAGCTCCCAAGGTAGTATTTTTCCTGTGTGTCTCCCAATACACCACCAGCTCCTGAGGGAGGCAGGAGCCTCATTGGCAATGCTGATGCCAACATCATCAGGGGTAGGCAAGCTGGAAGCCACACACAGCTGTTTCAGGTCAGGTTGGGCATCTACTCCAGATGAAACCGCCCAGAAAGAGGGAGCAGCAGTACTGGTCAGCTCTCTGGATAATCTCCCAAGGGAGCCAGTTGCTGCTACATCTCCTTAGAAGTCCAGCTCTGATGAGTGATGTTTTCTCTTACCCCTAGCCTTAAAGTAGCTTCTGTCCCTTTGTAGAGGGCAAAGGGCATCTTGCTCTTGGACCCACTGTGGAAAATGGCCCAAAGGTTGGAGCTGGAGGTGTCCTTTTTGTCTAAGGAGAAAAGTTGGTTCTAGAGATGGTCGGGCCTGGTTGCAGGGGCTGTCTTGTTGCTGCTGGCATTGATTTGATAAGTGTTCTTGACTCAGACCTTAGGGAGCTTTCCCTGCCCTTGATTTTAGCAATGAGTCTTGTTTTCAGTTCCTAGGAGATGGTATGACACGTGCCTGCGCATACTCATCTTGAGCAAGATGAGGGTCCTTCTTGTTCAACATGCTGTCACCGGCGCACTCACTCGGTCCAGCCATTTGACCTGGTTGCCTGTTACCACAGCTGCTTGCCCACTTTTATTGAGAAATGGCAAGACACGGCCAGGCACGCGGGCTCCACACTCTTCCTCCCTGTGTGCATTCTGTTTCTATGCTGGTGACATTATTTCATAGCACAGCCACGTTGCTGATCTACCGTTTTGGGCTTCAAGTTAGTAAAATAATCTAAATCAGCTTTCTCCAATATTCATTTTTTGCATAAGCTTTTATGTAGTATTTTTTATTATCTGGGAGGGGGATGGCTAATTGGTCTATTTGTGTTTGGTGGCCAAGAACTTCCCTTCTATTTATGGATTGAATGTATTTTCTCAAGGGACATTATGAGATGGTCAGGAATGTTAGATGTTATCCTGTATTTATTGGTAAATACTAAACAAACAAACAAGCACCCCCCCACACACACACACACACAAGAAATGGAACATTTACTGCAGGAGACATTTAGATGGAGGAAAATGAGATACTTGAAGAACAGAAATGTTTCCTGAACTCTAAGTTCTTACCATGAAAACTTGACTGAAGGCTGAGAGTCAGGGACTTTTTTCAAGAAGAATGGCTTGTTTCGCAATATAAGACATCCAGGTCTGAAGAATGCTGTCCTAGGCAATGTTTAGTGTTTTCCACTAAAACAACAACAACAACAACAGTTTCTCATAATACAATGTGATATATATTCATTGTAGGAAAATTTAGAAAACAGAGACAACTTTTGGTTTTGTTCCAAGACTCCCCCAGGCTCATTGAGAAACCCTATCTTGGAGCTATTTTTGGAAATGATGACCAAAGCTGGTAGCTCCTTTAGGAGCATTATGCTGGCCCAGTGTGTCATCTGGAACATCACAATAAAGTGTGTCTGTTGGCGTAGGTCCTTTGAAACCTCATGTCCTGTTACCTCTGCGATGCATGGACAGACCCATCCCTGGGAGTTCAGCCGGGTCTGAGGTGAGGGGGTCTCTGGGATGGGGCTGCTCGGCCCCCAGACACACTCTCCCCAGGAGATATCTCAGCACTTCCCTGAGTACCGCTTGTATTTCCTGTCTGTCGTGGCCCTGATGACCCTGTTTTCTTTATTTTCAGTAACCACTGAACAGAAATGAGTCATTTCTGTGGATTTCCTCATCTTGTGTCCTTTGGTTTATTCCCCACATGCAGTCCCTCTTTGTTTAGAACTGAAACAGATTTATCTTGTTCGAGGGACAAATGCTTCTTTTTGTTTCTCTGAGATAAGTAGAAAAGCCAGCACATTTTTGTTGAAGTAACAGGGATGTGGTGATTCTGTGAGTGTGGACTCAAGTGCTTTTGTCTCCTTGTGTCTCCAGTGTCTTTCACACTGTTTAGCACATAGTAGGTTCTCAAACAAGGCTAATTGAATTGCTGAATTTAACACTAATGCAGACTTGGTGGCTTATTTCCTTGGTACAGAGCTGTCATACTATGTAATCTGGGGACACCTTTTACACACACTGTCCCAAATGTGTGGCTGAACACAGTGGCCTTGTCTACAAGCAGTAGTCATTCCAGGGGTGAGACCTGAATTGCTTTTTTTTTTTTTTTTTTTTTTTGAGAGAGAGGGATAGATAGGGACAGACAGACAGGAAGGGAGAGAGATGAGAAGCATCAAGTTTTTGCTGTGGCACCTTAATTGCTCATTGACTGCTTTCTCATGTGCCTTGACTGGGGGGCTACAGCAGAGTGAGTGACCCCTTGCTCAAGCCAATGTCCTTGGGCTCAAGCCAGTGACCTTGGGCTTTAACCCAGTGACCATGGGGTCATGTTTATGATCCTATGCTCAAGTTGGCGACCTCGTGCTCAAGCTGGTGACCTCACGCTCAAGCTGGTAGCCTGCGCTCAAGCTGGCGACCTCGGGGTTTTAAACCTGGGTCCTCTGCATCCCAATCCAATGCTCTATCCATTGCACCACTGCCTGGTCATGCCTAAATTGCTTCTTGATTTGTGGGATGGTTTCAGCAGTTCCTGGAGGGGCCCTGAGTTGGGGTGTTCAGGAACTGCTCAGACTGTTCCACTGTCCCACACTGATGTGACTCACTTGTCTCATCGAGCCTGGGGACGTGGTGTCTGCTCCAGCTTCTCCTGCTCCTCCCGCATGGACAGACTTGATCTGGATTCTGATCCATGCCAGCACTGTTTCCACTTCACGTCGTTCTGCTCCAACCCATTCATGTCTATTTTCTCTTTGATCTTCCCCTGAAAAATTCATAAGGACCTCTGCAGGTATCTGCTTATGTGTGGGTTTCTGCTTATGTGTGGGTTTCTGCTCAGAACCAGCCACATATGAAACTCCTTGATAGTGAAGCTTCATCTTACTTAGTGATTTCTCTATCAGTTGAGTTGCTCTGAAATTTCAATTTCCTCTCTCCTGGATATCCAGCTAAACTGAGAAGCCCTAGACCATTAAATGGGAGGAGTACTAGAAGACACTAGTGACTAAACAACTTGCAGACTTATTTCATATTTAATGAATAGTCTCTTGAAACAAGGGTTAATATACTCACTAGCAGATGCACAGTTGTGGCAGTGCATGTTAACAATGAATTTATTCTGTAGATGTCAAGCTATCTTATATGGAAGGAACATATTTTGTATTATTATTATGATTTCATAGATACAATGTCATTTATACAAATTTCCCATTGGCTTTGGGTGGCCAGTTATTGTTTGGTTCACTGTGGCATCCATTGCAGACTTCTGCTGTGGTTTCTACACATCATCATTTTACTGGTTGTGGGTTCTAGCCTTTGTCATTCACTATTATCTCCTTGAGGTCAAGGACAATGTCTTCTGATGAATATTCCCCGCAGCGATAATTATGTCAGAACATAATTCTGTTCGTATTTGTTGATTGAATAAGTACATCAAAAGTCTTAAGCTGAGGGTACAGAACACCTTTGGGTGGTTAAATAGGGAGAGACCATGGGGTCAGGGGTTACTGAGATTCTTTAGCATTTAATGTAGTTGGAGAATCAGAGGGAAGGCATAAAGGGCACCCTGTCTCTCACTTTACCAGAAACGGAGAAGAATTTGTTATATTAGTGAATATTAAAATATGTGCAAGCAACTACATGAATTGTGATGTCCGAGTTACTGATTATATTAGTTTTATGGTGCCACGCAGTCATATTCCCCTCTCCTGTCACCGTGTGCACTGGATTGGGCAGGAATCACCACCAGTGTCTGAACAGGAGGATGAACCACTGAGCCTCAGGGAACAGTCATGATCAGGGACTATGGACAGCTACAGAGGTTGCTGAGGCTTAGTCCATGGCCCCGAGTGTGAGCAGTATGGTGTATTAAATTAGACTTGGGAAATAAAGGAAACCATGAATTCTAGGTCCTGAAGAAAATTGGTGGCTGGTAGTGGTTCCATTTTAAGAACAAATCTTCTAAGTGTCTCAGATTCTGGGGCTGCAGGTGCTAGAGACAAGGGACAGCCTTGTGTGGGCCACATCAGCACAACACCGTGGAAATGGTCTCTGCCATTTCGTGCTGTCTTGGGGCAATGACCTGGCCACTCATTCTTTAATATTATCTCCATTAAGGCTCCACAAAGCATCTCTCTCTCACATATCCTGTTAGGCCAGCTTGGCCCCTGTCTCCTAGGAGACACACTCACCATTCTGAAAGCAGATACTTAGTTTGAGTCAGGCAGCCTTGTGTGTATGATGCAGCCCTGGAAACAAAACCATCTGTAAGGAATGGTCCTTCCTAATGAGTTACTGCGGGGCTCTGGGCAAGTTCTCTCACCTCTTCTGGCTTCATGTCCATCTCACTTGGAGAAAATAAGTTCTGTACTGTCCTTAAAGTGAGGTGGTAACTGTCAAAATGCCAGATCTTGGAGGAAAGATGTTCTAGAAGGTGATAGTGAGGCACTGTTGCCATGATGAACAGTGGGCGCATTTGCTGTGGGAGGGGCCAAGGCTATTGTTAATGCTTCAAAGCGTGCCTTTGTTTCTGCTCAGATCCTGGCCGAATGAGTGCGTCACTCAAAGATGTGAGAACTGAACAGGTTTCTGAGAAAGCCCTTTAAGACAATGGAGGTCTAGTATGGTGGTAGATTTAATTTTAAAAAAAGATCACTTTCTTGTATATTATTTTCTCTGAGTTAAAAAAAGGAACAGATTTGTGCTTTATCTTAAGTGCTCTAAATCATGTGTGACAGCTTTTCAAAAAGCTCATCTCTAAAGGCAAAGAAACACACTCTTCACATGTATGTGATCTGACAGCATTCTTGGTCTGGGAATGCAGAAGATCAGTCACTTATTGTTGTATGTAGTTCACCAATTGTGGTTATTGTTCAAGGGCCTTCATTGTACATTACCAAAACAGAATTCCCACCATGCAAATCATGTAACTTTTGTGTTTATTAATCCTTTCATGGAGAAATCAGTATTCACTTTTGAGTGAGAGTGTTTATCACTGTGACCCGCTCTTGGACACTGCTGGGAGAAAATATTTTGAATTCTTCTGAGGGACTCATCTCATTACCTCAGCAATTTGGAGCTCTCCCCTACATCAGCAGGCCTTTGAGGTGCTTGTGTGGATTTCAGGGATGTGACGTTTGCTTCAGAGTCTAATGGTCACGTAAAAGAGATTGTAAATGCTCTTGCATGTGATTGCTGTTGAGCCATATCTCAGCAGCCAGCCAACAGTCGTCTGAATGTGTTTTGCACTCTCCTACATGTTTTGGAGGATGGGAACCTGCCATGGTGGTGCCAGAGCTGGTGTAGGGACAGCTGCTCTCTTAGGCCTCGCTTCCTATCTGTGGTCAAGTTCTCATCAACACCCACCCAGGGCCAGGGCTTGATTGTCAGACAAACCAGTCTTAAATGGAACAAATGGCCCCATACTCCTAGAGACCACTGCGATTCTACTTATCCCGAGAAGACTGATCTTGGTTGTTCTCACCTACTCTTTTCTTGAACACAGTGTATGGACTCAGAGATTTTGTTTTATCTACTCCTGTCTGCACCCCTGATCCCAAATAATATCTGTCTTCTCTTCTTGCTTGTGACCATATATTTACCATTATGGGGCATGGGATATGTTAGTGTTAATCTATACACAGGCAGCGACATTTAGCTGGGAGAAGTGAAATCCATTGGTTAAAGGGGCATTTAGTGCAGTCACAGTAGAGATAGATCTGAAACCTTGATTTTTTATTAACTTTCTATCCCCTCCCCTATTGTGTCCTCTCCTAACAAAACAGGGCAAAATAAAACAGGCAATGACATCCTGATCTCTGAACTCCCCAATTGCACCACTGTTGTGATGCCGATGGCTATGGGGCAGTAGTAATAATACATATCGGCACTGCTACTCAGAGCTATCCATGGTGCTGAAATAAGCTTATACTAAAAACTATTCTTGAACAGGAATACAGCCTCAGATGGAATGAAACCTTTTTGCTCCTTGAGCTTAAAGCTTTAGATTCCCATGGCTGGATTTTGCCATACTGAAAGAAGTAGCAAGTTGAGAATTATTTTCTTGGTTTGAGTAAAATAATGGTTTTAGCTTTCAGTACATTGATATTTTGGGCCCAACTTCTCTTGGTCTTAGATATTGGGAGAATTTCTCACTTCTGGGCTGTTTTTGGTAGCTACAGATCATGTTTTCATTTTTCCATTCTTGTAGTTACCCTAGAGTATCACAGAGAGCACACAGGGAATTGACAATTATTTTTAATGAGAGGTGTATGCGAAGCGGCTTCTCATTCTGAATTCTCTGCACTGCTTTTTAGTGGAGTCAGGGGGTTTGGGATGTGCTTTTGGTGCTGTTTGCATTGACAGTGGATTCCATAATCACTTTCTGGCAGGACCAAATAGGTTTTAGTTTTGAGTTTTATTTCAAAAGCATGGCTTATTTTGCCAAGCAAATCAACTAGTTGTGACATTTGAGGAAAACACAAGTCTTCTAATATTTGTCTTTGGTTTGAATGAAGGTGAAAAACATGGTAAGGTAGAAAAAGATTTAAAATAAATTCAATGTTTTCAACTTCTCTTTTTTTAAAACTCAGATGCATGGGTTTGAAGGTATCCTGGGTTCATAGGCTGCTGGTATTCTAGATATTCTCAGAAAACAAGAAAAGGTTTTCTCTATCACCCACATAGCTGTCCTACTTTGGTACCATCATCAGGATCTAAAGTGATATCCAATTTTATATATATTTATGATTCATAGCTAGGTCCTCATGGAGCTAACAGTGTGAGAAGACAGACATAGGGTAAATAAGTAATTGCCCAAGTACTAAGGATGCCACATAAGCAAAGAGTGGAGCTATACAGCTGCATCTGAAATGCTAGTCAGAACCTAAAAACTACTGTAAAAATTATATTCTGGGAATTTTGATTTTTTCTTTTTTAAGTGAGAGGAGGGGAGACAGAAGGACTCTTGCATGCCCCGTGACTCTGATCCACCTGGCAAGCCCCATCTGGGGCCAATGCTTGAATCAACCAAGTTATCCTCAGTACCTGAGACCAATGCTCAGACCAGCTAAGCTATCCTCAGTGCCCAGAGCTGATGCTGGAACCAATCAAGCCACTGGCTGCAAGGGGGAAAGAGGGAGAAGGGGGAGAGTAGGGGAGGGGAGAGAAGTAGAAGATGGTCGCTTCTCCAGTGTGCCCTGACCAGGGATTGAACCCAGGATGTCTGCATGCCAGGCTGATGCTCTATCCCCTGAGCCAACTGGCTAGGGCCTGTTTTTGTTTTTTTTAATCAACTGAGAATTATTACATGATTATTGGATGGGGAATATCACCCATTTGTATGATAGTCTCAATTATTAGGATGTCTGCTAGACAGATGCAAATTAAAAAGGAGGCAATCTTCCAAAACTATCATGTTATGAACCTTGACCTCATATCCACTTTTATTATGTTCCCAAGCAGCAGCAGGCGATAGCCAACTCAAGTGGGAGAAAGAATAGCTAAACCACTTGGGATTCACTAAGGCACACCTTTCTAAACTAACAGCTTCATAATAACTTGGCAAAACATTCGATTTTTATTTATTTTTTTCTGTGCAGCAATAAACCAGCAGAAGAGATACAAACATATATTTCCTTGGCAAAAAGCTCATCTCATGAGAATACCATTGTGATAAAAACATATAGCTAGCACATGGTGGTGAGATTATGTACTGCAAATGTACATCATTATATTGTATATATTGGTTTATTTTTACAAAACACATTTTAAAGGTTCTCCATTGGTTAGCAGTCTAACATATGCAATTATCATATTGTTTGAAGTTATTGTAATCTTTAGAACTAGAAAACATTCATGCATATTTACTGAGCAAAAAAGTTAGAGGACTTTCCAAAGGAAACTAATGTAAATGGATGGAGCAAATCAATGGATTCTGCTGGCAGCATTTTGTACGAAGCTAGAAATAACATGCAGCGACAGGATTAGGATTTCCAACGGAGGCATAAAACGTGTGCGCAGGACCAAACACAGTCTGAATGGGCTAAATCGTGTTTTATTTCTGCATAGATCAAGGGAAAGAGGTTTACCGAGATGAGGCTTGTTAAATATTCAAATGAGAACTAGATTTCAGAGCGTGTTGGCGGGAAAGCACATTAGCAGGATTAGTAAAGCTCTTTCACATTACTTTGAGGTAGAATTCAAGAGTCTGATTATGCTTAATGTAATTCCTCTGTGTTTATTGTCACTAAAGAAAGGAAGGGGAAAAGGAGGTGACAGATGTCCTGCAAAATTGGATACATTGTGAAAAGTAATGTGATAGCACCGCGTTCATCCCGGCTAAGGCTGAAACTTGAGCTCGGGGCAACAATGGAAATGTGTGTTGTGAGAAGTCACTTTTTAAAAATTCTGCCTTGTGCTGGAGTGCTGGGGCAGGCAGAGGTGGAGTGCACCACAGCATGGAGTCTGAATGCAGGGGGCTCATGTATAATAAGAATGGTATGTATATCAGGAAAAGGGTGCTGTTCTATTGTAGAGTAAGGAACAAGGAGGGAGAGGGGGCCACGTCCCTGGCCTGTGGCTTTCCTAAAAGGTTTAAGAGTCCTGGGCAGGGTGGATCTGTTCCTAGACTGGGCTAGGGTTGGGGGTTATCAGTGACTTCACAGCAATGGGGGGACTGCTACACGGGGACAGAGTAGTGAGGCCCTTTGAGGGGCTTTGAGCAGGAGAATGCTCTAACGACTCTCGCCTTGGTGAGAGTAGTCTGGCATGGGCAGGTAGGGTAGGTGAGTGATAGAAAAGCCCAGAGGAGGGGAGAGGAGTCTGGAGGGTATTTTATTAGCCTTGGTGAGAGAGGTAGAGCAGCACAATGTGAGTGGGGAAGAAGATACGGACCCACAGCCAGAATCGTACTGCCAGGGCCTGGCAGCTCTCAGTGCGGGGGCTCGCGAGTGGAGAGGGTCTGTGATTACAACCCCAGGTAATGGGGAAGGTGGTGGTGCCATACGGAACAGGGAGAGTAGGTTTGGGAGAAAGCTGAAAGTTGTGGAGCGCAGGACTGTCTATGTCACTTGTGGGGCCCAGTGCAAAATTAAATTGCAAGGCCTACTCAAAAACTTAGACTTACAAGATGATGACAGCAGAAAATGGCCCTTCTTAGCACGGGGCCCTATCTGAACACACAGGCTGCTCACTCATGAAGTCGTCCCTGATTGAGCATGCCAGAGGAAAGCCGAGCAGCAGGCCTGCACCAGTGCCAGCTGCCATGGGGTCAGCACCAAGGCTGAGGACAAACCACAGCCAACTCCGAGGGGAACTGAACTTGTTCTATCCTCATTACTGGTGATAAGCTCATTATAAAACATGAGTCACTTCTCAGAAGTCCTTGGATATTTGCCTCACTTGAAATTTGAATGACAACTATTAAAGCTGAAGAGACTTTAGATTTCCAGTCTTTTTGCCCTCCCCAACACCAACATCTTGCTTGAAGATTTCCCGGGGCCAGACCTGTGGTTGTGCAGTGGATAAAGCGTCGGCCTGGACTGCTGAGGTCGCTGGTCAAAACCCTGGACTTGCCTGGTCAAGGCACATATGGGAGTTGATGCTTCCTGCTCCTCCCTCCTTCTCTCTCTTCTCTCTCCTCTCTAAAATGAATATTAATAATAATGATAAAAAGATTCCTTGGACATTTTTGCATTGAGGGAAGAAGATACTGTTTTTTATTTTTTGATGTCTACCGTGTTTGTGTCAGACACACTCTTCTAGAGAGTGGTTATGAGTGCCACCTTACTTCATCCTCTGATGTGGGCCTTGTTGCCTCAGTTTCCAGGTAAGAACACCGAGCTTTAGGGAGGTGAGAGCCTGGCCCTGCCAGCTCCCTTCGGCAGTGTACCCCCCTGTCCGCTGCCCTCTGCTGCCCTGGAAACACAGGCTGCCAGGAGCAAGGTTGTGGCAGAACCAATATTAAAATGACCTGCTGAGGGAGCAGACTGCTTTTGGGACGCGGGGCCTAATGGAGAGGAAGGGAGGGGCTGAATGTTCTGGGGTTGAAACTGTGCTCAGATGGCCCCATTCCATACACCAGCCCGCGGGGCTGTGCGCGCTGGAGGAGGCAGGCTCTCTTTTGTCTCATGGCGCAGAAGTTCTTGGGCCTTTGGGTCAGTTGAGAAATCATTTTCCAGTTTGTGGATTGGGACCAGCCAGCAGGCTGGAGGGAGTGCTGGGGCCACTGGTCCTCCAGACACCCTGGATTGAGATTCTCCTTCATGGCATCTGAGCCGCCCCAGTGCCTCGGAGCAGGGCCTGTGGGCAAGGGGAGTAGGTTGTGGAAGTGAAGCCAGCCTGTCTCTCTCTGGGCACCTAGCTGATGACTCAGGAGAAACCAGATCCAGGCCAGATTCCTGCTGTACATCAGACCTTTCCCTCTGGGCCCTGGCTTTTCTGCACGGGGACCCTGCCTGACCCACAGGAGGAGCCTGGGGAGGGCATAGCAAATAGGTAGCCGCCAACCTCAGGAGGTGTTCGCACAAAGTGTCTGCTGAATCTACGAGTGTCAGAACAACAGAGAACCTAATTATTTGGGAATCTGAAACCTATCATTAAATTAATTCTAAATTAGCAGTTCAAACTGAGTGATAGGAAAAATAAGGTTTTTAAATGTACTGCTGTTTGAAAACTTAAAGTTCAAGGAAATCTCACTAGTAAAATTTAAAAACGAGCCTGATTCTTTTGCTCACACGTGAGCCCAGCTGTGTTTGGATCCCGTGCGGTGGCTGGACGGGGTGGAAAGGGGTCTGCTGGGTCCCGGCTCCAGAGACAGGGACAGGGACCTTCGGCAGCTCTGTACATGTTTGGGCATCTTGGGGCTTGCACTTCAGTGGGACTCTTCAAGCAGTTTTTCTCTCCCGGGGAATCTGAAGAAATGGCCAGGTTTCTGATCGGATGATACTTGGGAGAAAGGGGCTGGGCACTGCCTGCTCTCCAGGTGCCTCTCCATCGCACCAACGTGAGGGCAGGGGTACTTCTTCCTCAGATGCTTTATTGACAATACCAGTGTATAAGGTCTACTTGATGTTAGAGGCGGAGTGTGACTATCAGGGAGAACCTGGTGTCAGGCCCCTGGGCTTTTGAGCATGGCCAGAACCCTTCCTGTACCTCAGAGCTGCTAATGTCTGGCTGGCCTCATACACATGGGTTAAGTTAGTTTAGGGATTATTTGCAGGCATCAATTGAATCCTTGTCATTTCTCTAGCAGGTATATGTTCACAGATGCCTGAATGGGCCATTAGGGACGGACCTTTGGTACCTGGTGAGGTGGTAGCTGAGGTGATGGTGGTACATGCCATCTGTGGGGTGATTTCAAGTCTGTGACTCCAGATGCCTGCCGAGCTTTGTTTATTATTGATATATATTAGTGGATGCTGTTGATGTAATACAATAACAATCTATTTAAAAACAACTCTGAATTACTAGTAGCTCTTTGTCACTGTGTACTTTTTAAAGATGTTTTTTGATGTTAAAAGGCGTTTCCTTGCCCAGCAAACAGAAAGCACCAATGAGAGGACCCCTGGTCTAGGGCGAGCTGTCACCCATGCTGCTGGGCTGTAGTCCGGCCTAGGAGTGTGGCGGCATTCTGGGTAAGCTCTGGGACAGTCCTTCAGGCCAGACAGTATTCTCGGCCCTGATCCTCCGCTTCTCTACGTGAGACAAGAAGGCGTGCTAATTTTTATTGGGAAGCATTAAGAAAAATGGGGCTGACCTTTTGGTGCAAAACAAGCATTCTATTTATGAGAATCTATGTACAAGAATTGCTGCCGCATTTATATGATATATCCAGGGTACAACCCAGGATTAATCACAACGTCTAAGAGGTGGGAGCTACTCAGGTGTCCGTCAGCACAGGAAGGGATCAACCAAATGTGGTCTGTATGTGTGGTAGAATGGTCTTCAGCCTGAAAAGGAAGGGAATCCCAGTGCACGCTACAACCGGAGGACAATGCGCTAAGTGAAAAAGACCAGTCACAGAAAAGACAAGGACTGTACGATTCTGCTTGGATGAGGTTCCTAGAAGAGTCAGAGTCATACGGACAGGATGTAGAAGAGCTGGAGGGGGAGGGGAAGTGGGGTTATTGTTTAGTGGGGGAAAGACTTTTAGTTTTGGAAGATGCCGAGTTCTGGAGATCTGTAGCTTCAGTGTGAATGTACCTAATGCAACACGACTGAACTGTGCACTTAAAATAGTTAAGATGGCAAACATGTTCTATTCTTTGTATTTACCACAATGAACCAAAAAAAGCACCTTTTTCAAAAGTCTCTGAGCCATGTTGACCGGTTCCTGTCTTTCATCTCTTCCCTTATGTTGGCACATTCCCAGAGTTCTCTCACTGGGCACCTCACATGCCTTTCTCTCGTGGGAATTTCTCAGAACCCAGGTTAGACTGACTTTGGGATGGCTCACCTGTGGCACCCTACAGAGATCAAAGGGACACCTGCCTTCCTCCCAGGGCCTCCCCTGTGGTTCTGCTCCTCATCACCGAGTACCACCCACACTGCCTTTCTTCCTGGCCCTGCCCTTTCCGGGGATCCAAACACCGGGTCATTTCCTGCGGCTGCATTGATTAGGTGTATTACAGAGCCTGATTTCATTGCAGTGATTTGGCTCTTAATAAATTTATACAAGGTACAGCAGAAGAAAAGTCTTTGGGTACTTCCGTTTCCCCAAAAGGAAACATGTAACTATTTTTCTGCACGATTTGAATTTTTACTGCTAATAAATGCCTGGCACTGCTTTTTGGTGCGATAGTTAAGTCCAGAGGGAGAGTGTGGAGCCTGCGAGTACATAATTTAATGCGAGCCTAGCATTTTAGTTCTGGAAGGGATCTCTGAGAGTTTTTATTTCAACCTCTTCATCGATTAGAGCAGAGGAATTTGGGGCCTTTATCATGCCTTGGTCCCCAATTTGTGTTGTGGGCTCCCTGCCTTCCTTGATGTACCTCTATTGGGATTTATAAAACTATTTCATGCCAGTTATCGAATGCCTTTCATGTCAGAGCATAAAGTGTCTGTCAGCTTCAATTGGAGTCCGTCAGCGGTGAGAAGAGGCCATTCACTGCATTTACAGTCCTCTGCAGGTTCCCTCCCCTTTACCCAGAAGATATACTTCTGATACCATGTGTAGAAATCAACTTTTGAACTTAATGATTCCAATATTAGAGGACTGCTGGATTACATCATTTTGAAAACGGAAAAGTTCTATAATGTAAAAAAAAAAAAAAACCCTTGAATGAACCATTCTTGGGGAATAATGCATACATCCCCTTGCCTCCCTCAGTCATCCCTTGACTCATTCCAGTGTGTGTGATATTCTTTAGAGACCTTGCAGGTTGCTTCCTGTAAGGTTATAAGCTCCCTGAGGTCCTCCTGCGGCCTCTAGCACATGCCCAGCATGCAGGGGGCCTGCTAAGTCTGGTGGCACGAGTTTAAGTAGACCATTCTCAGGGTTGATGGAAAAGTATGATCAAAAATAAAAAGCACCTTCCTTAGGCAATGTGAATAGTGTTTTGTAACCAGACAGAATTAACCCCACAAGACTGCATGATGAGGTAAGATTTGGTCTTGATTCTGAAGAATGGGCAGAAAATTCATGAAGACAGCTCTAGCAGAGGAAAAATAGTCCTCTTAAGAGGAAGGGACTAAAGAGAGAGAGATGAGGGAGAAAGCTAACTGTCCAGCGTGGAGATGGGCAGTAGGCTTCCCTTTTGTACGCTTACCCAACTCATAGCATAGCACTGCCACACCACCTCACTCCCCACACTTTGTGGGAGGGGCTCCTCAGTGGCCACTCTGTGCTGAAGCATCCTAACTGAGAGCTACAAGTGACTGAACCTAGGATGGACTCCTGACCCGAACTGGAAACTGGAAGAGGAACTTGGATCCCTGGATCTTTGTTTTGTGAGCTTGGGAGCTGAGAGGAGGACATCTCGCACCTGCCTGGAGTCAGGAAGGAGGATGGATAGCAGAAGGAGAGGAGAACGATGAGAATAGATTGGTGTTCCATCCCTGCAGCCCAGTCCCATCGTGGGGCCAGGTTACATTCCTGCCTGCATACCCCCTGCAGCTCCTGTGGCTGCAGCAGAGCCTCTCCTCAGCTCAGCTCTGGGTCGAGTGAGGCAGACTCTGCTATTTGCACCTAGGACTGCTAAGGAATGGAGGGGCCTCAGGGAAAAAAGCTAGCTTCCAGTTGCTTCTCGCAGCTTGTTGGAGAGGTCCGAGTTAGATCTCCTTGGTGGCCAGGCTTAGTGGCTTGGTCTTAGTGTGCCCAGATCAGTCTGTCACCTCTGCTATGGCTTAGAACCCTCATTCCATCTGGATTCAGAACCGAGAGAGGGGATTGTTGGTTGGATGCTTCCACGTTTATTTGATGGAGCTTAGATACCCAGACTGCATTCTGCACTGGATGCGTGAGTCCAGTAGGAAGACATAGGTGGCGCCCTTGTGATGAGTGCCCAGACAGAGGTGTGTGGAAGGCACTGGAGGGTGCGGGCAGGAGGAGCTGGTGTGTCTGAGGGGGCAGGGAGGGCATCACAGAGACTGTAACACAGAGCGGCAGCTCTAGAACTTGCCGGTGGACAGGGTGAGCAAAGGTAACAACAGGGCGTGTGAGGTTGGGAGGAGGATGACACCCTTGAGGAGGTGGGAAATTCTGTAGGCTTGAGCTGGTGGTGTTTGAGAATGAAAGGTAAGATTTGTTCACGGTCAGGGGCTAGATCATGAAGGTCTCTGTGAACTTGGCTGAGGCTCACCCTTTGTAGGTAGGGTGACTGGACTTCTCAGTTTGCCTGGGACAGTCCCAGTCTGTGCTATGAGCAGTGGCCCTCTTTCACTCTACAAGTGTCCAGGTTTGATAATAAATGATATCTTCAGAGTGACAGGGTGAGATTTTAGTCAGGGAGATGATGCAGGAGGCAGTGGATGGATCAGTATGATGGGTCAGTGAGCTTGACTGGAGGCAACATGAATGATAACTTCAGTAAGCAGTGGTAACAAAATTGCAGAAGAGAGTATTAATGGGAAAACTAGCAAGAAGATACACACGATAGGACTTTGTGAACCTATGACTGGGGACTGCTATAGGTAACTGAGTAAAAACAGGCTTAGTGGGATGGTATTGAGATTTTAGACATATGGTTAGGGGAACATGAGGCATTAGGCTGTGGGTGGTCTTTGAAGCCATCAGTGTGGGTGTGACTGTCCAGGGAGGGAGCGTATTGAAGAAGAAGAAGGAGGAGGAGGAGGAGGAGGAGGAGGAGGAGAAGAAGAAGAAGAAGAAGGAAGAAAGAAGAAGGAAGAAAGAAGAAGGAGAAGAAGAAGGAAGAAAGAAGAAGGAAGAAAGAAGAAGGAGAAGAAGAAGGAAGAAGAAGGAAGAAGAAGAAGAAGAAGGAAGAAGATGGAAGAAGGAAGAAGGAAGAAGAAGAAGAAGAAGAAGAAGAAGAAGAAGAAGAAGAAGAAGAAGAAGAAGAGGAGAAGAAGAAGAAAGAGGAAGAAGAAGAAGAAGAAGAAGAAGAGGAGAAGAAGAAGAAGAAGAAGAAGAAGAAGAAGAAGAAGAAGAAGAAGAAGAAGGAGGAGGAGGAGGAGGAGGAGGAGGAGGAGGAGGAAGAGGAGGAGGAGGAGGAGAAGGAGAAGAAGAAGAAGAAGAAGAAGTCAAAGACTAATCGTGAGGATTCCAGAGTTTAAGGGGAAGGCAAGAAAAGAGTCTACAAAGGATACTGAGAAGGACTAGCAGGAGAGGCAGGAGGAGATCTAAGGGTGTGGCCAGAATAGCTGCTATCATTAATTTAAGGTCTTGGGTGACTGAGGCACTATACTGGGCACTTCATGGAGCTGACTCTTTAAACCCTCAACAGCCTTGCAGGTCGCTAGCATTAGCCACAATTTTTGTGCTCAGAGTTTAGACATGTCCAAGGTTAGCCATTCAAGCAGAGTGGCAGATCTGCCTTTTTTCTAAGCCGTGTTCTTTTCTATCTCATGGCCCTGTGATTGCAGTAGAGAGGGAGGCTCCAGGGTCCAGGAAACCCTCCTCCTTCAGGTGGCCTCAGCAACTTGGGCAGATGCAAGTTGGGGGAACTTGGCCACTGCAGGTGCCAGTCTGAGGGGTGCTGCTGACCTTCTTTCTTGGCTGGCCCACTGGGCCGGCCACATAATGGAGACCTGGATAAAGAGGCTGTTGAAAATGGAACATGGAAAACAATGCCAGTGATTTAATTGCACTATGAGTTGTGGCCAGAAAAGGAGCCTAGCAACAAACTCATTTTCTGTTGGGCAGAAGACACAGAGGACCTACTATAATTAGTTCTGTTTTTTTTCCTTGTTGGCAAGTGCCTCTTTATTTTTTTCTTCTCTGAGTGCACATGATGGATCAGCTTTTATTTAAGGACCTGGTGTTAGAACTGTCACACTGCACTGTGAAGTGTTTATGGGGGTCCTTAGTTTGTATGAGTGTGGGTGCTCACCATGTCTAACATTTACTGAGCACCTACTGTATGCAAGGTAATGTAGGTAATGTACTTGAATATGGTGCCTGAATTATATTATTTACCTCTTGGCACAACCCTGTGAGTTAGGTAATATTATTATCTTCATTTTGCTGATGGAGAAACTATACTGAAGGCAGTTAGCAACTTGCCTCAGATCCATGGATTATAAATGGCAAATGAGGGGTTTGACTCCAACTTTCTCTGACCATCCCCAGTTATTCTCTACAACTTCCCTCATTTGCTGTACACTGGTATTGCATCCACTTAGTCTTCTTTGCCTGAATTTGTTCTTTTCTTGGAGGAGAGGGGTGGTAAACTGTGATTGTCCTTAAACACCCTGTTTAAGAAGTAACTGGTTGAGTGACTCCAAAGAATTAAAGCACCTTGTGCAGAGTCCTTCCTATTCAGTGGGGAGTAGCTGAAGTGGGGGAGTAGCTGAAGTGTGTGTGTGTGTGTGGGGGAATAGCTGAAGCCGGGAGTAGCTGAAGTGTGTGTGTGGGGTAGCTGAAGCCAGGAGTAGATGAAGCAAGGGAGTAGCTGAAGTGTGTGTGTGGGGGAGTAGCTGAAACCGAGGGGTAGCTGAAGTGTGTGTGTGTGTGTGGGGGTAGCTGAAGCTGGGAGCAGATGAAGCCGGGGAGTTTCTGAAGCAGGGGAGTGTGCAGGAGCATAATCAGGAAGTGAGTGCTCCAGACCCATCACTGACAGAGCTTTGTGCTTTTGCTTCTTTTAATGTGACATGAGGCTGTTTCTGAGACTCAGGACATTATGATGCCATCGAATGACTTGTGACCTGTAGGAGCAGCTGTAGGGACCATGCTTTTTGGCTCTGCTGAGAACTCTGCACCTACCTAGTCATGAGTAGGTAACTGCTCATCCCCAGAGATCTGGAGTGAGTAGCTTTTTAAGGCCAATGTCTTAACACAGACAGAGCACTTCCTTTGTTTGAGGCCTCTTGCTTATGGATTTTCTTTTGTCACCAGGGTGGCTCTATGCTTTCTTGCTAATGATCATCCAGGAGTCAATGGCCCATGCACAGTAGATTGGCATTGCCATTCATGAAGCATGAGACACAGCTGCCAGCCTTGTGTGACTGGAAGCCGAAGTCAGAGCCTCTGAGGTGATGACAAAGCTGGGCTTTTAGCCACTTCCCCGTTTCCTTCCTGTACACGAGTCTTCCTGCAAGTACACGTTTGCTCACTGGCCTGTGGAGCCTGGAGAGCCGTGGTTTAAGCCTGGTGGGCGGCTAAGACTGCTGATTGGATTTATCTTACTAAGTAGTGTGATTAGATGAAAGTTGGAATCACAGGTTTTGGGAGCTGAAAAGAACCTTGATTCAAGCCCCTTATCTTGCAACTGAGAAAGGCTGAAGCAAGGAGGTAATTTCCTCAGCTGTGTCTTTGAGGAGACTCAGAGGTCAAAGCCAAGGCAGCCCCCTGCCTTGTACCCCGGGTTCTTCTGCATGCCACTTTAGAGAGCTCAGTGGCAAATACTCTAAGTCTTGTCCTGTTGGCCGAGGAAACTGAAAAAGAAGATTCTAAAGATACTGGAGAGCTCTCATCAGTCTCCTGATGGACATTGGGTGGGTTCCTTTTCATACACTCTGATGTTGAACTTATGATTTTGCCTCACTTATTTCTACCCAGAATAGTTGTGACAAATGTGTAACCACTTTCAGGCAAGTGGACAAGGATCAGTTGTCATGTTAGAAAACTCCCTTGCTCTTCAGGTTATTACAGAACTATTAGTGCCCTCCGACAGCATGTAATAAATGAAGCCTCCTGAGTCTTGAATAGCAGTAATAAGTGCCTCATTTGCACCCGAGGATTTGCTGGCTCACTCGGCAGGATCTGGGTCAATAGACATCATTTTCATTAGACATTTATCTTTCTTTTTCCATATTAGACAGGCTTGTTTTTTTCCCTAGAATTTGCTTTTGGGGCTGTAGGCTTTGGGGGAAAAATTGGAAGATTATAAGAATAAAGCTGGGATCATATTTAGGTATAAAAATAAATTGTGACTTCCAGGGATCCAAAGCATTACACCATTTCCATTTATAGCTATACTTCACCATAATGAGGTTGAGATTCGGAATTCAATTCTGAGTTCTGTGAGATGACTGCTCATGAGGAAAGGTGCAGTTAGGCCTACTGAATGACACACAGGGAGGGTGGAGGGGCATTTAAAAGAACAATGAGGTTCAAATGGTAGAAGTTAACCCCTGACACATCAGAAGATTCTACACGTGAGTCCCAGTTACCTGGTCATTCCTATCTGTCTTGATTTTGCTCTTTGAGGAACACTCTTCTAATGGTATGTGTGCACATTGGCCCTGTAGTTATACTCATGGACCATGTAAACTGCCTCCCTCTGTCCCTCCCTCCCTCCGTCCCTCCACATGGACTGAATTGTGTCTCCCCAGACTTCACATGTTGAATCCCTAACCCCAATGCAACTGTATTTGGAGATAGGACTTTTAGAAGGTAATTGAAATTAAATGAAGTCATAATGATGGGTCCTAATTTAGTAGCATTGCTGGTCTTAAAAGAAGAGGAAGAGAGATCTCTTTTTCTCTCTGCCACGTGAGTACCCAGTGAGAAGCAGCCCATCCATGAGCCAGGACTTTACAGCCTCTAGAACTGGGTAATGCATTCCCATCATTCAAAAAGAGTCTAACTGGAAAGTCTAATTTCCACCCCGTCCCCTATCCATCCCATTTCTACTGTAACCTTTCCAGGGAACCATTTTTATTTATGTGTGTGTATGTGCACATGCATGCATGCACATGTATGTGTGTCCGTCCTTCCAGAGTTCTAGTTCAAGAACGAAAAGCAAAAACTAATGTGTCTCTTACTTCCCACCACTTTAAAAAAGAAAAGCTAACCTATTATAACACTCTATTTTGTCTCTTGCTTTTTTTTTGCCCTTTGCAACACATCTTGGATCTCTGTATGGATACGTGGGAGTGTCCCTACTCTTATAATATAAATAGGTGCACAGTATCCCATCTTATGAATATACCATAGATTAACCATCTAGCAAACCACATTTACTTTTTTTTTCCTCCACAGCTATTATCTTCTCTAGTACTAATGATTGTATTGCCCTTTAAAATTTACTTGCTTTTATACATATTTATTGCTAATTTAACCCCTGAATCTTTGCAAGCTACAAATCTCCTGTGAAGATATCCACATGCATCTGGGATTTCCGTCAATTATGTTCTCCTGAGCAAATCTCTTCTGGAGTCTTTGGACCATGGCCACTCTGGATTGGTCTCCTTTCAGGCTTGGGGCACAGCTGTCATTCTGACCTCTCTTGTCACCTATAGGAACTCACTTTGAGTTATTTAGGTGGAGCTCTGAGGGGCTTCTTGACTCTTGAGTTCCCTTCCCTCTCCTGTCTTTCCTATGCAGTCCTCCCTGTCTCAGGAAGTCAGGGTCTTATCCTGCAGTATTCAAATCCATCAGCAGCCCTGCCATTCTGTCTTTAAATACAGTTTGTTACTCCAATATGTACTTTGGACAAACCTCCTGCTCTCCATCTCCCCATCACTGTTGCAGGGCAGGCCGCCGTGGGCCCCTGCTGGGACCGGTGCAAGAGCCTCCCAGCTGCTTGCCTCCCTCCTTCTTGGATTCTTTCCCTCCCTCTCCCTCCCTCCTTCTCTTTCTTTAAAAAAGCTTATAATGCAGTCAGCCTTAAACAGGAAGGAAATCCTGACACATGTGACAACGTGAATAAACCTTGAGGGCATTATGCTAAGTGAATAAGCCAGTCACAAAAAGACAGGCATTGTGGGATTCCACTTCCGGGAGGCACCTAGAGTAGTCAGGTTCAGAGACTGAGAGAAGTGTGCTGGTTGCTGAGGCTGGAAGGGAGGGGGAACAGAGTTTTAGTTTCACAAGATAAAACAGTTCCAGAGATAAGTTACACAACAGTGTTAATGTATTTAACACTACTGAACTGTGCACTTAAAAGTAGTTTCGATGACAAATTTTATGATGTGTGTATTTTGCCAGAACTTAAAAAAAAATCTTAAAATGGCTACAGTTTTTCTCTTTGGGGTGGTCCTTATACTGCTTTGTGTGCTGTAAGCTAAAGAACTGTGCACCTCAAAGGGATGAACTGTATGGCACGTGGATGGCATCTCAATACAATTGTTAATCTCTTCTGTTGCTAACCACCTTTTTAATGACCATCAAGGCTGACACCATTCTGACTCAGTTCCAAAGGCCAGTTGTCATTCTGCTTAAAACTGAATTCCCTAGAAATAGCTTGGCTTGGTTTTGCCTACCCCTTGGAAGGTGGTAGAAGATCAGGAGTCAGGAGTCATGGGAAGAGGATACCATGATGGACAGAACTACCAGAGGTAGTTGTCTGAATATTTTAAGATGATTTATTTTTCTTGAAAATACAAAGTTGATACTGAGCACTAGAGAACCATCATGATGAGTCTGCTACAGGGTCTAGCTCTAGCCAACCCAGCGTTTTAGAACCAAGGCTTTTGGACCTATTTGTTATCCATGCACCCACCCACCCATCCATGAAAGGTTGAACCTCTCTGTCTGGCCCTGCATAATCTTTCATGATGTGGCGTTGAAATTGGGACAAATCATCTCAGACCTTCCTTGCTTGGTATAGTTAACATAGGAGTAAAAATATATAAAACACACAGGAATAACATAATAAGAATTGTTGCCGAATCCATATGAAGAAAAATCACAAAAATATATCGACTGACATAAAAAAAGACTTGAATAAATGGAGAGGCATGCTGCCACTTTCTCTCAGTGTGCTGGAGATGTCAGTTCTTTCCAAAATAATCTATCATTTTGCCCCATTGCAATCAACATCTCAGCTGGGGTTTTCTTTCTTTCTTCTCTTTTTTTTTGGGGGGGGATGTGTCAAATTATTCTCAAATTCTTGAAGAATAAGCTGGCTGGAATTGCCAAGAAAATGATTATAATGATGTATAATCAGAGGAGATTTGCATTCCAGATATAAAATGTACTCAAACTATGCAAATTAAGACCATGTAGTTATTAGTGCAGGAACATACTGGTGAATGGAACAGAATAGTTTTGAAAAAGAGCTTAATATGAAAAAGGGTTTTGTGCACAATTAAGGGGAAAGAGTGAATTATTTAATAAATTCTAAGTTATCTACTTGAAACACGTATGATTACAGCCTTTCCTCACATAATATACCAAAATAAATTTTGGTTGCATTAAAGGATTAAATGCAAAAATTATCATCATAAGAAAGAAAAACTAGGAAAAACTATAGATGGCCCCAATATTAGAGAAGTCAAAAGAAAGAAAATTTCAAAGTAGGAGAAAGACTGATTGTATGAAATGAACATTTCCAGACATCAGAAAACTTCCCCAGAAAGGTAAAATGCTGGTAAAAAACTATAAAAACACTCAAACAAAGGGTTAATTTTGTTAATATGTAAATAAATAAGAAGACCACTAAAACCATATTAAGGAAATTGGCAAAGGATGTAACCCGGCAATTAACAGCTAATTCATTAGCTAATAAGTACCTAATAAATATGAAAAATTATTCAACCTTTCAACAGCTCTCCTCTTACTTAAAGAAAGACATTTTGTATGATGGTCTGTATCCTGTATTTTAAGAACCTTTAAGATCCTAATGTTAATTGAAAACAGAGGAAAAATAGTATATCAAAATTTATAAAACAAATAGAAATATACAGAAATAATTGGTAAGACAGTCACTGAACATTTTTTTTTTAATTTTATTTATTCATTTTTTAGAGATGAGAGAGAGAGACAGAGAGAGAGAGAGAGAGAGAGAGAGAGAAGGGGGGAGGAGCTGGAAGCATCAACTCCCATATGTGCCTTGACCAAGCAAGCCCAGGGTTTCGAACCGGCGACCTCAGCATTTCCAGGTCGATGCTTTATCCACTGCGCCACCACAGGTCAGGCCGTCACTGAACATTTAATAGTGCTGTTGGAAAGAAAAAAATAGTTCTTGATTTGGGCTATTTATTACACCGTTGGTAGAAATGCAGATTGGTATAAGTTTGAATTAAAGCAATTTGGATGGTCTTATTAGGAGCCTTAAAACGTCAATGAGCAAATTGACGTCTATCTCAGAATTCCTCCAAAGGAATTAATGAGAGATGCAGATGTAGGTTCAACTATGAGGATTTGAGTCAGTTTTTTGATGAAAGTTTTAAACTTGGGAACAAACTATAAATTCCGAAATAGGGGGTTGTTTAAAGAAATTATATTCAATGTGCTTGATGCAATGTTTAATGATAAAACAAATGTAAGATTATAACTACAATATAATATAGTCACATTGTGATAAAAGATATGTATACTTAGAAAACACATCAGAAGGAAAGAAACCAGAATGTTAATTGTGGTAATATGTGGTCAGTGGGATTGTTGGCAATTTTTTAACTTTCTGTTCTTTTTTGTACTTTTATGTGTTTTCTATATTTTCTTCTTTGAGAATTTATTAGGTTTATAATTAGAACCCTGCCCTCTAATTATAAAATACTTAGTATTCAAATAAGTAATTCATTGATATTTCAGGAATTCTTGGGCTATTAATATTTGACTGTTAACGTTCTGAGGAAATGGAGGCAGGTAATCTTTTTTTCAACCACTTAAGAATTTGTACTTACTTCCTTGAGGTCTGACATTGTTTGGCTGTAAGACCTGAAAGGTAAGGACTGAAAGAGTTTCCATTTATCCTGGAGACCTATCGAGGATCATTGGAATGGGGGATGTGTTTTAGGAGTTGAAGTAAATTCTATTGTGAAGGGTTGAAGATCAATTTAGAGATGTCTCTCTTTTTTTTCAAATGACAGTTGACGAAGAAAGATAGATCATCACTCACTGCCTATTTGGAGGCTGTTCATGAACTGCTTTTAAAAACCAGTGCACGATTCGACAGCTTTTCTTCAGATGGCCAGTTTTGGTGGATCTATTTAATTAGATTCCAGCACAGCATCTATAGCCCCAGCAAACTCAAATAATTAAGCGTCATGATTTCTTGTGCATTATAAGTGTCAGTAAAATTGCTGTTGCAGAACAGATAATTTCTTTGGTAATTGCAATTTCCGTCACGAATTGTTTTGTCACTTATAGTGATTAGAACTTTGAAATAATTTCTTAAAATTAGACTTAATTGAATAAGTTTTTTTGTTTTGGACCTCCTATTCATTTTTCTCCATCCTCCCCCCCCCCCCAATTATTTGTGCTAGTTTACTGCCTTCAGTGAAGGGAAGGACACAGGCAAAGCTCTCAAGGAGCTAGGTGACCAGATTTGGAGGAAGGAGGGCCAGAACTCCTGTAGAAGGGAGGTACTGCTCTGTCTGGGGGTGACCCCTCTGGGAGCCTGCATGATGAAGGCTTCTGGGGGGCTGAGACTGGCCTATGCAGTCCACCAGTAACTGAAGCCTTTTTGAGGCATTTGTTGTGGTTCTTTAAGCAGCTCAGGTAGTAGCAGCATGTAGGACGTGGTACTGGCAGCTGAGTGGGGCCTGCCCACCCACTGATGACCAGCTGAGTAGGACCTGCCCACTGATAACCAGTGTTGTCATGTGGAAGACCTCTTTAGATGCTGCTGGCCACTTGGTGAGTTGTCAGTTTTTGAGAACTTGTGCTTAGAATAATCTTAGGTGCTGTGGATTCAAGCATATCTTTATCTCCTGCTCTCCTCTTGAAATAAAAATACTCCCTCCTTGCCTGGTGCATAGGACTGCATCTGGCCATCATCTTTCCTGCTGATCCCATGCACGATCCCCCCCCCCCCCCCGCGAGGTGTTCTGCCACCTCGGTTCACAGGGCTGTTGCCTGAAGTATCTCTAAAATGCCTTGTGTTTCGGCAATGAATGTCCTCATTCTTCAAGTGCAGCTCCAGTGCCATCTCTTCCATTGCAAAGCCAAGAACAGTGACTCAGACCTCTGAAGACCTTGTGTTGTTTCTACCTCTCTCTGGGGCAGGTGTTACTTTCTACCTTGCAGCGTGGGTCTTTGTGAATATCTTTTTTCTTTCTCAGAGTGGGAAGCCATTGAACTCATCTTTGGTTTCTCAGACAGGCAATCATACCCTTGTGCTGCATGAATGAATGCCTGTTAGACATGTTGATCTGGGACAAACCACAGTGAGGCAAGCATGGCAAGATTGACCCAGGGAGGTAGTCAGCCTGTGTGCAGTCTGACAACCTCTGAGCTCATTAAATAGTTTCTTATTTATTTATTTACCTATTTTTCTTCTTTTCTAAGTGAGAGAGACAGACTCCTGCATGTGCCTCGACTGGGACCCAACCAGCAAGCCCCTTCTGGGGCTGATATTCTGGCCCATCTGAGGCCATGCTCACAATCGAGCTATTTTCAGTGTCTGAGGTAGTGGCTCCATGGAGCCATCCTCAGCACCCAAGGCCAATGAGCTCAAACCAATCAAGCCATGGCTGCAGGAGGGGAAGAGAGAGAGAGATAGAAAGGGGGAAGGGTGGAGAAGCAGATGGTTATTTCTCCTGTGTGCCCTGACTGGGAATTGACCCTGGGACAGCCACACACTGGGCCAGTGCTCTACCAGTAAGCCAACTAGCCAGGGCCAGTTTCTTATTTCTAACATTATTTTTAAACTGCTTTTTTAATTAATTTAAAAAATTGTTTAAAAATTGTGTTAAAATATATGTAACATAAAATTACCATTTTAAAGTATGCAGTTTAGAGACATTAATTATAGTCAAATTAGAAGAAACCATCATCACCATTCATCTCCAGAACTTTTTATCTTGTGAACAGGAGCACTGTTTGTTTCTCCCCCTAACCCCTGACAGCCACCATTCTACTTTCTGTCTCTACAGAAAATTTGACTACTCTAAGTACCTTATATGCATAGTATTATATGCTTCTTGTCCTTTTGTGACTGGCTTATTTCACTTAGCATAATGTCTTCAAGGTTCATCTGTGTTGTAGCCTGTATCAGAATTTCATTCCTTTATAAGACTGAATAACATTCCATTGTAATCCGCCGCATTGTATTTATCCATTCATCTGCTGATGGACACTGGCTGCTTCCCCATCTGTCTGTTGTGGCTCACGCTGCTGTGAACATGGGCGTGCAGGTATCTTTCTGAGCTCCCGCTTTCAGGTCTTTCAGGTGTATATCCCGACATGGAATTGCTGAATAACATGATGATTTTATGTTTAATTTCTTTCGAGGAACCACCATAGAGGCAGCACCCTTTTTATGTTCTTACTAGCAGTTGTAGTTGTTTTCATTTCATGGAATGTGAGGACATCTCAGAGGAATGAAATAACTTGTCCGGACTCAGGTAGCTCTAAGTGGCTGAGCTGGATCATAACCCTAAGTGTGTCTTAGGTCAGAGGCATGTACTCAGTCATGCCCTGAGCCATGTATTCCAGGATTGTGTGGCTACAGGTGACAGAAAACCTCTCCTACAGTGGTTTAAATAGAAGGACTTACTTTTTCTTACTTAATAGTCTGGGCCCCGGCTAGCTAGCTCAGTCAGAGTGTTGTCACAAAACACCAAGGTTGCAGGTTCCATCTATGACCAGGGCACATACGGGAATGACCAATGAATGCATGACTAAGTGGAACAGCAAATGAATGCTTCTCTCTCTCTCTAAAACTCAACCAAAAAGTCTGAAGGGATGTAGCTGCTCTCATTGTCTCAGTGGCTCAACAGTGTCAACAAGAATGACTCTGGGACTTTCCCTTCCGACTTGCTCACCGCTGCCTGTTGGCAAGATGGCCATTACAGCTCCAAGCATCACATGGATGTGATGTGAAGACAGTGAGAAAAAGCAGGGCCAGGCTGGCTGAGACTGTTTTTTTTTTTTTAAATCAAAGCAAAATCTTTCCTAGAAGCCCTGGAACAAATTCCTCCAGACGTTGTGTGGCTGGAACCAGGTTGCACAGTGACCCCCTCCGTGAAACGGAGGCTGGCAGGTGGCTGACTGTTCGGCTTTCCTGGGAGGTAGGAAGGGGAAGGAGTTTGCAATGGCTTTTGGGCAGCCGCTCACAGCCTGCCACACACACACCGCTCGAGGACCCAGATCTGTCTCTCCTACTTAGACTTCTAAAGCCCAAAGGAGGGTAATTAAGCTCCTCTGTCTGATTTTAACTGGAAACAAATTTTACATCAAATTCTTCTCAGACTAAGGAAGGCATATACAGTAATAGTAAAAATCCCAGGAAAGATGAATAAAGGAGCTTTGTGGACAGGGGCTGGATCTCATCACTACTGAACCCCCATGGCATAGGATGGGGCTGGCAACGGCACGGGCAAACACTACCATATTTCCCCATGTACAAGATGCACCCTTTGCTGAAAAATGTGGGGTCTTAAAACTGGGTGCATCTTACACAGTGGTTTGTAGATGTTTTTACTTGCATTTACCACTTTTTCGCACTTGTTTTTGTGCTCATTGTTGAAGACAGTGATTTGTCATCAGACACAGATGAGGACAAGCTAATGGATGGGAGTTTTGACAGTGATGAGGAGTTTTATGAATTTTATGATGAATAGCACTTGAGTTCAATAACTTTATGTAATACATTTTTTTTTCTTCAAATTTTGGGCCCCAAAATTAAGGTGCGTCTTATACATGGGAGCATCTTATACATGGGGAAATACAGTAGGTGATTATGGCATTGGCTGAAACCTCCTTTTCATATGCTGCTGGTGGAAAAGCTTCCAGGACCTCTGGCTTCCCTGCATGGAGCTGCAGCAATCTGGGCATTGACTGAGCATGAGCTGGGATGATGGATTGTGTGCTCATGTGATGCTATGAATACATTCAAATCACAATTTAAATTTCTCATAAATATGTGGCTGGAAGAAATCAGTTAGCAGCAATGCCGCCTTTTTAGGATGGATCACCTGCCAGGAGTCTCTGTGTGCCGATGTTGAACACACGCCTGTGTGGTAAGATCAGTATTGTGTGTTTATCACCTTTATCGAACACTGTTTGTTCCTGCTGGGGGAGCAGTGACTGTTCATTATGCAGTGTTTTGCTGCCTTCCTGAGGCCTGGGCCTGATCGAGGTGGGCACACAGGAATCGAACATATGTCACAAGTTGTCCTGGGAACAGCGATATCTCAAATGAGATCACATGCTCCTGGTCCTACTCCCATCACAGGAGACACGTTGCCATATTTCACTTCTACTTCAACCTTGTGCAGTTTAAGTGGCAAATTCAGGATTTGAATACAGCTCTTTGGTCTCTGTGGTTTGGGTTTTATTCTCTCCTTTGGATTATCGTTGGAGAGTGGCTTAGGTGTCATTATGGGCTGAGGCTTGAGCTTGGATTAAGAGTCCAGAGGTTAAACCTCTGCTCTGACAAAGACGGCAAGACTTTGGGAAAGCCGGTCTCTTCTCAGGGCCTCAGTTTCTTCCTCTACTACAGGGCAGGCTGGTGGACGAGGGCACGTCAGACTCACCGAGCGCCCGCCACGTGGGGTGCGCTGGGCACTGGACAAGCTGAGCTCAGTCCTGCCATCATGGGGCTTCCGTGCTCGCAGAGAGGCAGCCACTGCACAGCACTTACCCAAATAAGTATTGACTTACCGTTGAGTGCCGAGTGCCGCAAAGGAAAAGGACAGGATGGTGAAATTTTATGTATTTTACCTACATATAATACATTTACTTACATAGCATCTATTTACAGACCTTCTGTTGTGTTCAGAGCACCATAGAATGTATATCGCAGGTAATGAGGGAGCTGATAGAACAGCGCGGGCTAGGGGTGGCCAGAAAGGCTGACCTGAGAAAGCTGTGCCTTAAGGACAAAGGGGAGTGGGAGCGAAGAGAGAACCGGACAGGGGTGGGGGGAGTGGAGGTAGGGGCACAGTCACACACTGTTCCCAGAGACAGCCTGTCTGAGAAAGTTAGACTCTGTGACATTTCAGGAGCTGAAAGGAGGAGACCGATCTGTGGGAACAGGATGAGTGAGAAGTGCAGAGAGACCGCAGGGGAGGCAGGACTAGATCCTCACAGCCTTGCGAACACCATATGGAGGTTTCGTGTGCACCCGAAGAGTAAAAGGAAACCATTCCAGGGTTTGAGTCAAGAGAGCCCTGATCACACGTACATTTTTGCAAGCTCGTTCCCATCACAGTGTAGAAAATAGTTTGTGGAGGAGGGGGCAAGAGTAATGTGCGGCCTCTGGGAGGAAGAGCATTTCGTCTGTCCCCATGGGCATTGCTCCTGGCGGGGACCCTGTGGCAGTCACAGAAAAAGGAGAGAAGTAAAAGGAGGGGGGGAGTCAGGAGGTAGACTCCATAGGATTTGATGCTTTACTTCAAAGTGAGGGATTTGGGGATCAAGAGGTATTGAGACAGTTCTTAGGATTCTGATTGGTCATCTAAGTGGGGGTAGGGCATGTCTGGGGGTACTAGGGGCTAGTGAGGAGGGCCAGGAGGGGTTCTGCGGGGCTGGGGCAGGACTCTGGGGGAGACTTACTACCTGACAGGCTACTCATTTCTCATGTGATTAAGGGAGAACAGAACTCCCATCCCATGAAAAGACAGCCTCAACCTTTACAGGGAAAGATGCAGAATGAGGGCGGATGGTGCAAACCTGGTCTTAGACCCCAGGAATGCCAGCGAACCTTAATTAAGTCCAGGGACCCTGAGAGGGTTGCATGGAAGGACTGGTTCCCAATGGCCATCCCTCCTCCTAACTGGCTCCCCGCCTGCCTTTCCTCCCACATGACTTTCTTTGTGAACACAGACGTGATTGTATTCTTAGAACCCTCTTGCTTAACACCTCTGAAGGCACTCTGTTATCTAAAGGACCCAACCGACGTCTCAGCTTCACTTCTCCCACAGTCCTCCCCACTTTCTCCCTCACCCGTGTGTGCTAACCCTTTTCCTAGCTGAATCCAGCCCAGGTGTAGAGAGGTTGGGGTGTCTGGTGGTGGTCCGAGGGAGCAGCTTGTGGTAGGTTGTAGCTTGGTTTATCCATGGAGAACCCAGAAGTGGACAGAAGTGGGAAACTCTGGGCTCTACAGTGTGGAGCTGTCACTCCAGCCCAGCAGTGATTGAGAACATGGACCCGCACTCTAGCTGGGGTGACATGACTTGCTTAAGGATCCCTAAGAGTTGCCTTTTATGGTGGCTTCAGTTGTTTCTGGTTCTGAGGTAGTTAGAGGTAATAGTGAGAGCATAGTTCTGAGACCCCTTGTTCTGGTGGGCCTCTTTACTGCACACTGGGGTCCACGGCTACCAAGCTCTGAATAGACATTTGTGAGAAAACAAGGGAGATCAAGGGGAGCATGGCCCTCCCTTGCTGCACCCTTGGCCCTCCCTCACTGCACCCTTGGCCCTCCCTCACTGCACCCTTGGCCCTCCCTCACTGTACCCATGGCCCTCCCTCACTGCACCCTTGGCCCTCCCTCACTGCACCCTTGGCCCTCCCTCACCTGTACCCTTGGCCCTCCCTCACTGCACCCTTGGCCCTCCCTCACTGCACCCTTGGCCCTCCCTCACTGCACCCTTGGCCCTCCCTCACGTGGACCCTTGGCCCTCCCTCACTGCACCCTTGGCCTTCCCTCACTGTACCCTTGGCCCTTCCTCAACTGTACCCTTGGCCCTCCCTCACTGTACCCGTGGCCCTCCCTCACTGCACCCTTGGCCCTCCCTCACTGCACCCTTGGCCCTCCCTCACTGCACCCTTGGCCCTCCCTCACTGTACTCGTGGCCCTCCCTCACTGCACCCTTGGCCCTCCCTCACTGCACCCTTGGCCCTCCCTCACTGTACCCGTGGCCCTCCCTCACTGCACCCTTGGCCCTCCCTCACTGTACCCTTGGCCTCCCTCACTGCACCCTTGGCCCTCCCTCACTGTACCCTTGGCCCTTCCTCAACTACCCTTGGCCCTCTCTTACCTGCACCCTTGGCCCTCCCTCACTGCATCCTAGGCCCTCCCTCACCTGAACCCTTGGCCCTCTCTCACCTGCACTCTTGGCCCTCCCTCACTGCACTCTTGGCCCTCCCTCACTGTACCCTTGGCCCTCCTTCACTGCACCCTTGGCCCTCCCTCACTGCACCCTTGGCCCTACCTCACTGCACCCTTGGCCCTCCCTCACCTGCACCCTTGGCCCTCCCTCACCTGAACCCTTGGCCCTCCCTCACTGCACCCTTGGCCCTCCCTCACTGCACCCTTGGCCCTCCCTCACTGCACCCTTGGTCCTCCCTCAATGCATCCTTGGCCCTCCCTCACTGCACCCTTGGCCCTCCCTCACTGTACCCTTGGCCCTTCCTCAACTACCCTTGGCCCTCTCTTACCTGCACCCTTGGCCCTCCCTCACTGCATCCTAGGCCCTCCCTCACCTGAACCCTTGGCCCTCTCTCACCTGCACTCTTGGCCCTCCCTCACTGCACTCTTGGCCCTCCCTCACTGTACCCTTGGCCCTCCTTCACTGCACCCTTGGCCCTCCCTCACTGCACCCTTGGCCCTCCCTCACTGCACCCTTGGCCCTCCCTCACCTGCACCCTTGGCCCTCCCTCACCTGAACCCTTGGCCCTCCCTCAATGCACCCTTGGCCCTCCTTCACTGCACCCTTGGCCCTTCCTCACCTGCAACCCTGGTTCTGCTTCTCTGTTTCTCCCAGAGGAAGCTGAAGAAACTCAACCTCATTTTTATAGAGACCTTGGGAAATCTGTGGGCACATCACATGCCCAGGCACCACAGGGCTTTCACTCCAACAGTGAACGGTATTTTAGTTAAGGTAATGCTGCATGCTCTAAGAGGTAAATCCCCCAAACTCAGTGGGTTAGGGGAAGGCTTGGCTTCCCGGAGTCATTCAGGTCATTGTCTTGGCTCTCATTCCACACTCATAAGACAAACTTCTGATTAGTGCTTTGGTCTCCTGAGAGGACCCACTCATTGCGAAGGGGCTCCATGGTGGGTGGCCAGCTCTTGATCATAGATGTTCCTGTTGTATATGAATATATAAGTGGACACCCTGAGTTATAAATCAGTCTCACTCTTGCTCAGCAGGATTGAGTTATTTCTGGGCCCACCGCTGCTGTAAATTGAGAACCAGGGCTGGCGTCAGATAACTTTTTGAAGCTCAGCCATAAAAAGCCCGTGTTTATTTTGCAGATGTCAGTTGCTCTCCAGGGTGTCTACCATGTCTGACAGAAGGGCGGGGATCCAGACTTCTCATTAACTGCCTCTGCATTTGGGAGTGAATCGTCAATAATCTGTTATGGAATGTATTGTACTTGATATGTAAAAAGGTTATGCCATAGTATACAGAGATTAAAAAGAATAAAACAACAATAATGATGACAGGCAGCTAACATTTATCGATCACTCATATTGGTTAGGCAGTGGAACTGCAGAGTACTTGGTAAGCTATGTCCGGTTGGCATTTCTATTTTGTGGATGCAGGAAACTGTGGTAATTGTTTGGAGGCGGTAATATGGAGATGTGGCCCAGGCAGAGCTGGATGGAGCCTCAGATTTTGGCTCTAGTCCCTGACTTCAGCGTAAGCGCTGGGCTCTAATGCGTTGGTGGGAGACTGGAAACATGCCCGGAGCTAGACTTCCTGACCCCATCAGTTCAGGGGTACTAATCAGACCCTGGTTCTTCTGGCAGCCTCGTTTCCCCCTGGAAATTACCCTTAACAACGTAGAAGAGGAAAGATGCACCCTAAAAAGGGTTTGAGGACTTGGGGAGGTTAACACGAAGGAGCTATTGCAAGTAGTAAATGTCTTGAAAATATCTAAACCAATTACGTGAATATTGCTTTCTAGTCTTTCAGAATGTAGTGTGACTGTTTTACCATAAAAAACCTTTTCTCCTTTCTATTGATAAATTTCCATGTAAAATTGATGCTTCAGGAAAAGACGCACCGTGTTATCCTGCGGTTGGCTATGCTCCCTGGCAAAATGGAGGGCCCTGCTCGGAGTAAGCAGCCCCCAGCCTGAGAAGCTTGGATACATGCTTGCTAAGCCAGAGGGTACGGATGTGTCCCCAGCCTTTCAGGAACTGGTGTGTGTGTGAGTATGGGCGGCTGGCAAGTCTTGGTACCCTGTAGTGCTGCGTTGTATAATGACTCATCAACAACCTTTAAGTTGCTGTTTCTTCAGACAAGGCAAACCATATTGCTTTTCTTGGAGGTGAATTTGGTCACAGAGTGCCAGGTTGCTCTATTTTGCAGGGCAGATTGGGAAGAATTTTGCATGGTGATACAGAAGATTCTCACGTGAGCTGAAGATGCTACGCAGTGGGATTTATCTGTGTTGGCTATTTCTGCTGTGTCTCCAGCATCCCAGTCTTTTGCCATACCAATGGCTTCATGGACTCTAGAAAATAAACAACTAGAGAAGATCAATAAATACATTAGTAATAAATGTGTCTCCACTAGGTAAGGCCATTCATTGTGCTAAGCCCCATCTTAAGTGTTAGTTTAAAATATTAGTCTTGTGAAGCATTGTAGAAATAGTTGATAGAAATGAGCAGCTGAGAATCTTTATAAATGTGATCTTTCATTCTTATGAGTGTAAACAGATCTTTTGGTAAACTTTTATAATAACAGGGAAGACTTCTTTTTAAAAATCAATTTTATTGGGGAATAATTTGCATGCAATAAAATGCACTCATTTTAAGTGTACAGTTTCAGTTTTAACAAATGTATACACCCATATAAATATCAGCACAGTAAAGATTTAGAATGTTTCTATTACCATAAGTTTCCTCTGGTCCCTTTGCAACCAGTCTCCCAACCTTGGGCAACCTGTTCTACTTTCTGTCACTGTAACTAAGTTTTGCCATATAAATAAAACCATATAGCATGTACTCCTTTGTGCCTGGCTTCTTTCTCTTAGCACATTTTTTACAAAATATTTATTCAGGTTATTGTGTGTATCATAAGCCTGTTATTTTTTATTGCTGACTAAAATTCAGTTGTATGAATATAACATAATTTGTTTACCCATTTACCTGTTTTTGGAACTTTGGTTTTATTTCCAGCTTGGGACCATTATGAATAAGGTTGCCATGAGCATTTAGGTACAAATCTTTTGTATCTGTTTTACTTTTTCTTGGGTGAATACTTAGGAATGAAATTGCTGAGTAATACTTACAGATCAATGAAACAGAACAGAGTTCAGAAATAGGCTCCCACATACATGATCAGTTTGTTTATTTATTTTTAACAAAAGTGCTAATATAGTTCACTGGGGTAAGGGCAGACTTTTCAACAAACAGTACTGGAGCAGCCAGATATCTGTATGGGGAAATAAAAATGAACCTTGATCCATGCCTCACACAATATTAAAAAACTTGAAATAGATTATACATGTAAACATAAAAATAAAATATAAAACTATAAAAGTTCTAGAAGAAAACATAGGAGAAAATCTTTACTACCTTGAGATATGCAAAGATGTTTTTGATAGAACACAAAAAGCAGTTATCATATAAAGGAAAAAATTGTCTTTGTCACAATTAAAAACTTATACTCTTTGAAAGACCCCATTAAGAAAATAAAAAAAAATTATATAAAACTATATAAATATATAAATGACATTACCAAGGTAATAAAGAAAGCAGTGCTTTATAGGCAAGTGTTAAAAAGTTAAAAATATTTTTAACAGGATAATTACAATAAGGAAAATAATTAATATATATGACAATGTTGATTCTGACAGCCCATGTAATTACCGTTTCCAGAAAATTTTTTGTCTTTGTGTAGATACGCATTTCTATCTGGCATAGTTTCCCTTCTGCTCAAAGTATTGTCTTTCAATTTTTTGTAGTTTAGGTCTGCTGGTAAGGAATTCTCCCAGCTTTTGCTTGTGTAAAAAGTCTTTATTTAATTTCAAATTTGAAAGACCTTTTTGCTGGGTATAGAATTCTGGGTTGACAGTTTTTTCTTTCAGTACGTTAGAGATGTTGTGTCTTTGTCTTCTTGTTTGTGTTGTTTTTATTAATAAATTTGTCCTTTTCTTTTTCTCTGTGTGTAACATACTTATTTTTCCTTGAGCCACTTTTAATATATCTTCTTTACCACCCATTCTGAGCAATTGATTATGATGTGCTTTCACAAAGTTTTATATTTCTTATGCTTGGAGTTCATTGTGGTTCCTGGATCTGTGAGCAATAGATTTTATCTGCTTAGATATTTGAGAGTGAACAAGATGACCTGAGATTTTAGAATATTTAGAAATATGTTATTTCTCAGGATTACCAAAAGAACAGTTATGTGTCTTAGCTAATGTATTTTCATTCAGTTGAATTAGCAGAAAAGTAAGTGGATGTGGTTCAGCAAAAGTTTTTTTTTTCCCCCCAGAAGCTGAGTTAATAGTTTTTCTATCTACTTAGTTTTTTGAGAGTGAACAAGATGACCTGAGATTTTGGAATATTTAGGAATATGTGATTTCTCAGGGTTACCAAAGTAATAGTTACATGTGCTAGCTAATGTATTTTCATTCAGTTGAATTAGCAGAGAAGTGGATATGCTTCAGCAAAAGTTTGTATTTTTTCCAGAAGCAAGATGGGCTTGCTGCCAGACTCTGGGTTCAGAAAATGAAGGCCTTCATTTTAATTTTGATTCATTTGGGAAATTGAGCAGTTAGAGATTTCCTGCTTTGGGCTTTCTGCCTCAGTGCTCATTGGGGTAGAGCTTCTGGGATATGGTGAAAGACTTGCCTAGACCAAGGAATGATTGTTACTTGTTCCATCATGGAGATCCAGGTAGTGTCCACTGCCCAGGAGAAGATGAAACCTAGCTGATTCCATCAGTGAGGTTCCTCTACCTGCTACTTTTGGTGTATGTTGCTCCACCCTGGGCCTGTGGAGTTCACAGTGCTCCCTCAACTTGTAGCTTTTAACAGCTACACAAACACACAAGTTGGATTTCTCATCCTCTCTCACAAATCATGATTAAAAAGTCAGCACAGAGGTTTACCAGTAGCACTGATTCAATTCAGAAGTATCTGGGTGCTTGTAATAGGAAGGGACTTGCTTTTATGTTAGGAATCTCAAAACCTTTGGGACATTCTCTACTCATCCCACCCTCTTCCCTAATCCAGGACTTATCCATACATCTATTTATATATTTATTCCAAAATACCTTTTTTTTTTCTGGATCTATTTGAAATTTAACCACCAAAGTGGCTCTTCTCCTCTAATTAGGACTTAGAAATGTCACTGTGTGTCCTCTCTTCTGGTTTACTTATAACTGCTAGTTCCCAAAGCTGAATGCTCTCCTGGTCCTAAGTGAATGTTCATTTATGGATTCAGGCCAAATTCTGACTCAAGGAGGCCTGTGGTAGAACAGGCTTTGATCAACAAAACTACGGCAGACGGGGACAGGATGGGACACCCTCCCATTAGTGTGGTGGTGGGGGAGGGGGCACTGGAGGGTCGCCTTTTACTCCATAGGCAGTATTTTCAGCTTTAAATATAAAGTCTTGGAAAATATTTTCCAATACCTCCCAGGAATATGGACTGTTTATTTTAGGAATTACTGAAAATGTAAATCTCTGTTGTTGTTTTTCCCCCAGTGATGTAATTGATAGTTAGACACACGGTCACATCCCAATCTAATAAAATTTCTCCAGCACTAAATCATGACCTGAAGGATATTTTCAATGCTTTGCCACCAGCAAGAGAATGTCTTGCATTTAATCTAGGGAAATGTAAACAGAGCAAGCATTCCTGTTCCTTCAGATTTTAAAATCATTAATAAAGATGTCTTTACTCTCAAAGGGAAGGGTGGTGAGCAGCCACATTTTTATTATTTTACCGAATAAGTGAATTTACCCAGCACATAAATTAGCAAATACATTTCCTCCCTGCAGCACATGTTGACATTTTCCTGCAGATGGCTCAGCAGAAGGGGAAATGAGAAAGGTGGTTGGTGACAAAGGACAGGCATGTTTGGTCACTGTCTTGCACCATGCAGAGACACTGTCCTACCTGCCTGTCACCCAGCCAGTGGGCTTGCTGGGAGGAGCAGGGCTTGAGGGTAGGCACTGTCTTGGAGGATGGAATAGGGATAGGCAGGAGGTCAAATCTGCCTGACCCCTTAGAATTAACTTTTCCTCTTCTATATTAAATTTGTTCATACTATTATGAGTTGCACAAAACATATTCTGTGTTTCCTTCTCATTTGGAATCATTTCTCGTAGCTTGCCTGCAGATGATTTTTCCTTGACCCACTAGGTAGGGACAGGCTATTGGACGTGCAGGTGCTCAAATTTTGGTTTCAGGCAAATTAGAGGCGGGATTTTAGGGAGAATAGGTGAGTGGAGTGCGGAAGTAGGTACAGAGAGCAGTAAATACAGCCTCTTGTCTTCTGCAGACTTGATGGACTTTTGTGATTGACAGACCGGTCATCTGTGGGAACAGGTATAGGCCCAGTGTGAGTTGTTTGGTGTTTCAGGATTATGAGGGAACGTCTGTCTGAAGGCAGAAGGTTCTCACACAGGATGGTAAATCTGGGTCTGATACAGCTCCCTCCAAAGGTCGTGGTTTCAGAGAAGCAAGCCTGTACCCGAGGTTCTGGTTGGAGGACTATGGTTTGTGCTCAGATGGGACGGAGTTTCTTTAAGGGGCTGGGGATGAGCAGGTGTGGCAGACAAGAACCTTCAGGAAGACAGGACAAGATCAGCTGGAGCTACCCAGGTGAGTAAATATAAAAGTATCTACTCACCCATTAATTATCAACTTAAAGTGTTCAATATCAAAACAGTTTTAAAATAAGTTAGTGCAATCATACATTGTGTTGTATATGCTTGTTTTTTCGGTTGTTATTTATTATTATTGTTATTTTTATTTATAAGCCAAAGGGAATCAGTGTTCCTAGGTGCAGTTCAGTATTTGTATTGGGATTTCATGTTTAGAATGTAGAGTCATCCTGGGGGAAAGAGGACTCAAGGTGGATGAGAGCTATCCCTAGTCCATGAGAAGCAGTCTAGTTATGTACTGAGCAGACTAGTCTGAGGAGAAAAGAATTTTGAACTAATGTCTTCAGTTAAAAAATGAGGTAAGAGTAGCTAGTGCTCCCATAAAGAATTAAATAGGACGTCGACTCTAAAGTTTTGGTGTAGCATCCGAAAAAGTGAACTCTTCAGATTTTATAAAAATAGAATCAGATATACACAGTGTATTCATAAGTAACTAGATTTTTGAAAGTCTCTTGTTAGGACATACAGGTAGAGTCCAATGACCAGAGTATACTTAGACTGTGATTTATTTTCCAAGTCTTCTGTTGAATGAAATTTAGGGCCTTTGCACTGTCTCCCTTCACAGGGCAGTGGAGGACATCCTTGCACGGATACCTTCGTGCACTTGCCCACTGCTCGGTGGGATGGCAGTACCACTTCTTGTGCTATGGCCTGTGAAAAGGCTGCGTACAAATCTGCACGGGTCGTGGGCCCAGGAAGAGACTCACTGACACTCCCAGGCTCCCTCTGATGCGGGGAATTGGCGACGGTCTGTCCTCTCTCTGTGTCTCAGGGAATTGATAGGATTTTTTTCTGTTGTTCTGCAAAGGACATTTTCCAGGCAGGGACCTTGTGCTTCCCCTGTGGTTGCCCCTAAGATAAAGTGGACAGCCACACGATTGTTCTCAGATCCCTTGATGTCAAGTGGCAAATCGTGTTGGGGAAGTAGTTCCCCTTCTTCAGCTATTTCCCAGGAGCTGCCTTTTTCAGACTTGTCAACTGTGGTACGGAAGCCCCACTAATTTTTCGCTCTGGCCCAGCTTCTGTAGGACCGCCAGATGTTCACTTGGTGCAGAGCACCCCAGCTGGCAGGATGGGGCACCGGCCTCAGCTCTGCACCAACTGCGAGTCAGGGGCCCCAGGCAGGATGGGCCTGTGGGATGCAGACTGCTCTTTGATGAATTAGCAGCTGTGTCCAAGCACAGTGGGCTCTGCGGTGCTAGGAGATGCCTGTCTGGTGAGGGAAGGAATAGATGAGGTGGCTGCTCCGTGGGGCTCCCCCACTCCATCTCCATGACTCAATGTGATTCCCAACTCTGTCGTGGGGATGGGTGGAGTATCTTGGGGATCATCTGGAGTTAGAGGGCCTCTTTCCTGTATTGCTGCCCCTTGGAGGCTGCATTGCCCCCCATATCTAGACTTTGCTGTGGGGATGAGGGCTGGAGAAAGCAGTGGAGACTCATAGTCAGCATTTTTGTTTTTTTTTAGGTCCAAATAGGTCTTTCCTTCCCTTCCTTTCCTTTCCTTTCCCTTCCCTTCCCTTCCCTTCCCTTCCCTTCCCTTCCCTTCCCTTCCCTTCCCTTCCCTTCCCTTCCCTTCCCTTCCCTTCCCTTCCCTTCCCTTCCCTTCCCTTCCCTTTCCTTCCCTTCCCTTCCCTTCCCTTCCTTAGAGGGTTACAGCCATGGGAAGAAGTGAGACTTTGGTACTCTGGAACCTGTCACATTTTTTTTTTTTTTTTCTGAAGCTGGAAACGGGGAGAGACAGTCAGACAGACTCCTGCATGCGCCCGACCGGGATCCACCCGGCACGCCCACCAGGGGGCAATGCTCTGCCCACCAGGGGGCGATGTTCTGCCCCTCCGGGGCATCGCTCTACCGCGACCAGAGCCACTCTAGCACCTGGGGCAGAGGCCACAGAGCCATCCCCAGCGCCCGGGCCATCTTTGCTCCAATGGAGCCTCGGCTGCGGGAGGGGAAGAGAGAGACAGAGAGGAAGGGGGGGGGGTGGAGAAGCAAATGGGCGCTTCTCCTATGTGCCCTGGCTGGGAATCGAACCCGGGTCCCCTGCACGCTAGGCCGACGCTCTACCGCTGAGCCAACTGGCCAGGGCCAGCATTTGTTTAACTTGTTGCTGTTTGTGACATTCTCAGGTGCATGGCTAGAGCCTCCCAACACCTGTGTGACAGCCACAGGGCCCTATTGTTGTTGGCCCCTTTATGGATGACAAAATAAAACTTGTGAGGGGAAGTGTGTCATCCAGAACTCAGAGTGGGAGTAGCAAAGTGGGAAGAAGCCCCAAGTCTCTTTGCCCTGAGTCCAGGGTACATTCTAGAACATCATCTTTGTTACCCAGAAGGATGGTATTAAAAAGCCAATTTAATCATGTCTTTCCTCTTCTAGAAGTCCTTCAGGGCTCCTTTTTGCCTTTAGAGTAAACTCTTAAGCAACCAAGGCCCCTGGGTAGTGTGCTTGTCTCCCTGTGTGTCCCTGTCATGATCATTCTCCCGCTTTCACAGTCATGCTCTGGCCATGGAGAGCATGCTCTGTCTTGCTTCCTGCCCCAGGGGCATGCTCATCTCTGCTTTTCCCTCTCTCCGTGAATAATCAGGACCCCTCCTTCGGGCCCTGGCTCCGAGGCCCCTTTGTCTGGAAAGCTGTGGCTAACTCCTGATCTGGGTGGACTAGCTCTTCTCGTGGCTCACACAACACCCCCTTTCCCTTACATTGTGCTGGTATGTGTCCCCCACTGGGCTCTGTGGGCAGGGACTGTGCTCCTGCTGTTCTCATCCTCATAGGACCCAGCCCCTGTGTGTTGCCCTTACAACGGGACCAGGTAGAAACCTTCCTCCGGGGATCCACAGTCACTGGTATTGAAGAGCAAAGGGATTTGTGACTTGACTCTGGGTATTATCCAAAGCAAGATTCTAGGAAACATCCCTTTCTGTGGTCCCCAGACTTGGTATTCTCATCTGTGAAGCTTGGCATTCTTCTCAGGGTGGCATTTCTTCCCGTTCCTGCTATGTGCACCCCCCATGCCTTCCCACCTCCAGCTGTACACCTCATTGTAGCCTCTGTCTCCACCCGCCTCTGAGGAGAGAAAACTGCTCTCCCGGGTGTGTAGGATAACTCCAACTGTGCCCCGGGGGGTGCCGTGAGGGCTGGTGACGTGCTCCCCTTCACCTTGTGGCGCTTGGGGCTGTGAACGCCACCAGCGCCCAGCTTGCTCGCCTGCTGTCTGTGGTGTGTGCTAGGCTTGTGGGGCTCAGTCTCTCTTTCATTCTGTTGGCTCTGTTAGAATGCAGACATGTCTTCTTGGCCAATTATCCAATGGGCAGAACATGGAACTTGTTTGGAATAATGAAACTAATGACAGAACCCTACATCAGTGATCCACATGGCCACTGAGACTGCTATCAAAAAGCAGCCTGTCCCTGCTTCCTGTAGCCGGGCTGCTCACACTGTCTGAAAAAGGCCCAGGTGTCACAGTAAACCCACATGGCCATCAGTTTCCAAAGGCTGGTTCTTCCTCACATCTTGATCAGTTCTTAAAATTAATTATCATCCGGAATAAGTGAAACTATACCTCGTAACGATCTTTTTAAACACAGGCGCTGTGGTGAAGCTCCCAGATAAGGGAAAATGTATCGGCTGGAAGATGTTGTAATAAGCCAGCAGAGCACCTTGATTAAGTGCCCGTGAATGTCGAATAGCAGGAGCGTGGTAACAAGAGGGCAAGATGGGAAGACTTGAAAAGGCAATGAGGCCTGGGTGCAGTGATTCGAGATGCAGGGAGGACCATCAGAAAGTAACACACAACTGACTTCACCAACCCAGTGATTGCTAACCCAATAGCTAGTCTTCCGCGAGCAGCTGCTGTGATGCACTTAATGTGTGCTCAGTGCTGTAGATGTTTTATCTCAACCCACATGAGGAGGATCCTGTTCTGTTCTATTTTACAGAAAGGGAAACAGAGGCTCACACAGCTCGGACACGGTGGACAGGGGACATGAGTGCAGCCGTGCTGTGAATCACTAGGTCAGACCGCCTCCTGTAGATGACCTCTGGCCATCAGCCAGTCCCACGCAGGCTTGGGGGTGGCCCTCACCACCTGCACACTGCTCGTGCACCCAGGATCTCCCTGAACCCAGGGCTCTGTCCACCTTTCTCCCCGGGGCTGTGAAACACATAATTCCCATGATGAGCATAACGAACAGGACGTGAACATACCTCTTTGCTTTGAATGAAGAAAGGAAAAACTCCTTTTGGGGCATGGGGAGGTGGGCAAGCATGTCTTGCACTTCCTGGATGGAGTTGGGGTGGGTTGTTGTAACACTCGTGAGATTCTGGGGACCTTCAGGTGGCCAGAGTTCCATCAGACTTGGAAGTTCCTGTGCAGAAGTCTGATTGCCTGTGTTCTAACGTGTGTGTTTGGGAACGGGGCTGGGAAGGAGATGAGACTGACCTTCATGGAACATCAGTTGTGCGGCAGTCACAGTTCTGGGACCTGTGTTCCCACCACCCAGGGTGGAGCGTGGAATTACCCTTCCGGCTCAGAGAGGCTAAGAAGCGTGGTCAAGGCCACACAGCTAGGAAGTGGTCGTGCTGGTGTGTCCTCCAGTCTGTCTCATGCCAGAATGCATGTTCTTTCCTTGATGTCTTGTTTTATTTTCTTGGGGAATCTGTCTTTGTTGGAGGCTGGTGTCCTTTACCATGACATAAAATCAGAGACTGAGCTGCAAGTGACTTTCAAAGTCATGCAGCCTAAAAATGTAAGTGGGGTCTGAGGGCGTAAACCTGTTTCTTACACATTGAACCACATCTGGGAGCATAAGGCCTTTCCCCTCTTTCTTTTCTTACTATTTTTCAACAGTGTATTGGAATAAAAGACAAACTTTCTATTCCTGAGGAAGAGAGCAAGGAGTGATGTGTTTCAAGGTCAACACTAGTTAGTATTGCATCCCAGAGGTGGGACTTACAAGGTGAGAATAGTCACAGCAGAGGGTGTGGTTTCTCTTTCCTCTTTGACATCAGTGGGCTGAGGATCCTGACTGAGCCATGTGAGAGGAAAGTCAGGCATCCATCAGTGTGTATCCCTGTCTGTCTGTCTCCTCTGCTCATCCTCACTCTCTTCCTTCGTGTGGCAGCCAGAACAGACCGTCGTGGTGGAGTGGGGAGACCTAGCCACTCTGCCTCCTGTACTCCATGCCGAGTGCTGGGGACACAGCAACAAATGACACAGACAAGGCTTGTGTCCTCATGGGACTTACGGTCTAGCAGGGAAAATAGACAGTAAGCCAGAAAACAAATAATCACACGTTTCAGACAGTGGTAAGTGCTGGGAGGGACATAAATCAGGATGAAGTGAAATAACCTTCCTGAGAGATGAAGCGGCATTCGCAAAGCCTCCAAGGTAAGCAAGAGGGCAGCAAGGAGGCCAGTGTGGCCGGAGCAGAGCCAGTGAGGGAGAGGGGTGAAGAGGTGCATGGGCGCAGAGCCGCAGCAGGGTACCTGGCAGCAGGACTCTGGATGCCGTTTCGTGCTCAGGGGAAGGCAGTGATGGATTTTCGGGTAGGGTGTGATATGTGCTTCAGATATTCTCACTGTCTCTGTCTCTGCTTTCCCCGATGCTGGTAGGTGGACAGTGAATTGCAGAGTGAAAGACCTTGAAATGCAGTTTTGTGTTGGGGCGAGTGATGAGAGTTATCCTGGGTGATAAGAGTTCTCTGTGTGGTTTAACCTTGATCACTGGTATTTTATGTTGAGGTTTGGACTCAGAAAGTAGTGTTTGTGCTTTTTTGTTATAGATTTTTCCCTAGGGGCCTTGACAAAGTACAGCTGCCAGAAAAGTGGTGTTCTGCTGTGACCCCTAGTCACACCACTGCCTTCAGATCGTGGGCTGGTGGCCACTCCTGCCTGGCCTCACTGCTCCTGCTGAGGCCCACTGGAGAAGGAGGATGTGCCCAGATAGGACCTAGGCATCCTTGAGTCACTATTATTGAATAATTCGCTGACAATCACCACTTCCCCTATCCGGGGCACCAGCTAGTAAGTGACTACAAGAGCCTGGGGTCCTGGGTCAAGGCAGGTGTTATTTTACTATAATGTCCTGCCCTCTGGGTTAAGCCTGTCACCTTGCCCTGTCTCTGTCCTCTGTCTCTTCCTAAGTTTCTCCCCAGTTGTGAAATTTCGCTTAAAGTATAAAAAGCACAGTCTTCTTACCTTTCCCTCAAAAAGAAAAGAAAGAAAAGATCAATTGCACTAAAATTGCCTGTTGTCCTTGGACAGGAGCTGGTTTAAAGTGACAGCTATGAAGTTGAAGTAAAGATCTTATATCTCTTTCCAGACTATAAAATTGTGTCCTGCTCCAGTACATATTTCATCGATATAATTAAGCTGTTAATTCTCTGTGAGTTTATGTCCAACCCATTTCCGTCACATCCCGGGGTGCTGTGAATGCTTCACAGTGTGTGTGGGGGCTCCATTCAAGGCCCAGCTCCGCCACTTAGTAGCTTTGGGCCTTACATAAATCGCTTCCTTCCTGTGAGCTTCACTGTCCTCCACGTGAGACTGATGCAGCAGCGGTGACAGCCGCACTCGGGCTGTTGAAGCACTTAATGAATGATTCATTTAATCCTCTCAACTGCCTTGCATGGCAAGTGCCACTTTTATTTCCACGTCACAGGGGCCAGCACTGAGGCACAGTTCTCTCACGGGTCTGAGGTCACGCGGCTGGGAAGGAGCAGGGCTGGGTTATGCGCCTGGCACCTCACTAAGCCTGACTCTCAGAGCCCTCCCTTAGAGACTTCAGGGGCAAACTGCATGCGTTGTCCTTATCACAGGCCCACAGCCTGTGACCTTCCTGCCCAGCTCCCCTAGTTCCGAAGGAGCATCCCCTTGGAAGCCTTCTAAGGTAGAAGGGCAGAAACTTTGAATCCAATGGGCTCCTGTTGATGGTGACAGTCTTTGGCACTTGTGCTCAACATGAATTATGTGCTAAGCCTATCGGTGTTGACAAGGTACAGCTTCCAGAAAAGTACTGTCCCACCCTGACCCCCAGTCACGCCGCTGCCGTCAGGATGGCGGCCACTCCTGTCCTGGCCTAACTGCTCCTGTTGGGAGTCCTCACTCACGGACAGGCTCTGCAGTCCTAGAGTTAATGCCTTCCTCCAGATGTCTCTAGTGCTCATGGTTTTGGCACAGGCATAGAGTATCTGGAGCTGACACCAATTCCCTGTGTCCCTGACTGTGACTGTCCCTGAAGGAGGCTGCCTTTGCAGGATGCTTGGCCTTTGGGTGGCGGTATCTATCCCTGGCGAGTCTCCTTTTGGGGGCTGGGCTCCCTGAATGGGGAGACCGTGGCTTCTTATTTTGCCTCCGAGGCTGTGGACATTGTCTCAGCGGGACCAGGACAGGAGCCTGGAGAGCCTGCCTAGGGCACTGAATTGAGCATTGATGGTGCCAGGCGACTGCCCGGCTACAAAGGCTCCTGTTTCCTCTCTCCTGTCAGTTGCCTGGGCCTGATTGGTGAACCGGGAGAGCTGGGGCTTGGCCGCTGCCGGAAGCCTGTGGGTTCTGGAATCCCAAATGTGTCCTGAGGCTGCACGGCTGGTCCTCAGCGCAGTGTGGCTCCTGCTTCCTTTCCAACCACGAGTGAAGACAGGTCTCTCAAATTAGGAATTTAAACGTATTTGGCTAAACTGGGGAAAAAAAACCTTCTTTCCTCTGCCCTCTGGAATCTGGGTCTTGTTCGCAGACTTGTTCCTCTCGGTCCTTCTTCCTGGGTATCTGGGGGGGTTGGGTGGAGGTGGCAATTTGGAGCCTCAGAGTGCCCCTGCGGGAGAAACAGAAGGAGCCCCCTTTGGCCCGGTGGGGATCAGGGCAGCCCTTGGCCTGTCCGCGGTGAGTGGGGTGGGACTGGGACTCACCCCTTTGCTGCCCCAAGAGCACCCTCCTTTCTGCCCGGAGGAGGGGACACGAGAGGGCGGTTCTGTCTTTGCTCTCCACCTCCCATGCCTGGCCTTCTCCCACAAAGCGCCCCACAAGCTTCTCTCCCCTTTCAGACTCTTTTTTTTTTTTTTTTTGTATTTTTCTGAAGCTGGAAACGGGGAGGCAGACAGACTCCCACATGCGCCTGACCGGGATCCACCCGGCACGCCCACCAGGGGGCGATGCTTTGCCCATCCGGGGTGTCACTCTGTCACAACCAGAGCCACTCTAGCGCCTGGGGCAGAGGCCAAGGAGCCATCCCCAGCGCCCGGGCCATCTTTTGCTCCAATGGAGCCTCGGCTGTGGGAGGGGAAGAGAGAGACAGAGAGGAAGGAGAGGGGGAGGGGTGGAGAAGCAGATGGGCACCTCTCCTGTGTGTGCCCTGGCTGGGAATCGAACCCGGGACTTCCGCACGCCAGGCCGACGCTCTATCGCTGAGCCAACCAGCCAGGGCCCTTTCAGACTCTTAATAACGTGTATTTCAGCTGATTTATGGAGCTAAGATAAGCTCATTATTCGAGTTGTCAGTAATTATATGAGGGGATTGATGAGGGGATTTTCCTGTTCATTCCCTTGCATGCTTGCAAAGCCATTCCAGGTTGATTGTGCATTCTTGACCCACACAGTGATGGATTTAGATACTAGTTCCTTTCCCTTCAGGAGGACTTCTGATCTCTGCATCTTTCACTTTGTAACAAGCTTGTTGTAGGTGGGCTTTCTGATGACGTTTTCTAGCACCACAGGTGACACAGACTCCCCACGTCTTTGATAGGGTTTGTTAGCTTTACTTTCCTAATTATTAAATGTTTACTGAGAGCATCAGCTGGAAGGACTTCAGTCTTCTGGCTCCTGTTGTTAAATGCTTGCGGCATTTGCAGCCAGATTCAGAGTGAGTGATGGGGTGTTCTTGAAGATAAACCATATGCACCTGGAGATGTACCTGTGGATAGTGCTGATGCACTGTAACTCTTCGGATGATAGCTGGCCAGTTTGCAATGATTAATTGGACTGTTAGCATAGGTGTATCAGCGTTGATAAACCTCTGGATTAAATTCAGCTTGCGCATGTGTTTTGATTGGCCTGGACAGTATGTTAAAAGTGCTTTTGGAATTCGTTAACATTAGAAAATTAGAAGATGTCATCCAAAACTCGGTATATCTGGATTTTCTGTTTTTCTTGGAAAGTCCTTAGACACAGCCTTACTGATCACAGTCCTTTATGGAGATTGTTGGTTGTTGCTGTGTGATGCTTGCTGTTCCGATGGAGCATGTGTACATGCTTCGTCTAGCTTGCTTCTGTTTGAAGCCGATCAGCTTTGTTCATTGAATTCATCGGTTTGGCCCCATCTGGCATTGGAGTTTGTGACTCCAGGACCAGACTAGTGATTTACTTCCAGGACCAGTGATTTACTGTTCATCACCCGAATGCCACCCTGCCACCCTTGCTGGCTCGAGCAGACATCTCTGACCCGATTAGTGCGGACACCTTCCCAGTGGTCTGCTGTGGCTACCTGGGCATCCTCACTGCTTTGCTTTTCCCTGGTCTGTCCTCAGCGCAGATGGCAGATCCAGCCAGCATGTCAGGTCATTTCACGCCTCTGCTGACAACTTTGCTGTGGCTCCTCGATTCCCACAGAGGAAAAGCCAAAGCGTGAACCGTCCCATAGGCCTGTCCTGATCAGCTTCCCCTTGCCTCTCTGAGCTAGGCCCCTTCTCTTCACTCACTCCATTCCAGTCACACAGGCTGTTCTCCACGTATGCCAGACCTCAGGGCCTTTGCCCAAGCTCCCCAGAAGCTCCTCCAGATATCTGCTTCCTACAGGTCGTGGCTCAGATCTCACTTATCAGGGAGGGCTCCCTTCACCATCTTAGTATTGCATCTTACCCACCCCTTTCTATCGTTCTCATCCCCTCTCACCCCATTCTACATTTTCATTTTTTTGAAGTGCTTATTTCCTTTCAACACATTGCATGCTTTTAAAATCACATTTATTGTTTGTCTTTTCTTTCTGCTAGAACATGAATTCAACAATGACAAGGATCTCTGCTTTGTTCAGTTTTATCCCAAGCATCTAGAACAATGCCAGGCACTCAGTAGACATGAATAAATGTCTGTTGTTGGAATCATGGAATGTTTTCCAAGAATTTTAAGGTGCTTGATACTTAGAATGATGGAAATTGGGAGTTGTTTTGTCTGAGCATCCACCACCCAGAAGGTAGGATCCCCGAGGAAGTGGCAGTGTGAGTGCCAATGGGCCGGAGCTGTGAAGCCTTCCCCAGGGTCTTGTTTCCTCGGTGGTCCTCTTGCTCTTTATCTCTTCCTCTGTAATTGAAAATTAAGGTGGCAGCATTTTATCCAGCAGAGCAAAGAGGAAATGAAGATGAGGGGGAGAAGAAGGCATAAATGTAGGTGGTTCCAGTTCAGAGATTATCTAGCTATGTGACCTGGGAGTCAGTGTTGCCATCTGTGAAATGGGCCTGTTATTTAGGTCAGTGTTTCTCAACTGCCAGTCTGTGGATTGGTCCACCAAAAATTTCATGCTGGTCCGTGAAAGAGTTAACCCTCTGATGTTGTATGAAGATGATAGAACTAGGGATCTTAGTCAAATTCACTTATGCTCACAGTGATATCTGCCTTAGCAGTCCCTGAAATAATTCTCCTATTTTTACTGGTTCCCAAATGTAAAAAGGTAGAAAACCACTGGTTTAGAACATCTCTGAGGTCCTTCTCAGCTCTCTATGCTGTTGATCAATAGTTCTAACAAGGTCCCAGTACACACGACTGTATTTCACATTTAGTAGGAGAGCCTTCAGGTAAAAGAATGTGTGCCTCTCACCTGCGCTGTAGGATTTAGAATTGTTTCCTAAATCTGGATTGATGCTATTAAAAACACTTTCATATTTTTCAAATTTCCACTAGAAATTCCTTTGGGAGTTCAGACACCATCCCCCTCCCCTCCAGTACTCAGTGAACTACAGCATGGTTCAAAGTGCCACCTGACTCAGCCGTAGTTTTAATGTCATCTCTTTGGGATAGGCTGAGTCCCGACCTCCTGGGGCTGCTTTTGGGGGGTCAGCATTCACATTGTGGTGCCTAATGGAGTTGCTCGGTATTTCACCTCCATTCCTCCTTGCTGATAGAAAATTAATTATTGTCAACTATGAAATCACACAGGCCGACCAGCACTATGGCCAAGTGGCAGTAAACACACCTCATTCCCAGTCCAGACGGTTGTCAATAAAAAGTGACATTTAGAAATGCTGACTAAATTCAAACCTGTGAAATGCTTTCTTCCATAATTTAAATCCATTTCGGGGGCTATGTGCAAGTCTGTTTGGTTATAATGCCTGTAAGCATAGTAATCTCACAAAACTAGAATATCTGCGGTGGTTGTACATTTTCCTAAAAGCTTTTCCAAGAGAAACCTGAGAGCTTCTATTGAAACAAATGAAAACTCCCTTTAACTCAGGGGAATGGAAATCAATTGGCCGATTTTCTCTTAGACACGAATGGCATTGCACTTGTCACCTGCTGGCCCTAGGTTTCTCGGGGCTGGCCTCCAGGTGAGAGCTTCCTGAACAGGTTGGGCTTCTCGGAACTCCCTGGAGGGAGCTAGAGATGCTTCTGGAATAACTAGTGAATGCCCATCTCAGAGCGCCTCTTTCTTTCTGGAGAAACCTGGCTGAAGTCTTGAGATCTCAGGTGGAGCTGAAGCCTTTCTCGAGTGAAGACCCCTTTTGCCTTCCCCTAAAAGGAAAAGAGGCAGGGACTGCAGAGAGGAGTGCAGGTGGGAGTGCAGTGTGTGGGGAGAGGGGTGTGGAGAGTTTGTGCACATGTCCGCAAACAGATTTTTCTTGGTGCCAGCTATGTGATCTTAAGCAAGTTTCATAATCTCGCTGAGCCTGCATTTCTCAACTTGAAGTTGAGAACAATGTTAATGGTATCTTCTGTATAGGATCATTCTCAGGACTAAATATACTACTCACAAACATTAGGGGATATTTCAAAATGAGTATGAAGCAATAAAATATCCCCTAATTTTTGTGAGCAGGATGATGTAGGTAAAGCCAGCACATGGCTAGCTCTTAATAAATCTTTACCAAGTTTCTCCCCCACCCCCAGGTATCACAGAGTGCCTTATCCTTGTTGGAAAAGATATAAACTTCTTGGGTACGACTGCATTTTCTCCAGCTGTAGTGTATGAGTGAGACTTGGTACATATCTCCCCTGATGACGATCTGTCAGAACCATCAGGGATGGCCCATGTATGTTGGATTTGGTGTAAGGATGCTTTGCAGCCTCTGTTGGGAGACAGGCCCTCTCTCTGTTCTGTTCCCACACCCGTGCACTGACTGGGGCTCCAGCAGGGGGTGTGCTGCGGAGGGCTTTCCAGTGGGTACTCTGCTGGTAAGTCTGTATGCGAGTGTGGAACGGCATCCCTCCGGGCAGTGGGAAGCCCTGATCTGTCTGCAGCTGGACTTTCTGTCTTCTCTTTGATCTACCCTTTTCCTCACTCCTTGCCCGCTGCTCTTCAGACCATCAGTGTTTGAGTGTCTGCCCATGAGGCACACAGCTCTTTGGCTGAGAGCAGTGCTCAAGTCTTCTCGAGAGCCCTCTGTGAAGTTCTGAGTACTGTGCCCTGCAAGGGCCACTTTGATGGCTGCTCTGGTGACCACCCCACCATGCCCTCTGTAAAACTCTCAAGACCCGTTATTTTATAAGTTCCTTCTCTTAATCCCTCAGAATAGGAGCAATGGGTTGTAATTCCAAGGCTCTCTTTTCCATCATGTATCTGGCAGATTTGCTGTTCTGGATGGACAGTGTGAACAAGTGGGACCCGGCATCTCTTGGGCCTGTTGGGACATCTCTCATGTGGGTTGGGACTCTGAATAGTTTCCTTGCCGACCTCTCTGGTCTCCTTGTCCATTTGTGAATCTGTCTGTTCAGAGCTGGCCTGAGCCCCTTTTCAGTGGGGGCTCTAGGAGTAATGAAGGTGCCCCCTGAGTCATTTACACTTGTCATGGGGCCTGCAGGTCTGTGTAGACTGACTGGGTTATGGTAGGCTGGGTGGGTACAGCCTCTAGCTTTGGTGATAGGAAACAAGAATTGGCCGTATTGGGGCTGCACTTGGAACACTGCTCTCTTCCATACATGGCTGCCACAGGGGGCAAGAAGATTCACGTCATGTGGAGCCCTGTGTGGAAGCCAGGCCTTTGCAGGTAAGTCGGCTTATTTGTAGTTTAGTGGACGAGACTTGCTTCAGGAAAGACCATTTTGAGAGATTGAAAATAATTCTGTTAATTAGCAGGAATTGTTGACCTCAGACATAGTCCAGAAATGAAGTTGAACTCCCAGAGTTAGCAAGCCTCGTGGCTTTTTGTTATTCTTTATTAAAAACCATTTTAAAAGTAAAACCATTTACAGTTTGAAAAGGGTGATTTTTTGATCCCTGGACAGAGCCTCCCTCTGCTGTTGGTGATGTCGTCTCTTTACAATGCAAATGCTTGGCTCTCCGCCCCAGACCTCATTTGGTTGGGAGCTAATGTGGTGGTGGTGGACTTCTGCAGGGAATAAATATTTTCAATGATGGAGACAAAGTCACGGGTTTTTGTTTTTTTGTTTCTTGATACAGCCCAGCCGTGAAGAACCTGGGCTCTGGATGCTTCCTGGTAGGTTTGCTAGAATTAAATGAGCTCTCGCTGGCAAAAGCTTGCTACACACAATGCCTCACCTTCGATACGTGTTAGTTATCATGATTGCATTATGCAGTCCTTCTTTGATGTCGCCACTCCTGGTATGTTTTAAACATTTTCTGATGTTCCTTTCAACATCCTACGTGGGCTACTGTGACGCAGAAAAATAGAACTCTCAGGAAAAATAAAGAGCCGACTCAAATGTAAATGAGAAGGGCACATCTCTTGGGTGGTTTGCGTCTATCTTGTTTGCCTCCCACAGTGCATGTTTAGGATGGGGTCCTTGGTGCACCCATGGCCCGCTCCCACCGATTCCTCTGGCCAAAATCTCTGGCCCTCTTCTTCGGTTCTGTCAGCTGCCTGCAGTTATTGGGAAACCCAATGGCTCGGTGCACAATAGGCCCGCCGGGCTAACCTTTCTGCCCGTCTGTGGACTCCAGGTTGTGGCAGGTTGGTGCATTGGATCCTCCCTTGAAGCATTTTTCATGCTGCTTGTTCATTTTCAGGAATAAACAGGTGTGATGGTATTAGATTTTATCGATCACTTAACTAGGAAGAAATTATGGAAATATTACTCATAGAATCATCATTAAATCCTGTTAATCTGCCAAATTCCAAAATTAGAGCATCCATTTGATTTGTTGAGTATTTATTTATTTAGCTGTGGTCTTGGGGTGACTCCTGCTTTATTTACTCTCATAATTTCCCCAAAGATTTGTTTCTGTCTTCCTGAGAGAGGAATGTGTTCTGCATATCCTATCAAAAGCTGCTCGGAGGGATGGGGCAGAGAGATAAATTAGGCAAATATTTCAGATTTGTTACTGTGTTTTCGTGAGCTGTATAAGTTAATGACCCAAGGCCAGATCCACTGCTGAGGGCCAGACACAGTCACAGCAAGCGCTGCTGTTCTTGGGGGCTGAGGATGGATCACAGTTCAGGTTGCTCTGCCCGTCTCCCCGGGGTGATGGGGACCTTGCCTTATGCCACTTTATCTTGGACCAAACACTTTTTCTCCAGGGACCAATTATTTCAAAGGCAGGAGTTATTGTCATGGTGCCACCTTGTCGCAACCCATCAGTTAACGATGCTGCCTCCCTGAGGTTTGCACATGCCTGGAAATTGCAGGCAGGCAGACTGGCCTTGTTGAAAGTCTTGTCAGCTGGCAGAACGAGCCCCTGCATGGGGGATATAGGCAGCCACCTCTGTAATGCGAGCTGGTAGGGCAAGGGTTTTCCTGGGTGGGCTCCCTGTTCTACCAAAGGTTGCCCCTACCATTGCCATTCTGATAGTTTGTCTTCCTACTTTTAGGTTCTGGTGATTCTCTTTTCTTTGAAAAATTCTCATTCAACATTTTCTTGATAAATGTTTAGTGAGCATTTCCTGTGAGCTGGATATGGTACTAGCCTCTGTGGATAAGAAGGTAGGTGTGTCCAAGAAGGCTTCCTGGAGGAGGTGGTACCTGAGCTGAGTCTTGAAGAATATGTAAGAGAGCCAGGTGAAATGACTCATATCAGTTAACTCACTTTAAGCCTTTGTAGTCAGGTCTTAATGTTATTCCCATTCGATGGAAGAGGAACTGAATCTCAGAGTAACTTGCCCAAGGTCAAGAACTGGTGTGTGAAATTAGAAAGTGTCTCTAGAGCTCATTTGCTCAGTTGCTGTGCCTGAACATTGAACAGGGAGGCAGGATCCACAGTTTGGCCCAGTGTTGCCTGGGAACAGAAGGAGGCATCTTTCATGTGCAAGAGGACAAAGAATGAACCTAACCTCCATCAGGGCTGGCTTTGTGACAATAGGGGAGCTTGGGGTGACGAGAAGAAGATCCCATTCCTTAAGAAGTTTACAATCCAGTTAGAAAGATAAGGCTGGGAAAGTTCTAGTTGGTAGAACTAGGAGACTACGGCCGTGTGTACAGCCCAAATGTCAGTCTCCAGAAGATGGCCGTGAGCTGTCCATAATCTCTGGCATCAGCACATGCACCTTGTGGGGGCACCATTCTCAAATGTGAAGAAGGGATGTGTGTGACTTCCATCAATTCTTGGACCAGCCCCTGCTGGGTGGGATGCCAACTGCTATTTTCGAGGTTGCAAGATGTCCACGGAGCTCCCTGCATCCCACTTCCCATTGGAAGTCCTTGGAAAAGCTCTGGCCTTTTGACCTGGTATCCTGGGAGCTGCTCAGAGCAGGATTTTGAGGTTCTGGACCAAGTGTCTGAAAGCCTTAGGTCTGATCTGACCTCTACTGCGCCTTACTGACACTTGTTTAGCAGCTCTGGGCCTGTGTTTTTTATATGTCAAATGAAAGTAATACTTACCTAAGGTAAGTAGATGTGGATGGATATAAATTGTTCTCAAAATCTCAAAATATAAAAGGTCAAGACTCTTTGCAGAGTACATTCTTAATGTTGTGCTTTCTCATTCTGCTGGGTGGAAGGGATTAGCTCACTACTGAGATGTCCTCTCTTGGGTGGCACTGAGTTAGTCCAGCCACATTTTGAGGCCAAGTGAGCAACTTTACACATGAGGTTAATAAGTGTGCTACTTTGGATGACTGTGTAGCCTCTCAGTGTTTCTCCCCTGACTATACAGTGAGGGGGCTGAGTTCTACCCTGCAGGGCCATTGTGAAAATTAAAGTAGATGGTACATGCCAGTCTCCTAAAGCAGAGAAGGTGCTCAGACAACGTTAGCTGTCGTCCACGTGCAAACTCACCACCCTCCTGTCATGACATGGCTGTGTGTGCTCACAGGTGGCCGTGGTACAGCAGGTGGGGCCTCAGATCTCTTGTCTAATTCCCTGTCTCCCAGGCATATCGGCACCACTGTCATGATTTCTGTCACGATTTCTGTCACATTGACGAATATGTGAATTTATTTTTTAGAATATTTTTCTTTCTTCTTTCCTTTTTTTTTTTTTAATTTTAATGAGAGGAGAGGAGGCAGAGAGACAGACTCCTGCATGCGCCCCAACTGGGATCCACTTGGCAAGCCCAGTAGAGGGTGATGCTGTGCCCATCTGGGGTTGTTACTCCATTGCTTGGCAATGGAGCCATTTCTTTAGCTCCTGAGGCAGAGGCCACAGAGCCATCTTCACCGCCTGGGGCCAACTTGCTCTAATCAATTGAGCCATGGCTGCAGGAGGGTAAGAGAGGGAGAAAGGGAAGGGGTAGAGAAGCAGATTATTGCTTCTCCTCCTGTGCCCTAATGGAAATTGAACTCAGGACATCCACATGCCAGGCTGTTGCTCTACCACTGAGCCAACCAACCAGGGCCATATTTTTCTTTAAATCAATTCTCTTTTCCTTCTAACTTAATCTTATATAATAATACATGTGAAACCACAGGTTTAATACACATAAATTATCTAAATTAAAAATGTGTGTATCCCCTAAAATCAGTGATGTATGTACTTTATTTTGAGAAATGCTGTGTTAATTGGATTTGTTTGACATACCTTCGTGGCTAGAAGTGTTTTCTCTATTACTCTGCACTGAGAAATACTGGAGGCATTTTGGAGGTTGGTGGGTGGAGGGAACATTGAAAGTGTGAGGAATAGAATTGGTTGACTTGCACTGGGGTACCCCCTAATCCCATTTAGCATCAGGTCTTGAGGTTTGAAATCTCCAACTCTCTCCAGATAGTGGAACCCAGAAGTCTGATCGAGGTAGTCTGTGGCAAAGCTGCAAAAAGTCACGGAGTGTTACAGGCTTCCAAGAAATGTAACGTGTGTTGGAAAGACTTTCAGAGCTCTGAGTGGGCATCCCCAGCATGAAATCATGGCCATCAGAGGGTCTGAGATCCTTCTGGGATTCTTGCCAGGCTTTTGTCAGGTGTAAGTGGCAGATTCCCACCAGGCTAGCGGTGTGGTTCAGGACTGGCCCCTCAGCTGACCCATCTCCCCTCAGGCATGTGTTCCCCAGGCCTTGCCGGGGCCGAGCTCACGGCTCTTCTGAGCTGCATTGCAGAAATGTCATTTCTGTTCCACCAGCCACCTCATCGCACTTCACCACGGTCCCCCCTTCTCCTTTTTTCCAGTGTGCACAGTGTAGCAGCTGCTTGCGGATCATCTATAGATGGGTGATTAGTGTGGTTACTAAACACTGAAAGTTGGGAAGGAGTCACCAGGCACTGAGTGCCAGACCTGGTGTTGGTGGGATGTGGGGAGATGCCCGGGCCTGGACGGAGTGCCCTCCTGTTTACCACTTTGCTTCCTGACCCAGACCTGCTTGTCCTGGACCAATGAGCATGCTTCCTGCTTGTGAAGGTGGCATTTTTATTCTTGTCTGAAGAGAAATGTGGTTTTAATTCCAGAGATCAGATGAGTTGATGTTCATAGGGCTGATAAATCATTTCAAAGGACATTACTTCGGCACGCCTGATGTTCGTATGGATTGTGGATGAGTTAAAGGAATGGGTCCAGATCACATCAGAAATATTTAACCATTACAAAAAATTGTGGTCTGAGGAAAGCAAAATCTAATAAAGCTGTAAAGCTGTCTGACCATTCTTCTGAGCTGCAGAAACACAGTGTTCTGGGACTATATCATGGCCCCATAAACAATACCATATGGAGGGCCGTCTATGCAAAGGAGGAGACTCTATGATAGAAATGAGAAAGGGAGGTCTGTGTTCTGGCCCCAGCTCTGCCCACTGACCACCATTTGCTACTGGGTACAAGTCATTTCATCTTACTGGACTTCAGCTTAGCTAGCTGAAGAAAACAAAGAGCAAACCTAAAACACATACCACCTATCATCTAAGCCCTTGTAGATAACCACTTTGGATTGTTTGGTGTAAAACCTTTAGACCTTTGGATGCACGCACACACACACAGAAATCTACTCCTTTATTTGTTTAACAGTGTTTATTCAGAGTATTCAACTATTACTGGCCTTGAGTTAGGCACTTATGTCTCTAATGCAGCGGTTCTCAACCTGTGGGTTGCGACCCCAGCGGGGGTCGAATGACCAAAACACAGGGGTCACCTAAAGCCATCGGAAATTACATATACAGGTTGAGAACCGCTGCTCTAATGTTAAACGAAGTACGTGTGCTTCCTAGGGACACGATCCTCTAGGCTGTGAGGCGTTTGTATGAGTATGTAATGGTAGCTGTGTCACTTTCTGTGAACATAAGTATGCACAGACGAGTGTGTTCTCTCTCTCTCTCTCTCTGTCTCTCTGTCTCTCTCTCTCTCTCTCTCTCGGTTGGGACTTTGCTCTATTTATCGCTTCACTGCCGGTCAGTTTCCCTCCATAATGTGTTGTGGATTTTTCTCTGTGTTGGTTAAGACATGTCTCAGCTATTCGTTGCCTATTGAACAACCACAGAGCCTCACCGGCAGAAGTAAGCATTGATTGATGTGTTCAGGTAGCTGGGGTTGGCGCCTCTTGGCTGGTCTGTCTGATGTCTGAGGGTCCTTGGGCTGTCAGGTGATCCAGGATGGCCCTCAGCTGTGACTCCTCTCCCAGCAGCTAGCTCAGTATCTTCTCATGACTACAGAAGCAGAAACTGCAACTCTTGAGTATGCAACTCATTGGTCCAGGACGAGCAGGTCTGGGTCAGGAAGCAAAATGGTAAACAGGAGGGCACTCCATCCAGGCCCAGGCATCTCCCCACATCCCACCAACACCGGGTCTGGCACTCAGTGCCTGGCGACTCCTTCCCAACTTTCAGTGTTTAGTAACCACACTAATCACCCATCTATAGATGATCCGCAAGCAGCTGCTACACTGTGCACACTGGAAAAAAGGAGAAGGGGGGACCGTGGTGAAGTGCGATGAGGTGGCTGGTAGAACAGAAATGACATTTCTGCAATGTCATTTGCCTCTGCTTGTGTCCTGTCTGCTAACAAGTCACATGCCTGGGCCCAGTGACAGTTTGTGCGATAACTACAGAGTGACATGGTTAAGGCTGTGCAGACAGTGGGGGAGAAGAACTAGGGCCTTGAATGCCAGCTGTGCCCATTTCCCTTCTTAGCTCCTGGCCGGATTCCATGGTATGCCTTGAAATGGGTGGGGTGTAGACACAGGGTGTTGTTTGGCAGAGGCGTGGAGATAGCACCGGGTCTGCCCCTCTGCCAGGAGCGGGGAGTGCGGAGCATTGTGTGCCAGGAGGAAGAGGTTGACTCGACATGTTGGGAACTGGGGTAGAATGCCATATAATCAGGGCCTCAAAAGGTAAATCTACAGGTGATATTTGGCATGCATTTGGGTGAATTCAGGCTGGAAAAATGGAGACATCTGGCATGTGTTGAATAATCCGAGTGTGAGTCTAGAGGGAAAAGGACATGGAAAGGAAAGGATTGGCGAGGACAACTGAACTAATAATTGTAACTTTGATTGAGTTCTTATTTTGTGCCAACAGGGACTATGCCAAATGCTTTGTGTTATTGTCTGTAACCCTCTGAACTCAGTGCTCATGTCACCCACTTTTATAGACAAGGAAACTGAGGCTCTCGTCTGCTTGAGGCCCCACAGTTACATAGACAGAGCCGGCGCCCCTCACGGCAGCGCCAGGACGCACTCCTGGTCGCCGCAGCTCCTGCTGAGACACATTTGATGAGACCTGAAGCAGTTTATGGGAGGAAAGGGAAGGAGAGAAGAGATGGAAACAATAGAGCTTCCAGAGGCAGAGTAAGGTCGGTTGAGGCCTTGGGCGCAGAAGAAAATATCGGGCCCCCTAAACAAAAGAGAGAGACGGAAAATAAAAATACATGCTAACCATATTTTTAAATAAATAAAAAATACTATGTACTATGAATGTTAAAACTGCACATGTGAAACCAAACTTGGTGTCATTAGAAAAAAAGTGTAAAGTTGGGGTTTTGCGGGGCCCTTCGGAAGTCGGGGCCCAGGGTGCGCGTCTGGTGCACCCGCCATTAAATCTGCCTCTTGGAGCACCCCATAAGGAGCGCTGTTGACAGCAGGAGGAAACCTGGAGCAGAGGCTTTCTGTGTGTCGGAGTTTTTAAAATTGCTGAGGTTGAGATGAAGTTGCTTGTCCCTGGACTACAAAAGAGGCAGTGGGGAAGCCACGGGTGTGCGGGGTCCACCCAGGGAAAGGGAGCGCAGAGAGCAGGGAGGGCTGGGCCTGTAACCTCCAGCCGTTTTCACGTGGGAATTAGGAAGAGAAAATAAAGTCCCTGAAGGAGGGTTTGGCTGGGGTGTCCGACAGCGACAGTGAGGGTGTTGGAGTGGGGGTCGGCGGGGGTGTCGGGCGACACGGGGGTGGGAGGGTGTTGGGAAGCACAAGTCCAGGGAAGCTGTGGAAACAGAAGCGGGTCGCACTGCTGCGTGGATGGAATAGAATGACTGAGGACAGCACTTGTGTCAGCTTCAGAGCCTGTGATTAGGGCTCTTGGCAGCCAGGACCATAGTGGGTGTCGAGGCCAAGGGATCCCCTGCGTTAGAGAGTGGGGTGTCACCTGGAGACAGTTGGGGACGGTGAAGGATGCCTGAGAGGGGGCTAGTTACAGGAGCAGGTTCGGGCAGAAACACAGGGAGGATGATGGTCAGGAAGGGCGAGGGGTGGGGGGTGGGCGGTGGGCCAGCACCTGGAAGGAGAGCGAGTGGATCTGAGGCGGGTGGGCCTGGGAGTGGGGGGGAGCCTCATGCAGAGGCAGGGAAGATTTGTCACTACTGTGTCTTCACTTTGCTTACACTTCCCAGTTACCACTTCCCAGAGCGGGCAGCGGGCCTTTTGGAGAGAAAACCTCCGACGATCTCCCTGGCCCCGAGGACAAGGCCTGGTCTCCTTAAGGTGGTAAGAGTGCTGGCTGCCCTTCCTGTTGGGGTTCCAGCTGCTCTTGGGCCCCAGCCAGCCAGCCACACCCCCCCTCAATGCTCCCACCCAATCTGTTCCTTTTGCCTGAAGTATCCGATCCCTTTTGACCCCTGTTTGCTCCTTCCTAAGTCCAGGCCTCTGTTCAGACAGTTGACTTCGGGCTTCTCTCCTGTGTTTGTCCTCTGCAAAGGGCCTTGATCTGTGCTGAGTCCCTGGCACCACCTGGTGCCCTCAAAAGGGGCTCAGCTCAGCTTTCCTTAAGGACATGGAGACAGTGGTGCTAACACATGGGAAGCCGCCCTTGCCGGGCAGCTGATCACATTTGTGGAGGTTTGAGTCCTCTGGTGCTCTCGGCCTCTGCCACGTCACCAGGAGAACCACTGTGTGTTTTCAAGCCTGACCAGCTGCCCCCAGCCTATCAATCCTCCTTTTCTCTCCTTTTACAAATGGAAATAGAATCGGCAAAGTAGACCTCACCAGGACCATTTTTCTTCAGACATATAGCTGGTGTTCCTATTAAAATGGTAATTTCCTTTGTTTAAAAAGGCAGATGCGGTCAAATTAAACTAATCTAATTTGCAGTTTTTCATTAAAAATATATGAGTTAGGCTGGGAGGCTGTTTGGGTCCCAGGGGTCATTGTGTTAGCAGTCACGAGGACAGATGTCCTTTATTTGCTCGTAGATACACACAGCTTCTAGGCAGGCATCATTTCCTCACATTGACTTCTTCGTGACCTTGTTTCAGGCCATGGGGGATTTCTGTCTGCCAGCTTGTCTTGCATTTGCCCTTTTTATTAAATAGAAAATCCTAAGTACCCCCAGGTTGCAGTGTCCCTTGTAGAGAGATGAGGAGAATGGGTCTCCTCTAACAGAGAGCATGGGACAAATATAGTGGACTTTCTGTAAGAGCAAGGAAGAACACAGACCCCGTGTGAAGCTGGGAGAGGTAGATACGTCCTCCGACCCATACACATGGATTGGGTGGAAGGACACTGGAGGGTGGAGCATGGCAGGGGCTGTTGTTCATGTTGAACGGGCCCCTGACGTCCTCACATCCCAGCACTTGTTAGTACTATTTATAGCTTAGTATTTCCTCCACGGGGAGCCATCAAGCATGCCTGAAACCTATATGTCTTCATCTGAATCTTAACAGGCATTCAGGTGCTCTTGGCAATTAGGACAACACAGATAAGCCAGGTGGAGCCCAAGATGTTGTGGTCAACTGGTTTTTCTTTCACACTCCAGCCCTGGGGGACTTGGGTCGCATCTGTTCCATAGCAGCAGTTTCTGCATCTCCGAGACGAGCATTTGCCCCAGCCCTGCCTCTCACAGTTTTGCGGCTCCATGTCTAGGAAGTGGGGGCATTGTTGTGCTGAGGCCTGGCGTTGACTGCTCTGTGCAAGCTTGGCACATAGCAGTCGTTATGAACGGTGGCCTGTGCCATCGTCACCAGCTTTGAGATTGCTTGTTGGGACCTGGCATGCTAAATCCTCAAAGCCAAGGATCCCTCCTGCTTCTTTACTACCTCAGCATGACAACCTGAACCCTGATAAGGGTGTGGTGCATTGATTGTGCTGTCAGAACTTAAAACAAGTCACGGCAGTACTAGATAGAGCACAGGGATAAAAACGTGTGGGACCCACAGAGGCAGGCAACGCCTGACACAGGAGAAGGCGAGATGCTTCCAAGGGGCAGACAAGACCTGGGCAAAGCATTCTTGGCAGTCTAGAAAGCTCTAGGTCCTTCTCATGTGTGATGCTGGAGCCTGTGAGGAATTGCAAGCGCTGTTATCCTGTTTTAAAGCGGGCAGATATACTTGGAGCTGCCTGTTTTACTTGGATTCGCATCTGTAAGCCTGTGATGAACCATCGAGCAGGAAGTGGGTGCTGTCTGCTTTATCTGTACTTTTTACTTCCTGTCTTGATTGGTTTTTGGAATGAGCCTTATGAATTTTGCTGTAGTTGGCCTATTTTCTTGCCTACCTACATTATGCCAATTTGGGCAAAGCACTGGATATGATATGTGAGTATTGGCAAGTCCTCCAGAAGGATTTTCTTATCCTCTTAAATGTTTGTCTAAATTAATTTGGACTGTTTTGGAGAGGTTGCCTAGCAGTCAGAGGGTGTTACAGAACGGGCTCTGCAGCCTGGCAGAGGAGCTGAGGACCTCAGACTCGGGGCGATGCGTGAGTGCCACCGCATCTGTAAGCTGGGTCCACGTCTGTGTAAGCTGGAGGGCAAGGGCAGCCCTCACACCACTGAGTAGACCCCCATGGGAGCCCGGAGGGCTGGAGCCCTAAATGCTGTCTCACTGTGTGGACGGCAAGGACAGGAGATGACGTGGGTCATGTTAGGTCCATAAACACTGGGAATTTATCAATAGCAGTGTATCAGGAAACATAATAGTTTTTGAGGAGTATGATTGTGTGACCTGGCTTTTTCTCTGTGGCAGTGGTTTTCAATCGCTGGTCCGCAGACCCAGTCCATCAGAAATTTCGTGTCGATCTAAGAAAGAGTCAACCACCCTGATGGTGTATAAGGGCTATAGTCTATAATCAGTGGGTTTGTAATCTTTTGTGAATTCATCATTACCTCCCCCACATCTCCTACCCTAGAGGTTACATAAAAAAAAAAAAAAAAAACAGGAGGAACTTGGTTCAACATTTGAAAAGGATGTCAGTGTGTGTGTGATGGGTTTCTCCATGTCCCGTGGGTTTGTATAGTTTGTGGGCCTTCAGCCAGCATCCAGCACAGCTCCCAGCTGGGAGAGAAGCTCACCCACTGGGCTGTGGGCTGCTGATGGACTGGGTCTGCCTGTCCCGTGCTCTAGCCCTACTGTTTAGAAGAGGCGTAGCGTAAGGTAGGAACTCAGTAAATACTGGCTGAATGTGTGCATGAACAGACTTCCTATTTGTTGACTGGATTTTATAAATATTTCCTCTATGCCACTGACAATAGTTTTGGTTTAACTGTTCCCATGTTTCTCCTTGTTTTAAGTGTCCTATTGGTCGGTTCTGGGTGGACAAGGTAAGACATCGTTCAGCAGCCTGAGGTGGGAACCGGAGGGCTGGCATGTGGTCCTGGCTTGTCCCATCCTCTCTGTGGGAGTTTTGTCCATCATTCTCAGATTCTTCATCTTACTCATCTGTGTGTCCTCAAAAGCCAGGGTCACAAACTGTATCCCACACCTGTTTTTGTAGATAAAATTGTCCTGGGACACAGCCGTGCTCATTTGTCGACATGTGTGTTGTCTGGGGCAGCTTTCATTGCTGTAACGCAGCTGAGTAGTCGTGACAGTATCCACATGGCCTACAATGTATGCTGTCCGATCCTTGACAGTGTTTACTGATCTCTGCTCAAGAGCAGCCAAGAGGTGCTTGTGCGAGGTTGGTGCCGGCACAGCGTGTGTTCAGTGAGTGCCTGAAGGATGGACGAAGGAAGCAGTCTGGCAGTCTGCGGGAGGGGCGTTCGTTCCCAGGGCTGTGAGGAGGTAAGGTTGTGGGCTCCAAGCCGGCACTACCTCTGAGGGCCAGACATCTGCGCAAAGGTGTGGGAGGCTGGGTGTGATGTGGCGATTGGACCACCACGAGGAAGGGTGGGCGGTGTCCACTTATTTAGTTATCTGGTATTCATTGAACCAAACAGTTGCTGGGCACCGGCAATGAATCATTATTCTAGTTATGGTGCACATACTTGTTGCACTGGAACAGCGAGAAACAGACGTTTTGCCACACAATTAAGTAGCCAAATTAAGGAAACTTTATTTTAAAGCTGGCAATGGCACGGAGACCTAAGTCATTCAAATCATGCGGCCCTGAACACAGTTTGGGGCTGGCTTTTAAAGACAAGATTTTGTAACGACTGGGGAATAGGAAGGAGGGGAAGCCTAACAGTAAAACAAAGCAGTGAAACAAGCTCTTTTACAATGTTTATCTAGAAGATTAATTCAGGGAGAAACATTCTGGGAACATCTGTAACCTTGCAGAAATATCCAAGGCCACAACCTGGGAAACTAGCCTCAAAGCCAGGGGTAGGGAGTCTTTTAGAAAAAGTAAGTTCTGCTAAAAGTAAGTAAGTTCTGCTAAAAGTCTCTTTGTTTTAGAGAAAGTAAGTTCTGCCAAAAGTTACTCATGCTAAGAGCCTTTCTTTTCTACATTTCAATACTGTTTGCTGGTTACTCTGCCGTATATATGTTGTCCGAGGTTTTTATAACATCCTGACAGCTGTAATATTCCCATTCTTCAGATGACAGTAATGAGGGCCAGATTTTAATTCACATGTCCAAGTTTACATCATTAGCTAGCAGCAGAGCTGAGGCCCGGGTTGGTCTGTTGTGGGAGCCCATGCCGTCGCTGCTGACATCATGTTCCCCTACATGCTTAGGGGTTCTTGGGATAGCAACAAGCATCTTCCCTGTTGTTACAGGATTTGTAATCTAAATGGGGAACCTGAATTGTCTCAAAAAATTTTTTTTTGGTATGAGGTCTGAGGAAGAGTTCCTGGAGAAGAAGATAAAGATAGCTGTGATAATAGTAACATGTTATATTTATTGTTTTCCCATGTGCCTGACACCAGGTAAGGCATGTTACAGACATTCTCTGTTTTATTTTATTTTTTAAATTTTTTTGTATTTTTCTGAAGTGAGAAGCGGGGAGGCAGAGAGACAGACTCCCACATGCGCCCAACCAGGATCCACCCAGCATGCCCACTAGGAGGCGATTCTCTACCCATCTGGGGCATTGTTCTATTGCAATTGGAACCATTCTAGCACCTGAGGCAGAGGCCATGGAGCCATCCTCAGTGCCTGGGGTCAACTTTGCTCCAGTGGAGCCTTGGCTGTGGGAGGTGAAGAGAGAGACAGAGAGAAAGGAGAGGGAGAAGGGTGGAGAAGCAGATGGGTGCTTCTCCTGTGTGCCCTGGCCAGGAATTGAACCTAGGACATCTATACGCCGGGCCGATGCTCTACCACTGAGCCAACCGGCCAGGGCTGACATTCTCTGTTTTAATCTGAATAACCTGGTATGATAGACACTGTAGGGTTGAATTGTGTCCCCACAAAAGATATGTCTAAATCCTGACTCCTGGTCCTGTGAATGTGTCCTTATTTGGAAGTAGGCTCTTTGCAGATATAAGTAATTTAAGGATCTTTAGATGAGACCATCCTGGATTGAATGTGGGCCCTAAATCCAATGACTGGTGTTCTTGTAAGAGAGAGGAGGGGGATTTGACACAGCAGCAGCGAGGGCCCTGAGGGCCACGTGGAGATGTAGGCAGAGGGTGGAATGATGCTGCCCTAAGCCAGAGGACGCCAGGCACTTCCAGGAGCAGGAAAAGCAGGAGAATTCTCCCCTGGAGGCTTTGGAGGGAGCATGGCCCTGTCAACACCTTGATTTTAGACTTTTGGCCTCCAGAGAAGTAAAAAAAAAATAAGTTTAAGCCACCAAGTCTGTGGTGATTTGTGACAGCGGCCGTGGGAAACGAATGCAGGCCCAGTTGTTGTTGCACTGGGAGAAGGGGGAGATAGTGGCCCAGGACAGCACCGCAGCGAGGGGTGGGCTGGCATTCAGACCCAGGCTGTCCTGCCTTGGACTGCTGGGCAGAGTTTGGCTTCAGCAGGGTGTAACCTGATTAGCAGACTGTCAGGGACAGAGCCCCACCCACTGGCAACTCTTGTGTCAGTTCCAGTGAGCATTTGTGGCCATTTCTCAGGGGCCTCGTTCCAGCCTCAAAAGGCAAGTACCTCTGTGCTTCCTGTTTCCCCACAGGGAGCTTCCCGGGCCGTATGTCCCTGCTGTGCTGACAGCCCGTGGCCATGGGCCCTTTTGCATGGAACCACGCCCATGTGGCTCCTGCCAGCTGGGGACACAGAGGGCAGCCTTGGAAGGTGTGGCTTGGATCGTGCTCAGCCTTCTGAAGCACGGGCCCCAGAGATGGCGCAAGAAAGCGGCTTCTCCGATTGGCCCGGGAGGTGGGAGGACAGCACGCACCTTTCGTGGTCCTTGAAGGAACTGAGCTTGGTTCAGCTGGAGAGGGAGCGATTCGCTGAGTTTCAGTGGGTGCTTTGAATGTTAGAATTGCTACCGATTCATTGCTCCTTGGGGAGGTGAGAGGTGGAATAGACCCCAGTGCCTGAAAGACTGTTTCCTGAGAGGGAGCTGGTGGCTGACCTCCCCCGGCGGCAGCTCTGAGAACCTGGCCCAGGTGCCTGGCTGCTGGTGCCGAGGGTGGACCGAGCAGCACTTGGTGTCGGGCCACAGGCGCCTCACACTTTAACTGTGGCCCAGAGTCCCCCATCAAGGTGTTTACCTCTCAGGCGGGGCTGACCCATGTGACCTGAGCCTGTGCCACTGTCCTCTTCAGGCTTGGACCCTGTTCCCCAGAGGGCCAGGGAAGGAGTAGTCACCCTGCCTTCATGGGGGTGAGGACCATGATTAGAGAACTTACAGAAGCTCCCCACAAATCTCCTTTCCCATCCCTCTTCTTGGGGGAAAAGGAGGAGTTAAAAGTCAGCCAACCAATTAGCTGCTGATATTGTCAGAAAAATTAATTAGTCAAATCAGCTGTGGAAACTGAGGGCTTGGTGGGCCAGAGTGGGAGGAAGAAAGACAATTGGAGCTGTCATTGTGGGGCCCTATCTTGTGCCAGGTACGTGCTAAGGTTAAAAATTTTTTTGCACATTGTTATTTAACTTAAGCATCACACACAACAGCTCTTTGCAATGTTCTCCTATCCCCATTTATAGGAGGTTTGAGGGCATAAGTGACTGAGCCAGGACTCACTGTAAGTGGCTATGCTGGGACTGGAACCCAGGGTGTTCCTGGCCCCAAGGCGCGCTTTGAACGGCTTCTGGAACACAGCATGCTGTCTGGGAGGGGCTGCAGTGTGGGTGGTCTGCGTGGAGCTTGTGGAAAGGGGCTAGAAAGACAAGGGGACCACTTTTGCTTGTTTAACAGTTTTAACCAGTCCTGGCCCAGAAGTTAATCAAACTGCCAAGACCTCGTCACCTCACGTGCTTTCATTTCAAGGTGAACATGTATAAGCTATTCCCCACCCCCACAGGGCAGTGCTACCCAATCTCTTCCTAAGTCACAGCCGGTTCCAGAAGCTCACACTTACATATTACGTAGATACACACAGACTACTTGATTACCAGTTTAGGCAAATGAACCCGAATGCTGTTGTGATGTCTAAGCCAATAAAACAATCACATGAATGAACTTTCTGTTGTGTTGCATCCATTGTTAGAAATGGGTGTTATCTAACCTGTCACATGACCTCCCCTCACATTTCCCTTCCCTACCTTCCCCATCTTCCCTGTCCCTCCTCTCTGCCCTTAGTGGGTCCTTATGGTGTAGGGTAGATACATTACACCACAGATGGAGCATGATTCACGCACATGACATTTGCTCCACCAGGTTCTCTGTCTGCTGAGTTTATTTGGTGTGGGTCTCAGGGAGTTGTTGTGTGAATATCTTAGAGGAAAAAAGGAGAATGATGAATGCTTGGAAAGCTCTTCCCTGACATTCTAATTCTTGCTCACTAAGTGTTAAAGTGGCAATATTTAGTCTGATGATTCAGTCTGGGCCGGGAATTGGTTTCAGTGTTCTTCCCGTTGGGGCTCATGAATTGATCCACCACTGAGGTCGGAATTACCTGAGAGATGAGTTTATTTGGACTCTGGAAAGAAAAGATAGCCTTCTATCCCACTCGCCCAACAGTTTCTGTTGTCATGTCCAGCCGTGACAGTACCGTCAGATGTGCCATTGAAAAATTTCACAATCATATCAGATGTGGACTTAATATATGATTTGTAGCTATTAAGCCAAAGAAAGAGCAAACGGTTAAAAATCATCGGCTGGTCTTACGTGGTTTTAAGCAGTACCAGTGGCCTCCAGTGGGCAGCGGTGCTGCTCAGAGCATTGCAGCTCGCTTGGGAAGCAGAAAAACGTATTAAGAGACTTAGTCACTTGAACAGTGCTTTTTGAACATTAAACCCTCCTATTCTGTTTGCTAAAACCACAAAACGGCACAGAAACACATTTGCATATTACCCAGAATTTCTGTTCTTTTGCGGTATAGATAAATCTCTAGATGTTTGATCTCTCTTGTGTTTGAAGGAGATTAAAATGATTCATTATGATGAAACTCTTTTCAAATGGTTAGTCTGTCTTTGTCGTGACAGAAAGCTAGAATGAGTTTTCACTCCAGCGGCTTTGGAACATAATCCTGACATCGGTCCCAGGAAGAGGGAGTGGGCAGGCAAGTACTCCTTGCTGACCCCCATACACAGCTCCCCCAGCTGGGAGGCATGCCTCTAAGTGGTAGATGGTGATGGCAGAGGACTCTCTTAAGTTGTGAGCAGAGGCTGGCTCAGGCTGCAGGGAAGCAGGGCGGCTACCAAGCTTGTGGAGAACTGGGAGGTGGCTGCGAATGCAGCAGTGGTCCCGAGGGGCTGACTCTGTGGCCCCCGCAGAGTGTGACATGTTGTCTTCCCAGTGCCTTGCCACGCCTCGGAGCCTCTCATTCTTCCTCCCAGTGCTGCCTTTCCTCAGGCCTCACATTCATACTCCCCACCAGGAACCTGAGTTATTTAAGTAATCACGGATCACTGCTAGTCTGTAGAGGACAGCCTTTGCCTCAGGTACTGAGCTCTGGTTTGCTGAGGCTGGGAGGACTGCCTGGGGGCAAACACACGGACTGCATTCCCAGAGCCCTGTCTGGCCTCTGCTCAGAAAGGAGGCCATCAGCATGTAGCTGTTGGCAGCATCTTCATCTCCTCTGTGGCTCAGATGGGGACTCTGACCTCGTACACGAAGGGCCTTTGGGTTCCTCCAGCCCAGAGCCCCGGGCACCTGAGCATCTGCCTGTGACCATCCAGGGCTGGGTGTCCCTCAGGCAGCAGTCCCCATGCAGAACAGCTAAGGAGTCAGAGGGAAGAGGTTATGGTGTTCTATTTCTTCCAACTCTGTCTCCTGATTCTCACTTAGTCTTGCCTGATTTCTGTCCCACCCTGTCTGGTTTCTCTTTAGGATAAGGTCTTGATTTCAGCACTGATTTGGTTAGTTTGCTAACTCTGGAATCTGTCCATTGTCAAGACTGTCAAGAGGTTTCTTTTGATTAGAAGAAACTGTAATTCTGCTGCAGCTGGTGGTCATGCAGGAGCATAAGAAGTAGCCCCTCCCACGATTTATCTGTCAGCTTATTTAATTGCTTATGTCTTGCCTTGTTCCAAAAATTTTATTATTCCACAAGTAATTCATGTTCCTTGTAGAGACTTAAAAAAAATGTAACAGAAACAAATTGTTTCTCAATGCCTGGAGAACAAGACATCTCACATTAATTTTTTTTCTTAAAGTTAAACCAACTTTAAGTACAACTTCCTCAAATAGATGAGAGGCCTGGGGTCAGGCATTTCTCAAGGCTCCGCCCCTTGCCAGAGACTTCAGGAGGAAGGAGGGCCCTATGTTCCCTGACACAAATGCTCCCCTTTCACGGGGACCCACACTGCCTATCCCACATGGGTTCCTCCCACACCAGGGCCCTGTGGCCCAGAGGAGTCAAGCTCCCGCCTTGGAGGCCTCCAGGGCTCATCCTGTGCGATGAGCCTACGGCCAGTGTGAGGCCATCCCCGGGTCAGGGCCTGGCTGCATGTCTCACCTCTTACCCTCTGGAGATGTTCCTAGAGGTCATTTTCCTTATTGGGCCAAGAAATCAGAAACACAGAAATTGGAGTGGGGCTTGTCCTCTGCCTTTTAGTTCCTCCCCTTTCATTCTGAAACCCATAAACAATAACATTTACTCTTCTGTGGAGCAAGGAGGACCCAGATCTGTGGAAGTTGAAACCGGGTCTCTCCTTGGTGGGTTTGGGAAGTGAGGTGCCATGCTGATGAATATACTGCAGCAAAAACAAACAGAAGACCAATCCAATACTTGATCATGGACGCTTTTTACGCAGCAGGACAGGAAAAGAAGGCACAGTCAGCCACAGTTCTGTTACCCATGCTTCATGGCTGCTCACACTTTGTTGTTGACCTTTCCTAACCTTTTCCCCTGTGCTCCTCCGTGGAGGTGCACCAGGGAGGCTGGGGACAGAGACCCAAGACGTAGCAGTATTTTATAAAGCAGAAACTGATATGAGGAAAAAACAAGGGCATGAAAATATAATCAGTCTGGGAGTTACTTTTCCCAGAAGGCTTATTTGCTTCCCCATCACAAGAAGGGGGTTCTGTGAAAAAAGACCCTTCTCTAAGGAGCTTGGAAGGGAAATCTGTTTGTCTGGGGAGTCTAATTAGTTTTTCAAAACCCCCTGTTCCCCAAACCCCAGTGGAGCTCTTCTGGCTGAGGACCTTGTAATTGCTGAACCTCGACTCACATCAGAGTGTGATTGTGATCAAACCCAGCGATTCACGTTACTCCTTTGCCTCTCGCATCAAAACCACTGTGCTGATAGCGGCTAAGCTGAGCACAGACCATCTGTGATTCTTGGCAGACCAGCTTCGCTTTTTATTTATTTATTTATTTTTAAAGAAAAGTAAATGTATTGAGGTAACATTGGTAAATAACATTACATAAATTTCAGGTGCACAATAATTCGGTGTCTGTATACTCTATAGTGTGCTCACCACCCAGTTTTTTCCTCTTTATCATGTATTTGACCCCCTCCTTCATTTTGCCTCCCCCTGGCCCCCTTCCCTCTGGTTAGCACCATTCTGTTTTCTGTGTCTATACATTTGTTTTTGTTAGTTCATTTGTTACTTTTTTTGTTTTATTTCCCACATATGAGTGAAATCATACAGTCTTTGTCCTTTTCCATTTGACTTCTTTCACTTAGCATAACATTCTCAAGATCCATCTGTCCGTCCATCCATCCATCCATACTGTCACAAGTGTTGGCAAGGATGTGGAGAAAAGGGAACCCTTGTGCATCGTGGGTGGGATAATAAATTAGCACAGCCACGATGGAAAACAGGATGGAGGTTCCTTGAAAAAATGAAGATTAGAACGGGAAGTACCATAGGATCCAGCCTCACTTGAGTAAGCAAGGCGCGGGAGGGAGATGTGATGGCCATGTGGGCTACCCGAGGAGGCCTGACTGTCATCTGGGACCAGGAATATACCCAGGGCCCTGGGTTGCCTTCCAGCCCTAACTGGGCAGGTCCTGGGCTTTTATTCCAAGCCCAGCTTGTTCCCAGACTTAGAAATAATTAGAGGCCGGTGTACCCAGAGTGTGAGAAAGCCTGGTGGCCGCTGGTTCCCTTTGTCACGTATGCCCAATTTTCCTCATGTACTGGTTGCTGAGATGGCCCGTGACAGTTTTATTGCATTCAGTGCTTTGGAGATTGCTTTTGAGTTTCTTGTGGTGACTTCTGAAAAGGCCCCATGGTCGGGGGAGCAGGGGAAGGGAACATTCTTCTAAGTCTCTTTGAAGTGGCTGCTGTGGGCTTTGTTCTCCGCAGACGTGTCTTTCTAAAATCGAATTGCGGATCTCCCCGGCAGGGAGGGCTGGGGTAGCTGGAGGTCACGTCTAATCTGTGCAAACCTGGAGCATGGGCTCCTGCTAGCTAATTCCGCTGCTAGAGTGTTCCATTGCTGTGGCTGAATTTCTCTGTTTTAGGGTTTAAAAAAGATCTTTGTTTTTATTTTTATTTTAACAACCAAGACAGGCAATTGCCTTCTTTCTTAAACGAGTCTGCGTTAAATTCTTGCCTACAGGCAGGATCCTGGATTAAATAACCTCCTGAGATTTTCTTAAACTTCTATTTTACATTTTTTATTGTGGTAGAATACAGGAAAAGTATACAGACCTTAATTGTATAGCTCAATAAATGTTTACCTCTAAATATCCCTCCGTCACCTAAGATATATCACATTTCCAGCACTCCTAAAGCTTCCCTTGTGCCCTCATTTCCACCAATTAGTTTTGCCTGTTTTTGAACTTGACCTAAAAAGGAATTCATCCAGCGTATATTCCTCTGTACCTGGCTTCTCTTGCTTGCCATCTCTGTGAAATTACCATGTTGTTTCTAGAAGCACTTCTTTTTCATTGCTGTATTATATTCCAATGTTTGAATTTATTCCCACAATTTATTTCTCTTTTACTGTCAATGGGCATTTGGCTTGTTGACATTTTTTTAAAGCTTGACGTATAAGTTATCCTTTGATAATGGCCAACATTTATTCCAGTGATGTAAAAAAAAAATGATCAAAGGCACTTTTCCTTTTTTCAAATGAACTTTAATATGGCGCCTGTCCATAGGAAATAGTTTGAATATGAACTGCTATGGTGAAGTTGGGGGCTGGGGGCCTTGAGCCTGGCTTCCTGCCCTCCCTTCCCCCTGGGGTGGCACTCGCTGTTAGTGTTGCACTGTCTGCCTGCTTCCCCTGGCCGTGCGTCTTTGGACAAATTCCTCAACCTCAGTTTTCTTACCTACAAAACGGACGTTGAGGAAAGAGGGCTTCCATCACAGGGTTATTGAAAGCAGTAAGCAAGACAGAGCGAGGCCAGCACTGCTCACAGTGCTGATGTTTAGCAAGCGCTCACTAAGTGGTGGGTGAGGGCTGCCGCCATCTCTATAGGCACCGTCGTCAGGGCCCAGGACTCCCTGGGGACCACTGCCGTGGCTGGACCGCAGCCCTGCCTTTCCCTCCAGCCCCGTGGAGAAGTGCTTTGCCAGGGCATGCTGGACTATGTCTGAGGCACTTTTCCTGTGTCGGACGATGTCTGAGGCACCTTTGCAAGCATTCTGGCACATGGCATCTCATGGGGCCTGGCAGAGAGCTGGCACGCCACTAGCTAGTGGATTTGAATTCCCCAGCGCTGAGCTCCCAGGCCCTCCTTCTGCCATGTGCCCGGGCTCGGTAGGAATGTTGGTGTTGCTAAATGAAGACCGTGTGGGGCTCTGTTCTGGAGGCAGGATGTCCTCTTGGCACGAATCCAGAAAGACGTTGGGATGAAAAAATAGAGCCCTTCCAGGCTTGTCTCTCCTCCTGGCTTCCGGCCAAATGGTGCTTTTGGAGCCAGGCCCAGCCCCAGATGTAGCCGGAAGGATTAGATGTAACTATTATTACTGTTCATAGTAACAATAGCTAACATTTACTTAGTGTACAGTCTGCATTAGACCTGCTATTTAATCGACTCTTCAGACAGCCCTGCGAGGTATATGCTATTGTTATATTTGTTTGTACATGTTGATCTGCCCACTGAGCACCTCCTCCTCTAACTAGAATTAAGTTTCACGAGGGAGGAATTTTTTCTTCATTTCTTTATTGTTGTATCCCAGGAGCTGGACTAGTACAGGCTCGATAAATATTTATTAAATGAACAAATGATTCTCTCTATTGAAGAAGAAACTGAGGCTCCGAGAAGTTAAATAACTCACAACAGTGTCACCGTGATGGTAAGAGGCAGAACCAGGGCTGTCAGGTCCAAAGCTCCTGCTGGTAACTGTCCCTCTGAATGAGTTGAAGGCCCCTCCCAAAAGCACTGAGGTCCAGGTTTGGAGTTGGGTGGAGAGATGTTACTCTGAGCTCAGCATTTGTTTATACCTGTGGGAATGACCCCAGCATGCTTCAGGGAGGGCATGCTACCTGCCACCAGCAGGGGTCATTCAGGACTCTCCCCTGTGTGGGTCGAGGCCCTCGCTCCCCACAGATGGCCTGGCAGGTTGGAGGGCTGCTGAGGGGCTTTAAGCTTGGCCCCTTGCCCACGTGCTGCAGGTCCAGGGCAGACACTTCTGCACTGGATCATTCTAGAGGGGTGCTAATGGGGTCTGGGTGAGAGGTGAAACCCACCCTTGTCTGATGGGGACATTGGAGCAGTCTTGTGCTCAGTTCAAGACATAGTGGTGCCCAATCGGGGGCTCACACCCCTTCTCTGTAAGCACTCTGGTTACTCTCAGCTGCTGTCGCTGGGCTGGAAGCTTTCCATTGATCAAGTCAGTATCATGAAGGCCTTTCAAGCCATATTGGTTCTTGAATGCACTTTTCCTCCAGTACAAGAGGCAGCAGGTAGTTGCCATTATGCCATTAGACCACAAATTACAGCTGCAGTTTCGGCCCTGAGTGATCTCCACGTCTGTGTGGCAGCAACGACTCAAGGTTCTCTGACGTGAGATACAGATGTTGAGTGGCCTCTTCGCCTGCCTCTCACCCACGCCCCACCCTGTCTCCATCCCCATCTAAGTATTCTTATCTCTTCTCCTCCATCCTCTTCTGAGCTCAGCATTGTAATTTTTTGGTATTTTACTATGGAATCCTTACCCAGTGGTTACTAATCTCTTACATGCACACTCTCTTCCCTTTTTGAGAATCCCTGACAGAGAGTTGGACTTTTTTCTTTTTTCGACAGTTTTGAAACCACTTCTGACATCAGTGCGGTACTATTAAAAAGTGCTTCTCTCTTTTCTTAGTTGCTGCTTTCTCAACCTGGGCCTTTTTTTCTTTGTTTATTTATTTGTTTTGAGAGAGCTAGAAAGAGAGAGAGACAGACAGACAGGAAGGGAGAGAGAGATGAGAAACATCAACTCATAGTTGCAGCTCCTTAGTTGTTCATTGATTGCTTCTCATATGTGCCTTGATGGTGGGGGGGGGGGCTCCAGCCCAGCCAGTGACCCCTTGTTCAAGCCAGCGACTTTGGGCTCAAGCAGCCACCATGGGGTCATGTTATAATCCCATGCTCAAGCTGGTCACCCCACACTCAAGCCGACAATTTTGGGGTTTCGAACCTGGGTCCTCAGTGTCCCAGGTCTACGCTCTATCCACTGCGCCACCACTGGCCAGGTCTGGGGTTGTTTTTAGCAAGTTTTAGAGATGGTGCCTTCTCAGGATCTTTTCTTTCCCCTTTTCTTTCTTTTCTACCTGGCAACCCCATCTGGATGCTCAATCAGCTGAGCTCTTTTTAGCATGCCTGAGGCTGACCCACTCAGACCAACAAGCTGTCCGCAGTGCCCAGGGCTGATACTGGGACCAATCGAGCCACTGGCTGTGGGACGGGAAGATAGAGAGTGAGGGAGAGGAGAGGGAGGGGTGGAGAAGCAGATGGTTGCTTCTGCTGTGTGCCCTGACTAGGAATCAAACCTGGTATGATTTGATCAAACCTGGTATGATCAAACCGGGCCAACACTCTATCCACTGAGCGAACTGGACAGGGCCAGGATCTTTTCTTAAGAAGTGAAATCACCGCTGTCTGCTTGCGCTCTTCCTCGGCACACTGGGGGCATGGACCCGCAGTCCTAGGCATGAGAGACAGAGCCCCTGTTTCTTAGGGCAGGTGGTAGGCTCCAGAAGGCAGGATTAGTGGGTTGAGCAAATGAGAGGCAGGATAGCATTGCAGTGAAGAGCTCTTCTCTGGACGGACTGCTGGGTCTGTGTGGGGTCCTGGCCAGGTTTCATGTTGTGTCCTCCCGTCCTTAGACCCATGTGGTCCAATATGGTGACCACCGGCCACACGAGGCTCCTCGCACTCGAAGTAAGGCTAGTCTGAATTGGAACGTTCTGTGAGTGCAAAACACACCAGATTTTGAAGCTTTAGTATGGAAAAAAAGGTAAAATAGACTATTAACAGTTTAAAATATTGATGACATGTTGACATAATATTTTGGATATGTTGGCTTAAATAAAATATTAAAATCCCACCTGTTTCTTTTTACTTTTTAATGTGACTGCTAGAATATTTTCATGGCAGACATGGCTCACATTTGTGGTTTAAATTGTCTTTCCTGAGCAGTGAGGGACGGAGGATGCGAACGGCCCCTTGGCGAGGTGCTGTGAGGAGTAATTAGGCAGGTGGGTGAGAAGTGTTCAGTGTGAGCTTGGCGGGTACAAGGCCTTCCGGAGTCTCAGAGGCTGCCACAGCCACTGCCGTCTTCATCAAGGGAGGAAATCTAGGCTACACGGAGAAAATTTGGGTGTGGAGAGTTGTGATGAGGGTTCCAGGTGAACTAACCTTCCGAGAGGTGATGTAGGATCCTAGGACCCTCTCGTGTCACGGAGTCCTGCTTCTCTCCGCATCCCGGCTGTGTGATAACGGGAGCTTGTACAGCTCGCATTCTAGCCCGTTACCCAGAGAGACAACACTTCCCACAAACGGCTCTGTGGAACCCCCAGGCTTCCTTATTTACCCCGCTACTTTGACTTTTACAATGGAGTGAAAACCCCGTTTTTTATGAAACCAGTTATAATAGCTCACCTTTCTGACGTCCCCGCCATTGGCCCATAGGCTTCCGTAGCACCGGCCTCCCTGGTTTGTGGTGGAGTAAACCAGAGTGGAGGGGGGGAAATGTTGTGGCCCAGGTTCCACGGCTGGGAAGTGAGGGTGCTGGGTCTTGAATCCAGGGCTGCCTGGTTGTAAAGTTACACTATTCATTCTGCCTCGTTAGCACTCAAAGCAAATCTCTCTCTCAATCAGGAAACCTAGAGCAGCAGCAGACGGGGCGTTTCAGGATGTCTGAGAAACCGGAGAGGGCATAGTCTGAAGGCAGCAAGAGCCCAGAAAGCAGCTTAGGATCCTTGGGCTTCTGGAACCAGAGAGCGGTGCAAGGTGGCCAGTGACAGGTGATGGCCAGGGCCCGTGACGAGCATGGACAGCAATGCAGAGCTGTCCCACACTGTCTTGTCATTTCAGCCAGGCAATTTTCTGTGATTCTCCTATGGACCTGAAGTCCATCCATTAGAAAGGCTTTCCTGAAATCCTGGAAAGGTAGACATAAATGCAGTCACAGACACTTGACAAATGCATTAACGTTACCAGAACTGCTTAACAGAGGCATTTGATGTGACATTTCCAAGGTCAGAGTGTTTTCTTGGAGAAATTTCACGACAGCCAAACCTCTAATGATGGTGTGTGTCAGGAAAGGACCTCGTCTTTTGTTTAGGCCTGATGTAGATTTCCTGGTCGCTTTGCCACGTTAGCTAGATGCCAGGAACGATACATGTCATGGAGCTGGTGCTTCTGCCACGGCTGCAGGACACTGAGCGGGACAAATTCTTTAATGAGCGAGTGTCACTGATTGGAGCAGCTGCCTTTCAGGGGATCTGTTCCTCTTGAATAAAAGATTTCTATTGAGTATCCCATTTATTTCCTCTTTGACCCCCTTTCAGTCAAAATATGCAAGGCTCATTGCTCATCTCTTGACATCCGATGCCTGTTAGAGCCTTATTAGCATTTGTTCTCATTGATGTTCATTGCATTTTAAATCTGGCAGGGACATGATTAAGAGGTAGAAAATAACTGGACCTGGTCCACTTGTGACTTCTGGATCGTAGCACGATGACCAGCTCAGCACTTAATCACATCTCTTGTGTTCTCATATTCTTTTCGTACGCCTAGAGGGGAAAGTTCAATTCCAAGTCACGCTTTGGCTTGCAGGGGAGGCTGGGTGCTGGACAGGAGTGCAGAATGGGTTGGTCCTAGTGAACTGGGAGGCAGGCGGGGGCCCAGAAGACACATCCCACCTGCCATTCACCGGGCACTACACCTGTGCCAGTTACCATAAGAACAAGCAAATGAGCAGTGAGCCACCATTGCAGGGCATCACCAGGCTCTGTGCTAAGTGCTGCATCCAGGGGATCCCAGTTAGTTCCCACATTAGTCCTACCAGGTTGCTGGTTGCTATGAATTGAATTGTGTCCCTCCAAAAGTCATACTTCGAAGCCCTAACCACCAATATGATGGTATTTGGAGATGGGGTCTTTGGGAGGTGATTAGGTTTAGATTAGGTCTTGAAGGTGGGGCCCTCATGATGCCCTTTTAGGAAGAGACCCCAGAAACCTTGCTAAGTCTCTCTCTGTGCCCTGTGAGGACAGAGTAAGCAGGTAGCCATCTACAAGACAGGAAGCAGGACCTCACCGGCGACAGAACCAACTGCCATCTTTTTTTTTTTTTTTTTTCATCTTTTCTGAAGCTGGAAACAGGGAGAGACAGTCAGACAGACTCCCGCATGCGCCCGACCGGGATCCACCCGGCACGCCCACCAGGGGGCGACGCTCTGCCCACCAGGGGGCGATGCTCTGCCCATCCTGGGCGTCGCCATGTTGCGACCCTCCTGGGTGTCGCCATATTGCGACCAGAGCCACTCTAGCGCCTGGGGCAGAGGCCACAGAGCCATCCCCAGCGCCCGGGCCATCCTTTGCTCCAATGGAGCCTTGGCTGCGGGAGGGGAAGAGAGAGACAGAGAGGAAGGCGTGGCGGAGGGGTGGAGAAGCAAATGGGCGCTTCTCCTATGTGCCCTGGCCGGGAATCGAACCCGGGTCCTCCGCACGCTAGGCCGACGCTCTACCGCTGAGCCAACCGGCCAGGGCCCAACTGCCATCTTGATCTTGGATTTCCAGCCTTCAGGATTGTGAGAAATTTATTCCTGTTGCTTAAGCCCCCCGGTCTGGGGTTCGGCAGCCTGAGCTGACTGAGACAATGCTACCAATTCTGTTTTGCCATGCTGAGAAGCTTACACAAGTCCTCCGTCAGTCAGTGCCCAGGCCGGTTGGGGTGGTGGTCTGCTGTGTGGTCTTCCTGGTTCTTTGTGACCTCTGAGGGATTTGCTTATGTGTATCGTCCTTGGGAAGGTCTCTCACAGTCTTGTCATTTATCTTTGTGTCCCTCAGAGAGCCTGTGCAGAGTAGCCACTTAGGAGATACCAGCAGAGTGAATGAATGAATGAATGAATGAATGAATAAGTGAGTATGACAGCTTGGCTGGAAACCAACTAAGGAAAGAGGTGGATGGAGGGAACCATAGGTCACTCATCTTCTCCTTTCACTCATGTCTGAGAACAAGTGTCCCTGCAGAAGTCTCCCCTACTGCAACTGACCTCCTCAGAGATACCCACCCATCAGGGGGCATTGCCCTGGTTATCTGGCACAGTCCTGAGTGGGTCTCGTGTCCCCCCCCTACACACACACATGGGCCCACTCAGACCACTTATCAGTTTGGCTGACACCATGTCATGGGTGTCCTAACCTCTGCTTGCACCTTTGCACTGGCTAGATGGGAGGGTGGGGGTTAAAGCCTGCAAGTGTGGCTCTATTGTACAGAGCAGCATCTAGGTCAGGGGTCTCAAACTCAACTCAGCATGTGGGCCACAGAGCAAGATCACAGCTGTTCGGCGGGCCGCACTAGGTCTACAAAAGGCAACTGTTATGCAACACTTTTCTCACTGCAGTTGAAAACAAAAAAAAATCAGTACAACAAGCACAATCGTACATGCAGTTTACTCAGTGTCACAAAACGACCAGAAACTGTAGTTCGCATCACAACTGCTGTTAACTAAGCTAATATTTAGCTAGGATGCTAGAGAAATGAAAAATACAAGTAGGCCCCTAGGTTTACTTAATTTTATCCAAAATATTTTGAACTTCGTGGATTAGTCTGCGGGCCGCACAAAATTGTTCAGTGGGAGTTTGAGACCCCTGATCTAGGTCATTCCCCCGACACAAAAGAAGTGAAATACAGTGAGTCCAGCTGGCGTGCTGCACGAACCCCGCTGCTCTGTGCGGGAGACCAGCAGGCAGGCACCAGGCTGGCTTAATAAGATACAGCAAGATTAATAAGGGAGCAGAGCCCCTCCGGAACATGCTGTGCTGTGCATGGCTGTAAAGTGAGACTCAAGGGGAGGAGCAGCAGCAGCAGGGACAGAGGTCTGTGGGCGCAGGACGCTTCCTGGGAGGGGGCAGCATGGCAGGGTCCAGCCTGAGTGTGCAGCAGTGTGAGCATGCCCTGTGGTGTATGTGCGGTGCTCTGGGAATCCCCTTGAGCACAGCTCCCCAGCCTGGCTGGCTTCATCTGAGGTGTGCAGGACCTTCGCACGTGCTGTTCTCCCTGCCTTGATCACCCCCTCCCGTCTTTGCCTGGGTAGCTTCTGCTCTTCCTTCAGGTCTTATATCTTGGGGGACGCCTTTGCAGACCCCTAGAGTAGGTCACAAGTACCCATTGTCCACGCTCAGGGCCCCACTGTCCCCATCTTTTGTGTTACTTGGCAGAGTTGTAATTTTACCTGAAGGTGTAACATATTCCTTTTGCTTGCTTAGTTTATTCTCCTAGCGCAGCAGGTAAACTGGATTTCTCTGCTTGTTTGTTAGTGTGTTCGTATATGACTACAGTTCTCCTAGCCCTGACTCAGCATCTCCTTCTGGTTCAAATCAGCCTGTCACTAGCTGGTTCCAATTTCTGTGACAGTTAGCTACAGATATTTGAGGGAGACATGGGTTGGATTGTTCCAGGCTGTTGAGTGTATTTTGTAGCATCAGGTGTTCATCCCAGTTCAAACTGTATTTTCAAGAGACAGGCATGAGCCAGAGAAGATGCCCTTCCGGGGTGGCTGGGAAGGTGCACAAGGCAGAGTGGCCCCTGACCAGAGGTGGGCTGTCGCCCCCCTTTGTCCAGACCTCAGTCACAGCGCTTTCCCTGCTGCCAGAGCGACAGCTTCTTTGCTGCCTGTCTGTGACTTTGAGGGCAGGGCTGTGCCAGGCTTTTCACTGGAGCATGCCAGGAGCTCGGCACAGTTCCCGGCAGGGAGTTGGTGCCTGACAGGTGTAGTTCAGATGGTTGGTAAAAGGAAAGAGGATGTAAAGGGGGTTTTTAAACATTTTGTGCTGAGAAGCTTTGTTGGGATGTGCGGTTTATGCAGGTTGGTATGAGGGCCTGTGGGCAGGAAATGGTGGGAGCTAGGAGGAGCTTAACAGTAATGGTCATGACAGACCACGTGTGTGGGCGCTCCTGATGTCCTCCTTGCGGTATGTGTGGTCCCAGGCACGACTCGAGTGAAGTCGTTTATATTTTTCCATTGAGCTGTACTCCTTTAAGCAAAAGTGTTTCCCCTGTGCTTAGTCCAGGGGTGGTCCCCTGGAGCTGCGTGGACGCACCCAGGGAGGTGATTTCTTTAAACTTCAGCTCTGTTCTCTCCCGCACAGAGTGCCCCATCGCAGTGTGGTTCCCAGCTGATCGTTGACCACAGGCTTGGGTGTGAATTGTAGGGAACGTTGGAGGCGTCAGGGCGGGGTGTCCAGGAGAGGTCCTCCTCTGCATCAGACTTGCACACCAGGAGCTGCCGTCTGATGACTGTCCGTGGTCCTCCTTGGGAAACAAAAGAAGGACATTGCCTTGCTGGGGACGAGGGAGGCAGGCCGAGAACCACAGGCCAACTCCCTTTACCTGTATCCAGGGTTGATACCAAGTGTGACCCAAATCACTTGTAAATAGATGAACAGACAGAACGAACGAGAACGCTCAAAGCACAGCATCCCTGCTATTGGACTCAAGTCGTCACAGTTCGTGTGTTCACTGGCTCGCCTGCCCCCCCTCCTCCCCCCAGGTCAGCAATTTAAGCAGTCTAAGGGCTGGTGTTTAAAAATTGCAACCACAGTTGTTTGCTGTTCTCCTCACTTAGTTGGTCTGACTTCTCCTTGTTTGGCTGACAGTAGGCCCCCCCGTGGCTGGAGCCTGGATCTCCCTTCCTGGCACTTTTCCTTGGAGCCACGCTTCCCCTCTGCTTCTCCCCTGGTGCTACCCTGGAGGCTGTGACGGCCTCCACTGGCCCAGCTGCTCCCAATCAAACTCCGATGCAACTGTTTATGTCTCAGCATTACTCAAGACCTGCCCGTTCAAAGGCGCTATGCTGTTTTGACCAATGGTTGCCTGGCAGCAGATGGCAGTGGCTCCGTCGCGGAAGGTCGTCCTACACACGAGGGGTGCAGGGGAGGCAGAAGCCTTACTCTGACTTTCTAGGCCAGTCTGGTGTCAGGATTTAGGGCAGGGCAGTCGGAGGCCAGCAGGCCCCACACCCAGCCTGGCTCTGCCTCTTGCTGGTGGTGTGGCCACGGGCAAGTTTAACACTTCTTTTTCTCTCTCATAGGATGGCTGTGAAGATTAAAGGCGATGTTCTATCTGCAGCCCCACACCGGGTAGTAGTGTGTCCTGTATGTGGTAGTTATTTGTGGTATTACTTTCTAGCTTGTAGATATTGAAGATTCAGTTCCAAGTTTTCTATTTTGAAAACACTGGAATTGTCCTATTACCCATCCAGGAGACTTCCTGGATGTTAATAGGATTGACAAATGCTGTCTTGTCATTGGAGCACTTGGAGAGTATTCCTGGAGGGAATTCAGTGGAATTCTTGATTGAAGTATACAAATCTTCATCTGTTTTCCTGCCCTGAGAACTCTGTGCACAGAGCTCTTCTGGGGACCCGTCCATCGTCTCTGCTTCTTGTGGCATCAGCTGCGAGTCCATGCCTTGCTCAGAGCCTTTGCCACTTCCCTGGGGACAATTTATGGCCATATCTGTTTCCCAATATTGCCAGAAGTTTGGGGACTGCACTTTCATGTGCTGTTGTAAGTGGTGCTATAGAATATTTAATAAGGTCAACCCTAATCCATGTTTGAAAACTGTGTAAGTTAAGAAAACAGCTTTGATTGCATGAGTAATATTTAAAGTGCCTGCTAAAAGTACATTAACTTTTCTGTCAATAATAGAAAAACTTCTGAGCTATGGAGAGATTTAAAAACACAATCCAGTGTCTCTTGCCCCTCGTAGTGAAAGTTTCCATTAAACAGATGATTCATGTTATGAGACTGGAATGATTAACATGAATTATGGGAAAATTATTCTAAGACTTGAATGTCTGATTTATGAATGGATTAGGAGGCAGATTCCTCCACAGTTGGCTTTTTTTTTTAAAGGAAGAGTTTAGCTAACTGTCTAAGATCCTCCAAAAGGAGATTTTCCTTAATATTAGTATTTTTTTAAGGAGATATATCAGGGTCCCTTATTATAGAGGAGAAACTTGTTGTTTTCAGGGAAGAGGGGTTACCACCTACTTCTGCCAGTTTCAAGGTAGAATTCTAGAATTCCTCCCAAACTTTCATCAATTAGTAATGTTGAGGTCAGAACCTATGCAGAGGGCTGGGAAGAAAGTGGATGACTCCAGGCTGGTCAGAGACGTGTGTTGCTGAAGGGAGAGGCTGAGGCTCTCCTTCCCTTCTCACCAGCACAGCACTGCCCTTAGGAGGGGCTTAGTGGAGACCCAGGGCTGAGGACTGCAGCCAGCAGGAGAGGGGAGGCTGAGCAAGGGAGCAGCTGCTGAACGCTGGGTGTGGGGTGGCTGCAGCCTGCAGACTTGGGTGTGTCCTCATCGGAAGCCTGGCTGCGCCTGGCTGCATGCCAGGACCTGCGCGGGCGCTGGACTCTGAGTGGAGTCGCACACTTTCTCTGTGAGGAACTCTTGTTCCACTGGGAACTACTATAGATGACAAGACAACAGTCACCATGTGGTGAGCACCAATGAGCAGCTTGCATGCATCTAGGTCACCTCATCCTAATGACATTTCTTTGAGGGAGGCACCAGGATTAGCCTCATTTTCCAGGTGAGGAGACTCAGGCCAGCAGTAGGTAATGGAGCCATACCTTGAACCCAGCTCTGCCCAGCTTCAGGTCTTGGCCCTTAAATTCTGCTTGGTCCTAGGTATAAAAGTGTTGGACACAGTCCCAGCAACATAGGCCTTGGGGGCAGGGTCCAAATTTTTACTTTCCTATATGTCGTCACTGTAGGTGTTGCTTGACTGTGTGGGTGACTTTGCCTCCTTGTCTCTTTGTCTGGTGTCCCATGGGCTGTGGGGTCTTTGCATAAATGCTCTTGAAGTTCTGTAGCCTAGCCTGACCTGTGGTGGCACAGTGGATAAAGCATTGACCTGGAACGCTGAGGTTGCCAGTTTGAATCCCTGGACTTGCCTGGTCAAGGGACATACAGGAGTTGATGCTTCCTGCTCCTCTCCCCTCTTCCTCACTGTCCCTCTCTCTCTCTTTCTCTCTTTCTCTCTCTCCTCTCTCCAAAAATCAATAAATGAAATCTAAAAAGAAAGAAAGACCTGACCTGGGGTGGCGCAGTGGATAAAGCGTCAACCTGGAAATGCTGAGGTCACTGGTTCGAATCCCTGGGCTTGCCTGGTCAAGGGACATATGGTGGTTGATGCTTCCTGCTTCTCCCTCCTTCTCCCTTTCTCTCTCTTCTCTCTCTTTATTCTGTTTTTTCTCTCTCTCTTCTCTAAAATGAATTTAAAAATTAAAAGAAAAAGAGTTTTTTAAAAAAGTATTAAGTTCTATAGCCTGTGCATGTTCATCCTCACTCTAGTCTAGTGCTTTATAACAGTGGCTCCACCTGTACTTGGTTTACTGTGGGCCTTTTTTTTAAAAGACTTTCTTTATTCATTTTAGAGAGGAGAGAGAGGGAGAGAGTAAGAGAGAGAGAGAAAGAGGGGAGGAGCAGGAAGCATCAACTCCCATATGTGCCTTGACCAGGCAAGCCCAGGGTTTTGAACCAGCGACCTCAGCGCTCCAGGTCGATGCTTTATCCACTGCGCCACCACAGGTCAGGCTCTGTGGGCCCTTTTATTAGGTCACTTTGGTAGCAATGGCAGAAACACCGAAGTGGTAGTAGCATTGGGTGGTTGCACTCTTGCTCTTCAAGAACTTGACATGGTGATAATTGTGTATATGTGTGCATGCACGTGTGTGTGTGTGTGTGTAATTAATGCTTGTGCTGAACTCAAGGATGATGATGATTGGGCCTTCTGAAATGTCCAGGGAGTATGTTTGTGAGGTGGTCATTCATTTGTTCAGCATTGCTCAGATATAGTCAGACACATGCTCTGTGTTGAGCTCTGTGGGAAGCACTTGGGTGTAGCAGTGTAAAAGACAGACATAGTCACTGCCTCCCTGGGACCCACTGTCCTGGTTGGGAAATCAACCATAAATGAGTCATCATCCATCTTACTGGACTGCAGTTGCTGTGAAGGAAAGACCAGGGCCACAGTAGGAGAAGGAGATGCAGGTAGAGGTCAGCCTAGACTCTTGTGAAGGTGGTGGCCAGGGAGACCTTTCTGAGCAGTGACAGCTGAGCTGAGAGCCACAGGTTGAATAGGTGTTAGCCAGGTGAAGAGAAGGGGGAAGAACATTCCAGGGAAGGGTAACAGAAGGTTCTTGGAATAGAAAAGAGGCCACTGTGGCTGGTAGGCAGTGGACAAAGGGAAAGTGGGGGCCAGGTGGACACGCGAGGGCACTGGGCCCCCGAAGCTTGGGCACTGGGTGAAGGTGAGTGCGTTTAGGTGGACCTGGATTTGTCACTTACAGGCTTTGTGATTGTGGGATGGTGACATAACCTCTGAGCTAAAGACCCCTCTTTTAAAAAATGTGGATGAAAACACCCACATCTCAAGGTAGCCGTAAGGTTAAAATCACAGTATTTGAGTGTTTAGCACCATGATCCCTGGCACGCTACAGGTACAAAAAATATTATTTCTCTTTCCTACTCCCTCAGCCTTAGTGTTGGTGAAGCAGCCACAGGTATGCAGATGGTGGTTAAGGCACTGGGGAAAATGCTTACAAATCCTCCTGCTTAGCCCCTGTCCTCTTCCCAGTGGGTGGTGCCCACTGCGGAGGGGCCGTGGGGGAGGGGCAGGCTGGGGTGCACTCCCCTGTTTGCTGGGAGTTAATAAAGTCAGTCTATTCTAGAGTGGGAGCAGGAGGTGAGGGGCTTAGGGAAATAAAGGAGCTGCTTGGCTGGAGCTGGGGCTGGGTCTCAGAGCCTCAGGCTGCCAGTGCTCGGAGATAGGTAAACAAGTCTGTGCTGAACCTGGCTGCTCACTCTCCCTGCTGGGCGCACCTGCCTTTGTCAGAGCAGGGCCTCCGCTCTCTCAGAGGGTGGGCTGTGCGCCTGTGGAGGGGGGGGGGAGTCGGCGGCGGGGGGGGGGGGGGGGGGGGGGGGCTCCCTGCCGCGCTGGCTTTGCAAGGCAGCCCTGCTGACTTCCCAGGCCGGCCTTCCTTACTGGAGAGTTGTTCACAAGTTAACTCTTAGTTTCCTGCTGACTTAGGTTATTTCAGAAGTCTCTGTTTTAATTTAACGTCCTCTTCATTGTTTTGTACCTTCCATGTACCTGGTGCTGTCCATGTGACAACTGACACACAGTTCCTGTCCCCTAAGTTGTCTCCTAACGGCCCCAAGATTAGAAGGATTCCTAACCTGGGTTCACAGGGCGGTAGCTGAGCGTTAGCCAGGTAAAGCTCAGACTCCCATCCTGATCTGTCCTGTGCTGAGACCATGAAGCTGAGCTGTGTATGACCCAGTACAGTGAGTTTCTGGTGGGGGTCCCTCATGCTCTGTTTTTGTGTGTTTGCTTCCACATTCATAACTTGTAGATGTAGTGAGCTCACTTTATAGTATATCCTGTCTGGAGGGTAAAGCCCTTTTGTAAAGGAATGAAGTACCTTTGATATGTGTCTGTGCTGTGAGTGTTAGTATTCCAGACACCTGCTTTGTTACACTGGCACATACTGGTGTTGAGCTGCTGCCTGTCTTATATTATGAGCTTTGGAAGGTCAGGGCTGGGTCTTCCTCATCGTGTGTCCCTGTGCCTAGCCTGATGCTGGCACAGGGAGGTGCTCTGTGTGACCTCATGGTAAATACTGGGCCCTTTGGAGTCAATCTGACATGGGGTTGAATCAAGCCTGGCCACTCTTGATGACACAGCCCATGCAAGTGACTTAATCTCTCTGAGTCTCTCTGGGAATCCAATTAGAGATTGACCATCAGGGGTTGGCAAACTGTGGCCCTCAGGCCATCTGGCCTGCTGCCTGTCTTTGTATATAGAGTTTTGTTTGAACGCAGCAATGCTCATCCTTTTATGTATTATCTGTGACTGCTTTTGCCACCACAACAGCAGAACTGAGGACTGTGACAGAGACTGTAGTCCTCAGAGCGGAGGATTTTTACCACGTGGCCCTTTACTCTAGAAGTGGGCTGTCCCTTGTCCCCTGTGTCAGGCCCGTAACAGTTGATAGCTGCAGTCGTCACAGTTGTTGTTTCCCTGTAACTTCAGCCCTTTCTGCTTCTTAAATAAGCCACCTTTAGAGCCATGACCTTCTCTGCTCTCTGGAGCCCCAGGAGGAACTTTTTAGTTGCATAGTTAACACATTTGCGATTCCCTTAGTTTTGATCTTCATGGCTCTCAAGATTTGGGTCAAGCTCCTTCTCAGCCCTTTTGTCCTGGCCTGACAATCCGACCTGTCAGAGTTTTTGGTCTGTCCCCAGAGGTGGTACTTCTTCCACGTCCACCTCCGAGTAGCTCTCCTTTCTGAATGGCTGGGGCGGAAGAAACGCTTCCCGGAGAAGCCCGCTGTATGACTAACTGCCTGCATAACAGTGCAGCTTGTGTGTGAGGCTGCTTTGTGCTTCCAGAAAACTGGGAGTGACCGGAGCACCTGAGTTCACCCGGAGCACCCAGATCTGTGCACATCTCAGCTTCTCCACCCCGAGCCTTTAGTGCCTGGCTTTTATAGGAGAAAATCTCCTAAAACATGGAGGCGGTTCTCTTTTCTTAGTAATTTCCTTTTCAAAGATGTAATCTCATTTTGGATTGTACATGTAATAGATGCAATTTATGGAAACATGGGAAGCGAAGAGAACCGAAACAATCAATCCTCATCTTACCGCCAGAGAGAACCATTATTAGCATTTTTAGTATATTCCCTTCCAGATTCTTAATTGTGTAAATGTTTATGTAATTGAAATCACATTGTTTATGTAGTTTTATTTCCTGCACTTTCACTTATTCTGTCCTAACCATTTCCTCGAACACTGAGTGCACTGCAAAACCATATGACTTTCATCTGCGCATGCACACGTGCATCCTGTCGCCCACCCACCCACCTACCCACACATGCACGTGCCATCTGTGCATTCATCCGTCTGTCCATTCATCCATCCATCCATCCACCCACCTACCTAACATAACTCCTTAGAGCCTGTCACGTCCCAGACCTCGTGCGAGGTGACAGGCATGCAGTGGTGAGCACACCTGGCCTTTCCCTCCCTTTGCAGCGATCACAGTCTAGTAGAAGGTAGCATTATCATAGCTTAGACCGCTGTGATAAAATACCATAGACTAGATGACTTAAACAATTACTTTCTCATCATCATGGAGGCTGGACGTCTGAGATCAGGGTGCCAGCATGTGGGCTTCCGTGAGGCTCTCTTGGCTTACAGATGGCCGCTCTCTGTGTCCTCCTGTGTTGGGGTGAGGAAGTGCGGCTGCATCCTCCCTCCTGTAAAGACACTGATCTCATTATGGGTGCTCGTCCCTCCTGTTGTCACGGCAACCTGCTTACTTCCCAGGGGCCTGCCTCCTTCTGCCATCACATTGGGGTTAGGGCTTCAACATCGGACTTTTGGGGGAATACCAACTTTACATGTGTAACAAGCATCCTATGCTATTGCTTTACGATGGGGGCAATAAAGACTATGATACACTAATGGAGAAGGAACCCGTCGCTGCCTTGGTAGGCTTGCAGGGGAAGCTGATCCCAGTCTTGGTGGGCACCTCTTTGAAGGAAGCGCAAGGAATCTTGATGTACAGGTTCTTGTTGTAATGGTAGAGAGTCTTCTGAGAAATGTCCACTTGAATGGGCTGGAAGGAAAGGAAATTCGTAGTGACTGTTAGTGCCGGAACTCCGAGTACTGCTGTGCTATGTTATCATTGAGACTGCCTTCCCGGCCTCGGCACACTAGAAACAAGGAAGGGCGCTGCAGAGAGAAAGCAGCTGACACATTTGGAGATGTGGACCTGGTTCCTGACGTGGCCGGCGGTGTTCCCCAGAGAACCCCCTTCAGCCTCAGCGACCTCCTTGTAAACCAGAGTTAGGACCTTTTACCCCCAAGAGAGTAAAGGGGACAGGGACTTAAGGGCACACCCTAGGGTGGGTTATATTGGGAGATGCCCTTGCTTTGAGAAGATTCTGCAGCACTGTTGAGAAATCCTGGCCTCAACCTGCATGTTGAGAGGCGATCAGGACACGTGTGGGTCCGCAGGATTGTTGGATTAACATGGAGAAGGCTGCGTGCATTTTTAGCAAGGACAAACTCAGACCTAGTCCTCTCCCAGAGTCCCGAGCTCACAAATGCTGCCTTCTGCTTTTTGTCTTGCTTTTGGTGTGCGTATGTTTTCACATGTTTATCCCTGAGGAACGCAGTGCGAGGGTCGGCGGTTGTGGCAAACTGATTGCAGATTGAATCTTGCTCATTTATGTTTGAGGGCTGAGCTGGGCCCGAGCCTGGTGCGTAGGCCACAGGGAGGAACAGCCCTCGCTGCTGTTTACCTTACATCCTCTCTGAGTGATTGAAATGCAAGTCGGCCCGCTTTGTTCTGTGGCTGTTCAGGGGATGGAATCGGTCAGGGGACAGCCTGTGGGTCCTTAGTCAGTGGTGTATCGGTCACCATGAGGCTGACTGAAACTGTTGCAGGGTGAATGTGTGGGTCAGAGCCACCGCCCCGCAGTGGGCAGGGCCGCCCCGTGGATGGGTAAGGGATGCGGAGAAAGCTCTGTACTACGTTGTTTGTCACAGAGGAAGGCAGAACCCGGTCTGGGAAATGTGTCTGTCTGTGAATTTCTTCTCGGCTGTTTATTTTTATCTACGTTGGGCAAGCATATAAAAATGCTGACTGCATTTGCTCCTTAATAAGGAATGCAGTGTCTTATAAAAATGACTTTTCATTAACAAAGGCATGCAAGCAAGGCAGAAACTAACAAAATTTGCATTACCTCACCTTCATTGGTAAAATATGGGTGTTGTCACTGCCCTGTAGGGTTTACTGTTAGGGTTAAATTAGAGAGCCCTTGCCTTTGACCTGTTGTCTGGCTTATAGTAGGTACTTGATAAGTGGAAACTATCATTTCTATTGATATAATAATGATAGCTCATTTTGATTCAGGGCCCAAAGTGCTTTCTGCATATTAACTCTCCTAATTGATTTTGTAGGCTCTGGAACACCTGTTTTGTTCTTTAATCAGAAACGGAGGTATCCATGAGCGTGCACACCTGTGCCTGGCTCACCTTCCTGGGGACAGCGACTGTCCCAAAGATGAAAAGTCAGAAAACTATTTTATAACCAAATGAGAGTATCATTCAAATGCAGATTTTTCAGTTCAATTCTAGATTGCTTTCTAAGAAACAGTAATACTCCCGTAAAGTAATCTAAAGGTTTATTCTTAAGAAGATCCTGTGGCCCAGTATGAGAGAGAATTCTTTTTTCATAAGGACACGATGCTCAAAAAGATTGCTGCTATTATAGATCGTATACCACTGGCTCCCTCCTGGGCTTGATTTATTTAGACTTCCTTTGAGGATAACTGGCTGTGATGGACAATTTTTAGCTTCCATTCCAGAATGATACCTTAACAGGCTGTTCTCTGTTCTTCCTTACTGCAGGCTCTGTGAGGAGCGCATGCTCTCGGTGCACTGGAAGTCTCTATTAACCTGGAGTTCGGGGTATCTACATTCTTGATTTGATCATAAAAGTCTTGAATTTTTGTCCCAGGAGGCATAGAAAAACCCTTCAAAATTTTAAGTGTTTAATCTGTTTGAACACCGTCTCAGAAAGAGTTTAACCAAAGGATAGCAAACTTGGACATGAACAGTTTATCAACAACCAACAGAGAATTTCTCTTGAACACACAACACCTGGAGCATTCAAGTTTTGGAGGAAACAGTTGAAGATTGCTTGTATAGATTAAATTTCTTATAATGGCTGGTAGAAAGTTATGTCTGGAGAGGTATATTGGAGGAAAAGGAAGCCACCTACCTACCTACCTATCACATTTGTTTCATGAACGAGAACAGAGCTAAATGTGTTGTACAGGTGAAGGCCAAAAGAGTGATGTCCTGGGTCAGCTGTGTTCCTTTCTGTCAGTTGGACAATGGTGTTGGCTGGACCTTACCTGGGCACAGGGACACAAGGCCTTGTGCTGGATGCACTTGGCAGGTAGGAAGGGAGGTAGGAGATGTCTTGCCTTGGGAAAGAGACTGGTCTTATTTGCTCATTGCCTTGTGATATCCCTCATGGACACACAGCATGCACCCACAAAGCCCCTTCACCCCACTCCTCCCTACTAAGCAGGCCTATTTGGGTTACTTGCCGCTCTCTGACTTTCGCATGGACAAACCTTTAGGATTTGCAGTGATGGGTATAGTCCTCAGGAAGGAAACGGGCCTCCAGAAGTCCCTGTCAGAGTGCGAGGGTTCTGTTCTTTCTTTCCCACGTTTGTATGTTAGAGTAGAGTGAGTCTGACAATGATTTCTTGGTTCCCAGAAAGATCCATGAGGCTTCAGTGGGCTGCTGCCTTCGAGTCATAATAGTTCACACTGATGGAGGGTGAATCATTAACAAAGGACAAGGAGAGGGGACTTTAAGGGTTCTAATTATTTTGTTACGAAAGAATGAGAAAAATGCTATTTCCTTTCAACTGTACAAAGATTCTGTGAGAATCATTAGTCGTAGACAGGTAGAAAGGCACCGGCTTCTTACAAGGGGGCAGCACATGGATAGCCTGTCCCAGCAGTGCCCTCGGGCCACACCACGCTCAGTACCGTAGTTGTGAATGTTGCATGTGTGCATGCAGTCATGTGCCAGGGGCCCTTTGCATAATACTCTTCCTCCTTGTCTGCCCGCAAACTCCTACTCATTCTTCAATGCCCAGCTTAGGCATCTCTTTCTCTGTGCAGCCTGCCTGACTCTTTCCCCCTGGGAGCCGGGCGGATCACAGATTCCTTTGCGTCCCCACTGACCTTGAACACACATTTGTTACATACAGTTCTCATCTCAGACTTTGCCTACCACAAAGCCGGCGTCAGGGCTGATTTGTAAGGCTTGGTTTGTGTGAACACCTACCCTCTGGTCTGTGAACTTCCCAATCACAGAGTGTGTGTTCTCTTAGCCTCTGTGTCCTCAGCAAATAGTACAGTACGTGGGTCATAGCAAAGTTCAGTTATGACCAGTGGGATGGATCGACTCGGCAGTGGCCTATGACAAGCGTGTACAAGTGTTGGATGGCAGACTCGAGGAATGGGCCCTCATTGGACCCCAGGGTAAGCTCTCATCCCCTTTCCAGGGAAGCCTCCATCAGGAAGACTGAGCTATGGGCAAGCGCAAGTCAGTATGGACACGAAGGGAAGGAAGAGAGGAATAGTCTTTGCTCGTCACCAGTCAGCAGTAGGCTGTTGGGAGTTGGGAATCCCCAAGATTCCCTTGGGGATCTTGGGAGAGCAGACGAGCTCTATGATAGAGGTGCCCTGTGGCTGTGGAGAAGGTGGAGCACGCTCAGGGTCTGACCGGGGAGTGGAGGGATAGCACAGGGCTTTGCAGTTTCAGGTGGAGGGGAATGGACTCTATCTGCTGAGGGTCCTGGCAGATAAAACGACAGCAACAACTGGAGTGGGGGCTTTGCTTTCTGACGTGATGCTGGGCCAATCCTCACTGCCCTTTTCAGTGCCCCACCAAGTGTCCTATATGTCCAGATGGCAATTTGTGGGTGAATAATGGATTACACGAGATCTTATGCATTATGCAGGACAGATGTAAATTGCAATATAAATTGGCCTCGCTTGGCAGTTTAGGTGGATTTCATGGTGGTAGGCTTGAAAGGCTACCTTGTGGCTGAGCTGGTGTTGGTGAGATGAGAACGGGACGGTTGGCCTGGTTGACAAGGTACAGCAAGAAGGGGAGGTCCCAGAGTTTGAGGCGTGTGACTCAGCCTCTCCTCTCCTGTGAGTCAGAGCGGGCTGGCCCAGCTGGCCCAGTGACAGGGGACGGCAGGGCACAGCTTTCCTCCCACAGGAGGGATAGAGGAGTTACAGAGAACCGAGTATCTCTCCGAGCCTGTGACTTTCCCAGGAGGAGCTCACGGTCCCTGCAGTTTGTGTTGTAGGTGGGTGAGGTCCCAGAGGCTGGCTGGTGATCCGTTTGGCCTGTTGTGTCTAGCCTCTCCATGAGGACTCCCCCCGGTGTGTGTGTGTGTGTGTGTGTGTGTGCGCGCGCGCGCACGCGTGCGTGCGCTGAGCTGAGGGAAGGGAGGGACAGGAGAGCGAGAGGTACTGACAGAGATGAGTATGGGAGATGCTGGGGGCATAGTCAGAGTGTTTAAAGGTTCATTAGAGGGTCAGATCTTTAAAGCAAACTAGGAAGTGATGACTCCAGCACACGGCCAGGATGGTCATCATGGACATTTACCATGTCCACCCACCCCAAGCTCTCACTCTGCATGACAACTCTTTGAGATGATAACTGTGCTGTTCTCCCATTTTTCAGAGGTGGGAATGAAGGTGTAGAATGAGTCCTTTACCCAACATGACACAATAAGTGGCAGAGCCGAAAACAAATTGTTCAATCACTAAACTATTCAGCAACTACCTCCTAGGGGCCAGAGCCTCTCCTGGGCGATGCCCTGTGGCTTGCAGGGATCTGTCCTCAGGAATGTCGCCCTCTGGTGGTGGAGACACAAAATAAAGTGCCTGATAAGAGCGGCCAAGGCCCTCGCTCTAGACATGATTCTGTATCGATTGATTAGACAGAAGCCCGTGGTGCGTCAGACTGTCCTCACCATGAGCAGCATGCACAAGGGTGAATAACACTTAGTGCTCCCTAAGGAGCCTAGAGTTGGGAGTTGTGGGGCGAGTAGGGCACTCAGTGAGGTGGCTCCGGGCAGGGAATCACAGACAGGCTCCCATGGGGAGGTCAGCTTCAGATGGCCCTAGGCGGTGTGAAGAGTACCAGTGAGGACAGGGCCACGCAGGGGCAGAAGACCGTGGCGGCATTAGGGATGGTTTGGCTGGAGTGAGGGTGTGAGTAGCGCGGTGCAGGAGACGAGGCAGGTGGGGCCCAGGGCCCGGTGTGTGCTCAGAATGGGGAGGGGTGAGGAGCAGCCCCGGCTTCCCTGCGGAGCAGAGTGGAGTGGACACCCGCTTCATGGTGCATGTGCAGAGTGCTGGGAAGCAGGAGGGTGTTGGAGTCGGGGTGACCTGATTTTGAGCTCGTGGAAGTCTGAACTCGGGGTAAGAGGGTGAGAGTGGGAAGAAAAGGGCAGACACGGAGCTCCTTGGAGAAAGCATCCTTCAGGCTTTTTACAGAATGTGAGTGAGTTGGGAAGGTCTTCAGCGAGGACCCTAGGACACTTCAGCGACATGGAGAAGTTGAGCTGGCCGTGTGGAGTGGGAGGGAAGATGGGGCTCAGCCTTTGCCACGTGCTGCCAGCGAGGTCAGCAAATGTCTGGGGAGTGGACTGTGGGCAAGGCACGACCGCTTGGGCACCACCCACCTGGGAGTGGCCGACCTGCCCGGAGAGCCTTGGGACAGAGCGGAAGAGGGGTCGCCTCTGCTGCCCCTGCCAGACCTCCGGCCTAGGTAGGAGTTGTAGGGCATGAACTTGTGCTCGCTAAGTTTGCTGGGTTCCACCCCTATTGGTCAGATCATAAAGCAGTTCCCAGGAAGGATCAAGCAGTAGATGCCGAGTTCTAATGGACTAATTTGTGTCTGTGAAAGGGGCTGTGTTACCTGATCAGAAACATATGTTTCTGATGTGTAAAGAGAACCCAACTGCTGAGGTGTTTGGTGGCAGATGTGGGGCCAGCAGAAGGCTCTGTGATCAGGCTGTCTTCTGCTTTACTGGGAGGAAGCCAATGTGCTCACGTCTCACCCTGTGTCCCTTTTGGGAAAGTGTTCCGTACTTCAGTTTGCCCACTGTCAGTCTGTCTTCTCTCACTTGACCAGAACTGCTAGAGCACTCAACACAGCCAAAGCTACAAGCTGTCTGCCGCATAAATGCTGGAAGACAGCCTTCAAAAGGACTCTGTACAAATACAGAAAACAGCGGGTGTGTGCGGCTGTGAGGAGAGAGAAGACTCTAGAGATGGGTCACTAGGAGGCCTGTCCTTCCAGCCCACCTGAGAAAAATCACCCCTCTGCCTTCTCTATCTTTGTTTTGAACTAGGAAAGTTCATTTCTCTTGTGTTTCTAAGAAATGACAAGTTCTCCCCGCCTCTTGGTGTGTGGTATGGCTGCTTTTCTCGGGGGGTTTCTGACTTGAATGTCTCCCCTTCTTTCCTGCGTCCCCACCCCCATGGCTTCTCACTGAGCTCCTGTGTGGGCTGTGCCGGGCACTGTCCTAGCTCTGTAACAGACGTGGTCTGGTCCGTGCAGCGGTTTTTTTCTTCAATGGAAGTCGCAGTTCTAGACATAAAAGGATTAGTTACAATTTGAGGAAAAACATAGAAAATTCTTCCCAAATCATCAGCAGTGATGACATTATAACCATCTACAGGCGAGACATCATGCGTTATGTTTTTCTCCCCACACAATATCGAATATATTGGGAGCTCACTGGATAGTTAATGAGTGATTAACAGAGAGGTCTTTTTAGATGAAATTTAGTTCTGTGTCTTGAAGAAAAAAATCTAGTCTATTAAACTACTTACTGGCACAATAATAACAATAATAGTAATTGGCATCTTCATTTCTTCTATCCGTACAAAACCTTCTCAACAACTTGGTGAGGCTGGATTTTGCACATGCATGAGAGTAGGAACAGAGAAGTTAAGAGACTCCGGGCCACACAGCCAGTAAATTGCCGAGAGGGTTCCAACCTTGTTCTGATTCTAGAGCCTGAGCCCTTCCTGTCTCTCCACATGGCCTTGCTGTTGATTGACCAGCTCTTCCCAGAGTCTTTCCTACAGGTTCTCAGTGTGCCTGTCGGAAAAGGCTGGTTAGTGGCTGAGTCAGGATTAATGTTTCTCCGTGGATGTCATGTAATTTCAGTTTAGATGGGGCCACTTCGATCAGGATTGTGTAGATATTCTGTGTATCTACATGACAATATTTGTGGGGGGTTTTTGTGTTTTTTTAAATCATTTTTTTATTTTTCAATTATGGTTGACATACAGTATTGTATTAGTCTTAGGTACATACCCCAGTGATTATACATATTATATAAATTACTAAATAATCACCCCCGATAGATCTCGTACTCATCTGACATCATAACCTAGTTATTAGAATACTATTGACTATGTTTCCTATGCGGTACTTGACATCCCATGACTATTTGGTAACACCAAGTTGTGCTTCTTAATCCCTCCACCTTTTACATTCATCCCCTCAATCCTCCTCCCATCCAGCAACTGTCAAAATGTTCTCTGTAGCCTGGCTTGTGGTGGTGCAGTGGATAGAGCGTTGACCTGAAATGCTGAGGTTGCAGGTTGGAAACTCTGGGCCTGCCTGGTCAAGACACATATGGGAGATGATGCTTCCTGTTCCTCCCTCCATCTCTCTCTCTCTCTCTCTCTCTCTCTCTCTCTCTCTCTCTCTCTTTCTCTTGCCTGTCTAACATGAATAAATAAAATATTTTTTAAAAAAGAAACTAATTTATAAAAAAAAAGTGTTCTCTATCTATGAGTCTGTTTCTGTTCTGCTTGTTCATTCATTGTTTTTTAGATTCAATTTTTTTTATTAGATTTAATGCAGTGACATTGATAAATCAGGGTACATATGTTGAGAGAAAACATCTCTAGATTATTTTGACATTTGATTATGCTGTATACCACTCCCCCAAAGTTAAATTGTCTTCTGTCACCTTCTATCTGGTTTTCTTTGTGCCCCTCCCCTCCCCCAACCCCTCTCTCCTTTTCACCCCCTCCCCCCTCCCCCCACCCTCCACCCCTGTTGCCATCACAATCTTGTTCATGTCTCTGAGTCTCATTTTTATGTCCCTTGTATGTATGGATTCGTATAGTTCTTAGTTTTTTTTCTGATTTACTTATTTCACTCCTTATAATGTTATCAAGGTCCATCCATGTTATTGTAAATGATCTGATGTCATCATTTCTTATGGCTGAGAAGTATTCCATAGTATATATGTACGAAAGCTTTTTAATCCACTCGTCCTCTGACGGACACTTGGGCTGTTTCCAGATCTTCGCTATTGTGAACAATGCTGCCACAAACATGGGGGTGCATTTCTCCTTTTCCAGCTGTTCTATGGTGTCCTTGGGGTATATTCCTAAAAGTGGGATAGCTGGGTCAAAAGGCAGTTCGATTTTCAGTTTTTTGAGGAATCTCCATACTGTTTTCCACAGAGGCTGCACCAGTCTGCATTCCCACTAGCAGTGCAGGAGGGTTCCCTTTTCTCCACATCCTCGCCAGCACTTATTCTGTGCTGTTTTGTTGATGAGCGCCATTCTGACTGGTGTGAGGTGATATCTCATTGTGGTTTTAATTTGCATTTCTCTAATGATTAGTGATGTTGAGCATTTTTTCATATGCCTATTGGCCATCTGTATGTCCTCTTTGGAGAAGTGTCTATTCATCTCTTTTGCCCATTTTTGGATTGGATTGTTTGTCTTCCTGGTGTTGAGATTTACGAGTTCTTTATAAATTTTGGTTATTAACCCCTTATCCGACGTATTGTCAAATATGTTCTCCATTGTGTAGTTTGTCTTTTTATTCTGTTCTTGTTGTCTTTAGCTGTGCAAAAGCTTTTTAGTTTGATATAGTCCCATTTGTTTATCCTGTCTTTTATTTCACTTCCCCATGGAGATAAATCAGCAAATATATTGCTCCGAGAGATGTCCGAGAGCTTACTGCCTATGTTTTCTTCTAAGATGCTTATGGTTTCACGGCCTACATTTAAGCAAACCGGATCCAACAATATATGGAAAAAATCATACACCATGATCAAGTGGGATTTATTCTGGGGAGGCAAGGATGGTACAATATTCGTAAATCAATCAATGTGATTCATCACATAAACAAAAAGGAGAAAAACCATATGATAATTTCAATAGATGCAGAAAAAGCATTTGATAAAATCTAGCACCCATTCATGATCAAAACTCTCAGCAAAGTGGGAATACAGGGAACATACCTCAACATGATAAAAGCCATCTATGAGAAACCCACAGCCAACATCATACTCAATGGGCAAAAATTAAAAGCAATACCCTTAAGATCAGGAACAAGGCAGGGGTGCCCCCTTTCACCACTCTTATTCAACATAGTCCTGGAAGTCCTAACCACAGCAATCAGACAAGAAGAAGAAATAAAAGGCATTCAAGTTGGAAAAGAAGAAGTAAAACTATCATTATTTGCAGATGATATGATATTGTATATAGAAAACCCTAAAGTCTCAGTCAAAAAGCTACTGGACCTGATAAATGAATTCAGCAAAATGTCTATATTACCCAAAGCAATCTATAAATTCAATGCAATACCAATTAAAATACCAATGACATACTTCAAAGATATAGAACACATATTCCAAAAATTTATATGGAACCAAAAGAGAACACGAATAGCCTCAGCAATCTTAAAAAAGAAGAATAAAGTGGAAGGTATCACACTTCCTGATATCAAGTTATACTACAAGGCCATTGTACTTAAAACAGCCTGGTACTGGCATAAGAACAGGCATATAGATCAATGGAACAGAACAGAGAACCCAGAAATAAACCCACAGTTCTATGGACAACTGATATTTGACAAAGGAGGCAAGGAAATACAATGGAGTAAAGACAGCCTCTTTAACAAATGGTGTTGGGAAAATTGGACAGCTACCTGCAAAAAAATGAAACTAGATCACCAGCTTACACCACTCACAAAAATAAACTCAAAATGGATAGATTCAATTTTTGATAGATATGTATTTATTTTCTTGTTCATATGTATTTTTTTTCTTAAGACTCTTTAATATTTCCTGTAATACTGGATTTGGTGATGATGAACTCCTTTAACTGTTTCTTGTCTGGGAAGCTCTTTATCTGCCCTTTGATTCTAAATGACAGCTTTGCTGAGTAGAGCAATCTTGGTTGTAGATTCTTCCTTTTCATCACTTTGAATATTTCTTGCCAATCTCTTCTGGCCTACAAACTTTCTGCTGAGACATCAGCAGACAGTCTTATGGGAGCTCCCGTGTAGGTAACAGCCTGCTTTTCTGTTTCTGCTTTTAAGATTCTCTCTTGGGCCTGACCAGTGGTGGCGCAGTGGATAAAGCGTGAACCTGGAAACCCTGAGCTTGCCTGGTCAAGGCACATATGGGAGTTGATACTTCTGGCTCCTCCCCCTTCTCTTTCTCTCTCTCTCTCCCATCTCTGAAATGAATAAATAAAATCTTTAAAAAAAAAGATTCTCTCTTGGTCTTTAACCTTTTGCATTTTCATTATGACGTGTCTTGGTGTGGGCCTCTTTGAGTTCATCATGTTTGGGGCTCTGTGCTTCCTGGACATGAAGGCTGCTGACATTTGGTGCATTGGAGAGACATTTTATTTCTATTTGATTCTGGCAGTGTTTGTGAACTTGCTGACTCTGATGTGGCCACCTCTTGAAACAGTCGTGGCTGTGTGTTCACACCTCTGGATGTCAGGGGTTTTTGCAAAGAAAATGACTGGTGGTGAACCAGGAGGTTGTTGAAGGTGAGATACCAGAATTTCTTCCTCTCGGGGAGTGGTGGATGTGATAGTTCTCAAGCAGGGTTCTAGCCCAGCTTGTGTTCTCCTGTCAGGAGGAAGTGGACAACAAGTGGATTGTGGTTTTAAGGAGGACCACAGGAGTCAAATCAAATGACCTCGACAATGAGAATGTCTTCCATAGAGGCCAATTTCTACAAACAAGCCTGGATGTCAGAACCTTCTAGTGAGAAGAATACATTGTGTTTCCATTGGGTCACTGCAGAGACTGGGAGGCTGAGCGCTCTGCTCCAGCCCACAGCTGGTGCGTGACAGTGTCAGCGATCTGGCCGGGCTCTTTCCGTGGCCCGTCTGTGCTGCTGGGAGGTAGGGCCCTTCCCTTTCCTGGCCTCCCTCTTTCCACCCCCACATCGTGCTTCTCAAATGCTCGTGGCCCCCCTCTTCCCACCCCCCACATCATGCTTCTCAAATGCTCGTCTTCATCCAGATTCTTCTGACCTCTGGATCATCTCAAGTCTGTGGTCTTGGGTGGGTCAGGGTTGTTTCTATACCTGTTTTCTGGCATAGACGTGGCCACTTGCTGAGTCGACCACAGAGTCCTAGTTTGGAACTATGACCTTCTGAACTTAACTGGGTCCTGATGGAATTGGCTGCCTTGACTTAGAATGAAGCCTGTTCTTAATGTGGAACTCAAGAAAGCTTGCATTTTGGTAAAAGGAGAACCTATTTTTCTGCCAAATGTCTTGAAAATTGATCATACTTCATGCTTTTAGTCTATTGGTGCTTTCATGCCCACTTTGATGCCAAGCTTTATTTTTTCTTACTTTTTATTCTTAAAATATTTGACATTTAACAACATAAACTGATGTCAAATATAGTTCAACATAAAGCATGTAACTGCATTGTTCTAAACAGTACTTTAAACCAGTATGTTTAAATAACGTGGATGCTATGAATAACAATTGTGCCTAAATAAATTAAATTTCTTACCTCTAATGCACTCAATAGCAACTCTGCTTCTCATAGTAAGAGCTCTTGCTTGGGAATTGCAGATTTTCTTTAGGGATTTTTTTTTTTTTTTGCATCCATTTTTAAAGCTTTATGATTTTTCAGTTTGATCAAGCTTATTCCCTAACTCCCTTTATGCCCAGCCCATCCCTGATGTAGGACAGTGCTGGTTTATAAAAATAGCGGTGGCGTGCCTCTGGGGAGAAGGAAATAGATGTGTCTATTGCTTTTCATAACAAGCCTCGCAGAGCTGATTAAGTCGCAGACCCATATAATGGATGATTAATATGTGCCAGACTCTGTGCTGAGCGTTTTGCTTGGATTTCTTTTTTTTTCCATTTAATCTTTTTTAAAAAAAAAAATTGCTGTAAGAACACAACATGAAATCTATCCTCGTAACAAATTTTTAATTGTATATTACGTGAATTTCTGTTACTTTTAATAACAACCGTTTCCTGCTTTTCATGCCAGAGGGCCCATGTTCTCATTTTGCACCTCACAATCCCTTCTGCCAAGACCAGGAGGATAGAGAGGCAGGAAGCAGATAGAGCTGCCCCTCCAGTTTGCCCGAGAGGGTGTGCTGGAGACACTATGTGTGGCCACTCTGCTTGTCAGCTGCCACCAGTCTAGCCAGTCCCCGGCGCCCCACCCCCAGCTGTCAGGCCTGTGAAGGGAGCAGTGTTGCAGCCCCCATGGCCCGCCCCCCCGCGATGCACTCTACCCAGTGGCTGCAGTTGGTGCAGAAGTGTGGCTCAGCCCAGTCCTCCGGAACTGTCGGAGACGACAGATAGTGGTGTTTTAAACCACTAAGTGTGGGGAGCTTGTTATGCAGTAATAGATACCTGGGATCCCTTCACGGAAGCAGTGACCCTTCCCTTCAGGCCGTTCTCCTTGGCCTCAGCAATGTCGCCCTCCTGGGGCTTCTTGTGCCTCCTCTGCAGCCCCTGTTAGACTTCTTTGGGGTGCATCTTCCCCTGTCGGCCCCCGAGGGTTCTCTTCTCAGTGCCCCCTCTCTCCAAAGTCACTTCTCTGGAGGCAGTCTCATTGGTGTCTGTGGCTTCATTTCTGCTGTCCTTACCCAGCACCTGACCTTCAAGTGTGTTTCTGTTTGAGCCAATAAATGAGCGTGCTGTCTCTTGACTCTATATTTCTTGTGCAAATTTTTCTTATGACCTCAGGCCTCCTGCATGCACAGCTAGTGCACCTTCAGCATGCTGAGCACTGGCTTCGCATCTTCCCCCACTTCTATGTCAGAGGATGACTTGCGTCCCTCAAAAAAGACACATTGAAGTCCTAACCCCTCGTATTCAGAATGGGACCTTATTTGGAAATAGGGTCTTTACAGAGATAATCAAGTTAAAATCAGGTCATTAGGGTGGGCCTTTGATCCAATATCACTAGTGTCCTTATGGAAAGAGGAAATTTGGACGCAGAGATAGATACGCACAGAGGGAAGACTGCAGAGAGACACAGGGAGAACGTCATATGAAGATGAAGAGGGAGATTGGGATGATGCGCCCACAAGCCAAGGAGTGCTGAAGATGGCAGCATTGCCCAGACACTACGAGAGAGGCCCAGACAGAGCTTCCCTCACAGCCCCCAGCAGGAACCGACCTGCCTTGGTGGGGGTAGATCCAGCTTTGGTCTTGGAGCTCTGGCCTCCAGGACTGTGAGGCCATGCACTTCTGTTGTGTGAGCCACCCAGTGCATGCTACTTTGTCACAGCAGCCCAAGGAAACCAATGCACTGTCCCCTCACCATCCATACTGTAAACTTGTCCTCCCTCCTAGATCTCGTTCTCAGTGAATGGCTCCCTCATGTTGGCACTCACTCAAGAAGCCTTATTTCTCAGCTCCCGGGAACCTAGCTGACTTGAGGGTAGGTGCTCGATAATATCGACTGTTTAAATAGATGCCCTCAAATATTGCAGGTCTCTTGGCAATTACAGATATTATTACCTTGAGGATGCATGGAGTTGAAATTAAAAAGAGTTACAAACCCCAAACATCTTTTATAGCCATCTGTCCCTCTGTACTTCAGGTTTCCTGAGAGAAACTATTGATTGTTCTTTGAGCCATGGGGCTGGTAGATATTGAGAACCACATGTATGTAAATAAGGACTCAGCAGCCTGCCTGCCTTCCTATTCTTCAGAGAAATATTGATTTGGACTTGGGAGAGTTGCCTAAAAGTTCCCTTTTTACCAGTTTTTCTTCATTGTGTACGACCCGAACCAGTATGCCACGTTAAACAATGTGATCTTTGTAAGGAATTTTGCAAGTTTGGGCTGAGCTCTTTGTAAGGCTTCAGATGAGGAGGGCAGCTTTAGAGCTGTATTGATCTTCGCCTGTTATTGAAGCTTTTGCAAATGCTTACCTCCGTTTTTCCCATTCAGTGATATGATATTGAAATCACTGGCCTGCAGAATGAAAGAGTCGAGTTTCCAAAGAGATGTTGTACTACTTTTCTCCTGCTGGTATTTGAACAAGTTCCTGTGCTCCGTCCTTGCAGAGCACCTGGATTACCCTTGGCAATGGAGGAGCAATGTAATTGTTGCAGTTTCATTTTATATTGAAACTACTTCAATGCATTTCCTATACTTGGTCTATGCAAATTGTTTCTTCTTCCTTCTTTTTTTCTTGGCAAAGAAATTATAGTTGTGCATGGAAGCCCCAAACAGGGCACAAAGACATCAAAGTCAGCCATAATCATAAAAAGCACATGCAAATCTTTCCATTAATAATTCACAGTTAAGCCTAGCTCTGGCTTCCTGTCTGAGACTGCAGTGAGTAGCAATTTGTTTAGCTTTGGTAAAGGGCACAACATCACCAAGTTCAGATGTTCTATTTTGGTCTTGCACTTGCTCTTCAGATTGGATTCAGGCAAATCCAGTCAACTTTACAAATGGATTCTAAAGTATTTGTCAGGAAGGTCTGATCTGTAAGAGACAGTATTAAATTTGTGGACATTGCCAGTGTCATTATCTTCTGTGGCCCTAATGAAACTATTATCTGAACCCCAAATTCTTGAGTGCATACCTCCATCCCCTCCACCTTCCTCACTTATTCATTCTGTAAAAACTTACTGAGTGCCAGCATTTGCTAGGTTTGGGCTTGGTGCTCGGGACATACGGTGAGCCAGACAGGCATGGCTGCCGCGGTCCGTCATGGACAACTGTGGCCCAGAGGTGTTAGCATCACCTGAGTGCCGGGTAGAAACTCAGCAGTGCAATCCCCACTCCAGACCCACTGAATCAGTTTTAATACGATCATCAGGTGATGACTATCCTCACAGAAGATCAAATACCCATTCAGTGAGTAATTACAGTACGGTGTGATGAATGCTCACTTTTGGGCATTGTAAGCGGGTGGAGCCGGTGATGCCTGTGCTAGAATGGGAGGGGCTTAGGGAAGGTTTCAGCTGACATGGGAGGACACAGCATGCACCAGGCAGAGATGGTGGGTGTGTCAGCCATCGGATCCCATGTGTGCTAACAGTCTGCAGGCAGCGACTATGGCCTGCTGGAGGAACGCTGGTCTTTGTGGTGGAGCTCAGAGCCCAGCCAGAGGCTGAGCGAAGAGCAGCTGTGACCTTGTGCAGGACTTTAGGCCCCAAAACAAGGAGCTTGAACTTTCCCCAGAATGTTACAGGGCATCATTGGGGCATTTAAGTGGGCTTGGATTTAAAACCATGCTGGATTGCAGCCAAATCACTTCCACTGCAGAGTGGAAGATGGGCCGGTACAGTGTGAGTGGGAGCTACGCAGGCCACAGGTGGCGGGCTGTGGCCAAGCCAGAGGTAAGTGGCTGCCTGAGAGGCAGGCTTAGGAGGCAGGGCTGGAAGGGCCCAGGGTGGGCAGGGAAGAGTCAGGGGAGCAGCCCCCCAGGAGGAGCTGTTTGCTGGGGTCCAGCACAGGGTCTGGGAAGCTTTTCCGACTCTCACCTCCTGTAGACCATCCCAGCAGGCCCTTCCCGGGCGGGCCCAGGGTCTTTCTTTTCTGTCCTACGTCGTTGGCATCTTAAAGATGAGCCGTGCCTTGCACATTTTTGTTTTCCTCACAGTGCCGAGCACAGTGCCTGGAGTTCAGTGCTGTCTGGGGTCCCTTCTTGAGCTGTGACCCCCTTTTCCCAAGAACTCGCCCTTCTTGGGTTGAAGGCGGTTCTTGGAGGAGAATTGGCTGAAGGAGTCTTTCCCTGGTGGTTTGTCTTTCATTTGAACTGTGAGTTCTGTTTGTGTGGGGTGTGCATGTCAGGCAGGCAGCATTTTCATAGCCGCCGTCTCATTTGCAGTACCCCCTGCCAGTGCTCCGCACAGCTTTAGAAAAGGTTGTGTTCACAGGTCTCTGTTAATCAAGGGCTGATTGTCTCAGTCTTTCTGTCCGCGCTGCTCTGACTTCCGGCCTTTAGACTTGGGAGTTGCAGCTGGAAGCAGGATGGGCTGAACAGTGCTGAGCCGAGTCCAATCAATGTTGACCTTTTGGCTGAGCCCTTCTGGAGGAGGACGGTGGCGGGAGAGGCTGAGTGAGGAGTGGAACAGGCTCCCAGGTGACTGGGGTGCCAGGCAGGAGGAGACCACAGGGAAATGCAAGCTCCCAGCCTCCCTGGGCTTATCCATTGGAGTCTACTCTGCTATGACCCGGGAGAGGAAGTCCAACATAATTTGGTGCAGGAGTAGGGAAAGTTGAGGCCTTACTAAAATTGCCTCTTGCCTGTCTAAAGGAAGGAAGGGGCTCTGGGTGGAACCCAGCTGAGCTGGAACCCTGGCTCTGCCACTCCCTGGCCCCGTGGCCCTGGGCAGCTGCTCAGTGTCTCCAAGCCCATTTCCTCATGATGAAGTGGCAGGGACGGTCTCTCTCCCACAGGCGGGCAGAGGGGGGTGCTAACGGGTGCGGTGTCCACTGGTGGAGTGCCCGCACCAACACTGACACCCCTGTGTCCATCCGCACCCCCACCCTCCGTCAGGCTGTTTCTGTCAGATGAGGGAACATGTTGTGTTGGAAGTTGTGTTCCGATGGAGTGCGAGAGTTCTCAGCCTCAGTGTGGGACAGGGCCATCTAGGCGCTTGTTAATGTCTCTATCCCTGAGCTCAGCCTCCAGGGGCTAACTGACCTCTAATGGCACTCAGCTGATTCTCATTGGGACCACATTTTTGGGAAAGTTTGGGATGGAGCCAGGGCTAAAGAGCCACTTAGCCTAGGTGTTTGCTCAGTGAATTCTCAGCCCAGCTCCAGAACTGCTGCGAGGGAGTCTGGGGGGCGGTGATGTTCTTACCAAGCCGCAGGCGACCCCCAGGATGAAGCAGGTGCGGCTAACACTGGGCTGTGCGAACACCCACCTCTGTGAGGTGGTGGTATTTAGTGCAAAAGCTTCAGCTGGGGACATGGGTTTTGTTGTTTTTTTAAATTTTATTTTTAATTGAATTTATTGGGGTTACATTGGTTAATAAAACTACATAGGTTTCCAATGTACAATTCCATAACACATCATTTGTATATTTTACTGCATGTTCACCTCGCCAAGACTCCTTCCCTTACTGTTTATTCTCCCTGCACCCTCTCCTACCTCCCCCAGCCCTCTCCCCACTTGCTAATCACCATGCTGTTGTCTGGGTTTATGAGGGGTTTTTTTTTCTTTTGTTTTGTTTTTGCTTAATCTCTTCACCTTTCCCACCCAGCCCTGCAACCTGGGGACATGTTTTAAAGGCAGACGGCTTCAGCCTGCAGAGGGGAAGAGGTCGTGGGTAGGAAGTGCCTGCCCTGAAGGGCTGACAGCCGGGACTGTGGGGTGGGCACAGCCTGACAAGGTCGCAAATCCTAGAAACCAGCTGTGTGTCCTTGTCTGTTAAAATGAGGCTCCAGGAAAGATGACGTTAGCCCTCCCAGCTCGGAAATCACTTGACTGAGGTTCCGCACCAGTGAAATTAGGCAGAGCTGAGTGTGTGGTGCAGGGTGCCTCCGGTGTCTGGTGCCTGTATGCCTTTTACATGTTGCACTGTGTTATGTGAGTCTCTACAGTTTCTATATTTAGTCTATGTTGCTACTTAATTGTGGTTGTATTTTTGTGAGGAAATACAGCATATGTAGCCATGAGACACTGCCTAATAACTTTATATGTAGCATTTGTTACCCAAGTCAATAGCACTGCTACCTAGTGACAGCTCCCAGAATTGCAAGCCCATGCTTTTGAGGAAATAGCAAAAACTTACATTTAAACAGAAAAGGGGGACAGATCTTTGTTTTTTTATTCTTTTCTTTTCTTTCTTTCTTTCTTTTTTTTTTTGGTTAAGCAAATTCCCACTCTAGACCAGCTGAAACAGAATCTCTGGTTCTGGGATCCAGAAACCTGTATTTATAGTAAAGCCTTCATGTAAACCTTATGCTTGTTGTCATTTGAAAACCTATAGCAGGGTTTCTTTTTTAAAAAATTTTTTTAGTTGATTTTTTTTAGAGAGAGAGGAAGGGAGAGGAGAGACAAAAAAACATTGATGTGTTGTTCCATTTATTCATGCTGTCATTGGTTCATTCTTGAATGTGCTCTGATTGGGAATTGAACCCTCAACCTCGGGATGTCAGGACAACACTCTTAACCAACAGAGCTATGCGGTAGGGTCTTTTTTTATTTTTAATACAGCAGGGTTTCTTAGCCTCGGCACCATTGATGTTTTGGACTAGAAACTTCCTTGTTGTGGGGCTGTCCTGTGCAGTGTAGGATGTTAGCAGTTTCACTGGCCTCTCCCCATTTGTGACAATCAGAATCATCTCGAGACATCGCCAGTGCTCCCTGCATGTATGGGGGTGGGGCGGGGCAGAATTACTCCTGCTTAAACACCATGGCTCTGAAGCATGCCATGGACATCTGGCCCATTTCAATGGCAGTACATGTCACAGGGCCACTAAAAGCTAAGATATGTTAACTGTCTTCACAGGAGGTTATTAATGCAATTGAAAATGACTTCTGACTTGTGGAATAAACATTTGGCTTTATGACGTTTGTTTTGGTTTTTAAAGAGTCAGAGGAGCGTCATGAAGGTGGGCTGGCGTTACTGACTCCCCACGCTTGGTCGGGGCGTCTGGTCACCCACACGGATTGCCCCACATGCCTTCCTCTGGTGTACATGTCAGCTTCACGCTGCTGGTGCGTGGGGGCCTCAGAGGAGTGCAGGGGGAGTGCAACCTCTCTCTTAAAAATAATTGAATTCTCTTAGCTTTTCCATTTGTGGGAAAGAGCTGTTTATTGTGTGAAATATGCTTCTGTACAGCAAACCCATATTTGAGAAGTGTTGCAGACGAGAGCCACTGTGGGTAGAGAGTGTACCGGGCGTGCCTGTGGATCAGAGTCTGGTGAAAGGAATGTGGCTAAGCCTGTCTGTCAGGTGGAGAGGAGTTCTCTGCTCTGTACAGGTTGGTCTGTTGGTCTCTCCCCAGGGGACTACTAGACTTAACACCTCCAGTGACAGTTAGTTAACCGGGCAGGGCACCTCAGTGCCCTGGCTAGCATGGCCGGAGGAGCCTTCTGGGCTTCTTATTCTGGGACTGAGGGTTTTGCCAGTGGACAGACAGCAGGGAGCCTGTCATAGGCTGAATGATTGGGTGTTGTAAAAGGAACAAACTTATTCTCTAAAAGCAGAGGGTTGGGATTGATCCTAAAGAGGATTTGTGTGAGTAGGCTTCCTGTTTGAGGTGGGCTTTCACCCAACAGGGCTGAGAGCCTGGACCTCCTGTGTGGCTCTGATGGGGAGGGGGTTGAATAGAGGCAGCTGAGTGGGTTGGAAAGAACAAAGTCATTTCCCTAAGGCTGTTCCACCAGCCCTCCGTGTGACCCTGGGGAAGCCCCTACCCTTTGGGCCTCCTTTCATCTACTGTTGAATGGGAACGCTGTGCTTGGACATCCTTGGACCTTCCAGCTGCACGGTGTGCGGCTCTGTGCAGAGAAGGGACGTGGCCTTTGCCTCTCTTCTGTTCTGGGTGAGCCTAGACAGGAAGGTCCTGAGTAGGGAGGGGAAGAAAATGCTGTGTGATTGCCAAGCTCAGTCTACTCTACCCTCCTCAGCCCCCCCCCCCCCCCACCCAGGTCTACAGCTACACTGGGCTCCACCTTTGCACGAGCATGGAATCGTGGCCGGACCAGACACAGCCAGCCTTACCCCTCCCAGTGGTGGCTGGTGCGCCTGCAGCTTCTTCCTTATCCACCTGCGGGGTGGATAAGTTCTTCATGATGTACTTGGACTTGATTGAAGGCTCACCCACCAGCTCTCTGATGCTTGAAAGCCTGTGTCGGGAGCATGGCCCTTTTAGTTTATTACTTGGCGGGCATCAAATCATTTATCTAGTCTCAGTGATTACACTTTTGTACGAATGAAGTTCTCATTTCCTGAGATCAGATTTTTCTGAGAGAGGAGAATATAGATACTGCACTTCTGAGAGGGTCAGATAAGAACAAAGAGTGGAATAAAAAAGGAGGAACTGAAAGGGTGTGTAACTTGCAGCCCGGAGCTGATAAAAGAAGCTTCACTGCCCAGTGTTGCAGAGGGGCGAGGTTCCGAGTCTCTCCTCAGCCCAGTTCTGCTTGTCTGTGAAGAGCCAGGTTTCTTCACTTCAGCCTGCTCTTCTCTTCTAGTTGGAAACTCAAGCCCTGTTTTTTTATTTTATATACTCCACGAGGCTCCTTACTCCCTTCCCGGGCCTCCTACTCTGTTAACTAGAACTTTTGCTGGGCATTGCTCTCTCGGGAATCCACTTTATTTGCCCCTGAATGGGCAGGAAGGAGGCCACAAAAGTGCCTCTTGAGCTGTCCAGTCATTCCCACACTCGGAGGTCTCGACGGAGATTGGCTGGGTCACGACATGAATTTTTTATTTACCTTTTCAGTTATTCCTGGTGAGCCATTTCATGGGGTGAGCTGACAAGAGCCTAGGACAAGACATTTTATACTGACGTGAGGAATAAAACGCCTTTCAGCTTCTCAACTTTATTTTCTTCTATTGAATGGAATTCTTGCTCTGAGAGAGACACAGGAGTCACCATCGGCAAATCAGGGACATGGCGTGCACAGAGAGGTGGGGGGCAGTGTGTTGTCCCTCAGACAGTTCTCTGGAGAGACATACCGTGTCTCAAACCTTTGGTCACCCCACAGCGCTGGGCAGGCCATGGGTGCCCCCTCATGGCCCTGGCTCTGCCTTGGTGAGTCACCAAGGCCATTTGCAAGGCAGAGGACAGGAGAAGGCCATCAGTAAAGAAACTGGTGGTCCAGTTTTAAAACCTGTCATTCTCAACTAATCTGGCCACAAGAGCCTTTTGTTTTCTTCCCTTGACACTGTCTTAGAAGGAGTAGTTTTTGGAAATGTTGCTTCCTGACATTTTTTTCACCTGGGATTCGCTGTTACCCACATCACTGTGAACGTGGAGCTTTTAAATCCCTTTGAGCCATTGGCAGGGCATGAGGGCGCTGGGAGGTGCTGTCTCTTCCCGGAACAGCGCGAGGGCCGTGCCTGGCGTGGCCAGGGTTGGAGGGCCTGCCACAGGGCCTTGCACGTAGGAGCTCGGTGAAAATTTATGGGACAAATGAATGGAAGGTTTGCTTTAGAATCATGAAAGTCCTGTAAAACTCTTACGGTTCACCTCCAAAACCAGCAGGGAGTTGGTATTATCTTTCTTTCTTTCTTTCTTTCTTTCTTTCTTTCTTTCTTTCTTTCTTTCTTTCTTTCTTTCTTTTTTTTTTTTAGTGAAAGAAGGGGAGACAGACAGACTCCCACATGCACCCCAACGGGGATCCACACAGCAAGCCCACTAGGGGGCGATGCTCTGCCCATCTGGGGCCATTGCTCCATTGCTCAGCAACTGAGCCATTCTTTTAGAGCCTGAGGTGGAGGCCACAGATCCATGCTTCTCATGTGTGCCATGACTGGGAATTGAACCCAGGACATCCACACACTGGGTTGATGCTCTGCCACTGAGCCAACTGGCCACGGCCGGGAGTTGACATATTTCCGTTTCTGTTTCCTTTTTTTTTTTTTTTTGCCATGGCTTTTCAAACTTGAGATGTAAGGATCACATCCCTGAGGCCTAAGCCTTCTTTCTTGGCAACATACTAAATTCCTTTCTGTGGTGATGCACCTGTTTGATTGCCAGGGCATCCCGACACTTAGGAAGAGTAAAGGCTCTGGGGACAGGTTTTGTTTATTCTGAGCAGACCTTAAAATACCGCTACATTGTTCATGCCTGCAAGGCACCCCAAGTGTGCACAGGTTAGGAGAAGCTAGAACTCGCTTTTGTCTCTGAGACCTTGCCTCGAGGAACACGAAGTTTCTGCCAAGTGTGTGCAGATCACAGTGCTTGAAGTTGTCCTCTCGAGGAGCCTGGATGTCACAGCAAGAGTATGATCAAGACAGTGAAGAAAACATCACAAAGCTGGCCATGCACACTGACTGTCAGTCATTGGGTGCCACAGGGCCAGGCTGGCAGTCCTGAGGAGGAGCGGCAGGTGCAGAATCTGATGTCAGACCTGGATGCCCAAATCTTATAATTATTAGGTCTGGGACCTGGGCTAAGTCACTCAGCCCCTCTGGCCTCAGTCTTCTTGCATGAAGAACTAAGTTAAGACCTTAAGACCTGCCACCCATCCAACTCCTCATTTACAACAACCTGTGAGAAGGTAGTTTGCTAATGGTATTTTACACATGAGGAACCTGAGACTCAGGTAAAATGACCTGCTTGGGGTCACAGAACGTAGCAGAGTCGGAATCCAGTGCCAGAGGTGCCAGAGCTCCAGAACCTGGCCCTGCCCACTCCCCTGCGTTGCCTCTGGCTATGGACTGGCCAGGCCCAGAGGGGAAGCTGCAGGCCAGGCTGGAGTGTCATCAAGGGTTCAGTGCTGTGATGTCAGAGGAGTGACAGTGGTGGGGGAGGGCACTTCGTCCCTAGTGCTGCAAACTTCTTTTCTGTTGTAAGGACCCAGGATAAGATCTCTTTCAGCAATGACAGCTGGGGATCGAAGGTCCCTTAACTGTCTGCCTTCTCTGTGTGTGTTTTAGCCAAGCATTGTTGTTTTCTCCCTTTAAATCAGTCAGTAAGAGGGAATTTACGAGGTGCTTCTACGCTGTGAGCTGCGGAGAACGCGGTCCTAGTAAATGTCAGGGCACTCATGCCCGGGAGGCTGCGACAGGTAGGAGGTCAACACGTACCTCATACAGGGATGCTTTGCACATGGAATGCGAGCTGGACCCCAGGGCAGGTCTCAGGTGTGCAGGTTAGAGTGGGCCACCCTCAGGTGAGAGGCACACACCTCAGGACTCGGGGACTTGCTGGGCATCCAGCCCAGTGTCATCTTCAGGGCATGTACTTCACAGGCCGGAGCGAATCAGGGCTCAGCAAGCCTAATGTGGGCACCTCTGCTCAGTCCCCACTCTGACCAGCCCCACCCTCTCACCATTTGTCAGAACTCTCCCGGGGTCATGAGACAAAATTCTTATTTCTTTTTTTAATTGATTTTTTAGACAGAGAGGAAGTGGGGGGGGGGAGAAACATTGACTTGTTCCACCTATTCATGCTGTTGTTGACTCATGCATGCTGTCATTGGTAGATTCTTGTATGTGCCCTGACCAGGGACTGAACCCACAACCTTGGCATGTCTGGCTGATGTTCCAACCAACCGAGCTACCCAGCCAGGGCTGAAAATTCTTCTTTCAGATTCATTAAAGAAAACAAAAATGAACTTTAAGACACAACCAAGAATTCCAGAGGTAGTTCTGGCTTTAGGTGCATACCCCGTAAGGGGCTCATAGATGTCCCCAGGGCCTGGCTTCCCACTTCCAGCTCTGAGGTCTGTCCTCTCACGCCCACGAGTCTGTTCCTGGGCAGACCATGTCCTCCTGAGGCTGAGCCGGTTCCAGCAGCTCCAGGCTCCCAGTCCCCCCCTCCCATTTACATTTAATAAAAATGTCTTCCAGCTATCCTGGCAAACATCTCACTGCATTTCATTGTCTCTGACTGCATTACAAGTGCATCATAAGCCCATCCGTGCACCGGTCGTCATGCCAGGAAAATGCAGTGCATTGACCGGCTCAGATTTGGGTCACATGTTCCATCCTGGAGCTGGGGTGCATTTTGGCCCAAAGCCAAATATAAGTGTCTGAGACAGATGGTTCCCCAAAAGTACCCAATGAAGAAGGGGAGGCGGATGCTGGAGGCTATGGTGTCAACGCTGTTCGCTGCCCCCGTTGACCTGCGAGGTCTCTTTGACTCCTGGCTGTAGTCTGGGGTTATGTGTGTACAGCTCCTGACTATGGTCCCAAACTAGTTATGTAGTGGTGCCCTGGCTATGTCCTCACACTGAGCTGACAGCTCACACCGACTAAAATCAGTAACACCCCAGTTCCTGTTTGTTGAGCCCCCACAGTGGGACAGGCATAGACAACTTGATGTGCATTCTCTGATTTAATTTCTGAAATCACACTCTTCAGGAGTATTATTAAGTTTACAGATGGAGAAACAGACTGTGGGAGGTGGGATGCTGTGCAAAGTCACATAGTTACCTTAATTAGTGGGGAGGTTCCAGCAAGATGTTATTAGTGGGTAGTATTCTTGCCACCAGTTCACTCACCCCCTTCTGTAGACATACTTATTTGAAAGATAATTGAGTCTTTATTAAGGCCAGCAGGAAAGTGTTTCATTCAGGATGGTGAGGATTCAGTATCGTAATCAACCGAGTTGTCTGTACCTGCACGTGTGCGAGTGTGATGTATGCACACGTGTTTGTATCAACGTGCTGTAAAAGTGGTGAGAATCGAACCCTTGGTCTTGGTGTGAATGGCACTTGTTCTTTGCCTTTAGTGGGACGATTGCTGAAGCTGAGGTGGCCCCTGTGCCCCTGTACCCCTGTAACTTGAGCTGGGAAGAGCCTGCGAGTCTGGGACCACAGGTTCAGTGTCCTGAGGATTTTCATGGTACAGGAGACAGAAAGGGAAGATGCTACAAAACCATCTGGGTCAGTGGGAACACCTTGAGGTAGAGTGACCACGCAGAGCAGGAAGTGTGGGTTTAAGGAACAGACTATCGGTGACAATGTGCCTGATGCCTAGGAACTTGAGTGGCAGTGTGCCTGGACCAGCAGAGGAGATGACTTCAGACTTTCTCTAGCCTGATACTCAAGGCTTTCTCTCTTATATTTGCCACCTACTGCTCTGCAGATGCACTTGGCGTTTGTACCAAATGGGGCTGTTTCCTGCACCCTGGACAGAACCTGCCCTTTCCTGTTTCCATCTTTCTATATGGAACTTCTTAAGCCCATGCCTGGAATGGATTTTAGCAAAAACTGCATGCTCACCAAATATTTAGGAATTCAATAGTTAATTCAGTGGGTACTAGTTGAGTCCCTGCTGTGGGCTAGATAGTGTTCTGGGTGCATGGGATACAGTGGTGATCAAGGACCAAGTCCCTAACCTTGTGAGCTCTCCTGATCCATAGAGTGAATTGATCCCTCTGGAGGCTACACTGGGCTTCCAGCCTGTGCGTCTGCCCTGGGCCCCTGTCCTCCTGTCCTTAGGAGCTTGTACCTGAAACTATTTTGGCCTCCAGCCCTGGGGGAGAAAGCCTTTCATTGCTCTGGTGTCGCTTTGCTGTTGCCTCCAGGCAGAACGCTGAGGGAAGTAGTTCCTATTTTCAGAGTGGGATGTTTTCTGTAGATTTTTAATCCTAGGCTCCTTCGAATGTGAGTCATAAAACCTCAGGCTCAGTTAAGCCAAAAGGAGAGATAATTAGGAGGCTCAAGGGGTAGCTTGTATAGCCTGAGAGCTGCCCACCAGGACCTCTGTCTTGTACATGTGTTTTTTGCTTTTCTTCTTACCCTGCTCTCTCCTAAGCCTGGCTTTACATGCCTCCCCAGCTGAGCTGGCGGGACACGCATGACTGCCTCAGAGTTCTGGAATTTACAGATCATGGCTCAAAGGACCGGTGCAAATCCCCATTGTAAAGTTTGGAGAGAGGATACTTGGGTCAGTATCTGCCCACAGTGCAGCAGCGATGGTCTGACGGGGATGGAGGGTTCTGCAGTCAGACCAGGCTGCCGAGCTCTCCGGAGACGGCCAGAGGGGCAGTTCATGGAGAACTGCTGACAGCTGACCAGCCGGGCCAGGGCTAGGGCACCTCTTTCAACCATCCCACTGGAGGAACGGCCTCCGCTGACCCTGCCCTCAACCTTACCACTCATGATAGGGAAGCTCTTGTGTTAGCATCCTGAGGGGTATTTATTGTTTTAGAAAACACTGGATCAGCAGAGCACCTGAGATCCCATGTCTGGTGTTAATTCTGAAGGATGGGAAATCATTAATTGGGGCCAGTAAACCCTCTGCAGCAGTAGGACTGTCTACTCCCAGAAAACAAACAACCCTTCTCATCCGGCGAAAAAGGTGTTTGTACAAATATGTGGTCTTCTATGGGCTGGGGATGGGCACCCCAGGACTCATGTTTCCCGCTGGCATTCCAGCTCCTGTCGCCTGTGGTGAGTGGAATTGAGCACAATGAAATGTCTTCCACGGTATTAAGAGGGGGATGCTGAATGTGTGTGTGAGTTGTGGCTTAATTAGTGTTTGCTTTCCTTGTGCGGACCCCCTCTGGGAGCCCCCACAGTTTACCCACTGAGCAGAGGGCTGTGCTGACTGGGAAGAGGGGGCAGTGACCCCGAGGCCCCGGGGAGCTAAGGACCCGAGGCCAGCTGTGTCCTCCTCCCCACACCGCTGAGAGCTCTTCAGTCACGGACACGCCGGTTACTGCATAGATGAGTTGTTGAATACATCCCATTCCGTAATTATGAAAGCAGTACATGTTCATAATCAAAATTTGGAACACAGAGAGCATAAAGGCGAACATTAAAATCACTCAATCTCATTATATAGAAAATAATCATTGTGAAAATTTTAGCATGTTCTTTTCTTTTTTCCCCTAGGCCTGTGTGGGCCAATATGGAGATTTAGTCAATTAGGATCATATAATTTGATAGCTGGTATTCTGTTTTGTCATTTTTTTCTACTTATTTATTGAGTTTCCAGTATCATTAACTACACAATGAAAACACTTTATTTTATTGCTGTATAATTTCATATCATAACAGAAGCCCATTTTAAGTGTACAATTCAGTGAATTTCCCTAAAATTTTAGAGTTGTGCAACTATCACCACAATTCAGTTTGAGACACGTCCTTCACCCACCCCCTTCCCTAAAGTCTCCACATCCCTACTTCCACCTTGGTCTCTGTCCCTGTCCCTGTCATGTGTTGTTTTTTTTTTTTTTTTTTAACTTTATTTATTTATTTATTTATTTATTCATTTTAGAGAGGAGAGGGAAAGACAGAGACAGAGAGAGAGAGAGAGCAGAGACAGAGAGAGAAGGGGGGAGGAGCTGGAAGCATCAACTCCCATATGTGCCTTGACCAGGCAAGCCCAGGGTTTCGAACCGGCGACCTCAGCATTTCCAGGTTGACGCTTTATCCACTGCGCCACCACAGGTCAGGCCCTGTCATGTGTCTTTTATGAACAACCACATACCATCACAGTCTTTTGTATCTGGCTTTTCCCTGAGCACTGTGATGGTGTCCCCATCTCCAAGGGGGGTTCTGTTGGGAGCAGCCCTGAAGTGCCAGCCTTGTACTGGTGTTTGGTTTAAATGGCCCTGCAGTGTGAATGCTGTAGGCATCTCTCTGTCCAGAGAGAGGAAGGACAGAACAGGTGTCTATCTTCAGGATGGTATGGGATTCTTGCCTAAGTGCTAAGAAGGCAGCGATTATAAATGTTAACATGACCGAGAGGAGAAAGTGAGGTGTCTGTGTCAGCATCACATTGACCTTACCGGGGGACCTCACTTTGGGGCTGGGCTTACTGCTTCATTCTGAACCGGAGACTGTGTATAGCTATTGATTTTCACCGTGAAGGTTATCTTTGAGACCAGAAGGGCCAGAAAAGCATTGTCTGCTTTGAAGAGGGCGTGTGGAGGCGGGGGAAGGAGCACGGGGACCTGGTTCTGTGACAAAATCTTCCCGCACTCCTGGAATTTGGACAGTTTTGGACTTTGCACTCAGCAAATTGGAGAGATCTTTCTCAAACCATTACTTTTCTTACACAGAGCTTAGAGGACTCCCCCCAAATCTTGCTAGAATGTTTATATTACAGCCTGTCTGCCTACAGACGAGTGGGAATGATGTAGTTTCTTTTGACTGGAACCTTGTTCATGCATTTCAAGAGGGAAGTTTCCTAAAAGTTACCTATTCCATTTGTCTCAGCAGACAAAAAAGTTGTTTGGATGTTCATACAGTTTATCATTTGGAGTCCAAGGTACATATCTACGTTGTTTGGAGGCAAGTCTATCTCTCAGAATCTGTGTGTTCCTGTGAAGACAGGAAACTTCACATAACGCTCGGTGTGAGTGGTATGTAGACTTGGAGGGTGGGAGGGGCGGCTCCCTGGGCAGAGGACCCAGGGAGTGGGCTCTGGGGGGGCCTTAGTGACACTCCTCAACCAGGACAGAGATGCCCTCCCCCCATGCTACTCTTTAATCATGATGCTTTGGATGTGATGTTTATATATCCTCCCACTCTCGGTTGGCTGGTTTCTTTCTTTTTTAATCTTATAATAGAGGCCATTGGGATTCATCTCCTAACAGACACATCTGTTGAGAAAATATCACACATACACTTAGTGTCCACAAAAACCTGTGTATTTATAGATGCAACATGCATGTGCTGGCTTTCCCCGAAAAGCAGGTAAGTTCTCTGCTTTGGCCAGATTATGGTTACTCTTTATTTGCTTCCAGGCACTTCTGGCGCCTGGCACCCCTGCCAGTACCCATTCTTGTGCACTGAATTCAGAAGGTTCTTTTACTCTCCTGGCCCACGGATAAGGTGTTCTCACTTGTGCTCTGAGATTCTGCGTGTTCCTCTTGTCAGAGCACCCTCTGCCTGGACCTCCCAGCAAGGCCGGAGCTGATGCCTGTGAGGGGATTGCAGAGGCCTGCCCCGTGCGGCCACTGCTGTGGAGGCCCGAGTTGGGGCCTGAGAGACCGTGGCCTCTGCTGGCCCACTGTCTGCTAGAGGCTTCTGTGGTCCTGACCACCTCTCCCCTCTGCTCTCATCAACAGCTCTCTCCCTCATCCTCCCGAGCTGTCGTCCTCGCTTTCTGGAATATTGCATTTACCACGTCAGCGGTTCATCCCGAAGTCCTTTCCTTGTAGAATCCAGAGCTAACCCTTGAACCTGACATTCAGAGCACCCCACTGTTAGCCCTACCATGTACCCAACTTTAAAAAAAAATTTTTTTTAAGACTTTATTTATTCATTTTAGAGAGGAGAGAAGGAGGAGAGAGAGAGAGAAGAGGGGAGGAGCAGGAAGCATCAACTCCCATATGTGCCTTGACCAGGTAATCCCAGGGTTTTGAACCGGCGACCTCAGCATTCCAGGTCGATGCTTTATCCACTGCACCACCACAGGTTAGGCCTGTACCCAACTTTTAATTCCCTTTATTCTAGCTTCTGCCAAGTTACTGTCCTACAAACACAGCAGGGTGCTGGTGGTGACTGCCTGGTGGATTTCCATTTAGCTGCCTCAGAGTCACATGGGGATGTGATGGAAAGTGCAGACTCCCAGAGCTTAAGCTGATGGGTCAGGGTGAGGCCCACGGACCCGAGTTTTTACCCAGCGCCGCCCATGATCACTGATGCTGGCAGGTAGGGGCCATAAAGCAGCTGCTTCAGCTGCTGACATCTCCGATTCTGTGCTATTTTGGGGGCCTGGCTGAGACCTGTTTCCCCGGGTAACCTCTCCTGCTCCCTCGTGCATGTTCTCACCTCAGCTTCTGTAGGGCTCGTCTTTTGTGATACTCGCTCTGCAGTTAGCATACTCTGCCTTGGACCGTGGCTTAAATGTTTGTTGTAGTGTTTGTACACCAGTTATATGTACATAAAAGAACCACCTTCTATTTGCATGACCATTTATAGTCCAGGGATACTATATGTGGTTCCTTAGCTTCTACAGAGCACAGACCTGCTCTCTGCACAGGTCTCGACACCATCACCCCTACCACCTACCTGGCCAGCATGCAGTGGCTGAGAAGGACCATGGGGTTGGCTGGCCAGTTGCTGCCCCCAGTGGGCAGGGCTCCCCAAGACAAGCAGTGTTCTTTCAGACATTCAGGGAGTCTTCACTGAGTGCTGGTTTTGTGCTTGGTGCTCTGCTGGGGGCAGGTGTAAATGAAGCCAAGTCAGCAGGGAGATGAACCAGGAACCTCTGTAGAAAATGACTAATGGTAACAGCCTCTGTGAAGGACCAGGCATAGGAGGAAATATCAACTGCCCAGTGGGAGGGCCCCCCGGACGAGGAGACCTGTAAGCCTGGGTCTGAAGGGCATGGGGCCAGTCCTGTGGAGAGAGGGAGGATGTGTGCTGCTGACAGAGAAGGGAAGGGGGTGAAAGACTTAGCACCTGTAAGGTTGAAGGAGCGAGCCTGGGTACTGAGTGAAAGACTGAGCACCTGTGAGGTTGAAGGAGCGAGCTTGGGTGTGCTGGCCATGTGAGGCCAGAGAGGGAGCAGGGGCTAGAGCAGGGGCCAGGAATCTTTTTGGCTGAGAGAGCCATGAATGCCACATATTTTAAAATGTAATTCCATGAAAGCCATACAATGACCCATGTATATTACACATTATCCAATAAAAATTTGATGTCCTGGAGGACAGCTGTGATTGGCTCCAGCCACCCGCAACCATGAACATGAGCCGTAGGAAATGAATGAATTGTAATACACGAGAATGTTTTATATTTTTAATGTTATTATCTTTTTTTTTTTATCATTTTTCTGAAGCTGGAAACAGGGAGAGACAGTCAGACAGACTCCCGCATGCGCCTGACCGGGATCCACCCGGCACGCCCACCAGGGGCGATGCTCTGCCCACCAGGGGGCGATGCTCTGCCCATCCTGGGTGTCGCCATGCTGCGACCAGAGCCACTCTAGCGCCTGGGGCAGAGGCCACAGAGCCATCCCCAGCGCCCGGGCCATCTTTGCTCCAATGGAGCCTTGGCTGCGGGAGGGGAAGAGAGAGACAGAGAGGAAAGCGCGGCGGAGGGGTGGAGAAGCAAATGGGCGCTTCTCCTGTGTGCCCTGGCTGGGAATTGAACCCGGGTCCTCCGCACGCTAGGCCGACGCTCTAGCGCTGAGCCAACCGGCCAGGGCCTATTATCTTTTTTTTATTAAAGATTTGTCTGCGAGCCAGATGCAGCCATCAAAAGAGCCACATCTGGCTCGCAAGCCATAGGTTCCCAACCGCTGGGCTAGAGTGAGCCCAGGGTGTTGGGGGGTTGGGGAGCTGGGAGATTGGGAGGCTGGGAGGCTATGCTCAGGAGTTTCCATAACCAGCAAGCGGAGGGATGCGGCCTTTAGTGCAGGGGCGTAATAGGGTCAGAGTGAAGTCAAACTCTGATGTATACAAAGCAGCCCTACATTGACAAACAAAATGAACCAGGGAGGTGCAGAGGGCAGTGAGGGGCTTGGTGTGGGTGGACGTCTGACCAGGCTGTGGCTGAGCCAGCTCATCTCGGTGGAGCTGCCTGTCCAGGCCTGGCTGTGGTGCTGAGTGCCCAGAGAACGAGCTGGAACCTCACAGCCACCCGGTGGCAGGTCCTCCAACTGCCAGGATTCAGAGGATCCTGAGGGTGGAAGACACCCTCTCGTTCCCTTGTCCAACTCCCTCATTGGAGAGATGCCAGGAGAGGAAGCAGTTCCCTGGGGCCTGTAGCTGCAGTCCTGCTGCTCACCAGCTGCTCCATTTTCTCAGGCAGAGGAGCAAGCAGGCTTTCACCTTCGCAGATGATGGTGTGAAGGTGATGGTACAGCTGAGCCAGGAGCAGGCTTCCTTGGAACCCCTGGGGTCAGAGTGGAGGCCTAGGAAGACCAGAGCTTTGCCATCAGATAGATGGGGAGCTATATGACGTTTTAGCAAGTCATCGAGCCCCTCTAGACCTCACCTGTAAAATGATAGTACTAATAGCGACCTTGCAAAGGTGTCAGGTGAATTCAGTGGTACAATGGGTATAATGTGCCTAGTTCTTATCACAGGGCCTGACGTAAGTGGTGCTCAGTGCATGCAGTGGTGACAGTGTGTATGACTGCGTTAGACTTGGAGCGAGACTCCAGGGTCCTTATATGAAGGTTAGAATTGGCAAGGTGAATGTTACACTAGGAAGCTCTCTGCAAAGAGTTACAGAACCTTTTCTCTGCAAATTGAGCGGTTTGGTGGGGTTCATTAGTGGACAGTGAATTCTCACTTCTCCACGTCTGTGTCCCCATGGCCTGTGCCTGGCATGTGGCAGTTATTCCACACGTATTTGTTGAAGTGTGACATCGATGAATACTTTTACTATCAAGAACTTAAAACAGGCTGCATACCCAAGCACCAGCCCTGCATTTACATTCATTTTTTTTATTGTTGTTCCTAGGTTTCCTTGTGAATTTTTCATCTGAGGATAGATTTGGAGCAGGTTCATCCGGGAGAGAGAAGTGGCTTTAAAATGTGTCTGTGTACGTAGGAGTGAGTTTCACTGGCTTTATCCTAATCCGACTTCAGAGGTAGTGCCAGCTGGCATTTTTGGTGAAGCTGCTGGAAGGCCCTGGGAAATGCAGGAGGATTGTAGGTGGGCAGCTTGCATCTGAAAAACTGCCCACAACTGGGAAATGCAATCACAGTTTCCATCCTGCAACGTCTGGGATCTCTGGGTCTGCCGGCCAGCCACCAGCCAAACGTACTGGGAGCAGAGACAGAGGGCAGGGAAGTGGCAGGAACATAAATGTTATGAATTGGGCCACTAGGTCATCTCTTAACTCCTGTGCTTTAGGCAGCGCTCTGTGATGAAAGAGCTGCCCTCATTCTCAGGAGCAGCAGCCTGGTGGGAGGCCTCGCGGAGCAGGGGCGACGTCCCAACCCTGCTTTTGATGCAACACGCAATAACGTCTGACAGATTCATCCCCACTGAGCCTATCTGAGGGCCAGGGGAGTCTCTTTGGTAAACAGAGAGAGAAAGAGAGATAGGAACTGCAAAGAAGGTTCTGACCCAACAATGATTTGTCCTCCTACCGCTTGTTCAGACTCTTCCAACCCTGCCGTGGACCAGAGGTGCGGGAGCTGTGGGGCGTACGCCGGGTGCCATGAGGAGGACCTCTCACTTGCACTGTGGGTGAGGCTTGTGCTCAGAGGGATGCGCTGTGTCGGATCGAGGAGCCAACAAAACAGCCCGCAGGGAACGGTGCCGCAGGGCCCGAGGGCACCGCTGCCTGGTATCCCCCTCAGCCCTGGGTCCCCTACTTCAAATCAGATCCCCTTTTATTTTCAAAGAAGCATTTCTTCAGGTAAGACATTTCCCTAGGGTTTTGTTTTAAAAACTGGCTGTTGATGCTTAATGTCTAAACAGCCTCCCACAAGCTGCTCTCTCAGTGAGGACTCGAGCTGGACTCTGTGACTCCTGGCAGCTGTACCAGTTGCGGTTCCCCAGAGAAACAGGACCAGTTGGATGGAGATCTCTCTGTCTCTGTCTCTCTCCATAAAATAAAGAACAGAACTGGCTCATAAAGTTATATAGGCTAAGAAGTCCCAAGGCCTGCAGTTGGCAGGTAGGAGACTCAGGAGGGCTGATGCTGGAGTCCTGTCTGAGACTGAAGGCCTGAGAGCTGATGGTATAGAATTCCTTGGTCCAACCACATGTGGCTCTTTGGCCCCTTGACTGTGGCTCTCCCGCAAAATACCACGTGCGGGTGCTACCTCGATAAGGAATGTATCTACCTATATAGTTTAAGTTTAAAAAATTTGGCTCTCAAAAGAAATTTCAATCACTGTACTGTTGATATTTGGCTCTGCTGACTAATGAGTTTGCCGACCACTGGATAGATGGTATAAGTTTCTGTCCAAGAGCCGGCAGGCTTGGGAACCAAGAAGATCCCGTTTTCAGTTCAAGTACAAAGTCCAGGAAAGACTTCTATCCCAGCTCACCTAGTTGTGCGGGAGGGAGGAGGTCCTTCTTATTCAGCCCTTAGTTCTGTTCAGATCTGCAGCTGATTAAGTGAGACTGGCTCACATCAGAGAGGGTGGTCTGCTTTACTCAGTCCACTGGTGCAGATGTGAATTTTATCCAGCAGCTCCCTCACAGACACACCCAGACTAATGCTTGGCCAAATGCCTGCACACCTCAAGGCCCAGTCAGTCAAGCTGACATATAAAATGAACTGTCACAGCATCCAAAGGTTGATCTGGGGACAGCCTGCCAGCTTAGAGGGTATTTATGACTTTATATATGATTTCCAAATTCCAAAAGACTTTCAAGCAGCAAAATAATTTTTTTAAAGCTCATGCGGTATATGGAGGTGACATGGTTTAGAGGCAGTGAGGCAGAGGCTTGAGGTGGTGTCCAAATGCTCTGCCGTATACTAATCGTGTGATCCTGGCGAGCCTCGTGGCCTCTCTAAGCACCATTATCTCGGCTGGGAGCGCATTGATAATAGCACCTGCTCCTTAGTGTGCTGAGAAGCAGATACAATAACACATGTAAAGCATGGCGCTGTGGTCTGTGGCGCTCTGGCTGTCGTCAGAGCCGCGTTCTGCATTGAGGAGGAGGGTAATGGCTACAGTTGGCATTTATGGGGGGAGCACTGTGTACCTCATATGGTACTAAATGCTTTCTCTGCAAGAACACCCTGTAGCCTGTCTGCTCAGAGCTAGGTTCAGGTCTTAGTGTCTGGTCCCTCCTCTCCCCTACAGCTCACATGGATCATGTTTTCTCTTCTTCTGTCATTGATAAGAGATGAGATTGATTCTTTTGGTGAAGGACATAGGTCATCTTTGGAATGGCCTTGGCCGACTGTTCCTGGGCCCACTCCCATCTTGCTATCCCTCTACCCAGAGCGCAGAGGAGAATGGGGGCCAGAGGCAAGGGCCCTAGTGATGACATGACCTGGGGATGGTGATCCCGGACCCAGGGACACTAGCACATTTGCCATCTGGCTGGGCTGGGTTGACAGATTCTGAAAAACTTGCTATTCACTGGTTAGTTCAGCCAGGTTTCACAGTTGTTCTCGTTACCAGCAAAGAGGCGTTCAGCTGCGGTTGGATGTCAGGGCTGCTGTCTCCACCTTACATGGCATCTCAGGTGGATATTAACAATGGATGGTTAATTCCAAGTGGTGATCTTAAGAATCTGACAAATCTCTGCAGGAACAATACATTTGTGTTCTTCTTTTCTTCCCTAGGCATTCCCCTCGTTTCTTTAGCTTGAGAGTCTGGACTATTTCCCGAGGTTTGAATGCCTGCTCTAGAAAAGGCCAGTGGCTGTGTGTGTGGCGGGACTGGTCTGCTCTGATATTTTAGTTCATCATCTTCCTAGAAATGGTGGGGATCATGCCTTTTTATTCTTCCCCACCTTACAGGTGGGGGAATTGAGGCACAGACCAATTATTGGCTTTGCCCAAAGTCAGATGGCTTATATGTAGTCAGGCTTCTATATGAAGAATGTAACTGGTCTATTGGGATAGGACCCCCTGAGGAAGCATTTAAAGACTTGTGGAAGGCTGGCCATCTTCCTCTGTGCTTCCTTCCTCTTTTCTGGGAGGTTGAGGACAAGTTTTGCAATTTGTGGCATCTCAATTCTGCTTGGCAAAAGGAGTAGTTTGTTCTGGTTGTGTTGGCTTTTGCCAGTGTCTTGGGGTATTCAAGACTTCATTATGTTCTAGTTATGATTTATTTTTGTGGGGTTGTTAATAAGATTATGAAAATAAACCTATATTTTTATGTTAGAAAAATCAAAGGTTATTGGGGAAATAGACCAAACACTAATAAGTGCAGCTGACACTAAGCATGTACTCTGGGCCAGGTACCGTGTTAGCATCCTAGTGAAATCTGTAAAGCACCCATATGCTGGGTTCACTGTGGTTCTCCTTTTGCAATTGCAAGATGGCAGAGCGGGGACAGGAAGTCTCCCTGGCTCAGGAGTTTGTGTTCTTAACCGTGGTGCTCCGTCCCTCCTTCAACGGAGAGCGTAGCACTTGGGCTTTTTGAAAAGTTCCATTTAAGTCAATGATGAATGAAAATGATTAATTTTTTAGAATGTGGGTGAGGTGTATTCAGAGTGAGGCTCTTTTGAACAATATCTCACCCAAAATAACAAGGCTTAATGCAATATGTATTAAAATGCACCCCATTTGAGGACATCCCAGGAGAAATTACTTGGTTGATTTGTACAATGGGCATAAACACAATGGAATGATAGATGAGATGAATTCAAGTAATCTCTGGATTAAAATTCTGAAATGTCAAAGAGCAACTTTCATGAAAGGTTGAATCTCCTGATAAGCTTCAAATGATATTCCCACCTTACTTTAAGAATATGTGTTGGCAGCTTTAACAAGATCTTGGCACATTCTAATTTGAAATTTATTACAAGGTGTGTGCATGCTTAATAGGGGCTTAATTATTCATATCCACATCTTTCTGACACTAACTTACTTCAGCTATAGATAAATTCCTGGTGCATTGGGAAATACTGGCTTATACTGTTGAAAAAAATCTAGTGAAAGGAAAATGAAATGCATATGCAAGAGATTACCCTGGACAACCAGCTCCACCTAGGCAGGAGCTCAGAGTGAGTAGGTCCCGTTTCCCTTGTGTGGAATTGCCAACAGAGCTTTCCCATGCCCTGACTAGGAGGTGGCCCATCATGGGAAAAAGAGCCCAGCCTCTGGAGTCAGGCTTACCTGAGGTCATTCCAGTTATGTCCTAACGGTTGAATTCCCTTGGGCTGATTTCTTAACGTCTCTAGGCCTCAGCGTTTTTGCTTGCAAAAGTGGGTCCCTAAGGCCTCTCCCAAAAGGCTGTTTGGAGACTGAATGGAAACATCTATAAAGAAAGCAGCCCAGTAGTGCATGACACAGGAAGAATTGAATAGAATTAATTGCCTTCCTCCCCTGCCCTCCCACCATCTGTGCCTCTGAGTCTATCCATCCAAAGGGCTTGAAGAAAACACAATGGTAGTTATTTTTTATAGAAAAAGGAAATATGGATCAACAAGATGCTGGTGAAATGTAGGAAAATAGGCACTCCCAGATGCTGCTGGGAAGCATGAATTGGCACAGCCCTTTCAGAGGTCAACCTGTGGATAACTATCAACATAGAAGAGCTCAGGGCCTTTGCACTTGCTCGTTTCTCTACCTGGCCTGCTTTGCTCACACTGGTCTACATGGCCGGTGCACTTGGCATTTATTTCAGCCCTTGACCCAAACGTGACTTTCTCAGAGAGGTGATACCTAAGTGTCCCATGTAAACTAGCAGCACTCATCACTATAGATTATTCACTACACTTGGTTTTCTCCATAGCCCTTTATACTCCCTGGTATTGTTATATGCCCATGTGTGAATTTGTGTGCCCAACTCCTCCATACCCAGTACCAAGAGGAGAGCTGTGTCTGGTGCAGAGTGGGTGACAGATAATTAATTGTTGAGTAATGTATTACAAGGTACTGACTAGAAGCTCTGTGCAAACAGTCCGTATAGCTGGGCTGTTAGGTGTCAGGAACCACATATGTGCTGTTAGAGCAGTGATCTAGGTGCTCTAAAGAAAGTGTCTGAACACGAGATCTGGCTCCCTTGACAAGGAGCATGTGGGGTACTTTGTCCTGGTTTCAAAGAATGAAGGACGATGAATCCAGGTACTAGAAACCATGTGGCTTGTCTGTGACAGAAAGGTGAAATTCTTCTGACTTGAGAGAGGGTTTCATGCAACGGAGGGCTTGTGTGTTTTTATATACCAATGATGTATATCGAGAGGTAGTACCATAACTGGTCTACAAAATGTCTTTAATCAAGACATTTTCTTTTCACTATTTTAAATTACATAAATTTTTAACATTTTTCTTTTAAAAGATTCTAATGTTACACATAAGGCTAAAGTATCTTTACTACCTCTTATCCCAGTTGCCTCTCTGCCCCCATCTTCCTGCCCAAATGTCAGCACTAGTATCTGTGCCATACATATTTTGTGACATACTTTTGTGTGCTTAACATTCATACGAGTCACACAAGGTCTGAAGGCTTCCTTGACAAGTGCTGCCCTGTCCTGTTGCTCTCAGCACTGAGCCATCAAGCTTTTCTATGGCTTAGTGATGGTGGTACTCTCCAATTTGGATGCCTTTCATTGCTTTTTCTTGCCTAATTCCCTTGGCTAGGACTTCCAGTACTATATTGAATGGCAGTGCTGAGGGTGGGAATCCTTATCTTGTTTATGATCTTAGAGGAAAAGCTTTCAGTTTTTTACTATTTAGTATGTAGTTCTGGATTTGTCATATATAGCCTTTCTTATGTTGAGGTAATTTTTCTGTCTGATTTGTAGTATGTTTTTATCACAAAAGGGTGTTGAATTTAGTCAGATGTTTTTTCTGCCAGGATTGAAATAGTTGTGTGATTTTTATCCTTCATTCTGTCAGTGACATTGGTTAGTTTTCAATAGTTGAACCATTCTTGCATGTGAGGGATCAATTCCGCTTGGTATACAATCCCTTTAATGTGCTGTTCAATTCAGGTTGCTAGTATTTTGCTTAGGGTTTTTGCATCTATTTTCATCATGGATGTTGGCCTGTAGTTTTTTTTTCTTGTGGTATCTTTGTCTGACTTTGGTATCAGGGTAATGCTGGCCTCATAAAATAGGATTGGAAAATTTCCTCTTCAATATTTTGAAAGAGTTTGAGAAGGATTGGAATTTATTCTTTAAATGTGTATAATTCTCGGCCCTGGCCGATTGGCTCAGCAGTAGAGCATCGGCCTGGCTTGTGGAAGTCCTGGGTATGACTCCTGGCCATGGCACACAGGAGAGGCGCCCATCTGCTTCTCCACCCTTCCCTCTCTCCTTTCTTTCTCTCTCTCTCTCTCTCTCTGTCTCTCTCTTCCTCTCCTGCAGCCAAGGCTCCACTGGAGCAAAGTTGGCCCAGGCGCTGAGGATGGCTCCATGGCCTCCACCTCAGGCACTAGAATGTCTCTGGCCGCAACGGAGCAACACTCCAGATGGGCAGAGCATGACCCCCTGGTGGGCATGCCAGGTGGATCCTGGTCGGACATATGCAGGAGTCTATCTGACTGCCTTCCTGCTAATACAAAAAAAAAAAAAAAAAAATTAGGATTCTCCAATGAAATCATCTGTCTGTTCCTGAGTTTTCTTTTTTTGAGAGGCTTTTGATTACTGATTCAATTTCTTTACTCATTATAGGTCTGTTCAGGTTTTCTATTCATGATTCAGTCTTGGTACATTGTGTTTTTCTAGGAATTTGTTCATTTCATCTAAGTTATCTAATTTGTTGGCTTACAATTATTTGCAGTACTTTCTTGTAATCATTTTTTTTTTTTTTTTGTATTTTTCCAAAGCCAGAAACAGGGAGGCAGTCAGACAGACTCCCGCATGCGCCTGACCGGGATCCACCCGGCATGCCCACCAGGGGCGATGCTCTGCCCATCCGGGGTGTCGCTCTGTTGTGACCAGAGCCACTCTAGCGCCTGAGGCAGAGGCCATGGAGCCATCCCCAGTGCCCAGGGCCAACTTTGCTCCAATGGAGCCTCGGCTGCAGGAGGGGAAGAGAGAGACAGAGAGGAAGGAGAGGAGGAGGGGTGGAGAAGCAGATGGGCGCCTCTCCTGTGTGCCCTGGCCGGGAATCGAACCCGGGACTCCTGCATGCCAGGTCGATACTCTACCACTGAGCCAAACAGCCAGGGCCATAATCATTTTTATTGCTATAAAATTAGTGGTAATGTCCCCTCTTTCGTTTCTGAATTGATTCTTCTTTTTCTTAGTTTAGCTATAGGTTTTTCAAGTTTGTTGATCTTTTAAAAAACCCAACTCTTAGTTTCATTGATTTTTTTATATTGTTTTTCCTCCTCTCAGTTTTATTTCTGCTCCTAGTTATTTCCTTCTTTTGCTAATTCCTAGCTTAGTTTGTTCTTTTTCTGGTTCCTTGAGGTATAATATTAGATTTTTTTATTTGAGCTCTTTTATTTTTTTAAATGTTGGCATTTACTGCTATAAACTTTCCTCTTAGTACTGCTTTTACTGAATCCCATAACTTTTGTTGTACTTTTTTTTGTCTCAAGATATTCTAATTTCCCTTTTGATTTCTTCTTGATCCATTGTTTGTTCAATAGTATGTTTAGTTTTCTTATATTAAAATTTTTTCCATTTTTCTTTCTGCTATTTCTAGTTTAATTCCATTGTGGTTGAAAAGATACTTGCTATGATTTCAAATGTCTTAAATTTGTTGTTAAGACTTGTTTTATGACCTAACATGTGATCTATCCTTGAGAATATCCTGTGTACTCTTGAGACTTTTTTCTATTGCTGTTGGGGCAGGGGGTATTCTGTATATGTCTATTAGGTACCTATTGTTTATAGTGTTGTTCAGTTCCTCTGTTTTCTTATTGATGTTTGTCCTGGATGGTTTATATATTATTGAAACTGGAGTATTAAATTGAAATCTCTTACTATTATTGTGTTGCTATTTCTCCCTTCAATTCTGCCAATATTCTCTTCATTTATTTGATTGCTCCGATGTTGAATGCATATATATTTATAATTATTTCTTTGATGAATTTACTCTTTTATTATTATATAATAGCCTGACCTGTAGTGGCGCAGTGGATAAAGCGTCGACCTGGAAATGCTGAGGTCGCCGGTTCGAAACCCTGGGCTTGCCTGGTCAAGGCACATATGGGAGTTGATGCTTCCTGCTCCTCCCCCCTTCTCTCTCTCTGTCTCTCTCTCCTCCTCCTCTCTCCTCTCTAAAATGAATAAAAAAAAAAATTTTTTTAACTGACCTGTGGTGGCGCAGTGGATAAAGCGTTGACCTGGAAATGCTGAGGTCGCCGGTTCGAAACCCTGGGCTTGCCCGGTCAAGGCACATATGGAAGTTGATGCTTCCAGCTCCTCCCCCTTCTCTCTCTCTGTCTCTCCTCTCTCTCTCTCTGTCTCCCCCTCTCCTCTCTAAAATGAATAAATAAAAAAAAATTATTATATAATGTTCTTCTTGGTCTCTTGTGACAGTTTTTGACTAAGTACAACCATCTCAGCACTTTTATGGTTCTAATTTGCATAGAATAGAATATCTTTTCCATCCTTTCACTTTTAGTCTATGTGTGTTCTTAAATCTAAAGTGAGTCTCTTTTAGACACCATATTGTTGGATTAAAGAAATACATTTAGAAACTGTTGAGTGGAGAGTTTAATTAATTTACATTTAAAGTAATTATTCATATGGAAAGGCTTAATGTTGGCACTTAAAATTGTTTTATGTCTGTCTTATAGCTTTTGTGTCTCATTTCTATTGTATTTTATTTTTAATTTTTTTGTTTGTTTTGTAGTGACATGCTTTTATTCTATTCTCATTTTCTCTTGTGTATCTTCTATTGGTATTTTTTTGTGATTACCATGTGACTTAAATAGAACATAATTATAACATTCTATTTTGAGTTGATGACAACTTCAATCATATACAAAAACTCTACTCTTTTATTCTCCCTCACACACTTTGTATTATTGATGTTACAAATTATATTTATATTGCAAATCCATTAACTTATTTTTATAGTTATTTTTGAACTTTTGTCTTTTCACTCCTATATCAGAATTAAAGATGATTTATGTACTATGATTACAGTATTATAGTATTCTGTATTTTTGTACATATTTACTTTTACTGGTGAGCTTTATACTTTCATATGTTTTTGTGTTGCTGTCTAGTATTCTTGTATTTCAACTTAAAGGATTCCCTTTAGCTTTTCTTGTAGCGCAGGTCTATTGGTGATAAACTTTTCAGCTTTTGTTTGTCTGGGAGAGTCTTTATTTCTTCATTTTGAAGGACAGTTCTGCTGGATATAGTACTTTTGGTTGGCAGTTTTTGTTGTTGTTGTTGTTGTTTGTGTTTTGGCACTCGGGGTGTATCATCCCAATGTCATTTGGCCTGCAAGCTTTCTATGGATAAATCCACTGATGGTCTTATGGTAGTTCTCTTGTACATGATGAGTCACTTTTGATGTTTTTAAAATTCTTTCTTTGTGTGACTTGAAAATTTGATTCTAATGTATCTTGATATGGACTCCTTTGGATTCATCTTAGTTGAAATCTCTTGGACATATTAAATCTGGATGTTTATTTTATTCCCCAGATTTGGGAATGTTTTTCAGCCATTCTCTTCAAATTATATTTCTGCTCATTTCTCTCTCCTTTCTTCTTTGGGAAATCCTACATTGTGAGTATTAGTTTTCTTCACGGTGTCCCATAAATCATTTAGGCTTCTTTACTAATTTTCATTGCTTTTTTCCCCCTCTATCTAGATAATTTTAAATGACCTCTCCTTGAGTTCTTTCAGTCTTTCTTTTGCTTGATCAATTCTGCTGCTGAACGCATCTAGTGATTCTTAAAGTTCATTTATTGTGTTCTTTATCTCCAGAATTTTTATTTGATTCTTCTTAAACTTCTCTACCTCTTTGCTGATGTTCTCATTTTGTTTATGCATCATTTTCCTGAGCCGGTTGAGCATCTTCATGAGGATTATATTGAATTCATGAGGGTTGGTTTCTGGGGATTTATTCTGTTCTTGTAATTGAACCAGGTTTCCTTTTTTATTTGTGTGCCTTGAAACTGTGTGTTGAGGTCTATACATTTGAAAAATAAACAGCCATTTCTCTCAGTCTTTGCAGACTTGCATGAAACAGGGAAAGGACTTAATCAGTGGACTAGTGATTCTGGGTGCCTCTCTAATCTTTGCTGGAGATAGGTAATCTCTAGGTTTGTGCATATAATTTCCCAATTAGAGAGGTTTGCCAGTTTCTTTTAAAAGAAGAGGAGCTTGTCTCTTGATTTCCTCTGGTGTCTGTCTGTAGCACTGCAGGTTATTTGGGGCTGCCAAAAGCCACTGAGCTCTCTATTGTTCTCTGTGGCTCCCAGGTACTCAAAGTATGCTAGTTTTGTCAGTGCTTTGAGTCATATGTGATGGAAACCAGTACCTCAGGCACCCCTCTGAAAGATAGGATATTTGATGCATTTTTTTTTTTTTTTTGCAAGGGAGAAGCCACAAGCTGGGAACTTTTCTCCCAATTGCAATGAGTTGTGTCGGTTTCTGTTTGCAGTATTACAAGTTCTCTGGTGTTTCCATAAGCTGCTGAGCTCTCTTTTGTTCTCTGCAGCCCCTAGGCACTCAAGGTGTGCTGTTCCTCATCAGTGCTCTGAGTCAGAAACCAATCCCATGGGCAGCCCCCTGAAAAGCCAGGATATTGATGCATGCTCCACTCTTCTCTTTCCCTCCCGGAGGAGAAGCCATATTTCCTCATAATTGTGAACAGTGTCAGGTTGAGGGGGAGGGCCTGACATGGCTGAAATGAAATGACTTTTCTTACCTGTTTCAATGGGGTTGTTCTTGGCTTTCAGCTCACCTGGAGTACTATGACTTTCTAATTTACATCTAGATTTTTCATAAAGTCTTTCTGGACTGTATATTAAGTTGGCATTTCTATGGGGAAATGAAGTCAGGCGCTTCCTGTTTTGCCGTTCTGCTGATATCACTCAAACGCAAAGGAATGTTTTATGGAATGTCCTAAAATTGTAACCCAGCGTCACTTGGGTGGTGTTATAGCTAGTTTCATAATTGATGTTGTCCAAGAAACCATTTTACAAGTTTTAAAAAGACTTTCTCTTCAAGGGATGTCAATTTACTTATAATTAGCAGTAAACATATTGGAAAAATGTGTTGCATGAAAGAAAGGGGTAATGAATGGCTTTGCATTAATAGGGGTTTTATCCATTGCCAGGCATATAGTGTTGCTTTCAAATCAATTAAAGGCCAAAGGAAAGCTCAATCATTGAACTCTCTCTGGGTTTTTCCTTACAGAGAGATTTTCTTGCAAATGCCGTTGCCTGGGGAATCCATGAATCCTCAGTTCTCTGGGGGAGAGGCAGCTTACCATTCAGCTGGGTAGTTTTCATGATGTCTCAAACAGGCTCCACAACCTTTGTGAAACACGGCCTTGGGGCACTTCCTTCTTTTCTGAGGCAGAGATTGGAGACACTTGAACTGCTGAAGTGGGGAGAGTGACTTACTATGTTTTTGGCCAACTGCATTGGCTGGCATATTTCAGGAACTACAGTGTGAATTGTATGCTCTGGGCAGACTGGTATACACAACGCCTTTTACGTGACTGATCAAGTCGGTAAATAAATGGAGTTTTATTTCCTGCAGAGAAGCGGGTAAAGCGGTCCACAAAGCCACATTATTGAGTGTCTCTGACCCTGGCAGCATGTCATGGGGTTTGGAAAAAATTTTCTATCTCAACCAGGTGAAATGTCCAAAATGGGCCTACTCTCTGCTATCCCAAGCGTGTTCTGGTTTTTAGAGTGCTAGCTTTTCCTGCAAGCATGCTACTTGTAACAGGAAGAACATTCAATAAAAGGCAGTGTTTGTTTCATCTCTGAATTCCTTTATCGTCAGAGGGTGGTTTTCTTAGGGACATCCCGAATCTGTTTCTTTTCCCACTTCAGGTCCGCTTGGCCGTCTAAATGATTACCCGGTTCACTGCTCACCAGAAACCTAATTATAGAGAGAACCACCTTGAGCACCCGTACCTCTTCTCAAGGTTCAGAGAGCAGTTCTCAGGAGAGAGAGCCGAGAAGACAAACCCCCTCATGATGATCGGGTGGTCCCTCCCTGTTGCTGCCTGGACCTAGGAATTCTGCTTGGCATTCTAGACAATAGATCCATAGTTTTTTATTATTTAAAGACAGCTTTTTCTTTCTCCCCAGCTAGTTGACAGCTAGCAATTTAAATGTGCTAGGTTTATGGATGGCTGCAGAAGCCCTTGTCACCCAAGCCCAGTCCTGTACCCATCAGGGGCCATGCCGCTCTTCACGGAGGAGGCAGCGGGAACAGCCCCTCGGATCGCCCCGGGGGAAGGTCATGATAGAAAAAGGGAGGAATGGATTGCATATTTATGTGGCCTTTGAAAATGTAGCAGGACAGGAGGGCTGCTTGTAACGCATACAGTTACACCAAGTGACTATTAACCTTCGCTGGTAAAATGTCTGGCGAATACGATTGTGCCTCTGTGTGTTGTGTGATTTGAAAAATTAACTTGTAAAATAGTCAAATGAAAAGTATCTGTTACCCTAGGTTCTGATGAGCTATCTAAACAGAACTGGGTCTAACTCTCAAAAATAAAGTGTCTGTCAAGAGGACAGATATAAATTGCGGGGTGTTGGGAGCGGGGCTAGTAGAGCTCTGTAGCTCTTGGCTAGTTTCATCTGACAGAGTAAGAGGAAAAAACGTGCTTATTGTAACTTGGTTTCATTTGTAGATCCTGGCAAATTACCCCTTTTGTCATAAATGCATCACACTCTGGAGGAAGTGGGAGCCTTTGCAGGGATGTTTTATTTCTGTGGGTGTCAGACTTTTCTCCAACCTGCCGACCTGTAGGGCTGGTGGGCCAGATGTGGTGAAAGATGGTGAGTCCTGCAGTGGCCTTCACTTCCCGACACAGGCTGTTTCCAAGACGCTCTTTGCACAAGGGCAGTTTGACTCTGCTGAGGGTTCAATCACACCATTCAATTGTTTATTTTTTTTAACATTCTCACCTGACTTTCAGGAAACCACCTTCCATTCATTTTTGAAACTCACCCGTTCCTGATAGGCGGAAGCCCACATTTTACTCAATGTCCTGCACCAGAGCAGCAGCTGTGTGGGTCGGGGATGGCACGTGGGAGCCCCTAAAGGGGAGGAACCATGAGTTCTTGCTGCCCTCGTGATAGGAGGGACTAGGAGGCAAGGGGTTCCAGCAATTTCATTGTGGGAGCTGGGAACACAGGCCTCTTCTGCTTCCCATTTTAACATGTTGACAAAGCCCTTTCTGTTTATGTAGCTGCAGTGGAAGCAGGGGAGGGACACAAGGGCTATCGATTGATGATCAGGGACTCCATCGCTAGGACATCAACATCCAGCTCTGCCAACAGAGATGCCCCTCTGCCTCAGCCGGGCAGTACACAGAGGGAGCACTCCTGTTATGCCCGGAGCCCTCTGAAAAATGTGGGCTGCTTGGTCTTCTGGCAGAGGGACCATTCAAAGCCCTCAGCAACTTGGAAAGAAGAGCAGTCCTCAGAGGAATCCAGTGTCACACAACGTGGCACTGGGCAGGGGGTGGCACTTTGGCTCTTTAATGGGTCCACCAAAGGCAGGTAGTAGCCTTGATCTTTGGCAGACACAGCAGACCCACGCTGAATACAAAAACCATGTCATCCTAATTGTTAAATGAGGAGAACTACACATTGTGAGTTAGGCTAATTGATCTGCTGAATTCTGGTTTCCTGAAATTTAAGACTCTGTCCTGGGGATGAATTGAAATATTCAGAGGGCAGAGGAGAGAGAAATGGAACCTGCAGGGGAAAAAAGTAGTTAGAATAAAGTGTGGCAGGTATAGTTCTGAATTCCAGGGATTTCAAAGCAGAGGCATCTGCTAATGCCCCTGTGGCCATGGTCCAGTTCGTAATGAACTGTGAGTCCTGGTCCTGGTGTGGCCCTGGGAGTGAGCGGAGAGCGGGTTAAACCTGTAGGATCCCCTGGCCCTCCGCTCTTCAGGACTGAAGCTTTGCTCTACATTCTCATGATCTCAAGAACTAGGAAGAGGGAGGTCTCATGACATAGTTAAAAGGAAGGACCGCTCCAAGTGCCAGGAGGGAAAAACAGAAGTCGTTTTTTGAAAAGAAGACTGGCTCCAGCCAGCTGAGCCCCAAGGACCAGAGCCTCGCCTCTCAGAGCCATGGCTTCACTGAGAGCTTGTAAGAAGGGCTGGCTCTCGGGGCTCCACCCCAGCTCTAGCCCTACTGAGTCGGAATCTGTATTTTCACCAGATCCCCCCCAGATTCCGAAGCACAGAATAGTCTGAGAGGTGCTGAGGAACAGCTGAGCTATCTGCATGCTAGCAACTAGACTTTCTAGGAACGCGCCCAGTCACCCTGCAGGTGCTAGGCACAGCGGGAGGGGACAGACCCTGTGCTCGGTCTTAGGGAGCTCACCGTCCAGAAGACAGGAAGGCAAATAAATGATCACAAAGTGAGATAAACTGATCTTATAGGTGTGTTTATGAAAGCTTCAAGCGGTCAGGGCAGTGGGCGGCCACCTGGTGTGCTCTGGTGGCATGTGTCCTTGTGTGGGGTCTCCTTTTCCTCCTGTGTGAAGCAGAAGGCACCAGTGCTCAAACTCTCCCAGCTTCTGTGTCCCTGTATACAGCATGCAGGGAGAAAGCAGTGTCTGCTGCACCGGGCTACTACCATTCAAGAGACATCTGCTGAGCATCTATGCCCCAAACTGTGCTTGGTGTACAGTTGAAGACAGGCCACAGCTCACAGCCTCATGGGAATGACCAAAGGGATGAAGAGGGATTTATAGTCCATGGAATATGAAATTGTGGGGAGGTGTGGAGACTGAGGATTAGCACTGGTTTCTGTCCAGGGTGGATCCTGGAAAGCTTCCTAGTGGAGGGAGGTGGATTTTGAGCTTGGACAGTGCACCTTTTCACTGACACTCTTCCAGCTCTAGTTTGGGGGCTCTTTGTTCCCCTCAGAGCTGCATGTGGTCATCGATATACTCCGGCTGAGGAGAGCGGGGGCCTGAGGACTTGGCATGGTGAGCAGACAGTGAGGGTGCTGACCTGAGAGAAGCAACAGGGTTTTGCAGGCAGCCGGCTCAGTGCACACAGCGACTGGCTCGGATGTTCCCGAGGATGCTCTCTTGGCTGAGTGTTGAGACCAAGCTGGTGCACGTGGGTAGGCAGCCAGGTGAAGAAGTGGAGCTGGCTGGGGTGTCCTGTGAGCCTTATCTATGGAGCGCTGCTCAGTGCTGGGCTTGCGGGAGGTGGGGTTGGGGAGAAAACAAAAAATGTGGTCCATGTGCTCTAAAACGTTAGGTGTGACAGGGTCCCTGTAAGTCCTTTTACATTGAGTCAGGCTATAAATCAATAGCCAGAGATTCTATCTGGGGATTAACAACAGCCATGTGACAGAGATTTACACTGACTACCTCTCATGGAGAATAGTGTGTATGTTCCAGGCATTGTGCTGGGTACTTTATATGTGGCATTTCTAATTAATTTTTTAAAATCCCCAGAATAGCTTTTATTATCCCTCTGGTATATTTGAGGAAAGTGAGGCTCAGAGGGGTCATGAGGGGCAGAGCTGGGATTCGAAGGCAGGTTTGCCGGATGGCAAGTTTTGTCTTCTTTCTGTTATACTGTGTGTCGGTTTTAAATCGAGCCGGGCGGTGGGGGGGGGGGGGGGTGCTGGTGTGGTTGTTCAGTGCAATGGTGTGAGTGTCAGTAAGGCTAGAGTTTGGAGTTCTCTGAAGTGTCATCAGGGAAGTTAGGATTATCCCCAGTCTCATGAGAGGGAATGACATTTCCTTGCCCTCGTCACCTCTGAGCAGTGACAAGACTGGGGGCCTCGGTAGGGGAAACAAGCCAAGCAAAGGGAATGAGGTGGGGCTGCCTGGCTGCAGAGGCTGTGGGGAGCGGAGAGGCCCTTAGGGGGCTCCCCACAGCAGGGAGGTGTGTGGGGTGGGGCTCAGAGCCTGAGACCAGACTGAATTGAGATGACCCAGGGACTGGAGCTCCCTCTGAGAGGCTGGATGTCTGCAGGCGGGTCGGGGGCAGAATTGGTCTGGAAGGACTTGCAGCTGCGTGGGAGCTTCTGCCAGATCTGCTGCTGCGTCTTGGGAAACATCCGCAAAGGGCTCTTCATTTCCCCCAGGGTGTGGAACCACCGAGTCCTGCAGAAAATGACTCAGAACAGCTTGAAAATGGGTCCTCTTCCCATGCTTTATGAACACAGCCCCTCAGTCCCAGAAACTCTTGGAGGACCTCAGAGAGCAGCCTGTAGGGCAGGGTGGGCTCTTGGCCAGGTGCTGGGCTGGAGCTTAGATAGGTTTGAATGATTCTTTTCCAGAGGATCGGTGCTTGTGCACTGTAGCACTGTATTCTGGGAGTTTGGAGGAGCAGACTCAGGTTCATTTTGAGGGCATGTCCATGCCGTTGGTTGTGTGCCTGAGATGCCCAGCCTGCTCTCTTATTATTCCCAGATTATTCAGTAGTAAGCTGCATTGGGCTCTGCTCTTCCTCTCTTTTACTTCACCCCACCCCCCACCCCCGTCAAAGCCACCTCTGGTGTGGCCTTACCTCATCCTGCTTCCCACGAGATGATTGTCATGTCCTACCAGTAGGCTAACTGAATTACTGGTTATCCAGGACTAGTGTATGTTTTACACCTTCAATTATCTAAAAGCATAATGCCTTATTAAAACATATACACGGCCATGGCCAGTTGGCTCAGTGAATAGAGTGTTGGCCCAGTGTGCAGATGTGGAGGGTTCAATTCCTGGTCAGGGCACACATGAGAAGCTACCATCTGCTTCTCTTTCCTTCCTCTTCCCCTTCTCTCTCTTCCTCTCCCGCAGCCACTGACTTGGTTGGTCTGAGCATTGGCCCCATGCGCTGAGGATAGCTAGGTTGATTGAGCATCAGCCCCAGACAGGGGTTGCCGGGTGGATCCTGTTGGGATGCATGTGAGAGTCTGTCTTTCTACCTCTTCTCCTCTCACTTAAGAACACACACACACACACACACAAACACACACACACACACATACACACACACACGGTTCTTAGGAGAGACTCCAACTGGGGGAATTTCAGGTACTGTTGAGAATGGACGGAAGGGGCATGTCTTGGTCCAGGACACGTAGGCCCCCGCCCTCTGTTACTCATGTAGCTAGAACTTTGTTCCATCGCTGTGTCAAGCTTTGGTTGCGATCCAAGGTGCTCCCAGGGGAGGGCAGTACCCAGGGTCCTCTGGATGGAGATTTTCATTTAGCTGAAAGCAAACAGGCCTGGTCCAGCTTTACTGCTGTCTGGTAGGAGTCCTGCCATTCAGATCCCACTCTGAAGAGGAAATTTCTTCTCCAGGGGTATTTGCTCTTCAGAGAAGGTTCTTACCACAGATGAAACTCCTGTTGGAATATTTACCAGACGGGGTTGGGGAAGATTGATGTGACTAGATGTGAGAGCAGAGAAAACATTTCTTATCAAATCCTCGCGACCCCGAGCTCTGGAGAACTCTTGGCTTTTTCCCATACCCGGCCACGTCACTTCCGAAAGAGCACAGATTCCCAACCGTCCTGGCTACGGGCTCCTGAGCGGGCACTTTTGGTATAGTCTGCTTTATAATGTAGTTTCTGGATTTGGGTTAAGGAAAAGGAAACAACAAACTCCAGCTCCTTCCTCACTGGTGTGGTGATCAAGGGCCTCGAATGTTTATGGCATGGTTTTTCCTGGGGGGCTCGGTGATTTTCTGCTTTATTCTCCAACCCTCCTGTAGGAGGCACTTACTGGCTGAGGAGTGATGCTGTCTCATTTGAGTGTTGAAAGGATGAAACCTAGTGGATACATGACCTTCTGAGGTCACGAGCTGAATCACAGCAGAGCTGGGCCCTGAACCTTGTCTCTGGAGCCTGTGACCTTTTGTTCCCGGCCACCTCACCCCTCCAACAGAACGCTGCTCAGAGCCTGGCGCCGGGAACTCTTCCTGCGCTGTTTGCCGCCAGAGAGTTCAGGAGCCAAGTCTGAGTACTGTGCTGTATCCTAGGGTTTCCAGGCATTGTCTGAAATGAGCTGTGAGCTTTGGAAAAAAGTACCCCAGGGCATTGGGATATGAATACAGCTACGTGTCAAGCAGTGAAAGAGGCTTCACATTTCCAAATAACTAATCACCTGCTTCTTCCGGTTTAAGTGTAGAAATGGGAGGCTAACTTTGTCTGACAGTGACACCTAATTAGTTCAGACAGACTAAGTAAATGAGGGCACAAGCATATAGTGGCCACTAAAGTGATGCCACAGATTATTTCAATGACATGGGGAAAGTTCATGCTTTATTATGTGTAAAACGCAGGTTATAGGAGTGGGTGCGAAATTATCCTATTTCTTGTAATTCAAACAAAGTAAAGAAAAAAACCAACAAGGCAGATATCCAAATGGTACCAGTGCTTTGAAGGTAATTGTTACTTTTTTCTTATATTTATACATTTGTTACTTTCAGTATGCATGTGGTATTTTTCAAATAATAGGGGGAAACAGCAATAAAAGTGTGTACATGAAGACTAGAGTGGAGAAAAAGAGGAAAGGAGTAGATACTTTGAATTTCTTTAAAAGTATTTGGATGAACAATTTAATGCTTATGGATTCAGCAGAGTGAGAATAACCTTATCTTTTCTACAGGATGGTTGTTGTTACCAAAAGAGAACGTCCTTTGTATAAAATCTAAGACACCAGCAATTTTGATACTCCCCAGGTAGCTTTAGTACGCAGCTACGATGGAAAAGCAGTCATTAGCGTGGGGCTCAGGAACAGACATCAGTTGGGAGTCTTCCTCTTCCTCTTCCTTTCCCCATCCCCCTACACTGGCCAAAACAAACAAACAACAATCAGAAACCTAGGGTGAGGCTGAACATGTAAGTGCTTGGAAAACGGTCAGCCATCTTTTTTTCTGAAATCAGCGTTTTACTTCTGGTTACAATAAAACCACGACATTCTAAAGTCAATGGGAAAAAGAAATGACTTTGATTTTGCCGCTTTTGGATTAGCTATATTTGTTAAACCGACACCAGGGGTTCTCTGTCTTGTGGCCTGAGAGATTAGTACCCATTTTAAAGCGTGTACTTTTTAAGATGAAAAAGAAAACATAGCTTGTGAGAGCAGCCTGGAGGTTTGCCCATGAAGGAGAGGAGGGAATCCTTGAAGCCCCGCCACTGATGAGGGCCTGTGTTGGGAAACAGAATAATCCCGTTATCTTCCCATAAGTGCTGGATTTTTAACATTGTATCTTTCCTGCCTCTGAGGGTGGCAGCTTCTTCTCATGTGCAGTGTCATAGCCTCTCATTTCTTGGGTCGCTTTTGCAGTATTTCATGGGCATTACTTGGCAGAAAATGGCCATTAACTGTTTTGCTAAATTATTACTTCATTAATAAATCCATTAAACTCTCGGTGCTTTGCTGTGATTAATGATGGGGCACCTCCCCCATTGGAACTGTCATGCTCAGGCGCAAGTTCCCAGCACTGGGGCAGTGGGGGAGGGGGTATGCTGATGAATGGTTGGATGACACAGCTATAGATTTTTGTGCAAATTCTCCTTTCATCACGGGGAGAAAGCTCCGCGGAGGCCAGCTCATCAAATGCATGTTACTGTTTTGATGATTAATGATTCTGGCGTGTTGATCCACCGTGTTTTCTTCAAAACAATTATTTCAACTGTAACCTCCCCTGGGGAATTGCTTTTTCTGGTTAATAACTCAGTAGGCAATATGAAATTCGTAACTGAAGATGACACTAGCGTGGTTCCACCTGGGTGCCATTCTGCTGTGGTGTTTATAATTACAGTGTGGTCTGCTTGCCTTTTTCCTGAGCTGAGAGCAGATTTGATGTCATTTATTTAAATGGGAGGATGAAAGTTAATATTTGTAGAGCCCTCCCCTGCCCAGAGCTGTGTTAAGCACTTTGTATACATTTTCTCATTTAATCTGTGCGCGGACTCTTTTATAGGAAGCAGTGTCATCTCTGTTGTATGGAACTGGCTCAGAGAGGGTCAGTAGCTTACCTGAGGCATGGAGCCAGGGAGCGGTGCAACCAGGGTTCAGAACACAGGACCCTGGTCCAAAGTCCTTACACCTTCTAGGCATTTGTGGTCTGGGGTTATTATGCAAGGAGGGCAGGGCTCTCATGTAAGGGTTCCTTGGTGATTAGATCAGTGGCATCTATGTGTAAAAAGGGACATTAAATAGCACCTGTTCACAGAAGCCCTTCAATGTGGGAGTGCCTCTAGCGAAGGCCGGACCCACGAATGGTGGGGAGAACCCACTGTCGGAGTCCCTACTATTTGGCGAGTGTGATGCTGGATTCTCCTCCCGAGTTTTCTCACTGGCTCTTCAGGATGATCCTGTGTGGTTAGTGTCAGTAACCTTAACTCACAGGTCAGTGGCGAAAAGTCATCTGCTTGAGGACACAGATTTTAAGTGGCAGAACCAGGATTTGGACCCATGTATGGACTTTTTGTAAACAAGTAATTGCCGTCAGTGGGAATAATGCTATAGCGTGCTCAACCCATGGCAGCAGGCACTTAGGTGTGCTTTCTGCTTGTGCCAAGAAGAACGGGAGAGACACACGAGGGAACACAGCAAAGGGCTGAGAAGCGGGAGCCTTCTGGAGGAGACGTTGGATTGGGTTCCTATCTGCAGGGAGGTGGTGGTGAAGTGGCTGATGATAACAAAGCTCTCAGGACCAGTCTGGAGCGACCCTGCGGGCCCTCAGAGGGGGTGCATGGCGCCTGTTACCCTGGGCGGGGATTCTGGCGACTCTGCCATCCTTTCTCACGGCTTTCTCTTCCCCGGGGCTCCTTGCTTCTCCCGTTCCTTGTGCCAGGAGCAGGAGCAGGGTGGGAAAGCCCTCTCCCTTTATGGGGCTGTGTTCTGCAGGAGAAGGCTGGGTGCCGGGGGAGTGGGCATTCCCTCACCGCTTCCTGAAGACCCATTTCCTTTTAGATGACATTTTTCCCCAAATGGAATGAAATTTTTTTTTTTTTTGGTATTCTGATATAAAAGTAATTCATGCTTATTACAAACGAATCAGTCTTCAGAAAAGCACAAAGAAGTAAAATAAAATAAAATCCATAATCTCACCACCTGGAGATAACCCATGAAAACTTCATGTGTCTTTCTCCAGTCAGTGTTTAGTGTGCGTGTGAACAGACGTCTTATTGCCGGTCTGCTGAGGGTGATCCTGTTTCACAGGCTGCTTGTTCTAAACGTAGCCGCAGTCCGTCATCTTTATATGTCAGTACATTGAGACACTTACCATTGTTTCGAATGGCTGCAGACTGTCCCATGGAGTGGTTGGATAACAGTAATTCTTTAGCTAGTGTATAGGTGAGGGTCTAGTTAGGAAAACAGAAACACCTTTAGATGTTTCCAGTGGGAAAAACTTAATACAGAGAGTGGGTTATACCGGAGTTGGAAGAGGTGAGAAGGGCAGAAAGTTGTTCCATTCCTGGGGTGAGGGGCACGTGGAAGGAAGTGGTGGGACCAGAGGTCAAGGGCCAGAGCTGGGACCACAGGGATGGTTGTCCCTAGGAACTGAGTCATGCAGGAGACACAGTTCTGCTGAGATGCCACTGGCAGCCACCCAGGGGGGTGGCACCCTGGCAGATTCCTGTTCCCTGCCCTCCAGCATCTCACCTGTGCCTCCCATTGAGCAAAGAGGCTGCGCTGCAGCCAGAGGCCAGAAGGTGGAGAAATGTCTCCCGCTGACACAGAGCAGAGGAAGAGCAAGAGTGTTCTGAGATCAAACAGGAAAATGACTGGCACAGAAGGGCATTGGGTAACTGAGTCCGAACTTTGTGTGTGTGTGTGTCTGAACAATCTTGGCAGTATTAATCAAGCACTTTTTAGCACAATTGTATGCCCTGCACTGGGAAAGTCCTTTTGGGAATACAGAGACCCTAGACTGTTATCCGGGCTCTGTAGTCGGATTCAGAAGGGGGATAACAGGAATGCTGAGAGCTGTTGTTTGTTGAGCATTTACTAACTGCCGGGTACCGTGCTCAGCTCTTTCTATGCATTATCATTTATAATCATCGTGCTCAGAGAGCAGCCTTCCGTTTCTCTTTAACACTTATCAGATTCTGTCATTCTGTAAATGCACACGTGTGCAGTGCAGGCGGTGCCCCTGAAGCTGTCCGCGCTTGCCGAATCAGCGCTCTGTGCGGTCTCTGCCTGAGCCACTGCAGCGCCCTGTCCAGGCCTCAGGCGCTGCAGCCGCCTCAGTGCAGCCTCCGGGTGGGGGCAGGCATCCAGCTGCGCCTGCTCCATCCCCGCTTCCCACTGGCCTGGCTGGTCTTCCCAGGCTGCTGTGGTTTTGATGATGTCCTCCCTAGTCACCAAGGTGGTCACGAGTCGTGAAGGGCCCTCTCATTTTCACTCCTTGTGTCCTGGAAGCTTTCATTTGTAGAACTTGCATTTCATATTCATGGGCCAGATTCTTCCTTTGCTGTATACCCTTTGCTAACCATTACGGTGGAGCCTACAGTGGAGTAAACCGTTGACCAGCACAAAGTCCCTGGTGGAAAGGAGGCCACAACAGAGCAGATGCCCTGCGAGGCGGGATCATTCCAGGTGGCATGGACGAGTGCCCGCCTGCTGGGGGCTCAGTGGTGCACCGTGTCCCTGGTGGCCCTGGTGGCCCTGGCTGGGAGCAGAAGTGGCTCCTGGGGGAAAAGAGATGCATATTAAAACCGCACAGTTGGGGCTCAAGTGAATGTGTTTTTGGTTGTGAGGAAAAGATTTCAGAGGCGACGGTTCAGTGGATGGGCCCTTGGCCCTTCAGTCCATTCCCCTCATGACAACAAGGAGCATGTCTGTGTCAGATATTGCTCATAATTACGTCTATAGCTCCTAGCCCAACACCTGGAAACGCAACAAATATTTACTCGGAACTGAGTACACAAACTGCCCTGTAAACTAATCCCATTTTACAGCCGAGAAAATGGAGGCTCAAAGAAGTTAGATAACCATCAAATGATAGAGCTGGATAAGGATATGGTCAGTCTTAAAACGTGAGGGGTCCTGCCCAAAGACGGTATGTGCCCACTGCATTTCAAGACTACTCAGTTTTTCAGAGAGGGTCAACTCTGCCACTCACAGTAGTGCAGCAGAGGGCAGAGCCGGACGTGGTGGGCCCTGTTTATGGAAATGAACACAAAATTGTATATCCAAACTTATAAGTAGAATTATTTATTGTTTAGGCTGAAAAAATAAATCATCACAAAATTACAAATTAAAAAAAAAAAGCTGACATACGTGATGACATGACTCACTCCAGGAAAGAACAGATGTATATGTAAATTAACTACCCAGCACACCTCTGTCATAAATCTTTCCCTATGTGTTTTCTTTCTGCCCGCATGCTCTTTGGTTGTCTCTTTATGTGACATTAATTTCATACTTTCTACAGAGAGATTAGAAAGATAATTTATCCTTCCCTTTCACATGACTGATGACATTTGTTTTTTAGTTTTTGATGATTAGGTGAACAGAGCACCTCACTTCTCACACAGATATAAGCTACTCATTCTTTATAATGTTGTACCCCTCAAGTGCAGGGAATCTGATTAATTCCAGGTCATGTGACTACCACCAAGAAGTAAAGGAACGAAGCATGCACATCTGTAACTGTAACTGTGTGCACTGTATTCTCGAGGATGACCCTGTTGAGACAGAGCCTCCATCTGAACAGGCGTTAACAAGCACCGTCCAATGCGTCTGATGACTGGGGGCTTGTTCTTTGGCCTCAAGTTTGTCTCTTTGTGTTTCAGACCTTGTTTCTTTGCTACCTATGTGCTTCTGGTGCTGGGCACTGAAGGACACGTTTCTATCTCAATGTAACTTCTGATTCTATTCTTATGTGTTGCCATGACACTTGGTGCATGCATGGTAACACTCCTGAAAGCCATTCCTATATCATCACAGTGGCTGGTGATGATTTCACCTGTACATAGAAGTACTCCCAAACTACCCAATTCATTCTGTAAATCCTCTCGGTATATACCTCCACTAACTCCAAGGGGTATGTGGCATGGAAGGAGACAGAGGTCTTAGCTGACTGAAGTTAAAAGATCTTAGTTTTGCACATTTTATGCAAATGCATAGCCATGTGAGCACATTGCTAGGCCCATCCCAGGGTCTTGGAAGGAACATGTTCCAGAAGGGTCTTCAAGGCTTGTTACCTTCCCAGCCCATCTGCTTGAGCCTAGGGGGAGCTGTGGTCCCTTGGGCTGCCTGGGCTGAAGTTGTCATGGAGCAATTGGATTTGAGCTGGGCACTAAGGAGATGGGACTGGGAGCAACCTACAGGGAGGAGCCCTGCTTTTATAGTGAGGTCACGGTTAAGCAGTAAGCAGTGCAGACAGTGAGGTGGATTAGGATGGGAGTGGCCATCCTGAGCCCTGTCCATGTCACTGGTAACAGTCAATGAGCTGCTGACACGTGAGGACTTCCTGTGGCCGGGTGCTGTGCTAGGAGCTTCTGCAGCCCATCTCAGTGAATCTCCCTGTGGTGTGTTAAACTGTGGCCTCCAGAAAGATCTGTTGAAGTCCTCAACCCTGTTATCTATGTGTGTGACCCGAGTTAGAAAGTGTTTTTGTAGCTGTCATTAAGTTAAGATGAGGTCATTGGAACAGACCCTAATTCAATATAGATGGTGTCCTTATAAGAACAGAAGACACAAAGACAGACATACGAAGGGAGGACACTATATGACGACAGAGGCAGAGATTATGGGGCTGCAGCCACCACTCACAGAATGCCGGGATTTCCTCAAGCATAAGAATAGGCAAGGAAGGGTCCTCTGCAGGTGTCAGGGGAGCATGGCTCTGCTGATACCTTGATTTTTCAGGTCTAGCCTCCAAAACTGTGAGGTGATAGTTTCTCTTGTTTTAAGCCATCCATCCAGTTTGTGGTATTGTGTTAGAGCAGCCCTGGGAAACGAACCCACCACCCAACCACCAGGAGCTAGATGAGATTAGTCCCCGCTGGCTGATGAGGGGGCTGAACTTATGTTGCTTGCTGAGGTCACACAGCCAGTCATGGTGGAGCCTGGTCAGCGTTTCTGCCCTCCTCTCTAGACAGAGGCTATCCTGGTGTTATTGGTGCAGCAAGTGGGTCCCTGGCCCGGAGCAGCATGTGGACTGCTCCTGGTAAACAAGATAACCTGGCTGCTCACCCATCAGGCTGGGAGCTGCTTCCCTCATCAGCTTGCTATTTCCCAGCATCCCAGACCTCACCATGGTGCCTTCCGGTGGGGAGCATTTCCTGCCACTGTAAAAATCTTATTCTTGACTGTCCCACATATTCTGCAGCACTCTTAAAACTGCCGAATTTGGCAAAGCATGTGCCTTTCCTTGGATGAGCTCCTGGAAGGCTGAGGGGGCCAGAGTGCTGGAAGCCTGCGGGGAAGTGCAGCTGCCGCAGGGCTTGTGCACGGCTGTTGCCGAGAGTTTGTGGCAAGCCTGCCGTGTGCCAGGGCCTACGGGAGGCGTGGTGGGTTGCGCAGCGAGCCACAGAACACTTCCTCTCTTACCTTCAGTGTTGGATGTGGGTTCAAGTCTCAACACCACAATCTACTTTCTCATTGATAAAAATACCTCAATAATTTGTTTATTGTCAAGAATGTTATCTTTTGTATTTTCAGTAGGTAAAGGCTTTTAATATTTACATTTTATTTTCTTTAGTCTTGTTTGAAATTCAGTCTGTTTCGTAATTCAGTAACAGTATTTTCAGCACCTGTATTTATTGAGCACCTACTTTGTACCCGCCCACGTCTGTTCTGAAGATAGTGCGGGGAGGGTGTGTGGAACAATCCTAGCCTCTAACTCCTCTCTTTTATGTTCTGAGTTTATGGACACACAGGGGATGCACCAAACCCTTGAAACTATTTGTAATGCATGTGGGTAAATATGTGCTTCTTTTTTTGGGGAAAGAGAACATATAGTTCAGGGGTCTCAAACTTGCGGCCCGCCGAACAATTTTGTGCGGCCTGCAGACTAATCCATGGGCTTACTTAATTTTATCCAAAATATTTTGAACTTCGTGACATAGTTTAATAAGATTTTCAATGGAATCTAGAATGAATTTAAAGGATCCTCAAGGTTAACTCCTTTTGTAAAGTGAAGTGATCTTCTATATTATGCATGATTTTATTCCAAACTATTTAAAAATCTAACTTAATTTTTCCCTTTGCCTTTATATTGCTTCTAAAATGTCCCATTTTGGAATGAATTACATGAATTACATGAAGCAGGGCTAGCCTGAATTTCTTTTAGTCTGTTTATAGATCATTTCTAGTTGTGAGTTCAGGCGATTTGTAAGATGCCTCTTCAAGAGCCAACTCAATTTTCTACCTGTTGGAAACACATTGTCTTAGAAACACCATGACTCTCCGCACTATGGGCTACAGTGTGCAGTGTACTTGTGGGTGTCAGTACCACACTTTCAGCCCTTGCCGTCCTCCCAGCGTGTAAATTATTTACTCATGACTCTGAAATAATACTCGTTAGAGAAAATTTGTGAATCTGAGCTTGTCAAAATGCACAGTTGGCTCAGCGGTAGAGCATCGGCCCAGCGTGTGGAAGTCCCAGGTTCGATTCCCAGCCAGGGCACACAGGAGAAGCACCCATCTATTCTCCACCCTTCTCCCTCTCTTTTCTCTCTCTCTCTTTCTCTCTCTCTCTTCCCTTCCCACAGCCAAGGCTCCGTTGGAGCAAAGTTGGCCCCGGGCACTGAGGATGGCTCCATGGCCTCTGCCTCAGGTACTAGAATAGCTCCTGCCACAATGAAGCAATGCCCCAGATGTGCAGAGCATCGCCCCCTAGTGGGCATACCGGGTGGATCCTGGCCAGGCGCATGCGGGAGTCTGTCTGATTGCCTCCCCGCTTCTAACTTAAAAAAAAAAAAATCAGACTTGAAATCAGACTGATTTCTTTTATTCTCTAGATCGTCTTTCTTAGCTATACGAGATGGTGTGCAGCATTGGATCTTGCCAATGTAAGTTAAGTAAACTGTGATCCTTCTTTCTTTTGTGTCCTGAGTAGCCCTTGCCAAAAACAGAAACATGCTTAGAGCAGTAACAATGAAGTGCTTGTGTGTGCTTGCTGATAGAGCCCCTAATGGTCTCAACCAGACTTCAAACCTAAGAAAAAGGAGACGAGGAGCTACTGCTTTAGTATTTACTCTTATTCTGGAATAGACCTGGCAGAACTGATGGTGGCTCCTGTGAGCTACTCCTGTTTCTGAAGGTGCTCAAAACTGGTGTTGGCAGAGAGCATCACTACTTACAGTTCTTCCCCAAACAGTACCCTCTGTGGTGGCCCCGAGTGTACACAGTAGGATTGTCATGGATGCCTCTTAGTTCATAAGTTTCTTTAAGCAACACCATCACTAATGGATGAGGGACAGCATTAGGGATATGTTCTTCTTTTTTTTTTTTTTTTTTTTTTTTTAATTTATTTATTCATTTTCGAGAGGAGAGGGAGAGACAGACAGAGAGAGAGAGAGACAGAGACAGAGAGGAGAGACAGAGAGAGAGAAGAGGGGGAGGAGCAGGAAGCATCAACTCCCATATGTGCCTTGACCAGGCAAGCCCAGGGTTTCGAACCGGCGACCTCAGCATTTCCAGGTCGACGCTTTATCCACTCCGCCACCACAGGTCAGGCCGGGATATGTTCTTCGATAAGGTATCTAACAGCAGACCCTGAGGGTGTAGGTAGAGAAGAATCCTTTCCCTTTGTTGAGGGGGCAGGAACGTGAATTCCCATACACATTCCCAGGAGGGGGTTCCAAGGTGGTAAGAGAGTCCAGAGGAGGCATAGTTAAGAGAACAGGTCAGTTAAAGGACTGGAAGCTTCTCACGGATGACTATCTTTCTTCTCTGTTTGGCTGAGGATGAGCCCTTTCCTTTATTAAAACCCCATAGTCTTATACTAGACTCCTGAACAGGTCTCTTCTCTCCTGGAAACAACCTATTGGCATAGATGTGTCAGGAGAAACTCTAAGGAAATTGGTCCTTTTAAGAAGATAAGTGTGTACCCTGTAAAATTGTGTGTATCACCTTTTTTTTGCTCGAGGGAACTCCCGAGTTACTGGAGCATGGGGTGGTTAGAAGTCAAGTAAAAAAAAAACACTCCAAACTATGCTAATAGTGAGTTGAAGAGTGGAGAGGCAGAGTTCAGTGTTGCCATAAGAACTGCAAAGTGGGGAAGGGACTTTCAGAAAGGTTGGCAACCACAGAACAGGGGGCATGAAAATCATTCACTGACTTCTGAGCTCACTGAATGGGGGAGACTGCAAGGTTCCCAGCAAAGAGCAACAGCTAGATGGTGGAAGGAACTGAGAGTTTTAGCTGGTACCCTTGGCAGGGGAAACTGAGTTTGGAGTTTGAGTCAAACTCAAAGTGATACCATATGAACTAGAATATTAAGGATAAGTTAAGAATACATATTATAACCGCTATAGCAATCAGTGAAAAAGATGTAAAGCAAAATTTATAGTCAAAATAGCCAGTAGAATTAAAATGGTATACTAAAATTCAGTTAACTTGAAGAAAGGAAAGTGGAAAGAGGGCACCACAGAACAGATGAAACAGAGAACGCAAAGGGGAAAATGCCAGACCTGAGTCCAACCATGTCAATTATCACAGAAAGTGTAAATCAGCGCTCTTGTAAAAGGTGGAGACTGTCAGGCTGGATGGAAAGGGCAGGGCACTACATGTTTTGTACACATGGCCCACTTTAATATAGAGGGATGGAGAACGGAACATAAGAGCCCGGAGAAAGGTATTTCATGTTAAAAATAAGCATGTGAAAACTGGAGTGAAAATATTAATACCAGGTAAGAGTAGACCTCTGGACCAGGAATATTACCTGAGGTAAAGAGAAACATTCCAATTATTATAAAAGGCTCAATTCACCCAGAAGACCTAATAATCATGAATATGTTTGTGCCTGATAACATAGCATTGATACAGTTGAACAAAAACGGACAAGGGAGAAATAGATTCTTCATCGTCGCTGGAAATCTTAACACTGCTCTCTTGGTAACTACAGGAACAATCACACAATAAGTCAGAGTACAGAAGATTTGAAAAACACTACCAGCTATCTCTAGCTGATTGATTTTTACAGACCACTCACCCAACAAAATATGTTTATTTTTCAGGTGCACATGGTTGTTTGTCAACAATGATCATCCTGTGTCATAAAGTAAGACTCAAATTTCAAATGATTGAAATCTTAGAAATATATCCTAAGAACACCGAATTACTGATTCAAAAGAAGATATACACCCCCATGTTTATTGCAGCATTGTTCACAATAGCTAAGATCTGGAAATAGCCCAAGTGTCCGTCAGTGGACGAGTGGATTAAAAGCTGGGGTTCATATACACAATGGAATACTACACAGCTGTGAAAAAGAAGGAAATCTTACCTTTTGTGATGGCATGGATGGACTTGGAGACTATTATGCTAAGTGAAATAAGCCAGGCAGAGAAAGACAAATATCATATGATCTCACTTATATGTGGAATCTAATGAACAAAGTGGACTAAGGAACGGAATAGAGGAAGAGGCAGGGACACAGGGAACAGAGGGGACAGTTGTCAGAGGGAAGGAGGATGAGGGGATGGGATCAGAGAAGGTGAAGGGATTAGTGAAATTATATATACATAACACATAGATACAGATAACAGGACAGCAAATCCCAGAGGGAAGGGGGGAAGAAGTTAGGGGGAGGCGGGCAAATGGGGTGTGATTGGGGAAAAAGGGGGTGGGGGTGAGGGAGTTATATGGAGTGGGATACTTGAATCCATGTAAACAAAATAAATTAAAATTAACTTAAAAAAAAGAAAGAAATCTTAGAGTTTGTTTTTTGACCACAATGGAATCGAATTAGGAATCAATGTTTAAAAAAATCCCAAATAAATGGAATTTAAATCATGCTGTGTCTGTAGTCCGCAGGAGCTCTGGGAAGGCCCCATTCTGGTGCACAAAGCAGCACGTCATGCACTCTGGTTGGGTCTGGTCAGTCCATCACATGAGAGGAGAAGACAAGGCCATTCACCTGGTTCTCCCTGCACACATAGCACCGTGTTGCAAAGTACCTTAGATGCACTGACTCCTGTCATCCTCACAGCTGTCCCTGTGGGAGAGCTAGGACTCACTGCCCAAAGCTCCACAGGTGGGAGGTGGAGAGCTGCAGTTGGAGCCAGGTCTGCCTGACTCCAGAGGCCCTTCTCCGGACCACAGGAAAGTATGGTCTCTCCACCGTATTTGTATGGTTGCACTCCATTTCCTCATGAGATGTTCGAACTGTGGTCTTTTCAGATGAAAATCTGCTCATTGTTCACTCTTGTATTTTATAGCTGTACTTTCTTCACTTCAGGTGTTTTTATGTTTCTATTCATAGTAAGTATGCACAGAAAAGTCACTTCCGCACCTCAAACAAAGATATGTGTATATGCCATGTATGTACAGGGTGGGCAACGGTAGGTTTACAGTTGTTTGTATGGAAAAGAATTCAGTGATGAATAAATAATAATACAAGAATAAACTCTGTGTTTTGTGTACTCACAACTGCAAACCTGCCATTGCCCACCCTGGATATGTGTATGTATAGAAGGATGCACGTGTACTTATGTATATATGCATATGTCATCTATTATAGAAGTTATATGTGTGTATGTATATATTCTTGTCTCTTCTTTGGTCTTTCATTGAGGTTTACTCAAACTGCAGTTCTTTAAGCAAACGTATTTAGGTTCATTGGGGTTAGCCCTGCCACTCTCCCTTCTGCTGGAGGCTCAGGAAGCCTCCTGTCAGTCTGCGGGGCGGACTGTGCTCTTCAGTCTGCATGCTTCATCACACCCTGGGCGCCCAGTTCTGCCATACGAGACTGTCGGGTTTCTGCGTGGTGTCGAGCGCACCTCTTAACCTGTCTCCCTGGGATGCTGAATCACACTAGAGGAGTGCCAGGCACCTCCCCCAGGGGAGAGCCCTATCCTGGGATTTATCTGTGCTTGTCACAGATGAGTGCTATTTATTTAGGAGGCCTGCATTAGTGTCAGGACAGTGGGAAGCCGTTCCATCTACCAGTTCACCGGGTAGCATTCGTCGAACAGTACCGTTCACAGTCAGAGCCAGGGCACAGTTTCACAGCCTGGATGCTCCAGTCAGCCGCCACATTCCAGCTGCCCACGGCAACTTCGCTGTTGCCTGGATACCCTTCCTGGCTGCTCTGCTCACAACTCTCATAAATGGAGATTATACCCTTTAACTCAGCCTAGGCTCTGAATTTGAATTCTGGCTCGATGTCTGTCTGCTTCATGACTTGTGACAATTGAGGAGTCATATTGTCTTTCTGTGCTTTAGTTTCTTTCATATTTTTTCTTTTTTTGTGTGTTGACAGAGTCAGAGAGACTGAGGGACAGATAGGGACAGACAGACCGGAAGGGATACAAGAAGCATTAATTCTTTGTTGAGGCATCTTAATTGTTTAGTGATTGCTTTCTCATATGTGCTTTGACTGGACGTGAGGGGCTGCAGCAGAGTGAGTAACCCCTTGCTCAAGCCAGTGACCTTGGACTCAAGCCAGCAACCTTTGGGCTCAAGCCAGTGAGCCCACACTCAAGTTAGATGAGCCTGTGCTCAAGCTGGCAACTTCACGCTTTTGAACCTGGGCCCTCTGCATCCCAGTCCAACACTCTATCCACTGCACCACCACCTGGTCAGGCTAGTTTCTTTAACTTCTTAATAGAAATAAAAATAAAATCCACTTTGCTGAAGTATAAAAGGAAGTGACACCATTGTGCATTTATTGTTTTTTATATGATGTAACTTCACTGATATTTGATTGATATAAATCAGTGTCTGCATTCAACAATACGTTTTATTTTATTTTTTTCAGTAAATATGCATTATCTAAGCATGCTTGGCTGGTGAAGTTGAGTGTACCCCCATCTCCCTGCTGCCAGCATTATAAACAGTTGGCCTTTATTGGGGGTGTGTGTGTAGCTACTTTGGCAAGTACAGAGAGCTTTAATTCTTAGCCTCTGATGCAATTGTAAAATTGTCAGGAATGATGGAGTTATAGTTCTTAAATGAAAGAAATTGGGTATGATTGATTGGCCGTGTGGTGGAGTCCCTTGGATCCAGAAGGTTTGAGGAAATACAGACATATGTGACCATCTCTCTTTAAAGGATTATTAGCTCTTTATTGTTAGTGGAGCTCAGAGGAGGAAGGGTAGACAGGGGCAGATATAGGACTTTGTGGAGATGGTGCCTTTAGGGCAGTGCAGTGACAACTGAGTGGGCTTATGGCTTAGATCAGGGGTCCCCAAACTATGGCCCGCGGGCCACATGCGGCCCCCTGAGGCCATTTATCCAGCCCCCGCCGCACTTCTGGAAGGGCACCTCTTTCATTGGTGGTCAGTGAGAGGAGCATAGTTCCCATTGAAATATTGGTCAGTTTGTTGATTTAAATTTACTTGTTCTTTATTTTAAATATTGTATTTGTTCCCGTTTTGTTTTTTTACTTTAAAATAAGATATGTACAGTGTGCATAGGAATTTGTTCATAGTTTTTTTTTTATAGTCCGGCCCTCCAACGGTCTGAGGGACAGTGAACTGGCCCCCTGTGTAAAAAGTTTGGGGACCCCTGGCTTAGATCATTCATTGATTTTTGACTGCAGGGGACAGTGGTGTTTATTGTAGAATATTGGGGAAGTACAGAAAAGTGTGAAGAACACAAAAATATTAACACCTATATTACAACTATCCAGGTAATCTTTTGCTGTATGTCTATGGATTTATTTGGAGTATTTTTACTGCATGTTTCCTATGGGCCAGGTGTGAGGATACATCAGTACACAGTGTAGTATTCCTGTTCTCATGTAGCCTACCTCCCCATTAAAGCAGAGGAAGACCATAAACCATACAGAGAAAAATGAAGGGAGGCAACCTGTGCGAGGAGTTGTGGCTTGTGGGAGTAAAAGAAGAATTTTAAAAGGATGATAGTGATGGGTGAAGTCTTTTATAAACTGAGCAAAGATCTCAAGAAAGAGAGAGTAAGTCATGTCAATATCTGAAGAAAGAACATTTCAGGTGAGAAAACAGCTAGTGCAAAGGTCCTGAGGCAGAAGGAGAGTGCTATGTTGCTGTAGCAGAAGGCCAGAGTGACCGAAGCAGAGTGAGCACAAGGGGGTGCTGGAGAGCAGGAGTAGCAATGAGGGCCATGTCCTGCAGTGTGTGGTTGGCCCTTCTCTGTGATGCTTTGTCTATAGAACCCTGTGTAAGAATGCCAATTGATAGGTAAAAAAGAATTTAAAATTTCAGGAGTTTGGGATAAGGGAGGTGATGATTCCGTCACCTCCTCTTTGTGTTTGAAGTCGAGTTCGTATGTGGAGGCAGCATGTTGTAATGGAAACAGCATGGACTTGGATGGTAGTATGTGTTTCAAATCTCGACTGTCAGATCCAGCCCATTGACTTGGACTTTGGGCACATCATTTAGTGTCTTTGAGCCTCAGTTTCCTCATCTGTAAAACTTACTTGATAGAATTTTTTTTTTCTGAAGTTGGAAATGGGGAGGCAGTCAGACTCCCACATGCACCCGACCGGGATCCACCCAACATGCCCACCAGGGGGCGATGCTCTGCCTATCTGGGGCGTCACTCTGCTGCAATCAGAGCTATTCTAGCGCCTGAGGCAGAGGCCACAGAGCCATCTTCAGCACCTGGGCCAACTTTGCTCCAATGGAGCCTTGGCTGCAGGAGGGGAAGAGAGAGACAGAGAGGAAGGAGGGAGGGAGGGGTGGAGAAGCAGATGGGCGCTTCTCCTGTGTGCCCTGGCCGGGAATTGAACCTGGGACTCCTGCATGCCAGGCTGACGCTCTACCACTGAGCCAACCGGCCAGGGCCCTGATAGAATTTTTAAGAAGAGTAGGCACTCAGACGTGTATATCTGGCGGAGGCAGGGGGATGGGGCATCAAAGGGAGAGAAAGAGGAGAAAATTGCTGAAAAGCCAAAGGTGGAAAGGAATGTGATCTAATCCAATTAACTTCCAGCTCTTTTTTTCTTTTATAAATGCTACTGTTCCATCTAAAGCTGCATGGTTCAATAAATTAACCAATAGGCACATGTGTCCATTGAAGTTAAAATTAATTAAAATAAAATAAGATTAAACATTTAATGCCTCAGTCATACTAGTTATATTTCAAGTGCTCATTACCTACATGTGGCTGCTGCTCTGGGCAGTGCAGACCACACATCATTTCTGTCATCACTGAAAGTTCTGGACGGGGCTGCTCTCGACTGAGGCAGACCCTGCTTCTCCCGAGCTGGGGTCCGCGAGTGTGCTGGAGGGTGGCATTTCATAATGCTGTCTTTGAACCTCTGTAATCGGATCACAGTCACTTTGGGGAGCAGATGGGAGAGATTTCTAAGCCCCTGGGACAGAGGTCCTGAATCAGAATTTTTGAGGACATGGCCAGGAATCTCTCTTAAGCCATTTCTTCTGGGAATTCAATGTGAAAGCTTGCAGTTTGGGGCTCTGAAGGACAGTGTTAGAATTAATTAAGGCGTGTTGAACATCCTAAGATCCTTCGATGATGTGAGCTACAGAATTGCAGAATGTTATTACTAATTGCACATTGCTTTGATGAGCCATTCCCCTCCCACTGGTCCACTTGAAATTAGACTAATTTGTTGGGCTCTGGTAGCTCCCTCCTGATAGCATTTCATGCATTCTCATAAAATTGTCTACATTTTTTTTTGTACTTTCAACATATTCCTGAAATAAATAGTACTCTGTGTTGGCTTATTAGATTTATTTACAAAAAAAATAAGCCAAATACCCAAAGGCCTGTAGTGGACATTAAAAAAAATCCACAAACCAATCAAAGAATTGAATTAACCAACAGGGGCCACAGTTTCCTTACAGGAACGTGCCAGATGGGCAGTGGCCACAGGGAATTACTAGGCCAGGAAGATAAACAAGATTAAAATGAAATTATTTCTCATTCCAAATCAGGATTTGCCTCTGTGTTTGCAGCGGCGACTCTGGGGGAAATACAGCCTGCGAAGAGTTTACTGTCACGGTGCCTGCTGTGCATGCGTGTGGTGATAAATCAGTGGATTTATGGATTTAATTTCCTGTTCCTATCTGAAGATATGAATTTAAAAGTTAAGGTGTGTATCTACAGGTAGTAAAATACCACTTTGTTCTTTCTCACCAGCTGAGTCTTGCACAGAATTAAAATTGCAGAAAAATCTCGTTAAAGATGGATCAACATTCATTACGCCACAGAGATTCATTTGCAGACGCCAAGCCTGGCCGTGCGTTCCGTTTTGCCAGGGAAGGGCTGTGTGCCAACAGCTGTTTGCTCGGGAAGGTGATGAGTGATTCAGTTGTTTCAGGCCATGTCTGTACCCCTGGGAGCTGCCCCAGCATATTGGTCTGGTCCCCTCCACCTTTCTGTTTTTGTCTTTCCTTTAACTATAGCAGTGAGTGGGACAGCAGAAAGTTTTCTCACGGAAACATGCTGTCTTCATTTCCGGGAAGCTGAGTAAGGGTTTGGGGACTTAGAGTTTGTTCCCGTTTGAACCTCAGGCTGTTGGGCTTCACCCCCCACCCTCACGGTTGCCTTCAGGTGTTTCAGAAAACATCCCGTCATGGTCCTTTATTCAGAAGCCTCTGCTGTGTTGACTCTTCTGGCTGCAAGGGAATGCAGCACACTTCACCAGCTTAAAGGAAGCCGGGTTGTGTTCTGCATAATCGGAAAGTCAGGCAGGGTCACATCTGGGGAACACTCTCGCTTTGTCTTCATCCCTTGGCTGCAGGACCATGATGTGTTGGCTCTGTTCTCAGACATGGTCTCCCTGTGTGACTGGGAAGACGTTCTGGGGACGTTCCAAGCCGGCTGTCCTTTATTACAGTTATGCGGAGAGAGCAGATCAGTGCTTCTGTGCCAAGCAGACCCCAAGTACTCATTTTGCTATTGTTGCATATTTGAGTTGCTCCAAGTGAGGGTTCTTTTGAGTGTTGCTGCTTATGAACATTGTTGTATATGTTTTCTTATGTACTGGTACTCGTTTCTGTGGGGTTTGTTCCTGAGGGTGGAGTCTTTGAGTCATAGGGTATCTGTTGAACCGTAAATTGGAATACCAGTTCCTCCGCAACTTTTCTTACACTGAGCCTGGTCATTGTTTAGTACTGTGTTAGCCCTTCTGGTATATTTTGGCCTAGGTGTGTTCTGTTTTGTGAAGTACTGTTCAATTCTCTTGCCCCCTTTACCTGGGTTGTCTGTCTTCTTTGTATCAATTTGTATACAGTCTTCATTCTGGATGCAAGCCATTTGTTGGTTTTAAAAGTTGCCAGTATCTTCTCTCTCTCTGGCTTGTTTCTTCCACTCTCCTTATAGTGTTTTGTTTTTTTATTTCGAGGAAGATGCTTTATGAGTTTTCATCTTTGCACTTCCTTCCATATTTTAAAGCCACATCCAAGAAAATAGGATTTTCTGCTGCTGTTGAGCGGAGTCCAGCTCTCTGTGGCTTTGTTCCGGTGTTGGCCAACACAGCTCCCGCTGGGAAGCTGCAGGCTTTCCTCCTGAACTGCTTTTTCTTCATGGTAAAACGGAGCTCCTTCCCTTGCCTTTGCCTCTGGCTTACATGTTAGAGTTTTTTGGGTTTTTTTTTCTTTATTATCTTTTTAAAAGATTCTAATCACTGACTCTTTGGACTGTGGAGCCAGAGAATTCTGTGTTTTAAAGAAAAGAAACAGGCCCATGCCAGTTGGCTCAGTGGTAGAGCATTGGCCCAGCATATGGACGTCCCAGGTTCAATTTCTGGTCAGGGCACACAGGAGAAGCACCCATCTGCTTTTTCACCCCTCCCCCTCGCTCTTTACTCTCTCTCTCTCTTTCTCTTTTCTCCTCCTGCAGTCATGGCTTGGCTGGAGCAAGTTGGCCCCAGGTGCTGAGGATGGCTCCATGACCTCACCTCAGGTGCTAATATAGCTCAGTTGCCAAACAACGGAGCTACAGCTCCAGATGGGCAAAGCATCACCCAGTTGGGGGCTTGCCAAATGGGTCCCGGTCAGGGCACATTCAGGAGTCTATCACTCTGCCTCCCTGCTTTGCATTTAAGAAAAATTAAAAAGAAAAAATAAAAGCAACAGGCCAATCAAACATTCCCTTTAATTATTTTTTCCTAAAATGGTAATATGATGGGTAGGCTTTGAAAAAGAGGAATTGCGGTTTAAATGCACATAAATGAGAATCATTTATTAAACAATAATTCTACTTGTAATGGCTTCTCATTATGAACATTAATCCTTTTGCTAAGCACTTTTCATAGATCACCTCATTTAGCCTTTGTAAAGTCTATGAAGTTGGCCCCATTAACAACCGCGTTTTATAGATTGAAAAAGTGATGTTCTGAACCTCCACGCCCACATAGTGGATAAACGCTGTAGCTGAGATTGAAAGCGGGCTCTGCAGGACCCACAGCTCAGCATGCCATCCAGCTGCCATGCTGGCCAGTACGAACTGCCTGAAGCTCTTTGTGGGGACCAAGCCCACCTAACCATGCTTCAGGCCTCCTCCTACCAACAATTCAGTCCTGATGAAAAAACTGGGTAACTTCTCCTTCCCCAGTTCTCTATCTCAGAAGTGAGTAAGTGAGGTGGACTGTCTCCTTTTCAAGTTGTTACGTCACTCCTCATTCTGGAAGGCCTTGCATCTTGTTCCTCTGGTGCCATCAGGAAGGCCTAGAAGTTTTGGGTAAAATATGATGACTTCGATGCTTAGCGCCAACTTGGTCTAGAATTATGTTTTTTAAAAGTTATTGTGTGTCTAAGTTTCCCTTTTTAGTGTAGCCTGATGTCCAAGCTGAGTGGCAAATGACTGTCCCATCTCAGGAACCTGGGAGCGGTGACAAGAATCTCTGCTTCCTGGTCTTCTCTCTGGTCGTTGGTTGAAGACCCTTTCCAGGCCACTGGCCAAATCCTCACAGCTATGAGGGTGGGAGTTGGTTGTGGTTGGGGAGATGGGACCCTTATAGGGAAAGCATTGAGTAGGATTCAGGATCCCGTTCTGGGCTCTTTATATTGTGGGCAGCTTACTGATGAGGCTTGGGACAAAATGAGAGAGGGGTATGTCTAGGGGTACCCAGGTCTCTTAGATTCTTGTTTTATGGCTGAAAGAGAGTAACAGCTGTCATTACCTGTTCTTTAAAAATGTCAACACCTGTGCCTTGAGTAGCACATTCAGTATAGCTGATTTAGACGCCACTGCGCATTGTGGGGCAGAGTTCATGGAAGGAGGAGGCCATACGGAAGATGGGCTGGGCCTGGCTCCCTCTTGCTGGGTGAAGGAGGCATCTTCATTGCTCCAGGGACCATGGCAGAGGTGACATTCATTCTCTCTAGGACTGCTGTAGCTCAGTGACTTGTCATTTGGAGGTGACTTGCTACTTCCCTTTTCTCCTTCACTAGAGGGCCTTGTCTTACTGTGCTTTCACTTGACTATTGATTACCTCTTGCAAAAAGGACTTCCCTTCACATTTAACTTAAAAATAGTATTTTCTCAATTTTATGGCTTGTGATTTCCACCCACCCATTGCTTCTCTCCCCACGTACGAACTGCCTGAAGCATAAACAGCTGTTTTCTGGGTAATTTTCCACATTGCCTTTTGAACAGTTTAGCAGCCATGAAAGGCCCTGGGGACGCTTGCCCTGACCGGGGCCAGCCGTCCGTGGACTTACTGCAGTGGCAGTGTGAAGATCGGCTACTCCGGGGGTTCTGGGCTTGGTGATTGCCAACAGCAACTCTCCTCACTGGAGTCTGGCTAGAGACAAGTGCAGAATCTTTTAGGGGTATCTGAGAAAAATATTATCCTTAGAATTGGAGGCGAAACAAGGAAAAAAAATGTGGTTTTACTGCTTAACTGATTTCTAATAATTTAGGTAAGTTTTTACCCACTAAAGTCTTAAGAAGACAATTATAAGTATACTTTTTCCCCAGTTGGATAGGATATAGGAGGAAGGAAATTTCATGGGTCCTCGTGCCCAGTACTGTCACTCGTGGAAGTGTCGCCGAGCACTGGGCAGGAGCCAGTGTCTGTGCTGCAGGACCTTCCACAGCATGTGGCTCAGCTGGCCTCCTGCCAGTTCTGCCCCGAGTCTGGGCCCAGGAGGTGGCATGGTGGGCACAGCACACGGGCAGTCTCTGGACTGGGTCCCAGGCGTCTTCTGCTGGGGAAGACTGGGCAGAAACAGTTTACATCACGACAGCTGTGCAAGACCGTTGTAAGTCTCCTGACGGTTGGGCAGCAGGGGAGGGGCCAGGGCCTTGGAGGCAGCTGTCAGGAGAACTGTGGCCTGGTCAGAAGCTCTGTGCCGCAGGAGCAGGAGCCCCAGGACCACCTGCAGAGCAGGAGCACTGGGCCTCACCCTTTCCTTTCAGGTTAAGAGTCTCTTTTTATTGCAGCTGGAATCTATACCATATAAACTTTAAGATGTTAGGGAAATTCCCCAGCTGCTTCTGGCTTCCTTTAATAAACTCCTAGGTAAGTGAGAGTCAATAAATGTCCATTGAACTGAAGAGAACTTGGGTAAATCCTCCAGTTAAAATACGTATCTTGCACTGTTATAACCTTTTGGAACAATGAGGCCCTTGAATTCATACTGTGTGTGAGACAGTGGTCTTGCTCCTTACTGCAAAACTCCAACCTGAGACGTGGAAGTGACGACAAGTTTGGTTTTCCTTAGTGACTGAGGCCTGGCGCCTGGGCTCCTGTCACTGGCTTCCCTGCCACTGTCCTGCTCTGTGCGTAGGCTCACTTGTCTCTCTCCACTGCTCCAGGCTTCAGGCTCACCTGGCTTCTGGTGAGACTGCACCTTCCGCATCCTGCCCCACCCCTGGGAGGTACCCAGCAGGCCTGCTTCAGCGGGCTCTGGGAATTAATGAGAAGTAGAGGGAAGAGTCCCCTCTGGTGGGCACAGCCCTGCTCCAGGGTGTGAATGGTACGTACCATGAGTGCACATGGCATTTCAGCCCTGACCCCTTTCCTGACCCATCATTCTTGTGCAGTGAGCGGCCTGTACCACCATCCAAGGTGGCCTCATGGACTTTCAGTGTAAAATCCCCGCCAGGGCTCAGTACACAATAGACATCCAACAGATGTTAATTCCTTCTGCATCCCTTCTTACCCATAATGGAAATTCACCCTTGGCTGAAAAGACAGTTGCCAAGTTTAGAATGTTTTTGAGGCCATGAGGTATAGCTGGAATGTGTGATCTGTGAAAACCAGTGGGCCTGGGCTCAGGTCCGGCCGGGCTTTGTGTGTGGTCCCTGATGTCGCAGCTCCTCATTCCCTCTGTCGTTGCTCTGGGACCACAGACAGCGCCTGCCCCAAGGAGCGGTGGAGAGCATGAAGAGAAGTGGCGTACTTAGAGCAAGCAGACAACCTCAGCCTGCAGACCAACTCCAGAGGATGTCAATACCTAGAATACTCTGTACGTTTTTAAAGGGAGGGAATGTAGGACAGTCCTTATGTGGCTCACAAGCCAAAAATATTTAGTCTTTGGCCCTTTATAGAAAAGTTTGCTGACCCCTAGTTTTTTCCCTGCCTGATCACTTGATGCCATCACCAAGGCCAGCCACAGAGGCTACCATGGGCCTCAAGTGGGGACTGGTTCAGAATGGAAGTCTCAGCAGCTCTGTGCTCATGTCTTTGTCCCGCCTTCGGCACATGACTCACTGAGGAGCACACATGCTCATGGCTACTACAGGCATGCCTAGCCAAGTGTTGGTGGGACCTTTCTCTGACAGTCTTTAAACCGGTTATTTATTTTCTTAGAGAAAAGTAACCCAAAATGGCTTGGTAATGGACTGTTGCTGTTGTTACGTGACTGGATCATATTATAAGAGGAAGACTTATGTCGCTAGGTAGGCAGTGGCTGCGGAAACTTGAAGACTAATGTGGTTCTCTAAGAGCAGAGACAGTGTTAATAAGCACAAAAGGTCTGGGGAGCTGTGGTCGAGTTTGTGTTCATAATTTATTCAGTATTTTCTCCAGTTCTACCATGCAGGCGTAATTGTTGTGTGGAAGGATGCAAGCACCAGCAAGAAGGCAGGCGGGGACCCAAGTCATGTTACAGTGTGTGCTCACACACAGGGCTGAGGGGGCCGCCCCCACCTGCGCCTGGAGCCTGTTTGAAGTGGTGCATCTCATCCTCCAGGCTCCTGTTCCATCTTCTGCCCTCCAGGCCAGCTCCACCCCCCACCCTCCACTCCCTACCCCCCCTCCTGCTCCTCCTCAGCCCCAACCCGCCCCCTCAACCCCCCTCAGCACCCCCAGCTGCTCCCTAGCCCCACCCCAGCCCCGCCCAGCCCCACCCCAATAACCACACAGAGGTCTGGTTCAATAGAATGTTCCTCCTGTGATTTCATGTCTTCTCTCCTCTCTTTCCGTACTCTGGCTTTACCCACGGCTTAGCGCTGGAGGCTCAGCTTCCCTGGGCATTGTCAAGGGTGGGCATTTTCCATCAAAAGGTTTAAGTTACCAGTTGACAAGAGAGGTTGTAATTTCTTCACATACCAGCTCTGATTCAGTTCGTAGCTGTTCTGGGTCTCTGCTGGGTGCTCAGGTCTGAGCCGGGTCTGGCAGAGTTCCTCCTTGGGGAGCTCTGAACCATAGTCACCTCCATGGTAAATTGTAGAGGATATCTCCACCCTTGCGAAGTCATTGCGATGCTTATACATGGTGGTCAACGTAGAGTTGAGAGCAGTGGGCTTGGCCAGTGGTAGATGTTCAAAAGACATTCATTCGATCCTTTCCATTTTAGGTTGAACACGGGCTTGAATTGCTGTCTCTTAAGTTCCCCTTAGAAAATGATGGAGTACCAGCAGCTCCCTCCTGAGCACTGGGTCCATTTTGGGTCTGTAATAGGAGATGTTCTCACACAGCCCATGCTTGTCTTCCTGGTCACTGTAGCTTTTCCCTTAAGGACTATGTGCAGACTCTTTCCATTCCCGTTCTCCCTTACCCCTTGTTCCTAATACTCTTCAACTTTCATCCTTATCTGGCCCTAGGATGCAATTCAGGGGTCAGCCAAGCCCCTCTCCCCAAATATTTCTCACCCTTCTGTTGGCCGATCCCCTGGCAGGGTTTGGTCACCTCAGGCTCGTGTCCCTTATTGAGTGTGAGTGGCCTGGGAGCTGGAACAGTCCTCTTCAGCTGACTCTGGAGGGAGGGTCTGGGCGCGAGTTTTGGTGAGCGAGCGTAGAGGAGACCGTGAGGGCGCTGTAGCTGCGCTGGGCAGAGGTGGCAGGAAGGGCAAGCTCCCTGAGGATAGCCCTGCCTCAGTCAGAGCTACCCGTGTGTAGGGAGCTCTGTGCCCAAGGAAAGGCAGTAGGTACCTCAGTGAACCTAGACAGAACGTTAAGACTGACGCTCAGGACCTTCCCTGGGGTTGTTCCAGCCTGTGCCCCTGCAGGTACCACATCTGTAGAGGACATTTGTAGCTGAGTTCTGAAGTGGCTTTTCCAGAGGTTCTGCATTTACCCAGAACATAAATAGTTCAGGTACCCAAAATATCCTCCTGTTACTTCTTTGCACTTGTCAGAGTGGCCCTATAGTCATGGAAACTCCTGGGATTTCAGCCCCTGCCCAGGAAGGAGGCAGATTCAGTACAGTGTGGCCTTCAGTGCTTGTTCTGGTGCTCGCTCAGCACTGCTGAGCCAAAAGGAGGCTGTAACTCGCATCTGAGGAGGCACCGCCCTATCTGTCAGGCACTGCGAGGAATAAGCTAGAGATTTCCTCTGGCTCGAAATACTTTGGGAACCCCTGTGAGGTGAGGAGGGGGGCTGACTTAGAACCTGGCAGCTCTTCCCCAAGCACACGTCTGTTTGTATTATCACCTGATTATGAAGGCATCGGCTGTTTGTGCTGAGTCTGTTCCCACTGATAGCGGGAGTGTGGGTCCCAGCAGGAGCGGATGCAGACGTTCCCAGCTAGGACGCCTGCAGAGAGTTGGGTGGACTGCGGTGGCAGCAACAGATAATGAGAAATCCGTCGCACACACGCTTTTGCTTGAAGCTCTGAATCATATGCATTCAGCTGTGAGTAATGTGATTACTTAAGTGGCATTTTATTTACACATTCACACCGAGCAGTGGCTGCTGCTTTTCTTATGCAGCTATCATCCAGGTTTGATTTCTTAAAAGTCTCAGAATCCGGATGGCACCATCACAAATACACTAATTTAGGGGAACTACTGTTCTGTTTTTAAAACTCTGTTACCAGCTTGGAGCAGGGGATACACTGAGGTCAGTTTAAAAACACAGTTACCATTTTTGGTGCATACTCTATGCTGAGCATTTTACATATACGTCTCAAGTATGCCTCCCAGTAATGCCAGGAGAGTAAATACCATCGCCCACATGTTACAGACGAGGAAACGGAAGCTCGCAAAAGTTGACTCACCCGCCCAGAATCACTTAGACAATGGCAAGAGCAAGTGGCAAGAGTGACCAGTTAAAAAAACTGCCATACGTATTTATGTGTTTTTATGTTTCAGATTAGGAAGCAGAGCCCCTGATTCCAGCTCCAAGCTGGGTTAAGAGCAGAGTTTTTTTTTTGTTTGTTTTTTGTATTTTTCTGAAGTTGGAAATGGGGAGGCAGTCAGACAGACTCCTGCATGCGCCTGACTGGGATCCACCTGGCATGCCCACAGGGGGCAATACTCTGCCCATCTGGGGCATTGCTCTGTTGCAACCAGAGCCAGTCTAGCATCTGAGGCAGAGGCCATGGAGCCATCCTCAGCACCCAGGCCAACTTTGCTCCAGTGGAGCCCTGGCTGCGGGAGGGGAAGAGAGAGACAGAGAGGAAGGAGAGGGGGAGGGGTGGAGAAGCAGATGGGCGCTTCTCCTGTGTGCCCTGGCCGGGAATCGAACCTGGGACTCCTGCACACTAGGCTGACGCTCTACCACTGAGCCAACCGGCCAGGGCCAAGAGCAGAGTTTTGTGAAAAGAGAGGTGTGAGAAACGGACATACGAGGCTTTGACGGGCGACACCAAAGTGCCTCGTGCAATGCCTTCCCAGATAACTCCAGCCGGCAGCCCTGACAAGGTGCCTCCAGTTCTAGCTGTGATTTGTGTTCTGCTGATAAATCAGATGCCTTATTACATGGAGCCACAATTTGCGTTTGTTGCCAGAGCTGTTGCTGCCTCGGAGAGAAATGTATGATTTGTGTTGTAAGCTCTGGGCCCTTCCCCCGCATGTTTCTGGCTGGGGCCATGGCTGTGTGTGGGTGAGTGAGCTGAGGGTTGCCCCCTGCTTATTCCAGATCTTTCATTCCTTAATAGGGTAGCAGAAATGTCAGGACAAAAGGAATAAATGAATGGTGACCCCGTGTGCTAGCCCAGGAACAGGTTAATAATAATGGTATGTGGTTCCATTCAGCCGCCTGGAAACATTTCTAGTCATTGTCCTAGGTCATGGCAGGAAGTTCTACCTATTTACTTCCCACTTGCTTCTGTCTAAGCTCTTGGTGCACATGAATGTCATACTGCAGATTTTGGTGCTGTGTGAATTTGTGTAAAAAGGATTTTTGCCTCTCTGGTCTAGTGTTTCCCTGATACAATGTTAGGGCAATGCTGTCTTCATTATTCCTATTTCATGGGACTTCAGATGAATGACCAAATGTATGAATGAGTAAATTGATAAGTGAATAGACAACTGACAAATACATGAAGTCATCCATGTTAAATTTTTAAAGATCGAAAAAATTTAAAAATTGAGAAGCAGAAGCAGGAAGAATATTTTTCACATCCCCCCAACTGTTGATAACCGTTGTTACATTTTGATTTTTCTCTAATCCTTTTCTGTATTGTTTTCTTCTTACATTGTTGGGTCAAGTGCAATATTCAAAAATAGTTGAGGTCCCTAGAAATTGTGACCATACAGCTGACTAAATTGGATTCACTTTCACGCACGAGACCTGCCCCCAGTCTGTTCAGCCACACTATTCTGGCTGCATGCATGTTGGCGGCTGCGGCAGCTCCACCTTTCTCCAGAGGCTTCTGAGGATATGGCTCTGAGCACAGAGAAGTGTGGTTATGGAGTGAATGAAGCAGTCACTTCTGCATCTTTGGTTCTGTTTAAACTTTTTCATTTTCTTTTTTTCTTCTTATTTTTTAATTTCTTTTAGGTGAGAGGAAGGGAAATAGTCAGAACCCTCCATGTGCCCTGACCAGGGTCCACCTGGCAACCCCCATCGGGGCCGATGCTCAAGTACCGACCTATTTTTAGTGCCTGAGACTGATGTACTCCAATGGAGCTAACCTTAGCGCTCAGGTCGGACACTCAAACCAGTCAAGCCACTGGCTGCAGGAAGGGAAGAGAGAAAGAATAGGGGGAGAGTGTGTGAGATTGTGTGTGTGTGTGTGGGGGGGAGAAGCAGATGGTTGCTTCTCCTGTGTGTGTCCTGACTGGGAATCAAACCTGGGACATGCACACACGGGCCAATGCTCTACCCACTGAGCTGCTGGCCAGGGTCTATGCTTCTTCATTTCCTATTTGCTTCCCATGTTCTTGTATGTAGCTTTCTTGCAGAAGTCTTTGACACTCATTAGAAGGTAATTTGGTTAAAGAATTTGATCTTAGGAACTTTTTTCAAGAAATTTACTCTTCGTAATTCTGGGCATCATGTGAAAAAACCCAATTGGGCTCCTTCTGTAATGTTTGTAAGTTATTTAATAGGACAGAGACTTTAAAGATCTAGGACATAATTACTGTTTGCATTCATAGTAGATTCTTACATTTAGAATAAAAGCAGCTTATGACTTTTGTCTACCTTGGATTCCTCTAGTCCATCCCAGTCCTTGCTAGTCTGTGAAAATTGCTCCTATTTTATTTACACAGAGTTCTCAGGCATATTTGATTTATTATTGGACATATTTTAAATCATTGACTTTTAGAGCTGGAAGGGACTTGCATCATTATTAACATCCCTGGTACTCCCCCAAATAATAATTGAAAATAAAATGTGACAAAGTATTACATGGCTTCTTCTGGGTGTGTGTTCCTCTGTGAGAAATAAATGCATCTTTATTGATGTCTGTTCTGTTACCATGGACAAGATGTCACCTGGTAATTTTGCTCTGGGGAGTTCTAATTTTAAAGGATGGGCACCAGGGAACCCTGGTTGTTCACCTCCGTTCCCGACCCTTGTCCTTTGCAAATAAGGACGGAACCTTCCAAAGGCTCAGTAAGAACAAGGGGAGGTTAACTGCTATCCCTGACAGGGTGTGGGAGGGGGACCTCCAGGGTCCTGGGTCCCAGGGCGTGGTCACATGGCATGGCCTTTGTTCCTAGTGAGCTCACCTCCAAAGTGTTTAATTATTTAATAAAGGTGTAGCAAGCTGGCAGTGTATCTTTCCAGGATGGAGAGAGGGACAGACACATAGACTAGCTGACTCCACTTATGGTCCATAATGACTCACACATGTCCTTCATAGGTGGCACGGTGACTTTTGATGATGAGTTTGGAAGGGCCAAGGTGTCAGCTGACTCTTGTCCCTGGGATGTCACACATGGGTCAGGGTGGCTCTTCCAGACATAGTGTCATTACTCAGCCTTCCAGCTAAAGCAGACAGATTGTAATGATGCCAATGAGCAACCACAGCAGCTGCAGAGCCTCCCAGTCCCAGAGCAAAGGGCAGACTGAGTGTTGCGATGATGGCGTTTCGGAAGAGCCTGACCCAAGTGGCAGGAGCCTTCTGTTGTCTCTGGCTGTGCCTGGACTCGGGCTCTGTGGCTTTAGCTTGAGCTGAGGGCCGTCGCAGCACAGACTTGTGCTCATGCTCACTGCGTGTGCTGGGTCCTGCGCCCACAGTGCCTTGTCCCCCTCCACATGTTCCTGGCCTGGAAAACTCCCTGTTCCTCCAGATCCAGCTGGAGTTCACTTCCTGTCTGCCCTGGTCTTCAGGAGTAGTTGGTGGCTTTCTCCTCTGTGTTCCGGTAACTTATATTATTCTTTTGTAATGACCACATTAGCAGGTAATATGCTTCATCAGCTCGTAATTCTGGCTCCCTTGTCCCTTGTTGGACTGTGGGCACCAGCGAATAAGGGCTGGGTGTTACCCGTATCTTTTTCCAGCACGAGGGCAGATATATAGCAGACGTTCTATCAGTGATTACTGTGCACATTAGAATGACCTTGGCTTCACATAGGCTTCCTCCAATCTGTCCTACACTCAGAGTGCCCGGAATGCTTTAGAAAATACCAATTTGACAGTATCAACTTCCAAGTAAGCCACCTGGACTCCTCAGTGCTTATCAAGTCCATGTGGTCATCAGTCACTGAGGATTGAGGTCCTCCAGCCGCCTGGCAGCTTCAGCCTCGGGCTCTCATGGTTGCCCCAAGGCCCTAAGTGACCATGGCCAAATTGTAAAACTTCCCTTGGAGGGGAGAGGACAGCCAGATGTTCATGGGTCCCTGGTAGGGGGCTTTGTGCAAGGGTGAGAGGATTCCCGCACATTGCTCCTAGTGTGAACACAGTTCTCTTATTGCTCTTCTTGGCTCTTTGTCTTGTCACATGATGTAAGCACATCATCTGTGGGCCAAGGAGCCGGGTGAGCAAGCTCCCAAGGGTGGAACCTGGTGCTGTGCTTTGTGGTCACCTCTCCCAAAGTCTCCTGAGTCTACCAGGCATCGTTTTGGCAGTGCTGGGAGTGAGGGAGTGAGAGACTATGTTACATCACTCACAGAGCTGCACGAATCTTTGCGGAGTGAGAAGAAAGGTAGCTTGTCTCCGTGGTCCAGTGTTCATCGGACCCCGCAGGCTTTGGGAGTGTGGGTCCTGCAGAGAATCTTCAGTCAGTCTTAGGAGTGTTCTGCTCTCGTGACGAACCCTGGTTTTAGTCACAACTGTACCTCAGAGTAGGGGTACCCACTGGAAGCCTTGCTGGAGATTGGAAAGGTAAATTGTAGCTAGGTAGTGTTTCCTACCCTGCTTACCTCTTTCAGTGGGGGCAGTGTCACTCCAGAAATGGCAGATTTTGCCCTGGCTGGATAGCTCGGTTGATTAGAACATTGTCCCAAAGTGCAGAGGTTACTGGCTCGATCCCCAGTCAGGGCACATGCAGAAACAGATTGATGTTCCTCTCTCTGTCTCTCTCTCTTTCACTCTCTCTAAAATCAATAAAATGAACATTAAAAAAAAAGGAATTGCAAATTTCAAATGAGCGCTCTTGGATCCTGTGATACCATTGGCTTAATAATGTGGATGAGAGACCTTGACCACATTTATTTCTGAGACTCTGGTGAGGAGCATCCGCTGTGTATGTGGTCCAAGGGTCAGAGCCTCCGGTGCAGAGCAGGACAGGCAGGGAGGCTGCTAGGACACTTCTGGGGACATAGTGAAGTGGGTCCTTATTGCTGCTCTTTTAGATGTTCCCACAGAGGAAGAGGCTGACTGACAGAGCTGGGAGGAACCGTGCAGGCCTGGCTGTGCAGCTAATAAAAATTTCATGCAAAGTCTGTGGCTGTGATTTCACAGAGCGATGGCGGGTACCAAAGCCACCACTTCCTCCACGCCGTGCCTTGATGTCAGAGTCGGATGTTCTGCTTTGAATGGGGCCCCAGGGCGTGCTGGTGACAGGCAGGGGTGATGCTCAGTCCAGAGCACACAAAGGCAGAGGCCTCTTGAGGCGACTGCCATCAGGGCTGATGGTCATGGCTCTGAAGCCCAGGAAGCCATCTGGGGTCCGGTGGATCAGAAAGTCAGGGTCCTGCCTGCTTTCTAGAGCTAGGTGCGAAACAGACAGCTTAGCTGTGCAGTCTCACCAAGACTTCGACTTCGTGAGGCAGGTGTCGCTACCCCTCATTTCACAGGTATGACAGCTGGGGTGAGGCCCACGTCACTCAGCAGTGGAGAGGGCCTCTCAGGAGGCCTCTGACTGTGTGCCCATCTCCTGCCCCTTGGCATCTCCTGCCGGGACCATCACAGGCAGCCAGCCCCATGTCCTCTCTCCAGGGGCCTCAGTCTTCTAGTACCTCCCTGCTCCTCCCTTAATGTGGTGCCACTGAGGCGGTGTTGTGTGTGGTGGTTAGAGCACAATCTTTAGTGTCAGGCAAAAGTGAGGTCAAGTCCCCCAACCCCCTTCTCACTGGTAATTTCTTCTCTCTCAGCTTCGGTTTCCTCAGCTGTATCCCAGGGGTACTGGGTGTGCCTGTCTCAGAAGGTCATTGTAAGGGTTCGAGGAAACGAAGCACAGCCGGGCTCAGCACAGCGCCTGGCACGTTCTCAGCATTAAAAAATGGTTGCTACTGTTATTATCATGTGATTAATATCAGTGTTACTATTACTTTGATTACTTGATTGGCCTTCACCTTGATGCAAGTCTTGACTCTTGCATCAGATTTCCACTCAGCTATGGTGAGCCAGGTCATAAAGTCTGCTTGCTGCTTACGGTAACCAGGGACCTTAGGTGTGGGGCAGGGATATTGGGCAGAAGTCCACCAGCCCTGCACAGCTTGGTGGATTCCTCCAAGACCTTCCAACACCATCCCCTCTGGTCCCAGCTTCTGGTTCCTGACCCAGTCGGGGTCATTCTAAGGGGGATGTCCATTTTACCTTCCTCAGAAAACTCCAGGTCACAGAGAACTGTGGTTTTGAGTTGAAGGGGAATTAGTTGAGGATTGAGGAGTTGCAGCCAAGATATAGGCATAAAAAAGCAGCAGAGATTGAATTGTCTCCATTGTTCATTCAGTTCTAGATGCTTAGAGCAGTGGTTTTCAACCACTGGTTGGCACAGGGTGGTTAACTCTTTCACGGACTGGCTCAAAATTTCTGGTAGACTGTCACAGGTCCATGGACTGACATTTTCAAAACACTGGCTTAGAATACCTGTTGCAAAACGTGAAGATGCCCAGGCCCCAGCCTTCTGTGCGGTTGGGCTGCAGGAGTAGCCATCCCCGAGTGTGGTGTGGGTTGGTCAGTGCTCTGTAGGGGGGCATCTTGGGGATGGGGGGGCGCTGTAGACAGCATAGCAGAGCCACCTCAGGTGTGCAGGGACCCAGACAGGGAGGGCTGCCCAGGAGAAGCATTGCCTAAACTTGGATTTGGTAGAGCAGTGAATGTTTCCCAAAGATGGGTGGGGAAGGCTGATTCATGCAGCAAAGGAGCAGCATGTGCAGGGCTTCAGGTCCAAGAGAGCATGGGCCCTGCAGGGCTGAGGAGACGTTCGTGAATGGCTGGGATGCCTCCTGGGAACGTGGACGCAGGGAGACAGGGAGGTGCAGCAGAGACGGGGCCTCGCAGGGTGCTGTGAGCTGCTGCTACCGGGCTTGGCCTTAGTCCAGGAGCCGGGGGACTGCTCGAGCATCTTTGGGGGGTGGGGGTGCTATGTGACAAAAGTGTCACAGTAGGAGCAGTGTGGAGAAGAGCCTGGGCAGGGCTGGAGGGAGGTGGAGGCTGGCCAGGGCACGTGGCAGTGACCTGAAGGGATGCTGCAGAGGCCTGAACTGAGGGAGAGGCTGCGAGATACCAACACATGGGAGACATGAGACCCAGGCATGAGAGGGAGGACTTGGTGATGTCTGAGTGGAGCGGGAAGGATGGGGAGGACTCCAGCCTGGGACATGGGTTCTTGCTGGGCAACTGGGTGGACTGAGCTGGGAAGCCTTGGGGGGCAGACCAAAAGTGGGAGATGGAGACAACTCTGGAAAGCTGTGGGAATGGGGGAGAAGGCGTCTGATGGGCTTTACCCACTTGCTGCTTGTGGTGGGTCTGACTGTCCCCTGGTCACCTCAATTACTGTGGCTGAATTGGTGTGTGGTTTCCATTAGCTGCATGGTTGAGTCATCAAAGGAGCTTTGAAAAGCCCCTCTGTGGAGGCCACAGCCCAGACTACAGGGTCAGTGTAGTGGGGGGACCTTGGTATTTGGAAAGCTCCCCAGTGACCCTGGTGACCAGCTGAGGATGAGGACCATTGCTTTCCCCAGTCCCTGAACTCACAACTGCCTGTGCAGGGTGTGTGGAGGGAGAGGCGAGGTGATAGCTCAGAGCTGCTGTTTATGCTCTAAAAGGTAGCATCTGGGTGTTTGTGGAGGCCTGCCAGCCTCGCGGGTGACAGGAGTGGCTTCTTGGAAATATGGTAGAACCAATTAATTTGGAGTCTGTGATACTAGGGTAAGGCTGGGCCTCGGGCCAGTATAATCTGTATTTTCTGTAAGGTAAAGGTTTACAAGATGGCAAGGGTCTTGTTTGGTGTGCAGTGAGATGACTCTTTCAGAGCTTCTCCATCTGTTTTCTGCATGTAAATTAATGATGATGCAGAAATTTTGCCTGCTCAGAGCAGGCCCAGTGCCCTCATCAGGGTACAGTTAGTCATAATCAACATATAACATGACATGTAATACCTACCAGTGGTTCAGGACACCTCACTGCATGTTCAAAATAGCTCTGTGGCATAAATACTTTTTTTTTTTTTAATAGACAGGATCACTAAGTCTTATAGAGTGGGAGTCTAACCTTTCAACAAAGACATGCCTGCAGCTCACGTTTTCATATTTCATTGAATTTTTTTTAAGCCACTCTTTACATGTGAGACTAATACAATGTATGCGTTGCAAATATTTCATAATTATTTTTCCCAAGTGCAGTTGGTCGCTCTCTGCTTGGGCCTACCCGATAAGGTTCAAACACACAAGAAGTCACATTATTGAAATTTTAAACACATTATTTCTACAAAGCCTATTTCAGTATTCCTGGGACATCTCAGTACTGTAATCCTCTGGAGATGGACATAAAAGTGTGCATCTTTGATTTGTTGAGTAATTCTGATCACATACCAGGCACTTTGCCACATTATCACATCGTTGTGACCCATCCTTCAAGGTAGGTGTGGTGGGCTTGCTTCACGGATAAGGGAATGGCAGCAGAGGCAGCCTCGGTGGCTTGCAGGGGCCACAGCTGGTGAGTGCTGGATACAAAACCTGAACCCACACCTGCTTCTGTGCTTTGGATGCTATGAGACCGGCTGCTTCTCTCCTCATGGATATCTGGAAGGCTGCTTCTGATTAGCACAGACATATCAATAATTTTGCTAATGAGGTCAGGGGTATGTGTGGCTTTTAGTCTGGGGAGACACGCCTGGTCTTGGATCAGTGGGCAAATGGAGCATCTTATACCTGTTCATATTTCTAGGTATAAAAGCCATGTGCAGAGCATACTTTGAGGAAGAAAACTGAGACTCGGTTTTTCTGTTGGAGAAAAGAACAAATCAGTGGGTCACTCCCTGCCTCTACCATTGCAGACAGACGGAGACAGACAACGTCCCACATGGGGAGCTCTTTAGGTTTCTGCAGTGATTATAATCTTTTAATTGGCTGGAGGTGCCATGATAGTCTCATTCATTTATATATTTCTGAAATCATAAGTCCATGTCTCAAGCTATTTGGGGTGTAAGGCAAAGGAACCTCTTTGCAGAAGCATAGAAGGTCTATTACTCCTGGTCACTGATGTCATCTCAGTTTTTATTAAATGTCACCCTATGTCACAGTTAATTGTTCATTGGAAACTCTCATAGATAGTAATCATAATTGAGACTTGGGTTTAGTCATAATTTTGATTAGCTATTTTATAGTAACGTCATGGATCACTGGAGCATACTCAGGCTCCTCCATACTTCTGGTATCCTACCCTGTAAACTAATACTCTTGCCCATGAACTTAGGGAATGATGGAACCTTTTCAAGGGAATGATGGTCAATGACTTAAGGGGAAATCACTGCCTATGACCTTTCTAATGTTATGATGATATGATAATTTGATGCAATTATCAAAAATGTTTACGTTCCTTCCTATTGTTTGATGTGATTCTTTTATTTTTTTTCTCATTTTATAATGCTTTCGTACTCAGGAAGTTGAGGTAGGTTTTTGACTTTTCAACTGTATGTAGACATAGCATCAAAATAGTTGCCAAATAAAATGTAAATTTCATTCTGAATCCTAAATCTCAGTGGTAAATATTTGTTTTAGTTCAGTGAGCCAGCTTGGCACGTGTTTATTTTTCATTGATGTATCCGGGGGATGCAATTTATCAAACGCATATGAACAGTCCATTTGCTGCTTTATCTTTCTCATTAGTTACAGTACAAGTATGATTGTCAGTTATTATCTGTGTTTTACTGGTGGGTTATTTATTGAAAGAGCAGAGCAACTGACATTGTAATTTTCTGAATCAGTTTGTGTGAGGCCTGCAGGACTTTTTACCAAATGTCAGGCCAATTTATCAAAGAATCACTCTATATAGGAGTGTGTGTATAAACATATACCCACCTGTATTAACTCACACACACACAGTAACAGTTACAGGGATTTCTCAGGGATACAGTGGCCTTAAAGCTGAAACATTACTTGTCCCATTTTATACATTTTGGCCAGGACGTACTGTGTGCTTATTAAATACTCCTGGTCGAGACAATGAGGCTCCCATTTACCTTCTAGGCTGGTATTTTGCATTATCTCAGGTCATCTTCAGATAATACTACAGTTTTCAAAAAACTTAGCCAAGATATTTATGAAGGAGCAACAATCTGTTTCGTGCGAGCTCAGTGTCTGATTTGTACTATCTGAATCTGTAAGGTAGATAGTATATCACATCACCTTCAGAAGCAAGAATAAAGCAGCTGGACTTCAAACAAGGCTTCCATTTGGTTCTGCCACCCCGTCTCTTCCTCCGAGTCTGCTCTAACAGTCTCTGGGGCTGCGATAAGTAGCTCTCGAAAGGCAAATCCCTGGGAATGCTTGAGCTATATTGCATCAGCCATTTTGGGACTGTGGGACAGTGGGGAAAAAAAATACAAAATAGGCTGGAAACATAGACTTTCCAATTGGTTATGAGCACCCACAATGAAGGATTTAATCACTCAAATTATAGCAGGAATATTTTTGCCTCTTCTCATGTCAGGGAGGCTTAAAAGTTTTCTTGCAAGATGCTTTATAGAGCAGAATGTTCTTTGGCATACGTGGATATATATGTACATATATTTATTAAATTATGGATTGATAAATATTTTTATTAATATCTATTATATGTAATAAACAATGTGTTCTATATGTATATATTTTAAACAGATTTCTTTTCCATGAATGCTTATCAAAATGGCTGTCTCTAAAGTAACTGCAAACCCAGAGTTACTGGGTACCTAATTTTCACAGGGTCTGGTATTATGTTAGTAAGATATTTATTGGTGAGATAAATGGAGAAATGTGGTTTTATCTACACTGATCAGCTGTGGAAGAGTAACCAAAAACGTTGGGCCCGTGATCAGCCTCAGACTGCTATTCTCCCTCCACCACCAGCACCACCTCCTTTATCCTCCTCCTACCCACCTCATGACCTGTCACTTTCCAGCTGTGATCTTTATGCCGATTTTTTATGCCTTCTTACTGTGACTTCATGTTGCCCTGGGATAGCTCATGATTTCGGACCTAAGTCAATACACTCGTGTTTAAGACTGTTTACATTGATAGGTTCTAGATTTTCAAAGTTGGGCACTTTCCATTTATGAAGTAGCGTGGTGGAGTGGATGGAACGAGCATTTCCTCATCTGGGAGGAATTTTTTTTTCCTTATTTTTTTCAAGTGAGAGGAGGGGAGATAGATGCCTGCATGCACCCCGACCAGGATCCACCTGGCAACCCTCATCTGGGACCGATGCTCTGCCTATCTTGGGCCAAGCTCTCAACGGAACTATTTTAGCACCTGAGGCAGAGGCTCCATGGATCCATCCTCAGTGCCTGGGCTGATGCACTCAAACCAATTGAGCCATGGCTGCAGGAGGGGAAGAGAGAGAGAGAGAGAGAAAGAGAGAAGCAAGAGGGAGAAAGGTAGAGAAACAAATGGTCACTTCTCCTGTGTGCCCTGACCGGGAATTGAACCCAATACATCCACATGCTGGGCCGACACTCTGCCACTGAGCCAACTGGCCAGGGCCTCATCTGAGAGGAATTTAAAGGCAGACTGCTCCTGCCATGCCCAGCAGAGGCCTGACAGAATTACATCGTGCAGTGAAACCCCCAAAGTGCACATGTGCACTAACACTGCCATCTTTTATTCCACAGCCCCTGTTATGCACTAACAGGAATAATTGAATTTAATAAGTAACTATATTTAGACCCGCATCTTCCTGTTTAGGTTTATGTTTTAAAAATGAACTGTTGCTGAGGTCCTTGCGAGTCATTTTGAAAAGCTTCATCAGTAGATAATAAAGTTACCAGTTAAGAGGCCAACCCAGATACGCATCTCCGGCGAATTTGATCTAACACATCTGACATGCTTTTTAGCACTGCCTGAATTTTAACAGGCTGCTACTTATATGGGGTGATGAGGGAGATGAGAGGCGAGGGCTCCTTACGTCCTCACCGGGGTCTGGGCAGGCTCGGGCCCACACAGCGGGAGCACACTTGGACACCAGGCAGCACTGAGGTGATGTGCCGGCAACACGCTACTTCCTGGGATGGGGCTTGTCCGTGTTAGAAAACTGACAGAACTGTCAACAGCATGGGAAATCGTGACACTGTTTTATGATAATGTAAAACATACACTATATATTTTTGTTTAGATAGAAAATAAGAAAAAAGCCGGGGCAGTGGAGAAAGGCCCAGCACTGATATTGACAGAGTGTTGGTTCGGGGCCACCGCAGCTGTCCTTAGGTCCTCTGAGCATCCCGGTGTTAAGTGGGACTCAGGAGGGAGCACATTCCCAGGATGTGAAGCTCTAGAAGAGGAATCCTTTTCTCTTTGGCTTTCCCCACATGGGTTTGGATGCTACCTCACCACCATGAAGAGTGATTTGATGGCTAGTACCATGTGGAGGGTGAGCCAAATGTCTGGGCATCTCATACTCAGACCTTGCTGCAGAATGCCCACTACAAAGCCCCCTGCCCCCATGCTCATTAGCTGTCCTCCCAAATGTGCCCTGGTACCTAGAGTGCTTCCTGAAAGTTCATGATCATGGTCCCTGATAGGGGGACTTCTATCTTAGCTGTAGCTGAAACAGTTACCCTGAAGATGTTATCAGCTCCTGGCTCATTGGTTTTTGCTTCGATAAGCCCTTTCCTAAAGCAGCATTACAGCAGTTGCATGCACGGAGTCCCTTTCTTTCTCTGCTTGGCCTTGCTGAGCCAGGGGCTGTTGAAGGACTCATTCTGTGTAGCGAGCCCTCAGTTGAGGTGCACTTTCACATTCTGGCAGCAATTAGGCAGCGTTATTACATTTCAGTTGGGTTTCAAATGTTCTAGTGCAGACGCCTGCTTTTAGGGGCTTTATATTTAAACGATGATTTTCCCCAAGAAATTTGTAAGAATGGCAATTATAGTTAACCTGGAAAAGTGACAGGTTCCAGAAGCATGGTTCAAATTCTACCCGAGTTATAACATGTGGTACAGTCATTAGGGAATATTCAGTTCTCGAGACATTTTCAAACCTTTCTTTGACATCAAAGAGAATGTGACATTTTGGACACACATCCTAAGCTCCCAAGGACTTCCTTGTATTAGAACTGCATATTCAGGTGGCAGGCATTTCACAAGACTCCACATTGTCATCAGATGTGATGCCGTCCTCTGGATGTGAAGGGGGCGCTGATGAACCACAATTGGAAAGATGGACGTTTTGTTATAATTTTTCCTTTAGTGGTGGCATGAGTTTATCTTGGGTAGTCCCTTCTCTTGTCCATATGAACAACAGGATAGTTGGCTCCAGGCTTATGTCTAGGGCTCAGAGCACACTGGCCATCAAACTGTGAAATTACGGGCTAAATTTTCCACCTGCCATCCAGCCCTTAATTTAGAATCATTTAACACTGGCCGCTGAGCTTCAAACCACATAGGTCCAAAGCTTCGGAGTCATAGATGGAGAGAGAGGTGGCAGAGGGATCGTTTTAAGGCTTCTCAGTGATATTTCCGGGTACAGCCTGAGAGACTTCCTAACCAGATGGGTGACATGGGCCAGTTATGCCACAAAATCAAAGCCAAAGCAAAGGGGGCCAATTCCTTGGAGTTAAAAATAATTTAGTGGTGAGCCACCAGGGTCCAGAGGAACCAGCTCATGTTTATTCATGCTCTGGAAAATGGAATCACTGCCCATGAAGCAATATGTTCTGATTTTACTCTAAACCCAGTTTCCTAAAATCTATTTAAGGGCTTAGGTGAACTCAACAAGTATCTAATAAAACCAGGTAATTGTACAACACAGAGGTGGATAAAATTCACAGGAGAGCATGTCAGAGACCAACTGCAGCAAGAGACAGCATGGACAGTAATTTAAACTAATTGTGCACTTGGATATGAATTAACTTCTCAGGAATAGAAATTTAGGCCTCATTTTGGACAGCTTTCTGAAACAGTTTGCCGCATTCAGCGTACCTGCCAAAAACACATATGGCAAATGCCCTAAAAATGGTGTGAGGACGATGTAGGTGGGTGAAGGCTCTGCACCTTCCAAATTTCAGTTTTGCTGACACAGTGGGGTGGGTGAGCGCTGAGGGCTGGATGGGGAGAGTAGGCAGCAGTGGGGTGGGAGGAAAGGGCTATTAGAAGTGGAGAAGAGATTAAATGCAACTATAAAGGAGCAAGTGACCCCAGACCCTTGCAAGTTTAAAGCAATGAAGTGTCTAGCTTCCGCGCCTACACTGATGCAGTGCAAGGAAGACATGGTTATGAGTCAGCCAGACTGGCGAGCCTTTGTTATTTTTTTGCGTGTGTGTGTTTTTTTAATTCAGTGAGAGGAGGGGAGTCAGAGAGACAGACTCCTGCATATGCCTCTACCAGGATCCACCCAGAAAGCCCACTAGGGGGCAATGCTCTGCCCATCTGGAGTGTTGCTCTGTTGCTCAGCAACCAAGCACTTCTTAGCACCTAAGGCAGAGGCCATGGAGCCATCCTCAGCACCCCAGGCCAACTCATCCCAGTGAAGCCATGGCTATAGGAGGGGAAGACAGATTGAGAGAGAGAGAGAGAAAAGCAAGAGGGAGAGGGATAGAGAAGTAGATGGTGCTTCTCCTGTATTCCCTGACTGGGACTCAAACCCAGGACATCCACACACTGGACCAATGCTCTACCACTGAGCTAACCAGCCAGGGCCTGTTTGTTTGTTTTAACCTTTACACGCTGAGAACAAATGGTCTTAAGCTATATGTACACCTCTGGCTAGTTATAGCATTTTAACGGCCCTCTGTTTTTAGGTTTTGTGAGTGTTGAACAACTGGAACTGTGCCCCACAAGTTACATGCCTCCATGTAAAAGAAATGTTACAAAGAGGTTTAGTCTTCAGTGAGAGCTGCAGGGCCTCACTGCAGTGTAATTGACAGCAAATACACCTGGCACTTGTGGATGGTGTCCTGGTTTATCTGTCAGAGTGAGGAGGGCATGGCTGCTTCCATCTGAGGCTGAAATGCTTTTACTCCTCCCTCAGTTTAATTTAATCCATACAGTTTGAAAGACAAGAATTGGAAAAGTGAATTGATATGGTTGATTGCATGTTAACATCTGTTTTGGGAAAGAAAGTCTTATTGTTTGCCTTTGTGTTTTGGGAGATGGGGAGAAAGGTAGCCTTTTATGCAGTTACGTGAGAAGCTTCCCGAAATCTGACCTTTGTTTTCCATTTTTTCCCTTATATAGGGTGATTATTTCCGAAACTGGAATCCCAACAAGCCCTTTGACCAAGGTAAGGATGCACTATTTCTTGCCGTGTGTTTCGTGGGAAACACTCACTTTCTTTTCCCCGCATGCTGAGTTACGGTCCCTCACGGGCCAGCTGTCTTTTTCTTATTGACTTGGGGAACAGAATTGACTGGGGGTGATTGAAATTGTTCTACGAAATTGATTATTTGTTTGAGATTGCCTAAAACAGATTAAGAAAAAATCTGTTAATTGGATTGACTACAGTAATCATTGGTTGCTTTTGTTAAAAAAAAGAAACAAGTAAAATGGTTATTAGACTAACCTGACCATTGCTGGGCTGAATCCGGTGATGTCATTCATGGGAGAGACAGTGCCCGAGTATGTCGCCCAGTCTACGTGACCCATAACAATGAGACTTTCTCTCAAGAAACAGGTTAATTCTGAGAGGCTTTTGATGGCTCTAGTATTTTTATTTGTTAAAGAACTTCATTGTGGTTTCTAAAGAGAAATTTGTTTCCGAGTTGGCTTGCTGGCCACTTGGGCGTAAGCCTGGTCCTCAAGGGCTGTCCCACTCACACCATAAAGCCTGTCCCCGATCCGATGGCCATTGTGAATCACCGTTGTGGTAAGCACTGCCTTGAACAGGCACCCGTTCCTGTTGTTCTGTGTGTGGCCGCTGCCGGCACAGACCCTGCTTGCCAAAGAGGATGGTAGATTGTACTTTGAGTACGTATATGCAATTAATCCTGAAACTTGGAGCAAAATGTGGCCACCAAGCCTCAAGGTTCACGTTTCTGAGGATGAGTTGAGTTGTTTCAGTTCTGCGACTCTGATGGTCAGCTTGACACAAAGAAGTTCAGAGAGGCGTTGACTTGTTACATGGTGCAAGGCGCTCCTTTCTTCCTGCTCTTTTGTCATTTTGATTATCTCTCTCTCTCTCTTTGGACTCTGATTTTCTTATAAGCAAAATTGGTATTAAAATTCCACGTGTGCATTTTAGTTCACGCCTTAAAGTAGAGCAACATTTTATTCACTCATACACGTGTGCATTCATTCATTCTCAAACCTGACTTAAGTATTACTGTGCACATAAGCGCCAGACAGGCTCTGGGGAGAAAGCAAAACAACTGCGGGGCAGCCCGGAGGAGCTCGGAGTGGGCAGCCAACTCAGGCAGTGTGTGGGGAGGGTCTGCTGCTTAGGGCTGCGATGAGGGTAGGTGGGGGAGCACCTAGCAGGCGGGGGACTTGGTGTGTGCGCAAGTGTCGGGAGCGGACACGGAGGAAGACTTTCTTTCAGATGCTCTGTCTGGGGTCGTACGTATCTTAGCGCCTCACTCCTTCACAACTTGAGCCACTTCTGAATCGTCACAATAAATCACATTAGAGCATATGAAGGTATTTGTAATTTAGTTTATAAGTTTTCCATCAAAAATGGTCAAAATTTTCAAAGATTTCCTTTGAAAGGATGCACTTTCACTTTGGAAGGGCATGCTGAGGCTGAGCAACCCATTGTCTGTCTGACACGCACACCCCTTGGTCAGCGCCCCTACAGGCTTTAGCTTACAGAGGGGCCGGAACTGAGATTGGCAGGGAACTGACTTCCTAGCCTGAACCAGAAACGGGTCCTTGTTCTGTAAGGATCAATATTGCCAGATAACAACAAGATTTACACTTCCTCAAGGTTTGCAAACAAAAACTTGACCCTGGGAACATGGTTTACTGTTACTTCCACACATTGGAAAGGTACTCTTGGGAGTGGGGGGCTGGGCAGCCCTCGACCTTGGGGATATGAATGATTGCTTCCCTTGATGGGAGGTCTAACATAGAAACTGGGCTCCAAAAAGAACATGGTATTTAAATCTGTTTAACCCAAAAGACCAAAGAATGACAGCACCTATTTCCGGCAGAGCCCTGCCCCCTGCTCCCTCTTCCTAGCATTGTGGGCTCGGAAGCCAGATCTGCTTATATAAATCCTCCACGAAAACCTCCCAATGTAATGGGGTATAATTGCGGGCCTCAGCCGAGAAGCCCCACTTTGTATCTCAGGTGTGGCTGCTGTTGGTTATTTATATACAAAGCCATGGGGAGAGGAGGGGATCTGAGAATATCCTTCACTTAAAATATCAGCCCTAGCAGATGTCATCAATTACACTGTGTGCTGCTCAATAAAGATGGGAGGTTTCTTTCTTTTTCTTTTTCTTTTTTTTTTTTATGTGAGGCAGGGAGGCAGAGAGACAGACTCCCGCATGCACCCACACCGGTATCCACCTGGCAAGCCCACTAGGGGGCGATGCTCTGCCCATCTGGGGCTGTTGTTCTGTTGCTCGCAACTGAGCCATTTTAGTGTCTGAGGCGGAGGCCATGGAGCCATACTCAGCACCTGGGGCCAACTCCTTAAACCGCCTGAGCCATGGCTGAGGGAGAAGAGAGAGAGAGAAGGAGGAAGGGTGGAGAAGCAAATGGTTGCTTTCTCCTGTGTGCCCTGACCGGGAATCGAACCTGGGACTTCCATATGCCAGGCCAACGCTCTACCATTGAGCCAACTGAGCAGGGCCATGTGGGAGGTTTCTGTATCAGCACCGACACGACTTGCTGAAACACAAGCCACAGGCATGGAGATGGGAGCAGTTCATCTTCCAGAAAATGGGAGCTTGCTGAACTCTGGTGGGAGCTGGCAGCCGCAGGGCGGTCATTCCCCTCCTGATCCAAAAGGGAATCAGAGGCTTTTGGTTGGAGAAAACTTACAGTTTGTAGAAATGGAACTTGTTGGAGAGCATGTCAGAGCTTCAGGACAGATACGGGCTGGGACAGAGTTGGAAGGGGCCTCATTGGTGGAGCTGGGTGTGGACTGGGCTTGAAGTGAAAGGGAAACGCAGGGCAAGGAGGACCACGTGGGAAAATCCAGTGCCCTGCAGCCAGAAAGGTGGAGTCGAGGCAGGGTGTGAAAAATGTACCAAGATATGAAGTCTGAACTTTGTTTTGTTGGTACTGGGGAGCCATAGCATGTTTGTGAGCAGTGGAGTGACATGATGAGGGCAGTATCTTAGAGGACCCAGTCTGGCGACTCAACAGCTATGATTAAGAGCCCAAGACACACCTGCTAAATGATGTCCCTCCTGTAGGACTCTTAGGTAACTTCTCCACTGCCTCATTCATTAATTTGGAATTTGGCTTATTTCAAGGTGGTCTGACTTACCATTCAGTTTGCAGGTTGTCATAGGTGTTGGTGTAAATAGTTAGGACACTCACTGTATTCAAGAAGATTTAACTTGGGTGGTGGGCACACAATGCAGTGTACAGATGATGTGTGATAGAACTGTACACTTGAAATCCCTATAATTTTACAAATCAATGCCACCCCAATAAATAGAAATAGTTCCCTGTAATTGCTCTCTCTGCTTAAGGGTATTTACTGACCTTTGAAGAACAGGGCTTCATAGAACAAGCAGTTATTATGTAATTGATGTCAAGGCAGTTAGCAGAAAATGCCTCACCTGCCAGGCTACTTCTATGAAACCGAAAATGTCTTTACATTGTTATCTTTAAGCAAATCATTAATGTTTCTGCCAGTAGCGTATAATGGCCATCAACCTCAGGCTTTCTAAGAAGTCTTTCCGAGATTTGGGCAGAGTAGGATATCCTTTTGGATTGTAATGATTTAATGCTGGATCTCACTGAAGGGACAGACAGGAGTTTGGAATTGAAGGGAACAGTGAACTCGGGCAAGATCTTTCTTTGTGAAACCCACAAGGGCTGACATCCTGCAGAGAGAGTTGGGCAGGCTGCAAAGTTTGAGAGGGCAACAGGCAGATGTGAGTGGTTTCCTGTCTCATATAGACAGGAGGAGTGGAGGTAGGTGTTGAGCACATACAAGGTTTATGCTTCTCAAAGTATCATCTGGTCCAGCAAGATGCTTCCCCGAGAAAAAGCCTCTGGTCAAATAAGTTTGGAACATGCCCATACTCTGTTCATCCCTTGAAGTTTCACAAAGCTCATTAGCAATTCAAAAGCTCTATGAAGTCTTTTAGTAAAAAAGCCAGGGTAACTGACCATTTTCCAAATCTGCCTTTGACCACGGTTTTGATTTTTGACTCCACACCTATCAGGTACCCAGAGAAAGCCGTGTGTTCTGTGGGATACACTGGGATAAGTGCAGTTTGGGGTCTTGGGCTTTGCAGGCTCTTCTCCACGTCCAGAACTTGATGCTGCCAGTTACGAGCTGCATGATTCCAGGCAAGTTGCTCATCTGGTTCTCAGCCTTCCCATCTGGACATGGCAGCAACAGAAGCGCTGAGAGGATTAAATGAGTTAGGATGTCTGGCATGTAGGAAGTGCTCAGTAAGGGCTGTTTTTAGCAAATAATTGATCTTTTTTCTTCTCTGTCTTCCCACTTAGCAGCCTCTCCCTGTTGCTTCCCTCCCTTCTCACTGAGAGTTTTCTTTCTCCTTTTGTTCCCTTCTGGGGGTCTTCGGAGTTGTAACGCTCTGAAATGCTCAGGGCTAAGTTGGAGCTGGGCCTGTTTTATTTTAGACAGGTCCCTGCCATGATTCACCTCAGATCCTCATTATGGGGGCTCAGGAGAGCCAGGCTCTTAATGTGTTCTTACATTTATTCCATAAAGTTACCAAATGCTCAGTGTTGAAGCTTACTGGGCTAGATGAGAGGGACCACAGTAAGGAAGGCCTCTCCGTGGACAATCCAGGTGATTGATCGTAAGTCATCTATGGTCTTACACAGGCATCATGTGTGCATAAGTACAGCACTTCCCCCTTACCCATAGGGGGCAGTTCAAGACCCCCAGTGGATGCCTGAAATTGAAGATAGTACCAAACCTTATATACACTATTATTTTCTATACATACATACCTATGATAAAGTTTAAGTTATAAATTAGGCATAGTAACTAATTAACAACAAATAATAAAATAGAACAATTATAACAATATTCTGTAATAAAAGTTATGTGAGAGTCCCCTCTCTCTCTTTTTCTGTCTCATAACTGATCCTATAACCGACACAGGTACTAAGTGACTAATGGGCAGGTCGTGTATACAGATGGCATGGAGATACTGGACAAAGGGATGATTCATGTCCGGGCCGGACGGAGCGTGATGACACAGTATCTCATCATGCTACCAAGAACAGCATTCAATTTAAAACTTATGAATTGTTTACTTCCAGAACTTTCTATTTAATATTTTCAGACATTGGCTGACTGACTGTGGGTAACTGAAACCATGGGAAGCAAAACCACAGATGAGGGGTGACTATGGTCCTGGGGGTGATGGGGTGGTGGGAGCGGGAACCAGCGGGGATGCGAGGGGGGTTTGGCTGGGAGACTGGAACACCCATAAGGTGTCAAGTGTTCACATAAGTGACATAGGCCAGTTTTCGGTGAGGCAACAGTTTTTGCTACAACTCGGCCTCATTCTGTGGGTCGAGGTGCCACCAACCCTCGCTAACAAGCACCTTCAGTGCGATGGTGGAGGTGCTGAGACAGAGTTCTCTTTTCCTGTGGAGGGCGCTGTTGGGGAAGGTTATCCAAGGGCCCAGAGGGGGAAGGAAGAGAGAATTCACTGAGCTACAGTACTGTGGTTAAAGAAAAATAAAAAGTGTTGCTTGGGGGTTCAAGGAATAGGGGCAAAAAAGACGCAAAGTGAATGCTAACAAATTGTTTCAAAGCTCCACGGCCAGTCTTTGAACAAGAAAACTGAAATTATTCATAATGCGTCAGCTAAATAAAAGGTTTTCTTCTTGTGTTGGGAGGGGGGGTGGATTGGGAAGATAATTTATTTGTATTACCAAACCTTCACTTTAATATAAAATGCTGATTACCCAAAGCAATGAAACACAAGTTAATTTAGGTTCTATCCCTAGCTATGGTTCACTCAAGGAAGAACCTACTGATTTATTTGGCTATGAAGTTCCACTTGGTGAGACAAACTATTTTAGGAGGAATGGCTGAAGGAGGATTTAGCATGGAACTTTTTTTTTTTACAAGTGGGTTCTTTTAATGTGCATGGACTAAGTGAATGTTCTAAGTAAAGTGTGTAGCTGCTGGTTTTAAGGGTACTGTTTCTCTTCTGGAGTGAATACCGATCTCTCTTCCAGAGCAGCCAGCTCTGACTGAACAGCAGCCGATGCTGGTGATCTTCAGAGCAGAATAGGAGCTGGTAGAAACTTACCTGCAGATAAAAATAAAGCTCAGAACACTGGGGCTCCTTTCACTCATGCTGGTCACTTGAATGGAAGAGAAGAAGAAAAACCCTGTCCTTTGACTTGCAATCTGTTATACCGAGACCCCAACCAGCTCAAATCCTGACCATGACCCCAAACTGCTTTGAGGTGACAATTCTAAAACTCAAAGGGAGAGAGTTCTTCGTGCTCCAGCTGTTTCTGGAGCCAGTGTCCCGTGGATTAGCCCAACATTCACATTTTGTTTAAGTTTTCAATGGTTCAAGGGGGAGGCAAGATGGTTTATTTTTAAAATTGTTTAGAAAAAGATATTTCCCTTCTGGATTAATCTGAAGTTTTACTTGATAGACTTAATAGGACTCTTAAGTCCCTATAGCTTTCTTCTTCACATAGAGTTTCACTCCCCCACACCCCAGAAAGAGCCTCCAATTTGCATTCACACAGCCTTGATCATTTTGTTGTTGATGTTGTTTAAGGATCTGTTCACTGTATCTGATGCCTTGAACCGTTGATTTTCAGAGCAGCTGGCCTGGTTTATGGGAAGCATCTTAATGATGTTCTCCTGGTTCTGTCATGTTTAGTCTGGTGGGTTCTCTCTCTCTCACCTTTGCCTTTCCGCATAATTTAAGGATGAGTCTGGCCTCTATAGCAACAGATCCTCTTATGCATTCTATTCCTGCCCTGGACATCCACACCCCACTCTAGCCTCTTTTCTTCTGTCATGATTATGACAATAAAATAATAATGGGAAAGAATTCTAGAGTACTGACTTTTAAATGTTCCAAATCAGTTGTGCCAGGAAAGGAGCAGAAACCTAGTAATGTAAACGCAGTGTGCCCCTGCTTTAATTGTCTGTCCTCTTGGAAGTTAGATCGAGTGGAAAGTGTTATCTGTCATCTCTAGCTGCCTTTGAAAAGGAAATAAAACATTAGATATAATATTGAAATCCCTTGGGGGCCCCTCCTTGGTCCTCTTTCCCATTTTCTTTTCCCTTGAGGTGACCATATCATCAACATGCTCTTCTGTCTGCATTCTGTTTTCATGTCATATGGGTATGTCTACGACCAATTCATTTCATCACGTACCCTACAATGGAAATGAATGTTTTTCTCTCTAACGTGTTTATCTTACTGAAAGTTGTTTTTGACAGTTTTGGTTTTGACAATTGTAGATCTAGTCAGTCCCTTTCTATTGTAATGCTCCATCAGTCCCCTCACTCCTTCATGGGGGACATTTCTGTGACTCTGTTTGTTTTGCTGTTGGGGCTGCTCTTTGGTCGCATTTCTAAAACAGTGACACATTTTTCCATCAAGCCACATGGCCCGGAGAGTGTGGTATCCCAAGTGGGGGTCGAGGCGGGCCATCACTCTGCCGCTATTAAAATGTGCATCTTCAGGCAAATCTGTGGCCTTTCCTGACTTCAGTTTGCCCGTCTCTGAAATCAAATGGGTAAAGTAGGTGGTTGCTGAGTTCTCTCCTGTCTGTAACAGTTAAGCTATCATGCCTGCAGGCAATGTGGAGTCTGTTTATGTTTTCCTTGTGAAAAAAAAAAAAAAACAATGAAAAATTTGAAGCTTGCTGCTCTTATTTTATAGGTTATGGTTTAACCAGTGAGGTATGAATATAATTTCAATAAAAACAGTGGAATTAAATGGGCCTTTTAACTATCGGAAATGGGGCGGGGGATCAGGATCAAAAGCAGAAAAGGCCAAAGTAACAGGTGCTTCCTCTCCTCACAGAGTCCCGTGGGCACTGCGCGGTGTGGAGGACAGCACAGGGCTCCACCCTGGCTCCCCATTCACATGCTGCATGCATTTGAGGAATCTGACTTCTCTAGCCTCCATTTTCTCATCTGTAAGGAGGGGCTAATGATGTCTGTCCACAGGGAGTTTGTGAAGCAGGAGTTGGGGTGTGGCACAGGCTCAGTGACCTCAGTCTCTTCCCCGCCGTCAGCCCCGTCAGGTCTGACGGCGGGCTCCACTTCTTGTGGGATGCTGATGGCTATGTTTGTGTTATGTTCCCCGCCCCCCACAGCCTCTCTTAAGAGCTCCCAGTGCCTCCGTCACCAAGGAGCAAAGCCATTCTGGGTTGTGTTCCACCCTTTGAATGGAATAATAGGAAATCGTGAAGTGTAGTAAAATTCTCCTTGCAATCATGGAGCACCGCAGCCTTCCATTACTGAGCCGAAGAGTTTCTTTCGGCACAAACAAATCCATTTTGTAGACATATTTATTACCTTTCCCCCAGCACATAAAATATGGTGTTAGTTTTATAAAAAAGAAAAAAAAATCCTTCCTGCTTTTCCACCTGCTAGAACAACAGCCCCTGAATTAATTATGTTGTATGTCTTGAGTCCTAACAAAACAGCCTTAGTTTGAGGAAATTCGCAATAGGGGGGAAAATGTCGGTTGAATTTTAAAGTCAATCAATAATGCTGTTTAAATTTCTCTCATTTGAGGCTGTTGAGTGGATTATAGCATTTTCACAATAGCCCAATGGCTGCTTGTTCAAAGGCTGCGGAAACGCTGGTGCCCCAGAGCTCTTGGGCCTGAGCTGAGAAGGTTCTCTCTGAAGGTCTTGAGTTGTGTCACGCAGCAACTCATTGCTGGAGGCCTTGCACATGTTTGGCTTTGCAGTCTCAAAGCCTGGGTTCCATTCCCAGTTCTGCGCTTTAACAGCTGTGTGTACTTAGGCGAGTGCTTAGCTTCTCTGAGCCTCGATTTCCTTATCTGTAAAATAGCTATTATGACACTTATTTCACCTACGACGTGAGGGGCCTGTGAAACTCCTGATGTAGCGCCTGATCCCGTCTTGCTGTAGTGAATGCGATGAAGGCAATAAAGCTTGGGTCAAAGGTGGAGGATTAAAGTTTTGCTTTGGATTTTCAGGTTTGGAAGGATCTTGGATGAAGTTTCTGATGTGTCCACTTGCCCCATTCGTGGGTGAGCTAACTGACCAGTGAGTTATTCAGTGAGGTGCCTACTGATGACCTAGCAGGTGTGGAGTTGGTTGCAGGCAGGAACTATGAAGAGGAATGTGACACGCTTTCCTAAGGCGCTTATCGTCTGTGGAGCTGAGAGAATACAGTGATAGAAAGAAAGGAAAATAACCCAGAAGGTGTGTTTGAGGAGCCCCGCAGAGCCTTGTAGACTAGGGTTCGGGTGGAGGGACAGTTGGCCTTTCCTGGGGAAGGGTCAGGAAGAGAGCCTTAGAGAGAGCAAGCCGAGAGCTTTTCTAAGGGTGGATAGATGTCTGGAAAGTAAAGCCAGTTTACAGCTTTAGTTTCATGCATTTGAAACTAGCCTGTTCCTCTGAGTGGATTCCATTGTCTTTGGCAAGAGTGGCAGGGGAATAATGACCCCGGCCGGCGCTGTGTGTCTCATGCCAGGGCTGCCGATACTGGCCCGAGCTCCCCAGTGTGAGACTCAAGTAGGGAGACTGGTGTCCCTCATAGAGAGAGAAATGTTTGTGCCTCATGTGCAGCTGCTTGGGTAAAGGGCAGCGAGTGAGGAAGGACACAGGAACCAAGGTCATTACGGGAAGCCACCGCGGGCCTCGCGGGCTAGACCAGGCTGGCCTCTGCTCTCAGGGGAAGCCGGTTCCTTCCCGCCTGTGAGCTCTTGTCCAGCTTCCAAGCCTCGGGCCACGTCCACGGCTCCCCTACCAGAGCCCCACAGGGATGCTGTACAACTTCCTGTCATCAACAGCTTCGTTGCTGGGGAAACCTGAGTGCTGCAGGATTAAATGTGGTTTTGTTGGTACATCAATGACTCCCTGGATGTATTAGGACATCATGCTATCTCACAACAAAGAAAAGACTCTGCAGCTGTCAGATAAAGAGGGATTATTATGTGTTTGGAGGGTGTGTGGTTAATGGTCATGTCAGGTCTGCCCAGGAAGAGAAAGGAGGGACCATCCCTGCCTCCAAGGACATTTAGGCTGAACAATCAGGTCACCGGGATGGGATCTCGGTCAGAAATGATCATGGCAGCCATTGGGTTAGTCATGCTGTCAGAGTTTTTTCCTACAGAATATTCTCAGTGGCTGCTGCATTTACGACTCTATTACTCACATTTTTCTTCTTTGCTCGGTATGTTTCCCATTTTTCTTAGAACCGTGCTATATGAGTTTGATTCTTTGATTATACAAAACGGAAAGTTGTTAGGTGGTATAACTTGTCAGACAGTATGGAGGGAGATGGGAGAATTGTAATTAAGAGAGCAGATTGGAGTTTTCTCATCTCTTAGCTATCTGACTATTCCCCGAGGATCTTGCGGCAGTGTTAGCAAGTAGCTAGTGCTGGGGCTTCCATAGGTTGTTTCCTCCACTTACTGTATTTCTGGCTCCTTCAAGTCCAGCTCCTTTTTGGGGCCTCAGTTTATGGCACTCACTCGAGAAACCTTCTCTTGATCCTAGCCTACATCGGGCCACTGTCTCCTGTCTATGCTTTGCATTGCTGCACAGTTGTAATTTAATACTTTTTTAAAACTTGTACTGTTTGTTTCCCTGGCAAAACTCTGATCTGCTTAGGGGCATGCTTATGTGTGTCTTGTGTTCTTCTGTTTCCCAGGGGCCAGTGTGGGATTAGATACGAACTTACCAAGTTACTAGGTATTGAAAAATCGTAATTACCATTTACTGTGCACCTACTGTATGCCAGTTCTGTCTGTTTCTCTTTTAAAAACTGCATGTGTGTGGACACAGGGTCTTTGTTAATCCTGACAACTCTGAAGAGAAAGCATGAGTGCTCCTGTTTGACCACTGGGGAACTGTGTCCGGCTGTCAACTGTAGAATGTTCAGCTTTTTAAAGGGTTCAGGATATTCATACAGTCATCTGGAAGAATGTCCCTGATACGGGTATAAAAAAGCAAAGTAGTACATCTAATATGATTTTTCTTTATGTAAAACAGTGTGTTTATATTTGTATATAAACATTTATATTTGCATACAAAATATATGAATCAATGCCGACTTACTTATCTCTGAGGAATGGGCTGGGAGAGGCATGAGAAATTCTTACTTTTATTTTGCAATATTTTTATGTTGTTACTTAAAAATTTTTAGTGTGAGCCTCTCTTTTTAGATAAAAAGTAAAAGAAAGACAAGGCTTTGCCCAAGATTGCCCAGGTGGTGGGTGGCTCAGGGGGGATTTGAACCCCAGTCTGGCCCTGAGGCCTGGGTTTTGTTCATGACACCCTCCATGTGGCTAGCACAGTAGTTTTGCTGGGGAGGTTCTGCCCCCTGGATGACACTTGGCAAAATCTGTAGCAATTTTGGGGTTTCACACTGGGGGAGGGTGCTACTGGCATCTAATGGACTGAGGCCAGGGATGCAGCTGATACCCCGCACTGTGCTGGAAGGACACTCCACAGCTGTCCAGCCCAGCATGTCTGCACGATGCGGCCGAGGGCCCTCCTCTGGGCAGCCAGGCCTGACTGGACTCTGGTGGGCTTGGTGTCCAGCTCAGCCCCACGTGGCTGTGGGCTAGAGCCTGCTCTAAGGCCGTGTAATTTCAGTGCCCAGTGGCGACCGCAAACCTTAAATCCTGTATCAGCTTTATCCCCAACCAAAGCTTCTGAAAGACAGAGATGACACTGCTTGGGCTTTAGGGAGGTGATCACTGCACGAGAGAGAGAGGTCCTGAGGAGGCTGGGGTAGGGGGAGCCCATGTACGCCTTAGCCCACTCTGAAAGCTGAGCCTTCCTGGGGGGGGGGCGTGTCTGGATTTCCCCCAGCATCACCTTAATGATTCACAAGCTCATCTGCTACCTGGAATCAGGTGTCATGTGGGCACACAGGAGCCGATCAGGGACACTGCTCTGCCGCCACCTGCTTGCTTAGGTCTCCACTGTCAGAACCGCGGTCCAGGTGTTGCTCAGGACCCTCTCAGAGCCGCAGGGACTCATGATGAGCTGGGGCAGGGGCTGCTCGGCCAGATTTGGAGCATCAGCCTTGTTTTGCTGGGTCGACTCATGAGTCATCTAATACGGTCTTATCACTTCACAGAGGGGAAACTGAGGCTTCAGAGGGGAAATCATTTGCCGCAAATTACCCCGGGCTGGACTACAGGCCCCCTGGCTCCTGGTCTGCCTTCAGCCCTGTTCAGACAACAATGGGAAGAAAAGAGTGAGCTTTTTCTTAAAGACAAGGGGCGAAGAGATGAGAATGTTTTCTCCCTGCATGGATAAGGTTGAGTAGGGTCTGCTTCCGGGACTGGGGTGGGGAGAAGGGCGGGAAGTGCGCACTCTGCTTTCTCAGTGACTCGGCCGGCCATGTGTAGTTCAGTGTTCTCAGGTGGGGCCCCAGACCAGCGCCAGGCATCGCTTGGGAGCTGCTCAGAAATGCACACTCTCCAGGCTCACCTCAGACCTACTGGCTGGGAGACTGGGTATGCGACCCAGCAACCTGCATCATCCAGAAACTGCCCCCTGGGTGATCCTGATGCGTTCTCAGGTGTGAGAACCACTGGTGAAAAGGAGAGGAGATGGGACCTTGCTCTCTGGGAATGCCTTTCCATTAGCTGGGGCCTAGGATATGCCGTATGACTTCTTAGGCCTCAGTTTCATTGTCTGTGGAATGGGGTAGTGACACGTACTCTTCAGACTTGCTGGAAGAACCAGTGAGCTAATGTAGGGGAGTGTGACTTGCACAATATTAACGAAATAATCAAGGGGTTGCATTTGCTGTGATCTTGGACTGTAAATATCACCGCCACTCCCTCTGCTGATGGGCTTCTGAGGCTGCTTTGGTTCTCCTTTGCCTGTGGACTAAGACAGCCTGTTTCTGACTGTTGAGGCCATTCCCTGTGTCTCCCTGTGGCCCTCTGGATGATTCAGCTTCCCGGAGCTCTGTACACGGCAGCAGGAAGCCCATGTGGGCTGGAGGTGGGGAAAGATGTGGCTAGGGGAGCAGCCAGGAAGGCTGTGCAGTGAAACCAACCCAGGGTCCATGCAGAAGACCTGGGGACAGGTGACCACAACCTGAGTGTGGAGACTTATCAGTAAAGGTAACCGTCAGTCACGATTATAGTCAAAGTATTCGGTAACTAACATGTGACAGGCTCAGTATTCTTTCCTTTAATTTCAGATACCATTGATTGCTACTACCATGGCCCAAGTCTTCCCCCTGCCCGGACCATTGCCCTGGCCCCTAACTATCTCCCTGATCTCAGCCTTGTCACTTTGCTGTCTATTTTCAACACAACTGCCAGAGGGAGCCTGTTAAAATAAAAGTCAGATGATTTTTCTCGGTCCAAAACCCCTCATGTCCTCTAATCTCAGAGTCAAAGTCAAGGTCCTGGCAGTGTCCTGGGAGGCTTGATGACTTCTCTCCCACTTACCTCTCTTCCCTCATTGCCTGCCAGTTTCCTGCTCACTTACTCTGCTCCTAGAACACTCACGCTTACTCCCACCACAGGCCTTTGCCCTTCCTGGCCCTCGTGCACAAAATGTATTCTCTAGACACACACAAGGCTTTCTCTTTTCCCTCTTTTAGTATTCTACTGAAATTCATCTTCTCAATTGAGGTAGGAATTTCATTGTTTGGATATACCAATGTTTTGCTTTTTTAATGGCTATTTAGTGGGTGTAATTCAAATTCAAATTTCCTTATTTTTATCCTAATGACTTCTACAAAATAGCCACAATTTATTCATTGAGTCAATGGACACAGCCTAGGCAGGGCTGGCTGCCCTGCAGAGTCCAGGCAGGGCTGGCTGTCCAGAGGAGGGCCCTCGGCCGCATCGTGCAGACATGCTGGGCTGGACAGCAGTGGAGCGTCCTTCCAGCACAGTGCGGGGTGTCAGCCGCATCCCTAGCCTCAGTCCATTAGATGCCAGTAGCACCCTCCCCCAGTGTGAAACCCCAAAATAGCTATAGACTTTGCCAAGTGTCCCCGGGGGGAAAACCTTCCCGGTTGAAACTATTGCTCTAGCCACATGGAGGGTGCCATGAACAAAACCCAGCTTCAGAGCTAGACAGGGTAGTGTTCACCCCACCCCACCTCCCCAGCCACTTCACCTCCTAGATAACCTTGGCCAATGAAGAAGGTGAGAAACAGTCTCGGGCTTCGCTGACGAATTGGATGAATCAAAAATGCCTTCAGGGTTTTGTTCTGAGAGCTGGAAACCTATAATGACCATTTCAGAAAGAGGGAAGAATACTGGAGAGAAATCTCAATTGTGACCATATTGAGTTTGAAACTTCTGTCAGTTTCCGCTGTGGAAACATTCTTAAAGCGAAATATTGCCTATCTCTCTTAAGAAGAAAAAGACAACGTTACAATGTTCACAAAGACTCTGCTTCTTTACTTGGTCTTATCAAAGATTCTGACGGTGCAGTTAGATTAGTCACTCTCCTACTTAAAACTATCCAAGGGCTTTCCACGGAATTTAGAGTAAAATCTAAATTGCTCACCACGATCTCCAAGGCCCTCCTATACGTCCTACCTGCCACCTCACCTGTAACCCCTCCTCTTCGTTCATTATGCTACTTCTACAGTGGCCTTATTTCTGTGTCTTGGATGTATCCAGGTCATTTTGGTCTTAGGGACTTGCTATTGCTGTTGTCTCTCTGCAGTGCTGTTCCCACTGTTCTGTGCCAGAGACCCTGGGTGACCATTCAGGCGGCAGCCTTCCTGTTATCTCCTCAGAAGTTCTTTTGTAAGCATGGTCATTATCTTCTCAGTCCTTCTCTTCCTATAAAATTGTTCCTTCATTTACTTCCACCGCCATTGTCTCCCTCTCCCTCCCCCACACGGGGTCTAATCTGACTAGTGTGCCAGTGTAGTCTCAGCACCTAATACAGGGTCTGGCACATGTTGGGCCCCTAGTAAATATTTGTTAAATGGTTGAGTAGAGGTAGGAAGAAAAGGATGAAGTGGAGAGAGAAAACCCTGTTTTCTCTTACAATCAAATGTGTGGCTACAATTTTCCTCCATTGATGAGCGCATTCTTTGTGGCAGACCTTACAAATTGGAAAGTATTTCATGTGGGATTGTGTATTAACAGTACAAAATCAATAGGTCAGACCATCTCCATTTTACACATGAAAATTCGGCTCGTAGGGATCAGATAACTCCCTTGCGCTTACTCTGCTTTTAAATGACAGTCTGTCCTGACCTTGAATCGTGTCTCTGACTTGGAATCTGGTGTTCTTCCCATCCTGCATGGGGGGAGTCCTCTGTGGCTCCACAGGCACTGGTGGTGTCTTGAGAAGCAGCATGTAAGCAAATGGGTCGGATAAAATCAGGAGTGGTTTCAAATTTTGCTGACTCGAATCTTGGTGCATTCTTAGAACCAAAATCAGATTTATCAATATCTTCTGGCTCTGGTATGTTTAAATAACTTTCTCTAACTTAAGTACATATTTCTCACTGACTACTGACAGTGTAACTGGGAATACAAGAAATTTTCCAGGGAATATGCTCCTTTAAAAATTTTACCTAATTTTCCTAGTCCCTGGGGACTTTCAGACCACCCCACTTTCCACACAGCATTCAGAGCAAGGTGAGGGCTGTGAGCCGTTTCCACCTGGGGTCTGGCGGAGCCAGGAGGAGGGGACCTACCACGCTGGCCCATTCTGAAGGCTGCTCCCTGTCAGTCTACCCTGGGCAGCAACAGTGCACATGTACTGTAGGCAGAGCTTCAAGGGAGCGGGGGATGGGGCTCCTCCCCGGGATTCAAGGCTTCCCAGAGGCCTTGACATTGACATTTTACTTTAGAATTCCTTGCCTTTATGCACGTCATTTCCACACACATTGTGCACAAAACTGTGTGTGTGTTGCAGGGGTGGGGTGATGTTCAGAGATGCCAAATCTAACCTTTGTTCCAAGAAGTGTACAGTTTAGTAGGGAGATATAAAACTTATTCTCCAATAACTACATATAATGCTAACAGAATTTGAGACAGATGTAGCCTAGAATGTATGGTTAACAGCTTGCTCCTAGGAGTCAGACGGAGTTTGGATTGTGACTCTGTTGCTTATTAGTTGTTTTAGACAAGATACTTTGATTTTCTCATTGGTAACATCTGGATAACAATACTTATATGTATTGTTACACATAATTGCATTCATAATGTAATTATGTAAATAGATTAACACAGTTTCTGGCACATAGTAATTGATCAATAAATGTTAGCCTTTATAATTATTATATGTCTATATATTTTTAAATGCTTTCACTTCTCCCTTTGCTCTTAAGGAGTGACTGCATTTTACATCGAGGAAATACTGTTAATAAAATTGTGAAATGGAGAGAGCTCAGGATGTGTGGGGAAATGGCCAGTCCCCTTGTGTCCAGAGTCTGGGATCTGTGTAGAGAAGTCTTGAAATATAAGAGATAAATCCAGAAAGATCAATTAAGGTGAAGCTTGAAGAGTTTTGAGTGATAAAGTGAGGAATGTGATTAAATCAACAGGTGTAAGCTGGTAGTGAAAGACGGTTTAAAACGGGAGTTCTGGAGCCAAACTCCCAGGCTCACTGTTCACTGCTGCTTGTCACTGGGCAAATTACACAATGTCTCTCTGCCTCAGTGCCCTCATGTGTAACAATATAACCAACACCACAGGCTTACTGTGAGCATTATTAGATATTACGTGTTCATTATTAGTTGAGAGCCTGCCAAAACACTAAATAAATGGTAGTTATTATTAATATTAATGAATTAAGTAGTTGATTTGCAAGTAGCAGAAGCAAAGGACAGTTTCAATGTTGTTTTAGAATTAAAATGGGCATGGCAATAAATTTTGAGTAAGATAGCCATAAAAAGTGACATATTAAGCCTCTTCTCCAGCCCCCAAAGATTTGGTTTTTCTTCACATTTCCTGACCATTTTATGCAGTTAACATCTGGCTGGAGGTGACAGTCTGTATAAAGTGGCGTGTGCAGGTGCTGTCTGCATATACAGACAAGCCATTGGCAGCTGGTGGTTTGTGATGTGTCAGTAGTGTGTGCCATGAATCTGTTCCTGGAGAGTTGGGATGTACATTAGTTTATGTACATTGAATGTTTTAAGCAAAATACAGGCTTTTCTTTAGAGAAATGGTATCATTAATTATTTGTAAAATATAAGAGAGACCACCACCCCATTAATCACCTTGTTCATTTATGTGGGTGGCCAGGGGCTGCACCCATCCCATCTGCTAAACAGCGGGAAGGAGAGGGCTGCCGAACGGCAAATCAGAGTTCATCTCGATTTTTTTCTTTTCTGCTTTTCCAGAAAATCAACAAACATTCTAACCTGCCATATTCATTTTCAGTGTGTCCTTTTTTGTAGGTGCAAACGATGGACAGGTGGCCTGAGAGCTTTTCATGAAAACTCAGAGTGGATTAGTAATAAATGGAATGTCCCTTCCCTAGAAAAACTCAAAGAGCAAAGTGCTCACCTTTGATTAGTACAGACGAGGTGACAGTTGGCATCTACAGTCTCATAGGTGATTTTCTCTCAGTGGGTTCAACCAGATCACAAAGCCTCATTCCACTGAGCTCTTTGGATTTCAGATGAGTCCCATGTCAGAAAACCTTAATAGGATATTTTTCTGGAAAAGACACACCAGACCCTGCTATGTTAGGCAAGTCTGGGCAGAGGCTGAGCGTCACGGAAGTTTCGTCCATCTCTAACTACCTCTAACCCAGTGAGTAGAGCATGGCTATCACAGTCCAAGGTGGGTTCTTCCTTCTCACCTTGTTTTGTTTTGTTTTTCTCTCCCACCGCCACTATCTTTGTTTTCCTTCCTTACTATGAGTTAGTGTTTCTAATATTAGGAACTCATTTGGTCAGTGACCAGTAGGAACTCAGTAGGTCATTTCTATGACCTATTATTTAAACCAACTTGGAGCAATTTCTAATTCTCTTAATTAAAGGGTTTGAGTTAAGGGTATTATGATTCAGATGTATGCATCTGGGAAGGGATCATCAGCTACATTCAGGATAGCTTATGCTTGAAGATCCGTGGTCATCTCACGCTGTCCCAATTAAAGCCCCATCATTGTCATGTTTATCCCCAAGCCAGGATGTCTTCTCCTCCTACCCCACCACTCACAGGTAGAACTGTGTCTACCAGCATCACGAATTTGTGTGATATGTCATTATACGTTACAGATAGATTACCATATATCTCTTCTCTCCTCGCCATGTGATGTTGGAATCCGGGTGTCAGTAAACATTGTTTATTCTGATGGTCCTCAAACATCTATAAGAGTAGGAGGGTGGTGTGTGGGCGCTACACCAGAGACGATGGGGCTGCATGTGGTCTTGCATCGTCATGAGCCCCAAAACTGCGAGGAGCATAAAGCAAGTACTCTATGCAAGTTTGCTCCCCAAGCTGATTGCCTATTTGTCATATTTATTTCTTCTTCAAATATAAGAAACAACTTGGTATAATTTCACTAACTGGAACCCCTCTTCCCATTTGGGGGGGGGTTCAAAAATGAATTTGTTGCAGACCTGTGGAAAAAGAAAATAACTAGATCTTTTATTTTTTAGAAAGGACCATTTGAGCACTTCTATAGTTTTCTAAAGATGTTGTACTTGTTGAGTGGAGAGGGACTTAGGCTAGTCCCTTTATTAAAAATGTGACTTTTATTACAATTTGAGATCATAGCTGTCAGAAGGTACTTGACCCTAGAGATTAAATGTCTCAAACGGGGTGGAGGGTGACAATACAAACATCAAAGCCCAATGAAAGGCTGCTGAAACCTGGGAGCATGTTTATATTTAAAACTTTAAAAAAAACATTTTTTTTCCCCTATAAAGATTCCTTTTGTCCCCCCAGGGCTTACAAAAAGGTTGTTACCTGCTTTGTTTTTACTAAATCACCATCACATTGGCTCCCACTGGGGCTTGGGGAAGAAGAGGGCAGCCCATTCTGGGCATCGCCTAGGTAACAGCCTGTTGTCTGCTGGCCTGTGTGCCCAAGGCCTGGGTCCGTCTCTGGAGGAAACCAGTCTGATTGGCAGATACCCATCCTGGCACTCGCTACATTATCTGGGAATCACTCTCCTTCAGGTTCTACATAAACTGGCAGCCCAACCAGAAGACCTTCTTCCTCTTTTGACTATATTGACTCTTGCCCTGACAAATTTCTAATACTGTATTGAGTGGAGAGGCCAAGTCACCTTTAAATTTGAGGGAGGAGGGGGGATGTAGTACTTAGAGCTCAGGGTTCAGTTCTAAAATCACTTCATTTTGTTTCAGACAACTGAGGGGCATGTAAAACTTCCAACATGTAGCAAAGAGGAAACCCTAACCCAATCATAGGATTTTTTTTTTCTTCTTTTTTTTTTTATTTTTTTTATTTTTCATTTTTCCAATCATAGGATTTTGAGCAAACGTAATCCCTAGAGAATGTCGGATCCTTTCACAGATGATAAAGGAGATTTGGAGAAATAAGCGACTTGGCTGAGGTCACCCAGATACTGGCAGAAGTAGATCGCTGGAAGCAGTTTCCTGGTTCACATCCAATCACCCAGGGAGACACTCACACCATAAATCCCAGGCCAATACTGCATCCATGTTTTGCTGCCACAAATTGTATGGGATGCTGTCAAACCTTCATTGGATAAAAAGGCCATTGTGTTGTTATTATGTGGGTTTGAACGCGGGCATCTCAGATCTACGTGCCTCTTTTCTTAAACTCTACTCCGTTCTTCACTGACCAGGAATTGCCTATGGACACAGGTCCAGCATCATTTGGACAAAACAAGGAAAGGTGCAATGGTGGGTCTTTGCGGGGACACTAACATCACATTTACATTCTGTTCCTATTAACTGGAGTCTAAAACTAGAGAAATTCTTTAATTACTCTAAACACTGTGACCTTGGCCAAAACAATTGACTTCCTTGGGTCTATTTTCTTTTCTTTTTCCATTTGAAAGGAACACAAATGATCAATGAGATTGCAAAGTCTGGTGCTCAGAGGAAATTCACCATCCCATCTGGTGGAGGTGAATCTGCTCAGCGTTCAGCAGACAGAGTCATCCCTAGGTCAGCTCTGGGGAACAGAAAATAATTTACATTCACAGGTTCAATATTTCCTCTGCGGCATTTGGAAGGGCAGTGTCAGGAAAGACTGGTAGCTGAGACCTCTAAAAAGTCCCCAAGCAGTTTGTTTAATAGTGACAGTCTGTCTTCCCAACTCCTTTGGGGATGACGAAGAGGAGTGCCCTCTGAGCAGTGCTACAAAGGCCACAGGGCATCCTTCAAGGTCTGGTGACCAAAATGGCAAGTTTTGGGATCATTCATTGTGTTGTTAGAGATCATTGTTTACTAGAAACTTGAGGACTTTAATACTACTGCATGTAACAAATATGAGCCACCTGCGGGTTACATATTAGGTAAAATAGAGGCTCAGGTAATAGATGTGATGAACATCATCAATACAGAACTTGAGAAGGTGTTTTGTGAGACATTAAAACCTCTCTGTTTAATAGTCTTTTTGAGTAGGCAGGAGTGAGGAATCAGAGTATGCAAGGTGAACAGTGCAGCAGTAAATTTTGCTTTTTGTAAAGTAATATGTAGATCATAGTCATTCAGATTTTTTTGGAGGGCTTTCATTTATTCCACTTTATACCAAATTAGTTGTATATCTCTCTGAATCTCTACTAGGTTTTAAGTTCTTAGAGAGCAGGTGTGTGTGCGTGTTTACCTGATGTCCCCTAGAGAACAATATTGAACAATCAAATTCAAGGAATTGTTTTTATTCTAAAACGCTCCTCCCACCACCTCACTGGAGGGGCCTCAGTTTCATAGAACTCGAAGGAAAAGCTAATTTTATAAATGTTCGTGAATCTTGAGGCTAATCCCTCTTTGTTTATAAGGCGATACCAGTTCAGTTGAGGATACCTATGGCTGGTGAACACTATGACAAACATTTATTTCAAGTTTGCAAATCCTAAAATAATTTCCAACAACAGTTTAGCTTCTTTTTAACCTGTGGAATAATCAGAGATTTACACATATTTTCTTGTTAGACCTTTGAAAGTCAGCTCATCATGCTGCAGTGTGTGGGACCAGCTTCCCCTGGGACGTCGCAGCATCATTGTCAGCCCCCCCCCCCCCCATCACCACCAACAAGCTGACAGAGCTCCATAAGACCTACATTGCCTGAGCTGTTTAGATCACCTGTAACCATATTCTCCCCTTGACTACATGTACATCCACTTCTATACCTAAGTGTTTCAATTTCACTGATATTTACATGGTTCATTCTTTTATACATCAGGCATATATAGAATATTTTTATGTGCAAGAAGACACGTGCTACATCAAGGAATGCTAAAATGCCATCAGGTCATGACATAGTGGCCAATAAGACAGGAAGAACTGCTGCGGAAAGACAGTGTCCCGCACCCTTGGGACCTGTAGTCAGCGCCTGTGCACTGTGGTGCCTGCCTTCAGAACCACTTGCAAACGAGCAGATCAGCGTCCTGTTTGACCGCAGGCACCGGTCTTGTTATTCAGGTTAGATATTAGAGAAATATATATGGAACATTTTAAATATACTCTAAACAGGCATGTACAAAAGATTCTAAAGTCTTGTGCCCAAGGACCTTTCATTCAGTTGGGGAGACAATGTCTAGGTCATTAAAGGTATAACCAATGTGCAGTGATTACAGCATTAAATAACACAGGAGGTAATGCATGTTGCCAGGGAACTGAAGTGAACTTCAGTGCAATATGCACAGCTCATAAGAAAAAGACATCACAATGTGCAGTGTGATTACAGCATTAAATAACACAGGAGGTAATGCATGTTGCCAGGGAACTGAAGTGAACTTCAGTGCAATATGCACAGCTCATAGGAGAAAGACATCTCAATTGCTGAAAGTCCTTGTGTCCTTCATTCACTGATACATACATTTAATTCAAGGGGAGGGAAATTGCTCGTGTTTCTTGAATACTTTTACTCCTTTCAGGCTTTCTACACATATGTTGTTCTACACTTGAAGTCATTTTCCCTGAACAGCTATGTGGACTCAGTGCTATTATTTTCATTGTAGAGATAGGGAAGTGGGAGCAAGATTTAGTCACTCACCTGCAGAGAGAGGACTGTAAGTTGGTGGTGAAGCTGGACTCAAATCCAAGTCTGCCTGTCTCAAACCCTGCCCTGACACCAGACCGCACTGCTCCCTGAGAACTTCCGGTGAGCCGTAGGAGAAGGTGCTCAGCATATCATATGAGAGCAGCCAACAGGTTAGCAGCTTGGACATGAACACAGACGCTGCCTGGTCCGTGTCTCATTGAGATGCTCTTCTGAACGAGTGGTGTGCCCTATTTCCTTTTCCACAGGCCCTGAGGGTTTTCATGCCATTTTTAAATGTAGGGGACCCTGAGACAGTTTACAGAACCAGTAGCTGGTTGCAAAGATGTGCCTATTTGTAGAGCTTGTAATGAGCCCCCTTTATACACCTTGAACCTGTCTGTTTGCATTGTGCTCATATAAGCACAATGTCTGTCATAAGTGACAAATGAGTATTTCCATTTGTTTGGATTCATCCTTTAAAGTGTGCCTGCCCTTGAAGAGAAAGATGTGTTTTCTTAGCACATATAGTGTAATATGCTTTGCACTCAGTGGTTGCTGAATAAATATTTGCTGTTGGCTGAGTGGGTGGTGGCAATAATGCCCTGAGTTGCTTTCTTTCAGGACCCTTGGGCTGTTTCCAATCACACAGAACACATAGGTGTCCGGTCAAAAGATAGGGGAAACCTGCCGTCATCAAGAAGTCTCTTATTTTGAAATTCCAAACATTTTTTTCTTTCTTTTCTTTTCTTTTCTTTTTTTTTTTAGTGAGAGGAGGGAAGTCAGAAAGACAGACTCCCACATATACCCTGACAGGGATCCACCCCACTAGGGAGTAATGCTTTGCTCATCTGGGGCTGTTGCTCTGTTACTCAGCAATTGATCTTTTTTTTTTTTAAATCACGTGGGGAATCCATCCTCATTGCCTGGGCCAACTTGCTTGAATCAATTGAGTCATGGTTGTGGGAAGAGAAGAGAGGTGGGAAGGGAAGGGTGGAAAAGCAGATAGCCACTTCTCCTGTGTGCCCTAACCGGTAATCAAACCCAGGACATCCACACACCAGGCTGACGCTCTACCACTGAGCCAATCTGCCAGGGCCAACATTTTCTTTATGGTACCTTAGTCTCTGTTTAGGGTGCCTGGCCCAGAGTAGTGAGTCACCTGTTTTCTGTTATGCTGAAATGTTCAATACTGTATTGTCAAGGTGATGAGTCAGAAGGACAGTTTACAAATCCATTCCTAGGAACTTTGCATTGATCTTTCCAGTCATCATGAAGTGATAGGCATCTCTTAAGATAATCAGTTCAAAAGCTGAGAAAACTTTGGCACAAAAGGGGGAAATTTGAGCTAGGACATTCAGTGGCCGATGAGTGGACTGGCCCCCCTGCGTTCACACAGTTCGTGTATGAGAAGACAGGAAGAAACCCTGAGTCGTACGGCTGGATGTGGGCACCCTCCCTGTGGCTCCACATGGAGTATTCGTCTCACCAGTCTTGAGTACAGTCCAGGAAGCACCCAGAGATGAGCTGCTGTGTGCTCACTGACGGCATGCAGGACCGGACCTGGAAAGAACTCAACTTCGCATGGCTTCTGAGCAGCAGAGGAGGAAGAGATTTCAGAGGTAAAGCAGTCAGAGGCTCCCGAAGAGATGCGAGGAAAACATCAAGATCTAAAGAAGAGCTCTCGGGACTCGTCTGGGTGCACTGAAAGGGTCAAGGGCTCAGTCTCCTTTCAGGAAGAGCCAGGCACAGCAAAGCCAGCAAATCCTTCCTGCTCCTGAGAACAAGTAATGAAATTGTTTATTGCCCACCTCCCTCCCAAACTAAGCAAATTGCCAGGTCAAGAAAAACATAGGCCCTGGCCGGTTGGCTCAGTGGTAGAGCGTCGGCCTGGCGTGCGGAAGTCCCGGGTTCGATTCCCGGCCAGGGCACACAGGAGAGGCGCCCATCTGCTTCTCCACCCCTCCCCCTCTCCTTCCTCTCTGTCTCTCTCTTACCCTCCCGCAGACGAGGCTCCATTGGAACAAAAGATGGCCCAGGCGCTGGGGATGGCTCCTTGGCCTCTTCCCCAGGTGCTAGAGTGGCTCTGGTCACAACAGAGCGACGCCCCGGATGGGCAGAACATCGCCCCCTGGTGGGCATGCCGGGTGGATCCTGGTCGGGCACATGCGGGAGTCTGTCTGGCTGCCTCCCCGTTTCCAGCTTCAGAAAAATGAAAAAAAAAAAAAGAAGAAAAACATAGAAAAGCTACATGCTCATCTGGGCACAACCACAGGTGTATAATTGATGTAACATATTGAAAAAGATGATTGCCTGTTTTGTTTTTTTAAGCTTGACTTTTGCCTTGATAATTTTACATTAAATGTCTTATTTTTGAATCTCTATTTACCTTGCTGAAGGAGATCATTATGCTAAGAAAAGGATCTATTCTATTAGTATTATTTCTTAACTATTAATACCATTTCAATAAATGTGTATAATTAACTCATAGAATGGCAGCTTTTGCTGAATTTCTCTCTTTTCTCCTTCCTGAGCTTATTCTAATCTCAGTGTAACTTGTAAACATCCACCTAGAATTGAAGAAATGACCCCTTTTGGGTCTCAGTCAGCTCAGCAACAGAGACAATTGAGGAACTGAGTATCACACATGTGAGGTAAAAAGTAACAAACTAAAGTGTTGTGGAGGGAAAACCTCACAGGCTAATCCCACCCAAGATTCTCTCTACAGATGAGACTTGGGAGAGAAGTGTTGAAGGAAAATAATTATTAGAATAATAACTTATACACGTGATTAAACCCTTGGTGTACTGACAGCGGGGAGCTTTCTTGAGCCTGGGTTTGAATATAAAGTGCCAGAGGCCCCCCCCCCAGTGTCCTCAGGCCTGTCTGCTCCCTCTCTGCCTCCGCAGGAGGGGAGAGCCTGACCCTACTCCCTCCCTCGCCCTCTGTACCTCTGCAGAAATCCTTTCATCGGGGATTTCACAGTGTTGTTACAAATGTAAATTAACAAGCCTCATCATTATTTCTCTCCATAGAGATGGTTCATTTACGTAACAGAGATTTACCTAGATGGCCTCCTCCAGTCACCTGAGAAGTCCTTTGTGTAGTCTGGAAATGGATGCTCAGACTGTAAAAGCACTGAGCAGCCTCACTGCAGGTCCACACCCACTGCATCCAGGCGGGTCCTAGAGAATGAATCACTGTCCCAGATCTTTGCAACAAGGCTCCCTGGCTGGGCTTCCCTCAGCCTCACTAAGGACAAAGGTTCCTGCAAAGCCAGACTCCAACATGCACCCCTACTGGGATCTACCTGGTAACCCCATCTGGGGCTGATGCTCTAGTACTGAGCAATTTTAGTGCCTATGGCTGATGTGCTCCAACAGAGCTATCTTCAGTGTCTGGGGCAACGTTCAAACTAATTGAGCCACTGGCTGCAGGAGGAGAAGAGGGAGATAAGGGGGAGACAGAGAAGGGGAGAAGTAGATGGTTGCTTCTTCTGTGTGTCCTGACTGAGAATTGAACTTGGGACATCCATATGCCAGGCCGATGCTCTATCCACTGAGCTACTGGTGAGGACCTCTTTTTTATTTGATTTTATTTATTGAGTTTAGAGACAAGAGGGGTATGGGGAGGAACAGGAAGTATCAACTTGTAGTAGTTTCTTCTCATAGGTGCCTTGACCAGGCAAGCCCCGGGTTTTGAACCAACAATCTCAGCATTCCAGGTAGATACTTTTTCTTTAATTATTTTAAATTTTTCTTTTATTAATTTTTAGAGAGGAGAGAGAGAGAGAGAGAGAAGGGGGAGGGAGGAGCAGGAAGCATTAGCTCCCATATGTGCCTTGACCAGGCAAGCCCAGGGTTTTGAACCGGCAACCTCAGCATTCCAGGTCAACACTTTATCCACTGCGCCACCACAGGTCAGGCTCAGGTAGATACTTTTTAACCACTGTGCCACCACAGGTCAGGCCAACCCATGATCTTGAAACAAACTCCTGTCTATTCCTGCCAGCCTGCTCAACCTGAATACCAACAATATAAAAGGTTACAATCTCCACAAAGACTAGGATTCCATGAAGTTGGCTGTGTATCAAACAGTGCTGTGTATCAAACAGTGCTGGGTTCTCTGTGTATCAAACAGTGCTGGGTTCTTAGAAGATTCTTCAACATTGTTGAATGAATGAGCCATTATCATAGCTATTATTTCTAAATACCCAGGATGTATTTGGTGCTGTGACTTACTAGACTTACTATACCAATTCTAGTAGTTATTATCTGTGTTGTCTCACTGAGGAAACAAGCTCAGAGAAGTTAAGTCATGTGTCAAGTTCACACAGTGATGGAAATAGGGCTTAAAGCTAGGTATTTCTGAGGCCAATGCTTCAGTATCTTCTACAGAATAGAAAAGAGTTACATGACTTCTGAAAGGGGCTTCATATACAAAAAAAGAATACTCCAAAGTGCAGATTCAGATTTCCTTTTTTAGAATAAATATTTTTATTTTGTTTGTATTATAGTTTACATTCACTGGATTATTTTCAGGCATACAGCAGTGATCACACAATCACACACTTCACAAAATGCTCCTCCCAATATTTGCTTTACCCACCTGGCACCATACATTGTTATTATAATATTATTGACTATCTTCTTTATGCTCCACTTGAAGAGCTCTGTGACTATTCTGTAATTACCAATTTGTCCCTCTTAATCCCTTCACCCTTTTCACCCTGCCCCTCAACCACCCAGCCCTTTGGCAACCATCAGTCTGTTCTCTGTATCTGTTTCAATTTTGTTTATTTTGTTCTTTAGATTACACACATAAGTGAAATCATGTGATATTTGTCCTTTCTCTGACTTATTTCACTTAGTATAATACCCTCTAGGTCCATCCATGCTGTTCCGAAAGGTAAGATTTTATTCTTTTTTAAGGTCAAGTACTATTCTATTGTGTGTGTATACACACACACACACACACACACACACACACACACAACCACTTTTATATCCACTCACCTATTGATGGTCACTTAGGTTGCTTCTGTATACTGGTTATTGCAAATAATGCTGCAGTGAACATAGATGTGCATGTATTTTTTCAAATTAGTGTTTTGTGTGTTTTTTGTATATATCCCCAGAAGTAAACTCTCTGGGTCATAAGGCAGTTTCTTTTTTAATGTTTTGAAGACCCTCCATACTATTTTCCTTAGTGGCTGCACCAGTCTGCATTCCCACCAGCAGTGCATGAGGGATCCCTTTTCTACACACCCTTGCCAACACTTATTTGTTGATTTATTGATGATAGCCATTCTCTCATTGTGGTTTTAATTTGTATTTCTCTGATGATTAGTGATGTTGAGCATCTTTTCACATGTCTGTTGGCCATCTGTGTATCTTCTTTGAAAAAGTGTCTATTCAGGTCCTCTGCTCATTTTAAGAATTTATACATACATGCATATATATTTTGGTATTGAGTTGTATCAGGTCTTTGTACATTTTGAATAAACCTCTTATTGTATATGTCATTGATAAATGTCTTTTGCTTTTGTCGATGGTCTTTTCCTTTTTTGTGCCAAACTTTTTAGTTTGTTGTAGTCCCATTTGATTATCTTTTGTTTCCCTTGCATGAGGAGATAATATTAGGAAAAATGTTGCTAGGAGAAGTGTCAGTTATTTTATTGCCTCTGTTTTCTTCTAAGAGTTTTAAGATTTTGAGTCTTACATTTAAGTCTTTAATCTGTTTTGAGTTTATTCTTATATCTGGTGTAAGAAGGTGGTCTAGTTTTATTTATTTTTTGCATGTATCTGTCCATTTTTTCCACACCATTTATTGAATAGACTAGCTTTACACCATTGTACGTTCTTGACTTCTTTGTTAAATATTAATTTCTTATATAGATGTGGTTTATTTCTGGATTCTCTGTTCCATTCTATTGATCTTTATGTGTCTGTTTTTATTCCAGTGCCATGCTGTTTTGATTACTATGACCTTGTAGTATGATCTGATATCAGGTAATGTGATATCTCTGACTTTGTTCTTTTTTTTCAAGATTCCTGTGGCTGTTTGAGGTCTTTTGTGGTTCCATATTATTGGTTCATTTGTTCTAGTTTTGTGAAATACACCATTGGTATTTTGATACAAATTTTGTTGAATCTGTAAATTGTTTTGGGTAGTATGGACATTTTAATGATGTTAATTCTTCCTATCCTTGAGTGTGGTATATATTTCAATTTACTTGGATCTCCCTCAATTTCTTTCTTAAATTTTCCAAGTACAGATCTTTTACCTTGGTTAAATTTCTTCCTAGATAATTTTTTTGAAGTAATTGTAAAACAATTTGTTTTCTTAGGTTTTTTTCCTGATAGTTTATTATTACAGTATTAAAAAGCAAACAGCCTAACCAGACGGTGGTGTAGTAGATAGAGCATCAGACTGGGATGCAGAGGACCCAGGTTCAAAACCCTGAGGTCGCTGGCTTGAGTGTGGGCTCATCTGATTTGAGTATAGCTCAATAGTTTGAGCAAGGGGTTATTTGGTCTGCTGTAGCCCTCCCCTCCCCCGGGTCAAGGCACATATGAGAAAGCAATCAATGAACAACTAAGGTGCAGCAATGAAAATTAATGCTTCTCATCTCTCTCCCATCCTGTCTGTCTGTGTCACAAAAATAAATAAATAAATAAATAAATAAATAAATAAATAAATAAATAAATACAACCAATTTCTGAATATTTACTTTGTATCCTACCACTTAACTGAATTCATTAATTGGTTTCAGTTGTTTTTGGCAAAATCTTTGCATTTCTCTATATACAGTATCGTGTCATCTGCAAATAATGACAGTTTTCCTTTTTCCTTTTCAATGTGTATGCCTTTTATTTCTTCTTCGTGTCTGATTGCTGTGGCTGGAACTTTCAGTGTTATGTTGAATAAACATGGTGAAAACGGGCATTTCTGTCTTGTACCTGATCTTACGGGAAATGCTTTTAGTTTTTTCCCTTTGAATATGATGTTAGCTGCGGGTCTGTCATAAATGGCCTTTATTATGTAGCAGCATGTTCCTTCTATTTCCACTTCGTTGAGAGTTTTTATTGAAACAAACTCATAGGTACAGAGAATAGACTAATGGTAGCCAGAGGGGAGTGGTGTTGGGTTATTGGGTGAAAAGCTGAAGGCTTTAAGAAGTACAAATTGTTAGTTACAGAATATCCATAGGAGTGTAGAGCATTGCATAGGGATTATAATCAGTAATGTGTGATCCTCATGTATGGTACCAGGAGAATACTGGAAATATTGGGGGGGGACAGTTTGTAATGTATGTGATTGTCTGACCACTATGCTGTACACCTGAAACTATATATTGATATTAAATGTAATTAAACTATAAAATGATATTAAGTATAATTAAGAAAATAAAAAATTTAAATGAACATGTTTTATGTACTATTAAAAAAACCCAACGTATTCAAACTAACATATGATTATTTTAAAGAATCCTGATTTTTTGTTGAAGTGTGAAAAACAATATAAGAAACAGGAAGTGCTGAGCGCTGTTCACATAGTATTATATTTAATCCACATAACTGTCCCCTAAAATGGGGACTGTCGATGTACTTATTTTATAGGTAAGGAAACTGAGGTGCAGTTAAGTCGACTGTATAGGGCAGGACACCAAATTTGTTCTTTAAAGGGCCAGGTAGTCAATATTTTAGGCTTTAGTCTCCACATGGTTTTTTTCACTACAACTCACTTCTGCCTTGCAGTGTGAAGCAGCCATCGAGGGTACGCAAATGAGTTGGTGTGGTTGTATTCTAATAAAACTTGGTTCATGGACACTGACATTTGAGTTTCTAAAATGTTGATGTGTTATGAAATATTAGTTTTATTTCTCATCCATTTACATATATAAAAACTATTGTTCACTTGCAGTCCATATCAAAACCCGTGGCAGGCCAGATTGGTCCTGGATTTGGCCTCTTAACCACAGGTTCCCCCGTGGGTTAAAGTCACCTGTGTCAGGGTTTCAATCCTGGTGAGTTCCCAAACCAGGTTTTAATCTCCACTATATTATGCTGTATAGAATAAGGGGAAATAACTGATTATTAGCTTGCTTATTCTAAATATAACCAAAAAAATCAAAACTTATACCTTGTACTAAAAGTACGATGTGCCTTAATTATGATGTTTGTCAACTTTTTCAAGAAAAAAAAATATTTTCTCTGAACTTGGTTCTTCTTAGCTCTGTATTAATTATAATTGGGGGAGGCAGTTTGGCTTTTGAATTGGCAGCTTGAAAATGTAGTTTTAAAAAGTGAAACGAACATGCACATGGTGAAAAAATTCACTTTTTAAAGTGCAGAAAATTTAAAGTCTTTTTGCTCCCTTGTTCCTTCTTATCCGGTAACACTTTCCATAGATAACCACTGCTAACAGCTTCCTGGGCGTCCCTCTGGAAGCGGACTGTGTGACCACAGTAGTGTGTGCAGACTTACTCATTTTATCTGTACACTTACTTTCTAAGTAAGCCATCTTAGAGAGCTCTCCTCATCAATGCATCTGTGAATACAGTATTTTCAGTAGGGGTGTGCATTATGTTGTATATGTACTCCTGAGGTATTGCTATTTCTTTAACCATGTTTGCAGTTCGGGATTTGAGTTATTTCCTTTTTTTGCAGTTATTACCAAAGGTGGTTCATTGAATGTTACTGTAAGTAAATGCATCATGATTTTTCTGTAAGTATTTCTGTAGGATAAGTTCAGAGAAGTGAAGTCACTGCATCAAAGGAGATGTGCATTTTTTGATGCATTAATGTTTTTCTTTCATGAAATTTCAAACAAGTTATTTGCTGGGGCCAATAAAGTCCACTGAGAACAGCGTTGCTGGTGGGAAAATGGATTCCATCCTGCCTCCCGTAATTTTTCCAGTTACTTGTTTTTTGTTGTTGTTGTTGGGTGAGGAAATAGGTCATGTTTCATCTTCAAAAGAGTTGGTAGAGAATTTATACATGGTGACAGTGAGGTTTGGGGCTCCAGGTCTCGTTATGATCTTTGACTTTCATTTAAAGAACAGTCACCTTTTTAAAAAAGACATAAGAAATGTGCTTGGGGCCTGGCCAGGATTCTCTAATGGGAGGCAACAGTGATTTATGAAAACTGTAGTTAGTCTCCATGAATTTTTCTTGAAGCCTGAAAAAGGATTGTTAATAGTTTATATATCAATTGACATCATAATTTTGAGTATTGACTCTGTTCCAGCTTTTGTACTAAGGCTTTTATCTGAATTACCACCTTGACTGCACAGTGACCCTAGAAGGCTGGAACTGTTTTCATCCCCATTATTCAGATGAAGAAACTGAGGCTGAGAGAGACCCCAGAGTCACAAAGTAAGTAGTAGGGCTAGGCTTTGAACCCAGTGCTGACTGCAAGACTCCCGTTCTTGATCACCAGGTACACTATTTTCTATCACTAGTCATCTAAAATTTTGGATGTGTCCTGTACTTCATGAGGAAGGTTCGCCAGTCAGTCGATATGAAGGTACCCACAGAAGCAGGTGTTGCTTCTGCCTCCTCCTCCATAGCTGATGATGGCAATGGGCTTTTCTCCTTGACGGAGTGCATCAGACAGGATGACACATCACACCTGTGACCCTAGCACAGAAGGGAGCTCAACCAACGTTGACTGGATGAATTAGACAAATACATAATAGAAGGATGAGAGAACACATTAAGACTTTATGTTGTCAGGTACTAAGTAGTTTGAAGTACAGATTAAGATGCTCTAGGTTTCTAAGGATGGAAGGACTCAGTGAAGTCATGGTACTTCTCTGTACTTCCTCAGCTACAATGAAACCAAGAGAAGAACAGTACATTTTGTTTTTAGTATGTTAAAACTTTTCTTGGTAGCGAATTCTTATTCTCCAAGTTATGTGTAGAAAAATCAGTGAATTAATATAAAGCCTTTCCTCTTTTTCTAGTAAGCAAACATTTTTTATGTGTCTTGTGAACCTTTATTATTTTTAAATTGACTAAGGTGACACTGGTTAACATAATTATACAGGTTTCAGGTGCCCAGTCCTACAGCACGTCTCTGTACACCATCTTGTGTGTTCACCCCCAAGTCACGTCTTTGTCCATCACCCTTTATTTATTTAGATTTTGTTTATTCATTTTAGAAAGAGGGGAGGGAGAGAGGGAGAGAAAAAAGTGGGAGGAGGATCAGGAAGGATCAACTCCCACACGTGCCCTGACCGGGCAAGCCCAGGGATTCTAACCGGCAACCTCAGCGTTCCAGGTCGGTGCTGTTTCCACTGCACCACCTCAGGTCAGGCCGTTTGTCACCATTGATGCCCCCACACCTTCTCCCCCCCCCCCGCAATCACCATACTGTTGTCCGTGTCCATGAGTTTTATTTTTTCGTCCTTTTTTGCTTTATCTTTCCATCTCCCTCACCCGCCTTTCCCCGGCACCCCTTCCCTTGCTGTGGGGGTGACTGGTTATGTATTGAATAGTTGAGGCCCAGAGATGTATCTGTTATGTTTCCTGCACTTTGGATCGTTGTAGATAATCAAGCAGAAGGGAGACAATGAACAAGAGATGCCATTTGCACTAATTTCACACCCAAAGGATGGTGTGGCTCTAACCAGGGCAGAACCAAAATTTCTGCAAGGCTGGTGGCACCTGAACCAAAGGCAAGTGTAGCCCTGGCCTGTGTGCCACGAGGCTGCACGGGAAATACAAGACTGCCAGGGGCTCCACCAGGCCTTCATTTCAGAACTGAGCTTGCTCCATGCCAGGTGCTAGGTTGGGCACCCAGCTTCCAGTCCCCGTGCCCTGCGCCACCGTTCCCCCCTGGCACCCTGCCAGTACCTAGGTCCCAGCCTCGGCTGTGCTCTGCCTCTGCCTGCCCTGTCCCCCTCCCTCCACGGGCTCTTCTTTGACCTGGTTTATACCTTTTCATCCTCAGACTGTCCTTCCTCATTACCTTTCTCTTCTACAGTTTTTTTTTCTTAATCGTGAATTCCATTTTAGCGGGGGGGGGGGGGGGGAGGAGCAGGGAGGGAGGGTTAGAAGCACCAACTCTAGTCACTTTCACTTCAGTTGTGTATTGATTGCTTCTCATTTGGTCCTTGCCCAGGGCTGAGCCAGGGTCTCCTTGGGCTTTAGCTGGCGAGTTTTGGGATTATGTGGATGATTCCCCCACTCAAGCCATCTATCTTGTACTCATGAGCCTGTACCGAGAGCCAGTGACCTCAGTGTTCAGGGTCAACACTTGATCCACTGCACAACCACAGGTCAGGCGTGAATTTCATTCTTGAAGAGTACAGGGTAGTTTTAAAGCTCCTTAGAAGACCTTTCATTATTTTTTTAATAAATGTGCCTGTGAGAGAGTTTATGCTTCAGATAGTTCATGGCTGGCCATCTGCCCACAAACCCCCAAGGTTGTGGATGTTGCCGAGATTTTGATTCTATAACCATTTGGTACCATTGCCAAGCCTGAGCCCGCTGTCCCGGGCTGCTTGGGACAGGAGCTGTGCTCATTCTCATTTCCACGAGTTCTTGATGCCTGAATTATCCTCGATTTTGCTTTTATTTTTAAGGAACAATATTGAATATGTAATTAATTCCCTCCTCTGCTTATGTCCTTAACTATTGATTACAACCAACAATTGGTATAATAATCATTTGAAGTACAATTATTTCTTATAAATGCCTTATGAGTCCTGGGAATGGTCTCATTATACTCCAGCAAGTAATGGAAAGATATATACATGTTTTTTTTTCCATTTCTAAAACTATTTTTTAAAATTGCTTTTCAGATTGGCTATTAAGTTGTAAAGATCATTGATTTTTTTTTAAATACTAGCATCAAGGAATATCATATTGGAACACAATGGGTTTTCAATTATTAACTTAATGCCAAGTTGATTTTGTGGTTCTGGGGGGACAAGAGGTCATTAATATCTCCTCAACTTTTGTTTTTGGGGGTGGAGTAGTTATCTTTTATTTAAATTCTTAGAGGATTATTTTATATTACTCAGAGTCTAAAATCGTACCTTTAAAATTATTATCCATTTTTTTATGAGTCATTTTCTCTTATTGGATGCAGGTAAACTTTGTCCTGGACATGGGTAAGTTGTAAAATTATTGAATAATTTGTCAAAGGTCTTTGTTTGAAAGAATGTGGCCCCTCCATTCAGTAGAGGGCTTGACCTTTGGTTCCCATGTTGAAGGGCACCAGGGCGAGGTGACAGGTGCTGGCATGGCAGAATCCCTGGTGGGGACAAGCCCGCCCAGCTGCCAGCAGTTGCACAGAGCTGTGCCCGGTGGAATCATGTGCAGTCATAAATGCAGGTCCTGCAGTCCAGATCCTTCCTGCCGGAGGTGAGTGCCTTCCACTGAGGAGGTAACAAAACCTTGGCGACCACAGTCAGGTACAACTCTGTCTTTGGGCAGGGCACTCCTCAAGTGCCCTTAAGACCCACTGAATTGACCTGCACTTGATTTTAAACTTGAGACTGCTCACCCTATATTTTTATAGGTTTCTCAGAAGTCTATCTTTCAATTTTGGTGCCATGGCTTTGGGAAGACGCCCAGAAATCAGTTTGAATTTATGCTGATTCCATTAAAATAACCTTAAAGAGTTTTGTTTTCAAGTACGTGCTGCCCCTCCTCGCACCCTTCATTTGGTAAAGTCCACAGTGGGAGCTACAGGCTTGCAGTTACCAAGGGACCCTGTTTCCTGGGGTGCTCTCCTCTGCTCCCAGTCTGAGTTTTATGTGCTTTGAAATTGGGGGTTCGGTTTCTGCAAGTGCCTGTGCCACTAGAGGTCTCTTTAGGTCCCTTGCTTTGTACTTTTGTATCCCTGTATCAAATGCAATAAGGTGTATAGTCTCTCTATAGCCAAGATGTTATTTTTATATGCCTTACTTTATTACACATGAAATGAAACCATCTCTGACATTTTTTATACTCATTGAATTTTTATTAGAGTTATATCTTTCATCAATAATAACATAAGCTACAATACTCTTCTCTGGAATACTTTCTGACATTGCTGCCAGTATTTGGTGAGAGGGCTGTCTTCACCTCATTAGAAATGGTTTCATCTCCATTGCTTTTATCTTCTTAGATAATCCTTTAATTCCCATTCGCTGCCCACAGATTCTCGCTGTCCTCACCATTGCCGTTACCACAGTCCACGGAGCAGTGTGCTGGGTGAGGCTGGCCAGCTAGTTCATCAGTTTCCAGTCATTAACCGAATCATTAGTTGTGGTGGCTGCAGTGATGAGGACTGGAGGTCTCGTACCTGAGGCCCCATGTTCATTTAGAACAAGGCACTCAGTGGCTATGTGTGTGGCCATTGGGTCAGCAGCACCACCTGTGCATTAAAGCATGGCATTTTCCTGCAGAATTTCTGTGCAAATGTAATAGATTTGGCCAGAACCATTTCTTATGCAGGTTCGTTTGGGGTCTTTTGGTAATACTGGGAGATAGGGTGTTTTCTCCCTGAATGAAGCTTCCATTATTTCAGAGACTTCAAACCAGTTTGTCCTAGTTGGTCTGCACATATGAATGGGGCCATCCATGTTTAGATACGAACATTCATTTTTGTTCCAATTTTGGAATATTGCCTTCTTGGTGATGTCTTTGGTCTTACGAAAATGAGACTGAAAATGGAAGGAAGTAGAAATGCTCTGATGCTGCATTTAAAATATAAAACACCAGCCTGCCTTTGACAATTGGGTAATTTTGAGAGAGTTAAAACCAGTGCCAGCTATGTGATATCCTGAGCCCACAACATGCTTCCCCCAGGGGCTAGCTCTTGTGAAAATGGGAACATGGACTCAGGGAGCCCCAAGGAGGATGTCAGGGGCTCACTTTGGATAACATTTCTAAAGTAGGAAAGAATACCATGAACAGTCTCCTTGTGCCCAATTTTCTCACTGTTAGTTAGGTTCTTGTAGATCCTTTCAGAGATATTTTAAGCATTTATCTGTTTGTGCTTGTGTGTTTTTTTAAAAAACATAAAAGAATATTGTAAGCGATGTTCTGTATCCAGCTTTTTACAAGTTTCAATATATCTTGGAAATATTTACATATATGTGCAATGAAGATCATTGTTGCCTTCCTCCTTCCCTTCCCTTCCCTTCCCTTCCCTTCCCTTCCCTTCCCTTCCCTTCCCTTCCCTTCCCTTCCCTTCCCTTCCCTTTTTTCTTTTTCTCCCTCCTCCACCCCCTCCCCTCCTCCCCCTCCCCTCCCCTCCCCATCTCCCCCTCTCCTTCTCCCCCTTTCCCTATTTCCCCCTCCCCCTCCCTCTTCCTCCTCCCCCACCCTCCTACCCTTCCTCCCCCTTTCCCCCCTCCTCTGTTCTCCTTTTCTCCCACCCGTTCCTCTTTCCATCTTTCTGCCCTTCCTCTTTCCCTCTTTCTCCCCTTCCTCTCCTTCCTCTCCTTCCTCTCCTTCTCTTTCTCCCTTTCCCCCTCCTTCGGGTATTCCAGTGTATGTACCATAATTTAACCCATTTCCTACTGGGCATTGAGTTGTTTCCAGTATTGTTCGATCATAAGCAGTGCTGCAATGAATTACCCCTATTTCAATGTCATTTCACATGTCATGCGTAAGTTCCTCAGTTTCTAAATTTCCCAAAGAGGAACTACTGGATCATATGATTTGTGGATTGACAATTTTGATGACTAATTGCCAATTGCTCCCTCCTCCATAGTGGGAAGTATTTGAGAATAACTTTTCAAACTATACCTGTTGGTATAGTTATTCAAGTCCTTTACCCATTTTTCTAGTAGGTAAGGTCTAGGACAGGTGTGGCCAACAGTTTTTACTCCCAGGCCAGATTAGAAAGAACTTTTTTCACAGACTAGACGAAATATTAAAATGAAAAATGTTAAATACAAAAACGATTCGTTTAAGTAAACAAAATTTTATTATGTAATTTGCTTATGAATAAATGTAAGTAATTTAGTACAACAAATTAACAAAAAACTAATATGATGTGTTGAGGCGCTTTGCATCGCCTATTATTTTTTAAATATCTGGCTCTATACTTGTAGTAGCTATTCTTAACACAGCCTTCAAATGTGGATCATTCAATCTTGATCTTGTTTTACTTTTATTTAGATTCATTAAAGAAAAAGTTTGGCCTGACCTGTGGTGGTGCAGTGGATAAAGCGTAGACCTGGAAATGCTGAGGTCACCGGTTCAAAACCCTGGGCTTGCCTGGTCAAGGCACATATGGGAGTTGATGCTTCCAGCTCCTCCCCCCTTCTCTCTCTCTGTCTCTCTCTCCTTTCTAAAAAAATGAATGAATAAAAAAAAAAAAGAAAAAGTTTGTTCACAAATATAAGTTGAGCTGAAGATTACTAAATATTTCTTGGCAAGTTTTTTAAAATTTTTATATTTTCCATTATTCAATTGCTTATAAAAATTGCACAGATGAGTACAAAAGTTGTAAATATTTTTTTTAAATAATTTTATTTTTTTAATGGGGCGGCATCAATAAATCAGGATACATATATTCAAAGATAACAAGTCCAGGTTATCTTGTTCAATTATGTTGCATACCCATCACCCAAAGTCAGATTGTTCTCTGTCACCTTCTATCTAGTTTTCTTTGTGCCCCTCCCCCTCCCCCTTTCCCTCTCCCTTTCCCCCCTGTAAATCTTTATAATGAAATTTTTTTAAGAAATAAAGAAGTATCGCGAATCCATTCAACCAATTATTGGAAGTTAACCCTAGATTAGTCACATGGAATTCTTTTCCACGTATCACTATCTTTTTAAATATCTCGATTTCCAATAATCAAAGACGCTTCCGCTTCTGAATAGCTGAGATTTTAACTTTCATTGTTGTACAATGGTTAGATATCATAGTTTATGTATAACGGTTTAAAAGCATCACTTATGTCATTTCCACAGTGCGTCATGCGGAGAATATTAAAAATTTAATTGCGGGCCGCATAAACTCATTACGTGGGCTGGATGCGGCCCGCAGGCTGTATGTTGGCAGCCTGGTCTAGGAGCTTCTTATGTATTAGAGAGATTATCCCTTTGCCTATAACTTGAACACATTAAAGAAGACCCCATTGGTGGGGTTTGCCTTTTGACTTTGCTTGTGGTATATTGCCACATAAAAGTTTCATTTTCACGTGTGCATATTTGTTGACCTTGACTTTTATGGCTTCTGAATTTTTAGGCATGACTCTAAAGGGCTTTTCCACTCCAGGTTTAACAAGGAATTTCTCATGTTTCTCTTTCATCTTTTACTTCTTTTACACATTGGGAATTTATGTTGGTATTTACTATAAGACATAGAACCAGCTTTTTCTTCAGATGCTATCTAGTTTCCTTATATCACTTGTTGGATATAGACCGCCTTGGCCCGCCCTGCTCTGAGATATGTGTTACTGAAACCCCATTTGTATTAGGATTGATTTCTGGACTCTGGACTCTGATCTATTTGTCTTTATGGTCACATTCCAGTGCCTACCACGCCATTTTAATCAATTAGGCTTTATAATATGTCATATTCTCTGATGGAGCTGACTTTCCTTCTTATTTTTCTTTTTCAGGGTTTTTTTTTTTTTTTTACCTTCTTTTGATAGTACTATATACTTTTCTAATATACTTAGGGATCAACTTGTGTAATTCACAAACTAAAAACGTTTTCATTAAAAGAATGTTACATTTATAAATCACCCAGAGAAAAATACACATATCTGTGAGCATGTCTTCCTGACCAGGAGCAGGTGTATCTTCTACCTTCTTCGTGTCTTTTGTGTCCTTCAGAAGGATTTTATGGATTCATTTTAAAGATTTTACACATTTCTCATTTAGTCAGTACCTTAACATTTTCTTTCATGTGTGCTATATTAAAGGATTTTTTTTTTCTTGGAGTAGGTCTCCTGGTTGGTGGAGGTTTGTACAGAAGGAAACTATGGATATCCTCAAGTTAATTTCATACCTTGCTGAGTATCTGAGTTGTCTTGTGGCTTATGATAGTTTTTTATTTGATTTTTGGAGGGTTTTCCAATGTATAATCAGCTTGTCTTTTAGTAGTCTTAGTTTTATCCACTCCTTTGCAGTTTTTATACTTTCAGCTTTCTCTGGGTCCGCCTCACACCATGTAAAATAATAGTGGTGATGGTGAGCACCCTTGTCTGGGTACTGATTCTTGCTGGCTTGTGTCTTAGTGTTGCCCTACTAAGTACAATCCCAGCTTTGTTGTTGAGATGGCTATATTTTATCATGTCAAAGAAGTAGACATCTATTCTTGTTTGACTGAGTGATTTTTGTTGTTGTTAAGAATGGTTGTTGAAGTCTACTCAATACTTTCGCAGGATGGGATGGTTACATGACTTTACCCTTGAGCCCTGTTAATATGATAAATTAGTTTGATGAATTGACTAATATTGGGCAATCTTTGCATTCTTTGCTTAAACTCATTTGGTCATTATGCAATATTCTTTTATTGTGCTTCTTGAGTCTGTGCTATTTTTTTTTTGCATTGATACTTATAAATGAGACTGGTCTTGGGTTTTCTTTTATACGTGATAGTTATGAGGTTTTGCACTTATTTTTAAAAGATTGCATTTACTTTTGTGTGAAGGAGCATTTTCTAAATTCACATTTGGGCAAGATTTTAGGAAGCATGGTGGCTTAAAAGCAGCACATAGTTTCAAGGACTGCTTAAGAGTATGTTTATATATGTTGGGTACAAATATAAACTATTAACAAAGGTAGGGTTTTTCTCTGGGGAGATAGAGTGTGCAAAATAATTTATTAATGTTTTTTATTCATATTAACAAAAACTAAGAACAATCATTAGTTACAAGTTAAACTAATTAGTTTAATATGTAATCAACTGGCTGTATGTATAGTAGCCCATTTTAATCCTTTGTACAGTACTGTAAGGAATTGCTTTTAACTTACAGAAAACTGACTTTGAGGAAATGAACATGACTTGCCCTAGATTGCACAGCTACCCTGTTTCCCCCAAAATAAGGCATCCCCCCAAAATAAGACCTAGTACAATTTTTTTCAAGCTTAGAAATATAAGGCCTCCCCTGAAAATAAGACCTAGCGCGTCTTTAGGAGCAAAAATTAATATAAGACACTGTCTTATTTTCTGGGAAACAGGGCTGATTGTTGTACATGGAAATAGAGTCACAAGAAATTCTTGATAGAATTCAGAGTTTGGCTGGTTATGCTGATGTTTGTGATGACATGACTACAGTATATTAATAAATGGTGATTTTTTTTTTCAACAATAAATGTGAATTCTTGTTCATGGAAAAATAAGGCCTCCCTGAAAATAAGACCTAGCACGTCTTTAGGAGCAAAAATTAATATATAAGAAATTGTCTTATTTGGGGGGAAACATGGTAGTGAGGGAAGGGGTCACACTTCTAACCTAGAGCTGTTTCGCCCCAGAGTCCACACTTTGTATTATTTGTAAATAAATTTGAGTTGTTGTGGTTAATCAGAAGGAAGAACACCCCTTCCTAAAGCAGTGGCCTCTGTGCTACTGGGGAACTTGTTAGAAGTGCACATTCCCAAGCTGCCCCAAATGTCCTGACCCAGTGATTCCAGGGCGGAGGCCCAACTCTCTGCCTTGATAAGGCCTCTGGGTGATCCCCAGGTCCACACTCAAGTCTGAGGACCGCCGTCTAGGCCAGCAATCTAGTCTCCGCCCCTGCCGTTGAAATGCTGGGAGTTGTTAACTTGCTGGTTCTGTGAATAAGGGCCAGTGTTCTTTATGTCCTCCATTTATGCTCCGGAAATAAAGGCTAATTGTTTGTTTAACATCTTACAGCTTGTTCACAAAAGGGAGTATTTGCTGAGCTGAGCTCCCTGTGAAACTTGTGAAAATTAAACACACTTGTGAAATGTCAACAGAGCATCATTTACTCACAGGCTCTGTCCAGGCAGAGGTGTTAAGCAAACTAATTAGACTTCATTTTAGGAGTGTGAACAGTTCACGGATTTGCATATTTTCTACATTTGCCCTGTGTGCGTGCTGTTCCTTCCTGGGACTTACTGGGGGGTGAGGGGCAGGCTATGAGGACAGGGGCCCAGCGGCCTCAGTTCCCTGCCTCCCAGGCAGGCAGATGGGCCTTTATTAGTTTCCTTGAATGAGCGAATGCCAGGAGGAAGGTGAAGCCATGGTGGTTGCCCACTTGACCTCCTCTCTGCACAGTGCCACCAAACTGAGGAAATCTTGATAATTCGCTTAACCTAGAAGGCTCAAGGCAATTAATGACTTCCATGCAATTGTTCTTCCCTCTGGGTGCAGAATTCATTTCACTGGCATCCCTGATTTATACAAGGCAGACTGCTTGCAAACTAATTGGGTAAAGTCCTTATAAAGGGCAACGTGGCTGTGAGCTAGAGCAGGCTAAAGAGGTTTTCGATAACGTGCCTCTCAGACCTGCGTTGGCTGTCACCTTAGAGTAATTAGATCTGAATGAAGTCAGTTTGGGCCCGTGAGGATGCTGGGCCTTACAGTGACCAAGTCTGGCTTGCTGAAGCTAGCTCTGAAATTATGTTCAGTCATCTTGTCCAGTCCTAGGAGTTTCCAGACTGACAAACTTCTGTGCTTAGTAGTCCCCTGATGTGTATGTGCATGCGTGTGTGTGTGTGTGTGTGCATGTACGGTGGGTTAAGATTGATGTGCTAACTAAATCACTTCATAGTTTTATGTGAATGACTGAGGTAGAATATGTAGGATAGAATCAAAGTCAAATGAATTTATAACCACTGACTTTGTAAGCACAATGAAAATATACAGCTCACATGCATAAAAATATACTGGCTTCCAGAAGGCCAGATAAATTGTCAATTTTTCGTATTCTTTTTTTCCCCAGTGTTATTGAGATGTGATTGACATATGACATGTGTGAGTTTCAGGTGTGCACTCGGATGTTTGCAGCAGCTCTGTAACAGCTCCAAACTGGAGGCCGCCCAGAGGTCCCTCAGAGCGAGAGCATGAGCTGCAGCCACACCTCGGGAGAGTACTTGGCAATGCCATAGGAATGCACTAGTGCCCATGCCGTGATCTGGGTGAACTTGCAGGGAATTTGTTGAATGAAAAAAGCCAATGCCAAAGGTTATATAATGTATGGTTCCATTTACATAGTGTTTCAAAGTACCAAAATTTTAGAAATGAAGGAAAGATTATTTGTTGCTAGTGGTAAAATTGGTAGGGGGACGAGGAGGGGTCAGGAAGGAGGAGAGTGTGGTGATAAAATGGCAAATCCAGGGGTCCTTGTGCTGTTGGAGTTGTTTTCACTGTGTATTCAGTAGATAATGAACCTACTTGTGATGAAGTAACACAGGACTAAACACACACACACACACACACATAGTATAAGCAAAATCCAAATAAGATGGATGGATTGCCTCAAGGTGAAGGGGTAGTTGTGCTTTTGTGCTGTCATTTTGCAAGATGTTCCATTAGGTGAGGCTGGGTAAAGCATACGGGATCTCTCTGGAATATTCTTTACAACTGCTTGTGAATCTACAATGATTTCAATAAAAATTTCAAAGAGAAAAGATACATAATGCATTGGAATCAGGTTTAATATATTTTGAAAGCACTAAAAGCAAGAGCCTACTATGACATTTCAGAAAATTATATAGAAAAGGATTGAGCCATACTCCATCTCAAATTTCTATCCCAAGTTTCATAGATTAAGAGAAATTAATATGTATCAATTTTGTTCTGATATAATGATCAGACAACAGTATTTTAAAAATATTTTTTTTGCCCTGGCCGGTTGGCTCAGCGTCGTCCTGGCATGCAGGAGTCCCGGGTTCGATTCCCGGCCAAGGCACATAGGAGAAGCGCCCATCTGCTTCTCCACCCATCCCCCTCTCCTTCCTCTCTGTCTTTCTTCCCCTCCCGCAGCTGAGGCTCCATTGGAGCAAAGATGGCCTAGGTGCTGGGGATGGCTCTGTGGCCTCTGCCTCAGGTGCTAGAATGGCTCTGGATGCAATAGAGTGACACCCTAGAGGGGCAGAACATCACCCCCTGGTAGGCATGCCGGGTGGATCCCTGTCGGGCACATGCGGGAGTCTGTCTGACTGCCTCCCCGTTTCCAGCTTCGGAAAAATATATATATATTTGAAATGAAGCAACTTTTGTTTTTCTACTTACAAAGTACTATAGGTTCATTATACTCAGAATTTCCAAATAAGCCCAAAGAATAAAGTACACATTACTTGTGTGTGTTTGCGTTTTAGTAGACCACTCACTGGCTCCTCCTCTCGTTCATTTTGCAGTGAGTGGTGGGGTGACCTGTCTTTCCAAGGAGAATCCAACTGAACTGGGCCTATCGTTCTTCAGGGATGCTGTTGGTTTGAGACTAAGCTCTTGCACAAAATTATAAAAGCTAATTGCTTATAAGACATAACCCAGTAGGCTTTGTACATGCCCTCAGCAGCCCTGAGCTGGTGTTAGGGGGTCACTCCAGGGGTGCCAACAGACGTTTGCATATAAAGAGAGACGGGATGCTTAGAGTCCAGAGCACCCAGTCCTGTCTTTGACTCCCCCCTTTTCGTTACAAGGGCTTCTCTCCTGCTTCTTAGGAGTGGATCACAAGGGCATCTTGGATTACCCTTCCTTCAGAAGCCAAAAGCTGTCTTCACTGGCGGCCTCTCCACAGCAGCGACAAGCTGTTCTCAGCCTAACATGCCTGTCCCCTGAGCTCTCTGTCCTGGACCTCTGCTATTCTGTCTTAGAACAGTAGCCACCTGCTCTCCCAGGAGATGAGCCTCCCCACCTCTGTAACCTTGTGATTTAGTTGGTGACGCTGGGGCCCTGAGGCCATGCTTCCACTATTTTGCGGTGCACCAGCCCCTGGTAACAGTCACCCTCAAGACGAGCCATTCTTTGAGCTGTTGGTTTACCTGAGCCAGTAAGAAGTGTGCCTTGGCTTAGCTAATCTGCGTCAAGTTTTCTTCGTAGGCATTCCCAGGTCCTGATTCACAGTCTCCCCGAGATCGGTGTGCATTCTTCTCTTCCTTTATCCCCCTACACCTCATTGTTCTTAGCTATAGGAGGAATGGCACAATAAGCACCCCATTTTATTTTGTTCTTGACATTCTCTGCTGTGTCCTAGACAAGATCAGCTTGGGATCCATTTGTGTGTCTGACAGGGATCAGGGGCTTCTGGGGAGCAGTCTCATCAGGTCTCCCCCTTAATCAGAACTTAAAAGGCCGGGAGCAGGGCCACCTGGGTAGCTCCCAGTGCCTTTCCTTGCTGTGTGAGAGCTTCTCTTGTTGTCACGGGGATGGATGTCATCACCCAGCTCAACCCTAACAAGTTTATGCACCCAGACTGCTGAGTGATTGCAGAGGTATATTTAGATTGTTCCTAAATCCTGACATTGCTCGGAGGTAAACCCATTATCTGGGCAAAAGCGGCTTTATAGTAATTAAACTGAAAATATCATATTTGCATATGCTTTCTGCCCTTCAGCAAAAAAAAATATTTAAAGTGTTTATAGAGGTGGTTTCTTATAAAAATTTTTATTGAATTTGTCAGTGTGAGACTTGTTAACAAAATTATACAGGTCTCAGGTGCACAGTTCCACACAGCACCTGTATGCGGCCTCCATCCCAAGTCAGATCTCCTCTGTCACCAGTCACCCTCAAACCCCCTCCTGACTCCCCCACTCTATTCTGCAGTCCCCACACAGGTGACTTTTTAAATATTTGCAGTTTTGTAATTCAGTTCCACCTGAGTAACATACAAGTGTATTCTGAAGATGATTGGTATGTTTCTGTCCAGTGCTGGGCGGGGTCTTAGAGAGGGTCTTCTGTGCGGAGAGCGCTGCGGACTCGCTGGCCGGGAAGCCCGCTCTCCAGCTGCCCTCCTCCGGCAGGGGTGTTGGCCAGAGCCCCCTCCACACCTGTACTGGCTGCGTGCCATTTTTCAAAGTCCTGAAGCTTCTCTGAGTCATTGAGTCCTCTCACATCAACTGACTGGTCAGAAAGTCCCACATTGCTCTCCGCTAAGTGAAAGGGAGAGAATGAAAAGAGAACAGGCTGGTTTTCCATTGTATTTTTGTCTCATCAGCTCTGTTAAGGAAACTAATTGACACTCTTTCTGCTCTGTAGCCACTGGCTGGACTGTCACCCAGTTCCCCTCAACAGACATTGCTGCAGGTGCTGGTGTGTTTCCTAAGCCCAATTGGAAGGACCTGAGGCTTCTTTGTGGATCTCAACACCTGCTACCAAATTGGGCAACAGATGCCAATTTTCCCCAAATTCTTATTTTATTTTGATGATACCAGAGTCCAAGGGTCACCAGGATTTCAAGACCTCCATGACATAACCTGGCTTAACACATAATATGGTAAATCAGTTAACTCTCTGTCCTTAGATGGCTCTTCTCCTTGAGACGAGGCCAGCTGATGGGACTAACGCTTTAGAGCACAACCACGACTTGCAGGTTTCTTTTTTGTAATTTTTGGTAAGCGGCACAATCTCGCAAATGAAGTCTCAACTAGAACCCAGTATGTACAACTGACTAAAGCAGCATTTCTAAGGGTAGCCTACCTCTTGCATTCCATGAAAGGTTCTGAGGCACCTTCTCTGGGGTTCCAGGGTTCCTATGTGAGGGCTGCTGGGTCCGAGTCCATTTGCGTCGGACACTGCAGTCTGAGCAGCTCACGGACCGAGCCGGCCTGCGGCAGGGCCTCCGGGTCCCCTGCATTTGCTCGGGACTTCATTTCTTGCTGCTGCTCCAGAGCCCCTGCTGTGTTCTCTGCTCACAAATCTTGGAAGGAATCCTCATTTAAATGCCTCATTTAGCAGATGGAGAAAGGGAGGCTCTGATAGAGGCGGGGAGTTGCCCAGGGTCAGCTGTTCACTCATCCTCTCCTCCTTCTTCATTAACGAATGAGTTTTTCCTGAGCAGTCCTTCAGAGCTTTACAGTGTTCTGGAGACGATCTGGGCAATAAGTGTGACTTGTCCTCTCAAAACTTCCCATCTGGATACAAATACTGATCAGAAACATGAATGCTTTGATAGGAAGGTGTGGGGGCACAGTGTTAGTCAGCTCAGGCTACTCCAACAAAATAGCACAGACTGTGCGGATTAACAACAGACGCTTGCTTCTCAGGCCCAGAGGCTGGAAGTCCCAGGTCAGGGTGTGGCAGATTTGGTTCCCAGCAGAGCTCTTTTCCCAGCTTACTCTGTCCTCATATGGCAGAGACAGAGCTCTGGTGTCTGCTCCTCGGCACTAATCCTATCCTGGGGCCCCATCCTTATGACCTCATCCACAGCAGGCATCATGAGGTCAGACAGTAGTGATACTTAAACTGCTACCAGGAGATGAGTGAGAGTTAAACATACAGAGAAGGCAGGAGGGGGCAGGGTTCCCGGCAGAGGAAACAGCCTGTGTTAAGGTTTAAGAGATGGGCGAGTAGTGAGTCCTTGTGTCCAGGTGCCTGGAGCATGGGGTAGAGGGTGTGAAAGCTGTGGAGGTCCATGAGGGCCTGATGACACAGGGCTCACATGTTCGAGTGGTTGGATGTAACCTGAGGGCGGTGAGAACCCTTGGAAAGAGCAAAGCAGGGGGGTCGTAGGAGAGGACCCTCCATGTTGCTTCCATCGCTTTAAAGACCCCACCCGTGTGCGAGGCATTTTGCGGCCCAGCATCTGTTACTGAGAACAAATGTGATGTCTCTGCAGCACGACACTTCAGCGCTCAGGGAGGGAAGCTCAAGCCACAGTGCCTGTGGTAAACAGATTAATTTGGTCAATAGTTTAATTCTGGCAGCAGCTGAATGACGTTATAAAGAATGCAGTGGCATTTCCCGTGGAAATGTCTGCCATCATTTTCTTCTCAACGTGAGGGAAATAAGAGCTTCACGATTCCAGGAAGAATTAATGAAACATGCCCATCAGGCTCCCAGAGAAGGGACGCTGGGCTCAGCATTGGTTTAGCGTGGAGGAGGGGGCTGGCAACTGAGCAGGAGGGTGTGTAGCCCACTGGGGAGCTTGTTTCTGGAAACCCATGTGGATGTCTCTGTGCTGCTGTGGCCTTGGGCCATTCCCACAGTCCAGGTTCCTGGAGTGGGGGAGGCCACCCTGTGGAGCATCGTGGAGCTCACTTGGGGCCGGTCCTGGTTTCATCAAGGGCTGGATTCCCTTTGGGTCTGTGCTTTTCTGAGGTGGCTTTTGTATCTACATATCCTGTTTTAAATTCTTAAGCTTGTCTCCTGTTTCTCTTTCATTTAGCACCATGGTTCTCAAAGTGTGGTCCTTGGACCAGCAGATCAGACCCCAAAATTCTTTAGTCCCACCTCTGACACCCTGATTGAGTGTCTCTGAGGAGGGCCTGGAGACCTGTGTATTAACAGGCCTTCCAGATGATTCTGATGCATGGCCAACTGGGGACTCCTGCTCCAGTCCTTGTGTGCTGGACGTCTGCTCCACGCCTTGGCATCAGGCAAGTGTGTGGAAGACCCGTTTGTGTTTGAGCAGGTGCACAGGGCCGAACCATTTAGGGAAGATTCTGTGCAGGGCAGTAACTACAGGGAGCACCTGGGTAGGGGTGGCCGTCATACCTATTAGTACCTAATAGTGATGTTGATGGTAGCTAATTGAGCAAGTCCTGTACGCCAGTTACTCTGTCAAGAACTGTGCATTATCTCATTTTATTCTCACAGTGACCCCTAGGATGTAGTTACTCTTCCTATCCTTATTTTATGATGAGTAAAAGTGAGGCTTGTAACAAGTGAGTGACTCGCTCAAGATCACCGAAGTAGGTAGCACAGAGGACAGACACCTCAGCACAGATCTGTGCTGTCCCCAAAGCCTACACCTGGCCAGCAGGGGTCTAACCCACCTCTCGCTGGGCCCACACCCCTGCAGTCCCAGGGACAGCCGCTTTCAGAAACACCCAGTTTTCCTGTGTGGTGCTTGGGCTGGTTTGGTTGCCGTGTTGCAGTATAGATCTCTGTGAAGGGATTTCAGGCATGTTATCTGCTTTTCAAGGGTAACTTTATGCCTGGCCTTTGGTGACACAGTGGATAAAGTATTGACCCGGAAGGCTGAGGTCGCTGGTTCCAAACCCTGCTCTTGCCCAGTCAAGGCACATACAACAAGCTATGAACAACTAAAGTGAAACAACTATGAGTTGATACTTTATGCCCTGGCCAAAAGCAATAAATAAAATATTAAAAATAAAAAAAAACTTTAGAAGCCCAACTAAGACCCAAGAAAATGAAGTGAACTATTTTACATTTGAAATGCACTGTGTGTGGATGAGTGCCTATTATATTGGGCTGGGCATGTGGGTGCTTCATTAACATGAGCTAAACTGCTGGGACAGGCTGGCTGATTGATTCCCTTGCTGTGGCAACATCCTTCAGGAGGGACGGGGTCTCATGCGACCAGCACACGTCTCTGTGGAGTTTCCTCTTGCTATTAAACAGGCAGCAGTAACGATTTTATTTTATTTAAGGGGAGAAAAACATCCCTGGGCTGAGATTTAGAAGGCTTTATGAGGGCATGTGTGTGAGGTTGCTGTTTTATTTGGCTCAGCAGAGACACTTTCCAAATCAGGGGTCCCCAAACTATGGCCCACAGGCCACATGCGGCCCCCTGAGGCCATTTATCCGGCCCCCGCCGCACTTCCGGAAGGGGTACCTCTTTCATTGGTGGTCAGTGAGAGATGCAAAGCATGGCATCGCTCACATACAGTACTACTTCCAGTGACGTGGGATGCATGCCTCACGGCTCCGGAAGCACATCACGTCACTTGTTACATCTGGCAGTGACAAATATGGAACCGGACATTGACCATCTCATTAGCCAAAAGCAGGCCCGTAGTTCCCATTGAAATATTGGTCAGTTTATTGATTTAAATTTACTTGTTCTTTACTTTAAATATTGTATTTGTTCCTGTTTTGTTTTTTTACTTTAAAATAAGATATGTGCAGTGTGCATAGGGATTTATTTGTTCATAGTTTTTTTTTGTAGTCTGGCCCTCCAATGGTCTAAGGGACAGTGAACTGACCCCCTGTGTAAAAAGTTTGGGGACCCCTGTTCCAAATCTTTCCTTGCTGCCTCCAGGGTGACCAGTGAGTGAGGCTTTTCCACTTTTCTCCCCGGCTCTTACATCTCCAGGTAGGTGGGTCCCCTAGGACTCAGGAACTGGCCTTTTGATTTTACACCAGCCTCCTTCCCCAGCGGACATTGTCTAAGGATTTTTATTTGGCTTTTTTCTCCCCTTGGACCACAATTTTGCAATCTAGTCCTTGAAAGCATGTCACTTACTCCAGGGAAGAATCTGGCTCCATGCACAGTAAGCCACATCCATCTGCCTACATGGTACCCAATTCTCCGTCCACTGACTAGACATTTCCCAGATTTGTACTGGAGACATCCAGCAGCGAACTGCATTTCCCTGTGATTTCTCTTTCCCAATTAGCTTGTATCCAAGTTCCAATAATATATTAAGCTGAGAGCTTTTCTTGTTAATTTCCCCACAGAAAAGCAGTGGCAAAGCCACAGGGAGGCGGAACTTCGCCTAGGAACAGTGCTGAGCTCTGCTGTTCTTCCTTTCAAATCATCAGCTGCTCCCTGGGAGGATAACTTTTACATCTGGAAAGCTGTTGGAGTGTTAAGGACGTTGGAAACTGTGTAGCAGTATTAGTTAAGGGAGAACGATCTCTGGAGTAAACCTGATGAAGTAACTCTTGACATTTCTCTTATTACCCAATAGGCAGGTGCTCTCCATGGGGGTCGGGCATTTTCAGATTCAACTTTTGCATAAACCTCACTTTAGCGTAGTAAGAATCGACGCCCACTTATGTCCTGACACACACTGGTTTTACATCATTGTTTACCCATTCCCTGCCAGACAGACCTTCTGAGCTTTGACGGGACCTGCCAGCCACAAGTTCATCTTTTTGGTCAAATCATTACCTTTCCTTGTACAGCCTTTCAGATCTGAGCAATTCTTTGAACTCGGAGTGCATTTTATTTTGCTCATTATTTCATAAACATGTGTGGTAAAATAAGAATAATAATGGTGTTGAGGCTTAGGGCTCATAATGGTGGAGGTAACATTGGGAGTCATTAAGCACGCCCCAACTAGCAAATGATTTGTCTCAAATGGGTGGACATTGGAATTAAAATAGTCAACTGGGTATTCAATTGTGAGGAAAGAGAAAATTAAAGGGCACATATGAATTGCTGAAAAAACGCTATGAAAGGTAGCATTTTTAAATGATGTTGTTAGTAATTCATGATATTTTTCAATACTTGGGATCAGACATCCCGTCCTCTCTTATAATATATAGATGTGACCATTACACTTTTTACTCCCCCTGCCCCCACCATATTATAACTCTCCTGGGTTATACAGGGCTGCCCTTTTAATTGGGCAGCAGAATTTCATTCTTTCTCGCATTGGTCACAGATTTCCTTAAGCAGCCATAATTAGGAGGAAAACCGAGACATTAATGGAAATGGTGGCTTCCTCCTGTCTCCATCCTCTGTCCCCCTCTGGCCAGTCTGTACTTCCTAACCCAGCTTCGGTTTTCTCTGAAGCGCTTCATCACTAACCTTTGTATTTCACTGGTTGCTACCAGTAGAATATCAGCTCCATGAGGGTAAGAATTTTTGTCTAGACCAGTGTTTTCTCAACTTTTTTTCCTCCATTATCCCTCTTGGAAAGAGACACTTTAGACATATTTTTCCTAATTGTCCCCTCCCTGAAATTTTAATACTACAAACATACCATATGTTTATTTATGTGCTATATGTATACCTGTGCTTTATACACAAGAAGAGGAAGAATTTTTTTTCATCCTGCAATAACCAGTGTTCAGCCTTGGAGGAGCAGTGCTGCCCCCTTGAGGATGCACAGGTATACATATAGCACATCTAGACCTAATGCCAACAAGGGTACTCACTCAGAGCATAGTGGATGCTCCACCACAATAGCTCCCAAGTGTCTGTCCCTAAAATGCCACCATTTTTTGTTTGTCCGTGATGTTGTTGTTCCCACAGAGGCCAAACAAATGTGTAAAGAGAGTCCTTCTCACAGTTGCATCAGATCCTCATTCTTTTTTAAATCACCCAGGAGGAGGAAAGCCTTAATTGAGGGTCTTATTTAGACCTATAGATGGTTATCCTTGATGATCAATGCATAAACAAAAAGGCACTGCACGGATTTACTGAGTCCACTTAACTGGCGATTTAAGCTGTACTGCTGAAACTGACCTGTTTGGTGACAGAGGCCCCAACAGTGGCCTTACCCTAATAGAGGTTTTCCCATGTGCTCCAGAGCCGGGGAAGGAGCCACACAGAGGCACTTCAACCAATCTTAGCATGCTCTGGATTTGCCCAGGCACCTTGCATATTCTCAGACCACTTGAGAATCTGCAGCTTCTCTGTTCTTCCTCGTGGCCTCTGTATATGGCGTAATAAAAGCCAGCAATTTCTGTTGCATTAAATAAAGCAAGAAAACTGGAGGCTTCATGCTATGTGATGGGAATCCTATTAGAAGCAAGCCAGTTGGTGTGTGTCCTTTAAGCTGCCAGAGCCCAGGATGACCCTGTCAGACTGGAGGCTGACCAAGGCTCTCCCACCACACAGACAGCCCAGTGCCTGCAGCCTTGTGCAGGGGTGGGCGCCACTGTCCTTGAGATGCCTTGGTTGAGAAATCAGTGTTGTGAGAATTCCCAGAAAGGGGAGCATTCAGGCATCATTTTAGGTCTCTTGGGTTCTCCATAGAAATATTTCAGATGCTAATTTCCTTGGGGGAGAGGATTGATATTCACATTTACTTTTATACCAACAATTACAGAAAATATGAATATTCATGTCAAAATGAATTTAATTACAATCTAAGCAGATATCATGATGAATGATTCTGATAGTCTGACTGACCCTTTTGGCTATAATATGATAATAATGTTAAGTTTCTAAATTTTGGATTTCTTGTCACCTCAGTCATTGAGAGTGAATAGGCTTTGAATTTTTAATTTGCTTTGTTGGGGCAGAATCCTTGCAATGAGACTTGAGTGTGTTATATGATGTGAACTGCTTTGTAATTCTCTTTTTTGGAGGGATTAGAGATGTTGTTACATCTTCTAGAGTTCTGTCATAGCAGATGCACCTGTTGGTTTCTGATACTGGCCTGGACTTTTATAACATGAAGCCACATACTCTTCTTGCGATAAGGTGTCAAGGAACTGCAAAACTCTTGATACTGGTATTTCAAAAAGAAGAGCCAGGCCCCCTTTACCCATCCCTTCTGAGGAGAAAAAAAACCAAGAGAAAGAGATTATTAAAAGGGTTTGCCCTTAGTTAGTTAGTAGTTAATTATAATTTAACTATAAGAAGTTAGTAGTTAAATTATAATTAACTACTATAATTAAATATAAATTAACTACTAACTTCTTATAGTTAAATTATAATTAACTATAATTATAAGAAGGGCTGAGGCCACTACTTGCTAGACAGAGCAAAGAAGGTAGAACTTCTTTGAAAACTTCCTCTTCCCCTTCCCCTTCCTTAAGAATCTTTAGGAGACAATGTTTACATAACTTAATTAAAAATTCCATTAACTCTTTCTCTCCTCCTGGACTCATGAGAGTGACGAATACCTCTAGAGCCCACTTCCCTTGCTTGAAAAACCTGCATTCTGTAACATTTTATATGCTTTTTAATAATCATCCCCTTTGAAATTCTTTGTATGTATAAAACTTGTAAACTAAACAAGCGGGACTAGCTTATCCTAATAAGCTAGCTCCAACACTTTTAGCAAAGGTAATTTCATTTAGCTTCTCTCCTTATCCTAAGCTAAACATTTCATTTCCTGCTGTTGTGGCAACAGGGATAGGTGGTAGACCCTAGCCCCTCAGGGGCTTCGTTCTGTCACGACCAGAGCCACTCTAGCGCCTGGGGCAGAGGCCAAGGAGCCATCCCCAGTGCCCAGGCCATCTTTGCTCCAATGGAGCCTCGGCTGCGGGAGGGGAAGAGAGAGACAGAGGAAGGAGGGGGAGGGGTGGAGAAGCAAATGGACGCTTCTCCTATGTGCCCTGGCTGGGAATCGAACCCGGGTCCCCCGCACGCCAGGCCGACGCTCTACCGCTGAGCCAACCGGCCAGGGCCGAAAATGTCTTTAATATGTAAAAACATTTACCGCTATGCTACTGAGTTGAAATGTAAAACAACATTTACTGCTACTGTTTCAGGTATGTAAAACATTTATCACTACTATGTTATCTTATAGATTTAATATGTGGGAATGTTTTTCCTTTTAATAAATCCTATAGATAAATGTTGTAAGCTTATCAGTAAATGGCTTTTGTATCATGCTCCCCCTTATTTTCCCCCCAACCAGTATGTGATCATGTCTATATAACCAGCCTCAGGACTATGATTGAGGCTGCACGATTTGGGTTAGCTATACCCTGTGTAAGTCATATGTAGCCAGCTTATTAATAAATCTCCTTCTAAAATTTCTTCTGTATCCTGCCTTGGTGTCTCTATGTAACCCGGGGATTAAAGTATACTACTTTATAACATTCTTAGTAACCACAGGCATTTCTTGGTAATATGGTGGCTTTGGTTCTAGACTGCAGCAATAAAGCAAATATTGCAATGAGTGTATCAATCACTTGAACGTTTTGGGTTTCCCAGTGAATTTAAAAGTTACATTTCTACTATACTTAGTCTGTTAAGTATGTAATAACATTATGTCTAAAAGAACCATGTACAAACCTTAATTAAAAAGTACTTGACTGCTAAAATATGTGCACCATCATCTGAACCTGTTGCAAATATGGTGCAGGTAGGCTTGCTTGCTGGATGCAGGGTTGCTGCAGACCTCCAGTTGTAAATGTAAGAATGAGATGGCACTCAAACTCCAGGTGTGCAGGCTTTATTAGAAGAGAAAGACCTGCCGGGGCACTTCTCTGAAAGAAGGGTCCCAAAAACAGACTGAGGCAAATTTTATAGGGTTGGGGATAAGCAAGGGTGTGCTGGTATGTTCGGCTTTCTGAATACTCTTCCTTGGAGCAATTGACCAACTTCCTGGAACCCCTCTGTCCCAGGGGCGATTATCTGGTAATTAAGGGTGGGGTCAGGCAGCCAAGCAAAACAGCAAAAGGGCAGTTGTAATTCCTGTTAAATTCATGTGTCTATCACTTCTCAACTCTGTGGTTACATATAAAAGAAAGGTAGTAATTAATTTTATAATATATGGTGAGGGGTGACAAGGAAAAAGAGGAGAAAAAATTGTAAAATTATTGTTTTTTTCTGGAGAGAACTCAAGAAGAGAACCTTGCCAAACCAAATCCCTCATCCAGTTAAGGAGGTCATCAATTTCTGTGCTGTGAGGTCTGAACCAGGAGATGTCTTCGAAAACCTGAGTGAGGAAGTAAAAAAATCTTGTGAAGTAATAATTGTTAGTTGCTTGCTGCGAGAGCTGAGTGGACAGAGTGACATGGTGATACATGGTCTCCTGGATGAGCTTCATGAGATGTGCTGGTCTGGTTCCTCTTGAATGGGAGGACATGTGGAGATTTTTAGAGACAGGGAACCTGTTGGTGTAAGTTTTTAGAAGAACTGAATATGTGTGGTTTAAAAGGAAGGAGGTTTGGAGAACATTCAGGAGGGAACTTCTTGGTTGAGGGGCAGCTTCTTCCTGCTGTCATCCCTACCTATTTGATATTTCCCTTGTGAAGTTCTCCTTGGGGTATTGGGGAATAGGAGTGTAGGAGCATTTTATTGTAGGTAATTCTAGAGATTTATCTCATCCAGGCCTATAGGAACTTGATAAAGAAGGGGGCAGGTAAAGCCAGTATCCAGGGCCACCATCACAGCCGCCCGGCCCATGCAGGTTCGCATTGGATTCAGACAGTCAGTAAAAAACAACGGAGCCAAAAACTGACGGGCCATTCTAGCTTGCACCTGGCGGGCAAGTAAAAACACACACTGGGCTCCAAAACCCACTCACATTCAGTGCTCACAAAGCTACTGACTTATCCGAGTTTCCTAGAATCAGAGGTTTCTAGCTCACCAGACTTATTCACCTCTGTTCCCCATCTCCTTCCTTCTCCCTGCACAAACTCTGCACAAACTGGCTTCTCACTCAACACTCCGCCATCTTGGCTGCTTCTCCTGGCCTCCTCCACGTGGCCTTTCTCTGCTCTCTGCTCTCTAATGCTGATCTCAGGAACCAAGAGAGCAAGCTCCCGTTCTGCCCTCATTTTATAATGTAGAAATCAAAACCTTTAATCCAATATACAAAATAGGGAAGTCTCTAATACAAAGTCACTTATCTGAGGCATGATGGGATTGTACCACCCCACATCAAAAAGGGTGGGAAAGGCTTAGTCCTAAAACCAAGCCCCAGGCTACAAGGATCCTGCAATATGTAGGTCATCTACATATTGTAAGAGAGTACTAGTTTTGAGGTTGCATGCTTTTAAATCCTGAGCTAGTGCCTGCCAAAACAGGTATGGGTTGTTTCTGAACCCCTGGGGTAAGACAGTCCATGTAAGTTGCTGGGCTGCATTAGTGTCTGGGTCAGTTTAAATAAAGATAAACAGAAAGTAAGCGTCAGGGTGTAGAGGAATGGTAAAGAAGGCATTTTTGAGGTCTAGGACCGTGAAGTGAATGGTGTTTGAGGGAATGTGTGACAATAAAATGTAGAGATTAGGGACTACTGGATGGAGGAGAATTACTGCCTCATTGATTAGATGTAAATCTTGTACGAGGTGATAAGCCCCTGCAGGTTTTTGAATAGGAAGGATTGGGGTATTGCAGGGAGAGTTTGTGGGGATGAGTAAGCCTTGATTTAAGAGGTGGCTCATTATTAGCTTAAGGTCTTAGAAACAGAAACAGTTACACATTAAACAAAGATTTTATATACAAATTACGAATTAAGGAATTTAAATGAATGTGTTTTACTTGTTTCAATTAAAATTATACTAGACAGCCTGACCAGGCGGTGGTGCAGTGGATGGAGTGTCGGACTGAGATGTGGAGGACCCAGGTTCGAGACCCCAGCTTGAGCGTGGGCTCATCTGGTTTGAGCAGGGCTCACCAGCTTGGACACTTGGACCCAAGGTCGCTGGCTCGAGCAAGGGGTTACTCGGTCTGCTATAGCCCCATGGCCAAGGCACATATGAGTGAACAACTAAGGTCTCACAATGAAAAATTGATGATTGATGCTTCTCATCTCTCTCATTCCCATCTGTCGGTCCCTATCTATCCCTCTCTCTGACTCTCTCTCTGTCTCTGTAAAAAAAAAAAAAAAAAAAAAAAAAAAAAAAAAATATATATATATATATATATATATATATATATATATATATACTAGAGATATTTTCTGACAAACAAAGAGACAAGATGGATTACTTACTCACATAGCTTAATATACAATTCTGCTTTTTTAAATTTTTTGAGATGGCAGGGAGTTGCCAGCATAGAGGGGAGGAAGAGAGAAAGCAGACGGATGGACAGTGTGAATAGCTGGATGGAAAGAAGGAGGGTCAGAATCTGCAGGAGGAGGAGAAGGAGGAGGTTAAAGTGGTGGTGGTGGTGCCATGTGGTTAGAGGAGTCAAGAAGATTTGGAGCTCTGAGGAGAGGGGAGAGGACGAGGGGTAGTGAAAGGCATAGTCAGTCTTTGAGGAGGGAGAAGGATGGATCAAAGAAGAAAAAGAGACAGAGCCGCCCATCTGTAAGGAGAGAGGAGGGGCTTAAGAACACAGTGGAGAAGGGAGGGTCCTCCGGCCAGCAGGGGAGGAGAAAGAGAGACTGGTATTTGCAGGTGAATGAGAAACAGGATCCTGTGAAGGGAGGGGGCTTTCTGAAGGGAAGAGACTCAAATGGAAGAGATTTGCAGAGGGACCAAAGAAGGGTCCTGAGAGAGGGGTGCCCCCAGGGGTCAGGCAGGAGGGGGAGAGAGTTGGGAGTCCATGGAGAAGGAAAGATTAGGAGCAGAGGTTTTAGGTGAGGTTTCTTTGGCCAAAAACGGCCTGCGTGTAGAACAAGCAGCACAGAAATTAAGGACAGGAGTGAAGGGAGAAGAAAAGCCTGCACGTAAGGAATCTCTGATGCCCTCCCTGTCCGGTGGCAAATGTTGTCAAGATCTCTTAGGATATTGTAATGGTAGTAGAAAGCAAGCTAGCTAGGTGCCTAGACTTTCGAGGAAGTCCGTAGAAGCAGGCCGCTCAGAGTAGAAACCTCCCAAACTGTGAACCCCAGAGAGTAAAATGAGCATCCTGAAGGAGTGGAGGAGTCCCGAAGGAGTAGAGGAGTAGTCTCTGAGGCCTGAGATTGGGAGGAGTCCATGTTTTGAGGGGAGTCTGGCTGCACGGTTGGGACTGGGAGGAGCCCACAGTAGAGGAGACTGGTGAGAGAAGGGGGCGTCCCTGCCTCCAGTCACAGTTCTGAGAGGAGAAAATCTCCGTAGAAAGAGAGTCTCAGACAGGAGCTCGTCACCCCAAGGCTGAGATCCCAGGACGTAGGAGAGGGGCCTGGCTAGGTGTGCCTAGACTTTCGTAGAAGTCCATAAAGGAGTAGAGGCAGACCACTCGTAGATATGGGGTCCGAAGTAAAAACCGTCCAACCAGGAAGGGGTGTTTTTAGAGAGAAATTTGGAGGCCAACTGGGGAAGGGGAGGGAGAAAGTCCTTACCTCCTGATCCGGCAGGGGTTCAGGACAGGGGCGGACTGCCAGTCACTCAACCACACTCACACAGCCGAACAAAATCAGGGAGTTAGCCCGGATGAGCTGCCGTTGTCCACTGCTTCCCTGGTTGTAAGTTCAGTCGGCAAGGGGATCATCCAGGCAGCCACTACCCTGTCCCGGTTTTCAGCACCAGATGTACGAATGAGATAGCACTCGAACTCCAGGTGTGCAGGCTTTATTAGAGGAGAAAGACCTGCTGGGGCACTCCTCCGAAAGAAGGGCCCCAAACACAGACTGAGGCAAAATTTTATAGGGTTGGGGATAGGCTCGAGCAAGGGTGTGCTGGTATGTTTGGCTTTTTGAATACTCCTCCTTGGGGCAATTGACCAGCTTCCTGGAACCCCTCTGTCCCAGGAGCGATTGTCTGGTAATTAAGGGTGGGATCAGGCAGCCAAGTGGAACAGTAAAAGGGCAGTTGTAATTCCTGGTTAATTCATGTATTTATCAGTAAAAACAAAAAAACCCACAATATCTGCAAAGCACAGCAAAACAAGCTATGCCTGTGTAGCTGATTGGCCATAGTCCTTAGGATGGACAGAAGTTAAAAAGATGTGTTTATTGGAAAGTGTTGAAATCAGACATTTAAAATGGAAATTTCCAAGGCAACAGGCTATTTGGAGGAAACTTATGGTGACTCCTTTTTATAATCGAGTGTCTCTCCCTATATATGTTTCCACATAGATATTAGGACTTACATCTCAATTTTTCTACAAGTGAGGCATACCTGTCTAACTATCTCTTTGGCTGCTGTTTTACTGGAGTGGGGTGTTAAGTGAGTCATGTTAAAATAGAATAAGTGAAAAAATGCTTTGAAAATATAGGTTGTAAGTCAAACATCTTACTAATAAACAAAGTTGGGAGAATTTTCCCCTTGAATCTCATTTGGATGTTACGTTTTTCTGCTCTGAGACTGACTTGGATGGTTGAGTCAGCATCAAGACCAGCAGCATTCACTCAGTCACTCACTTGCTTGAATGTGCTCTTGGTGACCGTTTGCTAGGTGCTCTTGGTGACTGTGTGCTGGTGTCTGCAAGGTGCTGGCAGGGCAGAGATGCATGAACTCAGTCCTGGCCTTCAGTGTCCTCGCAGTAGAATGGAGACTGTCGTGTAGTCCAACTGTTAGTTACGCTAGGCGGCAGTGGAGGTCACTGTGGTTAGAAGACTAGATTTAGGTTGTCAGCCCTAAGTGACCTCAGCCAAATGACTTATTCCACTGAGACTTAGTTTGTTCATCTTTAAAGTGGGGTTAAAAGTAGTACCAACATCACAGAGTTCCTCAAGAATTAAATAATTTAAACCATGCAGAGTATAGTGCCTGGCACCTGGCGATGCCCAGATGAGGATGCTTTGCTAGGTGCAAAGACAGGTGCTGTAGAGAATGACTCACCACGCACGCAGGGACATGCCACCAGGTAGGGCAACTCAAATGAAAGGGTCCACTGCATGCCCACAGAGAAAATATGGAGAACACATTGTCTTCCCCCACAGACTTACCAGAATAGCACTTTCGGTGAATGAGGAGGTCAGTGTGGGATGTGCAGACATGATTTTCAAGGTGTTTGATTTTGTTCTTCACTGCTCTGTCTTTGTACCTTCATCTTCTTCGTGTCCCCCCAACACTAGCTCTTACTGCTTTGCCCAGCAACACCAACCCCAACCTCAACCTCAACCTCAACCTCAAGCTCCAGGATCAAGAGATGCAAATGACCTCACTCAGTGAGGACCAGGAGTTTAAACTCTCCCAGAAGCTGCTGCTGAAGCAGACAGAAGGCTGGCTGTGCTGCCCCAGGCAGACAATCTTCACCAAGAGTCTTCAAGGCTGTGTCTCTGTAAAGGTTTTCTCTTCCCGGTGGCTTCTTCAAGACCTGCTCAGTTGTAGGAGGCAAAGCAACTTTGAAGATAGGATTGGTACCCTATAAAATCATCTTGTCTCTCAAGGAAAAAGCTGCACTAGGTTACCTTCTAAATAGAGATCTTCTCCGGGGCTGAGACCTCAGCTTCCTAGCTGAGCATTGACAGCACAGATTGACAGGCATTTGTTGGATGGATGAATGGATGAATGAATAATTCCTTCATGATGAGGTATAGAACGTTAAGTAGAGGCGCTGTGTTATTGTTCCTTCACATCTGTGTGTATTTCTGGTAATAAGGGATATTTTCTGATGGAATTTGACCTGGGATTTTGTTTGGCAGTATTTTGAGCTTCTATTCATTTGGAGAAGAAAAGACAGAATTCTTTTTTTTTTTTTTTTTTACAGAGAGAGTCAGAGAGAGGGATTGACAGGGACAGATAGACAGGAACGGAGAGATGAGAAGCTTCAATCATTAGTTTTTCGTTGCACGTTGCGACACCTTAGTTGTTCATTGATTGCTTTCTCATATGTGCCTTGACCGCGGGCCTTCAGCCCACCAAGTAACCCCTTGCTCGAGCCAGCGACCTTGAGTCCAAGCTGGTGAGCTTTTGCTCAAACCAGATGAGCCTGCGCTCAAGCTGGCAACCTCGGGGTCTTGAACCTGGGTCCTCCAGATCTCAGTCCGACACTCTATCCACTGTGCCACCGCCTGGTCAGGCAAAAAGACAGGATTCTTAATTGATGCAAGTTTTACCTTCATGAATTTAGAAATGTGATTCCTGGAATGATGAATTCCCCTTCTAGAAAAAACCAAAAACACTTATCTCTACAAGTGCCAATTCCTGTCTCATTAGGCTCGTCTTTGCCATGGATATATATGCCTCTCCCTGGGGTAGGCCCTGTGAAGGTTGGAGATACTCTTTCATTTTCCAGTCTCTGCCTCCCCCAAATCAGCTCTAGCTCTCACTAGTAAGAGTTAATATTTAATGAAAGGACCTTGGAGACGTCCACTTGCCAGAAGCCTGCTTGCTTACCGCTCTGCAAATAATTTTGCATGAGTGATTCTTATACTCTTAGCATCATTATTCCTGTCCACACAAAGAACACAGTGTATTTGTATAAACAGGCCACTGGGCAGATTGATAGGGTGATGATAGCATTTCCCAGAGGCTGATTTGTCAGCAGCCATCTACTTTGGCGAGAGTCCAGGTGAGCTTCCAGGGAAGGAAGCCTTGTGTCCTATAGGTTCCTTCCGAAGTGCCTCCCAGACGTTCCCCTCACCTAGGGCTGGCAGAAGGAGTGCCTTGGAGGGACTCTGGCTTTCCTGACTGCCCCATTTCTGCCCCCTTGGAGCTGCCTGGGTACTGCTTCCTTCCTTGCTGGTGATCTGGGGTATCTCTGTGCCTGCTTCCACCCAGGCCCCCGGCGGCTGGGTGCCTGCTCCTGAATTCTGGAGGCGCTGTCTAGGCTTCCCCACTGCCACTGCTGACGAGGTTCTGAGGGCTCCCCCTCACCTTTTGATGTAGCTGATCTGCCTAATTTGTCAAAAATAAAGGAGAAAACCTATTCCCTCCAGAAAGAATGAAATGAGTTGTGTTATTATTCTTTTGTTTAATTCATGAGTTTTCTGGGATTTCCGGCTCAGATATTTGTTAGCTTGAAAGAAAAGTGAATTTTTCAGCTTTACAAATGATTCAGTTCAATTAGAAGTAAGCAGAAATGCTGTTCTATGGTGAGCCTTTGGTCAGATGACTTGTAATAGCTGAGAACCAGGTGTTAGGGCTAGAATTGGTACATTCTCCTTCTGGAATTTGATAATGTGGTCATCTGAGGTATCTCTCTTCTACGGTTTATCTCCGAGCTGTTAGAAAATGCCTTGTCCTCACCGTCAGCCTGCTAGACTGGGAGTCAGGAGACCGAGGTGTTAGTTCCAGCTCATACTCACAAGCTATGTTTACTTAATTTAAACAAATCGCATCCCTCTGATTCGATTCGGTTTTCCTGGCAAAGATGAAGACAAAGGATCAGGTTTCATCGTGAACTCGGATTAGTTAGAAATAGATCTGTGGTCCTAAGTCAGAGGGGAAATACTCTGTGATTGATTAGCCATGTCTGCTGCCAGACTGGAAAGGCTGAGTGGTGGCATCCCTGAGCCAGGTAATGTTAGAGCCCCTTCTACTTCTGACATCCTCACCCTAGGTAGTAGCATCAGAGTTGGCGTGGGGGTGGGGTAGGGGGGTGGGAGGGATTATACGAGTGAGAGAGTACAGCATAGTGGACAGGAGTGCAGTTAGAGCCATGTGGCTGGATTTCCACCCCTTACTAGCTATGGTACCTTGGATAAAGTACTTATCAGCTCTAAGCTCCAATTTCCTCATCAACAAAAGGAAAAGGATGTTGTGAGGTTTGAGTCAGGCATTTTTAAGTGCTTTGCACAGTAGGTGATCAATAAAAATGCAATTGGTCTGTTATTACTAATGCAAGAAACGTGGCTAGTACTTCCTCCAGTGAGAGTGGCCGACTGCCAGGCAATCTTTATTTCTAAACTGTGGAGGATCTGTCCACGTTGCGGGTGTGGCCAACACCGCAGAGCGGTATGGAGGAGTCATGGCCATCCTTGGAAAGGAAATCCCATCTTCACACAGAACAAACACATGAGCTAGGTAGAAGGGATCCCAGAGGTCACGTTTTTCAGACAGGAACATAAACCAGACCTTTCCCCTCCAGAGTGGGGAGGATCTTGTCCTAGCTCACAGGGTGAGGTGGAGGCCAAGCGGGTCCTGTTATCAAACTCTAGCACGTCCTTGCCCTCTGTCTCTCTACCCTGCTTGGCGATGCCCAGCTCTGTAGCCCTGCAAAAGAGGAGGAGGCACCTCTGTGTGCTCACTCAGGGCTCTTACCATTGCTGGCTCTGGGGGACAATTTAAAGGGAAGCCATGTGCTGCTTTGTAGTCACTGGAAGCATATTTATTTATTCATTATGTTTGAGAAGAGCCTCCAGTACCGGAAAGAAATGCTTCAGTCAACTGAGTTTTATTTTCATTGTCGGTTTATCTTGTTTCCCTGTGGCTTCCCACAGGCCTCCTGTCTTGTCTCTTCCTAGTGTCAAGTCTCAACTCTTCTGCAGAATGACACCTCAGAATCTCACCTTCTAACCCCCCTTCTGCCATCTGAACTTCCTCTCCCTGCCCTTAAGCCCACAAACTCCTGCCTGATGCTGTTTTGAAAAACACACATCCGAGCACATCATGCCTCCGCTGAAAACATGGCTCCTTGTGCCCTTCTGCACCCTCCCCTCCCCTTCCCATGCCCCCAGTACAGGCCTACCGAGCTGCATGCTCCAGGTGCTGGGCCTCTGCCCATGCCTTCCTCTCCCCTTGGAGGGCCCTTTCCCCACTCCTTTCCTTATGATTTCCTGTGGATCCCCAAAGGCAGCCCAAATGTTACCTCAAGCATCTCTGGGCGGAATTGGGGGGGGGGGCTTTGATCTGATCTACTCTCTACACTCATTTCATATATATGATATATATATTGTTTGTTTGTTTTTAGCAAGAGAGAGAGAGAGAGAGAGAGAGGAACAGACAGGAAGGGAGAGAGATGAGAAGCATCAACTCGTAGTTGCATCACTTGAGTTGCTCATTGATTGCTTCTCATATGTGCCTTGACCGGATTGGGGGTGGGGGCCCCCAGATGAGCCAGTGAGCCTTTGCTTAAGCCAAAGACCTTGGGCTCCAGCCAGTGACCATGGATGGGGTCATGTTTGCGATCCCATGCTCAAGCCGGAGACCTCAGAATTTCAAACCTGGATCCTCAATGTCTCTGGTCAGCGCTCTATCCACTGTGCTACTACCTGGTCAGGCTGTTGGTTTGTTTTTAACTATTATATTACGTGATCCTTGAAGGAAATAATGCTATACTATACAATTCTTTATTCACTACCGTTTGTATGGTGGCTGTTCTGGAGTAAGTATTTAATAAATGTTTGAATGTCTAACTGAATGAACTCTTAATAGCTACCACTGGGCCATCTACAAATTATCTCATCTCACTACCTGGAGATCCTTGTGTCAATTAGGGTTCCCATTTGAGAGCAGAGAAACCTGAGGCCAGAGATAATAAGTTTTCTGCAGGGCACTGCTAGTTAGTAAGTGATGGAGTAAGGATGTGAGATTCCAGATCCCCTACTCCTTATTTATGGGGAATGAAAGTCACAAATGATGACCAGCCTTTATCCAACATGGTCTTCCCCTGCCAAATGGTATCACCCATTCTACTCACCTGTCTGAGTCCTCCCTGTCGTCTAGGGTCGACTTCAGTGCCCCGTCCCCCAACCATGCCTTGCCTTGCCCTGTGCTCACCACTCACTCCAGAAATCACTTTATAGGGAGCATTTTGTGCTGAGTCATCTTTTCATTTTGCACTTCGGTGTGCCACTTGGGTCATTTGCTCCTGTTAGGAGGGGGGCCCATTTTGAATTTGAATTTGAATTAGCTCCTGCTCGGCCAGTTTTTTTTTTTTTTTAATTTTTTTTTTATTTATTCATTTTAGAGAGGAGAGGGGGAGACAGAGAGAGAGAGAGAGAGGAGAGACAGAGAGAGAGAAGGAGGGGAGGAGCTGGAAGCATCAACTCCCATATGTGCCTTGACCAGGCAAGCCCAGGGTTTCGAACCGGCGACCTCAGCATTTCCAGGTCGACGCTTTATCCACTGCGCCACCACAGGTCAGGCCTCGGCCAGTTTTTGACCTTGCACCAGCTGCTGACCTCTTTAAATCTGGGTGGTTCTATTTGTAGACTAGCGAGTTAGGTGTTCCCAAGAACTTATAGCTAGCCTAGTGTCTGGGGATGCACCTCCAAAATGAACCCTCGTTTGTCAGATCAGAAATGTGCAGTCACCCCAGAGATTCTTTGTTTCCAAAGCTGCAAAGTTTGACTAACCCAGAACATCCCACCACAAACGCTGCCTGTGAGAGGGGTATGAGCCATATTGGTAGGAGGTGAAGGTATGGCCTGAAGCAGACTTCCACAAACCTCAGATTCCTTTGAAGCCTCAGGTTTCATCTTGAAAAATTCATACATATTTTGAATTCTATTCCTATTCTGAACTCTATTCTGTTCCACCCACAGATGTCTGTGTTTATTTTGGTATGTAAATTTGTAAAATTACCACCATGAAAATTTACATTCCAGGAAGGTGCTCTCATCACCGCAGCTCTAATGTCTATTGCTCTTGGGAAACGGTGGTACTCTGGCTTTCTCTCTGGTCCCCAAGGGCTTGTTTGATGTGGCCTTCTCCAGGTGAGCGGGGGAGTCTGATCTCAGGGGCCCTGCAGAGAACGGCTCAAAAGCCTGACCTTGGTGGAGGGTGAGGTCAATAAGGGGAAGAGACTGCTTAGAAGGCAGTTCACCTCTTTGCCTAGGAGGAAACCAGATACTCGACCATTGATGGGAGGAATAGAACCGTTTTCTATAGGTCCCAGAGGAAAAAGTATATGCGAAGCTTGGTTCTCTGCACATAATAAATGTTCAAAGATGTTTTCTCTCACTGAAGGTACAGACCATGCGCCCCCCCCCCCACATGCTCATATGCATTCAGCGCCTTTAGCACACAAGGCTTTATCTTTCAGTTGCATGAGTCACAGTGCTTGCTAATGCTTAGTACATGGTATTCCTTTGGTCTGCACCTATTAAGGAATAAATATTTCTTTTCCCTTGGAATGGAAACATTGAGTTTGTGTGTGTGTGTGTGTGTGTGTGTGTGTGTGTGTTTTAATTGGGATAGGACGTGCTAATTAAAACATATATTTGCATTGCAATGGGATGTTTCCACAACATAATGATCATGATTTAATGTGCTGTGAATTCTGCTTCCCATCATCTTTTACTCAGATGCTGACTTCCTTCAAAATTCAGCTCAGGTACAGTTTCCTCCTCAGGCCCCAAACATCTCTCCCTCCACTGCCATTTGCCCTTATCTCTTGTGTCCTGAGACCTGCACTCAGTGTGTGAGGTTTGTGTTTGTTGATCTTTCTATGTCTTTGTCTTTATTACTCCTCCTAATTGGTTTGAGGGTATAGGTGCAGCCAACTAGACGTGCGTGTTCAGTCAGGCACGGGGCGTTTAGTTGTTGCTGAGCGAGCGAAGCATGCCAGACTCTAGGGAAGCAGCAAACCCGAGAGCATGACCCCTCCTTTCAGAGAAACGAAACCATTGCCCCTCCGCAGCCGCGCTCAGTCCTCTGGGAGTGACTGACTTCCCAGTGTCTGCACAGCCCAGGGCAGCAGCATTGGAGAAGGGCTCTGGGCTTGGTTCAGACAGACTGGGGTTGAAATTCTGGCTCCACTGTCATGACCTTGGCCAACTTGTTTCTCCTCCCTGAGCTTGAAGTTTTATCCCTTTGTGAAATAGGAACAAAAATAATTCCTCTTTCATAGGTTGGGAAATTAATTGAGATAACACAGTGCCTGGTTCAAAGCAATAAATAATAGTAATTTTTAAACTGTTTACTTTTATTTAGAAATATTTGAGCTCCTTTTATGTGATAGATTTCTGAGTGGCTGTCCTGCTAAGTATTGGGGTATGCGTGTACATGGCAACAGAGCTTCTTGCCCTCAAAGAGCATTTTTCTTTGGTCTCTGTTTCCTGGTGCTGATATAAATTGGATGCAGACTTGCGTGAACTCACGTTATGTGTTATAATATATGAAATTATCTTAAATATGTGGCTTTTTGCACATATTTACCATTCTTTTTGCACATAAATACTGCTCTTATATTAGGAAGAGAATGAGTTAAAATGATAACACGAGGGTAATACGAGGGTCTGAGACCCTGCTGCCTGCAGCTGCAGCCCGTCAGGAGGAAGGTCATTGTCACCGCAGTAATGACCTCTCTTCCAGGTATGTGTGTCACACCCTCCCCTTGGAGCCTGCCGGCATTCTAAGAAGCAGGCATGGCCATCCGCTGCACCGCTGGGGAGCCAGGGCCCATCAAGATCACGGACTCAGTGGAAGTCATGTGGTCAGTGAATGGCGAAGTGGGGACTAGACCCTGGCCTCCTGCTTCTTAATCTGAGCATGGTGCTTAGGAACTCGGAGTCTGGAGGCACCCACTGGAGTGACATAAGTTGAGCTGAAGTTTTGTTACCTGTAGAAAGGGATCTAGCAAATACTTGATAGAGGTTTGATGGAGATGAAATGAGAGAACATCATTACTCTGCACAAAGTTTGGCTTATAAGTCTGGGCATAAGCCATTGTTAGTGCTGTCTTCAGTATGGTGATGCGGGGAATCTGGGAGAACCCCTGGGTGGGAAACCTGTTTCTGCAGCTCATTGTGTGACTTCAGTTTAGTTGCTTATTTTTGCTAAGGCTCAGAGTCCTCATGAGTGAAAGGGGACAGCCCTAGTTAGTGCATGTGGTGCAAGGAGCAAGTGCCCAGGAAGGGCTGGTTATCCCGAGACGAGGATGATGTCAATGATCGTGCTCTGCCTCCTCCCTATGCTTTCCTCCTTACCAAGAGTGAAACTCATGGCTGTGTGCCCAGACTCGTGCGCTTTTGTAACTTCTAGCTGCTGCCTTAGCGGGCTCCCACCCTCCTGAAAGGCCCCTCCATGGGGTGCAGAGGCTGTGGCACTGCATGGGAACCAGGGCTCACCGCCTTGACTCCAGCCCCACTCAACGCTCACCTCCGGATGCAGCAGCCAGAGTCTGGCAGGCCGGCGGCAGAGCCCGGGGGAGGTGCCCTGCCCCTTCCTCCTTCAGTGGACAGCACAGTGTCCTGACCAACCCATCACCGGGAGCTGTTACTGTGCACACAGAGCTGAGCCTCGGCCCTTGCCTACTGCGAGAAAGCTCAGAAACACAAGCAAATATGACAACACACAAAATCCATATTCAAGAAATTTTGGAAATGTAGCCCAACAGCATTAGACTCCTTGCCCCTGGCCCAGGCCTCCTAGTCTTCCATAGACTCAACAGGTAACCACGGGCTGCTTCCCTGACCAAGAGGAAGTTGTTAACCAGGCACTGTGCAAGCGATTCAGGCCAAGGCTGATGAGAGATTCCTGATGCCTGAACAGCCACTGCTGAATTCACGGTGCCTGGCACAATGTGTATATATTCAGTATGCAGTTGTTGAGTGAAGAGGAAATTTAATCCTAAAAGGATTGTTGTTCGAAGGGGTGCTGAGAAACCATACCATCAGCATTATGTTAGTTACAACGTGTGGCATACTTATGTGCCAGGCAGTGCTAACACCTCCTGGGAATCGGCACTGATCCTTAGCAATGCCCATATTGAAGTAGGTGCCGTCAGTCCCTTCATTCACACTGCGGGGCCTGAACCTCAGATGCTTAGTGACTTGCTTCAGCTCAGGCAGCTCAGGGCTTGTGGAGGTGTAGAGCTGAGATTCGTTTAACTTTGAAGATCTTGCTCTGAACTCTCACACTAAAGTGTGACCCAGGGTCATGGGAGTTCGTGTCGGGTTGTAGTCCCATACCTTTCTGGGCCTCAGTTTCCTCATCTTTAGAGAAATAACACCGGAGTGGGGCTTGGAAGGTCCCTTCCAGAGCTGTCATGCTCGATCTGCTCTCTCTCTGGGAGTCAGGTGTGCATGGGCTGAGCACTGACCCACGCTTGTCTCTGGCTGCGGGGGGCGGGGGGGGGGGGGAGGCTGTGCTTCCAGATTGCTTCAGCTCACTGGTGAGAACCACAGCTTGCTGGTGTGGACGGACTACCAGTGGGAATGAACAGCCTCGGGAGTGGGCCCAAAACGCCAATCACATCATGCAGGCCAAGCCAACTGGCACTTGCTATCTCTGGGTCATGCTATCTCTCTTCCCTATCTGGTATAAAACAGGTTGGGGAAGAGAAATAAGATTATTAGAAGATGAATGCTATAACATGGAACCCTGGGCAAGCCTCTGTGTTCTCTCTCATGCCTCCTTGAGTTAACAAACAGAGTTGCTAGGAGGCTCTAAAAAATATAATTCTGTGACTCTTAAACAAAAGTGATCATTAGAAAGTATTTCAGAAACAAGTACACCTGACTCAGTGGAAGATGGGATGTTGCTGCAGAAGTCCCCTGATTAGTTCACTCAGTTCTGGCCTGGGCAGTAACAAGCTGGGGGCTCTGCTTCTTCAGACCACTCCATTTTCGGTATTTCTTTGAGATGAGTTTGTATAAACTGTGGCCCAGTTTCTTTGGCTAGTGTATGAATGTGTGTGTGTGTGTGTGTGTGTGTGTGTGTGTGTGTGTGTACGCATGTGTCTATTGTCTGCGTAAAAGAATAAAGGATGTTCACAGAACATAGAATGAAACTGAAACTCACAAAGCTGTTGTCTCCCATCCCTTTGCTTAATTGTTTGATGTCTAACAGGGTGAAAGTGTCACTCTCAAATTCTGTAGAATTGGAAATGCTTGGCAAAAATGGGCTACTGTGGGTCATATATTTGGTTCCATGCTCTTTCAGTTCTCAGCTTTGGAACAAAAAAATCAATATCAAATCTAGTTGTGTTGGCAAACACAAGTTTGAAAAGGCTACAGTGGAACACAGAAGGCAGTAAAAGTTCTTGAGTCTGAATGCCCAAGAACATACGATGTGGATTTATTACATTTAATGTTTGAAAGAGTTTTTATTTCCTGCATTTCTTATGGTTTTATATTTGTGTACAAACTGTATTATGTGCATCGTTTTAAATTCAGAACCCATAACCATATGCTAATTGACTATTTGAATCAATTTTCTACCTTCTACTGTAGCCTGGCCATTCTGGGGCTGGAGGGCTGGGTTCTTGTTTTGTATCTGATTTGACTGACACTGGGACTGAACTCTCAGGGGGCCCATAATGGAGGCAAAGCAGTATGTGGTTAGTCTGATTCAATCAAGCCCAGCGCCTTCTCATCTGTCACACAAACCACTCTGGCGGTTCTTGGCTCAACAAATTATTATGAAAATGGTTTCACATTTTCTGCCAATGTATGTTGCCTGCTTCCAACTTTGGGAAGAATATTTACAGTGTTTCTATCAGTTTGAGTCATATCGGAGCAAAATCAAAATATCTCCGTATCTACTTACATTTAGAAGCCATTCATTTTGAGCGTGGGGGCCACGCAATGCAGGCTCTGCTGTGGCCTGGTTATTTAGGGCTTTGGCAGCCTTCATAGCTTGGAATTACCTAATGGAAAATGTACGTATTTTGGAAGTTGAAAATAGTAAACACTCTTTGCGAGTAACTCTTACCATGGTGTGGGATTTGATATTGAAAGGGAGAGAAAGTTATTGCTGCCACATTGAGGAGTCTATGTATGGAATTTTTATTTATTTATTTTAGGCCAGCTCATCAGGTTGAAAGGAGGAAATAACGTTTATTGAAAGGGCTCTTTGAATTCTCACAGCAACCCTTTGAACCGTGTTATCAGCACAGTTTGTTAATGAGGAGATGGAGGTGGGAGAGGACAGGAAACCTGCTGATGAATGTCCTGATGGGAAGGAGTGTAGCTGGGTCTCCCACTCTGGCGAAGCTCCGCCCACAGCCCAGGCTCCTTTTTTGACCTGCAGGTAGGATTCTGGGAAGTTTTATTTCCCCTTTCACAGAAGCAAAATGGAGTTATCTCTCCCGACTGTGAGTGCGACGTGGGCACTACTTTTTTATTTCTTTTTACTTTTAAAAATTACATTTATTGGACTAACGTTGGTTAATAACTAGAAGTTTCTGGTGTACTTGATAAAATGATACTGTTTATTGTGTGCTCAGCACCCGGAGTCTAGACTCCTTCTATCACCATGCACTTGATCTCCTGACCTCTCTGTCCTCCCCAGCCCTCCTCTTTTCTCAGTCCCTCTGAGACTTTGTCTCTGCTTCTATGAAAATGGGGACAGTACCCCAATTCACTCAGTCATCCACATTGGGGATACTAGTCTAGGACAAAATGATTAAGGGACATGTCCATAGAGCAGCCTGCTTTGACAGCCCCCAATGAGAGTCTTGTGATTGCTGATCCCAGTTTTTCTCTCCTTTTGCCTAAAGATAGGGGGAAATGTTTTTCTGGTTAAGAAGGAGGCTAACCCAGTCAAAATAACTAGGGGCAGGCTCTGGCCAGCTGGCTCAGTGGTAGAGTGTTGGCCCAGTGTGTGGATGTCCTAGATTTGATTCCGGGCCAGGGCATACAGAAGTGCCCATCTGCTTCTCCACCCCTCCCCCTCTCCTTTCTCTCTGTCTCTCTCTTCTCCTCCCACAGCCAAGGCTTCATTGGAGCAAAGTTGGCCCGGGTGCTGAAGATGGCTCCATGGCCTCCATCTCAGAATGACTCTGGTTGCAGCGGAGCAATGCCCCAGATGGGCAGAGCATCACCCCCTAGTGGGCATGCCGGGTAGATCTCAGTCAGGCGTATGCCGGAGTCTGTCTCTCTGCCTCCCTGCTTCTCACTTCAGAAATAAATAAATAAATAAATAAATAAAAATTAGGGGCAAAGAACAAAGATTCTTAGATTATTGAGTGGATGAGGGATTGGGGTGCATGTGGCAAAGCCGGCCTCTGGGAGGGTGCGGGGGGGGGGGGCGGGGAATGAGGGTAAGGGTAAGGGTTTTGATTAGTGTTACCGGGAACTGTCTATGCTTATCCTTTAAAATGCCTTTCAGAGACATTAAAGGATGAGATTCCCTTTTTTATTGTTTTATATTAAATGAATAAACTATGCTCTGATTTTAAACCCTGTAGGATTTGGGATGCATAAGATGTGATAATAATTAAGGATAATAATCATGGCAGTGAATCACAGGAACTACAGTCAGTGTTTGCGGAGTGTGGGTGTAGCCCACCCAGCGCTGAGGCGTTCACCTGCATTATCTCACTGAAGCCTCAGCCCAGGAAGCATTTAGCCCGGGGCCATCTCATTCCTGACGCTGTTCTTGGTCCCTAAGTCACAACACAGGGTAGCCACTGCCTCCTCTTCCCCTGCTCCTCCTGCAGGCTGTTCTTAACTCAGTACACTGGGATTCCCACTTACCGTGTCACCGGGGCGGGGAGGGACCCTGGTGACCTGCTGTAGTCTGGGAGTAAATCCGGTGCTCCTGGGCCAGCCTGGAGTCAAGTGCTCCAAAGAGAGCCCCTCTTTCCTGACAGTTAAGATCATGAAGGAAATATATGTGTGTCTGTAAATCATCTGTTCACCATCCCTGACATATATTGTACTAATCAATCAAGCCAATATTGGTGCTGGAGTTTTGGTTTTGACATAGAAAAGCCCTATTGGAAAGGCTCTTACCTAATGGGACAGCTGCAGGCCTGCAGGTGCCCTTCACTGTGGGAGACTGTGGGATGTCAGTGACCCAAGCAGAATGACAGCTGTGCTGACCTGTGATGGACATGGAAGGCCACTCGGGGTCCCCAAGCTGGATACCAGAGAACAATAGGAGATTCCGAGACCTAAGACTAGATTTGAGGAAGTCTGTGTCACCTCAGACAGGACTGTGCTTTAAAAATATATATATATCCAGGGACAGCATCCATACTCTCACATTCCCAACAGGCTGGTGAGGCTGTGATTTAGCATATGGCTCCTGGGGTCACCTAGCTGGGTTCACGTCTGGGCTCTACACTTACTAGTCACTGTGTCCCTTTGGCAAATTCTTGACACTCTGGTCCTCGGTTTCTTCACTTGTGAAATAGGGTTAATTGTCCTATCATCATGGGGCATTTGAGGATTAAATAAAACAACCCAAGTGTATTCCATAAGATGTTGCCTGGCACATAGTTAATGCTTAATAAATGTCAGCTATGTGATATTTATGTGAAGTGCCTCCTGCTTATATTGATTACGCTAGTTGTAATATATTAAAATAACTTTATTTGTAGGATTATATTAGCGTTTCCTAAACACATCTGTTGACTTATATCCTAACAGCCCAAAGAAGCAGTTGGTGGGACAGCTGAGGAAGCAGAGACCCAGCAGGGAGGTCGCTCGCTCCACCTCCATGTGCCCCGGGTGACAAGTGGCAGCGCCAGGGACCCACTGCGCAGCCCGCCCGGCTTCTCCGGCTCTCTCAGCACTTCTCTCGAATAATATGTCCTCGTTTGGCTTTTCCAGGGAGCAGGGACTCTTACCTGTCTCTTGGTGTGCTTGGCAGGCTAGGGCAATTGGGAAGCCCTTGGGGGACATGCGAGTGAACCCATTGTGGGTCGTCTGTGAGGCCAGTGCAGCCTTGTGCAAGAGTTCTCAGGCCGCTGCCTGGCTCTGTGGCTGTGGCCCCGGGAGCCCTTCCAATAACCTGATCTCCAGTGTGCTCAGACTTAGGGATTCCTCTTGGCTGCTCGGAATCCAGCCCGGTCTGGCAGCCTTTCCAGGATGTTCAGAGGGTTTGGAACCCTGCTTCTAGGAGGATTGAAAAGGGCGATGCCTCCTGGAGTTTGCTTTTGCAGTTCCGGTGCTGCAGGATAATGTTAGGGTTCTGTGTTCAGGTCTGCCTTCCTCAGACCGTATCACGGCTTTGCCATTTGTAGAATGTTTGACCTTGGCATTGACCTCTCTTAGCATCTTAACATTCTCATCTGCTCATTGGTAGCAGTGATGACACTTCTCTCATTGGGCTCTGTTGTGGCCTGGATGAGTGAACACATGCAATATGCTTAAAACCATGCGAGGCCCAAGTCGGTGATCTGAAAAGCTTAGTTAGCTGTTCTGTTTTTATCGTACTGAATGAACTATTTCTCTTTCCAAGGCTGGCCTCAGCCGGTCTGGCACAGGACCTCTTGCTCTGTCTTTGCTGAGCAGCAGAGAGGTGTTGCAAGGGAGTAGGTTCAGCAGTGGTGTGACTTGGTCGTGCATCTCCTCTCAAACCGGGAAGCCCAGTGTTGTGATCCGATGATGCTGGAACACTTGCAGTCACAGCCACAGGGAGAGCCACTGGGGCCTGGGCTGTCGCATCACGGTGGTGAAAGCCACCTGCCAGGTTGTGCAGTCCAGTCAGTCGTTCCTCGTGAACGGTTGACTAGTCCCTTCTTGAACACTCAGGGATTCTGCCACCTTCATATGTCGTATTGCTTCAGTGATTCTTATCCTCATGCTTTATTGAGTCAAGATTTATATCGAGGATGTTTTGCCCCAAACTCTATGAATATATACTCTTATTTTCTCACTCTCAGGGATGGGAACCTCACTACTCACAGGGCAGGCAGTGCTTTTGAGACAATGGTGGCTGCCTGTCACTGAGATGTGTTGGCTGCCTCACAGCTTCCACTCGTGATTTTCTCTTTACCCTGAATCATGTAGATTCCAACCCTCTCTTGCCCCGTGACAGCACTTGAGGAACTGATCCTTTCCCAGGTGACTGCCGTGTGCTCAGTGCAGACAGTGATGGGGGGGGGGGGGTGGCCCCGCTGCTTGTGTGAAGCCTGTGGAGAAGTGGAGAGATGTGGGCAAACCAGCCACCGTAGCATTAGAATGGAGGAAGCTGTTGTAAAGAAACAGACGGGGTGTACGGCTGGGAATAAATCATCTTTTTGGAGTTGTTGGAATTCTCACTTCTCTGGAGGAAGCACTGCAGCCAAGGAGGGAGCCAGCCAAGAGAGGGAGAGGGACTTGCCTGCTGCCTCATGGGCCCAGGTCTGGGAACAACCGCATGTTTGAGGAACAGAGGTGGTGCTCCTCCTGGTGTGCCGAGTGAGGGGACAGTGGTAGGATGTCCCCTCCCACTAGGGGCTGGCAGAGGCCCGTTTGGTTTTTGTATTTTACTCCAAAGGTAATTGGGAGCCATTAAAGGCTTTAAGCAGATGTGTCAGGCCGTTGGACGGAACCTGGAGCTGGCGGGCTGGAAGGCGACAAAAGGTGAGAAGTGGGGGGACTAGTAGCTGTGCTGGCTGCACAGCTGCAGGTGAGTGGCCAGGTGACTGCCTGGGCTGGCGTGCTGGCAGTGCGGACAGAGGGGAGCGGGGAATTTGGGATAAGTTTTAAACGTAGAACCCCTGGTAGAGAGTAGGGTTGAATGAAAGGGATGAGAGAAAAGGGTGAAATGAAGGATGTCCCCTAGCACTCTGCCTTGATCACCTTGACCATAAGTCGGGGTGGTGCCATTTATTGGTGACTCTGGGGAACCAGTTTCTCTGGTTCCCTTCCTTAGGCTGCCTTGGCTTCCCCATCAGAGCCGAGCCGCTGCTGGTGGGATGGAGCTTTCTCCCAGACAGTGTGGGGATGCACACAAGTCTTCATGTTTTGTTTGATCAAGTTTACAAATATCTCTGCTCTTCTGAAAACTGTTATGCAACTGGATAGACATTATTAAAAATAGTAAGAATATAATTAAAAGTAATATTTGCTTCTAATATCAAGCCAGTGCTGAAGACCTTGTAGGCATGATATTAATTGATACCTTGTTACAAACCAAGCGTGGGCAGTAGTGATTTTATTTTACAGAGGAGCAAGCCAAAGCTTGAGTTTATTAATTAACCAGCCCAATGCCACCTAACAAATGCACAGTATGAAACTGAAGTCCAGATCTGTCAGAATCTAGAGCCTAAGCTCTTAGCCACTAGCCAGAGCTGTTCCATGTTACCAGGATTCCATGTTTTAGAGGAATTGTATGCTCCCCTCCACCCCCCAAACTCTGTCAGCATATCATTAATCCACATTACTCAAGAGGGATCTTTATAACTTCCCTCCTATCAGCCTGATTAATTTCTGAAGGAGAGACAGTTATGCAGGAGTGACATACTCCCGACCTATGCAGTCTCAGGTTTACACGTGCAACGTTAAAAGCACCTTATAAATCAAAAAAGTTGTGAGCCAGGTAGAGTGAATAATTCCTGTTACTGAATTGGTGAGATACTTTAAATTCATTTAAGCAACATCATATGTGAAATTCTTAAGGATTAGAGAGACAGATTGATTTCTCTCATTTAGCTGAAGTGTGCATCACCCTTGAGGTAAACATAGTAATGTCATCCTAAGGAAAAAAGGGTAAATAGCAGTGACGATAAGGAAATCGTATGCTGAGCATCAGTAATTAGAAGCAGCTCGTGGACTTCCCTAGAGAGGTGGTGATAAGATGCTCAGGTCTGGAATCTATTTGATGCCCTTTTTACCTCAAGAAAATAGGCCTCACACCTTTAGCTTTGCTAACGTTGACTTTGAGAAATGTTCTCATCCCAAACAGTGATAAGCTACTGTCAAAAGTACCGGATCAGTCACCACTGTCCTTCCATCATTAGGCTGTGCAGCCATTTTGGGGGTGAGTGGCTATCAGTCATCTTTTTTTTAAAAAAAATTATTTATTCATTTTAAAGAGAGGAGAGAGAGATAGAGAAAGAAGAGGAGGAGGAGGAGGAGGAGGAGGAGGAGGGAGAGGAGCAGGAGGCATCAACTCCCATATGTGCCTTGACCTGGCAAGCCCAGGGTTTTGAAACAGCGACCTCAGTGTTCCAGGTGGATGCTTTATCCACTGTGCCACCACCACAGGCCAGACACATTCAGTCATCTTTTGACTGTCAAGGGCCAAGCCCAGAAAAGTATTCAGAATTTATCAGCCATGTCCTGAAGTGTCAGCTACCAAATTTAGGGCATGAAAAGACAGAATGGCATCAGTGATTTGTTAAACCCAGGTGATCATGAACCAAAATGAAGTTTCATTGAGGGTAATGTACTCATTAGGCCTAAAATGGCTTGAAAAAGCTCAGCTATCATCGTTTCTAAGAAGAACTCAAACCGTGGCTAAGATGGTTGACTCTCACCCTGTGCAACAAGCAATCAGCATCTAATGAGTCAAGCACTTTGTTGATGAGAGCACATCCAGGATGTGAATATGGATGGCGTTCCCCAAGCAACACCTTCCGCTCAGTGGACCCTTTTTGAAGCTCCTTGTCCAGCAGGTTTCAAAGGCTCCCAATGAATATGAATGTTAGTGATTATTTATAGACTAACTCTTCTACTCCCATCTTTAGCCTTTACAGAGTTATTTTTGAATTTACTGTGACCTGATTTTTAAATCCAGGAAGAGAATGCTTTGCTGTTATTTTCCTTTTCAGACTCTGAGCCCCTCCAATGAAGGAGACATCTCAGCCTGTGAACATCTAGCTCATTTGCAAATGGAATAAAGCCTTTAAATGCTGTTCCACACAATTCTTCCTCATTGCTTCTCCTGGAGGCATTTACATATGCTGGAAACACCAAGAAATTGACAAGCTATGTGCATTTGTGTATGTCCATGCTTGTGCACAGCTCTGTCAGGACTTAAACAAGTAGATCTCAAGTGTAGCCGAAGACCAGCTTGTTCTGAGCTTTAGCTATGCTGGTTTGCCATCTTGCACAATACCTTCTGGTTCCCCCTTTTATTTCCATTACAAGAAGAACATTATTAAAAATTAAACACATAGCCCTGGCTGGTTGGCTCAGTGGTAGAGCATCGGCCTGGCGTGCAGGATCCCGGGTTTGATTCCTGGCCAGGGCACACAGGAGAAGCGCCCATCTGCTTCTCCACCCCTCCTCCCTCCTCCCTCTCTGTCTCTCTCTTCCCCTCCCGCAGCCAAGGCTCCATTGGAGCAAAGTTGGCCCGGGCACTGAGGATGGCTCTATGGCCTCTGCCTCAGGTGCTAGAGGGGCTCTGGTTGCAGCAGAGCGACGCCCCAGATGGGCAGAGCATCACCCCCTGGTGGGCATGCTGGGTGGATCCCGGTCAGGTGCATGCGGGAGTCTGTATGACTGCCTCCCCATTTCCAACTTCAGCAGAATACAAAAAAAAAATAATAATAATAATAATAAATTAAACACATATTTTCAACATATTTACATTACAGGTCTTTTGTCTGGATGATGTACAATCAGACAACCATACCTTCCCCCACGACTGGTTTCTTTTTTTTTTTTTTTTTTTTTTTTTTTTGCATTTTTCTGAAGCTAGAAACAGGGAGAGACAGTCAGACAGACTCCCGCATGCGCCCGACCGGGATCCACCCGGCACGCCCACCAGGGGGCGATGCTCTGCCCATCCTGGGCGTCACCATGTTGCGACCCTCCTGGGCGTCGCCATGTTGCGACCAGAGCCACTCTAGCGCCTGGGGCAGAGGCCACAGAGCCATCCCCAGCGCCCGGGCCATCTTTGCTCCAATGGAGCCTTGGCTGCGGGAGGGGAAGAGAGAGACAGAGAGGAAGGCGCGGCGGAGGGGTGGAGAAGCAAATGGGCGCTTCTCCTATGTGCCCTGGCCGAGAATCGAACCCGGGTCCTCCGCACGCTAGGCCGACGCTCTACCGCTGAGCCAACCAGCCAGGGCCACGACTGGTTTCTTTATTTCATTTTCTCCTTTTCACCATGCTGTTACTTAAAGTGTTTTTCTTGTGTTAGGTTGGAAGTCGTGAGGATTTGCTCCAGCTATAAGAGACTGGGCTGCCATTGGAGGCTCAGTCATAGGAATGGGATCAGGTTTGTTTGGGAACGATAGCATCATGATACGGAGCCTTGTTCTGCTCACATGACTGGCAGCATATTGTGCCTGGAAGCCGCGAGTGTCCCTGTGCAATGGTGTGTTCAGGCACAGACTTGAGCTACTGGGCAGGATGCCAAGGCATAGGAGCCACACTGGGGCCTCAGTTGGGTTGGGGGCCCTGTGGCCTGCTGTAATGCAGTTTCAGTCTATGCAGAAGTCACATGGGTTTCTCTTGTTTATGTTTCCCTCCGTGGAATGGAACTGGCTATATTTCTAACACAGATTCTTGAGAGCTGAGGGAGAGTTGTTATGAAAATAATAAGAAGAGACAGTATGTATTGCCCCCTGTCATCTTTGTCCAAATTAGGATTAGCCATTCTCATGGGGGTACAGAATTGCCTTCTGTTTTCTTTCCATTTTCTCAGGGAAGACTTATATTGCCTGACTTGTTCCAACAAAGTACGCACAAAGTATTTCAACTGTTTACATTGGAGTTGGCACCGGGACTTAGATTATACCCAAATGTGGCATCTCTGGGACTTTGTTAATAAGGTTCTGTTTATATTATCAGTGAGAATATTAAAATTCTCCCCCAAACAGCTTGAAAAGTTATGGTGGCTTTGTTTCTGAGTCATAACAGGAATGAAGCACATTGTTAATGTAGAAACAGCTAGGTGGAGCGGTCCTCCTCCCCCCATTAGAATTCAGTGATGAGAATGGGCATTTGTGAAATTGACAGGATACTCTTTGGGGGGTGCTTATTACAATCCTTACATTGTTCCAGAGTTTTGTAAGTGAATTCATTATCAGCTATAATCCTATTAGGACTGTTTTGTTTTTTAATCAGCATTCCGTCCATGGGGCCCTCCCTGTGCATCGTGTTACTCCGCTGGTCCAGCCCTTCTGCTCGCTTCTGTTCTGAGGAATTAATTCCTCTCCTTTTCTGTCCATCAGATGCTTGCTCTCTCGCTCAGTGTTGGGCATTGTCTTGCTGATGCCTTTCTCCCTTCCAGGGCTAACTCCAGAGGACAGTTGCCTTGATGACCACATTGTTTCCCCCTAATCCCAAGGAAACGGTAGTGGCTAACTTGTCCACTACGTCATAAAATGGAGTGGGGCTTACTAAATAGATTCAATTTCTATACACAGTGTCACATCTTTACCCTGCAGTTTATATTGACAGTGTTATAAACAGAAGTACAATAGTTTCAGGTTCAAATTCTAACCTGGAAGGCTTTCTAACTACTCTAAGCCTCTGCCTTCTTGTTTGTTTATCCATCCATCTATGCATCTATTCATTCAGTGAGTAGCTAAGTACCTATTATGAGCTAAACTCTGCTTTCATATTAGAGATGTGACAGTAAACAGACAAGCATCCCTGCCTTCATGGGTCTAGTTTCTGGTAAGGGAGGCAGTTAGCAGTCAAGCTAAGTAAGTAAAATCTAGAGTGTGTTAATGTAAGTGCCAAAGAGAATAAACAAGCCAGGGAAAAGGGGATATAGAATGGCGAGTTTATATTTTATTTATTTGGGGGATACTGACATTTTAGATAGGGCCAGGGAAGCCTCACAGAAAAGTGACATGGGCAACACCCAGGTGGAAGTGTGGAGTCACATGAAAGGACCCATGGGGGCAGATATTAGGAAGTGAGAACAGAGACGTGTCGGGACATGCACACATAGAAAGGACTTTAACTTTACTATGCAGAGGATCAAAAGACAGAGGGGGACCACTTAGGAGACTTGTTCTAGCACAGACTAATGGTGATGGTGGCTTGGACCAGGATGGTGGTGATGGTGGTAAGATGCAGTTGAACTCTGGTTGATTTTGGTGGATTTGCTGATAAACCCTGATGGGGGAAGTCTGCAGGAGGAGCTGTTTTGCTGGGAGAAGGAAAGAAGTTCACTCTGGGACATGTTAGAAATTCAATCTATCTATCTGTCTATCTATCTATCTATCTATCTATCTATCTATCTATCTATCTATGTGTGTGACAGAGACAGAGAGAGGGACAGATAGGGACACACAGACAGGAAGGGAGAGAGATGAGAAGCATCAGTTCTTTGTTGTGGCTCTTTAGTTATTAATTGATTGCTTTCTCATATGTGTCTTGACCGAGGGCTACAGCAGGGCAAGTGACTCCTTGCTCACCCAGTAACCTTGGGTTCAAGCCAGTGACCTTTGAGCTCAAGGCAGCGACCATGGAGTCATGTCTATGATTCCACACTCAACGCTCAAACCAGCGACCTCATGCTAAAGCCAGGTGAGCCTACGCTCAAGCTGGTGACCTTGGGGTTTCGAACCTGGGTCCTCCCGGTCCCAGTTCGATGCTCTGTGCCACCACCTGGTTAGGCAGAAATTCAACTATTGATTGTTGGATATATTGGTCTATCAGGGGAGGGATCCATGTTGCATATGTAAAAGTTTTGAGCATCAGCAGCTTGTACTTGGTGTTTGGAACCATCAGATCAGATGAGCTCAATTTAGGTGCGAGTACAGGCAGGAAAGCAAGGAGGTCTGCTAAGACTAGTGACTCAGAGCTCCAATGTTCAGAAGTTTAGAAAATGGGGAGGGAGCACAAAAAGAAGCTAAGATCAAATTTCTGGAAAGAAGGAGGGAAGCCAGAAGAGTGTGGTTTTCTGGACTCAGGTAAAGAACATGTTTAAGGAAGAGGGAGAGGGCAGCTGGCTTACATGTAGCTGGTGGAGCAAGTTTTAGGTAGTGGCCACAGAGAGCTGAGGACCATCCTTGAGAATTGTCTACTTTTTGTTCATCAAATTAGGTCTCTGGTGACTCAGGCAACTGAGCAGTCTCTCTACTGACCAGGGAACAAAACTACCACAGTAGCTTGGAAGAGTATCAGTGAGGTAAGGGGTTGGGCCTAAATGATGTTTATTAATGAGACCAAAGGCATGTCTCAGGTTGGCACCATGTCTTCAGCACTGGAGTCTTCATGTTAATGCTTAGCCTGCTTCTACAACCAGAGCTGTCATTTGAAGGAAGGGAACAGTGTTGCTTGTCCTCAGGGTTACAGTATGACAGTATCCAGTGACTCAGGATGGAGACAATTTCCTCCCAACAGCTCAGTGTGAATGATATAACCATGGACTAGAATGCACGAGTCAGAAGTAAATCCTGGTAGTCATTGGTAGGAAGCTGGCACATGGTTACAGCAACAGCAGAAAGAGGATTATTCCAGAGATGATGCTGGGAGATTTTGCAGAATCCTTTAAGACGAGTTGTTATTCTGTGCCAAGTCCTTAAATAAATTTATTTATTGTTATGTATTCATTGAAAAGAGTCATGCATAAAAAAAATGAAAACACACAAGAGTTAGAAGAAGACCTAGCTGAATTTTCATCTACCCCTAAGAACAGTGGTTCTTGTAAGTAAAGTTAGAAGGTTTGGCTACACTAAAATTAAAATATTATCTCAGTCAAAAGTAAAACAAAACACAAAGCAAATTAAGAAATATATTGCCCCAAGTAAGTCAAAGACATACTAGCCTTAATATATAAAAAGCATTTATAAATTAATAAAAATACTAAAACTTTACTAGACAAAGGCATGAGTACAAAATTTCATAAAAGAAATATAGACAAATAATTAAGATTTTAAAATGTTCAACTTCATTAGCATTTGAAGAAATGTAAAATAAAAGAAGCTATAATATTTCTTCTATTAAGTTAGTCTCTCTTCTATATTTTTAAAGACAATGCTTACTTTTTCCCCTTGACACCTCTTTATCCAGCTGTTAAGTATTGTGTTAGGTACCTTATTAAACTCTGGAAAGAAATCTGTTATATACTGAGAATTTAAAAAAAATTAATATGCTATGTTAAACAATAATTCATTTTTTAGAAATCTGTCCTAAAGAAATAATTTCAAATGAGAGCAAAGGCATATGCAGAAATACATTTATTGCAGCATTATTTATAAGACTAACATTGGCAAGGAAACAATTATGATGGATTAATTTTGGCGCTGCTATATAATAAAATATGTCATCAGATTCTTAGTAATTATGACATAAAAAAGTAAAAACATCAGAATACAACAAAGTTTATATAGTATGATCTTTTATAAAAGAAAAATATTGGTGTACTTATTAGGAAAGAACACTAAAATATTTTAAATGGTTATTTGTGGATAGCATTACAAATTATTTTTCCCTCCCTATTGTTTATTGCTAATTTTAAAAAACTCTTTTTTTTTTCCTTAAGTGAAAGGAAGGGAAATAGAGAGACAGATCCCACATGCACCCCAACTGGGATTCACCCAGCAACCCCCATCTGAGGCTGATGCTCAAATCAACCAAGCTATTCTCAATGCCTGAGGCCATGCTTGCACCAGTTGAGCCACTGACTGTGAGAGGGAAGAGAGAGAGAAGGGGGAGAGGGAGGGGAAGAGAAGCAGATTGTTGCTTCTCTTGTGTGCCTGACCAGGGATTGAACCAGGATCATGACATGACACACACCACCAGGCCAGTGCTCTATCCACTGAACAAACCGGCAGGGCCAATATCTTTCTAATTTTAAGAAGTTTCCACTGTAGCAATGATGAAGATGACTGAAATAGTGTTTGCTGAGTCCTCACAATGTGTCCGGTACTGTATCAAGAATTTCACATGATTAACTCTAATTTCCACAGTGAGGCTACAAACTGGGAACTATCACCTCTATTTTGTGGAAGTGGGGACTGAACCCTAGGATGGTAAGGAGTTTGCCCAGGCCAGGTAGCTGTTAGGAAATGGTGCTAGATTTGAATCCGTTTACTCCATATTGGGATGGACTACTCCAAATTGCTCTCAATGAAAATGTATTACTGTGATAATTAGAAAAGAATCTTTAACGTTTTTTTTTTTTAAAGCATACAGTGTGTTTCTAAATTTGACCTTAAGCTTATGTATTTTGGGGCAGAAATAGTATCAGGCTTTTTATCTTACAGTGGAGACTGGACTGTGAGAATCTACACTGTGCCAGTCATGCAACAGTCTCCTATTTACCTTCACAACAGCCTTGGAAGGTAGGTACTCTGACTCTTATCTCACCTTTTCCAGGAGAACACCTACCCACATGGCACAGTGACTCGTCCATGGTTGTCCATGGTCATGTATCACATGCACAGCAGAGCTGGGATGCAAAGTCATTCTGCTTCCTTTCCAGGAAGGTACCCTCCTGCCTCTTCTTTCAGAGTTCCATGTTGCATTCTGCGCAACATCTTTTTAATGGAGCAAAATCAAGCAGGTGTAAGCAGTATTCTTAGGGCAGTCGCTCATTCTGATGCTCAGGGCCCCTGGAGCTCCCTCCATACAGGGTCAGGAGTAGGTGTTCATTGAGCAGTTGATCAGAGTTCTGCCTAAGTGGGTTCCAAGGCTTTGCAGAATCAGCGAGCTTCCCACAATAGTCCAAAGGGCCACGATCTCAATTGTGCTGTAAAGATTAAGGTGATGGTCCCCTCATAGGTATCCTGCTCAAAACTTGCTCTTTAGGTCACAGGGAAGCTTGAGTCAACCTCATCACCAGGGTTCCTCCAACTGCTATGGGTGGCTGTTGTTTTCATTGCTGGCTCTAAATGTTCTTGCTAGATGGGGATCGTCTCATAAACTAGACTTGCTGTTGCAAACCCCTGGAGACTAAGATTCTTTTCCTCAGGAAAGCTCACTGTGTGTGGTGGATGCACAGTGATGAGGAAACAAACCCAGCCACCGTGGAGATGAAGCAGAGGGTCCCGCGGGCACCAGACCACGCAGGGCTGCACAGAGCGCCTTCAGACGTGTGGTTGTTGCCCTAGCAGCGGTGGGAGCCTGTCAAAGGTTTTCAGGTGGGTGTGGAGGATCAGATGAGAGCCTTGTATTTGAGGAAGTTCCTACTGGCTGCCATGCAGAGGACAGTTGGCTAAGGGTGTGGGTCTGCAGTTGGGAGACTGTCAGACTGTGATCAGCGTGGGTGGGCCCAGGGTGGGGGGGCAGGGCAGACTGAGGTGCTGATTGGTGGTAAGATAATGGCTAGTGAAGGAGCATTGCAGAGGCTTCTGTTGCTCAGGATCCTCCGTGGAAGTTACCATTGTTCTGGGCACCGTTTTTTTTCCTAAAAGGAACAGCCAGGTGGAAAAGATGCCCAGGGCAAGGTGTGTGGGAAGGGACACGGTGCTCCCATGCCCCCTCCGGCCCATCGTTCTTGCATCTCCAGGAGTTCAGTGACCTGAAAGCTTTCTGAACCTGTCCCCTTGGGGCTTCGCAGAGGCCTCCTTACATGGGCAGGGGTGACTGAATCACTGGCCATCAGCGATTCAGCCTCTAGCTCCTCCCCCTCTTCTAGAGGTCAGGGGTGAGACTGAGTTCTGGCCCTCTGATCACATGGTTGGTTCTCCTGGTGACCAGCCTTCACCCTTAGGTGTCCTTTAAAAGTCACCTCAGTAATATAGCCAAAGATACCTCTATCATTCCCATCACGCAGGAAATCCCGAGGGTTTTAGAAGCTTTGTGCCAGGCATAGAGTTGAAGACCAAATCTACATTTTTTATTATAAACCATAATGTCACAGGGAGTACCAAGGAGTCTGCATATTTCCTGCCCCCCACACCCTGAGTGCTGACATCTGCACCCCTGGCGTGGAGGAGCCTACGCGAGCCATTCCTGGAGGGACACTAGCCCCCGTGCTCCCAACCGAAACATACTCATGACTCTTCTCCTTCCCAACTGTAGGGGGCAGTGAACTCGGCCAGGTGGGGTCATCTCCTGAGGGTGGACAGTCTGGGGGATGACCGACAAAGATTACACATCTGGGACTGTGGGCCTCCCCCATGTCAGCCACTCCGTCTAGGCCCCATCCTACATCCATGGCTCCATATCTTCCTCTACCGCCTGCCTGGTAGGGGTGACAGTCATGTTAGGGATGAGTCTCAGCTAATTTCATGGCCACCTGTGTGCTTTGTTGATACATCTTTAAAAGAAAATTGATATTAGGCAAAGTTAGAGCATTGCAAAGTTCCCTTTGTAAATATCTGTGAGACTCAGGTAAAGCCATTTTAAAAATTGCCAGTCGCCTCTATCAAGGCAAGTTGGCAGGATGATGTGAGAGAGGCTTCCCTGGAGCCCCAACCACCTAAACGGGTGGGGGGTCATTCAAGTTGGAAAGATAATACAGTTATCACTCAGATGAGAGGACCTGAGCCCAGGTGGGCGTGCTTTCTGTGAAGGGGACTAAAGGGAGAGGCCAAATCAGCTTACTTACTCCAGTTTCTTAAGAGGCTCATTTTACATGGTTAGAGTGAGGAGAAAACAAAGGAAGTGATGGATGACCCCTTTGCTGCACGAAGATTTCATCCCCGTGGGCCTGGGCGCTGCCAGCGGCTCTGTCTCCTGTGCGCCCCCTGCTGGGCCTGGAGGGAGTCTGCACTGCACCAGAGGGAGCGCGGCTGCCCTTAGCATTTTGTTTCCATTGTGGCTCGACCCACTGACCCTGAGCAGAAGGAACCGGGTCCCTTGTGCTGCTGTGCCATGTGAGCCTGCCTTATCAGGGCTCTCCGACCCATAATGGGGAGCGATCCACTGTGGATGGATCAGGAGGGATGCATCTTTTCACTGAGTCCTGCTTTTCCTAGACCTGGGGGGACAGTCGTCAACAGGGGCCCTATGGTAGAAGGCAAGGGGTCCCCTCCTGGAGAAGGCTGGATTGGGGAGGAGGGCCCCGGGGGTGTGGACATGGAGGGAAGCAGACCTGGCTCTGCTATGTGAGTTCCCAGGGGGCAGAGTGTTCTCTTCTGTCCGGGTCAGGGCAACACAGCCCCTAGTCTGGAGAGAGCAGATGGGTGCCCTCACCCACTCCTACCCTCATCTCTGCCTGTGTCACCTGGCACTCTCTGCTTCCACAAAACTAAATTGTTAGTCCCACCGACAGGCTACATGTTCTCTTATTCCTGAGCCCTTGCATGTGCCGTTCCCCCCTGCCTGAAACACCCTTCCACTCTCTTCATCGCTAGTATACTCCGGTCTTCCGTGCCTCTGCTTCCCTTGGGAAGCCTTCCCGGCAGTGCTGCAGACTCCCCTAGACGCCTGGAGGTTCCCTGTGTGCCGTGACCTGCTCTGTGGCCTGCTCACTTGTCTCTCTGTCCCCTGTACCTTGAGGCCAGGCACAGTGCCAGGCATAGCCAGTGCTTACTACCTCATCAGGTAGTAATGTGATGTGAACAATCAAGGCCTCCATGCTGTTTCTCTCCCTTTGGTGATGGGAAAAGTGTTATCGATTCTAGTGCACGAAGGAGAGGAAGTCACTGTTGAATCTGTCTGCTTCTCTGTCCGTGGTGAGACTATGGAGCGGCAGGCTCAGTCCTGGGCACGGTCAGTCTGGAGCTGCACTTCAGCATACCGGATACACTGGAGGCCGAGCCCCTAAGCAGCCTGTGCATTCCATGAGTGACTGAACATGTCCCATTCTGCCCAGCAGTGAGGTGTGCCTGGGTGGGGGAGGGGAGCTGCCAGGGGCCTCGAGGTGGCCTGTGGACGAGGGCAGAGCCAGCGCTGTTTTGGGCCGGGGAGCCCAAGGTTATCAGCATGACTGCGGTGTCATCTCTCACCCATTCTCATTTCCACACTATTAAATCTGCCTTTCCTAACGCATCTTTAAAGGGGAAATGAATTTCCAGCATCCTGCACCTATAGCCACTGTGTTATTACCACTAATGTGACTTCTCAGGGCAGCCAGACGCTGTTCATATTTCATAGTCATTTGCACCCCCAAAGCTATATTGAGCTATCAAGTATACATTTACACCATCTAGACCTCCCCTCCCTTTTTTTTCTTGCTGGTTGTACCCAAAGGTTTGGGAGCATAATTAAGTGTGGGCTGTATTACTACTTAGGGCTTCAGCTGTGACCTTTCTGAGCTTTATCCTTTCTTAACTGGGTTATTTCATTTTTAAAGGCAGGCACCAGGCAGGGGCAATATTTCACACGGACGACCCGTTTCGAAGCTGGGAAGCTGTTCGAGTCTTGCTTCACTTGCTAGAGAGTGGTGCTGGGTTGTTGGTTCTGGATGTCCCTGCATTGGTTGGCCAGATGCTTCTCCACTACCCTCTGCTACTTCAGTTACTCTACCCAGGAAGTGGGACGTCAAAGTACCTCCTCCCATCCATCAACTTCTACCTCCCTAAACATCCACCAACACCCGGGGCCTGTTGAGTCACCTCCAACACCCACACAGTCTGTCCGCTTCTCATTGTCTCCACTACCTCCCCTCTCTCCCATCTCTTGTCTGAACTCTAGTGGGAACCTCCTGATTGGTTTGCCTGCTTCCTGTCCTGCCCACTCCAGCCCATGTGCTGCACAGCCATCAGAATGACACTTTCTTCTTAAGAGCTGATACATTTTAAAATACTCCTCTGTATCTGCCTACCAGCTTTAACAGCCATATTGGCTTCAGATTGTTTACTCAGAGAAACAAAACAATGTGGGTATGTTAATGGGGACCCAGGAGGCCCTTCCCAGAGCTCATTCCCTTTTTCCTCTCCAGAGGTGTAACTACACTGAGTTTTTCATGCCCGTGTGTATGTTTTTGTTATGTATGTACCTATAAGGAAATATATGTACTGTTTTGCATGTTCTAAACCTCATATAAATGGTATCACACTGTGCTTTTTTTTAAAAAATCTCAACGTATTTTTGAGGTTTATCCATGGTGATTCATGTAGTTCTAACTCACTTTAGCTGCTGGGCTTAGTCTATTGGGTACCCAATCTATTTGTCCAGCCTGCTGTTGATGGGTATTGAGTCATCTTTTCAAAGCATAAATGAGATAGTTGTTTCTGCCTTGCTTACAACCCTCCAGTACCCCAAGAGGCTGTCCCAGGCCGTGTGGCCTCATTTGCCTGTGCCCACCTTGGTGACTGCGCAGCCCAATGCAGGCAGACACTGGAGAGGAGGCAACAGCAGGAAGCAGAGAAATCCTCTAAGTTAGGCTAACTCTGAGCCTCCCTTCATTCCTGTCTGGCAGGGGCCGCTGGTGACTAATGGATGACATTGGACTTTGTTGCCCTGGGCTTTGTTTGGGTCTAGAGAGCTGGGTGTATACGCCCTAGCCAGGGTTTCATGCATGCTGGGCTCACCTATAACACTCGTTCCCCTCGGTCCCTCCACACAGGATGCAGCCCTGGGACAAAGTCTCACTGAGCTCGTTTTTCATACTACTCACATCATGATTACCCATTTCCTGTATCTCTTCCATAAAAGCAGGTGGCACGTTTGTTGTGAAGACACAAACTGGGGATTATCTAGGGCCAGGTACCTCTGTTTTAAGACTCATGGACTTTCGAGACCACTTCCCCTGGATAACTCCACACCCCCACCATCTCCAATAACCTGTCTTAAAGGCAGTCAGTGATTTGGTGGCTCATAGACAGATGGGTCTGAAGCCAGTGGAGAGACTGGGCCTGGAGAATGTTTGGGAGCCACCAGCATGAAGGGAGTATTTGATGGGTGGAGTGTTGCTGTGCCCTTTCACGGAGAGCGGATGGGGTGGGGAGAGAACCCCAAGAATGGCAACATGAAGGAATGGAAGCAGGAGGAGTGCTCACAGGGAGCCAAGGTGTCGCCGAGGCGGGAGGTTGGCTGGGACAGGCAGAGTCACCGTATTGTAGAGACTACCAGACGAGAATGAAGGTGGACACAGTTGGGGCCAATGGGAGTCCAGGGCCAAGCCAGATGAGGACTCAGGTGCGGTCTTTGGAGTTAGTGGCCTGGAGGTCACTGGTCCCTGGTAAGAACAACTTCTGTGGGATGACATGATGGAGAAGGAGTCCAAATGGGGGGCTAGGCAGGGGACAGGAGGGCTAGACCAGATGGAGACGAGGACCTGGTTCAGATGCCTGGGCCCTCAGAGGTAACTGCAGGAAATGTAGAAATACTCGGCTCATAGACGGGGCAGCTGGTTGAGCCCCTGTGTGTCAGGTATGCCCTTGACCCAGCAAATGAGCCTCCACGATGTTTATAAAAACCTTGGCCCCTCCCAAACTCCAGGCCTTCTGTTGCTTCCCACTGTCTTGTGGGCTGGAGGAAAGTTACTGATGTTATCTTGTGCAGTTTGGTCCAGGCCTTCCAAGATTTTTTCTTCAAGAAGAATTGAGTCCTTTCAGAACAATGCTGGTGAAAACAGGTTCAATATAAAACCGATCACTGGAGCAGGCGCAGAAGTAGTTATTGTGTCGCTGCTCCCCCCAGGAGGAGCCTGGGGAAGGGTGGCCTGTGAAAGTATACTGCCTGACTTACCAGGCCTCTCCTGTGTGGTCATCCGTTTTACTCCTCCGCAAACTCCTTCAGGAAGGTTGGCTGGGAGAGGAGAGCAACCGGAAGCGATGCAGTCCAAGAGTCGCTTTGTTCCAGACGGGGTGAGTCGAGCCTGTTCAGCTGCCCTGCAGTAGAGCTGGACTTCAGGAGGCACCGCGCCTGCGAGGACAGGGACTCTTTGTATCCCCAACAATCGCCTTTGTTCTGTGGCGCAGGTACCTTTGACCTCAAAGGGAATTTGTTCCCACATGCTGCCACCCCTGCTTCTGCCCCTTTAAAGACTCTGTGTCTCATGACTTATCGGGAGGGAGCAGTGTACTTTGTGAGTGCCTGTCTTATTGCAATAGCACATTCATTTTGTTTTCAATTACCGGGAGCTACCTTGAAAGGCCTTATCTGGTAGGGACACAGCTGGTGTCTTCCCAGTGGTATTTCTCTGCTGTCCTGTGGGGCCTTTCTAAGGTGCTGGCCCGGCTCACATCTATTTTCTGTCCCCTTAGTGAGATGTCCTCCCTGGGGCAAACTGGCACCACTGGGGCCCATCACCTAATCACCCAATCACACTCTAGTTCCCACCCCCACTGAGCTCATCTCATTCCTTTCTCCACATTTCATTTATTTCTTTATTTCGTTAAGGCTTAGGATCTTCCAAGGGCCCTGGATCGAAAAATGACGGTTACAAAGCTGTCGGGTATCAGAGTCATACCAGTGTAGGTTGTTTGTCTGCTTCTATTTCCAGAGTAAAAAATAGAAGCTCAACAAATTAGAATCATTGCCGAGACTCGTTCAGTGCTGGAGCCGGTGCCATCTTCTTGAGGAATTTGGGGGTCTGGCCACAGCTCGGGGACACACAGCTTTCCTCCCAGGGCGGCTGGACCCAGGGCAGACAGGGGCAGGGCTTGAAAGGAGGGAGTCGGGCCCTGCAGCAGGTACATTTTGAAGTGGGTGGAGGGGAACTTATGTAAGGTCTTCATAGGCCTGCAAGGCAAAGGAAACAAGAAATAAAAATATCCCTGACCGCGGAGATGCGAGAAATGTAGCTCCTCTTCTGTTCTGTTGTTTCAGCCTCTCTTGCTTCTCCCCCCACCCCCCACCCTCTCCTAACTGAGCCTTTCGTTTCCTCCTCTTTCCTGCCCCCTCCTAGGTCCTTCTGTTCATTCACTCTGTGCCATCCACTCTGCTGGGTGCTGGAGATGCACACAAAACAGAGAACCAGACAGAATGCAGGAGGTCCTCAGGTTACAGCACAGTTCTGTTCCTACGACAGTGACGTAACCCAAATTTTGGTGTAAGTCGAAACATACCCTAGCCCAGTGGTCGGCAAACTGCAGCTTGCGAGCCACATGTGGTTTTTTGGCCCCTTGAGTGTGGCTCTTCCACAAACTATTACGTGCGGGTGCTACCTCGATAAGGAATGTACCTACTTATATAGTTCAAGTTTAAAAAATTTGGCTCTCAGAAGAAATTTCAATCATTGTACTGTTGATATTTGGCTCTTTTGACTTATGAGTTTGCCGACCACTGCTAGCTTAACACAAAACGGAACACTTGTGCTTTTAACAGTCCAGATGGCATAGGTAAGCGTACTGAGGGACACCACCTCATTTGCCTCTCACTCATAAGCCATGTTACTGCGTATTCTTCCGCCATGCACAACTAAACTATTTCACCCACATAGTCTGTAAGTGCAATGCTTACGCGTAAAATGAAACACTCACGTCTCAATTTTTTAAAATGTTTTATGGGAGTGCCGTAAACTCGAAACATCATATATAGAGACTGTCATAATCTGAGGACGCCCTGTGATCACAAACATGGCCAGTTCTGTGATGGGAGTCCAGTAGCCTCGCCCCCTTATCCAGTCTCACTTGTTACTCACGGTCATCTGCAGTGTGAAAATACTAAATGGAGAATTCCAGGAATCAACAACTCATAAGTTTTGAATTGAGTGCTGTTCGGAGGGGTGTGATGCACCCTCACACTGTCCCACTCTGTCCTGCCCAGGACGCAACTCACCCCTGTGCCCGGCATATCCTTGCTGTCTGTACAGTACAACAAGATATTTTGGAGGCACAAGAGAGAGAGAGACCACATTTATATCACTTTTATTCTAGTATATCATTCTAATTATTCTATTTTATTATTAGTTATAGTTATTAATTTCTCATTGTGCCTAATTTATAAATCTCTCAGAAGTATGTATGTGTAGGAAGAAACACACTCTGTAGAGGGTTTGGTACTATCCATGACTTCAGTCATCCACTGGGGGTCTTGGAACGGGTCTCCTGCAGCTAAGGGGGCACTACTGTATGCTGTGTTGACTGTGATGGAGAATGAAAGAGACGGGTCGGCCAGGAGTGGCATCTCTGGGATGGAACCCTTGTGATGAGGCCCAGGGGATGAGAAGGAGCCAGGCATGCGAACATCTCCAGGAACAGGGACAGGGATGGAGGGAACAGCATTCTCAAGGCCTCCAAGCAGGAAAGGTCTTGGAATCCTCTGGGAACCGAAAGAAGCACTGAGGGCAAAGAGGAGGGAGGGGATGGTGAGAGGTGCAGCAGGTTGGGGAGAGAGGCTGGTGCCAACACGCTCACTTCTCAATTCTCACCAAGCAGCCCATTGCCTCAGTGGCGTTGGCCTTCTGTACTTGCCTGAGCTGGGTTTGGATGTGGCCGCCCTAATCCTTTTTACGCTGGCTCACGAAGGGCAAGAGGCCTCTTGTTTGGTTTGGTTTCGCTGGTTATAGGCATGGGTGTTGATTTCATTAGACACCTTGCAGGGCTCCAGCCTGCAGCTGCAGAAGGAGCTCTTCACCTTCTCCCAGGGGTGCCATGCGGGCACAGCTGCAGGGCCTGGGGGATGTTCTGAAGGAAGGAAGGAAGGAAGGAAGGAAGGAAGGAAGGAAGGAAGGAAGGAAGGAAGGGAGGGAGGGTGTCACATGTAGTCAGGTGTGACTTCTGTGGGGCCAGGAAAGAGAAGGGCTTTCCGTGACTACACGACTCAGTCAAGGACAGTGGCTCGGATGTCCCTGTCCTGGCCGGTGCTTGCCTCCGGGGCTTTGACGTTGGCTATCTGAATCCTATCTCCCCATGAGCTTATCAGCTGCCTTCCTAACCATATCTGTGTACCCATGGGAGAAAGCTAAACCACGAACACTTACTGGAGAATGCATACTTTACATAGTAATTGAAGAAAGTAAAGCTTTTTAAAACTGATAGGGTTTGTTCCCATCCTGGGGAAACCTCTGTTGGTGGTCACTGGACTAAATCGTAAGGCCACACTGCCATCCCATGGTAATGGTGGTCATAATAGCACGTAAGCATTCAATGAATGCCAGGGGTCGGCTGCTATGCTAAGGGCATTATATGGATTTCTCTCTTCCAAGGTAGATAATATTCATAGCTCATGTTATAAATATAGAAAGCTAAAGCACACAGAGGGACGAGTGACTTGCTCTGTCACCCCGCTCGGAAATCGTAGAGCTGGGATTTTTATCCATGTGGTTTGACTCTCAGCCTTGGTGCCTTCCTGCCTGCTGGTGAAGACGGGGGTTTCTGGGGGCTAAGGGACTTGCCTTTGTCTACACAGCTGGCAAGAGCTGGAGACTGGATGTAAATGCAAGTCTCTGGACTTAGAGCCTGAAGCTTTCAGCCTTCCCTGAGCTACCTGCGGGCCCCTCGGTGTTCTGCAGGTCTCTGGCATCCTGGAGCAGTGGTTCCCAGGCCCCACCCTGAGAGCAGTGCTACGCAGAATGCAGAGGAGTCCCCTGGAGAACTGAGGAGTGCAGACCCTTTGGCCTTGCTGCCAAGATTTGGATTTCCGGAAGTGAAATCTAGGAATCCACATGTGGTCGTTCAGTCAGGTTTGAGAACATGGACCAAGGCACTTACACCGTGAATAATAGTTTTCAGGCCAAGATGTCCTCCATGTCCCTCCTCCTTACGCTCATCTTTGTAGAATTGCTGGTTCTTCTATTTGAGACCCATGCATGTCACTGTCATAACACGCGTAGGCCTTCACACCTGCTCACTCCCCTTGGCAGATGCGCACTGAAGGCAGGTGCTGGGTCCTGTTCATCTTTTATACCTGGTCTCTGCCACATGGTGTATACTACATAGACACTGATGGGATTGAGAGATGTCTAAGGGGTGTGTTTATATAGGGCAGGGGTCCCCAAACTTTTTTTTTCTTCTGAAGCTGGAAACGGGGGAGACAGTCAGACTCCCGCATGCGCCTGACCGGGATCCACCCGGCACGCCCACCAGGGGGCAACGCTCTGCCCACCAGGGGGCGATGCTCTGCCCCTCCGGGGCGTCACTCTGTTGCAACCAGAGCCACTCTAGCGCCTGGGGCAGAGGCCAAGGAGCCATCCCCAGTACCCGAGCCATCTTTGCTCCAATGGAGCCTCGCTGCGGGAGGGGAAGAGAGAGACAGAGAGGAAGGAGAGGGTGAGGGGTGGAGAAGCAAATGGGCGCTTCTCCTGTGTGCCCTGGCTGGGAATCGGGTCCCCAAACTTTTTACACAGGGGGCCAGTTCACTGTCCCTCGGACCATTAGAGGGCCGGACTATAAAAAACCTATGAACAAATCCCTATGCACACTGCACATATCTTATTTTAAAGTAAAAAAACAAAACGGAAGTAGTACTGTACGTGAGCGATGCCACGCTTTGCGTCTCACTGACCACCAATGAAATAGGTGCCCTTTCCAGAAGTGCGGCGGGGGCTAGATAAATGGCCTCAGGGGGCCACATGTAGGCCGTAGTTTGGGGACCCCTAATATAGGGAGTTAGCAGTTCTTTCCTTATCAAGGTTATGGGGGATTTTATTGGGGTTCTCATGTCATTCACACCAAGAACACAAGCACTAGTACCTTATACTTAATAAATATACTAGTTGTTTCTGAAATCGTGGAAGTGGCTCTTTATTAAGCCATTCACATCCGTTTGCTAAGTCTCCATGAAAATTGATCATGTGGGCCTGGAAGGTGGTTAGCCAGGATCTAGACCGTGTGACTCTAGAGAGAACATCTGGAATTCAGGAGCTAAGTCCGGTGGTGCCTTGGCCAGCTGTACTCGCCATCTGGAGACCTTCAGTTCAGGGACTCTTGACTGAGCCCGGTAGCGGGCTGGCATCCCTGCACTGCACAGAGGGATGGGAGGTCAGGCCATCTCTGCCCTCAGGGACTTCACAGCCTTTTGAGAAACACAGACCCAGAAGAGAAGTGCTGGTGCCGAGGTCAAGGGTGCACAGGGAGGTCATTCAGACAAGGGCTCCGAAACCCAGATTGTGTCTCCAATACCCGGCAAGGTAACCTCTCCAGTCTCCCTCATTATACAGCAGGGATTGTAATAATACTTATTGCATGCACACTATAAACCCTGACAGATCATTGTTGAGTGACTAAAAGCTGGGACACTGTTCAGGAAAAGCTTCCCAGAGCAGGTTCTGAGCTGTGTTTTGAAGAACAAGTGAGATTTAGGCAGGAGAAGAAGGGTGCTTCAGGTGGAGAGAACAGCACGAGCCAAGACAGAGGCACATGCAGCATCTAGGGGAGATGCAGGCAACTCATTGACTACCAAGGCACAAGGTTTTAGTTGGCGGGAGCCACAGATGGTGCTGGCAGGAGAGATGTGCCCTCCTGAGCACTTGAAACTTGGCTCCAGAATTGATGGCATGCAATGGAAGATGTTAAGCAAAGAAGTGGTGTAACTAAGCCCGTGTTAATAGATGGTCTATATGCAGAGAGGCGCTGGACTCTAGCTCTGTGTTAATCAAGCTGTGGGTCTCTTTCCATGACCACACTCCTACAAAACTGTTTACAGATTATTGTCCTCAGGACCCTCTTAGCCAACAATGGTAGTTTGGTGGGTGAGTGCTCGGGGTGGGGGTAGAAGGATTAGGATGCTGGAGGCATGTCAACTTCACGACCAGGTCTGGTTTGCCATGGCCCACAGTCTCCTGGAGGAGGAATGGGAGCCATCAGGCAAATCCTAATCAGATTTCCCAGGCAGGCATCCGGCCAGTTTGCTTTAGATTATCATACGTTATCCTCAGCTCGCAGAACAGGCAACAGTGGCAGGGTTAGCTCACACTTTGCATTCGCTCTGGGAGTTCGCAGAGCGGCAAGCCTGTTTGTCAGCTAATACTCCTAAGTTTCCAGCCTCTGTGGGGACTGTTCTCCCAGCTCTGTTGAATGTTTTATTCAAGTGCAGCAGAAGAAAGATACAAAGCCATTGGCAAGCTGGAATCTCCCGGGTTTGGGAAGCCAGGAACATTGAGGTCCTTCTCAGTGTTGCCCTGTGACTGCTCCTCTCATTTTCTGGAACCAGCCCAGAATTTTTATTTCTAAAGGTGGAATTTGAGAGAGCCCCAGTCTGTGAGCCGAACCACAGCCCCTACTGCTTGGTGCTTCTAGACACCCCAATCCCAGCGGCTGATGGAGTGAAGGACTCCAGAACAGATTAGATCCCTTGGCGTCACTCCCGTCCCCACACAGTTGCTCTCACTGAGAATGGAACACAGTCCAAACTTAGCAGTGCTGTGTTCAGTCTTTCTGTTCTCATTCTGGACTAGACCACCCTCACTCACATCCAGACAAGAACATTCCACACCACATCTTCAATTTCCTCTCCTCCCCATGTTTAATCATGCTAGCATGCTTCTTCTTCTAAGGAGAATGCCTCATTTCTACTTGCTAGAACTCTCGTATGTTCTGTAGTGCCCAACATAACTCTCCACTGAGCCTTCCCATTTCTGCAAAGTGGCACCACGTTCCCTACTTCGTGTTTTGGGACTTGCATTAGAGTCATTTGTGAAGTTGACACTTGACGGTTGAAGAGCCTTGAGCCTATGAACTTGAGGTCACCTTGATCCCCATCTCTTTCCCCAATGCCCAGCCCACAACCTCACATACATATAGGATTGGATTCTGTCCCAAGCCCAACCTGACCATGCCACTGGCGTGATCACGTGTTGTTTCAGTGTTTTGTTTGGAGGAGCAGGATCGTGAGCAGCACATTCATGGCCTTTTTGTATTTTTCCATTATCCCCGTGCCTGCACTCTGGGGCTTTCTGTTTTGAGACTGTGTTCTTCAGAGTATGAGAGAAAGGAAGGAAGGAGGAAGGGGAGAGGTCCCTCACAGGTCTGACCTGAATATTCTAGCTCATCTGGTTTTCTTTTAGCCAAACAATGGAATGTTGGCCAGAGCTGGAGGCATCAGCCGGTGTCGTAGGAAACTGGAGATTTCTTTGAGTTTGATGTTGTCTCCTATAAAATGAGAGTCACACGGTCTAACCCAGCATAGTTTAGGAATAAGATGATAATTCAGGTAAAGTACTTTTGAGTCAAATATCTCTTCTCTCTCCACACCTCATATTTAAATTGGCCCGGGGCAGACTTATTACAAAGGGTCATATTAATGAACAGCAGCTTCTTACACTTGCATCTCTTGCTTGCTTTGCAGAGCATGCTATGCTCCTCTCTGTGAGTACTCATGTGTGCTGGTGCGGGGGTGCTGGGCCCGTGTGCAGGAGGGTGAGAGCTAAGGTACCCAGTGGCTGTGAGAGCTTGGGCCAGTGATATAGCCTTCTCAGCCTTGGTTTCCTTCCTGTAGAGTTGAGCTGCCGGCATTCACTTTGCAGCATCCTTGTGAGGCTGGAAGGAGCCCGTTCCTGTGATGAGAGGCTGGGGAGGAAGAAGGCATGGCCAGAAGCAGGAGAGGCCCTCCCCCACAAAAGCGGTGTGGAGTAGGTGGAGCCAGTCCCGGTGATCCCTCCACCCCGCAGAGCCAGGGCGCCCTGCACAGGGGCTTGGAGCAGATCTGCTGCCCTGCACTCCTGCTACGCATCCGGGGAATGGACTTCAGTTCGTCTCCGCTGGGGACAGAGCGTGCAGACCATCTGTTACAGTGCTGTGCAGACGAGGCTCTCGGAGGAATCCGGGGCTGTATGGTGCTTAGAAATGTAGGTGTCATGAGAGGGTGTTTGTCCCTTAAAGAGAGGGCTGGTTCCAGGGCTTCCAGGATGCCCCAAGAAGGCACAGAGGGAGCAGGACACCCCTGCAGGCCTGCCCACCTGGGAGCCCATATGCACCCTGCGCGCCCACTTAAATGTGTATGTTAACTAAGTGGCGGCATTATGCCCTAGCAAAGGGAGCAAATGGCTGTGCCTTTTCTGAGACAGAATCAGAGCTTAGCTCAGGTGCTCTCACAGGGAGTCAGAGTCGAGGCTTTATTTTTAGATCAAATGGGGAAAAGGGGACAGATACCTTATTTTTTTCACTGGGTATGAATAGAAAACTGGTCCCTTAGAATGTTTTTTAACCCATAATGGATGTGATTCTTAGCAGATGGGGGATGGATTCTGCCTTTTCTCTACAGCCTCATTTTTAAAATAAAAAACTATTGGAGGAAAAGTCACACCAGAGTTTAACTTGCCCGGCTGGCCTTAGGGACTGCTCCACCGCCAGCCACCCCCTGGTCAGCCTGGAACCAGAAGTCACCTCTCACTGCCCAATGTGTCATCATTTTTTTGCACGCTCGCTCCTCTGGGCCTGGCCTCATGCCAATCCCCGGGGCACTTAGCCCCTTGTTAAGGTGACCCCGGGTTCCTGCCACATTCCAGGCACTGGAATATAGTGGTTTAGACCACGGGAAAGGTTACTGCTCTCCAGGGTGTGCCTTCTACTTAGAAAGACAAACTAGAAAACTCCAAATTGTGCTGAGTGCTACAAGCAGAGCCAGGAAGACATGCCAGAGGTGGCTTCTTTAGAAGGCGTGTGCAAGAGGGGCCTGAGGAGGCGGGGAGAGTGTGAGTGACAGGAAGGGGCCAGCTATGCGGTGACCAGGGAGAGCTTTCTAGGCTTGGCGAAGGCTCTGACACCAGAACCAGCTTCCAGGCACAGGGCTGAAGAAAGGCAGGACATTGTGGCCGGACCAGAGTGACCCCTGGCCAGAGATGAGGGCAGAGAAGGGGGCAGGACCCAAGTCGTGTAGGATTTGATAGGCTGTGGTAGAGCCTTTCAAGTCACCTGAGAGATTTCCAGCAGGATGGAGTGTAGTGGGATTCCCATTTCTAAATGATGATTTTGGCTGACATGTGGTAGGTAGATCACTGGATCCAAGGGGAATCCAGTTAGGAGGCTGCCACAGGGGTCCAGAGAGGCGATAAGGATGGAGAGAAGAGGCCATGTGTAGGATGTATTTAGGAGGAGGGCTGCTGAGACTGGCAGATGATGTGGTCATGGGAGGTGAGGGGAAGAGGAATCAAGGTGACCTTCCAGAAGTCTGGCTTCAAGGCCAAGTGGGTCGTGCTGTCATTTACTGAAATGGAGGGGACTGGATGAAAAATAGGTTTCGCAGAATTAAGATTATTATGTGGCCTTGGCTGGTTGGTTCAGTGGTAGAGCATTGGTTCAGCATGTGGATGTCCTGGGTTTGATTCCCAGTCAAAGCACACAGGAGAGGCGCCCATCTGCTTCTCCCCCCCCCCCCTCATCTCTCTCTCTCTCTTCCTTTCCTGCAGCCATGGCTCGAATGTTTTGAGCAAGTTGGCCTCAGGTGCTGAGGATGGCTCCTCGGTCTTGCCTCGGGTGCTAAAATAGCTCCATTGCCGAGCAACGGAGCAGTGGCCCAGACAGGCAGAGCATCACCTGGTAGGGGGTTTGCCAGGTAGATCCTGGTTGGGGTGCATGTGGGAGTCTGTCTCTGCCTCCCTACCTCTTAATAAAAAAAAATTATATTTGAATGTTAAGTGTGAGCTCCTACTGGACAAGGGGAGATGTCAGGTCAGCTGCCAGTCATCCGGTTGGTCACTCAGGAGAGGTCAGCCCTGCCCTCCAGGAGCCCATCTAATCCCAAAAGGCAGGGCACCTTTCTTCCCTTCTCTAACCAATAAAGCACTAAGGTACCACCCATGTCCCCTCCCAAAAGCTCAAGTGTCCCATGATACTTGCTGTGGGTCCTAAACGACCCTGTGCTTCCACAGGGTGTGGGGGACCTTGAGGGCAGAGAACCCATATGAGGATGGCTCCCGCTCTGTTCTCTCAGATCCAGGCAAGCTGGTTGAGCTGCTACTTGACTTTGTAGAGAAAGGACCTTGGGCTTCTCAGTTAGACTCTTGCTTTGCTGTTAAGTTATGCAGAAAAGTCAATGCCCTTGACCACTCTGAGCCTTGTCTCCCGAGATGTGCCATGTGCACAGTGACACTTTCCCGGGGGGATGTTGAGGGGATGACTTGGTGCATCCCAGATGTCACGATCAAGACAGTTCCTCCCTTCACCCCCAAAGATGGTGCCACCAGTGCTACTTGCATGACTAAAAATTGGAACAGTTGAGAAACTCTTTTGCTTGTTCCACAAAGTGTGTTTTCAGTGTGCTAAGTACAGGGATTGATAGGTAAACAAAATCCTGTTCTTGTGGAACTCATGTTCTAGTATGAGATCAATGGTGAATAATCAAACAAACAGATGAGCCCATTTCTGGGCAGTTGAATCAAAGCAGCTGGATGGTTGGGGCTTCTTGGAGGATGTGTCCCCAGCTGTGTATTAGGCAATGAGATGGGCTGACCATTCTGAGGGCTGGGTGGGGGGAATGGCACAGAGATTTCTCTCTCCAAGGCTGTGCTTTCTCTCTCTGCTCACCTGCCAGGTGGGCTGTGGAGGTGATTCCAGAGGGAGCCAGGGTGCAGGCGTGTTTCTCTCTCAACCTGTGCTCTTTGAGATCCTTCCCTATCTTTGGTGGAATGGCTACACCTCTTCCCACCTGTCTGGCTTCACGTAGGACAGGAGGCCACAGGACTCACACATAGGCTTCACCTGGCTTTCTTCCTTAACCCCCCATTTGGAAGGCATTTGGGGTGCTTCTCCCCTTCCCTGGTTCCCTCCATCACCCCTTCCCATGGAGACCTTCGTTCCCTCCCTCACCTTCTCATTTCCCTCTGCTGGCTGACACCAAAGACATTAAAAAAAAAAGACCCTTCAAAGTAAGTGCTTGGGGCTCCCCATCTTCTTATCTAGAAGTTCGACAGCACTTTTGTGGAAACTTTTTTGAAAGATGCGTTCGTGTGAAATGGAGTTTTAAACTTTATCTTACAAGCACTCCATTTTCGTTCCTCTCCTTCTCAAACCCTTACCCTTCTCCCCTCTCCAACCTCCTTAAGGCTTCGTTCCCTAAGTGTGTCGGTCTGTGCTTCCTTATCTGTCTTTCTCCTCTCCTCTCCTCTCCGTGGCTCCCTCCTGACACCCCCCTCCCCCAACCCTCTTGCTCATCAGGCTCCCTTATCCTCTCTCTCTCTCTCTCTCTCTCTCTCTCTCTCTCTCTCTCTCTCTCACTGAGTTGGACGCCCTGGGCTCCCTCGCCCAGCAGCCGCCAAAGGTTGTTTCCCAGTGAAGGGGCCCTGGACTCCCACCACCCGGACTCCTTTGAAGATGCCTTTGATAGTGTAGAGATGGCCCCTGGCACACCTGTACCACAGGACACCTGCTTTGCCTGCAGACAGAAGTTGCCCTGATTTCAAAGAAAGCAAATGTTGTCTTTAACTCCTTATGGTGGATTTTCTCTAGGAGGAATTTCTTCAGATACTAAGAGAAATGCACATGCAACATTCGATTATGGAGGGGCAGATGCGGGTTTATGAGGCCATTCATTCACCCTCCCCTCCTTCTCTGGGCACCCTGTTTACAACCACCTGTCGAAGAATTCCTCTAGTTTCTGGGGGTTTACTCCTTTTTATAAGGGGACAGATCAAAGCTTTGGGTCCCACTGAAAAATCCTTGCAGAGGACATGATCTGACCCTACAGAGAAGGGAAACGAAAGGAACCAGGACTGTGCTATTTCATTATCATACCCAACCACTGGCCCGGCCACCACCACCTCGGCTCTAGGAGCCTACCTGAGGAGGGTGTCGTCAGAAGGGGCACAGAGTCCTTAGGGTTCTGTTGGCATTGCATCGACTAGTGCTGCATTTGATGATTCCCACATAGTTAATTAGTGCTGTGTGCAGTATATTAGCCTCATTTTTCTCTTCCAGCCACACCAGCTGGCAGCTAGTCCCTCTGCTGTCGCTGGTTTGTATTGATGAGAGCATCATTTTGAGTTACTGCCTTTTCTGATGGAGTCATCTTTCTGAAGGCTTGGGTGATGGGTTCCTATAGTCAATTGTAGTTAGTGATGAAAAAAGTGTTTATATATGCAAATGGGTGTATATATGCAGGGTAGGGCAAATGTAGGCTTACGGTTGTTCATATGGAAAAAGATACAATAATTAACAAAAAACAATGCAAGAATGAACTCTGTGTTTCACTAACTCACAACTGTAAGCCTGCTTTTGCCCTGCCCTGTGTGTGCACACAAACACACAACAGAGTATTGTGAGGGAGATTTATGTGATCACTGGGAAGCCTGTCAGATTCTGAGCCTTTTAGTTGCAACGTTTCAAGTTCACGTTACCAGACTCCAAATGTTTGTGAGGACATGCAAGGGTCTGCCCAACCTCTAGGGCTTGTGCCAAGCCGTGTCACACCACACTTGTCATTGTGTCCACTGCCGAGGGGGGAGCAGTCTCCTTCCTCCAGTATGCAGGGCACCACAGGAGAGCCCTCACTCTGAAGCTGTTCAAGATGACCTGGACGGTAGATACCCGAGACAGCTGAGGACATACTGGCCATTTTTATGAGGAAAGCACAGGATTCTCCTCCCTGAAAGACTAGTAAATCATCATGGTGGCATTGATGGGGCACTTCCCATTTTATGAGCTTATGAAGCAAGATAGGTTGGCAGTTTTAATGCTTGTTGCCTTAGATTTAGATCGGTCATTAGGAAGTACTGGGTAAAGGTTTAATGTGCTCAGCATTCCCCTGGGGTTGATATCCGGGTCCAGAAGTCCCTTCCTGTGGCATTAAAATTAGCACCAGGGCAGTCACATTTAGATGTGGGCAGTGCAAGCCTCCTGCCTCTAGTATTATTGCAGATACATTTTAATGTTATTACGAGGGCCAGGAGCTCCACAGAGCACTTTATATGGATTGCCTGCTTTATTATTTGACAGCCCTATGAGTTAGTGGTAATTATTTTTCCATTTCAAAGACAAAGAAACTAAGGTCAAAAAAAGTTAAGTGGTTTGTGCAAGGTCACACAGCTAGTAAATGGTGAAGCTGGGATTAGAACCTGGAGACTGAGCTCTTAACCACTCTGCTATATTGACTGACAATAATCCTTCATAGAAAACCCCACAATTCCCAGTAATGTGTAGACCAAACTGAAACACTCAATTGTCCACCTCCTGGTGCCCTTTTCCCTGCCACAACTCATCTCTGCTCGACAGCTCACCTGGGAATCACAGGATCAAATGCCTGCACCTGTGAGGTTGTTGCCTTTAATGGTACTGGTAAATCATATACTGCCTTAGTCATATCACGGTTTTGCCAAAATGCCTCGGCTTCCCCTGTCTAGCCAACCTATTCGTGCTTTAGTGGTTTTCTTGTCGCCTCTGGTCCTCTGGTCACATATTTCCCTACCCACAATTTCTAGATGCCTGGTGCCAGCCACTGTTCAGTGCCCACCTCCAGCGGCCCCCGTCTGCTGCCTGCGTTTCTGCCAGGCGTCTCCGTGCCTCTTACTCTCATTCCTGCAGTAGTTTGTCATTCTTCTTTCTCTCTTGTGGCGTCTGACACCTCTCTTTTTGTAATCTTATAAGCTCCTTGAGGTCAAGGACTAACGAATGGCAGAGAGCGGCAGAATGAGTAGCAGTGAGATCTGCATAGGAGTGCATGTGTATGTGTGTGTGTGTGTGCATGTGTGCACGTGTGTGTTGGGATGTGGAGGAAAGCCTGTCATGTTTCAGACTCAGCGTTTGTAAGAAGGCAGTGGTGGCCCTGTCCCCGGCAAGGTGCCCCTCCTTGGGTGCTACCCTCTTGATGGGGCACGTGGCAGCCCTCCCCCTTTATCCCTCTCTCTGGACATGTGCTGGGCCCCACTTTTCTTTCTGGTTGTCTCTGTCCTTCACTGGAGGATACAGGCCTGGCAAAGGGCCAGCCCTTCCCTGATACCAAGCCGGGATGGTATTCCTTCCTGTCTACTGTGGTCTCCTGATATTTGAACCTGCCATCGAACCAGCTTTGGAACAGAATCTCTGATCGAGGCGAATGCTCCTGGAGCGGAGGCTGTCGCCCACCTTCTGGGTTGAACCTTTGCACCTCTGTCCCTCTGGTACAGACACTTGGGACAGGCATAAGAGGATGGACAAAACCAGGTACCAGGCCTCAGGGCCCTTGTGTTGGGACCACTAACTGCAAAGGACAGCTAGGACATGGTTCAAATAAGAGCAGCCGTTTTGACTATGGAGTTGGAAATTAGGACATGTATGAAAAATAATTAGGAATTGTAGCCTCAGGAAAAGAAGCCTGCAGGGAGACCTAGTAATTGTCTTGAAGTATATGAGGGCCAATTACACCACTGAGTTAGGTCATCTTGTCCCTTCCCCATGGGGAGGAGGAGATTTGTTTAAACTTGAAGAGAAGGGTTTTGGCTGAGTGTGCATTGTTACCTGCCCGCTGAGCGGTTGTGGAAGCACTCACGTTAAAGCTGGGGAAGGTGTCCCCTTTCCAGAGGGAAAGCTCAGGCAGAAACTGGGAGCTGGCTTGCATTCCATTAGAGTTTATTTTCTTTATTATTATTATTTTTTTGTCCCCAGGACTTAGTCATCAGATTTGAAAGGCACCATAATATGTGCTTGAGAGTAATGATGAGGAGGCCTAACTCGGTGGTCAGGTTGGACACAGAAGCTCTTATATCTCTTAGGTCTTCATCTTTTACTAGCTGTATAAATTAGGGCCAGGGACTTCTCTCCTCTGGGCCTCTGTCCCCTTTTCTATGAAATGGTAATAGTGATGCACAGTTTGTGGCATCGTTGTGAGGGTTAAATAGTAATGGGCGTACACAGGACTTAGTGCCTTCCTAAGACATGGATGCTGCTACATGGTAGCTAGATATTTACAAGCAATATCTCAGCCTTCACCTCCTGGTTAAGGAGATTTGATAAAGGCGGCGATATTAGTTCAATAAACAGAGCCAGACTAGATTTTTAGGATCTCTCAAGTTCCTAAGAGATGGTGGTGTCAAGCTGTTCTTTTTTTAAATTAATATTGCAGTCTTGAAAAAAGTGTTGGTACCTTAAACACATGCCCAGTCTGCTGGTTGGATAGCCCAGCCCCAGTGAGGAGATGGAGAGGCGACTGTATTGCCTCTTTGATCTCTCCATCAACAGTTCTTGAGTGCTTGATCAGGCTGCGTCATGGTTGTAAGAAGCAGAAGCCAACTCTGTTGACTGAGGAGAGTTTAAGAAAGAGATGGTTTATTAGAAGGATGGCAGGAACTCAAAGAACTACTGAGGGTGGGAGTGGACACTGGGGAGAAACTGAGGGCCCTGTGGAGAATCTTACACTGCAAATGGTCAAGTTTATGTGCTGTCACTTTGGCTGTGCTGAGTTCGATCTTTGGATTTTCTGAGTCACTCCTTAAAGCCCCTGTGCTCAGGAAAAAGAAGTATCTGGTCCCCTCACCCATAGGGTGAGAGGCAAGCATCAGTGGAAACCTCATTCCCACTAACAATCCACAAAAATGGGGGACTGGGTACTAGGGGGAAGGGAGTTCGATATTGCACAGAAGGACAGGTACCCATCATGCCTTTCCCCTGCCAGGTCCTGTGCCTACCAGCATGATAGTTGGTCATGTAGTCAGCTGGTTTGCAGTCTCCACTGTTTGTCAGTGTGTCTTCATCTTTTTCTCTTTTTTTTTGTATTTTTCTGAAGTTGGAAATGGGGAGGCAGTCAGACAGACTCCCGCATATGCCTGACCGGGATCCACCCGGCATGCCCACCAGGGGGCGATGCTCTGCTCATCTGGGGCATTGCTCTGTCGCAACCAGAACCATTCTAGCGCCTGAGGCAGAGGCCACAGAGCCATCCTCAGCACCCGGGCCAACTTTGCTCCAATGGAGCCTTGGCTGCAGGAGGGGAAGAGAGAGATACAGAGGAAGGAGAGGGGGAGGGGTGGAGAAGCAGATGGGCACTTCTCCTGTGTGCCCCAGCCGGGAATCGAACCTAGGACTCCTGCACACCAGGCTGACGCTTTACCACTGAAAGCCAACCGGCCAGGGCCAGTGTGTCTTCATCTTGTCTCTGCAGGAAGCCCTTACATTCCAAGAGGGCAGTGACCCTAGTGTGGCACTCAGTAAAGGGTCTATTGATCTGGCGATCAACTGCATCACTGTTTATGGGATTCTGAAGTGAGTTCACTTCTGTCAGCAGAGATAGGTGAGGATTGGGTGTCCCCGGGGAAAGGAATGTGTATTAGACATTGGGACTACGTAGTAAAGACTAGAAACAGCCCGTTGGCCTCAATCGGCACCTGCATCTCTGATTGCCAGCTGAGTTCCAGCAACAGGTACTGTAGACTTGGGTCTTTGGTGGAAAGGTTGAAGAGTAAACTAAGCTCATCCCCTCTGTTGCTTTATTAAGTAATGCCCACAGGACAGCACATGAAATACTGATGCACAGAGAGCTTGTCCTCTTGGGGAGGGAGGGACCTTTGGATAATTGGTTTTCCTACATGGCAACTGAGATAGCTTGGAGGTATTATTACTCTCTCTCTCCCTGTCTAGCCCTGTCTGTTAATGGAGGGATGGACCTAGTTGGGTCTTGTTTTCGAACTCCTAATTATCCTGCCATCATGGAGCCATCAACATGAATGGAAGGGCACAACCAAAGGTGGGCATTTCCATATAAGGCAGCTTATGGTTGGGGCTCTACTTATGAGCTAAGTTTGAGAGCCATGCTGATGATCTTTCTGGAAGTTGGTAGGGTATTATTTTGGTTTTTTACCCATTGGAAAATTAGAAATAGCATGGGTGGGTGTTGAAGGCCAGGACCCTGTTAGCTGGTGCTAAGAGTTGAAATGCAATCACCATTGAATTCCGTGAGAAGGTAGGCTTTGTGTTTAAACACACAGAAGTGAAGCACAAAGCCTCACCCTGCAGGGACCAGGTGCTCAGGCCATTTGCTGGCCAGGTGGCATATTGTCTGGGTGATTTAACATGTGACACTTGCACCGTGCACCAGCAGCTGCTCTGGTACTCTTCACGGAATTATATCGAGAGGCACACGACAACATACGTTTATCAGAAGGTGCGGGGTGTCACGTTGCCTCTCAGACAGGAAGAGCAGTTAGACCCCAGCTGGGAGGTGCACACTGGTGGGTTTAGCCAGTCAGGACCACTGCTGAATGCCTACTGTGTGCCAGTCTGCAGTTTTCTTGTCTTAAAAAAATTTTTTTTTCACATTTTCTCATCTGTAATTTTTTCCTGACAACTGTTTTTGTCTGAGAGTAAGTTAAAGCTTGATGCAAATGTGGACAGCTCTGGTGCCTAAAACCAACAAGTGGATTTTCCTTCCTTCAGTAAACATTTACAGAGCTCTGTCATGAGCTAGGCTCTGACCCTCCACGTCACACAGCTTTAGGATGCTGCCTGCCTTTCGTGTGGTGGTTTCAAGATGTTGTTCCACAGTGATGTTCAGCAAACATTTGCTGAGTGTGAGCTCTGGAGCGGGCACAGTGGAGGCAGACTTGTTCTCTGCCCTGAGGAGCACAGTCCTGGAGAAAGACTTGCAGAATGGTCAGTATCTGACCGTGTGACTCCCTAGGCATGGCAGATTGATGTGGGCCATAGGAGGCTGTCCAGAAATAAGACTTAATCTGGAGGTGGGCCTGTCCAGGGGCAGGGCAGGGTGTTGGAGCATAGCTAGTGATGCCCAGGTGGTGGTGCCCCTGGGTCCGAGGGTGCCTGCTCATATTTGAGTGTCACTGGAGGCTCTCTGTTCACCCCCAGGACTCTCCACCCCTGAACCACTGGCATACCTGTGTTTATAGCCCTCCTGCAGGGACAGTCTCATGGCTGGTTCCCTGTGCACAGTTAGTGGTGAGGGTGGTGTCGCCACCCACAGGAACGTCTGAATCAAAGTAATTCCACTGTGCACTTAGGGGACTTTCCAAGCCTCTCTGAACTTCAGTTTTCTTACCTTTAAAATAATAGTAATAGCACCTCTATTACTGGGGCTACAATAATAAACTACTATAGACTCATTGGCTTGAACAACAGAAATTTATTTCCTCGCAGTTCTGAGGGCAGGAAGTCAGAGATTAAGGTACAAGCATGGTCAGGTTCTGTGGGAGCCCTGCTGCCAGCTTAGAGACAGCCAGCCTCCCACCCCGTCCTCACACGGCACCGTCTGTGCGCACAGGGGAGAGCGCGAGCGGGTGAGTCCTCTGGCATCTCTTCTTACAAGGGCGCTAACCCATCATGAGGTCCCAACTCTCATGACCTCACCTAACTCTAATTACCTTCCAGAGGCCCCATCTCCAAATACCATCAAAGTGGGTGTTAGGGCTTCAACATATCAATTTTGAGAGGGACACAGCGTTTGCAGAGAGCCTAGTCAAGGGCGTGGCATGTCATGAGTATTCTGTAAATGTTAACTTCTGAGGTTGCATGGATATATCTCTTTCTCTATAAACTATTAAGCTCCTCAAGGCCAGGTCTATGTTTTATTTGTGGCTGTCTCTCTTAAATGAGTGGTGAAATGGGAATACCAGTGAAAGGAAAGAAAGAATGGAGAACTTGGATTTAAAACAAAGAACACATTTGGGTCTTGGCCTGGTTGTGTTCTAGCTGCGTTTCCCCAGGCAGTGGTCCGTCCTCCCTGGGCCTCAGCTGTTTTCTGATCATGAGATGAGAGGAGTAACTCTTACTCCCCAGACTTCTGGCAAGGTTTAAATGAGACATCCTGTGTGAAAGCGCCTGTTTTCTGACACATAGCAGGTGTCCTCTAGATGCTGGCTGGGTGAGATGCTCACACGTTTATTCCTGGAGAGTTCACAGGGCCAGCAGAGTTGGTCAACTTGTGGTCCTTGCTCCCAGGCTGCTCTGATCGTACCACTCTTATGGGCCTTTGTGACCCGGTGGCTGTGTGCCTGAGCAGGTAGTCAATTGATGAGATTATTGAAAACATTTTAAAAAATGTATGGTAAACTTGATCTGATGGAGAAGTAATGACTTAGATCCAAAAGTCACATAGTAAAATGGGTTATTGTGGATGTTCTTGGTCCCATTAACAAAACTGAATCTAGTGGTGAAAATTGATGGGGCAGTAGGCAATCTGTCTTGCCTGATGGTGTTCACAGGTGCGAATGAAGACTTCATGTATCCTCCCTGCTTTCCAGAGTTGAGTGGTGTACAAACATTAACATTTCAAACAAGGTGGTCCTCACACCAGTGCATCGTCTTATGGTCTGTATGAAATACATGAATTTGAAATATATGGGCTGTCAACAATTTAAACTTTCTGAGAAGCCACAATGAACAGAAAAACATATATTAATGAAGAGAGTTGTTTGGTATATAGACCTTATGGACAAACTTCAGACATGCTCTTTGGGCGTGGTGGAGAGACTTGAGTCATGGTAGGAAAACTGAGTCACACACTGGCGGATTGGCCACCATGCTGACCAGTGGGCCTTAGCTCTGAAAGCTTAGAAAGTCCTGCTGCCATCCAGGCCAGTCAGTAAGAACATAGAGTTTTAGGCAGCCAGACCTGGGTGTGAGTTCCTATAGCTCTGTGACCTTGGAGTAGTTGTTTTCTGTTGAACCCAAGTTTCTGTGTCTATAATGGGGGTCTGACGCCTACTCACAGGGCTGTTATGATGATTTGATGAGATGTTGTTTGGAAAGGGCCTAGCAGTGTCCCGCACATATATCCGTGTCCGGGCAATGTTAGCCGTTATTACTACTATTGCATCACCCAGTAATGCATTGCTAGGTAATTACTAGGTAATGAAACAGTGACCTATGAAAGTTTCAGAGCCTGGAGTCAAATGTCACATCCTCCTAAAACATGCTTTGTAAAGATACTGAAGGGGTTCGCCTTTTAGAGGTCCTAAAGTCCTGCAGGAGGTATTAGGGTACCAGACTTACCTTCAGCTTCTTGTGCTCTTTGGCCTTAGCTCTTCTGCCTTTCGCTGGTGGCTATGGCTGCCACTCGTGCACACGTCACTGGGAAGTAAGTCACATGGCAGAGGATATGTTGACTGTCCTATTTGCTGCTATATTTCCGGCACTGAAACCAGTACTTGGCATATGGTAGATGCTAAGGACGTGTTTGTTGTCCAGTAAGTCTACTGCCTCCTAATCTTCAGATTGTGTGTCTGGTTCCCTCCTGGAACAGTCTCTTCTAACTTCCTGTCTCTCTCAATGGATTAAAGGCCAGTGGTTTAGAGGCTCTGTTTCCTTTTCTCCGTTTGTTTGGGCCAGCATGCCCGAGTAGGTGGGATACTGGGCTGGGGTACGAGTCCAGGGTTCTGGTTTCAGCTCGGCAGCTAGTTTGCCTAGGAACATTAGCCAAGTTCGCCTTCCCTCTCCGCTCCTCAAGAATACCATGAGGAAATTGGTTTATGTCATTTCTGGGGGACCCATCCCATGCTGACATGGGCTAGATTTGCTCGCTGGAGGTTCTTTGGGGACAAAGCCCACTCTGCTCCTCCCTCTTCCTGTGCCTCCAGGTCCAGCTAGGTGCACTGGCACCCCATCCCCATATAGAAGTGAATGCAGTCTCAGAGAACGCTGTAAATAGTAGCTCCTCCCAATATGCCCTGGGCAGCTGATCTAGGGTATGTCAACCACAGAATTATTGCCCTTTTGGGCCAGATAATTCTTTATTACATGGGGCTGTCCTATAGATAGATTGTAGGATGTTCAACACCGGCCCTGACCGCTGCCCACTAATGCCAGTAGCATCCTGCCCCCTTTTCCACATCAGTTGTGACCAGCAGATTGTCTCCAGACATTGCCAGATGTCTCCTGGAAGGTGGGGGCATATATCCCTGGTCTGAGTACATCATGTTCCCTCGTCTCACTTCAGATGGCTGCGTAAGAAGACAGAAGGCTTTCTCAGGGGACGAGAGAAATGTGAATAGCAAATTTTGATCAGAGGCTTTCTCCCCCTAGAGATGAAGGAACAGAAAAGAAAAAGAAAACAACTTTCTCACCGGCTTGAAAGTAAAAAAATAAAGCCAGCTCAAATATTGTGCCGGGCCCTGGATTTACACGGAGATAATTCCATGTATAATATATCACTGAGGCCGGGAATAGGGATGGCGGCTCTTAGATCTCACCCGGCCTGTGACAGCTTATTCTTAACATCAGGAAAATTGGGTAGCTGTGGCACTAAATACTTGATGAAAAAGATAGGTTTTTAAAGTTTTCTATCGCGCTTACATCTCAGTTGTTGGCACATCTTAGAGATTTTTGAATACGAAAACAGTCGGGAGAAAACAGCATTATCAGTGGTGCCAGGATATTATAAACAATTTTTATTATAAACTTTTGGATAATATTTTGTCAACAAAAGTGTGATACTTGCTGTTTGGAGAGAAGTCAAATACATTTATCAGACAGGAGCGCACAACTTGGTAGGTGAGACAAGACAAAAACTGGTGGAAACGTAAATCATAACTAAATTTATCAATGGAAGCAATGACGACTTTACAACATGAGCAATAACTGCTGTTGGAGGTTAAAGATAGAGAAGTGTGAGTTCAGGACGGTGGGACAGGAGGTCAGCCTTGACTGGGGAGAGAGTTCAGAGGCTCCAGAAACACAGGATACACCCTGTCTAAGCCATTAGGAAGTCAGTCATGATCCTAATCAGCTCTATTTGGAGACTGCTGAAACAACACACACTTGACATCAAGTGTCACCTCTAAGGTATTTCTTCCAGTGGCTTCGACTATTCAAAGCAGAGGTGGCCTCATTTGAAAAGACCCTTATTTTCTTGTCTAATAATAACACCTAAGGTTGATATCCTTTGAGGTGTCCTTCCCAATCAAAACTCCTCATTCTTTAGGAATAGTGTCTCTCCATCAAGAGGAGAAGGCAGTTCTATGGGTGGGCTCCCAGTCACCATGTTTGCTCTCTGAGACACTTCATTCCCCCAGACCATAGTTGATTGGGTCCAGGTGGGCAGATGATTCCAGCTGGACCAGATTCTAGACTGAGAGTTTGGATTTAGGACTAAGACGTGTCAGTCTGTTTATGTGACTGGGGCTGTGACTGTTAATCCAGGAGGCTGTGAACTTGTCACTCCCTTGTGAAGCCCAGTGAAGGTGCTTGAGAAGTTGGTGGTCTGTCTTCTCTGAGTTAGATCCTGGGTGTTCCAGTCACTGATCCCCTGAGGACCACGTCATCACAGGGCTGCCCAGAGGAGGATCAGGTTTGCCTAGGAGTCTTCTCAGAATTCATCCTGTCCTCTCTCCGTGGAGGACCCCTGCCCTTATGAGGCATAGTAACACCCCACCCCGCAAACCTTCAGGAAGTGTTCAATATATACCTCACTACCTACATTCCTGTACTAGGCAGGGTATTTTTCATCTCCAGGGAGCAGTTTGCTGTGGGCCGTGATGTTGAGGAGAATCTGCTTACCCCGTTACTCTGAGCCTTCATGGCAACGATGACTTAGTGCATTAACTCTCCAGGTGTGGCCATGTCTCAACCAGCAAGGATTGTTCAATATCTTAAAAGTGTAGTTTCTACTATAGACCCCTGTGACATTCTCTAGACACCGTGGGTCTGTCTTGATTAAGGGTTCTCTGGATGGTAGCAGCTGAGCCAGACTCAAGTGTCACGGGAAGGCTATCCAAGACTCCCTCAGAGACTGTGAGAGGCTGGAGTAGGAACCCTAGGTTAGAAATGGGGGAGGAACAGGGGGCGCCAGGGGCCAGCTAGATGGAAGGAACCACAGCTAACAATGCCTGATATGTCCCCTCTGCCCTGGGTCCTCTCCTTCACTTTGAAGTCATATGTAGGTCAGTGGGATTGAATGAACCGGGTGGGGAGAGGATGGATCAGCTGGCACTGTCATTGCTGGCTTTTATTGGGAAGTGGGCAGGTAGAGCCACCATCCTGTCTAGCCTGAGCCCAGTGAGGAAAGAAGAGTCTGTGCAGGGAAGCAGGGTGCTGTCAGGAAGTGGGAGGGAAGGTAAACATCCACCCTGGGTCCCTCATGTCACAATAATGCACATGAAAATGTAGGTGTAGGTTTCGGACCTGCTGAGTCCTATCCTTTTACCCTGGTTAACAGCCTTTCATCCACAGGGATTTCTGTTCACTCATGTGGTTTCAGATGTTAGTGCCCAGGGAACGTGTCTTCCGTGGGCTGTGATGTTGAGAGGATAAGAATTGCAGACCCGGCGATGACCAGAAACCTCTGCACAGAAGGAAGCCACGTGGAAGATGTCCTCAGCCACTTTGGGATACATGAGGGCGACAGCCCCACCCTGGGAAAATCGGGGAAGAGGTCCCTGTGTTTTCCCTGTCATTAGCGTCACCTCTGGGATCTGGCAGCACTGGGACTGAGGTCCAGCACAGTCATCAGGTCGCTAAAAACAAACGCAGCGTGGAGCCTGTGCAGAGGGGAAATTCTCCGGGGCAGAGGATTGCCAATTAGTTACACAGGTGTGAAGATTCAGAGGAAGAATAATTAACTTGTTGAAGCTAAAAAAAAACAACCCTAGTTATCATGTTGTTTGCCAAACATGGGTGAAAACGTACTTTTTTTAAACAAAAGAAAACTAACCCTTCTGGAACATTCCGTCCCAATCGTCTTGGGTGTCTTTGCTAAGTGAAGGAAGTACAGAATCTGAATGGTGCAGTTGTTTATTTTGGGGAGGAAAAATGTGTTCCTGTGGCGCTGAGGGCAGTGCAGACCCCAGTGAGTGCCCTCAGGACCAGGCAGGCAGCTCATGCAGCAGAGAGGGGGGAGGGGGAAGGGAAGGGACTAAGGCGAGGAGCAGCGTGCACGGGGTGGGGTGGGGCACAGCCAAGGAGGCTGCCTTGTGGGACACAGCCCGCACGTGGCCTGTCTTCCAGTTAGAAACAGTCCAGAAATGTCCACTGGATTTCTCTGTGCTATTTTCTCCCTCTTTTTAAATTGCTAGCAAGTTGCTCAAAATGTTAAAACCACCATCTGGGCTGCTCACAGCGCACCTGTGGGATGATGGGGCCTGGGCCTTGTGGCCTCTGGCGCAGAGTAAGCTGGTTCTGCTTCTTTCTAGGGCCCTTCAGCTCAACATGCGGGACAGATGCCTTGTCCTGTCCTCGCAAGTGCCTCTGTTATCTTGGTTGCAGAGTAAGCCTGACCTCCTGGGGCTGCTGTCAGGCGTCCATCCACGAGATCGGAGGTGGCAGGTCCCTGGCAGCTCTCACAGCCTGTGTCACACACACAGGAGGATAGGCCCTTTATGTTCAGCACCCAAGGCATGCCTGGCACGCAGTCGGGCTTGGGCAGGGTCTGTGCTTACAAAGTAGATGAATTATTGGATGTCAAACTGCTTTAGAGTAAGCTCTGTTCTTCACTTGAATTCCTTTTTGAAGTCAGGGGAGGGGTTGCTAAGGATATGGGTTCCCACAGAGAAGTATCTCCTAGGAGAACAATGTGTAGACAGTTGGCGAGGGAAGGATGGGTGGGGATGGTATTGATGACCCTGAAAGCCCACAGGAGCAGATGCCAGGGGAGCCCCTGAGACCCCATCCAACATGTCACTTCATTTTTGCAACAACACATAGCCATTGTTCTATCACAGGCCCTCCTTGTTTCTCAGGGTGTATAGGCACTTCTGCCCCCCATGAATATAGTTCTGGGGTCCCTTACTCTGTGGTTCTGGGGATTTCTAGCCTATCTGATGAAGCTCTGTCACATGCCATCTGTCAGTGCCATTGCTCAAAACAGTAGTGAACTTCATCTAAAATGTAGTCAACTTGCAATTTAAAAATGAGTTAAAAACTAGTGAGCTGCCTTGTCAGTTTGAGTTCAAAATCCGATATTTAGGCTTGGCTTCCAGTGGGGACAGCCTGTTAGGAGGGAGCGAGATGGCCCAGTGGGTCGCCTGGGTGATGGGTGCTTTGAATTGGCATTAAGGATCAAGCCCCCGTCCCCCGCTTTATTGATTGGACAGGGCCCACAGAGAGACCAGACAGAGTTTTTGTTTGTTGCAGGAAGGAACACACCCGGGAGATTTGTTGCCCATTTAGAAAACTGTTGGGCATGAAACGGATACTGTTTGGATTACAGAGAAACACTTCTCCTCTTTAGCTTTTCAGAATCACAAAAGGCCCGCTGGCTGCTGTAGTCCCAGCCTGTGGGCTCTGGTGCCAAAAGCTGCCGTTGCACATTTGCTCGGGGCACCAGTGCCTAGGGAATGAGCTCTGCTTTCCTGCCCTGTGTTTCCTCTCCTTTCATTCTGCTCTGTGCGTGTTGGAGTTCCAGGAATCGGTTTCTAGCCTGATCTCACTGAATGGAGGGGTGAACCATCCAGGCATCTCTCCCTGCACTGGCGGCCTGGAGGATAATGAAGGCTTAGAGGAGCAAGCAGGTTTCTGATGTAGGGCGTGGTGACGGCAGTGTCCAGGCTGACTGGGGTGGGGGCATGGGGAACTGTCCCTGGGGGGGGGGTTGCTGCAGAGAACAGGAGGACCAGGCTGGCCACAGAGATGGATCACTGCAGGTCTTTGGGGAAGGAGAGATTAGGGGTAAGATGACTTCAAGGCTGTGCCTTGGCTTACACCTGACCTGGGAGAGAGATCTGGAGAAGAAAAGGGGCCCCATTTAGACTGGGGCAACTGTAAGAATGTTTAAGGGGAATCATGTGGGAAAGAGTAAAATTAACTTTTACTGAGTACTTAGTAAGATTAGTGTCCAGCATGTGACACCGTCTCATCCTAACCACCACGTAAGGGAGGTATTAGCACTCCCCTTTACCGCTCAGAAGGTCACGGATGTGGATGTGGAGTTGTCTGGAGCTCAGAGTTCCCGCTCCTTTGACCTTTCCATATAATGCACATCACCCATATCGGTGGCTTGCTTTTATGAGCAAAGACAGTGCTCAGAAGCCTGAGGTCTTGGTTCTTTCCAGCTGTTTACCTTTTGCTTCTGCAACCTGAGCCATAGCTAGTCAAGCCCACTGGGTTGAAGCAGAGCCGCTGGCCCAGTATGGCATGCTGATAGTCATGAGGGTGAGTCCAGGCCTGGACAAGGCCAGCATGTAGCTGCTACGCACCTCAGTTAGACCTTAACATGTTACTCAGACATCTGGGGACTCATCGCTCTGAGGATACACCTCTGAGAACCAGTCTTTCTGGAGAGAAGGCCTGGTCTTCCACTAGCTGTGTGTGTTGGAAAACCATGCTATGTGTCGAGACCTGTCCTTTATCTGTACTCCAGGGTTAGCTCCCACCTCGGGGCCTTTGCAATACCTGTCCTGAAATGTTGTCTCAACTGATCTTTAAAAGATCTTCCTTCTTGCCTGACCAGGTGTTGGCGCAGTGGATAGAGCCTCAGACTGGGATGCGGAAGACCCAGGTTCGAGACCCCAAGGTCACCAGCTTGAGCAGGGGCTCATCTGGTTTGAGCAAGCTTGAGCCCAAGGTTGCTGGCTCGAGCAAGGGGTTACTCAGTCTGCTGAAGGCCCGCGGTCAAGGAACGTATGAGAAAGCAATCAATGAACAATTAAGGTGTTGCAACACGCAATGAAAAACTAATGATTGATGGTTCTCATCTCTCCGTTCCTGTCCGTCTATCCCTCTCCCTGACTCTGTCTCTGTAAAAAAAAAAAAAAAAAAAAAAAGATCTTCCTTCTTGTTGATCATGGCTTAAATGTCACCTTCTCAGAGAGGTGTTCCCTGACTACTCAATCCAATCGGACTACTCAGGAGCTCTCTGTTGCACCATTCTTTTAAAATTAGCTGCCTAGCTTTTATTCATGTCTTATTCATTTCTTTTTTTCCCCTCTCCTTCCTACCTTCCTCCTTTCTTCTCTCCCTCTCTTTTATTTCCTCTCTTGTTATCCCCTCTACTGTACTAGAATGTCAGTTCCTTAAGAGCAAGGACTTCTTTCTGTCTTACCCATCCCTTGAAAGCCCAGCATTTATAATAGTACTTGGCATATAATTAGTTTCACAAATGTTTGCTGACTTGATGGGTTAAATTCTTTCCTGTGTTAAATATGAATGTATTGCTCTGGATGCAGATGCTCCAGGGACCCTTCCAGCTCTGTGTCTTTGTGACCTAGAAATCCCAACTTAAAACATTCATCCAAAGATACTCTTTGCACAGACAGTTTATTCTGCATTAAGTGAACATAGCCCTCAGAGCAGACACATGTCAGGGGACTCGGTGTTCAGAAGTGATGAGCCACGCTTGGTCCCTGGCCTCACAGAGAGGGGTATTGCAGTGAGGAAGCCCATAAACCTGGGGCCATTCATATGCATTCAACAGCTGTGCCTGAGCCCCATTATATTGCTGTTGAGCCCCATGATATTGCAGATATTGTTTAGGTGACGTGCATGCAGTGAGAGGAGCACAGACTGTCCTGGGTCACCTGAAGCTTCTATTGGGTTTCAACAGACTTGGAGTCACATCCCAACTTGGCCACTTATTAGTTCCATAATTTTGACAAGTTTTGATTTTTTCCCCTCATTTTTCAAGTGGAGATAATGTTGGCCCTATACGGGGGTTATAAGGATGGAATGGTTCTTTGTATTGGGCACTGCCATCTAGGCTCTAGGGGCATGGAAGCATAGCAGATGTTAGCTAGCGGGTTGGGATTTGTCAAATGTGACCAAAGCAGGGGAAGTATTTGGAGGAGCAGGAGAACGTAGGCTGAGAAAGGGAACTAACTCCCGGAAGGGAAGTTTGAGGCCAGATTGTGGAAGACCTAGTAGTGTAGCTCTCTAAAAAAACAAATAGAAGCCATAAATTTAACAAAAACAAGAACATCAATTCACCTTCAGTGAAAAAAAAAGTTTTGCAGCCATTATGGCATTTAAAGATGATTATCTCTCTGCTCCATCTTCCCTGCAGGGACCTGAGTATTCACCGCTGAGGAATGACAATGGAAGGTTTTACTCCTGTGTTTAGTCTCCATTTGTGTTAGGAAACCTCATCACTGTTTGCCCATTCTTTATTGTTGCCTCTGTCTTCCAAGCACAGTTAAGACCTGATTGATATTTTATATTAGCACTCTAGGCCTTATCTTAAAGTAATAAGGAAGGTAATTGGCCAATGAGTGGCACATTGGTGAAGAGACAGGCAGGAAGAGCTGATTGTGGGCAAGGTTAAAACTGTGAATTGCTCAGCTTATTTGGATGTATGAATACTTATTTAAAGTATTTTAGCAATGTGTGAATAGTTTGGGACACAAAAATACCAGAGGAACAACAAGAACACAAAGACTTAAATGATACAGCATTTACTGAACCCTACAGTGGGAAAACAACTATTCTTCTCTCAGCTTGAGGTGGTTTCTATTGGCTAGAACATACCCCAAGAAACCCCAGGTCCAATCAGCACAAACTTTGTCATGATTGCTGTAATGTTATCAGTGAAGGAATGGAATTTAATAACCTTGGGAACCATCCCAAGGAAGCAGAAATGAACCTGCCCTAATTGGAGAAAGAAAGGACTTGGAAGTGAATAGTCTCCAGTTGCCCATTTATAAATCCAGAGCCACATGTTTCCAAAAAATTAACAGTGGTAGGGATGAAAGAAATAACAGCTCTAACTTTGGTATTCCTACCTAGGGAACTGCACATGCTCTGTAGCTCATTTGTAAACCTCTCCGATGCTCAGCACAGGGAAGGCTCTCAAAAAGCTCTGGAGTGTGCAAGGTCAGTTTCTGAAAAACTCTGGGCTCTTTCACCAGCGGGACTGAGGTCCTTGGGAACGGATGGCCTGGGGATTCTGTTCCAGGGGTATCGGATACATTTTTGATTAACCAGCTTTAACTGGAGCTGCATTCTGGTCCCGCAAGAATGAACAATTTGCTTCTGAAGTTTCTTTGTATGTACTTTTACTGCTATAGATTTTCCATTTTAGATATCAGTACCCTGGAGATCTCTCTACTGCATTCTAGGGCAGCGATTTTCAACCTGTGTGCCACAAGAATTTTTAGAACATACAATACTTGACTATTTAATCAGGGTCACTGACTTCTTTTTCCTTAAATTGTCAAATAAAAAGTGACAACAGCCAACACAATCAACAGACGTCCAGTGTGAATGCCCTGTCTGAACCATAAATATGTTGTATAATAGTGTTCCATCTTACTGGTCACATCACATAATAAGTTTGCATCTGACTGTTTAATTCTTGGTACCAGAAATCCTTATATACAAGTATAGGCACCTGGTTTTTAAAAATGTCACTTTGGAGCAAAAAGGGTAGGTAATTACTTTTTTTTTTTTTTTTTTTTGGTAAATCAATAAAATTTTACCTATTTTTGTCAGATTTGCTAAAAAATGTATTGTTTGGTGTGCTGCAGAATTTTAGTAAGCATATTTTGTGTGCCATGGAATGAAAAAGATTGAAAATCACTGTTCTAGGGCCCTTTAAACTTGGTAAACACTTTCAATACTTCTCAAGCTTTTCTACCGAAGGACCCCTAAGGGCAAGTAAGAACAAACACCCACTCTGAGGTCCGGGGGCAGAAACCACTATGAACACATACAGTTTTGAAGTCTCTTTTAGACAAGTTTATATGAGTTCTGCTATTTATTCTATAGTAGACCAGTGAATACTTTAAAATACTTTAAAATATAAAAGTTAAAAATTATCTACCTTCCAGTAAATAGATGCTCCAGGGAGAGCCATGGTAGGTATGCATTCCCCTTGGCGCACCACAGTCTGAGAGGCGAGGATGAGGGGAGACTGTGGTAAAGGGGACCTGGCTGGCGGTGGTGGCACTGTCTAGATTCCCGTTTTCACTGGGTTTTGAATTGTCAGGGAGGTGGACAGTCATGAGCACCATGATGCTTCACTGGAGTTCTTCACTGAGGTTCCACACCAGCAGATGCCACACTATGGAAGTGACAGCCTCAATCAAGATACTGAGAGGTCACTGAGCGTCCCTCTCTCTGGTCCGGGCAGACTTTCCCTGCAGATGGCATTATTCTCGTTTCACTCAACCCCTGCCCCTTTCAGGCATGTGGGACAGGACAGGAAGCAGATGGACAGGCTCTGGTGAGGATTGGAAAGCACCAACCTTGTGCGCCAAACCTGCCTTGCAGAGCCCCGCCTGCCCGTTAGTCCTCCATACACCCCACATTACAGCTTCCCCAGTACTCAACAGTTTTTGCCAGATTCTTTTTTCTTTTTCTTTCTTTCCTTTTTTTTTTTTTTTTGTATTTTTCTGAAGTGAGAAGTGAGGAGGCAGAGAAACAGACTCCCACATGTGCCCAACTGGGATCCACCCAGCAAGCTCACTAGGGGGTGGTGCTCTGCTCATCTGGGGCATTGCTCTGTTGAAACTGGAGCCATTCTAGCGCCTGAGGCAGAGGCCAGGATGGTTCCATGAACCATCCTCAGTGCCTGGGCCAACTCCAATGGAGCCTTGGCTGCAGGAGGGGAAGAGAGAGAGAGAGGAGAGGGGGAAGGGTGGAGAAGCAGATGGGCACCTCTCCTGTGTGCCCTGACCAGGAATCAAACCTGGGACTTCCACACACTGGGCCAATGCTCTACCACTGAGCCCATATTCTCTTCTCTTAATGGTTCTTTCTTTTTTCTTAGACTTTTACCAGTGGTACCTGAAGGTAGGCCCTTAGGGTCCTTTAATACTCACACTCCATGACTGTCCTAGGGAGGCCTTTCAAAGCCCAAAGGCTTTCTCTCAAAAAATAAAAAAGTATGACTTTGTAGGCTTGTGTATAGATACACTTTGTTCTATACTCTTACTGTGCAGAATTTGGGGGTAGGGTGAGGAGTTTAATTCTCCATTCCCAGACTTTATAATCTGAGACAAGACAAGGCAGAGCATGACTTTAGTGGAGATGTATGAACTTCTGAATTGTCACATGATCATTCCAGCAGTGGTGTAGGTCTAGTGGGTCAGTGAGAACTGTCTGGGAAAGTGGACCCTGAGCTTGATGTTCAAGATGAACCTTAGTGTTTCCTCTTTTGGAGATGAGTCTATTATTGACTTGAAACTGAAAAGGCTGGCTAGCAGCCCAGTTCCAGGCTCTCGAGTCTCTGAAATGTCCAGAGTTTCTTGCCCTTTGTGTACCTCCACTTTCTCTACTTGGAGGGCAAGCTAAAAATAGCCGGTAAGAGTGATGGGGATGATGATGGAACACACACCAGAGCCAGGCCCGTGCGAGGCAACATGCATGCACGATCTGATCAGATCCTTGCAGTAGTCTAGATCTCCTTGTCTGCACTGGAGTCCCGGGGAGCTGAGTAATCTCTCTGGAGCACACTGCGGGGAGCGGCCCAGTGCCCCCTCTCACACCACATCTCCCTGACCTCCTGGGCTCATTTCTTCTAGGTACACTTAACCATTTTTTTTGTTTTTGTTTTTTTGTTTTTAACTTGTGGAGCGTCTGAGCTTCTCCATTCTTACATGGTCAGCAACCGTGTGTGCCAAATAATGACAGAATCACACCCGTCGGCACCAGAGGAGTTAGTTCTCTGGATGCCCCTGGTTTGGGAAAGCTCAGGGTTGAATAGTAATTTTCACTGCAATAAGGTGAAGCCAGGTATCAAAGATGGACTTTTTGAGCTACAATACTCCTCAGTATACCTCTTTCCTGGAAATATTTTATTTTTATTTTTATTGCGCTTTTAAAGTCCTCTGACCTAGGTCATAGAACTGGTTCTTAGGTATTTCAAGTAATGCTCTCTCTCTCCTTTATTCATAAGTGTCTTATGAATAATTTCTGTTAGTTACAAGGAAATAGAACCTAAGTATCTTTGCTGTTATAACATTTAAATAAATCCTGGACATTTTGATAAGTGAGAAGGTTCAGACTTATCTGTAGGTGGTGTCTTGCTCCTCGGAATTGAGCCTGTTCCTGGGTCCTGCTGGTCATACTGCTCTGTCCCGCCCGACACTGGGCATTCGTATGTCCCATCACTGATGTGGCGTATGCACACCTCATAACAGCCTTCACAGAAGGAACCGCATGGTTACCTGGTCCATGGTAGGTGTTGTTTCTTAAGTCACAGAGGGACCTAGGTCCACTAAGTATCAGGATTGTCTTGAAGAGAATTTTGACTGTTGTATTCTTTAGAAAAGTCATGTAAATTTATTCGAATATCCAACATCTGGCTTTGATTTTGGATAGTGCAATGTTTTCTTCACAGTAAGAAGTTATTTCTGGGATTGTATGCATGATGTGATTCTTTGGGGAGGTGACAGAGGAGCCCAGTATGCTGCTGCTTGGCACTATAGTTCTCCCTTTAACACCCCCCCCCTTATAAAGCTGTTTTCGTGACTGGCCATTGGCTCTGAGCATCAGCTTCTACCCTGACTGAAATCCAGACTTAGCAGCTGTGTGGCCACAGACAAGTTACTTAACATCTCTGTGTCAGTTTCCTTGTTGGTAATTAATAATAAACTAACCAGTTTCCTCATTGGTAAGTCAGAATAGTATATTATATTCTACAGGTTGATGGAGGTCACTCTCCTCCTGGTCAGCCCCTAATTAAATAATGTATTATGTGATAAGATGTTCCTTCCTTCCCCATTTTTCCACTTAGTTCGTCTGCCCTCCTGTCCTTCTCCCTCCTCTCCCCATCCCATTTTGAAAGGGAAATTTGTTTCTTGATGTAAACATGGAGTGAGACTCCTCACCTTCAGCTGGGGAACAGGGTTGGTGTGAGATGATCACTTTGAGAAGCAGGGATTGGCTGGCCAAGCTAATAAAATTTTGTGACCTGTCATTTTATGGAGCATATTCCCATAGCTACTCTCATAAACCTGGCTTAGCACATTCTTTTCTAATGATCAGAACATACAAATTAGCCATGTTGGACTTCTCAGTGGTTGCTTATAATGTCTTATTTTACACATGAGCAGAGGGACAAAGCTCTTCCTAGCTACTGCCTTCCTGTCCACCAGGCCTAGGGTGTCCCGAACTCATTTCAGAGGCAAATGCCAAAACCTCACAGGGTGGGGCACTTGCTCTTGATCCTGCTGATGGTCATGCCTTGTCATTCTCTCCCTGCGGCAGACAAGATTTTCCAGGAAGCAGAAGGAGACTCTGATGTTTCTAGACTAGGCGTCAGCAACAGGCAGCACTTGTATTGGTGGTGATGGGGGACAGGGAGTTTGAATTCAGTCACAGGGCATTGCAAGGGTAGCCCCAGGAGACAGAGAAAAAACAAGAGAAACTGAGGATGCTGGTGTGTGAGTGGGGGGAGGCTGGAGTTGGTACAGTAGCAAAGGGGAAGGCCATCTTTGGAAATAAACAGACCCGGTTTTGAGAACTGGTTTTGACATTTATTAGCTGCATAGTGTCAGGAGGTTATTTTGCCATTTCAAATCAGTTTTCTCATCTAACTTGCTCTTTCATGTATCATAAACATCTGCCCATTTTAGAATATACAGCCCTACTTTCTCCTTTATAATAGCTGGATAATATTTCATAAATGGATGTCTTCAATTAAGGTAGCCATTTCCCTATAGATGGTGTGTGGACTGAATGTGTTGCAGCTTTAACCCTCACTGTGGCTGTATTTGGAGATGGGTTCTCTAAGGAAGTCATTAAGGTTAAATGAGGTCATAAGGGTGGGGCTCTAAGCTGGTAGCATAAGTGTCCTCGTAGGAAGAGAAATCAAAGAGCTCATTTGCTCTGTGACTGCACTTAGAAAAGGCCATGTGCTAGCAGAAGCAAGAAGGTGGCCCTCTGAAAGCCAGAAAGAGGGCTCTCACCAGAAACTGACCATGCCAACACTCTAATCTCAGCTTCTAGCCTCCAAAACTGTGAGAAAATCAGTTTCTTTGTTCAAGCCCCCCAGCTTGTGGCACTTTGTTGTGGCAGCCTAAACAGACTCATATAGATGGGCATTCAAGTTGTTTATGTTTTCCTTGTTATAGACCATTAAGGTGCACATTTTTGCCTAACGTATTCACTTTCTAGGTCATAGGGTATTTCTTTTTCCCTTCTTTTGTTATTAAAATTTTGTGTATACCAGAAAGTTGAAGGAATAATATCATCAACTCCCATAGGCCCATTCAACTATGTTTAACAGTTGTTATCATTTAAAAGCAGGTTGAAAAATTGCCCTTCCAAAAGGTTATTAATTATTGATATCACCCCACCAAACACACAGACACTGCCTGTAATATTGTGAGAGAGAGAGAGAGAGAGAGAGAATGTCCTTAATTTGAAAATAAATGAGTCCTTAGACCTTTGGTTTGAAGGGAAAGAAAAGGTCTCTTCCCAGAGTGGCCTATTTGGAAAGATGCATACTTTTATCCTTTGCCCCTTTGTCCTTGTCTGTCCCATGTCCCTCACCTTTCCTTAGCACTCCTTGGGCACATGTACAGCCATGGATATCACTTAGCTGTCCTAGTTAGATGCATGGTCAATAGACCCCTTTGTTCGGCCCCAGAGAACTTGGCCCACACCTCAACTTGAAAGCTGAGAGGTGACGGAGGCCTTCCACATTGCCATTCTTCTCTGGCTGCAGCAAAATCCTATGGGCAGAATCTCCTATTTTGTATTCTGTGAGGCTCTGTCAAGTCAGCTAGTACACAAGACCCTCTGGAGGGTGTGTATGTGTGTGTGTGTGTGGGGGGGTGTTGAAAGCAAAATGCATGCGTATGTTACCATGGGGACAGACAAGCCCTAATAAATGTTTGGGATCTTAGCCTGATGAGGTTTTAGCAGTTTGGAGTAATTTTGTTGTCAATCATCCATTAAGTCACTCCTAATGAATCACTGGGAGTGTCCTTGCTCTTCAGATGAACTTCGGATGAGCTTGATTCGGACAGAGAGCAATCTTAAAAGCAATAAGGAGACAACAGACAAGCATTGATTTGTCAGTGCTTTTGCAAATCAAGTGGCCTTTTGTCTGAGGGCGTTTCTAGGAGACACCGAGGCGGACCACAAGTTGACATGGCTGTTTAGACTAAATCTTTTCTTATCGGTCTTACCACGTAAGCCTGTTGCCTTCCAGAATTCTGTGCATCCTGTTATCCCCAGGGAAAGGGGGCATGGTGGTTCCTCAAAGGAGGAAAGGGAGCTCTAAGAGCTGACCGCTGGGGCCTCCACATTTGGGGAGTGAGGGTATGTAGCATGTTTGTTCTTATCAGAGCTCCACTTTCCACATACAGTGTGTGTAAAGGACTCTCTCACCTTCTACCACAGAGCAGTTGCTCACAGCTGCCTGGCACGGGAGGGCGTGCCAGAGACCACCAAGCTCAGCCCTGTGTGTGGTCGGTCACTGTGGAGCCTGGAAGCCAGGGCCCTGAGTCCTCACTGTGGTTTTAAGGCCCCCTCTCCAGTCTTCGCACTCACCACCTGCCCCAGCCTGGTAAACCACTGCAGTTCCCCAGACTTGTTGTGATTTCTCTTAGGTCTGCAAAGGAAGCTTCTTTTTTATCTGGAAGGTTCTTCCTCAATCTGGTATGTGGGTTAAACCCACTTTTCCATCAATGTCAGTCTCTCCAGGAAGTCTCACCTGACCACCTGGAAGGCAGGATGTGGTACCTCCCTTATCCCCCCTGCCTGTCTCCTCTGCTGAGCTGTGAGTTCCTGAGGGCAGGAATGGCGTCCTGTTCACTCCAGAGGTGCTGGCCTCCAGCCGGCAGACACAGCTGCACAGACGGATGCTCTGCATGTATTAATGGAGTAAACACAAGCATGTGTCACCCCCCAGGGGACTCTCAGGGACCCTTTGGGCAACCCACAAAATGGCACATCCTCTCCTCAGCGTCTCTGAGGCGGTACCCACTTGGCTGTTACAGCTGTTACAATCCTTTGCCTGTGAGCTTATGGGATGTGCCCAAGGAAAGCAAAAAGGTTTGATTCAGGATTTAAAAAGCTATGTAGCTAATTAAAAAATAACTTGAACTGAAAACAAGTTCGGAAACAATTAAGATAATTAAAATATCACTACTATAATCGAGATCAAGCAGTGAGCTTAGAAAATAAAATTAATTTTAAAAATGACATGTAACCTGTAATTAATTGGCTCTTGAATTCAATGTTTTCCAGCTCAGCAAATCTCTCTTTAAATGAATTCATTCTTGTTTTCTTTCCTCTGAAAAAAACTTTCTGTAAAAATTATTTAAAAATTACTTGGACACATATCATGTGCTGGTTGACACTTGATTTTCTGGGCATGAGCAGGAAAGCTGAAATTAACCTCCCGTGCTCTGTGCTAGGCACATTACTGTGGGTAAGGCCACATTCGTTCTGCAGGGATCGAGACAGAAGAGGCTTTGCTGTCTCTCAGGACTTGCTGCTTGCCAACACCAAACGTGTGCTCAGAGAGAAAAGCTTGGAGCACAGTCTCCAGGAATCATTAGCACCTTAACATGAAGTGTGTAGCCTGGTCAGGGTTATCACTGATTCAGCTCTCTCCTCCTTCCCTCACCTGCACCACTTCCCCACACCTTATTAGAGAGCCTCTTAAATGCCATTTAACTAGTTCAATGTCTTATCATTCTCCTTAGATAGTGGAGCCATAGGGCCCTGTCCAAAACAGGTGCTGGGTGCCTTCCCTAAGGGCCACCTTTCAGGAGTGCCACCTGAGCCCTGGGGCTGCTGGGAAAAGCTTGTTTGGGAGCCTGCAGTTTAAATGGAAAGGACACATTCCTTTTACCATCCACACCCATTTTTAATTCCAATGTTGCTGTTTTTCAAAAACAAGACGAATCCTGGTGATTAAATAAATGCCAACAGCTTGATTTGTTACTGTTTTGTTGTTCTGTGAAGTTCATTTAAATAATTCACATACATGTTTGAAGAATTCAGTCCCGGTAATTAATTTTTAGCCGACTTGATTTTTATATGCAAATTGTTAAGGAAGTATGCATAGGGAGTGAAATAACTGACGCTTTTTACTTATTAGTGTTTTTGGTTGCAGTTTTTTGTTTGTTTTAGTAATATTAGCTCTGAGCCTTGGAGGAGGGGTGATCTATAGTATTAGCCTAATGGTAGGGGGACAGATGGCAAGGTTACAGGAAGAAAGTTGCCCAGACCACTGGTCAGTTGACTCAATTGGGGGCTGGCTGCATTCAGAGGGAGTAGGCCAAGGACACACTTGCCCAGGGCTGGGCACCCCTCCTTCTGGGGAGCACTGAGACTGTGGCACTTTGAGGCAGTCCCGTGTGGCTCAGCCCACCCAGCCCCCGGGCCTCTGGCTGCCCCTTAAAACTCATCGTCCCTGGAAGGCCTCTCAGGAACATGGTGCTTCTGGATTCTCTGTTGTAAGGTGGGGCCCACAATCAACTTGTAAAGGGGGATCCTAGTTGATTCTTCTGCTGCGGCCTGTGGTAGTGAGGATTTTGGGTTCTTGAGTCACCCCCCAGGTGACAAACACCCTCTGCACCTCTCCCCAAGGACTTCTCTTTAAGATCTTTATTTGAAAGGTGGGCACAGGAACACAGAGCTGCCTCCGTGGGTGGCTGTGAGAATTAAATATGGTAACCCAGTTAGAGGGCTTAGTTTACTGCCCGTGTGTCCAAAGCCTGGGGTAAGTGGTAGCTGTTGTTCTGGTTATTATTCATGCTGGCAACAAAATACAGACACACAAAAAATTAATAAACACCTAAGAAGGCTGTTCTTTCTAAGCACTTACAGATATTAACTGTCATTTAATCCTCATAGCAACCACACACAGTAGTTTAAGAGGAGAGGCTGTAGGGGGTGGGGAAGGCTGGTGAGTGGCAGAGCCAGTGGTCCCAGCTGGAAGCCTGACTGAGAGGCTGTGCTGGCTCCTGCGAGGCTCACTCACTTGCCTCGAGACTGCACTGGCCGTTGAGGCCACCCAGGCAGCGGTGTGGACATCACACGTTTGTGAAGCTGCCTGCAGAAGCAAACGGGCGCTCACACTCGGCCATGAAGCTCATCATGCGATATTGTGGATCTCGTGCCTGTCCTGAGGGCAGCCTTTCAGTCTCCATCTATGAGCTGTGCTCCACGAACATCCTGAGGGTTCTACCAGGGTCGGCTGGACCCCGCGGACAGGGCTGCCGGTGGTCTGGTCCGAAGCTTTTTGAGATCTATAACTGTCTTACTTCACCCTGCAGTGGTTGGAGGTGTGAGAAGGAGCAGCAGAAGACCAGCATGGTCATCATTAATTGCCGACTGGTAATCAGTTTTCATTGTTGGTGCAAGTTTGTACGAGTCTTGGAAAGGAAATCAAAGTTGGTTGGACTGCCAGCTGGGGTTGGGTGAGGACAGTACACAAGGGGAAGATCACTGGCCTGAGATGCACCAGCAGCCTGGCTTCTCATGTGGAAGTCTCCAGGACCAGGAGAGTTGCACCTGGGGCCAGGGAGTTCCCAGTCAGGTGTTGGGATGCCCAGCCTCAGAGGACAAGAGGCAGCCCTCAGCCATGAGGTCAGAGTGTGTCCTCTGGCAGGTCACTTGTGGAGCAGGTTCTGCCAGGTGACTCCCCTGGGATGACCAGGACCGGGTCTCATTGCTGACTGGCCTGGCCTAAGATGTGCCTGGCTTGTGTTTACAGCGCAAGGCTGCTGTCATAGAGGATGCCGCCCTGAGAGGTGCCAGTGGCACAGATGCCTGTGGGCGTTTGTGTTCCTGTCCCTTGAGACGTTCCCAGAAGCCGTCTGAGGAAAATGGTGCTGAGATTCTGGACCTGGGCGGGCAGGGAGGAATGGTGACTTTATATAAGTGTGGGGCGATTGTGATGGTGAGGGGCCCGATGGTGGAGAGGAGATGGCATTTCTTGGAGGAGTTTTTCTGTTCCTGCTCTGGATGCTGATATGTTGAACCAAATGTCGGCGTGGGGTGGACCTGGCGAAGCATCAGCTGCCTGGATGTAGAGAGCAGCTGTGAAAGATTTATGGCCTCACAGCCTTTGGGCCCTGGAGCTGTGGGACTGCATGATTGCTTCTGTTTTGCAAAGAATCCCCTGCAGTCACTTCTCTGCCTTGATGAGCATAGCCACCTCTGCATATACAGCGCAGGTGAGCTAAGGGCCTGCTGCTCTCTCTGTTCTAGAGCACTACAGTATATGACCTGCTGTCCCTGGAGACCCTTTCTCTAGTGACTGGGTTGAATCACCTTTCCACTCTCATTACTCCCAGGCACAGACAGACTCACTAGTCAGATGGAATGTCTTCTGATGGCCCAGACAAGCCTCCCTTCATTGGTGTGTGCAGGCTACTGGCTTGGGGTGCTTTTCTCTCTTGGATTTTCAAAACCCTGCCCATCCTTCAAAATCCAGCTCACATATGAATACTTCATTAATCCTTGCCCTAGAAATTGATCTCCGTTTTCCTCTCCAGCTCTGTTATCACTCTATACGCCCGCCATGGCCCTTATCTAATTCTCACTTGCACAATAAATATTTATGGGTACGCTTCTCCCCCTCCCTGTTGTGTTGTAACTTCATGTGGCACAGAAATGTCTTGTGCATCTGGAAGTTCTTCACAAAAACTTATAATAGGCTTATTTCTGCACATCGTCTATGTAGATTGAACTGAAGTAAAAAAACAAAACAAAACACAAAGACCTACCTCTGTCCTCAAGGATTTTTTATGTTACAGGAAATAAGTAAAATTAGGCACAGATGAAGCTGTGAGAAGCAGTAGACAGCTAACCGAAGAGGGAAAGGGGGTTCCTGGTCCTTGGAGCATGTAAGATTCTGAAGGATTTTATAAGTAATTCCTGCCGAAGATGGAGATGCTACAGCTCCTCGTGGCCCAGAGGAATCACTGTCCTGATGAGAAGGAAAACACACACCAGAGACACAGACTCCCGACAGGGTGGGGGGAGTCTTTCCAGTACCCTCCAGCCTAAAGAAACAGCACGGAGTGCAAACAGATAGTCTACTTCCCACTCGTCTGTTTGAGTCAAAATAGAAATTAAATTTTCCCTGGAGGTTCTAACCGCCTGTTTTCTTCTTTTTCTTCTTCTTCTTCTTTTTTTTGCCTCAGCCCTGGACCCAACCAAAGACCCCTGCCTGAAGGTGAAATGCAGCCCTCACAAGGTGTGTGTGACCCAGGACTACCAGACCGCCCTGTGCGTCAGCCGCAAGCACCTGCTCCCCAGGTAAGGCAGGAGGCCGGGCATTGCTCTCCAGGGGCGGACCCAGGTGTGCCCGCCTCTGATTGGGGGGGGGCAGAGGGCAAGCAGGGGTCTGTGTCACCGTTTGATACGGTATTTGGTGCCTCCCTCCTGCTGTGATTCTCAGACACAGATTTTCAAAGGATGTCAATATCTTTATTTCCTTTAAATTGACTTTGACTCTGAGCTCTCATATGAGCAGCAGAAGAGAAAATTCTTTCTTCATCTTATTGGCATTGTGCCCTCTCCTGGGATGACCCCAGGATCCAGGAAGCTGGTAACTAAGAAAAAGGGTGAACCTTTAGCCTCCTGGTTGCCCCTCAGCACAGTAACCCTTTGAAGTCCCTTGAGGCCCAGGGACTGTCTGCGTCTGTCCTGGCTGGGCCCTGGTGTGGAGGCCAGCGCCTTAGGACCAGAACAGTACATTCCTTCTGAGAACACGTCTTGCTCTCTCTCCTTGGGACAGCCTCCAGTATTCTCTCTTCTGCAGCCCGGGGAGGCCTCCCCACTGTTCTTCAGGATGCTTAAAGCTTTTGCTCCCCCACCCCCCAGCTTATGCTTTTACAAATGACAGAGCCTTTGATTTTAGGCTCATTCTGTCTTCAGTCCTGCAAAAGCACTCAAGGCAAGAAAACAGACAGGAACACAGAAGGCAGGCTCTCTTTAAGAATGGGGTTGGGTTGGGGGGAGGAGATTCCAGGGCCTGTGCCGCCACCTCCCTGTACTGCTTTCAATGGAGAGGGGCAGTGACGGGGTGTTGGCGTCATGACGCCCAGTTCTGGATTGGCAGCTTGCTCTGCCATTCACCTGCACTGCCCCATGACCTCAGGCAAAGAAAGTCACCTTTCCGGAACTTGATTCCCACTGAAATCTGTCTCCTGATCACTTTCGCTCCTTTGTTTCACTCTGGTCCTAGAGCCACACAGAACGTGTCCTCTCTCACCCCTTAGTTTTTGAGGTCTCAGCAGTGTGGTCCCTTTGCTCCTCTTAGAGTATGTTTACTTTCCCCTGATCCCCCGCTTGGTGTCCTCTGACCGTGCCTGAGGAGCTCCTCTGCAGCAGGGTCCAGCAGGCATGACAGCACCGAGCACAGCCGACCGCCCTCTGCCTCTGCGAACATGGTGCCTGCAGTAGCGGGCCTGGCTTCCACACGCACCTCAGAGTAGTTGGCCTTCGTCTCTGTGAGACTGGCATGCAAGGTGCTGCAGTCTGCTCTGCTGTTTTACTTCAAGAAGTAAAGCTAGACCTCGCTCCCAAAACTCCAGCATGTGTCCATACTATGCTCAGCACCCACATCCGTGAATTCTCGCAGCCATTTCATCAAGTGGTGGTTATTTTTGGCTCAACTCTAAAGATGAGAGGAACCGAGGCAGAGAGGCATGAGTGGCTTGCTTGTCTGTTTAGTGAGTGCCAGCCATGATTCAAATCCAGGACTGTCTCCCTCCAAGGCTTATGGTTTTTATCACTACCACATGGTGGCCTCTTTATTCAGCCTGTCCTTATCTGTCCATTCATTCATTGTTCTTCCACAAAAAGGCTCTGAGTACCTATTGTGTGCCAGGGTTGCGTTAGGCACTGAGGCTAGAGCAGTAACAGGAGACCCACTTCCCACCCTGAAGGAAAATCACTGTGGAATGGGATGTAAAGAATAATTTTTTGATATTAGAAATTCCTTTTAAGGCATACATACTCTGATAAAATGATCCTAGATTCTCTTGCCATACTTGATTTATCCTCTTTTGCTGCAAATACCCAAACAGCCTTTGGGATAGTGCCCTAGGTTGTTCAGCCGTCTGTGTGTGCATGTATGCATGTGTGTGTGTGTGTGTGTGTGCGTGTGTGTGTGTGTGCGTGTGTGTGTGTAATGTAGAGAGTCCATTGCCTGTTTCCACCTAGCATACAACCCTTGCTGGAAGTGCCAGATATGATATTTTTAGTCTTAGGCTCAAATCTGTTTGAGACAGGGGCAACAATCTCATTGGTATTCAGGCTTCTCCAGGTGTAAGAGGTGTTTTTCTGGCATGCCATGTTTTTCTGTTGGAAGCACCAACACTTTTTTGTGTGAGTTGAAAGTGTAACCCTCGTCTCCCGTATCTCCTGGTGACCTCAAAGCTGCTGTGATTGATGCATGGACTTGGGAATGAGACCAATCTGGGCTAAAATTCCAAGGTTGACGGCTTCATAGCCTTGCGACCTTGGCTAATTACCTTTTTGAATCTGCACTTTCTCATTTGTAAAATGGGTTTACTGAAAGTATTTACCTCTTTTTTCTATTTGCTGGAATTCATGCTCTAGCCATTCTCACAGAGAGCATTTATGGGTAGTAAATATTACTAATCCTTGTGTAGGGTATTGCATATGTAAGTTTGCATGAGAGTTCAATAGATAAAGGTATATAAAGTACACAAACTAGTGTCACATGATGACAGCTGTCTTCCAATTACTAAAACAGTTATGATTATAGTTGTTAGTGTCTGATTCGTTCTGGAAGGTCAGCTAGAAAACTGCGAAGTTGCATGCTTCTGAGAAAAAGGAGGCCACCCAGGTGCCTAGCCCTTCCCCATCTGATTGCTCCCGCGTCGCCATCCCTGCCTGGAAAGCCTGTGACTTTTAGCATAAGGATTCCAGTGTCATTTCTGTGGTTCCTTTTGTGATCACAGCAGGTGATGACTGAGAAGATGACTACATTTTTAATAACAGCATCTGTTCGTTCATTGGAAAAACAGCCCAAAGAAGAGGCCATTGAGGAGGCATGCCACTCCCCTCTTGGGATTTGGGAGGTGGCCTGAGCCGGGGAGGCCCTGCAGTGGTGTTGGCTGTGGCTGTGGGTCCAGCCCTCCCCCTCTTGTCCTCACAGAACCTGAATTACTCGGCCTGCCATATCAGCCAAATGCATGCCTCCTTCTCAGGGTCTTGGGCTCTTTCCCAAATGAAACATCTGTCTTTCCTCATTATACTTTAGGGGTCCCCTCTGACCAGCGGGACCATGTTGACAACTCTCTATATATGCATCAATCCGGGAAGTAATCTTTCTCTCTCTGAAACATCTGTAGGCAATTCCATCAGCCAGTCTGGCCTCTGCAGCAACTCAAGAGGCAAATCCTGCCTTCCAGACGGGGAGCCGTGCACACACACAGAGAGGTGGCTGGGAGCCGGGGGCTGATTGGGAGGCTGGCTGAGACTGTCTCTGCAAGCACATTGGGACAGAAGGACAGGGAGCCCATCTGCAAGAGACTTCCATTAGCTTTCCCTGCTCTCAGAGATGGAGTGAATGGAGCAGCTAGCAGTTTGCCCCAGAGGTCTGTAACTGCAGAGTTCAGGGCTAGCGGATCAGGGGAGGGGGTGGGGCCAGGCAACCAGCCCTCCCTCTACTGGAATTCTTTTTCTTTGTTAGGGTAGCTTTTGGGTCTGTGTTTGCCTTCTTTTAGAGGCTTCATCTAAACTCACATCCTCTCTGGAGAATTTTCTTTGGAAGTTCTTTATTTCATCTTTTCCTGCTATTAATCTTGGGAAAAGGGGAATTCTTGGTAGTGTGTTCATCGTTCTGGTTCTCCAGAGGGGCCATTCATGCACTAAAGAGCACTGTGAAGGCTGCTGGGAATCGGGAAGCCTTCTCTCAGAGGACTCTTTCACAATATTGCAATTTATTTATTTATTTTTGTAATGATAGGTGATGCTTGTTAAAGAAAACATGGACAAGTAGAAAGAAAGAGGAAATTGGTCATGGTCATATAATCTTAAAATAGGAATGAAAACATCCCAGCACATTTCCTTCCATTCTGCCAGTCACAGGTTTTGTCCATTGGTTCGTTTTTGTCAAAACTTGTTTATCACGGTGGGCCTATACTTCATATTGGACTGTCTTCGGTTAATATTTAGAAATGAGTATTTTTATGATTGTGCTGTTATATATATTAGTGATCATGTAGCGCACTAAACAAAAAAAAGTTAGAAATGGATCCTAAATATAAGAGCCAAGACAATAAAACTTTCGGAAGAAAACAAGAGTAGTAACCTTGGATTTGACAAAAATTTCTTTTCTTTCTTTTTTTTTTTTTTTTTCCTGAAGCTGGAAACCGGGAGGCAGTCAGACAGACTCCAGCATGCGCCCGACCGGGATCCACCCGGCATGCCCACCAGGGGGCGATGCTCTGCCCATCCGGGGCGTCACTCTGTCGTGACCAGAGCCACTCTAGCGCCTGGGGCAGAGGCCAAGGAGCCATCCCCAGCGCCCGGGCCATCTTTTGCTTCAATGGAGCCTCGGCTGCGGGAGAGGAAGAGAGAGACAGAGAGGAAGGAGAGGGGGAGGGGTGGAGAAGCAGATGGGTGCTTCTCCTGTGTGCCCTGGCCGGGAATCGAACCCGGGACTTCCGCATGCCAGGCCGACGCTCTGCCACCAAGCCAACTGGCCAGGGCCTGACAAAAATTTCTTAACCAAGACACACACAAAAAATACGAACTATAAATGCTAAAATAAATAGAAAATCAACAAATTGGGTATCATCAAAATTAAAATAAAAAGACAAGCCACACCGGGAGAAAGTATTTGCAAAACATAGATCCAACGAAAGATTTGTATCTAAATGTGCAATGAAAGCTTAGGTCCACACAAAGACCTACTCAGGGACTTTCATAGCTGCCTCAGTTGCTATAGCCAAAAGTTGGAGACAACCCAAATATCCATCAGCAGATGATGGATAAACAGACTGTGGTCTATCCACTGTCATGGAATACTATGCAGCAATAAGAGAAATAGGATCTTCATGATGCAGCAGCAGCATGAATGAATTTCTTAAGTATGCTGAGTGAAAGAAGACAGATCAATTTTTTAAAAGAGTGTATATTATATGATTTGCATTTACAAGAAACCCTGGAGAATGCAGCTCATCTATGGTGCCAGGAAGCCTGAGGGAGTAGGCCCACGAGGTGCCTGAGCATTCTTTAAGGCTTGGTAATGGAAAATGGATCGTTAGGGAGACAGGTCAAACTCTGGTCTTAGATGCCAGAGACCCCACTGGCAAATTGATTTGTTTGAGAGTATTTAGGTGTTCTTCTTCTTTTTTTAAGATTTTATTTTTACTCATTTATTGAGGGGAGAGAGAAAGAAGGAGAGAAAAGGTGGGGGAGGAGCAGGAAGCATCAACTCATAGTGGTTGCTTACCATATGTGCCTTGACTGGGCCAGCCCAGGGATTTGAACCGGCAACCTCAGCATTCTAGGTTGATGCCTTATCCACAGCACCACCACAGATCAGGTGAGAATATTTAGGTCTTCTTAAAGAAAATGCCCTCAATAAGGGACAGAAGGGTGGACAGAAAGCCATATGACCTGCAGAAGGCTCTGCTCTCAGGGATTTGCTGCCATCGGAATGGCTGGTCTGATTTATTGTTCTGGGTGAGCAAGAGATGGGGAGGGGGGCACTTCTCCCTGCCGAGCACTAGACATTGATTTTACCTCTTTGTTGCCATTGATTTTTATTTGGAGAATGGAAAATTGAAGCATTTGTTGTAAGCTTTCCAGACAAGCCATATTCTCAAATTCTGCAAGTGTCTTGTGAATGGGAAGAAAGGATGTCAGTATGGGCTTTCAATATCTGAGTGTACCCTCAAAAGCCTTTTGGGAGCGGTGGGAACTAACCTGTTTTTAAATGAGGAGCTGGAGTCTCAGTGGGCCAGGCCTCTCCAATGCAATGGCTCTCTGTCTCCACTTCCTAATTATCTCCACACCAGCAAAGAATCCACATCCAGTGGAGGCTGGTGGTGCAGTAGACCAATTTGGGCCCTTTCTCTCTTTTATGTGAACTTGAAAAAAAGAATCCAAGTGTTTGAGGTCAGAGAGAAGCACATCACAGAACGCGCCTCAGATACCAAACTCTCAGAGGGTATTTGAAAGGAGGATGGTTATTTCATCTCAGTTTTGTTTTACAACAGAGCACTCCTCCTGCTATAGGGGCTCAGAGCAGGTTGATTACACACATGTGTCTGTCTCGGTTTGGAAGACACATGGCCACGTGGATGGTGGGTGATTCCTAGGGGCCCCGGTTGTTTTCTGGTGCTTCACAACTGAAGACATCGGTAATTACCTAAGTGCGATCATGCCCACATCCCCTAGTAAGGTTTTATATTCATGTAGGTCATGGCCTTTCTCCGAGGGGCTCATGTATTACCTTGTGCTCTGCTTTAACCTTGGGGAATCTTCATTTGCTGTGCTTTTGGTCTGGACAGGGTGCCAGTGAGGGTCTGGTGCTATTTCCAGGCTAGGTATGGAAGTTAAGCTTTGTGGGTTTGAGCCCACTTTTGAAACCAGTCACTTTTTTTTTAAATAAATTTTTATTAATGGTAATGGGATGACATTAATAAATCAGGGTACATATATTCAAAGAAAACATGTCTAGGTTATTTTGTCATTAAATTATGTTGCATACCCCTCGCCCAAAGTCAGATTGTCCTCGGTTACCCTCTATCTAGTTCTCTGTACCCCTCCCCCTCCCCCTAACTCTCTCCCTCCCTCCCTCCTGCGTTCTCCCTCGCCCCACCCCTGGTAACCACCACACTCTTGTCCATGTCTCTTAGTCTCGTTTTTATGTTCCACCAATGTATGAAATCATGTAGTTCTTGTTTTTTTCTGATTTACTTATTTCACTCCATATAATGTTATCAAGATCCCACCATTTTGCTGTAAATGATCTGATGTCATCATTTCTTATGGCTGAGTAGTATTCCATAGTGTATATGTGCCACATCTTCTTTATCCAGTCTTCTATTGAAGGGCTTTTTGGTTGTTTCCATGTCTTGGCCACTGTGAACAGTGCTGCAATGAACATGGGGCTACATGTGTCTTTACGTATCAATGTTTCTGAGGTTTTGGGGTATATACCCAGTAGAGGGATTGCTGGGTCATAAGGTAGTTCTATTTGCAGTTTTTTGAGGAACCACCATACTTTCCTCCATAATGGTTGTACTACTTTACAGTCCCACCAACAGTGGATGAGAGTTCCCTTTTCTCCGCAGCCTCTCCAACATTTGCTATTACCCGTCTTGTTGATAATAGCTAATCTAACAGGGGTGAGGTGGTATCTCATTGTAGTTTTGATTTGCATTTCTCTAATAACTAATGAAGCTGAGCATCTTTTCATATATCTGTTGGCCATTTGTATCTCTTCCTGGGAGAAGTGTCTGTTCATGTCCTCTTCCCATTTTTTTATTGGATTGTTTGTTTGTTTGTTGTTGAGTTTTATGAGTTCTTTGTAAATTTTGGATATTAGGCCCTTATCTGAGCTGTTGTTTGAAAATATCATTTCCCATTTAGTTGGCTGTCTGTTTATTTTGATATCAGTTTCTCTTGCTGAGCAAAAACTTTTTATTCTGATGTAGTCCCATTCATTTATCTTTGCCTTCACTTCTCTTGCCATTGGAGTCAAGTTCATAAAATGTTCTTTAAAACCCAGGTCCATGATTTTAGTACCTATGTCTTCTTCTATGTACTTTATTGTTTCAGGTCTTATATTTAGGTCTTTGATCCATTTTGAATTAATTTTTGTACACGGGGACAGGCTGTAGTCGAGTTTCATTCTTTTGCATGTGGCTTTCCAGTTTTCCCAACACCATTTGTTGAAGAGGCTTTCTTTTCTCCATTGTGTGTTGTTGGCCCCTTTATCAAAATTATTTGACCATATATATGTGGTTTTATTTCTGGGCTTTCTATTCTGTTCCATTGGTCTGAGTGTCTATTTTTCTGCCAATACCATGCTGAAACCAGTCACTTTTATACACAAAAAAACCATCACCATAATCTGTTTTACAAATACCTGCCTCTGGGCACTGTGGAAAACAAAAGGATAGTAGTTGATTCAAGAGATGCCGCTTACTCACCACCCACCATGTTAGGCACACGTGGCAGAAGAAATCGTGCTGACTTCTCACAATAGTCAGCTAGGTCTATGTTATGATCCCCATTTTTCAGATGAGAGTATTGAGGTTTTTTAAAATACTCCCTTGATTGCACGGGGCCAGTAATGGGGCAGATCGGAACCAGAATGGAGAAATGCCATGCAGTCTCCTCCGCTCCGGGAGCTGTGGGTGTGAGCTCCCACTAGTGGTTCCCTCTTCCCTGCATGGCTGAAGCCCACCATCTAGTCTGCTGCTGGTCCCGGAGGCACCGCTACACACAGGCCTGGGCCCTTCTGTCCCAACTCCAGCTCCTTACAGAGCGTTGGTGGGGGCCTGTGTAGTAAACCCATTTCCTCCTCTGTGTGCCAGTAGCAATAACTCTGGGTTCATTATTCCCCCTTTGAGGTTGTTTTTTTTTAAATCAATCATTCATTTTTTAAACCACATGTCACTTAAACATAGAGATATTTAGTTACTTTCAACTGTAGGTTTATATTTTTAAAACAACTGAAGTGCTATCTGCCTGTGCCAGTGAGGACCCAGCCGCCATTGCGGCCTTCGCTCGTGAGATTTCTTAACCCAAGCAGGCCAGTTATTTTCTCTGCTCCTTTTTTCCACCTCGAAACTGAGGGTATTGATTAGAGAATCTTGATGACAAGAGCATCAGAGAGTAAAAAGCAATTCATAACGGAGATGAGGATAATTGTGTGGAATTTTTAGTCCCTTGGAGCAGGGAGGGCAGAGTCAGAGACAGATCTTAAATCATAAGACAGATTCACTGGGCAAACTTTACAAATGCATTAAAATATTCAGAATCGTGACTACCAGTAAAATTGGCCAGACCCATATCTTGTTTCTCCTTGTTTGCCCTCAAAAAGCAAAAACAAAAAAATGCAGACAAGGTCTCCCAGTAAGTCTAAAGGCCTTCTGCCTGGGTGGGCAGTTTCTGGGTGTGGCTGGCAAGGGCCAGTGCCTCTGCCCTGTCAGAACCCCCACCAGCACCCTCCTCCAGGCTCTCACCCCCCCACCCGCAGGCTGTGCTGCTGAAGAAGTCGCCCACCAGAGGGGGCAGCTCCCACTTCCAATGGACACCGCAGCACTGGGTCATTGTCCTTTTTGAGCCATGTTCTGTCTGTAGGAAATTGAGCTGTTTTATGATGGAATTCCCAGAATGCACATGTGCCCAGACGCCGGGGCATTGGACACTAGAGAGCCAGCATCCTGAAGCTGGGGATGGTTGTTTACAGGGTCGGGGCTGACTCTGGTCTCCTCCCGAGATCTCTGTTGGAAAGCATGATGTGCACGGCCTGCTATGCAGTTCTGCCCAGCGACAGGGCTGCTGCTGTTCCGTTTATCGCTGTCTTGAACATTAAAGCATGTGAGAGTAGCATGTTCAGGCCTCAGAGTTCCGTAGATTAGAAAGAGGAGGCTGAGGTGGGCGTGCTAGTTTTGAAGAGATAATCACTAGGTGTGATTTCCACCAAGGGCTCGGGGTTGGCTGGGTAGCACAGAGGTGAGCATCATTGTGTTAGCATGTCCATCCCTCTTGCAGCTCCCTGAAGACATTACGGTGCCTAGTCTACGGCCATACCACCCTGAATGCGCCCGATCTCGTCTGATCTCGGAAGCTAAGCAGGGTCGGGCCTGGTTAGTACTTGGATGGGAGACATTACGGTGCCTATACGGTGTCAGGTATCCCAGTGGAGCTAGGCCCATGTGGCCATTCACAGAACACATCATCTTCTCTTACAAAAGCGATCAGATGGAATTTCCCCTTTCACTAACTTCTGTTTTGGTTTTTCAAAACCTCTTTCCTTGACCTTTGTTATTAATAAATCTACTGTGGGCTGCTTGCAGCTCTTTCTAAGCTTATTAAGATCCTGGCGCTCAGGGTTTCAGTTTGGACATTTTATATCAGATCAGTTGAACCAATGAACTGTGAAAGACACACTTTATGGGTATCAAGCACCATAGTAGGGCCCATTGGGGCACTGGCCAGGCTGGTTCTGGGGCCAGAAAGTGGACTCGGGATGATTTAGACAGGCATCCAAGGCTATCTTTAGAGTACTTTAGTTTTAAATGGAATGTTTGCAGGCTAATGTCCTGCCTTTAATGTTCCTCATGGAGAGAGTGGGCTGAGGGCATGGCCTTCCATGCACAGAGGGACAGCCGAGATGAAAGTTGATTAGTTTGGGGACCTTGGTTCCTTTCCAAGGTGTTCTCCTTAATGGTATTTCTCCTGGGCACACACTGAAAGGGATGTGGCTCCATTATGGGGTTGGGGGGACGGCCCCTCTTCTGGCCTGCCTGGTCCCTGATCCCTGATCCCGCCACAGTGGGACATGCTTCCCACTGAAGTGCAGGTCCAGCCTCCCATCTACCTGACGGGAGGGAGGAGACCTGGCTCCAACCTCCCCTGGCTATCAGGCATTCCCAAGTGGAAGGCAGAGAGGCAGGGCTCCCCTCTGACCTGGAACCAGAGTCCTTCTCTTGGCGGAAGCCAGGGGTGGCCGTTGGTGAACACTGCAATGATGATGAAGAGCTTTAGGGCTCGAGTCCCTCTCGTCATCATTTTGGCAGGCCTCGTTCTCCGGAAACAACTCACCTACACCCGCAGTGATGGGTTAAAGCTCATGAGCTCACATCCCACTCTGTTGGACTCTGATCATTTCTTTGTTTCACACATATTGATGGTGCCTCCCATTCGCCAGATATGGCTGTATGTTTGGAATTTGGTGACAAATGGATGTGGTCTATCCTTGTGGAGATGAAAGTTTGTTGGAAAAAGATAAAAAGGAATGAAGTATCTAATATTGCGATAAGAGGTAGGAAGGATAAGAGCGGGGTGCCGTAAGAGAGGGCCACTTTAGGTTAGTTGAAGGGGGTGGCTCAGTGGGGAGCTGGGGTGGTAGGTGCCCTCTGGGCCGAGAGCGGGAGTGTCGTCAAGGACTGAACGGCCCTTGCGGAGGTAGGGACCTGCTGTCCTGAAGGAAGTGAGGTGAGGCCTGTGCTGCAGGGACTCAGTGACCGAGATGGTTTGGCTGCAGGAGGTGGGCGGGGGGAGGCAGGGCCAGGTCCTGCAGGGCCTTGAAGGTCCTAGGTCAGGTTTGCCTCTCAGGCCAGTCACAAAGGACATCTTATGTGGTTTAAGCAGGATACAGACAGAATTATGTGCCTTAGGATGGACTGAATTGTCTTTATTTTATTTTTATTATTATTATTATTATTATTATTATTATTATTATTAGAGAGAGGCAGGGAGAGAGAGACAGAGAGACAAGAATGTGAAGCTGCTTCCATATGTGCCCTGACTGTGGATTGAACTGGCAACCTCTGTGCTTCAGGATGATGCTTCTACCAACCAAACCATCTAGCCAGGGCTTAATTATTTATTGCTTGATTGATTTTTTAGAGAAACGGAGAGAGAAAGAGAGGGAGAAGGGAAGCATTCATTTGTTGTTCCACTTGGTTGTACATTCATTGGTTGCTTCTCGTATGTACCCTGATTGGGGATCAAACCCATAACCTTGTCATTTCAGGACGATGCTCCAACCAACTAAGCTAACTGGCCAGGGCAGAATTTTCTTGAATAATTGTTCTTTAAGCCAAATCGTGTGCTATGTGAGAGAAGTTAGAGGTGTGTGTGTGTGTGTGTGTGTGTGTGTGTGTGTGTGGCATGAGCTCACGTGAAGATCCTGGAGATCTCCTCATTGAAGCTTACAGTCTAATGAAAGAGGTTAGGGACACAAACATATTACTCTAAGCTAAAAAATAAAAAATCCCATGATATAAAGCTTCAAGAAGAGAGCAAACATTCCCAGCTGCAGCCAGGGCCAGGGCGTGGGAGGGAGGCAGAGAAGGGGCAGTGTTAACTAGTGGTGTTTACTAGTAGTTGTGGTGGTTTAAAAGCACGTGATGCCACTCTGTGACTTGCTGCATACCACACAGCCATGTGGGGTAGAGATGGGGGTGCAGAGCAAGGTGCCCCCGAAGCCCACCTCTGTGTAAGAGTCATATGCCCTTGAGATACTTTCCTGCACTAAATCTCCATTTTCTTTCCAAAGGATGACTATAAAAACCACATTATGGGATTGTGATAAGGAGAGTGATAAGTGTAGTGCTGGCACAATAAAGTTAGCCTCCTGTTTGAGCTTCTACCTCCCAGAGGAGCAGTTAGTTGGGGTAGCTGCCCTCACCAGGGCAGAGTTGCTCGGGCCCACAGGGCTCACGTGTGGACGGCCCTGCAGTTTGCTGTGTTCTGGGTGGTGCCTGTTGTCGTGACCAGTAAGTTCGCTGCTGCAGAGCGCAGACTGCCCCCTCGGTGTGCTTATCCACTTCCTTGTCGTGTCCAGGTGCCGCTGGGAGTGTGAACGTGGGTTTCCGCACAGTGTGGGTTCTCCCTACAATCTGGGATGAATGAGTCAGTTCAGCCAGGAAAGGGGCTGGACTGCAGGGCTGAGCGGGTCTACTCGGCTCTGATAGTCAACTGGGTCCCACAGCGAGGCTCTGCGTGGGGGCTGCGTTGTTCACATGAGGACGAGGTGTATCCTGATGCCCTTTGTTTTTTGTAGAAAACCTACCACATTTCTGGATGCTCAGAAACCGCCCAGAAAGTGCCTGTGAAACGTCACAGGGAAAATGGAGGTAATTTGTCAGCCTGGTGGGAAAGTGACCCTGTTTTCAGGAGAGAGTAACATACTCCAGACTCTGCCCCAACCTGGTGGCCTCATTCTGTGGGTCCTTGTTTCTGTGCCTGCCCTCTCTCTGTACTAAGCGACTGGACACACCCACAGGTCAACTGTCTGGGGCCACAGGCTTGGCCTTGGTGGTGACAGTTTTCATCTGTTTCATCGACCCCTTGAGTCTCTCAGAGCTGAGGGTCTATGTTGTTCAGAATGTTATTCAGAATGCCTTCAAATCTGCCCTCAGGAAGGAGAAAGGGAAGGGACCCGGGCAGGGAGCCCACTCTGCAGTGGCATCAGAAGCAGCTGTCCACTGAGCCCCTCACATGGGCCAGTCCACCTGCCCGCTCCATCCAGGAGGCCAGCAGCCTCCACGGCCCTCCTCTCCAAACTCTGACTCCTCTGCCCCTTGGCCTGCAGGGCTGGATGTCCTGCCCTTCAGAGTGAGACATACAGGACTGCGTGTAGCCCGAAACGGGACCACTCAGCCAGAGGAAGTCTGGGAAGGCAGCAGGCAACGTTCTCACGGGCCCAGCTGCCCTGTCCTGGGGAGAAGCCTGGGGCTGAGGTGCGGGGTGATGAGCACACACCCTGGGAGGGGATTTGGGCTCACAGCTGCCACCCCCTCCCAGGTGTGACCCTCAGTATACCTGCAAACTCATCAGAACATGCTGGGGCTGATATCTGATTTCCTGCTAGTCTGTCTCCCTGTTCTCCAACTTGAGCGGTTTCTCTCTGTGCCCTTTCTTTTTTTCACTTTCTGTTATGGGGCAAAGTTGGTTGTTGCTCTTAATGGCTCTGTTGATTACTTCCAGACCTTCGGTGCTAGATCCAAGCACTGCTTCAGAGCAGCTCCCGTGGCAATACCTGGGAGAGCCTGCAGAGTGCAGGGTTGGGGCATGGAGTAACGCTCCCTGCAGGTGCTGTTGATGGGAGCGTAAGTTGGTGCAATATTTCTGGTGGGCATTTCGGTCTCATTGGCTCCATGACTCCATTTTGGAGAATCTGTCTTATGGAAGTAGATACAGATGCACATAAAGACTTATATCCCAGGATGCTCAGTGCACTTGATTACAAACACCAGGGGTAGTCAACCTTTTTATACCTACCGCCCACTTTTGTATCTCTGTTAGTAGTAAAATTTTCTAACTGCCCACCGGTTCCACAGTAATGGTGATTTATAAAGTAGGGAAGTTACTTTATAAAATTTATAAAGCAGAGTTACAGCAAGTTAAAGCATATAATAATAATTACTTACCAAGTACTTTATGTCGGATTTTTGCTAAGTTTGGCAGAGTAAATCTTTAATATTTTTATTCTTTTTTCTTTTAAATTTTTATTTTATTTATTCATTTTAGAGAGGGAGAGAGAAAGACAGAGAGAGAGAGAGAGAAAGAGGAGAGAGAGACAGGGGGGAGGAGCTGGAAGCATCAACTCCCATATGTGCCTTGACCAGGCAAGCCCAGGTTTCGAACCGGCGACCTCAGCATTTCCAGGTCGACGCTTTATCCACTGCGCCACCACAGGTCAGGCGGCAGAGTAAATCTTTATAAAACAACTTACTATAGTTAAATCTATCTTTTTATTTATACTTTGGTTGCTCCACTACCGCCCACCATGAAAGCTGGAATGCCCACTAGTGGGTGGTAGGGACCAGGTTGACTACCACTGACATACACTATTAAAGAAATGGAAACAACCCCCTCAGTGTCCATCTGTGGAAGAATGCTCGCACAGATCACAGTACCTTCAATAGTCGCCTTCCTATAGGGCAGTGGTCCCCAACCTTTTTTGGGCCATGGACCGGTTTAATGTCAGAAAATATTTTCACGTACCGGCCTTTAGAGTGGGATGGATAAATGTATCATGTGACCAAGAGAAGTATCAAGAGTGAATCTTAGATGGATATAACAGAGGGAATTTGGTTATTTTTTAAAAATAAAACATCGTTCAGACTTGAATATAAATAAAACAGAAATAATGTAAGTTATTTATTCTTTCTCTGTGGACCAGTACCGGTCCGTGGCCCCGGGGGTTGGGGACCACTGCTCTAGGGGACTGAGGCCAGAGCTCCTGCAATGCTGTGTGAGCTGTCTTCCTTATCTCGAGCCAGAAGCTTTCCTGTGGTTCCCTTCTGCACATCTGTCCAGGTTCTGCTCTGGAATAGCACTGGGATGTGCTGGTGTACTCTTCCCTGTGGCAACACTTTCTTGATCATCTTGCCTGTACACGAGAGGCGTGGCATTGGAGCTGGCCCTTGGGAAAGGATGGGAGGGTACTGGTGGGGAAGGTAAGTGTTGGAAAAATGTAAGGCAGTGGAGTTAGCCTTGGTACTTGGCCTTGTCTGGGAAATTCCTCCCCAGCAAAGGCCGCAAGGGTGCAGCGGCCTCTCTCCTCCAATGCCGAGTGTGCAGAAAGCCTTCAGCACAGGGGAGAAGTGGCGGTGCTGTTGTGGCAGCGCCCACAGTCTGCATTGCTTCTGGTGGATGGTTTGTGGATGTTGGTTTTCAGCTGGATCTCCTTGGAAACCATGTTCCTATCAGCTTCCCACCTGTTTCTGGGCCTGTCCTGAAAACAGCTTTGTCCCCGATGCCGTCTACATACTTCTGCTTTGTGTTGCTAACTTGTTCTTCCTCAAGTAGATCGTGCATGGCCCTCCCAGAATGGGTGCTTTGCTGCTGGTGACTAGGGAACAAATATAGGCATTTTTTCTCTCATACACATATTCTATAATAATTGATCGACCTCCAGGAATTCAAGCACTTGTTTTTGTAGGATTATAGCAGCAGAGCCGCCTGAAAACCATGTGCTTGCCTTCCCCCACCACATGTACACCTGGGCTTACACACAATTAGCTGGAAGCTGTGTTAGCAAACCGCTCTGTCTCCCGGTCCCTCCTGTGAAGAGGCAGGATTACAAATGCTCAGGAAGGGAGGCCAGGTGAAAGTCTTGGGCTTGGATTTCCTTGATTATCATTGACTTGTTTTTTCTTCCACAATTAGCATGTCCATTGCTAAAGATTTTCTCTAAGGTCCAAGGCTACAAAGTGACTTCTCTTTCTCGGGCCAACAAGCAAAGATGAAATGAGAAGTCAAATGGGTAGGCCAAAGGTCAGTGGGCAATAGTAACAGTGCCTTTTCTGGCCCCTTTAGGGAAGAAATGGATTTTTAAAACAGAGTACACTGCTTCCTGTTATCCTAAGGGAATAAAGAAAGCTCAACTGTTCACTTGCATTTTCCTAAAAGCTTGCTATTACACTGCTGGCTTGGAGCTTTTCCTTAACAGAGCAGAATTCTTGTGTGTATGTGTGTGTGAGCGCATGTGAATTTGAGCATACACGCACAAACTGTTTTGCATGTAGCTCTGGTGGCCATTCTCATTTAACTAGCTGAACTTTGGGAGCCCCTTGGTGCCACTTGCCATGCTTTGTCATTCTCTTAATGGAAGGTGACTGCAGACGCAGAGTCAGTGGAATTTACATAGTCACCTCAGCCCGCTAGTCTTCCTGATGTGGCCAGGCGGCACAGAGGGCTTTGTGAGCTAGGCTAGAAGTAGGTGTGATTAGGGTCCCTGGACATATATATTTCATTTCAAGTATAAGGACACCTGGATTCAAGTAATGTTCAGAAACATGGGCAACACCAGAGGTCTGGATTTGTGATCTGGCAAGTTCTTTTTCCTTTGCCCATCGACCACACAAATTCTTTGGGCACTCTTCAGTGTAGAAGTGTGTAGGAAGTCCTGAAATTAACAGCAACTTTCTTGCCATGTAGGGATTTTCTTGGATATTTGGGTAGTCTGTGAGACTCTCAAGATGTGAGTAAGAATAAAAATAATCCCTGACCCAATAGCTCAGTTGATTAAAGCATCGTCCCAAAGCACAGAGGTTGCTGGTTTGATCCCCGGTCAGGGCACATACAGGAGCAGATCGATGTTCCTGTCTCTCTTTCTTTCTCTTCCTCTCTCACTAAAATCAATCAATAAAAAAACAAAGAATAATAATAGTTGATAACATCTAGCCTGAATAAATTCAGTCACTCAGAGTAATGTGATCACTATGCTTAGGAGTAATTGTTACATGTGATATATATTACAGGAAGTACATTTACTATACGTGCTGGCTCTCTTTGAATTCTTTGCCCAATTTCTGCCACATAAACAGGTACTTAACAAGTGTTTGTTAAAAAAAGATTATCTCTAGATTCCAAACCACATTTGGATTATTTATACTTTTTGATTTGATAGCTTCACTTAAACAGACCCTCAAAATATAGTTGTGTGGAAATTTAGTTCCAGTCAACTGATCTCAACCCTCAGTCTTCATGGAAACCTTTGAGGGTGCACTCCCTTCTCTCCAGTCCTTCTTTCTGCCTAGGAGGTCTCTCTTTTCCAACCACTTTGGCTTCTTAAACACTACAGAAGAAATGGGGGGCTGGCAGGCAGCTGTGGGTTTTGCAGCATGCATTTCTTTAAAAATTCTGAAAATGCATTTCTTTGTTCAGATTTGGAATCGATTAGACCAGCAATACACGGTGGTAAGGGAGTCAGATGACAGAGACACACAGTGTCACAAAGCACAAGGTACCTTTCTCCTAGCCTCATTCCCTCCTCACTGAGGTGTCTTCCATGTGTGGTGTGTGCCTTCTGGATTGTTTTCAGCTTATTTACACGTGCACCTGCAGTGTTGCTAGGGACTCTCATTGGCTGTTGAATCTTTTCATCTGTCAAGATTAGATGTGATGACTTGGCCATTACACAGCTCCAGTGAAAGGCAATCACAGAGGCTCGAGTAGGAATGAACCATAATCTAGACCAGTGGTTTTCAGCCCCTAGTTCACTGACTGATGCCCATCCACCAGAAATTTTGTGCTGGTCCACAGAAAAGTTAACTACCCTGATGTTGTATGAGATGATAGAGTTTGCAATCATTGGATCTGAAATCATTGGAAACACTGGTCTAGAAGTTGACATTCACATACACCCAGAGAGATGTTCATACTTTTGGGGTTGCGTTCATACCAGGAACATTTCATTTTGGTGGCCCTGATTCTTTTGCTCTAAAATTTTAACAATAAGCACTTATCCTGTAGGTTAGAAGGTGCTTTAGAAATCTGGGTTGGTTAGAATTTAGAAGCATACCTGATGGCTCTCTGCTTATTCAGGGGCCTACTGGTCACTTCTGATGTGTTTGAGCCTTAACCTGCAATACATCATGAGCCTTACCTTCTTACCTGGGTCAAGTCTGATGGGATGGAGCTACATAGAGGGGCTGGCTTTCCTATGGTTGATTTTGTGACCTTGAATCAGGGCATTAGAGAAAATTCCACCCCGATGACTGGGACCAACCTTGTGAGTATGAGTTCTCCATCCACATAGGTCTGCTGTGCCTGTGAAGTCTCTCACCCCACTCCCCAGCACAGCTTCCCATGGTCCACCATAACTTTTCTTCCTGTTGGGGCTGCCGGCAGAGTAGATGAGACTGTTAGTGCAAAGGGCTTAAAAACAGTGCCTGAAACATTGTAAGAGCTCAGGACACATTTGTTATTATTGATGGTAGGAATAGTAGTATCAGCTCAGTAAAAGTTTAGCTGCTATTATTATTATTATACATTTATCCTTTGAAATTTCAAGCTTCTCTAGACAGTGTGTCTTGTACCAGCTGAGTGCTCAGAAGCACTTTGGACCCCCCTAGGTAATGCATGGAGAATGATTGCTCTTTTTCCAGTTGTACAGTTCTCTAATAAACATCTGTTTATTAGGAAAATTGTACTCTTTAGACAGGATCTCATGTCTGGGCCCTTCATTTGGAAAAGGAAGGAGAGTCATGACTCTGTAGATACCAGCATGGAGAATGGCCCACGTAGGAGCCTGTCTCTCTCATCAGAGCAGGTTCTGTAAATGACAGAGGCCATTATGCTCTTTCTGTGTAACTGTCTGACTTAGCATAATGACTCAAAGTGCCCTAACAACAGAGGAATTATAGCATCATTTTACTGTGCCAATGGTTAACATGTTTTTCGTTTCAGTTAACATTCATTATTTTGTCTCCAGTTCAAAAGAGGCACCATGTCAACTATCTAAGTGTCTTCCATTCTTGATTTAGAGCAGGTACTTCTGATTTTGCAGACAAATTCAATCTTGTTTATGAATGGATCATTTGATACTAGCAGGAAAGTAAAATGCAGAAAATGCTGGCTGCCAACAGCCCTCACTGTGAGTATAAGAAAGAGTTCTTCTTGGGTGGGTTCTCCATGCCTCTGAGCTGACAGGTCTGCTCTAGAGATCTGATGAGAGAACGAAGGGCCCAGCCACAGCTTTCCCTCCGGTAAAAGGGGATGATGCCAGCACTGTGTGTGAGGAACCAGGGAGATGAGTAGGGCACTTAGACTGCCATGTGGTGGTCACACAGAACGCCTGGCTACTGCTGCTCTTCTTCATTCATCACCTGGAATCGCTTTACTCTTTCTCCAGCTGTTCATACACAGAGAAGAACTGTTCTATCTACAGTGACACAGACATGTTAGCATGCACCATGCATTGAATTAACTGAAAGACCCTTCTTCAATAACGAAAGGAAGAAAGTCAGCAATTCTACTAGATATACTCTTTGCAGCGCCACCCCCACCATGTCATTACATTTTTTTGACACTGATTGTTAAATTTAATCCTGTGGGGTTGATGTCAGAGAATCTACAACTGCATATGTATTTATTACTGAAAATATTACCTTGAGATCTCTGTCCTGCCATCGTTTTATTGTGGGCCCTGACTGTGGTTCTATTCTGCCCATGGGTCACAATTGATGTTATCAAAGACTTTTGCTTGGAAGAGGTGGGATATGGGACTTGGCTGGGTTGGTGAGGGTAGGGGTCCCTGAGTGAGTAGCGTTGGGGCCCAGTGGAAAGGAAGAACAGGAAACACATATGTGGATTGAAGGTTGATGTTGACAAGTCCAGGAACTAGGACAGGAACTCTTTGGAAGGAGCAGTAATGACCTGGTCAGTCTTGCTTGTAGCTATTGCTCTCTTATTAGAGTGTGTGTGTGTGTAGTCCAGTCTGCTGCCTATGGTGGTGAGTTGTTCCTATAAATAAAATAAATATTAATGCATTTATTTGCATAGTACACTTTATAGCAATCCTCTGTGTGGTGTTCCAGAGAACAGTGTAAGAACAATGTAAGTCTTTAGATTGACAGCATCAACATGTGATTCTGTGCAATGCTGTTACCTTGCTAGAAAATTCAAATGTCACATTATTTGAGTACTACCTAATAATGTTTGCTAACAATTTCTGGAGTTTGACTTTTCACCCTAGGCTACATTTCTTTATAAAATGCTACTAAACTTAATACTATTTGCTATTTGTTAAACACACATATACATACACACACAGTGTTGTGAAGAATACAGGAAACTTACTGTTTCAATAATTCTTGAGAATTCCTAGGAATTCATATTTCTCATTCCTGAATCCAAAAAATTAGTATCTGTTGGCAGTTTGAACCTGCAGCCTTGGAGACAGTCTGACTCTGGAGTGTGGGGTCCTTCACCTCAGATGCACAGGGGGGCTCCCTCTGCCATTCCTCAGTTGTCATTAGAAACTTTTGCTAATTATTATTGGTTGTTTTAGGTCTGAATTAGAAAGATTTCTGGAAACAAGAGCCTGCTGAATTTTTGTTACTTAAAACATGCTGTTTTTGCTTTCTAGGCAGTGCTAATGATCTGTAGAAATAAAAGGAGAAAGTTCTAAAGGTCCAAATGAATACATTCACTTATTTCACTGAGCAAACTCGTGTGTCTCGAGGGTCAGTCTTGTTTCTAAGCACCAGGAGTATAAGAATGATGAAGACCTGGCTGCCCCCTTGAGGAGTTGACAGTATTTTGATGGAGATAGACTTGAAAAGAGCTGCTTTGTGCTGTAGTGGCTGTCACAGTTGGGTCTGAACGAGGTGCACTGTTGAACAAACAATGTCATGTTTAATGCTACTTGTGATAACGCTCACAGGATCAGGAGAGACCTCATGGAAGGCAACTGATCTGCAACTTGAACAAGGGACAGGCGTCAGCTATGCCGATTGAAAGCCTTTGCCAAGTTGTGTAGACCTGAATTTGCTTGGCACATTTAAGTGATGTAGGTGGCTGATATGGCATACTGGAGTGAAGAAGGGGATGGTGAGCACAGGAGAAAGCAGCGTCTGCCATGGGCCCCAAGGGTCTAAGCCTGGGTGTGCCCCAGGTGCTGCTGGAACAATACTAGCCTCTTACTATTTGGTCATGTTGGAGACCAGTTAGGAAGCGGAACCACGTGCAGTCACAGGACTGTAGTGGTATGGCATGCAGCCCCATTACCTGTGGACGGGCCCCGGGAGACTCCCTGGGGGAGGGCGCTATGGAGCCGAGCCTTGAATAAAGACTCATGAGGCAGAGAGGAGTGAAGGCGAGAGGGGAGAAATATGGATAGGAGAGGAAATATGTCAGAGCCAGGAAAACCCCACATGATGGTGCAGAGGCACCAACAGTCCTTGATGGGCTTGGTGGAGGTAGGCTTAGTCAGTTTAACACCAAAATTAGGAGTTTAGAGTGTGCCCCAGGAGGTGGGGAGAAGAGGGAGGTTATGAGCGTGGGAGTCACATCACCAGATTTGTACTTAAGAATCATCACTCTACTTCAAAACCATGAATGCTGGTTATTTTGGTAGACCAAAAAAAAAAAAAAAGAAAGAAAGAAAGAAAAAGAAAAAGATTGAGACTAAGCAGCTGAGCCAAAGAGAGTAAGAATGCTGGTGACCCACTAATTGTCTTCTCTCCCTCGTGGCACGTGTGACTGGGTTTTCTGCACAGCACTTTCACAGGGTAGGGGGTGTGACTGCCTCGGCACCAGCCAGGCGGGGGGCACACAGGGCTTCCTGCCAGTGGAGAAGATGGTAGAACCTGCCTTCCAGACTAAATTGCTTGTGTCACCCCAACTGATGAATGTCTGTGACATTGGGAATAGCAATCCCATCTAGATACCTTTATGGGATTTCACTCTTCATTGACTCAAAAAGTTTGAAATATCTTGGAGTCAGAAAGCCCCTTGCCTCAACTGGGTTGGTTGCTTTTTATGGTTTGCACTGAATTGTGGAGATTGGAATAGATACATAGTAACCAGGGAAGTCATGCTCCACAGGCTCGCCTGTACTTGCACTTAACTTTATAGAGCTTGGCCTGTGGACAGAGACCACAGGTTTGGCGGCCATCCCTACTGGTGTTCTAGTAAGGTAAGGAACACCTGGCTTTGCCCCAATATAACAGTATGCTTGTTTTGTTAAAATTGGGCAAATTTAGAATGTCTTGGCCTTTATATTTCTAGTGCCCAAGGCATCCTAGTTGGAGTCAGACAGGACACTTCTGGGCATAATCTGTGACCATTGGATGCTGGCAATGGGAGCTTGCTGCTCTGTTGGTGTGGGGCTGGGGTGGGGTGTCAGGGGCATGATTTATAACATGGAGCCCTGATGGTGGAAGAACAGGTGCTGGAGTAGGGAGCTGAAACAGTCCCAAGCAGCAGTCATCTGCAGGATAACCTCAGTCTGACAACTATCTAGGAAGTCACTTGGCCATATTTCGGTGTGACACTGGGCAAGTCACTCACCAGCTATATCCCTGATTTCTCCTCATTTATAAAATACAGTTGTTGTGCTGGGTTAGTTTTAAGGTATTTTCCGGTTCTGACAGTCTGTGATTTGGTGATTCACTGCTGAGTGACCACACAGGGTCAGTGCACAGGGATGTATTGAGTAGCCCAATGGTGAGCACTGGCCAGTCTCACCTCTCAGCCCCCCACTTAGTAAACTTAATGGCGACATTCAGGTACAGAGAAGGGATGACCTGTTGTTAACTGGTAATTAACAGCTGGTTCTATCTTTTCCTCCAAGCTGCTGGCTCCATGTCCTCTCCTCCCCCCCCCCCCCCCCACCTTTGGCTAAGCTCCTCAGGTTTCTTTCTTCTGGGGCCTCACTGCACATGGCACTGTCTGCTCTGACAGCTGCTCTTTGGCCTGAATAGCCCCTTCCTGGGCACTCACAATGAGAATTGCTTCAGCCATGAGCATGTAGCTAGGGACTAACCCAGGAGTGAGGCTGCCAGATAGCAGAACTTGTGCCTGTGTTTGCTGATTCATTATCAGTGTCAGACAATCTGCTGTGCGAATGATGATAAATGTGTGGCGTTCTGCGGAGGGAATTATGTACTCCAAGGTTCAGCCTGTGCTGACAGCCTGCGCATCTGCCACATGGCATCCCATCACCCCTGTCCCTTTTCAGTAGTCCAGGACAAATCCTGAAAACCTATATTGTGTTTGGCGAAGGATAATAGGAAACCTCATATCCATGTGATTTAGAAATGCAAATAATTGATGTTTTTATTCCAGACAGAGAGGCAAGGGTAAGGTGGGCAGCTGCTATGGAAGCAGGGAGGCATTGGAGAGAGGACCTCAGTGACAAACATGCAGTGACCCCAGGGAATTCTCAAGCTAGCAATCTAGGTGAGACTGAGATGGGCTGGAGAGGAGAGACTCATCCCTGGACACTCTAAGCTGTGAGACTGTCCTTGTAGGCCCGGCTCCCAGTTGCCTTCCTGACTCCGGGTACAACACTAATGGGGATTGGGCTTCCCCATTAGTAAAATGAGTAAGCTGGACTGGCTGATCTCAGATGGCCCACGGAGGACTTCCTTTTCTGGTCTGTTGGTCAGACAGGCTCAGCCCTATGGCCCACCTGCCTGGGGTCCCAAGAATTGTGCTGTGGGTACATGACATCCACCTGGATGTCACGTTCAAAGGTAGTTCCTCTAACAGGCCTACCTCCTCTTCCTACCCCTCCCCCAATCACTCGGGTTTGAGGGAAGGGTGGGACCGAGTTGATGAGAGCTCTTCCTTAGCTGATCTTCATTTGGAAGAGGGTAGGCTACTTCAGATGCCAAACCTAATTTCCGAGGAGTGGGACATTCATTTCATACCTAGTAGAAAAGATTTCCCTCTTGCAGCCCCATAAGTTCTTCAGGGAATTCAATGCCATTTCCAACCTCGGGCCTTAGAATTAAGTCACACTTCTATGGCAGTGGTAATTTCATACCCGCATCTACTGAGGCAAATGATAATTATGACAATGGCTACCATTTTTATTGCTTCCCGTTTTCCAGGCATTATACTGAGTACTTTACATACCTCAGCCCACTTAATCCTGTACCATCTGCTTGAAGTAGATTCTATTGTCCCCGTTTTGCAAATGAGGAAACTGAGGTTTACAGGGTTAACAAAATCCTGCTAAGATCAGACTCACTGAGCTGAAATTTGAACTTGTGTTTTCTGACTCCAGAGCCCAAGCATTAACAACCACACAGGACTACCACTTCAAGGGCACAATCATTGGCTGATTCAAGGGCAGTCCAAAGATACTCTTCCTCTGTCCAGACACAAACCCATGGCCACGAGAGTCACTCCCAGTGGTTTGGTGGGGAAGCTACTTCAACTTCGTGAGAAAGGGTGGCAGTAACTGCAGGGCTTTCTGTCAGCGGTTTGTCACAAGGGATGGGGTTCCTTCCATGGACATAAGCCATCGTAATAGCACCATTTATCATTATGACAAAGGTGAGGATGAGGGGGCAGCAGAATTGAAGTTGGAATGAAAGAACAGAATTCTGATTATTTTAGCAGTTGAAAGTGACATCAGCTCAGAGCCTTTATCAAATGGCGAATTGGAAGCTGGACTGAAATTGCTTAAAAATGTATCCAGAGATCATTTTCTGCAGCTGTGATAAAGTCATCGGGCCATGTTCGGAGATGTGTTTCTATCGGCGGCACTCACGGTGTCATCTGCAGGTCATCCCACTCGGAGGCTGTTGCTCAGCCCCGAGGAGTCTGAGGCTCTGGGTGCTGTTCTGGGCACACGTGAAATGCCACCCCTTGCACCCCAAGGGGCTGGGCGGGCGAGCGGAGGGACCACGTGCCTTCATTGTTCTTTTCAGTGTACTGTGAATGTCTTTTCACATCAGTAAGTGATGTTTTACAACATTTTCAATGGCCACATTGCTTTCCCAGTCCATCTGGTGGGTTGACCCTGGGTTTCTGGGACAGTCTCAGTGCTCTGGAGCAAAGGAGGGTGCCGGCTGTGTGACAACCCTTCGACTTATTTGGCCTTTATCCAGGTACCTAGAAGAGAGACTCTTGGGGACGAGAGCTTTAGTTAACTCATCTCCTCTTTTTCCATCCTCAGGCAAAAGAAGGGGAGCGAGGCCCACAAACACTGGGTTGGACCTTCGAACCTGGTCAAGTGCAAGCCCTGCCCCATAGCACAGTCGCCCATGGTCTGCGGCTCCGATGGCCACACTTATACATCCAAGGTTAGTCACCTTTGTCTTCTTTGTCATCAGAAACACTCCCCATGTGCTGGTTCTGACAAGGCTCGGGGCCCAGACTGGCACGTTGTGTGGATCTCCAGGAGGTTTGGGGCTGTGGCCTGGAGAAACCACCGGAAGAGCAGGCTCTCTGGCCAGAGAGAGAAGTGAGATGGAAACAGTACTTCCTGTGTCCCAAGGAGTCAAGCACTGAGGGGAGAGGGTGATTCTGAGAGAGGCATGTGATCCCACTGTTAATCCAGGGAAGCTTCCTGGAGAAGGTGAGGTAGCAAGCTGTTCCAAAGATCCGAGTCATGCAGCCTGGTTGACGGCAGCAGAGACAGGAGGGAGGCCCAGGATGCTGCCTAACAATGGTGTGGTGAAGGGAGGTGTGTGTCAGCACAGTATCAGCTGCATCTCTGGCACATCCAGCCCGCACCAGGCCCCGGGCTGCAGGGCCATCCATTCCTATCTCAGGGAGCTGCAGGGGCTGGTGTCTAATGTGGAGGGCAGTATGGGGACAAGCCACTGTAATTCAAACCTGTGAAAAGAAATGGTTTCATAGCAAACAGGACTAGGGATCAAGCAGGTCTATTTGTTCTTATTGGAAGGCCGGGGAGAAGTTTTGCAGAGGAGGGCATATCATTGGGTTCTAGTAATGGGCTTTATGGGCAGGAAGGCTGGGTCATCAGGCTGGAGGAAGGAGGAAGGAGCTGATCATTTGTTCTTGGAACTTCAAACTCTGTTCTTGGGATGAGGTTGTACCTTTGTGTGTGGGAATGGGTAGTCTCACTGAGATAATGAGTTTAAAGGAAAGCACAGAATAGATAAGTTTGCTTGTTCATCCTCGTATTCAACAAATATAAGTCAGCGCCCCCTCGGAGCCCAACCCTGTGCTGGGCAGGAGGGAGTCGGTGTGTGGTATCTTAGGAGTTTTCTATAACCAGGGTTGGCTCTGAACCCCCCCCCCCCGTCTCCTTTGGCTCCAACCTCGCTTTTATCCCTCCTCCCATTGCCTGTGTTGGGGTCCCTTGCAGAACAGAGTCTAGGACTAAAGAGAGTTGCTGTAGGAGACACCCTGGTCACTGCTGGCCGCTCCACCATGTGGTTCTTGGGCTTAGGGACTCAGGCCACTCTGTGGGATCCCCTTCTGTTCCTACCCCAGTGCACACACAGCGGACAGCTTCTGTTCTCTGTGACCCCCTCACTGTCCTGACCCCGGCGTTTTGGAGACTCTGCAGACCTGGGCGCACCCTCCCCCCTGCAGCCCTCCGAGGCTTGTTGGGTCATTTCCAGGCTGAGCTGCGCTTCCCTGTTGATTCTGTATTGCACAGGTCTTATACTTCATTCCCTGAAAGTAGAACTTTAGCCTCTCAGATTTCCACTTTTTTCTAACTAAACGGAATACATTTTAATAAGTATCATTTGAGACATTCTTGTATGCCAGGCTGTATGCCAGATGCTGTGGAAACTTAGAGTGAAAATAAAAACGATGGCCTCTTTTCATGGCCAGAACCAGTAATCCTTACCTCCTAGTCTGCCCTGAGAATTGCAGCTTCTCTGCCGAAGGTCACAGCCAGTACATCCTAGCTCAATAGCCCCACCTCACCCCCTCCTGCTTCCTCCTTCCCCTGCTCTCCCTGACCCCTGATGAAATCGCAGTTAGAAAAAATATGCAAAGGGGCTTGCTTCTGACCCACTGAACACTCCTGGAATGGTAGATTTACAGGGAGCATTGCTGAACACTGTCCCCCCAGCCCCGAGACTGCTCAGGCCGCCATTGTCTTTCACCCAACCCCCAGCTTCTAGTAGGTGGTGCACAGTCTCCTGGAGATCCTGTTAAAACGCAGATTCCAGTGTAGCAGGTCTGGTACCGGGCCTGAGAGTCCATATTCCTCTCCAGTTCTGGGCGATGTCCATGGTGCTGATCTGGGAACTACAATGCTTAGCAAGGACTCAATCTTCACGGGTGCCTCCTGATAGCTCTGTCTCCACTCTGCCCTTTCTCCTGCCCCCAAAATCCATTTCCACATGATGGAAGGGGGTGTAATTCTGTAATAAAAGTGTTTATCAGTCTCCTCCTTTAAAATGCTTGGATAGCTGTCTTCTTGCTGCTAGAACTAAGCGCAGACCCTTTGTCATTACTAACAAGGCCCCCGGAGCCTGTGGCCTTTCTACTCCATAATCACTATTGTCAAAAAATCCTTTCTTCCTTTGTCCATCAGCTGTGCAGTGGACACTTAGAGTTGTCTTGGGCATGGTGCAGATGTGTGGAGAGGCGGTGGGGAGCAAGACAAATGTCTGGTAGGGAGGACACAAGTAGCTGTGTCACCAAACAAGCAAGTAGGTATTGAGAAGGAAATTAGCATGGCAGTGAGAGAGGGAGGAGAGGCTGGGTCTGGGGGGCATGGTGCAGAGGGCCTTGCTGGGGCATGTTCTCAAAGCTGGTGGGTAGAATGTTCCAGAGAGAGAAAATTGCATGGCCAAGGCCCGCAAGCAGGATGATATGTTTGAAGAGCTGAGAGGAAGCCTGTGTGACTGACAGTGAGACACCTGAGATGAGGTGACAAGGAAGATATTGAGGACAGTCTAAGAGCTGGAAAGTGAGCAGAGAGTTTGGTAATGCCAGGCTAGTGGGACGCTTGTTATTCTAAGTGCCTCCTTGTCTACGTCTGCCTTAAGAGGTGAGGTCCTACCATGTCAGTTACCACCTCAAACCAGCACAGGACACAGTGCATAGTGGGTGCTTCACCAGGCATAGGACACAGCGCACAGTGGGTGCTCAGTAAAGTCATGGACAAGACTGGGCCACCAGGGACATGAACTGAGTAGAGAGAGTCTGGTCTGTGTAACCCAACAGGGATTTGAGTGATCGGGTTGGCAAGAGCTTCATGATTGAGGAAAAGAAGCCATCCCCACCATGGACCATGTTGCTTAGCTCAGCACCCAGCTGGGGGCTCTGGCAGGGAGTCAGAGGATCCTTGTAATGATTCCCTCCTCGTGAAGATCCAGTTTGTGCTGCTCAAATTATTCCCTCCAGCTCCAGAGTAAACCGTCTGATCCTCAAGCCTGCAGTTGGAGACATGCCATGAAATGTCAGTGAGTGATGAGGGCTGTTTGAGCAAGTGGCATGTCACACATCAAATGCAGCAAAACACTGCCTACTCGCCTCTGTCTCTCGTTCGCTGAAGGAGCTTAAAATTCCAGCTCCCTACGACCCCCGAGCTACAAGGAGCAGTGGTAACCTGTCAGACGTGGCCTGAACTGCTGTCAGCTGCCCAGGGAGTGTCTTTGGAAAGGCACGCTGGTCGGGTCCCCCACAGTCTGGGCTGGGAAATTGGCTTTCTGTGTTAGAGAAGGTTACCCATTTACAGATATTGTGAAATAGCTTGTTTAAGAGGCAGGATCAGAATTTGAGAGAGCCCTTTGCAAGGAATCCTGAAGCTTCAAAAGGGGAGCAGCTTCCAAGAAGACATCCACTGACTGCTCAGGAACCCTGAAGCCCAGGATGGTTGTAAACCCTCATGGCGTTCAGTGAAGCTTCCTTCCAAGAGGGAGTATCTCAGTCTGGTTGGGTTGGTTATTGGTGTTTTAGTTATTGCCCCTAAATGCATAACCACCTGGTTATTGAGGTTTAAGAGGATATTTTAATCTCACAGACAAAGCTGAGGCCCGCCAGTCAATGGTCAATTAAAAAAGTGAGTTAACTATCAACAAACAAGTAACTTTCTATCCTATGCTGTTATGGTCTTTTTGTGTATGTCAGTGGGGTCAGGAAACAAGGGATAAATGAGACCATGATACATGACGATTTGATATTATAAGTCAAATGCACAAAAATTAGTGTTGGCAGAAGTATATGGCAGCTCCAGTCCCATCATCACGGAACCCAGCTTCCCATAATAAATATTCACAGTTCTCCAGATGAGCGTTTAGCTTTTCACAGGTGGATCCGAGGCGGTGGGAGCGCTGTCAGGAGCAGGAGGAAGGAGCCCAAACATCCACTCTGTCCTTGATGTCGGTGCTTGTCCTCGGGTCACATCAAACAAGCTTTCTTTCTGCCTCTAGAACTGGGGAGATGCATTCAGGACCCTCTCTCTGCAGCAGGGTTCTTCCAGGGGCCTGGCACCAGGGACAACACTCAGAGCTCTGTGACTCCCCCAGGACCAGAGAACGTGAACAAGAATGCACAGTCCTGAGATGAAGGGATGTAAGACATTACATGGCAATAAATGACTGTTCAGACTCTATAAAGTATAACCCATAAAAGACAAGGAACAGAAAACCTCTGCTGGGAATAGACAAGTGGAAGGCTGGGGCTGCGGCTGGCTTGAGAGAGTGACAGATCTGTCCCTCGGCATTGCTTCTAGGCAGTAAAGGTCACCCTTGTCACTTAACTGCCCTTGATGTTACATCCTCCTGGCCAGGAAAAATGATGTAGTCCAAACCTTCAGGAAACATAGAATTCTGTGTTCTGTGTCATGCATTATGCTAAGTATGAGGGCTTGACAAAAGGCAAAAGAGACGAAGCCCCCGTTTCCATGGAACTTACAAGAAAGGTGGGCAAGTCGAATTCTTTTCACTAGAATAGGTGCTCAGACAAGGGGTGTTCAGGGTGCTACAGGATATGGAGCAGGGCCACCACAACCCGAATGGAGGCGTGAGGGGTCTTCTTAGAGGACGTGATGACTCCACAAAGATCTTGAGGCCAGAAGGAGTCAACCAGACAGGAGCAGGGCAGAAGGCACAAGCAACTCGCTCATTGGGGGAAGAGAGGTTAAAGAGATGAAAGAAAGGCTGCTCCCTTTGAAGGAGCCAATGACACTGTCACAGTGGCTGGGTCACAGGGGGTTGACTAGCTGCAGAAACGAGGCTGGGAAAGGAATCAGGGGCACTTTTTTTCAGGGCCGTGAAAGCCATGTGAGGAGGTTGGATTTTACCTTAAGAGTTTCAGGGATCCTCCTAAGGATTGATGTTTTTGAATGTGCCCATACTGGCTGCATGGTGGCAGTGGTCGGGGGCAGGACCAGAAGCTGAGTAACTGTGAGGAGCCTACTGGCAGGAGCCAGGCCTAGATTTGTGTCATGATTGCAGAGACAGGTTGAAAACCATCTAAAGAGGCACTCAGGAAATCACAGCTGATCTTGGTGACTGGATTTCAAATATAAAATGTTATTCCAGCTCTGAGCTCAGCAGAGGGCTTCTTCACCATCCTACTCCTGGGGAGACTTAGAATCCTCCTGCCACCAGCTTGGTGGCCTTGGTGTGAACCAGCTGGGACCCTGCCATCTCTGAACACCTTTCCTGTCTCTCCTGTTATCGACATGGGCAGATGAAGGCTTATGGGGTCCTGGCTGCCAGCTTCTAGTTTTGCCTGTAGAAAGTGGAAATTGCTGTGGCTGCCTAGAACCTGGCCAGCCCAGACTTCAGATGGGCACCTTAGCTTTCTGTCTAGAGGGGAAAGCTTTTCTGGAAGTTGTGAGTAGATCAGGAGTGGTGCTGGAGTCCTGGAAGCTCAGAAGGGAGTAGGGGTGGAGGTCCCCAATGCTCCAGGCTGGGCCTGCTGGTCTCTCACTGCCAGTCCTCTTTCCATAGGACCTCATTGGCTTCTCTCCATTCGCACCCAGCTGACCAAAGACAGGGGTCAGGCAGGACTGCTCCTTTCTGCCTGGAAGCCCTGGGTGCCCAGCCTGACCTCTGAGGAGAGGCCTCTCAGAGGGAGGCTGGGAGCCCCGAGCACCAGCCCTGTTCTCTGGCATCAGCCTGGCCGTTGATAATTGGAAAACAAACTTGCAAATAGGCATCTTCTCTCTCCCCTCCCCACAACGTTTACTTCCTTAATCGCTGTTAAACAATTAGCAAATGGCTCATTTATGTCTAGACACAGAAGAGAGATGCAGAATTAAGAGCTGCTGTGGAGGAAAATACTTCTGTTCTTGAGCATGTGCACATAGGAGGGTGAGGGAGAGAGAGAGAGAAAGAGAGCATGCTTTACATGGCTGGCATTTCTCTCAACATATTGTCGCTATGGATTATATTATTTTCAGAGTCATCTTAATAGTTTCCAACAATTGCTACCAAGTAAAGGTCAAGTTTGAAGTTGGCAAATGGAGTCTCTGTTGGCCGGTGCTGCCCACAAACAGGCTGCTCTGGTGATTAGAGCAGATCCTGGGTATGGATTTGTGAGATTTCCTGCAATAGCTTCAGGCTTGGTATGTCTTCTACTTTCCCCTAGACTCCTGGGGACCTGTGGCCATGGCAGGCTGGGGACGGTTCTGTGTGCGGCTACTTTGCTTGTTTTTGGCAGAGTAGAGGCTGTTAGTATTTTCAGTGTTATTTGTGGGTAGGTCTGCCTCCATAGAACTTGCTGGATGGGAATCGTCTTCACTTGCAAATGGTTCATGGGTGGAGGCCTTGCTTCTGAAAATAAAATGATTGGCAACTGAAGGGGGAAGACTTGCCTTTGTGTATTTTGTGCACGGGGGAGTGGAGCGCAATGGCGGTGGTAACAGCACCAAGGTTAAGAGGGAGAGAGCAGTGAGGGGAGTCACTGATGCCCCCACCTGGGCATGTGGAGGGACCAGGAGTGGGAACATCCCCAGCCGCATCCCTGTGCTCTCAGGCCGTAGGTGGAGAATAAGAGTCCTGTGTCCACAGAGCACATAGATGGAGGAGTCAGGTAGGAGATTTCATTCTTTTGATTTTCTGTTGCTTAGAGAAAGCCAACAAAAGCAGCATTATGACTTTGGGGAAATAGTGGCATCTAACCAACTTTAAGCAATTTTGTTTTATACATTAAACAGTTTGAGATTGGGGACAGATCCCTCATGGCAGGTGGCCCAACTTTGCCTCTTCCTGGAAGCCTTGTTCATTGTCAGCCTCCTTCCCTCAGTCTGGGGTGGCCAAATATCATTGGATAATGAGAGCTGGTATTCATACTAGGAAAACCTGTGACTATTAGTTTAAACAGAGTTATTACCCTAGATTTATTATCATCCATTTTTATTCATGGGGCTTTTGAAAGAACAAGTATAAATAATATATAAAATGTTGTGTATTTGTGAGGATGCAGATTCTGTTTGCTATAACAAAAACCCAAATGAAACAGAGGCTTAAATAGGATTAAGTAAATACTCCAAAGATAAGCAGTCCAGAGTTGATAAATGCTGCCTCTAGACTATCAATGACTCAGTCCTTTTCAGCTCTGCCATTCTCAGCAATTGGAATTGTTCAGCTCTGCCTCTTGGTCCAAGATGGCTGTCATTCTCCAGCCAGTAGGAAGGAGGCAAGGAAGGGGCACAATCCTGAAATCACCATGGTTATTTCTGCTCACATCTGATTGGCTACAGCTTAATCACAAGGCTACACTGAGCTGCAAGGGAGGCTGGGAAATGTAGTTTTTATTCTGGGAACCTATGTGCCCAGCTAAATTTGAGAGTTATATTATTTAAGGAAGGATAGAGTGGGTGTTGGGGATCTCTAGCAGTCCCTATCATAATAATACTTTTTGATGATAATAATAACAACAAAATAATAGTACTTAATTACTGAACACATTAAGTGATATGACACAGTGCTCAGTGACTATTTTCTTTCCTCTATTCCATCTAATTCTCACAACAGAGCTAGGAGCTAGGTACTGCTATTAGTCCTTATTAAAGAGGAGAACACTGACAATATAAACTTCCCCAAGGGCAGTGCGGCTCATGAGCAACCAATTGGCTATTTGACCCCGCGTCTGTGGGACTGAAATCACAGACTTGACTTCCACAAGAGAAAAGCCATCTGAAGAGAATATAGAGCCAGCTGCATCATCAGGGTGCTTTCGATTTCAAGTGACAGAAACATAACTCAAAACTTAGCTTACTCTTCAAGTGAAGTTTTACTGGCATACGGGGCCAGAAAGCCTAGTGGGGAAGGTAGGCTTTCAAGAAGGAAGGGGAAATTCAGTGTTGACAACACTCCATTCCCTCTGTCTTTCATTTCTACCTGTCTCTGCTTGTCTTCATTCTACAGAGAGGCGTTCACCCCTTGGCGGGGAATATGGGTTCTGATAGCCCAGGGTTCATTTCCTCCTAACCTAGAAAGTCCAAAGGAAGATGCTAATATCTGCATTTCAGTGCCAGGAATGGATTCCAGTTTGCTCTTTTTGAATCATGTGTCTGTCCTTTAATCAAAGACCATGGTCACATGACCCTCTTAACTCTTATACTTCACTATGATCAAGGGTAGTATTTTTTACCAGAATAAGAGGGAGTATATGATTATTTACTGAAATGAGTAGAACTTAAAAACTAGTACAGTATTGTAATCACCTAAAATATTAAATACTGTATATTAGTCTCATTAAAGGCAAATGACATTAGCTTGAGCCTGCAGAATGTATTAAGGTGTGCTATTTCTTGGAATGACAGGCATAGAGGAACATGTAAGACAAGTTTATAACAGACATATTAGTTACATAGTTAAAGAGAAAGTTCATCTAAAATAAAGTAAATTCAGCACCATTTTAATTCAGAATTAAAAAAAAAAACCATTTAGGCTGATACTGAATTACTTCCTTCTGATCATGGGGCACATCTGTCCTTGGTTCTATTAAGCATTTATTTCTTCTTGGAACATAGTTTTTTTTTGCTCCTGAGGATAAACTTTCAGGCAAAATGGTTATTGTGACATTTTCAGAAAGCACAGATGTTCAAACATCATCCATGGTGAAACCACATTCCCAGAATTTACGCAGACTACTTCAACATGCAAATTAGTTATGAAGTTAGAGCAGACAAAAGCCATTCAACTAATTATTTTACCACTTATTTCTGTGTTCTATATGCAAACACGCATTTAACCAAGATTTGAAGAATAGGTTTTCATTTCTTTTTCTCAAATGCCCTGAGTAGAATGCCATGCAATTAGTTAGCGCTTTTGTTAAAAACACATTAGGAAGAATAACCTTCTTGCTGTCAGTTCTCTTGAATGCACAATTAAACCATTTGATAAAGCAATTACCTGAACACAATTATGCTAATCCTCACCTCATCAAGAGATGAAATTAAGGATTAGGTAAAACTGCAAAGCACCTGAGATCTCTGCCAACCAATCCTTTAGAAGACAGAAAGGTCCCTGGCCAGAATGAATATGCATGGTGCTGAAAATCTAATTAAGTCATTGCAAACAACTTTAATTAAGTTCATGCTCATGTTGCTTTTGTTTTTCTTTAAAAGAAACCAACAAAATATCTCTTGTTGTCATATTCAGTATTTCTCAAAAGGGTACAGTCAGACTTCTTCATGACATTTTCCAAGAGGACCTAGCATCACCAGATTTGGATAATGCTCAAGGAAGCTGATCTCATTTTATAAGCCTTAGCCTAAGACCTGTATGTTATGTGAGGGAACAAGGGACTATTAGTGGAGTTAGAATTTACTGTGAATAGGCACCATAACCGTGTACTGAGAGAAATGGCTTTAATGATCCTCTCGTTTTTATCAGAGCAGGTTGTCAGGGATTTTCTCTTTATAAACCAGATGAAACATTTTGGAATCTTTACACAGAATAGAAATACCTCATCCTCTGTCCAAGGGTGGCCTTCCTGAGATGCTGGGCTCTGTCCACTGAGTTGCTCCAAACATCAGACCTTCAGCAACAGGGAAGACTCTGTGTCCAAAAGAGCAACTTTCCCCAAGTTCTCGTCCAAAGGCACCGACCACTGCTTTGGAATTCAGATACCCCAAAGGCAGGCTACATGGTGGCAGGCAGACAGAGACCAGGAGCTGTAGGAACCTGGGAGCCTGACTAGATTTGATCAGATGGAACTCATCAGGGTTTATTTGCTTCCTCGTCTCCTAGTAGTGAGACCAAAAGATGGTATTTAGTCAGGGAGGGCTTCCCAGAAGGTGGTTCTGAACAAGAGCTGCTACAGCACTCATGTTGTCTTCCACCATGCCCTGCTGAAAGCTCTCTAGACCAGCCATGTGGCCTCTTTTTATACCACACCAACACACAACCCATCCCTGGCATCAAAGCATAGATAGAGGTGGAGTAGAGAGGACACATTGCTTTGTTTGCTTTCTAATGCACGTGACTAGATAGAGTGGATTGAGCCTCTTACCCACACCCACCCTCCCACCCCCTGCCAAAAAGGATTAACTATTCCTGGGCTCTTAACTTTAAGGCTCATCTCAATGAAGCCTCCATGAGCTCTTTGTGCCAATTAGGCCATTTCTTTCCTCTTAGCAGCAATAGCACCAGGTTGTAGAGTTCTGCTGAAGCATTTATTATATACCACTTGAGATCATCTGTAGGTAGGTGTGTATATCCAGCCACATGGTGGGCTAGGAATTCTGAAAACTCTATGATACAAAACTCTTGGATATAATAAGCAGCCTTTTAAATAGCTGAGCTTGGCCCTGGCCAGTTGGCTCAGCGGTAGAGCGTCAGCCTGGCGTGCAGGGGACCTGGGTTCGATTCCCGGCCAGGGCACATAGGAGAAGTGCCCATTTGCTTCTCCACCCCTCTCCCCTCCTTCCTCTCTGTCTCTCTCTTCCCCTCCCGCAGCCAAGGCTCCATTGGAGCAAAGATGGCCCGGGCGCTGGGGATGGCTCCTTGGCCTCTGCCCCAGGCGCTGGAGTAGCTCTGGTCGCGGCAGAGCGACGCCCCGGAGAGGCAGAGCATCGCCCCCTGGTGGGCAGAGCGTCGCCCCTGGTGGGCGTGCCGGGTGGATCCCGGTCGGGCGCATGTGGGAGTCTCTGTCTGACTGTCTCTCCCCGTTTCCAGCTTCAGAAAAATACAAAAAAAAAAAAAATAGCTGAGCTTGCGAGATGTAAGGGAGACCCCTGGGTGGGTATGGGAAGAAGGAAAACCAGAGTGGACACTGACCACAGCCCTGGCAATTGGAGCGGTAGAGAGTTAGCTGATCTGACCAGCAGGCTTTGAGGTGACAGCCACCTGCATGCTGGAAACAGTGCCGTAAGTCCTTGCAAGTGGGCAGTTGGAGCTGAGACCCCGTACATAAATCCAAAACCTTCATTGTGTTTACCCTGAGTTACAGGGTGGGCTTGACTTTTTTGAAAAGAAAGTCAGCCAGTTAGTAAAGAAAGACAACAAGAACCCTTGTCAATTTCGGGTCAGACTCTGGTTAGAGAGAGAAACGGTCACCTATAAAGGGTTTTAATAGAGAACCTGCACTCTTTCCCATCAAGGGTGGTACACAACAGTTAATGACACAGCCGTAAGTCAGTCAGAGCAGGTAGCAGCTGTTGATCTGTGCTATGACGTGGTTCCAATTTAAGTTCTTTGTGTGGCACAGGAAACCCGAGGCTGGTTAACTGACTCCAGGGTGGTCAGCTGACTGGCTGGGAAAGCAGCAGAGTCCCTGGAAGAAGCAAGTGTCAGTCCTCTTTGGAGGACCCAACAATTAACTCAGGCTTCATAGGTTTCCCTCAAAACCCTCATAAAATGGCTCTTAATTCCTTAACGCATAGGAGGAAATAAGCCACCATGAGCAAGAGGCGGCACCAACCATAAGCAACAGAGTTAGACCCCCAAGAACTTGAGAAATGGATTTTTCTGGCACAGATCATGAAATTAATTTAAATGTTCAAAATGTTTATTTAAAAGGCAGTTTAAAACTTAAGCAATGAATGAATGTTACACTATCAAAAATATCAGATCAGTCTGGAATTTCTGAAGTGAGGAATATAATAATTGACAGTGAATTTAATGGAGAAAACACACACATCATATGCTCCTTCACCACAGGAAAGAAATCAGGGCTCCAGCTTCTAATTCTAAATCTCACAATTAAAATTAAGTAATTAACCACATATTTTGTTTATTCAACCCCTATTTCTGGGTAACTTTAAAGCCCTATTCATTCAGGAAAATTTCTAACAGGAGTATAGCTGATAAATGCAGAAGTAATGATAGAATTAGGAAATCACCATTTTTCAGCCTCTAATAATGTAAACACTGGAGGCAACAATCTCACGTGGATGAAGTCATTAGACAAAAGGTTGATGGACTTCAGGCTGTTGCACTCGGAGCCCTCTGATGAATCTTAGAATCACTTAAGTGGGCAGCAGGCCTTGTTTGTCCTCTGATGTCATGTGGTAGGAACACACAGAAATTCATGTGCTTCATAGGTACGCGAAATAGTTTTGCCAGAAGGAGTTAAACCTAAATATAGTCAAGCCTACAGCTCTAATTTCCACTTACAGAATGGCTGGGGTAGAGAACTGTGTCACAGGAGGCCACACAGAGGCAGACAGATAAATTCAGAAAGGAACATTTGTGGGGGGCCAGAAAACGGCCCCATTTTCTACATGAAAATAGGTGGAGACATTGCTACCAAGGGTTTTGTGAACACTGGTTGAACCCAACTGGAAGCCAACTAAAATTTAAAAGGAAAAAGGTGTTTGGGGACTTTCAGGATACTTGATTATGGACTGGAAGTTAGATAGAATGATAGTATTGTAGTTGAATAAAAAAACAAAACAAAACATTCTTAAAGAGATATATTGTGAAGAGCATAGAGAATTCGCTTTAAAATAATTTAGTAAAGAGAAAAAGAGTTCAATTAAGCAAGTCTGGCAAAATCTTGTTCAATTGAGGTTAGAGATTCGTTGTACTAAAGTCTCTACTTTCGACATATATTGAAAACTTTTTCCCGAATTAAAAATGTATGCTTCTTGAGGAGAGTAACTATTTCCTGTTAATCTTATCTAAAATAATTGAATGCATAAAAAGAATATTAATGGAAAGAAAGAAGGAAGCTATATTTGTAGGAAAAACAAAAGTTATAATTACTTAAAATCATAAAAATATATACTACATAGACTAAAATATAAAACCTAAAACTATAAAACTGCCAGAAAAAAAACAAAACAGAAAATCTTTGTGACCTTGGGTTAGGCAAGTATTTCTTAGATTCAACACCAAAAATATGATGGATAAAATTAAATTAAAAAGATACTTTTTTTTTTCAGTTCTACCCTCAAAAGATACTGTTTAAGAGAATGAAAAATGAAGCCTAGGAGAAAATATTTGAAAATCATATATCTAATATAGTACTTGTGTCCAGAATATATAAAGAACATTCTAAATTCAATAATAAGTAAGCAACCCAATAAAAGTGGGCAAAAGGTCTCAGCAGACATTTCACTAAGGAAAATATGTAGATGGTAAATTAGCCGAGAGAATGTTCAACATTATTTGTCACTGAGGAAATGCAGACTGAAACCACCATGAGATACCACTACACAGAACATCTACATTTGAAAAGACTGACCACGTTAAGTACTGGTGAAAATGTGGAAGACCTCTCATCCACTGCTGGTGGGGACGTCAGGTGGGCCAGCCACTCTGAAAGCAGTTTAGAAGTTTCTTTAAAATTACCACGTGTTCAAGTCTTCCTAGTTCTAAGCCCCTTACCCAAGAGGAGTAAAGTCCATGTCCATAGCAGTAGTTGTTCACAGATGCTCACAGCAACTTGATTTGTGATATGTTGACACTGCAGACAGCCCACATGGCCATCAAGTGAATGAATGAACAACTGTGGTATATTCATAAAACTGAATACTCCCCCAAATATAAAGGAATGGACTGCTCATGCATGTTACAACATGAATGATATTAAAATAATTATGCTAGAAAGCCAGACAAAATAGTACATACTATTTGATGACCTTGATATAAAACTTCAGAAAAGTGTCAACTAATCTCTAGTGACAGAAAGCAGATCAGTGCTTCGCCCAGGGGGCTGGGGGTGTGTAGGAGGGCAGCGTTGCAAAGGGAGATGAAGAAGCTTACGGGGATGGTGGTATGTTAGCTATCTGGATTATAATGATTTGATGAATCATTATAACCACATAATGGTTTTATGAATGTGTGAATATTTCTATTTATCAAAGTGTCATCAAATTATACCCTTTACATATGTATAGTTTGTTGTATGCTAGATATACCTCAATACAGCTGTTTAAAAAGCTTTTTAGTCTGACTAGGTAGTGGCACAGTGGATAGAGCTTCAGCCTGTGGCGCTAAGGATCCAGGTTTGAAACCTTGAGGTCACCAGCTTGAGCCCAAATGTCACTGGCTTGAACCCAAGGTCACTGGCTTGAGCAAGGGGTCACTGGCTCAACTGGAGCCCCCAGTCAAGGCACATATAAGAAAGAAATCATTAAACAACTAAGGAGCTGCAACAAAAAATTAATGCTTCTCATCTCTCTCCCTTCCTGTCTGTCTGTCTGTCTGTCTGTTGTTCTCTTTCTCGCTTAAAAAGAAAATTGTAAAGAAGACCAGCTCTGTAGCATGTCTCGAGGTTAGCACATTCTTCAATCACCCACATCTGTCTCCAGTGTTCTCTTTGTGGATGCTGGTATCCTCCATCAGTTAGGAAGATCCCACTTTGTAGCCTCAACTAGGCTAAGTAATGTCAGAAAATCGAGTTGACACTTTTCAAAGATTTTTTCTGTGAAACATTGAAAGACATAACAATGCGAGTTTCTGTGAACACTGAGTCACCATGGAGTCCCTTTCCTTGAGACTTCTCTGTGCTTGGATTGCGTCCTGGACTTTAACATCCCTTTGGGCATAGGATCCAGTTTTCATTTGTTAGCATTGCCCTTCTGCCCCTCTTTGAGAAGCAGAGGTCTCAGGTGACTGAGCAGCACCCAGAGAGCCACCCAGGGAGCGGCTGGGGTGGCAGGGGTCTCCTGAGGTAGCCTGCAGAGCCTGTGCACTTGGTGGCCTTTCAGAGGCTGCTTAGGTGGGAGGATGGATGGGTTCACTGTGCAAAGTATGTAAGTGCCTGGAGACAAAAATCAGTGGTTCGTGCAGGTGAGGGAAGAGTGACGTGTTTGATATGGCCCTTGGGACTGATGTGAAAAAACCGTTAGTCTTATAGCTGGCAGAAACAAAGGAGATGTCGCCTCTAAAGACCATGTGGTTGGGAGAGGCTGCTTCACCTGTTGACTTTGCAAGTGTCAGCTCTACTTGCTGATTCCTGTCTCAGACCTACAGGTCTGCCCTGGAACCCTCTTCCGTGGTGGCCCTCCGGTGTCATCAGACACACCCACCATATGCCAGGGCTATACCAGACCTTGGTCCTGTCCAAAGTTGTTCCCTGATTCTGGAGAAGACAGACATGTAAACATAGCTAGCTTCCCAGAGCCAGGAGAGGAGTGTGGTAGACGCATGGACAAGGGGACCACAGAGGATAGATTGCCACATCAGTGTCATGGCTAAAGGCTTGTCCAGTGGGGCTGGGGGAAGAGCCTCAAATCCCACTGCAGCCTTGAGCTAGGTGATTTTGAACATGTTATGAAGCCTCTTGGTGCCCCAGTTTTCTTGTCTACAAATTGGGATAATGTTACATAACTCAGAGAGTTTTTGCCAAAGTTATATTAGTGATTATATAATTCTTAGAACAGCAACTGGCACATAGAAAAGCCACCTGTAAATATTGATTACCTTCTTCCCCAGGAAGTCTGAGGGTCCTTGTTTAGAAAACCAGTTTGCGCTCTGGCTCCAGTGGCCCAGCTTTTACATTGCACCTTTCATGTTCTTCTGAGGTCATTTCTGCCTCCTCCCAAGCAGGTGGATACTCCATGCTCTGCACAATGCGGGTGGCAGTGGTGATGACAGCAGGCACCTTTGGTTGAGGTCATGGCCTGTAGCCAGCACGGGCTGGTGCAAGACTCTACTCACTGGTTCCTGATCCCGTGGCAGTGCCCAGCCTGGTATATGCTCAGACTGTTGGTGTAGAATGGCACTCATTTCCATCAGTCCACCAACGTGCAGTTCATACCTGTGGCTGAGATCCTATTAGTGAACTCAAGGTGGGCTGAGCTCAGAACACTCTTGCAGAGATCGTGAGGAGGTGCAGGACAGGGATACAGACCTGCGCAGCACTGCAGGTGGGATGCTTTTGAGCACTCACTCCTCTACCTGACTCGCCCTGACATCACCTCACCCGCACTCCGCTCTGCACTCATTCATCAAATGCTTGTGAGCCCCTTTGACGCGCTTGGTCCGTGAGCAGGCTACTGAAGGCAGATGGACTCAGTGGACTGCCCTTCGAGAGTGTGGAGAAATTTTTCTGAAGTTTCTCAGCCAGGTTCACACATCATGGAAACAAGGCCATTGTGGAGGACTGAGAGATCAGCAGCTTTGGTTGCTGGCCTGGCCATTCCTGGACTGGGGTGGGGTGGTGGTGGACAGAAATATGACCCTGACCAAGTCCGTCAGGTATGAAAAGGGAGCAGATAACAGGAAAACAGTGCCTCTAATCACCTGGCCAGAGACAGGATTTGCTCCAGAGCTCCTCTTCCAGGGCCAATTTTATATCTCCTGAACTGGGCGTTATATCCCACCCCACCCCATCTGCTGGCCGCTGTTGGATGTGATGCACACCGACCCCAGTGCCAATACCACATCGAGTGTTTATCTTGCGCCACCCGCTGTACTGTGTGCATCACATGACAAGATCCTAATTCTTGCACTGATCTATAAAGTGGGCGCTCATGTTAAATCTTTCTGAGTTAATGAAGAGAGGCTCCTCTTCTACCTGGAGGGCCCAGACTCCACCGTGACATCCCAACGGCTTGCAGAGTTCACACAGTCCAAATCCCAACACTGCTGAAGTCAGTCCTGGAACTGCCTGGTCAGATTAACCAGGGGTGGGGGTGGGGGGGCTGCATTCAGGTAGAATTGGCAAGAAAATTGGAACTTAATAATAAATAATTTTAAAGAATTAATTTTTTCTTAACTTTCAAGAAGCACTGCGGCTGCAGTCTGAGGGTCTGTTAATCCTGCTTGGCACACAGGTGCCAGTAATGGCTTGGGCCAGCTCATCGATTCCTCAGCTACAGTTGTGCTGCTCTGGTGGTTTGTGTCTAGGTGTCACAAGCAGCCTGTCCCCGACTGGTTGAAATGTTCCTTCTGAAGTTAATGTTAAGTCCGTGATAATTCCTCCCCTTCAGGGACCCTTTCTTTCCCAAGCTGGCGAGTGGATGGCCCCAGGCTCAGCTCTGCATGGCCTCTCACAGAGCCCTGATCAGGGTGTCTAGGTGTCAGTGGCATGAAACAGCAGGCTCGACTCCCTGTAGGTGACAATTGACCCTGTTGGCACTACCTCTGTGTGGTGCTACCGGCCAGGTACCTCACTCAGAACGGTTGTCGTGGAAACCTGTTTTTGTTGTTTCCACCTTGGGTGCACTTTGTGTTTTATCACAGCCACATGGAACGACTGGAGCGCTGAGCCATGGCAAATGAGTAAGGCGTGCGACTGAGCGGTTTCGGTGCTGCAGACAGGTGGGGCTGTGTGTGGGGCGGGCATGGGCGCCGTGGAGCGGGCCCCTGTCCACACCACCCCGTTCTTGTATTCTATAAACAAAGCTCTCCTGTCACGCACCCTGGGTGCCAAGAGTGCTGACAGCCTCCCAGAGTCTGTTCTTCTAGGTGACCGCACCTCCTCGATAGGGCACTCCCATCCCCCCCGGCCCACTCACTGCCCACCCGTGTTCTCCCGTGCTGGGGGAACGGTGCTGTGGGAGGGAGTAAGGTTCCCGAGGTTACTTGGTTTTCACAGCTCACAGGTTTCCCTGATTGCATGTTTCATAGATCCACATTTTTATCCTTGGAGCTGTCATTTTTCCTGACCTGCTATTTCAGTCACTCATAACAGTATTACTGCATTGCTCTGGAGTTTCTCGGGCTTTGTTCCTTCATGAAGTTTCCATCAACCTAGGGAGAATAATGGCTAAGGGTAAGAATGGAGGCCGGCTGACTCTCCCCAGCTCTTGGCCGGCAGGCTCCTGGGAATGGGGCCCATCAGCGCATGACCACGCCCGCACTGTGCTGGTGCCGTCCTGGGTGCGGGCTGCTGGCCACCCTCCTCTCCCAGCAACCCTGGGGTGAAGCAGTTCTGTCTCATTTTTACAGATGAAGACACTAACACTCACACAAGGGGTTGTTCCTTGCCTAGTATCCTACCTTTCTAAGTGGCAGAGGTGGATCCAAACCTGGATTTAGCGGAGCACAAGCAATTTTGGTTTTTTGTCAAAAAGTATTGAACTTTCCTGTTTTAATAGCATGGTACATTTATAGAGCAGCTTCTGAATGGCCTGCTAGGACTGTTCACTCAGCTGTCTGATTGGCGACTCACATTTGTCGTGGCCAAACAGAGCTCCTCACCACCCCGGGCCTCCCTGATTGACCACGACTCTCCTCTCCACCCAGTGACTCAGGCCAACACCTCGGGGTCATCTTTGACTCCTCACTTTCTCTCATGCCCTCCAGCCAACCCATTAACAAGACTCTCTCTCTTTTTTTTTCACAAGTGAGAAGCTGGTAGGCAGAAAGACAGACTCCCGCATGAACCCCGACCAGGATCTTCCCTACAAGCCCCCTACCAAGGCAATGCTCTGCCCATCTGGGGCTCTTGCTCCATTTCTTGGCAACTAAGCTATTTTAGCACCTGAAGTGAGGCCATGGAGCCATCCTCAGTGCCTGGGGCCAACTTGCTCCAATTAAGCCATGGCTCTGGGAGAAGAGAGAGATAGAGAGAAAATGGAGAGGGAAAGGGGTGGAAAAGCAGATGGTCACTTCTCCTCTGTACCCTGACTGGGGATCGAACTTGGGACATTCATACACTGGGCCAATGCTCTACCACTGAGCCAACCAGCCAGGGCCAAGGCTTTCTGTCTTTACCTCAGCACTGTGTCCTGACTTGACCTTTCATCACCACCGTCTCTCATGACACTGCTGTCATGTCTTGACCCCTCAATGGTTGCCTTGTGTCCATCAGTGCTTCCTGTTTCGTTCCTCATAGAGCAGCTTGTGCAATGACTGGCACAGAGAGATGAATCAATAGCCACTTACATATTGGACGGTAAGTGGTTAGGGACATGGGAGAGATGGGGCAGGGGAGGTCTCTCAATGTTCTGTTTAGGAACTTGACAAGAAAATAATGAGACTGAGTTTATGGTGTCTCTAGGGACTGGCACGACTGAGCACTTTGGGGATTCTTTTTTGTCTTGGTGGATGCGATAGCTTTGTGAGCAAATATAATAAAGAATCTTTCGTGTCAAATGAACTCCCATATGCAAAGAGATCTCAGTCCTAAAGAAAGGGGTTAATAAACTTCATTTTTCCAAGAGTGAGGAAGCTTGAACTGCTGAGGTGGAAGGAGACTCATTTAAATTAAATGTGGCTGGCCAAAGAATGTTGTTTTTATGTGTCCCTGCTCAGAACCCAAGACCTGAGTGGAGAGGCTGCTGGTGGGCACGTCTCTCAATAGAGGTGTTCACAGTCCCTTTTCAAGTACAGCTCAGGGCACTGAGTTGCCTGGTATTGATGCTTTTTATGGAGCAATTGTTTCCTCCTTCGGCTACAGTGAGGGTTTTGTCCCTTCAGTTTAGTGTACAACCCGTGGCAGCGTCTTCTCATTCTGGCATGGTGCTGCTTTGCCAGAACTGTTACTTTGTATCCTTAGAACCCGCTAGTGCCCTGCAGCTAACAGGTGCTCAGTAAATCTTGGTGGAAGGAAGGGTTGGAATAGAGAAGAATGAATCCTTGGGAAGGTGGAGGAAATGACTCACAGGCTGCCAAGTTGGAGGGCACAGTCCCCACACCCATAAGGCTTGCTCCTTTCTCATTTTGGCACCCAGCTGGGCACGTTCGCCTTGCTTTCTCGTTGTGTCCCTCTCCTCCTCTTTGCCACTGGACACAGAGGGGGGTGGGGAGGGAACCTGTGGCCTGATTCTTATTGCTCTTGTGTTGCCTTTCCCCCTGGGTCTTAGCTCAGTTCTGCAACTGGTAAGTTTATAAGGAGATGGGGGAGGAAGGCTGGTATTGAACCTGAGTCAGAGAGCACTGTCACGAAGAGAAACTGCTTCATGACTCCAGGTGCTTGAGAGTCTCAGGCGAATCAAGTTGCATCTTGTCAAAGTCCCTTGCTTAAAAGCCCAGAGGAACAAAGGGATTTTCCTTTTACAAAATCTGCCTATTCGATTAGTGCCATGACCTTTTTTTCTCTCCCAGCTCGGAGACAATGGAGCACTTGAGAGATGTTTCATGCTTTCAAGATGAAACTCTGCATAGCATCGAACTTGACTGGTTCTGCTCTTTCCTAAACTTCAACCAACCAGCAAAAGCGCTTCCTGATTCTGGTCCCCGAGCTTGGCTATGGTGTGGGGAGTGTGGAGCCAGGCTGAACAGGGCACCTGCCCTCGAGGAACTGGTAGTCTTAGCTGTCACTTATTTCTGCCGGCTGCACAGTGAGCTGCACTGAACTGGGAGTTCAAGTGTCCTGAAGCAGTCTGTATCGCGTCGCACGTACCTGCCGTGCACAGCGGGAGGGAGGCCTGGATAGGGCCAGAGGCAGAGCCCAAGAGCCCAGATGGTGCAGTTCTCTCCTGAAGAGGGTGCTCTGGGGTGGAGAACTGCTCAGGGATTATTCTCCTTCTACCATTGTGTCCCGACGATGGATGTCTTTTTTTGGCTAATTGCTTCTGTGTGAGAAGCTCAGAAATTATACAGCAATTTTGTTGACAAAAGGTTGAACTTCAAATTGCTGTTTTGCAAAAAAGTTGTTTGTTCTTGAGGCTAGCTCAACCCATTTCCACTGAAATAGAACCCTACAACGAGCAGCTCGTCTCACGTGGGATTTGCATGCTGTGTGAGAGAAAGGATCGCTTCCATTTCTGTTGTAAAATGGTAGGCCATCTCCAGCCTGACTCCATTTCTCCATGGAGTCCCACCCAAGTCAGAGAGCAGAGAGTGTCCAGTGTCCACCAGGGGTCCCCAAACTTTCTACACAAGGGGCCAGTTCACTGTCCCTCAGACCGTTGGAGGGCCGCCACATACAGTGCTCCTCTCACTGACCACCAATGAAAGAGGTGCCCCTTCCAGAAGTGCGGCGGGGGCCGGATAAATGGCCTCAGGGGGCTGCATGCGGCCTGCGGGCCATAGTTTGGGGACGCCTGGTCCAGGCATTATGTCCTGTGCTCACACCCAGCTTGGTTGTTTGGGGAGGAAGTTCTCTAACCTGCTGGTGGCCTGTCACAGTCCTGGCTCACCTCCTGGGAGACCTCAGAAGGTACCCTTCTTTTCCTTGTTCCAGCTCAAACCACGGAGCCATCTTCTGTCATTACAAAGCCCCCAAACTCGGGGCTTCACAAGGCGTGTTTGGAAACTTGAATTTCTAAAAGCTTGCTCTCAAGTTCTATACTTATATATTTGTTTATTTGACTCAGATGGGTGTAGATTTTGATGTTTTGCCCCAGAATTGGAGGATGGATCTGACAGGATATTGACGTTGAGTGGGCATGTGAGTTATTGGCGAGTATTGCTGTATTTCCTCATCGGCTTCACGTGGCTTCCCAAAGCCGGCCTGGTTGCCGACAGTGTGGCTGGGCGAGGTTGCTGAGGAGGCACCAAGGGGTAGCAGCACTGCTCTGCAGGTCCTGGGTGTGAAGCACACCTAGTTGGTGCGCACTGCCCTCCAGGTCACAGGCACCAAGGCCGGCTTTCATCACTGTGGCTGTGTGGGAGGATGAGGGTGAGGTTACCATGTCAGCCACTAGGGGCAGTGCATTCCGTATTTCCGTATGAGACAGGAGCTCTCAGCTCTGCCGGGGCCCTGAGGGCGTCTGCACTTTCCCCCTCCAGCAGCTCTAACCAGAACATTAGAAGGTGCCATTGAGACAGGGTGGCTTTAGTCTACGGCCACACCACCCTTAATGTGTCCGATCTTGTCTGATCTTGGAAACTAAGCAGGGTTGGGCCTGGTTAGTAGTTGGATGGGAGACAAGGTGGCTTTGAAGTTTTCTGGGTTTGTTTTCTTCTGATGTGATTCAGAAGGAGTGTCAAAGACTTTGGTCTCAAGGGTTAGACAAGGAGGAGGAGGGGAAGCCAGGAAGGTGGTGGGCTGACATTTCTGTGGAACTCCCTCTGTTCTGTCCCTCACCCGTTCCCTGGAACATGCGGTCAGCCTAGGTCGGCCAAGGTGTCCATGCTCTTCCCGGCCTCCTCCCGGCACACAGATGGCTCCTCCTCTGCCAGAGATGCTGCAGCAGCTGCTTCTTGCCCGTCACAGCAAGACCAGGCTCCCACTTGGGTTCTGAGCCTCTTTGCTCCTGGGCTCCCCCATGACTCATTCCTGCCAAATCCTCAGGACCTTGCACCAAGTTGCAAGGCTGCCCGGAAGACGCCCCCCCTCCCGCCCCCCTCCCATCCCCCAGTCTCTCAAACCCAGTGATGCTAAGGTTCTTGCCACGGTCCCACACATACTTGCGGCCAGTCAGCGCAATGTGCCAGTTGATCCATTGGTCAATTTACTTGAAAAATCTTTGGAGACAAGGACCATGACTTGCTTACAGTCTCCATCAAAACAAAGGTGATTGGCATGAAAAGCTAATGACATCTGGAGGGGTAGGGGTGATGGCCGAAGAGCAGGAAGATCAGCAAACTGTCACTAAGAGGTAGAGATTTTACATTCTGATATCACTCATTTTGCTCTTTCTTTTTTCTTTTCTTTTTTTTTCTCTTTCTTTCTCTCTCTCTCTTTCTTTCTTTTTCTTTCTTTCCTTTCTTTCTTCTCCTTCCTTCCTTCCTTCCTGTGCCTCCGAGCAAATTGATCAGGTAATTTGAATCCAGAAGTAGAAACAAGCCCACTTGGGTGACAGATCCTGCTCATCTTTCAAATATGTGAGAGATTGCTGAGCAAACAAGAACCATACAACCAACTCACATTGATAAAAATCAATGGGGTCAGAAGTTAACTTTACGTAATGAGGCCAAGATGTGACTTGGGGGTCTGTGACGCTGCTCCAAGGCTTGAGTCACAGCCCCTGGGATGTGGCCCTTTCTGGGATGTGGCCCTCCCTGGAGAGGACCCCAGATCAGTCTGGAGGTAGGGTTTTCTGTCAGCTGAGGAAGCCACAGTGCATCTGAGATGGAGAGAAGCCTAGAACCTAACTAGTCTGGCCTGTCCTGGTCCCCACTCCCTAACCCCCAGCAATGTGGAAACTGAGACCGGAGGATTCAAGTTATTGCAGAGACGAGAACCTGAGCCCCCAACTTCTACCCAAGAGCTTTTCACGGGAGGGTGGAAGGTGCTTCAGGGCACCAGTGAGCTTAGAGGGAGCAATGTCACAGCCCCATGCCTGCCGTGAAGTCTCAGGTGGGAGGTTCCAGTTGAGTAGAGCCAGCCATGCATTTCCTCTGGGTCACATGCTTTCCTTTTTTTCTTATTTTCTGCTTGCTTCCTGACCTCCTTCTGAGATGCCTTAGTCTTCTCCCTCCCGTGGGGTTTGGGGAACCCTCCCTGGGCCGCCGGGAGCTGATGCTGCGCGTCTGACTCCAGCCTTGCCTACGTGTCCCAGTAACAGCGCTCCAGCTTCCCTGCCCTGGCACACGTCTGTGCCACCCAGCAGGAGAGACGCTGTGGGCTCCTGCTTCACACAGAAGCAGTGCTCTGCCCTCCAGGCCACACAGAGGCCCACGGATGGAGGATTCTTGAGAGTAAGAGATCTTGAGGAAATAACTCTCTTGGATGATCCTGATGACATAAATAACAACATTGATTATGATAATAATAAATGTAAACTAGGTACTGTTGAAATGCTGCACCATGCCAACAGTTCCCCCTCTGCCATCTCACTTAGGGTAGCCCGAAGGTGCCAGGGCAGTACCCCTGTCTTCCAGAGAGACACAGAAGCCCAGAGGAGTGACCTGTCTGAGTTCACGTGCTGGGACACACACCCAGGCCTGTGGAGGCCTCTTGGGAAGAGCAGAGGGCCGGGGTGGGGAGAGCTGCAGCCATCAGCCCTTCCGGATGCAGCCTGCAGATGTGGCCCTCACCTTTAGTAAAGAAGGAGGTCACTCAGGGGGAAAAAAAAGCCTGTGCCCTGCTCCCTTTATACTTCTCTTTAGGAGGCTTTTCCTGGTTCTTCCTTATTATATTGATTCATTTCAACAGGTATCTGCAAGGACTTTCCCAGCAGCTGGGGAAATGACAGCTTGTTACATAATAAGAGCACTCGGTTAGTTAGGACCCAGGAAACATTAGTCATGTCTAAGCTTTACTGTGCATCATCCTGGTGACCTCGGACACATCATGTGACTTCTCTGAGTCTCAGTTTCTTCATCAAATGAAGTTAACGAAGGCTGAGGCACCGTGACTGTCCTTGCTCAGTGTCTGCACCCGGGTGGGGCTGGTAAGAGAAGGTGAGCCCATAGCATCTTATTACCCTTGGGGTGGCTTATTTTGTCCCGAACAAAAAAAAACGGGGTTGGGTTGAGTGTGGGTTGGGGGAGAGAGATGGTGGGGAGGAGCCGAGGGAAGGAACCCGTTAGTCCAGGCAGAAGTTCTCTCCGTCCTTAGTGGGGCTCAGGTGTCATCAGCAGTCAGGCAACAGGTTAGCAAGGTAGAGAGTGGGCAGGAAGAGGCGGGGCCCTCCTTAATGAAAGGGGAGGAGATCTGGGGGGGGTCCCTGTGCAAGCTTGGATGAGTATTTGTAATCTCATGTGCCTTAGAGTTAACAGCCCTGGAAGTGGCTGTTATAACCAGAGTCAACTAGTATGCAGTGAGACTGGGGCCCAGCTGAGGTCTGACTGCCCCTGCCCCTCTCTGGATGGCACTGCCTTGTGGGAGCAGGAAGGGAGGGGTTTTACGTTGGGTCAAACAGTGGTGAGGTGCGATTTTCCACCCATCTGATTGGCAAATATTTTAAGAACCAAGCATGTGCACCTTAGAGCAGATGTGGCCAACAATTTTTGCCCCCGGGCCAAATTAGAAAAAAACTTTTTTCACTGGCCGGACGAAATATTAAAATGAAAAAATGTTAAATACAAAAATGATTCATTTAAGTAAATAAAATTTATTATGTAATTTGTTTATGAACAAATGTAAGTAATTTAGTACAACAAATTAACAAAAAAACTAATGTGACGTGTTGAAGCGCTTTGCATCGCCTATTATTTTTTTAATATCTGGCTCTATACTTGTAGTAGCTATTCTTAACCCAGCCTCCAAATGTGAATAATTCAGTCTTGATCTTGTACTTTTATTTAGATTCATTAAAGAAAAAGTTTGTTCACAAATATAAGTTGAGCTGAAGATTACTAAATATTTTTTGACAAGTTTTTTTTTAATTTCCATATTTTCCATTATTCAATTGCTTTTAAAAATTGCACAGATGAGTGCAAAAGATGTAAATCTTTATAATGGATTTTTTTTTAAGAAAAATAAGGAAGTATCGCTAATCCATTTGACCAATTATTGGAAGTTAACTCTAGATTAGTCACTTGCAGAATTCTTTTCTGCATATTACTATCTTCTTAAATATCTTGATTTCCAAAAATCAAAGACGCTTCCACTTCTGTGTAGCTGAGATTTTAACTTTCATTGTTGTATAATGGTTAGATATCATAGTTTATGTATAACGATTTAAAAGTACCACTTATTTCATTTCCACAATGTGTTGTGCAGAGAATATTAAAAATTTAATTGCAGGCTGGGTAAACTCATTACACAGGCCAGATGCTGACCATGCCTGCCTTAGAGGCTGATTGTGAGGCTCACATGAGCTGATGGATGCAAAGCCCTACTTTCAGTAGTTACCTCCTCCTCAGTTCTGCCATGGTCACCGTCACTGGGCATTCACTGCAGTATCGGTGAACAGGAGTGGGGTTTCCCATTTCAAAAGAAAATGGTTGTGCACCTAGCTTGACCTTTCTTCATTCCCTTTGAATGTGAAGGTCCTTCATCCCCCAGTACAGAGAGCACAACTGTGCTTAGGCTCCACCGGGACGCCTATCTCTTTCTCCAAGGCCATCTCCTCCCAGCCGCCCCCCCATCACCAGCCTCCTCCGTTCTTCTGGGTGGGCAAGTCAGGAAGGAAGGCCCGTCAGCAGCATGACACTCTCACAGATGGTGACTGGGATCACTCCACTGGGGTGAGCTCTGCTTGAAGAAATGTCAGCCTCTTGCTCTTGCCTCTCAAATGCCTCGAAGCTGTGGTTGGAATGGCCCTAAATTGAAATCTTGTTGGCACAGACACTGGGCGTAGTCTCAGAAGTGCAATGGAGGCACCGTGGCAGCTGCAGCTCCCTGAGTCAGCAGGGGCAGAGGTGCAGGTAGGGTCAGCAGAGGGGAAGGAACACCTGCCCTGTCCTGGGCACAGGGCTGAGCCTGAACCGTCATCCTGGCTAATCATCACAACTCAATGACACAGGTGGTACTATCATTCTCATTTTACAGATGCAGAAACAGGCTCAGAGAATGAAGGGACTTTCTTTAGGTCATAGAGTAAGCAAGGAAGAATTGAGATTTGAGTCTGGGTTTGTCTGCCTCCAAAGCCTTCCCTCTCTGTGACATTGCCTCACTCCTGACCCCAGTAGGAGGATTCTTATTGTATCACTGTGTACTCCTGTCACACTGGAGGGAGGAAGCCCAGCTTCAAGTGTCCCCAAGAGGAAGGCTGAAGAAGTGTCATTTTCATCTTCATCCCCTTCGTGGGCAGGCGTGGGGGCAATGTGTATCCCAGGGATATATCCTGTGTGTCCCAGCTCACGCAGAGCCCTGCTCTTTGTCTGGCCCTGTTCCAAGAGCTTGATAAACATCATTTCATTTAATATTGACATTTTTCCTTTTTCCTACTACAAGCAGACCTCATGATATTGATGGTTTGGTTCCCGACCACCACAGTAAAGCAGGTATCACAATAAAGCAAGTCATCATCTTTTTGCTGGTGGAAGATCTTACCTTGAATTTGTGCACAATGCAACATTTGTGAGCACATTTATGTGAAGTGCACTGGAACGAGGTTGGCTGCCCCAGGACATAAGCCTTGCCTGGTTTGTCCTCTACATGCCTCGTTCCCAGAGTACTACCTGGCACATAGCAGGTACTCAGCAAATGCGAGTTCAATAACTGGAGTGCAACAGCCCCCTGAAGCAGGTATTATCAGTCCGCCCCATTTCAGAGGCTAGGAAACTAAGGCACTGGAGGATTAATTAATTTCCCCATAGCTAGGACATCGAGAGCCAGGGAGGGTCTGCACCCAGGTCAGACAATGCTGGAGCTTCCTCTCTAACTACTCTGCTCTCCTGGGACCTCCGTGGACAGTCCCAAGGATAGGAGTGGCTGATACATCGGTTTCCCTGTGAGCTTCACAAGCACCTCCTAACGCAGCAAAGAGGAGGAGAAAATTGATGAGCTTAATTATCTGTGGCAGTGACATGATGAGGGCGCCATAGCACCATAACATAAGCGCTCATTATTGCTTTGCTGCGCAGAAGTCCCGGCGCGGGAGGGGCAGGCACGTGGCAACAGGCGCCGTGAGACACAAGCCATACCGCTCTGTTTATGGGGCGCCCCCCAAGTTTGGCGTTACAGTGTTTGAAAACTCGCTCAGATGCAGGAAACACATATTGTATTAGATGGAGAGCAGCAAGCCTCCTGGAGATCACAGTGGGCTCCGTTAATGAATTTCGACCTGATTAACACAGGTTCTGGGTTGACCTCACAATATGCAAGTGGAAACTTGGTAGGGGCAGAAGGGGGCCAGTTTGAAGTTTCCAGCTTTGAATTTGAGGAAGGAAAGGCTGTGTGGAGCTTGGATCTTGGATCTGAGGACTGAATGTGTAATGAACTATTGGATCTTTGAAGCGGCACCACTTTGACCAGACCTCTGTAGACTGAGACCCAGCCAGGCTCCAGGCCTTCCTGGCCCCAGTCCATGCTCAAGGACATACAGCCGGAGGGTGGGGTAGGGCGGGAATCAATGGCTGACTGACTTTGAAAACCTGCACCAGGATTTTCTCTTATGTCCCATCTCCTCGGTAGCTCGATCACTGTCTTGTAACCTCACCTCGTCAGACTCTGCAGTATTCACAAGGACTTCTAGGGCTTCTTGTCCCCAAATGCCTGTTTGCCTTATAACTGGGTCCCTGTTCTTGCCCCTCTTCTCTGGCCCCGTGCTAATGCTTACCCCTACGACCTATCTACATAACCAGCCCTGCTCACCTGGTTGGGGACCTGGCATCTCATTAAAAGACTGAGCTTTGTACAAGCGCTCCCGTGTCCTCAGGGCTGACCTGGTTTCAGATCTGCCTTTTTCTGTACTTGCTACGATGTTACCCAGGTACCTGCATTCTGGCATCAGACGCGGAACCTCACAAGTTTTGTAGCTTCGTCAAGTCATGGTCATTTCAGGGTCACTGGGGTTTTAGTTTGGGCCTCAAGAGAAAGTCCGAAAGGACAAGGTGTTCCCATGAGTGATGAGACTGAGACATTTCTGACCATGGGAAGAGCAGTGAGACCATGAGCTCGTACTGGCCTCACAGGGCAGAATGGTCGCAAGGTCAGCCTCATGGGGCACCCGGTCTAGTTGGCTCACAGTTCATCCGGTTCTAGGAGAAATGCGAAAAGACCTGTTTTGAGAAAAACATTGCAATCAAAAGGGAGGAAAAATGACAGGCTCTGTCCAGCCCTGAAGTTTCACGACCCAGCTCCATCAGAGAATGAACTCTTAGAAAGGCATTTTATTACTTAAATGTGTTTTTAACAGTGACGATGCCAACCAAAGAAAATCCTCTCTGAATTATATGGCTTTTTTGTTCAGCATGACAGGTTTTTTTTTCATCTCTAAGCAGTGATATCAGGCAGTAATTCAAAGTTTAAATTACTGTTTCATTTTTAAAATATCACCTGAGTCTTGTTGCATTTGGTCAAAAGTCTGCTCTGGCATTTTTGGTCACTTTTATCTATTGCTTTATTCTCATTGGTTCTTATGACCGTGTGCAGGCTTTATTTGGAAAGGTTTGTTTTCCGCAAGGAGTGGAGGGGTGAGAGGATACTGGGTGCGGGCGCAGAGCTAGGCTGCTGGCTGGCGATGGTTATCTTGCGCCAGGCCTTGGTGAGATGTTAATGGCTTTTTCTGACCTTGCGAGGTGTTTGCTTTGGGGGAAGAGTTGGTGGAGATGCTTAGGTGGCATCTGTTTTGTCCTTTTTCAGAAGGTCAGGGGCTGCTGGGGACCAACATGGATCCTGTCACTCTGGAGAGCTGCTGCCCCTCTGCCTCTCTCTGGCTTCTTCCTCCCTGTCTTTGCAGTCTCTGCGTGGAGGGAAGGAAGGGATTCTGTGCCCAGGTTCCCAGCCGGGTCACTGCTTCAGAAGACAGGAGTCAGGAGCCTGTCCCTGCAGCGGGTTAGTGATGACAGAGAAATGCAGACAGCATGGGGATGGGGACCCAGCACACGCCCCTCAGAGCCGCTCTGGGGGAGGAGGCAGCCAGCCCTCCTGCTGAGGGGGCAGGACAGAGTGGTGGCCAAACCTCGTCCAAGCTCCAGGTGGCTAAGTCCCTGGGAAGCCTGCATTCTCAGGAGTTCAGAACCAGGAGAACATCAGTGTGAAGCGCAGAGGGGGCCTTTGCTAGGCTGTATGCAGGGACATGGACTTGATGTGTGTTTGCTCTGGTGACATGGCCACCCCATCCCCACCTTGGTGGCTGTGCAGGGCTGTCTCCGCTGTAGCCACTTGGAATGTGTGTTGTTTTCTTCCCTTGTTTCCCTAAGAAACTCACTCTGTCTTTGGTGATAGGTCTGGCAGGGCTTCTGGGGGCTTGTTTCTGATCTCATTCATTTATTCTTCCCCGGGACAAGTAAGCATGCCTACCATGCTCAGGCACTGCTCTAGGTGCCCAAGATGCATTGGTGAATGAAAAAACCAAGACCCCTGGCCTCATGGAGCCCTTGTTCCAGTCCGACCATCACAGCAGCCCCACTGGCCACCTGGGAGGGACACCACCTCTCCACCTTTCCAGATGCAGAACTATGGGACCCCTAACGCTGTGCAACCTCAGTGCAGTTCACAGAGAAGCCCCCACAGCTTGTGTGACTTGCCTTTATTTCCAGGAGGACTATTTGTCTGAATGCAGTAAACATCTTGACATTAGACCATAGCGTTAACCTCTTAAGAACACAGGCTTCAGAGTCAGGCCGCCTGGGCTTGAATCCTGGCTCTGCATCTCGGAACTGCTTTCATGGGCAAGTAAGGTTCCTGAGGCCAAGTTTCTTCCCGGGGAAGATGGCTGTTATGACAGTCCTTATGGTGTGGAGTCCAGCTGGGGTGGAAATTAAAGCAGAAAGTATAGGCAAAGCTTTCAACACAGTGCTTGGTGCCATGATGACTACTTGTAGCAAACAATCACATATATAATTAATTTTGTATATCATTAAGACTTTATGAGCCATTCCTCCCAGCATCATGGAGGATACAGATATGCCCCGAGGTCCATCAGCTCTGTACAGATGAAGGAGCATTAGGGATGGGAGGACGAGAGGAGAGGGCGTGGGGCTGAGCAGGTCAGGGGGAGCCAGGTGGCCTCCAGTGTCAGGAGCGTCCTCCTGGGGGCCTGGCCTGAGCGGGGACACCTGGGGTAAGGAAAGGGAAAGGCTTTCAGATGAGAGGAACATGGGAATAAAGCAGGACTCGGAGGAGGGCGGCCAGTAGCTGTGGAAGGGTTGGGGCGACGTTGTTGGAGAAACACAGCCAGGACGAGAGGCGATGGTCTCAGAAACGAGGACTGGAGCATGAATTCGGGCAGGAAGGAGAATGGCAGCATCCAGGCCTCTTTGGTCTGACTTCCCCCAGAGCAGGGAGAATCCCACAGGGTAGTTGGAGGCGCTGTCCAAGCTTTGCGTCTGGGGGACAGTGCGTCGGGACGCCACTGATGGGGCCAAGGTGTGTTGAAGCCCAGCATCACATGGTGGGATGATTTCACTGGGCAAGGTGATTGGAGAGGGGGACCCTACAGCAACGTGGAATTGCTCAGCAGATAGTGCAACAGGTGGGACAGTGTCTGTCAGTTCACCTGCCCATGCCTCTGTGAGTCCGTCAGTGTTTGTTTAGTCCCTGCTGTTCTTAGATACTTAGCTAGGTATGGGGACTAAGCCAGGATATTCAAGCATTATGTTTGTGGAGCTCACAGGAGAGGCAACAGTCATTGCAATACAGGGCAGGTGTCAGGGTTGAGGTGAGCCCAGGCTGGGAGCCCTCAGGGACACCCGCTGCAGGCTCCCGGAGTGCCTCAGGCTAAGCAAGTGTCAGGCAGGATGGGCCGAGGCGGAGCGTGTGTCAGTGCTGGGGTCTGTACTCTGGAGCAGAGTAGGCCTGTGTTTGCAGAGGAGCAAAGGCAAAAGGGTGGAGGGACGGGGGACCATCGATCACTAGGGACCTTTTCTGCTAGCTTAGGAGCTTTATTTGCAGGTGAAGGGAGCAAGGCATGGTGTGAGCTGGGGTGGAGTATCACACACAGATTTGTATTGTACGGAGCTCACTCGGGGTGTAGAGAGTGGTTAGCGGAAGGGAAGGATGAAGGCAGCATCGGGGAGGACTGGAGAGAGAAACTGACATGCACCGTCTCCCGTGTGCCAGGACCAGCTGCCAGGCACTAGGGGCTTCTTCCTCATCCTTTCTGTGCTCCTGACGGCTGCAGGAGGGGGTCGTCTGTGTTTAGTGATAAGGAAAGGGCTTGGGCACGTTGTGCAGAGTGCGCAGTTCTCACCTCCAGTAAGCAGTGGAGCCCCGTGTCAGATGCACATCCAGGATTGCAGTGAGAGAGGCCAATGAGGGCTGGGCAGAAGCCTCGCTCCTTCCCTCATCACTATGGTGGAGGGGAGAGTCGCGATGGACATTCGGTACCACCTCTGCTCACCTGCTACCCCCTGTGCTTCCTGTCTGCAGGAGAGACTGGCCCAGCCATGTAGGGGGACAGACACTGGGGAGAGGTCTCTGCTCGGGGGTGGAGGGCCCTCCGAGGAGGCAGAGACAGCTGGAGAGACAGGATCCCAAGGGTGTTTATAGCGACCGAGGCGTTTTTATTTTGAGCAGGTGCCAGCATTTCAGGAACATTCTCTTCATTTCTGCTGAGCCCACACAGCAGCCACACACAGTCTCTCCCCGCGAGAGACTGTGAGGGTGGCGGGGACCTGCTCCCACCCACCTGCCGCTCATGCCTGAGTCTCCCCTGGAGGGTGTCTGCTCTGCCTATGCTTCAGCATGCCCGCCATTCCCTTCCTTGTAGTTCCTGCTTTTCTCCCCTTCTCTCTGTGCGCCCTGCCTCCTCTGCTGCTTTCTGCTCTTTCTCTCCCCTCTGTCACTCTGGTGTCCCTCCCTCCCTCCCTCCACCCTCCTCATCTGTGAAATGGGAGTGGAAGTCCCTGGCTTCCGGAAGTAGCTGGGAGGATGATTAGTTAATTAATTTCAGCAAACCCCTTCCTCCCACTCTGTGTGTGGGGCGTGAGTGTGGACGGCGTCTGGTTCTCACTCTTGGGGAGCTTTTCGCTAGGTGGGTGTCAAGCTCAGATGCCTGATGCTCTTTTTTGAGGAGCTGGTAGGGCCACTCTGGACTGTTAGCTTCTGAAAACACTTTATTCCAGAGAGCCCCATATGACACTGGACAGTTAATCTCAGCCAGGAGGAGCTGCAGGCAGAGGCGGATATGACGGCGGATGCTTACGGTGTGCGCCCTGGCCCGGACTTCTGAAGGGCCCCGCTAAACCTCAACTCTCCACTGTTTTTCTAATGTAAGGGGCCCAATATTTTCTTCTGCGCCTGGGACCTCAACCGACCTTAATCCGCCTCTGGCTATAGGCCTTTCGGCCTCCAGAGGCGCTAAGGCCAGCACCATCCGGGCTGCACAGCGAAGGTGCCCGTGTCCTCTTGGCCCAGTCTGTTGGCTAATCAGCTTGACTTCTGAAAGTGATCTTAGCTAACTACAATACCTTAAAGTGTTGCTGAATAATATCATTATCCCTAGTGCCTAGTGCCATAATTTAGGAGGTGGCCAGCCAGCTTCACCCCCCCCCTCCCGCATAGCTCAGCATCGCAATGCAGCCTCAGCAGGAGCCTCCCTCCCTTTCCACTTCCCTAGCTCTGGAGTTCTCCCTTCCTTTCCTCCGTACCTTCACCTGGCTGCCCTGCGGTGCCTGGAGAGGCGTGGCCAGACTCCTTGCTCCTGAGGAGTCTGAGTCACCGCCCACAGCAGTGGACTAGGGAGAAGTAGAATGATCTGCATTCACAATGAAACCTGCGTTTACTAGCCTTGTGTCCTTGAGGCTGTCACTTGCTTTCTCCAGGGCGGAGTCAGCTTCTCAATCTATATAATGAACCTCTCAACACCAGCTCTCACCTCGTGTTGTACGACTTATGTCCCATAAGCCAGTGGACCCATATTAAGTGCTTGCTGAATGCTAGTATGTGGGCTAAAAGAAATTAATACTTTTCCTCCCACTTTGTAAATTCTGTCTGGGCTAACCAAATGTCACAGAGACAGATTAACAGGAGAAAATGAAAGTAGAATAATGTACATGCATGAGGAATTCACCTAGATATGATAAGTCCATGAAAACTTCAAAGACAGACAATATTGGGTATATAAGACATTTCTGGACAAAGCAGAAAGGGAAATGGTTTTAATTTTTTTTCAAATATTATTTATTTATTTTACAAGGGGGGAGAGAGGGAGAGAGAGAGAGAGAGAGAGAGAGGAGCTGGAAGCATCAATTCAACTCCCATATGTGCCTTGATCACACAGTGCAGGGTTTCGAACCTGCGACATCAGGTCGACGCTTTATCCACTGCGACACCAACAGGTCAGGCGGGAAATGGTTTTAGATCCCAGAAGTGAGAATGGGCAACTCACAGGCAGGGGAGCAATGCAGTGGGACTTGGGGTATCTAGCTAACAGGCACTTGCTGGGAGGCCTCTTGTTTACCATGTTTAATTCAAATTAGGCTAAAGGGGAGCATCCTAAACTCTCTCCTCCCTGAAGCAGGTTTCTCTGTCAGAATCTTTGGGGCAGGAAAGAGCGGAGGGTCAGAGGTTCTTTCTGAGTCTTTTGTTTCTTAAATAAACAGCTTTAAATCAGTATCCCCAAAGCAGCTTCAGAGTGGCAGAATTTTGGTCCCTTCACGAGGGTCTAGAACAGGGGTCCCCAAACTCCGGCCCGCGGGCCGCATGCGGCCCCCTGAGGCCATTTATCCGGCCCCTGCCGCACTTCTGGAAGAAGCACCTCTTTCATTGGTGGTCATTGAGAGGAGCACATGGACCATCTCATTAGCCAAAAGCAAACCCATAGTTCCCATTGAAATACTGGTCAGTTTGTTGATTTAAATTTACTTGTTCTTTATTTTAAATATTTTATTTGTTCCCGTTTTGTTTTTTTACTTTAAAATAAGATACGTGAAGTGTGCATAGGGATTTGTTCATAGTTTTTTTAATAGTCTGGCCCTCCAATGGTCTGAGGGACAGTGAACTGGCCCCCTGTGTAAAAAGTTTGGGGACCCCTGGAGAAGAAGTGTACTTCCTTCAGGAGGCAGGTATGTGAACAGGCAGCGGGTGCAGCATAGTGAGCACAGCGAGAGAGAGGGTCCCAGGAGGCCAGCTGGAGGGAGTGAGCCAGGCAGGGGAGGGGAGTGGGCGGGTCCCCGTCTCCCTGTGTCACAGCAGGCATCCTTGAGGTGGTGTGCTTCTCCATTGTTATGTAAATCAGCCGTTTCTGCTTTGAGCCCTTTTCCCACAGTGCCAGTGCCCCAGGAAACCTTACCTCCATCTTCTTGTGAGTTTTGCCTTTCTTGGGGGCCTGTTGTTAGCGTAGTTAGTATTCATAAAGGAAGGAAGCCAGTGGAATCAGATATTAAGCTTAATAAACTGGGAAGCTGAATCAGATACTGGGCCTGCTTTATTAGGAAGTTACAGCATTCCATTAAGCTTGATTTACTAGGAAGCAGTACCATTTACAGACTCATTCATACATTCCAGGGGACCACACAGTCTGCACTGAGGGGACTTAATCCTCAAAGAGGTCAGGAAAAATCTCGCTGAAGAACTGGGGACCTGCTGGCCTGGTACCGGATTATGGGGAAGGGGGGCACTGGGACACGGAATTCCTCTGCTGGCACATGCGCGATAGAAACCAGATGATACTGTAGACTTCTCGGGCATGTGCAGTAGAAGTCCAGATGACACAGGTGGAGGTGCTTATACTGCCTGGCATGCATAGTAGAAGCCAAAATGGCGACATGAAGGGGCTGAGCCTAACCTGAGAGAAGGATCAGATTGGATAAGAGCCACAGAACCCCGGAAGATCTAGGAAATGGGTTGGTTGGGGAAAGACCCAACACACGCCATGAAGGATTGGGAAGTTGATTGGTCAGTCTGAAGAAGTAGCTGGTCCTTCCCACGCCCAAGATGATCTAATCCAAGCCTGACAAAGCTCTTGCTCCCTCTCACTTGGCAGCACAATTGCCCTGTTTGTTCATGTTCTCTCTCTGTAGCTGCTGCACAGGCTCAACAGCACCTGGGTCTGGCAGCCACGCCACTCTGAGCGCAGCTCCGAGCAGAGCCGGGGTGTAGCAATACAGCGCCAACCGGAACGCAGCCCACAGCAGAGACTGTGCTAGCCGGGGGGGACAAAGGCTAATCTGGACTAAGCTTTGGAACAGCACAGAATCTTTGGACCTTGGCCTTTGTTCTGGGCCCAGCGAAGACAAGGCTGGACTTGATCCGCAGTGAGACACATTCAGTAGAGACCTTGGGAACCTGGGGGCAGCCTTCCATTTCAACCCCAGTAAGTCTTGCCGCAACAGCTCAACCTCCCGTGCGTGGGTCTCCAGAAATGCTTTTCTCGTGACTCTGTGAAAGGACCCCACTTCCACCGGCAACACTGTCAAGGGTCTGAGCTCTTATTCATAGTCAGACACCAGGGAAGGTGGACGTGCTGGTCTGAGATTCACCTCCGCACACAGCCCGTTGCTTCTCTTCACTCACTCCCTTTGCAGCATGTTTTTATTGAGCACCTACTATGGGCCAGGCACTTTGGATGTAGCAGCAAATGAAACAAAGGTCCCTGTCTTCATGGAACTCACATTCTAGCCATATAGAGAGCAGCAAATAAAACAGGTTTACACCGTGTGTCAGATGATAGGTTTTATGTTAAAAAGGCACAGAAAACAGTGTAAGAGAAGCAGTGTACTGGTTATAATTTTAAAAGGGGTAAGAAGAGAGAAGCCTTCAATGAGCAGGTGACATTTGAGCAGAGGCCTGAAGAAGACAAGGGGGAGAAGGTGGGGACTGAAATGTGCCTTCTCATTCACTGGAAAGGGATTTGCTATGTTGTTGACAAGATAAACAAGGTCAGAAGTTACTGAAGAGAATGAGCTGAGATAAGATGCCTGTCTTCTTCCAGCCTCAGTTTCCCCACACGCAGCATGAAAGAGTGAGTGGCAGGATCTGAGGCGGTGCCATTCCGAGGGCCTGCGAGTAGCCTCCGCCTACATCCCTGAACAGACTGTATGCTTGGGAGACCTCAGCCATGTCTAGCAGATGCTTGGTGGAGGCCAGCTCTTTACAATTCTAGGCCAGGTCAGGGGTGAACAGGACCCCCCTCCCGCAGGCAGGCACAGGAGGAAGTCACTGCAGCACGACGGGTGACAGAGCACTGTAGAGGGACAGTTTGGGAAGCAAAGAGGAGTGTTTTCGGGGAAGAGTTTTTCTCACACCACTGGGCAAAGCAAGTTCCAGTTAGTTTTTCTAACTATTGGTTTAATAATGATTAAACACATAGAAGAGTGAAAAGAATGGTATAATGTATACATGTTTACCATTCACTGAGATTTGGCAGTTCTTTTTTTAAATTTTATTTAGAAAATTAAGTTTAACAGTGTGACATTAATTGATAAGAGTACAGAGGTTTCAGGTGAACATCTCCGTAGCATTTGGACTGTTGATTGTGTTTTGTGCCTGTAAGGTCCCCCCCCCAAGGAGCCACAAAGTGTGGAATAACAAAAGGCTTTATTGAGTACAGAGCACTCATCCTGCCCAGCGAGGTTCCCTGGCCCAGAGGAAAGATGGAGGCCAGGAAGTCGCAAGGATTAAACCGTGTGGGAGATATTTAAAGGAGTCCTCTAGGGAAGTTGGGCTAATATGACATGGTGAAATCTCCCTGGCTTACAGTCAGTCGCTTTTTTCCAAAGGGCTCCAGGGAAGTTTCTTTTGGCACGCTTGGTTGTGGGTGTTCCCAGCCAAAGTTCGCAGGTCTGAGTTCCCCACGTGACCATCCCCCATTATCCACCGACCTTACAGTGCCCATCACCCAGAGTCACATTTTTCAATGCTTGCAATTTCTCTCTCTCTCTGAACACACATACACACTCTTCCCCTGAATCATTTAGAAATAATTTGCAGACATCGGGACATTTCAGCCCTAAGAAAAGGAGACAGGCATTGTCCTCCACAGCCATGGTAGTAGGTGTTGTTACATCTATGAGAGAAGTGATTCACATACTTTACACATGAAAATCACAACAGTTTTTCCCAGAATTCTTTCATAGCTTTGTATAATTACTATTTTTCAAGATCCAATCAAGTCTCATTTACTGCATTTGTTTTATTTATTTAATTTCTTCTAATCTAGAGCAATGACCTGCTGGTTTTATTTTTTGAGTGTTCAGGCAGTTTTCTTATAAAATGTCCTCAATTTTAGATTTTTTTTTCCCCCTAATGAATAATAGATTTCAGGTTAAGCGCTTTGGGCATCACTGTCTCCTACATGTTAGTGTGCTCTTCCATTTGTAGCGCGTCGGAAGGTACTCGCCAGGTGGTGACCACTGCAGAGGCACTGAGCAGGCCCCTTACCTGCTGGTAAGGTGTAACTTCCATATCTATTAATATATATGCAAATGTACATTTTCCTCTTTGAATAACTATGTATTTTGTGGCTGACCCTTTCAGACTGTGCTCATGTCCTGTCTCCCCCCCAAAAAAACTGTCACTCTCTATTTTTACTAAGCATCAAAAGATTCTTTCCTGACTCAGTTATTATGTGGGGAGTTGCAAAATGATGATTTTCTAGTTCTAGCATTCCTTCTAAATTTATTTAGCTGACATTTTTTTTTTTTTTTTTGGTAAAAACAGTTTTACAGTTTTAACAACTTGCTTTTAAAGTTTAAGGTTTTGTCTTTTTTGAAACTCTTAACTGGTGTGTATGTGTGTGTGTGTGTGTGTGAGAGAGAGAGAGAGAGAGAGAGAGAGAGAGAGAGAGAAAGAGAGAGAGAGAGAGAGAAGTAAAGATTGAGCCCGAGTCACACTGCCTTTGGAGAAAGCTGGCCATCAGTAGTGCAGTTGAGACCAACCCCACTCTGCTCCCTGCTCAGGTCTCCCCGCCTCACTGGCTTTCCTGCTCTTTCCCAAATGCAGTCAGGTGCCCCTTCCCCACATAGCTGCCTGATTCACTTTATTCTATCCTCTCACATCTCTCTCAGATGTCATCTTACTAGAAGATTCCACGACCACCCATACAATAAGTATACCTGTGTGTTTGTCCCTACCCTCATCAGCACTGGCCATATAAACTTCATGAGAACAGGTCCTGTTGTTGGCTCAGAGCCTTAGCATAGGGCCTAGACTATAGTAGGTGCTCAATAAATAAAGACGGAACACACATGCATATGCATGTTCAGTAAAGCTCTGAATGAGACCAAAGTCTTTCTCATCACAGCTCCTCCCAGATGACCACTGAGATAGCTGTTCTTCCCACCATGGGGATAACAGGACCACGGGAACCACGTGTGCTGTCAGCAGCTACTCACTTCACACCCAATTACCAAAACCAGCTGAGCTGTGAGATTATCCACCCCCCTTCTTTGACATGATTTTAGGGGAATAAAAACAAATCAGAATTCATCAACTGTGAACACAATTGTCAACTGCAAACTGTCAACAGTCTGGTTTAAAAATAGATGACAGGTTGATGAAAATCAGTGGAGAAAGCAATTTAAATAAAGTGTTAAAAATAATACCCAAAGCACACAAGGCAAAGCGAAGAGTGTGGAGCGGTGGAGAAGTGTACTCAGTGGAGACCTGTGTGAGCAGCGAACCAGACAGAGGTGATTAGTTTTGCTTTACAAATCGCAGAAGACAAAGATTTACTAGCCACCTGCAGGTGAACATTCGTTCATTCTGTCCTGTTGGCCTGTTATGCAAAAACGGAAGGGGAAATTGATTGGGAAATATGCTGGCACATTTATTCTGAAGTAGGTCTGCATTGTGAACGTCTCTGCCCACTCAGGACATCTCTGGCTCTCTCCACCTCCTCTGTCTCTGGGAGGACTGGCAAAGGCATTTCTCTTGCAGCAGGTCAGGGGTCTGGGCACTTAAGGGGGCGGGGTTTGTATTGATAATTATATTTGCTTTGTACAAATGGGTTCCAGGGCAATACCTAGAAGTCCTTAACTGACTTCCCACTTTCTCAGCTCTCCTCTTCTAAATCCTCAGGCTAAGTATTCATTTAACTTCTTTACCATATAGTTAATACAAAGGCTTGAATTTTTCATGTTTCCTCTTTTCTGGGCACTAGTCCCAGCTGATACAATTTCACAATTTCTTTCTGTCCAAACTGCTCTGTGTCCTGAGGCTACTCTCTGTGGTCCTTCCTTTCCAGGAGAACTGAGCCAGCTTGGCATGAAAATCTGTGCTCCACAACCCTGAGTATGACAAGGTGTTCCCATTTCTTAGAGATGTCTCTGTAAAAATATGGATGGAAGCTGTATTAGTTTGCTAGGGCTGTTGTAACCAACTTCAGACAGGGGTTTTAAACAACAGACATTGGTTGTCTCCTAGCCTGGAGGTAGAAGGTAGAACTCCAGGTGTGGGCAGGGTTGTTCCTGCCTCTCTCTAGCTTCTGGTAGCCTCAGGCATGGCCAGAAAATTCTCCCTGTGACCCTTCACACTGTCACCTTCCCTCTCTGCCTGTGGCTGTCTCTGTGTCCAAGATTGCCCTTCTTATATAGGCATACATTGGATTAGGACCCATCCTAATGAGCTCTTTTAAACTTCATTATCTCTGTGAAGACCCTAGTTTTAAATCCACATTCTGAAATACCAGGGGTTAGGACTTCAAAATATCTTTCATGAGATGCAAAATGCAAGGTGCAAAGCTCTTCCCTCTAGCGAGAGAGTGGGGGATGGAGCAGGAATGATTCCTCCCCACTCAGACCCTCTGCTGGTGTTGGCCAAAGGGCGCCCCAGGCAGCAGCGACCTTCCAGGGGCCGCCTTTGCCCTTTCTGTGGAGGAGCTGCAGGGTGCCTTTAGCTCTGGCTACTGTGAGCTTTAAGCAAATGCCTGGTTCTCCACTCCAAATCCAAAAATATGTTTATACCTGCTTACTCCTCTTTTTTTTGCATCCCCCAAGTTATTTTTTCTCTAAAGTGACGACTTATGGATGTTCCTCATTAGTTCCCAAGAATGTCATGTTGTAGACTGCAGACTCTAAGAGGTATGCTCAGACTGTAAGAGGTAGGCTCACAACACACACACACACACACACACACACACACACACACACACACACACACACACACCACTTCCCCCACTCCCCCCATCACGCCCCCGCCCCCGCCCTGCTTGGAGCTCTGCAGACACTGTGCAGACAGAAGCAAGTCAGCAGAGCTAGGGGGGCTCCTCTGACCACCTGGGTCCTCATGCCTGCAGGGCAGACATGGAGGAGGCAGACAGGTGCTCTCTGAGCAAGTCTTATGACAAGAAACCAACTTTTTACTCCTGCTTGGAGCACACTGTAAGGGGGAGGGTGTGGGTGGGAGTCCTGAAATGGGGAAGGACACCGTGATGGCCTTGTGGTGTGGGGGGACACGTATTTCTCCTTCCTCACATCCCTTGAGGGGAATCTTTTCACTTTCTCACTCTGCTCCCCACTGCCTCTTTTCCGAGGAAGGCTGTGTGCGTCCTGCTGATGGGAGCCCAGTGTTTCAGGTCAGGAGCATAGTCACGAGAGGAGCAGAATACCTGCGTGGGAATGGAACACGACCACCTCTTTTTCTCTGAGCTCCCGTTCTCCTGGTGGCCCTAGACTCAGGGCAGCTTGTCTACCTTGTGCTTCAGAGTCTGAGTGCACACAGCCAGGGCACTGATTTGCAATGCCCAGCCTTGCAGTTCACGGGTAAGTGGCCAGGGCTTTCCCCAGCAGCTGTTCCCCGCAGGTCTGGAGAGGGTGCTACTTGGATTGGAGTGAGGCGTTCATTTGGAGTAAAGGTCCCCATCACACTGCGCGGCCCGTCTAGCAAGTCTAGCAAGCAGCCCTGTACTCTGAGAGTTATCTGGCCGCTCTGGGTAAAGATAGTATGGTGACCAGCTTCTATATCTTGTTCTTCCCTAGCAAGACCCTGGGGGAGAGAGGAGGAGGTAGGACAGTGGTCGGCAAACTCATTAGTCAACAAAGCCAAATATCAACAGTATAACAATTGAAATTTCTTTTGAGAGCCAAATTTTTAAACTTAAACTATAAAGGTAGGTACATTTCTTTTTCTTTTTTTTTTTTGTATTTTTCTGAAGCTGGAAACGGGGAGGCAGCCAGACAGACTCCCGCATGCGCCCAACCAGGATCCACCCGGCAGGCCTACCAGGGGGCGATGCTCTACCCCTCCGGGGCTTTGCTCTGTCGTGACCAGAGCCACTCTAGCACCTGGGGCAGAGGCCAAGAAGCCATCCTCAGCACCTGGGCCATCTTTTGCTCCAATGGAGCATCAGCTGTGGGAGGGGAAGAGAGAGACAGAGAGGAAGGAGAGGGGGAGGGGTGGAGAAGCAGATGGGCGCTTCTCCTGTGTGCCCTGGCTGGAAATTGAACCTGGGACTCCTGCACGCCAGGCCGATGCTCTACCACTGAGCCAACCGGCCAGGGCCAGTACATTTCTTATTGAGGTAGTGCCTGCACGTGGTATTTTGTGAGAGAGCCACACTCAAGGGGCCAAAGAACCGCTTGTGGCTCAGTAGCCACGGTTTGCCGACCAGGGGGGTAGGAGATCAGGTGGGTGATTTGCAGGTGGGACTTGGGACATGCTGTAGGAAGGGCACATACAGGCAAAGTCTGAGTTGTAGGTCCTCATGATACCTGTGCCCAGTGCTAACTCGGGGTCCGAGCTGCGTGCTCTCCTCCCAGAGGCACCCACATGGGCTCTTACTCGCTCCTCGTAACGAGTGTCCCTGGAGGGTGGTTATAGCTTGGTTATTACTTTGATAAAAGCCTGTCAACTTTGTTTTATATTTTGTCATAAAGTGTTTGATACATACACACATGTATTATTTATATCGGTTGCCAAGGCTCGTAACAAAACAAAAGCCCAAGAATCAACACTCACCTTGTAAGGTGTGCCATACCCAAGTGGTGCTGTGGGCTGAGGCTACCCTCCTGCCTCCTTTCTGCAGGGAACCTGTCGTAATGGCATTTGCCACACCCCTTAAAGTAGCTTTTATCACATACATATGTATCTCTATTGAATACATAGCATGTTTTGAGCTTTATAATAATAAAAAAAAGGAGTTACAGTCCTTTGGGCCTCATTTAAATGCCATATGCTGTCCTAGAAGATGAAATGCAGATCTGTGCCCTTGAAACATGATAGTCGCTTGTGTAAATAGGTCTGATTTCCTCTGGTGGCTTCTTCCTGGGCCAGCCATGGGAGCCGTGCACCCACAGTGACAGTCCACTGGGGTCCTGGGCAGGCTCCCCAGGGAACTGGTGGTGTGGGCATCGAGGAGGCAGACAGATTGGACTCTGACTCCAGGGGTCTCCTGGGGTGCACAGGAGGCCGACAAGCAGAGTACTGGATGCAGGGCTCAGAGGAAGTAGCTCAGAGAGCAGCATCGGTCCAGGACGGTTCTCCGGGACCTCCAGATGATTCACCGGGACCTCCAGCACCTGCATTCTTTGTGCAGTGGGTGGGAGCTCCTGGTGGCTGGAATGGATTCAGAGCATCAGAACAGTGCCGCCTCTCCCTCTGCCTCTGTCCTCCAGCCCCTACTTCTGAACACCAGCCGTCTGCTGGGGTGCATGTGTGTCCCATCATGCCAGGGACGAGACAGTGACTAAGGTCTTTCCCAGCCATCAAGCACTTCATGGTCCAGTAGGAAGTCAGTTGTTTGTTAGCCAGCTTTTGCTAAATTATGCTGTGGTAGCCATTTCCCCGAACACCAGTGGCTGGCAAGGACACCCATGAAGTCCTGTTCGTGTTGTGTGTTCGCTGTAGGTCAGCTTCAGCTCTGGCCATGTCCCCTGCTGTCTGGGCCCCAGGCAGATGCAGCCCTGGTCTGGCACATGTCATTTCACAGTAGAGAGAAGAGCAAGAGAGGCGATGACACCAAGCAGTGGGTCGTAAAACAGCAGCTCACACCTGGCTCATGTCACTCCTATTCACAGTCCACTGGCCAGCACGGCATCACCGGGGAGGAGCATTCTCTTTCCTGCAGGGCAGTGCTGTGTTGTGAGGCACAGGGCCCCTTCAGGGAGGTGGGAGGACGTGTGGAGAAGTATTGTCACTTATCACAGGTAGAAACAGGCAATTACACTAACAGTATGGATAGGCTTTATGATCAGGAAATGTAATATAATTTGACTCTATAAAATAAATTTTTATTTAAAAAATAGTTTCCCCTAAATTAGCTTTAGGGATGCTCTTGACAAGAAAGTTTAAGAACTGCTCATCTGAAAGTGAAAATTATTCCAGAGCGCTGGCCCAGGAAGAGGGAGGGAGAGGGGCTGTCCATAGCCTTCACTCTGGCCCTGGGCACCTGAAATGAAGCTTGTAGTGGTGACTCACCTGCCACCTTCCAGCGTTCCTCTTGGCTTACCTCCTGTCCATCTGGACAGTCCACAGGTGTGCCTGTGCCTGCGGGTCCCTACATAGACAAAGATGTCCTGCCTAGCCTCAGGGTCACATCCACGTGGCTGCAGAGGCATACAGTTTTCTTGATTCCTCATTAAGTCAGTTTCTGTGTGAGGTCTGGGCCATGGCTTCCTATACAGCCCCCACCCCTCCTGCTACTACTGCCCTGGGCTCATACAGGACACCTAACAAGTGTGTACAGAAGGGAGTGTTATATGAAGAGGAAGCCAGCACCCTGGAGGACTGGCTGTCGCTCTCTCTCCACAGGGTGGGCGGCAGCTACATGGTGACAGGTGGAGTTCCGGGAGAGTGACTCAGGTATACTTCGAGCCAGGTTAAAGTCTTCTGTGCCTCGCTGTGTAATCGGCATGGAGACCGAGTAGCTTGCCCTCTCACAGTGAGCAGTGTTTGTCTGCACTGTGTGCTGTTCTGCAAACATTTCAGGCCTTCTCCAAGATATGCATTAGTGCATTCCAAGGGCAAGGGTGGTATCTCCTCTTTTCTCTCTCTTAAAAGATTCCTCGTGGCTCTTGATAAGAGCTGCACACACAGGGGGTAATATTTTCCTATCTCTTCTTTTGAATCTCTGCCAGATAGAAATGTGGCTTTGAACTCATGGGCCTTTGCAGAAGACTGATTACTCACAGGCCTTGATCTTGAGAATTTCACAGTAAAAAAAAGGGGTGAGCTCTCAGACAACTCAGACCCAGGCCAGTAGCAACCAGAGTCCCGAGCCTCTGTCTGTCCTCTCGAGTGCCTCCATGTGGCAGAGACAGGGACGGCGTCAGACCGGCCTGTGAAGCCTGACCCCACCCCTTATGAGTGTCTTGATTCGCTGCCCTAACCAATTGAGCTATCTGGCCATGGCTGATCTTTTGTTATTTAACTTCTCTGAGTCTCAGTTTCTTATTCTGTAATGTTGGAATAATAAAAAGGTTGTTCACTGTTGTGAGTAGCATCCTTCTTTCCTGCGTGTGTTCTGAATCAGTTCAGACTGAGGAGCAAATTGCTGGCAGGAAGTGGCCAGAATACTACCATTGTTACTGAGAAAGGACCGGAAAGTGGGCAGATGACTTTGGGACTTAGTTCATGAATTTGAGAATCAGGTGGATGCTTCCACCAGTCATAGGCTCGCTAGACAACCACAGGACCCTCTGCCAGGAGAGACGGTGGAAAAAGGTTTTGGATGGTTGGAAGAGAAGCACTGAATCCTCTCATTCTCCAGGGGAAGCACAGGGCTTCACACATGCCATCCAGACTAGACAGATAATTACTGAATAGTCAATTGAAGAAAGATGCTGCTCCCCAGGAAGAGAGTGGGAGCAGCTGAGAGGGACCAGGAATGCTCGTGGTGGGTGGACAAGGAAACGTGCAGAAGCTGCCTATGCTGGGGTGGGAGCAGGGGGTGGGATTCCAAGATGTTGTTTCAGACTTTTATTAACAGTTACAGTCGCATTTACCATTTATTAAAGGAAGCCTTCTAGTGCTCCTGCAGTATTTTTAGATGTTATACTATGCATTTGGAAAAACATTTCTCATTTAGTGTGCTGTAATTCAGACTTGAACTGAGATGGACACCCCGTTCTCCGTCTTTGCTCCTGCAGACCTCACTGTGGTGGGCGAGGCACCGGCTGTGCCCTGTGGGAGCTAGGTGGGGGCTTGCTTGGCCGCATCCCTGAGGCCTGTCCTGTCTCTCCTTTGCAGTGCAAGATGGAGTTCCATGCTTGTTCTACCGGCAAGAGCCTCACCACCCTGTGTGACGGGCCCTGCCCATGTCTCCCAGAGCCTGAGCCTCTGAAACACAAGGCAGAAAAGAATGGTGAGTGGGGATCTCAGAGGAATCTCTGAAGGAGGGCCGGGTGGTCTGGGAGGGCTGGCATGGCCAAGCTCCGCCCAGGTGCCAGCAGCCTGGCGTTTATCCTAGCCGTTCTAGCCCAGGCAGGGGAGGGGGCTTGCTCGACAAGGACTGCAGCTTGTTGGGACTCGCACCAGAACTGCCTTCAGCTACTGTGGAAAAGGAAAGCTGGGAGTCTTTGAAACGAGTTCTGTTAGTCCAGGACACGCATCGGGTTCTCTGGGAGGTCAAACCAGCTGTGGTGCGGAAAGGGCAGGTTTTTCTGCAACTGAGTCCAGGGCCTGCCCTGGGGTGCATCTTGGTCTTCCTTGAACTCTGATCTCTAAATCCTTTGAACTTCTCAAGGCCAGATTTCAAAACAGAGACTGCAGAGATGTCATGGCGGTGGAGAGCATTTCACCCTAAAAGCATTTCTGCATTAATATATGCTGCTTGGAAGACAGCACAGAGCCAGGGGCACATGAAAGAAGAACGCATCCCCGGGCCGACAGCTTTCTCTTCCAGGCTGAGGCGGGCAGGAGGGTTGGGCTTCTTTGGATTTTTCCACAGTAGAGAAAGTAATATTGTTCTTCCTCTGGTCTCAGCTCTTTCTTGTGGATTCCTTAATGAGACCCCAGAGAGAAGGTTGCCTTCTGAGGGTCAGGGCTTTCTCAGTTACACTGTCTAGTCCATGGAGAATGTCTGTGTGTGTTCATGTGTGTTTGTGCCCACACATGCATGCGCATACACACACACACACAGACACACACACACACGCGTGTACATGTCTTCCAAAGTGTCTCCTATTTGTTCGGAAGGAGGATCAACAGGGTGTGTGTGTGTCAAACCATTTGCCTCTTTTGTAGTTATATTGTCTTTTCCAGGGCACATAGCTGGTGGCGACTATAGAAATACTGTGTTAAAGGGCTCTTTGGAAGGTTTAACTCAGAATGTGGATGGACAGTGTAAACTATAAAGCACTGTGGTCACAAATAGTCTCCATAGATTACTCTTGACTGCCAAAAAGCTGACCTCATTGGGCGTGGTCCGGTTCAGTCATACACCTGTAGTAAGAAGTGCTGGTTAATACGCACACCCCTCCCAATGGACAGGAAACCTGAAGCCCTGTGCGGTTAAGCAACTACAGAGGTCTGACAATTAACTTCTTTCTGGAGGGTTGTTACGAATTTTCTAAGTAAGATTCAATAGCTTCTATTACTCCAGGTATGTTGTGTATTGCTTTTACTCATTCTTCTATTGTGAGGCATGAAAACCAAACTAAGAACCATCTTCCCACCACTGTGCCTATAGTGTCTATAAATGGGGTGAGTGCGTCTCTCCCCGAGGGTGGCCAGCGTGACTGAGGTCTCCTGACTTGCCAGGATGAGGCGCAGACCCATCTTCCGGTGGGGCTATGAGGTTCTCCAACAGAAGCACAGCCCTTATTTCTTAAGGGCGGGCTTGTCATACCTGATGAGATGAGAGTCACTCTGACATATGACACTCAGGCACGGCCTTGACTCTACATCAATCTGTTCAACTGTGTCCTTGTAAAACGGGAGCAAATCTTTATGGAGCCTACATGACTAACTACATTGCCATTAAAAGTCAAAAGACTCAGAGAATGGTGCCGTTCCTGGATTCTGAGAGCTCATGGGGCAACAAGAATACCATGTTTGTAAAAGCACAGACTACAGAGATAGTAGTGAGAGCTAGACCAGGAAGAAAGAAAAAGGACTTCATCATGCACCTTATCTGAAATGCAAACAATAAAAAATGCTAACCAACACTGTACCAGAATAAATTATCAAAATTGTATTTCCCTCATCGGTCCTTCAGTCCCTTATAACTCTTTCTTGTCCCACTGGCTCTTGGGTCATCAGTTTGCTCTTACGAAGTCACCTGCCTCTGGAAAGAGTCCTGGAACTTTGCACTAAGTCTCTGATACCATCTGGCACGTGTCTGAGAAATATCAACTTGAACGCCTGCGACAATGAGTCTGTCACATGGGGTATCAATTAGATTCAGGACAGTTCTTTCCACGAGGCTCAGAGGCTGGCCTTCTCAGTTAAAGACCCACTTTCTGGGCTGTGGTCTACAGCAGAGCTTTTATGTAAGTGTGAGCAGGGAACAGAAACTGCCTGTTGATGAAAAAACTGACCGACTGTGGTTAATTTGTTCCACAGGCAACAATATCCTAATGAAGGAGAGTATAATCTCCTATCAGGGTATAATGCTTACCTTTTTAGTATGGATTTGATTGGTGTTTCCCTAGAGGATAAAGACATACTGTGGGCAGAGAGGGCCCTGATAAATCCTGAGGGTCATTTGCAAAATGATTAAATTAATAACATTTTACCTGGACAAATCAATCAAGGGAAGGCTGACCTTTTCCTTCGCCTCGACAGGTCTTCTGTGCAGCTCTTGTGACAGTTTGTGACAGGCGGTGAGCACTAAGCTGAGGCCATGGCACGCAGGGTGAAGAGGCCCGGGTGGGTGTGAGGGGGGTGAAAGGCCCAGGGGGGTGTGAGGGGGTGAAAGGCCCGGGTGGGTGTGAGGGGGTGAAAGGTCCGGGTGGGTGTGAGGGGGTGAAAAGCCCGGGTGGGTGTGAGGGGGGTGAAATGCAGCCCAGCTCCCCTGCCCACCGGCTGCGCCTCCGGACAGCAGGCAGTGATATGGCCGTCACCGCCGCAGTGAGCCATTCCATGGCTCTGGACTGTGTCAGGAGCCATCTTGTTTCTGTGCCTCTTGCAGAAATGACATCTCATAGTCTCACAAATGCAGTTGTGTCAAAATATGGCATCGTTATTATTGTTGATGCTTTTTTTTAGCCTTCTGTTTTGAACCTTGGTTTCGCCTGGTAAAGAGAGCACTAACATTGTCACTTTCAGGTCAGCTCTGTCCATTCAGAGTTGTGTCAGAATTCTAGAAAGGTGGGGCTCATGAACTGTGATGCTAGGGGGAGTGGCTCCTGGTGTCATCTGTCTGTCTGTCTCTGCCTTCCACCTTGTTGGCATTCCTGCCCTCTTCAGTGAGTGGGCCCTTAGGGTTCTTCCTCACTGCACCCAGGCAGGGACGTTTGTGGTCCCCTCCAGGGCATTGCTCGCCATGTCTACTAAGGTCATGCTGAGTCCTTCTCCTCCTATGTCCTGCTCTTCCAGGTGGACTAGTCCTCACACAGCCCCTCCCAGCCCCTCCTCACGGCCATAGAAAACTTGAGGATGCCCTCCTGTGACCTAGTGTCAAGAAAGACTGATGAGGTTGCCATTCAGCCCTCTCTCCTTGGACCTGCTGGGCAGTCATTGCTATTCTATGCACAGGACAGTCTTACAAGCTTGCCTCACATTGGATTTCATATTGGCAGCAAAGCGCAGGTCCTCTTTGACACTAGGGTTGTCCCCTGTCTGGGGCTTCACTAGCGCCTCCTTCCTGCCTGGGACCTGCAGCTGGGCTGGAGACAGGGACAACTGTGATAAACAGAACCCTTCCCGGGGGCTCACCTGCCTCTACCTATTCTCCTTCCCAAAATGTTACCTCTTGTAGCCCTGACTTTGGTAAACATTGCATGTTGTGTCCAAGGTGTGTGAGGGCAGGTCTAACTCATGCCTTTCAAATCTTATAGGTGCCCAGCTTTGTCCAGACTTGGGCCTTTTGAATTACAACATACCCAGCTCTTGCAAATTGGAAGTGTCTAGTCTCAGCTTGAATTTCAAGAGTATTTTTGGGAAGTCAAAACCAAGTGATTGACTTTTTTCCTTCTCTTTGTTCTTTCTGCATCTCTCCTTTGATGCAGCTCCTGAAGACATGAGGGTGTGGTCATCTTTTAGTGCCTGAATAGTCCCTCTTACATCTCTAAGTTACCTCACGACCTGGGACATGTAACTGAATTGCTTCATCTCTCATCTCTGATACCAGTCCAGCCTCAAGAGTATAGAGCAATGATTGTCAAAAAAAAAAAAAAAGAATTAAAAAATGGTTAGAAAGAGGGAGATGAAGTTGAAATCTAGTGTAAAGTCTGGGTTTCTGTACTTTGTCTAAAGACCCCTCCCCATTCTCTCAGTGTTTCCTGGTTCCCGCCAGCCTGCCCTTTGGGGAGTCATCTCTGCCTCCTGTCACCTGAACTCGGTGTTGCTGCCGCTCTGTCTCCAGTCATTGCTGAAGAGTGTGAGAGCTCTCTGAGGAGCTCGTTTCCTCATTTCTTTACAGTGCTTGGAAATTGAGGTCTCGGCCCTTGCTGATTGGCTCAGCAGTAGAGCGTCGGCCTGGCCTGTGGTTCGATTCCCGGTCAGGGCACACAGGAGAAGTGTCCATCTGCTTCTCCACTCCTTCCCCTCCCCCTCTCTTCCCCTTCTGCAGCTCTGGCTCGACTGGCTTGAGCAATTTGGTCCCAGGCGCTGAGGATGGCTCCATGGCCTCACCTCAGGAGCTGAAATAGCTTGGTTGCCAAGCAATGGAGTAGAGGCTTCAAATGGGCAGAATATCACCCTGTAGGGGGCTTGCTCGGGTGGATCCTGGTCGGGGCGCATATGGGAGTCTGTCAATGCCTCCCTGCCCTCCTGCCTCCCACTTAATAAAAGAAAAAAGAAAGAAAATCGAGGTCTCTTATAATTGAAGTCTATAAGATACATTTTTTAAACTAGCCAAAGCTTCTGCCTGTCTGGACCTGAGTCTCACGCCACTCTGCCTCCAGCCTTGTCACAGAGACAGACCACCCCCACCTGGCCTTGTTCCATCTGGAGGAGGGACGCTCCCTCGTTGGCGAGGTGAGAATTGTGCATTTGTAGAACAGCTGATTAGGAAAGATCTCACTTACCTTCTTATATGCTATGTTGGGGGCCCACTGTGTTCTTCCAGCATCCTCAGCTTTCCCTACAGGACCAGGGAAGGCCGAGTAGGTGGGGCCTCCAGCTCTTCCATCCCCCAGTGACTCCGAGTTTCTGCTTTACTGTGTTAGACTGCATCTAACACAGGAAAAGAGCTAGACCCTGGTGATCCTTGTTCAGCCCTCTTTACCAGAGGAGGAAACTGGACACCTATTGAGAGAAGGAACCTCACCTAAAGTGGAGCTGGGACTGCCAGCCTTGTGCCTTTGTCCCACTGTGTCCCACCTGAGGTCAGGGTCAGCAGCCTTCAGCCTGAAGGTGGTAGAGGGTCTATAGCTGAGTTTGGTGGACTCAGATGTATTTCTTCAGGGTCTGATGCCACTCCCCTGTATTTGAAGTATCAGTCACCAGGCGGAGACTATCATGTGTTCCCCACACCAGCAGTGCTTCAAGTAGCATCTGAGGAGGAAGTGGAAAGACAGCTCCATCTTTGTCTCTTCTGACACAGAACAGCTTTTGGAGAGAGGCTGTGGGTCCCACATCCTGGACAAGGCTGTGGGACTGTAACCTTTCCAGGTGGACAGCCTTGGGGGCAGGGCAGAGTGGGGCCTTTGGGCGAGGTGGAGGCTGGGGATAAAGGGGTGCTGTAACTTCCCAGTAGGGCCTGCCAACCAGGAATAACAGCTTCCTGCCAGCTGAGCTATGTGAACAGTAGAAAAATGGTCTGCATTGACTTTCTTTTCTCAAATGGTGATTTCAACCTGAGGGCTGGATCCTGGGGGAACAAGTCCCGGGCTGACAGCCGGTTGTCTAATTCCATTAGTCATCACAAGTGGAGCTGGGAAATGCGCTTAAATGGGAACAGGAGGTGGTGCCAAAGAGGCAGGATGAGAGTTCCTCCCAGCTGTAATGTCTCAATGGAGAAATGCTGAAAGAATCCTGCGGCAGAGGCTCCCAGCAAAACGGAGGCTTATCTATGCATCCGGGGAAGAACAGCTTTTCTTTAATGTCTATTGTGAAGCGGGATGAAGGCCTGGGGCTGGCAAACTTGCCATTTAAAAGCAATTTCTATTAATCTTTCCAGGCCCATTCAGTTTCATTCACTTATTATTCAGGAGTACATTATGGTCAGAAATTAAACATATAAAGGAACATTTCATTTTTTAGGGCCTTGTTATTCTAAATGTCATTACTTAGGAGAAAAAAGGGCTGCAGAATTAAATTGGCAGCGGCGTCAAGGAAGAAAGCCTTACTTGTCAGGACTTTTGACTTTGAACTCAGATTCTTCTGCTTTTGTGAGCTCAGGTGAGCCCTTCTCTGCAGAAGCAGACGGACCATAGGCTCTCCTTGTCCTTCTGAGATCTGCTTGATGCCAGCTGTTGGCGAAAAGTGAAAGGTGAAAAGGAGAAGGGTAAACTGAGGCAGGGGTGGCCACGGTTATAACTGGAGTCCAGAGAAGGGGATAAAAATTTGTGCTAGAAATGAATGGCTTTGATATTTGCCCAGTCCTCTGTGCTATTATTTTGAATTTATAAATTTATGCATTCTTATATAAAATCCAAATATTCAGGCTGACATGTCTCATATTCCCAGTTCTATTAGCTTTTTGGTGAATTTGCTTTCAATTATTTTTGATATGCACAATACTAACATACTTTCTAAGCTTTACCCATTCAAACTCAGACTCATATTCTTTCTATATAATGCTATGTACCCTGCTTCTTTTATATATCAGAGATATGTTTTCATGTAAGTACGACAGATCTTATATATCAGAGATATGTTTTCATGTAAGTACGACAGATCTTATATATCAGAGATATGTTTTCATGTAAGTACAGAAGATCTATGTCTGTCTGTCTGTCTATCTCCTGGCCAACTTGCCCACCCTGCTATCTTGAATGCCACACTTAAAAATGTGATGACTACTCAGTGTTTCTATTCAGACTCCCATAGGTATATTGAGCTTAACATGTCCGAAATCAGACTTCCCCCAAATCTGCTTCCTCCTGCAGTATTTAACATCTTAATTAATGGCAGCTCTATATTTTGATTTGCTGGAGTAAAACACAAATACAAAAACCCCTCTTTTTCTCAACTGCCACATATAATTATGTTGACTCCGCTTTCAAATTGATTTTCAAATATATCCTCTTCTTACGACCTCCACTATTACAACCCTTGTGGTCCAAGACATCCTCATCTTTTATTTTAATAGCTTCCTCATTGATCTCCTGGCCCCTTCTTTCTCTTTTGAACAGCGTGCACTAATTCTGTAAAATGTGAGTCAGATTGTGTAATCCCCTATTTAAGACACACCGGTGACTTCCCATCTGTTTTTCAGAGGAAAAGCTAAAATCCTTTCAGTGACCTGCAAGGCGTCCCCTGTATGTCTCTTTCTCCAGCTTTTGGTATTATACCACTTGCCCACTCAGCTCCAGGTACACAGGTCTCCGTGGGGTCCCTCGGATGTGTCAGTCACGCTCCTGCCTCTGGGCTTTGCAGTGAAGTCCCCTCAGCCTGGACCGCCCACCCAGACATCTGCACGGCTCACTCCCTCTTGGAGTCTCTGCACAAATTGTGACCTTCTCGGAACCCCCCCCCACCCCCAGCACTCCTATCCCATCCCCCTTTCCTTCTTCTTTCTCTCCTTACCAGTTATCATCTCCTAATTTACTCGGTAACTTGTTACTTATTTGGTTTATTGTCTGTCTCACCCACTTAGAATGCAAGTTAATGAGGAGGTTTTGTCTCACTTCTGAATAATTGTCAGAAGTTGAGTGAATCTACCTCATTCTTTTTAAAGGATTATCCATTATATAGATGTACCAGAGTTTATGACATTGAAAATGGCCAAAAAAAAAAAAAAGAAAAGAAAAGATTTATTATGTCGAGATCATATGCATAAGGTGGTTAGAATACATAGCCTGCTACGCACTTCATTATATGTTTGATGCGTCTAACAACTGAAGAATGTCATCTGTATTGCTGATGAGAAAATGTGAGATTTGCAGCATTTCAGTGCCTGGCCTAAGGCCACTCAGCTAATAAATGACAGAGCCAGAATGCCTGTGTACTGTTACCCTCACATTCTACTGTGTTCTTAACCTAAATCGTGCGTCCATTGAAAGGGCAGGCTTCCTTTGGAAAAAGAAACAACACACACACGTACAGTCACACATTTTAAGCTAATCTTTGCCATTTTTGCAGTGCTCACAGAACGCACTCCTCACTGATAACACGGCCCTCTCTGATGGGCTTTTTCTACAGCGAGAGAGCAGACGTCCCTGCTCATTTTCTCCTTTCTCTCCACAAGCACGCTCAGCTCTCTGAAGTTTATCAAAACACTGGCGTGGGCTCATCGCTCACCACCATATTATGCTCTGCTGATAGCCAGGCGTTTCCAGCTTAGCTCCTCAAAGATAAAAATTCATTTGTAATCTGTCCTGAAGTCAACTGTTCTTCCTTTGCCCTGCTATCTATTGCAAAGAAAAGACAGCATTACAATAAAAAATAAATTGAAATTATAATTGAAAGAAAGCAAATGACTGCCACCCCACAAAGCCAGCTGCTCCGTAAAATACTGGTGATCCTCCTTCCTAGATCCAGAAGTTGCCGTGGGGGCCTGGGCCCATGGCAGGGAGTAGGGTGGGGGGTGGGCACAAAGGGTCATAATTAAATGAGCTCAATTTTAACTGTAGAAATAAAATTAGAGTTTAAAAAAATGTAGCTCAAGATAAAAAAATGTATCATCAAGATAACGGTAACTGTTTAAAAACCAAAAGTGAAGATTAGACAGGAAGGAAGCAGGAATGCCACTTCGATTATTTAACTTGAGGACTTCATAACAATACCAGATAAAGCTCAGAAGAGGCCGTTGAATACTCAGATCCGTGGAGAGTGCAGCCAAAACAAACTGGAACAATGAGCCGGATCTCTTCAGTCTGAGGGCCTGAGAGCAGGTTCCACACCACACTGGTGTCCTGAGGGTGAAGCCTTGTGCTCCTGTCCCCACCCCAGGGCCCCTCCTGCTTGTGAAGAGGGACTTTGTGGCCAGAGAAGGCAGACCTGCTTACACAGGAGTTCTGCTGTGAGTCTCATTATTTCAAGGCTTAGGATGAGCTAAAAGGAGGACCAGCATCAGAACAATTTAGGGGGAGCTGCAGGAGATGAAGCCTGGTGACATGAGGTGGAGGGGACCATGGAGATCTGCAGAATGGGAGAGTCCCAGCCCCCAGGTGTCCCAGTGCTGTGCTAGCAGGTTGTGTTGGGGGCGTGTCCTTCCTACTTGATTGAATTCACCATGCAGAAGGACCTGTGTAAGAACCGGTGCAGCCCTCCTGCTCCGTGTCAGCCTGGGCACCCCAAGAAAGCACTTACCCGGGCCTGTCTCGACTGTAGCCTAGAGAGTATCTGTTCATTCCACCTGCTTGGCCTGGCTGTGCTGTTCTGAGCTTTGAGTCCCCTAAATGGCTCTTAGCACATCACAGGTTGGGGGAGGGGAAGAGCAAGGCTAACATCAGAGGAACTGGGTCCCACGCTAGCAAGGGGTGTGAGTGTAGCCCCAGCATTGGAACTCCCCTAGAGAGGGGACATGGCTGCCATGGAGCCAATTCAGAAGCTGAATGGCAAAGACCAGAAAATGAGTGCTGACGGGGGGTTTGATCAGAATTCTGATTATGCACCAATGCAGAGGACCAAGCAATACTTCAAAAAATGACTTTCAAAAAATTGCTTTAAACCAAGTTTTTTTTTTAAATGCCTTTTTGGGGGGACTACTAATCCTGAGTGGTATTATGGAGGCTGAAAAGGACTGGATTCTGTTCCCACATTTTCCAGGTCTTAAATCTTAGGAGACTCTGCCCTGAGCCAGGCTAATGCCCCAGGGAGTGTTCAGAACGTAAAGGGATAGAATCAGGTCCCCTTATTCTCTTGGTCTGATCTGTCTGGATCCCAGGCAGCAGCTCGGTTCTTTCAGGGTTGGGGGCACTGCTGGCTCTCCCCAGGCTTCAGGATCTGGTGTCTGCACTTTCCCCAGACCTCCCTCCTCCGCCCTCCTTCCCACCTGCCAGGCCCCTGCCAGTCCGTGCTCTCCACCTGGTCTCTGGCCCAGCTTTCCCTCCGGACTGCTCTCCGCTGTGAGCACCATGCCCAGCGTGTGCACGGGCCAGTGCGCAGCATAGATTAGGCTGTCTTTGGTCCTTCGGAGAATGAGTTCATTGATGGCTCTTACAGTTTTCAGAGTACTTTCATGTCCTTGAGCTTGTGGCAGTCACAGCCTTGCCGAGGTGGGGCACTGAAGGTGAACAGGGTCTCTGGGTGGCAGAGGCAGGCTGAGCGGGCTAGGAGATGCCTGTCCTTGGCTTTCCTGGCATCAGTCACTCTGGGGTTTGACCTCAGGCTGGAACATAACTGCTGTGAGTGTCTCTGGTACCTTTGGGTAGGGATCAGGTGGCGTCGCCCAAACCAGCCCTGGCAGGTCTTCCCTCATCCTGTATCCCAGCTCCCTGACTTAGGGGGGAGGTGCCCTGTGTCTCAGGGAACAAGCACTTTTGCCTCGATGACAGAAGTGTAGTATCCTTCGGGACGAAACATTCTGTTAGTGCTTCCTCAGCTCTCATGAGATCACAGAGAACGTCCAGGTAAAGGAGGGAGTATCTGGAACTGGCAAGTTTGCTCTGTCAGGGTTGAGAGCGCCTGGTACAGGAATTGTACATTTCTATGTTGTGAGACAGCTGGCTTAAAAACTGATTACCTCTGTGCCCAATAGGACACTGGCCTATTTAGGAAAAATATAGTGAACTAAAATAACACAATCTGTAACTTCATGTACCTTGCTTCTGAAGGCCTCTAAGCCCTATTTAGCGTCAGGCAACACTGGCGGTTGTTTTGTTTTCTAAAACTGAGGGCAGTGATTGAGTCTGGAGATAGTGAGTAATATGCCTTTATACACACATAATCCTTCCTTCCTTCCTTCCTTCCTTCCTTCCTTCCTTCCTTCCTTCCTTCCTTCCTTCCTTCCTTCCTCCCTCCCTCCCTCCCTCCCTCCCTCCCCCCTCCCCTCCCTTCCCTTCCTTCCCTTTCTCTTTTTCCTTTCCTCCCTCCCTTCTTTCTTCCTTCCTTCCCTCCTTCTTCCCACCTTCATTCTCTCCTTCCTTCTCTTATTCTTTCCTTCCTTCCTTCCCTTTTTTTATTCCTCCCTCCCTTCTTCCCTCCCTCTTTCCCTCCCTCCCTCCCTCTTTACTTCCTTTCTCCTTTATTTCTTCCTTCTTCCTTCCTTCTTTTCTTCCTTCCATATTAAATTTCTATTCTATGTCCTGGTCCTATGCTGTCTCTTCACAAAGTGGATGTCAAATCAATCAATAATCTGTTGTTCACGTGTTTGAACTTGGAGCTCACATCTGTCCCAAGGCAACAGTTGTCTAGAACTGGGCTGTTCTCCATCATTTTTTGGAGCTGGGTTTACCAATCTGGGATTCTAAGGGCTTTTTATTGGTTTTCTGAGTACGTTGTTATCATTTTGACCTACTGTTGCTTTCTTCTCATGGTCAGAAAAGCTATACTTTATTTCATGTGGTTGAGACAAGGACATTAACTTAAAATATGGGCATACTATTACATTTTGGGCCATTTGCTATATCAGCATTGCATATCCACTGGATAGATTTCTGTTATTTCCAGCTAAACACTTATTTTCAACTAAATTTTCTAATTGACATAGAGCACATCCTTTTCAAGTTCATCTGCTTAGAGACACACAGTGTTGACATGAGTCAGGAGCTCCTAAGGAGTCGGAAACAGTGGCATCTTGGTATCCAAGGAAGGGCAGACCCAAGATGGCCTCTGAGTGTCTTAGGAGCTGTAGTACACTCACAGGGGCTTGGATCGACCGGTAGTAGAGCATGGGTGTGTAGCAGTTCTCCTTATCCTTGGCAAGGACCACCAATAAGGGAGCAGAAAGGGTATTCCATGGTACAGACTAGCTGGGCACGTTGGACGAGAACATGCTGTGTATGAAGTTGAGCAGAAGGAACCCCCAGCAGGAGAAGAGGTATGTGGTGAAAGAGAGTAGACACATGGAAATTTGTAGCTTGAATTAAAAAAAATAAAAAGCTATAGGAGTTACATGTTTGTTATAGGACATTTACAATTGCTCAGTCTCCCAAACTGAGTATAATCATATACTACTTTAAAATCTTTGTTATTAGCTTAATGGTATTTAGTAATATTCCTATATCATTAACCATTCTTTTGAAACTTGATTTTTAATGGCTGCATGATATCTGATTCTATAAATGTGCTATAATTTTTATAGCTGGTCCTCTACTGAGCAGTTAGCTTCTCTCTCAATTTCTTGATTACAAACACCACTGTTATGAGCATTGCTGTATATTAATTTTACACACATCTCAATTATTTTCATAGGATGCATTATTAGTGGTGGAATTTCTCAGTTAAAAGAATATGCATCTTGTAACTCTCTTGCTACTTACTGGCATAATTTCTTCCAGAGAATGTATACCATAAGTAATACATGAGAATGCCTAGTCAGAAGACACTTAGCAACTTTGGACACTGTAATTTAAAACACATTTCTTTTCTTTTTGAGAGAGAGAGAGAGACAGGAAGGAAGGAAGAGAAGCATCAGCCTGTAGTTGTTTCACTTCAGTTATGCATTGGTTGCTTCTGAGCAAGAAGAGAGAATGAGAAGCACCTACTCCTAGTTGCTTTCTTTCACTTTAGTTGTACATTGAGCTTCTCATACGTCCCTTGACTAGGGCATGCCAGTGTCCTCTTGCTCAAGCCAGTGGCCTTGGGCTTTTCATGCCAGTGACCTTTGGGCTCAAGCTGGTGAGCTTTGGGATTGTGTGGACAATCCCCCACTCAAGCCAGCAACCCTGCACTGATGAACCCGGTTTCGAAGCCATAGACCTCAGGGCTTTGAATGGGCAACCTCAGCATGCTGGGTTGATGCTTTATCCACTGCGCCACCACCAGTCAAGCTGGATACTATGATTTTTTTTTTTTTTTGTATTTTTCTGAAGTTGAAAACGGGTAGACAGTCAGACAGACTCCCACATGCGCCCGACCAGGATCCACTCGGCACGCCCACCAGGGGGCAATGCTCTGTCGCAACCAGAGCCATTCTAGCACCTGAGGCAGAGGCCATGGAGCCATCCTCAGCACCCAGGCCAACTTTGCTCCAATGGAGCCTTGGTTGCGGGAGGGGAAGAGAGAGACAGAGAGGAAGAAGAGGGGGAGGGGTGAAGCAGGTGGGCGCTTCTCCTGTGTGCCCTGGCCGGGAATTGAACCCGAGACTCCTACACGCCAGGCCGATGCTCTACCACTGAGCCAATCGGCCAGGGCTGGATACTATGATTTTTAAAAGTATTTTCTACTTGTAGGGGTTAAGGAAAAAGGTACTTTTATTAGTTGGGATTTGGTTCAGTGGTTCATAATTGATACTCCAGTGCTAAAATAACAATAGAGTAAGCAAAAGAGGGTACATCATTTTTAATATGAATTAAGTCCAGTGGTAGGAAATCCAGGGCTGGTATGGAGCATGTCACTCCTCAAGACCTCTTCCTCTTGTTGCTCTGAGAATCTTAGCATACGACCTCACAGTCCAACATCTCTGCTGGAGCTCCTGCCATTCCATCTGTAGTCCAGACAACAGGGAAAGGGGAAGAGCAAAGAAGAGCATACTATTTTCTTTTAAAGAGATCTCTGTGAACTTGTATACAGTTCTGCTCTCTTCTCAATGGCCAATTTGGTCTGAATTTGTTATGAGCCTAGCTGCACATACCTGACTAGATGCTGGAGAATATAGACTTTTAAGTTGAAAAGCAATGAACCAGCTAAAAATCATGGTTCTTTTTTTTTTTTTTTTATAAATTTTTATTAATGTTAATGGGATGACATTAATATTTCAGGGTACATATATTCAAAGAAAACATGTCTAGGTTATCTTGTCATTAAATTATGTTGTATACCCCTCACCCAGAGTCAGATTGTCCTCCGTCACCCTCTATCTAGTTTTCTCTGTGCCCCTCCCCCGCCCCCTAACTCTCTCCCTCCCTCCCTCCTGCATCCTCCCTCCCCCCACCCCTGGTAACCACCACTCTCTTGTCCATGTCTCTTAGTCTCGTTTTTATGTTCCACCAATGTATGGAATCATGTAGTTCTTGTTTTTTTCTGATTTACTTATTTCACTCCGTATAATGTTATCAAGATCCCACCATTTTGCTGTAAATGATCTGATGTCATCATTTCTTATGGCTGAGTAGTATTCCATAGTGTATATGTGCCACATCTTCTTTATCCAGTCTTCTATTGAAGCGCTTTTTGGTTGTTTCCATGTCTTGGCCACTGTGAACAGTGCTGCAATGAACATGGGGCTGCATGTGTCTTTACGAAGCAATGAAAAATCATGGTTCTTATTACCAAAGAAAAGCAAAGTAATGGATCTTGGGAGGCGATTTCCTGATTTTGTCACAGTTTGATTTTTTACTTCTTTGATTACATTGCAGGTTTTACTTTTTAAATTTTTTATATATATTGGCTGTTTTAAATTCTTTCTGACTTGCCTCATATATCTTATACTCTCCCTTTCAGGGTGGTGGGGTTTTTCTCAATAATTTATGAGGTGATCTTTTACATATTAAGGATATGAACCCATCATATATATTTCACATTTTGCCTCACTTTGTTCATTTACCTTTAATGATATTTTCTGACAAACTAAGATTTTGATGTTTTTCTCCAGAACTGTTATCCTTTTCTCTTGGAGTTTCTGGCTTTGATGTATGTTTAGAAACCCCTTCCACACTCTGAGACCAGGTGAAAATGTTCCCTGTTTTCATTTTTGTTCTTTCAGGGATCGACTTTTCACATTTGATGCATTAGGCCAGTGGCATTCACACGGGAAGAAATAGGTTGTACTGTGAGTGGTACTCAAAGCTTTCAGCACAGTCCTCATTCTTTCCTGTAGGTCGTTTTCCATTCTCTGCCCCTGCCCTTCACACTTTAGAAAGTTATGTCCATGACCCACTTGCAGATTGTGGCCAGAGGTTGAAAAAAAATGCTGTTCTAACCAGTCAATCCAATCCTTATTCTCGGGTGTACAAAGAGATCTGGAACTGTAGGAATTTTTCCCATATAGCCCGTTTTCTTAATCACTTTTGCTCTGTCATTCATCTTTTTATCTAACAACATAATCCTCTTTTTCATGTCTCTTCTTACCTATCCCCCCATATGATGTTAAAAATATTTTGAAAACTTTGAGGTGAGATTTAGACGGGCTCTACACAGTAGCTGACAAGAGTTGAGGACCGGGCGGTGAAGCCGCTGGTCTGGAGCGCTGCCGCCTCCCGCACTTCCCCAGGAAGCACATGCTGTGGCTTTCCCACGGCCCCTCCTCACTGCAGCTCTGGCTAGACAGGCCATGTGTGTGATGGCTTTCTGTGAGTGACATCTGTTCTCTGTCTTTGCTACAGTGATTACTTCTTTCAAGTAGGAAATCATCCTGATAGTTATTTTATCGTTTTGGATCTTCGGTCTCATCTGCAGACAGCGGGCATCTTATCTTCCTCTCTCCAATGTAAATTTTAAGAAAGAGCTGCCATTATTGATTGCATACTAGTGCTGGACATATTTATATTTCCATTTAATCTCGAAAGCCTTGTGATAGGAGGGGCTGTTATCTTTTATTTTGAAAAGGAGGAAAAGGACCTTTGTGAATTCGAGTTGCAAATGGCTGGGATTTGAACCCAGACTCCTAAGTGTAAAGAAAAAACAAAACACTATATACTTATATGTAGATTACATTTCTTTTTCTGTGATTTAATGTTATGGCTGAAACTCCTAGAATGGCATAAATAATAATATTGTTTGACTAAGGAGGCCATATTGTGGTCATTTTTTTTTCTTCTTTTACCAAGTGAGAGGAGGGGAGATAGACAGACTTCCACATGTATTCCAACCTGGATCCACCAAGCAACCCCCATCTGGGACCAATGCTCACAACCTAGCTATTTTTTAGTGCCTGACCCTGAGGCTCCACAGAGTCATCCTCAGCGCCTGGGGCAATGCACTCAAACTATTTGAGCCATGGTTGTGGGAGAGGAAGCGAGAGAGAAGTGGGGGGGGGGGGGGAGGTTAGAGAAGCAGATAGTAGCTTCTCCTGTGTGCCCTGACTGGGAATCAAACCCGGGACATCCACACTCCAAGCTAATGCTCTACCACTGAGCTGGCTGGCCAGGGCTCCATGTTGTGGTCATTTTAAGTTTTGCTGATGCACATGTGTATCCCAGGCTTGGGCAGGCCTTTGCCAGTCTGTGCTGTGTGCCTGGCCTGCTGACTTCCTCTTGTGCCCCTCCATCAGCTTCCTCAGCCCGTGGTCATTCTTCCTGCCCAGAGCACTGTGCACATCGATTTCCAGTGACTGCTGTACAACCACAGCCATTACTTCAGTGTTCATTTTTTATATAAACTTTATTTTAGGAGGTTTAAATGTACAGAGGTAGCACAAACATAGCATGCAGATTTCCCATTTGTCCTGCACCCACCTCCCCTATTATTAACATCTTCCATTGGAGGGCACATTTGTCACAGTTAATGAACCAACAGTGATACATTATAATCATTTGAAGTCTATATTTTATTCAGATTTTCTGAGTTCTTACTTAGTATCTTTTTTTGTGTTGCAGGATTGCCCCCAGGAAGCCACACTGCATTTAGGCTCCTATGGCTGGGACAGTTTCTCAGATTTTCTTGTTTTTGATGACTTAGTTCTGAGGTGTACTGGTCAGTTATTTTCTAGAAAGTTCCTCTATTTGATTTGTTGCTTATTTTTCTCATTAGACTGGGTTGTGGGGTTTTAGAAGGAAGGCCACAGAGATAAAGTGTTATTAATTACATCATGTCAAGGGCATATATATCAACATGACTCAGCACTGTTGGTGAGAACTTTTTTTGTTGTTGTTGAAAGTTTACCTTATTTATTGATTTGAGAGAGAACAGATGGGACAGAGGGAGGGAGCGAGAGAGAGAGAGAGAGAGAGAGAGAGAGAGACATTGATTTGTGGTTCCACTTATTTATACACTCATTGGTTGAGTCTTGTATGGGCCCTGACTGGGGATCGAACCCACAGCCTTGGCGTACTGGGTCAATACTCTAACCAGCTGAGCTACCTGGCCAGGGCTGGTGATGTGAACCTTGATCACCTGACTGAGGTGATGTTTGCCAACTTCTCCACAGTGATGTTATTCTTCTCTCCCTCTGTCACGCTGGACACTTTCGATGGAGGCACCATGCACAGCCCACACTTAGGGAGGGGGAAGTTTATGCTCCCCACTGGCTCCAGCATCTGCCTCCCTTCACCTAATCCTCGAGAGTGGAATAGCTACATCAATTCTGTGCACCAGAGATTTGTCTCTCTTCCCTATTTATTCACTTATTCAGTCATGTATTTATAGACTCATAGACATTTATTTTGTACTTGAGGTTTCAATCCAGAACTATTGGATTAATCCAGTCTAAAGATTTTATTGTTCAAATTGTTCCAGCTTTGCACAGTGGGAGCTCTTTCTATTGGCTCTTGCATCCCTTTGATACGCTTACTCTGAGGTTTATTTTATGTCCTTATTTTTTACTTCCCAGCATGCTGATTCGCTGCAGGCTCGTCTTGTATATTCCTTATCCCAGCCATAGAATCTGTCATTTCTCCAAGGGCACCTGGTTCCTTCTAATGGAGAATGGTGTTAGAAATCAAGATCTGAGCTCTAGATGTGCCAATTACTACTGGATATAGAATATGCACATTCTTCCATAGGTATCCATCTGTGTCTATATTAAGCTAAATGAGTTCATGTTGGTGTCTCCAGCTCTAATCCATTACCACACGGTCACTGTGGCCTCCTCCCTTGCTTGTCTGCAGCCTCGCACTCCAACAGGGAGAAACCTGGCTCCAGCACCTGCTACCCATTTCTTAATGCTTGGTTTCCAGTGTGTACATACAGTCATGTCAAAATTGCTAACCCCTACCTACTGCCTCTGTAGGAAAAACCTTTGTCCACTGGAGTACAGAGCTTATGTGAGGCCCTCTTCCTTCGCCTCTTAGTCTGTACTCATTTCTAAAGCCTCTCCAGTCCTCACCTCTGTAATCAAGTAAAGTTCTTTTGTCACCTTCTGCACTGCATCCTAGGGTCTCCCAATCTCCTAAATTATTTTTTAAAATTTGCATACACTAAGCTTCACTGTTTGTGCTGTAATGTTCTATAGGTTTTGAGAAATCCACTATGTCCTGTATCTACCGTTACAGTGTCGTAAAGAATAGTCTCCCCACTTTGAAATATTCCCTGTGCTTCCCCTTTTCATCCAGTCCTCTCCCCCACCCCGACCCCCTGGGAACCACTGATCTGATAACTGATCTGATCACTGTCACTATAGTTTTGCCTTTTCCAAATGGCATATAAATAGAACCATGCATTATGTTCCCTTTTAAAAATGTTTTACTTACTAATTTGAGAGAGAGAGAGAAAGAAACATTGACTTATTGTTTCACCCATTCATGCATGCACTGGTTAATTTCCATATGTTCCCCAACCAGGGATTGAACCCACAACCTTGGTGTGTCGGGATGACATTCCAGCCAACTGAGCAACCCGGCCAGGGCTTACATATCCTTTTATACTGACATTTTTCACTTACTAATATTCATCTAAGATTCCTCCATGCTTTTTTGTAGCTTGGTGTTTTATTCTTTTTTATCTCTGAATAGTATTGCATGGTATGGATGTTTCATAATTTGTTTATCTTTTCTCTTATTGAAGGACATCTTGGTTGCTTTCAGTTTGGACAATTATGAATAAAACTGATATACACATTTGAATATAGCTTTTGTGTTGCCATAGTTATCAAATCAGTAGGGTGTTATTACTGGATCTATGGTAAGATGTTTAGCTTTATAAAAAATTGTCACAGTGTCTTCCAAAGTGGCTACACCATTGTGTATTCCCAGCAGCAGTAATGAGGGTTTCTGTTGTTTTGCATACACACCAGCAATTGATGTCCTCGGTTGTGTTTTGTTTTCAGACATTCATATAGGTATGTGGCGATATGTCATTGTTGTTTTGATTTGCATTTCTTTATTGACAAGTGATGTTGAGGATATTTTTCAGGTGGCTGCCTTCCATCTTATTTGGTGAAGTATTTATTCAGATCTTTGTACATTTTTAAATTGAGTTGTTTGCTTTCCTGCTGCTGAATGCTGATTGTTTAATTCTGGAGACAAGTCCTTTGTCAGATATGCGTTTGGCACATATTGTCTCCCAGGCTGTGGCTTGTGTTTGGGTTCTCTGAACAGTGTCATTCATGGAGCAGGCATTTTAAATTTTAATCAGGTCCAGCTTACCTATTTTTCCTTTCATGGGTTGTGCTTTTGGTGTGATATCCGAAGACTTATCACTAAACCCAAAGTCATATCAATTTTATTCTTATTTTCTTCTAGAGGTTTTATGGTTTTACAGTTTACATTTAGGCTTACCATCCAGTCTGAGTTAATTTTTATGTGAGGTACAAGGTCTTTGTCTCTGACGTCCACTCCTTTGTGTGTCTCAGTCCCGCACCGTTCATTGAAAAGACCATCCTTTGTCCATTAAGTTGAGTCCATTGCCCCTTCTCTTTTTTAGAAACCAGTCGCCTCGGTGTGGGTCTCTGTCACAGCCCTCGATCTGCTCCACTGACCTGTTTGCCTGTTGCTCTTTTCCCCACACCCACGTGACCTTAATTATTTAGCCTTGTAGTAAGTCTTGAAATCTGGTAGTGTGAGTACTAATACGTTGTTTTCCTTCTTCAGTATTAAAATACTCTTTAAACATTTTGTAATATAAAATATATTTTTAAAGGAAATCTATTTGCTCCCTAGCCATTTTTTGCCTCAGACAAGTCCTTTGTCTGGGTAATCCATGCTGGCCAAGCTCATAGTAGGCCCTTGTTTATCATTGATTTATTGGCTCCTGCATCCCTTTGATATACTCACTCTGAGGTTTATTTTATGTCCTTATTTTTTTACTTCCCAGCTTGCTGATTCGCTGCAGGCTCATCTTGCATATTCCTTATCCCAGCCATAGAATCCGTCATTTCTCCAAGTGCACCTGCTTCCACTCCCCTGGCCAGCGCAAGTCCCACAGCCGGTCTGGCCTGGCCACCTCAGTGGGCTTGTGTGTCTTGGCATCTCTTGTGAGGTGATAAATGCTTGTGGTTCCCAAAAGAAAACTGATCCCTAGAAAAGACTGCTAGTGGGAAGAGATATGAAGTGGTTGTGGAATTGATGGTTCTCAGCCTAAAAATAGAGAATTGAGATAAATGGGAGCTCAGACCTGAATGAGAACTAGAGCGCTGACCACACCGCACAGGCACAAGAAAAGCCATTTTCAGCTGAGGCTATAGCCAGTTTGGAGACTGTCACGGGTCACTTCTGTGCTCTGGCGATCCGGAGCTGGTGCTGCCTCAGGAAGCATCCAGTCCCTGTGTATTTTCTGGGTCCATATTAGCCGATACTCTTCCCCACCAGCCTTCCCTCGTGCCTGGAGACAGTCTCCAGCCTCTGTCTCCTCTCTGCAAGGCATACACAGGCTTGTGATCTGTTTTTCAGCCAAAATGCAGAGCTGGGGCGAGGAGACATATGCCCATTGTGAACTGGTAGCAGATGGAGCTCATCAGGACGCATTAGAACAGTTGTCCTGACCTCGTGACGTGCTGACATGCTGTTCCTGCATTTCTCCTGTCTCTTTGGGTTGCTAGGCGGGCCATGTCAACTGGAAGCCAATTATACTGACCGCCCTTTTGCTCCAGGCTTGGAGCCCAGTCTCTGCAGGCACACTGCCCAGCAGGCACTGGGCAGCTGCTGGACAGAGCCAGAGTGGGAGACAAGTTCAGGAGGAAGGACGCAGTGCCAGTGCAGGTCTGGCTGCACAGGACAGCTCCCTGTTTACCGTCAGAGCGCTGCCCGGATGGCAACCCTGGCAGACCCAGCCAGCAGCTGAGCGACGAATGTGTTACCTGTGGAGGCATTTGGACCTCACCTAACCAAGGAAGGTCGGCGTGGGGGGGAAGCTGTTGCTCAGAGGGTGAACCAGCCGCTGTGCACCTGTGAACGGGCAGCGTTGCCTGGTGTCCTGGAGGCCAGCTGGTATGTCCTTTAAGTGAGCTGCTCTGTTCATCTGCAGGTCAGCCCAACGGGGCGGCTCAGTGCAAACTGCCGGCATCACAGGGTATGACAGCTAAGTCATACTCAGGGCCCTGATGCCAGACTGTGCCTCCCTCTGGGCCACCATTACCAAAGCCCTGCCCACTGAAGGTGTGGGCACTGTCAGTGGGTTGAGGGGCCTGATACCTGGATGCTGTTTGTAGGGGAGCCAGAGGATGAAGGATGAGTGTTCGTGATCTGAAGTTGCATCCTTCCCTCAGGTCTTCTGCAAAGGCAGCATGTGGGAATAATAGACATTGAGGAATAATAGTAACTGAAGTTCAAGTTGCTACCAGGTCATCAGCGTGGACATAGACATTGAAGTCCCCAGGATCAAGAGCCATAATTTCTTTTGTCTGCACGTGCCTCAGGGTTAGCCCTGTCCTCCCAGGGGCCCAGACGTGAGCAGCATGTCCCTGGTGCAGACAGCAAGGTGTGGCAGGCATAAAGGAAAGTGACAAAAAGTGCTGTTTCCAGGGTCAGACAGCTCTTTTGAGTAAACGAGTGTTTTTTAAGTTTACCTGCTTGTATTGGGGCAGGGCCATGTGTGTACAGTCTATGGAAAGGCTGTGGGGCTTGCCCTCAGGGCGGCAGACTGCAAATTGCGGATTACCTTCCTGCTTGAGAGGGGCAATTTTTTGCTATTGTTTGCTGGAGAAAAGGTGTTCCCCCCAGCCTGTTTGGCTAGAGGGGGCAGAGAGAGAGAGAGAGAGAGAGAGAGAGAGAGAGAGAGTCTCAAGGTTGAGTCTGGAGAATAAGTCCAGGTTGTGGAACTGGAGTCCCAGTCAGGGTTTGGGATCCCTGATTTCCACCAGCTTGTTTGGCTGGGGAGCGCTGAGGCTGGTGGGCTCCTTAGGGAAGCGGTCTTTCCTGCGTGTTTGCTTGTCTGCTATTATGAGACTTTAATAAACAGGATGACTGTGGAGCCAGAGCTCCACAGTTCCCTTACCATCGGCCTGAACCCAGTGAGAACCTGCGTGGCTGCCACGGCTGCCACTGGCCTTACAAGCGCTGTGTTCGGTTCAGAAACCTGTTAGCGTGGTGACTTTTGTCAAATCCAGTAACCCATTTGAATCCGTGTCTTTATTGGAGGAATGGAGATAAAAATATGATACCTTCTCATTAAGCCACTTTGAGGTTTAAAAGGAATAATCAAAGTAAAGCCCTTGGAATGGGGCGTCATGTAAATGATGTTAGTAACACCACTGTCGTCATCATCATCATCATCATCATTGTCATCTGCATTATTATCAGTAATAGGAGGGTCCACTGAACAACATCCTCCTCATTCTCTGTCATCAGCACCTTGCATTAAATCAAAGTGAGAAAACCCTCCTAGTTCCTACCACGTGCGGAAATTCTGCTCTCGCAGAACTTACACCTTCTAGGGGTGAAAATTCATACATTCATTAAATGTCAGTAATTATAAAGATAACCAATGCCATATGAGGTTTTTTCAGTGCTAGGAAAGCCAGTGTAATGGTAATTCTTCTGTTCACAAGTGGCCCTGACCCACAAGGCCTTTCCCTGGTTCATATCACCATTAGTCTGCATCACAAAATCCTGTGTCCCTGCAAAGTGGAAACAGCCTGAGGGGACAGAGAGCAGGCCAGAGCCACTGCTGTGCTCCTCCCTGTCCTTCTGTCTGGGCATCAAGTAGGTCCTCCCTTTCTCTTTTCCTGCCTTCCTCCTTCTCTGCCTCTTGAAACCTCCCCTACTGCCATCCCTCCTTCCAGTCAGTGGAGACTCTGGCACTCATGATTTCTGCTAGGGGAGAAGGCGAGGGGTGGTGTGCTCAGTGTGATCCCACCCCTCCCCCGGCCTGCGTCTGGGCTGTCACCCACCTGCCTCTTCCCTGCCCTGTGCCAGCGTCCCGTGTCCAGGGGCGCTCCACCGGGGCCTCAGAGATCCAGAGCTTGCCTGAGGCAGGCTGCCAGGTCTTCCAGCAGCCCTCGAGCTTGGTGACCACAAGTGTGGGTCTCGAGTAGTTGTTTCACCTTTCTCGCCTTGCCCTCTGCAAGTCAGAGGGAGGAGGAGAATTCAGTGGCTGTTCTTTCTTCAACCCATTCTGAGGATTTCTGTCCACCCCTTAATAGCAGACTGTAAAGCCAGTATCCACGGCTACGATCAAGCCACCTGGCCCATGCAGGTTCACATTAGATTTGGACAGACAGTAATGAAACACTGGAGCCAATAACTGGTGGGCCATTAGCTTTAATCCTAGCTTGCACCTGGCGGGCAAGTAAAAACACACAGTGGGCTCCAAAACCCACTCATTCAGTGCTCACAAAGCTATTGACTTATCCAAGTTTCCTAGAATCAAAGGTTTCTAGCTCACTAGCCTTTTCACCTTTGCTCCCCATCTCCTTCTCTCTGCATGAACTCTGCACTAACTGGCTTTTCCCTCAGCACTCCACCATCTTGGCTGCTTCTCCTGGCCTCCTTCACGTGGCCTTTCTCTGCTCTGTCCTCTAATACTAATCTCAGGAAACGAGAGAGAGCAAGCTCCTGGTCTGCCCCACTTTATAGTGTAGATTCAAAACCTTTAATCCAATATACAAGCAAGGAAGTCTCTGATACAAAGTCACTTATCTGAACCACTAGAAAGCCCAGCGGTCATACAAAATGACCACTGTTCTATATATTATAAATTGTAATTAAAATTATTTTTGCAAAGATGTCTGCTAATTCAAACTGAATTACCCAGGGCAGGCAGCGAGGACGCCCCTTTGCTTACTGCCCCACGGGGTTTCCCCCTTCTACTTGCTTAATTGCTTAAAGTAGAGTGCAATGAAGGAAACCACTGGCGGTACATTTCTTAAGAGCCACCACTAGCTCAATAAATAAAGGTGATTTAAATAATAAAATGTTAATTCACATGTCAAAGATCTCTTTGTACACAACATTTCTTGTGTAGATCTTTCCATCATTTTTAAGCTCGCCTTGCAGAGGACCATCAATTATTTTTAATTTTACGTCCGTTCTTTCACGAACTCTTGAACAGGCAACATAAAGTTGACCGTGTCCAAATGCAGGCTCAGGTAAAAAAAAATGCCAACACGCTTAAGCGTTTGGCCCTGAGACTTATTGATGGTCATAGCAAAGGCAAGTTTTACAGGAAATTGTCTACGTCTCAATTGAAACGGCAACCCTGTTTGAGATGGAGCCAAATCAATTCTTGGAATGACATGTATTTCACCTTTAGAGGAGCCAGTCAAAGACTTAGCTATTATGACATTATTTTTCAATTGGAGAACCTCTAGTCTTGTACCATTGCAAAGACCCCTTCTGGTGTTAAGATTTCTTAACAGCATAATAATTGCTCCAATCTTTAACCTCAATTTGTGAGGTGGCATGCCAGAAGGCGGAACTATTTGAATGCCGTGGCAACTTCACCCCATTGGCTAGTACAGTTATGCAAGCAACCAATAAGCTATCGGCCACAAACAGACACTTAAGCCGCATATAATAAAGATAATGGGATTCCTCATGAGAGTGCACCACCCTACATCAAAAAGGGTGGGAGGCCTGACCTGTGGTGGCGTAGTGGGATAAAGCATCGACCTGGAACACTGAGGTCGCCAGTTCGAAACCTTGGGCTTGCCTGGTCAAGGCACATATGGGAATTGATGCTTCCTGCTCCTCCCCCTTCTCTCTCTCTCTGTCTCTCTCTCTCACTCCTCTCTCTCTAAAAAAAAAATCAATAAATAAAATATTTTTAAAAAAAGGGTGAGAAAGGCTTAGTCTTAAAACCAAGCCTTAGGCTATAAGGATCCTGCCTGCCCACAGCCCGCCCCCAACACACATTAATATAATCACGCCCATCCAAGCAAGAAGGGCAACCAATATCATTACCTGGGCAACGGGCCTCCACGTGGGCAGTGCCATCTTTAACAAAGTGAGCATAATATATTTTATCTGCCTAACACAGACCCACAAGAGAGATGGCTCTACCTTGCAGGCAGGTAGAAAGATCTGCTGTTCCCAAAGGCATTTTCAGTTCTTCCACAAACCTGATAACCTAGTGTAGCCTCTGCTGCAAACCTCCATTTATGTGGTCATTAACTTATGTAAATGCAGCCTCTGGCAGCGCTCCACCGGCCTGAATGAGGCCAGTGGCTCCGGCCTCCTCTTGCTGCTTAGCTGGGCCTTGGGCCTAAAACACTGGGTATAGGTGACTGGCATTTCTGAAACTTAACTTCTGTATTTATTATTTCTAAGCCATATTTATATGTCAGGATACTTTTTTCTTTAGGTTAGGACTTCTATGGGCAGAGCCCACCCCAGAGAATCTGTAGGTGAGGCCGAGAGTGTTTGCCTGATGATCTTGTTCCCCTTTGTCTTTGGAAGGGACAGTGAGTGGTTATATACTTTTTATATTAAATCACATATATTAGGGATTACCCATTATAGTAGCTACCATTACAATAACTAATAACAGAAACTCAAAGAATGTTGACTGAACACCTGCTATGAGACAGGCTGTTGGGCAGATAAACTATATTATGCTCACTTTGTTAAAGATGGCGCTGCCCACGTGGAAGCCCGTTGCCCAAGTGATGGCATCGGTTGCCCTTCTTGCTTAGGATGGGCATGATTATATTAATGTGTTTTGGGGGCAGACTGTGGGCAGGCAGGATCCTTGTAGCCTGGGGCTTGGTTTTGGGACTAAGCCTTTCCCACCCTTTTAGATGTGGGGTGGTACACTCTCATGAGGAATCCCATTATGCCTCAGATAAGTGACTTTGTATCAGAGACATCCTTGTTTGTATATTGGATTAAAGGTTTTGGTTCCTACACTATAAAGTGGGGCAGACTGGGAGCTTGTGCTCTCTTGGTTCCTGAGATCAGCATTAGAGAGGAAAGCAGAGAAGGCCACGTGGAGGAGGCCAGGAGAAGCAGTCAAGATGGCGGAGTGCTGAGGGAGAAGCCAGTTAGTGCAGAGTTCGTGCAGAGAGAAGATGGGGAACAGAGGTGAAAAGGCTGGTGAGCTAGAAACCTTTGATTCTAGGAAACGTGGGTAAGTCAGTAGCTTTGTGAGCACTGAATGAGTGGGTTTTGGAGCCCCGTGTGTGTTTTTACTTGCCTGCCAGGTGCAAGCTAGGATTAAAGGTCACTAGGTCTTGGCTTCATTGTTTCATTACTGTCTGTCCGAATTAGATGCAAACTGCACAGGCCAGGCGGCTGGGATGGTGGCCGTAGATACTGGCCTTACACAGGCATTATGCTAACTTGTGGGCCCTGTATTAGCTTGGGCTGTTATAACAAAATAACCACAGACTGGGTGTTTTAAACAACAGACATACATTTCTCACAGTTCTGGATGGAGTCTGGGAAGTCCGAGGTCAAGGGGCTGAGACAGAGTGTGTTCCTGGTGAGGACTCTCTCCCTGGCTTGCAGACGCCTCCTTCTTGCTGTATGTTCACGTGGTGGTGGAGAGACTGGCTCTTCCTCTTCCTACAAAGGTACTCATCCCATAGTGGAGGCTCTGCTCTCGGATACCATCTACACTTAATGCCTTCTGTAAGCCCCACCTCCCAACACCATCACAGTGGGGGTTAGGGCTTCAGCATATGATGCAGCAGGGACACAAGCCTTACATCCCCAAACGAGCTCCACCCCACAGAAGAGAGGAAGGCTTGCTGTCGTGGAACTGATATTCCAGGGCGCTTCATTTAGCCAGCGTGTGCTGTACCCACACGCACGTTGACCACGAGAGGACAAGGCCTATGTTTTTATGCACTGCATGTCCCTCCCTGCTACCTGCTACCATGTTTCTGCTATCATGTCCAGCAGCTAGTAAGTACTTGGAACTGTTGCCCGTGATTGCCTGACATTGATCCTGAGGTTACCGATCCTGGCTCCTGGGGAGGTGTGGCCTCCTGTCTTCTTCCTAAGTAGGAGAGAAAGGTGCCTTGCGAGCAAGTACACTATTGGAAATTGGCTTGATTTTTTTAATGGTCTCATAAAAAGGAGGACAAAGCCTCTAATTGCCACTATCAGAGTCAGAACACCTGCCGGTTCCAGTGCCGCCCCGCCCCCGCCCCCGCCCCCGCCCCCGCCTCCGCCCCCGCCTCCGCCTCCGCCTCCGCCTCCGCCTCCGTGAGTGCAGCATCTCTCTTCGCAGGCTGCTGCTGGGAATCTGACGGGGAAGTAAGCCCTGGCTGGGGGTGGGCAGACCCATTGTTGCTCACTGCTCACTGTGTCTGTCACTGTCTCACCTCTCCTTTTGGTGTGAGAAATCATTAGCTTTATAAATGTCTTGCTAAGCGTTTATGAAGCAGCCTCCCCAAGGGCTCAGCCTGGGGCGTTGTTCAGGGCAGCTGGGAGCAGGAAGGGCCTCACTGCCACCTACTGTGGCCTATCTCGCAGAGTGGCCTGGCTCTTTGAGCAGGTAGGAGGGTCAGAGGGTAAGAAGTTGCAGAAGCATTCAGTCATTCAGCCATTCAGTCCACAGCACCTTTTCCAAGCACAGCGGTCCATGCTGGGCACACAGCCCTGCCCTCAGAGAACTCCCCATTTGGAGGGAGACAAAGAGGTCATTGAGTGGTGGCATGATGGAGGGAGCCAGAGAAGGAGCCTGGGCAGTGGGATGGGACAGCCAGTGGGATGGGACAGCCAGTGGGGCGGACTCCCTGGTGGGAGACAGGGAGTCTTCAGATTTCTAGCTATTTCATTGCCATCTACTCCTTCTCCATGTCTTTAGAACCACTGACTGTGGCAAAATAATCACAACCACCACCACCTGTGGTCATGGCTTAGCAAGGCAGAGCTACTTCGGACTGTATAATCAGCCCCTGCTCGTGGTTACTGGTGGACAGGGGTAATCAGAGAATGAGATGCTGTAGGACAGAGCTGGCATCCCAGGTATGAGGTCCCTTCCCTTCAAGGGAATAGCTCTGGGCAGCCGCTTCCGCTTCTCTGCTGCCAGGGACACAATCTTCTTTTTCTTTTTTCTTTCTTTTCTCTCTCCCTTCCTCCCTTTCTTCCTTTTTAATCAAAGAATAGTTGGTATTCAATGCCATATTGGTTTCAGGCATACAGACAATTGCTTACATCAACCCAGCTTTCTCGCCCCCCCACCCTGTGTGTTCTCATGGTGCCCACCCTGCCCAGCTTTGCACTCTTACCCTGCGGGAGCTTGATGGGGCAGCCCCACACCTTCTTGTTCCTGGTTCGTTCCCAGCATGGCGCATCGGGCCGACACACAGAGGACATCCAGACAAAAATCACAGCCCTGCTTCCATCCTGGCTCTGGGTCTTTCCTCTCCAAATGTACCCCATCCCCTGCCCATTTCAGCTGGGCTGAGAGCCGTGAATTGGGTCGTCACCTGGGCACCGTTGAGTGAGGAGTTGCAACACACGCATGCCGCATGCTTGGGGCCCCAGCATGTGTTACGCAGGGTCCCAGCAGGGACTGGTTAAGATTCATTCATGGGATGAGGAACGCTGTGGGCACATGGTAGCCTCAAAACCCTACTTTCCTCCCATTAAGTCCTTGACAAGCCATCCAACGCACACAGTAAACAGGACAGGCTGGCCATGAGGGGCAGCGGCAAGAGGCCCCCGGAGCAGAGCCCCAGGTGAGCACTGCCCCTATCGTGGCTCACCACCCCGCCCCCGCCCCCATTCGCCCTGCTTCAGGGTTGCCATCAGTCTCCCCATCTGCCCGTTCCTTCTGGGAGAGCCGCTGCCTTGCAGAGAACAGTCTGCCGCTGTGCCCCAGAACACCTCTGCTTAGAAACGGCTCTCTGGAGGGCGTGAAGATGCGAGTCTTCCCCAGGGGCTCCGTGGTTGAGACTGACTGACAGGGCCTTGGGTGGGGGAACCCTGGGATGGGGGCAGCACTCTGGTCCTGAGGCAGCCACACTGCTCAGCCTCTCTCTCTCTCCTTCAGGCAGAGGGAGAGAGAAAAGTCTCAGCACAGACACTTGCAGAAACAGCACTGGTTTGGCCTGATCTAAATCCAGGTGCTAACTTGCGCAGTCCTGAGCACACCAGGCCGGTCTGAGGAGCTGCTGTATGGCCTCACTCTCAGGGAAGGGGGCCTGGCTGTGGAGGGATTCGGGCATGTGAGCCCACAGCTGCTGGCTCTGCCTGTCCCCACCCCAGCCAGCCACCCTCTGGGCCACCTGCAATTCTGTTCTGTGCTGTCTGATTTCTCCCAAGCGATAGCTGGGAAAGAGCTGCCGTCAGCCAGTGCACTGTCCCTGTCAGCCCAGCCCCGGGTGCAGACCTGCAGTGCCCTCTCTCAACGACTGCCCTGTCATCACCACTGCATGTTTCCTTAACTGTAGGTAATAGTTCGCTCTGGCTCCCGCAAACCTGGGCTTCGGTCACTGTCTGGTACATCTGAGCTGCGCCTGCACAAAAGCATCCAAACCCCTTTGAACCAGCCTCAGGTCTCAGCGGTAATATGGACATGATCACACTCAGCCCATGAGGGCACGACAGAGCCTGAGGTGATGTCTGTGGGGCATGTCATTTAGGGTCATGCCTCCTGCGGTGGTTACTATTGTCCACAGCTGCCTACAGGGATTTGTGGCCTCTCTCCCCCTTTCTGGGGAGCACAGGGGGATGGGATGGGGGACTCCACCTCATGGCTTACTCAGGCGTTGTAAGGGGTTACCTGAGGCCATCTTTGTGATGTGCTTACTTGGAGTTTGGGGCCCAGCAAGGACTCCGTGGTGGTAGAGGTCCCCTCAGTGTTCTACATACTCTCCCAGTACCTTCCCCCCGGACTGAAAGGCCTTCCTTCCGCCCATGTCCCTCCAGAGGCAGAGAGCTCCTTGGAGGCCAAGCCGCTCATCTTTCAGCCTCACTGCCCCCACTTTGGGGCCTGGCCCTTAGCAGTGGGTGCTCAGCCCAGCTGAGAACTCTGTTCTCACAGTCCCTGCCAGCCCCGGGACATGGAGCTTGGTCCCTAGCTGTCTTGCTACCAAACAGAGAACTGAGGCCCTTGGGGGGTTCACTCCCACATCCAGTCAGCAGGCACTTGGAAGACCTGCCAGGTGGTGGCTGGAGCAATCACAGGTGCCTGAGAGACACCGTGTGGGCGAGCCCACATATGACAGAGTCTAGCTCAGGCACCTGTTTATTTGACAAGGACTGCCTGGGCGCCCTCTCGGGGCCAGCCACTGGCTGGGAGCTAGGGTGTGACAGTGACTAAGAAAGTTTCACAGTTGGGAGTGAGGGAGGACCATCAGGGTACAGCTGTAAAGCAACTTGCCTGGTTCAAGTATGGTAAGCACAGAAGAACAAGTCCAAGGTTCCACAACAGAGAAGAGTGAAAGAACTTGACCTTGTTGGGCCTGACCAGGTAATAGTGCAGTGGATAGAGCATCACATTGGGACACAGAGGACCCAGGTTCAAAACCCAGAGGTTGCCAGCTCATCTGGTTTGAGCAAGGCTCACCAGCTTGAGCCTAAGGTCACTGGCCTGAGCAAGGGATCACTCACTCTGCTGTAGCCTCCCTCCCGCCACCACCCCCCCCCCCCAAGGCACATATGAGAAAGCAATCAATGAACAACTAAAGTGCTGCAACGAAGAATTGATGCTTCTCATCTCTCTCCTTCCTATCTGTCCCTCTCTCTGTCTTTGTCTTGACCTTGTTGGGTGTGGTCAGGGAAGGAAGACTTCCATTAGGAAGTTGGCAGAAACCCAGCCTGAGGTTGGAAGCGTTAAGAGGTGTTAATGAGTCTGAGAGAGTCCATTGAGGCTTCCAGAGGGGAGACACCTTGGCACATTTGAGGGGCTCTAAGACAGCTTGCCAGGTGCACCCAGGACTGAAGGAAAGGTGATTGAGTCAGTGTGCAGGAGGAGCGGCCCGTCTGGACCTGCCGCTCGCCGCCCCTCCCTGTAGCAGGCAGGCTTCCTCCTGACATTGCCACACTAAGCCTGGAAGGGTTGAGCTCTGAGATTCACAGCCTCTGGGTGCCCATCCTGCCCCCTTTCTCTGGAATAGGAAGGGGAAGTCCTTCATCCCTAGCGACCGTCTGTCTTCCTCTTGCCCCGCCCTCTCTACTTGTTCCTGTGCCCTCACACCCCTGAGGGTCCCCTGTCTTGGACAACTGGTATCCATTGAGTTTCTTAGTCATTTTGTAGACTACACTACTGCTGCCCCTTTCTCCCCACTCACCTGGTCGTCAGGCCCACAGCAACTGTCCTGCGTGCTGAATCCTCGGTCTTCTTAGTCCAGGACCTCTGCGTGGGAACAGGGAATGCTGACCACTTTCATCCACTGCAGAGTCCTCTCCCTTCTCCTTAGTGGGCTTCCCCACCTGGTTGTGCTGATTCTCCTTGCTTTTCTCACTTGTGCCATCAGGTTCCCACATTTGACAGGTCCATGACGTCTATTCATTGGTGACATCTCTTCCAACTTTGCTGCTGACGTCACCCTGGCCCTTGCCTCCCCCCGCCCACACTGCAGAGGCTGCACAGGCTCTCCTGTGGTGCCCCATGTCCAGATTAGTCTTTTAAAGACACCACTTGGGGAACAGCTGTCCCTCCCTTGGGCATAACCAGGCTCATTCACTCACTTTCCCCCGAACTTGGTCTGCCTCTTACTTATGCTGTTCCCAAACCTTGGAATACTCTCTACCAGGTGTCCCCAAACTATGGCCCGGCCCATAGGCCGCATGCGGCCCCTGAGGCCATTTATCTGTACCCCCTCCCCCGGAAGGGGCACCTCTTTCATTGGTGGTCAGTGAGAGGAGCACTGTATGTGGTGGCCCTCCAACGGTCTGAGGGACAGTGAACTGGCCTCCTGTGTAAAAAGTTTGGGGACCCCTGCTCTCTACCCTTTGTCACCATAGCCTACAGGGTTTCTCTTCTAGGATGAAAGATTTTTGGGGAGTGAGGGGAGAGTGTCTTTCTCAGTAGTATTCACAGCTACCCAACCAAACATTTACCAAGAGCTCTCACCATGTATCCGACCATCCAGAAATTCTTAGTGTGTTTGAGAGACAGACAGATGCAGTGAATGCCAGAGAAGCCATTCCTTCCCTGGAGGAATGACAACATAGTCTAACCTCCCTGACCGCTCACCCACCAGTGAGCCTGTACTCTGTACAGTTATTCCTGGTTCTCACCATGTCATTTTCATAACCACTCCCGATCTTATGGTTATAATAAAAAAAAAAAAGTGTTTTTCTGGAATAAAGTGAGGCTTTGAGAACTTGATATTAAACCCCGCATCCCCATAGTATCATATCTACTCTTTAAAAATAGGATCCACTAATTCCTGATAGTTTCACAGTGAAGTATGTGTTTTACATTTATTAAAGGGAATGCAGAATTACCTTGAAATAAGACCCAAAGCATGGCCCGTCTTGTAATCATGCCATGTATAATTTACAAGGAGGATGTGCTTTTATGATTCTGGGGAAACCGCTTACACAACAAAACTCTTCATTACTGTACATATTATAAATTTAAAAATTCTTTGAGAAGAATTAAAATTAAAAAACATATGGTAGCTGTCAAGTTCTCTCATTGGAGAATATTTACATCTAGACAAATGGCATGATTACATTTGCTATTTTCAAAGGCAGTTGTGTTATATAAACTCAGAGAAGTCCACTATGTGATCTGATGAATTTTGGAAATTGGCACTTGTTAATAGCTGGGCAATCCAGCTTTAGTGTAAGGGAAGGGAGGGAGCTGAGAAGAGGCCTGCTTCTGGTGCTCAGTAGTAGAAAGACTTGGACACTGAGTTTCCTCTTTCCAAACCAGGGACTCTGTGGGCAGTGGAGAGTGCAGGGACCAGGGGCTCTGTGGGCAGTGGAGAGTGCGGGGACCAGGGCCTCTGTGGGCCGTGGAGAGTGCGGGGACCAGGGGCTCTGTGGGCAGCGGAGAGTGCGGGGACCAGGGCCTCTGTGGGCAGCGGAGAGTGCAGGGACCAGGGGCTCTGTGGGCCGTGGAGAGTGCGGGGACCAGGGCCTCTGTGGGCAGTGGAGAGTGCGGGGACCAGGGCCTCTGTGGGCAGTGGAGAGTGCGGGGAACAGGGGCTCTGTGGGCAGTGGAGAGTGCGGGGACCAGGGGCTCTGTGGGCAGCGGAGAGTGCGGGGACCAGGGACTCTGTGGGCAGCGGAGAGTGCGGGGACCAGGGGCTCTGTGGGCAGTGGAGAGTGCGGGGAACAGGGGCTCTGTGGGCAGCGGAGAGTGCGGGGACCAGGGCCTCTGTGGGCCGTGGAGAGTGCGGGGACCAGGGGCTCTGTGGGCAGCGGAGAGTGCGGGGACCAGGGCCTCTGTGGGCCGTGGAGAGTGCGGGGACCAGGGGCTCTGTGGGCAATGAGTATCAGAGGTCATTGTTGGTTTAATTTGTTAAGACTTATAGTATTGCCAAAATAAAATTATAACATAATACACACACACACACACACACACACACACACACACACACACACAGCAGGTCCTTCTGTTGCAATATTGATGAGATGCCTAGGAACTTCAAGCATTAAATTAGCCTAGGTTCTCTACGGTAAGATTGGTTTTGGTAAACATGGTTTCAATCAAAGTCGCAGAGCTTATTGACAACATTAAGTGAGCACTAACTTTATATTAATTATTGAGTGGCGAGAAAAGAAAATACAGGTAAAAATACAGAAAATGTATTTTGTTAAAAAAAAACTTGTATGATTTTTTGGGTAGTGCTTTGCAACCCTTCTTTTTCACTTTGGGATAATAGTGCAGAAACACTGTTTTGAGAAATGGATTTTGATGGCTGCATAGCATTGTTACATTGTGTATTTTATCAGTTCCTCGGTTTAAATCATTTCTTTTTTTTTTTTTTTGCTAGTCTACTTGTAAAGGTCATTATACATAAATTTTATACACATCTTCGATCAGGTAAATAGTTATAATGAAATTACTAAGTCAAAGATTAGGTCTTTGAGTCCATATGGCCAATGTGTGTACCCCAAAATGTTGCACCAACTCACTCTGTCATCCCCTCAAAAAATTCTTACTTTAGTTTGTATTACACCAGTGAGGTCGAACACTTTTTCTTTTTTATGTGGCGATCGATCTTCTTTCATGAATTGCTGTCAGGTCCATTGTGTTCAGAAGTCATGTCAGCCGTCTTTACTGCTCCTGCAGTGACCTGTTGTCGTCATGATGGTCATTACACTGCACTGAGTCATCTCGGACCCCATCTTTAAATTGCCATTTGTCCAGCAGCCCATGTTTGCTGACTAAATGCTAAATGAGTCATAACGAAGTCGCCTGATGGTCTCAGGGCCAAGTGCTAATGGCTGTCAGACCAGGGGGAGGCAGGACGTTGCTTCATCTGTTCATTTAGCCTCACTCTTGCTAGTATACTTAAGTGTGCCGGGCTGTGTCTTAGGCCCTGGTTCCTGCCCTCAAGAACTGTAATCGGAAGGAGAGGTGTTTACAATATAGTGCATCTGCCAGAGCACCAAAGGAGACCCTTCAGAACACAAGTCCCCCCTTGCTCTTGACACATCCTGATGCACAGAAAGCGCACGTCACTCCACGACCTGGCAGCACGCACTTCCAGCGCACCTCCTTCTGAGCCTGCGTGCCCCTCTCTCCCTGCACGCTTCCTCTGCAGGGACTTCCAGCACCAGACAGGTCAAAATCAGCCTGTAGGAAACAAAACAAAATACCCTCTAGCAACTCTTTAAATAAGAGCTAATAAATGTGGTTTCTTCTTGGCTTCCACCTGGACCCTTAGCATGATCACTGACCTCTCTGCCAAGCCAAGCTTAGAAATCACTGCTAGAGCCTGGTGTGCAAGGACTGTGGAGCCCGGAGACCTGCAACCTAAGCCCGGTTATTGGGCTCATTACTCATCTCCTCTGGGTCTCAGCTCCTTAGTATTGAAAATGGAGGAGTAAACGTTACCTCAGCGGTGTTGTTTTAATGGTCAGTCAAGGTGGTGATTTAATCCTTTGAGTAGTACGAATGTTCATTTATGTCTTCGTGCCTCCTGACCATCCAGATTACGATTGATTCTTTTAAAAATGTGTATGGCAACTTTAAAAAAAAGGCAAATGTATGTTCTTTTTGTTTCCATAAATTGGTTATCAAACAAACATGATTTTAAGTTAATAAAACTGTAACTTGAACTAATTTCATTTTTTGAAAAAAAAAACAAAAAACTCACTCCTGGGGGTCAGCGAGCATGAAAAAATCTCACTACTCAAAGGGTTAAGGGATCTGGTGCAGAGCAGATACTAAGTAAGAGGTGTGATCATAATAACTGAAGTACAGCCAGTTGGTGATGATAAAAGGTCATGGAAGTTGGATTTTTCTTCAGCGAGCTTACCGCATTCTGATTCTGGCTGGTACTTGGTTTCCCAGATCTGAAACTTGATTTTATTCTCTCACTGAGAATGGCTTAGTTATGAAGGCACATTAACCAAGTTCTCAAGAGATGAGTGTGTAAACCAAAAACGGAATACCTTATCAAGCTGTGCTGTAGTCCAGTGATGGGGAGTGGGATCCTCGCAGAGTAGGCCAGCCCTTCTTTCCCCTAGGAGAGCCCTGTGTGAGGCGGATTACAATTGTGTAATTGTTGGGTGAGTGGGCAGTCGAGGGAGGGGACTTAGTTGAAGCTACGAAGCCAACCTTTTCACCCTTTCACCAGCTAAGATGGTTTGAAGACCTAGTCTTCTCATAGGATCGGTCTCATGTGACCATCCGTGGACCACGGTCCCATCTCCTTCAGGGAGAGCTTTGATGGGCACTGACTGAGCTGGCCTCTCAAACTCATTTCTTCTTGGTTCTGTACTGATACTTCCTGTTCTGATGGACACATCACTGACTGTGCTGTTGTCTTTAAACCAGTTGTTAATTACCACTAAGTCTTTCATTCTAGAATTGAATCTCTAGAATGTTTTGATGTGTCTAATTGCATATTTATTCCATTGTTCACCTCTCTGAGGTCAGTTTCACTTCCAGAGAGCTCTCCTGTGGGCGGGTGGGTGAGAGGTGCATATGTATACCCGCTGACTGAGCTGCAAACTTCCTGCTGGAAACTGTCACGTGGGATATGAAACCCACCCCCAGGGGTGACATCCCAACCGACACATACATTATCTCCTAGTGTCCTCACGGAGCTGGCAGCAGCCTCAAGGTCCTCCCACTGCTTAGGGGTGACAGCGAACCTGTTGGTGAGCACACTAAAGGCCACCAGCCCCTGGTGCCATGCTGGGTGTGTGAACATTCTCAGCGAGGTCCTCTATTCTGTCATTTAGAGTCAACAAGTGGTAGTGGTATGAATTACACTCCCTCTGGGATCCGCATTTTGCTCAGTGAGAGTCTAGCTGAGGTGATTTTTCTACTGCTGCGCATGGACGAGAGCATGCATCCTCTCACTCTAATTGCCTCCCATCCAGCCCTGAGGCGGTTCACCTTTCACAGAGGAGTGTCACACCTCTGATGTGGGGACAAGTCTCCTCTGACAGCTGGGCCCTCTGATGTGTCAGTTACCCTGGCTGAAAGAGGGCAGCAAAGGAGGTATGGGCACCCCAAGGCAAGAAGTCCTCTCCACTCAGCCATAGATTTCTGAGGGAAATGGGAAGTGGGCTTCCTACAGTCTGAAGGAGCCCGGAGTTTGAGGGTGATGAGCTTATTCTGCTCATGCAGCTTCAGACACCCCCTCCCTGTCATCCACCCTGTGGTCCACCCCATCGTCCTCGCCAGGTCCCTGCCCAGCAGTCTCTGCAGCTGGGCAGCCTCGGGGTCTCCCTGAGGTTTATCTCCTGCCTGCTCGTGTGCAAGGGAGAGTGAGGGGCACAGAGAGGTGGTGGGTCCTGGAGCAGGATGGGAGACCACAGCCAGTTAGACCTCTGATGAGCTGATCTGCCTGCAGAAGGATTGATGGAAGTGTCCCCATGCCTGGACAGACTTTGACCATGCCATTTCGGTCAGCCTGGAGCTGTGCTTTCCAATATGATTCCCACTAGCTGTATATTGCTATGAAAATTAATTAAAATGAGATGAAACTAAAAGTTTGATTCCTTGGTCACATTAGCCACTGATCAAGTGACCAGTGCCACCTTTGGCCAGTGGCAACCGCATTGGCTACAGAACCTTTCCACCACCACAGAAGGTTCTGTCAACACCGCCCTAGGGACTGATCAATTACTGTACGAAAGACTCCACCTCGGGGCCCCGCATTGGGTGTATACAGAGGTGGACTCAGAGCTCCTGGTGACTATGTTATTTATGAAGATTGAGGCTTGTTGGTCTCAGAAGACACGAGATCTGTGACATACACATTCCCACTAATGAGAGAATCAGATCCAAAGACAGAAGTCTTGAGGAGAAAGCTAAGCTGTAGTTTGTCAAGCAGTGTCCCAGAACCCTAGATCTCTCATTAGAAATTCCTGCCACTGTCACCTACCCAATCCCTGCCCTCTGGGGATTGGGACCTGAGTTCCAGATTTACTCATGGGAGTTCTTCAGAAAATGTAACAATCATAAAACTGAGTTTAATTTTTATTTAGAATGGAGATTTTATTCACGCAGGTGGTATTTATTGAAGGCCTATTGGGTGCCAAACAGAACCCTGACTTTTGAGCACCTCACATAGGGCATGGCACATAGTAGGCACTCAGTAAATGTCTAACAAATAGATGAATCAATTTTTCACCCTTAAAAAAACCCACTCAGCCACAGAGTCTGCTCTTCCTCGTGGCTTCCTTTGAATCCTACGGGGGCGCTCAGACCAGCAACTGGGAGGCAGTGTGGATTCATTCTGTTCTATAGGTGGTGGGACCTCAGGGCCACGGGAGCTGGTTTCCTAGGTCTACAGTTTACTGTAGTGGTATTGGCATTCTCTAGAGAAATGAAACCAATCGTGTGTGTGTGTGTGTGTGTGTACATAGGAGTGAGCAGAAGTGGATTAATAATAATAAATTAATTAAGAAATAACACAAGAATAAAATCTCTTTCACGTACTCACAACTGTAAACCTACTTTTGTCATCCTGGTATGTGTATGTGTGTCTGTGTATGTATACATATTAATATATATGTGTGTGTGTGCACATATTTATGTATAGAGAGACTGGCTGACTGATTTTAAGTACTTGGCTTATGCAGTTATGGAGGCTGAGAAGTCTAAAACCTAGAGGGTAAGCCAACAGGCTGCAGACCCACGAAGAGCTGATGTTCCAGTTTAAATCCAAAGACAGTTTTCTGGCAGAATTCCTCCTCTTTTTTTATGGGAGATCAGATCAGCCTTTTTCCTTGTCAGGCCTTCAACTAATTAGATGAGGCCCACCCACATTGTGGAGCATAATATTCTGTACTCCGAGTCTATTGATTTAAATGTTAATTCATCTAAAAAAAAAATACCTTCTAGAAACATGTAAATAATGTTTGACCAAATACCTAGGTGCCATGGCCTCACCAAGTTGACACAGTTAACCACACAGTAGTTTGGTCTCACCTGTTTGGAGAAGTTGGGATGCTGTTCTCTCCTGGTGCCCACCATGCCAAGCGTGGACATCCTCCCTTATGCTTATGTGGTCCTTACTCAGACTGGTCCTGCGCTCTTCTGTCCCACATGGGGATCAGGTGACCTGAGGCGCACAGGATGCACCTCTCGTAGATGTTCTTCTGCATGTCTTCCCACTAGTTAGCAATTGTTCTGCCATTCAAGCCAGCTTCCTTACCTATTTTTTTATGGGTTACTCCCTAAGCCCACTTTTCCTTGGCCATTAGTCCTGTGTAGGAATGCCATCTTTCCAGCTGCCTTTAGTAGTTTCTTCTTCTTCCTGCAGCTAGAAAGAAGCTCATGATGGAGTGGAAATATCACAGGTTTGGAGTCAGACAGATTTGGATCGCAGCCTTGGTTCTATCACTGGCTAGCTCTGACCTCTGTGAACCTTAGTTTCCTCATCTGTGAAATGGGATACTACCTGATCACAAAAATTAGGGGATCAGGGAATGTGCAGATACTCCAGTACTTTCAGCCTTTTGTATAGTGCATTTTCATCAATGAAATAAAAGTTGGTTTTGCATCTCATTTGCATAATTGAACAACTTTCTTTGACTTATTTGCTTTTCTGATGTTCTTATTTAATAAAAAAATCAGCCCTGGCCGGTTGGCTCAGCGGTAGAGCGTCGGCCTAGTGTGCGGAGGACCCGGGTTCGATTCCCGGCCAGGGCACACAGGAGAAGCGCCCATTTGCTTCTCCACCCCTCCGCCGCGCTTTCCTCTCTGTCTCTCTCTTCCCCTCCCGCAGCCAAGGCTCCATTGGAGCAAAGATGGCCCGGGTGCTGGGGATGGCTCTGTGGCCTCTGCCTCAGGCACTAGAGTGGCTCTGGTCGCAATATGGCGACGCCCAGGATGGGCAGAGCATCGCCCCCTGGTGGGCAGAGCGTCGCCCCATGGTGGGTGTGCCGGGTGGATCCCGATTGGGTGCATGCGGGAGTCTGTCTGACTGTCTCTCCCTGTTTCCAGCTTCAGAAAAATGAAAAAAAAAAAAATCAAATACTTCTTTTTTTCATTGCTTCATATTCATTTTGAAATATCCCCTAATTTTTGTGAGCAGTGTAGTTGTCTCATGGTACCTTCTATAGCAGTTCTTACTCAGTTTTGTAACTTCCTCTTGACTGTCCTTCTTGTATTTGAAGACAGGAATTACATTGATTTACCACCATGCAAATAGAACAGTCTTCTTAGAACAGGGGTCAGGAACCTATGACTTGTGAGCCAGATGTGGCTCTTTTGATGGCTCATCTGGCTCGCAGACAAATCTTTAATAAATAAAAATAATGTTAAAAATATAAAACATTCTCATCTATTACAATCCATTCATTTTCTACTGCTCATGTGCATGGTTGCGGTTGGCTGGAGCCAATCACAGCTGTCCTCCGGGACAACACCAAATTTTTATTGGATAATGCATAATGTACACAGGTCATTGTATGGCTTTTACGGAATCATGGCTCTCTCAGCCAAAAAGGTTTCTGACTCCTGTCTTAGAATATAATAGAGGCTTATGAAATATTTGTTAATTAAGTATTGAATGAATGAGTTGAAAGGGGTGATACAGGCAGGAATATTACTATGTAGCAAATGCAGGAAGTCCTCACTGTTGTCAAAAGGTTCTGTGACTTTAAGTAAAATGATGTAAATATAATGAAACTAAGTTTACCATAATAGATATAAAAGTATCTATAGCATTTCATCAGCGTTACAACAAAATGATGTTGGAGGAGAGGATGCTATTTGAGGACCTGCTGTACTTTAAGCGTAGCTTACTTACCTTCCTGCTACTGTTGAGTTTGCTGTTAAGGTCCTCTTTCCAGGCTTGATCTCACCTGTGCTGCCTCCAGCCATTTCTCACCTGCAGGGTCGAGATGATTGACACATCATGATGTCAGTGGCTACTCAATTTTTTTCTTTTCTCTGCCTACCTTTCTGGTTTTCCTACTTCACTTACATGTAGGTAGCTTGCTTCTTAGAACTGTTCTATACTACAACAGGAAATTAGTTTTCATGATTAGGATGTCCAAATTGTAGAGTCACAGTGCGGTAAGATAGCAGTAAGTCTGCCTTTTCTTCCATAATCTACATTAATACTTAAACATTTCTATTGGTCCAAAGTCTGGTCCAAAAACCTGATGAGATTTCATTAATCATAGTGAAGTTTCGGGATCCCAGCTTTAAATCAATGGTGTATTTAACAAGAAGTGAGCAGTCAGTTGTAACTTTTTTTCACTACACTGATGCAGTTTAGTGCTTATGGAATTTATCCGTCTGGCAGATCAGCAGCCGAACATAATTTTAATTATAGCTGTCACCCTTGGCCGCACTCCCTTACTCGGCGCCAGCCTTATCGGGTAGCGGAGGCTGTTCTGCTGGATTTTGCTGCTCAAAAGCCACAGTTTGGTTTCGTGTCATTTGAGAAACTGGTGCTTGAATTTCGGAGAAAAGCTACGTTAGTAATATAAAGTGACTTAAGAGGAAGTGTAAGCTGTACTAAGGAAGGATTCTGACAAGTGGAATCTTCTGCAGACTTCTGTACTCGCAGAGGATGCGAACGTTAATGTTAACAAGGAATACCGTATTGACACTTGCTAATTAGATCCAATTTCATCATGCCGCCTGCTGTTGGTGTGTGACTCCTACTACTGTTATTTGCAGTATGCTATGAAAGCAGTTCCTGCTGATGATACTTGGTGTTTTGGGGGGCAGCAGTCTCGTGGAAGAGCGCAGTCAGCCCTGCTGTCGTTCACCTCTGTGAGAGCAGAAAGGGTGAGCGGACCAGGTGAACGCCCCTTGGGATGACAGAGCATTGGCATTTTCTCCTGTGCTGTAATTAGGGTATTGAACCCGTCTGGGTGCGGCACCTTCCGCATTACACCTTCTCTCCTCCAAGGCACGCTCGATGCTTGTTTTCTACACTGTTCTTCTAGGCATTGTCTCGTGTATGAGTCACACTTTCCACGTCAATTATTTCTCCTACACGTTGTCTGTGTAGACTTTGAAAGTGCAGTCACTGCTAGGCTAGCGGGTCACATCCTGTCCTCAAATCCTTCCCTAGGGGGGCTGCTGAGCAGTGGCTACCGGAGATTCTTTAAAGTCTGCCCCGCAGAGGCACACTCTCTGGTGGTGGCTGGTTGGGAGTGAAATCACCCCTTCTGTTTTTACCGAGTGCTACTCTTTGCATTACAGAAATAAGTCCCTTCCCTCCAACTCAGTGAGCAAGTGCTCATGGTGCTTCTGAAGAACTTGCTACATGCCAGCCAGGGTTCTAAGCACTATGTATGTGAATTCGTTTAATTTCATCCTCATAATACCCCTGTGTGGTAGATACTTTTACTCATTCCATTCTTCAGATATAGAAATTGAGGCATTGTCCATGATCTCAGAGCCAGTATGAGGCAGAGCCGTGCTTGGAACTCGCCGCTGGGCCCCAGGGTCTGTGCACTCCGCAGTACCCTGTGCTTCCTGACTTAGCTGCTAGGCTTTGCTGTGTGTGAACCATGCCAATTTTAAGGAATGGGAGAAAAAGCAAACTCTGAAATAAAAATTGGTCCCTGACATGAGAGGTAGAGACACAGCCGTTGCGTTCTCAGCCGTGAGCTGTAGAGAGGTCTACCCAGGGCTCAGAGAGGACAGAGGGGGTCTGGGAGAGGCTGGGAGCCAGCCCTGACAGCAATATTGACACTATTAGCCTTCATTGTTTCCTGTGTACAGGATCCAATATGGTGAGAGCATATCCTTTGCTCGAAACCCTTTGAGAGACAGTAAGTTGATATCAATTCCCGGTTTTTCATCTAGGGAAATTGAGGCTCAATTAACCAGTTAACCAGGCACGCAGTTAGTTAGTGGCAAAGCTGCATTTTGAACTCGGGGTTTCTGGCATCTGTGTAGCATTCTGTATCATCTTCCCTCCGCTTACTTTAAGGGAGCTTGTTCCAGTTACCTGCTGCTGCCTAACAAACCGTCCCAGTTTTGGTGGCATAAAATAACAGCAAGTCACTCACTGCTATTGCCTGTCGAGGCTGCTGGGGTTGACTGGGCTCAGCTGGGTGGTGTGCACCAGGCCTCTCACGTGGTTGTAGTTGAGATGGTACCAGGGCTGGAGTCATACTGAAGGCATGATGTGTTTGGCACTGATGATGGCTGTCAGTACCTCCACGGGGGCTGTCGGCTGGAACAGCCGCGTGTCTCTCGGGCTTCCTCAGAGCTGATAGCCACATTCCAAGAGCAATGTTGAGAGACAGAGAGCGGGAGAGGCTGTGTCACTTGTTACGACCTAGACCCACAAGGCATCCTTTCTTCCACACTGGATTGGTTGACGCAGAGCTCTAAGTTCACGGAGGGGAAATAGAGACTCCACCTCCCTCTGTCAAGATCCTATTACAAGGAAGAATGTGTTTTGCCCATTTTTGGAAGTATGATTCCCCAATAGCCCAATAGCCTTTTCTAAGACGTTTTCCCCTCCTAGAGCTAAAATTTCTGTTTCAAAGCAGGCATTTCGATCAGCATAGATGTTTCCCTTTAAATTCACTGTGGATATAAGCTGTTTTCTCAGTGAGACTACCAAAAAAAAAAAAAAAAAAAAGTATGCCTCTTGAGCAGTACGAACCAATTGAAACTATTTTCTTCTGCATCCCAAGCCAAGTATAAATACTTCAGCCCAATTCCAGGGATGCTTAATAATTTGTGGTAGAATCATATTCTATTCTGGTAGGTTCTCGTTCCCAGAGGGCCATCGTTCCTTCGTGGTTCCTATATTGTGGTGAATAGGGTTAGAGCCAGCCCTTCCCTAATAAATGAATATTTTCAACTAGCATTTTTTTAGAACTATTCTTATCTAGTATAAAATAACTATTTTCAGCAAACATTTCCCAGGGCTTATACCTCAGTGAATAATGGATCAGCCTGGCAAATGGACATCCCGGGTTCAATTCCCAGTCAGGGCACCAAAGAGAAGAGACCATCTGCTTCTCTCCCCTACCCTCTCCCCCTTCTCACCCTATTCCCATCCCACTAGATTAGTTTGAGCATAGGCCCTGGATGCTGAGGATGGCTTGATTCGTCCAAATGCATCAGCCTCAGGCACTGAGGATAGCTTGGTTGATTCGATCATTGGCCCCAGATGGGGGTTGTTGAGTAGATCCCGGTTGGGGTGCATGCGAGAGTCTGTCTCACTGTTTCCCCTCCTCTCACTTGGAAAAGGGAATAAAACTAAAATAATCATTTTCATCTATGAAACACACAAAAGGGATTAACAGGAAACAATACAAAAAGCACCAGGGTATCAGCAACTGACCATTGCCATTAACTTTGAAGTCACCTACTCCCACTTTGAGGTAAGCATTAATCCAGACTCTTGCATTTGTTATGACATTAATTTCCTTTATAGTTTGGCACATATTTGCATCCTTGGTGAAATTTTGTTTAGTTTTGCTTGTTTTAGAACATTTTTGTAGTTGGAACCATACTACAGTCTTGCACTCACTGCTGTGGTCTCAAGATTGATCTCTGCTAGCTGGACGTCAGTCAATTCACTGTGCTATAGTGTTCAACACTGTAAGCAATAACATCCTACTGTTTGATGGACGTTTCTTCTTTCCACTTTCTAAATCATCAACAATGCTGTGTTAACATTCTTATGCAGGTCTCCAGAAATACATGGGCAAAGGTTTTCCCAGGGCTTATACCTAGGAATGAAATTGCTGAGGAATAATAAATGCTTGCTTTCAACTTTATTAGAATTGCCAAGTTACGTTCCACAGTGATTGTTCCGTTTACACTGTACCGTCAGTATGTGAATGCTCTGCTTCTTTCACATCCCGCCTGGCACCTCTTCTCTGTGGATTTTTTAAACTTTAACCAACCTAGTGTACTTTAAATAGTGTCTAATTGTGGTTTTCTTTGGGATTTAGGAACATCTTTTCTTATATGTATTGGTCATTAAATTTCTGTTCAAGTCTTTTGTTGGTTTTTGTATTGAGGTATCTTTATCTTATTCACTTATGGGAGTATTATTCTTCTATTCTGGGTACAACCTTTCTTCTGTTAGGTGTTCCAGCTGTCCCCTCCCAGGCTGTGGGATGCTGCATTTTACTCTCTTTGTGGTGCCTTTTACTATGTTGAGATTGTTAATTTAATATTGCCCAATTTATCACACTTCTGGGTCTTACTTAAAACATCCTTTCCTACCTTGAAGTCATAAATACAGTCTGATAGTTGCTTCTGAATGCTTTTTATACCGTTTCTGTGCTTGTTTAAGTGTAGGATACGCCTGGACGGACTTTGTGTTAACAAGGGCATACATGTTGAGGACTGCTGTCCTGATGGACTCTTGTCGTTGTGCCTTGACTCTTTATTTTAGTATTTCTTATGCTTTAAATTTTGATAATTAAGAATTCTGATGTTAAAATTCCAATATTTCTGATACTGTAGCTACATCAGCTTTCTCAGTGAGCGATCCAGATATATTGTTTTTAAAAATCTTTTTTGCATTCAACCTTTATCTTTCAGTTTAGTTGTCTGTTAATAGCAAATACCTGGGGTTAGTTTTTCATTGTGTTACAATCTTGATCTTAACTAAAGCATTCAACCCACATATATTTATGGTAATTCCACTCCTCTTATTAATATTTTCTTTTTATTTGTTTTTGCCTTTGTCTTGTTCCTTATTCTATCCTTTGTTTCTTCTTGGAATTAATTTTTCTGATTTTATTTTTTGTCTGTCAGTTTGAAGCTCGCCCCTCTATTGCTATTCTATTAGCGACGGACGCAGAGGTTTTGGCGTGCACACTTTGACCCTTAGAGTCTGAGTCTGAGTGGCGCCTGTGCCCTCCTCCCAGGCTGACAGGGAAGAACCAGGGCACTTTTGCTCTAACACACACACTTTGGGTGGTTTGTGTTTGAGTTCTCTATTCATTTAACTTCCAAGGTGTCGTCATCATTTTATCTGCCAATTTCACTTCCAGAGTTCTGTCTGGAGCTACTTCCCTTCTGTCTGAAGTCTGACCTTGGGAAATTCCTGTCATGAGAGTCAACGGCATAGCAAACTGTCTTGGTTTTTGTTTGTCTCCTAGTGTCTTTCTTTTATTCGAAGAACAACCTGGGCAAATAGCAGTTATTGAAGATACAAAAAGTAACAAGTCACATGATGTTTTCATAGCATTGTTTATGACACATGAAAAGAGTAAGAAACCTGCATGTCTAAGAGAAGCGAGTTGGTTTATTATACAATTACACCCATATGACATATTACACAGTCATAAATCACCATGTTTTTAAAGATGATAAGATAGCATAGGGTCAGGATCACACATAATAGTAAGTAAAAAAGAAACATACCAAACTACATGTACAATACAGTACACACACTCATATAAACCGCTGCTAAGGCCCTGGTCGATTGACTCAGTGGTAGAGCGTTGCCTGGCGTGTGGAAGTTCCAGGTTCAGTTACTGGTCAAGGCACACAGGAGAAGTGTCCATCTGCTTCTCCACACCTCCTTGTTCTCTCTGTGTCTCTCTTTCTTACTCTCTTCCCCTCCTGCAGCTATGGCTTGAATCGTTTGAGTGCATCGGCCCTGGGTGCTGAGGATGGCTCTCTAGAGCCTCTGCCTCGGGTACTAAAAGTAGTTCAGTTGAAGGTATGGCCCCAGGTGCGCAGAGTATCGCCCCCAGACAAGGGTTGCTCAGTGGATCCTGGTCTGGGCACATGTGGCAGTCTATCTCCCTTCCTCTCACTTGGAAAAAAAGAAGAAAAAAAATAAACAGCTGATAAAATTAGGAAAATAGAGAAAAAACTAAAACTATTTTGCTTCTCAAATGTTGAAGTGCCAGGTAATTCTTTCATTTCTATACTGCTCAGTATTTTATTAGCTTTCTGCAAAAGCAAGTGTAGCATTTATAAATAGAAGTCAGTTATTTGTTTTGTTTTTTATAAATTTTTATTAATGTTAATGGGATGACATTAATATTTCAGGGTACATATATTCAAAGAAAACATGTCTAGGTTATCTTGTCATTAAATTATGTTGCATACCCCTCACCCAGAGTCAGATTGTCCTCCGTCACTCTCTATCTAGTTTTCTCTGTGCCCCTCCCCCTCCCCCTAACTCTCTCCCTCCCTCCCTCCTGCATCCGCCCTCCCCCCACCCCTGGTAACGACTGCTCTCTTGTCCATGTCTCTTAGTCTCGTTTTTATGTTCCACCAATGTATGGAATCATGTAGTTCTTGTTTTTTTCTGATTTACTTATTTCACTCCGTATAATGTTATCAAGATCCCACCATTTTGCTGTAAATGATCTGATGTCATCATTTCTAATGGCTGAGTAGTATTCCATAGTGTATATGTGCCACATCTTCTTTATCCAGTCTTCTATTGAAGGGCTTTTTGGTTGTTTCCATGTCTTGGCCACTGTGAACAGTGCTGCAATGAACATGGGGCTACATGTGTCTTCACGTATCAATGATTCTGAGGTTTTGGGGTATATACCCAGTAGAGGGATTGCTGGGTCATAAGGTAGTTCTATTTGCAGTTTTTTGAGGAACCACCATACTTTCCTCCATAATGGTTGTACTACTTTACATTCCCACCAACAGTGTATGAGGGTTCCTTTTTCTCCACAGCCTCTCCAACATTTGCTATTACCCGTCTTGTTGATAATAGCTAATCTAACAGGGGTGAGGTGGTATCTCATTGTAGTTTTGATTTGCATTTCTCTAATAACTAATGAAGCTGAGCATCTTTTCATATATCCGTTGGCCATTTGTATTTCTTCCTGGGAGAAGTGTCTGTTCATGTCCTCTTCCCATTTTTTTATTGGATTGTTTGTTTGTTTGTTGTTGAGTTTTATGAGTTCTTTGTAAATTTTGGATATTAGGCCCTTATCTGAGCTGTTGTTTGAAAATATCATTTCCCATTTAGTTGGCTGTCTGTTTATTTTGATATCAGTTTCTCTTGCTGAGCAAAAACTTCTTAGTCTGATGTAGTCCCATTCATTTATCTTTGCCTTCACTTCTCTTGCCATTGGAGTCAAGTTCATAAAATGTTCTTTAAAACCCAGGTCCATGATTTTAGTACCTATGTCTTCTTCTATGTACTTTATTGTTTCAGATCTTATATTTAGGTCTTTGATCCATTTTGAATTAATTTTAGTACACGGGGACAGGCTGTAGTCGAGTTTCATTCTTTTGCATGTGGCTTTCAGGTTTTCCCAACACCATTTGTTGAAGAGGCTTTCTTTTCTCCATTTTGTGTTGTTGGCCCCTTTATCAAAGATTATTTGACCATAAATATGTGGTTTTATTTCTGGGCTTTCTATTCTGTTCCATTGGTCTGAGTGTCTATTTTTCTGCCAATACCATGCAGTTTTGATTATTGTGGCCCTATAATATAGTTTAAAGTCAGGTATTGTAATGCTCCCAGCTTCATTCTTTTTCCTTAGGATTGCTTTGGCTATTCAGGGTTTTTTATAGTTCCATATAAATCTTATGATTTTTTGTTCCATTTCTTTAAAAAACGTCATTGGAAGTTTGATGGGAATTGCATTAAATTTATATATTACTTTGGGTAATATGGCCATTTTAATTATATTTATTCTTCCTATCCAAGAACAAGGAATATTTTTCCATCTCATTGTATCTTTTTCGATTTCCCTTAACAATGCCTTGTAGTTTTCTTTATATAGGTCCTTTATATTCTTTGTTATGTTTATTCCTAGGTATTTTATTTTTTTTGTTGCAATCGTGAAGGGGATTATTTTTTTGAGTTCGTTTTCTAATATTTCATTGTTGGCATATAGAAAGGCTATGGACTTTTGTATGTTAATTTTGTATCCTGCGACCTTACTGTATTGCTTTATTGTTTCTAGTAATCTTTTTGTGGAGTCCTTTGGGTTTTCGATGTATAGGATCATATCATCAGCAAAAAGTGATAGCTTTACTTCTTCTTTTCTGATATGGATGCCTTTTATTTCTTTGTCTTGTCTGATTGCTCTGGCCAGAACTTCTAGCACTCTTATTTAAATAAGAGTGGAGAGAGTGGACCACCCTGTCTTGTTCCTGATTTAAGGTGGAAAGTCCTCAGTTTTACGCCATTTAATATGATGTTGGCTGATGGTTTATCATATATGGCCTTTATCATGTTGAGATATTTTCCTTCTATACCCATTTTGTTGAGGGTCTTAAACATAAAATTGTGTTGTATTTTATCGAAAGCCTTTTCTGCGTCTATTGATAAGATCATGTGGTTTTTCTTCTTTGTTTTGTTGATATGGTGTATTACGTTAACCGTTTTACGTATGTTGAACCATCCTTGAGATTCTGGGATGAATCCCACTTGATCATGATGTATTATTTTTTTAATATGTTGTTGTATTCGATTTGCCAGTATTTTGTTTAGTATTTTAGCATCTGTATTCATTAGAGATATTGGTCTGTAGTTTTCTTTCTTTGTGCCATCCTTTCCAGGTTTTGGTATGAGGGTTATGTTGGCCTCATAAAATGTGTTTGGAAGTATTGCTTCTTCTTCAATTTTTTGGAAGACTTTGAGTAGAATAGGAACCAAGTCTTCTTTGAATGTTTGATAGAATTCACTAGTATAACCGTCTGGGCCTGGACTTTTATTTTGGGGGAGGTTTTTAATAGTTTTTTCTATTTCCTCCCTGCTGATTGGTCTGTTTAGGCTTTCTGCTTCTTCATGACTTAGTTTAGGAAGGTTGTATTGTTCTAGGAATTTATCCATTTCTTCTAGATTGTTGTATTTGGTGGCATATAGTTTTTCATAGTATTCTACAATAATTCTTTGTATATCTATGATGTCTGTGGTGATCTCTCCTCTTTCATTTTGGATTTTATTTATTTGAGTCCTGTGTCTTTTTTCCTTGGTGAGTCTTGCCAAGGGTTTGTCAATTTTGTTGATCTTTTCAAAGAACCAGCTCCTTGTTTTATTGATTTTTTCTATAGTTTTTCTGTTCTCTATTTCATTTATTTCTGCTCTGATTTTTATTATCTCCTTTCTTCAGCTGGTTTTGGGTTGTCTTCTTCTTTTTCTAGTTCCTTAAGGTGTGCAGTTAAGTGGTTTACTTCGGCTCTCTCTTGTTTGTTCATATAGGCCTGAAGTGATATGAACTTTTCTCTTATTACTGCTTTTGCTGAATCCCAGAGATTCTGATATGTCGTATTGTCATTTTCATTTGTCTGTATATATCTTTTGATCTCTGCGCTTATTTCTTCTTTGACCCATTCATTTTTTAGAAGTATGTTGTTTAGTTTCCACAATTTTGTGGGTTTTCCCCCCTCTTTTTTACAGTTGAATTCAAGGCTTTATGATCAGAGAATATGCTTGGTACAATTTCAATTTTTCTAAATTTGCTGATATTGTCTTTGTGGCCCAACATATGATCAATTCTTGAGAATGTTCCATGTACACTAGAGAAAAATGTATACTCTGTCGCTTTGGGATGAAGTGTCCTGTAGATGTCTATCATATCCAGGTGTTGTAGTATTTCGTTTAAGGCCACTATATCTTTATTGATTCTCTGTTTGGATGACCGATCTAGAACTGTCAGTGGTGTATTGAGGTCTCCAAGTATGATTGTATTTTTGTCAGTTTTTGTTTTAAGGTCAATAAGTAGCTGTCTTATATATTTTGGTGCTCCTTGGTTTGGTGCATATATATTAAGGATTGTTATGTCTTCTTGATTCAGTGTCCCCTTAATCATTATGAAATGACCATTTTTGTCTCTGAGTTCTTTTTCTGTCTTGTAGTCAGCATTATCAGATATGAGTATTGCTACACCTGCTTTTTTTGGGGTGTTGTTTGCTTGGAGTATTGTTTTCCAGCCCTTCACTTTGAATTTATTTTTATCCTTGTTGCTTAGATGAGTTTCTTGTAGGCAGCATACAGCTGGATTTTCTTTTTTAATCCATTCTGCTACTCTGTGTCTTTTTATTGGTAAGTTTAATCCATTTACATTTAGTGTAATTATTGACACTTGTGGGTTCCCTATTGCCATTTTATAAATTGCTTTCTGTTAGTTTTGTATCTTGTTTGATTCTTCTCTTTTGTTTTTCTATCATTTGTTTTTGTTTGTTTGTGTTCCATACTTCTTTCCTCTGTTGCTACCTCTTTTAAGTCAAGTGTTTTTGTGGTGGTTTTTTCAAGGGTGGTTACCATTAAGTAATGAAAAGGGTACCTACCATATTCATTGTAGTACCTTTTCTTATGAGTATTTCTGCGCTTCATCATCCTTTGCTACTGTTAATCTTCATCTTTTCTCCCCTTTTTTTTTCTTTTGTTGTCACAGTTTAAGTTTGGTTTTATTGTTTTCTTGGTGGAGCTGTTACTTGTGGTTTTGTTTTCTTTTGTTCTTTGAATCTGGTTGGAAAACCCCCTTTAGTATTTCCTGGAGTGGGGGCTTTCTGATGATAAATTCTCTCATCTTTTCTGTATTTGTGAATGTTTTTATATCTCCTTCGTACTTGAAGGATAGCTTTGATGGGTATAGTATTCTTGGCTGAAAGTTCCTCTCTTTCAGGGCTTTAAATATTGGGGTCCACTCTCTTCTAGCTTGTAGAGTTTCTGCTGAGAAATCTGATGATAATCTAATAAGTCTTCCTTTATATGTTGTATTCTTCTTTTCCCTGGCTGCCTTGAGAATTTTTTCTTTGTCATTGGTTTGTGTCATCTTCATTATGATGTGCCTTGGAGTGGGTTTGTTGGGGTTAAGAAAACTCGGTGTTCTGTTTGCTTCTTGAATTTGAGGCTTTAGTTCTTTCCACAGGCTTGGGAAGTTCTCGTCTATTATTTGTTTGAGTATATTCTCCATTCCATTTTCTTTCTCTTCTTCCTCTGATATACCTATTATTCTTATGTTATTCTTTCTGATGGAGTCAGACAATTCCTGTAGGGCTCTCTCGTTTTTTATTATTTTTGAGTCTCTTTCTTCTTCTCTCTGTTGTGCCTCAAGTTGCTTGTCTTCTATTTCACTAATCCTATCTTCTATCTGGGCTATTCTATTAGCTAAGCTTGTTAACCTTGTTTTTCAGCTCGTGAATTGAGTTTTTCATTTCTGTTTGATTTGTTTTTATAGTTTCAATTTCCTTGGTAATATATTCTTTGTGATCGTTGAGTTGTTTTCTGATCTCCCTAAATTGCCTTTCTGTGTTTTCTTGTATATCTCTGAGTATTTTTAAGATTTCTATTTTAAATTCTCTGTCATTTGGCTCCAAGGCTTCCAATATGTTAAATCTTTTCTCCATAGATTTTTCCACATCTATTTGTGTTATCTCTCTATCTTTTGTATCCATAATATTCGATTTCCTTTTTCTTATTGGCATCTGAAGGTGGTCTTGTTGATAGTGTTAATTAGAATTAATAAAGAATAAAAAGGAAAAAAAAAGGAAAACACTCCACACACAAAAAAAGTAATAATTTATTATTTCTTTCTTTTTTCTTTCTTCTCTTCCCCTCCTCTCACCTCCTTAGGGAAATATCGTGATGACCTGTGAATTATATTATGCTAAATGGAACAAAAACTGCCTATAACGGAGGGCCTGATTTGGGGTGAAGAGTTCAAGGGGCAAAAAAGGGAGTACGAACCTACTAAATGCAAAACAAACAAACAAACAAAAAAGGAGAAAATCTTAGACAAGCATAAAATGATTTGCTTGTAAATGATGGTCGACTAAGAGATATAATGAGAGGGATAAGAGGGAAACAGAAAAAAGGAGAGAAAAAATAACAATATTTAAAGAAGAAAAAAATAAAAATAATAACTAAAAATCTGTTGTAATAAGTGGAGCGAAGACTAAATACAATGGAAACTTTGGGTTGGGAGGAATGCTAGTGAGTTAAAAAGCAATGTAAAAAGTACCCAAAATGCCACAAAAACAAACAAATAAGGGAAAACCAAGAACAAAAGCAGAAAAAAAAAGAACAAAAAACCCCCAAAAAAACGAGTCCCAAATTAAATAATTTGTTTGTGATTGAGGATTGAATGGGAGGAAAAGTAAAAGGAGAAAAGAAGAAACGAATAGAAAGGAAAAAATAAGAAAAAGGGAGAAACGAAGGAAGAAAAAATGGAAAGGAAAAGAATCAAAAACAAAAAACAAAAAAAAAAACAAAAGGGGAGAAAGTGAGAGTTAAGGGTTTTGGAGTGTAACCCTACAGGAGAGTAAGGATGAAGAAAAGAAATAAAATGTAACACTCATGGGTAGTGTAGTTCAAGAAAAGGGTAGCATAAGATGGGCAGAGAATAAAAGGACCGAGGTGGAGGAAATACAAATAATAATAAAGGCAATAAGAAAGAAGAAAGAAACAACAACAACAAAGAATTAGTGGAACAAGTTATAAAGTCTGTGGATTTTTCTTGATTTTGAGAGGTTAACTTCTTCCTTTTTCTTTTCTCTCCCTCTTCCTGGTCGGTGACTCTCTACCCCAGGTTCTGCCCCTGTGTCACGCTTAGGTAGGGATTTGCAGTTGATGGGATTCTATGGCAATGTCATATAATTGGCTTTAGTCTCGCTGGTAGTCAAGGCTTGTTGGCGTTTGCAGAGTCCAACAATGAGAGAGTTTGCTTTCCTGGAGTCTCTCTCCTAGTCTCCCCTTCCTGAATTAGCAGCCTGGTGATCCAGCTATGAGGCTGCCACTGCTTCTGTCTGGGGAGTAAGAGGCTCAAAGAGCTGGGAAATCTCCACTCAATCCTCACTCAGTGCAAGGCTCTGGGTAAGGCTCTGGCAGTCAGAACCTCCAGCGTAACCAGGTGGGGCTGGGAGTCAATTTTTGTCAAGGTGACTGTTCAGCGCCTACCATTCAGTTGGACCACTCAACCCAGGCTTTCCACACTTTGTAGCTTGTTTTGGCTGGGAAGAAGATGCACTATTCGCTGCTTGCTTTATAGATCTTAATATCTGCCAAGTCCCTCTTGTTAGGTATATCCCTGAATAAGGAGGCTCTGTCAATCAGAAGTTGCCCCCGCCCCTTTAGCGAAAGGTGCTGAAAAATATCATGCCTCTTATCTTGGATCGTTGAACTGGGAGAGATCTTATCAATTAGAGCCCCGTGGGTGCTCAGATTTCGTGGGTTAAGCTAATTTCAGTGATTGGATCCACAGCTGTGCTCCAGAAAGTATTTCAGGCTGCCTGCGCGCCCCTCCCCCAACGCTTGATTGTTAGCTTGAATTGCTGGCTGAGGTGCCCCGCCCACGGAGAGAATCTCCCGACTAGGAAAGACAGGCTTGGCACCCCTCCCGGACCACGGCATGGGGGGGGGGGCGCACTCGGTTTCCCAGTGCATGCCGGTGGCCTGGACTCTCCGGACCACAGCACGGGGCGTGCGCGCGGTTTTTCAGGGCAGGCCAGCTGCCGCTCCCCGAGTGTGGGTGGGCAGCTGCACGTGTGGGTTGACTCACCACAGGCGTACTCCCTCCTCGGCAACAGTCCTTTCACTTTCAGTGTATGTGTGGAACTCCGGAATGCTCCGAGGATAAATTTTTCTGTTTCTAGTTGATAAATTTGTTGAGATTTTGGGGAGATCTATCGGACGCGCTGTTCATGGCGCCATTTCCGTGACGTCACTCCAGTTATTTGTTTTTTAAATTACCCATAATCAAAATGATTTTCAGGGAGATTGGATCATTTTCTCTCACCTTCCACCCCAGCAGTGTATGAGTAGCAGTTATCTTCTTAATGTTTGCCAATTTTGTATTCTAGTATTTCATTATTATTTTCATTTACATTTTTTTGATTAGTATTGAATTCGACTGATTTTTAGAGGGGTGTGTTTATTGGCCATCTACATGTCTTCTTTCATAGAGTATTTGTTCATGTCCTTTGCCGATTTTTTAATTACATTCTTCATGGTTTCCTATTGATTTGAAATAACTCTGTATATATGAAGAATATTGACTCTGCCTTTTTTCAAACTGTCTCCCAACTAGTCTTTTGAACAGCATTTATAAGTAACTTGGCTATTTGTAATATTTCATTTTAAAACTGATTCAGGTATACATTTTTTAAAAAAAGGGAAGAGAATAATGAAAAATAGAACAAAATATCCATTCAGAAAGATTCTTTTTTTATAAATAAATTTTTATTAATGTTAATGGGGTGACATCAATAAATCAGGGTACATATATTCAAAGAAAACATGTCCAGGTTATCTTGTCATTCAATTATGTTGCATACTCATCACCCAAAGTCAGATTGTCCTCCGTCACCCTCTATCTAGTTTTCTTTGTGCCCCTCTCCCTCCCCCTTCCCCTCTTCCTCCTTTCCTCCTGCACCGCCCCCCCATAACCACCACACTCTTGTCCATGTCTCTGAGTCTCATTTTTATGTCCCACCAATGTATGGAATCATGTAGTTCTTGTTTTTTTCTGATTTACTTATTTCACTCTGTATAATGTTATCAAGATCCCACCATTTTGTTGTAAATGATCCGATGTCATCATTTCTTATGCTGAGTAGTATTCCACAGTGTATATGTGCCACATCTTCTTTATCCAGTCTTCTATTGAAGGGCTTTTTGGTTGTTTCCATGTCTTGGCCACTGTGAACAATGCTGCAATGAACATGGGGCTGCATGTGTCTTTACATATCAATGTTTCTGAGTTTTGGGGGTATATACCCAGTAGAGGGATTTCTGGGTCATAAGGTAGTTCTATTTTCAGTTTTTTGAGGAACCACCATACTCAGAAAGATTCTAATATACATTCAGATGACAAGGCGAGAACAAGTAAATAAATACACCTCTAAAAAGAAGCTACAGAAAAACCTAAGGAGAGGAGATGAGTGTTCCTTTAGTAGTAGTAGTCAACCTGGTCCCTACTGCCCACTAGTGTGCGTTCCACCTTTTATGGTGGGCAGTAGCAGAGTAACCAAAGTATAAATAAAAAGATAGCTTTAACTATAGTAAGTTGTTTTATAAAGATTTATTCTGCCAAACTTAGCGAAAATCCAACATGAAGTACTTGGTAAATAATTATTATTATATGCTTTAAATTGCTGTAACTCTACTTTATAAATTTTATAAAGTTACTTCCCTACTTTATAAATCACCATTACTGTGGAACCGGTGGGCGGTTAGAAAATTTTACTATTAACAGAGATACAGAAGTGGGCGGTAGGTATAAAAAGGTTGACTACCCCTGCTCTAGACAGACAGCTGTCACAGGGGATGTGAGCTGGCAGGCTGGGTGAAAGGTGAAGGGATTAAGCAAAGAAAAAAGAAACACAGACACAGACAACAGGGTGGGGGTTACAAGTGGGAAAGGACTGGAGGGAGGTGGAAGAGGGTCAAGGGGGGATTAGTGGTGACAGAGGAGACATGAGTTGGGGTGGTGAACACAGTACAGTATACAGGTGACATGCAGAACTGTACACTTGAAATCTTTCTAATTGATTAACCAATGTCACCCCAATGAATTCAATTAAAAAATATCTCGAGGGAACTTGATAACATTATACGGAGTGAAATAAGTAAATCAGAAAAAAAACAAGAACTATATGATTCCATACATTGGTGGAACATAAAAACGAGACTAAGAGACATGGACAAGAGTGTGGTGGTTACCAGGGGTGGGGGGAGGGAGGACATGGGAGGGAGGGAGGGAGAGAGTTAGGGGGAGGGGAAGGGGCACAGAGAACTAGATAGAGGGTGGCGGAGGACAATCTGACTTTGGGTGAGGGGTATGCAACATAATTTAATGACAAAATAACCTAGACATGTTTTCTTTGAATATATGTACCCTGATTTATTAATGTCATCCCATTACCATTAATAAAAATTTATAAAAAAAAATATATCTCGAAAGGCTTGCTTTTGGATATGCAAAGACAGGCCTTGAACAGTGTAAGGTGAAGTCCAAAGCTAAAGCTGTCTTGCAGAGTGAAAAGATATGTGGGTTTGCCCCTGGAGAGAGGGGTTCTGGGAGAGAGAAGGGCCTGGCTACAGAGGCAGTGGGCAGAACAAGGAGAAAGTGGCCACTGAGAAATTTCCCATTATGGGGGTTTTGGAAATTCTTGAGAAAAACAAGGTGTGGGTTTCCACATTAACTACTGGTAATAAAACATTTCCTCTGGGCCAGGCCATGTGCTTGGGCTGGGACTCTGATAATGAGACAGAGAGACAAGACCTCTGTTCTTGTGTACTTTATGTTCTGGAAACAGGGCTACTAATAATAGCTTTCATTTTTACAGACTTAATGTGTGTGAAGAACTGTTCTCAGTTCTTTATATAGATTAGCTCCTTTACTCCTCAACCATCTTGTAAGTTCCTTATTTTAAAGATGCAAAACTTTTTTTGAAAAGAACCAAGTTAAATAACTTGCCTAAACCCCCTTAGCTAATAAACTATAAGGCTGGGGTTAGAACCTGTGTTGTCTGCCTCTAGGGTTTGTCAGTAAATGCAATTACAGGTTATAGTGAACAGTAGGAAAGGCATATGCAGGGAGGTTTGGTGGAGAATAATAACTGGGAAGGATCCACTTTCAACTGATTGTTCCCAGAAGGCCTTTCTCAGGAGGTAACATTTAAAGTGAAACTTAAAGGGTAGAAATGAGACATATCTAAGTTGAAGAGAATACTTCCTTATTATCCCTTTAAATAACAAGTTGGCCATACACAACAGCCTTGAGGGCAATGAGGCTTTGAAGTGGTGGCAAAAAGGCCCTCCTCACAAAGAAAGAGGCTGTGCAAAGGAGGTAGGCCGGGAAATGGAGAAGGCACTGACAGGACCAGCCTTGAGGCAGGCTCACTTTGCTAAGAAACATTCTAGGGCAGCGATTTTCCAAAGGCGTGCGGCAAGAATTTTTAAAACATGCAATACCTGACTATTTAGTCAAGGCTACTGATCTCTTTTCCTTCATATTTTCAAATTTAAAAAATGACAACAGCTACTCCTGGTTGGTTGACTCAGTAATAGAGCATGGGCCCAGAGTGTGGATGTCCCAGGTTTGATTCCTAGTCAGGGCACACAGGAGAAGCAACCATCTGCTTCGCCACCCCTCCCCTTCTCTTTTTCTCTCTTCTCCTCCTGAAGCCATGGATAGATTTGTTGGTGCACATTGGCCCCTGTTGCTGAGGATGGCTCTGTGGAGCCTCCACCTCAGGCACTAAAAATAGCTCAGTTGCAAGCATGGCCCCAGATGGGCAAAGCATCAGTCCCAGACAAGGGTTGCTAGGTGGATTCCCGTTGGGGCACATGTGGGAATCAGTCTCTCAATCTCCTTTCCTCTTACTTGGAAAAGAAGGAAAAAATGACAATAGCCAATACAGCAATAGCCATGTGGTGTGAATGCCCTGTCATGAACCGTAAATATATAGGTCATATAATAGAGTTGCATCTTATTGGTCATGTCACATAATAAGGTTGCATCTGATTGGTTCTTCTTGGTACCAGAAATCCTTATATACAAGTATAGGCACCTGAGTTTTTTTTTTATTTAATTTTAATTTTTTTTTGTGTGTGGCAGAGACAGAGTCAGAAAGAGGGACAGATAGGGACAGACAGACAGGAAAGGAGAGAGATGAGAAACATCAGTTCTGTTCTTCATTGTGGCTCCTTAGTTGTTCATTGACTGATTTCTCATATGTGCCTGGACCAGGGGGCTACAGCGGACCGAATGACCCCTTGCTTGAGCCAGCAACCTTGGGCTCAAGCTGGTGAGCCTTGCTCAAACCAGATGAGCCCATGCTCAAGCTGGCTACCTCGGGGTCTCGAACCTGGATCCTCCACATCCCAGTCCAATGCTCTATCCACTGCACCACTGCCTGGTCAGGCTAGGTACCTGAATTTTTTAAAAAGTTACTTTAGACCAGTGGTAGTCAACCTGGTCCCTATTGCCCAGGAGTGGGCGTTCCAGCTTTCATGGTGGGCAGCAGCGGAGCAACCAAAATATAAATAAAAAGATAGATTTAAATATAGTAAGTTTTTTTATAAAGATTTATTTTGCCAAACTTAGCGAAAATCGACATAAAGTACTTGGTAAGTAATTATTATTATATACTTTAACTTGCTGTAACTCTGCTTTATATATTTTATAAAGTAAAGTTACTTCCCTACTTTATAAATCACCATTACTGTGGATCTGGTGGGCGGTTAGAAAATTTTACTGCTAACAGAGATACAAAAGTGGGCAGTAGGTATAAAAAGGTTGACTCTCCCTGCTTTAGAGTTTTAACTGACAGGAGGTGATGGAGGTCATTTGTCTCAGCAGTTGCCCCTCCCTGGATCCATACATTATTCTATGTGTGTGACAGGTTATCATTATACCTTTCTCAGGATTATGATTATTGAGGATCACAATAAGGTATATACTAGAGGGAGTGAACTTGAGAGGCGATGAAGGCGAGTTACAGTTCTATGCAAGGTAAGCATTTCTGCAGCTCATAGTGAGAATTAACCTGGGCAGCTTGCCGGCATCTCCGGAAGTCCTAAGGTTTGGACTGTGTCCATTTCTTCCTCTACATCACCTGAGCAGTCTTCACCCTGCAGTCCTCAATACCACAGGGTAACTCTTTTCTCTTCCAGGCAGAGTTTCTTCACTTTGGCACTCCCGACATTTTGGATCAGATGGTTCTTTGTCATGGGAACTATCCCTGACAAGGCAGGATATTAGCAGCATCCCTGGCCTCTGCCCACTAGATGCTAGGAGTGCTGTTACAGATGTTACAGCCAGAGTGTCGCAGGCTTTCCCACTGTCCCTTGATAAATGCCTCTAGTTGGGAACTACTGTTCTAGGCTAAAGCTTGGCACTGTGTGGTGAAAGCTAGAGGTTTCATTTACTGGTTTTGGGGGTCTTGAGATGAGTTGTGATTTGAAGAAGCTTCAGGTTCAGCTTGTTTTGATGAAACTTTTGATGGGATTGTGACTGGCTGACTACAGTTCTCTCTTCTACAGTAAGGGGCTATGACAGGTCTTTATTTATTTATTATTTTTATTTCGTGTATCTAGGAGGGTTTTTTGTTTTGTTCTGTTGCTTAATCCCTTCACTTTTTATACTCAGCCTCTAATCCCCAACCCTTGGACAGCTGTCAGTCTGTTCTCTGTATCTATGAGTCTGTTTCTATTATATTTTTTAATTTTGTTCATTAGACTTCACAAATAAGTAAAATCATATGGTATCTGTCTTCCTCTGACTGGTTTATTTCACTTAGCATAATGCTCTCCAGATCCATCCATGCTGTCACAAAGGGTAATGTTTCCTTCTTTTTTATGTCTGAGTAGTATTCCACTGTGTAAATGTACCACAGATTTTTTATCCACTCATCTACTGATGGGCACTTGGGTGTTTTCAGATTTTGGCTATTGTAAATAATGCTGCAATAAACTTAGGAGGCATGTATTATTTTGAATCAGTGTTTGGATATATTCCCAGAAGTGGAATTGCAGGGTCATAAAACAGTTCCATTTTTTAAGTTTTGAGGAAACTTCATACTGTTTTCCACAATGACTGCACCAATCTGCATTCCCACCAACAGGGGTTCCCTTTTCTCTGCATCCTTGCCACTTGTTATTTTTTCATTTATTAATGGTAGTCATTCTGACAGGTATGAAGTTATATCTCAGTGTGGTTTTAATTTACATATTTTTGATGATTAGTGACATTGAGCATCTTATTGAGGTTTGAATGAGAGGAGATGTAAAGGAGAAAGGAAGAAACTAATATAGAGGGAGAAAAGAAAGAGAAAGAGAGAAAAAAAGAGGGAACCACTAAAAGAAGAAAAAAGAAAAAGGAGAGAGAGAGAGAGAGAGTTAAGGGTTTTGGAGTGCAATCCTCATAGAGAGAAAGGAAGAGGAAAGAAAAGATAATGGGAGATGCAACACTTATGGGTAGTGTAGTTCAAGGAGAGGAGAGAGAAGACCGGCAGAGAGTTAATCGGCCAAATTGGAGGAGGAAAAAAATATCAAGAATGAAGATAAGAGAAACAAATGAACAAATATAATAAAATGGGATAGGTTATAAAGTCTGCAGATTATTCTTGATTTTGAGAGGTTATCTTCTTGCTTTTTCTTTTCTCTCCCTCTTCCTGGTCGGTGACTCTTTACCCCGGGTTCTGCCCCTTTGGCACGCTCAGGTAGAGGTTTGCAGTTGATAAGTCTCTATGGCGATGTCATGTATTGTGCTTCAGTCTTGTTGGCAGTCGAGGCTCATTAGCATTTATCGGCTCCAACAGTGAGAGAGTCCGTGTTCCTGGAGCCTCTCTCCTAGTCTTTCCTTCCTCAATTAGTAGCCTGATAATCCAGCTATGGGGTTGCTGCTGCCTCTGCCTGGATAGTAAGAGGCTCAAAGAGCTGGCAACTCCCCACTCTATTTCCACTCAGCACAGGGCTCTGGGTAAGGCTCAGTCAGTCAGAGCTGCTAGCATAATCAGGTGGGCTTTCCGCCCACTCAAAGACCTCTGGCTCTGCCACTCTGTCCGGTAACACAGGCGGGCGCCCACTCTCGGGGCGCTTGGAGGAAACTCTCGCTCACTATCTGCACGCGCAGACCAGGATATCCGGCCGGCAGTCTCACGCTCTGAGTGAAACCCCCAACCGCATGGAAAAGTTCCAGCTTTGGAATCGGCTCTCGCTCCGTCCCCGTGCACGGCTTTTGCAAGGCGCTGGGGCGGCCCGAGATTCCACTTTGGCCCACACAAAGGCCCCTGACTCTGCCTCTCTGTGCGATAACACGGGCGCGCACTGCCGAGGCACTCGGAGGAATCTCTCGCTCGCTATCTGCGCGTGCAGACCAGGATATCAGACCGGCCACGTTTCCCTCTGAGTGAAACCCCCACCAGCACGGAAAAGTTCCACCACTGGAATTAGTTCTCGCTCCCTCCCGTGCGCGGCTTTCCCAAGGCGCTGGGGCAGCCCGAGATTCCGCTTTTGGCCCACACAAAAGCCCCTGACTCTGCCTCTCTGTGTGATAACATGGGCGCGCACTGCCAAGGCACTCGGAGGAATCTCTCGCTATTTGCTCGCGCAGACCAGGATATCAGACCAGCGGCCTCACCCTCTGAGTGAAACCCCCTCCCGCACGGAAAAGTTCCAGCATTGGAATTAGTTCTCATTCCCTCCCCATGCACAGCTCCCCCAGGGCGCTGGGGCAGCTTGGAGATTCCACTTTCAGCCCACACAAATGCCTCTGACTCTGCCTCTCTGTGGGGTAACACGGGCACCCACTCCCAGGGCTTTGGAAGAAATCTCTCGCCCACTATCTGCGCGCGCCGACCAGGAGATCGGGTAAAATGACTGCCCCGCTTGTCTTTCTTTGTCTGGGTTTGGCGTGAGTGTTATCTTGTATTGCCCGGGAACAGTTTTTCCTCGGCTTGGATTTCCGTGCCACAACCTGGTTTGGCTGTTTGTGCTGCGGCCTGGATCTATTCACCCCCTTTGCCCGCCTCAGTTTCTATATTCACAGATCCCAGAGAAAGCCGCCCTGTTTAGGTTAGTGAGGAAGGCGGAGCATTTCTTACTCCCTAATTCCTTCGGGGTTTGGTTATATATTTAGCCAATTTTTCGCTTGACCATACCTTCAGGTGTATTGCGAAACATCTGGAGGCTCCAAGGATAGGTTTTTCTGTTTCTGGTTGAAGATCTTGTTGAGTTTTGGGGGAGATTTATCGGTATCGCTTCCTACCCTGCCATTACTCTGACGTCATCTCGAGCATCTTTTCATGTCTGTTGGCCACCTGAATGCCCTCTTTGGAGAAATGTCTATTCAGGTCCATTGCCCATTTTTTAATTGGATTGTTTGGAGGGTGTTTTTGGTGTTGAGTTTTATAAATTCTTTATGAATTTTGGATATTAACCTCTTACCAGATGTATCATTGGCGAGTATGTTCTCCCATTCAGTGGTTGTCTTTTCATTTTGTTGATGGTTTCCCTTGCTGCGCAAAAATGATTTAGTTTGATGTAGTCCCATTTGTTTATTTTTTTCTTTTGTTTCCCTTGCCTGAGGTGATTCATCAGAAATAATACTGCTGTGAGAAATATCCAAGATTTTACCACTTATGTTTTCTTCTACAATTTTTATGGTTTTGAGTGTTACATTTAAGTCTTTAACCCATTTTGAGTTTATTCTTGTGTATGGTATAAGAAGTGGTTTAGTTTCATTTTTATTTTGCACATATCTGTCCAATTTTTCCAGCACCATTTATTGAATATACCAGTGTTTATCAACTACCTGGATGCCAAAAATTTTGTGCTAGTCTACAAGAGTTAACCACCTGATGTTGTATGAGGATTATAGACCCAGTGATTTTAGTTGAATTTGCCTATGTTCAGGGTGATTTCTGCTGTAGCAGTCCCCAAAGTTATTCTTCTATTACTGGTCACCCAGTGTTAAAAGGTTAAAAACCACCGGAATAAACTTTCTTTACCCCATTGTATGTTCTTGCCTCCTTCATTGAATAGTAATTGATTGTAAAGGTGTGGGATTATTTCTGGACTTTCTATTCTGTTCCATTGATCTATGTGTCTGTTTTTATGCCAGTACCATGCTGTTTGGATCGTCTTATAGTATAGTTTGATATAAAGAGGCATGATTTCTCCAACTTTGTTCTTCTTAAGATTGCTGTGACCATTTGAGGTCTCTGTGGTTCCATATAAGTTTTTGGAATATTTGTTCTAGTTCTGTGAAATACACCACTGGTATCTTGTTAGGAATTGCATTGAATTTATAAATTGCTTTGAGTAGTATGGGCATTTTAATAGTGTTCATCCTTCCTATCCATGAATATAGTATATGCTTCCACTTATTTGTATCTTCTTCTTCAGTTTCTGTCTTCAGTGTCTTATAATTTTCTGAGTGTAGGTCTTTTACATCCTTGGTTAAATTTATTCCTGTTTTTTGTTATTGTTGTTATGTTTTTTGATGCAATTATAAATGGAATTGTTTTCTTGGCTTCCCTTTCTGATAGTTCATTATTGGTGTATAAAAATGCAGCTGATTTCTGGATATTTATTTTGTATCCTGCTACTTTACTGAATTCGTTTATCAGTTCTAGCAGTTTTTGGGTGGAATGTTTAGGGTTCTCAATATACAGTATCATGTCATCTGCAAATAATAAGTTTTACTCCTCCCTTTCCAATTTGAATGTTTTTTATTTCTTCTTCTTGTCTGATTGCTATGGCTAGGAAGTTGAACAAGAGTGGTAGAAACAGACATATCTGTATTGTTCCTGATCCTAAGGGGACTGCTTTTAGTTTTTGCCCATTGAGTCTGATGTAAGTTTGTCTTATATGGCTTTTATTATGTTGAGGTATGTTCCCTCTATTTCCACTTTGGTAAGAGTTTTTATCGTAAATGGGTGCTGGATTTAGATGCTTTTCCTGAGTCTATTGATATGATCATGTGATTTTTGTCCTTCATTTTGTTTACGTGATATCTATGAGTTTGCAAAATTATACCAAACCTGTATTCCCAGAATAAATCCCACTTGATCATGGTAAATGATCTTCTTAATGTATTGCTTGGTCTGGTTTACTAATAGTATGCAGGACTTTTAATGAACATACACCTTTCATTTTTTTACTCACTTTTATTAGCACTTTATTTCTTTTGTTGCTTTGATGTATGCAGAGTCCTCCTTTATTCATATTCTAATAATTGGCCCTGTTAATTGTTCTTACCTTAAGCCCTTAATCCATGTGAAACTTAAATTAATGTGTGTTGTGAGGTGAGACTTTAACTTTTTCTTATTTCTTTTTAAATAAAAAGCAATGAGGCCATTGGTTGAATAGTTCCATTATGATGTTCTGTAATACATTAGCTAAGTTGTAACTTTCACACACTCATATATTGTTTCTTGATTCTGTCTAAAATTTTTTATAATATTATCAGGCTTTCTTCTCTTTTTTTTTAAGTGGAAGGAGGAGAGATAGTGAAACAGACTGCTGCATGCACCCTGATCAGATCCACCCAGCAACCCCTGTCTGGGGCCAATGCACAAATCAACCAAGCTATTTTTAGTACCTGAGGTTGACCCACTTGAACCAACCGAGCTACTGGCTGCAGGAGGGGAAAAGTGAGAGAAGGAGGAGAAGAAGGAGGGGGAGATAAGCAGATGGTCAGTTCTGCTGTGTGCCCTAACTGGGAATTAAACCTAGGACATCCATATACCAGGCCAACACTCTATCCACTGAGCCAACCAGCCAGAGCCTTATCATGCATTTTTAAAAATTATTAAAATGAAGAGGCTCCTTAGAGATAATTTTTACACACACACACACACACACACACGTGCGCGCACGCGCACACACACACACACACACACACACAGAGAGCTAGGTTTTTGGAATAATAAATAGTATCTAGATCCAAGTTTTCCTTTCTGACTTTTTAAACCATTTAAATGTTTCCCTTGGCATTTGGCTCAGAAAAGAACTGAGATTGGCAGCCTCAGCCTCAGAATTGGTCACCAGCAGCAGCTTTGTATTAAGCCCCTACAACATCAGAAGAGAAACAGAAAAACATAATGCTATCTGTAACTGCTGGGTCTCTGTGGTCTAGTAGAGAGACACCGCAGAACCGGAAGTTGCACGTGCTTCCTCCTCTGGTCCATGCTGTTTCCCTCCCTGCCCGGGTGCCGAGGGCCGGCCCTGACACAGGCAGCAGGAGCCTGAGAGCACCGGTCACAGGCTAGCGCATACAGGGCACTGGGGTATGAGCTCCTCCTTCCTGGCCCTGCACTCAGAGCAGGAGAGAAAAACTCCCTGTGCCGTGTGGTTTAGGGCCTTGTGGACCTGCCAGGTTGCATCCCAGAGGTGCTTGGAAACAGGACTGGTTCAGTATCTGTGCCCACACTAAGTCTCCTAGATTCCGTCACGGACTCTCAGGCAGTCTCACAGTATTGCCTACATGGGGCCACCTTGGGCTGGTTGTTCTGATTCTGATGTCCTCCTTTGGTTTGGGTCCTGGGCAGCCTCATTTGGTGCCTGAGCAGTGTTTCCTTTGCCTGACTTTGAACCCTGAGGTTGGTAGGTTGGCTTCTTTCCAGAAGTCTAGAAAAGCATACCAGACTCCTGTGGTCAAAACTGTGTAGACACCAGTTGGTATTAAGGTGACTTAATTTACCCAAATTCTTCTAACCTTGGTTCTGCTTTTTGTATAAACTCATTTGCCACCAATTTCTAAGCCTGCTTATTTTGGAAATACTGTTTGACTTTGAGCTTATGAGGGTATTGTCTGTTCAGTCTTCATTTGTGAGGCTAAGTGAGGCAGGGGCTGGGTATCTGAGGACTACTGGACTTAACCCAGTGGTGCTGAGCTCAAGTGTGAGGCATTGCCTAACCATCACTTAACCTCATGACTGTGGGCAGTACTGCTCTGCCAGTAGCCACGTGGGGACATCTCAGAGCTCACCAGGAGAGCGTGTAGCCTGTGAGTGATGCTCACGTCCGCAGCCGCCCCTGGACAGGTGTGCCAGGTGTTCTCTTAGTGGACTGGCTCTGCTGCACGAAGTCTGTATCCAGATCCCATAACCCTTCTCACTGGATGCACTCTCCCTCTCAGCGGTGACATTAGTCAGACTAACTGCAGCCATTTCAATAACAGTATCCTTCAGACTCTAAATCTTGGGTCCAGGATATGGAAGTGTCCCCTCATTCCCCTCCAGTGACATGAGAAACAGGGTCATTGTGTGTCTGTGTCCCTTCTCCCCCTTGCTCCAGAGTGCAAACCACACACATGGCCCAGAACCATCTGTTCCTTGGTGTGTGAGCACAGAGAGTGGATGGAACTTTGCCCCTTTGTGATCTCTTACAAAGACTATACTTTCAGGGATCATTTCCATAGTTTGTGATCTCTTACAAAGACTATACTTTCAGGTATCATTTCCATAGTTTGTGATCTCTTACAAAGACTATACTTTCAGGGATCATTTCTATAGTTTGTGATCTCTTACAAAGACTATACTTTCAGGGATCATTTCTATAGTTTGTGATCTCTTACAAAGACTATACTTTCAGGGATCATTTCCATAGTTTGTGATCTCTTACAAAGACTATACTTTCAGGGATCATTTCCATAGTTTGTGATCTCTTACAAAGACTATACTTTCAGGGATCATTTCTATAGTTTGTGATCTCTTACAAAGACTATACTTTCAGGGATCATTTCTATAGTTTGTGATCTCTTACAAAGACTATACTTTCAGGGATCATTTCTATAGTTTGTGATCTCTTACATTTGCATCTGCAAACAACTTAAACAGACCCCATTTTCCTTCCCCACTGAGACCTTGCAAAGGGGCGATGGTATCAGACCCAGGGCCTCCGAGGGCCCTGCGTGTTGTCCCTAGCAGGCCTTCAGGCTCCTTCAGGAAGGGAGGGGCCGCTCTTCTGGGTGGGAGCCTGAGCCTGAGCGTTACTGACACTGGCATCCCGTCCCTGCTGTGCGCTTTACAAAGCAGACCCACCTCTCTTCCCCAGGACTCTTCCGCAGCTGCGTGAGCACTTCTTGGTGAAAGTGGGAAAATGAGTCTTTCAGAATTGACTTTCACTCAAAGAGACTTTTTTGAATCAGCCCCAGCCTGATTTCATGGGGTCATGTTCCTCCATCATGGGGAGGTCACCTGCAAACGAACCCGGCCTTGTCCTCCCCACCGGCTTTTTTGGCAAGACTCTCACTGCGCACAGGATAGCTACCATCAGGGAAACGGGGGTTTTCACAGGATTAAAGAAGGAAAATTAATGAAAGATGATGTTTTCTGACCCTCTTAGAGTTTGTTCTTCTCAGGGCTTTTATTGCTTAAGATAGAAAATTGGACTGGCGAGTCTGAGGCATGCACGTACGTAGCCCGTTATGGGTGTCAGGCTCCTGCGTCTGACACAGAGGCCCATCTCCAGACAGAACGCAGACTGCGCAGGGTCTCTCCTTCCCTCTGTCCTGCTTACTTGCTTATTGCGGACAACTAGACAGCATCAGCAGGCCAAAGAAGAATCAACGACAAAGATTCTCCTGTATCACAGAGCCATTATGAACCTTTTATTGCATGTCCCCCGCCTCTGTCTCTCCCCACCTGTCTGCACGGTCCACGTCACGTCACGTCACAGAGAGCAAACCATGGATTCTCTGCTATTCTTTTCTGTTCACTTGTAAACATTCTGTGTGTCATATTATCTTTGCCATACTTTTTAATGGCTTCTCAGTTTTCTGGCATATTTATGAACCATAATTTAATCCCTATCACTTTTGCTTCTAAGTTTGTTTGTTTGTTTGTTTTCAGTGTTATAAGCATTGTAGTTGTTGAGGTAATAGTGCAGCTGGATCTCTGCAGCCATCTGCGCTTGATCCTCTTCCATCTCATATAAACTCTACTACAGGGCCATGATTTTCAGGGTGCGCCCCTTGTCCCGAGACAGAATCTTAAGTGGAGCTAGCTCCTGAGCCACCAGTGCCATGTTCCTAATTACCAGGTGGACTGTTTTAGAGGCTGGAGTCAGACAGCCTTGGTGCAAACCCTGCTGCTGAATATTTTGTTGAGTTTGAGTAGTTGACATAAATTCTCCAAGCCTCAGTCTCCACAGCTCTAAAAGTGAATAATAATAGTTCCTGCCTCAGAGTTGTTGTGAGGATTGAGAAATCTATAACTCGGAATCGTGTGTGTCTGTATGTGGGGTGGGGTGGGGTGGGGGGTGTTGGGAGGGAGGGACGGAGAGAGGGAGGGAGGAGAAAGAACATATTGGGTCCAGAGACCAGCACGACTTCTGCACACCCAAGATGCTCCCTTCCCGGCCCCGCCTCATTTTCTAGCGAATGGAGAATTCTCTGACCATGGGGATGGCTTGCCACACAGTGAGACTGCAGGCCACAGCAGGACACACATGGCTGTGGCTATGACCTGGATGTGAATCCCAGCTCTACCGTTTATTAGTTTGACCTACACGTGAGCTGTAACTTCATCCTGGCTCACAAACTGGGGTGTGGACATTAGTGAATCTCATGCCTCCCAGAGAGCTGGGGTGACACCTCAGTGAGCTCATGCTTTTGTATGGCACCTGTCATATAACATGCACTCAGTGGCATCCAGAGAAAAGTCCCATAACCCCTTTAACTTCAGTTTCTACATACTAAGATAGAAATAATAATGACTCCGAATGAGCTACCACCCAGATGAAATGGAGGCAGAGTGCTAACATGTTTCTTGGCAATCGTGGGTACTCACTATTTGGCAGCTCGTGGGCATAGTATCACTACTGGTGTCAGTACTGATGACCACAACACAAGCTGAGCTGCCCTGGTGCCACCTGTCATCTCTCACAGCCTGCAGTTGCTGTCCCGCACAGAGAGAGGCCCCTGGATGCCACGCCTGCTGACTAATGAACTGCCTCTTGCTGGTCTGCAGACTGAGAACCCTCATGCCCAGGACTCTTACCTGGCCCATCCGGGAGTTCTAACATCCACAGCGCTGGCGTGTACAGTTGCCCTTGGCAGAGAGAGGGATACTTACAATTACATTTCAGTCAATTTCTTACTGATGAGATATTGAAAGGGATTGAGGCAGCAGGTCTTAGTGGAGCATGGAACAGGTGATATAATAGGGATGCTGTACCTATTGTAGTGTTTTTGAGCTCAGGGTAGACCTAGAATTCCTCCTCGAGGTTGAAGCAGAGAAACGTATGCCAGGAAATTGTGTGAAGTGTTGAGGAATCACAGTGGGGCTGAGTTTGAAATGAGGTTACACCATGAATTCACTCTTAAGGCACATAGTGGCTGTTATTCTTTGAGGTCCTTAGAGACACCTTAATACCACTTAAAATTAGGCCTGTTCAAATCCTGCTCAGCCCACCCCATGCTCCATGTTGTAAGCCATTATTCTCCACTCGTATTCAAGTCCAACTATTCTTACAAACCAATAATTCTATATTCCTTTCAGAATATCTCTATTCACTAAAGTTTCCTGGGAAGGCACCTTTGTTTTATTCAATGCTCTGAAGTGTGAAGCCTACATAATTTGCTAAATGCATCATGTTTACATATGCATAAGCCAGTTACCTCCAAATCACCATCTCCTGCTTGCACTATTGGCTGAATGCTAAAAGAAAATGAAGCTTAATTTTCTGTAAGCAGCAGCCCATGGTTTCCAAATAAGCTCACGGAAACAGAGATAAACTAAATTATTTACTGGTAACCATCCAGACAGCAGCGAAGCCAGTGCTGAGACAAGCCAGGTGTGCAGAGTCGTTCTAGCATCCCTCACTCAATATGCACAGAACAGGAAATGACATCCCAGGTGGCGGCTGGAGGAGATCTGAGGAGTTAGCAGGGAGGCTAGAGCCTGCCTGTACACCCCACGGGCCTGGTCTCAGCCCTGGAACCCTGAACTCAGAGCTGCCAGGCCTTCTGGTAATTCCCTTCCTTGGGCAGGGGGAGGGGGGCTCAGCATGATGTCTGTCCAGAATTAGGCCATCCTTCCCATAAGCACTTCAGCGCGGGTGGCAGGAGGAGCATGGACTGGAATCATTTGGTATGAGGGAGGTTTAAATGCCATAGGTGGCATTTAAATTGGAGGCGAGAATGGGCGAGGTCCCTAACCTGCCCAGGTGTTCTCATATGTGAAGTGCAGAAAGCAGGGTCACCTGCCAGGCGCCCGAGCCTTCTGAGACAGTATGTGTCTATACAATCAGCTTCAGAGTCGGCAACACGTGTTTGTCCCTGCCTCTTCCCCACCCAAGGTTGGTCTTAAGGCTGGAAGTTATTTGTCTCGGTGCTGGGTGCTGGTGATCACTACTCTACCATCCTCAAAGGTCACTCTCTTCCATGACCTGTTTGCCATGTCCATTCTTGGTGTGCTTACTGCATTCTTACTTAGCTCAAAGCATTCGTATTATTTTCTTTGTGTCTCTGCAAGCCTATATCGGTGCCTACTTTGAACCCTCACTCTGCCAGGAACTGGGGGCAGGTGCAGATGTGACCACTGCTGAATCCTTGTTGCATCAGTCCAGAGTCCAGAGGGACAATGGGTTGTGTGTGACATAGCACAGAAAAGTGGGACTGCAAATAGAGGACCCTAGGACACCCCCGGAGGCAGTAGTCCAATCTTCCTGGGCAGGTGTTGAGAGGAGCCCACAGACGAACACATCTGAACCGAGCCTTGGTCCTCTAGGAAAGAGCATTCTGGAAGAGCAAATGGCTCAGGTCTTCACTGTTAAAATTCTACCACCTATTTGTATGTGTGTGTGTGTGTAGGGGGGTGTTCTCATTTTGCTAAGAAGGAGACAAGAGTCTGAGCAGCAGGCCAGGGCGGCTGTGTCTCAATCACCTCTGCGTCCCCAGAGTGTCTGACTCAGCGCTGGAATTGGACTTGGACCTGTCCAAGGTCATGAGGCAGGGTGGAGAACAGCACATAGACTGCATTGATTAAAAAGTCCCAGGTTTAGGGATTATTTTTCCCCTTTGGCTTAGAAAGCGAAGCGTTAGCATGTAGCATTAGAACTGATGGGTTGGTGGACAAAAGGTCTCCTGAGGCCAGGGCACCGACGGCCTCCAGCCTGCGGGCCTCGCAGGACCTGCCCTGCACCTGTTCCTTCATTTGTTCCTTTGCTGATTCATTTAACAAACAACTGGCCGCCTGTGATTTGGGCCCTGAGTTCAGTGCCAAGGACACCTGAGCGAGTGAGACACAGGGTCCCTATATTCAAGGAGCATGTGGTTTAGTGGGGAGACACACAAGGGCACACTTAAATTTTAAAAGAGGTTTACATTCGTATTACAGCCAAAAAGTGCCAACAGGAACACAGGCACTTTTCCTCACATCCTTGTCCACCATCTGTTCAGCTCCCACCTTCTGCAAGACAGAAGCCATTGTTAGCAGCTTTCTGTAGCTCCTTGGAGAGGTTCTTGCTGCACAAAGAAGTGAATATAAACACAGGCTATTGTCCCCCACTGCCCCTTAACACAGATAATAGCACATGATACGCACTGTTCTGCGCTTTGCTTTTTTCACTTAATATATCTTGGTGATCCTGGCATATCATAGAAATAGCTGTAGAGTTTTCCATTGTGTAGATGTACTATAACTGATTTAACTATGGACATTTGAATTAATGCAGCCTTTTGTTATTTCAAATAGTGGACTTATATATGTTACTTCTAATGTGTGTATGTGTGTATTTGTAGATTATAATTTTGGAGTCAAAATACTGAACAGTCTTTCTGAGTCCCTTTGCCATTGTTATGTCTCTTGCAGTCTACATGGAGTTAGGTCTTCCTCTGTGACCCTGTCTGAAAATTAAATCTGACTCTTTTAAGAGCTGAATTTCAACCCATTGAGATTTATTGATGTAAAAAAAAATTGCACTTGGTTCTATCAGCTCTATTATTTCTGTTGTTTTCCTTTATGTTATTTCCCCACTGTGTGTTCTGCTTTTTTGTAAGGGGGAGAGGAGGGTATGTGTGTGCATGTGTGAAATTCTTCATATTCCGGGAGTTTATCACTTTAAACAGTGCTAAAATGGATATGATTCTTTTCCTTCCCCTTTCTCTTCCCCTTTTTCGATTTCCCCTCCCTATCTTCTATCACTTAATACAATTGCCATCTCAGGGTCTACCTTTGTTCTATAAAATATATTCATTCTTCTGTTATTTGATTTGTCACCTTTTCATGCTTTTACCTAACTCTCAAACTCCTGTACCTAAGGCACCTGGCAGACCTGTCCTAACTGCATCTTCCCTTCCCCTCCTTTCTGTTTTTTTTTGTTTTTGTTTTTTTTTTGGTAGCTGTATCGTTTCTTCCTTGTCAGAGCATGTGGTATTTGCATTCTTACCTGCCACCGTAATCGCTGCCTCTGGTTGTTCATAAACAGATGCATTTCAAAGTCATCTCTACAGCTGGCTGCAACGAGCCCTCCCGTAGTTCCTCTGCAGGGCTCCCGGGAAAAATCTCCCCGAGTCCCTGTGTTCAAAACCACTCTCCCGTACTATTTATCCCTCAAAGGTAACTCAGGAGGATACAGCAATTTGGGTTCAACTTCCTTTTCTTGGCTACCTTACAGATATAGCCTGACTAGGGTTTGAATATTGCTATTTTGAAATCTGAGGGCAGCCTGATTACTTTTTTTCTCTCATAAATTACATGGATGTCTTTTCTGTTCCTCTGTCAAGTATTCCTTTACTTTTAAGATTCAGTAACTTCATTACGATGGGTCTCCATGTGGGCCATCTCTGGCTAACACCCGCCACCTCAGGGTATTGATTTGACTCTTCTTTTGCTGCAGGAATGGTCTAGCGCAGTGGTTGGCAAACTCATCAGTCAACAGAGCCAAATATCAACAGTACAACGATTGAAATTTCTTTTGAGAGCCAAATTCTTTAAACTTAAACTATATAGGTAGGTACATTGTTATTAACTGAATTAGGGTACTCCTAAGCTGGCCTTTGCTAAACACTCAAGGGGCCAAAGAGCCGCATGTGGCTCGTGAGATGCGGTTTGCCAACCAATGGTCTAGCGAATTACATTTCAATAAATGTCCTGTTCAGTTGTTTCCTTTTGTTTCTTCAGTTATGCTCATGCAGGATGGCCTCTGCCTCTTTTCTGGAGCTGTCACTCACTCCCTAATCCGTTGTAATTCTTTCTTTATTTCCCTTCATGTTGCCCACACATCTCATTTCTGGCATCCTCTGTCTTGCCAGGCTTTCCACAGTGTCTGTTCTGTAGGGTGCTTTCCTAATTTGCCTTCATTTTAATGATGATCTTTTTTTTTTACTTTGTTTTATTTCTTTCTTGGGATCAGCAAGCTCACAAGCCATCTCCTCCAGTGTCTCTTCATCCCCTCTCTGTGTCCTTATATATTACTATTGTCTTTCTTCAAATGCAACTGTTTCATTTTAATCCAGGCTGTTATCCTTGGTCCACATTTTCACCGTTTTCATTTTTCTGCTGAGCGTCCTGTGGTAAGTTTTGCCACACAATATTTTCCTTCATAAATATATATTAATCAAAGTGCCAGCATCTTAAAAAAATATATTACTGTAAGAAGTTAGACTTTACTGGCCTACCCATTGAAAAGGGAGCCCTGTGGATGAAAGGGGTGGAAGCCGTCTGTCTTTGTACACGTCACAGTCCAAGAGCACTCTGTTCCAGTGCATCAACAGTGACAGAGGGCAGAGGGCTTCCTGCTAAAATGGCTGCTCTGTGCTGTCCATCTATTCTGTTTCTATGAAACCGATCAGGTCCAAAAGGATAGGTTTTTAGGAAAGACCTTAGTATGGACCATTCTAGGTTGATTTTTCCTGACTAAGAGTATGCCTTCTCAATGAGTCAATTCAGTTCTCAACTATAGAGTGTTTCTAGAAATAGAAGTAATAATAGCTACTATTTCATCAGTCCCCCACCTGTCCTGAGGCGCCTACCAATGCTAACTGTAGGTGAGAAGAGTGGTCGTCATTAGCTGAGGGCCTGCATTAGCTGAGGGCCTGCTAAGTCTGCCTGGTCAGGAGCTGCTTCAGTAAAGCCGACGTTTTCTCTGCTCATGATTCCAGGCTTCCCACGCAGGGAACCACCTCCCCACTGTCCCGGAAACACAAAGCTGGAGAGTGCATTTCTAACCAGTATTTTGCATATTCAGTAATTCTTTTTACCCTGGTGTGTTGAAAGGCTGTGGATTTCAACAGCAGCTGTAATAACTTACTTCATCTAGCTAACCTCTTGCTCTAGATTATTCCAGGGACACATAAGTGTTCCTCCACTAATGCATGTTTAGAAATGTTGTGCTGGTTCCGAATGCATTTCTTTTTCCAAATGAAGGATTATCATTACAATCAAGGGAACCATTCAAGTCTCCTCCAATCAGGTTACTAAGAATAGTCTTAATGAGTCTACTAGGGAAATGTGTGCATCTTCACTTGCAGGTTGTACCATTAATTGGTTTAACTCATCTTCCTCCAAGTTTAATGACAATATTTTAAGCTCATTCAAAGATTCCTTTTTAAGAGGGACTTCATTAGGAAGTGTTCTGAGTAAAGAGGCCCTAATGCCTTTGCTTGCGCCTGTTTTTACAGAAAATAATGCATTCTCTGAGGATAAGAGAACATGCATATGTATCGACAATTTAGGACTGAAAAAGTAAAAACCAAAACTACCTACAGGAACAATTTAACTCGAGCAGGAGTAACCTTCAGGAAGCCCGAGTGTCTGCCAGTAACACTGCTCAGGGCTGCAGCTTAGGCCCCATCAGCCTCTGGAGTCCGTGCTCCCAGGCCCTGAGGCCCCTCAGAGAAAAAGGGGCCTGTTGGTTTTTGAAAGCTTAGTCTTCACAATAAATCCTCTCTGCAACTCTGTGTGGTTTATACTGTCATTATCCCCACTTTACAGATGAAAAACAGAGGCTTAGAGCAGAGCACTGGTTCATGTGAGAAACGTGTGCCCTTGGGAGCAGGATGCAAACCTGGGCTGCGACCCACAGTCTGAGCGCTGACACAGCACCTGGGGGTTAGTGGGGTGGGGGGCGTGGTTCTGACCCCCACGCCCCAGCGTACAGGGACGAGGGAGGAGTGCAGGTGAGGCACGTGTGTGTGTGCGCGCGCGCGTGCGTGTGTGTGCATGCGCGTGTGCACGCGCAAGCATGCAGATCAGTGAACTTCACATAGGGGGTGAAGTTTTTCCACTTACTATTGTAGACCTTGAAAATGTCATCTAACCCCCTCTGAAAAACAAGAGAAGAGTCGTCCCTCACTGATTCGCTTCAGGCAGCCGTTCCTGTGAAGATACCATGTGCTTGACCTAGATTCCCTCGCTTTTCCCCTTAGTGGGTCACTAAGTGCTTTTTCCCTCGGCACCGCCCTCTGTCCGCAACACAAGCAATCCCAGCCCACAGGGACGTGCCGGGGGCTTAGGCCCATCTGTCCAGCCCCTCCCCCTTCCAGTGCTGTGAGCTAGGGCTGCAGACGAGGACACTGGAGATGTCCAGCCCCAGCCGGGTAGCACAGCTGCACCTGACCTTGGCTCTGCCCTCTCCAGAGCCTGGTTACTCTCTGCTTTTTTCAGAGTGGAGTCACCCTGGTCACTGCTCCCGGAACTGTGCTTTGCAGACTCCACCTTAACCTCGCTCAGTTCCAGTTCACGAGAGCCTTGGTTACCAAGGAAATATGCTTCCATCGTTTCCCCTCATTCAAGATTCCAGGGAGGCCCTGGCCAGTTGGCTCAGCGGTAGAGCGTCGGCCTGGCGTGCGGAGGACCATGGTTCGATTCCCGGCCAGGCCACACAGGAGAAGCGTCCATTTGCTTCTCCACCCCTCCGCCGCGCTTTCCTCTCTGTCTCTCTCTTCCCCTCCCGCAGCCAAGGCTCCATTGGAGCGGGGATAGCCCGGGCGCTGGGGATGGCTCTGTGGCCTCTGCCTCAGGCGCTAGAGTGGCTCTGGTCGGGGCATGGCAATGCCCAGGATGGGCGGAGCGTCGCCCCCTGGTGGGCAGGGCGTTGCCCCCGGTGGGGCGCATGCGGGAGTCTGTCTGACCGTCTCTCCCTGTTTCCAGCTTCAGAAAAAAAAAAAAAAAAAAGATTCCAGGGAGTATGGCACCGCCTCCTCAGCCTTCTTGCAACATCCCCAACGCTGGGGCACCTGCTGTGTGCTAGATACTCCACAGCATGAGGGACTCCACTAGGAGGAGGAGCCCACACGTGTCCAGAGGCTGCCAGCAGCATGAGGGTGGCAGAAGGAAGACGTTGCACCCTCGGCGAGGTGGTTCAGGAGGGCATCCTTGTTGGCTCCAGTCCAGGCTCTGCCTGCCTTCTAATCTCTCTGACCTAGTGCAAGACATGCACACTGCAGACACTCTGGGTTCATTGGGCCAGTGTTGCCCTTGGTTAAGTAATAATGCATAACAGCAGCAAGGAGGGCTGGGGAAGGCCAGCCCCAGGCCTCCCCCTCTGGGACGCCTCCTGGCCTCTCCAGAGAGAACTCCAGTCTGGCCCAACTCTTTAATTACCTTCGAAGGCATGAAAGTTTAAATTAAATTCTGATTGTTCTCATGTTGGCTTTTGCCAAAGCCCTGAGCTCAGCATTACTGATGCTAGGGTGGGAGAGGGAGAGAGGTCCATGTGACAGGTGGCACATCCATCTCCTTGAGCTCTTTAGCTGGTGTTCCATGAGTAACAAGAAAACACCAGTAATTGGTTCCCGAACAGGGGTTTACAGATACCTTTCCATGTCTGCATGTCAGATTTGCCATTTTCAAACATCCTCGATTGGATGTTCAAATGTGGTTTCACTTTGGATGTGCAACACACACATACACACACACACACTCACACCTACTCTCTCTCTCTCTCTCTTAGATATAACAGTACAGCTTTGAATAAAGAATTTCTAGCCTCTGTTCCCACCTCTACTTTTTGTATCATCTCCTCTATGTCCCTGTCTCTCCCATTCTGTCTGGTCCTCTAAGAGGGCTTTGTAGACTCTCATTCATCCCTCAGAGTCATCAGAGACCAGCTTGGTACCCTAGGCATCACCCTCGGGAGCACTTTTAAAAGAAGCTGGAATTTCCTAGCTCTTGCCTCTCCACTTCCCAAATGACCGCCTCAGAAGCCCTTCACGAGCTTGGGCTTGTCTGAAGGAAGACAGTGGGACCAGGGAAATGGGGCGATGGGGGTCCTGGGGACGGCAGAACCAGGCTAAGCTTACTGGGCTAAGAAGCGATCCTCCCTCTACATCAATAGCTGACACCCAGGCTGGCTAACTTCCCCATGAGCAAAGCTAATAGGTGAGAGCAGCCGTCACTTCCTCTCCCCACCCCACCAGGACTGCGGTGGCCCTATGACAGCTTTTCAGCCCTGCAGCACTGACAGCAGTGCGTCCTTCTTCCTCCCATCAGCCGGGTCACTCAGGGTGTGCCTGGGCTTGGTGAGTGCTTTCTGCATTTAAGTCCAGTCTGGCTTTAAAGCCCCTTAAAGCTCTGGTCCATGGGTGGAGGGGAGGGGAGAGTCCCCAGGTGGAAAAAGCAGTCACACTTTCTTCCCAGGGCTATCTATACACTTTCCACGGTGCCTGCATGGGCCTTATGTACACCTGCTTATGGCATTTTGTTCATATTTTCCAAACAGACAGGAAGCGTCCACTGGGAGAGCCCTGTATTACCCGGGCCCTCCTCTGGCCTCGCGCTGCACTTTTCTGGGGAAGGGAGCTGCTTTTGCGCACTTGGGAGTGATGTGCGTGGCTCTCTGCTTTTTCCTAATGAGGTCCCAGTGGCTGCACATGTGATGTGTGCTTCTGAGAGTTGCAGGACGGAGAGGCTGTGCACGGTCCTTTGGAAGGACCACTGTGCTCATTCCATAGCTAATGAAGGCAGGGGCCTGACTTGCTCCCTTCCTCCGTCTGTCTGTCCTCTAACACTCCACTAGCCACCTCACCATGTCACTGGCACAGCTGCCTTCAGATGTTGGGGCCTGATGTTTTTATTTTTTATTTTTTTCAATCAACCCAGAATATCAATTGCCTCCGTACTGGCTCCCCACAAGCCCACTCTATGCAAGAAAAGATTCTAGCATCAGGGACGGCCCAGCAAGATGCCCGCCCGATCGAAAGCCTGCCTTTGCCACGTGATGGCTGTTGGGCATGGGGAGTTTATAACCCGGGTGTTCTTTCTTTTATCTTGTCTTTCAATACGTGTATTTTGAACAGTACTGTGTATCCATCCTGATGGTGAGTGCCGAGAACGCAGGTGGGGAGGGTCAGCCAGCCCCCACCCCTTCACAAGCTTCTCCACTCCGGAGAGGGCAGACTGGCATTTCACCCTGCAGCCCCTGGACTGCTACTATCCCATCTACAACATAAGTACAGGGAAGAGGGCAATCTTTACGTCACAAGCATCTCCTTAGGTTTAAAACAAAAGGGTAACAATGCAATTCTCACATTTTATGCAGATGTTTAAGCTGTGGGAAGGGGGACATAAGTGTGTGGAATCTCTGTTATGTGGCAGTAGCCGTGAGCTGTGTTTCATTGACGTTCTCTATTGCGTGCCATTGTGCTAGGAGCTGAGCTTTACTGTGCCATTCTGCAGATGTCCAAATTAGAGTTTGCACAAGGCAATGAGAGGGTTGTTATACTCAGTTGCTAATGAGTCTGCATCCAGAGCATCCTTCCTGGCAGAAATCAACCGGGGAAGATGCTGGGCCCAGGGGCTGAGCCAGACTCAGACATGTCTTACGTCGTGGGATCTAGACAGGGAGGCAGACGCGAGGTAGAGAGGACTGGGAGTGGGGATGAGAGCAAGGAAAGATGGGGCCAGGGTGGAGGGCAGGCGGGAACACACTGGAAAATGGCAGTGGGGGGAAGGTGATGTAGTCCTAGCCTCCGTGAGCGAACCAGCTCCCCTCGCGAGAAGCCCTGTCTTTTCCTCCAGAGGTCTGATGCTGCTGGCCTGAGTCCCGCTTCTGTCGCAGGACACCCCTCTCTAGAAATCACAGGAGCTGTGGAGAGACCGTCAGACACCCCTCTCTGGGAATCACAAGGACTGGCCCGCCTCAGGGTGAAGGCAAGCATGGCTGGTGGATATGGTTAAGGTTTTCTCCCCTCAAAACTACTCTTCCCCAGGAAGAAACTGAGTGTGTAGGATGTATGTGGGATGTACTATGTGGGTCCCCTTTCTGAGGGCACTAATCCCACTAATCCCCAGGGCATACTTCAGCGGGGGATGTGCTAGGCATCTGAAAAGGCAAGCACATCTCTCCCACTGTCAGTCTGTGCTGTGGCTAGAATACCAGATCTGAACAAGGAGCTCTCTGCAGGCTGCCATCTTTGTTTTCCCCTCTGGGAGGTGTCTCGCTCCAGGCCGACTGGAGACTGCTGACCACGCGTGGACAGGGCCCCACCATTCAGCTTTCTGTTCTCGCTCTGCCCAAGCCGGTGGCATCCTGTGTGTGGACTTCTCCCCGAGTGATAGATTCGCTCTCTCAAGACTGCCATGCCTGACTAACTCCATCAGCCAGCCAGAGCCCGGACTTGGGGAAGCCGGGGGGGAACCCCAGCAGTCTCTAAAGATACAGATTACCTGCACATGTGTCAGGCTGTAGCTAAACATGACTGGCTAATTTATTCCATGCCCAGAGATGGGGCTTCATTTCCTTTGCAAGTTGACTTGGCGATTTTCTCTGCATAGAGAACATTTAGAATAGATGTACATGGCAACTGTGAAGAAATGGGTGCTATTAATTTTTCATTTTCAAATGTGAGATTGGCTGCAGAGTCCGCATCCTATTTCCTCAGAAAACTAGACCATATCCTCTCTTACTGTGACCCGTGTAGCATCTGACAAGTCAGGAGGGTGGGCTCTGTCCCCCAGAGGTTCTGAGTGGGGTCAATAAGCCTGTTGCTCCTGAGGCCAGTCCTGGCACCCGGGCAAAGCCATGAGTTGCAGCCGCTAGGACAAACGCCTTCCACCCAATTTATGCGCGTGGCTTAGCGGGAAGTGCTGCTTCCTGGCTTGAGCAGGCTCTCGCCCTTCCCCAGCCTGTCTTTAAAGACGGAGGGGAAGGAGTGGAGGCACAACCTGGGATGTCAGGATATCATGGGAGCCTCGGAAAGTTGGAATCCCAAAGTGGTAGCTGATCTTATCCAGTGCTGTCAGTACAACATTCTGCCCTGACGTGAACCCGTACGCAGTCACCAGCAACGTGCCTGTGGAGCACTTGGAGTGGGGTGGGTGTAGTTGAGGAACTGAATGTCTGTTTTTATTTCATGTTAACTAATTTAACTGTGTTGGCAAACACAGGTGGCCTTTTCTGCCCACATCCTATGTGGCCAAAGCCAGTTCTGTTTAGGTGCATTTCTATTACTGGTTTTCTGAATGGTGTAATGTTTGCTCTAAGCTTACCTAACAATCCTCAATTTTAAGACAAAGTAATAATAGTCGTGTTGATAAAATCACAGCTGGCACCTGCTGAGTAACTGGTACATACCATGTGCTTTGTTTGCTAAGCAATTCACATACCTTGTCTAATTTGTCACATAAGATGTCCTGAGTTTACAGGTAAGGAAACTGAGCCACTGAGGGGTAAAGTTACCTGCTTGAGTCCCAGCCAGTGCAGGGTACCCTCTGGTCTTCGTCCCGGGCGGGCGGCCCAGAGCTGCCGCACCCCTGCCAGTCGGGCTGCTGTTGGTGCCGTCCCTGGCTAGTGTCTCAGCTACACTCACGTCCTGGTTGTCAAAAGCAAGGCCGTGTCTTAAGGTCATTAACTCAGGTCTAAACAGTGGAGCCACACAGTCACTCCATGACCTGCACAGTTAGGATCTGGGTCCTGGCCGGAGTGAAGGCTGGTCTGGGCTTGCAGCATGCCAGGCTGGGTCTGCTCCCCACCCTCAGCTGGAGGGGAACCTTCCTGGCCTGGGCTCTGGAAGCCAGCTCTGTTCTCTCCCAGCCCCAGCGAGGAAGGGCAAGCTTGCCTGGGAGTGGACTGAGATCTTAAGAGGCAGGAGAGGGTTGGATGATATTTTCTTTCGAAGAAAGAGCTAGCACCTCAGTTCAGTGGGAGCCCGCACTCACTCACCACTGCCCCATGCCTGTAACACTGTTTTTGCGTGGCTTCTTCACGGCTGTCTCCTGGAGCTTTAGAATTTGAAGACAGTTGTAGGGTCTACTTCTTTGTCCCTTCTTACTTATTGGGATTTTGGCCCCTCAGGCCTCCTAATTTCTGTTACTCTAGAGGCTAAATGTCATTAAATCCACTGCTGCCTTTTCTGTGTCTTGAGAGCAGCTCCCTGCCTGGACCCTTTGCCAAGATTCTCAGTGCCCAGAATCCAGGCAAAATCAGGGAGCTAGGGAACGTCAGCTCCCTTCTCTGCACTGTGGTCCCTCCTTTGGGATTTCATCCCTCAAGCTTTATTTCAGCACTCCCTGGCCTTCAGGTAGCCTGCACCCCCCACACACACACATACACCTGTCCAGAGTTTCTTCTCAGAAAGAGTATTCCTTGGCCCCCATTACTCTGTCCTTACTAAAAGATGAGCTAGACAGTAACAGGTGGGCTGCAGACAGAATGGACTCCCCTGTGGAGAAGGCATCCATGTGTCCACAGGGGAAAGGAAGTCAGTCTGTCAGAAATCTAGCAAAATAACCCACAGTCCCCAACCCAGCCCTTGGGCTAACACAAAATCGAGTCTGCTGTTCCTGGGGCCTTTCAGTGTCCCAGGCAGATGCTCCCTCAGAGTGTTGGCTACTCCTGAGTGTACTTTCTTGGAGAAGGTCATCTTCTCTGGCAAACTGCAAGGGCAAGTCTTATGGGATTAGCAAGAGGCATGTGCGCTGGTCTTTGAGGCCAGAGCACAGCGGTGAGCCTGGGACAGCTTGCTGTACCAGCTTGGGGGCCACCAAGCTCAGTTCAAAAAACCGCAGCCTGTGCTGGGAGTGTAGGCTGTTCGTCATCCACGTTACCTGTGACCATAGCACATATGTGGGAGGCCAGGGTAATCACAGTTAGGGACAGGAGTCACCTCGTGGCTGAAGAAGGAGGCCTGTTTTGGCATGGCTTTGTTGATGGCACCATCGGGGAGGGCACAGCGTTAATGGGAGGCAGCCCATGCACTCACCAGTCCTTCCCCCCACTCTCCTCCAGCCTGCACCGACAAGGAGCTGCGGAACCTCGCCTCCCGGCTGAAAGACTGGTTCGGAGCCCTGCACGAGGATGCCAACAGGGTCATCAAGCCCACCAGCTCCAACACAGCACAAGGCAGTAAGACCACTTTACTCCTGCTCATTTATTTGCTTTTAAATACCACGTTTTCTCAGTTATCAGACACTGTTGAATTAGCAATAGCATTTTGGGATGAACAAAGAATCACATTAAATATAAACAGTGACTTAAAATATGCCCCAATTTCTGAAGATTAAAATATAGAGGGTGAGAAAATGCCTTAGAATCAAGACAATACCACAACTTACACATATTTCAGGTCCACAGTTAGGAATCGTGTATGCAGAGGACCAACTTAAATGACATGCAGACTTTCAACTGTGTAGGTGGTCATTGCCCCTGACCCCCCCTTATTGTTCAAGCATCCACAGTATTTCTTAAAGTGTGGCTAAAAAATTATCATATGTTTAGTACACACATTTTGGGACATATATTAAATATATATATACACACAAAAAAATCTATAAACCTACCATTTTAACGACTGTTAAGCACGTTGTGGTATACACTTCTTTTTCCAGGTCATATAGAAAGAAACACGTGTCACGCTTTGGAGACTGTGTTCTAGCCTCCTTTCACCATTTAGCGATACCCTCTGGTTCTGTGTTGTTGAGTAGTAATCTGCTTTGTAAGAGCCCCACGGAATTCCAAATTATGGGTATAACAATTGCTGTAGACAGACCTTTGTTTTGGAGCCCTGAAGTGGTTCCTCATGTTCAGCTATTTTAAACAACATTCTACGTAGCAAACATCTTTGATAATCAATCTTTGTGAACATTAGTCAGACTGTGTTTTATTTTCCGTAAAAACTCTACACAGATGTCCCTCACCCCATACTCAGCTCTTCATAAACTGGGGAGAAAACTGGATATAGGTCCTTAGAGTTGTACTTTGATGGAGTCTCTGCTCCTTCATCTCAAAGGTGGTTAGGGATAGGCTCCCCCCCCGCCCCCCCCGTGGCCAGTTTGCACAGAGTGCACGAGTCGGCAACGCAACTACTCAAGCACATGGTGTTTTGTGAGTGTTGGGATCCAGAGTTCAACCAGCTTCCAGTCTCCAGCCAAACTAAGAATTGTCCCCTGAAGTTTAGGTTATTCTCTGAGGCTCGCAGCCATAGATAGTGGTAGGGAATACTGACGTGGGGACAGGCAATTCTTCTATTAGTTCGGACTTTCTACTTAAGGGACAGAGAACACTTTGCTTCTCAGACTCTTCAATTGTCCAAAGAGTGGGGTTGTATCTGTGGGGAAAGGGAAGTAAGATGCTTTATTTTTATTCCTGCTGGGGGCTTCCCTGGGAGTTGTGGACAATTCACGGTGGTCCAGAGAAACCTCCCTGGGCTCCTCCAGAGAGCAGCTGGCCCAGGCTTCCTGAGGCACCTTCCAGAGAGCAGACTGACCAGAGGAGTGGCTCCTCGCAGACCCGACCCCAGAGGCCCCACCGCAGACGGCTGGGGGGCCGTCAGACCACGTGCTGGTGGGCAGAAGCGAGCCGAGTCCCCGACAGGCTTAGGCTTGCTGTCTCGAGCAGCTGGCATGCAGGGAGTGTTGGAAGGGGAAAGCGTGCAACTCCAGAGTTCCACAAGCCTGGGGCCAATTAGAAGGGCTGCTCTGGGCCCCCCACACCCAAGATATCAAATGCAGCTGCTTCTTTTCTAGAACCTTCCAACTAGGTGTGACATGGGCTTGACCTTTAGACTACCACCCAGCCAGTTCTGTACTTCTTTGTGGTGGTCGGTCAGCAGTAAGCTCCTTTTTCCCAGGTACTAAAATGTTAATATCCTATGAAACTGATGCATAAAATACTCTATACAAAAAGTGTGGAGCCCTCCAGTGTCAGAGTAACTGTCTTCTTGTCTTCTTTTACTTAGCACACTGAGGCTGTCGGCATCACAGGGCTTGTTCAGTCCTGACCTTTGGTCAAATGAGAGGCCACATTATGTCCTGTGGTCTCTCTTCCTGCACAAGGGGATGTTCTGATATCCAAAGGAATAAATGTAAAAATAGATTTTCCTGTTTGAAGGGGTAAACTTTGCAATAGCTAGAAAACTCAATCAGCAAACACTTTCATCGAGCATTTGCTGTGAGCCTGCAGCGGCTCAGGTTGCACTGCCCTCTGGGAGCTTAGAGTCTAACTATCGCCCATCTGCTTACACCATTGAAATAAAAACAGTGCTTTAAAATGCGTGGGTGAACTCTGCCTTATCCTCTTATCACCTGACTGAGCAGGGGCTCCTGGGCTGTACAGAGAAGCCCGACCACCAGGACCCTCACTACCACCACTGTGTTCCCCCACCCACCTCCAAACAGGGCCCCCTAACCAACTGGATGTCCTCAGGATGGGTGGGCCAGCACCCTGCGAGGCCGAGCAGCCCTGGGAGAGGAGGGGCAGGACAAGGCAGGAACTTAAGCCTTGAGCTTTTTTTTTTTTTTTTTTTTGATGTGTCCAGTGGCAAGGATATAGCATCACTGCATAGGTACAAGGGTTCTGAGAGATTTAGAGTGCTTAGAAGAGTTCCTTAAGTAAGACAAAAAGTGAACCTTTATCATAATTTTCTCTGGGAAAATAAAGCCAGTCCCAGAAACCCAGCCATGGTGCTGGACTCAGAGAAGGTCCAGCCCGGACCCGGGGCACGCCTTCTCCGGGTTTGGCCACAGCAGACTCCATCTCCCAAGTGCTGAGCAAAGCGTTATATTCAAGTGCATGCAGTTCCCACTGTGGCAACGAATAATTCTGTAAGAAAACTACATCACCTCCCCTGGGGAAATAAGAAACACATCGCTGAGTCCATTTGGACTCCGCCTCCTGCACCTCAGGAGGGGCCAGCAGAAGAGGTGCGTGGGGACCAGGCGGGAGCCTGCCACTCTGTCCCGCTGACTGCAGGCTGCTGGGCTCCAACAGTCCTGGGGATGTGCTCAGCGCTCCTGACCTTGCCACATAGTTGCGGTTTACTGCCATCCTCTGTATAACAGTTTGTTTTGGTTTTTCAAACAGTATTTTTCCCTCAATCGCAAAGAGTAGTCTACAGTGTTCTCAGTCGGTCCCCTTCCTTGCATGTTTGGGTGCGTCCTGCCAGGCACACCCTGTTTTGTGCAAGTCTAGTAAATGAAAACCCATACTTGCATTATAGATAAATTAGCATTGGAGATTTGTTCCCGTTAAACCTGTTTTCCTTAAATGCTGACTTCTGTTTTTGTACATTTTAAACTGTTTCATTTAAAACCCCTGCCACCAACATATTCCAATAGAGCGCCACTGAGACTGTGCCCATGGAGAGGAACAGTCAGGCTTGGTGGCAGCTGACGTGGGCCTTTCCCTCGGCAGGGTTCGACACCAGCATCCTGCCCATCTGCAAGGACTCCCTGGGCTGGATGTTCAACAAGTTGGACATGAACTACGACCTCCTGCTTGACCACTCAGAGATCAATGCCATCTACCTGGATAAATACGAGCCCTGTATCAAGCCTCTCTTCAACTCCTGTGATTCCTTCAAGGACGGCAAGCTCTCTAACAACGAGTGGTGCTACTGCTTCCAGAAGCCTGGTGGTAAGGTGGGAGGGAGGCGGTGCAGAGCCCAGGGCAGCCGTGTGCAATGGGCCCGTGCCCTGGGGAGGCAGGCAGGGACCCGCAGGCAGGAGGACACAGCCAGAGAGCTACTGCTGGAAAGCTCAAAGGCTCTCCTCTCTCTCTCTCTCTCTCTTTTTTTTTTTTAGCACAGAGGAGCCTGTTATTTCAATCTTCCTTTTAGAAAATCTCTTAACTGTGTTGTGCCTCAGCCTTTTCAGCTGTAAAATGGGTATAGAAACCTTTGCTACCCACTGTGAGAAACACTGCAAATATCAAGTATCGTAATTCTCACTGTCATGTGAATTCTCCATGTCCCCCTGAGAGAAAGCCACACCATGGCTCTCTAGGCTTTCAGCTTCTAGGATACAGGGTTTATACTGAGTGTCTGAGACAGAATATCTGCTTATAAATAAGCTCCACCTAACTGACGAAAGAAAGAAGGCAAGGTTTGAGGAATACATGGAAAGAATACAGGGGTGGGTGTCTCAGTAATACCGTCAGGAGAGTGATCCTGTGCTTGCTCCGATGCTCAGGGATCCAGCAGGAGCGCCAAGACTCCCTGGGGGGTCTTGGGGTCTGGCTTTATTTCCCTGTCTCAGCTTCCTGGGGGTGTGCCCACGTGTGGTGGTCCACAGCTCATGGGACCTGTAGAGACTGGCTTCTAATCCCAAGCCCCAGAAAAATCTGGTCCATCCTAGGTTAGGTCTCCAGGGTAACACACTATAAGCATGGCTGTCAGAACCCACCCCCAGGAAAGGAACATGGGCACTAACATTAGAGCATTGGCATTGTGTGTGTGCTCGTGTGCTCAGACAACACACACAGCAGAGAATGCAGGGAGGCATCACTCAGGGAAAAGTACATGTGTATGCTTATAGGATATACTTTCCCAAAAGCAGAATTGCTAGTTGGGGGGCATGTGCATTTTTAAGTTTGATCACTGTTTCCAATTTTCCCTCCAAAAGGTAGTAACAGGCCCTGGCCGGTTGGCTCAGTGGTAGAGCGTCAGCCTGGCGTGCAAGAGTCCCGGGTTCGATTCCCAGCCAGGGCACACAGGAGAAGCACCCATCTGCTTCTCCACCCCTCCTCCTTTCCTTCTTCTCTGTCTCTCTCTTCCCTCCCGTAGCCAAGGCTCCATTGGAGCAAAGTTGGCCCCCGGCGCTGAGGATGACTCTGTGGCCTCTGCCTCAGGCGCTAGAATGGCTCTGGTTGCAACAGAGCGACGCCTCCTGGTGGGCATGCCGGGTGGATCCCGGTCGGGCACATGCGGGAGTCTGTCTGAATGCCTCCCCGTTTCCAACTTCAGAAAAAAAAAAATAGCAAAAGGTGGTAACAGTTTTTGCTCTCATGAAAAACACAGAAATACCTATTTTTCCATGGTCCTGCCAAACTTTGTGATCATTTTCAAACTGAGGAACAAGAAATTAAATTTCCTTCTAGGCTTTATTCCATTTCTTTTATTATGACTCAGGCTGAACATCTTTGTTTGTCTGAAACACTGCTGAGTTTCCCATTCCTTGAAATGTCTAGTTTTCTATTAGGTTCTTGTGGGTTTTGTTTGTTTTTAATAGGACTTTTCTCCAAGGACATTAGGACTGTTCTAGCCATACGTATTGCAGATAGTTTTTCCCAACTTGGACTGTATTGTAGCTAGGGATAAATTTTACATTTTGAGATAGATTTCACCATATTTTATGGTCTCTTAAGAAGCCATAAAGCTTACATTATTAAGCTTAGAAAGCTATTTCCCACTTCAAGACAGTAAGCAGTTCTCGTGTTTCCTTCAGTGCCTTTTTGGGATTCTTTTTGTGTGTGCTTATTGAAATCCTGTATCGCTTTAGGTTTTTTTGGTGTATGGTCAAGTGGGGTCCTAGCTCCTTCCCCCAACCCAGAGATGGTTGTCCAGTTGCTCTTCTGATATTTACTGACTGACCCATCTCTCTACTCCAGTCTGAACTGCTGTCTCTATCATATATAAACCACCTATGTGTATCTGTCTGTTCCTGGGTATTCTGTCATCTAAACTGTTAAAAACTAGTTGTTTTAATCTATGTTTTAATATCTAATGGGGCCCACCTCCCCTGCTATTCATCTTTTTTCAGAATTATTCTGGCTAGTCTTATATATGTTAGCTTTTTGAGCTTCAGAATCAGTTCATTTGGTTAAAAATTCTTATTGGTTTTCTTTTTTAGAGTCAGGCAAAATTACATTAATCTAGTAGGAACAGAATCATTTTACCCAAGAGCAGGATCTGTCTGTCAACCAGGGGAGTTACAAGCTGTGTTCTCACAAACATGATACTTCCCTGTGTTTACTGGTGTTGCCATTGTGAAGGAAATCCATTCTTCCCCATGGCGTTTCCTCCCTGTGGCTGTTTCAATATTCATTTTGTTACCAGCCACCTTGCTAATTTCTCATTTGGTTTAATTAGTTATTCTGGTTGGTTTGCTTGGGCTTTTTAGGTGTGCAATCATGCCGTCTGAAAACAGTGGTGATTTTGTGTCTCCCTTTTCGATTTTTATTCCTCATTTCTTTTTTCTAATCACATCTGCTAGAATCTCCAAATTGATGTTATATAATAGCCATGTTTTTTACTTCATTAGAAATGCTTGTAGCTCTTCAGCATCAAGCTACTAACAGATTTAGCTTGAGTTCCTGTAAAGTCACGTGACTGCAGCCAGGGTTCGGGTGAGTCTGAATGGAGCCGCAGTGCTGACACACTCCCCCTGGACTGTGGTGGTGGGGGGCTCTGGGCAGGCTTCCCATACAGCAACAGTAACGGGATCAGGGCCTGCACCTGCAGCAGCAGGAGTGAGCCAGGGGATTGGCGGTAGTTCTTGTTTGTTTGTTTCTCACTTTATGTAGTTTCCTCATTTTCTTAAGTTAGTTAGTTTCTTTGTTTTTTGTTAGACTCCCACCAGCTCCATCCCTGGGATTTTTGTTTGACTTCTGTATTTCACTAGGATTTCCTGTGCACTTGAGGCTAGACTTTTTTTCCGAAGCATTTCCTTAGCTGTAGACCAGTAGTGTTGAAATCTGGTATTTTTATTATGGCTAATTTGTAGATAATTTTCCAATTAAAGCTCTGAGTTCCTCTTTGGCCAAAGACGATTGTTAGAGGACACTTTAAAACTTTTCACGTGGTCTCGATTATTGACTGGTTTTGATCTTACTCTCTTTAGTTTTATTGCTAAGATTGAGTTTTTGACTCCCCTCTCCCCCAACAAACATTTGTTATCTTTATACTAATAGAAAGATGCCAAGTATAAACTTCTTGGAGTGACAGTTTCTTGATCTCTTTTTTGCTCTCCTAGCACCGGGTGTAACTACGAATGAGAGGGAGGACAAACTGTGTTCCCTTTCACTTTGCCTGGAAGCCAAAAGGATCCTTTACCTTTAAGGGCAGGAGTTCTGGGCCACGCTTTAGTCCCCTCAGTCTGTGTCACCTGAGCTCTAGAATGAAATACTTTCTGTCCCAGTAGATCCATTTCCCCTCAGGAGCTCAGATGCTGCACAGCAGTGTGCGGACTCCACACGCAGACTCTCTTTAGCTGCTCAGACATCCTCTAGGACTAGGTCCTTGTCATCCTTGACCCCTTGCACCTGAGCACTGGACTCCAGGTCTGTGCCTCTCTTGGTTAGAATCCCGGACTTGGAGAACTCCTCGCTAATGACTTTTCCCTGTTTAGCAGGTCCATTTTATTTTTCCTTACCTTTCAGAGTTTTAGAAATTACTGTAGGACAGTGTGAGGGAGAAAACTGTTTCGTAGAAAGCGCCCCAGGACCCCGTTTCTGTGGATGATTGTGCTCTTCCCTTTGGGCTGGGCTCCTCCAGGCCCGCAGTGCTGCCCACAGTCCTGGGCGAGCAGGGCCACTGCCAACTAGGAGTAAGACTGGCACCTCCCTGTATGGTTGACGTAAAGTTGTAGGACACTGGTACGTTCTAAGAATTCAATACAATACATTTTCATGACTTATCATAGTAAATACAATTTTAGTTATCACAAATGGAGTTTGCTTTCCCTCTTCTTTGTTGTTTTCAGTTGGTATCTTAAACCCAGAGTAAAGAAAATGTATTTTACAGCCAGTTTCTCTCGAGGAACAAGCACCAATGTCAGGTGGCACCATGAGCCCCACAGAGTGATAAATGTCACTGGGGTTCAGACGCATTCTCTAGGCCCCACACTCGCAGGTACAGAGGTAGCGTTAGTGCCCAGTCCCTGCCTGGGGGACCATGTTCAAACAACAGAGCCCGTGCTAAGGCAAGTCCTGATAAGTCTCAAGAACTAGTGAGGTCACCTTTCTTTTTGCTTGGTGTGGAAGTAAGTTCTCTTGGGAGGTAAAAGGGTACGATGCATTTTCACATGCCCCACTGAACCCTGTGGCTCCAACTGTATCAGCCCCTCACCGAGAACTGACAGTTCTGAGCTCGGAGAGAGAGACATGCCCGAAGTGCTCAGCAAGGAGGGGGCAGGGCTGAAGATAGATGGCTTGTGGATCTTCACAACTGTCCTTTGAGGACAGTGTTTCACTTGCCTGGGCCATAAGCCATGAGGTCCATTCTAATCCCCTTACCCTCTGACAGCAAGACCTGGGATGGAGTAAGTACTCGTCACCTTCCCTCTGGTTAGCTGGTCTGTGGATTCAGTTCAACCCGCCCCCACACAGTAAGCTTTGTCCTCAGCTCATGGCAATCTTGGTTGATTACAGGCAGTCCTCAGATTACAAATGAGGTCAATTCTGTAAGATCTTAAATTGAGCTTGTATGTAAGTTGGAACAGGTACCTATTAAATGCAATTTAGATGTTTGTTTTAACATAGTATTTACTTTTATCTATCTTGTTCATAATCTGGGGACTTCCTCATATAAAAAGTCTGTTAGCAAATCACCTGTTGGATCTCTGGGATTTGCTTGGGTTGGTGGTGTGAAGAAAAAACCCCTGTACAATGCAAGTAGCCTCCAAATACTATTTTCAGTACCTCATGCTATGTGTCTTTGCTTCTCTGATTAGTAACACTAACGGCCTGAATTTGTTCTGCTGCCTGGTAACAGCAGATGGAGTGATTCCATCCCAGGTGTGTCACTGTCTCTGTGTTGCGTCAGGAGTGAGCCCATCATGAGAGAGCTGTCCCGCACCATCTGGAAACTGACATCTGTAACTCTTTTTCAGGTCTCCCCTGCCAGAATGAGATGAGCAGGATTCAGAAGCTGAGCAAGGGGAAGAGCCTGCTGGGTAAGTGCAAGTTCTTGCCACGTGTTTAAACGATTAATTAAACCATCATGTCTGATGTAACATCAAGCATGGCAATGGTTATTTAATTAGGGACCCATGTATCATGGAAGAAATGCCTCCCTTTCCCCCACACGGGTCTCTCGCAGCCAGCTGGGTACTCTGGGGATGGTGGTCGGTTGAGCACCAGCGAGAGGAGCCCCCGCCCGGCCTTGGGCTCCAGCCAGTCTGTGCTTTTCCTGCTCCCGAGCACAGTCACTGACTGCGGCTCTCAGATTATGAGGTCTGTAAATTACAGCATCTCCTACATTTCCAGATCAAGCTGTGCTCCCTCCTACATCCCCCAGACAGGAGTCAGGATGTGAGTGTCCTAACACATATTCCTCGTTTCCCCTACATGAGCCCTGGAGGAGAGTGGGAGGCCGCTCGAACCCTCTCTGAGTGGGAAGGTGTGAGTGTTCTCCCTGACGTGCCAGTCTGGCCAAGGTCATGGTGACAGATGCTGGCTGTGGGAGCATTCCTTCCCTTTTAGCCCTGTGCCATCCTGTGTCAGCAGGCAGGGATAGATGTGGCATTGGGACCAGGCTGTCCCCAAGAGGTGGGTAAATATCGCTGTTTCCCTGGAAAAACAGAAGTCTGCGTTGCTTTCATTTCTTTTTATCAAGAGCGCTACCCACTCTAACAGGGATCGGTTATTCTGAGAGCTTGGGAGCAAGGCACGCCCGCCTTTTGCTGCTCAGTCGTTTGTTTACTGGGTGAAAACGGGCAGGTTTCTACACAGACTGTCAGGTGTGGGCTGGCTGTGAACTCGGGCACTGTCCCCTCTTCTGATACCTCAGAGGGCAGTTTCCTCTTCTTTTTATTTCTGAAAATTACATATTCACAGGTGTTGAGAAAACAAGTGTGAAATAAGCATGTGTAGGTTTGTTCGCTTGTATTTTGCATTGTGTTGGGGCAGCACAGTGTGTGTATAGGCTGTGGTGCTTGCCCTCAGGGCAGCAGATTGCCTTCCTGCTTGGGAGGGACAGCTGTTTGCTGGAGAGAGAGAGTTGAGGGGCTTGGGAGCCCTACTGAGGCCAGTGAGGGTCTGTGAGTCCAGGAGAATCCTGAGAATGAGTTGGGACTTTGGGAGCCCTGAGTGAGAGGGAAGCAGTCTTCCTTGCCTGCTTGCTGGCCTGCCATTACAAGACTTTAATAAACGGAATGGCTCACCATTTTCTGGCTCCACTATTTCTTTACCATCAGCCCAAATCCAATGAGAACCTGCATGGCCATGGCAGCGGCCACTGGCCTTACAACGAGCTTGCCTCAAACTTTGCACATCTGATAACTCATTTTCATAAGTGTTAAAATCTGCAAGCACTTTGTTTTGAATTCTAAAAATAAAGACAATAAATAGCATCTTGCTGAAATGTTCCTTTCACCACATGATGTCATCAATTGGTACATCCATGACTTTAAAACAGAACTGCAAGGACAAATTGTCATATTTATCATCACAATCAGATTTTAAATACACCTCTCTTCTTGAAACACTGTTAAAATAGGCAAAAACATAGAACTGAATAACAGGGTTCATTAGCATTCGTATGTAAGTGTTCACATACATCAGCACGTTCATGAAACACCTGCCATGGATTATGCCCAAAAGAGAACTCAACAAATCTCGAAAACCCATCACAGATCAAATTCACTTGCTGCCACACAGTAAAGGTAGAAGTAAAAAAATGAGGATTGCCACAACCCCTACATCTGGGGTCTTTATAAACAGCTGGTCAGGAGGTATAGCAGAGACGACAAGACCCTGAGGAGGACAGGAAAGGCAGCTCTGGGCGCCCAGCAGACGGCAGCAACAAGCCTGCAACTCGGGAAGAACATTCGCGGCTTCGAATACAGTTATCAGAAAAAGGAACAAAATTCTCAAATCAGGAAGCTGTAAGAACACCACAGCAAACTGAACTGATACAGACGAAAGCACAGAACAACAAGTAGAAAAGCTTTTGTCAGTATGAAAGGCTCAAGTACTATCACGAATCTCAGAGGGTGTTACTTGTGGTTCTCAAACTTGTGCATCAGAATTACTTGGAGGTTTATTCAAGGGCAGTTTTTGGGGCCCCTCTCAAAGTTTCTGATTCAGTAGATGTGGCCCAAGAAGCTGCATTTCTAAGATGTTTTCTGGTGATGTTGCAGCTGCTGATGCTGTATGAACATGTTGCGAGCCACAGCTGTAAACCAATTTATAACAATTATGAGAAATTAGTTAAAATGGACACTATGAATGGCCACAGTTTGAGTCATGAAGAACCAGAAGACCCAACTGGATTAAAAACCATGAAATTAGCCCCGAGGTGGCAGGCTTGACCCCTAGTCGGTGCACATCCGAGAAGCAATTCCATAACTGCACAACTAAATGGAACAACTCAGTGAAACAACGAGTGGATGCTTCTCTCTCCCTCCATTCAATAGAATAATTAAATTATATTTAAAAAACAAAACAAAACAAAACATGAAATTAATTTAAATCAAAATGCTACCCTCCTCATTCCCCAAATATATATCAGGCTCAAAATATTTTTATGGGTGAATCATTCATGGAAGAGGTCATTCTCATTTTATACAAAGTGTCTCAAGTATAGAAAAAGAGAATGATAGCTGCCTCATTTTATATCATTGGTTTGATACAGAAGGAGCAGAAACAAAACTATATGCTTCTTTCACTTAATGCCATAGATGCCAAGCGGTCGGTAGGCTAAGTCAGCAGAATCCCACTAACAGTGTCAGGATCGAGTAGTAGTTATTCCGGAAAAGCAAACATATATATATATAATATATATATATTATATATATATAATATATATGTATATATGTATATAGAGAGAGCGAGAGAGAGAGAGCTAGATATCTGTCTTTGTTGAGCAACTAGTAATTCATCTTATTAAAAGTAAAGGATAAATAGGCCCTGGCTGGTTGGCTCAGTGGTAGAGCATCGGCCTGGTGTGCAGGAGTCCAGGTTCAATTCCTGGCCAGGGCACACAGGAGAAGCGCCCATCTGCTTCTCCACCCCTCCCCTTCTCCTTCCTCTCTGTCTCTCTCTTCCCCTCCCGCAGCCAAGGCTCCACTGGAGCAAAGTTTGCCTGGGTGCTGAGGATGGCTCTATGGCCTCTGCCTCAGGTGCTAGAGTGGCTCTGGTTGCAACAGAGCGACGCCCCAGATGGGCAGAGCATCGCCCCCTGGTGGGCGTGCCGGGTGGATCCCGGTCGGGCACATGCAAGAGTCTGTCTGACTGCCTCCCCGTTTCCAACTTCAGAAAAATTCAAAAAAAAAAAAAAAAAGTAAAGGGTAAATATAAATGTATGTAAAGGATAAAACAACCATATGGTTTTATGAAGTGTTTATAATGCAATATATGGATGCAATATACGGATCACGTGACACGGAGATGCACACCTGAAACCCCTGTGATCTTACAACCAATGTCATCCATTAAATTTAATTTCTAATAAATAAGCATTAACGAAGTAACTGAATCAGGGAAAACAGAAAATATAAACAGACCAAGTACTAGTAAGGAGATTGACTCAGAATCTCCTGAAGAATAAAAGCCCAGGACCAGAGAGCCAATAGCTTCACCAGAGAGCCGATAGCTTCACTAGCTTCACAAGTGAATTTTACCAAACATTTAAAGAATTAAAACTGATCCTTCTCTAATCTTCCAAAAAAAACAAAGAAGAGGGAACACTCCCAAATTCATTTCACAAGACCAGCAGTCAAAGCCAGGAAAGACACTATAAGAAAAATGTATGCTGATATCCCTGATGAATATAGATGCAAAAATTTCCAGTAAAATACTAGCCAACCAAATTCAACAGCACATTAAAAGAATTACACACTATGAGCAAGTGGGTTTTATCCCTGTGATGTAAGGATGGGTCAGTATATATAAATCAACCAATGTGGTACATCACATTAACAAAGTAAAGGATAAAATCATACATATTACCATCTCAATAGATGTAGAAAAACCATTTGACAAAATTCAGCATTTGTTCATGATAAAAACAACAATTAGGTATAGAAGGAATATACCTCAACATAAGGACCACAGCTAATATGCTCAGTGGCAACAAGTTGAAAGCTTTTCCTCTAATAAGGGTGCCCACTCTCACCCCTCCCATCGATCCTACTACTAGGACACACTATAGTGTATCCGTAAAGTCATGGTGCACTTTTGACCGGTCACAGGAAAGCAACAAAAGATGATAGAAATGTGAAATCTGCACCAAATAAAAGGAAAACTCTCCCAGTTTCATACCTATTCAGTGCAGTTCGATGTGGGCTCACACACAGATTTTTTAGGGTTCCTTAGGTAGCTATCCCGTATAGCCTCTACAGACTCATCACTGACTGATGGCCTACCAGAACGGGGTTTCTCCACCAAACTGCCAGTTTCCTTCAACTGCTTATCCCACCAAGTAATGTTATTCCTATGTGGTGGCGCTTCGTTATAAATGTGCCGATATTCATGTTGCACTTTGGTCATGGATTCAAATTTAGCGAGCCACAGAACACACTGAACTTTCCTCTGTACTGTCCACATCTCGACTGGCATGGCTGTGGGCTGCTCCGCTGTATACATGGTGTTATGTCATCTTCTGCACATGCACACATGCTGCCATATCATCCTACAGAAACTGGGAGGGTTTTTCTTTTATTTGGTGCAGATTTCACATTTCTATCATCTTTTGTTGCTTTCCTGTGACCGGTCAAAAGTGCACCATGACTTTACAGACACACTGTATAAGGCTACATAAAGAAATATATAAGTAAATAAAGTATATCAGAGTTGTGGCCCTGGCCAGTTGGCTCAGCAGTAGAGCATTGGCCTGGTGTGTAGAAGTCCCGGGTTTGATTCCCAGCCAGGGCAAACAGGAGGAGCACCTATCTGCTTCTCCACCCTTCCCCCTTTCCTTTCTCTCCCTCTCTTCCCCTCCTGCAGCCACGGCTCCATTGGAGCAAAGTTGGTGCTGAGGATGGCTCCATGGCCTCACCTCAGGCACTTGAATGGCTCTGGCTGCAACGGAGCAATGCCCCAGATGGGCCAAGCATCGCCCCCTGGTAGGCATGCTGGATGGATCCTGGTCAGGCGCAAGCGGGAGTCTGACAGCCTCCCCGGTTCTAACTTCAAAAAAATACATAAAAAACAACAAAACAAACAAAATATCAGAGTTGTAAAAAATAAAGCTATATATGCTGATGACATAATATTATATTTAAAAAATCCTAAACACTCCACCAAAAAACTGTTAGATCTAATCAACCAATTCAGTAAACTTGCAGGATATAAAACCAACACACAAAAATCAGTAGTATTTCCATACACTAATAACAAATTATCTGAAAAAGGAACAAAATTACCCCATTTACGATAATGTTAAAATCAATAAAACACTTAAGAATAAATTTAGTCAAGGAGGGAAAAGAGCTCTACACTGAAAACCAGGAGACAATGTAAGTCAGAGACACAAACAAATCAAAAGACATCTTGTGTTCATAGGTTACAAGAATTAATACTCTCCAAAGCCATCTATTTATAGAAACAATGCAATCTCTATCAAGATTCCAATGGCATTTTTTGCAGTAGAAAAACAATCCCCAAATTTTTATGGAACCACGAAGACCCTGAATGGCCAAAGCAATCCTGAGAAAGAAGAGCAAAGCGGTGAGCATCACACTTCTGATTTCAAGTTATATTAAAAAGCTATAGTTATCAAAACCATATAGCGTAAAAAAAAATCACATAGATAAATGGAACAGAACAGAATCAAGAGCCCAAAAATAAACCCAAGTTTATACAGTCAACTATGAGTTGACAAGGGACCCAAGTATACTTCATGGAGAAAAGACAGTCTGTTCAATCAAGGGTGTAGGAAAAAAATGAGATATTTACATGTGAAGGAATAAAGCTAGACCCTTTCTTATACCACTCTCAAAAATGAACTCAAAATGGACTAAAGACTTAAATGTAAGACCTGAAACCATGAAACTCCTAGAAGAAAACAGAAAAAGCTCCCTGATATTGGCCTCGGCAGTGACTTTAAAGGATATGACATCAAAAGCACAAGCAAAAAAAGAACAAACAAGTGGGACTCCATCAAACTGAGAAGCCTCTGCACAGAAAGGAGCTGACCCACAAAGTAGAGAGCCCACATAAAGGGGAAGTATTCTCAAACCATCGAATTAAGGTTTAATACCCGAAATATGTATGGAACTTATACAACTCAATAGCAAAATTCATCATCATCATCATCATCATCATATTCCAATTAAAATATGGGCAAAGGACCTGAATAGATGCTTTTTCACACAAGGTATCTATCTTGGCCTGCCGGGGTCCAGCCCCGGGGGGAGGATCCAGGGGTCCCACAGGAAGAGACGGCGTCGGCGAAATCGAGTGAGAGAACCGAATTCTTTATTCTCTGGTTAGCATTTACTGCCAGGCATCTCCCTCAATGGCTGGTCTAACATTACTTTTTATGCACACACACTAAGTTACAATCACATGGTATTTTGAATACATCATTGTTTTAGTTTCACTATGGTTACATATTTTTAGATAACAGTTAATTCATATCTATAAGCTACAAGTCAGGTGGTAAGTTATTCAAAGTACAGTTATACAATAGTAATAATAATATTGGTACAAACTTCTAAAAGATTAGTACTAATTAATAACTCTATTTTACTCTTGTTGTGAGTCAAGGGCACAGAAAGAGATAGCAGACGAAATCATCAAGGACTAGCAGAGGACCACCGCTTGCTCAGGCAAATAGCCTTGAGTTCATGTAGTGTCCTAATTCTTTTCTCACAAGACTACAAAAGGCTTGCTATTAAGAAACTGACATAGTATAAAGAGTAATTTTTACTTAAAGATACATAGAGTGCACCTGCAAGATAGCTAGTAGCAACATAATATCAGAAGGCATTAGTTGCTATTGCTGCTATGAATCCCACCACATTCCTCTCCTTATTCTTGGAAAATGCAAAAATCTCATGAGAATGTTTTACTGAGAAAAGCCCAGCAACTGTCTTCAGTGACAAAACAAGTCTTTTAACAAAACATTCTTTACTAGCCAGCTGCACTCCTATCCAAGGCCACGCAACAGGCCATTCCACTACACTTTACCTAAGATTCTAATGTCTAGTTAAACTTTATTTATTTACTATATTCATATACTAGCTAAGTTCTAACTATATTCTTTCTAACATGATTAATAAGAAGAAATTCTCCTACAAACTTAACCCTTTATGAGGGATATCATGGCCAGCCTCTTATGTTTATGAGCCCAGTTCAAGGGGCTTACAGGCTTTTCTGTGGAACTTACACCTTCTGTCTCATTTCCAAAGAAATTACTACAAATCTACAGGGAAAGCACGGTACTATTATCCATGTGCCATAAATAATAGCACACACCCATAAAAAGGGGGGATATAAGGCCAGATTAATTCAAAAGATTAAAGGGGGAAGTATCGTTGTGCCTATCCTTTGCGGTGACTTTGCCAACCCGCAGCTGTTGGTCTTACTGCGGTGACTCTATCTTCTTTTGCTGTGACTTTGTCAACCAGCAGTTGTGGATCTTCTCCTGCTGTGACCTAGTTAGCCAGCATTAGTGGATCGGCTCCCGACATTGGCCAATAGGGACATGACAATGTGCTCAACATCTCTAATCATTAGGGAAATGCAAATCAAAACCACAATGAGATCGCCTCATGCCTGTTAGAATGGCTTTCATTGAAAAGATGACAAATACTGGGAGGATGCAGACAGAGAAAAGGGGACCCTGTGCCCTGCTGGTGGGTTGTGAACTGGTGCGGCCCCCATGGAAACCAGTGCACTTCAGGGATTAGCCAAAGAAAACAAAAACACCAACTCAAAAGAATGTCTGCTCCCTCATGTTTCACTGCAGCCAAGACATGAAAACAGCCTAAGTGTCCACTGGCAGGTGAGTGGGTAAGGACGTTGGGATATATATATATATATAATCTCCAGTGCCGTATTACTCAGCCATAAAAACAAGGAAAACCCTGCAACCCGTGACAGCATGATGGACCTTGCGGGCATTATGGTCAGTGAAATAAGTCAGATAGAAAAAGACAAATACTGTATGATCTCACTTATATTGGAATCTTAAAAAAAAGAAAAAAATTGACAAGGAAGAAGATCTGTGGTCACCATAAGCAAGGGTGGGAGGGTCAAAAAGTACAAATTTCCAGTTTTCAGATAAGTATTAGAGATAAGATGTACACCAGGATGACTGTAGGTAGCACACTGTAAGACATATCTGGGTTGTTAAGAGAGTCAAGTCTAAGTTCTCGTCATGAGGAAAACTCTTCCCCTTGGTTGCACCTATGAAATGATGGGTATGAACTGGACATGCTGGGCTGTCATGTACAGTGTAAGTAACCAGGTCACCCTGCGGTGCACCTTAATGCGGAGGCAGTGTTATACTGTAGCTCAATGAAACTGGAAAAATATCAGAGATGAAAGTTAATCAGAGTAGCATTCAGCTGCGATTTAAAGGGGAAAATATGGACACATCAAAGGCGGAATAGGAGGAGTCCCGTGTGTCCCTGAGCAAGACCCAGGGCCCGTCATCCAGACGACCCTGCCCCTGCCATTCTCCCCGGCAACCAATCCTGCGTCTGACCCGTGCGCTCCCTGCTGTGGCGTAGGGGCACTAAGCCTGCACATCTCTCCCTTCTGACCCCAGGGACATTCATACCCCGGTGTAATGAGGAGGGCTACTACAAGGCCACGCAGTGCCACGTCAGCACAGGCCAGTGCTGGTGTGTGGACAAATACGGGAACGAGCTGGCCGGCTCCCGGAAGCAGGGCGCTGTGAGCTGTGGTGAGTCGGGCCTCTGGGTCAGCCCACACGACCTCTAGGACCAGCAGTCCTCGTGTATTAGGGTCTGAGAAGAATTTCAGGGGCGGCTGCGGTCTGCAGGGAGGGAGGGAGTTCACAGTGGGGACAGTGGAACCCTGACCTTACCTGAGATTATGCATAGCTAGCTGTTCCAGTGGCCGGTACCCGTGGTCAGGGGCTGGAGAGCAGCGTGACAGTCAGGAACTATCATAGGCCGCAAGCGACTTCGATTGCCTTTGCTTGTCAGTTAGGATTGTTAACCTCCCGAGAAGGCAGCAGCATCTCAGGAGTGCAGGGGCTCCCACCAGAGCAGAGCTGGGGTCTGTGCCCTGTGGTTAACCCCGCCGGTCAGCAGTGTCCCACGTCCAGAGCGTCAAGTGCAGGGTTCTGTACTGCAGTTCAGCCGCATGTGAGGGAGCCCCTGATGTGGGGTCATGACTACAAGCAGAAACTAACCTCCTTCCTGTCTTCCTGCTTCACCTTTAAGAGGAGGAGCAGGAAACCTCAGGAGATTTTGGCAGTGGCGGCTCCGTGGTCCTGCTGGACGACCTGGAGGACGAACGGGAGCCGGGACCAAAGGACAGACTGGGGAAGCTGTGGATGCACACCCGGGCGGTGACGGAGGATGACGAGGATGAGGACGACGACAAAGAGGATGAGGTCGGCTACATATGGTAGTCCCCACACAGGAGAGGACACAAGGTTGGCACAAAATTGCAAGTCACTCCTGTTCCTGCATTTGTATCTAAGACTCACGGTCCATTGTTGCTCTCCCCACCCCTGGCCTAAAGTCTGGACAGCAGCGCCTTGTTCCCAGAGCGTTCTGGTTTTGTACACGGTTGTGTGGGAAGAAAGGTGTTGTGTTGTGTGTTGTTTTTAGACAGGGGAATGGCGGCTGAATGAGAGCCTCCTTCCCTGCCGTGAGACTTCCACACCGCGCATGTGGTTTTCGTGGGATCTGACAGTGCAGGGAGCCCACCCTCTGAACGCCCAAGACCCTTTCATGACTGCCCGCATCAGGGCAGTCACAGCATGGTTCCCGGCCCAATGGTGTCTGAGTGCTTCTCTTGTGTCTCGTAGATGTTGTGGAAACACACCACACTGTCCTTTATCTCCTGCTCTCCACCACCCCTGGTGTTTATTATTAAAAATCAGTTCTTCACATCACTTATCTGGCTTCCTACAAACAACAGCCTTAATTGAGTCACTGCTCCTTTGGGGGAACTAATTTTCTTTGTTAGAAAATGGTGTCTGGATGTTCCTCCCTGTACGTGCGTAAGTACATCATATGTACAGAAGACACTGTGTGTAAGGTACACTGCTCGAAAGAGCTGTTTGACTATCTATTAAAAACTCACGTGAAACACAGTTCTAAATTTGTCAGCTTGTCCAGACCTGGATCACATTTCTGGAATAAGAAACGTGTGTCGACGTCCTTGTTTGCACCGAAGTTGGCACTGCAGCCTGTGGGCGGAGGATCTGGACGAGCCCCTGTCTGCCTAAGTCACTTTTCCTGCACAAGCCATGCGACTCCCACGTGGGCAGCTTCACAAGCCATCTCTTTTGTTTCAGCTCACAGCCCCCTTGGTCTACAGCGGCCCGTCTGCTGCAGGTCCTCCCTTCCCTACCTACTCAAGGGCTTTTTCTAAGGCATGCACGCACATCCCTGCTCGCCGGGAAGACAGTACCACGGTATTCCTTACAAGAATATTCAGGATTCTTATCAAGGTTTTTGCTTTTGCCCGCTTTCTGCCCACAAATCATGCTGAGGGTACAAAAGCAGTACAGAGTCCCCAGCGGAGGCCCGGGGAGGACTTCATAATTGCACAAGGAAGCTAGGGGTGGATTTAAGAGCCAGTCCTGTCTCCATGCCCTTGTCTATGCAAGTGTCAAGAGACTAATGAAGAAAGTCCTTCACCAGTTGCATTTTTTTCTCTAAGTTAAATCGTTATTTAGAGTCCGAATTTGGTAGGGTTGTCCTTAGGAGTTCTCTCCCTATCAGGCTGGCCCGGCTACAGGGACAAGTACCAAAGAGTAGTCTTCAGAGTGGCCCGTTCAGTCCAGTGCTGGCCCCGCAGCTCCTGCCCGCCTGGTCTCCACCTGGTGCCTGCCAGCCGCCCAGTGAGGCTCTCTGGCCACACTGTTCTCCCTTCCCTTCCCCATAAGCTCCAGCCAGTCCACAGGAAGACCACATCAGCTCAGGCAAAGGATGCCTTTAGCCTAACCGTGATCACATTGGCAGCTGGACAAGCCCGCACCCCAAAGTGACCAATTTCTTTGTGTTTTCCCACCCACCTTAAACTAGCATTTTCTAGTCCTTGCCTTGGCGGGACCAAGTGGGATTATCTCGGGAGTTGATCTCAGATGGGAAATGAGAGTAGGTGATGTAGCACTGACTTCAGGCCCGACAAACACGCAGCGTAGGCAGCCCCCAGGCCAGCTCTGGTTTAATGTTTTGTTTTGTTTTCCCTAACTTGCACAAAACTTTGAGAGCCTTATATAGAAAACAGGTGCTTAATTGCAGCTAAATTACAATAGAATATATAAAAGAATCAAGACATTAGAAAAATAATCTCAGTTTAGACCCTCAAAGAAAACCACTGTTACTGTCTCCTCTGAGCTTGGAAAAACACACAAGAGAACGAATTAAAATTGACAAATTGATTTCACTTAGAGAAACTAATTATCTTAAGACAAGTGTCAAATTAAGATGACACTTAAAGACCCTTAGCATTAACTTAATGATGGAGAAGAGTGCTCAGTAGTCGGCTCTCGGGAAGGTAATGAGATGCTCATATGCAGAGATATTTCGAGAAGATATTTTGATTCATTAAACTATTAAATCCTCCTACCATGAGTCCCCAGAAACGGAGCCACATTCACACCCCTTTCCCAGCCTCCCTTGGGCATGACAGCCTTCCATTTTCCCAAGGTCTTTAATGCTTTTCACATGTGAAAAACACTAAAGGTTAGATCTTTTAGTTACTTTATTCTCAGAAGTAGAATTTTTGTTTTCTTTCTTTGGCAGGAGCCCTTCAGCTAGTAACAGGTGTACATAAGAACACATCTGCGATAGTCTAGTCCCTTTACGAGACAGGTATTGAATCCTTACTCACTTTTGGAGACAGACTCCTTGGTGAACAGGTTTATTCCTATTCCACAAATACTTCTCTTATTTAATACTGTTTCCTGAGCATCCAACTCCCAGGATTTCCTGCTGCCATGGTTGTTTGCCATATGACTGTCCTTTGGTTTCCACAGATATCCTAGGCATGGAGATACCTTAATACCGACTCTGAGGTTTTGTGTCAGTGTCCCCAGGCCCAGCAGTGAATGATGATGTGTCTGTCCAGGTCTGCCCCTCTGCTCTTTCCAGGATGCCATTCACCTTTGGTTTGACCTTGACCACACTGTACAGCAACATCCACGAGCCCTTTCCACAGTGGGCAGTTTGGGTCTTTTGATAACTTTTTCTGAGTCACTTATGTTTGTCCCTAATCAGTGTGTAGCACTGTAGTGAGAGCCACCAAATCCTAAATGTCAGTTTGTTCTCCCTACTGTAGATGAACTAGTGACGTAGAAGAACCTAGTAAATGCTGAATGCTTTTCCACGTAGACTTCTCTGGAATGTGAACACAACTCCTTGGTTAATAGTAATTGCTTCAGTGTAGTCCTGAGTAGGTGCATTTCTGTCTGTCTCAATAAACTTTAATTTGTCTGCACATCTGAGTATTTGTGTGTTGTCAGCTCGGACGTGACATCACCAGGCCCTGTCCGCACATGACCTCTGGAGAGCGGCGTGGGCAGACAGAGGGGACAGCCAGTGAGGGCCCTTTGTCAAGGCGTCTGTACAGGGTGGGGAGGCCGACCTGCGGGCGGCCCAGCCCGGCCCTCTCTGCACACCCAGCACACGCGTGCCCTGGGCACACACAGTCTGGCCCCGCACCCCTGAGCCCTCTTTCTGCTGCTTCCACCTCTCTCGGGGTTCAGCCTTGCTGCTCAGTCCTTCCCTGCCAGAGTTCCCTGTTGTCATCCTGCTCACAACTGTAAGCTTTTCCAGTTCTGCTGACCCCTTCCCTCCCCAGTCAGTCATTTTCCAGGACCCCTGAAGAAGTACTCTCTCCTTCATGGGGACTCCGAGCTCCCCTCAGTTCCTGGATTAGCATACAAGATGCTTGTCAAAGCACCCAGACGGGAACAGGGGCTATTGCCTCTCCACCTTGATGCACAGTTAGGCCAGTGTGTCTACAACTTAATTATACCCTGAGGGGGTAATTTCACCACGGGCTGAGGTACAGACTGTCTCATGAATAATGCAGCTCCTTCCCCCCATGGACGGGACTATGCCAACAATGCAGATTGAGAGTTCAAGGGGATGTGCTCCAGGAGCCCACCAGCTGACTGCTATCAGGGGAGTGGCAGCCCGTCTGCAGCCTCCGCAGTGGTTGCAGATACATTAAAGGGAGGCTGGCATGTGTGGGCACATTCCGCAGCCCGCCCAGCCCAGCCCGGCGAGCCACACAGGTCAAACAGCCCGTTTCCCCTCGAGCAGTGCCTTCAGGTGCCACCTGGGTCTGCTGAAGGCAGTGCTCCGGTTTTGGATAGAGCGTGTGTGCACACAGAGGCCACGGTACCTGCTTATAACTCCTCCTCAGTTGTAAAATTTGCTTTGACAAATTGGTTCAGGGAAAGGCAGATTTAAAATTCCTTCAACAGGCTCTTACAGACCTCAGCGGATCTGTAGACTTGCAGGTTAATATCTGTTAGGTGGGTGAAGGCCACTGTGGGCGGCCTGGTCAGTACTGGGAATGCGATGGGGATAAAACCCACTGCCTGTTCTGTAAAGGGATCTCTTTGAAGACAACTGACAAATAAATGGCTATGACAAATTACTAGGTCGATGGATGTCATCCTCGACCCCCGTGGTCACTGCAGCCCTGTCACAAGTGCTCTTTCTTGGTTCCTTTTACCCACCATTGCCTGGTTTTCCTCTGACCTCTCTGACCATCCTTTGTAGGTTCACCCACTTCTGTTAATGTCAAGCTCCTCAGTCTGTGTCCCACCCACTTCTCGTCACGTGCTCTCTCCTGCCGACCTCAGCCATGCCACTGATTCCCCCCCACCTCCGGCTCTCTGGAAACCCCACACTGTACCTCAGGCTTGCCTTTGATCCCCACTCCATTCTGAAACAATACCTGCCATTTACACAGTTCTACCGGTTTCCCACTGACACCTCAATTTCAAGCCTTAAGAAGTCAAAATGACAGACTGAAGCAAGGAGTGAATTCACATATGACAACCTGAGTCAGTGAGCCTTTTCCTATACAAGTCCTAACAAATGTGAGCCATAAGGCAAAACACTGATAAATTTCCCTCAGTCAAAATTGATATCACATCGTTTACAAACTTAAAACATAACAAGAAACGAACACATTGGTAACAAAAAAGATAAAGCATTAGGTATAAAAGTTTTTTGAACTCCTACAAATCCCTAAGAAAAATATAATCTAACAGGCTAATGGGGAAAAGACAAAAACAAGTGACTCATTGCAGACAGACCATGTCCGCCCGTACTCACGATCAGGGACACACACATTAAAGCAACGGTCTATCATCCTTCACTCAGAAAACACCTGAACGCATCGAGCTGTGAGAGTGTGGTATAAAGAACACCTGTGTGCACTGTACAGTCGGAACAGCCATGGAGGGCAGGTTGTGGTAATTATCAAAATAATAGTATATACTCTAGGGCCCAGAAATTCGACTTCTGAGTAACTACTCCTGGAGGGGGGGAATCACACTAATTTACCAAGTTGTTGAAGTATATTCATGGCAGCATTCTGGGAAAAAATTAAAAATCCATCACTGGGCACAGTGGGTTCCTCCAGTCCCTACCTGCGGTGCAGCAGTCGGAGGGTGGAGGAATGGCATCTGCACTGACGGGGCGGGACTTCTCACATCTCAGTTGTAGGGGAAAAACCAAGCGACAGCTGTTAGACATCAGGTTCTGTAGCTAAAGGCGGTGCTCTCCGTTTCCCCAGGCCAGGATGGCAGTGCACAGAGCGTGCTTGAAAGGACACATGGCATGCTGGGAGCAGGTGACAACTCAGGGAAGGACTGGGCCCGGTGGCCAACAGGGACATCAGCCTCATCTGTTTCACTTTTTTTTTTTAATCACAAAGGCAATGCACCAGAATGTCTTATGTGGTTTAAAATCTAATATTTTAAGAATAATTTATCAGCTTCTTCAAAATGTCTCCCCTGACACTCCTTGACTTCAGGAATGACACCACCATCTATGCTTTTCTCCACAGCCCCCAACATGTAGGCTGTCAACTCATCTTTCTGAATATACCTCTTCCTCTCTGTCCTTCCACCACTGTCGTGGCTCTGGGCACCATCACCTTTCTGCAGTGACCCTGCTTTACCCTCTATCCTATGCACTGCTGCCGCCAGAGTAATGTATTCTCTAGGCAGATCTGATCAGGTCACCACCATGCTTAATGTTCAAGGTTTCACATCACTTTCAGGACAGGATATAAACTATTTAGTTGGCAAACAATCTTCTTTTTTCATTTATTCCTTTTCCCTCTCTTTTCCTTTGTATTCCTTCCTTCTCAGATTTAATTATTTTTCCCAAGCACTCCACCCTTCTCAAGCCTGTGCCCGAGTTCTTGGTAGTTCCTTTACCTGGAATGCCTACAGGACTCAGCCCAATTACTCCTACTCTAGGAACCCTTCCCAGTTCTGTGTATTTTCCTCTAGCACTCAGTGCTTGGTGACTGTCATGTCCAACTTTCTCATCAAGTGGAAACCCTTCTACAGCAAGAGATGGAACAAAATGGCAGACTAGGAATCTCTAAACCCCTATTTTCCATGGAAATATTAGACAACTAAAATAATCTTATAGGAGTTCTGTAAAAGTTAAAAGTCTATAGTGACCAAGTGGACACTCAATTAACAAAAGCCATGTTCAAAATGGTAGGAATTTTCATGGTGTTGCTACTTTCCCTAGACCACTCTCTCCCTGGTGCAACATGGCTTTGATCTGGAGAGGGTGGCACCTCACTTCCCAATTCTATCCTGTAAACCAGAAAAACAGAGACCTTTTTGGCAATATTCTTACCTGCCCGGAATCTACCTAAAGGACTGGTCTCTGTCACCTAACTTAAGTCTCAGGCAGGGAGAAGGAGCAGGTATGCTTAGGAAAACTATAGACCTGCAGGTGCCTGGCACAAGAGGTTATAAGTAAAGGCACGCAACAGGCCACCTAAGGCTCTGAAGAAAAGCTGAAGGGAGACCATGTGGGAAATTTAGATATTCAAAAGTGAAGAAGAGCCCCCCAGAGGCCAGGCAAGATGCATGCTGCAGCAAGATGCACGAGAAAACCATACATTTATACCAGGGGTCCCCAAACTTTTTACACAGGGGGCCAGTTAACTGTCCCTCAGACCGTTGGAGGGCCGAACTATAAAAAAAAACACAACTATGAACAAATCCCTATGCACACTGCACATATTTTAAAGTAAAAAACAAAACAAAACAATGGGAACAAATATAATAGCTAAAATAAAGAACAAGTAAATTTAAATCAACAAACTGACCAGTATTTCAATGGGAACTATGCTCCTCTCACTGACCACCAATGAAAGAGGTGCCCCTTCCGGAAGTGTGGCGGGGGCTGGATAAATGTCCTCAGGGGGCCACATGTGGCCCGCGGGCCATAGTTTAGGGACCCCTGATTTACACCTTGGGTGGATTCTAAGCCTCAGACATGCCTAGTCAATTAGCGAAGGACTACCCTGGAGCAGAGCTAGTCTGCAAAGACTAAGAGAAGTGGCTGTGTACATTTTTTTCCCCCAAATGCCGTTTGTTCATCAGAGAAATCACAAGGTACATAAACCATCAGGAAACACAACCCATTCAAAGGAAGAAAATATGGGGGATAGAAATTATTCCTGAAGCAGTAGTAACAGGCAATAGATTTACTATAAAAAGACTTTAAAATAACTGTTATAAATATGCTTAAAGAGCTAAGGGAGGACATGAACAAAGAACTAATAAAATCAGAAAAATGATATATAAACAAAATTTGAATATAAAAAAAGAGATAGAAATTATGGAAAAGAACCAAACAAATTCTGGAGCTAAAATATATAATAACTAAATGTAAAATTTCACCAGAGGCATTTAATAGCAGATTTGAGCAGGCAGAAAAATATCAGTGAGGTTGAAAATAGGACATTTAAAATTTCCTATCAGAGGAGCAGAAAGAAAAACAAATTAAGGAAAGTGAACAGAGCCCAAGGGATTTATAGAACTCCATAAAGTCGAGTAAAATAAACATTTTGAGGATCACAGAAGGAGAAGAAAGGTGTAGAGAGATTATTTGAAGAAATAAAGGCTGGAAATGTTCCAAATTTGAGGCAAGACATAAATTTACATATCCAAGAAACTCTATGAACTTGAATTTGGATAATTGCAAAGAGACACACACCAAGACACATCATAATGAAACTGTGGAAGTCAAAGCCAAACAGAAAATCTTGCAAGGAACCAGAGAAAAGTGACTAGTCATTATAAAGTATCCTCAGTAAGATTATCACCAGAAACCTTGGAGGCCAGAAAGCAGCCAACTAAAATTATTCAAAGTGTTAAAAGAAAAAAACTGTCAACTAAGAATTCTGTAACTAGTAAAAGTGGCCTTCAAAAATGAGGGAGAAATTAAGACTCTCAGATAAACAAAAGCTGAGTAAATTCATTACCACTAATCCCATCAATAAGAAATGTTAAATGAAATCCTTCCAGTTGAAATGATAGGAGGCTAGACAGTAACTCAAAACCATATGAAGATTTAAAATTCTCTGATAAAATAAAGGAGCAAATATAAAAAATAGTATTGTAACTTCTGTTTGTAACACTTTATTTTCTAAAAGATTTAAAAGGAAAATGTTTACAGTCATTACAAATTCATGTCAATGGGTCCACAATATATAAGGATGTAATTTGTGACATTATAACGTAAAAGGGATAGAGCAATAAATGAGTAGAATTTTTGTATGCAATTGAAGTTGACATCAATTTAAAATGGACTTTTATAATTTAAGATAGATGTTATATGGATCATGTTAATGGGTCCATAATATATAAAGATGTAATTTGTGACATTATAACATAAAAGGAAGAGACAGAGCAATAAATGAGTAGAATTTTTGTATGCATTGAAGTTGATATCAATTTAAAATAGATGTTATATGGAATCCTTATGTAACTACAAATAAAATATAGAATATTCAAAAAATAAAATAAGAGAATCAAGCTGTATCACCACAAAAAAAGTCAACTAAACCTAAAGGAAAACAGTAAACGAGGAAATGAAGGACAAAAAAATGTATACGCAAAAAACAAATAATAAAATGCCAAAATTAAGTCTCTGAGGAGTTAAGTATAAATGGATTAACTCCTTAGGTAAAAGGTGCAGATTAGCAAAATGCATGAAAACAGCCAATAAAATGTGGTCCAACTATATTGTATTAACAAGAGACTCACTTTAGATATAAAGACAAAAATATGTTGAAATTGAAAGGCTGGAAAAAGGTATTCTGAAAGTAGTAACCAAAAAGAGCAATGACTGCTATACTAGTACCAGACAAAATTGACTTAGGTCAATAACTCTTATAAGACACAAAGAATGGCATTATATAATGAGAAAAAGTCCATTCACCCAAAAGACATAGTTACAGACACATGTGCCCAAATATCATAGCCCCAAAATATATGAAGAAAATATTGAAAAATTTGAAAGGAGAAATAGACAGCTCTACAATAATAATTGGAGACATCAATAGCTCACTTTCAATAGAGAGAACCAGAAAGAAGATCAATAAAGAAAGAAAACCGGAACAACTATAACCCAACTGAATCTAACAGACATATATAGAATATTCTACCCAACAACAGCAATATATACATTTTTCTTAAATGCACATGAACATTTTCCAGGATAGATTATATGTTAGGTCAAAAAACTAGTCTTATTGTTTGAAGAGTTTAAATTGTATAATTTTTTTTTTTTTTTTTAGACAGACAGGGAGGGAGATGAGAAGCATTAACTCATACTTGTGTCACTTTAGTTATTCATTGATTGCTTCTCATATGTGCCTTGATCAGTGGGTTCCAGCCAAGCCAGTGACCTTTTGCTCAAGCCAGCAACCTTGGGCTCAAGCCAGTGATCTTGGGCTTCAAGCAAGTAACCTTTGGGCTCAAGCCAGCGACTATGGGGTGATGTCTACGATTCCATGCTCAAGCCGGCATCTCCGCACTCAAGGTGGCAACCTCAGGGTTTTGAACCTGGGTCCTCAGGTTGATGCTTTATCCACTGTACCACCACCCAGTCAGGCTAAATTGTATAAATTTGAAATGATTGAAATGATACATAATATCTTCTGATCACAATAGAATGAAACTAGAAACCAGTATCAAAAACAAACCCAGAAAACTTACACATATGTGGGTATTAATACTTCTAAACAACCAATGGGTCAAAAAGAAATCACTACTATTTGAGACAATGAGAATGAAAACGCAACACACCAAAACTTACAGGGTGCAATAATAGCACTGCTAAGCGGAAAATTTATAACTATAAATTCTTACATTAAAAAAAATCCCAAACCAACAACATAACTTTATACCTTAAGTAACTAGAAAAAGGACAAAATAAACCAAAGCTAGCGAAGAAAGGAAAAAATAAAGTTGGAACAGAAATGAATAAAATAGAGAATAGAAAATGTCAATAAAACCAAAAGTTGCTTTTGTGAAAAGGTTAACAATACTAATAAAACTTAACTAAATTGATTAAGAAATAAAAAAAGACTCAATTTACTAAAATTAGAAATGGAAGTGGGGCAAATTACTACTGATTTTATAGAAATAGAAAGAATTATATGTCCAATTATACAACTTGGATAACTCAGATGAGTTATCTAGAAATAGAAAACCTGAACAGATCTATAAGTAGTAAGGAGATTGAATCAGTAATTAAAACTCTCCTAAAGAAGAAAATCCCAGAACACAGATCTCCACTGGCAAATTCTACCAAACATTTAAAGAAGAACTAACACTAGATCTTGCCAAACTCTTCCCAAAATTCTGAAGAGGAAGGAATACTACCTCACACACTCTATGAGGCCAGCCTTAGTCTGATACCAAACTAAGACAAACAACAACAAGAAAACTCTAGACCAAGGATAGTCAACCTTTTTATACCTACCGCCCACTTTTGTATCTCTGTTAGTAGTAAAATTTTCTAACCGCCCACCGGTTCCACAGTAATGATGATTTATAAAGTAGGGAAGTAACTTTACTTTATAAAATTTATAAAGCAGAGTTACAGCAAGTTAAAGCATGTAATAATAATTACTCACCAAGTACTTTATGTTGGATTTTTGCTAAGTTTGGCAGAATAAATCTTTATAAAACAACTTACTATAGTTAAATCTATCTTTTTATTTATACTTTGGTTGCTCCGCTACCGCCCACCATGGAAGCTGGAACGCCCACTAGAGGGCAGTAGGGACCAGATTGACTACCCCTGCTCTAGACCAATGTCTGTTATGACTATGCATGCAAAAATCCTTAACAAAACGTTAGCAAAACAAATTGAGAAACATATTAAAAGGTTTGTAAACAATGACCAAACCAACTATTCCTTGAATGCAATATAGTTCAATGTACAAAAAAATAAATCAGTGTACTATACCACAATAACAGAATGAAGGAGGGAAACCCCACATGGTCATCTAGACGCAGAAAAAGCATTTGACAAAATTCAAGACCATTTCCTAATTTAAAAAACTCAAACTAGAAACAGAAGGAAACTATATACCTCAACAATAAAGTCCAGATGTGAAAACCACACAGCTAACATCTGCCTTAGTGATAAAAGCCCAAAAGATTTTTTTTTGCTTTTATGTTCATGAATAAAACAAGGACGTCTGCTTTTACCTCTCCTATTCAAAATAATATAGGAAGTACCAGCCAGAGCAATTAGGCAAGAAAAAGAAACTAAAGGCATCCAAACGGGAAAGGAAGATATCAAGTTATCTGTTTGTGGATGCATGTTCTTAAATGCAGAAAATCTTAAAGATTATACAAAACTTAGAATAAGCTAAATCTGCAAAATTTCTGGATCATCAAAAATCAACTGTGTTTCTATACACTAACAGTGAACCATCTGAAAGGGATTTAAAAAAATCCATTTATAACATTAAAATGAATAAAATATTCAGGAATACACTTGAGGAAGTGAAAGACTTGTAGACTGGAAACCACAAAGTTGCTGAAAGAAATTAATGATGATATCACTATTTAAATGGAAAGTCATCCAGTGTTCATAGATTGGAAGAATCAATATTGTTAAGATATCACTATTATCCTGAATGAGCTACAGATTCAGGACAATCCTTATTCACGTCCCTGCAATATATATTGCAGAAATATCAAAATCCATCCCAAAATTTATGTGAAATCTCAAGAGACCCTGGATAGTGAAAACAATCTTGAAAAAGACAACAGAGTCGGAGTTACGCTTCCAGATTTCAAACCTTAGCATGAAGCTATGGTAATCAAAACAATGGGGTGCTTGCATTAAAACAGATATAATGACAAATGGGATAGAACAGGGGCTCAGAAATAAAACCTGGTCAACTGATTCTCAATGAGGGTGCCAAATATTAAACGATAGAAGGACAGTATTTTCAACAAATGACACTGGGAAAACGGCACATACATGCAAAAGAATGAAGTTACACCCTCTCCTTAGAGTTGACAATCCACAAATATTAACTCAAAATAGATCAAAGACCTTAATGTAGGAACCAAAACTATAAAACTCTGACAAAAAACATAAGAGGAAAACGTTATAACATTGGATTTAGCATTGATTTCTTATATATGACACCAAAAACACAGGCAGCAAGAGAAAAAATAGGTAAATGGACTTCACTGAAATTTTAAAATGTTGTGCATCAAAGGACACTATTAACAGAGTGAAAGGCAAACTATGGAATGGGAGAAAATATTTACAATCATATATCTGATAAGGGGTTAATATCCAGAATACATAAAAAATGCCTACATGTCACAACAAAAGAACAACCCAATTAAAAATGAGCAAAGGACTTGAATAGATATTTTCCATCTGACCTCTGAGCACCTGAAAAGGTGCTCAACCTCACTCATCTCTGGGACAGTGTTAATCAACATCACAATGGGATGCAACTTCATGCCATTTGCATGGCTGGTATAAGCAAGCAAAAAGAACAGCACTGCTAAAGACAGATAAATGGAAACCCTTGTGTGAATGTAACTGTCAGAACCATTGAGGAAGACAGTATGACAGCTCCTCAGAAAGTTAAACTTAGAATTACTATATGACCCAGTCATTTAAAAAATTAAATATATATATTAGGGTGACATTGGTTAATAAAATGATACAGGTTTCAAGTGTCAATTCTACAATACACATCTGTATATTGCATTGTGTGTCTAGCACCCAACATCAAGTCTCCTTCCATCACCATGTATTTAACCCCCTTTACTACTCCCCACCCCTTTCCCTCTGGTGACCTCCATACTGTTGTCTGTGTCTATGAATTTCTGTTTGTCTTGTTTGCTCATTTGTTGTTTTCACTTTTATAACCCGCACAAGTGAAATCATATGGTTCTCGACTTTTTCGGTCTATTTATTTCGCTTTGCTAGACATTCTCAAGATGCATCCATGCTGTCGCAAATGGCAGCATCTTACCTCTTCTTATGCCGACCCAGCAATTTCACTCCTGGCTAAAAATTCCCAAAGAATTTAAAACAGGAACTTGACCAGATGCATGTACAACAATGTCCACAGCAGCGTTAGTCACAACAGTCAGAAGGTAACAGCCCAAATGTCCATTAGTGGATGAATGGGTGAAGGAAATGTGGAAATTCTGACACATGCTACACTTAGATGAACTTTGTGAACATCATACTAAATGAAATAAGCGAAACACAAAAGAACAAATATTGCATGATGGCACTTACCGTATTTTTTGCTCCAGAAGATGCACCTGACCATAAAATACACCTAGGGTTTTAAGGAGGAAAATAAGAAAAAAAATATTCTGGACCAAATGGTGTGTTAAAATATTTAATAAAGTACCATATTTTTCACTCCATAAGATGCACGAACATTTCCCCCTCCACTTTTGAGAGAAAAAATTGCGTCTTATGGAGCGAAAAATACGGTATATGAGGCACCTAGAATAGTCAATTTACAGGGGTGAAGACGGTCCAGAGGTTAGCAGGGGCTGGGGTCAAGGGGCAAAGGGGGAGTTAGTATTGGTTGGGCACAGGGTTTCAGTTTGGAATGCTGATGACGTCCTGGAGGGGATGGTAATAAGGGATGCCCAGCATGTGCAGGTTCCCGGTCTCTCTGAATTATGTGTCCCCTTAGAAATGGTTACAGTAGCAACTTCTGTGCTGTGTATATTTCCCATTGCCAAAAAAGAAAATAAAGAGATGCCCTTCTATCCCGCCCTTTCTCATTTTCTTGGTTTCCAAGTACATGAATGCCAGCTACTATCTGGTGTTTAATATTGGGTAGAAGCAAATGGTAACAGGCACAGAAAGACTGATGAAAAAATTCTGCCTGGAAAGTGGACTTTTCCTTCCTTTAAAGAGACCTCACTAAAAGGATGACATTTGATCAATACCTTCACACAGGTTGAATTTTTTCATCTATTCACACAGGTTGAATTTTTTAAACAGCTTTGAGGTATAATTTACTTAGTATGAAATCCACCCACTTAAATGTGACATTTATAAAATTGATAGAGTTGTCAACCACATCACATCTAATTTTACAACATTAAACAAGAAACCTTATGCCCAAGCTAGAGTCCTTTCCCTTTCTCATCCCAAGCCCCAGGCAACCACTAAACTACTTTAAATTTGTCCCCATAGATTTACGTTTTCTGAACACTTCATATAAATGGAATCCTATAACACACAGGCTTTGTGTAGGACTATCGTTGACAAACACACCATGTCAACAAGTTCTATTATTCATGAGTTTGAAGGTTACATTTCACATGGCAAGCTTGGTGCCACATAATGATTTGCAATTCTTTTTAATGGTGTGTCTTCAGATAACTAATGCTGCCAAAATCAGAGAGCCATTCTCTTCTCCTGATATTCCTGTTGTTTTACTATTCTACCCTACTATTCCTAGTTTTACTACTCACCTTCTTTCTTTCTTTCTTTCTTTCTTTCTTTCTTTCTTTCTTTCTTTCTTTCTTTCTTTCTTTCTTTCTTTCTTAAAGGGCTTAAGAGACTATACAGAAGAGTGTTTTCTTCCCACTTATTTTGCACAAATTCAAACTAATAAAAATCTAAGCTTAATTTTAAAAAGCTGTACTACTAATCAAAATTCTCGCAAAGTAAACCATGAGACAAAGGAACTAGCTAAAATCTAAGTCTTGGTTCTAAATTCTGGTCAGTTCTTCAGCAGAGACCTTGGTAACGCTGCTCCTGTGCCCTATGAATTCGGGGCTCTGGGCAGCTCTCCCTTGCCTCCGGGGCATCCACGCTCATTTCAAAACCAATGGAGACATCAGCCTAAGTCTGCTCTGTGGTTCACAGTCTTCTCCCACTGAGAAGAAAGCTGTGACATTGAGCTAGAAAATGTGTCCCAAATGGCACAGTCCAACCTCTGTCCCTTCCAGCTTGTCACAGGAGAACTGGTATGAGAGGGAGCAGCATGTGGAGAGTACGGGCACGGGCACTGGACGCCAGGGCTGGGTGGCAGCTTCTTACCTGTCTCCATTATTCCAGAGAAGTCTCACTGCAGCTCTTCCTACTTTACAGAGAGGTTAAGCATCATGTCTAAAGCCACACAAGTAGGAAATGGCAGAGTGAGGATTTGAACCCAGGGTGGGCTGTCTGTCTCCAAAGCCTAGGTTTTTAGGTATGGTGTATGGCTGTGTTCCCTGACTTAAAAATAACATATATAGAGAGAGGTAACTAAAATAAAAGGTATGTTCACACAACATGAATAACAAAGACAAAAACCAGTCACCCTGGACCTTTCTTACAGGTCTGGAAATATATAAGGTCTACCAGGAAGTTCTGTCCGTTTTTGGAATAAAACAAAATACAAATTTTTCTTACCGTCAATAAACTTTATTAAATAATATAATTGCCATTATTATTAATGATTTCTTGCCAGCGTGAGGGCAATTTGTATATTCCATTTTTGAAAAATGTTTTATCTTTTGATGCAAAAAATTGAACCAGTGATTGTTTGATATCTTCTTCATTTTTGAATTTTTTGCCCTTCAAAAAATTTTGTAAGGACAAAAACAAGTGATAGTCGGTATTAGTCCTTCACCAAACACTTTCAATAAATTTCTACATGCTTCTGTAGCATTTCTTCCTTGTTGAAATTCGTAAAAATTACAGTGGCGTAAATGAACTTTATCAGTACATGGGTACACTATCGCTTCACACATAAGACTAACATGAATCAACTTTGTTTTAGTTAATTTGCTACGTCAGTATGTATACATTAAGTGATAAAAATAGAGAGGCACACATGCGCCAAATAAATGTGCTTATGTGTCGAAACTTGTTGTGATAGAAACAGACAGAACTTTCCGGTAGACCTTATATCAATTCACTTTTATCAACTTTCAGGTACTTAACACTGCATGAGGAGGAAATCAGACCTTGCCCTCCAAGAATTCTGACTTTCATGACAGAGCAGGGGACAGACACAGATCCAGGCATCCTGGGCTCAGTGCCAAGGGGACAGGATGGCCAGAGAATCGACCATCAGGGATTAAGCATTTCACTAGCTCCCGGAATTCCTTAGGCAAGTCCCCTCCGTTTCCAGTCTCGGGCTTCTCCCCTGTGAATGGGCTGTGCCTGCTGGTCTCTCGGGCCCCATGAGTCTGCCCTCACTGGCAGCGTGGGGCCTTGGCTTGCCAAGCGACACTGTTTCTACACCTCAAAGCTTCCACCCTGGTGCTCTGCTGATTCCCACAGCTTCCGGGGAACAGAGCCACATGCATTTCTTCCTCACCCAACTACACTATCCAGCACACTTGCTCTACTAAAGGGGGGTGGATCAAGATGAAGTGTGCTGGCCTGGCTCCACACTGAACCAGCGCTGCCCTCTGCTCTCCCCCAACCGCGCCTCCCGTTGGGTCTCCAGGTCAGGGTCTCTCCTCGCCACACGTGGCGCCATATTCTCTGCGAGCTGCCATATTTTACTTGTGGCTGAGTAAAGAGTTCAACTCATTTCCCTGCTCAGTCTCAACAGCACAAACATATATTCAGGGCTGACACATTTTCATTGTGGAAAAGCCAAGATCCCAAACAGACGCTGCCCGTCAGGATTAATGAAGGGAAGGGTTATTTATTCCACTGCCTGACATTTGGTGCTAAATAATTCCTGAGTCACTTTATACATTAACAAACAGTTCACCATCAAAGGGTCTGAGCACACAGGGTGAATGCCGAGCCAGGATTTAGGAGCTGGCTAACACTGACCAATAACAATAAAGCCACTTTTCAGAGTCATATTAAATGTGATGACACTACGTAATGTCACAGCCAGCTGGCCATGGGAGCAGGTCATTCCCGACACCAGACAGCACCTCCTCCCTTGAAACCACCCACACCATGTACTCCCGGGGGAGCTCTAGGGACACCCTGACATCCCCTACCACAATGTGAAATGTCTGCCTGGCCACAGGTTCCGTCAATCACCTTCGTTAACATGAAAATACCCTGGGCCACTCTTGGTCAGAAGCCCACGTCTCTCTTGCTGTGCAACTAACACATAAACTCTACAAGCTCTCCTCAAGGTGCTGATACCATCAGCCTGGCCTCTGTCCTCATCTTAGTCCTTTCCCTCGACCTGCTTTGCTGTGTCCTCCAGTAGTTTTCTTGATTCTGGAACACACCCTCCTTGTCCCATCTGCCTGCTTGACTGAAGCACCTGCCATACACTTGACATCTTTCTGGTGATATCCCTTCCCCTCTGTGGTCCCCCATCAGAAGGGGCCAGTTCTCTATAGCCCCACAGAAGCTGGTGCAGGCTTAGGGCATATTTTCTGAACTGAATGCACTGTAAGCTCTTAACAGCAAGTCCAAGTCTGTTTTAATGCCACTTGAACAGAACACAGTATGTGACAGACATGCAATAAATCACCTGGAGAGAATGGAGAAATAGAAGAATAACCAGGGTCCATCAGGTGGACTAGAACCTTGGGGAAGGTTCCAAGGCTCAGAGAAACCTGTGTGAACACGTGTATTTAACAAATATTTTTGTGCTACTATTTTGCACTGTATTTTGTTCCTGTCTCCCTCCCCCACTCACCCCCCCACTTCCACTATAGGAGATGTGACAGAGAGAATTCCAAGCTCTGGGGCCATATCTGTAGGGATCACACTTGCTAGATGCAGGACACCCAACATACTGCTCCATCCACTCCATCGCTCTGATATGCAGCCTGTCTGTTTGTGGTTCCCCGACTGCATCCGGGCCTGACCCTTCCAAGCTAAGATAGTAGGTCAAGGGGGACATGATCCCCGAAGCTCACTCTTTGTAAGCTGGCCGCCAAGTTATCTCAGGCCTGGGCACTCTGGGAGAGCTAGCCAGGGTGAGGCTGGGCTCGTTGGGACAAAACACTTCCAAGTCACCCAAGTCATCTGAACCTGCCTCCCCCCCCACACCCCAAGCCTATGAGCAAATGGGTCTCTAAGCGACCCACCAAGCACAGGCCAGCACAGTCACCAGGTCTAGGAGACTCGGGGAGGAGTATGGACAATGACAAGAAGGATCCGACTAAACAATTCAAGTGTTTTCAATGTGTGGTAACAGGGCTAACAAGACACACAGAGAAAACAATCCTGGTATAGTATTTCCCAAAATACTGAATAAAATTAACTTACTTTCCTGATAGTTCAGCTATTAAGCCACAGTTGCTCATATATTGCTTCAATAATACAGTGTGTCCGTAAAGTCATGGTGCACTTCTGACCGATCACAGGAAAGCAACAAAAGATGATAGAAATGTGAAATCTGCACCAAATAAAAGGAAAACCCTCCCAGTTTCTGTGGGATGATGTGGCAGCATGTGCGCATGCACAGAAGATGACGTTACACCGTGTATACAGCGGAGCAGCCCATAGCCATGCCAGTCGAGGTGTGGACGGTACAGAGGAAAGTTCAGTGTGTTCTGTGGCTCGCTAAATTCGAATCCATGACCAAAGTGCAACGTGAATATCGGCGCATTTATAACGAAGCACCACCACATAGGAATAACATTACTGGGTGGGATAAGCAGTTGAAAGAAACCGGCAGTTTGGTGGAGAAACCCCTTTCTGGTAGGCCATCAGTCAGTGACGAGTCTGTAGAGGCTATACAGGATAGCTACCTAAAAAGCCGTAAAAAATCTGTGTGTGAGCCCACATCGAACTGCACTGAATAGGTATGAAACTGGGAGAGTTTTTCTTTTATTTGGTGCAGATTTCACATTTCTATCATCTTTTGTTGCTTTCCTGTGACTGGTCAAAAGTGCACCATGACTTTACGGACACACTGTATATATAATCAATATATGATATTAATTTTTCAATTAGCAGAAAAAAACCCCAAATTCAAGAATCCACAGCGTTAAGCTAATAGTAGAGCTAGGTTTTGGTGGTCTCTAGCTGTGTCTCAATCATCTGTGAGCACAGGAGACAGGAGTTCAAGACTAGCCCTGCAGGATGGGAGTGAGCTCAGAAACCAGGGAAGCCAAGGTCTTCAAAGGATAACAACCTCGGTGAATTAAAAAGACACATACACACATACTTACACACATACACACACAGAAAACTGAAAGAAGGTGGTACACATGTAAGTCCTAGCTTTGGCTCACTATAGAGCAGAATGACAGAGAGAGAAGAAATAACATTCCCTTGAGAATTTCTAACACAATCTGGATTCACATGGGTTTGAAGGCAGAATTACATTATCTACCTGGCTCCAAAACTAAAACTGTAAACCAAACTTCATGTGCCCCTAGCAGAAGCAACTGCAAATCTTTGGGAGAAGCTGAAGACAGAACCCCAAATATATAGCAAAGGCAACACAACTATATAAAATATGGGGAGATAGTTAGAAATAAGAAGTGTCATGTGAGAAGTGTAACATAAGTCTAATCAAAGTGCCAGAAGACTATCTAGAGAAAAAAAGAGTAAAGGCAATATTTAAAGAGTTATAATTTTCCAGAATTAATGGAAGCTGCAAATCCTTAGATTCAAGAAGCTCAAGAAATATTCATCACAATAAATAAATAAATAAATAAATAAATAAATAAATTCCTAGGTTCATCATAATCTATACAGCATACCAAAGACAAAGAAACAATCTTAAAAGCAGCCAGAAAGAGAAAATGGATTAGCTCTCCCCTTCAAAGGAATAACAATTCAATCAATAGCTCTTAAAGTTTAGTAGGCATCAAAATAACGGAAGACTTTTTAAAACACAGTATTGTGCTACAACTGCAGAGTTCGGAGTCATGAAGTCTGGAATAAGGTTGAAAAAATGCATTTCAAATAAGGTCCAAAGTGATATATATTTTGCTGGTCTAGGGGCTACCCTTTGAAAACCACTAATTCATCTGATAGTTACAGTATAAAAAAGAATAAAGCCCTGGACGTTTGGCTTAGTGGTTGAATGTCAGCCCAGCGTATGAATGTCCTGGGTTTGATTCCTAGTCAGGGCACGCAGGAGAAATGCCCATCTGCTTCTCTACCCCTTCCTTTTCTCTCTCTCTCTCTTCCTCTCCTGCAGCTATGGTTCAATTGGAGTGAGTTGGTCCTGGGCACTGAGAATGGCTCCATGGCCTCCGCCTCAGGTGCTAAGAAGAGCTCAGTTGCTGAATAACAGAGCAACACCCCAGATGGGCACAGCATCGCCACCTAGCAGGCTTGCTGGGTGGATCCTGCTTGGTCAAATGCAGGAGTCTGTCTCTCTGCCTCCCCTCCTCTCACTGAATAAAAATAAAAAGAAAGAAAGAAAGAAAAAGAATCAGTATAAGACAAACAAAACTGGAATAGTATCTGTAAAGCACCAAGAGATAGTGATTGTCAACCTGGAATTGGTACCCAGGAAAACTATCTTTCAAGAACAAGGGTAAAATAAAGGTATTATTGGATGAACAAAAACTGAAAATTTGTTCAAAACCCTTTCACTGAAATAACTTCTAAAATATGATAAAGGGAAATTTATCCCAAAAGGTCTGATATGAAAGGACAGAAAATGGTAAAATGTGTGTAAATTTAAACAGCAATTAATTGTGCAAAACAAAAACATAACTCTTTAATCTGTAGGGCTACAAAAATTAGTTCAGAATTAATATCCTAAAACATAAAAGTATACAAGATTGGAATGGAAGATTTAAAAATTCTAAGATTCTTATTTTATTTGAGAAAAAAAGTACATATTTATTAAGTTTATACTTATAAAATGAAATATAAATTAAAAATTTCCAGTGCACTCACTAAAAGAACAGCAATACAATATGTAACCACCAAATTAGTTGAAGGGAAATTATGAAATGAGATAAAAAAATATATAATCCAAAAGAATTTACAACAAGAAAAAATTAGACCACAGAAAAGACTCCAAATATATCAGTAATTAGTATAGATGAACTAAACTTTCTAGTTAAAATACAGGCTGTCAGATTGGATAAAAATTAAGATTCAGGCCCCTGCTATATACAAGATGTAGCTAAAACACAGGATGAAAAGTTGAAAGAAAAATGATAAAGTACAGTATATCTAGCAAACACAAACCAAAATGTTATTATAACTACATTACTTTTAGACCAAATACAATTTATAAAAAAGAAATGACTGAGAGATGTATAGAATTTCTTAAGATTAATAAAAATTTTAATTTATTCACTCAATTAATACTTTTTAGAGTACACTATGTGCTAACCACGTATTTTAGACACCAGTGATACAGTCGTAAACAAAATAGAAAAATTCACAAAAAGTGAATTTAAAATTGTATATCTCTAATAACATACTTCAAACCCTAAAGAGAAAAATACTGAATGAACTACAAGGCAAAATTGACAAATCCACCATAAAAATCAGAGATTTTTAAGAACACACCTCTGATAAATCAAACAGTGTGGAAGGGAAGAATATAGTGACAAAAGACCTGAATGCCATGATGACAGGTGGGTGGAACAGACAGCTATAAAACTAAACACTAGAAGAGAAAACAACACATACACGTACCAGGCTGTACAGGAGAGCTCAGTACATCTCAAGCAATAAATATCACACGACCTCATTCTTTGAACTCAAACTTAGAAATCAATAACTAAAGAGGAAATATAAAAATGTCCATATTTCTTGAATTTAGGAATAACTAATAAAATAAGAAAAATAATACAATAGAAAAGGTAAAACTGAATAAATATCAATTAATATTTACTGCTTTAAAGGATATGGAAGAGTGCTGATGACATCAGAGTAATGGCGGGGTAGGAAGTGATACTGATAAATCTCCCGCAAAGCTCAACAAGATCTTCAACCAGAAACAGAAAAACCTATCATTGGAGCCTGCAGATGTTTCGCAATACACCCGAAGGTATGGTCAAGCGAAAAATTGGCTAAATATATAACCAAACCCCAAAGGAAATAGGGAGTAAGAAATGCTCCGCCTTCCTCACTAACCTAAACAGGGCGGCTTTCACTGGGAACAGAGAATATAGAAACTAAGGCGGGCAAAGGGGGTGAATAGATCCAGGCCGCGGCACAAACGGCCGAACCAGGCTATGGCACGGAGATCCAAGCCGAGGAAAAACTGTTCCTGTGACAACCCGGGCAATACAAGCTAACACTCGTGCCAAACCCAGACAAAGAAAGACAAGTGGGGCAGCCATTTTCCCCGATCTCCTGATCGGCGCGCACAGATACTGGGTGAGAGATTCCTGCCAAAGCCCTGGGAGTGGATGCCCGTGTTATCCCACAGAGAGGCAGAGTCAGAGGCCTTTGTGTGGGCCGAAAGCGGATTCTCTGGACCGCCCCAGCGCCCTGGGAAAGCCGCGCACGGGGAGGGAGCAAGAACTAATTCCAACGCTGGAACTTTTCCGTGAGGGCTGGGGTTTCACTCAGAGGGTGAGGCGGCGGGCCTGATATCCGGGTTTGCGCGCGCAGATAGTGAGCGAGAGATTCCTCCGAGTGCCTCGGCAGTGTGCGCCCGTGTTATCCCACAGAGGGGCAGAGCCAGGGACCTTTGTGTGGGCCAAAAGAGGAATCTCGGGCTGCCCCAGCGCCTTGAAAAAGCCACGCACGGGGACGGAGTGAGAGCCAATTCCAACGCTGGTACTTTTCCGTGCGGGTGGGGGTTTCACTCAGAGGGTGAGACTTCCGGCCTGATATCCTGGTCTGCGCACACAGATAGTGAGCGAGAGTTTCCTCCAAGCACCCTGGGAGTGGGTGCCCGCCCATGTTACCGGACAGAATGGCAGAGCCAGAGGTCTTTGAGTGGGCGGAAGCCCCGCCTGATTATGCTAGCAGCTCTGACTGACTGAGCCTTACCCAGAGCCCTGTGCTGAGTGGGAATAGAGTGGGGAGTTGCCAGCTCTTTGAGCCTCTTACTATCCAGGCAGAGGCAGCAGCAACCCCATAGCTGGATTATCAGGCTACAATTGAGGAAGGAAAGACTAGGAGAGAGGCTCCAGGAACACGGACTCTCTCACTGTTGGAGCCTATAAATGCTAATGAGCCTCGACTGCCAACAAGACTGAAGCACAATACATGACATTGCCATAGAGACTTATCAACTGCAAACCTCTACCTGAGCGTGCCAAAGGGGCAGAACCTGGGGTACAGAGTCACCGACCAGGAAGAGGGAGAGAAAAGAAAAAGCAAGAAGATAACCTCTCAAAATCAAGAATAATCTGCAGACTGTATAACCTATCCCATTTTATTATATTTGTTCGTTTGTTTCTCTTATCTTCATTCTTGATATTTTTTTTTCATCCTCCAATTTGGTCATTTAACTCTCTGCCGGTCTTACTCTCTCCTCTCCTTGAATTACACTACCCATAAGTGTTATATCTCCCATTATCTTTTCTTTCCTCTTCCTTTCTCTCTATGAGGGTTGCACTCCAAAACCCTTAACTCTCTCTCTCTCTCCTCTTTTTTATTTTTTCTTCTTTTAGTGGTTCCCTCTTTTTTCTCTCTCTCTCTCTTTCTTTTCTCCCTCTTTATTAGTTTCTTCCTTTCTCCTTTACATCTCCTCTCATTCAAACCTCAATAACGAACAAATTATCTTATCTGGGACTCAAACTTATGTTTGTGGCATTTTGGGGTTTTTTTACTTCACCTTTTTAACTCACTAGCAGTACTCCCATCCCTGGCTCTCCATTTTATCTAGTTCTTATTCCACTAAATACAATAGTAATTTTTTAATTTGTCCCCCCATTTTCCTCTTATTCCTCTCATCATAACTCTTAGTCAACCAACACCTAAAAGCAAATCATTTTATTCTTGACCCAAATTTTTTCCTTATTTGCTTTTTGTGGGTCCATACCCCCCCCTTTTTTTGCCCCTTTATTACTTTTCCCCAATACAGGCCCTCCATTACAGACATTGTTTGTTCTATTTAATACAATATAATTCACAGTTCACCACAAGATTTTCTCAAAAAAGAGGGAAGAAGAGAGGAAAAAAGGAGGAGGGGTATAATTTCCTTTTTTAAATTTTGATTTTATTTTATTTTTCTTTATTTCATTATTAATGTTAAAAAAACAACTTTTTTTGATTTTTTATTTTTTTAACTTTTTATTCTTTATTAAATCTCATTAATACTATCAACAAAACCACCCTCAGATGCCATTAAGGAAGAGAAAATTGAATATCATGGATACAAAAGGAAGACAGGTAACACAGCTAGATGAGGAAAAATCTATGGAGAAAAAATTTAATATATTGGAAACCTTGGAGCTAAATGACAGAGAATTCAAGATAGAAATCCTAAAAATCCTCCGAGATATACAAGAAAACACAGAAAGGCAATTTAGAGAGCTTAGAAAACAACTCAATGAACACAAAGAATATATTTCCAAGGAAATTGAAACTATAAAAACAAATCAAGCAGAGATGAAAAACTCAACTCACGAGCTGAAAAATGAGGTAACAAGCTTAGCTAATAGAACAGGCCAGATAGAAGAGAGGATTAGTGAAATAGAAGATAAGCAACTTGTGGCACAACAGAGAGAAGAAGAAAGAGACTCAAAAATTAAAAAAAAAATAAGATAGCCCTACAAGAATTATCTGACTCCATCAAAAAGAATAACATAAGAATAATAGGTATATCAGAGGGAGAAGAGAGAAAAAATGGAATGGAGAACATACTCAAACAAATGATAGATGAGAACTTCCCAAGCCTCAAATTCAAGAAGCAAACAGAACTCCGAGTTTTCTTAACCCCAACAAACCTACTCCAAGGCACATCATAATGAAATTGGCACAAACCAACAGCAAAGAAAAAATTCTCAAGGCAGCCAGGAAAAAGAAGAATACAACATATAAAGGAAGGCCCATTAGATTATCATCAGATTTCTCAGCAGAAACTCTACAAGCTAGAAGAGATATTTAAAGTCCTGAAAGAGAGGAACTTTCAGCCACAAATACTATACCCATCAAAGCTATCCTTCAAATATGAAGGAGAAATAAAAACATTCACAGATACAGAAAAGATGAGGGAATTTATCATCAGAAAACCCCCACTCCAGGAATTACTAAAGGGGGTTCTCCAATTAGATACAAAGAACAAAAAAAAAAACAAAAAAAACAAAGTCACAAGTAAAAGCTCCAAGAAGAACACAATAAACCCAAATTTAAACTGTGACAACAACAAATAAAAAGGGGGGGGGGAGAGAGGATGAAGATTAACAGTAGCAAAGGACGATGGAGTGCAAAAGTACTCACAAAATAGTTCACTACAATGAACAGGGTAGGAACCCTTTTCATTACTTAAAGGTAACCATCATTGAAAAAACCACCACAGAAGCACATGAGATAAAAAAGATAGCAACAGAGGAAAGATGTATGGAATACAACCAAATAAAAACAAAAGATAGAAAAATGAAAGAGAAAGATCAAACAAGACACAAAACTAACAGAAAGCAATATATAAAATGGCAATAGGGAACTCACAAGTGTCAATAATCACACTAAATGTAAACGGATTAAACTCACCAATAAAAAGGCACAGAGTAGCAGAATGAATTAAAAAAGAAAATCCAACTGTACGCTGCCTACAGGAAACTCATCTAAGTAACAAGAATAAAAACAAATTCAAAGTGAAAGGCTGGAAAACAATACTCCAGGCAAATAACATCCAAAAAAAAAGCAGGCGTAGCAATACTCATATCTGATAATGCTGACTACAAGACAGCAAAAGTACTCAGAGACAAAAATGGCCATTTCATAATGGCTAAGGGGACACTGAATCAAGAAGATATAACAATTCTTAATATATATGCACCAAACCAAGGAGCACCAAAATATATAAGACAGCTACTTATTGACCTTAAAACAAAAACTGACAAAAATACAATCATACTTGGAGACCTCAATATACTGCTGATGGCTTTAGATCGGTCATCCAAACAGAGAATCAACAAAGATATAGTGGCCTTAAACAAAACACTAGAGCACCTGGATTTGATAGACATCTACAGGACATTTCATCCCAAAGTGACTGAGTATACATTTTTCTCCAGCGTACATGGATCATTCTCAAGAATTGACCATATGTTGGGCCACAAAAACAACATCAACAAATTCAGAAAAATCGAAGTTGTACCAAGCATATTTTCTGATCATAAAGCCTTGAAACTAGAATTCAACTGCAAAGAGAGGGAAAAAATCCCACAAAAATGTGGAAACTAAACAACGTACTTTTAAAAAATGAATGGGTCAAAGAAGAAATAAGTGCAGAGATCAAAAGATATATACAGATAAATGAAAATGACAATACGACATATCAGAATCTATGGGATGCAGCAAAAGCAGTGATAAGAGGGAAGTTCATATCACTTCAGGCATATATGAACAAAAAAGAGAGAGCCCAAGTGAACCACTTAACTTCACACCTTAAGGAACTAGAAAAAGAAGAACAAAGACAACCCAAAACCAGCCGAAGAAAGGAGATAATAAAAATCAGAGCAGAAATAAATGAAATAGAGAACAGAAAAACTATAGAAAAAATTAATAGAACAAGGAGCTGGTTCTTTGAAAAGATGAACAAAATTGACAAGCCCTTGGCAAGACTTACCAAGGAAAAAAGAGAAAGAACTCATATAAACAAAATCCAAAATGAAAGAGGAGAAATCACCACAGACACCGTAGACATACAAAGAATTATTGTAGAATACTATGAAAAACTTTATGCCACTAAATTCAACAACCTAGAAGAAATGGATAAATTCCTAGAACAATACAACCTTCCGAGACTGAGTCAAGAAGAAGCAGAAAGCCTAAACAGACCTATTAGTAGAGAAGAAATAGAAAAAACCATTAAAAACCTCCCCAAAAATAAAAGTCCAGGCCCTGACGGCTATACCAGCGAATTTTATCAAACATTCAAAGAAGACTTGGTTCCTATTCTACTCAAAGTCTTCCAAAAAATTGAAGAAGAAGCAATACTTCCAAACACATTTTATGAGGTCAACATAACCCTCATACCAAAACCTGGCAAGGATGGCACAAAAAAAGAAAACTACAGACCAATATCTCTAATGAATACAGATGCTAAAATACTAAACAAAATACTGGCAAATCGAATACAACAACATATTAAAAAAATAATACATCATGATCAAGTGGGATTCATCCCAGAATCTCAAGGATGGTTCAACATACGTAAAACGGTTAACGTAATACATCATATCAACAAAACAAAGAACAAAAACCATATGATCTTACCAATAGATGCAGAAAAGGCTTTCGATAAAATACAACACAATTTTATGTTTAAGACTCTCAACAAAATGGGTATAGAAGGAAAATATCTCAACATGATAAAGGCCATATATGATAAACCATAAGCTAACATCATATTAAATGGCACTAAACTGAAGGCTTTCCCCCTTAAATCAGGAACAAGATAGGGTTGTCCACTCTCTCCACTCTTATTTAATGTGATACTAGAGGTTCTAGCCAGAGCAATCAGACAAGACAAAGAAATAAAAGGCATCCATATCGGAAAAGAAGAAGTAAAGGTATCACTTTTTGCAGATGATATGATCCTATACATCAAAAACCCCAAAGAATCCACAAAAAGACTACTAGAAACAATAAGCCAATACAGTAAGGTCGCAGGATACAAAATTAACATACAGAAGTCCATAGCCTTTCTTTTTTTTTTTTAAAGACTTTATTTATTCATTTTAGACAGGAGAGAGAGAGAGAGAGAGAGAGAGAGAGAGAATGAGAGAGAGAGAGAGAGAGATAGAGAGAGAGAGAGAGAGAGAGAGAGAGAAGGGAGGAGCAGGAAGCATCAACTCCCATATGTGCCTTGACCAGGCAAGCCCAGGGTTTTGAACCGGCGACCTCAGCATTTCCAGGACGACGCTTTATCCACTGCGCCACCACAGGTCAGGCCCATAGCCTTTCTATATGCCAACAATGACACAATTGAGAACGAACTCAAAAGAATAATCCCCTTCACGATTGCAACAACAACAAAAAAAAATACCTAGGAATAAACATAACAAAGAATGTAAAGGACTTATATAATGAAAACTATAAACTATTGTTAAGGGAAATCAAAAAAGATATAATGAGATGGAAGAATATACCTTGTTCTAGGTTAGGAAGAATAAATATAATCAAGATGGCCATATTACCCAAAGCAATATACAAATTTAATGCAATTCCCATCAAAATTCCAATGACATTTTTTAAAGAAATAGAGCAAAAAATCATCAGATTTATATGGAAGTATAAAAAACCCCGAATAGCCAAAGTAATCCTAAAGAAAAAGAATGAAGCTGGGGGCATTACAATACCTGACTTCAAACTATATTATATGGCCACGACAATCAAAACAGCATGGTATTGGCAGAAAAATAGACACTCAGACCAATGGAACAGAATAGAAAGTCCAGAAATAAAACCACATATATATAATCAAATAATTTTTGATAAAGGGGCCAACAACTCACAATGGAGAAAAGAAAGCCTCTTCAATAAATGGTGCTGGGAAAACTGGAAAGCCACATGCAAAAGAATGAAACTTGACTACAGTTTGTCCCCCTCTACTGAAATTAACTAAAAATGGATCAAAGATCTAAACATAAGACCTGAAACAATTAAGTACATAGAAGAAGACATAGGTACTAAACTCATGGACCTGGGTTTTAAAGAGCATTTTATGAATTTGACTCCAAAGGCAAGAGAAGTGAAGGCAAAAATTAATGAATGGGACTACATCAGACTAAGAAGTTTTTGCTCAGCAAGAGAAACTGATAAGAAAATAAACAGAAAGCCAAGTAAATGGGAAATGATATTTTCAAACAACAGCTCAGATAAGGGACTAATATCCAAAATATACAAAGAACTCATAAAACTCAACAACAAACAAACAAACAATCCAATAAAAAATGGGAAGAGGACATGAACAGACACTTCTCCCAGGAAGAAATACAAATGGCCAACAGATATATGAAAAGATGCTCATCTTCTTTAGTTATTAGAGAAATGCAAATCAAAACTGCAATGAGATACCACCTCACACCTGTTAGATTAGCTATTATTAACAAGACAGGTAATAGCAAATGTTGGAGAGGCTGTGGAGAAAAAGGAACCCTCATACACTGTTGGTGGGAATGTAAAATAGTACAACCATTATGGAAGAAAGTATGGTGGTTCCTCAAAAAACTGAGAATAGAACTACCTTCTGACCCAGCAATCCCTCTACTGGGTGTATACCCCCAAAACTCAGAAACATTGATACGTAAAGACACATGCAGCCCCATGTCATTGCAGCATTGTTCACAGTGGCCAGGACATGAAAACAACCAAAAAGCCCGTCAATAGATGACTGGATAAAGAAGATGTGGCACATATACACTATGGAATACTACTCAGCCATAAGAAATGATGACATCAGATCATTTACAGCAAAATGGTGGGATCTTGATAACATTATACGAAGTGAAATAAGTAAATCAGAAAAAACCAGGAACTGCATTATTCCATATGTAGGTGGGACATAAAAGTGAAACTAAGAGACATTGATAAGAGTGTGGTGGTTATGGGGGGAGGGGGGAAAGGGAGAGGGAAAGAGGGAGGGGGAGGGGCACAAAGAAAACTAGATAGAAGGTGACAGAGGACAATCTGATTTTGGGTGATGGGTATGCAACATAATTGAATGACAAGATAACCTGGACTTGTTATCTTTGAATATATGTATCCTGATTTATTGATGTCGCCCCATTTAAAAAATAAAATTATTTTAAAAAAAGGATATGGAATTGACAAATTATCCAAGAACAAAGAAGAAATATATATATGTATATATATATTTATATATATATATACACACACATATATATATTCCAACCATATATTAGAAATGCAAATGAGACATAACCATCGATATAGTAGAGATTTAAAAGCAATAACAATTATGAACATTATACTAATTAATTTCAAAACCTAGATGAAATGGAAGACTTCTTGTAAAAAATATAAACTCTGCCTGACCAGGTGGTGGCACAGTGGATAGAGCATCTGATTGGGACGTGGAGATCCAGGTTTGAGACCCCGAGCTAACCAGCTTGAGCCCAAGATCTCTGGCTCGAGCAAGGGGTCACTTGGTCTGCTGTAGCCCCCCTGTCAAGGCACATATGAGAAAGCAATCAATGAACAACTAAGGTGTCCCAACGAAAAACTAATGATTGATGCTTCTCATCTCTCTCTGTTCCTGTCTGTCTGTCCCTATCTATTCCTCTCTCTGACTCTGTCTCTGAAAAAAATAACAAACAAAAAAAAAAACACACACAAAAATATAAACTATAATAGTTGGATTAAGAAAAAATGTAGTACTATTAAAAAATTAAACAGCTAATTAACAATAACTTCCCTGTAAGCATACCCAGGCTCAGATGGTTTTATAGAACCATTCTATGAAACACGAAATGAATTATAATGTCATACAAACTCTAACAAGAATAGAAAAGAGGAAACACTTCCCAAATCTGTTTATGAAATTAGCATAACCTTGACACCAAAACAGGGAAGGCTATTATAGGAAATAAAAAAACTGTAGGCCAATCTTACTCATCAACATAAATGTAAAATTCCTTAAAAATATGACATTAAAAACATATATATATATATATATATATATATATCCGAGTATTTAAAGTCAGATTTTTCCCAAGTAAAACCAAGTCAAGTTCATCCCAGTAATGCAAAGTTGGTTTAATATTAGAAGCCATTAATCCATTGTACCCCTCTACTTAATTGAATATGAAAAGCCATATGATCTTATCAAGAGATACAGATAAAATATACCAAACAATTTAATATCCAGTTATTTTAAAATACTTTTTTTAAATTAGCAAACTAGAAATAAAAAGAAACTTTCTGAAACTGATAAAGATAATTTCCCTCTCATAAAAATACATGTGTACACACACACTCTCACACACACACTGTATGTAAGACAAAAATGCTAGAAGTTTTACTTAAAAAATATGTAGCAAGGTAAGGATACCATCACCAGTTCTATTTAACATTATATAAAGGGAAGCAACCTGAGCTACTATACAAAAAAAGAAAAGTTACTTGAAAGAAATTAAACTGTCATTAGTTGCATATAAATGTGACTGAATTGCATAGAATGCCCCCCAAATATCTACAACAAATTATTAGAATTAACAAGAGTTCATCTATTCACTCAGTACATAGTTACTGAACACCTACTATACGCAGAACACTATTCTCAGTGCTGAAGATAGGGTACCAAACAAAACAGACAAAATCCCTGTCCCAATTTAGCTTACTTTCTAGTAATGGAAAACATACAAAATATAAAAAGGTTATCAGGAAATGACAGGGACAGAGAAAGACGGAAGTAGGAAAAAGGTAAGTCCTGGGGCAACATGTACAGAGAGTTTACCAACCTAATTCCTATGTATTAGCAAATTCTTAGAAAATGTAATAAATAATAATGTTATTTATAATAGTAACCAATTATGTTACCTATGTAACAGTAACTAAAAGTTGTACAAGAAAATCTTGGAGTATTTAGCAAACTCTGTTGAAAGACATTCACAGATCTAATCGGCGGCATGATACCATTATTCATGGGTTGGAAGACTATGATCAAGATTCATTTCTCCTTATATAGCTTCAATGTAATTCCAGTCATTCCATGCTTTTATATAATTTGATAAGCCATTTCAAAATGTGTACATGGAAAGGCCAAGAATGGACAAACACTCCCGAGGAAGAAAAACCAAGCCGCAGCAGGAGGGTAGATTTACGCATCCAGCGATCAAAGTTATTACACAGTGATAGTCAGGAAGGTATCGCCTAGTTAACATGCTGCTTGCTAACAGGACCCAGAGCCCTGAAGCGGAGTCGCACTTAAATGGACACTTGACATGTGATGAAACAGACCCTGTAAATCACTGGGAATGGAGTATGGAAGGCAACAGACCATTAGAAAATCTGGGTATCTATTTGGACAAAAGTGAATTTGAAGTCCCACTTCACTCCATGCTTTAAAATAAATTCCAAATGCTGACCTGTGGTGGCGCAGTGGATAAAGCATTGACCTGGAAATGCTGAGGTCGCCGGTTCGAAACCCTGGGCTTGCCTGGTCAAGGCACATATGGGAGTCGATGCTTCCAGCTCCTCCCCCTCTTCTCTCTCTCTCTGTCTCTCTCTTCTCTCTCTCTCTCTGTCTGCCTCTCTCTCTCCTCTCTAAAATGAATAAATAAAAAAATTTTAAAATAAATTCCAAATGGATTCAACAGAGAAGATGAACCTATAAAAATTTTAGAATATAATACAGGAGAAGAGACATAGAAACATTAACCATAAAAAAATGTTGCTACATTTGACTATATTAAAATTAATCATTTTCATCTCTGAAAAGATTACCCACTGGGAGACACTACAAATATGAGATGTTGAAATATTTATATCTGACACAGTTTTAGTGCCCTGGCTATAAGAATCAGGAGGCAGAGGACAACTAGCCCAAAAGAAACATAACAAGAGAGTCGGACAGAACATCACCAAAGAGGCAAAATAGTGGCAATAAACATTGGGAAATTGCTTAAGAAAGTGTGAATTAATCCTGCGAGATAGCATTCCGTACTTCCTGAAAACTGAGAAATGAGAATGTTAAACATGATCAAGTGTCACTTAAAACAGGAGAAACAGCTCTTACACAGTGAAGAATACACTGTTGCATGCACGCCGGGAAAACGTGTTATCTAGCAAGGTGAAGTGTGCAGCCTCCACAGAGCAACTATAAATCCACTCCTGAATGTGTACCTGGGAGGCACTCTTGTGTATCTACATCAAAGAACATATAAAAATGTTCACAGATGGGAATATAAAATGGTGCAGCCACTCTGGAAAATAGTTTGGCCGTTTCCTACAAACCACGTGCTTACCACACACAAGCTATTACACACTTGGGCATTTATCCCACAGAAATAAAAACATGTTTACACAAAACCTGTACTCAAATGTTCACAGTAGCTTTACGAACTAGCCCCAAACTGGTAACAACCCAAATGTCCTTCACAGGTGAGTGGTTTAATGGCAGCATGTCTATGTCTCGGACTGCTACCCAGGAAGGAAGGAGCTATTGGTGCATGCAACACCTTGGATAGACCTCAAGGGAATTATGATGGGTGACAAAAAAGGCCAACTCTAAATGGAATCACACTGTATGATCCATTTATATAGCAGATTTGAAATGACAAAATTATAGCAACAGAGAAGAGATCAGGAGCCACCGGAGTGAGAGAAGAAGGGGGAAGTGGCTGTGACTAGAAGAGCAGCATAAGGGGGTACTGCGACAGAACTTCTCTGTGTCTTGGAGGTATGATGACGTTTCAGAGAAGCAAACGCACACACATGCATGTGCACACACGAGTGTAGGAACACTGGTGACATCTGAATGAGGAAAATGGGTATGTCAGGGTGAGTTTCCCAGCTGTGATATTGTACTACAGTCATGCTAGATGTTACCCAATGGGAGAAACTGGGAGAAGGACATGGAGATCTCTTTGTATTATTTCTTACAACTGCATGTGAGTGTGCAATAAGCTCAAAATTAAAAGATTTGAAAATGTTCATAGAAAAACTGTTTTAATAATAATAAAAAAATTCCCTGAATAAAATTTAGATGTTATTTTGACAGGAGAATGGGTGAATAAATCATGATATACAAAGTGGGGCTAAAGTAGATTCATAGTTGTTTCTATATAAATAGTACAAGCATAATAAATAACAGGAATAAACTGCTTTGCATACTCACAACCATAAACTTTTGCCCACCTGTATTTATATACCAGAAAACTATACATGACCATCAACATGAGTTAATCTCAAAAAAATTGTGGGAACAAGATATTTGCAGAAGTCACATGATTCCATATATGGTCATAAACAGGCAAAATGTAAAGAAATATTATGGTTAAGGATGCCTACATATATGGTAAAGTTTTTAATTATTTTTTTAGAGAGAGACAGGGAGGCCCTGGCTGGTTTGCTCAGTGGGGGAGTGTCAGCCTGGCATGTGGAAGTCCTGGGTTCCATTTCCAGTCAGGGCAACAGAAAAAGCAACCATCTGCTTCTCCACCCCTCTCCCTTCCCCCTTCCCACTACTGCAGCCATGGCTTGATTGATTTGAGCAAGTTGGCCTCAGGTGCTAAAATAGCTCAGTTGCCTAGCAACAAAGCAGCAGCCCCAGATGAGCCAACCATCACCCGGTAGGGTCTTGCAGGGTGGATCCTGGTCCAAGTGCATGCAGGAGTCTGTCTTTCTGCCTCCCCTCTCCTCAGGGAGAGAGACTGAGAGACAGGAACATCAAGCTGTTCCTCCATGTGCCCCAACTGGGAACCCACCAGCAACCTCCATGCCTCAGGACAATACTTCAACGAACCAAGAAGAAGAAGATAGTCTATTCAGGATGCAGTTACATCAAGGAGGCAGGAGGCAAGACATAAGATCAGAAAACAGACTCGGAACCAACAGTCTTCAGTGCTTCTTTATCCACCATCCAGCTTGTTTTTCTTTATACTTACAGTATATTCTTTTGTATGTATTCAATATTTAAATTTAAAAAACAGAACAGCCTACTGGGATAGAAAGCTACTGGGGAAAGGCAGAGAGCATGAGAGAGACTATAGGATCTATGAAAATATGGCATTAGTGGTGCAATCAAGTTCCAATTCCAAAATCCTATATGGGAATGCAATAAGAAGAATAAACAATCTGTATTCCCTTTACAATGGTAATAGACACACACACGCATATACACTCTGCTTTGGCATGAGAATACTTTTAGTTTCTCTGTAATAGAGTCAGTAACATGAAAAAGCTCACCTTCAGATAACAGGAAGATGACAGTAGTACAGAAAACTAACATGCACATGGTCTTGTTCACGGGCTCTACAGGCACTCTCTGTGGGTGTGCGCTTGGGGTCCCATAGTACAGCTGAGACCCTCAGGGAAGGAGTCTCACATAGAAAACAGGGTTAACATAGCAGTTCTCACTTTTTGTTCTTAAGACCACTTTAAAATCCTTAAAGATTATGAAGGACCTCACAGATCTATTGTTTATGTGGATCATTACATCTATCAATATTTCCTATGTATTAACTGAAGTAACAATAAGAAAACTATTGCACATTAATACCAAATTTTACAACACATAATATATATTGCAAAACAAAATAATTAACAAGAGCAGCACTGCTCCTGTTAAATTCAGCATTTACTAGAAGACAGCTGTATTCTTGTACTTGCTTTAGCATTTACTCTGTTGCAAGGCACTGCTTTGCATGAAGAGAATTCACTTTTACACAAATAAGAGCTAAAAAGAAAGGACACTGGGGCCCCCCTAAAGGGTCTTGGGGTCACCCAGGGATACTCGGACCACACTTTAACAAACACTAGACTAAAATCTTCCAGTTTCCAGACTGCAAACTAAACACATGTCCATCTTCTGCTTCTTACACCAAATTGAAATAAACTATGAAAATTTTATTAGATAAAAATGTGTGGTTGCACTTAAAAACTAGGTGTATGTGCATGAGGGGGTGGGGGGCTCACTGAAGGAGAGTTCTAGCATGAACAATTGGAATAGCCTTAAAAAAAAGTCTTGTGCATGAGGACCAGGGAGGCCAGAGCCTGTAGGTGACCCAAAACCAATGAGGCGGTGCCAATGAAGCTGAGGCAGTCCAGGCAGAAAAGTCTTTGTGCATCGTCCCTGCTCCCCCTCAGGGATCCAGAGCAAGGAGGGGTGTCTGTTGGCCATGGGGCGCTGACAGTTAAGGGGCGAGACAGCACTTCCAGCAGCGGGAGAACGGGGTGCCCGCATACAGAATACCGACCACTGCACCTGCCACTGGGCCCAGTCTTGCCCACTCTAACCATGCAGTTCATTCCAAACTGCACCACCAGCTACGGTCTCACAGGGTAGCGACAATGGAGAGTTTAGCAGGGAAGTTAACTGGATAAACACACACTCAAAAATCATCCAATATTGGAAGCAATTCAGGAAAATCATTCAATATTAAGAGAGGCAACAAACTCATCCAAGGGCAAAATGTCTCTCTGAGAACAAAAAAATAGATATGGTACTCAGGAGGACTTTTTTTAAAAAAATGATTAATATGGCCAGAGAGAACCTTTACAAAACAAGCACACTGTTTATCAACTTCTTGGAGTGAAAAGTGTAATTGATGGGGGAAATTCTCACTGGCTGGACAGAATAGCCAAATAAACACTGAGGAGGAACCGGTGAGCTGGAAGACTGAGTCAAGGAATTCTTTCAGAACGCAGCCAAAGGGACAGTAAGATAAAAAGGATGAAAGGTAGGTTAAAAAATGTGAAAGATCCAGAAACCAACAAGTTCCCAATGGAAGTTCTGCAGAGGGTGAGAACCGATATGGAGAGAGAGCAGTGAGGGAGGGAACAATAGCAGAAAACAGATGGTGGAGTTTAAGAGAGAGGAGTGTTGAGCGAGATAACAGCAGGGCACGTGTTAGACTCCAGCATCTGCTAGGAAACGCAGGCGGATACCCACACAGAGATAAACGTCAGGTTGCAATGAGAGACTGAATATGCCGATGAACAGTGGCCAGCCTGCCCCAAGATCTGTTGCAACAGCCCAGGAAATCATCCTAGTATCTAGAATAACCCTCCTTGGAAGCCAGACAGCTTTCTCTAAGTCAGACTCAGAGGAAGCCAAACAGTATTAATCCTTGATAATTTACAGCTTCCCTAATTTTGCCTCTGTTCCAGTTTAGGACCAGAAATCAAAAAATATACTCCAACAATCACACAGGATGCCTCGCACTGGTCTGCCCGCCCCAGCTGCCTACTCACAGGACAGCCTGCTGGCAGGCTCACAAGGGCTCCCTTTCTCCACTGGGAAGCTCCCCACTCTCCACCTGAGTCTGCCAGAACGTGAGTGCTGGTGGCTGCCTCCCAGCTGCAGCAAGAGCTGAGAATGAGTGAGCTCTGCTTGTTCTAGTTTCTGGTTCTTGCGACTTCCAGTTATTTTCACTGAGCCCCATCTGCACCACGCATTACAAGGACCCCACGCTTCGATCAGGTGTGGTGCCCACAAAGGCTGCTGTCCCCTCCCCCACGCAGCACCTGGCCCGCACCCTGCTTTCTCCGTATGGAACTCCTGGGCTACGAATTCTCTCAGTTTGGCACATGAATTTTGTTACTGGCTTATATTTGTTGGCATTCTTGGTGGAATCACGCTATTCCTTCCCATCTCTTTGCTATTGTTTGTGTTTCTTTGTGTTGTGGTGTCTAAGGGTTATTTGTCATAAGAAAGAGACTTCTAAGGCAGAATGCAGGCAAAGGCCTTAGAAGGTGGTTTGAATCGGCCTCACAGAGTTTTCAGTTCTCACCAGATCAGCGTCCACTGGACAAGCTTTGCTGTGAACCACCAACACAGCCAGGTAAGGTTTTCTTTCGATTTTGTGTCCCGAGAACTTGGCTTTGATCTAGAGTGTTTTCTTTGTTTTTCCACTTGCCAGGAGCACTGACTGCTGAGTCCACATTAGGAGGGACAACTCTCAGGTCGGGGGCATGAACCATAGGGCGCATAAGCATTCCACTCCTGCCCAGCGCCTCCAGCTCCCGCAGGCTGTCCAGGTCCAAACTCCTCCTCCACCTGGAAACCTTGCTTTGTAGGTGGCCTCTGACTAACACTCCAATTTTTGTGTCTATATCTTTTGAAGTGGCCTAACTTTACCAAGGGTGATCTAGGCCCTCGAAGGTTACCTTTGAGAACATTTAAATAAAACTGTTCATTTGCAAAGTGCCTTGGAAAATAAAGGCAGTAAGATTTTACAAGCCCAATAAGCAGCGTTTTTTGATTGTCACACAAGGGCCTCCAATTGAAATTCTGAATGGACAATCGCTTCACTAAAAGATTCTCCGGCCAAAGCTAAGAAAACTGCAAACTTGCAAGAACAAAGGAAACTCAGTTCCCTAGTAAATCCTCCCTCCCTCTTCTGCTCAGTTGCATTTCTATATCCGGACTCCCTCCTCTCCCCTTGTCCTTGGACCGTTCTCCTTCCACACCTCTTCCCTGCCTCGCCATGTCCACACCCATCTTCTTCCAACCACTTTCCTAAAACCCCCAAATGCCACTTGCCTTTGAGGACGCACCCTCCCCTGACCCTGGGGTATAGGCCACTGTAGAACTCAAGCCTTGGGCTCGAGTTGAATTAAGAGAGAATAAAAATTTGTGTAAACTCATACAAGAATAGCAAACATTAATAGAAGAACTCAGAATTCTTTGGGTATGGATGACCTACAATCCTATAGGATTACCTCACCTGTACCAGCCTGTACACACGTCGGGCAAAACCTCAGATACCAAAATCTTGGGTGCCAAAAGCTAACTGGATTTGAGCTGGGAAAGATTCATGCAGGGTCCTTTCTCCACAACAAACCTGAGAGGGAAGAGGTGGGGGGAGGGGAAGTAGGTCAATGTCCGCTAAAAGCCACACAGGAAATATTTTCAAAAAATAAAAAAACTGACTGAACCATAATCAAATCATGTAAACAAACAAGATGAAACTATAGATTTTTCAGGACTGAGTGGACTAAACTTCTCACAACACTCAGAGTTAGAGCTGCTAATGCAGAAACAGTCCTTGTATTTCATTTTGTCGGTGGAGTTAACCGTGAAGTTGGAGACTGAATTTGAAAACAGAAATTAGTGGCAAATATCCCCTTTACCTAAACTATAACACCTGGCAGAGCATTTGTGCTAGGGCTTTAGAGCAAACACTGGAGGAGATCTAAAGTAACCTGGCCCACCAACCACCTAATGCCAAGGATACAGTGACATTGTTAACAGAGGAACACCAGAGGGAAGACTGTCTCATCAAAGAGAAACCAAGACAGAGAAAAATCCCATAATCGGAATCCATGAGGGCGCTCCAGGGAAGGAAAAGGTGCTCGATATTCTACCACAGTGTTGGGATTATGTTAATTAACACTTTTACGTGTAGTGCTGGGGCACTGGGGACGTATATGGCATGCCTGGCGGTGGAGTGCAGCTGGAAGGTCCAGTCAGGGTGCTGGCAGAGAGAGCAGCAGGGCCTGGGACACAGGTTGTTATCAGGGTCCATGCTGGAGTGCTTTGGGGTTCCTGGGCTAAGGCCGGATTAGCTAATGAAAACCCAAATGAGTGGGGTTTGGTAAGCCCTACGGGTGTTGTATCTAAGGGGTTCATAGGGGAAGGCCCAGGATGCAGGGGAGTCTGTGCATCACAAGGGCTGTTGGGGGAGGCACGTCAGGAACTTACATTTATCTGTGACCCTACAGGCTCTTACTTAGGGCGTGCACTCCAGGAGTTAATGTCATTCCAAGGACCCTTCAGACCACTTGGTCACATGGCAAAACGGGTGACATGGCAGTCACATTATGCTGTAGTTTAAACTCTAACACAGACCCAAAACGCTCCAGGTGAGTTGACCATAAACAGCCATCTTCATCAAGACCTAGTGCTGCTTTGCATTAAACCCTGCCACCTTGGCTCGGCCACTTGCTCAGGAGACGCAGACCACACAGGTAGGAAATGCTTCACGTAACCCCTGGATTTTCCCTCTCCCAAGCCCGTAACCTACTGCTTAGGCCCTTAACTGGTATCTGTGATACCAGCCATGAAAATTTAATCAAGAGAAAATTTTGCAAATAGAAGTGTAACATCAAATTCTCACCAGAGTGACTATTTCTTGAGGTTTTAGAGGACTCTTCTACTCACAGTCAAGTGGTATCTGCTTGGATATACCTTTGCTTCCTGGTATATCTAATGCACACCCCACATAAGGACCTTGACACTGTACCTGACAGTCTATGGGCTAAAAATTTCACTGACATAGGCAAAAATAATTAGAACGAAACCTGTAAAAGCTCAGGCAGAGCCTACTATACCAGTACTGGAATTCCCCCAGCATTCCTTGAAGCCAAAAACAAAAAAGAGAAAGCACATCTACTTGGAAGCCTTCCAAGGTCTTCCCCACGGGTCTTCCTCTCATACCCTCTCGTATCTCCACAAGTCCTGGCAACACCACCTTCCTGTCGTAAAGAGACCAAGTAGATGAGGATATCCTTTCGTTTGAGAACTCACAACCATCTACAGCAGGCGTTCCCAAACTGTGGTCCCCTGAGGCCATTCATCCGGCCCCCCGCCCCACTTACAGAAGGGGCACCTCTTTCATTGGTGATCAGTGAGAGGAGCACTGTATGTAGTGGCCCTTCAACAGTCTGAGGGACAGTGAACTGGCCCCCTGTGTAAAAAGTCTGGGGACCCCTGATCTACAGAGTCATCATCCCCCGCTCCCAGTAGCACCGACCCGAAGACCATCCTGTACAGAGTGACTTCACTGTTGTGGGCCTGTGCTCTGCCGTTTCTCAGGCTGCCTCTACACCAAGAATGACAATACCGTTTTGCCTTTGCCTGGGGAGTGCAACAGTACATATGGACAGTCATGCCCCAGGGTTCACTGAAGCTCACCTTACATTTCCCAGGTCCTCAGTCAAGACCTAGAGCAGGGGTCCCCAAACTTTTTACACAGGGGGCCAGTTCACTGCCCCTCAGACTTTTGGAGGGCTGGACTATAAAAAAAACTATGAACAAATCTTTATGCACACTGCACATATCTTATTTTAAAGTAAAAAAACAAAATGGGAACAAATACAATATTTAAAATAAAGAATAAGTAAATTTAAATCAACAAAATGACCAGTATTTCAATGGGAACTATGGGCCTGCTTTTGGCTAATGAGATGGTCAATGTCTGGTTCCATATTTGTCTCTGCTAGCCGTATCAAGTGATATGACATGCTTCCGGAGCCGTGATGTGTGCATCCTGCATCGCCGGAAGTAGTATTGTACGTGAGCGGCGCCACATACAGTACTCCAGGAGCACAGGATGCATCCTTTCACTGACCACCAACAAAAGAGGTGCCCCTTCTGGAAGTGCGGTGGGGGCCAGATAAATGCCCTCAGGGGGCTGCATGTGGCCCACGGGCCGTAGTTTGGGGACCCCTGACCTAGAGGATCTATATCCCCGGTGAATCAGCCCTGATGTAATAAGATCTCCCGCTTTGTTCAGAGGGCAGGAAAGCCTGCAAAAGGATATCATTGTTCACTTTCTCTCAGTCTGAGCAGAAAGGGACACAGTTTCAGAGGGCAGATTTAAATGCTGCCAAGCAGTTTATTATTTAGGGCATGACCAACTTAAAGGGGGAAAGCACTCTCTCTGGATAGACTGAAGGCTGTTCCCACAGATGACAATTGAGAGGACTTCTTGGTTTAACAGGATATTTCAGATAATGGGTGTCAAATATTTTCTGATATTGCAACAGCCTCTTTATGAACTAAGTCCCCAGTAAGAGCAGCTCTGCTCTGAGAGCTCAAACGGAACTGGCCACCTGTAACCTGGAGGAGGCTCTTCAGTAGCCTCCTTCCCTGGGCATCCTAACTACAAAGGCTGTTTCCCCTATCATGCATGAGCATTCTGGACAAGCCCTTGGGGTTTTAACTCAGCCTCACAGGAATCACCAAAACTCAGTGTTGATTACAGCCTCATTTTTGACCGAGCTACAAAAGCTTATCCATCTTTTCTTTCTTTTTTTTTTTTTTAACAGAGCCAGAGAGCCAGAGAGAGGAATAGATAGGGACAGACAGACAGGAATGAAGAGAGATGAGAAGCATCAATCATCAGTTTTTCGTTGTGACACCTTAGTTGTTCATTGATTGCTTTCTCCTATGTGCCTTGACCAGGGGGTTACAGCAGACTGAGTAACTCCTTGCTCAAGCCAGCGACCTTGGGTCCAAGCTGGTGAACTTTGCTTAAACCAGATGAGCTCACGCTCAAGCTAGTGACTTCGGGGTCTCGAACCTGGGTCCTCGGCATCCCAGTCTGACGCTCTATCCACAGCGCTACCACCCTTTCAGGCTTATCCATCTTTTCTTAGGACAACAGCTATCGCTTCAAAATCTGGAGACTTCTGCTTGAGCTAGATCTAGGTTTGTACCTGACCTTGTGGGTCTCATGCAGTACTTTACTCCTGACTGAGGCCACCAGCACTGTTCGGCCAGCCCATTACGCTCCTCTGAAACTATATCACGGTCTCCTCTCACCTTACCACTCACTGGGCAGCACCCTGACTCCTGCCCCCCAGAAGGAGGGGAGTCCCATCATCATTTTACCTTGGTTAGGGAAGTCTCTGGACCTTGCTTAGATTTCTTAAGAGATTTCTACTGAGAACCTCACAAGTAAAACTGGAGGTTATAGAGTAGGACAGTGGTCCCCAACTTTTTTGGGCCACGGACTGGTTTAATGTCAGAAGATATTTTCACGGACCGGCCTTTAGGGTGGAACAGATAAATGTATCACATGACCGAGACAAGCATCAAGAGTGAGTCTTAGACGGATGTAACAGAGGGAATCTGATCATTTTTAAAAAATAAAACATCGTTCAGACTTAAATATAAATAAAATGGAAATAATGTAAGTTATTTATTCTTTCTCTGCGGACCAGTACCAAATGGCCTAGTACCAGCTCGAGGGTTCGGGACCACTGGAGTAGGAGATGCCATCGCTAATCTAAGCCCTCCTTTAGAATATAAAGTCCTCTGCCTGGGGTAAATGGGCCAGATGGCAGAACTCACTGGGCATCCTAGAGCTTGTCCACTAGCCAAAGACCAGAGAGCAAACTTTCTGATAGAAACTAGCTTATGACTTTGGGATGCTTGGCAAACATAAGGGCTTTTCACCTCTGCTGGAACCCCTGTCAAGAATGAATTGCAGGTTGAGCAAGTTTTGAAAACAGAATAAAGGTTGAACCTGCATAAAACGCGGTAACATGAGAGCTAAAGCGAGTATTCTAACAAGTCATCAAGCCAAACAAGCTGCTTTAGCCAGAGTGAAGCTCTATCTAAACCCCCAAAGGATATATCTCCAGAGGGGCTCAAAGGGCCCATAAAACACCTACACAACAAAAGCAGCCACGTGCTTCTCTCAGAAGCCTGCCTGGAACAAAAGGGTCCAAGGAGGTTGACAATAAAGGGAGGAAAAACCATGAGGCAAGTAGCAACAAGAAAGCTCATTGCTAAACTACGAAGAAGTAGGATTGGAGGCAAAAAGAAGATGAAACAAAAATATTTTCTACTGATTTAGGAAAGACCAACCACAAATCTCTTTCTGTTTTGAGTAAATCCTACCTTGTTAGGGTTGTAGGCTTTTCTCTGTAGCCACTTCCTGCTTGACTTTGGGCCTCCTTGCTTGGCACTTGGTTTTCCCAGAGAGAAATAAATTCTGCTCTTCTCCCTGTTATTTTTCTTGACACTAGTGTATAGTGGGACAAGCGGGGCCAGAGACTGTTCTGTAACCCTCTGACTTGAGCCTCAGTCTATGGGCAATCACTGTGCACGGTGGGGCTGGGGGCATGGCCTCCCACAAGGCCCCGCCCATCCTGCGTGATCCTTGCCCTTGGTGGTGGGGGAGGTAAAGCTTGTTCTTGCCTTTCTCCAAGCCCAGCTGTAGTAGATTGCCTTCAGCCTTTAAGGCTAGTTTTTGGCACTGACCACCTGAAGATGGAGGCTTTTGTTCTTCAGGGACAAAGGTCCCAGTGGCGTTTCAGTTCCCCTCCCCCAGCCAGCATGATCTGAACTTCTGGTGGGTTCCTAAGAGAAACACACCTGTAGGAGTTTGCAGTTTATACTCTTAACATAGCCCAGACCCAGCCTTTAGGAATGGAAAGGTGCTACCTGAATCTCCTGCGGACTTCTCTGGTGTCTGGCAGTCCTCCCAGGGAAGCAGCTTCAGGTGGTTAGACACCCACAGGCAGCTCTCTCTCCAGTGACCACCACGCTGAAATTAACCTGCACCTGTGCTCCCATCAAACAGCAGGGTCTCACATCCCCCCACCATTTTGTGTTCCAGAAAGTGCTTTACTCATGGCCCTGTGACTCAGATAAAATTTGCCATCTACTCTTTGTCGCAACCGACTTAAGACTCAAGAGGACTCCTGTGTTTACCTGTGACAGGTCCAAACACAGACTTTTCCCCTTTTGCCTGAGTCCACTTCAAAGCCAGGTACAGACTCTTCCCCTTCCACCCCTAAACTTCCTGTTCTCTCTCATTAGTGAATAACTGAGGTTAGAACTGTTTGTCCCCCTGAAACCAGCTAGACTCAGAACCCTTTCTCATTCACCTGAGACTTCCTGATTGCAAAACAATTCCACCTGTACCCCCCCCTTGCCTGTCTGCCCACCCCCCATGGAAGTCTAGGGCAAAACCACTTAGTTGAGACTGATCTTTGAATTGGGAGTGCTCTCATTATTCAATAGTCCTAATAAATCATCTCCTTAATAGTCCAGTGTATTTTGTGTTTGATACCAGATTTCAGGTTGTGGCCCTGTGACCTCAGTTATCTGAAACCTCAAGGAAAGTCACTCACTGTGGTTTTTCTACTGGAAGCGTGGAGCGGTGCTGCTCCCTCACCCACTACACACTACCCTGCCCTTTCGCTCGCCACTTGCAGGGGTAAGAGTTGGTTCCCTAGATTCTTCCAAAGATGACCAATCAGGCTTTTTAAAAAACAACTGTTATGAACTAATGGGTTTTAAGACTCTGAGGTTTTCAATCGATTGCAGCTATTCTTCTCACACTTACAGAGGCCATCTTTGGCCAGTGGGAGCCCCTTCAAGTGGGCCCCTCTCAAACCTAACGATGCAGCTCACGTCGTCTCTGATGACTTCCTTGCATTCTGCGTAACAAGATGTTGCCGTCTCACCTGTGCACTCCCAGGCCCGGACTGGGATCAGCCATTTCTTTAGGATGCCTTTGTTCATGTTACCAGAAAAAGGCATTTTAAGCCCACAATCTAGACTCTAGTGGAATTTTAACTCTTTATATAAAAAGTACATTCATTTATCACTTTATTAGGTTAAAATGGGTGATAATAAATATGATTAGTCATATTATTATACTAATTAAATGAGATAAAGGATATATATATAATCAAGACCTAATAAAGGTTAGCTTTTTCACTCATTCAAAAAATATTTAATGAGCATGTGCTTTGAGCTAGACACGTTCCAGCTACTGAGGACACAGGAGGTGAGGGCAACACAGCCCTCATCTGTTCAGGGCTTACATTCCAGTGCAGGAGGGAAACAGTCATCAGGTGAGCAGTGCAGTGGAGAACGCTAAAGCAAGGAAGGGGCTGAGGGAAGTGCTACTGCTATTTTTAGTAATGCTATTATTATCATATTGATGTGACCCGCTCCAGGCAATACAATTGAACAGGCAAGTCTAATTTATGGATGCAAGTCTATTTTCAATATCCTATCAGGCCTCCTTATTTCATAGATTGTAGATGGATCATTTTGTGAAGTCAATGTTTCTCCTCCTCCTCCTCTTCTTCCTCCTCCTCCTCCTCCTCCTCCTCCTCTGCCATGTCCGGTGGGTAGAGATGTGGCTTGAGTTTGCATGAAGAAGGGGACACCTGCGCACTGCTGGTGTCTGAAGAGGGGACACACATGTGCTCTGCAGGTCCTCTCCCATGCTGGCAGAGACAGGAGGTTCAGGGACATGATATCCTCCTCTGGACAGGTGAGGGTACATCTTAATAAAATTTGATTATGTCCCTCATCCCAATACAGGTGAAGCAGTCAATGGACAGAGCCACCTTGTTAAGAGGTAACAAGCCCAGTTCTGCTTCCTTATGCCCACAGCATATCCTTAGAGACCCTCCAGCTCCCCTTGAAAACATTCCAAAGGGGGGACAAGGAGGTTTTCATTTTAATGTCTATTGACACATCACCAAAGAACCAAATAAAAGCATTTTATTTGGTGATGCTTTCTTGAGGCAGCGACTATTTGTGAAAAACACTTAAGTGCCAGGGATGAATGACAGCCCTGCCCACATTACCGACGTTTCCGCGTGAGAAATAGGAACGGCAGCGCCTGAATGCCATAAAGCATTTTTATTGAGCTCTAAATCCTGTTGGTTACAGTAAACCAGGCACTAGAGACAAATTTCCGAGATTGCGTATATATCAATATAATAGATAATCCAATCTATTTCTACAGTAATTGTTGTGTATATCTTAAAGATACGTTTTTATTAAAAATGAGATTTATTCTATATGAATGGCATTCCAAAGTTGCTACCCAATAGTATAGCATCAACTTTTTTGGAGTATTATGTGAAGTTGGTGCTATAGATTAGTGTTTTCAGCATGCTGCTGTTTTGGGTAGGTGGTCACCCAAAAACACCTAAAGCCTTGGCTATTAGATTATTAGATCTCTTAAAAAATCTCCTTATACAGTGTGTAGATGGTGTTATATTGAGTGGGACACTTGAAACCACATCAACACAATAAGTTAAAAATAAAAATCAGAAAAAAAATAATCTCCTTATGTGCCCTTTAAAAATGAGAGCCACATGGGACCTGAAATAACGACATTCTGAGTATAACCCTCTGCCCTCCCTGTTAGCCATGGCAAACAGAGCCCACAGGTGCTGCGCCAGCCCCCACAGTATGTGACCTCTGTCCCCATCACTCAGTGCATCACTGAACAGCTCACAATGTGAGCTGCGTCTCACTCACCCAGCCTCCTGCAGCCGCGTCCCAAAGCCTGACATAGCACAGAAGGGTCAAGAAGTAAACAAAATGAATGAATGGTGGCAATTTGATTAGTCTGTGCTCTTATTAAGTGTCTTTCCCACAAATTCCACCCTTTCGAAGGCATCTCTGGCCTCACTGAAACCCATACCTGAGTCTCCCCTACACACAAACCCTGCTCTTTGCCATGGCCAAGCCTTGCTCATGCTGTTGGCTCCTCTAGAAGGCCCTTTGCCTCCATTCTGCAGCAGATTTTCACAGGGAATTCATCTCACAGAATTGTTGAGGGGCTGGGATCCCACAGAACATGTAAACTCGAGTTCCCTTCTCAACGTCACAGGCTGGTCTCAATGCATAAATGGAACTTAAATGATAGCCCAGAAGTCTCTGGACGTCTGAGACAAGATCATGTATATAACCTTGAACATGTGGGGCACCCACATGTGTGTGTATGATATCTGCTCTGTAGACTGGTCAGCAAAACAAGTTAAATATGGAAGAGAAGAAAATGTAGAAGAGAGGAGAACATGGCAGAGAGGAGAACATGGCAGAGAGGAGAACATGGCAGACAGGAGAACATGGCAGAGAGGAGAGCATGGAAGAGAGGAGAGCATGGCAGAGAGAAGAACATGGAAGAGAGGAGAACATGGCAGAGAGGAGAACATGGCAGACAGGAGAACATGGAAGAGAGGAGAACATGGAAGAGAGAAGATGGGAGAGAGGAGAGCATGGCAGAGAGGAGAGCATGGCAGAGAGGAGAACATGGAAGAGAGGAGAACATGGCAGAGAGGAGAGCATGGCAGAGAGGAGAGCATGGCAGAGAGGAGAACATGGCAGAGAGGAGAGCATGGCAGAGAGGAGAGCATGGAAGAGAGGAGAACATGGCAGAGAGGAGAACATGGAAGAGAGGAGAACATGGCAGAGAGGAGAACATGGCAGAGAGGAGAGCATGGCAGAGAAGAGAACATGGCAGAGAGGAGAACATGGCAGAGAGGAGAACATGGAAGACAGGAGAACATGGAAGAGAGGAGAGCATGGCAGAGAGGAGAGCATGGCAGAGAGGAGAACATGGCAGAGAGGAAAACATGGAAGAGAGGAGAACATGGCAGGCAGGAGAACATGGAAGAGAGGAGAACATGGCAGACAGGAGAGCATGGAAGAGAGGAGAACATGGAAGAGAGGAGAACATGGCAGAGAGGAGAACATAGCAAGAACATGGAAGAGAGGAGAACATGACAGAGAGGAGAACATGGCAGAGAGGAGAGCATGGCAGAGGAGAACATGGAAGAGAGGAGAACATGGAAGAGAGGAGAACATGGCAGAGAGGAGAGCATGGCAGAGAGGAGAACATGGCAGAGAGGAAAACATGGAAGAGAGGAGAACATGGAAGACAGGAGAACATGGAAGAGAGGAGAGCATGGCAGAGAGGAGAGCATGGCAGAGAGGAGAACATGGAAGAGAGGAAAACATGGAAGAGAGGAGAACATGGAAGACAGGAGAACATGGAAGAGAGGAGAGCATGGCAGAGAGGAGAACATGGCAGAGAGGAAAACATGGAAGAGAGGAGAACATGGCAGGCAGGAGAACATGGAAGAGAGGAGAACATGGCAGACAGGAGAGCATGGAAGAGAGGAGAACATGGAAGAGAGGAGAACATGGCAGAGAGGAGAACATGGCAGAGAGGAGAGCATGGAAGAGAGGAGAACATGGAAGAGAGGAGAACATGGCAGGGAGGAGAACATGGCAGAGGAGAACATGGAAGAGAGGAGAACATGGAAGAGAGGAGAACATGGCAGAGAGGAGAACATGGCAGAGAGGAGAGCATGGAAGAGAGGAGAACATGGACGAGAGGAGAACATGGCAGAGAGGAGAACATGGCAGAGGAGAACATGGAAGAGAGGAGAACATGGAAGAGAGGAGAACATGGCAGAGAGGAGAACATGGAAGAGAGGAGAACATGGCAGACAGGAGAACATGGCAGAGAGGAGAGCATGGAAGAGAGGAGAGCATGGCAGAGAGAAGAACATGGAAGAGAGGAGAACATGGCAGAGAGGAGAACATGGCAGACAGGAGAACATGGAAGAGAGGAGAACATGGAAGAGAGAAGATGGGAGAGAGGAGAGCATGGCAGAGAGGAGAGCATGGCAGAGAGGAGAACATGGAAGAGAGGAGAACATGGCAGAGAGGAGAGCATGGCAGAGAGGAGAGCATGGCAGAGAGGAGAACATGGCAGAGAGGAGAGCATGGCAGAGAGGAGAGCATGGAAGAGAGGAGAACATGGCAGAGAGGAGAACATGGAAGAGAGGAGAACATGGCAGACAGGAGAGCATGGAAGAGAGGAGAACATGGAAGAGAGGAGAACATGGCAGAGAGGAGAACATAGCAAGAACATGGAAGAGAGGAGAACATGACAGAGAGGAGAACATGGCAGAGAGGAGAGCATGGAAGAGAGGAGAACATGGAAGAGAGGAGAACATGGCAGAGAGGAGAACATGGCAGAGGAGAACATGGAAGAGAGGAGAACATGGAAGAGAGGAGAACATGGCAGAGAGGAGAGCATGGCAGAGAGGAGAACATGGCAGAGAGGAAAACATGGAAGAGAGGAGAACATGGAAGACAGGAGAACATGGAAGAGAGGAGAGCATGGCAGAGAGGAGAGCATGGCAGAGAGGAGAACATGGCAGAGAGGAAAACATGGAAGAGAGGAGAACATGGAAGACAGGAGAACATGGAAGAGAGGAGAGCATGGCAGAGAGGAGAACATGGCAGAGAGGAAAACATGGAAGAGAGGAGAACATGGCAGGCAGGAGAACATGGAAGAGAGGAGAACATGGCAGACAGGAGAGCATGGAAGAGAGGAGAACATGGAAGAGAGGAGAACATGGCAGAGAGGAGAACATGGCAGAGAGGAGAGCATGGAAGAGAGGAGAACATGGAAGAGAGGAGAACATGGCAGAGAGGAGAACATGGCAGAGGAGAACATGGAAGAGAGGAAAACATGGAAGAGAGGAGAACATGGAAGACAGGAGAACATGGAAGAGAGGAGAGCATGGCAGAGAGGAGAACATGGCAGAGAGGAAAACATGGAAGAGAGGAGAACATGGCAGGCAGGAGAACATGGAAGAGAGGAGAACATGGCAGACAGGAGAGCATGGAAGAGAGGAGAACATGGCAGACAGGAGAGCATGGAAGAGAGGAGAACATGGCAGAGAGGAGAGCATGGAAGAGAGGAGAACATGGAAGAGAGGAGAACATGGCAGAGAGGAGAACATGGCAGAGGAGAACATGGAAGAGAGGAGAACATGGAAGAGAGGAGAACATGGCAGAGAGGAGAACATGGCAGAGAGGAGAGCATGGAAGAGAGGAGAACATGGACGAGAGGAGAACATGGCAGAGAGGAGAACATGGCAGAGGAGAACATGGCAGAGAGGAGAGCATGGCAGAGAGGAGAACATGGCAGAGAGGAAAACATGGAAGAGAGGAGAACATGGAAGAGAGGAGAACATGGCAGGCAGGAGAACATGGAAGAGAGGAGAACATGGCAGACAGGAGAGCATGGAAGAGAGGAGAACATGGAAGAGAGGAGAACATGGCAGAGAGGAGAGCATGGCAGAGAGGAGAACATGGCAGAGAGGAAAACATGGAAGAGAGGAGAACATGGAAGAGAGGAGAACATGGCAGGCAGGAGAACATGGAAGAGAGGAGAACATGGCAGACAGGAGAGCATGGAAGAGAGGAGAACATGGAAGAGAGGAGAACATGGAAGAGAGGAGAACATGGCAGGCAGGAGAACATGGAAGAGAGGAGAACATGGCAGACAGGAGAGCATGGAAGAGAGGAGAACATGGAAGAGAGGAGAACATGGAAGAGAGGAGAACATGGAAGAGAGGAGAACATGGCAGAGAGGAGAACATGGCAGAGAGGAGAGCATGGAAGAGAGGAGAACATGGACGAGAGGAGAACATGGCAGAGAGGAGAACATGGCAGAGGAGAACATGGCAGAGAGGAGAGCATGGCAGAGAGGAGAACATGGCAGAGAGGAAAACATGGAAGAGAGGAGAACATGGAAGAGAGGAGAACATGGCAGGCAGGAGAACATGGAAGAGAGGAGAACATGGCAGACAGGAGAGCATGGAAGAGAGGAGAACATGGAAGAGAGGAGAACATGGCAGAGAGGAGAGCATGGCAGAGAGGAGAACATGGCAGAGAGGAAAACATGGAAGAGAGGAGAACATGGAAGAGAGGAGAACATGGCAGGCAGGAGAACATGGAAGAGAGGAGAACATGGCAGACAGGAGAGCATGGAAGAGAGGAGAACATGGAAGAGAGGAGAACATGGAAGAGAGGAGAACATGGCAGGCAGGAGAACATGGAAGAGAGGAGAACATGGCAGACAGGAGAGCATGGAAGAGAGGAGAACATGGAAGAGAGGAGAACATGGAAGAGAGGAGAGCATGGCAGAGAGGAGAACATGGAAGAGAGGAGTAAGCTACAAAGGCTGTGAACAGGAGCTGGAGGTGCCCCACCCAGATTCCAGTTCCCAGTTCTGCTAGGTCTCTTCCTGAGGCCCCACTTCACTCACTTCCTTCCCTTCAGTTCTGGGGGTCACCCCTCTTCATTTGTTAAACCCCTCCCTACCAGTACCCAAACTAGCTTGCAACTTAAAGATTCTGACTTGATACCATCTCTTTTTTGATTCTTTCTCTACCACCCCACCCCCTTTCCAGCACATCACAGAGCCACCTTGGGATCTCTGAGGGCCGGGCCACCTGAGCTTTCTCTATCTCCTTTGTCTAATGGGTCCAGGTCGGTGGAAAGGGAAGCAGGAGGTGGGGAGGGCAGACGTTGACAACGGCCTGATCATTTGGAAGTCAACTTGTTCTCTGCACTGCACACCTGTTCTCGGCCAGCCCCAGCTCCTGTGATAAGTGGCCCTTGAGAGCATCATGACGGGGGGCAGAGAACTGTGACCGAAGCCCTGACTTCAAAGCCAGACACACCTAACTTCTGTTACTTCAAAGAGGCACGGCCTGGAGTACTACTGTTGTGTTTCTCCTGGTGCAGCAGATACGAGGGTCAAAGGGCCTGGTCTCAGGCTTGGGGCCTGGCTCAAGGCTGGGCATACAGCAGCCTCACTGCCCCTCCACACATCTTCACAAGAAGAGAGTCAAGGAGAGAATGAGGCCTGCAGGGAAGGGGCACTGGTTCTCAGACAATGAAGACATCTGGGTCTCTGTGCAGAGACATGTACACGGACTCTTGGGTCCTAGACTCCAATTCAAAGGACACAAGTGACCCAGCATTCTTCCCGAGTGGGCCACTTGTGAGAGCAGGAGATAATGTTCTAGATAGAGAAGGAAGAGAAAGATGAAGGTTTTTTTCTTGTACTCCCAGCTACCTTTTCTATCTTCTCTTAACCCGTGTGTGTGTGTGTGTGTGTGTATGTGTGTGTGTGAGAGAGAGAGTGTGTGTGTGTGTGGGGGGGGGAGCTTCCTCTTCATATAAGGCCACCAATCCTACTATATGAAGACCCACCTTTGCAACATTAACTACCTCCTACAAGCTCTCTCTGCAAGTACAGTCACACTGGGGGTTAGACTTGAACATATGAATTTTGTGGGAAAGCAAGTTAGCCCACAGCACTGGGTTCTGAGATTGGACAGGGGTGTTTGGGAAAAAACAAAGAGAATGTGTCTCCTTTCTGCCTCTACCACTGTTATAAATAAACATTAGAAGGGAAAAAGATGCAAATATAGGAAAGAGCAAGATATCATCTTTATCCCAGGAGGGAAGAGACTGTTACATTTCAAATTATTATTAAAGATTCAACCACGTACATGAAATAAATGTATCTCATTTAGGTCTAGAAATTTTCTGCCTTTATGCTTATTTAATTAGAACATTTTCCATGTAAAGACCTCATATTTTTATGAGACGCATCATCAGCAAAATTTAACTCCAGAAGAACAGTAATTAATTTCAGACACGGCGGCTATTTGTCAGTTATCGGCTGGCATGGACCATGTCGCCATTGAGCCTCACAGCCTTCAGGGGTTTGTTTCTGTGACTCTGTCAGCGCCGCTGGGCTGAGCCAACCGCATGGACAGGATACAAGTGGTGCTTACATTGGTTTGAAGTCTCATGGGTACTAATGTAACTAAACTGACATGGACAGGATGGCCACTTTATACCCCTACACAGACATGCACACACATTTACACATGCACATACACACTCAATGTACTTTTTTTTTTACTAACTTTAAATATTTGCATATTATAATTATCATACTTGGTAACCAAAGCCTTAGAACCACATCAACGAGCAGTCAAGAACAGCCTTAGTCTTGACATTGAATACAATGAAAAGATTTTTCTACTTATTGGAGAGGAGGATATAGCTTTTCTCCTTTGATCAATGGATTGGATGGATTATATTAGTGAGTTTCCTTATGTCAATTTGCCTTTGGAGTCTGAAAAGAAACCCATTTGGTTTTAAATTATCATTTTCAAATGCTGAGGATTCAATTAGCAAGTATTTTTAAGGGCCGTTTTTTTTTTTTTTTTTAATGTACCGCCCTGTAGAGTGTGTGTCTCACACACACCTTTTTGGGTCAGATTAGAGCACCTTGACAAGTAGCAGACTGATGTACAGGGTATCTGACCAAGTCAGTGGGCACAGCCAGCCAGCTGCGTGGCCCCTGCGCCACGACGTTCTACAGGTCCACCAGGCAGCACCCGCCCCTGCCGCTCCTCTCTGCGCACACCGCTCATCTGCCTGCCCTGTTTCTCACATGTATGGCTCTATGTTCATTGGTCCGCTTACTCATTTTTCTGCCTCCCACTAAACTTTAAGCTCCATAGGACAAAACCATGTCCAATTTATTCACCAAAATATTATCCAGTACCTAACTCACTGCCTGAGCATAGTGTGGGCTCAAGAAATATTTATTGAATGAATGATGGACATTAGGCAAGTTTCAATTTGACCCAAGGTAAGCTTTATTATTGAGCTAGAAGATAAGGACTTTATAATGTTAATAACTACTAATAGTCACCATTTATTCAGTATTGATCATATAACAATATACTGTATACTATATACTAAAAACACTATATACCAGGGGTAGTGAACCTTTTTATACCTACCGCCCACTTTTGTATCTCTGTTAGTAGTAAAATTTTCTAATTTCCCACTGGTTCCACAGTAATGGTGATTTATAAAGTAGGGAAGTAACTTTAGTTTTTAAAATTTATAAAGCAGAGTTACAGGAAGTTAAAGCATATAATAATAATTACTTACCAAGTATTTTATGTTGGATTTTCACTAAGTTTGGCAGAATAAATCTTTATAAAACAAGTTACTATAGTTAAATCTATCTTTTTATTTATACTTTGATTGCTCCGCTACCGCCCACCATGAAAGCTGGAATGCCCCCTAGTGGGTGGTAGGGACCAGGTTGACTACCACTGCTATATACTAATCTGCTGATATGCCCTCTTTTGTGATCTTTTTAAAAATCCTAAAAGGTAGACTCAGTAAGAGTAAATCATTTTCTTAAAGTTGCTCTGAGAGTAAGTTCAGACTGGAAGCCATGGCTTTCAGACCTTTAGGGCTGTATTTTTTTCAAGTCTGAGGAATTGTTTTTCTCGCTAAAACCATCTGCAGCAGAGAAAGGCGTGAGATCAGTACATCTTACTAACGTGAGGCCACATCTTGGTTTAGTTATTCCAAATGTGAGGTCCTGGGCCAATGTTACATTACCATTTAGAAGGGTTTTCACTATATATAATGAAACTATTGTTGCATGTAGAATAAATATGATTGTTTAAAATGCCTAAGGAATTTCATTTAAAATGCAGCATTCATCATAAGAAAATAATCTCCCTTCTCTCTTCTTTGTTCATGATAACGTGCCCAGACAGGGACAGAGAAGGGGAGGGGTCTTACTCCCTGCTCCTCCCCATCCCCTCAGGTAGGGAGTGTGGCAGGCAGGGCGTCAGAGGCTGCAGAACTGTGTTCCCAGCCATGGAGGGAGCTCAGGGGACCGAGGAGGACTCAGTATCAGCATGATAGCGACCAGTCGCTACTTCTGCACTTCTCCTGCCTGAGCCAGCCCTCCCTGCCACAAGCATCAATGATCAGCTTGGGCCAACTCAACAGAGGAGCCATTCGGTGGTGGACATAGCAACGCTTTCTCTCCTTTGGGTTGCAAAAGAGTGCGGCCCAGAAAATGAGGACGGTTCATGTAGGCAGATTCTATGGAGGTGACTGATGTAATAAACACTTACTGAGCAATTACTAGATGCTGAATGCAGGGAGGGATACAATCAGGGCTGACACCTAGTGGAGTGGGAGTATCCAGTGCCTTATTCTCCTTACTAAGCACAGTTGTTTTCTGCACTAAGATGAAAACATCAAATGAGCCAGGAGACGGGGAGCTGGGGAAGTGCTTGCCACCTGTGGGCTGAGGACAGGTCTCCCTGACACAGTGATACATAGAGTCAAGTCTGAAAGAAAACTGGAAGGTGGCCAAAAATAGGGGTTTGGGACACAGTAACAGCATTTTAGACCAGGGGTCTCAAACTCGCGGCCCGCGGGTCGCATGTGGCCCGCCCACCAATTTTGTGCGGCCCGCAGACTGGCCCGCAGATTAATCCACGAAGTTTGATTAGTCTGCGGGCCGCACAAAATTGGTGGGCGGGCCGCACGGCCGCGAGTTTGAGACCCCTGTTCTAGACAGAGAGAATGTGATGGGAAATGTTCTGAGGAAGGAAAGACAGAAGGCTGAAATGAAGAACAGAGATGAAGCTGGTGTTGCTGGAATGGAAAGTAAAAGTGGGTGAGTGGCGGGAGGCACAGGCAGAGCCTTGTGGATCCCGTGAAACTGTGACAGTCAGGAGCAACGCACAGCCCGTGAAGAGTTTGAGCAATGGATCGATGCAGCGGGCATGTTATCATCCTGGTTTCGCCGCAGTGAGGGCAACCAGCCGGAAGAAGCAAGGAGGCTGCTGTTGGAGATCAGGGGCGTTCCACCACACAGACGGGCCTGGAGCACCGGAGACCGGAGGAAAGGGAAGGTTTGAAATTTACCTTGGAGATGGAATTGTCAGGGCCTGATGTCTGATTGTAAGTAGGACGTGGGACATAGAGAGGTTTAAAGAGCCAAGTTCAGCACTTCGACCTGAGAAATTAATCAGGTAGACAGATGTGCCATTGTTGAAATAGGGGACAATGTCAGAATGGGAGGTCTACAGGTTAAATCAAGACCTTGTTTGACTGTTTTGGTTGAAAAGCTTGAGATAGCATGTTAGCTGTATTAATCCAGAGCTTAGAAGGAAGGCTGGGGCTAGAAAGCAGAATTCAGTTGAGTATAATAAATACTGAACACTTAGGCTGAGCAACAACCATCTGCTAGGACCGTGGCTTCCCAGAACCAGACTCAAGTAAGAGACCATACACTGGAGATGTCAAGACCAAGAGAGACACACAGACAATGGAAAAGGTCCCGAGGCTTGAAGCTAATCACAACCAGTGGGAAGGGGGAAGAGAGAAGCAATGAGACAGAAAGGAGCCCAGGAAAGTAACAACAGAAGAGGTGAAAGTCGAGGCAGGTCTGCAAGATTGAGGAGGATTCAACAGGCAGAGAAGGAGCTGAAGGCATTACCGACAGAGAGAAAATCCAAACCAGGGCATTGTGTAAGTGCAGGGTGTTAGGATGGGGACAACATGTCCTGTCTGAGGCTCAGACAGGAAGTAAGGCTGAAAAGCATGCCAGAGCCAGACTGCCCGAGACCTTCAAGCGAGATTACGTTTAGATTTTATGCTGTCCAGTGATTTCCAGCCCCTGCAGCACACCAGAATTAATTGAGAGATTATTAAAATTCATATCTCTAAGCACCAACCATTGAATTCTGATCCTATAATCTCAGGAAGGGAGGAAGAGACCCCTGGAGGCTCTGCTAGAACTAATCTGGACTCTGTTATGTAGGTGCCGTGATGTCCATGATGGGAGTCGAAAGCCCTTGGCCACCCCGGTACCATGTGTCAGAGGGATCACACAGTATCTGAGTTCTTTTGTGGTGGGCTCATCTCACTTAGCACAATGTCCTCAAGCACCACCACGTTGTAGATGTGTCAGAATACCCTTCCTCTTTAAGGCTGAGTAACCTTCCACTGCATGTGCACACCTCACTGTGTGTAGCTGTTTATCCAAGTGAGGGACACTTGGGTTGGTTCCACCTTTTGGCTACTGTGATAACACTGCTGTGAACATGGGGGTGCCTCCAGGGGGTTTACAGCAACTCAGTGTTCAGGTTGCAGCCTGGACCATCCAAACCCAGAGCTCTGAGGATGGGCCCCGGCATGAGGATTCCTACACACTCTCCAGGGAACTGCAGCGTGCAGTGAGGGGACAGAGCCGTGTTTAAAAAGGAGGCTGTTCGCAGTGGGAGCAGAGAGAAGGAAACAGGAAGTCCTGTGCCCCTTGAACAACATGGGTTTCGATGGTGCAGGTCTACTTATCTGTGGACCTTTTCCAATAAATACTGTAACTATTCATTTATTATATCTTCCTTATGATTTTCTTAACACTTTTCTCTAGTTTACGCTATTGTAAGCATACAGTATATAATCCATGTTAACATACAAAACGTGTGTTAATCGACTGTTGATGTTATTGGTAAGGCTTCTGGTCAGCAGGTAGGCTATGAGTTAAGTTTGGGGGAGCTAAAAGTTATTGGCAGATGTCTGACTGTGCCAGAGGGCAGCACCCCTCCCGTGTGTTGTTTGAGAGTGTTTGCACGTTGTTTCTTTCTTCCCTATCATTCTGCCACTGCCTTCTCCCGGACCACCCAGGACAGAAAACAGTGACCTTGAGCAGCCCCGGGATAAGGCAGAGAGCAGTGCCGGGGGCGGGGGTGTCTTTAAATTTCCCTCATCCCTCTCTGATCTGTAGGCCAGGTCTCTGAACAGAGCATTTTCATAACAGTTGCCAAGTGATTTGATCTGCCTGAGTGATTTTCATTAGCCTCAGCTTCGCCTGGTCATTGGTATCCAAGATATCTCTGACCTGAGATGGTGACTCTCATTTGGTGGCAGCACAGGCTGCATGGGGACGACGGGACGACGGGACGTGGCATCTGCAAAGCTCCCCTCGCTTCAGCAGGCCCGCCGCTGCGGCTCGGGGGCTGGGAGGAGGGACGGAGAGGGCCAGGCTGGGGAGGCAGGAGTGGTGTGGAGAAGGGCTGGCTGCCCTGGGTCAGCGCAGAGAGGATTCTGCCTGGGGCGACGGGCACTAGGCAGATGTCTAGACACTGTACTGAGGTCACGGAACTGGAAGGGTTTGTGAACAAACCTGGGGAGGGGAGGCAAGCATGTCTGAGTTCCTGCACAGCTGGGTGGAGGCTCCCAATGCAATTCCAACAGAGGAGTCACTTGAGGAGAAGACTGGTAATGCCCCATGATGCTGGTGGTGCAGACACAGCTGCTGTGTGTCCAGAGAATGACCTTTCAACTCTCCATTCCTTTCAGAGTAATGATTCTCCTTGGGGAGTGGGCCTTTCCCAGGTAACTCTGGGGAAATCCTGTCGTGGTGAGCTGATAAATCCACAGGTCTTCATTTGTGATTCTCACATGGTTGTTTTGTGTTAATAATCCCTCACATAGAATCAGTTAAATAACATGTTTTTCCCAACTGCTTTTTTGTTATTTTGCAGCCTAATGCCCCTACTCCCATATTTATAAAAAGGTGAGAGAGGAAACAGATCAACATTTATAATTTGCTGCAAACACAGTGGCTTCTATCAAGATGCTGGCAGAAGAGGATAAAGTGCAGAGAGGGAGGGGCCGCCCCAGGGAAAACTCGCTGCCTCTCAAAACTCTAGGGGGAGGGGAGCAATGAACCAGGGCTTCACAAAGAAAAAAATATCCTTCTGAACCAGGCGCGGACTGGGGAGATAGCTAGGCAGGGAGAAGAGCATAAACCCAAGGGGTAAACAGCATACAGATGACCTAATTCAGACTCTGAATGCATTCAGCATCCTCAACAGTACAGGAAGGGGGTAGGTCAGGCTCTTGGAGTCTTCCATGCCTGAGGTCAAACCCCTGCTCTGTCACTTAAAAGATCTCTGGAATGTGACCCTCTCTCACCCTCAGTTTCCTCATCTGTGAAATGGAGACAACAGTGCCTACCACCCAGAGGCAGATTTGATGGCAGGTACACCAGGTACGCGCCTTTGACCCCAACTTCTGAAGGGCCCCACAAAACCCCAACTTTACACTTTTTTCTAATGACAACAAGTTTGGTTTCATATATGCAATTTTAACATTAATAGTGCATAATACTTTTATTTATTTAATAATATCATTAACATGTATTTTTATTTTCCCTGTGTCTCTCTTTCTTTTAAGGGGCCCAATATTTTCTTCTGTGCCTGGGGACTCAACCAACCTTAATCTGCCTCTACTACCACCCAAGGCTTGTGCATTTGAATAAGATAATGAGGTGCTGGCACCAAGAGAGTGTCTGTTCTAAACACCACTCAGAGGGGCCGGTCCCGTTCTCTGGGGTCAATCGTGTGCTGGGTATTAATCATGGTAAGAGGAGAAAATCCTACTTAGTGTCTCTCTATATTTCCATTGTTCAGCAGTTTAAAGATCAACCTCGCTCCTAAGAGAAATGCAAATTAAACTAGTGTGGTTCACCCATCAGACTGGCTAACATCCTAAAGTTTAATAACACAGGGATGCTGGAGCTATAAGGGACCAGGTGCTTCCACACTGCAGACTCAGATGTAAATCAGTGAAATCACTAGGTGGGTAATTGGCATTTTGTCAAAATTACAAATGCAAGAACTCCTAGTTTATGTGTAATGTTAGCCATTAAAGGTTTTTTCCCTAATGTCAAAAGATTAGGAATGTCATCAATATGGGCCATTTAATTAAATTATATTGCATCCATCTAGTAGAATACTTTATAGCTGAGTAAAGGTCATTATTTTGGTATTGATAGGAGTCCTTCTAGATATATTTAAAGTTAAGAAAAAAAGCAATAGTGCAGATCAATGTCTGTAATATGCTACATTTTGTGTACTAGAAAAGAGGTGAGTATTTATTCACACTTTCTTTTTTGTGTGTGTGACAGAGAGAGAAAGTCAGAGAGAGGGACAGATAGGGATAGACAGACAGGAAGGGAGAGAGATGAGAAGCATCAGTTCTTCATTGAAGCTCCTTAGTTGTTCACTGACTGCTTTCTCATATGTGCCTTTATGGGGTGGGTAGCAAGGGGCCTACAGCAGAGCGAGTGACCCTTGCTAAAACCAGCGACCTTGGGCTCAAACCAGCAAACTTGGGCTTCAAGCCAGCAACCTTTGGGCTCAATCCAGTGACCATGGGATCATGTCTATGATCCCACACTCAAGCCAGCGACCCTGCAATCAAGCTGGTGAGCCCATGCTCAAGCCAGCGATCTTGGGGTTTCAAACCTAGGTCCTCCACGTCCCAGTCCGATACTCTATTGTGCCACTTCCTGGTCAGGCTATAGCCATAGACAAAGTCCGGAAGGTGCATAAGAAACTAAAACAGGATAAACCCATATGATGGGTTATAACTGGCCCAGCGGGGGACCAGAGTCTTCTCCCTGCTTGTTTATTTATACCTTGTTATTTCTTTAAGGTATAAAGCTGTGGGACTGTGTTCACCAATCAAAAATTAATCAATAACAATTTAAAAAGTCAAATTTCTAGAACCTACCCGTGCGTTCTGTGGTCAGTCTTATGGGCTTAAACCTAGCCCTGTTAGAGCCAGTATGGCCTGCGCTCTGTTTATTAAAAGATATTTTTCATGGAGTTGCTTCCCTGTGTCCCAAACCTCGCTCGTTTGGGGGGAACTTAAGCAGGCGTGGCCCCTGCAGAGGCAGGGCAGTTCCCAGGTGGGAACAGAACAGCAGAGGCACAGCCTAGTTTCTGACCCCCCCCCCCCCTTCTAACTGCTTGACTTTGACCGTCTTTGGACGGAGTGCTTTCTTTGCCTGGGCCTCGGTTTACCATTCCATAAACGAAGGATGTTACTCTACAATTTGTTGCTTTTGGTTATTAACCCTTTGAGGAGTTCGAACATTCATGTACGTCCTTGTGCCTTCTGACCATCCAGAGTATGATCAATTTATTTTAAAAATGTGATGTGTAAGGCAACATTTAAAAAAGGCAAATGGATGTTCCTATTTCCATAAATTGGTTATCAAACAAACATGATTTTAAGTTAATAAAATTGTAACTGGGACTAATTTCATTTTTTGAAAAAAAAACCCTCACTCCTGGGGGTCAGTGAGAATGAAAAAAAAACTCACTACGGAAAAGGTTAACTTTTAAGACAAATATCAAATAACAAATGGCCTTTTCCACTTCATCTCTCACTCTTTTCAATTTCCTGACCAAACATTTAATAAGTACTTACTTAATATGTGCCTGATATGGTGCCATGTGCTTCAGGAATACAGATTTCAAAGACCCTACCAGCAAAGAGCTCATGATTAGGAGAAACAGAAACATAAAAGGCAATTATAACACAAAGGGAAAGTCCTATGATGACTACATCCTACCAACGAAGCTCTCAGAGATACTGGTCCACACACCCGGAGGAGCATGGCATCGCTTGGATGACTGCAGTCTCCGTGAGTAATAAACCAGATGCCTTTCCCCCAGACCAAGCGTTCCTGCTGCCCTCAAACAAGAACATCTCTGACTCTGTCATCCCTACTCCATCTCCTTTCTTGCCCACTTGTTACCCTTTGTCAAGATCTTCCTTACTTCCTGCCTAAAATTGTCCTGGTACCTCATAACTGGTCATTTAGTGCTCCCGTTTCTTCTTAATCCTGTCTCTCCTATATTTGCTTGCTAGGCAAATATTCCTAAAATATTTTATTCCATTTACTCTTCTGAACAGTCTCTGAACATGAAAACAGGAAATGAGAAAAGTGAATGGTGGGCTGTTGCTATTCAGCACTTGGCTAATCAGAGCTCTGTACTGTGTTTGACCTCCAAAGATCCTCCACATGGTATTAACTGATGAATGGTACCCCTGAGGTATTCTGAGACCCTGGGTACCTCCTTAACATCAAAGAAAAATAATTGATCTTAATTTAGTGATATGCATTATTGTATTTTGGTTGTATTGTCTAAGTCAGTGATGGGCAATCTTTTGAACTTGGTGTGTCAAAATTCGCCAAAAAACCGGGCATAATTCAGGTGGTGTGTCACATCGAGAAAAAAACCCATAATTTCACGATATTTATAGTTTAAGTAACAAAAATGTATAATTGTAATATATAACTGTATTTAATAAACCAAAAACTAATTATTTAACTTACCTGCTTAGTGACTTCTTTGTTCATCTGTCAGTCGGTTTCTTTTGTTGGTCCTGATATTATTTAACTTGTGTGAGGTGCTGTGAACTAAGATAAGTGAGGGGGAGGGGGAATTCTTTAACTAACCTGCCTATTAGTGACTGTTTTGTTGCTGAATTTCATTGGCTAAATCTTCAATTGAAGGTTTCTGTTTTGTACACTTTAAGCCCAAGCAAATGCTACTAACTTAATCTGTCAATCTGTTTCTTTTGTTGGTTTTGATATTATTTAAAGCTGAGATTAAGGTCTCATGAAAGTACATAGAGGGGAAAATTGTGAGTAAAGCCATTGCTATATTTTTCAGGGTGCTAAAAGTGTCTGGTAATTGGTTCTAGGCACTCCAAATTTCTAGTTCGTAGTGGCACTCCTCTTGATTCTCCAAGCGGCACCTTTCCAAATTCTCAAGCTTTGACCTCAAGTCGACAAACACCTGAGCCCAGATGCTGTCTTGAAATTCTGCAAGTTGCATCTTATGTAAATTAAGATGGCTGCTGCTATTTCTAATGGCGGGAAACGGCACCCATAGAGCACAGGCCCTCGCCTCTCCCAGCCTCCCCCTCTCTTATCTCAGTAATGATGGTCAATTAGAAATCCACGATACCCCAGAACAGTAGATTGGATGATGGTTGCTGTGTTTATGTGGTTGCTGGTAATGGCGATCACAGGGCCCCCAGAGATGCGTCCCCCGCGGCATTCCGGCATTCCGCTGCTTCCTGCTCCACTGGCCGGAAGTGAGGTAAAAGATCCCCTAACGGCCTAACTGGAAGTCCCAGAACTAGATGCTCTGTGCCAGAGTTCTGTTGTTTTGGCCTACAGACCTCCAGCACAGAGTGTCTACACTACAGCAAATGTTTTATCCTCGGCTACTGCACCTCGCCATGCAGGAGCTGAGGATGAAATGTCCTTCTCCGTATGCGGCCCCATACTTCTTTGGTATGTGTCCACATGTCATCGAAATGGCTACACGTGTCAATGCTGACACGCATGTCATAGGTTCGCCATCACAGGTCTAAGCGCTAACTCTTCATTAACCATTGTATTTGATGAACAAAGAAACCCCGCCCTGTGACTTTGAAAGCACGGTTTTGTACTACCTCACTAATATTTTTGTCCCAACAACAGTTTTTAGATTGTGGATTTGTATATCTTGTCAATGGAGAAACCAAATTAGTACTGATTTAAGAAATCATTTTGTTAATGGTTTCCTTTGCTGTGTAAAAACTTTTTAGTTTGATGTAGTTCCATTTGTTGATTTTTTTTTTTGTTCACCTCACCGGAGGTGATACATCAGAAAATACATTTTTACAAGAAATGTCTGAGATTTTACCACCTATGTTTTCTTCCAAGATTTTTATGGTTTCAAGTCTAACGTTTAAGTCTTGAATCCATTTTAGTTTTGGGGGGTTATTTTTGGCAGGGATGGAGTCAGAGAGAGGGACAGATAGGGACAGACAGACAGGAAGGGAGAGAGATAAGAAACATCAATTCTTCATTGCGACATCTTAGTTGTTCATTGATTAATTTCTCTTATGTGCCTTGACCGGGGGAGCTCCAGCAGACCAAGTGACCCCTTGCTCGAGCCAGCAACCTTGGGCTCAAGCTGGTGAGCCTTGCTCAAACCAGATGAACCTGCGCTCAAGCTGGCAACCTCGGGGTCTCAAACCTGGGTCCTTCGCGTCCCAGTCCAATGCTCTATCCACTGCGCCACTGCCTGGTCAGGCATTGTTTTATTCTTGTGTGTGGTTTAAGAAGTGGTCTAGTTTTATGTTTTTCCACACATCTGTCCAATTTTCCCAATACTATTTATTGAATAGACTATCTTTACCTCATTGTATGTTTTTGCCTCCTTTGTCAAATGTTAATTGACCATAAAGGTGTGAACAACCCTCTGAATGGGAGAACATATTTGCTGATACATCTGATAAGGGCTTAATATCCAAAATTTACAAAAAGCTTATAAAACTCAACATTAAAACAAACAAACAATCCAATTAAAAAGTGGGCAGAAGACCTAAATAGGCACTTCTCCAAAGAGGACATACAGGTGGCCAATAGACATATGAAAAGATGCTCAATGTCACTAGTCATCAGAGAAATGTCGATTAAAACCACAATGAGATATCATACCACACCTGTCAGAATGGCTGTCATCAATAAATCAACAAACCACAAGTGTTGGCGAGGGTGCGGAGAAAAGGGAACCCTTGTGGCATTGCTGGTGGGAATGCAGATTGGCGCAGCCACTGTAGAAAGCAGTATGGAGTTCCCTCAAAAAATTAAAAATGGAACTGCCTTATGACCCTGTGATTCCATTTCTGTAAATACATCCAAAGAAACCTGAAACACTAATTCAAAAGAATATATGTACCCCCCTATGTTCACTGCAGCCTTATTTACAATAGCCAGAATTTGAAAACAGCCCAAGTGCCCATCAGTAGATGAGTGGATAAAAAAAACCATGGTGAATTTACACAATGGAAAATTATTCAGTTGTAAGAAAGAAATAAATTTTACCTTTCCGACAGAATATATGGACCTGAAAAGTATTACGTTAAGTGAAATAAGCCAGTCAGAGAAAGACAAGTATGATATGAATTCACTTATATATGGAATCTACTGAATAAAATAAGCAAACAAAATAGAAACAGACTCATAGATACAGAGATCAGTCTGACAGCTTTCAGAGATGATAGGGTTTGGGGGCTGGGTATAAAAAGTGAAGGGATTAAGCAAAGAAAAAACACTCACAGACACAGACAACAATATAGGGATTATAAGAGGGAAAAGTTGGAGGGGAGGTAAGAGAGGGTAAAGAGGGGATAAAAAATTATGGAAGGAGACTTGACTTGGGGTGGTGAACATGCAATACAGGGAACAGATGATATATTATAGAATTGTACACCTCACACCTATATAATTTTATTAACCAGTATCACCCTAATAAGTTTAATAAAAGTTTTTAAAAATCAGGATTTATTATAATAACTTACATATAATTTCTATTTTGTTACCACCCCCTCTCAAAGAAACAGACCCAACAATAGATAAAAAACAATTATAAATAATCATCAATAGCAAATTTGCACAGACTGAAATCAATATCATTATAATCATTTCCTCAGGAGAGAATGCAGAACAGTTGCTTAGCAGATTACACAACGGGTATTTTGGGGTTCTAAATGTGCCTCAGTGAAAGTGCAAATATTTATCTTTCTTATTCTCAGTGTAATATATCGTCAATAAACATTTCCCTCCAATGTGCAAGCTACCTTTGGTATCACTCACCAGACTTTAATTCATTTGCAAATCCCTTCCCCCTGTCTGGGAATGATGGGCTTCCAACCTGACTATTAGAGTCCAAAGGTGATTAAAGATATTTTTCCTCTGATATTTTGGACAGTGACCTACTTACCTCTGTGTCCTGGTAGGCGCTCAACACTTATTCAACATAGAGAAAAAATACCACCACCACCACCAGATGTTTCAACCAGAAAGCTCAGGGAAACATAGAACGCAGAGAACAGGGAGGACTGCAGCTCTGCCTTCCTTTACCAGAGTCCCCCTTGGTGGGGGTAGGGTGGGTATAGACATGCCCATATGAAGCCGTACTCGAAGAAACAAGGCTTAGCAGATTAAGATTCAATGCCAAAATTATAAATGATTGTTTATAATGCATTCCAGATTCTCTATGTTATCCCCTTTATCCCCATTATTGAAGTCAAATCTTGTTAATTGTCCCTTGGTCTTCCAAAGCCAGAGATTCTGACATTGGTGCTGTGGTTCACTCTGGCCCACGGGGTCCTGGGTGGGCAGAGCCTGTGGACGTTTTGCCCCAACAGAGCTGTGGGGTCTGGAGAGAGCTCCCTCCCTGTGGCTTCACAGCCTCTCCCTGCTGAAGGGGGTTGGTGGAGGAGTCCTGTCTGGCAGAGAAAGTGCTCTTGCTTCTTATTTACATACACTTTCTCTTTCTGGGCAAGCACCAGAGCCCCAGTGACAAGTCAGAGTGGTTGTCACCACCACTGCCAACCACCACAGCCCGAGGGATCACCGGTTTCAGCTGGGCAGTGTCAATACCTATTTTAAAGAGGAAGAAACAGTCTTAGAGAGTTATGGGCCCAGGGCCACTCCACGTGCAAGGGACCAGGCCAAGGCTAGGCTAGACACTGGCTTTGCTGCTATCATACCAGCTCCAGGCTCCTGACTCCAGCCCCATGGCTCACAGGACCTACACATAATCAGGAGACCTCTACAGCACTGCAGTGACACCATGCGGGCAGCGGGACAGAGGCCCCACGTCCAGCCCCACTGCTTCCTGAGAACAACCCTTTCCCTCAGCTCACTTCCACGCCAGGCCTGCTTCCTGGCTGGCATGTGCCCCAACTGGTGGCTGGCTTTGCTTTTCTTCTCTCAGGTGGGGTCTTCTCCTCCGCACATCCCCCGTCTGCTATGCTGAGCACTCACCTGTCTCACTTGACCCTAGGCCTGCACATGCTCCCAAGGTACAGGGGATCCACGTCTGGGCTACCCTGACCTGCGGGTCCGGCTGCTCCCTGTCATCCACCTCACTGAGCTCCTGAGTGTCTGTTCAGGGGTCAAGTGTTCCCATAATATCAGTGCTTTAAATTTCATGAGTTTTATTTTAATTCCAACTCAACCCTCATAAACACAGCTAGATCTGGACAGCGGACACCCAGGGACAGGCGGTCATCCCCACACACACTTGGTGGACCTGGACAGCAGACACCCAGGGTCCAGGCACACATTCCCATACAATATACACTTCCTCCTGCCCAGTTCTATTCCCCGTGCACCAGAGAAAGAGCCAGTCCATGCTCTTCCACTGCTCAAGTTCTCTACCCTTGTTTTTGAACACTCTTATAAATGTCTCTGATCATATTTACAGTTTTCCATGAGAGTAACCTTCTCCTCCAGCTTACTCAAGACATGGCCAGGTTCGAGTTTCAGCAGGTGATTCAGGGATGTAGCACGTTCCGGCAGGAGAATGACTGTGATTCAGTGGAGGCCACTGAGCAAGGCTCGTGTTACTGCCCCAACCAGCATCCTTTGCTTCCACATCTAACACGTGGAAGCTCCAGCTAGACAGAGTGGATTCACTTCCATCCACAGCAGGGCCAGCATCTCTCTTGTTTAAAAGTCTTTGCAAATGCTGTTTCCTCTGGCTTAGATGGTCTCCCCTTGCCTGTTGTCTTGCAAACTCACACAGCCTCTGTGATTTTTCCAAGTTGCTTCTTCTTAGAAGCCCCAATGGCATGTTGCCATTGTTTATTCATTGTTCCTACTAGACCTAAATTCCACAAGCCTCACACTGTGCCCGCCTTGCTCACTGCTGTGTGTGCGCATGGTGCCTGACCTACGACGAGCCACAGAACAAGGATCTGGGGGACCCACGGAGGAAGGACTGCGGGAATGACTGAGTGGTCAAAGGCATACCACCATGGAATTGATGACGATTTCCTCAGTATCGAAGAGAAATCCCATCTCTTGGCATTGCTAAAGAAAGATATATAGAACAGGTTGATGAGTGAAAAGAAAAACTAGCCATAAAAATGCACAGGTGCTACGATCCCGTTCATAGAAAATTACACTTCTCAGAGAAGAGAGACAGGCACTAGCTGGGGGATGTTTACCAAAATGGTCATTAATATTGGGACAGAGAACCTAGGGAAGATCTTTTTTCTTACTCTCTTCTTTAAATTACTTCCATCATGCTTAAATAACTCATATGAGAATAAGTCAGATATATAATAAATCCTCCTAAATGATGCTACTAATCTTGGAAAGATAAACACATGCGGACATGTGTGTTTTGTCCTGAAGCCTGCAGACAGCTTCGGCCCTGGCGCCCTGTGGACAGCGGCGCTGATGGAACTCCCGGGGTGACAGGATGCAGCACTGAGACGGAACATCTGGACAGAAGCAGGGTGTCCACATTCCAGACACTCGCTTTAATGAAGAGTTTGTTTTCCTCATCACTGCAGGAGATTTCTGCTGGTTTCTAATTAGAGACATGAAGAAAGCAAAAGGAACACAAGAGCTGTGTGTTTCCTATGGTATGGTTTTCCTTTTCATTGTCTGAAAAATATGCAGCCGATCCCAGAGGTGATATCTCAATAGCTGTTGTCTGTGTTTTTAGCTTTTCTCCTACCCTGCCCCTGCCCCCTGCCACCCTTGAGACAAAAATGCCGATAATTCTATCTGTAATCTAATATTAGAAGTGAAGTTTTAAAATCTCTCTGTAACCTACACACTACGTTTGGCTGACTTTTGGCATTCTCTCCTTGGTAACAAGGAAGCAAATAAACACTAAATACCTAAATATAAAAATTTACCTTTGTGAGTAATAGCAAGAGGGAAAGCAACCCCGAAAACCTAATTCTGCTTACTAGGGAATGGCTAAATAATCCTACCCCATTATGGAAAACAAAATAAGAATTCAAGAGAGGAGAGCCAGAGGTCTCTTACCACTGTGGGGAAAATCTAAAACACTGTTGAGTGTGGACAATGAACTGCAGCAGGAAACATATTGATAATTTTATTCATAAAACAAGCACACACAGAACATGGTACTACAGCTCTTCTATAAGAACAAATATATGCAAGCACATAGAAAACTCTGGAAGGACATAAAAAGCTAAAAAGACTGTTGTTACTTTTTGGAAGGACAACAGAATCGTGAGTGAGCACAGGAACTGAAATCAAACTGGAGTTCAGTGTTACTGGAATTGTTTGAATTGTCATAGGAAAATATATTTAAATATTATTTTTATAATAAAAATTATTTTTTAAGATTATGTGGCATTTTTAATGGGACTAAGTATTGTCTGGTACAAAGTAAACACCCAACGAACGGCAGCTGCAGTTATTATTTAAAAAAATAAGCAATACTGACTTAATTAGCCTTAAAGGTACTTAATAAAATACATCACCAAAAGTTAGTTTATGTCTGTCAAAGATGTGTCAGTAGAGAAATTTCATTTGCCCATTTATTAACTTTTTATTTATTTTTCATTGAATTTATTGGGGTGACATTGGTTAATAAAATGACATTGGTTTCAGGTGTACAATTCTATAACACATCATCTGTATATTATATGGTGTGTTCACCGCCCAAGTCAAGTCTCCTTCCATCACCACTTATCCCCCTGTACCCTCTTCTACCTCCTCCCACCCCCTTCCCCCCCGGTAATCACCACACTGTTGTCTGTGTCTATGGGTTTTGTTTGTTTTTTGCTTAATCCCCTCACCTTCTTCACCCAGCCCCTAACCCCCTTCCTCTCTGACAGCTGTCAGTCTGTTCTCTGTATCCATGAGACCATTTTTATTCTGTTAGTATGTTTTGTTCATTAGATACCACATATAAGTGATATCATATGGTGCTTGTCTTTCTCTGACTGGTTTATTTCATTAGCATAATGATCTCCAGGTCCATCCATGCTGTTGCAGAGAGTAAGATTTCCTTCTTATGGCTGAGTAGTGTATTCCATTGTGTAAATGCATGACAGATTTTTTAAAATCTACTCATCTACTGATGGGCACTTGAGTTGCTTCTAAATCTTGGCTATTGTAAATAATGCTGCAATGAAGATAAGAGTGCATATATATTTTTTCAAATTAGTGTTTTGGGCTTCTTTGATATATGACCAGAAGTGGAGTGTCTTGGTCATAAGGCAGTTCCATTTTTAATTTTTTGAGGAACCTCCAAAATGTTTTTCTTAATGTCTATACCAATCTGCATTGCCACTAACAGTGCTCAAGGGTTCTCTTTTCTCCGCACCCTCACCAACACTTGTGGTTTGTTGATTTATTGATGATAGCTATTCTGACAGGTGTGAGGTGATATCTCATTGTGGTTTTAATTTGCATTTCTCTGATGATTAGTGACCTTGAGCATCTTTTCATGTGTCTATTGGCCATCTGTATATCTTCTTTGGAGAATTGGCTATTCAGGTCCTTTGCCCATTTTTAAACTGGATTATTTTGTGGGGTTTTTTTGGTGTTGAGTTTTTTAAGTTCTTTGTAAATTTTGGATATTAAGCCCTTGCAGGTGTATCATTGGTAAATATGGTCTCAGATTCAGTGGATTGTCTTTTCATTTTGTTGATGGTTTGTTTGTTTTTTGCTGTGCAAAGAGCCTTTTAGTTTGATGTGGTCCCATTTGTATTTTTTGTTGTTGTTGTTCTCTTGCCTGAGGAGATATATTAGAAAAATTATTGCTAAGAAAAATGTCCAAAATTTTACAGCCTATGTTTTTGTTTGTTTGTTTGTTTGTTTGTATTTTTCTGAAGTTGGAAACGGGGAGGCAATCAGACAGACTCCCTCATGCACCCGATCGGGATCCACCTGGCATGCCCAACAGGGGCGATGCTCTGCCCATCTGAGGCGTTGCTCTGTTGCAACCAGGGCCATTCTAGCACCTGAGGCAGAGGCCATGGAGTCATCCTCAGTGCCTGGGCCAACTTTGTTCCAATGGAGCCTTGGCTGTGGGAGGGGAAGAGAGAGACAGAGAGGAAGGAGAGGGGGAGGGGTGGAGAGGCAGATGGGCACTTTTCCTGTGTGCCCTGGCTGGGAATCGAGCCCAGGACTCCTACACACCAGGCCGATGCTCTACCACTGAGCCAACCAGCCAGGGCCAGTCTATATTTTCTCCTAGGTTCTTTACGGTTTTGAGTGTTACATTTGTCTTCAATCCATTTTGAGTTTATTCCTTTTTTCCCTTTTTAAAATCTTTATTTTTTAATTACAGTTGACATACATTATTAGTTTTGTGTACAACTCAGCGAATAGACATTGCATAACTAAGTGATCATCCTGATAGGTCTCATACCCATTTAACACCACACATAGTTATTAGAATACGAGCTGTACCCGGCCACGCGTTGCTGTGGCTCAGTCTGGTTAAATGGAAAAGAAAGAAAAGAGAAAGCACATATTTCTAATATGTTTAATTTCACAATGCTTGTGGGTATACAATATTTTCTGTTGTTCCATTGTCTGTGCAGATATAGAGATTGGCTTGCTGAGTCTAGAACATGCAACATATAATTGTCCATGTGAGAAGCAATTTGTATATAGATCTAAAGCACAAAATTCTAAAGATTGGCCTGAGCTTTGTTGATGGTGATTGCAAATGCCAATCGAATTGGGAACTGCAATCTCTTAAATTGAAATGGCATATCCATTGGAATCATAGGAATGCAAGGAATGAGGACATCTTCATCTTTGAAAGGCTGTCAAGATTGTTGCTTCTACAACGTTGCTCATTAATTTTTTATAGCGCACAGACCCAAACACTTCATATTTTACTATGAAATCCATCAGTGATTTCAGCTTCTGTCTGAAAACATGTGCTGTGATGTCATGCCTATCCACCGGTGATTGCCCAGGAAGTGAGAGCTATTGTATATCGTCCCAAGCTGGATTGCATGTGAATGTAATGAATAGGTCTGGATGCTCGTAGTGACAAACATATGCAATTGCATCTTGAGCATACTCATGCATATGACATGGACTGCCTGTATATGAAGATGGTAAAATCATTAGTCTTCCAATGTTAGTTGTATTACCATCATTTACAACTGCATCTCACAAATGAACATGTTCTTCAGAGCGAAGCTTGGTCTGATTCAAACAAATGAATATCAAACATTCTGTTTTGATTTTTGCATACATATCTACAATGTATTGATGAAACAATTGACAGCATTTCAAAATGTGATTGTCTTTATTCTCTCGAATCATTAATTGGTATGAATAATAGTTCATTGCGCTGCATTTCATATTTGTTTCTTCACCACTGATGGATTTATCATCAACGTTAAAGTGATATCCATCAGCACCATCACAAAAACTGATTTGGGATATTGTAGGGCATCGTAGCATCGATGAATTTCTGCAAGTTTTGTCAATTGATTGTTTCTCCGATGAAGAACAATATTTCTAGGTTGGAATTGATCTCCGTCTATAACAATTGTCACTTTGTCTATAGTTGGAGCATTGAATCTTCACACATGTTCTCCAGCAGCTGTTTTGTCAGCTTGAATAACAATCTTGTGTGTATCAGATGTCAATCGCTGTTTTGAACAAACACACTAAATTGGTTTTTTTCGTGAAGAAGCTCTTGTAGTTGGGAAACGATGGACCCTTTTATGCTGGTAGAAATTCCACAGCATGCATTCAATTCATTATTGCCATTACCAATGAAATACATTCATAGAAATTTATGTTGACCATCTGGGAACGGAAGCAGGGAGACGGCTTTATGATACATTTGTCCTTTTGCTTTGAAAGTTTGCATGTATTGAGCTGTTACGATTTCTGCGCTGAATGACGTCATTTGGAAGCATGAGTACTATTTCCTGATGTTAGATAGGAAATGCTTTGATTCAGCGGTATATCGGGCAAGCAAAGTTTTTAATGGCTCTGGTGGTTCTCCAAGTTGAGGCAGTTTAATTTTTCCGGTGGTGCAACACATTCCTTTTGTTTCTCCATTAAATTTCAGAGCCTTGCAATAAGGACACACTTCAGTCATAGTGCCAATGAGAACATGCTGGCTCAAACTATAATCATCAGCTGGGTTGTACTGGAATGCAAAGCGATTGTAATCGTGCGATTGCTGAGCACGGAGTTGTGTTTGACGCTGATCTGCTGTTTCTCATTGACGTCTTTCAGCCACTCTCAGCCTGTCGCATTCATTCTGTTGAGAATGAAGCAGATCTGAAGCTGCAGAACGAGATCACCGTGCTCGCAAACGTGCATCCTCAAGTCTGGCTGCACAAAAATGGATCGCAAATCAGAAACATTGAAATGGAATCGTAAAATATTTAGTATAGTGTGTGTTGCTTTTATGTTCAACAGATGGCGCTGTTTTTCAAAAAAAGCATGTTTTTACTTGTCACAGGTGTGACATTTATAGCTATAAAATAGTAGGTATATAAAAAAAGTGCATATTCGAATGCAATGTTTTGTCAAAATTTCAAAGCAATCGGTGAAGAACTTTCGGAGATTTAAGATTTTGAACAAATGAACATTACATTTTTATTTATATACATTATTGACTATATTCCCTATGCTGTACTTTACATCCCTATGACTATTCTCTAACAACCAATCTGTACTCCTTAATCCCTTCACCTTTCTCACCCATCCCTCCTAGCCCCCTCCTGTCTGGCAACCATCAAAATGTTTATATCTCTGAGTCTGTTCTATTTGTTTGTTTATTTTGTTGTTGTTTTTAATAGATTCAATTGTTGATAGAAATATATTTATTGCCATTTTATTAATATTTTTTATCTTTTTCTCTTTTTCTTAAGAAGACTCTTTAGTTTAATGTTTGATGCAGTACTAGTTTGGTGGTAATGAACTCCTCTAGCTTTTTCTTGTCTGGGGAGCTCTTCATCTGTCCTTTGATTCTAAATTATAGCCCTGCTGGGTAGAGTAATCTTGGTTCTAGGTCCTTGCTTTTCATCTTTGGCACTTCTTGCCAGCCTTTTCTGGCCTGCAAAGTTTCTGTTGAGAAATCAGCTGACAGTTTCATGGGAGCTCCTTTGTAAGTAACTAACTGGTTTTCTCTTGCTGCTTTTAAGATTCTCTCTTTGTCTTTAACCTTCTGCATTTTAATTTTGATGTGTCTTGCTGTGGGCCTCTTTGGGTTCATCTTGTTTGAACACTCTGTGCTTCCTGGACCTGCAGATGGCTGCTGCTAGTGCTGGGCCTGTGGCCACTTAGTGAGATGTATGGGGCACACTGAGGCCAGCGGCTGCTTGTTTGGGAGATTTTAGGACAATCTGAAGCAGGAGTCAAGCTAGGCCATTCCTATGGAAAAGCCATTGGAAATAGCTTGGGTGGGCCTGAAAGTTGAGTGGGATGGGACCTCAGTGAATCACCAGAGAGGGGCAAATAGTGTGAGCCAGGTTGATGGAGTCTCAGATATTCTGCCTGCCTGCCTGCCAGCTCTGTAGGGGGAGGGCTCATCAGAGGAACACTGGCCTCTGCCAGCACTTCTGTCTGGGAGAAAGCTGGCTCCCCAGCTCTTAACCACCTACTGGATATTTCAGTTCCTCCCCATATGTCCCCAGTGCCTTTGAAGCTAATGACCCAGTGTTGGAGCTCAGAGAGAGTGAGTTGGACTAAGTCTGTACATGGGCCCTTTAAGGGAAACTGCCTGGCACTCCAGCAGCGCTCCATTTCCCTCAGCCTCAACTCCTGCTGGTTTTTATAGCCAGAAATTATGGGGACTTCAAATACTGGCACTGGGACCCAGGGGTAGGGTCCTTATGTGGGACTGGGCCCCCTCTCTCCTCGGGGGTACTTCTGCAAGGTGAAATATCCCTCCTGATTTATATCTGCCACACACGGGTGTGGTACCAGCCTGTTCCACATCTTCGAGACCCCATCAGTCTCCATGTGGCTTCTTTGTTAATTCCCTAGTTTTAGGACTTCCATTCAGCCAGATTTCAGTCAGTTCTGCATGATGGTTGTTCTCTAGTTTAGCTGTAGTTTTGATGTGTTTGTGGGAGAATGCAGGTACCGCATTTATCAACGCCACCATATTAACCGGAAGTTAAGTTATTCTCATGTATGGTGCAAGAAGATGATCTAGGTCCATTTTTTTTTGCACATATCTGTCCATTGATACAGGTAGAAATATAACTGAGAGAGATTCAGATAGTAACAGATGAGGTAGTGATGTTCTCAATAAAGCACGCTGCCTCAGAGCTTCCTAAGGACACGTGCCTCTATTCCAGCCTTAAGAAAGCGACATTTCATCTCTGCCCTCACTTAATGGGCTCTTGAGACTGAGACAGTACTTTAAATATTTCATTCACTCCCCAGACAAGCCAATCTGACTTTCCATGGGAAAGAAACTTAGAACGTATTACCTCTTACAAGTAGATAAGCTCACAATGGTACAATGTGATAACTGAGAAATCCAGTTGGCTCCCTCCAAGGCGGGAAACTAGACATGAGAGGAGATAGGATTTGGGCAACAACCTTCAGGCAGCCCGGTCAATAGCACAAAGAGGCCATTTTGATCGCAGGCAGGAACAAGCCAGGGAGGTAGAGGAGCGGGAGATGGATGGGAGAAACCAGGCTCTGGTTGGCTGCCTCTCGCTGCCCTGCTGGTTGGGCTCTGGGGAGATCATCTGATTCAGCTTCTCTCCTGCTGGGTCCCTGCATCCACCTGTGGGCCATTTCCTCTTCTCAAGGTTCACAGCCCCAGGCCTTGAGTGCCCTCACCCTGATGTGCAGAATAAGTTATGTGTGGTGGTTTGAGTCATTTGTTGTGAATAATGATCAAAATACTAAAATGGCAAATAAATTATTTCTTTTTCTTCTCTTAAATAAACAGAGATTCATGATTAGTTTTTAATAATGAAAGTCTTGCTCATTTGCCTTTTAATTTTCTTTTTGCAGTGGGTGATAAAGACCCACTATATGTCTTATTTATACTATAGCCTGGAGGCCCAGGGAAGGCTGAGAACCTCTGGTCCAGAGAATGGTTCAAAGTCCTTTACTCTGACTTAATTTCCTGCTTGCTCTGAGACCAAAAAGCCCCTGATTCACATCCTGACTTTGTCACTCCCTCGCTGTGAAATACTGGGCAGGTGGTAGAATCTGTCTGATGTTCAGTTTCTTTCTCTGTCACACGGGTACTGAGGGAGCGTGGCAGCCCCAGGATGTGGTGGGCATTCAGCATGTAGTTGTCCCCTCTCCCCAGAATGCACGCCCCAATGGACCACCTGACTGCCCACAGTTCACTGCTGCCTGACCATCTCCCAGATGGCTCAGTCAGTCAATACTTCGTAACCGCAGTGATCTTTCTGTTCCTATTTCCCAGTTTGAATTTCATGGTGGGCCCTTCCTGTCTTCTTTCAAATTCCAGCCTCCCAATTAATTCTGTTGTATTGAAGTTCTACCAGACCATCTATGCTGTCCTTACTGGGGAACACTGGTGACAAGAGTCAGGAAAGTTTCTTCCTCATGGAACATGGGATTCTAACTGCCAGGTTACATTCATGTCCTATTAAACATATCTGAAAGCCAAGAACTTTCCCAGTATAGATAGTGTAAGTATGTGGCTTGGCTCCACTTTGAGGCCACCTGCTCAGAAGTATGTCTGGGCATTTTGGACAAGAAGAGAAGTGTTCTGATCTGCTGCCCATTTCTAGTGTCAGAAACAAGGAAACTTACTAGCAAATTGCTTGTATCCAGTGGAGCACTGGGCCAGCCTGGTGCTGACTCACTGCCATTAAAGTCCTCTCTGCACCATGCCTCCTTGATGGAATTCTGAAGGGCAGCTTCTACTTCTGGCTATGACCAGTTAAGGTATCCCCCTGACCCTGTAGAAAACAATCACTAACCCTGCACATAATAGAACACCCAGCTGCTTGAAGCTTGTGGAATGTGAACATGGCAGATGGCCAGAAGGAGTGTGCTGGCCTGGAGGAGGAGCCAGTGAGCCATACAGATAAACCCCTCACCCAGGGTGTTTATCTCTCACAGAGGCTGAGGGGGCGCTTGAACACCTGCAGTGCTCTGGGTTGGGCAATCATGAGTGTTGAGGGGAGTGAAAGACCCTCAGAGTCAGATCAGGGACCCCCAAACTCTGTTTACCCACATGTCTGTGTAACCCTTGAATGACTCAGCTATGAAACAAATTTGGAGCTAAAGACAAAAGATCCACATTAAGACCAAAGCTGCTGCTCTAGAAACAGAATTATAATTCAAATCTAGCCAAGAAAATACCTGTTAAAACAAAGACAGCAATAAAAATTGGGTAAAAGTAACAAATTCTGAAATTCTCCTAACCTAGCATTCATAATGTTCAGGATATAATCTGAAATTACTTGACTTTCAAAGAACCAAGAAAATGGAGCCTGTCTTCAAGAGAACCAAGTCCAGGTATAAAATGAACTTAACGTTGAAAATAACATCAAAAGATTTTAAAGGGTTCTAGTAAACTCTTCTCAGTGAAGTATGACAAAACATGTTTCAGGAAAGGAACATCTCAGCAGAGAAAGAGAAATAATAAAAAAGAAAGAAATGAAAATTCTAGAACTGAAATATGTAACATGTACAATTAAAAAAATAATCATGCTATGAACTTGATAGGCAAATGAACATAACAGAGAAAAGAGTGGGCAAACCTAAAGACAGGTTAATAGAAACTATCCAAGATGAGGAAGAAAGATTGAAGAGGAAATTAACACAGCCTTATGGACCTTTTAGATGATAGCAAATAATAAACATACATATTTTTAAATGGCACAGGAGAAGAGAAAGTTAAGGTGAAAAAAATTTTTTTAAAACTATTTTATGGGGTGACGTCACGGAAATGGCGCCGTGAGAAGCGTGTCCGACAGCTCTCCCCTAAATCACAACAAATTTATCAACTAGAAACAGAAAAATTTATCCTCGGAGCATTCCGGAGTTCCACACAAACTGAAAGCAAAAGGACTGTTATCACTTGAATCTGAGAGACGAGGGTGTGGAGGAAGCTACCGCAGCAACGCTCATTCAAGCCGCGAGGGAGTGCGCCTGCGGTGAGTCAGCCCATATACTTGGGAACCGTGAGCCGCTGCGAGTGGCCGACGCGAGCCGCCACCGCGAGCCCCCGCGAGCCGCCGCGGCGAACCACCACCGCGAGCAGCCGCCGCGAGCAGCCGCCGCGAGCAGCCGCGCGCGCGCCCGGGTCCGGTTGAGCACCGCTGACGTTCCCAGCGGCCCGCACACTGCGAGTGGGGGTCGCCGGCCACCGGTGCCCGGAGCACCCCATTCGCGCGTGCCTTGGGCATTCCACGCGCCCAGGGCACCCTGCTGGCCCGCACACCCAGGGGGCTCCATTATCCTGCGCCTGGTGCGGTCCAGCCGCCAGCAGCGGGGGGCGAGCGGGAGAGGCTTGGGAGATTCTCTCCGTGGGCGGGGCACCTCACCCAGCCATTCAAGCTAACAATCAAGCGTTGGGGGAGGGGCGTGCACAGGCAGCCTAAAATACCTTCGGAAACACAGCTGCTACCCAATCACTGAAATTAGCTTAACCCATGAAATCTGCGCACCCTCGGTTCTAATTGATAAGATCTCTCTCAGTTCAGCGATCCAAGACAAGAGGCGTGATATTTTTTAGTGCCTCTCGCTAAAGGGGCGGGGGCAACTTCTGATTGATAGAGCCTCCATATTCAGGGATAAACGCTAACAAGAAGGACTTGGCAGATAATAAGGTCTATACTACACTAGTCGTAAGCAGAGACTAGTGCCTCTTCTTCCCTGCAAAAACAGGCTACAAAGTGTGGAAAGCCTGGGTTGAGAGGTCCAACTAACTGATAGGCGCTGATCAGTCACCTTGACAACAATTGACTCCCACCCCTGCCTGATTACACTGGAGGCCCTGACTGTCAGAGCCTTTCCCAAAGCCTTGCACTGAGTGGGGATAGAGTGGGGATTTCCCAGCTCTTTGAGCCTCTTACTCCCCAGGCAGAAGCAGTTGCAGCCTTATAGCTGGATCACCAGGCTGCTAATTCAGAAAGGGGGGACTAGGAGAGAGAATCCAGGAAAGCAAACTCTCTCATCGTTGAACCTTGCAAACGCCAACAAGCCTTTACTTCCAGCAAGACTAAAGCCAATTATATGACATTGCCATAGAATCCCATCAACTGCAAATCCCTACCTAAGGTGACACAGGGGCAGAGCCTGGGGTACAGAGTCACTGACCAGGAAGAGGGAGAGAAAAGAAAAAGGAAGAAGTTAGCTTCTCAAAATCAAGAAAAACCCACAGACTTTACAACTTGATCCACTAATTTTTTTTTGTTGTTGTTGTTGTTTGTTTCTTCTATCTTTTTGCCTTTATTTCCTCCACCTCGGTCCTTCTATTCTCTGCCCACCTTATGCTTCCCCTTTCTTGAACTACACTACTCATGAGTGTTGCATTTTATTTTTCTTCTTCATCCTCACCCTCCTTTAAGGTTATACTCCAAAACACTTAACTCTCACTCTCTCCTCTTTTGTTTTTTGTTTTTTTGTCTTGCTTTATTTTGTTTTTTTCTCTTCCTATTTTATTTCTTCCTTCGCTTTTCTCTTTTTCTTATTTTTTCCTTTCTATTCGTTTTTTCTTTTCTCATTTTACTTTCCTCCCATATAATCCTCAATCACGAACAAATTAGTTAATTTGGGACTCAAGGCTTTTTTTTGGCTTTATTTCTCTTTTTTGCTTTTGTTTTTTTTTTTTTTCTTGTTTGTTTATCTTTGTGGCATTTTGGGTCCTCCCAACCCAAGGTCTCCATTGTATTTAGTCTTCGCTCCACTTAATACAACAGATTTTTACTTATTATTTTTATTTTTTCTTCTTTATTATTCTTTTTTGGTCCTTTTTTCTGGTTCCCTCTTATCCCTCTCATTATATCTCTTAGTTGACCATCACTTACAAGCAAATCATCTTATGCTTGTCTAAGATTTTCTTCCTTTTTTTTTTTTTTTTTTGCATTTAGTAGGTCCCTACTCCCTTTTTTTTTGCCCCTTGAACTCTTCACCCCAAATCAGGCCCTCCATTATAGGCACGATATTTCCCTGAGGAGGGGAGAGGAGAGAAAGAGAAGAGAGAAAAAAAGGGGGAAATAATAAATTATTACTGTTTTTTTTTGTGGGGTGTTTTACCCTTTTTTTTTTTTTTTTTTTTACTTTTTACTCTTTATTAATTCTAATTAGTGCTATCAATAAGACCACCCTCAGATGCCAATAAGAAAGAGGAAATCGAATATTATGGATACAAAAGAAAGAGAGGTAACACAAATAGATGTGGAAAAATCTATGGAGAAAAGACTTAACATATTGGAAGACTTGAGCTAAATGACAGAGATTTTAAAATAGAAATCTTAAAAATACTCAGAGATATACAAGAAAACACAGAAAGGCAATATAGGGAGATCAGAAAACAACTCAATGAACACAAAGAATATATTACCAAGGAAATTGAAACTATAAAAACAAATCAAACAGAAATGAAAAACTCAATTCACGAGCTGAAAAACGAGGTAACAAGCTTAGCTAACAGAACAGCCCAGATTGAAGATAGATTAGTGAAATAGAAGACAAACAACTTGAGGCACAACAGAGAGAAGAAGAAAGAGACTCAAAAATAATAAAAAATGAGAAAGCCCTACAGGAATTGTCTGACTCCATCAGAAAGAATAACATAAGAATAATAGGTATATCAGAGGGAGAAGAGAAAGAAAATGGAATGGAGAATATACTCAAACAAATAATAGACGAGAACTTCCCAAGCCTGTGGAAGGAACTAAAGCCTCAAATTCAAGAAGCAAACAGAACACCAAGTTTTCTTAACCCCAACAAACCCACTCCAAGGCACATCATAATAAAGATGACACAAACCAATGACAAAGAAAAAATTCTCAAGGCAGCCAGGGAAAAGAAGAGTACAACATATAAAGGAAGGCCTATTAGATTATCATCAGATTTCTCAGCAGAAACTCTACAAGCTAGAAGAGAGTGGACCCCAATATTTAAAGCCCTGAAAGAGAGGAACTTTCAGCCAAGAATACTATACCCATCAAAGCTATCCTTCAAGTATGAAGGAGATATAAAAACATTCACAAATACAGAAAAGATGAGAGAATTTATCAACAGAAAGCCCCCACTCCAGGAAATACTAAAGGGGGTTTTCGAACCAGATTCAAAGAACAAAAGAAAACAACACCACAAGTAACAGCTCCACCAAGAACACAATAAAACCAAACTTAAACTGTGACAACAAAGGAAAAAAAGGGGGGAGAGGATGGAGATTAACAGTAGCAAAGGATGATGAAGTGCAGAAATACTTATAAGATAGGGTACTACAATGAATATGGTAGGTACCCTTTTCATTACTTAATGGTAACCACCCTTAAAAAAACCACCACAAAAACACTTGACTTAAAAAAGGTAGCAACAGAGGAAAGAAGTATGGAACACAAACAAACAAAAACAAATGATAGAAAAACAAAAGAGAAGAATCAAACTAGATACAAAACTAACAGAAAGCAATTTATAAAATGGCAGTAGGGAACCCACAAGTGTCAATAATTACACTAAATGTAAATGGATTAAACTTACCAATAAAAAGACACAGAGTAGCAGAATGGATTAAAAAAGAAAATCCAACTATATGCTGCCTACAAGAAACACATCTAAGCAACAAGAATAAAAACAAATTCAAAGTGAAAGGCTGGAAAACAATACTCCAAGCAAACAACACCCAAAAAAAAGCAGGCGTAGCAATACTCATATCTAATAATGCTGACTACAAGACAGAAAAAGTACTCAGAGACAAAAATGGTCATTTCATAATGATTAAGGGGAAGTTGAATCAAGAAGACATAACAATCCTTAATATATATGCACCAAACCAAGGAGCACCAAAATATATAAGACAGCTACTTATTGACCTTAAAACAAAAACTAACAAAAATACAATCATACTTGGAGACCTCAATACACCGCTGACGGCTCTAGATCGGTCATCCAAACAGAGAATCAATAAAGATATAGTGGCCTTAAACGAAATACTAGAACACCTGGATATGATAGACATCTACAGGACACTTCATCCCAAAGCGACAGAGTATACATTTTTCTCTAGTGTACATGGAACATTCTCAAGAATTGACCATATGTTGGGCTACAAAGACAATATCAGCAAATTTAGAAAAATTGAAATTGTACCAAGCATATTTTCTGATCATAAAGCCTTGAAACTAGAATTCAACTGCAAAAAAGAGGGGGAAAAACCCACAAAAATGTGGAAACTAAACAACATACTTCTAAAAAATGAATGGGTCAAAGAAGAAATAAGCGCAGAAATCAAAAGATATATACAGACAAATGAAAATGAAAATACGACATATCAGAATCTCTGGGATGCAGCAAAAGCAGTAATAAGAGGAAAATTCATATCACTTCAGGCCTATATGAACAAACAAGAGAGAGCCGAAGTAAACCACTTAACTTCACACCTTAAGGAACTAGAAAAAAAAGAACAAAGACAACCCAAAACCAGCCGAAGAAAGGAGATAATAAAAATCAGAGCAGAAATAAATGAAATAGAGAACAGAAAAACTATAGAAAAAAATCAATAAAACAAGGAGCTGGTTCTTTGAAAAGATCAACAAAATTGACAAACCCTTGGCAAGACTCACCAAGGAAAAAAGACACAGGACTCAAATAAATAAAATCCAAAATGAAAGAGGAGAGATCACCACAGACATCATAGATATACAAAGAATTATTGTAGAATACTATGAAAAATTATATGCCACCAAAAACAAGAATCTAGAAGAAATGGATAAATTCCTAGAACAATACAACCTTCCTAGACTGAGTCATGAAGAAGCAGAAAGCCTAAATAGACCAATCAGCAGGGAGGAAATAGAAAAAACTATTAAAAATCTCCCCAAAAATAAAAGTCCAGGCCCAGACGGTTATACTAGTGAATTCTATCAAACATTCAAAGAAGACTTGGTTCCTATTCTACTCAAAGTCTTCCAAAAAATTGAAGAAGAAGCAATACTTCCAAACACATTTTATGAGGCCAACATAACCCTCATACCAAAACCTGGCAAGGATGGCACAAAGAAAGAAAACTACAGACCAATATCTCTAATGAATACAGATGCTAAAATACTAAACAAAATACTGGCAAATCGAATACAACAACATATTAAAAAAATAATACATCATGATCAAGTGGGATTCATCCCAGAATCTCAAGGATGGTTCAACATACGCAAAACGGTTAACGTAATACACCATATCAACAAAACAAAGAACAAAAACCACATGATCTTATCAATAGATGCAGAAAAGGCTTTTGATAAAATACAACACAATTTTATGTTTAAGACTCTCAATAAAATGGGTATAGAAGGAAAATATCTCAACATGATAAAGGCCATATATGATAAACCATCAGCCAACATCCTATTAAACGGCATAAAACTGAGGACTTTCTACCTTAAATCAGGAACAAGACAGGGTTGTCCACTCTCTCCACTCTTATTCAACGTGGTGCTAGAAGTTCTGGCCAGAGCAATCAGACAAGACAAAGAAATAAAAGGCATCCATATCGGAAAAGAAGAAGTAAAGCTATCACTTTTTGCTGATGATATGATCCTATACATCGAAAACCCAAAGGACTCCACAAAAAGATTATTAGAAACAATAAACCAATACAGTAAGGTCGCAGGATACAAAATTAACATACAAAAGTCCATAGCCTTTCTATATGCCAACAATGAAATATTAGAAAACGAACTCAAAAAAATAATCCCCTTCACGATTGCAACAAAAAAAATAAAATACCTAGGAATAAACATAACAAAGAACGTAAAGGACCTATATAATGAAAATTCCAAAGCATTGTTAAGGGAAATCGAAAAAGATACAATGAGATGGAGAAATATTCCTTGTTCTTGGATAGGAAGAGTAAATATAATCAAAATGGCCATATTACCCAAAGCAATATACAAATTTAATGCAATTCCCATCAAAATCCCTATGAGATTTTTTAAAGAACTGGAACAAAAAATCATCAGATTTATATGGAACTATAAAAACCCCGAATAGCCAAAACAATCCTAAGGAAAAAGAATGAAGCTGGGGGCATTACAATACCTGACTTTAAACTATATTATAGGGCCACGATAATCAAAACAGCATGGTATTGGCAGAAAAATAGACACTCAGACCAATGGAACAGAATAGAAAGCCCAGAAATAAAACCACATATATATGGTCAAATAATCTTTGATAAAGGGGCCAACAACACACAATGGAGAAAAGAAAGCCTCTTCAACAAATGGTGTTGGGAAAACTGGAAAGCCACATGCAAAAGAATGAAACTCGATTACAGCCTGTCCCCGTGTACTAAAATTAATTCAAAATGGATCAAAGACCTAAATATAAGACCTGAAACAATAAAGTACATAGAAGAAGACATAGGTACTAAAATCATGGACCTGGGTTTTAAAGAACATTTTATGAACTTGACTCCAATGGCAAGAGAAGTGAAGGCAAAGATAAATGAATGGGACTACATCAGAATTAAAAGTTTTTGCTCAGCAAGAGAAACTGATATCAAAATAAACAGACAGCCAACTATATGGGAACTGATATTTTCAAACGACAGCTCAGATAAGGGCCTAATATCCAAAATTTACAAAGAACTCATAAAACTCAACAACAAACAAACAAACAATCCAATAAAAAATGGGAAGAGGACATGAACAGACACTTCTCCCAGGAAGAGATACAAATGGCCAACAGATATATGAAAAGATGCTCAGCTTCATTAGTTATTAGAGAAATGCAAATCAAAACTACAATGAGATACCACCTCACTCCTGTTAGATTAGCTATTATCAACAAGACGGGTAATAGCAAATGTTGGAGAGGCTGTGGAGAAAAAGGAACCCTCATTCACTGTTGGTGGGACTGTAAAGTAGTACAACCATTATGGAGGAAAGTATGGTGGTTCCTCAAAAAACTGCAAATAGAACTACCTTATGACCCAGCAATCCCTCTACTGGGTATATACCGCAAAACCTCAGAAACATTGATACGTGAAGACACATGTAGCCCCATGTTCATTGCAGCACTGTTCACAGTGGCCAAGACATGGAAACAACCAAAAAGCCCTTCAATAGAAGACTGGATAAAGAAGATGTGGCACATATACACTATGGAATACTACTCAGCCATAAGAAATGATGACATCAGATCATTTACAGCAAAATGGTGGGATCTTGATAACATTATAAGGAGTGAAATAAGTAAATCAGAAAAAAACAAGAACTACATGATTCCATACATTCGTGGAACATAAAAATGAGACTAAGAGACATGGACAAGAGTGTGGTGGTTACCAAGGGTGGGGGGGGGGATGGAGGACATGGGAGGGAGGGAGGGAGAGAGTTAGGGGGAGGGGGAGGGGCACAGAGAACTAGATAGAGGGTGACGGAGGACAATCTGACTTTGGGCGAGGGGTTTGCAACATAATTTGATGACAAAATAACCTAGACATGTTTTCTTTGAATATATGTACCCTGATTTATTAATGTCATCCCATTACCATTAATAAAAATTCATTAAAAAAAAATAAAATTATTTTATTTATTCATTTTTAGAGAGGGGAGAGAGAGAGAGAGAGAGAGAGAGAAGGGGGAGGAGCTGGAAGCATCCACTCCCATATGTGCCTTGACTAGGCAAGCCCAGGGTTTCGAACCGGCGACCTCAGCATTTCCAGGTTGACGCTTTATCCACTGCGCCACCACAGGTCAGGCAAGGTGAAAAAATTTTATATATTTGAAGTAAACAATAGTGATAAAGTAAGGCAGAAAATCCCTAGGACTTACAAGGAAAGCAACAGAAATATGAATAATGTTTGATTCAAACAACCATGTGAGAAATTAGAAAACATTTTAACTAGATGACACAAAAATACAAATGTATCAAAAATCTTGAGATGCAGCTAAGTCAATGCTTAGAGGAATGCACATAATAAGTTTAAAAGGCTATGTTAGTAAAGAAAGGGCTCAAACTGATGATCAGAGCTTCCATTTTAAGAAATTAGAGAAAAAAGAACAAATTAAATACACTGAAAGTATACACACTGATGTAAAGTTGAAACACTGATGTAAAGGTTAACAAAACAAACCCAAGAAGAAACAGAAAATTTAAACAGACCTATATTACTTAAATCAATTTATAGATGTAATTATATATGTGAAAGACCCAAAAGAATCCACCGAGAAATATTTACAATTAATGACTGAGCTTAGAAAACCTCTTGGTTACAAAATCAGATTATAAACAATTGCATTTCTACATGCCAGTTAGGAAGTGAAAATTTAAGATACAATTACAATGATATTAAAATGATCAAATATCAGGAATCACCTATAGTAAGAGCTTCACACAGAACACTATAAAACTCTATTGAGGGAAATGAAAGAAAACCTAACTAAAAGGAGGATGTGCCATGTACGAACATGTCAGTTTTCCCCAAATTTGATTTATAAATTTAATGAAATGCCAATCAGGACCCCAACAGGTTTGTGAGTGAGAGTGTGTGTGTGTGTACGCACAAAACTTGACAAAATGACTCTGAAATTTATATAGAAATGTGAAGGACCAAGAAAAGCCAATACACATTTGGAAAAGAAAACAGAAAGACAGGCTTGACTTGATATCAAGAGCTACAGAGCCTGACTAGGCAATGGCGCAGTGGATAGAGTGTTGGACTGGGATGCGGAGGACCCAGGTTCAAAACCCAGGTTTGAGGTCACAGGCTTGAGTGCGGGCTCATCCAGCTTGATTGCGGGTTCACTAGCTTGAGCACGGGGTCGGTAGCTTGAGTGTGGGATTATAGACATGACCCCATAGTCTCTGGCTTGAGCCCAAAAGTCACTGGCTTGAAGCCCAAAGTTGCTGGCTTGAGCCCAAGGTCGTTGACTTGATCAAGGGGTCACTCACTCTGCTGAAGCCCCCAACCCTTATCAAGGCACATATGAGAAAGCAGTCAATGAATAACTAAGGTGCCACAATGAAGAATTGATGCTTCTCATCTCTCTTGCTTCCTGTCTGTCTGTCCCTTTCTCTGACTCTCTCTCTGTCTAAAAAAAAAAAAAAAAAAGCTACAGGTAGGCAAAAATAGATTGACAATTGTATGTGAAAGTTTATTCTTGTAATATTATTTTCCATTGAATTATCATATAAACCATAAACCTGTTTTTGCCTACCCCTGTACTATTAAGCTAGAGTAATTTTCACAACATAGTATTGAATCAAGGAGAGAAAAAGAAATGAATGGAATAGATTACAACATCAAAAACAGACCTGTGCAAACATGGACACTTGCCTGGTGCGACAGGTGGTGCTGCAGAGCAGTGGAGGCAATGACGGGCTCACCAGCATGTGGTACTGGACCCACTGGATGTCCAGCTGGGGGGAGCACGTCCCTCGCCTCACACACACATCCACTCAATGCCAGGAGGACTGTAGATCCAAACAGGGAGGGCGAAATAAAGCGTCTAGGAAATAAAACAGAAAAGACTTTTTTTTTACCTCAAGGTATAAAGATTTCTTAACTAAAAGACATCAAAATCACTAGCCATAATGAAAAAGACTGCCAATTCTGATTACATGAAAAAAACTTCTGTGATCCAAGACACGCAGGGGAGTGAAACGGCAAGACCAGCTTGACAGTTTGTGACATGAGAGCTGGAGAACTGGTCCAGAGCACAGTTCTTATAAATAAACAGACAAAACCAGTGCACATTTTAAAATGAGAGATCTGACAGCCTTGGCCGGTTGGCTCAGTGGTAGAGCATCGGCCAGGCATGCACTAGTCCCGGTTCAATTCCTGGCCAGGGCACACAGGAGAAGTGCCCATCTGCTTCTCCACCCCTCCCCCTCTCCTTCCTCTCTTTCTCTCTCTTCCCCTTCCGCAGCCAAGGCTCCATTGGAGCAAAGTTGGCCCGGCGCTGAGGATGGCTCGATGGTCTCTGCCTCAGGCGCTAGAATGGCTCTGGTTGCAACAGAGCGACACCCCAGATGGGCAAAGCATCGCCCCCTGGTGGGCATGCTGGGTGGATCCCGGTCGGGCGCATGCGGGAGTATGTCTCTCTGCCACCCTGCTTCTCACTTCAGAAAAATACAAAACAAAACAAAAAAATAATTAACAAAATGAGAGATTTGAGCTGGTGTTTCACAAAAAAAGTTAGTGGATAGCTAAAATCCACATGAAAAAGTGCCTAGCTGCACTAGTACTCAGAAAAACGCTCATTAGTTAGCACAGGGGGATACCAGAGCACTACGCAACAATGGAAACGAGCAATTCCTCCACACACCACATGGGTGAGCCTCACAAACACAGTGTTGAGCAGAAGACATCAGATGTACCACGATACATGCTGTGCGAGCCTGATTACTAAAAAAAATAAATAAAACAGACAATACTAAACTATAGTATTATCGGGATATAAACTTAACAGTTGAAACCAGAAAAAAAGCAATAAACTGACAAATCCAAAGTGCAGATGTTTGTGTGGGTTTTTCTGGGCAGAGGGGTAGATTAGGCAAGAACCTAAAGTGGACTTTTGGACCCAGATATTAGTTACATGTTTGTTTAGGGTAGAACACACAGGCACTCACACTCTTACACACTCTGCGTGTGTTATGTTCCACAAGTAAGTGAGGAGAAAGATGAGCAGCACGCTCCTCTCCCCCCGACGGAGGAGAAGGGGCTGCTCAGGGCACTGGGTGGAGGGAGACAGGCTCGGAGCATCACGCAGACGTCAGGTCAGCCCTGGGCTGCCTCCCTCTCCCACTTCTTTCACACAACAGGGAAAACAACGGTCGATCTTGGTTAAGTCACTATTTAGGGGATTTCTGTTCCTTGCAGCCAAATCTTACCCCAGCATCTGTAAGATAAGACCTGGACTCAATCCAGATCGCACATAGCAGCAGCCACCTCTTACAGGGGACCCAGCGCTCAGTCGTGAGGACAGCAAGAGGAAAAATGAACATGAAGGAAAAAGGTGAGGCCCATGCTAAGGGATGAGGGAGAAGCTCTTAGCCCACAAGGATTTGAACTGGGCCATAGTCAAGTCTATTTCCCGGCAGAACTTAATTCAGATGCTGAATTTTCAGGGCTGTGTTCCCTGCGTTCTTCCCCTGGGCTATGAAGGCTGGTCCTGTGATCATTGCTGAAGTAAAGGTGTTTTCCTTAAAACTGGCTGTAGGCCAACTCTTTGCTTAAAATGGGCTCGTTGGGTCTTTTCAACTCTCCTTGGGTCCCAGGCACAGTCACACAGGAACCCCGAAAGCACTTATTTTTCAGAACTGAGTTTCATTTAGCTTCAAGTGTGTGACACAAGGTCTTGAACTGTGCACTGAGCAGAAAATGGGAATAGGTCACACTGATTTCCAGAATCAGATTGAGCCCAGGTTATTTTAAAAGGAGCTATGAAGCAAATCAAAGTTGTTTTTAAATACATAAATCCAATAAGCCAGGAGGACGGAGGACTAAACCTATATCTTTTCTAGAATTATTCAACCAGAAAATCAAAATATTCCCTAAGTTGAATCCGAATTGAATTGTACCCTCACTTCACTTGGTTCAAGTCCTTGGCCGGTGGAAGGAGGGGAGGGCTGCATTTGTGCAGGAGGAGCTTCAGGGTGGAGGCAGCATGGGTGGCAGAAGGTTCCAGGAGCCTGCTTGTGTCTGGAATATAAAACAAAACCTTGTCGGGGAGCTGACATGCAGGAGCTCAGCAGCACACTAGCAACTCAGCCACCAAAGGGGAAGATGACCTATATTTGTCTGTACAGACTTTGCATTTGCTGCTTAATCAATGCTCTTGAAATCGGCTGCGGTCCAGGGAAGATAGCAGAGTCTGCTTAACGCTCCCCGAGATGGGCAGCCTCCTGACAGCTGGGATTTGCTACCCGGAGAAGGCAGCGTTTTCGTTCTGAAATGCACTCTGCAGGCATCGCAAAGCCAGCAAGCCAGCTGATCTGAACTCTCCACAGGAGCTGAGGCTTTTGATCAAGGAAGGCTTCCCTGGCACAGACATCTTGGCAGGGAATGCAACGTAGTAGAATGCAAGTGGCTTCCGAGCTTCTCAGGGAATCCTGGGTTTTCAAAAAGGTACAAGAGGAAGGAACAAAAGGCTGCTAAAAGCAAAACACAGAAGTAGAACTAAGCTGTGTCACAGCATCTTGTATCTGTGCATATCACAGTTTCCTTAAATGAGAAGTAACTTTGGCTGTGCTGGGGCTTGAGGGGAGAAGCCCAGGGGACAGGCGCTCTGCCCCAGCACCACCTGCCAGAGCCACCAGGGTCCAGAGTGCCAACTGAGCTGGGTGCGGGGTGATGAGCTCCTGAGGACGTTGGCACAGTACTGGTTCTGAACGTCCACCGTTTACAGACGGGTCAATTTATATCTGACATCACACTAGGCTAGGCACTGCAGAACATGATTAGAGAAGGAAAGGCCCATGTCCTCACTTTGTCCCAGAAGTATGTCCTTATGGAGGATGCCAGCAAAGAACAGTTGAGGACTTGAATGTCCCAGTTTTTCCATATTTATCCTCAGCTTTGAGACTCCTGAGATGAACTGCTAATAGAGATATGCAGAAGGAAGGCATCAGGACCCATCAGTGGCCAAAGAGCCATGTCCTAATCTCGCTGTGTGGCTACAAAGATAGAACAGAACAGTGGGAGAGTTGCCATATCTCTCCCGTTGAAGACCCCTTGGTGGCCTGTGGTGCCCTCAGGGTCAAGCCTAAAGCCCTTACCAGACTCCACAGGCTGCGCACAGCCCCACCCAACACCAGCCTCACCCCCATTTCTCTAACTTGCCGTCGGTGCCTGTCTGTGCTGGGGCCTTTGTGTCTGCTGTTAGTACAAAGAATTCTGCCTGTGCCTGGCCAAACCTCCCCACATTCCCTCTGACCATCTGTCAGACATTCCAGGTCAGGCCCACGTCCACCAGCCCACGTCCACCGGCCCACGTCCCCCTCTAAATCGTCATCGTGGCACTTATTACAATCATAATTATAAGAATATTTGTATAATTATTTGTAAACCTTCTTTCGTACTGAGTCGTAACTTCCATTAGGTCAGAGATTTCCATCTATTTTCACTTCCCACCCACATCCCGCAGTGCCTGACTCAAGCCTAACAGGACCTAATGTTTACAGGGTCCTTTCCCTTCCTTATATTAGCTTCATTTACCCTCACGTTCACCTATGAAATAAACACTGTTGATAAACATACTTTGCAAATGGGAGTTTGGGGAATGGGGAGGAGGTTAAGTAACCTGCCCTAGATGACCCAGACTGTAAACATCTGAGCAAGAATGCAAAACCAGAGAGCGAAGCGCCAGTCTGTGGTCTCACCAACCACACTGCAGCGGCTAGGGCGAGAGCTGTCTACTGAATGAGGCTGTAAGTGAATGAATGAAACGGAGCTGGTGTCCTGTTTATGATACTCACTGAGCAAAAGGGGCCAGTGTGTGAGGGTGTCTTCTCTTGGCCTGTTACATAGACTAACATCTACTCACTGTTTATCACAAGCAATTTCCTTGTTTTGTTGATAAAGCTATTGAGGCTTAATGAGCTTAGTAACAGGCCACACCGCTAACAAGTAGCAGAATTCGGACTCCAAACCCTTTTAAGTACTGTACTATACTGCCTCCCACATAAAACCCCAAATTACAAATGCCAGAAAAAAGTGGAGAGAGCTCCACACTTGTGGATTCGTCATGGCACACAAAGGCACACAAAGTCCTTTCAAATGAAGCAGCAAAGTGGGTGGGATTTCGAAGCCTTCCTCTATAAATTCAACCCAAGTTAAGGTATAGAAAATGGCTATTGATGGCAGCTGGGATCTTATCCTTAATACTCTGACAGGGATGCTTGCATCTCAGACCAGGACACTTCTAATTAGCAAACTCTTCCTTTTCCCAGGTCATGGTTCCCCAAATCCCGACCCTTCTCCGGCCAACTGCTCACTAGGATGGCCCCGGCCCCCAGCACCAGTTCCTGCCCTTGGATGAGGACTTGAATAGGAGGACCAGTCAGCCCTCCTCGGGTTGGCAGAACCCACCTTTGTGGGCAGGCAGGTTCTGACCTCGGGCACTGTTTTATGGCTCCTTTACTCATTCAGCAGACTGCAACTGAGCACCTGGGTCATGACAGGTCTCGTGCAGAGAGTGTCAGGTATATAACCATCCCTGCCGCCATGAACACACTACTCCTCCAGTAGATGGGAAAGTGACATAGAGCAACTAGTCACATAGTTATTTATGCAATTTTGGGACAAAGTGGTACACAATGTCACCAAAAGGGGCCATCCACTAGTCCCTTCCCCCACCAGTGCTGGCTTATGGAAGATTGAGCATACTGCTGATAACCAGAGAGATTAATATGCATCTTCTAAATATAAAGAGGCATGCTTCCCAGGACCGACTCCCAAAATGCACAACTGGTCTAGCGGGTTTTACCACCAAGAAGAGGGCTGCTGTGTACCAAGAGGTCAAACTGGAGGCTACTGAGCAGGGGTACCAGGCAGTGCTGAGCAGTCCCCTGCGGTACCCCGTGTGGGAAGGTGGGGCCTGGAGCGGCAGCGAGCCAGACCCAGGGTTAGGACTAGGACTGCATCCCTAGCACATCAAACTTTAATATCTTAATTTTCATGGCAGGGCTCGGCTGAGCGAGCTGCTATTACCCATCTCTCTACCGTGTTTCCCAGGGAGCCGGCTGTTGGGAACGTTCTACGTCTGGAAGCGTTTTATCACTCCGGAGGCTTAACCAAGACCATTAAAATCTCCTAGCCCACTTTCCTATCCCAATGGGCAGGGCAATTAAGGGTGTTCAGGTCCAGCAGGCCTGTGGCGTCAGGCAGTCAGATTTTACTAATTTGGAGTTTTGTGACAATTTAATACAAACCCAGCTGAAGTTATGCCTCTGTAACACATGTAGATAAAAGGTTTGACAGGTTTCCTGATGAACAAGGAAAACAGACAGGTGAGAATGGGAAATTTTTAACCTACTTGAATGAGTTAAGTGACTTTTTGTTTTATTTGTAAAGAACCCAAGCAAGGCGTCTACCCCAAAACGCCAACTCCAAAATGTATAGTTATTATTAGTGGCAGAAGTGGAAACAGCAAGGTTTCTAGGTCATAACTTTCTCGAAGTAGCCAAGTAACTATATCTGCTTAAAGTAACAGTCTAATTCTCCAACAACGATATTTCCTGAAATGACTAGGCATTTGTCCAATCTGAGGTGTCAACCTTGTTCATACCTCTAAGACTAAACACAGAGTTGGTGTCCCAAACTGCCCTGCAGTGTATCCATGTGTGCCTTTTAGGCTGAGCTTGCTTCTTGATTTGGACGTTGGCTTGGAAACTTCAGACTTCGTCTTTGAAGGAGCAGCACTCCAAGCTGCACCCTGCCCCAGAGGGATGCCAGCTCCTCCTCCTTCCGAAGGACTCCTCTGCCGCTCCCATCCCTCTCAGTCCCTTCTGTGTTTACAAAATGTTGATTCTCTCGCCTTTCCATTGTTTCTGGACTCCACGTCCCTTGTCTCCAAGGTCCCAGCCACCTCTTCAAGTTTCTCTCCCATCTCCTCCCTCGGGAAATTGGCAGACAGTAGAGAGCAGTCTGCGTCTGCAAACTGCATGTCTTCAGACCCCCTCCCTGCTTCTTTCCCCATCTTCTGTCCCCACCGTCACAGCCACTGCTCTCCCAAAGGTCACCAGTGACGTTTTATCAGCACACGCAGTGACCTTTTCCCCATCCGCATGCAGCCTGACCTTTCCAAGTGCCTCACACCAAGGGCTCCTCAGCCTTTTTTGGAAAATCAATTTTTTGCTTCCATTGTCCTGCAGTCTCCTTCTTCATCTTCTACTTCTGGTTGTTGTTTCTGTTCTCTCTCTTTGCCTCCTGTTCCTCCCTCTACTCCCTTACATGTAAACATTTCTCAACTTCTTTTTCTTTGGGGGGAGGGGATGGTGTCTCATTCTCTCCTATGACAATAAATACATCTTTGTGGGTAAAGACTTCCAAACCCATAGCAAAAGTCAAGTCCTGCTTTTCTACCTAAAATCTTAGCCTGTTTTCCTTCCTACTGGCACCACCACCTTTCTGGTCAACGTGGCTTGATATCTTCAGATTGTCTTTGAAACTCTGCTTTCTTCCTTGTCCACCCATCCCAACAGTGAGCCCCGTTGGTTCTGACTCTGAAATGCCTATGGCACACTTGCATTTGGCATCTCTTTACTAAGTGGACCTTAGATCAACTCAACTATTGTTCGAGCCTCAGTTTCCCAATCCTTGCCACATATGTCATGGCAAACATGCCCTGAAGCACAGAGAACCTGGTACAGAACAGACACTTCTAGATGCTAGTACCACAGTAATTTCAGCTGATTCTTTTACTGTTATTATTATTATTATTATTATTATTGAGAGGTGGGGAGGCAGAGAGACAGACTCCTACATGTGCCCTGACCAGGATCCACCTAGAACCCCCTACCAGGCAATGCTCTGCTGATTTGACACTGTTGCTCCACTGCTCAGCAACTGAGCTATTTTAGTGCCTGAGGCAAGGCCATGGTGCCATCTTCAGTGCCTGGGACCAACTTGCTCAAATGAGCCAAGGGAAAGAGTGGGAGGGAAATAGAGAGAGAGAGAGAGAGAGAAAGAGAGAGAGAGAGAGAAGGAGGGGGGAAGTGGTGGAGAAGCAGATGGTCACTTCTCCTGTCTGTCCTGACCAGGAATCGAACCTGAGGCTTCCACACACTGGGCTGATACTCTATTGATAATAAGAATCAGTTGATCCTTATTATTTCTGGCAGTTATGTTTTATAAAATCGACAGGACACTGATTTAGTGAGCACTGAGCCATTGCTCCTGGGGAAATACAGGATTAGGTTCCTACAAGACTCTAATCACAACATTTTCACCAACTAATCAGTATATATCAGTATATAACATTGTTTTATGTTTCTTTCTGTTTTAAAACACCTTACTTAATATACATTGTTGATTCATTAACACTGAATTCATGCCTAACAAGCAACATGACTCATGTTTGAATGTTTATGTAACACATGTTTTCTCTGTAAGACAAATCAGTATTCTATTTTTTTTTTAGAGAAAGAGGCAAGAAGAGAGAGACAGACAGACAGGAACATCGAGCTGCTCCTGTATGTGCCCTGATGGGAATCCAACAGCAACCTCTGAGCTTGCAGACAATGCTCCAACCAACCAAGCTATCTAGCCAGGGCTTTTTTTTTTTTTAATTTATTGATTGATTTTTAGAGAGATGAGAAAAAGGGGGAGAGAGGGGAGGGAGAAGGGAAGCATTCACTTGCTATTCCATTTAGTTGTACATTCATTGGTCACTTCCTGTGTGTGTCCTAAGTGAAGATCAATCCCTTAACCTTGTCACCTTGCATGATGCTCTGGCTGAGCTAACTGGTCAGGGCCATCACAGCCTTCCTGATCTTAGCAACAGTAGACAGCACTTTAGCACCACACTTGGGGGGCATGTTAAACAGAGAAATAACCAAAAAAAAGCACAAAAATGAAAAAAAAATTGCACAATGTAGTAAGTTGTAAGAGAACAATTATTTATAGTATGAAAGCTGAAACGATAAGAAGAACATTGCTTTGCTCCAGCTCTGCTGAAAACGTGAATGTTGGGTATTTCAAAGTTTTCACTAGTCCGTGCACGTCTGTGAATGTCAGCAAATCCACCCGGAGTATCGATTTTGGGGTTACAAATACATTTTAGTGAGCAGGCAATTTGCAAATATAGTCTGCAATCTGGGAATGATGGCAATTGACTGTAGTTCCTCCTTCTCACCCCCAACACTCTGCCTTTGTTGAAGCCTTCACTGCACCCTGTCTAGAGGGAGTACAGCGTCTGTCCCGGGCCAGCCTCCTGCCCCAACTGCAGACCTGCCATGTCAGATGTTCCACGTCCACTTGGGCCCAAACTTTCCGGATCTGGCTGACAGGAGTTCTCTTCACATTCCCACTTCCCTGCCTGCCTCCTTCTCTCTGAATTATGTAACATAGCCAGCAAAACCACTTAATCTCTTCTATGTATAGTTTCCAAATTTCTAGAATGGCTGATGGTGTGAGCCTTATCTAATTCATAGGATTTTTGTGAAGACCATGTAAAATAAATTTCTCACATGTTCCTGTACATAGAAATCATTGGAGAGTTAGACCAGAAAGAAAAGAATGAGAACTTGTTATCTGCCTGTTTCTTTATAAATGAGATTGTATGGTATATCCTCTCTTGCAATCCATTTCTCACACTTGATACATCAAAGGCATCCGTGTCATCAAAAACACTCTACACCATTGTTTAAAAGTCAAGATGGCTGAAGTCCATGGTCTATCTGTGACATAATTGAACTAATCCCTATCTTAGAATTTTAAGCTGTTTCAATTTTTTTTATATAATTAAAGCAAAGACTCCATTTTCTACTTGCCAGTTATTTGGGTGACACTTTCTTCCTTCAAATGAAAAAAAGAACAGGACATAAAAGTTCATACCTCATAAGATTCTTCAAAAATTAAATGGGATAAAGTAGGTAAATTACTTGGCATAGGACCTTGAACATAGTAAATGTGCAGTAGAAATTAAGCATGTTCTATTTTTTTATTATTCCATAAAATAAATTCCAAAGTGTAGAATTTCAAGGTCAAAAGAGAGTCCCAAATTTTATAGGTGCTGCCAAATTGTGACCCAGAAAGATTGTTTCCTAGCACCAGTGACTATAAGTCTATTTTTCTTAAAATTTTTAAAATTTTATTTTTCAATTATAGATTACATTCAGTATTATTTTGTATTAGTTACAGGTGTACTGCATAGTGGTCAGACAATCATATACTTTATAAAGTCCCCCCCCCCCCAATATTTCCAGTACCCATCTGACATCATACATAGTTGTTACAGTATTATTAACTATATTCCCTATGCTGTACTTTCCACTCATGTGAATATTTCATAACTACCAATTTGTACTTAATCCCTTCACATTTTTACCTAGTCACCAACACCCCCACCTCTGGCTACCATTAGTCTGTTCTCTGTATTTATGAATCTGTTTCAAAAAAACCTTTCAGCAAAGTGGGAACAGAAGAAACATACCTCAACATAATAAAGGCCATATATGACAAACCTACAGCTAACATCATACTCAATGGAAAAACTAACAGTGTTTCCCTTCAGATCAGGAACAAGATGGGAATGTCCACTTTCACCACTCTTATTCAACATAGTACTAGAAATTCTAGCCACAGCAATAAGACAAGGAGAAGAAATAAAAGGTATACATATTAGGGGAAAAGAAAATAAAACTGTAATTATTTGCAGATGATATGATACTATATATTAGTGTTTTTCAACCTTTTTACACTTAGGGACTAATGAAAATAAGAGAATTATTTCAAGGACCACTAAGGCAGAAATCATCCTGAGCATAAACAAATTTGACTAAGATAATTAATTGGGTCTATAATCTTCATACAACATCAGAGTGGTTAACTCTTTCATGGACCAGCACAAACTTTTTGGAAGATTGGCACTACTGTGCAGACTGGCAGTTGAAAAACACTGCTGTCTATAGAGAACCCTAAATATTCTACCAAAAAACTACTGGAACTGATAAATAAATTCAGTAAAGTAGAAGGATACAAAATAAATATTCAGAAATCGGTTGCATTTTTACACACCAATAATGAACTATTAGAAAGGAATATTTTTTAAAATATCATTTACAATTGCCTTAATAAAATAGCTAGAGAGAACTCTAATCAAGGAGGTAAAAGACCTGTACTCAGAAAATTATAAGACACTAAAGAGCCTGATCAGGTGGTGGTGCAGTGGATAGAGCATCAGACTGGGACGCAAAGGACCCAGGTTTGGAATCCTGAGGTCACCAGCTTGAGCACAGACTCATCTGGTTTGAGCAAGGCTAACCAGATTGAACCCAAGGTCACTGGCTTGAGCAAGGGATCACTTGCTCTGCTGTAGCCCCTTGGTCAAGGCACATGTGAAAAAGCAATCAATGAACAACCAAAGTGCCACAACAAAAAGTTGATGTTCTCACCTCTCTCCCTTCCTATCTGTCCCTATCTGTCCTTCTATCTCTCTCTCTCTCTGTCTCTGTCTCAAACACACACACACACACACACACACACACACAGACACTAAAGAAATTGGAAAAAAATACAAATATTGATAAATGGAATCTTATACCATACTCATGGATAAGAAGAATAAACACCATTAAAATGTCCATACTACCCAAACAAATCTATCGATTCAACAAAATTTCTATCAAAATATCAATGCCATATTTCACAGAATTAGAATAAATAATCCAAAAATTGATATGGAACCACAAAAGAACTCAAATAGCCACATCAATATGGGAAAAAAGAACGAAGTGGGAGGAATCATGCTACTTGAGATCAAAGCACATTACAAGGCTATTGTAATCAAAACATCATGGTGCTGCCATAAAAACAGACATATAGTTCAACTGAACAGAATAGATTGCTCAGAAATAAACCCACACCTATATAGGCAATTAATATTTGAAAAAAAAGGCAAGAACATACAATGGGGTAAAGACAGTCTATTCAATAAATGATGTTGGGAAAACTGAACAGATACACGGGGGGGGGGTGGGTGGAGAAACTAGATTACATTCTTAACCACATACAAGAATATACTCAAAATAGATTAAAGACTTAAATAAAGACTTAAAACCATAAAACTCGTAGTAAAAAATATAGACAGTAAAATCTCTGATTTTTCTCATAGCAATATTTGTTATGATATGTCCCCTCAGGCAAGGGAAACAAAAGCCAAAATAAATACATAAGACTACATCAAACTACAAAGTTTTTGCATAGGAAAGGAAACCCATAAACAAAGTAAAAGGACATTTGCCAATGATATATGCAATATGAGGTTGATATCCAAAATATATAAAGAACATATACAACTCAACACCAAAAAAATCAAACAAACAAAATAAAAAAGTGGGATGAGGACATGAATAGACACTTCTTCAAAGAGGATGTACAGATGGCCAACACACATATGAAAAGATGCTCAATATCACTAGCCATCAGAGAAATGCAAATTAAAACACAATGAGATATTGGAGAAAAAAAGATGGCAGCGGAGTAGGCGGATGCACAGACGCCCAGCTCTCACCACCAAACTGGAATACAAATCAATTTAGGAAAAATCAGCATGAAAAACCAACTCTGAGCTGCAAGAACAGCTCTCAGAAACCAAGGAGCAAAGAAGAAACCACAAGAATCCTGGTAAGGAGTGCCTGAGCCTCCTCTGCTTACTGGAATGGGGGGGGGGTGAGGCTGACAGCCCAGGGAGGATCTCAGAGGGAAAAGAGCAGAGGCTACTGCTCACAGCCACTTGCCTGGCGACCAGGGAGCGAGGTGCGTTGAAAAGACCAGCTTATCTCCCAAGTGGAAAGGACAGGGAGAGGGACAGACTGTGAGGGGCTAAGGAATGCAGGAAACGAATTTAAAAAGCTGACTCATCCGTGCTGGAGGCGGCCATAGCTGGGGGAGGGACTGAACCTTTCACAAAACAGAGCTGAAGTGCTTCTGGATCAGAGATCTCCAGACATCTCTCCAGCTCCAATCAGCACAACAAGACACAGCTGAAAACAAGAAGTGGGGAGGAGGGGCAGTAACTCAGGTCTCCATGGAGATCTGAGATACAACTCCCCCTACTGAAGCTGAGAAAACACCCTGCCCCCAGTGAGATTAGCTGGCTAAAGAGGCCTTCAGAGTCTCAGGTTACACCCATCGCATTCCTGGATACAGTTTCAAGGAAGTCCCCTGCTGAGATCAGTAAACAAGACTATCACCTGTTAAGAAAACAAACAAATCAAGACTTCAAAGCTGCCCAAATACGAAAGTGGATTACAGATAACAGCTGATACCAACCCAAGAAGACCTAGAAATAACACAACTAAAAACTGGAGGCAGACAACACCAAACCTAGACTCAACCAACTCTACAAATAAAACAAAAAAAAAGAGGATGAGAAGACAAAGAGTGCAATCCAAATGAAACCACAAGAGACACCTTCGAGAGATGAACTGAGTGATATGGAAATAATCAAACTTCCAGATGCGGAGTTCAAAATAATGATTGTAAGGATGCTTAGGGATCTTAGAACAACAATGGAGAGGCAGTTTGAAAACCTAAATAAAGAAATAGCAAGTATAAAAAAGAATCAGTTGGAGACGACAAATACAATATCAGAAATAAAGACCACAATGGAAGGAATTAAAAACAGAATAGATAGAGCAGAGGATCGAATCAGTGAGTTAGAGGAAAATTGGAATGAAGGCATGAAAGCAGAGAAGAAAAGAGAAAAAAGACTCAAAAAGTCAGAGGAAACTCTTAGAGAGCTCTGTGACAACATGAAGAGAAATAACATCCGCATCATAGGGGTTCCTGAAGAAGAAGAAGAAAAAGAACAAGGGATAGAGACTTTGTTCAATCATATTATAGCAGAAAACTTCCCCCAATTAATGCAAGAGAAAATCTCACAAATCCAAGAAGCACAGAGGACTCCATTAAAGAGAAACCCAAAGAAACCTACACCAAGACACATCATAATTAAAATACCAAAGCTAAGCAATAAAGAGAAAATATTAAAAGCTGCAAGAGAAAAAAAAGTTATCACCTACAAAGGAGCCCCCATAAGGATGACATCTGACTTCTCAACAGAAACACTTGAGGCCAGAAGGGAATGGCAAGAAATATTCAAAGTAATGCAGAACAAGAACCTACAACCAAGACTACTTTATCCAGCAAGGCTATCGTTTAAAATCGAAGGAGAAATAAAAAGCTTCCCAGACAAAAAACAACTCAAGGAATTCATTACAACCAAATCAATGCTGCAGGAAATGTTAAGGGGCCTGTTGTAAACAGATCAAAGTGGGAAAAGAATATAGCAAAAAAAGGAATACACCTTTAAAGAAGAAAATGGCAATAAACAACTACATATCAATAATAACCTTAAATGTAAATGGATTAAATGATCCAATCAAAAGACACAGGGTAGCTGCGTGGATAAGAAAACAGGACCCATACATATGTTGTCTACAAGAGACACACCTTAGAACAAAAGACACACATAGATTGAAGGTAAAAGGATGGAAAAAAACGTTTCATGCAAATGGAAATGAAAAAAAAGCTGAGGTAGCAATACTTATATCAGACAAATTGGACTTTAAAACAAAGGATATAGTAAGAGATAAAGAAGGCCACTACATAATGATAAAGGGAGTAATCCAACAGGAAGATATAACTATTATAAATATCTATGCACCTAATATAGGAGCACCCAAATATATAAAGCAGACTTTGATGGATTTAAAGGGCGAGATCAACAGCAATACCCCACTAACATCACTAGATAGATCCTCAAGAAAGAAAATTAACAAAGAAACAGCAGACTTATTGGAAACACTAGATCAACTGGATTTAATAGATATCTTCAGAACCTTTCACCCTAAAGCAGCAGAATATACATTCTTTCAAGTGCTTGTGGTACATTCTCTAGGATAGACCACATGTTAGGGCACAAAAGTGCTCTCAACAAATTTAAGAAGACTGAAATCATATCAAGCACTTTCTCCGATCACAACGGCATGAAACTAGAAATGAATCACAACAGAAAAGCTCAAAAATTCTCAAACACATGGAAACTAAATATCAGGTTGTTAAATAATGAATGGATTAAGAATGAGATCAAAGAAGAAATAAAAAAATTCCTAGAAACGAATGACAACGAGCATACAACAACTCAAAATTTATGGGACACAGCGAAAGCAGTGCTGAGAGGGAAGTTCATAGCACTACAGGCACACTTTAAGAAGCTAGAAAAAGCTCAAATAAACAATTTAACCTTGCATCTAAAAGAACTAGAAAAAGAACAGCAAGTAAAGCCCAAATGTAGTAGAAGGAAGGAAATAATAAAGATCAGAGCAGAAATAAATGACATAGAGGCTAAAGAAACAATACAGAAGATCAATGAAACTAGGAGCTGGTTCTTTGAAAAGGTAAACAAGATTGATGAACCTTTAACTAGACTCACCAAGAAAAAGAGAGAGAGGACTCAAATAAATAAAATTAGAAATGAGAGAGGAGAAATAACAACTGACACAACAGAAATACAAAATATTGTAAGAAAATACTATGAAGAACTGTACGCCAAAAAACTAGACAACCTAGATGAAATGAACAAATTTCTTGAAACATACAATCTTCCAAAAATCAATCTGGAAGAATCAGAAAACCTAAACAGACCGATTACAACAAAGGAGATCGAAACAGTTATCAAAAAACTCCCAACAAAGAAAAGTCCAGGGCCCGATGGCTTCACAAGTAAATTCTACCAAATATTCAAAGAAGAACTAACTCCTATCCTTCTCAAACTATTTCAAAAAATTCAAGAGGAAGGAAGACTTCCAAGCTCCTTTTATGAGGCAAGCATAATTCTGATTCCAAAACCAGGCAAAGACAACACAAAGAAAGAAAATAATAGGCCAATATCTCTGATGAATATAGATGCTAAAATCCTCAACAAAATATTAGCAAACCGGATCCAACAATATATGGAAAAAATCATACACCATGATCAAGTGGGATTTATTCTGGGGAGGCAAAGCTGGTACAATATTCGTAAATCAATCAATGTGATTCATCACATAAACAAAAAGAAGGAGAAAAACCATATGATAATTTCAATAGATGCAGAAAAAGCATTTGATAAAATCCAGCACCCATTCATGATCAAAACTCTCAGCAAAGTGGGAATACAGGGAACATACCTCAACATGATAAAAGCCATCTATGAGAAACCCACAGCCAACATCATACTCAATGGGCAAAAATTAAAAGCAATCCCCTTAAGATCAGGAACAAGGCAGGGGTGCCCCCTTTCAGCGCTCTTATTCAACATAGTTCTGGAAGTCCTAGCCACAGCAATCAGACAAGAAGAATAAATAAAAGGCATTCAAGTTGGAAAAGAAGAAGTAAAACTATCATTATTTGCAGATGATATGATATTGTATATAGAAAACCCTAAAATCTCAGTCAAAAAGCTACTGGACCTGATAAATGAATTCAGCAAAGTGGCAGGATATAAAATCAATACTCAGAAATCAGAGGCATTTTTAAACACCAACAATGAACAGTCAGAAAGAGAAATTAAGGAAACAATCCCCTTCACAATTACAACCAAAAAAATAAAGTACCTAGGAATAAACTTAACCAAGGAGACTAAAGACTTGTACTTGGAAAATTACAAAGCATTGATAAAAGAAATCAAGGAAGATACAAACAAGTGGAAGCATATACCGTGCTCATGGTTAGGAAGAATAAACATCATTAAAATGTCTATATTACCCAAAGCAATCTATAAATTCAATGCAATACCAATTAAAATACCAATGACATACTTCAAAGATATAGACCACATATTCCAAAAATTTATATGGAACCAAAAGAGAACACGAATAGCCTCAGCAATCTTAAAAAAGAAGAATAAAGTGGGAGGTATCACACTTCCTGATATCAAGCTATACTACAAGGCCATTGTACTCAAAACAGCCTGGTACTGGCATAAGAACAGGCATATAGATCAATGGAACAGAACAGAGAACCCAGAAATAAACCCACAGCTCTATGGACAACTGATATTTGACAAAGGAGGCAAGGAAATATAATGGAGTAAAGACAGCCTCTTTAACAAATGGTGTTGGGAAAATTGGACAGCTACCTGCAAAAAAATGAAACTAGACCATCAACTTACACCACTCACAAAAATAAACTCAAAATGGATAAAAGACTTAAATGTAGGCCGTGAAACCATAAGCATCTATCTTAGAAGAAAACATAGGCAGTAAGCTCTCGGACATCTCTCGGAGCAATATATTTGCTGATTTATCTCCATGGGGAAGTGAAATAAAAGACAGGATAAACAAATGGGACTATATCAAACTAAAAAGGTTTTGCACAGCTAAAGACAACAAGAACAGAATAAAAAAACAAACTACACAATGGGAGAACATATTTGACAATACGTCGGATAAGGGGTTAATAACCAAAATTTATAAAGAACTTGTAAATCTCAACACCAGAAAGACAAACAATCCAATCAAAAAATGGGCAAAAGAGATGAATAGACACTTCTCCAAAGAGGACATACAGATGGCCAACAGGCATATGAAAAAATGCTCAACATCACTAATCATTAGAGAAATGCAAATTAAAACCACAATGAGATATCACCTCACACCAGTCAGAATGGCGCTCATCAACAAAACAACACAGAATAAGTGCTGGCGAGGATGTAGAGAAAAGGGAACCCTCCTGCACTGCTGGTGGGAATGCAGACTTGTGCAGCCTCTGTGGAAAACAGTATGGAGATTCCTCAAAAAACTGAAAATCGAACTGCCTTTTGACCCAGCTATCCCACTTTTAGGAATATACCCCAAGGACACCATAGAATGGCTCGAAAAGGAGAAATGCACCCCCATGTTTGTGGCAGCATTGTTCACAATAGCGAAGATCTGGAAACAGCCCAAGTGTCTGTCAGAGGACGAGTGGATTAAAAAGCTTTGGTACATATATACTATGGAATACTACTGAGCCATAAGAAATGATGACATCGGATCATTTACAATAACATGGATGGACCTTGATAACATTATATGGAGTGAAATAAGTAAATCAGAAAAAAAACTAAGAACTATATGAATCCATACATAGAAGGGACATAAAAATGAGACTCAGAGACATGAACAAGAATGTGATGGCAACAGGGGTGGGGGTGGGGGGAGGGGGGATGGGATGAAGAAGGAGAAAGGGGTTGGGGGAGGGGAGGGGCACAAAGAAAACCAGATAGAAGGTGACAGAAGACAATTTAACTTTGGGAGAGTGGTATACAGCACAATCAAATGTCAAAATAATCTAGAGATGTTTTCTCTCAACATATGTACCCTGATTTATCAATGTCACTGCATTAAATTTAATAAAAAAAAACCACAATGAGATATCACTTCACTCTTGTCAGAATGGCTGTTATCAATAAATCATCAAACAAGTGTTATGAGAATACAGAGAAAATGGAACCCTCGTACACTGTTGGTGGGAAAGCAGATTAGTGCAGCCACTGTGGAAACAGTACAAACGGTTATCAAAAAATAAAAAATGGAACTGTCTTGTAACTCAGCCATTCCACTTCTGGGTATATTAAAAAGAACCAAAAGATTAATTCAAAAGAATATATGTACCCCCATATGTTCACTGCAGCATTATTTATAATAGTCAAGATATGGAAGCAACCCAAGTGCCAATCAATAGATGAGTGGATATAAAAGTGTTGTACATGTATACAATAGAATAGTACTCAGCCATGAAAAAAATTAAACCTTACCTTTTGCAACAGTGTGGATGGATCTAGAGGGGATTATGCTAAGTGAAATAAGCCAGTCAGAGAAAAACAAGTACCATATGATTTCACTTATATGTGGAATCTATGAACAAAATAAACAAACAAAATTGAGAAAAACTCATAGATTCAGAGAACAGACTGATGATTGCCAGAGGGGAGGGTTGTTGAGAAACTGGGTAGAAAAGGTGAAGGGATTAAAAACAACAAATTGATAGTTCAAAAATAGTCCCGGGGATGTAAACTACAGCATAAAGAATATACTCAATAATATTGTAATAACTATGTATGGTCCCAGGTGGCTAAGGGAAACAGCAGGAGGAGCTCTTTGTGAATGTGTGATCGTGTGACCACTGTGCTTTACACCTGAATAATACAAAATAACAGTGAATGTAAACTGTAATATAAAATATTTATTCTAAATAAAAGAATCTGAATTTGCACTATCGGAGTATTCCTTTTTTTGTATATGAAGACCCTTTTGAAGTCATGTAACTCTTTTCCATTCTAGAGAAGAAAATACTGAAGCATTGGCCTAGACATACCTAGCTTCAAGTCCTATCCCCATCACTGTGTGAACCTGACACATTACGTAACATTTCTGAGTCTGTTTGCTCAGTGGGACAACACAGATAATACTAACTACTGGAACTGGTATAGTAAGTTGCAGCACCAAATACATACTGGGTATTTAGAAATAGTAGCTACTATGATAATGGCTCATTCATTCAACAATAGTAGTCTTCTAAGAACCAAGCACTGTTTAGGGCACAGAAAACACAGCCAACTTCATGGAATTGTTAGATTCAGGGAGTACTGACATGCTGGGGCTGCCAAGAGTGTACAAGGTCCCTGTGATGCTGAGAACAAAGAGTTCAGCAACATCCTTTATTGAGTCAGAGACCCTTATCAGAAGTTTATGTTTGAAATTCTCCACTGAGCAATACCCCCCCCCCCGTAACTGCGCACGACCTCCCTAGCCAATAGCTAACAGCCACATCAGCTTCTTTTTTTTTTTTTTTTTTTTTTTTTATTTTTATTTTTTTATTTATTTATTTTTTTTTTATAATTTTATTTTTTTAATGGGGTGACATCAATAAATCAGGATACATATATTCAAAGATAACAAGTCCAGGTTATCTTGTCGTTCAATTATGTTGCATACCCACCACCCAAAGTCAGATTATCCTCTGTCACCTTCTATCTTGTTTTCTTTGTGCCCCTCCCACCCCCTATCCCTCTCCCATTCCCCCCTCCCCCCCGTAACCACCACACTCTTATCAATGTCTCTTAGTTTCACTATTATGTCCCACCTACGTATGGAATAATACAGTTCCTGTTTTTTTCTGATTTACTTATTTCGCTTCGTATCATGTTATCAAGATCCCACCATTTTGCTGTAAATGTTCCGAAGTCATCATTTCTTATGGCTGAGTAGTATTCCATAGTGTATATGTGCCACATCTTCTTTATCCAGTCATCTATTGATGGGCTTTTTGGTTGTTTCCATGTCCTGGCCACTGTGAACAATGCTGCAATAAACATGGGGCTGCATGTGTCTTTACGTATCAATGTTTCTGAGTTTTGGGGATATATACCCAGTAGAGGGATTGCTGGGTCATAAGGTAGTTCTATTTTCAGTTTTTTGAGGAACCACCATACTTTCTTCCATAATGGTTGTACTACTTTACATTCCCACCAACAGTGTATGAGGGTTCCTTTTTCTCCACAGCCTCTCCAACATTTGCTATTACCTGACTTGCTAATAACAGCTAATCGAACAGGTGTGAGGTGGTATCTCATTGCCGTTTTGATTTGCATTTCTCTAATAGCTAAAGAAGATGAGCATCTTTTCATATATCTGTTGGCCATTTGTATTTCTTCCTGGGAGAAGTGTCTATTCATATCCTCTTCCCATTTTTTTATTGGATTGTTTGTTTGTTTGTTGTTGAGTTTTATGAGTTCTTTGTATATTTTGGATATTAGGCCCTTATCTGAGCTGTTGTTTGAAAATATCATTTCCCATTTAGTTGGCTTTCTGTTTATTTTGTTATCAGTTTCCCTTGCTGAGCAAAAACTTCTTAGTCTGATGTAGTCCCATTCATTAATTTTTGCCTTCACTTCTCTTGCCATTGGAGTCAAATTCATAAAATGCTCTTTAAAACCCAGGTCCATGAGTTGAGTACCTATGTCTTCTTCTATGTACTTAATTGTTTCAGGTCTTATGTTTAGATCTTTGATCCATTTTGAGTTAATTTTTGTACAGGGGGAGAGACTGTAGTCCAGTTTCATTCTTTTGCATGTGGCTTTCCAGTTTTCCCAGCACCATTTATTGAAGAGGCTTTCTTTTCTCCATTGTGTGTTGTTGGCCCCTTTATCAAAAATTATTTGACTATATATATGTGGTTTTATTTCTGGACTTTCTATTCTGTTCCATTGGTCTGAGTGTCTATTTTTCTGCCAATACCATGCTGTTTTGATTGTCGTGGCCCTATAATAGAGTTTGAAGTCAGGTATTGTTATGCCCCCAGCTTCATTCTTTTTCTTTAGGATTGCTTTGGCTATTCGGGGTTTTTTATAGTTCCATATAAATCTGATGATTTTTTGCTCTATTTCTTTAAAAAATGTCATTGGGATTTTGATGGGAATTGCATTAAATTTGTATATTGCTTTGGGTAATATAGCCATCTTGATTATATTTATTCTTCCTAGCCAAGAACAAGGTATATTCTTCCATCTCATTATATCTTTTTCGATTTCCCTTAACAATGGTTTATAGTTTTCATTATATAAGTCCTTTACATTCTTTGTTATGTTTATTCCTAAGTATTTTATTTTTTTTGTTGCAATCGTGAAGGGGATTATTCTTTTGAGTTCCTTCTCAGTTGTTTCATTGTTGGCATATAGAAAGGCTATTGACTTCTGTATGTTAATTTTGTATCCTGCGACCTTACTGTATTGGCTTATTGTTTCTAGTAGTCTTTTTGTGGATTCTTTGGGGTTTTCGATGTATAGGATCATATCATCTGCAAAAAGTGATACCTTTACTTCTTCTTTTCCGATATGGATGCCTTTTATTTCTTTGTCTTGTCTGATTGCTGTGGCGAGAACCTCTAGTACCACATTAAATAAGAGTGGAGAGAGTGGACAACCCTGTCTTGTTCCTGATTTAAGGGAGAAAGCCTTCAGTTTAGTGCCATTTAATATGATGTTAGCTGATGGTTTATCATATATGGCCTTTATCATGTTGAGATATTTTCCTTCTATACCCATTTTGTTGAGAGTCTTAAACATAAAATTGTGTTGTATTTTATCGAAAGCCTTTTCTGCGTCTATTGATAAGATCATGTGGTTTTTGTTCTTTGTTTTGTTGATATGGTGTATTACATTAACCGTTTTACGTATGTTGAACCATCCTTGAGATTCTGGGATGAATCCCACTTGATCATGATGTATTATTTTTTTAATATGTTGTTGTATTCGATTTGCTAGTATTTTGTTTAGTATTTTAGCATCTGTATTCATTAGAGATATTGGTCTGTAGTTTTCTTTTTTTGTGCCATCCTTGCCTGGTTTTGGTATGAGGGTTATGTTGGCCTCATAAAATGTGTTTGGAAGTATTGCTTCTTCTTCAATTTTTTGGAAGACTTTGAGTAGAATAGGAACCAAGTCTTCTTTGAATGTTTGATAAAATTCGCTGGTATAGCCGTCAGGGCCTGGACTTTTATTTTTGGGGAGGTTTTTAATGGTTTTTTCTATTTCTTCTCTACTGATAGGTCTGTTTAGGCTTTCTGCTTCTTCTTGACTCAGTCTAGGAAGGTTGTATTGTTCTAGGAATTTATCCATTTCTTCTAGGTTGTTGAATTTAGTGGCATAAAGTTTTTCATAGTATTCTACAATAATTCTTTGTATAGCTACGGTGTCCGTGGTGATTTCTCCTCTTTCATTTTGGATTTTGTTTATATGAGTTCTTTCTCTTTTTTCCTTGGTAAGTCTTGCCAAGGGTTTGTCAATTTTGTTGATCTTTTCAAAGAACCAGCTCCTTGTTCTATTAATTTTTTCTATAGTTTTTCTGTTCTCTAATTCATTTATTTCTGCTCTGATTTTTATTATCTCCTTTCTTCGGCTGGTTTTGGGTTGTCTTTGTTCTTCTTTTTCTAGTTCCTTAAGGTGGGAAGTTAAGTGGTTCACTTGGGCTCTCTCTTGTTTGTTCATATATGCCTGAAGTGATATGAACTTCCCTCTTATCACTGCTTTTGCTGCATCCCATAGATTCTGATATGTCGTATTGTCATTTTCATTAGTCTGTATATATCTTTTGATCTCTGCACTTATTTCTTCTTTGACCCATTCATTTTTTAAAAGTATGTTGTTTAGTTTCCACATTTTTGTGGGACTTTTTTCCTCTTTTTTGCAGTTAAATTCTAGTTTCAAGGCTTTATGATCAGAAAATATGCTTGGTACAACTTCAATTTTTCTGAATTTGCTGATATTGTTTTTGTGGCCCAACATATGGTCAATTCTTGAGAATGATCCATGTACACTGGAGAAAAATGTATACTCAGTCACTTTGGGATGAAATGTCCTGTAGATGTCTATCATATCCAGGTGCTCTAGTGTTTTGTTTAAGGCACATCAGCTTCTGTATGATGCTTGCTCATCCTAGATAGCCACCCTATAAAAAGGAGCCATTTTAGAAGCTCGTGGCTGCAGTGCTCCAGTCTCTTCGGAGACGTGGGTTGCCTGCAGTCCCTACGCAGGTTTGGGGGGCTGCAGTGTTCCCTTGCGTGGGTTGCCTGCAGTCCCTGCGCAGGTTTGCAATAAAACTTATAAAATTTACTTTGTGTCTGCTGTGGCCTGTCTCCTGGGATGTAACAGAATCCTAGTCTTCGTGGAGACCGTAGCCTTTTCTAGTGTGTTATTCAGGTTGAGTGAATCTGGGGCAAATAGCCAGGAGTTTATTTCAAGATCATGAATTGTCCTCTTAGCTTCATGTTTCCTGACAAAGTGCTCTAATAAGATCAGACAATCCCAATGTCTTTCACCTTATAACTTCAAAATTAAGTGAGGTGTAGTCATTCTCCTCAACAGAGAAATCCTCAGGGAGGGGGAGGAACATGCAGCTGTCAGTGGAACAGCAGGTTATTCCCTGGGTGTGCAGTGGTTGTTATTGTTACTGTTGCTGCTGCTGTTGTTTTTAAACCATCCTTACTGTTTGCGATTAAGGTAATAATGCTATATCACCCTGACGTTCTGCTTTGGAAAAAAAAATGTTTCTGCTTTGGAAAAAAATGTAAATAATATTTTCAACACTTGAACCCTTTTTATAAGTAGGTAATTATCTCCCTACACCTGTTGGTTGGTAGGCAGTAGGGCCAAAGCTGTGTCCTCCCCCTGAACACAGAGCACAGCTCTATCTGCTCTGTGTTTATTCTTCCATAGTAGAGGGTAGGTGTGCAAAGGGCTGGAAAGTGTATGTTTCTGGCAAGTAAAAAAAGCAGGGGTTTCAATGTACTTTCCAAAAGGGAGCTTCACTCATCTCATTATAACTGACTAAAATTGTATGATCTTATATTAATAAAGATGTGTCTTAAATCACCGGATAAGATTGGGGCTAAGATTACATGTATAAATTCTGAGTAAATTAAACTTTTAATTACACAGTTGTAAGTTTGATATTTACTATCATTCTATTGTTTTTAATTCTGTTTTCATTTATTGATTTTAGAGAGAGAAGAGGAGGGTGAAAGAGAGAGAGAGACACTGATTGGTTGTTCCACTTATTTATGCACTCATTGGTTGATTCTCATATGTGCCCTGGCCAGAAATTGAACCCACAACCTTAGCATAACAAGATGCTCCAGACCAGGCCTTTGTTAATTTTTTTAACAAAATCATATCCTTTTTATTTCTTTTATGTAAATTCAGAGTTACATATGTATTAATATTTTAAATTTAAAATTGTGTTTCTAAAAATATGTAATAATACAAAAACCAACTTAGATTAAATGTATTTTTCCCTGATTAGTACTATTCTATGTTTTCTACTTTATAAATATCTTTGTGCATTTATGTATAATGCATTTATGTATATTATATTGTATATTCCAATAACAAGAAGCATGCATCATCTTATAATGAGAAAAAGATTGTAAAAATAACTAGCGTACACATGACATATATACTTTTATAAATTAATTTTATATGAATATTTTCAAATAAATGTGAACCCCTAAGGCAGGCTCAGAAACAGGCTGGGAATCATCTGATCTAGTTTCCCAAACTTCACTCATTTGGTCCACCAACCTCACCCTTTTTTGCTAAAATTTGAGTATGGCCTTTAACATATACATTTTAAATATCTTTTTTTACTTCAAAAGATTAATTAGAAATGAAATTGCATATCCCAATACTACCTAGAAAATAATTGTAATTTTCCAGGAGAAAAGGAAAGCATAAAATATGTATAGTTAACATAATAATATTAAATTCTAGACAAATACTATTTCTTATTCAAAGATCCTGATGCTGAGGTTTCTTTACTTTTTGTTTAAAAAGGAAGCTTAGCAGAAGTGTGAGGAGTTCAAAGATTACCTAGTCTCAAACTGAGACTATCTTTGTCATAAGTAAAAATGCTTAAGTAGAATTGACAAGGGAATTACATGATCAAAGTGTGAATCTATATTAATCTTGATACCCTTGTTCTTACAAACATTTCCTATGCTATTATGTCTCCCACATTTTGGGAACCACTGGTCTAAACTAGCTCGAGCAAATGGAGTACTAGTGCCTTCTAAGAGATCTCCAGAATTGCAGAGTTTGCAATTTTGTTCATAATTCTTTACAGTGATTACCGAGGTGACCATACATCCCAGTAAAATTCCAGTCCAACTTCACACTGTTGTCTCAGCATAGTCATTACTCACATCCAATGTGTCCTGATTTGGGACAACCCATTATATTTTCACCAGGTTGATGGCTTACATGTGCATTATTTTCTGAGCACCTACTGTGGACCTGGCTCTGTGAGAATGACTGGAAATACAAAGGTAAGTAAGATAGTTCCCAGCCCCCAGAGAACTCAGGAATGGAAGGTCAGGGTGAGGCAGGGAAAGGAACCACTTAATGACAATACAAAGTGATGAGAGTCACACATGGGTCTGTACCATATGCTGTTGGGATAAGAGGGTCGGAGGACCGATGAATCAAAGGACACCGCAGGTTCCTCAGTGAAAGGGCAGGAACAGCAGCTAATCAGTGATGTGAGAACCAATGAACCAGCTCCACAGAGGCGGTAGGTCTTTCCCTTTTATTTATTTATTTATTTATTTATTTATTTATTTATTTATTTATTTATATTTTTCTGGAGCTGGAAACAGGGAGAGACAGTCAGACAGACTCCCGCATGCGCCCGACCGGGATCCACCCAGCATGCCCACCAGGGTGCAATGCTCTGCCCACCAGGGGACGATGCTCTGTCCCTCCAGGGCGTCTCTCTGTGGCGACCAGAGCCACTCTAGCGCCTGGGGCAGAGGCCAAGGAGCCATCCCCAGCACCCGGGCCATCTTTGCTCCAATGGAGCCTTGCTGCAGGAGGGGAAGAGAGAGACAGAGAGGAAGGAGAGGGGGAGAGGTGGAGAAGCAGATGGGCGCTTCTCCTGTGTGCCCTGGCTGGGAATCGAACCCGGGACCTCCGCATGCCAGGCCGATGCTCTACCACTGAGCCAACTGGCCAGGGCCGGTCTTTCCCTTTTAAAACAATGTATTAATTTGTTTCTACCTGTTCAGGGAACTGGTGTGGTAAGAAATCAGGTGGGAAAAAACAGTTTCCGACTCATACTTCCTCAGTGGTTATTAGAAAACCAGCCTTGTCTGCTGAATCTTGTAATATGTAGAAATAGAAATGCTTGCTGAGGAAGGATATTTTCCACAATGAACTAGTTTAAAACATAAATCAGATCATATCACTTCCTTGTTTAAAACCCTTCATGGATTGACCATTGCTCTCAGAATAAAGTCCATGCCCCTCCCCACAGCCCACAGCTCTACCCCTCGCCTGCAGTCACAGCTCCTGCTGTCCCCACTCCAGCTCACTAAGCTGTGGCCACCATGAGAAACGCCACGTTCTTTCCCACTGGAGCACGTTCCTCGAGCTTTGCTGTTCCCTCTGCCTGGAGCCTCTTCTTCTAACACTTTAAGAGTCTGACTCATATAAACAAAAGCACACTGAGAACGGCACCAGCACAGAGGGAAGTGAGCAAAGCCAAGAGGCAGGAGAGATGACTCCTGCTGATGTCACAGAGCACCCGGGCTTCCTGCTGATGCCACAGAGCACCTGGGCTTCCTGCTGGTGTCACAGAGCACCCGGGCTTCCTGCTGATGCCACAGAGCACCTGGGCTTCCTGCTGGTGTCACAGAGCACCCAGGCTTCCTGCTGGTGTCACAGAGCACCCAGGCTTGCTGCTGATGTCACAGAGCACCCCACAGAGCACCCGGGCTTCCTGCTGATGTCACAGAGCACCTGGGCTTCCTGCTGGTGTCACAGAGCACCCGGGCTTCCTGCTGATGCCACAGAGCACCCCACAGAGCACCCGGGCTTCCTGCTGATGCCACAGAGCACCCGGGCTTCCTGCTGATGTCACAGAGCACCCGGGCTTCCTGCTTGTGTCACAGAGCACCCGGGCTTCCTGCTGGTGCCACAGAGCACCTGGGCTTCCTGCTTGTGTCCCAGAGCACCCGGGATTCCTGCTTGTGTCACAGAGCACCCGGGATTCCTGCTTGTGTCACAGAGCACCCGGGATTCCTGCTGGTGCCACAGAGCACCCGGGCTTCCTGCTTGTGTCCCAGAGCACCCGGGATTCCTGCTTGTGTCACAGAGCACCCGGGATTCCTGCTGATGTCACAGAGCACCCGGGCTATCCGCTGCAGGAGAATGGAGACCCTGCCTGCCTCACCCACTGCTGTGCCCTGGTGTCTGGAACCGGCCCGGCATGCTGGGCGTTGGCCTTTTCCCTTTGGAACCACATCATTACTGTGGGGAGTTCCTGTAATAAAGTCCACGTACTACATCACTCCACGCTTCTTAAATTAGAGAATGCACAACTCCAGTTCTGGGCAGAGGGATGAAAATTAGAGTATCTGACCCATCTATCTGGAGACTCAAGTTTATTACAATATTTGATAGAACCAAATACTTTAATAAGAACCCCTACAAAGCAGGGGGCGGGGGAGAAGGGCCCAGGAAAACAGTTCGGTTTCTGAAGTTTCATTCAGACAGGGCCTAGGGGTGGACCCACACTGATGGCAGACTCTCTTCCTGACCCCCAGGGACCTCCAGGCTGTTATTCCAGCTCAGCAGGTATTTTGGAAAAGATGCTACTGAAGGCCACAGAGATGCCGGATCCCCTTGTGATGTGAACACCGTGCAGAGAATTCCCGGCAGGTGCAGTGCCCCCACTGCCCGCTGGGCCGAGTCCTCGCCCCTTGCACACACAGCGTGTATTTCTGGCACTGCTCTCATCCGCAGTTGTTGGCATCCAGCCTCTGGCTCACCTCCTGGACCACGTGCGGACTTCAAGTGCACGTCCATGGCACGGTGCTTGTTAGTGGATGGCCTACAGCCTAAGAATCTTAAGAAAATCCTAGCTGCCCCACCTAGCTGCCCCCTGCTGGCCCTGCTGTGGCCCGAGGAAGAGGCTGGGGCCTCACAATCAGGCTGTGGAGCTGGTGTGGCTGCTGTGGGTCCACAGGGAGCCTCTCAGCCCACATTGGAGGCCTGGGCTGGGGATGGTCCCGGACACTGAGCCCACTGAAGGAGCAGTGGTAGTCCTCCTCACCTCCTGGCCAGCTGGGGGAGGTGGGAGGTGGTCCTCCTCACCTCCTGGCTGGCTGGGGGGGGGTATAGTGGTCCTCTTCACCTCCTGGCCGGCTGGGGGACGGGGGTGGTGCTCCTTGCCTCCTGGCCAGCTTGGGGAGTGGCAGCTACTTGAGTAGGGGTCAGACTGCTGTTGGAGTCAGAGGAAGCACATGGCTTTACTTTGATTGTACAACCATATATTTTGTTTTTGTTGTCTCTAGAATTAAGTATGTTTCCCTGTTATGGTTGTGCTTTCTTTTTATTAGAGAACACTGTAAATCCTGTTGAGTTATTCCCAGGGCCTCCATCATGGCCATTATCTGGGGTCCATGTGCCCCCTGGTGGCTCGCTGTATGGCCTCAGCTCGTGCTCCTGACTGGTGTTTACCCATGTGTCCCTCAGAACATCTGCCAAGCTAGGCCTTTTGCTGGGGTCTGGTGTCATCAGCTTTTTTAACAGTGACTGGCATTCGAGATACATTACTTGCACAAGGAAGTGACTATTTGACTATTTGCTATCTTCTTCCTCACTTCCCCAATGTTCTCCCCTAGAAATGGGAATGTCCTCATCACTGCCCAGTAGAGGACGACCCCCAGGCTCCACACATCTACCTTTGGGCCAAAACACAGTTGTGGTTGCACAATCTCTGGTGCATATATGGTCTGGTGCCACAGTACGTTGTCAGATATGCCTTTGTAAACAGTCGACTGAAGCCAAAGTCTGCAACCTTGATGTTCTGCTTATAATCCAGGAGGATGTTCTCGGCCTTGAGGTCTCTGTGCACGATCCCCTGCGTGGCAGTACTGGGCGGCAGATAATAACTGCCGAACATGGGTCAGGCTTCATAATTGGTCATGGGGCTGCCATTTATTAGATCGTCTCTCAATGTTCTTCCCTCCATGTACAAGAGGGACATAAATCCTTTCTTTTCTGTTTTGATGACCTCATATAGTCTGATGATGTTTGGGTGGTGAGATGGGTCAGGCAAAAAACCTTAAACATGTCACGGAGCCCCTGATCCATTACCTTGACGGCTACCTTCACCCCGTTGAGTTGTAGTGGGCTAATTTGGCTTCTGCATCAGCCTTGCTGCTGACCATGTGTAGGATGCTATAATTTCTTATGCAGTACTCCTGCCCGGCTGAGTTCACACCTCTGTTTGAAGTCACCATGCAAAGCCAAAATCCAAGAATAATACTCAAGTCAAAAGCAAAGTAATCAAAACCAAACGATGCATTAGAAACAACTCCAAAATCTAGTCCAAATCAAAATCCAAGGTCAAAACGTCAAAAATCAAAATCAATCAATGAACAACTAAGAAGCCACAACAAAGAATTGATGTTTCTCATCTTTCCCTTCCTGTCTGTCCCTGTCTCTCTCTCTGACTCTCTCTGTCTCTGCCACAAAACAAAACAAAACAAAACAAAACAAAAAAACGTCAAAAATCTAGCTGAGTTCAGCCACGAGTCACCGAAACTTCCTGGGCTATAAGGGACAAAGCCCTCAGCCCAGCCAGGGCTTATCTAGAGGTGGTCTCTAATTCCATCACAATGGTGCCTTAGGAGGCCAGGGCACGAAATGGACCAATCACCACTGGGGATAAATCATAGTGGTTTTCTCCCTTTTGGGTCTCATCATCTACTTACTCTGGATAAAAAAATAAAAGAACCCCAAAGAGCTTTTTGTTTATATGGGATTAAAAGATTGAAATTTACTTTATTAGAAACTAAAATCTCTAAGAGCAAAAAAGTTAAAATAAAAATGAAAAGTCTGAGTTATTCTCTGGCTCTAGGTCTCAGTTCAAGTCTCACCTGCCTAGAGACCCAGTCATTCCTGCCTGCCTCACCCGCCCATCACCGCTGTCATCTCAGGGCACTGAGCACAGCCTGTGTGACTCCTGCTGACCGGTTGCCCTTCCTTGAAGGGAGGGGAATGACTGTAGTAGGCCCTGTGTCCAGCACAGGGACGGGCAGCGAAATAAGCACTTAATATAAATATTTGTTCACTGGATTCTTAGAAATGTTTTGGGGAGCAAATGAAATAATGGCCAATCACTTATGGAATCAAAATAATTCATTAAAAAATCTGTAAAAGGCCTGATCAGGCGGTGATGCAGTGGATAGAGCATCAAACTGGGATGCAGAGGACCCAGGTTCGAGACCCTGAGGTCATCAGCTTGAGCGCGGGCTCATCTGGTTTGAGCAAAAGCTCACCAGCTTGGACCCAAGGTCCCTGGCTCGAGCAGGGCGTTACTCAGTCTGCTGAAGGCCCATGGTCAAGGCACATATGAGAAAGCAATCAATGAACAACTAAGGTGTCACAACAAAAAACTGATGATTGATGCTTTTCATCTATCTCTCTCCGTTCCCGCCTGTCTGTCCCTGTCTATTCCTCTCTCTGACTCTCTCAGTCTCTGTAAAAACAAAACAAAACAAAACAAAAATTTGTAAAAATTTTATGTTCTGTCCTCACAGCTTTTGGGGCAGATATGAGGACAGAGGAGGGCTGCAGTCCTGTGTGCAGGAACGTGGGTGCTTGGTGAGGCCAAGGGCAGCCCAGCCAGGAAGCCTTGCTGCAGAGATCTGGGACAGTGATTCGTCCTCCAGGACCCGCCTGGATGCAGTGGGTGTGGACCTGCAGTGAAGCTGCAAGGTGCTTTTACAGTCTGAGCATCCATTTCCAGACTACACAAAGGACTTCTCAGGTGACCTGGAGGAGGCCATCTAGGTAAATCTGTTCCTTAAATGAACCATCTCTATGGAGAGAAATAATGATGAGGCTTGTTAATTTACACTTGTAACAACACTTTGAAACCCTCGGATGAAAGGATTTCTGTGGAGGTACAGAGGGCAAGGCAGGGGTGGGGTCAGACTCTCCCCTCCTGCGGAGGCAGAGAGGGAGCAGACAGGCCTGAGGACACTGGGGGGGGGGGGGATCCTCTGGCACTTTATATTCAAACCAAGGTTCTAGAAAGCTCCCTGCTGTCAGTACACCAAGGGTTTAATCATGTATATAAGTTATTATTCTAATAATTATTTTCCTTCAACACTTCTCTCCCAAGTCTCATCTTTGTGTAAAGGGAATCTTGGGTGGGATTAGCCTGTGAGGTTTTCCCTCCACAACACGTTAGTTTGTTACTTTTTACCTCACATGTGTGATACTCAGTTCCTCAATTGTCTCTGTTGCTGAGCTGACTGAGACCCAAAGAGGGTCATTTCTTCAATTCTAGGTAGATGTTTACAAGTTACACTGAGATTGGAATAAGCTCAGGAAGGAGAAAAGAGAGAAATTCAGCAAAAGCTGCCATTCTGTGAGTTATAAATTATATCCATTTATTTAAGTGGTGTTAATAGTTACTTAAAAAATAATACTAAGAGAATACACATTTTCTTTGCATTATGATCTCCTTTAGCAAGGTAAATACAGATATGAAGATAAGACATTTAATGTAAAAATGCCAGGACAAAAGCCAAGCTCTGGATAACTCTTACTTGAGGTCTCCTATAGGCTGGGTTGTTCAACCAGGTGATTAAAGTACTAGTTTGGGAGCCTTGTAAAATGACAAATGTAACTTAACAACATCTGGTATTGTCCACTCTGGCGAAACTGGAGGGTGTCCTACTGGAGGTGTCTTTCTGAAGTGCCGTGTATCCAGGCTGTAGGCCAGGACAGCCAGTGTCATCATCTCCTGGGAGTGCGCTGTGGGAAGTGCTCTACAAGCTTGCATTCAGCAGCCTCTGTAAGTTCTTTGCAGTAAGTTAGAAGGCCTCCTTGATTAGGCAGGTTTTCGCCATCCCCAATCTAGCCTCATAGGCTACCAGGCGTCCCCAAACTACGGCCTGGGAGGGCCGCATGCGGCCCCCTGAGACCATTTATCCGGCCCCTGCCACACTTCCAGAAAGGGCACCTCTTTCATTGGTGGTCAGTGATAGGAGCACTGTATGTGGTGGCCCTCCAACAGTCTGAGGGACAGTGAACTGGACCCCTGTGTAAAAAGTTTGGGGACCCCTGGGACCTTCTGGTAACAATTCAAAAAGAGGACAATAGATATATAGCAAAAGGAATTGATCTTAAGCAATACCAAGGGAAAGGCTTTAGTGCAGCACAGATGAAAACGTTCAACAGTTTTTGCCCTGGCCGGGTAACTAAGTTGGTCAGAGCATCATCCCCATACACCTGGGCTGCGGGTTTGATCTCTGGTCAGGGCACATACGAGAATCAACCAATGAATGCATGAATAAGTGGAACAACAAATCAATGTTTTTCTCTCTCTCTCTCTCTCCCTCTATCTCAGTACAGTCAATAAATTAAACAAAAAATTTTAAAAGGTTCAACACATTTTAAAGGTTCAATTTACCAATTGAATTTTACCTATCTTGTCCATTTGTTCTACAAAACCAGAGGACTGGGGACGATAAATGGAAATGCTGCAATATCAGCCAAGTGTTACACCTTGGTGTAGAATTTTTCTAGGGCAACAGGCTCCCCAGTCCCTGTGGTGCTCTGTGGGGCCTTTCCAAACAGCAAAAGTCCTTTCCAGTTGTATTTTAGTACCTACTATACCTATAGCTTCTTGATGGAGAAATGCTTCTACCCAGTGAGAATACATATGGATCATCATTAGTACATTTTTATCCTTGAAGTGGGACAACTGGATTGAAATGCACTTTCCAAACAGCAAATGAGGCTAATTAGTTTTAGTTCTCCCTTGTATAAAGAGAGATTCCCTTACTTCAGTTATACATGTAAGCATTCACTTAAAAAACTTCACAAACAATTATACAAAGTTAAATGGCTAGAAGTAAAATTAAGCTCTTTAAGTATTAAGGTTTGGTTTACCTAAGCAATCGAAGACCAGCTAGTGCAGAGTACCTCTTATCTCCCTTTATAATTTTCTATTAAGAGCACCCCAGAAGTATAACTTTATATTTTAAATAGCTTTTTCCCTTTTAACGGAGAAGAAACCCCAAATTCCAATTCTGTGTCAGTGTACTTGAACTTAAGTAAATTCATTCCAACCGTAGTTTGACCATAGAAAAGATTTCCTGTTCAAAATTTCTGTGAATGTTTTGCAACACAAACTTTCTACAACTTTCACAAACCTTGCATCTTTTGTTCTTTTTTTAAATTTTAGAAAAATCATTTACTTTAGGACAAGATTACTTCCTTTTCTTTCAATAAAAATGTGTTTTCATTGTTCATACCTTCTTTTACCAACCACACATCTTACTCTTCATATGAAATCATTTCCAATCACCCTAACATCCTAATCAGGCTTTATCACTAATGCCTGGATCTTTTTTTTTTTTTTTTTTTTTTTTATTTATATATTTATTTTTATTTTTTTTTTTCTGAAGTTGGAAACGGGGAGGCAGTCAGACAGACTCCCACATGCACCCGACCGGGATCCACCAGGCATGCCCACCAGGGGGCGATGCTCTGCCCATCTGGGGCGTTGCTCTGTTGCCACCAGAGCCATTCTACTGCCTGAGGCAGAGGCCACGGAGCCACCCTCAGCACCCGGGCCAACTTTGTTCCAATGGAGCCTCGGCTGCGGGAGGGGAAGAAAAAGACAGAGAAGAAGGAGAGGGGGAGGGGTGGAGAAGCACTTCTCCTGTGTGCCCTGGCCAGGAATAGAACCTGGGACTCCTGCATGCCAGGCCAACACTCTACCACTGAGCCTACCGGCCAGGGCCTACATTTTGTGCCCTTTTAATCCTGTAGAATGACACATGAAGTCTCCAAACGTATTACTCTGGTTTCCCATCTGGTCTGCTAGCTCCAATGCTAGAGAGTAGTGAGCAACAGCACATCCTTAATTAAACCAACATCCTTATGCTAGTTTTTATTTACTAAAGAATAATCTTAGGTCATGTGCACTTTAAAAGCAATTACATTCATTTCTGTTATTTCTCCAATTTGTATGAGCACTCATTTGTTTTAAGCCAATGGAATAGGGCCCTTTTACAATCAAAATTAAATTTATAAATCAATAGTTGGCTGTACCATCTATCAATATAAATATGCCATATCTATAGCAGACACACATAGACTCACATAAACCGACATAACAATACAATGCCCAAAAGAAAAATTATGGACTCCAAGTATGTTTTCTGTGAGCTGGACTAGGTTGTGAGGTCCTGCTCAGGAGGTCAAAGTTTTTGCATGCTGTAAGAATTCCTTTTGAGCTGTTTTGTTTTTGTTTTTTAATTAAGTGAGAAGCAGGGAGGCAGAGACAGACTCCCTATGCTCCCTGACCCAGGATTCACCCAGCAAGCCCCGTAGGTGATGCTCTGCCTGTCTGGAGCCACTGCTCTGTTGTCTGGCAACTGAGTTAATTTAGCACCTGAGGTGAGGCCATGGAGCCATCCTCAGCACCTGGGGCCAACTTTGCTCAAAACTTTCAAGCCATGACTGTGGGAAGGGAATAGAGAGAGATAGAGATGGGAGGTGGGGGGTGGAGAAGCCAGTGGTCACTTCTTCTGTGGGCCCTGACCAGGAATCGAACCCAGCACATCCACACTCTGGGCTGACGCTCTACCACTGAGCCAACCGGCCAGGGCCACCAGTTTTTGTTTTTTTTAAAAAGCTTTATATGCTTACTGGAAGTGTTTTCTTTGTTTTAATTGGGCATGCAAATAAATAAACTTTAGGGTTGCAAAGGAACCCCATCTTGGCCAACAAAGCTTCATATCATCTTGTGTGAACTTTGCCCAGAGGTCTAGTCAATTGCAATTGGTACTTGTAATCAGTCAAAGTCCCTAACAGTGGCTGATTAGCATGTAAACATTTAGTGCCTGGGCTAGCTATGTTGCACTCCTCTTGATGGGCTTCATGCCAACCCCCAAGTGCCCCACACTGGGCTCCTTGTCTCAGAGCACTGGAGCTGGAAAGAGAAGCCCAAATAGCATCTGGCTGTGAAAAGCATGGGAAATTCTGTTTGCCAGGGAGAGATTTTAGTCTGCTGGAAACACAGGTACCCTCATTAAAAGCCAACACACAAAATTTTGTTCACAGCCACTCACCCTGGGCTCTGTGGAAGGAGGGTGACTCAGAGCAAACTGGAGTGTGCAAGGAGAGGCCAGGTTTTGTGGCTCCGGGGAGAGAGCGGAAGGAACAGCCAACAGGGTCCCTGTACGGAGCCCATCTCCCACACACCCACAGAGGCCATCCTTTATAGGCGGAGCACTCTTTTCCACAGAGCACCGGCCTGGGGCATGCAACAGCTCCACCCTTATGACTCCCTGCCCCCCCACTCTGCCAAGCTCACAGCCTGGACTCCTATCTCAGGGTGTGTCAGAGACTGAGTTATGTGGCTCTAAGACAGGGGCCATTTTCATCCCGCTGCCTGACATCCACTATCCCACCATGGGGTATTCACTAGCCCCACCTTCAGGACTCCCAGTTGCCCTAACCTGCCACACTTACACCCTGCAAAACTGTCAGCTGGCTGTGGACACCCTGAGCCCATGGTGCACATTTTCTAGAAAGGCTCTCCAGGAGGTCCAGGCAGAATCTGGGAGAGAATGAGTTGTGTGGCTCGCTTTTCCCTCGCACAGCTGACTAATGGCACAGTTCCTGTGTAGTGTTCCCTTCATGCTGCCAAATCCTAGTCTGATTGCGCCTGATGAGCTCTGTTGGCCTTACTCTAGCAACTCCCTAAGACTACATACCACCACAAAGATACACAGGCACCTAGCAGGTGGCAGCTGGTCTTGGTGTACCCCTAGGAGTTTTGCTGAGTGGCTCAGACCCACCACTGGCACCGATTTTGATTCTACATCAGTCTGATGAACACCACTCATACCCTACCTAGTGACTGACTGAGCACCTACCTCACACAACTCATGGACCAACAGAAGCAATTTTGTGACTTAGTCTAACAGAGGTGAGTTAGGCACCGATAGACTCACCAATAGGCAGAGGTGAGTCTTGGGGTGTCCTGGCATTTGGTTACTTATCTCTGGGCTTGGTTCTGTTGGAAGCCAACCTTGGTGCACAGATTGGCCCCTTCCATACACACTCAGGCTCAGCAGAGGCAGCCATAAACTGTGGCTTGCTCTGTGGCTTCAAACAGGTTGCCCAGGCCTGGTCATAGGTAGCACCTGACATTGACCAAGTCCCTTCCAACAGGCCCCAGGACCAACACACCTGGTGATGAGCTTTAGATCACATCAGAGTTTGGCTCAATTAGCTTCACAGGAACCAGGCCCTGCTGGGGAGAATTCCAAGTCCTGGGATCAGCCCCTGCATAGCAGCTTATACAGTGTGGTCAGGGTTGGTCTTCATAGTCAGCCAGCCTTAGGGTCAACCCCACTCATGGATGTGCCAACAGCAATCAAGGTTCAGCTATAACACGAGGCCTCATATAACCCACATGAAAACATTCCTGGAGCACCTAGCTCAGGTGTCAGGGAAACTGTGCATAGAACATCCAATACATTAGGCCACCATTTCAGGACTGGGAGACATCACAGACCTACAGAATATATACACAGAAACAAATTCAGAGAGGCAGTCAAAATGGAAGGACAGCCTGACCAGGCAGTGGCGCAGTGGCTACAGCATCGAACTGGGATGCGGAGGACCCAGGTTCGAGACCCCAAGGTCACCAGCCTGAGTGCAGGCTCATCTGGTTTGAGCAAGACTCACCAGCTTGAGCCCAAGGTTGCTGGGAGCAAGGGATCACTCAGTCTGCTATAGTCCCCCGGTCAAGGCCCATATGGGGAAGCAATCAATGAACAACTAGGTGCCACAACAAAGAACTGATGCTTCTCATCTCTCTCTCTCCCTTCCTGTCTGTCTGTCCCTATCTGTCCCTCTCTCTGTCTCTGTCATCATAAAAAAAAGGAAGGACAAAGAAATACCTTCCAAATGAAAGAACAGGAGATATCCCCAGAAAAAGAATTAAATGAAATGGAGGCAAGTTATCTACTAGATAAAGTTTGACAATGTTTATAAGAATGCTCAAGGAACTTAGAACTTAAACAAAGAGCTAGTAAGCATAAAAAGATAAAGAAACTATAAAAATGAACCAGTCAGAAATGAAGAATTCTGACTTCATTTTCAGAATGAAGGAATCAAGAGTAGATTAGATGAAGCAGAGGATTGAATCAGTGATTTAGAAGACAAGGTAGCAGAAAAAAATCAGAGCAGCAAAAAGAAAAAAAAATTTAATGAGAATAGTTTAAGGGCCTTCTGGGACAACATCAAGGATAACAACATTCAAATCACAGGAGTATCAGAAAAAGAAGGAGAGTAAGGGATTGAGAACCTATCTGAAGAAACAATCACTGAAAATTTCCCTAAACCTGTGAAAGAAAAAGACACACAAGTTCAGAAGTGCAGAGAATCCCAAACAAGAGGAATCCAAAGAGGACCACCCCAAGATACATCATAATTAAAATGCAAAGGTTAAAGACAAAGAGTGTACCTTTTAAGCAGCAAGAGAAAGACAGTTAGCTACCTACAAGGAAGCTCCCATAAGACTGTCAGTTGATTTCTCAAAAGAAACATTTCAGGCCAGAAGGGATTGGCCCAAAATATTCAAAGTAATGTAAAGCAAGGTTGTATATACAACCAATACTACATTACCCATCAAAGATATCATTTAAATTTGAAGAAGTAAAGAGCTTCTCAGACCAAAAACAAACAAACAAACCAAAAGCTAAAGGAGTTCATTACCACCACATCAGTATTACAAGAAATTTTAAAGGGATCTCTTCATGAAGAAGAAGAAGAAGAAGGAAGAGGAAGAGAAGGAGGAGGAGGAGGAGAAGGAGGAGGAGGAGAAGGAGGAGGAGGAGGAAGAGGAGGAGGAGAAGGAGGAGGAGGAGAAGGAGGAGGAGGAAGAAGAAGAAGAAGAAGAAGAAGAAGAAGAAGAAGAAGAAGAAGAAGAAGAAGAACACAGTTATAAACAACAGAATGGCAATAAATATGAACCTATGAAGTGATCACTTCATATGTAAATGGATTAAGTGCTCCAGTCAAAAGACATAGCATAGCTGATAAAAACAAAACAAAACCCATATATATGCTGTCTACAAGAGACCCACCTGAGAACAAAAGACACACACAGACTGAAAACAAAGGCATAGAAAAATATATTTCATGCAAATGAAAACAAAAGAAAAAAAAGCTGGAGTAGCAACACTTCTATTAGACAACATGGACTTTAAAACAAAAGCTATAATAAAAAACAAAAAAGAACATTATGTAATGATAAAGAGACCAATCCAACAAGAGGATATAATAACTCTTATAAACATTTATGCACCCAACATAGGAGCACTTAAATGTATAAAGCAAATCTTGATGGACAGAAAGCGTGAGATTGAGAGTAACACAGTCATAATAGGGGATTTTAATACATTCTTGCCATAAATGGGTATAGATCTTCCAGACAGAAAATCAACAAGGTCTGACCTGTGGTGGCGCAGTGGATAAAGTGTTGACCTGGGAATGCTGAGGTTGCCTGTTTGAAAATCAACAAGGAAACAGCAGGTTTAAATGACACACTAGATAAGATGGGACATAATAGATATATTCAGAACATTTCCCCCCAAAGCAGCAGAATATACATTATTTTCAAGCACACATGAATATTTTCTAGGATAGAACACATGTTAGGACACAAACAAGTCTCTGTAAATTTAAGAAGACTGAAATAATATCAAGCATCTTCTCTGACCACAATGCTATGATACTAGAAATCAATTACAATTAAAAAAAAACTAGAAAACACACAAACATGTGGAGGCTAAATAACATTTTACTAAACAATGAATGGGTCAACAATGACACTAAAGAAGAAATCAGAAGTTACCTTGAAACAAGTGAAAATGAACATATAACCCAAACCTAAGGGACACGAGAAAATTCATAGCAATACAGGCCTACTCAAGAAGCAAGAATAATCTCAAATAAATAATCTAGCCTTACACCTAACGAAACTAGAAAAAGAACAAAAAAGAAGGTCTAAAGTGAGTAGAAGGAAGGAAATAATATAAATCAGTGCAGAATCAACAAAACAGAATCTACAGAAACAAGATAAAAGATCAATAAAACCATAAACTGGTTCTTTGAAAAGACAGATAGGATTGATAAACTTTTAACCAGACTTATCAAGAAACAAATTGGAAATGAAAGGGAAGTAACAACTGACACCATAAAAGTACAAAGAATTATAAGAAAACATTATGAACAACTATATTACAAGAAACTATACAATCTAGAAAAAATAAATTCCTAGAAACATCCAATCTTCTAAAACTGAACCAAGAGGAAACAGGATATCTGAACAGACCTATTACAACTAATGAAATTGAAACTGTAATAAAATATCTTCCAAACAGCCTGACCAGGTGGTGGTTCAGTGGATAGAGCATCAGACTGGGACGCAGAGGACTCAGATTCAAAATTCCAAGGTCATCAGCTTGAGCAAGGGCTAACCAGCTTGAGCACGGGGTCGCTGACTTGAGCATGGGATCATGGACATGACCCCATGGTCACTGGCCTGAGCCCAAAGGTCGCTGGCTTGAAGCCCAAGGTCACTGGCATGAGCCCAAGGTCTCTGGCTTGAGCAAGGGGTCACTCGCTCTGCTGGAACCCCCTGGTCAAGGCACATACGAGAAAGCAAATCAATGTACAACTAAGGAGCTGCAACAAAGAGCCGTAACAAAGAATTGACGCTTCTCATCTCTCCCTTCCTGTCTGTCTGTCCCTATTTGTCCCTCTCTCTGTCCCTATCTCTGTCTCTGTGACAAAAAAAAAAAAAGTCTTCCAACAAACAAAAACCCTGGACCAGATGGCTTCACAAGTAAATTTCACCAAACATTTAAAAAACTAACACCAATCCTCAAACTATTCCAAAAAATTCAAGCTCATTTTACAAGGCTAGCATTATCCTTATTCCAAAGCCAGATAAAGACTCACTACAAAGAAAGAAAATAATAGGTCAATATCCATGACGAACATAGATGCAAAAATCCTCAAAAAAATTTCAGCAAACAAAATTCAGAAACATATTAAAAAAGATACACCATGATCAAGTGGGATTTATTTCTGGGTTGCAAGGTTGGTACAATTTCTGCAAGTCAATGAAGGTGATACACCACATAAACAAAATGAAAGACAAAAATCACATGATCGTATCAATAGATGAAGGAAAAGCATTTGACAAAAATCCAGCACTGTTTATGACAAAAACCCTCAGCAAAGGGAGACTGAAAAGAACATATCTCAACATAATAAAGGCCATATATGACAAACCCACAGGCAACATCACACTCAATTGTTACTTTTAGGATTGTTGTTTTAAAAATTTGTTCCATTTTACCATATCTTTGACATTATCACTAGGGGAATTGAATATTTTGTGTACACTTATAGATATTTGAATTTTTCTTTTTATTTATTTTTCTTTTCTATTCAGTGAGAGGAGGGGAGGCAGAGACAGACTTTCGCATGTGCCACATCCAGGATCCACCTGGAAGCCCACTAGGGGGCAAGACCTGCCCATCTGGAGCGTTGCTACAGTTGCTCAACCAAACTCTTCTTTAGCACCTGAGGCAGAGGCTATGGAGCCATCCTCAGCACCCAGGGCCAACTCACTCCAATTGAGCCATGGCTTCAGGAGAAGAGAGGGAAAGAGAGAAAGAGAGAGTGAGAGAAGCGAGAAGGGAGGGTGGAGAAACATGGGCACTTTTCCTGTGTGCCATTACTGGGAATCAAACCAGGGACTTCCACATGCTGGGCCAACCCTCTACCACTGAGCCAACTGGCCAGGGCCTGAATTTTTTTTTCTTTTCTTTTCTTTCTTTCTTTCTTTCTTTCTTTCTTTCTTTCTTTCTTTCTTCTTTTCTTTTCTTTTCTTTCTTTTTTTTTTGACAGAGACAGAAATTCAGAGAGAGGGACAAATAGGAACAGAGGGACTGACAGACAGGAAGGAAGAGAGATGAGAATCATCAATTCTTTGTTGCGGCTCTTTAGTTGTTCACTGATTGCTTTCTCATATGTGCCTTAGCTGGGGGCACCAGCGGAGTGAGTGAACCATTGCTCAAGCCAGTAACCTTCTGGCTCAAGCCAGCGACCATGGGGTCATGTCCATAATCCCATGCTCAAGCCAGTGATCCCTCGCTCAAGCTGATAAGCCCGCACTCAAGCCAGCAACCTTGGGCTTCAAGCCAAAGACCATGGGGTCATGTCTATGACCCCACGCTCAGGCCAGTGACCCCATGCTCAAGCTGGATGAGCCTGTGCTCAAGCCAGCAATCTTGGGGTTTCAAACCTGGGTACTCCATGTCCCAGTCCAACGCTCTATCCACTGTGCCACCGCCTGGTCACACGGGCCTGAATTTCTTTTAAAAATTATTTTTCCCAAAATTTGTCCTTTGTCATATGTTGGAAATGATTTTTGTTTGTTTTTATGATTTTCATTTTAGTTTTATTGACAGTGTCTTTTGTAATATAGTTTTAGTAATAATTTAATGAGTTAGTTCTATCTCCTTCATTCCAACTTCTTTGCTGGTTTCTTTTTATGGAGTCATCCTTGAAAAGACCTGCTCTGTCCCCAGTTTAAAAGTATATTATGTTTTTAAGTACTTTTTAAAAAGCTTATCTTGAAAAAAAATTTTTTTTAGATTTTATTTATTCATTTTTAGAGAGCATAAGGAGAAAGAGAGAAAGAGAAGGAGAGAGAGAAGGTGAGAGGAGCAGGAAGCATCAACTCCCATAAGTGCCTTGACCAGGCAAGCCCAGGTTTTGAACTGGCGACCTCAGTTTTCCAGGTTGATGCTTTATCCACTGCGCTACTATAGGTCAGGCTTGAAATTCTTTTAAGGTATAAATGTGAGGTTTAAAAAATCAACTTAAAAATTTTTAATAGTTATGCAATTGAACCAAAATTATTACTGAATATATGGATTCTTTTCAAGAGAGAGCTAGTTCAAGAATTTGTCCTAATCCTGTATAAAGTACATTTCAAAGAAATAGATTTGATTATGCTTTATGCACTTACATTTTATTTAATTTCTTAGGTCACAGTGGTAGGGAGGAGTGATTACATTATATAAGATAACATTAATTAATCTTTTCCACAGTCTAGTTGGTAATTTCTACCCAACCCTTGTTTATATTTAATCATTCTTTTTTGTCTCTCCTTTCTTTTTTTTATAAATAAATTTTTATTTTAATGGGGTGACATCAATAAATCAGGGTACATCTATTCAAAGAAAACATTTCCAGGTTATCTTGTCATTTACTTCTGTTGCATACCCATCACCCAAAGAGAGATCGTCCTCCGTCACCCTCTATCCAGTTTTCTTTGTACCCTTCCCCGTCCCCCTCCCCCTCCCCCTCTCCCTCCTCCCCTTCCCCCACCCCCCGTAACCACCCCACGCCTGTCCATGTCTCTTAGTCTCATTTTTATGTCCCATCAATGTATGGAATCCTGCAGTTCTTGTTTTTTTTTCTGATTCACTTATTTCACTCTGCATAATGTTATCAAGATTCCACCATTCTGCTGTAAGTGATCCGATGTCATCATTTCTTCTAGCTGAATAGTATACCATGGTGTATATGTGCCCCATCTTCTTTATCCAGTCTTCTATATTTTCTTACAGTGATTAAAAGCCTTTAAGCAAACTCTTGGCCAATACAGCAAGAATCCATAAAAGAGTAGTGTCCTTAACCTGTTCACCAAGTCCAAATTGGCCCCATCACCATGCCAAATCCCTGAAAAATGCAACCCAACCACAGTTCAGTCTGTTAGGAGCTGTCACAGGGAGCAGGAGTCCGGGAAAAGTCCACATCTAGGAAAAGTCCTCATGGCGCTGGAATTGTTGTCACCATTCTATAGTTTGCAGCTCATATCCAAGTCCCAATGACCGTTGCTTCTAGCTGGTAATGATTCAGGTAGACTGGAAAAGCCATTTGCAGCATGCGTGGATATGGAGCTTCTGTTCTCCTCTGCCTGGAGAGATGAGACCAGGTTGCTTTTCCCTGGAGCTCTGCGACTGTGGCATGGTAAAGAGAACCTTGGGATACACTAAGCTGGGTGGCAAAGGTAGATTCATAATAGAAGTTGGCAAAAGGGGGAAAGAGAGCTCTAAATTAGGAGTAGGTCCCAGCCTGAAATATGAGTGGGGCATTGAGGTAGGAGGGATAAAGGAAACACTATATATTAAGCAAAGCAGCAGAAAATAGGACTATCAACACCCACAACAGAGATCTTTGAGGGAAGAATAAAAAACCTGACTATTCAGGCAAAACATAGTTAAGTGGCCCTTGTGCAAATGAGATCAGTTTACCTGCTTCTTGGAAGAAATACCCTAGGCTCGTCCACAGTGTCGTAGATGGGGCCAACGGCCCTGGGCACCTTCAGCCTTCAGTGGCAAACCCCAGCTTTCTGGGCAAGGTTAGGTCATAGGTGGCTGGAGCAGGGCTGGAAGAGACTGAACCCTCCCTTAGAGGAGCGAGGGGGAAGCCTACCTTTCAGTGTCCCTGTTTCCTCACAGCACAGGCATGTAAGTCTGGCAGGCTTTAGCTCAATGACCTTCCATTCCACTATTGAAGCAGGACCCAGATGGCGTTCTATGAGACCCCTTTGGGGCATTGGAGCCTTTAAGGGTGTATCCTAAAAGCTGGTAGTTCCCCTGATCTTTATTGGGCTTTTCTGTCTCTAGGTATCTTAAAAGCCATGCTCAGAAGATCTCGCTGAGGGGTTTGAGGATCCCCATCCGCCTATATAAATCTTTTCCATATATCTGGAGCTATTTGGAAAAAGACAAAACAGTGTTATTAGTTGGATCTAATAAAGAAGTTAGTAGTTTGCAGGCGAAAAAGATTTGGTGTCTTCTGTTCATCAGCATTCAAAAAAAATGTAATTTTTTTTTTAAGTAAGAAGCATGATATGGTAGACCTGTAGGAGTTCCAGGATATGACTACCCCCTTAAAATTTTTTTTTAATTGACCTTAATATGTTTGCTGAGTACACTTTAATAATACCTTAACTTTAAAGATTGTAAGCATGACAAAATACAGTATGCTTTTGCTCCATATGCAGGGGCATTTTCAGTTTAGCCAGTTTAGGAAATCCAATAATAGAACAATGCATACAGACAATGAGCTCTAACATGCTTAGCAGCCTCTCCTGTTCTGACAGAGGTTACTGTAGATCTGGAATATGTATCCACTGTAATGTGGACATACGACTGTTTGCCAAATGAAGGTATATGAGTAACATCCATCTGCCAAAGTTGTCCAGGTAGGGGTCTTTGAGGGTTAACTCCAAATGAAGGGGCAGTATAGGACCCCTTGGACAGGATTTCCCAATCTGCCGTGCTGCTTCCCGAGAAAGTTGAAACTGTTTACACCGGGCTGCAGCGTTCTGGTGATGAATAGTATGAGACTGACTTGATCGGTCTGTCATGGTTGCTCCATATAATTTTCTTTTGGGTAGCTTGATCAACAAAGGCATTCCTAGGCCCTGGCCGTTGGCTCAGTGGTAGAGAATCGGCCTGGTGTGCAGGATTCCCGGGTTCGATTCCCAGCCAGAGCTCACAGAAGGAGCACCCATCTACTTCTCCACCCCTCCCCCTCTCCTTCCTCCCTATCCCTCTCCCCCCCTCCCGCAGCCAAGGCTCCACCAGAGCAAAGCCGCCCCGGGCACTAAGGATGGCCCCATGGGCCTCAGGCGCTAGAATGGCCCTGGTTGCAACAGAGCAACACCCCAGATGGGCAGAGCATCCCCCCCCCAGTAGGCATGCCAGGCGGATCCCGGTCAGGCGCATGCGGGAGTCTGTCTGACTGCCTCCCCATCTCCATCTTCAGAAAAATACAAAAAATAAATAAATAAAAGAAAAAATACAACAACAACAACAAAAAAAGAAAAGAGAGAGAGAGAAAAAAGGGCATTCCCTTGTGCTAAAACTCCAGGGAGCATGGAGTGAGCTTGAGTATGTCCTATGAAACATGGAGCTCTATGTTGACATATAAGTCTTTGAAGAAGGAGGAACTGCTGAAATGGTTCATCAGCATTTGTCCCTAAGACAGCAGTCTTTATAGTGGAAACACCATAAGTAAATATTTGCTGTCTGTCTATAGATTAAGGGGGGAATATGGCAAATGCTGAAAAGCCATGATCTTTGTGCCCCTCCCCTCCCCCAACCGCCTCCCTCTCCTCCCCCCACCCTGCAACCCCAACACTGTTGTCCATGTCTCTGAGTCTCATCTTTATGTCCCACCTATGTATGGAATCATATAATTTTAGTTTTTTTTATTTACTTCTTTCACTCACTATAATGTTATCAAGGCCCATCCATGTTGTTGTAAAAAATTCTATGTCATCATTTCTTATAGCTAAATAGTATTCCATAGTATATATATACCAAAGTTTTTTAATCCACTCGTCCTCTGATTGACACTTGGGCTGTTTCCAGATCTTTGCTATTGTGAACAATGCTGCCATAAACATGGGGGTGCATTTCTTCTTTTCAAACAGTGCTATGATGTTCTTGGGGTATATTCCTAATAGTGATATAGCTGGGTCAAAAGGCAGTTCAATTTTTAATTTCTTGAGGAATCTCCATACTGTTTTCCACAGTGGCCGCATCAGTCTGCATTCCCACCAGCAGTGCAGGAGAGTTCCCTTTTCTCCACATCCTCGCCAGCACTTATTCTGTGTTGTTTTATTGATGAGCGCCATTCTTACTGGTGTGAGGTGATTTCTCATTGTGGTTTTAATTTGCATTTCTCTAATGATTAGTGACGTTGAACATTTTTTCATATGCCTATTGGCCATCTGTGTGTCCTCTTTGGAGAAGTGTCTATTCATTTCTTTTGCCCATTTTTGGATTGGATTGTTTGTCTTTCTGGTATTAAGTTTTACAAGTACTTTATAAATTTTGGTTATTAACCCCTTATCAGACGCAATGTCAAATATATTCTCCCATTGTGTAGTTTGTCTTTTTATTCTGTTCTTACTGTCTTTAGCTGAGCAGAAGCTTTTTAGTTTGATATAGTCCCATTTGTTTATCCTGTCTTTTATTTCACTTCCCCATGGAGATAAATCAGCAAATATATTGCTGTGAGAGGTGTCAGAGAGCTTACTGCCTATGTTTTCTTCAAAGATGCTTATGGTTTCACGGCTTACATTTAAGTCTTTTATCCATTTTGAGTTTATTTTTGTGAGTGGTGTAAGTTGATGGTCTAGTTTCATTTTTTTGCAGGTAGCTGTCCAATTTTCCCAACACCATTTGTTAAAGAGGCTGTCTTTACTCCATTGTATTTCCTTACCTCCTTTGTCAAATATCAGTTGTCCATAGAGCTGTGTGTTTATTTCTGGGTTCTCTGTTCTGTTCCATTGATCTATGTGCCTGTTCTTATGCCAGTACCATGCTGTTTTGAGTACAATGGCCTTATAATATAACTTGATATCTGGATGTGTGATACCTCCCACTTTATTTTTCCTTTTCAAGGTTGCTGAGGCTATTCGTGTTCTCTTTTGGTTCCATATAAATTTTTGGAATATGTGGTCTATATCTTTGAAGTAAGTCATTGGTATTTTAATCGGTATTGCATTGAATTTATAAATTGCTTTGGGTAATATAGACATTTTAATGATGTTTATTCTTCCTAACCATGAGCACGGTATATGCCTCCAGTTATTCATATCTTCCCTGATTTCTTTTATCAATGTTTTATAATTTTCAGAGTACAAGTCTTTAATCTCCTTGGTTAGATTTATTCCTAGGTACTTTATTTTTTTGGTTGCAATGGTAAAGGGGATTGATTCCTTGATTTCTCTTTCTGACAGTTCATTATTAGTGTATAAAAATGCCTCTGATTTCTGAGTATTGATTTTATATCCTGCCACCTTGCCAAATTCATTTATCAGGTCTAGTAGTTTTTTGACTGAGACTTTAGGGTTTTCTATATACAATATCATATCATCTGCAAATAATGATAGTTTTACTTCTTCTTTTCCAATTCAGATGCCTTTTATTTCTTTTTCTTGTCTGATTGCTGTGGCTAGGACTTCCAGAACTATGTTGAATAAGAGCGCTGAAAGGGGGCACCCCTGCCTTGTTCCTGATCTTAAGGGGATTGCTTTTAATTTTTGCCCATTGAGTATGATGTTGGCTGTGGGTTTCTCATAGATGGCCTTTATCATGTTGAGGTATGTTCCCTGTATTCCCACTTTGCTGAGAGTTTTGATCATGAATGGGTGCTGGACTTTATCAAATGCTTTTTCTGCATCTATTGAAATTATCATGTGGTTTTCTCCTTTCTTTTGTTTATGTGATGAATCACATTGATTGATTTGCGAATATTGTACCAGCTTTGCCTCCCAAGAATAAATCCCACTTGATCATGGTGTATGATTTCTTTCATATATTGCTGGATCCGGTTTGCTAATATTTTGTTGAGGATTTTTGCATCTAAGTTCATCAGGGATATTGGCCTATAATTTTCTTTTTTTGTGTTGTCTTTGCCTGGTTTTGGAATCAGAATTATGCTTACCTCATAAAAGGAGTTTGGAAGTCTTCCTTCCTCTTGAATTTTTTGAAATAGATTGAGAAGGATAGGAGTTAGCTTTTCTTTGAATATTTGGTAGAATTCACTTGTGAAGCCATCAGGCTCAGGACTTTTCTTTTTTGGGAGTTTTTTGATAGCTGTTTCAATCTCATTTGTTGTAATTGGTCTGTTTAGGTTTTCTGATTCTTCCAGATTGATTTTTGGAAGATTATATGATTCAAGGAATTTGTCCATTTCATCTAGGTTGTCTAGTTTTTTGGCGTACAGTTCTTCATAGTATTTTCTTACAATATTTTGTATTTCTGTTGTGTCAGTTGTTATTTCTCCACTCTCGTTTCTAATTTTATTTATTTGAGTCCTCTCTCTCTTTTTCTTGGTGAGTCTGGTTAAAGGTTCATCGATCCTGTTTACCTTTTCAAAGAACCAGCTCCTTGTTTCATTGATCCTCTGTATTGTTTCTTTAGCCTCTATGTCAGGGGTCCCCAAACTTTTTACACAGGGGGCCAGTTCACTGTCCCTCAGACCATTGGAGGGCCAGACTACAAAAAAAACTATGAACAAATCCCTATGCACACTGCACATATCTTATTTTAATGTAAAAAAACAAAAAGGGAATGAATACAATATTTAAAATAAAGAACAAGTAAATTTAAATCAACAAACTGGCCAGTATTTCAATGGGAACTATGCTCCTCTCACTGACCACCAATGAAAGAGGTGCCCCTTCAGGAAGTGCGGCGGGGACCAGATAAATGGCCTCAGGGGGCTGCATGTGGCCCACGGGTCGTAGTTTGGGGACCCTTGCTCTATGTCATTTATTTATTCTCTGATCTTTATTATTTCCTTCCTTCTACTAGCTCTGGGCTTTACTTGCTGTTCTTTTTCTAGTTCTTTTAGATGCAGGGTTAAGTTGTTTATTTGAGCTTTTTCTAGCTTCTTGAGGTATGCCTGTAATGCTATAAACTTCCCTCTCAGGACTGCTTTTGCTGTGTCCCATAAATTTTGAGTTGATGTATGCTCATTATTGTTTGTTTCTAGGAATTTTTAAATTTCTTCTTTGATCTCAATGTTAACCCATTCATTATTTAATAATGTGCTATTTAGTTTCCAAGTGTTTGAATGTTTTTCAATTTTTCTATTGTGGTTGATTTCTAGTTTAATGCCATTGTGATCAGAGAAAGTGCTCGATATGATTTCAATCTTCTTAAATTTGTTGAGACCGCTTTTGTGCCCTAACATGTGATCTATTCTAGAGAATGTACCATGAGCGCTTGAAAAGAATGTATATTCTGCTGTTTTAGGGTGAAAGGTTCTGAAGATATCTATTAAATTGAGTTGATCTAATATGTCCTTTAAGTCTGCTGTTTCTTTGTTAATTTTCTTTCTTGAGGATCTATCTAATGATGTTAATGGGGTATTGAAATCCCCTACTATTATAGTATTGCTGTTGATATCGCCCTTTAAGTCCATCAAAGTCTGCTTTATATATTTAGGTGCTCCTATATTAGGTGCGTAGATATTTATAATGGTTATATCTTCCTTTTGGATTTCTCCCTTTATCATTATGTAGTGACCTTCTTTATCTCTAACTATGGTCTTTGTTTTAAAGTCCATTTTGTCTGATATAAGTATTGCTACCTCAGCTTTTTTTTCATTTTCATTTGCGTGAAATATTTTTTTCCATCCTTTTATCTTCAGTCTGTGTGCATCTTTTGATTTAAGGTGTGTCTCTTGTAGACAGCATATGTATGGGTCCTGTTTTCTTATCCACGTAGCTACCCTATGTTTCTTGATCGGATCATTTAATCCATTAACATTTAAGGTTATTACTGATATGTAATTGTTTATTGCCATTTTTTTTCTTTAAAACTGTATTCCTCTTTTGCTATATTCTTTTTTTCCTTTGATCTGTTTACAACAGGTCCCTTAGCATTTCTTGCAGCCTTGGTTTGGTTGCAGTGAATTCCTTGAGTTTGTTTTTTTTTTGTCTGTAAAGCTTTTTATTTCTCCTCCAATTTTAAATGATAGCCTTGCTGGATAAAGTAGTGTTGGTTGTAGGTTCTTGTTCTGCATTACTTTGAATATTTCTTGCCATTCCCTTCTGGCCTCAAGTGTTTCTGTTGAGAAGTCAGAAGTCATCCTTATGGGGGCTCCTTTGTAGGTGATAGTCTTTTTTTCTCTAGCAGCTTTTAATATTTTCTCTTTATTATTTAGCTTTGGTATTTTAATTATGATGTGTCTTGGTGTTGGTTTCTTTGGGTTTCTCCTTAATGGAGTTCTCTGTGCTTCCTGAACATGTGAAATGTTTTCCTGCCTTAATTGGGGGAAGTTTTCCACTATAATATGTTTGAACAAAGTCTCTATCCTTTGTTCTTTCTCTTCTTCTTCAGGAACCCCTATGATGCGGATGTTATTTCTCTTCATGTTGTCACAGAGCTCTCTTAGGGTTTCCTCAGACTTTTTGAGTCTCTTTTCTTTTTTCTGCTCTGCTTCCATGCCTTTATTTATCATGTCCTCTAACTCACTGATTTGATTCTCTGCTTCATCCATCCTGCTTTTAATTCCTTCCATTGTATTCTTTATTTCAGATATTGTATTTGTCATTTCTGACTGATTCTTTTTTATTATTTCAATGTCCTTTTTTATGTTTGTTATCTCTTTATTTAGGTTTTCATAATGGCCATCTATGATTGTTCTAATATCTTTGAGCATCCTAACAATCATTATTTTAAACTCTGCATCTGGTAATTTGGTTATATCTGATTCACTTAGGTCCTTTTCTGGGGATTTCTCTTGGTTTATTTGTGTTGTATTTCTCTGCCTCCGCATTTTCTCTTCATGGGAGTGGCTGTGATCACGTGCTCGGGTGCACAAGCGTTGGTGGCCTTGGCCTTTGCCCCGCCCCCGTGTGTGATGTTATGCTCTGTCCTGAGGACACTGGCGAGCACCTTTGCTCAGCTGCAGGTCTCCGCCTGTTTCCGGGCTTTCGCCCTGCCCTTGCAGGAGGAGCCCACTCGAGGAACGGCTGCTAGCCTTGGCTCTACCGCCAGGCTGGACTGCGTGCCCAAGCTCAGCTCAGTAGCGGAACTCTGCCTCTTCTGGGCTTTTGGCTCCACCCCCGCGGGAGGAGCCGGCTACCAAGTCAGACCGCAAGCCTGGGTTGCGGGGCAAGGCTGTGCTCCTCTGCCCTTGCTCAGGGGCTGGTCTCCAACCTTTCTGGGGTTCCCACCCTTCTCCTGGAGGCTGGATTACAGGCTGCCGTTAGCTGAGCTTGACCGCTTTTGCACGCCCCCTTCTCCCCAGCTGGGCAAGATTGAGCTCACACCTGAGCCCAGTGGTGGCCAGCTGGCTTCTGCCCCTGCCCGCAGAACCATGCTTTTGTCTCCTGCTGCCACCTGCCCTCCGGTGAGCCCTCAGCCGCGTGGGTGGGGGCGTTGCAGCTTGGACCCTAAGACTCACTACTGTAGACCCGAAAGCTCCCTCCTTCTATGCGACTCTGCTCTGAATGCTGCGGGGGAGCTTGTTTGGCTGCTCTCCTGCTTCCCTTTGCTGGTATTACTGTTTCCGGGGGAAATATTCACTTCAGCTTTGGGGAGTGACTCGTCCCAGGGGTTAGGGTGGCTATCTCCCAAAATGTTTCTCCCTGTGCCTCCTAGATTACACTGTCTTCCTGTTACTCTGGTCCTCTCCTCTCTCCCCCCTCCCCCGTCCCCAGGAGCCCCGGGTGAGTGGTTGTGAGAGAGATGTTTTGCACGGTCCCTTTAAGAAGGATCCTGGGTCTGAGAAATCAGATTCTTTCTCAGAAACAGTATCCTGACTTACGCCTAAATACTATCCTTATGCCTCTTCTGGGCTCTGGGGCTGCAGGCTGGGGCTTTGTTCGTGGGGCTCAGGACCCTCTCCCCTCTGCTAAACTCACTTCCTGCCACGCGAGTCTCTCCCTGCTGCCGTTCGCTCCGGGGAGCTGGGCAGCCCTCTCCGCATTTCCTCTTTTCCTACCAGTCTCGGTGTGGCTTCTTCAGTGTTCCTTGGTTGAAGAGTCCTCTTAGTTTCTCTCCTTTCTTAATTACTGCTGCATCTCTAGCTCTGTCCTAAGCCTGCTCTGACTTAATCAAGAAGTCTGGAAGAATCCCATCAGAAGTCAAACTAGTGGAACTCACTAGGCACTTTTGCTAATAGTGTTAATTTGTTTTTCTAACACATCAAAATACAGCCCTATGTAGACACTAACTTTGTAGAGATAATTGCCTCTTCATGAACAGACCTGTATCACTGACTTATTTGGCAAAGTATCCTGGGTGTAGTTAAATATTTGATCATTTTCAGATAAGGAAACCACGAAGTCACCAGAATTTTTTTTTCCCTGGCCACTTGGGGCAATACTCTGTTTACCAGAATTATTGCAAAATCACTATGTTGGGTATCAACACAGTGAAAATAGTTCTTGAAGAAGATGATCCAGACATTAGCTCCTTTTTGTCACAAATGGATTTAGACTATTCTTGGGTGGGAGTATAACACTGAACTGAATGACAGCTAGGCTTGAAGAAAGCTGTCTGAGAGTAAAATGCAACTTTACTGACAAAGAAAACATCTAAGATGTCAAAAGAAGAAAGCATAGATTCCCAAACAGAAATCCACCCAAATCCTTCAAAATCCTGGAACTGAAGAGAGGAGCTAAGGAGTTTTCTACTACTCCCAAGGCTTTTGAAAGGCACATTTGAAGCAACAGGTATGTTCCTGTTGAATGTATTTTCTTTCTCTAAGTTGTGTGTGTCAACTGTCTTCTACCTCAATAGTTTACTCCATCTGCACATACCAGGGCCGTTTCAACTGTGTTACCACGTTACAGACGTGAGGCCTTTCGAATTCACGGCATTCATTTGTCCTCTGGCAATGACATCCAAGCCATATATCAGAGTCAAACTTCAGATGCTGAGAAAAGAGCTATTTAGAAAACCCAACTCTTTCCTGTGAGGTTTAAAACTACATTTGTCAAAACTAAGAAAATGTCCACTGTGTGTATCCAAAAATGGGGAGGGTCAGTGGGGACTCAGGCAGCAGCTCAGTTTTTCCTTTTCTACCACTGACCGCTCCTCCACCTTGTCTCTCCCCGCAACCCCACAGCCTAGACCGCCTCCGGTGTGCAGCCTTCACTATGTCACTTCTTGGTCTCCCCACAAGTCAGACACTGATACAGAGAGGTCTTTGCTCAGTCACTTGAACTGAAATCAGGGTCACCTTTTCAGGGGATGCAGGGTGGCTTTATTTCCTCAGCTTGCCTCCCTTCCTGGGAGCCCCTCATTCTCCCTTGTGTCAAGGCCCTACTTGGAAAGGCCTAGTTGTGTCCCCACCTTCTCCAGGAAGTCTCTTTAGCATGCTGAGATTCTGAAATCCCAGAGCCCCTCTAATCTGAACTGCTCATCCTGGTGCCAGAGCAGAAGAGACCCTATGACTTATCTGTTCCCTGCTTTTTGCCTCTGTCTTACTATTTGAAGAACACATGGAATTCTTATGGCTCATTGGCCTGGTGAAGTTCTTCAAATTCCCGAAACCAAACTCATAAACTCTCCTTTTCCCTGAGACCTCAGTACTAGAGTAGACTAGAAGTAAAATGATGCACCATGAAGTCCAACAGGTACCAGGTGGTCTCCAGTTTAACAGTAGCCAAGGTCCCGAGACCAGTCAACTGTTGACTCTAACTTTAGTTCCCTCGTGATGAGTAATTACAGGCCCTATGCTATAAAATCTATTTTTAAGATAAGACATACACACTGAATATAGTAAAATGTTAACTGCTATTATTTCTCCTTCCTTCTACTCACCACTCCCTACCACTTTCCTCACCTATACTGACCGAAAGGACAGACTCCACTTCTACTTTGGTTTCACCATTTAAGGCCATGACGCAACACTCCACTAGGCTGTATCACTAAGCATACCATGGGCACGGCCTGTCTCCAGCCCTCCTGGCGCCTCCTCTATGCCTCCTCCTGCCTATGCATGGTGTGGACTGGAACGATTGAATGACTGACTGAATGAATGAAAAGAATAAATGAATTAGTAATTCTCAATGACTTTCTTTTTCTTTTTAAAATTTTATTTAACTCAATGTATCTAAAATATTATTATACTAATATGTCATCCATATAAAAATTGAGATTATTTTACATTCTCTTTTTTGTATTAGGTTATTTGAAATCTGGAGAGTATTTCACACTTCAAGCACAGATCAATTCACACCAGCGACACGGAGTACTCAACAGCCGCTTGTAACAGGGCCGCTGCACTAAACAGCACAGCCAGACCCTTGCTGCCTGGGGCATAGGCGTCACTTGGGAGCATGTTAGAAATGCAGAATCTCAGGTTCTTCCCCAGACCAACTGTCTCAGAAACTGCAGATTAATGAGATTCCAGGGGATTTAAATGAACATTAGTTTGAGAAAAATGGGTTCAGTTCTGTCTAAAAACACTTCTGTGGCTTCCTATTGCCCTCATGATAAATGCCCAGCTAGTAACCTTGCAATCATTCATTCATTCATTCATTCATTCATCACCTTTGCTGAGTTCCAGGCCCTGAGCTAGGTCATCTGGGGGCAGGGCAGAGATGAGGAAAGACCTGATTCCTGCCCTCAAGGAGCTCCTAGGCAATGAATAGGTAAGTACCCAAATCCCCGTTTCATTCTGTGATCAAAAAAACATGCTTGAAGTGACAGTGTGCAAGGAGTGTTACAGGAAAGTGTCCCTGTAGGGCTAGGGGCTGTTGCTATGACCATGCAGGTTCTCATTGGATTCGGGCAGATGGTAAAGGAACTGTGGAGCCAGAAAATGGTGGTGGGCCATTCCGTTTATTAAAGTCTCCTAACGGTGGACAAGAAAACAGTCAGGGAAGACTGCTTCTCTCTCACTCAGGGCTCCCAAAGCCCCGATTCATTCTCTGGACTTTTTCTCTGGACTCCTAGGCCCCCACCAGCCTCAGCACCCTCTTTCTCTCTCTCTCTATGCATTCTCTCTCTCTCTCTCTCTCTCTCTGCTCTCTCTCTCTCTCATTCTCTCTCTGCACTACTCTGCCCAGCAAAACAGGCTGGGGAATAAAACCCTTCTCTAGCAAACAATAGCAGACAATCACCCCTCCCAAGCAGGAAGGCAATTTGCAATCTGCCACCCTGAGGGCAAGCACCCCAGCCTTCCATAGACCATATACACACTGTGCTGCCCCAATACAAGCGAGCAAACCTAAAAATACATGTATTACAAACTTGTTTGCCCAACAGTCCTGCTGCTGGGCAGGGCTCACCCAGCAACACCAACCTGTTCCAAACACTTTCAGGTTTCAGAGCAAGGCAGATAAACATCTAGAGCAGGGTTATACCTACCTTTTATATCAACCTTTTTATACCTACCGCCCACTTTTGTATCTCTGTTAGTAGTAAAATTTTCTAACTGTCCACCCGTTCCACAGTAATGGTGATTTATAAAGTAGGGAAGTAACTTTACTTTATAAAATTTATAAAGCAGAGTTACAGCAAGTTAAAGCATATAATAATAATTACTTACCAAGTACTTTATGTTGGATTTTCTCTAAGTTTGGCAGAATAAATCATTATAAAATAACTTACTATAGTTAAATCTATCTTTTCATTTATACTTTGGTTGCTCCACTACCGCCCACCATAAAAGCTGAAATGCCCACTAGTGGGCGGTAGGGACCAGGTTGACTACCACTGATCTAGAGGTTAGGGTCCCAGCAAACGAGCCAGGGACAGAGCCAAGTGATAGAATTACCCACACTACACTTAGACCTGTCTGCATTTCAGAAATGAGGGGAAAAGGAACAGAGAGGAACAGGAAGGCAGCAGAATTTCTCTGTGCAACTGGTACCGGCTTGAATAGATGTTTGGCCCTTGCTTTGTCAAAGTTGCCTCTCACTTTGTCTGCTCCCATCAGTGGTCTCTGTGTTCCAAGGACAGGACTGTCAGGATAATTGGATTTGCATCACAACTCATGCAAAAAAGGTCTACTTGATGACATCTCAGTAGCCAACAACTCTTGAAATCAGGGAGATTTTTTTTTTTTAGCATCATCTCTGTTTACCAAAACGCTAAATCCTCATCCTTGAAAGTTCTATTTTTTAATTTCCCCAAACTGCATTTCTAGTTTCTAAATGCTGCTTGTCTCCGGGTGACAGTTTTGGGCATTTTCCCAAATGTCAATGATAAAAAGAATGAATGATAATGTGGGGAATTGCTTTGGAGCCATGCTTTTGAAAAGCTAAAGAGAACAAGAAATGGGACTTGTGTAGCTTCTGTTGAATTTCAATGACATGTTTCTTATTAGCAGCTTTTGTTTTCACTCAGTGGGTATTTACATTTTTGGAAAGGAGTTGTTTCTCCTAAAGAACTACTGGCTGAGCATTGAGTTAGAGCACACAGCATTTTTCTCATAGGAAGTATATTATTACCGAATCACTAAAAACACACCTGAATGGCTGACTTGGTTCCCAAAATAGCTCTTACTTGCAGGGAACATGAAGAAGTGGGTCCCATTCTTAGTTTAGGATGACACTGCCAGCATCTTTATGGGCCTCTCTCGCACTCCTTCAATCACAGTGCTCACTGCTAACAGTGTGTTTTCTAAAATGCACATCTGATCCCATATTCCCCTCCTAACGCCCTGGAACACCCTCCACCTTCACACTAACAACCACACTGCTGCCTCTACAGGCTCAGCTACCATGTGCACTTTGGGTTCCAGCCACACTGAACAAATGCTGTTACTGTTCTCAAAGGTTGCTTTCCTCTTCGAGGCCTTCAGAACTGACGTGTTACCACTGTCTTAACAGACTATGTGCCTTCCCAGCCCTCACCCAACTCACTTAGAATTCACTTAACTGCTGTCCATCATTCGGAACTTGATGTCACTTCCTCCAGGCAGTCTTCCTTACAGCCAGCCCCTGCTAGGTGAGATGCATCTCTCTGTGATCAGACATTTCAACGTACCTTTTACATGATAACCACACCATAGGTCTGTATTGTCATAACTGTTTCGTTCGTCGTTACCTATTTGCCATCTCTCAGAAGACTGCTCAGTGGAAATGGATTAATTATTCACAACTGTGTTCTGCAGAGTCTAAATGGCTCACGTACTTATTGAATGTTGCTGTACTGGTGGTATATTAGGGATAAAAGTAAGATCTCAGAAATGTTAGGATCCTAGGCTCATTTAAGATCCAGACATTTAGCTTACACCCCATTTGTACTTGATTATGTCATTAGCAGTTTCCCCCCAACAAGAACAGAAGGGTCACTGAGTAGCCCCCTAAGAAGCCTCCTGCAGGAGTCTGCCTGCAATATGCAAGCAATATATGTGAATCTTTCTATAAGTAATCACACTTTCTCAACAGTCTATCACTGCTTGCTAGAGCTTGAGCACCTAATCCATACTTATTTTTGCTACCAAGGATAAAACAAGACAAAAAAATAAGTTTAAATTACAAAGGAAGATCTTCTAGATAATGAGGCTGAGATCATAGAGAGAGTTTATATAGGGAGATGATCAAATACTGCCTTAGGCTATTGTATTTTTATCCACGGGTCCTGTAGGCAAAGGAAGTAGCCACCTGTCCTTGGCTTCCCTGATGGATTATTACCTTGCAACAAGTAAAGGCCATCACTACTGTCACAACTGGCCACCTAAGTTAAAGTTGTGATAATGTCCAGCATAATATTCCACATAAATTTAAGAATTTACCCAATAGGTTCCAATGTATTAATTTTTTTATTTCTTTTTTCTTTTATTTTTTTTCTCTGTCTTTCTCTCTTTCTTTTGAGAGAGAGGCAGGGATAGAGAGAGAGAGAGAAAGGAACATCGAGCTGCTCCTGTATGTGCCCTGACCAGGGAATCGAACCAACAACCTCCATGCTCTGAGACAACAATCCAGAGTTATCGGGCCAGAAGGCCTCCAACGTCTTCTTAATACTTGTAGGATTCAGTTTTGCTGCTCAAGATTTCTAAATATGGTCCACAGTTGGACCAGAAGAAGCTATTATGTGGCATTTATCTAAAAACATCAACTTTGCACAAGGTCATTTAGACTAACCACCATTTATTTCTCAGGAATTTTCCTGAAACTAGCAATAATCATAAAATAATAATTTATTGCAAACATAACCAATTCAAGAAAGATAATTAGCATGAAAAATTATAGTAGAAAAATATTAGCTGTCCATAAAACATATGTCTAAATGCTTACTGCTCTCTTTGGAGGAGATTAGTTACATATGGTTTATATGGCATGCTTCTTCCAGATGTGAATACTTAAAAAAAAATGAAGAGTATTATTAATCTTTTTATGAAGAACAAAAGAATTAATTGAGAGCCTCATTATCAGAGATGATTGAGGGTTTAGAGGATAATGGCATTTTATTTCAAAAGTTCATCAAACAGAGGATTTTAATTGTGAGGCTTGACTAATCATGACCACTTTGATTCTTCATAATTATGTATCAGGATGCAAGTTTTTAATGAGTCTTCTTGAAATTAAGTGTACATTCTGCCTTGTGCATTTGATAGAGAAAAAAACGCTCCAAGTTCTAATGTCTGAAAATGTCAAAAACCTACTTCTAAGCCTATGTGTTCTAAAAATACATTCTAAGAATTTAGATTAGAAGTAGATGAGCTGAGAAACAGGACTGAGTACTTTTCAGCTATTGAGAGGGAACAGTCATGGGGCCAACTAAATAATTCACTAACAAAAGAAATCAACACGTGTTGTTCAAGGAATGGCCTTCTAACTCCGAGCCCAAGGGTTGCGGTACATGCCATCCACTAGTGAGAACCATTAAGAAAATATTCTGCTGCAAGTTTTCTATTCCTCAAGCTCTCCATAAGAGAAGACTTAGAAGAGCAAGCAAGTTCTCATTTCAGAATATTAAGTAGGTGGCATTCACGGCTCCATGACTGGTATCTAACATCTGTGATAGGTGCATAAAACGTTCCCATATAGAAGTTTCTCCTGGGCTTGTGTAACCTTCAAAGCTGGAGCTACATGAGAAAGACACTGATTTCCCACAAATTAATGATCTCTTATAAACCCCTCCCCCAGTCTTCACTTTGTAACTTCAGATGTAACTATGATTAGTAGGGAAACTGGTGTGCTATTAGGAAAGTTTTCTTTTACAGGAGGCATTTCTACAGTGGGACTCAGGGAGTGAAGTTCTCTTTTTTCACATAAAGAAAGAGAAGCTCAAAGAGAGTACAAAGAACCAGAGAGCTATAGCGCCCCCCCCCCACCTTCCTCCAAGGTTCCACCAGCTCCCCAAGTACAAGGCAAGGCTGGTCTTACTGTTTTTTGCTCTACTGCGCCTCACAGATGTGATCTTTACAAATTAAAGCAAGACCCTCTACCATCAAAAAATGACGACTCGTTTTACTGTGGTGATCTGGAAGTGAGCCCACGAGACGGCTGAGGTCTGCTTTTACAATCAGCATTTCAGTAGTGGGAGATAATCCTGATCAACCACACTGCCAACCAACTGTAAACCAGTCAAACATCAGAAGAATATTAGAGCATATTTAGGGGCCAGGTGGATCCTGAGACACTTTCTGGAGAATACTTTTACTTTCCCATGAAACTTTTACTGGGATGTCCCTAAAATGACAGCTTTTCTGGAACCTTGTTTTCCAGAACTGAAGACAGAGAAGAATTTGACATCATGCAACACATGATTTCCTTAAAACAGCCAACACCCCTCTGAGGTAATCAAAGAACTCAAGATACAAAGATCCTAGGTAGGCAAAATAGGCTCTGTTAGCTAACACTTGAAGCAAATCATCCCAAGGGCTGAAACAAGAGAATATCAACTGAGAATATCAAGAGATTATGCAAGAGGAAGAAAATGCAAGGAGGTCCAAACACTAGTTGCCTGAACTATGTCTGCATGGGATGAATCAAGGCTTGGTTTAAGCTGTCTAAGGAAGATGCATCTTTCACTCCATCCCTGTTTTTGGCTATGGGTGCCAGAGCAAACAGAGGTACGTACCAGGATTTGGGTGTGGATGGTTAAATACTTTTTTTTTCCTTTTTTTATTTTTTTTTTAGAGAGAGAGAGAGGAAGGGAGAGAGATGAGAAGCATCAACTCATAGTTGTGGCACCTTAGTTGTTCATTGATTGCTTTCTCATATGTGCCCTGAAGGAGGGGGGGAGGACTTCAGCCAAGCCAGTGACCCCTTGCTCAAGCCAGTGACCTTGGGCTCAAGCCAGCAACCTTGGGCTTCAAGCCATTGATCTTTGGGCACAGCCAGAAAACATGGGGTCCTGCCTATGAACTCAAGCTCAAGCTTGCTCAAGCTGGCAACCCGCACTCAAGCTGCTGAGCCTGTGCTCAAGACAGATGAACTCACACTCAAGCCAAAGACCTTGGGGTTTCAAACCTGGGTCCTCCTATCACAAGCTGATGCTTTATCCACTGCACCACCACCTAGTCAGGGATAGATTGCTAAATACTGTTAATAGGTGGAGGGTATTAGCCCAAACTGAATTGGACAATAAAATGAACATTGAGTGGAGCCTTCCATTAACCTAGATCCAGTGCTTCTGTGAAAACCGGGAAAGGCACACATCCACTGCTGGAGAATCCACCCTTGCCAAGCTGAGGAAGTGCAATATGGCCTTGCTCAGAAAATATGGTGTGCGGTAAATTTAGATGCATGGGCTCAGTGCTGAGAGCGCAGTTAAAATCAAGAAAAACAGATGCATACTAGTCTGTGCAGTGACTGGTCCTCAGCAAGAGGAGAGACAGGCAAAGCCAACAGTTCATATTTGACTTGAGAATGTAGCATTTTTATGTTGAGTCTTACAAGTTGGCAGTCTCTTTGCTCCCTATAAGTTATGGTGACTCACCCATACATGCATGGACATTCCTGTTATCAGCAAGCTATAAAAAAAGTCTCTGTTCACTCTTCCACCTTCCCATCCCAGCCTTCACCCACCCACCCACCCACCCATTTACAGGCTTTGGTCTTGGCCTGGTCACTCTTGGATCCATCTCTCCCATTTCTGCTAGGTTCTGCACCTCTGGTAAGTATGAACTATCTCTGCACCTTTTGTTTGACTCCCTGTGGCTTCATGGCTTTGTCTTCTGACCCTTTTCTCTTTCTTGCCTTAAACTTCATGCTCTAGCTCTGACCCCACAGAAGTCATCCTTTCTAATTATATTCTACTCTGACTGACCATGACTGAGTTGGTGTTCTCTTAATATCCAACTTGACGAAGGAGACAGTCCTTGTCCTGGCATGCATAAAGTAGACACAATTTTGTTGAAATATTGCTAAATAAATTGGGCATCTGAATATTGCCAATGGTCATTTCTAGATTGCTGGTTGATCTCAGACTTCTGGATTTACCTCATTTCTTGAGCCTCAATTATGGCTTTATTAATCAATCTATCTCAAAAACATATTAGCTGCATGGTTAAGCCTATGATGAGGACAATTTATCCATTGGTGAATGAGAACTGATTGAATTAGCTAAAGATGGTTGAACTAATTCAGCTGAAAAAAACAGGAGCCTTAATCATTTGGAGTTATTTTGTCATCCCCTGAACAATGCACTGAACCTTCTAGGCCAAGATCTTATCAGTGCCACCAATGTGATTGAGCACCAAAAAGCTGTTCTTTATTGAACAGGCAATATGCTACACGTGCCTTAACAGAGAAACCTCACTACTGAAAGATAAGCCTTATTTTGCCCACTTTACAGATGAAAAAACTGAGGCAAACACATGAAGTGACTTGTTGTAATGCTGGTGGCCGAGGCCAGGCAGGTCCACATTGGATGTGGGCAGACAGTAGAGAAACTGTGGAGCCAGAAAGTGTTGGGCCATTCTGTTTAATAGAAGTCTCACAACGGCAGAGGAGCACACAGGTGGGGGAAAACTGCTTCTCAGGCAAAGAAACAGCAAAAATAGCCCCTCACAGTGGTGGGCAGGCAATCCGCCATCCACCACCCGCAATCCCCCTTGAGCACAAACACCCATAGCCTCACACAGGCTATACACACGTGGTCTTTCCACATGGTCATGCACCAATCAGGCAAAGTTCTGGCAGCCAATGTACAAGTGAGCAAGCCTGACACAGCTGCTTCCCCACACTTGGCCAATATAACTAGGTTGGTAGATGCTGGACCCTGAATTCAAGCTCAGGTCCAGATATTCCCAAGACCACATTCTCATTGTATTTCCACTTAGATTCCCTGTTGTGGTCAGGCCCAGGGCAGGGACCCAAATTTCAGATCTAACAAATCAGAACCTAGGTCCCAAGGAATTCACAGCCGCAGTTAGAGGAGGCACCTGGCCAAAAAGTGGCAGAAAAACAAGTCATAAGGTATGAGGGGATCCACTGTGGGGAAGAAACTCAGGGACCTCATGCACCCATTCTGGTCTCCTGGTTTCTTTCTATTCTGTCAGTGGAAGCCCGGGGATCCCTTGCAGGGCAGCTGCCTGAAGCCACACTGTCCCCCATGGTGGTTTCCCTGTGTGCCTTTGCCTGGCTCTCTGCTTGCTGCAGCTGTCACAGGTGTGTGTGAGATCACATCACCCCTCTGAATCCTGACCTCCTGCAGCCCTCAAGAACAGCCAGTGGCAGGGACTGCCCCAGTCAGCCCTCACACCTAGGTTCCTGGGCTGTCGGATCAGCATGGTTCTTAAAGTCCCAGATGCGTGCTTGCTTACTTTTCTTGCTCTTTTTACACTCCCCCACCATGAGCCTGGGCAAGTTTCAATAACCCTAGTTCCACCCGTATCAAGGGTGCTCAGGAGCCGTGGGTCTTCCAGTCAACAAGAAAATTTGATTGCCATGGAGGGAGCGAGGAGAGGGCAGTGGTAAGAGGGACTTTAAAGAAATCAGCCAGACCCTTTCCCTTAGGGCTTGAAGGGAAGACACCATCACTTAGTTCATGAAGGACACAGGCCGAGCAGAACTGCATGTTAGAATGGCTGGAAGTGATTGGATGATAACAACGACCATTTCTCCGTGAATATCAACTATGTGCCACCCACTGGGTTAACCTCAGTCCTCATGGGGACACTGGTAGGTATTTCCTCCCCATGCTCTCAGATGAGGAAACTGAGTCTGAGATGGATAAGCCTCAGAGATAGTTTATATGTGGCAAAGTTGGATTTCAGAACTAGGTCCACTAGGCCTTGCTCATGTTGGTCCTGCTGCACCCTGCTGCCCAAGGGAAGGCACAGAGCTGGCCTGCACATCGGGCGGGCTTTACAGGGGGTGGAGGGACGGCAGGACACTGGGCCGGGCAGGGGGCTGTCCTGAGGCAGGCAGACAGGCACCTGGGCTTCTGCAGGGGGCACAGCTGCTGAGGAGGAGAGCAGGGGGGCTGTCCTTGGAATCACACCAGCCCTCATCCCCGAACAGCCCTGCTGCCCTTGTCCTTGTGCGTAGGAGACGAGGGGACACGCAGGCCTGACCTCTGGTGAGCACAGCATCTGGCTAGACAGGGCTCAAGCTGAGGCACAAAAGGATGAATTGCCTGGACCCGAAGGCAGAGCAATAAGTAAAATCCAGTTCTAATTTTCATCCACTGGAACCCAGACCTAATCAAACGCCCACAATAGTTTTACAGAGCATGTTAGTTACAATCCAGAGCTAATTAAAACTTTCCATAAGATGATTCTTTAAAATTTAAGGGGCCTTGAATGCTAACTGCCCAGACTTGTCTCTAACTGTGGAATTATTATTAACACATTAGCACAGCAATCCCAGCTGTGGAATTTGCTTGGCAATTTCAAAATAATGATGTTTTCAGTGTTTCCAGCTGAAATAATGCACTCCTTTCAATTCTGACCCAGCAGGTCATGTCTTCCTCCCTCCTCCACTCTCCCCCAGTGTTGATGTCTTCCTTCTGGGGCCATCATTTTCTCGCAGCTTTGTATGTTGATCTTTCCTTGACAGCAGAGACTGTCATGTGGGACACAATGTGAGAGGGAAAGGTGTGGATGTGAGAAATGAGCACAGCTTGTCCCAGGTCTAGTGCTGTCCTCCCTGGTTCTAGGACTTTAGACCAAGATATTATGATATTGTTACCTTCAACAATAATTGTTAGCATTTGTTGAGCACTTACTATGTGCCAAGCACAATTTATATATATTATATAAATTCCCCTAACCAGCCTTATTTTTATTCTGTTCAACAAGTAGCAATAAGCCCTGGCTGGTGGCTCAGTGGCTAGAGCATCAGCCTTGCATATGGATGTCCTAGGTTCAATTCCTGGTCAGGGCACACAGGAGAAGTGACCATTTGCTTCTCTTCCCCTTCTCTTCCTCTTCCTCTCCTGCACCCACTGGCTCTGTTGGTTCAAGCGATGGCCCCAGGCACTGAGGATAGCTCAATTGGTCCCAGTATGTCAGACTCAGGCACTAAAAATAGCTCAGTTGATTTGAGCATTGCCCTAAAACGGGGGTTGTTGGGTGGATCCTGTCTCACTATCTCCCCTCCTCTCACTGAAAAAAAAAAAAAGAAAAGAAAAGCAGTTTTAAAATTCTTGCTATAGTGCACTATACACCAGGCACTGTTGGGTCTTATGTACATTAAATCCTCATTACAACCTTGATGAGGTAGGTACTATCATTATGCCCATTTACAGGTGAGTAAGACTAGACTCAAGTGGAAGGCATACCGCTCGAGTTAGGTAGAACTTGAGTATTCCCAGGACTTGGCCCAGGCACTCGTGCTTGGAACCCACACTCCTCACCTCAGCCCCGCTGGTGCAGTCAGCAACTGTATCAGTGATTTTCAACCTTTTTCATCTCATTACATATACAAATTAATTACTAAAATTTTGTAGCACTTCAAAAAAACATAGTATTTCCAATCTGACCAAAAAAAAGGTATAATTCACTCACACTAGACAGGTATTGTTGTATTGGCTGTCATCAATTTTTTATTTGACCAGCTAAGGGAAAAGAGGTCAGTGTCCCTGACTAAATAGCCAGGTATTGCATGTTTTAAAAGTTCTTGCAGCACAACTGTTGAATCACTGAAGCATACTGATGCTAGGAACCAGAGTTATACCATTCCTATTTACACAGTATTGGTTCCCACTGTTACCAGAGGGGGACCTGGCCCTTAGGGGTCTGCCTCAGGCCTGCCCCTAGTGTGTGGGTTCTTGACTTCGTCCAGGAACCATTTCACAACAAAAGTCCAGGTGATTTTGAGAGTGTGTTTATTAAGGCTGGGGATAGTGAAACAAGGAAGGGCCGAGACTAGAAGCAACAGGAGAACCTAGCTAGGCAGGGCTGCTCTGGCTCATTGCGAAGCCAGAGGGAAGGGGGCTTGGAGACAGGTTCAGGGGGTGAGCCTGGGACGAGCTGCAGCTACCCACTGCTCCCCTGGATGCAAGTCTCATGGGAACCCTTCGAGTTTAGGAGATGCTCGCCTGTGAGGGAAGGAGAGGGGGATGGAGAAAGAAAAGAAGGGCGAGGGGGTGCTCCTAGGAAGGAGGATGACCACTGGGCCCTTTGTTTTGAGGGTTCTAAAGACTGGGAGTTTAGGGGAGGATCTCAATAGAATATTCATCAGCTTGTCCAGGTGTGGTGTGCCCTTTCAGGATGGTGGCCTTTACTGTTGGGTCAGCCCTAGGGCAGGGGATCATTAATCACTGAAGCTGGTCCTGGAGTCACCCACATGGTTTTGCTACTCTCCTGGGCCTGGAACTAAAATACAATGGAGGCCTAGATGTTAAGGCCTAGATGTTATTTCCAGGGAGGTGACCTTCAGGATCCGGCTGTAAAGTGCTTGGCTGGTTTGCTCAGCTGTCTCAGTTTCCCCATTCTAATTGCCAAGAAATTTCCCTACTTCTTACTATCCTGCCTCATCACTACAACAGAAGAGACACAGATATGGAATACACAAAGAAGAGTAAGAATTCTGTGGTGTTGGACTGAGTTAGAGATATTAGTATAAACATTATTTGTAAATATGTTCTAGCTTCGTTCGCAGAAAGGAGCTGGGTGCGATGACACTCCAACAACAGTGGGCACACTTAGTGCTGAAATCTCAATTTCTAAATACCATATAGCACTGAAAGAAACCTGGGGTCTTTGAGAAGTGGCTGATTCTTAGTCTTCTATATTGAAATAACAAGGCAAACCTAGAACATCTCACTGTAATGGAAAATGAGAATTTGTTCAAAGAGCGTATCAAAAGGATACAAAAGACTAGCTTTAAGGGATACTCACTGACCAAATTAGAGTATACTTGAGTATAAAAATGAAAAACAACAGAAACAGATGACATATTTAATTTAAAAGGGGCCATGAGTCCATGCTGATATCTGTAACTATAGACACCAGAAGCTTTATTTTTTTATTTTTATTTTTTATTCATTTTAGAGAGGAGAGAGAGAGAGAAGAGAGACAGAGAGAGAGAAGGGGGGGAGGAGCTGGAAGCATCAACTCCCATATGTGCCTTGACCAGGCAAGCCCAGGGTTTCGAACCGGCAACCTCAGCATTTCCAGGTCGATGCTTTATCCACTGCGCCACCACAGGTCAGGCAACACCAGAAACTTTAAATGTCCTACAATGTCCAGTAGGTACACACACATACATACATATATACACACATACATAGATTCTGGTCTTAGATTATATATACAGAGGGGATAATGAAGCTCTATTTATAGAAAAAGGCCAAGTAATAAACACAGAAGAGATGATAGAAGAGTCCCCACCAGTCTACAGCCAAAGCATAACAATAGATTCAGTGAGTCAACGGATGTTTAAACTAGTAAGAGAAAGAATGTTGGGGAATCAAAGGCACTACATCTCAAAACATTTCCCTACCAATTACTTAGCAGTTAGAAATTTGAAGTAATTCCTTTATAATGAAAAAATCTGATGTACACCACCTTAAACAGGTGATCAAATTTCATGTCACCAACAGAGAGGAAAACTGAAATACCCTGTTCCCTCAAGCAATTGTTTAAAACAGGGGTCCCCAAACTATGGCCATTTATCCGGCCCCCATTGCACTTCTGGAAGGGGCACCTCTTTCATTGGTGGTCAGTGAGAGGAGCATAGTTCCCATTGAAATACTGATCAGTTTGTTGATTTAAATTTACTTGGTCTTTATTTTAAATATTGTATTTGTTTCCGTTTTGTTTTTTTACTTTAAAATAAGATATGTGCAGTGTGCATAGGGATTTATTCATAGTTTTTTTATAGCCCGGCCCTCCAACAGTCTGAGGGACAGTGAACTGGCCCCCTGTGTAAAAAGTTTGAGGACTCCTGGTTTAAAAGGACACAACATCACCAATGTAGTATACCTACTTGTGATAGTTAACTGAACAGAATGCAATCACAAAAATCCAAACTAAGGAAAGAAAAAAAATGCTCTGAATTCTTTTTTTTTTTTAATTTTTCTTAATTTTAATGGGGTGACATCAATAAATCAGGGTACATATATTCAAAGAAAACATGTCCAGGTTATCTTGTCATTCACTTCTGTTGCATACCCATCACCCAAAGTCAGATTGTCCTCCATCACCTTCTATCTAGTTTTCTTTGTGCCCTCCCCCTCCCCCACTCCCTCCTTCCCTTCCCCCGCCCCCCATAACCACCACTCTCTTCTCCATGTTTCTTAGTCTCATTTTTATGTCCCACCAAAGTATGGAATCCTGCAGTTCTTGTTTTTTTCTGATTTACTTATTTCACTCCGTATACTGTTACACTATCCCACCATTTTGTTGTAAGTGATCCGATGTCATCATTTCTTATGGCTGAATAGTATACCATGGTGTATATGTGCCCCATCTTCTTTATCCAGTCTTCTATATTTTCTTACAGTGATTAAAGCCTTTAAGCAAACTCTTGGCCAATACAGCAAGAATCCATAAAAGAGTAGTGTCCTTAACATGTTCACCAAGTCCAAGTTGGCCCCAACACCATGCCAAATCCCTAAAAAATGCAATCCAACCCCAGTTCAGTCTGTTAGGAGCTGTCACAAGGAGCAGGAGTCCAGGAAAAGTCCACATCCAGGAAAAGTCCGCATGGCACTGGAATTGTTGTCACAATTCTATACTTTGCAGCTCACGTCCAAGTCCCAATGACCACTGCTTCTAGCTAGTAATGATTCAGGTAGACTGGAAAAGCCATCTGCAGCATGTGTGAAGATGGAGCTTCTGTTCTCCTCTGCCTGGAGCGATGAGACCAGGTTGCTTTTCCCTGGAGCTCTGTAACTGTGGCTTGGTAAAGAGAACCTTGGGGTACACTGAACTGAGTGACAAAGGTAGATTCATAATAGAAGTTGGCAAAAGGGGGAAAGAAAGCTCTAAATTAGGAGCAGGTCCCAGCCTGAAATATGAGTGGGGCATTGAGGTAAGAGGAATAAAATAAGCACTATATATTAAACAAAGCAGCAGAAAATAGAACTATCAACACCCACAACAGAGATCTTTGATGGAAGAATAAAAAACCTGACTATTCAGGCAAGACATAGTTAAGTGGCCCTTGTGCAAATGAGATCAGTTTACCTGCTTCTTGGAAGAAATACCCTAGGCTCATCCACAGTGTCATAAATGGGGCCAATGGCCCTGGGCTCCTTCAGCGTTCAGTGGCAAACCCCAGCATTCTGGGCAAGGTTAGGTCATAGGTAGCTGGAGCAGGGCTGGAAGAGACTGAACCCTCCCATAGAGGAGCGAGGGGGAAGCCTACCTTCCAGTGTCCCTGTTTCCTCATAGCAGAGGCATATAAGTCTGGCAGGCTTTAGCTCAATGCCCTTCCTTTCCACTATTGAAGCAGGACCCAGATGGCATCCTAGGAGACCCCTTTGGGGCATTGGAGCCTTTAAGGGTGTATCCTAAAAGCTGGTAGTTCCCCTGATCTCTACTGGGCTTTTTCTGCCTCTTGGTATCTTAAAAGCCATGCTCAGAAGATCTCGTTGAGGGATTTGAAGATCCCCACCCGCCTATATAAGTCTTTTCCATATATCTGGAGCTATTTGGAAAAAGACAAAACAGTGTTATTAGCTGGATCAAATAAAGAAGGTAGTAGTTTGCAGGAGAAAAAGATTTGTTCATCAGCATTCAAAAGAAATTTAAAATTTTTTTAAGTAAAAAGCATGATATGGTAGACCCATAGGAGTTCTAGGATATGACTCCCCCCTTTTAAATTTTTTTAAAGTTGACCTTAAAATATTTGCTGGGTACACTTTAATAATACCTTGACTTTAAAGATTGTAAGAAATACACATAATTCAAAAGGCTTGACAAAATACAGTAAATGCTTTTGCTCCATATGCAGGATCATTGTCAGTTTAACCAGTTTAGGAAATCCAATAATAGAACAATGCATACAGACAACGAGCTATAACATGCTTAGCAGCCTCTCCTGTTCTGACAGAGGTTACTATAAATCCAGAATATGTATCCACTGTAACGTGGACATAGGATTGTTTGCCAAATGAAGGTATATGAGTAACATCCATTTGCCAAAGTTGTCCTGGTAGGGGTCCTTGAGGGTTAATTTCAAATGAAGGGGCAGATTGTAGTATAGGACCCCTTGGACAGGATTTCCCAATCTGCCATGCTGCTTCCCGAGAAAGTTGAAACTGTTTACACAGGGCTGCAGCGTTCTGGTGATGAATAGTATGAGACTGACTTGCTCAATCTGTCATGGTTGCTCCAAATAATTTTCTTTTGGGTAGCTTGATCAACAGGGCATTCCTAGGCCCTGGCCAGTTGGCTCAGTGGTAGAGCATTGGCCTGGCATGCAGGGGTCCCGGGTTTGATTCCAGGTGCTCTGAATTCTTAAAAAATGTTAATGTCGCCTGACCTGTGGTGGCACAGTGAGATAAAGCTAGGCTGAGGTACGCTGAGGTCGCCTGTTTGATACCCTGGGCTTGCCTGGTCAAGGCACATATGGAAGTTGATGCTTCCTGCTCCTCCCCTTTCTCTCTCTCTCTCTCTCTCTCCTCTCTGAAAATTGAATAAATAAAATCTTTAAAAAAGATGTTAATGTCATAAAAGAGAGTTTTGGCAACTATGCTAGATTGAAGAAAACTAAAGACACATGCTAATTAAATGTGAGTCATTATCTCTGAAAATATGAATCAAAACATTGCAATAAATGACCTTTTAAGAATAATGGGAAAATATTAAATAAATTGGATATTAGATAATCATAATGAACCTAAATTAAAATTTCTGAGTGTGATTACTGTATTGTAATTTTTCAGGAGGATTTCTGTTCTTAGGAGATACATACAAAAGCATTAAGATGGCTGCAATAAACTCTCACATGGGTCAAGAAAAGAGAAGTGTCTGTACAGAGAGAAAGATAAGGTAAATGACCAAAAAAAGCAATTTATAAATAAATTTGTTTACCTTAATAGAAAAAAAAACAAACATGTTAGCAAATGAGAAAAGTATGTTTTCCAGGTTGGGCCATCTGGTAGAGCATCCAGACATAATACGACACAGATATGAGCAATTCACTTATGAATTTGTAGTTGCTTCAAATTAGGTGAACTGATGTCTGACCATCTCTATGGCTGAAGAGTAAAATCTTATGCTATATGCTCACAGCCTTCTTTGTTCAATGAGAGAAAAGTAGGGCACAGCTGAAAATCCTTCTCAGACTAAAAATCAAAATCCTGAATCTGCATCTAACTTATGAATTATTCCTTGTCTCGCTCTGCCAAGGTCTTCTGGTTTCAGCTCCCACATGGAGAAAGTTTGGAAGCCATCACGGCCATCCTTTTAACAACAACAACAACAACAACAACAACAACAACGAAAGCTGAACAAGCTGAAAATCAACAACTTTTCTTGGACTCAGCAGGGAACTGAGGTTGCAGGGCAAATCACCACCCCCAAATCCGGACAGGTGAGTCAGAGAATTATACCAGGATCCTGTTTCCCTGGAGCTGAAGGCCCTGGAGCCACAAACTGGCAGGGACATTTAAATGTGAATTTTGAGGAATTGCTGGAGACTGAATGTGGACTCTCAGGACAGTGGGAAGGCCCTGAGGGCTGCACTCTGGAAAGACTATCCATTTGTGGGTTTCAACTTCAGGTAGCCACAAGGTTCTCACAGTGAAAGCAAAAAAAAAAAAAAAAAAAATCACCTTTTGGTTCTGGCAGGAGGAGGGGAAAAGGGAAAAGTAAACACTTTGAAACACCCTGGGAAGCATTCTTTATAACAAAGACTTATCTCCAGTGGGAAAAGACTATCAGAGGCTTAACTCACCTAGGTGGTGGGTAGAAAGGCAATTACCCAACTGCAGCCTTCTTCAGCCTTGCTCTCATCTAAGGAGGTGAGAGGGGAAGTTAGGAAACGTATGTGAGAGTCAAAGCCCAGGGAGACAAGTCCACTAAAAGACTGAGACCTAATCACAAGATGATTGAACATTTTCTCTCCCCTAGTCCTCACCACCACATCAACAGTGCTCCAGTATAATAACAGTGGAATCCAACTCACAGTTGTAAGGCACAGACTCTATATAAGAAGGAGTTCTTAGGAAACCCCAAAGACACCAGGTTTTGGGGAGGGGTGGAAAAAAGACACTAGAGGAATTTGAAGCCCCTGCCACCCACAGCTACATCAAACATTGAACACATCCTGACTCATAGCCAGATGAATATAAAACCTCACAAGCCTATTTACCTCAGTTTCTGTAATATGATACATATCAGGTATCATGTACAACTTTCAATAAAAATTACAAGTCACATTAGAAGTAAAAAAAAAAATCAGCTTGAAGAAATAAAGCAAGCATCTAAATCAGATTCAAATCTGGCACTGATTTTGGAATTATCTGACTGGGAATTTAACATAATCAGCAGAATACACATTCTTTTTTTTTTTTTTTTTTTTTTTAGAGAGGAGAGAAAGTGAGAGAGAGAGAGAAGGGGGAGGGAGGAGCAGGAAGCATCAACACCCATATGTGCCTTGACCAGGCAAGCCCAGGGTTTTGAACCGGCGACCTCAGCGTTCCAGGTCGATGCTTTATCCATTGCGCCACCACAGGCCAGGCATAATGCACATTCTTATCAAGCTCATGTGGAATATTCACCAACACAGATGTTGCAGTAATATAATGTTATAGTAATTAAATATTTATAAATATAAAAAATATGGAAAATATATAGAAATAATTAGGATATAATATTAAAAGCAATTAAGGAAATTAAATAAAATTATGCCATCTGGATGGAATTAATATAGTGTGAACAGATATGATAAGCAGACTCTGCCTTTCGCGCAGGGCTCAGTGTGTGTGAAGTTATTTATATATAGATAAGAAGTGGCTTGATGTCATAACTCTGTAAATTAACATAAACAAGAAGCTTCCCTAGAAATACCTTAAAAGTGGCTTGATGTAACATTTCAGTAGATTAACATTAAAAGGGTTCCCAGCCAGGAACTCCCAAAAAGGTGGTTTGAGGTGATAATCTTGTAGATTGACACCTGTTAGAAGGCAGTTGGCCAGAAAAGGTACTAAAACTAAGGGGCTTCCCTGCTGCAGTAATCGCCTAGACTCCAGCGTTGATGTGAACTGTCTTCATGTTGCTCTGACCAAAGACAGCCAAGAGGAGCACGCCGACAGGGGCCCCTTTAAGCTGTACCCAGGCACGCCAAAAGGATTTGTGAGTAATAAACAGCCTGTATGATTCTTGCAACTAACTTGTGTGTTGGTCGTGTCTTTCCTCTGGTGGCAGTTGGTCTTGGCATTGATAAGTAGCATCCTCATAGCCACCTCAAGAGTAGTTTCGAAGAGGCTGCCAGCCCTGCTATTAAACAGGAGTGTCTCACTGTGTGGGGAAGTGGAATTGGGGATGACTGATTGATGTAGAGCTTGGGCTCTACTGGGACAACAAGCCACAGTAGAACTCATACAAAGCACATTTCAGACTATGTTTTCAGACCAAATGAAACTAGAAATCAATAATAAAACAAGAGCTGCATGATCTCAAAATATTTGGAGATTAAACAAATCATTTCTGAATAACACATGGATCAGAGAAGTCTTGAGAGAAATTTAAAAATAATTCAAATTAAGTGAAATTATAACATCAAAATTTATAAAATATAACAAAAGCAGTTTAAAGAGGGAAAGCTACAGTATAAAATACATATATTAGAAAACAATAGATCTATAATCAATAATCTAAAGTTCTACTTTTAAAAACTAAAGAAAGAATAGTAAATCAAGCCTAAAGCAAGAAGAAAAGAAATAAAATTAGAGCAGAAATCAGTGAAATCGTACAGAGCAGGAATGGGTTATTTGATTAAACAAGCAAAACAGAAACAAAAGTTGCTAATATCATATATAAAAGAGGGGTCATCACCATGTATCTCATATATGTTGAAAGGATAACAAAGAAATACAATTAACTCTAACTGTAACTCTAAGAGAACTAAGATGAAACTAAAATTCTCGATATATACAAACTACTAAAATTCACTCATAGAGAAGTCTAAAAAACCTCTATCTATTAAAGAAATTTGATCACTATTTAATAATGTTACAAAAAATAAAGCACTGTGGACATATGTTTTCTTTGGTGAATTCTATCAAACACTTTTTTCTTTTTAAGTAAGAGAAGGGGAGACAGAGGAACAGACTCCCACATGTGCTCCAACCAGAATTCAAGCGACAACTCCTATCTGTGGATAATGCTTAAATCAACTGAGCTATCCTCAGTGCCTGAGGCCGACCACTGAGGCACTGGCTGCGGGGGGGGGGGGGGGTACAGGGAGAGAAGCAAATTGTTGCTTCTTCTGTGTGCCCTGACTGGGAATCAACATGGGACATCCACATGCTGGGCTGACACTCTGTCCACTAAGCCAACTGGCAAGGGTCACCAACCATTTAAGAGTAAAATAAAACCAACTTTTTACAATCTCTTCCAGAGGGTACACAAATGTAATAGTTAATTTTATGAGTCAATTTGGCTAGGCTGTAGTGGCCAATTGTGTGGTCAAAGACTACCTTAGATGTTACTATGAAGATATTTTAGAGATGTGATTCACATTTAAATTTACTTAGAGATTAACCTCCATAAGAGTGGGCAGACTTCATGGAGATCAGATGATGGCCTTACGAGCAAAGATGGTGACTTTCCAAAGAAGACATTTAGCCTTAAGATTGCAACACAGAACCCTGCCTGAGTTTACAGCCTGCCTGCCTTGCCCTGAAAATTCTGGACTCAGACTGCAACTGAACTCTTAACCTCAATTTCCAACCAACCAGTTTGCCCTACAGATTTTACACTTGCCAACCCCACAATTTTGTGAGCCAAATTTCTCTCTTTCTCTCATACACCAGTGCATTCTCTCAATTACAAAGAATGAGTCAAGTTTTAGATTGGGTTTGTCAATATCTATAGAATAGCTTGCCTGAATTTTGATCAATATTGCATTGAATCCTTAGAAAAAATCTTGAGAAGAATTGATATCTTAAAAAATATTGTTCCTCTTCCTCTTCCCCTTCCCCTCCCACAGAATGCTTCTTCATTAGTTAATCTTTTATTTTTTTTAGAATAGATACAGAGAACAGACTGACAGCTGCCAGAGGGAAAGGGGGTTGAGGGATGGGTGAAAAAGGTGAAGGGGATTAAGCGAAGAAAAAGATGGCTCATAAACACAGATAATAGTGTGGTGATTACAAGAGGAAAAGGGGTGGGGGAGAGAGGAGAGGGTACAGGGGGTATAAATGGTGATAGAGGGAGACTTGACTTTGGGGTAGGTAACACACAGTGTACAGATGATGTGTTATAGAATGGTACACCTGGAACCTATATAATTTTATCAACCTGTGTCACCTCAGTAAATGCAATTAAGAATAAATGTTTTTAAAAAGTTGAAAGATTCATACTACATGACTTCAAGACTTTCTATAAAGCTACAATAATCCATATACTATGGTACTGGTGGGAAAAAAGACACATAGATCCTTGGAACAGAGTAAAGAACCCTGAAATAGACCCACACATGTAATCAACTGATCTATGGATCAGAAGCAACTCCATGGAGAAAAGACAGTCATTTTAGCCAATGGAGCTAGAACAATTGGATGGATAAACGAGGGGAGGGGGAAGCTTCTAGACATAACCTTGCACCATTCACAAAAACTAAAAAGGGACTGTAGATCTAAATGTAAAATGCAAAATTATAAAACTTCTAGAAAAAAATACAGAAGAAAAATCTAGGTGGCCTTGGGTTTGATGATGAGTTTTTAGCAACAACCCAAAAAGCACAATTCATGAAAGAAAAAGAAATTGATACACTGGACTTTATTAAAACCAAAACCTCCTGTTCTGTGAAAAACAGAGACAGCTTGTGAGAAAGTGTTTGGAAAACATTTGTCTGATAGAGAAATTGTATCCAAAATACAAATACTCTTAAAACTCAACCAACAACAGGAAACAAACAACTCAATTAAAAAGTGGGCAAAAGGGGGTGGGGTGGGTAGTGGTGGGCAAACTAGGAGAAACAGGGACAGAAAGAGACTTCTCTTAGGGTGTTGAGCACATGATGCAGTGTGCAGATGTTTTATTGAGTTGTGCATCTGAAAGCTGTACAGTTTGGCAAATCAATGTCACCGCAATAAATTAAAAATAAATAAACAGAAAGGGCTAATGATCTCAACATACACCCTATCAGAGAAGTTAAACAGATGAAAAATAACCACATGAAAAAATTCTCAATACTGTTTATCATTAAATTATTTCATATTAAAACAACAATGAGACACTTTCACACTTATTAAAATGGCTAAAATCCAAAGGAAAAAGAAACAACCAACCAACTAAACCCCAAAACCTGACAACATATGTTGGCAAGGAAGCAAAGCAGTAAGAACTATGATTCATTGCTGGTGCAAATGAAAAATAGGACTGTCACTTTGGAAAAGAGTTTGGCGGTTTTTACAAAACTAAACATATTCTTACCATATAATCCAATAATCATGCTCCTAGGTATTTACCAAACTTCTTTGAAAATGTATGTCCCTGTAAGTAAATGTTTATGGCAACTTTATTGACAAAAAACAAGAAGCTGCCAAGATGTCATTCAATCAGTGAGTGGATGAACAACCAGTGGTTTGTTTGTTCAAACTGAAATATTATTCACTGATAAACGGAAAAGAATTTTCAAGCCATGAAAAGATACAGATGAACCTTAAATGCACATTGCTAAAGGAGAGAAGCCAGTCTGTAAAGACCACGTACTATGTTTCCAATAATAACATTCTGAAAGAGACAAAACTATGGAGATAGTGAACAGATCCGTGGTGGCCTGGGGCTCAGGGAGAGGGATGGAGGTTGAACCAGTGCAGCACAGGGAACCCTTGGGCAGTGCCACTGTGCTGTATGACATCGTAACGGTGGATACACGACATAACTTTCCAAACCCATAGAATTTGACAGCACAAAGAGCAACTCTTAATGTAGACAAATGAAAAAATAACTAAGCAGTCAAGGAATCTCAGGAAAGAATCCAGACTCTGCCAAGAGAATCTAACTGCATCACAAATATACATGAAACTCCCTCAGCAGAGGGGGTGGGGCAGAGAGGTGCTGACCTGGGGACTCTGGCTTCTGTTAGACTGAAGGCGGTCTAAGCACTGCACTCAGGTGGACACAATTGTTTCCTGTGGGCTCAGATGAACAATTCAGATATTGGAACTGAACTATTAAGTAATTGGATGGTAACAATGGGGAACCAGATTTCTCACTGTTTGGAGAGAATTACAGATGAGCAAGGGGAGGAGGCTGGATTAATCCACGTGGTAACATTAAAGCTGAAGGCATTAGTATGACCTCCATATTAGTACATGTACAGATGGCTAACATGTAGAAATCTTTAGAGATGTGTGTATACAGCTTAGGATACACGCATGCCTTGTTCTACTGGCTGAGATGGCCTAGCAGCAGCAGTGCCCTGGTAGCAATGAACACACCTAACACCCAGGTCTTGTTCTGAAATACCGCCCGCTCTCCATCAAAAGAACAGGACTCGTTGAAGAATGACTGATTCTAGTACTGAAGTAGTATATACTCATGATGAGCTGGGCGCATCCTGAAGTGCCGAAAAGTAAAGAAGTGCTAAAAAAATAAAACAAACAAAACCAACACTGATCGAGTACGTCAGAAAGACACAGGAGCCAACTTAAAGAGCCTCCAATGGCCAAGCCAGAATAATTTCAGCAACAAGATAAAGTAGTATATTATAATCAAGTATAAAATAAATCTCAGTGAGTCTATGCTGACATAAATAAGTGACTGAATAAATAAATAATTTATGAAGAGGAGACAAATTTCCCTTGCAGAAGACTTTCAATTTAATTATGCAGATACTCCACTCTCCAGGGGTAGAGCATAAATCCCCATGCAATGTGGGCTTCACACAGTGACTTCCTTCCAAAAAAATACAGCAAGGAAATGGGGGAAGAAGAACTTGACAGTGGAAAATGTGACAAACGCCACCCTGGTCAGGGAGCAAGGTCAACATCAACAGTGAAAACAATGCTGATCATATGTACTCCTGATAGGATGTGATGAAAATGGCACTTTATCTCTGTGACTTTCCTCCCCCAAACTCATAATCCTCCCTTAATTTTGATAAAAAACATAAGACAAATCCCATGTGAAATGCATCCTATAAAACATTAGACCAGGTTGAATCCTCAACCCTGTCTGTGCAGGTCAGATTAAACCAGGCAACGTGAGAGGCTGTCACAGCCAAAAGGAATCTGAGGAGATACGACATGGAAATACGATATGGTGTCCTGGATAGGTTCCTGAAAAGGTATTAGGTGAAACAAAGACAACCTAAATAATGTATGGACTTTTAGTGAGTAACACTGTATCACTATTATCACATTAATTATAACAAATGATCCATGGGAAAATGCTGGGAGAGTGGCATGTAGGACTTGTGGTCATCAAAACCCTGCAGGAGAGTCACACACTATAAATGTACTAATGTAGCTAGTAAAACAATAGGAGGAGATGAGAGGGATTATGGGCACTGTACACTGTCCTTAAAAATAAAATCTATTTTTAATTTTTTAAAAGCTCTACCGGTTCTGATTCCTTTTAGGTAGAGAACTGGGCCGAGGAAGAAGTCAACTCCTCATTTGTTGACCTAGTTCCATTTTTCTGTCCCGCTCCACACGGTCCTTGCTGCTGCTGTGTCTCATCTTGCTCTGCTCCCTCCAGCGTCGATTCAATCACTGGGAGCTTCTAATGGCTACAAATTCCATCACTGTGCTGACTTTATGGCATCTGCCATTCTAGAACAATGCAGAACAGATTTGCTTCCACAGAGTGGGTTTGCAGTCATTCAAAGACATTTTCCTGAAGGCTCCCTCCCAGAATTAAAATTAGGCTAAACACCCTCGGTCATTCCTCACACAATACAGTTTCTAAATACTTCATCACCCTGAACATTCCCCATGAATATTTATGTTCATTAAGAAGAGAAATCCAGACATAAGTGCATTTTTCCTACTATATTCTGATCAGAAATGAGCAGCATATTTTTTCTTGGGTTGTATCTACTTTTATCTACCGCTTAAAAATATATATACATACCATGTCACTCTTGTTTTAGATCTCTACTTCAAGAAAGAGAGCTAAATAAAATTCAGGCTCCTTTATTCACCTTCCTACTCCTTATTAAAACCACTACACTGATGAATTTAAACAACTTATTTAAATCCCATACCTCATCCACACCTTCTCACTGTTTGAAATCAACAACTGCTCTGACCGATTTTCTAAACAAACTGACAGTTTATGCCAGTAACATGACTGAATAAGATATCCCTTATTGTGTTTCTCTGACGACAATGATAATCCAGCATCCACCCACAGACAACAGTGCCACCGTGGGTCTGTGGGATCACACAACTTACACGGCAGACCCTGCAGTGGCTCACAAACCAGCCCTACACCTTCTCAGGTACTGTCCTGGAGTCCCTAGAAAATACTGCGTTAGGCCATCACCCATAGACAAGAGAAACTGTGGAAGTCCAGGTTTCCAGTGAAAAAGTTCCGGCATACTGCTGCAGTAAAGAAATATGAGTGTGGACACACTGATGAGAGTAAGAGAAACAGTTTGATTTTTTCGGTATCATCCCTCCACAATGGTCACACAGCTCAGGACCAAGAGAGGTTTGCTCAGCCTGTGTTTTCCCCTCAGGAAAGATGAAATCAAGTGAGTGAGCCCAGCCTCCCCAGCTGTGCAGGATGTTGCCAACAAGGCCCATTTCTCTCCTGGCCCACTCCAACTTTTGAACAGTAAGCTGTATGACTGGGGGAATGGGAAAATCTGGGAGAGGGCCAAACTGTCTCATGGTAACCACAAAGCAAAACCTACAGTGGATTCCCAACAGATAAAGGGAAGAGCGTAACTCCACAGAAGATCATTAATTCACAAAGAAAAGCAGCAAGAGGGGGAGAGAAGAGCACGGAGACTACAAATCAGCCAGGAAACAAGAAGATGGGACAGTAAGTCCAACCAATGTAAATGAATTAAATTCTCCAATTAAAAGACATAGGGCAGATGGATGGATTAAAAAAAAATCAAGACCCAACAACATGCTGCCTACAAGATACTCACTTCTGCTATGTGTTTAAAAACACACAATAGACTCAAAGTTGAGGGATAAAAAAAGACATTCCATGGAAGTGGAAACCAAAAGAGACCAGAAGTAGCTATATTTTTATAAGACAAAATAGACTTTAAGCTAAAAATCATAAAGAAAAGACAAAGAAGGTCATTATATAATGATAAAGGGATCAATTCATTAAGAGAATATAAAATTCATAAATATATATGCACCCATCATTGGAGCACCTAAATATACTGAACAAGTAATAACATGTCTGAAGGGATAAATAAACAACAATACAATAATAGTATGGGACTTTAATACCCCACCTTCAGTGATGGATAGATCAGGTAGACAGAAAATCAATAAGGAAAAATTGGGCTTGAACTATGCACTAGACAAAATGGACCTAACAGTAGATATATACAGAACATTCCATCTAATAGCAGCAGAATAAATGTTCTTCTCAAGACCACATGGAACATTTTCCAGGACAGACCATATGATAAATCACAAAACAAATTTTAGCAAATTTAAGAAGAATCAAATCATACCAAGTACCTTTTTCTAAAAATCAATAATAGGAGGAGAATTGGAAAATTAACAAATATGTGGAAATTAAACAATACACTACGAGCAACCAATGGGTCCAAGAAAATAATCAAAGGAAAAATAAAAATATATATATTTAAAAAAGTAAAAACGGAAGAACAATATATGAAAATTTACAGAAAGGAGCAAGGGTGATTCTAAGAGGAAAGTTTATAGTAATAAACACCTACATTAAGAAGAAATAGTACATTAGAAGAAGAATCATACACCATGATAAAGTGGAATTTATCCCTGGAATGCAAGGATGATTCAGCACACACAAATCAATAAATGTGATACACCACATTAAGAGAATGAAAGATAAAAATCACATGGTCATAACAATACAGGCAGAAAAAGCATTTGACAAAACACAACATCACAACATCCTTTCGAGATTAAAATAACTCTCAACAAATTGGGTACAGAGGAAACATACCTCAACATAATAAAGCCCACAGCAAACAGCATATTTAATGGTAAAAGGTTGAAAGCTTTTCCTCTAAAATCAGGAACAAGACAAAGGTACCCACTATCACCACTCCTGTTCAACATATTTCTGGAAGTCTGAGCCATAGCAATCAGGCAAGAAAAGGAAATAAAGGTATCTACAGTGGTGAGGACAAAATAATTTTTTGATGGCAAATGATATAAACATATATAGAAAACCCTAAGGACTACACCAAAGCACTGTTAGATCTAATCAACAAATTCAGTAAATTTGTCAGTTACAAAATTAACACAGAAATTAGTGTGTTACTATATACTAACTATGAAATAACTGAAAAGAAAATAAAGAAAAAATCCCATTTACAATAGCATCAAAATCAATACAATACTTAGGAATAAACTTAACCAAGATAATAAAAGATCTTCACACTAAAAACTATAAAAACTTGGAGGGAATAAAAAATATTAAGTAAATGGAAAGATATATCATAATCACTGATTAGAAGAATTAATATTGATAAAATGTCTATACCAGGGGTAGTCAACCTTTTTATACCTACCGCCCACTTTTGTATCTCTGTTAGTAGTAAAATTTTCTAACCACCCACCAGCATTTCCACAGTAATGGTGATTTATAAAGTAGGGAAGTAACTTTACTTTATAAAATTTATAAAGCAGAGTTACAGCAAGTTAAAGCACATAATAATAATTACTTACCAAGTACTTTATGTCAGATTTTCGCTAAGTTTGGCAGAATGAATCTTTATGAAACAACTTACTATAGTTAAATCTATCTTTTTATTTATACTTTGGTTGCTCCACTACCACCCACCATGAAAGCTGGAACGCCCACTAGTGGGTGGTAGGGACCAGGTTGACTACCACTGGTCTATACCATCCAAAGCCATCTAAAGATTCAATTCTATTCCTATTATAACTCTAATGGCATTCTTGTTGTTGTTTTTTCAGAGAAATAGAAAAAACAATCCTTAAATTTGTATGGAACTACAAAAGACCACTAATAGCCAAAGCAAGCCTGAAAAATAAGAACAAAGCTAGAGGCATCACATTTCCTGATTTCAAACTATATTACATCTTCTTATAAAGCTATAATGCTGGGTCATGTGTAACTAACTGTATTCTTAACTTTTAGAAGCCTTCATACTATCTTCTAGAGTGGCTGTACCAGCTTCCATTCCCATGAGCAGTGAAGAGTTTCCTTTTTTCCCACAACCTCTCCAACACTTTTTATTACTTGTTTTGTTGATAACAGTCAATCTAACAGGTACTTTTGATATGCATTTCTCTAACAGCTATTATAGCTGAACATCTTTTCAACCATATGTTGGCCATTTTTATGTCTTCTTGGGAGAAGTGTCTGTTCAGGTTCTCTGCACTTTTCTTAATTGGAGTGTTTGCTTGGTGTTTCTATACATTGGATATTAACCCCTTATTGGAACTGTCTGCAAATATCTTTTCTCTTCAGTTGGTGGCCTTTTCATTCTGCTGGTGGCTTCTTTTGCTGTGCAGAGCTTTTTAGTTTGATATAATCCTATTCATTTATTTTTGCTTTACTTCCCTTGTCTTTGGAGTCAAATTCACAAACTCCTCTTTAACACCAAGGTCCATATGTTAAGTACTTATGTTATCTTCAATGCAATTTATTGTTTCAGTCTTATAGTTGGGCCTTTGATCCACTTTGAGTTAATTTTTGTATATGTGGACCAAGAGTAGTCTAGTTTCATTATTTTTCATGTGGCTTTCCAATTTTTCCAGCACCGTATTTTGAAGAGACTTTCTTTTCTTCATTGTGTGTTTTTGACTGCTCTGTCAAAAATTCTTTGCCTATATATACATGTGGGTTTAGTTTTGGACTCTCAATTCTGTTCCACTGGTCTATGTGCCTGCAACCTCTCTTCTTGGTATATACCCAGAAAATCTGAAAACATTTATTTGCAAAGATGTATGCACTGTTATGGTCATCGCAGCATTATTCACGATGGCCAAGACATGGAAACAACACAAGTGTCCTTCAATAGATGATTGGATAAGGAAGATGTGGTACATATATACAGTGGACTACTACTCAGCCATAAGAAAAGATGAAATACTGCCATTTGCAACAATATGGACAAACCCTGAGAATGTCAAGGTAAGCAAAATAAGTCAGACAGAAAAAATCAAGAACCATATGATTTCACTGATATGTAGGATAGAAAACTGAAAGTAACAAATGAACAAACAAGAAAAAAAACAAACAAAAAGTCATAGACACAGATAACAGCATGGTGGTTGCCAAAGGGAAGGAGGGTGGGGGATAGGAAAGTTTAAAGGAGGTCAACTATATGGTGGCGGAAGACTATTTGGCTGTGGGTGGTGGGCTCACAGTGTAATACACAGATGATGTATCACAGAATTGTACACTTGAGACCTATATAATTTTATTAACCAATGTTACCCCAATAAATTTGATTAAGAAAGAAAGCAACTATCACACAAGCCTGCAAGCCTACTTCTGGGTTATATCTAACAGAAATGAAATCAGGATCTTGGAGAGATATCTGCATTTCCATGTTCATTTTGGCATTATTCAGAATAGCCAAGATATGAAAACATCCTAAGTGACCATCAATGGATGAACCGAAAAGGGAGATGTGGTATAAATATATATATAAGGTCTACCAGAAAGTTCTGTCCGTTTTTGGAAAACAAAATACAAATTTTTCTTACCCTCAATAAACTTTATTAAATAATATAATTGCTATTATTATTATTAATGATTTCTTGCCAGCGTGAGGGCAATTTGTATATCCCATTTTTGAAAAATATTTTATCTTTTGATGTGAAAAATTGAACCAGTGCTTGTTTGATATCTTCTTCATTTTTGAATTTTTTGCCCTTCAAAAAATTTTGTAAGGACAAGAACAAGTGATAGTCAGAGGATGCTAAGTCCAGGGGATATGGTGGATGCGACAGACATGCTTCTGTAGCATTTCTTCCTTGTTGAAATTTGTAAAAATTACAGTGGCGTAAATGAACTTTATCAGTAGCCATGGGTACACTATTGCTTCACACATAAGACTAACATGAATCAACTTTGTTTTAGTTAATTTGCTATGTCAGTATGTATACATTAAGTGATAAAAATAGGCACACATGCGCCAAATAAACATGTGCTTACGTGTCGAAACTTGTTGTGATAGAAACGGACAGAACTTTCCAGTAGACCACACACACACACACACACACACACACACACACACACAATGGAATATTATTTGGCCATGAGAAAAAATAAAATCCTGCCATTTGTAACATGGGTCTGGAGGGTATTATGCTAAGTGAAACAAGTCAGAGAAAGAGTAATACTGTAGATCTCGTAAGTGGTGTTTTTAAAAAGTCAAAATCACAGAAACAGAGAGTATAATGTTGGTTGTCAAGGGCTGGGGGATGGCAGAAATGGGAAGATGTTGCTCAGAGGCTGTAACCTCCCAGTTACAAGATAAATTTTAAGTTCTGGAGATCTGATGTGCAGCATGAGCACTATAGTTAACAATACTGGGCTATATACTTAAGTTTCTAAGACAGTAGATCTTTAATGTTCCCGTCACACACACACAAAAGTATGTGGGTGATGGAGGAGCTAAATCTCACTCTACTGTGGTACATCATTTCACTGTACACGGGAATCCAATCCACATGTTTACACCTTAAACTCATACAACATTTCGTGTCAATAACAAATCAGAAAATACATTGAAAGTTAATATATAAAATGAGCAAATGAACAAACAGATAATTTCCTTATGTATAGACAGCCTTACACTCAGCCCAAATGTCTATAATAAATATACTCACTACTTGTCTTTTGCTCAGCAATGTACTTTGTGTATATTAGCAAAACCATAGCTCTCTCAAACAGAACATGTTTCTGTAGTACTTTCCCAAAGGAGTTAGCTGAGCTATAAAAAATATTGAATTAGTATCACAGCACTTGGTGGCTCAAAGTTAGGTTTTACACTGTGCATAAAACTGAACATAGTAATAAAATAAAACTAGAGTGGAATTACTCCCAGGGGAATATAGAAATTATGGTACTCGGATATGAGAGCTTGAATTGGTTACTATCCTTTTGCGTTTCAGAGGACACCTTTCTGAAATTGCAGAGAAGTTACTTAGTAATACTGGTTTGGGGAAAAAAGATGTCTAATCTGTTTGATTATTCTTTCAAGATTTGCAAACGTGACCCATCCTTGACTGTCTCCTTGGGAAGACCACTCTAAGTATAAGCTCTACAGTGTCAACTAAAACCTTCTGAACATTCTCAGTGAATATGTATCTATATATACCTACTGGAAGGCTCGCTAAACAGTTTGACTTTTAGGCCTGACCTGTGGTGGCGCAGTGGATAAAGCGTCGACCTGGAAATGCTGAGGTCGCCGGTTCGAAACCCTGGGCTTGCTTGGTCAGGCACATATGGGAGTTGATGCTTCCAGCTCCTCCCCCCTGTCTCTCTCTCCTCTCTCTCTCTCTCTCCTCTCTAAAAAAAAAAAATGAATAAACAGTTTGACTTTTTAAAAATCCTTTTCAACTCTCAGCATTCATCTTAAGTTTCCCTCCTCTTCTGAGTCTGCAGCCTTAGTTAACCACGCATAGTAAATTGTTATACTGCTTTTCATTGTACTGTTTGTTAACAGTGTGTACTGTCTCACGAACTATGTCTGGCTGTCCTTCCTCACTATCCAAACCTTCTGTTTAGTTGTCTGATGTTAATCACTATTTCTGTTTATCAGAAACTTCCATGTATTTGCCCCTGCCAATGTCATGTCATCTGGATAAATAAAATGTCACTTATGTGGCAATAATTTTGAGGACTGAAGCTGTGTCTATAATTTCCTGCTTATTTCTTTTATCACTAGGACTCAAAGGAAACTCAAATACAGGAAGACCCAGTGGTCTTCTTGAGTCTACACATGGATTCAATGTAAATGCTGAGCTAGACCAAGTCCATATAACTCTGGAATAATAAAGTTGACTCATTCAGACACATAATCAATCTCATATGATTACAGTCATGTATCTGAGTGTCCTCAAAAAATACTTGTTCTTGAAAGGAGTGACCGAATATTGGACTTGGCACAGCTGGTGGTAGATCCAGTGTTGTTGTTCACCTCTATGTGTGTGTTGGCAGAGAGGAGGATTTGTCTTTTTTTATAAGAACAATTGAGGGGAAAATGAAGGTGACCACTCACGCTGCCAGGAGTCTTGCTTGGTTCAAAGATGCAGCATTAATTTTGTGCTGTCTGACAACTTATCCATCTCTGTCTCAGCTTGTCGTAGCTAGGGTTGCCCGGCTTTTAAGTTATCTTTCTGAACAGCTCCAGTCAGCCTTCTTTGCAGACCCAGAGGCAGTTCTGATGGTGTAAAGGAACAAATACTTTCCTGAAGACATCTCTGCTCTTCCTCCATGAGCCGCTGGTGTCTCTGAGAAGCAAGCTGGGGGTGGGGGGATATCTGTTTGCCCTCTTCTGGTTGGGGCACCTGCTGTGTGACCTCTTGTGGCCAAACTCCAAGGGGTGTGATTTCACCACCATTCTGGGAAGGGATTCCCGGCACTCAGGCTTGCAAAGCAAATTAACAAACAAACAAAAATCAATCTGCAAATACATCTGAAAAGTTGATTGTTGCTGAAATTTATCTTCTTGCATTGCTCAAAGGAATTGGGGGTGGTCAATTGATTTAATCTCTAGTAATTCAGATCAACTGGTATGCACTGGAGAGCTGTGTGGAATCTCAGGCCATGTCTAATCTCAGGGAAGAAAAAGCTCGATTTGAGATGTCTGTCCAGAGCAGGAGCGGGAGCTGGCCCAGGGAGGCGCACAGAGGGCCCCATGGAGAAAGACTTCTTGGGGCCATGCAGTGATGGTGGAGCAGACTAATCAGAGCACTGTCCCACGTGCACAGAGGAACTCTGATGCTGCAGAAAATGCAGGATGGCTCCCAAGGAGATTGTCCACAGAACATGATATGTGCTGCCATCAACCAGGCTTCTTGGATGGGACTTATCACCAGCCCTCCCTAATGCACACATACACATGCCTGCTTAACGGCACAAGTGCTTCAAGTCCATGCTCCACACTTGGCAAGTCTCACCAGCCTGAAAACATTCTAAATTGGTGCTCCTCAAACTTTACTATGCCTGCCAATTGCCTGGGGAACAGGTTCTGTTTCAGCTGCTGTGGGCTGGGCCTGAGTTCGGCCTTTCTAGCATGTTCTTCAGGGATATCCATGCTGCTGACCCAGAAACCACTGTGTAGCAAACTTCACAACTCACATACAGCTTCACATTTCTCAGGGGACAAAGACAAAAGCTGGCATGGTTGACAAGGTCCTGCCTGAGCCGGCTGCCACTAACTCCACCCCCTCACCTCCTTCCCCTGCCTTGCCCTGCTTGTCCCAGAGCACTGACGTGGCCCCATTCAGTGCTTTCTACAAGTCAAGCTGAGCCGTCTTGGGACTCCATGCCCTCGGTCCACTCTGTGGGATGCTCTCTCCACACCTGTTCACCCAGATAAACTGTCCTCTTCCTTCAGACCTCAGCCCAAATATGCTTCCTTCAGGACAGCCGCCCGAACCCCCCTTACTAGATCACCCTCTTTACTATCCCCTCTCATGGTAAAGGACATCCTCACCCTCAGTGCAGTGACAATTGCTGCCTGTCTCTCCTGTGGGGATAAAACCTTCGCCAGGGCAAGTGCCCCGTGCCTGTCTCCCCACCGATTGTTCCCAACACAGAACGCACGGCTTCCGCTTCAACTTCTAGACTTCCACTTTGCCGGAAATGGCAATCCTCAGAGTAGGTTTTTCAGGAAAATGAAGCCTCGTATCTTTCAAACCACCCTGTTTGGGCACCAGGGTGATGGCATGTGAAAGGAGGTTTGGAGTAGCCTGGTCAGGGAACATGCTGTGCTCCATTAGTGGCTACAGGAGAAAGCTGTCATAATTTTCCCTGTGATAATGTGAGTCACATAAAATGTCCACCTTTCCCTTTTTTGCACTGGATGTTGAGAAGCATTGAATTCCGTGCAGGTATATCATGCTTTATGGCAAGACTTTATATTAAGCCATCTCAATTTCTTTTCAGATCAAGGCAGAGCACAGAAATAGATAAATTCTTGTTGAGGTGCCTGTTAATGCCTATAATGTAGTAAGTGCAATTCTCTTTATTTAAAAAAGTAAGCTGTATTATCATTTTAAGATGAGAAAAAGAGAGTAATTATATAACTTACCCAAAGTCATAGACCTAAACTCAGGTCTAGACAAAGACTCTCAGGCTCAGAGAGGATAAATAACTAGTTGAAGTTTGCTTAGCTGATAAGTGGTGGCATTGGTGTCCTAGGGCTGATGTGACACATTCCCACATACTTGGTGGTTCCAAACAGTAGAAATTTGTTCTCTCACATTTCTGGACAGTAGGACCCCCAAAACAAGGGCCAGGAGGGCCGCCGTCACTCTGAAGACTCTAATACACACTCTTCCTCGCCTCTTCCAAATTCTGGTGCTGCCTGGGAACACTGAGCATTCGCTCCTCAGTTTCTGGCTGCAGTGCTTCGGTCTCCGCCTCTGTCTTCACACGGTCTTCCTTCTTCTGTATGTCTCTGTACACCTCTCTTCTTCTTATAAGGATACAAGTCATTAGTAGGACCCATCCTAATCTAATTTGACCTCATCTTAATTTAACTAGTCAAGACGAGCCATCTTGGGACTCCATGCCCTCAGTCCACTCTGTGGGATGCTCTCTCCACCCAGATAAACTGTCCTCTTCCTTCAGACCTCAGCCCAAACAACCCTTCTTCGGGACAACTGCCCAAACCCCCTTACTAGATCACCCTCTTTACTATCACACCTGCAAAAAACCGAGGTCACATTGAGAGGTTCTGGGAAGACATAAAGTTGGGAAGCACACTATTCAACCCACTGTGATAACTGAGCTAGTACTAAACATCAGATCTAATTTGAGGCAATGTTCTGTATACTACACCTAACCAGCTATTTCTGAAATGCCTTTGCCTTAGTGATATTTCCCATAATTCCTCACAGTTGACTGAGACTCCCTATGGGGAAGGAGGCTCTAGAAGACTCTGACATTAATTTGTCTCTTAAAAGTGGACTGGTGTTTGATCTGTATGAAAGAATTGTTGAACAGTCAATTTGGAGAAGGTGTAATTAGTGAATTTAGGTTTGAAAAGAGTTACGTGTTGAGAAGCCAATTATTCAGAGAACGAGGCTGACTAGATAGGGTTGGGTTTGGTCAGTGTTTAGTTTCTAGACTCACAGCAGCAGCCTCTTCTTCCATAAGCATTTGCCTTCCACCCAGCATCCAAGCTCCACTGGCGAGAAGAGTGCTTACCTTGCAAATTACTTCCTCACTGGTAGGGCCAGAGCAATCCTGCCTCCAAATTGCTTGTTTGATGTTAACATTATTCTGAAAATTACATCTCGTCCAACATGCTATTTTAATGAGCCTTTGTCTGTTCTAGTTAAGTCAGTTGGAGCTGAGCTAACAAAACACAGGAATGGGGAGAGATGGTCCTCAGTGACGCTGACTATTTTTGTAACTTCATGATTGGAACAGCAGTTCCCATAACCTCTCTGTTCAGCCCACAGTGAGAAGTTGTCAGTTCTGAGATCATCACCAAGAACGTTCTTTTCTAGGTGTGATGCCATCACATACTTTCTAGCGGTGAGGAAGGAGGTGGGTCAAAGGTAGAGCATCCACAGAGACTCCCTGTTCAGGGCCTGGATGAATCGGTCATGCTAGAGGATGGGAGGAAGCTGGCTGAGCAGGACATGCCTCAGGCATCCAGGTCAGCTACAGAAGAGATGACAACCTGGCCATTTCCTAGGCTGGGCTACAGGGAGGCCGCCTCGGGAGAAGGGAGAGTGTTGCCGGCTGGTAGTTTAAGTTAATTAAGGAGGATCATATATATATACTCAACCTACTAACCATCTCCTCTCCCCACATCCATCCCTGATAGAAAAGACTCCTTTTTCTTGGCCTTGATGACATCCTCAGTTCTTCTTGGTGATGAATTCCTTTCCTTGGTGACTTAATCTCCATTTTGATCTGATTCCTTTTCTGGCTCACGGCCTCTGGGTGCTATTTCTTTATGGACAGTTCTTGGTACTTCCTTTATGAGACTCCCCAACCATTTCTACTTGACTGTAACTGTTAGATCTTTGAGAAAAAAAGAAAGATTCAAATAAGCAAAGAGTTATAAATTATAAAAGGAAAAGAATGGACCTCTGTTCCCAAACAGGAAACCTTATGACACAGGGAACCAAAGATGGGTTTCAACACTGTTGGGGGATGAGGAGAGCAGCATCTAAGCATGGTTACCGGGAAGAGACCTGGTAACTGGGATAGTTCTTGTAGAGTGAACACAATGCAGGAAGAGATCATTAGCATCATGATTTAGAACGTGGGTTCTAGGGTCAGAGAGACTTTGGTTTAAATCCAGGCTTCTTTGTTTTACACACATGTAAATTGGGGAAGTTTCTAACTTTGCAGAGTTTTACTTCTTCATTTGGAAAACAGGGATCACAGGAACCTTTCTCACAGGCTCTTGGGGATGATTAATGCTCGCCTAAGGCACAGAAAGAGTGCCCTGTGCAGCAGGAGGGGAATGCCGGGTCTCGGTGTTTTCACTATTTTGCACAAAATAGTGTGCAGCTGCGTTAGTCGACCCTGGGGACCCAGCACAGGCTCAAACACAGGCCTAAAGGCTGGGCCTGAGCTCCTTGTACGTGTGATGAGCTCCCGTTTCTGAAGCTTTGCTGCCTTCATCTCAGGGATTTACAAGTTTTGTTCAGTGCCTTCAGTTCCTCCTTCAGTGGTTGTCCTTTCAACCCACATCCTGCCATCGTTTGTGCTGTGGACAGAACACGCAGGAAGACGAGACTTCCTGATGCTCTTGAACTCCCTGCCCTGCAGCCTCAGTGCTCCTGACTCACTGGCTCCCCTCTGCTCGTTAGTCTGGTCTTCTGTAGCCCTGCCCTACCAGGGTGCTGCTCTCGGGGGAAGGCTGCAGGGCGATTACAGAGGACAAGCCGGGTGAAGTGAGCGGACCGTGTCTGCCCGCCCGCACTAACTCTGCGCTGGTCAGCTACTCAGAGGGGACGATGCACCAGTTTGGAAAGTGGCAGCCTTTCTCTCTAAAATGACATGCGTTCCTTAATCCAGGTCTCAGAGGCCTAGAAATTGTCTTCTTTCCAGACCCCATCAGTGATTCATGAGAGCATTTGTCCTAGATTTCCTCAGCTCCACAGCTGACGAATGGAGAGGGCAGAAAGCTAACTTGGGAACAGTTGGAAGGTCTAACCCCTGACATCAGCATACATTTTCTCTCCGAGCCACGGGCGAATTATATAAAGGACCATGAGGAGAAACTTCACTGGAAAGGAAATAAATCGTGTCTAAGTTTAGCCAGGCTGAACTGGGTATGGCTGAGACAAGGAGATGGCTTGTGGAAATGAGAGTGTCACAGGCTTGGCACCTCAGCCAGACCTCAGTCTGCCTTTGTCTTGGATCACCTTGGGACTGAGTAGGTAGGTCACTTGACCTTCTTGGGCCTCAGTTTCCTCATCTGTAAGGAGAGGACTGTGCAACAGTGTGAGTCCCTTACAGTGTAAATCCACTACGAGGCACAGGCAACAACGTGCTGGCCAGAGACAGACAAGAATGGGATCCGTTTGCAAAGTGCCCTTTTTTGGACAAAACATTCCTAAAAAAATCACGTACTCATAAACGCAACTTAACACAAACTTTGGGAGTTTAATTTTTAAAGAACTAGCCCTTCAATTCAAAATTGTGACTCAGGAAGAGATAGCTGGTAATGGGCACGTGTCCTTTCTGTGGAGAAGACACAGAAGCCTGAAGGAACTAGTGGCTGAATGTTGAAGGCAGGAGGAAGGGGAGCAGGCTCACGCACCTGCACACACACACACGCCAACACCCTCTGCCAAGAGTCACTGAAAGCTGCTACCTTTATCAAACAAAAATGTCTCCAAGGCCCTGACTGGTTGGCGCAGTGGTAGAGCATCGTTCTGGCGTGCAGGAGCCCCGGGTTTGATTCCCGGCCAGGGCACACAGGAGAAGCGCCCATCTGCTTCTCCACCCCTCCCCCTCTCCTTCCTCTCTGTCTCTCTCTTCCCCTCCCGCAGCTGAGGCTCCACTGGAGCAAAGTTGGCCCGGGTGCTGAGGATGGCTCTATGGCCTCTGCCTCAGGCACTAGAATGGCTCTGATTGTGGCAGAGTGACACCCCAGATGGGCAGAGCATCGCCCCCTGGTGGGCGTGCCCAGTGGATCCCGGTCGGGCGCATGCGGGAGTCTGTCTGACTGCCTCCCCGTTTCCAGCTTCAGATAAATACAAAAAAAAAAAAGTCTCCAAGATTACTGACAGCCAGGAATAGAGGCCACCTAGGTCAGGACACCTCCGAGGGCATTTGTCGTCGCGCAGGGCAATCTCAGTTTCCCTGCCTCGTCACTGTATGTGGCCATGGTGTCAGTGTGTCTGAATTGCTGGGATTTTCCTCCCGCCCCTTGCCTCCCACAAACTAACCCAGCTCCTCCAGATCCCTGGCTGCCCTGCCTGTGCTCTCAGAAGGCTCTGTGGGGATGGAGGGAGTTCCCGGAGGACAGGACTGGGAGAGAACCAAAGAATTCAAGAAAGCCTTTGAGAAAGATACAGTATATACAACAGAAGCAGTCAGAACAAGTTTTATGCTTCCCCACCTTTGGACCTCCTGCCCCCTCTCCAGGGGAAACTATTGAGGTGCAGTAATCCCCAGAGAGTCAAGTAACAACAAGCCTGACCCTTACTTTCTGTTAGGCCGCTGGGTCTCCAATCTTAATTATCAGATAGGGAAAATAATCATACACCAAATCCCAAAGCACAACCTCAGAGAGAAAAGAGATATCAAAACTTTTTGTCTGTTTTCCGTCCTTCAAAGCTACTTATCACTTTCAAATAAAGAACCACCTCCTGTCCAGCTGAGGTCGCTGGTTCAATCCCTGGTCAGGGCACAGACAGGAACAAATCCATGTTCTTCTCTCTCTCTCTTTAAAACAAAACAAAACAAAACAAAAAACAAAACACCTCCTTCTTTCCAAGCAAAAAGAAAAATGCACCTAATACTGTCTATTCAATGAACGTTTTCTGATCGCCTACTACATTCCAGCAATGCCGGGCCCTGGAGAGCAGACACTGAACAGGTTCCACATGGACTGGGGAGACCCACAGGGGCCCAGGAATTCCAGCACGAGCAGTGACAAAGGCATTCTTCTCTGGCAGGGGACTTCGCCTCATTTCTCCTGCAGGCCTCTTCCAAAGCCCGCCCACTGCCATACGCTCTGCTGGACATCGGCTCAGCCATGACCAGAGACCGGCTTGAGGATGAAGATGAAGACAAAAGGGCTCATTTCCCCCCTTTTCTCCCTGAGCTCCACCTGTCCGGCCACATGGAATTCTTCCTCCCAACACCCATGTGCAGCTTCATCTCCGTCAGGAAACTCACCCACGGCGACCCCTTATCTAGTACAGACTACATGTTGTTCAGTCTCACTGGGAGGGAAAACCTCTCAGACCCACCCACCCCTAAGATGCCAGGTTTCTCTGATCATGACCCATTATCTGTGTTCCCTAGAAACTACATTTCTTTCATCCTTTATCTATTGTTTGAAACCCAAACTCCACATTATCTTTGCTTACTAGGTTCTTTTCTTTTTTTAAATACAAATTGAAGTGCCAGCGTTCACCTTGATAAACTGTTAAAAACACCTGGCCATATTTTGCCTTTGAGTTTTTGCATATCAGAGGCAGGAAGGCACACCAGCTGAGGCCTGTGCTCATGTCCATGAAAGGTAAGGACCAGCAGCTGACCTCTGCTCACTACACATTCCAGAAGATACAGTGATTGACATGACCCTTTAGGAAGGTGTCTGTGAAACAGCCCCCACACTGTCACATGTGAGTTTCTGATTTCCTCCAATGAGTCACTCATAAGGGATGTTATTTTATTTATTTATTAATTAGCAATGCAATAATGTATTTCATCATTGCCTTTTAAAATAGTTATTCATACATTCAACAAATATTGATTAGGTATCTGCTATGTACCAAGTACAGTGATAAACCTTGGGGTTAGCATGTGATTTGTCCCATACATAGATAACATACCAGTATATAACACACTGTCCCCCTCTTCTGGAAGCTAATATAGAAAAGAGAGTTTGAGTGAACGATTATGATATAGATGAGGAGAACAGAATACAGGGTGTTTTGAGAATACACCATAGGGAAGGGAACTTAGAAACTAGTCAGGACCTAGCTCTGTAAGTGGTATGTGTGTGCGTGTAAGTGTGTATGAGTGTCTATGTGAAGGAGTCAGGGAGAGATGAAGCAAGGTGCCTCCCTGGCTCTCCTTACTCTGGGCATAAGAACTTTTATCAAGTTATCCAGGGGGTGTCAGCTTCGTCCAGAAATCTAACTATCACCATATGTACAGTGTGCTTCATTAACTTGGGATTATCTGAAAAAGATAATAGGACTGATCGAGAAAGAGAATAACAGAATTTCTGAAAACGACCATTCTCTGTATCAGTTAGATTTGAGTTCAATTACATTATGATAAAAAGAAAAAAAAAAGAAACAACTAGTAACTTGATCAAGACAGATGTTTCTATCTCATGTAAGAGAACACTAAGGCGAGCGGTCAGAGGGGGCCTGGTACTTCATGGCATCGAGATCAAGGCTACTTCTGCCTTGCCTTGTCATCCTTGACACAGAGTCCTGCTCACAGTCCAAAAGCTTTGAGCTCCAGCCAGCCTGACCACATCATAGGCACCAAGAATGAAGAAGAAAAATATGGGATGAAGCCCCATTCCTTTAAGAACACTTCACTTTACACTTCCAAGTTCATGTTCACCCTATTGGCTAAAACATAGTGTGACAGCCATGTGAGCTGCAAGGGGAACTGGGAAATGTAGTCTTCACCCTAGAAGACCATGAGTTCAGTTAACAGTGTGGAGTTTTATTACTGAAGAAGAAGTGCACAGGAATTGGAAAATAAACAGCACTCTTGGCCTCATTCCCTACTGAAGCCTCTGCAGGTTTATTGTGTGCAGTAAATACAATAACATTTTATCAAGAATTTTTAGTAGTTTCTGATCTCCACAACTGTTCCTCAATAAAAGACTGACTATTATCCTCAGCTGGAGTAGCTGAGGGATTAATTCTTGTAGACCAGCGGTTCTCAACCTGTGGGTCGCGACCCCGGCGGGGGTTGAACGACCAAAACACAGGGGTCGCCTAAAGCCATCGGAAAATACAAATTTATTATACAATACATTTCCAAACTAACTGTTATGGCCAGGGAGACAGAACACATTGATTGGCTTCAGCCCAGAACTGGACATGGGATTGATCCTACCAGGACCACACATAGTGAGGAGGAACACTGTGGACCAGTTAGGAAGAGGAGCAGGAAATTGTCTGTAGGGTGAGAGCAGACAGCTGACTAATATCCACGATGACTACGATTTGACACTTCATAGATGAGATGGAGGCAGGCTTGTGAAATCAGAGGAAGAATTTTTCAGGAGAGTTAAAAAGGTTCTGAGTTGAGAGACAGGTTGGCATGTTCAAAGAGACCAGGAGCCCAGAATTGCTAAGAGAGAGATGGAGAGAGACAAAGAGAAATAAGACATTGTGATGGCCATATATTTCCATGCAAAACAAATATTTTTGTTTTCCCTTCATATAACAGGAATTGTTTTCTGACTGGTCTTGTCACTGACAAAGAAAAATACTTTGGCAAAACTTTTGTGTTGATGTGCATGTGCGCGCGTGTGTGTACCACATTCTCTCTAGTGACCATAGTTTATGTGTATCACTGGTTTATTTAAGTAGTGTTCTAATGATAGGCATTTCTCCCACTATTTTTATGTGAGTCTTGAAGAAAATATGTCTGTCACGAGAATAAATCCTAAAATACAGAAATTCTGGACTAAGGGGTATGCATGGTTAAAATTTGATAATACTGCCAAGTGCCCTTCCGAAGGCTTTGCAATGAATACTCCAAATAAAAGTGAATACGAGTGTCTGTTTCCCTAACAACATAGAATATGATTAATACGTTCAATTATTTCCAATCTAATGGATAAGAAATATTAGATAATTGTTGATTTAGTTTTCATTTCTCTGATTATCATCAGGTTGAACAATGGAAAGTTGTTTATAGACTATTCATTTCTTCTTATCCAAATTGCCTATTTCTATTCTATGTCAGTTTTTCACTTTGGGGGCCTTTATAGGTTTTTTATATATTCTGAACATATCCTGCCTATAATATATATTATATTATATATATAATATAATATAATATATCCTCCCTATAATATGCACCATAATATTTTCTCTTACACTGATGCCTTTTTCCCAATAATTTATTATTGATTTTCCAACATTCATCAAATTAAAAGAAAACTGTTTATTTTAACTTTGCTAATTATGCCTTTAATATACTCGGAGTTTAAATCTAGTTCACACATCTATTAACAATCTTTTTTAATTTCTGGCACTTTTTATCTTACCTACAAGACCTAACTTACTTTAAAGTTATTAAAACATTATTTATTTAATCTATTACGATTGTCTCAAACACAGAGTTCATCAGCACATCTTAATTATACTTTGGTGCTGGGGCATGTCTATCTTTATTGAATCAATAATGTTGAAACAACTAACTCTCCATTTGAGGGAAAAATAGTTCATTCTTTGTCTACCCATGCAAAATCCCATCTTTCCCATAAGGTAAATTTTTGCACATACATGGAACCATTTCTGTATCTTCTTTTGTATTCCAATGATCTATTCATATTGGATATTTTGACATATATTAGGCCAACTACAGCTCTCACTGTTATCTTTCAATTGTGCTTTTTTTTTTTAAATTTCTCTTCCATAGAAACCTTCTAACCAGTTTGGTATCTTAATGACACTGGGTCGTTGCACACAAGGACACTGCCATCGCCATGGCTCTCCATCCCTGAGGAGACTGGCAGCCCTGGTTCTCTCAGGGAAATGCTCTGGGCTTGCCTTATGAACTGCCTCCTCTGAGGGCTGGGTGTCCTGCTGCTCTCTGGAGCAGAGGAAGGATGCAGCCCCCGGGACAGAGACAGCAGAGAGGTGCCCCGTTATATTGAGCCCAAGATGCCAGGACAGCCCCTGTGCGGGTCTCTGGAACTCATCCAAGGCAACAGGGCTGCTGGAAACACTGCACTTCCATCTCCCCGGGTCCAGCGACCTGAGAGGGTGACCAGTGCTTCACAGGGTCACAAAGGAGAACGCTAGCTTGTCAATGCTTAACTTATTCATAGTAAAATTCTGGCACTCCCTCCCCCATTTGCTAACTTGCTTCTGGCCTAGTTTCTTTAGTCATTCATCACTCATTCATTGATGAGGAAGGGCTACGTAGGAATTAGTCCGAGCTTGCCCTTTCCCAAAATCTGTTCTCTGGCCTCTTCTGAGGTGCTCACTTCTGTCATCATCCTGCTCTCTACTGAAATCTTATATACCCTCCAGCTTTGGGATGTATACGTATATGTATATGTATATGTATATCTCTAGATCTGTATATCTCACTTTACTTCTGCCCATATTGACCTAATGCTGTAACAGAACTTGTATGTGTGTGTGAGTGTGTAACATACATATAATTTTTAAAATGTGTAAATTTCAGAAGTGTGGAAAGTAATACAACTAAGAAGCAGTGGTATAGCAATGCTGCCTAGCTGAACAACTTCAGCAACATGAGGCATAACTTCTGACCCATGTGTAAAATAAAGAAGATAAAATTATCACAGCCAAAGGGGGAAGAATCCTGGGCTCCTGGGTGACGTTCTCACCCAGATTCCTCCAGTAGTCAAATTGACTCATGTGAGTCAACACGAAGATTCTGGAAAAATGGTCAACTCAGTTTAAACAGGTCAATGATGAGTTTGGATCGTCTCCAGACCAGCCCACGTACATTTGCAGGAGTGAGCAATACACATAAACCGCAGTAAGGAATCGGACCTCATGTTAGACTGAAGCCCCCTAAAGCTGGGTGAACATCAGATCGTGCACTGACCTTGGACTAAAGCAACCTGTGGAACCAGACAGGCCCTGCCACACCCACCATGAGGATACAGTCGGTAAAGTACAATTAGTAGCTACAAACAAGGGCCCTGGGACAATGGCCTGGGTTCAGATCCTGACTCAACCCCTTAACAGCTGAGAGACTTGGGGAAAGTTCCTTAAACTCCCAGGGTCTCAGTTTCCTCATCTGCAAAATAGAATTAATAACTGCATCTATCTTATAGAGGTTTTGTGATGATTAAGTAACATTATATATGTAGAATGCTTAGAACAGGGTCAATTACTTAGTGTCACTTGTTCATTCATTCACTATGTTAGAACAGGACCTTGTTCATAGCTAGAACTCAGGTTAGTGGTTATTAGTGCAGTATTAATGTTGGCTATTCTTCCATAATTGTAAGCTGACCAACTTTTTTATAATGAAAAGGAGGACAAAAATAAATTGAAGAAAACAATATCGTAAATAAAAGAAACATTTTATTCATTACAATAATAAAGCACTATAATATGATAAATGCATAGTAAAAACATTAATATTTTATATTGTAATTATGCTTACATGCCTATTAATTTTTAATAATAATTGTAAGAAAAAAGTACCCATTTAGATAATATTATCTTTTCCATTGAATGAATATTTTTTGTCAATGTATCATCTTGTAACAATATATTGAAAATATATGAACAAGAAATATCCTTCATATTGAATTTTATGTGAATTGTGCTTACCTGTCTATGATTGAATATTCACTGAGAAAGAAATAATCATGAGTCTACAATGTCGTATGTGCCATGTCGTGTTTCAGTAAGAAGTACACAAAGCCATTTGTGCACTTGGTATATTGCTCACTCTCTCAAGGTCTCCCATGCAGAGCACATGCGTCTAATAATCACGTCTCGCTGGACTGTACTGATCCTTCATGAATCGTCATGTCAAATACAAATTTGTTTTATTTTTATAAATAAATTTTTATTTTAATGGGGTGACATCAATAAATCAGGGTACATATATTCAAAGAAAACATTTCCAGGTTATCTTGTCATTTAGTTCTGTTGCATACCCATCACCCAAAGAGAGATCGTCCTCCATCACCCTCCAGTTTTCTTTGTACCCCTCCCCCTCCCCTTCCCCCTCTTCCCCCTTCCCTCCCCCCACTCCCCGTAACCACCACACTCCTGTCCATGTCTCTTAGTCTCGCTTTTATGTCCCACCAATGTATGGACTCCTGCAGTTCTTGTTTTTTTCTGATTCGCTTATTTCACTCCGCATAATGTTATGAAGGTTCCACCATTCTGCTGTAAGTGATCCGATGTCATCGTTTCTTCTAGCTGAATAGTATACCATGGTGTATATGTGCCCCATCTTCTTTATCCAGTCTTCTATTTCTTTTACAGTGATTAAAAGCCTTTAAGCAAACTCTTGGCCAATACAGCAAGAATCCATAAAAGAGTAGTGTCCTTAACCTGTTCACCAAGTCCAAATTGGCCCCATCACCATGCCAAATCCCTGAAAAATGCAACCCAACCACAGTTCAGTCTGTTAGGAGCTGTCACAGGGAGCAGGAGTCCGGGAAAAGTCCACACAGGAAAAGTCCACATGGCACTGGAATTGTTGTCACCATTCTATACTTTGCAGCTCATGTCCAAGTCCCAATGACCGCTGCTTCTAGCTGGTAATGATTCAGGTAGACTGGAAAAGCTATTTGCAGCATGCGTGGATATGGAGCTTCTGTTCTCCTCTGCCTGGAGAGATGAGACCAAGCTGCTTTTCCCTGGAGCTCTGCGACTGTGGCATGGTAAAGAGAACCTTGGGATACACTAAGCTGGGTGGCAAAAGTAAATTCATAATAGAAGTTGGCAAAAGGGGGAAAGAGAGCTCTAAATTAGGAGTAGGTCCCAGCCTGAAATATGAGTGGGACATTGAGGTAGGAGGGATAAAGAAAACACTATATATTAAGCAAAGCAGCAAAAATAGGACTATCAACACCCACAACAGAGATCTTTGAGGGAAGAATAAAAAACTTGACTATTCAGGCAAAACATAGTTAAGTGGCCCTTGTGCAAATGAGATCAGTTTACCTGCTTCTTGGAAGAAATACCCTATGCTCGTCCACAGTGTCATAGATGGGGCCGACGGCCCTGGGCTCCTTCAGCCTTCAGTGGCAAACCCCAGCTTTCTGGGCAAGGTTAGGTCATAGGTGGCTGGAGCAGGGCTGGAAGAGACTGAACCCTCCCTTAGAGGAGCGAGGGGGAAGCCTACCTTCCAGTGTCCCTGTTTCCTCACAGCAGAGGCGTGTAAGCCTGGCAGGTTTTAGTTCAATGACTTTCCTTTCCACTATTGAAGCAGGACCCAGATGGCATCCTAGGAGACCCCTTTGGGGCATTGGAGCCTTTAAGGGTGTATCCTAAAAGCTGGTAGTTCCCCTGATCTCTATTGGGCTTTTTCTGCCTCTAGGTATCTTAAAAGCCATGCTCAGAAGATCTCGCTGGGGGGGTTGAGGATCCCCATCTGCCTATATAAATCTTTTCCATATATCTGGAGCTATTTGGAAAAAGACAAAATAGTGTTATTAGCTGGATCTAATAAAGAAGGTAGTAGTTTGCAGGCGAAAAAGATTTGGTGTCTCCTGTTCATCAGCCTTCAAAAGAAATGTAAATTTTTTTTTTAAGTAAAAAGCATGATATGGTAGACACGTAGGAGTCATTGGCCTGGTGTGCATGATTCCCGGGTTCGATTCCTGGCCAGAGCACACAGGAGAAGCACCCATCTACTTCTCCACCCCTCCCCCTCTCCCTCCTCTCCGTCTCTCACTTCCCCTCCTGCAGCCAAGGCTCCACTGGAGCAAAGCCACCCCGGGCACTAAGGATGGCCCCATGGCCTCCGCCCCAGTCGCTAGAATGGCTCTGGTTGTAACAGAGCAACACCCCAGATGGGCAGAGCATTCCCCCCTGGGTAGGCATGCCTGTCACATCACACCCAATGGATCGACTCTGAATCAATCGAATATGGACATTTATAAATTAATCTTCCAATATCAAAAAGGAGGACATGTAGGAGGACACTTTTCAAGGGAAGATAGAACTTACAAAAAAAGACTGTCCTCCCTCAAGGAGGATGATTGGTCACCTTAATAACTGTCACTTCTGGACAGGTCACAGGACAGGTGGGACTCCAAGAATGTAATGGTGCCGAGGCTCACACCCTGTGCCTATGAGTGCTGCATTTAGGATCCAGACAGCTGTTAGGGTCCCGTCAAATGTTCCCATACAGTAGCACTGCAAACAGTCCATGTGCAGACTGCAGGCGGTGGCCAGTTTAGGGCATGGAGAGCTGGCTAAGTCAGAAACAATGAAGGTTCTCTGAGGATGAGCCAGCAACCACCACATCCACACTGGCTCACTTGGAACAGCAGGGGCTAAGATGAGAGGGGAAGGACCCTGCATGACTTCCTAAGGCAGAGGGAGCCTTAGTTCAGTGGAATAAGAAATGGCTTATTTCTGTGTGGCCAGAGTCTTCTACAGGCTGTCTCAGCCGTGTACGGCTGCTCTCAGAGTCCCCTTGGCATGGTTTCCATTCCATTCATGAACTGTTCATTTCCATCCTCTCTCAGGTGGAAGTCCTGCGTAATTTTAGAATTAACTGCTCTTCCCATCAACCTGGTGGCACAGCGCAGGGCTGCCACTGTGCCCCTGGAACCTGCAGAGTGAGGCAAGGCCCTCCTGTTGTGTGATTCGCGTTGGTCCGTGTGGTGGGCTGTACACTCAGAGGAGTGACAGCACCCCTGGGCTGGAACAGGGGTACCGAGGGAGATGGCTGCTGAGACACGCTCCAGCTCCAGGGCTGCCTTGGTGTCTGGTCCCAAGGGGCATGTGAGAGACCGCCTGTGGCCACTCTGATCAAGTCCTATATGCTATATGGTCCCCAGTCTGCTTATGTGCTGATGGCTCCTCTCGAATGCCTCTGCCCCTACTTCTTCTTCTTTTTTTTTTTTTGGATTTTTCTGAAGCTGGAAACGGGGAGGCAGTCAGACAGACTCCTGCATGTGCCCGACAGGGATCCACCGGGCACACCCACCAGGGGACAATGCTCTGCCCATCTGGGGCGTCGCTCTGTCGTGACCAGAGCCACTCTAGCGCCTGGGGCAGAGGCCACAGAGCCATCCCCAGCACCCGGGCCATCTTTTGCTCCAATGGAGCCTCGGCTGCGGGAGGGGAAGAGAGAGACAGAGAGGAAGGAGGGGGGGAGGGGTGGAGAAGCAGATGGGCGCCTCTCCTGTGTGCCCTGGCCGATAATAGAACCCGGGACTTCTGCACGCCAGGCCGACGCTCTACCACTGAGCCAACTGGCCAGGGCCTCTGCCCCTACTTCTGTTTTATCATTTCCTCATTTTCCCTTTCCTTTCTGTCCCAAATGTCACCCGGGTAATGAGAAACCTTGTTACCTTTCCTGAGGCCTTATTCTAAACACCATGTGGATATCAACTCAGTGGTGTAAGAAGCACAAATTCTTCTAGTTTATTCACTGAGGGATCCTGGCCCTTAGATGAGGACCTGGCCATTGCAAATGGTCAACACACATACTTCTGAACTATGAATAAGTGAATGAATGAACTAGTGACACTAAGTACTTGACCCCGATTATCTATCTCACTGAATCCTACAAGAATTTGACATGGTACCATTATCACCCATGTTACCTGAGGAAACCAGGACATAGAAAAATCACTTCACCCATGATCACACAGCCAGCAAGTGGCAACAGTGGTCCTCACACCACACTGTGTGAGTCCAGCACCTGAGTTCCAAGCACTCTGACCTCTGGCCACACTATCAGTGTTCTCCTGACTTCTGTGCTAATCTGTCGCACGAGGGTTATCAGGCTGAATTCCCACTGGGTGCTTATGTGGGTGACTTGCATCACAGTGACGTATTCCACCAGCTTTTCTGTCAGGAAGTGTCCCTTTCCCCCTGGTCCATGACTGATGCCCACAAGTCCTCACGCCCCTCACAGAGGCTCACATCTGAACACACAGGGCCTCCCGTGCCTCAGCCCCGCCACACCAGTGCTCGGCAGCAGGGGCTCTCCGCCCTGGCCCTGCCTCCTTCCCCATGAGGGGACACCGGCCCCTGTTACTACTGCAGCAGTTCACAGGCCAGGCTGTGACTCTGAGGCTGTACCCAGAAAGAAGTTGAACACAGAGGAGTAGCGTTCAGCGGCTGGACAGGCGAGCCCCATCATGGGGCTTCTCACTGCACAGCCCCATTCTCATAACCGAGTGGCTGCCCTTTGGCAGGGCAAACTCCCCTCCCTGCTGCCCTCCCCTAACCAGGACCCTCCCATGCCTTGGAGTCGGGTTCACATGGACGCTGAGCAGTGGAAAGGTCTGCCTTCCCCCACATGGCAGCCTGCCTTCTACACTATTCCCAGCCTGGGAAGATGGGTAGCGTATGTTTTCAACCCCTTCAGGAGGAAACCCATCAGCAGTCTGACCCTGAGGGCCTGTGCTGGAAATCAGACAAGAAGCCAGCATCGATACATCCCAGACTCTGGGCTATCCAGTCTCGAGAAGAACCTCAGGTGAGACACAAACAGACCAGTCCAGGCAGGGCCACAAACCCAGGTAACAACCTTTCAGACCCTGCTTGGTCTGAACCACTTCGCTGCCCAAGTGCGTTTCCTGGAGCAGCCACACTCCCTGAAGACAAAGCCCACCTCCCGTGTGCCTGCCCAGCTCCTCGCACAGTTCTCCGCAGACACTACCTGTGCAAACGGCACGGCCAGTGTCCTGCTCTGGCCGCTGAGGCACTGTCACCTCTGAGGCCTCGCCAAATATGAGCTCGCTGCTGCAGAACAGCTGTGGACTCAGCAGCCTGGAGCCAGGGGAGTCCGTCTGAACATGTCAATCCCTGGAGAGAAAAGGACGTTGTTTTCCTGTTGCCCTGGGGGCAGTGCCAGGCATACCTGGGATTCTAGACACGAGGTGGAAGAAAGACTGTGGAGGGTGCAGAGAGAGTTGATAGAGCTCCGATCTAATGTCCTTTTCCTGGTCATGTTGACAAGACAAATAATGACTCTCAGACAGTATTACCCAAGGATGTGACAGAGACAGATTCAAGTAAACAGCCAGGTTTAGGATAAAACTCAAAATTCTCTGCCAGGTAGTTCATCTGGGGACACCCAGGGACATGCTCTGATTTTTGCAAAGGGAAGAGGCTGGTGTGGTCAACACCCCTACCTGCCTGTGAATACTGTAATCCACCTGGCATCTATAGGCACGAGCCCAAAAGTTACAAGGGTGAACAGGAAAGGAGTTTGCCCTTGACAGGAAAATGGTTTTTAGAATATAAACTATAGGGATGTGACTAACCTGAGCATCTTCTAAATATATACTGCTCACAAAAATTAGGGGATATTTCAAAATGAATATGAAGCAATAAAATAACCCCTAATTTTTGTGAGCAGTATATTTGTTGATAGGAGCCTCCGCTGACGCAGGAACCATCGGAAGCTATTACAGTTGGAGGCCTCATCCTCGTACCAGACAGTGCATACTGACTTCAAAACAAGGTCTTTCTTTCTAGAGGTAATAGTGTGAAATGAGGCCATGAGGGCAGACCGCAATCCAACATGACTGGTGTCCTTGTGCAAGGGGGACATTTGGACACGAAGACACACACAGAGGGAAGGTGATGTTAGGAGGCAGATAGCCATCCATAGCCAGGAGAGAGGCAGGGACAGACCTTCCCTCCTGGCCCTCAGAAGGGACCAGCCCCACTGACACATCAGTCTCGGACTTCCATCTCCAAACCTGCAGGACAACAGGGTTCTGCTGCTCGGGCCACTGGGATGGGGGACTCTGCCATGGCAGCCCTGGAAAACAGTCAGAGGGCATCTGAGGAGTGACAGTCTGTGTCACCCATCTGATGTCAGCCCTCATGGCAGTTAGTTGTCTCCTTAAGGGCAGGGACTTTCTCACTGGCTCCGAGGGCCTGAGGACTGTTTATGCTCAGGACACAATCAGAAAAGGCCAACAAGCCATAAACATGACACTTCATAACTAGTCCTGTGCGAAGACAAGCAGACTTCTCCGGATGCGTCAGTGACCTTCTCTGCTAGAAAACTCTCTATTACCTGACCAGTGGCCTTTGCTAACAGCATCATCCCACACCCAGGCTTCCTGGTCAGAGCTAGCGGATGAGAGTGTGTGCCAGCTGAGGGCCCAGCTGACTGCACTAATGGGCATGCTGCTGGTCCTCGGCCACACGCCACCCAACCTCTGGGCCTCCCGGAGAGCCTGGCTCTATAACAATGCCCACTGCTGCACTTACTTTTGTGAACTTCCAGTTGAATTAGGAAAATACAGGTGTAGACAATGTCTGCCAATGAAAGGGAAGAATTCTTTAGAATACAACGGCAAAAGCAAAGGAAACACTAATATGACTAAGGGCCTGCAGGGCGGGGGGGGGGGGTGGGGGGACGTCGCCCATGTATTGAGGCTTGCCTTGATGTGACAGGCCTCACTGTCCGGGCTTTATACCCACCACAGCCTTATACTCACCACAGCCTCATGAAGACCCTGTGAACAGATACACAGTCACCATTTTGCAGAGGTGAAAACCGTGATGCATCTCCCGATTAAAGGGTTTGCTCAAGATCATACAGAAGGTAAGCAAGATTAAACCAAGAATGTCTTTCCCTTGTTACTGCCCTTGGAATAAAAGAGTCACTCTGATCTTTTCCCTGAGTAAGAAGCAAAGCAGGTGAGAGGGAGAGCCACTCAGATTGTCTTCTCTTCACTCCTCCAGACCCACCCGCATCACCCTCCCCACCTGCCTGCCCTGTGCCAGGCAACCTGACCTTTGCGTATTGCTTTGTGAGCTCCTGGCCCTCTGGCTCCAGGTCATGGGAAGCCTGCAGGGGAGGGTCCCTGTAGATCAGGAGATAGGAGGACAGTGAATGTTGGGGTGTCTTTCCTTGCCCCCCTTTCTTGGGTGGCCTCTGAGTTGGCCCTGTCTCTTGACCAGAGGCCACAGTTTCCATCAAGTGGCCCTCTGCAAGGGTTCCCGTGACACCCACTTCTGTCCCCAGCACTGGAGGACTGTACCAGCCCTTGATCTCTTTTGAACCATGACCACACCTTTGTAAAACATCAAATTATGAAATTATCCAGCTTGTGTATGCCATTTTTTCCCATGCAGGGACCATGTCTGGTACAGAGAACACAGCAAGCTTTCCACAGAGAAGAGGAGAGGGTGTCAGTGAAGTGGGCATGTGATCACCCCTGAGCGAGGGGGCTGAGGGTGGCAGTGAGGTCTCTGGGAGGTAGAGGAGTGCGATGAGCTACTGTGGGATGGGGGAGTCATTTAGAGTAGAACAGGAATCAGGTGGACCCCTCTCAGATAATGTGGTAAGGATATGAAGTAAGACTAAACTGTCTGACTTCTGGGCATGTTAACACTGAAAAGATAAATATATAGACAATGTAGACTAGAGCCTGACATGGGTAAAGGAAACAGACAAACTCTTGGAGGCCTAGGCCCTCCTAGTCTAGCAGAGGAGACCAATGTGAAAAGAGATGACTACAGCCTAGTAAGTCAAGCATTACAACATAGCTACACCCACCACCTGGTAGAAGCCCTGAGGAGGTGTGGCTGGGTGGGCTTCAAGTCCTGGGTGCTTTCTCCCCACGACTAGGCCTCCCAGGACAGTTTGGGAAGAGACTCAGGACTCTGCTCCAGTCACTCAGATCCTGTAGTTCTGGGATCTGGCTGGAGAGAAGGCACACGCCTGCCAAGTTTCAGTAGTGTCTCCAGTTGGCATTGAGGGTGACTCTGACTTATACTGTTAGATACCACTTTTGGGAACTCCTTAATCCTGCCCTGCCATTCATTAGTCCTCCCTCTGAAGTCCCAGAGGGAGAGATAAATTATGAGAAAATACCTGGCAAAATGAAATTCAGAAAATATTATAAAATAATGTATTGTTAGCTATGATTTTTTGTCTCAAACCCAAAACAGGGAACTCTAGTAAGCTGGTAAATACATTTTTCCTAAGCTGGTTATGGCTGAGGAACTTGCAGACCAAACGCTAATGCAATATAAACCCCAAAACTACAAGAGGAATGTAACCAGAAAAGTGGTAGTGGAAGAAAGGGTTTGGGTCCCCATACTTAGCCCTGGGCTAGCCTGGAGCTCAACTGAGCAGGTGTCTAGGGACCAGCTGCCTAACAGAGAAAGAGGAGCATGCAGAGAAAGACAGAAACTGGTCTAGTCAACTGGAGGGAGCTGGGCTGTGCCTGCTGGCCCTCTGCCACATGAAGGGAAGCAGCTAAAATATATGGTGACAGAAACACAAAAGATCCTGAAAAGCGACAGCAATCTTGAAAAAAGAACAAAGTAGGAGGAATCACACTACCTGATATCAAACTATACTACAAGGCTGTAGTAATCAAAACAGCATGGTGCTGGCATAAACAGAGACACATAGATCAATGGAACAGAATAGATAGCCTGAAAATAAACCCACACATTTATGGTCAATTAATATTTGACAAAGGAGGCAAAAGCATATAATGGTGTAAAGACAGCCTATTCAATAAATGGTGTTGGGAAATTGGACAGACACATGCAAAAAAAAAAAAAAAGTGAAACTAGGCCACCTTCTTACACCAGAGATAAGAATACACTCTAGGCCCTGGCTGGTTGGCTCAGTGGTAGAGTGTCGGCCTGGTGTGCGGGAGTCCCGGGTTCAATTCCCAGCCAGGGCACACAGGAGAGGCGCCCATCTGCTTCTCCACCTCTCCTCCTCTCCTTCCTCTCTGTCTCTCTCTTCCCTTCCTGCAGCCAAGGCTCCACTGAAGCAAGGTTGGCCTGGGCGCTGAGGATGGCTCCATGGCCTCTGCCTCAGGTGCTAGAATGGCTCTGGTTGCAACAGAACGACGCTCCAGATGGGCAGAGCATTGCCCCCTGGTGGGCATGCCTGGTGGATCCCGGTTGGGTGCATGTGGGAGTCTGTCTGACTGCCTCCCCATTTCCAACTTCAGAAAAATACAAAAAAAAATACACTTCAAATGAATTAAAGACTTAAAATGTTAGATGTGAAACCGTATAATTCCTAGAACAAAACATAGGCAGTAAAATCTTAAACATATCTCTTTGCAATATATTTTCTGACATATCTCCTTGCACAAGGGAAACAAATGAAAAAATAAACATATGAGACTACATCAAACTAAAAAGTTTCTGCACAGCAAGGGAAAACATCAGCCAAACAAAAAGATGACTACTGAATGGAATGGAAGACAATATTCACCAATAAGGGGTTAATCTCCAAATATATAAATAATTCATACAATTCAGCACAAAAAAAGAAAAAAATTAAAAAGTGGGCAAAAGAACTGAATAGATACTCCTCCAAAGAGGATCTACAAATGGCCAATAGACATACGAAAAGTTGCTCAATGTCACTAATCATCAGAGAAATGCAAATCAAAACCACAATGAGATACCACCTTACACCTGTCAGAATGGCCATCAAAAACAACAACAAAACGTTTGGTGAGGATATGGAAAGAAGGAAAGAAGGAAACCCTTGGTAACTGTTGCTGGGAATGCAGATTGGTATAACCACTGTGGAAAACAGTGTGGAGGCTCTTTAAAATAGTAAATAGACTTGCCTTCTGGGAATATATACCAAGAAATGAAAACATTAATTTGAAAGAATATATACACCCTTATGTTCATTGTAGCATTATTTACAATAGCCTAGATGTTGAAGCAACCCAGGTACCCAGCAACAGAGTAGGTAAAAACATTGTAGTACTTAAATGATATGTAATACTACTACTCAGCCATTAAAAAGAATGAAATCTTACTTTTCACCACAGCATGAATGGACTTAGAGGGTATTATGCTAAGTGAAATAAATCAGACAGAAAGACAAATACCATATGATCTCACTTATGCAGAATCTAAAGAACAAAACAAACAACAAAATAAAAACAGACTCATAGATACAGAGAACAGATTGACAGTTGCCAGAGGGTACAGGGTTGGGGAATGGGTGAAAAAGTTTAAGGGATCAATAGGTACAAATTGGTAGTTACAAAAGTCATACAGATATAGATGACAGCATAGGGAACACAGTCAGTTAATATCGTAATAACTATACATGGGGCCAGGTGGGTACCTGAAATACCAGGAGGGGGACTCTGTAAAGTACACAATTGTCTGACCACTATCCAGTTCATCTGAAACTATACAAAATAATAGCGAATGTAAACTATAACTAAAACACTTAAAACTTGTGGAATGAATAATTAAAATTAAATTTACAGTGACAAGACACTAAACTTCAGGTGATGAGCAAACAATACAATATCCACTGGTTGGCAAACTGTGGCTCGCGAGCCACATGCGGCTCTTTGGCCCCTTGAGCGTGGCTCTTCCACAAAATACAACGTGCGGGCGCTACCTCGATAAGGAATGTACCTACCTCTATAGTTTAAGTTTAAAAAACTTGACTCTCAAAAGAAATTTCAACCATTGTACTGTTGACATTTAGCTCTGTTGACTGGGTTTGCCGACCACTGCAATATACAGATGAAAACTTGTGTCATCGTATTAGCCAATGCCACTCCAATAAGGTCAGTTAAAAATAAGTATAAAAAAGTAAAAGAAGCCCTGGCTGGTTGGCTCATCAGTAGAGCATTGGCCCGGTGTGTAGAAGTCCCAGGTTTGATTCCCAGCCAGGGCACACAGGAGAAGCGCCCATCTGCTTCTCCACCCTTCCCCCTCTTCTTTCTCTCTGTCTCTCTCCTCCTCTGGCAGCCAAGGCTCCATTGGAGCAAAGTTGGCCTGGGCGCTAAGGATGGTTCCATGGCCTCACCTCAGGCACTAGAATGGCTCCAATTGCAACAGAGCTATGCCCCAGATGGGCAGAGCATCACCCCCTAGTAGGCAGGCCAGGTAGATCCTGGTCAGGCACATGCAGGAGTCTGTCTCTCTGCCTCCTCACTTCTCACTTCAAAAAAATACAAAAAAAATATAAATAAATAAATAAATAAATGTACAAGTGTAAAAAAAGAGAGAATTGTACCTACATACAAACAATTTAATGCATAGTGAGTCCACTCACATGATCCTAGGAGCTATGCTAGTGTTATTCCTTCTCAGTAGGACCCTAGAGGTCAGTGGCAGGGTGGGGCTTAAGATGCTACGTCCAAGGCCCCATGCCCTTTCCTGTCCCCTACATCTGGGTAGCAACCTGACCCTCTGCCAACAACAGTTAGACCCAACAAAATACTAAAAACAAAGACCCCAAGGCACTAGAGATGGAGAGTGAACAAAATCAGGCTGACACTGGAGGGAGGTGACATGGAGGATAGAGAAATTTCAGGTGTGAGGGCAAGGGCTTCGGGGGTCCTGGGCAGAAACCTGCATTCTGTGGAGTGGTTGCAACTCCAATAGAAACCTCATCATCTTCTGGTCTGAAAAACCAGAGGACTGAGTTTGAGGCAACCACAACTGGTGGAAAGTGAGGGGGACCCCAGAAAGAAAAGAGCCCCAAATTGTGGTATAAACTTTTCCCAAGAGTCTGGCTGCACCCTGAACCACATGCACACAGATCAGACCCCAGAAGCATGTTAAGCTGCTGCCCAGGAGACAGAGCTGCAGTTTGAGCCCAACTGAGTGCATTATCTACTAAGCAAAAAAATTTAAAAAGCACTCTTTTTAGACTATAACATAGTCCAGAATCTGCTCACTGTGACATTCACAAGCTCTAAGACAGAACTAAATGACCCTCATACAAAGAACTGGCAGATTCTGACCCCAAAGGCCTGTTCCTCCTGCTGAAGGAGAGGCCGTAAGGAGCAGCTACTCTGAGTGAGGGACACAGGGGCCATGTCAGCTCCACGACTACAACTATTTTATAATGATGCCAAGGTGTGAGTTGCCTTTGTCTTTCTCATTCTCTTCCACATGCGCAGGGGAGTTTTCCAGAGGCCACATGCCACGTGGTGTCAGACAGACTGAATGGATAGACGTGAGAACACAGCTGTCTTCCATTAAACAGACTTTAAGAGGTTTGCAAAAACATGAAACAATGAACACTTTTTTTTTTACAAATTTTTTCCTAATATTGAAAATAGTTTTTTTCACAAAAATTATGGGTTCATTATTATTTTAAATAAAATAATGAACTATTTTTAAAATCTCTTAGTTTTCATTTCTAATGTGGTAAGTATGGGTAGATGTTACCCACATAAACAAAAGCTCTCTGGGATCCAGCTAAGCCATAAGACAGTCAGCCAAGGTTCAGAGACCAGAGTCTGAGATCTGCTGGGGAGCGCCCGTCACTCTCAGCCCCCAGCCTGCATCAGAGCCCGGGGGGGGGGGGTGTTCAAACAAGGTGCTGGGCCCACCCTGAGTGTCTGATTCAGCAGGTCCACAGTGGGGCCTAAAAACCTGTTTATTTCTAACAAGTTTCCAGTTGATCCCATTCTGAACCACTCTGGTGCAAGGGATGCTGTGGTGTGCAGACCAGACTTTCCTACAGGCATTTTCTTCCCATCCCAGTGGCGAGTGTCGCCCACTTGGTGCTCAGAGCACAATCCCTCCTCAGACCCTGCCTGGGGTGGAGGGAGCTGCCCGTCCAACATTACCAAGGTTATACCTCCTCGCCAGGGAGGGCCCTGGCACAGTGCCTTACAAGACAACTACAGAGCGCTCCCAGGGCTGCATCCCCTGGGGGATCAGTGGGCTCTCTCTGCATCCACATCCTGGTTCCATTTCCCCACTGCCGGACAGCGTTGTTCCCACCAGTATCCTCTGATACACACAGGTCTGTGTTTCAAAGTCACTCTGATGCCCAGAATCCCAAACTATAACGAATGGAAGAAAGGACAGACCTGCTCTGTTCCTTGGGGGCCTCCCGTCTCTGATGGCAGTACACAGCTCTTCCACCATGCAGACATCCTGCGTGTACATCTGAGAGAGGTCAAGGCTCAAGCCCCTGGTCCTGGGTGTGTGGACTCTCCTGACACGTGTTCCCTGGTGTGCGCATCCTGCAGGAATGGCCAGGGCAGTGGTCTGGGTTCATCATCCTGATGATGGCGCGGAGCTGGCCCACAGGTGCTGACGGTGATGTTTTGAGGAATTTTCCAAGCTGGTAATGAAACACAGCCATATTAAAATTAAACTATACATATTATATATATTTATGGTTAAATAAATTACATTTAAAATAAAGGTAACAGACTCAAAGCATTATTTTCTAATGATGCTGCTACATTTTATCTATGGTCTCAAGGTTATTTATATGTGTTATATCTGAATGGTGTACCATTATATTTATATATTTTTACCTACAGATACAGTAGGTGCAAATCACCTTGAGAGCTGAGACAACAGTAACCAGTAACATGTAGTAAAATAATTAAGAAAAAAGTAAAGCCAGGTAGCCAAGAGATAGAAGAGTTGCCGAGCCCTGGGGAAAACCGCCAACAAGAGGCTGAGCTGTTACCATTCATCTCAGTCACAAGCTCATTTTACCTCCTGCAGCTGGAGGACCGCTGAGGCACTGCCACTCCCCCTCGCCCTCCACTACTCGCTACTGGCTACACTAAGCCTCCCCACTGCTGTGCTTGGAACTGGGATTTCTTATTCATTCATCTGGTCCTACATATCCATATCTCGTAATTCCAACTCTGTGCAAAGAACATCTTCTTGCCTTTCAGTAGATCAAGTCTAACAGAGACATGTACACAATCATAAAATGTAGTGACGCGCATGTCTAAGTAAAAATAGAATCTCATAAATGACTCTTGAACAGAACTGGCAGCATCAGTGGCTGGTGGTGACTAAGGAAAAGTTCACAGAAGGGAGGACACATAAGCAATGGTTTTCCAGAACAGCAGGGATCTGCCAGGTCGACAGAGGGTGCTAATTGGAAAGAACATCATGTGCAAAGGCGCACAAGTAAGTCAAGATAGAGCCTTTGATTTTTGGTCATGGGGACTGTGCATAACTGCCTAGGCTTTCTGTGGTCCCCAAAGACCACATGTTGTCTGATAAGCATTCAGTCTGCAGGTATTAGAGAGAAGCCAGCTGGCTCACATGGGAATCACAGCCCAGACTCAAGCCATGTCCACTGCTACTGCAACCCCCTACAATAACTGATTGCTGTTTCTATCTGTGTGCTCCCACAGCTTTGTACGATGAGTCAGAGGCTTTAAGACTAACCTCATATGGAAAGGGGTGTCTCTGGAACAGAGTGCCCTGAAAATCTTCCAAAAGTCAGGACTTATTCCCTTCTTGGGATGGTTTAGATACACCTGGTGGGTAGGTGTTGCTGAGGGGCCATCAGGAGACCTACAACCTTTGCTGTCTGACTCTAGTATCAAGTCTAGACTTGGTCCACTGACCCTCAGCTGAAATAATTGGCTTGGAGGAATTAAAATCCTGGCAAAAGTCCTAGAATCTCCAGAAGAATGTGCTAAAAAGTTCTGTTTCCAGTCCACGAGAGGACGTCACTGTGGCACAGAAGTCAGGCCACAGTACAGCCCTTCAGACCTCTCTGTAGCCACAGCTTCCAGCTTCTCCTCTAGTACCAAGAGGCTTCAGTGAGCAGCCAGGAGCAGTGAGGAAGGGAAATACCATAAGCCAAATGAGAATGCTCTGTTTAAACTGTCATGTCAATGAGAAAGATAAATAGGTTCCAAGCTGGCAAGGCTTAAGCCTTTCAGATATGTCACATCATAATAAACATGTCTGCATTTCTGTTTCCCTGGTAAAGCAGCAAGCTTCTTGAGGGCACAGATTGGGTCTGATTTATCTCTGGGTTCCAAGTGTTGGTTGGCTGGCTGGCTGGCTGGTTGGCTGATGGATGGATGGATGAATGGATAGATGATAGATAAATGATGGATAGATGATAGATGGATGGATGGATGATGGATGGGTGGGTAGATGGATGATAGATGGGTGGGTGGGTGGATTGATGATGGATGGGTGGGTGGGTGGGTGGGTGGATGATGGATGGATGATGACTGGATAGATGATGGAGGAAGGATGGAAGGATGGATGATGGATGCGTGAATGAATGATGGATGGGTGGGTGGGTAAATGGATGATGGATGGGTGGGTAGATAGATGATGGATTGGTGGGTAGATGGATGATGAATGGATGATGGATGGATGGATAGATGATGGATGGATGGATGGATTATGGATGGATGGATGACAGATGGATGGATGGATAATGGATAGATGGATGAAAGGTAGGTGATGGATAGATGGATAGATGATGGATGGATGATGAATGGATGATGGATGAATGGGTAGATGATGGATGGATGGATGGTGGATGGATGGATGGATGGATGGATGATAGATAAATGGATGGATGATGGATGGATGATAGATGGATGATGGATAGATGATGGATGAATGAATGGATAATAGATGAATGGATGGATGATGGATGAATGAACAATGGATGGATGGATGGATGGATGGATGGATGGATGGATGGATGGTGAACAGATGAATGATGGATGGATGATGGGTGGATGATGGATGGATGGATAGATGATCAATCTTGTCCTATAGGAATTTACAGTGAAAAAAAGACAATGCAAATACCCTAAAAATATTATGTGGAATTTAGTAAACAAAATAAACTAACAATATAGAAACAGATTCAGGTAATGAACAGACTGACAGAGAATAGCTGTTAGAGAGAAGGGATTGCAGAGCTAGGGAAAAAGAGGTTAAGGGATTAAGGAAAAAAAAATTACTCATAGACACAGACAACAGTATAGTGATTACCAGAGGGAAAGGAGGGGTAGAAGAAGGTATAGGGGAATAAATGGTGATGGAAGGAGAATTGACCTGGGGTGAACATACAATACAATACACAGAATTGTACATAAAACCTATATAATTTTATTAACCAATGTCACCCCAATAAATTCAATAAAAACATTTATTAAAATATTTATTAAACACTTAACTATGTGCAAGATACTTTTCTGTGTTTAATGGATTATCTTATTTAATCTCCATAGCAGTCTAATAAGAGATGTTTTATTAGTATCCCTATTTTACAAATGAGGAAACTCTTCCTTAGGAAAGATTAGTCACTTTCTCAAGATTACACAGCTAATGAGAGAAGGAGCCAAGGTTCAGATCCACTGGCTCACTGCAGAGTCTTAGTTCTCCCACACAACTGAGTGAGGGCGGAAACCTAGTGCCACAGATGTTGGGGGGGGGGGGGTGAAGTAGGCTGGGGCTGCGACAGAACGCTTGTTGGGAGAAGTGCGATTGTAACATAAGTATAAGGATGGTTACCATCTGGAGAACCACAAGGGGATGTGAGAATGTTCCAGAAGAGAGTGCAGAGTGGGCAGAAGACTTTTGATATTGTGATGGGCTGTGAGTCAATGAGAGGAGATAGGACAGGGCTTGAGGAGTAGTTTGTGTACAGAGGTGACTCCAATCCAACTTTTTTCATTTGTTCTTCCCCAGGGGCCTGTCCATCAAGCTGAACAAAGATGCCAAACCTGAAATTACTCCCATTGGCAAGCTGGGGCCTTGCCAGACTTAACCCAGTCTTAACCCAGAGGGGTGAGTAAAGTAGAAATGCCCTCATTGATGCCAGACTGTTATGGGAGTTATTTCCATACAAGGTAATTGCCTGCTGACCACTCTCATGGTTTAACCAACCTGGCTTGAGGTCTCCACAGAGGCTACCACTAGCATTGTAAGAGGCAAAGAAAATAGGCTCAATTAGAGGCAGATTTGCAAGTAAGCAGGAAGCCACTTAGAACTGTTGCCAAGAGGAACTGCAGTATTCAGTGTTCAATTAGCAAGCATAATAGATGAGGGCACTTGGAGCAAGTTACAGGCAAAGGAAAGCCATTTCATGAGACTTGAAAACAGGGCACAGAATGATCCCCATTTCTGATTGTGAGGTCAGGGTGTCAACTGGGTCATCAGTGCAAATGCTGAAGACTTTATGAAGGGGTGGAGAGGATCGATATATGTAATTGGGGGGTCTACGTGCCTGGCCACGTGCTAGGCACTTCTCTGTGTCATCCAATTAAAGTCCTGGAACACATCTGTGAGAACATAGGGTTATCAAGAGGTTCACTGACTTAACTAAAACCATCCAGCCCTTAAGCTGTCGAGCCACGTCTGAAAGCCATTTTGTCAGGATCCAAGTACAGGAGAGGCAAAAGTAAGCTTACAGTTGTTAGTACACAAGTTTTCTTTCGTAATTATTTTCCATATGAACAACTGGAAACCTACTTTTGTGCCATCCTTTACTGTGCACGACATGTCCCCATGTGCAAAATTATTCCCATACTCTCCTAGGGTAGAGTATAATCTCATGGGGCTAGTAGTTGGGACCTCTGGTTTCCATTGGAGCCGATCATCCCCTTCACTTCTTGCTTTTGAGCCACCAAGTCCTAAATATTCCTCTCACTAGGATGAGTTTGTAGAACAACAAAGAGCTCTTTCTGTAGCCACAAGGTGTAAAGATAATCGTTTTCTCCTGCATGTCTCTAATTTAGAAAGCATAGATATTATCAATTTCTAATGCAGTGAATATTATGCTTAATTATTTCTTACATCATTTCCCACTAATATGTTTAGGGGAAGTAATTATTGGAGATGTGACTGAGGCACTAGAAATGCCATTTGGGAGACAGATGGTTCATCTCAACCCAAGAGCTCCATTCATCAACAGGAAAATGGGGTTCCCCCCCCCGGCGGGGAAGTGGATGTGTGAAGCCCCAAATCTGAGAGTGTGCAGGCACTGGGCACAGAGGCTGTGTGGCTAGAGGGCAAGTATATATAAACAGTGTTAAGACTCATTAAAACAGTGTACACTGTGAAGCAACAAGCTCCATAGACCTCGGAGTGAATAATGCTCCCTTTAGTGACTTTCTGTATTTCAAGATGTAATGATCATTTACAACTCATTACCATCCGAAAGAATATGGGAAACTGGTAGACAATAGGCTGTTGTTGCTCACCAATTTTAATTCCTAACACTGGGGGCAGAAATAGAGGCTTTAGGAGGAGGAATAAGTGCCCAAACTCAGGCTCCTCTCTCCTTCCTAAGCCACTCCAGCTCTCTCTCACCTCCCCTTCCCCACAGTGGGACAGACCTGCTCTCAAGGTCCCGGCTTTTTACTGTCAACTGCCACAAAGTTTTCCTTCCTGCCCATTAGAAAACCCATCTCCTTTCACTGAATTTCCATCTCTTTTAGGAAACTTATGCTGGCCTTGGCCCAAATTATAGTCTCAGAGAACCTCTTTCCAAATAAAATCAGCCAGAAGAAGGGAATAAAAGTATGTATAAACAAACATCATTTCCTTCATGTGAATAAAATTATGAATAATGATAGCCTAGAACTTCAAAAAAAATTTTGAATTATATATATATATGTGTGTGTGTGTGTGTGTGTGTGTGTGTGTATGGCCTCTAGCCAGATTATTGAGGTTCATGAAAAGCCTTTCTTTTTCTTTTTTAAAAAGATTTTATTTATTGATTTTAAAGAGAGAAAGAAGGGAGGGGGGAGAGTTGGAAGCATCAACTCATAGTAGTTACTTCTCATATGTGCCTTAACCAGGCAAGCCCAGGGTTTTGAACCAGCAACCTCAGCATCTCAATGCTTTATCCACTGCTCCACCACAGGTCAGGGAAACCTTTCTATCCAAATGTAAATAATAACAATAGTTTATTGAGGTCTATTACCTAACCAGCATAAGCTTTCATTTATAAATAAAATGATCAATGAGATTCGCTCCCTTTCCTGTAAGATCTCTCCGGACAGAGGTACTGGTAAACAAAAAACATTGAGAAAGAGCACGATATGTACCTAGAATCACCTGTGGGATTACCAACAGAGGAGTGACTATATCTAGAGATCTGGAGAAGACATTAGGAAGAGGTAACTTGTGAGTTGGGTTTTGAAGAATGAGCAGGAGTTTGGCAAGCTGAATGAAGTGGTGAAGGACTTTCCAGGCAGAGGAAACAGCAGGCGCTCAGTGTGGCTGCAGCAGCGCAGTAGGAGGGGGTAGGAAGAGAGGCATGTGATGAGGCTGGGAGAGTGGGGGTGGGCTGGATTTGGAAGGTAAGATATGCAAAGACTTTCATCTTCCAGATGGTGGGAAACCATTGGCAGGTTTGTAGGACACGAGTGATGGGATCCCACTTTCTTAGAAGTTGAGCCAGGTTGCAGTGTGAAGATTAGGGGGTACAGGGAATGGAGACGTGGCAATGGGGGAAGGAAGACCAGTCAGCAAACTCTGGGAGGATATCTGCACCCTCCGAGAGCACAGACAAGAGCCCTGCTCTCAGCTAACACGCACACCACATCGACAGTCTAAGCAGCAGATGTGACAGTGTCCGGAGGCTGTTTCTGATCCTTTTCTGATACACTCAACTCTACTGAACTCTAAAATGAAATTTCACTTTGGCCTATTTCCCTGTGTATATTAACACCACTGTCTGCAATCATGAGATCTACACTAAGAAATATCTGTGACAGTTGTCACGTAAAAGAGGTTAATGTCCTATTGTGAACCCCCTTTCATTCTGAAACAAGAAGGTTTGTGAGGATCAGTCACCTGGATAGAGAGCCCAGTGAGACTCACCAGAAGACAGGTCTGCACACCAAGTACCAGCCTACTATTCCTTCAGCAGGTCTTGGTCTCTCTCTCCTGGGGAAACCACCTCTAAAACAGACAGCCTGGGCCCTGGCCGGTTGGCTCAGCGGTAGAGCGTCGGCCTAGCGTGCGGAGGACCCAGGTTCGATTCCCAGCCAGGGCACATAGGAGAAGCGCCCATTTGCTTCTCCACCCCTCCGCCGCGCCTTCCTCTCTGTCCCTCTCTTCCCCTCCCGCAGCCAAGGCTCCATTGGAGCAAAAGATGGCCCGGGCACTGGGGATGGCTCTGTGGCCTCTGCGCCAGGCGCTAGAGTGGCTCTGGTCGCAACATGGCGATGCCCAGGATGGGCAGAGCATCGCCCCCTGGTGGGCAGAGCGTCGCCCCATGGTGGGCGTGCCGGGTGGATCCCGGTCGGGCGCATGCGGGAGTCTGTCTGACTGTCTCTCCCTGTTTCCAGCTTCAGAAAAATGCAAAAAAATAAAAATAAAAATAAAAATAAATAAAAAAAAAATAAAACAGACAGCCTGCCCTTGGGAGCACGTTTGTTTCTGAAGCAGATTATGGGCTAGCAGTGCTCTCTCCTGGCAGTCTAAAGTTACGGTCTGACATTCCCTTTTCCATTCCTGAAGAGGTTTTCTTTTCTATAGAAAGAAATCATTGTTAACATTAGTTCTATTTGGAAACCTAAATTAATACATTATTTGGGGCCAAGAGCCATGGGTGAAGTAGGGCTCAACGAGGAGGCAGTATAAAGGAGACAAAGTATTAAAACAAGCAGAAACAAAAAGCCTGAATTTGGGGTCTGATGTTGGTTCAAGTGCCATCATCATGAGCTTCTTCCCAACCACATGACTCTGCACAGGTCATTTCCTCTCTGTCCCCTCACACAGTGGTTCCCAACCCCCGGGCCGTGGACCGGTACTGGTCCGTGGGCCATTTGGTACCGGTCCCCAGAGAAAGAATAAATAACTTACATTATTTCTGTTTTATTTATATTTAAGTCTGAACGATGTTTTATTTTTTTAAAATGACCAGATTCCCTCTGTTACATCCATCTAAGACTCACTCTTGACGTTGTCTCGGTCAAGTAATACATTTATCCATCCCACCCTAAAGGCCGGTCCATGAAAATATTTTCTGACATTAAACTGGTCCGTGGCCCAAAAAAGGTTGGGGACCACTGCCCTCACAGAGCTGCTGGAGCACGAGATGCATATGATGCACCTGAAAGCGTCTGCATGTGGTCCATGCTCAATGTGTGTCATAAACCCTGTGATTCCCCAAAGGAAGTGCCATTGATAGAACTGTTCTGGGAAGAAAAGAATCTGCTAGCAAATAATAAGAACCTTCAACAAAGCTTATGGCCTTCTGACCCAATAATTACATTTTAAGAATTTATTGAAAGGAAAAATGATTTAAATAGGGGGAAAAAGTTGAATATATAAAGATGTTCATTATGGTGCTATGTATAATGCAAATAAGATATAATCCAAAGGACCAAAAAGTAAGGAAATGGTCAGATCTCACTCTATCATTTTAATTTGATTAAAATGCTTATGACATTAGAAAATAGGCTATATAATATGTTAGGTGTAATATCAAAGATGTAAATACAAACAATAAGAACAATTTGTAATAAAAATAACTGATGATATCAGGTATTAAAAAGGATATCAGGGATTGAGTAGTTTCACATACTGCTAATAGAGTGAAAATTTGTAGTCAGTCTGGACAGCACTTTATATCTGTTTGTTAAAATAAAAAGTTCAGGCCTGACCTGTGGTGGCGCAGTGGATAAAGCGTCGACCTGGAAATGCTGAGGTCGCTGGTTCAAAACCCTGGGCTTGCCTGGTCAAGGCACATATGGGAGTTGATGCTTCCAGCTCCTCCCTTCCTTCTCTCTCTCTGTCTCTCTCTCTGTCTCTCTCTCTCTGTCTGTCTCTCCCTCTCCTCTCTAAAATGAATAAATAAAAATAAATAAATAAAAAAAATTAAAAAAAAAAAAAGTTCAGCCTGACTAGGCGGTGGTGCAGTGGATAGAGTGTTAGACTGGGATGCAGAGGACCCAGGTTCAAGACCCCAAGGTCACCAGCTTGAGCGGGGGCTCATCAGGTTTGAGCAAAAGCTCACCAGCTTGAGCCCAAGGTTGCTGGCTCAAGCAAGGGGTCACTCGGTCTGCTGTAGCCCCCTGGTCAAGGCACATATGAGAAATTAATCAATGAACAACTAAAGAACTACAGTGAAGAATTGATGTTTCTCATCTCTCTCCCTTCCTGTCTGTCTGTCCTTATTTGTCCCTCTCTCTGACTCTCTCTGCCACACACACACAAAAAGTTCACATATGATTTTAGTCTCAGATAATAACCCCAAAGAAAAACTTGCATGTGAGCACGAGAAATGCACTGAAGGGTGTTTACCAACACTTTTTTACAATAGTGAAAGAAATGGAAATGATTTCACATGCATCCACCAGAAGTGCCTAAGTCAGCGGTTCTCAACCTGTAGGTCGCGACCCCGGCGGGGGTCGAATGACCAAAACACAGGGGACACCTAAAGCCATCGGAAAATACATATTTCCGATGGCTTTAGCCGCTGAGAAGCCGCGCTACCGTCTGCAGCAGCGCTATTCAGCTTGAACACACACTGTTATGGACTGCGTTCCAAACTGAATGCCTATCCCATGCATTCCTCTGCCTGTCACTGTCTGTCTCTCCCTACTTTCCTTTTGGAAGACAAGCCAGCCCTTTCAGCTCACCTTGTTTCCAGGTCCTCAGGCAAGTGGCTATGAGCGATAGTCTCTGCTCTTCTCCTTGTAATGAGAGCCCTTCTGGGCTCTCAGTTTCCCCCCACCTTCATTCTTGGAAGCAGGGGAGACCCACTGCTCCTCAGCACTCCCTACCAGGTTTGTTGTGGCTTCTTCTTCGCTCCTTAGTTTTTGAGACCAGTTCTTTTAATACAAAGTTGGTTTTTCATGCTGATTATTCCTAAATTAATTTGTAATCCAGTTTGGTGGTATGAGCTGGGAGTCTGTGCGTCTGCCTACTCTGCTGCCATCTTGATTCTCTTTACATATAATTTTTTACTTCTTCAAAACTCAACTACCAATAACCTACTGTTGACTGAAACCCTTACTGATAACATAAACAGTCAATTAACATATCTTGTTTATTATATGTATAACATACTTTATTCTTACAATAAAGTAAGATAGAAAAAAAGAAAGTATTATTAAGAAAATCACAGGGAAGAAAACACACACAGTACTATACGTATCTATCGATACTCTAAGTTTATGTTGTCTTTTTACAAGATAAAAAAATTCTATGTATACTGTATTTCCCTATGTATAAGATGAACCTTTTTATGAAAAATTTGTAGTCTAAAAACTAGGAGTGTCTTATACAGTGGTTGTAGATTTTTTTTACTTGCATTTCCACTTTTTCACACTTGTTTTTGTGCTGATTGTTGAAGACAGTGATTTGTCATTAGACACAAATGAGAACAAACTAATGGATGGAAGTTGTGACAGTGATGAGGAGTTGTATGAACTTTATGATAAATAAAACTTGAGTTAAATAACTTTATGTAATACATTTTTCAAATTTTTGACCCCAAAATTAAGGTGCATCTTATACATGGGAATGTCTTATACATGGGGAAATATGGTAAGTGAACTCCTGTACTTCAAACCTGTGTTGTTCAGGGGTCATCTGTGTTGTGAAGTGATCACCACAACGTCTAGTTAACATCTGTCATCACACATAGTTACAGAATTATTTTCTTGTGATGACAACTTTTAAAATTGATTTTCTTAGCAACTTTCAAATATACAATACAATGTCACTAAGTGTAGTTTCCATGCTGTCCATTATATCCCAATGAATTACTTATTTTATAACTGGAAGTTTGTGCCTATTGACTCTCTTCACCCATTTTATCCAACTCTAAGCCCCACCTCTGGCAACCATGTGTTCTCTATCTCTATGAACTTGGGATTTTTTGTTTGTTTGTTTTTGAAAAATCTTTTTAGGTTGCATATATGAGTGAGGTGAAATAGTATTTGTCTCTATCTAATTTATTTCATTTAGCATGATGTCCTCATTGTCACACCTGGCAGGATTTCCTTCTTTTTATGGCTAAATAATATTCTATTGCATATACATGCCACATTTTGAGAGATCTCCATACTGTTTTCCATAGTGGCTATGCCAATTTTTATGACCACCAAGTGCATGAGGGCTCCATTTTCTCCACATTCTTACCAACACTATTTCTTGTCCTTTATGATAATAGCCATCATAACAGTTGTGAGTAATAGCTCATTGTGGGTTTGATTTTTATTTCCCTGATAATTAGTGATATTCATTTTTTTATGTACCTGTTAGCCATCTCTATGTCTTCTTTGGGAAAATGTCATTTCAGATTCTCTGCAAAATTTTTATTGGACTGTATTTTTATTTTTTTGCTACTGGGTTTTATGAGTTCTTTAGGTATTTTGGATATCAATTCCTTATCAGATATATGGTTTGCAAATATTTTCTCCTCTTCAGTAAGTTACCTTTTCATTTTGTTGATTATTTTTATCCTTTGTTTTGTTAATGTGTTCTATCACATTTATTGATTTATGGATATTAATCATAAATCAATAAATGGGCTGGAATTGCCCTGGTTGATTATGGTGTATGATTCTTTCATTGTGTTGAATTTGGTTTGCTAATATTTCTTTGAGGATTTTTACATCTATGTTCATCAGGGATATTGACTTGTAATTTTCTTTGTTTTTGCTGTCCTTATTGGGGTAATGCTAGCCTCATAAAATGAGTTTGAAGGTGTTTTCTTCTCTTCTGTTTTTTTTTTTTTTTTTTGGAGAGTTGGAGAAAGACTGGTATTATTATTATTATTATTATTATTATTATTATTTTGAATGTTTGGTAAAAATCACCAGTGAATCTGTCTGGTGCTGGACTTTTGTTTGTAGGAAGCTTTTCCATTACTGATTTAATCTCCTTTACCAGTAGTTGGTTTGTTCAGATTTTGTCTTTGTTCGTGATTCAAACTCGGAAGGCTGTGTGTTTCTAAATATTTATCCATTTATTCTAGGTTGTCCATTGAGATAGTATCTTAATCTGAAAGTGTCATGGTAACCAAAGGGAAAATTGTCTGGAGCTTCTTGAACTAGCCCCAAATAGGCAATTGCCAACAATAACCTTCTTAGGCATTTGCTAAATTGTCTCTCCCCTCCCCATTACATGACTGAGCCCTCTAGGTGGGGACAGGAGGAGATGACAGATCTCACATAGCAGTACATTGAAGCCTGGATCACCAGCAATGGCTGTTTTTGCCCAAGAAGGTAGGGAAGATTCACTTCTTTAGAAGCCACACATCTCCCAGCCTGTTATCCCAGGGTATGGCTGGCAGATGTCAACCAAAAACCTGGAAACTTAACCTGCAGAATTAAAACTCACAGGACAGAATGAGTGTTGGTCTTCAAAGTAGTTTCCTTGGCAGACTACTTATTCTAAAAATGCTTCTTTGCCACAATATTTGGCAAACACCAGCTTTAAAATTACTTCCCAAGCTTTAGGTACATTCTTTTGGTATCTCCTGAAAGATGCCTACTCTTTGTCTTTGGAGGATAGATTTACATTTTGGAAAATAGGCAAAGGTCATTAAGAGTCAAATCTGATGAGTAAGTTAAATTTTACCCCTCCTCTTGTCCCACTGCAAAGTGACTGAGGTAATGAAGCTAACTTTCTTTTTTTTTCTTCTTCTTTTACAAGTGAAAGGAGGGGGGATAGAAAGACAGACTCCCACATGCACTCGACCGGATCCACCCTGCAACTCCCGTCTGGGGCTGATGCTCTGCCCATCTGGGGCTATGCTCACAACCAAGCTATTTTTAATGCCTGAGACAGAGGCTCCACAGAGCCATCCTCAGCACCTGATACACTCAAACCAATTGAGCCAGGGCTATAGGAGGGGAAGAGAAAGAGAGAAAGAGAAGGGGGTGGGTTGGAGAAAGCAGATGGTCGCTTCTCCTGTGTGCCCTGGTGGGGAAATAAACTCAGGACATTAACATACTGGGCTGACACTCTATCAATGAGCCAACTGGCCAGGGTTGCTAAATTCTTGTATAATTTGTAATATGGCCCTGAGGACCATCTTAAGAGTAGAAGAGTTACTGAGGTCTGTCTGAAGCAACCAAGTATCATAAGTATACAGTGTTTCGAAGTGGCTACTTAGAAAGGGGTCTTAGGGTACATAGGTCTGGGTCAGAGTCCTTCTACACACATGGGAGACAGCAGGAGCCCGAGAGGGCACAGGTCATGTGGTCCTGGGTGAAACAGCAGATTTGGTTGGGCATGTGATTTTCTTTCCCGCCAGCTGGGACTATTTTCTACTGGACAATTCATTCATCTCTGCAGAAAGCCGAATATTCGGTCTTTTGCCTCCAAGCTCTTTAGACCAATAGTGTATATTTATTTAAATGAAATGTTATTTTAAACACAAAGAATAATTTGTAAAACACACATAGATCTAGTTTGTAAAAAAAAAAAAACCCCAACACATTATGATTAGAATTCACAAAAGCCACATTGGTGATTTTAGAAACCGAATACCAATAGCATAGAGATATTGAACACGGTAGCCCCTCTGTTCTGAATTGAGTAGAAGTAAATTTATTTAAATAGTTTGATTAGATCTCTTAGATTCTGTTTTGCATGTAACAAGAGCATAGCGAGTCCTCGGAGACCTCATTCATGACTAAATTGCCCACTGAACGACCAGAGGTTGAGTGTCGTAAATTGGCATTGGAATCAGTTAGAAATCTCTATGTCCAGGAGCCATGTTTCCAAAACTAAGAACAGAAGTGGTTGGCTGTGGGCTGGCTCTTACCATGCTGAGGCTGAGATGTGGTCTGATCGGAGTCAAGAAGCCTGGGTTCCCCTTCAGTCTTCCCTCATGTTATGGCCTGCAGTGTCTCCCATCCTCCGTGGGGACAGAACTTAGAACCTAGATTGCTGAGTATGCATCCAGCGCCCTGGGCAAGTGCGCTGTCTACAGCTCATACCTGTGTCCCCACTTTCCCTCCCTGAAATCACAGGTTCACAGCAGAGGTGACTCCCTCTTCACTTTCTCGTGTCTTCTGTGAGTTCATGGGTCTGAGGCCCAGCTGTCACTGAGGGTCAAGAACCAGGGTCAAGTCCTGGGCCCTCAGCCATTGCCGCATTACCACACAACTCCTCAGGTCCCCAGAATGGCTCAGGTGGGTGCTGGAAAACCCCACCCCCACCCCTGCCCAGGATACCCATCTCTCCCGGCACTCTTAACCTTCGAGGGAGCTATGAGCCCTGGTCCTGAGCTCAGCTGAAGCAGGATGGTGCAAATGTGTGAAGGCTGGGAGGGTGCAGGCAGCCCCCTCTACCTGTCCTGCAAAGGGAACAGTGGTGGTGATGATGGTGATGATGATGATAGCATAGCTTTGGAGAGCAAATGCCACGTGCCAGCCATTTACAGATTTTATTGTGTTAATATGCAAAGAAACTTTATACGGAGTAGGAATAGGAAATACAACTTGGACCGATAGTCATCTGATCCCAAGTCCTTATTTTCTGCCTGCTCTCCTTCTGGGGTGTGGCCTGAGGTCCCCTTCTCTGGGAAAGCTGACCTGCCCTCCCTCCCCACCTCACAGCTTGAGTGTGTTCCCTGTGCTCCCACAGCTCACTGGGCTTGTCTCGGTCAGAACATTGTTCCTCCCCTCACTCAGGATTGTCTGATAAAATGCCTGTCCCCCTTGATTAGATTGTGAGCTGCAATTAGATTGTTTTTGTCTCTGAAGACAGGATGCAGTCAGCAAATGGTTGCTGATGATGGATGGGTGGATGGGTGGATGGGTGGTGAGTGGATGGATAAATGGATAGATGGATCAACGGACAGATGAATGGATACAACTCTATACACAATACCTAGATACTTCATACCTCTCATGTGCTGGGCTTTATGCTAGGTGCTCAGAATTTAACAGTCACCACAGTCATAGTTCTTGCATTTAAGGAGCTCCAAGTTGAGTTTATACATTTATGAGGCCTAACTCCTTTCCTTCTCCCCATGTGGGGAGATCTGAGGGTTTCTCCCTCGGGATTTGGGTCCACAGCCCTCCTCTCCTGCAGGTGGAGCACAGAGCACATGCCTGGGCCGGGTGTGGTCCTCCTGCAGGGAGGATGAGGTCAATGTGAAGCGCACGGTGGAGAGCAGCACAGCATTCTGTCTTCTGCTTCACTACTCAGAGGTGCTGAGTGCCTGTGAGTCCCTCTCAGGACCGCAGTGCGGCTGTGCCCCTCCAGGCCCCTGCTGTCCAGCTCAGCTCCTCAGTCAGGATCCGCTCAGCATGTGCCAAGGCTTTCCATCCTCCACATCAAATGCAAAGGACATAGCGTTCTGTAAGACAGATCCCAGCACTGCTCGCCCCTCGCTCCCCGCCTGGCTAAAGGAAGTAACTGTGAGCTACTGAGCAGGTGCCATGTTCCCAGCACTTGCTCTCCCAAGCTCTCAACCAGCCTGTAAGATAAGCATCCCAGATAAGGGAATGATGATCTCAGGAGCTGGCACATTTACTCAGTACCACACAGGACTTGAACTCAGGTCTTGCTAGATCCATAGCAGGTGCTTATCCCAGAACACTGGAACTTATGGAACAAAAGGAGGGGCTCTGCTCTGAAACACCAGGGGGAAATTGCTGAAATGTACCAACCTAGATTCTTCACAATCTATTCAAAGGCCATGGCCTTCCTTAGTGTCACTAAAGTCTTTGCTCTTGTAACCTAAAGACAAAGCAATATCTGCTAGTGGGAGAGAGCTGACAGACAGGAGCTCAGGAAGGCTCACCAGGCTGATGCTCCATCCCCAGTGAGCCAGCGAACAATGGCTGGTGCTTCATTCTGAACAGCTTTATAACCCAGCGGGGCAGCATGCTGGCTGCCACACGAACAAGGTTCTAGAAGATGGGCTGAGGTCAGGGTGGGATTGGGATTGTCCCTAGACTCTCAGGGTGCTGCTGACACCCCAAAATGTTACAGCAAGTTTTAGCCACAACCGCTGACGTGGGGACACGAACTCGGGGCCAGACTTGGGGCTAGACTAAGTTTTCAGCCATGAAACTGGCAGTGCCCACAGGAGGGTGAAGGGGTGGTCAGACGAGTAGGCCTTCTGCAGTGTGAGAAGCACTGACATCGGGCAGCTCCTGTCGCAGCTGTGCAGGTGTGAGTAACAGCCCCTGCCCTCCCAAGCGTGCAGCCGCGGGACTGCATGGGCAGGGCCTCCCACACCTGTTAGCACATGGCACTCGCTAACTCAGTGATACCTGTCGGCCAAGAAGAAGACAGGGCTGGTCAGACGCAGCCCTAATCTCAAACTACCTGCCTTTTGAACAGCATTCCACATATTTTACAAAAGAGAAATAATACTTCCAGAAGGCTTGTTAGCTCCTCAGGGGTCATAGAGCTGGTGTGCGGCAGAGGCAGGGTTGGAACACTATCTGACAGCAAAGCCTGTGTCTTCCCACAACACGGCAGATGTGGAGAGGACTCTGAGATAGCTCTCCGAGGGGATCTCAAGTTGCCCAGCTCTGCCTGTGGGCACCTCCTGCAGTGTGAGAGGTGCTCTGATACATGCCCAGTGACTGTCCACGAGCCCAGCCAGGTCAGGGGCTCTGGGGCCTAGAAGCCAGCCTGCTGCAGAAACTCTCGCGGGAGCAGGTTTGTGTCATGGAGGGTGGGACTGTGGGCCTTGCTGGAACAGCCCACAGCAACACGGTACTCTCTATGGTGGACACCAAGATGCCACTCAGACCCCTTCACGATGGGTTTGCTGCCAGCTCGAGAATGCTGGCAGCCGGCGCTTTCTGCTGTCTGCTCCTTCAGTCTCCCCCGCCCGCCTCCCCTGCCTCCCCTGGCCCACAGCCTTCCAGGGCAGCCGTGTCAGGGGGAAGGCCTGGCCATTTCAGCCCACCACAGGATGGCAATGCTGGCTCCCGAGCTCCCCACCAGGTTGTCTGAGGCTTTGTGGGGTGACCTCCTAATTCAGCTTCTTTCTCTGCCCACTGCTGTTCTGCCTTTTCCTTTCATAGGTCTCGCCTCTAATAAACATCTGGCACGTCTGTCTGTCAGCATCTGTTCTCAGGGGCTCTGGCCCACACAGGATCGCATACTGTGGGGTTGCATGTGAGGAGTGGGGTGGGGAGTGGTGCAGAGACGCACAGCCCTGCTGCTGACATGCTCACCATTGGGCACATCGGGAGGGCTGCAGGGGCTCAGCTCAGCTGCTATCCGCACAGGATGAGCTCAGAGGCTAATCCTCCTGCCCCTGTCCGAGAACCAGCAGTGGGCCGTGCTTGGTGCCCAGCCTGGTGAAGGCAAACTACAGGGGGCTGGAGCCACAGACACCAGGTTCTCCCACCTGACCTGCCTGTTACTTTGTTCACAACCTTCACTTCATACCCACTTACATCATCTATCCTGGTCGCAGCTTCTGGCATCTTCTCTGAGCTGTACCACCTGCTCCAGCTGGGGGCATGGGGGGAGTAGGGGCAGGCTGCAGCAGACACTGTATTACAGGCTGTGCTGCAGAGAGGAGGGGCACCCCAGAGCCGGGGCAGATGGGCCAGGCCAACTGGGAGGGAAGCAGAGGCATGTGGGGCCAGGCTGGCTGGCCTCCCTCCCCCACGTGCAGCAGAGGGAGACTGTGCAGTGCCGTCAGGACCAGGCCAGGAGCTCTGAGAACAGAGCTACCAGCATCACCAGCCACGGAGCCGTGTGGAAAGCTCCTCCAGGTGGCGGAGGAAGGAGCAGCAGCCCTAGTCAGAATTAACTGCATCTGTCACACACAGGCGGTTTCCAGCGCGTCCTCACACACACCAGAGGACACAGACCTCACTGGGTCCAGCGGGCAAGGCCAGTCCATTGTGTGTGGTCACCCACTGACCCTGCTTGACCCTGCAACTACAATCAAAGCTTCTGCACTGACAGGCCCTGACCTCAGAAACCCTCCCTGTGGCCACGAGGGAAGTAGTGCTGCTGCCAAGGTCAAGGCCTGAAGAAAACACAGACACTGAAAGACACCAAAACACTTTCTGTGATGCAACCTCTGCCCACCCAGGAGCCCTATTTCCGCCATCCCCCAGACCCGAAGGATCTCTGGGGCTGTGGTGTGATGGGGCCACTTTTCCCCATCAGCAGAGGGAGGGGCAGTTTGTCCGCTCAGAGCAGGAGCAGGCCCAGCAGTGGGGCAGGACAGCAGTGCGGGAACGCCAGCAGGGCTCAGAGAGCAGGCTGGCGTATTTCCTGGGAACTACTGCTGTCGGCTTTTTCAGCGGCAGCTTTCAGAGCAGAGCTTGGTTGACTGTGGATTCCTCCATTCTGGGCATTTGTCTTGGCTTCCAAAAGCCTTAGACAATGTAGTCTCGCCCCAGGGCTCTGGCTGGGGCCTGCACCAGGGTTAGGCTCGCTGCCCTGTGGGGCAGGACCCCACTGCGCCACTGCTGTGTGCGGCACAAGGGACATGCTTATTAGGCAGAACATACCCCAACATTTCTGGGCACCCTAGAGAAGTCCCGGATACTTACGGGGTGATAGGGTGCACACCTACAAGTGTGAGGAGGTTAGAAGGGCCTGTCTCTGGGTCATTTCCTCTCCGGGATTATTAGCTTGCCTCCAAACTTTGTTGTGGAGTCTCTCCCTGGGTCATGCTTCCTGGCTCTGCAGTCAGGGGCCACTCATACCTGAATCCCTACCTGGGTTTCTGTCAAGAGGCCCCAGCCACGCTCCAGTCCGGTCCTCCACCGCCCCCCAGTGGTTGTCTAGGCTCACTGCACTGCTGAGCCTGCTATTTATTTCCTTTTTCTTAAACACTGTAGATTGTGTATTCCTACCGTACTCTTACCCCTCTGGCTGTAACAGACACAGTGTCCCCCCTAAAAAGAGTATAATCTCCCCAGCAGGCGGAGGCATATCCACCAGAGAGCAATGAAAGCAACTAAGACAGCATGTGCTCTCAGGTAAAGTGTGGTATTGTGATTTGTGATAACAAATGTCTATTTGGTGTTCTTCCACTATACTTGGTACAGAGCTCCTAAACCCCTTGAGATCCCATAAATAATGAGGGCAATATGTGATTAGAGGGTTGGAACTTTCAGTTTCACCGGTAGCCTGCAGCTCTGGGGAGAGGGGGGAGCTGGAGGTTCCATCCTTCACCAACAGCCAATTATTTAATCAATTATGCCTATGTAATGAAGCCTGTATATAAACCAAAGGGCCAGGTTTGGAGAGTTTTAGGGTTGGCAACACGTGGAGACACACGGAGAGGGTGATGCCAGAGAGTGTGGAAGCTTCTGGTCCTCTCCCCACAGCTGGCCCTGTGTATCTCTTCCATCTGGCTGTTTCTAAGTCATGTCCTTTTATAATAGTCAGTAACCTAATAAGTACAATGTTTTGAGTCCTCGAGCCACTCTAGCAAATTAATTGAATCCAAGGAGGGGGGCATTGGAACCTTCTATCTATAGCCAGTTAGTCAGATGCACAGGTAGCAACCTGGGCTTGAAATGGTATCTCACTGGTAGGGGGTGGGGTGGCAATCTTGAGGCCTGGGTCCCTAATCTGTGTGATCTAAGGCTTTCTTTAGGTGGACAGTGTCAGAATTGAGTTAAATTGTCGGGTACCCAGCTGGTGTTATAGAATTGCTTGGTGGTGTGGCAGGGCCCCCCACCCCTGCCACAGGAATCGAGTCCCTGAACCCTTATTAGGTGGTGTCAGAAGTGGGGTTTGCTAGACCAGCCATAGCCCACAGAAGCATGGTTTGGGAAGAGAAAGGGTGAAAGGGCGAGAGATAAAGAACCTTTGACTCCCGGGTGGCCACTAGTCACCCGTGGTGTGGGACAGCAGCTGAGCTGGGCTCAGGTACTAAGAGTAAGAGTTACAAATGGAATTTAGAGATGGATCCAACTCTTGCGGAGTCGAATCACTGGATATAAAAGGAAATGCAAAATAATTAGCAGAGTAAAATAAAATCCTTTGGTAATTGTTACCTGTGTAATTGCTAGAATAAAAGTAAAGTAAAGCGCTGGGTTGGGCCTTGATGCTAATCCAAGTTCAGATTCGGGTCCATTTGAGCTTTGGCCACTAGCTTCAAACCTACCTAGATGGGGAACAATGTTTCGGGGGCAACATAAAATACCTCTAAAACCTGTGGTCACCAAGAAAATAGTCCGTGTAGGGGGAGGGCAGAACCAAGAGACTGCCGAGGCCGGGGGTGTAGTGAGAGGGGACAGGTCGTTTTGTGGATCCGGATTGTCAGCTCCCAGGAGACCCTTGACTGAAATGGATTGTGGGAGTAGCTAATTTCAGAGCGTGTGTTTGGTGTTGAAAGCTGCAGAGTGGAAGACCGTGTCTGGGTGACAACTCTCTACAAAATGGTCACAGATGCTGTTAGTGACCCACAGAGTCCCAGGAAGCTGAGGGGATTGGCTCACGGGTTCATAAGGCAGTTGGTCCGTTTCCTCTTCTCTGCCCACAGTCGCTCTGAGACAGCAGTCAAAGCAGTGGCTCTCACAGCCTTCTGATCTCATAGGTCTGGAGTGGGACCTAGGGATTTGCATTTTTAACAAGTCCCCAAGTGACCTAGGAACTTTGAGAACCACTGCTCTAGATAGCTAATTAATGATTTGCTCAAAGCCAACCCAAGTTCATGTCAAATGAGATTTGTTTCCTTCAGTGTGTATCATCTTGTATCTGGGCTGATGGTGCCTGTGGGCTTCTTGAGCTGTGGCAGTAGCTGACATTGAACATCACACCCCCACCCCCACACTGGTTCCCATGGAGAGGGCAGAAAGGTCGGCTCTGCTCTGCAGAGCCTTTAGAGACCTCAAAGGGGGAGCGCCAGGGGCCCACCCGTCAGGCCAGCTCTGCACCAGAGTGGTAGGCTTTGAGGGGCGCCACCGCAGAGACACTGCCACCCGTGAGCGTGACCAGGGCAGCCAGGCTTTACTCCTCACTTTGGACCACAAAAGTCTGAATTGTGCATCCCTGGGAGTTTGTCTTGGGGTCAAAAAGCAGACACACTGTTTTTCCTGCCCCTCTGAGGGCATGTAGCCTCCTCATACCCCTGTCCCACACACAGCCCGACAGAGACGGTGACATTGTAAGAGGAAGAAAAGAGAGAAGGAAGAGGCCATTGCTAGGGGATGGCTAACATGGGAGCTCAGAAGTCCCCACCCTTTCCTGTCCTAGGCTCTGCCCCTCTCAGCTGAGGCCTGGCCGAGTTCAAGTTGCAGGTGGTGGCAAGACAGTTCAGTTCACTGTGGAAGAATTGCAGCCATCCTTTCCCATGCGGCTGCTTCTCTGTGCTCTCCGGCAGGGGAGGTTGACCTCAGCTCATAATGTGGACAAGTCCAAGTGCAGGCATACTGGGTATGCCAGGAGCGCTCCGTCGGCGAGCATGCTGCCTAGTGACTGCAGATTGTGAGTCTTCATTAACCAAGCAGTGCAAGAGCAAGAAAGCAGCTGATGTGTTAGGAGCGTTTGTCTAAAGGCATATATTGAAAATTCATTGCAGCTGCCACCTGTCACAGCTCCAGGGCTGCCTGAGTGCTCATTATAAGCACCTCAGTTGGGGCCATTGGTGGGTCACAGGGCAAGTCCAACAGGAAGACAGAAGTAGTTTTCCAAAAATGCCTTTAGTATTTGAAACATGACCTTACCAGAAGCCAGCTGTGTACACTGGGAAGCCAAAGTCAGAGTTCTGTTTGTTTTAGGTTGGTGTAAGATTCACAGTATTTTTGAATCAAGGTAAATATAAAGCAAAGCAAAACAGTGAAAAGAAAAGAAAAAATATCTGTGTATAACTGAAACTGCACTACCAACGGCTCAGATCCTGCCAAGCACTTGATCAACAAGGTGAAGGGGAACCCTCGGAACAAGGACAGGGACACAGCTTTCATCCAAAGGAAACCGAAGAGACACCGGCGTCCACAGCTAGATTTCCCTGCCTGGCTTCCCTCGGGCCCCGGGGGCGAGTCTAGGCTCTGGATTTCCTGTATTAACAAGAGATTGTGAAAGGACCAAGAGAAACTACTCATTCACTGCCCTGATCTGCCTCTTGATCAGTGGTTCTCAGGCTTGGCTGGATATCAGAATTATCTGGGGAGCTTTTAAAATTCTTAATAGCAGACCACATCTCAGAACAATTAAATGAGAATTGATGAGAACCACACTTCAAAGATTTTTTTTTAAATTTCTTCAAGTGATTTAATGGGCAGCTAAGGCTTAGAACCAATCAGTGCTCTAAAATAGTCCTGCTGACTTTGAATTCCATCATCGGCGGAGTTCCACCCACACCGTCAGTTCAGACCGAGCTGCGAACCCTCCTCATTGTCCTTCTGATGCTCAGTGTCCTCATTTAATGCACTGATTTCCTCAAAATGAGCACAAATCAGAGTCAAATAATTAATTTGTATTGAAATATGCATAAAATTGCGTTCCCCAGTCCTCCCAGCACATAATATCGTCTTAACATGATGACATGCTCTCCCATTTCTTTAGCCAGCAGGGCCTTTGCAAAGTAAGCTTCAACCCTAATAAAACAGCAGCAAGCCAATGAGTTCTTCTCTTTTCAACCAGTTCCTTGGTTTTTATCTTTAGCACCCCCCCCCCAAAAAAAAGCCTTTTGGAAGACCTGCCACTTCTTCAAATAACTTATTTTTGATACATTTGATAATGTGATAATTCTGATATTTTTCCTAAGAAAAATGTACACCAGATAGACAGGTCTTAGATAATATTTCCCTGTTCACCACCATTCTCATGTCCTTTTTTTATTTTTACTTTTTTTAAGTTATTTTAGAAGTGCCTCTTCCAATCAAAGGAAGGCCATTTATTTCAAGATCTATAAATAGCTGTGGGTCTTTAAGAATCTTCTAGCACACTGTATTCCTCTTCTCTCTGCCGTGTTCATTTTCTGTTGGGTTTTCTTATTCCTGCACAGCCTGGGAAATATTTCCCCGTGGGGAAAGCTATGACAAACACACCCAAACAAAAGGGACCGTGTCAAGTACCCAGAGGTACTTCATGATTACTTAATGAATGGATTGGAATATAGTAGCGTCTGTCCAGCTCTGGTGCAGATCTCAGCACTCCTAAGCACCACACATCGCTAGATGAGCATACACGTCAGGGTTCTGGACAAGCACCTAGAGGAATCTCTGCTGTCAGAAACTCTGCTCATGGCCACCAGTGTAAGCCTGTAGATATAGCATCCAATATCCAATTCCTGTTCTGTATCTCTGATGTATCTTGGGGAAAACCTTTTTGGATTCAGAACCAAAGGAAAAGGATTAAGGTTATTTGGTGAGTTAGGAACTTTGATGATGACCACAGGAGATAATCAGATTCTTTTTACTTCTCATCTCAGTTCATCTGTTAGAGTTCTGTATTGTTTGTTTGGCTCCTTTCTTTTCAATCATGCATGCTTCAGGGTGACACACTTAGCTGTGCTTCACAAGTTGTCAACCTCCTAATCTTTAGGAGTGGCTGATTGGTTGAGGAAATTACATTGTTTCAGGATTTAAAGCAAAGAAGAATTTGTAATATGTCTGAAAAAAAAGCAACCCTAGGAGTCATGTCAGATCTCTGGCTGACCCATCTGTCCTCATTCCCAGTTCACAGTTTGAGGGTCCCAAGGAGAAAAAAACCCCATGTTTTTGAAAGTCTTGCATTTCAGCTGTCCCTTGCTCTTTCAAAGGCTGTGTTACTTTTTCCAAAGGAGTAAGGGCCACGATCGAAAATTTCCCATTTTGGAGGACATGGGGCTGGTTATTTATCTGCTTGTGATTGTTGTTGACCTATGCCGTGATGGCCAGTCTCAGAAAGACTACTCCATTTGGAGAGAGCACTGATAGAGACAGCCCCTCTCAACCAGACTGTGCCAGCATCCCAGTCTGCCACCACTCTGCCTGTCCTCGCTGGAATTCTTATTGGCGTTTTTCAGGGAATTTACAATTTTCTGAATCCCCATTTCTAAGAAAAATCAATCAAGAAGTAAGAAAAATGGGAAACAAGTATCACAAATCTCCTTTGAGAATTAAAACTTAAGTATTATAGAGGCATTTCTAGTGGGGCGGGGTCCACTAACTTCAGGTTAAAAGCAGAAGCAGGAGAAGCAGGAAAGGACAGTGACAGGTTAAGGAGGACATTTCTCAGAGCCTGATGGTCACAGTCTAACCTGTTCCCCTTGTGGCTGTTTATAAGTGGGTGTCACTGGCCCTGTGCAAATAAAATATATATATTTTAAATTTATATCCATAATATGCTTTATACAAAACCTGTGAATGATGTTTCAGGAAATAACAAGTTTTGCAAGCAAATTAATTTCTCAGATTGGCAATTTTGACACATGATACTGTGTAGCCTTGTTAATCTTGCTAGGACAATCCTGCTTGGATGCTGCCATGTTGAAATGTTGTCTTGTAATGTTTGCTGGCGTTTTTCCAGCGTTTGCATTTTGCTATAAGCTACTGCTCTTTGTAAAGACATTAAAATTGACATTTCTCATTCTTCTTTTTATTCCTACACATCAAATAGATTTTTAGTTAACCTTAATGATGATTAAAGAACATAGAAAGTGTTATCTCCTGAATTTCTCTTAGAATCTATTGCCCTCATCTCTGCCCAAACCTGAGCTCTTATCCCCTGTGGCCTGAACTGCTGATCAGCCTCTAATAGCTTCTCTTCAGTTCCTTCTCTGTCCTGGGGCCAGAGAGTCTACCAGAAACCAGGTGGGCCCATTTCCTTCCCTCACAGAAGAAGACATTTCCATGGCTGCCTGCAGGGAGAGGTACTTTGTTATTAATAACCTGGGAAATGAACATTCAAACCACAATTAGAGATCAGTTCACACCTATCAGATTGGCACAAAATGTGAAGTCCCAGCCACATGAGACAGGGACAGAACCTGTTTTTACTCACCATTTTACTTATAAAATTAGCACAATACCATGTAATTAGTAGGGGCTCAGTGCCCATCTGAAGGAGGATGGATGTGGGATAAATAAACAAGGACATGTGTGCAGTACACGTGTCACCCAGGCTCTTGGCAACATGCAGGGTCTTTTGGGCATTGCCCAAACTATTTCACCTTCTCTGAGGCTGACAGTCAAAGATAATGTCCTATAGCTATACTGCCTTTTCCTATCACAACAGTGAAATTCATTCATATGAGCCCAGTTGTTTTGTTGTTGTTTGTTTGTTTTGAGAGAGGCAAGGAGAGAGAGACAGGAACATTGAGCTGTTTCTGTATGTGCCCTGACTAGGAATTGAACCAGCAACCTTTGTGCTCCAGAACACTGCTCCAACCAACCAAGCTATCTGGCAAAGACTTGATTATTTGTCTTGTTTTGTTTTTATTTTTTCTTTTGATGGATTGATTTTAAGAGAGACATGGAGAGGAAGGGAGAGAGGAGAGGGGAAAGGGAAGCATTCATTTGTTGTTCTACCTGGTCATGCTTTCATTGGTTGCTTCCTGTGTGTGCCCTGACCAGGGATTGAACCGCAGCCTTGTCTTTTCAGGATGAAGCTCTTAACCGATTGAACTAAGTGGCCAGGGTGAGCCCCAGTTTTTTTTATCTGGAACATGAGGAAACTGTATCACAGGCTTGGTATTTCCTTCCAAAAATTATCAAACTATATCAAATTATATAAAAACCTATTCAAACATAGTTTCCCATTGGCAACATCATTTCCTCTTGTTTTACAGAATTGCAGTGAGAAACACATGAGACAAGGCACAAGATGGTGCTTCATAAAGCACAAAGCATCATGTGCAGTTAGTATTCAACATTATTGAATATGCAGGCTTCTACTGTCTAAGCATAGCTCTGCCCACCTAGGCTTACATCACAGGGCCTGGGTTCAGCCTTGAGCCAGCCTGGAGACAGCTTTTTTCTGTCTGAGAACCCTTCTTGCCTGGTTCTTTCTGCCCTACTGTGGGTATCCCGTATTCCAGTAGCTAACTTCTTAATCAAGGTCCTCATTCTGTTTGGACAAAGTGGATTTTAGAATTAAACCTGCCAGGTTTTGGATTTTGGCTTTGCAGCTTAGAATTTCCTTGACCTTTGACCAGTTTCTTAACATTTCTGAGTCTCAGTTTCTGCATTTGTAAAATAGGATCATGGGCTCTCTCTAACTGAGGATGTTTATTTTATTTTATTTTATTTTATTATTTTTTAAATTGAGAGGAGGGGAGATAGAGAGACAGGCTGCTGCATGTGCCCCGACTGGGATCCACCCGGCAACACCTGTCTGAAGCCCATACTCGAATCAGCCAAGCTATCCTCAATGCCTGGGGCTGACACTTGGACCAATCGAACCACTGGCTGTGGGAGATGAAGAGAGAGAGAAGGGGAAGAGGGAGAGGAAGAGAAGCAGATGGTCGCTTCTCCTGTGTGCCCTGACCAGGAATCGAACCTGGGACGTTCATATGCTGAGCCGACATTCCATCCACTGAGCCAACCAACTAGGGCCCGAGAATGTTTTTGAGAATTGATTAAAGCCATATGCTTGAAGTAGCATTTTTACTATCTGGTTCATATTGAGTATAAGATATATATTAGTTCTCTTCCATTTTCCTCTTAAGTGATCTCAACTAATTGTAAAGCTCATCTTTACTTAAAGGAGAGGTCAAAAAGCAAACTCCTTGGTAAGACAAAAATGGTGAGAATATCATGTTGAGTAAGATGGCTGTCAGTCCCCTTATCAAAGCAGGGGGTAGGAGATTGGGTCACAAAAAAAGGCCTACCAGCCTCTCTCTGTGACCATCAAAACTTTTGAGTGATGGAAGGATTGTTATACACAAGAAAGAGAACTGACCTACTGAGCGAAGACCCTTGTCTGAAAGTCTGTTCTTGGAGCATAGTGACTTCAGGGTCTTCAATTTATGCCCAGCCGGAACTTGCACTATCCCGGTAAAGGTAGGCCATTTTAACACATTCTGGGAAGTGTGCCAATAACAACTGGATACCAGCTGGTCACCCCCAGATTACTTATTTCCTAAACCTGGACTTTCAGTCTAAGAAATTATCACCTTGGACTAAGATTGCAGTAAGGGTGACCTTTGTCATAGGCTTGCTACAAGAGTTCATTCAAGAGCTCCCCTTGCTGGGCCCCAACCTGCTCATCTACACACTGAGGAGGCTGGGCCTGCACAGTCGAAGGGCCCTCCACAACCTTGCCTCCTGTTGATTAATAGTACAAGCCTCTGTCCATGACAGTTCAAGATTGGGGACTTTTCCCTTGATTTTAAATCAGAATCACTCCTGCTGTACTTGAAGTCAGCTCCTGCACGCCCTGTTCTTTTAACACACAAGGAACGACATTTGTGTTACAGCTCCCAGACCCTCTCTCCTCAAGTTCCTGATCTCCTGCTGCACGTGCACACTGAGGCTCCAGCCTCAGCTCTGCAACCTCCAGCGTGCCGGCGGTCAGCACGGCGGATGTCAGGTCATCTCCACAATGCTTTTATTCTGTGCCTTCTCTGCACTGCTTACACAAACAGGTATTTGGTTCACAATATACGAGTTTACTTACTTCCACTGTGATTCAGAACATGAGTTGAACCAGAAGGGACTATGATCAAACACAAAATGCTGTTAGCTGTGATAGCCTCGTGTCAGGGACTTCCCAGAATAGTCCCAATTTCAAATACTACATCCTATTTCCAAGTCAGGAGTGCTAAATGTCAGCTGTGAAAGTGGTCACAGCAGGTCCCTATGCTGTGCTAACACTGTTTAGTTTGAAGTACTGTAGATCCATTTGTTTATTTTGCTTTTGTTTGCTCTTGTCTGAAGAGGCATGTCCAAAGAGATACTGCCAAGACTGATGTCAAGAGTTTACTGCCTCTGTTTTCTTCTAGGAGTTTTATGGTTTCAGGTCTTACATTTAAATCTTTATCCATTTTGACTTTATTTTTCTATCGAGTGTAAGGAAGTAGCCCAGTTTTATTTCCTTGAATGTATCTATCCAGTTTTCTCAGCCCCATTTATTGAAGAGACTGTACGTTACCCATTGCACATTCTTGCCTCTCTTCTCATAGATTGACCATGAAGGCACGGGCTTATTGTAGGCTCCCTGTTCTATTCCAGTCATACGTGGGTCTGTTTTCATGCCAATCATGCTGTTTTGATTACTGTTGCCTTATAATATAGTGTGAAATCAGGGAGTGCACTACCTCCAACTCTGTTCTTATTTCTCAAGATTGCTTGAGATATTCAAGGTTTTTCTGTGATTCCATATAAAATTTAGTATGATTTATTCAAGTTCTCTGAAAATGCCATTGTTATTCTGATAGGGATTGCATTGAATCTGTAGATTGCTTTGGGTAATATGGACATTTTAATTATGTTAATTCTTCTGATCCATGAGAATGGTTATATTCTTCCATTTATTTCTCATCAACAAAATAAAAAAGCAATGTACTGGATTTAAGAAGATATTTTCAAATGATATATCTAATGAGGGGATAATATCAAACATATAAAGAACTCATACAATTCAATATATAAAAAATTCAATTAAAAATGTGAAGAGGACTTGAATTGACATTTCTTTGAAGAAGACATATGGAGGGTCAAAAGACACATGAAAAAATACTCATCACTAGTCATTAGGGAAAAGCAAATTAAAATCACAATGATATATCACCTCACACCTGTCAGAGTAGCTATTATCAAAAAGGACAAATAACAGGTGTTGGTGAGGATGAGGAGAAAAGGGAATTCTTGTGCACTTTTGGTGGGATTGTAAATTGGTACAGTCCAGTCACTGAGGAAAATAGTATGAAGCTTCCTCAAAAAATAAAAAATAGAGCTACCATATGACCCAGCAATTTCATTTCTGAGTATTTATCCAAAGAAAATAAAAACACTAATTCCACAAAATAGATACACCCTTTTATTTATTGTAGCTTTAGTTTTACAGCTGATATATGGGGGCAGCCTAGCTATTCACTGACAGATGAATGGATAAATAAGATATGGGGTGTGTGTATGTATGTATATATGTATATATGTATTTACATTATGTGTGTGTGTCTGTATGTGGTGGGGTAAAAGTAGGTTTACAGTTGTTTGTGTGGAAATTAATATAATTAATAAAAAACAATAAAGAATAAACTCTGTATTTTGTGTACTCATAACTGTAAAACCTACTTTTGCCCTACCCTGTATAATGAAATATTACTCAGCAATAAAAAAGAATTGAAACCTTGTCATTTGCAACAACATGGGTGGACCTAAAGGGCATTATGTTAAGTGAAATGAGTCAGAGAAAGACAAAATACTGTATGATTTTACTTATATGTGTGATCTAAAAAAGAAAAACAAAAGAAAATAAAAATAGTCTCAGATATACAGAGCAAATAGAACAAACGGATGATTGCTAGAGGGATGGGGTGTGACAGGATGCACAAGAATGATGAAGGGTGTTAGGAAATACAGACTTCAGTCTGACCTGTCATGGTGTAATGAATAAAGCACTGATCAGCATGCTGAGGTCACTGGTTTGTAACCCCAGGCTTGCAGAGTCAAGGCACATCTGTAAAGCAACTATGAGTTGAAGCTTTCCTTCTTTCTCTCTCTTTCGTCTCTCTTAAAATCAATAAATAAAATCTTTAAAAAGAAAAGAAATACAGACTTCCAGTTATAAAATAAGTCACGAGGATGTACTGTACAGCATAGGAAATCTAGTCAATGATACTGTAATAACGTTGTATGGTAACAGATGGTTACTAGACTTGGTGATCAGTTTGTAAACTATATAAATTTTGAATCACTATATTGTACATCAGAAACTAATATAATATTGTATGTGAACTATACTTTAATAAAAAACATAGTCTCTGCAGTGAGTAGGAAAATGGTTGTGAAATTGACCTGTGTCAGAGATTTAAGTAATGAGGAAAATCTATGCCTGGTAGCTGGGGCAGAATCAGCCTATGCAGGGAAAAAGCATGCAATTTACTCTTGTAAATTGTTATAAGCCCTAACAATAGGATGTGTTTTTGTTTTTGTTTTTTAATTTTTATTTTTTTTTATGTGTGAGGTTTTTCTGCCCTCTAGTGTCTCAAGAGTGTTAAGAGCTTGTTGAACCTAAAAATGTTTTCTCACTGCTGGCCATAGATTTTATGAAGTCACAGAAAACAAAACAAACAGAAGTCAATGAAAAAGCCATTAGAGATAAACTAGTGAACATCATCAACCTTTGTACAGGTGGGAAGCTGAAGACCAGGGTGGGAAGAACTTGTTCAACATGCCAGAATTACAGACAGCACAGCAAGGATTAATCTTCTCATTCATTCATTCATTCATTCAGTTGTAGCAGATGTTCATTTTATTGTCTAATACTGGAAACAGTAAATTATATTTTTGTTCCTTAAGTTAGCTCATTTTCTCTGAGATCCCTAAGGACATAAAATTATATCTTTCTGACTCTAGAGCCAGAGTTTTTAATTCTAGCTTTGCTCCTAAACTCCGTTTTGTCCCTCAGGAGAGAGGAAAGACCAGGTCCTTGTCACTCACAACTATACTCCAAGTACTTTGCAGAGTTTGTCACACGTTAGCTTTTAAATACGTATTTAAAACAAACTGTTGTATAAAAACAAATGTATGGCAGTGCAGTTTGTTGAAATATTGATTGTGGTGCTTTGTTGTTCTCAATGCACCATTTTGTGTGCAGCATTTTGTTGAAAGAACAGAATGTAACAGGATACAATTATAAAACTCTCCCGATTACATCCTTTCAAACCTGCTTGGTGGGCTACTTTTCTGTTTGTTTGTTTCTCCTCACACAGTGGTTAAATTTAAGGTAGGTTTTTATGACTTTAGTGGTTATTTCCACATGTAAAAATGACCTCTAGTCACTTGTAAAGATAGTAATTCAAGTTTTCAATCACTTGTAGGGGGACTTCTCCACTGTATAAAGATGGGACATCACTTAACCTACCAGACTGGCATATTGTTGTGAATTTCTGCTTCTGGAAATATCAGACTAGCATATTTTTGAATAGCCCTTTCCCCACAATTTGAAAGGCTGGATGGCTCAGTTGGTTAGAGCATTGTCCTGAAGCATAGAGGTTGCCGGTTCAATCCCCAGCCAGGACACATTCGGAAACAGATTGGTGTTCTGGTCTCTCTTTCTCCCTTTCCCTTTTCTAAATCAATAAATTAAAATATAATAAACGGTAAAAAATACTTTTAAAATGAGGATATTAGAGAGTTATAGAAAATTAAAACTTGTGATAGCCAAGATTTCTGAGAGATAGGAAGCCTAGAGAGATGAGCCCAACAGTGCAAAGATCCCTGCCTGCACATGTAGGGACTGGAAGGCTACAGCAAAGACTGAGAAGAGGAGCAGAAAGAAACAGGTGACAGGCCAAGAACTTGAACAAAAGTTTGTCTCATGAGATTGGAGGAAAATTGGATTTCAGAGCTTGACAAAAAGGGGAGGTTCCCTGAAATATTCCAGAGTTTTTGTTTTGACCCCCACCCCTAAGGGCTTCACACTGGATTAGACTAGCTTTCACAAAGGATGATCTCAATCTGTAACTGCATTAAGCTGATCTTTCTCCCAGGGTGACTGCCTACCGGAAGGAACAATAAATCTCCTCTGGAGGAGGACGGCACCATCCAAAGCCTCAGGTGATCTCTGCAGGTTAGCCCAAGCCTCATCTTGCTTAATCACAATTAACCAGATGTAACAGAATATAAGACATGATCTCCCCGTAAAAACCTAACAAATAACCAGATGATAAAAAGGGACCCACGAGATATCCAGATATTGGAGTTATCAGATGGGGACTTTAATAGGGCCATGATTCATGTGTTCAGTGAATTAAAAACCAGTGGAGACTTATGTGAGATAAGTATAAAATATAAGGATAATAAAATGGAAATTCTAGAATTGAAAAATACAATAACTAAAGTAATGGTTTGATACTGTTAAAGAGAGAGTTAATAAATCAGAATATAGCTCAGAAGAACATATCAAGACTGGAGTACAGAGAGACAAAATAATGCCAAATACAGAAAAGAGTATAGGAAATGTACATAATATTTAATTCCCAGAAATTGAGATCAGGAGAACTAAAGACTTAGTGGCTGAGAATTTTCAAAGACTGATGGAAGAAATCAATCCACATATCCCAGAAGCTCTATAAACCTAAGGTAAGATAAATATCAAGAAAACTGTACCCAATCATAGTGTAGTAAAACAAACAAAAAAATCAAAGGCAACTATGCTATATACTTGAAACTAATACAAAATAATATTGATTGTAAACTGTAATTAAAAAAAGAAAAAAAATCAAGGCAAAGCATCTGAGAAGAGTATAAGAAATACACAGATAAATGATTTGTGCTATATTCACACTATGGAGTATTATACAGCAGAATAAAATAGTGGGGATGAATAACATATTACTTGCAAGAACATTATTGAATCTCTAAGTATAATACTGAGGAAAAGGAGCATATGTATTTGAATCCATAAAAATTAAAAATATTAAAAAAAAAACAAAATCAGCAAAAATTTATAGTGGCTGAAATTAGAACAGTGGTTAACTTTGGGAAAGATAGTAGTGCCTGGAGACAGAGAAGTAAAATGTGCTTAAATCTAAAAAAAAAAAAGGCTGTGTTAACAATTAAACTGTCTTTTGTGATTTAATGCACACATAGGTACATATATGTATTAAGATATAATGTTTTAATATAGAAAAACATAACATTAATATAGGTATATTAAAATAACAATATCCAATAAGAATATTTAAATGTTCTAAGGTCTTTGCATTGTCCAAGAATTATTTAAAAATGCTCATTTATATTAACAAATACTGTTACATTTTAATATTTGGAATGATAAAGGAATAGCAAAAGAATATATAACTAACAAGCTAACATAGAAGCAAAAATAAAATAATAAAAAATAACTATCCTAAAGATACCAGGGCTCTGGCCGGTTGGCTCAGTGATAGAGCATCAGCCTGGCATGCGGGAGTCCCGAGTTTGATTCCCGGCCAGGGCACACAGGAGAAGCACCCATCTGCTTCTCCACCCCTCCCCCTCTCCTTCCTCTCTGCCTCTCTCTTCCCCTCCCGCAGCTGAGGCTCCATTGGAGCAAAGTTGGCCCAGGTGCTGAGGATGGCTCCATGGCCTCTGCCTCAGGTGCTAGGATGGCTCTGGTTGCAACAGAGCAACACCCCAGATAGGCAGAGCATCGCTCCCTGGTGGGCGTGCCGGATGGATCCCGGTCGGGCGCATGCGGGAGTCTGTCTGACTGCCTCTCCGTTTCCAACTTCAGAAAAAAACAAAAAAATAAAAAATAAATAAAGATACCAGCACAAAAGAAGGAAAGAGGTTGTAGACTAGATGGGATAAATAGAAAAAACAGACAGATAATAAATTTGAACCCAAATATGTTGGGATTCCCATTAAATATGAATAAACAAATGTGGGTGTGTGTCATCTAATCAGGAGGAGGCCTTGATAGAGAGGGAATGACCATGCCATAAGGAAAGGGGTTCCATCAGCAGATGGTCTTTGAACTGGAGCTGTGGCTTCTCCCTGCTGACCTACCCTGCAGACTGCAGACTTGGTAAGCCTTCATAGTCCTGTGAGCCTACTCCTTACACACCCACACACATATGCATACATGTACACACACACACATACTCATGCACATACACTCTGCCTCCTCTCTATATATGTATAAAACTATATATATAATTGCACATATGATTATATGTAATTATATAACTATATATAATCATCTATATATTATATAGGTAAACTGCAGGGTTTACCTTGAGCAAGCACCTGATACCCTTTTTACAGTCCTGTGAGGTTGGTAGTTGCTGATGCCTGCATTTACAGGCACAAAAACATGACTTGCTCAAGGACACACACCTACTAATTATTAGGGTCAAATGAACACCCACATCTTTCTGCCACCAAATTCATTTTCTCGTTCCACTGGCTCATCTCCTCCTTTCAATAACCTTATTAACTTAGTGTTAATGAAGTGAGGTTTAGAGATGGAGGGCATGGACTTGACCCTCCCTGCCTGATAGGCCTGGAGCACGTCTCCCCTGGGGGCGAGTGGGAGGGCACCCCTGCTCCAGCAGCCGGCTGCCTGCCCAGCCTCGCTCTGCCTTGAGGCTCTCTCTGCAAAGTGAATTCTGTGAATTCTCGTAGCTGACACTTCCAGGGCACCATCACTCTCCAAGTGACAGATCTCAGTGCTCCTAACTGTCACCCATTATATTGGCATTCCCTTTTCTGTGGAATTGAAATCCTGTTTGTGAAAGGAGAAGGAAAGTTCAGTCCCCTCACAGAACACCCCCAGGCTTCTCGGGGGTAGTTGTCTCTTTAGAATTTAGTTCTCTTTTTGCATGGCAGTTTTTGCGATCTCTGCTGTGTGTTCAATTTAAAATTAAAACTGCTCAAAATGTGTCCTTGAGGGCAGGGGCCATGTATCACTGGCCTCTGCATGCCTGGCGCCATGCCTGACACGGAGCAGGTGGTCATTAAATGCTTATCAAATAAATCAGGTGCCTTCACCATGCCTCTTTTCAAGCACTTCTGAATCCTCTGCCTTCAAATCCTTGGCCCTTAAATTTGATAGAATTAGAGTAAAACCTATTTGGAATGGTAAAAGTAGAAATTGTGTGTCCTGTTTTACAGGCAAGGAAACTGAGGTGTTGAAGTGAACTCCGACAGAGGCAAAGCTAGCCAGAAGTGATCAAATACCCTCCCTCCCTCCCTCCCCCTTGTCCTACCCAGACCCCTGCCTATCTCTGGCTTTGGTTCACTCTTTATCTCTTCTTTCTGATCGCACCATTGCAAAAGTTACTAGTAGCACAGGGTCAGTGGGGTAAGAGCTTTGTTCATCAAAATCAGAGCAGGGACCAAAGTCAGGAACTGTGGAATCTCCTCCCTTCTAAGTGCCAAGGCAACATCTTTGACCCCTGGGTCAAAAGACAGTTGCTACTGTCACATTCTGTGGCCATTCTTTGTTGTTCTTTTTGCACCCCCTGTGGGGTGATGGAGGCTCCAGGACAGCCAGTGAGCCATCGTGGGTAGAGTTCACACTCACAACCCAGCTCTGGTGCCTAGGCTCTGCTCTCTTCCTATGAACACTAACCGCCAGGCACAGTGCCACAATTGGGGGCTGTCATGGTAACAAGACAAGCATGCCTCCTGCCTGATGGAGCCTTCAGGGTTACAGCTAGACTGTCAGCATTTAATGAATGAATAGAAACATGGCTATATTTATGTGATTAGTATGTGCCAGACGTTGTGTTAAATGCATTTCATGCATTATATGTAGATGAGCAGATAGGGGGCAGAGGTCAAGATTCAAGCCACATCCCTGTCCATCTGACTCTAAGGCTCAAATAGACGGAAAAAGAATACGTAGAAAATACCATGTAAAATGCCTGGCCCTCAGTAGGCAGCATGGTTCAGGGGAAGGAATCTGGATTTGAGTCAGGATAGGCCTTGCATCCTGCCTGTGCCCCTCTGTGGTGATGGCCCACAGGGCTGAGGCCACCTCAAGGAACAGCAAGCTTTATGCAGCCAGGCCTACTAGGTTCACAGTGTTGCTCTTAGCATCTGGCATAAAGAAGATGCTAGAATCAATGACAACATCTTGACTTAAAGCTTCCTGAGATGCTACAACATGCATGAACCTTGAAAACATTATGCTAAGTAAAATAAATCAGACATCAAAGGACAAGTACTGTATGATTCCATTAGAATAGGCAAATACACACAGGAAGCAGAATAGAGATTACCAGGGACCGAGGAGAGGGGAATGGGAAGATTTTTTTTTTAAGTGAAAGAGAGAGGGACAGACATGGACAGACAGATAGGAAGGGAGAGAGATGAGAAGCATAAGTTCTTTTTTGCGGCAATTATTTATTGATTGCTTTCTTGTATGTGCCTTGACCCCGAGGCTCTGGCTGAGCCAGTGACCCCTTGCTTAAACCAGTGACCTTGGGCTCAAGCCAGAAATCTTGAGCTTCAAGCCAGTGATCCTGCGCTCAAACTGGCGGCCTTGGGGTTTCAAAACTGGATCCTCTGTATCCTAAGGCCAACGCTCTATCTGCTGCACCACCATCTATTCAATATCTGGTCAGCTGTTCTTTAAAGGATACAGAATTTCTGTTGGGGATGATAGAAAAATTCTGGAAATATATAGTGATGGTTACCCAACATTGTGAATATACTTACTGCCACTGAATCATTATCTTATAAGAATGACTTAAAATGGTAACTTTATGTTATGTATATTTACCACAAAATGAGTAACATTTTTGAATTAAAAAAGATAAACATCCTGGGATAACAACGCAGTTGCAAAAGCATAGAAAACAGTCTGAGGGGACAGCCTCGCAGGATACAAATGAGAAAATCATTTCACATGATGTGCACAGCAGGGTGATGTGCTGCAGCTGACGAACTACTGGTGCCCCATCGCCCCACAAGCAGTGACGCTCCTGCCTGCGGATACACGAGGCCGTGTGCCCGGGACGAGCCTCAGGACTTTCCTCTCCACTCCGCAGGGTGAGGCCTGTACCTGACTGGGCACCAAACGTAACCCGCCCAGCAGGCTTTGCTTCTCCGCGAGGAGAGCACCCGCTGTCCAGCAGACCCTGACTTGGGCAGGCTAATAGCTGTTATTTGAAGATGAGCTTTGATGAGATTCCAAGGTCTCCTGGGCCTGGAGACTGGGCTTAGTCTGGAAGCAGTTACAATGGAAGTAACAGGAACGGTCTAATCAAATCCATCTGTGCTTCGGGCCAGTCGATCTTCTGTTCACAAGAACGCCTTACAGACAACGGTGCACAAAGCCGGCACCCTTGAGCTAAGGACAGAGCAGCTTTTACCCAGTGGTCCAACCCGCTGCTGCCCCGCCCCCCTCCCAGAGGAGCGGTGAGTACTTCAGGCCAGGCTTCTCTGGGGCAGCTGCCACTCCTCTTACCCTCTTATCACCACTCTGCTCTAAAGAAACCGAGCAGGGCATCTGTCCTTTGCCCTGAGACAGGGCTTCTCCAGTCGCTGCCATATGTACCCTGAGGGGCAAAATTGCCCCTGGATGAGAACCACTCCCTTAAGGAAGACCCCTTTGGGAGAGATTAATTCAGAAGCTTAGCTGTCCTTGGTATGCCAGTCTTTCCTCCTGCTCTGCTGGCCTGGTGTGCTGCCTGTCTTATGACTGAGGAACGCACACAGTGAATTAAAGAGGGAGCAGTTCCCACCCCACACGTGCCCTCCTCTCTGTCTTACTGTGTGTGGAAGGCCCTGTGGATCCCTGAAGACATCTGCGGTGTGTTCAGTCATGTCAGCGAATGGAGAAATTAAACAAATGTTACCAGTGGGTGTTGAGTGCCCTGGCCCCAGATAGGCCATTAGGGGATTCTTGGGGTCCCGGAGCGTGGGGATGCTGTAAGTGGTACACTGGGAAATGTCTCGGAGGAGGGACTTGGCAGGTGTGCCTCAGCATACACCTGCCAAGTCTACACTCAAGAATGCCTGGGCCCTGTGGGGGTCCCTGAGAGGCCCCACAGAGGGGACGCTGGGTCTCTCCTTGCAGGGTGGTGTGGTAAGTCAGCTCAGCAGTAGGCGGTTGCCCTGCCCCTCTCTGTGGACGAGGGAGCGTGGAGCTGTTAGCAGCCGGTTGCCGGAAGGTCACTCGTAGAGGAAACAAGATAGTGCTTAGCCTACCATGAGCCTGCAGTAAATGCCAGTCTGGGTTGTCCTTTTGGTTATTACAAAGTGGGCAGCGTGTTCTTGCAGATAAGAAAGAACTGACTCCCTGTTCACCAGTTTCATAAAACAAAGGTCAGCAAGTTCTGAACAAATTTGATTTTAGAGTAACCTTTTTTTTGGTTACTGGCTCTGTTCCTTGTAGACTTTCACTTTTGAAATGGATTACAAAGGTGACATTTGTCATAGAGAAACGGTGACTGCAAAGAAGTGCAACGTCACATAAAATAATTCATGAATAATCCCACTGCCAAAGAAGGTTCGGCAAACAAGTGGGCATTTAGATCCTAGTGCTGTCATGGTCTTTTTCTGCTGAGATTTTTATTTATTTTAAATTTTATATGTAACAAACTGCACTCCTCATGTTGCCAGCACAAACAGGTGGGCCACTTATAATGAGTAACTTGAAGAGAGTTTCACAGACTGTGTCTAAGGAAGTGGGCAAGGTGGGAGAGAGCACAGAAAGAGTAGAGCACCGTGCAGAGAGGGTGCTGCCAGCAGAGGGTGCTGTCATCATCCACGGCCTACAGGGAGGGTGGGGTGCTGCGGAGGGGGACAGTGATCAGACTTAAGGCAAAGAGGGTGCTGGAGAGCTACCTGGGGAAGACCCTGACAGGAAGAGACATGATGGGACATCATAGGAAGGGAATTCATAACTTGTCCTTTCCTCCTCCCCTGTCAGTAGGCCCCAGAAACCAGTGGGCATGGTTGCCCATTGGCACAGCCAGCCCCGAGCACGAGACAGGTGGACACAGGTGGAGATGTGATCTGGAGGGCATACGGAAGCACGCTTCTGTGGTAGAGTATTCAAACATTATAATGCAGTTACCCGTGCCCCTCCCAATGTGACCTTCAGTTTAAGTTCAGTACAGAATCTTCCAGACATGGTTCTGGGTAGTTACTGTATAATGTATGCCCTCATTAAATATGGGCTTTTGTTCTGCTTCTGTGGGTGCATACTTTATAAATGGTACAATCGAGCATGTATTGTTAAACAACTTGCTTTTTCTCTCACACTGTATTTCCGACTCCCTCTCTGTCAGCCCGTAAACCTCATACTTTAAACCCGGGCTCAAGCCGGCAATCAGCTGTCTGCCTGCAGCTCTGAATGAGAGAAGGCTACCAGGTGGGGCTGACAGGGCTGTGCCAGGGACAGGGTGGCAACCAGCAGGGACTGTCAGGCAGCAGAAACGTGCTGTGTGCCAGGTGGAGTGTGTGCCCGGCGGGGTGGGGCCATCTGGGCTTCCAGGGCTCCCTGTGGGCTGGCTCGTTTGAGTCATTTCAGGGAGGGCTGTAGGCACCGGGAGTTTCTGTTGTCCCCGACATGTCACTGTCACCGAGAGGCTTCCGTGAGCTGCCAGGGCCTTCGTGGCTGCTAGCTCGACGTCTACCCAGGACTGCTTTCCTGAGTGAAGCCCTGTGTGGGGAAGTTCTGGGTGAAGACGAAGAGGCAATACAAAGGTTTTAACGTGCATTTTGCTACTTTCTTTCCCAAAGGGTGGTGGGGCTTCCTCTTCCTTTGTTCTCATTGCACCTGGAATCAGCGGTGTCTCCATCCGTCCTGCTGCTGGGGCAAAACCCACAGGCTGGGGGCGGGGGCCGTATAAACAGCTGGCATCTGTCACTGGCTGTGCTGGAGGCTGGCAGTCTGAGAGCAAGGAGCCAGTTCTGGTGGGCATCGTCTTCCCGGTCACAGGCCGCGGACTTCTCACAGGGACCTCGCAAGGTGGCGGGACAATAGAGCTCTGTGGGGTCTCTTTGTAAGAGCACTGATCCCATGCCCATGAGCCCCATCCTCCTAACCTGATCGCCTCCCAAAGGTCCTTCCAACACTGTCACCTTGTGTGTGTGTGTGTGTGGGGGTAGGATTTCAACACAGGAAGTTTGGGGGACATTCAGACTACAGCACTAAGTTTTGTGTTGTGTTTGCCCGTCATGTGGGTGGGAATGGGGACTCTGCACCTGTCTGTGAGCTCTCTGCCCGGGTGAACCCCGTCCCTCACCCTGTTCTGAATCACGCATGAACCTCGTCCAAAGAATGGCTGCAGGAGGAAGTTCAGGGGTGCTCCAGCCGGCTAGCCCTCGGAGTGGCTGGGGCCACTCACTCATCCCTTCGGTGCTGGGCAAAGGGCAGGTGAGGATAGAAGCAGGTCCCTGGAACTGGCCCCAGAGGCTCGTGCGTCGGGCCACAGGAATGGGATAGGAGACCGGGGACACCCCGCTGTGGCAGGCTGCCCCCGGGGAAGGTGTCAGACTTCAGGGTGTCGGAGATCCCACCTGCCCCGAGCTCAGGGATGCACTTAGGCAAGCCTGCTACCAGTGGCAGGCGGATCAGGTGACTCACTTGTGCAAGTTATTTTTAAGTGACTTGAGGGCTGGCGAGGAAGCCTCCTGACAGCATAATTACCCTCACACCCTCGTGGAGCAGCCAGCAGGGTTCCAGTGGGTGCTCCGCACAGCAGAGGAGCAGGACCGGGTGCCCGGGGCCCAGCGGTGCCCCCCGAGGTCTCAGAACCATGGCCAGCAGTTCGTATCCTGCCAGATAGCCCTCTCTCTCCCTACCACCCTAGGACAGAGTCAGACGTCCCCTGACGGGCACCAGGACCCAGGGTCTGACTTCCACCTGTCCATCTCGGCCTCCCAGCTGTGGGGAGGAGCCCTGTGCTTGGCCCACATCCACACTCTTCTGCCTGTGCCCTGGATGGGAATCAGCTCCATGCTTGTTGAACTCCTGAATCTCCCTCGCCTTCTCAGCTCTGCCAATCCAGGCCATTTCCGAGGCTCACCTTGGGTGCCCATTTGCTGTAGCCTCCTCCCCACTGCCCCCGCTGTCCTCACTGCTGTGGTTGGAAGCAATGCTGGCTTCCCCTGAGGCTATCACTGCTTACGGAGACGCTGGACAAGTCGGGGGCAGGTGGGAAGGAGCTTTATTCTGTCTGATCACCCCGACACGTGCCCACACTCACTCATACGCATGCTGGTGTGCTACACATGCATGCACACGCACAGGCACATATGAGCACTCATGTCCCACGCACACGTGTGTAGGCACAGGCGCCTGTGCACACGCGTGCTCCCATACCCCGCACATAGGCACGCACGGAGGCTCGTACACATATGTACACAGACACCCACCCACCCTCTGGATCTCGTTCTTCAAGCTGATGAGCTCCCCAGTGCATCTCAGACCTGCCTCAGGTGCCAGCTTCTCCTGGTGCATTCAGGCAGGAAGTCCAGTCGGGTCTGAGATAAAAACTGGAGAGCTTGGCCCTATTTGAAGCGTCTCCCTGTCCCCAGCCTGGGCCTGAAGCGTCCCCCAGACACACTGGGAAGGGGTCAGATCAGCAACCCCTCCCCTCTCCCACTGTATGCCTCTGAGATGACGTGCTGTGCCCCAGCTGGGAAGCTTGGTGCAGGGCGGGAGGGGCGATCGGGCTGGCAGTGAGGTATGGGGGTGCACATCAGAGCTGGCCCCTCATCGTCAGCATGTGGTCCCTCAGCACCTCAGCTCCTTGCTCTTGATGCTCCGCCCTTGGCTCTGCTGCCTTGCCCTTCCAGGTGACATTCTCAGAGCTCACCCTTTTATATATTTTTAATTTTCTTTTCTTTTTTATGGTTATGTGAGAGGCAGGGAAGCAGGGAGGCAGAGAGACAGACTCCCGCATGTGCCCGGACCAGGATCCACCAAGCGAGCCTCCTATAGAGTGATGCTCTGCCCATCTGGGGCTGCTGCTCTGTTGCTTGGCAACCAAACTATTTCAGTGCCTGAGGTGAGGCCACGGAACCATCCTCAGCACCCAGGGCCAACTTGCTCAAACCATTAGAGTCATGGCTGTGGGAGAAGGGGTGGAAAGAGAGAGAGAGGAGGAGGAGGAGGAAGAGGAGTGGAGAAACAGATGGTTGCTTCTCCTGTGTGCCCTGACCAGGAATCGAACCCAGGACTTCCACACCTCAGGCGATACTCTACCACTGACCCAACTGGCCAGGCCAGAGGCCACCTTTTTAAGATGCCATCTGGTCCCTTCTCAGGCTTGGTGACTTCCTCCTGCTTTCTGTGCCTTCCCACCTGGCTTCCTGAGCCGCCCACCTGCTGCCCCCTTGCTGCCCGTCTCTGGCACCTGCTGCTGGCTCTTTTGCTCCCATCCTTTCCATTTTGGGGTGCCCAGCACCCCTGCCTTCTCATGGCGACCTCACTCAGGAACGGGGCTTTGCGGTCAGTCTTGAACCCATCCCTAATGCTCACCTCTAGCCCAGATATCTCACTCCTGGGACTCCGCAGCCCGAGGATCCAGGAAAGCCAGGTTGAGATGTTCTCTACCCTGTGTGGTATGGGCTACGGGTGATTCACTTCACCCCTGCTCCGGGGCCTCATTCATCCAGGATGGCTGGACCAGTCCCTCAGCAGCTGTGGGCCCCAAGCGGGGTCAGCGAGGCAGCCGCAGGGCCAACACTGAGATGCTCACGCCCCAGGGAGCCCCGGCTCACGGGCACATTGGCACCTGCCCATTCTTTATTCTTCAACTCTAGAAATGTCATAGCACACTGAGCCACCAGGCAGTGTGCCACCAGGAAGGGACACTGTGTGCAAAACTGCTCAGGCAACTGGCTGCAGGCCGGATCCCTGCTCCAGGCGGTGCTGCCCTGCTGGCCCCAAGAGGCTCTTCTGGACAACGGTCAGGCCGGGTGCCAAAGCCTGGTGCCTGGTGTCACAGAGCAGGCCTGTTGGTCTCGCAGCAAACCTGCTCAGGTTTTGGTGAGGGCCAAACCCTGCCCCAGGGGCCAGGCACCTGCAGAGCCTGCCCTCAGGTGCTCCTCACAGCCTGGCGCAGCGGCACCCCTGAGGCAGAGGTCTGCATTCTACCTGATGTGGGGTGGAGGGCTGCTAAAGGGGCCAGTGAGGCTGAGAAGAAAGCACTTGGAAGACCTCAGAAAAGACCAGCTGCCACCTGGGAACTGGGTTTCCCAGAGCCCAGCCCCTCCCCTATCCTGTTGCACCAGCACACCCCGGGGGCCTGTGTTAGCAATACAAGGTCCCGGGCCCACCCTCCTGCACGGGACAAGGTGAACTAATGACCTTCCCCAGGGGATTCCGTGCAGCCTCTGAGCCAGGAAGGTAAGACGTGAAGCTGGAGGGGCTGAGGTGCCCACCCTGGCGGGCACAGGTGTGACCCAACATGGGACAGACAGCAGGTGAGTCAAGCCCAGGGTGTGGGAAGAGCAGGATGGAGGTGAGGATGGGCCAGTTTGTTCTGGAAGCTTGGGATGGGGAGGAAGGCCGGGAGGTACCCGGTGTGTGTGTGGGGTGTTGTTCCCCCCGCCCCTGGCACAATGGCACCCTCTTCCCCTCACCAGGTGCCTGTCTTCTCCTGTGTCTGTTTAATTAATCCCTCAGGTGGAGCTGGGGCCCGCCATGGCAAATCAGGTTCTCTCTCAGCCCCGGGATGACAGCAGCTCACTCTCAGGTCCCTTCTCCCCCAGGGGCCTGCTCTCAGCGGGGAGGGCAGGGACAGCCCATCCTGCCCTGATCCTCTCAGAGCAAGGACAGACCACCTGGCAGACTGTTCCATCAGCACCGTGGCCTGCCAGCCGGGAAGAAAGGGCAGGGTGTGCCCACCGGCTATTGGCACCTGCCTATTGGTCAGGGACAAGTGGCCGTCTGTTAACAAGTACTCGAGGGTCCCTCCTGGCTGTGCCCACCCAGCGCCATGGCTCTCAGGAGATGTCTGAGCTGGCCTAGCTCTTGGGAAACTGAGAGGCAGACCAGGAAGCAGACGAGGACCTGTTTTTTAACGAGTTGGGGGCTCAGGTGTCCTTTGGAGTCCCAAGGAAGACATGTCATTTCTGCCGAACTTTCCAGGGACAGATAGTGTCCCACTGGGTCTGACAAATGAACAAGCATTCTTCAGGAAGTAAAGGAGAGAAGAAAAGCGAAGAATAGTCCGACTGGAGGGACAGGGCAGAGAGATGGCAGGGGAAGCTCACACATGGACATATAAACTTCAGCCCCAGGAAGGAAGGATTAACCCACAGACTACCCACTGAGCAAGCTCAAAGAGGAGGCAGTGTAGTCCGGTGTGCTTCTAGGAAGAGGCAGCACCTGAGCCCTGGTGTGAAAGGAGGTACAGCCCCTAGGAGAGGCCCACTTGGCAATGATACCAGTAGCCCTTTGGGGGGCACAGCCAGGCCCTTTGAGTCCTAAGGACCTCCCAGCTTCTGTGCCAGGGCCCCTACCAGAGGCCAGCCCTGCAGCCTCCTGGATCTGATGACAAAGGAAGTGAGGGAACTTCTGGAACGCTGGGTCTCCCGTGGGTCATCGTTGGGCTGGGCGTCTGGCTGCTCTGCTCTGACCTTCCTTTTGGGGGGAGCCGGTTGCTCCCGTGATGCTCAGAGACTGGCCCAGTTTGCAGGAACTGTGCTCAGCAAACACGAAACCCCTACGTCCACGTGAAGTCTGCAGGGTCAATCTGGCGGGAAGCCCATTAACTTAGGTGACAGGGGAAGAACTGTCCTCAGCACCCCCCTTGGTCCTAAGAGGAAGCACGTGGGGCCTTCTCAAATGAGTTATTTTGGATATTTTGGAAAGTAACTATGGCTCAGGCAAACAGCTTCCACAGCCCGGGGGAGAGCCAGGCCCAGAAGTGCCAGCTGAGGAACAGTGTGCCTCACTTAGGAGAGAAAAGTGGAGCCCTCACTGGTTCCACACCAGATTAGGCTGCCCTAAAACCAATCAGAGAATTCCCAAGGTGGCCCACACACTGTCCGTGGCTTTTTAGGGTCCTGCAAAAGGCATCTTTGAATTCAGAGAGAAGATTTTTAGCAGGTGTGAGGGCCCCTGGGCCAGATCAGAAACACAGGACTCCAGGAGGGTGCGGGCAGCTTCCCCACGGGGACCCTGCAGGGTCCCGTGCTCGCTGGTGAGTGAGGCTTTACAGGGACAGGGCACCCCGGGACAGCCCCCTGGGGGGGATGACAGAGAGGTTCAGCCTCTCACTAACCCACCAGCAGTGACCAAGCATCTCCTGTTGTCCACGCCCTGCGATTGTCACTGGGCCTGATGACATGACCCGGGAACTAAGGTGCTCATAGCCTGAAGGGTGACAGAGGTGGGGACAGGGGATTGTCACACCAGCTACCTGTCATGAACTAAATGGTTATGTCCCCCAGTGACATAATGTTATGTGGAGGTGGGACCTTGGGAGGGGATTAGGATGAGGTAAAGCCGTGAGGGTAGGGTCCCCGCGGTGGGATTAGTGCCCTCGCTAGAAGGAGGAGGAGAGACCGGAGAGCCACTTGGTTCGCACACAGGCACCAAGGAAAGGCTGTGTGACCACCGGACGAGAAGGCAGGACTGCTCACCAGGGAGAGGCCGTGTGACCACTGGACGAGAAGGCAGGACTGCTCACCAGGGAGAGAGCTCTCACTGGGGCCCGACTGCAGCCCACACTGGGCACCTGCTGGGGACACTGGAGTCCCCTGCGCTGGGGGCACTGTGTGCTCTGGACACATCATCTGAGCCCCTTGTCCCTGCTGCCCCCCCTCTACAAAAGAAGGCACAGAGGCGGAGGGAGGCCTGACCAACCACCAGCATAGGGTCCCCTGGTCGGTACAGGTGGGCTGTGATTAAAGCTACCAAGAGTGTGGCTCCAGACCCTAAACACCAGCGGTCTGGAGGCTGTAGGGAAGGTTCAGGCTCTGCTGCTGTAGCGAGGAGGCTAGATGGCCATGACTGGAACCTTCCAGGGCAAAAGCCCACAGCTGCGTAGCTGCCTCCAGGTGGCGAAAGTGCTTGCTGTCAAGTGGGGTCAGGTAATGACAGAAAGGGGGTGGAGCTGGAGCCTTGCTGGGCTGTCACACTAGGGAGGCAAAGGGGACTGCGGACAGACAACAGCCCCAGCGAGGAGGGCGGTCAGATGGAGTCACTGGGGGGTGAAGTGGAGGGCAGTCCGGCCAGAGGGCTCAGTGGGGGGAGTCCTGGGGTTCCTGCAGCTGTACAACTCCATCATAGCCAACACTGAACCCTTCAGTTCCCCTGCGGTGGAAGGGAACCCCCACCACGTGGCTTTGCTCCCAGAAACACCCAGGATGGCCTTCTCCTCAGCAGGCTGGTCCCCGTGACCTTCCCGCCTGTCCCCAAGTTCTCTCCACTTTGCTGGCTGCCTCTGATGACCTACCCCAGAGCTCTGCAGTGGCGCGCGCCCAGCACCTGCCGGCAGGTATGACCTCACAAAAGTCACCTCCCCTCCCCGAGGCTCAGCTTCCGCATCTATGAAATGGGGGTACAGGAAAGTTCCCCCCACCCCTGATTCAGAGAGGGACGAGGACAAAAGGACTTCAAGTGTCACTGGACATCTGAGCCAGATGAGAGCAGTAATGACTCATTTGCATAATGAGCCGCATGGGCGATTACGATCCATCCCGGGTCCGTGGCAATCAGCTGGGAGGCTGGCACAAGAAGCAGCCAGCCTTCGTCTCACCCCCGATCTGTTTGTGCATCCGGTTGCCGGGCGCCGGGGCTGAGAGGCTGTAACATCACCCGAGTGCATTTTACAGGGAGGAGAAGAGATTGGACGGTGTGCATCTTTTTTCTTTTTCTTAATTCGGCTTCCTTCTCAGGTGCTGGCAGGCAGCCTCTGGACTCCAAGGTGCCACTTTCCTGCAGACAGTCCCCCAGGCCTGTCCCACCTCACCACTGGGGGAGGGGTTGGGGAGACCCCAACCTCTGGCCTTTTCACCTTTGTCTTTAAACACAGAACTGCACCATCCTGGCCCGAACACCTCAAATGTGTGCGGGTGGTGGATGTCCAGAACATGGCAGGAACATTCTAGATCAAAGGAGACTACAGAGATAATCATGGTTCTCAGTCACATCTCAGCCCTGCAGACTCATGGGCTAATGTGCATTTATACCACTGAGGTTTGGGGCTGTTTGTTACATGGTGTTATTATGCTCATGGCTAACTGATGCAGGGCCCCTTCTACTCCCCGAGAACACAGCCACGCTTGACCATCTCAGCCCTACCTCCCCACCGCTGTCACCCTCCCTTGTGGCTCCTCCTCTGTGCCATGCGCGTGCTGAGCTGGTATTTTTCTTTGCACCTCAGTTACTGCCCAACAGTCTCGGAGGACGGCTCTGTCACTCCCGTGTCACCGTGAACAAATGGTAGTTCAGCGTTTCTCTGTGAGGGCACTTCCTCCCAACAGCGGTGGTCACTGTGGTGGTGGCGGCGTAGGTCTGCGTAACCTGGCCCTGGTCACATTCTCCCCTCTTCTCAGCTGCAAAGGTCTCAGGGGACAACAGCCGTGTAAGGTATTTGATGAGAGCATGTGTTTAGTAGCACCACGCTCGTGGACGGACGGTTGCCCGGGGTCAGATGTTCAGCACAGGACGCCGGGCCTGAGCCATCAACCCGCTCACATCGCCTCTCGCCGGCCCTTGCCGTGTCTTCCGTGCACACGTGTCTCCTCTTGTACATATGAGCCCCTTGAAAGATTGGAAGTGACAAGCTGAAATACCCAGAGGGGCCTCTAGAGTGGAGTTACTGGCGATTTTTATTTTCTTCCTTATATTTTTGTATGTTATCCAGAGTCTATAATGAATATACTTCTTCCTAAATCAGAAACAGAAAAAGTGGTTTTGCAGAGAGAGGGGAGGAGGGGTGAGATCCGGTGTCCCTGCCTGTGGCTGGGGAGGACACTCCAGTGAGACCAGTGCCCAAGGCCAGTCTGTCCTTGATTCAGGTTTCTGGCCACAGCACCCCATGTCTAGGGGGAGGAGAAGCTTTGGGGGAGAGGTGGAAGGTCAGGGCCGTCAGTCCTAGCCCCACCCCTGCCGAGATGGGTGACCCTGGACAGGTCTTAGCACCTGGTCAGCCTCAGTGTCCTGGCTGTAGAAAAGGGGGTCTCCGGCCTCTCGCAGACCCCCAGGGTTACGAGGACTCACGGAGGTGCTGGATACTGGGCGGGGCGTCACACCAGGACCAGCTCAAGCACATGGCCTAGGAGTGTGGCCATCCGGACACGCCCACGAGCACCCAGACTGGAAGGGTGAAGCTGGTCTCCAGACCACCCGTCAGTCTGGCTGTGGCTGAGCAGGGAGCTTCCCGCACTGGTGGTGTCGGGGTTGAGCTAACAAACCAAAACAAAACAAATTAAAGCCAAAATAGAAATGTGCACAGTCGGTGATCGAGGAGACAGGTTGGCCAGGGTGTCGGGAGCGGGCTGTGGAGCCCCGCAGGCTGGCGGGGCCTCAGCTCTGCACCTGCAAGTCTGCATGTTAATCATGTGTCCCGGCAGGCGGCTGGGGTCCCCCACCCCCGCACTGGTGGGAGGAGCCCTGAGCAAGCAGCTGCTGTCCCCTCGCACTAACCTTCCCTCATCTGCTCTTGCTGTGGAGAGGAGGGGTCCCCAGAGGGTATCTGGCCCAAACTCCTGTTACAAGTGGGTAAACAGGCCCTGAGGCAGTGGACGGTGTGGGAAGAGTGGGTGTGGGGATCAGCTGGAGCTGATTTGAGCCCAGAGGGCTGACCTTGAACGAGCCTTTTCAAGCCCTGACTGGGACGTGGCTATGACCCTGGGTTCAGGTGGGAATGAATACGACGTCACCAACACCCAATGCTCTGCTCTGTGGGTGCGCCTGGCTTCCTCCACCCCCTTCTCCCGCCACAAAGCCTCAGGTCCCGACCCTCTCTCAGGCCAGGCCCTCCTCCGCTGGCCCTGAGACCTATCTAGCCTCTGGTCTGAGTGTGAGCTTGGGTCTCTGGTCTGAGTGTGAGCCTGGGCCCTGGTCTGAGTGTGAGCCTGGGCCTCTGGTCTGAGTGTGAGCCTGTGGCCTCTGGTCTGAGTGTGAGCCTGGGCCTCTGGTCTGAGTGTGAGCCTGGGCTCTGGTCTGAGTGTGAGCCTGGGGCTCTGGTCTGAGTGTGAGCCTGGCCTCTGGTCTGAGTGTGAGCCTGGGGCTCTGGTCTGAGTGTGAGCCTGGCCTCTGGTCTGAGTGTGAGCCTGGCCTCTGGCCTGAGTGTGAGCCTGGGGCTCTGGTCTGAGTGTGAGCCTGGCCTCTGGTCTGAGTGTGAGCCTGGGCCTCGGGTCTGAGTGTGAGCCTGGGCTCTGGTCTGAGTGTGAGCCTGGGCCTCTGATCTGAGTGTGAGCCTGGCCTCTGGTCTGAGTGTGAGCCTGGCCTCTGGCCTGAGTGTGAGCCTGGGGCTCTGGTCTGAGTGTGAGCCTGGCCTCTGGTCTGAGTGTGAGCCTGGGGCTCTGGTCTGAGTGTGAGCCTGGCCCCTGGTCTGAGTGTGAGCCTGGGCTGACGTGCTCCTGCAGATACTGCTCCACACCTGTCGTGTAAATTCACCTGCAACTGAGCACACGGAGCCAGGGCCAGCCTGTGCCCCCACTGCACAGCTGAGCTCTTGAGAAGGGCCTCCCTGGGCTCTCCATACAGGGCAAGTGTCACCGGGAGGCTGCAGAGAGGGAAAACTGAGGCACTGAGGTACCCAAACCTATGAGTGAGCCAGCTTTCTCTTGCCTCTGCCCATCTTCTGTCTTCCTCTGCATCTCCTTATCTCTGTCTCTCTCCATTCCTTCCCACCCTCCCCACTGCCCACGGGGCACCCTGCCCTGCTCAGCCTCCAGGGCTGGGAGGAGGATCAGGTGGGGTCATGGTGCAGGCATCTCTCCAGAGGCTTCCTTATAGGGTGGGTAGGGCCTCCCCCAACTCCTGACTCAATCCAGACCAGTCCACATGCATTCCCAGAGCCTTGGCTCAGCCAAGCCTGGTCTGGGCTCCAGCAAGGGGCCAGCCCCTAACGTGAGGGGAGAAGGAGCCACACCTGCAACAAGGAGCCTCACTCACAGAAGGCTGTGATGGAGGAAAGCAGCAACCAGGAGTGCTTCCTGGAGGCAGCACTGCTTGGGCTGGAAGAGCAGAGGGAACAGCCCAGGCATCGGGATAAAGGCAGGACCCAGTGCAGCCAGGTTAGGGGTCCTGGGCCCGGGGAGTCATGGAGAGGTGGGTGCAGACAGGAGGTCACAGAGAACATGGCCGTCTCAGAGGAGTGCAGTCACCGGAGCTGTTCAGGGTCTGGGCCCCCACGCACCCAAAGCTGAGGGCTCCTGCCTGCCTCCCGGTCCCTGCTGCCACCAGGTGGTCCCATGGACACCGGGCAGCCTGGTTCAGCCTTTCCCCACCCTCCATCCCATTTTTCCTGCAGTGGGGCTGTGTTGGTTTAATGAAGAATTCCACTGATTACTGAATCGATACCTAATGACCACCACATGCAGTTCTGACAGCATGGCCCTCAGAGCTAAGCACCATTTTCATGGGGGGGGGGGGTTAAAGAAGCACACCCCCGCCAGGCACACAGCTGCAAGCGCCTGAGGCTCCGGATGTGTCCTCACCCGGGAGCTCAGCAAACCGAGAGGACAGGGGACAGGGACAGGGACACTGCTGGCAGCTCAGAGCCCCCACTGACTGCTTCTACACTGCCCCTCGAGGCCCCTTGGACACCTGGTCCAGTCGGCAGGCAGAGGCCCCTCCCCTGCCCCCGTTTTAGAAAAACTTTGGCCCAACTTGGAAACTGAGGGCGAGAGGACTGGGAGAGGAGGGGCTGAGGTGTGGCAGGGCCAGGGTCAGGGTCGGGGTCGGGGTCAGGGTCGGGATTGGAGTTGGGGTCAGGGTCAGGGTCAGGGTTGGGGTCGGGGTCAGGGTTGGGGTCAGGGTTGGGATCAGAGTCAGGGTTAAGGTTGGGGTTGGGGTCATCGGGATTGGGGTCAGGGTTGGGGTCAGGGTCGGGGTCAGGGTAAGGGTCAGGGTGAGGGTTGGGGTCGGGGTGAGGGTCAGGGTCAGGGATTGAGGTCAGAGTTGGGGTTGGGGTCAGGGTTTGGGTCGGGCTTGGGATCAGGGTCGGGGTCAGCCTTGGGGTCAGGGTCGGGGTGAGGGTCAGGGTCGGGATCAGAGTCAGGGTCAGGAATTGAGGTCAGGGTTGGGGTTGGGGTCAGGGTTGGGGTCAGGATCAGAGTTGGGGTCAGAATCAGGGTTGGGGTCGGGGATTGAGGTCAGGGTTGTGGTTGGGGTCAGGATCAGGGTTGGGATCAGGGTCAGGGTGAGGGTTGGGGTCGGGGTGAGGGTCAGGGTCAGGGATTGAGGTCAGAGTTGGGGTTTGGGTCGGGCTTGGGATCAGGGTCGGGGTCAGGGTCAGGGTGAGGGTTGGGGTTGGGGTGAGGGTCAGGGTCGGGATCAGAGTCAGGGTCAGGGATTGAGGTCAGGGTTGGGGTTGGGGTCAGGGTCAGGGTCAGGATCAGGATCAGGGTTGGGGTTGGGGATTGAGGTCAGGGTCAGGGTCAGGATTGGGGTCAGGTCAGGGCCAGCCAGGGTCAGGGTGCATCATCCGTGAGGGCTGTAGATGGGTGGAGGTGCTCAAGGCTGAAGGCAAGTTGGGATGAACAAATGGGGCTATTGGCTGCAGTCACCTGGGCGTGTCCCAGGTCAGGGCCACTTGTCCTTGATCTGGCAGGACTTCCTGTGACATCTGCGTGACTCTCTCCATCTCCCCCTCCACTCAGCCTTCCCCACAGGGTGTCTGCACACGTACAGCCCACACACTCGTCCCTCCCTTCAGACCACGTTCTGTTCCTCCTGGGCCCATATTGCCTGTCCCTGGAAGGTGGGCTTGTCCCATATGACACGCTGTTCACAGATGTTGTTCTGGTGCTGGGGCAGGACGCTCTAGGGTCTAGCTTCCACGGAGGACTCTGTCCTGACTGGGGGGGGGGGGCCCTGGGTGAGTGAGGCAGCGAACTGACGTGGACCCAGGACTGGGAAGAACCTGAGATGCTGGGAGTAGGGACCTGTGACAATGCCCACCTTCTTCTCAGGGAGGAGAACTGACCAAGAAATCGGACCAAGATGCAGGGCCTGCAGCCCTATTTCTGAGAGGGTGGCTGGAGGCTGCAGCTCAGAATGGAGCAGCTGGACTTCCAGCCCAGGGGCTGCTCCCATCTGGGTCATGGGCCAGAGCCAGTGTCCTGTCTGAATTACTATCTGCATCCTTTGGGGCAGAAACCACCACCACCAAAAAAAAAAAAAAAATCCAACTTCTACGCATTTCAGGACATGAACCTTTAAACTCAAAACCTCACTGGTCAGGGACAGGGACCTCTCCCAGCTCCATCCTTCTCCCCCAGTGGGGACACGTGGGGGGAAGTGGGCTATATTTCAGATCCCAAGGCCTGGGTGCCTTCCAGGCAGGTGCTCAGAGCTGGTTACTACTGGGCAGCCACAGCAGGTGGCATCTCTGCCCCCTGGCCACTGCTATTCCCATTTCACAGGGGACACTGAGGCCGAGTGTCCTGGCGAGGGAGTGACAGGTCCCCTCCCCTCCTCCTCATCCCCCCACCCGCTCATCGCTGTGATCCAGGTGTGTACCTCTGTCCCCGCGGATGGTGGATCAGCTCAGCATTGTTCAGGGGAGGAAACCTCTTCGTGTTTCATTTCCTGTCCATTGTAAGAGTCGCACGCCCTTCGCCAGCCTGTGGGGACGGACCGCCGTCCTTTCGCTCTGCCTCTGGGTACAACGCCATCCCAGCCTGGGCTGGAAATGTGCCAATGAGAGCATTTCCATTAAGGAGCCCGGTGCCGGAGAGCAGCCCAGAGCGCAGGTCTCTGGAGCCCCAAGGTGACAGGGAGACCTTTCCCCTGGAAAAAAAGTGGCTGAAATGGGGAAAGGAAGACCCGTCAAATGTCGCCCTTCACTTCCAGTTTCCCGGATGCCTGTCAGGCTGTGTCAGGGCCTTAATACCGCTGGACCTATTTAGCCTGCAGGCCACTAGCTGTTCGGCATAACCAGAAGGACCTGCCCTGCTGTCCACAACTGTCAGCTCTGAGACCCTCTCCTGCCAAGTACGGGCCCCACACACTGCCCTCCTTGGGGGTCTGGGTCCCACTGCCCATGTGGTGCCAGTGAGGGAGGGGCATGGCACAGGCCAACGGGCAGGGGGTCAGCAAGAACATGTACTGGAACACCTACTGGGCCATCCAGACCCCCTCACAGTGCCTCCACCCCACTTGGGGACTCTGCTGTCCACCAGCTGCCCAGGTCTAGCTTCTTCTTCAGAAGCCAACCCACGTCACCATCTCTACACACTAAGTCATTCTTCTCTTTTTTTCTTCATTCATCCTTCCATTTTTTTTCATTTACCTACCCATTCACTCACCTACCCACCCACTCATCTATCCACTCACCCACCTATCCATCCATCCACCCACCCACCCACCTACCCCTCCACTTATCCATCCATCCATCCATCCATCCACCCATCCATCCATCCATCCATCCATCCATCCATCCATCCATCCTTTCATTTAGCATTCATTTTGAAACAAGCATTTATTTGGACGTGTCCGGACCAAGGCTTTGAAGAAGCAGGTGCACCTGCCCCCTGTGCCCTCTTTTCCTTCTGCTCAGCTGGATGTAGGTGGTGACAGGAGGGCAGAGCCACAATGTAGAAAGAGTAAGGGCAATGGATCAACACAAGGATGCTGTCCATCGACTGTCTTCCTGGGAAGGTTCTGTGATCAAGAGACCAATGGCTATTCAGTGTGAGTCATTGTGTGTTTTTGGGTCTTTCTGTTACTATAGCCAAATCTACCTTAACTAACAGTTTAGGTCCAAAGGGGAACCTTGGACCCACAAGGGAAAAAAATGAACTTGGCAATGATTTCTTGGATATAACATCAAAGCACAGAAGATAGACAAGAGGGACTTCATCCTACTAAAAAAATTCTACAACAGAATAAAGAGACAAACTACGGAATGAGAGAAAACATTTGTAAACCATATATCTGATTAAGGTTAATTTCCAAAGTGTGTAAGGAAGAACTCACACAACTCAATAGCAAAAACTCAAACAAAAACCAAAACAGATAAACAACAACAAAATAACCCCATCCACATACATACAGAGAAAAAACAATCTAATTAGGATGGACAAAATGCTTAAACAGACATTTCTCCAAAGAAGACATCCAAATGGCCAACAGAGTGCACGAAAAGATGTTCAGTGTCACTAACCATCAGGGACATGTACATCAAAACCACAGTGAGAATAGTTATTATTTTTTAAACACACACACACACACACACACACATACACACAAAAGATCTGTGTTGGCTAGTATGTGGAGAAAAGGGGACCCTCCTGCACTGCTGGTGGGAATGCAGACTGGTACAGCCACTGTGGAAAACAGTATGGAGATTCCTCAAAAAATTAGAAATGGCACTGCCTTATGACCCAGCAATTTTACTTCTAGGTTTTTATCCACACGTAATGAGGTGGGTAACTTAAAGAGGCATCTGCACCCCCATGTTTATTGTATTAGGTGCCAAGGTACAGGAACAACCCAAGCGTCCATCAACAGGTGATGGAGAAAGAGAATGTGGTGTATTCATACAGCGCAATACTGGTCAGCCTTTGCACACCACAGAGAGAGACCTCTGTGCGAGGTGAAACAAGCCAGTCACAGTGAGACAAATCCCGCACGTTCTCACGTCTCTGTGGAATCTGAAAACAGACTCACAGGAGTGCGGAGTTGACTGCTGGTTGTGGGTGGGGGGGAAGGGTACAAGCCTCACTCAGTCACACAGGATGTGTGAGCCCTGCCGATCTAACGCAGAGCAGAGCAGTGACTGCGGTTAACGAGACCTCAGGGTACAAATCAGATTTCTGCTTTGCTAACATCCGGATCTTAACATTCTGATGGCAGGAAGAAAGAGCGGACGGTTAACTGGGAAGGGACAGGCCATGACTGAGCTAGCTCGTGGTGATGATTTCACAGTGGGCACGCATATCAAGACTTGAAGGTACGGCCCTGGCCGGTTGGCTCAGTGGTAGAGCGTCGGCCTGGCGTGCGGAAGTCCCGGGTTTGATTCCCAGCCAGGGCACACAGGAGAAGCGCCCATCTGCTTCTCCACCCCTCCCCCTCTCCTTCCTCTCTGTCTCTCTCTTCCCCTCCCGCAGCGAGGCTCCATTGGAGCAAAGATGGCCCAGGCGCTGAGGATGGCTCCTTGGCCTCTGCCCCAGGTGCTAGAGTGGCTCTGGTCGCAACAGAACGACGCCCCGGAGGGGCAGAGCATCGCCCCCTGGTGGGCAGAGCGTCGCCCCCTGGTGGGCGTGCCGGATGGATCCTGGTTGGCGCATGTGGGAGTCTGTCTGACTGTCTCTCCCCGTTTCCAGCTTCAGAAAAATACGAAAAAAAAAAAAAAAGAAAAAGACTTGAAGGTACGGCTCAAAGGCGTGAGACTTGTACCTGCCAGTGGTGCCTCAGTATTCGAGGCGGAGCCACCTCACGTAAGTCTGATGAATGAGCGTGAGAGTCCACACCACAGAGGCTCTGGACTTAGACACCAAGGGATCGTTCACCTCGGAGTTCGTTCACAGGGTGGGTCTCAGGCTAAGTGTTCCTACATAATAAACAAAACAAAAACAAAACACAGAGGCACGCCGGGCGACTCCGCAGCTGGTGGACACGTCTCTGACCATGACTGTGGTGATGCGGTCACAGGTGTCGGCATATGTGCGTTCTCGTCAAATGGCACACGCGGAACGCGTGTAGTTCTTTGTAGAGCAATTAGAGCTCCATACGGCTGTGTTCAAGACCTGGGTCTGCTGAGTCCACGTTCGCTCAGATGAACCCTGTGCGTCCCCATGCTCCAGGCCCTGTGCCAGCTGCTGGGCACAGAGAAGAAGGGGCTGTCCCACCCTCCGGACGTCCTCTTGCCCTGGCCTTGTGGGGAGACCCACAGGACCCTGGTCTGGTTTATCTCTGCATTTCCAATGGCTTCCATACATGCTCCCCCTACTGTGCACTCCTACTGTGCGCCCCTACTGTGCGCCCCTACTGGGGCCCCCCTGCACAGCTTTCTGTAAAAACAGTGGAAAGGATTCAAATATCTCTTAGGAAGTAAACTGTTGCTAAGGACAGTTCACTGCTATTTGATATGGTGGATGGTAACTCCCTGATGACCAGATAGCGTCAGGCACTTCACAAAGAACAGGGGTACCACCTACCAGGCTGGCTTCCCAGGCTTCCTGGGGGAGGCATTCCTGCCTGCCCTGTCGTCTCAGAGCACCTCCTGTGTGCCATGCTCCAGGTGTGCTGATGCCCCGGCCCAGTTCCTGTGGAACAAGGAGTCCACGCCCTCTCTCACCTCAACACCTGCTCCCCATGTGACCTCACAGTGACGTGAACATGGCGTCATCTCCCAGGCCTCCTGGGCTCAGCTCATCGAGGCCCTTGGTGTGGTCTCCACAAGGGACGGTCTGAGATGGGGCCTGAGCGCAGACGGTTCCCCCTGGGAGGTGAAAAAGGTAGTGTTGGGGGCGGGGCATTGCCGAGTAGCCTGGACACTGAAAAATTGGGGATAATTCCATGGAAAAGGGAGGGGAGGGCGGGAGGCTCCCACGTGAGCCAAGGACTCAGGGAAGTGAGGGAGCAAAGTGTGGGGACTTTCAGGCAGAAGGAAGAGTGAACGCGAAGACTCTGAGCCCTGCGGGGTCCTGGGCAGCCCGCCCATGGGGCAACTGAGACTGCAGTGAGGTGACAGGCACGGGTCATACCACCCTGTGGTGATGGACACGGGCGTCTTGGCCCTCTGGCCAGTTTCTCCCTCTGGGACGCAGAAGGAGACGATGAGAAGAGGGCCCGGTGCAGGGGAGTCAGGCCGGCTCACCGGGAGGAGCGGGCTCTGAGCATGGGGGACGCGGGCGGCGCAGAGGCGGCACTGACGCCAGCAGGGGGTTGGGAAATACCGCTGCAGGAACTCTGGTATCTTCGAAGGTCCTGAGACATGAAGGGAAGGTCCTGAGACATGAAGGCGACCGGTGGAGGTAAGCAGCTCCGCCTCCTCCAGCAGTTCCTGGGCCTCGTGTAATGGCATCAACTTTTTAGTTGAAGTGGACTGCTCCGGCTTTCCAATGGAACTGAGTTTCATTAAAAATAGAGGGCGTGTGCTTGGGAATCCTGACCAAATACATTGTCCGGCGACCCCGCGGTGGGGTGGGGGCAGGAAACGGGGGTCAGGGTGCGGCAGGCGGGGGAGCTGCCGGGCGAGAGGTGGGGTGACCCTGGGGAGGGCGAGGGAGAGACGGGCACTTTGCGGGGGGGGGGGGGTCTCGTGCCCTGTTCTCAGCCCTGCACTTGCAGCCCCACCCACCAGGCCCCGGTAGTGGCTGGTCTTGCGTGGGTCTCTACTCCGCACTGATTTCCAGGTGACGGTGCTGTTCTTCGAGCACCTTCTGTGACTCCCCGTGATTCAAGGTGAGCTCCCGGGAAGGCTGTCCCCCACCTGGAGTATTGGAGGTGGGCAGGAACAGGGACAAGGACCAGTTCCGACAGGCGTCCAGCAAGGGAGAGCCGGGGTGGTCTGGAGAATGCTGGTGCGTCTGGGAGCTGCACTAGGATACGAGTCTGACATCGAGTTCCACGCATCCATCGCGCATCCCACAGCTGCTCCGGAAACAGCAGTCCCTGGGTGGACAGCCAGCCAGGATGGACAGGACTGTCTGGCCGGTCACCTTCAGCATTGTGGGCCAGGGACGTGCCCGAGTCTGGACTAGCGGCATCTCCTGGCTGTGGGGCTGGACCACCGCTGGGGGCAGAAGGCCCTGGTCTGAGTCAGAAGGCGTGACTCAGCATAAAGACCGGCGCAGGGAGAAAAGGAGCAAGCCTCTAAGGCTGGACAGAGGGACCAGCGGCAGCCCGTTCGCTGGGCACCCCTCTTCCTGCTCATCCCAGCGCTACCTCACCCCCTCACCCCCACCGCGAATGAGAGTCTGCAGCGGGCACTGCAGCAAAGAAAACGCAGGTCTGCCGCTGCCTGTCTCAGTGAGCCCCGCGGAAGGGGAGGGGGAGAGGCGGGCTTTGCAAAACCAAAGGCAGTGCGTGCCCCTCCGGGTGGGACGGGGTGACACAGGGTGGGGGTGTGGCCTTTTGGGTTCCTGGAGATAACTCAGCAATAAAAGCGGCTTCCTCTGGTAAAAAGAAAAGAAAATAAGAGAAAAGAAGAGAAAAGACCCTAGAACTCCCAGTTCTGCCCCTTGCAAGTTCTGCAGCCCAGGACACCTCATTCAACTGCTGACACCCCAGGGTCCCCTTCTGTAAATGAGGATTTTTAGCAGTCCTACCCTCACAGGGCTGGTGGGAGTCAACGAGGCTGGCCCTACGGAGGGCCCAGCCTGGCGCTGGCATGCAGGCAGAGACCACAGAGGGAGACAGACCCAGAGACATGGAGAGACAGAGGGAGGGAGGGAGAGAGGAGCAGGCCGGCCACTCTCAGGTCACCCACATACACATGAGGGTCAGGAGCCACATCACGGTGTCCCCAGCCTCCTGTGCAGAGCAGTCATTGTCTGAGGGGAGACGTGGGCTGAGACCACGCTGGGGCCACACGGGGAGACCTCAGTCCCCTCTGCTAGGGGGCACTGTGCTGGTGGAACCGGAGGAAGGGAGCTGCCCGCTGGGGAGTGCTGCCTCCTAGATCTGGTCTCCCTTGCTGGGACGTTGGCCGTGCACAGGCCACTCAGAGAGAGAAGGTGTTTCAGGGAATCTGCCCCAATCCGGAAAAACTTCGGCCAGTGGGTGGAAAGGGCCAAGTGGACGTTTCACCAGGGAGGTGGACAGGGACTCCTCTCCTTCAGGGCTCTACGCCTGCAGAAGAGCCCCCCCCATCACCTGCCACTCCCACCTGTTAATCCAAATTCGGAGGGACCCGAATTATGGAAGACAGAAGCAAGGTCCGTCGTTTACACATTAAAGCTTTATTGTCTAGCTTGGCCAAGCGGAGGGAACTCCGACAGAAATCTGACGGAGAGCGCGCCGGCCCTTTGTTCTACTTAGTTTTTATAGTTTTGTAAGTGGGAAGTACAGAAGCAAAAATTGCAATTAGGAGCCCCTTACCGCTATTGGTTATAGTCATATGTCCTTTAACATGATAGGACCATGTTCAATTTGCAAACCATACATCATTTTGGAGAAAACAAAATTTACAAGTCAACACAATGGTAGAAAGATATCTCTTTACATATTAAAAGGCCTTCCTATATTTTCTAGTGTTCATCTGCCATCTCTCTGTCCAGAGTCAGACGTATTAACCACATGCATTTACATAAGAGAGGTAGTTTCCGTGGGGACAAATGCCCGCAAATGGCTCATTGCTATAAGAAAAGGTTTATTTTGGCTTTTCCCTTCCTACACCTGGCTAGCCATTCACTCCTTTCCCCAGAGGTGTGGTGGAATGTCAGGGAATCTATGCTTTCCTTCCCTTTTCATTTACAATACAATGGCAAGAGCCATCCTGGTTATGCCAATCACACAGTACAGAGACTATTCTCACAATTTCTCTACACACCTTAACCCAAATTAATAAAATGTTTTCCAAGCCTCCTAAAATATTAATATTAATTCTGTAGCCTTTGGTACTTTACAATACCTGCGGGTGAAATGGCTCAGTGGCTCCTCACCACCCTCACCTGCATCCCCGATACAAGGTGCCCCCAGGGGTTCTTCCCACGGATCTGCAGACTCATCCCACCCCTCCACCCCACCCCCAGAGCCCGGCTTCCTTGCCGGTTAGCACATGGGATACGTCCCTATGGGCTCCTGTGCGGGAAGGAGGGGTGGTGCTGCCACCTGCCGGCCACCGTGACTGCTGGCATCGAGGAAGGAGGGGTGGTGGAGAAGGGAGGAGGAAGAGGAGAGAAGAGGAGGAGAGACAGGAAGGAGAAGGGAGGAGAGGGGCAGGGGCAGGGGCAGGGAAGAGGAGGAGAGTTCTTGAAGGAAGACACTAGGCCTGATTTGGACAGACCTGGGCTTGGATCTCGCTGCATGCATGACCCTTAGAGGGTCAGGTTATTCAGCGTCTCTGGGCCTCCTTACCTTTCTCTGCGGAGAGAGGATTACACAGCACACCGTGGGACAGCACCCCAAAGTGTCGTGATGCCTGCGGAGGACCCCGGGGCTCAGGGGCCTGCACGGGGAGGGGAGGCAGGACCCACCGGCCAGTCTCCAGCCCCAGCCCTGCTCCCGGTGTGGCTGGTGTGGCTGTGGCCGTCCCAGACAAGGTCCCCTTAGCGCAGCGATTGTCCACCTTTTTCATCTACAGCGCACAGAAACTGACTGCTAAAATTCCGCGGCACAGCGAAAAATATAGTTTTTACCTAGCTGACAAGAACAAAGGTATCATCCTGATGGTTGTGTTGGCTGTTGCCATTTTAAAAACTTGAAAATCTGAGGGGAACAGAGGTCAGCGCCCGTGACTACTAACTACCGGGTCAGGCGCTGCGGATGTGAACGATTCTCACAGCACTGTCCTTCTGCCCGGCTTTCGATTGGGCCGAGAAGTGGCACAAAGGTCCCGCGGGTCAAATAAAAAGTCGTCCAAGCGCAAGACAGATGTCAGGGTCATGGAGAGACCGAGTGACCTTAGCGTCTTTGGGGGAGGAAGACGGAAGAGGCAAGGCCACCGAGGGACAGCTGTGACCAGAACCTGTTCAGCAACTCTGCCTGAAGGAACTGGTTTATAGTTTAGATCAAGACACGGTGCCGGTGCCATAAATTCCATGTGACCGCAGGTCGCTCCGCCTTGCGGAATCCCGGAGACCCAGTGGTCACACTGGGAGGATCCCATTGCACAGGAGGGCCACACAGCAGGCAGGACCAAGCTCTGCACCTGGCTCCCCTGGGCGGGGTGGGAGGAAGCCCATGGGGGTGACGATGCTTTCCCCGTCTTGGTGAAGTGCTGGCCTCGGGGTGTGCACGACAACCATCACGTGTACACTCCGCGATGTGCAGCTCGTGTGCCGTGCACACCTCCACCGAGCTGTTTGAAAATAAAATGAGGCCGACTCCCCCCCCCTTCTACGAGGTTTCCTTGCTGGACAGTGGTCAGTGACCGCTCCCCGCAGAGGTGGAGACAGGCTTCCACTGTCGGTTCTGGCCGTGAGCATGCACCCCCGGACCTGCGCGGCCCCACAGCTGTTATGTGAATCCGGGAACTTCACCAGGAGCTCCCAGGAAAGGACGGCCGGTCCTGTCTGAGCATCCGCTTTTAGGAGGAGCAGAGCTACCGGGCCAAGAAGCTGGGACATTTCTTTGGGGACCAGGCCCTGGCACAGCCCCTGGCACACAGTAGGTGCACTTTAGTTGAGCAAATGAATGAGTGACTGATGGAAGGATCGCCTCTTGTTCATCCTGGCGCCCCCCCCCCCGCGGCGGTGAGTGGGGGCTGCAGAGGGGTGAACGGGGCTCCCCAAAGCTGTGTGTGCATCCTGACCCCGGGACCTGGGACTGTGACCTTATTTGGAAAAAAGGTCTTTGCACAAATCAGTTAAGGATCTTGAGTGAGGAGATGAACCTGGATTATCGGGGAAGGGGGTGCCCTAAATCCCATGGCAGTGTCCTTATAAGAAGCAGAAGGACGCAGACACATAAAGGGGGTGGAAAGGTAGAGAGGCCTTTCAGGGAACTTGGGGTGGGTGGGGGGGCCCACCCCGGGGTTGCGGTCCCGCTTCCCGCCTTCGGTTCGCAGCTGCAATTTGAGAGGTAGCCACCAGGTGGCAGCGTTGTGCCGCAGACACAGGTGCGGCCTCCTAGATGCTTCCTGCCCGCTGAGCTCCCCGCCCCCACCCCCTACCAGTTTGACTTGTCTCCTCAGCCCAGCGGGTCAGGGTGGGGAGACCCATGCTGTTGAGGAGCTAGAGGAGGGGGCACAGCAGGGCAGACCTCATCACCGCCCTCAGGAGAAGCCAGACCCCTTTTCTCTCCTTCACTCCTCACCATGCCTATCTCTCTCGGTTGAGTGTGTGTGTGTGTGTGTGTGTGTGTGTCCAGGTCTGTCTGGAGGGGGCAGGGCCAGCCTGCCACCCGAGAGACTCAACGGCACCCCCGTGGGTCTTCCTGTCTCTCCCTCCTTCCAGCCTCCATTCCCTTTGTACCTCCATGTGGTCCCAGCCTTGTTACCTGCAGACACACAGCCTCTGAGCCTGGGCTCCTCCCTGGGACCGCTGGGGACCACAGGGGGAGTGAGCAAGGCCCAGCCCAGAGCACCAGCTGTACACAGCAAAGGTTTGCTGGCTGGGCTGGACCTGGGCCTGGTTTATGCTGGGCCACAGAGGTTGGAGCTCAGGGTGTGGCGGGGAGGGCCTGACTCCAGCCAAGGCCAGGATGGCACTGGTGTTCCTGGGCGTCCCCGTGTGCCCAGGGCCTGCACTCACCGGCTTGATCCTTAAGGCAAATGTGAGGGTGGGACTGTGCTCCCCATTTCCAGGAGGGAGAACGAGGCACGTGAAAGCTGTCAGGACCCCTGAGCTGGGAACAGGAGGATGGATGGATGGATGGATGATGGATGGATGGATGGATGGATGGATAAATGATAGATGGGTAATGAGTGCATGAATGGGTGAATGGATGAATGGACAGATGGGTGGATGGATGGATGTTGGATGGATAGTGGATGGGATTGTCTACATTTCTCAGCATGAGTCACAGAGGTGTCTAAATACAGGTGAGGTCCCTGCTAACTTTGACCCTGAAGGTCATGAGGAAAGAACAGCTTGACTGTGTGACCTAAACAAATGGCCCCAGACCCAGTTCCCTGACTGCAGGGAGATGAACCTGTTTCCCAGGCTCAGTATATACACTGTGAAGTGCTGTGCACAGGAGGGTGAGCGGCATTTCCCAGCAATCCTGGAGTTTGTCAGTGAGCCTTCTCTCTGTGTGTGACCCCTTGAGCTCTGCCCAGGCCTGGATGGCAGGGCTTGGGGGCCCTGTGTGCACCTGAACCTAAGGGCACCCCTCCAAGGAAACCCTTCGGGACAGGCCCGGGAGGCCACTTCCCATCACAGCCTTGAGCAAAGGGGTCCGCAAACCTACCACTCCCATATTCCCCTTCGGGACCTCGAGGAGGCCATTGTGTATCCAGGGCCTGGATACCCTCTAGCCAGCCAGTCCCAGCCAGAGCCACTGAGGACATAAGTCCCTGCACAAATTAACCACCCGTCTCCTTAATGGAGTGTCAGACTTGGGACTCCCGAGAGCCAGCGTGAATAATGCCTTGAGCTGCCTGAAACGCAACCAGGAAATGCCGCTGGGGTTGGTGTGTCTCATCTTTCCCCAGAAGTCCTCAGAACAGGGTGGGGGTCGGGCTGGGACGGGGGTGCGGGGACATTCACGGGCTTCAAGAGGGCACTGGCCACAAGGCTGGAGCTCATAGAGCCTCTCGCGGGTGGTGCTCACCCCACGCAGGTGGCCAGCTTCCTTGGTGGGTGGAAGCAGGGTCCGAGGGCGCTCCTGGTTTCTCTGAGAGCACACCTGGCACCCTGCCATGCCCCGCTCCGCCCCACCCCTGTCGGCTCTGCAGCCCCCTGGCCCAGAGCACCCAGGTGCTCGGCCTGAGCTTGGCCACCCTCTGGAGCCCGCACTGGGCCCAGACTGGCCGGGTCACAGCCCGGGGCAGAAAGAGGGGCTGGTCCAGGGGAGATAGCAGGGCAGCACCATGGCTGGGGAGGCAGAATGAGCTCAAGCTTGGTTCTGGGAGGGGGCAGGGCCAGCCTGCCACCCGAGAGACTCAACGGCACCCCCGTGGCTGTGTGGCCTCATCCTTGAGCTGAATGTCTTGGGCACGTGGCCATGCGCTCAGCTCCCATAAACCTGCACCGCTGTGCTGTCCAGGGTCCAGCCACCAGGAATGCACGCCGTCTGGGACCCTGACAGCGGCAGGTGTGCACCAAACCGAAGCCCCACATGGAGGTTCTCAGCTCCTAACAGCTTTTCACACTGTCCCCAGGTGGATCCTCACCTCCCTGCCCCGCACTGCTCCTGCTGCCCCGCCCTGCTCCCCCTCAACACACCTCCTCCTTTTAAGTCTGAACCCACTCATCAGTGAGGCTGTGATGCCCACCTAACCCTCTCTGCACCGACTTCCTTCCACATGGGCCCTGACCTCTCCCGCCTCGGGCAGCGTGGGGCTGGGGGGTTACCACTAACTTCCTTGGCTGGGTTCCCCCCCTCGGGGTCTGCCTCTCTGTCACCCCTGCAGGGTCCCCGCGGCAGCACATAGGCCCCACCAGCAATGCTGGAATGGATGGAAGCATCACCCGAGGGTGTGGCCGCCACCATCTTTGTCTCCCGGTACCACCAGGGGCTGCCGCGAGGGCTCTGAGGTCCTGCAGGTGGACACAGAGGCAGATGTAGTCCTTGCCCCACCTGCATTTCCCCTCCCGTTCCCATCACCGAGAGGGCAATGCCAGCAAGTGCAGCTCCACCCACCGTCTCCCCGGACCCCACACTGCCCTCCTCTCTTACAGACGCGAGACAACGAGGCCAGAGTGGGGTGGTCACCCAAGGGCAACGGCCAAGAAGCCGGTTGAGCTGGGATTTGAACCTGGTCTGGTTTGGAATGCTGGGTGCTGACTGCTAGGGATACTGCCTCCTGTCTCTCAAATATGGTGGGTGGGGCTCCCCCTAGTCTGCTCCCTCCCCCGGACAGCCCTCTGGGGGAGTCAGATGAGGTGAGACCTGGCTTCCATGACACTCCACTGAGAACAGTGTGTCCTGGAGACATAAACCTAAGGGCTGTTTTATTATAAACAATGGCTGCTCTGGGTGGGGGGTACGAGACACCTCCTCCACCCCTGAGCCCCCGAGGTCCCACCTGAGAAAGTCAGGGGACATGAAAGGAGGTGAGGGCAGAGAAGGGGGCTGGCTGGTCTGGAGCCCCGCTGGAGGTCCCATCAATGACATGGGCAGGATGAGGCCAACCTCAGGGGGCGTGGCGGGGGGGGGGCCCAGGACCCTCTCTGTGACCCTCGGGCCAGGCAGAGAAGGTGATGAACATCATCTCAGGTCTGGGGGGGGGGGTGTCTGTGCTGATGGGAAGTTGAGAGCCAAAAGGGGGGCTCACACTGGGCTGCGGACCAAGAGGGTCCCCCGACCTTGGTTCTCAGGTGTGGGGCCTGGCCCCGTGGAAACCTCTTGTCTGAAACAAATTTCTTTGCCCATTTTCCTCCCACAGTCTCATTATTCTGTTCACGGTGCCAGGTCCTCTGATAACCTCATGCTCACAGCGCACGCCCTGGGCTAACAGGACATTGTTCAGTACGTGCGTTTTCACGTTCCAACGCGCTGAGTGACTGTGGTCGGGGTCCCCCATCCCATTCCCGCCCAGCAGGCAATCCCCAGTCTCATTAGACGGGCCCCTTTCTCCAGACATTCAGGTGCTGGAGGTGGTCATGGGATGAATGACAGTGAACACCTGCAGCTGCTGTGCCTGCTGGCCCTTCAGCGATGTCCTCATTCCGTGCTGGCCCTTCAGCGATGTCCTCGTTCCGTGCTGGCCCTTCAGCGATGTCCTCGCTCCGTGCTGGCCCTGCAGCGATGTCCTCATTCCTTGCTTGCTGGACACGCGCTTTCCCAAAGGTTGGTCTCTGCCCGAACCCCCACAGAGATGGGTGAGAGGTGGCATCTCAGGGGTTCCCTGTGGTCACCCTGTGCCGGACTTGACCACGCGTCCGGACACGCAGCCACTAGTACCCAGTCTGGTGAGATATCTGTTCACTTCCTGGGGCAGCTGGAACCAGATATCCCCTCCCCACCCCACGCAGAATGCACTGACTGTCTCTGGACCTGGGGCCCTGCCATCCGAGATCACGGTGTCAGCCGGGCCGTGCTGCCCCTGGAGGTGCCAGGAAAGGGACTCCCCTTCCCTGTGTCCACTCATAGCGGGGGCAGCCACTCCAACCTTCCCAAGGCGTTCCCCCCATGTGTAGGTCCGAGTCCACGCTTCTCCCTTTGTAAGAACACTGGTCATGTTGGATTGGGCCCCTACGCCCCACCCTGCTCCGGCATGACCTCATCTTAACTCACTGCATCTACCAATACTTTATTTCCAAATAAGGTCATGTTCTGAGGTACTGGGGGGTGCGGTTGGGACTTCAACCCAGGAGGACACAGCTCAGCCCATCACAGACTGGTCCATGTGCACCTGGCCTATTGGAAAACGCTTCTCTGCTTGGAGCTGCTGTGCAAGCCACACATGGGGATGGATTTCCCTTGGGGATGCTGTGAGCGGCGGGTGGGGAGGCCTCCATCATGCATGAGTGTGTAAGGACCAAAGGTCTTGGCAAGAAAGACCGATCAGTTCTGTGCAGCGGAGTGAAGGATGGAGTTCTTGAGGGTGAGGGGGGGAGAGGATCGATGCTGAGTGAGTGTGTGGTTTTCTGGGCCCTGTCTTCCCTGGCACAGCTCAAGTTCAGAAAACCACTTAAAACCCCCATTAAGCTGAAAAGTATGCTCAGAAATTCAAAAATGACTTTTTTTTTTTTTTTTGGCATTTACTGCTCAGACCTACCCACTCAGCAAAGAAAACAATGACCCACCAAGAGCGCAGTATGCTTTGGGTGTCCCTGTGGCATTTGTCAGGTCGAGAATGATACTCACAACAACGCTGATGCTGAGTAGGGAGCCAGTGAACATTTGCTGCATGAAGGGAGTGAGAGAGGGAGGGAGGGAGGGAAGGAGGGAGGGAGGGAGGGAGGGAGAGAGAGGGAAGGAGGGAAGGAGGGAGGGAGGGAGGGAGGCATGGAGGAAGAGAGGGAGGGAGGGAGGGAATGAGGGAGGGGGAGAGGGAGGGAGGGAGGGAAGGAGGGAGGGAAGGAATGAGGGAGGGAGAGAGGGAGGGAGGGAGGAAGGAATGTGGTCCAGATCCAGACTCTGGGGGGACCCACCCATCACCGCACATCCTCCATTCCTGGAAGCCGGGACACCCAGACTCCATGCACAGCCCCGGCGGGAAGGGCCAGGCATCCCGTCTGCACCGACACCCTGGGCAGCATCCTACTTTATCGTTCTGCTCTTCCCAGCACCATCTATGCCACCAGAGCACAGCAGAGGGAGGCGATGGTGACGCAGGAAGATGCCCCATCCCCAAAGGGACCAAGGAAAGGTCTGGGGCATGGAGTCACTGCTCTCACCCCCCTGAAGGCTGCCACCGGGAGGAGGGGGCCCAAGCATGTCGTGTGGGGTCTATCGATGGGACATACCTAGAACCAGTAAGTGGATACCCCAGGGAGGCAGGTGAAAGTCAGAGCTATCCACGTATGAAAAGGGAATCCTCAGGAGGTAGTGAGCTCCCTGTCCCCAGAGGCATGCAAGCTCAGTCTGATCAGGCATCAGCTGCGACTATTGGGAAAAACACCAATGGACACAAAGTTGGGTTGGGGGCCAGTCGCTGAAAGCCAGTGCCCAATGGTAGGGGGCTGAGGGATCGAGAGGAGGTAGGCGTTGCTCTGAGGCCGGCAGAGACGCTGGGCCCTGTCCACATAGTCACAGTCATTCTCTCACTGGAGGGTCTCAGTCACCTTTCCGAGGCTGATGGATACCTCTTTTCTCCATTTCACGGAGAGAGCACAGTGTGAGGCCTGTCGGGCAGCCGGGCACCCATCTCCAGCCTGTATCTCCAGGTCAGAGAGTCCAGAGGCAGGCTTTCAGAGGCAGGAATGCCCCAGCCCCCACCCCCACCCCCGCCGATCTGGGGGAGGAGGACGTTGTCTGTCCAGCCAGCCAGCCAGCCAAAGTGTTATAAAAATGCCAGGAATGCTGATTGCTTCAGGCTGTGGGGTGAGGCGGCATCCCGGCCTAATTGTGCCCCCCCCCCAGTCCCCCACATCCTCCGTGTGAGCAGAGCAGAGGGGTCTGGGCTCTTGATTAACCGCCAGCCTCCACCCTCCAGCGCTGAGATCATGGGGCTGCATCTAGCGTCCTGTCAGCCTCCTCGTGTAATGGGGAACAGATGCTCTCCGAGGGGCCCACGTGGGGAGGGCCGCCCGCAGGGGCTGGCGTGGGCTTCCTGGACCAGCCAGTGAATGTGGGTCTCTAAGCATGGTGGTACTGCCACTTGCTGGCTGCCCAGCACTCTGCTGGGTCTCGGGGTCATCGCTCTGACCTCCCCCCACCCCCAGCACAGGTGAGCCATGGGAATGCCACGTCCCCAGTGACAGGGGAGGAACTGGGTGCTCGGAGAAGTCGGGACGTGGCCCAGGGCAAGTCCAAACTCAGATCCTTGGAGTTCAAGGCCAGTGCAAGTCCCCTGGTGGCCACTCACCACCTTCCCTCTGAGGACACATGCAGGTCAGGCCCCGGGGGCCCTCCCTCCTGCGATGCAGCCACCATAACACAGGACCCAGACAGTCCCTACATGGCTGAAGACCAGAGGGGCCAGACAGCAGCTGGCAGGGCAGGGGCGGGGAAGTCTCTGGGCACTGACCGGGACAGCTGCCCGTTTTCTGTCTCTTCCCTTCTGCAGCCTCAACTCCTATCGCAAACCTGGGGTCCGAGGCTGCAATGCCAGAAATACCGTGAGACCCCTAGGAGCCCCTCCTAAGTGATGACAGAATCAATTTCCCCAACTCAGGTCACCTGACAAGAATTTCCAGAGTACCCACTTCCCATGCCCGGCACGGTCCTGCCCTCACGGACAGGTGAGATGTGTTGTGGGTGAAAATAAGACAGGGACCGTGGGGAGGGGTGTTACATCCCAGGAGACAGACCACAGCAAACCCAAAGTGAATTTTATAAGTTTTATTGCAAACCTGCGCAGGGACTGCAGGCAACCCACGCAAGGGAGCACTACAGCCCTGAGCTTCTAAATGGCTCCTTTTTATAGGGTGGCTATCTAGGCTTAGCAAGCATTTATACAGAAGCAGGTATGGCAGTTAGCTATTCGCTAGGGAGGTCGCGCGCAGCATAGCAACAAGGGGGGGTATAGCTCAGTGGAAAATTTCAAACATAAACTTCTGATAAGGGTCTCTTGACTCATAGAATGCAGGATGTTGGGTCTACATTTCTAACGGTTGTTTATCTTTTTTTCCCCTCTAGCCATGTACTGGATGTACTCAGTTTTCATGGCTGGTGGCCTACACCGCTTGTCCTAGGACGTCACATTCCCCTGTTTTCTTCTTACTAGTTTAAATCATTGAACTTTGGTATTGCTCATCCGAACTGGGTATAATAACAAATGCTATGGTGCAACCGCAACAAACTGGAACTGGACCCTATACTGATGTAATCAATTTGGGTTTTATACACTGGCCAGTGATTAGCCTACTACACCTCTCACAATGGTCAGCGATGAGCTCAGAGGGAGAGGGGTATTTATAGGTGAAACCTACAAGGTTACAATGTTTTCAGCACGTTTGTACAATATCTTTGCAAAAGTACACAAGCACACACTGTTCTAAGATAATAAACTATTTTCCTGCAATATCTTCAGGGCTGATACACAAGGAACGTGTCCTGCCTTTGCTAGCAAGATTGGATTTGCTGAGGCTCATGAGAATTTTCTACTTTAGCTGTAGCTATAAGTTAATTGGGTCAAGGGTCCTCCGTAGTATGTGCTGGCATGCTGATAGTGTGCCCTTAGTACTACAAGCTTTATGGCTTGAATTCTCTTTTGTACATACTGTGTAAGGCAGTTGATAATATACGGACCAATGGTGACCCCCCTACTATAAGCAAAACGAGGGGTCTGGTAAGAGCAGTAAGTAACATGGTGAGCTAAGGGGATGAAGAGAATAAATTCTTATACTAATTTCTTTCTGCCTTGTATTTTTCTTCTCTGTACTAACTAACTTCTTACAACTTGCACAAACCTTCTGCAACTTATATAAACCTTCAACTTTCATGAACTTTCTTTACTATTCATATATAACCAGCTTTCACAACAACTTACTTTTTCCTTTTCCTTTCAAAAGTACCTCTACACCTTATATCTTTTATCATTAAAACCATACAGTTCCTTTCTAACTAATCAGAATTCTTAATTCCTAAAAACCTTAACCTTCAGCGAGGACTAAGTTAGTAATAAGTAATCCTCTTTTAAAGATTGCTTTTTGGAGGTGTCCTTTTCCTAAGTAGCCTATTGGACACATGACCAATATTCATAGGTTATTCTATAGTGGTAGCTATGAGCACATATATAATTTTCATTTACCTTATAGCTTCTCTCTCAGCCAAGGGACCTACACCCCCTTTCTGTATGACTCATAGCAGTGCATGCATCAAACCTTAAGATGACTTACTTGGCTTTCCTTTAGTTTCCCTCCCTCCCAAAGTCTAATTAAAAGGAGGTCCTTAGTGAGTTTCTCTAGGCATTAGCCATGTGTGGACCAGTTAACTTCTGGTTTGTGGCTGAAGCAGAGCATGCTGTCCTTCTCAGGGTCAGCTTACAAGGGTTGGCGGGGTCAGTCTTCGCTGTCCACAAAGGTGTCTCTGCTGGGACTGCAAACTTCAGCCAGCTGCGGTGGACCCAGGCGGGTATGTCTTCTACCTTGGCAGTAGTGGGGGCGGGGTCAGGATCATGGTGTGTGGACTCGTCTACGTGGGAGTCAGTCCTTGGGTGGTGTACTGCTAGAAGTGCCTCTTGGACAGTCTTTGAACAGTTTTCTGAGTAACCTATAAAACCTGCAAGTACTTAGGGAAAGGGTGTTACATTTCTACACTTTGCAGTTAGAGTTTAAGTCCTAGTGACCACTGCTTCTAGCTGGAATTAGCAGCAGGTCCCAGCCTATAATAGGCATGGGGCATTGAGATAAGAGAAATAAAGGAGATATTAAACATTAAATAAAGTAATAAAATCAGACTGTCAATACCCACAGTAGAGATCTTTGAGGGATAAATAAAACTTAAATATTCAAGCAAGGCATAGTAGATGGCCCTTGTGTTTACAAGAAATGAGATAAGCTTATCTGCTACTTGGAAGAAATATCTTAGGCTCATGAATGATGTCCTTGGGCCTTCAGTGGCAATTTCCAGCACGCTGGGCAAGGTCAGGTCACAGGTAGCTGGAGCAGGGCTAGAAGAGACTGAACCCTCCCTCCATGGAGCAAGGGGGCAGCTTACCTTCTCATGTCCCCCTTTCCACAGCACAGATGTGTCAACCAGTGGGGCTAGGAAGCCTGGCAGGCTTCAGTTCAATGACCTTTCTTTCTACATAGCCTTGATGAAATGCTATGAAGCCCCTTAGGGTGCTGGAGCCAAAAGTTGGTATTTCCTGACTTCTTTTGGGCCTTATTTGCCTTTTCTGTTACTTCCTTGGTCATTATAGACCTTAAAAGCCATGCTCAGAAGATCTCACTGAGGGGCTTGACTAAGAGAACAAAATTGGGAATCCTGTATTTAAAGAAGCATATTAAACCGAGGAAAGAAAAGATTTGATCTGTGGTGGTAAATTAGGTGGAGGTTCAGGATTATGTCTCTAGAGTTCTCCTTTCTACCTATTATGTTAAGAATTCTTCTATTAAGCTAATCAATAGTAATATTTGTTACTCTGGGTTTTGTGACCTAACATTGACAATTAACAATTACTGAATTATTATATATCCCCTACTATTTAAACTAAAATTTTAACATCACAGGCTATGAAATAGCAAATGAAAAGGAGAATTAACAAAAGACTGTTGAAATAACATATATATTTCTAACATAGAAAATGTTTTTGTTTTTTCTTTACAACAACAGATCCTTGGTACAAAAAGGAAGTCTTTGTATTTCACAGACTATACAATTCTATTATGGCTAAAGCAGTAGGTTTAGAAGGGGCCATATTCCCTAAATCTTCTCCTCAGGTATGGCTCCAGATAGGAGGTGGGGATTCCCTGGAGCCAAAGCAGAGGAGGGCAGAGGGCTATAGCAAGGTGATGATAGCCTCTAGTTTATTGCGCTATCTTTTGCCTGACCAAACAGTAGCTCAGCCCTTGAGCTGGTGCCCAAGGGGGAGGGGCAAATGCCTGAAACTGTGAGGGGAGCCTGCCGCTTCTTCTTCTGCAGCCAGCTGCAGCCTGGCTGCTTTTTCTTTCTCTACCTCTGCTGCCATACTGGGCTGCATACTGACCATGCCACCTGCCTGCAGGTGGGTGCTGGTGATAGTACGCTAAACTCTCTATGTTTTTCTATGGGTCTAGCAATCCTTGGTTTGGCCAGTCTGCTCTTAAGTTGGCCATTCTAGTTCACAAAGAATCTGCAATGTGGCAGAATCTACAGGAGTCCCATAGTCTCGTGCCCTGTGAGAGAAATCAGAAAAGTTATCAAGCAAGCACTGAAGAGGCGTTAGGGCAGCAGATTGCCTCGACCCATGGCCCTTGACTCTCGAAGGAATCCTGTGAGGAAGCAATGGGCAAAGCAGACAAACAAACCAAATATGCACACAAAACAAACAAAACTTCTAAACCAAAACCAAAGGGAGAAGGCAGCATCCTACGTTCCCCAACTGACCAGGTGGGGAGAAATCAGGTGGCGTCCCGCCTGCTCCACTACACCCTTTTCTAACTAGAATTCTGTTTCCAAATATTCCAAGAGGAAGTTTCCTTACCAAACAGTCTCGAGACTCCAAATGTTTCGAATCAGCCAAATTCAGTTTCCAAATGGCAACTGCCGGAGGCTGGCCAGCTACCAACGTCTGCTGCAGCCCACTCCATGAGGAGGGGTCTTACACGGCCTATCTCGCTGGGGCCTCCATGAGTTACATCCCAGGAGACAGACCACAGCAAACCCAAAGTGAATTTTATAAGTTTTATTGCAAACCTGCGCAGGGACTGCAGGCAACCCACGCAAGGGAACACTGCAGCCCCCCAAACCTGCGTAGGGACTGCAGGCAACCCACGTCTCCGAAGAGACTGGAGCACTGCAGCCACGAGCTTCTAAAATGGCTCCTTTTTATAGGGTGGCTATCTAGGCTGAGCAAGCATTTATACAGAAGCAGGTATGGCAGTTAGCTATTCGCTAGGGAGGTTGCACACAGCATAGCAACAAGGGGGGGTATAGCTCAGTGGAGAATTTCAAACATAAACTTTTGATAAGGGTCTCTTGACTCATAGAATGCAGGATGTTGGGTCTACATTTCTAACGGTTGTTTATCTTTTTTTTCCTTCTAGCCATGTACTGGATGTACTCAGTTTTCATGGCTGGTGGCCTGCACCGCTTGTCCTAAGATGTCACAGGGGGATCAAGGTAGAAGAATGTCTGCACCAGACCTAAGGGAGGCAGAGGAAGCACGCACATCTCAGCATGGCAGGAGCCAAGGCCCTGAGGCAGGAAGGCCTAATGTGTTTGAGGACGGGCCAGGCAACAAGTGCAGATGTTCAGATGTGGTCTTCGTTTTCTGTAGCTGCTATAACAAATTACTGCACACAGGCGGGGGAGGGGAGTTGGGGGTGTGGGCTTCCACAAGAGAAATTCATTCTCTCGGTGCTGGAGATCTGAAGTCTCAAGTCCAGGCGTCAGCAGGGCTGAGCTCCTTCTGACAGAGGTTCTAAGGGGAGAACCTCAACTCTTGCACCTCCTGGTGGCCGCCAGCATGCCTTGGCTCGTGGTCACATCACTTCAGTCTCTCCATGTGCACATGGCTGTCTCTGCTCCTGTCCATCTGCAGTTGCCCTCTGCCTCCTTCTTCTAAAGAGACTCCACTGCCATTGAGGCCCCCTGGGCGAATAAGCCACAACCATGTCCCTATCTCCTGGTCCTCACGTAACCTGCTCTGCAAAGACTCTTTTTTTTTTTTTCAAAATAAGGTCACATGTGCTGGGTGCAGGGATCAGAATGTGGCATCTTTCAAGAGACCCTTTTTCAGATGATCAGCTGGTGGGTGGGGCAGTGTCCCCCGTGTGTTGTGTGGAAGGTGCTAGTGAGCGTCCGAGGACACCTGGCGAGTGATCAAGTGCAGCTCAGCCGCGGGGGTGGGAGGGTCCCAGCAGGCTCGGGAGCTGTCTGCGCTTGTCCACTCGTGCCCGGAGGCGGCCCTCTCTGCAGCCAGGGGCTGCTGCCCACCGCCAGTCAAGTCCTCTGAGGTCTTCCAGGGCCTGTGGTTTCATCTCTGGAGGAGATGGGCCCTTTTCCTCATCTCTGGAAGACGGCATGAGGTTACAACCAGGCCCCGGGCAGCACTGGCCAGAGTGCTGTGGGTCACTGTCCCTGAAATCGGGGTTCCTTGGTGCCTACAACGGAGGATTGTGGCTACATGAACTCAGAGGAAGGCAGGGTCACTGGAGGGAGAGACAGCGTTGCAGGCAGCAGGACGGAGGGCAGGTGGCCAGAGGAACGCTCCTGACCTTCACCCAGCCCAAGGGGGGACAAGGCAGGAGTTGAATCTAGTCTCTCTCTCGAAAAAAAATAACCATAGTGTAAGTGCCTATGGGCTTCTTCTGTTCCTCCCGTTCCGGCCCCTCAAATACACGGGAACAGAGGAGGAACCAGAAATCGTGAGTCCGGTCTGGAGGCCTTTTTGGAGAACTCTCTTTAAGGGAAAAAAAATACCCCCACAATATTATGAATGGGAAAAATAGGAACAAAGGTAAACATTTCATTACAAGTAGCAAGAATCACAAAAATATGTTATCCGTTCTTTAAAAAATGGACAAATACCATGCCTATATAAAATATAATATATATCTATCTCCGGGGCAACACCACGATTTTTATTATCTGCCTGAGGGTGTTTCCTCCCTCTTCCCTCCATCTTCAACCTTCTGTCTGCTCTTCCTGCCTCTTCACGGGAGGACCCTGTGATGCCGTTTTCTTCATAAAAACGAGGAAGAGACCTCCGGCTCCCCCTGCCCCCTGGCCCCCCAGTCAAGCGAATTGCAATCTGTTTCCGACCATCGCTGGTTTCAGGAGAGCCGTCTGGTTTTGGTCTTGGCCCCTCAGCACGCTGTTAGTCGTGCCCGAGGGAAGGCCGAGTGCCCCCCACCCCCACCCCGTGTCCCTGTAGTTCACTCCTTCCCGGTTGTTCATCGCGTCCGTCCGGCTTGGCTCTGCTCACAGCTCTTAGTCACAACGTGTGTCTCCCCCAAGGACAAAGGATGGCGTGGGCAGCGTGGGCGCTTTTCTTGGCAACCCGTTCCTTCTCGGGCGGTGTTGTTGGGATGGCCGCTTTTGGCTTCGCCGCTGGCCTTGATTTCATTCCGGCCATTTTATCTGATTCCTCTTTTTTATTTTTTTTTTCCCACCCCCATCAGTTCCTTAAGAGATAAATTTAACGTTGACGGCCAGGCACCTTTGATGTCAACCCAAACCGGGAATCTGCAATTTCTCACTTGTTTTATTGAATCGCTCCAAACTGTCTCCACAAATTACGGTCTAAACAGCGCGCTGGAGCCCTATCAGCTTTTTGAAGACGGCTCCTGCACCTCGTTCCGGTCCTCTGTCTCTCCCAGGTGTTGGGGAGCATTTGTCTTGGCACCCTCCCTGCTCTGTGACCTGCAGGCTCCCCCACACCGGTCCCGCCTGTTGTTCTTTCTGAGCAGTGTCCTGTCTTGTCCTCACCAACGCCCCTCCCCCACACACACCTGGTGGCTTGTCAGACACTGACCACAACTGCTGCCCAACAGCCAGCGATGTGGCCAGAACCCCTTCCCTTTGCTCACAAACCGGGGTGATTTGGATGGGCAGGACGACCACCCTTCTTCAGAGACCTCCCGTGATGCGGAACGTCATTGTCACGGCCCCACCCGTATCTGTCCCCTCCGGAGGATCAGGAAGGGGCCTGACCCTCAGAACCACGGGCCCCCAGGTCCTGCTGACTGGGAGACCGTCACCCGGAGACAGCTCGGGCACCCTCCTCCAGGGCAGAGGGACCAGCCTCTTACAGGTGGTTCTGTCTCCGGAGGGGGCTGGCTTCCTATGTCCTGGCAGAAACACCTGGTGGAGAGGGGGCAGCCTGCCCTGACCCCTCTGAGAAGGAGGAGGAGATAAGCCCCTTGCGGGAGGAAGGAGCACAGATTTGAGAACAAACAGGTGTGAGTTCCAGTCACAGCTGGGTGACCCCGGGTAGGTTACTTAACCTCTCTGTCCTACAGTGCCCTCCGGTGTGCAGTGAAGCAAAGCATCCATCGAGAACACAAGCCAAGCGGCCGCTGGCCAGGGCCGCCTGCACACTCGAGGCTGCAGGTCTGCACCCAAAGCCTCGCACAGACGACAGCGCCCGACCCTCACACTCCGCCAGATGGTGCGGGCCACACGGACCTCCTCCAGCTGAGTCTGGGCGCCTGCAGCTGCTGCCCTCCTGGCAGCCGGCGGGGCTGGGACAGCTGCTCGCCAGTCCTCGGCCATAATTGCTTGAGGATGCTTCAGCCGGGAGCTCTGCTCAGTCTCTCTGGAGCGCCCGCCTGGCAGGCTCACACCAGCGCCTGAGGCAAACCCAGCCCCAGGCTCTAGCCCCTCCACTTGGCTGTCCCCCAGACACAGGGCAGGCACGGGCCAGGCAGGACACAGCCCTGTGTGTCCTCCTGTGGCCTGAGGGCCAGCCCTTCTGCCCTGGGTCTGGCTGCAGGTCACCTGAACCCTCAGCCCCTGTGAGCTGGGACGAGAAGCCTGGGGAGGCCTCGCCTGAAGATGCCACCTCTACCCCACCTTCTTCCTGCCGCCAGGGTTCCTCACTGTCAGGGTTCCTCACCGCCAGGCACAGCCGGGCGCCAGTGGCCGCCAAGGTGAGAAGGAGGAGCAAACAAGCCCGCATGTCACCACCCATCACGGCTTCCTGCCCTCATTTGTTTATTCAGCTGTGGTCACTGAACAATGCCTCCCCCAGTGATGCCTGCACCCCGACCCCCAGAACCTGTGTGTGGGGGTACCTGTCAGGGCAGAAGGGACTTTGCATGTGTGACCATGTGATGGATCTTACGATGGGATGGCTTTCTTGGATTATCCGGGACAGGCTCTCAAAGGGGTGGGGTATGGGGTGGGCACAGAACCCAGACCAAATACTCTGGGCAGGAGACAGCTGAGGCCAAGCCCTCCCTGACAGAGGGACAGTAGAGAGGCAGGAGCAGGTCACGGGGGAGAAGAAAGGAGAGAAGGAGGAAGGGCCAGGAGAGGAAGGAGCTTGAAGAAAGGAAACCAGGTGCCTGGTGCCTCTGGAAAGAGGAACAGCCCAGGTGGCCAGGACTGGACACCACTGTGGCTTGGAGCCCAGGCATGAGGACCCGAGGGCACCCCCTGGGCATCTACCCACGCGTGAGAAGGAGAGGGCACTACCAGGCCAGAGGCGCCCAGCTGCAGCAGGCTCCTTTCAGACCCAGTGGGCTGGGCTGGTCTTCCGCGCGTCGGACGCATGAGACAGGTGGCCTCAGTTCTTCACCCCACGCTCCCCTCAGCGTCAGACAAACACCCCACACGCTTCAGATGTACGCCGGCCTGGGCCATGACCCCACCTGAGGACAGAGGGCTCGATCCCCTGGGGCAGGTGGGTGCAAATGCGCCTCCTGGCTGCGGAGCACCAGCCTGGGGCAGGGCTGTCTCCCAGGGTCCCCCTCCTGCAGGAGCTGGGGTCAGCCCGCCAGGCGGGCAGGCTCCCTGGGGAGGAAGCAGGGGGCGGCTCAGGACCCAGAGGAAATGGGGTGGGGTGGGGTCTCAGCTCTGAGAAGGGCTCTGATCCCGGCAGCTCCGGGGCTCAGCCCCTCAGCCTGGGGTGAACCCCCGTGCACTGCTCCCAGAGAAACGGAAGCCAGTCCACGAGTCCTGGAGAGCAGGGCCCCCTGGAGAGGCCACACGTGGAAAAGTGGCTGGATGTATTTGATACTCCTTTTTTATTTTAATTTTTAAAGATTTTATTTATTGATTTTAGAGAGAGAGAGAGAGCAGGGAGAAGCAGGAAGCACCAACTCGTAGTAGTTGCTTGTTGTACGTGCCTTGACCGGGCAAGCCCGGGGTTTTGAACCGGCGACCTCAGTGTTTCCAGGTCTGTGTTCTGTCCACTGCACCACCACAGCACAGGTTCAATGCTCTGTTTTTTGTTTTGATTTGTTTTTTCCTTTTTTTTTCTTTCCAAGTTGAGAGGAGAGGAGAGAGAGACAGACTCCAACATGTGCCCTGACTGGGATCCACCTGGCAATCCCCATTTGGGGCTGATGCTCTGCCCATTGGGGACCATGCTTGCAGCTGAGCTATTTTTAGCACCTGAGGTGGAAACTCCACAGAACCATCCTCAGTGCCCGGGGCTGATGTGCTCGAATCAATAGAGCCATGGCTGTGGGAGAAGAAGAGAAAGAGAGAGAAGGGGGAGGGGGAGGGATGGAGAAGCAGAGGGCTGCTTCTGTGTGTGCCCTGACTGGGAATCGAACCTGGGACATCCACACGGCAGGCCGACACTCTAGCACTGAGCCAGTTCTAGCCAGGGCTTTGACACTCTGTCAGAGACGGGGTGGAGAGGCTGTGTGTGGGCCAGGCGGGTCTCGATTGCCTCATCTTGTTGCTCTTTTACAAGTCCATCTCCGCATTCACCCTCGGCCTGTTTCCGTCAATAGTAGGGGGGGTCACCGGCCTGGGTGTCACAGTCACAGAGAGATAGGGTAGCAGAGTGCAGGGGTGGCAGACAGCAGTGGACACTTTCCCCGTCTAGCACAGGGGTTTGCACCTAACTTCTACCATTTCGACCCTCCTGTCCTTGAGGCGGCCACGGCTCCAAGGCCCCGGGGTCTGATGGGCCTGCACGCCCCCTTGCTCAGCAGGACCCTGTGGAAAGACCGGCCTCACCCATCAGCCTTCTGCCATGCCCTCTGTGTCAGGAGGCGGCCACCTGGCCCGCCTGCCCGCCCCCAGTCAGCCTCTCTCCCTCTTTCTCCTGCTCTTCTGTATGCAGTGCTGGACTCTCGCTGGCCCGGACCACTCCACCGGGAACGCCGCCCTGCACCCAGCGCTCCCACGGGACGCTCTGCCCCTGAGCTGGCCTCTCAGATGTGACCCCGGTGCCCTTCTCTAATTGGTAAAGCAAACTCCGGGGAGGGTGGGGGTGGAGGAGGTGCTGCCCAGGACTCTTCACGGGCCACTGGTCCCCTCCGCGCCGTTCAGCACACATTAGTCGCCATCCATCAGCCCTTTTCCGTCCATCTAGTCGGCCTGCGGGGAAGCAAGCTGGAGACGTCCGTCCCCTCCCCTAGCATCCTCTGGCAGCCCGGGCTTGCAAGGAGTGAGGTGGTCCCAGACTGGTTCGGTGCCCGTGACTCAGCCCCTCACCTGGCCCCTCGGGGTCCGTGACTGGGCATAGCACCCAGGTGACCCTACAGTGCTAGGACAGCAGGAGAGGCTCTTGCTGGGGCTGTTTGTTTCTGAACGGCCCAGACGGGCGGCCCTGGCAAGTGGACGCTCCTGTCGGAGCAGCCCCTAGGGCTGGCATAGGGGGTTAAAGCTGACTTGGCTGCAGCCCGGTCTGAAGCCTGAATGCCCTTTGAAGTTGAGGCCGAGGCAGAGAGAAACTATGTGGGCAGGTGGCCTCTGCCGGGGACCCGGAGCCCTGAATCTGTGTCTGCAGAGGTGGGCGTGTCGGGCGTGCAGCATCTCTCAGATCCGAGGGCCCCATTCCCAGGAGTCTGGTGGGACCCACGGGCTGGGTGGAGGTGGACTCAGGCTGTCGAGGGAGCCATTCGAGTTTGGAGTCAGGCAGCGAGGGGAGTCTGGGTGCTATCTGGTACCTAAGGCCTCTGAGTTCTCCACCCCCTGCTGAGTGTGACATTCGAATAAAACCTATAAAATACATTAATAGGCTTGGGAAAATAACTTAAAAAGGAACTGGTCCAGTAAGTACAGCACATTCCCGGAATAGATGAGACCAGACTCCCAGGATGAATAAGACAGATGAGTCCTAGAGATAGGGAAGTCGTTAGACTCCCAGGATGACTAGGAGCTGATGAGTCCTTGAGATAAGGAAGTCGTAAAAACTCCTAAGATAGTTAATGTGACCATATCCTAGGGGGTAGATAGGGACATTTCCAGCTGGGGGCTTTCAACTGCATAACTGGTTACTAAGGCACATGACTAAAAATTTAATTTAGAAGAGCCAATTGCTAAACGCCAAATCCGCTTCTGTATGAACTGCTTGCTTGCTACGCTATAAAAGCCCCTAGACTGTAGGCGCTAGGTGTGGCTCTTATTACTACCACTTGAGTCCACCCCTGCGCAGGTTTTATTTTTCCTTTGTTTTGTTCTCTAAATCTTTTGGCCATAAAGATTTGTCTTAAACTCTCCAAGCGTCTCCAGTGTCTGTTTTACCCGGCGAGTGCTACACTGAGGGGCCTCTGCCCTGGCCCCTGGGACTTTTGGACTGGACCATGCTGAGGACAGCAGCATGGCACACACCTGTTCCTTCCAGGCCCTGGGTGTTTGAGGCTCAGCTGAGGCCCACCTGGGAGAGGTGCCTGGGAGAGCAGGAGGCGGAGAGATGGGGCCAGGACCCAGGGCACCCCCGATGACAGCCCGGGGCTCCTTCTGAGGCCAGTGGATGAGGACAAGGTCTGGTTGTGGTCACACTATCCTCCCTTCCCCTCTTCTCCTCTGAAAGAGAGTGGACAGGGTGAGGTTTGTGTGTGTGTGTGTGTGTGTGTGTGTGTGAGAGAGAGAGAGAGAGAGAGAGAGAGAGAGAGCTTTCAGCGAGAGGTGATAGCAAGAGGTGACAGCACCTCCATCCATCAGTGAGTTTCAGAGACACTGGGCTTGCTAACCCCTCTCTCCCTGGCGCACTTCCCGGAGGACAGGTTGGGGCTGGTTAGACCAGCCAGCCCTGGACAGCTGCTGGGCTGAGTGGCCCCAGCTGAGCTGGGCCCCCGTCCAGCCAAGACAGGAAATGCTCTACACTGGTTTGGAAAGCAAAGACAGGGCTGGAACCAGGGTCCCATTCCTGGTTCCCCCCTAAGCGCTGTATGATGCTGGGTCCACAGCCACTAGTCTGCCTTGAACTCAGTCTTCACAGCTATAAAATGGGCGGAGTAATCCCTTACCGGTCAGAAAGCAGAAAACTAGGCATCTATAATACCCAGGTTTCAAGGACCCATGAGGAGAAAGATGTCAACTATATAGGAATCTTGATATTCAGCGGTCCTGGGGATAGGAGAGCCCATATTTTCAAACTATAGGAAAAGAATAAAAAGATGATAAACAACCCAGATGTTTTCTCCAGTTCCTCTGAGGAAAAAAAACCATGAAGTTGAAATGGCTCAGAGCAAACCTAATCAAGGACCCGACTTTACCTTTGTCAAAAGGTACTTTCTCCTGAGATGTCATTTAACACATTTCCAGACAGGAAAAAAAAAAAATGACTGTTGTTAGCTTTAGACAAACATTATGCTAATCTCAAACCCAGAGCCAGAAACGTGCTCCAACAGCAATGTGGATGTTATTTCTTCCTGGGTTTTCTTCCCGTGTTTGATCAGCAGATGCAGAGCAAAGTGCTTTTAGCTCCTAAGGGGGGCTGGGAAGTGCCGGACTCTAATTAAAACCACGGGTTGGAGGATGACGGAGATGGGGTGGGGGGTAGCTGCCTGCCTTCTGCTCAAACTCTTCCTTTGGCTCCTCACTGCCCTTGTTCTTCTGTCTGTCAACCTGCCGGTCTCAGGACACCCCCAATACCTTCTCACTGTCTTCTCCTCCTGAGACCCCTAAATGCCACACACACCTCCCCCCTCCTGATTAGGATGGCCCGGGTCCTCAGGATACTCCGGACACACCCTCGCCACCCTTTTCTGCTTGGGACACTTTTTATTCACCTGGTCAAGTCTTCCATGCCTGCTTGGCGTGTGCCTGGCTCTGTGCTCGGCTCGCTGGGGCTGGGACCTCGCAAAGAGTTGCTGGGTCAGCACTCAGGCTGGGGGCAGGTGCATGGGCAAGAAGGATGCAGACCAGAGGGGGACAAAGATCACGGTGGGACAGAGCAAGGCTGGCCCAATTTGGCCCAAGGAAGCCTGAGCACCTCCAGGTCCAGAGGATGTGGAGGTGTCTCTAGCAGGGAGCTGGCTTCCCAGGGTGGAGGCTGTGCCACACTCACGCATATGCAAAGGCTGTGTGCGCTGCGGGCCTGCAGGAGCTCAAGGTGGGGTGGGGAGGGTCTTGGAAGAGGAGCAGGGGAGGAGGAGAGGCCTTGGGGGTTGGTGAGCTTGGTGTCAGGTTAAGAATTAAGAAACCCGCTATTTGCTGGGCCACCTTGGGCAAATCACTGCACCTCTCTGGGGCTCAGCTTCTGCAAGACAGCCCGTGACCTGACTGGCCAAGGGCGGTGAACAGGTCACCTCAAAGTCATGAGCCCCCCAAAAGGCAGGGCCTTGGAAGCCTGCTCAGTGCTCTATGTCCAAAAAACTAGACTGGTGACCGGCACACCCCAGTCATGAAGTCAAGATTCAAGGAAGAGAGAGGGGAGGGGGGAGACAGATGTGTTGCTTTTTGCAGAGAACAAGGAGCTGCTTGAAATCGCTGTCTGAGATTCCAGCACACCCACCCCAACCCAGAGCTCTCCATGGACTATCCCCAAAAAAGCGCTCATTTGAAAAAAACCAGACTCCTTGGGGGCTGGGGTAGGGTGGGATTTTAAAACGCCCCAGGTTTCCCTGGTAACATCTGCCTGCATCCAAGATGGGAAGTGATTTCATGGAGGACCCGGCGATCCTGGAGATGCCTCCCTCCCGAAGCCGGACCCCTGGGAGAAGGGTCGACCTGGCGCATGGTGCAGAGGTGCCTTGGGTCCTCGCAGCTTGCCGCGTGCTTCTCCAGCGAATGGAATTGAACCTGGCTTGGTGTTGATTTGCCCCGCCCCCACTTCCTTCCATTGAAATCAGCTGCCCCTCAGCACCCCTCACCCTCCTTCCTGCATAATGCACAGCTCTGGAAGTGAAATCAATCCCACCTTGGAGGAAATGCATTTGTATTTGCGTCTCCCGGGGGCGGGGCTTCCCGCTGGCACCTCGGAGCACTGGAGCTCGCTGGGTGTTCTCATCGCGGAGTTGCATGCGTGCCCGTGTATGCGCATGCGCGCGCGCAGAGGCTGGACGGCCAGCCTCCGAGGGCCCGTTGGAGTCCTGGAATCAAATCCACTTGTTCCTGCGGGCTGTGTGTCATTAGCGAGGTCCCTAAACCTCTCTGTGCCCTCGTGTCCTAGTCAGTGCATGGAAGCTGGCCTGTCCCCTCACCAGGTTGTTGACCTGTCAGTCACCGGTTACTCAGAAGGCGTCCCGTTCCCATCCCGCATCCCATTCCACCTGCTCATGCTAAGAGGGGAAAGGACAGCTCCTGGAAACTATTATGTTAAATGAAATAAGCCAGGCAGAGAAAGAAAAATATATGACCTCACTCATAGGAGGAATCCGAGGAACAATATGAACTGAGGAGCGGAATAGAGACAGAGGTGGGATCAAAAGATCCAGAAGGAAAGTGGACAGAGAGAAAGGGGATGCTAGGGTGATAGGATGGGACGAGAGCAGAAAAGAAAGTTCTGGAGGGAAGGGAGGAGGGCGTTACGGGGAAGGAGATAGTGGGGATGTACTGGGGAACACAGGTGACATTAGAATCTATGTAAACACAATAAATTAATTTAAAAAGTTATATGTGATTGCATGTGGGGGCCAATGCCCCAAACCCCTGTACGGCTCAAGAGTCAACTGAATAGACAAACATCAAATCATTATCTTGTACCCTTGAAAGTAATATAATGTTGTATATCACTAACACCTCAATAAAATAAAAATAAGAACTTCATGACTCAAAAATCAATAAACTAATTAATTACACATTACTGGTAAATACCAAGAAAGATGTGATAAAGATAAAGAATTAAGAAAACAGAAGCATATATCAAATCATATACATTCTAGGGCCCTGTTGGGAAATATTTTAGTTAGATTGAGACTTTCTTGGCGAATTCACAGGAGACAATCAATCTCACCACAGGAAAAAAAATTTGAAAATTGATTACTTTAAAGAAATGATTTTAGAACTATAATCATTTGATCTACAGAGGGGAAAACTACCATATGTCATAAAAGCCCCAATGATTTTCTTTTATATAATTTCTCTTAGCCAAAGTAGTACATGTTCTTAGTTTCAAAAGGAAAAAAAAATGTTGTCTCAAGAAACCCCTGTAGAACAGGAATACATATAGTACCTGGCAAGCAGAACACATTAACCAATGCCTGCTAATAACAGTTAAGCAGGAAGTAGGTCACATACTCACAGGAAGCTGCTTTAAGATTCTGTGGAGACAGAAGCCAGGGTGAGTCTTGCCTAGGAGTGAAGTTGGGAGGGAGGCAGCAGAGATGGCAAAGGCCTACAGCCAGGGCTCTGACTGCAAGGCAGTCCTGGGGTTGGAGAGGCAACAACAACAAGATCCTTTAAGCTGGAGCCCAGGAAAGGAAGCCTCTGGAAAATTATATTCTCTTCACTTATCCAGGTATGGCCTTGACCCATTTCTAACATCAGAGTTTCCCCTCCCACCCACCTACCTGGGGAGCTGAGGAGGATAGAAGTATAGGTGGGAATTCGGTTTGAGAAAATTCCACTTCCTGTTCTTTCCTAAAATAAACGCAAGGCAGTATTTCTCAAAGGGGTGATGCCAACCCATCCTTTGAAATGCAGTGAAGTAGTGACAGAATGCTGTCTTTTATTCAGGCCAGGAGGTGCCTGGAGCCAGAGAGAAAACTTTGTGTCTTTTCAACTTCTTCTTGTGATTTCTGGCAGTATCATGGTCCCATACAAGCTGCTTTCTGCGACAATGACCCTTTGGATGCCAACAAACTCTTCCCCAGGAGAGATGAGAGGCGGGACGTCCAAGGGGGCGTGGCATGTGGAGCTCCCGCTGCTAACACTGCGAGGCTTTTGAAGGCCCTCATCTCCATGAAAACCTCAGTCATCCTGGCATGCGTGCAAAACTCCAGTTCTGTTTTTCATCAGATATCTGCTCTCAGAATCCAGTCTCCCCACATTTACGAGAGGGCTCCTTGTGGAGCAGTGGAATGACAGTCCCCAACTCACAGAGTAGGAATAAAACGAGGTAACATTTCTAGAGATCGGGAACCCAAGAGTCTGGGCCTAGCACAGTGTATGTATGACCTTTGACATTTTGTGTAACCATTTCTGACTCACTTTGCTCAAATGGAAAAATAACATTATTAATAAAGGGGAGTGCCATTTTGTTCACTTCAATTTTCTATTTTATTTTATTTTATTTTATTTTATTTTATTTTAAGAAGCTGGAAACGGGGAGAGACAGTCAGACAGACTCCTGCATGCGCCCGACCGGGATCCACCCGGCACGCCCACCAGAGGCTACGCTCTGCCCACCAGGGGGCGATGCTCTGCCGCGACCAGAGCCACTCCAGCGCCTGGGGCAGAGGTCAAGGAGCCATCCCCAGCGCCTGGGCCATCCTTGCTCCAATGGAGCCTTGGCTGCGGGAGGGGAAGAGAGAGACAGAAAGGAAGGAGAGGGGGAGGGGTGGAGAAGCAAATGGGCGCTTCTCCTATGTGCCCTGGCCGGGAATCGAACCCGGGTCCCCCCGCACGCCAGGCTGACGCTCTACCGCTGAGCCAACCAGCCAGGGCCCACTTCAATTTTCAATGCTTATGTGTTGCAGTGTTTCCAAGCTCCTCTGTGGTAAAGGAAGCACAGGCATTACAATGAGAACAGTGGAAGCAACCACGACTGGGCATTATTCAGTTAGACACGGAAGCGAGGAGGGTGCAGACAGCACCCGGGAGGCTTCCTCAGCTCATCCAGATGCAGCCCATGCCAGCTCAGTGTGTAGACACGGTGCCTTTAAAAATTCATACTGAACTTCACCTTCTCTGTCCACATAAGAAGTCTGTGCTGGTGTGGGATGATTTCTGCAGAGTGACTGTGCCTTTCTCATAATTCCTGTTCCCTTCCACTCTGTGGGGCTAAGCACAGATGCCTGCAGCAGGATGAGGCTGATTAAGTCATCACAGATTCTGGCCTGTGGGTGGCCCTGTGCTGCTCCTGGCTGGGCTGGTACTTCCAGATCCCAGCAGGCAGAGAGGCTGAAGGAGACAGTTCTCTGTGCACCAAAAAGTGTGAGATAGCCTAGCTACTAACCCTACAACCAAACAAGGACAAGAGTGATCTACATTCTCTTAACCAGAGCAAGCTCTTTCACACTCCTCCAAGGGACACCTGGGCCTGAGCAAACTGTTGGAAAATGCAAAGGTGGATACCTAGGGTCAATGTAATGGGTTTCAAGGCTGCTGACGGATTTCTGCCCAGGAAGCATGGGGGTGGGACGAGGAGAGGTGTGTGTGCATTGGGGTGGCAGGGATGGAGAGTTGGCCATGCTGAGGACCTACGGTCCTCTGAGAATGGGTGCTGGCATCTGTGATGTGAGAAGGCTTATGTCCCAGAAGAGCTGAGTCAGCAGCTGCCTCCCAGGGAGCACCAGGGCCAGGACTTTGACTCCTAGACATTTTGGGGAAAAGTCTCTCCTGGCTTCAAAGTGACCCTCTCTGGGTAGCTTATCTCACTATCAAGATATTGTTCTTTTATCTCCAATTCTGATCTCACAAAAGGATGAGCCATATTGGATCATGATTTTAAGTCACCAGAGAATACCGAGCACCTCACCTACTCTATGTCTGCACCAGAAACTGAACACAGTGGGGAACATGACGGGACGCTGATTTCCAGGAACTTACACAGGACGGAAGCTTCCCATATGCCAGCCACACACCAGGCTCTGTGCTACACCCTTAACATTTCATCCTCAACATGGCTGTACGGTATGGATGTATATTACTGTTATGCCCATTTTGCCAAGGAGAAAATTAAGTCACAGAAAGATCCATAAAATGTTCTTGGCCAGGGGGAACACTGATACAATTCTTAGGAAAAAGGTTATCCATTATATCCCCAAAGAGAAATTACCTCTCCTCTAGTTTGATGTTATTACTGGCTGTACAGAATGAACCACTGAAACACAGTATCATCTACAAGTGATCTCCACTTCCCTAACATTTGTCTGAAGGCCCACAGGCTAGAATCTGGACCTTCAACAACTAACAGACTCAGGTTTTTGGAAAGGACTGGCTGGGGATCAATAACTATTGATGTTTCAAGAACTAGACTTATGGGTACAAGTTCTACCGTGTGAAGCTGATATCAGACAACTATGAGGCTATATCAGGGGACTCGTCAGAATATCCAGAATGCTTTTAGTTCAGAAACAGACAATCTCAGGAAAGCGACTCCTGACTCAAAACCCAGTGGGTTGGGGGGCTACACGGTGATAGAAGGAGACTTGACTTGGGATGGTGAACACACCATACAAAATACAGATGATATATTATAGAATTGTACACCTGAGACCTATATAATTTTATTAACCAATGTCACCTCATAATTCAAAAAAATAAAATAAAAAATTTTTAAATAAAAAACAGTGGAATAAACTTATTTACAGTAGGACTGAAAGTTATTTACTTTGGCATAATTTTTTAAATATTCTTGATAGATATATGAGGAAATCTTTTGAGTTTGTTATCTTTTCTATTTATTCTTTTTTTTAAATGGAATTTAGTGGGGTGACATTGGCTCACAAAACCATACAGATTTCAAGTGTACAACTCAACAGAACATCATCTGCACACCGCATCACGTGCCCATTGCCCTAAGAAAAGTCTCTTTCTGTTCCTATTTATCCCCCCTGACCCACCTCCACCTACCTCCACCCCACTTCCCCTCTGGCTATCACCACACTGTTGTGTGTGTGTATACATATATCCATATATACACATCTGTCAGCCTGTTCCCAGTATCCGTGCCTCTGTTTTTATTTTGTTCATTAGATTTCACATATAAGTGATCCTATAGCATTTGTATTTCTCTGATGGGTTTATTTCACTTAACATAATAATCTCTAGGTCCATCTATGTCATTGAAAAAGCTAAGATTCCTTCTTTATTATAGCTGCATAATATTCCATTGTGTAAACATACCACAGCTTTTTTTTTTTTAATCTATAAATCTACTCATGGGCTCTTGGGCTGCCTCCAAACCTTAGCTATTATAACTGCTGTAATGAACATAGAGGTGAATATATTTTTTCGAATTAGTGTTCCAGGTTCTTTGGATATATTTCCATAAGTGAGATTGCTGGGTCAAAAGGCAGTTGCATTTTTAATTTTTTTTTTTTTTTTTTTTTTTTTTCATTTTTCTGAAGCTGGAAACAGGGAGAGACAGTCAGACAGACTCCCGCATGCGCCCGACCGGGATCCACCCGGCACGCCCACCAGGGGCGGTGCTCTGCCCCCCAGGGGGCGATGCTCTGCCCATCCTGGGCGTCTCCATATTGCGACCAGAGCCACTCTAGCGCCTGAGGCAGAGGCCACAGAGCCATGCCCAGCGCCCGGGCCATCTTTTGCTCCAATGGAGCCTTGGCTGCGGGAGGGGAAGAGAGAGACAGAGAGGAAAGCGCGGCGGAGGGGTGGAGAAGCAAATGGGCGCTTCTCCTATGTGCCCTGGCCGGGAATCGAACCCGGGTCCTCCGCACGCTAGGCCGACGCTCTACCGCTGAGCCAACCGGCCAGGGCTTTCCATTTTTAATTTTTTGAGGAAACTTCCTACTGCTTTCCACAGTGGCCGCAGCAGTCTACATTCTCACCAGCAATGCAAGAGAGTTCCCTTTTTGCCACATCTTTGCTAACACTTGTGGTTTGTTAACTGATAACAGCCATTCTGCCAGGTGTGATGTGATATCTCATTGTGGTATTAATTTGCATCTGTCTGATGATTAGTGATATTGAACATTTTTCGTATCTCTATTGGCCATCTTTATGTCCTTTTTGGAGAAGTGGACAGGTCCTTTGCCCATTTCTTAATTGGATTATTTGTCTCCTTTGTGTTGAGCTTTATACGTTCTTTTTTTTTTTTTTTTTTTTTTTTTTTTTTTTTTTTTTTTAAGCAAGAGGAGGGGAGATAGAGAGACAGACTCCCACATGTGCCCAGACTAGGATCCACCTGGCAATCCCTGTCTGGGGTTCATGCTCCAATAAACCGAACTATCCTCAGCACCCAGGGCCAATGCTTGAACTAATCAAGCCACTGGCTGTGAGAGGGGAAGAGAGAGAGAAGGAAGAAAAGGAGAGTAACAGAAGCAGATAGTCACTTCTCATCTGTGCCCCGACTGGGATCAAACCCGGAACATCCACACGCTGAGTAAATGCTCTATCCATTGAGCCACTGGCCAGGGCCACACCTCCAATTTTAGATGATAGTCTTGCTGAATAGAGTAATCTTGATTGTAGTTTGTCTCTTTGAATATTTCATGCGAATGAAGCATTTTCTGGCCTGAAGTTTCCGTTGAGAAATTAACTGACAGCCTTATGGGAGCTCCCCTGTAGGTAACTGTCCCTCTCTTACTGCTTTTAAGATTTTCTCTTTGTCTTTAACCTTTGTCCTCCTAATTACAATGTGTCTTGGCGTGATCCTCTTTGGGTCCATCTTTTTCTCGACTCACTGTGCTTCCTAAACTTGTGTGACTTTTTCCTTCACCAGGTTTGGGAAGATTTCAGCCGTTATGTCTTTAAACAGGCTATTCATTCCTTGCTTACTCTCAGCACCCTGGGTTGATGCTCTGTCTACTGCACCGCCACTGGTCAGGCTATCCTCATGTTTTTTAATGCTCTTTTCTTTGTGATGCTGTGCTTGAGTGCTTACTGTTATCTTGTTTTCTAAATTGCTGGTTTGATCCTCTGCTCCTGCTTCATCTAACTAGCTGTTGATTCCTTCTAGTGTATTCTTATTTCAGAAATTATATTCTTCCTTTCTGGAAGAATATAATTTCTGGTCCTTTCTATGGTTCCTATGTTCTTTTTAATGCTATTTCTCATTGGTTTTTTTCCTCTGTTTAAGTTTTCACTGAGATCATCTGTTCTTCCCCCAAGGTACTTATAACCATTGTTTTAAACTTGGCATCTGGTATCTTAGTTGCTTCCTTTACATTTAATTATTTTTCTGGGAATTTCTCTTTTCTTTCATTTGCAGCATATTTCTTTGTCTCCCCATCTTGTCTCTGTATATTAGGTAGATCTTCTATGACTTCCTGACTTGTGATGGCTTTATGAAGTAGGTATCTTGTTGGGTTAAGTAACACAATCTTCCAGATCTCCTGAGCTCAGTGGTCCAGGAATGTTTCTTGTGGGTTATACATACCCTCCCAGTGTAGTTGTCTTGAATGCTGTTGGTCCTTTCATGGGTGGAGTTAACCCTTTTGGCTGGCTGACTATAAGGGTCAACTTTCATCACCATGTATGAGTCACTGTGCAGGGGCTGCCCCTGAGGTGGAGTTGTTTCCAGAAGAGTCTGGCATCTGCTGGAATCTCCTTTGTGTATGCCAGTTGTGTGCATAGTTTGGTCTAGCTCTGGTGTGGTCTAAAGCTCAACATGGGTTGTATCAATTTTCAGTCTAGTTGGGTGGGATTCAGATACAGGCTAATGTCAGATGTTGTGTATAACTGGCCTTGGGCTACCTGTCTGGAGCTACCATGCTATTCACTCTTTTTAGCTGTGTATATTGGAACTGACTGTACATACGAGAGGCCAATCGATGTACAAAGGTTGGCCTCCTCCAGCTTAGAGCTGGGCAGATCTATGAAAGGTCTGAGGCTCCCTTCACCTGTCAGCTAATCTGCCTCTCCCTGAGTTTCCCTAACCTTCCCCTAGAGCCTTCCAAAAAAAGACTGTAGACTGAGCCCAGGATGGCTGCCACCCACAGACCCTTCCACAGGTTGCAAGCTCAGTGGGGTGCTGTGACAAGGGTCGGGAGGATGGGGTTAGTGAGTCTCTACTAGGGGGCATATGATCAGGCATTCAATGAGGGGACAGTAGTTCCTCCTCCAGAGGCATACCACTCAGTCTCTGCCAGAGTCACCAATCCCAGCTTTCCCAGAAGGAGCATGCTGCAGGTTCAGGTTGAATGCAACCAGCTATCCCCTCTGTGGGAACAAAACCAGCAAGGTGGAGCCACCAGGGCTTGAGAGGACAGATCCTATTAAGGGTGGTGCCAGTAGACCTGTAGGAAAGGGGCAGGAACTTCTCCTTCCTTGGAAAAAGTCTCACGACGTCCACCAATGTTTTCAACTCCCAGTGGTTCTCAACCCCCCTCCAGGACTTAGCTCAACAGGGCAGAGCTCCTGGCTGACAAAAAGGCGGTCAAATGAGTCTCTCATTAGGGAAGTAGCACAGGCTTAGCATGACAGGGATAGGAGTGGCCCAACCATATGTAGCCACACAACCCAGCTCCTGCCCATCTGATTCCCAGGCAAAACCTCTCTAGGAGAAGCTCTGAAAGTTCCAGCTCTGCAGGCACTCTGATCCCCCTGTGGGACTAAATTCAGCATGGTAGGACCACAAAGAATAGAAGGGCAAGCCGAATAATTTGACAGGTTGGGGGGGGTGCAGGCTGTGCGCTCAAGGTGGAGAAGAATGGTCCCCTTTTCAAGGCTACACAGTTCAATCACTGTCTGAGTCTCTGCCAAGAGCTTCCCCAGAAAAAGAGTTCCTGAAAGGTTTCTTTTAGGTACAGCCAGCTGACCTTTCTGCAGAATTCAAGCTCGGCAGGATGGTGTTGCCAGTAGTTGGAGGACTGGGCACTGTACTCCCCAGGCCAGTGTGCTTTAATGACAGGAGTGCTTGACCCTGAGAAGGTGGTATCTTGGTCTCTAGCAGACTCCCTTGTCCCCTAAGTGGCCTGAATCCCCAGTGATTTTCACCACCAGATGCTATGCGGGCTCCGCTTCCTGTCTCTGTTGCTTTGGGTTGGGGATCCCCATGCTCCAAAGAGGAGGGAATTATGCACCAGTCTCTATGTGGCTTCTTCTGTAAAGTCTTGGTTATACTATTTCAGTTCAGCTAGCCTTCAGGTTGATTGTGTTGTAATTTAGCTGTAATTTTGGGCTGGTGCTGGGAGCTGGTGAGTGGAATTTCTACTTACTTTGCAGCCATCTTGGAATCTCCATGAAAATCTTTTTTCTTTATTTTTAATCCATCTCTAATTTAACAGACTATGCTTTGGCAAACTTAAATATGATACTTTTAATAGTATCTGATTCTGACACTTCAGAACATAGAAACTAATACCACTGCTGAGTTTCTTTACTCTGCAACAATATAGTTGTTTGTATAGTTTCAATGAAAATTTGGTCTCCTTTTACCAAGAGATATTTTGACAAATCAACTGCAACTCTGGCCATATCTAGAGTGTCATGTTGAAAATTAACCTCAGTTAATCAACTATGACAAGCTCATCTTTAAAAAAGGTGTACTTAATATACAATGTCAATATTTACACAGTGTTCCAGGAAGCCTGGCTGGAAGCTGTTCTATGGTTTACAGTCTCTCTCTCTCTCTCTCTCTCTCTCTCTCTCTTCCACTGCCCCCTCTCTGTCTCTGGCTCTTGCTCTCTCTCATCTCTTCCTCTCCCAGCCTCAGAAGAGGTATGGAAGGCCCCTTCCTGAAATGGCAGTGATCTTAATAAAATTTGCAGGATCTTAAAGACAAGTTGCTTCTATATTGTAAAGTCTGGTGGCATTTCTTGGACCTGGTTTCTAGCCTCAAGATACAAGAAGTAATAGTCGAGCCTTTCAAAAAGCCCAGCCTGAGATTCCTTAATGAAATTTCTAGACAGAAGTTAATTCTCTGGCCTTAGTATGTATTTGCTCAATACTCTCTCCTCAAGGAGTGTTATATGACTGATACCTCTTGTTTCACCTTTGTAAAAATCAGGCTGAAATGTAATGAAACCAGCCTTTTTTGTGATCAAGAATAATCTTTGGATACAATTTATGATCAAAATGGGGGGGTGTTAGAAAAAAACTTTTAAAAATGGGAAATAGGACAAAAAGGAGGCCGCATGTCTCTGCAGTATTATACTGGAGAACTACTGTGTTTCACAGGCTTCTGAGGATTAATTAACTACCTGAAGGACTGTGCCTGTACTCGGCTCTGCTATTCAAGGATTAGTCCCAGTGAAGTTGCATGTAACATGTAGATCTCTCTCAGCTAAAATGATAACCCCAGAAACTATATCTTACTGCCATGTAGGATATTCCAGTTTTATGTCTAACGCAGCAGATCAATTTCAGAATGCCGTTGCTGGTAGACTAAAGAACCCTTGTTCTTCACAGTGCTCTCTGAACCAGCTTACAGGTTCCCTTATTACTTAGATAATAATCTTTGACAGATATTCCTCCTATAATACATGCTTTTAATTTTTTAAAAACTAATAACTGTACACAGTTTACCCATCAGGATAAAAGTGGAGAAGAACCATTCTTTCCTTCCCAGGTCCTAGAAGGACCCCTGCTCAGCTTCTGATTTAATGTACTCCCCCATCTCCTCTGTCTCCTTCCTCCCTGCCAGAACCCTGCAGCAGCTGTGGGCCGGCTGATTGATCTGGGACCCTGTGAGTTGGCATGGAGCACCCTCTGCTGGCACTGCAATCTACACATAGCTTCTCTGGGAGTGAGTCAGTGGCTGCCCACAGCTGTCCCAGACGTAGCATGAGGGGCACAGGATGGAAGATGTCATAGCCATCTGACCCACTTCCAACAGAGCTGTTCATTTATTTACCCAATGATTTATTTATTATCCATTGTTTATTCATGTGATGATTTATTCATTATTTATTCACTAAGACCCCAGAAATTGGTATTGGAACCACAGTGGATGGTTTGTTGAATTAATTAGCTTAAACCATAAAAACTGCTAATTGACTGACTGCATGCCATGAAGTAATCAATAATGCAAATACCCTTTTTGGTATATAAGGAGACATTTTTACATGCACTAGCTGCTGTAACAAACTCCAAGTTTTCCACGGTTGAATGCGGAAGTTTATTTCTTACTCTTGCAGGGTGCAGGCTAGAGACTTGAAGACTGGGTGAGAGGTTTTCATGGGTCAGGCTGGAAGAGGTCTCTTCCACCCATATTCCAGAGGACAGAACTCGATGACCAAGTCACACTCACCTGCAAGGGAAGCAGTGCACCTGTCCAGCTGTGTTCCTAGATGGAGAGAGTAATGGCTTCGGTATACGGCGACAGCATCTCTGCTACAGCTTCTTGTACATACAGAATTCCAGAGCCTACTCAGCCCTCACTGACATTGACTGGAGGTCACCAGAAGGGGAACCTGAGGTCACGTCCACTGAAAACCTTGCCTCGCCCCAGTGCTGAGCTGCTGGCTCAGCAGTAATTGCTTTGCTGGAAAGCACAACATGACAGTGACTTCACTTCTCACCTATAGATCCTGAGGGCAGGAACAGGGCTTCCCTTCTCCTTCACCCTCAGAGGTAGAAAGGCTTTCACTGTTATTCTTGAACTGTGTCAGCAGGGATTGGCAAACGGTTGACAATTTTGGCGAGGAAATGATATGACCACAGGTAGCTTGGCTGATGTCTCTGGTTTCATCGGTAGTCCCTGGTTGATGATTCAGCCTGTGGACAACCACAGGGTTCTAGAGTTGCTACTGTGACACCTTTGACTTCCAGGTCTGAATGCTGAGCAGCAGACCTGAATTTCTGGTTGACTCCAGTTTAGCCATAGAACCTTTTTATTTCAACCTGTGGGGTTGAAAATCATCCTAAGACATACCAATTGGCATTCTTACCTTAATTAGCCATGTTCCAAATGAGCAAACAACATTGCCTTGATGGTGTTCATATGAACAACTAGTCCAAAGTGGGGAAGGAATGACAATTTTCAATAACCTCAATAAAGCTCAGTTGTGGTAACCTGAATACATGGTGAGGGTCTGCCTGTTGGTACTTTCTTCCCTCAACAACGTTTAAGTTTCAGAATTCAGATCAATGTACAAACCACTAAATGTACCAGAGAGGGTGCTCTTGCTAGGAGCTAAGAGAACCCAGGAATTGGGTACATCTTTACCTTGACTACTCCTCACACACAGCTGGGGCAAAGCCTATCCACATAGGTCTCTGCGTACACTTCTAAAATAATAGTTTACTTTGTGCCTTGTTCTTAAATAATATTCTTCCAATAAGAACTCTGCTAATTATGGTTCTCATATTCATATGTCAGGATGACTTTTAGGTCATAAATCCATTCAATGACTGTGCATATCGAATAACAACAACAAAACCTTTTCTGTATGATTATCATTGCTTCTTGCTAGTTTACATTGCTCTTTTCTTAAGATTATACAATTTTATTGTCATAAGAGACTGTAGGCAAGCTTCCCTCCAGCCATGGAGAAGCAGAGGCCTGGAAATGTGGGGCAGCTTGTCCGGATCACAAGGTAGAATTTGTGACAGCCCAGTGGTCCTGATTCAGGTCGTGTCTGTCTGTCCACTTGAAATAAGGATGACACAAAATCATCCATTTCAACTAAGGTCTTTGAAGATGACATCTCTCTTTTCTGGTACTTAGGCAATCATCACTTGTGAAGCAAAAAATCCCACAGCCTTATAATTGGACACTGGGATACTGGGACAGAATTTCCCTTTCCAAGACAGGGTGACTGACAAAGAAGAGAGAAGGAAGAACTGTATGGTGCCTCTTCTGGGTCAGGGAGCACTGTGGGGCAACATCACCTTTGTTTCTGTCCACGGTGTTATAGGAGAGACGTCATCATCTCCGCCTGACAGATGAGGATATGGCGGCACTGAGTTATGAACTTGCCGCAGATCATAACACTGGCACATGGAGAAACCAGACTGAACTTGGCCTGCCTGGCTATGTCTTGGGGTGGGACTCCTCCCTCCCCTTCAAGACAGCAGAGGTTCCCACGTATTCCCTCATTCCTGTTAGTCTTCTGGTCCAGCTCCATTGCAGAGAGGGTCTCCTAAACAGTGACTTCCCAACCCTACCATTAGGCTCCACTGAGAAGAACACTTCCTGAGGTATCCAAATTCTCTCAGTGCCTAAACAAAGACATCAGTATTAACATTCCCAAACAGTGGGCAGACAGTCACCTATACCTGACATCAGGCATGTATTCTCAAGAGAAATCACCTTGCTGTGGAAACTCGTCAGCTGGGTACACATGGGGGCCTGCAGAGAAGCAGAAGCCTTTCCTTCTACACATTCTCGTACAACAGCCTGTGATGGAATGACCTGGAGCACACAGAAAAGTACCACCAGCCAGTTTTTAACTTTCAGGTTAGCCTCCTGTCATGCTTACTTTAGTTTTTGTTTTTGTTTTTTTTTTTTAAAAAAACAAACAAAACAAAAGGCCCTGGCCGGTTGGCTCAGCGGTAGAGCATCGACCTGGCATGCGGGGGACCCGGGTTCGATTCCCGGCCAGGGCACATAGGAGAAGTGCCCATTTGCTTCTCCACCACCCCCCTCCTTCCTCTCTGTCTCTCTCTTCCCCTCCCGCAGCCAAGGCTCCATTGGAGCAAAGATGGCCCGGGCACTGGGGATGGCTCCTTGGCCTCTGCCCCAGGCGCTAGAGTGGCTCTGGTTGCAGCAAAGCGACACCCCTGAGGGGCAGAGCATCGCCCCCTGGTGGGCAGAGCGTCACCCCTGGAAGGCGTGCCGGGTGGATCCCGGTCGGGCGCATGCAGGAGTCTGTGGATCCCGGTCGGGCGCATTCAGGAGTCTGTCTGACTGTCTCTCCCCATTTCCAGCTTCAGAAAAATACCAAAAACAAACAAACAAACAAAAAAAAAACCTGACACTGATGTGTGTTATTTCATTCCTGCTTCCATATTCTCATTACTGGGTTTTTCTTTGTCTTTTAAAAATTTACAAATGTAGTTTTATCTTTCTGCAACTTTCTTTCTGCAGTGGATAGTATGCGTTTTAGACAACCCTGGGTTGATATATTCAGCTCTGGCACACACGAGTTCACTGCAGTGCAGCGTCCCAGGTATGAACATGCCATGGCTTATTGACCCATGCTTCTTATGAAGGATACTTAGGTTATTACCAATTTTTTTTGTGTGTGAATACAATTATAATGGTTAGCTTTATGTATCAACTTGATGGGCCATCAGGGCCCAGATACTATATCGGGCACTATTCTGGGTGTTCCTGTGAAGGTGTTTGGAATGAGGTGAACATTTACTGTAAATCAGTAGACAGAGTAAAGCAGACAGTCCTCCCCACTGCGAGTGGGCCTCATCTCATCAGCTAAAGGTCTGAACAGAAAGAAATTCTGATCTTCCTGAGTGGGAGAGAGTGCCTCCTGCCTAACCGCCTTTGAGCAACATCTGGTTCTTGCTGTCTTCATCACATTTGAGCTGAAACATCATCTGTACTTTGGTCTCAAACCTGCTCATCTGTGCACTGGAACCACACCATGGACTCTGCTGAGCCTCCAGCTTGCCAACTCACCCTGAAGGTCTTGGGATTTGTCAGCTGCCACAGTCACACGAACCAATTCCTTGCAATAAGGCTCCTTCTGTACACACATGAACTGTACTGGTTCTGTCTCTGGAAAACCCTGACTACCACCCAAGCAAAGCAAAGTGGGGTCCCTTATGCATGGCTTCCATGCACACAAGCCTGAGTGTCTCCAGTGCAGGCCTCAGGAAGGGACTCTGGAACCTTCCACCTCTTTATGCCCAGGATTCACCCCTGCACTCCAGCTGCTGTCCCTGTAAGCAAGGCTGAGGCCCCATCTCCTTCATGAAGTCATACAAACGTCAAGCACTGGGCTGAGCGGGCCTCTCCCTAGCAGCACTGCATCGGAGACACACAGGGCCTGTTTCCTCCTCCACCCCAGGTGCTCTCAAGCAACCACCTTATTCCCTTAATCCATATAGGCCTGCTTGCCTTCCCTGCCTCCCTCCCTCCCACCCACCCTCCTTCCCTTTGTTCTATCATTCCTTCGCCATCAGTTGCTGAATTATAAGTCCACACACTTCCAGGTCGAGGAGATTCCAACAATGTTAATGTAGCCCCTGCCCTTGAGGAGCTCCAAGTTCAGCGAGAGTGATGACCAGGTAAACAAACTAAGAACAGTCCTCAGAAGTGAAGGCTTCTGTACAGGTACCTGTACAAAGGTGCCCCCCATGGCGGGGGGGCAGTCAGCCAGGTTCCTGTCAGGAAGGGCAGGGCCATAGGGCAGTGTCTCTAGCAGCCAGGTCTGCAGCCATGTTGGAGGGAGCTGCGGGGAGTTCTCAGCTGCACCAAGGAGAAGGAGAGTGGAAGAGACGTTCCAGCAGGGAGGAGAGTTAGCCCAAAGCTTGGGGCTAAGAAGCAGCTGAGCACAATCAAGTCACAATGAGCAGAATGAGGCCTGGGAGTTTGGTGAGGGCAGGATACTGGGCCCTGCGTCCCCTAGGAGAGGGCTCTGAGGACTGTGAGCAGGACTGTGTCATCCTCTCCCCCAGCCCTGGGCCACCGTGGGCCCACCTGTCACCTGGTCTGTCTAGTTTTCATTACTGAACTAGTGTCTAACATGCGACAACAGTGAAATGAGCTGTGTGATATGTATTCCACATGGCTGAGACTTATAAATAATAAACACGGTCACTAGAAACAATCCAAAGGTTGTCCTATTTGGGTTTCCACGTTTTCCTTGAGATCACATTTCTGACAGACCAAGCAATGAATTTGTCAGGGGGTCTGCTGTATGTTTGATAGTGTGGCTGGGTGGGGGGGAGTATGTGACCTGAGCCATGGAAGAACCTCCATCTTATAGGAAAGGGCCCAAGACCGTCAGCGACGCCAGCTCTTACTGTGGAAGCACAATTCATTTACTCTGCTCATTTGATCAGCATTTTCTTGAACTAATGAGGAAAAGAAAATTCATTTTGAGAAGCTGCTATTTCATTAGGTTTTTCTGGCTCATTCTCCTGAAAAGTAGGTCTCCCTAACTTAATGACACACAGTTTGCCCTGGCCGGTTTGCTTAGTGGTAGAGTGTTGGCCTGGCGTGCAGAAGTCCCGGGTTTGATTCCCAGCCAGGGCACACAGGAGAAGCACCCATCTGCTTTCACCCCTCCCCCTCTCCTTCCTCTCTGTCTCTCTCTTCCCCTCCCACAGCCAAGGCTCCATTGGAGCAAGGTTGGCCCGGGTGCTGAGGATGGCTCCATGGCCTCTGCCTCAGGTGCTAGAATGGCTCTGGTTGCAACAGAGCAACACCCCAGATGGGCAGAGCATCGCCCCCTGGTGGGCATGCCGGGTGGATCCCGGTTGGACGCATGCGGGAGTCTGTGTCTGACTGCCTCCCCGTTTTCAATTTCAGAAAAATACAAAAAAAAAAAAATGACACACAGTTGGGTTCAACACCACTGCCAAGGAGCCAGGGGCTGGCCAGCAGCCTCTCTGACTTCAGGAGGCTCTGTCATCACAAGGGATTAATGTACAGAAGCAGCTTATTTCTACCTGCTGCCAAAGCCCCCTGCCCTGTAATATCTCGGGTCAGCTGTCCTTCAGCTGGTTATTCAGCTTGGCTGCACTGCGGTTTAGCTGTAGGAGGGTATGCGGGTTTCAGGGTGATGGACGAGGACTTGACTCGGGGGGTCTAAACATACAATATGGTGTCCAGAGATGTGCTGTAGAATTGGGCACCTGAAACCTGTATAATTATGTTAACCTGCGCCATCCAATAAACATGATTTAGAAAAATCACCGACACTGTGCCATGCCAGGAAGCACATACATTTTGTGGGCTCATTTCCTTTTCACCACACACACCCTGGTCTTGTTGTTTCCCGCTGCAGTAAAACAGGGAAAGAAACACAGGTCAGAGGGACTAGGAGAGACCATTTCCCTCTCATCTGTGTCATTCTCTGTCCATTCACTGTTGCTGACCTGTTTAGGCGACTTCCTGAATCATTCTGATTGTAGGAAGACAAGGATCTTTCTTCTTTTTCCCTTTTTATGTCTCTACCTAGAGCCCAAAGTACAAGGGGTGGTTTTCAACACGCCACCCTTGGCGCTGCACGCTGCTCTGAAACCCTTTCTGGAAGCCAAGCGTTGCTAACAGCAGCCAGTTAAGCAATGAACACTTGTTGTGCTCTCACTGGGCACACTGCCAATCCCAGAGAAAACAACAGTTCCTGCCCTTTCCTCGGCTGCAGAAGACCAGCCCAGGCTAAGTGAGGTGCACTGAAGGAGTGAATTCACACAAAACTGAAAGGACAAACTATGTCTTCACAACATAGAACAATTAACTGGACAACCGCCCATTTCTGAGGGCAGCGTGTTGTTTGAGATGCCATCTCCAGGTGTTAGCTCATGTTGGTGGCCACCCCTCAGCACTGAGCTCCACTTCAGGCACAGAAGCTCGGGAAGCTCGTGGGGACAGGAAGGCAGGAGCCTGCACGTGACTCTCTTGTCATTTGATCCTCACAGCCACCCTTATGTGCACTGAAGGTTTTCAGATTCAGTTCTATGACAGGGGAGTTCTTTTGATCTCCATTCATCTTTCTAACAAAGCACCAGGTTCAATGATCAGGGTCTGTGTCTAAGCCACACCTCCAGACACATCAGCAGCAGGGTTTCATTCTGAGTGAGTCTGTCACCAACACAGTGCTCTACCCCAGTGGTCCCCAACCTTTTTTGGGCCACGGATTGGTTTAATGTCAGAAAATATTTTCATGGACCAGCCTTTAGGGTGGGACGGATAAATGTATCAAGTGACCGAGACAAGCGTCAAGAGTGAGTCTTAGACGGATGTAACAGAGGGAATCTGGTCATTTTTTAAAAATAAAACATCGTTCAGACTTAAATATAAATAAAACAGAAATGATGTAAGTTATTTATTCTTTCTCTGCAGACCGGTACCAAATGGCCCACAGACCGATACCGGTCCACGGCCCGGGGGTTGGGGACCACTGCTCTATCTCATGCAGCAGCTGTTTTCCAGCCAAGAGCTGCCTCCCCATGCAGGCACTGCTCTCTAAGTGGAGGGGACCCTGCACGTGGACCAGGAAGGAAGCAGGGCTGGGGGCACCTGGGCCTCGCCTTGTGGTGTTCTTTGCAGCCATGATGGACATTTCTAGGAGGGGACATGCTTGCATAAAATGAAGAGAGAGTTGTTTCTTAACAAACAGCCTCCTCAGTCCCCGCGTCAGCCTGGGGGTTTCCAGCACGAGCCCGGAAGGTGCCCAGCTCGGCTGCAAACACTGACTGTGAAGAGCATCCACTCACTGATGCTCAAGGTCGGGTACAGGGCATTGCAAATCAGGCCACTAAAATTAAGGATGAGTTAGGTCATTCAGTGGGAGGCCAGACTGCCCACCTCTTTTTCCTGTTAAATCACATGTTATTTAAAATGGAAGGAAACTTCTCCTCAGACAAAAGAGACTTCACAAAGAGAAAAATCCTAACATAAACACATGCTTATCTGACAATCCTGAGTCATGCAGATGGTTATCTCGCCTTCTTGCTGGCTGTACTGACCCTTAAAAAGTCCATTTTATGGCTTTTATTCTGCACCTACAACGTGAGTACAAAACGACCAGCCAGGCCCACGGTCTCAGAACTAGGCGACCAGGAAGAATGCCAGAGTGCTCTGGGAAGTTGTCTCAGAGTGTTTATTCTGGGGGCTACGGGCACCCTGGCACAGAGAGGTGCTCAGTACTCACAGGACAGGCAGATGGAAGAGCTATGCGTGACACTCGCCATCTTTCATTCACAAAGCTACCTGGATACTAGTCACGTTTGTGGTTTTCAAATTTGGTTTTACAATGCCTCAGGATAATTGACTACTTCAAAATTCATTACAGAAAATTCCAATGTTTATGAAATAAAAGGCACTTGCTAATAATGCATGCTCCCCCAGCCCAAAGAGAGGCTAGAGTGCCCAGTTTACCCCATTTTTCAGGGTACGGAGCGCAGGTTCTCTCTGCTGAGCTGTGGATCCGCCCAGCACCCACCACAACGCTGACATTCTATGTGTGCGTGACGGGGGCCAGCACCTCAGCCCACCGCGGGCACCAGTTTTGTCTGTGTCTTTAAGATCAGAGGAGGGAGAAAGTCTCAGAAGCAGGGGAAACGGAAGATGGGCTTGGCCTTTCTGGCCTTCTATCCCTAGAAGTAATTTTTTTCTCCCCAGCTGGCCAAGGATCTGTCCTGAAATCTGGTCCTGATTTCCTAACAAGCTCTGCTTGCCCTTGAATCTGACCCCAAATTCTAATTTTCACACCCTGCTCCGATTAGATGTCCCCTGTGGAGCTGATCTAGCCTCAACTCCAGAGCTCTCCGGCCTCCTTGCCCTGGCTCAGTCTCATTTCATGCTCCCGGGGCTGACATCCGGCCCCTCCCCCCCCCACACCTGTCCTTGGCTCCCTGGTTCTGGGTTTCTCCCGCCTCCGTCCTGACAGCTGCTGCCACTGCTGCCAGTGACCTGCTAAGGAGCAGAGTCTCCTTCCCTCCTGGGCACATCGAGCTGCTTCTTAATCAGACCCAGAGCGCTGGTAGGGGAGAAGCCTATACCCTCCAAGCTGTGCTTTTGGCTTCACCCAGACACTGGAACAGCCCAGCTTGTCCTGCTTGGGCCTGTGGCCTCATGGTCCTGTCCAAAAGTAGACCCAGAATTCTCTGCTCAGGAGGAGGCCACATATGTACGTAATAAGCGATTCAGAATATGGCATCCTATCCAGAATGACCTATTTTGCAAAACCCTTACATTTTTTATTTAAATTGTTTTCCAGTTCTTTTTCATTTTTCTGCTGTGGTACTGGTCCGCGGCTCGGGGGTTGGGGACCACTGCTCTAATATGTCATGTTATAGGCATGCAGGGGTCACTCCTTGTTCTTGTCCCAGAGCCCTGAATGTGCTTCCCTTTTCCACATTTCATAGAATCATTTGGCTTCGGTGTGCAGGATGGATCAGAGGAAGACAAGTCTGGAGAATTAAGAGACTTGAGAAGAGTCACATCAAGAGTCTTGATCAGGGACACTGAGGACACCTATTGTCCCTGAGCATTTGTCATGACTTAGTTGAGCATAAGTAATTTTAGGCAAGAGGCCATCAGAACAGTCTGCCTACTCCCTATCCCCCCAGCACTGAAGTCTTGACTACTATTATCATTATATAGAAAAGATACCACCAGACACAGAGGGAGAGAGCTGGCCTGTTCACTAGAGCTTGTGGTTTGTCACTCACTGGAAAACGAGTCCCTGAAATCTGACCAATCAGATCACTGCCTCTCTCAGAGTAAAATCAATGGAGTTAGCGGGAAACTTTGATTTGAACTCCATCCATCCTCAGTCTAAAAGATGCAGAAAGTTTTAGTCAATTCCCAAGAGCCTTAGGGTTTAAGTGTAATTGAGGCCACTCAATTCCCATTCACTGGCACCTTTCTCTGACTTCCTACATAGGTGATAAAGAGAGATTTAGGCCAAACCTGGGAAGCCAAGGAGGGACATGGTCCAGCAGAGAAAGGAAGTGTTCTAAAGGAGGCAGGAAGGTTTAGGACCTCATTGAGAGGAATATTATTTAACAAGAGCCTCAGAGACATCATGATATAGCAGGACAAAAAATATCCCTGAGACAGCGAGTGACAGCATTTTTAGTTATAATTAAGAGACCTTGGAATCAGAGGTATAAGCATGTTTATCACATAAGACTGTATTATTAACAATAAAATAGAAGGTTTAAATTACTCTCTGCCTCCCCTCCTCTCAATAAAAAAATTAAAAATTACTCTTTGTTTAAACTTCCCAAAATTTTATTTATAAGGAAACTATCAGAGAACGTGAGCTGATGGGAAGAGCACAAGTGACAGCCCAGGAAGAGGGCCAACTCGGTCAGAGTGAGGTAGACATGAGCACGAGGACCAAGGGGACACAGTGCTCACCGCTTGGGCTGCAGGAGTTAAGGAGAAGGAGGAGAGAAAATACATGGCAGAGCTTTAGCACCCTAATCAGTGTGTGACATCTTTCTCTATAGGGTGCAACCTGTGGGCATGCAGTCGAGCTAGCACAGCAGGAGAATCCAGTAGGAAGCAGCAAGACCAGGATGGTACAAAGTAAGGCTCCCTTGTCATCGAGTCCAAATATGGCAAATGGACTTCATCTTTGTACTAATTTTATGATTAGGAGTGGCTTCTTGAAACTGGGTATTGAAAATCTGAGGTCATATCTGGCATCAACAGTAGAGTGTTGCAATTGATTAGTGATGTCTGCCACAGGCCCAGGATTAAAGAGTAGATTCAAATAATGTATGAGAAAGAAATTCTACTCATGACCCAGCCTCCTTTACTAGCATTCTCAATATTGGGGTGAACAGCCCAGGTAACACTAAAGTGAATCTGTCTTTTTCTTTGTCCTGTATGTTATTTCTCCTAGGGATTCCTATGGTGACTGATACATTGTGGCTAAGTAGTGTTCCTGGATCCCTTGGCACTGAAAATCCTACTCTTGATCTCTCAAATTTTATATGCAAATATTTTTGGATGTTGGGACCAAAAATTTTCCTTTGTAGGGTCAGATAAGACTTCCAGAGGCCTTGGTGGTAACTTGGGAAGTAGACTTCCATGAGCAAGAACTGTTCTTAGGCTTCGGCCCACTCTCTCATCCAAAAAAATTATTTCTTGTCCTCTAGTCCAGGACATCACTAATCCAGGATACCACTCGCCCAGGCCAGGAGGGTCTCAGGAGATGTAAGGACTGGAGTTGAAATAATATGAGTCACCGTGGTTGGTTGGCTCAGTGGTAGAGCATCAGCCCAACATGTGGAAGTCCCAGGTTCGATTACCAGTCAGGGCACACAGGAGAAGTGCCCATCTGCTTCTCTACCTCCCCTCCCTTTTCTCTTTCTCTCTCTCACTTCCCCTCCCACAGCCATGGCTCAATTTGTTTGAGCAAAGTTGGCCCTGGGTGCTGAGGATGGCTCCATGGCCTTGCCTCAGGTGCTATAGATAGCTCAAAGCATCCCCTGCTAGGAGGCTTGCTGAGTGGACCCCAGTCAGGGCACATGTGGGAGTCTGTCTCTCTGCCTCCCTGCCTCTTGCTTAATAATAATAATTGATAATAATAATAAATAAATAAAAAAGAAATAACATGAGTCACCTTCATTTAACATATGAGTATATAGAGTGCGGGATATTGACATTATCTTTCAGGATATAATCCTTGCTTTTCCCTCTGACAACCAGAGGCAGATGTTCAGACATCCATGTGAAAAGCTTCTCGGCACAAAAATAGAGTGAGTATTGATTCTCATTTATGGATTCGGGGTCCCCCACCAGGCAATAGGACAAGGAATCTACATGGCAGACTCAACAGCTTCACTGCAGACTGGTCTTTCTCAGAATGACAAGTCATGCCACAGGGCTCATGAGTGAGCACAAATAGAAGAGTTCTCAGTTGCCTTTGGGTCAGAGCTCATTGTATTTCCTCCTTCATAAGAACATCTAAATCAAAACCTTGGTCAAGTGCCAAGTACCAGGTCAGTAGAACTTTGTTTGTTGCAATGTTTGTACTTTGTCATCAAGAAAATAAAACAAACAGAACAAAACTAAATAAAAAGATAATGATTATTTTTTAAGATAAAATCACAAAGTTGAAAGACGACATTATTATTTATGCCTGTATATTAACTTCCTTTCCTGCATAGCATATGTATTTTAAGGGCAGCATTGTATAATTCATTTCTGTATTCCCCCAAAAGCCTTATGCACAGTAGGTATGCTTGATAGAATTGTTAACTTGAAAAGGCAAGTTGCTTTGTTGAGTGTTGGAGGAAGCCCTAAACTTGCATTTGACTTTGTATTGCTGCATTCCCAGGCCCCTGAATAATGTCTGGTGGGAGCTCTAGCAGCATGAGCTATAGGGTGACGAGCAAGCTTTTAACCTATCTGAGCCTCAGCTTCCTTATAAGTAAAATGAGCACAAGCCTGTCCGTGCTATTATGAAATGATATTAACAAACATGCCTTTACTCATTTCTTCCAGGAATGTCCTTTACTCTCTCATTTCGAAACATTGCTTGTTCTCATTGAAGCTTACCTTGACATCCTCTTGTTTCCCAGATAAAAGTGACATTTCCCTCCGCTGGGCTCTGTTAAATCCTATAATTATCCTATCAAAGCACCTACAGCCCTCTGTGACATGTATCTACTTACAAGTCTATCTGCTTCTTCTGAGCAGTAATTTTTAAAGGGTAGGTACTACATCTTACTCATCACCTTAGGCCCAATGCTGAGAGCAACAGAAACTCGATACAGTTTTTGCACGAATAAAGGAATGAATGATGAACAATAATCATCAGCTGAGAGATGGGATCCATTTGGGGTTTCAGAACCCCCACCCCACCCTGGTCAGGGAAAAATGGGCTCGAGTTCAGAAGGAGTTAGATAAAGAGCAGGAAGACTCCTTGGGGTTCAGACACTCTCCAGAATGTTTGTTAATTTCATGAGCAACCCTGGGTCATGCAAGATAATACCATAACAGTGTGCAGAGCAGAAGACAGACCGTATGTCATGAGGGCGTCCAAGAAATGCTGGAGCAGAAGCCCCTTGGGAAGGGGTCAGTCTCAGTGGGTGCCCTGGTGTGTCGGGGGCAGCACTGGTTGAGCAGGTGGGCACCTGGCCCTCCATCCACTGCACAGCTCTTCGGGGGCCCTTTGGAAACACCTTATATTCAAAGATAAGTGGGAACATAGGCCTGGTTCTCAAAAGCAGAAACACATCAGCCTTTTAATTGAGTCCTGAAAGTCCCCAAATTCAAGTGGGGTACAAGGGAGTCACCACTGCCCAACGCTGTCTCGGGAAGGGGAGGGCACAGAGGCAGCGTCCAGTCCTGTCCTCTGGAGCCGGGTCACAGAGGGGCAGATGTTAAGGGGGACAAAGGGCTAAAGGAAGGGGTGGCTCCTGCTCCAACTGTTCTCCTGAACAGCATGTGAGTCAGGCAGTCATTCCAGAGTAAGGGCTGTCTGGCTTTTTAAATTATTTTTAATCTGTGTTAAACCCACAGGGCTAGGTTCTGGTTGTTTCCATCCTATCCTTCTATTGTTTAGAACAATTTTATGGATGTTCGGTTTTTCTACCAAAAAACTGCATTGAGCTAAAGCTTATGAATTGATGAGTTTTGACAGATTTATACACCCAATGATATGGACAGAATTCTCTCCATGCGAAGTCCATATATTGAAGCCCTAACCTCCCAATGTAGTTGCATTCAAAGATAGGGTCACAAGGAGATTAAAGTTAAATGAGGTCAGTGCTGCGGCCCTGGTTTGATGCATTTAGTGTTCTTCTAAGAGAAAGGGACCCCAGAGCTCCCCCTGCCCTGCCATGTGAGCACACAGTGAAAAGGCACCTGTCCACAAGCCAGAAGAGAGCAGAACTGGGTCATACTGGTGCCCAGATCTCAGACTTCTAGCCCCTAGACCTGTGAGAAAATAAACTTCTGGGCCCTGGCGAGTTTGCTCAGTGGTAGAGTGTCAGCCTGGTGTGTGGATGTCCCAGGTTTGATTCCCAGTCAGAGCACACAGGAGATGTGTCCACCTGCTTCTCTACCTCCTGCCCCCATCTCTCTCTTTCTCTCTCTCTTCCCCTCCTGCAACCATGGCTCGAATGGTTAAAGCAGGTTGGCCCCAGGCACAGAGGATGGCTCCATGGCCTCGCCTCAGGCACTAAAATAGCTCAGTTGCCGAACAACAAAGCAGAGGCCTCAAATGGGCAGAGCATCATCTGGTACGGGTTTTGCCAGGTGGATCCTGGTCGGGGCACATGTGGGAGTCTGTCTCTCTGCCCCCCCTCCTCTCACTTAATAAAAACAAAAGAAACTTCTATTGCTTAAGCGAACCACCATATAACACTGTCATGGCAGCCTGAGCTGACTAATACACACATGAAACCACACACAAGGTACAGGACAATTCCACCATCCTCCCAACTCAACTTCTTTCTACAGCAGACTGAAAGCTTGGAGCATCACCTGGGAAAGAGAAGCTGCCATGGGAATAACAGAATCCTCTCCACAAAGGCCTGAAGAGGCTCGGTTTTCTATATCATTATATTGAATTTTAATAAATGCAGAAAGAACCCATTATGCAAGTAAGGCAAAGAATTCATGAGAATTCAACCCAGAGCATCCAAATATGCTGGCCATAGTTGCTAGCTCTGAACAGGTTCTGATCACCTGCAAAAATCTGCCAGATGAAGTTATTCATCATTAACAACAAATTCTTTGAGCACAGAGAATTCCAAAATGTTTTGGATAAGAAAAAAGCATTTGGTATTTTCTGGTCTCTTCCTCCCTCACTTCCCAGGAGTCAAATTCCCTTCTCCTCCTTCTGAAAATGCTTCTTAATCCTTGTCACTCCTCCCAAGAAGGGTCAACAACAGCCCCTAAACCTGAGGGGAAGCAGTTCCCCGCTGTGCCCCCAGGCCTGACATTGTCCAGTGAGAGCCACTGCACAGGAAGTGTTTGTGGAGCAAGTTCCTGATTACATGAAGTGAAAAGGAGGTGACCAAAGGAATGGGGGCCATCTGAAGTCATAGAGCTTGGCATTTAATGCATGTTAAGGCAGCCAAGGATGTCTTCCAGGGAGTTGTCTTTGATTTTTATGAGATCTCCGGGGAGGCAGAGCTGGCAGAACAGAGAACTCATTCTTACAACCGGGAGGAAACGGCCTGATTGCCGTGGCAGTGTGGAGGGCCCTCACTGCCCGGTCTAATCCGCATACTTCCTCCACCTCTCCCCTTCCCTGTGGGCGCCTGACTGTCCAGGTATCATGACTGCTTGTTAGAAGCCGAATGTAGTGTGTGCTCCATCTCTGCTCTGCCCAAGTCGTTGCCATCTGCAGAGCCAAGCGAAACCAGAGTCACTTACATCAGGGACAAAATGGAGTTGGCCGACTCAGGCTCATTACAGGAAAGGAAACTTACCCTTACCTTCCAGAAGTTACAGGCATGAACAGCTCTCCTCAGAAATCAGCAGAGGACACCAGCCAGTCTCCTGAGGCCATGTCTGTTCATACTTTCTCTGGACTTCTCTGTTCTCTGACTCAGCCACCCTGATCCAAATGAAGAAGACTTCTAGGCACCAATCAGCTGGAAAAGTCCCAAACTCCCCCTTTTACTCCATAAACATCCCTTAGTCTGTGAGCAACGTGGAACTCATTGCTCCCATAGCTTTGAGTTCCATGGATTGCAGTCGGACCTCTTGCAATAAACTCATCCTCTGCTCTATTTTACTTGGTGTGCAGTTTGGTTTCTGATGGCTTTCACATTTGCACTTCCCCTGTGGTCTGCTGTGGCCTCCTACTTGGTTTTATTCAAAGTCTCCTTTCCTTCTGTGCCTTCTCTGACCCCATGTCTCACAGCACGCTGCTCCACGACCACCACAGGCTGTCATATTGTTCCCACAGTCTGCCTCTCCTCGAATTTCTCTCTAGACCGCCAGTCCCTGGGGTAAACCTCTCACTTTCTCTTCCCCCACAGAGCAGATGGCAGAGGACAGAGCTGCTGCTTGGGAGGGCCATGGCTTTAGTCCAGACGGCCTTGCATTTAAACTCGACCAGGAGTCCAGGCACAGCTGAGCTGAGTTCCCTGCGCAGAGCCTCACGAGGCTGCGAAGGGGCAGCTGGGCTACGTCCTAGCTTCCTAGCTCGTGTGATTGCTGGCAGAATGCAGTTCCTGGAGGCCGTAGAGCCAATACCTGTTCTACTGCTGACTGTCAATGGGCAACCTTTCACCTCCTACAGCCACCTGCACTCCTCTCACATGGCCTTCTCCAACGTCAAAGCCAGCTAGAGTGTCGCCCTCTCCTCTAATCTCTCATTCTTCAAACCCCTGACTTCCTCTGTCTCTGACCTCTCCACGCAGAGGCAAAGAAAGGGTCATGGGATTAGTCAGGCCCACCTGGGAAGTTTCCCTTTGGGTGATCTCAAAGTCAACTAAGTGGCACCCTTAACTACATCTGTATACAGTCCTTCTGCCATATAACATGACCTTGTCACGAGTGCCGCCCCATCAGACTCGCAGTTTCTGCCCACACTCAAGGGGAAATAATAATACAGTGGAGGATGTCACCAGCAGTCATCTTAAGAGTTCTGCCCACCCCCCCACCCCCACCAACCCATGTTTCCCCCTTTGATGTCAGTTTCCTTGGCTGGAATACGGGGATTAAAAAAATCTATCTACCTCCCAGACTTGTAGTGAAGATTAAATTGAATTAAAAAATATAGAAGAGCCACTGGTGACTGCACGCCTCTTCCCTTCCTGTTTTGTCTGGGCTGCCATCTCATAACCGTTCGCAGGTTATCCAGGGAAAAAACACCAGCTGGACTATATGCCTATGAAGTGTCTCTATGTGACCCCTAGTGACACATGCAGATCTGAAAAAGAAAAAACTAACTAGTAGTATCCAGTAGCCTGATATTTGGAGAGCAGTAATGGCTGAGATCTCCCAGGATTGCCTTTGAGCCAAGTGACAATTTTATAAAGACTGAAATCATAGCTCCTCAGATACAAGATTACTGCTACAAAAGGCTCAAACCATTATTTGTCTTATTAAAACCAAAAGAAAAAAAACAGTAACACTTGTCCATGCCACTTGAGCCTTAATAAATTGGATGCCATGAGAAAGAAAACCCCTGGCGCTGGGCTTTAATAAAGTAGGTGCCATCAGCCCACAGATGAGGATGCTGCTGGCTCCCAGGATACAGCTGCTGTGGGATGAGGCAAAGCTGGTCCTCTGTGGCGCTCTCTCTACGTCAGTCCTTGGCATGGTGTCTACTACTTATACTGACATCCTGCCCAGCTTCCTGGGACCTTCACAGTGGTGTTCTATGTGGGCAAGTTCTCCACCAGACATTAATTCTCCACGAACTTACCACTACTGTGTTGTAGACCTTCAATGCCCTGTTGGGTACCTGACTACTCAGGTACAGAAAGAATAAAGATGCTAGCCAGTGAGAACAGCTGAATATGACAGCCTCTTCTGGTCACATTTGCACTCCATGGAAGCCTTCAGCCCTACCGCCAAAGTAGATGTCCTTCCCTGAGGGCTCGGCTTCCCTAAGCACACAGAATCAGAGCAGCTCCCCCTTGTGGAGAAGAAACGCACTGCTTCCAGAGCTCGTGGTCTAGGGACACCTGGCCAACAGAAAGTCCATCCCATTCCCCCACCCCCTCACCCTAACATGTCAACGTATCATTGCATTTTCTAAAAGGCCCTGGTACAATGGCACCTATAAGACAAGATGGTACCCCTGGGTCAGAGAAATGCAAATAAATAACAGTAAAATGCAATTTTTGAGTATGAATTGGAACCCAAACCATTTTGTACCAGTGGATTTTTACATGAAAGAAAACCTGACTATGGCCTCTAAAGTCTGTACTTTCTAAACACCTGTTCTAGTTAGATAATGAAGAAAAATAAAACACCAGTCTTCTTGCTTTTTTGGCCATTTGTAATGAATTTAGAGACACAAAAATCCAATTAACCCTCTTCAAAGGTTGCATGTCTGTCTCGCTCTGGCAGAGGTTGGGGCCTGGCGCTCTCGGCTACGCTGGACAGCGGCTGGCTGTGCCCAGTGGAAGCACCGAGGCCTTGGCCTCCCTGAAGCCACTTGGGCTGTTCGGGGAATCAGTGTCCCTGGTCGGTGGCTGCAGAAGGCTAAGGCTTAGCCCCTGGAGCTGTGGGCCTCATGGTCTGCTTTGGGGGCTGTGGGTGCAGTCTGGAATCTGTAAGTGACACCCCTATGAACTCGGCAACTACGTTGGGGCTGGGGAAAGAAAGGAAATAAAGGAAAAGAAGGATGACCATCAGGACATTAGATTCACATGGGCTTTGAGGACTGACAAGGCCATCCTAAGCTCTTGGGACATCATGGAGGAAAAGTGGTCACTGATGCCCTGTATCAGCATTTCAGGCCAATGTCAAGGGCAGACAGCCTCCTGGCCAACAGCGTCCACCACACTCTCATTGTGAGATCCTTCCCCCAAAAGAAGTCTCAGCTTCCTGTTGAAAATGTGTGGTTTAGCTGGATCCCTGGCTTCTGCCGTCAATGAGAGGGGAGCAATGATGCCTGACACGCCAGACCCTAAGTATCCTCTGCCCAAAGCCTAGCCCTGAGTTTTCTGCTTGTTCCTTAGTCTGAGGAGCTCCTGATTGGGTTAATGAATGAGCTTCTCAGACCTGAGGTTTCACCAATTAAGACAGCAGCTCATCGCAGCCCCTAAAATGGCCAAACAAGCCATAGCAAATGAAAACAGACTGGCAATGATCAGAAAATGTTTTCTAGGTCAGACCTGTCAGTTTCTCCATTAATCCATTCCATCAGCAGCTGCGGAATGAGGGTCTCAAGAGAGGAGTCCATGCAGGCTCACAAAGCCACGTCCGACTCTGAACTGGGCCTCAACTGGCACCAGTGCTGAAGTAGGGCAGCGTGTCGGCAAAACGTGGGTTCTCAGGGTTCCACACAAGCTGGGAAGGAGGGTGGTGGCCAGTGGTGGAATTCAAATAATTTAACAACCGGTTCTCTGCCCTAATGACCGTTTTAAGTATAAAAAATGATATATCAAAAGGCGGTTTATTGGCCCTGGCCAGTTGGTTCAGTGGTAGAGCGTCGGCCTGGCGTACAGAAGTCCCAGGTTCGATTCCCGGCCAGGGCACACAGGAGAAGCACCCATCTGCTTCTCCACCCCTCCCCCTCCCCTTCCTCTCTGTCTTTCTCTTCCCCTCCCGCAGCCGAGGCTCCATTGGAGCAAAGATGGCCCGGGCGCTGGGGATGGCTCCTTGGCCTCTGCCCCAGGCGCTAGAGTGGCTCTGGTCACAACAGAGCGACGCCCCAGAGGGGCAGAGCATCGCCCCCTGGTGGGCAGAGCATCGCCCCCTGGTGGGCGTGCCAGGTGGATCCCGGTCGGGCGCATGTGGGAGTCTGTCTGTCTCTCCCTGTTTCCAGCTTCAGAAAAAATAATAATAAAAATAAAAATAAAAATAATTAAAAAAGTGGTTTATTATTTCATGCATTTAATACTTAAATAAGAACAATAAAAAAGGTACATAAAGCTAGATTGTTATGAGTTTTAAAATTATAATGAAAAAATATTACATAATATCTGGCAAAAAGCAATAATTGTTATTTCAGATATTTCCATATTGCTTCTTGATTGGCGTCCTCACTTGTGATTTTTTTTCACCTATAGATGGAATGAACATTACTACGGGTACTTAGAATAAGCTGTTGCACAGATGAATTTTATAAGAGTAAGAAATGTAAATTTGTGATTTCTACATTGGGCAGTTGCCCAGGAGCCCACCTTAGAGAGAATCCTAATTACAAGTGCCAGTTTAACAACTGGTTCACTGTACTGAACAAAAAATCAGGTATCGGTTCTGCTGAACCAGTGCGAACCGCTGAATCCCACCAATGGTATTGGCCAGTCCTCTGCTCTCACACCCCTCGACGGGGCGGGGGCTGTAACAAAGTGAGTGTTTCATTTCATTTAACTAAAAATCCCCAGTGAAAAATAGTGACAAGTAAACTAGGAACCATGCTCTCAGGTTACACATTTACTTTGGAAAATATTAGCTAAAACAGGAAAGTGCTTGTATAAGATAATGTTAAGTGAGAGAGCAAGATGCAGATTAGTGTTTGTAACATGTTCATCATAATCATGCAAACAAAAGCAAAAATCCCAGAAACCTACATTTAAGGACAACGGTAGGATAATTATCATTGAAAATTCTTTTTTCTTTACTTTTCTGATAATTCTGAAAAATGATTATATTTTATGTTGTTAAACTATAATGAAATATTTTTAAAAGTAATCCTATGAGAGAGGGTCATTAAAGGTCATTCCATTAAAGGCCCCCACCCGTGGTTTTGCTGAGTACCCAGCCGGCTGCTTCACCATCTCCAGGGAGCTTATTAAACACACAGGTGTCCAGGCCACAGCCCTAGGGATCCTGACTTAGCCAGCCTGGCACTGCGCCCAGAAACCTGCATTTATTAAGGTAAAAGTAAAAAGCTTTCCAGCTCATTCCAAAGTGGAGCCAGAGTTGGAGGTGGTTGTTCTAGAGCAATCTATTCTCTCACTTTGCAGAATAGGGAAACTGAGGCCCCTGAGAGTGGAGTCACACAACAGATGACAGAAAAGAGACCACAGCTCAGGATCCATGCGGTGGAGTACAGTGGACTTTGGGCAATTAGATAGAGAATTCTGGGCTGTGAGGACTCTGTGACCCATCTGTTTCCTGTTACTGTGTGGTGTGCCTTCCACAAGCAGACCTTTCTGGAATAGCCTGACCCTTGAGACTGCTCAAGAATGCTCTTTTGAGTCAACATACTCCTCTTGTAACCTTTCATGAACAGAGGCACTTGGCTGTCTGGATCTGAAATGTGAATATAAAGGAGCTGGACACGGGTTCTGATTCTGTCCCCCTCCCCCAACGGCTGGCATTAAGATGCCTGTGTATGTGGCATTCAGGGCAGAGTGGAACTGCTCATGCTCCTTTGACATGCCAGTTTGGTGTGCATGAATGGCAGGCTGGCCCAGCTTCCGCCAGCCCTCCCCTGGTCTGGGGGCTAACCTTCAGGCTGGGATGGGACAGAAAGGGCAGGAGTGGGGGGGGGGCTGGGGGTGCAGCAGCAGTCTGAGCCGCTCCATCAGGTCTGCTCATGCTCCTGATCACACGCACGCCGTTCAGCCAGGCCCCTCCCAGTGAAGACCCCTCAAAGCTGCCTTCTTCCTTATGTATTTCTCATCAAAGATGAGTCATCAGAAATGATGAGAGTCAAACTGCATTTTCTGCCTCCTGCACCTGGATGGTGCTGCAGCATTAGGAGCCGTGCCTGCCTGTGTCAAGATCAGTGGGTTTGGAGATCAGCACCTGTCCTGGCTGGAGGCTCACTTAAGTCACGTCACAGGAAAAATGGCGGCACTGTTTGTCCCTGTCTATCCCTCTCTCTGACTCTCTCTCTGTCTCTATAAAAATAAAAAATAAAAAGACAGAGGAGGTTTAAGAGGGTGAGTGGAGAGCAGAGGGGGAAGGGTCTCCTAAACAGCCCCCAAGCCAATGGACTTGACTTATACTATAAGCAAGTCAGGGGAAAAGCTAAATATTCGCATTATCTTTCTAATCTCTTTATAGAAATTTGAATTATGCAATTACACAAAGAAGGGTGAAAGAGAATACAAATAAAAAAGTGGGAAGAGGTGAGTCAGACAGTTAATTAATAAACATGTTCATTATATAGCAATATGTTATTTTGGGAATTTTGGGGGGGTTTGGGATACATATCAGCCTTTTAAATTTTATAGTTTCTTGTGATTTCATCCTCTGTGGCTAATTCCATATTTATTAGTTAGTTTTGGGGGTTTTTTTTCCTTAAATAGGGTCTCCCAAATTGTGTAAGCTCAGGCCCCACAAAGCCCAAATCTCTCCTGGCGTAAGTCACCAGCACGTTGAGCTCTGAAGGGAAGAACTGCCCATCACCTGGGGTCTTGGAACGGGAACTGAACGTGTCCCTGAACAAGGCTCAGGAGTGTGAGTGAGTCTGCCATGACTGTGTCAGAATTGCTGAAGCGTGTGCAGGAGAAGGCAGATGTGAATACATGTTGGTGTGAATACGTGGTGGGTGTGAGCACCGCTGCTTGTCGACTCAGCCGCCGTTTCCCACCTCCCTTCCAGACAGAACTCCAAAGACCCTCCGCAGGGCAGCGGGCAAGAAACCCCTCTGCAGACTGAGTGCAGCCCAGACAGGGCACTTCCACTCCCTCGTTTATATCCTGTGTGGTCACAAAGTTTAGTTTCTTCTCTGTGTGTACTTTTATACTCTGTTTTATATGCTTACTGTTTCTGTAAATATTTTTCCCACATAATATTAACTATTTTAAATTTAAGGACAGTTTTCAAAGGTGATAAGCATCCATCATGAGCCTGTATCATTGTTTATGTAACCATCCCCCCAATGTTATTTTTGTTTTTTTGTTTTTGTATTTTTAAATTTAAGGACAGTTTTCAAAGGTGATAAGCATCCATCATGAGCCTGTATCATTGTTTATGTAACCATCCCCCCAATGTTATTTTTGTTTTTTTGTTTTTATATTATTCTGAAGTGAGAAGCAGGGAGGCAGAGAGACAGACTCCCGCATGCGCCCGACTGGGATCCACCCAGCATGCCCACCAGGAGGCAATGCTCTGCCCATCTGGGGCTGTTGCTCCACTGCAACTGGAGCCATTCTAGTGCCTGAGGCAGAGACCATGGAGCCATCCTCAGTGCCCGGGCCAACCTTGTTCCCAGGGAGACTTGGCTGTGGGAGGGGAAGAGAAAGACAGAGAGAAAGGAGAGTGGGAGGAGTGGAGAAGCAGATGGGCGCTTCTTGTGTGTGCCCTGGCCAGGAATCAAACCTGGGACTTCCAGATGCCAAGCCAATGCTCTACCGCTGAGCCAACCCGCCAGAGCCATCCCCCACAGTATTTAACAGTTAAAATGTTGCAATGCACATATGTGTGCACATATCTCTGCCTATATTTCTATTTTCTAAACAAAGACTCCAGCCCATACAATTCCTATTTCACAGGGAGCAGGAGCTCTAAGACCATTGGTTATGGCTACCGGGTCTGCTGTCTCAGAGAGAGACCTGAGCCCAGCTTAGCCATTGTTTAATGAATGACTCTGGGCAAGTACATACCATATTTCTCCATGTATAAGACACTCCCATGTATAAGACACACCATAATTTTGGGGCTCGAATTTTGAAAAAAATATGTATTACACGAAGTTATTGAACTCAAGTTTTATTCATCATAAAACTCATACAACTCCTCATCACTGTCAAAACTCCCATCCATCAGCTTGTTCTCATCTGTGCTGGATGATGAATCACTGTTTCAACAATAAGCACAAAAACAAGTGTGAAAAATCAGGAAATGCAAGTAAAAAAAAATCTACAACCACTGTATAAGATGCACCCAGTTTTTAGACCCCAAATTTTTCAGAAAAAAAGGTGCATCTTATACATGGGGAAATAGAGTAATTGCTCTGAGCCTCGGTTTCCTTATCTGGCAAGAGGGATGAGAGAGGTGTGCAGCTCACAGGGTTGCTGTTAAACTTAGATGAAATGATGCATGTGGTAGCAGAGCTTCTGATACACAAGTAGTATTCAATAAATGATGTAAAAATTATTACAGAATAATAAAATAGTAACAGAACATATATCTTGAGAATTTAAAGCTAAGAGTAGAAAGAGAAAATGTCACCCATATGATATGAACTTTTACACATGTTGACATTTGCTTCAAATTCTTCTGGTTTTTGTTTATTACTCAAATAAAATATGACTACAGTCTCCCTTAAAAATTATATTACAGATAAATATAAAGCCAAAGTATAACTTTCCCATTCTTAGAACAATCACAAATTCAGATATATTTGTTTTTCTAAAATCGTCTTTGTGCCAACAGTTTGTCTTATGACTTTTGAGTCACTCCTGTTGTCACCTATACCCGAAGTGACTCATCCTAGGCTTCGAAAGGGTCAATGACATGGACATGCATGTCAGTCTCCCACTGCCCTTCACTTTCACCAGAGCCTGGTTTTCTTCTCTTGAACAGTCTGTACATTCTAGCACTAAAACCACCATTCTTAGTTTCTTCTCAAAGTCAGTCCTGTCTGCATTCCCTGCTGTAGGGTGAATGGACAGGGAGCAGTGATGGAGGTGTAGCAGAGGACTGCCATCTGCAATGCTGTCAGAGATCTTCCCAGAAAACACTCAGTTTGCTCAATTAACCAAGGTACTGGGCTGGCTAGCAGTCTTCCAGGTTCAGGGGCCTGACATTGCTGGACTCGGATCATTTCATCTCTCACAGCATGAAGTCAACTCACAGGGCCACTTTTTACATTTATGGAGCAAATGTCACTTTCCCAGCTCTGCGCCATTCCCAGGGCTGCCTCTCCCCAAAAGAGATAAGCATGCTAATCCAAACTTAAGGCAGAAGTTGCTTGTGCTTATAAAATTAAACCTGACCAGGTGGTGGTGCGGTAGATAGAGCGTAGGCCTGGGATGCCGAGGACCCAGGTTTGAAACCCTAAGGTTGCCGGCTTGAGTGCAGGCTCACCAGCTTGAGTATGGAGTCACTGGCTTGAGTGTGGAATCATAGACAAGATCCCATGGTTGCTGGCTTGAGCCCAAGGTCACTGGCTTATGAGAACGCAATCAATGAACAATTAAGGTGCTGCAACTATGAGTTGATGCTTCTTATCTCTCTCCCTTCCTGTCTGTCTGTCCCCCACCTTCTCTCTTGCTAATTAATAAATAATATTAAATAAATAAATAAAATTAAGATTAAAAGCTCTTAGAACAGGGATCCCCAAACTACGGCCCGCGGGCCACATGCGGCCCCCTGAGGCCATTTATCCGGCCCCCGCCGCACTTCCAGAAGGGGCACCTGTTTCATTGGTGATCAGTGAGAGGAGCATAGTTCCCATTGAAATATTGGTCAGTTTGTTGATTGAAATTTACTTGTTCTTTTATTTTAAATACTGTATTTGTTCCTGTTTTGTTTTTTTACTTTAAAATAAGATATGTGCAGTGTGCATAGGGATTTGTTCATAGTTTTTTTTTTTATAGTCCGGCCCTCCAACAGTCTGAGGGACAGTGAACTGGCCCCCTGTGTAAAAAGTTTGGGGACCCCTGTCTTAGAACATATTGTCAAGTCTCTTTCCAGGACAGTGCCAACTTAAGATCCCACTGGTTAGACATCAGTGCCCATTTTAATGCACTCAGGCCAACACTGGTCATCACTGAGATAACTTTAGTGAATATGCAGGCCAACATCCATTCTCATGGTCTCAACTGGCATCAAATAACACTGTGACTGCTCCTTACATCTTTGGGGTGTACAAACAGTGCCACGTCAATCAATACCATACACAGTTCTTATGAAGAGGTCGTTCTAGTCTCCATGAGGGTCCACAGTGAGACAGCCAGATGGACCAGCTTCAGAGCTTCATCTGAGAGAGAGGTTACTGGACATTCCTAAAGGTGAATTGGAAAAGGAATTTTTTTTGCCAAGGAAAATACAAAAACATGTCTGATTCTGACGCTAGAGCATTAGGTTCTGATCCCTCCCAAACCTTATGCACATCCTGTGCTTAAGATACTCGAGCACAGAGCTCCATTTGTGAGGACATTTCTGCATCCATAAAGACCTCAGTTATAGCACATAGCTTCTAGTGGCTGTCATCATAAAGAGAATAAATTAGAGCTGGAGAATGGAGTGAAATAGAAGGGACAGTGTTATGGTGAAGACCTTGGGAGAAGGAGAAAAGAGGCTGAAGGAGGCCAACCTAGGCTCAGAGCAGCCCCCAGCTTCCGCTGGGAAGCGAGATTGTTTGTACGGGCTGCTCAAGGGCACGAACAGACTGCTCGTGCGACAAGATCAGGCACAGGGGAGGCAAGAGGTCTGAGTCATCTAATCAAAAAGAAATTAAACATTTAAACTGAAAATCAAAGAGGAAAAGTGATATGGCAACTGTGATAGAGCGAAGTGAATTTCCAGCCATTCTTTCTTCTGAAGCTTCAAGGAATGGGAACATGACATTTCCCAGGATATATAAATTAACCATATAGCAGCAGTTACTGGTCATTTAAAATATATTAAACACAGTCGGTACGTTTAATTGGACTGAGTTGGATTTATTTTCTATTAATGAATGAGGAAGTTTTATAAGGGCTTTCATAGCGTTTTCTGTCACATTGGTTCTGGCAACCCTACTTTAATTATGGCGTTAAGACGCTCCGCCCTGCGTTTCTCTCCAACCATGGGCGTTTCTAGAGAAGGGTCTCCACATGCAGTGAGTGGAGCCAGGGTTGCCATGGCTTTCCTCAGCACGCTGTGGTTCCATGCCTGCAGGGCCCAGGGGGGGCCGTTAGGGACTTCTTCTTGCTTTCTAATCCTCTGATGTGCTCAGTTGCCTCAGTTCATTACTCTTGGCTTCACGTCGGTGTCCTAACACCCTGTCTTGTGTTCCCCTTTCTGTTCACACTCAGACAAATGCCCTCTTGTTTGTAGTCATTTCACACACAGCCCTCCCAACAGAGCACTCCCTGGCACCATGAGCTTTTCTCTGCCCCCGCCTCCTGCCTCACCCACCCCGCTCTCAGTCAGCTTTCCTGTGTGATCCTCTAACCCAAACCACTGAGCACCACGGAGAAAGTCCTGCAGCCATGAGGCAGGTCAAACTGACAGGTCAAATTCATAAGCTTGAACATTAAACTGAAAATGAGTATTTATTCGTTATATGACTTTAGGCAAGTCACTCAACCTGCCAGAGCTTCCGGTTCCTCATCTGTATTGAACAGAAACAATAAAAGCACCTACTGAGGATGTTAAGCTGAGTGCTGGGCACAGAGCTGTGGCTGACGAACACTGAGTGTTATCACTGCTTCACGATGATGATGGTGAAGTAGCCAGGCTGCTCAGTGATATACCATCTCATTTAATCTTCACAATGAGACCCCAGGTGCACAAAGAGGGGCTACTTTATTAAGCAGTGCTGCTTATTCATAAACATAGGACCACAACACCCATTTTCTTTATCCCGTGTCACACTGAGCCCTCAGTGTACATTTTCAAAGGAACAGGAAGTGATTTTCTAAAGTAGCATTTCCTGAGCTCAACACCAGACACTGCTTCCTGCTTTCCTCACACCATCTCATTAAACCCTCACAATACCTCTCTAACCTTCATACAGTTGTTGACTATAAAATAACTTCAGAGAACCCATTCACATCCAATGACAGGTGTGGCCATGAAGGCATGTCACTCTTCCTCTCCAGCCAGGAGAAGCGCTGGGCTCTGTACATCTTGTTGGGAGTGCTGGCACCCCAAGGCTGTGACTCTAGCTCTGTGTTCTCCCTGCATCACTGCCGGTTTGGCTTGCTCTGTGCTACTCCCAACCCCTCAGGTGGGAGCACTATGAGTTCTCAGCAGATGCGGATGTTTCCATGGTAAGACAGTACAATTAGAATGACATTAAAAGTGTGTCCTCAGTGATGCACAAAAAAAGAACTACTGGTGTTTTCTAGTTAATGTATTTTGTTTCATTATTATTCAAATTAACATATAATTTTTGGATGGTGTGTGATAAATATCCCTTAGTGAATAACAGAGATTCCTCACGAGCACCAAATAGAAGAGGTTCATGCACTTGCTTGGGAAGACAGCGCGGGAGCCTAGCTCAGAGCCATGGCTCCTCCCAGCAGACCCGCAGCTTGTCGGTGCAGCTGCTCTCTGGGCCACAGTTGTTCCCAGACAACTCAAGTGGGGTCTTAGTGGACCACTAAGCGGGAGTACTGAAAGTCATGCAGCAAATGTCCACTTGCCTGAGGTACTGAGGAACCCTGTGGAAAAGCACTCTTCCCAGGAAAAGGAGGAGCCAGGGGCCATCGGCTTCCCCATTACCATGCTTTGTTACTGGGTGGAGAACTGGGTCTGGGCATGGCATGGCAGCTGCCCTGCCTCAGGGATTCTCTAGCTTAGCCTTAGCCCCAGGCATGCATGTCTGAAAGTGCCGCCTTGCTAAAATAAAACAAAAAACAAAGACCAAGATGGGTATCCCTATTAGGATAATGTACCACCATGAAGTATTGGAGACAGGCCCCCCCATGTGAACCCAGACTACCATGCAGCTCTGGCGCCCTGAGAGCCCCAGGATGGCGACCCCGAGTGGTGCTGGAAGTGGCAGCAGTGGGTTATGGGAAATGGCAATAGAAATCAGAGGCATGCCTGGCAGAAGTGCCAGTGGCTTAGAGATAGCTGAGGTCTGGACAAGGCAGTGGATTTCACTGGACTTGATGGTACCCCATTGAATGGGATGATGACCGTATGTGACAGATAACTACAGTGGCCGACTGAACTTGCCTGTGAGCACATGTGATGACCCCTAGTTCTCCCAGGAATGGTGTCAGAGCCTACAGGAGGTTGTAGCAAAGGGAAGAAAGAGCCTGGAAAATTCAGCTCATTACTGTAACCATAACGCCATGTTTGGGGGACCAGGTGGGTGTGGCCACCTCAGACCTCAAGGAGCTATGTCACATAGCAGTGCTAATTTTAAAAGTGTGTGCCGCAGGAAGAATTGTAGACCTAAATGTTAAGATCTGAAACTTTTAGAAGAAAACATAAGGGGAAAGCTTCATGACACTGGATTAAGCAACGATTTCCTGGATATAACACCAAAAGGCATTGGCAACAAAAATAAAAGTAAATAATTTGACTGCATCAAAATTAAAAATTGTATATCAGAGGACACAGTTAAGAGAATGAAAAGACAAGTATGAAATGGGAGGAAATATTTGCAAATCATATAGCTAATAAGTGGTTAATATCCAGAATATATAAAAAACTCATAAAACAAAAACAAATAACTCAATTAAAAAATGGGCAAAGGGCCTGACCAGTCAGTGGCACAGTAGATAGAGCATCGGACTGAGATGCAGAGGAACCAGGTTTGAGACCCCAAGGTCGCCAGCTTGACATGGGCTCATCTGGTTTAAGCAAAGCTCACCAGCTTGGACCCAAGGTCGCTGGCTTGAGCAAGGGGTTACTTGGTCTGCTGAAGACCCACGGTCAAGGCACATATGAGAAAGCAATCAATGAACAACTAAGGTGTCACAAAAAAAAACTGATGATTGATGTTTCTCATTTCTCTCCGTTCCTGTCTGTCTATCCCTATCTATCCTTCTCTCTGATTCTCTGTCTCTGTAAAAAAAAAAAAAAAAAAAGGGAGGGGGCAAAGGATGTGAACAGATATTTCAAAGATATATAGGTCAAGCAGCATATACAAAGATGCTCAACATCACTAAGCACTGAGAAAATGCAAACTGCAACTAAATGAATGATCATATCACATTCATCAGGATGGCTACTAAACAACAACGACAACAGAAAATACCAGGTGTCAGTCAGGGTACAGAAAACTGGGGAGCCTTGTACTCTGTTGTTGTGAGAGTAAAATGGTGCAGCCAGCCACTATGGAAAAGCAGTATGGCAGCTCCTCAAAATATTAAAAACAGAATTACAATGTCACCCCGCATACCCACTTCGGGGTATACACCCTCTGAGAACAGAAAGCAGGGTGTTGAAGCAGTATCTGAACCCCAAGCTCACAGCGGCACTACTCACAATAGCACTCCACGCTCCATCAGTGAGTGAGTGGGTAAACCCAATGTGGGGTAGACATACAACGGGGTATTTTCAGCCTTAAAATGGAAGAAAATTCTAACACATGCTACAACATGGATAAACCTTGGGGACATTGTGCCAATAAACTAGCCACAAAAAGACAAATACTGTGTGACACTAATTATGTGAGGTAGCTAGAGTGGTAACACAGAGACAGGGAGCAGCACGGTGGTTGCCTGGGGCTGGGGGGTGCGGACAGAAACAGGGAGTTGTTCAATGTGCAGTTTCACTTTGGGAAGATGAAAAAGTTCTAGAGACTGGTTGTGCAACAACGTGAACATACTTAACACTACTGAACTATACACTTAAAATGGTTAAAATGGTCATTTATACGTCACGTGTATTTTACCACAATTTTAAAAATGTGTGCCAACTTGAGGACATCATTAGAAACTAAACTTTCTTCAGGGCCATCTGATGTCAAAGTAGGGGCATCTGCCCCTTCTCAACCTGTTCATGAACGCCCAGCCTGGACTCCAAAGGTCAGGCAGAGGGAGCGTGGATGGTTTACGAGTACGCCTCAATCTGGGGAGACGGACAATGTTTGGAGACATTTTGGTTGTCATCACTAAGGAGGTACCATAGGCCTCTGCCACTTAGAGGCCAGCGGTGTTGCTAAATACCTTACACTGCACAAGACAGTCTCCCAGGGTGAAGAATGATCTGCTCTGAAATGCCAACTGTGCTGAGGCTGAGAAATCCTGGCTTAGAGCAAGCCCCTTCCTCCCTCAGGGTGATGTTCCCACTGGTGATGGGAAGCAGCTGCATTCTGACAGGCAGGAGAGCATGGGCAATGCCAGACAGGCGGCACTACCCTGCTGTCCTCTGCAGCTCTCGGCTAGGTTGTCACCTACCCCCAAGGAGAGGTCTCTAAAGAATCTTCAGTCTCGTCTGTCCTCAGTGAATATGCCCAACAAGCTATTCTCTTTCCCAACCTTCAGAGAACTGAATCCTGGGAAGAATAAAAGGAAAAAAACTGTCATCTCTGCAATACGTACTGAATCTGTCCTGGATGCATGTGACAAGTTTCCTCATACTCCAGATTGCTTAGTCACATAGTCAGCAGCATCACATGGATGTGGGGGCCCCTGTGGGAAGTCTTTGCCCTAACCTTTCTGCGCATTAGAGAAAACTCTGGATTACTTCTTTTTTATTTTTTATTAAGTGAGAAGTGGGGAGTCAGAGAGATGGGCTCCCACATGCACCCTGACTAGGATCCACCCAGCAAGCCCAGTAAGGGGTGATACTGTGCCCATCTGGGGTATTGCTCCATTGTTCAGCAACTGAGCTCTTCTTAGAGCCTGAGGCAGAGGCCATGGAGCCATCCTCACTTCCCCAGGGCCAACTTGCTCCAATTGAACCATGGCTGTGGAAGTGGAAGAGAGAGATAGAGATAGAAGGCTTGGGGTGTTTCTAAAATACCTTATAATGCACAAGACAGTCTCCCAGGACAAAAAGGGGAGGGATGGAGAAGCAGATGGTCGCTTTTCCTGTGTGCCCTGACCAGGAATTGAACCCAGGATATCCATACGCCATTCTGACGCTCTACCACTGAGCCAACAGGCCAGGGCCCCGGCTTACTTCTGAATGACTGTCCAGAAGGAGGCTGAGCTGAGCTATTTGACCATTTGATCCACAATGGGAAGTATTAGTGTAACCAAAACTAAAAATAAATTTAAAAATTGCTATTTTCTTTGGCTAATATGCAAATTCTCAAATCCAGGAGAATAAATTAGGCAGGCAATTAAATTCCTGCTCTTTGGGGGCTTATGTGTCCATGAAAATTACAGGGCATTGTTTGCATTAGAATAAACTATTTCCCAAATAAGTGACAGCACAGGGCTCAGGGACTCAGAAGTAAGATGCCCCTTTCCTTTCTGCTGTCATGAGCTAACTATAGGTACAGTCATTTACACTAACTTAACATTACAACCCTTTCGATTGCTAGAGATAGAGGGTGAACTGTGGCAATCCCTGATTTTTACAGACAAAGCAGAGGCCCAGAGAGGGACACGATCTTCTAAAGGTCAGCAAGCTAGTAAGTAGGACAGGGCTGTCTACCCTCTGGCTCTGAGGCACATCAGGCCACTGTGTTCTGCTCCATGAGTTCTCTCACTGCTCCACTCGCTGCCAATGCCTGGGCAGTCAGGGCAAGTGATGGAGAGCAGGTGCAGTGTGTGCCACACTGAAGTGCCCAATAGGTCGTTTAGACTCTTGAATTTCCCTACATAAAATACAAGTTCGATCAAGTTAGAAGCAATGCTTTCTCCTTTGTAATATCACTCACTGCTGGGCACACAAATGTTTTTTTCCAACATTGTATTTATGAACATTTCAGACATACAGCATGTTTTAATTACCTTCTATTTACTACATCAGTGAAGGAGAGATTTCCACCGTAGGGCTATCGGACGGCTAAGTACAGGACACCTGACACTGGACAAATGAGATTGGTTGGTCACTTATATTCACAAGCTGGGCAAGGAGGACACCACATGGGGCCACATGGTTGGATTCAGGAAGAGGGTGAGCGAGCAGAAGTTGGGGAGCAGGCTTTGTAGGATCAAGAGAATGAGGTGGCCCTGGCCCCACAGTAGGATGGGACTGACTTGACTGGTAATTCCTCAGACTGGCAGGAAGCTGAAGCCCTTACTCAGGGATAAACAGGCACTCTATCTGGTCCCAAGGAGAGGATGGTCATTAGGTCAGGGGACCTTATCCATGAGAGTAGAGAGGGGAGGGAAAGTTAAGGCCATTCAAGGTCTTCCTGGTTTTACCTGATGTCAAGGCAGCACGTAACATTAAGCCTTACTTTCAAGCCTCAAATCACACGTCAAGTTAAAAGAATTATAATGAATTGTACCTATATGTCCACCACCTAAATTCTAGCACTGCCCCGGCTGGTTGGCACAGTGGTAGAGCGTCAGCCCAGCATGTGGATGGCCCGGGTTTGATTCTCAGTCAGGGCACACAGGAGAAGCTCCCACCTGCTTCTCCACCCTCCCCCTCTCGCTTCTCTCTCTCTCTTGCCCTCCTCAATTGCAGCCATGGCTGAATTGGCCCTGGGAACTGAGGATGGCTCCATGGCCTCTGCCTCAGGTGCTAAGAACTCGGTAGAGCAACGCCTTACATGGGCAGAGCACCGTCCCCTTGTGGGCTTGCCAGGTGGATCCTGGTCAGGGTGCATGAGGGAGTCTGTTTCTGCCTCCCATCCTCTCACCGAATCAAATAAATAAATAAATAAATAAATAAATAAATAAAAGTTCTAGCACTGACACTTCACTATACACGCTATGTCACATAGTCATCCATCTGTCCATCCACTGACCCAACTTGTAAGTTGTATTCAAAGTAAACTACAGACAATACTAAACTTCCTTCTAAATTCTTGGCATGGAAATCATTAAGTTTAATAATTGTGTATACTTTTTAATCTTTTAATGAAAACTGACATATAATGAAATGCACAAGTTTAAGTACACATTCTGAGTTTTGACAAATGTATACACCCGAGTAACCCAAACCCTTATCAAGGTAAAGAGCATTGCCATCATCCAGAGAGTTCCATCCTGACCCCTCCCTGCCAGGCAGCTCCTGCCCGCGGCTCCCTGTGGCAGCACTGCCCTGCTTTCTTCCATTGTAGGTTAGCCTGTTGGCTCCGGAGGATCTATCTGTACAGGGACCCACATAACACGTGCACCATTGTGTGAGGTTCTTTCCATTCAGCACCCTGCCCTCCAGGCTGCCCCACACAGGGTGCCTTCTGTGTGGCTCCTCCTCACTGCTGTGGGGTGCGCACTGGACAGGTGTTCAGTTTGGTTACACATCCTTGGACCAGCGGACACTTTAGCTGCTGGCGCATGTGAGCACCTCTTTCTATAAACATGTTTTCATTTCTTGGGCAAAGGCCCAAGAGGGATTCATAGCATAAAGGGTTGTTCAGTGTCACAAGATACTAAAAGCCTTTTCAAAATGCTGGCTGTGCAATCTCACACTCCCTCCAACAATGCAGAAGAATCCTTGCAGCTCCAGATTCCCACCTCTGTTTGGTGTTTTCAGTGTTGTAATAAGTTGTTTTTGAGTCGAGTTTGAAAGTTGAGGCGAGCCTGTGGAGGAAGGGGAGCCCCGGAAACCCTACCCAGGCCTGTGAAGTTGTGAGACATTCTCCTGGTTAGGTCTAGGGAGGCAATGATCCCATTTTCTTTGACATTTAAGAGCTGTGATGTCCCTGAGAAATGAGCAATCAGAAGCTACTGTGTGGGAAGCCATGGGGAGGTGGGAAGGCACGCTGGATGCAGGGGCCACAGTTATGCCTTCTGACACTTCATTAAGGGCACTTCTGCATCAGCTAAGGATCTTCTGATGCCTTGTGACAGTCCCACTTAGCACTGGTCTGCAGGGCTGGGAGCCTGGACTCCTCAGGGAGTTGAAGAAGGCAGCTCACATACACAGCCTCTTCCCTCCCTTCGACGAGCCTGAGTCGGTAGAAAGCTGGCTCATGCTACCCATTTGTGGCTGTTTTCAAACAGAACTCCTGCCTTCTCATTGCCGATGTTTGATGATCCAGGGCAGGAGATGAAAAGGCAGAGGGACATTGTAAACTTCAGTGCCAATGAAATAACTTCGGTTTAATGCATTCCACAAAAATGAACCAAGGAAAAGCCAGGGGATGGTGACCTGGAAACTGGTGTCTGGAAAGATGAGTGAGAGTCAAGGGAGGCATGACAAGCAGAAGATATTGGGGCTTCTAACGCCAGGTCACAGAGAAGTCAGAAACCCACCGCAGCAAGGCAGGGAGAAGGAGGTCAGGGCTGACTGAAACGTCAGCAGGCGGCTGGAACACAGGCGATAGACCGGGAGATACTGAGGGTAAAACTCCCAGGTGTGTGTGCATCACCAAGGGCAGAGACTGGTGTGTCTTCCCAAGGGCAAGAATCTGGCAGAGCAGCGGGAACCAAAGACCTGCAGCTCTGCTAGTCCCCAGGCCTGAGCAGCTGAGAAGAGTGACATAGACTACTATACAACGGTTGGGACATATATGGTATTTTGTATACATTGATACAGAATAATGTTTACAAAATATATTCTTCTTTTTACCTTTTCCAAGGCTTTAAAAAAGTATGGAAGAGTACAAGGACTAAATATAACAAACATTTATTTTCCCACCAGGTAGAATTGACAATTTTTAAGTTTCTTCACATTTATAAACCTTACAGAACTCTCAGTTTCAGTTCCCTCATCTCCTCCTCTCATAGCCATCATTATGAATTAGATAGATGTGTATACTTCTGGCCATTTAAAAAATAATATCCGTGAACAATAAAGAAGTTCTTCTGCAAGGAATGGTAATAAATGTCTTAGGCTTTGCAAAAAAAAAAAAAAAAAAAAAAAGAGTGACATAATGTGAGGCCAAGCTCCACCCCCCAACCCCCACACACTCCCCTCCCCACCCAGCTGCCTCATTCCCCCAGAGGCAGCAGGCCCCCTTGCTGCGCCCTCCCCCTGGGGATATAGGTGTGAGAAAGGTGAGCTTGGCCAGGGGGTGTGAATGCGGGGAGCCATCTCCTCTCACCTTCTCTCTGCTGTTCTCCATTTCTGCTTCTTTAGTCCTTTCCCTCCAGGAAGGAAAACCATGATCGATGATTGCAACCCCTGGACCCAGCAGGCCCCCACTTAAACCACCACCCAGGCTACCCATGGGGCTCAGAATAAAACCCCAAGTCTCCCCCACCAAAACCCTGAGTGTTCTGACCTTGACCTCCCCAACCCTGTAAAGAGCCTTCTTGGCCCTGTTCACTGCCTCTGGTAATGCGAATTTCTTGAGTAACTGCTAAGTCTCCTCCCCGCCACATCTGCCTCATCCCTTAGACATAGGTGGTTACCCCAACCCTCCCCCACAATCTGTTATCAAGGAGAGTCCTCCTCCTATTTCCTCTCATAGTCCCCGCCCATCTGCAGTTCTGTCTGTATTTGACCATCATTTCACATCCATCCTCACTAGCCTGTACGCCCCACAAGGCAGGGGATGCGCCTGCCTTGGTCACTGCTTTCCCAGGGCCTGGCAGATGCTGGCAGCTGCTCATGGCATGAACGTGTTCATGGAATGGGCAGGGATGTGATCCCTGAGAGCGTGTATAGTGAAGTGTCAGTGCTAGAACATTTATTTATTTATTTATTTATTTATTTATTTATTTATTTATTTGATTCGGTGAGAGGATGGGAGGCAGAAACAGACCTCTGGTTTTCCACAGCACCTCACCTCCCTCAAGAGCTCACAAGCTAGCTCACTGGGACCATCTGTGTCTCAGACTCTTTCTGAGAAGGCAGCCGTCCTTCCACATGGAGGAGCTAGTCGTTTTCCTGGGAGTGGTTGAGTCATCTCATAAGACATAATGCATGCTGCTCCACTGTGACTTTACCGAGTGCAGGGCCAGTCGTCGTGGCCGTCATGGCCATGCACATGCAGGTTCCCACTGGATTTGGGCAGATGGTAAAGGAGCAGTGGAGCCAAAAAGTGATGGGCCATTTCTTTATTCAAGTCTTGCACTGGCCAATGAGCAAACACACAGGAAAAACATTTCCCTTTCACTCATTCAGAGCTGCCAAAGCCCTGACACTTTCCCCGGTTCCACAATCAGGAGAATCTTCTCCGGTTTCTCCTAGAATCAAAGGCCCCACCAGTCTCAGCAGAGCTCACAAAAGCCCCTCAGCTCTGGTTCCCCATCTGCACACCTTCTTCCTTCTCTGCCAACATGGCTTCTTTCTCAGCACTCTGCATTCTCTCCACTCTCTCTGCTAACATGGCTTCTCTCTGCCTCTTCTCCTCTCTCTTTTCTAAACTTTCTGGTGGAAAACCTCTCCTCCAGCACATATTAGCAAAACAATGGCCCTTCCCAAGCAGGAAGGTAATTTGCAGTTTCACAGACCACACATACCTGGTGCTGCCCAGCACCATTTTGTAACAATAAAAGTGAGCAAACTCAAAAAATACAAATTTTACAAACTCATTTGCCCAACACTGAGGAATGTGAAAGGTCCACATGCTAAATTACATGCTTTCCTGGCCCCTCTGGAGGGAGGCTTCCCAGAGCGCGGCAGGTGCAGAGAGGAGTGCGTGGTTTGATCTTTGCTGCGGTTGAACAGGAGCATCTGTATTCCAGCTTGTCAGTACAGACTTCAGAAGATCAAACGCTCTACCTTTAGAAGAGTCCCCCATATTACAATGGCATTGACAGAGTGACAGCTTCCACAGCTGTCAGGTTAGTATAAACAGCCTGAGACACAGCACCAGGCGACTGCACCTGAGCACACAGCCTCAGGGCCTGGTGGGGAAGGACATTCAGGAACGGAAGCCCAGCAGCTGCAGGCTTGTGGGTGCTCTGTTACAGAACTGTGGTGCCTGAGGGCCTCTCCACTGATACATTTTGTGTGAATTTGCTTAAGTCACCAATGCCTGGAAATCAAAGCAAGTTAGATGCAGTGAGGCCGTCCTTGCCAGGAGAACCAGCTTGAGCTCAGATGTGTTCCAGCCTCACGTCAGAGTCACCTAAGGCACTTCCAACACCCTGCAGCCCAGGATGAAGCCCAGACCACTTCCATCAGAATCTTCAGGATGAGCTCACACACTCCTGCTTTTTAAAGCTGCTCAGGCCATTGCAATGGAAAGCCGAGTCTGAACACCTCTGTTTAAGAGTGTTACAATTCAAAAGAGTGGCCTGAATCAGCCAGGCATTTCATGACTCCAAACATAAATCAAGGCCCGTGCAGACAGTTAATGATGCAAAAGGGGAGAGAGAAATGATAACAGAGGAGCAACTGAGAGCACCACCCAAGCTCAGACTTCTTAGTCACACCCTGGCTCTACTACCCACCAACTGTGGGACTCTAGGCAACTTGCTTAAGCCCTCTGTGCTATATTTCTGCCTGTTTCAAAGCAAAAGTGCAGTCCCCAAGTATTCCTGTATCTGCCCCACATCATGCATGAAGGAAGGGCAGGAACTGGTGAGAGGCTGCCCAGGAGTTTAATGAGCCCTCACAGGCTCAAATCCCTAAGAACAAAAATCAGGACCTATGGATGAGAAGTTCAAGTACCCTCCGGGGCACTACCTGGTAAATCAGAGACACGGGGTTTTGTGTCGGGATTAAGGTGCTGATTGGAACAGAATTATTGCTTGCCCTGAAGTGCAGGGGGAGCCAGAGACAAAGAAAGTATGTGAGGCTAGAAGATAGGGTGTCATTTTGAAACGCATCCAGTTGTGTCATCTATACACAGGAGGCCAGCAGAGATGTTCCTCTGCCTTCCTTCCCTATCTCTGAATAGTTCTCTATATGGTAAATACAGTGAGTCCTAACTCTACAATTCATGTGATTGTAAATCTCTACATGGCCACTGAGATTCTATTAAGTTGGTCCTCTGGCAACCAGGACACAAAGGCAAATACAGAATAGCCCTCTGGAGCAGGCACACAGCTCGGAGCCCATGGGCAGGGCCCAAGGGGAGGTGAGGAGCTCCCCTATGTCTCTGTGCCCAGGGGCTTGTGCAGCCCTGGCCACTGCGGAAAGGGAGTCTGTGCAGACTCTGATTTCCTGGCTGTGTTCTTCACCCGGAGAAACTTCTAACCCTTGAACACAAAGTGGAGAAGAAAGTGACTCCAATGAAAGAGGGGTGCTCGCGGACTAAGTGTGAGTGCATGCGTGTGTGCATGCCTGCACGCAGACTGGAGGTGGCTGGGTGTGAGCGGTGTAAGCAGCCAGCCCCAGCTTTTCCCACACACTCACAGGTGCACAAGACGAAAAAGAAGAGGCTGGCTGTAAGACGCAAGGAAGGGGACCCTGCACGGACCTGAGCTGAACCCCAGCTGGCGCCTGCAGCGGTTTAGAGCCCGAGGTGCAATCTCTCATCTGTGAACTGAATACGTGGTAATAGTCCCCACCTCCTCAGATGGCTGAAGAGATTGAGTAACATGATACTTGTTAAGGAACTCAGCATCATGACCGATATCCAATCAAACACAGGTTTTATGTTCTTCCCAGTGACTTGACAATTTAATTTTTTCACAGCCATTATATTGTTTGGTCTTGATTATGCAGGCAAGTGGGTGATATTAGTCATTTCTAATATGCAGGTGAAAACCCTGAGGCTCAGAGGTGAGGGACTGAGTGTGGAGTAAGGACACAAACCCAGCTCTCTGCTCAGCAGTGAAACTGTTTCCCTGCCTCCTTCTTTTCCCAACTTCTCCTGTACTTTCCCAGCGGCCCCCTCAGCGGGATTCAACTATGGAAGGAGTCACCATTCTAAGACCTTTGTTCCCATTGGGACTTTGGGAAAAAGACTGATTTCAGATCCTTTTGTCCCAACAAGAGTTATTGTAAGGGGGCCCTGTCCAGTTGGCTCAGTGGTAGACATTGGCCCGGTTTGTGGAAGTCCTGGGTTTAATTTTTAGTCAGGGCACATAGGACACGTGACCATCTGTTTCTCCACCCCCACCCCATCCCGGCTCTCTCTTCCCCTCCTGCAGCCATGATTCAAATGGTTTGAGCAAGTTGACCCTGGGTGCTAAGGATAGCTCCATGGCCTCACCTCAGGCACTAAAATAGCTTGGTTTCCGAGCAATGGAGCAGCAGCCCAGATGGGCAGAACATCACCTGGTAGGGGGCTTGCTGGGTGATCCTGGTTGGGGTGCATGTGGGTGTCTGTCTCTCTGCCTCCCTGCCTCTCAATAAAAAAAGAAAAAGAATAAAGAAATAGCATAAGAGAAAGAGAGGATGATGTTCATTGTAGGAAATGATTTACTTTCTGACTCGTTCCCAAATATTGGATTCTCCTGTGTGCCACCAGGATTACCAAAGGCCTACAAAGCAGGTCTGTGAGTAGCTGTAGACCTCTGGTCCCGTATTATCTCTTGCTCTTCCTTTTGGTGGCAGCACTGAAGTTTTCTCTGGAGACCACGCTCTTTCCTGTTCCTCACCATGTGACGCATAAGGAGTTGATGTTGCCTTAGCACTGAAGGGTCACGTGAACCAGGCCTGGCCAATCAGAACATCACCTGTCCTTAGCTGCGGTGACTTGCTGATGAATGGGTGTTTGATTCAGTCGAAGAGAATCATTCACAATGACATGTCTGCTGAGCTTGCTCAGAGGGAAGTACAAGCATCTGTCTCTCCCACTGGACATCAACCTGGGAGGATGTAGACATTATTGGGGTTGCTGGTGGAGGCCACAGGGAGCTGGACCATGTAGCACAAGGAGGAGGAAAGAGCCACAACACAGAGAGCCACCGGGTGCAGATGGCCTCATTCAAAGTCCTAGACCCATCTGCCTGGACTAGCCCTATCGCAAAGCTTTTGAGCCAATATTTTCCTATATATTATGTATGCATAAATTTTTCCAGATTAAGTTGGATTTTCTGACACTTGAAACCAGAAACTCTTATCTGTTGAACTTATTATCTTCACTTTGCAAATGAGGAAACGAAGGCTCCAACAAAATGAGCAATGAAATTTCTTTAGGCTGAAAGGAAGTGACCTCAGATGGTAACTCGAATCTACATAATTAAACAGAGAGCACAGGTAAATGTATTTATAAAAATCAGTCTAAACCCATAGTTCCTCCTTTCTTTTGACAGCTGATTTAAAAGAAACTGTATAAGATAATATATATAATGTAATTTTGGCCCCATAGCACACAGAAATGTTGTATATGTGCAACACACTTGCCAGGGACAGCACAAAGGGGGGACAGAGCTGTACTGGGCCAAGGGGACCATCAGGGATGGTAAAGCAATGCTTACAGCAATGCACACTTGATTTATAATATTATTAGATGCAATATGCATAACAATAACACCACAACAAAGGGGAAAGAAGATAATAGAGCTTTATAGGAGTAGCATTTATATACATCACTGGTATTATGCTAATATAAATTTGAAGTAGATCCTCTTAAGTTAAGACATATATAGTAAACCCTAGAAAAATTACTAAAACCATATATAAAAATATAGTAAAAAAAACATTAAATACATTTAAAATACTAATTTTAATTTATAATGTGGGAGAGAGAAGACCTTAAACCTTGAAAGCAGATAGGAATAGCATCAATTTTAAGTTTCAGGGAGTTGGTTTTAGATAGGAAGAGGCTGAGGCTCCTGTTAACAAGGCTGAGTTTCTCCTAAGAAAGCAGGATTCGAAGGGCTTTTATGTTTTCAAAGTTTCTTCAAATAGTAGGATTTTATCTTGTGCTACAAAACAGTCTTATTTTTATGTACAAAATGCCAAGTGAGACGCTGACTTACAGATATTATCACATAATTTAGTAAACATGGTTTTATTTATATTGTACATTATTTAATTATATTTATGTACAATATAAAAGTTAAATATGCAGAAGGGAGATGCCTCATTTATCTAGTAATTGGTGTGATCGTTTGAACCTGTCCAATCTTTGAGAGATTTTAGATTTATTGGATGATAGTATCTTTCTCTCCTATAATTAGATTATTTAACACTTTGGCATTAGCAGGAAGTTCCTAGTACTAAGGACAATAATGAAAGTTAAGTGTCTACTTTGATACTGCTTCTAATACACATTCATATTTTTGGAAGATTGAGAACGGCATAATTAGCAGACAGTACTTAGTATGGAAAAGTGACTACTGACTTCTGTGTTGGACAAATTTTAAAAAGCAATGATTGTTTCTCTTATAACCATAGAGGCAAATGTATCACTTTTCTAAAAATCTAATTGTTTAGGGAAAAAAGCTAAAAGCAATATAGAGGAACTACATACAGAAGATTAACACAAAAATCAAATAAGACTTAAAAGATTTGGTAGATGAAATGAGGTCCTGGGTAGGAAGTCACTATGTTGTAAAGATGTTAATTCTCTTCATATTATTTTATAATTTTAATGTAATCCCCCCAAAATCCCAAGATAATAGGATGTGGGGGAACATTTAAATATGATTTTGAGACCCATATATAAAAATAAATCAGTGAGAGTAACCAAAAAATGTTTGCAAAATAAGAGTGAAGTTGGGCTTGTACTGCAAGATAATAGAATATGTTAAGGCGTTACAGTTACTAAAGTAGTATAATTCTAATATAAGCTGAGAACAGCCAGATATTCATGTTAAATAATAGAAAACTCCAATTGGCCCAAGCATAGTATTAACATAGATAAAAATGCTATGGATCAATGGGGGAAGCTTTTTCCTTTATAATAAGTAGTGTTAGGATTTGCCTACATTTTTTAAAAAATTGGATCTTTGTTTCATATTATGCACCAAAATTTGAATTAGTTTTGTAAATAAAATTAAAGAATTAATTTAAAAAATAGAATTATGAAAGAACTAGAGCTGAGTATAGTTGAGTATCTGTCCTCTCTCTGAAAAAATACTTCCTAAGCATAAAAGCAAAGGAAGAATTCAGAAAAAAAAAAGATTCATGTGTTAAATTCAAAAAATCTCCAACATGTTGAAAATTTTGGAAATAGAAAAAGAAATCTGTAGCATTTGCAACACAGGATTAATATTTTAAATCTATTTCTGTAAATCAGTAAGTATAAAGGCAACGCCCTGCAGGAAAACAGAGCAGACGTAAAGGGCTGTTCTCAGAAGAAGCAACACAAGTGGCCAGGGTAAAAAAAGTTCAAGCTCACTCTAATAAAAAAAAAAGAAGAAAAAAAAAAAAAGAAAACGATTACATTTATTTTGCTTATTAACTAGTAGGATTTTTCATTGGAAATTACAGAAAACGTGATACCATGTTGCTCAGAAGTTCAGAGCATTTATCGTCTCGTACAAGAGTCTGGCCTGCAGTTGGTCCCAGTGGTCATTTGGTGGCTCACAGTGCTGTCAACACCCACTCCCCACCCTCCACTCTGTCGTCCTCTGCACACTCTCTTGTCCTCCATGCCCCGTCATGGTCACTCCATGGGCGCAACAACTCCGGTTTCTAGATCTCCCCTTCCCCTTCAGGAACTGGGAAAATGGATGGTTTTCCCTTCTGTGTCTCTTTTACATCCAAGAGGACCCTGTTTCCTAGAAGTCCCCAAGGACAGATCCCTTTAGGTTCTCGTAGTCAGAACTGTCATGTGCTCATGACTAACCAGGTCACTGAAAAGGGAGACGGCATTACACACAGGCTTAGACTAGCTAAGCTGCCATCTGCCGAGTCTGAATTAAATCTTGTAAGCTAGTGGTGGGATATAAAGCGATACAAACCTCCCAGGTAAAACATACATCAAAAGCATTAGAACTCATACATAAACTCATTAACCACCATTTCTCATTCTTCCTGAAGAAGTACTCTTGGATGGGCTCACAGATGCAGCCAGAGGGCTGTTCATCACTGAGCTGTTCATGAAAATGAAAAAAAAAAAAAATCAGAAACAAGCCACACATACAAAACTTAAGAGGCTGGTTAAATAACTAAGGACATCTTTACAAGGTGAATACTATGGAACCATCAAAATTATGTTTTATATACAACTGTTTGTATGAACATATGTCAAATGGGGACATAATGCTAAAATATCCCATCTTTTAAAAACATATGTGAAATCCTGGAAGGATATATAGCAATATCTTAATAGTGACCTATGAGTGGTGTGATTATAGTAAATTTAATTTTTTCTACTATTTTGGGGGTATTTTCAAACATTTTCTGTGTAGCTGTTATTTTATGACTAAAATGAGGATAATATTGAATTTTTTCATATTCTTTCTTTCCTTTTACAACTGAGATGAAGGACTTGATGACTGCACTACGCTGGTCCAGGATGTCTACCTCAGTAAAGTGAAGCGTGCTCAGCTCCGCAGCCTCGTTCCTGGTGCCAGGAGCCCATGTGGGTGAGAATTCCAGCAGGACTCACTGTGGACAGGCACAGGGAGGACCCCGGCCCTTCTGAGCCTGGGGGGACCATTGCCTCTTTCTCTTCAGTTCTTAAAATAAAATGGGAAAGTGGCTTCACATTGTTTTTAGTGGAAATTTAAATAGGTGCATATACTTGTTCTGAGAACCAGCTGGTAACCATGGACAGGAGCTGAGGGAAAGAAATCTATACAGGTATCTAGCAACTTCATCAGTAACTGGTACAAATCACCACCCTTCTTTCTCCCTCCTTTCTGTGTGAAGTTTGGAACCAGAATTCCAAGTAACTGCCCAATCTCTCCATTTGGAAGTTTCAGTAACAACTGTAATGAGATCTCAAAGCTACTGCAATTACTCGGTGCTGCCTTGCTAAATTCTTTGCACATTTTATCACATTTAATTCATATGGGGAGGTGATGATGTTTTATGCTCTTTTCATTGAAGAGGAAGCGGCAAATTTTTAAGGTCATGGCGCTAGGAAGTAGCAGAGGCCAGAATATGTCCTTATCTGTCAGGCTCTGAGGCTGGAGCTGTCTACCTCTTTAAATCTAGGGAGAAGGGTTTAGTGTCACGGTATGTAGCTGAAGAGCAAGGTGCAGGAAGGTGCAATATCTGTGTCCTGTATACTCCCCAGAAAGTGTGCACTGGATGCGAGCTGTTGGGAGGGGCGTCATGTGCATGCATGTGTGTGCACGCATGTTTGTAAGAGCACCGGGCCTGTTTCATTTGGGTGAAGCACACAGCGTTTCACTTGGCCTTGGATCTTAGAAGGAGAAGCAAATTAATTGCAGCTACAATCCTCAAACACCATGGAAAGTCTTCTCATTTTTAATCTCCAGGTTTATAACCCTTTGACCTTGGTTCATGAAGTTGTAAGACTGTTACCCTATAGTCAATGATTTCCCCATGTGCTCCTGTTAACACACACATATTCTTACACACTCACTCATACACCAGGACTTGTCACTTAAAATCATTTGGGTCCAAGAGGGCTGAATGTATAAGCCTTCACGAGGTCTGGACATGGGTGAGCTGTCTGCTCTCCTGGGCCCTGCCTGATGGTACAATGTCCTTCTGTGTTTTTCATTTTCAATGTCAAACCCAGGGGTAACTTAACCATGAACGTCACCAGGGTGGCCATTCATGCAGCCCCATTTCTACAATACCCGCTATAAGACAGAAACAGAGGAAACAGAAATGATGTAACACTGGCCTATTATTTTTCATCTCTCTCTGGCTCTCTATATATTAAGATACACACACACACACACACACACACACATACAGTGTGTATACCTGCACATGGACATGTTCCTATAGCCTCACATATTATATAACAATACACACAGGGTGTGGCAAAAATAAGTTTACCGTTGTGAATGTACAAAACAAAGTTTATTCTAGTATTATTACTTATTGCATTATTTTCCATATGAACAACTGTAAACCTACTTGCCCCACTCTACATGACCTTTATACCTAGTACACATCTCTGAACATCTGAGTTTCTTTGCACGACTATTACCTTAGTGTTCTGTAACTATGACTTACAGCAATGTCTTTCCGGATTCCCTGAAAAATTCTTTAGATTGGTCCAGGTAGCATTCATAGTGGGCTATGATAAACCTTTGTATCTTAGGATGGAAGGATTATCATTCATTGTCTCATAATGACAATTTAGGGCATAAATCTTCTCCTAATTTTTTTTTCTTTTACAAGGACAGAGAGAGAGTCAGAGAGAGGGATAGATAGGGACAGACAGACAGGAATGGAGAGAGATGAGAAGCATCAATTATCGGTTTTTCGTTGGGACACCTTAGTTGTTCATTGATTGCTTTCTCATATGTGCCTTGACCGTGGCCTTCAGCAGACCAGATAACCCCTTGCTGGAGCCAGCAACCTTGGGTCCAAGCTGGTGAGCTTTTTTTTTTTTTTTTTTTGCTCAAGCCAGACGAGCCCGCACTGGCAACCTTGGGGTCTCGAACCTGGGTCCTTTCGCATCCCAGTCTGATGCTCTATCCCCTGCGCCACCACTTGGTCAGGCTAGGGCATAAATCTTAATTATCACCTCTTGTACTACAGAACAGCTTGCTCTAGCCATGGTCAGACGTCCACAGCACTCCCGGCACTGCCAGGGCCAGCTCTGCTCTACGGGGGTTTCCACTGTCAAGAAGCAACTGTTGGCCCTGGCCAGTTGGCTCAGTGGTAGAGCGTCAGCCTGGCATGCAGGAGTCTCAGGTTTGATTCCCAGCCAGGGCACACAGGAGAAGCACCCATCTGCTTCTCCACCCCTCCCCCTCTCCTTCCTCTCTGTCTCTCTCTTCCCCTCCCGCAGCCAAGGCTCCATTGGAGCAAAGTTTGCCCGGGCGCTGAGGATGGCTCCATGGCCTCTGCCTCAGGAACTAGAATGGCTCTGGTTGCAACAGAGCGACGCCCCAGAAGGGAAGAGCATCACCCCCTGGTGGGCATGATGGGTGGATCCCAGTCGGGTGTATGCGGGAGTCTGTCTGCCTCCCCGTTTCCAACTTCAGAAAAGTACAAAAAAAAAAAAAAAAAGAAGAAGCAACTGTCTGCCATTGCTATTACACAGTTCCCTTTCAGTCCTGAAGGCCCATGACATATGTTAAGAGCAATTGTATTATCCTCTTTGTACCACAGCATCAGTTTTTTTTATTTAAAAAGTTCATAAAAGGCAGTTCAATAAAGAGGAAAAGTAATAAATGTGAGAAAATGTTCAAAATATGTAAATCAAAAGAAAACTGAAATACCACTTCCATCTTTCAAGTTGGTAAGTCTTTTTAAATGATGACACCACAGTTAGCAATGTGAGTGGAAACCGGAATTCACCCGACAGGAGTATAAATTGGTCTATGTGGAGGCTTTCACAAGATGCAATCAATGAAAGCCCTAAAGGTGGGGCATATCCTATGATTCAAAACTGCATCTAGAAGTTTTTTAAAAAGACAAGTATAGCAATATGTACATATATGCTTCAAGATCTTTATCAAAATATCATTTAGAATATTTAAACGATAGTAATACATTTCAAACAATTGATAAAGTTTTTGACACCACAGAGCTGTTCGTTAGAATAATCTTCACTGGTATGGAAATAGAATACTTCACTCAGTGCCTGAAAGGGGGCTACACAATATTCTGCATATTAACACCCTATTTGATTTTATAAAATAATGTGTGCTCACATGTATATGTTAAAGAGAGTGAAGGGGACAGAGAAACAATGGAAGAACAGATAGATGTCAGAATATTACGCCCTCCATCTAGTGGTATTAGAAGTAATTTAAGAATTGGCCGGGAAAAGCAATACAGTCAAAAACGTTATTTTGTGGCACAGTTTTCTGTGTTAAAATAACCAATTATGCTGTGAATCAGTGACTTCACTGATTCAGTCAATACCTGTAGAAAGCCGATATTTAATTTCCTGCAACTGTAAATCCAATACAGGCTCACACAAGTCCTGACGTCAGGGTCTCAGCAAATAATGGTCTCTAAGACTGGACAGCATCCTCTCTGAAGCCCTTTTTATTAATGAAAAGCTACCTTGTAATGAAAACTTAATATATCCTGAGCTTAGTGCACATTTGTATATAAATTCTACTATCCTTTCACTAACCCTATAAGCTAGGTACAATTAATTTCCTTATTACTGAACGCCCCAAATCTGAGGGAGGGCAGGAGGCCTGCCCAGGCTACACAGCCGGGCACTAAGGAACTGGCATCCGGCTCTGTGGCTCCACACCTTCGGACATGATGTCTCTGTAACGCTGTCCTCCCACCCACAGGTCTCCAATCAGAGCTCAGGGCACCTCCAGGGCAATCAGCTCAGGAGCCCTTCCACTCTGTTACTCTTCCTCTGTTCTTCTGGCCCACTGAAAGCCAACTGAATACTATAGATTATCTGGTAAATATCTAGTGAACAAAGAAGAAAAGGGACACACTCACCAAAAAATCTTTAGGTATGTCTTTATAAGAACATGTCTGAAATCGGAAAAAGGCCCAGTGAAGCTAATAAATACCATTATTTTCATACGTTATAGCAAAGCAACTATTGGTTTATATTTAGATGTTGCCTAAAGAGTCTCAGCAGAGAAATTAGTATGAAACACATTTGCTTCCTAAATACAAAGTTTAACTCACAAAATATGGCTGAAACAAAGACGGGACAGGGAACTAAACCTGACAGTAAAGATCTCTGAGGTCAGTCGGAAGCAGAGGGCACCGGAGGGTTGGTCAGACTGTCCAGCAGTCTGGAGGAGGGTGCCTGAGGCTGAACGCTTTGCTCTTCGATTTGTGGGCTTGGCCTGCATGAGATGGTATTAACCTCAGCAGGACAAACACTGACCTGCAGGCAGCCTCCAGAGGCAATGCATGTCACCAGGAGGAAGGCGAAAGCACACTAGACCTAGAGATAGCCTGGAGAGGCCAGGAGGAAAGACGGGAATGCTGATTGTTCTCGGTGGTGTGCCCTGCAGTATTCGTACAACTGGATCCTGCCCCAGGACCTGGTCTGATATGACACAGGAGGAGCAGCCTTGCTGTCACCAGGCATGTGCCCCTGGCCGACCAATAACTGTTCTCTTTCCTGAGGTTCAGTTGTGCTGGGCTTGCACCACAACCATCGGTCTACAGGTAAAAAGGCCCTGGGTCCTAGTTCTTCTCTGAACAGCCCACTGGTCAGGGTTAGTTAGCCCAAAGGTGGGAGTTGGATTGGGAATCAGATTTCTGATCAAATTCAGTGGGCCCGCAGGCTTGGAAACCTGCTCTGGCCTGGAACTGCTGTGCAAAAACCCTTTCTCTTCGCTTTGCCTTTTACACCAGCACCTCATACCACTAGGGGAGAAATCAGTGTCAGACATGGACTATCGTCCATTACCTTATGATCAGCTAAAGACAAATTGTAAGCTGGGATGACAATTTTCCAGCTCCTGCGCAAATCCACCATCTGCAGGGGAGCAAATGTAGCAGCTTGATGACAGGGTTGGCAAGGATAGGAACTGATAACTGATGCTCTGTGTCCATCCCTAACAAATGGATTAGGGATGGATGCCCAAACAGCAACAGTTATACAATATTTATAAAAGAACCAGCAAATGACCCTTTCCTGACATAGCTTGCCACAACCACTCATATGGATCATTCCAAAAATCACTTTAATTTAACGTTTGGTTTCTTCTTAGATGCTGTTTGGGTAATTTGCATTTTAGAACTGTGATGAGTGCCTTCCACACTCTAAGATAGATTTATGTGTGTATGTCTGTGGTTGCTGTCATAAATAATGCTGTGTTAATCTTTCTCGCTTTAAAAACATTTTACTATGCTATTAATCAACATGGCCCAAGGAGGCAATTTGTATTATACTGAATAAAACCAGAATGAGATTTAACGAACTTCAATACACTTTATATGGATTGTGAAAGAGCTATAAAATCAGTATTCTATAAGACTTCTGTAGAATTGATTTTCAGTTAGCCTGAACAATAGAAGAAAAATACAGGTGCTCTCCTCAGAATGCAAAAGTTCAACCACGTAACAAGTTAAACTCTAATTAACCTCAGCAAGATGTTTAATCTCTCCAAGACCTAGTTTTTCATCTGTAAAATGAGAATAATAGCTGTTACTGCACGAAGATTAAATTTTCAAAAGGGACATATTAAGCTCTTCTTAAATGCTCACCATCAGGTCACCATTGTTATTACTGCCATTTTCCATTTCACCATATGTACTTACGCACAACACGGAGAAAGAGGGAATGGTGTAGTATGGGAACTCAGTGGGGGGGAGGCTTGGGACAGTAAGATAAGGCCCATGATCTACAGGTGGACTGATGGGTCTTGTGACCACATACTGTCCATCTTGTCTCAGAGAGGTGTTCTGTGATCTGGAGAAAGTCAAGGTCTTCCTATCACACTCACATTTCTCTACCTGAAAACATGCCTCTCTATCTGGTAGGATACATTGGTTGGCATTGGGAAGTCAGAGGAGTGTCTGAGTTGGGCCCTCTACCCACTATCTGTTCATACCTCTGAATGAAGGATGTCTTGAATGTATTCTTTTCACTGGGTAAAAATGGAGAGTAGAGTTTACTCTGGGAAATACAATTTATAAACAGGCACCCTAGTCCCTTGAGACTCTGCCTCTGTGTTGTGATTCAGGTTACTTCCCCTTCAAGAAAAACCTTGTTGCTCCCAGATGTAGATTCTCACAGACTTTTTTATCTGCCATTTATTCATCTACCATCTTATTGAGATTTTTCTTTATGTGCAGTAGAGAACTAATAGTTTGACCTATCGACTTACAGTGATCAAACAACAGTGTCAAGGATCCTTTGAGGCAGCAGGGGAAGCTCCATTACCCTATTCTCACTAGATGGCTGGGGGTGCCCCCTCTCAGAATCTGCATCCCGATCCTGCCTCTAACCACATGCAGCTCTGTGTGGATGTCCGGCCCCAGGTCTTGCATCCTTCCATCCTGTGAGGTCAAATGATTCAGCATTCTTGCAAGGTAGGCTTTTTCACCCCCTAAGTAGAATGTGCAGGTGGGTACAGCACTCACGTATTGGGAATTGACAGTTTCTTGTAGGCAAAGCTTTGAAGGCCTGCTGGTCACATGCTGTGGCCAACTGCAGTGGCTGAATAGAGGGGAGTTGTCTATAGCTTCCTCCCTCCAGATTTGTGGTGATGCCAGTCCCACACACGGAGATTAGGGCCGTCCTGAGAGATGGGACAGGGTGCTGACATGAAAAGGACACAGCCTGGCTTGGCCACTGAGCTGGTCACAAATAATTGATAATGATAACACCAACAGCTTCACCATCCTTGAATTATACATTTGTGGATATCCTCGGGAAGTACTGACAAGGCTTGTCCTTTTGCAAGGATAATTCTTTGCATAAAAATATTTATAGTACAGTTTGTGGAGCTGGAACTGGAGAGTGGTTGTTAAAAGGGCAAAAAAAAAAAAAAAAAGAGGCCTGACCCGTGGTGGCACAGTGGATAAAGCATCAACCTAGAATGCTGAGGTCACAGGTTCAAAACTCTGCACTTGTCTGGTCAAGGCACATATGGGAGTTGAAGCTTCCTGCTCCTCCCCCCTTTCTCTCTCTCTGTCTCTCTCTCTCTTTCTCTCACTCTCTTTTTCCTCTCTAAAATAAATAAATTTTAAAGAATTTTTTTAAAAGGGCAAAGAAAGGTTTTTAAAGATATAAGAGAAATTTGAAGCTTACATTCATTTTAACATGAGAGCTCTCTGAAAAAAAAGCCTCGTTTGGCAAGAACGTCCCCAGCAAGCCATCTTACAAGAGTGCTGCTAAGGCTCCATTGCAGCAGATGAAGAGTACGTGTCACCACGTGAGCTCAGCACTCGGGGCTTGTGAAAACCCTCCTTCCAGGAGACCCAAGCACAAAGGAGGGTGATGAGATGGGCAGGTCTACCAACACCAAAGCCCCATGTGAATAACGGAGTCCCCTTGCTGTCATAAATTACATTTTACAAAACCAGCCCTTTTGTTTGTAAAAGAATGGCCAGCACTGGTCTCAGGTTAAAGTGAACCTGGATAATTCCAAGTAATGTACATGGGCCTTTATCATGAGGTGAGAACTCAATGGGCATCTGATGTGCTGCAGGAGTGGTGGTCTCATCAGTATCATTCATTTTCTATTATCATTTCCATTTCACATGTGTGTATGTTGTAGAAACAGAGCCTTTACCAGTATTATGAGATTAAAGGACTAGGTTTTTTTTAAAAAAAAGTGAAAATCTAACCTGACCATGCAGTGGCAAAGTAGATAGAATGTCAGACTGGGATGCAGAGGACCCAGTTTCAAAACCCCAAGGTCTCCGGCTTGAGCACAGGCTCATCCGGCGTCAGTGCACACTGGCTTGAGAGCGGGTCGCTGGCTTGAGTGTGGGACCATAGACATGACCTCATGGTCGCTGGTTTGAGCCCAAAAGTCACTGGCTTGAAGACCAAGGTTGCTGGCTTGAACCCAAGGTCACTGGCTTGAGCAAGGGGTCACTCGCTCTGCTGTAGCCCCAGTCAAGGCACATATGAGAAAACAATTAATGAACTAAGGTGCCACAATGAAGAATTGACTTATCTCTCTCTCTATCTGTCCCTCTCTCTGACTCTCTCTCTGTCTCTGTCAAAAAAAGAAAAAGTGAAAATCTAGAAGTGAGCATTGAAGAATCAGAAAGTCATTGCCTCACCTGTCTGATGTGCTGGTGAGAACGAACAAAGTTCTGGGCCCCTGCATGCTATAGGGACTTCTTGGAGAGGCCTGAAAACTTCAGTCTCTGTGGTATCAGCTGCCCCTTTGGAATTCACCTCAGACTCGGCCAAGCACCAGGCAGTGGGCTTGAGGCTGCTGTGTGTTGGCAGAAACAAACAAGTCACGGGAGCAACAGGGAGCCAGCAGGGGCTGGCTGAGGCTTGCCAGGCCCCTCTGCCTTGGTCTGCCATCGTGCCGGCTGCACACCTGTTAGAGCCTGGCCTCGGCTTCGCTCCCACTCCCCAGTCACACGTGAGTTCCTCTGCAGCCCTAACGTGGAGCCACGTGAGGAAGGAAGCCCTGAGAAACGTCCCCCTGCCTTAGACAAGGGAAGCAGCACCACGCTAACAGCAGTGTCTGTTGGCGTCATGATGTCACGCACAGGCTCTGGAATCAGCCTGCACCTCCCAGACATGGTTCTGCAACCCTGACAAGCTTCTTCACTCCATGAAGTTCCAGTTCTTCAAATAGAAAAGGGAGCTAATAATAGAACCAAGCTCATAAGACTGTTGGAAAGATCAAATGAAATCAGACACATCAAGAGCTTTGTTCAAGCACAAAGTCATTATCAGCAGCAGCAGCGGCATCACACCGCCTGCCTTGCAGGGACAAGGGTATCATGTTGAGCACAGCATTCTACACTTGGTGCTCCAGAAACCGGCCCAGACTACACCGATGGATAGCTAGAGCAGTCCAGTGTGTTCCACAGTCAGCCTCTGAGAAGACGCCATGGACCACATGAGAAAGCATTTATCCTATTCTTCTAAGCATGAGCCCCATCCAGCCAATGACATGAGGAAATGTGCTTGGATGCCAAGAAAACCCTTGGGGTCAGCTGTGAGCTCAGAGTGACATGTGGAGGAAGTGGCAATGGCTCTTGAAGTGCAGTCTGGCTGGAGGGATGCCACAGAGAGACTGACTGCCCAGCTAGACACAAGGAAACTGTTTCTAACACTGAATTAGTTCTGATGACATCTAGTCAACTCAGTGCTCTTTAATCCCACAGCCACATTTGAACACTTATTCTGTGTGTGTGTGTGCGCGTGCGAGCGCGTGTGTGCTCAGTAAGCTAAGAGTTTCCCTTTATTGACCAACTACAAAGTATCAGGGACCACTTCATTAAATGTCATGTGAAAATTAAAATTTAAAGTTATTTCAATGTAGAATTAAATAAGACTAGTTCTTGTTCTCAAAAAGTTCCTACTCTAACAGACTGTGGCAAAATAACTATCACATAGATTATGAGATGTATTCTGTAAGCAGTATACGTTGCTGCACAACCCAGAGGAAGGTGAGAACACACATTCACACGTTTAAGTGTCAGTCCACCCGTTACCTTCGCTCAAAGGTCTCTGCCTAAACTAACATTCTACCTCCCTTTGTCACAGTACTCCTTGTTTTCCTCATAGACATTACCACAATTGGTGATTTGAAAAATCTTTTTCTTTTCTATTGTTACCTTCAACTAGAAGACTAAGTCTACAAGATGAGAATCTTTATTTTTTTTGCTGCCAGTTCTTCAAGGACTAAGACAGTGCTGGTCATGTAAAAGGTGTTCAATAACTATTAAATGAACATTCAGTTGATAGAGCAGAGGAGGCTTCATAAAAGAAGTGACATCATTCAAAATATCTCAGGAAAGTTAGGATTTCAACAAGTAGGGTTTGGAGTTAGAGTAGAGGGGTCATTATGGCAGAAAGGAAGGGGAGTGGAATTAAAGTCCGGGGGCGGGGAGCTCTCAATTCTCAAGGAAACTAGATTGTCAGAATATGCATATCTTCAGGTATGAATGTATAAAGGCACATTTAAAGAAAATGTGACCAAAGTGGGCTATGCTTTAAAGGATAGCTGAGCTTGATGTCAGGAACTCACTGGCCCTGTAGAGAGACCCATTCTTCTTTGAGGCCTCACAGAGGAGACCAGAGGCACGAAGCTGCTACATGAGGTACATGTACTCTCTAACGAGGACAAACTCTTCCAGCCAGAATGCCACAATTAACTTATTGCCTCTACAGAGACTATGAATCCCCACTAAATATTCAGTAAGCGTCTTGATTATGTGGGGGGTCATATGACTAGTTCTTGAACCTAAAATATCTGTTGTTTCTAGTCACAGGCAATGGGACTCAGAATGGGAGCACTTTCCTTTTGGTTCCTCTTTCTGCCTCCTCTCTGCACAGTCAGAAACAAAAGACTGCAAGGTGGTGGGACAGTGGGACCAAGAGGCCTTTGCCCTGAGTCACTGCCTGGAGGAGACCACGCACTAAGCCCTGACCCACAGGAGACTGATGGGAGCAACCGATGCACCTTTGTTGTTGGACGCCTAAGAATTAGGGGTGTTTATTTTACTACAGCATAAACTAGACTAGCTGTCCTGACTAATAAATTCTTTTTTTAAAAAAATGCTTTTATGCTTTCTTTCTACTTTTAGGGGGGAAGAGGGAACTCAGCTCTGACTAAATTTTCATATATGCGATAGTCATAATTGACAGCCATTAAACAAGTTAGCCAATCAGACTAATAACCCTGTTTAAACCTACTTATACACTTAACACATCACAATATAACAATAATATGTAGTATTGATCTGATCCCCATTTCTCATAATTGTAGAGTCACTAGACTTCCATTTTAGAAGTAAAGTTTAAAACATTATTTTGAGGATTACAGAATCTGATTTGGGTAAGGTCTGTCAAATTTCCCTACATTTTTTTCATTTTTTTACCACCTCCACTTCCTTCTATGATGTCCATATTGACCCTAATTTCCATTTCTGGTTAATACAGACCATTCAGACAGGCTGCATTAGTGGGGTGAGGGAGACAGGTGAGGAGTCAAGGACAGCAGGAGTTTGTGTATGAAGCAGAGCTCCGCTGCTATGGGAGGCACTGCCCACCAGAATGTTACGTGAGAAGTGCCTTCTGGGAAGTCCCCCTGGGGTCCTCGCACAGAGTGCTCCAGGCTGTGCTGGAGACACCGTGCAGTCATGCAGTTTGGGGGCAATGTGAGAAATGCAGCAATAATCCAAAATCCACAGTGAGTTAGAAAGGCCAATCCCCTCAAATATAAATTGGTCAAATTAGAACAAGATCTCTGAATAAAATAAGCATTTATTTAGAGAAAGACAAAGGCTGATTAATGAGCATACTGAAATCTCACCTTCTGTCTTCTGAAAATGGAGTAACACCTAACTTTCAGACCCTCTGGCTCATTTCAGTGGTGTGCCTATGAGTTCACACTTAGCATGATTTCCACATAACTTACAAAATTATTCTAGATATTGGTTCAATAATTGTATAAACTTTTAAGTTTGAATTTACAGAGAAAATTAGATGAACATGCAAATTTATATTCACTTAAGCCTCAATTATTCTCAGAGTTTAAGTAATTGAAGCTCTAATTCCCATGGTCCAAAGTGCCTTCTAATGTAAATTTTTCAGTGACTGTGTCTGTATGATTCATGCTCACTAACAAACACAGAAAAGAAAAAGCAGGGAAAAAAGTTATGTGGGATCCTGCCATCCCAAGTCACTTACTGAACCTTTTCCTGTATCTTTTATTGAATTATAATTATATTAAAAAGTATTATGTTGCAAATAAAATGTGCAAATTACATTTTTTATTCACAATATCTACTGTGCTTTTATTTAAATTATTACAAACCTTTTCTAAATGTTTTTAAAGGCTGTAACAATCTATACCATAATGGTATCAATATTTATTTCATTCTATATATCATAATCACTGCATATTTAGATTTTTAAAGTATAGGTCATTCACTGTTACTAATAATTAATGTAATATATAATCATGTTTATATAACTACATATTTTTCTGTGTTTTAAATTATTAACCCAGGATATATTCCTAGAAATGGTACATTGGGTCAAAGGATACAGTCTTTTTTTAAATATATTTTGGCCACACCAATAGATTTCTGAATACAAAAATAATTGTGGAAAATTATAATAAACCATGCTCGCCCTATCAGAAAATAATCACTGCTAATATACCTGCATTTTTATTGATACATGTATTCCTTTTCATGTGCAAATATAACTGAAACATAAATGGTATTAGGTCTAAATGATTAATTTTTATATGAAAATATTCTGGTGCCCCTCTTATCCTAGCCTCCAGAGTCCCAGGTTTGGGTGGGTTGGAGGAAAACTATATGATCAACCTTCAGGACAGAACTGGATTTGCACATGCAGGAACAGGACAGCCTAAGTGGACCCTCCGGGTGTGTTAAAGCAATCTGCTTGGAGCCAGCCACCTCACTCACTTTTCATGTTCAACATTCTCCTCTCGGGGCCTCATGAGAAAGGCTCTGCCACTCCCCTTCCAATGTACTCTTCCTGGTAGGATCGGCTCCTCTTCAGACACCATTGACTTCACAGAAATCAATGAGGTGGTGGTTGCCCATTCCAAGAATAATCACTTTAAAGATTCCTTGAACATATACAATCAATAACAGAGCAACTCGCTGTAGTCATACAATTAATTTACTTCCAACTACCCTCATTTTCACAACTGTGATAGGAGTCTGGGCTGAGGGGACCTCCTCACGGTGTTCATCTGGGCCCCAAAACGACCAGGGATATATTCAGATTCTTCTTGTCCTGTGGTATTCTGGGCTCCTGACCTCAGACAACAGACACGGAACTCCAGATGCAGGAGAAGAAAGTTCAAGTGGGAAAAACATCACTCCTCCTCTTGGGAGAGTGGTCAGTGATTGGTTGGGGGAACTAGTTACATCAGCTACTGACTGTCACCTCCCCCAGAAGACAGTGGCAGATGCTCCCTTGAGGGGTGCATCTGGTGGCTGGTTGACCTGCCAGCCCATGTTGAGATACATCCCTGGCATTTCCTCCCTTGCGTGCAGTGCTGAGGGGTGGCATGCATGAATTAAAATATGATGTCCCTGTTGTGAGCAGGTGGGAAGCAGCACAGACACAAGCAGGATGGAAGCAGAAGCATGATGTCCATCGTCAGAGCAGCACAGAGCAGGACGGGCACGCTGAGGGAGAGCACGCAAGAACACGGGGATACTCCGGGGAAACGCAGAAAGCTTCATGGAGAAGCAATACTTATGAAGTAACAAAGATAAGAGAAAAGGGAAGGCTGAGTATTTCAGACCCACCTTCCCACTGTGAACAACCAGTATGTGTGTGTGTGTATGTGCGCGCACGCGTGTGCATGCTCGTGTATCCAAGAAGATCCCCACATGTTTCAAAATTTAGGTGTGATTCTATAAAACCATCTGTTAATAAGAAAATTATAAAAGAAATGTAAAAATATCTAAATAAAAAAGAATTGTAAGATAAACATGACCCCATGGTCTCTGGCTTGAGCCCAAAGTTTGCTGGCTTGAAGCCCAAGGTCACTGACTTGAGCCCAAAGTGGCTGGCTTGAGCAAGGGGTTACTCGCTCTGCTGTAGCCCCCCGGTCAAGGCACATATGAGGAAGCAATCAATGAACAAGCAATCAACAAACATGACACAAAGAAGAATTGATGCTTCTCATCTCTCTTCATTCCTGTCTGTCTGCCCCTATCTGTCCCTCTCTCTGACTCTCTCTGTCTCTATCAAAATAAAATAAAATAAAATAAAGTGAGGGAGGCAGTAAAATTAGTGAGTTAGGCATTCTCGAGAAGTTAGAAAAAAAAGTAAATTGAATCTAAAGTAAAAGAAAGCAGACAGTAAATATAGGACCAGAAATCAATGGAATAGAGAGAAAAGGTGGTTTTTTTTTTAAAAAAAAAAAGTCTAATAAATTAGATAAATCATGACAAGAGAGATCAAGTTAAAAAAATGAACAGATACAAATTATTGACATCAGCAATGAAAAGGGAACATCACAAGGCTATTAAGACTAATGTATGCAAACACATTGGAAAGCTTAGATGAAATAGTCATATTCCTAGAAAACCAAACATTTCAAAACTGACAGAGGAAATAGACATAAAAATGCTCCTAAAACTAGTCCTAAAGTTTAATCCATAACGAAACTTGCCCCTGCCACCAAAATGGAGACTCGGAGGTCTCCTTATGGAAATTATACCAACATTTAGGAAAGAATAAAACGTTTCATAACATTTCCTGATGATAAAAAAAGTTAGCACTTTCCACTTCATATAATGGAGCTACAATAACTCATGAACACAGTGGCAAAATTTCTAAACAAAGTATTGCTCAAATATAGGAAACACACAAAAGGGTCTACATTCTGATCACATCTATTCCAAAATACAAGTGTAATTTAACATTTGGAATTGATCCCTATATTTTGCCACCTTCACAAAATAAGAGAAAAATAATGTGACCATTCTTATGGAGGTAGTAAAAGATTTATAAAAATCCAACATCTATTCATAATAAAAACTGTTAGCAAAATAGAAACAGAAAGTAACTTTATAATTATCACACAAGGTATTTGTAAACCTAATAGTAAAGTGTTGAAAATTTTCCCTCTAGAAATGAGAGTGAGATAATGATACTTGTACCTACATCTATTTCACATTAAACTCAAAGCCTATAACACGGCAGGAAAAAATATATATAAAGGTATAAAGACTGGAAAGAAAGAAGTGAAATAGTCATTTTTTCTCAAAAATAGATATGATTTTGTACATAGACATTTCAGAAGACTCCACAGAGAGTTGATTAGGATTATTAAGTGAATTAGTAAGGCCATTATTAGACAAAATATCAAGATACAAAAAAATCAATTATATTTTTAAATACTAGCAAATACCAGTTCAAACTTACAACTTAAAAAGCTACCATTTGTGGATCTGAGTGCTTAATTTCTATGGCTCTGCCCCTCCTTCCCCATTGAAGTTAGGCTAGACCTAGTGATACTTATCTAAAGAACAGAGGGAAATGGGGAAAAAGTTGCAGGGGAGAGACCTGGTAGATATCACCTTAACCAGGTGATGAAGGTTAACTTCACCACTGTTATCATGTGAATACCGAGTGTCCCCTGATAGGATGTGACTTCACGTTTCTGTATGCTTTCAAAAATCCCATAATACCAGTCTAATAATTAGAAAAACATTGGATGAGATCAGATTGGGGAACTTCCCGGAGTTCCTGGCTAGTAATCTTCAAGACTGTTAAGATTATGAAAAACAAGGACATCCTGAGAAACTGACACAGCCCCAGGAAATGAAAGAGACACGGCAACTAAGTGCAGCAGGGTTCCTTGAGTTTCTCTAAACCAGAAAGAACATTAACGGAAAATCTATGAAATCCACATAAAGTCTAGAGTTTACTAAAGCAAACAGCCTCTACTCCTGGTCAACAGTCTCAATAGAAGGAAAGACAGCATTCACTAGGGCCAACCTCTACCTAAAGTCGATCTCCTGGGCATAACCTGACTTCCACCTGCCTTCTTACAACACTTTCTATAAGTGGTTGATGATTAGAAAGTCCTTCCTATATTTTCCTAAATACTCTGTATCAGGAGCTGTCCTGATCTGGGCACTGAGAAGGTCATGGCAATGCCCTGAAATCCCCTGCATGGGTATCTTCTCCCAAGACTGTCTCTAGCTCCTCCTCACAGTTATTCTCACACTGACAGGCTGACAGCCTGGGGGCCTCGGCATCTCAGGCGCATAAGGGGCTAGAGCCAGGGCAGGATGCAGCCTCTGCTAGGACAGCTGCCAGGGTCGCTCAGGTGTTCACGATATGTCCAAGGATGCACATGTAATTGGGGTGGCTTTTTCTTTACCCTGAAAGCTTGTAAGCACCTTGTGCTGCTGTCAGACAGAAAATCCTGACCCATTTTGAATAGCAGCGGGAACAAAACAGAATTTGGAAAGGAAATCAAATTTCAGGATTATTGATACTTGGACTTTATCTGTAAGTTTTCCTTACTTCTAATGTCTTAAAAAGAATTAATAGAAGAGACTACATACATGTCTTAAGAAAGAATAATATGATGATAAGATGCTAAAATTAACATACGTCATGAGCAGTGGCCTTGACATTGACCAATGTCTTGAGTACAGACTGTGTAATGTATAGCATTAACATCTCTTGAATATGAGTGCATAGTATCCTGAAATGACTGCATGAAGACTTTGCTGAATATATACCCTGTGGGGGCGTGCCCACTCTGTATGAGCTTCACACGGTGAGAGAAGGAACAGACGCACCCGTTTCCTTTCACAGAGGTGACACCTGAGACCCAGACACCAGGAGCACGTGCCGAGGGTCCCACAGTGAGTTACCAACACACGCAGCCCGGAGCAACACCTGCTATTCCCAGTCCAGGGCCTGTGTCTGTGCAGCCACCCTAAATACAGTAGAAAGCACTCGCTTCTGATGGTCAACAAATAGTCAGCCACTGCCAGAAACAACAGAAAAAAGTCTCTCCCATTCTGCTCCTTTCTCTTTGCTTCTTGTGATTGCTACCTTTTTGCCCAAAGATTTTTTTTCTAGGCCTCATTAATCAAACAAGCAAAACTGAAGAATAAAAAACTAAGAAACAAAACTGACCTAAGAATTACTAGAGTAGATCCTACTTAATGAATGCCCCACACGTGCCACCTGGTGCACAACTTCACATGACCCTCTGACAGCCTGGGGGAGACGCTACTTCATCCATTCTGTGTGGCCACCTGTGTTTTACGTGCAGATACCCAGAGTTGATGACTCCAGTGCTGAATTCCCACGTCTGCCAGTCGTGTGCCAGTCTCAGCCTCCATTCATCGTCCCCACAGTGGAGGCCATGCCTGGTCTAGGAGGTGTGTAGAGCAGGTAGCACAATTTCTGTAACAGAGTAGCTTATTAATGGCAATTATTATATATGTCATTATAAAAATGGAAATTCCAGAGAAAAATTAACTAGATTGTTTAAAGTAATATAGAGCTGGCATTTGAAGCCAAGCTTGTCTAACACATCACTGTGGCCACGTGCACACACACACACACACACAGACACACACACACACACACACACACACACACACACACACACACACAGAAAAATGAGCCCAGAGCCTCCAGTCCAGACAGCTACAGTGGCGCCGTGCTGTCTCTGGTGGCCCAGCCTCCCTGTGTTTGGGCCCATCCTCAAGGCATCTTCATGGTCACAAAATTGTCACTGTACCATCACCATATTCAAAAAAGGCAAAAAGAAGGAGTAAAGGGGAAGATAAAAGATGTCTCTTAGATGGCTTCTCAATATTTGGGTTCAGATGCACTGCCTGTCCTGTGCGTTGCACCAGGTACTAAGACACTCCCCTCCCAGCCCCCAAACGAGTGCTCAGCAGGAGAACTTTCCCACCCAGGGCTGTTTCCCCGCTGCACAGTATTAGGTCTGGTGGAGAAAGGAAACAAAGTTAAGAACCGGGTTTTTTAAATCCCACTGTCCTGCTGAGTGAGACAGTTTATCTCCTGTGTCTCAGGTTCTCCACCTGTGACAAGGGATGGACAATCTTCCCAAGCCCTGTCCTGTGCACTCTCTGTGCCAATGTGGGCGCGTTCTCAGGGGAGAGACAGAGCATTCCTGCTGACCAGCTGGCCACCTAGAGCACAGAGCAGAACGCCTGTGCGAGTCACAAGCCTGTTCACTGGCTCTCAGTGTTCACTGCAGGCCCTATCCTGCTCTCAGCAACGGCGTCAGGGAGCCAGGGTGGCCCTGGAGTCCTCTGCACTCTTCTCTGTGTTTCTGTACTCTTCCCCATGCCCCCAATGCCTCACCCTCCACCACTGACAGCCAGAGGTGTGCATGCCGTGGAACTGCCATGTTCCTATAATTATCTCTTCCTTTTTTCTATTCTCCACCACTGCCTGCCCAAGTTCCCAGCTCTGACAGAATGAGTCTAGTGAATTACTCATCCTATGCTGTTAACAGCCAACTGTAACTCACAAAGATCAGAAGAGGCAAACTGACATTTAAAAAACCCTATTAAGTGCCTTCATGGCACTATTGCCACCTTCCCTCAAATGAATCTTAACATTAGGTTTGCAGCAATATCCCCACTTTATAGATTAGGAAACTGAGGCTTAAAATGGGTGAGTAAAGTCAGAGCTAGTGTGATGCTATAGTCAGGATACAAATGTAGGTCCATCTGATTCCCAATTCATGAAATAGTTGCAATTTCAGGAAGCATCTGTATTTCATTAAGCCCTGGTAGACACAATGGCAGCATTTCTGGCTCCCTCTCAAGTTGGAGGTACGGAACATTTGGGGCACAGAGCTGTTTCCTTGTGCCGCAAGGTCATTCTCTGCCTGCTCCGCGCTCTACTCTGGTATGAGCGGCCATAGATTAGCCTCATTCATTTTGGAGAGTGACAGAGGCTTGCAGCACTGTGTTTTTCCTCTCTCCTCTACTTGTTGGTGCTGATCAGGGGATGTCCAGGACCTCTATGCCAGCTGGCATGGTGGCCTCAATGTCATTTCTGAATTCTAAACAGGGCATTTATTCTTGCCACACAGGTACAGGTGCCTCGTGCCAGCTCCAGGAAAATGCTGTCGAGTCCTTGTGCTGTAATGCCTACAGCATAACTCACCTGAATTCATTGCCCCTTGAAAGGGATCTTTCCTTCAGTCCTCTGCAAAAAAGACAGAGTGAAAACTAGTTTGCTAACAAAGAGACATGAAGAAATGTACCGAGAAAGGAGTTCAGAGAGAGGAGAAGTCGATAGCAGTGAAGACAGACGAGATGAATGTGACATCTGCACACATTTTTCACCAGCAGACTTGTCATTATAGTCTAAAGAATAACCAAGTGATAGGCTCCCACCTGGGCCGTCGGAAACAGCTAATTACAGAGAAATATTAGCTTAGCTCAGGCTTGGGAAGGTGTTTAGCAGAACACTGATTTCAAAAAGATGAGTAAAAGGTCTTTTGCAGGGAAAGACAGTCTGCAGTGAGAGTGAAAACACCTAGGTTAAACAAAATCTATTTAATTTTTTTAAATTAAATAGATTTCTTCACTTCTCTGTGAAGATTTCTCAGTCTTTAATATGTTAACAAACATTACGAATTTCTAAGAAGGAAACTAGAGTGTACAGAATTTTCCAGACTTCACAACCCGGATCCACAAAGTAGGTCCCACCTGCTATTCTCCATCCACAAACCACGTTTATTCCTCCCCAGACTGATCACAATTTGTAAATGATTTCCCTGTTTGCTGGTTTGTGTCTTCCTCACTGTACTCTGTGACCTCTTGGGGGTGGAGGTGGGAAGACACCTGGTCCTTTTAATTTATCACAGCATCCCAACACCCAGTGCTGGGTCTGACACACAGATGACACTGCAGAAATATTGGGTTAACCTTTTTATCTTTTTTATGTTAGTTGTTGTGTATGTGCTGGACACTTTGCCAATTGTTTTACACAGAGTACCTCATTTCATCTTTACATCAATCCTACAGTGTAGGTACGATTCCTGTCCCCTTTCTACAGATAAAAAGACAAAGGATCAGAATGAACATTCAAGTACCTTGCTCAAGATCCCACAGACAGTCGGTAGTGGAGACAGCATCTGGACACAGGAATTCTGCACCAGAGCTGGCATTATTATATAAATGAATGTACGAGGTCTCTATCCAATCCCAGGAGGGAGGCCAAAGTAAATGACTGTAGTTATCTTGGCTCAGAGGCCAGCCAGTGTCCTTTGAATGAAGAGGGGATAGTCTGATGAATTCCCACTGAGCCCTCACGAGGCAGCAGACTCTGTTTGACACGTGTTCTCTCATTTAATCCTCTCCGATGCACTTCGAGCAGCAGGTGATATCACCTCCGTCCTTAGAGAACGAAGCTGAGGGTCAGACAAGTTACCCCTGACTTCTGCCCAGTGTCGCTGAGCCAGGAAGCAGCCGAGCAGAAGTCTGTCTGATCCCAGAGCTCGTGGGCCAGGTGGCCCACTGCAGCCTGGAGAATAGAGCCCTGCAGAGTGCTCAGAGCAGAAGCTATGCTCTCACACTCCTGTGTCTTCTTTTGCCTGTGGCACGTCCCGTCCAGACAGTCATGTGGCATTGATGCTTCAGCCATGACATTGCCCATGTTCCTACCTAGGGACAGAAAGCCCCACCCTTCATCCTCAGCATGTTACCTGTGCTCATCTGGCTTTCTGATCTGGCTGCTGGTGTGGACTCTAGAGCCTGAGCTCACACCTAGTTCCACCATCTACTAACTCTACAGCCTTCAGTCACTGTTGCCTCTTTGAACCTCATATATAATACTAGGTCTGGCTTCACTAGATCATTGGGACAACTAATTTAAATGACATTTTAAGTACTTTAGCTCATTGCCTGGCACATTTTAGAACTGTATTAAGTCACTTTTATTAATAAAATAGTAAATAATCTCTCCTGATCCAGACTGGTGACCTTAAAGAGGTTATGGAACTGCGATACCTCACGCCCTCTGCTGGGGGTGCAGGGACATACAGGTAAGCACAGCTCAGTATGTTTGCTGAGGGGACCTGGCTTCGCTCCCAGTATCAACAAAAATGCAAACACGGAGGGGTGGACATGACCATGTCAGGCCCAGAGCAGAGTGGAGCAGTTGTATGATGCGACAGTCTCCCACCCTTTGCAGTGTAAACCTCAGGACGCAGCTGGCACGCAGGTTCGGGCGGGTCTGAGCCGCAGGTTCCGGAGTCCCTTCTTGGGAAAACTATGCCGTCTCCAGGAGATGGTTGTTTACTTGGCTCTTCTAGGGGAGGTACAAGGTGGAAGACTTCCCCGGCAGAGGGTCAGCTCATATAGTTCTGCCATTTGTGGCTCAGTCTCCAATTATGCTCTGAAGCCACCTTCCACATTCGAGATCCCATTTTTCATAAAAATGGTACACATGGGGCCAAAGTGATTCTTACTGCTTGTCCAGAGACAGACTAATAAGCAGCCCATGTACCCAGAACTTATGTGTTTGGCTGGCTGCTAAACACATGGTACTCCATTAATTCCCATGGTCCCCTGTGAGGCAAGCAAAGCCCCTCAGCTATACCATGAGGAAGATGAAGCTTAAAGAGATTAGGTCATGTGCCCAGCCATATCATTCCTGAGGGCTGGAGCCTCTAACACTGAAGCCTGCCTCTTCAACATCATGCAATCCACTTCCCACCACATGTTCTCTCTCCCCAGAGATGGAGCATCTGGCTGGCTCTCAGGAGTCCTGGGTTCTAGTCCTAACACTGCCTCTAATTCATGCATGCTTATCAAGCTATTCAACTCCTATGGGCCTCAGCTGCCCTATCAGTAAAGGAACAGTGATAACAATAATAACTGTTGAGCCATCACCAGGCTCACCATAAATACCGTACATGTGCCACTTCATTCCGTCCTCACACTGTGCACCGAGGCAGCATCAACACCCCCTCATGAATGGAAAGGAAAGGAAGTTCGTGGAGAGAAGTGTGTGCAGCCCCACAGCCTATAGGGGGTGGGCCAGGAGCCAACATGGAGCCTGCCTGGCCCAGAGCCCTGGCTCTCTGCACTGCCGAGCCAGCCTCTCTCCCCCAGTGCAAGAAGGGAGGCTCTGTTAGCATCAGAGCACCTTCAAGGTCAATCTCTGGGGTTCTAAGAAAGGTACCAAGACAGTGCCCAGGTAGCCAAGAGCCATGCCCTCCTGTCCGAGTCTGCCCACTGGTGCCGGCGCTGTGCCTCTGCTCACACCGGACAATCGGTCACTCTGGGGCTTCCTGTCCCAGTCTGCCCACTGGTGCCAGCGCTGTGCCTCTGCTCACACCAGACGATCGGTCACTCCAGGGCCTCCTGTCCCAGTCTGCCCACTGGTGCCAGCATTGTGCCTCTGCTCACACCACGCCTGCCTGCCTCACCCTGAGCTTCCTTATATATTGGAAAGCCAATCAAGCCTCGCTTCCCCTGGCCATGTCAGAGACCCTCTTTGCTTACTTGACACACTGAGGTGACTGTGAGTAGCTACTGGACCCTCAGGCCCTCGCCTTGGCCATGGCAGATGCATAGCAGCCATGGGGTGATGACTTCACACACATACTCCACGTGTGCCAGCAGCCTGCATTCACCTATACATCCTCAGTACATATGGGGTGTGGTGTTCACGTTTTCTAACAAATCTCAATTCAGTACTTCCAATCTTAGTTTCTTTTTTTTTTTTTTTTTTTTTTAATAATTTTATTTTTTTTAATGGGGTGACATCAATAAATCAGGATACATATATTCAAAGATAACAAGTCCAGGGTATCTTGTCGTTCAATCATGTTGCATACCCATCACCCAAAGTCAGATTGTCCTCCGTCACCCTCTATCTTGTTCTCTCTGTGCCCCTCCCCCTCCCCCTTTCCCTCTCTCATTCCCCCCTCCCCCTCGTAACCACCACACCCTTATCAATGTCTCTCAGTTTCACTTTTATGTCCCACCTACCTATGGAATAATGCAGTTCCTAGTTTTTTCTGATTTACTTATTTCGCTTCGTATCATGTTATCAAGATCTCACCATTTTGCTGTAAATGTTCCGATGTCATCATTTCTTATGGCTGAGTAGTATTCCATATTGTATATGTGCCACATCTTCTTTATCCAGTCATCTATTGACGGGCTTTTTGGTTGTTTCCATGTCCTGGCCACCGTGAACAATGCTGCAATAAACATGGGGCTGCATGTGTCTTTACGTATCAATGTTTCTGAGTTTTGGGGGTATATACCCAGTAGAGGGATTGCTGGGTCAGAAGGTAGTTCTATTTTCAGTTTTTTGAGGAACCACCATACTTTCTTCCATAATGGTTGTACTACTTTACATTCCCACCAACAGTGGATGAGGGTTCCTTTTTCTCCACAGCCTTTCCAACATTTGCTATTACCTGTCTTGCTAATAATAGCTAATCGAACAGGTGTGAGGTGGTATCTCATTGCAGTTTTGATTTGCATTTCTCTAATAGCTAAAGAAGATGAGCATCTTTTCATATATCTGTTGGCCATTTGTATTTCTTCCTGGGAGAAGTGTCTGTTCATATCCTCTTCCCATTTTTTTATGGGATTGTTTGTTTGTTTGTTGTTGAGTTTTATGAGTTCTTTGTATATTTTGGATATTAGGCCCTTATCTGAGCTGTTGTTTGAAAATATCATTTCCCATTTAGTTGGCTTTCTGTTTATTTTGTTATCAGTTTCTCTTGCTGAGCAAAAACTTCTTAGTCTGATGTAGTCCCATTCATTAATTTTTGCCTTCACTTCTCTTGCCATTGGAGTCAAATTCATAAAATGCTCTTTAAAACCCAGGTCCATGAGTTGAGTACCTATGTCTTCTTCTATGTACTTAATTGTTTCAGGTCTTATGTTTAGATCTTTGATCCATTTTGAGTTAATTTTTGTACAGGGGGACAAACTGTAGTCCAGTTTCATTCTTTTGCATGTGGCTTTCCAGTTTTCCCAGCACCATTTATTGAAGAGGCTTTCTTTTCTCCATTGTGTGTTCTTGGCCCCTTTATCAAAAATTATTTGACTATATATATGTGGTTTTATTTCTGGACTTTCTATTCTGTTCCATTGGTCTGAGTGTCTATTTTTCTGCCAATACCATGCTGTTTTGATTGTCGTGGCCCTATAATAGAGTTTGAAGTCAGGTATTGTAATGCCCCCAGCTTCATTCTTTTTCTTTAGGATTGCTTTGGCTATTCAGGGTTTTTTATAGTTACATATAAATCTGATGATTTTTTGCTCTATTTCTTTAAAAAAGGTCATTGGAAGTTTGATGGGAATTGCATTAAATTTGTATATTGCTTTGGGTAATATAGCCATCTTGATTATATTTATTCTTCCTAGCCAAGAACAAGGTATATTCTTCCATCTCATTATATCTTTTTCAATTTCCCTTAAAAATGGTTTATAGTTTTCATTATATAAGTCCTTTACATTCTTTGTTATGTTTATTCCTAAGTATTTTATTTTTTTTGTTGCAATCGTGAAGGGGATTATTCTTTTGAGTTCATTCTGAATTGTTTCATTGTTGGCATATAGAAAGGCTATTGACTTCTGTATGTTAATTTTGTATCCTGCGACCTTACTGTATTGGCTTATTGTTTCTAGTAGTCTTTTTGTGGATTCTTTGGGGTTTTCGATGTATAGGATCATATCATCTGCAAAAAGTGATACCTTTACTTCTTCTTTTCCGATATGGATGCCTTTTATTTCTTTGTCTTGTCTGATTGCTCTTGCTAGAACCTCTAGTACCACATTAAATAAGAGTGGAGAGAGTGGACAACCCTGTCTTGTTCCTGATTTAAGGGGGAAAGCCTTCAGTTTAGTGCCATTTAATATGATGTTAGCTGATGGTTTATCATATATGGCCTGTATCATGTTGAGATATTTTCCTTCTATACCCATTTTGTTGAGAGTCTTAAACATAAAATTGTGTTGTATTTTATCGAAAGCCTTTTCTGCGTCTATTGATAAGATCATGTGGTTTTTGTTCTTTGTTTTGTTGATATGGTGTATTATGTTAACCGTTTTACGTATGTTGAACCATCCTTGAGATTCTGGGATGAATCCCACTTGATCATGATGTATTATTTTTTTAATATGTTGTTGTATTCGATTTTCTAGTATTTTGTTTAGTATTTTAGCATCTGTATTCATTAGAGATATTGGTCTGTAGTTTTCTTTTTTTGTGCCATCCTTGCCTGGTTTTGGTATGAGGGTTATGTTGGCCTCATAAAATGTGTTTGGAAGTATTGCTTCTTCTTCAATTTTTTGGAAGACTTTGAGTAGAATAGGAACCAAGTCTTCTTTGAATGTTTGATAAAATTCACTGGTATAGCCGTCAGGGCCTGGACTTTTATTTTTGGGGAGGTTTTTAATGGTTTTTTCTATTTCTTTTCTACTGATAGGTCTGTTTAGGCTTTCTGCTTCTTCTTGACTCAGTCTAGGAAGGTTGTATTGTTCTAGGAATTTATCCATTTCTTCTAGGTTGTTGAATTTAGTGGCATAAAGTTTTTCATAGTATTCTACAATAATTCTTTGTATACCTACGGTGTCCGTGGTGATTTCCCCTCTTTCATTTTGGATTTTGTTTATATGAGTTCTTTCTCTTTTTTCCTTGGTAAGTCTTGCCAAGGGTTTGTCAATTTTGTTGATCTTTTCAAAGAACCAGCTCCTTGTTCTATTAATTTTTTCTATAGTTTTTCTGTTCTCTAATTCATTTATTTCTGCTCTGATTTTTATTATCTCCTTTCTTCGGCTAGTTTTGGGTTGTCTTTGTTCTTTTTTTTCTAGTTCCTTAAGGTGGGAAGTTAAGTGGTTCACTTGGGCTCTCTCTTGTTTGTTCATATATGCCTGAAGTGATATGAACTTCCCTCTTATCACTGCTTTTGCTGCATCCCATAGATTCTGATATGTCGTATTGTCATTTTCATTAGTCTGTATATATCTTTTGATCTCTGCACTTATTTCTTCTTTGACCCATTCATTTTTTAAAAGTATGTTGTTTAGTTTCCACATTTTTGTGGGATTTTTTTCCTCTTTTTTGCAGTTGAATTCTAGTATCAAGGCTTTATGATCAGAAAATATGCTTGGTACAACTTCAGTTTTTCTGAATTTGCTGATGTTGTTTTTGTGGCCCAACATATGGTCAATTCTTGAGAATGATCCATGTACACTGGAGAAAAATGTATATTCAGTCACTTTGGGATGAAATGTCCTGTAGATGTCTAACATATCCAGGTGCTCTAGTGTTTTGTTTAAGGCCACTATGTCTTTGTTGATTCTCTGTTTGGATGACTGATCTAGAGCCGTCAGTGGTGTATTGAGGTCTCCAAGTATGATTGTATTTTTGTCAGTTTTTGTTTTAAGATCAATAAGTAGCTGTCTTATATATTTTGGTGCTCCTTGGTTTGGTGCATATATATTAAGAATTGTTATGTCTTCTTGATTCAGTGTCCCCTTAGCCATTATGAAATGGCCATTTTTATCTCTGAGTACTTTTCCTGTCTTGTAGTCAGCATTATCCGATATGAGTATTGCTACACCTGCTTTTTTTTGGATGTTCTTTGCTTGGAGTATTGTTTTCCAGCCTTTCACTTTGAATTTGTTTTTATCCTTGTTACTTAGATGAGTTTCCTGTAGGCAGCATACAGTTGGATTTTCTTTTTTAATCCATTCTGCTACTCTGTGCCTTTTTATTGGTGAGTTTAATCTGTTTACATTTAGTATAATTATTGATACTTTTGAGTTCCTTATTGCCATTTTATATCTTGCTTTCTGTTAGTTTTGTGTCTTGTTTGATCCTTCTCTTTCGTTTTTCTATCTTTTGTTTTTATTTGGTTGTATTCCATACATCTTTCCTCTGTTGCTATCTTTTTTATCTCATGTGCTTCTGTGGTGGTTTTTTCAATGGTGGTTACCTTTGAGTAATGAAAAGGGTCCCTACCCTGTTCATTGTAGCGAACTATTTTGTGAGTACTTTTGCACTCCATCGTCCTTTGCTACTGTTAATCTCCATCTTCTCCCCCTCTTTCTTTTTGTTGTTGTCACAGTTTAAATTTGGTTTTATTGTGTTCTTCTTGGAGCTTTTACTTGTGGCTCTGGTTTTTTTTGTTCTTTGTATCTGATTGGAGAACCCCCTTTAGTAATTCCTGGAGTGGGGGTTTTCTGATGATAAATTCCCTCATCTTTTCTGTATCTGTGAATGTTTTTATTTCTCCTTCATATTTGAAGGATAGCTTTGATGGGTATAGTATTCGTGGCTGAAAGTTCCTCTCTTTCAGGACTTTAAATATTGGGGTCCACTCTCTTCTAGCTTGTAGAGTTTCTGCTGAGAAATCTGATGATAATCTAATGGGCCTTCCTTTATATGTTGTATTTTTCTTTTCCCTGGCTGCCTTGAGAATTTTTTCTTTGCTGTTGGTTTGTGTCAATTTCATTATGATATGCCTTGGAGTAGGTTTGTTGGGGTTAAGAAAACTCGGAGTTCTGTTTGGTTCTTGAATTTGGGACTTTAGTTCTTTCCACAGGCTTGGGAAGTTCTCATCTATTATTTGTTTGAGTATGTTCTCCATTCCATTTTCTCTCTCTTCTCCCTCTGATATACCTATTATTCTTATGTTATTCTTTTTGATGGAGTCAGATAATTCTTGTAGGGCTATCTCATTTTTTTTTAATTTTTGAGTCTCTTTCTTCTTCTCTCTGTTGTGCCTCAAGTTGCTTGTCTTCTATTTCACTAATCCTCTCTTCTATCTGACCTGTTCTATTAGCTAAGCTTGTTACTTCGTTTTTCAGCTCGTGAATTGAGTTTTTCATCTCTGTTTGATTTGTTTTTATAGTTTCAATTTCTTTGGACATATATTCTTTGTGTTCTTTGAGTTGTTTTCTGAGCTCCCTAAATTGCCTTTCTGTGTTTTCTTGTATATCTCGGAGGATTTTTAGGATTTCTATCTTGAATTCTCTGTCATTTAGCTCCAAGGTTTCCAATATATTAAATTTTTTCTGCATAGATTTTTCCTCATCTAGCTGTGTTACCTCTCTTTCTTTTGTATCCATGATATTCGATTTTCTCTTCCTTAATGGCATCTGAGGGTGGTTTTGTTGATAGAATTAATGAGATTTAATAAAGAATAAAAAGTTAAAAAAAATAAAAAGTCAAAAAGAGTTGTTTTTTTTAAAAAAATTAATAATGAAATAAAAATGAAATAAAATAATAATTTTTTAAAAAAGGAAATTATTCCCCCCCTCCTTTTTTCCTCTCCTCTCCCCTTTTTCTTGAGAAAATCTTGTGGTGAACTGTGAATTATAACAAACAATGCCTGTGATGGAGGGCCTGAATTGGGGAAAAGTAATAAAGGGGCAAAAAAAAGGGGGGGGTATGGACCCACAAAAAGCAAATAAGGAAAAAATTCGGGTCAAGAATAAAATGATTTACTTTTAGGTGTTGGCTGTCTAAGAGTTATGATGAGAGGAATAAGAGGAAAACAGAAAAATGGGGGGACAAATTAAAAAAATACTATTGTATTTAGTGGAACAAGAACTAGATAAAATGGAGAGCCAGGGATGAGAGCACTGCTAGTGAGTTAAAAAGGTGAAGTAAAAACCCCCCAAAAATGCCACAAACATAAGTTTGAGTCCCAGGTAAGAAAATTTGTTTGTTATTGAGGTTTGAATGAGAGGAGATGTAAAGGAGAAAGGAAGAAACTAATATAGAGGGAGAAAAGAAAGAGAGAGAGAGAGAAAAAAGAAGGAACCACTAAAAGAAGAAAAAAGAAAGGAGAGAGAGAGAGTTAAGGGTTTTGGAGTGCAACCCTCATAGAGAGAAAGGAAGAGGAGAAAAAAGATAATGGGAGATGTAACACTTATGGGTAGTGTAGTTCAAGGAGAGGAGAGAGTAAGACCAGCAGAGAGTTAATCGGCTAAATTGGAGGAGGAAAAAAAGTATCAAGAATGAAGATAAGAGAAACAAATGAACAAATATAATAAAATGGGATAGGTTATAAAGTCAGCAGATTATTCTTGATTTTGAGAGGTTATCTTCTTGCTTTTTCTTTTCTCTCCCTCTTCCTGGTCGGTGACTCTGTACCCCAGGTTCTGCCCCTTTGGCATGCTCAGGTAGAGGTTTGCAGTTGATAAGTCTCTATGGCAATGTCATGTATTGTGCTTTAGTCTCGTTGGGAGTCGAGGTTCATTAGCATTTATAGGCTCCGACAGTGAGAGAGTCCGTGTTCCTGGAGCCTTTCTCCTAGTCTTTCCTTCCTCAATTAGTAGCCTGATAATCCAGCTATGGGGTTGCTGCTGCCTCTGCCTAGATAGTAAGAGGTTCAAAGAGCTGGCAACTCCCCACTCTATTCCCACTCAGCACAGGGCTCTGGGTAAGGCTCAGTCAGTCAGCTGCTAGCATAATCAGGCGGGCTTTCTGCCCACTCAAAGACCTCTGGCTCTGCCACTCCTTCTGATAACACAGGCAGGCACCCACTTCCGGGGCGCTTGGAGGAAACTCTCATTCACTATCTGCGCGCGCAGACCAGGATATCCGGCCAGCAGTCTCACGCTCTGAGTGAAACCCCCAACCGCATGGAAAAGTTGCAGCGTTGGAATTCGCTCTCGCTCCATCCCCGTGCGTGGTTTTTGCAAGGCGCTGGGGCGGCCCGAGATTCCCCTTTGGCCCACACAAAGGCCCCTGACTCTGCCCCTCTGTGCGATAACACGGGCGCGCACTGCCGAGGCACTTGGAGGAATCGCTCACTACCTATCTGCACGCGCACACCAGGATATGAGGCCGGCCACGTTTCCCTCTGAGTGAAACCCTCACCAGCACGGAAAATTTCCACTGTTGGAATTAGTTCTTGTTCCCTCCCGTGCATGGCTTTCCCAGGGCGCTGGGGCTGCCCAGAGTTTCTGCTTTCAGCCCACAGAAAGGCCTCTGACCCTGCCTCTCTGTGGGGTAACACGGACACCCACTTCCGGGGCTTAGGAAGAAATCTCTCGCCCACTAACTGCGCACCAACCAGGAGAACGGGTAAAATGGCTGCCCCGCTTGTCTTTCTTTGTTTGGGTTTGGCGCGAGTGTTAGCTTGTATTGCCCGGCTTGCCACAGGATCAGTTTTTCCTCGGCTAGGATCTCCGTGCCACAGCCTGGTTCGGCCCTTTGTGCCGCAGCCTGGATGTATTCACCCCCTTTGCCCGCCTCAGTTTCTATATTCACAGTTACCAGAGAAAGCCGCCCTGTTTAGGTTAGTGAGGAAGGCGGAGCATTTCTTACTCCCTATTTCCTTCGGGGTTTGGTTATATATTTAGCCAATTTTTCACTCGATCATACCTTCGGGTGTATTGCGAAGCATCTGGAGGCTCCAAGTATAGGTTTTTCTGTTTCTGGTTGAAGATCTTGTTGAGTTTTGGGGGAGATTTATCGGTATCGCTTCCTACTCCGCCATTACTCTGACGTCATCTCCTCAGTTTCTTTTTGTAAGTTTTACCATCTTCCACTCCTCTTGCACCACCTTTGAGGTAACTGAGGTCCATATGATCCCATCAAAGGGTGGCAAATGTCACTGGTGGAGCCAAACAACAATGTGATACAAACTGAGCTTGTCCATCCCAGGGTTTCAAACTTGGTACAAGGGTGGTGAGAAAGCTTCAGAGTGGCACCGCCACCAAAGATGCCCTCCCATTCCTCTCTACTGGAAGCCCTCTCAGCCCTCTCCAAAGCAGCCACACAGGCAGAGAGAGACCCAGAGGACTGTCCAGGACTGAATGGAGGGCCCGGGCCTGGTGCCATGTCACCTTTGTCCTCAGTGAACAAGTGCTCATCCGGACAACTGTCACTGAGAAATACCATGCAGCTTCAGCTCTGCAATGAGGCTACTGAGGAGGCAATCATATACCCGAGACAGAACCTCACATGTTTGCTTATGGTGCATCAGAAAACTCCTGCTCCCCACCCAGCCAGGCCCACCCTGGGGTGGGACATCCACGGAGCAGGGCAGACACCTGATATCTGAGTGCAGAGGGACCTTGTCAGAGGACCTTTAGAAGAGGCAGCATGTCCTAGATGGATGATGGTCAGAAGCCTTTGTCACTCGTTGGAGCTCAAGGCTCTGTGGGTAGGGGGCAGAGTGGTCCCCCTCCCCAGATAAGATTACTGAGCAATCAATAATGTGCACACCAGAGGTATTGAGGAAGGTTTCTTAGGGTTAATAATTTATTAGGTCCGGGAATCAAGCTAGGTGGGGAGTTGCATAACAAGAAGGGGACTAAAGGGCTTAATCAATTCAATTCGATTCAACAGTCAACGTCCTTGAATTCATGTGCAAGGCAGCAAGGGGGCAGCAGCCAACAGACTTCTCTCCCCTGACTGTCTCCTAGTCTACTGAGGATGGAGTGTGGAAGGGGTGAGGTCCCGACTTTACCAACAGGACCAGGGAATTCAGCCTGCTGCACCCGCACTGCTAGACTGGGTGCAGAGATCCCGTGACTACCTGTGCTGGCTCTCTGAACTCTGACACACTTTCTAAATGTCAGAATAACACCATTTGTTTCAGATTTTCATGTGAGTTAAGTGCTGTCCACTACATCCTGCCCTGTCTGTGCTCCCTGCTGCCCAAGGCTGCCTTCACCAGCTGTAACTTTGAGGAGACCCGACCCACCTGCTCCGGGGACCCCGCAGTCTCCTGGGGAGTGCAGAGGCTCACGAGGGCGGTGGCAGAGCCCCTCCCCTTGTCACTCTGCCATTCTCTGCAGTCCTGCTCTCCGATGTACTGCTCCTTCGTTGTTTTGGTGGGTGGAAACTTTCGTGTTGAGGTGGTTCTGGAATGATCAGACATGAAAGAGATCTCAAAAGTTGTCATCCCGGCTGGTGGAGGTCCTGCAACACTGGATTAGCTTCTATGTTTTCTCACTGTCTCGGGGACAAAGCCCACCGTTCTGCTGCCACCTTCCTCCAAACGTTTATGATAAAGTGGGTGGCACACATCAGCATTTCCCTCCCTCACTGGGACCACGCTCCTGGCTCCCCACACCACGCCCACAGGCGAGGCTGTGCAGTGCTTTGCGCGGGTCCCACAATGTGCACCGTCCTCCAGGAAGTGGGCAGCACAGTGCAGTCCCGCCGGCTGTTCCAGGGTACTCAGTGCCCTGCATGACAACTTCCCCCTGAAACATCAACCAGGAAGGACTTTCGGGAGAAATAGTGAGCCACTTGCAGGTACCACACCCCTGCTTCAATGTTTATCTTTGCAAAAAAAAAAAGAAAGAAAGAAAGAAGGCGTAGGGGAAAACCCTAGTATGATTACAGGCTGCATATCCCTAGAAAAGTAACCCAACCACTCTAACAGTCTTTATTCGTATGTAGAATGAAGATGATAATAATTATTCTGTAGGGTTGTTTCAAGGTCAAATTTGATACTGTATATGAAGTTCTGGGAAACTCATCTGCCAATGCCCAAAGCATGGTGGCTATAGCACGTGAAGATGAAGACTGCTGATGAGTCACAGTAAGCGCTGCTCATTGCTGCCTCCTCTCTCTCTCTCTAAAGAAAATCTTGCTGCTGCAAGCTCAGAATCTCCCTTTGGCCTCCTACTAACACCAGAGAACAGCCATCCTGGGCAAAGGCCCCGTGCAGGAGCGTGCACTGGAGTGATGGTAAAAAGGCCACCTGAGAGCCTGGACAGAGGCCGGGCGTCCCACATGCCTGGCTGGACCTCCAGGCAGCTGCTAGACACAGCATGGTTGCCCATGTGTCTGTGACCAGGCAGGTGCTGGTGGGCAGTGGTGCGGGGGGAATGGGCAGAGAAGGTCTGGCTCACCTGTCAGTGAGACTCCCCAGTGACCTTAGTGATGCCCTCAGGGCATATGCTGTTCTACATCCACCTGGTGAGTGAGAGGGCAGGGCAGTTCTCCTCCTGCATTCCGAATGAAAAGGGTGCGCTCTCTCTCTTTTTTTAAAAATGTTTTACTTTATTGATTTTTAGAGAGAGGAAGGGAGAGAGCAGGAGAGAGACAAGAACATCTATCTGTTCCTGTATGTGCCCTGACCAGGAATTGAACTAGCAACCTCTATGCTTCAGGATGATGCTCACCAACCAAGCTATCTGGCCAGGGCTGAAAAGGGTGCTTTTTAGTCTTTTTTGAAAAAAACTTCATGGAGATATTAGGGGCTCTCAGGGGATCAGGACCCATCTTCCTGTTTCTGAATCATGTGTGCTGCCTTCCCCTGCCGGGGTCCAGCCCCGGGGGGGATCCAGGGGTCCCACAGGAGGAGACGGCATCGGCGAAAATCGAGTGAGAGAGCCGAATTCTTTTCTTTCTCTTTATTCTCTAGTTAGCATTTACTGCCAGGCATCTCCGCCAATGGCTGGTCTAACATTACTTTTTATGCACACACACTAAGTTACAATCACATGGTATTTTGAATACATCATTGTTTTAGTTTCACTATGGTTACATATTTCTAGATAACAGTTAATTCATATCTATAAGCTATAAATCAGGTGGTACAAACTTCTAAAAGATTAGTACTAATTAATAACTCTACTTTTCTGTTGTTGTGAGTCAAGGGCGCAGAGAGAGAGATTAACAGACGAAATCATCAAGGACTAGCAAAGGACCACCGCTTGCTCAGGCAAATGGCCTTGAGTTCATGCAGTATCCTAATTTTTTCACAAGACTACAAAAGGCTTGCTATTTAAGAAACTGACATAGTATTAAGAGTAACTTTTACTTAAAGATACATAGAGTGCACCTGCAAGATAGCTAGTAGCAACATAATATCAGAAGGCATTAATTGCTATTGCTGCTATGAATCCCACCACATTCCTCTCCTTATTCTTGGAAAATACAAAAATCTCATGAGAATGTTTTACTGAGAAAAGCCCAGCAACTGCCTTCAGTGACAAAACAAGTCTTTTAACAAAACATTCTTTACTTGCCAGCTGCACTCCTATCCAAGGCCACGCAACAGGCCACTCCACTACACTTTACCTAAGATTCTAATGTCTAGTTAAACTTTATACATTTACTATATTCATACGCTAGTTAAGTTCTAACTTTATTCTTTCTAACATGATTAATGAGAAGAAATTCTCCTACAAACTTAACCCTTTATGAGGGATATCATGGCCAGCCTCTTATATTTATGAGCCCAGTTCAAGGGGCTTACAGGCTTTTCTGTGGAACTTACACCCTCTGTCTCATTTCCAAAGAAATTACTACGAATCTACAGGGAAAGCACGGTACTATTATCCCTGTGCCAAAAATAATGGCACACACCCAGGAAAGGGGGGATATAAGGCCAGATTAATTCAAAAGATTAAAGGGGGAGTATATTTGTGCCTTTCCTTTGCGGTGACTTTGTCAACCCGCAGCTGTTGGTCTTCACTGCAGTGACTTTGTCACCCCGCAGCCATTGGTCTTCTCTGCTGTGACTTTGTCAATCAGCAGTTTTTGATCTTCTTCTGCTGTGACCTTGTCAGCCAGCAGTTGTGGGTCTTCTCCTGCTGTGACCTTGTCAGCCAGCAGTCGTTGCTCGGCTCCCGACATTCCCCGGGAATTTTTGTTTGACTGTTTGTTGGCTGTGGTCTCCTCAGTCTATTTGTCTTGCTGACTGCACTACAGAAAAGAGGAAATACTAGGAGAAAATTCTCTACTGTTGGGTAACAAGTATTTTTTAAAGTTTGCTTTCTTGTACTGGGGAAGCGCCCTGTGTGTGTGCTCTATGGAAGGCTGCAGGTGCTTGTCCTCAGGGCGGCACACTGCAAATTGCCGACTGCTTCCTGCTTGGGAGGAGCAATTGTTTGTTATTGTTGGCTGGAGAAGGGGTTTGTTCCCCCAGCCTGTTTTGCTAAAGAATCCAGAGAGAGAAGCTTTCTTCCCTGCCTGTTTGTTCGTCTGCAGTTATGAGACTTTAATAAAAGGAATGGCCCATCATCCCCTGGCTCCACAGCTCCTTTATCATCTGCCGAATCCAGTGAGAACCTGCATGATGACGGCAGCAGCCACTGGCCCTACATCTACTCAGAAATATGGCAGAAAGGATTTCAGTGACAGCACTTTTATATGCCAGTAAGCTAAATAGAGTTTTTTTAAACATACACATATACACGTATACATATGTATACTGGGATCGTGTTTGAACTTTATCTAAGAGCAGAGCGTATTTGCCTGCTATATTTATCAAAAAGGAGCTAAAAAACAGTGACAAGATCAGAAGAAAGCAGAAAGAGAAAATAAAATTTGCTAAATGCTCATTATGTGCTAGAAATAGGCCAATGTTTTGCATATATTATTGTCCCCCCATGACCAAGTAGACACCATGACCACCCACACTCTACTACTGTGGAGATTGCCACTGTCCCTATACTCTGTCACCTGCAAGTGTAGAATCTGAATTTGCCTCAATGCGGAGTCCACTGTCTTAACCAACATTACATCTCTAGACCCCAGGAGAATGAAATAAAAGAAATTTTGCATTTCAGTAAAAAAAAAAAAAGTTAAATATTAGCACTCAAGTATATAAGATTTTACCACGTTAATTTTGACCATTTCCAACTTAACATTTTAGAAATTGTTTATAATAATTATACTCTGTTGAGGTAGGAAGGAAACTAACTGGGATAAATAAAAGTTAACAAAAACATGCATTTAAAAATTATCATATTTATTATGATAAATATTATGAATAATAACTACTTGATGTTTATCTACCCTGTTGCATGGAAATTGAGCAGAGGAAGAAATGTGTGGTGGATAAGACTTTAAAACTGAATGAACCTGGCACTGGCCGGTTGGCTCAGCGGTAGAGCGTCGGCCTGGCGTGCGGGGGACCCGGGTTCAATTCCCGGCCAGGGCACATAGGAGAGGCACCCATTTGCTTCTCCACCCCCCTCCCTCCTTTCTCTCTGTCTCTCTCTTCCCCTCCCGCAGCCAAGGCTCCATTGGAGCAAAGATGGCCCAGGCGCTGGGGATGGCTCCTTGGCCTCTGCCCCAGGCGCTAGAGTGGCTCTGGTTGCGGCAGAGCGACGCCCTGGAGGGGCAGAGCATTGCCCCCTGGTGGGCAGAGCGTTGCCCCTGGTGGGCGTGCCGGGTGGATCCCGGTTAGGTGCATGTGGGAGTCTGTCTGACTGTCTCTCCCCGTTTCCAGCTTCAGAAAAAAAAAAAAAAAAAAAACACAACAAAAAAAAAACTGAATGAACCTGAGTCCCAACCTCTGCTAGTTTCCTAATCAGCTGTGTCATCTTAAGGCAAACTACTTATTTTTCTGCTCTTAATTTGCTTATCTTTAATTAAGAAAAATGGCATCTCTCTAAAAGGATTCTTATGAGGAATGAATCATTCCAAATATATACATCACTTAGAATCAAGTATATATGACACATAGTGAACTCTTTTTTTGTTTGTTTTTCTTAAGTGAGAACTGGGGAGGCAGAGAGACAGACTCTCGATGTGCCCTAACCAGGATCCACCAGCAAGCCCCCTACAGGATGATGCTCTGCTCATCTGGGGCGTTACTCCATTGCTTGGCAACTGAGTTATTTTAATGCCTAAGGCGAGGCCTTGGAGCCATCCCTCAGTGCCCTGGGCCAACTTGCTCAAACTGAGCCGTGACTCTGAGAGAGGAAGAGAGAGAGAAGGGAGATGGAGAGGGGTGGAGAAGCAGATGGACGCTTCTCCTGTGTGCCCTGACTAAAAATTGAACCCAGGCCATCCACACACCAGGCTGACACTCTACCATGGAGCCAACTGGCCAGGGCCCATAGAGAACTCTAAAAATGAAACTGTGGTCAACATTTTGCTCATTTATTCACAAATATTTATTGTATCCTATGTCCTGAGCCTTTGCCAGATGCTGGGTTTATTTTTAAGCAGATCAGCTGTTCAAAGACAGTTGCACTAAACTTGGCCAATCAACTATAAATATTAAATGAGAATATCTCCACTACAAGAAAATTTTCTCAGAAATATCCTACTGGGAGAGATTCACAATTACCACCTTCATTTGCAAAAGTGAGCACCTTTCTCCATGGGTAGCTATTTAGTCTCCTTCTCCTAATTATACACACACACAAATACACACAAACACACACACACACAAACACAATTCAAATTTTCTAGCCCCTCATAATCACTGAGTTTACAAGCAAAAAAAAAAAAGAATCAATATGAGATGTTTCAAACAGGATAGTCTGGAAAGAGATCTGCAGTTGTTTGGAAGCATTCCTCCTCCTTCTTCCCCTTTTGATCCAAAAGTCACGAAGTACTTTGTGACTTAATAAGATATTCCAAACTGGTTTCCAATCTCTTGGCCTTATTCCTCCTGGCCCAGAAGCTACTGTGTGTTGCTTAATTAACTTGGGCCTGAATTACTGTTTTCCAGTTGCCTATCCAAACTCATGAGTGTTCAAAGGGAAATGTAACAAGGCAGACCAGGAAACTGCTATTTTCCCATGATCAGAATTTTTATTTGCTTTTTTCCTTCTTTTGGAACAGACCCGAGAACTTCATCCTGAACCCCAGTAGCCAGCTCCTACTGTAAAAGGACTTTTCAGTTTGCCAACTAATTAATAATACTATTTTTGAGGAGGAGAAAAGGCCTAAAGCCTAAGCCCAAAGCCCTTCAATCACTTGTTCCTAATGAAATAAAACAAGCCAAAAACTATAAGACATAAATAATTGAGTCCTAGATGTTAATGAAAGCTATTTTTTGAGTGAACAGGAGTTTAATGAATTTCATGTTTCCCTTCCCTGTGCTTATAATATGTTAACACATTTACTGTTTGTCAGGGTGGGACGTGTTCAGGAGGTCAGGGAGCGGGAATTAGCCAAAAGGAAACACGACTGCCTGATTCCGTTATTTCTCTGTGTGTGGAATAATGTTCTTTGTAGTAAAGGGCAGCAGTGTATGCTACTGGATAAATTACAGGTTACTTTTCCTCCCCAGTGGGAAAGGGGAAGGAGTGAGTGTGAGTGTAACTCTGCCTCAGGAGAAGCCATCAAGGGAATTTGGTTAATGAGATTAAACACATGTTTAGTTTCTGGGCAAAGAAAGGGGATCTTTGAATCAAAGACACTATTGTTTTTATATTCCTAATGTAAATCTAATTCCACCTTTATGCATATCTTTATAATGTAGTAACTCAGGACATGGAAAGTCTGTTAATTTAGGGAGGCTTACACATTCATTTTTGAAATCTTCAAACATGAGTGGGGCCCCGGATCTAATACATTCCTTGATCATTCTGTAAATGTCCACAGCTATGGCGGCGAAAAGACCTTGTAGAAGTATAAGACTTACATGTTCAGTTTTCCCACCTCACTCTGCACTTCCCGCTGAATTTCTCATGCAGACGGTCTGGCTGATGCAGTCTGGTGGGGCTCTGAGTCTGTATTTGCAGTGTCCAGGGGATTGCAAGGTCATTTGTGCTGGGAACAGAGAATCTAGAATGACGGCTCCGTCTCTAGCATGCTCCAGAGCAGGGGTCCCCAAACTTTTTACACAGGGGGCCAGTTCCCTGTCCCTCAGACTGTTGGAGGGCCTCCACATACAGTGCTCCTCTCACTGACCACCAATGAAAGAGGTGCCCCTTCCGGAAGTGGAAGTTGGGGGGGGGCGGATAAATGGCCTCAGGGGGCTGCATGCGGCCCGTGGGCTATAGTTTGGGGATGCCTGCTCCAGAGTCTCCTGGGGCTCTACTGGCTGAGCCCCGTCCCTGGAGCTCCGGTGTGGTGGGTCTGGGCCAGAGAATTTGCTCTTCTACCAGGCTCCCAGGTGGCGCTGGCGCTGCTGAACCTGGAACTACACTCTGAGAACCAGTGACTTAAGCCAGGGGTCAGCCTGTGGCCAAATCCAGCTTGCTTCCTGTTTTTAGAAACCAGACTTCATTAGAACACTGCCATGCTCAAGCATTTACCTGTTACTGTACAACATATTCCTGTGGCGGCCATCACAATATATGGCACAGTTGAGTGACTGCAACAGTAGAACCCATAAAGCCTAAAATAATTACTACCTGGGCCTTAATTTTAAAAAGTGTGCTAGACCCTGACCTGGGAGAGAATGGTCTGATCTCAGGCTTTTATTTGGGGATGGGGTTGCCAGTTAATACACAGGGGCACCCACTAAACTTAAACTTCAGCTAAATGAGAATTTTTTTTACTCTAAGTATGACCCAAATATTACATGCATAAAACAAGTCTGGCAGTTTCTTACAAAGTTAAATCCACATGTCTGTGTGATGCAGTCATTCTGTTCCTAAGCATTTACCATGATAAATAAAGGCATGTACACATAAAGACTTGTATGTGAATGGTTATAGCAGCTTTCCTTTTAACTGCTAACAACTGAAAACACCTCAAATGTTTATCATCGGGTAAACGGAGAATCAAATTGTGGTACATGGCAGGATATCATGGCAGGTCCCTGCAATAAAAAGGGACCACCTGCTGATTCATGCACCATGAGCCAATCTCAAAATAAATATGCAAAGTGAAAGAAGTCTGACAAAACAGTATATACTGTATGATTCCGTTAATGTAAAATTCTAGAAAACTATTGTGCAGTGACAGAGAGCTGGTCAGTGGCGGTTGGGGGTTGGGGGTGTCAGAAGGGATAGGAGAGTTTACAAAGGGGCACAGGGAAACCATTGAGTGCCATGAATATGTTCATTATATTGTATCAAGTGCATGCAGATGATAAAGCAAATGAAGTTGTTCATTTTTTTTTCCTGTATTTTTCTGAAGCCAGAAATGGGGAAAGACAGTCAGACAGACTCCCGCATGCACCCAACCGGGATCCACCCGGCACGCCCACCAGGGGGCGACGCTCTGCCCACCAGGGGGCGATGCTCTGCCCCTCCAGGGCGTCACTCTGTTGCGACCAGAGCCACTCTAGCGCCTGGGGCAGAGGCTGAGGAGCCATCCCTAGCGCCCAGGCCATCTTTGCTCCAATGGAGCCTCGGCTGCTGGAGGGGAAGAGAGAGACAGAGAGGAAGGAGAGGGGGAGGGGTGGAGAAGCAGATGGGCGCTTCTCCTGTGTGCCCTGGCCGGGAATCGAACCCCAGGACTTCGGCACGCCAGGCCGACGCTCTAACACTGAGCCAACCGGCCAGGGCCAAAGTTGTTCATTTTAAGTATGAGCAGTTTATTGCATGTCAATCATCCCTCCACAGTGCTATGTAACAATTTGTTCACCACCCCACATCCTGGTGCATTCGCTCCACACCCTGCAAGCTCTGGCCTGAGAACTAAGGCTGAGTTCACGCTGGCTACAACTGCACTGACCTGAATCCTCTGGCTGAGAGTCTAATCTCTCCTATCAGAGTATAAGGTCCCAAAAGGCAAATCCTCATACTGAGATGCCCAGGGGCTTCCTGCTCCCTGGTCTGCCACCTCACAGGCCACTCCAGTCTGTGTTAGGTGTGTCCTGATTCTCTGCTGTGCAATTAGAATCCTGCCAGCCTCCACCCAAGGCAACTGGCTTCTAGTCCTGCCAGAAATGCGTGCTGGTGGCGCAGACTCCCAGGTCTCAGTCCTAACCCGAGCCAGCTGCAGGCCATGGCACGTGGCACAGAAGGACTTACTCGCCTTCTGCTGTGTGTCTCTGCATCTCCCCAGGGCTCCGCCGGCTTCCTTCTGCCACGTCCCAGAGAGTAGACTGGGAAGCAGCCTTGATCTAATCTGTCTAGGAGCAAGGTCTGAAGGTTAAAAATTGAAACTGGTGTCATTGAATTAATGTCACTCCCTTTGGTTATCTGCCCTGATGGTTTGGCAGGATCTGATGGGAGCAGTGTGTATAATCAGAGATGTCGTCCTGCCCCTGGCCCAGTAGAGGTGGCTGCCGGCCAGGCAGGCATGTGGCCTCTCTCTCTCTCCAGCAGCAACTGAGTAAGGGAATTCCAAGAGGAAAGACATTACGTCATGGGAGCAGCCTTTTCCCTAACAATCTTTCTGAAACACGAATAATTTCCCCTAAAAGAGCATTCTGCACAATCTCATCATGATTCTCAAATATTAAATAAATCAATATAACATGACATGGTGAATGCAAAATAATCCCTGTGGAATTATTATGGAATGATTTATCAGTGCTAATGTCTAATTTATTGAAAAATTCCCAATCCCAACAGCCATACTTTCCTGACCACAGCTCAATTACTCCAAGATGCCAGCAGCTCTGAGACCCTTAAAGGGATTGCAGCTGTTCAGGTAAGGAACTTCCCAAAGTGAGGGAGGTCAGGGGGTCTCTCCATGGAGCAGGCTCAGCAGGCAGAGCACCAGAGGTCAGGACACACTTGTTCTTCTCAGGGATCAAGGCCCATTATAAAGTAGAGACCACAGGCCCTCCACCTACCTGGGACATGGTGGCTCTGCCTTCTCCTCTGCCCTTCTCCATCCTGAAAAGCTGCTGAGTCTGCTCTTCCATCATGCCCAGAATTCACCAGGGCAGACGCCAGGCCCCTAATGTGGGCCACCATAGATTCCTGCCCCTTCCAGAGCAACATTCATGATGCAGAAGCAATAAAAATGCTTCCTACATCCTCTGCTCTGCAGTAGACACTGTGAGTACATTTGCCTTATTCAAGCCTCACAACCAGCCTATAAGTTAGCAGCTACTATGCCAATTTCACAGCTGAGAAAGTTGAGGATCAAGGAGTCTACTGATGCTTCTCAAATTGTACTGATCATTGACTTATCCGGAGAGCTTGCTAAATGCCAAAGACTGGGTGGTTGCCTATTTAATCACCATACTCAATCAGAGCCAAAATGGGACCCAGATCTGCCCAACACCAGGCCTGGGAACTCCTACTTGACAGTATGTCATGTGAGGCACGGGGATACTGTGATGGATAAAAATTATCCACCAGGCAGATACTACCCTACTCCAGGTGCATGAAGGGCTGCCTTAATACTGGGAACAAATTCCTGCAGCAGGGAGCCATGCATGAGAGGGGAGGGAGCAGATGATCAGGAAGGAAATTACAGAGCTCAGCCTTCAAAAAGATGCAGAACTCAGTCCCAGGGAAGGAGAGAGTTACATCAAAGGGCATTGCAGTCTCCAAGGGCAGCACAGGCAAAGGCCCACACCTGTGAGGACTGAGGGCTAGTTCCTGACGGTGGGGTTTCTGGTGTGGCTGCTGTGTGTCCTGTGTGTCCCACCTGCACAGTGTTTGGCTTTGTTAGCAGTTTCTGGTGTCTTCTAGTCCTGAGTCCCTCACACTGCAGGCCCCGAGGAAATAGGTCGGGAGGGCTGGACTAGCACTGCAGCCAGGCACTGGGAGGGCTCAGGATTCGCCCAGCGTCTGCCTGGTTCTGGCCACCTGCTCGGGCAATCTCCTTCCCCTCCCTGGCCATTCCAGACCACGTGAGACAGAGAGGAAGGTGGGGACTGAAAATATGCTTTGCCACACTCTACCCTGGAAATGGGTTTGGGGCTCTGCGAAGCAGGGGGTGGGAGCCCACTGTCTAAGGACTCTCAACCCTGGCTGCATAGTCAAGACATCTGGAGGACTTTAAATTACATTTATCTACCTATTTATTTATTTATTTATTTATTTTTCTGTGTCAGTGTGTCTGGAGGGAGTCCCTAGCATCGGTATTTGAAATGCTCCCCAGAAGATTCAAACATGAAGCCTGCCTGGGTTTAGATGCCTTGATGAGCACAAACCCAGAAAAGCTTGGGGCTCTGGAGCAGGGAGGGAGCAGATGCCCTGGAAGAGGAATAAACAGCTCAGACACCCGCACAGCTGGGACAAAGCTCAGGATGCTTCTTTTACAATATAAAGAACTGAAACAAAAGAGGGTAAGAGGAAAGCGTCTGAACTACATGCAGTTTGTCAAGATTTTCTAAGATTAAATTCCTTTTTTAATAATATTTATGAGTCACACCTGATTATATCAGAAATATACAGCTGCTGCAGAATATTTGAAATTTTTTTAAAGTGCAAAGAGGAAAATAAAAATCTGATGACACAGAGATAAGCACCCTAATGGATGTGTCTTTCTATTCTCAGGCATGTTCGTAATAAACACACAACCACGTGGAGCTATCAACCTAGGATCACACCGCCATACAACTCTCACTCTGATACTACTTCGTGCCTATTTGATTGTTAATTGTCCCCCCCACATCCAGAAAGAAAACCCTAAAGACAGGAACTACCGTATTCCCCCATGTATAAGACACCCTCATGTATAAGACAAACCTTAATTTTGGGGCCCAAAATTTTGGAAAAAATGTATTACATAAAGTCATTGAACTCAAGTTTTATTCATCATAAAATTCATACAACTCATCATCACTGTCAAAATTCCCATCCATCAGCTTGTCCTCATCTGTGTCTGATCACGAATCACTGTCTTCATATCTTGCCTTATCCTCAGTTCCATCTATGGCATTTGAAATGCCAAAGCCATCTGTAAGGTGCATCCAGTTGTTAGACCCCAAATTTTTTGAAAAAGGGTACATCTTGTACATGGGGAAATACGGTATGTCTATTGTTTTCTACTCTCTCTTCCCAGTGCTAGAGGATCCAGCACACAGCAGGGCACAAAAGGTAAGCAATCAATAAGTGCACAACCAAATGGGACAGCAAGTTGATGCTTCTCTCTCTCTCTCTCTCTCTCTCTCTCTCTCTCTTTCTCCCTTCTCCCTTACTCTCCCCCTCCCCACCTCCTCGCTCTCTCTCAAATCAATGGAAAAAATTTAAATGCTCAGTACAGGTCCTGGCACATCATAGTAAGCTCTAAGTACAGTGTGGAGGGAGGCTATCTTAAAGACACACAGACCTAGAAAAAGAAGCACTGAACTTCACTTGACCTTATCTACAAAGTTCGGCTTTAGAAGACAAATAAAACCAGACTCAGAGAGTATTCTGTTTCTATCCTATCACCTTAGATCTTGGGTGCCGTCTTCAACACACATGGAGAGCACCTCGGGACAATGCCCAGTAAAGCTGACTGTTAACAACCTTGTTTTCCTTTCCCACATCCTACTTCAGAGGTAGGACTGCGCTGAAACAGAAGGGGCTTCGCCTCAGCCCCACCCTCCTAAAGATGGTGTTGCCGGTTCACAGCATGGTCTGCCCCTGCTGGGGCAGGACCCTGGGTCTAAGAGGGCAGCTTCGCACCTGGCTCTGGGGAAGTTGACTTGGGTCCCTTATCACCTTTTGGTCATCACTAGCTGTTTTTAATTACATTATGATCTGAGAATCCTAACAGAAGTGTCAATAGAGGGGGGATCCCCAGCATCTGGGAAAGAGCCTTCCACATGTAAACTAAGTAAATATTTGATAAGAATTTTCTGAATAATATAATAAATTGAAATGATGCATATGGATTTTATGTGATTGAGTTTCTTTTTACTAACTGCCATTTTATCTCTACTGAACACAAAAGATTGGCCTTATATGAGTGTTAACTACTCTTATTTCAGCCTGAACATGACAGTGCCCTCACTATTATCTCTTCCCTCCTTAAAAGTGCCCCAAAGTGGCCCTGGCCAGATGGCTCAGTCGTAGAGTGTGAGCCTGGCCTGTGGAAATCCTGGGTTCGATTCCCTGTCAGGGCATACAAGAGAAGCGCCCATCTGCTTCTCCACCCCTCCCCCTCTCCTTCTTCTCAGTCTTTCTCTTCCCCTCCTGCAGCCAAGGCTCCATTGGAGCAAAGTTGGCCCGGGCGCTGAGGGTGGCTCCATGGCCTCCGCCTCAGACTCTAGAATGGCTCCAGTTGCAAAGGAGCAACACCCCAGATGAGCAGAACATCGCCCCCTGGTGGGATTGCTGGATGGATCCTGGTCAGGCGCATGCAGGATTCTCTCTCTCTGCCTCCCTGCTTCTCACTTTGGAAAAATACAAAAAAAAATGTGCCCCAAACCCTGAACCTGGAAAACAGGAAGACTGCACATTTGTCCCTGGGTTAACTCCAAATGGTTCTTCTCTCTCATGTACCTGGGAAGCATCCTTGTTAGGGAACCTGGAGTTTTGGCCAGGGCTCTTCTGTAGTAATGATCAAGCAGATAAATTATCCCCAGCAATTTAGGAGGTTGTAGCTTCACAAAGCTACAGAAGCCACACAGACTACAGCCTGGGACAGGCTGGTGGCAGTGGCCACCCAAGTCAAACTGCCAGTGCTTACCGAAATAGGCTTAATCTGCTTTTGGAGAGGCTACCGCAGTGGTGAAGAACATGAACTTGTGAATCAGACAGACATGGGAATAAGTCATGGCACCCAATTCCTTTCCTATGACTTTGAACAAGTCATTTCTCATCCCTCAGCCTCTAAAGTGATGGCATGTGTGCCGACCTTACAGGGCCACTGTGAGGACTGAATGGGATGAATGCAGACCAAGGGTTTAGCACAATGTTTGGAATATTGAAACACGCAACAGTGGTTGTAATCATTAAAATCATAATCGCAAATTAAGGCAACTAAATTTTTTGCAAGGTCCATTCTTGCAATAAAGACGATACAAAGTTTTTCAAATGGCCTCCAAAGACCTGCTGCTTTTTTATTTCTTCCTTTGTCAGCCGATCAATAAGGAAGCTAAGCTCAGAATAAAGCAAGGAAGAGTCAAGAGCTTGGGCTGATGTGAGGAACACCGCCCCTCAGCCCCACCCTCCTCAGGTGGCAGTGAGCCTCCCTCCCACTTCCCTGCCTCTGCTCTAAGTTCATTTCCACCAAGCGTCAGGCTGCTAGAAAAAGGAGAGAATAAAGCCCTGTATGATATTTCATCTAAGGTGAAAATAGGTTTCCTAGGATGAAACCAGTAAGACAAGCTGGTTTTTATGATAGGTTAAATTCTTTGCAGATTCGATGTAGAATAAATTTAGATCATAGCATTCAACAGCTGAACAGCTACCCAGACACCAAATTGAATAAAAATCTAATGTCAGGGCACTGCCGATGAATGCAGTCTTTGTGCAACATGCTTTTTATCATTTGCTTGCTCATTTCTTTCAATACTGAACCACCTTTGGGTTGAGTCTTGAATCATTTTTCCTCCCTGTGTGAATGCTTCAAAAGCCAAGCCTGGGGTCAGGAGGAGATGCAGACTGAGAGGGCGCTGGCCCGAGGGAGGCTGCGATGGACGGGTGGGGCCTGGCCAGCCTGGCTTCCTTCAGAACGAGCTCATGCTTCCTAATTGTGCACAGGCTAACAGACACAACAGAATGCCTATTTCTCACTTCTCAGGGAGAGGAGACATTAAAAAGGGGATTACATATGATCTTCTTTGGACGTGCACCCCTCTCCCTGAATGTTGCTCCCTAAAGAGGGGACCAGGACAATTCATTGACTCAGTAACCATGTCTTGAACAGCTGCTTTGAGTCTGGCTCTGTGCAAGGCAATGTGAACAGTGAATAAATTGTACCTTGCTCTTGCCATCATATAATCCATCACCTACTGAAGGATAGAAATAGGTGGAGAAGGAAGTCTGAAACTTGTATAATGTAATGTGGAAAGGGTACGATGCTTTGGGAGCGCAGGCAGAGGCATCTCTCCCAATACACGGGGCTCAGCAGAGAGAAGCTGGGGGAAGGGGAGGCCGTGGTCCTGGAGCGAAGATCTGAAGGATGGCTCGCAGAGAGGCAGGAGATGAGGAGAGAGGAGGGCTGGTGGGGAGTGGAGGGAGAGGGAGGCAGGGCGGAGTGACACAATTCCTAGTTCTTTCGGCTAATAAACCATGTGCCTTTTGCTCTCTGGGGATGTTTGAAGCTATAAGTTATTTCCACAGTAGAGACATTGTTTCCTTTAAGCCCAGAACAGAAATCCTTGGGCAACTTTTCCTCTGAACATCATTAGGAAGACTAATGTCAGTCTCACACTGCATATCATATCCTTGCTGAGAAATTCATCCAAACTTGCTGGCAAACCCTTATTTCTATTTTTGGTGAGTCATTGGGTATTTGTATTAGTCCTGACCACTTAGAACCAAAGACCTAGTAGCTTAATCAGTGGATGAAAACAACAGGGGTGCTGTTCATATTCTATCATGTTACAGTGAAGCAGACAAGATTTCAGGGACAGAAGCCCCTGCCCTTTCAAGCCCCTGACCTGTGGCTGTAAATGACAGCATCTATTCTAACATCTAAGAAAACCACCAAACTAGGCCCTGGCCGGTTGGCTCAGTGGTAGAGCGTCAGCCTGGCGTGCAGGAGTCCTGGGTTTGATTCCCGGCCAGGGCACACAGGAGAAGCGCCCATCTGCTTCTCAACCCCTCCCCTTCTCCTTCCTCTCTGTCTCTCTCTTCCTCTCCTGCAGCCAAGGCTCCATTGGAGCAAAGTTGGCCCGGGCGCTGATGACGGCTCCATGGCCTCTGCCTCAGGTGCTAGAATGGCTCTGGTTGCAACAGAGTGACGTCCCAGATGGGCAGAGCATTGCCCCCTGCTGGGTGTGCCGGGTGGATCCCGGTCAGGTGCATGCGGGAGTCTGTCTGACTGCCTCCCCATTTCCAACTTTAGAAAAATACAAAAAAAAAAAAAAAAAAAGAAAAGAAAACTACCAAACTGTTTTGTGACTTACTACACTAGCTTGATTGGTCAGACACTGCAACATATATGACATAAATGAAAGGAAATGGCAGCATTCCTTTGCAATGCCAGGGAAGCAATTACTGCAAATGAGGACACTTACTAAAAAATACCTATCTTAGAATTCTCCTTGGCAGAAAAATGATGTAAGACCTTCTGTCAGAGTCCATTCCTTTTTCACAAAGGGACAGAACACTTCCACAGCACACCAAGAAAGTATATTTCTAAACAATACCTGTAGGAAATTCATTTCTTTACCTAATAACATATGTATTTTACCTCTGGGCCTCTTACGGTCTCCTCACTTTCCTGAGTTCTTTCATTGGTTCTATATGGTGAAATTTCTATTGGCAAGGCTTACCCCATGACAATTGCAGGGGCATTACTTGAAGAAGGCCAGCTGTGGCCACCAAGGCCAGTCCCCATGCATCAGAAAATGGGAGGATATTCATTACTTTGATTTAAAGGGCATTTAATATACAAAGAACTTATAAAACTCAACAACAAACAAACAAACAATCCAATAAAAAAATGGGAAGAGGACATGAACAGACACTTCTCCCAGGAGGAAGTACAAATGGCCAACAGATATATGAAAAGATGCTCATCTTCTTTAGTTATTAGAGAAATGCAAATCAAAACTGCAATGAGATACCACCTCACACCTGTTAGATTAGCTATTATTAACAAGACAGGTAATAGCAAATGTTGGAGAGGCTGTGGAGAAAAAGGAACCTTCATCCACTGTTGGTGGGAATGTAAAGTAGTACAACCATTATGGAAGAAAGTATGGTGGTTCCTCAAAAAAACTGAAAATAGAACTACCTTCTGACCCAGCAATCCCTCTACTGGGTATATACCCCCAAAACTCAGAAACATTGATACGTCAAGACACATGCAGCCCCATGTTCATTGCAGCATTGTTCACAGTGGCCAGGACATGGAAACAACCAAAAAGCCCTTCAATAGACTGGATAAAGAAGATGTGGCACATATACACTATGAAATACTACTCAGCCATAAGAAATGATGACATCGGATCATTTACAGCAAAATGGTGGGATCTTGATAACATTATATGAAGTGAAATAAGCAAATCAGAAAAAACCAGGAACTGCATTATTCCATACGTAGGTGGGACATAACAGTGAAACTAAGAGACATTGATAAGAGTGTGGTGGTTACGGGAGGAGGGGGGAAAGGGAGAGGGAAAGGGGGAGGGGGAGGGGCACAAAGAAAACTAGATAGATGATGACAGAGGACAATCTGACTTTGGGTGATGGGTATGCAACATAATTGAAAGACAAGATAACCTGGACTTGTTGATCTTTGAATATATGTATCCTGATTTATTGATGTCGCCCCATTAAAAATAAAATTATTAAAAAATAAATAAATAAATAAAGGGCATTTAAGATTTGTGCAGGAACAAGCAGAGGAGACCTTCTTTTTTTCCTTGGACAGTGTAGTTCAAGGCCAGCTGTGAGCTTGCCACTAGCAGCAGCCATTTGTGAAGAAAACAAGAAAAGGAGAGGGAGAGAGAGCGGGAACTGAGACAGGCAACGTGTGGAGCCTAAGATGCAGCCATTGCTATGGAAGGCGGAGCAAAGGAGAAAACTCGGGTTCCGGTTAGAACATTGTAACTGGACCAAGCAGGGACTCAGCACAGAAACATTGCCTAATGTTTCAGTTTTGTGAGCAAGAACTGACCCCCACTCCCATTTTTCTTTTTGTGTAATTTTGTTGGTTATTTTTTCTCTCTTTAACAACCAAAATATTCCTAAATGGTGATGGGAGACAAGTAGGCTCTGGGATTATTTAATTTGCTTCAGTTTACTGCCTGGGAATGTTCACTCCAAGTATTAACCATTTGTGTAAACAATACCTACCAGTATTTTCTAAGCAGAATTCACTATGGATATTTGCTATTTCAACCTATCGTTAGAACTATGACATGTAAAAGTCTGTCAAACCTATCAGATCATAATGATTACTGTACAATAGCATATTCTAATGAGGCTTTATAATCAAAATTGAAGTTCATCAGTTAAGATAATTACATTTGGAACACCAGGGGTTGGTAATACATTAGAGCCCTTAGGGTCTCCTCAAATGAGACTCAGTTCAGAACATGAGCAGCCACTAACAGGGACGTGGCCAGAGCAGGGAGACGGCGTGCTCACGAAGCAGTGCCCTTGCCAATGCCAGATGTTCGTGCTGTGCACACCACGTCTTCCTTCCTACTGCTGCCACCGAGGCCCAGAGCCTGTGACAGGGAGAGTGGGAGCCGCTCGGATGGACCTCATCCTTCCTAGTGCCTGTACAGTGACACTGCACACCAGATAATTCTTATCTGCAGGGGTATAAAAAGTCCAGCTGTGATCTCTTAAACACATTCAGTAGACCCTAAAATTAAGCCACACTTGGCCTTGACCAGAGCTTACTGGGCTCTTGCAGAGGAGGAATGTGCCACTGCTAGGTCTGGGCAGAGTGGTATCTTTTTAAGCCCAATGTTAATGGCAGCCCAAGTTCTGTCCTTCCTAGGGGTATTCCCTTTGCTCCTGGCATTCATCTGCGGCTATAACAGCTAAGGCTAGAAACGGCTGTTCTAATGGAGGCCAGAGCCAACAGAACACCATGTTTAACCTGACACATGAAAAGAAAATGTCATAACTATTATTAATGAGTAATAATTAATAATAACACATGTAGAAATAAACATGTTTATGGATTTTGATACTGTATTTCTTTAAAATACTATATACTTTCTATTCTCTATAACTGCTTAAAGGCTTGATTTTTTTCTTATTTTCACATTTCTTTAAAAGATAATCGACTGCTTAAGGTAAAAATAATAACAATGTGTTGTGGTGTTCACATCAAAGGTAGAAGTGTGTATATATGTGTGTATATATACATATCTAGCTATCACAAAGGAGCACAAAGGTCAGGATGGGGCAAATAGTGGGACAATGTGGCAACATTCTTAGAATGCTCACAAGTGGTTCAGTATTATTTGAAGTTAGCTGTGAAAAGTTAATGTTGCAGATAGGAATCTCTAATGCTAACCAACTACAAACTAACAAAAAGTTATACCTAAAAGGTGAATAAAAATTATAAATTTGAATATTAAATTATACCCAATTTATCCAAAAGAAAGCAAAAAAAAAAAAAAAAGCAAACAAAAAACAAGAACCTATGAGACTTTGTTATGGGCTGAATTGTGTCCCTTCAAAAAATTCATATGTCAAAGTCCTAAGCCCAAGTACCTGGCTGTATTTGGAGATACATTTCAATGATGTAATTGATGTGAAATGAGGTCATTCTCATGAATCCTAACCTAATTATAAGAAGAAGAAATCTGGGCACAGGCTCAGAGGGAAGCCAGAGAGATGGCCATCTATAAGCCAAGGAGAGAGGCTTAGAACAGCTCCTTAACCAGGCTCAGAAAGGACCAAATCTGCCGTCACCTTGGTCTCAGACTCCCGGCCTCCATAACTGGGAGAAAATCAACTATGCTATGGAGCAGCCTGTAGCACCCAAGTAAGCTAAACAGACATAAAGAAAACAAATGCCAAGAAGCTGAACTTGAAACCCAACCATACCCATACTTACTTTAGATATCAATGCATTAGCATTGTATATAAAATAATTATCAAACTTGATAAAAAGCAAGACCCAACTATGTGTACTTCACAGGAAACATACTTTAAATATATAGGCACAGACAGGCTAAATGTAAAAGTGTTGAAAAAGATGCACCATGCATATACAAGACATAAGAAAGCTGGCATAGCAATGTTCTATCCAACGGAGAAGACTTCTGAAGAAGGAAAATTACCAGAGAACAAATAAGGACCTTTAATAATGATCAAAGGGCAATTCATTGACAAAACATAAGTATTGTAATACGTACATGGATCCACTGTATTTGTATTATTCTGGTAAAAAACAATTGGAAAATTAAATTAAATTTATAATAGCAACCAAAACATCAAACATATTAAACCTAATAAAAATATGTAAGACCTCTACACTTAAAATTATAAAACATCCTCAGATAAATTAAATAAAATCAAAATCAATGGATTGGTATACAATTTTCATGGATCAGAAGCATCAAAATTGTTAAGGTTTCTGTTCTCTCCAAGTTGATCTGTAGATTTATTATAGTCCTATGTAAAATCCCAGTAAACTTTGTTAAAGAAAATAGCAAAATAAGCTTAAAACTTATATGGAAATTGAAAGGGTCTAGAATAAGAAAAACAACCTTGAAAAACAAAGTTAAAGAATTTATATTCTATAATTTCAAAATAAAGCCACAATAATCAAGACAGTATAGTATTAGTGTAAAATAGATCAGCAGATCAATAAGGGAAAAAATGAAGAATCCAGATATAGATCCACACATACAAGTACAATTTCAAAGTACAAAGTCAATGGGAAAAATAAAAGCTGATTAACAAATGATGCTGGAATAACCAGATATTTGTACAGAATAATAAGAAGTCTCAGCCCCATTTCATGCCATAGACAAAAAAAGTCATTTGAGTTAGATCATATTTTTAAATGGAAAAGCTTAGAGAATAAAACTTCTAGAAAAAAAAAGAATATGTTTGTAACATGGAGTAGACAAAAGATTTCTTAGGCAGAACATAAAAATCACTCATAATAAAGGAGGATTGGGAGGTAAATTTGACTATCAAATTGAAATATTTTTGTTCATCAAAAGATCTCATTCTGTAAATAGGCAAGCCATCGAATATGAGAAAATACTTCCAAACATATTTATTAAATTACTCATATCTAGAATAAGAAAGCAACCTAATAAAAAAATAGACAAGAAACTTTAAAAAAGAAAATAAAGCCTGACCGGTGGTGACACAGTAAATAGAGCGTTGACCTGGGACTCTGAGGACCCAGGTTTGAAATCCCATGATTGAGTGTGAGGTCATAGACATGACCCCATGGTTGCTGGCTTGAACAAGGGGTCACTGGCTCTACTGGAGCCCCCCCATCAAACACATATGAGAAAGCAATTAATGAACAACTAAAGTGACGCAACTATGAGTTGATGCTTCTCATCTCTCTCCTTTCCTGTCTAAATAAACAAACAAACAAACACATGGTCAATAAGGTTCTAAACAACTCTCATTATTATGAAATGAAAATTAAAGCCACTATGAGGTATTATTTCAGACACACTAGAACAGTTAAAATAAACACAACTGATAAAACCAAACATCGCCAAAGGTGAACGAGTAGGCCTTTATGCATTGCTGGTATAATTTAACATTGTACAACAATTTCAGACACACATTTGGCAGTTTCTTATTAAAGATAAATATTTATGTACCCTATAACCCAGGAATTCCACTCCTAGGTACAGACCCAAGAGAAATAAAAACACAGGTCTACAAAAAGACTATTAAGAAGATGATCATAGTAATCTTACATCAGATAGAATTTGGTCTAATCTTAAAAGCAAAATTTAAAAAAAAAAGTGTCACAGGCTGCATCCCAGCTGTGTACACGGGGCTCTCTTGAGAGCAGGCCCTGTGAGAGTCCCAAGCTCTCTGCCCTCACTTTCCTCATCTACACAATTTCCATTTCCATCGAAATTTCACAAAGATGCATTTGGCCACATTCCTACACAGCTGGAATTACACCCGTGGGTTCTGGTACTGTGGGTTTTTCTTAATAAGTGAAGGGACTTATGCCTTCCCAAGCTGGATTTACAGGGAAGGAGCTGAGGATTAAAAGGCAGATGCAATGAGAACTTAAGCAGATTGACCACAAATTATTATTGGTATGAATGAGTTACAGGCCCAAGATTAAGGCAAGTCTCTCTCAAGAGTACTTCCTTCAATAGTAACAGACAGGAAAAGCCTTTTTCTTTTTAATCATTCTCTAATGAGAAACAGTTTAAACTGGGGGACGTCTCTGCACAGTACATTTAACAGATGTAGGGACACGCCGGAAATATCATTCAGTAGCAGAACTAAAGCCGTTCTGTGTGACAGAAGCACAGCAGTTAGGATGAATGCTCAGGACAACTGACAACCGAAACTCTGAAACACGCACCACAGGGTCGATCTGAGACACACACACTCACGTTAAATGCTGCACGATTCGTCCCCAGGACTACTCTGTTGAGCTTGTTCAAAAACCTTGAGTGGCTTCCCATTCTTTCAGGAGAAAACAGCAAATCCTCAGCATGCCCTGCAAATCCCCACGTGGTCCAGACCCTCCTGACTTCCCTAGGAATTCAGCCCTCACTGGCTGCATGTCAGTCATACTGTCCTCTAATGGGGCACACTTTCACAGCCACAGGGCCTTCGCCAATCCCACCCTGTCTGCCTCCGATGCCCCTGTCAGCTCCTCTTCATGCTTCAGGCCATGGCTCAAGTGTTTGAGAACCATCAGCCATCTTCATAACTCTTAAATTTATAATCAATATTTAATTGTGTAATTAACATATTAATATTACCTGTGTCTACCTTCACCTTTAGATAGAACTTTCATGAGAACAGGCCTTGTGTCTACTATACTATTTTATTAATGTTTACACAGGCAAATACTCAGTAAATAATCACTGACCATGTAAATAAATGAATTTTCATCCTTGATCAATACCAGAAGCTTGGACTATAAATCTCCAGGGGCAACAAATCCTTAAGCTGAAACTTAGGGTCACTTGGCTCCATGACATCTGACAGCTGGCTGGCAGAGACTACTATAGAATCATGGTTACTGTGTCTGCAAAAGAATGGAGAGCCATTCATTTACGTTCTCACCCTGTCCTATTCTCTCATTCCTGGGGCTATATTTGTGTTTCCATGCCCCCTGCCATGCAGCTCCTTATGTCTTCATTTCATTCATCACATGTCTATTGCTGGTCATTGTTGCTTTTCCTCAATCCCCTTCCAGAAGTCAGGACATACCTGTGATTTGGCTAAATCACAGATATTCACTGTTCATGGCCCCCAGGCTCCTGACTGATGGCTTTCTTATCTTCAAAGTACTTACCTGCCATATTATTTAGAATTTGTTATTCTTAGAAAATATTCAGAAGATATATTATTTTTTCTTTCTCAATTCAAAGGTATACTATTCTTTGTTTTAGGCCATGAACTTTAAGGTAAAAATAACATTTCTAATCCTGCAATGAGTTGAAGGAGCCTCATGACATTTCCCACTAAATGTGCCATGGCTCTCTTTAATAATCCTTTTAAAAACAATAATGAGAGGAGAAACCAAGATGGCAGTGGAACAGGTAGAAGTTACACTCACCTTCTCCCAAGACCAAACCGGAATTACAACTATAGAACAATCAACCTGAAAAATCATCTGAAGGCTAACTGAACAGAAATCTCATAACCAAGGGTTTACAGAAGAAACCACATAGAGACTGTCCTACCCTGCTGAACTACAGCTCTTGAAAAGGTCTGGGTAGGATGGGGGACACACTGAGTTGTGTGGCTCTGGGCTGGGGGTCATTTTTTCCTCAGACTCCTGACCAGTGCAGAGCTCTCCCCATGCACAGCCAAACCTTAGTCTGTGTGAGCCTGATGAATTCTGCTGGACACACCCTAATGACTCTTTAAGACCCCAACCCACCACAAAAATCTCAGGGAACCTGGTAGGTGACAGCTGGCCTTGCTTTACCTTGAGACTATTGCTGAGTGGCCTTATACCCAGCACTGGCACTGAGTTTGAATCAGTCTGGGGTACACCCGTTACCACTACCAGCTGACTAACTTCCCCCAAACTTAGTGCTCATGGAAGATGTCCAGGGTTCCTTGAACCCTCCCATTCCTGCTCAGGCTCAACAGAGGCAGCCACGAACTATGGATGATTGCTTTGTAGATCCAAACAGGTAATCCCAGGCTGGTGATAGGCAGCACCTGACAATGACCTGCACTAAAATCCCTCCCAAGAGGCCCAAGAACAAACACACTCAGTGGCATGCTTCAGACCATATCAAAGCATAACCAAATTAGGTCCACAAATAGCACATACAAGTAGAGATCTTGACACACAGACATAGGGTCAGCCCTTGCACATCAGCTCATACTGTGGTCAGGGTCAGTTCGCATAGTCAGCTAGCCTGAGGGTCAAGCCCATCCATGGAGAGGCCAACAGAAACACTCAGCTACAACATGAAGACTCACATACCCATGCATAGGACATTCATGAAGCACCTAGCTCAGGTGATCAGAGAGAATGCACAACTGAGCCCCATAGGAAGTCCATTGCATAAGTCCACCATACCAAGACTGGAAGACACAGCAGATCTATCTAATACACAGAAACAAACATAGATAAATACAGAAACAAATAAGAGGGGGGGAAATACCTCTGCCCCTCCCAAAAGAAATGCTCACAAAAAGAGATAAATAATTGAAGGCAAGATATCTACCAGATACAGAGTTCAAAACAATGTTTATAAAAATGCTCAAAACACTTAGAAGAAGGATGGATGAACTCAGTGAGAATTTAAACAAAGAGACAGTAAGAATATACATATATATATTACCCAAAGCACCACAGAAAGAACCAATCAAAAATGAAAAATACAGCCCTGGCTGATTGGCTCAGTGGTAGAGTATCAGCCCAGCATGTGGAGGTCCCAGGTTTGATTCCCAGCCAGGGCACACAGAAGCAGCACCCATCTGCTTCTCCACCCTTCCTCTTCTCCTTCCTTTCTATCTCTCTCTTCCCCTCCCGCAGCCAAGGCTCCATTGGAGCAAAGCTGGCCCAGGCACTGAGAATGGCTCCATGGCCTCTGCCTCAGGCACTAGAATGGCCCAAGGAACAATGGAGCAACACTCCAGGTGGGCAGAGCATCGCCCCCTGGCGGGCATGCCAGGTGGATCCCAGTCAGACACATGTGGGAGTCTGACTGCCTCCTCACTTCTATATCTGAAATGAAGAATACACTAGAATAAAGCAATATTAGGTTAGACGAAGCAGAAGATCAAATCAGTGATTTGCAAAACAACATAGCAGAAAACAGAGCAGCAAAAAAAAAAAAAAAAAGAAAATTTAAAGTGAGACTTGTTTAAGGGACCTCTAGACAACATCAAATGTATTAACATCCACATCATAGGGGTACCAAAAGGACAAGAGAGAAAGATCGAAAACCTATTTGAAGAAATAATTACTGAAAACTTCCATAACCCAGTAAAGGAAAAACACACACTGTCCAGGAAACACACACAGTCCCAAACAAGATGAACCCAAAGAGGCCCACATCATGTCACAGTGTAATTAAAATGGCAAAAGTTAAAGACAGAAAGAGAATACTAAAAGCAGCAAGAGAAAGGAAGTTACCTATAAGGCAGCTCCCATAAGACTGTAAGCACAGTTCACAACAGAAACACATCAGAAAAGAAGGGAGCGGCACAATATGTTCAAAGTGATGAAAAGCAAGGAACTAAACCATGATTACTCTATTCAGCAAGACTATAATTTAAAATAGAAAAATAAATAAATAAAGAAGTTCCCAGGACCTGGCCAGCTGGCTCAGTAGTAGAGAGTCAGCCCAGCATGTGGATGTCCCAGGTTCGATTCCTGGCCAGGGCACACAGGAGAGACACCCATCTGCCTCTCCACCCCTCCCCCTCTTGCTTTTTCTCTGACCACAGTGGTATAAAACTACAATTCAATTACAAGAAAAAGTACTGCAAAAACATAGATACATGGAAGCTAAATAACATGTTTCTAAACAATGAGTGGGTTAACAATGAAATCAAGGAAGAAGTCAAAGAAACCTTAAGACAAATGAAGGTGAAAACACAAGAATACAAACTCTATGGGGCACTGCAAAAGCAGTCCTAAGAGAAAAATCCATAGCATTATAAGCCTACCTGAAAACAAACAAGCAAGCAAAAAACTCAAATAAACCATCTAACCTTAAAACTAAAACAAAGCCTGAAATGAGTACAAGAAAGGAAGTAATAAAGATCAGAGCAGAAATAAAAAATGAGTCTAAAAAAATACAAAAAAATCAATAGTACCAAGAGCTGGTTCTTTGGAAAGATAAATAAGATTGATAATACTTTAATCTGAATTATCAAAAATAAAAAAAAAAGAGAGAGAGAGAGGACCCAAATAAATAAATAAAAAACAAGAAGTAACACCTGCTACCACAGAAATACAAATTACAAATATTGTTGTATAACAAATTGGACAATCTGGAAGAAATGGACAAATGCCTCGAAACATAAAATCTTTCCAAAATAAATTAAAAAAAAACCTCCACAAAACCTGAACAGACTGATTACAATTACTAAAATCAAAGCAATAATCAAAAACTCCCAACAAACAGAAGGCCTGGATCAAATGGCTTCACAGATGAAATTTATCAAATATTCAAAGAACACCAACTATCCTTCCCAAATTATTCCAAAAAATTCAAGAAAAAGCAAGACTCCAAAGTTCATTTTATGACATCAGAATAAGGATATTCAAAACCAGATGAAGACACTACACCACAATCAAGTGGGATTTACTCTTTTATACTTACCTGGCAGGGGAGATACCATGATCATCAAGTTGGATTTACTCCTGGTATGCAAGGTTGGTACAATATCTGCAAATAACATGATACACTAAATAAATGAAAAATAAAAATCATATGATCATATTAACAGATGCAAAAAGAAAAAACAAAACATTTGACAAAACCAGCACCCATTTATGATAAAACTTCTCAGGAAAGTGGGAAGACAAGAAATTTACCTCAATATGATAAAGGCTCTATATGACAAACCCATAGCTAACATCATACTCAATGAAAAAAACTAAAAGCATTTCCCTTAAGACCAGGAACAAGACATAGATGTCCAATTTCACCACTCTTATTCAACACAATACTACCTACAGCAATCAGACAAAAAGGAGAAATAAAGGGCATTAAAATTAGAAAGGAAGAAGTAAAAATGTCACTGTTTGCAGATGACATGATATAGCATACAGAGAACCCTAAAGATTCCACCAAAAAACTACTTGAACTGATAAGTAAATTCAGTAAAGTAGCATAATACAAAATTAATATTCAGAAATTAACTGCATTTTAATACACCAATAATGAACTATCAAAAAGGAAAACAAAGAAAACAGTCCTATTTACAATTCCTCAAAAAAACATAAAATACCTAGAAAGGAATGTAGCTAAGGAGGTAAAAGACCTGTACATGAAAAATTATATACAATGAAAAAAAAATTGAAGAAGAAACAAATAGATGGAAGCCTAAACCATATTCATGGATAGAAAGAATGAACATCGTCAAAATGTTCATACTACACAAAACAATATATAATTTCAACAATGTTCTAATGAAAATGCCAGTGGTGTATTTCGCGGAACTAGAACTATTACTCTGAAAATTTATATGGAACCACAAAAGATCTTGATAGCCACAGTAATCTTTTTATTTCTTTTTTTTCTTTTCTTTCTTTTTTTTTTTAGAGATAGAGAGAGAGTCAGAGAGAGGGATAGATAGGGACAAACAGGCGGGAATGGAGAGAGATGAGAAGCATCAATCATCAGTTTTTCGTTGAGACATTTTAGTTGTTCATTGATTGCTTTCTCATATGTGCCTTGACCGTGGGCCTTCAGCAGACCGAGTAACCCCTTGCTCAAGCCAGTGACCTTGGGTCCAAGCTGGTGAGCTTTGCTCAAACCAGATGAGCTCTCACTCAAGCTGGTGACCTCGGGGTCTTGAACCTGGGTCCTCCACATCCCAGTCCAATGCTCTATCCACTGCACCACTGCCTGGTCAGGCAGCCACAGTAATCTTGAGAAACAAAGTTGGAAGTATCACACTACCTGATAGCAAACTACACTAGAAAGCTATAATATTTAGAACAGTATGGTACTGGCATAAACACAGAAATATAAATCAATAGAATGGAATAAAAAGCCCAGAAAGAAACCCATACCTAAATGAACTATTAATATTTGACAAAAAAAAAGGCAAAAAATGCACGGGGTAAAGGCAGTCTATTCAACAAATAATATTGGAAAAACTGAACAGATATTTGCAAAAAAAAAAAAAAAATGAAACTAGACCCCACCTTCTTATACCATATACAAAAAATAAACTCAAGATAGATTAAAAACTATATGTCAGACTCAAAACCATAAAATTCCTAAAAGAACATTGACAATAAAGTCTCTGACATTTTTCACTGCAACATTTTTTCTGATATAACCCCTTGGGCAAGGGAAACAAAAGAAAAAATAAATCCATGGGTCTACATCAAACTAAAAATGTTTTGCAAAGCAAAAAACCCATAACTAAAGGTGACCAAATTTTTTACAATGAAAAGGAGGACAAAAATAAATTAAAGAAAACAATATCATATATAAAAGAAACATTTTATTCATAGCAACAATAATACACTATAATATGATAAATGCATAATAAAAACATTTGTAGTATTTTATATTGTAATTATGCTTAATGCCTATTAATTTTTAATAATAATTATAAGAAAGTACTCATTTAGATAATATTTCCATTGAATGAATATTTTTTGTCAATGTATCATCTTGTAACAATATATTGGAAATTTCTGAACAGGAAATATCCTTCATATTGAATTTTACAGCAAGTGCTGCAGCTAGAGTATCAACATTCAATCTCGATTTCTCACTGATCCAAAAATCATTAGCAATTAAAAAAACTCTTTCAACTGCTGCATTAGTTTTAGGGCAGCACAATGTAAATTGAACAAGAATAAATACATTTTCACATTGAATATGTTTATTTTTGAAATGGCTGAATATTTCCACCCATCTTTTATCAATTTCGACATGTTCATTTTGCCATTGTATTCATTTTTCAGAATTTAAATATATACTCAGTCTTCTAATTTCTTCAGAGATAATTGTCATCTATTTTGATGTCTGGCATTTCTTTAGATAAAAACTCAAGACAAGATTTAGTATCTGTCCAATATACTTGCAATGAAGTAAAAAAACACCATTGAAAACTGTTATTTCCCATGATGTTTGTTTCAGATCATTCTTCGATATATTGAAAACATGTCTGGTAAACATTCTGCACTTTTTTGATAAACTTTTCTGTTATGCCCGGATTTGATTCCTCTAAGTCTGACAATTTTGTATTTATAATTAAAGGAAGAAATTTTTCTTCAAAATGAGATTTATATTGAAGGATAAAGTCATTCAAAATAAGACTAACTTCCGTAGCTGAAATGTGTTTACTTTCAATCTTTTAAAGCGTTTTATGAAAAATAGATGCATGATTGTGTACAAGATACATTAATATCTCAGATATTTTATTATTGAAAAACAATTCCAGGATTTTAGGACATTTGTCTAAACTTTAAAAATATGAACGGAGAGGCTCAAATAATTGTAGAACCCGCTCTATAGCAGGTGTTAGAGCACGCCATCTAACTTTTGAATATCCTAAATGTTTTTTGTATTCAACATTTGCTTCATCACAAAATTGTTTAAAGTAGCAACATGAACAGTAAAACAACTAAAATGCAAATAAATTGTAGTTATTATTACTTCTACATCAATTGGCATGGCACATGACGCTGTGTTGACTGCATTTGACAAAATATGTGCATTACAACCTATTCCTAGTATTTTCTTTTGGAGTAACTCTTGTAATTTTACATGCACATTATTCACCCGTTTGCGTCTTCTCCCACCAAAATTTGTATTTGTATTATCAGTTGTTAGTGCAACAACTTTGGATTTCAAATCGTTTTCATTTATTACTCTGTATAGATGGTTTGACAAAATTTCAGAAGTTTCACCCTCAATAAATTCCAAATTAAAATTTTTACTTGAATGCCCTTGGTAACATTAAAATATCTTACTATTATTGGATACAATTTAATTTCATTATGATTTGATGCATCAGATAAAATCATTACAAATACTGCAGTTTCCAAGTCCTCTGTAAGTATTTTGTCACAGTAATTTTTAAATACTGATTTCCAAATAGCCTTGTATTTTGTCCTGACACATAAAAATTTTGCATTGTGAAGCTTTTTCAATAATTTAGTTGTACAATCCATACTATGAAAACTTTGATTGTGAATTATGGTATGAAATGCAAATGTTCCCTCCATCGCAGCCATGTTCAGAATAATTTGAAGTTTTTAAAAACTTGTTACTTTACAAATGGAAGCTGATTCATCTAATCATTGCTTATGTTTGTTGGTCAAGTGTTTTGTTATTGCTGCTCTGCCCTCAACTGCAATACAAAATTCTCTGCTGCAAATATTGCAGAATACAACGCTATCTTTCTTTGATATGAGGAATGGACATTCCTTTTCCAGTTTATCGTTGAAATGGCATTTTCTCTTTTTTGATTTTCCCATCCCTTAAATAAAATTTAAAACTAAAAATAAAATACAGAGCTACATGAACAATGCAAGCACATTAGGAACTGAAAACGTTACATCATGGTAGGCAAATTTTCCAGAAGCTAAATTAACAAAACTAAATATCAAACAAAACCACTAATTTGAAGTGATATTCAGGTGTAGTTATCTTTTTCTAATTAAAAAACGTCTGTTTTATGCAACTATTTAATCAAAATGCATTATTAATAGATATGGTTTGAGATTAGATTTCTACTTTAAGACTCAAATTTTGGGGCCCTGGCCGGTTGGCTCAGCGGTAGAGCGTCGGCCTAGCGTGCGGAGGACCCGGGTTCGATTCCCGGCCAGGGCACACAGGACAAGCGCCCATTTGCTTCTCCACCCCTCCGCCGTGCTTTCCTCTCTGTCTCTCTCTTCCCCTCCCACAGCCAAGGCTCCATTGGAGCAAAGATGACCCGGGCGCTGGGGATGGCTCTGTGGCCTCTGCCTGTGGTCGCAACATGGCGATGCCCAGGATGGGCAGAGCATCGCCCCATGGTGGGCGTGCCAGGTGGATCCTGGTCGGGCGCATGCGGGAGTCTGTCTGTCTCTCCCTGCTTCCAGCTTCAGAAAAATGAAAAAAAAAAAAAAGACTCAAATTTTGGGAAAATACTTGTAAATAAAATTATACATATTTGGAAATTATTAAGTAGATAATGAATGAATAAAAACGTGAATTGTGCTTACCTGTCTATGATTGAATATTCACTGAGAAAGAAATAATCATGAGTCTACAATGTCGTATGTGCCGTGTCATGTTTCAGTAAGAAGTACACAGAGCCATTTGTGTGCTCAGTATATCGTGTGCTCTCTCAAGGTCTCCCATGCTAAGCACATGCGTCTCATAATCGCGTCTTGCCACACTGTACTGATCCTTGATGAATCGTCATGTCAAATACAAATACGTCACATCACATGCAGTGGATCGACTCTGCATTGATCAAATACGGACATTTACAGATTAGTCTTCCAATATCAAAAAGAAGGATATGTAGGAGGACACTTTTCAAGGGAGGACTGTCCTCCCTAAAGGAGGACAATTGGTCACTTTACCCATAATAAATTAAAAAGACATTTGCTGATGATACACACAATTAGAGGTTAGTATCTCAAATTTTATAAAGAACTTATAAAACTAACCACCAAAAACAAAAAGAAAACCAATCCAATTAAAAAATGGCAAAGAAACTGAATAGACTTTTCCAAAGAGGACAAATAGATGACCAGCAGACATGTAAAAATTCTCAGTGTCACTAATAATCAGAAAGATATAAATTAAAACCACAATGAGATATCACCTCACACCTATTCAAAATAGCTATTATCAATAAATCAACAAACATGTAAAATGAAAAACAGTTTCTTTCTATAAGCCCAGAGAAAACTGCTGTTATTGGTTGCTTGTATTTCTTCTACGAATTTCTAAGCAAAAACAAAAGAAAACAAGCTACACCAACAGTTTTAACTAAGCCTTAGATAAAGACATGTAATGCATAAACACTATCTCCACATGGTCCAGATCTGAGTGATGTACTAACCAAAGAAATATCCTCAACAAAAGAAAGTTAATTAAATATAATCTCAAGTTCATAATTGGATTTTTGGAACATGAAAGGTCAGTTTTAGAAAATCCAGCTTTTCCTCCTATCTACCACACCTGAGTTTATACACCTGCACTTCATACTTCAAAAGTTTCTAAAGAATCTTCTCAACACGAGTCCTGGTTTCTCTTCCTCTTCTCTTGTTCCTTCTCTCCTCTCATATGGAAACAGCTCATAGAAACTTCCCTGGCAAGACAGGACCCCTCAAAGTTTCAGCAAGAGCAGGGATAAAAGTGTCTTTTAGAGGTGGGGGTGGGGAAAGGCTAGTGACCACTTAACAACAACCAATAGGAGATGATGTGCCACAGGTCAGGCACTGTACTTAAAAAGCCAAGTAATCAATCAACAAACAAGTGTTGGCGAGGGTGTGGAGAAAAGGGAACCCTCATGTACTATTGGTGGGAATGTATTAATAGATCGCTACAGTCACTGTAGAAAACAGAATGGAGGGTGCTCAGAAAATGAAAAATGGAACTGCCTGTGACCCAGTGATGAAAAATGGAACTGCCTGTGACCCAGTGATTCCACTTCTGGGTATCTCCTAAGTAACCCAAAACAGGAATTGTAAACAATATGTGCACCCCTATGTTCACTGCAGCATTATCTACAATAGCCAAGCTATGGGAGCAGCCCAAGTGCCTATCAACAGATGAGTGTATATAGATATATACAATGGAATAGTACTCAACCATAAAAAAAATTGAAATCTTAACATTTGTGACAGCCTGGATGGACCTAGAGGGTGTTAGGTTAAGTGAAACAATCAGAGAAAGACATATAGCATGTTATTTCACTTATATGTGGAACCTAAAGAACAAAATAAACAAAATTGAAACAGACTCACAGAAACAGAGAACAGACTGATTATTGTCAGAGGGAGGGGGATTTGGGAGACTGGATGGGAAAGGTGAAAGGACTGAGAAGTACAGACTGGTAGTTACAAAACAGTCACAGGAATGTAAAGTACAGCATAGGGAATATAGTCATTAATATTGTAATGACTACGTATGGTGCCAGGTGGGCTCTAGAAATATCAGGGGGACAGGCTGTAAAGTATATTATTATATAACCACTTTACTGTACAGCTGAAACTAAGACAAGATAATATTAAATGTAATATATATATATAAATACATACATACATACATACATACACTTTTGTTTAATTGAAAAACAGTGACAAAGTTGGCTCTTTAAGATAATGAAAATTTTATGACTAGGAGTTTGGAAATGAAAGCTGTTTGAAAAATAACTGAAATTTTATATAATGTTACTGTGTCTGGGAAGTCATTAGAGTAGGGATTTATCCACTTATGTTTTCATCAATCTAGTGAGTGTTTACAGAGTGTCTAATATAAACTCAGCACTTTATTTGTATCTAGTTGGTGATACAGTGGTGTACAAGGCAGATGAGAGGTCCATCCTCATGAAGCATGCATTCCTGTTGCAAGTAATAGACAGTGAACAATAATACATATATTTTTGGCAAGTGTTATGAATCAGGATACTCTGAGTTAGTTCTGAGTACTGAAAATTCATTTCTTCTCCACAAAAAGGCATTGCTTTCCGCCTTGGCCACGCGATTTGCACTGTCAAGTTACTGCAGCGTATTTAAAGTGTGGGTGAGGATCCCCTACTGAGTCATGAAGCTACGTTTGTGCTAACATTTGTAATGGATAAAATAGAATAGAAAATATAAGAGAGTATCTCATATGTTAAAGGTAAGAATTAATGTTTGTTTCAGATTTAAATGTACTGATGTACTAGGTCTAATACAGACTATGTCTTCTGGCAGGTCACCATCAGAAAGGTGTGAGAGCATGGCCCATCAGGCTAGAAACTGTCCCACCCACATGAGGCGCTAAGGGACCGTTTATACTAGTGATGAGACAGAAAGCTGGTTCCTTTGGATGAGAAGAAATAGTCAAATTCTGCCCCATTTAAAGCATAATTTTTAATATTAGAGTTTCTCATTTCCTCAATATTATTTCCTAGTTATCTTAACTTGAACAAATTTTTTTCTGTCTCTAAATTTGTCTTTCTGTAAAACTAAGGAAAACATTACTTTTTCATAAGATGGTTTCACAACTAAAGGAGATAATTCAGGTAAGCTCTTAACACTATCTGTCCTTTAATTAGTCATTATTGAATATCTATCCGGTTCCAGGCACGGTGTTAAATAAATCATACATGGTTCTCACTCTCACCAGGTTTACAATCTTACTCTTCACCATCTAAATTAGTGATCCTTAACTTTGGCGGCAAAATATAATCAACTGGGTAGCTTTTAAAAAATACTTATTTTCATTCCCAGAGGTCTGGTTTAGTCTGTCCGACAAATATTTTTAATCTGTCAGGGGGATGGTAATGTGATGCCAGCATTGAACACCAAGGGCCTGAAACAGTCAAGTGATGGAAGGAAACTGGATTTTGGGTGGTGGGCACACAGTAGAGTGTACTGATGTCGTATGATAAAGATGTATACCTGAAACCTACAGGATCTTATTACTAGTCAATGTCTCTTCAATAAATCAAATTTTTTTAAAATCATAATTTGGCCTGACCAGGTGGTGGCACAGTGGATAGAGCGTCAGACTGGGATGCAGAGGACCCAGGTTCAAAACCCTGAGGTCGCCAGCTTGAGCGCAGGCTCATCCGGTTTGAGCAAAAGCTCACCAGCTTGAGCCCAAGGTCGCTGGCTCAAGCAAGGGGTCACTCGGTCTGCTGAAGACCCGCAGTCAAGGCACATATGAGAAAGCAATCAATGAACAACTAAGGTGTCACAACAAAAAACTGATGATTGATGCTTCTCATCTCTCTTCATTCCTGTCTGTCCCTATCTATCCCTCTCTCTGACTCTCTCTGTCTCTGAAAAAAAAAAGGTAAAAATCATATAATTTGTACAAGTTTTAATTTTGCCTAGGATATTTAGAATATTTTCTGTCTCAGTGTTATATAATAAATTCTTCTTAACAAAAGTTAGGACTTTAAAATTCTTCTAAAAATGTTAAGCATCTTAAAACCCTGGAATTATTTTATCGTTATTCTCTAGCTGAACACTAGTTAACAACTAGTTTGTTATTGTTTTTATCTTAACGTTTTTACTTCCATTATTAGTTATGACTCTCATTTATAAAGGTATTTCAATTCATTGTTAGTAAAATTTTCTCCTTAAATGATTAATATTAAGGAAAGAAATTACCCTTTAATTTCCATTTTTAGTGCCAACAATCAAGTTAAAGTTCTCTCTCTATATATATATTATATATATATATATATGTCTAAATGAAATATTCATATTTATAATAATTAGATACTTGCTTCATCTCTGCTAACTTTTTGTCCCATTAACACATCAACTAATTGCCCATTCCTTTCACCTTCCAATAATGAATCTCCATATAGCAGACATTTATCAAAAACCTAAAAATATCTCTTTACCTGATTCAGATCCTCATTTCCCTCAGCTTTCATTGTGGTTCACCTTCAAGAATTTTCAACAGGTTAAAAAAAGCTGCTCTCATCTCTAAGACCATGTCTGCCTTCCAAGAAGGTAGACTTAAGGTACCTGACTGGAGAACTCCATTCCTCCTGACTTCCCTTTCAAAGGACGCTGAGCAAAGCAGCAGAAAGACTAGGAAGCTTTCTGAATTTCCCACCACTGTGGGCTCACTGTTGATGTTCCCATATACTCCTTTCTTTGGAGATGCATGGAGGTGCCTTTCTTCTTCTCTTATTTCTTCATTTGATCCTTAAGACTGTGTGTGGGCAATGGAAACAGCCACCTTGACTGGGAGCTCCTATCTATATAGTCTTGGCCCAGTCACTTCAGTCATTTAACTTCCCTGATTCCCAATTTCCATATTGGCAAAGTAGAGAGATAAAGTGTTAGATATAAATATGAAGTATTGAGCACAATGCCAATACCTTCTTGGATACAATAAATGGTAGACAGCTAATATAAAAGTGGTAGGCTTCTCACATTTAATCACAATCTATTATGCTGGTATAGGGGATATAGTATTCTTTCCTATGAATAATTTCAGTTCATCTCTCATTAGAGAAAAAAGACTTGGAACACTGAAGAACTGATTCCCTAGGAGCACACCTATCACAAGAACACTGATTCTTTCATTTGCCAAATATCAATCAGGTACTCTCACTGTGCCAGGCTCTGGGCTAGGAGCCAGGCTTCTACCAGGGATCAGGGCAGACACATTCTCAGCTCCTTGGAATTGATAGTCTTGCCATACAGACTCAAATTCTCATGGGTGTGCTGTGGTATGATAAGGAAAAGTTGCCTTCTAGTGCCCCAGGTGCTCAGCGAGTGATGAGCCCATCCTGACAAGCACAGAATCAATGACAAAGATGATGGTGAGGAGTGGGAGGGGGAGAGGGAGGGGAGGAATTAGGGGAGGACAGGAGGTGGGGGAGGGAAGGGAAGGGGGGAGGGTAGGAGGTGGGGGAGGGCAGGAGGTGGGGGAAGAAAGAGGGGGAAGAAGAGGAGGAGGGAGAAGGGAGGGGAAGGGGAATGAGGGGGAGAAAGGGGAGGAGGGGGAGGGGGAGGAGGACAAAGACAAGAAGAATGACCTGCATCTTTTATTTGAAAAGACGATAGCATTCTCTATTATCATTTCTTTAAGGAATGTTAAGATGCCTTTTCCTACTTATTGCAAGAGTATCTGGACAAGGAATGAAATGGTCCACCTCAAACAAGAAGCCTCAGATGTGATGGGGCCCCCTGCTGACTCAGCTGAGCAGTTCTCCTTTCTCACCAGCTGATTCCAGACAGTGGTTTTCATCAGAGATCATATAGTTTGTAAGGTATTTTTCCCCGCCGAGAAGGAAGGAAGAGGGCTCGAAACCGCAAAGTGTGGAATAAGTAAACGGCTTTATTGAGTACAGAGCGCACACCCTGCCTGACAAGGTTCCCTGGCCCTGAGGAAAGAAACATGGAGGCTAGGGAAGTTGCAAAGATTAAACCGCATGGCAGATATTTAAAGGATCCCTCTAGGGAAGTGGAGCTACTATGACGTGGTGAAATTTCACTGGCTGGCAGACGATCGCTTCTTTCCAAATGGTTCCTGAGAAGCTTCCTTTGGCGGGCTTGATTGTGGGCGGTCCTAGCCAAAGTGGGCGGGTTTGAGTTCCCCACGCGACCATCCTCCATTATCCACCGACCTTACATAGTTTACATTGCTATTTTCTCCCAGGATGTTACCATTCACTTATATAAACATTTTAAAGATGTATTTCTTCCTTGTTTTTTTTTAAAATAAACCTAACACTATAACATGTATTTCAAGCATTGATGCTTATTACATGTTTTCAAAAGCATCTTTTAATTTATATCATGTTATTCAGATTTATCCTTTACATTACATATATTCTCCCTCTTTAATTACTTCCAATGATACATCACTACACTATAAATTTCTGTATATAAATTTTTCATTGTTGACTAATCATTCCTTATATCTGACATTTACAGCTATGTGACAAAGAACTTCACAGATTTTAAGCGTCTTAAAATTAAGTGTCAAATTTCTTTCCAGGAAAATAACACCAATATGTATTCCCACTGGCAGTGTATGAGTATTGTAAAGCCAATAACTGTGGCTGCCATCACAGCCACCTGGCCAATGCAGTTTCGCATTTGATCTGGACAAATCGTAGAGAAATAATTGAGCCAAAAGCTGGTGGTCTGTTGTCCTTTATTCTTGCTCACACCTGTCAAGTGAGTAAAAACACACCCTGGGCTCCAAAACCCATTCATTCAGTGCTTACAAAGCTACTGACTCATCGAGTTTTCCTAGAATCAAAGGCTTCCACCTCACCAGTTTCATTCACCTCTGTTCCCCATTTCCTTCTCCTCCACGAACTGGCTTCTCCTTCACCATTCGCCGTTTTGGCTGTCTCCTCCGTGTGGCTTCTCTGCCCTGCCTCTATGGGCTACTCCTTCCTACAAGAACATGGTCACTCTCTCCCCAAAATGGCCACCTAGCGCCTCCTTTTAAAACTTTTTGGCAAGAAAGCCCTCCCTCAACACACATTAGCATAACCACACCTCTTCCCACGCATGAAGGCAATTAATATTATCACCTAAGTGACAGCAATCCATGTGGGCAGCGTCTTTTTTAACAATAAGGGTGAGAAAAAATAACTTTATCTGCTCAATAAGTATCTAGTTCATCATGCCTTCATTTGTTGAACACACACACACACACAATCACACACACAGATGAAGATTCTATCAAAAGTATAGGAGGCACACAATGTATGTGGTCTCGCTCACTTTATGATGTTAGCAGCCTTTGATGTTGAATCCCTAGATACTTTTTTCATTGGAGGTTACAAATGCCAATACTTTATCTTTTCATTCTTTATAAAGAGACCATTCTGAAGAGATAGGATGGACCCCATCCAAATTGGTTTGGATGTCAAGATTGCTACCCCCCCCCACACACACACACAATGAAAAGGCTCACTGCATACAGAATGAGGCATCAGGAGGAGCATGGCTGGCTTTCTAAAGTAGCCAAAAATGACTTGGAAAAGCAAGGAAAGCCTTGGGGTTTTTATTGTGATTAGAAGGTGGGCTAAGGTGAGGGTGCCTGTGCGCAGACAAGGCTTGTGTGATTTGAACCTTCTATAGATGCCAAAGGCTTTCTTACCAGCTTGCCCAGACACAGAACAGAAGGTGAAAGGAGGGAGGTTGAGGTTTAAAGGCTGTCAGGAGCCAAAATCAAAAAAATAAAATGGAGTCAAACATTTTATTAGTTTATGTGTTGAAACATTTTATAAAAAGACACTTGTTCTAATGTTGACATTGCCAGAGGGTTGGGGGGATGGACGAAAAGGTGAAGGGATTAAGAAGTACCAATTGGTTGTTACAGAACAGTCATGGGATGTAAAGTACAGCATAGGAAAATAGTCAATAATATTGTAATAACTATGTATGGTGTCAGATGGGTGCAAGATTGATCAGGGTCACTTAGTTATATAATATCTAATCACTGGAATGTACACCTGAAACTAATATATTGTGTGTCAGTTGTGATTGAAAAATAAAAATGATTTTAAAATGGGGAAAAAAAATAAAAAAGAAAAGAAAAAGAAAAGACACTTGTCCTCTTTGACGCTTTACTAATGGTACAATTCACGGAAGTGTAGAAAAATGCTTGATCCTTTCCATTGATTTACTGGTTTGCAAGATAATGGTCTCCTGCCCTCCTCTGAAGGTGATGATGATTATTTTAATGCTTTAAATTCATGGATTTAAATATATTTGATGGGTTTCAACCCATTGCAGACTTTTATCATTATTGCAACACAATTTGTCCCACCTGTAGCCAGTGAGAACCTCTTTAAGTTGGCTCCTGAGCCCTTTTGTCATGACTCAAGTAGGATTCGGTGGCTTCCGGGCCATCTGCTCTGGAGTGAGACAGGATGCTCCATACTTGTCTTAGCTTTCCTGCCCCAGACCTGGAATCAGCTATTTCTTTACAAAGCCCAGGTTTCCTTCAGTGAGAAATTTTATATCAAGTCCACAATCTGGGCAACTCATTGCTACTGTGTTGGTCATTATCTCTGAGCCTTTACAGTATTAGTACACAGAACTAGGAAATACACACACAAATACACATTCTCACACATAGGGCCTCATGAGATCATTTTGCTACTTACAATTGAAATTTAAGCCTATAGAACTCTGACTTAACCTTTTGTGTGTGTGTGTGTGGCAGAGACAGAGAAAGACAGAGAGAGGGATAGATAGGGACAGACAGACAAGAAGAGATGAGAAGCGTCAATTCTCTGTTGTGGCTCTTTGTTGCAGCACCTTGGTTGTTCATTGACTGCTTTCTCATATATGCCTTGACTAGAGGGCTACAGCAGAGTGACCCCTTGCTCAAGCCAGCGACCTTGGGCTTCAAGCCAGTGACCTCTGGGCTCAAGCCAGCAACCATGGGGTCATGTCTATGATCCCACACTCAAGCCAGTGACCCGCGCTCAAGCTGGTGAGCCCACACTCAAGCCAGATAAGCCTGCACTCAAGCCAGTGACCAAAGGGTTTGGAACATGGGTCCTCTGCGACCCAGTCCAACACACTATCCACTGCGCCACCACCTGGTGAGGATGACTTAACCTCTTCTCTACTGTATCTACACCTTCTTTCTTTCACACTGAGAATTTTGGTTCTCAAGGATAGTACGGGTGACTGAATAAAAATATTCTATAATTACTCATTTGCTTTTTCACATATTATACACATGACAGTACTGGAATAACAGTAGTGATCCTAATACTAACATCAAAATTACTTTTGTATATTCTCTACACTCTTCCCTGTATGTATTCAAGTGCTGCTGTATCACATCATGGCAGCATCTAGCAACTATACCAACCTCTCCTTAGCACTCAAGCCTCATGTAGTCCTACAGGTGCCAACATGGTCAATGCTCACTACCAGGCCTCATATCTATGTCTCTCTAGTCCGGTGTTTCCCAACGTGGGGCCCACGCCCCACAGGGGGGCAATTCGATAGTTAAGGGGGGCAATTTGAAAATGGACTCGACATAACTTTAACTCTTTCGCCCTGGGCCATTTAAATGCAATGCTAGATATCGGAGCCAAATTTAACAAAAAATGCAATTCTTAAATAATTGCAGTAAATAATTATTAAGTATAATTTCGTTTGACGAGACCAAAATATCAACTGGGTGATTGGCGTCGTCAAGTAAACTTCATCCTGGGTTCACCGCGGAGCGTGCCGTCTGCTGTGTGGAACCCAGAACATTTTAAAAACTCGCTAAACAACGCAGTTATTCTCACCTAATTGGCCCATTGCAACTTCTGTAGTGTTTCACATCATTCAGTTGGTGTTAATTTGAAATAAGTGTCAGTCAAAACTGTTGTAAAAGCTCGTTGATTTAATAAATATACATATATATATTGTATAGATATAATTGGTAAGTATTTGATTTTAATCAATATTAAACTCTTTATTAAGTACATCTTGCATCGGGGCTAGAAAGCACTAATATTTTATAAATATTATTGGGGCTATAATAGTGCATGCACGACAATTTTAATTTTAGAAGCATAACTTTCCAGAAAATTTTGTCAAGTGGAAAAAATATAGATACCTTTTGATTTGCGGTGGTAGTGTAGTAAATGTGTTATATACATTTAAATAAATATGAATTTTTAGTATACGTTTACTCTATATCACATTGAATATATTTTAACACATATTTTAATATTAGTTTTTAATTGATCTTTTTTTTTCTTCCTGTATTTTTCTGAAGCCGGAAACGGGGAGAGACAGTCAGACAGACTCCCACATGCGCCCGACCGGGATCCACCCGGCACGCCCACCAGGGGGCAATGCTCTGCCCCTCCAGGGTGTTGCTCTGTTGTGACCAGAGCCACTCTAGTGCCTGGGGCAGAGGCCAAGGAGCCATCCCCAGCGCCCGGGCCATCTTTGCTCCAGTGGAGCCTCGGCTGAGGGAGGGGAAGAGAGAGACAGAGAGGAAGGAGAGGGGGAGGGGTAGAGAAGCAGATGGGCGCTTCTCCTGTGTGCCCTGGCCGGGAATCGAACCCGGGACTTCTACACGCCAGGCCGATGCTCTACCACTGAGCCAACCAGCCAGGGACAGTTTTTAATTGATCTTATTTTTATTATAGCCCACAGTAAAATGAGTGGTGCAAGCAAGAAAAAAACTCGTCAATATTCGGAGGAATATTTAAAATTTGGGTTCATACCCACTGTTCACGATAAGCGGATTCCTTTTGGTCTTTTATGCCAGCAATTCTTGACCAACGAATCAATGAAATGAGGTCGTCTTGAGGCGCATTTGAAGGCAAAACATAGTGCTCATATTAATTCAGATTTGAGTTACTTTAAAACTTTAAAGAAAAATTTTGAAAAAAGAACAACATTAAAGTCTCTATTTACTGCTCATACTTAAACTAATAATCGTGTTCTTGAGGCTAGTTATCAAATTTCTTTATTCATCGCTAAAACTGGAGAAAATCACAGTATAGGAGAGAATTTAATAAAACCATCAATATCAGCATTTCTTAAAACGGTTCTTGAAAAAGATGACAAAGATGTAAAAGCTATGTCACTCAGTAACAATTCTGTTAGCAGAAGAATAGACGAAATGAGTGAGGATATTGAAAAACAACTTATTGAAAAGCTGAAAACAAGAAAATTCTCCTTGCAAATGGATGAATCAACTTTGAGAGACAGTGAGGCAGTATTGATAACTTACGTAAGATATATTGATAAAGGACATTTTGCTGAAGAAATGTTGTTCTGTAAAAGATTAGAAAGCACCACTACCTCCAAAGATATATATAATAAGCTAAAAAACTACTTAGATGTCAATGATATACCAATGAAAAACTTAACATCTTGTGCTGCAGATGGTGCTCCCAATATGATGAGCAAGAAAAATGGCTGCTTAAAATTGATGAAAGATGCGAATCCAGAAATGATTCTTGTGCGTTGTGTTATTCATAGGAAAAACTTGGTAGCTAAAAACATCTCGCCTGTTCTGAATGAAGTATTACATACAGTAATAAAGTGTGTTAATGCTATTAAAGCTAGTGCCAAATGTGAGCGTCTTTTCAAGCTATTTTGTGAAGAACAAAATGAAGACCATGTGGGACTTTTACTTCATACTGAAGTAAGATGGCTATCTAAAGGAAACTGTTTGAAAAGATTTATGGAACTGTTTGATACTCTTAGTGATTTTTTAAGCGACAAACCTGAAATGAAGTATCTGTTAACAATAGACGGTAAAGCATTTGTGAGTTATTTAGCCGATATCTTTGAAAAACTAAATATATTAAATAAACAACTTTAAGGAACAAATAAAACTCTTGTCGATGCAAAAGCGAAGATATTTGGTTTCATTACCAGTATTGAATTATGTCAGAAACATATTAACAACAAAAACTTTAAACAGTTTCATTGGCTCCAAAAATGTGAAGTAACTGATACCACTTTACTTGTTATTGTCAATCATTTGAATATTCTATCGGCTGATTTAAAAGAAAGATTTTCTGATTTAAAACAAATTAATTTCCCAACATGGATGATGCAGCCAATGTTAGTGGATTTGTCTGATATATCAAATATGCAGTATCAAGAAGAACTCGCAGAATTGCAAAATGATGAGTCAGTTAAAGCTTTATTTAATATCAAAGGAGTGATGGCATGGCTTTGTGAGGAAACAGAAATCAAATACCCAAATTCAACCAAATGTGCAAGAAAACTATTGCTACCGTTTCCATCTTCATTTTTAGCTGAATGTGGATTTAGTGCTGTAAATAATTTACTGGTAACAAAAAAAGAAATCGGCTGGATATAACACAACGTGGAGACTTGAGACTAAAGCTAACCAAATTGGAACCTAATATAAAATCTCTGTGCAGCAAGCATCAAGCGCAAGGATCACACTAAATTAAAATAATAAATTAATATAGAAAAATCTGTATTAAAATTACTTGGAATTTAAATTTCTGTTTTTCATTATATGTTTTGAAATTTTACTTACTGTGTTTTGTTAACAATTTCATAGTGATTTCTTCCTAGAACCTATCATTTATGTTTATTAAGTGAACAAATCAACTTTTTAATGTTAAAAATTATGTATGTTACATGGGGGGGACATAAAAATTTTAGAAAGGTTAAGGTGGGGCATGGCACAAAAAAGGTTGGGAAACACTGCTCTAGTCATTTGGTTAAAAAAAGTTATGAAGAACACAACTCTTTATTTTACCCTTTGTCCTTTCCTGAGTTTTTCCACCTCATTTCTGAGTTTTTTAAATTTGATGTCAATTGTTATTTAATGTCTTATACCCTTTTCTTAATCTCTTTTAGTTTGTTTTGAAATAGTAGGTTAGAGGTTGATCCTGTTTTGAGAACAGATCTTTCTGGCTTGTTTTCATTGTCTACAAGGATGTTCTGCTCCTCCCCTCCCCTCCCCTTCTACATCTTCTTCTTTTTTAAATAATATTATGGATTTGGTTTCCATACTTTCCTGTTGCCAGTTTTATGTGAAATTGGTTTTCTGGACTTTTAGAATACAGGGGGCTCAGGACAGCTCTTGTAACTCCTGACAGCCCCTTCTCTGCTGCTTTGTGATGCTCACAAACAGGACAGCCAGCCTCCTGAGGGCTCCTTTGGGGAATTTCATTTCAAGACCACACTGTCTTCCTCTCCACCCTTTGTCTTTCCTGGGCTTCTCCTCTCTGTCCCACTGCCCTGGTTCTCCTCCGAGCAGTTATCCCAGGGTGGACTCTGTACTGGCAGAAGCTCTGGCCAGTTGTTTTTGAGAATTCACAGGGACTGGACTGCTACCGCCCTCTAAATCTGATCAGTGTGGACTCCTTGCACTGACTCCAGTGCTGGAGGAGGAGACCCGTGTGTCTCAGTTTCTGTTCTCAAAGCAGCCTGCTGTGCTCTCCCATGAGCCGAGCCACTATTCACTTCAGGGTTCTCATGCTGCCCTGCTGTTCCATTCTCCTGCCACAAAAACGCCAACACTATGGAGAGCTGGCAGCCACTGGTAGTTTTTCCCTACCTGCTTATATTTACTACCTCTTAAGCAGTCATTAATTTGGCTCTGAGAGACCCAAGGCTTATCTAAAGAAATAGGATCCTCAAGTTTCAAAGAATTGAGTACATTACTTCCTTCCAGCGCACCTGCTTAGTTTGTGTCTTAAGAACTGGGCTGCTGGAAGCTGCAGACATCTACAAAAATGGCAAAATCTCATTAAGACAATCTGGAATTGTAATGGACATTAGGGGAACACTCCAATCAGACAAGACCATTCACTTAGGAAGTGCACTGAAAACAAGGGCTCCCAAACCAGAGAGACAGAATGAGACACACATTTCACTGGCATGGTTCCTACACTGAGCTCTCTGTCTATCAGTCCCCCTCTGAACTGCGTTTCCACTCTGAGGAGACTACACGAGTCAACAGAAGTTCACGAAGCAAGTGGCCTTCCAGACACTCAACAAGGGCCCCTCCCAAAGTTGGCAGGACTGAGGGATTCTCCCGTAAACTGTACCAGTTACTCTGTTAATCAGCCAGGGGAGGACTAAACTTAAAATTAATGGAAAACCTTGCCAAATCCTGGTAGATGCTTGGGCTACACCCTCTCTTTTAAACCCCACTCACTCTGGAACCTCTGTAGAAGATCCTGGGAAAACTGGCAGAAGCCGGGGAAGGGAGAGGATTCTCAGCAGAGTGAGCCCTCCTGGGTCTCAGTGGTGCCCACTCGACAGAGGTCGAGAACATTTCAGGTTGTCCCTTCCTTTCCAAACTGAGATTCTTGTGAATTGGCTTTTGGGGTGTCCACTGTTTGTCTTTCCTTTATCTTAGGGACAGCTATAGCCCACTTATTTGTCTCATTTTGTGTCCAGAGAACTGGGCATGGCTGTTGGTCTGCCTGGAGCACACAGGGCATCAGTTCTTATGTATGCAGACAGCTCAAATGTCACGGTGCAGCCCCAAAGATGGCCCGATGGAAACATGGGCCAGTTGCTGCAGGGGTCCTGCTCACTGTTGCCAGCTCTTAGGGGAATTAAGTCTTTCTTTATTTAGGAGTGGCTCTGGGTTTGGGGGGTAGTATCCAACTTTGAGGACACCTCTAACCTCCAAGGGATTGTTTGATACTACCAGAAATATTTACTGTTTGTCCCAGCTGAAACCTAACAGGATTTGAAAAGATTTATTTAAAGTAGCTCTATGGTCAGACATTGGCCAAACCAGAAGCTTATACTCAAAGCCTAGGAACTTTTCTAGGCAGTCTCCCCTAAACTAAGTGAAACTGTGTGCTGAGAGGAAAAGAAAACCATTAACAATAAACACTTCCAAATGTAGAACACAGTAACCTCCAAGCACACACTCTCCCTAAGACTAAAACGTCAGAAAAGGGACAAAGAGAGGACCAACTGGCTGACTTAAAGAATGGAGACCCGGTGTCATGACGTATGAGTATCACACAGAAGTCCAGCAGAAACTTGGGGAACTCTGGAGTAAGCTAAGAGTCTGATCAAAGGGGGAAATTTTTTGAAACAAGACAAATCCAAATGGAGTTGCTTATGCTAAGCCCCACATCTCCAAATGCAGACACCTTAATTACAACTTCAGCTCTCTCAGAAATAAAATCTTAAAAGTCAGTAACTGCCTGGTCAGCACTGGTCAGGTAACCTGCCTCATAGACCTCTACCATCCCCTAGCACAGGGGTTGGGAATCTTTTTGGCTGAGAGAGCCATGAACGCCACATATTTTAAAAATGTAATTCCGAGAGAGCCATACAACGACCCATGTACGTTACACATTATCCAATATAAATTTGGTGTTGTCCTGGAGGACAGCTGTGATTGGCTCCAGCCACCCGCAACCATGAACATGAGCGGTAGGAAATGAATGGATTGTAATACATAAGAATGTTTTATATTTTTAACGTTATTATTATTTTTATTAAAGATTTGTCTGTGAGCCAGATGCAGCCATCAAAAGAGCCACATCTGTCTCATGAGCCATAGGTTCCCAGTCCCTGTCCTAAAGGAAAGTAACCTGGCAATAATCCACCTGTTTGTTTATTTGGTTTTTGGCCTAGTATAACTCCTTGTTACTGCTCCCTTCTGCCTATGAAAGCCTTTCATTTTTACTGTTCCTTGGGTCTCCTTTTTATCTGCTAGATTAGATGCTACCCAATTCATAAATCATTAAATAAAGCCAGTAACATCTTTAAAACTTAGTTGAATTTTGTGGGATTTTTACAGTAAATGGGGAAAGACCATGTAAGCATAAAAGAAATGGAAAAAAATCACAAAGGAAATATTGATAGAGCCAACCATGTGGAAAGCATCATCGTCTCAGATGTTAAGTTACCATGTTGCCGTAGCATCAGCAGTGACTCAGGTAGATAGCAAACTTTCCTCCCATTTAGGATTAAATGAGTTGACAGTGTTCTCTGTTGTCTTTAGTCTTCAAGTTGTCATAGGTTCAGGCTTATTCAGGCCAAAAATGACTTCATGATTTACAAAAACGGTTAAAACCAAAAAATGTGAATCCTGCTATCCAGACTGATAGAAATGCATTTGTTTGGCTAGGTGCTAAATCATGGCTCTAGAATGAGAAAATCCATTTCTCCATGTGGGTCCTAGCAGGTCCCACCCTGCGAACCCAGGAAGGGGAACTGTATGGCATTTTAGCATGGCACAGCATTGTCCTAGAGTGCACACAGGTGGATGGGCAGTCTGATGAGTGACAGCTGCTCTTACTTTGTCTAGGCTCCTGGCTGGCCTGCAGGACAGTGAACTGCGGGAATCCAGATTTATCACAGGTGGTCTCAACTTGTAGAAAATCAAGACTGAAACAAACTGGTAAAACAAGTAAATTTGGGAGGTGATCATTAATATCCCAAGATTATTTTTCCTTTATCAAGTCATTCAACATGAACTTCTTACAGTGCTTTTTTTTATTTTTTATTTTTTTATTTTTATTTTTTTTGTTTTCTGAAGCTGGAAACGGGGAGAGACAGTCAGACAGACTCCCGCATGTGCCCGACCGGGATCCACCCAGCACGCCCACCAGGGGCGAAGCTCTGCCCACCAGGGGGCGATGCTCTGCCCCTCCGGGGTGTCGCTCTGCCGCAACCAGAGCCACTCTAGCACCTGGGGCAGAGGCCAAGGAACCATCCCCAGCGCCTGGGCCATCTTTGCTCCAATGGAGCCTCAGCTGCGGGAAGGAAAGAGAGAGACAGAGAGGAAGGAGGGGGGGTGGAGAAGCAAATGGGTGCTTCTCCTATGTGCCCTGGCCGGGAATCAAACCTGGGTCCTCCGCACGCCACGCCAACGCTCTACCACTGAGCCAACTGGCCAGGGCCTCTTACAGTGCTTTTAAGGTTCTCTACATGAAGCAATAAAGAAAATATGAAGTTAACATGGTTGGGGTCATTTCCAGTAAGAGCTCCTAAAAACAGATGAATTTTCACAATACGTATAGATAATATTTGGAAATGCACTTCCTGAATAAGTGCATCCTGCTGCATAAAACATCCAGGCGGCTGAGTGTTGGTGAATGGGAACAGGTGCTCAGGGCAGGGACTCCAGTGGCATCTGGGGAGCAACACTGAAGGAGGACTCATTCCAGGGCTGACCCAAGAACACCAAAAGAGAGCATCTTCGAACATTAGGTGCCTCACTCACCCCGCCTAGTGCTGGCACTGCTGAGGCTAATTGCTCCCCTAAGTTTTCCCCATCCAAAGCTACATCTCACGGCCCTCTGCAGATCAAGCTAGAGTGAGCTAATTAGGTGTTAGCCTGAGGGGAAGTCTCACTCAGCCAGGCAGGAAAACAGTATGGGCTCTGTCTACTCCCTGAAGAGTATCTTTTCTAAATTCATCCCCATCTCCCATACAAAGAGCTGCTAATAGAAATTGGAACATTAGAGGATGACATCAGAGTAATGGCGTGGTAGGAAGCGATACCGATAAATCTCCCCCCAAACTCAACAAGATCTTCAACCAGAAACAGAAAAATCTATCCGTGGAGCCTCCAGATGTTCCGCAATACACCTGAAGGTATGGTCGAGCAAAAAATTGGCTAAATATATAATCAAACCCCAAAGGAAATAGGGAGTGAGAAATGCTCCGCCTTCCTCACTAACCTAAACAGGGCGGCTTTCACTGGGAACTGAGAGTATAGAAACTGAGGCAGGCAAAGGGGGCTAACAGATCCAGGCCACGGCACAAACAGCTGAACCAGGCTGTGGCACTGAGATCCAAGCCGAGGAAAAACTGTGCCTGTGGCAACCCAGCCAATACAAGCTAACAGTCGTGCCAAACCCAGATAAAGAAAGACAAGTGGGGCAGCCATTTGCCCAGATCTCCTGGTCGGTGTGCACAGATAGTGGGCGAGAGATTCCTTCGAAAGCCTTGGGAGTGGGTGCCCGTGTTATCCCACAGAGAGGCAGAGTCAGAGGCCTTTGTGTGGGCCGAAAGTGGAATCTCTGGGCCACCCCAGTGCCCTGAAAAAGTCACGCACGGGGAGGAAGCGAGAGCCAATTCCAACGCTGGAACTTTTCCATGCGGATGGGGGTTTCACTCAAAGTGTGAGGCAGCTGGCCTGATATGCTGGTGAGCATGCATGGAGAGTGGGCAAGAGATTCCTCCGAGTGCCTCGGTAGTGGGTGCCCGTGTTACCCCACAGAGAGGCAGAGTCAGGGGCCTTTGTGTGGGCCAAAAGTGGAATCTCAGACCACCCCAGTGCCCTGAAAAAGCTGCGCACAGGGAGGGTGCGAGAGCTAATTCTAATGCTGGAGCTTTTCCATGCAGGCAGGGGTTTCGCTCACAGGGTGAGACTGCCAGCCTGATATCCTGGTTTGCGTGCAGATAGTGAGCAAGAGATTCCTCCAAGTGCCCCGGGAGTGGGCGCCCACCCGCCCGCCTGTGTTACTGGACAGAGTGGCAGAGCCAGAGGTCTTTGAGTGGGCAGAAGCCCCGCCTGATTATGCTAGCAGCTCTGACTGACTGAGCCTTACCCAGAGCCCTGTGCTGAGTGGGAATAGAGTGGGGAGTTGCCAGCTCTTTGAGCCTCTAACTATCCAGGCAGAGGCAACAGCAACCCCATAGCTGGATTATCAGGCTACTAATTGAGGAAGGAAAGACTAGGAGAGAGACTCCAGGAACACGGACTCTCTCACTGTCAGAGCCTACAAATGCTAATGAGCCTCGACTGTCAACGAGACTGAAGCCCAATACATGACATCACCATAGAGACTTATCAACTGCAAACCTCTACCTGAGTGTGCCAAAGGGGCAGAACCCGGGGTACAGAGTCACCGACCAGGAAGAGGGAGAGAAAAGAAAAAGCAAGAAGATAACCTCTCAAAATCAAGAATAATCCACAGACTTTATAACCTATCCCATTTTATTATATTTGTTCATTTGTTTCTCTTATCATCATTCTTGATTTTTTTTTTCCTCCTCCAATTTGATCGTTTAATTCTCTGCCGGACTCCTCTCCTTGAACTACACTACCCATAAGTGTTGCATCTCCCATTTTCTTTTCATTCCTCTTCCTTTCTCTCTATGAGGGTTGCACTCCAAAACCCTTAACTCTCTCTCTCTCCTCTTTTGTCTTTTTTCTTCTTTTAGTGGTTCCATCTATTTTTCTCTCTCTCTCTTTTTCTTTTCTCCCTCTATATTACTTTCTTCCCTTCTCCTTTACATCTCCTCTTATTCAATCCTCAATTGGCATTTTGGGGGGTTTTTACTTAACTTTTTAAACTCACTAGCAGTGCTCCCATCCCTGGCTCTCCATTTTGTCTAGTTCATGTTCCACTAAATACAATAGTAATTTTTTAATTTTCTCCCCCATCTTCCTGTTTTCCTCTTATTTCTCTCATCATATCTCTTAGTCAACCAACACCTAAAAGCAAATCATTTTATTCTTGACCCAAATTTTTTCCTTATTTGCTTTTTGTGGGTCCATACTCCCTTTTTTGGCCCCTTTATTACCTCTCCCCAATTCAGGCCCTCCATTACAGGCATTGTTTGTTCTATTTAGTACAATATAATTCACAGTTCACCACAAGATTTTCTCAAGAAAGAGGGGAGAGGAGAGGAGAGGAAAAAAGGAGGGGGGGAATAATTTCCTTTTTTAAATTTTATTTTATTTTTAATTTTTAAAAAAATCTTCTATTTCTTATTTTTATTTTTTAACTTTTTATTCTTTATTAAATCTCATTAATACTATCAACAAAACCACCCTCAGATGCCATTAAGGAAGAGAAAATTGAATATCATGGATACAAAAGAAATAGAGGTAACACAGATAGATGAGGAAAAATATATGGAGAAAAAATTTAATATATTAGAAACCTGGGAGTTAAATGACAGAGAATTTAAAATAGAAATCCTGAAAATACTCAGAGATATACCAGAAAACACAGAAAGGCAATTTAGGGAGCTCAGAACAAAACTCAATGAACAAAAAGAATATATTTCCAAGGAAATTGAAACTATAAAAACAAATCAAACAGAGATGAAAAACTCAATTCACGAGCTGAAAAATGAGGTAACAAGCTTAGCTATTAGAACAGGCCAGATAGAAGGTAGGATTAGTGAAATAGAAGACAAGCAACTTGAGGCACAACAGAGAGAAGAAGAAAGAGACTCAAAAATTTAAAAAAATGAGATAGCCCTACAGGAATTATCTGACTCCATCAAAAAGAATAACATAAGAATAATAGGTATATCAGAAGGAGAAGAGAGAGAAAATGGAATGGAGAAAATACTCAAACAAATAATAGATGAGAACTTCCCAAGCCTGTGGAAAGAACTAAAGCCTCAAATTCAAGAAGCAAACAGAACTCCGAGTTTTTTTAACCCCAAAAAACCTACTCCAAGGCACATCATAATGAAATTGGCACAAACCAACAGCAAAGAAAAAATTCTCAAGGAAGCCAGAAAAAAGAAGAATACAACATATGAAGGAAGGCCCATTAGATTATCATCAGATTTCTCAACAGAAACTCTACAAGCTAGAAGAGAGTGGACCCCAATATTTAAAGTCCTAAAAGAGAGAAACTTTCAGCCACGAATACTATACCCATCAAATTTATCCTTCAAATATGAAAGAGAAATAAAAACATTCACAGATACAGAAAAGATGAGGGAATTTATCATCAGAAAACCCCCACTCCAGGAATTACTAAAGGGGGTTCTCCAATCAGATACAAAGAACAAAAACAAACAAACAAAAAACAAAGCCACAAGTAAAAATTCCAAGAAGAACACAATAAAACCAAATTTAAACTGTGACAACAACAAAAAGAAAGGGAGGGAGGGTGAAGATTAACAGTAGCAAAGGATGATGGAGTGCAAAAGTACTCAAAAGATAGTGCACTACAATGAACAGGGAAAGAACCCTTTTCATTACTTAATGGTAACCACCATTGAAAAAACCACCACAGAAGCACATGATTTAAAAAAGATAGCAACAGAGGAAAGATGTATGGAATACAACCAAATAAAAACAAAAGATAGAAAAACGAAAGAGAAAGATCAAACAAGACACAAAACTAACAGAAAGCAATATATAAAATGGCAATAAGGAACTCACAAGTGTCAATAATTACACTAAATGTAAATGGATTAAACTCACCAATAAAAAGGCACAGAGTAGCAGAATGGATTAAAAAAGAAAATCCAACTGTATGTTGCCTACAAGAAACTCATCTAAGCAACAAGGATAAAAACAAATTCAGAGTGAAAGGCTGGAAAACAATATTCCAAGCAAATAACATCCAAAAAAAAAGCAGGCGTAGCAATACTCATATCTGATAATGCTGACTACAAGACAGCAAAAGTACTCAGAGACAAAAATGGCCATTTTATAATGGCTAAGGGGACACTGAATCAAGAAGACATAATAATTCTTAATATATATGCACCAAACCAAGGAGCACCAAAATATATAAGACAGCTACTTATTGACCTTAAAACAAAAACTGACAAAAATACAATTATACTTGGAGACCTCAATACACCGCTGACAGCTCTAGATCAGTCATCCAAACAGAGAATCGACAAAGATATATTGGCCTTAAACAAAACACTAGAGCACCTGGATATGATATACATCTTCAGGACATTTCATCCCAAAGTGACAGAGTATACATTTTTCTCCAGTGTACATAAATCATTCTCAAGAATTGACCATATTTTGGGCCACAAAAACAACATCAGCAAATTCAGAAAAATCGAAGTTGTACCAAGCATATTTTCTGATCACAAAGCCTTGATACTAGAATTCAACTGCAAAAAAGAAGAAAAAAATCCCACAAAAATGTGGAAACTAAACAACATACTTTTAAAAAATGAATGAGTCAAAGAAGAAATAAGTGCAGAGATCAAAAGATATATACAGACAAATGAAAATGACAATACAACATATCAGAATCTATGGGATGCAGCAAAAGCAGTGATAAGGGAGAAGTTCATATCACTTCAGGCATACATGAACAAACAAGAGAGAGCCCAAGTGAACTACTTAACTTCACACCTTAAGGAACTGGAAAAAGAAGAACAAAGACAACCAAAACCAGCCAAAGAAAGGAGATAATAAAAATCAGAGCAGAAATAAATGAATTAGAGAACAGAAAAACTATAGAAAAAATTAATAGAACAAGGAGCTGGTTCTTTGAAAAGATCAACAAAATTGACAAACCCTTGGCAAGACTTACCAAGGAAAAAAGAGAAAGAACTCATATAAACAAAATCCAAAATGAAAGAGGAGAAATCACCATGGACATCGTAGATATACAAAGAATTATTGTAGAATACTATGAAAAACTTTATGCCACTAAATTCAACAACCTAGAAGAAATCGATAAATTCCTAGAACAATGCAACCTTCCTAGACTGAGTCAAGAAGAAACAGAAAGCCTAAAAAGACCTATTAGTAGAGAATAAATAGAAAAAACCATTAAAAACCTCCCCAAAAATAAAAGTCCAGGCCCAGACAGCTATAACTGCAAATTTTATCAAACATTCAAAGAAGACTTGGTTCCTATTCTACTCAAAATCCCAAAAATTGAAGAAGAAGCAATACTTCCAAACACATTTTATGAGGCTGACATAACCCTCATACCAAAACCAGGCAAGGATGGCACAAAAAAAGAAAACTACAGACCAATATCTCTCTTTTTTTTTTTTTTTTTTTTTTTTTTTCTTACAGAGACAGGGAGTGAGTCAGAGAGAGGGATAGACAGGGACAGACAGACAGGAACGGAGAGAGATGAGAAGCATCAATCATCAGTTTTCCATTACGCATTGCAACACCTTAGTTGTTCATTGATTGCTTTCTCATATGTACCTTGACCATGGGCCTTCAGCAGACCAAGTAACCCCTTGCTGGAGCCAGCGACATTGGGTTCAAGCTGGTGATCCTCGCTCAAACCAGAGGAGCCTGCGCTCAAGCTGGCGACCTCGGGGTCTCGAACCTGGGTTCTCTGCATCCCAGTCCGATGCTCTATCCACTGCGCCACCGCCTGGTCAGGCCAGACCAATATCTCTAATGAATACAGATGCTAAAATACTAAACAAAATACTAGAAAATCGAATACAACAACATATTAAAAAAATAATACATCATGATCAAGTGGGATTCATCCCAGAATCTCAAGGATGGTTCAACATACGTAAAACGGTTAATGTAATACACCATATCAACAAAACAAAAAACAAAAACCACATGATCTTATCAACAGACGCAGAAAAGGCTTTTGATAAAATACAACGCAATTTTATGTTTCAGACTCTCAACAAAATGGGTATAGAAAGAAAATATCTCAGCCTGACCTGTGGTGGCGCAGTGGATATAGCGTCAACCTGAAAATGCTGAGGTCGCCGGTTCAAAACCCTGGGCTTTTCTGGTCAAGGCACATATGGGAGTTGATGCTTCCAGCTCCCCCCCTTCTCTCTCTCTCTCTCTCTGTCTCTCTCTCCTCTCTCACCCTCTCTGTCTTTCTCTCTCCCTCTCTCTGTCCTCTCTAAAAATGAATAATAAAAAATAAAAATAAAAAATAAATAAATAAATAAATAAATAAGAAGGAAAATATCTCAACATGATAAAGGCCATATATGATAAACCTACAGCTAACATCATATTAAATGGCACTAAACTGAAGGCTTTCCCCCTTAAACCAGGAACAAGACAGGGTTGTCCACTCTCTCCACTCTTATTTAATGTGGTACTAGAGGTTCTAGCCAGAGCAATAAGACAAGACAAAGAAATAAAAGGCATCCATATCGGAAAAGGGGAAGTAAAGGTATCACTTTTTGCAGATGATATGATACCCCAAAGAATTAAAAACCCCAAAGAATCCACAAAAAGACTACTAGAAACAATAAGCCAATGCAGGATACAAAATTAACATACAGAAGTCCATAGCCTTTCTATATGCCAACAATGAAACATTTGAGAATGAATTCAAAAGAATAATCCCCTTCATGATTGCAACAACAAAAAAAATAAAATACCTAGGAATAAACATAACAAAGAATGTAAAGGACTTATATAATGAAAACTATATAAACCATTGTTCAGGGAAATCGAAAAAGATATAATGAGATGGAAGAACATTCCTTGTTCTTGGTTAGGAAGAATAAATATAATCGAGATGGCCATATTACCCAAAGCAATATACAAATTTAATGCAATTCCCATCAAAATTCCAATGACATTTTTTAAAGAAATGGAGCAAAAAATCATCAGATTTATATGGAAGTATAAAAAACCCCGAATAGCCAAAGCAATCCTAAAGAAAAAGAATGAAGCTGGGGGCATTACAATACCTGACTTCAAACTATATTATATGGCCACGACAATCAAAACAGCATGGTATTGGCAGAAAAATAGACACTCAGACCAATGGAACAGAACAGAAAACCCAGAAATAAAACCACATATATATAGTCAAATAATTTTTGATAAAGGGGCCAAGAACACACAATGGAGAAAAGAAAGCCTCTTCAACAAATGGTGCTGGAAAAACTGGAAAGCCACATGCAAAAGAATGAAACTGGACTACAGTTTGTCCCCCTATACTAAAATTAACTCAAAATGGATCAAAGATCTAAACATAAGACCTGAAACAATAAAGTACATAGAAGAAGACATAGGTACTCAACTCATTGACCTGGGTTTTAAAGAGCATTTTATGAATTTGACTCCAAAGGCAAGAGAAGTGAAGGCAAAAATTAATGAATGGGACTACATCAGACTAAGAAGTTTTTGCTCAGCAAGAGAAACTGATAACAAAATAAACAGACAGCCAACTAAATGGGAGATGATATTTTCAAACAACTGCTCAGATAAGGGCCTAATATCCAAAATATATAAAGAACTCATAAAACTCAACAACAAACAAACAAACAATCCAATAAAAAAAATGGGAAGAGGACATGAACAGACACTTCTCCCAGGAAGAAATACAAATGGCTGACAGATATATGAAAAGATGCTCATCTTCTTTAGTTATTAGAGAAATGCAAATCAAAACTGCAATGAGATACCACCTCACACCTGTTAGATTAGTTATTATTAACAAGACAGGTAATAGCAAATGTTGGAGAGGCTGTGGAGAAAAAGGAACCCTCATTCACTGTTGGTGGGAATGTAAAGTAGTACAACCATTATGGAAGAAAGTATGGTGGTTCCTCAAAAAACTGAGAATAGAACTACCTTATGACCCAGCAATTCCTCTACTGGGTGTATACCCCCAAAACTCAGAAACATTGACACGTAAAGACACATGCAGCCCCGTGTTTATTGCAGCATTGTTCACAGTGGCCAGGACATGGAAACAACCAAAAAGCCCATCAATAGATGACTGGATAAAGAAGATGTGGCACATATACACTATGGAATACTACTCAGCCATAAGAAATGATGACATCGGATCATTTACAGTAAAATGGTGGGAGCTTGATAACATTATACGAAATGAAATAAGTAAATCAGAAAAAACCAGGAACTGCATTATTCCATACGTAGGTGGGACATAAAAGTGATACTAAGAGACATTGATAAGAGTGTTGTGGTTACAAGGGGAGAGGGGAGAGGGAGAGGAAAAGGGGGAGGGGGAAGGGCACAAAGAAAACTAGATAGAAGGTGACAAAGGACAATCTGACTTTGAGTGATGGGTATGCAACATAATTGAACGACAAGATAACCTGGACTTGTTTTCTTTGAATATATGTATCCTGATTTATTGATGTCACCCCATTAAAAAAATAAAATTATATAAAAAATTTAAAAAATAAATTGGAACATTAAAAATGAGAAGAAACATAATCCCGTTAAAGAATGTGCCATGATTTATAAAAGCCTGAATCTGACTGAGCAAGATACCTTCTGTATCAAGTCGCAGCGAAAGGTCATTTCCACCTTTCAACCGTCTTAGTCTGCAAAACAGGTAACTACAGCCAGTGAGAGGGTGGAGCCTGTGTGATCCCTACTCCCAAAGTCCCACATCTGTCCTGAATGAAAGTGACTTCCAGAAGGAAGATCATTGTGCATGATTTCTTTCCCATTTCCTCCCTGAAAGCATCTGTGGACAAACAGCACTCACAAATGGAGTGCTCTGTTTTGCTCTACGTCCATGTAGTCTGGGCTCCTGGCCATCCGTGGGGAGGTAGCTGCTATGATTCCCACCAGCTGGCTGGTAGTGTTTGGTCTGGGCCGCAGTGTGTACCTCATCCTTTCCAGCAACGGTTAAGCAAGAAACACTATAGGGGAAAAAAGAGGAATTTACTGAGCTGAGAATATAAAACAGAAGTCCAGGCTGGCTCTGCCTCTGAGCCCAGAATGGATATACACTTGCCAGGGGATTGATTTTTGTCGCTTTGATCCTTCATTTCGTCTTAGGCCACCTTCTATTATCACCCAACTGAGCCTTTCTTTCCCTGTTCCACTGAGAGGAGAAAACAGTTATTTTCTCTGCTGCCACATTTCTTTAAGGAATGATTATCTTACTCTTTCCACTCACTACCTCTCTTCTTATTATTCTCAGCAGGTGCAGCCCCAAAATGTGCTGCTGACTTGTCTCAGGAACACCTCCTTCTAGAGTCCTGGGGGCCCATGTCTTGCTCTGCTTCAGTAGCAAGTTTTGGGGCCTATTCTTGCTCAAAATAGCAGCCCAAATGAGATATAAGACCAAAATCTATATCGTTTCCCCAACCAGGTACCAGTAATCATAATAATATAACAATTATAATTTCCTGTGTGTGTATGTCATGTCAGATACCTTTGCACTCTTTGCAGTAGCCCCCACACCTGGCCCATCCCCTTTGTGTGCAGCTCCTACTTCTCCTTCTCTACAGCCAGCTGCTCCGTCTCCCCTGGACATCCCACTCGGAGCTTTTCCCCATGTGATAGACTCTCATTTCCATACCCCACCTGGAATGTCTTCACCCCCAAACCCCCCTTTTCCATAACAGCACTGGTCATTGAAATCTTAATCATCCTCATAAGACTGGTCAAGATGTACCCTCCTCCATGAAGATTTTCCTAAGCCCCAACTACTCGCTGTACACAGAGTCCAGACTGTTGACCGAGGCCCTTTCCAAATCTACCTTGAAAGACAACAGTTTACAATTTTGAAAGAACAGGATCAGAGAAGACTCCGCATTGTCCCTTGGGCTAGCCACTATAAAATGTGCTTTAGTGCTAGGCATCTGGAAATTGAAGTTTTTCATACAGGGTACGATAAAGTAGCCATTAGCACTGTAGGTGACACACAGAACTCAAGAGAACACATGCACCTCAGTCTGTTACAGAGGGCAGGTGGCGACAGGCTGAAATTCAACAAATAGTTAATGAGCACCCCCGTCCAGACCCTGTATGAAGCATATTGATAAATGGGCTAAGCAATCTGAGCTTCTTTGCCTTTCTTGTGATGAGTGAATGCAGTGACTCTCAATCCTGGCTGGGCCACAGAATCGCCGGGGTGGCGATTCGTGTATCTGTTTACTTGTGCATTAGTTCTGAACTTCACTGTGTACAAATAAATAATACATTCACTAAATGTAGGCCAACAGACTGAAAAGGTCTACAGGGAAAGGAACCTCTTTCACCACTGTCCCAGTCACCCAGTTTCCCTTCCCGGATACCTTGCCAATCCATTTGGTGTCTTTTCCACCATAGCAGAGTTATTTAAATAGGGCAGGAAGGTGACTAGGAGTGTAGAAGGGCACCTCAGCAGGCTGCCTAAGCCAAGCACAAATCAGGAAACGAGATTGTGGTGACAGAGATCAGAACTGTGCCTTCAGGACTCAGGCAAGACCAGGAAATGACCTCCTGGAGGTGTCTGGGGTCACAAGCCCCTGCTGCTGGCTTCCTACATCACCAGTTCCCCACAAGGTCCTCAGTCAGTCTCCACTAAGCCCCTCATTCTTCCATCCTTGTTAGACGTAGAGTGTCAGTACACCGGTATCTGTCACTGTTTGACTATTCTGTGCTAGAGCATAGGAATTAAGCATGACAGAGGAGCCTTGTAGATTAGAGCAAACATCTGTTCTCTTTTACTTAATAATACACTATGTGCTTCCCATGTGTACCAATCAGTGCATACAGTATCTCATTTAGTCCTCACAGTGTCTTTGGGACACTGTGCTTATACACTATAATTATAAAGGAGGCAGCATATACTAAAGTGCCTCAAACTCCTCATCTATAACAGGTAAGATGGATATAACATACTATGTCCAGTGCCCAGTACATGGTTTGTACTTAATTGATGTTACTTATCCTTTGTGGAGGGGAAAATATAAACAATTCTATAGGAACATTGATATCCAAGATAAGAGAAACTATCTGAGCTATCATGAAGTTAAGGGACCAGTCAAATTCAAGGTATAACAGACAGAATTCAACAGCGCATTAAAAGAATCACACACCATGATCAAGTTGAATTTATCCTCAGATCTCAATAAATGAGACAAACCATATTAATAAAATGAAGGATAAAAATTACAATATCTCAACATAGAGAACACATTTGACAAAATTCAACATCTTTTCATGGTAAATACTCGTCACAAATTAGATTTAGAAAATTTTATTTTAATGAAATAAAGATCATATATGACAAGCCCACAGCTAACACCATACTCAACAGTGAACAAGAAACAAAAGGTATCCACATTGGAAAGGAAGAAATAAAACTGTTACTGTTTGTATATGGCATGATCTTATACACAGTAAACACTCCACCAAATAACTCTTAAAACTAATAAGTAAATTCAGTAAAGTTGCAGGATACAAAATCAACATACACAAATCAGCTGCATTTCCATACACTAACAATGAACTACTGAAAAGACAAAATAACAAAACAATCCTCTTTAAAAGTACAAAAAATAATCCCTGGCCGGTTGGCTCAGCAGTAGAGCATCGGCCTAGCGTGCGGAGGACCCGGGTTCGATTCCCAGCCAGGGCACACAGGAGAAGTGCCCATTTGCTTCTCCACCCTTCCACGACACTTTCCTCTCTGTCTCTCTCTTCCCCTCCCGCAGCCAAGGCTCCACTAGAGCAAAGATGGCCCGGGTGCTGGGGATGGCTCTGTGGCCTCTGCCCCAGGCGCTAGAGTGGCTCTGGTCGCAACATGGCGACGCCCAGGATGGGCAGAGCATCTCCCCCTGGTGGGCAGAGCGTCGCCCCATGGTGGGCATGCTGGGTGGATCCCGGTCGGGCGCATGTGGGAGTCTGTCTGACTGTCTCTCCCTGTTTCCAGCTTCAGAAAAATGAAAAAAAAAAAAGTACAAAAAATAAACAAAAAAGTACAAAAAACAATAAAACACTTCAGAATAAAATGTTTAAAATAAATTTCCTTTCACCAATGATGTGAAAGACCTATACCTCTGAAACTGTCAGGACAGTGACAAAAGAAATTGAAGACACAGATAAATAGAAAGTTGTCCTATGTTCAAGAAATGGAAGATTTTGTATTGTTAAAATACCCATACTACTCAAAGCAATATAAGATTAAATTAAATCCCTATAAAAAATTTTATTGATCTCTCACAAGGGTAGAAAAAACTATCCTAACATTTTTATGGAACCACAAAAGACTCTGATTAGCCAAAGTAGTCTTGAGAAAAAAGAACAACACTTGAGGCATCAGAGTTCCTGACTTCAAACTATATTACAAATTCATAATAATCAAAACAGTACACACAGTACTGGCATAAAAACAAACCCAAACCAAGGGAACAGAATAGAGAGCCCAGAAGTAATTCTACACACATACGAAGAATCTTGGACAAGATTACCAGGAACATTCAATAGGGAAAGGATAGTCTGCTCAATAAACGGTGCTAAGAACACTGGATCCAAATGGAGGAAAAGATGGCAGCGGAGTAGGCGGATGCACAGACACCCAGCTCTCACCATCAAACTGGAATACAAATCAATTTAGGAAAAATCAGCATGAGAAACCAACTCTGAACTGCAAGAACAGCTCTCAAAAACCAAGGAGCAAAGAAGAAACCACAGGAGTCCTAGTAGGGAGCCCTGAACCTACTCTGCTTGCCAGAACGGAGGGGGGGTGGGGCTGAGAACCCAGAGAGGATCTCGGAGGGAGGGGAGCAGAAACTACTGCTCACAGCCACTTGCCTGGCGACCAGGGAGCGAGGTGCATTGAAAGGACCAGCTTATCTCCCAGGTGGAGAGGACAGGGAGAGGGACAAACTGTGAGGGGTTAAGGAATGCAAGAGACGAGCTAAAAGGGCTGACTCATCCATGCTGGAGGCGGCCATAGCTGGGGGAGGGACTGAACCTTTCACAAAACAGAGCTGAAGTGCTTCCAGATCAGATATCTCTGGACATCTCTCCAGCTCCAATCAGCGCAACAAGACACAGCTGAAAACAAGAAGTGGGGAGGAGGGGCAATAACTCAGGTCTCCATGGAGATCCGAGATACACTTCCCCCTACTAAAGTTGAGAAAACACCCTGCCCCCAGTGAGATTATCGGCTAAAGAGGCCTTCAGAGTCTCAGGTTACACCCATCGCATTCCTGGATACAGTTTCAAGGAAGCCCTCTGCTGAGATCAGCAAACAAGACTATCACCTGTTAAGAAAACAAACAAATCAAGACTTCAAAGCTGCCCAAATTCAAAAGTGGATTACAGATAACAGCTGATACCAACCCAAGAAGACCTAGAAATAACACAACTGAAAACTGGAGGCAGACAACACCAAGCCTAGACTCAACCAACTCTATAAATAAAACACCCAAAAAAGAGGATGAGAAGACAAAGGAGTGCAATCCAAATGAAACTACAAGAGACACCTTCGAGAGATGAACTGAGTGATATGGAAATAATCAAACTTCCAGATTCGGAGTTCAAAATAATGATTGTAAGGATGCTAAGGGATCTTAGAACAATAATGGAGGGTCAGTATGAAAACCTAAATAAAGAAATAGCAAGTATAAAAAAGAATCAGTTGGAGATGACAAATACAATATCAGAAATAAAGACCACAATGGAAGGAATTAAAAACAGGATAGATGGAGCAGAGAATCAAATCAGCGAGTTAGAGGACAACTGCAATGAAGGCATGAAAGCAGAGAAGAAAAGAGAAAAGAGACTCAAAAAGTCAGAGGAAACTCTTAGAGAGCTCTGTGACAACATGAAGAGAAATAACATCCGTATCATAGGGGTTCCTTAAGAAGAAGAAAAAGAACAAGGGATAGAAACTTTGTTCAATCATATCATAGCTGAAAACTTCCCTAAATTAATGCAAGAGAAACTCTCACAAATCCAAGAAGCACAGAAGACTCCATTAAAGAGAAACCCAAAGAAACCTACACCAAGACACATCATAATTAAAATACCAAAGCTAAGCAATAAAGAGAAAATATTAAAAGCTGCAAGAGAAAAAAAAGTTATCACCTACAAAGGAGCCCCCATAAGAATGACATCTGACTTCTCAATAGAAACAATTGAGGCCAGAAGGGAATGGCAAGAAATATTCAAAGTAATGCAGAACAAGAACCTACAACCAAGACTACTTTATCCAACAAGGCTATTGTTTAAAATCGAAGGAGAAATAAAAAGCTTCCCAGACAAAAAACAACTCAAGGAATTCATTACAACCAAACCAATGCTGCAGGAAATGTTAAGGGGCCTGTTGTAAACAGATCAAAGTGGGAAAAGAATACAGCAAAAAAAGGAATACACCTTTAAAGAAGAAAATGGCAATAAACAACTACATATCAATAATAACCTTAAATGTAAATGGATTAAATGATCCAATCAAAAGACATAGGGTAGCTGCGTAGATAAGAAAACAGGACCCATACATATGTTGTCTACAAGAGACACACCTTAGAACAAAAGACACACATAGATTAAAGGTAAAAGGATGGAAAAAAACGTTTCATGAAAATGCAAATGAAAAAAAAGCTGGGGTAGCAATACTTATATCAGACAAATTGGACTTTAAAACAAAGGATATAGTAAGAGATAAAGAAGGTCACTACATAATGATAAAGGGAGTAATCCAACGGGAAGATATAACTATTATAAATATCTATGCACCTAATATAGGAGCACCCAAATATATAAAGCAGACTTTGATGGATTTAAAGGGCAAGATCAACAGCAATACTATAATAGTAGGGGATTTCAATACCCCACTAACATCACTAGATAGATCCTCAAGAAAGAAAATTAACAAAGAAACAGCAGACTTATTGGAAACACTAGATCAACTTGATTTAATAGATATCTTCAGAGCCTTTCACCCTAAAGCAGCAGAATATACATTCTTTTCAAGTGCTCATGGTACATTCTCTAGGATAGACCACATGTTAGGGCACAAAAGTGCTCTCAACAAATTTAAGAAGACTGAAATCATATCAAGCACTTTCTCCGATCACAATGGCATGAAACTAGAAATGAATCACAACAGAAAAGCTCAAAAATTCTCAAACACATGGAAACTAAATATCAGGTTGTTAAATAATGAATGGATTAAGAATGAGATCAAAGAAGAAATAAAAAAATTTTTAGAAACGAATGACAACGAGCATACAACAACTCAAAATTTACGGGACACAGCGAAAGCAGTACTGAGAGGGAAGTTCATAGCACTACAGGCACACTTTAAGAAGCTAGAAAAAGCTCAAATAAACAATTTAACCCTGCATCTAAAAGAACTAGAAAAAGAACAGCAAGTAAAGCCCAAATGTAGTAGAAGGAAGGAAATAATAAAGATCAGAGCAGAAATAAATGACATAGAGGCTAAAGAAACAATACAGAAGATCAATGAAACTAGGAGCTAGTTCTTTGAAAAGGTAAACAAGATTGATGAACCTTTAACTAGACTCACCAAGAAAAAGAGAGGAGTCAAATAAATAAAATTAGAAATGAGAGTGGAGAAATAACAACTGACACAACAGAAATACAAAATATTGTAAGAAAATACTATGAAGAACTGTATGCCAAAAAACTAGACAACCTAGATGAAATGGACAAATTCCTTGAAACATACAATCTTCCAAAAATCAATCTGGAAGAAGCAGAAAACCTAAACAGACCGATTACAACAAAGGAGATCGAAACAGATATCAAAACACTCCCAACAAAGAAAAGTCCAGGGCCCGATGGCTTCACAAGTGAATTCTACCAAATATTCAAAGAAGAACTAACTCCTATCCTTCTCAAACTATTTCAAAAAATTCAAGAGGAAGGAAGACTTCCAAGCTCCTTTTATGAGGAGAGCATAATTCTGATTCCAAAACCAGGCAAAGACAACACAAAGAAAGAAAACTATAGGCCAATAACTCTGATGAATATAGATGCTAAAATCTTCAACAAAATATTAGCAAACCGGATCCAACAATATATGGAAAAAATCATACACCATGATCAAGTGGGATTTATTCTGGGGAGGTAAGGATGGTACAATATTCGTAAATCAATTGATGTGATTCATCACATAAACAAAAAGAAGGAGAAAAACCATATGATAATTTCAATAGATGCAGAAAAAGCATTTGATAAAATCCAGCACCCATTCATGATCAAAACTCTCAGCAAAGTGGGAATACAGGGAACATACCTCAACATGATAAAAGCCATCTATGAGAAACCCACAGCCAACATCATACTCAATGGGCAAAAATTAAAAGCAATACCGTTAAGATCAGGAACAAGGCAGGGGTGCCCCCTTTCACCACTCTTATTTAACATTGTCCTGGAAGTCCTAGCCACAGCTATCAGTCAAGAAGAAGAAATAAAAGGAATTCAAGTGGGAAAAGAATAAGTAAAACTATCATTATTTGCAGATGACATGATATTGTATATAGAAAACCCTAAAGTCTCAGTCAAAAAGCTACTGGACCTGATAAATGAATTCAGCAAAGTGGCAGGATATAAAATCAATACTCAGAAATCAGAGGCATTTTTATACACCAACAATGAATAGTCAGAAAGAAAAATAAAGGAAACAATCCCCTTCACAATTACAACTAAAAAAAAAAAAAAAAAGTACCTAGGAATAAACTTAACCAAGGAGGAGACTAAAGACTTGTACTCGGAAAATTACAAAGCATTGATAAAAGAAATCAAGGAAGATACAAACAAGTGGAAGCATATACCGTGCTCATGGTTAGGAAGAATAAACATCATTAAAATGTCTATATTATCCAAAGCAATCTATAAATTCAATGTGATACCAATTAAAATACCAATGACATACTTCAAAGATATAGAACACATATTCCAAAAATTTATATGGAACCAAAAAAGGACACGAATAGCCTCAGCAATCTTAAAAAAGAAGAATAAAGTGGGAGGTATCACACTTCCTGATATCAAGTTATACTACAAGGCCATTGTACTCAAAACAGCCTGGTACTGGCATAAGAACAGGCATATAGATCAATGGAACAGAACAGAGAACCCAGAAATAAACCCACAGTTCTATGGACAACTGATATTTGACAAAGTAGGCAAGGAAATACAATGGAGTAAAGACAGCCTCTTTAACAAATGGTGTTGGGAAAATTGGACAGCTACCTGCAAAAAAATGAAACTAGATCACCAGCTTACACCACTCACAAAAATAAACTCAAAATGGATAAAAGACTTAAATGTAGGCCATGAAACCATAAGCATCTTAGAAGAAAACATAGGCAGTAAGCTCTCCGACATCTCTCGGAGCAATATATTTGCTGATTTATCTCCACGGGGAAGTGAAATAAAAGACAGGATAAACAAATGGGACTATATCAAACTAAAAAGCTTCTGCACAGCTAAAGACAACAAGAACAGAATAAAAAGACAAACTACACAATGGGAGAACATATTTGACAATACATCTGATAAGGGGTTAATAACCAAAATTTATAAAGAACTTGTAAAATTTAATACCAGGAAGACAAACAATCCAATCCAAAAATGGGCAAAAGAGATGAATAGACACTTCCCCAAAGAGGACATACAGATAGCCAACAGGCATATGAAAAAATGTTCAACATCACTAATCATTAGTGAAATGCAAATTAAAACCACAATGAGATATTGCCTCACACCAGTCAGAATGGCGCTCATCAACAAAACAACACAGAATAAGTGCTGGCGAGGATGTGGAGAAAAGGGAACCCTCCTGCACTGCTGGTGGGAATGCAGACTGGTGCAACCTCTGTGGAAAACAGTATGGAGATTCCTCAAAAAACTGAAAATTGAACTGCCTTTTGACCCAGCTATCCCACTTTTAGGAATATACCCCAAGGACACCATAGAATGGCTCGAAAAGGAGAAATGCACCCCCATGTTTGTGGCAGCATTGTTCACAATAGCGAAGATCTGGAAACAACCCAAGTGTCCGTCAGAGGACGAGTGGATTAAAAAGCTTTGGTACATATATACTATGGAGTACTACTCAGCCATAAGAAATGATGACATCGGATCATTTACAATAACATGGATGGACCTTGATAACATTATACGGAGTGAAATAAGTAAATCAGAAAAAAAACTAAGAACTATATGTATCCATACATAGAAGGGACATAAAAATGAGACTCAGAGACATGAACAAGAATGTGATGGCAACAGGGGTGGGGGGTGAGGGGAGGGGGGAGGGGTGAAGAAGGAGAGAGGGGTTGGGGGAGGGGAGGAGCACAAAGAAAACCAGATAGAAGGTGACAGAAGACAATTTATCTTTGTGGGAGGGGTATACAGCACAATCAAATGTCAAAATAATCTAGAGATGTTTTCTCTCAACATATGTACCCTGATTTATCAATGTCACTGCATTAAATTTAATAAATAAATAAATAAATGAAAAAATAAAAAAAGAACACTGGATTCACACATGCAAAGGAGTAGAATTATACTGCTATCTTACATAACTCACAAAAATTAATTTGAAGCAGATTAAAGACATAAATATAATATATGAAATTGAAAAATTCCTAGGAGAAAACAGGAAAACAGCTCTTGCTATCAGTCTGTCAATAATTTTTTGGATATAGCATCAAAAGCACAGGTAACAAAAGGAAAAATAAGTGGGACTACATCAAACTAAAAAGCTTTTGCACAGCAAAGAAAACAATCAACAAAATGGAAGTCACCTATGGTACGAACTAAAATATTTGCAACCTGTATATCTGATGGTTAATTTCCAAAATATATGATAAACTTATACAACTCAATAGCAAAAAAATATCGTTTAAAAATGTGCAAAGAACTGAAAAAACATTTGTCCAAAGAAGCTACAGAAATGGTCAACAGGTATATGAAAAGGTGCTTGACTTCACTATCAAGGAACTGCAAATCAAAACCTCACACCTATTAGGATGGTTTTATGAAAAAAAAAAGAAAAGAAAAAGAAATGTGTTGGCCAGGAAGTGGAGAAACAGAAAACCTTTTGTACCATTCATGTGAATGTAAATTGGTACAGCCTTTATGAAAACAGTATGAAGTTTCCTCAAAAAGTTAAAAATAGAACTATCATTTAATCCAACCATCCCACTTTTGGGTATATTTCTGAAGGGGATAAAATCAGTATCTCAAACAGATATTTGCACTCCCATGTTCATTGCAGCACTCATAATAGCCAAGATGTGGAAAAAAGCTTAAGTGTCCACCAATGATTGGATAAAGAAGATGTGGTATATACATACACTGGAATATTATTCAGCCATGATAAAAAAGGAAATTCTGCCATTTGCAACCACATGGATGAAACTAGAGGACATTAGTTAAGTGAAAAAAGCCAGACAGAGAAAGACAAAAATTGTATGAACTCACTTACATGAGTAATCTTTAAAAAAAAAAAAAAAGTCATAGAAACAAACAACAGCCTCCTCATTTGTGAGAAGGGAATAATTAGATCTGTGCCATATTTCACAGCAGTATGGTGAGGTACAGATGAGACATCACCAGTAAGAGAGCTCTTGGAAGGTAAATGACTATTTCCAGTTGTGGAGGTCCTCATTTAGCTTGGGAATCATTAAGGAATAAAGATAGAAAAGCAGGGTTCCTTAGAGATGTATCCAGGTTTGACTGGCAGTGATATCCCCTCAAGAATAGAGCTACCCAGTGCACTGGAGCATTCTGAGGTTTACAGAGAACCTGGTTTATATAAAAGCTCAGGACCCATCCCTCCAATTCTTCATCTCCATACATGCAGGTACTGCTGCTTCTGATTATCTTCACCTCCTAGCGAAAATCACTCTGTCCTATAACTCTTCCCTTATCTCAACCCAGAGACAATGATAGAAGACAGCATGCCACAGCCTCTGGGGTCAGTCAGGCCAGAGTTCAACTCCCAGATTTGCCGTTTATCAGCTCTATGACTTAGAGAAAGTATATGATCTTCAGTCTCCTCTTATTTAACATCATAAAACCAGTGGCAGCTACCCATTGGGATTATTGGGAAGCTAAGAAAATAGACACTCATGCTTTGGTAGTAGCATAGGCTCTGATATTTAGTAAATGTTCAAAAAATGGGAGCCATGTTGTAATATTGTAAACTCAGCTAGGGCCACATGCTTTCTCATCTTCCAGATTTGTTCTCCTGGTCCTTTTTTAATTAATTTTAATGGGGTGACATTGATAAATCAGGGTACATATGTTCAGAGAAAATATCTCTAAGTTATTTTGACATTTGATTATGTTGCATACCCCTCATCCAAAGTCAAATTGTCTTCTGTCACCTTCTATTTGGTTTTCTTTGTGCCCCTCCTCTCCCCCATCCCCCCTCCCCCCCATAACCACCACACTATTGTCCATGTCCATGAATCTCATTTTTATATCCCACCTATGTATGGAATCATATAGTTCTTAGTTTTTTCTGATTTACTTATTTCACTCCATATAATGTTATCAAGGTCCATCCATGTTGTTGTAAATGATCCGATGTCATCATTTCTTATGGCTGAGTAGTATTCCATAGTATATATGTACCATATTTTATTTATCCAGTCATCGATTGAAGGGCTTTTTGGTTGTTTCCATGTCTTGGCCACTGTGAACAATGCTGCAATGAACATGGGGCTGCATGTGTCTTTACATACCAATGTTTTTGAGTTGTGGGGGTATTTACCCAGTAAAGGGATTTCTAGGTCATATGGTAGTTCTATTTTAAATCTTTTGAGGTACCACCATACTTTCTTCCATAATGGTTGTACTATTTTACATTCCCACCAACAGTGGATGGGGGTTCCTTTTTCTCCACAGCCTCTCCAACACTTGTTATTACCTATCTTGTTGATAATAGCTAATCTAACAGAAGTGAGGTGGTATCTCATTGTAGTTTTGATTTGCATTTCTCTAATAGCTAAAGAAGATGAGCATCTTTTCATATATCTGTTGGCCATTTGTATTTCTTCCTGGGAGAAGTGTCTGTTCATGTCCTCTTCCCATTTTTTTATTGGATTGTTTGTTTGTTTGTTGTTGAGTTTTATAAGTTCTTTGTATATTTTGGATATTAGGCCCTTATCTGAGCAGTTGTTTGAAAATATCATCTCCCATTTAGTTGGGTGTCTGTTTGTTTTGTTGTTAGTTTCTCTTGCTGTGCAAAAGTTTCTTAGTCTGATGTAGTCCCATTCATTTATCTTTGCCTTCACTTCCCTTGCCTTTGGAGTCAAATTCATAAAGTGCTCTTTATAACCAAGGTCCATGAGTTTAGTACCTATGTTTTCTTCTATATAATTTATTGTTTCAGGTCTTATATTTATGTCTTTAATCCATTTTGAATTAATTTTAGTACAAGGGGACAAACTGTAGTCGAGTTTCATTCTTTTGCATGTGGCTTTCCAGTTTTTCCAGCACCATTTGTTGAAGAAGCTTTCTTTTCTCCATTGTGGGCTGTTGTTCCTTTTATCGAAAATTATTTGACCATATATATGTGGTTTTATTTCTGGGTTTTCTATTCTGTTCCATTGTTCTGAGTGTCTATTTTTCTGCCAATACCATGCTATTTTGATTGTCATGGCTCTATAATATAATTTGAAGTCAGGTATTGTAATATTCCCAGCTTCGTTCTTTTTCCTTAGGATTGCTTTGGCTATTTGGGGTTTTTTATAGTTCCATATAAATTTGATGATTTTTTTTGTTCCATTTCTTTAAACAATGACATTGGAATTTTGATGGGAATTGCATTAAATTTGTATATCACTTTGGGTAATATAGTCATTTTGACTATATTTATTCTTCCTATCCAGGAACAAGGAATATTTTTCCATTTCATTGTATCTTTTTCGATTTCCCTTAACAATGCTTTGTAGTTTTCATTACATAGGTCCTTTACGTTCTCTGTTATGTTTATTCCTAAGTATTTTATTTATTTTTTGTTGCAACCATGAAGGGGATTGTTTTTTTTAGTTCGTTTTCTGATGTTTTATTGTTGGCATATAGCAGGGGTCAGGAACCTTTTTGGCTGAGAGAGCCATGAACACCACATATTTTAAAATGTAATTTTATGAGAGCCATACAATGACCAGTGTACCTTACCTTTTATTATCCAATAAAAATTTGGTGTTGGCCCAGAAGACAGCTGTGATTGGCTGCAGCCACCCGCAACCATGAACATGGGCAGTAAGAAATGAATGGATTGTAATACATGAGAATGTTTTATATTTTTAACATTATTATTTTTTTATTAAAGATTTGTCTGCGAGCCAGATGCAGCCATCAAAAGAGCCACATCTGGCTCACGAGCCATAGGTTCCTGACCCATGGCATATAGAAAGGCAATGAACTTTTGTATATTAATTTTTTATCCTGCAACCTTACTGTATTGGTTTATTCTTTCTAATAGTCTTTTTGTGGAGTCTTTGGGGTTTTCGATGTATGATATATAGGATCATATCATCTGCAAAAAATGAAACCCTTACTTCTTCTTTTCCAATACGAATGCCTTTTATTTCTTTTTCTTGTCTCATTGCTCTGGCTAGAACTTCGAGCACTACATTGAATAAGAGTGGAGAGAGTGGACAACCTTGTCTTGTTACTGATTTTAGAAGAAAAGTCCTCAGTTTTATGCCATTTAATATGATGTTAGCTGATGGTTTATCATAAATGGCCTTTATTATGTTGAGATATTATCCTTCTATACCCATTTTGTTGAGTGTTTTAAACATAAAATTGTGTTGTATTTTATCAAATGCCTTTTCTGCATCTATTGATAGGATCATGTAGTTTTTGTTCTTTTTTTTGTTGATATGGTGTATTATGCTAATTGTTTTATGTATGTTGAACCATCCTTGTTATTCTGGGATGAATCCCACTTGATCATAATGAATTATTTTTTTAATGTGTTGTTCTATTCGATTTGCTAGTATTCTGTTTAGTATTTTAGCATCTGTATTCATTAGAGATATTTTCTGTAGTTTTCTTTTTTTGTGTTGTCCTTTCCAGGTTTCAGTATGAGGGTTATGTTGGCCTCATAAAATGTGTTTGGCAGTATTGCTTCTTCTTCAATTTTTTGGAAGACTTTGAGTAGAATAGAAACCAAGTCTTCTTTAAATAGAATTCACTAGTATAGCTGTCTGGCCCTGGACTTTTATTTTAGGGAAGTATTTTGATAGTTGTTTCTATTTCCTCCTTGCTTATGGGTTTGTTTAGGCTTTCTGCTTCATCATGATTCATTCTAGGAAGATTGTATTGTTCTAGGAATTTATCCATTTCTTCTAGATTTTTAAATTTGGTAGCATATAGTTTTTCATAATATTCTACAATAATTCTTTGTATATCTGTGGTGATTTCTCCTCTTTCATTTTGGATTTTGTTTGAGTTCTTTCTCTTTTTTCCTTAGTGAGTCTTGCCAAGGGTTTGTCAATTTTGTTGATCTTTTCAAAGAACCAGCTCTTTGTTTTATTATTTTTTCTATTGTTTTTCTGATTTCTATTTCCTTTATTTCTGCTCTGATTTTTATTATTTCCTTTCTTCTGCTGGTTTTAGGTTGCCTTTGTTCTTCTTTTTCTAGCTTCTTAAGGTGTGAAGTTAAGTGGTTTACTTGAGCTCTCTCTTGTTTGTTCATATAGGCCTGTGGTGATAGGACCTTCCCTCTTATTACTTCTTTTGCTGCATCCCAGAGATTCTGATATGTCATATTGTTATTTTTGTTTGTCTGTATGTAACTTTTGATCTCTGCTTTTATTTCTTCTTTGACCCACTCATTTTTTAAAACTATATTGTTTAGTTTCCACATTTTTGTGGGTTTGTTACCTCTTTTATGCAGTTGAATTCTAGTTTTAAGGCTTTATGATCAAAGAATATGCTTGGTATAATCTCAATCTTTCTGAATTTGTTGATGTTATTTTTGTGGCCCAACATATGGCCAATTCCTGAAAATGTTCCATGTACACTAGAGAAAAATATATACTCTGGCACTTTGGGATGAAACGTCCTGTAGATGTCTATCATACCCAATTGTTCTAGTGTATTGTTTAAGGCCAATATTTCTTTATTGATTTTCTGTTTGGATGAACAGTCTAGACTAGAGCCATCAGCAGTGTGTTGAGGTCTCCAAGTATTACTGTATTTTTGTTGGTTTTTGTTTGTAGGTCAGTCGGTAGCTGTCTTATATATTTTGGTACTCCTTGGTTTGGTGCATATATATTAAGGAGTATTATGTCTTTTTTTTTTTTTTTTGTATTTTTCTAAAGTTGGAAACGGGGAGACAGTCAGACAGACTCCCGCATGCACCCGACTGGGATCCACTTGGCATGCTTACCAGGGGGCGACACTCTGCCCATCTGGGGCATTGCTCTGTTGCAACCAGAGCCATTCTAGTGCCTGAGGCAGAGGCCATGGAGCCATCCTCAGCGCCCGGGCCAACTTTGCTCCAATGGAGCCTTGGCTGCGGGAGGGGAAGAGAGAGACAGAGAGGAAGGAGGGGGGTGGGGTGGAGAAGCATATGGACGCTTCTCCTGTGTGCCCTGGCTGGGAATCAAACCCGGGACTCCTACATGCCAGGCTGACGCTCTACCACTGAGCCAACCGGCCAGGGCAGGAGTGTTATGTCTTCTTAATTCAATGTCCCTTTTATTATTATGAAATGGCCATTTTTGTCTCTGATTACCTTTGCTGTCTTGTAGTTAGCATTGTTAGATATGAGTATTGCTACACCTGCTTTTTTTTTTTTTTTTTTTTTTGGATGTTATTTGCTTGGAGTATTGTTTTCCAGCCTTTCACTTTGAATTTATTTTTACCTTGTAGCTTAGATGTGCTTTTTATAGGCAGCATACAGTTGGAATTTCTTTTTAAATTCATTCTGCTACACTGTCTTTTTATTGGTGAGTTCAATCCATTTACATTTAGTGTAATTATTGATAGGGTTTCCTATTGTCATTTTATATATTGCATTCTGTTAGTTTTGTATCTTGTTAGATTTTGTTCTTCTATCATTTCTTTTTATTTGGTTGTGATCCATACTTCTTTCCTCTGTTACTTCTTTTTTCAAGTCATGTGCTTCTGTGATGGTTATTTCAGGGGTGATTACGATTAAGTAATGTAATAGGTACCAATCATGTTCATTGTAGTACATTATCTTATGAGTGCTTCCGCTGTTAATCTTCATCCTCTCCCCTTTTTTGTTTTTGTTGTCACAGATTAAATTTGATTTTATTGTGTTTTTGATAAAGCTTTTACTTGTGGTTTTGTTTTATTTTGTTCTTTGTATTTGGTTGGAAAACCCCCTTTAGTATTTCCTGAAGTGGAGGTTTTCTGGTGATAAATTCCCTGATCATTTCTGTATCTGTGAATGTTTTTATTTCTCCTTTGTATTTGAAGGATAGCTTTGATGGGTATAGTATTCATGGCTGGAAGTTCCTCTCTTTCAGAAATTTAAATATTGGGGTCCACTCTCTTCTGGCTTGTAGAATTTCTGCTGAGAAATCTGATGATAATCTAATAGGCATTCCTTTATATATTGTATTCTTCTATTCCCTGGCTGCCTTGAGAATTTTTTCTTTGTCATTGGTTTGTGCCAATTTTATTATGATGTGCCTTGGAGTAGGTTTGTTAGGGTTAAGATAACTCGGTGTTCTGTTTGCATCTTGAATTCAAGGCTTTAGTTCTTTCTACAGGCTTGGAAAGTTCTCATCTATTATTTGTTTGAATATGTTCTCCATTCCATTTTCTCTCTTTTCTCCTTCTGATATACCTATTATTCTTATGGTATATCAGAAGGACTCTTTTTGATGGAGTCAGACAATTCCTGTAGGGCTTTCTTATTTTTTTTAATTCATGAGTTTCTCTCCTCTTCTCTCTGTTGTGCCTCTAGTTGCCTGTCTTCTATGTCACTAACTTTCTCCTCCATCTGGCCTGTTCTATTAGCTAAGTTTGTTACCTTGTTTTTCAGTTCATAAATTGCATTTCTCATCTCTGTTTGTTTTGTTTTCATAGTTTTAATTTCCTTGGTGATATATTCTTTCTGTTCATTGAATTATTTTTTGAGCTCCCTAAATTGCCTTTTTGTCTTTTCTTGTAGATCCCTGAGTATTTTTAGGATTTCTATTTTAAATTCTCTGTCATTTAACTCCAAGGTTTCCAAGCTATTGAAATTTTTTTCTATAAGTTTTTCCTCATTTATCTGTGCTACATCTCTGTCTTTTATATCCATGATATTCTATTTCTTTTTTCTTAATGGCATTTGTGGGTGTTTTTGTTAATAACACTAATAAGAATTGATAAAGAATAAAATAAAGGCCCTGGCCAGTTTGCTCAGTGGTAGAGCGTCGGCCTGGCATGCAAGTGGTCCCAGGTTCGATTCCCGGCCAGGGCACACAGGAGAAGCGCCCATCTGCTTCTCCACCCCTCCCCCTTTCCTTCCTCTCTGTCTCTCTCTTCCCCTCCCACAGCTGAGGCTCCATTGGAGCAAGGATGGCCCGGGTGCTGGGGATGGCTCCTTGGCCTCTGCCCCAGGCACTGGAGTGGCTCTGGTCGCGACAGAGCAACGCCCTAGAGGGGCAGAGCATCGCCCCCTGGTGGGCGTGCCGGGTGGATCCTGGTCGGGTGCATGTGGGAGTCTGTCTGACTGTCTCTCCCTGTTTCCAGTTTTGGAAAAATACAAAAAAAATAAAAATAAAAATAAATAAATAAAAGAAAAAAATAGAAAAAAAAGAATAAAATAAAAAAATAAAAAATATAAAAATTAAAAGAAAAATTTTTTTGAGAAAATACAGTGAAGAACTGAAAATTATATTTTTGCTAAATGGAACAAAAACTACATAGAACAGAGGGCCTGAGTTGAGGAGAAGTGACAGTCAAAAAATGAGGTAAGGACCCACAAAATTCTACTATGAAAAAATCTAGATCAAGAATAAAATAATTTGTTTGTAAATGATGGTTGAATGAGAGCTATAGTGAAAGAGAAAAGAAGAAAAAAAGAAAAAGAAAAAAGAAAAAAATACAGTGATAAATGAAAATTCTATTGTATTAAGTGAAACAAACTACATAGAATGGAAAGCCGGAGTTGGGGGAATGCTAATGAGGCAAAAAGCATAGTAAAAAACACACAAAATGCCACAAAGAAAAAATTTGAATCCAAAATAAAATAATTTATTTGTGAGTGAGGATGGAATGAGAGGAAAAGTGAAAGAGAAAAAAGAAATCAAAAGAGAGGGAGAAAAATAAAGGAGTTAAGGTTTTTGGAATGTAACCCTCATAGAGTGGGAAAAAAATGAAACATGTAACACCTATGGCTAATGAAGTTCAAAATGAAAAAAAAAAAAAAAAAACCGGAAAGAGGATAAAATGACCAAGATGGAAGAAAAAAAGATAAAAATGAAAGGGAAAAAAATGGAAAAAGTTATAAAGACTGTGGATTTCTCCTGGTTTTGAGAGGTTATCTTCTTCCTTTTTCTTCTTTCTCTCTCTTTTTGGCCGGTGGCATTGTACCCCAGGTTCTGCCCCTGTGGCATTCTTAGTAGAGATTTGCCATTGATGTATCACTATGTCGATGACATGAACTAGACCTTAGTCTCGTTGGTAGTCAGGGCTTGTTAGCATTTGCAGGCTCCAACAATTGGAGAGTCTATTTTCCCAGAGCCTCTCCCCAAGTCTCTCCTTCCTGAGCCAGTAGCCCAGGGACCCAACTGTGAAGTTGCCCTTTCCACTGTCTGGAGAACAAGAGGCTCTAAGAGCCACCAAATCCCCCCTCTATCCCCACTCAATGCAGGGTTCTGGGTAAGGCTTTGCCAGCCAGAGCCACCAGCATAATCAGGCAGGGTTGGGAGTCGATTGCTCCGCAGGCGTCTATGAGCTTCCAGGCATGTCTAGTATTCCTCAGCACTCCACTGGACTACTCTCCCCAGATTTTTTGCACTTTAAAACCTGTATCAGCTGGCAGGAAGATGCCCAGTCATTGCCTGCAGAACAGGAGGTTTTAAAAGCTGCCAAGTCCCTCCTTCAGGTCCTTTTAAAGTACAACCCTGGGTATGAAAGCTCTGCCGACCAGAGCCACCAGCTTAAGGAGGCAGGGGGGCGAGCTGACTTCTGGTCAGGCTCCTTTCTAAGGTTCCCCGGGTATGCCTGGTTAAATTTGCCTTAGCGCTCCATGGGATTGCTCTTTGCAGGCTTCTCTCCCTTGTTAGGAAGCCTACAGCCTAGCCTGCCCAACTTCTGCAGTGTTCTCTGAGGTCTGCTCCATAGAAATGTGTTTTTTAACTTGTATCAGCTGGCAAGAAGTTGCCCCAGCCACTGCTTGCAGAGCAAGAGGCCCTAAAAACTATCAAGTCTCTCCTCCGAGTTCTCTTAAATCACAGACATGTGAAAGAAGACCTTGTCAGCCAGAGTTGCTGCCAGTGTAAGTCAGCTGGGCAGTGAGCAGACTGCGGGTTAAGCTAATTTCAGCGATTGGATCTGCAGATCTGCTTCAGAGACTGTCTGCAAGCTGCCTGCGCGCCGGTCTTCCCACCACTTCTGTATTTTTCTTCCCTGGAAGTGTGGTTTGTTAGTCTGTATGGCTGGCGGAGGTGCCGCACCCGGAGAGGTCCAGGTATAGAGAAGCTGGCTTTCATGCACTCTCTGCGTGCTGTTGTTTGGGGAGCAAGGACCACACAGAGACTCCGGCTACAGCCCACGCAGAAGGCCACTGCTGACAGTCTCCAACCCAGCCCCTCCATCCAGGATCACGGGCACCCACAGCCGATATGCCAGGAGGAACAGCTCACACACCGCCCGCGCTTGCCAAACGGGAGACCAGGAGTAAACAAAGTCCACTCTGCAGGCAAGCTACTCGCCCACCTCTGCCAGGGTCTGCTGCTGGTGTTAGCTCCACATGGGCAGAGCCGCAGGATCACTGTCTTCTCAGCCCAAACATCTCCGCCTTAGCCCCCCTTCCTCTCAGTTCCAAGTGAAAGCAGACCTTTCTCGGGTCAGTGAGGGAAGTAGAATACTCCGTTCTCCATCCTATTTCCTTCAGATTGGTTTATATTTTCAGCCACCTTTTTGCCCAATCGTACCTTTGTTTGGTGTATGTGTATTTCAGATGCTCCTGGGATTGCTTTTCTGTCTCTAGTTGGTGGATTTGTTGAAATTTCAGGGAGAGGTATCGGGAGCCCCTCACAACATCATTTCTCTGACATCATTCTCCTCCTGGTCCATTTTATCTTCTCTGTTCTTCCTCCTCCGGCCTTCATCTCAAGCCAGAATGAACCCAATTCAGGCTTACAATTATATCTTATGGAATGCATTGTCCTGGGCATTGGGCAACTTTCATAACAGATAAAAAATTCTCAGTCCATCTCAAACTAAAAGGTGAAGAAAACCAAATCCCTCTTTTATAATAGAGTCCCTGATAGGGAAGGGGCTTTATTACAGACACTCCAAAGTTTAGGCAGATGCCTCCTTTTCTCTTCTCTCAACATCCAAGGAAACCCGATGCTATTCCTTGGTAAGCCACACTCAGAAAATACATTCATGGCCCTGGCCAGTGGCTCAGTGGATAGAGCAATAGCCCAGAGTATGGACGTTCCAGGTTCGATTCCTGGTCAGGGCACACAGGTAAAGAGACCATTTGCTTCTCTCTCCTTGTTTCTTCTCCTTCTATCCCTGTTTCCCTCCCACAGCCAGTGGCTCATTTGGTTTGAGCATGGTGCCAGGTTCTAAAAATAGCTTAGTTGGTCCAAGTGCATCAGCCTCGGATGCTAAAAAGAGTTCAGTACTCAAGCATCAGCCCCAGATGAGGCTTGTGTGGATCCTAGTCAGGGCACAGGCAGGAGTCTGCCTCACTATCTCCCCTCCTCTCACCTAAAAAATAATAATAATAAGAAGAAGAAAATGCAGTCAGAATAGAGGAACTTTTGGCCCATAATTCTGAGAGCTCCCAATCCAAAATAAATTTTTGTTAAGTAAGCACATAGCTATCAGCTGCAGTATATGTAAAGAGGATGGGGAGTTACTGAAGCATTGAGTCAAGAAGTGTAAATGTCAAAGGCAAAATGGAAACTGTAAATATGGTCAGGGACTAAATAAGCAGCAAAAACAGGTGTGTGTTAAAAATGTCCTTGGAAATAGCTAAGATGCTGACTTGGTGCTATTGACAATGGGCATTGCTACCTGCAAGTCTCCCACATCCTGGCACATGGTAGGAGTTCTTCTATAACAAACACTAGCTGAATGAATAAATGAATGAATGAATGAAAGAACAAATGGACAAATTGTAGGCACAATAAATATTTTATCAATAAAATTGGAATGGTAGAATTGATATAGTTTAAAAATTATGTTCTCTCCTCAAGTTCTTCCTTTTATGAATCTTATATTCTCCTTTTTTTTTTTTTACACTACTTTTATCAAATGCTCTTTGCTTCTGGTTATCATGACTATTCAGATGGTTGGTTTAAGCCAAGACAATGTACTGATAAGGTCTAGATTTTTTACATTGTGTGCTGGATTGACCTCAGAATGCCTCATCCACCCTTCCCCCAAGATCATAATAAAACAGCCTCAAATGCTAAGACATGATCAAGGCTCTGCCCCCTCATAACTGTGATATTTGCTCAGATATACAGTACTGTTGCATTGTTATATAAAGTCACCCTTAGTCTCAGGTTCTATTCAGGTCAAGCTCTCTGCCTGTCTCACTTTGTTCTGTCCTTTCATATCTGTGAGCACTACCTGTAGAGCAGGGGTCTCAAACTCAACTCAGCATGTGGGCCGCAGAGCAAGATCACAGCCGTTCGGCAGGCCGCACTAGGTCTACAAAAGGCAACTGTTACACAACACTTTTCTCACTGCAGTTGAAAACAAAAAAAAAAATCAGTACAACAAGCACAATCGTACATGCAGTTTACTCAGTGTCACAAAACGACCAGAAACTGTAGTTCGCATCACAACTGCTATTAACTAAGCTAATATCTAGCTAGGATGCTAGAGAAATGAAAAATACAAGTAGGCCCCTAGGCTTACTTAATTTTATCCAAAATATTTTGAACTTCGTGGATTAGTCTGCGGGCCGCACAAAATTGTTCGGCGGGCCGCGAGTTTGAGACCCCTGCTGTAGAGCCTCTTTCTTTACAGTGCTCATACACTCTGCACCGGCATAAGCATATCTTAATCCTCGGCACCATCAGTCCTTGTCCTGAGTGCACTGTTCTTAATAGCTGCCTCCTCTTGAAACTGCCAGTGATGTTTAAATGACTTACTGATTGTGAGTCACACAAACAATGTTTCTTCCATGCCCGTCATTTAACAATACCATCCTTTTATTAGGGAACCCTGAATATTGCAAGCCTCATAGAAGAAGTTGTTTGACAAGTGAAAGTGCTCAGACCCAATAAAGGGATGGCTTCCGTGCCTATGTAAGATGAATATGGATATTATACCCCAATTAAGGAGTTAAAAACAAAACTGTGCAATTAGACCCTTGATAATTAGTTCACAGAGCACACTGTTAAATGAGGTATCATCAAATAAGGTCCAGAATGTTGTTTTCCAATTTGCCTTCCAGGTGGAAAGGGTGCTAACTTCAGATGACTATCATATGCTGGTTATTAGCTAAAATGGATGTATTGATTAACCCTTATGGAGAAAAAGCTCTTTTTTTTTAGAGGGAGGGAGAGTAAGAGAAAGAGGGGGGAAGGAGAAAGAAAGAAAAGAAGAGAGCTAGAGAGAGAAAAAGAGCGAGGGAAACATCAATTTGTTGTTCCACTCATTTATGCATTCGTTTATTGGTTGACTCTTATATGTGCCCTGACCAAGGATCAAACCCACAACCTTGGTGCATCAGGACAACGCTCTAACCACCTGAGCTACAAGCCAGGGCTAAAATGTAGCTCCTTTCTCCACTCAACAGAATCACAGTACATTGCTGGCCACATTCTTGGGGAAAACTACATAAGGGACAAGTGACATCAGAGACATAGTAATTCCCATTCCCACTCATAGAACATTATTTCTAATACTAGTTCATTTCAAACCCACAGAATTGTTCTTTTAAAATAATAAGAACTTATATTTCTTCTAATGTCAAACAATTCTGAAAAATAATCCAACTGGAAAAAATGTATTAGTTGTGAAAATGACATTTTAATATTTAGAAGACAGCTGGCTTAGGAGGAAGAGCCCCTCTGTGGCCACATGTAGGCTGAATATTTTTCAAACAGTTCAGCCTTTCAGAACTTCTAAAATCCATTTAGTCTGGAAATTACTAGGTCTAGTTCAATCAAAAAATAAACCTGGGTTGCTAAAGGGCACAAAAGCCATCACAGAGGAAAGGAATCAATTTTAGAAGGCCTTCCATTACTCTGGGCACAGAGACCTGAGAGCCTGCTGTCTGTGAAAGGCAGCAGCTGCTCTCAGAGAACCTTCCCTGGCATCCGTCTCGGACAGCTGTGCCTACCTGAGCAGCTGTGCTCAGAGGTCCTTTAGTTTAGCACACTGGGATGTGGATCCTTAGTAATCTGTTTTCACACAATCATCTAAGTGCAACTGAGGCACTGCTACAGTGCTCAACATGGTGTGGTGGGAAGAGCATTGCAGGCTCCAGTTCAAAACCTTTGTCTAACACACATCACCGTGGTCACCTAAAACTCAATCTTCAGTTTCCTCATATATAAAAAGGGCTGATAACTCATACCTTTTTGCAGAATTTCTGTGAACATCAATGATAAGGGAGAGTCTGCCACTTAGAAAGTATTCAGTAATTTCTAGCTATTGATATTATTACCCGAGGAGCCATCACTGACTGTAGGGACCTTTGAGTTTTGTTGATAGAAGGATAGATAGTGTGTAGTCAGTCCTAATCATTCAGTCAGTTGAGCCACATTCAACAAATGTTAATGTAGAAGCCAGAAAGGTAACTCACTCAAACTCTTTCCCACAAGGACCCCATAGTCAAGGGGATGAGACATGCATGGTGTTAGCTATACCTTGTTCAGTGCCTGGCATACAAAGACACCCAACTGTGTTTACTGAATTATTTCCTCTATTGTTTTTCTAGTCTCCACTTAATTTACTTCTGCTCTAAACTTCATTAAACCCATGCTTTGGGTTAGTAAAGCCCTACCAGTTCAATTTTGGTTATTGTTTTCATGGTATATTTTTTTTCCATCCTTTTATTTTCAACCTATATGTGTCTAGGATCTAAAGCAAGAGTAGTCAACCTTTTTATACTTACCGCCCACTTTTGTATCTCTGTTAGTAGTAAAATTCTCTAACTGCTCATCGGTTCCACAGTAATGGTGATTTATAAAGTAGGGAAGTAACTTTACTTTATAAAATTTATAAAGCAGAGTTACAGCAAGTTAAAGCATATAATAATAATTACCAAGTACTTTATGTCAGATTTTCGCTAAGTTTGGCAGAATAAATCTTTATAAAACAACTTACTATAGTTAAATCTATCTTTTTATTTATACTTTGGTTGCTCCGCTACTGCCCACCATGAAAGCTGAAACACCCACTAGTGGGCTGTAGGGACCAGGTTGACTACCACTGCTCTAAAATGTGTCCCTAGGAGACAGCATATGGTTGCAGGTACTTTCTTTGATAGATCCTGCTACAGATTTCTTAGGCTTTCTTCATTTTTCTTCATTTCTTTTTCTTTCTGTTTCTCAGACTGGATAATTCAACTGACCTACAGTCATTATAAAGAAATGATCCTGTGGCCTCATCATAACTATTGCTCAGCTCTAGAGATGTTGAAAAAAAGTATAGATAACTTATATCCGAAGTATCCCATCTCAAGTCTTTCAAGTCCTTTTCTTAGTGATGTTTTATTTTCCAGTCACACCTTTGAAGGCACCTCATGTAATGTATCTGAAGCTCAGCTTTATACTGACTAACATATTACCATTGGCGCAAAGAACAAAGCTTCTGTAAGTGTGCAGGAAAGTATTTGTCAACTCTCACCTCCACTTTTCTTGTTGTTTATCCCGCCAGAAGCTCCCTGTCCATCTACACGCACATCTCAGTAGTTTTACTAGCATGTTGGCAACTGCGCAGAGAGAGCTGATGGGTTCTCACCAGCCCTTCAGACCAATAGACTGTTTACAAGCTCGTCTTCACCCTGTGCTCTTCAACCTCCTTCCAAAAAACCTTTCCTTTCAGCATCAATCAAATGCTGCATCTTTGTGTTCTTGATTCCATTACTTTCCTTTGCTAGTGGGTTTGTTTACCATTTAATTTTTAAAAAAATGTCCAGATGACTGTATTTGCATCTCTGATGATAAACCAGTCCAGCAGAGAAGCTCAGAAGGGCCCTGCTGTGCCCCTGCCTTTCGTGTGAAGCATTCGAGCATGCTGCTGGCAATCACTGAGAGTTACAGTACGTCTCTGCAGAGCTTTTGTCCTGGACGTTCTATGGAAGGACAGCAATCAGAGAAAACAGAAGAAAAGAAAAGGCAGAGTGTCAGTGGAGAGAAAAATCAAAAGAAGCATTCAAAGAACTGTGTAAGGAACACACAAATCAATTTTTTCCTTGCAAATGTAGTTTATAAAAACTGAACACATATACATTTATACTAACTTGACATTAACAAAATCTAAACAAAATCCTCCTCAACTACAACAAATTTAAGGAGAAAGAAAAGCCTGAAAGATTTTAAAAGATATATATGTGTGTTTAAAAGAAGATCAAAAGATGATCTCTGGGCATGACCCTCATATCGATAAGGTCTCTCTCCTATTTCATCTGTTCCCAAACAGCTTTCTCACTAGGTAGGGGATTTTGCAATATTTTTTTCCTTCCCTGAGAAACAGAGCCCAGCCATCACTGTCACCTTGGAAGTCCTCTTTTGACAGCTCAGTAAATCAAGGACCAATACTTTAGCTTTTATAAGTCCCATGCAACATTCTCAGCAGGGCTAAGTGGCAGACTCTCCCTTTCATTGATGTTCCCAGAAATTCTTCAAAAAGGTATGAGTTATCAGCTCTTTTTAAGGAGTCATCTCCTTCATTTAAAAAAGGGGGGGGGGATTTTCCTTCAAAATATTTAAAGACAGGTGTGAATGGTGTGCTCCTATCTTACAATGCCAGCAAAACCAGATCATGACCACAGAGCACATAGCATCCTCCAAAGGGCCAACCTTTACTCTTCACAAAATGTAGCACTTATATTTAAATCTGACTCAACTTACATATCTCAGAAATTGTGCACCTTGGTTTTCCTCACAAGTGTTGACAAAAAGAGCCTGTAAGACAGGTCCAGCTGTCCCATGGCATGCTCTTATGTTCCTGATCAGGAAACAGTCCATCAGCAGCCATAGTATATTGTCTGTAGCATTCCTCACCTTTTAACTCAGTGAACAGAAAAGAATTTTAGGCCAACTCCCACACGTTAAATATCCTTCCTTCCTTCCTTCCTTCCTTCCTTCCTTCCTTCCTTCCTTCCTTCCTTCCCTCCTTCCTTCCTTCCCTCCTTTCTTCCCTCCCTCCCTTCCTCCCTCCCTCCCTCTCTCCCTTCCTCCCTCTTTTCTTCCCTCTCTCCTTCCTCCCTCCCCCCTCCCCTTTTTTTTAAGTGAAAGGAGGGGAGATAGAGAAACAGACTCTCACATGTGCCCTGACTGGATTCCACCTGGCAACGCCATCTGTGGCTGATACTCAAATAAACCGAGCTATCTTTAGGGCCCTAGGCCAATGCTTGGACCAATTGAGCCATCCTCAGTGCCTGGGGCCAATGCTCAGACCAAGCAAACCACTGACTATGGGAGAAGATGAGGGAGAGAAGAGAGAAAGGAAAGTGAAGAGGAGCAGATAGATGGTCACTTCTCATGAGTGCTCTGACTGGGAATTGAACCCAAGATGTCCCCTCACTGGGTCGATGCTCTATCCACTGAGCCAACTGGCCAGCACCTATTATTTCTATTTTTAATTAAACTTTATTTTGAGGCAATCATAGATTCACATGCAATTCTAAGATATAATACAGAAAGATCAGGTGTACACTTTTCCCACATATTGCCAAACCAAGATAACAACACAGATAGTCAGGCTGGAGAACACTTCCATCACCATAAGGATCCCTCATACTGCCCTATTCCAGCCACACTCCCCTCTCTCCCCTTTACCTTCTATTTTGGCCCCTGACTTCTCTTCTATTTTATTTGGACAGCATTGTATTTATTCATCTATTCCCTCCTTCACTTATTCAATGTTTATTGAATCTCTATAGGCCAAACACTGAAGATACAATAATGTGCAAATATCAGATGTGACTGAGACCCACAATCTAGTAGATAAGGCAGATACTGACCAAATAAGCATTCAAATAAATGCAAAGTTTCAAAGGTGATAAACATCACAATAAGCAGCAAGTACTTTATACTAAGCACCAAGTCCTCTGAAGTACTATGCAGACATGATAATAGTGAAATTTAACGGGGAAGGAGACAGAGTAAAATTCCCAGGGAAGTAAAGACTGAGCCGGTAACTGAAGGGCAAGCTGGGGTGATGAAAAGAAGAGATTTTACTGAGTACTCCAGGCAGGAGGGATTCACCCGAGGAAGGGAGTCCCTGGGGAACCACGACAGCCTTCTCACCAGTTTCCACCCTTCGGTTCTTTCTTCCACTCCTCTTTTCACTCTCATACTGGTGAATTTTGTGAGACTGAAAGCAGAATCTTAGAACAGGGATAAGAGCAGAGTAAGGCAGCCGAGGCTGTTAAAGGAATCACTACCCATCACTACACAGGAGGGTCTAACCCAGGCATGCCCACAGTTTTTGCCCCTGTCTCTTTAGAAAGAAAACTTTTTTCTTGGGCCGGATGAAATATTAAAATAAAAAATGTTAAATACAAAAATGATTCATTTAAGTAAACAAAATTTTATTATGTAATTTGTTTATAAATAAATGTAAGTGGAAAAAATTTAATATACAATATTATTTTAATAAAAATATAATTACATACCATATAAATATCCAAACTGTATCGCAATCAATCAAAACAATATTTAATTCATAGAATGAGCTTGAAGGGATTATATCGCAAATAAAACAATTATTTCATTTTACAAACAGCCTGGACATGTTTTCAGTTATCAACTGCAGCTATTGTCTATGCTACAATGCCACTTGATTCATTCAGCACACTTGACCACAAAAATAACGATTGTCTGACCTTGGGTGCACACTGGCAAACTCCGCCTAAAAGAATGTGGGTTTCACATCACTGCTAAACGTCAAACAGTTTATATCGAGTACAGACGAGTACAAAAGTTGTAAATCTTTATAATGGAATTTTTTTAAAAAATAAAGAAGTATTGCAAATCCATTCGACCAATTATTGGAAGTTAACCCTAGATTAGTCACACGTGGAATTCTTTTCCGCGTATCAATCTTCTTAACTATCTCAATTTCCAATAATCAAAGATGCTTCCGCTTCTGAGTAGCTGAGATTTGAAAGTAGCAGAGAATATTAAAAATTTAATTGCGGACCGCATAAACTCATTACGCAGGCCCAGGTCATTTGTTGGCCATGCCCGGTCTAACCTGTGAGATGAAGCCACCATCCACTGACTAGGTTCCTGGCTCCCCTAGAAGAGAATCCCCAGTAGAAAGAACCCTGTTGTTTACTACTGAGATGTTTTTTTTTTTTTTGCAGAGTCTGAATTTCACTTGAATTTAGTGAAGGAGATTTAATAGTTTAAGAAATGCCAAGTTCCTTAATCATAACAGCTTTTGACTCTATGGTCCGATAAGAATATGACCAAAAAAACCCCCAGAAATATAAGATTTATATATAAAATTTGTCACCCCATTGTTATTTAGTATAATAAAAATAAGATATTTTCTGTGTGTCAAACAATAGGGTATTGATTGATTTATGGAAGTCACATATGACATGACATCACGGCAGTGTTTTATGGCTGTTTTACAAAGATTTTACAATAGCATAGAAAATACTCTTGGTCTAAGTTTAAGAAAAACAAGCCAAACAACAAAAACCAGGTGTAGAATCTGCATACGCATATAACTCCAGTAACACTGACTGCGAAGAAAGCAGAGCCAAGTGATAAGAAGAACAGTGGTCATTTCCGGGTGTGGATCGGAGGGAATTTTTATTTTCTTGTTTGACTTTTGTTTATATGTACATTTGTTTGTTTTATATTCAGAAAATATAAACTATCATATGTTTAAAAGACAGCCATATGATAGGTGGAAGGAGTCATAATATGAGAGTTTAGCACCACCTCTGACTCCACTAGAGCTGCAATTTCAGAATAGCCACTTAGCTCCTCAGAGACTCAGTTTCCTCACCCCTGCAGCAGGGAGCTGCCTGCTTGCAGAGTTGGGGGCAGAGAGAGAATCACAGGTAGGAGCACTTCACACAACAAAAGTGTGAAGCCTCAAAGGCGTCAGTGGCAACACAGTGCTGTGGGCCAGACCAGGGATTTCCAGGAATCCTGACCTTGAATTCTTTGGCATCTAAGATGAAAAACAACAGGATGCTCAGAAATCCACCAGGTAAATAATGTATCCATGTAGTCATTTTAAGGCTGCCATTCCTTTTTAGTTAGTAATAATGATCTCTGGTATCTCCATGTATCCTTGAACATTTTGTCCCTTGCAGAGGATCTAGCCAATGATACATATTTAATTTTTAAAGTATCCCTTTAGTAAATTCTCAAATGTTCAAGACCTTGGGCAGAGCTTTTCTTTTATTCATTTATTTTAAGATGAGTACCTGACAGCTCAGACATGGTTCCAGCTGAGTATAGGACTAGTCGTGGGAGGGAAGCATACGTGTCCCTCATGTAGCGGGCCAGCTAGATACGCAGATATCTGAAAGGAACAGGTTTGGAGGATCTCACCTATATGCATAGAAGTCATAATGTGCCCCATCTGCTGCCACCTTTCCTCACTGAGACAGCTGCCAGCCTGCTTTCTGACAGGCTGCACTTGTATTTGCTTTCTAGCTGTCGTTCAGCCAATTTAGTCACTGGTACAATCGAGCCTGGGGAAACTCTCCGAGAGCTTGTTAGCACAGCTGCACAGTGAGGAAGAAGCACACCCCAGATGAAACTGTGCCTGTCTTCAGCGAGTGCCTGGAACCGCAGTCCTGACTGGGGCAAGGCCAGCTTCAGTCCTGATCTCGAACGTGACCATAACTAAACAGACTGACCTCTTTTGAAATAAATGAAGTTCCTCATAAGAAGAGGGCCGGGGAAAAGCACAGGCCTGGAGGTGCCCCATTTCACTGCTGTGGGACCCTGAGTGAGCCCTTAACTTCTATGGGCTTCTAATCTTTTATCAGAAAACAGGAGATGATCCACTTCAGGATTCTGTCATGTGGATAAATGGAATATAGAAAGCATTTTGTTAATTCATAAGCACTAATCAAATAATGAGAGGTTGAACAAGGCCAGGGAAAGATGACTATTTTAGAATCAGAAGACTATGCCTAATTGGTCCTTCATAAAGTAATGGCTTGGGGGTCCTGCTGGGGGTGATTGAACATGATCACAAACTCTCTGCAGCTTTTCTCCTCAGGAGATGTGTTTCTCCACTCCTTGAGTCAGGACTGGTCTGTGACCTACTCTGACCTACAGACCATGGCCAAGATGACAATGTGGGACTTCTGAGCCCAGGTCTCAATGGCCTCACACCCGACCTTCTCGAGCGGCCACAGGAGGTAGCCTGAGTTGGCTGCCTGGTCTCTTGGAGGATGACACCTTGAGGTGAGAGAGGGCCAGCCTACCCAGCCATCCAGGCGTCTCGGCTCAGTCCCTAAGTGTCACAGATGGAGCAGGAATAAGCCACCCCAGTGTAGCCTGACCCCAACTTCAGACCTGCAGAATCATAAACAGATAAACAAAGGCTGTGACTTTAAACTCCTAGGTTTCGAGTGGCTTGTTAAGTAACAAAAGCTACCTGATACACTGGTCATGCATCCTCTGACAAGAGGGCTCTAATGGACACTTCTAAGCAAACAGACAAACAAAAAAGCCTCAAAGACTTCAGTGATTTCCACTGGTTTCTGTCAGGATGATTAAACAGTCGTGTGAGGGGGAAGCAGCTGCAAGAGCTGAGGAGAGATCTGAGAGAAGTAGAATGTGTTTGAGCACAGTCACCTCTCCTGGGTCTGGAGTCCAGCTCTGGAGGACACCTCATCATTTCAGCACCACGGGAAACACGTTTCACAGGAAGGGTGGCGCCCAGCACCGGGGATGGAAGAGGGGCGCTCACCACCAAATCCCTCGGCACTCTTGATTTACCTTGGTGATAACCAGCTTCGTTTGCCAGTTTCTAAGTCAACAGAAAATTAGAAGAGGGACACATTGTGTAGGCATGCCCTTAGCAGTGAGAAATGGGAGAGAACTATTCAAAATTGAAAAAACAGGGAGGGAGAGAATGCCAAAAATTACGCAGAAATTCAAGTAGCACAGGAATTTGTGTAGAATCAAACATCTCCACGAGTCCCAAGAAATAAGCATCAGGTGCACCACTGTATTATAGCTTGATGTACAAAGTTAAATCGTATCCATACATCTTAGAAAAGGTTTTCAATAAAAAAACATCAACTCAGATTAAATGCTTAGCTTGGCCAGCCTTTAGGGTTGGGTCAGCACAGCCCACACCTCCCCACAGGGTCCAGCAGCCCACACCACCTCACAGATCTGGAGCGCCCACAGACTTGCCACACACACTGCCTGAAGCAGGCCCCCGGCATACTTGCCTGTGGGGGGGTCTCATGTTTCTTGCTCCCTTTCTGGAGAATGCTCCCTTATGATGACTGGAAGCTTTCAGGGAAAGGAGGTCTAGAAGGAATGTAAGTAGGTTTTGTAGAAAGGTCAAGGTCAAAAGTCTTATTTCAGATAAGGTCTGAGTTTGGGTCCTTTTGATTAAAAGTAATAGAAACTTACTCGGGCAAACCAGCAAAAGGGAATTTTCTGGACGGCTATGGAGATGCTTACAGGATCAAAGCAAAGGCTCAAGGGCTTGGTCTGAAATATCCAATTGCAAATTGGGAGGACACACGGCCCAGATTTAACACTGCATCTTGACTGTACACCATGGAATGAAATAATTCTCCCTAGAAGAAACTGGGTGCTCTCATAAACAAATTATGAGTGGCGGAATGCCCCTGCAAAAGCCACACACACTCAGGACAGGATATTGGGCTCTGCTGTGCATAGCTTAGAATCCTGAGGGGGTCCTGGTAGTGCCCACCTACCTCCAGGGCTGGAGCTGGGGGTGATGGCAGACTCTCTCTGCTCCATCCATCACTCTGTGAATGTGACATGCCCGGTCAAGTGCATGCCCCAAAGCCAGGTATGTGCAAGGGTGCATTTCTCTCTGAACGTGACAACGTGGATTAGAGGCAGTTTTCCTGTTCTGGCCTCTGTTATGCCTGTGCCGGCATGGCCCTGTTGCCCCTCCCATGGCCAATGTAGAGGCAACCTGATCAGACACTGCAGGGCTGTGGCAGATGGTCAGTACAGAAGTGTCCAATTCCAGGGAAGGAACGGTGTTTATCTCCAGGGCTGCCTTGGCTCACTTGAACTTTGAAGTGAAAGGCAACAGCTGGAACAGCAGTTGGAGTGACAGCAGGGTACCTCACAAGGACAAAAGTGTGGCTGGATTACACGCTGCAATTAGGCATGCTTACAGTTTTACAGAGCTCAGCACAAATCCTTGTTATTGACCTTGTATTTTGGGGCTTAACAGACCTGAATGAACCTTCCCATTGCCTCGGCTGCGTGGCTGTTCTCTCACAGCCCAGACTGATCTGTTTCCTTCATTTCTCATTCTGCTGTTCCTCAGTAGCAGTGAGGGACACAGACTTTTCCAGGTTTTGTTTGGGTTGAGCTATTCAACAAAATGAATATCCCCTTGTGACATTTAAATAAAATAATGTGTATATCCCTGAACCTAATCTTCCCACTTTGTCTATATTTTTTCATTATTTTCAGTATCTGAGACCTTCCCTCCAGAAGGACTGGCGGCAACATAAACATTGAGGAAGAGTATAAAGGTAGGAGAACCCCATGTGACAAACATTCACTGCACTACAGTGCGTGAGAGGTTAGGGAAGCACTGTAGAGGGATGAGCCAGACATGTCTCTTCCAGTGGAGGTCTTCTGGTATATAAAGTACAGAAGAATAAAAATAATATGAAATGCTTGTCCCCAAGGCACTGGCTAAATAGCTTCCTTTCCCTACAGGAAACCAGTGAATGTGCCACAGTGAGGGATGCTAAGAGTCAAGGAAGCCCATTGGAGTTTCCCCGTTTCACGAATGAGAAAAGCTAGGCTAATGAAGAGCCACAGAGCAAATGCAGGAGGCAGGATGTGGATGCAGGCCGCGTGCCCAGACTGCTGACCACGATGCTACACAGCCTCCCAGCCAGTATCCGTGAGGAACAGGGGGACAGGAGTATGAGGGAAGCAACAAACAAAAGGACATCAGGGGTGGGGGAACGTTTCATTCTGGAACAGTTAAAGCCACTGTCAAGCAAGTGGCAGCAATCGGCCTCATCCTTGCAGGATGAGTAAGATTTGAAAAGGTGGAGACAGGCAATGAGGAGAGCAGTGACGGGACCCCGGACAGACAACGGGAGAGACTCAGGGATGGAGGGAATGCCAGCCACAGGTCAGAGTGGCTGGCTGGCTGGGGAGGGGAGATTCTAAAGGAACTGCAACCTGCGAAGCCATCAGTCAACAGAAGAAAAGTGGGAGAAGGAACAGGTCTGAAATCAACGAGTCAGGCCTGCAGGTAACAAGAAGCCGTGGAGGCACATGCAAGAGAGCAAGCCCTAGCAGTGCTGAGGAGGGATACTTCATGGAGGAGACGGCCACCGCGGGGCATGGATGCCTGCAAGACTTCTGTCCTATAGTTAAGATCTACACTCTCTTGTCCACAATTCAGAAATGCAGGGTTCTGAAGATGAGCTCATTTATTTATTTACTTATTTGTAGTGTCAGGCAAATTCACTTGGCCACAAAATCTAATATGAGGTTTCTTACCATCTTTACATATCCCACTGAGATTAAAATGTCACCCACCTGACTTCAGAAATAGTCCTGCATCTCACTATGGCATGCTGTCCCAAGTCCCACTGAGGAAGTTACATCACAGCACATGCACAGTCTAGATGCCATGACCTTTCTAAAATCCCCCCAATTGGAGTGACGTCACGGAAATGGCGCCGTGAGAAGCACGTCCGACAGCTCTCCCCTAAATCACAACAAATTTATCAACTAGAAACAGAAAAATTTATCCTCGGAGCATTCCGGAGTTCCACACAAACTGAAAGCAAAAGGACTATTATCACTTGAATCTGAGAGACGAGGGTGTGGAGGAAGCTACCGCAGCAGCAACGCTCACTCAAGCCGCGAGGGAATGCGCCTGCAGTGAGTCAGCCCATATACTTGGGAACCACGAACCGCTGCGAGCGGCCGACGCGAGCCGCGACCGCGAGCCGCGAGCCCCCGCAAGCCGCCGCCGCGAGCGGCCGCCGCGAACTGCCACCGCGAGCGGCCGCCACCAGCCGCCGAGCGCGCCCGGTCGGGTTGAGCACCGCTGACGTTCCCAGCGGCCCGCACACTGCGAGTGGGGGTCGCCGGCCACCGGTGCCTGGAGTTCCCCATTCGCGCGCCCAGGGCGCCCTGCTGGCCCGCACACCCAGGGGGCTCCATTATCCTGCGCCTGGTGCGGTCCAGCCGCCAGTGGCGGGCGAGCGGGAGAGGCTTGGGAGATTCTCTCCGTGGGCGGGGCACCTCACCCAGCCATTCAAGATAACAATCAAGCGTTGGGGGAGGGGCGCGTGCAGGCAGCCTAAAAATACCTTCGGAAACACAGCTGCGACCCAATCATTGAAATTAGCTTAACCCATAAAATCTGCGCACCCTCGGTTCTAATTGATAAGATCTCTCTCAGTTCAGCGATCCAAGACAAGAGGCGTGATATTTTTTAGTGCCTCTCGCTAAAGGGGCGGGGGCAACTTCTGATTGATAGAGCCTCCATATTAAGGGATAAACGCTAACAAGAAGGACTTGGCAGATAATAAGGTTTATACTACACTAGTCATAAGCAGAGACTAGTGCCTCTTCTTCCCTGCAAAAACAGGCTACAAAGTGTGGAAAGCCTGGGTTGAGAGGTCCAACTAAATGATAGGCGCTGAACAGTCACCTTGACAACAATTGACTCCCACCCCCGCCTGATTACACTGGAGGCCCTGACTCTCAGAGCCTTTCCCAAAGCCTTGCACTGAGTGGGGATAGAGTGGGGATTTCCCAGCTCTTTGAGCCTCTTACTCCCCAGGCAGAAGCAGTTGCAGCCTTATAGCTGGATCACCAGGCTGCTAATTAAGAAAGGGGCGACTAGGAGAGAGAATCCAGGAAAGCAAACTCTCTCATTGTTGGACCCTGCAAATGCCAACAAGCCTTTACTTCCAGCAAGACTAAAGCCAATTATATGACATTGCCATAGAATCCCATCAACTGCAAATCCCTAACTAAGAGTGACACAGGGGCAGAGCCTGGGGTACAGAGTCACCGACTAGGAAGAGGGAGAGAAAAGAAAAAGGAAGAAGTTAACCTCTCAAAATCAAGAAAAACCCACAGACTTTACAACTTGATCCACTAATTTTTTTTTTGTTATTGTTGTTGTTGTTTGTTTCTTCTATCTTTTTGCCTTTATTTCCTCCACCTCGGTCCTTCTATTCTCTGCCCATCTTATGCTTCCCCTTTCTTGAACTACACTACCCATGAGTGTTGCATTTTATTTTTCTTCTTCATCCTCACCCTCCTTTAAGGTTATACTCCAAAACACTTAATTCTCACTCTCTCCTCTTTTGTTTTTTTTTTGTCTTGCTTTATTTTGTTTTTTTCTCCTCCTATTTTATTTCTTCCTTCGTTTTTCTCTTTTTCTTATTTTTTCCTTTCTATTCGTTTTTTCTTTTCTCATTTTATTTTCCTCCCATATAATCCTCAATCACGAACAAATTAGTCAATTTGGGACTCAAGTCTTTTTTTTGGCTTTATTTCTCTTTTTTGCTTTTGTTTTTATTTTTTTTTCTCTTGTTTGTTTATTTTTGTGGCATTTTGGGTCCTCCCAACCCAAGGTCTCCATTGTATTTAGTCTTCGCTCCACTTAATACAACAGATTTTTACTTATTATTTTTATTTTTTCTTCTTTATTATTCTTTTTTGGTCCTTTTTTCTGGTTCCCTCTTATCCCTCTCATTATATCTCTTAGTTGACCATCACTTACAAGCAAATCATCTTATGCTTGTCTAAGATTTTCTTCCTTTTTTTTTTTTTTGCATTTAGTAGGTCCCTACTCCCTTTTTTTTGCCCCTTGAACTCTTCACCCCAAATCAGGCCCTCCAATATAGGCACGATATTTCCCTGAGGAGGGGAGAGGAGGGAAAGAGAAGAGAGAAAAAAAGGAGGAAATAATAAATTATTACTGTTTTTTTGTGGGGTGTTTTACCCTTTTTTTTTTTCTTTTTACTCTTTATTAATTCTAATTAGTGCTATCAATAAGACCACCCTCAGATGCCGATAAGAAAGAGGAAATTGAATATTATGGATACAAAAGAAAGAGAGGTAACACAAATAGATGTGGAAAAATCTATGGAGAAAAGACTTAACATATTGGAAGCCTTGGAGCTAAATGACAGAGAATTTAAAATAGAAATCTTAAAAATACTCAGAGATATACAAGAAAACACAGAAAGGCAATATAGGGAGATCAGAAAACAACTCAATGAACACAAAGAATATATTACCAAGGAAATTGAAACTATAAAAACAAATCAAACAGAAATGAAAAACTCAATTCACGAGCTGAAAAACGAGGTAACAAGCTTAGCTAACAGAACAGCCCAGATTGAAGATAGGATTAGTGAAATAGAAGACAAACAACTTGAGGCACAACAGAGAGAAGAAGAAAGACTCAAAAATAATAAAAAATGAGAAAGCCCTACAGGAATTGTCTGACTCCATCAGAAAGAATAACATAAGAATAATAGGTATATCAGAGGGAGAAGAGAAAGAAAATGGAATGGAGAATATACTCAAACAAATAATAGATGAGAACTTCCCAAGCCTGTGGAAGGAACTAAAGCCTCAAATTCAAGAAGCAAACAGAACACCAAGTTTTCTTAACCCCAACAAACCCACTCCAAGGCACATCATAATAAAGATGACACAAACCAATGACAAAGAAAAAATTCTCAAGGCAGCCAGGGAAAAGAAGAGTACAACATATAAAGGAAGGCCTATTAGATTATCATCAGATTTCTCAGCAGAAACTCTACAAGCTAGAAGAGAGTGGACCCCAATATTTAAAGCCCTGAAAGAGAGGAACTTTCAGCCAAGAATACTATACCCATCAAAGCTATCCTTCAAGTATGAAGGAGATATAAAAACATTCACAAATACAGAAAAGATGAGAGAATTTATCAACAGAAAGCCCCCACTCCAGGAAATACTAAGGGGGGTTTTCCAACCAGATTCAAAGAACAAAAGAAAACAACACCACAAGTAACAGCTCCACCAAGAACACAATAAAACCAAACTTAAACTGTGACAACAAAGGAAAAAAAGGGGGGAGAGGATGGAGATTAACAGTAGCAAAGGATGATGAAGTGCAGAAATACTTATAAGATAGTGTACTACAATGAATATGGTAGGTACCCTTTTCATTACTTAATGGTAACCACCCTTAAAAAAACCACCACAAAAACACTTGACTTAAAAAAGGTAGCAACAGAGGAAAGAAGTATGGAACACAAACAAACAAAAACAAATGATAGAAAAACAAAAGAGAAGAATCAAACTAGATACAAAACTAACAGAAAGCAATTTATAAAATGGCAGTAGGGAACCCACAAGTGTCAATAATTACACTAAATGTAAACGGATTAAACTTAGCAATAAAAAGACACAGAGTAGCAGAATGGACTAAAAAAGAAAATCCAACTATATGCTGCCTACAAGAAACACATCTAAGCAACAAGGATAAAAACAAATTCAAAGTGAAAGGCTGGAAAACAATACTCCAAGCAAACAACACCCAAAAAAAAGCAGGTGTAGCAATACTCATATCTAATAATGCTGACTACAAGACAGAAAAAGTACTCAGAGACAAAAATGGTCATTTCATAATGATTAAGGGGAAGTTGAATCAAGAAGACATAATAATTCTTAATATATATGTACCAAACCAAGGAGCACCAAAATATATAAGACAGCTACTTATTGACCTTAAAACAAAAACTAACAAAAATACAATCATACTTGGAGACCTCAATACACCGCTGACAGCTCTCGATCGGTCATCCAAACAGAGAATCAATAAAGATATAGTGGCCTTAAACGAAATACTAGAACACCTGGATATGATAGACATCTACAGGACACTTCATCCCAAAGCAACAGAGTATACATTTTTCTCTAGTGTACATGGAACATTCTCAAGAATTGACCATATGTTGGGCCACAAAGACAATATCAGCAAATTTAGAAAAATTGAAATTGTACCAAGCATATTTTCTGATCATAAAGCCTTGAAACTAGAATTCAACTGCAAAAAAGAGGGGGAAAAACCCACAAAAATGTGGAAACTAAACAACATACTTCTAAAAAATGAATGGGTCAAAGAAGAAATAAGCGCAGAAATCAAAAGATATATACAGACAAATGAAAATGAAAATACGACATATCAGAATCTCTGGGATGCAGCAAAAGCAGTAATAAGAGGAAAGTTCATATCACTTCAGGCCTATATGAACAAACAAGAGAGAGCCGAAGTAAACCACTTAACTTCACACCTTAAGGAACTAGAAAAAGAAGAACAAAGACAACCCAAAACCAGCCGAAGAAAGGAGATAATAAAAATCAGAGCAGAAATAAATGAAATAGAGAACAGAAAAACTATAGAAAAAATCAATAAAACAAGGAGCTGGTTCTTTGAAAAGATCAACAAAATTGACAAACCCTTGGCAAGACTCACCAAGGAATAAAGACACAGGACTCAAATAAATAAAATCCAAAATGAAAGAGGAGAGATCACCACAGACATCATAGAAATACAAAGAATTATTGTAGAATACTATGAAAAATTATATGCCACCAAATACAACAATCTAGAAGAAATGGATAAATTCCTAGATCAATACAACCTTCCTAGACTGAGTCATGAAGAAGCAGAAAGCCTAAACAGACCAATCAGCAGGGAGGAAATAGAAAAAACTATTAAAAATCTCCCCAAAAATAAAAGTCCAGGCCCAGACGGTTATACTAGTGAATTCTATCAAACATTCAAAGAAGACTTGGTTCCTATTCTACTCAAAGTCTTCCAAAAAATTGAAGAAGAAGCAATACTTCCAAACACATTTTATGAGGCCAACATAACCCTCATACCAAAACCTGGCAAGGATGGCACAAAGAAAGAAAACTACAGACCAATATCTCTAATGAATACAGATGCTAAAATACTAAACAAAATACTGGCAAACCAAATACAACAACATATTAAAAAAATAATACATCATGATCAAGTGGGATTCATCCCAGAATCTCAAGGATGGTTCAACATACGCAAAACGGTTAACGTAATACACCATATCAACAAAACAAAGAACAAAAACCACATGATCTTATCAATAGATGCAGAAAAGGCTTTTGATAAAATACAACACAATTTTATGTTTAAGACTCTCAACAAAATGGGTATAGAAGGAAAATATCTCAACATGATAAAGGCCATATATGATAAACCATCAGCCAACATCCTATTAAACGGCATAAAACTGAGAACTTTCTACCTTAAATCAGGAACAAGACAGGGTTGTCCACTCTCTCCACTCTTATTCAACGTGGTGCTAGAAGTTCTGGCCAGAGCAATCAGACAAGACAAAGAAATAAAAGGTATCCATATCAGAAAAGAAGAAGTAAAGCTATCACTTTTTGCTGATGATATGATCCTATACATCGAAAACCCGAAGGACTCCACAAAAAGATTATTAGAAACAATAAACCAATACAGTAAGGTCGCAGGATACAAAATTAACATACAAAAGTCCATAGCCTTTCTATATGCCAACAATGAAATATTAGAAAACGAACTCAAAAAAATAATCCCCTTCACGATTGCAACAAAAAAAATAAAATACCTAGGAATAAACATAACAAAGAACGTAAAGGACCTATATAATGAAAATTACAAAGCATTGTTAAGGGAAATCGAAAAAGATACAATGAGATGGAAAAATATTCCTTGTTCTTGGATAGGAAAAATAAATATAATCAAAATGGCCATATTACCCAAAGCAATATACAAATTTAATGCAATTCCCATCAAAATCCCTATGAGATTTTTTAAAGAAATGGAACAAAAAATCATCAGATTTATATGGAACTATAAAAAACCCCGAATAGCCAAAACAATCCTAAGGAAAAAGAATGAAGCTGGGGGCATTACAATACCTGACTTTAAACTATATTATAGGGCCACGATAATCAAAACAGCATGGTATTGGCAAAAAAATAGACACTCAGACCAATGGAACAGAATAGAAAGTCCAGAAATAAAACCACATATATATGGTCAAATAATCTTTGATAAAGGGGCCAACAACACTCAATGGAGAAAAGAAAGCCTCTTCAACAAATGGTGTTGGGAAAACTGGAAAGCCACATGCAAAAGAATGAAACTCGACTACAGCCTGTCCCCGTGTACTAAAATTAATTCAAAATGGATCAAAGACCTAAATATAAGACCTGAAACAATAAAGTACATAGAAGAAGACATAGGTACTAAAATCATGGACCTGGGTTTTAAAGAACATTTTATGAACTTGACTCCAATGGCAAGAGAAGTGAAGGCAAAGATAAATGAATGGGACTACATCAGAATTAAAAGTTTTAGCTCAGCAAGAGAAACTGATATCAAAATAAACAGACAGCCAACTATATGGGAACTGATATTTTCAAACGACAGCTCAGATAAGGGCCTAATATCCAAAATTTACAAAGAACTCATAAAACTCAACAACAAACAAACAAACAATCCAATAAAAAAATGGGAAGAGGACATGAACAGACACTTCTCCCAGGAAGAGGTACAAATGGCCAACAGATATATGAAAAGATGCTCAGCTTCATTAGTTATTAGAGAAATGCAAATCAAAACTACAATGAGATACCACCTCACTCCTGTTAGATTAGCTATTATCAACAAGACGGGTAATAGCAAATGTTGGAGAGGCTGTGGAGAAAAAGGAACCCTCATTCACTGTTGGTGGGACTGTAAAGTAGTACAACCATTATGGAAGAAAGTATGGTGGTTCCTCAAAAAACTGCAAATAGAACTACCTTATGACCCAGCAATCCCTCTACTGGGTATATACCCCAAAACCTCAGAAACATTGATACGTGAAGACACATGTAGCCCCATGTTCATTGCAGCACTGTTCACAGTGGCCAAGACATGGAAACAACCAAAAAGCCCTTCAATAGAAGACTGGATAAAGAAGATGTGGCACATATACACTATGGAATACTACTCAGCCATAAGAAATGATGACATCAGATCATTTACAGCAAAATGGTGGGATCTTGATAACATTATAAGGAGTGAAATAAGCAAATCAGAAAAAAACAAGAACTACATGATTCCATACATTGGTGGAACATAAAAATGAGACCAAGAGACATGGACAAGAGTGTGGTGGTTACCATGGGTGGGGGGGGGAGGGAGGACATGGGAGGGAGGGAGGGAGAGAGTTAGGGGGAGGGGGAGGGGCACAGAGAACTAGATAGAGGGTGACGGAGGACAATCTGACTTTGGGCGAGGGGTTTGCAACATAATTTGATGACAAAATAACCTAGACATGTTTTCTTTGAATATATGTACCCTGATTTATTAATGTCATCCCATTACCATTAATAAAAATTTATTAAAAAAAAAAAATCCCCCCAATTGGAATTCCAAAGCATACCTGGCTACAAGAATTTTAGGTGAGAGATTATTTTTCTTTTAAGTGAGAGGAGAGGAGATAGACTCCCCTATGCGCCCTGACTGGGATCAACCTGGCAACCCTGTCTGGGGCCGATGCTCAGATCAACCAAGCCACTGACTGTGCGAGGGGAAGAGAGAGAGAAGGGAGAGAAGGAGAGGAAAAGAAGTAGATGGTCACTTTCACCTGTGCCCTGACTGGGGATTGAACCCAGAACATCCGCACACTGGGCCGGTGCTCTATCCACTGAGCCAGTCGGCCAAGGTGGTAAGAGATTTTGAAATTACACTTGATTTCTGAAAGAAAACAAGGGAGCAACAATCCTAAGAGCTAACTGGGGCTTCTCCATGCCCAGTACTCTTCTAAGCATTGTACTATTCCCAGCAGTCTTTGGAAGGGGGAGCCTGATCTGGGTTCTGCAGATAAAGGTTGTGGGGTCAGACAGGTCAGCTGGAGGAGCAAGGCTGGTAATCACCCCCACGGGCTGGCTCCTGAGACTCTGTCTCCACATCCATTTCTAAACAACTTAGAATTGATGCTTGTATTAAATTAGTGAATAGCAGGAAACAAATACCTTTTGCCACATTTCCACAAATGATGCAAGGACATGACTCACTCAGGCTGTTCTCTCATTCACATTCCAGCAGAGCAGAGGGAATGATACTAGGGGATTCCCCAGGGAAGGTGCCTCTGCACAAGCCCTGACGTCCACGCACAGAGCTTCCCACAGTCCTCCCTGCCCAGTAAAGCTGCAGAGTGAGGTAGCAAAGCAAAGCTGATAAGAGCATAGGATCTGGGGTCAGATATTCTTGTTTCTACCACTTATTAGCTTGTGACTCTGGTCAAGTTAATTAATTTCTCTGTGTCTCAGTCTTCCTTTCTGTAAAATGGGATTAATTACAAACTGTACGGTAAGAGTCATCAGATGGTTTGAGACAATTCTCATGCAGTTTTTGGCAGAGTGCCAGGCCGATAGTGAAGCCTTAGTAAGTTTTGAATATTTGTATTACAAGGGCTAGAAGTCCTGGTGGAAATCTCTGATGAGAAGTAATTTTTGTGCACTTCTCTGAAGACAGGGTTGTTAATTGCCAAGTGTGACCCTGTTCTCTTCCAGGTTTCTGAGGTTCATGGATGTCAGTTCAATTAAAGGATCCTTTCCAATTCCACAATCAAAAGACAGACTATCTGTGAACCGTGCAGCCCTGACTTGGAAGGATGCCTTGGGCTTGGTTTTTCTCCACAGTGTTTTCTCTGGCTGTGCAGTCAGCTGGACACACGCATCTGCATCCACACTCTATCCCTTAGGTTGAGCTGGTGTGGGCCCACCCCTAAAGCAGCAGGACTAAGCCTGATGTGTTTTGTCCATTTCAGATGGCTATATAGTCTATGGACATGAAAATAAAACTACATCTGCTCAGTGTTATTCCTAAGGTACATTTTGAATTGGGAAAGGTGGGTGGGTTTTGTCCAAATTCTATTCTGTAATAATAAGGTTCATCCCATGCTTTACACAGAGTAGCCCTTTATGATTGTCTGATGGCACAAGGTATGACCAACGACCATGAAATGGGACTGATACTGGGACTGATACAGAAACTCTGTGCTCTGCAGCCCTGGGGTAGCATGGTAAAGTATTCCGTAGATGGTGGTTTTTTCATTCTGTAAAATGTTGATGTTAAGTGATGCTCATCTTCTCTAATCAGAATAGGTTATTCTAGGTCAGAGAAAATTAATTGTCTCTGAGTCTGTTTTCCTTGTATGGCTCTTTGCTTATCTTCCAGTCAGCATACGGCTTCTCGGTAAGGATGCTTGCCTGGATCGAGACACCAAGGGAAACAGAAGAGTCTAGCAAACTTAGTGGGATGGTGGCAAGGTAAAACCAGGGCTTATTTATGCAGCAGAGGATCTGATCATTGTCTTTGTTATTCTGGGCTAGGTTGAGGTCATTGCCAGATGAAACTGGATAACTTAGAAAATGGGAAAAAATGGCCTGACCTGTGGTGGTACGGTGGATAAAGTGTTGACCTGGAATGCTGAGGTTGCCGGTTCAAAACCCTGGGCTTGCCTGGTCAAGGCACATATGGGAGTTGATGCTTCCTGCTCCTCCCACCTTCTCTTTCTCCCTCTGTCTCCTCTCTCTCTCTCTGAAAAATGAATAAATAAAATCTAAAAAATATACATATATATATACATACATATATATATATATATATATATATATATATATAGAAAATGGAAAAAAATAAACTCAACATTTAGGTTCATTTTGATATAACTTCTCTGTTTTATGGTACTTTCTTGTCAATGCTGGCTTGTAGTAAGGGAACAGGGAAAAGCACAGGACATGGAGAAGAGTCTAGGGAACTGGGGCAAAGTTCTGAGGAAAATAATCTCCACACTGTAAGTATATCTGTCATTTTAAATGGCACGTGGAGGAAAAGCAAACAAATATAAATAAGTTTGAATCAGTGTAAATAACACAGTTTTTATCCCTGGAACGTAGAAAAATGACAGTTGACAGTTTTATGACACTGCCATTCTGTTGTCACATGCTGCACTCCCAGTTTGTGCCAGGCAGGGGGGGGGGCTCTCCCCACACAGAGTGATCCCTGTCAACTAGCATTCAGCTAATCAGGGTCTCCTCCCCCTCCTTAGCCATTATGGCTGAAGTCATCCTTTTATTTTTTTGCTGAAGGCATTCTATCATACCTTTTCTCTCCTCTATTCCACTGATACTCAAACCTTGTTAAGTCCCCTCAAATATTCCAAGTTTAAGATAGAAATTTCTGACAGCAGTCCCTCAAGGCCAAGTTCATGAGTGATTCATCTTCGTATCCCTCGTACCACATGACAAAGTCTGTCCCCACTTAGCCAGAAGTCGGTACCCATGTTATTTATTAAATAAATGTTTTTGTACATGTCAGTGTCCATTTAACTCCTGCTCTGCAATCGGAGAGGTATGTCCTCTACTGGAGTGTCCAGCACTTGAGTGACCTTGGGCAGTCCTGTCCTTCGGTCCCCAGTGGAGCCTTCTGTGGTGCTGAAGGATATCAGACCCTCCAGCTGCTGCTGGTGGCCAAGAAGACCTGTGTTCTCTGCTCTGAGCTCTTTAGCTAGCTCTGTTCTCATCAAAACGATGTCAAAAGCAAAGGCTACAACCCAAGTCAAACATTCATAAGAGGTGTAAAAAGGGAATTATTTGCTCAGGTAACTGAAGAGTCTGAGGAATAGTTATAAGGAAAGTATAACCTCAGGCTTGTCTGAATTCAAGTATGTGTCACTGAAATTAGTCTCTGTCTGTCTGTGTCTGCTTCTGCTACTCTCTGTCTGTGTCCTTTTCTCTCCAGTTTTCTCCAAGTGAGATCTCTCCAAGGAAAGACCTAGACTGCCACCAGCAACTCCAACATAGAGCAAGTCTGATGGAAAGAGGATCTGTTTCCCAAGAGTTTCATCTCAAGTTCCAGGCCTGACTTTCATTGGCTGGAGAAAGCATGTTTGTCCTTTAAGCAATCACTGAAGTGGAGGCATTGGTCCTGTGCCCATTCCCAGGGCTGGGGGTGGGTTAGCCACATAGGACCACGTGGACTAAAATAGGGATGGGGTTATTCATGAAGTGAAAGGGCCACTGCATGGGGCACTGGGAGCTGTCTTCTACAAGGCCCGTTGTCACAGCAGCTAATGAATAGTGGCTTTGGGGCTCCCTTTGGCCACAGCCCCAGTTCCTTCTCCCACCCCAAGGCCTGTGTTCTGAAGCTGAATACCTGAGCCAAGACCTTCTCCAGCTAGTCCTAGAAAGGGTGGCAAAACCAGGAGGTGGCAAAACCAGAGGCCACATACAGGCAGGGATTTGGGTTGCGCCCAATTCACTGGGTCAACCTGTGACCCGCTGTTTCTGAGTTTTCAGTGGGTATGTGGTGTGCTGCCCAGAACCCCACTCAGGACCTGGTACTCCTTCCCAGCTGTCAGGGGCATCTGCCTGCGCACAGCTCACTGCTGAGTCTCTCTGGGAATTGCCTCTGGGCAAACAGAGTGCTCACCCAACAGTAAGCCACCATCTGGGCAGGCCCACATTCAATAACAGGGTTACAGAGGCCTGGCTGATCACGCCGGCTCAGGACCCTCTGAAGCAACCCGCGCCCCCATCCCTGGCCCCAGAACTGACTGAGGAATTCACACAGACCTTTGCCACAATTGTTCTGCTGTTTAACTTTTCCCTCTGCCCACCCTGCTTCTCTGCCCCTGCCCTATACCCACAATAATCCCCCTGCATGCAAATCTCCAAGTCCCAGAATCCTTTTCTGAGGAAACAAACTATGACAATTTATGCAGCACCTAAAAACTTAAAATCCAAGGATTTATCCACTACTGAAGCAGGATGGATTTGTCAGAAAAACTTCAAGCTTGAAGTCAGACAATCCCAGTTTTGAATTTGCTACTTACTAGCTGGGAAAGTTTAGGCAAGTTACTTACCCATTCTTGCTATATATCCTCACCTGAAAATGAGGATATTAATAACGCCCTCTCCTAAGATGGTTGGGAGATTTAAGTGAAATATGTATAAAGCGCTCAGCATAAGAAGAACCCAGTGTGGCGCTGTCATGATTTTCCTGTCCTCCACTATGGCTAAATGTACACAACCTCAGTACAGACACGGAGGTGCACCCACAGTCCACACCTAGTGTCGGCAAAGATTCAGTGACCAGGCGATGGCTCACACTGATTGAAACTGAAGTTCAGTCCTCTTTCTGGAGAATAAAGAGATAACATCCATCAGGAGCCCTGAAAATGCTATACTCTTTGACCCAGAGAATCCAATTATAGGCATTTCCTCTAAGGAAATCATCATAGTTGTGACCTCAAACTGATAGATTGGGATATCTTATTTATATCAGTATTTATAAAACAAAAGTCGAGGAATTACCTAATATCAAATAACAGGACTTTTTCAATCAATTATAGTTTATGCTTATGAGAAAATAAAATGCAGCTATTAAATATATACTGTAGAAACAAAGTTAATGATAAGAAAATAAATTCAGGACAATCATAAGTGAAAAAACAGCTGACAAAATAGTAGTGTAGAATGTGAGCCCAACCTTTATAGCCATGGAAAGAGTATGTCCTCCGTCCCTCCGTCCCTTCCTCTCTTTCTCTCTCTCTCTCTCTCTCTCTCTCTTTCTCACGCAGTCACACATAATCTGAGAAAAAGGTTAAATGGTCACATATAAAAAGTTAAAATGTTATCAGTCATTATTCTTGAATGAACTAGATGGGGTCCTCAGGTTACGACAGTCTCAACATACGACATTTCGAGTTTACGACCGTCACTCCTATAAAAATTGAGATGTGAGTGTTTCAGCTTATGCCATTAGTGTTGCACAGTGATGACAGATTCAATAAGGTCTACAGAGTTGTTACAGATGCCTTGCAATGCTATAGGAAGATTTTGAAGAGAAGTCATCAACCTTCCAGACTAGCCTGGAACAATTTTTTAAGAAGGTAGAGAGGCCTGCAACAGATACTGTTCCCTCTACATCAGCTGCTTTTCAAGATGAAACACCTGTAGCACAGGTAGGATCATCTCCAGTATCTCCTGCATGTTCCTTAGTCAATCCTGATTCACTGACCCAATATCTCCAGCACCTTCTGCAGGTCCTTCTGCCTCTCCAGCTCCCTTCTCCCAATAAGGTCATTCTTTCCCACCTTCCAATGCCCCTTCCAGTGTGCAACTCAACCACAGGAATAAAGGTAAGAACTTTTTTTTACACTCATCTTTTGTCATTTTTCATGTTACCACAGTGCAGTGTATAGGACAGTATATTTATGTCCTTTTCCTTTTTCTGTAGATTAGTTGTTTTTGTGTTCTAGATTATGATTTTACAACTGTGTCAGGACAGGAAAATACTTAGGCTAGGGTGTGTTTTGACTTATACCAAAATTCAGGTTATATCATTGTCATAGAAACAGAACTGTGGAACCTGAGGATTCCCTATATGGTAATATTAATTCTCTCCTTTGTACTTTTCTGCATGTTGAAAAATTTCTACAATAAACATTTATCCATTTTGTAAAATTTTGTGGGTTTTTTTTTGACAGACAGAGAGGGAGTCAGAGAGAGGGACAGATAGGGACAGACAGACAGGTAGGGAGAGAGATGAGAAGCATCAATTCTTCGTTGCAGTACATTAGTTGTTCATTGATTGATTTCTCATATGTGCCTTGACTGGGGGGCTACAGCAGACTGAGTAACCCCTTGCTCAAGCTGGCAACCTTGGGCTCAAGCCAGAGACCTTTGATCTCAAGCCAGCGACCATGGGGTCATGTCTATGATCCCATGCTCAAGCCAGGGACCCTGTGCTCAAGCTGGATAAGCCTGTGCTCAAGTCGGTGACCAAGCTGGTGAACTCGGAGTTTCAAACCTGGGTCCTGAGCGTCCCAGTCCAATGCTCTATCCACTGTGCCACTACCTGGTCAGACCATGTTATAAATTTTTAAAAAAGTTTTATTCCTTAAATGGCATCTGTTGGATTAAAGTTGAAAACAAAACTACCAATGGCTAAACGCTGGTAATTGCCCAAACTAGGATCCTGCCTTTTAACACTTTAAAAGCATTTCAGAAATGCCAGTTAAATAAGTCCCTAAAAAAATAAGAAGAAAATACACATAGACAGTCAACAGTGTGGCGATGGCCAGAAGGAGAAGGGAGGACAGGTGGTGGTGGGCAGAGGGGGGTGAACTGAAGACAGAGAGAGATGTTGCTAGAGGCTGGGGCACACAATGCAGTGAGTGATGGTGGTTTGTTGGGTTGTGCACCTGAAATCTGCGTGGTTTTGTGAACCAATGTCATCCCAATAAATTTGATTGAGAACATAAAGAAGTGGAGCAACAAATCGATGTTTTTGTCTCACTGTCTCTCCCCTTCCTGTCTTTCTAAAACAGAAATATAGAAAGGGGGGAAGAAAGGAAATACTACATAAATTAGTTCTAAGAAACTCCTGCTGGCCATAATTTTTCAGGGAAGCAATTACAAGGACAAATGCCGTCTATTGTAAGACACATAACTCACTCTCAGTAACAGGTTACATTCAATACGCTCACCAGGACAAGAAGTAAATTGTTGGCCCTGACCAGTGGCTCAATGTATAGAGCAGTGGTTCTCAAACTTTTTGAAGTCGGGGCGCATTTAAAATCCTACAAATAATTGTAGGCACACTATATACAAATTTCTGAGAAATGTTATAATAATTAAGTCAAATATTAAAGAAAAAATATAAAGTCCAATCATTCATTTATGGTAATTAAATGAAATAAATACAACAAAATTAAATTTATTCTGACATTAAAAATCATTTTTATGTTACATGTTTTGAGTTATGCTCTTTAGAATTCATAAAAAAAGAGGGGTTAAAGAATAAAAAGAACAATAAAAAAATTATCTTTTTATATATATAGATACATTCTTAGTAAGATTTAGTAAATTTGGCAGGTCCTTGTGCAAATGTATTAAGTTTTTTTCATTGTTGTGTTTATGAGAAACATGAGCCTGATATGTCCTAGCGATTTCTTCAATGTTTGGGCATATATTTGAAAGGCAAACTCTCATTTCCTTGTCAATACATTGAAGAATTCCTCTCTTTTTACTCTTAATTGTGTTGAGTGCAGAAAACCCCCACCATACATATCATCTTAACTTTACACCAAACAAAGGATAGAGGAAACTTGCCTCCAGTCTTTCCGGAGAACATGGGAGTAGTGTAAACAATCCAGCACCACAGCTTAACAGCCTTTTACAACCTAATCAAGCAAGTGAGGTGAGGGGTTGGGCAGACTGTCAGCTTACAGCCAATTCCCCACACCTCCGTCCCCCAAAAACCTAAACTCCAAAAACCCTGTTAATTTTTTGGTTCACAACAGGCACATATTTCTCTGGAAAACCATAGGGTGCACCAGTGCGCCCTGGCATACACTTTGAGAACCATGGGTATAGAGTGTCAGCCCAGCGTAGAAACATCAGTGGTGGGATTCAGCCAGTTTACAGCAGTTCAGCAAACTGATACCTAATTTTTTTTTTTTTTTACTTCGGTAAGTTGGTTGTTAAAGTGGCACTTGTAATCAGGGTTCTCTCTAAGGTGGGTACCTGGGCAGCCACCCAATGTGGAAATCACAAATTTACATTCCTTACTCTTTTTTTTTTTTTTTTTTTTTTTTTTTTTTTAATAAATTTTTATTAATGGTAATGGGATGACATTAATAAATCAGGGTACATATATTCAAAGAAAACATGTCTAGGTTATTTTGTCATCAAATTATGTTGCAAACCCCTCGCCCAAAGTCAGATTGTCCTCCGTCACCCTCTATCTAGTTCTCTGTGCCCCTCCCCCTCCCCCTAACTCTCCCTCCCTCCCTCCCATGTCCTCCCTCCCCCCCCCACCCTTGGTAACCACCACACTCTTGTCCATATCTCTTAGTCTCATTTTTATGTTCCACCAATGTATGGAATCATGTAGTTCTTGTTTTTTTCTGATTTGCTTATTTCACTCCTTATAATGTTATCAAGATCCCACCATTTTGCTGTAAATGATCTGATGTCATCATTTCTTATGGCTGAGTAGTATTCCATAGTGTATATGTGGCACATCTTCTTTATCCAGTCTTCTATTGAAGGGCTTTTTGGTTGTTTCCATGTCTTGGCCACTGTGAACAGTGCTGCAATGAACATGGGGCTACATGTGTCTTCACGTATCAATGTTTCTGAGGTTTTGGGGTATATACCCAGTAGAGGGATTGCTGGGTCATAAGGTAGTTCTATTTGCAGTTTTTTGAGGAACCACCATACTTTCCTCCATAATGGTTGTACTACTTTACAGTCCCACCAACAGTGAATGAGGGTTCCTTTTTCTCCACAGCCTCTCCAACATTTGCTATTACCCGTCTTGTTGATAATAGCTAATCTAACAGGAGTGAGGTGGTATCTCATTGTAGTTTTGATTTGCATTTCTCTAATAACTAATGAAGCTGAGCATCTTTTCATATATCTGTTGGCCATTTGTACCTCTTCCTGGGAGAAGTGTCTGTTCATGTCCTCTTCCCATTTTTTTATTGGATTGCTTGTTTGTTTGTTGTTGAGTTTTATGAGTTCTTTGTAAATTTTGGATATTAGGCCCTTATCTGAGCTGTCGTTTGAAAATATCAGTTCCCATATAGTTGGCTGTCTGTTTATTTTGATATCAGTTTCTCTTGCTGAGCAAAAACTTTTAATTCTGATGTAGTCCCATTCATTTATCTTTGCCTTCACTTCTCTTGCCATTGGAGTCAAGTTCATAAAATGTTCTTTAAAACCCAGGTCCATGATTTTAGTACCTATGTCTTCTTCTATGTACTTTATTGTTTCAGGTCTTATATTTAGGTCTTTGATCCATTTTGAATTAATTTTAGTACACGGGGACAGGCTGTAGTCGAGTTTCATTCTTTTGCATGTGGCTTTCCAGTTTTCCCAACACCATTTGTTGAAGAGGCTTTCTTTTCTCCATTGTGTGTTGTTGGCCCCTTTATCAAAGATTATTTGACCATATATATGTGGTTTTATTTCTGGGCTTTCTATTCTGTTCCATTGGTCTGAGTGTCTATTTTTCTGCCAATACCATGCTGTTTTAATTATCGTGGCCCTATAATATAGTTTAAAGTCAGGTATTGTAATGCCCCCAGCTTCATTCTTTTTCCTTAGGATTGTTTTGGCTATTCGGGGTTTTTTATAGTTCCATATAAATCTGATGATTTTTTGTTCCATTTCTTTAAAAAATCTCATAGGGATTTTGATGGGAATTGCATTAAATTTGTATATTGCTTTGGGTAATATGGCCATTTTGATTATATTTATTCTTCCTATCCAAGAACAAGGAATATTTTTCCATCTCATTGTATCTTTTTCGATTTCCCTTAACAATGCTTTGTAATTTTCATTATATAGGTCCTTTACGTTCTTTGTTATGTTTATTCCTAGGTATTTTATTTTTTTTGTTGCAATCGTGAAGGGGATTATTTTTTTGAGTTCGTTTTCTAATATTTCATTGTTGGCATATAGAAAGGCTATGGACTTTTGTATGTTAATTTTGTATCCTGCGACCTTACTGTATTGGTTTATTGTTCCTAATAATCTTTTTGTGGAGTCCTTCGGGTTTTCGATGTATAGGATCATATCATCAGCAAAAAGTGATAGCTTTACTTCTTCTTTTCCGATATGGATGCCTTTTATTTCTTTGTCTTGTCTGATTGCTCTGGCCAGAACTTCTAGCACCACGTTGAATAAGAGTGGAGAGAGTGGACAACCCTGTCTTGTTCCTGATTTAAGGGAGAAAGTCCTCAGTTTTATGCCGTTTAATAGGATGTTGGCTGATGGTTTATCATATATGGCCTTTATCATGTTGAGATATTTTCCTTCTATACCCATTTTGTTGAGAGTCTTAAACATAAAATTGTGTTGTATTTTATCAAAAGCCTTTTCTGCATCTATTGATAAGATCATGTGGTTTTTGTTCTTTGTTTTGTTGATATGGTGTATTACGTTAACCGTTTTGCGTATGTTGAACCATCCTTGAGATTCTGGGATGAATCCCACTTGATCATGATGTATTATTTTTTTACTATGTTGTTGTATTCGGTTTGCCAGTATTTTGTTTAGTATTTTAGCATCTGTATTCATTAGAGATATTGGTCTGTAGTTTTCTTTCTTTGTGCCCTCCTTGCCAGGTTTTGGTATGAGGGTTATGTTGGCCTCATAAAATGTGTTTGGAAGTATTGCTTCTTCTTCAATTTTTTGGAAGACTTTGAGTAGAATAGGAACCAAGTCTTCTTTGAATGTTTGATAGAATTCACTAGTATAACCGTCTGGGCCTGGACTTTTATTTTTGGGGAGATTTTTAATAGTTTTTTCTATTTCCTCCCTGCTGATTGGTCTGTTTAGGCTTTCTGCTTCTTCATGACTCAGTCTAGGAAGGTTGTATTGTTCTAGGAATTTATCCATTTCTTCTAGGTTGTTGTATTTGGTGGCATATAATTTTTCATAGTATTCTACAATAATTCTTTGTATTTCTATGATGTCTGTGGTGATCTCTCCTCTTTCATTTTGGATTTTATTTATTTGAGTCCTGTGCCTTTTTTCCTTGGTGAGTCTTGCCAAGGGTTTGTCAATTTTGTTGATCTTTTCAAAGAACCAGCTCCTTGTTTTATTGATTTTTTCTATAGTTTTTCTGTTCTCTATTTCATTTATTTCTGCTCTGATTTTTATTATCTCCTTTCTTCGGCTGGTTTTGGGTTGTCTTTGTTCTTCTTTTTCTAATTCCTTAAGGTGTGAAGTTAAGTGGTTTACTTCGGCTCTCTCTTGTTTGTTCATATAGGCCTGAAGTGATATGAACTTTCCTCTTATTACTGCTTTTGCTGCATCCCAGAGATTCTGATATGTCGTATTTTCATTTTCATTTGTCTGTATATATCTTTTGATTTCTGCGCTTATTTCTTCTTTGACCCATTCATTTTTTAGAAGTATGTTGTTTAGTTTCCACATTTTTGTGGGTTTTTCCCCCTCTTTTTTGCAGTTGAATTCTAGTTTCAGGGCTTTATGATCAGAAAATATGCTTGGAACAATTTCAATTTTTCTAAATTTGCTGATATTGTCTTTGTGGCCCAACATATGGTCAATTCTTGAGAATGTTCCATGTACACTAGAGAAAAATGTATACTCTGTCGCTTTGGGATGAAGTGTCCTGTAGATGTCTATCATATCCAGGTGTTCTAGTATTTCGTTTAAGGCCACTATATCTTTATTGATTCTCTGTTTGGATGACCGATCTAGAGCCGTCAGCGGTGTATTGAGGTCTCCAAGTATGATTGTATTTTTGTTAGTTTTTGTTTTAAGGTCAATAAGTAGCTGTCTTATATATTTTGGTGCTCCTTGGTTTGGTGCATATATATTAAGGATTGTTATGTCTTCTTGATTCAACTTCCCCTTAATCATTATGAAATGACCATTTTTGTCTCTGAGTACTTTTTCTGTCTTGTAGTCAGCATTATTAGATATGAGTATTGCTACACCTGCTTTTTTTTGGGTGTTGTTTGCTTGGAGTATTGTTTTCCAGCCTTTCACTTTGAATTTGTTTTTATCCTTGTTGCTTAGATGTGTTTCTTGTAGGCAGCATATAGTTGGATTTTCTTTTTTAATCCATTCTGCTACTCTGTGTCTTTTTATTGGTAAGTTTAATCCATTTACATTTAGTGTAATTATTGACACTTGTGGCTTCCCTACTGCCATTTTATAAATTGCTTTCTGTTAGTTTTGTATCTAGTTTGATTCTTCTCTTTTGTTTTTCTATCATTTGTTTTTGTTTGTTTGTGTTCCATACTTCTTTCCTCTGTTGCTACCTTTTTTAAGTCAAGTGTTTTTGTGGTGGTTTTTTTAAGGGTGGTTACCATTAAGTAATGAAAAGGGTACCTACCATATTCATTGTAGTACACTATCTTATAAGTATTTCTGCACTTCATCATCCTTTGCTACTGTTAATCTCCATCCTCTCCCCCCTTTTTTTCCTTTGTTGTCACAGTTTAAGTTTGGTTTTATTGTGTTCTTGGTGGAGCTGTTACTTGTGGTGTTGTTTTCTTTTGTTCTTTGAATCTGGTTGGAAAACCCCCCTTAGTATTTCCTGGAGTGGGGGCTTTCTGTTGATAAATTCTCTCATCTTTTCTGTATTTGTGAATGTTTTTATATCTCCTTCATACTTGAAGGATAGCTTTGATGGGTATAGTATTCTTGGCTGAAAGTTCCTCTCTTTCAGGGCTTTAAATATTGGGGTCCACTCTCTTCTAGCTTGTAGAGTTTCTGCTGAGAAATCTGATGATAATCTAATAGGCCTTCCTTTATATGTTGTACTCTTCTTTTCCCTGGCTGCCTTGAGAATTTTTTCTTTGTCATTGGTTTGTGTCATCTTTATTATGATGTGCCTTGGAGTGGGTTTGTTGGGGTTAAGAAAACTTGGTGTTCTGTTTGCTTCTTGAATTTGAGGCTTTAGTTTCTTCCACAGGCTTGGGAAGTTCTCGTCTATTATTTGTTTGAGTATATTCTCCATTCCATTTTCTTTCTCTTCTCCCTCTGATATACCTATTATTCTTATGTTATTCTTTCTGATGGAGTCAGACAATTCCTGTAGGGCTTTCTCGTTTTTTATTATTTTTGAGTCTCTTTCTTCTTCTCTCTGTTGTGCCTCAAGTTGTTTGTCTTCTATTTCACTAATCCTATCTTCAATCTGGGCTGTTCTGTTAGCTAAGGTTGTTACTTCGTTTTTCAGCTCGTGAATTGAGTTTTTCATCTCTGTTTGATTTGTTTTTATAGTTTCAATTTCCTTGGTAATATATTCTTTGTGTTCATTGAGTTGTTTTCTGATCTCCCTATATTGCCTTTCTGTGTTTTCTTGTATATCTCTGAGTATTTTTAAGATTTCTAGTTTAAATTCTCTGTCATTTAGCTCCAAGGCTTCCAATATGTTAAGTCTTTTCTCCATAGATTTTTCCACATCTATTTGTGTTACCTCTCTTTCTTTTGTATCCATAATATTGGATTTCCTCTTTCTTATCGGCATCTGAGGGTGGTCTTATTGATAGCACTAATTAGAATTAATAAAGAGTAAAAAGAAAAAAAAAAAAAAGGGTAAAACACCCCACAAAAAAAAAACAGTAATAATTTATTATTTCCCCCTTTTTTCTTTCTTCTCTTTCCCTCCTCTCCCCTCCTCAGGGAAATATCGTGCCTATAATGGAGGGCCTGATTTGGGGTGAAGAGTTCAAGGGGCAAAAAAAGGGAGTAGGGACCTACTAAATGCAAAAAAAAAAAAAAAAAGGAAGAAAATCTTAGACAAGCATAAGATGATTTGCTTGTAAGTGATGGTCAACTAAGAGATATAATGAGAGGGATAAGAGGGAATCAGAAAAAAGGACCAAAAAAGAATAATAAAGAAGAAAAAATAAAAATAATAAGTAAAAATCTGTTGTATTAAGTGGAGCGAAGACTAAATACACTGGAGACCTTGGGTTGGGAGGACCCAAAATGCCACAAAAATAAACAAACAAGAGAGAAAAAAAATAAAAACAAAAGCAAAAAAAAGAAATAAAACCAAAAAAAAGCCTTGAGTTTCAAATTAACTAATTTGTTCGTGATTGAGGATTATATGGGAGGAAAGTAAAATGAGAAAAGAAAAAACGAATAGAAAGGAAAAAATAAGAAAAAGAGAAAAACGAAGGAAGAAATAAAATAGGAGAAAAAAACAAAATAAAGCAAGACAAAAAAAAACAAAAGAGGAGAGAGTGAGAGTTAAGTGTTTTGGAGTATTATCTTAAAGGAGGGTGAGGATGAAGAAGAAAAATAAAATGCAACACTCATGGGTAGTGTAGTTCAAGAAAGGGGAAGCATAAGATGGGCAGAGAATAGAAGGACCGAGGTGGAGGAAATAAAGGCAAAAAGATAGAAGAAACAAGCAACAACAACAACAACAACAAAAAAAAAATTAGTGGATCAAGTTGTAAAGTCTGTGGGTTTTTCTTGATTTTGAGAGGTTAACTTCTTCCTTTTTCTTTTCTCTCCCTCTTCCTAGTCGGTGACTCTGTACCCCAGGCTCTGCCCCTGTGTCACTCTTAGTTAGGGATTTGCAGTTGATGGGATTCTATGGCAATGTCATATAATTGGCTTTAGTCTTGCTGGAAGTAAAGGCTTGTTGGCGTTTGCAGGGTCCAACGATGAGAGAGTTTGCTTTCCTGGATTCTCTCTCCTAGTCCCCCCTTTCTGAATTAGCAGCCTGGTGATCCAGCTATAAGGCTGCAACTGCTTCTGCCTGGGGAGTAAGAGGCTCAAAGAGCTGGGAAATCCCCACTCTATCCCCACTCAGTACAAGGCTTTGGGAAAGGCTCTGAGAGTCTGGGCCTCCAGTGTAATCAGGCGGGGGTGGGAGTCAATTGTTGTCAAGGTGACTGTTCAGCGCCTATCATTTAGTTGGACCTCTCAACCCAGGCTTTCCACACTTTGTAGCCTGTTTTTGCAGGGAAGAAGAGGCACTAGTCTCTGCTTACGACTAGTGTAGTATAGACCTTATTATCTGCCAAGTCCTTCTTGTTAGCGTTTATCCCTGAATATGGAGGCTCTATCCATCAGAAGTTGCCCCCGCCCCTTTAGCAAGAGGCACTAAAAAATATCACGCCTCTTGTCTTGGATCGCTGAACTGAGAGAGATCTTATCAATTAGAACCGAGGGTGCGCAGATTTTATGGGTTAAGCTAATTTCAGTGATTGGGTCGCAGCTGTGTTTCAGAAGGTATTTTAGGCTGCCTGCGCGCACCCCTCCCCCAACGCTTGATTGTTAGCTTAAATGGCTGGGTGAGGTGCCCCGCCCACGGAGAGAATCTCCCAAGCCTCTCCCGCTCGCCCCGCCGCTGGCGGCTGGACCACACCAGGCACAGGATAATGGAGCCCCCTGGGTGTGCGGGCCAGTAGGGCGCCCTGGGCGCGTGGAATGCTCAAGGCACGCGCGCGAATGGGGCGCTCAGGGCACCGGTGGCCGGCGACCCCCACTCGCAGTGTGCGGGCCGCTGGGAACGTCAGCAGTGCTCAACCGGACCGGGCGCGCGCGCGGCGGCTCGTGGCGGCTGCTCGCGGTGGCGGTTCCGCGGGGGCTCGCGGCAGCTCGCGGTGGCGGTTCGCGGGGGTTCACAGCAGCTCGCGGGCTCGCGGCCCCGAGCGGCGGCTTGCGGTTCCCAAGTATATGGGCTGACTCACCGCGGGCGCACTCCCTGGCGGCTTGAATGAGCGTCGCTGCGGTAGCTTCCTCCACACCCTCGTCTCTCAGATTCAAGTGATAACAGTCCTTTTGCTTTCAGTTTGTGTGGAACTCCAGAATGCTCCGAGGATAAATTTTTCTGTTTCTAGTTGATAAATTTGTTGTGATTTAGGGGAGAGCTGTCGGACGCGCTTCTCACGGCGCCATTTCCGTGACGTCACTCCTCCTTACTCTTTTTTAATGTTCATTTGCGCATAGTATATTCTAAGCATCCATAGTAATGTTCATTCCATCCATGGGTGAAAAAAATTTGATGAAACTATGCTTGTAATATTTATTTATTCATTTCATAGAATTATTATACTTTTGATAAAGTATTACATTTTAATTCCCTTGTGTTTGTTACTTTAGTAAACAAATATATAACGTCAAGAGAAAAAGTGCCAGCCTGACCAGGCAGTGGCGCAGTGGATAGTGTCAGACTGGGACACAGAGGACCCAGGCTCCAAACCCCAAGGTCTCCCGCTTGAGCACAAGCTCATCCGGCTTGAGCACAGGCTTACCAGCTTGAGCCCAAGGTCGCTGGCTTGAGCAAGGGGTCACTCGGTCTGCTGTAGACCCCTGGTCAAGGCACATATGAGAAAGCAATCAATGGACAACTAAGGTGCTGTAACAAATTGATGCTTCTCATTTTTCTCCCTTCCTGTCTGTCTGCCCTTATCTGTTCCTCTATATGTTTCTCTTTCATTCGAGAAAGAGAGAGAGAGAGAGCCAAACAACTGGGGGGGGAGGGGAGTGACAACTTCTATTGTTTTTGTCAGGTATTATTTAATATTTTTTCATTAATATTTCAAAACTCTTTCTTAGAGCATAATCTAGTTTTGTATACCTCTTTTATTGTTCTTATTTAAGTATTAAATGCATGAAATAATAAACTATCTTTCAGTATACGGGTTTTTTATACTTAAAACAGTCATTAGGGCAGAGAACCAGTTGTTAAATTATTTGAATCCCACCACTGATGGACATTCCAGGTTTGATTTTTGGTCAGGGCACACATGAGAAGTGACCATTGCTTCTTCCGCCCCTCACCCTGCCCCACCGCCCATAGCCAGTGGCTTGACTGGTTCCAGCATGGCCCCAGGGGCTGAGGATAGCTGGGTTGATACAACTGTCAGCCTCAGGTGTTAAAAATAGTTCAGTACTCGAGCACTGGCCACAAATGGGGTTGCTGGGTGGATCCTGGTTGGGGCACATGTGGAAATCTGCCTTACTATCTCCCCTCCTCTCACCTATAAAAAAAAAGTGAATTGCTACATGTGTCTGCAAGGTACATGTAACTTGAAGGGCATTTATTTTCATGTACCTATACTTTCCTTCTATTGGCCATTTTTCTGAATCTAAAGTTAAGATCCACAGCCCAACAATAATAAAAATGATTTGAAATTAAAATTTCCCTGAAAAATCCATAGATCCTCACCCCATTCAGCTTAGGCAGCCAGATAAGTAAAGGCTGCAACTATGAACACTGAGCAATTCTTTCCTTACCTTTTTTCTTCCCTTTTTTTCTCTCCTACTATTCTTGTTTTCATGCCCTTCTATTTTTTCTGCATTTCTTTCCCTTCCTAGCACATCGCTGCTTCTGAGGCTGTGGAGAGCCTTCCTAAGCCTGTGCGGTGCTCAGGAAAGCCACAATAAGCCTTCGGCATAGCTAGCAACCAGATCGAGTTTCACTCACTCCGCTCCTTGCTCCTCGTAGCAACCACAGTGCTCCATCACACATAGCTCCTTCCTTCTCTCTCATGGGCACCTCAAACACAAATTACTGAGCAATACTAGAGCACGCCATCACTAAGCCATTCTAATGCATGCTGGGGATGGGCCCGAACAACACTCTTCATGTGATACTCTGCATTAGTCTTGACATCTCTGGTAAGCCACCCATGAGCATCCACAAACAACGAATCCATGGGCTGCCTGTTACCCCCTTGGCTCAGGAGACTCCCTAGTGCAAACTAGGAAGCAGCTTAGCTTGGATAGGGAGGAGAGTTCAGGTTTAGCCACAAAAAACAGCCATCAAGTCAGCTCGCAATTGGACTGAGCCAGAATATACTGGAAAGTGGAGCAGTTCTGGGGTCTGAAGAGCCTACTCACCCTGCTGGACCAGAGCCAGGGCAACAGCAGACTGATGCTCAGTGAAACAGTGCAGGGACTGGCCAGTTTTACTGCCTGGGTTCCTTGGCTGGGCTGAATTTGGGAAATGGGAGGGTGCTTATTCCCAAGGCTGTTTCAATCAAGCTGCAAGTCTTTAATCCTGCTGACATTTTTCTGTGATTAAAATCCCATAAGCAACATCATGTGCCATTTTTATTTTCCAGGGCAGATATATATATATTTAGATTTTATTTATTGATTTTACAGAGAGAGGAGAGAGACGGGGGTGGAGGGATGAGAAATATCAACTCATAGTTGCTTCATTTTAGTTGTTCATTGATTTCCTGTCATGTATGCCTTGACCAAGCAAGACAGGTTTTCGAACTGGCGGCCTCAGCATTCCGGGTTGAGATTCTATCCACTGTGCCACCACAGGTCAGGCTGACCAAAATATCTTAATAAAAACTGAGAGCCATACATGTTGAGTCTGAGATGAAGTCAGGATGAAACCAATGGAAGAAAAAGGCCATAGGACCAGAGGTGTTTAACTTTATGTAAAAATGACATAGAAAAGTACATCCGTGCAGGTCTCAGAACCAAACAGGCTTGGGTGTGTATTGGAATCAACAGGTGGGAAGATGAAAATATGGGTAAATGTGAAAGAGTTCAGTCATTATGGAATTAGGTTGGACTACAAATTCGAGGCCAAGTGCTTTTTATCTAGGTTTGGTGTGACTGATTAAAAAACATAAATAGTAAATTTTCAAGACATGGCTTTTTTATTAAGACTTCACCCTGTCACTTTACATTTAATTTCTTTACATTTTTTATTTGCAAATGCAGCTGTAGCTATGGGATGCTAGCACAATTCTGCAAGCAACTGATACTGTAACAGGCAAACTTCACTTAGTTTTCTGCAAGTTTTTATAATAGTATCTTGATTGTCTGAGATGAGAAAATACAAGCTTTCCTTCCATGCTGTAGACCCTGTGTGTGAGACCCAGAGAGGAGGAAGAAGGCAGCCTCATTTCTGACAAAAAAGTTTCCTTGAGCCCTTATGCCCTACTGTAACCAAAATGTTAAGTATTTAAACACCCACCTCCAACTGCCACTCTTATTGGGAAGCCTTCTCTGTCTGTGAATGGTTTTCTGTATCAAGTCTGAATTTCTCCCAGCATGGCGTGGCTGTTTTACCATCCCATCAGCCAGCCAGGACCTTGCAAAGTGCATCCTTCTCCCTGGCCAGCTGGTCTTTCCCCAGTCCCCCAGTCTGCTGCTGCTGACCCTCTCCAGTGGAACATTCCTCCCCTCCACCCATCATGGTAGGTGGCCACCTCCCACAGAGGCTGGGCACAGTCCATTTAGCTCAATATATGCAACAACCAGTCATGCTAGATTATTAGTCCTATTGTATAGATAAGGAAGTTGAGACTCAGAAAGACTCGGGAACCAGACAAACCTCACAAGATGTGGAATCAGGATCCGAACCCAGGTCTGCTGTATGCCAGACTCTCAGCACTTAATCACTGCCTCTCCTGCCATCTCTCTGGTCTCACTCAGACCTAACTCTGTTTGAAGCTCAGTCTTGTCAGCCAGACCCACATTGTTCCCACCCACAAAACCACAGAGCTGAGCACTGAACTTTTATCTGACTGCTCTGCATGTATGTTTCAATTCCCAACTGACTTTTCAACTCCTCTAGGGCAGAGACTACCTCCCATAAGACCCTTAAACAACACACACACACGAGCTCTCATCTAACTGGTGTACATAACAGTGAGGATCCAGGTATGCCCCCAAGGAGGAGCAGCCACCCCTCCCTGACCCGCTCCCCCAAGAAGAGGAAATAGTAACCTGATGGGAATGGTTTCCAAGACAGTGAGTGGGAACAGTGGGAACTTCCAGGATGCCCTCTTTTATTCCTTCTTTCCTCCACATGGCTTATGTGGTGACATAAGGCAGTCCACTCCCACGGGAGAGAAGGCTGGGCCAACCTGCTCTTCCTCCAAACACATGAGCTTGGGTACTCTTGCTCCCTGTCTCCTGTGCCATCCCATGTATCTGATTATAGGGTAGGTAGATTTTGAAATGTGGGTTTGAGCTAAAGATTGTGAAGAGGCCATTGGGCCTTTACAGTAGGTTGGGTTGGGTGCTCAAGCCTAACCCAGCCCAACCAACTTCTTCATTGAGTCTGAGCTAGCCAATAATAAGTACAATAAATATTAATGTGTTACATTATCCCCACTTGCTGTTGTTTCCTGCATATATTCTTCTCTTGAGGACCTCTAGAGATAGGATTCAGGCCCCTCGCTCCCCTAGCCAAATGCCACTTACTAGTGCCCCCGAGGCTCATGATTTCGCCAACATCCCTGCACGTAGGTTCTTGGTTGTTCACTTTCCTCTCTGAATTCATACAAGTTTTAAAGGCAGACTTTCTAGGAAGATACCTTCTTGGAACTTTATGGTATGCATATGCTTGTGTAAGTGTGTTCTTTGCAAGTCACAGTCAACAAAGCAATATGAAGCATGAGCTTTTGTGCCAGCTTGGGTCCTCTAAGAAGATGCTAAGAGGTCTGAGAAGGTAACTTTATTAGAAAAGATGCCCCAGTGAAAGGAAATAAGGCAGAAGCCAGGAAAGGCTGGGAAAGCCCTAAGACTGTGACACAAGTCGAACCCCAGGTGACAGAGAGAGAAAGAGAAAGTTGGGAAGATGTCTTTGATTTTTCCATAAAGTCAAAGGAAAGTTCAGCAAAGGTGCCAGGGAGTTCTTGAGCAAAGGTGGCTGTCAGAAGCAGAGAGCTGCTCATGGGAAGAGTGGCCTCAGCCCAAAACCAAAGCAATTCTGGGCCCCCAGTCACGCTCTGGAAAGTGAGGGGATGGAAAATGTCTGCTCCTGCCATCACAGCTGCCATGCCTTGTCAATAATTGCTGCCTGCCTTGAATTTTCATTGCAAAACCATTCTCATTTCTTCCTGAGACTTCAATTTCCAAGCAGCAAGAGGAAACACGTCTTTGAGATCAGACATACTTGGAAAGAAAAACGGAAGAACTACAGTTCATTCAGCAAGGAAGGCTTCAAGCTGAGCACATGCAAACTGTTCAGAGCCTGTCAGCTTGGGAGTCTTAGGAAAACTCCAGAGACACTATACCTTCTTCTAACATTTCATACTGTAAAAGCAAAGTGGGTTCTTACATTCCTCATGTCTATGCCTGTCACCTAACAAGTTTTACTATTATTGGAAAAGCGTGACCCAGACCCAGTACACAGGAGCTATATCATATCAGAGGCCTTGATTCTGCAAAGAGGAAGTTGCTGTGATGCAGTCCTTTCATGATGGGAGTCACAGTCAGGATGTTGTAGTCTCCAGAGAATGCTCAAAGAAAACAGACACTATTCTGACTCCTCTGGTGCAGGGACTTGTTAGAGCAGCTAAAGGTTTGCCTATTTGGTTAACTGCATAAATGCCTTTCAGTTAGAGCTATGTAGAGAAAGCTGTTTCCTCAGCAAAATCCATGAGACCCTTACTTCGCTGGCATAATGTTTGGCATAAAGCTCATCTGGTCCTATGTTTAGTCTGGCCAACAGAAACTCATGGAAGTGAAGTGAGCCCTTTCAGTCCAGACCTCCCTTCCAACACACACTCCTCCCTCTTCTCCACTGACTTGTGGGCTGAAAAGAACTAGGACACAACAGAGCATGGTACCTGGGTCCCTAGATGACCACCCTTCTCCCACCTGTATTAGAGCCCGACACAGAGAGAAAAAAATTGCACAATGTAAAGTCATTGAGAATTTAGAGTTATCAGTAATAACAGCTACATTTTTTCACTATTAATAGCACAACATTTTCCCTTAAGAGCCATGAACTGGCCCTGTCTGGTTGGCTCAGTGGTAGAATGCTGGCCCAGTGTGTGAATGTCCCGGATTCAATTCTTGGTCAGGACACACAGGAGAAGTGCCCATTTGCTTCTCTACCCCTCCCCCATGCACTTCTCTGTCTCTCTCTCTTCCCCTCCCGCAGCCAAGATTCAATTGGAGTAAGTTGGCCCTGGGCACTGAAGATGGCCTCAACCTCAGGTACTAAGAAGAGCTTGATTGCTCAGCAGCAGAGCAACACTCCAGATGGGAAGAGTGTCATCCCCTAGTGGGCTTGCCAGGTAGATCCCAGTCAGGGCCCATGTGGGAGTCTATCTCTCTGACTCCCCTCCTCTCACTAAATAAAAAAAATAAAATAATTAAAAAAAGAGCCATGACCTGTTCTAGTCAGACTTTTCTATGCGCTGAGAGCATATGAAACAAGCTAAAAGTCAAAAGATTGCCTTCTTATAAACCAGCTTTATTGAGGTTTAGTTGTTATAGAAAAAATTGGACATAATTAATGTATACAATTTGATAATATGCATTCACTCATGAAACTGTCAGCACAACCAAGGTAACAAATATATCCATCAGCTCTGAAAGTTTCCTCTTGCCCCTTTGTTTTTCTTTTCTTTTGTGGTTAGAACTCATATGGTGATAGCCACCACCCTGCAGATGTTTAGGTGCATGGTACAGTGTTGCTGTCGAGAGAACCAGCGGCTCTCTAGAACTTCTTCATCCGGCAGAACTGAAAGTTTATACATACCGAGGAACAACAACACCCCAGCCCTTCTCACCCCTCCCCCACACCCCTGGAAGCCATCATTCACTCTGTGTTTCTATGAGTTTGACTATTACAAATAACATATAAATGCGATATTGCAGTATTTGTCCTTCTGTGGCTGCCTTATTTTACTTAGCATAATGTCCTCCAGGTTCATCCATGGTAGATGGCAGAATTTCCTTCTTTTTAAAGGCTGAGAAAATATTCCCCTCTGTACATAGGTCACGTTTTCTTTATCCATTCATCTGTTGATGAACAATTAGTTTGTTTCTGTATCTTGCTATTTAAAATAATTTGAGGAATGGGATTTCTTTAACCATCCTCTTCCCAGGAAAGCTGAGCTCCCAGCTATGCAGGGCCATATCTGTGTTCTAGAGTAAAGCACTTCTATAGCTAAAAAGGACTCCTTTACGTGTGCCCTCACCAATTCTTCATCTGGTTTCTGACCAGCACCTTAAACAAATGAAGCTTATGGCTTGCCCAAAACAGATGCATTTCCATTATTTCGTGGAGGTGGATTGATTAGGAAAGAATATTAGGCTGTGGTTAAAGATACTTGATTTGCAATAAATATTTAGGACCTTACTATCTAAAAGTCCACAAGAGTAAACAATAACAAAAACAAGCCAAACAAAAACAAAACCATGAGTCACTAACTGTGTCCCCACTTTGCATAAAGCTCGCCAGAGCACAGTGATCAGTAGACTTAACTTTCGATGCAACCACTCAAATAGAATCACCACTAGTACTTATATTTCCAACATAAGCTCATCTTCACACTGTAAGAATCTTGTTAATCACTGCTCTAATGGGCCCAAAGCAAGAGAAAAACAAATAGAAAATTCCTAACTATAATGTTTATATTTCACTTGCTAAATAAATGACAGCTTCCAGAAGTAAAATTTCTACACGTTTCTGAAAAGAACCACAGACATGGATCATTTACAGCAGAGCCTCCCAGTTGCTGAGTGGTCGCACTCAACATAAATGAGTTACAAGTTCTCAGGAGACTGTCTTCTCCACTCTCTGTGGAACTGATGCTACCAAAGGTCCCAGGCCCACCAGAATAATGTTATCCATTGACACCAGTATGTCACGATTATTGATGTTTTTCTATTATGGCCATGAGGTCAAAAGAATTGAAGAAGCAAGGATCTATATTAGCAACCTATATCCATACTGAACAATCATGACACCTGGGACTGAAGTGGCAGAGACACCAACTTACACAGGCTTGAACGGTAAGGAAATACATTGGTTCATATAACAGACCTCCCAAAGCATCTCTCACTTTGTCCTCACCCTGAGGGTGACTTTGTCCTCAGGTTGCCTTTCCTCGTGGTACCAAAGTAACTACAGATGTTTCCCTCTTCATATCCAGAAAAAGCGGGAGGGGAAGCCATCACTTTTGCAAGCTGGCACTTGAGAGTGAGGACATTTCTTTCACAAAGTCCCTGGTAGACCTGTTTACTAGACTGAATTGAACTCTGTGCCCCTTCCTGAACCAATCCACCGGGCCCAGGGTGTGAGACTACCCCATTTACATCCTCTTAATGCAAAACACCCACAATCACGCAGTCTGTGAAGTGGGATACTGTGGCATTAGCAGCTCTCGCAACCCTGGACCATGATATGCATGAAGTTGTGGGTGTGATGTGATCATCTGCTTATTCCCTAACACATATTTATTTAAACATTACATATTAAAGTTTGGTCTAACACCTAATTGTATCATGTGATACCAGAGACACACACACACCACACTTTGGCACTATGACCTCGAGAGAAGAGAGCAAGAAGTGTGCTGGCGTAAGAGGGTGAGCCATGGACGAACATGGGCTATAGCTGTTACAGGGTCAATGGGTCCCTGAATAGGACTGTAACAGGATTCACTGAGAAATGGTGGCAAATGAGAGCGAAGAGTTGGTGGACTGTGAATGACTGAGTTCTAGGCTGAGGAATTGGGTATCATTGCATAGGTAAATGCAATAATAGGGAGCCTTTTTGAGCTTTCCATCACAAGATGATGAAACAATTGTTTTAATACTATTAAACTGACAGGTCTATAAAAAATGTATTGGAGTGAAAGATCTTTGCAATAACAAGGAAATGAAGGCAGCAGGATTTAAAGTAAGAAGAAGGGAAACGTAGGAGGGGAACACTTCAAAGAACACTGGCGTGAAGAAGCTGGATGTGCAGCATGAAAAGGTGAGCAGTGCGGGGTGACTCCAGATTATTGGGACAGGCTCTTTAACACAGACCCCCACACAGCCCAGAGCCACTGAGTGTGTGTGTTCGGTGGGGGCAGGGATGGACTCGGACTAGGGTTTCTGGCTAACCCACACTCTGGCTCCCTAGCCAGCAGCCTCTCAAGGCTTTCCTAACTCATCACTGCATCTGTTGTGGGAAAACCTGACCTCCAAGGGCGGTGACACCACTGAATGAGTGAGTGGTCACACCAAATCAGCCCTGAATGTCAGACCCCTCATCTACGCTGAGCCTCCTTCTTCCTCATCAGGATCGGGGCTGGACACCTCCCTTCTGACAAAAAACCTGCCCCATTTCTGCCCCTGCCCCTTAGTCATGCCCTTCCTCCCTTTAGAAGTTAGTTCCAGTCCAGACCCTGCACCATAGACCTGGGACAGATCTTCTGTGTAGAGGGCTGTCACAGAGTTCCGTTTCTAGAGCATCAAATCTCCCTGGTGCCTGCTGGGCAGCTTCGTAGGAGCGTGGACAAAAGGAGCAGGTGCTGGCGAGGAGCTGCTGTGGGATCAGTCCCTCATGGCCAGAACAGTGCTGGCGGCCTCCCCACTCACTCTCTGTAGAATTTTTACCAATAATTTCCACCCTGTATTCCGGATTCTGGGGCTACTGTTTCTCACCGCTGCTGGCGGACAGCCACCACGGCCCTCTGGAAACAGCTCCTGGCAGCTGCTCCCAGAGCGGCAGAGATAAAAGGTCCACTGCACGTGGCTGCCTTGCTGCTCCCGCACCTGTGATCCCAGAAGTCAGGAGCATGCGGTTGGCTGCATCTGGAACGAGGGCAGCACAACACCTGCGCTCCCGGGCCAGGTCGTGGGGAACTCAGGCTTCCTGCTATTTTGTCTCTGAGGTGATAAGAAATTGAGAGCTGTCAGGGTAGCCAGGGAGGTCACCTCTTCACAAATGCCTGATCAGCTGGCCAATGCCACTTGGGCAAAATTGAGTGCTGGCTTATAAACATCTTCTTGAGTCTCTCTTTCTCTTTATTTGAGACTATATCCTGAAGCTAGACATTACTGGAAAATGTACAAATATAAATGGTCAGGTCTAACTTTCTGCTTCCCATTCTTTCTGTTATGTTTAGAAAGCAATCCTCAGTGCAAACAGTAGTAGTTCTGGCAATGCAATGCTATTATACGCAGGTGTTTTCTATGTGCCACAGAATACACTAGGCACCTTAACTGTGTTATCTGATTAAATTAACACAGAAGCCCTGTGAATTACACACTATTTTCACTCCTGTTTTACAGATAAGAAAACAGAATTTAACATGTTAAAATGTAATACTGCATAATGTAGCGCAGCAAATAAGGAGCACAGAAAAAAAACAGCAAGTAAAGCCCAGAGGTAGTAGAAGGAAGGAAATAATAAAAATCAGAGCAGAAATAAATGACATAGAGGCTAAAGAAACAATACAGAGGATCAATGAAACCAGGAGCTGGTTCTTTGAAAAGGTAAACAGGATCGATGAACCTTTAACCAGACTCACCAAGAAAAAAAGAAAGAGGACTCAAATAAATAAAATTAGAAATGAGAGTGGAGAAATAACAACTGACACAACAGAAATAGAAAATATTGTAAGAAAATACTATGAAGAACTGTACGCCAAAAAACTAGACAACCTAGATGAAATGGACAAATTCCTTGAAACATATGGTCTTCCAAAAATTAATCTGGAAGGATCAGAAAACCTAAACAGACCAATTACAACAAATGAGAGCGAAACAGTTATCAAAAACTCCCCAAAAAGAAAAGTCCTGGGCCTGATGGCTTCACAAGTGAATTCTACCAAAGATTCAAAGAAGAACAAACGCCTATCCTTCTCAAGCTATTTCAAAAAATTCAAGAGGAGGGAAAACTTCCAAGCTCCTTTTATGAGGCGAGCATAATTCTGATTCCAAAACCAGGCAAAGACAATACAAAGAAAGAAAATTATAGGCCAATATCCCTGATGAATATAGATGCTAAAATTCTCGACAAAATATTAGCAAACCAGATCCAGCAATATATGAAAAAAAATCATATACCATGATCAAGTGGGATTTATTTTGGGGAGGCAAGGCTGGTACAATATTTGCAAATCAATCAATGTGATTCATCACATAAACAAAAGAAAGGAGAAAAACCACATGATAATTTCAATAGATGCAGAAAAAGCATTTGATAAAATCCAGCACCCATTCATGGTCAAAACTCTCAACAAAGTGGGAATACAGGGAACATACCTCAACATAATAAAGGCCATCTATGACAAACCCACAGCCAACATCATACTCAATGGGCAAAAATTAAAAGCAATCCCCTTAAGATCAGGAAAAGGCAGGGGTGCCCCCTTTCACTGCTCTTATTCAACATAGTTCTGGAAGTCCTAGCCACAGCAATCAGACAAGAAAAAAAATAAAAGGCATCCAAATTGGAAAAGAAGAAGTAAAACTATCATTATTTGCAGATGATATGATATTATATATAGAAAACTCTAAAGTCTCAGTAAAAAAACTACTGGTTCTGATAAATGAATTCAGCAAGGTGGCAGGATATAAAATTAATACTCAGAAATCAGAGGCATTTTTATACACTACCAATGAACTGTTAGAATGAGAAATTAAGGAAGCAATCCCCTTCACCATTGCAACCAAAAAAATAAAGTAGCTAGGAATAAATTTAACCAAGGAGATTAAAGACTTGTACTCGGAAAATCATAAAACATTGATAAAAGAAATCAGGGAAGATACAAACAAGTGGAAGCATATACCATGCTCATGGTTAGGAAGAATAAACATCATTAAAATGTCTATATTGCCTGACCTGTGGTGGCGCAGTGGGATAAAGCGTCGACCTGGAACACTGAGGTCGCCGGTTCGAAGCCTTGGGCTTGCCTGGTCAAGGCACATATGGGAGTTGATGCTTCCTGCTCCTCCCCCTTCTCTCTCTCTCTCTGTCTCTCTCTCTCACTCCTCTCTCTCTAAAAAATCAATAAATAAAATATTTAAAAAAAAATGTCTATATTACCCAAAGCAATTTATAAATTCAATGCAATAACAATTAAAATACCAATGACTTACTTCAAAGATATAGAACACATATTCCAAAAATTTATATGGAACCAAAAGAGAACATGAATAGCCTCAGCAATCTTGAAAAGGAAGAATAAAGGGGGAGGAATCACACTTCCGGATATCAAGTTATACTACAAGGCCATTGTACTCAAAACAGCCTGGTACTGGCATAATAACAGGCATATAGATCAATGGAACAGAACAGAGAACCCAGAAATAAACCCACAGCTCTATGGACAACTGATATTTGACAAAGGAAGTAAGAGCATACAATCGAGTAAAGACAGTCTCTTTAACAAATGGTGTTGGGAAAATTGGACAGCTACCTGTAAAAAAAAAGAAACTAGACCACCAACTTACACCATTCACAAAAATAAATTCAAAATGGATAAAACACTTAAATGTAAGCCGTAAAACGATAAGCATCTTAGAAGAAAACATAGGCAGTAAGCTCTCTGACATCTCTCACAGCAATATATTTGCCAATTTATCTCCCCGGGCAAGTGAAATAAAAGACAGGATAAACAAATGAGATTATATCAAACTAAAAAGCTTTTGTGCAGCTAAAGACAATAAGAACAATAAAAAGACAAACTACACAATGGGAGAACATATTTGACAGTAAGTCTGATAAGGGGTTAATAACCAAAATTTATAAAGAACTTGTTTAACTCAATACCAGGAAGACAAACAATCCAATCAAAAAATGGGCAAAAGAAATGAATAGACACTTCTCCAAAGAGGACATACAGATGGCCAATAGACAGATGAAAAACTGCTCAACATCACTAATCATTAGAGAAATGCAAATTAAAACCACAATGAGATATCACCTCACACCAGCCAGAATGGCGCTCATCAACAAAACAACACAGAATAAGTGCTGGCGAGGATGTGGAGAAAAGGGAACCCTCCTGCACAGCTGGTGGGAATGCAGACTGGTGCAGCCACTGTGGAAAACAGTATGGAGATTCCTCAAAAAAATTAAAAATCGAACTGCCTTTTGACCCAGCTATCCAACTTTTAGGAATATACCCCAAGAACACCATAACACTGTCTCAAAAGAAGAAATATACCCCCATGTTTATGGCAGCATTGTTCACAATAGCGAAGATCTGGAAATAGCCCAAGTGTCCATCAGTGGACAAGTGGATTAAAAAGCTTTGGTACATATATACTATGGAATACTACTCAGCCATAAGAAATGATGACATCAGATCATTTACAACAACATGGATGGACCTTGATAACATCATACTGACTGAAATAAGTAAATCAGAAAAAACTAAGAACTTATGATTCCATACATAGGTGGGACATAAAAATGAGACTCAGACATGGACAAGAATGTGGTGGTTACAGGGTGGGGGGGGAGGACAGGGAGGAGGTTGGGGGAGGGGATGGGCACAAATAAAACCAGTTAGAAGGTGACCGAAGACAATTGGACTTTGGGTGATGGGAATGCAGCATAATCAAATGTCAAAATAACCTGGAAATGTTTCCTATGAACATATGTACCCTGATTTATCAATGTCACTCCATTAAAATTAACTTTAAAAAAGAACAAAAAAAAAAATAAGGAGCACAGCCAGGACTGTAACACAGGTTAATCAGGGTCTAGGGCAAGAGCATTTACTGAGCACAGTACTCAGACCATCAGCAGTAACTTAATTCATGATGCTCACCCTGCTTTTGCAATAGTCAAATGTATGGATTTCATGTAGTTAAATCTATTTTGACATACTAAAATGCCTTCTCTTCTCTCCTAAAACTAAAGAGAAAAACTGTCACATACTGTTGATGAAAGTATAAATTGGGACAACCGCTTTAGAAAACCATTGTCATTATTTACTAAAGTTGAAGATTTTTATGTACAATGTGTCAGCAATTCTAGTCCTGGGTACCTGCCCATAAGGATGTGTGCACATATGCATCAGAAGAAATGTACAAGAATGTCCACAGCAGCATTACTTGTAGTAGCCCTAACCAGCAAATAACCCGAAAGAGCTAGCAAGAGAGGATGGACACAGATGTTGGGTATATTCACACAAAACATGGATGCCACTCAGCGATAATAAGACTCCAGTTGCACACAACATGGATAAATGCTGTGTTTGGGAAGCCAGACACAAAACACGTATGTATGATTTGACTTAAAACTTCGAACACAGACAGAACTAAACTATAGTGTTTAGAGAGTCATATTTAGGTGATAAAACTATTAAGTGAAGCTCGGAAGTGATTACCATAAAAGTCAGAAAAATGAGAAGCTGGTCGGAAGTGGTCATAACAGGTAGAGGCCAGGAGAGGCTTCAGGCTCCTGGCAATGCTCTGGGTGTTGGCTTATGAAGGTAGTTACATGTGGCTTGCTTTATAATAATTGGTTAAAGCAAACGTATATTTTGTGCATTTTCTAAATGTGTATATTTTATAGCAGAAATGGCTTAAAAACAAGTTAGGAAAGGAAAAGGCAAAATGCAGCTTTTGCTTTCAAATTCAGGTTAAAATATCTTGATAAGCAGCCCATCTTAGATTTTAATTGAAAGAATCTGTCCTCACTGCAGTCACTTCCACCCTCTTTGCAGATCTGAAGCTCCCCACTCCCACCCCTTTTTAATCATTATTGGTTTTCTTATTAAAGAAATGTTTCCTTGCTCACACTATAGGTGACTGCACACTCAGTGTAACTTCTCTAAGAAGGAACAGACTGATTTTTCTGATCTGCTATTACAGAAGCAGATCTGGGCTTTTTTAGTCACTCAAGGATACCTTTTTAATAAGACGATGGTAACAGCAAGGTTTATTATTTTAATTAACACATTTGTCTGAACTAGAAACATGGGCAACTCTGATCCTAGGAAAGATGCTTGGACAGAACTGGGGATAGGGATGGATGGGCGGAACCACTGGGTCCAGCCCCAGCAGAAAGCAGCTCGGGGACCTCAGGCCAGAACATGCAGAGGGGTGGAGCACAGCTTCTGTGGGTTTTGAAGATCTACATAGGCAGCATATCAAGATACTCTGCTGGATGCCCTTAAACTCTAAATTCTAAAGGACATGGGTTTTAAGCTATGAGAATTCAGGACATGTTGAGGAATTTTTTTTTTTCTTAGTTCAGCAACAGAAAAAAATAAGTGGCGGAAAGCCTTGTCTCATGTTCTGCGAAGCAGCTGGCTCTCTTGGCTGTGATTTGCACTGTCTTCCTGGGTAAGTAATCATCTCCACAGTCATACGTCTGGTCAAACTAAACTTTGTTTTCCTGTTCTCTTCAATGACACATAGGAATGAATGAAACCTTTGCAAAGGTTTATGTGGCCCTCTATGATTACTTATTTCTGTATAATGGCAGTAGCGATAGTAAACACTGACTTACTGTCTTCCAGGCACTTGTTCCAAGCTATTTAGATACAGAATTTCATTTAATCTTCACAATAACTACATAAAGTTGGTTCTATTTTTATTATCTTATTTTATCAAGGAGAAAACTAAGTAAGGCACAAATTAATTTGTCTTATTATGAGCCACATGACAATCCTTTTTGGGAAGATGCAGAGTGCAAATTAAAGTCAATCTGAGTTTTTCTCTTCCCTTTGCTCCTCTAAATCTTATTCATCGTTCAAGACCCACCTAAAATTCTACTTCAGTGAGCACTCAATAGTAGACTTATTTTTCTCTAAATTACATATCTTCTCCAACTGCATATCGTGACACTATTTGTGATCCTGTCTGGGCTTTATCTCCCAGTCTAGATGCTCACTGACTATAAGAGTGATGATGCACACCACTTATACCCCCACCTCCATCTTTTTCTTTTTTAAGATTTTATTTATTCACGTTACAGAGGGGGGAGAGAAAGGGGAGGAGCAGGAAGCATCAACTCCCATATGTGCCTTGACTGGGCAAGCCCAGGGTTTCGAACCGGCGACCTCAGCATTCCAGGTCGACGCTTTATCCACTGCGCCACCACAGGTCAGGCTCTCACCTCCATCTTGCCTCACTTTCCAAATGGTGGTGCTTGAAGACACAAGATATGGACTTTAATTGTTGAATTGAATTAAGTCACCTAATCAAAGTATATTTTTGTTGTTTGCTTAAGTATCAAAAAGAGCAGGACTGTATACATATGTACAAATTTCATGTGAGAGGAATCAAAGAGAGATGTTAACTTTTATTCCATGTGCTTCTGAGTTAGTTGACCTTTGAAGAACACTGGTTTGAACTGTACTGGTCCACTTCTGCGCAGATTTTTTTTGATAACTATACAATGGGCCCTCTATATCCCCAGGTTCCACATCCACAATTCAACCAACGGTGGATCAAAAACAGAATACCACTGATTGAAAACACCATGAATCAGAGGCCAACTATATGCACTGCTTTATGCCATTTTACATAAGGGACATGAGCATCATGGAATTTGGTATCCTAAAGGAATTCTAAAACTGACCCCCATGGATATGAGTGACAAATGCAGTTAAGTTTTAGGGGAGTCAAAAGTTATATGCAAATTTCTGACTGCACAGGAGGCCAGAGCTCCTAACCCCACACTGTTTAAGGGTCAACTGTATTTAGATTTTTAATATACTTTTTTTTTTTTTTTTTTTTTTTTACAGAGACAGAGAGAGAGAGTCAGAGAGAATGATAGGGACAGACAGACAGGAACAGAGAAAGATGAGAAGCATCAATTATTAGTTTTTCGTTGCAACACCTTAGTTGTTCATTGATTGCTTTCTCATATGTGCCTTGACCATGGGGCTACAGCAGACTGAGTAACCCCTTGCTCGAGCCAGTGACCTTGGGTCCAAGCTGGTGAGCTTTGCTCAAACCAGATGAGCCCGCACTCAAGCTGGCGACCTTGGGGTCTTGAACCTGGGTCCTCCACATCCCAATCCGACGTTCTATCCACTGCACCATGACCTGGTCAGGCTGTATTTAGATTTTTACAGCAAGAAATTTACTTATAAAACTCAAAATTAGTTTTAACCTTGAACTTAAAGTTCCTGGCAAGAAGAGGGGTGCAGTGAGTTGAAGGGTGTGAACCAGAAGTAGAAATGCTGATGCCCAGTGTTGGTTCTACCTTGGATGAGTCTTAAAAGCTTTGCTGGGCTGAAGAGAAGGAACTAAGCAAAGAGACCATAAAGTCGTGTTCCTTCTCCTTGATTTTAAGCCTAAGAATATAGTTCTCAAAATTTTCATCATTTAGTTATATACGTCTTAGGTAACATAATATGTATACTTTAATTTAGTACATTTTAGGCTTTTTGTATTTGTTGTCAATATTCACTGTGAACATGTGTGTCTTTGTGTTTGTGTGTGAGTGTGTGTTTCCTTAGACACACATAGAAAGAAATAAGCTTTGTCAGGACCTGAGAGTATATTTGTTACTGAAATTTAGGTCCCAACATTTTGCTCTGAGTTTTTCTGACAATCAAAACCAAAATGTAAATATATTAAGTCATAATTGTTTAGAATTGTTTCCATTGAAAGGGTATTAACACAGCATTTGCTTCTTACACAGGAACTGCTTCTATAAGATGTGCTATTCCAATTTGCACTCTTTCCTGGCCAAATGCTTAAGCTTGCTTAAATGGGAAACAGTCCTTTACTACATTGAAGTATGTTCCCTCTATTCCTACTTGTTGAGTTTTTAACATAGATGGGTGCTGGATTTTATCCAACACTTTTTATGCATCTATTGATATGATCATGTGATTTTTATCCTTCATTTTGGGTTCTTTTGGTGTATCATATTTATGGATTTGCGTATAGTGTACCAATACAGAATTTTACACTTGAAACCTATATAATTTTATTAACCAATGTTACCCCAATAAATTCAATTAAAAATAAATTATGAAACTTCATCATCCACCCTCCAACTCAGGTTTGAGTCTATAACATGCATTAGTGCACGGAAAACCAGAGCCATTGTAGACATTTTGAATCCATGAAAAACTGGTATCCACACAGCACTTGTTTGTATTTTATCCATGAAAGGCCATCCAACAACTTATATAAGAGAATATGTGAATGTATGTGTATATAATATAATTATTTCAAAATCAGCATGCTTTTTATATTAACTTTTAAAATCTGTTTGCATAGAAAGTCTTTTCCAGCTCAGCTCTTCAGAGGGTCTTGGTAGGCCGAAGTGACGAGGGACATGATCTCTGCAATATCTCATTTTGTTATCTCTTATTATTACATGGTGGCCCAGAGCTTGGCATGAATAAAGCTGTCTTGTCATCAAAATGCATTCATTCATTTAACAAGTTCCTGAAAATAATGGAACGGTTGCTAAGCAATGGAGAAATTATACATTCCCAGGGATCTGTACAGATTCTAAAAGCAAAAGTAGTTCTGGGAACTGGCATTAGTGTCTCTGGAGCCCAACTAAACAGAAAATGAAGTCAACGACCTGCTTTCCCTAATAGTCAAGAGACAGTATCCTTTCATTTTCCTTCTTTCTTGCCAGGTTTCCTAAGTAACAATATAGGCAGAAAATTTCCTGTTAGTGAACTGTGTCCATTTATGGATTACAGATAGCTGGTGAATTTGTAGCATATTTATTTTAAAAGAAGTGTGGCATGAGAGAATGTATTATTTTATTTATTTATTTATTTATTTATTTAGGTGACAGAGACAGAGTCAGAGAGAGAGTCAGAAAGAGGGACAAATAGGGACAGACAGACAGGAAGGGAGAAAGATGAAAAGCATCAATTCTTCATTGCGGCACCTTAGTTTCTCATTGATTGCTTTCCCATATGTGCTTGACTGGTGGGCTACAGCAGACCAAATGACCCCTTGATTAAGCCAGTGACCTTGGGCTCAAGCTGGTGAGCCCTGCTCAAACCAGATGAGCCTGTACTCAAGCTGGCGACCTCAGGGTTTCAAACCTGGGTCCTCCAGGTCCCAGTCCGATGCTCTATCCACTGCGCCACCACCTGCTCAGGCAAGAATGTATTATTTTTATTAAGTAGTAATTTACCTTAGATAGATTCATTGTATTTTAATTGCTGAAATACCTGCTTAATGCAGAAAACTTATATAAGAAACAGACACATTTAAAAAATACAAAGTTAAATTTTTAGAAATAAATAAATATCAATAATCCAACCCTTCTCAAATAGTTACTGGTAATATTTTATGATGTATTTATCTGTCACTTGTATAGGCATATATAAAGTTAATATCTATTATTATTTAATGTAATATACACATACATACACACTCATTCTAAATGCTATAGATAGAGCATTCTTTTTAAAATAATTGTTTAGGTTGTTCCTAGTTGTTCACTACCATGAATAACTCAATTATCCTATCCAAATATTTTTAAAAGTAAGTCCTTTTAGAGAAGCACCTTTGGAATGGCAGTGACAGCTTGGGCACAGAGCTTTTCCTGTTGAGCAAACTCTGAGTCAGGCCAAATAAAGACAAATGCTGTGATGGGCGACTTTCCAAGGAGCTGCCTGACATGTGAACGGTGACAATCTCTGGAGATGGACTTTTTGGAGAGCTCCAGCCCATTTTGCTCCCTCCAGTGGCTGCTAGGCTGCTGGTTTGTCAACATCTGTGCTAGGTGACTGCTGCTTTTCAAGGTTCCGGTAGGTATCAGGACCGAGGGACGGGAAAAGTGCAACGTAAATTCCACAAAGCGCGCTGTTCTTACTGAGATTCAGCCATTTTTCTTAAAATGACTCTCACTGTACTGCTCTAAGTGTGTGATTAATTTCCAGAATTCTCCAAAGAAACAGAGCAATAAGACAGATGTAGCTACACATGAGGAGATTTATTACAGGAATTGATTCACGTGATTATGGAAGCCGAGAAGTGCTATAATCTACCTCTAGAAGCAAGAGAACCAGGAAGGCTAGTAGGGTAATTCAGTCAGAGTTTGAAGGTTTCAGAACCAGGGGAGCCAATGTTGTAAGATTGAATCCAAAGGCCCACGAACTGGGCGGTGGAGGGGAAGGGGGTCAACGGTGTCTCAGTCTGAGTCCAAATGGCTCAAGAACTAGAAGTACCATGTCCAAGGGCAGGAGGAGACGGATATCCCGGCTCAAGCATATGAAGCAAATTCATCCTTTCTCTCCTATTTTGTTTATTCAGTCTCTCAGGAGACTGGATGATGCCCACTGGCACTGACGAGGATAATCTTCTTTACACAGTCTACCTATTCAAATGCCAACCTCGTCCAAAAACACCCTCATAGATATACCCAGAAATAATGTTTATCATCTACCTGGACATCCCTTAGCCCAGTCAAGTTGACACATAAAATTAACAATCACAGTTGGCTTAACATCTGAGAATCATTCAATTTATTATATCACTAATAAAGGACAAAAACTACATGGTCATATCAATACAGGCAGAAAACACATGTGACAAAATCAAGTATCCTTTAATTATAAATTCTCAGAAAACTAAAAATTTAAGAAAGTTTCCTGAACCTGCTAATGGATATCTACAAATAACCACAACTAACACTATAATTAATGTGAAAAGACTGAATGCTTTTCTGCTAAGATCAAGAATAAGTCCAGGACCCTGGTTGATTAGCTCTGTTAGTTAAGAGCTTTGTCCTGGTAAGTCAAGGTTGCGGGTTCAATCCCTGGTTAGGGCAACATACAATAATCAATCATAAATAAGTGGAATCAATCTTTCTCTCTCTTCCCCCTTTCTTTCCTTTCTTTAGTAAATCAATAAATCAATAAGTAAATTTTAAAAATAAGCCAAGGAGATCTATGTTTGTTCTCATCACTTCTTCTTATAATTATCCTGGAGGTTCTGCCCAGGGTAATTAGGCAAGAAAAAGAAACAAAATGTCTCCAATTGGAAAGGAAGGAGTAAAACTTTCTCTAGTCAGAAAGACATAATCTTATCAATAAAAAAATCCTAAAAAATTCACACACACATACAAAATTATATATATAATAAAACCTTAGACACTATTGTAGCTAATAAACAAATTTGACAAGGTTGTAGGATGTATACAAAAATCAGTATTTTTCCCCACACAAGCAATGAACAAAGAAAAAGTAAAATTACAGAAACAATTCCATTTACCATACCATCAAAAAGAATAAAATATTTAGAAATAAATTTAACAAAAGAAGTGAAATTGAAAACCACAAAACATTGGCAAAATAAATTAAGAAGACCTAAAGATAAGAAAAGACATGTCATGATCATGCATTAGAAAACTTAAAATTGTTAAAATGACAATACTTTCCAAATTGATTTTCAAATTCATTGTTCATTCCTAACCAAATCTCAGCTGGTATTTTTGCTGACTGACAAACCTATCCTAAAATTCAAGGGAAACACAGAGACACCAAGTAGCCAACAATTAAAAAAAAAAAAAGTAAAGTTGGAGAAAGCACACTTCCCAGTTTAAAACTGGTTTACAATAGTCAAGAGAGTATGATATTAATATAAGGATAAACATGTAGCTCAAAGGAAGAGAATTAAGAGGCCAGGAATAAACCTTTATATTAGAGTTAATTGACTTTTACAAGGTTACCAAGATCATTCAATGGAGAAAAGAAGTCTTTTACAACTGGTGCTGGAACAAGTGGATATATACATGCAATAAATAAATAAATAAATAAATAAATAAATAAATAAATAAAATGATGTTGAACTGGTTCCTCACACCACATACAGAAATTAATTCAAAAAAGAATGAGAGACCTCGCTGTAAAACTAAAAATCTTAGAAAAAAGAGACTCATATTCAGGACATATAAAGAACTCTTACAGCTCAACAATAAAAAGACAAATAACCCAATTTTTAAATAGAAAAAGAATCTAAATAGCATTTTACCAAAGAAGATATACAAATGCTCAATAAATATATAAAAAGATGCTCAACACCATTAGCCAACAGGGAAATGCAAATTAAAAGCACAATTAAATACCACTTTAGACTTGGACTCACTAATGTGGTTACATCAGAAAAACAGATAATGACATGTTTGGAAGAAGTTAGAAAAATTACAATTCTCACAAACTTCTGGCAGGAATGGAAAATGGTGTAATCATTTTGGCAAACATCCTGGAAATTTCTCAAAGATTAAACTCCATAGTTACAAAACCAAAGTATATAAATGAAAACATATGTGCACACAAAAACAGGTACAGAAATGTTCTCAGCAGCATTATTCATTATAGCCAAAGGGTGGAATCATTTAAAATGTCCATCATCTTGATGAACAAATAACTATAATGTGATATATCCACACAATAGAATATTATGCAGGCACGAAAAAGAATGAAGTGCTGATACAAGCTACATATGGATGAACCTTGCAAATATACTACGTGAAAGAATCCAGGGCACATATTTTTTTTTATTATTATTATTCATTTTAAAGAGGAGAGGGAGAGACAGAGGGAGAGAGAGAGAGGAGAGAGAGAAGGGGGGAGGAGCTGGAAGCATCAACTCCCATATGTGCCTTGACCAGGCAAGCCCAGGGTTTCGAACCGGCCACCTCAGCATTTCCAGGTCGATGCTTTATCCACTGCGCCACCACAGGTCAGGCCAAGGGCACATATTGTATGATTGTACTTATTTGAAATGTCCAGAATAGGAACAACCATAGAGAAAAAATATATGTTCATTGTTGCCAGGAGCCAGGGGAAAGAGGAAATGACTACAGAATTTTTTTTTGGAGATGATGAAAATATTCTAAAAGTAGATAATACTGATAGTTACAAACTGTGAATATACGAAAACCCAATGAAAGTGTAAGATTTATAGTATGTGAAATATATTTCAATAAACCTGTTAAAGAAAACAAATGCATGAACTTGAACTTAAAAATCAGAATATATAAAAACATAAACAATAAAAATTCCCTGTATCACTCTAAACTTGTATTACCCCCCATCCCCTTCCCAGAGGCACATTCACCACTTTGTGTGTGTCATTCACAGAGTCTCTGTACTTCCAAGCATATATAATGGTATAGGTACATTTCTGAACACATTCTTTGTTATTCTATAAGCCAAATTTCTAAAAGAATTGTTGGATCAATATTATTGTACATTTTAAATTATCTATATGCCTATTTTAATATTTTAATTAATATTTAATATTTTTATAATATTTGCAAATATGCCACGTGAAAGAATCCAGAGCACATATTGTATGATTGTACTTATTTGAAATGTCCAGAATAGGCACATCCATAGAGAAAGAAAATATATTCACTGTTGCCAGGAGCCAGGGGAAAGAGGAAATGGGGGAAGAGCCTATATTAATATAGCCTATATTGATATATAGCCAAACTATTTTACAGAAATATTATATCAACTTCCTTTAATGTTAGCCATATTTGAGAGTTCACATTTCCTTATGCCTTTTATAGTCCTAAATATCATCATTCATTTTAATATTTGGCAGTCTTATATGTGAAATACTTAAATATTTTAATCTTCATTTCTCTATGCAAGTTTAGGGATTCCCTGGTCATGCTATTGCCTATTTTTCTTTTGGGGTGATTGCTGTTTTCAGATTGATTATTTCATTTACAAAATTTTAAAAATACAGAATAATGCAAAGAATAATAAACATCCATGTATCTGCCACTCAGAAACAAATATGCTAACATTTTTATCATATTTGCTTCATGTTTTATACACAAAACTCTAAAAATAAAGTTGATACCTTCCTGTTCTCCACCACACTACATTCCCATTCTCACTCCCTGGAGCTAACTCCTATCATAAATTTGGTAGGTATTCAGGTTATTTTATACTTTAATAATATGCCTTTATTAACAATATATAATATTTCTACATGAAACATATTATTCTGTATATAGCATTTGGCAACTTTTTTTAAACCCAATACTGTTTTTGAGATCTATCTATATTGATAAAATAGTTCTATTTCTTCTCTTTTTTTTACTACATCATAGTATGTCATCTTATTTATAAACAAAAGTTAATTTCTTTTTTCTTCTACTAAAGGACATTTAGATTGCTATCAGTTTTTTGCTGAAAGAAATTAATCTGTAAATGAATAGATCTTCCTTTGGGTCTCCTATAGCTCATGTGTAAGGATTTCTCCACAATATATTCTTGGGAGCAAAGTGGCTGGCTTACAGGCTTTACTAATCTTCGATTTTAGTAGCTATGGCCAAACTGCTTGTACAAATTCACACTCTCATTGGGATGAGCAGAGCCCCAGCCTTATAGAATCTGCATTCTGCTGGGAGTCGGGGTAGAAAGGGAAGATGGAGGAGAAAAGGAAAATGGGGAAGGAAGGGAAAATGAGGGAGGAAGGGGAAATGGGGAAGGAAAGGAAAATGGGGGAGGAAGGAAAGATGGAGGAGAAAAGGAAAATGGGGAAGGAAGGAAAGATGGAGGAGAAAAGGAAAATGGGGGAGGGAGGAAAGATGGAGGAGAAAAGGAAAATGGGGGAGGAAGGAAAGATGGAGGAGAAAAGGAAAATGGGGGAGGAAGGAAAATGGGGGAGGAAGGGAAAATGAGGAAGGAAGGGAAAATGAGGGAGGAAGGGAAAATGAGGAAGGAAGGGAAAATGAGAGAAGAAGGGAAAATGAGGAAGGAAAGGGAAGATGGAGGAGGAAGGGAAGGTAGAGGAGGAAGGGAAGATGGGGGAGGAAGGAAACTCATGAAGTCCCAACTCTGCACATCCTTGACCACTCCTGGCATTGTCAGACTTTTTAAGCATCTCATTATTGTTTTAGTTCACTTCTTTTCATTACCAGTAAGACTGAGGATCTTCTCATGTGTTTACCAGTTAATTTTATTGATTTAAAATGTAACTCCCATTTTAAAATATATATCTTTATGACCTGGCATCATCCTAAATGAGCCAGACAAATGGATTCAACTGCAGAAAAAATACTTTGCAATAGGCATATGAAGTCATCTGATCATAAAAACAAAAAGTGATATTATTTTTGTCTTTTGAAATAATATTATCTGGTAAAAATGAAGAACCAAAGTTTCTGATTAAGAAGAAAACTTAGAAAATTGATTTCTAAAGAGAGTAGCTGACACTTTTGGTTCCTTTTTGATTGAGAGGAAATGTTTTAAATCAAAGAAATCAGACTACTCACTTCTGAAAATGTCATTCCAAAGGATGTTCTATCTTGAAAATGCATGAATTGTTTAAAATTGGGGCAGGTCAGGCAAGAGTTACATGGATAGATGGGGCTGCCTAGGACACAGTCTAGATGGAAGGAGCATTATTGAGTGGTCCTGGTCCTCACATCTCCGAAAGGACGTGGAGACAAGGATTTCCAAATAAAATCTCTCAAATTCAAGTTAAGCCTCAAAAAAATTTCCTCATTAGAACACTGGTCAGAATTCTGCCCAAAGCCACTTAACTAGCATTCAGAAAGGATCTTTAATTTCAATCTATTTTAAATAAATGGGCTAATAAATTAGTGGGACTTAGTGCATAGCCCAGGATCCTATTCATGTTTTATCAACTGTGACTGCATCATGATTTATTAGAATTTTTCATGACAGTATTAAACTGATGGATTATAGCAATTATAAAAGTGGTCACAAAACATAGCAGAATGTTTTAAAATAAATATTTGAAGGATTTTTCAATGTGGCTTCCTCCTGTCTGGCTATGACATTCTCATTGGGAGATAATACATACCCCTGCAGTTTTTAAGATTAGACTCACATTAGGGCTATAGTACAATTTCCTTAGTCTATAAATATTTCTATTGGACACTTACATGGGGCTATTCCTTTATAAAATAATAAGTGCTATTTAAATGTCCTCAATCACCAGGTCCAGACCTTTGAGGGCATTATTTTCCACTTCTTCTTGCTTAAAGATTGCTCACCAGAAGCTCTGCTAACACTTCATCTCTTCACCCTATTCTGCCAATTGCCTGTTTGAAATGCTGAACTCTACGAGGACTGCACTCACTTCTGCTGCTATTCCACAGCTGCTGCTACCAATAGTCAAGGACATGTTCACAGTGAAGGCAGTCAAACTCCCTGCTAGGTGCCTCTGGGATCCTGCTGAAGGCTGTTGGAACCACCCAGGTATTCTTAGATCCCCTTATTGGCTCTGAGGACCCATTCTCAGTGTCTGTACTGTTTGCTTCTGTGGCTCCCACAGTCTGGAAACCTTCAGTCAGAGAACTACCTGTTGGCTATTAGAGCTGCTTCAACCAGATACTAAGAGCCTAACACCCACAGAGGTAACATGCTCCTGGAGCAACCCTTAATCAGTGACCAGCTAGTTCAAGAGGATGAAATCCCAGCTCACAACAGAGAAGACTCTCCTCCAGATGTCCTGGGGGTCAGGCAAGTCTGCGATTAACCTAGAAGTGCCCCCTTGCTCGGAGAAAGAAACAGGATAAAAGGTCAGTAAGGTAATGACAGCCTAGTTGGTAAGGATTATAGACCACATGGATAATCCCTTACCTTATATTCTAAATGTATTAGAAAGCCACTAATAATAAGTTTTAAGGATGGGAATAGTGTGGTTTACATTTTAGAACAATCATTCAGACAGCTGGATGGAGACTGCTTTGTATACAGCAAAACGGAAGCTTGGGACCCAGTTAGAGGCTCTCTGTGCTGACTGAGCCACCTGCACTGAGTGGGGACACTTTAGCACATGAGCACAGCTATGAGAACCTACAGCATCTGTAACATAGAGGTGCTGCCATGGGGTGGGGGTGGGGGTCCAAGAAAGTTGGGTTTCCAGATAAAACATAGGACACCCAGTTAAATTTGAATTTCAGATCAATAGCAAATAGTTTTTTGGTGTAAGTATGTCCCAAATATGGAAAAAAAATGGCATGAGACATTCTTATACTAAAAAGTAGGCATTACTTGTCTGAAATTCAAACTTAACTGGCCACCTTGTTGTTGCTGCTGCCTTTCTCATGTCTAGCACCCGACAAGTACAGGTTTCTAAACAACGAGGCTGAAAACTGGTTGTTGCAGAACACTCCCAGGAAGTATGGTAAATAGTATTGTCGTAGCTGTGTATGGCGTCAGATAGGTGAGAAACTTATCGCGATGATCACTTAGTAAGTTCTGCAATGTCTAATCACTGGGGTGTACACCTGAAACTAACATAATAATGTATGCCAACTGTAATGTATGACAAATAAAAATGAACTAAAAAAATGACAAAAAGAAAAGTAGAATAAAACACTGTATATCAAGTATGTTGATTATCCAAAAACATATGGAAAAAAAATGATGCTAAAATCTTAACAGTGGTCACTTTTGGCTAAGTGGATAATGGGTAATTTACATTCTCTTCTGTATTTTCCACAACTGTCATGCATTCCCTTAAAATAAGAGAAATGTCTAATTAAAACGTTTTAAAACTCCTAATAGGCTCCTTGGGGAAGTTTAAATCAGGGTTTTGAGTGGCAGTAGCAGGAGGTAAAACCCAGATGATGAAACAGAACTTTCACATAATCTAATAAAATATCAATGCACATATAAATAAATAAACAAACAAACAGGTTGATTAGCTATCAAAAAAACAGTTGGAATATCCATACCCTTTACCACAGTGGCTGCACCAATCTGCAGCTTCCAGCAATGCCCAAGGGCTCCTTTTGCTCTGCTTTCTTGCTAATGCATGTTATTCATTGGCTTTCTATAACAGCTATTCTAACTGGTACAGTCACTATGGAAAAGAGTATAGAAATTGCCTATAAAACTAAAAATAGACCTACTATATGACCCAGGAATTCCACTTCTGGCTATTTATCCGAAGAAAACAAAAACACTAATTCAAAAAGATATTTATGTTCATTGCAGCATTGCTTACAATAGCTGAGAAAGGAAAGTAACCTAGGTGTCCATGAACAGATGAATGGGTAGAGCTGTGGTACACATACACACAGTGGAAATATCTACACAGCAGTTAATAAGGGATGAAATCTTGCCACTTATGACAACATGGATAGACCTATATGCTAAGTGCAATAAGTCAGACAGAGAAAGAAAAATAATAAATGGTTTCACTTATATGTGGAATCTAAAAAAACAAAACAAAACACAGACATAGAAATGGAGACCAAAGGGATAGTTACCAGCAGGGGATGAGGGGATGAGGGGATGAGGAGATGAGGGGAAAGGTGAAGAATAGAGTCAACAGTATTGTGATGAGTTTGCACAATGACAAATGGTTGCTAGAATTAGTGAGGTGATCACAATGTCAGGTATAAAAATGTCAAATCACTATACTGTACAACTGAAATTAAAATAATATTGTGTGCCAACCATAGTCAAATTTTTAAAAACATAAAAAATTAGTTGAAATGTGCAGAAATATTATAAATCTCAGTATTACTTGTGTGTGGGTCTGTAGGCTAAAGTTAAAATAAAAGCATCATGTCACTAAAGCTAGAGGTAATTTATAATTATTCACATGCCAGGTTCATGTGTTAACACTCATACTGCTTTATGGGAAGATTTAGACTACTGAATGGGGAAAAAAATCCCAAATGATCCAGGTTCTTCACCATCTAAATATGTCCGTACCTTGACTTTCTATGCAATAGAAAGTTTTATCAGTCATTCCTTCTGCCACAAAACTGGGTTCAGCTAAAAATAAGGGTAGTACTTTAAAGGCACAAGTGTGAGACAATCCAGCAGTAGACTGAGTTGCACACTGCCTTGACTGCCAGTGTGCATGGACCTTAGATTGTGCCAAGAATGCCCCGGGGTCCTGAGAACAAGCTCCGCCCTTCGACAGAGCTCACTGGGCCTCCTGTGACAGAGCTTGGGCTCTGGAGTCGGCCAAACACAGCTATGAAAAGTTATGGCCACTGAGAATCTATATGAACATAAGTTAAGCTTAGTTTTCTCATTTGGGAAAAAAAATAGATATTTGCTAATATGTGGATTAGATGAGATACTGTATGAGAAAACATTTAGCATAGTGCTAGATTTATAGCAAAAACTCAAAAACTATCAGTTACTGTAACTATTACTAGACATTAGATTTCACAGTATGAGGATCTTCCCTGATGTATCACTTTAAATTCTAAATGTTCATATACATCCCTTAGGGGGCATTCCCCAGAAGCCGGTCCAACAAGAAGCATTTGTGTGATGGGATTTGACAGTAAATGTTCTCAGGGAAGTGGAAATGGGCAGGCCTGGGGCCCACAGGAGAGCTGCAAAAATGGGACAGGTCACATCACAGACCCATCCCTCTCAGGGCACGAGGGCTGCACAGTCACAGTCATTGGTTAAGATCCACACGCACGCATGTGTCTACAGGTCCCTGCAGGGAAAGTGAGTTCAGACAACAAGAGGGCAGACGTTCCACTAAGAGATTCGAGTGCCGCCTGTTCGGAGTGAAGATGCAGTGGGAACCAGTGTACACAGAAACGGTAAAGGGATCTACAGAGACCTGGGAGAAGGGCTGAGAGTACCCCCTTTCATTCAGCCTGAAGCAAAATCCCTATATGCAAGAAGTATTGCAATAGAAAGATCTGTGGTTCTCATTCATTTTAGTCTGACTTTTCAGTCTGACTACTGAAAAGAAGATGGGGAAGCACAGATATTTTCTGGGATATAAGCTGTGGAGAACTATTTGCAAACTTTGCTTAATAAACAGTGGATATTAATATCTAAGTAATAATGCAAATATCATTTTTTATTAGGTGAGAGGAGGGAAGATAGCAAGGCAAGCTCCCACATGCACCCTGACCAGAATCCACCCAGCAACCCCATCAGGGGCCGATGCTCAAGTACTGAGCTATTTTTTTAGCATCTGAGGCTGATGCACTCAACAGAGGTATCCTCAGCACCCAGGGCCATGCTCGAACCAATCAGAACTACTAGCTGTGGGAGGAGAAGAGAGAGAAAAGGGGGAGAGGGAGGGAAGAAGATGCAGATGGTTGCTTCTCCTGTGTGCCCTGACTAAGAATCGAATCTAGGACATACATATGCCAGGCTGATACTCTATCCACTGAGCCACAGGCCAGGGCCAATGCATACATCTTTAGTGTTTATCAACCATGAGTCCAGGATGGTTGACTAACATGATTTCCCCTTTTACTCTAGAAAACCATCTTTTTATTGATATCCCTAAAAATGATGACTTCAATAAGAGAAAGGTAAACACATCAATAGAATAAAAAACAAAACACACAAATAGACAATTTATAAAAGAAAAAATAAAAAGACAATAAACATAAAGTCATTGTTGACACTCATTAGTAACCAAAGAGATTTAAATGAGATACTAGTTTTCACTTATTAGAATTAGTAAGTATTTTTAAAGTAATAATACTTAAACTTGCCAAGAATGTAGGGAAAATGAGCACTCTTACACAATATTATTGTAATGTAAGCTGATATAATTTTCTTAAGAAACAATCTGACAAGATATATCAAAATACATAAATATGCAGATCCTCTGACAAAGCAATTAAACTTGAAGCAGTTTTTACTTAGGAAATAATCAATGTGTATAAAAATTAGCTTCAATGCAACTTCTATGTAAAATTAGCAATACTAATACAAATGTTTACTGATAAGGGTTCATTTAAATGAACAGGGATATGTAGCCATTTCCAAATGTTGTAAAAATATATTTCTCAACAGAGGAAGTTTCAAACCAAAGTATCATTAAACCAAAGAAAAATAATATTGTAAAAACCTGAATTGTGTGATACAATCTAAACATAGAAACAATTCTGAAAGGCTATAGATTAAATGTTAATAACAGTTATCATTAGGTATGGAAGATGGCATTTAATTTCTTCTTTCTGCTTATCTGTAGTTTTCTAATTTTTCTAAAGTAAACATGTATGACTTGAGTAATTAAAAGTGTTATAAAATAACAAGAAATTTCCTCTCTGTACTTAGTTAAAAATGAAGCACTCTCAGAGATTGGGCAGCAATACATCTTTTTCCATTGGGTTAATTTCCTGTTCCATTAAGCCATGTGTATGTAATAAACAATCTGCCATTATTTCAACTGGTTGGAGCCAAATGCTTCACAACAAACATGGCAATGAAAGCATCCATCCCCAGCTTTGACCTTGGCCAGCAAACCATGACCTTAAGCCTAAATCCATCCTGCTTTATGTTTAGAAAAAAGTCATCAGTCATGTCAAGAATCTGTGTGAGCTAAACTAGCCCCTGAAAAGGCATCCCTTCCTAGTTGCTATTGCTTCACTGAATTGAGAATGTTATTAATGACTTCATTGGGGAAACTTAGCAAAATGCCATGTCTGTCATGCTCAAGAAATGTTTGGACTGGAACTTAATGACCTTCATTTTAGGAGTGACAGAACCAAATTTGAAAATATTTTGTATGTACCATCAGGATGCCATCATGTAGTCATATTAGTAATGGTTTTTCTTTTTTTAAATTCAACAATTATAAGGCAGCTCCTGACTGACAAACTCCTGTCTTTGCTACTGCTCTCCAACTTATAGCTACTTAGTCCAAACATATTAGGGCTTCAGAAAAGCTGTAGGTTGAGCAGCAAAGGAAAAAACAAGGCCATGAGAACCAGAAAGAGCCCTAGGGCATATGCCATGGCAGAGTCCGAATGGTCCACATAATCATCTCCTAGCCAAAAGTCTCCATCTTTCCACCCCTACCACCAGCCACACAGAGTGGACACTTAATCCTGGAAGAGTCTTCTCTCTCTCTGTTATCTATCTCTTTAAAAAAAAAAAGTGACCATCATCAAGTTTCCAGCCAGGATCTTTGTATACTTTACATCTAGAATAGCCTGATCAGGCAGTGGTGCAGTGGATAGAGCATCAGACTGGGATGCGGAGGACCCAGGTTCAAAACCCCGAGGGCACCAGCTTGAGTGCGGGTTCATTCGGTTTGAGCAAGGCTCACCAGCTTGAGCCCAAGGTCACTAGTTTGAGCAAGGGGTCACCCGCTCTGCTGGAGCCCCCTGGTCAAGGCACATATGAGAAAGCGATCAATGAACAACTAAAGTGACACAACGAAGAATTGATGCTTCTCATCTCTCTCCCTTCCTGTCTGTCCCTATCTGTCCCTCTCCCTGATTCTCTCTCTGTCTCTGTAATAAAACAAACAGACAAACAAACAAAAAAGTGACCATCATCAATCTCCCAGCCAGGATCTTTGTATACTTTACATCTAGAATGGATCAGAGCTGTATTTTGCCCACTGCCTTAGGTAGTGGATTCCAAAATCAATTTCATCTCAAGCTTATATGTAAATACATAAATTTCTTTAAAGAGTGTTTTGTTTACCTAACAAAACGAAATGGTATCTATTTAAGAAAACTTGTATCCGTATCCCTCCATATTGGCTTCACTAACAAATCCCATCATAGAAACACTTCTGCAAATGGGACATTGCATTTTAGTCCCGCTTTTCTTTCTTGTTTTTTTTTTTTTTGTTCTCTTTTTTCCCTCTTTTTTTTTTTTCTTTTTCTTCTTTTCTTTTTTGGGTCCCCTTTCCATTCCAATAACCTGCAAGGGTAACATTCCAATAGCATATTGTCTATATATAGGTGGCTAAAAATGATTTTTGAGGTTTTTGTGATCAATTTCCAGATGGAAAAGCACAACAGAGGCAGACTGTGTCACCATCCGCAGTGCAACCCAACTGTTACCGTGCCAGAAATCCAGGTTGGCAGTGTGTACACACTCAGAATTAAATCATGGGCATATCCCATCCCAAAGAGATGAGTGGGGAAATGCAGATGACTAAGGGACCCATCACCAAAACCATTGCATGACAGAGTCCTTCGAGTGTTTTCCAAAAACAGGATTTTTTTAAAGTACTTGAAATCAACTACGGACACTGTGACTTTGGTCATAGATTCATGTAACATTGTGTCTTCCTTTCTCTTCCGCCACCTCCACCTCCCTCCCCTGGTGCGGGGTGCCTGGGAGAGTTTGCAGGGCAGTGAGAAGAGCCAGGTAAGGAAGCACCCTGGGACGCAGGGTGGTTACAGTGACAGAGACGGCACACGCCTGCCATGGGGAAGTTCAGACATCTCTGTTTCAGTCCGTGTTAATGGGCTTGGTTCTCTCACATTCACCTGTCTTTAGGCATTTTTTTCTTTAAGGAATTGCACATATTTGCTAAGTCTGAATATTTGCAATGAATGTTTTACCCTCCATAGCTGGGTTAGTTTTTCCTTCTGTAACAGGGATGTAAGTGAAGATCTCTCATTCCATAATATATCCTGCTAGCACATAAAACAGTCTCACAGAATAAGGAGAAACTCGGTAAACAGCAATCCCTTCAAATGAAAACAATTCCACCCCCCTCCATACAGGGCATCATTCCTCTTCACCTTATGATCAAGAGTGAAGCGCTCTGCCTGCCTTCAGGCATCAAATCACTTGATCCAAGTCAGTTCTCTCAAACGTGGGCCTGTTTCCCAGTCATCCCCTGTCCTCTAGAAACAAGATCAGCAGCTACTCTCACATTTTTCCTACCGAGAGGCTCAGGGACAGCCATCTCTGGTCAAACCGCAGCGGTTAAGAGGAGTCTGGCTGAGTCCCATGCAGAAAGGAGGCTCCTTCCCTCACTTCTCCCAGGATACTCCCCGCTCTGCTACATGCCACAGGAATCCCTGCCTGCCTTGTGTATTATTTGTTTTACGATTGTAAACATCTGGAAAATTCATCTCCCTGCAGACAGGGAACAGAGTCTGTGTAGACAGTGGTGGGTCCTTTCTCACCTGATTATCTTGTAATTAGTTCTCTTGTTCTGGGCAGAAGAGAACACTTTTTTTTTTTTACCCAAACTATTTGGCTTATTTAAAGTTCCTTGTATTCAGAAGAATTTTTACTTTCAATGACAGAGAAAATGAATACCACAACTAAGAAACTGAGATTTTACTAATTAAGGAAACAATTCATTCACATATGTCAATGCAGAGGAGTGCAGGAAAAAGTGCTGGCGAAGACTAGCAATATGATGTTCTAATTCCTTATATTAGTCTGAATACCATTTTCTAGATTTATGTGAAAATAGTTCATGTTTTCTGGTGCTTTTATAATTGGTAGTGAAGTTTTTAAAATATCCAGTTGTTCATTACTACTGTATAGTCATACAATACAATTTTGGATATTGGCCTTGTATCCTATAAATTCAATAAATTCACATATTAGTTCTGAGACTTTTTTAGATTTCTTGGTATTATCTACATATGTTTCTGTAATGTATTTATGTCATTTGTGAAACAATTTCATTTCCTGCCTTTCACTCACGATGCCTTTTACGCACTGACTAGAGCTTCTAGCACTGTGTTCATGGAAATGGCGAGAGAAGACACCCTGTCCTTGTTCTGACATTCGGAGGGAAAATGTTCAATCTCGCACCAGCACATGTGAGCGTATCCATAGGTTTTGGGAGATGAGCTTTATAAGACTGAGAAAAGTCCTTTCTATTCCTAATCTGCTGAGAAATTTTTATCAGAATTTAATGTTGAAATTTGTCAAATACTTTTTCTGTATCTGTTTCTGTGATTAGAAGCTTTTTGTCTATGTGTTTGTTGATTGATGAATTCTACATATGTTTTAATAATCTGAAGTTGATATAGCCTTGAATTCCTGGTAAAAACCCACCTGGGCTTTGGTTTTTATTTTTATTTATTTTTAATTTATTCTGAAAATCTCTGTCTCTTAACTGGTGTTTATATGAGTTAAATTTTATAAAATTATTATAATTGGATTTAGGTCTACCATTTATTGTCTCTGTTTGTTCCATGGCCTTTGTTTCCTGAACTCTTCTGGATTATCTAAATATCCTTGTATTAATTAACTTATTGGTGTGTTTTTTTAACTTATTGGTTTTTTAACTACATATCTTTGCATTATTTCATTTTAGTGTGTGTTGTTGGTTTTTTTTCAGTGGTTAAATATATATACCTAAACTTTCAAAGTTTAATTTAGGGTTAATATTTTACCACTTCAGGTAAAGTGTGCATCTTTCAACCTTATAATATCCTTTGTTGGTTAGCAGCTATATTATTACCCAGGTATTATCCAGAGAAAGACAACATCATATGACATTACTTATATGTATAATCTAAAAACAAAAATAAATAAGCAAAACAGAAACAAACTTAAGATACAGAGAACTGATGTTTGCCACATGGAGGAGGTGAGGTTGGCAAAAAGGGTGATGGGGATTAAGAAATACAGAGGGGCAGCTACAGTCTATGGCCATACCACCCTGAATACACCCGATCTCGTCAGAGGGGCAGCTACAGTCTATGGCCATACCACCCTGAATGCACCCGATCTCGTCAGAGGGGCAGCTACAGAAACAGTCACAGGAATGTGGAAACTTGCACGGGGAATATAGTCAACAACATTGTGATAAGTATGTACGGTGCCAGGTAGGCACCAGATGGGTGCTAGATGGTGCCAGACTTGTGGTGATCAATTCGTAAGGTATATTTAATCACCATTTGCTCAACCTGGAAATGCTGAGGTCGCCAGTTCGAAACCCTGGGCTTGCCTGGTCAAGGCATATATGGGAGTTGATGCTTCCAGCTCCTCCCCCCTTCTCTCTCTCTGTCTCTCCTCTCTCTTTCTCTCTCTCTGTCTCTCCCTCTCCTCTCTAAAATGAATAAATAAAAAATAAATAAATAAAAATTAAAAATTAATCACCATTTGCACACCTGAAACTAATATAATATTGTATGTCAAATATAATCTTAAAATAAGTTGAAAAAACACAGGATATTATATTTTTAATTTTCAATGGGAATACCATTTTAAAGAATTTAAGAGGAGGAAAATAGTCCTTTATATTTACCAGCTATTTCGTATCTCTGTTGCTATTCTTCACCCTGAAGTTCCCAGGTACCCTCTGGTATTGTTTTCCTTCAGCCTGAGGAACTTTCTTATGTCTTTCTTATAGAAAAAAAAAAAATGTAACCAATTCTCTTATTTTTCCTCCATCTGATAATGTCTTTACTTTGGATTTACTCCTGATGGATATTTTTTATTATCTGTAGAATTCTGGGAGCACAGTTCTTTTTAAAAATATTTGATAGACATTGTTGCACTGTCTTCTTGACTCCATGTTCTCAAGAAAGATGTGCAGTCAGCTGTGTCATTTTGTTAATTCTGGCAAGTACAGGCAGTCTTTTTGTCTCACACCTGCCCGTGCTGTTGGAATCATAACTAAGACGGCTTTGCCTAATGGAGGCCAAAAATTATTTATTCTTATATTGCCTTCAAATTCTTTTCACTCTTGCATTTAGCTCTATGAGCCATTTTGAGTTTACTTTGTATGTGCTATGAGGAAAGGGTCTAACTTTATTCTTTTTCACGAAGATATTCAGTTGTTCCAGCACCATTTGTTGAATAGACATTCTTTACCCATTGAAATTTCTTGGTACCTTGTGAAAAATCAATTGCCCAGAAATGCAGGGGTCCGCAGAGTTTTAACAATGGTAATCTTTAGGGTTATCTCCATAAGCAGTGGGAAGGAAATGTGGAAGAAATTCTTCTAAAATTTTATATGTTTGTATCATTTAAATGTTTACAATGCTCTTATCATTAAAATTTTTTTTCCATGGCTGGTTTGCTCAGTGGATAAAGCATCATCCCAACTCACCAAGGTAGCAGGCTGGATCCCAGGCAGGGCACTTACAAGAAGCAACCAATGAGTGCACAACTAAATGGAACTAACTGGAACAACAAGTTGATGCTTCTCTTTCTCTCTATCCCCCCCTTCCTCTCTCTCTCTCTCTCTCTCTCTCTCTCTCTCAATGGAAAAATATCAAAAAAATAAAAAAATAAAGTCTATTAAAACTTGTTTTAAATTTAGTTTTTAAAACACCGTATTTGATGAACCTTTTCCAATGACTACAATCTATTGCCAAAATAGGTACTGTGCCTCAGAAAGAGAGATTTTCTAAGAGGAATTTTCTAATATACTTTAAAGACATTTTAAGATTAATTTTATATACTCAAATCTGGAAATATGATGTAAAGCCACACAATACCACCTAAGTTTTCCCTCTTCAGCCTAAAACGCAGTTGGGAGCCCTGGAGGACACGGCGGGGCCCTGACAGGGCAGGTAAAAGAGGGAGTTTGGTGTTACGCTAAATACCTGCTGCAGCTCTCTCTGGGAGACCCCTCTGGTCTTTGGAATTTGCATTGTTTGTTTTTATTCCTGAATTTGAAAATGTTGGTTGGTGCTTTTTGCTTGAAAATATCCAATGTCTCTCTCCCCTTTCATTTTGTTTAATGAATTTAAAGTGATTTAATTTGTCTGATGGTTTCCTAAGGACATATGGCATAATCAAATTCTGTCAATAATAGCCCAGAGAGCATAGCTTGCAGTACCGAAGTGTAAGGTGCCTTTCTGGTATTGATGGGCTGCCAGGAGCAGGCAGCTAGCTAATCACTGCTTTTGTGGAACAGAAAACAATCAATATGGGTTTCCCAACCCATTTTGTCCTTTCTAGGCCCACAGCTCAGTAACAATTTGCCAGCCCCCCTCCCACCTTACCAGAGCGGGAGGTATATGGGTTACCTGTAAAATGAGGGATCTGGGGGTGACCGATTTAATAAATAGATACCGTGCTTCTGCACCATGTCCTGTGCTCTGGGGATGCAGTGGTCGGGGAAAGCAGCCATGGCTCCTGGGACTCAGACCACTGGGAAGACAAACGTTAATTAAATGATGTGTTTTTACCAGGGGAGACAAGAGATCAAAGAAAGCAAACAGTGCTACAGAAGTCTCCAGGGAAGGCTTCCTTGGAAAAGTGACGTCTTAGCTGAAAGGAGTGATAAGAAGGATCAATAACGTAAAGAGAAAGAAAGGTTGTTTTAGAGGAAGAGAAAAGCAGATTTTGCAAAGACCTAGGGTGAGGGGGCGACACTGAACGGGTGCCCACAGTAAGTGGAATACAGAACGGCAGGGAGGAGGTGCTGCGACAGAGGCCTAATAAGTGAGCAGGAGCCAGACAGATCCCAGCCTTGCAAAATCCAAGTCCAGCTCCGCACCTTTCTGCCTTAGGGACCAGGCCAAATTACTTAATCTCTGTGATGGTCACTTTCCTCATCTAAAAACAGGGATAATAATAATACCCACCTCACTGATGTTTTGAAGAAGTCTAAATGAGATGTTTTTACACATATATACACATATTCTATCATGCTGGGTAAATAATTAAATAATTATTATGTTATTCCGAAATGGTCTTCTTACTCCTTGCCTCTATAATCAATCCTCTGGTCACTCAGATCCTTCTAAAAGCATTGTTCATCATATACCTACATTGATTAAAAAATCATCTTTCTTCATTGTCTATGGCAGGAAGGGCAAATAGGCTTCAGCTTAAGCACCAACCCCAAGTCGCTTAGAGTAAATTTCTGGGTTGAGGTTTCTGGACTCAGTAGTAAATCTGCTGTGACTGATTGGTAATGTCTGCCATGGCACTGAATGCAACAAGCAGCAGGTGTGCCATTCCAGCCCAGAATCTCAGTACCTTCTTGATCTACCTCTATATCATTCTCAGTCTCCTTCCCAACTACCTTTTGTCCTCTTTCCTAATCAGAAATGTACCCAAGAAGATGTACAAATGTGTCCGAGAACCATTTACCCCCACACTACCAACAGTGTGTTAGAGTTAGCCTTGCACATACTGTGAGCACCCTTTGTTCCACTGCACATTGGTTTGAGCTAGTGCTTTTGCCTGGCATCTTCTCTCCAATTCAAAGGACTCTCACACATCCAGAAAGTCCTTGTGTATCCAATTGAGAAGTCTATGCCCCTGTTGTTCTAGGTCAGGACCCTTGGATATATGCTGTCACAGAATCATGCCCTTTCCTTCTGGGACCTTATCTTAGTTGAAAGTCACAAAGTTGGCCTGACCTGTGGTGGTGCAGTAGTTAAAGCATTGACCTGAAACACTGAAGTCACTGGTTTGAAACTCTGCATTTGCCTTGTCAAGGCACATACAGGAAGCAACTACTGAGTTGATGCTTCCTGATCCTCCCCCCTTCCTCTCCGCTCTCTAAAAATCAATAAAAATTTTAAAAATAATTTTAAAAATTTAATAAAGAAAGTCACAAAGTTAACAAAGTAGCTACATGATTACTGCCCGAGTCCCTCACTCATAGCTCACAGAAGATTACTGTACCCACTGTGCCCTCTTCATCTACCTCTGCATCTCCAGCACTAAGCACCCACCTGCCACGGGTGCCCAAGGCATCCTTGTTAAATGAATGGGTAGCTCCAAAGTACTTTCTTCCTCATGTACTCTTTAGTAAATTTTTCACCAACCAATTAAGCATGAAGTCAAACTTCAAGTAAGAAAGAAAGGAAAAAAGGTGAATATTTATTTAAAATTCCCATGGCTTCATGATGGTTCCATGGATAGCAATTGCTTACTCTGATCCTCCCTGGCCCAAACTCTTCCATTATCCTCGACTGATAATCCCAAAATCATCATGGAAATGCACATGTCAGAATAATCCAGAGATCTAAAGGAAAAATAGGATGTCTCTCCCTTTCTCCTGTTGGGCTCTTTTGATGTGCTAATCTAATGTGTTATGTGCCAGAGTCACAAGTTTTGTTTTATAGTGACCTCTAAAGATCAAAATGAGAATTCTAGTTCTGCATCCATTATTAATTCATGATTAGCACCGAGACAATGGCACATGGTTATGGAGTCTGTTACTAATAGCAGAGTTCTGACAGACAATCTAGGGCAGAGAAGGTAAAAGACATACTTTCCTCAGGGGAATTCTGGTTCCAAAGTCTGCCAGCTAATAAAACCCCTCCACTATACACCTCAGATTTTATTGATAATAGAATTCCAAATCTTAGTAGGGGAAAGAAACACCTGGAACACAGAGTGAGACCCTTGGAAAGGGTAGGTTGAGAAGAATTTGGCTGTTATAGACTCAGGGTCACCTTGAGAATGACATCCTCCAGCATGACATTTTGCATTACATGCATGTTGTTTCAGGACTGATAGGATCTCAGAAAGATTCCTGTCTAATATGTGTAGTCTATAGATGAGAAAATCAGAAAGCAGTGATAACTCAACCTGTGAGACACTGCATAAGCCAGCATTTGTCAAAAAGTGTTATCTGAGCCTAAGTTTTGTGAGATGTTGATATTTGTTTCATAAAAGGAGGAAAAATCATGTCATCAAAAATTTGTTTGAGAAATGGGGACCTAAACAAAGTCCAACAAGTATCCCCTACAGGAATTCTCAGAGCCTTTGTTAGTAGATGATGAAAGAGAGAAGACAGCAAACAATCCCGCAATCAGAACCATTTTTCTTTTTTTTTTTTAATTTAGTGAGAGGAGGGGAGGCAGAGGCAGGCTCCCCCATGTGCCCTGACTGGGATCCACCCAGAAAGCCCACTAGGGGGCGATGCTCTGCCCATCTGGGGCCCTTGCTCAGTTGCAACAGGAGCCATTTTTTAGTGCCTAAGGTAGAGGCCATGGAGCCATCCTCAGCGCCCATGGCCAACTCACTCCAATTGAGCCATGGCTGCAGGAGTGGAGGAGAAGAGATGGTGGGGGGGAGAAATAGAGAAGCTAGAGGGAAAGGGGTGGAGAATCAGATGGGCACTTCTCCTGTGTGCCCTGACCTGACTAGAAATTGAACTCAGGACATCCACATGCCAGGGCGATGCTCTACCACTGAGCCAACGAGCCAGGGCCTCAGAACCATTTTTCATGGCTGTTTCTCAGGACCATAATTGCTGAAAAGTATTGGACAAGAAATATTACTTTAGCCCATGTTTAAAGGAATTTCTTCAGGGAAAAGCTGGGAATTGGAAATAAAGGAAGGAGAGTCAAATTAATTGAACCTCTGAACAGACTAACCAGCAAAACAAGACAAGAACGAAGAAAATTTCACAAGCAGAGTCTCAATGCCAAAAAAAGAAAGATCCTACCATTGTGGCAAGAGCATTTCTTAGTAATAAGACCCCTGCTACTTGTTTCACTGCGGCAGCCTGTAGCCAGGGTCAAACAAATAGCTTTCCCTTGTAGGGCTTGCACCAGCTGCTCTGCTCTCCCCGAAACGCCTCAGGATGGAACCCGAGTATAGAGGGCTGCAACAACTGGACTCCTCTTCCACTCCTTTGCATGGGATGTGCAGTGGAGATCAAGAGCCTTTGAAGTAATTGCACTTTGCCCAAATCAGTGCTGCCATGAATTACAATTGGATGATCCTGCCTTGAATTGTTGTCTAACATATCTGCGGGTTGTTAAACAATGATTGCCTTTCATTTCAGAGGAAATAGCTTTGACTGTACAAAGCAATCTTTGTGGGAAATTTGCATTTGTCTTTACGCTTGTGAAGTGCTTTGGGACAGAGAGCAGTATAAAATCTAGACTTATTACTATTATTAGCAATAGGAAATATGTTGTGAAGCCATTCATTATGCCTTTGATATGGATAGCTGAAACAAAAGGCCGAATCTCCTACATGCATTGGGCGCTCAGCCTTGAATTATAAACGTCCATCTTTGCCACGTGGGCCAGGTCCAAGCTGCAGGTATGACAAGGGGGGCAAGACAAGGGCTTTGGCAACTGAGCTCCAGGGCCTGGGCTTTCTGCAGCTGAAAGCCACACGCTCCTACGTGGGTAGAGCCATGGGACACATATGCAGAGAGGGAATATCGGAAAGCACCCAATGTTCATCCAAACTGGGAGAGCAGTTTTGTTTTAGTGCTCGGGTTTGTTTTATTTTTTCCCGTATTTAGTCATTTGTCTTCACTAGTTTGATTTTAATGAAGTTAGCAATAGGCTTTTAACACAGTCCAGGGTACAGAAACAAAGAGCAACTTCACTGGCTCACTAGAAATTAAATGTAAAAATGACATTCCTCAGATCTTTTGAGTCAAACCAGCTACAGATCATGTACTTTAACATTGGGTTTTCTTAAGCATCGCTAAAATTCCTCACGGGCAAATGAAGATTTTCCATTCAAATATGTGCATTGAGGAGAAATGGAGAAAGTTTTGTCTTCCATGAAGGTCAACTTCTAGGAGCCTTTAGTTATTTAATTTGTTGAGCTTGTTAAATTTGGTTATAAGAATGGAAAGGCTGTTTCAGCAAATATTAGCAAACATCTTATATAAATCTCTTCACAGGAGTTAGTAAGGCTGAAAGACACATTTTGCTAAGTGCCACTTGTGTTACTTGCCGCAACAAACCCTCTGCCCCTTATGGAACTGTAAAACTCTAGAGGAAGTGCAGTGAGGCCGGAGGATGGCTGGGGAGAGTTGTTTTTAATGCGGGAGAAATCAGTACATGTTTAAGTGCTGCTCAGAAGATCAAATAGACCACACTGACGCTACAGGGAAAGTGGGACTAATCAGTAGCAATGGTTCCCAAGAAGAGAGAAGAGGAAGAATCCAGAATATACGTGGAGGCGAGAGGTGGAAAGCAAAGAGGCTTGCAGAGAAGGGGATGGGGTCTCCTCTGCCTCACCTTTCTACTTTCTCTTTAAGAGAAGATGATCTTCTAAGAGAATGAAGGACATAGAAGGAACTTCAGACATGTTCTGCAGATACCAAGACTGGATGAGCCAAGATAGGTCCACACTGAAGACCTAGTTTAAGCTGAGACCATGAATTAATAATGAAACCCAACTTGCCAGATGGTATGATTTTACCCAGCCATGCTTGGCTGACCAGGTATATCACTAAGAGAAGACAAGTGCTTGGGTTACTGGCTTCCAGCAGTATTCAAGGCCAGGGGTATTCCAACAAAGAATATCAACTTGTAGAAGTGTTAGAACTAAACCTAAATGAAATGAAAAGAAGGGAAACTCCTAGCTGTCTTGACCTTGAGGGGCTGTCTCTGAGCCCACCCAGCAAGGGAGTACCTAGGACAGAAGTGCTGGAAGTCAGAGTTCATCAACACAAAGCCTGAGACTTTCTCCCAGGTTTGCAGTTCTAGACATGTGGGGGAAATGCCCATAGCTTAGCACAATAAGTCCTCAGAAAATGATAGTTGAGTGAGTAACAAGTCTGTGGTGTTCTTTTTTTAAAGCAACAAAGGTAGCTCAGAATTTTTTATGTACTATTTAGTCCGAACAGAGAATAGCTTATTTATATAGTTGCAATTAACTTGTGCTGTAATACTTTCCAAAGAAATCATGCTCTGTCTCCTTTGCTAGAAAAAAGGAAAGAAGACTATAAGAAGGAATCAAAGGAATAAAGGGAGGAAGGGAGGAAGAAAGAGAGGAAGGGGAGAGGGAGGAGAAGGTGAGAAGGGGAAGAGGAAAGAGAAGAAAGGTAATTTTTTGTGTTTTGAAATATGCCTAAGAAAATTACTAGTAAAATGGTCCAATGAATTCTTAAGTAATTCCAAGAACTCAAACTGTCACCATTCATTATGGGTTTGGATTCATTTAAAGTCTGTAAAGCTCTTACTTGCCCTTATTACTTCTTTTTATGAACTCCATTTGTTCTGATAATATAGCTTTTTCCACAAGGTAGCCTGTATTGCAGATCAACTTTGCTTTATATGGCTTTTAAAGACTGAAAGCCACAGGAGCTTTGGTGGACAGAAGTTGGTCCAAAAACTAAAATGCATTAGATCATGTAAAGGAAATTTATACTTAATTATGTTTTAATATATTAGCACGAGGATTTCTTTTTAATTGTCAGAGCAACTCCTTTCCCTGGTTTTAGGTACAGCATAGAAGACGTAATTAGACATTTAAGTACTTAACCATAATTCAGTATACTGCAATTTTAAACTATAAAAGTGAGTATTCTTACTCTCCTGATTGTAAAAGCACTTTTTCTTTGGCATGGCTTCCTTAGAACTATTTTGAGTTATAGTGATGAGAAAATCAAGGAGAGTACTTTAGGAAGACACAGGATGCCTGTTTGAAATGGATTATAATTGCAAGAAAAAAGAGGGTTGGCTTCACTGGGTTTTTCTCTTCCTTCTTCATTAGAGCTGTGTCTAGATTCCTATGACATAAAAAACCTTGAAGGCTACAGTGGTTTTTATCTCTTTTCATGTCTTCAACTCAGATTTAAAGAGAGCTGTGCAACAACTATGTGTTTCTACATTTATATTTTTAACGAAGGGTGATAAGATGGCGTCTATTCGAGTCACTGGATTTTTATACTTTATTACACTATAGTTCTTAGTTTATTCCAGCTAGCTAAAATGCTATGGTGTTTGAGAGTGGTAAGTTTCAATGGTACCAAATAGCACTTTTTTTCTCTGTGGAAAAGTGATGCATACTTGTTGCGTTTTCATCTTCTCACCCACAATAACTATATCTGTTTTGTCTAGAGAAAATCACAATGATTGAGAGCAAAAAGTCTAGAATGAGGCAAAAATCTGGTTCAAATCAAACCTGTCCTTTATTAGAGGGGTCACTGTAGACACACAACTGCACCTCACTAAGCTCAGACTGTTCATCCACACAAGCAGGCTGAAAATATCTATTTCTTAGACTGTTGTGAAGCCTCGGTGAACATGCTTAGTACAAGGCCACCACCCGATGAGCCTCTCTTAGCAGGGATAGGAGAAGCCTGGAGGAGCTTCCATCCATCCTTTGCTGCACTAAGAACAGCTAGGCAGGGCCTCCCTTCTTAGTGTCTTCAAGTATTTGGGATTCTCTACTGAAATAGCAGAGACGTGTTTGTCTTCTCAGCTCTGCAGCTTCACCTGACAGAGCCTAGACACCAGCATCTCTTAGACACGGACAACCCCGAATGCATCTTCCTACTGATTATTAAAAAAGTGAAATAAAATCAGCACTGAGGAGGCTGTGCCTGCTCTTCAGTGCTGTGTCGACCTCCATCTTGATTCAATACGTGGTCTCCGAGGCTCTCCATGTCACTGAGGAAAAAGCTCCCCCCACAACTCCCCCAATTTTTGACAAGATCACAGTATCTTGAGATGCAAAGTATTTTTCAGTTTACAAAGCATTTTCAGCTATTTTATCACAACAGCCTTGGGAGGTAGAGGGGATGGCTATCATCAAAACCATCAAAGCCGTGAGAAATCTGAGTTCTCAAACCAAAGGGGCTCTCTCAGGACCCGAAAGCCAATGAGTGGGAGACCCACAACCTAATCTCAAGACCTCCAAAACTCAGTTTCCTAATTTCCTGTTCATAGCCTCTCTGTTCTGACGCTTTAGTTACAAGAAAACAGCTCAGATCTGGGTTTGTTGAAGCACCATCTGAGGAGTCAGTGAAAATGCAGACGCATGGGTGCTGCCTCCAGAGTCTCAGGTTCACTGATCCCAGTGCGGGGCCCAGGGCTCTGCAGGTTTCATGACACCTCAATGGAGAAACCTGGGGTCCACAGAACTCGGTATTCTCTGTCATGGCACCGCTCCTCTGAGAACATTCTCTTGGAAGACCAGACCATTTTCTTAATACCTTTCACAGACACAAAGGGTATTGGGAAGCTCAGGCCAAGTTGTGCAGCAGTAACAAAACATTCCCATCATTACTGGCTTTCAAAAGTAAAGACTGATTCACAGACTCACATTTATGTCCCTACGAACTGGATATGAATACACTATATACCCTTTTCATTTGGAGACGTGGGCTGAAGACCAGTCCCTATCATGAACAGTCTGATGTCCCAGCAGAGGAGAAAGGGAGATGGGAGGAGTTCCTGATGGTTCTTAAAGGAGGTGTCATATTGTATGTCATCTCTCCTTATAATTCATTGGCTGAAGAAAATCACATGCCCAAGCCTGCTGTCAAGGAGTTAGGAGATGGACTCCTCCCTTAGAAATGGGCTGGAGGCTGATCTAGTTGACGGTTTCACAGTAACATAACGAAGCACAGGGTTTGCCCACAGTCTTGAATGGGTCTAATTGTCCATTTTTTCCTGGACTAACCAACATTCCTTCTTCCAACTGATTATTTTCTGGTTTAGCTTCATCTAGTGTTTTGCAACTACAATATGCTCCCATTCTTTAACTATCCTTTTCATGTATTGTGTTTCCTACCTGTCTTATCCCTGAATATTTTGATTATGTTAACACCTAAGCATCTAAGTTACAAACTCTAAAATTATACATTGTTGTTAATGTTTCCCCTTTGTAAGAAATGCACTTGAACATATCTAAAGATAACTCTGGGTCAAACAGTGATCCTCTCTTCAATTTACAATATCTATTTCTGCTTCAGGAGCATGCCAGTGGCGATCGGCCACATGCTTCGATCAAAGGAACTCTGAAGCTTTGCCATTTTTGTAATAAACAGGCACTTCAAATGTCAATGAACTGTTTGTCATTAAAATTCATCTTATATTTTGCTTCTTCCCTCCACCTTACCAGGTAGATGATGGTTGGTTCATGGCAGAGCTGCAGTGTCTGTGTGTGCCTGGGTCCACAAAGAATGAACTTGGCCAGAGTAATCCCTTATTTTCTCTGTTCAGTAAATAGTTGTTGCATTATATATGAATCCAAAATACAGACAGGAAAATATGATGAGAACAGTGAAGGTATATCAAATGCATTTCCACCCTTCAGAGTGACCAATGCAAAAGGGGGAGCAGCTGACAGGGAGTCAATAAGAGTTTTTATGAGAAGCTCTATTTATTCACAGTTTGATTTTCTGTTCTTGGGAAATAGCAAATTTTATTTGAAATTGTAGCTTTAACCTAGTAAAAAAAAACAGTGGGAAATGGGAGTGAGCTCTCAAACACCATGCTTGTCTTTCTCTCTCCTGGTCTTTCTTTCTTCCTCCCCTCTCTTCCTCTGCCCTGTAAAACCTAGTAATATTCCCATTCATGTTAGTAATGAGCTCTGAGCCACCCACTCCATGAAGGTACACTGCCTGTCTACTGTGCATTGGCCCTCTTCAGGCTACTAGGGACAATGTGATGGATAAAATTCAGTCCCTGCCTTCACAGAAATTCCAATCTAATGAGTACCTACGTCATCTTGATTTTTATGTTCATAATATATATTTTAAGATATTTAACAAGCTTTTACTGAATAATTTACCTTGTGCCAGGCATAGTTTCTGATGGAGACAGAATGCTTAATAAAACTGACATGGAGTTTATATTTGGTGAGGTGAGGGGCAACTGATAATGATCCAATAAATGAGTAAAACACAAAATATGTCAGAGTGTTGTAGAGAAAAGTAAATCAGGGAAGGAGAAATAGGGAGTTCTTAGGCTACAACTGAAATAGGATGTCTGCCACTGATGAAGCAGAGAGTGATACAGGCATTGTAGGGAGAGGGAATGTCAGGTACAAAGGCCCTGAGGCAGGAGAGTGCCTGGCATTGTCAAGGGACAGCAAGTAAGCCCTGAGGAAGGTAAAAACATGTATATAGCAATGGCACGCTTAAGCTAGTTTCTATTTATGGGATAACTAACACTGAGTTATCAGCTGGGGTACTGAGGAGGTGGACAGACAGCACAGCATTGTAGCTGAAAGGGTCCTGCAATTATTCTTAACAGCAAAAATAGACAGAAACAATGAGAGAGATTAAAAGAACTGACAGCAGAAAAGGTCTTTACAACCTGTTTTTGCCTGAATGGTATCCTTTTTAAAAAAATATTCGCATCGGGATACTGACTACAAATAATTAAAAATTAAAACCCTTACCTATTTTATTCCAGATGTTGAAAGTATTCAGCTAAAGAAAAACCAGCTCCCTCTTTCTGGAGATGACCAGCTTATGTGTCCAATACTGAGTCAAGTACAATGACATGACTCCATTATTTTCCCCTTTAGCGAAAGTTACAATGCTCAAGAAGTTTTGTAATTTTCTAGGTGGCTTTTTGCTAAAGGCCTTCTTGTTTCTCCATTCACTGTAGGGTGCGGAAACAATTCCTTGCACCAAAGTCCTCAAGCAGAGCTGATTTTACAGCAAATGCTAAAATACCATAAATATATATTATAAAATTGTAAATGTGATTTCAAGCCCTAACAATTACCATACATAAATATTTCATTGCTAGTTTAATTGTCAGTAATTGTCAGTGTTAGTTTACGATAAACACACTGTTCTCTTGGTGCCATTAGTACTGGTGGTTGTGGCAGGAACTCAGGTCTTTTATTAAATAAGCTCCTTCCCACCATCCTTTTTTAAAACCCATCATCAGCAGGCATTTTAGAACTGATAATTAGAGGTAGAATTCCTATAGTTTTATCAAAGTAACTAATAAAAACATCAGGCTACATAGCATTGGCAAACACCTTTGCTTTCAAAATGGACCAGAACTGCCATGCTAACACTGACACTTAAAAGCTGTTTAGCCTTGGTAGTCACTCAACCCCTCTGACCTTCCGCCTCTCCGTAAAATGAGAAAAATATTTTTATCTGCTCCATAAAGCTCTTTAGAGGAAAAAAATAATGGCATCTGTGAGCCACTTTGTGTTCAAGGTGTGTCAGCTAATATTATAAATAAATAACTTGTAGGTATCTGCCCATTTACACAAAGATCTGGCCAAGAGCCATACATGAGGGATGTTATTTTCACATATATCTTTCTCTGGGTCTTCCTTATTCAGGGGAGGGGTCCAGAAGGCAAGAAAAGCCTTTCAGGGTTATGAACAGAACACTGAGTGGTATATTACCATATTTTTCACTCCATAAGACACACCTGACCATAACACACACCTAGGGTTTTAAGGAGGAAAATAAAAAACAAAAATATTCTGAACCAAATGATGTGTTAAAATATTTAATAAAATACTGTATTTTTCACTCCATAAGACGCATGGACATTTTCCCCTCCACTTTTGGTGGGAAAAAAAGTGCGTCTTATGGAGCAAAATATGACAGTAATTTCACTTTGGGGTAGTGACCACCTAAGTCACAGTTCCCAGACTTCTCCTGGTTCTGTATTCCCAGTAGGAACACGTTCCCACTTTGTGAAAATGAGATTTTCCCTTTGTCAATAAAATTCTACTCTATCTCCAATCAGAATTCTAAAATGTATTAGTTTTAAAATGGTTAAATCATTTCTTCAGTAGTTTAACTTCTTTTATGCAGAGAGCATCCAAGAGAAGAATTGTTATTAAACATTCAAAAGAGAAAAAAAAAGTCTCTCAAGGCAGAACCGGCTGTTTAATAAATAATCCATTGAATTCTTGCAGCCTTTTCTTTCAGATAAAAAGCAACAGTAAGGCCCGCTCAAGAAACCCATCACGGCAAAATCCACACCCTGAAGAAAGTGTGTAATAGAGTGCAATGACAGCACAAAGGAATGAGAGATGCTTGTCTTTGTAGAGAGAACAAAGGTATCTGTGGCAATGACAAACACATTTGTTTTAGCTGCACTCAAAGGGAAGTCTAAGATAAACCACAGCATTTGGGGTGCTGGTTGGGGGGCACTTCCTCCAAGGCAGTGGCAGGAACACATTAGTGGGGGAGAAAATAATGGTCAGATCAGTCTTTGTTATGGAACTATTTTAAGTATAATATAACATAATGGTATTCTTATGATTTTTATTATACAGCTGTTTTAACATTTTTATTTTTATCTCCCTACTATATGGTTATAGACTCTCATATTTATGTGGAGATGAGCCGCAATAGAATTAAAAGTCTACAACAAATTCATCTCCTGAGACCGTCATTAGTCTGGCTGACAAGGGTCTTCAGATGGAGGACTGTTGCCCCATTTTTAGAGTTTCCAGACTCCTCTACCTTCACACCTGTGCCTTATGCTCGCTGGCAGCCACCAGTCGGTGGCCTTACAGGTAAGACATGTCTCCGTAGTTCCAGCAGCTGTTTCCTCCCCAGCATGCCCGCCTCCCCACACTTCACCTTTCTCCCAACAAGCAGAAGACCCAATTAGGACCTGCCGTTAGGAAAGCTCTGTGAAAGGGGGGCCAGCACTGTTCTCTCATTCCAGATAGGATTGGGAAAGCCAATTTGTAAGCAATTCAGTCTAGGGTAACTGAAAAAGTCAAAGTATCCAAGTTTTTAATAGATTGATATAAATTATCAAATATATACAATAACAGGATTTCAGATTTAGGGCTGATATAACATTAGGTTAAGAATAAAAATCTTGGAGGGAACCTGAAGATGGCAGTAGAGTAGGCTGATGCACAGACGCCCAGCTCTCACCACCAAACTGGAATACAAATCAATTTAGGAAAAATCAGCATGAAAAACCAACTCTGGAGTATAAGAACAGCTCTCAAAAACCAAGGAGCAAAGAAGAAGCCACAAAAAACCTGGTAGGGAGCACCTGAATCTCCCCTGCTTACAGGAAAGGAGGGTGGGGGGTAAGGCTGAGAGCCCAGAGGGGATCTCACTCCAGGGAAAAGAGTGAAAAATACTGCCCACAGCCACTTGCCTGGCGACCAGGGAGCGAGGTGTGTTGAAAAGACCAGCTTATCTCCCAAGTGGAAAGAAGAGAGAGAGAGGGACAGACTGTGAGGAGCTAAGAAATGCAGGAGATGACCTAAAAAAGCTGACTCATCCATGCTGGAGGCGGCCATAGCTGAGGGAGGGACTGATCCTTCCACAAAACAGTACTGAATTGCTTCTGGATCAGAGATCTACAGACATCTCTCCAGCTCCAATCAGCTGCAACAAGACACAGCTGAAAACAAGAAGTGGGGAGGAGGAGCAGTAACTCAGGTCTCCATGGAGATCTGAGATACACCTCCCCCTACTGAAGCTGAGAAAACACCCTGCACCCAGAGAGATTAGTTGGTGGAAGAGGCCTTCAGAGTCTCAGGTTACACCCATCACATTCCTGGACACAGTTTCAAGGAAGCTGCCTGCTGAGATCAGTAAACAAGACTATCACCTGTTAAGAAAGCAAACAAATCAAGACTTCAAAGCTGCCCAAATCCGAAAGTGGATTACAAATAATAGCTGATACCAACGCAAGAAGACATAGAAATAACACAATTGAAAACTGGAGGCAGACAACACCAAGCCTAGACTCAACCAACTCTACAAACAAAACACCCAAACACAGATAATGAGAAGATAAAAAAGTGCAATCCAAATAAAACCACAAGAGAAACCTTCAGGAGATGAACTGAGTGATACAGAAATAATCAAACTTCCAGATGCGGAGTTAAAATAATGATTGTAAGGATGCTTAAGGATCTTAGAACAACAATGGGTGGTCATTATGAACACCTAATTAAAGAAATAGCAAGTATAAAAAAGGATATTGAAATATTAAAAAAGAATCAGTTGGAGATGACAAATACAATATCAGAAATAAAGAACGCAATGAAAGGAATTAAAAACAGGATGGATAATGATTAGGATCGAATCAGCAAGTTGGAGGACAACTGGAATGAAGGCAGGAAAGCAGAGAAGAAAAAAGAAAAGAGACTCAAAAAGTCTGAGGAAATTCTTAGAGAGCTCTGTGGCAACATGAAGAGAAATAACACGCACATCATAGGGGTTCCTTAAGAAGAAGAAAAAGAACAAGGGATAGAAACTTTGTTCAATCATATCATAGCTGAAAACTTCCCTAAATTAATGCAGGAGAAACTCTCACAAGTTCAAGAAGCACAGAGGACTCCATTAAAGAGAACCCAAAAAAAACCTACACCAAGACACATCATAATTAAAATACCAAAGCTAAGTGATAAAGAGAAGATATTAAAAGCTGCTAGAGAAAAAAAGACTGTCACCTACAAAGGAGCCTCCATAAGGATGACATCTGATTTCTCAACAGAAACACTTGAGGCCAGAGGGAATGGCAAGAAATATTCAAAGTAATGCAGAACAAGAACCTACAACCAAGACTACTTTATCCAGCAGGGCTATCGTTTAAAATTGAAGGAGAAATAAAAACCTTCCCAGACAAAAAACAACTCAAGGAATTCATTACAACCAAACCAATGCTGCAGGAAATGTTAAGGGGCCTGTTGTAAACAGATCAAAGTAGGAAAAGAATATAGCAAAAAAGGAATGCAGCTTTAAAGAATAAAATGGCAATAAACAACTACATATCAATAATAAGCTTAAATGTAAATGGATTAAATGATCCAATCAAAAGACATAGGGTAGCTGCATAGATAAGAAAACAGAACCCGTACATATGCTGTCTACAAGAGACACACCTTAGAACAAAAAATACACATAGATTGAAGTTAAAAGGATGGAAAAAAACATTTCATGAAAATGCAAATGAAAAAAAAACTGGGGTAGCAATACTTATATCAGACAAATTGGACTTTAAAACAAAGGATATAGTAAGAGATAAAGAAGGTCACTACATAATGATAAAGGGAGTAATCCACAGGAAGATATAACTATTATAAATATCTATGCACCTAATATAGGAGCACCTAAATATATAAAGTAGACTTTGATGGATTTAAAGGGCAAGATCAACAGCAATACTATAATAGTAGGGGATTTCAATACCCCACTAACATCATTAGATAGATCCTCAAGAAAGAAAATTATCAAAGAAACAGCAGACTTATTGGACACACCAGATCAACGCGATTTAATAGATATCTTCAGAACCTTTCACACTAAAGCAGCAGAATATACATTCTTTTCAAGTGCTCATGGTACATTCTCTAGGATAGACCACATGTTAGGGCACAAAAGTGGTCTCGACAAATTTAACAAGATTGAAATCATATCAAGCACATTCTCCAATCACAACGGCATGAAACTAGAAATGAACCACAACAGAAAAGTTCAAAAATTCTCAAACACATGGAAACTAAATAGCAGGTTGTTAAATAACGAATGGATTAAGAATGAGATAAAAGAAGAAATAAAAAAATTCTTAGAAACGAATGACAATGAGCATACAACAACTCAAAATTTATGGGACACAGCGAAAGCAGTACTGAGAGGGAAGTTCATAGCACTACAGGCACACTTTAAGAAGCTAGAAAAAGCTCAAATAAACAATTTAACCCTGCATCTAAAAGAACTAGAAAAAGAACAGCAAGTAAAGCCCAAATGTAGTAGAAGGAAGGAAATAATAAAGATCAGAGCAGAAATAAATGACATAGAGGCTAAAGAAACAATACAGAGGATCAATGAAACTAGGAACTGGTTCTTTGAAAAGGTAAACAAGATCAATGAACCTTTAACTAGACTCATGAAGAAAAAGAGAGAAAGGACTCAAATAAATAAAATTAGAAATGAGAGTGGAGAAATAACAACTGACACAACAGAAATACAAAATATTGTAAGAAAATACTATGAAGAACTGTATGCCAAAAAACTAGACAACCTAGATGAAATGGACAAATTCCTTGAAACATACAATCTCCCAAAAATCAATCTGGAAGAATCAGAAAACCTCAACAGACCAATTACAACAAATGAGAGCGAAACAGTTATAAAAAAAACTCCCAAAAAAGAAAAGTCCAGGGCCTGATGGCTTCACAACTGAATTCTATCAAATATTCAAAGAAGAACTAACTCCTATCCTTCTCAAACTATTTCAAAAAATTCAAGAGGAAGGAAGACTTCCAAGTTCCTTTTATGAGGCGAGCATAATTCTGATTCCAAAATCAGGCAAAGATAACACAAGGAAAGAAAACTATAGGCCAATATCTCTGATGAATATAGATGCTAAAATCTTAAACAAAATATTAGCAAACCGGATCCAACAATATATGGGAAAAATCATACACCATGATCAAATGGGATTTATTCTGGGGAGGCAAGGCTGGTACAATATTTGTAAATCAATCAATGTGATTCATCACATAAACAAAAAGAAGGAGAAAAACCACACGATAATTTCAATAGATGCAGAAATAGCATTTGATAAAATCCAGCACCCATTCATGATCAAAACTCTCAGCAAAGGGGGAATACAGAAAACATACCTCAACATGATAAAGGCCATCTATGACAAACCCACAGCCAACATCATACTCAATGGGCAAAAATTAAAAGCAATCCCCTTAAGATCAGAAACAAAACATGGGTGCCCCCTTTCACTGCTCTTATTCAACATAGTCCTGGAAGTCCTAGCCACAGCAATCAGACAAGAAGAAGAAATAAAAGGCATTCAAGTTAAAAAAGAAGTAAAACTCTCATTATTTGCAGATGATATAATATTGTATATAGAAAACCCTAAAGTCTCAGTCAAAAAGGTACTGGACCTGATAAATGAATTCAGCAAAGTGGCAGGATAAAAAATCAATACTCAGATATCAGAGGCATTTTTATATGCCAACAATGAACAGTCAGAAAGAGAAATTAAGGAAATTATCCCCTTCACTATTACAACCAAAAAAATAAAGTAGCTAGGAGTAAACTTAGCCAAGGAGAATAAAGACTTGTACTCAGAAAATTACAAAGCATTGATAAAAGAAATCAAGGAAGATACAAACAAGTGGAAGCTTATACCGTGCTCATAGTTAGGAAGAATAAACATCATTAAAATGTCTATATTACCTAAAGCAATCTATAAATTCAATGCAATAACAATTAAAATACCAATGACATATTCAAAGATATAGATCACATATTCCAAAAATTTATATGGAACCAAAAAAGAACACGAATAGCCTAAGCGATCTTAAAAAGGAAGAATAAAGTGGGAGGTATCACACTTCCTGATATCGAGTTATACTACAAGGCCATTGTACTCAAAACAGCCTGGTACTGGCATAAGAACAGGTATATAGATCAATGGAATAGAACAGAGAACCCAGAAATAAACCCACAGTTCTATGGACAACTGATATTTGAAAAGTAGGTAAGGAAATACAATGGAGTAAAGACAGTCTCTTTAACAAATGGTGTTGGGAAAATTGGACAGCTACCTGCAAAAAAATGAAACTAGATCACCAGCTTACACCACTCACAAAAATAAACTCAAAATGGATAAAAGACTTAAATGTAAGCCGTAAAACCATAAGCATCTTAGAAGAAAACATAGGCAGTAAGCTCTCCAACATCTCTCGGACCAATGTATTTGCTGATTTATCTCCACGGGGAAGTGAAATAAAAGACAGGATAGAGTGACGTCATGGAAATGGCGCCATGAGCAGCGTGTCCAACAGATCTCCCCTAAATCACAACAAATTTATCAACTAGAAACAGAAAAATTTATCCTCGGAGTATTCCGGAGTTCCACACAAACTGAAAGCGAAAGGACTGTTATCACTTGAATCCTGAGAGACGAGGGTGTGGAGGAAGCTACCACAGGGACGTTCATTCAAGCCGAGGGAGTGCGCCTGTGGTGAGTCAGCCCACACTCGGGAGCCGCGAGCAGCCGCGGGCGCGCGCCTGGTCCGGTTGCAGAGCTAGCACCGCCCACACTCCAGAGCGGCGAGCAGCCGCTGGCGCACGCCCGGTCCAGTTGCAGAGCGAGCACCGCTAACGTTCCCAGCGGCCGGCGCACTGCGAGAGTCGCCAGCCACCGGTGCCCGGAGCACCCCATTCGCGTGCGTGCCCTGGGCATTCCACGCGCCCAGAGCGCCCTACTGGCCCGCACACCCAGGGTGCCCCATTATCCTGCACCTGGTGCGATCCAGCCGCCAGCGGCAGGGAGAGCGGGAGAGGCACCAGGGTGGTCTTCCCTACATGGGAGATTCTCTCCGTGGGCGGGGCACCTCACCCAGCCATTCAAGCTAACAATCAAGCGTTGGGGGAGGGGCGCGCACAGGCAGCCTAAAATACCTTCGGGAGCACAGCTGCGACCCAATCACTGAAATTAGCTTAACCCATGAAATCTGCGCACCCTCGGTTCTAATTGATAAGATCTCTCTCAGTTCAGCGACCCAAGACAAGAGGCGTGATATTTTTTAGTGCCTCTCGCTAAAGGGGCGGGGGCAACTTCTGATTGATAGAGCCTCCATATTCAGGGATAAACGCTAACAAGAAGGACTTGGCAGATAATAAGATCTATACTACACTAGTCTCAAGCAGAGACTAGTGCCTCTTCTTCCCAGCCAAAACAGGCTACAAAGTGTGGAAAGCCTGGGTTGAGAGGTCCAACTGAATGCTAGGCACTGAACAGTCACCTTGACAACAATTGACTCCCACCCCCGCCTGATTACACTGGAGGCCCTGACTGCCAGAGCCTTTCCCAAAGCCTTGCACTGAGTGGGGATAGAGTGGGGATTTCCCAGCTCTTTGAGCCTCTTACTCCCCAGGCAGAAGCAGTTGCAGCCTTATAGCTGGATCACCAGGCTGCTAATTCAGGAAGGGGGGAATAGGAGGGAGAATCCAGGAAAGCAAACTCTCTCATCGTTGGACCCTGCAAACGCCAACAAGCCTTGACTACCAGCAAGACTAAAGCCAATTATATGACATTGCCATAGAATCCCATCAACTGCAAATCCCTACCTAAGTGTGACACAGGGTCAGAGCCTGGGGTACAGAGTCACCGACCAGGAAAAGGGAGAGAAAAGAAAAAGGAAGAAGTTAACCTCTCAAAATCAAGAAAAATCCACAGACTTTACAACTTGTTCCACTAATTTTTTTTTTGTTGTTGTTTGTTTCTTCTATCTTATTGCCTTTATTTCTTCCACCTCGGTCCTTCTATTCTCTGCCCATCTTATGCTTCCCTTTTCTTGAACTACACTACCCATGAGTGTTACATTTTATTTCTCTTCTTCATCCTCGCCCTCCTTTAACGTTATACTCCAAAACACTTAACTCTCACTCTCTCCTCTTTTGTTTTTTTTTGTTTTGCTTTATTTTGTTTTTTTCTCTTCCTTTTTTATTTCTTCCTTCGTTTTTCTCTTTTTCTTATTTTTTCCTTTCTATTTGTTTTTTCTTTTCTCGTTTTACTTTCCTCCCATTTAATCCTCAATCACGAACAAATTAGTTAATTTGGGACTCAAGGCTTTTTTTGGCTTTATTTTTCTTTTTTGCTTTTGTTTTTGTTTTTTTCTTGTTTGTTTATTTTTGTGGCATTTTGGGTCCTCCCAACCCAAGGTCTCCATTGTATTTAGTCTTCACTCCACTTAATACAACAGATTTTTACTTATTATTTTTATTTTTTTCTTCTTTATTATTCTTTTTTTGGTCCTTTTTTCTGGTTCCCTCTTATCCCTCTCATTATATCTCTTAGTTGACCATCACTTACAAGCAAATCATCTTATGCTTGTCTAAGATTTTCTTCCTTTTTTTTTTTTTTTTTGCATTTAGTAGGTCCATACTCCCTTTTTTTGCCCCTTGAACTCTTCACCCCAAATCAGGCCTTCCATTATAGGCACGATATTTCCCTGAGGAGGGGAGAGGAGGGAAAGAGAAGAAAGAAAAAAGGGGGAAATAATAAATTATTACTGTTTTTTTTTTTGTGGGGTGTTTTACCTTTTTTTCTTTTTTTTTTTCTTTTTTTTACTTTTTACTCTTTATTAATTCTAATTAGTGCTATCAACAAGACCACCCTCAGATGCCAATAAGAAAGAGGAAATCGAATATTATGGATACAAAAGAAAGAGAGGTAACACAAATAGATGTGGAAAAATCTCTGGAGAAAAGACTTAACATATTGGAAGCCTTGGAGCTAAATGACAGAGAATTTAAAATAGAAATCTTAAAAATACTCAGAGATATACAAGAAAACACAGAAAGGCAATATAGGGAGATCAGAAAACAACTCAATGAACACAAAGAATATATTACCAAGGAAATTGAAACTATAAAAACAAATCAAACAGAAATGAAAAACTCAATTCACGAGCTGAAAAACGAGGTAACAAGCTTAGCTAACAGAACAGCCCAGATTGAAGATAGGATTAGTGAAATAGAAGACAAACAACTTGAGGCACAACAGAGAGAAGAAGAAAGAAACTCAAAAATAATAAAAAACGAGAAAGCCCTACAGGAATTGTCTGACTCCATCAGAAAGAATAACATAAGAATAATAGGTATATCAGAGGGAGAAGAGAAAGAAAATGGAATGGAGAATATACTCAAACAAATAATAGACGAGAACTTCCCAAGCCTGTGGAAAGAACTAAAGCCTCAAATTCAAGAAGCAAACAGAACACCGAGTTTTCTTAACCCCAACAACCCACTCCAAGGCACATCATAATAAAGATGACACAAACTAATGACAAAGAAAAAATTCTCAAGGCAGCCAGGGAAAAGAAGAGTACAACATATAAAGGAAGGCCTATTAGATTATCATCAGATTTCTCAGCAGAAACTCTACAAGCTAGAAGAGAGTGGACCCCAATATTTAAAGCCCTGAAAGAGAGGAACTTTCAGCCAAGAATACTATACCCATCAAAGCTATCCTTCAAGTATGAAGGAGATATAAAAACATTCACAAATACAGAAAAGATGAGAGAATTTATCAACAGAAAGCCCCCACTCCAGGAAATACTAAAGGGGGTTTTCCAACCAGATTCAAAGAACAAAAGAAAACAACACCACAAGTAACAGCTCCACCAAGAACACAATAAAACCAAACTTAAACTGTGACAACAAAGGAAAAAAAGGGGGGAGAGGATGGAGATTAACAGTAGCAAAGGATGATGAAGTGCAGAAATACTTATAAGATAGGGTACTACAATGAATATGGTAGGTACCCTTTTCATTACTTAATGGTAACCACCCTTGAAAAAACCACCACAAAAACACTTGACTTAAAAAAGGTAGCAACAGAGGAAAGAAGTATGGAAAACAAACAAACAAAAACAAATGATAAAAAAACAAAAGAGAAGAATCAAACTAGATACAAAACTAACAGAAAGCAATTTATAAAATGGCAGTAGGGAACCCACAAGTGTCAATAATTACATTAAATGTAAATGGATTAAACTTACCAATAAAAAGACATAGAGTAGCAGAATGGATTAAAAAAGAAAATCCAACTATATGCTGCCTACAAGAAACACATCTAAGCAACAAGGATAAAAACAAATTCAAAGTGAAAGGCTGGAAAACAATACTCCAAGCAAACAACACCCAAAAAAAAGCAGGTGTAGCAATACTCATATCTAATAATGCTGACTACAAGACAGAAAAAGTACTCAGAGACAAAAATGGTCATTTCATAATGATTAAGGGGAAGTTGAATCAAGAAGACATAACAATCCTTAATATATATGCACCAAACCAAGGAGCACCAAAATATATAAGACAGTTACTTATTGACCTTAAAACAAAAACTAACAAAAATACAATCATACTTGGAGGCCTCAATACACCGCTGACGGCTCTAGATCGGTCATCCAAACAGAGAATCAATAAAGATATAGTGGCCTTAAACGAAATACTAGAACACCTGGATATGATAGACATCTACAGGACACTTCATCCCAAAGCGACAGAGTATACATTTTTCTCTAGTGTACATGGAACATTCTCAAGAATTGACCATATGTTGGGCCACAAAGACAATATCAGCAAATTTAGAAAAATTGAAATTGTACCAAGCATATTTTCTGATCATAAAGCCTTGAAACTAGAATTCAACTGCAAAAAAGAGGGGGAAAAACCCACAAAAATGTGGAAACTAAACAACATACTTCTAAAAAATGAATGGGTCAAAGAAGAAATAAGTGCAGAGATCAAAAGGTATATACAGACAAATGAAAATGAAAATACGACATATCAGAATCTCTGGGATGCAGCAAAAGCAGTAATAAGAGGAAAGTTCATATCATTTCAGGCCTATATGAACAAACAAGAGAGAGCCGAAGTAAACCACTTAACTTCACACCTTAAGGAACTAGAAAAAGAAGAACAAAGACAACCCAAAACCAGCCGAAGAAAGGAGATAATAAAAATCAGAGCAGAAATAAATGAAATAGAGAACAGAAAAACTATAGAAAAAATCAATAAAACAAGGAGCTGGTTCTTTGAAAAGATCAACAAAATTGACAAACCCTTGGCAAGACTCACCAAGGAAAAAAGGCACAGGACTCAAATAAATAAAATCCAAAATGAAAGAGGAGAGATCACCACAGACATCATAGATATACAAAGAATTATTGTAGAATACTATGAAAAATTATATGCCACCAAATACAACAATCTAGAAGAAATGGATAAATTCCTAGAACAATACAACCTTCCTAGACTGAGTCATGAAGAAGCAGAAAGCCTAAACACCAATCAGCAGGGAGGAAATAGAAAAAACTATTAAAAACCTCCCCAAAAATAAAAGTCCAGGCCCAGACGGTTATACTAGTGAATTCTATCAAACATTCAAAGAAGACTTGGTTCCTATTCTACTCAAAGTCTTCCAAAAAATTGAAGAAGAAGCAATACTTCCAAACACATTTTATGAGGCCAACATAACCCTCATTCCAAAACCTGGCAAGGATGGCACAAAGAAAGAAAACTACAGACCAATATCTCTAATGAACACAGATGCTAAAATACTAAACAAAATACTGGCAAACCGAATACAACAACATATTAAAAAAATAATACATCATGATCAAGTGGGATTCATCCCAGAATCTCAAGGATGGTTCAACATACGCAAAACGGTTAACGTAATACACCATATCAACAAAACAAAGAACAAAAACCACATGATCTTATCAATAGATGCAGAAAAGGCTTTTGATAAAATACAACACAATTTTATGTTTAAGACTCTCAACAAAATGGGTATAGAAGGAAAATATCTCAACATGATAAAGGCCATATATGATAATCCATCAGCCAACATCATATTTAACGGCATAAAACTGAGGACTTTCCACCTTAAATCAGGAACAAGACAGGGTTGTCCACTCTCTCCACTCTTATTCAACGTGGTGCTAGAAGTTCTGGCCAGAGCAATCAGACAAGACAAAGAAATAAAAGGCATCCATATCGGAAAAGAAGAAGTAAAGCTATCACTTTTTGCTGATGATATGATCCTATACATCGAAAACCCGAAGGACTCCACAAAAAGATTATTAGAAACAATAAACCAATACAGTAAGGTCGCAGGATACAAAATTAACTTACAAAAGTCCATAGCCTTTCTATATGCCAACAATGAAATATTAGAAAACGAACTCAAAAAAATAATCCCCTTCACGATTGCAACAAAAAAAATAAAATACCTAGGAATAAACATAACAAAGAATGTAAAGGACCTATATAATCAAAATTACAAAGCATTGTTAAGGGAAATCGAAAAAGATACAATGAGATGGAAAAATATTCCTTGTTCTTGGATAGGAAGAATAAATATAATCAAAATGGCCATATTACCCAAAGCAATATACAAATTTAATGCAATTCCCATCAAAATCCCTATGAGATTTTTTAAAGAAATGGAACAAAAAATCATCAGATTTATATGGAACTATAAAAAACCCCGAATAGCCAAAACAATCCTAAGGAAAAAGAATGAAGCTGGGGGCATTTCAATACCTGACTTTAAACTATATTATAGGGCCACGATAATCAAAACAGCATGGTATTGGCAGAAAAATAGACACTCAGACCAATGGAACAGAATAGAAAGCCCAGAAATAAAACCACATATATATGGTCAAATAATCTTTGATAAAGGGGCCAACAACACACAATGGAGAAAAGAAAGCCTCTTCAACAAACGGTGTTGGGAAAACTGGAAAGCCACATGCAAAAGAATGAAACTCGACTACAGCCTGTCCCCGTGTACTAAAATTAACTCAAAATGGATCAAAAACCTAAATATAAGACCTGAAACAATAAAGTACATAGAAGAAGACATAGGTACTAAAATCATGGACCTGGGTTTTAAAGAACATTTTATGAACTTGACTCCAATGGCAAGAGAAGTGAAGGCAAAGATAAATGAATGGGACTACATCAGAATAAAAAGTTTTTGCTCAGCAAGAGAAACTGATATAAAAATAAACAGACAGCCAACTAAATGGGAAATGATATTTTCAAACGACAGCTCAGATAAGGGCCTAATATCCAAAATTTACAAAGAACTCATAAAATTCAACAACAAACAAACAAACAATCCAATAAAAAAATGGGAAGAGGACATGAACAGACACTTCTCCCAGGAAGAGATACAAATGGCCAACAGATATATGAAAAGATGCTCAGCTTCATTAGTTATTAGAGAAATGCAAATCAAAACTACAATGAGATACCACCTCACCCCTGTTAGATTAGCTATTATCAACAAGACGGGTAATAGCAAATGTTGGAGAGGCTGTGGAGAAAAAGGAACCCTCATTCACTGTTGGTGGGACTGTAAAGTAGTACAACCATTATGGAGGAAAGTATGGTGGTTCCTCAAAAAACTGCAAATAGAACTACCTTATGACCCAGCAATCCCTCTACTGGGTATATACCCCAAAACCTCAGAAACATTGATATGTGAAGACACATGTAGCCCCATGTTCATTGCAGCACTGTTCACAGTGGCCAAGACATGGAAACAACCAAAAAGCCCTTCAATAGAAGACTGGATAAAGAAGATGTGGCACATATACACTATGGAATACTACTCAGCCATAAGAAATGATGACATCAGATCATTTACAGCAAAATGGTGGGATCTTGATAACATTATAAGGAGTGAAATAAGTAAATCAGAAAAAAACAAGAACTTCATGATTCCATACATTGGTGGAACTTAAAAATGAGACTAAGAGACATGGACAAGAGTGTGGTGGTTTCCAGGGGTGGGGGGAGGGAGGACATGGGAGGGAGGGAGGGAGAGAGTTAGGGGGAGGGGGAAGGGCACAGAGAACTAGATAGAGGGTGGCGGAGGACAATCTGACTTTGGGCGAGGGGTACGCAACATAATTTAATGACAAAATAACCTAGACATGTTTTCTTTGAATATATGTACCCTGATTTATTAATGTCATCCCATTACCATTAATAAAAATTTATTTAAAAAAAAAAGACAGGATAAACAAATGGGACTATATCAAACTAAAAAGCTTTTGTGCAGCTAAAGACAATAAGAACAGAATAAAAAGACAAACTACACAATGGGAGAACATATTTGACAATACATCTGATAAGGGGTTAATAACCAAAATTTATAAAGATCTTGTAAATCTCAACAGCAGGAAGACAAACAATCCAATCAAAAATGGGCAAAAGAAATGAATAGACACTTCTTCAAACAGGACATACAGATTGGCCAATAGGCATATGAAAAAATGCTCAACATCACTAATCATTAGAGAAATGCAAATTAAAACCACAATGAGATATCACCTCACACCAGCCAGAATGGCGCTCATCAACAAAACAACACAGAATAAGTGCTGGCGATGATGTGGAGAAAAGGGAACCCTCTTGCACAGCTGGTGGGAATGCAGACTGGTGCAGCCACTGTGGAAAACAGTATGGAGATGCCTCAAAAAATTGAAAATCGAACTGCCTTTTGACCCAGCTATCCCACTTTTAGGAATATACCCCAAGAACATCATAGCACTGTTTCAAAAGAAGAAATGCACCCCCATGTTTGTGGCAGCGTTGTTCACAATAGCGAAGATCTGGAAACAGCCCAAGTGTCCGTCAGAGGACGAGTGGATTAAAAAGCTTTGGTACATACATACATACTATGGAATACTACTCAGCCATAAGAAATGATGATATCAGATCATTTACAATAACATGGATGGACCTTGATAACATTATACAAAGTGAAATAAGTAAATCAGAAAAAACTAAGAACTATATGAATCCATACATAGATGGGACATAAAAACGAGACTCAAAGACATGAACAAGAATATGATGGCAACGGGAGTGGGTGGTGAGGGGAGGCGGGGAGCGGGCGAGGAAGGAGAGAGGGGGTGAGGGAGGTGAGGGGCACAAAGAAAACCAGATAGAAGGTGACAGAAGACAATTTGACTTTGGGTGAGGGATACACAGCATAATCAAATGTCAAAATAATCTGGAGATGTTTTCTCTCAACATATGTACCCTGATTTATCAATGTCACTGCATTAAATTTAATTTTAAAAATGAATAAAAATCTTGCCTGACCTGTGGTGGTGCAGTGGATAAAGCATCCACCTGGAATTCTGAGGTCGGGGGTTTGAAACCCTGGGTTTGCCTGGTCAAGGCACATATGGGAGTTGATGCTTCCTGCTCCTCCCTCTTTTTCTCTCCCATCTTTCTCTCTCTCTCTTTCTCTCTCTCTCTCCCCTTTCTCTCTAAAAATGAATAAATCTAAAAAAAAAGAATAAAAATCTTGACAAATGAAGGCTAAGGCCTGAGGTGCTGCTATCTGACTCACCTGTAGATCTCCAGCCCCAGCCTGTGAGAGCATGAGGCTGTGTGTGCACTGGGAGTAGAGCAGCCAGCAGCACGCCCTGAGGCGGGAGAGCGCGGACTGCGCCTGTGCAGCGAAGGTGCTTCTTTCCCACAGTCCCTCCCTGCTCCAGAGAGGAGTATTAGAAAGGAGGACAAGGTGCAGAGTGTTAGCCCTGTGAGCACTCTCTTCTTGAGTCTATTCCAGAAACCTGATGGCCTTGGTATTTCACATTAAAAATATTTATGTAATACCAACCCAAGTCCAATCTCTTTGGTGCCATTGCCCACAAGGTGGCATTCTGCCCAAGAGCAGTTGTTAGTCTAGCAAAGGGGGTCAGAGATAAACAAACTAATGCAGTAATCTGCTCTGGAAACCATTACAGAGTGGGCTTAGGTTGCTGAGGGGCCAAACTGGTTCAACCACTATGAAAAGCAGTGTGGAAGCTCCTCAAAAATTAAAAATAGAATTACCATATGACCCAGCAATGCCTCTTCCAGATATCTATCCCCAAAAATGTGAAGACATTTATTCACAAAGATATATGCATCCCAATGTCCACTGCAGTATCATTCACAATGGCCAGGACACAGAAACAACCAAAGTGTCTTCTAATAGATGATTGGATAAAGAAGATGTGGTACATATATACAGTGGACTACTACTCAGCCATAAGAAACAATGAAATACTGCCATATGTGACAACATGGATGGATCTTGAGAATATCATGCTTAAGCGAAATAAGTCAGACAGAAAAAGTCAAGAACCATATGATCTCACTCATCTGTGGGATATAAAACTAAAAGCAACAAATTAACAAATAAGAAAAACAAACAAAAATTCACAGACACAGACAATAGGATAAAAGGGGTTAAACATGTGGTGACAAAAGAATATTTGACTTGGGGTGGTGGCCTCACAGTACAATATACAGATGACGTATCATAGACTTGTACACATGAAATCTATATCATCTTATTAACAAATGTCATTCCAACAAATTTAAAGAAAAAAAAGGGAAAAGAAAACCTCAAAAATTCCATGAGAGTGGCTCTGAGGATCAGGAAAGGGTTCAAAGAGGAGTCAGCTCCAGAGCAGAGGGTTACGGCGGTGGCTGCCAGAGCAGGACTCGGGGAGAGCTCAGTGTGCATGAGGGGCACCCAGAGAAGGATTTGCTTTCTGGGAAAGCACAGGGGGCAACCTCGGATAGCTGATGAGACTAGAGCACTGAGCACGTGGGACAGCATGGAGGAGCTGGGCAGGTAGGAGACTGGGTGGATAGAGGGGCCTGATTATTAATGCTCTAATGTTCCAGACCCGGTAGTGTGAACTCCAGCCGCTGAATGATGGAGCCCATTAAAAGGGCCAGAAGGGGTGAGAGGGCCCCAAAATAAAACCATTTCTTTATCCTTTAATTCATACATGGTATCTATTGGCCCTGAGATTTTCTTTTAAATAAGAATTTGAGGTAAACAAATATTTGTGCTAAGCACCAAAAGCTTTCAATGCCTGTAACTCATTGTCATTCACTTGGTCCTGGTCTATTTAATCTAATGGAAACCTGCATAATTTTAATTGTCTGAGCTATCTGATTCACTCAGAACCAAATCTGTCCTGTCCCACATGATGATGTGTTCCCCTATTGGATCACAGAGTACAGGCAAGACTCATCTCCCTCCCTTCGCCTGGATGCTCACCCCCTCACTCAGCTTAAGGACTACTATGCTAAAATCTTGGCATGATTTCCAAACTCTGACATTTCACCAAGTATAAGTCCAACTTTCCCTATAATATATCCCAAGCCATATGCCAGCCTTCTATCCCAGCATGCCTGCATCAGAGTCAACTGGCCCCAGCCCAGCCTTCCTCAACAAAGAGGAACAGGGGCAGGACCTGGACTCTGCAATACAGCAAGGTCCCGTGTCTAATTTAGGCAACTTTATAAAAAAATTAGCCTTGTTTGAAGGTAACTGGATCTAATTTAAAAGTGATATATGAATTTCAGGAATACATGTTTATATTCTCCCAAAATATAAAGTTCCCAAGCAGAAAGCCTTATTTATAGTAACTGTTCTAAAGGCTTGTGCTGCTTTGCTAAATTAAATGCTCCTTTGATATTCCACTTCTTCCACCTCACTATCCTCACTTCTGATGCTGAGGTTACTGACTTCACAGCTCTTCTTTCCAGTGTCAGTTGCTTTTGCCTGAAGCCATACTTGAAAGCATCTGGAAACTGTTGGGCTCTATTCTTCAACTGCAAAGGTCACCTATTCAGGAGGCTATGGCTACCTCACTCGTGTACTCTTGGCTTAGCTAGCCATTGAGTGAGTGTGGGTGGGCAGGAAGGGGTGTTCAGGAGCTGTAGAGACTGAAAGAGAGAGCGAAGGACCCTGACTCAGGGGGATGAGTTGGAGTTCACCAGGAATAAGGAAGGTGGGAGGACCCTGGGAGCCAGTGTCAAGGCACCCTTGCCAGGGGAGGACTGGGTGTACTGACCTTAAGACACAATGTGGCACAATGGGAGTTAACAGCAAATTTAATATTGTTCCATGTTCAAAGAAGCCTTTTTCTTTGTGGAGTAAAAATAAAGCTATTTCACTGGATATAAAAAAATGGCAATATTTCTGACTGTCTTGTGTATTTTTAGCTGTTGAGATGAGATGACTATCATATAACCACAGTTAATGCGTGATTTTCAATGGTTCAGATTTTCCATATTGCAGATTTGGGTATGACATTTTGGGATCTCTTTGTATTGAAGAAAAATAGATGTCTTTCTTTGTTAATGATTTGGAATAATTTTTATCTGAGTTCTAACAGATTGTATTTTTTCAGAGACCCTTCTTTCTTTTTAAAAAGAAAAAGGAGGAGAAAAAAATACGGAGAGAAAGCATTTTAAAATCATCTTCCCCAGTCTCCTGCCCCATGTGGGAATGTATTTCCACTTGAGCCATTTCGGACACTAATTTGTTTGGACACAAATGCCACGACATTCAACAGAATATCGAAATCTGAGCTTGTTCCAGACACCAGACACCAGAAGTGCTAAAATGAGGAACACATCAGGTTTTGAGCATAAAAGATACATCAAGTCAAGGCATAAAATCACCAGTTTGTTGATTTTTAGGAGCCCAAGCTCACTTCCAAGCAGTGCAGTGACCAGCCGTCCTGATACACTTACACAATTTGGTCCTGCGTCTCCACCTAGGACCGTGATGGTGAACCTTTTCATAAAAACTGCCCACTTTTGCAGTGCTAGTCAACCTGATCCCTCTCGCCCAGTAGTGAGCTGTCCAGCTTTCATGGTGGGCGGTAGTGGAGCAACCAAATGGTGCCATGATTGACCCACCATGAAAGCTGGACCGCCCACTAGTGGGCGGGAGGGACCAGGTTGACCAGCACTGCAAAAGTAGGTGGTTTTTATAAAAAGGTTCACCATCATGGACCTAGGATATTGTTGGCGAGTTTTTATCTTGCAGCTCCAAAATGAATATGGGTTACTTTTAAAGACATGTGTAAGGAGCTGATTCATTTTAGGTGGAAGACACACTGGTGTTCTGCTTGTAGAAGGACGAACTGAATAACTTTATCCACAAGACTACGAGTTTTGCAAGGATGCAGACCATATCCTTTGTTTACATGATTGCTCTTCAGTGCCTACTACTGTCTGAAAATAATAAGTGCTTCAAAATACTTGTAAAAAAAATACACTATTTAGTGGGAATTTGGCTGTAAGTTTCAACCAACCATTTCACCTTTGGAAAGTTACTCTAAAGAAATAAACATAGATGAGATCAAGGATTGAGCTATATAAAATCTCATCATAATGCTGTTAGTGATGTCCAAAGAAAGTATAAGGGATAAATGTGAAAAACAGGACAGGTGTTAAATTATGATATATCCACAAAATAGAGTACCACAAAGTCATTAAACTGATGTTATATAAAAGTATATAGTGACAGCAAAGATGAAATCAGTTGATAAATATAAAAGTAAATTACCAATATTTACTAGTGATAGTTTTTTATCAGAATGACTATAGTATTTATAACAGTCTTGGAATTGGAAAGAATTTTATTTCCTTATTTTTGTTTATTCTCTACTTTCTATCATTAATATGTATTCTATATATTTGTAGCAATAAGATATTATTAAAAATAAAATTAAAAGATTTTCCTCCTCTCTCTACTCCTCACCTAAAAACTACAGGATGATAACTGAAATTGATACCTCCATTGATTAAGCTCTATCAGAGGTCATGAGTAAATTTCTTTTTTAGTTCCTGTTTTGTTCAAAGACAGACTGTGAAAAAAGTCCACGGGGCATATGTTTTCATTTACATCAAGAAATAGCATTTCTAAAGTCAATCAGAATTGTTGGTGCCTCTGGAAAACATAGTAAGAAATCACAATCCAATCAAACAAAAGGAGGTTTGACTGTATAGTACAGAGATCTGGGGAAGGAAAGACTCCACTCTGTGTGTGTTCTAAGGGTGTTGTATGTGGTCAGCTGAGATCTGGAGTCCCCACCTATGGGGTGATGCATTTGAGAGGAGACATGGCTATAAAGACCCCTGTTAAGATGCTAAGTGGCTCTCAGTGAGGATCACTGGGCTCATACCAAAGAAATGGATGGATCAGCACCAATGTCCATCCTTTCCTATCAGTTGGCATCAAGCTCACTGTCTTAGTCAGCTCAGGCTGCTATAACAAAATGCCATAGACTGAGTGGCTTAAACAGCAAACACTTTCTCATAGTTGAGAGGCTGAGAAGTCCAAGGTCAATGTGCCAGTAGCTTCCTGGTGAGGAATCTCATCCTAGCTTGTAGACAGCCACCTTCTCACTATGTGTTCAAATGACATGATGGCCTTTCATTATTGCACGAGAGAAAGTCTCTTTCTCGTCTGTAAATTCACTAATCCTATCATAAGGGTGGAGCCCTCATGACCTCCTTTAATCCCAATTCCTCTCAAAGACCCCTCCCTCTAACACCATCACATTGGGGTTAGGGTCTCAACATATGAATTTGGGGATACACAAACATTCCATCTATAGCACTCACTCTTCTGTTTACTAGTTTCTAGCCAGTTGTGGCTGAAAATACACCTCTGAAGAATGATGAATGAATTTTTCACAATGGGCACAGAACAAGATCTGCAGTGTGGAGCAGGTTGGTACACAGTGAAGAGCAGCACCATGTGTTAAGAATGAAGCCACCTCCAAGAAGCAGTAAGAGGTAGCATTCCTGAGGACCTTCCAGGGGTCAAGCATGGCTTCCTCTGTTCTTGGTTCCAAGTTTCACATGATTTCTATGAGCCAGAATTATGGTTTACATTTTACCCATGAGAAAGACAAGGCTCAGGCAAGTTAGCTCACATAACTAAGATGTGATGAAATTGACCTCAGAACCCAGAGTTGTCTGGCTCCAAAGCTAGTGGTCTTCCCACTTAATCATATAAATTACTAGAATTCATTTTTTAGGAGAGCAGGCATCTTTGTCTGTCTAGTTCACTGATGTATCCCAAACGTGAACTATCCACACAGTGAGTGTTCAGAAAGTGTTTGCTAAATAAATGAATACATGAATCAATCAAGACAAAATGACAACTGGCTTGGAAACATCAAAAGTCTAACATCTTTTATCTTGAGCTGAGTCTTCATACACAATGAAGGTTGAACGTATTAAAAATGAATGGCTGTGTGTTGGTTTGCAAAATGTTCAGAGGGACATAGCACACATGTCACAATAGGGTTCACAAATATAATTAATTGCTAAAAGATGACTGGACTAGAGAAATACTCATTCTGGTTGGAGCGATTACTCCCGTCTGACAGTACTAACATGCCACCCTAAGGCACCCTTTCTCCTGAGGTTGCCCTTCCAGACTTCGCCGGTCCTTGTTGCTGCTGCCCACTGGGTCAGGAGAGCTGCCAAGCAGAGGTGAGACCAGGGACACAGCCAACCTGATGCCTGCCTCCTTTGCAGCTGGCTTTACACCTTTCATTTCAGCACTATCCTTGAATATGGCTCAAGCAAAGCAGTTTAACATTTTAGTCATTTTCCAATTCAGCACATTCCCAGTTCAATTTAAATGATGCAAAACAGCATTTAGAGTCATCTCGCATAGACGTTTCCCCTAAGCAATTTCACTGGAAACCTTCCCCCATGCAATTTCTATTAAGGACTTACATTTGAAACTCCACTTGAAGACTGTAGAAAAAAAACAGGATTGAGTGAATTCTGATAGATGAGTTTTTGTACGCGTGTCTAGGACAAGGCGATACCTCCCACCACAGACTTTTGCTTTTGGTACCTAGAATCAACACCCGCAGCAAGCTGTCTCTCCGTCTGTGAGTGCCAAACCACAACACCACTCTGAACTCAGCATTTGAGCTCTGTAAGCTTCCATTCCGACTCTGTACACTGAAACCACATAACCTTAGAAGGTTTTATGAATATTAAATGAAATAACAGTGCCTGAAGTCCTCTTGTTACAGGAATGGTCATCAAGACCCTGAGAGGCCATGTGGCTTCCTCTGGTCACACAGCTGGCAGGTGGCACCTCTGCAATGAATAACCAAGAGTCATAGCTCCATGTCCACTAGTCATCCTGTCACACTTCCCAATTTTAGACAGGAATTAGAGTACATTGTGTATCATATCCTGGCAATTTGCAGTCTAAAAAGCCAACCTGGTGTTTTTTTAAAGAAAGAATATACAAATTTCATTTAAAATAATTTAGTTCTTTACTTTCAGGATGTTAAGATACTTCACCTCCCACTCACATCATTTTGTTAGTCATAATATGAGCCTGGGGTATAATTATTATTTGTGTTATTCATGAAATAATAACTTGTCCTTAATTTTAAAAATAGGTATGTGGAACACTTTTTATTTTCCTACAGAAAACAAGAAAGCTGTGATTCTTAAAAAATTTAAATAAATGACTTCCAAACATTTATTTCCTGCATTAGGATAAATTTTTACTGCCAGAATTTTAGTAAATATTTAGGTTCAATCAAAATATTTCTGATAGGTTCACCAGAAATGCCTATCAATTAATATAAAGAATCCATTGTGGGCTGTTCAGTTGTACTGCTGATAAATTCCCAAATGAAGTGACAAGTTACTTGGCATTTGAAATCATCAGGAGAATTCAAGAACACAGGAACACAATAAGCATGCTGAGGCTGAACATCTGTGGGGTTCTCAATGCTGCCCTAGACTTCACAGCCGGCACAGGAGCCCTGAGCCCTCATATCTGCAGGGTAGTCTGTTAATATACTCAGTATGACAGTGCTCTGGAGTTAGGCCTGAATTCAAGTACTGGCCATGACAGACACTCGCCCTGTGACCTTGAGCAAATAAACAGTTTCTACACTTGTAATGGAGGTGACAGTGATATTCTTACAGGTTTTACTATGAGGATTGGTTGAGATCATATGAAATAAAATTTAGGGAATTCTTAGCATATGGAAAACATTCAAGAAATATCATGTTTATTTATTTTATGTTTTTCATTTGTTTAAACAGCCACTTAATACCAGGTTGATTACATACCCAGCTGGCATGTTCATGAGCACCGATGAACAGCATCCAAACATCTTGTCCAGGAAGTTAGGCAAAATGAACTTCCTGTGACAGGTGGAGAGACAAGATGAACTTCCTGCTGCAGGCAGTGAGACAAGATAAAATCCTGCTGTAGGTGGTCAGACAAGATGCACTTCCTGCTGCAAGTGGTCAGACAAGATGCATTTCCTGCTGCAGGTGGTCAGACAAGATGCACTTCCTGCTGCAGTCCTATTGATGCAGACTCTATGGAGTGCCACCTCCAGCATCTGAAAGGCACTGTGGCACCAACTATGTTCAATTCATTTTTTGCTGGTAATTTATTAGCTCTAGGCCTGAAGAAAATCATTTAAACATTCTGAAATTTGGGTTTCCTCATCTGCAAAATGAGGCAAGTCTCTGAGAGATGTTACAAAGATTGATTGAAGTAACATACATAAAGAACCCAAATCAGTGATAGCATGGTATACTTGTCAAGCCCTTTTATAAACTTCTGTTAGCATTGTGATAAGAGATATACAGCTGCATTATTTTTTAAGGTTTTCAACCATTGCACAGCATGCCTATTTTACAGAAGAAATGGAAGCTCAGAAAGGTTAATTGCCATGTCCAAGGTCACATAGCTTAGGCACCAGAACTACTAAACATGCTCTGTCTCACTCCAAATGTGGTGTGCCTTCCCACCTCCTTTTACTGCCTCCTCTGGTCCCTTACTGACACGGGACACAGTTCAATTCAGTGTCTAGACAGTAGATTCACTGGGCATCTGAATAATTCTCTAAATTTTGTCCTCCATGAAATTTCTTCACCCTATACCAATATCATCTTTGAACCAGTGGAGTGCATGCGTCAGGGCTTTCTCACTCCAAGTCCCATCATAATATTAAGTATAAAGAACGTGTCACTCCCTTTGTCTGGGTATATAAAGTTCACCATTGTGCTGCATCTAACAACTCGGCTATTCCAGACATGCTGGGGAGAAGCTGTCAAAGTTTCTGGAACTGCTTTCAAAACCAGTGCAGTGCCAGGATGAAGCTTCTACACACACACACACACACACACACACACACACACACACACACTACAAGGACTAGGGACTGGCTGAACTCATCAAAAACAGGACTTCCAGGAAGTAAATGCAGTCACTTACTGGAACCCTGGAAATCAGTTAAGTTTCCTCTAAATATCCTTCAGCATTTGAGAGAAATAACAAGTTTTAGGATAATGAAAAGGCAAGATCTTCATTCTGCTGTGGAAAAATGTCATCATGTGTCACTGGTGGGGAATGGGAAGGGCTTATACTACATAGAAGACATCCCCGTGTTCTTAGCCTGCTTCAGTGACTGGCCCAGCAGTCTCTGAAGACCAGAGCAGTTCACCCTCCCCTTGTTTCCATTGGTAAAAAGGAGATGAGGTTATCTGGAGAAATACTGTACTGAGATTTTCTTGATACCTTAGGCTGAAATGTCTTATTGAATCTTACGACTCCATAAAACCTGAATTAAAGTGAGTACTACCTACCTGCTCACCACCTAACCCATCTTCTTGGAGAGGCACCCCATTTTTCCTCGTCATTCCAGAAGTCTGCTGTTTTGTCTGCAATCTAATTTGGGAGCAGGGACTGCAAACAATCAGTGAGCACTGGCCTCTGTGGCTCTGGGTTCAGCCACGCAGCCATCGCTCACTCTGGCAGCTCCGCATCCATCATGGGAAGACTGTGGAAGAGTGGCCATTCATCTGCCACAGGCTTCCTGGCCCATGCATTCTCAGGCCTGGCACTAATGCCTTGGTTCAGGATATGCTATGCAGCCAGCTGGAACCAGACAAATCCCTGCAGGTTGGGTACCGTTGTATTCATTTTTAAAATACCATTCCCCTAAAGGTGGAGTGAAACTTTACCAGGTAGAAGCTGTAAGCTTTGGGTAATTTGACAGCTATCCAATGATTACCTACTAGCCCCATTCTATTAGATGTGTGAGCACTTGAGAAAGTTACCCATTTCCTAAGCCTCAGTTTTCTCATCTATAAAATGGATATAATAACAGAGCTCCTCATACAGTCCTGGTATGGATTAAATGAGATAATCCATGCACATGAATTAATTTCATAAGTGCTTAGAAAAATATTTGTCACATGGCAGATGCTATATAAGTGACTTAATAAACGCTTAGTCCAGTGCCTGGCGGATAAAAAAACCTCAACACTGCTCGATGTTACTGCGAACATCACTGTCATTCTTTATCACTGTGTCAGGCACGATGCTGGTCATCATCAGGGGACACGAGGATTAAAGACACATAGTAGTCCTTCCTCTTAAAGAGCTTCCGTTCAGTGGGGAGAAACCATGCAGCCTGCGGGAGTGCATGCTGCTGTCACTGATCTTGAGAGTAGGACAGCCTGAGACAGCTCCTCCCAGACTCTCACTCAGAAGAGCGCAGTCATCCACTGTAATACAATGAAGACAGTCTCCAACTAACCAGACCCCACAGCTGCTTACACACCTTTGTGTTTCCTGGTGATAACAGAAGTGCAGAGAGCAATGGGCATGCAAGGGAGAATAAGATTAATTCGGATGACACTATCAGGAGATACTTCAAGGAAGAAGTGGCATTTAAGAACGTTCTTGAAAGATGAGAAGAATTTTAAAAAGTATTGTTTATTTTTTTCTAGCAATGATGGAGTTATTAGCCCTGGATTTCAGTGGGCCCTCCCACTAAACACAAACAAAATGTAAATTGATATTACTAAACAAAGAAGCCAGTTTGAAAAGAAGTCCAATTATATGACATTTTGAATAAGGCAAAACTACAGATATGCTAAATATATTAGTGGTTGCAAGGGTTCAAGAGGAGAGGATAGGGTTAAATAGGTGAAGCAAAGGGGATTATTTAGGGTGGTAAAACCATTCTGCATGATACTGTTATGGTGAATGCATGACATTATCCATTTATCAAAACCCATAGAATGTTACAGCATAAAGAGTGAGTCTTAACATATGCAAATTTTCTAAATAATTTAGGAAACTGGAAGATTCCCAAGATGAAATGCAGAATATGACAGAACTGTATTACAAATGTAGAGAACAGGCTCATGGAAGGGGTTGGGGACGAACTTTAGTAATTCTGAAATGAGTAAATAAAGGCAAAAATACTATACACAGACAATGTGCTCAGGCTGACAGTCATTCACCATGGAGTGCAGGTTAACAGTTCCGATACTGTTACATGTATACACTGATATTGACAAGTGAGTAAATGGTTAGTGATAGTGGGGTCCCGGGTTCTCATTGCTCGAGTGGGAGCTTATAGAGACACAAGGGAAAGAGGCTAGTAGAATGACCCAGGGGGTAATGAATCAGAGCTGGAGACATCAGTGTGAACTCATATTTACCTGAATACGGTTACAGACGGCTACATGTAGAAATATGTGTAGCTACGTGTATATATACAGTTAGTATGAGCAATATACTTCCTTTGTCTACCTGCTGAGAGGACCTAGAGCAACGGCCTTCTTAGGTACAAGCATAGCTCACACCCAGAGCTCAATTTTCAATACCATTCTCCACGGAAACAAACCAGTCCCCTACAGAGAAATGACTGATGCTAGGTCTGAGGCAGAAAATACACAAAATGAGCCTTGATCACCTTGTAGTATCAGAAAGTAAGCAAGCACTTAAAAAAACCACACAGTGATGAAGGGATGTCAAAGGGACACAGGAGCCAAATGAAACAGGTCCCAATGCCCAAGGCTGAACAAATGTGAGTGACAAAATAAATGAAGGATACTGGATTATAACCAAAGTTTAAAGTCAATATTCATAAGTCTAAAGAAATAAATGATTAACTAAACAAGTGTGACAAAAGGCAAATCTGAGCAGCAGGATTCCAAATCCTGCATGTGGACACTTCCCCTCACAGAAGGGGCAGACCCCACTCCCAAAGTGTGGGCTGCACACAGTGACTTCATTCCAAAGACTGCAAAATGGAAACAGGAAGAAAGAGTGACTGCAACAGAGAAAGCTGACACACACGAACTCGGCAAGGTGATCAAGGTTAACATCAACAGTGACAAATAATTTGGTCATAGGTATGCCTGCTAAGACATAATGAGTACAACAATTTATCTTTGTGGTCTTCCTTCCAAGAACACTTAACCCCAATCTAATCATTAGGAAAACCCATCAGACAAATCTTAATTGAGGAACATTTGATGAACTACTTCACCAATACTCATCAAAACTGCCAAAGTTGTTAAAACACAGTTAAGGCTGAGAAATTGTCACCAACGTGAGTAGTTAATATACCTGACTATCAAATGTAAAGTGGTATCACCCACTGGATCCTGAGATAGAAAAAGGACACTAGGTAAAACTAGGGAAATCTGAGTAAAATATGGACTTTAAATAATGATGTATCACTTTTTTAAATTGTAACAAATGTACCCTACTAATAGAATAGAGGAGCCTGGGCATAGGTTTATGGGAACTCTCTGTACTATCTTTGCTAATTTGTTTGCTATATCAATGTAAAATTGTTCAAAAATAAAACATTTATTCTTAAAAATACAATTTACAACAACAGAATCAAAACCATAAAATTCACTGGAATAAGTTCAGCAAAAATGTGTTAAGAACTCTACTCTAAAATCTAAAACTCATTTCTGACAGAAATTGACCTATAGAATCAATATAACCCCTATCAAAATCTTAGATGCCTTAGGGGGTGGGGGAAGATATATTCGGTGGGACACTTGAATCTATGTAAACACAAATTAAAATCATAAATTAAATAAAAAATAAAAATAAATCTTAGATGCCTTTTGTTTTGTTTTTTATTTTTATTTAATTAATTGTGTTTACATAGATTCTAGGGTCACTTCGAATGTATGCCCCCTCCCCCATATTCCTCTCAACATCTCCCTTGCCCCCCTCCCTACAGTGCCCTCCCCCCTTCCCTTCAGGTTTATCCCCTCCTATCATCCCCTTTCCCTCTGTCCCTTTGATCCCTCCCCTGTCTTAATTCTGTTCCTCAGTTCTCATTATTCCTTGGATTCCTAAAATGAGTGAGATCATATGATATATTTTTTTATAAACTAATATTTATTAATTTTAATGGGGTGACATCAATAAATCAGGGTACATATATTCAAAGAAAACATGTCCAGGTTATCTTGTCATTCAATTATGTTGCATACCCATCACTTAAAGTCAGATTGTCCTCCGTCACCTTCTATCTAGTTTTCTTTGTGCCCCTCCCCCTCCCCTTCTCCCTCCTCCCCCTCCTCCCCCCACCCCTGTAACCACTACACTCTTGTCCATGTCTCTTAGTCTTGTTTTTATGTCCCACCAATGTATGGAATCCTGCAGTTCTTGGTTTTTTCTGATTTACTTATTTCACTCCATATAATGTTATCAAGATTCCACCATTTTGTTGTAAATGATCCGATGTCATCAATTATTGTGGCTGAATAGTATACCATGGTGTATATATGCCACATTCTTTATCCTGTCTTCTATTTTTTTTTTACAGTGATTAAAGCCTTTAAGCAAACTCTTGGTCAATACAGCAAGAATCCATAAAAGAGTAGTGTCCTTAACATGTTCAAGTCCAAGTTGGCACCATCACCATTCCAAATCCCTGCATATGCAACCCAACCCCAGTTCAGTCTATTAGGAGCTGTCACAAGGAGCAGGACTCCAGGAAAAGTCCACATCCAGGAAAAGTCCACATGGCACTGGAATTGTTGTCACAATTCTATACTTTGCAGCTCACGTCCAAGTCCCAATGACCGCTGCTTCTAGCTGGTAATGATTCAGGTAGACTGGAAAAGCCATCTGCAGCATGTGTGGAGATGGAGCTTGTATTCTCTGCCTGGAGAGATGAGACCAGGTTGCTTTTCCCTGGAGCTCTGCGACTGTGGCATGGTAAAGAGAACCTTGGGATACACTAAGCTGGGTGGCAAAGGTAAATTCACAATAGAAGTTGGCAAAAGGGGGAGAGCTCTAAATTAGGAGTAGGTCCCAGCCTGAAATATGAGTGGGGCATTGAGGTAGAAGGAATAAAGAAAACACTATATATTAAACAAAGCAGCAGAAAATAGGACTATCAACACCTACAACAGAGATCTTCAAGGGAAGAATAAAAAACCTGACTATTCAGGCGAGACATAGTTAAGTGGCCCTTGTGCAAATGAGAGATCATATGATATTTTTCTTTCTCTGCCTGGCTTATTTCACTCAACATAATAGTTTACAGGTCCCTCCATATTGTTGCAAAAGGTAATATTTCCTTCTTTTTCACAACCCCATAGTATTCCATTGTATATATGTACCACTGCTTTTTAATCCACTCGTCCACTGACAGGCACTTGGGCTGTTTCCAGATCTTCAGTATTGTGAACAATGCTGCCATAAACATGGGGGTGCATTTCTTTTATTCAGTCAGTGATATAATGTCTTTGGGATATATTCCTATAAGTAGGATGGCTGGGGCAAAGGGCAGTTCCATTTCTAATTTTTTTTTAATAATCTCCGTACTGTTTTCCACAGTGGCTGCACCAGTCTGCATTCCCACCAGCAGTGCAGGAGGGTTCCCCTTTCTCCACATCCTCGCCAGCACCTATCATGTGTTGTTTTGTTAATGAGTGCGATTCTGACTGGTGTGAGGTGGTATCTCATTGTGGTTTTAATTTGCATTTCTCTAATGATTAGTGATGTTGAACATTTTTTAATCTGTCTATTGGCCATCTGTATGTCCTCTTTGGAGAAGTGTCTATTCATTTCTTGTGCTCATTTTTTGATTGGACTGTTTGTCTTCCTGGTGTTGAGTTTTACAAGTTCTTTATAAATTTTGATTATTAACCCCTTATCAGATGTATTGTCAAATATATTCCCCATTGTGTGGTTTGTCTTTTTATTCTGTTCATATTGTCTTTAGCTGTGCAAAAGCTTTTTAGTTTGATATAGTCCCATTTGTTTATCCTGTCTTTTATTTCATTTGCCTGTAAAGATAAATCAGCAAATATATACATAGATGTCGACGAGCTTACTGCCTATGTTTTCTTCTAAGATGTTTATGGTTTCACAGCTTATATTTAAGTTCTTTATCCATTTTGAGTTTATTTTTGTGCATGGTGTAAGTTGGTGGTCTAGTTTCATTTTTTTGCAGGTAGCTGTCCAGTTTTCCCAACACCATTTGTTAAAGAGACTGTCTTTACTCCATTGTATGCTCTTACCTCCTTTGTCAAATATCAATTGTCCATAAAGGTGTGGGTTTATTTCTGGGTTCTCTGTTCTGTTCCACTGATATATATGCCTGTTCTTATGCCAATACCAAGCTCTTTTGAGTATAATGGCCTTGTAGTATAACTTGATATCAGGAAGTGTGATACCTCCCACTTTATTCTTCTTTTTCAAGATTACTGAGACTATTCGTGTTCTATTTTGGTTCCATATAAATTTTTGGAATATGTGTTCTATATCTTTGAAGTATGTCATTGGTATTTTAATTGGTATTGCATTGAATTTATAAATTGCTTTAGGTAATATAGACATTTTAATGATGTTTATTCTTTCTAACCATGAGCACGGTATATGCTTCCACTTGTTTCTATCTTCCCTGATTTCTTTTATCAATGTTTTATAATTTTCTGAGTACAAGTCTTTAACCTCCTTGGTTAAATTTACTCCTAGGTACTTTATTTTTTTTGTTGTTGCAATAGTGAAGGGAATTGTTTCCATAATTTCCCTTTCTGACAGTTCATTGTTGGTGTATAAAAATGTCTCTGATTTCTGACTCTTAATTTTATATCCTGCCACCTTGCTGAATTCATTTATTAGGTCCAGTAATTTTTTGACTGAGATTTTAGGGTTTTCTATATATAGTATCATATCATCTGCAAATAATGATAGTTTTACTTCTTCTTTTCCAATTTGGATGCCTTTTATTTCTTCTTCTTGTCTGATTGCTGTAGCTAGGACTTCCAGTACTATGTTGACTAAGAGTGGTGAAAGGGGGCACCCCTGCCTTGTTCCTGATTTTAGGGGAATTGCTTTTAATTTTTTGTCCATTAATTATGATGCTGGCTATGGGTTTCTCATAAATGGCCTTTATCATGTTGAAGTATGTTCCCTGTATTCCCAGTTTGCTAAGAGTTTTGATTATAGATGGGTGCTGGATTTTACCAAATGCTTTTTCTGCATCTATTGAAATTATCATGTGGTTTTTCTCCTTCCTTTTGTTTATGTGGTAAATCACATTAATTGATTTACAAACATTCTACGATCCTTGCCTCTTCAGAATAAATCTCACTTGATCATGATGTATGATTTCTTTCATATATTGCTGGATCCGGTTTGCTAATATTTTGTTGAGGATTTTAGCATCTAAATTCATCAGGGATATTGGCCTATAATTTTCTTTCTTTGTATTGTCATTGCCTGGTTTTGGAATCAAAATTATGTTTGCCTCATAAAAGGAACTTGGAAGTGTTCTTTCCTCTTGAATTTTTTTAAATAGCTTGAGAAGGATAGGAGTTAGTTCTTCTTTGAATATTTGGTAGAATTCAAATGTGAAGCCATCAGGCCCAGGGGTTTTGTTTTTGGGGAACTTTTTGATAGCTGTTTCAATCTCATTTGTTGTAATTGGTCTGTTTAGGTTTTCTGATTCTTCCAGATTAATTTTTGGAAGATTATATGTTTCAAGGAATTTGTCCATTTTACCTAAGTTGTTTAATTTTTTGGCATAGAGTTCTTCATAGTATTTTCTTACAATATTTTGTATTTCTGTTGTGTCAGTTGTTATTTCTCCACTCTCATTTCTAATTTTATTTATTTGAGTCCTCTCTCTTCTTTTCTTGGTGAGTCTCATTAAAGGTTCATTGGCCTTGTTTACCCTTTCAAAGAACCAGCTCTTGGTTTCATTGATCCTCTGTATTGTTTCTTTAGCCTCTATGTCATTTATTTCTGCTCTGATCTTTATTATTTCCTTCCCTCTACTACCTCTGGGCCTTACTTGCTGTTCTTTTTCTAGTTCTTTTAGATGAAGGTTAGGTTGTTTATTTGAGCTTTCAAGCTTCTTAAAGAATGTTTGTAGTGCTATGAACTTCCCTCTCAGGACTGCTTTTGCTGTGTCCCATAAATTTTGAGTTATTGTATGTTCATTATCATTTGTTTCTAGGAATTTTTTTATTTCTTCTTTGATTTCATTGTTAACCCATTTGTTATTTAATAACATGCTATTTAGTTTCTATGTGTTTGAGTATTTTTCAGTTTTTCTGTTGTGGTTCATTTCTAGTTTCATGCCATTGTGATCAGAGATAATGCTTGATATGATTTCAATCTTCTTAAATTTGTTGAGACTGCTTTTGTGTCCTAACATGTGGTCCATCCTAGAGAATGTACCGTGAGCACTTGAAAAGAATGTATATTCTGCTGCCTTAGGGTGAAAGGTTCTAAAGATATCTATTATATCGAGTTGATCTAGTGTGTCCTTTAAGTCTGCTGTTTCTTTGTTAATTTTCTTTCTTGAGGATCTATCTAATGATGTTAGTGGGGTATTGAAATCTCCTACTATTATAGTATTGCTGTTGATCTCACCCTTTATATCCATCAAAGTCTGCTTTATATATTTAGGTGCTCCTATATTAGGTGTGTTTATATTTATGATGGTTATATCTTCCTGTTGGATTGCTCCCTTTATCATTATGTAGTGACCTTCTTTATCTCTTACTATAGTCTTCGTTTTAAAGTCCATTTTGTCTGATATAAGTATTGCTACCCCAGCTTTTTTTTTTTCATTTCTATTTGCATGAAAAATTTTTTCCATCCTTTTACCTTCAGTCTATGTGCATCTTTTGTTTTAAGGTGTGTCTCTTGTAGGCAGCAAATGTATGGGTCCTGTTTTCTTATCCATGCAGCTACCCTATGTCTTTTGATTGGATCATTTAATCCATTTACATTTAAGGTTATTATTGATATGTAGTTGTTTATTGCCATTTTATTCTTTAAAGCTGTATTTCTCTTTTGCTATATTCTTTTCCCACTTTGATCTGTTTACAACAAGCCCTTAACAATTCTTGCAGCATTGGTTTGGTTGTAATGAATTCCTTGAGGGTTTTTTTTTGTTTTTGTCTGTAAAGCTTTTTATTTCTCCTTCAATTTTAATGATGGCTTTGCTGGTAAAAGTAGTCTTGGTTGTAGGCTCTTGTTTTGCATTACTTTGAATATGTCTTGCCATTGCCTTCTGGCCTCAGTGTTTCTGTTGAGAAGTCAGAAGTCATCCGTATGGGGGTTTCTTTGTAGGTGATAGCCTTATTTTCTCTAGCAGTTTTTAATATTTTCTCTTTATTGCTTAGCTTTGGTATTTTAATTATGATGTGTCTTGGTGTAGGTTTTTTGGGTTTCTCTTTAATGGAGTTCTCTGTGCTTCTTGAACTTGTGATACCCTTCCTTGCATCAATTTGGGGAAGTTTTTAGCTATGATTTGATTGAATAAAGTTTCTATCCCTTGTTCTTTCTCTTCTTCTTCAGAAACCCCTATGATGCGGATGTTATTTCTCTTCATGTTGTCACAGAGCTCTCTTAGAGTTTCCTCAGATTTTTTGAGTCTCTTTTCTTTTTTCTGCTCTGCTTCCGTGCATTTGTTCATCTTGTCCTCCAACTCGCTTATTTGATCCTTAGCTTCATCCATCCTGCTTTTAATTCCTTCCATTGTGGTCTTCATTTCTGATATTGTATTTGTCATCTCCAACTGATTCTTTTTTAATATTTCAATATCCTTTTTTATACTTGCTATCTCTTTATTTAGGTGTTCATAATGACCATCCATTGTTGTTCTAAGATCCCTAAGCATCTTAACAATCATTATTCTAAACTCTGCATATGGTAGTTTGGTTATTTCCACATCACTCAGTTCATTTTCTGGAGGTTTCTCTTGTGGTTCCATTTGGATTGCACTACTCTGTCTTCTCATTTTGTCTGTGTGTTTGGGTGTGTTGTCTGTAGAGCTGGTTGAGTCTAGGCTTGGTGGTATCTGCCTCCAATTTTCAATTGTGTTATTTCTAGGTCTTCTTGGGTTGGCATCAACTGTTATTTGTAATCCACTGTGGTATTAGCTTTTCTAGTAGAGCCACTTTGAAGCCTTGATTTGTTTGTTTTCTTCTCAGTTTTCTTGTTTACTGATCTCAGCAGGGGGCTTATTTGAAACTGTATCCAGGAATGTGGTGGATGTAACCTAATCTGCCAGTTACTCTCTCTGGGGGCAGGGTACTTTCTCCACTTCAGTAGGGGGAAGTGTAGCTCAGATCTCCATGGAGACCTGAGTTACTGCCCCTCCTCCCCACTTCTTGTTTTCAGCTGTGTCTTATTGCGCTGATTGGAGCTGGAGAGATATCTTGAGATGGGTGACCCAGAACCACTTTAGTCTTGTGTTATATGTCAGGATCAATCCTTCCCCAAGCTATGGCCGCCTCCATAGATGAGTCAGCTTTTCAGGTCCTCTGATGCATTCCTCTGTGCATCACCATCTGTTTCTTTCTCCCTCCTTTCCTTTTGGAAGATAAGCTAGCCCTTTCAACACACCTCGTTCCCAGGTCCTCAGGCAGGTGGCTGTGAGCGATATTTTCTATTCTTTTCCTTGGAATGAGATCCCTTCTGGGCTCTCAGACTCACCCCCCTTCGTTCCTGTAAGCAGGGGAAAGCCATCACTCCTTGGCGCTCCCTACCAGGCTTGGTGTGGCTTCTTCTTTGCTCCTTGGTTTTTGAGAGCTGTTCTTGTAGTCCAGATTTGGTTTTTCATGCTTATTGTTCCTAAATTAATTTGTAATCCAGTTTGGTGATGTGAGCTGGGAGTCTGTGCATCTGTCTACTCCGCTGCCACCTTCAGGTTCCACCTTAGATACCTTTTCAAAAACAGAAATTGTCAAGCTGATTCTAAAGTTTACATACAATGTTCAAAAGCTAGGATTCCAAAAAAAACTTTGAGAAGAACAAAACTTACTATCAGATTTAAAGACAAATTATAAAACTATAAAAATCAAGAGAATGGGATATTGGTATAAAAATAGATAATGTAAATCAGTATAACCAAGTGGATAGTCCAGGGAAAGACCTATACAGATATGTCAAATTGCTTTTCTTACCTCATTGCCAAAGTAATTCAATAGGGGAAGGATAGTATTTTTTTAAAATGGTATGAGAGCAATCAGATATGCATATAGGAAGAAATGAACATCCCTACATTATGCTATACACAAAAACTAATTCAAAATAAGTTGTTTACTAGACAAACTACACAATGAGAGAACATATTTGACAATACGTTTGATAAAGGGTTAATAAACAAAATTTATAAAGAACTTGTAAAACTCAATACCAGGAAGACAAACAATCCAATCAAAAAATGGGTGAAAGTAATGAATAGACACTTCTCCAAAGAGGACATACAGATGGCCAATAGGCATATGAAAAAATGCTCAACATCACTAATCATTAGAGAAATGCAAATTAAAACCATAATGAGATATCACCTCACACCAGTCAGAATGGCACTCATCAACAAAACAACACAGAATAAGTGCTGGCGAGGATGTGGAGAAAGGGGAACCCTCCTGCACTGCTGGTGGGAATGCAGACTGGTGCAGCCACTGTGGAAAACAGTGTGGAGATGACTCAAAAAATTAAGAATCAAACTGCCTTTTGACCCAGCTATCCCACTTTTAGGAATATACCCCAAGAACATCATAGCACTGTTTCAAAAGAAGAAATGCACCCTCATGTTTATGGCAGCATTGTTCACAATAGCAAAGATCCGGAAACAGCCCAGGTGTCTGTCAGTGCAGTGGTCCCTAACCTTTTTTGGGCCATGGACAAGTTTAATGTCAGAAAATATTTTCACTGACCAGCCTTTAGGGTGGGACAGATAAATGTATCACGTGACCAAGACAAGCATCAAGAGTGAGTCTTAGACGGATGTAACAGAGGGAATCTGGTCATTTTTTAAGAATAAAACATCATTCAGACTTAAATATAAATAAAACGGAAATAACGTAAGTTATTTATTCTTTCTCTGCGGACCAGTACCAAATGGCCCACGGACCGGTATCGGTCCACAGCCCAGGGATTGGGGACCACTGCATCAGTGGATGAGTGGATTAAAAAGCTTTGGTACATGTATACTATGGAATACTACTCAGCCTTAAGAAATGATGACATCGGATCATTTACAATAACATGGATGGACTTTGATAACATTATATTGAGTAAAATAAGTAATTCAGAAAAAACTAAGAACTAATGATTCCATACATAGGTGGGACATAAAGATGAGACTCAAAGATATGGACAAGAAAAAATTAAAAAAAAAAAGTCATTTACCGAGTTCTGCGGCACCTGCCTTCTGAGAACTGCACCCACCTGCCCTGTGCTTTGCAGCGATCTCATGACCCCTCCGAGTCATCCATTCCTCAACCCTGTAGTGAAGAATTAGACTTCCATCTTCCACCTCTGAAACTCACAGACAAGACTTCATTTCAGTGGAAGGAGCACTCCTCCCCACCCCACCCCCGCCACGGGGTCATACCACAGCACCTGCTCCATACATGTCAGCCATGTCCAAAGGAAACAGCATCCCAGAGTTCTTACTGGTACTGGGTGCTCCTGTCTCCAATATCTGATTCTCACACTAACCCTCCTGGGGAGGTGCTGGAGCCATTTTATTAATATAAACACATAATAAAGTGAGTGAGTGGATGAGAGTTGCAGAAAGGGAACTTGGATTCCCATGCCCTTCTTACCAAAACTGGCCCTGCTTCAAGGAAATGGGCGTGTCAGAAGGGGCGTCCCTGCACTGTGCAGTGGAAAGAGACTGTGTGCTGCTCTGTGGCCTCGGGTCAGCCTTACCTGCTTCACTTACTGGGATATAATTCACATACCAAACAAGGCACACTTTAAGGTGTGACAGTGTTTTCAGTGTATTCACAGAATTGTGCAAAATCACCATAATTAATTTTAGAAACTTTACATAGTCCTCTTCAAAAAACAAGAAATACTTTACTCATTAGGAGAATACCACATTTCCCCTAAGGCCTAGGCAAATCAAATTTACTCTCTATTTCTATGGATTGGCCTATACTGAACTTTTGCTGTAAATTAAAAGATGCTATGTTGGAAAAAAATAAGTTATATACCTAAGCTTTTATTAAAAGCTAAAACTATAAAACTCCTAGAAGAAAACAAAGGGAAAATATTCACAACCCTAAAGTAGTCAAAAATACTTTAAACAGAACACAAAACGATAAGAATACAAATAATCCAATAAAATATAGATAAGTGAATTGAAGAGGACACATCAAAAAGGAAGCTATACAAATGGACAATATGCACATGAGAAGGTTTTTATAAACATGGGGTGGAGCAAACTACAGTCACGGTGATACACAGCTACACACCCACTTGTGTGACTACAGTTAAGAAGTCTGATAATATCAACTACTGACAAAGTGTGGAGCAACTAGAACTCCTGTATATTACTATTGGAAATGTAAAAAAGAAAAAAACCATTTTAAGAAAGTATTTGGGTACTTCTTAGAAAGTTAAACATACACTTAACCTATGACCCAGCAATTCTATTTCTAGGAAGTTTACCTAAGACACATGAGAACATATATTCACAAAAAAGACTTGTACAGCAATATCTGTGGCAGCGTTATTCACAATAGCTCTGAACTGGAAACAACTCAAATGTCTTATCAACAGATCAATGGATAAACAGACTGTGGTACATTATACAATGGAATTCCACTCAGCAATAAAAAGAACAAAATACTGACTCACACAAACATTATGCTGAATGTAAAAAGACAGACATGAAAGACTATATACTGTGTCATTTCATTTACATAAACTTCTAGAACCATCAAAACCCTACTATAGATCAAAGATCAGTGTCTGACTGATTAGAGCAGTGACAGGTTGTGGGCAAAAGGAGCTGAGGAAACTTTCAGAATGATTAAAATTTTCTATATCTTAATTGAGGGTGGTAGCTACATTGATGTAAATATTTATCAAAACTCATACACTAAAATATATACATTTTACTGCATGCAAATCTACCTAAAGCACTGACAAATAGTGGTGTCTGGAGAGGGGCAGTGGTGGCAGCCCAGCAGGGGGTGGAAGTGTGCAGAGATGGCAGGACTCCAGCTCCTTCTCCAGCTCCTTCTCTGTCCTGTGGACTCTGCTGACAATCCTGGGACCCGAAATCAAACACGGTCCCTGCCTCCCTGACACCACTGGGTAGTGAAGTGAGCAAATAATTAAATAATACAGGGAGAAAAATGCTCTAATAGGACTTGTTCAGGTGTTACGGAAACACTGGAGGGGGTGACAAACTCTCCCAGGCGAAGGATCTCACAGGGCAGGTAACAATCAGGGTTTTGAAGAAGAAAAATCAGATATGCTCGAGGAAAGGAGAGTAAGTGGTGGTGAAAAGGAGATTATTGGCAGAGGCAAAGGAGCAGAAAATAGCATAGCTTGGCTGGGGCACAGAGGACAGTGAGGAGAGAGTAAGGGAGAGAGTGACACAGGGAAAGCAGGCGAGAGCTGTGTGCCCCCCCCCCACACACACACACACAGCAAGGAACTCTGATTTCACTCCACAAGTGACTGGGGCACCCGCCCTGAAAGGAAGGTGGGAAGGTTTTGATCTGGGAGTACTGACTCTAGCATGGATCAGAAATGGAATAAGGAGAGAAACCAGGGGCCACAGAAGACCGGACCACACTGAGACAAGGGGCAGTAAATAGCCTGGAGCTAGGGTTGGCAAGAGGCAGTGCAGGCAGGGCAGAGATCCGCACCTCCTGAAATGCCTGACAGGTCACAAACCCAAGTCCGTTATCTCTCACAAATAAAATCCGTCCTTGCCTGACCAGGCGGTGGTGCAGTGGATAGAGCATCACACTGGGATGCGGAGGACCCAGGTTCGAGACCCCGAGGCCGCCAGCTTGAGCATGGGCTTTTCCGGTTTGAGCAAAGCTCACTAGGTTGGACCCAAGGTCACTGGCTCGAGCAAGGGGTTACTTGGTCTGCTGAAAGCCCATGGTCAAGGCACATATGAGAAAGCAATCAATGAACAACTAACGTGTCGCAACAAAAAACTGATGATTGATGCTTCTCATCTCTCTCTGTTCCTGTCTGTCTGTCCCTGTCTATCCCTCTCTCTGACTCTCTCTGTCTCTGTTAAAAAAAAAAATCTGTCCTAATGTCTCAACCTCTTTCAGCTATTAAAAAACAAGTTCGTGTACAGAGCCACCAGCAGCACCAGCGCTTCCTCGTGACTGGAAAGGAAGCCCCCATGCCTCTGAGCGTCAGCTCGTTCAAATTCCCCCTTCCTACAACATACCTGGCAACAGTCTCAAAACAGTCCACGGCATACTGGATAGGAAACGCTTTGTTTTTTTACTATGCGACTTGGTCTTTGTTCACAGTTAGCTGCAATTCCTGTGCACTTAATCTTGCCTTTCATCTGTCTCCCACAATGCCAGGACCAGACCTCTCTGTCCTAATGAGATCTGATTGCAGAGCAAGCCACTCTGCATCGTGTCTGGTGGCAGCGTGGACAATAGGCTGCATCCCCTCATGTCAGGGCATGTTTAACTACTCAGGAAAACAGCTACAACAAACTGGGCACGCACTGTCTGAATATTTAGTGGGAATGAAATGTCCTGAGTTGCATCTCCAATGAGCACCCTGAGAATAAAGAAACAGTCCAGGGTTATTTAGATGGGAGTGTGCTAATGACGCCACCTCCAAGACTCCAGTATTCATCATCTAAGAAACGATCTCTCAGCCCTGCGACATGCAGGTCTGCACTATGTACTGCAGAGGCCACCAAGGAGCGTCCTGGGGGTCATGCAGGGACAGTAGAGGAAAGCTCCCATGCTCCCATCACAGCTCTTTGAGGGCTCACCAGGCACTTCCCTAGTTCTTGTGGAAGGTGAGTCTGACTGGGATCTGTGAGGAGACGAGGGCAGAGGCCTGGCATGCATGGTGGGGGAGACTCGCAGAAAGACTGATGCCCCAGTATGCTGGCATGTAGGACAAAGAGACCCTTCTGCTTTGGGGGCCTCTGGGGAGATGACGCTCTGACCTCCTGGACTCTGAGATGAGACCAACAAGAGAGTCAAGCACTCTTTCCCCACACCTGAGCCTCTTCACCTGCAGGGGTGCCCTTCCTTCCTCCTAGAGAGCCTTCTCTCTTCTCCACCTCTTATCCACCCAGTCCTCCTCCATGGGCACCTCCTCCATGAAGCCTTTCTGATAACCCAAGTTAGATATTCCATCCTCTGTACTCACACAATCCCTGTAGGTCACAGCTATGTGGCACTGTCGCTGGGCTGAAAGAAGGGGTAGGACTCTGGGAGAATTGAGTATGCAAAATATATACAGGGTCCTGATGTAGGGGGAGGTTTTGAAGGAGTGAATGCAGTCACTCAGTCACTCACTCACTTGTTTCTTTATTCATTCCACATACGTTATTGAACTCTCACTAGGTTCCGGACTCAGCGCGCAGAGTTGAGCGTTCAGAGGGGAGCCTGACAGACGCGTGCTGACCTACACAGAGAGCAGCCTGTGCACAGCGCTGGTCTCTCTCACATGAACACACGACTTTCAAAGAACAAGGATCTGCCATATCGCACAGGCAATCTCTATTCTGTGTCATCTGGACCTGTTGGTTCCATGTTGGGAAAAGAGATGGGTGAGGTTTTATAGCAGATTAATAGCAAAGCCGTACAGGAATTTGCATACAGAGAGAATGACATTTCTTCCCTATTTGTATATACAAATAAAGCTTTTTCTTTTCAATCCTTGCTGTAGGCCAGATAAGAATCTTCTTGGAAACTCAGTATCTCTGGAGCTAACAAGAAGGATGTACTTCTCTGGAATTTTTCCCATTTATTTCTCCACAGAGAGAAACATTTGTTTCTAAAAGAGAAAAAAATCTCCTGATCAGTTACGTGTCCCTGGAAATACTGATGAGCTGGGTTATTCTGATCAAGTCGAAAGCCATGGTATTTATCATAGTCATAAAAAAAGATTGTTTGGCTAATTCAGAGAAGAAATGTTTAGATATTTATTGTAAATTCCTAAGGCTGTGGACCCCCAAATTTGAGTGGCCCTGACCTCCACTAGATTTTGTTATAGCTCTTTCAGCCTCATGTTCAATGAGTTACTGGTTTATTAATCTTCAATAAATGAACAAAAAATGTAGTGTTCTTTTAAAGGAATGTGTACTGCTTTTTGGAATAATGGGTGGTTCCCCGGAAAGACAGAGAATGGTCAGGGACAGAAGCTGTGGATGTCTGAGCCCAGAAGCCCACCTTGCCAGTGCTGTGGAGGGTAGGAGCAAGCTGGCGGAGGGGATGAGGGTTAGACCTCTCTGACCTCTGCCTGTCACTGGCCAGACTCAGGTTGGTGAGAGAAAGCACTAGGACAGGGGTCCCCAAACTACGGCCCGTGGGCCACATGCAGCCCCCTGAGGCCATTTATCCGGCCCCTGCCGCACTTCTGGAAGGGGCACCTCTTTCATTGGTGGTCAGTGAGAGGAGCATAGTTCCCATTGAAATACTGGTCAGTTTGTTGATTTAAATTTACTTGTTCTTTATTTTAAATATTGTATTTGTTCCCGTTTTGGTTTTTTTACTTTAAAATAAGATATGTGCGGTGTGCATAGGGATTTGTTCATAGTTTTTTTTATAGTCAGGCCCTCCAATGGTCTGAGGGACAGTGAACTGGCCCCCTGTGTAAAAAGTTTGAGGACCCCTGCACTAGGAGATTCTCATTCTTGACTCACACAACATACCTATTATGAGAGGTCTTGGTGGCCAATGTCCCCAGTGGAAATAATCCAGTGTCCTGCCTCGAGCAGGAGACAGACAGAAACCTGCACAATCTCTAATGCCCCATGGCCACAAGAGGAATGAACTCCAGGGAGTGGGAGAGGAACACAGAATGGGAGAAGGAAAACATGATACCTGAATAAACCTCAAAGGGCAAGTGGAAGTCACCCAGGTAAGAAGGGTTCAAAATATTCTCAGGACAGAGGAAGGAGCACATGCAATGATGTGGGCTGTGAATGTTCATACTACAAACCACAGTCACTCCGCTCGGCTGGAGGAGGGGTGCGGGACAAAGGGGCCCGGTGGTACCTGGTAGACACTGTTTACTGTTTACAGGAAAAGCTGACAATCCACTATAGAGTCTTCCTGTGTGAGCCTGGGCAAGTTACTCTGTCTGTCTGAATCTCAACTTCCTCCTCTGTAAAATGGGGATAATAGCAACACCTCCCTCCTAGAGTTGTGAATACAATAGTAATTGTCACAACACTGACTGATAGTCCTGCCCTAATAGACTTCACATCCTAGTAAATAACACATTCAATATGCTTGGCCCAATGACTAGCATAGTATAAGTCCTAAAAATACTATAACTGCTCTGTCTCCTTTTAAAAAACTTTGTAGTTCATTAATATCATAACTCTTTGGCTTTTCTCAAGAGAGTATGTTTTTCCTACCAACCTGCATTTTGTAGGCATTTAAATAATAACTTTGTGTAAAAGTCCATCAGATGATTCTAGCTTTCTTAACTCACGGCCCAGTGTGAAGGTATTGCCTTATGGAACCACTAGAAGGCACACTCATTTCCCTTTAATTGGTAAATTAAAGATGTTCCATGGGAAGAGACATGAATGGCAGAGAGAGTAAAACTGTTGATACAAATTAACAAGAAACTTAAATGGACTGGAAAGAACTTCCTATGTCCCCCTGAGTTTTAAGGAAATAGTCTGTCCTTCTGACACTAATCAAAGACATAAATAAAATATTAGCAAACTGAATCCATCACTAAGTTTAAAGAATGAAACGGATGTCAATGCCAGACTGGTTCCATATTAGAAAATGTATTAATATACTTAATCACATCAATACATGGAGTGATAAGAGGAAATGACTGTTTTGATAATACAGGAGCAGTTTCCATGGAGTGGTTGAGAGAGAAGCTCCGCCTGCAGTAGGTCCAAGCGCGAATTCAGTGAAGAATTGGAGACAGCAGTATTGGGAGAATCTTTCAGGGCCTGTTATGAATGAACACAGGAAAAAGAAAGATGGGATGGTGCCTTGATACAAGGGCACGAGGACAAAGGAGTGTGAGTGCGCGCATGCATGTGTGTGTTGTGTGTCTTTTAAGGTGTCCCATATTAGACACATTTACACCCTACAAGAAAGGAGCTAATTATGAAGGTATTATAAATATTAGGAAAGGAAAGAAAAACAGGTGAGCCATGCAACAATCAGTGAGTTGCATTGTGGAAAAAGTTCAGACTCTGGAGCCAGACTGGTGGGTCTGAATCTTGTCTCTATCATTTACTAGCTGTGTGACGTTGGGCAAGTTACCTAAACTCTCTGTACCTTATACCCTCATCTATCAAATGAAAGTAATAATGCTGTCTCCTTCATAGAGTTGCTATTAGGATTAAAAAATTAATATTTATAAAATGTTTAGAACAGTGGCTGGCAGTGTGTCACATAAGATAAATAAAATCAGTCATGGGTCCAGAAGGGGCACCAGGGCACCTCGGTGGCCAAACAGAATTTTACATTCCAGAAGTCTGATTTTTGCAGAAAGCATCAGCAGAAGACAGCCACGCAAAGGAGACTGCACTTGAGGTTTCAAAACGAGTGGAGGTGGGAATGAATTTGCTGCTTCTCTGGTCCCAGGTGACAGGGCTGCCAGAAGCCTGAATGAAGTTCAGCAAATTAAGCCTGCACGTTCTATGGGTCCTGAATGCTGTAAACACAGCATTCCTGACATTGACTGCTGTCTTGGCCAGGGCAGGGGGATTTGTTTTACGATGATTTCAATTACAGATAACTGTTATACCCAGAATCACACATCAGCTGCTTGTAAACCAGAATGTGATATCAACACTAGCCACTGAAAGCCAGGGGCTGCCTAGAACAATTTTTTAATTTAAAGCTTATGATAATATAGCTCTGTGTTCTAGACAAAGAAGTTCTGTTTCTCCCATGTTTTGGGAGCTTTCCAGTTGTTCCTGTCCATCCTCTGGATTTAAAATCATGCAGAAATGACAGCACTGCTGCTTTTGCTCCCTTCTGGCTTTCCACTGGGAATAACCAGCATTTGAATATTGCTATTTGGTAAGCAAAGTTAAGCAGAGTGAAATGACCTAGCAGTTCTGAAACCCTAAAGATGAATTTCCAGCATTATCAAGCAGGTTCCTGGCTTGCTGTGTCTTGGGAGGACACCTAGGTGTGATGCCCAGAAGCACCAGGGGGCGCTGCAGGGAGATAGAGGGCCATCAGGTATCCAGACTGCCAGAGTGAGTGGCAGTGTGCTCACACTGGAACACCTGAAAGCCAGCCTTCCTCTACTTAAGCCATGGATGTTTGTATGGCAACGAGCAGTACTCTAAGCATCTCAATTTCAGGAAGACCAGGTGTCCGGCAAGTGAGTCCCATTGTGGAGGCCTAGAGTGTCACTGGTGGAGAAGGACAGGGCCTTGCTAAGCCCAATCACTTCTTCCAGTGACTAGGGGAAACTGAGGTCCAGAGTGGGGCCAGGCCGTCCTCCAGGTCACAGAGAAGTGGAGTCTCACCTCAGACTAGAATCAGATCTCAATGCGCTGAGTTCAATGATTAAGTTTAGAAACCCACTCTATTTTCTTACTGGTTCTTCACATTAAAGTCTCTGAAAAGATAAAAGTGTTTATGACCTTGTTCCTACAATCACACACTCCAGCTCTTACATTTTCCACAAAGTCCCACTGGAAGAAGGCCACACTGTTGGGTTCTCTTTTGCAGCTCTCCCACCTGTGCACAACGGTCTGCAGTGAGGCAGACGGACAGAGCCAGCCTACCACCACTCTCCGGAATGTGGAAGTCTGCGGAGCCAGCTCAATTCCCCTCAGCCCAACTTGCCCAGGTCTGACTCTGCGCACCTGGCCCCACCCCTCTCTGTCTTTGTCTTTCTGGTCCAGAGCATCCCCTTGTTTTCCAAAGCAGGGCCTTGGCATGAGTCCCACACTAATTTAATTTTAATTTTATTTTTACAAAGAGAAACAATGTATTGTTGATGTTTGTGAGAATCCCCATAGAAACCACCAAGTTCATATTCCCACCAGCCTGTGACTACAAAACAAAGTTACCATTCTATAATACTCAAATTATTACAGCATTGCCCCCCCCCCATGTGAATCCCTCTAGCAAATTGCAGGCAATTTCTCCAGGCTTTTCCTCTGGAACCTGCTGGTTGTCCCCACGTTATCACAACATCAGAAAGAGGGCACCGTGATTTCTAACTCCCCAGACCCCAGCTGTGATGTTAACAAGATAGCGCAGGTGCAGAGTAACATAACTTCCTCCCAAAAGGGAGCCACATTCTCCTAGCGCTGGCCCTTCCGAAGATCATGGGCTCTGCCTCACTCAGTGTCTCTATGGCAGCTGGTCCTTGCCTGTCTCCTGCCTGTCTCAGATGGTGGGCCCAACTCACTGCCTTCAGATGGATGCTACAAGCATCTTTGCGTCAATGGTCTTCCCAACACCCTCTTCACTCTTGGCTCAAAATTAAGGAAGAAGTCCTTCTACATTCCCATCCAACACCACCATTCTTCCTGCTCTAGAATTAACTTCTCAGGTGACAATGGCAACCTCGATTTCCTCAGAATGAAACTCACAGCCACATCATGGAAAAGAAAGTCTTAATAGTCAACAGTAAGTTTAGCAACACCTGGCCTTTTACTAGATGAACTAACAGCATGAGATGCACCAGTGATCCCATCTGCCCTCCACCCAATCCCAGTCCTTGTAATACTCCAGCCAGCTGGAAACTACCAGTGTCGCGTGGAAGAAACCTACTCAAGACACAGACTTATGTCAAAAGGGAGAGGGGTGGCCTGTCAAAGGAGGCAAAGAAGACCTTCTGAATTTCCTTCTCCCTCAGCTTTTATTCATTAGAAGCAGAACAAAGGTAACAGGATTACAGGGGAGGGAGATCAGGTGATAAAGGGAAATAATAATTAATGGCTGTTTTGCTTACATTGAGAAAGGCCTAATTTGGTCGGTACATTCTTTTTCTTTTGCTAATTAACAAGCACAAAGGAAGGGGCAATCTAGAACCTCTAGGCTAATTTTCTAAAGCCGGTTCACATGCATTCCTTTGTGTCTGCAAGAAGGTCACTCACTCACACAGCTTCTTGGTGTTTGCATCCAAGAGACATTCACTCAGGGCTTTTAGCTAAAGTTTCCCAATCCAAGTCATAGAGGGTTCAAGATGAGATGGGTGATTCTCTACAAGTCCTCCTCTTCATCTTTCCTCACCAGACAGAGAGGCTAGCTGCCCTCTCTGGTCTGACCCACCTTTCTGAGAGCAGAAGCTGGAGTGAGAAGACTCAAGTATTCTCCAAGAACAGGCACAGGCAAGCCAAATGAAAGAAACAGGTCTGACCTCCATGGGGACAGGACACTACCAGGGTCGCCAGCTGTCTTTTCAGAACGGAAGCTCAGTCTACAGCACTTCTGTTTTACTTTTTGGTTCATGTGGGGCTTCCCAAGAAAAATGAGGGAGTTATTACCATATTCCCCCATGTATAAGAGACACCCTTTTTAAAAATATTTGGGGTCTAAAAACTGGGTGCGTCTTATAGAGTGCTTGTGGCATTTCAAATGCCATAGATGGAACTGAGGACAAGACAATATATGAGGACAGTGATTCGTCCTCAGACACAGATGAAGACAAGCTAATGGATGGGAGTTTTGACAGTGATAAGGAGTTGTATGAATTTTATGATCAATAAAACTTGAGTTCAATAACTTTATGTAATACATTTTTTTCAAATTTCGGGCTCCAAAATTAAGGTGTGTCTTATACATGGGTAAATATGGTAATCGCCCCACATCTGTATGACTGAAAGGCCCCCACCAAAGAGACAGTCCTCAAAAGAAATTTAGAAGGTTCTATTCTGAAGACAAACTGTAACATCCATTCAGAAATGTTGAAACTGCCTTTGACCCTGCAAATCTAGTTTCTAAAAAATGTTTAATGCCTGTCAGACTTCCTGCCGCTTTCAGGTGGCAATCTCCACCCTGCCACACATCCAACATGGACGTTTCCAGCTTCTTAATCCATAAGAGGTTGTTGAAAATTAAAAAAAAAATTTAAAAATAAAAAAAAAGGTCACAAGATAACAAGATGGCAGGGACACAGCAGGACCAATGATTAAAGTGCAGATTTGGGAAATTGAAGCCTTTAAGGGAAAACCATATAATAAACATGATGGCCCAATTTTCATTGAAAATGCTTCATTTTTTTTCCCCAAATAAAGAAGCAAACTTAAGAGCTAAATTAGTAGGAAAGAAGGACCTGGTATTTTACATTTCTGTGGACAGTCAAAAGAGAGAAAGACCAGGATTCAAGGATGCTACAACTGTTAGAAAGACACCCAGCTTAAAGGTACCGGAGAGTGGAACCTCATCATCAGGACCACATAGCCCTGTGATTTGGGCCAAGAGCCACCCTGTGAGCTCCACTTCTGTTTGCCCTTGGGTACCACTGTGCCCCTGGGACAGAGCCAGGTAGTTATACACAGATGTGGTCTCTGAGGACCCCACTGCCTCCCACAGACTGCTGCCATCTAAGCGCATCCTGCCTCTGAGAGAACCCTGGGTGCTCACAATGACACAGGAGCTCTGGAGTCAGCAGGGCTTCATACGCTGTCACAAGGGTTGAGAAACCATGTTCCTTAGTCACTGTCGTTAGACCTATTGCATGGGGAGAACTTAGTCACACATCAAACAGGCCAGAGATAAACAAGAGACAAGCTCTCACTGTGTCACTCTCCACATATCTCAAGTCTGCCCTGCCTGGTTCCTTTGGCCTTAGGATGAGATCTTTCCAGGAGGCTCCTTGGCCCCTTAAGAAGAGAGAACCTTGGCTGACTCACTGCCAACATGGGCCTAATGCCCAGTGGACATTAAGTTCCCACACCCCCGACACATCTCATATAGCATATACCAGTGTGGAGGGTGGGGCTGCCATGTTCACCCTTCGTAGTCATCCAAAATGTGTCCGTGCTCACTGACCGCCTGCTCCTGGGGCTCGTGTCCACTTCTGTCACACAGCATGCCATGTGCTGGCTGAATGGGTTGTTCTTCAATGGAGAAGTTCGTAACTAGACACCCACAACGGTTGGAAGAGGGGTGGCTGGCTGCTGGAATGTCCCTCTGCCAGCAGTTAGGGTTGCTTTCTCTAGAGTGGGGGATGGGGAGACAGGTCATTCTTCCCTTTTCTCTTATACTCATTCTCTGTGAGCCACCACTTATACTGGCAGCTGTCTCAGGAATAGTCAGTGAGACCCTGCATACAAAGAACTCCGCACAGTAAGTTTAACAAGCCTGCCCCACCATGCCCATGCTCCATCACATCCATTCATTCAGAGATCTCTTGCATTTCTTAAGCCCCACTGGTACTACATCACAGGTAGTCCCAGCAACAGGGAAATGAGAATATAAGAAACACCACAGACAAAACTTCCCAAACATATATAAACATCAGGAAGACATCTTCAAGAGAAACAACCTCCAGTGCAGCCACAATGTTCCCCTTCACACTAGAAGTATGACACTGTCCTGGGCGCATAGTCCCAGGCCTGGCGGCACGGCCCCAGGCCAGCCTCACTGTCCTGGGAACAAGGCCCCGGGCCCAGCCTCACTGTCCTGGGAACAAGGCCCCGGGCCCAGCCTCACCATCCCGGGAGCATGGTCCCATGCCCGGCTTCACTGTCCCAGGCATGTGGTCCAGGCCAAGCTTCATCCACTTCTTTGACTTGCCCCTTTTGTTCATGGATCTAGGTGCTCTTCAGCTCCTGCCTGGGTTGGCAGGAAATGAGCAGATGAGGTGTAATCTTCCAATAAAGAAAGCACACATGGGAACATATGTTGTCTCTATAAATCAACAGTCTGCAGCGTGACTCGGAAAGAATGGCTCCGACGTATCCTCACATACTCGATGAGGGAGCTACCACAGGGGCGCACACTGTGTGGGCAGAAACCAGACCTGAAGTGACGCAAATGCTCTCTCCCTCTGCCTCCCTTGCCAGTGTCACTGAGTTTATTGATGGCATAATTGGAAAGTTTGGCTTTGAGCCAAGTGTTGCCTTCTGAATGAGGGGCAGGGGATGGAGGAGCCATAAAATGTTAATTGCTCCACATGCACACTCCGGGCCACCTGCCCCACTCTCCTCTGTCACATCAATCACCGCAGCCTCTAGTTCAACCAAGCTGGGAGGCTTCCACAGTAGACTCCTAGATGAGGAATAATCAATGCAATGTCCCTTGGGCCTGCAGCTCCTGACTGCAAAATTCCCATTGATAATATTGGCCTGGAGTTACTGTCAAGGCTCTGGAAACTCCATTTCCCAGCCTGAGAAACTGAGTGCAGAGTGACGCCGTGGACAGGACTACAGAGCCAATGGCTCCACAAGGCCAGGGACTTGTCTGTCACTGCTGAATCCCTACCTAGTACTTTTCAGCCCCAAGCACTGAGCAGAAGCACAATAACTACTCGGGGTCCCTCCCCTTCTACACCGCAGACTCATGTGGGGAAACACAGCTATGCAGAAAGGCTCAGCCAGAGATTCAACAACACAGACACACAAACAGAGAGAGATGCACACACTTGTACAGTCACACACACACATGCACACTCACATCTTTACCTTCACCACAGGGTTTGAGGCTAGAATTCCTGTTACTCCCTTCAGCGGTGTGACACTCCCCTTCTCTCAGTTGCATAGGAAGAGTCAGAGTTTTTCTAGGCCAATGTTCCCATTTCAGAGTTGGGAAAACTGAAGCTCAGATGGGGAGGGGAGTTGCATAAGTGAATTAGAAATGGTTAGGAATGAACCTGGTCTTTGGTTTCCTAAGTTACATGGTTTTGAGTTCCTTCTGGTGATGACTTTTTAGCCCTCACCCCCACCAAGGTTATCCTGATAAATGACAGGCTGCCATTTATTGGGTGTCCCCCACTTGCCAGGCATGGAAATAGGCCTTTAACACTTTATATGTAATCTTAAAAACAACATTACAGAGTTCTGCCTCCCAAAACTGAAGAAAGCAAAGTTCAAGGAAACAAAATATTCAATTGAACCACATAAAATTGACAATATTTAATCATTTTTATCTGATAAAAATAGCAAATCAATGATTTCCCTCAAGCCACAGAGTGCCCAGCTGTGTCCCCAGGGCCCATCCACCTCTGCCTTCACACCTGCCTGCGAGAGGGGCCTGCTCCCTCTGCCACCTCACTGTGGCTCAGCCTCACGCGGGACCTGCTCCCTCTGCCACCTCGCTGTGGCTCAGCCTCACGCGGGACCTGCTCCCTCTGCCACCTCGCTGTGGCTCAGCCTCACGCGGGACCTGCTCCCTCTGCCACCTCGCTGTGGCTCAGCCTCACGCGGGACCTGCTCCCTCTGCCACCTCGCTGTGGCTCAGCCTCACGCGGGACCTGCTCCCTCTGCCACCTCGCTGTGGCTCAGCCTCACGCGGGACCTGCTCCCTCTGCCACCTCGCTGTGGCTCAGCCTCACGCGGGACCTGCTCCCTCTGCCACCTCGCTGTGGCTCAGCCTCACGCGGGACCTGCTCCCTCTGCCACCTCGCTGTGGCTCAGCCTCACGCGGGACCTGCTGCCCTCCCCCTCTGCACTCAGTCTCTCCCGCAGCTGTCCTGTCTTTCCTGGTTGTAGCTCTTTTTGCTTTGAATGTTTTCTGTCTGATCTGAGTAACCATCCCTTTGAGACTCTTCTTGACCCACAAGGACCCTGTGCCCATACTGAGTCTCCCGTCCACACTGGTCAGGACAGCTTCTCTCCTCTCTTGCTCTGTGTTTTCCATTATTTGGAGCTTTCTAAGCATTTACTCCTCACAATTTTACAGTTTAATTTAAGCACGGGCTCTGGTTTGGCCTTAAAAATATGTCCACAAATGTTCTGATACTCCTGCTTTCCAGTGGTGAAACTCACCTCCCCTCCTTCCGAGTGCTGGCTGGACTTAGTGACTGAAATCTAACAAAGAGTGCAGCAGAAGTGATGGTGGGGCTTCCAAGGTTAGGTTATAAAAAGACTGCAGCTTCCAGCCCTGGCCACGTAGCTCAGTTGGTTGGAGCATCATCCAGATATACCACGGTTGTGGGTTTGATCCCCAGTCAGGGCACACAAGAATTGACCAGTGAATGGATAAATACCTAGAACAGCAAACTGATGTTTCTCTTTCTATCTCCCTATCTCCTTCCGCCGCCTTCTCTCTCTCTAAAAAATAAAAATAAAATAAAATTAAAAAGTGCAAATTTCAGGGGGACACTTGAATCTATGTAAACACAATAAATTAAAATCAATAAAAATTTAAAAATATATATTAAAAAAAAAAGACTGCAGCTTCCAGTGGGATATTCTCATCATCATCATTCTCCCTCCTCCCTCCCACCCCTGCCATCACTTGCTCTGGGGAAGCTAGGTCATGCACAGCCAGTGCCGATGCCAGATTCTTGCCCACAGCTACATGAATGAGCTGAGAAAAGGAACCTCCAGCCCCAGCCAACATCTTGACTTGAGAGATCCCAAGCCAGAACTCCCTAGATCAAGTTGCCCCTGGTTCCTGACCCACAAAAGCTATTACATAACCAACATTTGTTACTTTAAGCTACTAAATTTGGAATAATTGAGTAACTAATTCAGGCACCTTTAGCCTTAATTGACAGAAGGAAGCTACCGCCAAACTGATAATCCCGTGTTGCAGACGGGCTTCCCCATTCATCTCCCTCCTGAGTGTCCACACAGCTTTCTAACTGCAGACTGGCCTGCACTTGCTCGCTGCCCACTGTCCTTCCTGGCCAGGTGCTCACCGCTTCCAACGCCTAAGCTAATGGGCACTTCCAGACTACCTTTGTTTTAATTCCATTTAGCAAAAAATAAATAATAAACAAACAAATAAATAAATAAGCTAATAAAGAGTAAAACAATAAAGTCTGCAGAAGTGTGTCTCGTGTGCCATGCATGTGTGCTGCGGTGAAGTGACTCACAGGGCTACAGCACCACTCAGATGACACCTCTCTCTGCTGCATCCACGCTCTCTGACTCCGAGCTACAGGAGAACTGTCCAGTCCGCTGACATGCAGGCTGACATAAAAACATGTCAGAGTGGTGACAGAGACGGAACACTTGAATGTCTGAAAACTGAGTCCAGTTCTCAGGAGTGTGTCCCTTGCCCTGTGCAGACAAATTACTTGAAACATTTATGCAGGGATAAAATCCTACAACTATGAACTTGAGAGGTCCCTCCGGGCTACTTGGTGGCCATGGAACTCTACTATGTAGAAGCTGAGTTAATGCAACTGGACTTGGAAAGCCTGTTGGGAATCCAGAATTCACCATGAGAGCACTAATAAGATGGCATGCTGTCTTTGGGCCACTAGGCACATGGCATGTTCTCTCTCACTCCCTTTAATCCTTTTGTCCCATCCTGTCTCGCAGGACCAGGTGGCAGGTCTGTCACCACAAAACCACAGTATTATACTTTCCTTGTTCATGGCATGCTCACAGGTCTTTAACTTGAAACGGTATCATATCTAACCTTTGGAAAACAGACAAAAATCAAGCTGAGTTTTCTAGTTATTTCACAAATAGCCAGCATCAGCTGGCTTTGGTTGTGGGCACCACCATGCCTCAGTCTTGCTCCACCTCAGTCCCCAGCTCTGCCTGCCCCTGCGGGGCAGCTCACAGCTCCCGTGCTTTTAGGAATTCAGGGCCCTGGGGAAGGGCTAACTCTGAAGATCCCCTGAGCTATGCTCAAACCACTAACTAGGTCCGACCTCTCTCCTAACAGAGACGCCCGAGAACCAGCGGCCCCGAAGTGAAGCCTCGCCAGCTTGACAGCAGCCAGGTCCCTGGCTACCGGGATGGAAAGCTGTCCTGTAAAGAGATGACATCATACAAGGTAAGACCTGGCCAGAGCAGGTCATGTGAAGTGGATAAAAGCAAACCTTAATTAAAGATAAAATAAGCCTGTTGGATTTGCTTTTGAAATTACAGATAAGAGAACTTCAAAATACTGTCTGTATGGGTTTCCTTCACTCACCAATTCTGCGGCCTAAATGGGTTTCCGAGGCAGCCAGCTGGAAATGTAATCTGTATTTCAAGAGAGCAAAATCAGCTCTCATCACTCAAATGTGGTGATTTCACATTTCCACACATGCTAAAACATGAACAAGAGTCAAATACCTGCAAATCGAAACCTAAAACACACAAGTGGAGGAAAGAAAAAGCAGCTGGGCCCATGAGGGACACTTTTTATTATCCCAACTGTGAACAAACTGAGATCTTGCTGTGGGACTTCAGTTTTGTTACATAACCTCTCTGTGGCTCGGTTCCATCACCTGTGAAGTGGAGATATTTGTAGAATCTCTTTTTCTGGGTATTGCAAGGATTAAATACAATCCACAGAGTAAGTCCTGGCACACGGGAAGCACTCAACACCAGCCACTGTTGTCGATGTTAGCTTTAGTATCGTCCATTCTCCTCCTGGGACATCCACATGGGAAGCACATCATGAGCTTAGTGTTGCTTGGGGAGCCTGGGTCTGCACAGGAGATGAATCCGGTGTTTACTGGCCTCAGCCAAGATGCCTTGTGTCCCCATCACTTGTTTATAGGGGAAGTTTATCATAGTGGGGGCAGAATATTCCCAGGTGTTTGCTGAGAGCTGCCTCTGTTCTGGTCAGATAAACACTGCTTATGCACCATTTTACAGCTTTCCACTGCCTTTCTCCTTCATTTTTAACAAATCAAACAATCTAGAGAGCCTTTCCAAATGGAGAACCTTTGTTTTCCCTTCACGCCTCTTTCTCCCTGCTATGACCAGCATGCATTAACTGTAACATTTCCCTCTCTGGGGGCTCTCTTACTTGCTTCACTTCCTAGTTCTTGGTGGGCACTACAGCCCCCCAAAATTTACTTTCTTTCTGATAAATCATTTGCCCACAAAATATTTTTAAAACTCTGTAGAATGATCCAAAGAATTCAGTGTAGAGACTTCATAGGTTCCCTATAGTCTGATAAAATGTTCTCTTTTCTGAGTTTGAAGGAAGTTCACCTGACCCTTAATATTGCTGTTTTTTTCTACTTAAAATGAAGTGAGATAATCAACAAGTCTGAGACAACTGGAAATTATTATACATAATCCTGCCCGAGTGCAGGTTGCCTCCGCTGATTGTGGGCAGTACAGCATAACTGCCCAATGGGCCACAGTTGAGAGTAGCAAATGTAATTGAATTGATAATAGTTTTCATTATTTTTCCTAATGATATTTTCATTAATTTTTTAAACTGACCTTATAAATAGATAGATAATCCTACTTAATTATGTCCAAGAAAATACTTCAAGCCAGATCAGATTTTCAAATCAAATATAGTCAAAGAATCCGCTTTCCTTGAAAAGTCACCCTAACTTAATTACAGCTGATTAGCTCAAAGGTTCGTGGTTAATATTGGAAGTGATCTTTCCCCATGGAAGATGCTTTGTATATAGTGTACCACTAGGCTGTCACAACAAACTTTCAGAAAGGTATTATGCTGATAAGGCAGAGAGATACATCCATTATCTCACCAAAGGGACAGAACCAGTAAGAGACAGAAATGTTTTTATTTTTATATTTTGAGTTACAAGTCTATCTAAAAAGCAGGAGCCATGAGATATTCAAGTAGAGAAGGATTTAACACAGAGAACTATGTTTCATAATTGTTGGGAGGACCAGAGTAGGAAAGGGGTCACAGTGTGATCCAAAGGTAAACCATAGGAAGTCACTGCCCCACTCGAGCCTGCACTTTTCTGAACCATGGCCCTTGAGCCCTGAGCTCCAGTGCGGCCATTGGCTGATCCCACTGCCACCAGGGCCAAATAAAGAAGTCCATTTCTTCCTTTCTGCACCTCAGTGCACAAAGATTCTCTTATTGGAAGATAAAAATGTAGTTTATAGACTTTCAGCCTCGATGATATAGAGGACAAAAGGTACCTATGGACAGAATTCCAAAGCTCATGAACTTGGATGAGCAAAAATAATTATATCACTGTTTTCAATCATCTCTTACTGAAAGTTAGCATATCTTTCTATATATAAGTATAGATAACTATTCACAGAAGAATTAACAGTACTGTGGGCCCTGGTCAGTTGGCCTGGCGTGTGGAAGTCCCAGGTTCGATTCCCAGTGAGGGCACATAAGAGAAGCAACCATCTGCTTCTCCATCCCTCCCTTCCCCTCCTGCAGCCATGATTCAAATGGTTCAAGCAGGTTGACCCCAGGCACTGAGAAGACTCCACAGCCTCCCCTCAGGCACTAACATAGCTCACTTGCTGAGCAATGGAGCAGCAGCCCTAGATGGGCAGAGCATCACCCAGTAGGGGACTTGTCATGTGGATCCCAGTCAGGGTACATGCAGGAGTATATCTCTCTGCCTCCCTAATTAATAATAAATTTTTTAAATAATTAACAGTATTATGAAATTATTACCAATAGATGGCATAGATATCTTCATATTGCATTGTATTATATTTCAAGAATGCATCCCTACCACAAAATTAGTGTTTATTAGATTCATCACTAGAGCTCATTATTTAAAGCTTCAAGTTTATTATTTTATATATTTTCACAACTAATATAATTGGTTTTCTATGAAATATATTTTTTATTTTAGTCATTTAATATTATTTTTTGTACAGGGGTCCCTGGGCTTCACCATATACTGAAGGGTCTGGAACACAGAAACATTAATTGCACACAGAATCTGAAATCTGAACTCCTTCCTATCAGACTCCATCACCTGTACTTTAATCATCTCACACTACTGCCTTTGAGGGTGAGAGCAATCCTTTAAGTATTTTGAATAGCATCAAAAACATGAGTGCCCCCAGCTTGTCCTTCACTGATAAAGGCTCACCCCCAGTGAGGACTAGAAGGATTTCTTCATCCAAAAGATCAGTCCTTTTCGGGGTGGGGGGTATCATCTTTCATCATCTCTAAAGAATTTTATTCTATTTCCTCACACACTGTCTCTTCATTTGCAAGGTGCCTCTCTCAGTGACTTTATTAGGACATATCAGAATTACACAGTTGACTCCTATTTTTATGAAGTAGAGTAATGACACAGGCAAAGATTAAATGTTGGATGTGCTTAAAGGAAGAAATAAAGTTGTTCTTCTAAGACTTTTCCCATGAAACAGCCAACTCAAAATGCATGTGTGTGTGTTTTCTCTTTGACAGGCTTCCATCTGTGAGTATGGCTAAAAATATAAATGACCTGTTTGTCCTCATGCATCTGAGAATGACAGAACAAGAAGAGACCTCATTTAACAATAAAGAGACCAAGAGAAAGACAGTGCCATACTTAAGGGCTCAGCTGTAGAATCAAATAGACTTGGGTTTGAACCCCAACTTCTCATACTACTTTGTGTGACAATGGGTACAAACCCTGCTTGAAGAATCACTTAATCACAGGTTCATAATCTATAAAGTGGGGAGAATTATTTCTCAAAATATTTTTTATAATTAATGAAATAAACACATGAGATGAGAGGCACACACAATGAATATTATAATATTAGCACAAACAGAGACAAGCCTACTCAAGATCCTAAGACGGGATGGTACAGAGCCAGGTCTAAGCCCCAGCCTCTGGCTTTTTCTGCAGTGCTCTGTTCTGCATGAAGATCTTCTATTCAAAAAGTTTAGGGGTTTTTTAATCCCTTCTAGGATTTGGCTGGGAAACTGGTAAACTGCCTGACCCCTTTCTACCTTGTACCTAGAGTAAGGAAAGATATAAAACAGCATGTTTATACAGCAAGCAGAGATCTCTAAAGCAAGACTTGCTTCTTCCATCACCATAAAGTGGAAGACTAATATTGGACCAGCTAAAGACAGACATCAAGGGGGCTCCCAACCTTGTACCTGCTAGTAATCAGATTTCTGGACTCTGAGCTCTCTCTGTGATCCATTCGCAGCACATGCTCAGCCAAGGCTTTTGTTCAAATTATAATCATCTTTGGCAAACTCATTTCCAGATGATTCAACAGACTTCTGAGAGATGACATGTTCCCAAGTGGCCCTGTCACTCACATGGGGCTCCTTTTACTGCCCACTGGGCTGAACACTCTCATAGAAGAGCATTTCAACACAGGCAGGCCCTCCAGGGCTCAGAATGCAGGGAGAGCACATGCCAACAGTCCATGGCCTACAAACCCAAGACTCTGTGGAGCACAGGGCAGGAGGTCTGATGAATGGAGAGGCAGTTCAGGAGAGCAGCCTGGAGAAGGCCCTGCAGTCCAGGAGCAGCTCCGGGGAAGAAGAAAAGGACAGAGAAATGCCGGGCAAGGGAAACAGCACATCCCAAGGCCCAGAAGCGGGAGAAACAGAGTGGCCTGAGAAACTAGAAAAAAAAATTCTCTGAGGTTCTGGGATTGATGGACATTCAATAAAATCTCACACAGTAAATTGGGAAAAGTTTCATTTTCCTTAATATCAATACCAAAAAAAGTTGTTCATGCTACTCTGAGATGGAACCAGTTTCTCCTCCCCACCCCCCAGAATGGAAAAACTACCCTTGTAGACCACTAGCTTATATTTGAGAAAGCAGTGGCGAGCATTGAGGAGCTGCTGGAGTTTGTGTGTCACATGGCAAAGGCCTTAAAAGAGACCCATCAGGCTGGGCCTGGCAACTGGGCTGTACCTTCACCACCCAATGAGAATGAGTCATGCAGGAAAAAGACAGCATTCTTCCTGATGCAGGCACCAAGCCTTCCGACTGGGGGTCTGACTTAACTAGAGGTGAGGCTGGGTTTCCACTGGACATTCCACTTAGTCTGTCAAGTTCTTGATAGTCAAGGGCAAGATAGGAAACCAGTATTAGAGTTCAGTTGTTGATTCTGTCTAGGGTGTCAACTGCTCCAGTTTGCCTGGGACTCGGGACTTCCAGGAAGATGGGGCTTTGTGTGCTAATTCAGGAAAGTGCCAGATGAAACAGGAAGAGTTGGTAACCCTGGTTCAGCCCATTACAAGTGTACCTTCTCTGTGCTGGCCCCTAGGCTGGGCATGAGGATATGGAGATGGGTAAGGTGCAATTCCTGCCCTCAAGAAGTTCACAGATGGTGGCGCAGAGGATAGAGTGTTGGACTGGGAGGCAGAGGACCAAGGTTCAAAACCCAGAGGTTGCTGGCTTGAGCACAGGCTCATCTGGTTTGAGCAAAGCTCACCAGCTTGAACCTAAGGTCACTGGCTTGAGCAAGGGGTCACTCACTCTGCTGTAGTCCCCCCACCCCAATCAGGGCACATATGAGAAAGCAATCTATGAACAACTAAAGTGCCGCAACAAAGAATTGATGCTTCTCATCTCTCTCCCTTCCTGTCTGTCTGTCCCTGTCTGTCCCTCTCTCTGTCTCTGTCACAAAAAAAAAAAAAAGTTCATAGTATGATAGAAAGGACAGGCATGTGATGAAAATAAAGTCCAGGGACCCCCATGTATACCTTTCTTGATTGAGTGGTTAATTGAAAGAAATAAGTCCAACAACTAAAAGTAATTGAAATGCAATTCTAATTTCTATATATTTATTTCTCTCAAACAATATCACCCTCATTCTTTTTTTATGACCTTTTTTCTCATCTCATCTCCAATCTCCCTGGACTTCAGTGTGCCTGAGCTCCTGGGGCGATCCTCCCACTCAACTCCCTCACCAAGATTTCCCTGCACCCTACTTACAAAGCACCTGCTCTCTTCTCTCTCCCTGAACATACACTATTTCTCTACAGGAAGCGGCTGCCGGAAGGGAGCCTCCTCTGGGGCCGGTCCAGAAGGCTGGGGACGCAGAGGCTCCATAGCCCCATCTTCCTCTCCACCCACAGAGGAGCAGAGCAGCCGTTTCCTCGGCAGTTGCTTTTTTGGAGGAACTTCTCCACCTCATTTCACACACAGAAGCCGACAAGTGCACCTGCTCTGGTGCGGCAGCGGTGAGGAAAATGTGTGCTCAGGGAGGTGTGCAGCGCAGGGTGGGCACTCAGCTCAAGAACAAAGCGGACGCTTGGTCGCTGGAACCAAGTCAGGTCTGTCCTGCAGATCTGGGGTCTCTCACTGCTCCAGGTCCAGCGGAGCTCCAGCTGCGAAGGAGGGGCCTTTACGGCTGCATTCCACCAACCCACAGGCACATGCGCTTGAAAACAGTGAAATGCACAAACCAGGCCCATGTGGCTCTACTTTCTGAACGACTTAAGAAAAATTAGTGCTTTTATTTAATTTTTAAAAAAGCATCTAATAATGGAACAACTAAGTGAAATGAGTTGATACTTATCTCTCTCTCTCTTCCCGTTTCTCTCTATCAAATCAATGAAAAAAATTTAAGTACTTACTTATTTTTAAAATTATCATATAGTAAAACTGACTTCTTGTGCAAGGATGGTATAGTTATCTGAATTTTTAACTCATTTCTCATGTAGCCAACACCACAATCAGGATACATAAATATTCTATCAGTCTAAACAAAAACACCCACCCCCTCGCCTCTCTCAACTATTGAGCTGTTCTCTGTGCCTATAGTTCGTCTTTTCTAAAATGTCAGATAAGTGGAATCATACATGCCTCTTCAATTTGTCTTCTTTCACCCAATTAAAAACCTCCCCATGTTTGTTTTTTCATTTTTCAGAAAATTTCCTTTCTCCTGTACACCTGAATTAAGCAGCAACACCTTTCAGATGATCATAGAGCCACGATAAGCTTCCTTGTTTTCAGGAATTGGGTAAAGTATCCGGAAGAGTTTTTTCCGGATTAAAAGGAGTGAAAGTACTCCAAGTAGCCAGGCCCCAGTGAGCAGACATGATTCCATTCCTCCAGCGCATCGATGCAGGACTTTGAGTGATGGGGATGTGGGAGCCGTGCTGCCCCAGGGGTCTCCACCTTCCTTGCTGAACTGTGTCTTTGAAACCTTAACAGCATTAATTCCTCCAGCCACACATTTTGAGTTCTCCAATTTCTTTCTTCAATTCTGTACATCCACACTCAGCCTTCTGTATGAGCATCACCTGCTTCTTGGTAAACTAGATAAGATCTTTCTGGGGCCATATTCCAGCCTTCCACTCCGCAGAGAGCCTGCCAGTCAGGTGTTCTCTCTTCCTTTGATTTCCCGGTTCCAGACGTGGCTGGTGAAGCCGCCCCATCATAAACAGGAATCCCCATAAACACCTGCCCACCATGGCCCTGTGGTCGCAGCCCAGCAGCTCAGTGACCAAGTGGCTTCACAGCCTGGCCACTGCTGCCTCAGTACCTCCAACTGAAAAATTAGCTTCTTAAAGGGGAATCAGGGGTAGGGGTAGCTAGGTCTGCAAGGGATCATCTATTTGGTTAGTAGAAATGTCAGTTATTCTGTTCCTAAAAGAACAAAGACCCTCACTACAATAAGTGCAGGCAAAATACTGGCTGGCATGGGGGTGGGAACCATCTGCATTTAGTTCATATTTATACCTTCATGGGCTTTGCATTGCCCTTTATGGAACACCGTTATAATCATGAGGCTGCACAGACTGACAGCCTGGCTGGGACTGCATCCACTGACTAGCTGTGGGATCGTCAGCAAGTTATTTCACCTTTCTATGCCTCAGTTTCTTCTGCTAGAAAACAAGAACAATGACATTACCTACCTCATAAGGTTGCTAAACAAGATAATATCTGCTAAGTACTTAGAATGGTGCCTGGAACATAGTAAGCATCACATATGTGTTAAATGACTTTATCATTGTTACTACCATTTAATTTGTATTTACTTTGTGCCCAGCACTATTCTTACAACAGTTCTAAAAGGCAGACAATCTGAAATTATCTCTGGTTTACAGCCAGGGAAACTGAAGCTCAGAAAGGAAAGTGACCCACCAGGTCACATGGTTGATAAATGGCAAAGTCAGAAGTTAAGTCTAGGGCTGTCTGGTGTCAAAGCCCATGCTCCAGGCTACATGGCCATCCTGACTCTCCAAACCAAGTTGGGATCACTGTTTCTCCAAGATCGTCTAAGATCTGAAAACTAGTCCAATCCATCTGCATTCCAGGGCAGAGACAGTGTCACAAAACTACTAGATATTTTTTCTTGTTTTTCCACAGGCACCTCAAAATCATAAAATATCAATGTACAAGTTTGCCTATCAATTAAAAATTATAGAATTTATTTTTAGGATGGCGCTGGAGTAGGCGGACGTACCAGCATCTACCTCCCAGAACCAATGTGGATTACAAACTAATTTTATGAACTATCAGCTGGAAAAACCAACTTTGGACTAAACTAAAAGGACTCTTCAACCCAGGAACACTGAAGAAGCCACACAGAGACTGGTAGGAAAAGCGGAAACGCGGAAACACGGAGAGGGCTGCCCAGCTTCTCGGAGCGAACGGCAGCAGGGAGAGACTCGCGTGGCGGAAAGTGAGTTTAGCAGAGGGGAAAGGGTCCTGAGCCCCAGGAACAAAGCCCCAGCCTGCAGCCCCAGAGCCCAGAAGAAGCATAAGGACAGTATTTAGCTGGAAACAAGTCAGGATACTGTTTGTGAGAGAGTCTGATTTCTCAGATCCAGGATCCTTCTTAAAGGGACCACGCAGAACATATCTCTCACAAACACTCACCCGGGGCTCCTGGGGACGGAGGGAGAGGGGAGAGAACCACAGTAACAGGAAGAGTGCAATCTAGGAGGCATAGGGAGAAACATTTTGGGAGATAGCCACCCTATTCCCTGGGACGAGTCACTCCCCAAAGCTGAAGTGAATATTTCTCCCGGAAACAGCAATACCAGCAAAGGGAAGCAGGAGAGCAGCCAAACAAGCTCCCCCGCGGCATTCAGAGCAGAGTCGCATAGAAGGAGGGAGCTTTCGGGTCTACAGTAGTGAGTCTTAGGGTCCAAGCTGCAATGCCCCCACCCACGCGGTGGAGGGCGCACCGGAGAGCGGCGGCAGCGGGAGACAAAAGTGCGGTTCTGCTGGCAGGGGCGGAAGCCGGCTGGCCACCAGTGGGCTGAGGTGTGAGCTCAATCTTGCCTGGCTAGGGAGAAGGGGGCGTGCAAAAGCGGCCAAGCTCAGCTGCCGGCAGCCTGTAATCTAACCTGCGGGAGAAGGGCGGGAAACCCAGAAAGGGTAGAAACCAGCCCCGGAGCAAGGGCAGAGGAGCACATCCCTGCCCCGCCCATGCAACCCAGGTTTGCGGTCTGACTTGGTAGCCGGCTCCTCCCGCGAGGGTGGAGCCAAAAGCCCAGAAGAGGCGGAGTTCCGCTACAAAGCTGAGCTTGGGCACGCAGCCCTGCCTGGCGGTAGAGCCAAGGCTAGCAGCTGTTTCTTGAGTGGGATCATCCTGCAAAGGCAGGGCGAAAGCTCGGAAACAGGCGGAGACCCGCAGCAGAGCAAAGGTACTCGCCACTGCCCTCAGGACCGAGCATAACGTCAGACACGGGGGCGGGGCAAAGGCCAAGGCCACCAACCCTTGTGCACCCGAACACGTGATCACAGCCACTCTCGTGAAGAGAAAATGCGGAGGCAGAGAAATACAACACAAATAAACCAAGAGAAATCCCCAGAAAAGGAACTAAGTGAATCAGATATAACCAAATTACCAGATGCAGAGTTTAAAATAACGATTGTTAGGATGCTCAAAGATATTAAAATCACCATAGATGGCCATTACGAAAACCTAAATAAAGAGATAACAAATATAAAAAAGGACATTGAAATAATAAAAAAGAATCAGACAGAAATGACAAATACAATATCTGAAATAAAGAATACAATGGAAGGAATTAAAAGCAGGATGGATGAAGCAGAGAATCGAATCAGTGAGTTAGAGGACACAATAAATAAAGGCACGGAAGCAGAGCAGAAAAAAGAAAAGAGACTCAAAAAGTCTGAGGAAACTCTAAGAGAGCTCTGTGACAACATGAAGAGAAATAACATCCGCATCATAGGGGTTCCTGAAGAAGAAGAAAAAGAACAAGAGATAGAGACTTTGTTCAAACATATTATAGCAGAAAACTTCCCCCAACTAAGGCAGAAAAACATTTCACATGTTCAGGAAGCACAGAGAACTCCATTAAGGAGAAACACAAAGAAACCAACTCCAAGACACATCATAATTAAATTACCAAAGCTAAATGATAAAGAGAAAATATTAAAAGCTGCTAGAAAAAAAAAGACTATCACCTACAAAGGAGTCCCCATAAGGATGACTTCTGACTTCTCAACAGAAACACTTGAGGCCAGAAGGGAATGGCAAGAAATATTCAAAGTAATGCAGAACAAGAACCTACAACCAAGACTACTTTATCCAGCAAGGCTATCATTTAAAATTGAAGGAGAAATAAAAAGCTTTACAGACAAAAAAAACCTCAAGGATTTCACTGCAACCAAACCAAGGCTGCAAGAAATGCTAAGGGACCTGTTGTAAACAGATCAAAGGGAAAAAAGAATATAGCAAAAGAGAAAAACAGTTTTAAAGAAAAAAAATGGCAATAAACAATTACATATCAGTAATAACCTTAAATGTTAATGGATTAAATGATCCGATCAAGAGACATAGGGTAGCTGCATGGATATGAAAACAGGACCCATACATATGCTGTCTACAAGAGACACACCTTAAATCAAAAGATGCACACAGACTGAAGATAAAAGGATGGAAAAAAATATTTCACGCAAATGGAAATGAAAAAAAAGCTGGGGTAGCAATACTTATATCAGACAAAATGGACTTTAGAACAAAGACCATAGTTAGAAATAAAGAAGGTCACTACATAATGATAAAGGGAGCAATCCAAAAGGAAGATATAACCATTATAAATATCTACGCACCTAATACAGGAGCAGCTAAATATATAAAGCAGACTTGATAGACTTAAGGGGCGAGATCAACAGCAATACTATAATAGTAGGGGATTTCAATACCCCATTAACATCATTAGATAGATCCTCAAGAAAGAAAATTAACAAAGAAACAGCAGACTTAAAGGACATATTAGATGAACTCGATTTAATAGATATCTTCAGAACCTTTCACCCTAAAACAGCAGAATATACATTCTTTTCAAGCGCTCATGGTACATTCTCTAGAATAGACCACATGTTAGGGCACAAAAGCGGGCTCAACAAATTTAAGAAGATTGAAATCATATCGAACACTTTCTCTGATCACAATGGCATTAAACTAGAAATCAACCACAATAGAAAAATTGAAAAACATTCAAACACTTGGAAACTAAATAGCACGTTATTAAACAATGAATGGGTTAACATTGAGATCAAAGAAGAAATTAAAAAATTCCTAGAAACAAACGATAATGAGCATACATCAACTCAAAATTTATGGGACACAGCAAAAGCAGTCCTGAGAGGGAAGTTTATAGCATTACAGGCATACCTCAAGAAGCTAGAAAAAGCTCAAATAAACAACTTAACCCTGCATCTAAAAGAACTAGAAAAAGAACAGCAAGTAAAGCCCAGAGCTAGTAGAAGGAAGGAAATAATAAAGATCAGAGCAGAAATAAATGACATAGAGGCTAAAGAAACAATACAGAGGATCAATGAAACCAGGAGCTGGTTCTCTGAAAAGGTAAACAAGATCAGTGAACCTTTAACAAGACTCACTAAGAAAAAAAGAGAGAGGACTCAAATAAATAAAATTAGAAACGAGAGTGGAGAAATAACAACTGACACAACAGAAGTACAAAATATTGTAAGAAAATACTATGAAGAACTGTACGCCAAAAAACTAGACAACCTAGATGAAATGGACAAATTCCTTGAATCATATAATCTTCCAAAAATCAATCTGGAAGAATCAGAAAACCTAAACAGACCAATTACAACAAATGAGATTGAAACAGCTATCAAAAAACTCCCAAAAAAGAAAAGTCCTGGGCCTGATGGCTTCACAAGTGAATTCTACCAAATATTCAAAGAACTAACTCCTATCCTTCTCAAGCTATTTCAAAAAATTCAAGAGGAAGGAAGACTTCCAAACTCCTTTTATGAGGCGAGCATAATTCTGATTCCAAAACCAGGCAAAGACAACACAAAAAAAGAAAATTATAGGCCAATATCCCTGATGAACTTAGATGCAAAAATCCTCAATAAAATATTAGCAAACCGGATCCAGCAATATATGGAAAAAATCATACACCATGATCAAGTAGGATTTATTCTTGGGAGGCAAGGCTGGTACAATATTCGCAAATCAATCAATGTGATTCATCACATAAACAAAGAAAGGAGAAAAACCACATGATAATTTCAATAGATGCAGAAAAAGCATTTGATAAAGTCCAACACCCATTCATGATCAAAACTCTCAGCAAAGTGGGAATACAGGGAACATACCTAAACATGATAAAGGCCATCTATGACAAACCCACAGCCAACATCATACTCAATGGGCAAAAATTAAAAGCAATCCCCTTAAGATCAGGAACAAGGCAGGGGTACCCCCTTTCACCACTCTTATTCAACATAGTTCTGGAAGTCCTAGCCACAGCAATCAGACAAGAAAAAGAAATAAAAGGCATCCAAATTGGAAAAGAAGAAGTAAAACTATCATTATTTGCAGATGACATGATATTGTATATAGAAAACCCTAAAGTCTCAGTAAAAAACTACTAGACCTGATAAAAGAATTTGGCAAGGTGGCAGAATATAAAATCAATACCAGAAATCAGAGGCATTTTTATACTCTAATAATGAACAGTCAGAAAGAGAAATCAGGGAATCAATCCCCTTTACCATTGCAACCAAAAAAATAAAGTAGCTAGGAATAAATCTAACCAAGGAGATTAAAGACTTGTACTCAGAAAATTATAAAACATTGATAAAAGAAATCAGGGAAGATACGAATAAGTGGAGGCATATACCGTGCTCATGGTTAGGAAGAATAAACATCATTAAAATGTCTATATTACCCAAAGCAATTTATAAATTCAATGCAATACCAATGAAAATACCAATGACTTACTTCAAAGACATAGAACACATAATCCAAAAATTTATATGGAACCAAAAAAGAACACGAATAGCCTCAGCAATCCTGAAAAGGAAGAAAAAAGCAGGAGGTATCACACTTCCTGATATCAAGTTATATTATAAGACCATTGTACTCAAAACAGCATGGTACTGGCATAAGAACAGGCACATAGATCAATGGAACAGAACAGAGAACCCAGGAATAAACCCACAGCTCTATGGACAACTGATATTTGACAAAGGAGGTAAGACAATACAATGGAGTAAAGACAGCCTCTTCAACAAATGGTGTTGGGGAAAACTGGACAGCTACCTGCAAAAAAATGAAACTAGACCACCAACTTACACCACTCACAAAAATAAACTCAAAATGGATAAAAGACTTAAATGTAAGCCATGAAACCATAAGCATCTTAGAAGAAAACATAGGCAGTAAGCTCTCTGACATCTCTCGCAGCAATATATTTGCTGATTTGTCTCCACAGGCAAGTGAAATAAAAGACAGGATAAACAAATGGGACTTTATCAAACTAAAAAGCTTCTGCACAGCTAAAGACAATAAGAACAGAATAAAAAGACAAACTACACAATGGGAGAATATATTTGACATTGCGACTGATAAGGGGTTAATAACCAAAATTTATAAAGAACTTGTAAAACTTAATACCAGGAAGACAAACAATCCAATCCAAAAATGGGCAAAAGAAATGAATAGACACTTCTCCAAAGAGGACACACAGATGGCCAATAGGCATATGAAAAAATGTTCAACATCACTAATGATTAGAGAAATGCAAATTGAAACCACAATGAGATATCACCTCACACCAGTCAGAATGGCACTCATCAACAAAACAACACAGAATAAGTGCTGGCAAGGATGCAGAGAAAAGGGAACCCTCCTGCACTGCTGGTGGGAATGCAGATTGGTGCAGCCACTGTGGAAAACAGTATGCAGATTCCTCAAGAAATTAAAAATCGAACTGCCTTTTGACCCAGCTATACCACTGTTAGGAATATACCCCAAGAACACCATAGCACTGTTTGAAAAGAAGAAATGCACCCCCATGTTTATGGCAGCATTGTTCACAATAGCAAAGATTTGGAAACAGCCCAAGTGTCCATCAGAGGACGAGTGGATTAAAAAGCTTTGGTATATATATATACTATGGAATACTACTCAGCCATAAGAAATGATGACATAGGATCTTTTACAACAACATGGATGGGCCTTGATAACATTATACTGAGTGAAAGAGGTAAATCAGAAAAAACTAAGAACTATATGTTTCCATACATAGGTGGGACATAAAGATGAGACTCAGAGACATGAACAACAGTGTTGGGGTTACAGGGTGGAGGGAGGAGAGGGAGGGGGTTGGGCGAGGGGAGGAGCACAAAGATCATGGCTTTTCAGCATTTGCCATATTCCCCCCTTAATCTATAGACAGACAGCAAATATTTACGTATGGTGTTCCCACTATAAAGACTGCTGTCTTAGGGACAAATGCTGATAAACTATTTCAGCAGTTCCTCCTTCTTCAAAGACTTATATGTCAACATAGAGCTCCATGTTTCATAGGACATACTCAAGCTCACTCCATGCTCCCTGGAGCTTTAGCACAAGGGAATGCCCCCCCCCCTTTTTTTCTTTTATTTTTAGTATTTTTTTCTTTTACTTATTTATTTTTTGTATATTTCTGAGGATGGGGATGGGGAGGCAGTCAGACAGACTCCTGCATGCACCTGACTGGGATCCACCTGGCATGCCTACCGGGGGGAATGCTCTGCCCATCTGGGATGTTGCTCTGTTACAACTGGAGCCATTCTAGAGACTGGGGCGGAGGCCATGGGGCCATCCTTAGTGCCCAGGGTGGATTTGCTCTGGTGGAGCCTTGGCTGCAGGCGGGGGGGGGAGAGAGACCAAGAGGAAGGAGAGGGGGAGGAGTGCAGAAGCAGATGGGCGCTTCTCCTGTGTGCTCTGGCCGGGAATCGAACCCGGGAATCTGCACACCAGGCCAATGACTCCGACGGGTCTACCATATCATGCTTTTTACTTAAAAAAAAAAAATTACATTTTGTTTGAATGCTGATGAACAGGAGACACCAAATCTTTTTCGCCTGCAAACTACTACCTTCTTTATTAGATCTAGCTAATAACACTGTTCTGTCTTTTTTCCAAATAGCTCCAGATATATCGAAAAGATTTATATAGGCGGATGGGGATCCTCAAACCCCTCAGCGAGATCTTCTGAGAATGGCTTTTAAGATACCTAGAGGCAGAAAAAGCCCAGTAGAGATCAGGGGGAACTACCAGCTTTTAGGATACACCTTAAAGGCTCCAACGCCCCAAAGGGGTCTCATAGGATGCCATCTGGGTTTTGCTTCAATACTGGAAAGAAAGGTCATTGAGCTAAAGCCTGCCAGGCTTACACGCCTCTGCTGTGAGGAAACAGGGACACTGGAAAGTGGGCTTCCCCCTCGCTCCTCTAAGGGAGGGTTCAGTCTCTTCCAGCCCTGCTTCAGCCACCTATGACCTAACCTTGTCCAGAAAGCTGGGGTTTGCCACCGAAGGCTGAAGGTGCCCAGGGCCGTCGGCCCCATCTATGACACTGTGGACGAGTCTAGGGTATTTCTTCCAAGAAGCAGGTAAACTGATCTCATTCGCACAAGGGCCACTTAAGTGTGTTTTGCCTGAATAGTCAGGTTTTTTATTCTTCCCTCAAAGATCTCTGTTGTGGGTGTTGATAGTCCTATTTTCTGCTGCTTTGCTTAATATATAGTGTTTCCTTTATCCCTCCTACCTCAATGCCCCACTCATATTTCAGGCTGGGACCTACTCCTAATTTAGAGCTCTCTTTCCTCCTTTTGCCAACTTGTATTATGAATTTACCTTTGCCACCCAGCTTAGTGTATCCCAAGGTTCTCTTTACCAGACCACAGTCACAGAGCTCCAGGGAAAAGCAACCTGGTCTCAACTCTCCAGGCAGAGGAGAACAGAAGCTCCATATCCCCTCAAGCTGCAAATGGCTTTTTCCTGTCTACCTGAATCATTACCAGCTAGAAGCAGCAGTCATTGGGACTTGGACATGAGCTGCAAAGTATAGAATGGTGACAACAATTCCAGTGCCATGCGGACTTTCCCTGTGGGGAACTTTCCTGGACTCCTGCTCCCTGTGACAGCTCCTAACAGACTGAACTGTGGTTGGGTTGCATTTTTCAGGGATTTGGCATGGTGATGGGGCCAACATGGACTTGGGGAACTTGTTAAGGACACTACTCATTTATGGATTCTTGCTGTATTGGCCAAGAGTTCACTTAAAGGCTTTTAATCACTGTAAAAAAAATAGAGGACTGGATTAAGAAGATGGGGCACATATACACCATGGTATATTATTCAGCTAGGAGAAATGGTGACATCGAATCACTTATAGGGGAATGGTGGAGTCTTGGTAGCATTGTGCGGGGTGAAATAAGCGAATCAGAAAAAAACAGGAACTGCAGGATTCCATACATTGGTGGGACATAAAAGTGAGACTAAGAGGCATGAACAGGAGTGTGGTGGCTATGGGGGGTGGGGGGAGGGAAGGAGGGAGAGGGGGAGGGGGAGGGGTACAGAGAGAACTGGATGGAGGGTGGCGGGGGACGATCTCTCTTCAGGTGATGGGTATGCAACATAACTAAATGACAAGATAACGTGGAAATGTTTTCTTTGAATGTATGTACCCTGATTTATTGATGTCACCCCATTAAAATAAAAATTTATTTATAAAAAAAAAAAAGATTGTCTAAGATCTGCCTCCCTACAAAAGTCCCTCAGAAATCTGGGGCCAGTCTTGGAATAACTTCTGGGAGCTGCAGCTCCCAGGGAGCTAATGTCCAGGCAGAGGCACAGACATGGGGCTGGACAGACTCATTCTGGTCCCAGACAGCTGGGGTCTCAGGCCAGACTCTACTGCCTGATAATCAGCACAAGTCCTCAGTGCCCACTTGAGAGTCAGCTACTGAAATAATCTGCTCCCTTCCAGCCTCTCCACTCAGGAGAGGGCCCCCCTGGGAAAGCACTCCTGTCTTCACTGCCAAGTGACCCAAAGAAAACCTTAGGTGCCCAGAAAGAACCTGCTCCCTCTGGCCAATCCTTTCCCAGGGGAGGAGCACTACCTGTGGCTCTGGGAACAATGCAGAGAGGCTCAGCCAAGACAGAGGAGCAGGTGGTTCCCCAACTTCACAGCAGCGCCATGTCTACAGGTCAACAAGAAGAACGGGGCATGTAACGATGAATGTGGTGGTCACTATACCAGAAACAGGAACTACCATGAACTGAAGGAGTTACAGCGTGCAGGGAGCTCCTCTGAGCAACTTATACACATCATCCATCATACACTCCTCACAGCAACCCAGAAACATGTCAACAAACCCATCTTGCAAATGAGAATCTCAGACCCCAAAATGGGAGGTTACTTGCCCAAAGCCCCTCCACTAGTGGGTGACAGAGCAGGGGAGAGGGCCCAGGTCGTCTGACCCCTGAGTCTCTATCCCTACTCCATGAGATCTGAACTGAGTACCCACAAGGCTGTTTCTCCCCCAGCTCTGCTGATCCAACTTCTAAGCAATGTTTATTTCCTCTGCCCCACCCTCACCCCTGCTCCACATCTTCCTGGCCAAGCTGGAACTGCCCAAGAATTCTTTGGAGCACATCTGATTAAAGCATGGAGTGTCCAATGCAAATAATATTTCAGAAATAATTTACATAAATAAATGAGTCTGTTCCAAGGCGAGAGGCTTTATCAAAGCTTCTCCTGGTGAGCGTGAGGCCTGCTTTGCAAGCTCAGCAATCAGCTAGGAGCCTGCTGCTCTGTACTGAGCCAGCCTCTCTTCCTGAGTGATCTGCCTGTCACCCAGATGGCCTCCTCAGGGCATGGGCACCTTCTGTGGACTTGGGCTGAGAGGTGTGTCCCTGGGACAGCGTGCGCCTTCTGCTTTCTCATGCACAGCCTCGGCCTATGCTATACCCTCCTCTGCTCCTCTTTGAGCTGCTCCACACTGAGACATTTCTGCCCAGGGCTTTCCTGGGGTACTGAGGCAGGTTGCAGCATAAGTATCCATGACAACCAGCCCCTTATGCTTCATGTGTGTGAGATTGGATGGTCCAGCTCAGTCCCACAATCCATCCAGTTGGTGACGGCTATGTTAGGCCAGACCATTGCTACAAAACAAGGAGGCATCCACTAGTGCACGAGGATAACTACTCACAGCTTCGCATAAACAAAGCCATAGCTGAGCTGAGGTGCCGCCTCCTCCTCTCCCCCAGAGCTGACACCACAACCCTTGTCCACTCTGCAGGAATGCCCCAAGTTTGGGAGCTTTATGGCTAAAAGGAAGGACTTTGAAACCAGACAAAGTCAAGTTCTGATCAGTGAGGCCATGTACTGGCTGTGTGACCTCAAATAAGTTGCTAAGTCTCTGTGAACCTTGGTTTTGTCACCTAAAAATCGAGGTAATAGTGTCACCAGCCTCACAGAGTTGCTGTAATGGTTGTGATTTAATCACACAAATAAACTAGCACGAGGAAGGAGAAGAGGTAGCATTCCAAAACTAGAACTGCCCATTCCATCCTGGCAGCTACCTGTTCAAGGTACCATCTTTACATGCAGGCTGGCGCCCTGCGTCTGTACCCCCATCACTCACGCTCCAGGCCTCCGCACGTGGGGTGTACAGGTGCTTCATTCTCTAAACATCCACAGAAGAACCCTCTCTCCTCCAGAAATTAGCCTACCACTTAACACTAGAAGCCCTTCACAACCTAGTTGCCCCCACTCCCCAATATATTTATATAATATATAGCCGTAACTCATACTCTACAAATCTAGTTACACTATTCCAAAAAGAAAATGTTTTATGTCTCTGAGCCTTTGCATGGCTTTTCCTCTCAGAATACCCTTGCCTAGTTCTTGGGTTAACACACTCCTATTGCTTTCATTCAAGCACTACTTTCTCTGACAGCCTTCCCTGACCGCCCCTCCCACTCTGAGCTGGGGCAAGTGACCGCTTATGCGCTTCCTTCTCCCATCATTGCCAGTATCACACTGAATCAGAATGGCTTGTGTACCTGACAAGTATCTCAGTCAACAATCTAAATTGTTTGGGGGCTAAAAAACAACTTTTTTTCATTGTTCAATAATTGAACTTAATTTCTATTTGAGCCTCCAAATCATAATCTCAGTCCCGTCAGGTAATATTAGTTAACTGAAGATTTTCCCAGCCAATGTGGCCCTAACCCCAATCACCACACCTTCCCAGCCAGATTCCGGGCTCTGCTGGCCTCATACAGAGTTGAGGTGTGAGAAGATGAGGCATCTGCACCTCAGCTGTCATCAGTCACTCATGTAGGCTTCTGCTGAGAGGTAGCACCCTGCTCTGATCCTCTCTTATCAATCAGTAGAGGTCCTGACTCTGCTCCATGATCCGCCTCTCCAAGCCCAGCACTATCTGGTTACATCGGCATTGCTTTGGAGACACTGGAATCATTTTTCTGTTCTCCATGTGATGCGAAGCTCAAGGGAGCCTTTTCAAGGCCATTTGCCCTATACACTCCTCATACCCATCTCCACTGACCCTACATATCAGGATAAAGAAACAATGCAAGCAGTCCTTTCGGCCCACACTCCATCAAGAAAGTTAGGTACTGATATCCACTCTCCACGCTGTCCCCAAACCTACCAGATACACTGTCAATTTCCTCACCTATCTCCCTAGAACTCACGCCTGCACATCAAGGGACCCCTTCTCAGGGAGCAGCTCCAGTCTTCATTTCCATTGCATTCCCTCCACTTCTCCTTGAGCCCAGAAAAACCTTTGTTTTACAGAGCAGGAAAAACAAAGAACCCCAGACTCTGATTAGTCTAATAGTCCCCAGACCCAAAGTCTCTTCAAAGCACAGGTTTTTGAAACCCCAAATTCCTAAGCTTTTGGAAGTCAAAAGTTTCTTCTTTTAAACTATTGCCTGTGCCTTGTGTTTTCAAATATATATACTTTGGAACTCCAAAGTAAGACTTGACTCCTATCTTTCTGTTCTGCGGTAAAAACCCTTCCCTGAGGCACAGAATGCCTCCAGGTCTCCTTTGAGTAGGGAATGAGCCACAGAACATAACAAAACAAACACAGTAGTAAACACAGCAAAACAGTTCTCCCTACCACTTACTTGTCTAATTCTCCCCAGGACTAAGCTCTACAAAAGCAATTATTACAATTCTTCTACTGATATTTACTCTGTGCTCAATGAATATTAGTTGAAGAAACAAATAACTCATGATTTCTGTTCACAGTGTTCAGAATTTCAAGAAATAATCACACGCTGGGCTACTGATAGAGAGTAAAGAAACAATACAAAGGAGCAAGGTGCCTCGCACTAGGACGGCAGAGCCAGCAGAATGAGTCATCTTCACCCTTCGCAAGGCTTTTCTCCCAGCACTTACTAAGCTGCTGCTATGAGTCAGATACTGTTAGATATTTCACCTACATTACCTTGCTTAATTTCATCTTAGAAATGAGAACACGAAATCTTTTAGGGAATGAGACTCCTGGAGCTTGGGGCTCAGTGTTTTCACTAGACAATGGGAGGGCTCCCTTTCCCCACAGAATATCCACCCAGCTCAAAGGCTTATCAGTCCAAGTATAGACAACACGGGAGGGGAGAGAAAATGAGCATCTTCTTTGGCATCTGTGGCTCTGACCTCACTAGACCTGCAAGTGAAAACCTGGAAAACATATTTATCATTTAATTTCATGTTCGGTATTATCAACTCTTATGCTGAGATAAACTCATGAAAGTTAATATGGGGAAACTGGTAATAATTTCAGGAAGACTCTTGAAAACCTCATATTGCATTTTCCCCAAGGCTCATAATTTGACTTTCAATCAACACAGCTAAAATACGTGGCATGAAATTTTATAGCAAAAGATAATGTGTGCCAAGAGGTAACTTCCTTTATGAGCTAATTATTTACTTTTAAGGGGAAAATATTTGCAATGTAAATCACAGGTTCATTGTTCATCTGATTCTGAGTGGAGTATAAAGGTGACTCTGCTTTCTCATATCGAATGGAGTCATTTATTCTGAGCCATCCTAGAGCTAAATTGCCAAATTCGAGACTAGGGAGGAGGCAATGTGCTACAGGGGAATGACCGCTAGGCTCAGAGAAAAGACAGAGCTCAAGCCAGAACTCCCTCCTTCCTCACTTGATAAGTCACTTATGACCTTGACCCTGTCTTCCCATCCCTCTCCTAGGGATAATGGCCTTGATTGTACATGTAGCACATGGTTGCTGTGAATCTACATATTAGCTGATACCTGAGAGAGCTTTGTGCACCATAAAACACCGTGCACAAAGGAGAGAAGGTAACTTGGATAAGAAGATACGCTTCCTGTCCCTTCTGTAGAAAGAACAATAACAACAGCTAGCACATCTAGAGCACTCCCCACGTACACTGTTCCTACTGTTCCACATGATTAAAAACATTAACTCATTTAATCCTCAAACAGCCCAATGTGATAGGTTCTATTATTTTCCCCATTTATAGATAAGGAAACAGAGTCAAGGAAAGGCTAACTCACTTGCCGAAGGCAGCAGTAAGCTGTAAAGTGGAGACTCTAACCCAGGCCACCCTGCTCCAGAATCTCTGCTCTCAAAGCCTCCCTAAGACATCTTTAACCTTTGAATCTACTGTAACGCATACATCTTTGGGCCATAAACTATCTTAAACAGTACATCTTTCCAGAACAGAGCCCGCCTGGGGACCTGACACTCCTTCCCCACTTGCTGTTGTATTTGTGTACCCTACAGGGCTACTACCTCTGTTATTTGGCCCCCCTCTGCCCTCTGAGGCCTTGCAGAGCAACCTCAGTCCCTTCCTCCATGAATCTTTCTTAAAAAAATTAAACATCCCAGACTCTTTAACTCTAGATCCCATGGATCATTCCTAGGACTTTCCCAGAAGCTCACCACCACCTCTATGTTCCTCTGATTTTGTCCTTTGCAAATGGGTTATTGCCTGAACATGTAAGTACAAAGGCGGTCTGTCCAGGACAAAAGCCAGGACTGCCATTTCCTCCAGCCAGAACTGGCTGCTGCACACTAAGCACAGTTAACATCGTGCTTAATTTTCACACACCGCTTTATACCCATCAGCCCTCAGCCTGCCTCAGCCTGGTTTCCGAAGGCCCTAAGATATGGAAGCTCCTTCTGGAAGAGACTGATTATTATGTTTTTAGAGGATTCTACTCCCTATCTCCAACAACCTCCTGGATTCTTCTTCTTATTCCCCTCCCTTTAAGTCCCCCGGTTCAGCTTCTCTGACTGTTTATTAACTCATTCATATGGAGCCTCTACTGAATAACTGGAACTCCAGAATTGAGGTCAGAAAATATTAGAACTGTTGACTAGTTTTGAAGAAAGCAGAGAGTCAATATACATTTTGTGAAGTCTTTTGGGAATTGGCATAGACATGAGTTATTCAGACTCTCTGCTTTTAACTTTCTTATAGAAGGTGCTCAGTTAATGCTTGCTGAATTAAAGGTGCATATTTGCATCATCACACATATGATGATCTATGACATGTTCAAATCCTGCTGCAAGAAAGGTTCATGGAGCGGTATATCCACCTTACTTTGTGGGTTCTAACATTTATATTTTCACCTTAAAACTCCATTAAAAGAGTTATAAAACAGGTAATTTTCAAGAAAACGTGTAAATAAAAATCATTGTAGGTTTTTTCAAGGACATCCTTTATTCTGGCTTAGCTGTTGACTTTGAGGAGATGCTTGATTTCAAATGTTTTATTTCAATAATCGTTTCCTTAGAAGAAGGGCTTTCTTTGATTTCCTTTTGTGTTTATGAAATTTCTCTGTGTAACAGATTATTTAACTCTCAGCCAGGAACAAAGAGTGAAGTTGTTAAGTCAATCTATACTTATAAAACAGTTATTAACAATTATAAATCATTTTCAGCCTTGCTTTTAATAGAATTTCCCTCTCCCTTTATGTTCCGTGTCTGGTATCTACTGCTCCATCACACATCGCTCAAGCTCCGTGGCTGGAACAATGGCCCCGCCCTGCCCACAGAGCGGGCAGCAGGGCTCGGGGTGTAGGGCTGGGCCTGCTCCACAGAGGGCAGCAGGGCTTGGAGCGTAGGGCTGGGCCTGCTCCACGGGGCGGCTCAACCGGCAGCACAGGTCCCAGGAAGCCTCACCCCGACACCTGGACACTGGTGCACGCAGTGGGGGAGGGGCGGGGGAGGGCTCAGTTCTCCTCCAGGGGACCCTCTTCATGTGGCCTCTCTGGAGCAAAATGGTCAGAATTTCTTTACATGGTGGTTGAGTTTTAATGGCAAAAGCAGAAACTACAAGGCCTCTTAAGGCCTGTGTTGCAAAATTCCAGAACATCATTTCTATGACATTCTCTTGGTCAAAACAACTGAAAGAGTCAATCCGGATTCAAGGAGTGGGCCAGCAGACCCCGCTGCTACGTGGGTGAAATGACAAGGTCCCACTGCAAAGGGCTGTATAGACCCAGAAGGCAGAATTCACTAGGTGCTATTCTAAAGGATTCACTACGTGTAGGATCTCCAAATGGCTTGAACGTTGTCACTTAGATGAGAGTAAAAGGAACCTCTCCACCAAATCCCTCTGACAGGTGGCCTGGAGTGTGTCCCCACGCCCTGGTACACCCACCAGAATCGAGTGGGCCTGGTGTGACCAGAAGGGTCCCCCCTGAGGCACACCTGGAGTCCAGTGGACAGAGCGTGGCTGAAACGAAGACTACTGTTCGAGGGAGGCCCGCAGGCTGAGCAGTTTGACAGACCTGGGTTCAGATCCCAGTTTTGCCACTTGCCTGTCCTGGGCAAGGTCCCCACCTGTATGAGTGTAATACCACTAGGGGCTGCACGAAGGTATCACTGAGGATTACACATTTCAGGTAACGGTTCAGCACAGGACCTGATAAAGAGTACACGCTGAACAACAGCTCCCATGTTACCTGGAATGGAAGCTCTTCCCTGTAATGAAAATAGTCCTCCTCCTCTCTCCAGGAGCCTGGTGTTAGAAGGCAGGCTGAGCCTTCCTTGGCCAGAAAGCAAGAGTGAAATTTAAACTATTGAACAGTCTGTGGGTCCTGGACAAGCCAGTCAGAATTCCAGCCAGTCTTCAAGCCCTCCTGTGCTGAGCATTAACTCTTTAGGTGCTGGATAGAGGGAGGTCTAGAAGATCCCAGGGGACAGCCATGGCAGGCAGGATGGCAGGGGAGCCCACCAAGCCCACTTAGAGCAGAAGCTACGAACCAATAAATACAGAAATAGTTCGGTGTTGTAACCCCAAGTATGGCCAGCCAGGTGGGGACCAGCTAAACACCAGCCTCATCTAAGACAGTAAGTGCCAAGACCCAACTTCTGCAGGTGATCTGATCAGTGCCGCTGGCCTGGAAGACAAAAACCCAGACCTACCCCCTCCTGTCTGAAGGAACATGGCATAAAAAGCAATTGAATCCCAGCAACACTTCAAACCAGGGAACAAAAGTGCAACACAGCAGTGTTGTCGGGGTCCCGCTGCACGCTGTGGCCCAGCAGCCAGTAACGGGAGATAAACAGCAGCCTAGAGACAAGCGAAGACGTGCACGGGAGACAGCAGGTGAGCGGTGCCCAGGCTCTGACTGGGCAGACACCACTGCAGCAGGGACACTTCTGTGCAGCTCCAGGTGCCGGAAGCCAGGTCAGCCAAAGGCCTCGAGTCTTAAACCTGGGAAAGTGGAAGGAGAAGGGGGTTTCTTGGGGAACGTCCACACCACTGTTGCTAAGTCCAAAGATCTGTGCTTATGCTGGGGGCCGGGACAGTGAGAACACCCTTGCCTTTGAGGGCCTGTCTGTCAGTGACCAGAGAGCTCCCTGCCTGAAGGAGGGGCATCCGGTGAGACCAGTGATGGATGATGAGAAGCAGGAGGCTAGAGGGTGGGCTCCAGCAAGCAGGGGCAGGATGGAGGGCAGGATGGAGGGCAGGAACGCATTCCCAGTAAGAGCAGGGTAAGTGTGGAGCAGGCTGCTCTGCTAGGTCTTGGAGGCCTGGGCAACTGCGACCACGTGGCAGGGAGTCACTGCGTGTCTGGGGCAAGTCTTCAAGGCCTACTAAATAAGGTCCCATTCGCAAGCCTAGCCAAGAACCTGCAGTTGTGTTCCTCACCAGCATCGAGCACCCTCCCACCCCCACCAAGTGATCACTCTGATGGGGCAATGACAGCTCTCTCACGGGGCAGGTCCAGGTAGGAAGAAAGTTAGGAAAGTTAGTACGTGTGTGGAGCCTGGACAGCCTGGCCCCCGGTCCATGCACAGTGATGCTCTGTCTCCAGCACAGGTAGGCTGGCAGCTGTGCGTGGCACTAAGCGGTCTGCTCGCTCCTCGTCCCCATGAGCTGTGTCTGCCCGAGGGGCACCATTTTCTCATGACCCCAAAACTACTGCACAGACCAGCAGAAGTCTCATTTGCTCATCAGGTTCTGTGAGATTTGATTGAGATTATGATTACTATGTGTTTAGCTCAGTGTTGAGAAAAATCATATATTCAGTAAGTGTTCAGCCACTGTTTCTTTTTTTTTTGTTTTTTTATAATAATTTTATTTTTTTAATGGGGCAACATCAATAAATCAGGATACATATATTCAAAGATAACAAGTCCAGGTTATCTTGTCTTTCAATTATGTTGCATACCCATCACCCAAAGTCAGATTGTCCTCTGTCATCTTCTATCTAGTTTTCTTTGTGCCCCTCCCCCTCCCCCTAACTCTCTCCCTTTCCCCCCTCCCCCCGTAACCACCACACTATTATCAATGTCTCTTAGTTTCACTGTTATGTCCCACCTACGTATGGAATAATGCAGTTCCTGGTTTTTTCTGATTTGCTTATTTCACTTCGTATAATGGTATCAAGATCCCACCATTTTGCTGTAAATGATCCGATGTCATCCTTTCTTATGGCTGAGTAGTATTTCATAGTGTATATGTGCCACATCTTCTTTATCCAGTCATCTATTGACGGGCTTTTTGGTTGTTTCCATGTCCTGGCCACTGTGAACAATGCTGCAATAAACATGGGGCTGCATGTGTCTTTACATGTCAATGTTTCTGAGTTTTGGGGCATATACCCAGTAGAGGGATTGCTGGGTCATAAGGTAGTTCTATTCTCAGTTTTTTGAGGAACAACCATACTTTCTTCCATAATGGTTGTACTACTTTACATTCCCAACAACAGTGAATGAGGGTTCCTTTTTCTCCACAGCCTCTCCAACATTTGCTATTACCTGTCTTGTTAATAATAGCTAATCTAACAGGTGTGAGGTGGTATCTCATTGCAGTTTTGATTTGCATTTCTCTAATAACTAAAGAAGATGAGCATCTTTTCATATATCTGTTGGCCATTTGTACTTCCTCCTGGGAGAAGTGTCTGTTCATGTCCTCTTCCCATTTTTTATTGGATTGTTTGTTTGTTTGTTGTTGAGTTTTATGAGTTCTTTGTATATTTTGGATATTAGACCCTTATCTGAGCTGTTGTTTGAAAATATCATTTCCCATTTAGTTGGCTTTCTATTTATTTTGTTATCAGTTTCTCTTGCTGAGCAAAAACTTCTTAGTCTGATGTAGTCCCATTCATTAATTTTTGCCTTCACTTCTCTTGCCATTGGAGTCAAATTCATAAAATGCTCTTTAAAACCCAGGTCCATGAGTTGAGTACCTATGTCTTCTTCTATGTACTTTATTGTTTCAGGTCTTATGTTTAGATCTTTGATCCATTTTTAGTTAATTTTAGTACAGGGGGACAAACTGTAGTCCAGTTTCATTCTTTTGCATGTGGCTTTCCAGTTTTCCCAGCACCATTTATTGAAGAGGCTTTCTTTTCTCCATTGTGTGTTGTTGGCCCCTTTATCAAAAATTATTTGACTATATATATATGTGGTTTTATTTCTGGACTTTCTATTCTGTTGCATTGGTCTGAGTGTCTACTTTTCTGCCAATACCATGCTGTTTTGATTGTCGTGGCCCTATAACATAGTTTGAAGTCAGGTATTGTAATGCCCCCAGCTTCATTCTTTTTCTTTAGGATTGCTTTGGCTATTCGGGGTTTTTTATACTTCCATATAAATCTGATGATTTTTTGCTCTATTTCTTTAAAAAATGTCATTGAAAATTTGATGGGAATTGCATTAAATTTGTATATTGCTTTGGGTAATATGGCCATCTTGATTATATTTATTCTTCCTAACCAAGAACAAGGAATATTCTTCCATCTCATTATATCTTTTTCGATTTCTCTTAACAATGGTTTATAGTTTTCATTATATAAGTCCTTTACATTCTTTGTTATGTTTATTCCTAAGTATTTTATTTTTTTGTTGTTGTTGCAATTGTGAAGGGGATTATTCTTTTGAGTTTGTTCTCAGTTGTTTCATTGTTGGCATATAGAAAGGCTATTGACTTCTGTATGTTAATTTTGTATCCTGCAACCTTACTGTATTGGCTTATTGTTTCTAGTAGTCTTTTTGTGGATTCTTTGGGGTTTTCGATGTATAGGATCATATCATCTGCAAAAAGTGATACCTTTACTTCTTCTTTTCCGATATGGATGCCTTTTATTTCTTTGTCTTGTCTGATTGCTCTGGCTAGAACCTCTAGTATCACATTAAATAAGAGTGGAGAGAGTGGACAACCCTGTCTTGTTCCTGATTTAAGGGGGAAAGCCTTCAGTTTAGTGCCATTTAATATGATGTTAGCTGATGGTTTATTATATATGGCCTGTATCATGTTGAGATATTTTCCTTCTATACCCATTTTGTTGAGAGTCTTAAACATAAAATTGTGTTGTATTTTATCGAAAGCCTTTTCTGCGTCTGTTGATAAGATCATGTGGTTTTTGTTCTTTGTTTTGTTGATATGGTGTATTACGTTAACCGTTTTACGTATGTTGAACCATCCTTGAGATTCTGGGATGAATCCCACTTGATCATGATGTATTATTTTTTTAATATGTTGTTGTATTCTATTTGCTAGTATTTTGTTTAGTATTTTAGCATCTGTATTCATTAGAGATATTGGTCTGTAGTTTTCTTTTTTTGTGCCATCCTTGCTTGGTTTTGGTATGAGGGTTATGTTGGCCTCATAAAATGTGTTTGGAAGTATTGCTTCTTCTTCAATTTTTTGTAAGACTTTCAGTAGAATAGGAACCAAGTCTTCTTTGAATGTTTGATAAAATTCGCTGGGCTTGGACTTTTATTTTGGGGAAGGTTTTTAATGGTTTTTTCTATTTCTTCTCTACTAATAGGTCTGTTTAGGCTTTCTGCTTCTTCCTGACTCAGTCTAGGAAGGTTGCATTGTTCTAGGAATTTATTCATTTCTTCTAGATTGTTGAATTTAGTGGCATGAAGTTTTTCATAGTATTCTACAATAATTCTTTGTATATCTACGGTGTCCGTGGTGATTTCTCCTCCTTCATTTTGGATTTTGTTTATATGAGTTCTTTCTCTTTTTTCCTTGGTAAGTCTTGCCAAGGGTTTGTCAATTTTGTTGATCTTTTCAAAGAACCAGCTCCTTGTTCTATTAATTTTTTCTATAGTTTTACTGTTCTCTATTTCATTTATTTCTGCTCTGATTTTTATTATGTCCTTTCTTTGGCTGGTTTTGGGTTGTCTTTGTTCTTTTTTTTCTAGTTCCTTAAGGTGTGAAGTTAAGTGGTTCACTTGGGCTCTCTCTTGTTTGTTCATATATGCCTGAAGTGATATGAACTTCCCTCTTATCACTGCTTTTGCTGCATCCCATAGATTCTGATATGTCGTATTGTCATTTTCATTAGTCTGTATATATCTTTTGATCTCTGCACTTATTTCTTCTTTGACCCATTCATTTTTTAAAAGTATGTTGTTTAGTTTCCACATTTTTGTGGGATTTTTTTTCCTCTTTTTTGCAGTTGAATTCTAGTTTCAAGGCTTTATGATCAGAAAATATGCTTGGTACAACTTCAATTTTTCTGAATTTGCTGATGTTGTTTTTGTGGCCCAACATATGGTCAATTCTTGAGAATGATTCATGTACACTGGAGAAAAATGTATACTCAGTCACTCTGGGATGAAATGTCCTGTAGATGTCTATCATATCCAGGTGCTCAAGTGTTTTGTTTAAGGCCAATATATCTTTGTTGATTCTCTGTTTGGATGACCGATCTAGAGCCGTCAGCGGTGTATTGAGGTCTCCAAGTATGATTGTATTTTTGTCAGTTTTTGTTTTAAGGTCAACAAGTAGCTGTCTTACATATTTTGGTGCTCCTTGGTTTGGTGCATATATATTAAGAATTGTTATATCTTCTTGATTCAGTGTTCCCTTAGCCATTATAAAATGGCCATTTTTGTCTCTGAGTACTTTTGTTGTCTTGTAATCAGCATTATCAAATATGAGTATTGCTACGCCTGCTTTTTTTTGGATGTTATTTGCTTGGAGTATTGTTTTCCAGCCTTTCACTTTGAATTTTTTTTTATCCTTGTTACTTAGATGAGTTTCCTGTAGGCAGCATACAGTTGGATTTTCTTTTTTAATCCATTCTGCTACTCTGTGTCTTTTTATTGGTGAGTTTAATCCATTTACATTTAGTGTAATTATTGACACTTGTGAGTTCCCTATTGCCATTTTATAGATTGCTTTCTGTTAGTTTTGTGTCTTGTTTGATTCTTCTCTTTCGTTTTTCTATCTTTTGTTTTGTTTGGTTGTATTCCATACATCTTTCCTCTGTTGCTATCTTTTTTATCTCATGTGCTTCTGTGGTTTTTTTTCAATGGTGGTTACCTTTAAGTAATGAAAAGGGTTCCTACCCTGTTCATTGTAGCGCACTATTTTGTGAGACCTTTTGCACTCCACTGTCCTTTGCTACTGTTAATCTCCATTCTCTACCCCCCCCCCTTTCTTTTTGTTGTTGTCACAGTTTAAATTTGGTTTTATTGTGTTCTTCTTGGAGCTTTTACTTGTGGCTTTTTTTGTTGTTGTTGTTCTTTGTATCTGATTGGAGAACCCCCTTTAGTAATTCCTGGAGTGGGGGTTTTCTGATGATAAATTCCCTCATCTTTTCTGTATCTGTGAATGTTTTTATTTCTCCTTCACATTTGAAGGATAGCTTTGATGAGTATAGTATTCGTGGCTAAAAGTTCCTCTCTTTCAGGACTTTAAATATTGGGGTCCACTCTCTTCTAGCTTGTAGAGTTTCTGCTGAGAAATCTGATGATAATCTAATGGACCTTCCTTTATATGTTGTATTCTTCTTTTCCCTGGCTGCCTTGAGAATTTTTTCGTTGCCGTTGGTTTGTGCCAATTTCATTATGATGTGCCTTAGAGTAGGTTTGTTGGGGTTAAGAAAACTCAGAGTTCTGTTTGCTTCTTGAATTAAGGCTTTAGTTCTTTCCACAGGCTTGGGAAGCTCTCATCTATTATTTGTTTGAGTATGTTCTCCATTCCATTTTCTCTCTCTTCTCCCTCTGATATACCTATTATTCTTATGTTATTCTTTCTGATGGAGTCAGATAATTCTTGTAGGGCTATCTCATTTTTTTTTAATTTTTGAGTCTCTTTCTTCTCTCTGTTGTGCCTCAAGTTGCTTCTCTTCTATTTCACTAATCCTACCTTCTATCTGGCCTGTTCTATTAGCTAAGCTTGTTACCTCGTTTTTCAGCTCGTGAATTGAGTTTTTCATCTGTCTGATTCGTTTTTATAGTTTCAATTTCCTTGGAAATATATTCTTTGTGTTCATTGAGTTTTGTTCTGAGCTCCCTAAATTGCCTTTCTGTGTTTTCTTGTATATCTCTGAGTATTTTTTTAGGATTTCTATCTTAAATTCTCTGCCATTTAGCTCCAACATTTCCAATATATTAAATTTTTCCCATAGATTTTTCCTCATCTATCTGTGTTATCTCTTTTTGTTTTGTATCCATGATATTCAATTTTCTCTTCCTTAATGGCATCTGAGGGTGGTTTTGTTGATAGTATTAATGAGATTTAATAAAGAAAAAAAGTTAAAAAAATAAAAAACCGAAAAAAGTTGTTTTTTTAAAAAAACTTAATAATAAAATAAAGAAAAATAAAATAAAATTAAAATTAAAAAAAGGAAATTATTCCCCCCCCTCCTTTTTTCCTCTCCTCTCCTCTCCTCTCTTTCTTGAGAAAATCTTGTTGTGAACTGTGAATTATATTGTATTAAATATAACAAACAATGCCTGTAATGGAGGGCCTGAATTGGGGAAAACTAATAAAGGGGCAAAAAATAAATAAAATAAAAATAAAAGAAAAAAGGGGGGTATGGACCCACAAAAATCAAATAAGGAAAAAATTTGGATCAAGAATAAAATGATTAGATGGCGCTGGAGTAGGCGGACATACCAACATCTACCTCCCAGAACCAAAGTGGATTACAAACTAATTTTATAAACTATCATCTGGAAAAACCAACTTTGGACTAAACTAAGAGGACTCTTCAACCAAGGAACACTGAAGAAGCCACACCGAAACTGGTAGGAAAAGCGGAAATGCGGAGAAGGCTGCCCAGCTCCTCGGAGCAAACGGCAGCAGGGAGAGACTCGCGTGGCGGAAGTGAGTTTACCAGAGGGGAAAGGGTCCTGAGCCCCAGGAACAAAGCCCCAGCCTGCAGCCCCAGAGCCCAGAAGAGGCATAAGGACAGTATTTAGCTGGAAACAAGTCAGGATACTGTTTGTGAGAGAGTCTCATTTCTCAGACCCAGGATCCTTCTTAAAGGGAACACGCAGAACATCTCTCTCAAAAACAATCACCTGGGTTCCTGGAGACGGGGGGAGAGAGGAGAGCACCACAGTAATAGAAAGAGAGTGTAATCTAGGAGGCATAGGGAGAAACATTTTGGGAGATAGCCACCCTAACCCCTGGGACGAGTCACTCCCCAAAGCTGAAGTGAATATTTCCCCCGGAAACAGCAATACCAGCAAAGGGAAGCAGGAGAGCAGCCAAACAAGCTCCCCCACAGCATTCAGAGCAGAGTCACATAGAAGGAGGGAGCTTTCTGGTCTACAGTAGTGAGTCTTAGAGTCTGAGCTACAATGCCCCCACCCACGCAGCTGAAGGCGCACCAGAGAGCGGGTGGCAGCGGAAGACAAAAGCGCGGTTCTGCTGGCAGAGGCAGAAACTGGCAGGCCACCACTGGGCTCAGGTGTGAGCTCAATCTTGCCCGGCTAGGGATAAGGGGGCATGCAAAAGCGGTGAAGCTCAGCTGCTGGCAGCCTGTAATCCAGCCTCTGGGAGAAGGGCAGGAACCCCGGAAAGGGTAGAGACCAGCCCTGGAGCAAGGGCAGAGAGCACAGACCTGCCCAGCCTGTGCAACCCAGGCTTGCGGTCTGACTTGGTAGCCAGCTCCTCCCACGGGGGTGGAGCCAAAAGCCCAGAAGAGGCGGAGTTCCGCTACGAAGCTGAGCTTGGGCATGCAGCCCTGCCCAGCGGTAGAGCCAAGGCTAGCAGCTGTTCCTTGAGTGGGATCATCCTGCAAGGGCAGGGCAAAAACTCGGAAACAGGCGGAGACCCTCAGCTGAGCAAAGGTGCTCGCCAGTGCCCTCAGAACCAAGCATAACGTCACACAGGGGGCGGGGCAAAAGCCAAGGCCACCAACCCTTGTGCACCCAAGCACATGATCATAGCCACTCCCATGAAGAGAAAATGTGGAGGCAGAGAAATACAACACAAATAAACCAAGAGAAATCCCCAGAAAAGGAACTAAGTGAATCAGATATAACCAAATTACAAGATGCAGAGTTTAAAATAACGATTGTTAGGATGCTCAAAGATATTAAAACCACCATAGATGGCCATTACGAAAACCTAAATAAGGAGATAACAAATATAAAAAAGGACATTGAAATAATAAAAAAAGAATCAGTCAGAAATGGCAAATACAATATCTGAAATAAAGAATACAATGGAAGGAATTAAAAGCAGGATGGATGAAGCAGAGAATCGAATCAGTGAGTTAGAGGACACAATAAATAAAGGCACGGAAGCAGAGCAGAAAAAAGAAAAGAGACTCAAAAAGTCTGAGGAAACTCTAAGAGAGCTCTGTGACAACATGAAGAGAAATAACATCCGCATCATAGGGGTTCCTGAAGAAGAAGAGAAAGAACAAGGGATAGAGACTTTGTTCAAACATATTATAGCGGAAAACTTCCCCCAATTAAGGCAGGAAAACATTTCACATGTGCAGGAAGCACGGAGAACTCCATTAAGGAGAAACACAAAGAAACCAACACCAAGACACATCATAATTAAATTACCAAAGCTAAATGATAAAGAGAAAATATTAAAAGCTGCTAGAGAAAAAAAGACTATCACCTACAAAGGAGTCCCCATAAGGATGACTTCTGACTTCTCAACAGAAACACTTGAGGCCAGAAGGGAATGGCAAGAAATATTCAAAGTAATGCAGAACAAGAACCTACAACCAAGACTACTTTATCCAGCAAGGCTATCATTTAAAATTGAAGGATAAATAAAAAGCTTTATAGACAAAAAAAACCTCAAGGATTTCACTGCAACCAAACCAAGGCGGCAAGAAATGCTAAGGGACCTGTTGACTAACAGATCAAAGGAAAAAAAGAATATAGCAAAAGAGAAAAACAGTTTTAAAGAAAAAAAATGGCAATAAACAATTACATATCAGTAATACCCTTAAATGTTAATGGATTAAATGATCTGATCAAGAGATATAGGGTAGCTGCGTGGGTAAGAAAACAGGACCCATATATATGCTATCTACAAGAGACACACCTTAAATCAAAAGATGCACACAGACTGAAGATAAAAGGATGGAAAAAAATATTTCACACAAATGGAAATGAAAAAAAAGCTGGGGTAGCAATACTTATATTAGACAAAATGGACTTTAAAACAAAGACCATAGTTAGAGATAAGGAAGGTCACTACATAATGATAAAGGGAGAAATCCAAAAGGAAGATATAACCATTATAAATATCTACACACCTAATACAGGAGCAGCTAAATATATAAAGCAGACTTTGATGGACTTAAAGGGCGATATCAACAGCAATACTATAATAGTAGGGGATTTCAATACCCCACTAACATCATTAGATAGATCCTCAAGAAAGAAAATTAACAAAGATACAGCAGACTTAAAGGACATATTAGATGAACACAATTTAATAGATATCTTCAGAACCTCTCACCCTAAAACAGCAGAATATACATTCTTTTCAAGCACTCATGGTACATTCTCTAGAATAGACCACATGTTAGGGCACAAAAGCCGGCTCAACAAATTTAAGAAGATTGAAATCATATCGAGCACTTTCTCTGATCACAATGGCATTAAACTAGAAATCAACCACAATAGAAAAATTGAAAAACATTCAAACACTTGGAAACTAAATAGCATATTATTAAACAATGAATGGGTTAACATTGAGATCAAAGAAGAAATTAAAAAATTCCTAGAAACAAACAATAATGAGCATACATCAACTCAAAATTTATGGGACACAGCAAAAGCAGTCCTGAGAGGGAAGTTTATAGCATTACAGGCATACCTCAAGAAGCTAGAAAAAGCTCAAATAAACAACTTAACCCTGCATCTAAAAGAACTAGAAAAAGAACAGCAAGTAAAGCCCAGAGCTAGTAGAAGGAAGGAAATAATAAAGATCAGAACAGAAATAAATGACATAGAGGCTAAAGAAACAATACAGAGGATCAATGAAACCAGGAGCTGGTTCTTTGAAAAGGTAAACAAGATCAATGAACCTTTAACGAGACTCATCAAAAAAAAAAAAGAGAGAGGACTCAAATAAATAAAATTAGAAACGAGAGTGGAGAAATAACAACTGACACTACAGAAATACAAAATATTATAAGAAAATACTATGAAGAACTGTACGCCAAAAAACTAGACAACCTAGATGAAATGGACAAATTCCTTGAATCATATAATCTTCCAAAAATCAATCTGGAAGAATCAGAAAACCTAAACAGACCAATTACAACAAATGAGATAGAAACAGCTATCAAAAAGCTCCCAAAAAAGAAAAGTCCTGGGCCTGATGGCTTCACAAGTGAATTCTACCAAATATTCAAAGAACTAACTCCTATCCTTCTCAAGCTATTTCAAAAAATTCAAGAGGAAGGAAGACTTCCAAACTCCTTTTATGAGGCGAGCATAATTCTGATTCCAAAACCAGGCAAAGACAACACAAAAAAAGAAAATTATAGGCCAATATCCCTGATGAACTTAGATGCAAAAATCCTCAATAAAATATTAGCAAACCGGATCCAGCAATATATGGAAAAAATCATACACCATGATCAAGTAGGATTTATTCTTGGGAGGCAAGGCTGGTACAATATTCGCAAATCAATGTGATTCATCACATAAACAAAAGAAAGGAGAAAAACCACATGATAATTTTAATAGATGCAGAAAAAGCATTTGATAAAGTCCAGCACCCATTCATGATCAAAACTCTCAGCAAAGTGGGAATACAGGGAACATACCTAAACATGATAAAGGCCATCTATGACAAACCCACAGCCAACATCATACTCAATGGTCAAAAATTAAAAGCAATCCCCTTAAGATCAGGAACAAGGCAGGGGTGCCCCGTTTCACCACTCTTATTCAACATAGTTCTGGAAGTCCTCGCCACAGCAATCAGACAAGAAAAAGAAATAAAAGGCATCCAAATTGGAAAAGAAGAATTAAAACTATCATTATTTGCAGATGACATGATATTGTATATAGAAAAGCCTAAAGTCTCAGTAAAAAACTATTAGACCTGATAAATGAATTTGGCAAGGTGGCAGGATATAAAATCAATACTCAGAAATCAGAGGCATTTTTATACACTAATAATGAACTGTCAGAAAGAGAAATCAAGGAATCAATCCCCTTTACCATTGCAACTAAAAAAATAAAGTAGCTAGGAATAAATCTAACCAAGGAGATTAAAGACTTGTACTCAGAAAATTATAAAACATTGATAATAGAAATCAGGGAAGATATGAATAAGTGGAGGCATATACCGTGCTCATGGTTAGGAAGAATAAACATCATTAAAATGTCTATATTACCCAAAGCAATTTATAAATTCAATGCAATACCGATTAAAATACCAATGACTTACTTTAAAGACATAGAACACATATTCCAAAAATTTATATGGAACCAAAAAAGAACACGAATAGCCTCAGCAATCTTGAAAAGGAAGAAAAAAGCGGGAGGAATCACACTTCCAGATATCAAGTTATATTATAAGGCCATTGTACTCAAAACAGCATGGTACTGGCATAAGAACAGGCACATAGATCAATGGAACAGAATAGAGAACTCAGAAATAAACCCACAGCTCTATGGACAACTGATATTTGACAAAGGAGGTAAGACAATACAATGGAGTAAAGACAGCCTCTTCAACAAATGGTGTTGGGAAAACTGGACAGCTACCTGCAAAAAAATGAAACTAGACCACCAACTTACACCACTCACAAAAATAAACTCAAAATGGATAAAAGACTTAAATGTAAGCCATAAAACCATAAGCATCTTAGAAGAAAACATAGGCAGTAAGCTCTCCGACATCTCTCGCAGCAATATATTTGCTGATTTGTCTCCACAGGCAAGTGAAATAAAAGACAGGATAAACAAATGGGACTTTATCAAACTAAAAAGCTTCTGCACAGCTAAAGACAATAAGAACAGAATAAAAAGACAAACTACACAATGGACGAATATATTTGATATAGCGTCTGATAAGGGGTTAATAACCAAAATTTATAAAGAACTTGTAAAATTTAATACCAGGAATTCAAACAATCCAATCCAAAAATGGGCAAAAGAAATGAATAGACACTTCTCCAAAGAGGACACACAGATGGCCAACAGGCATATGAAAAAATGTTCAACATCACTAATCATTAGAGAAATGCAAATTAAAACCACAATGAGATATCACTTCACACCAGTCAGAATGGCGCTCATCAATAAAACATCACAGAATAAGTGCTGGCGAGGATGCAGAGAAAAGGGAACCCTCCTGCACTGCTGGTGGGAATGCAGACTGGTGCAGCCACTATGGAAAACAGTATCGAGATTCCTCAAGAAATTAAAAATCGAACTGCCTTTTGACCCAGCTATACCACTGTTAGGAATATACCCCAAGAACACCATAGCACTGTTTGAAAAGAAGAAATGCACCCCCATGTTTATGGCAGCATTGTTCACAATAGCAAAGATTTGGAAACAGCCCAAGTGTCCATCAGAGGATGAGTGGATTAAAAAGCTTTGGTATACATATACTATGGAATACTACTCAGCCATAAGAAATGATGACATAGGATCTTTTACAACAACATGGATGGGCCTTGATAACATTATACTGAGTGAAAGAAGTAAATCAGAAAAAACTAAGAACTATATGATTCCATACATAGGTGGGACATAAAGATGAGACTCAGAGACATGAACAACAGTGTTGGGGTTACAGGGTGGGGGGAGGAGAGGGAGGCGGTTGGGGGAGGAGAGGAGCACAAAGATCATGGCTTTTCAGCATTTGCCATATTCCCCCCTTAATCTATGGACAGACAGCAAATATTTACGTATGGTGTTCCCACTATAAAGACTGCTGTCTTAGGGACAAATGCTGATAAACTATTTCAGCAGTTCCCTCTTCTTCAAAGACTTATATGTCAACATACAGCTTCATGTTTCATAGGACATACTCAAGCTCAAGCTCACTCCATGCTCCCTGGAGCTTTAGCACAAGGGAAGGCCCCCCTCTTTTTTTTTTTTTTTTGTTTTTGGTAGTATTTTTCTTTTATTTATTTATTTTTTGTATTTTTCTGAGGATGGAGATGGGGAGGCAATCAGACAGACTCCTGCATGCGCCTGACTGGGATTCACCTGGCATGCCTACCAGGGGGGAATGCTCTGCCCATCTGGGGTGTTGCTCTGTTACAACCGGAGCCATTCTAGCGACTGGGGCGGAGGCCATGGGGCCATCCTTAGTGTCCGGGGTGGCTTTGCTCTGGTGGAGCCTTGGCTGCAGGCAGGAGGAGAGAGACAAAGAGGAAGGAGAGGGGGAGGGGTGGAGAGATAGATGGGTGCTTCTCCTGTATGCTCTGGCCAGGAATCGAAACCGGGAATCCTGCACACCAGGCCAATGACTCCGACGGGTCTACCATATCATGCTTTTTACTTAAAAAAAATTTTACATTTCTTTTGAATGCTGATGAACAGGAGACACCAAATCTTTTTCACCTGCAAACTACTACCTTCTTTATTAGATCTAGCTAATAACACTGTTTTGTCTTTTTCCAAATAGCTTCAGATATATGGAAAAGATTTATATAGGCAGATGGGGATCCTCAAACCCCTCAGCGAGATCTTCTGAGAATGGCTTTTAAGATACCTAGAGGCAGAAAAAGCCCAATAGAGATCAGGGGGAACTACCAGCTTTTAGGATACACCTTAAAAGCTCCAACGCCCCAAAGGGGTCTCATAGGATGCCATCTGGGTTTTGCTTCAATACTGGAAAGAAAGATCATTGAGCTAAAGCCTGCCAGGCTTACACGCCTCTGCTGTGAGGAAACAGGGACACTGGAAGGTGGGCTTCCCCCTTGCTCCTCTAAGGGAGGGTTCAGTCTCTTCCAGCCCTGCTTCAGCCACCTATGACCTAACCTTGTCCAGAAAGCTGGGGTTTGCCACTGAAGGCTGAAGGTGCCCAGGGCCGTCGGCCCCATCTATGACACTGTGGACAAGCCTAGGGTATTTCTTCCAAGAAGCAGGTAAACTGATCTCATTTGCACAAGGGCCACTTAACTATGTTTTGCCTGAATAGTCAGGTTTTTTATTCTTCCCTCAAAGATCTCTGTTGTGGGTGTTGATAGTCCTATTTTCTGCTGCTTTGCTTAATATATAGTGTTTCCTTTATCCCTCCTACCTCAATGCCCCACTCATATTTCAGGCTGGGACCTACTCTTAATTTAGAGCTCTCTTTCCTCCTTTTGCCAACTTGTATTATGAATTTACCTTTGCCACCCAGCTTAGTGTATCCCAAGGTTCTCTTTACCATGCCACAGTCACAGAGCTCCAGGGAAAAGCAGCCTGGTCTCAACTCTCCAGGCAGAGGAGAACAGAAGCTCCATATCCCCTCAAGCTGCAAATGGCTTTTTCCAGTCTACCTGAATCATTACCAGCTAGAAGCAGCGGTCATTGGGACTTGGACATGAGCTGCAAAGTATAGAATTGTGACAACAATTCCAGTGCCATGCGGACTTTTCCTGTAGGGAACTTTCCTGGACTCCTGCTCCCTGTGACAGCTCCTAACAGACTGAACTGTGGTTGGGTTGCATTTTTCAGGGATTTGGCATGGTGATGGGGCCAACTTGGACTTGGTGAACATGTTAAGGACACTACTCTTCTATAGATTCTTGCTGTATTGGCCAAGAGTTTGCTTAAAGGCTTTTAATCACTGTAAAAAAAAATAGAGGACTGGAAGAAGAAGATGGGGCACATATACACCATGGTATACTATTCAGCTAGGAGAAATGATGACATCGGATCACTTACAGCGGAAGGGTGGAGTCTTGGTAGCATTGTGCGGGATGAAATAAGCGAATTAGAAAAAAAAACAGGAACTGCAGGATTCCATACATTGGTGGGACATAAAAGCGAGACTAAGAGGCATGAACAGGAGTGTGGTGGTTACGGAGGGTGGGGGGAGGGAAGGAGAGAGAGGGGGAGGGGGAGGGGTACAGAGAGAACTGGATGGAGAGTGGCGGAGGATTATCTCTCTTCGAGTGATGGGTATGCAACAGAACTAAATGACAAGATAACCTGGAAATGTTTTCTTTGAATGTATGTACCCTGATTTATTGATGTCACCCCATTAAAATAAAAATTTATTTATTAAAAAAAAAAGAATAAAATGATTTGCGTTTAGGTGTTGGTTGACTAAGAGTTATGATGAGAGGAATAAGAGGGAAACAGGAAAATGGAAGGACAAATTAAAAAATTACTATTGTATTTAGTGGAACAAGAGCTTGATAAAATGGAGAGCCAGGGATGGGAGTACTGCTAGTGAGTTAAAAAGGTGAAGTAAAAAAACCCCAAAATGCCACAAACATAAGTTTGAGTCCCAGATAAGATAATTTGTTCGTTATTGAGGTTTGAATGAAAGGAGACGTAAAGGAGAAAGGAAGAAACTAATATAGAGGGATAAAAGAAAGAGAGAGAGAGAAAAAAAGAGGGAACCACTAAAAGAAGAAAAAAGAAAAAAGAGGAGAGAGAGAGAGAGAGTTAAGGGTTTTGGAGTACAACCCTCATAGAGAGAAAGGAAGAGAAGAGAAAAGATCATGGGAGATGTAACACTTATGGGTAGTGTAGTTCAAGGAGAGGAGAGAGTAAGACCGGTAGAGAGTTAATCGGCCAAATTGGAGGAGGAAAAAAAAGTCTCAAGGATGAAGATAAGAGAAACAAACGAACAAATATAATAAAATGGGATAGGTTATAAAGTCTGCGGATTATTCTTGATTTTGAGAGGTTATCTTCTTGCTTTTTCTTTTCTCTCCCTCTTCCTGGTCGGTGACTCTGTACCCCGGGTTCTGCCCCTTTGGCATGCTCAGGTAGAGGTTTGCAGTTGATAAGTCTCTATGGCGATGTCATGTATTGTGCTTTAGTCACGTTGGCAGTCGAGGCTCATTAGCATTTATAGGCTCCGACAGTGAGAGAGTCCGTGTTCCTGGAGCCTCTCTCCTAGTCTTTCCTTCCTCAATTAGTAGCCTGATAATCCAGCTATGGGGTTGCTGCTGCCTCTGCCTGGATAGTAAGAGGCTCAAAGAGCTGGCAACTCCCCACTCTATTCCCACTCAGCACAGGGCTCTGGGTAAGGCTCAGTCAGTCAGAGCTGCTAGCATAATCAGGCGGGGCTTCCGCCCACTCAAAGACCTCTGGCTTTGCCACTCTGTCCAGTAACATCAGTGGGCACCCACTCCCGGGGCGCTTGGAGGAAACTCTCGCTCACTATCTGCGCACGCAGACCAGGATGTCAGGCCAGAAGTCTCGCCCTCTGAGTGAAACCCCCTGCCCGCACTGAAAAGTTCCAGCGTTGGAATTGGTTCTCGCTCCATCCCCGTGTGCGGCTTTTTCAAGGCGCTGGGGCGGCCTGAGATTCCGCTTTCAGCCCACTCAAGGGCCCCTGACTCTGCCCCTCTGTGGGATAACACAGGCTCCCACTCCTGAGGTGCTGTGAGGATTCTCTTGCCCACTCTCCGTGCGCGCAGACCAGGATATCAGGGCAGCCGCCTCACTCTCTGAGTGAAACCCCTCCCGCACGGACAAGTTCCAGCGTTGGAATTAGTTCTCACTCCCTTCCCGTGCGCGGCTCCCTTAGGGTGCTGGGGCAGCCCGAGATTCCGCTTTTGGCCCACACAAAAGCCCCTGACTCTGCCCCTCTGTGGGATAACACGGGCGGGCACTGCTGAGGCACTCGGAGGAATCTCTCGCTCACTATCTGCATGCGCAGACCAGGATATCAGACCAGAGGCCTCACCCTCTGAGTGAAACCCCCTCCCGCATGGAAAAGTTCCAGCATTGGAATTAGTTCTCATTCCCTCCCCATGCACGGCTCCCCCAGGGCGCTGGGGCAGCCTGCAGATTCCGCTTTCAGCCCACACAAATGCCTCTGACTCTGCCTCTCTGTGGGACAACACGGGCGCCCACTCCCGGGACTTTCGAAGGAATCTCTCGCCCACTATCTGCGCGTGCCCGACCAGGAGATCGGGTAAAATGGCTGCCCCGCTTGTCTTTCTTTGTCTGGGTTTGGCGCGAGTGTTAGCTTGTATTTCCTGGGTTGTCACAGGAACAGTTTTTCCTTGGCTTGGATCTCCATGCCACAGCCTGGTTCGGCCGTTTGTGCCACGGCCTGGATCTATTCACCCCCTTTGCCCGCCTTAGTTTCTATATTCTCAGTTTCCAGTGAAAGCCGCCCTGTTTAGGTTAGTGAGGAAGGCAGAGCATTTCTTACTCCCTATTTCCTTCGGGGTTTGGTTATATATTTAGCCAATTTTTCACTCGATCATACCTTCGGGTGTATTGCAAAACATCTGGAGGCTCCAAGGATAGGTTTTCTGTTTCTGGTTGAAGATCTTGTTGAGTTTTGGGGGAGATTTATCAGTATCACTTCCTACCCTGCCATTACTCTCAGAGTTTACACTTCTATTAGCAATCTCAGCCACTGTTTCACTGTTATAGTTGATGTTTGTGTTCCAAACCAAAAAAAACACTTTTCTTTCCCCATATAAGCAGCCTGTGCACTGCCTGCAACCCAAGTGCACAGGCCCTCCATGTTTCCCCTTGCCTGCCCAGTGCACCCTGGTGGCTAAGGCACCCCAGGCCCCAACCCCATCCCCAGTGCCACATCCTCTGTGAATCCCTCCCTGACAGCTCTTGCCTTCCTCTTTCGAACTCTTAGAGCATCAAATGTCCGCATAATTCACTAGACAATTGCTCATGCTATGCCTTGTCACAGATCCCTCCACTGTGTTGAACTGTCTCTGTACCTTCCTCATTGCCTGTGCCCCCATCCCACCACCCAGCTCTTGGATGACCCTGCAGTACCTAGCCCAGTCTCTGGCACCTAGGAGGAGCCAGGTGTATTCCTTTGGTAATGATATAAAGAGTTAAAAGTAAAGTGTCTATGGAAGGTTCTGGAGTGATTATGAGGAAATCTGCAAAAAAGAGAATCAGGCCCTCAGGGGCCTTTGTGGACAGAGTTGAAGCAGATGGAGCATGCCTATGTCCACTGCCCAGGCTGCTCCCAGATGACAGACAGAGGCCCAGGGAACCCCCGTGAGATCATAGTACAGTTCTGAGGAAAGTCTGTCACCCACGGGAACAGGGAAACCTTGGGCCTGACGAATGACCCTCTGAAACAGGGAAGAAGTGGGTTCCTGCTGCATACTTTGTGACGCCCCCCCACCCCGGGTCCCTAGTCACTAAACAAGCATGTATTGAGCTTCTGGCAGAGTACAGGAAATGGTACAGGACCCAGATGAATGAGACACAGACCCTGACCTAAGTGTCTGTGGGGAGGAAGTCTGCACAGGAACAGTAGATTCTTGCTCAACCAGGACCGAGTGCTAGAACCCACCCATATTAGTGCCCAAGGTGCAGGAGGGCACAGAGGAGACAGGCAGTTCACAGGAACTCCCACACCATCTGCACCCCTTTCACCAACAGTCCCGTCTTCACCTCCAAAATTCCTTCCAACCCCAACTCCTTCTGGAGCTTGTCCTGGGCTCTCCACCCAGGAATCACTCTCCTGTTAGGAATATTCAGCCCTTTGGTCTAAACCTGTAGCTTCCAAACCATCTCACAGAACATTCTGCATTGATGCTGCCAAAACCCCACTGAGACAGGCCTCTGGTTCCACAGGTGCTACAGTGACTGTGAGCCACGGAGCCACCACAGAGCCCAAGTTCAACTATCTGTTCGTTCAGCAGCCACATTAACCAACCATGTAAATGTGTTAGTTAACTGTATAGACATAAAATCAACCTTTATCAATGAAAAAGCTTTTAAATGTTTTAAAAGGTATGAGATCTTGTTTGAAAATGGGTCCCTCTGCCAAAAACAAAAGTTTCAAAGAGATTGCTTCCTCTCGTTCACCTGGTAACTAACTGTTAATGTCCTGAAGACACTCTGACTTGTTGTCTTGTATTATCAATACGTGATGATGATAAATTAACGGTTAATTGTTGTGTGTGTGTGTGTGTGTGTGTGTGTGTGTGTTTAATGTTCTGGAAATTGAGTTCAATTCTAGAAGCAGTGGGAAGCTAACGCTGGGGTGCTGTCGTTCTGAAAGAAGAGTTTGGGCCTTTCTCCAGTTTGAAGAATTGAAGGTGTTCTCTTTAGAGGCATGCGCACAGAAGACAGGAATGAAGTCAACATCATTTTCTAAGCTTTTACAGAGAGGACGCCCATCTGCTCTGCTCCCTAATCCATCCTAACATTGATAAAATCAGTAATCCTAAAGGGTCCCCGGCTGAGCTAGCTCTTCTTAATCAAACCTGTGTCCAGACTTCATCCTCCTAAGAAGACAGCATTATGTTGCTGGGTTTGTGGGATTTCATTTGAGGATTAGTGGGGGCTGTGAGCCCTCCAGAGTTCTTCTAACGGTAGGGACCAAGCATCATGAGTTGCCATGATCTATTGCCAGATATGTTTCAAATCATTTAGCACCAGAACTAATTTAAGTGACAGTTAAAATACAAAATGACAATTTAGTATAGATGATAAGCACATTCTAGAATCTGACTAATTTTTATTCCTGGCTTCTCCTCTGATTTGCTACATGACGTTAGAAAGTGACAATGTCTTTGAGCTTCAGGTTTCTCAGTTTTGAAAAGAGATAATATTAATGCCTGCCTCTTCAGTATTTTAAGGATTAAATACACAAAGTGCTCAGAGAGTGCCTGGCACTTAATAAATGTTAGCTATTCTTGTTAAATAGTGAAGTTTATAAAATTATTTGCTTTTATAGAGTTAATTTAACAAGGCCTCATTCTCACTGACCCACATTCTAAAATACTCTAGTGAATGAAAGGGAAAGGCTGCAAGTATTTGAGACTGTGGGAAATCTCTCAGGACTACCAAACAGAATGCCCTGCACACATAGCACCATTCATTGTGTTAGGGGTATTCAGACAGGTTCCTCTGGTATTTTTTCAGGAGTGCAATTCTCAAAGCTCGGTGCTGATTTTTCATTCTTTTGAGAGTGTAAGAACTTGGTGATCAAACCTAGAGCCCAAAGATGTCAAGAAGCTCAGCAGTAAGAAAACACATGTTTTGGAAGCAGAGAGATATGGGCTGAGAGCCTCACTTAACCAAAATTGTGTGACCACAGGCAAGTACCTTAACTTCTATCAGTCTCATTTTTCTTTTTTGTCAAATGGGACAAGTAAAATAAATCTTTGTGAACTGTTGTAAGGATTAAGCCAAAGTATGTAGAGCAAATAAACTGGATTTTTTTTTCCTATGTAACATTAAGCGAGGCAACATCTGAACATCAATTTCCTCATGAAGATAACGAGGATGGACATAATCTCTCAGGGGTTTCTTTACACTTTTACTGAGTCATAACTGACATGTGATAAACTACATATATAGCAAGTATACAAGTCTGTAAGTTTTGACCTATATTTAAATCCATAAAACCACTATCACAATCAAGATAATGAATATATTTATACTTTCATCACACTCAAATGCTGCCTCATACTTCTTTGTAATCCTTCGCTCCTGCCCCTCCCTGGGCCACCCTCACCTATGAATTCAGGCAACCAACCGTTTTGATTTGATTTCTATTATTCTGCACTCGGATGACTGTCCTAGAAGTTTAGGTAAATGGAATAATACAGTATGTACTCTGTTTTGTGTGACTTTCTTCACTCAGCATAATTATTTTGAGAGTCATCATAGTATGTATCCACAGTTCGTTATTTTTATTGCTGAGTAATATTCCACTAAATAAATATAGCACAAAATATTTATCTTTTGGCCTGTTGAGAAACATTTGGGTTGTTTCCAGTCTCAGACTATTCCAAATAAAGTTGCACTGAGCATCTGTACACAAGTCTCTCTATGGACATACGATCCTTTGCTCTCAGTTAGAGGAACTCCAGGTTGGCAGTATTTTTCTTTCAGGATGTTAAGGATGCTGCCCCATTCTCTTCTCACTAGTGCTTTTCCTGAAGAGAGTTTCTGGCATTTCTATCTACTTTCCTGTACATTATGTCTCATCTTCCTCTGACTGCTCTTAAGTTTTTCTTTATAGTACTGATTTTGAGAAAATTTATTATGTGCCTTATTGTCATTTTATTTATATCTATTTTAGTTTTAACTCATTTAGATTCTTGAATTTGTGAGCATCAGCTAAAGAACATCTACTCTGGAGTTTGAAATGGAGTAATAGTTTGCAGAACCAGGTGTATTACGGTAAGACAGCTTATACATGACTAACTGCCAATGTGCAGCGTTTCTCTTTCTAGCCCTCCTGGCTCACGGGCAGTACCAAGCAAACGGACCCTGTGGAAAAAGTGGCTCAAACCTTTGTGTTCTGGGTCAACCAAGTGCCATAAGGATTTTTATTAATAGGAGATACTTCAGGTAGACTCTTGTATTCCACCAAAATAAAAATAAATAATTAATAGATATAAGAAAGGAGAGACTGGGTGTAGGGAAAAGAGGGTGTTTTGGCACTCTGATAACACCAAATGCAACTTATCAACAATGTCACAAAAAATGCCTCCCCTGACTGGCTAAATTCATACAATTCTCAGTGGATGTACTCTATGGTCTAGTCTTTTCTAAGAGTTTTAGAATACACTAAAAATATTAATGCAAAAAGAAGAAGAAGGGGGAGGAAGAAGCAGAGAAGGGGGAGGAAGAGGAAGGAGGAAAAGGGAAAGGCTGGGAAGGAAAGGGCAGGGCAAGTGTCTAAGCAGATGACTGCACTCTAACATCCTGGTGCTGTACATGTATCTTAAGAACTCTGCTGTCATTCCTGGTCTCCTCTCACAAGTCTACATTCAACCCCTTAGGAGAGCTGAAAATGATTCTTCAGATGCACCAGGAGAGCTGATATAAGAAAAGACTTTTTAAAATGCCTTTATCACATTAAGTCATCATACAGACTGATATGAAAACAATAGAGGGAAAGGGAAAATAATGTCCTTTCTGAATAAGGGGAACAAACATAAATAAAAAAAGAACTCTAAAAAGATTTCATGAAGAACACATTTCTGTCTCCCACAGACACAACAGCTGAACTTGGGCAAAGCAACATGATTTTGGTACAGGCCCTGGATCCTGAAACAGGCATAATCAATACAGATAAGAGGCTTGGTTTCTTGTGACATTGTTGATGCACAAATGCCTCCTCTCGCTATAAACTATATTAAAGAAACACTTGATAAAACGTTCTTCACAAAATGTAAAATTCAAAGCTTGATGTGAAAGAAAAGGAAATCTCTAACGTGTCAAGAATGAAGAGGCAAAGCATAAAGGGAAGCTACTGTCACGGTGGCTCAGGGAGGATGAGGCCAGATACAGGCTCTAGGGGCAGAGAGTTGGGGTTTTAAGACACTCAGGAATGCAGGGTCACAGGGGACACAGCCCCATATTACAGGGATATGACAACCCACAGGACAGACCCATCACAGGGACGCAGGATCTCTGTGCTCTAATATCCCGTGGTACAATTACAACAAAATTTATCTGTCAATTCTCCAACTCATGAATATATGAGTTCTTTCTGGTCTTCATGAATATGGGTATTGCTGTTATGAAAAGTCTTATACAAGGCTTGGTGCACAAAAACAAGCATTTCTTCAGGTTATATTGTCTAGGAGTAGAAATTGCTGGGTCTTTAGGTATTAGAAGTTGTTTATAAAATGTGATATTCTCTGATGTCTTGATTTTTACTAACTGATGGGTATAAAATGGTATAACATTGTGGTGGTTTATTTGCAATTGTTTGATATATGATACTAATGAGGCAGATCATTTTCATACTCTTAGGATATTCAGGTTTCCCTTCTTTAATTTATCAGTTCATCTTTTGTCCATTTTTCTGTTGAGAATTTTAAGAGTTATTTATATATTCTAGATATTAATTCTTTCACAAGAACATGGGTCACAAATATATTTTTTCACTTTCTGGGTATTTTTTTACTTCATGGAAGTTTATGATAAATAAAAGTTTTTAATTTTGCTGTCAAATGTAACAATCTTTTCTTAGTAGTTAGAATTTTTGCCACCATTTTAATAAATCATGTCCTACCCCAAAGCTGTAATCTACAGAGGTTAGCAAAAAGGTTTATAGTTGTGAGTACATGAAACACAGTTTATTCTTTTATTACTTTTTAATTTATTAATTATTATATATTTTGTCTTATTATTATTTTATATCCTTAGTTATGATTTATCCTTCAGATAATAATGGCTAGTAATTTAACTGACTTTTGCCCACTCCTGTAATCTCTGGTATTGTCTCAAAACATATGAGTTGAACTTTTATCTTAATTTTTTGTCATATTTTAGGACTGAATCCAATTACATATCTTTAATGTGTAAATGGTCCCAGTGTCATCTACAAACACCACCTTCCTTTCCTCCACTGATTTGCAATTCCAGGTTTGTCTGAACTAAGCTCCCATGTATGTGAGCTACTTCTGGGTTTTCCATTCACGTCCACAGGCCTACTTTTCTATCCATATACTAATACTTCACTTAATTACTTTTATAGATTTAAAATAAATCTTGGCATCTGGCAGGCCACCATATTTTTCCCCTCCAGGAGTGTTAGCTACATTGTCCTGCATAAATTTTAGACTTAATTCCCAAAACCAAAATCAAATATGTCCCAACACCACACACACTCACAGACACACACAAACAAACCTGTTTTTAGACTATTTTCTAAAGTTTAGTACAGAAAATTAAAGCAAGAAAATATTAACAGAAACATGGTATGATAATATTAATATCAAGTTATACTGAGATAAAATGCATCTTTAAGCAAAAAACAGGGTCTTAATGATGGAAAGAAAAAATTCACCAGCAAGATACAGTGGTGCCTTGACACACGAGCACTTTAAATCACAAGCAATTTGAGAGACAAGTGGTCACTCATGGAATTTTTTGCTTGAAGTCACGAGCAGATATTTGAATCCCAAGCTTCTGCCATCCTCCATTAGATAGCCTGCTGAACGTTCTGAAAAGGAGGAAAAAACAAACTTCTATGGAGAGGTTTTTGTTGAAATGGCCTCTAAGTGAAAGCAAGGAAAGTGTGAAAAAACCAAAAGTCAGTGAAGAAAATGATGATGATTGGGCAAAGTAAAAAAATAACAATTAAGTTTAATGATAAAGTTACATATCATACGTAGTGTATAAGTTAAAATTTGCAATTAAATGTAGCATTAAGTGTGTAGAGAGTAAGTTATGTTAAGCAACAGTGCACGAAATGAAAACCTCATCCACTAGTCTCCTCCCCCTCCGCCAGCATCTTCTCCTGATCTTGAAGGTAAATATACTTCATAAACCATTTTATTTCTTTACAGTCTTTTTTATTATATATACATATATGTATTTGTTATTTATAAAGTACATTTTATTATTTAAAAGCATATAAAACAAAAAGTTTGTGTGGTTTTTTGGGGACCGGAATGGATTAATTGCATTCCCATTCATTTAAATGGGGAAATTCGATTTGACACATGAGTAAATTGAGTCATAAGCTCGGCCATGAAACTAATTAAACTTGTCAGTCAAGGTACCACTATATAACTAGCCTGGCCCAGCATAAATGCAACCATACTGTCTCGAAATCCATAAGAAAAATACCGTATTTTGCCCTGGCCGGTTGGCTCAGCGGTAGAGAGTCGGCCTGGCGTGCGGGGAACCTGGGTTCAATTCCTGGCCAGGGCACATAGGAGAAGCACCCATTTGCTTCTCCACCCCTCCCCTTCCTCTCTGTCTCTCTCTTCCCCTCCCGCAGCGAGGCTCCATTGGAGCAAAGATGGCCTGGGCACTGGGGATGGCTCCTTGGCCTCTGCCCCAGGCGCTAGAGTGGCTCTGGTCCCGCCCGGAGGGGCAGAGCATCGCCCCCTGGTGGGCAGAGCGTCGCCCCCTGGTGGGCATGCCGGGTGGATCCCGGTCGGGTGCATGCAGGAGTCTGTCTGACTGTCTCTCCCCGTTTCCAGCTTCAGAAAGAAAAAAAAAAAAAGAAAAAAGAAAAATACCGTATTTTATTAAATATTTTAACACACCATTTGGTTCAGAATATTTTTTTTTCTTATTTTTCTCCTTAAAACCCTAGATGTGTGTTATGGTCAGGTGCATCTTATGGAGTGAAAAATATGGTAAATATATAGTATGGAGAGAAATTGATCAGTCACCACAGGGTATTTTAACATGTCTCCGAAACTGACAAATCAAGCAGACAAAAGAAGTGAGGCAATAAAAGACTTGAACAAGCAAATAAACAATATTCATCCAGCAGACACATCCTACAAATAGAACAAACACATCAAAGAAGCTTCAATCAATCAGTTGATACCAAACACAGAATTCTCTAATGACAAGGCAATAACAATAGAAATCAATAGCAAAATAACACCTTTCAAAGTCTATACATACAGCTCTCATGGAATTTCTCACGGCTTGCCAAGCTCTTGGAGAAAAACTCAGTAAATGACCTCTCCATGAGAGTTAAAGAAAACAGTAGGCTATGAAGTCAAACAGAACCAGATGGGGCCCTGGCCAGTTGGCTCAGCAGTAGAGCGTCAGCCCAGTGTGTGAAAGTCCTGGGTTCAATTCCTGGTCAGAGCACACAGAAGTGACAATGTGCTTCTTCCCCCTCCCCGCTCCTTCCTCTTCTCTCTCTCTCTTGCTCCCATCTGGCAGCCATGTCTCATTCAAGCAAGTTGGCCCAGGGTGCTGAGGATGGCACCAAGGCCTCGCCTCAATCCTTGAAATAGCTCAATTGCTGAGCAACACAACAACAGCCCCGGATGGGCAGAGCATCAGTGAGTACGGAGCTTGCCGAGTGGATCCTGGTCAGGGCGCATGCGCAAGTCTGTCTCTCTGCTTGTTGCCCCTCTCACTTAAAAAAAAAGAAAAAGAAAGAACCAGATAGAGATTCCAGCTCCATCACTTAACCAGCCTTGTGACCTAAGCAAGTGACAGAGCCTTTCTGTGCTGTTCCCTCCCACTTAGAATGGAAGGGGCTAAGTGAGGATTAAATGAGATAATACACAGAACTTGGTATAAAATAAGACCACATACAGATATATAATATTTGTTTTTAGGTTTTAGTTTTTATTTAATTTCTTACTTTTGTTTAGTTATTATTATTATAGTAACACTTGGTTCTCGGCATCACAAAGTGTAATTCCCTTAGGTTTTCTGTCCTGGCACAAGGCACTCTTTTTCAAATATGAATGCTGACTGGAGTTCAAACAGCAGTGCAGGGGAAGAGGCCGCTGAGCAAAGCAACTAGTGCCTTGTTTCTCACGTTCGGTTTCTCTAGGTGTTTATGGCTCCCAGGGAAACTCCTTTTCCTATTTCCCTATTTATAATATCCAAAGAGGTCATTCAGATTTGACTACCTTTACTAAATATATAAACTAACAATTGTTTTTTCTCTATTGTCATTGTCATTTCTTCTTTGAAATCTTTTTTGGATGAGTTGGAGCTGTGGATACCCGAAATGCTGGTGAACTGGCAGCACAGTGGCTTCAATCAGAAATCCTGCCATGTCTCATTCATCTCCTGTGACTGCAGCAGGTCTGTCTAACAGGGAGTCACTTTTTGCCAGGGATTTGGTGAACACTACTGCAGAGCAGATGGGACTTTCAAGGGACATTTTTAATATTGGTTGAGCTCACCAGCTCCTCCTTTCTCCATTTCTCACAGCTACCCGTCCCCCCATAGGGTCCATTTGAGCTCTGTTTCCTATAATGTCATAAAAATGCAAAGGGACTTGCTTCATTGGAGCAAAGTTCAAGATGTGGGCCTGACCAGGTGGAGGCACAGTGGATGGAGCGTCGGACTAGGACATGGAGGACGCAGGTTTGAAACCCCAAGGTTGTCAGCTTGAGCGCAGGATCAAATGGTTTGAGCAAGGCTCACCAGCTTGAGCCCAAGGTTGCTGCTGGCTTGAGCAAGAGATCACTCACTCTGCTGTTACCCCCCCAATCAAGGCACATATGAGAAAGCAATCAGTGAACAACTAAGGTGCTGCAATGAAGAATTGATGCTTCTCATCTCTCTTCCTTTCTGTCTGTCTGTCCCTATCTCTCTCTCTCTCTCTCTCTCTCTCTCTCTCTCTCTCTCTCTCTCTCTCTGTCACACACACACACACACACACACAAGTTTAAGATGTGGAAAGTGTTACATAAAGTCAATTAAATTAGCACGAGTCATGGAAAAAAGAAAGGGTACAGGAACTTGAAAATCGCCACTCCCAAGATAATGAACATTTCAATCACCCCCAAAAGCTTCCTCCTCAACCCTTTAACAGGTCTTGAGACGGAAGTCTGCTCTCAGGAAAAGCACGGGCTGGAGACGGGAGAGCTGGGGCTGAACTGTGATGCAGGGAAGATGGCAGCCCCAGCCCAGTGGACCCCACATGGAGCTTTTCAGAGTTGCACCACATGAAGAAAGGGAGCCCTTACTGTCCCATCCACCATTCACTGGATACCAGTCACTGGACAAGCTGATCCACAGCAGTTCTCTTTGGCCCGAGCAGATTCCTGGAGAGGAACTCAGCTGAGGGGGTCTGGATTGGACACACATACACCTGCAAATGGTCAAGTGCAGGGATGACATGGTAGACAGACCTGGTCCCTGCTTTCATGCGGTGGAGAATTTAATACTTTCTGCTTTATAAAGGAGAATCCTGTCCAACCAAATGAAAGTATCTGCCTCCATTGTGCCATGCACTCCGCTCAGCATGCCATTGATCACCTCATTACTCCCACAGGCCCACTGGGCCCAGCACAGCAGAGGAGTCAACTAAAGCAGGGAGGCCAAGTAACCACACAATTTGTGGGCTCTGAGCTGACCATCTAAGCGTCAGAACTCCGGGCAGTCTGGTCCTAGTCTACGTTTCTAAATGATATAATCTGCTTCCTCTCTGAGCTTACACTTTTATTCACAGGCTTTTGTTATAATTTATACTGTACATCTTATCTTTTTAAAGTTACTATTTTTGTGTGTTATATTTAAAATGTGAAAATTGGCAGTCTGGCACACTCTGATTGTATAATTCATTCAATACTTGTATTAGAAATCACCAAAGTGACATTTGCAAAGTTATGTGACATTTTGTCACCACATTAGGAAAGGCTATCATTATAGCTTGTAATCAATGATGGAGTCAAAACACCATCCTAGAATTAGTCTGACTAGAAACAGGAAAAATATATATATACTCCACAGGGAAGGAGAACCTGAAGGCCCAGGCCCAAAGCCCCATTTCTTATTCCCCAGGAAATGGTCATCTTGGACTGAATTATCCCAGTAACTGGGAGAAACTAAGCTTGAGCTATGCATCTACTCTGATCAAACTCATTACCAATTGTTTTGACAAGGTTCAGTCAAGTAAGCAAAGCCACCAGGGTGCATTCGATGTTATAAAGAGCTGAATCAGAGGAAGCTGACTTTAGACACCGGTGGAGCAGGTTAAACGGTCCATGGGAAGCTACTCCACCCGCTCTGGTACTGGAGTGTGAATCTGCAGACAGGCCATCTGGAAGATAAGACAGATGAAATGCAGGACACAGAGAAAAACTGGAACCTATGTGGATGGTAGAAAAGTCTAGTTCCCGCTGCAGGCTGTCACCACCTCCAAGCTCCTACTCTGACAATGGAGGTATCCTGGAGGGAAGGCTGGCACCCTACATCATAGAGCCAGGCACTGTCTGGCCCAAGAGTCATAGAAGCTGAAGGCAGACATGCAGCAGGAACTGGAGGTGAGCCAGCACATCAGGCACAGCAGTGACAACACACAGTGGGCTGCAGCCACACCTCGTGCCCCACTGACCTGGGCATAAATAATATGGCTGCTACTTCACTTCCCTCTGTCACATCCCCTGCAAAATGCCTCCTGTGGCCCAGATGATTCAGAATTATGCAGGTAAAGGAATGATAGGAAGTATAGTTTTTTTTTCCTCTGTATTTTTTTTCTGAAGCTGGAAATGGGGAGAGACAGTCAGACAGACTCCCGCATGCGCCCAACCGGGATCCACCCGGCACGCCCACCAGGGGGCGACGATCTGCCCACCAGGGGGCGATGCTCTGCCCCTCCAGGGTGTCGCTCTGTCGCGACCAGAGCCACTCTAGCCCCTGGGGCAGAGGCCAAGAAGCCATCCCCAGTGCCCAGGCCATCTTTGCTCCAATGGAGCCTCACTGTGGGAGGGGAAGAGAGAGACAGAGAGGAAGGAGAGGGGGAGGGGTGGAGAAGCAGATGGGCACTTCTCCTGTGTGCCCTGGCTGGGAATCGAACCCGGGACTTCTGCACGCCAGGCCGACGCTCTACCATTGAGCCAACCGGCCAGGGCCGGCAGTATAGTTTTTTAGTTAAGTTGACACAATATAAATCTACCACACCTATTTTTTTTTAATTATAATTTTATTTTTTTAATGGGGCGACATCAATAAATCAGGATATATATATTCAAAGATCAACAAGTCCAGGTTATCTTGTCTTTCAATTATGTTGCATACCCATCACCCAAAGTCAGATTGTCCTCTGTCACCTTCTATCTAGTTTACTTTGTGCCTCTCCCCCTCCCCCTTTCCCTCTCCCTTTCCCCCCTCCCTCCGTAACCACCACACTCTTATCAATGTCTCTTAGTTTCACTTTTATGTCCCACCTACGTATGGAATAATGCAGTTCCTGTTTTTTTCTGATTTACTTATTTCACTTCGTATAATGTTATCAAGATCCCACCATTTTGCTGTAAATGATCCGATGTCATCATTTCTTATGGCTGAGTAGTATTTCATAGTGTATATGTGCCACATCTTCTTTATCCAGTCGTCTATTGACGGGCTTTTTGGTTGTTTCCATGTCCTGGCCACTGTGAACAATGCTGCAATGAACATGGGGCTGCATGTGTCTTTACGTATCAATGTTTCTGAGTTTTGGGGGTATATACCCAGTAGAGGGATTGCTGGGTCATAAGGTAGTTCTATTTTCAGTTTTTTGAGGAACCACCATACTTTCTTCCATAATGGTTGTACTACTTTACATTCCCACCAACAGTGTATGAGGGTTCCTTTTTCTCCACAGCCTCTCCAACATTTGCTATTACCTGTCTTGTTAATAATAGCTAATCTAACAGGTGTGAGGTGGTATCTCATTGCAGTTTTGATTTGCATTTCTCTAATAACTAAAGAAGATGAGCATCTTTTCATATATCTGTTGGCCATTTGTACTTCCTCCTGGGAGAAGTGTCTGTTCATGTCCTCTTCCCATTTTTTTATTGGATTGTTTGTTTGTTTGTTGTTGAGTTTTATGAGTTCTTTGTATATTTTGGATATTAGGCCCTTATCTGAGCTGTTGTTTGAAAATATCATTTCTCATTTAGTTGGCTTTCTGTTTATTTTGTTATCAGTTTCTCTTGCTGAGCAAAAACTTCTCAGTCTGATGTAGTCCCATTCATTAATTTTTGCCTTCACTTCTCTTGCCATTGGAGTCAAATTCATAAAATGCTCTTTAAAACCCAGGTCCATGAGTTGAGTACCTATGTCTTCTTCTATGTACTTTATTGTTTCAGGTCTTATGTTTAGATCTTTGATCCATTTTGAGTTAATTTTAGTACAGGGGAGAGAACTGTAGTCCAGTTTCATTCTTTTGCATGTGGCTTTCCAGTTTTCCCAGCACCATTTATTGAAGAGGCTTTCTTTTCTCCATTGTATGTTCTTGGCCCCTTTATCAAAAATTATTTGACTATATATATGTGGTTTTATTTCTGGACTTTCTATTCTGTTCCATTGGTCTGAGTGTCTATTTTTCTGCCAATACCATGCTGTTTTGATTGTCGTGGCCCTATAATAGAGTTTGAAGTCAGGTATTGTAATGCCCCCAGCTTCATTCTTTTTTTTTAGGATTGCTTTGGCTATTCAGGGTTTTTTATAGTTCCATATAAATCTTATGATTTTTTTGCTCTATTTCTTTAAACAATGTCATTGGAATTTTGATGGGAATTGCATTAAATTTGTATATTGCTTTGGGTAATATAGTCATCTTGATTATATTTATTCTTCCTAACCAAGAACAAGGAATATTCTTCCATCTCATTATATCTTTCTCAATTTCTCTTAACAATACCACACCTATTTTTGAGGGCAGATCTAGCACAAGAAGGAAGTGATCAGATGTTCTACCTGAAAAAAAAAATGTCACCTTAGATCTGAAAGCAGCTCTTGGCATTATATAGGCAAAGAGTTTTGTTTTTGTTTTTTCCAAAGAAATAGTGATCTCAATACTTGACACTATAAAGTTACATCCATGACCTTAGTTGATTCTCATGGCTAGTTCTATATTACTCTTATTTTATAAACAAATGCATGGAAGCTTAGAGAAGTTAACAAGCTTACTCAAAGCCACACAGTAAGCTGCAAATCTGGGAGCCAGGTCCTTCTGATTCCTTGACTCGATTCCTTAATTTAATTTATTCGGCTACTCCTGTGGCACCAGTTAGAAAAAGGCCTTTTGATCATCACCTTTGATGAAAACCTGAGAAGAGCCAGACGCTTCTATATCGCATTGGGACAGCCCTACTTCAGCTGGGTAGCACCGAGAGTCAGAGAGCCACAGAGAATTGGAACTGGAAGGGAGCCAGGAGACAGTCTATTCCAAAAAAACAAGGAAGGAGAGGGGGAAAGAAGATTAAAAGTCAGGAAGAAAGTGAGAGAAAGGAATCACATGTCTGTCAAGGGGATATTTGCAGAACTAAGGTGAGAAAAAGCTGCATGAGCACAAGAAGAAAAGAACTCAGGCATTTTCAAAAGAAAAAGGATTTGTTTAGTCAAGAGCAGTTCAAGGTCAAGTGAGGAATTTTATAATGAGGGCTAGGGTGAAAGACACAAGTCCCACATTTCTCAGTCAAACCTCTGTAAACCCACAATGTCAAGACCAAAAGGGCCTTTTTTTATTTGTGACAGAGACAGAGGGAGACAGAGAGAGAGACAGACAGACAGGAAGGGAGAGAGATAAGAAGCATCAATTCTTTGTTGCAGCACCTTAGTTGTTTATTGATTGCTTTCTCATATGTGCCTTGATGGAGGGGCTACAGCAGAGCAAGCGACCCCTTGCTCAAATCAGCAATCTTGGGCTCAAGCTGGTGAGCCTTGCTCAAACCATTTGAGCCCTCGCTCAAGCCTGTGACCTCGGGGTCTCGAACCTGGGTCCTCCAGGGCCCAGTCCGATGCTCTATCCACTGTGCCACCGCCTAGTCAGGCAACCAAAAGGGCCTTAACATGCTCATGGCTTCACTAACTTTTAGACAGGTCTCTCTTTTCTTAGAGCATTTACTTGGAAAAACAAAATTATTGTAATTTTTTTTCTCTGCTTCTTTGATATGTAAATCTCTAAAAGCTTCTTACTTAAGTTATATGACAATCATACAAAAACAATAATAGCTTGCCAGTTTACAACCCTGTAATGTCTTTCTCAAGAACCTGAGAGTCATCTCTTTGGAATGTAAATATCAGAGAAGGCAGCACCCCATCTTCCTGTGGGAGGACAGGAGCCTGACTTCCCATGGACACCTGCTTCAAGATGTAAAACTGCCTCCTGTCATGAAGATGCAGGGGTTTACTATCCCTTTGGGTAAGGCCAGTCAGCAAACACAGGTGGTCTATGATCTTCCCCACTTACCATACTAGCTCTTTAAAACATCCTAGCCCTTTAATACTGGGGAAAATAGAAGGCGGCACAGAAGAGGGAGACCAAATACGAGATGGATGGACTCCATTAAAGAAACCAGTGGCGTGCGTGCACAGAAGCTGCGCAGGGCTGTTGATGACAGGCATTACAGATGCACATCACTCATTCACAGAGCCATCAGGAATCAGAGCAGCCTCGGTGGCACGTGACACAGCAGAGAACTCAGACTGGGTTCTGGCCTCTCTTAACTTGGCCCAGTGCAATATTTTGCTTTGTCACAAGCCCAATATGGAAGTAACAGACATTGAACTTTGGTCTATCTATGGGGAAACATTACTTCATGAGGCAGATGTTAGATTATCCTACTTTTAGAGATGCCAGGTTTGATTACTTGGTTAAAGTGCTGAATATCAGATATACCCACATAAAAGTACATTTTTTCTTCTACTCCAAATAGCCTCAGGGTGATACTTTGAGACCACATATATACCCTCATCCCCAGCAATCTTTCACCCACCGGTTTCAGCATTCACTAATCTTCCTAGTTGGAATCAGTTATTATATTGGGGGTGAAAATGCTGATTTTCTCATTGTTATTAGAGCTACATTTATTATCTAACATTCTTCTATAAAAAGAATTTTTATTCTCTCTCTTCCTATCTCCCCCCAACTCTCTCATCTCATCACTATGAACTCACAAATTCAGTTTTCACTTATTAAGTATTACCATTCCTTCTGATGTGTAACTTGACCCAAGCCAGCTTTTGTGCTTTTCTTTTGAATGTACTTATTAGTCTTTGTGCCCTTACTTGCTTTCGACAGGACAATTTTCAGGCTTATCTTGTAAATTCCCTGGTCTGGGCCCATTTCTCTAAAAAACACTTTAATGGTGACTGGTATTTAGAAGTCCAAATCTAGGTGCCGACTGTACTCACTGCTACGGAAGTGGTTCTGGTTAAAACCCTTTAAGTAAACAGATCTAGGAAGTGTGCATGTGTGTACAAATTATCTATCAATCTATTTACCTATCTATATATGTATACATATCTATGTATACATGTGTATATACATGATGAACTCAAATTCATACCTCTCACTAAAATCAACCCCATACTGTTTGATGTCACCATGAAAGGAAAAACATCTGCTTTCCCAAAACATAAATATACTTTTTCATTTGCTTTATCCTATTACATAAACAAAACAGTTTCAGAATTACACAAATAGCACCACCAAGAACAAAGCTGTTAGAAAATACAGTTTGTTTTGACTTTATATTTTATTTAGGATGTGCAGTCAAAGCCTTGTATTCAAAAGCTACTTGACAATTCTTTTCTCTGTGTGATTCTTATCAATTTGACATGCAGTTGGGTTATTTTCTCCTGCTTGCATTCAAATTTAGCGTCGGCCTTTTTGTGTTTTTGTCATATTTTGAACATTTTAAATATTTACATGATTAAAATTACAACTATAATAAATGGCTTACTGAGAGAAGTCTCATACTCATCCCTATACCCTCCACACCATCCCTATATACCCTGTAAATAAACATTTTCATTAATTTCTGGTCGATATATCCTGTTTCATTTTGTAAAAATAAGCAATTTCCCCTTCTTTCTTACACAATAGGTAGCCTATTATATGCACTCCATTATATACAGGATTCATACAGCTTCCTTATTCTTCGCCTTTGGCTCCATTGTACTCCATTGTATAGAGAACTATATTTAATTCAATCATTCTCCTCTGAGTGATCATTTAGAGTGACTGCAATATTCTGTTACTACAACTTCCTGAATGAAAACCTTGCACATATGCTTTTGTATGTATTTGTGGAGGCCTGTCTAAGGGGCAAATTTCTGGAAGTGGAATTTCTGGGTCAAAAGGTAAATGTATATGTGATTTTGTTTGAAATCATCAAATCCCTCCAGAGGGGCTATCACTTTGCATTCCCACAAGAAATGTAAAAAAGTATCTGAATTTCCACAGCACGGACAAATGTGGTATCTAGACCTAGAACTTTCTACCAATCTGAGAAATGATAAATGTTCTCTCAATAAAGTTTTAATTTGAATTTTATTGTAAGTAAAGTTGAATACCTTTTCTTGTAGGGAAATTTTAAAATTTTATTATTGTGAACTGTTTGGGGTTTTGGGTCGTATTTTGTGGGGTCTTTATTGATTATTAAGAATTCCTTATTTATTAGAGAAATTGATCCTTTGACCATGATGCAAGTCCTCAGATTTTTCATTGGTCTTTTGACTTTGCATGTGGTGTTTTCATCATTAAAAATATTTTTCTTTATTTTTATGTAGTTGATATTATCTTTTCTTTGCTTTTTTCTGGAGTTTAGATTATAGTTTGAAAAAAAAATTTTTAAGTGAGAGGAGGGGAGATATTGAGACAGACTCCTGTATGCACCCTACTGGGATCCACCTGGCAACCCCAACCAGGACTGATGCTCAGACCAACTGAGCTATTCTCAGCACCTGGGCCAATGCTCAGACCAACCAAGCCACTGGTTGCGAGAGAAGAAGAGAGGGAAAGTGAGAGGGAGAGAAACAGATGGTTGTTTCTTTTGTGTACCCTGACTGGAAATTGAACCTGAGATGTCCATATGCTGGCTGATGCTCTATCCATAGAGCTTACCAGCCAGGGTCAAAACTTTTTTCATGCACACATCAATAGATAAATCACCCAAGTTTTCTTCTATTATTACTTGGGTTCATTTTTTACATTTAGCTCTCTGATCCATTTGGAATTTGTTCTGGCAATTGTTATGAGATACACAACTATTTATTTTCCAAAAACCATTTCCACAACCATTTATTTTTATAGTCCATATTTCCCAAAACAGAGGGAATATGAGGCACAGATTCAGTTTTAGGAGTGACGGATGAGCTAAGAAGCAAAATGGGGCAATGGGACAGATCAGAGATTGGCAACCACAGGAAATGCCATCAGCCCTAGGCTGAGGTATCAAAGAGGAGAAAATGCCTCTGAAGCCCAGGTTCAGGGTCACCAAGCAGATGCAGAAATCATGTCTGCACTTGCCGCCTAAGTACTAGAGGTATGCAAATACCTCCTTTCCCCATCCTCCATTCTTCCACCTCCATTCTTCCAGTATTCCTATAGGCCAGGGGTCCCCAAACTTTTTATACAGGGGGCCAGTTCACTGTCCCTCAGACCATTGGAGGGCTGGACTATAAAAAAAACTATGAACAAATCCCTATGCACACTGCACATATCTTATTATAAAGTAAAAAAACAAAACAGGAACAAATACAATATTTAAAATAAAGAACAAGTAAATTAAAATCAACAAACCAGTATTTCAATGGGAACTATAGGCCTGCTTTTGGCTAATGAGATGGTCAATGTGCTCCTCTCATTGACCACCAATGAAAGAGGTGCCCCTTCCGGAAGTGCGGTGGGGGCCGGATAAATGGCCTCAGGGGCCGCATGCGGGCCCGTGGGCCGTAGTTTGGGGACCCCTGCTATAGGCCAAACTCAGAGGAAAGCCAGCCAATGGGGAGCCTGAGAAACGCAGACTGCCAAGTTTAGCCCCATCTCAAAATAGAGCAAATATGGGAGAGTGAGAGAATTATTCTGAGGGCAAAGGCAACACAGCACAAAGCAAAAACTTTACAAAGAATTTTTTTATCTCTTCTTTAAAATAAATTCTTGGACTATATCACCTAACTTATTAACACTCCAGTAGCCAAATTCCTGTAAGTAAATTTAAAAGGCATATAATGGATTTAAAGACATTATAATACAATCTTATTAGTTCAAACCTAAAAATAAACCTCATTAGTGAGATTTTTATTATGTATGTGTTTTAGATAAAGAAGTATTGATGAAATCAAGAGTATTGGAGTGGCACTAGAAAGATTTAAAAAACAGAATTATCCCTGCAGAAATCCGAAGCACCTAAGAGATTTAAAGTAATAACTGATAAAAAACAATAAAAAAGATTTAAATGTTAAGCAATTAAATTGAATTTTATTTTTTTTTAATAAATTTTTATTAATGGTAATGGGATGACATTAATAAATCAGGGTACATATATTCAAAGAAAACATGTCTAGGTTATTTTGTCATCAAATTATGTTGCAAACCCCTCGCCCAAAGTCAGATTGTCCTCCGTCACCCTCTATCTAGTTCTCTGTGCCCCTCCCCCTCCCCCTAACTCTCTCCCTCCCTCCCTCCCATGTCCTCCCTCCCCCCCCCCACCCTTGGTAACCACCACACTCTTGTCCATGTCTCTTAGTCTCATTTTTATGTTCCACCAATGTATGGAATCATGTAGTTCTTGTTTTTTTCTGATTTGCTTATTTCACTCCTTATAATGTTATCAAGATCCCACCATTTTGCTGTAAATGATCTGATGTCATCATTTCTTATGGCTGAGTAGTATTCCATAGTGTATATGTGCCACATCTTCTTTATCCAGTCTTCTATTGAAGGGCTTTTTGGTTGTTTCCATGTCTTGGCCACTGTGAACAGTGCTGCAATGAACATGGGGCTACATGTGTCTTCACGTATCAATGTTTCTTATGTATGTGTTTTAGATAAAGAAGTATTGATGAAATCAAGAGTATTGGAGTGGCACTAGAAAGATTTAAAAAACAGAATTATCCCTGCAGAAATCCGAAGCACCTAAGAGATTTAAAGTAATAACTGATAAAAAACAATAAAAAAGATTTAAATGTTAAGCAATTAAATTGAATTTTAAAAAAGAAAAGCTATGAGCCATATACAATAAATGCAGGAGTTTAGATCCTCAGAGGAAGCAAAATTTTATTTTTATAAATTCTTTATAATTTTATAATTTCTTTATAATTTCTCTTGGCAATGCATTTTAAAGTAATTTTTTTAAAAATATATACTTTAAAAAAATCTAACATTCTGCTTTATATCTTAAGAAATCCATTACACTAATTATTTATATATCCCCTCAGCAAAATCCAACTATAAACCCAGTCTTGAAAGTTTGTTTTGTTGCCATAAAAGAAATACTTTGATTTTTGAAGGAATTTATTATTCTCAGAGTTAGTCCAATGAAACAAGTTCACTTTCTTGTAAGGAAACCAGTTATATATCTCTGTTCAATTTCCTAGAAAACCAAGGGCTCAAAATCAGACACTAGCTGACTCATTACTCAGGTTCCCAAGAAAAATTCTTCACTTGATAAATCAGAAAAAAACTAAGAACTGTATGATTCCATACATAGGTGGGACACAAAATTGAGACTCATGGACATAGATAAAAGTGCAGTGGTTACCAGGGGGAGGAGAAGAGAAGAGAAGGAGGGGTGGGGGGGAGGGGCATAAAGAAAATCAAATGACGGATGAAGGAGGACAATTTGACTTTGGGTGATGGGTATACAACATAATCAAATGTCAAAATGATCTGGAGATGTTTTCTCTAAATCTATGTGCTGTAGTTGACCAATGTCACCCCATTTAAGTTGATTGTCTAAATAAAACTAAATAAAAAATTTCTCCACTTGAGAGATTCTCTCGGCCCTTCAATGTTACACATATTTCTTCTTTTATTCCTCCCTCTCCCTATTTGCCAGTGTCCTCTCCTGCACTGGGTAGCATTGCCATTGTGGGGAAGGAGAAGCAAAGGGGAAAATAAATCAGCTCAAGCAAAAACATCCTGGTGTATAATAGGGTAAAATGAATAATAGTGTGTGTGGCACCACTGGTCATCATGGTCCTTCATACTTCATCTTCAATAAAACCATTATAACCAAACACACTTGGATAATGTGTTACAATAACTAATGCATGGCCACTGCACCAAAACATGAAGAGTATCAGCAACAAACAATAAACCTGTTTAGGATAATGCAACTGACTGAAATTCTATTGGTTAAATATAATAAATGGTGATTGCTATCTCTTTAACCATGTGGCACAATCATAATTATTAAGGTTGTAAGTTTCATTACACAGTGTCCTTTCTCAGGAAAAATAATCTGCTCTTAAGATGAGGAATTGTTGTCCTTCACCTGATTACATGGCTTCCCCACTGGTAATTACCATTCTTTTGTCTGTATCTATTTCTTTTGTTTTGTTACTTATTTCATGTTACTTATTCATTTGTTACTTTTTTGTTTTATATTCTACATGAGTGAGAGCATAGTTTTGTCCTTTTCCATCTGACTTTTACATTAGCATAATAACCTCAATGACAACATTCCATCTTTTTATAGCTGAGTAGTATTTCATTGTGCATATCTCTATCTATCTATCTTTCTATCTATCTATCTAACATCTTCTTTATTCACTCAGCCATCAATGGACACTTAAGTTGTTTCCATATTTGGCTATCGTAAATAATACCACAGTGAATACAGGAATAAATATATCTTTTCAAATTAGTGTTTTCATATTCTTTGAATAAATACCTGGGAGAGTATTTTCTGGATCATATGGTAGTCTATACTTAATTTTTCTAAGGAACCTCTATACTGTTTTTCATAAAGGCTGCACAAATTTATAATCCCACCAGCAGTGTACGAAAGTTCCCTTTTCTCCACATCCTTTCAAAAATGGTTATTTCTTATATTTTGATAATCACCATTTTAACAGGTGTGAGATGATATCTCATTGTGGTTTTATTTGCATTTCCCTAATAATTAGTGATGTTGAATATCTTTCATATGCCTGTTGGCCATCTGTAGGTACATTACTCTGATACTAAAACCAGGCAAGGACATCACACAGAAAAGGAAAATTACAGGCAATATCTCTGATGAACTTGGATGCAAAAACCCTAAACAAAATACTAGTAAATGTAATACAAAATATATTATTAAAAGGACTATAGACCATGAACAAGTGGGACTCATTCTAGGGATGCAACAAGGATGGTTCAACATCAGCAAATCAATCAGTGTAATAGAGCACATTAGCAAAATAAAAGGTAAAAAACATGATCATCTCAATAGATGTACAGAAAGCATTTGACAAGATCCAATACCTTTTATTATTAAAATTCTCAGTAAAATGAATATAGAAAGAAAGTACTTCAACATAAGAAAGGTCACATATGACAAATGCTCAGCTAACATCATATTCAGCAGTAAAAAACTGAAAGCTTTTCCTCTAGGATCAGGAACAAGACAAGGATGCTCACTCTCACTACTTTTATTCAACATAAGACTAGAAGTCCTATCCAGAGGAATTAGGCAAGAGAAATATATAAAAAGAAATTGGAAAGGAAAAAGTGAAACTGTGTTGTATTTTATATATCCCTGTAAGCCATCTGTTGCAGGTTGAGTTCTCTAGAAACAGATCATAAATAGGGTTTGAGGTGCAAGATATTTATTTGTAATCCACATTGTTGAAGAGAGGAAGAAGGAAGTAAAATAGGGCAGAGGGAATACATAGGCCTGATCAAACCTTTGCCAAACTGGCAGGGCACTCTGAAGAGAGTACAATCCTGTGCCAGGCCACAATGGCTGGTATGTTCTCCACCTTGATTAGCCACCAGACACAGGCTTCCCCAACAAGGATGTCAGTTCAGACAAGGTAGGCCTCTGGAGCTGAGGTAGATTCTGAAGAAACTGAAATATGGATGCTGTCTGCTGATTATAATGCTTGAAGCTGGACAGCGAGTTCTTCCTTGAGTGGGAAGCTGGGTGGCATGCCCATCTCTGTTTCTACTTTAATCCCCTTCTGCATAAGGATGGAAGAGAAGCTCTTCTAGGTGTCTGGCATGTCTCCCTTCTAAAAATAAGCTTAGAAGGGAACTACCATGCCTGAGGCAGAAGTGGGTCTCAGAGTCCCAACTGATATTTATTACCTTCTTCTTCTATTATCCTTTGTAGATTTCATTTACCATCAGCTATCACCTCTGCTGACCCAGCTACTTACTTGTTAGTGTGACCCAGACTTTCAACCTTGAGGACCTAAGCCTGTGGTCATCATGCCCTTTGGTGGGGTCATTTTGCCAGCCCATTTATAGTCACAACTGTACAAGGAAGTAATAAGATAAGCTCAAGTGCATAACTGAGTTCCACCCACAGTCCTCCTTGCCTCCATTGTACAATAGCAGCCCTATATCTTCCCAATAACCAGAGTCAACCATCCCACCAAAATGTTGACTCATCTTTTTGCTTTTGGTCCCTGAACATAAGGAGGTTAAAATGTCCAATGGAAAAATAAAGTTTATAATTCAATGGGATTTCTCTGTATCCCCTTGAGAAAGTGTACCCCTTTGGGGAGCAGCCCTCCAACCCAGCAGAACACAGAATTATTACGGGGAAAGGAAACACAATGACCCTCAGTGAATCACTGCTGAATGGACAATAAGTAGGGTCACTACTGTGCCCAACACTTCATTCCTGTCTCCATGGAATTCCTCCTGTGTTTCTCCTGAGCGCATGGCTGTGGTCAGATGAAGAATTTAACATACCACATAAAGGAGGAGGAAAATACCTGACCTTGGTATACAGATGAGGTAGCCTTGAAAGTTAAGGGAAATCTCAGTGCAAAGAGAATTGGTAGACTTGGTTATCCTTTTTGCATGAACAGAGAACTAACCTGAGTTTAAATACGTAGAAATTCATGGGCAATGGGGAATGGCTTGGCCAGCTGGTGAGGGGAATACAAAGAATGAGAGATGGGTGACAAGAAGGTCTGGATTAGAGGCATCTGGATGGACATATGGGACTGGATATGAATTGTGAATATCTTTGTACCACATAAGACCTTCTTTGTTTGGAATAACTCTTCCACATAAAGGTCATTGACTCAATGTAAATACTGCATTCTAAAAGATGGCACCCATCCATATAGAGTATCACCTCTCAGCCTCCAGTGATCTATCAGACTAACAGTTTCGGAGTGCAACAGAATGTCCTATTACTAGAGCATCTTATGGTCATAGACAACCACTCATGAATTTCCTTTGCTGTAAATGGGTCCCTTGATCTGAAGTAACATTACACTGGATCCCATGCCAATAAATCAAACACTCCATAAACTCTTCGATAGTTATGCTGACCAAGACCATGTGGACAAAAAAGGCAAACACACATCCAGAATACATGTCCATTTCTATGAGACATGTGAATATAAACAACTTCCAGCATGAAATGAACCCAATATAGTCAATCTGCCACCTAGAGGCTGATTAGTCTTCTTGAGTAATACTGTCATATTAATATTGCTCTCTATTGATGACATACAGAATATTTAGTGAGGACTATAGTAAACAAGCCTCAGTAACTGGGATTTGAGACTACTGGTATTGTGCAAATCCTTTATCTTTCCATCATTTATATGCCCACTGTGCCAGCACTGAGGGGCTAATGACAAAGGTTAGCATTTGTTAGCTGCATAGCCCACTTTGTCTGATTTGTTGTTTAGTATCACTCCATGGAAGATGCTCTCTGATAGACATGAAGATGTGGTACAAAGGCCTTCACAATTCATATCCAGTCCCATATGTCCATCCAGATGCCTCTAATCCAGACCTTCTTGTCACCCATCTCTCATTCTTTGTATTCCCCTCACCAGCTGGCCAAGCCATTCACCACTGCCCATGAATTTCTACGTATTTAAACTCAGGTTAGTTCTCTGTTCAAAAAGGATAACCAAGTCTACCAATACTCTTTGCACTGAAAAGATTCTCCTTAACTTTCAAGGCTACCTCATCTGTATACCAAAGTCAGGCATTTTCCTCCTCCTTCATGTGGTATGTTAAATTCTTCACCTGACCACAGCCATGTGCTCAGGAGGGAACACTGGTGCCACAGAGGTCAGTACCATGGGGAGATCTGCAGGACCTGTTCATGCTCATGCAGTTCCCTTGTGTTCCCTGGTCCTACTATTACTTAGTCCTAGACATACCACTTCTATTTATAATGAATTGTTCCTGGGCCCATCTGACCTATGACTTATGCATTTGGTAGAACCCAGCTCATGATGAGCAGTTTGGACATATGGTCACTTAGTTTCTCATGGATGAATGGCCCACCTTTTCCAGGACCTGGTAGCATTCCAGAAGTTCTTTCTCAAAAGGTATATAATTATCCACTGCAACTGGCAAGGTCATGCTCCAGAACCCCAAAGGCCCACATTCTGATTCTATCACTGGGACCTTAACAGAAACTATACATGGTAGCTTTTCCCTCCAATGATAACCCCTAATACTCATATGTGCCTGATTGTATGGTCCAAGAGCAGGACTGCTTACACTATAACCTGGTCTTGCTTGAGAGTCTTTCCTGCTCTGGCTCCACTGAAAAATGCCTGTCTTTCATGCTTGCTGAATACAGGCTGGAGCAGAGTCATCAGATGTAGAATTTGCTGTCTCCAGAACCCAGAGAATCCCACCAGTTATTGTGCTTTATTTTCTAAGAAGGAGATCACAAGACACAATAATTAACCTTATACTTTTGAGGGGCTTACTAGCATGCTCCTGATTCTTGGACCCCTAAAAATTTTATAGGTGAAGAAAACCCATAAATCTTTACAGGTTTCATCTTCTGTTTTCTGTAGTACATGTCTTACCAGCATACTGACCACTTCTTGCTCATCTGTCTGGTCAACACAATACCATCAGTGTAATAAATCAGTGTGATGCTCTTACACACAGACAGCCCACATCTCTCTGTTCTATATTATGACAGAAATAGGACTGTTGACATGTCTTTGAGCAAAATTTTAAGTGCAAAAATAAAAACCTTTAAATGCATACTGTTGTCTTTTTTATATGAATGATATCTGATCCTTTCTATGATTTAGGATATAAAATAAAATATTTTCCAAACCAATGGCTAAATACCTTAGGCCTATTAATTTATCCCAACAAAAATACATCTAGCACTGTGACTGTGATTGGGGCTACTAGTTGCCTGAGCTTATTGTAGTCAACAGTTATCACCCTGGGGCCATTAATTTCTCCAATTACATGGAGGCACTTTGGGGACTGTTACCTCTGTACCCTTTAAGTCCTGAAAGGTGCCATTAATCTCCACTATTCTCCTTCTCCAAGATTCTGTGCTGTTATTTATTTTACTATCTTGTCTGTGTGGGGTGTGAGGGATAGTTTCAAGAAACTTCCATTTGGTCTCCCATGCTGTGACAATTCTTATCCCACATGACAAGGGCCCAATGTAGAGGCTGCATCAACTGCTAAGTATGTCAAACTCATTTAACATACTGGGACCAGGGAAATAGCCATCAGGGGGGTTCATGGACTCAGCTGACCTCCTATAAGCTCAACCTTGGCCACAATGCCACTTATACCTTGTCACTATATTCCACCACTCTAACATGGGAGCCAAGATGAGGTCTTGAGTCTGTGGATATTAATGTCAACTCAGACCCTGTGTCCAACAGATCTCAAAATGTAGAATTTGCTGTCTCCAGAATCCAGAGACAGCAAAATGCCAGGGCATCCCCCTTTTTCTTTTCCCCTAGTGCAAAGTTACTCAAGTAAATGACAAAAGAACCCTTTGGGGAGTACTAGAGGAATCATTACCATGTAAAGAATCTAGGTGTTCTTTCTCCTATGAATTGGCCCAACACTTCACTCATTGTGTTCCAGATCTAAAATCGGGATCAGATCCAGAAACTGGGCAACAGATCATGGCTTTCTTTCAACAGACTATATCTTTTGAAGCAGTTTTAAATTCACAGCAAAATTGAACAGAAGGTACAGAGAGGTCCTGTATACTCTATGACCCTCCACATGCAAAGCCTCCTTCACTATCAACATCTTCCACCAGAATGGCACATTTGTTTCAACTGATAAACACATTATTATCAGCCAAAATGCAAACTTTACATTAGGGTTCACTCTTGGTGTTATGCACTCTATGGACTTGACAAACGTATAATGATATGTATCCACCATTACAGTATCATATGCAGTACTTCTACTGCCCTAGAAATCTTGAATCTTGTGTGCTCCAAATATTCATCCCTGCCTCCTCGCTAACTAACCCCTGGTGACCAGCTGTCCTTTTACTATCTCCATAGTTTTATCTTTACCAGGATCTCATATATAATATTTACGAATCAACTAATATGTAGCCTTTTCATATTGGCATCACTCACTATAATATACATTTAGAATCATAACTTCTTATTGAAGGAACACAGCCTCAGCCTACTGGTCATCCTTTCTTGATTTTCCTACAGGCACAAACTGAATGGTAGCTTAGCTACCCATCTCTTTTGTCTTTAGAAATCCTATTTTCTATGAATCATTTTCATAACTCTATGGCCTATACCCTCTTGGCTGTCCCTCCAGACTTGCTGGTCATTATAATATTGCATAGCCTGGTTTAGGATGTTTAAGCAATGCTACCTGACCTCCATTATTTTAGGGTTCTGTTATGCACACTGTTGTCAGTGGGCCAAGTTCTAAAGCAAGATTACCCTACTGCCACCTCTGGGCTGCAGAGGAGAAACACTGCTGACAATGTTTGTGATACTGGCACCCCTCTAGCAAATGCATTTCCTATGCCCTTGGTAAAGGATGTGTCCTTTAGGTCCCATGAATATAATCATCTCCTAGGCCTTCTAGCCAAATATAATAGATCAATTCCAACATCCCCACATCTATAAGCTTTTTATCTCCCTCACCCATCTTCTGCCATGGAAATTGCATCATTTCAACTTTGTGTAATGTGGGCCATTGCTTTTATTCTCTTTCCAGGGGCCATCCTAGGAGTAAGTTCACACCATCACCTGGCATCCTTGCCAAAATGTTAAATTCTGCAATTCAAAAGAGCATTCCCAAGTCAATAAACTCTTCACTACCCAATTTTCATTCCAGGCCTCTTGATCAAACATCCTTAGACTCCAGTCCCACACATACCTCCTAACTCATTAGAGCACATGTTGCCTAGTTCTTGCAGCTCCTTTGGAGCACTATCCCCCTTCATGCTTTATCAGACTCAGAACATCTTCTGCTGTCTTATGAGTCACTAGTTATTATATTAATGCCAACTTATATCCTGTCAACAACTTAACCCCAGTTATAGGCATTGTGGGCAGCAGAGAAGGTGGTGGAGTTCTGGGACAGGCATATGATACCTCGTGGGTGAGAGGCCTATACAATATCTTCCAGTACAAATGAGGGGGTGAGTGGGCCATGTCTGTGGGTTCAGAGGGTTCAAGAGTATACAGGAAGTCAAAGTTTTCAGACATCCATGCAGATATCCACATCCCATCAAAGTCCTACATTTTCCCAACCAAGGTATTGAACTTGGCATGACAATCCTATTTTGGTTGGGCATTTAGTCATCCTTGAAATTCAGCATTCTCAATATTAATTCCTAGGCTTAGAACTCAACTTTCTTTAACCACCCACTAGAATAAATAAAAGCTTCTTTGTATACAACCAAGAGGTCCTTGGTTTTAACACCTGGATTTCAAATGCCTATTACACACCCTCAGCTACTTATTTTATTTCTGCCAGGCATCAGTGGCATTTAACAATAGCTATCCAGTACCACTGTGCTTATCATTATTTTTTCTCCTAATGTTTTAAATGTCTGGTATGTCACACCTGATAAAGAAGTCTCTTCCACTAGTATAGCCTCCAAATTCAGCACAAGTAAAAGTTTAGGACCTGGATCTTCACACTAGCTCAGGAGTTGTATGTGTTCCACATATGACCAGTGATCAGGTCTACACTGCAATGTGGATGGTGGTGATCCAGCTTCCCTGGAAACAGACAGTGAGGGAGGGTTTCTTTCATGAAAGATACTTCTTAGGGATCAACACTTATGAAAAAAAGAGAGATGACATAGAATTGGACATAGGCAGAAATCTGAAATCAAACTGTGATAATTTGGCCAATATGGCAGTGAGCTCTGGAGTAAATACTCTCATAAAAGTGTCCCTAAAATGGCCTATGTATTCCCACCTTGCTCAGTCACTAGGTATAGTCTACTAGTGACCTCAGGTGAGGTGGTGTTTTGCATCTGAGACAGACCCTAAAGAATATGACAGTAGAGCCTGACTGGGCAGAGGCGCAGTAGATAGAGTGTCGGACTGGGATGCGGAAGACCCAGGTTCGAGACCCTGAGGTCGCCAGCTTGAGCTAGGGCTCATCTGGTTTGAGCAAAGCTCACCAGCTTGAGCCCAAGGTTGCTGGCTCGAGCAAGGGGTCACTCTGTCTGCTGAAGGCCTGCAGTCAAGGCACATATGAGAAAGCAATCAATGAACAACTAAGGTGTTGCAATGTGCAACGAAAAACTAATGATTGATGCTTCTCATCTCTCCGTTCCTGTCTGTCTGTCCCTGTCTATCCCTCTCTCTGACTCTCTCTCTCTGTCTCTGTAAAAAAAAAAAAAAAAAAGAATATGACAGTAGAGTCTTTCAGCTGACTGCCATCCCCATGCAAGTTTTCCTTGAAAGGGTATCGCCATATATAATTAGCTGTACCCGGCCATATGTTGCTGCGGCTCAGTCTGGTTAAATGGAAAAGAAAGAAAAGAGAGAGCGCACATTTCTAATATGTTTAATTTTACAATGCTTGTGGGTATACAGTATTTTTTGTTGTTCCATTGTCTGTGCAGATATAGAGATTGTCTGGTTTGCTGAGTCTAGAACACGCAACATATAATTGTCCATGTAAGATGTAATCTGTGTGTAGATCTAAAACGCACAATTCTAAAAATTGGCTCTGAGCTTTGTTGATGGTGATTGCAAATGCCAATTGAATTGGGAATTGCAATCTCTTAAATTGAAATGGCATATCTGTTGGAATCATAGGACTGCGAGGAATGAGGACATCTTCACCTTTGAAAGGTCCTGTCAAGATTGTTTATTCTCAATGTCGCTCATTAATTTTTTTTTTTATAATTTTATTTTTTTTAATGGGGTGCCATCAATAAATCAGGATACATATATTCAAAGATAACAAGTCCAGGTTATCTTGTCGTTCAATTATGTTGCATACCCACCACCCAAAGTCAGATTGTCCTCCGTCACCCTCTATCTTGTTCTCTCTGTGCCCCTCCCCCTCCCCCTTTCCCTCTTCCATTCCCCCCTCCCCCCGTAACCACCACACTCTTATCAATGCCTCTTAGTTTCACTATTATGTCCCACCTACGTATGGAATAATACAGTTCCTGTTTTTTTCTGATTTACTTATTTCGCTTCGTATCATGTTATCAAGATCCCACCATTTTGCTGTAAATGTTCCAATGTCATCATTTCTTATGGCTGAGTAGTATTCCATAGTGTATATGTGCCACATCTTCTTTATCCAGTCATCTATTGATGGGCTTTTTGGTTGTTTCCATGTCCTGGCCACTGTGAACAATGCTGCAATAAACATGGGGCTGCATGTGTCTTTACGTATCAATGTTTCTGAGTTTTGGGGATATATACCCAGTAGAGGGATTGCTGGGTCATAAGGTAGTTCTATTTTCAGTTTTTTGAGGAACCACCATACTTTCTTCCACAATGGTTGTACTATTTTACATTCCCACCAACAGTGTATGAGGGTTCCTTTTTCTCCACAGCCTCTCCAACATTTGCTATTACCTGACTTGCTAATAACAGCTAATCGAACAGGTGTGAGGTGGTATCTCATTGCAGTTTTGATTTGCATTTCTCTAATAGCTAAAGAAGATGAGCATCTTTTCATATATCTGTTGGCCATTTGTATTTCTTCCTGGGAGAAGTGTCTATTCATATCCTCTTCCCATTTTTTTATTGGATTGTTTGTTTGTTTGTTGTTGAGTTTTATGAGTTCTTTGTATATTTTGGATATTAGGCCCTTATCTGAGCTGTTGTTTGAAAATATCATTTCCCATTTAGTTGGCTTTCTGTTTATTTTGTTATCAGTTTCTCTTGCTGAGCAAAAACTTCTTAGTCTGATGTAGTCCCATTCATTAATTTTTGCCTTCACTTCTCTTGCCATTGGAGTCAAATTCATAAAATGCTCTTTAAAACCCAGGTCCATGAGTTGAGTACCTATGTCTTCTTCTATGTACTTAATTGTTTCAGGTCTTATGTTTAGATCTTTGATCCATTTTGAGTTAATTTTTGTACAGGGGGAGAGACTGTAGTCCAGTTTCATTCTTTTGCATGTGGCTTTCCAGTTTTCCCAGCACCATTTATTGAAGAGGCTTTCTTTTCTCCATTGTGTGTTCTTGGCCCCTTTATCAAAAATTATTTGACTATATATATGTGGTTTTATTTCTGGACTTTCTATTCTGTTCCATTGGTCTGAGTGTCTATTTTTCTGCCAATACCATGCTGTTTTGATTGTCGTGGCCCTATAATAGAGTTTGAAGTCAGGTATTGTTATGCCCCCAGCTTCATTCTTTTTCTTTAGGATTGCTTTGGCTATTCGGGGTTTTTTATAGTTCCATATAAATCTGATGATTTTTTGCTCTATTTCTTTAAAAAATGTCATTGGAAGTTTGATGGGAATTGCATTAAATTTGTATATTGCTTTGGGTAATATAGCCATCTTGATTATATTTATTCTTCCTAGCCAAGAACAAGAAATATTCTTCCATCTCATTATATCTTTTTCGATTTCCCTTAACAATGGTTTATAGTTTTCATTATATAAGTCCTTTACATTCTTTGTTATGTTTATTCCTAAGTATTTTATTTTTTTTGTTGCAATCGTGAAGGGGATTATTCTTTTGATTTCCTTCTCAGTTGTTTCATTGTTGGCATATAGAAAGGCTATTGACTTCTGTATGTTAATTTTGTATCCTGCGACCTTACTGTATTGGCTTATTGTTTCTAGTAGTCTTTTTGTGGATTCTTTGGGGTTTTCGATGTATAGGATCATATCATCTGCAAAAAGTGATACCTTTACTTCTTCTTTTCCGATATGGATGCCTTTTATTTCTTTGTCTTGTCTGATTGCTCTGGCTAGAACCTCTAGTACCACATTAAATAAGAGTGGAGAGAGTGGACAACCCTGTCTTGTTCCTGATTTAAGGGGGAAAGCCTTCAGTTTAGTGCCATTTAATATGATGTTAGCTGATGGTTTATCATATATGGACTTTATCATGTTGAGATATTTTCCTTCTATACCCATTTTGTTGAGAGTCTTAAACATAAAATTGTGTTGTATTTTATCGAAAGCCTTTTCTGCGTCTATTGATAAGATCATGTGGTTTTTGTTCTTTGTTTTGTTGATATGGTGTATTACATTAACCGTTTTACGTATGTTGAACCATCCTTGAGATTCTGGGATGAATCCCACTTGATCATGATGTATTATTTTTTTAATATGTTATTGTATTCGATTTGCTAGTATTTTGTTTAGTATTTTAGCATCTGTATTCATTAGAGATATTGGTCTGTAGTTTTCTTTTTTTGTGCCATCCTTGCCTGGTTTTGGTATGAGGGTTATGTTGGCCTCATAAAATGTGTTTGGAAGTATTGCTTCTTCTTCAATTTTTTGGAAGACTTTCAGTAGAATAGGAACCAAGTCTTCTTTGAATGTTTGATAAAATTCACTGGTATACCCATCAGGGCCTGGACTTTTATTTTTGGGGAGGTTTTTAATGGTTTTTTCTATTTCTTCTCTACTGATAGGTCTGTTTAGGCTTTCTGCTTCTTCTTGACTCAGTCTAGGAAGGTTGTATTTTTCTAGGAATTTATCCATTTCTTCTAGGTTGTTGAATTTAGTGGCATAAAGTTTTTCATAGTATTCTACAATAATTCTTTGTATATCTACGGTGTCCGTGGTGATTTCTCCTCTTTCATTTTGGATTTTGTTTATATGAGTTCTTTCTCTTTTTTCCTTGGTAAGTCTTGCCAAGGGTTTGTCAATTTTGCTGATCTTTTCAAAGAACCAGCTCCTTGTTCTATTAATTTTTTCTATAGTTTTTCTGTTCTCTAATTCATTTATTTCTGCTCTGATTTTTATTATCTCCTTTCTTCAGCTGGTTTTGGGTTGTCTTTGTTCTTCTGTTTCTAGTTCCTTAAGGTGGGAAGTTAAGTGGTTCACTTGGGCTCTCTCTTGTTTGTTCATATATGCCTGAAGTGATATCAACTTCCCTCTTATCACTGCTTTTGCTGCATCCCATAGATTCTGATATGTCGTATTGTCATTTTCATTAGTCTGTATATATCTTTTGATCTCTGCACTTATTTCTTCTTTGACCCATTCATTTTTTAAAAGTATGTTGTTTAGTTTCCACATTTTTGTGGAATTTTTTTCCTCTTTTTTGCAGTTGAATTCTAGTTTCAAGGCTTTATGATCAGAAAATATGCTTGGTACAACTTCAATTTTTCTGAATTTGCTGATGTTGTTTTTGTGGCCCAACATATGGTCAATTCTTGAGAATGATCCATGTACACTGGAGAAAAATGTATACTCAGTCACTTTGGGATGAAATGTCCTATAGATGTCTATCATATCCAGGTGCTCTAGTGTTTTGTTTAAGGCCACTATGTCTTTGTTGATTCTCTGTTTGGATGACCGATCTAGAGCCATCAGCGGTGTATTGAGGTCTCCAAGTATGATTGTATTTTTGTCAGTTTTTGTTTTAAGATCAATAAGTAGCTGTCTTATATATTTTGGTGCTCCTTGGTTTGGTGCATATATATTAAGAATTGTTATGTCTTCTTGATTCAGTGTCCCCTTAGCCATTATGAAATGGCCATTTTTGTCTCTGAGTACTTTTCCTGTCTTGTAGTCAGCATTATCCGATATGAGTATTGCTACACCTGCTTTTTTTTGGATGTTATTTGCTTGGAGTATTGTTTTCCAGCCTTTCATTTTGAATTTGTTTTTATCCTTGTTACTTAGATGAGTTTCCTGTAGGCAGCATACAGTTGGATTTTCTTTTTTAATCCATTCTGCTACTCTGTGCCTTTTTATTGGTGAGTTTAATCCGTTTACATTTAGTGTAATTATTGATACTTGTGAGTTCCCTATTGCCATTTTATATCTTGCTTTCTGTTAGTTTTGTGTCTTGTTTGATCCTTCTCTTTTGTTTTTCTATCTTTTGTTTTTATTTGGTTGTATTCCATACATCTTTCCTCTGTTGCTATCTTTTTTATCTCATGTGCTTCTGTGGTGGTTTTTTCAATGGTGGTTACCTTTGAGTAATGAAAAGGGTCCCTACCCTGTTCATTGTAGCGAACTATTTTGTGAGTACTTTTGCACTCCATCGTCCTTTTCTACTGTTAATATCCATCTTCTCCCCCTCTTTCTTTTTGTTGTTGTCACAGTTTAAATTTGGTTTTATTGTGTTCTTCTTGGAGCTTTTACTTGTGGCTCTGTTTTTTTTTTTGTTCTTTGTATCTGATTGGAGAACCCCCTTTAGTAATTCCTGGAGTGGGGGTTTTCTGATGATAAATTCCCTCATCTTTTCTGTATCTGTGAATGTTTTTATTTCTCCTTCGTATTTGAAGGATAGCTTTGATGGGTATAGTATTCGTGGCTGAAAGTTCCTCTCTTTCAGGACTTTAAATATTGGGGTCCACTCTCTTCTAGCTTGTAGAGTTTCTGCTGAGAAATCTGATGATAATCTAATGGGCCTTCCTTTATATGTTGTATTCTTCTTTTCCCTGGCTGCCTTGAGAATTTTTTCTTTGCTGTTGGTTTGTGTCAATTTCATTATAATATGCCTTGGAGTAGGTTTGTTGGGGTTAAGAAAACTTGGAGTTCTGTTTGCTACTTGAACTTGAGGCTTTAGTTCTTTCCACAGGCTTGGGAAGTTCTCATCTATTATTTGTTTGAGTATGTTCTCCATTCCATTTTCTCTCTCTTCTCCCTCTGATATACCTATTATTCTTATGTTATTCTTTTTGATGGAGTCAGATAATTCTTGTAGGGCTATCTCATTTTTTTTAATTTTTGAGTCTCTTTCTTCTTCTCTCTGTTGTGCTTCAAGTTGCTTGTCTTCTATTTCACTAATCCTCTCTTCTATCTGACCTGTTCTATTAGCTAAGCTTGTTACTTCGTTTTTCAGCTCGTGAATTGAGTTTTTCATCTCTGTTTGATTTGTTTTTATAGTTTCAATTTCCTTGGACATATATTCTTTGTGTTCATTGAGTTGTTTTCTGAGCTCCCTATATTGCCTTTCTGTGTTTTCTTGTATATCTCGGAGGATTTTTAGTATTTCTATCTTGAATTCTCTGTCATTTAGCTCCAAGCTTTCCAATATATTAAATTTTTTCTCCATAGATTTTTCCTCATCTAGCTGTGTTACCTCTCTTTCTTTTGTATCCATGATATTTGATTTTCTCTTTTTTAATGGCATCTGAGGGTGGTTTTGTTGAAAGTATTAATGATATTTAATAAAGAATAAAAAGTTAAAAAAATAAAAAAAATAAAAAATCGAAAAGAGTGGTTTTTTTAAAAAAAATTAATAATGAAATAAAGAAAAATAAAATAAAATTAAATTTTAAAAAAAAAGGAAATTATTCCCCCCCTCCTTTTTTCCTCTCCTCTCCTCTCCCCTCTTTCTTGAGAAAATCTTGTGGTGGACTGTGAATTATAACAAACAATGCCTGTGATGGAGGGCCTGAATTGGGGAAAAGTAATAAAGGGGCAAAAAAGAAAAAAAAAAAAGGAAAAAAAAAAAAAGAAAAAAGAGCGTATGGACCCACAAAAAGCAAATAAGGAAAAAATTTGGGTCAAGAATAAAATGATTTGCTTTTAGGTGTTGGTTGTCTAAGAATTATGATGAGAGGAATAAGAGGAAAATGGAAAAATGGGGGGACAAATTAAAAACTTACTATTGTATTTAGTGGAACAAGAACTAGATAATATGGAGAGCCAGGGATGGGAGCACTGCTAGTGAGTTAAAAAGGTGAAGTAAAAACCCCCCAAAATGCCACAAACATAGATTTGAGTCCCAGATAAGATGATTTGTTTGTTATTGAGGTTTGAATGAGAGGAGATGTAAAGGAGAAAGGAAGAAACTAATATAGAGGGAGAAAAGAAAGAGAGAGAGAAAAAAAGAGGGAACCACTAAAAGAAGAAAAAAGAAAGGAGAGAGAGAGAGAGAGAGTTAAGGGTTTTGGAGTGCAACCCTCATAGAGAGAAAGGAAGAGAAGAGAAAAGATAATGGGAGATGTAACACTTATGGGTAGTATAGTTCAAGGAGAGGAGAGAGTATGACCGGTAGAGAGTTAATCGGCCAAATTGGAGGAGGAAAAAAAAGTATCAAGAATGAAGATAAGAGAAACAAACGAACAAATATAATAAAATGGGATAGGTTATAAAGTCTGCAGATTATTCTTGATTTTGAGAGGTTATCTTCTTGCTTTTTTTTTTTCTCTCCCTCTTCCTGGTCGGTGACTCTGTACCCCGGGTTCTGCCCCTTTGGCACGCTCAGGTAGAGGTTTGCAGTTGATAAGTCTCTATGGCAATGTCATGTATTGTGCTTTAGTCTCGTTGGGAGTCGAGGCTCATTAGCATTTATAGGCTCCGACAGTGAGAGAGTCCGTGTTCCTGGAGCCTTTCTCCTAGTCTTTCCTTCCTCAATTAGTAGCCTGATAATCCAGCTATGGGGTTGCTGCTGCCTCTGCCTGGATAGTAAGAGGCTCAAAGAGCTGGCAACTCCCCACTCTATTTCCACTCAGCACAGGGCTCTGGGTAAGGCTCAGTCAGTCAAAGCTGCTAGCATAATCAGGCGGGCTTTCCGCCCACTCAAAGACCTCTGGCTCTGCCACTCTGTCCAGTAACACAAGTGGGCACCCACTTCCGGGGCACTTGGAGGAAACTCTCACTCACTGTCTGCGACCAGGATATCAGGCCAGCAGTCTCACGCTCTGAGTGAAACCCCCATCCGCAGGGAAAAGTTGCAGCGTTGGAATTGAGTCTCGCTCCGTCCCCGTGCGCGGCTTTTGCAAGGTGCTGGGGCGGCTCGAGATTCCACTTTGGCCCACACAAAGGCCCCTGACTCTGCCCCTCTGTGTGATAACACGGGCGCGCACTGCCGAGGCACTCGGAGGAATTGCTCACTCCTTATCTGCGCGCGCAAACCAGGATATGAGGCCGGCCGCGGTTCCCTCTGAGTGAAACACCCTCCAGCACGGAAAATCTCCACCGTTGGAATTAGTTCTCACTCCCTCCCGTGCGTGGCTTTCCCAGGGCGCTGGGGCTGCTCAGAGACTCTGCCCTCGGCCCACAGAAAGGCCTCTGACCCTGCCTCTCCATGGGGCAACACGGGCACCCACTCTCGGGGCCTAGGAAGAAATTCTCGCCCACTAACTGCGCACCGACCAGGAGACCGGGTAAAATGGCCGTTCTGCTTGTCTTTCTTTGTTTGGGTTTGGCGCGAGTGTTAGCTTGTATTGCCCAGGTTGCCACAGGATCAGATTTTCCTCGGCTTGGATCTCCGTGCCACAGCCTGGTTCGGCCGTTTGTGCCGTGGCGGCCTGGATCTATTCACCCCCTTTGCCCGCCTCAGTTTCTATATTCACAGTTACCAGAGAAAGCCGCCCTGTTTAGGTTAGTGAGGAAGGCGGAGCACTTCTTACTCCCTATTTCCTTCGGGGTTTGGTTATATATTTAGCCAATTTTTCACTCAATCATACCTTTGGGTGTATTGAGAAGCATCTGGAAGCTCTAAGTATAGGTTTTTCTGTTTCTGGTTGAAGATCTTGTTGAGTTTTGGGGGAGATTTATCGGTAGCGCTTCCTACCCCGCCATTACTCTGACGTCATCCCGCTCATTAATTTTTTATAGCGCACGGACCCAAACACTTTGTGTTTTACCATGAAATCCATTGGCAATTTCAGCTTCTGTCTGAAAACACGTGCTATGATGTCAAGCCTATCCACCGGCAACTGTCCAGGAAATGAGAGTTGTTGTATATCATCCCAAGCTAGATTGCATGTGAATGTAATGAATAGGTATGAACGCCTGTAGTGACAAACATATGCAATTGCATCTTGAGCATACTCATGCATATGATGTGGACTGCCTGTATATGAAGATGGCAAAATCATTAGTCTTCCAACGTTAGTTGTATTACCGTCATTTACAACTACATCTCGCAAATGAAAGTATTCTTCAGAGCAAAGCTTGGTCTTATTCAAATGGATGAATATCAAATGTTCTGTTTCAATTTTTGCATACATATCTATGATGTATTGGTGAAACAATTGACAGCATTTGAAAATGTGATTGTCTTCATTCTCTCAAATCATTAATCGGTATGAATAATAGTTCATTGCACTGCATTTCATATTTGTTTCTTCACCACTGACTGGATTTATCATCATAACGTTGAAGTGATATCCATCATCACCATCCCAAAAAATGATTGGATATTGTAGGGCATCATAGCATTGATGAGTTTCTGCAAGTTTTGTCAATTGTTTGTTTCTCTGATGAAGAACAATATCTCTAGGTTGGAATTGATCTCCGACTATAACAATTGCCACTTTGTCTATAGTTGGAGCATTGAGTCTTCGCACATGTTCTCCAGCAGCCGTTTTGTCAGCATGAATAACAATCTTGTGTGTATCAGTGGCATCATGTCAACTGCTGTTTTGAACAAATGCACTAAATTGTTTTTTCGTAAAGAAGCTCTTGCAATTGAGAACGATGGACCTTTTCATGCTGGTAGAAATTCCACAGCGTGCATTCAATTCATCATTGCCATCACCAATGAAATACATTCATAGGAATTTATGTTGACCATTTGGGAATGGAAGCAGGGAGCCGGCTTTATGATACATTTGTCTTTTCACGTTGAAAGTTTGCATGAATTGAGCTGTTACGATTTCTGCACTGAACAACGTCATTTGGAAGCATGAGTTCTATTTCCTGATGTTAGATAGGAAATGCTTTGATTCAACAGTATATCCGGCAAGCAAAGTTTTTAATGGCTCTGGCTGTTCTCCAAGTCGAGGCAGTTTAATTTTTCCTGCAGTGCAACACATTCCTTTCATTTCTCCATTAAATTTCAGAGCCTTGCAATAAGGATACACTGCAGTCATAGTGCCCATGAGAACATGCGGGCTCAAACTATAATCATCAGCTGGGTTGTACCGGAATGCAAGGCGATTGTAATCGCATGATTGCTGAGCATGGAGTCGTGTTTGATGCTGATCTGCTGTTTCTCGTTGATGTCTTTCAGCCACTCTCAGCCTATCACATTCATTCTGTTGAGAACAAAGCAGATCTGAAGCTGCAGAACACGATCACCATGCTCTCAACAGTGCATCCTCAAGTCTGGCTGCATGTAAATGGATCGTAAATCAGAAACATTGAAATGGAATCATAAAATATTTAGTATAGCATGTGTTGCTTTTACATCCAACAGATGGTGCTGTTTTTCAAAAAAGCATGTTTTTACTTGTCACAGGTGTGACATCAATATCTATATAATAGTAGGTATATAAAAAAGAGCACATATTCGAATGCAACGTTGTGTCAAAATTTCAAAGCAATTGGTGAAGAACTTTCGGAGATTTAAGATTTTGAACAAACAATCATTTACATTTTTATTTATATAGATTATTTCATATTAATTTCTGTTTGCTTTTAAAAGAAAAATTTAATAGGTGACTGGCCAATCATAGCTGACATAAATCTTACAAAGCCATAACCATTGAAATCCACAAAGCTACAGCCCGAACTGGAAGATCAATAATTCTTCATAAAACATATAAAAATGAATAAAATTAAATTAGCATTATTCTTAACAACTTGAAACATGGGCCATTCTAGTCACTCCCCACCTATTTGTGAATAAAGACAATTTTTCATGATTTGAGAGCAGTAGAGAACAGGATTTACAACAGATCTTGTGCTCACTCAGGAAATGTTCTGCAGTGATATTGTAATCAACCAAGATGACAGAAATTGGCCTACTCCTTTTGAATATGAGCATAACGCAGTGGATTCTGGACATTTTGTGGAACTTATTTGCATCATTTTATCAAATCACAAATAGAAATCTGCTTAATACATCGCTGTTTCTGTCTAGGAGAAATAACCAGGTCTGTTCAGTAACTGAACAAAGCAGCACAGACTATTAGAGAACATTCTGGGAGTGGAAGAGAATGAGCATCTCAGAGGATTCAGTCACTTGCAACAGACTTTCACACTCATGACTGCAGTTTCTAAAACAACTTGGTTTTCTGATAAACAAGAACAGTGTCGCCTCCAAATGTGACTTATCAATCACCTGCATCAGAATCACCAAAGTTCTTGGAGGAAAATATGCAAATTCTCTGGGGAAGGAGTGCCAGAAATTTGTATTTTCATATTTTTTACAGGCCGACTAGGAAATGATGGAGTATGCAACGTCTAAGAAGCACAAAGCAATAGTTTTGTTCACCGTTCAGTCACAGACTAAGCTGTGAAGCAATTATGAAAACTAACATATGCTGAGCTCTGACTACATGCCAGGCATTGCTGCAAGCACTTTATGTAAGTTGTCTCATTTTATCCCCACTATAATGCTACAAGTGAGGGACTATTACTACTTTCCTTTACAGTGAGGGACACACTTGGGGAATGGAACATTCGAAATTACAACACAAGAAGTTTGACTAGAAGTAGTACACGCTCTACTGCAAGCCTACAAGAAAACAAAAGTTCAAGATCTTACTCATGAACCTTAGACATCTTCTAGTCTAAGAGCTGTCTTCTGAACTTGAACTGTTGATAGTAAGGAGCTAATAACTGCTGTGTCTTACATATTGAAAATATTTTTATATTTATGCAAGATTTTTCAGATTACAAGTATTCACACAAATGTCATGGATGATATCTTCTAGAAGTGATAAAGCTCTCTAATAATGTAGACACTGAAAGTTGGAACCTTCACTAAACATCATCTAATCTTACCAATTTTGAAGAACTGCCTGGCCTGATTCTGACCTACCTTCAGTTAACATACCTGTAAAGTAATCTGCTCACTTCTTCCATATATATAACTACCATCATTGACACAGTTTTATAAAAATATGGTTTGTTTTTTAGTGAGCTCATCATGAGTGGAAACAAAAACATAGTTCATGTCATAATTTCATGAAAATATTCTCATTGGTTATTTACTAAAAACAGAATACAGGAAGTCCCTGGGCTACAATGGTTTGAAAATGTTTAAGTATTTATATGCACAGAAAGGTAAAAATAAATACTGTTAAGATAAACATCTGTCTAAATTGTATTTAATGGGCAAATATCTTGTTCCACTTACATACAGATTCAACTTAGGAACAAAACTACAGAATCTATCTCATTCGTAACCCAGGGACTGCCTGTATATAAGACTCCAGCTCCATTGTTATCAACTAAAAGCTACAACACAGTTTTTTTTTTGGGGGGGGTGTTTTGTTTTGATTTGATTTGATTTTTCTGAAGTGAGAAGCAGGGAGGCAGAGAGACACTCCTGCATATACTCGACCAGGATCTACCTGGCATGCCCATGAGGGGGTGATGCTCTGCCCATCTGGAGTGTTGCTCTGTTGCAACCAGGGCCATTCTAGTGCCTGAGGTGGAGGCTATGGAGCCATCCTCAGCACCCAAGCTAACTTTGCTCCAATAGTGCCTTAGCTGTGGGAGGGAAAGAGAGATAGAGAGAAAGGAAATGGCACTTCTCCTGTGTGCCCTAACCAGAAATCAAACCCAAGACATCCACATGCCAGGCCGATGCTCCACCACTGAGCCAACTGGCCAGGCTACAACACATTATTTTTAAGAAGCATTTTGTAATTAAGAGTACTTTTTCTATACCACTTCACTAATCATGATGATGGGAATCCCAATCAAAAGGAAATTATCAGTGTCATAGCAAATCTTCTAACTTTGTAGTTGTGTAGGACACTTTTGTTGAATTCACATATTTTGTCCTACACATCAGTGTAATACAAAATAGCTCTTACTATTTTCTTCAAGTAAGTTAAATGTATTTTGCTGACTCTAATTTTTAAAAATTCCCCTGCCCTTCAAAGACTTAAATTTTTTTAAAGAAAAAGTGTTAATTTTGAGAAAGTTTATCTTGAAAAAGGTATTTTATCCAATAAAGCACAACTACTAACATTGGAAAGCTTATATAGAAGCTTATAGAAATAAAAGTAGTTTGCTGTCAAGTTTCCTAGAGAATTTTAACTAGAGAATTGTTTTAACCTCTTCTGAGCAAGGAGGGGAGCAAGAACACTCAAACTTACTCTGCATCTCTTAATACTCTTCTGGGTGCTTGTATATGTTATTTTGATTATTACACCATGAATTTTGAAAAAAATATTGCTAACCACCTTTTACATAGGAAAAGACTGAGATTTGATGAGGTTAAGTATTATACCAAAAGTCATCCAGTTAATAAGTGAGTCAAAGCTCCAGGGTCTTTCCCCACATACCACATTGTTTCCAGAGAAAAATGCTAGTAGCATATTAGTGAACCATGAAATCTGATTTGCATATAAACCTAGAGTGGCATTGTACAAAATACATTAGAGCTAACTTTTTAATTCTAAATACTGCATTTTCATAGAGAGACAGTCTTTACAGACTGTCAGTTGTTAATCCATGAATTGATTTGAAAGAACAAACATTCTGACATATTGTTCAGTGACCCAGATAGACGCTATCCAGGGAGTAATTCTGGTTTCTCTCACACAGGCAATATCAAGTGAGGCAAAAGTAGGTTTTCTCTCCAATGAGACCATCACAATACTTTAATGTAAAAGAATAGCAGACCAGCCCTGGCCAGTTGGTTTAGTGGGTAGAGCGTTGGCCCAGCATGCAGACATTCCAGGTTCGATCCTGGTCAGGGCACATATGAGAAGTGACTATCTGCTTCTCTTCCCCTTTCTCTCCTCCTTCTTTCTCTCTCTTCCCCTCTCGCAACCAATGGGCTTCACTGGTTCGAGCTGCAGCCCTGGACGCTGAGGATAACTTGGTTGATTCGAGCATCAGCCCCAGACAGCAGTTGCCAGGTGGATCCTCATCAGGGCATATGCAGGGGTCAGTCTCCCTATCTCCCCTCCTCTCACTTAAAAAAAAGGAATAGTAGACTGCTTATTAACGTAGCAATTGGTGTGAGCTGGGACTGTGCAGGAAAAGGGGTTTTGCATTAGGAATTTCCTTTAAAAAATGAAGTTACAAATGAAAACAAAGCCTGTTCAAGTCTTGTGACTAATATCACACTTGAGCTACACCACTGACCTCTTCCTGATCCTAGACAATGCAAAAAGACATGAAACAAAAAGGTAAAGTTAGGAGATACATCACTCACTGAAGACAAAGTGGGGTGTGTCATTAAAGCTTATTAAAGGAAACTACTATTGTCATTCTTCAGGTTCCTCTGGTTTTAGTTTTTTAAACCCACTCCTCTGTAAATTTACACAGATACACAACATGTAGGAAACCAGTTCATTCCTCATTTTTCATTTATTTAAACAGATGAATATTCTGCCTCAGGAGCCAGAATCTGCTGCCTTATATAATTGAGGTAGAGGTGTGTGTGTGTGTGTGTGTGTGTGTGTGTGTGTGTATGTGTGTGTGTGTGTGTGTGTGTGTGTGTGTGTAAGAGAGAGAGAGAGAGAAAGAGAGAGAGAGAGAGAGTCTCTGTGTGTGTTATGTACTGTTCTGTGTGTGAGAAGGGGCAGGTAGAAATCCCGAGGAGCTAGGCAGAGTTGCTACCTCCCTTACAAAGCTACTGTCTGGGAGAGGGGGTGGGGACTAGACCAACCCATCACCCCACCGCATGCCAGCCTCACACACGAATCCTTCTCCGTCATGTTCCCTGGGAAATTTCCCCCAGATTAGGAGAGGGAAAACAGTAAGGCGGGTCTGCCTCGGAAGGCGAGTTTGTAACATTACATACAGCACAAAGGACTGAAGAGTGCGCTTTCACATCCTCGGAGCTCCGCTCACTTTGTCAGCTCTACACTTCAGCACCACGGAGAGCGGCACCTCCCTGGCTACCACCCATGGGGAGTCGGATTCCCAGGACTCAACACCGGATTCTGGTCATCTAGAGGAGGGACAAGCCTGCGTATTTCGCCCTCAATGTAAGCAGCTATGATAATTCTTTCATATTGATTTCTTTCAGTAGAGATCCTTATCTCGCTGAAATATGGAATTAAACTTTTACTTATTAGCCTTCTCCCTCCTGTACATTGCTTAGATTTTTAGATATAAACCTGGATCTGAAATCTTTCTGATTTGTTGGGTTGATAGAGGAATGTTTTACTTCTCATTGAAAGTCTTAAGTTTACAAAGCTATTTAGAAATAGACAACTCATGCTGGTAGCCCAGTCCTTTTGTGCTGGAGTGTAGTATTAAGCCTAGAAGAGAGTATTACGTCGTCTCTTCTCCTAGTTCACTTACAGGCAGTTTCTTAATTTGATTTTTTTTGTGTGGTTGCATTTATCTTAATGTAAACAAGAGGATAGGATGAGGAAGAAGTCTATATTCTAATAAGTAGGCACTATTAAAGAACAGATGAAAAGAAAGAGATTTTCCTTTTTCTTTCCTTTTCTTTGTGAAAATATGTCTTTTAGACATCCATTTCAACATAATGAATGTGCTCTTAATAAAAGATCTAATCTGGGTAGGGTTTTGTCACAGCTTTGAAACTGTGGAACATAAAATCTTCCTCTTTAAGTTTGAATTTGTAAATCCATTTAAGTACAGCTGAGTTGACATAACCAAGATGTGTTTGCCATTAATTGTAATTTAAAGGCTTAATGGATTCAGGGTAGATTTGAAAGAGGCAATAATGATTGACCCTGTCTGGTGGCACTCTATGAATTTTTGGCTCAGAATGCCACCTGCTGGTGGGTCTTATTTTTGAAGCACTGGTCACACATCAAGTTTATGAATGAATTGATATTAAATTCAGAATATTCATTATGGGTATGACTGAAACTCATTCTCTAAGATCTTTTAAACAATGACATTGATTCAATTATTTAATAACTTTTGAAGGTTCTATGTCACAATTAAAATTTCATAGATATTTATTTCCAAAAACACTTGATCCTGAGTTTAGAGGATGTAGCCTAGCTAACTCCTTTAGGCAGTAATTAACCCAGAAAAAATCAGGACTACTTGGAGCATCACTGAGACTAATTGAAGATTCATGTGGTATCCTGCAAGAGAGCTGCCAAAATCTCTTGCTTAGAAAAAGCAATCAGCATTTATCCCCAAATAAATATTAAGCAAGTTATATTTTTCAGGATTGTCATTTCACAATTCAAGAGCCTCTCTTACTTTTTTGGATTTTTACTTCATACTTTCTTATTAAAGAGGTCAATGAAACAATCAAAAGGTTTCACATGTTTATTTTATTATAAGACAACTCTTTGATGGGGGTGGAGGACATAACTATTAGAACATATTTCAGCTCTGTCTGGAGCTATACATAATGAGATTTAAACATCCAGGTTCATAATTTCCCAGTTCCAAATAGATAAATATGGATTTTAAAAAAAGTAGTAGTAAAAAAAAAAGCACATACAACACACTAGTTATACTTGGATGGCTAATATATATAGTACTATGAAAATACTGAGATAACCTCTTCTGCAAATATTTAGAGAAATGATGATTTGGTGGAAAAAATATTGTTGATAAAATAATTTATTAACATTCAGGAATACTATATAATATTTTCAATCCAAAGTACAATAGAAAAGAAAATCCTACATTAATAGAATTGCTTAGAAAACATATTTTGATATAATACATAGGACCTGACTTTATCAGTGAATTCACATATTCATGGTAATAAATAGGTGGATATCTTTTTTTCGTTTATTCAAAATACATGTGTTATACAAGCAGATTATTGTCTGTAGCTTAGGGGCAACTTGTATGCTTTAGATCCACAATTATTATAATTGTAGTAAACTAAAATACTTAATATTATCCAAAGTTAGTAGAGCACTTACTAGGCACTGTAATTTATATACATTATCTTATCTTGACTTCAACAAATTAAGAAAGATAATACTTAGAAATAAATTGGATGCCTCTAGAAATACATACATTAAAAATTTTAGGAGTATAATGCAGAAGTGAAAATACCTCAGTTTTCTGCCCCAGTCACCCACAGGACTTAATACACACTCTGATATTAGCTGTCACACGCAGCAACATATGGATCATTATTTATAATTGGAAACTAGTTTTTGCATTAGTACTCAGTTATAAATATGACAGTAGTTAAAAGATTACATGGCTCCTGTATTTGTAAGAATTAAACCACTGGTAAACATTAACACCTCTATTTTACTGGTTTTCTGTAATGACCAACCCAAAGCCAAGTATTTAACAATGCCCCATAGGCCAGGCATCAGGAGCACTAGATGCCAGGTACATATACACCATATCAAATAATTTTATCAGCAATATATTATAGTCCCCCATCCTCAAGGATCCTGAACTCTAATGGAAAATTTTACAATCTAAAGAAACAGAAAAATGCAGGAGGAAGATGGCTGGCAGCAGTATAGCAGCCAAAAGCATGGGTGTTCAAGTCAGATACATCCTACTCCTGCTAGTACATCTGCTACTCACAAGTTGTGTATCTTTGACAGAGCGGTTAATCTATCTGAGCCCCATTTCATTATCTATTGAATGGGAATGACATTAGCACCTATGTCGTGCAGTAGTTAATGAAATTTACAACGATAACATATGTTAAAGCACTCAGCATGGTACTTGCAATATGGTCAATGGGCCATAAATGCTAATCATTATTATTGGTCAATGATAAAAATAGCAAAGCCTATCATATGATTTGTACAAATTTCAAATAATTTATATAAAGTGTTTAGTACAGTGTCTGGCACATGGCAAATGTGTAATATATGTTCATTACCATCATATAGTCATTTAGAAAAACAGTCAAACTAAAAAATAACAGTGTAGAGTAAAATGTTATCAAATTTATAATCATTTACCTAAGTGTACGGATATGTAAGGGTTTGATCATTGCTGTAATGGACATTTGTATATAGATTTATAGTACTCAGGATATTTAATGTTCATGATATACATTATGTCATCATCTCTGTGGCTGAAGCACACGGAGGATAGATTTTATGGTTCTCTTTCCACTGGCAAGAGAGCTAAGGTTTGAAAAAGATTTCAAATCACTTGATTTAGTCACTGCTGCCCTGGACTAAAATTCAATATGCACACTTGCACAGACCAGAGCTGGGTTTTCCCGGGTGACTGGCCTGACTCTTGGATTTTGTGTGCTTCTATATTCAGTTATGGAATGTTACAGACTGAATTGGTTTCAGGCTTGAATAATTTCCACAGAGACCTGTGGTGCACGTACCAATTTTAAAAAGAAAAATAACAACAAATATCTCTAAGAAGACACTTTGATTAAGTGGCCTTTCTTCATCAGTAATTAACAACAATCCCTGTCTCAAAAAGACTCTGTGGTCATGCTCACTGCAGCCTGAGTTAGGGTGCAGAATTCACTTTCCATGGATCGCTGGCATCTAGCTGCCTGGACTGGCTGATGCATCTGTGAGAGCAGCTTGATAAAAATAGCCACTGAGAGATTAAGAGGGAGTTTAATAATCAGTCCTCCTCTCAAATATGGTTTTGTTTCCACTAGAACCCTCTTCTCAATGACATCAAATGTCAATGTATGCATATATGAAATATGAAAACCACTATCTTGAGGTATTTGATCAGTTATTATCTCAATAATACATGCAAATAAAAAGGTATTTGCATTCAAAGTTCATTTTTAAGAAAAATATTAAAGTATGGGCAATCAAATGCTAATTTCACTTTAGGGAGAATCCTTTTGCTCTTTACTGGCCCTAAAACTGCAACAAGATGCCCAGAGTCCAGCAGAGAAGCACATTGATCCCTGCGTGTGCGTTCTGGCTACCAGCTATTGTGGACCAAAGAAGCTGCTCTCGCTGACGTATCTTTTGCAGATTTTTTCCCCCTGTGAAACATATGGCTAAAGCCTAACTAAAGTTAAGATTAAGTAGCAAGGATGTGGTAGCCTAATATATATATTAATGGGTCTATAAATATTTAAGTAGGGGAAATAGGGGGAGCTGGTAACAGGGTAGAAATTTTCAGCTGTGAGATGAATAAGGTCTGAAGATCTAATATAAAACTTGGTGACTATAGTTGTTAACACTGTATTATACAATTGAAATTTGTTAAGAATAGTATTTAATATTCTCATATATATCGATATATGTATATATTCATACATACGTACATGGCAATGAATATATTATGGCTACCTGATGTGATTCCTTTCATGATGTATACATATATAAAATCACCACCATATATGCTTTAAATATTGTACTCTTTTATTTGTTGGTTATACCAGAGAGACTGGCACAAAATTTCTGGAGGCTCAGCATTGGTCCATGGACCAGCATTTGAAAACCACTAGTTTATACCTTAAGAAAGCTGAAAAATAAATGTTTAAAAAACATCATTAGAGGGATATCAGGGTAAAAGGCCTCCATCAATATCAGGATCAATTCATGTGGCTCCAGGGTCTGCTGTGAAACCCCTATGTTGGAAGCAACCTCATTGAGCAGCATGGCCCATTACATGCTTGTATGCATACATGACTTGAAGGCCCGTAAGGTTTCATCAGTACCAAATTCTGCTAGGAAAGGGGAACTGACAATTCTGTGTGCATCCTAATGGACCTCAACGTTGAGGCTTTAAAAGCTGGGAAAAAGAGGCTTGTTAATTTACCTCTGGGTGTCTGCTTTCAAGGTCATTTGAAAAAACACATGTCAACTGGGAAGGACATTTTAACTTCTGACAAATACTAGATATACATAATTATTACAGAAACATCAAGATATGTATGATGCTGTGTTCTTATGCAGAAATTATTTGCCCTAAAGTTTAGTCCTTTTGCTTCACCTACCACAGAGTCTCCACCTAAAAAATGAGACCTTGATAATACCTTGATTTTTATGGTTATTTGTTTAATCAGAGTAATTAACAAATAATACTTTAACATCCTTTACATTTGTAGGCTGTAGAATCTATGATACTCATGTGGACTGTGAATTTAGATTGGGTACTTATGTGTTCCTTGTGAAATGGTTCAGTAGTTATTATATTTCCTTTGAATTAATCTCCCCACGGCTTGTTGCTGTGGAATAGCACACACCCTTGACCTTGGAGTCTGACCTAGTCTCCCTCTTGAGCAGACCTCTAATGGAAAAGTGATGTGGAGTCGAGCTCAAGCTCCTTCCAGGACAGCTGCCATTTCATCTCTGACACACTGTCAGATGTCCTTGGGTAGAAACTGCCTTTTCTTGGGTAGAGTTGTGATGTTTAAGTCCAGAAGGGTGCTCCTGAGAGGGACAGAAGTGTCATCACAGGACAAGCTGAGTAATTCTATGAGAAAGATTATTAGTCTTTTGTGGCTCAATCCCCACCTGAGTCTGTGTATCCAGATGACAGACCTTGAAACTGAATTCATAACATCCCCTGACCAAGGCCCCTTGGAAATGACAATGAGGTGAACGCTTAGCTTTCAACTCAGTCACCCCCTCTCCTTTTGGAAAACCTGTAATAATAAATCCCTGCACCCTATGTGTGACTCCCACCTCTGCAGGACTCCCAACCTATGGCCTGCTCTGGCATCAGTAAGAGCCTCTCTCCCTGGAATGACAGAACTGTTGAGAGTAATGGGCTCAGAAAGAGCTCATGAACTTGAATGCTAAGACTCTTTTCCCCAGTAATTTTCTACCAAAGTGCTCTTTAGAAAAGAACATGGCAGTTCAGACGTTCTTCCTAAAGGAGCACAGAGCTCCCTATTAGGGTGTAACACCCACAGCTGCCTTTGGAGGGAGTTGCCTATAATTACTCCTTTCGCGTTTTGCAGCTAAAGAAGCTGCTCCACTGAATAGTTGAACAGCTTTTCCCAAGAAGTGTGACTAGGCCCAGGCAGGATGAGAGTGCAAATTCTGACCTGCAAGATAGGGCTTTATACCTGATAGGGCTTACCCTTAAAGACCTAAAATCAAAGGGTACGGGTAAATCAAATGGTGAAATGAGCAGAAAATGAAATAAAGCCCCAAATGTTTAATTGATGAGGGTGGCACTTGTTACATCACCATACAGGTGTCAGGACCCTGCTCTACAACACAGCTCTACACATACCATGTGTACATTCACATCTTCATCTACTTTTAGAAAACTCTCAAAACATTAGGTTTAATTGAAAAGCCTTCCTCTATGATTACTTTATTTTTCACTAATGGCTTAAGTGAAATACTGAGTATTCTTAATGCACCAGAGACAGGACCAATAACAAATAGTCAGGAACATGGAAAATAGTTCAAAACAAATCCCCAAGTTCTTACTGTCTAGAACAAATTCTCTTATTGAAATGTATGCCATTCTAATATTACTTGAGTAATATGAGTGGGGACAGGTTAAAAAAGGAGAATAGGAAGTATGGTAGGGCCAGTGAGAGAATCAGAAAAGTTTAAAATGTTTGTATAGAATTAGGAAACATCTGGCCCAGACCCTCTATTTTATAGTTAAAGCATCTTGAGCTGGGACCTGCTCATGATCGGAAGGCTAGCTGGAGAGGAGGTATCTGGTTCAGGCTCAAGTCACACTACAGCTGTTATTTTCTCTGGCCTACTACTTTAAAACATTAGGTCAATTGTCCAAAGTCACAGTGCTGGCAAAAGTGAAACCAGGATTCTGACTCTGGGCCTTCCGACCTCAAAGCCTGTCTCTCAGCCCCACTGTCTCAGGATCTTCATCTGAATAAAGGAATAATACTATCTGCCTCAAAGGGTTAATGCAAGAATTACACCAATAATACGATGACGTATAGTAACTTCTTAGTATAGCTCCTGGCATATAATTGGTGCTTAATAAATGTTAACTGGTATTACTAGTAGTATCAATATTAACCTCTGCCACAATGGAAAGAACAAGTTAGAAATGAACCTAGCATACAAACTGACCTGTTGTTCTCCCATCCATATAAAAACCCAGGTTCAATCCTAAAAAGTTACAGCTAGATTTTTTTCAGGAGCGCTGTTATGTGGCCATCAGTAAGTGAACTAGTGCTCCCTGACACACCCTGCTCTTCTATAAGGGCTCAGGCTCCACAGGAGAGCAAGCACAGTCCCCACACAGGAGAGCAGACTACAGAACAGGATGTGTGGCCAGCTTGCATGCTGTTGCAATTTGTCATTTGAAGCAATATAACTGAACCAAAGGCAGCAGCCTCCACGGTGGCCATCTCTATGGCACAGCCTTGGAGAACTGGGCATGCCAATAGGCGGGGGGGGGGGGGACTGAACCAACACTGACAGTACTTCCTACATGCATGTTATCTCATTCATTCCTCCTATGGACCCTACAGCTCACAAAAAATTATTCCCATTGTATCAGTAAAAGTGCAGAGAAGCATTGTACTAAAGCTCAGAGAAGTTATACCACATGCTCAATGTTGCATAGACGAAAACAGAGCTGACAGCCTTGCCCTGTGTCTGCCACGTCAGTCCCTAACCCACCACATCCATCACCATCACACTCTACCTAACCCACATTTCAGCTCGGCCACCGCTCCTCCCCCAAAGGGGCACAGATGCTGGATAACTAATTCAATACTTCCAGTTGAGTAAGAACAGTTCAGGTTCCAATCTGTCTTCATCTCAGTGGCAAAACAATTATTCCCATAAAATTTCATAATTTCTCCTAAAATTCCCATCTCAACATTCTTTTTTATCTCAATCATGTGTGTTTGCTCTGCCCCCGGGAACCCACAGGCCTATGGGAGACTAACCGAGCATCTTGGCCTTGTCACCCCTCAGGTTGGGGAGCAGCACCTTCAAAAACATGCAGCGCCGGCACACGACACTGCGGGAGAAGGGCCGCCGCCAGGCCATCCGGGGTCCGGCCTACATGTTCAACGAGAAGGGCACCAGCCTGACACCCGAGGAGGAGCGCTTCCTGGACTCGGCCGAGTATGGCAACATCCCAGTGGTCAGGAAAATGCTGGAGGAGTCCAAGACCCTCAACTTCAACTGTGTGGACTACATGGGGCAGAACGCACTGCAGCTGGCTGTGGGCAACGAGCACCTGGAGGTCACAGAGCTGCTGCTCAAGAAGGAGAACCTGGCGCGGGTGGGGGACGCGCTGCTGCTGGCCATTAGCAAGGGCTACGTGCGCATCGTGGAGGCCATCCTCAGCCACCCGGCCTTCGCGCGGGGCCAGCGCCTGACGCTCAGCCCGCTGGAGCAGGAGCTCCGCGACGACGACTTCTATGCCTACGACGAGGACGGCACGCGCTTCTCCCACGACATCACGCCCATCATCCTGGCAGCCCACTGCCAGGAGTACGAGATCGTGCACATCCTCCTGCTCAAGGGCGCCCGCATCGAGCGGCCCCACGACTACTTCTGCAAGTGCAACGAGTGTACCGAGAAGCAGCGGAAGGACTCCTTCAGCCACTCGCGTTCCCGCATGAATGCCTACAAGGGACTGGCCAGTGCTGCCTACTTGTCCCTGTCCAGTGAAGACCCTGTCCTCACCGCGCTGGAGCTAAGCAACGAGTTAGCCAGACTAGCCAACATTGAGACTGAGTTCAAGGTAATTCACCACTCACCACCCTGCAGGCAGCTCGCGCAGTGGGCTCTTCCAGGTGTGTCCAGTGGCCAAACGAGTGTCTTTGGTCTCACACAGGGTGAAGCTGGGGGTCTTGTCTTTCAGGCTGACAGGGAGGGAAGGCTCCTCCTCAACCTGTGTCAGATGTAGGCCTGAAAAAAATAAAACAGAGCCCACAAAGTGGAATATTTGAAACCACATAAATGCGGTGAAGAGGTGGCACACACAAATCCACGCAGGAAAGACCAGCAACATGCAGGCAGGGCACACTGTGGCTCTGGTGTACAAGCCTTGGCTCTGCCCCGGGAGCTCAGGGGAGCCCAGAAACCCTGGGCTGCTTTCCTGGTCCAGCGCTTGGTGTTCTCACCTGCACGGTTTTGATGTGCCCTGTTCACAACTCTGTCCCAGCCAGACTGTGCTGATCCTAGGCTGTCTCATAGCTAATGCTAGAAAGACTTGGCTGCAGCCTTTGTCAGTCTAGCAAATTATTGCTGTTGTCCTGTCAAAGCGCTGAGGAGAAGGTATGTGAAAATAAAAATAACACTGTAGAGTTGGGCTTGTCCCTCCAGCAGATGAGCATGGGGCCAAGCCCTGTAAATCAGCCACCCTGATAACAGCTAGGCCTACCAGGCTGGCCCAGGGAGAGCCATCTTCAAAATCCATTATTCCATACTGGACCTATGTCTCTCCCGTCAACTGACATTCCCCTGAAAGAGAAGACTGAGACCTAATGCTTTTGGCAGTGTTTAACAATAATTAAAAGCAAACATTAGTGAGCACTCACTGTGTGCCAAAGACTAATTGCCTTAATACAGGGGTCTCAAACTCGCAGCCCGCGGGCCGCATCCCCGCCGAACAATTTTGTGCGGCCCGCAGACTAATCCACGAAGTTCAAAATATTTTGGATAAAATTAAGTAAGCCTAGGGGCCTACTTGTATTTTTTCATTTCTCTAGCATCCTAGCTAGATATTAGCTTAGTTAACAGCAGTTGTGATGCGAACTACAGTTTCTGGTCGTTTTGTGACACTGAGTAAACTGCATGTACGATTGTGCTTGTTGTACTGATTTTTTTTTGTTTTCAACTGCAGTGAGAAAAGTGTTGCGTAACAGTTGCCTTTTGTAGACCTAGTGCGGCCCGCCGAATGGCTGTGATCTTGCTCTGTGGCCCACATGCTGAGTTGAGTTTGAGACCCCTGCCTTAATATGATGTTGTTAAATCTCTTCAAAACCCATTGATATGGATACCATTATTATCTTCATTTTATATGAGGGCACAGAGGTAGAGAGATATCATATAGCCAATATGCAGCAAAGCCATTAATCTAATCTAGGCACTCGAACATCAGAACCAGCTCTTAGCCATTATGGGAAATTGCAAATCAGAGGCCTTTTCCATGCACTGGGCTTCTCAGTTTTATCTGTCTTTCTCTGAACAGTGGGGAAATTCTCCACTGCATAAGGTAGGGCTGGAAGAGGAGGAGCTACAGCTGAGCTCATAGTTCTCACCCTGCCCTTCCATCAGAGCCTCTGATGCCATGCAGCATATTAAAGATGGGCCACATGTGGGGCTGACAGAGAACTGGGAAAAGAGTCCCCTGCAGGAGACCAGTTCATTGCCCAAACAAGATGTCAGTGTAAGAGCTGCCCCTGCACAACCACAATCAGATGACTGTGGATGGGTACCAACCCACAGCAAGGGAAGCCCCATGGACCGCATCACTCAGGGGGATCTCAAAGACTGAAACAACTGGGCAGGGCCTTGCTGAGCAGGAGCAGCTGGATCAGCAAGGAGAGAGGTGAGCACTCGGAGGAGGCAGGTGAAGGTGAGGTCCAGAGCGGCCCACAGCGGGCAGGAACTGATGAGAAGCCCCAGAGGGCCAGCCTCCAGAGGCACGCAGGGCAGCTGCAGAAGAGATGAGTGGGGGCAGACACCAGAGGGCCCTGGGTGTCAGACTGGGCACGTTGGCTGCTATCGTGTAGGACAGGGAAAGCCGCTGAAAGTTTGTGATTAGGGGACTAAAGTGATGAAAGCTAGAGTTCTGAACATAAACTTGACTGGGGGTGAGATGGACTAGAGGACCTGGAGTGTGGGGCACTGTGGCTGAAGAGGGGCACGACTTAGCTGTGCATGTACAAGGAAGGCCATGGGCCTCTCTGTAGGGATGGGACCCCTGCAGCCAGGGCCAGAAGGACCAGGCCAACAGGAAGCTGCAGGGCACTAAAAATTGTGAAAAATGCTACCAAATTAACTAATTTTATTTCATCTGTCCCCCTATCTTGGACCCATCTACTGAACTGGAGACAGTTCCCTAAATCCTGCCTCTTTCATAGCCTCATCTAGAATAACTGGTGAATATAGATGTAGAGATTCCCCAAAGAAGCTCACAAGAAATGTAGCTATTGCCTCTTCCTTCCTTGTTTCTATACAATAAACTCCACCTACCAGCAATAAGGCCTATGATGCCCCAAGGAAGCTTGGTGGAATGTTACTCTACCCTGGGCTTCTGACTGAATCTGCATATAGGTCGCATAAAAGAAACAGCTAAGCCGTTTAATTAGACATTTCTGGCCAAGGGAAAAATAAATTCAAGGAAAAAAATGGTTTGAATCAGATTATCTGGATATTCGCACAATTCTCCTACAGTCCTGAAACCCAGGAGCATGCCAGTCTTACTAAATAAAATGATGCTAGACTAACCTTTGACATTACATCTGGGCCATTTGTTTCCTTTTACTAAAACCCAAAGTCTGGCATATTTTAGCATATATAGTATCTAAAATTATAAGTTTGCTAAAAGTATTTACTGTGATATTTTGATTTAAAAAGTAAATTTTATGGACAATTAAGAACACTACTAACAGGAGGACACATCCTTTCTACAATGCAATGATTTGAGCAGATAAGAATACATACAAATACACATTCACTGGTTATTAACATCCTCCTAATTACCTTTGTCTGAAATAATGTCTGTCAGATTGTTGACAAAGGGTGCATTATAAATTAACATAAATGTTCCTTTAGAACTTTATTACTTAGTCAACTATCCTTGCATGTGCACTCCTGGCATCATACATCTTCTCAGAGAAGTGAGCAGCCTAGCAAGAGGGAAGTCAAAGTGTAACAGAAGAAGAAATCATGTGGTCTAAAATGCCCCCTTTAAGAGTCTGTACTGCTTCAAAGGGACTATGCATTACTGACTGTCGCCATCGGATGACCCAATGCCATCAGATTCTCAATGGAGATGTCATATGTCATCCTCCAGAGCCTCTAAAACACTCACCCTGGGAGTGACTCTTTCTGATTAACAGTAGGCATAAACACCTGGATTCAGCTGCCAAGGCTACTGTTTTTGGAGTCATTTTAATTCACCACCAGAATAGAGTCTCATCCTTAGCAAGAAGTAGAGTCAATGTCAAGGTCTAAATTGTGGTTGGAGTCAGAGGCCTACTAGAAAACCACTATTGTTAATGTGGAGATGATATAGCTATTCAAAGATTTCCTTCTGCCTTTCTAATCTTCTTCAGTCCACAAAAATATTAAAGCTCAATGTGGCCACTGAGGCCTTCCCAGTATCTTGAATGGTGTCCAGTATTCTAGTAGGCATTCCATAAATACTTAATGAAGGAAATGAAGGAAATCCTAAAAGGATAATCCTTTCAACTGATAAAGCAAGCAATTACATTTATCTATGGTTTAAACCAGGGGTAGTCAACCTTTTTATACCTTCCGCCCACTTTTGTATCTCTGTTAGTAGTGAAATTTTCTAACTGCCCACCAGTTCCATAGTAATAGTGATTTATAAAGTAGGGAAGTAACTTTACTTTATAAAATTTATAAAGCAGAGTTACAGCAAGTTAAAGCATATAATAATAATTACTTACCAAGTACTTTATGTCGGATTTTTGCTAAGTTTGGCAGAATAAATCTTTATAAAACAACTTACTATAGTTAAATCTATCTTTTTATTATACTTTGGTTGCTCCGCTACCGCCCACCATGAAAGCTGGAACGTCCACTAGTGGGCGGTAGGGACCAGGTTGACTACCACTGGAACTTTAAACTCTTCCTGCATGTGTGGTTTTAATGGACATGGTGAAATGGGGAAGCTCTAATGGTTACAATGTGGTTGAAGGGATAAAGCAAGCCATGTTAAATAACTAAAGAGTAATCATTTGCTACACTGCCTGGTGCCAATGACCACTGAAGTCCTGGAGGGCAGAGTGTGTCTTCTTGGTCTGGCCTATACAGTACCTACCCCATGGAGTCTGGGAGCACTGCCCACAAACGACAGTTTGGTTGATGGGTTTGTCTATGCAGTGGGAGACAGAGAAGGGGCAGACCAACATGGGAAGGACTGTTTGTTTGGAGGTGTTTCACTGATGGAGTAGGCTCTCTCTAAGTAGAGGTACCTGGTAAAAAATAAGGAACTTGTCTATCTCAGCTGAGTTACAACTTCTGCCACCAAGAACATGATAAGATCTCTCCATTTCTCCTGAATGACTCTGCTTGGTTTGCTTTACTGGTCATCTTTCTGATAAAATGCTCAGATATAGCTATTGTCTTCCCCGTTAAATTCCAGGCATTCGGCCTTTGTGTGTTGTTTATCCATGGCGCTGTTGTTTCAAAAGGATTGTAGGTACTAAATCTTTCTTCCAATTTAGAATTGTGCCAACAGCACAGCCTCACAGGGGTGGGAGGGGATGGAGAATGAAAGGACAAAAGGACAAGAGAATATTGTAGAACGAGGTTCGGGGCTTTAAAAGGAGGAAGCAGGATGGCGACTGGATGTAACCTCTTGCTCTGTCATCTTTTGCTTAAATTGAAAAGTACCCCGTGTTCCCAAGTCAGGGAACCGTGGAAGCCCAACAACACTTTACCTTAGTTAAGATTTGGTCAATCTGAATAACAACAAGTCGCAACTGAGAAAGCATTTCCTGTTGACAAACACCAGCATGGAGGCTGGTGTTCAGTCACATGCAATTTATTCTTACAGACTGCAGAGGGGAGAGCAGGGCAAGAGAGCCAGAGCTGAAACTGCTCGCTGGAAGTATTGATGAATTTTCTGTTTGTCACTGAGTTGCTAACCATATGTTCAATGAAAAATAGATAATGAATTATGTATTGATGTTTGTGTTGCCTTTTTAAGACCCATAAAAAGAACTCTGTGAGCCTAAAATATCACAAATTAAAAATGCAAATAATGATAAATCAGATCAATTTGCCACCTGCTAGGATCTCCAGTGAGATCCCATTGTGGAAGGTAAAGATGTTGAGATGACATTTTGTAATCTGCTTGCAAACTTATCAAAATGGAAAGGGGAGGGGTGACTCTGCTGTGGTGGGAGCTGGGAGCCCATGTGCCCCTGGCTTTCTGGAGTCAGGTGCAGGAGGCAGGGAAGGCCCATCGGGGCCTGAGCCGGAGCCAAAGGTTAAATAAGCCTGCTGCCTCTAGTGGAATCTGTGTTTCCACCTGTTTCTCACGTGCTTTGAATATTTCTAGGATTTTTAAATTTTATAGACCAACACCTTGGGAAAACACATTTCCTTAAAGTTTGAAAGTTTGGCTGGTAGTATACACAAATGCCTTTTTAACATGCACGAAATAACTTGAAAACTGTTTCCTTTTCCATTGGGAAAATATGTGTTAAGCTGTGGAGGCTGCAGATCCTAAAAGCAAATTGTTTTTTAAGAGGCTGGCAGAAAACGCCTCAATGCATGTACTTATCCATCATCCCTCAGTACCCTTAGGGATCTGGCTGGGTCACCCAGGTCTCATCTGAGTCCCTGGTGATGCAGAATGGAAGCAGAAAAGACAAAGACCACAGATGTAGGTGATGAGCCATGCCAGATGGCCCATAAGCCCACACAGGGAAGGTGCACGCACGCATGCCAGTCAACAGGTCCACACTGGGGCCAGGGTCATCAGCTTTCATGTCTGAGAGTAAGATCCAGGAAATGGCTTATCTCAGGAAAGGGACACAGATGACCTCTGCCCACATTAGCTTTGTCTTTTTCTACTATTCTATCTAAGTGTCTGCAGGAGCACTTTCACCAGAGCATTTATTATCAACTGTAACAGGAAAAAGAGCTAATCAATATGCCCGTTAATGACAATTTTTCATTGGGTCAAATCTAATGCCTAAAGTTAAATGATTTTCCTCTTCTGGGATTTATACCAAGAGTACCAGCCTCTAAATTACAGGGTAACAGTGCACAGGTGACAGGTACTTAGGTGGCATACAGGAGGCCACTTTGCTGGGTGAGGACAGGGCAGTGGACAGGCTCTGGTGAGCAGCAGGCAGCCACACTTCACTTCCTCAGGCTCTGGAGTAGAGAGCAAACACTTGGCTGTGGAATCAGACTGGCCTGGGCTCCAGTCCCAGCCACTTCCTGGCAGCCATGCAATCTTGGGCATCTCCTGACCTGGAGGTTAGTTTTCTTAACAGAAATGGGGTGGGGGTGGTGGGGGGTAGGTATTAGGATTGTAAAATGTCCGAAATGGAATGTTTGTTTCCCCCACCCAAACTCTTGCCTTTACCTTAATCTCTGTAAATGACATCACAGTTCACCCAGTTGTTAAGGGCTTTCTGTAGCTCGTCCCATTCAACCTCAGAGAAGTCCTGGCACATATCAGGTTTCAGTACCTAATATTAGCTCAGTAAATAAATGAGTTGGTAAGTGAATTAAGGAATGATGACCTCTCAGGGTATTGGTAAGGATTAAATGAGATGAAGAATATAGAACGTTTTGCAGAAAACCTGACCCCCATTCCCCTACCTCATCCACAATCACAGAGCTCAGTGGGGATCCCTTTTTGTTCCTCAGTGGATTTTTAGTGCCACAACTTTTTCTCCCAATAAACACAATTTAAGTTTCAGCATTTCCTCTATTCGGTCTCCCTGATTTTGCTAAGCTTTCCTCCCTCCCCACCAAGAGGTCTTTCCAGAACAAGAGAAAGCATGGGGTGTGCAAGAGAGGTCCATGGTGAAAAACCAAGCAAAGGAGTCTTTCTCCCCTGGAGACAGGGACAGGAGATGGGGACAGGAGACAGGAGACAGAGACTGCACGAGCTAGGACTGCTGACCCTGTGGTTGGGAGAGATGCGTGAAGCAGGAGGAAGCGGTGCAGGCCCGGCTCCTGCTAACCACAGACACAAAGTATTCTTAAAGATGTCTCTCTGGAAAAGATCATCACTACACACAAAAAATTGAGAAAAATAATTTCCTATACAAGCACAACTATCAGGCTGAAATATCAGAGATATGGACAAAATGGAGACATTCTTAGAGAATATTAGTCACAATATAGCACAAATTACATCAAATAGAAATGATGAAAGTGCAGGATTTTGCTCTGAAGAAAAGTTACCATACTACAGAAATTACTCGTACTAGGGTGACATTAGTCAAAAATGTGTACCACCACCAACATGGAGGCAAGTGTTTTACTAGTGAATTCACAGCTTAAATGTGGGAAAGACGTCAGGAAGGTGAAACGGGAGATGGTCACAAACTTGCAGAGTATCAGATCTGAATGGACCCTCATCACAGGGCTGCAGATAAGTGAGCTTTCAGCATTATTAGGCCTCCAGCAGGAGCAGGACTCTGGATTGGGTCTGGGATGAAATGGTGAACAAAATCAAGTTCCTGCCTTCAGGGCCCTGGAGTCTAGTGGAGAAGGCAGGCATCCTTCACTCAATCACACCAAAAAACATAGCATTATTGATCGTGCTACACCCAACAAGAACAATTTTAAAAGAGTTAACTTGGTGGGACAGCTGACTGTGCATATGTTTAAAAATAGGGATGTGTTTAAAGATTTCTCAGAGGAGAGTGTTTGCAGAAACTCTGAGGGCACAGAAGAGGTAAACAGACAGCATAACATGGGAAAGATGGTGCTTGGCACAGAAACTGCACAGAAATAGCCCAGTGCAGAGAGGGGAGAGGCCAATCAGAGAACCGTGAGTAGCTTCCCTAGTGCAAGGAGTAAAAGGACAAGGTGGCAGGTGATAGAGGCCTGAAGAAGAACCCGTCACCCAGGACCTTACCATTGGCAGCAATGGTAAGAAATTGGACTTCATTTTAGGATGATGGAGAGCCACTGGAAGGCTTCAGCAGAGGAGGGAGTGATTCTCTCTACAGGTTAGAAAGATCCACTCTACTGACTGTGGAAAATGGATTTGAGGGACCGACTGAAAGAGTGGGATGACTGCTGTAGGAAGGGGAGGTCCACCCAGGAAGGGGTGAGAGCACAGGAGCGCAGAAGGACCTGTACATCTCAACCAGTGGGTGATTCACCACAACCAGAAGTAAGCACAGTCAGAGAAGGTCCCTTTAGAGGCAAAAAACTCATCTCAAGTCTGGCAAACTTCCCACTGCCACGCACAGCCAGCACAGAGGCACTGGAAAGTGGGTGCAGGAGTGATAACCCAGATTTTAAAAGGTTCCACTGGACTTTGACCAGCCTACTACATTTTCCAGATTCTGGAGATACCTTTCTTCCTCTGTTGGTTGCATGAACCAAGTAAATTTTTCATTAAAGTAGAGGAAAATGGCTAAATTTTATCTCTGATATTTATTCAACTGGAGCTGGTTTTAGCATAAATGAAGGTATGTAGTAGACCTCTCTTTCTTCTCTCTCCAAAGCTTTGGATAGAAATGCATTCTCTCACAGTGCTGGAGGCCAGAAGTCCAAAGTCAAAGTGTTATCAGGCCCATGTTCTCTCTGAAGGCTCTAGAGAACGATCCTTCCTTGTGTCTTCGTAGCTTCCATGGCGATCCTAACTTATAGACATGTGACTCCCATCTCTACCTCAGTGGTCACACAGCAATCTCCCTGTGGGTTTCTGTATCCCTTAGCCTCTTATCAGGACATTCATATAAAGACCAGTTATTTTAGATTAAGGGCCCACTCTACTCCAGTAAGACTTTGTCTTCATTAATAACATTTGCAATACACTATTTCCAAATAAGATCCCATAATGAAGTTGCAGGAAGGGTGTAGATTTTGAGGGGACACTATTCAACCCAATACGATGGGGCAGCACCAAGTAGAGATGAACTGGAGAAGGACAAGACCAGGAATCCAGGCAAACCCTTCCAGCAGGGCAGGACAAAAGGCCAAAGGTCATTTCTTCTGGGAAGCCAAAGACAGTCCTAAGACTAGGAGTCAGTCTGGAAGAGAAGAGATTTCTGATGCTTTCCATTGACCAAGGCACAAGTGCAGACACAGATACTGGAATTCTGCATGTGTCTGTGCGTGTGGTGTTTGGGAGAGTTGGGCGGGTAAGGGGGGTGGCAGCTGACAGAAGGAATGAGGGAAACTTGGTATTGGGGAACTGCCCTTCTCAAGTATGAGAAAAACAGTTTCAAGTGTTGGGTTTGGGGATAATGAAAATAAACACACTGATTATAGAATCTTCAGAAAATATAGAAAAACAGAAAGTTCAGCATTAATCCTACCTTCTAAGAACAATTAACATATTTCTTCCTGGTGCTCCTCCTTCCCTCAGGTACAAAAATGACTCAGTTGATGGAATATTGTCATATTTCTCTTTCCCTTCATATTTTATCTGCATTCCCATTCTCTCCCATCCCCAAAAAAACACTTGCACATATGTAAGTATATATATAATGTGTGTATATGTAAGTCTCTCTGTCGACATTATTCATTCAAGAAATATTTCTTTTGTGCCCCCTATATGAAAGCTCTAGAGGTTGGGAACACTTACATAGAGACCATCAACGCCCTGCACTCTGCTTCACAGAGCTGACACACTAATGAAAACAATGGAAAAGCAGACTGTTGATTTTTGTGTTTATAAACTATGTAGAAGGGATCATATTATAAAATTATGAGCTTACTCTTTCACTCACCACCAAGCTTTTTATACTCTCCACGTTGCTGTACATACACTAGCCCATTGCTTCTGCCTGCTGCCTAGCATCCCATTATCTGTATCTGCAGCCTTCCGCTTGCTCATTCTGTAGCAATAGACACTTAGACTGCCTCTCATTTCTTGTTGTCACAACTAATGCTGCAAAGAACATCCTGTACCTGCTTACAATCCCTTCTTAGTATTCTTGTGTGAGAGACCCAGGAAGGTCTGTCTGCCCATGGTTCATTTCACTGGGCGCCACCCACTGCTCCCCAGGAGGCCTGCCCCCAGGGGCTTTGGTTTGCCATGTGCTGCAGCTCTAGTATTATCCTGCTCTCCAAATGTTTGCCAGTATGAGTGAGGAACACACAGTTAGTCTAATCTGCATTTCTCTAATTGATAATGAAGCTGACTGCTTCATATATTTTTCAGCCATAGAGATTTCTCTTTTCAGTGACTTGCAATCATTCCTTCACCCCCTCTTTTAATGATTTTAGAGAGAGAAAGAAAGGAAGGGAGAGAACAAAACATAAAATTGTTGTTCTACTTATTTATGCATTCGTTGGTTGATTCTTGTATATACCCTGACTAGGGATCAAACTCGCAACCTTGGCATATCAGCACAATGCTTTACTAAACCAAGCTACCCGGCCAGGGCTTCTTCATCCACTTTTAACAGGCTCTGTTTTAGGGTGTTTCTGTATTTTCTTTCAGGAGTTCCACACATATTCTAAATACTAGCTCCCTGTCTACTTCAGGGAGCTACCTTCTTCCAGTCTATCACTCCTCTGGTAAATTTTGTCTACGGCACCCTTTGTTGAACAAAACCCCTATTTTCCAAAGGGTTTGTGCATTTAGTCTTTCATTAAGAAATCCTTCCCCACCCAAGGTCACAAAGATAGTCATATATCATACCACCTACATTTTTATTTATTTTTTTTTTACATTTTTCTTCTACTACCTTCAGAGTAAAAGAAATATATACTTTTTCAATTTTTATTTTATTACATTTATTGGGGTGATATTGGTTAATAAAATTATGTAAGTTTCTTAAAAATTTATTTAAATTTTAGAGAGGAAGGAAGGGAGACAGAAACATTGATCTGCTCCTGTACATGTCTTGACCAAGGTTCAAAACTGCAACCTTGGCCTAGCGTGCGGAGGACCCGGGTTCGATTCCCGGCCAGGGCACACAGGAGAAGCGCCCATTTGCTTCTCCACCCCTCCGCCGCGCTTTCCTCTCTGTCTCTCTCTTCCCCTCCCGCAGCCAAGGCTCCATTGGAGCAAAGATGGCCCGGGCGCTGGGGATGGCTCTGTGGCCTCTGCCTCAGGCGCTAGAGTGGCTCTGGTCGCAATATGGCGATGCCCAGGATGGGCAGAGCATCGCCCCCCTGGTGGGCAGAGCATCGCCCCTGGTGGGCGTGCCGGGTGGATCCCGGTCGGGCACATGCAGGAGTCTGTCTGACTGTCTCTCCCTGTTTCCAGCTTCAGAAAAATGAAAAAAAAAACAAAAAAAAAAACTGCAACCTTGGTGTAATCAAGATGACGCCCCTGGCCAGGGCTGTGTTTTTGTTGTTGTTTTGTTTTGATTTATTAATTTGAGAGACAGAGAGAAAGGCTGGGGGGAGGGAAGGGGTAGGAGCAGGAAGCATCAACTTGTAGCTGCTTCTCACATGGGCCTTGACCGGGCAAGCCTGAGGTTTTGAACTGGTGACCTCAACATTACAGGTTGCCGCTTTATCCACTGCGCCACCACAGGCCAGGTAGACAATGTGAGTTCTAAGTGTACAATTCCGTGATACATCCTCTGGCTACTCTACTGTATGCTCTTCACCCAAGTTAGGTTTCCACATATTTGACCCCCTTTCCCTTCAACCTCACCTCACCCCACTTCCCTTGTTGTCTCTGTCCACAAGATTTTTTGTTTTGTTTGCTGCTTTCTATTTTGTTTGCGGTGGATTTTTGCTTTCCTCCATGAGTTAGTTTCCCAGCACTGTTACTAGACAATCTAACTGCTCCCCACTAGTCTGTGAGGGCACCTCACAGACCCGCATACTCCCAAATACACATTTCTCCTCCTCAACTTTCCATTCCATTCTGGTGTCCTATATGACTACTACCCGCCCATTCCTCCAGTTATATTCCTAAGTTTTTGTTTTATGACCTATTACCAGGTATGGAGGTTATTGGTCTCTGTGCATGGGTTGTTAGTTCTGTGCAATAGTGACAAGACTGTATGGACAATTTGAAATCTGCATGTTCTCATTAAATATTGTAACTTTAGCATTTCCCCCCATGTGATATCAATACTTTATAGGTAAACAGTTCCTGAAAATTTTCAGTGTCACCTATCAGGAGGAAAACTGTTCCTCCACCATCTCAGGCTGCAGTGTGTGTGTGTGGGGGGGGGGGTGGTTGTGATGAACAAAAGATCAACAGGAGAAAAGACAGAGTTTATTCATATGCATGTAGAACTACCTAAAGGCAGTAGCTACCTGAACAGTAAGGACAAGGGTTTATATACCAACATAGTGGGAAACAGAGGAGGGAAAACAGTTTCTAAGGAGAAAGAGGACTTTTAGGAAACAGAGGCTTTTAGGGAAACAAACGGAAGGCATGAGTTTGTGATATTTGCTCTCATCTGGGTGCATGGGATCAGTCTTCTTTCTGGCTATAACACCCATGCCCATCCCCCCACTCTTAGCAGATTTATGATGGTTACATTTTGGGGAGGTTCTATTAAAAAGTTCAGCTGCTGGCCTGACCTGTGGTGGCACAGTGGGATAAAGCGTCGACCTGGAACACTGAGGTCGCCGGTTCGAAACCTTGGGCTTGCCTGGTCAAGGCACATATGGGAGTTGATGCTTCCTGCTCCTCCCCCTTCTCTCTCTCTCTGTCTCTCTCACTCCTCTCTCTCTAAAAAATCAATAAATAAAATATTAAAAAAAAAAGTTCAGCTGCTGTTTGCTCAGATGTGTTTAGCTTAAAATAATCTTTGTGCTACGCTGACAAGAGTCCTACATATATAACTAAATGAATATAACTAAATCTCTGACAACTCAGAGTCCCAAGCAACCCCTTTGGTCCAGTTTAGGGTGATTGATGGTGGGCCCCAGGACTGAGGAAGGGCCATGTGGGAAAGGGTTTCTGAGCCCTTAGCCAGAGACATACAGACAGGCCCCTGTAGGGAAGGAAAATGATTTTCCCTCCACCCTTCTGAGTTCATAGCTTTGGATTTTTTTAGTATTTGGTCTTGAGGCTGCATAATGGCAAAAAGTCATGATTCTTTTCTTCCTCTATTAGGCTGGAGGAGAGGAAAAAATATTTTTACCTCTACTCTCCTAGGTTCCCTGGGTAAAGTCCTATAGACAAGCAAAAGACAGATTAACAAGAAAAAAATAGAAGTTTATTAACATGTACATAGCACAATAGACAGAAGAACTCAGAAACACGTAACTCAAAGGGGTGGTCAGGATTGGGCTTATATAATAACTTAAAAGAAAAATAAGTTTCAGAGAAGTGACAAGACAAAGGAAAAGGACTCTGAGCTTCTAGAGTCACCAGACCGTGGGAAGGTAAACATATGGGGAAACTAATGGGAGAGGAGGACTAGTCTTAGGCCGGCTTCTTACGCAGACTCCTCTAGTGCTGTCTCTGGGCTGATATGGGCCTAGACTTGTTTCTGATGATTCACTTCTGTCCCTGGTAGAGAGGGAAGGAGGGACACTCTTGCAAATATGTCTCCTGCTTGCAGACAAATAGGGGGAGGGCAGAGAGCTCTTCTTTTACCTACTTCTTTTGAATTGCCTTCAGCTCAAAATAATCCTTGTGCCAAAGTGACATATTTGGGGGTGGCATATCACGCTACCCTTCAAGTCCTTGAGTCATAAGAAGCTGGAAAATGCACCGCAGCTCCTGGATCCAAGGTTGAGCTCTATTTAACACCAATCAAGAAAACTGAGAGAAGGGCACTTGATAGCAAAGTGAAAAAAATTCTCCCGCATTCAGAAATCTCACTTGTCATTGATGAACTAAGTGTCTCTCTCTTTCTTTTCCATTTCTAAAATATGTAATCAGTACCCACCATGTTATACACTCAAACACAGTGTAGGGTAAGAAATTCTGTAATAAACACTAAATATCCTGGCACAAGCTTCATTTTATTTATTTATTTATTTCCTTTCCTTTTTCTTTTCTATTAAGTGAGAGGCAAGGAGGCAGAGACAGACTACTGCATTCACCCTGACCAGGGTTCACCCAGCAAGTCCCTACCAGGCGGATACTCTGCCCAGCTCCATTGCTCAGCAACCAAGCTATATTAGCACCCGAGGCCATGGAGCCATCCTCAGCACCCAGGGCTAACTTTGCTCGAATCATTTGAGCCATGGCTGCAGGAAAGGAAGAGAGAGAAAAAGAGATAGAGGGGGTAAGTGGGGGAGAAGCAGATGGTTGCTTCTCCTGTGTGTTCTGACCAGAACTGAACCCAACCCAGGACTTCCACATGCCAGGCCAACACTTTACTGGTGAGCCAACCAGCCAGGGCCACAGGCTTCTTTTTAAAACATATGTTACCTGGCCCTGGCCAGTTGGCTCAGTGGTAGAGCATCGGCCTGGTGTGCGGAAGTCCCGGGTTCGATTCCCGGCCAGGGCACACAGGAGAGGCGCCCATCTGCTTCTCCACCCCTCCTCCTCTCCTTCCTCTCTGTCTCTCTCTTCCCCTCCCGCAGCCGAGGCTCCATTGGAGCAAAAGATGGCCCGGGCGCTGGGGATGGCTCCTTGGCCTCTGCCCCAGGCGCTAGAGTGGCTCTGGTCACCACAGAGCAACGCCCCGGATGGGCTGCGCATCGCCCCCAGGTGGGCGTGCCGGGTGGATCCCGGGCGGGCGCATGCGGGAGTTTGTCTGACTGCCTCCCCATTTCCAGCTTCAGAAAAATCCAAAAATAAATAAATAAATAAATAAAATTAAAAAAAACATATGTTACCTGAACAAAAAGAGGCCATGAACCTGTCCACCAGCTCTCAATAAAATAGATCAGGCCGTATAGTACAATCTGCACATTTCTATCAACCTCAGGAAGTCTGGAAGTGTTGGGAGGTGCAATTTCTAGTCACACTAGGGGTACTATGATGTAAGACCAAGAAAAACTAAGAAAATTAAAGGTATACACCTAGTCCTAAAATTACAGTGATATAAGAATAAGTGAGACAAAAATTGTCTAAATACTATCACTTCTCAAACAGAAAAGGGTTTTCCAAATGGCTAGTAGCATGATGTGAAATTAATAATAATGACTTGTTATTCTGGGCTCAAGAGGAGACTCGCTAATTACTCATGGTTAAATGTTTTGAAAATTAAGAAGGGCCATACTGAAATGCTAAGGACCTTTTCTGTCTCTCTCTGACACACACACACAAACACATACTAGAAATAGTACACACTTCACATTTACTAGTACTTCAGTTGCTTGGGTGGGGGGAAAGGTGCAAAGCTCAGTTCTCACTCTTGGGAACACAGCAGGCAGGTGCTGACCTACTGGGCAACGAAGACCAGGGCGCTGCCTGTTCAGCTGATACTTCTCTCCAGCTCCTCCCACGTGTTATTTGAAAACAGTGGCCCAAGAAATCTTTCTGATGACAATCTTCTCTGCTGATTATTAACACAAAGCATTCACCCAATACCTTCACAGCACATCAGAAACTTCATGTTTCATGTGCTTAAACCTGATACTTCAACATAAACCTGGCAATGAGCTCCAGGAAATGCACAGGAAGAGGGAAAACTATTTCAATTCAGCTCAGAGAACGTTAGGAGCAAGGTTTCTTCTCCTCTAAGTGGTATCTCTTTTCAGATTATAAATATGAACCAGAGTTTAGAGAGAGATTTTTCTTCACCTAAAGAAGATATTTGAAGAGTGCTCTCGTGGTAATGAGCTTTTGAGATTACTTGAGGAAAACGAACAGCTTGGAGCCATATGGTCACACTCTCCCCAGGACATGGTATAGGTCACAGTTGACGTGGCATCCCAGAGATCCTTCTGGGCCATGCTAGCATGGGGCCTTGGCGGGCCAGCCTCCCACTGCAAAAGGAAAGCCCAAGTGAGAAGGCCCAGGCTCCTGCCATGCACAGCATGGGACTCGGCCTGTCATTCACATCATTCACTGCTCTGTAGTTCACCTTTCTCATTCATAAAGCCAAGAGCTTGGACTGGTCACCTCTCACTGGGTCCCTACTTCTCCAGCCCCTTCTGCTTCTCACTGCTACTCAGTATTTTGATAAACAACATTTAAGCTGAAGTTTACAAAAAAATATTATTATTCCCATTTTACAGATGAGGAAACAGTGAGATGGTTAAATGACTTCTCAGCAAAGGGTAGTGTTCTTTGTGTGTGCAGGAGACCACTTGGCAGGTGATTATTCAATCAGCTCCTTAGGATAGAGGCTGGGGCTGGCGGTACAAACCTGGGACTATCAGCACACAGACAACAGTGGAAGCTGTGGAGATAAATGAAATCATGTTAAAACCTCAGTCTTCTTTCTCATGTTACCAAATAGGAGTAAGTCTTACTTCCAGCTGTCATTCAGTCATGCATTGGATACATCCGTTTAAGAAGAAGAAAAAAACTGGAATCTGATTTTCTTGATGAGATTTGAACTTATTTAAATGCAATCACTTATTCATCTTTTACTCACGTCTTCCGGGACTTTTCGAAAGTGATGCAGTTGTCTAGCACAACATAATGAGCCCTTAGCAGTTGGCACTGGCTCTGAGGTATCTCTCCGAGTCAGGCATACCCCCCTTGCTGTTTGTTTCTAGCTCAATTTCCTGGTAGCCACAAGCCAGCACTTACTTGCTCCTCAGCTTCCTACAAATAGAATTCTTAAGTCAGAGTATATGTATTAAATCATTTTATGCAAATTTATGAAGTCCTGTAATGTGGTTTATCCTGGGCTGGAATATACACAAATGAACAAAGTTGATTAGTTAAGTATGAAAATGTCAAAAATACAGAGAGCATTTTGACAGGACTAGGGAGCCCTAGAATAAAATGCTGTGGTGCCCAGAGTATGAAGCAGTGGGAGTCCCAGGACCACAAGGAAAGCCATCCTGGAGCATCGGCCTGGACCCGGGAACACAGTGCACAGAGCACTGCAGTGGGAAGGATGGAGCCTGCTCCTCTCCTGCGGGAAAGCATAAGCACAGCAGTCTCCCCCATCCGCAGGCTCACTTCTGCAGTTACCCACAGTCAACCATAGCCCGAAAATTTCAGGAATAAACAATTACAAGTTTTAAATTAAGCACCATCCCGAGTCCATGATGAAATTTTGAACTGTCTGCTCTGTCCTGCTGGGGAGGTGGATAATCCCTCTGCCCAGTGTATCCACACTGTATACATGAACTTCCAATTAGTCCCTTAGTAACCGCCTTGGTATCGCAGCACCTGTGTTCATGTAAGCCTTATTTTACTTTATAATGGCCCGAAAGCTCAAGATTGTGATGCTGGCATTCAAATATGCCAAAGAGAAGCTGTAAAAATTCTTCTTTCAAGTGACTAGATGAGTACAATAAGATATTTTGAGAGACAGAGAGAGTACATTTACATAACTTTTATTACAGTGTTATAATTGTTGTTTTATTATTAGTTATTTTTGTTAATCTCTTATTATGTCTAATTTATAAATTGAACTTTATCATAGGTATATATGTACAGGAGAAAACACAGTATATATAGGGGTCCAGGGTTTCAGGCATCCACTCAGGGTCTTGGAAATTCTCTCCATGGGAAGGGGATCTTGTACTGATTTGCCTAGCTTGGGTTTTGTTTTCTAATTAGGAGGACTCTACGTTTTTCTAATTGCTACTTTGCCATCTAGTTATTAGTCTCTCTTAATAACATTTTCAGCAATCACAAGCAAATTTTTAAAGATTACTTCTATACATACTCAAAACGAGTCTCATGAACATGTACTTCTCTGAATCCATAATGAGGAGAGTCATGACATAATTTTCTAGAAGATGCCAATTTTAAATTAGTGTTTCTTTGAAATGTTTTCACAATATACAATTAGTACAAATACGATGCATAGGTCATACTTGCTCTAAATCTTTTTGAACTTTCTTTAATTTGATATAAAAGTAAAATTTAAAAAGTTATTAGGTAACAAGCAAAGAAAACTGCAGCCCAGGCCAAGATGGTGGCAGGAAGAGTAGGTACCTCTCTCCAGCCTTGAAATTTAAGGATCAGCAAACTTTATCCAAAGGAACACAGGCAGGTTTAAATATCAACACACTCAAATTTTCTGTGTAGTTCTATTGGCAAAATAGAAAATGAATTTGTGTATAAAAAGAAACATTATCTGAAACCCATCAGATGTTAAAATGTCAAGGAACTTCCTCCCAGTGTTAGATGCCCAAGTATGCTACTACTGAGCTCTCAGTTTCTCTCTGTATCTTAAATCCTGCAGGTATTAAAATGTAAATGTCTCCTAATCAATTTCCATCTCTGCGTCTGGACCACCACTGTACTTGACCAGATGAGTACAACAGCTCCCACCCTGATTCTACATCTAGGCCACAACAGTCCCCTGTCCACCAAGGTGCAAATCAGACCATGCCATTCTCCCACATTAAAAAGCTTCACAGCTTCCTTCTTCACCAACTTCAACTCTCTATCCAAAATCATGTCCTCAGGGAGTTCCTGCCTAACCATCTATATAAAACAGCCAACCGCAGTCTCCATGCCCACAGTAAAATATAAGCTCCATGAGGGCAGGACTTTCTGTTTTGCATATGGTTGTATCTCAAAGATTAGGACCGTGTCTGGTACAGAGTCGGTCCTCAATGAGTAACTGCTGAAGAAATGACCAGCACTGACACATAACAGTCACACGACTGGGTCATGTGTCCTCTCCCCCTGCGCAGGCAGTGACCCACCTCACTCTTTGCACCGCCAGTGCTGCGAAGAGCTTCTAGGACACAGACAGTTCAATAAACTCATGCTGAATGAGTGGAACATCTTTTTAAGGGTGGATTATGGAAAGCACTCAAACTTTCAAGCTAATCGGCTCATACCAATTGGGTTCACTTGAAAGAATATGTTTTCCCAGGAATTACTGAGACTGGATGTAAAGAAACTCAGGTCTAATACGCACAGAAAAGAGAGATCCTCATCACGCTTTGCCGTAGGACCCGCATTGCCTCCGTTCCCTCTGGTCTGTCAGCCCCAGAACAGTGACCATGCCAGCCTCGCTCGTCAGTCTCTCCAGGCCCTCACCAGAGCTGGGATTCAAATAACTTAACCACTGGTTCTCTGCCCTAATGATCATTTTAAGTATAAAAAAAGGTACACCAAAAGGTACTTTATTATTTTATGCATTTAATACTTAAATATGAATAAAAGAGTTACAGAAAACTAGATTGTTATAAGTTTTAAAATATTAATAAAATATATAATACCTGACAATAAACAATAAAACTGTTATTTAAGATATTTCCAGTGACAGCTTGTCACCCCCTGGTTGTTTGGCACTTTTTCTCTTTACATTATATGTTTGTTTACTGAAGTAACAAAAGCGAAAGAATTAAAATGTAGTATTTCATCAAATATATAATAAGTTTTATAAAATAAATAAATAAATATTACAAGCATAGTTCAGATTTTTTTCACCTATAAATGAAATGAACATTAATTACTATGGATGCTTAGAATACGCTGTTGCACAGATGAACATTTAAAAAGAGTAAGAAACGTAAATTTATGATTTCCACAAATTTACCTTAGAGAGAACCCTGATTATAACTGCCATTTTAACAACTGGTTCACCGAACTCAACAAAAAATTAAGTCTCGGTTCTGCCGAAACTGTGTGAATCCCACTACTGGCCCCAGCAGAGTGCTCACCACATGGCAGAACTCTATTTATTTCTGATTAATGAAGTAATGATTAATGAGCATGAGTTCTTCCGTGAGCCAATCCCTGGACCAAAGTGGCTAAGTATGCTTGTGGATGAAAGCTGTGGAAGGAACCAAGGTTGGGTGTGTTAACTCAGTACTCCTCTGCAGCTGTTTGGTATTTATTCTTCAGCTCCACAGGACAAACAGCCCCCAAATGCTTGCTAAATGCCAGTGCACTGTGAACAGCAGTCACCATGCTGTCCCTCTGGAATTCAGCTGGTGCAAGCAATGCCACCTCTCCTCACCTCACTCAGTTTCTCCGTGTACCTGCAGAATGAGCTGCAAGGTCCCCAAGCCACTGCAGAGAGGAAACTGCAAACCCTTGGCTTTGCTCCTATTCTCATAACTCCTTCCCATGAAGACAGTGATCCTGGATGAAGCTGGGGAATCTATTATGGAATAGAAAGAATAGAGAAGGATGACCCCCTGGTGGGAGTCATACAGCCAAAAAAGATGTGAATAAGTAGACAGACTAATAATACCTTGATAAGATGCTGGGGGCCTTGGGAGGAACAGGATTGGCCCATCTCAGTAGGGATGACTCTCACTCTGACCTCAGTTGAGAGTAAACCTGCCAGTAAATTAGAGGGTGGGTCACATTCAGCTGAGCTCAGCCAGCATCACCTCCCTGCCTGCCTCCCTCTGGGTGTGGATGCACAGAGGACTGCCTTACTGTTTGAGGACCTCTGCTTCTTAGCAACAGGCCCTCCTTTCTCTCTTCCTCTTCAGCAGGAAGGACTCTGAACCTGCCCCTTCAGGGTGCTGCTCGGGGTTTTAGAGCACTTGTCAAGAATGTTGGTATTTTTAGCAAATGAGTACTTCCCAGTGTTAGGATTATAAAATTTGGAGTCAGACATACCCAAGTTCAAATCCCAGCTATCACTGAAGTCTCTAGGCCTTTGTTACCCTGTCTATACAAGAGGAATGATGACTGTATCTACCGCCTAGATTTGTCATGAGAATTCAGTGAGCTAAATACAGTGTGTCCGTAAAGTCATGGTGCACTTTTGACCGGTCACAGGAAAGCAACAAAAGACGATAGAAATGTGAAATCTGCACCAAATAAAAGGAAAACTCTCCCAGTTTCATACCTATTCAGTGTAGTTCAAAGTGGGCTCACACACAGATTTTTTAGGGCTCCTTAGGTAGCTATCCCGTATAGCTTCTACAGACTCGTCACTGACTGATGGCCTACCAGAATGGGGTTTCTCCACCAAACTGCTGTTTCCTTCAACTGCTTATCCCACTGAGTAATGTTATTCCTATGTGGTGGCGATTCGTTATAAACACGCCGATATTCACGTTGCACTTTGGTCATGGATTCAAATTTAGCGAGCCACAGAACACACTGAACTTTCCTCTGTACCGTCCACATGTCGACTGGCATGGCTGTGGGCTGCTCCACTGTATACACGGTGTTATGTCATCATCTGCGCATGCACACATGCTACCACATCATCCTACAGAAACTGGGAGGGTTTTCCTTTTATTTGGTGCAGATTTCACATTTCTATTGTCTTTTGTTGCTTTCCTGTGACCAGTCAAAAGTGCACCATGACTTTACAAACACACTGTATGTAAAGCGTTCAGCTCAGGGCCTGGCACAGAGTACGCATTCAGTAAATGATAACTAACAGTAGTAATAACTATGACACTCTAAGTTTTAAGAATGTCTCCCATTCTAATGGGTACAGAAACCAACCAACCATGCTTTAGGCTAGCCCCATGTGGGCACAGGGCAGGAGGGCAGGAGGGCAGGAGGTCAGGAAGAAAGGGGAAAAGTGGGCATGCTTCTATGTCCATGAAGCATGGGGCTTCCTGAGAGTCCTCTCTCTTTCTACTCACACAGCCTGATGGTTTCCTGAGTCACAGCTTGAGGACATCGCCCTGCCATAGAGCTGTAGGACCTTCACTGTCTCTCTTCCCCTCTGAGCTGTCAGTTCCATGAGGGCCGCCATGCCTGCCCTGTTCTTCACTGACTCACAGTGACCTATGATGACAGAGTGAGGTACCAACATTTATGGGAGGGAGAGAGGAAGAAGGAGAGAGGGAGCTGGGGACAGAGACAGACGGGTGGAGGGCAAGGGCTAGGAGAACCGAGTATTAAGAGAGAGAGAAGCATGCCCTGGAGCCTCCGGGCAGTGTGGGCAGGGCCAGGCTCACGCAGGCCGACCTGCCTCCCAGTCTTGGTTCCCTGCGGTTCCCGCAGAAAAAGCAAAAGGCTGAGGAGAGAACTTAGTGAGAGAGAACCAAGCAGCATCTTTAATCTAAAGAAAGATGTGCAGAGAGTGTGCACGAATTCCTCTCTGAATTCAGAAAAGCATTCGTGTATATTTAATAGTTAGAAATGTAGTAAACATTGGATGATGTGCATAACCTATGCACATAACCATGCCATTGTTAAAGGAGTTGTAACCACACAGGTCTACAGGTCAGAGACTGTCTCTCCCCCGTGGGCCTTCATACTCGCCAGCCCCTCCTCCTGGAATGCCCACTCCGTTACTTCTCCTCCCACCCCTGCCTCTTACGCATCCTCAGGCCTCAATGTATACCCTTCCTCCTCTTGAAAGTCCCCCATATCTGGAGCTGGGTGGCATGTCCCAAGGCACTTATGTCACCTTATAACCCTTCCCTGGTTACTTGTCATGCTGTCTAGAAAGACCCTGAGTTCCTCAAGGATCAAGCCTGTTTTACTTAGGTCTGCACCCCAGTGCTGGCACACAGTGGGGGCTCAAATACTGTGCTGAGCCAGGGAATGAATACTGGAGTTGCCCATTTTTCTGAAAAACACTGGCTTCCTTCGGCAAGCTTCAGCCTCCCTCAGAAAGGGCCTGTAACAGAATCAGCAAGCAGGGCAACCCATTACTGCTGGGACTTCATAGTGTCATGGTGACAAATTAAAGAGCCCCTTGCAATGTCAGGAGCTGCCAGTTAGGTAAACCAGAAGCATGGTGGAAACCAAAACATCAGCAGAGCAAGTCAACACAGGCTGGCTGGGAGGGTGGCACAGCGGCCTTGGACGCAGGCTCAGCCCCCGGGGTGGCCCCTGTGTGTGGCTATCAGGACTCTGCTGCAACCCCAGCTCCAAGCTGCTGCCCTGCTGTGCTGCCTGCACCAGCCACCTGACCATGGCACAGAGAGAAGCTGTGGAGCTGAATCTGGCGAGGGCTGTCAGCTTGTTATAAAAGGCACTCGAAGACCCACACCCCAAAAGAGAAAACATGCAGGTTTCCACCCTCTTCTGAAAGCCACAGGTATCATAAAATTGGCTAATACTTGTCACATATTGTGTCAAGTGACTGAATGGGTTATCTCATTTAGCTTACTCCTTGTCACAGCCCTCTAAAGTAAGTAGCAATATCAGCCCCACGGGTCAGAACACACAGGGAGATGAGCTATTTACTCAGCATCACAAAGCCAGTGTGAAGCAGGCTGGGATCTGAACCCAGACACTCCAACTCCAGAGCTCAAGCTCTAACCCAGTCATCCTCAGGTAAAGACTGATCAGGCCTGTGCCAGAAGCTTCTGAAAGCACCAATGGCTCACATGTAATCAGCATTCCCAAATCCTGGAACACTTGGGATGAGTCCCTGTTGGGAAAGGCAGGGAGTGTGAGCTGAATGGAGAAAGGCCTCCTCAGAGAGCAGATAATAAATTCAATGAGGCAGTGGGTGACCAGTAGCAGAGTTACAGACTTGGCCTTTGAGAGGTCACTGGAGCAGGAAGCCAGCCCTGCCTGAGCCCCCACCCCCGGGGGGTAGAACCCTGGACTCTGAGGGCCCAGGGGACTAAATCCTATGAGGAAAGCCAAGGTAAAAAAAAACACTGGCTGTCTGACTCATGTACTGAACTTGAATCACCTTCCTTGGATCTGCATTCCTAAATGAAGATTAAATGCTAAGGGTATTTGCCTTTTACAGTACTTTAGGGTATGGGCTTATTGATTCAGTGAAGGTTAATGAAACAATTAAGTGTATTCATGAAAGCTAAAACATGGATTTGAAGCTTTTCAATTTTCATCTGCAATAATGAGCACTAGGCTTGGGTTCTTATCCAGCATTTGACGCCCACTAATTATTTCAGTGATTCCAGTTACAATTAATAAGGACTCAGCCATGTGTGTTAAATCTTAACATTCCATTCTGTCATCCATCAACTGAGTGGGGGTATGCAGAAGGTAGTGCTGGAGCGCAGGACGTGGCTTTAAGTTACTTTCTCACCTAAAAGGTACTCGGTAGGACCTGTGTGCCCACACTGAGCTATGCACTTCCCCTGATTTCCCCCACTGACTCCTCACCATATAATTCAGGTGTTTTAGTCCATCTTGGGGTCATCACCATCTGTCTCCTGGGTCATCCTTCAGAACCTGCAATCAGATCCACATAGAACTCCTCAGATCCCTGTTCCATCCTCATATCCCTGCTCCGTAACCACATACTTCCTTTCTTCCCATCTCCGGACACCCTCCTACTTCACCATCTGTGAGTCACAGCTCCTCCTCAGTACAATCCCCACCACTGTCCATCCTCTTAGAAACGCATCACCTTCCTGCCCTTTCTAAAGCCTGGCTCCCAGAGGACACATTCCCCAGAAGTGTGGGCTGCTTTTGCTGCCACGGTCCTCACACCACGGGCCGGGCATGGGAGGTGCGTCTCTCTTGCTGTTCTTTACCACTGCCAGACCTTTCTCTTCCATGCCTCCCTAAGAATACTCGGCATTGAGTCATATTTCCTCAGATTATATTACCCATTAGCCCTCATCATTGCAGGCTGCAACAATGGGTCACGCTGTCATTTTTCCATGGTTTCAGTCCCTATTTAAATTCTTGGCACTTTAATATATACATAGATCATCCTTTCAACACCCTGGCTCAGTTTTAATGAACTCATCTCCAGTAGTCTTACTTTAGTGACCAAGAACCTACTTGAGCCCACAACTGTCATGATCAGTAAATGCAAACTCTCCATAAGCATCACACCTCACACTACTTCCTGACTACCTGCTCAAAGTTACCACCTCCCTATAATATCCTCACTCTGTACATCTTTTGCCTCCCCCCAGGACCTACCCTCCAAATCACTAATCTAACTATCTTTTTCTAAATAGACCTTAATTCTAGAGCACTTTTAGGTTCACACCCACACTGAGCAAAGGCACAGAGTTGCCATATATCCCTCCCCTCACACGTGCAGCCTCCCCCATACTCACCACCACCCCCCCCCCGAGTGGCACATTTGTTACAACTGAAGAACCTGCACTGACCATCACTATCACCCGAAGTCCATACTGTGTATTAGTGTTCACTCTTGGTGTTGTGCAGTCCATGGGTTTGGACAAACATATAATGACATGTATCTACCGTCACATATCATACAGAGTAGTTGCACTGCCCCTAAAACCCTCTGTGCTCCACATGTTCTTTCCTCCCTGCCCACTAACCCCTGGCAAACTGTTCTTTTTACTGTCCCCATAGTTTTATCTTTTCCAGAATGTCATATAGTTGAAATCATACAATATGTAACCTTTTCAGATTGGCTTCTTTTACTTAGTAATATGCATTTAAGTTTCTTCCATGTCTTTTTCATGGTTTGATAACTCATTTCTTTTAGCACTGAGTAATAGTCCATTGTCTGGATGTTCCACAGTTTGTTTATCCATTCACGTACCAAAGGACACCTTGGTTGCTTCTAAGTTTTGGCAATTATGAACAAAGCTGCTATAAGCATCCATGTGCAGATTTTTATGTGGACATATTTTCTTACTCCTCTGAGTAAATACCAAGGAACATGACTGTCGGGTCTTATATAAAAGTATGTTTAGTTTTATAAGAAATTGCCAACTTCAGGTTTAAAGTGGGTTTCTTGTAGACAACATATACTCAGGTCTTGTTTTTCTAGCCATCTTTCCACTTCCCTTCTCCCCTGGAAGTCCTGTCTCCATCCATACAGCTCAATTCCACGGACTCTCATTATAATCTCTGTCACGCACGTCTCAGTTCCTCTGCCCTTCTCTTGACTTGTTGTATTCATTGTCAAAAATACAATCATGGTACAATCTAATTCTCTACTTCCTCCATGCCAGCACCCAGGAAGGTGGATGTGGTGAAAGAACATCAACCATATTAGCTGGTTTCATTTTAAATTTCTCACCATGAACCTCTAATGGGCTCATATTATTCTCCAGCAATCATATCCTGCCTTACTAATCCAGTCACTCTTAAAATTCTCCTAAAAACTATTCAGACCTCTTCTCCTCAAACTTCTATCACTTCCTCCCAATTCTTACTCTCAGCTGATAATTCTTCTTCCAATTCACTGAAAAAAAAAAAAAAAAAACTGAAGCAGTAGAAAAAAAATGTCTAGAGCCCCACCACCAATGCTAGCATCCTCACTCACATAGTTGGCCATCCTCCCACTATAGATAAACCATATGCAATTCTATCTAAATCCATGACTAATCCAATCATCTATGATATGCTATTGAGCTACTGATTTCCAATTCAAGGATCAGCATAATTATCTACTGCAAAATTTCCATCAACATACAATATATTATGGTTTCTTTCATCAAGAGAAAGAAGGCAGGGAAGGTAGAAGGAAGGAGGGTGAAAGGGGGAAAAAGCTGTTCTTGACCCTACTTCTCCAATCAGCTACTTACCCATTTCTCCAACCTCCTTTGCAGTAAAGCACCTCAAAGGAGCTGTCTATAGAACTGGCTCCCACTCTGCCTCTTCCCCTTCTCTAATCCTCACTGGCCATGCCCTCTACTCTCCCAAATGTGCTCCCATCAAAGTGGCCAATGACCTCCAAGCTGCTGACATCCAATGGCCAATTGTCAGTCCTCCTATTTAGAAATAATGATACCATCAGCTCTATAGGGTAAGTGTGACCATTTAATGAAATACTAAAATGCTTAGACCACTTTTATTATAAACTGCTGTTGACTCATTTCTTAAACAAACTCAGTCTAAATGTCATAAGCAGAAACCTCCCAGGTTTACCGCATGCACACCTGTGGTGATTTATCTCCCTCAGTATTTCAGTTGGGGTTGTCAGTGAACACTCTTCTCCGTAACTGGGTCCCTGAAGGGAGGCGGCATGGGTGTGGGTGTGAGGCCCACACTCTTACGAATCTAATTTCTAAGGTCTCCACTGAGGAATGAGTGTTAATTATCCTGTATTGTGTGGGTGCCTCCACAGCATCAGTCTGAAAAATTAATTTAACTTTTGACCAATGAAGTAATAAGCTTCTCTCTCTTTTCTAATTTAAGTTTGACAGTAGCTTGGAAAATGTTTGAGTGTTGGGGTTCTTAACCAAAGTCAAGCAAATTAATAATTTCCTGAAATCGGTGTTGTCAAAACAAAAGCTTCAGTACTAAAAATTCAAAAATATCAACATATCATGTTAAATGGCTTTGGCTTGTCCTCTGTGGTGGAGCCACAGACTTATCTCAATAATGAATGAGTTCATGAAATTCATAGACAAAAAAAAAAAAAAAGAAGAGGAAATTCTGAACCACTTGAAAATCAAAGAATCTCTGTAAACATCTGCACTGAGCAGAGCACAAGACATAAATGCTAGAAGAATATCAAAAACTGTTCGACTGACCAGGCGGTGGCACAGTGGATAAAGTGTTGGACTGGGATGCGGAGGACCCAGGTTCAAGACCTCGAGGTCGCCAGCTTGAGCACGGGTTCATCGAGTGGGTTTGAGCAAAGCTCACCAGCTTGGACCCAAGGTCGCTTCAACTGCTGTAGTGCCCTGGTCAAGGCACATATGAAAAAGCAATCATTGAACAACTAAAGTGCCGCAACAAAAAAAAAAAAAATTGATGCTTCTCATCTCCCTTCCTGTCTGTCTGTCCCTATCTGTCCCTCTCTCTGACTGTCTCTGTAAAAAACAAAAAAACAAAAAACTGTTTGATACACTGCAAGTAACATTTGAATGGAGATTTGAAGGAGCTGAGAAAGTTGTCCACGTAGACACCTGGAAAGAGCATACCAAGCAAGCAGAAAGAATGCCCAGTACAAACTCCGGCTCAGAGTGGCTAGAGTAGAGTGAGGGAGGAATAGAACCACAGGAAATGGAGAGACTAGATAATATGTGTTCTTGGGGGATAGTATCATGACTCTGTTTTTAGTCTGAGTGGATGGGGAACCACAGAAGAGTGAGAGAAGAGCAGTGCCATGATCTAACTATGTTTTCCAGTGTCCTTTTAACTGATGTATGGAGAATACATTATAGAGGCCCAGGCCAGAATTAAGGAGACTAATTAGAAATCTCTTGGATTAGTCCAAGTAAAAGATGACAATGGTTTAGACCAAGGCAAAAAGAGCAGAATTGGTAAAATATACATAAACATAAAATTATATACAGTGGTACCTTGAGATACAAATTTAATTCGTTCTGTAACTGAGCTCGTAAGTCAGTCAATTCGTATATCAAACAAATTTCTCCCATTTAAAATAACTGAAATAGATTTAATCCGTTCCAGCCCTGTGAAACATCCCCAAACCATCCTAAATTATGAAAAAGACATGTTTTTAATTAAGAAACACACATGTATACTTTACCAATGCATAACAAAACATATGAAATAAAAGAAAAAAGTGTTATTTAGTACTGTATTTTTACCTTGGAGACAGATGAGTGTGGCTAATGGAGGTGAATGGCGGAGGAGGAGGGAGAGAGGAAGGGATGCAGGCACTGTAGACATGTAAACTAAAACTGCACTTTCTTTACTTTAAACAAAACTAAAACTGCACTTTCTTTACTTAAAATGAAACCACAAAAACTTAATTGTAAAAAAATGCACTTTCTTAACTTTAAATTTAACCTGAGCTTAACATTACGTATTTTTCATTTAATCATCACCTGTTATTTCCTTTTTGGCTGCACTTTCAGCACTTTCACTTGCAGGACTTTTGAATAAAAATCTATCCAAAGAGGTTTGCTTTTGCCTGCCTTTTAAAATGTTATGGAAATGTGACAAACAAATGTCATTAAAAAGTGCTGAAGCACTACCAGTTGAAACTTTTTCTGGGTGTTTCTTTTCAATGAAACTTGAAAGCTTCTCCCACATTGCCAGCATGTCTTTAATTTCACTTGTAGAAATCACTTCCTCCAACTCTACCTCCTCCTCACTACTAATCTCTTGCAGAAGCTCCGTATGTTGCATCATCTGTAGCTCCTTCAACTCCTCAGTTGAGAGTTCCTCCTCATGTTCCTGGACGAGCTCGTTTACATCACCCTCATCTACCTCCAGATCCATCAACTTTCCAAGGCATACAATCTCCTCCAACGTTTCTATCTCGGTCTCGGTCTCTGGTTCGAATCCTTTGAAGTCCCTGTCTGCAACAACATCAGGCCCTAACTTTTTCCATGCCGAGTTCAAGGTTCTTCTTATAAACTCTTGCCATGCCAAGTCAATAATGCATAAACATATCACAATGTTGTAGTCATCTTTCCAAAACTCTCGAAGGGTTAGAATTGTATTCTCAGTCACCTCAAAGCAATGGTGGAACAAGTGCTTTGTGTAAAGCTTTTTAAAGTTGTGAATGACCTGCTGATCCATAGGATGCAAGATTGAAGTTGTGTTGGGTGGGAGGTAGAGGACTTTCATAAATTTGAACTTATCGAGAATGTCATCTTCAAGACCAGGTAGGTGGGCTGGAGCATTTTCAAGGATTAGTAATGCTTTCATCGGGAGTTTATTTTCTTGAAGATACTTCTTCACTGCAGGACCAAAGACGAGATTTACCCATTCAATAAAAAACTGCTGGCCCTGGCCAGTTGGCTCAGTGGTAGAGCATCAGCCTGGCGTGCAGGAGTCTTGGGTTTGATTCCCGGCCAGCGCACACAGGAGAAGCGCCCATCTGCTTCTCCACCCCTCCCCCTCTCCTTCCTCTCTGTCTCTCTCTTCCCCTCCCACAGCCAAGGCTCCATTTGAGCAAAGTTGGCCCAGGCACAGATGATGGCTCTGTGGCCTCTGCCTCAGGTGCTAGAATGGCTCTGGTTGCAACAGAGCAATGCCCCAGATGGGCGGAGCATCGCCCCCTGGTGGGCATGCCGGGTGGATCCTGGTTGGGCGCATGCGGGAGTCTGTCTGACTGCCTCCGTTTCCAACTTCAGAAAAATAAAAAATTAAATTAAATTTAAAAAAAAACTTCTACGTAACCCATGCCCTAGCATTGGCGCACCACATAACCTGCAGTTTTTTTAAAAAATCTTGTGTTTTAAAGGCTCGAGGATTTTCAGAATGATACACTAGCAGTGGCTTTACTTTACAGTCACCGCTAGCATTTGCACACAATGCAAGGGTCAGACGGTCCTTCATGCGTTTATGGCCTGGCAGCTTCTTCTCTTCTGCGGTGATGAAAGTCCTCCGGGGCATTTTTTTCCAAAACAATCCTGTTTCGTCACAGTTGAATACTTGTTGGGGGATGTAGCCTTCTTTAGCAATCAGTGCAGCAAAACGTGTGATGTACTTCTCAGCTGCCTTAATGTCAGCACTCGCAGCTTTACCATGCCTCACCATCAAGTGGATGCCAGATCTCTTCCTGAAATTTTCTTTTTTTTTTTTTAATAAATTTTTATTAATGGTAATGGGATGACATTAATAAATCAGGGTACATATATTCAAAGAAAACATGTCTAGGTTATTTTGTCATTAAATTATGTTGCATACCCCTCGCCCAAAGTCAGATTGTCCTCCGCCACCCTCTATCTAGTTCTCTGTGCCCCTCCCCCTCCCCCTAACTCTCTCCCTCCCTCCCTCCCATGACCTCTCTCCCCCCACCCCTGGTAACCACCACACTCTTGTCCATGTCTCTTAGTCTCGTTTTTATGTTCCACCAATGTATGGAATCATGTAGTTCTTGTTTTTTTCTGATTTACTTATTTCACTCCGTATAATGTTATCAAGATCCCACCATTTTGCTATAAATGATCTGATGTCATCATTTCTTATGGCTAAGTAGTATTCCATAGTGTATATGTGCCACATCTTCTTTATCCAGTCTTCTATTGAAGGGCTTTTTGGTTGTTTCCATGTCTTGGCCACTGTGAACAGTGCTGCAATGAACATGGGACTACATGTGTCTTCACGTATCAATGTTTCTGAGGTTTTGGGGTATATACCCAGTAGAGGGATTGCTGGGTCATAAGGTAGTTCTATTCTCAGTTTTTTGAGGAACCACCATACTTTCCTCCATAATGGTTGTACTACTTTACAGTCCCACCAACAGTGGATGAGAGTTCCCTTTTCTCCGCAGCCTCTCCAACATTTGCTATTACCCGTCTTGTTGATAATAGCTAATCTAACAGGGGTGAGGTGGTATCTCATTGTAGTTTTGATTTGCATTTCTGAAATTTTCAAACCAGCCGTGACTTGCCTTAAACATATCTTCTGCTGCCTCTTTTGAGGTTGATGGTTCTTTCTTCTTCAAGTTGCCGTAAATAATATGTGCCTTTTTGCATATTACAGTCTCTGTCACTGTATCTACTGCCAGCTCTTTCTCTTTCACCCACACCAGCAGAAGCTTCTCCATTTCTTCATGGATATTTGTCTTTAATTGGGACAGAATTGTAGTTTTTCTTCTCTGGATTTGCGCTTTTGATGGCATCCTTTTGTTTAAGGATGGTACAAATTGTAGATGAATTGCGGTCGTATAGCCTTGCCAGTTCAATCACTCATATACCATGCTCATGTTTTTCTATTATTTCTTGCTTTACTTCTATTAACATTGTTCTCTTCTTCTTCTCACCACTGTCCTTTGCACTCATTTTCTTTGGCCCCATGATAGCACACAAAAATAGTTAGTAAAAAATGATGCAAGAATGAGTACAGCGCACAAGATTCTACTTGATTCTGTGGGTAAAACATGAGAAAGAACGAGATGCTGGTGTTGTGCTGCAGATACTGGACCTGTGCACCAATACGCCAACTAGCGGCAGCTTCCCGAATCACGACTCGTATCTCGGAATTTTGCTTGGATCTCAAACAAAAATACGGACCGAGTCACAGCTCATATCTTAAAAAAAAAAAAAAAAATTTGTATGTTGGTCTGTTCGTATCTCAAGGTACCACTGTATATGTAATCTGACCTCTTTTCAATATATAAATATTTGGATGGTAGAGCAGGCAGGATCTGCTACTGAATTACATGTTGGAATGAGAGGAAGAGAAGTATAAAAAATAAATCCAATTATTTTGGGTCCTGAACAACTGAAATAGTGGAAAAGACTAAGCAAGTGGAAAAGAATAGATGCAGAGTGAGTGTGGTCAAGTTTGAAATGCCTATTTAGCATCTACGTGGAAATAGCAAGATGGCAATTGGATATATGAATTGAGTTCAGGGGAGACTGCTGGACTAAAGATAAATTTTGAAGTCATCAGCATATGGATGGTATCTTATGGTCTTAGATAAGATCACTAAGGCAATGAGTATAAATAAATAAAGAGAATTCAAAACGCTAGGCATACTTTTGGGCATTCCAAAATTAAGACATCAGGGATATAAAAATGAATCAAAAATAAATGCCAAAAGAAGTCACCCTGGATAAAGAACAGAACAGCCTGTTATGCTAGAGGCCAGGTACGGAATTTGTATCAAGGAGGAGGAAGCGATCAGCTATGTTAAAGCACTTGATAGACCATGTAAGATGAGGACTGCAAACCAACCACTGGATTTAGCAACACTTGTGACATTGGTAAGTTCAGTCTCAGTGGAGGCAGTGTATAGGTGTGAAAGCCTTAGTAAGTGGGATATGAAACAGTACATGGAGAGTAACTGGAAATACTGTGTGTAAACAGCTCAACTGAGGAGCTTTGCTATAAAATGCAACAGAAAATTAGAGTAGTGATTGCAGAGGGAAGTGGGGTCAAGAGAAATTCCACTTTAAGACAAGAGGATAGCACGTGCTTGTATACGGAGCTAGTAGGGAAAGAAGAAACTGGTGATGCAGGAGAGAGAAGATGACTGCAGGAGCCGCCTTCTTGAGTAGGCATAATGGTGATATCCATGTGGAGGAGCTGACCTTAGACAGGAGCGGTGGCAGTTCACCCACAGTAAGAAAAGGGAAACAGCTGTGAACGCAGATGCATGAAGGTAGAGCAGATGATGGTGTGAGCAGGTAGCACTTCCCTTCTGATGACTTCTGTTTTCCAAGTAAATAGGAAACTAGATCCTTGTTTGAGACTTAGGCGAGGAAGGAGGTGTTAGAAGACTGAGGAAAGAGAAAGGTATGCCATGCTTGTATAAATTAAACTTTATCATAGATATGCATGTATAGGAAAAAATATTGCATATGTAGGATTTGGTTTCAGGCACACATTAGACATCTTGGAATGTATCCCCTATAAATAACAGGGGACTATACAAGGAAAAGTTGGTTGAGCCTATTAATTTAACTCTTCTATGTCTTTGTTTCCTCCTTTTTGAGTTGGAAATGCTGCCAGTCCTTCTATCATGAGGTTTTTACAAGGTTGAGTGAGATGATGCAGGCAGAACATCTGTCACCCATTGGGACTGGCAGACTTCAGACTGTAGAAATATTATTTTTAAAAGGGAACCTGTGAAGTCTTGGGTGTGTGTCACAACTAAAGTTGAGGAGTGTGGCTTGGAAGGCTTCCCGAGCTCAGGGATAACCAGGGAATCATAATCATCATAATTCCTCAGTATGCTGTGATAAGCCTGGCCCGACCCTGCCGCTATCCATGTCCATGTCACTTCCACTTCCAGGCAGACAAGGGTTCCCTCTGTCTCTTCCAGCCATCTACAGACAGCAGGCTTGCTGTCTTCCAGCCTGAGTGGCTAATGCAGATGGTAAAAGCTAACTACTTTCTCTGGTGTGTCTCCGTACTATGACCAGGCTAGCTGAACAAGCCTAGGAAAGTGAAAGTCTCTAATAAAATGGTGCCTTGTGTTCTCAACTGCGCTGAACTCAGGAGTGTGCGCAGTACCAGCTCTAGAGCAGTAGAGTCAGGCTTGCTCCTAGCATAAGGACATTGGGCCAAAGCCTGGGTCAAGCTCTTTCCACTGCTTTTCTGTGTCCATCCATGCATTCAGCTCTAGGCAGGAGTTTCCACCAAACGAAGAGGTCTTGTCCAATTAAAAGGGAAGTCTGTGTCTTACCACGAACAGGTAATAATATTCAGAGACTCCTTGTTCTTGAGAAAGTGACATTAAGGTTTGTGGAGTAGGGGCTGGAAAGTCAGGGAAAATGAGTTGCAGCAGAACTGCCAGAGCTGAATGGGTCCATGCGATGGGCAACCCCTCTTGTCCATTTCTTTGAGCTTCCTACCCCTGGCTTGTCAGGGCTCTCAGGTTATCTTAGCTGGGACAAGCCCAAGCAGGTTGTACTCACTCAGCATTGCTCTTATGCAATCCTCAGAGTGGATCCTAGCCTTCTGCCCCCCACACTACCCTGTGACCACATCTGCCTTGTTCACTGCCAACTCTTCATTACTTAATACACCCAAGCATCCCCAAACTACAGCCTGCAGGCCGCATGCAGCCCCCTGAGGCCATTTATCTGGTCCCCGCTGCATTTCCGGAAGGGGCACCTCTTTCATTGGTGGTCAGTGAGAGGAGCACTGTACGTGGCGGTCCTCCAATGGTCTGAGGGAAAGTGAACTGGCCCCCTATGTAAAAAGTTTGGGGACCCCTGCGAGTAGGCTCTCAATAATGAAGGGGAAAAAAGGAAGGGAGGGAGGATGGGAGGAAAGAACACAGCCTGAAGCTCTTCATAATACTACCAGCTAGCTCTCTGGCTTGTGTGCCAAAAACTAGAACACTCCAAGTACCTTTCCTGAATTTCTTTCCAATGACCATCCGCCTGAACTGGGCAGTCATTTCTCTATCCCGCATTTCCTGTCTTCTCCCTAAATTACACACACATAAAGGGAGGCCACCGTTATCTGAAAACATTTTCTTGATCCATTGCCTTTTCCTAGCTAATGAACATTTACTTACCTCTTTCTCTGACACAAAGAGACGTGACACAACAGCGCTGGGAGGAGACAAGAATCATTAATTCAGGAAAGCGGCTGAGCTCCTGCAGTTTGCCCGGCTCCCGCCCTGCTGAGGAATCGGGCTCTGGGAAGTAAAACTGCACTACTGTTCATCAGCAATACTTTACCAGGAGAGGCTGCTGACTGGTTAGCACTGAAAGTGATGTTTGTCTCTTGTGTCCTTTCTGACTAGACTCTGAATAGACTCATTCCAAGTAAGAAAACAACAAGGAAGCCTCTAGGGGAGAATATTTAGGGAGGGGCGCGGGGAATGGTGGGAAGAGGGTGACATGAAACATTCTCTGTCCAGCATTTTGGATCACTATCTGGACTGAAGCAGTCTGTCTGGGGGAGAGACAAGTGGCATGTCACTAGGAAAGGAAGCCAGCCTCCCGGAGAAAATGCTGAAAGGATGCCTAGGGCAGAGAAGTGAGAACTCCAGAGGCAACCTATTTAAAACGCAGAACAAAAAAAAAAGTCAAGATCTAAAATTGTTTAGTAACAGGCAAGTAATTTAAGGAGCCATGATTTGCCACACAAAAGAATTTGTGGTAAGAGAGAATCCTGTTAGAGATAAATTACATTTGCTTTTTAAATTTATAATTTAAAAACAAGTGTTCCAGCAAACAGGAAGTGTGCCTGTGTGCACCCTTTCCAGCTGAGTGCAGCAGTGGTGCCTTCCCAGTAAGCCTCCGGGGTGGTGCGGAGCCGCTGCCGGCCCAGACTGGTGGGAAGAGTGAGTGGTAGTGCTGCCAGCCTCAGAAGCCCGCCTCCTTATCACTCCTCCTTCAGAGCTGGGCGCAAAGAGCTGCTGCTGTGACAGAGACAGGATGGGCTTTGGCAAGCATCAGAACCACTTAGTGAACCAGGTTAAAAGGCAGATTCCTGGGCCTCATCCCCAGGAGTTCTGACTCGATATGTCTGCAACAGGGCCCAGTGTCTGATTATTTAGTCACCCAGGGTGACTCTGGTGCAGGTGGCTCAAGCACACCTGGACAAACCCTAGCTAGAGAAGATGTCCTCTAGGTCGTTGTGTCAAAGAAACTGCCCTGCCTTCTGGACCCAGCACAGCCCTAGTTCTAACACTCTCCATAAGCTCCTACTTGGTGGACAGTGGCTGACCGACACTGCTGTGCTGGGCAAGCCCTCTGTGGGCTCGGTGTGCGCACCCCTGATTTCTCTTTATTCTGTTAGAATGATTACAGGAAGTTATCTATGCAATGCAAGGATTTTGTGGTGGGCGTGCTGGACCTATGCCGAGACACAGAAGAGGTGGAAGCGATTTTAAATGGTGATGTGAACTTTCAAGTCTGGTCCGACCACCACCGTCCAAGTCTGAGCCGGATCAAACTCGCCATTAAATACGAAGTCAAGAAGGTAAGCTGCCCCACCTGTCCTGGCCTCCCCTGCAAGGCTGCTGGCCTAGCTTTATGCTCATGCGTGCTTTATCTTCCCGCAAGGTAAAAGCAACACCAGCCATTACCCAACTTCTCTCTAGACAGGGAGCTGCTCAGAGTCCTCTCACCAACCCCCTCCCCTTTACCCCAGCCTACCAGGAGAGAGAAATTATGATAGCCATTTCACCAACAGGCTGTGAGCTTTGAGAACAAAAGAGAGGACTTTCAGCCTCCAAATCACTGACAGGGACAATGTCACAGTGAGTGTTCCCATCAGCAAGCAGGCCAGTTCACAAGTTTTCATAAGAAACATATTACTCAGGTTTTTCAATAGCGTGTATTGTGCTTTCTCTGTGTGCCTGGGGACTCTGTAGAAAATGTCTATGGGATCCATGGTTCTGGGGGGCTAAGAGGAATCTCACTCCCCAGGCTATGAAAGTCCCCAGTACAAAGCTCCAGTCGACTTCCACAGAGCAAGGTTGACCGACCTCCTTCATCAACCTGAAGATGTGTTTCGTAGCCACTGGCACACAGTAGCCCTCAGACCCACTGTGGCTAGAGAGGTCCTAGGAAGCAGAACACAACCATGGTTCCAGTTTAGATGTGCTCTGGAGTCTTCAGAATCTGCTCTTACGTTAGATGACGTCATGCATCCTCAGGGACACTGCAGAGCTCAAAAGATCAAAGGTCCAAAGCCATGTTATGTATCAATGTGCTTTTCACACAGCAGGCTAGCTGCTAGTCTTCCAGGGGTCCCCCAGCTTCTTCACAGGTTCAACACTGGGAAGATAGATCTTCAGTGCCCCCAAAGCAGTCTCTGGGCATTTCTCTTCTAGTCTGATTGTCTTAATTTGTGTGGAGTAAACCCATCCTTCAACAAAACACATATATCTGTGGAATTCATCTAGAGATAGCTTCTAAGTTTGATAAAAACTTCCTGCCCTTTTACTTTTAATAATAATCAAAAATTCTACGAAAAACAGCCCTTTCTTTTAAGACTGAGTCCCAAATCTAAAGTGGATAAATCATGGAAAGGGCTGTTTGGGCAAATATTCCAAGTGATGGGAGGGGAGGAGTCAGGCTACAGTGTGAAACACAATACTATTTTTTTTTTTTTAGCTCAAGGAAGCTAATTTTTTAGCCTGAGGCTTTTCATCAAAGCCCCACAATCCCTTCCTGAAGTTGCTGACATATTCATGGCCTTGAAGTTCAAACAAGCCTGCTGTGGAGACTGGGAAGGGTAAAGATGAGCCTGAGCTTCCAGAACCACGAGCATGACCTTCCCTCACCGAGCCAGAGCACCCCTACCTCCAGCACAGGGTGAGAGGTGAAGATGGCTCTGAAAACCCAAAGAACAGAAGCTTAGCACTTGCAGACTCACATGCACAGGTGTGGCCATTCAGGAGCAGTTACAACAGCCCAGGAGATGCACACATTCACTATTTTTCTGTAACATAAACCCAAGTACCTTAGCAAAACTGTCACTGAAGGTAGATCAGTCAGCTAGTTCAGAAGTCTTTTTTTGTCAACTACTAAGTACAAAACAGCCAAAGTGATGAGCAAGAAGAAAAAGTGAAATGCTCCAAGCACATGATGCTCCAGTCGGAATAAAAAGGCTTTAAGGGGGCAATCATTGACAGTAGTAGTATCTGCTAATTAGGGGGTCATAAATGTCTCAGAAATCCCCATCATGAATGTCAAGTTTCTGCTGCCATCCATAGGTGGGCCAGCGAGGAATGAGCTGCATGAAATGCCAGCCTTGCACACTTGAAGACCCCCAGTGGGGAGATTCTCGCAAACACATGTCATCAGGCGATGGCAGGCAGGCTCACCATTTTCACTGACATTTATTCTATTATGATTTACCAGTGAAAATATCTAATATTAAAAAGATTTAATATCATAATGAGATTCAGTTTTGATTTATGAACTTTAGCATGCTTGCCTGGACACAATCTAATCCTGAGTCTTTTGAGTTATGAAATGACTAGCGCCAAGGCCTATTTACAAATACACGGCCTTTTATACCAGATATCTAGTCTTAAGGCTAAAATATACAACCTCAAAAAATTCCTATGGCTCTGCCCACGTGATATCAAAGCAAACCTTAAATTCAATGATTAAAGCTAACTAGCTGTTCTTGGCAGTTTCATGAGCTGCTAACAGGTATTACCATAAGAAAGCTTACATATTCAAATAAATAAAGTAGATTTAATTGCTTAAAAACATTATAGAGGCTTTAAAATGCACTGCTACTCTAAAAGAAGGGAACAATATGTATTATGTTATCACAGAGCTCTATTTCTTACAAAGCATCTGATGAAACTAGTTGTCCATATAACAGTCTCGAAAACTCGAGCACAGAATATCAACTCTGAATAAATGTTTAGAAGACTTCTAGACCCACCAACCAGGAGGACCCAACAGTCTCTGAATCTGTTTAGGTTTGGCTGGGCCCAGGCTGCACCTGTAAAGGGAACCCAGTGTCTGGCACGTGGTTACCGCTGAGTGACCAGCCACAAAGACCCAGGCGCAATCCTCGCTGCTCTGTCCAACCAGTCTGAGGACACACCTGGGCCTTCATGGTCACCCCTCCCTCTCTGCCCTTTACTGCTTTGTCTCTAGGCTACAGGGCTGACCCCCCCCACACACACACACACACACGTCATCTCTTCCTTCTTCCTGACTCCAAGTCTGTCTTAATGAGGACCTGGTGAATCTCCTAGTTCCTCGAAGAATTTTGTAGGCATGAGTCCTCCAGGCTCAACTACCAAAGAAGTGCAGGACAAAGAGACCCAGAAGGTCCTGTTTTGCACAATGAGGGACTTAACTCTACCTTTAAAGGAGATGCAGGCCTCTTTGGACATAACTAAGCAAAGGTCTGATACAAAAAAGAAAAGAAAAACATATTGTAGATATCTTTGTCCACAATTATGTTACTCCTACTGCAGAAAGCACATCTCTCTCAGTCAGCATCACCAGTGAGGGTCGTTACTTCCATCTGACTAGTTCTTTTAGCCACCACCTATGAGCTCCACAGACACCGATTAGCCTGCTGAGGCTCCTGAGCAGAATAAGACACAGTTTTGCCCTTTAAGAGCCATCAGAGCAGCAGGTATGCTGCAACTACAGCAGCAGTAGCCTCTGCTCTTCACTAGCTAAGCAAAGTAGAGTTCATAGCAGTTAGCTCTTTTGGACTTCCAGGTGGCCCCGGTTCTAGCATCTTGGCATGTGGCTTGATTTGGGGAATCTAATCATGGTGCCAGCCATCTTTCTTTCTAGCAGATGAGACTCCTCACTTTCCTCAAAAACCTGCCCCTCGCCTGACCTGTGGTGGCGCAGTGGATAAAGCGTCAACCTGGAAATGTTGAAGGTTGCCGGTTCGAAACCCTGGGCTTGCCTGGTCAAGGCACATATGGGAGTTGATGCTTCCTGCTCCTCCCCCCTTCTCTCTCTCTCTCTCTTTCTCTCTCTCTCTCTCTCTCTCTCTCTCTCTCTCTCTCTCTCTCTCTCCTCTCTATAATGAATACATAAAATCTTAAAAAAAAAAAAAAAAACCCTGCTCCTCTCCACCAAGCCTTCCATCTCTAGGAGTTCAGAGGTGCCATTTCCTGACTCTGCCAAGCTCCTGGTGATTCCTGGCTCAGAAAGCTAGACTCACAGGAAATAAAAGCCTTGGGACAGGACCATGGGAGGGGCGAGGACTTCAGGGAGAAACCCTCACTAGCCCTACTCAGTACCACAGTTCCCTTTCTTCATACTGTCGTATTAAGAAAATAATAGCCCCTATGAATTCCACTCATTTACTCACTCATCATTTAACATTCACTGCTGTCTACTGCCCCCTCCCCTCTGTGTGCTGAGCACGGGGAAGACTGAGTAGACCAAGACCCAGCCTTTGCCCTTGAGGGGTTCATGTAGCAACCAGAACAGAGATGTTTGAACAAAGGGTTACAATCCTATCCTACCAAAGCAAACAGGAATGGGAAGGGGACCAAATGAAGGCCAGATGAAGCACTGACCAGCTCAGTCTGGACCTCAGGAAATGTTTCTCAGAAAGGAAACCCCTTGAGACAGGCCAGAAAGGATGAGAGGTGCGGGCAAGACGGCACCCGAGGCATAGAGAGCTGAGGAAGGACAACTCAGGCAGAGAGAGTGACAGTTAAAAAGTCACAGACGCCTGAAGGGTGGCATGTGTATGGAACATGTTTAGAGGGGATGTTCCCCTGTCGCTGTGTCACCACGGGAAATAAACCAGATCCTTGAGGGCATTCCATACTATGCATAGACATGTGGCCTTTATCCTGCCAGTGGTATCCAACAGAAGTTTGTTATGATGGAAATCTTCTATTTTTCACTTTCTAATATGGTAGCCACTAACCTCATATGGCTAATTAGCACTTGAGATAGGCTAACGTAATTATGAACCTGAATTCTTAATACGTTTAAGTTAATTTAAATTTAATAGCCACATGTGTCCAGTGGTGACCTAAGTGAACAGTATAGCTGTATATGCTCATTCACACATTCAACAAGTATTCACTGAGTGGCTACAAAGTGTGCTATGCTAATTACTGGGGACATGGTGGTGAATAAAAATGGCATGATATCAGCCACAACAGTAATCAAAGCATCACACTAATAGATTATAACACCGCAACTGAAGTAAGCATTATAAAAGGGGAAAAAATCATATTATAACTCCCAAAAGCAGATGTGACCTGATCAAGGAGGTCAATGAAGGTTCCTCTGAAGAACTCATGCTTGCTCTAAGAAAAATTAACCAGAGATGGGGAGGACATTTCTGGAAGAAAAAAAAGAAAAGAAAAAAGATGTTCAAAGCATGTTCAAAGGCACTGTGGTGAGAGGAAACACGGCACCTAAGAGGAACTTAAAGAAGGTTAATGTGTCTGGATTAGAAGACATGAAGAGTAGGGTGTGGGGAGAGGTCTAAAGAGCAGACAGGGACCAAACCATGCAGGGGCTTTTAGACCTGATAAAGGATTTTGGTTTTGTTCTTTTAAGATTAGGAAGCCATTGGAGGACTTTAGTCAGAATGGTTGTAAAGATCAAGATAGAAAGGGAGAGAGCTGATCCCTCTGATAAAGCTGGAGGGTGACAGGGGTGGGTACAGATGCAGCACATTTGCTGGGCAAAGGGACAGGATATTAATCAAGATAGTCAAAGTCATGCTGCATTGACAAGCACAACCAAAGTTGTGTGGCTTTTAATGAATGGAGGTTTATGTAGGGCTCATCCTATTGCCATCTAGGAATAGAATTCCCTGAGGAACCAAAGGTGACAGAATAGTCACCACCTCAAATGCCTCCGCCCTGCCACAGGGAAGTCCAGCCCTGGGTAGGCTCACATCAGCAATGAAATGCTGTCACCTAGTCACATCATTCACCCTACCACAAGAAGGGCCAGGAAGTACAACCCTGCTATATGTTTGGAGGGAGAGAAAAATAGAGTTATTTGGCAAATAGCACTAATGATTATCAAAAGGAGGAAAGTTGAGGGAATTCATATTAATAGCCTTAACTCCTCTGTAAGTAGGGAGCAGTATCATTCCCTAAAGTAGAAGACAGACTAAAAAAAGTAAAAAAAAAAAAGTTCAGAAAAAATTTTGTGGGAATTGGGAGAAGAGAGTGCTGAAGAGATAGATCCAAAAGCCCAGCTAAGACAAGATTATAAATTCTTTGGCAGCAGCCTGTGTTCTTAATAAAAACAGAAAATGTCTACAAAAAATGGTTAACACACCATGTCCATGTCCTCCATGAACCTCTATTCTCTCTCTCAGCTTCATTTCAAAATTCTTTCATAGACATGAGACGCAGAGGTGCACAAGATGTGCCCACAAGGCACAGCACCCAGAAGGTTGCCCTCAGAGAAGAAAGCCAAGGAGGGAGGGGCAGCTTAGAGGGGAGGGGCATGGGGCCAAGTCCACTCTCCACTCACACTGCCACTCTGACTAAAATTGCCCAGGGCCTCTAACCCCAGCATTAGTCCCTTGGCTTCTTTCTTCCAAAAATCACCATCTTCTGCACATTTTAGAGTCATGCTGCAAATGGGTCAATTTTCTAACTGATCAAAACTCCCAAGAGAAGAAAACATTGGGTAACGATGCAGAGTTAGGACCAGGAGCCTGCCTGCTCAGGCAGGTTCTCCACTTACTAGACCTGTGTCTTTAAGTAAGTTAGTTGATCCACCAGCCTGCAGGGGTCTCCAGGTAGGACAGACACTGCTCCAACCCTAACGGTGCCTCCTGGCTTAGGAGACAATGAGGCCCAGCAGGAGTTGCAGGACTGGCTGAAAGTCCTCGCCTTGGTGCAGAGACGCTAGAGAGACAGCAGATGACCTCTGCTGGGTTTCGTTTCATTCCCTCCATCTGCACAGGGCCAGTGAGCAAAGGGGACCTGGGGAAACCAGGATTTCTAGAGGACACTGGAGAGGTCAGTCAGAAGCGCACATGCCCTGAGCAGACACTCCCCCACTGCGTTTTCCTGCTCAGGCATCGTTCCAGCAGATGCTCAGAGTTAAGAAGAGCAGAGTTGTCAGAAACACAGTCTGTGGTCAGGCATGACCCCAAACCGCGCCGCAGGATGCCTGTGGGCTGCCAAACACTGCTTGAATCCACTGGTGCCAAGAGTATCCATCAGCCTCCTCTCTAGGATTCCTCTCAGCACTTCTGTGACCCTCGTCTGGCCACATGGCACAAAAATGATCAATGTCCATTAATCTCCTGGCTCAGAGGCGCTGTCTTTCACATAGAAAAAGAAGTTTTGCTTTTTCAAGTAATAAATCTTAAGAAGGACTAATTCAGGTATATACATATCACTTTACTGCCTGGAAAACTATCAGGAGAAGAAAATAGAACCTGTTGGGCAATAATACAATGTAGGAACCTGACTGCACATGTTCAAAGCCCAGTCCTTTATTTGTTCCACTAGATATAGATGAGGTATTTCTCTCTGAGCCCCAGTTTTCTTATCTAATGGGGATAGTAGTACCTAAGAACAATAGTTAATATTTGTTAACACACAATGTAGCTAGAACACGGTAAGTTCATAATAAATGTTACCTAATAAAAGCTGTTTGTCATGTTGACTTTAAGCAGAATTACCCTTAAGACTACACCAGGTTTTTCAACCTCAGCACAATTGGCAACTGGGGCCAGATAGTTTTTGTTGTGGGCACTGTCCTGTGCATTACAGCAGTGGTCCCCAACCCCCGGGCCGCGGACCGGTACCAGTCCGTGGGCCATTTGGTACCGGTTCGCAGAGAAAGAATAAATAACTTACATTATTTTTGTTTTATTTATATTTAAGTCTGAACAATGTTTTATTTTTTTAAATGACCAGATTCCCTCTGTTACATCCGTCTAAGACTCACTCTTGATGCTTGTCTCGGTCATGTGATACATTTATCCGTCCCACCCTAAAGGCCAGTCCGTGAAAATATTTTCTGACATTAAACCAGTCTGTGGCCCAAAAGAGGTTGGGGACCACTGCATGACAGGATAGTTAGCAATTTCCTTAGCCTCTACCCACTAGCTGTCAGTAAGTAGCACACAACCCCCCCCCCCCCAAGTGTGTCAACCAAAAATGTGTCTGGACACCATCTCTAATGTCCCTGGGGTAGAGGTAAGGACAGTAGCATGCCCTGCTGAGAGTCTCTAGGATAGTTTTCAGGATCTGAGGCCATAACCTCTTCACTGTATACCCCTGGGGACAAAGACTGCGGTTCTCCAAGGATGCCCTGCAACTCTTTATACCAAATGAATGGTTAGATCAAACTCAAACTTCTGTATCTCTCTAGGACAAACTAGATTCTCAAAATTAGCTACACAATGAAACCATCTGGGGTTTTATAAAAAACACCAATGCTGGTAGCCCAGCCCAGAGTTTCTAATCCATTTCTTCTGAGTGGGAGCCTGGGGACTGTGCTTTTCCAAGGCTCTCTGATGAGTCTAGTTATTGTAAAGACTGAGCTCCTAGAAGGTGGGATCTCTCCTCATTCATCTTGGTCTCTGAACACAGAGCGGGCTGGGTGTTAAGTAAATGAATAGATGGTATAAAGTGAGAAGCCGCAGACTTTTTTTTTTTTTTTTTTTTTTTTTTGTATTTTTCTGAAGCTGGAAACAGGACTCCCGCATGCGCCTGACCGGGATCCACCCGGCACACCCACCAGGGGGCGACACTCTGCCCACCAGGGGGCGATGCTCTGCCCCTCCGGGGCGTTGCTCTGTCGCGACCAGAGCCACTCTAGCGCCTGGGGCAGAGGCCAAGGAGCCATCCCCAGCGCCTGGGCCATCTTTGCTCCAATGGAGCCTCGCTGCAGGAGGGGAAGAGAGAGACAGAGAGGAAGGAGAGGGGGAGGGGTGGAGAAACAGATGGGCGCTTCTCCTGTGTGCCCTGGCCGGGAATCGAACCTGGGACTTCTGCATGCCAGGCCGACGCTCTACCACTGAGCCAACCGGCCAGGGCCTGAGAAGCCACAGACTTTAATGCTTCTCCAAATAGCTGTAATTCCCTTGTGATTAGAAATCAATCATCAGACTTTTAAATGATGTTCCAGGCTGGCTTCAGAGCATGGGGTCATCATCTCTACTCCCTCCATTGCTGACCTGGCTCCCTGCTGGGTTGTTAATTCTGGAAAAGAGCTCTAAGCATCCAGAGCACCTTTAACACTGGTTCTGGCACAGCAGTTTCAGGGATGGAGCAGAGAGGTGGGTGGCGCCCAGGTGGCTCTGCACTACTAGAGAGAGGCTATGGGTCCTTGTCCTAGGAGGGGAGATTGGGTCACTTGAGTGCTCCCCAGTGGGTCATAGGAGGCTCCCGCACTCATTAGCCTGAGTGGCCAGCCCCCACCCTGCCTCGCTCAGCTTTAAGGGAGAAAAGCAGAGCACCTCATGCCTCCTCTCCCCCTTTCCCTCATGCCTGCTGCTGTGAGGCACCTGATGCAACTCTCTCTAAAGAGCAGATACTATGGCACATCTGCAAAAAAAGATTTCACACCCTCAACGTACAGGCTGGCACAATAGGGCAGAAAACTATTGCCATTTTATTATTGTCCTGCCTTTTGCTCAGTTCTTTCAACATAAAATATTTGCATGAATGGATAATCCTTTAGATCAGGGGTCCCCAAACTTTTTACACAGGGGGCCAGTTCACTGTCCCTCAGACCATTGGAGGGCCGGACTATAAAAAAAACTATGAACAAATCCCTATGCACACTGCACATATCTTATTTTAAAGTAAAAAAAAATGGGAATACAATATTTAAAATAAAGAACAAGTAAATTTAAATCAACAAAATGACCAGTATTTCAATGGGAACTATGGGCCTGCTTTTGGCTAATGAGATGGTCAATGTCCGGTTCCATATTTGTCACTGCTAGCCGTAACAGGTGATATGACGCGCTTCCGGAGCCGTGATGCGTGCATCCCACGTCACCGGAAGTAGTACTATACGTGAGCCATGCTGCGCTTTGTGGCGCCGCCACATACAGTACTCCCAGAGCACAGGATGAGGATGGATCCTGTGCTCCTCTCACTGACCACCAATGAAAGAGGTGCCCCTATCGGAGGTGCAGTGGGGGCCGGATAAATGGCCTCAGGGGGCCGCATGTGGCCCGTGAGCTGTAGTTTGGGGACCCCTGCTTTAGATCATCTTTCCTCTCCTTGGTTATCATGTTCCCTAAGCCTGTGGCCTTAGCTTGTGTAACTGTCATTACACTCATCGTGTGCTGCGTTAAGATAGTCAGAGCCAGATTATTACATTCTGATTTGAGAGTTAATATGAAGAGAGGAATCTGAAGAGCATTCAAGGGAGGAATGTAAATCCCCAATGCCCCCAAGGAATAGGTACAAATCACATGCATCTACTAAAGTGCAAAGAACAAGATTCATTTTTAAACTGTTACTTCTATCCCAGATTCAAACAGATCTTAGACATTACAGTTCCCTCTACCCCAAAAACCTGTGACTAACTCCAGTAATTATGCTAAAGACCAACTTCACATTTCTGTCCCATTATTTCTGTACTAGATGCTCCTCTATGGATTCTGAGTCATAGTGAGCACTGATCTTTTATACAGTCCTCTCTTTAGATACATAACACATTATTCTTTTATCAACATTCATCTGCCTCAGGTCACCTGCTAATTTCTTGATGGCAGAGGAATTTTGTAAGTAAAATTGTGGTGAAAATCTTTGCTTAATATAGACACTTCCATTTACATAAAACAACCATACTTGTATCTTTCCTGAATGACTGTAGTAACCTCTGACTGGTCTAGCTACCTCTGCGCTCTCCCTCCCCTCCTCATCCCCACCCCCCTACCCTCCCACACACACATACACACACACACACACACACACACACATACACAAGCAACAGAAAAAATTTTAAGTAGTTAGATAGTATCATGCCTCTGCTTAAATCTTCCATCTGAAAGTGAACAAGACAGGCACAGTCCCTGCCCTCAGTCAGGGAGCTCACAGTCTAATAAGCTTCATGGCCAGAAGCAGAGCCTGAATGGTCCTTGTGCAACTGAGTGTTCCTGGGAGAAACCTGCCCTGAAGAACAGGAGCAGGACGGGGCAGGGTGAGGCAGGACAGGGCAGGAGAAGAAGTTAGGCTATGTGGTTTCAGTGAAGCCTGACTTCAGTCTGGTCTCGTGGGGGAGTTCTGGAGTGTGAGGAGCACTACAGACCACGGCCCACACCGAGGCAAGGGGCCTGGCCTGTGCACACCTGGGTCATGCAGCCATTAGCTGCAGGCTGCCCCCAAGTGAGGGGCATAACTTCTCAGGCAGTTCTGGGCAAAGCAGCTCCCAGTGGCTGAAGGGACTTGCTGGGTAACGGTCTATCTGTGGGCCTGCCTCTCTGCTCCTTACATGGTCCACATTCGTTCCCACCCCAGAGAAGTTACTGATCCCCTTCCCTCAAATCTCTGCTAGCTGTGTCCTTCTCATCATTCAAAACTCTGATCAACTGTCTCCTTCACAGAGAGACCCTCCTGACCACCTTATCTGAGTGTGGCCGCCATGTTATACCCTCCCTCATCAGCCACCCTCTGCCCTTGTGTCCTCTTTTCTATCACTTGTTTACTTATTATCATCTATTTCCCCAACACAGTGAACTCTGTGGCAGCAGCTCACCACTGTATCCCTAGCCTAGAGCAGACCCATGCAAGTAGAAGATTCTTAAAAATATTTATTGAATTTGATAGAGTGAATGAATGCACCATACTTGAGTTTCCTTACAGTTCTTATTTTTCTGAACTACAACCACACATTCAAAGTGAGATGCACTCCTAAATGCTGTTGAGGAAACGTTCAGGGTTCTCTTGAGAATCAAAATGAGATAAACAGGGAAGTAGCCCATGATAAACTACTAGATATTAGGCATTACTTATCTCATTCTTTCTACAACTATGGCATCGAGTCCATGGAAATGCAGATAATGACTGCTGACCTTATTTTATTTAAAAACAAGGAAGGAAGGAAGGAAGGGAGGGAAGGAAGGAAGAGGGAGGGATGGAGAGGGGAAGAAAGGTAATTTAAATACAAAATATCACTGTTTGATTAACTAAATTACTAATAATTTGGCCACAAATTGCATCCTGAAGAAATTACAAATCAATTTTTATAATTATTCTATAATAAACCCACCTGATATGTCATCATCTGACTGCTTTGCTCCCCCCCTTCTGAAAGCTTTTGGCTCTTACTGAACAGAGACTTGCAAGCTTAAAGGAGGAAGTACCCATGTGACACCCATTAGCAGCTTAATCTGTAGACACTAAAAAGATAAGTGGGACCCAGCCCCTGCCATTAGGAGCTTATATCCCAAAGGGCTACACATACCAAATCTACCTTTTATCTAACAAGGAAAGGAAAGAGTAATTCAGGCAAAAATTATGTGGGAAACCTTCAAGGAGGAAGAATGGGTAGCTGCTGAGTCAGAGTCTGAAAGGCGGGTCAGAGAGCCAAAGAAAAGGGGGATGAAGATACTCAAATGGAGAAGACAGTGGGGGAAGCACAAAAGTGTGCTAATGTCTGGAGAACTGCAGATGGTCAGGTGAGGGCATTCAGGAGGAAGGGAGGCCATGGAGGAGGAGACACACGAGGTAGGAGTCAGGAGCCCAGAAGCGGAAGTGGTGCTCAAGTGCCTTCATTCCATACATTCCACAACAGACACAGAACCCCCGAGGCTGTCTTCACATTTGCCTTTATAAACTTACTTATTATATTTACTGCACAAACTGCATTATAACAATGAGAAAAATACAACGCAAAGAATCATCTACAATCACATGCCCCATATGTCAGTTTTCATTTGTTTATATTCTTCTGGTTCTTAGCCACGTGCAGGCATGTTTACATACTTACAGCTATAGATTAAATAATTTTATGATTTGATTCACTTAACATCTAAAGGTAAACATTTTGCTGTTTTTCTACAATCATTATTTTTTTCTGCCAGCACAACACTGATGTACCATTATTTATGTATCTTCCCCACTTGTGAACATCCACTTTTGATGTATATTTATCTTTCACTGTTATCACCATGCAGCACTTTTCTTTCCTCCTTTTCTATTTGCAAACAATGAATTTCTAAGAGTGAGGTTATTCGGTCAAAGAACACAAATATTTGTGAAACACTTTGCAAAATTATTTTCTCAAATGGCTATGCTATTTTTAATATCAACAATATTATACAACTGAACTGGTTTCATCAATACTTGGCAAGCACTGGGTATTTTTAGGATTTTTTCCTCTAACTTAGCAGATGTAAAATTCTATGCTGCGCCTATTTTCAAATGCATTCCTCTGGTCACTGAGCAGATGAGCATTTTCTCTGTGAATTCAGCCTGCCCGTCACTACTCACTGCACCACACCACCAACATCCTCTAGCATTTCCGAACTGGAGCCTTGACCTTTTCCATGTTGATTTGTACAGCATCATGCAACAGAGAATTTCTACCCATTTGTGTCCAGGTCAGGGGAATGTCATGACAGCAGGTAGCTTTGCTTCCATAGGGCAGTGCAAAGGTTTGATGATCAATAAGAGAACAGGGCCTTCCAGAATGCTCTTTGGAAGAGTTCAGTGGGAGGTGATGAGGGCCTAAAGTGAGGTGGTGGCTGTAATCCTGTAAGGAATTTCTGTAATGGTCATTTTAAAGGTGAAAACGGGACTTTGCAACCAAAGGCAAAGTTCAATCTAGAAGCTTCTGTGAGGGTCTGGCCTACCAACCACAGGATTAATGGCTTTATCACATTCCTAAATTGTCTTAACAGAGATTGCATTTAGGTGAGGAAGGGAACTGTAGGCCATGAGGAGCCTGGACGACTCTGGTAGGAAGGGGCAGTGCAGAGCTGTGGTCCACTGGATGAGGAGAGCGCTGGCGGAGGACAGGAGAGAAGGATCAGGGCTTGAGGGTGATGCTCAGAGAGAAGTGCACAGAGTGGCTCTCACACTGAGTGCCAGCCCTGTCCCCGCTCCTCGCGTGCATGCCACATCCTCAGAGCAGCTCAGGCACGTTTTCCCACTTCACTGACGGAGAAGGGAGAGTAAGTCAAGGAAAGTTAAGCAGCTACTAAGAAGCAGAACAGAGATTCCAACCCACATTCCTGGCCCCAAAGCCTCTGCTCATAACTACCACACTGCTGGGACCAGAGACCAAGCCCAGCTCTCCCTGCCCAGTGGGTTGTCAGAGGAATTCACAAGGGGGGGGGGGGGGCAGAGGGCAAGGGAGCACACCAAGCCAGGGCTCCTGCTCCAGTCCCATGCATGAAGGCCAGCGGTGGCAGAAAGTGGCGGGAGCTGGCTGTGTACACGGACGCCTCGGAGATCTCAGAGACACAAAACCTTCCCCCGACCCTCACCAACCCTCTTGTTCTCTTTACCCAGATTATTTTTAGTGAATATAAAATAATACTTGATTTTCTAATGAGGACCCTCACTCAATGGGCAGAAAGATGTTAAAATGTTCATTAATTTGGAAAGAGCTTTCAGTATCCATCAGCCTGAAATTAAGGAGGATTTATAAAGACAAAGTTCCAACAACCAAATCCATTAGCACCAGCTACAGGATCCTTTGCTGATAACAGACCACTGCCCAGAGAAAACTGACCATGTACTGTGAGGGCGGAGGACATATACCTGCATGTAATGGTCTTTTATAATTATAATTGGTTATTATATTCATAAACAGGGCATACATATCCTGAAGGTTCTTTACTTGGTTAAAAGACTTCTTCCTAAAATCACTAACTCCCTTTCAGATAATCAAACAGTGTATGATTCTGCTGAAATACACAGCTTTCCACACATGGGAAAAGACTCCTTGTAGTGCAGTGGTTAGAGTCACGCACTCTGAGTGAGAGCCTGGATGGCCTCAGGCAAACCACTGGCCTTGCTCTTCCTTCATCTCCAAAGTGCGGCAATGATGCATAGCAAGCGCTGGGTGAGTGTGGGCCACAGCACCTTACAAAGGTGATCCTGCAGGAATACTCTGATCCGTAGCAGGTACTTGGGACACTGGCTACATATTACCTGGGTCATAGGCCAGACATAGCCCACTCCAAGTTTTGATACTCTACTACTAGGAAAAAATTATCTACTTCTAACTTTAATCTGTTCTTTTGAATTTTTTTAATATAATTAAATTTTTATATATAATATTATACATTATGTACAGATATTACATGTGTGACTAGTGAAGAAACAGGGATAACCAATATGACTTTGCTTCACGACTCTGAGGGGTAAGAAATCTCACTGCTTAACTGCTTACCTGGCACCCATGAAAGCCTGGAGTGAGCGTCCTGTCTGTGTGACCTTAGACAAGTTACTCAGCCTATCTGGGCCTCACTTCCCTCATCTGTTAAAAAAAAAAAAGGCTAATAATTGTGCCTATATTATGTTATGAGGATTAAAATAATGCATGAAAATTACAACAATGCAATGTCTAGTGTATCATAAATTTTCAATTAACAGTTGGCTCTTATGATTTATTAATTTTTCAAAATCATGTGAAGCCTGGCCTAGTTTTTCCAGGGAAGTCTGTCTCAGTCACCCTGGGCCACCCTCCTCTGTGCCACACCACAGTCCTGATGACTCACCTTTGCACCCAAAGAAGCTCATGGCCTATGCCCTTCTCCTTGTGAGTATGTGATGCCCGTAACACGCCCTGATCAGCACCATCTGCCCCAAGCTGTGGCTCTTATTCATTCAACACCACTGTGACCCAGATACCATAGTAGATGCTGAAAATACAATTCATAAAAATAAAACAGACAAGAATCCCTTCCCTCGTGAAGCTTCCAGTGAAGCAAGGTCTCTTGGTCAAACTTGTGCCAGGATCCTCCCCTTCCACAAAGAAGCCCCTTGGGATTGGCCAGTTTCCCCGGTACTCTAGAATGACTCCATTTCGAGGTCCTTTTACCTTCTGGACAGAGTTCAAGTGGAAATCCCCAAAGCCCACTCCCCTCATCCAGTCTCAGAAAGTGTCTTTCCTACACCAGGCACCCTCCACTAGCCCCTTTCCTTCACTGGGACTTGATTCCCCCGAAAGGCCAGCATGTGGTCTTTAGAATCATCCCTAAAACCTCCACAAACTGTGAATTTCCTCTCGGGCCAGGACCACCTGATTCACAGAGCCCTCCTGGCCAACTCCTTAAGAGATGGAAGGCAAAATGGCACTCACTCTCCTATGACAAGACTTCAGCTAAGAAAACAAGACAGGCTCATCTCCCAGGTAGATTATTCAGATACCCAGTGATACAGAGGGGTTAAGAGAGGAGGCACTTAGGGCTCAGGTAGCAGTAGGAGGCATCTGGGCTACAGAGCTGTCAGAGAGAAGGAAGACATAGGGCAGAGTCATGGGTCTGATAAACAGAGGAAATGGAAACGGGACCACAGCAGAGTTCAGAAGCCCGAAGGCCATAGGGAAGACCATGTACACAGGTGACAGTCGGCTGTGATGATGAGGATGCTTCTTCCCCCGGGAAGGGAGCAGAGCAGGGGAGAGCAGCAGGGAAGAGAAGCAGTGAGGACTGAGGAAGGGGCTCTTGCCCACGGCCCCACAGAAGAGGAGACAAGATGGAATGCTGAGGACTGGACAATAAAGAGAGGTTTTCAACTGACCTTTTAGTGCATAAAATTTAATGGTTTTAAAAAGACAGTCATTATATTTGGTTACAATTCTGTGGGTCAGGAAATCAGATAAGGCTCAAGTAGGAAGAACTTATATACTACACTGTCTGGAGCCATTAGCTCCACTGAAGTCATTTGGTGGCTGGGCTGGAATGGAAGATGCCAGCAGGCTTCACTTACAGGTCTGCACATCTGTGTTCTTTCATATGGTCTTCCTCTCTCTCTCCACTTGGCTATGCTGGGATTCCACCACTACAGTGGTCTTGGGGAACTGCTCTTGTACACAGCAGGTGCCTTCCAAGGGGGAGCTCCCCCATGAGTGAAGGTAGATAATGAAGATCTCTATGGCCCAGTCTTGGAAAGCCTTGCAGCACCACTTCTGCCACATTCCAGTGATTCAAATAGATCTCTTAGAGCTAGCCCAACTTCAAAGACAGCAGGACTAGATCCCACCTCTGGACAGGAACGAGTCAAAGTCACATTGCCGAGCATGTGAGATGGGAGATACTGTCGCTGCCATCTACCCCAGGAGGAAAAAAGGGTTAGAGCTCCCATTTGTGGGGGTGCATTGTAGAGTTAAGGAGATGAGCTGCAAGAGTAATTCATTCAACATATATTCATTGAACATTTTCTATGTCCTGGACACTATTCTGAGTGCTATGAAATAAAAACAGTCCTTGCCCTTATGGAGCTTACATTCTAGTACAGTGACAGTCAATAAATGCGAAACACAGAGTCTGGTGGTACTAAGTGAGAAAGATACATAAAGCTGGGTAAGAGGACAGAAAGGGATTGAGTGGTAAGCAGAGGGGAGACTTCTATTTTGGTCAGGATGGTCAAGAAAATCCTTGGCGTGTTTCTGGAATAGTGAGGAAGTCAATGGGGCTGATTCACAGTGAGCAGAGAGAAGAGTAGAAGGATGTGAAGCAGATAAGAATTGGATTGCCCAAAGTCTTACAGACACAGGAAGAAATGTGATTTTTTTTTCTAAGCATTGTGGGTAGTCCTTCATTGGTCTGGCCTCTTGTCCAGCTGAAGGAGGCTTATTTCTTAGCAGAAACCCATCCTCACTAACCACATAAGGCCTTTTCCCTGCTCTTGGGGAGAGGAGGAAAGGGAGATAGATTATAGGATCCACCATCATCCTTGAGCCCTCTGGCTTATCCTCAGGTTACCAGGCTTCCCCTTTGGATCCTCAGAGCCTGGGAGTAGTGTCACTGTTATACATTTGACATTACAGTGACTAGAAGCTATCCACATTTGGTCTGGAAAAAAATGTAACAAGAATTCTGCAAAGCTCCAGATGGCTTTATAAATTAAATTAAACCAACAACTGGCCCAGGAACTTTCCCCATTGTAATTACACTATTGATCATTAACATTTAAAGAGATTGCAAGCAGAATCCTGGACATTTGCAATAAATTATCATTGTCTACTGGGCAGGTTCCATGAATCAGGTGTGCCTGGAGCCTTTTGAGACTGTCTGATGCTGTTATTTATTTATTTATTTGTTTATTTTTTTATTTTTATTTTTTTAGAGACAGAGAGTGAGTCAGAGAGAGGGATAGACAGGGACAGACAGACAGGAACAAAGAGAGATGTGAAGCATCAATCATTAGTTTTTCATTGCGTGTTGCAACACCTTAGTTGTTCATTGATTGCTTTCTCATATGTGCTTTGACCGTGAGCCTTCAGCAGACTGAGTAACCCCTTGCTGGGGCCAGCAACCTTGGGTTCAAGCTGGTGGGCTTTTGCTCAAACCAGATGAGCCCGCGCTTAAGCTGGCAACCTCGGGGTCTCGAACCTGGGTCCTCTGCATCCCAGTCCGACGCTCTATCCACTGCGCCACTGCCTGGTCAGGCTCTGATGCTGTTATTTAAATAATGTTGTTTTGCTCCGTGGTAAATGGGAGAACACTGGGCGTGGAAGTGGGGGAAAATGTGTGTGCACATGCAATCTATACTATGGCCCATGTACTAAAAATGAAAACCTGTTACAACTCTCTATAGCTGCCAAGGCACGTCATGTTTGTCTCCATCTAGCATGATGTAAGACCCCTGAGGGGCTCCCATCTCCCATCACTCCCTAACGGGCCATGCACCCTGAGCCACCTGTGCCGCTCCTGACACATCAGGCTCTGAGGCATCACTAATAACAACAATTTATTCAGAGCTCAATCAGTGCCCTTCACCAGGCCAAGTCCTCTGAATGCACTCATTCAGTGCACCTTCAATACTGTCATCCCCACTCACAGATGAAATGGATCCGGCTCAGATACAGTCAAGATCTACCCAACTCTCCAGCCCAAACTCTTTGCAGCTTCTTCTAGCATGACTGATTACAGCCTTCAACTCAAGGATCCATATTCAGGGAAGCCTGTCATCACTGTCCCTCCACATCCCCTCCTGGGCTGGATACTATTTCATGGCATTCTGAGCTGAGTGAGCCCTCTTATAGCATTGAATTTGCCAGTTTACCTGTCTTCCTGACAAAATTTTGAGGGCCATGAGACCCAGGATATTATTTTCAATCTTTGTGTTCCTGGTGTCTGACTCAGAAGGCATTTTCTGGATGGATAGATGGATGTAAATTTGTGAATACATAGATGTAAACTTAATATACCACAGTAACTTACAGGATTCTGTTTCTACTTCTGAAGAATGTGATCATGCTGAGAATAAGAGAGCTTTTATTTGCCAGAGGATAAAAACCAGCATTCAAATTGTGACCAAAATTAACACAACCCATCAAGAAGTTTTCTATTAAATAAAAGACATCTTCTGTGTGTATATATTCATACATATATCAGAGCTTGGGATTTGGCCCCTGAATGACAAAGAGACTACAGCCTCTTCAAACACAAAACATATGTGAACGGAATCTCTGCATTGGACGCTGAATATTCCCATTCCTCATCTGCCATCTAAGAGCAGGAAGCCCGCAGTCCACTACACAACCAGGTGTGACTTCACCAGAAATGAATACTGCATGTTTCTCAGTCTTTGGGGTGTGATGAGTTTCCACATTTTCCAGAGAAGGGAAAAGAGTTAACTGAGGAAGTCCAGGCTGGAAGCCATGGGGAAAGAGCAGGCACAGATACCACAAAAAGAAAGCAACATGCACTAAGTATCAGGCCACAGTAGAGCCAGGTTCTCTAAGTAACCATGTGCCTAAAAGTATCAGAGGGGAGAAATGGGCAGTTCTCTGTGTGCTCTAGATGTGAAGAATTATGGTGGTTGCTGGGGAAGGGGAGGCTCATCTTAGACCATCCATAGTGTCTGCATAGGGTGCAGAACCAAATGAAAAAGTATTTGAACACTATCTCTACTGGGTTTAACTTTATTGGTCAGGTTGGTGCTGGCAGGTGGAAGAGCAAGAAATAAGGTTAATTTTTAAGGAAAGTCTGAGAGAAAAATTCCCAGAAGCAGGGAGAAGTCTGGCCAAGCCCTGAGTGTAGGGGATGAGCAGGGATTCTGAGTTCTGTGCAAGGCGGTCCTCGGATCCTCCCCACAGGCCAAGGTGAGCTGTACATAAGAAGCTGAGAGTCCTGGTCAGGATTTAGCACCTCTCTCCACACAGATTTTGGGAAACTAACTCATGTAGTCAAATGGAGGCAAAATAAAATAAAACAAGTCATCCTCCACTTGGGATCATCAAAAGCAAAACTACGCAGGCCTGAACCCTGAGCAGGAGAGCCTGTGGAACAGTGGAAGGCATCACTCACCCTGGGCATCACTTCCAGAGACTCTGCTGGAGCAGGGCCCTGTAGGGAAGATGGATGTGAGGAGAGACAGGCATCTCAGGGGCAGACGAGATCTGCAGAGGGGTATGATGGAGAGCCAGTGGCCCGACACGCCCAGAAAGCAGTCAAGACCCCGAGGAACTCAGCACGCACCACCAAGGGGGAGGCCACCAGCCCAGCAGCAGAAGGTGAGAGAGCAGCTCTGAGAGCAGAGCGGAGGGTGGAGGGTGACACCCTCCACAGAAGCAGGCCAGCCCAGGAGGCTCTGATGTAGGCAGGACAACTGATCAGAGAGTTAGTGAGGGCACTACAGAGACACCACAGCAGTGTACCTGTGCTACAGACCTGGGAAAGCTCAGAGGACATTTGGTGACAGGGAAGGTGAATTATGTAGGGTACCTGAATCAAGTAGAAATACTCAGGAGAAGGCCATCACAAAGAAATTCCCTATCACCCAGCCTGAACTAGCTTTGAACCAGCAAGATTTGGGAATTAACAAGCTTCCCAAAGGCCAAGACCTTGACCATCTGCTCACCGCAGTGCCCTTCGTGCCTGAAGGTGCCCGGTGCACTGTGCCAACGTGCCTCCACTATCTGTCCGGTGAAGACATGGCTGCACGTCTACCAATGGGCTGGGTTTGTCCTCACCAGCTACCAAGATGCGGAGTGCTGCTTCTTAAACCAATGGCTATGCCGTTACTTCAACATTTATGTCTCACATAAAAATACTAGTAACAGTAATACCGTATCAGTATTGAGAATTCAAATTTTAAATTTAAAAAAGTGACACTAAATCTCAAGTATGCTTTAAATATAACAATGTAAACACAAATAAAACCATCAAATAAAAGTAAAATACATGTAACACATATATAACATTATAAAATAAAGTTGCAGGAGTTGAAATTAATTTTTAAAGTTATTTTTAAATAATTATGTAAAAGTAAAATGTAAACTGTGATTTTAAAAAGTAAGATGAATCAAATACATTACTTTTGAATTATATGCACATTTTTTTCTCTGCAAGAACAACTTGAAGAATTTAGAAGCATAAAGAGAAAGTTCTAAGTAAATTTCCTCCGTTTCTTTCATCGGCCACTGACCTAATATTTTATTCAATAATTTGAGAAATCTTTTTTGAAAAATGTATGACCACCCCAACTTGTCACTCACTACTAGCTCCATTAACCCAGGACTGCATTGTTGTACTGGTTGGAAGCTGTATTTTATATTTCCAGGAAGTATTTGCAGTCTCTCTTAGTCTTCTCTTGTTTAATTAAATACAGATGCAGACTTCATCTGTCAACATCAATTGCCTCTGGATCCCTGTTCTCCTTGCTGATAGAGTCTTTGAACTAGAGTAAGAACTATTCTTGCAAGAAAAACTTTGCTGTTATCAATAATCAAATTTCTTCCTCTACTTAAGAACCATGAGCCTGACCAGGCTGTGGCGCAGTGGATAGAGAGTGTCAGACTGGGGCAGGGAGGACCCAGGTTCGAGACCCCGAGGTTGCCAGCTTGAGCGCTGGCTCAACTGGTTTGAGCAAGGCTCACCAGCTTGAGCCCAAGGTCGTTGGCTTGAGCAAGGGATCACTCGGTCAGCTGTAGCCCCCTGGTCAAGGCACATATGAGAAAGCAATCAATGAACAACTAAGGAGCCGCAACAAAGAATTGATGTTTCTCATCTCTCTCCCTTCCTGTCTGTCTGTCCCTATCTGTCCCTCTCTCGAACTCTGTCTCTGTCATAAACAAACAAACAAAAACCATGAAAAATATGAATACTCTGTAAGTGAGCATACCTTTGACTGATTAAAAAGTTTAACATGTGGGCCCTGGGTGGCTGGCTCAGTGGTAGAGCATCAGCCCAGCATGTGGATGTACCATGTTCAATTTCCTGTCAGGGCACACAGAAGAAGTGATCATCTGCTTCTCCACCCCTCCCCGCCTTTCTATCTCTCTCTTCCCCTCCCACAGCCAAGGCTCCATTGGAGCAAAGTTGGCCCGGGTGCTGAGGATGGCTCCATGGCCTCGCCTCAGGTGCTAGAATGGCTCCAGTTGCAACAGAGCAATGGCCCAGATGGGCAGAGAATCACCCCCTAGTGGGCTTGCCAGGTGGATCCCAGTCAGGTGCATGCGGGAGTCTGTCTCTCTGCCTCCCCAGTTCTCCCTTAAGAAAAATACCAAAAAAAAAAAAATTAAGTTTAATATATGATATAAGCCTTGGACAAGGCTTAAGATATAAGTGATATATTTGTCTAACTTTTATTAAAGAAATAAATTATATCAACAACAAAAAACAACAACAACAGTATTTTGGCATTTAAAAATTGAACCATACACCAAAAACTGGAACTGCATTTTCTGAACCCTTGAAACACCTCTGAGTTAGTCATAATTATGGTCATTTTAAGATGGAGAAACTAAGGCCTGAGGAATTAAGCTACTCTGTCCCTCACGAGTCAGTGGTAGAGCCAAGAGTGGCACCCAGGAAGGCTGACCCCACAACCTGTGCATGTTCTATGATCCCATGAACCTTTGCACCCCGGGGACAGCACAGCCCCCAGGAAAGTCTGCAGAGTTATGGATCCAACCGGAACATCATCTAGTCAGAGTTTGGGCTCAGAGAATTACCTTAAACTACAGCTCTTGGCCTAGTTGTCAGTGTTGCCTGGGATTGGGCAAGAGGCTTGAGATCCTAACAGGCCCTTCAGTCAAGCATTCTTGGCTGGAGCCTACACTTCTGAAGGCTGTAAGTCTGGGCTTAATTGGCCTCTACATTAACCTGGTTCCTGGCAAAGTGGTGCCCAGCCAGTGGAGCCACTGCTGAATCGTTTGCTGCTGCTCTTGTCTGTATGCAGGAGAGAAAGCCCAAGCTCCATCTTTAGCGTGATGACACTCCTTTCGGGGAGATGAAGTTGTCGAGGAAATTGGCTTTGAGCCCTTACCCTTGCAGACTGCTGCTTTCATCTCCACTGGGACTTGGCTAGCCCATAGTCAGAAACACAGAGAAATGAGAGTTCTAATAGAATTTTAAAACATGAGGTCTCCTGGCCTCTGTGGGCTTGGAAAAATCTCTGTGGTCCCTTGTGCTTTAGTCCATTTGATATTAAATTCAGCTTGTGGAAATATAGGACAATAGCTCAAAATATTGTCCCTGAAGTCAGACTGGCCTGGATTCAAGTCCAGACCCCATCATAATCATCTTTGTGATTACAGGCAAGTTAATTAGTTTATCTATGTCTCATGCTTTCATATTTGAAATAGGGATATAAAAATGTCCATCTCAATAAATTGATGTGAGGGTTAAACAATGTAATGACTGTTAAGCACAGAGCCTGACATAAAATAGGTACTCAGTAAACATTAGCTATTCTTTGTCATGATAATAATAATTTTTATGATATATTTTCTGGATTGATGTCAGTTTTCAGTAATAACTATATACAAAAAATTAAACAATCTTCATCCAATCCAAAAGATAATCCTCAAACCCTATTTTAATCTCACGTTTCAATCTTCTCTCCTCAAGAAGACAAGAGCCTGGTTTAGTTTTCATCGCCTCTCCCTGCCTGTCCTCTATTAAAGAGGTGAAGACAGCTCAGTGTTCATCAGACCCTATGTAATAGAGGATTTTTTATATACTTAGAAATTATTCTAGGACAATGAGTCACAGAGAAAATCATGAAGCAAATCTTAGAGGCTCTAGAAGAGCATGTAGTTTATCACTCAACAGATGTTTCCTGAGCACCTACTATGTGCAGATCATAGGGCTGCATGCTCTTGGGTATGCAGAGACAGTTGGCTCCCTCAAAGAGCTTAAAAACAGCAGAACAGATCAGCTGTAAACACAGTAGTACAGCTATTCACAAATGTGACCGTGAGCCATGACTGCCAAGTGAGTGGACCACAGAACAAGACCTGAAGGAGTCTACAGCTAAATAAAAATGGAACCAGAGAAAAATAGGATGGAGCAGTTGTCCCTGAGCTCAGGCAAGAGGTGCTACATAGGCCATGTCTGGGAACAGCATTTAGAACAGCTTGACCGGAGGGGAAGGCTCAGAAGGGTGAGTAGTTGAAGAAAATCCAAGGTCTTTTGTGGTTTTCAGCTGCCAGTCCATGGACCCAGTCTGCCAGAAATCCCATGCAGATCCACAAAAGGGTTAACCACCCTGGTGTTGTATGAGATTCTAATCCGCAGACCAGCAGTTGAAAATCACTGTGCTAGAACTGCTTCCATTTCTCCTTTGGTTTCAGGCTAGAAAAGAGCCCTAAGCAAGGTAGAGAGAGTCACTGCCCAGGTATGGAGTGTCCCCTCTGTGACATTGTTAAAGAGCAGAGACAGCCACCTGGAGCCAGTAAGAAGCTCACTCTGAGACCACCATGGGACTTGGCATGACAATACAGCCAGACTGGAAATGAGTCACCTGGTCAGCACCCTCTGGGCTCGGTGCTATGGGAGGGCTCCTGGTGAGCACTGGAAGACCACACACTTAGCACTGGCCTCCAGGAAGTCAACCAAGGCCCTGCCGTCCCACCCACCCTCGGGAAATGACTCACCCACAGCTCTAGCATCCAACGCCATTTGTTTGGACCCCGCACCCTGAAGACTGAAGCACAGGCTACTCATGAGCAGTTGTCTTCAGCATAAAGTCATCCTTTCTCTGGGAAGAGAGAAGCTGCTGAGTCCTCAGGGCAACATACCAATCTGGACATTTGTATAAATGATCTCTCTGGAAAATTGGAGGTTTGCTGAACTTGAGTGGGACAGAGTTTTCCATGTCCTGCTGTTCCTGAGAAGCAGAAACAGATAGCTGGCTTTGACAATGAGCAAGCTACTCAACTGAATTAATGCCGTCAAGTCTCTATGGGCATGAAGGGCCTTTTGAAGGGCCCATCCCTGCTTGCTGCCCAGAGACCCTCAGGATGGCTCCACAAGCAGCCACCTGCGGGAACCACAGCCGTGGAATAACCAAGCAGCATGCTGGGGTTGGTTGGGCTGTGGGGGCACACATGGGAGAAGCGAAGCAGCGGAAAGGCTGGAATTGAGTGAGAGACACCTGTACAGGCATCCAAATGGACTCTTCTAGCAATAAAGAGAATGTCTGAAAGGCACTCAGGTGCTCAGAAAATGGAGACTTTTGAAGGCAGTGCTGCAGAAAGGTGAGGAGAGGGAGGCAGAGGGCAAGGCAATGTAGGTGGAAGAGCCAAGTGTCCCCTCAAGTTGACTCTGATCCCTGTCCCCTCCTCAGATCAGTTCTTGAGCAACCGCTTCAGATGATGGTATGAACGTTTTCCTGATAAGATCCTTAAACTCCTAGCTCAATTGCCTTTGGGAATGAAGCTGTTGTTATCATCTTCCAAGCTAGCACTTCTAGAGTGAAAGTAAATTTAGTGGAGACATGAATCAGTCCTTTACTTATTCATCATGTCTCCAAGAAAGCAAGCAAATTTTCGGCCTCCTGTGCCCATGTGCCTCCTCCATCTGTGGTGACGTGGCCAGAGCGACACCATGGGACAATGGGTGAGGACGGCCACTCTGGTCCTACAGATGGTACCATGTTTGCAGTCTGAACACAGAGAACTTCCAGCTGCAGCACTCACTCATGCCAACAGTCTCACCTGAGAAGCCCTCGCCGAGTACCACACTATGGACTGCAGGAGCCCTCCAAGAGGGGGCTGCTCTCTGTCAGAGGGTCAGGCAGGCACAGAACTTTGACAAAAGGGAAATGCTAAGGACTGCATCTGGACAGGAGAGGAGAAATTCTCACCTGAGTGGGTAGGGTAAGCTTTCATGGGAGAGACAGTTACTGAGCTGGACAAAGTTTGGACATATGGAGATAAGAAAGACAGCAGTACAGGCAGCAGGAGCTCCCTGGAGCAGAGACTCAGAGATGGTCAGGCCTGGGGCAGGCTCTGAGAGCAGCTTCACTGGAGTCTGGCCAGATGAGGGCGGGGAAGAAATGAGCAGGGGTCAAGCCTGAGCAGCAGCTGAAGCAGTTTTCTTGACTTTGCTCTGTTCTCTTCTTCTTCCACCTCCCATCAATCTCTTTCCCCTGCTTCCTTTCTCCCCACCTAGAATCCTTTCCTCCATCTATGCTCAACCCTTCCATGCATCCCAGACAGTGCAAGTGGGGCAGACCTGGGATTAGCAGAGAACTTGTACTGCTGTGGAGAAGGCAGACAGTGTGGGGCAGACGCGGGATTAGCAGAGAACTTGTACTGCTGTGGAGAAGGCAGGCAGACAAAGTGGGGCAGACCCGGGATTAGCAGAGCTATAAGGAGTGTAAAGGAGAACAAAAACGAAGTGTTTGAGAGAGAAAAATAGGAAAGTCATGGTCTTGTTTTTATTCATTAAATACTAACAAAGTGCTATTTGCCAGGTGCTGTTCTAAGCACTTTAGAAATACTCAGTTAACCACATTACTGGCCTCATTTTACAGAAGAGGGAGCTAAGCATAGAGGAGTCAGTGATCTAAGAGCACATGGCCAGCATGTGTCAGGACCAGGACTTGAATCCAGGCATCCTGGCACCAGCCCATGCACTTAACAGCCACCCCCACCCCCCACAACCCCTCCTCAGGAAGTCTCAGACCCTGTTGCAATGTGTGTGAGCAGCTGGCCCGAGGCTGTTAACATCCCAGGAAACAGCCCTAAAAATACTCAATAGTTACTGTAGTTACAGAATGGTAATAGCTCTTCAACAACTATCCATCCTTAAAGCATCATATATTTCCTCATGAATAAATATAAAGCAGAGAAAAGAGTGAAGGAAATGGTTTTCGTTTGGCCCATAATAAAGTAAAAAAGCAAAATAACAGCGAACATTTGGCCAATATCCCGAAGAGTTCCCATATGCCAGCAATATATTCTCACTATGTCACCAGGGCCAGGGAGGAAGAAGAAATTTAGGTGAGATATTATCAGAAAACTAGCTTTGGGGAGAAATGTTATATTAACCATGAAGTCTGGTTGAACATGCTACCAGGTAAATGACTTGGGATGGATTCAAGAACCAGCAGCCACATAAATTCTGGTCCCTTTGACTCTCAGGTCCTGTTTTCCCATCTGGCTCATCCCACCAGCCTCCTTTTCCATTACAGGGACTTCTGCTCAGAGCCCCCTCCTAGTTCTCTCTCAGTGTAACTTTTCCTAGCCCTCCCTGCCCCTTGCCCAGTTTTCTGGACAGTCCATCCCAATGGTGGATGTGATGTGATATTTTCTTCAGAAGCTGCCAAGCTCCACATAGCCCACCTTAACAGAGCCTCAGCTCCAAGCCATTACATACTCCCTGCTCTGAACAGTGAGAACCATGTCATTGTGAAAATTGAGGCAGTCACATCAGTTCTTCCCCAGAATAACTTTCATGAAAATGTACCAGGACCTCACCAGATGTTTTAGAGGTAGCAATGGTCCCTGGACAAAGCTCCTGGTGTCACCTAGACTTTGATCATTCCATCCTTTTGTGAGCTAGATGTCAAATGAAGCAGCCCAAGACAGTAATGACTTCCTGAGTTCCCACTTTATCCTAGCTGTGTGCTTTCCTTCCACTGCTCCTCTCTGACCCTGCTTTTGAAAACCTGCCCCCTGCCCCTGCCCCCAGGAGTTCTTCCTGCCTTTGTTCCCTGGCTGAGTGCCCTTTTGGGGTGTTCTTTGTGTTCAGATGGTATGCCTCATGTTACTCTCATCTTCCTTGGTTCAGGGATGATATTTCTCTATGCTTCAAAAGCACAGTAGAAGAATCCTTTGTTACACATTGAACTGGATGTCACGAAGCTGTCTTAGAAGACCTGCCTCAGATACAGAAAAGTGCCCATATAACAATAAACAACAATTCGGGTTTCATCTATCAGCTGCTGTCAGCTTTCTGGGAGCCTTATAGTAGGAAGTCTGACTACAAATAAAGAGCATATTTGGAGCTAGGTTGTTTCATTATGGAAAGGGGATACAGCTGGGGAAATTAAAAAGATGTGATCAGAGGAGGACAGTGTCCTTAGAGAGCCCTTGTTTTATGGGGACCACTGTCTTCCTCCAAGTCAGCTAAGGGCAAGTTGGAACGGTTCCAATGTGTTCTCTCTCAAAAGTGCCTCCCCTCCCGCTCTGCTGCCCATCAGCTGGGCTGACCTATGTGCAGCAGGAGCAGCAAGGGCGGACTCACCCAGGACAGACAGAGGCCAGCAGAGGGAACTAGAAAGGGCGTCCTGCCAGAGCAGCACAGTGCAGGGAGCAGGGTGAGGGGAGCCGTCAGCCACAGGGTCTTCTGCTATTTCCTGGGTACATGTCCCACCCTCTAATCAGACTGAGTTTCTCCAGAGTAAAGCCACTGCACGCCCAGAGAAGGCTGACTGCTGAAAACCACACAACCGTCCCCCACCCCTACCGCCACCCTCTGTGGGAACTGTGTTGACACCAGGCTCTCAGAATTACCAACACATCCACAGTACTGTCTTGCTCGCTCCACTCTGCTGTGAGCTAGAAAGGACACAGGAAAGCACTCTGCCTGCCACCAGGAGCTCCTACCTTGATCAAGGAGAATCCACTGCCCTTCTTTTTAGAGGCTGCTATGAATGATGCTACCCGAAAAAGCCTCATTTGTAGCTGAGGTTTGAATTATAGAATTATTAGGGTTGCTACATAAACCTTTGATAGTGACCTCATAGGTCACCTGGCTGCTGCCATGAGTTCCAGAAACAGGAAACAAGAATGTGCTGCCATCTGCATTGTTAATTATTTTGTTTAGTTTTTTTATAATTTTATTTAGAAAATTAAATTTAGGCCCTGGCCGGTTGGCTCAGTGGTAGAACGTCGGCCTGGCGTGCAGAAGTCCCAGGTTCGATTCCCGGCCAGGGCACACAGGAGAAGCGCCCATCTGTTTCTCCACCCCTCCCCCTCTCCTTCCTCTCTGTCTCTCTCTCTTCCCCTCCTGCAGCGAGGCTACATTGGAGCAAAGATGGCCCGGGCACTGGGGATGGCTCCTTGGCCTCTGCCCCAGGCGCTAGAGTGGCTCTGGTTGCGACAGAGAGATGCCCCGGAGGGGCAAAGCATCGCCCCCTGGTGGGCAGAGCGTCGCCCCCTGGTGGGCGTGCCGGGTGGATCCCGGTCGGGCGCATGCGGGAGTCTGTCTGACTGTCTATCCCCGTTTCCAGCTTCAGAAAAATACAAAAAAAGAAAAAAAGAAAAAAGAAAATTAAATTTAATAGGGTGATACTGATCAATAAGAATACATAGATTTCAGGCAAACATTTCTATAGCATTTGAGCTATTGATTATATTGTATAAGTAGCTTTTTATATTGTTCTTATAATGAAAAAGCATGTTTCCCATTTCCCAGGAATCACTGTACATGTCCCCTTAAAACCCAACGAAGGAGATGAAAACCAGCATGCTTTGCCCCAAAGAGGTCAGACGGAAAGTCAATCCCTCTGAAGAAGGCCAGGTCTATCTGCTCTGGTGCATGGATCCCAGCTCCTATGGCACATGGCTATCCTAAGTAGGCCAGAGAACAGGGCTAACAAAGCAAATAGTGGCTTTCTCCTGTCACAGGAGCAAAATAAGCAAATGAATTTAATTTTCTCAAATGTAAACTGTATTCCTATACAGTTTACTCAAATATTGCCTATTACTAGTTTCCACTGGTCAGGCCTCAGAGTCAACTAACAACTGGTCAAGCAGCACCACGTACTTGCAGAAACAGAGTGTGGGGCTGCACTCCAAGTCAATGTGCTGAATTAAGCAGAAAAGGGTGAATGCAGGGGTATCTCATGGACCATGTAGCAGACTGGAACTGGGCTCCAAAAGGGGTCAGACACCAGCTGAGCCTCTTTCTACACAACTTCATCTTCTTTTTCTCTTTTTAACTGGCATGTCTACTACTTAATCCACTCAGTGGAAGATGTCTGCCCAGATCTCCCAAGGTTACACATTAACACTCTGGAAATAAAGAGACTGCCTCTCCGATCACAGTTTCCAATACCCTGGTGAGAAAACCTAATGGGCCCAGTTTAAGTCAGGGGTCCACCCCTAGTCCAATAAGCTCTTCCCAGAGGGCTGAGATCAACAATACAAAAGGATCACAGGAGGCTCGTCCTTTAACCTGAGCATTAGAGCAGTTCAGAGAGAGGAGAGGGCAGTGAAAAGCTAGTACATGGGGACCCAACGTGTCAGTGCTCCAGCATACCACAAAGTGCTCCATGGACCCAGGCAGCCCGCTGAGACCCGGCGGGAAGTACTGAGGAGCTTTAGCACATCCTCCGGAAACACTGCAAGCACTTCTTCTTAGACAATGTAGGACTAGCGAGGGGAAGCTCTCTACAATAGCTCATTTAATCCTATCAGACAGTATGACAGACTCCGTTGTGCATATGACAATATTGAGGCTCAGAGAGTTGAAGTATGTAGCTGGCCCAGGTCATGTGGCTAGTAAGTGGTGAAACAAAACTCAAACCCATGTGGTACTCCAAAACCCGTTCATGCTCCATCCAGTCTTCCACGTTGACTCCCAAATGTTCCCTGCCCAGAAATAAATCCCCCCAGATTAGTGACAAGCATTTACCCAGCAGCTGGCTCTCATTTTCTGTGCCTGAGACTTCTCTGGGCCCTGGTTTCCCAAGCACTGATGCAGTCAGTCTGGTGAGGACTCTGGCCATAGCACAAAGACCCCCAGTATCCCCAAGGCAGGCCAGCAGGCCCAGCAGCTACCTGGCCCAGATATCCTGCTCTAACACACAGGCCACCCCAGCCCCAAGCTACTCATAGGTTGTATCTGTTCAATTGCTACTGATGCCATTTCCTGCTTGCATTTTGGTTTTTGTTTTGTTTTTACAGTTCGTTGCTCATCCTAACTGTCAGCAGCAATTACTTACCATGTGGTATGAAAACCTCTCAGGCTTACGTCAACAGTCTATCGCTGTGAAGTTCCTGGCTGTCTTTGGAGTCTCCCTAGGCCTCCCTTTTCTCGCCATAGCCTATTGGATTGCTCCGTGCAGCAAGGTACAGACTGCTTAAGGTGCATGTCTTTGTGGATTTCTTCTCTCTCTACTTACCACAGCCGAGGTCCATTTTGTTCAAATAAGAAGCTGATCATTTCCCACATTTAAAGAAAATAGCCCTGAGATATGAGCAAAAGTGGAAAACCACATTAGAGGGAAAATGTTAAGATCTGCTTTCTTTTGCCATCAGTTTTTTAAAGAGAGAAGAGCAATAAAATGGGAAATTTTAAGTATATGAGACAATCTGATCAATTAAAGATCAGAGAAGAAATAAAGGCACTTCTGTTTTTCTAATTATGCAATAATGTAATCATGTCCTCCAAACCCACAGTAATAATATATGATTATAATAATGGTAAGTGGAATAGCCAACAGTTAGAGTACTTTCCTTTTTCATGGAATATCTCATTCCGCTCCTTTAGTTACATTATGAAACATACACTTAATGAAGTAGGTTCAGAAAAGAGAAATAACAAGTAGACTGAGAGACAAACACAGTTCATACTGGAGCACTACAGACCCATATCAACATCTTCCAGTTTCCTCAGCCTCCTTGATTGGGTTCTGGCCCACATCAACAGCTAATCAAGTCACACACACACACACACACACACACACACACACACACACAAGACCTTAAAAGGTACAAAGCTAAGTTTTTCCTCACGAGGAAGGGCAAGTGTCTAGTGCCCACTGGTAATGAGACAGTGGACCTTGCAGGTCCCAAGCTGTCACACACACAAGTTGCCATTTGATATAGCCACAGAACACACTAGAGTCTCTCCAGCTCAAGGAAAGGACCAGGCTTATGAGACCAAACCACTCATCAATTCTGAAGTATGTTTCACGGGTAAAGATGGTCACTAAAGGCTCCAAAGCTACATTTACCTAGGGACATCTTTAAAAAAGAATTAAGCTTAAGTAATCAACATTCAGTAGAAGCAATACAACTACAGGTAGATTAGTTCCACAGAAAATATGATTAGCTAATACAGTTAATAAAAGTGTCATCGGTAAAAGGATCCTCTTGTCAACTCCACCAAGTGGGAACTCACACCAGGATGGTGGGCTCAAGACTTCAGAGCTGCCACTGAGGCCACCCAACCAGGCAGGCAATGAACTGACTGCCTTAGGGCAGGAGGGGTGTCACAGAGAAAGAGTAGGACCCAAACTCCTTCTTCTGTAGAATGGTGTTAAAAACAAAAGTTCTCACATTGAATATTTGTGGTGTTCAACAAATATTGGTTCTGTGTCAGTCTACCATGACATGGATTTCTGACTCAATTTCCCAGATGTATACATGTAGGTGAAGGCAATTTTTCTGTCCTTCATTATGAGCTGAAAAATGTACAGCAAGTGAAAGAAAACAAACAAAAAACTAACAAGATTTAAAGTTGTATTAGAGCTGGTCATTGAGCTGAGGCATGGGTTTTCACCCTGGAATTATCTAGTCTGTACTGCAAATTTGGTCACTGCCTTCTTTCAGAGCCTAGACAAATCGGGATGCTTGCCTCCACACTTTCGTAGCCCCAAACTAATTCTAGGACATTCAGTCATTAAAATAGCAACCACTTGTGGAAAAAACACTGCCAATCTTCACTTTTGCTGTAAAACTAAATACGACAGTTTCCAGGAAACTGGTACTAACCAATACCAACAAATTGTTTTTGCCTCTGCCTGCCTGAGGAAACAGTCACATGGAAATTATATGCCAATTGCTAACTTTTTAGTAGGTCTGAGAAGAATAATCTTAGCCAAAATCACACAGATGTGATTGGGGAGAAGTATGTGGGGGGTAGGGGGAGCATGTGTGTGTGAGAAGGAAGTATGTGTTGGGGGGGAGTATGTGCATGAGGGGGGAGTATGTGTGTGAGGGGGGAGTATGTGTGTGAGGGGGAGTATGCGTGTGGGGGAGTATGTGTGTGGGAGTGAGGGTTGTATGTGCATGTGAGGGGAGTATGTGTGCTGGGGGAGTATGTGTGTGAGGGGGGAGTATGTGTGTGGGGGGAGTATGTGTATGGGGGGAAGTATATGTGTGTGAGGGGGAGTATGTGGGGGGGAAGTATGTGTGTGAGGGGGGAGTATGTGTGTGAGGGGGAGTATGCGTGTGGGGGAGCATGTGTGTGGGAGTGAGGGTTGTATGTGCATGTGAGGGGAGTATGTGTGCTGGGGGAGTATGTGTGTGAGGGGGGAGAATGTGTGGGGGAGTATGTGTTTGGAGGGGGAGAGTGTGGGGGGGAGAGTATGGGGGGGAGTATGTGTTTAGGGGGGGGGTTGGGACTTTCTTGGCGCTTAGTAACCCTATGAGACTGAATGCCACCATTGGAACAAAAGGGTCAGAGATACAACAGGTTTCTGGAACATTCTTGAAGAAATGATTGCAGGAGAGTTTGGCCCCATGGTTGGGCTTCCTCTCCTCTGTTCGGATACCTGTCTGATTGACATTTGGTGCCCTTGGAACTTCCAGAAAGTCTAAGAAACAGAGCACTCAGGATAAACAAACTGGTCCTTAAGCCATTTGTGGTTGCTCTGCACTTTCTGGGCTCCAAATCCAAGCTCAGGGCAGTGGAAGGTATATCCACAGCTGAGTGACAAGTCTTAGTCTGACATGAGACAATTTCTGGTGACAATGCTCATCCCTAGAAAAGATTCCCTCACTAGAGAGCTTGTCAAACTTATTCTGAGGCAACTAAAGGACAAATAAAATGGTCAAGACATGTTTAGTCTTTCCTTTCACCATTTAGAAAGAAATCTAGTCAGGTTTGGTGGAGATACGTTAGCAGGGGATACAAAGGGATCACATCTTCCATGTGAAGACACCAGCCCTCTCTAAAGGCTCCTGCTGCCCAGAATACAATGTCATCCCAAGAGGAGTGGCATAGCAGAGAACTCTGTTAATATGCCAGCATCCCCCCTCTCAAGGGATCACAGCCTTTATATCTGTCTATTAATTCAGCGAAAAGGCCAGTGTCATTCCAGAAAGTCCATGTTCTAATGACCTTATTACAACTTCCTCAACAAAATTAGACCCTGACATTCTTTGATAAATGTATCCATAAAATCTCTGCTTAATCTTATCAACCAGCTGCTGTCTATCAATGTCTCATAAATGTTGAGATTTCTGCTTCCAACCTAATGGTGCATTCACTTCTTAATAGTTGCTGTCATTATCTAGGGACACCAAAATTACTTGATTGGCCTGCCAAAATCACCTCATTATTTATTTCCTACTGAATTCCCAAGGTTGTCAATTCTATTTTTATATAAGTTTCTAAGGGTCTAAGAAAGACAGGGAAATAAGATTGTAAGGTTAAAGGTGTCAACAGAAGTTCAGCTTTCTGACATGATGGTTGTAGAGGATAACCAAGTCCCAGATGTGTACCTTTGGTGATAATTGCAGGTATGGAGCATAGGAGAAGTTTGTCAGGGTCAATAAACAGAACAGTGACTTTTTAACAAATCACTTCTCATCGTAAACAACAACGTGGGTGGGGCCAGGCAGCCTGAGGGGCCAGTGGGTTCTGGCCCACATGGGTGCTTTCAGGTGGGTCTTCCCCAGAGAGCTCTCAACAAGGGCCCAACGCCAAAGGGCCTCTATGCTGATTAAGCTGCTTTCCACCCTTTGCTATTGCATTATGATTCACAATTTAGGTTGTCTGCCTGTTAGAGTCAGACAACTGAAAGAACAGCCACCACCGCCCAGGGCTCAGCGGCCCTGCAGCAGGCAGACTGGGACAGAAGTCGGCATCATGGGCATGCTGAGGAACCACACAAGTCCCAATGGACTTGTATGAAAGTACAAGAGGGGAAGCTGACTTCCTTTGTTATCTGTTCATCTTCACTACTCCACTATCCTTATAAATTAGTTCCAGGACCCAGGCAGAGAGAACTGTAAACAACTTTAGACTCCTACCTGATGTCTGTGTAGTGTATGGCCAACCAGTCCTTACTGCCTGCCACATAACTCTTGCTTGCAGAAATTTCAAAGTGTCAGCTGCTGCCCCCAACCCTCAGCCCCATCCCAAAGGAAAGCATCTAGTCAGGAAGGCATGGTGATTCTAGTTTCTGACAGTCCCCATCTGCGATCCAGGTTTTTGACAATCCCTGACATGCAGTCCAGGGCCAACTAGGAGAGGACAATACCTCCAAAGGCCTCTGCGTCCCCTCATTTGTCTCTACCACAGAGCCACATCAGACTAAAAAAAGTTATGACACAATTTTTGAAGCATTGTCACAGAAGGAAAACTTGTGCTAGGAAATGGAGAGTATTTTGCCCTTTTGTTACAAAAGCTTTCACCCTCAAATCCAAAAGGAGAGTCCAACTCCTGTTACCCTGCTGGGTAGGATTTTGGAGTGCCAGAGGCTAACCACCTCCACTCCAGCCCAGTCTGAGATCTGCAACATATCTCCCCATCCCTTCGTCTATTTCCTACCATGTGTTCATTCTGTCTCTCCTGACTAGAAAACCAATCACTGTGAAGGCAAGGACCAATTGCTCTCGCCTGTTCATCTCCATCACCTCGTGTGCCCAGAACCATGCTGCACATAGATAGTGCCCCAGAGGACTTGTGACAAAAATACATAAGGACTCTGTGCAGGTCTCCCTTTGTGAACTGCATATAAGCTTTTTAGAGTCAGTCGAGGTTCTTTTAAGTTTCCCCTTAGGGAAGTGCCTGAGGCCCTATGTGCCAGGCGCTGTTTTGCTTTGCACATAGTAATTCATTCCTTATGACAACCTTATGTAGTAACTACTATTTTATTCTTGTTGTTACAGATGAATAAACTGAGACACAAGGTGATTAAGTAACTTGCCAAAAACTATGGAGTAGTGATTTAAACCTAGGCTCTCCAGCTTCAGAGACCTCCCCTTACCTCTGCACACATGTGCTCACTCATGCGTGCATACACACATGCACATATGCACACACACATATACCCACACACCCATCAGCCTCCCACCCATCCCATTCAGTTACATCAGCACCATTACAATCTTCAGTGCTGATGTAAACATTTTAGCTGCTAATTAATGTTAGAATTGACTTAAGATCTTTAGAGTTAGTTGGCAAGGCTCTTCTAGAAGGTAGGAATAAACACCATATGACAAACACCACTCCTTCCTTTTCTCTCCCTGGAAGCCCTACCGCTGAAACCCCAGTGTTACTCAGCCTCTCCTCAGCCCCCAGGATGATGGGTGGATTCACATGGTAATGTAAGACCATGATTAGAAACTCCTAGGGAACATTCTCCACCTCAAAGAAAGGGAGATTCCTGAGCCATAGGTTAGATCTTTTTAATAACATTTTTGTAGGCAGCATTCTGAGGAAACTGCCACTTATCTCTCTAAAATATGAAAGCCACTCCAGCCTTGAAGATGTCTCTTTACAGAATACTTGATCCAAACGTTGTCTCCATCGAGCTTCCCAACTAGTACACTGGTCCCTTGCTTGAGGCCACTGGCACGTGGCAACGAGTGAGGCTGGCATTCAGTGAGAGGACTCTAAAGGCACAGACAGTGGGGGAGATGCTGGAAACGTTCTGTTTGTGCGCAGTGCCGTTCTCTTTGCGCGTGGCGCAGACTGGCCTGTTTCTGTGAGCATGTGGCCACCAGGTCCAGTCAATGCTCACACTTGGGGTTAGGGCAAAGAGCCTGGTGCCATGGAACACAGAGGTGTGCCAACCAGTAAAAGCAGGTATCCAACCCTGTGGGCTCATGAAAGCAGTTCATTTGGAGCTAATTCAGGAGTGCTACTCAGTTATTCCTACATTCAGACACAGGCAGTCCCTGGGTTACAAACAAGATAGGTTCCGTAGGTTTGAAAATTTTTAAGTATTTATTATGTTAAGACAAACATCTAAGTTGTATTTAATAGGCACATATACGTGTTCCAACTTACATACAAAAACAACTTAAGAACAAATCTATAGAACCTATCTCGTTCATAACCCAAGGACTGCCTATATTTCCCAAAGTAAAAGAAAGTTTGGAGCCAGGCTTAGCTATTACAAGTTTGGATTTCCTGATATGTTCTTAGCTCATATGGTCCAAGTAATGACAGAGCTGCCAAGCTCGTATTTCAGACTAATGAGGCCAAGGCCTAGATCTCCTGAAGCTCTACCATCTTTTTTCACACCTCTGCTGTTACCAAAGCCAGCTTTAATGATTCCCCAGCTCAGAGCTGCTGCCAGGTAGTGTTTGACTTTTCTCCTTTCTTTTTGGCTCCCCTGGTGGCCTTGTGAAAGGAGGTTTGCCCCAGTGTAATCTGCTTCAAAAATTACCTCTGTGAAACAATAAGAAACGTCACCTAAAAAAGGAAAAGAAAAAAAAAAGCCACTGAAACAATTTGATCTTGTCTGACTTATATCACAGTTTGATCAGTTAAAAAGAGGCATTCAAGGCCAAAAGAAAAATAGGAAAGGCACATCAATTTCTAACCTCACTTTTCACTCCCTACATCCTAGATCAAGTGCAAACTGAGCCCAAGATAATCTTCCAAATCATTGCAGGGCCTTATCAGAGTTTTTTCTTATGGTTTGCCACAAATATTGTAATTTTTACAGATGTATTTTCTGCCAGAAAATAAAAGCTTGAAGGAAGCAATAAAGAGAACATTAAATTCCTCAAAGCAGTTCTTCCAGGGAATCCTGAGCCTAGCCTGGGTACAGCAGCATGCAGTGCCTCACCCACCTGAGAAGATGAAGATAGGCCCCACATCCTCATCCAGGTAGTTACTGGAAAATGCTACATAGAAAACACTAACAAAGGACCAGGGAAACTTAGCCATCAATCCCTTACGAGCTGTCTATCGCTGTGTTCCCCATCTTTTTTCTGATATTTCTAGGGCCCCGCTTGGACACACAGAACTCATATCCCTTGCCCTGCCCTCAACCCTCCCTCTCCCATGGCCCCTTCCAACTCTGCGGTCATCCTCCGTCTTCCTGCGCCTCTCACCACTGCACCATCGAGAACACAGGAACAAGAAACAATGTGATGACTCTTTAAGGATGTGGATACACCAAAGTGTCCCAATGTCCTGGTTGGGAAACTGGGCTCCAAGACACCATCACAGTCAAGTGAAAATTCAAACTTGCTATTTGAAATCATCTAACTCAAAATGAGATATGACTTAATTCCATTTTTTTTACTTAATTTAAATGAGATATTTTATTTACCCTTACATTAATCACTGTATTCTAAATGTATCACATCTACTTATGGCTAAAAATAATCTACCATTCCTATATTTTAAATAATAAAGTAAAACATTACAAAGAGGAAGCCATTTCTAAGATGCTGTGGGCCCCATAGTTTTCCAGAAAACATCTTTTTCCATTTCTAGCGCCATATGATGGTTTGATAATGCAGGTGACTCCAAATCAGTGTTTTCCCAGCACAAGCAGGGGTTCCCAATGTCAACTTGAAATGCAATTTTTTTAAAAAACATAAAAACTACCTTTTAAAAAATGTCAATAGTTAGGTTCAATGGCATGAAAGCCATAATAAATCATGTTACACTAATAACTAGCATAACTAAAGTGGGTGATTACCATGCTGAGCACACTGTCAAGCCATGTGATTTATGAATATTATGTTGAACACAGTCATATGAGAGAAATTTTATCTGGAGAAACCCTATACTTGATCTTCTACTGAACCAATACTCTGCCTTCTGGTCAACATGTTCCTCTAGGGATCCTGAATGAGGCAGGATGTGGACATCAGCTAACCAGTCACTGGCTATAAGTGATCATCTGCCCTGGAGAAGGAACTGAGCACATAAAAGGCTTCCCTCTTTGTGCCTGACATCAATATACTTGGGTGAGGGGGGAAGAATTGATGCTTAGATGAGGATATTGGCAGTGATCTGCAAGAGACTCAAGTGAGATTATTAACAGGGGTCAGCAAAGGCTCACAGTGCAATCCCCAATTTAGTCCTTAAAGATCTAAGTGGCCTTTGGATGGCATGCCAGGGATAGAGAAGATGTGACCAATACTCGCTCCCGAACAGGGCACCTTCTGGATCATTTCAGGCTCCCATGCAATGGCACAAGTTAGTTATGTACTAGACCACAAGGAAAATCTCAGTATGGTTTAATGTTCTATCAGAGCAGCTATGATCTGTGCTCATAGTTCAATAAAATTAAATTTTCTAAAAGCAGAAAAAAAGTCCTATATGTCTGGCAACTAAATAGCCTCACAATTAAAAATAAAATAAAAAAGGAAGTTATAAAGTATTTAATAACTGAATATCAATGAAAAGGCTCCATGTCAAAATTCACAGGAACAGCTGAAGAGGTACTTAGCAGGAAATGTACAGCTTTAAATAAATTTACCAGATATAAGAAATACTGGAAACAAATTAAGCACAAAACTCAAGAAAATATACAAAAGAGCATTCACATCCATGTGCGTGAGGGGAGCTATGCTGCCAAAGCGTAACATGGTGACATGTCAGTGCGTTCTACTCCAGTGGTTTTCAACCGCCAGTCCGTGGAACAGTGTCAGTCCACCAGAAATTGTGTGCTGGTTCACCAGAGTTAACCACCCTGATCACTAAATCCTCTAAAGAAGAAAAAGTGAAGTTGGTAGAAAATAGCTTGGTCAAGCAGCATCTCACAGAAAATATGAGAGAAAATGTCCCTGGGTTCAGTCAGCAGTTTCTGCCCAAGACCTGATTCCACATTTGGCAAAAGCAATGTTTTAAAGAGAGAGGCATGTGTGCACCTGGGTCATCCAGTTTAAACAGTCTTGTATGTATTTTGTTTCCAGCTAGGACGAACCCTGAGGAGCCCTTTTATGAAATTTGTGGCCCATGCAGTTTCCTTTACAATCTTCTTGGGATTATTAGTTGTGAATGCATCAGACCGCTTCGAAGGCGTCAAAACCCTGCCCAATGAAACCTTCACAGACTACCCGAAGCAGATCTTCCGAGTGAAGACTACGCAGTTCTCCTGGACAGAAATGCTCATCATGAAGTGGGTGTTAGGTAAGCAAATCACTATTATGTATCCTCTCCTCCCCTAAGTGTAATAGAACATTGTTAAACTCTGACTTCTGAACCTCCTTCTCCTTGAGTGCACTCTTAGCAGATAAAATGGTGAGTGGATAACCAACACGGAAGTCAAAGTCAATTTCCCTATGTGCTGCTGTGTAGGATGCACAGACCTGTAGTATAATCCCAATTTTGAAAGGAGATGTTGGGGAAAATCCATTATGTACTTTTCATTAGGGTGTATTGAACATGATTGAAAGTGGCTTTGCATAGAAAAAAAATACTATTTGCTCATTTAAATACAGTCTCCTAGAAGCTTAGGAAATCAGGTTGTGCTTCTGAAACAGTATAAATTGTGTAGCTGACGAGTATTTTTGCTATCACTGAATACTGATATATAGTAGAATCTTAGTGATTAATATGAATCTAAAAAGTTAGGAAAATAACATTTTCTCATTATTTGTGTTTAATGAATACAATGAAGCTGTGAAATTCCTCTCTGTGGTGACACCTTGTGCTGCCAAGGCCTCCACTGAATTGCCAAGGATCTTGTTCCCATTCTCCACTGACTATCCAGCTAAGAAAGGCTATCTCACTTCTGCCCAACTCAAAAAAACCATTACTTGCAGAATACAAACAAGATAAAATACAACTGGCAATGGCTAAAATTATACGTGACAAAATGTGTTATAGATATTTCTAACACAGAAAACTTCAAAGTTGGTTAAAAAATTAGACTTGGTAGGGAAAAATAAAAATCACAAAAGCTATTATCAGTAATATTGTATCTAATCAAAACCTGATCAGTAAGTTATGAGATTTAGCTATTATTAAAAAGATAACAAAAAATAAATGTTGGTGAGGATATGGAGAAATAGGAACACTCATAACACTGTTGGTGGGACTGTAAATTGGTGCAGCCACTATGGAAAATAGTAAGTGTTTCCTCAAAAAATTAAAAATAGAACTATCATATGACCCAGCAATTCCAATTCTGTGTATTTATTTGAAGTAATCCAAAACACTAATTCAAAAAGACATGTTTTTGAAAATAACCAAGATGTACAAACAACCTAGGTATCCATCAAAAGATAAAAATGTGCTATGTTTGTGTTTGTGTGTCTGTGTGTGTACAGTGAATTGTAACTCAGCCATTTTAAAAAAAAATAATGAAAACTTGGCCTTGGCCAGTTGGCTCAGTGGTAGAGCATTGCCCCAACATGTGGATGTCCCCGGTTCGTTTCCCAGTCAGGGCACACAGGAGAAGCAACCATCTGCTTCTCCACCCCTCACTCTCAACCTTCTCTTTCTCTTTCTCTCTCTCTCTCTCTCTCTTCCTCCCCCGCAGCCATGGCTCAATTTGGTTCTAGCACATTAGCCCTGAGCATTGAGGATGGCTCCGTGGAGCCTCTGCCTCAGGCACTAAAAATAGCTCAGTTGCCCAGCAACAGCCCAAAATTGGCAGAGCATTGCTGGTAGGGGGTTTACCGGGTGGATCCCAGTCAGAGCACATGCAGGAGTCTGTCTCTCTGTCTCCCCTCCTCTCACTTAAAAAAAAAAAAGAGTGAAAACTTGCCATTTGTGATACTGGATGGACTTAGAGGGAACTATGTTTAATGAAATAAGTCAGTCAGAGAAAAAGAAATGCCATATGATTTCACTTATATGTAGAAGCTAAAACACAAAACTAACAACAACACAGAAACAGACTCATGGACACAGAGAACAAACTGATGGTTGCCAGATGGGACGCGGGTGGGGGAATGGGCAAACAGGGTGAATGCACTAAGAAGGGCAAACTGCCAGTTATAAAACAGTCACGGGGAAATAGGTGCAGCATAGAGAGTAGTCAATAATAGCTTAATAAAAATGTATGAACACCGATTGTTAGAATTAATCACAGTGATTACTAAGGTATATAAACACCTAATCACTATATTATATACCTGAAACTAACATAATATTGTATCTCAACTATAATTAAAAATAAATTTTAAAATAAATTGCTAGATTTATATCAGAAATATTTGAATTTGATGAGAATGTTCTGAGTAAAACAAAACTGAAGATAGAAAAGACTGAAAATTTTAAGCAATATCAAAATTTGATCAATTAATTAAACTGCATTTCTGATATTTACCCCAGCCCAGGTTTGCTTTCATGACAAAATTTCAATGTTGTCATAATTTTTGTTACATTTTTCACAAACATTGAGTGAAAATATATTCAGGGTTGATGTGCCTGTGCCATCAATTAACAAAATCACGAAAGAACAAACACATGAAAAGAGAGCCCAACATACAGCCCATGTTAATTACACGTAGCCTAAGAGAGTCACAGGCGCTGAACCATTGGAGAGGATCCTTCAAAACGGCCAAGCTGAGATCAACTGGGAATATGGTCTAAACTGGACCTCTCAATAAGCAGAGGGAAATGAGAACAGTCCGATCCAAAGAGCAGAGGCAGAAAAGCACACCTTGTGTCCTAAGGCCTTGTAATCAACTGGCAAGTCTGCAACCAAAGGCTCATTTAGTGGAGTCATTGGCATTAAAGTTGGACATCCTGTTGCAGACTGAGTTCTGTGGCCTCATTTTCACAGTTCAATGTATCCTGATTCTCCTTAGTATACTCGGCACTTTGCATGGACTAAATGTTTATGTCCCTAAAATTTCATCTTAAAATAATGTTAAAGTTCTAATTCCAAAATGACAGTATTAGGAGGTGGGGCCTTTGGGAAGTGATTAGGTCATAAGGGTGGAGTCCTCATGAACAGGATTAGTGCCCTCATAAAAGATAACCCAGAGTGCTCTCTTACCCCAAGAGGGTCCTCACCAGAACCCAAACATGATGGCAACCTCCAGAACTGTAAGAAATAAACTTCTGTTCTTCATAAGCCACTCTGTCTGTGGTACGTACTTTGCTGTAGCAACCAAAACTAAGACTCAGTTTTAATAAAAAACAAAAAATCACATTAGGTTTATGGCCTCAGCAGGACTATAAACACTTTACCCACTGCAATAGGAGGGAAGTGTAGGGCACAGCACAGGTGGCTTGGTAATGTTGTATTGGAACAGCAAGAAACAGATGTCTTGCCACACACACAATCAAGAAGCCGAATTAAGAAATCAGGGAGTGGCCCTGGCCAGTTGGCTCAGTGGTAGAGCGTCAGCCTGGCATGCAGGAGTCCCAGGTTCGATTCCTGGCCAGGGCACACAGGAGAAGCACCCATCTGCTTCTCCACTCCTCCCCCTTTCCTTCCTTTCTGTCTCTCTCTTCCCCTCCTGCAGCCAAGGCTCCATTGGAGCAAAGTTGGCCCGGGCGCTGAGGGTGGCTCTGTGGCCTCTGCCTCAGGTGCTAGAATGGCTCTGGTTGCAACAGAGCAACGCCCCAGATGGGCAGAGCATCATCCCCTGGTGGGCATGCCGGGTGGATCCCAGTCGGGCACATGCGGGAGTCTGACTGCCTCCCCGTTTCCAACTTCAGAAAAATACAAAAAAAAAAAGAAAAAGAAAAGGAATTAGGGAGTCTTTATTAGCTAGCTGCGCAAGTGCACAGAGACCTAAGTCTTTCAACTCAATGCGGTCCCGACTACAGTCTGGGACAAGCTTTTAAAGACAAAATTACATACTGACTGAGGAATGGGGAGGAGAGGAAACATAGCAGTAGGACAAAGCAGTGAAACAAGCTTTCTTACAACGTTTATTTATAGGGTTAATCCAGGGAGAAACTTTCTGAGAATACCTGCAACCTTGCAAAGCCAGCCCAAGGCCACAGGCTGGGAGACTGGCCTCAAGGCCAAGAATATGGAGTCTTTTTAGAAAAGTTAAGCCCTGCCAAAAGTCTCTTTGTTTTAGAGAAAGTAAGTACTGCCAAAAATTATTCATGCTAAGGGCCTTTCTTTTCTATATTTCAGTAGATGCAGTGGTGAGAGCAATGTGGAAATTTGTTGGGATTATTTCTATGTTCTCAATTTTTTTAAATAAGTATTCTAAAGCTATTAACCCTTATATTATACATCAGGCACTGTGCAGATACTAGGGAAGCAGCGATAAAATAAGACTAACATTATCTTATCCCTAAATATCTTCTGGAGTATTTTAATTACTATAAAATAATATATAATAATAACACCATCTGAGAGAGAAGTTTGAGCACTGTGTTCCTGGTCTTCTTTGAGCTAGCACTACCTAAGGTCCACAGTCTGAGCACTCTCTGCTCACACATGAACAGGCTGACACGGTCTCAGCCCCACTGATGGAATCTGCAGTTCCACTCTTGGCCACCACAAAGAACATCATGGATCAAATGGAAACATGCAACACAGTTCTTTCCTCCTGTGATGTGTCACACTCATAAACAATCTTTTGGACAGACTGGCTATAAACCCCATCACCACCTCAATCATTATTCCTCTCTACCAGAAGCAGCCCTGGAGCTAAAGAAAACCTTAGGACCCTAACAAGTTAGCCTGCTCCTTTAAGAAATGGCAAGGTTGACCAGGTATCCCTGCTTCCGCCCTTCCCACCCCCATGCCTATATTCTCAGTACAGGGGCTAGAGTGATGCATTTTAAATGCAATCAGGTTTGTCACTTTTTGCCTCAAACTCATCAGTGGCTTCCCATCTTCCTAAAAGTGATGATGTCGATATAATGGTCTACTAAGCCCTCCACCTCTCCACCACGTCTCTGTGACCTCATCTCCTACTACTTTCCACCTCATGGTTTCTCCCCACTGGCTTCCTGCTTCACACTGTTTTTGTCTCAGAACCTTGGGTTGGGCTGCCCCCTCCGCCCGAGAGTTCTTTCTGAGGTAGCTGTCTGGCTCACTCCCTCACCTCCTCAGGTCTTTGCTCTGAAGTCTCCTTCTCAAAGTGAGGCCTTTTAAACAAACCTTTGCAGAATAGGAAGTTCCTCAAGCCACATTGTCCTCTTAGTTTAGGCCTCCTTCTCTTTGTCTTCCTAGCAGTTCATACCTCTGACAACACATGCTTTCATTTCCCGTCTGTCTCAATATTAATATTTCTGTAATCATACAAACATGTAGTTGACTCTTCCATCTTCTGTTAGCCCTCTCTGCATGTGGCCATGTGGTTTTCCCAACAACTTCTTTCAATGGCCAGAGTGTGAAGATACTCTTACTTTCCCAAGCCCCTACTCCTGCTGGGCGTGAAGGATGTTCCTCTCTGCCGTCCAGCTCTATGGATGGGTCAGATCCAATTAGAAAGATATTCTTCCTTTAATCCCGCAGCTTCACTTGATTACCAGGAGAATTTTGATAAAATTCTAGATTGTCAATGCAGGAGATTCAAGGCATAAGCAGAAGAGGTGGGGACCATAAAGAGACTAACACTTACCTAGAGGTAGAAGAAAAACCAGAACACAACATCAAGGGAGCCAAGAGCAGAGTGTGACTGAGGACAGAAGGATACATTCGCTACTAGATGTGTGTTCTGCAGAGCTGTCAGGTGAGCTGCTTTGAGGAGGACTAAATGAACCACAGACCATCACTCCTTCCGTCCTGGAGAACTCCTTCCATCGTGGAGAACTTCTTACATCAGTTCATTCCATAAGTACCTATCTTTCTTGCTGGCATCATGAGCAGCTGTACTGGGGTAGCTAAAAGAGCTCATAATAAAGCTTTTCAACTGGAGACTGTGGTTCTAGATACAGAGATGACTATGTAACAAACAACATTAGAGGCTTCCAGAAAGCCATTGAGCCTGAAGAGCAGGAAGCTCTCCACAATGCATGCCAGTTCTCCATCCAGGAACAGAATCATGCCATGAAGACTCCTTTAACACTACTCTTAGGGAGAACCTAGCAGTTTTCTTAAACAAATGCCCTAGTACTGAAAGCTCAAGTGATAGAGTGAACCGGAGATGCCAGCTCAGTGAGAAAACACACCCGAGGCGCAGAAAGAGCTTGGGAATGAATGCGAGGAAACCTAGTCCGACTGTGTCCCTTCCTCCTTGGTGGCTCCGTCTGTCTAAATTTGTGTTCACATGTGTAAAATGTGAGGGTCAAGCTGCTCCCTCACCCGCCCACCCAAGATTATAAGTCTTTGAGGGCAGTGCTAAGACTTACCTCCAGATCACACATCTACGTTGGGGCAAGACTAAAATTATAAAATTATATGGGCTGGGTTCTTCACCTGATTCGTTCTTTTGATGGTTTCATTTATTTATTTAGACAAGATTTCCAAGCAGAAATCTTAGACTACTCTAACCAATTTGCCAAGTGTTCTCCCAGCAAGTCAGACCGTGTTTCTGCTCTGATGTCACTTCACTAACTGCCTGGGCAAAGGCCAGCCTCCAGTGCCATGCCCTCACCCTAAACCACAGCGAGCCTCTCACGATCCCCCCACTTCCATGGCTCTGACTTGGACCACCTTGCCAGCCCCTCTCCCAAACCTAGCTAACTCCTGGTTCCTCATACCAAGTGTTACCTCCTCCATGAATTCACTCCTTCATTCAGTCAACAGATAAATATTGTACCAGACACTCAGCTAAGTCAAATAAGTATAACGCAGATTGCTCTTAACCCTTTGTCTCCAAAAGCAGTCTCCTGGACATTTTTTCTTACATCTGTTACTCTGTAGCACTATTTATAGACACATCTATCTCCAGCACTGAACTTGCTAGGAAGGGATGTCATCTTCCGGGTTGCTGCACCCTCAGAATGGTGTCTTACACAGAGGTGGTGCTCGACAATGCCTGGTGAGTGGGTAAGTTCCTGACCATAGAGTAAGCTGTGCCGGTAGAGGCCACGGTGGGTGACAGACAGTGGAGAGCAAGGGTCCTAGACTGCTGGTGAAACTTTATAGACAACATTCTTGCCATCTTGCACATGAGTTTTCACCTGTAAAGTGGAGATGATTATAGTAGCTACCTATCAGGCTATCAGGAAGACTCAGGGTTAGCAGAGTATTCAACACAGGGCCTAGCACCTAGCAATAACTGTCAGCTACTAAGATCAGAAGAGAGGACCTGGCCAGTTGGCTCAGTTGCAGAGCACTGGCCTGGTGTGTTCAATTCCTGGTCAGGGCACACAGGGGAAGCAACCATCTGCTTCTCCATCCCTCCCTCTCCCCCTTCCCTCTCTCTCTCTTTCTCTCTTCCCCTCCTACAGCCATGACTTGATTGGTTTCAGCACCTCAGCCCAGGGAACTAAGGATGGCTCCAGGAAGCCTCTGCCTCAGGTGTTAAAAACAGCCTGATTACGAGCATGGCCCCAGATGGGCAGAGCATTAGCCACAGACAGGGTTGCCAGGTGGATCCCAGTCGGGGCGCATGCAGGAGTCTGTCTCTCTATCTCCCTTCTCACTTTGAAAAGAAGAAAAAAATAAATCATAAGAGGATGGGGAGTTTTGTTAAAAAATCTTTCAATCTATTAATACTGTCTTCCTGTCAGGAAAACAAATGAATCCTGAGTGTGCCTGAGGCTGAATCTGCTGCAAAGGACCTGCCACTGAGATAGTGATTGGATATCAGGGCTGAGGGCTGAAAACTTCCCGGCATCCTGTCCATTCTGTGAGTTCACAGAACATCCATGTCCTGGCCCAATGATGAGAGGCTGAGCTGAAAGAACAGACAGGCCTTCCAGGAGGGGGTAGGGAAGAAGTCTGCTCTACCTGGGCCCTGGGACAATGTAGAGGAAGTGCAGGGGAGCGTGGTCATTCAAGGAATGTGCACATTTCTGCCTGACTCAGCCAGAATTTTGAAGGATGATTTGTTCTGAACAGCATCTGAGGCAGGCTTGGGAGTGAACCGCCATTTAACTGTCAAGCTCCACCTCAGAAGCCTGCAGGCCGTCACTCCAAACCTGCCCAAAGGAAGCTACTCATTGCCCCCAAGGCTTCAGAGCATTTCCCAGTCAGTTCCTGCCAGCTACCCTCATTAATTATCAGTGCCCTTGTTCTCTGGGCTCTAGGCTTCCCCGAGTGAAGGGGATTTTGCCTGAAGGAGGCTCCAATAACCAGCAAGCATCCTCACCCCCAGGATCCCTGGACTCTAAACACTCCTCTGATTGACATGCTGGAGGCAAGAAGCCATGAGGCTCAGCTTAGATACAAAATGCTGAACCACCCTCAGCACCTTGGAAGGGAGGACCTACTTTCACTCACTAAAGTGCTTAATTTCACACATTTCTTTTTTCATTAAACGTTCCTGCTGCTCAAACCCTTGGGTCCATGCTACTTTCACTCATGGCCTAGGAATAATTTAAATTAGTCTGGGTGAGTTAATATTCAAATCTAGGAAGACTAATGTGGGCATCTGAGCATGGAGGAAGTGATTTGCAATGCCCAATGAGCAACTCCATACTGATCAGAAAAGTGAGTTTTCTGCAAATAATTTGCATTTCAGATTCATAGAGCTTTTAACACTTCAAATTACCCCCAAATCTAAAGAAAATCAAAGGACTTATCCAAGGTCACACACCTAGGACGTGGCCAAACTAGAACTTGAACCCAGGGCTTCCTGAATTAAAGTCAGCAATAGCACTAAGTGATCGCCTGTGCCCAGTTAAAAGCAGTTCCATTAAGACATTAGAAATTTTAATCTGGGGGTAGAGGAAAGCAACAAAGATTTCTTCCAGCCTGGAATGGCTTTTCTAATCTTTTCTAAATATCTATTTGGACAAGCAGAGATGGGAGTAAATCTCAGTGTTAAGAAAATTATTACTTCACTGAATTACCACACAAATTTTGAAAGGATAAACTTGACAAGTGAGGCTTTTTTAAGAGAAAAAGAAAGGCAAGGGCAGAAGGGGGTGGTGTCTTGTAAACAGACTTGCAATGTTTTGGGATATTTCCTGTTGTGGGGACTCCAATTTCATACAGACACACAAATCTTAGACTCTATTTCATCAAACAAAGCCACGATTTTCCTAAACAGCTGCTCTCAAATTACTTTTCTCCTCAAAAAACATTTACTTTCAAATCCTTTTATTTGATGGGCCATTCTCACCAGAAAACAAAAAATTTTGATTAAAAAAGACCCTGGACTGAGTCCCAGAGCAGTGATCAGCTTATCACTCAAATTCAACCAGATGTGGGCCTGTGACCAAGTCAGCCACACCTCAGCCTCTAGGACCATTTATCTGCTCCTAGAATCATTCTTTACCACTGGCTTCTCAGGCAGCTGGGTCCTCAAAGGCCACTGTCTTATTATGTGGTTATCTGCCAGTGTGCTTGGGTTTGAGCTCAGAGGAAGATGTTCACCCATGCGCATTTATAAGGGAACAAAGGACAAAGTTGCAGGGGTAGATGAACTTCCACAAAGGCAAAGGGAAGAATGAGAATGGCTAAGACCGTGGAAAGCTGCAGCCTTTCAGGGATGGGAGAAGGATGCAGAAGAATGAAGGGTGCAGAAGAACAAAGGATGCTGAGGAGGAGCAGGAAGAGAGACAGAAGACACCTGGGAAGGCAGGCCATGTGTCTGATGCACAGGAGCAAGAGCGGTGTAAGAGGCGAGCCCTGTTAACACTTGGGAAGTGTGTGGTCAGCAAGCTGGAATTGTTACACTAACCAACCAGTTAGTGGTTCTTTTACCACATTAACCTCCTAAGTGTGCTTCCTAGCTGGGCACATTATAACTCTCTGTGCCTAATAAAACATTAGCGATAAAACTGAGATAATAATAGAAGCTACTTCATATGGTTATAGCAAAGACTAAAGGGAGTTAATATATACATACATCTCAAATAGTGCGCAGCACATACTAAGTGCTCAAAATGTTATTTCATGGTTAACTTTTAATAACCTAATCCAATTTTATTTTAGTAATCAGTGAAGATAAATGTAAAACAGCACTATTCAATTAAAATCTAGAGCAAAGCACAACATAAGCCACACTTTAAATTTTAAATTTTTCTAGTAGTCACATATGGGTGAAATTAACAAGTAATAAATTTTACTTAACCCAATATATCTAAATTATTATGATTACATGTGATTGATATGGCAAATGTTGAACTATTTCACTTTTTAGATTAAGTCTTTGAAACATGGTGTGCATTAACACTTACACAGCACCTCTCAGCAGGCCACAGTTCAAGTGCCCAGTTGTGCACATGTGATTAGTGGCTACTATTGGAAGGACATACACCAAATTGTTAGTCTAGGCCAGTGGTTCTCAAAGTTTTTGAAGTTGGGGTGCATTTAAAATCCTAAAATAATTGTAGGTGCACTATATACAAATTTCTGAGAAATATGTTATAATAATTAAGTCAAATATTAAAGAAAAAAATATAAAGTCCAAGCATGCTTTTATGGTAATTAAACAAAATAAATACAACAAAAGTAAATTTATTCTGACATTAAAAAACATTTTTATGTTACATTTTTTTGAGTTATGCTTTTTAGAATTCGTAAAAAAGAGGGGTTAAAAATAAAAAAACGATAAAAATGTTATCTTTTTATATATATATATAGATACATTCATAGTAAGATTTAGTAAATTTGGCAAGTCCCGACGCAAATATGTTAAGTTTTTTCATTCTTGTGTTTATAAGAAATATGAGCCTGATGTGTCCTAGCGATTTCTTCAATGTTTGGGCATATATTTGAAAGGCAAACTCTCATTTGCTCGTCAATACATTGAAGAATTCCTCTCTTTTTACTCTCAATTGTTTTGAGTGCAGAAAACCCCCACCATACATATCATTTTCACTTTACACCAAACAAAGGCTAGAAGAAATTTGCCTCCAGTCTTTCCGGGGAACATGGGGGGTAGTGTAAATAATCCAGCACCACAGCTTAACAGCCTTCTGAAACCTAATGAGGCAAGTGATGTGGGGGGGTTGGGCAGACTGTCAGCTTACAGCCAATTCCCCACACCTCTGTCCCCCCAAAATCTAACCTTCAAAAACCTTGTTGGTTTTTTGGTCCCCAACAGGCACATATTTCTCTGGAATACATAGGGCGCACCTGGAAATCTTCTAGGGCAGTGGTCCCCAACCCCCGGGCCGTGGACCGGTACCAGTCTGTGGGTCATTTGGTACCAGTCCGCAGAGAAAGAATAAATAACTTACATTATTTCCGTTTTATTTATATTTAAGTCTGAACGATGTTTTATTTTTTAAAAATGACCAGATTTTGGCCCTGGCCGGTTGGCTCAGCGGTAGAGCGTCGGCCTGGCGTGCGGGGGACCAGGGTTCGATTCCCGGCCAGGGCACATAGGAGAAGCACCCATTTGCTTCTCCACCCCCACCCCTCCTTCCTCTCTGTCTCTCTTTTCCCCTCCCGCAGCCAAGGCTCCATTTAAGCAAAGTTGGCCCGGGCGCTGGGGATGGCTCCTTGGCCTGTGCCCCAGGTGCTGGAGTGGCTCTGGACTCGGCAGAGCGACGCCCCGAAGGGGCAGAGCATCGCCCCCTGGTGGGCAGAGCATCGCCCCTGGTGGGCGTGCCGGGTGGATCCCGGTCGGGCGCATGCGGGAGTCTGTCTCTCCCCGTTTCCAGCTTCAGAACGGGAAAAAAAAAAAAATGACCAGATTTCCTGTTACATCCGTCTAAGACTCACTCTTGACGCTTGTCGGTCACGTGATACATTTATCCATCCCACCCTAAAGGCCAGTCCGTGAAAATATTTTCTGACATTAAACCGGTCCGTGGCCCAAAAAAGGTTGGGGACCACTGTTCTAGGGCTCACCAGTGCACCCTGGAGCACACTTTGAGAACCACTGGTCTAGGCAACAGGGCTGCCTCAGAAGTGGGGTGGGAAAACTATTAACATTCTATTTACATGCATTTACATAGTTTAATATGGAAAAATGAGGAAAGTCTTTAAAATCCAATAAATTATTTAAAGGCATTAAAAAGTCATAAAAGACTAAGAAAAAAGCTAGTAACTCAAAACAAACATGCACCAAAACAGTCATAGAAATAAAGAGGAGCCTGACCTGTGGTGGTGCAGTGGATACAGCGTTGACCTGGAACGCTGAGGTCACTGCTTTGAAACCCCAGGGGTTGCTGGTCAAGGCACATATGGGAGTTGATGCTTCCTGCTCCTTCCCCCACCACCTCTCTTCCTCTCCTGTCTAAAAGGAATAAATCTTAAAAAGAAAGAAAGAAAGAAAAATATTGCAGAAAGCACTCTAACCTGAAAGTCAGGAAAACTGGGTTCTAGATCACATGTGTGAGATCTTCAGAAAGGCCATCTGGACCTGCGTTTCCGTATATTTACTTCAGAAGTGGATGATTCCTTAAGACCTCCCGCTCTTAAAATGTGTAAGTAAGCCACTGGATTTCTCTTCCGTGGCCTGCAAGAGGCTATCAGTGGGTGAGAACTCTCTCCTCGCTTGTAGAGAAAAAGGAGCCACACGGCGAGGCACAAGAGAACCTGTCCTCACAGACTGAGGATCTGCTTATCCACAATCTGGCTTAGAAAATACGTTTCCGTTTATTACTGGCTATCCACCTTATCAGCGTCCAAGTTTTTATTTACCTTTGTCCCCAGCTCCCTCCGTGCCCCCTGTAGTCACAAATGCCAAGGACCTTTCTCCGTCTCCTGCAGGGATGATATGGTCCGAGTGCAAGGAAATCTGGGAGGAGGGGCCGCGGGAGTACATGCTGCACCTGTGGAACCTTCTGGATTTCGGGATGCTGTCCATCTTCATGGCCTCCTTCACCGCAAGGTTCATGGCCTTCCTGAAGGCCAGCGAAGCCCAAATGTACGTTGACCAGAATGTGCCACATGACACACTCCACAACGTCTCCCTTCCGCCAGAAGTGGCATATTTCACCTATGGTGAGTCAGCGCGCTCCTGCTCCTCTGCCTTCCGGCCCAAGCACTTCCAGGTTGTGGCCAGCGGCCCTTCCCTTGGCTGGTCCTGCAGCTTCTGATTTTTTTGTTCTTATGTTTCTTGCTTGGTGTTCGGTTTGTTTGTTTGTTTGTTTGTTTTGCAGCTGATTTGTAATGGCGGCTGTGGTCATCTAGATACGGACACAACCTTTGCCCCCCAAAAAGGTTTTAGTCGCTGCAGTACAAGCTGAGCTAGTTAGTGGCTAGGAGAAACGAATCATTTTATGTTAGGAAGGATGGATTTGTTTGGGAAAGGCTCTTGGAGCCTTTCTATGGTAGTCTTTTTTTTTTTAAAATAAAGATCTCATTTTTGATGCAGATGCAAGAGTTTTTTTTCCTTCTATGTTAGATCCCCGTGTTTTGTGCAAAGATAAGTTATGGTTTCTCTGTTTAAAAGTTATTTTCTCGTGGCAAGGTAATGTTTTCAGTGATACCTCAATTCTTTCAAACCACAAGGCCATACGTACAGTGAGGTACTAGATTGAAAATTTAGGAATAATAGTAACAGCATCCATGTATCGGGGACCTACCAAGTGCCATGAACTGTGTAAACATTTTACACCATAAATTGCAATCCTTGCAATAATCCTGCATAAAAGGGTCTTTTTTAGTCCCTATTTTATACATGAAAAAAAAAACAGGTTTTTAAGGCAGGGCTCATGATGTTCCCATAAATACAAATTACCTTGGGTTGCAAGGGATTCTGGCCCAACATGAATTGAAAACCATGCAGAAGGCATAGTGGTTATGTTCTCAGGCTTTGGAGTTTAGAGAGATCTGAATTCAAACCTATTTCTGTAGCTTACTGTGAAACCTTATTTATTTAACTTTTCTCAGCTTCTATTTTCTTATAAAAAACTGGAATAAAATGTGTGTTAAAAAGTTTGTTTTGAAGATTAAATAAGAGTGCATACAAAGAATTTTGTACTATATTCTGAAAATATTAAATGCTAAGTAAGTAGTAATAGTCAGTAACATTCTACCTCTTGGGTCATTTTCTTTTTTTTTTTTTTTTTTATAATTTTATTTTTTTAATGGGGTGACATCAATAAATCAGGATACATATATTCAAAGATAACAAGTCCAGGTTATCTTGTCGTTCAATTATGTTGCATACCCACCACCCAAAGTCAGATTGTCCTCTGTCACCTTCTATCTTGTATTCTTTGTGCCCCTCCCCACCCCCTATCCCTCTCCCATTCCCCCCTCCCCCCGTAACCACCACACTCTTATCAATGTCTCTTAGTTTCACTATTATGTTCCACCTACGTATGGAATAATACAGTTCCTGTTTTTTTCTGATTTACTTATTTCGCTTCGTATCATGTTATCAAGATCCCACCATTTTGCTGTAAATGTTCCGATGTCATCATTTCTTATGGCTGAGTAGTATTCCATAGTGTATATGTGCCACATCTTCTTTATCCAGTCATCTATTGATGGGCTTTTTGGTTGTTTCCATGTCCTGGCCACTGTGAACAATGCTGCAATAAACATGGGGCTGCATGTGTCTTTACGTATCAATGTTTCTGAGTTTTGGGGGTATATACCCAGTAGAGGGATTGCTGGGTCATAAGGTAGTTCTATTTTCAGTTTTTTGAGGAACCACCATACTTTCTTCCATAATGGTTGTACTACTTTACATTCCCACCAACAGTGTATGAGAGTTCCTTTTTCTCCACAGCCTCTCCAACATTTGCTATTACCTGACTTGCTAATAACAGCTAATCGAACAGGTGTGAGGTGGTATCTCATTGCCGTTTTGATTTGCATTTCTCTAATAGCTAAAGAAGATGAGCATCTTTTCATATATCTGTTGGCCATTTGTATCTCTTCCTGGGGGAAGTGTCTAATCATATCCTCTTCCCATTTTTTTATTGGATTGTTTGTTTGTTTGTTATTGAGTTTTATGAGTTCTTTGTATATTTTGGATATTAGGCCCTTATCTGAGCTGTTGTTTGAAAATATCATTTCCCATTTAGTTGGCTTTCTGTTTATTTTGTTATCAGTTTCTCTTGCTGAGCAAAAACTTCTTAGTCTGATGTAGTCCCATTCATTAATTTTTGCCTTCACTTCTCTTGCCATTGAAGTCAAATTCATAAAATGCTCTTTAAAACCCAGGTCCATGAGTTGAGTACCTATGTCTTCTTCTATGTACTTAATTGTTTCAGGTCTTATGTTTAGATCTTTGATCCATTTTGAGTTAATTTTTGTACAGGGGGAGAGACTGTAGTCCAGTTTCATTCTTTTGCATGTGGCTTTCCAGTTTTCCCAGCACCATTTATTGAAGAGGCTTTCTTTTCTCCATTGTGTGTTGTTGGCCCCTTTATCAAAAATTATTTGACTATATATATGTGGTTTTATTTCTGGACTTTCTATTCTGTTCCATTGGTCTGAGTGTCTATTTTTCTGCCAGTACCATGCTGTTTTGATTGTCGTGGCCCTATAATAGAGTTTGAAGTCAGGTATTGTTATGCCCCCAGCTTCATTCTTTTTCTTTAGGATTGCTTTGGCTATTCGGGGTTTTTTATAGTTCCATATAAATCTGATGATTTTTTGCTCTATTTCTTTAAAAAAGGTCATTGGAAGTTTGATGGGAATTGCATTAAATTTGTATATTGCTTTGGGTAATATAGCCATCTTGATTATATTTATTCTTCCTAGCCAAGAACAAGGTATATTCTTCCATCTCATTATATCTTTTTCGATTTCCCTTAACAATGGTTTATAGTTTTCATTATATAAGTCCTTTACATTCTTTGTTATGTTTATTCCTAAGTATTTTATTTTTTTTGTTGCAATCGTGAAGGGGATTATTCTTTTGAGTTCCTTCTCAGTTGTTTCATTGTTGGCATATAGAAAGGCTATTGACTTCTGTATGTTAATTTTGTATCCTGCGACCTTACTGTATTGGCTTATTGTTTCTAGTAGTCTTTTTGTGGATTCTTTGGGGTTTTCGATGTATAGGATCATATCATCTGCAAAAAGTGATACCTTTACTTCTTCTTTTCCGATATGGATGCCTTTTATTTCTTTGTCTTGTCTGATTGCTCTGGCTAGAACCTCTAGTACCACATTAAATAAGAGTGGAGAGAGTGGACAACCCTGTCTTGTTCCTGATTTAAGGGGGAAAGCCTTCAGTTTAGTGCCATTTAATATGATGTTAGCTGATGGTTTATCATATATGGCCTTTATCATGTTGAGATATTTTCCTTCTATACCCATTTTGTTGAGAGTCTTAAACATAAAATTGTGTTGTGTTTTATCGAAAGCCTTTTCTGCGTCTATTGATAAGATCATGTGGTTTTTGTTCTTTGTTTTGTTGATATGGTGTATTACATTAACCGTTTTACGTATGTTGAACCATCCTTGAGATTCTGGGATGAATCCCACTTGATCATGATGTATTATTTTTTTAATATGTTGTTGTATTCGATTTGCTAGTATTTTGTTTAGTATTTTAGCATCTGTATTCATTAGAGATATTGGTCTGTAGTTTTCTTTTTTTGTGCCATCCTTGCCTGGTTTTGGTATGAGGGTTATGTTGGCCTCATAAAATGTGTTTGGAAGTATTGCTTCTTCTTCAATTTTTTGGAAGACTTTGAGTAGAATAGGAACCAAGTCTTCTTTGAATGTTTGATAAAATTCGCTGGTATAGCCGTCAGGGCCTGGACTTTTATTTTTGGGGAGGTTTTTAATGGTTTTTTCTATTTCTTCTCTACTGATAGGTCTGTTTAGGCTTTCTGCTTCTTCTTGACTCAGTCTAGGAAGGTTGTATTTTTCTAGGAATTTATCCATTTCTTCTAGGTTGTTGAATTTAGTGGCATAAAGTTTTTCATAGTATTCTACAATAATTCTTTGTATATCTACGGTGTCCGTGGTGATTTCTCCTCTTTCATTATGGATTTTGTTTATATGAGTTCTTTCTCTTTTTTCCTTGGTAAGTCTTGCCAAGGGTTTGTCAATTTTGTTGATCTTTTCAAAGAACCAGCTCCTTGTTCTATTAATTTTTTCTATAGTTTTTCTGTTCTCTAATTCATTTATTTCTGCTCTGATTTTTATTATCTCCTTTCTTCGGCTGGTTTTGGGTTGTCTTTGTTCTTCTTTTTCTAGTTCCTTAAGGTGGGAAGTTAAGTGGTTCACTTGGGCTCTCTCTTGTTTGTTCATATATGCCTAAAGCGATATGAACTTCCCTCTTATCACTGCTTTTGCTGCATCCCATAGATTCTGATATGTCGTATTGTCATTTTCATTAGTCTGTATATATCTTTTGATCTCTGCACTTATTTCTTCTTTGACCCATTCATTTTTTAAAAGTATGTTGTTTAGTTTCCACATTTTTGTGGCATTTTTTTCCTCTTTTTTGCAGTTGAATTCTAGTTTCAAGGCTTTATGATCAGAAAATATGCTTGGTACAACTTCAATTTTTCTGAATTTGCTGATGTTGTTTTTGTGGCCCAACATATGGTCAATTCTTGAGAATGATCCATGTACACTGGAGAAAAATGTATACTCAGTCACTTTGGGATGAAATGTCCTGTAGATGTCTATCATATCCAGGTGCTCTAGTGTTTTGTTTAAGGCCACTATGTCTTTGTTGATTCTCTGTTTGGATGACCGATCTAGAGCCGTCAGCAGTGTATTGAGGTCTCCAAGTATGATTGTATTTTTGTCAGTTTTTGTTTTAAGATCAATAAGTAGCTGTCTTATATATTTTGGTGCTCCTTGGTTTGGTGCATATATATTAAGAATTGTTATGTCTTCTTGATTCAGTGTCCCCTTAGCCATTATGAAATGGCCATTTTTGTCTCTGAGTACTTTTCCTGTCTTGTAGTCAGCATTATCCGATATGAGTATTGCTACACCTGCTTTTTTTTTGGATGTTATTTGCTTGGAGTATTGTTTTCCAGCCTTTCACTTTGAATTTGCTTTTATCCTTGTTACTTAGATGAGTTTCCTGTAGGCAGCGTACAGTTGGATTTTCTTTTTTAATCCATTCTGCTACTCTGTGCCTTTTTATTGGTGAGTTTAATCCGTTTACATTTAGTGTAATTATTGATACTTGTGAGTTCCCTATTGCCATTTTATATCTTGCTTTCTGTTAGTTTTGTGTCTTGTTTTATCCTTCTCTTTCATTTTTCTATCTTTTGTTTTTATTTGGTTGTATTCCATACATCTTTCCTCTGTTGCTATCTTTTTTATCTCATGTGCTTCTGTGGTGCTTTTTTCAATGGTGGTTACCTTTGAGTAATGAAAAGGGTCCCTACCCTGTTCATTGTAGCGAACTATTTTGTGAGTACTTTTGCACTCCATCGTCCTTTGCTACTGTTAATCTCCATCTTCTCCCCCTCTTTCTTTTTGTTGTTGTCACAGTTTAAATTTGGTTTTATTGTGTTCTTCTTGGAGCTTTTACTTGTGGCTCTGTTTTTTTTTTGTTCTTTGTATCTGATTGGAGAACCCCCTTTAGTAATTCCTGGAGTGGGGGTTTTCTGATGATAAATTCCCTCATCTTTTCTGTATCTGTGAATGTTTTTATTTCCCCTTCGTATTTGAAGAATAGCTTTGATGGGTATAGTATTTGTGGCTGAAAGTTCCTCTCTTTCAGGACTTTAAATATTGGGGTCCACTCTCTTCTAGCTTGTAGAGTTTCTGCTGAGAAATCTGATGATAATCTAATGGGCCTTCCTTTATATGTTGTATTCTTCTTTTCCCTGGCTGCCTTGAGAATTTTTTCTTTGCTGTTGGTTTGTGTCAATTTCATTATGATATGCCTTGGAGTAGGTTTGTTGGGGTTAAGAAAACTTGGAGTTCTGTTTGCTTCTTGAACTTGAGGCTTTAGTTCTTTCCACAGGCTTGGGAAGTTCTCATCTATTATTTGTTTGAGTATGTTCTCCATTCCATTTTCTCTCTCTTCTCCCTCTGATATACCTATTATTCTTATGTTATTCTTTTTGATGGAGTCAGATAATTCTTGTAGGGCTATCTCATTTTTTTTAATTTTTTGAGTCTCTTTCTTCTTCTCTCTGTTGTGCCTCAAGTTGCTTGTCTTCTATTTCACTAATCCTCTCTTCTATCTGACCTGTTCTATTAGCTAAGCTTGTTACTTCGTTTTTCAGCTCGTGAATTGAGTTTTTCATCTCTGTTTGATTTGTTTTTATAGTTTCAATTTCCTTGGACATATATTCTTTGTGTTCATGGAGTTGTTTTCTGAGCTCCCTATATTGCCTTTCTGTGTTTTCTTGTATATCTCGGAGGATTTTTAGTATTTCTATCTTGAATTCTCTGTCATTTAGCTCCAAGCTTTCCAATATATTAAATTTTTTCTCCATAGATTTTTCCTCATCTAGCTGTGTTACCTCTCTTTCTTTTGTATCCATGATATTCGATTTTCTCTTCCTTAATGGCATCTGAGGGTGGTTTTGTTGATAGTATTAATGAGATTTAATAAAGAATAAAAAGTTAAAAAAAATAAAAAAATAAAAAATCGAAAAGAGTTGTTTTTTTAAAAAAAATTAATAATGAAATAAAGAAAAATAAAATAAAATAAAAATTTTAAAAAAAGGAAATTATTCCCCCCCTCCTTTTTTCCTCTCCTCTACTCTCCCCTCTTTCTTAAGAAAATCTTGTGGTGGACTGTGAGTTATAACAAACAATGCCTGTGATGGAGGGCCTGAATTGGGGAAAAGTAATAAAGGGGCAGAAAAGAGAAAAAAAATAAAAAGAAAAAGAAAAAAGAAAAAAAAAAGAGCATATGGACCCACAAAAAGCAAATAAGGAAAAAATTTGGGTCAAGAATAAAATGATTTGCTTTTAGGTGTTGGTTGTCTAAGAGTTATGATGAGAGGAATAAGAGGAAAACGGAAAAATGGGGGGACAAATTAAAAACTTACTATTGTATTTAGTGGAACAAGAACTAGATAATATGGAGAGCCAGGGATGGGAGCACTGCTAGTGAGTTAAAAAGATGAAGTAAAAACCCCCCAAAATGCCACAAACATAGGTTTGAGTCCCAGATAAGATAATTTGTTTGTTATTGAGGTTTGAATGAGAGGAGATGTAAAGGAGAAAGGAAGAAACTAATATAGAGGGAGAAAAGAAAGAGAGAGAGAAAAAAAAAGAGGGAACCACTAAAAGAAGAAAAAAGAAAGGAGAGAGAGAGAGAGAGAGAGTTAAGGGTTTTGGAGTGCAACCCTCATAGAGAGAAAGGAAGAGAAGAGAAAAGATAATGGGAGATGTAACACTTATGGGTAGTGTAGTTCAAGGAGAGGAGAGAGTAAGACCGATAGAGAGTTAATCAGCCAAATTGGAGGAGGAAAAAAAAGTATCAAGAATGAAGATAAGAGAAACAAACGAACAAATATAATAAAATGGGATAGGTTATAAAGTCTGCAGATTATTCTTGATTTTGAGAGGTTATCTTCTTGCTTTTTCTTTTCTCTCCCTCTTCCTGGTCGGTGACTCTGTACCCCGGGTTCTGCCCCTTTGGCACGCTCAGGTAGAGGTTTGCAGTTGATAAGTCTCTATGGCAATGTCATGTATTGTGCTTTAGTCTCGTTGGGAGTCGAGGCTCATTAGCATTTATAGGCTCCGACAGTGAGAGAGTCTGTGTTCCTGGAGCCTTTCTCCTAGTCTTTCCTTCCTCAATTAGTAGCCTGATAATCCAGCTATGGGGTTGCTGCTGCCTCTGCCTGGATAGTAAGAGGCTCAATGAGCTGGCAATTCCCCACTCTATTTCCACTCAGCATAGGGCTCTGGGTAAGGCTCAGTCAGTCAGAGCTGCTAGCATAATCAGGCGGGCTTTCTCCCCACTCAAAGACCTCTGGCTCTGCCACTCTGTCCGGTAACACAAGCGGGCGCCCACTTCCGGGGCGCTTGGAGGAAACTCTCACTCACTGTCTGCGATCAGGATATCCGGCCAGCAGTCTCACGCTCTGAGTGAAACCCCCAACCGCAGGGAAAAGTTGCAGCGTTGGAATTGAGTCTCGCTCCATCTCCGTGCGTGGCTTTTGCAAGGCGCTGGGGCGGCCCGAGATTCCGCTTTGGCCCACACAAAGGCCCCTGACTCTGCCCCTCTGTGTGATAACACGGGCGTGCACTGCCGAGGCACTCGGAGGAATTGCTCACTCCTTATCTGCGAGCGCAAACCAGGATATGAGGCCGGCCGCGGTTCCCTCTGAGTGAAACACCCTCCAGCACGGAAAATCTCCACCGTTGGAATTAGTTCTCACTCCCTCCCGTGCATGGCTTTCCCAGGGTGCTGGGGCTGCCCAGAGACTCTGCCCTCGGCCCACAGAAAGGCCTCTGACCCTGCCTCTCCGTGGGGCAACACGGGCACCCACTTCCGGGGCTTAGGAAGAAATCTCTCGCCCACTAACTGTGCGCACGCCGACCAGGAGACCGGGTAAAATGGCCGCTCCGCTTGTCTTTCTTTGTTTGGGTTTGGCGGGAGTGTTAGCTTGTATTGCCCGGATTGCCACAGGATCAGATTTTCCTCGGCTTGGATCTCCGTGCCACAGCCTGGTTCGGCCGTTTGTGCCACGGCGGCCTGGATCTATTCACCCCCTTTGCCCGCCTCAGTTTCTATATTCACAGTTACCAGAGAAAGCCTCCCTGTTTAGGTTAGTGAGGAAGGCAGAGCATTTCTTACTCCCTATTTCCTTCGGGGTTTGGTTATATATTTAGCCAATTTTTCACTCAATCATAACTTTGGGTGTATTGCGAAGCATCTGGAAGCTCCAAGTATAGGTTTTTCTGTTTCTGGTTGAAGATCTTGTTGAGTTTTGGGGGAGATTTATCGGTATCGCTTCCTACCCCGCCATTACTCTGACGTCATCTCTCCTTGGGTCATTTTCTTGTTCAAACACTGAGCGTTCTTTACTGAAAGAGAAAGATGAGTGGGGAGAAGAAACAGTAGATATTTGTTGTTAACAGGAAATTAGCTGGACATTTAATAGGTATTCACTAATGGCAGCTGCTATACTATAAAGGGTTTGAATATCAAATGTCCCTGTTAGATAAAACCACATAGCTCCTGTGACCACAGAATCTTCATGATCAGGTACAGCAATGATCTGAAGAGGGTTGGCCACTTAGTGCAAAAGTTGAGTTACTGCCAATATTCAATGTAGAGTGTGTTATGCAGATTATGTGACCTTTAAATGTGATAGGGAAATCCCCTTTGAGAAATGGAGAATATTGTAGTATTACAAATCATCCACTCTTCACTTATTAGTTCACAAATTCAGACATTTTATTTTTATTTTTTTAGCAAGAGAGAGACAGACAGGGAGAGACAGGAAGGGAGAGAGATGAGAAGCATCAATTCATAGTTATGGCACCTTAGTTGTTCACTGATTGCTTTCTCATATGTGCCTTGACCTGGGGGCTCCAGCTGAGCCAGTGACCCCTTACTCAAGCCAGCGACCTTGGGATCATGTCTATAATCCCATGCTCAAACTGGAAACCCCACGCTCAAGCCAGATAAGCCAGTGCTCAAGCTGGCAACTAGGGGTTTCAAACCTGGGTCCTCAGTGTCCCAGGTTGATGCTTTATCCACAGCACCACTGCCCGGTCAGGCAAATTCAGAGTTTTTAAAAGCAAAATGGTCTTTATATATCTTCCCTTCTGTGCTGCTCAGTGTTCATCAAGGAAGGATGAAAGAATCTTGATACCACATTGGCTACCTTTCTTAATGCCATGATTCAGCCTTCAATATTGTCCACTTGTGACTTCTACTCCTTTTATGGATTATATTAAGGTCGCAACCAACCCAAAACATTGCACATTATGGCCCTTGCTTTTACTGTCCACTTGGTGCCTTTGGATATCTTTTGGATCTCTCTGTATGCAATAGCTGTCGTGCTCCAGCTGTGGAGGAAGAGAGCCCTCTTGTGGCCAGCAAGACAGTGGTCCTTTCAGATTAGGACAAATTTTCTCCAAGAAAAAAATCCTTTTGTCTGAATTATTACAGTGCTGTTTGCTTTACACCCATCACAACTCTTACAAACTAGTTCAAGGAGAATATTTTTCACTAAAAATTCCTGACCTGGTCACCAGGGCCTGAAGACTAAATCTATCTTAATAGATTATAGGAGTGCCTTTTCTTATTTCAGCTGATGTTTAAGATTGTAAATTATAGGAGGCAGAAAAAAAGAATTTCCTTTGGTGTCTGTTTGAAGAAGCTATGTCCTATTTTATGTTATCCAGTTGTGTTATTTCTCCATAAAGGGTGACAGATATATTGGAAAAACATAATTTAGTCTTCATACTTGTCTTTCGTAGACTTCTGAGTTATGACCTTGATAAAATCATAAGAATCTATAATTTTATTATATTTCCAAATGTAATTTTAAAAAAATGCCCTACATGAAACTTTGTGGCAAATACAGGCCTGGCTTCCCTTACTAAAGATTTCTCACTGCTCTTTATTATTATAATTGTTTAACAGAGTCTAGCTTTGAAAATAAAGAACAAAATTCTTCCTCTTGCATCTCCCTTGGGGCACCAAGGATATTGCTCTGTAATATCCTTGCTCTCTGCATTTACTTGGCTGTGGAAAGGACCCCATACCCCAAATTCAATCTTTAAAACGGCAATAATAATATCTACTCTACAGGACTATTGTGAAAATTACAGCTAATGTAAGTGTAAGGGCTAATTGAGGTTTCTCAGTGTTTCTCAATTTAAGTTTCACTTAGTATTTCTCAACAGGGACACTACTGGTTTTCTTGACAGGGCAATTTTCACAGCATTTGTCTGTCTGGAGCATTGCAAGACATTAGCATCACAATAATACTCCTACCCAGTCATCATGACAACCACACACACCCCACACGCTTCCTCAGGAGGAAGGTGTTGCCCTCATTTGAGCATCACATAGTAGGCAGCTCATTAGAGAGAGGTGCGGCTCCTTGCACCATTAGAACTGCAGTAGGAACACTCTGCTGCAGGAATATACCCGGGGCAGCTCAGACCCTCACCTGTGACCACAGGCAGCATCTTCCCAGCCCCGGACAGGTCCTGGGACTCTTGCCCCCCTTGAATGGGGCTGTCATAGCAAACTTGGATGACTAGTCACCATTCTGGGGGCCTTAATTTAATCAGTGAGCAACTCTCCCAGACACAAATTGTGGAACAAAACCCAGGAGCACTTCCTCAAACAAACTCTCCCAGACATACATTGTGGAACAAAACCCAGGAGCACTTCCTCAGACAGGATCCTTCAGATGCCTGACCCCCATCTGAGCTCACTTATTCTGATTTGTGGCTAGTCTAAGCTTGTGGTTAGGATTTCATTCAGTCATTTAACAAACACTTATCAGCACCTGCTGTGTTCTAGACCCTTGTCCCCAGGACACCCTGAGTAGCCCAGAATTTGTTTTTCTGCTAAGCAGTTAATATATATGATTTAATTTAATCCTCACCACAGCTCTGCTAGATTGCTATTTCCCAATTCACCAATGGAGAACATGAGGCTCAGAAAGTTAACTGACTTCCTCAGAATCATACAGCCAGTGTGTAGAAAGGTCACTCTCAACCTCAGGTCTATGCTCCTCCCCTCCACTTCCTTGCACGTGGGACAGCCCTGCTAGTGGAGCTCAAACCTGGTAAGTGCCATGGGAGACGTCTACGTGATACTGTGGGACCCAGGGGAACAGGGAGGCTGCCCCAGCCCATGGTGGGTCACAGAACACTTCCTGAAATTGATGACAGCTGAGCAGAGTCTTGAAGAATGATTGGGAATGAGGTAGACCTTAAAGTGAGGGAAGAATGTTCCAGGCAGATAGTCCAGCACATTCCAAGATCCAGCGTATTGGGATTAAGTTAAAGAAAAGGGCAGGATTGGCATGTGATGAAGTTGGAGACCTCTAAAGATGGCTAACTGGTTTTCTTTCTAGAAAATATCCTGTCCCCAGTGAGTAACCAAGATTTTTTTCTTTTAGCCAGGGACAAGTGGTGGCCATCAGACCCTCAGATCATATCAGAAGGGCTGTACGCAATAGCTGTCGTGCTCAGCTTCTCTCGAATTGCATACATCTTGCCAGCCAATGAGAGTTTTGGGCCTTTGCAGATCTCCCTGGGGAGAACCGTGAAAGACATCTTCAAGTTCATGGTCATTTTCATCATGGTATTTGTGGCTTTCATGATCGGGATGTTCAACCTGTACTCCTACTACCGAGGTGCCAAGTACAACCCAGCGTTTACAACGTGAGTATCCTAGGGCTCCCCTGAGGGGCTCTATGGGCTTTCCAGGAGTCTTTCAGAGGCTCTTGCATGTGACTCTTTGCAGAGGCTCAGGTTTCCTTGGTATTTCTAAAGGTTAAAGGCAACTTTATTCAAGGGCAGTTTCTGGAGTTGGAAGAACAAGAGAGCTGGATTCATCCTCACTTTACCACTTACACACTGCGTGGCCACAGACATATATGTTCCTTAACTTCTCTGATCCTTAGTTTCCTCATCTCTAAAATAAAGACTATAATAGTACCTGCTTACCAGGGATTGTGTGAGATGCAAAGAGCTGGTACAGCTGCCATACACTGGACTCTCCATAAATGAAAGAAACCATCATCACTACTATTACTATTGGCTTAGCCTATGTTACCTAGAAAACAAAGCTCTGGGCAAGTCTTGCATGCCAACACATTAATGGATTGAGAGAGCTGCAACCCAAAAGAAATAAAACTAAAGGAAAAAAGGCCCTAGCTTGTTGGCTCAGTGGATAGAGCATCAGCCCAGCATGTGGACATCCCAGGTTTGATCCCCAGGCAGGGCACCCAGGAGAAGCAACCATCTGCTTCTCTCCCCCTCCCTCTCCCCCTTCTCTCTCTCTTCCTCCCCTGCATCTAGTGGCTCAGTTGGTCCAAGAGTTGGCCCTGGGCTTGGTTGATTCAAGAATCAGCCACAGACGGGGTTTCCTGGGTGAATCCCGGTAGGGGCCCATGTGGGAGTTTGTCTCTCTTTTCCTTTCCTCTCACTTAAAAAAAAAATCAGTGTGAGAGGAGAGAAAGCATATATAGGTTGCTGACCTGGCTGCCATCTGCCAGAACAGAAAACCTGATCGTGACAGACTTCTCAGGAAGGCTGATGGGAACACCACATCTCAGAATAGCCCATCAGGATGAGGAATCAGGAATTAATCAGCCAGTTCTTGCCCATCTGCTGTCCTCCATGAGTCAGATTCACTCCCCAGGACATTAACTCACCTGCTTTCCAGGGCAGCCCCTGGGGAAGCCATATCCACATAGCATGGGAGGTAGGACTACTCGTGGGCACAGGTCAGCAGCTCTCTGTGCCTGGCTGGGCAAGCCAGCACCTGCATGGGCACCAAGCAAGTCCTGCAGCCTCACATGCCTCTGGGAAGTAGGGGACACATGGCACAAGCATGAGTCTAAGCACTGTCAGGCCAGTAGATAACAGGATCCAGAAGTAGTTGCTGCAGACAAAACAGGACAGTGGCACAGCCTCCCCCACAGAGTTGGCATCAGACCCAGAGTGCCTCCCCTCTGGGGGTGCCAGGCATCCCCTAGAAGGCAGCAGCAGCCCTAAGCATGGACTAGTGAATACCTCACAGGTCTGAGTTTTCATTCCGGCAAAGGATGCCCTTACTAATGACCAAGTCACTATGTTTATCCATGCCTGTGTCTTCTGTGTCCTCACAGATGAAACAAAAATAATGTTTCCTACCTTGCTCATAAATATCTGCACAAATCGATGAAGCAATTAAGTAAGTGCCTGAAGCACAGAAGTGTTCCCCACCCAGGTCCTACCCTAGGCCACCTAGTGCCCCCCAGCCTCCAGCAGGCTTCTGCCCAGAGTCTCGAGGGAAGGACAGTCAGGCCTCCAGCCACAGGCTCAGCCACCGGGACCAACAAAGTTAAGCACTTCCTGATGCTTGTCTCCAGGAACCCGTGAATAGCCTCGAATCTGTTTTCCAGACAGTAAAAATAGCTGAGCCTGAGCCTTGCAGGCTCCTGCGCAGTCCCCACCTTGAAGCAGGGTCTCACCTTACCCTCCTTCTGAGAAATCACCCATCAAGGGAAGATATTTGTCTCTAGGAGCCCAGACCAAGGGCAATGAACTGTGTGGCCTGCCCACGTGGACCCTAGAAGGGTGGGGCTCTGGCACTGCTGAACCACAGGTGCTGTCCGGTTACGACAGAGAAATAGTGTACGTTCACACAGAGCAGGTGCCAGGCCCAGTGCTGAGAAACGCACCTGAGGGGTGCCAGGCTCTGCCTCTCAGCCCACGCACCCCACGGCTCAGACAGTTTCAGTCTGAGCTCTCCTCTTCCTGGCTATGTGGCCTTGATCAAGGCTTAAACCCCCTATGCCTCGATTTCCCCAGTTTCGAAATGATCATCTAAGACCGTCAGCATCATGGGTTTGTTGTAAGGATCCAACGAGAAGAAATAGGATCAGATCAGTGCTCAGCACATAATAAGCCTTCAATGAATGGTGGTGATCATCATGGAGATGGTGAATGAGGCGAAGAGGGGAGGGTAGGCTGCAAGAAAAGATACCTGGGACTGACCTGGCTTCACAGGGTCCTTTCTGGACAGGGCCTACCTTTCAAACTGTCCACCAGATCAGGCCAAGTGCATGAATAAATCAGTTGGACTCCAAAACCCAGTGATTAACCCAAAATCACAGTTGCTCTCGACCTGCTACAGGCAAAGCTAAATGTGTCCGCTAAGTACAGGATGCAGTGTTACTGAACAACAGTCAAGATGTCAGTCAGTGAACACAGGCTCCTCCCTGTGGTGGTCGGGCCGTGTCCCTCCTGTGTTTCCCGTCTAGCATAGTGCTTGCACACAGTTGTGTTCATTTCGTGTTTCATTAAGAAGAATGAGGGAGGCCCTGGCCGGTTGGCTCAGTGGTAGAGCGTTGGCCTGGCGTGCAGGAGTCCCAGGTTTGATTCCCGGCCAGGGCACACAGGAGAAGCGCCCATCTGCTTCTCCACCCCTCCCCCTCTCCTTCCTCTCTGTCTCTCTCTTCCCCTCCTGCAGCAGAGGCTCCATTGGAGCAAAGTTGGCCCGGGCGCTGGGGATGGCTCCATGGCCTCTGCCTCAGGCGCTAGAATGGCTCTGGTTGCAGCAGAGCAACGCCCCAGATGGGCAGAGCATCACCCCCTGGTGGGCGTGCCGGGTGGATCCTGGTCGGGTGCATGCGGGAGTCTGTCTGACTGCCTCCCCGTTTCCAACTTCAGAAAAATACAAAAAAAAAAAAAAAAGAATGAGGGAATGAATAGGAAAACAAAGCCAGATTCAAGGCATTAGGATAAGCAGCAGATTGGAAATCTGAATGGGTAGACTTCTGTGCCATTTCTAGTGCCCTGGGTGTTGTATGCCGTCCTCCTACTGCCTGCCATCAGCTCCTCAGAGGGTCAGTGCCGTGACACCTGGGAAAATAGAAAAGGTCATGACTTCAGAGCAGGGCTGACCTGGCCACAGTTCTCAGCTAGGAGCAGCACAGCTAGCCTACAGGGAAGAGGTGGAGGGAGGAGAAGGGGACACAGCACTTGGCTTATCCCGTGTGCTCAGAACCAAAGGGAGACTTCCTAGAAACAAGGGACCTGACCGAAGTGGAGCCAGGCCCTGCAGGGTGGTTAGAGGAGGGGAAGGTTTGGCGACAGCAAGGGCAGTGAAGAGAGAACAGGATGTTGACCACCCTGGGAGCTCTTAAAATGGGATGTGCAGCTGTGTAAATAGGATTGGACTGAACAGGAAAACAGCCAATAGAGCAGTGGAGTGAAGAGGAAGGAATGGATCTGTGTGTCGTCCCTTACCTTTTGACTGCTCTCTGAAGCACAGCAGCCCCTAGAGACCTTGGATGAACAAGAAGCCACTTTGGGGTCAATGAGTCTTGTGCTTTAGGGGATCTGAGCTATTCTGAGTAACAGCTATACTGATGATAAAGACCAATGACTCCTCCTAGGGGAATGTTTGCTTCACAGCGGCCCATGCCCAGGCCACCCTGCCCAGCTTGGGATCTCCCCTGTGGCTCACCCACAGGGGGTCTTTTTTGAGCTTGTAAGGAAAGACATCCTGTAGGGCCGGAAGACTCAGTCCTATGGAAAGAAAACTCGGCCTGAGCACAGTGCTGGTATCTTTGCCTCACCACTGACTATCACCCCCATCCTTACCCCTGCCATGTTCAAAGACAGCTTGAGTTCCTAAAAACTCTTCAAGAGTTCACTGTGAAATTCCCATGAGGAACTAATGGCTATCTCAGAGGAACTCCGTTCCCCCTAGGGGTTCAGGAGCAGGCCAGCTAACAAAAGCCCATCCCATCTAAACTTCACTCGGTACAGTACTATCCCAAATGGGAGAGGTGGGGACATCCTGGGACAATCCAACTGCAGAGCCCCAACCCTCAGCCAAGCCCTGCCCTACCCCCTGCTGTGTTCCAGCTCTGGAATCACACACCTCCTTCCCCACCCCCGAGTCCCACTCCCTCACCCGGCAGACCTCAGTGAGAGGTTAAAAGAAAACAGATTGATTGAACTCAGTCTGGCAGAGGCATGAATAAACACATAGCATGAGCAGTCTTTTTTTTTTTTTTATCCGAAGCTGGAAACAGGGAGGCAGTCAGACAGACTCCGCATGCGCCCAACCGGGATCCACCCGGCATGCCCACCAGGGGGCGATGCTCTGCCCATCTTGGGGCGTCGCTCTGCTGCAATCAGAGCCATTCTAGCGCCTGAGGCAGAGGCCACGGAGCCATCCTCAGTGCCCGGGCAAACCTTGCTCCAGTGGAGCCCCGGCTGCAGGAGGGGAAGAGAGAGACAGAGAGGAAGGAGAGGGGGAGGGGTGGAGAAGCAGATGGGCGCTTCTCCTGTGTGCCCTGGCCGGGAATCGAACCCGGGACTCCCACACGCCAGGCCGACACTCTACCACTGAGCCAACCGGCCAGGGCCTAGCATGAGCAGTCTTAATTAAGATCAGTGGTTCTCTCCTCTCATCAGCTGCAAGCAGAATCTTGTAGTTTTTAATCTTAAATACTAAATAAAATTTTTTTTCCAAAAAAAAAAGATCAGTGGTTCTCCAACCACACCTCAGTCATCTGAGGAAATGGCTAACCTTGGGACTTCCCCAGGTCCATCCCTTAAAGTGTCTAATTACTCTAGTCCCTTGTCCTTGGCCAGTGACTCAGTGGATAGAGCATCGTCCTGGCGTATGGATGTCCCAGGTTCAATTCCTAGTCAGGGTACACAGGAGAAGTGACCGTCTGCTTCTCTCCTCCTCCCTCTCCCCTCCTCTCTCTGTTCCCCTCCCGGAACCAGTGGCTCAACTGGTTTGAGCAGACCCCAGGGGCTGAGGATAGCTCCAATGAAGTACATCAGCCTCAGGCACTAAACTAGCTCAAGAACTCAAGCAGTGGCCCTAGATGAGGTTGCCATGTGAATCCCGGTCGGGGCACATGTGGGAGTCTGCCTCACTATCTCCCCTCCTCTCACCTTAAAATAAAATAGTTCCAAGTATGGCCTGGACGTCTGCATTAATAAGCAGACTGGGGAATTCTGAGTTAGGTGGGCTCAGAACCACACAGTGAGAAATACTGATCTGATTGAACCTCATCATTACTCAGATAGGGCGACGGAGACCAATCTCGGGTCTGCGCATTAAAAAATTGAATGTCTTATTGGTAGAATTCTAGGTCGTGTGCCGTCAGGCTAGGTAGCCCGACCCAGTGGGGATCAGGCCCTAGAGTCAGATCCTATGAGTAGTTCCCAACTTCTCAGCCTCTTTTCACTTCAAAACCAAAGGTTCCTCAAAGGTCTGGGTCGTATGTCACAACCTCTCCTGTGTTGGACGGCTGACCTGAGGGAGGAGCCGGGATGGGGTGCACGGGTCCCTGGGTAGTGAGCGGGCTGCCTGGGCATCACAGATAGTGTACCTGCTGGCAGCTCATTATCTCCAAGCCACCTCTGTTAGAAACTGCAAGTGGCCGGCAGGAAGGAAGAGATGATGTTCAGACACGTTTTACACTCTTCAAGTACAAAATCCAGGTACTCTTAGGACAGGTATGAGGAAGTGGAGAGAACACTGCCTGAGAATGCTCTTTTCTCCCAGAAAGCAGTTAAGAAAAGATCTCAATACCAACTATGAGGAATTTTGTTCTAACTGGGACCATATCTTTGATTTTATCATGGAAATCACTAGACGAATATGATTTGCTTTTTGGAAGTTTGCTTTGTAGCCAGCTTTGTTGGAATGCAAAGATTTTTCTGCTTAGAAATTTCTGCACAGAAATCTCGGAGTCCCAGCACTCTATTGCAGTGTTAGGAAAACAGACAAACTCCCCAGCTCACTGATGAAACGCAGCAGGGCGAGAACACAGGGGGAAAAGCGACCTTCCCTATGCCCAACCCAACTGGTGACCATGGCACAACAGGTGCACAGGTGACTGAGAATGCAGGGGTAGGGAGTGGAGACCAGGACAGGCCCCTGGTCTTCCCTTTGGGTGAACCTGACCTGCCCCACTTAATTGTGACTGGAGAGTAAATGTGAGCCCCGACTCTATAAAGAGGCCCCAGCCAATCTTTTCAAGAGGTTTGTGGAGGCAGCTTCACAGCACAGCTGGGCTGAGACTTTTCCAATCACAAATAATACCTCTCCGAAGGTCCTTCTGTCTTCCCAGGAATCATTTTAGTGGAAGGAGCTTCAGTAGTGGGAGGCAAAATTAGAAGCTTCTGTTTGCCATGACAGTTACAGAAAATCCCCACACTCTGTAGAGTCATGTGCCCACCAGGGGCAGAAGACACTGACTCCGCTGCGCCAGCCCAGAGGGCAGCACCAATAAACCTGAAGGGGGACTGCGGCTGAGAGGGACTCCTTGCGACTCTGCCCACCTCAGGGCCACTGTGCCACCCTGTTGTTGAACAACTTGTGACAAACATAAGATCTGCTCTCCTCATCCGATCCACACATCAATGGAACGACACAGATCTCACTACCAGGAAACCAAGGCTCAGAGAGATGCCAGACTTGTTCCAGATCACAGAACCAAGATGAGGATTTGACCCAGATCTGCATGACTCGAAGCCCATCCTCCACCTTTTGACCGGAAATTACCCAGGGGCACCCCAAGGCCTATGCTCTGAGGTGGATGCTGAGTGTCTTTACAAGTTGGGTCACTTTCCTGAAGCTATTCTAAAAAATAGCACACTAAGTTCCGATTTCCGATTATCACCAAGAACTCTGCGTCTGCAGCTGTGATTGTCCTCCGGTGAAACAGCTCTCCATTCAAAAGTGTGTTCAGTTATTTGACAAATATTATGGAGAAGCTACCCCATGCCAAGTTCTGTGTTTGGTTCTGGGGTCACAGAGGCTAATAAAGCAATCTTCCCATCCCTGGGAAACTCATGAACAAGTAGGGGAATCAGAAGAGTAAAGCAAGCATCAGTTCTTATATCATGTGGTCATCATCCAGGGCACTTGGGCAGCACAGCAAGGAGGAAGCATTGAACTCTGCTTGGCAGGGAACGCCTTATAAACCACAAAAAAATTATTTAAGAAAAAAAAAAGCTGCTTTCAGTGGCAGGGTTTGGGGAAGGGACAGCAAGCGCCATGTCAGGCCACAGAGGTGACAAGAAGAAGCCCCAGCTGCACTCAAGAAGCAGGCCAGGGAGACAGATGAGATAAGGCAGTGAAGAGGGGAAAAAGGAGGAGACAGATTTGAGGAGCACACATTGAGGGCCGTGGAAAGCACCCTAACCCCACCCAAGTGGAGTTAAGGAATCTGCCCCCAAATAGGCTATCTCCTGAGGCAATAGTGATCCTTAATTCTATCCCTGTCTAAACATCTGGATTCCTTGCCAAGAACCAATGTTAATCTGTTGCCATCTATAGTGAGAATGAAGTATTATTGTGGAACTTGTACATTTAAGAATCAATTTTCATAAAAAGGAAAGTAGACAAGTAGGCAAGAGTTTGGGGAAATGGTGGAAGGTCAGATCAGGTCACCCAGCAGGAGTCAGATTGCAGATTTCTAGGTCCTGATAGGGTGTTAGCATCTCCCTGAGGCATTCTGAAAAGGAGGAAGTGTGATCAGTGTGCCCTCAGAGGGCAGACTGTGGCAGCTGGGCAGGACAGGTGGGAGGGGAAGCTCTTGCCAGGCTCAAGCTCGGTGCTGGTGATTTTGCAATGAGCAAAAACAGTCAGGGCTCCTCCCCTTGTGGAACTTAGGGACTGGCTGGGAAGACAGATGCCTTCACAGGAATGAGGAGGGCAAATGAGAAAATGTTCCAGAAGAAAGGAACTTGAAAGAAAGGCAGCTCCAAAGGATGCTGAGCTAGATCCAGGAAGAGGCTGTGGCAAGGAGCTGGGTGGGAGAGGATGAGAGCCGGGTGAACTGAACTCGGGAGCGGCCCTGGGGATGAAGAGCCGAGGTGCAGAAGGGATGTTGAGGAGGATCGACTGGCTGGGACACGGTGATGGCCCGAATGGGGGCTGTGAGAGAAGGAGAATGTTCCGGGGTTTTGACATGGGGAAGACCCTAGAAGGATTTCAGAGAGAGTCAAGGAGGGTATGAGGGGGAAGAGGGCAAGGTCCCTGGTGACTCAGGTTAGGGACAGGGCTTTGGCCTTCTCGAGCCACACCCAACAGGACGGAAGCAAGCTCTCAGACCACCTCCCAGAAGCTTAAGTTAAGTCCATGTCCCAAGGACTGGAGGAGTCGTAGGGCCTTGAGAAGGGGGCCCCAGGCTCAGCACCAGGGGCCAAGCGAGGACTTCCTGACGGAGTGACATACTGCACTTGCACTTCGTGAACAGAAGACAAGAGCCTAAGACTTCCCCAGTCTAAGGAAGGGAAAAAGGGAGACAGTCAGGTGAGCCATATAGGCCCAAAGACATCCGGAAGGCAGCGAGTCAGAGGGGCCTCCTGACAGAGCGCAAAGAGCCATACCCCCAAGAAGGACCTGTGGGCAGAGGGGGTCCTGCGGGGCAACCAAGGCTAGATTACATTGCCTGCCCTCATAAGACTCATGATGACCAGTGTGAATTAAGAGAACCCGAGGAAAGGTCACGGTGGGGCACTGCAGGACCACGGCCCACTGCCGTGTTGTGGGTGTGAAGCATGCTGAGCATGTCTGCCATGAGATGAGGGATGGGTTGGCCTCCTGGGCTTTACAGAGGGCACATTTCTCCAGAACCCAGGGTTGGTGTTGAAATTTGGGCACCTCTGCTATAGAAGTGCTATCATGCTGTATTATATTTGGAAAGTTATCATCTTGCCTTTCATCTTATTAATTCAAGTAAGGCATAAGGGTTTGGGGGTCATGAGAAAGTTTATTACTCCCATTTTCACATGGAGAAAGCAGCACAGAGGGTCTAAAACTTGACAGAGGAGAGAGCAGTGGTCAACACTGGGGCCCAGGTCAGGCTCAGAGAGGGTGAGCAGCTTCAAATGGCCTTTGTGTGTCCAAAAAAACAACAACAAACAAACAAAACTTGGGCCTAATGTAAGTTCCTATCTTAGCATAACTCTCCAATAAGTGATGAAATATAGATCTTTTCCTGGGCTCCTTTAGAAAAATGATTATGCCTGTTACCAAAGGCATTCTACCATTCTATAATGTTTATTCATAGCCTCTCCTCATGTTTATTCATGATGTGAATTTTAAAAGCCTGGTACCTTTGCATTTCTGGCACAGGCTGAGCCCGGAGTCCTGAGGTAAAGGGCTTGATGACACACTAAAAATGTGGGTGCTGTCCTCACAGCACGCTGTCAGGTGTCTCCCCAAGTCCTCCGTCTGAGCACAGATGGACGTAGCCAACCTAAAGGGAAGAAATCCCTACCTTTTTATTCACTAAAAGTCAGTTCTAGAACGGAAATAAGGTTTAAACTGTCATTCCTCAAAGTGACAGGGACAGGAAACTGGACTTAGCTCTATGGATCAATCAGGAGGGACAGTTCTTAGGCGAGTCTGAAGCACGTTAGCTAAGATCAAATACCTCTGTGCCTTAGTTTCCCAGAATTTAATCATTTATTGACCCCAAAAAAGTGTTTACTGAGTCCCTACTAAGAGCTTGGCGCTGTTCTGGGTACAGACAGCAGAACAGGGAGCAATCGGCAGGCCCTGCCCCCTGTGGTAAGAGAGAAAGAGCATTATAGATTAAGTGCTGTACAAAAGAGCAATTAGGAGTGGGCCTCCTTCAGACACAGCAGTCAGGGAAGGCCTCCCTGAGCATGTGACAATTAATTAAAGCCTTTAGGATGAAAAGATTGGGGAGGGGTGGCCATGTGGCGAGAAGGGGCATCCCAGGCTGAGGGCAGGGGAGGCACAGAGGCGGGACGCATGGGTAGGTGAAGTGGGGAGGATGCAGGTACCACGGCTGCGAGAATGCGCCAGGTGGCTCATTCAGCCATCAGCCTATAGAAAGCCCCTAAAGATGGACAAAGAGCTGGTTCTCATTGTGGAAGGGCTATTCTGAGAATTGATTGTAGGGTAGAAGAGTCTTTTTGCCCTGATGCCAGAACCAAATACAGTAAAGAAAGAAAAAGAAATGAATACAAATAATAAAATTAGTAACATTTATCGTGTATTTGTATGGCCAGGCAGTATTTGATGCACTTCCCAAGCATTCTATGAACTCATTGAATCTTCAGGGCAACCCTATGGAGTAGAAATTGTTGTTCTCTCATTTTATAGCTAGGGAGAAAAGCTCAGAGATGCTAAGTGATTTGGCCAGAAGTTCACAGTCAAACCAGGTTTCCTTGACTTCAGAGCCTGCACTCTGACTGGGTAACACTGGGACCAGGAACCACGAAGCCAAAATGTGCACCAGGGATTCCTTTATTCATTGAACCACACTGAACTTACCCACACCTGCAGTGCGCCATGCTTTATTCATGCACCAGGGGCCAAGTAAAGTACTAGAGTTGGAGTTTCAAGGGTGAAGAATGCCCAGCTCTGCCCTCCAGAAGCAGCCCAGCTACCAGGAGAAGAGTTTGGTCCTCAGGAGGAATAATCTAGGCTTTATGGGCTTTGTGCATTGAGTTCCTTGCCTAAATCTAGGACTCTATCTCTGGACTGTCTAAATCAAACTCTTCATTTAGAACCCTAGACAAACCAAGAAATGATTTGGAGAACACAAGCTTGCAGGGCAGAGCAAGGGCGAGGTTCAGACTTTCTCAGGCATCTGACTCTCTTCCTGTGCCTTCTGCAAACCTGATCCTACAGCCCTGGGTCTCCAGGTCTGGGCACAGACAAACACAGCCCCTCAACAGAGACTGTCCATGTTCCAGCATCTTCTTCCATCTCCCAGCTCTGTGGAAAGTGAGCATTGTTTCTGCTTCAGCAGAACTCGAGCACAACACCTGAACTTGAGAAACAGTCTTTTAGGACCTGCTCCTCCTGCTTAATTTTACCCTGCACTTGGGTAGGTAACTGAACTTAACTTTTGGGGTGGGGGAGAGTGCCCTGACACTGGGGAAAGGGCGACATGCATTCTGAAGCAGCAACAATTTTCATAACAATCACCCCAAACCCTCACCTTGTTGATCAGCTTGTTCTCTGAGACCAATACTCACTGCCTCTTCCAGCAACCTGTGATTAAAGTCCTGTTATGCAGGCGAGACAGACCTGGCACAGAACTGATTACCAGGTCCCTGCTTTCTGCTTGACAAATCGGTCCCAACCTGCCCCCCACATACACCCCAGCGGGTAAGAGGAGGGTGAATCACAGTCTATTCAACATCACTACAGCACTGTTCCCCTCTTATTCATTAGGAGCACTGCTTAGGCTAGGGTGGCCTATTGAGTACATGTCAAATACCGAAAGACAGCAAGGGCTGGAGAAAGCGGAAATAGGATTTGCATGAAATCAAGGGTTTGTGATGCTCTTTGCAGACAAGAAGGAAGACGAGGCTTGTTCAGAAAAGTCAATAGGCAGCTGATTTAGTAACGTTACTTAGTCCTGTGCAGAAGCAATGAGGGGCCGATGGGGTTGTATGTGTTTCCGGATAAAGCAAGGCAAATGCAGCATCCTTACCAATGTCTGTATAGCATCCACTCACCCTGTTGGACCTGCTTTAGACTGGGACCCCCACAAGGACAGAAACATGTCCTCATCACCTGGACAGTGCCTGGCACAGTGGGAGATTAGTGAATGTTTGGCAAATACACAAATGAATAAAAATAATAGCTACCATTTATTGGGTTCTTACTATGTATGTTACATGGGCTGCTCTTTTTTTTTTATTTGACAGAGACAGAGTCAAAGAGAAGGACAGATAGGGAAGACAGAGACAGGAAGGGAGAGAGATGAGAAGCATCAATGCTTTGTTGTGACACCTTAGTTGTTTGTTGATTGCTTTCTCATATGTGCCTTGATCAGAGGGCTACAGCAGAGCAAGTGACCCCTTGCTCAAGCCAGCAACATTGGGTCCAAGCTAGTGACCTTGGGCTTCAAGCAGGCAACCATCGAGTCATGTCTATGATCCCACGCTCAAGCCAGTGACCCTGTACTCAAGCTGGTGAGCCTGGGCTCAAGCCAGCAACCTCGGGGTTTCAAACCTGGATCCTCCACATCCCAGTCCGATGCTCTATCCACTGTGCCACCACTTGGTCAGGCACATGGGTTGCTCATGTAACCTTCAAAGCAACTTAATAATAGCACACCATTATCCCGTTTCATACATGACTAAACTGAGACTGAAACAGGTTTTGTAACATGCCCAGGCTCACCGAGCCAATACATGCTGGAGCTGGGATTGAACCCAGGCATGCTCCTTTCCTGCTCTTACTCCTCCAGCTATCTCTGTGAAGATCCCTGTGATTGACACAAGTGAAGGGATCTATGGTAAACTCTGCGGATAGCCAGAGTGGATGGGAGGACAATGTGGAACCTGTGGCAGCCTTGCCTGTCAGTAAAGAACCTCAAATTTAGCCTTGAGACCAGCTAGTTGATAGTAGGGTCCTTTTGTGAGAAAAGTGGCTTCATGGTGAATGTCAAGGAAGTCCATGGCAAGATACTTTCTTCTTGAAAGACAGCCCCAGCCAGACCAGGCAGTGGTGCAGTGAATAGAGCGTCGGACTGGGAAGTGGAGGACCCAGGTTTGAGACCCCAAGGTCGCCAGCTTGAGCGTGGGCTCGTCTGGTTTGAGCAATGCTCACCAATTTGGACCCAAGGTCACCCGCTTGAGCAAGGGGTCACTCAGTATGCTGTAGCTCCATGGTCAAGGCACCTATGAGAAAGCAATCAATGAACAACTAAGGTGTTGCAACGAAAAACTGATGATTGATGCTTCTCATCTCTCTTCGTTCTTGTCTGTCTGTCCCTGTCTATCCCTCTCTCTGTCTCTGTAAAAAAAAAAAAAGAAAGACATCCTCAGACTTCCACTGTGACTGGTCTTCTGCCCATGCCAAGTCCCATAGGTCCTGAAATTGTGGGTGATGATTAGTACATGACGCAGAGAGCATCATAACCTCACAAGCCATTGGGACTAGCTCCAGTGCCCAACCTCATGAGATTGAGGACAATGTACTATTGCCTTCCATCCAAGGCCAGCCTTCTAGAAACTGTTACAGGGCTCCAAGGCCAAGGCAACACAAGCCTTTTCCCTCTCACAACAGTGAGGAGAAGTTTCATTTGTTTCCTGCTGCATAGTAAGTCAGAAAATGCCACAAGTGTGGCATATCAACTTACTGACTGGAGCACTCGTCACCATAAAAAAACATCAACTTTTCATGGACTTTTCACCTTTTTCTTTCTACTCAAATGTCTGTCATTTTCTTCCCTTTTTTTCTTTAAGTGAGAGGAGGGGAGACAGTGAGACAGACACCTGCATGCTCCCCAACCAGTATCCACCTAGCAATCCTGTCTTGGGCTGATGCTCGAATCAACAGAGCTATTTTAAGTGCCCAAGGCTGATGCACTCAGACCAACCAAGCCATCCTCAATGCCCAGGCCAATGCTCAAATCAATCGAGCCACTGGCTGTGGGAGGGGAAGAGGGAGAAAAGGGGGTGAAGGAAGGAGAGAGAAGCAGATGGTTGTTTCTCCCTGTGTACCCTGACCAGGAATCAAACCCGGGATATCCACACACCAGGCCAATGCTCTATGCACTGAGCCAACCAAGCAGGGCTGGATGTCTGTCATTTTCATATTGATATATAAGAGCTCTTATATAAGAAAGATATTCATTGTCATAGGTGTTACAAATACAAATTCTTTCTTCCCTTAGTCTTTTTACCTTATATTTTTACTTATGTTTTTGATGTATACAAGTTTGATGTGGGCAATTGTTTCCCTTGTAGTTTCTAAAGCCTTTCTCAGACCAAGATGATATAAATACTAATGTTTTATTTTGTTCATGTAATTTTTAAACATTGAACTCTTCAATGCTGTTCAGAGTTTAGTTACTGGTAAATGGGTTGAGGTATGGATAAAATATTTAACTGCTCACTACTTAGCCCAGCTAATTGGGCATAACTCAGTTCATAAGGTCCCCTCTGAGAAACCACTACAACAACAAAATCAGTCTGTCCCGTCGGTCCACTGAACATTCATGTAAAGCAATGTGGGTACAGATGCAAGACCCGAGGGTCCCTGCTGGTGACTCTAGCTAGCCATTTTGGATGATTCAACCCAATGAACTCAGCTTTTTTTTTTAAAGGCCTTTCTTCCTGCAATATATTTTGCCTCATAATAAGAGGAAGCAAGGGCTATCGATACCCCCCTAAAGATGAGAAGAGATTGTTAAAAACACGCAGTTTGGGTAAGATCCCATCCTGCCCAGTCAGATGCTGGGAGTCCCTCTCACTCTGGCCATCCCAGTGGGCCTCGGTCTCTTCTAATTAGCTTCTCCTAGAGGTCATGGTCACATTCAAGTCCAGAGGCCAATCCTTAAACTACAGAATAGAAATAAAAACAAGTGTGAAGATTAACTGGAAGCCAGGCAACAAACTGAACAGCTCGTGATTCCAAGCCTCAGAGGGGAAGGGAGGGGGACTGGGTGTGGGGGGGAGGGGCAAGGCATAGGTTTAGAGATCTGTAAGTATTCTTTTACTGGAACACAGACTGCTTAAGGAGCCAGCTCTGCCTCCTTCAGCTTATTGACAAAGAATGCCTAAGTGAAGGCATCCAGGATAAATCAGAGCTTAGTGGCAAAAATCATAGCAAGAAGCAAATGAGAAAAAAAATACTTGCTGAATCTAGGCCATTTTCCCTAATCAAAATTCTGAAGGTTTTCCCTAGATGTGTTCTATAATTAATTGTGTGCCTCGTTGCGTCAGCCAAAGGTTTGTGAGGTTTTCGAGGTAAGAAGGAGAAGATGAATTTCTGTAAAATGTCTTTCAGTCCACATATCATCCATCTCTCAGGCTGTTCGTGCTAAGCGCATAATCCTGGACCAGTACCTGTCTGCTCCCCTCCTCCGGACAGTGTCCTCCAGTTTTCACCTGATCCTGCCAGGAAGGGGACAACTGTCAGAGACCACATCCTGCCCTTTGGTATTTGGTTTTGAATTCTCTCTGAAGTTGTACCCTTCCACTAAGGTGATAACCGAAAGATTGCCTCTTTTTAAAAAAAAAAAAATTCATTTTAGAGAGGGGGAGAGAGCAAGAGAGAGGGAGAGAGAGAGAGACCAAGAAAATGGAGGGAGGAGCAGAAAGCATCAACTCCCATTATATGCCCTGAGCAGGCAAGCATAGGGTTTCGAACCAGCAACCTCAGTGTTCCAGGTCGACGCTTTATCCACTGCACCACCACAGGTCAAGCCAAGATTGCCTCTTAGTGGAGACAGCACCTGCAATGAATCATGCCCCCACATGGAACAGCATCTTTTTCACACGAATGGAAGCTGTATCTCATATGAGGAAAGAGTTCTCCTTCTTTTTTGAAATAGCATGAGAACCAGGAGCTCTAAAATAACAGCTTGTTATTCACTGGTTACCCAAACCCCTGAGGAAATTCCTGCTTGCTAAAACTAAAATGAATTATAATATTCCAGATGCATAGTTTTAAAAGAAAACAAAGGCCCTGGCCAGTGGCTCAGTGGATTGAGCATCAGCCCAGCATATGGATGTCCTGGGTTTGATTCTTGGTCAGGGCACACAGAAGAAGTGAACATCTGCTTCTCTCCCCCTCCCTGTATCCCTTCTCTCCCTCTTCCCCTCCACAGCCAGTGGCTTGATTGGTTCAAGTGTCAGCCCCAGGCATTGAGGATGGCTCATTGGTCTGAATGTCAACCTCAGGTGCTAAAAATAGCTTGGCTGATTTGAGCATTGGCCCTAGACAGGGTTGCCAAGTGGATACAGCTTGGGGTGAATGTGGGAGTCTGTCTCACTATCTCCCCTCCTCTCACTTAAAAAAAAAAAAAAAAGAGCCTGACCAGGCAGTGGCGCAGTGGATAGAGCATCGGACTGGGATGTAGAGGACCCAGGTTCGAGACCCTGAGATCACCAGCTTGAGCGTGGGCTCATCTGGTTTGAGCAAGGCTCACCAGCTTGAGTCCAAGATTGCTGGCTCAAGCAAGGGGTCACCGGTCTGCTGTAGCCCTCCGGTCAAGGCACATATGAGAAATCAATCAATGAACAACTAAGGTGTCACAACGAAGAATTGATGTTTCTCATCTCTCTCCATTCCTGTCTGTCTGTCCCTATCTGTCCCTCTCTCTGACTCTCTCTGTCTCTGCCTCACAAAAAAAAGAAAAGAAAAAAAAAAAGAAAAACAAGTAATGACCACAAAAACCCTTTTCAACTTTTAGTTTTCAGACACTGATGCATGAGCCAAACAGCTGGCTACACACACACTACTCCCCCCACACACACACACACACACACATAGGAGCGCTGAAAATTTATGCAAGAGAATATAATTTTTACCCAATGTGACAAGTACTAGTATTTTTGTACATCTTTTCAAATAAATACCAATCCTTAAGAAACACTGATTTTTTTTTTAGATCTGGTTAATTCTGGCCATTTGTGGGTGAGTGTTAAAAATCTGAAATGTTAAAGAAAAAAGAAAGTGCTTTCTCATAAATGGTACCAGAAAAATCTGTACACAAACTAAAAGAACTGCTTAGCCACTCGGATACACATGCATGTTCTCAACTGCCCACCCAAATCCAGCTTCCCAGTCAGATTCTGTGCCAGAAACCTGATGCAAGATCAGCACCACAAAGTACAGAGTAAGGCATGTGTTTGGATCTTCTTCTTAAAACCAGTGTGTTTTGGAAACTCCCAAGTTCCACAGGCATCAAAGTGTAGTGTCCCATAAGCCAGGTCTTCCCTCAAAGCACATGCAGTATCTGCCTGGAGTGAACAGCAGGGTGAGGTTTGGGTAGTAACCTGGTGAACTGGAACAACATGGACACACTAAACTCACCAGTCTCATTCCTGATCATTCAACCCTAGTTTAGAGGACTTGATATAAGTGGCTGGCTGCCCTCCCCAGACCAGGGGGTGGGAAAGGGTAGTGTTAGAAGTACACACTCCTGAACACCTCTGACATGCCTGGATTTGCACCCCCACTTTCCAGCTGACTGCTACTAGGGAAGGTACATAGTAAGGTTCTGAACATCAGTGGTTCCATCTGCAAAATGGGAATAATAAGCAGACCCACCACAGAGCCCAGAGGTGGTTTAAGGCTTAAGTGAGCTGATTGGTTTCAAGTGCCCAACAAGTCCCAGTCACCAATGATGCCACCTCCATCAGTGACATCATCCTCTTCCCTTTACACATGGGACTGAGCAGTCTGGGAGGAGGCTCAAACTACAAAAAGTCTGATAACATAAGAACAAACATTCACCCTGGTGTTTAATTTTAAATGTTTAATTAATTACAAGATAAAACCAACACCACAGTCAGTAGGTAGTCCTAATAAATGAACTGAATGAAAAAGAAAAGCCTGCGCTTTATAATAGTCTTTCAAATTATTCTTAGCAGCTTGAATGTCTCCTTATTTCAGCACACAGGTGCCACCAGCCAGCCCAGCCCCACTCGGGGTACCCACTCAGTCTGGGTAACGGCCACTTGGGTGTGAGAAGTGCTCGCCGATACATACTGCCTGAAGTGACTGCTGTTTCCTTGCAGGGTTGAAGAAAGTTTTAAAACCTTATTTTGGTCCATATTTGGCTTGTCTGAAGTGATCTCGGTGGTGCTGAAATATGACCACAAGTTCATCGAGAACATCGGCTATGTCCTCTACGGTGTCTACAATGTCACCATGGTGGTAGTGCTGCTCAATATGCTAATAGCCATGATCAACAACTCATATCAGGAAATTGAGGTAAGACCAGTTCATTGAAAATCCCCTTTCCCTTGGTTTAATTTGCACTGCTGTTTTCAGCAATGAAGGAATGACTTTAGAAGCCCATGTGTTATTGAATGTGAAGCCAGACTAGCAAACGACAGGCATTCTTCCCAGACTGCTCCACAGAGCACTTCAGGTCCACCTGCCACATGGCATAGCAAGCAGCACACAGAAAATGGCCCGACAAGGACAGAAAGACTCAAGGTCATGGCTCTTTCCTCTTTCACATGTGTTCCCTCAGAGCAGAATGCAGGTGACCCACAGCAAATCAAAATGACTATATCTTTCAGCCCACATTCCCTTCCGCCTCCCACCTGAATTTATTAAGTACCTACTGTATGCCAAGTCTGTGGGAGACAAGACAATACAGAAATGATTAAGGCACAGTCCCTGCCCTCAAGGAACTCAGTCCAATGAGAAAAACAGACATGTCAATCAACAAACCACAGTACCCTGGGGCCAATCCTGCCAGGTGCAGGAGGTGCAAAACAGAAACTGTGATTGGCTGTGGGGGCAAGAAGCCTGCAGAGGTGATGACTGAAGGCCATTCAAAGACTAATACGATTTTGCCATCAGATAGAGGAATCCTAGAGAGAGTACCAGGAGGCAATTTATCAAAATCTAAAATGCACAAGCCATAAGCTATTGACTGAAGTCTTGTCTGGAACAGCAAAAAATTAAAAATAAACTAAATGAGCATTAATAGGGATCTGGTTAAATAGATTATGCTGCATCCGAACAGTGGGATACTGCGCAGCTTTAAAAAAGGATGAAGATGTTCTCTATATACTGATTTGGAAAAATCTTCAAGTTAGAGTGTTAAGTGAAAAAAAAATCAAGTTGTAGTACATGTTTTTCCAGGGACCAGCGGTTGAAAACACTGGTGTACTCTGTCTTGTGTAAGAAAGGGAGAAAGGGGAATACATATTTAGTTTTGATTATATAAACATCTGAAGAAGAAAAAAGATGTCTGACAGGGTTCACAAGAAATGAACAGCAGGGTGCCTGTTGAGAGGTAAAGTTGGGAGACATAATGGTTGGAATGCCTTTCCATTCATCCCTTTTTATGTTTCAGAAATCATATTATTGTTTGATTTACTTTTAAGTTAAATAAATAAACTAAAAATTAAAACCAAATAAAATGCACAAATGCTTTCACTCAATAATTACAAATCTAGGAATATATCCATGCATAAATATGATTTTATACAATTCATGAAAGAAAAAACTTGGAACTAGCTCATCAATGTTAGAATATTTAAATAAACTGTAATGTAGTATAGAGTTTAGAACACTGTGTATATAATACTGTATAAACAAGGGGGAAAATGTCTCTGTGCTGATATAGCAAAATCTCTATGATAACATAAAGTGAAAAAATGGCAGTTGTAAGAAAATATAAGCACATCTTATTTACATAATGCAAATATAGCAAAATTCCCGTGATAATGTTGAGTGAAACAATGTTATACAAATATAAGCAAATCTTATTTATATGCAAATGTGAATATAGAGAAAGACAAAGTAGGGGAAGACAGAGGAAAGGGGCCACCCCCCTGACCTGGGGCATCTTCTGGGGAAGGGATGAAGAACAGAGATTTGAAAGAGGATGATCACATATGCTTGGTATACCTCTGTATTTAAATCTTTTTTTTTTTTTTTACAGAGACAGAGAGAGAGTCAGAGAGAGGGATAGACAGGGACAGACAGACAGGAACGGAGAGATGAAAAGCATCAATCATTAGTTTTTCGTTGCACATTGCGACTTCTTAGTTGTTCGTTGATTGCTTTCTCATATGTGCCTTGACCACAGGCCTTCAGCAGACTGAGTAACACCTTGCTGGAGCCAGGGACCTTGGGCTCAAGCTGGTGAGCTTTTGCTCAAACCAGATGAGCCCGTGCTCAAGCTGGCGACCTGAGAGTCTCAAACCTGGGTCCTTCCACTTCCCAGTCAGATGCTCTATACACTGCACCACCACCTGGTCAGGCTGTATTTAAATCTTTTATAAGAAACAATTATTTGTCTATTTCTCACATAGGAAAAAATAAAGATCTCCATATATTAGTAAACGAGGTTTTCCATAACAAAGTACCACAGACAGGGTAGCTTAAAGCAACAGAAAGTTACTGACTCACCATTCTGAAGGCTGAAGTCAAAACTCAAGGTGTCAGCGTGGTTGTTTTCTCCTGAGGCCTCTCGCCTTGATTTGTAGATGGCTGCCTCCTTGTGTCCTCACATGGCCTTTCCTCTGTGTTTATGCATCCCTGGTGTCTCTTCCTCTCCTTATGACACCGGTCATACTGGATTAGGGGCCCATCCTTAACTTCATTTAACTACAATTACCTCTTAGGGAGCCCTATTTCCAAGTAGTCACATTGTAAGGTACTGAGGTTTAGAACTTCAACATAGCCCTGGCCAGTTGGCTCAGTGGTAAAGCGTCGGCCTGGCGTGCAGAAGTCCTGGGTTCGATTCCCGTCCAGGGCACACAGGAGAAGCGCCCATCTGCTTCTCCACCCCTCCCCCTCTCCTTCCTCTCTGTCTCTCTCTTCCCCTCCTGCAGCCGAGGCTCCATTGGAGCAAAGATGGCCCGGGCGCTGGGGATGGCACCTTGGCCTCTGCCCCAGGCGCTAGAGTGGCTCTGGTCGCAAAAGAGCGACCCCTCGGAGGGGCAGAGCATCGCCCCCTGGTGGGCGTGCCGGGTGGATCCCGGTCAGGCGCATGCAGGAGTCTGTCTGACTGTATCTCCCCATTTCCAGCTTCGGAAAAATAGAACTTCAACATATAAAATTCTAGGAAGATACACCAGGTAGATAGGGGTAAACAATGTGGTATATTCAGCACTGAAGGAGTGTAGATTGTGCAGGGAAAAGAAGCAGAGGTGAGCTGGACCATGAAGCTCTCATCCCCACCAAACCACACACCCATAAAAATGCAGCATCTGTTGATTAAAAAACATATTTTTTAAAAGTTCTATACCTATTTGGTCACCTATATGGATGAGCTATTGCTAACTGGTCCTCCTTGCCCTTCTGGGCCTCAGTTTCCCCATGTTTAAGAGAAACCAGATGGTGCCTAGATAATCTGTGAGTCTCTGTACCACTCACCTGGGATGGATGACCCCATCCCAACAAGCATCATGCTTTGGGCCAAATGAATGTGAAATGTAAAGCCACGTTATTGATGCCCACTAGTTTGGGGTGAGAGTGGGCAAGCGTGTGGCTTGTGATGGCGAGTTATCCCAACAGTGTGGTGACACGAGGCAGACAGAGCTCACTGCAGCCACAGCTCCCCTCCAGGCTCTGGGCCCTCCTCATCGCTGAAAGCACTTGTCCCCCGCCCATCCCACTGGTGGTGCGTGTGCCAGACAGGAAGGAATGAGGCCACTGGAACATGCCCGCTCTTCATGGTTACAGTGAATTTTGATCAAGTCCATATTTATAAAGCCTTCCATGAGAACAGCCAGTAGCCCTTGAGCACCTACTGTCCAAGTGCTCACACCCACAAGCCCCTGTGCCGCCTCGCCCACCTGCCTCCTTCCCCATCCCAGCAGCCCACCCTCCCGCCTATTATCCCGGCTCCCCCTGCATTGTCACCCTCCCCCTTTCTGTCTAGTCCTTCCTGTCAGGATTTAAATAACCCTCTGGGTCTTAAAAACTACAAAAAAAGAAGTCCTCCCTCCATCACACGTCTGGCTCTCAACCCGGCTCCCGCCCGCTCTCCACTCCACTGCCATCTTTCTCAGAGGGCTTCCGTCTCCTGCTGCTTCTCCCGCTGCTTCTCCCACTGACAGACTCCCACTTTTCTCCATCCGCCGGCCACCGCACTTGACCTGGCTGGGAACTACTCTCCCCTGGACCTCAGCTCAAATACCAGCCACCGGGGCAGCCTCCCTGGTCCCCAGGGCCAGGCTGCCGACCCAAACACCAGAGCCTCCATGGCTCTCAGCATGACTCTACGTATAAGGTTAGCTGATGCGTTAACATACTCATGTCACTGCCACAAAGGCATGGTTTGTCATCCCTAGTGCCCACCTAGCACATGCCAGGTACACAGTAGGTACTCCATAAATGTTTGCTGAATGACTAAAGGTTGAACACTAGGCACTGTGTTAAGCTATGGAGATAAAAATAACATTTACTGAGGGTTTCCCAAGTTTCTGATACTAAATGGTTTTCAGACATGAACTTCTTTAACTCTCACAACCACCCACAAGGTAGGTATTATTATCCCCATTTTACAGATTAGGAAACTGAGGCCCAGAGCAGGTAAAGCAGCTACCATGGGCACACATCTAGTAAGGAATGGAGCCAGGCAGGCTGCAGAGCCCATGGTCTCACCACCGTATCACCATTCCTCTTAGGTCCCTGTTACACTCTCTGTTGTACAAGGAGCAACCCCTACCCTCACAAAGCTTCCAGTCTAAAAGACCTATGTAGGATGTTCCATAAACCAGGCCAGGTGCTGATGGAGTCTCAGCAAAAGCAAGCAAAATGGCCAAGCCTGCTGGCGATGGCCTTATATCACACAGCACATCCCTACAGCCTCACACAGGTGCTTGCTGGGTTCAGGGCCTCGAGTGTCGCCAGCACCTGTGGGGAGAGGAAGCCACCACTCACAGAGCACAGACTCAGGGCTCTGAGGGAGGCAGCATCATCTCCATGCACAGATGAGGGAGCCCAAGCCCCTCGCCTAAAGTCACATCGCTTGTAAGAGGTTGTGAGCCCAGGTCTGTCTGATCCCAAATCCCATGCCTCTGTGCTGGCCTCAAACTGCCCTCCCAGGACAGAGGCCTACGGAGCCTGCCCACTCACTGGAGGCCCCCTCAGCTTTCTGGTGCTGACACCAAGTCAGAAGTAACAGATCTGGGGTTTCAATCTACCACCATCCCCGGGGAAGAGAGTAACTATAGTTACAACAGTAACAACATAGTTACTATGGCCGGACCAACGATGGTTAGGTTTGTTCCCCTTGAATTACATGTGCTGTGTCTCTTAGCATCTCCTGGCAGCACTCTATCTAACAGGAAACACACTTCCTACTGAGAAATACACCGTGGTATACGGCATGGTAGCCACTTACCACATGCACCTACTGAGTGCCTGAAACACGGCTCGTCCAAGTTGAGATGCACCATAAGTATAAAATACACACTGATTTCTAAGGCTCGGCGTGAAAAAAATAATGTGAGCTACTTCATTAATAATTTTTATTTAAAAATAATTTTTATTAAAAATAATTTTATAATGATATTTTAATAATGATCACATGTGGAAATGATCACATTTTTGGATCTACTGGATTAAATAACGTATCGCTGAAATTAATTTCACCTGTTCCATTTTTCTTTTCGTATTGTGGCTACTTGAAAATTCAACTGTACCTCTGCGGTCCACCTTTGTGGCTTAGCTAATGCTGTGGTGGCTGGTGAACCAGTTAGCAGAGCTATAAATGTTAGCGGATAACGAGATTACGTGGCAGTGAGAAACGTTCCTTGGCTAGGGGCAGGTGGAGAATGTCGGTAAAGACACCCAGTGGAGAACGAACGAGGATGAACTGGCTGAGATTTTCAGCTGTGAATGCAAGCGGGGACCGGAGGAATGACTAGCGTGTATGGTGTTAGCGACAGCACGCTCCCAGGCATGCCTCTTAGTGAGATCCACAAGGTGTCAGAGTCCTGTTTAGAAATCTGCTTTCAGATTTGGAGGCTGCACCCCTCCCTCAGATGGAGCTCAGTTGTTAAATCGTGGGCTTTGATGGTGTCTTGTTGTTTTGCTGGCCCCACAGGAGGACGCAGACGTGGAATGGAAATTTGCCCGAGCGAAGCTCTGGCTGTCGTATTTTGATGAAGGAAGAACTCTACCTGCTCCTTTTAATCTAGTGCCAAGTCCTAAATCATTTTATTATCTCATAATGAGAATCAAGATGTGCCTCATCAAACTCTGCAAATCTAAGGCCAAAAGCTGTGAAAACGACCTTGAAATGGGCATGCTAAATTCCAAATTCAGGGTAGGTAGCATGGAGTTTATGGGGCTAAGAAGGCAGCAGGAGGGGGCAGGGGGAGTTGTGTATCTTCGGTTCAGACACGGCCCCTGATACAAGGGGAGCTGGGCTTCCAGAAAGGCCACTGCTTTTCCAAATGCTGGGCACATCAGCAAAACTGCAGCACTCACAGAGGCGGAGGGGGCTGCCCTGTGCCCTGCGGCTCCTCGGCCAGGTGTGTCTGGGGCCCAGCCCTAGCCCCAGCCTAGGGAACCCCTTAGGGGACTCGTACACTCTTCCCAGAGTGTAACTGGAGAATGATCTCCTCCTTCTGGACACTCTCAACATTTATTAGCTTAGCAAAATGCCTGGGGAGTCCTGGAGGACAGACAACAGTATAACTTGAACTCAGTGCTTACCAAAGTTGATCAACAGTATTCTGTAACCTGTGGACATCCTACAGAACTAAGGTCCTGGGAACAGTGTCCCAGGAAGCCAAGCAGCAGTGGGTATATTGCCTTCCAAAGGGTCTTCTTTTTAGGGACCACCCCATATGTGGGTGCTATTCAAGTCCTACCAGGTAAATAGGTATGATGTATCTGTGTATTTTTTTTCCAGAAGACTCGCTACCAGGCTGGCATGAGGAATTCTGAGAAACAGACAGCAAATGATACTTTCAGCAAACCCACCCGCTACCAGGTACCACCCTTTTCTCAGGCATGGGCAGAAGTGGGCTCCACTGAGACACAATTCAACCGCATGGCTGTTGTGCCCTCAGAACAGCTTCATTCCTTCTTCCACTCAACCAATGTTTCCTGCGTGCCTACGGTATGCCCGGCTGTGCTAGTTAATGGGGACAAAGACAGAGTTCCTACCTTAGTGGCACATCAGTCCAGTGGGGGAGACGATGAACAAGTAAACACACTAGTAAATAGATACAACCAGACTGGTAAGAGTGCCATGAAGAACACAGTAGGCTGCAGAGATGGAGAAAACAGGGAGCTGCTGCTTCAATGTGGTCAGCAGAGGCCCCTTCGAGGAGAGGAAGGTTGGCTAGTGCCGGGGTCCAGCCCCGGGGTGGGATCCAGGGGTCCCACAGGAGGAGACGGCGTCAGCGAAAATGGAGTGAGAGAGCTGAATTCTTTTCTTTCTCTTTATTCTCTGGTTAGCATTTACTGCCAGGCATCTCTCCCAAATGCTAGTATAGCTCCCTTTTTATACACGCACACTGAGTTACAATCACATGGTGTTAATTATTGCTTTTGTTTCACTATGTTTGTATGTTTCCAGATAACAGTTAATTTACATCTATGAGTCACAAACCAGGTAGCAAATCATTCAAAATACAAAATAACTTGAATAGCATAACAACATCAGTAAAAGCTTTTAGAGTATTAGTTCTAAAAATTAACTAACTTTACTGCTGTTGTGAGTTAAGGGGCAGAGAGAGATTTAGCAGACGACTAACAATGGACCACCGCTTGCTCAGGTAAATGGCCTTGGGTTTATGCAATGTCCTACTTTTTCTCACAAGATTCTAAAAGGCTTGCCTCTAAAGAAATTAACATAACATCAAGAATAGCTTTCATCCAAAGATATGCAGAGTGCACTTGCAAGATAGCCCAGCAGCAACACAAGACATTCCATGGATTTCCCTACATTTTTAAATCTCATGAGAACATCTCATTGAGAAAGCCTAGCAATTGCCTTTAGTCAAAAGACAATTCTCTTAGTAAAACATTCTTTTCTTGCTGACTACGCTCTCATCCTAGGCCACACAATGGGCCATTCTACTATACCTTACCTAAGATACTATTGTCTAGTCAAATATTACTTATTTATTATATTTAAACACTAGTTAAGTTCTGACTCTATTCTTCTCAGAATATACCACTATTTGCAGATCAAATAAGCAAGAAGAAAGGAATGTTTCTCTACTCTATCACATGAAAAGGCTAGGGAGGAAAAATGTTGAATTAAGTGAAGGCCTAGGGGTGCTCTGTGCACAGCCACTGCCTCCTAACCATTCACAAGTCACAATCTATTCTTTCTAACATGATTAAGAAGGAATTCTCCTACAAACTTAACCCTTTACGAGGGATATCATAGCCAGCCTCTTATGTCTATGAGCCCAGTTCAAGGGGCTTACAGGCTTTTCTGTGGAACTCACATCCTCTGTCTCATTTCCAAAGAAATCACTACGAATCTACAGGGAAAGCACGGTACTATTATCCCTGTGCCATAATTAATAGCACACACCCAGAAAAGGGGGAATATAAGGCCAGATTAATTCAAAAAGTCAAAGGGGGAAGTATCGTTGTGCCTTTCCTTTGCGGTGACTTTGTCACCCCGCAGCCATTGGTCTTCACTGCAGTGACTTTGTCACCCCGCAGCCATTGGTCTTCTCTGCTGTGACTTTGTCATTCAGCAGTTTTTGATCTTCTTCTGCTGTGACCTTGTCAGCCAGCAGTTGTGGGTCTTCTCCTGCTGTGACCTTGTCAGCCAGCAGTTGTTGATCGGCTCCCGACAGGCTAGGCCCTTGTGGGCAAGGAGGAGGCAGCATCTGGGGCCTTCCATGCAGCTGGAGGGCAGATGCAGAGCCGATGGAGCCCAGCTGGAAGGGGGGGCAAAAGAGTCAGAGGAGAGAGTGGGCGACCAGACCAAGGTCAGGCATCAAGGAAGGCAGCTGGAGGAGTTAAACTTTGGGAGGGAGAAGATAACCTGCTATCTCTGCTTGAAGAATACCTAACGGCTCTAATGAGAGGAGACTGCTGGGGATCAGAGTGTAAGCAGGGAGGCCAGTGAGGAGAATGGGACGGTCATGAAGGTACGGGGGACTATGGCTTCGATCGGGGTGTGAGTAGGGCGAAGGAGAAAAGCAAACATATTCTGGATATAGAACCAATGGCACAGAGGCGCCCCAACGGGCATGTGGCAGGGAGAGGCTGCCTGACTCCCAGTGTTGGTCTCAGGCACCAGGTGGCTCTGCTGTCCTCTGCGAGCTCCTGCCCCTGGCCTGCCAGCCCGCAGAGTCTGGTACAGATCAGAAGATGGTCTTCCGTGCTTGCCGTCCTCACATCGCTTTTGGACATTAATGTCAAGTCTCTGTATCGGTTCGATCAGCCTGTGAGCCAGTAGTGATAAATGGTAACTTCAGGTTATTAATTATAAAAGTGCAAGCCATTCTTTCCCTGACTTCCTCCCCAATGATCAGCAGTCTGATCCGCACTAATCACTTCCTATCAGATGTAAATTTGAAGCTGTTCTGAGCCTTCCTCTGGGCCCAGGTGATGTGTCCCTAGTGCCACCACCCCAGAGGGAGCAATCACACCTTCCAGACACAGGTCTCCAACTGAATTCCCGTCCGTATTTCAGAAGCCAGCTGTGCAGTGAGGAGGACTGAAGTGCACAATTAAGAACTGGCTCATCCCTCAAAGCACTTCTTCAGGTGTTATCTGATGATGCAGGTTGAACGTTGGCATTGGGCAATCTTGTCTTTAATCACGCATAAAATCGGGCCTCAGCCATCTGACCTGCCCTGAGTTGTTTTACAGGACAAATCCTTTGGTCAGTGGGAGGGTTCTCCTTTCTCAGCTTCTCAGAGGGAAGTTTAGATTATCTGTGTCACCAAAAAGATAGACAACCCCATCAGGTTGGGGCCAAATCTCTCCTGGGTTTTGAGGCCCATCAGCTGCTGAGAGGGAGGAAGACCTCTCCATTCCTGTACCCAGAATGAGTCCTTAACGAGTGAGGCCATTTTCAAAAGCAGTCTCAGGGGGGTCCCGCTTCTGCCCATCATAGTGGTGGAGTCCTGGCAGCCTCCCATCTCCTGTAGAGCTCCCTGCTCTGACCACAGAGACTGGAGGGTTTGCAGCTGCAGGGATAACCTTGGGAAGTGGGCTCGCCTGCATTCTGTGACTCCACCACGCAAAGCCTAGGGCTGCTCATTCAGACAGTCGTCACAGAGAAGGAGACAGGCAAACTGGACCACAGGCGTCGGAGGAGAGCAGATGGGCGCGGGGAGCACTGGGCACGTGCACGCTTGCACTTTGTTCAGCTCTGCTCAGGAAGGTCTAGGCATCCTCCTGAGCCATCACCTGCTCAAACAGAAGTAAACCTTGAGCCGACATGAATAGACAGCTGGGGGCAGACTAGACACTAGCACTGGTGTAATCTCACCATATTCCTGTCTGAGGCAGTATCTTTAACCCCCTTTAACAGATGAGAGAACTGATGCTCAGTCTCAAAGGTCACACAGCTGGCTGAACTGAGGTCCTTCACCTCACATGCAGCCCAGGCACTGGCCCATCATCATCTGCATAGCATCACACCTGAGCCTTCCTCGGGGGCCTGCCCTGCCTGAGTGTGACCGTCACTAGGGAGAGATCTAGCTGAGCCTCTGCAGCCTGAGGGGAGAAGGCGAGGTGCAGGAGGCAGCACTGTGCAAAAGGAACTGGGAAGCAGAGAAAAGGAGTCAGGCCAGAATCTACGATGGCTCACCTCCTCTCTTGGGCCACTGGTGGCCTTCCCAGCTGCAGTGCTGTCTTCTCCAAGCAGCTCCCCAACTTGCGAAGGTCGGGGGAGCCTGAGCTGCTCCCAGGCTGCACCCAGGCTGCCATCTCTCTGAGCACAGACACCGTCAGCCTGTCACCCTCACAGCTCTGGGAAATTCTGTAATGTCCCAATAAGACAGGAGCCCTGTTGTCCATAAGCCTGTGGTTTTAAGCTTGTTTCCTTTGTGTCTCTGTAGATCTGCTTGATTGTTCAGCCTTAGTGCTTGAGGTGTTGAAACTCACAGTGTTGATCTTTGGGTGCTCTCCAGGGAAAGGTCCCCTTCAGACCCCAGGGCTCTCTGTGCTTTGTGTTCTTGAGCTTCCAGGGGCCTGAATTGTTATTTTTCACAAAAGCGGTTCCTAGCTGTTGCAATGTTGTTTTTTCCAATCTGGGTTCTGTGGTGAGACTGAACAATGGAACAAAACCATGACAACAGCGAGGTGGCCATATTGTGCCTCCTATCAAAGCTGCCCTGTGACCTGTTCCAAGATCCAGTGTCAGTGTCTTGGAGTGTATAATGACCCATATACGCACTCTTGGAGAGGTACATTTCCTTTGTGGGCAGGCACACAAGCCACATCCCAAAGAACCACCGAATCCAGGCACAGTCCGTCATTCAAATAGCCCCAACCCTGATGACACAATCTCTTCCCCACAAACCGGGGGAGTCCTTTTTCTCACCTTGCAGAAGGCCTGTTGTGCAGAGATCAGAGCAACCAGAGGAGACCACTAGCCAGTGTTGATCTCTTCTCTTCCATGTCTGATGAGCCCCGTGTAACACACGACTCGCCCCAGGACCCATTCTGCCCTCCCTGCTCCCAGTGTGCCTCAGCCTCTGTGTTCCCAGGTTCTACTTGGTGTGCCATTCCACATACCACAGGTGTGCTCTTCCTCGTCTGTGTCTTCAGCTGTCCTGGTTGCACCGCAGGGGTTTCTCTTCCATAGAAAGACCGATTTTCCCTTCATCAGTAGCATCCAGAGGCCATCAGCCCCATGGAGTCTGGGCAAGGGGAACTGTGTCCCTTCTGCCCTGGATATTGGTCTCAGAATATTGGTCTCACAACCATCCTACCCACTGTGCATCTCAGTATAAGCTCTTCTGCCCCATCATGTCACTGAAAATATTCACCGCCCACTCTTGCTTGAACGCACGGGGGATGGCGGGCCAGGAGGGCCACCAGTGAAGACATGTGAACGTGGGTAAAGTTCATCATCTCCTTGAAGTGCAAGACTACTAAAGAGATATCTCACACTCACCCCAAAGGAACATGATTTTCCCCCAGGTAGGGAAGGAGGGGAGGCTTTTGTTGTCCATCTTTTCTAGAATCCTGTGTAGCATTCACTTAGTGGAGATGTGGGGCATTTTCTCACCATTTCAGACTTCCTGGGAACAAGACTGACCTCTTGCTCCTGCAGACCCCAGGTTGTCTTGATGTGTACCTACCAGGGGGGAAGTAGGTCCCCAGCAGGACAAGAACTTTCTCAGCAACTCCAGGTGGCCACACTGTTCTCCCTTCAGGCACCTGTCAGTCCTGGAAGTGGATGGGGGACAGGAATGAAGGTTAAAGGGCCCCTTCATGTCTGTAGTCTCGTGTGATGTGGCTTCCATATTAAGGCTCTATAATCCTCACGTATATTGAGAAACCAGCCAGCGAGCCTTTGCTTCTCCACACTCTGAGCCATAAGTCTGCAGAAACCTGAACTCAGGGCAAGCATGCCAGTTTTCAAGAGCGGGCCATGAGCATGCGTGACCATGACATACCACTGACCCTCTTCTCCAAGGAGTAACAACAAAGCCAACCATCCTCTGAAATCTAAATGAGGTTTCCTCTTGCATAAAAGACGTACCTTTTTAAAAGACAAACTGGTACCCAGAAATGGTCCAAATTCCCCTTTGACCAATGGGAGCCAGTTTCCTGCATCTCATCTCCTAAACTATTTTGCACTTATCCTTTTTCTAAGGCCTGGATGAAGCCCCAACTTTGGCTTCTATTTTGGATAATCCCAGATCTGCTACTTCCCAGCTGTGCAATCCTGGAGAAGTCACCTCCTCTCTGAGCCTCAGTGTCCTCACCTGTAAATGGAGATGACACCTCCATCTCACAGTTTCTGGGAGGATTTAGTAGGGTCCTTTGGTGCAGGAGGTTCACATGGTTCCGGTCTGCAGGACTCAATACACCTGCTTCTCTGCTTCCTTCCCACCATGTCCCCTCCTTTGGGGAGCTGCTCGGCACTGAAGGGGGTTAGGGAGCAGCGTCTCACCTGTTCAGAACAAATGGAGTTTGAGGGCACATTGTGTATTCATTAAACACATACCACGGACTCTCTAAATCAGGGGTCCCCAACCCCCGGGCCGCGGACTGGTACTGGTCCGTGGGCCATTTGGTACCAGTCCGCAGAGAAAGAATAAATAACTTACATTATTTCCGTTTTATTTATATATATTTAAGTCTGAACGATGTTTTATTTTTTTCTTTTTTTCTTTTTTTTTTTTTAATTTTTCTGAAGCTGGAAACAGGGAGAGACAGTCAGACAGACTCCAGCATGCGCCCGACCGGGATCCACCCGGCACACCCACCAGGGGCGATGCTCTGCCCACCAGGGGGCAATGCTCTGCCCATCCTGGGCGTCGCCATGTTGCGACCAGAGCCACTCTACTACCTGAGGCAGAGGCCACAGATCCATCCCCAGCACCCAGGCCATCTTTGCTCCAATGGAGCCTTGGCTGCAGGAGGGGAAGAGAGAGACAGAGAGGAAAGCGCGGCGGAGGGGTGGAGAAGCAAATGGGCGCTTCTCCTGTGTGCCCTGGCCGGGAATCGAACCCGGGTCCTCCGCACGCTAGGCCGATGCTCTACCGCTGAGCCAACCGGCCAGGGCACGATGTTTTATTTTTTAAAAATGACCAGATTCCCTCTGTTATATCCGTCTAAGACTCACTCTTGACGCTTGTCTCCGTCACGTGATACATTTATCCGTCCCACCCTAAAGGCCGTCCGTGAAAATATTTTCTGACATTAAACCAGACTGTGGCCCAAAAAAGGTTGGGGACCCCTGCTCTAAATGATTGGTTTACTCACGCTGCCCTGGAACGCAGTGTTGGCCGGAGCCAGCAGGGCCAAAGTGCTGCCATGGCTGGGGGAGGATCCCACTCAGCACCTCAGGGAAAAGGAAACTCTTCACTTCCAATCTCTGGCTGATAATCTTACAACACAAATGGAAACAGACTAACCAGATCCCCTTAAGTTGCATCAGCCTGAAACTTTGCAGTGGAAGAGTACTTCTGAATTCCTTGTTCAATAAGGATGTCAGATCCCTGGGCTGTTTGTTTGTTTTCCCGTGAGACTGGTTTGGACCAAGTTTTGTTTTGTTTTGTTTTTTCAAAGTGCAAAGAGCATTAATGAGTCCCATGGAAAGGCATATATATCTTGTAACTTAGGTGACTGGCCTTAATGACCAGAAGACTATCAATGAGAAATCTAGCACTGCCTGATTGGTGGTGGCACAGTGGATAGAGTATCGACACTGAGGTCACTGGCTAAAGCGCAGGGTCGCCGGCTTGCATGCAGAGTCACGACCTTGAGTGCAGGGTCACTGGCTTGAACGTGGGATCATCAACATGATCCCAAGGTTGCTGGCTTGAGCAAGGGGCTACTGGTTCAACTTGAGCCCTCCAGTCAAGGCACATATGAGAAGCAACCAAGAAACAACTTAACTGAAGCAACTATGAGCTGTTGATGCGTCCCATCTCTCTCCTCTAGTGTGGGATTCAGCTGGTACACACCACTTTGGCAGAACTGATACCTAATTTTTGTTGAGTTCTGCAAACTGGTTGTTAAAATGTCATTTTAATCAGGGTTCTCTCTAAGGTGGGTGCCTGGGCATCCACCCAATGTGAAAATCACAAATTGACATTATGTATTCTTTTTTAACGTTCATCTGCACCACAGCATATTCTAAGCACCTGTAGTAATGTTCATTCCGTCCGTAGGAAAAAAAAATTGCAAGTGAGGATGCCAATCAAGAAGCAATATGGAAATATCTTAAATAACAGTTTTACTGTTTTTTGTCAGGTATTATTTAATCTTTTTTCATTAATATTTTAAAACTCTTATAATCTAGTTTTGTGTGCCTCTTTTCTTGTTCTTATTTAAGTATTAAATGCATGAAATAATAAACTACTTTTAGTATATCGGGTTTTTTATACTTAAAACAGTCATTAGGGAAGAGAACCAGTTGTTAAATTATTTGAATCCCACCACTGAGTTCTCTCTCTCTCTCTCTCTCTCTCTCTCAAAATCAATAATAAAGAGAAAGAAAAAGGAAGGAAGGGAGGGAGAGAGAAAGAAAAAATCTAGCACTAATCACAATTCAAACCACAGAGCCACGTGGACCACCAGCCCAGTAAGAGCTGAAGAGGGCAGCACTGATCCGAATGGACGGACTCAAGGTCACCACAGAGAGCCTTTGCCAGGCTCAGTGGAAGCCCTCGGACCCCCAGGCTGGAGTGCCCCTCAGAGCCATGTCTTCGAAATCAAAGGCCCTGAGAGAACCACCATGGGATAATGAACTATATCCGCCGGTCTTTGCATCACGCAGGTCATGCCTTTCACGTGCAAGAGCTTTTCCTGTGCCTATGTCATAGAGAGAACTTAACCCGCTTGATATCCACAGCTGAGTGAGGGACAGAATTCAGGGCCCTTCCATCTAGAAAGTGCTGCCTCTGTCCTCTTAGTCCTCAGGTGTGAGCAGGTGAACAGGTCATAGGAAGGCACAGTCAAGGAGCAGGGACTCCGTCCCTCCCTGCCTGGCTGGCTGGCTGCTCATCTCTTGCAAAATTCAAAAGTCTCAGTTACCAGAATATTTTTAAATGCTGTGATTTCACAGGAACCCTGGAACAACTAGCTGGCAACATCCAAAGTTCACCCCTGCAGTCGTCCTTACACTTGGCTGTGTCCTCAGCATCTCCTCTTGCTCAGGCTGTGTCAGCTTCAAGAGCCCACTGTCTGCACGTTAACTGAAGCCACAGGCCAAAGCCTCCCACTCCGTGCAGCCTAGGGACACAGAGTCAGGTGTGCGGGCTTTCAGGGAAGTGCTATCTTGGCAAAACTTCCCAGGGCCCAGCTCTGTCTGTTTCTGCATCTGATAGGAATTTTCCGGGGTAAAGTCTTGTCCTCCAACCCAGGCCCTGATTCTGGACTGAGCGCATCTCTGCTCACACACAGCACCTCAAAGGAATGCCGGCTGCTACGACCACAGCGCTCCCTCCTGATCGCATGAGTTGTTGAACTAGAAGAAAGTGTTCCGGAGCTGAAGCCCCAAGAAGAGGCCGTTGCAGGGCAGAGGTCACAAGGACAGGGCTGCTCAGGCCTCAGACCCTAGAGCAGCGTGTGTGGATGGCTCTCTCTCCCTGGCACTGAGAGTGCCCCATTCTCCCATCCCGGGGTCAGGTGTACTGAATCCTGGGGGAGAGGTTAAATGCAGGCACTGGCCAGGCCTGCCACGAGACAGAGCACCAGGCGTGTGAGGACTCCCCGCAGCTGGCCAGGTGCGGTGGGAGGGATGATATGTGGTATACCGCACAGGCTGCCTCCGTGCTCAGCTAGGCTTGTCCTTGTGTTCACATTTCAGAAAATCATGAAACGGCTTATCAAAAGATATGTCCTGAAGGCCCAGGTGGACAGAGAAAATGATGAAGTTAATGAAGGTAAGAGAGTGGACCGTGTCCTGTGGGTCAGCGGGAGCCGGGCGGGGTCTCGCAGGGTGCCAGCAAGGTGTTGTCAGCAGGGCCGGGGTCCTGTCTGGGCACCCCGGGCAGGCTCAGCCTCCATGCTGGCTTGAGGTTGGCAGAATGTGTCTCCATGCAGCTGTAAGACTAAAATCACAAGTCCCTGTGGGCTGTCAGGTGGGCAGCCCTCGCTGTCACCTAGAGCAGTCTGCCTGCCGCGTGCAGCCCCATCGTCTCAGAGCCAGCACTGGGCCTCCTCCTCCTCAGGCACCACCACTCGGGCCTCCTGTCATCCCGTCCCCTTACCCTCTCTTCTGCTTTCCCCTCCCACTTCTAAAGACCTGTGATTAGACTGGATAAACCTGGATCACCTCCCTATTTAAGGTCAGCTGATTAGCAATCTCAATGCCATTTGCAACTGTAGTGCCCTTTTGCCACATAACATAGCATGTTCATAGGCAGGACACAGGGCTTAGGACCTGGGGTAGGAATTCTGCTGGCTGCCGCAGTGGCTGCCTGAGTCGGCCTCGTGGCCATTGAGTTCAGGATGGCCCCGAGCTCCTCATTCTGTGGGTGCACAGGTGGACTACACACCTCTTTCCAATTCCGCCACCGCCTTAGGTCCAGCTGGCTCCGTCCTGTCTCACCCCGAGGCTCTCAGAATCTGACAACCCCAGGGTTTCTCAACCCTGCTTCAGAATCACGGGTTAAAAATGCACACCCAGGCCTAATGAAGGGCCATGCCTGGGGGTCTGCGTTTTGATAAGAGCACCAGGTCATTCTGATACATGGTGAAGTTTGCAAACTACATGATTTTCACTGTTTCAGTATTTTTCAGTCTGTTTTAAGCAGTTACTCTTAAATGAAAATGCAAGTTACTTTATGCCAGGTAATTAATCTTCATAAGATACCTAGGACAAATATTTGCTACCTAGAAACAGCCTTTTCCATGAATAAAGGCACTAAGTCTGCCCCTCGCTTGAGCCACAGGGGCCTCCCAGAAGAGCCTGGTCATCATTGGTGGCTCTCTGCTTCACCTGGGGCGTCCCCCCCCTCCCCGGCTATCTATCGGAGACTGAGCAGGAGCCCTTCTACCCACTCCTACTTTGGGGTCTCAAACATAAAACTGCCAGGTGTCAGGCCAGCCAGCCTCAAGCAGTGTGTAACTGTGACTGACAAGAAGCTACCTGACTACAGAGGGCAGAGCTGCAGGGTTCCATGGCACTAGAATCACACTGTGGAACCGGGGCTCAGTGAGGTACCCAGTGAGTTTTGAGAGATGTCAAAACTGACCAAACTGTACCTTTAAGAGCTCTATGTTGTGTGTGTATATAAGATATACCTAGAAAACAGACGTGAATATTGTGTCCGCAGGCAGTGGACTCCCGCTTGAGTCAAGTCCAGTATCTATAACATCAGGAAAGACTTTTTCAACTCCCTCTGTGGTTAATATGTGGAAAGGTTCACACGGCTCAGGCCCCGGTGGCTCTCTAGCCACATGGTTCACTGTGGAAATTGGTGAAAGTCCCCACCTGGCGGTCCGTCGCAACAGAAGGAGGTGGCAGGCTTGGCGCAGGGCTTCTGTGACACAGTGCCATTTGCATGGTCTGGACGGACCCTGCCCCTGCAAACCTGCCCGGTTCCATGGCCGAGTCGACTAGGCCGAGCTGCTCCCTTCACTTGTGGGAGTTTCTCCACTCTGCAAATACTAACAGTACAATACAGCGAGCATCAGGAAAACGGGTTCCAGTTAACGAGGATACTACTCAGAGTCTTGAAATCAACCTTTGCTGGCTCTAAGATCTGCATTCTAACAATCATCGTATGAATTAGGTGGCGGTAATTCACAACCCTGACCTTGACTCCTCCATCTACCTCAAACCCTTACTAGAGAGCTTGACCAGGAATGGGAGAGGGGGCCCAGATAGATGGATGTGTCCTTCAGTGGTAGCAGCTGGGTGGTACTTATGACAAAACGTCCCCTCACCTCCGTCTCTGGTGGGCTAGACCAGCAACCTGGCATTCTGCTGGAAAGATGTGCACCCCAAATGCATGTGGCAGGAACCCCTCCTGCCTGCTCACTACAACCTCATCTGCCCTTACAGGTGAACTGAAGGAAATCAAGCAAGATATCTCCAGCCTGCGCTATGAGCTTCTCGAAGAGAAATCTCAAGCTACCGGGGAGCTGGCAGACCTGATCCAGCAGCTCAGTGAGAAATTTGGAAAGAATTTAAACAAGGATCACCTGAGGGTGAACAAGGGTAAAGACATTTAGCGGCCCACATGGGCATCTGTGACTTCTACCAGCATTCCAAGGCCAGGGTGAATGCCCTGGCCACCAGCCCAGGTGGGGAGGGGTCACAGGCCACTCCTCTAGGACCCTAAGGGGACCCACTGGCTCCATCCTGAGCAGCCTTGCTGATATCTGCCGCCCAGGGGCCTGCCTGGATCCAGAACTGCTGTGAATCCAGGCTGTTGGGTGAGAAACAGGACCACAGGAAGGGAGGAAGTGCCCCCCGGCCCCCACACATGTGTGAGACCTTCAGTCCAGCCACAGACATACACCGTGTGGCCGCGAAGAGGCCTTCTGGGATGCACACGCACCTCCCTGCACAGGGAGCGCAGCTCTGTCTGTGTCCTGGGAAGACAAACCACCTCACCCCACATGCCCTGCTCATCCCTCCCCACCACCCACACACATCCCGACAGAACCAGGAGGGGACCTGTGATCTATTCTTAAGTGCCAGATGAGAACACAGATAGCCTAATAGCAAAATAGTTCTATTTGTTTATTTTAAAAAAAAAGTTTAAAAATTCTAAATCAAAAAATGTACTGTAGGTAGCACTGTTCAAAATCCAAATGATGTATTTTTACCTTTATTAAGATTATCTTGTATTTACTATTTTTACCTACAATGAAAAGAAATAAAATTACCTCATAATAGCCTGGGGAGCCTCTGTGAATGTGCTGCCCTCCTGCTGCCCTGTGCCCTGTCTGCAGGGGGCTTTGGGAGCCTATGGATCAGAAGAAAATGGGGCAGGGATGAGGGGGAAAGACACCAACACCCCCTCTCCACAGTCACGCAACCAGGAACCCCACTCCCAAGCCCCTCCTCCTATCCCAGACCTAGTGTCCCCAGCCTCACCAGAGTGAGGAAGGAAGAGAAGGAAATGGTGAGGGAAGCAGAATGTTTCACCTGGCCATACCTCCCACCCTCTGCCGCTCTGTGAAAGGGAACCAGAAATCTTTCTGAAAGAGCCTAGGTGTGAGTGGGAAGAGTGGCCACCAGAGGGCGCCCGGCCTCAAACAACACCCATTCTGAGTAGGATGGTAATGCCACTGGATTCCAGGAGAGCCTGCTTACCAGCCTCAAGGACACATAGTAAGAGCACTAGGGAACTAGGGGTCGCAGGCCACTCCTCTAGGACCCTAAGGGGATCCACTGGCTCCATCCTGAACAGCCTTGCTGATATCTGCCGCCCAGGGGCCTGCCTGGATCCAGAACTGCTGTGAATCCTTGCTGAGTACCAGGCACTGTGCTGACAGCTCTTCATGCATCAGTCCACTGAACTCTCACAGCAGCCCTGAGCAGGGTCACAAATTCAGATGCCTTTGCAGATACCCTGGGAAGGCAAAATATGTTTTATGTGTGCATGGGGAGGGGGGCTTGTGTTTCATGACATACAGTGCATCTTCAGAGATGAACGTTTTTTACTTAACTCTGCTCTAAGGAAAAAGCAGATTGAATGAGTGATGGAGAGAAGCAAAGGGGGTCCCAGCATTTGGGGTGGGAAGGGGCTACGACAAACTAGACAGCTTGCCCTCCATAAAGCAGGCCAACAACACTCAGCCCAGCCAACTGTTGCCATGAGGAATGCGGACCCTGTCTTGCCAAATCTTCCCAATTTCAGGGGAGTCACACTGGTTGGCTCCCTGGCGGCAGCAGAAGATGCCCTGAAATGTGACTCCGTACCTGGCACACACTCCTGTGTCAGACAAGAAGAAACAGGCACTCCCAAAGGCACCGGGCACAGTGTGAGTCCAGGGAACTTTACAGAAGTGAGTTCAGTGAACGTGCAAGTCTGAAAGTGCTCATCAGACTGCATGCTTGTCTTTGTGGTGGTGCACTGCTCTGGAGAGAATACCTGTAGCCTTGCTCAGATACGGCTCCATAGCCCCCAAAGCCTGCAGGGGAGGGCTGAATCCACTCAGGTGTTGACTGAGCCCCGTGCCAGTACTGAGGATGGGACACATTTCTGGTGGGGCTCCCTCTGAACCCCGGGCTCTGAATAGAGAGGCTGCCTGCTCTGCAGGAAGAGCAATTGGTTTACCCAAGGGACAAATTACCAACACTTCTGGAAGATTTCCTGTCAGATCCCTCACTTGTTTTCATCAGAATGCTAATAAACACACCTCGGGTCCATTATTCAGTCTCCCTACCTGTCTTCAACCAGAGGCAGCTGGCAACCCCATTTTAAAATCCGGGCACCCTTTCCCCATTACACCTAAGTCTCAAATGCACCCTGCAAGGAGGTAAAGGAAAACAAGTCCAAGGTAAAAACTGGAACAGGACTACAGCCCTATCCACTGGGTTTTGGGAATGTCTGGCAGGTGAAGGTAGTCCAGGAATGACTCAGGGCTACCAGGGATGTGGGGGAGCAGAGGAACCCCCATTCTGTCAAAAGCTGTTGGCGAGCCTTGGAACTGAGGGCTGGTGGAGCTGTCAGCCTGGAGCTGGGGCCAAGAGCTCGGCAACTTTTCAGACACTGCCACACCCCCCATCTCCTTGGCTCCTGTTGAGTTAGCTAGGCAGGCAAGCTGCAGAGAACAGGGCAGAGAGGATAGAGTCTGGGAGGAGCTCAGTGGCAGACAAGGAGAGAGGGCCCAAACCCTCCCTTAGAAGTCCGCAGACAACCCTCCCCCCCATGACTTGCACACTTCCCAAAGCACCAGCCCTGGCCCCTGGCAGTACTCTGCACATTTGTCTCACCCCTACTGTGCACTGGCACAGAGCCAAGGAGTGGCCACTCAGTGAATCACTGCTGCACTCCAATTTTCTAAAATGCCTTCAGATGGCACCATCGGGCTCTGAAACATGGGTGCACACGCAGGACACACAAGCGTCCCTGCTGCAGCTCAGTGCAGTGTCAGCGGACGCGGGTCTCTTTTCCCTTCTGGTCCCAGCACGGAAGGAGGCCCGGCCCTGACACCCCGTATCACTGAGCTTCTATGGCCTCTGCCCCACCCCAGGCCAGACGACTGCAGTGCAGGCCTAGCTGGGGGTGCCAGCACAGTCCAGCTCTCCCAGGGTACCAGTGGTTAAGCAGCACATTCTCCAAAAACTTGTCACCTTCTGATGGTTTATAATGGGGACTCCACAAATCCCAGTGACGCTTCCTGGGCAAAATCTCCAATTAGTCCCTAGAGCTATTCCAAAAGGACAAGTGCTCACATGCTTGAGAAAGCAGAGCCGGCCTCCCCTGCCCGTCACAGAGCACCACCCTCCCTCCCAGTGAGGCCCAGGAGACGCAGCCCGCGGGAAGGTGTGCCCCAATGTGGGGACAACTCTGCGAATCTCTTCCCAGGGGCCACCGCAAGACATGGCCCACCCTCCCCTGCCCCGTCCTCCGGAAGGGTGGTGAGACACCTTGCCTCACTCAGGAGCACAGTGTCTGGTTAAAAATAGGCGGCCCCACTACCTGTCACTCTTGCAAGTGCTCATTAGACTTATGTAAAGTGTAGAGTCTGAGGCTCCCAGGGGCTGACTGGAACGAGGAGTTCTGATCCGCTGAGGCAGGCAGGCAACGCCCCTTCTATGTTTATCCCCTATCCCTTCCCCTCCTGCCTTGAAGGGCGAAGTGCCAAAGGGAAGGGACTCGAGGAAAGACACAGGGTTGCAGATCAACTCCGGCTTGTTAACCAGGCAGCAAATGCCCTTCCTGGAGCTGCAGACAGGGCAGCTCGAGCTGGGCGGCCCATCCTCGTCCTCAGGAAACTGCAGGTGCTGCCCAGAGTGCTCCCTTCACTCCACCCGCTCAGGCAGCAGGTTGTCCTGTGGCCCTTTGCTTCAGGGAAGGAATGACACAAACACAGGGAAAGATAAAGGTGACCGGGCTTGGGTTCCCAAAGGCCTGAGTCTTTAAAGAAGGGAGAGGATTGAGGGAAGAATTCAAGTGTTTGAGAGAAAGGGTATTCCAGGGACATGGCCACCCCAGCCAGAAATGCTTCCCGCAGGCTGAGCGGGCAGGGAGGGAGGGGCCTGTGCGGGAGAGGCACTCCTAGGACGCTGCTGCTGAAGAAGCAGAAGCGGGACCACAACTGGAAGGCCACCTCCTCGCCAGACTGCCCTCCCACTGCCCTCCAGGGAGGCGTGAGGCAGAGGCGGGGGGTGGGGGGAAGCCCAGGCCAGGGCCAAGTGCCCTTTCATTACAAGACGTTCGAAGAGTGTGGATTCCATTTCCTCAGAGTGTCTGAGTCTGAAATAACTGGGTCAGACAGCCTGCCATGTGTGACAAGGACGCTGTGTCAGCTGGGCCCTCTGACAGAGGCCCGCAGGTCCTGTGGCGCTGACCCCACATTCATCCAGGCCCCACCCACCCACGCAGCAATGTGCTGGGCAGACAGATGAGAAGAGAAGGCAATTTATGTCCGCATAAAAGGTCATGGGGACACTCTCGGGTGCCCCAGGGCAAACAACACTCCTCAAGTTGCATATTCCTCCCACCCACCCCCAGGGCAGTGCGTAGGGCAGTGCCTGCTCACAAAAAAGCAGAAGGGAAGGGAGGCAGGGGTGTGGAGGTGGGCCTTGTACTGGCTGTGACCCCCTCCTTGGCTGGAAACTCACCTAGCCCCTTCCCCGGGGTACAGGCTGTCACCTGACCCCAACCGAACTGACCAGAGCACCCAGTGCCCCTAAAACCAACACGACCCCATGCAGAGTAATCATATTCCTGCCTTGAGATTTAAATATCTCATGTGGACACTGGCATGTGGGCCCTTTCCCAGCAGGTTAAATCAATGGGAGAATGTGGATCTGGGACATAAGGGTGCCCTGCCACACAGACAGCAGTCATCTGCTAATAAGGTCAGAGGGGAGAAACAGAGGAGGGGAGAAGTGAAGGGGGAAGGAGGAGAGGAGGGGAGGGGAGGAAAGGGGTAGGGTGGGGGAGAAGAACTGTGTGACACCCTCCTTTCTGCAGCCCTCCCTGTGTCTGGACACCTGTCCCGGGAGTACTCTGAGCCAGGCCACCAGGTAAATCTCATCTGTGTTAAGGCCGGGTCTGCACTGTGTTTCTGGATGGCGTTTACATCCTCAGAGTCCTGCTGGACACAGAAAGAATTCCAGGACTTCCCTGTCCCTCCCTTCCCTCGGGGCTGACTGTTGTTTCTGTGGTTCCAGGAGTGAGGACCAGAAACTGCCACTGCCACAACTGATTTTCTTGAGACTCAGTGAGGCTGTGGACAATGGGTGACGGCCTGGGGCTGGTTAAACTGTTCAGGAGCAAATCCGCAACAGCTGGACCACGAGGCTGCCCTGGCACATAGGTGACAGGTGCGCCTCCAGGCTGAGGGGAGAGTCTTCTCCCTGCTCTGTCCACGCCCCACCCCAGCTCGGAGGGGTCCAGAATGGGCACAGGGAGGCACCTCTCCACAGCTGTGCTGGCGGCAAGTAGTGCAGTGGCAAAGAGGGCAAAGCAGAAAAAGGGACGAGGCAGTCGCATGATGGCTACAGTCATCAGCCTTGACAGGGGACTGCTGAGAGACTTCAGAAATGACCAGTAGACCCTCTGAGGATGACCAACTTCTGACTGGTGAGGTTCCTGCTATAAATAGGAAACACACAGCCTTATTTTGTAGACACAGGCTAGTGGACTATTCGAGTCACATAAATACAACTCAATATTCAATTAGGGAGACTTTTACTGCATTCCATAGATCACTAGAGTCACAGGAATACCAGCATCTGTACCATGGACTCACATGGTCTCCAGACAAGTAGTGCCAGGGAGTGTAGGGACAGCCCCCAACCTGAGCGGGCTTAGTCTCTGAGAGAGAGGAACAACTCTTGGATCATTTCAGTGATAGAACAGCACAGAGCCCGGGGTTTCGTGCTCAGCCCAATCAATCACAGGATAGACACCCCATCAAAACAGAGCCTCCAGTTGCCCTCCCAATCTGCAAAACTAAATTAGAAGCCCCCAAAGCCTAGTGAGCCATGCTGAAGGCAACCAACAGTCTGAGAGCCAAGCTGTTTTCTTAGACACATCTTTACGTAAAGATGCTCACAGCATCCTCACTGTCTGTCACCAGCAGCATGAACAGAATGTGCCTTCTGCACTTCAGCAAAGGCCATGGGGGGGGGGGGGTGCCAGTGTGTGTTCTCATGATATTTCCCCCCAAAGATGCACAGAAGTGTTTGCTGGGTCCTGTGACATCTGAGCCTGTATGTCCCTGGTCCCAGCTCAAAGGTGAGAGATTTCCACTGTGCTGAGGCTGCAGCAAGAGGACTGCACAGATCGATCGGTATTCTAGCAACTCTGAACAGACTTCCAGTTTTTCTCCCAAAGGGCAGAAATACTATTTTTCTGATTCCTAAAGACCTTCCTGTCTCTCTTTGTACTACACACATAAACATGAAGGATGCAGCCAGAAGTGAACAAAATGATCCTCTCCTGGAAAACAGAGCTAGCAGTTTGAGAGAAGAGCACAGATGTGTGAGGAAACCGAGTGTCACTCCCCTAGGACCTAGTTGTGCGCATACCCACAGGGTCACAGGCCCCTACCTGCCTGACTCCACAGAGATCACGATGCACCAAGCTCACGGGTGCCCCGGCTTACTCCTGGCACCCACCACAGGATCAGAGAGGACAGGCGGAGAGGAGGTGAGAATGGGATCTGGAGCCAACCCCCCAGCACTCCCAAGAATAAGGAGCCCCATAAACACTCTCTCAGGGATCCACCTGGCCACGGAGACATGGAGGCAATCCAAGCCGATGTGGAGGGCAATGGAGTTGGTGGCTGCATCTTCAGGGAGCCTGGGAGCCACATGCAGGGGCACCTCCCCCAGAGAAAGGCCAGGACCATCATTAGAGGCAATGGCTGCAGCCAGCTACTGCGAAGGGAAACTAACAGAAAGCGCTCACCTGCCTGGCGAGACCCACCTCCCAGCAGGCGGTGGCTGCCCGGGGGCAAAAACCCCCAGGCTCAGAGCCAAGGAGCCTGGGCCTGTGCAACTTCCGCAGCTGCAGCCCCTTGGCCGGCCTCCTAGGCCAGGGGTCGGTGGAGCCTCAGCCCGGGCCAGGAGATGGGCAGCAGGGAACACAGCGCCTGGCATGGCAGCTGCCCTGTTCTGAGAGGTGTTTCAGTGCCCTCCCAGAAAAGGAAAGTGTGGTGAACTATGACTCAGTGGCCCTGACTCAGTGGCCCTGGTGAAACATGCCCCAGGTTCACCTGCCCTTGTTTCTTCCCCTCCTCCCACAAGGACTCCCTGTGTGGTCATGTGACTTGTGTAAGCCAATGGGATGTCAGCAAGTACAGAGCACCACAAGGGCTTCCTAAACACATGCTCACTGGGGTGCCTCCTCTGGGAAGCCCGCAGCTATGTTGCAAAGAAACCAGCTAGAACCCTGGTGTGGTTGCTCAGTTGGTTACTGTGTCATCCCACTGCACCAACGTGGCAGGTTTGATCCCGGGTGAGGGTACATATGGGAATAAACCAATGAATGCATAAATGGATGGAACAACAAACCAATGTTTCTCTCAATAAATAAATCTTTTAATTATTAAAAAGAATACAAACAGCAGAAGCCCAGCTAAAAGTACTGTATGTGAGGAGGCCACTAGACAAGCGCTGGAGAGCAGAGGCCTCCTGTCCAGTCTAGCCCAGCCACCAGCCAAGCGCAGCCTCCGGTGTGAGTCACGGGACAAAAAGCGCCTGGTGGAAGCCTGTCCACCACAGAATCTACCGCATTATCAAAGGATTCTGTTGTCTTGAGCCACTCAGTTTTGAAGCGCTATGTTACCAAAGCAACAGATAACTCAAACTGAGAGACCGAAGGATGGTCAGAAACTTTTCACACTGCACTCAGCCTTACTACAGGAGAGGAGTCTCACCCATTCGCCCAACAGAATGACTCACTCTGAGTGCCTCAGTCAGCTGTGACCCAGGACTCAGGTCTGCTGGTGTTGATGTTCCCAAATGCCCAGGACAACACTGTTTCACCTGGAAGGAAACCCTGTTCCATCCACCAACAGAAACCCCCAGAACAGCCTGGCCATCTTGCAGAAGGAGGGACACTTTGTTGAACAAGCTGAATGCAGCCAGTCAGCGTAGGCACTGCTCAGCTCACATGCTGCAGTGTGCAAAGGCCCGAACAGGTGCCATGGAGGGGCTGGCTGAGGAGAGAAAGGTGGCAAGCCTGGGGACAGGCAAGTAGATTTGTGAGAAGTTTGGTGAATAGTGGACAATACACAGATGTCACAAGGCAGCCAGTGAATCATTGCCCGATGAGCTATGATGGCACTCCCTTCAATTCCCAACCTGACAGCTATCAAACACCTTCACATCCCTTATCTTATTTAATTAAAACAACTACCCAGTGAGGTGGGCAGGGCAGATTTAATTACCTCCTTTGCATAGAAAAATCTGAAGTAGTGCAGGAGTCCCATTGAGTGGGACCTCAATGAGCTACAGGGTCAGCCCCTGGGGCTCGGTGGTGCCCATGAACACAGCTAAATGGGAGGGTTGCTCTTAGGTGGGACAGTGCATGAATGTGCTGTCCCCAGGAGGCAGCCTGGGGGAGAAGGGGTGGTCCTCTCATGGTATTTCTCCATGCAGTGCTTGGATCTCCTGCCTCAGAATCCCTCTGACAACTGTTAAAATGTAGATCTACAGACAAGAATGGGGCCTAGGACTCTGTACTTTTTGATGCTCCTGGTGACTCTGGTGAAAAACTGCATTTGAACTCTATTCCTGCAGAGTGGGATGGCATGGTTTCCAAGTCCCCTGTCTAGTGGGTGATGGAAATGGGACTGGGGACTCATGGTCCAGTGCTCTAGCTAGCACTCGTCTTCATCCAGGAGTTGGGACTGATTCCATTTTGGAAGGATGTGTCAGAGCTGAACACGTAGGAAAGACGGGGAATAAAGCATTGGAGGCACCAAGGGAAAAGGGGGGGAATAGCTCAACCCTACTCTGTCCTGTGCTGCACATCCATTATTAAACAGCATTATTATTATTTTGTTTTGTTTTATATTTTCTTAAAGTGAGAAGCAAGGAGGCAGAGAGACACACTCCCGTATATACCTGACAGGGATCCACCCGGCACGCCCACCAGGGGGGATGCTCTGCCCATCCGGCGTTGCTCCATTGTAGCCAGAGCCATTCTAGTGCCTGAGGCAGAAGCCATGAAGCCATCCACAGCGCCCGGGGCCGACTTGCTCTAGTAGAGCTTTGGTTGTGGGAGGGGAAGAGAGAGATAAAGAAGTGAGAGGAGGAAGGGTGGAGAAGCAGATGGTTGCTTCTCCTGTATGCCCTGACTGGGAATCGAACCCGGACATCCACACTCTGGGCCAACGATCTACTGTTAAGCCAACCGGCCAGTGCCTTAAACAGCATTATTATGAAGCAAAATCCCAGTGGACAGACAGGAAACAATGACAAGGGTTTGGGAAATAACGTTCTCCAGGAATGGCCTAGTTTGAATTTTGTCTCCTGTTTCTTAGAAGTGAGAAATGTCACTCTTGCACTGGGGCACGGGCAGGGTCCCCACCCTCTCTGTCCTGGGACCTCAGAGCTCACCTGGAGTCAGAGAGCAGAGCCCAAGGCAGACAGCCTGTCCGGATGAGGAGAGCAAGCCTCCTGGGTGTCCTGGCATTGGACCACACAGGAGAGGAAGGGACCCTTCACCCCCTGCCCTGTGTGAACAGGTTCTGCCCATGGAGAGAGCAGGAAGGAAAGCTGCAAGCTGGCAGAGAGGGGAAAGCCAAGACTGACTCCTCATATCTGAGCTCCACCTGTTTGTTTTCTCAATCACCCTTTCCAACTCTCTGTGACAGAATCAGAAGCACTTCCGGTCTGTGTCAGAAGAAATGCTCTCACAACGAGGCCCAGGTAATCCGCTCTTTAATAACCAGCATGTTTCTCCCTCCAGCTCACTCAGCCTCCCCTTCTGCCTCCGTTCTATTCTCATCACATCGCTCCCAGGTGGGGATTCCTTAAAGGGTCCTGGCTGGTTTGTCATCCTTTCCCTCTCTCTCCAAATGGCCCAGCAGCCAGGGTGGGCCCTTCCTCCTCCGTACTCAGAGGGAGGCTCCAGCAAGAGCTCCAGAGCCAGAGGAGCAGATTCCCAGAAAGGTACCATTTCGGGCAGGAGCTTGGACAGCAGAAAGGCCAGCCCTCTCCTGCTTGAGGCAAAGGACAGGCCACCTCCACAAAGCCAAGAAATGATGAGAGCATCCCTCCCACCCTGGCTGTCCTCTCACGTGGATACAGAAGAGATTAAAAAGTGTCTTGGCACCTGACCTGTGGTGGCGCAGTGGGTAAAGCACCAACCTGGAACACTGAGGCCGCCAGTTCGAAACCCTGGCTTGCCTGGTCAAGGCACATATGGGAGTTGATGCTTCCTGCTCCTCCCTCTTCTCTCTCTCTCTCCCCCACCCCTCTAAAATGAGTAAGTTAATAAAAGCAAAATGAAACAGTGTCCTGGAGATGCTAGTGTTGTGTCATCCTGACTCAGGGCCTTGCTGCGCCTGTCAGGCGAGCAGGGCAGGAAGGGGCCCTGGGTTTGCAGGAAGCATGATCCGGGAAGCACCAAGGACTGAGGACCGCAGCGAGCAGAGGGGGCAAAAAGAAAATTGTGTTTACTATTTTTCATACTTTTTTTTTTGTTTTTAATTATTACTCTCATTACAAAAGTAAACCATGGTCACTGGAGAAATTTTCAAAAACCTCAGCACTCAGAAAGAAAATGGAATCTCCCTTAATCCCATCACACACAGATCATTACTTGTGGTTTTCTTTGCCTATTTGTAGCACATTTAATCTACAAACTCAAATGGGTATGAAATATAACATTTTCCCCTTAGTTGTCTCTGTGAGGAGCCCTCCACTCCCTTCCACTCCACCGGTCCCCAGCTAGTCCCCTGAAATGGTCTAAGTCTCAGCCCCACGACCCCACCTCATCTCCCAACACTGTACTGAGGTCTGCAGGCTGAAGGCGGGTGCACTTACCATCCCCAGTCCTCCACACAGGCGTCAACCAAGCACCTGCTGCTTCCTAAAGGTCGGACCTGCAGGCTGCGGCTATGTGGACCCTCATTTCCATCCAAAAGATGTCCCCAGACGCCTCGTTGGCACTTTCATGGCCTTCTTGAAGCACTGGCCCAGGAGGCCTGTCTTCTGTCCCAAACCATTTGGAGCCTAAGGAAGCCAGGGAGCCCTGAGATACTTCCAAGGACACTTCGATGAGCCTGCCGGAACTAGTCCACCACCTCCCACCTGGTAGGGCCTGGGCAGCCATCTGCACTCTGAGGGCTTCTGCCTCCGAGGACATTACCCAAGAAAGGTATTCATTATCTACTTCTGCACCCTCATCTCCAGAACTACTTAGTTTCTTCCTAAGGCAGAGCGAGCCCTTCTCAGGGACCCACCAACATCTAAGGTCTCCTTGTCTTCCCACCAACTACCCTCTCCTCACCTCCGCTCCCCCACTCTGCCCCAAGAGCCGGAAGCCCTCCTCACTTCAGACCTAGGAGAGCGGCCTTTCCTGGGCCACTACGCCAGGTGAGCAGGGTGCACACAGCTCAATGTGCCCTGTGTGTATGTGTGGAGGGCGGACAACAGGAGACTCAGATTTGCCAGTGCCCTGCCAAGGAGAAAGGTACCTTTTGTAATTCACTCACAAGCCCCGTATAGGGCAGCCACAGCCCTGCCCTGACTCATGTCTTGCTCCAAACCCTATACCCAGGCCCAGACTTTTGACACTTAAAAAAAAAAGCCAATCATTTGACTCCTTTGTTAAAACTGTGGGTCCTTCCTGTAGGCAGCTGAGGTTGGGCAATCTGCCATCAGCCTGTGAGGAAGAATCCCACGTGTCCGGAAACGAGGGGGACATCTTGGTCAATGCATGGTCACTCACACACCCATGCACGCACACGCACTCACATACATACATATGTGTACACTCCCAGCTCCCTGGTTTGAATCTTGGGGTTTGGGCCAGAGTCTGAATTTATGACGCCCCTGTAAAGCCAGTAGCCAGGGCTACCATCACAGCAGCCTCCCGGCCCATGCAGGTTTGCATTGGATTCGGACAGTCGGTAAAGAAACAATGGAGCCAAAAACTGATGGGCCATAGTCTTTAATTCTAGCTTGCACCCGGCGGGCAAGTAAAAATACACCCTGGGCTCCAAAACCCACTCACATTCAGTGCTCACAAAGCTACTGACTTATCCGAGTTTCCTAGAATCAAAGGTTTCTAGCTCACCAGCCTTATTCTCCTCAGTTCCCCATCTCCTTCCTTATCCCAGATACAAACACTACACAAACTGGCATCTCACTCAGCACTCGGCCATCTTGGCTGCTTCTCCTGGCCACATGGCCTCTTTCTGCTCTCTGCTCTGCTCTCTCATGCTAAATATCCCAGGAACCAAGAGCGCAAGCTCCTATTCTACCCCTATTTTATAGTGTAGCTTCACAACCTTTAATCCAATATACAAAATAGGGAAGTCTCTAATACAAAGTCACTTCTCTGAGGCATGATTGGATTGTACCGCCCCACAGCAAAAAGAGTAGAAAAGGCTAAATCCCAAAACCAAGCCCAGGCTACAAGGATTCTCAACACACATTAATATCACCTGGGCAACGGCCTCTTTAACAAAGTGAGCATAATACATTTTATCTGCCCAACAGCCCCCCACGGGATTCTGAAGGAGCTGGGGGTGGAGGAACCAGAGGAAGAGCTACTGCCCACAGCCCGCAGCGCCTTTGGAGGTGGTGCTGACACTGCCTTTCTTGTCTGGGTGAGTGAAGCCAGGTCCAGGAGGTGTTAGAGGGCTGACTGTCAAATCTCAGAATGCCCTTTACACCCCCAAGCGTCTTATTTCCCTATTTGGTTCCCACTGAGATGTTGAGAAAATCCACTGGCTGCCATTACTGTGGGCATGTCAGTTTATAGGCTGTCCCAGAGAAGGGCCCTGATGACTGACTCAGCAGCCCATCTCCCCATCCCACAGGGAGCCCTCAGCAGCCTATCCCCCACCCTGCAGGGAGCCCTCACCAGCCCACACCCCTCCCCGCAGGGAGCCCTCACCAGCCCATCCCCCACCCCGCAGGAAGCCCTCATTAGCCTACCCCCCCTCACCCCGCAGGGAGCCCTCACCAGCCCAACCCCCTCCCGGCAGGGAGCCCTCACCAGCCCATCCCCCACCCCGCAGGGAGCCCTCATCAGCCCACCCCCCTCCCCGCAGGGAGCCCTCATCAGCCTACCCCCCCCACCCTGCAGGGAGCCCTCATCAGCCCACCCCCCTCCCCGCAGGGAGCCCTCATCAGCCTACCCCTCCCCACCCTGCAGGGAGCCCTCACCAGCCCACCCCCTCCCCGCAGGGAACCCTCACCAGCCCCTCCCCCTCCCCGCAGGGAGCCCTCACCAGCCCATCCCCCACCCTGCAGGGAGCCCCCACCAGCCCATCCCCCACCCTGCAGGAAGCCCTCACCAGCCTACCCCTCTCCCCCCCTCAGGGAACCCCCACCAGCACACCTTAGGGGGCCTTTCCCACAGTCCTGGGGTACTGGGGCCACATGTGTCTTCCCAGAGGAAGCCTTCCAGGATGGAGACATCCCAACCTAGCACCTGGGAACCCAGCCCCAGGGGAGGGGCAGCTGGAATTTCTGTCGCCTCATGTAAAGCCAGAAGCCACGGCCAGGGCCACCATCACCGCCGCCCGGCCCATGCAGGTTCACATTGGATTCAGACAGTCGGTAAAGAAACAATGGAGCCAAAAACTGATGGGCTGTCATCTTTAATCCTAGCTTGCACCCGGTGGGCAAGTAAAAACACACACTGGGCTCCAAGGCCCACTCACATTCAGTGCTCACAAAGCCACTGACTTATCCGAGTTTCCTAGAACCAAAGGTTTTTAGCTCACCAGCCTTATTCTCCTCAGTTCCCCATCTCCTTCCTTATCCCAGATACAAACTCTGCACAAACTGGCATCTCACTCAGCACTCCGCCATCTTGGCTGCTTTTCCTGGCCTCCTCCACGTGGCCTCCTTCCATTGCTGGCTCTACTCTCTCACGCTAATCATCCCAGGAACCAAGAGAGCCCAAGCTCCCGTTGTACCCCTATTTTATATTGTAGCTTCACAACCTTTAATCCAATATACAAAATAGGGAAGTCTCTACTACAAAGTCACTTCTCTGAGGCATGATTGGATTGTACCGCCCCACATCAAAAAGGGTAGGACAGGCTTAATCCCAAAACCAAGGCTACAAGGATTCTGCTTGCCCCTAGCCCACCCCAACACACATTAATATCACCTGGGCGACGGCCTCCTCGTGTTATCTTTAACAAAGTGAGCATAATACATTTTATCTGCCCAACACCTCAGCATAAAATGGCAACGCTAATTTAGTTTCCAATGTAAGTTTTAAAATACCACTGAAAGGACAGCAGTTCTCTCACTGAAAACTTTTTTTTTAGATAAACACATTTCCTCAAGAATTGGGCCCTGGGCATATGTGTCCTTCCCTCCTTGTCAAGAAGTGACAGCCAAAAGGACACTTCAATTTTGTCATAACCGACGTGCTGTTTCTTTAGTCAAGGGGCCTTTCTCTGTCCCTGCTCCACCTCTGTAGTCCCCTCTGCCCCAGACTCTGGATAGCACATCATGACACCCCACCTGCACCCCCAAAGATGACACAGCCCACTGGCAGAGGTGCAGGAAGGACTGGGAAAGACATGAGAGCTGTACCCCAGAAACCAGCCACAGCAAGATTTGGGGCAGGGGTGAGTGACTGTAGGGTGGGACTTATCCAAAATTAAGATTATTGGGATCCCTAGGAGTTTTATGGGAGAGAAAGCAAGTTGTGTCTTCGTTGGTTTTGTTGTGTTTAAACTTTGGAAGAAAAAGGAAACACAGGTGGAGGAAGGGGTGAAGAGTGAACGTATCAGAAGGATGATTCTCCAATCCCGCCCTCCTGTTAACGTGGAAAGTGATTTCAGGATTTGTGCCCACAAAGGCAGGGTCTGCAGAAGTCCCAGACCAGCTGCCAGGGCCCATCCTGGTTTGCAGGCTAGACCTGTTCTCTGGGGTGGGGTAAGCAGGAAGACGGTGCCTGTCCATGCAGGCCCAGGACTAAGCCCCTGAGATTCCGGGAAGTCAGGTCTCCAACTGCCCATGCAGCAGCCCGCACTGAGCAGAGTCTGGAGGCAGAGCTCCAGCCTGCCCCTGCTGCTGCTCCCCATCCTGGCCCAGCTCCTGTAGACTGCCCAGAGAGCTCACTCAGGAGATGGCCAAGAGAAGGATGGACCAATGGCAGGAGCTGGTGACACCCCTTCCTGCAGGTTCCCAAAAGAGCTTCTTTTTTTATTTTATTTTATTTTATTTTATTTATTTATTTTTTACAGAGACAGAGAGAGAGTCAGAGAGAGGGATAGATAGGGACAGACAGACAGGAATGGAGAGAGATGAGAAGCATCAATCATTAGTTTTTCATTGCGCGTTGCAACACCTTAGTTGTTCATTGATTGCTTTCTCATATGTGCCTTGACCGCGGGCCTTCAGCATTCCAAGTAATCCCTTGCTGGAGCCAGCGACCTTGGGTTCAAGCTGGTGGGCTTTTCCTCAAACCAGATGAGCCCGCACTCAAGCTGGCAACCTCGGGGTCTTGAACATGGGTCCTCTGCATCCCAGTCCGATGCTCTATCCACTGTGCCACCGCCTGGTCAGGCCCAAAAGAGCTTCTTGATGGCTCAGACCAGCTGGGGTAACAGGTGGCCTGGACTGTCATCTATATCTTTCTTACAAGACTCCCAGCCCCAGGCATCCTGTGAACCACATCACTGATCTCTCCATCCTACCACTTGATCCTATAAGATACCGCAGGCCCATGGGATCGGGCGGCAGAGGTGGAGGCAATGTTTCTAGGAGGGGAGCCCTGTTGTGAACGCTCTTCTCACAGAACCGTCTCTCCCTCACACCTGCCCTTTCTCCAGTTACCCCACTCTGAAAACCAGACTGCAGCCCCCACCAGGCTCTGGCTGACCGTACTCTGAGCCTACCACTGCCTGTGACCACTGGAAAAATCTCTTCATTTCAGAGCTGGACTCGGCCTACTGGCTGCTGAGTTCTAAAACAGTCATTCTAAAATGCAACCCCAAGCTGCCAACCACTATGGTGGTCCAAGCCATCTGTAAAAACAAAATCAAAAATAAAAATAAGAAAACCTGCTATGAGGGGTGATGGGTGAAAAGAAAGATCTGTAAGCCAGAGCATCCTTAGCCTTCACAGAGAAACTAGACGCCATTTCACAAGAAGCTAATACGCCACCTCCCTCAGCAGACAGGGCAAACACAGCCAGCAGCAAACAACTCCCCCAGTCAGATAGCAACACCTCACCCTGATCTTCATCGCAGCCTACTGGTGAAGCCGAGTGGTTTAATAACTCCCCTGGTGTGCAGAAGAAACAGAAATAGCTCCACCAAGCACCACAGGCCAGCACAGCACAGTTTATGAAATCATGGGGTTGTAATGTTCCCAGTCTCCCAAGTTTCCATTAAACAGGTGCCTGATGACCCTATGGTGGCAGGAAGGGCACCCCTGCTTTGCCTCTCTCGGTTTCTCCACAGATAGGCTGACAGGGCAAGGAATATGTGTCACTCAGCAGCCATGTAATGGGGAAGAGGTCACTCTGGGGTCCCAGCCCTGTGACCTCTGCCTGTCAAAGCCAACCTCTGAGCCCCTTTATAATCCTTCTGAGACTTAAATGTGTGGGTACACACAGCTCCCTTAATGGAAGGTTGCTCTGGCTTGTGTAAAAAGCTGTGTAAACTCCATCTTTGCATTTACCCAGCTCAGCCTTGTTTAATTTCCTGCCCCGGGATATTTAGGAAACACAACTGCCCTCTTGGGGTTCTGAACATCTTTCAGAAAATAAACAGTGCCCTCCCCATTTCAGAACCAAAAGATCCCCCCAAAAGGGCAAGGTACCTCCTCCCACCTTACCAAAAAGCAAGGCAGTTCAACCACGTGCTCTTTGCCAAGTTTCCCATCAGAAGCAGCAGCTTGAGATGAGTGGACAACAGGCTACAGAATCTGAGGCTCCCTGGCACCGTGACACGGCTATGTCTGTGTGACCTTGGGAAGTGACACCAACCACTTCACAAGGTTCCAGCTTCCTCCTTGGGAAAACTGGGGAGACAGCAGTGCCCATCTCACAGGCTGTTGTGAGGAGACAGACCACACCGAGGCCCAAGCCAGTGCTCTGCCCGTGGTAAGGGGTCCGTGAATGGCAGCTACTAGAAATGCTCTACCACTGGGGACAGCCATGGTAGTGGCTGAATGCCTAGATGCTGGAGCCTAGCTGAAACCCCAAGCTGCCAACCAGTATGGTAGCCCAAGCCATCTGTAAAAACAAAATCAAAAATAAAAATAAGAAAACCTGCTATGAGGGGTGATGGGTAAAAAAAAAGATCTGTAAGCCAGAGCATCCTCAGCCTTCACAGAGAAACTAGACGCCATTTCACAAGAAGCTAATATGCCACCTCCCTCAGCAGACAGGGCAAACACACAAGCCCCAGCAAAATTCAATATGATGATGAAAAACAGCAGCTGCAGGAATGGGCAGTGCCAGTGACCCCAGTCCAGACACCCCGAAAGCCCAGCATGAGCAATAGGGCTGCAGGGACCCCCACCATCTGCACCAAACCCTTCACAGACTCCCCTGGCTCCATACCCACTTCCTGAGTGCTTCACAGCATGTTTCCAGAACAGGACCAGAAATCACTTACCATGAACCCCCACTTTATAGCTCCAGATTCCACTCAGAAACTCCCTACTGAGCTGTTCAGGCTTCTGGACACCACCTAGTGTCTTAACTGATCTCATGGGTGGAGTGCAGAAGAAGTTGGGACAGCAAGGCCATGTCACTCTCCATGCATATACAAGAAGGGAATTCCAGGCCAGACCCCAAATCAAGCCCCTCAAGCCCTGTAGCCTTACCAGGACCCAGGGAGTTACTGGATAAGATCCCCTCCATGCAACCCTCTTCTGACCTTCCCCATGACTGACTGTCTCAGCAGCCAGGCATAGTGGCTCAGAGTCTGATGCCCTTGGAGCACACTGGGCAGCTCCCCAGTACCAGTGTGGGTCCTGCTCTCCACACACCACAGCCGCCTCTCCATCCAGGGAGGCCCCCAGAAGCCCATAGGTGGGACTAAGAGGAAGCACGAAGAGGGCCTCTAGGGCACATCCACATTCTCAGCCAGCAAACACCCTGCAGGGGCAGGACAGGTCTTGGAACCACAATTCCAACCTCAGACAAAGAGCTCACAGAGGTATTTGTCCTAGGCTGGGCTGGCGTTTGTGGAATGAGCTGTGGCCAAAACTGGCCTTGCACAGCTTGGTTGTTCGCATCACCGGGGTGGCCAAGTGTAAGGTGCAGTGAGGGAGAGGGGAACAGCTACCTTATTTTCCCACCAGTTCCTTCAGCCCATGCTCACCAAGCTCTCCCCATCACTGCACCCTTAATGGGGAAAGGAACAAATCTGTGAACTTGGCTGACCCTGCAGAGCTCTCAGGCGAGTGGCCAGGCAGCAGAGCTGGGACTAGGGCGGGGTGAGGTGCCTTCAGTGCCACACGGAAGGAGGCACACTCAGTCCCAACTGCACTTGCAGGACCCCAAAGGCAAACACCTCTTTCAGTTTCATGCCCTGGGCTTCTTTCCCCCTCCCCCTAACTCCAGACAGTCATAGGCAGTCTGGAGCAGTGGGTATCTCCTGAGACGTGCAGGGCCGTGGTGACCTGGGCAGCAGTTCCCATGCCAGTCTGGAAGGTTTCTCAGAGGAAGTGAGGAGTTAGGACTCCTGGGAAGGGAGACTGCCCTCCTTTCTTCCTCCCGCAACAATGCTGACTGCTCACCTCTGTCCTGGCCACCAAGCCTTTGCCAAGGCAGCCAAGGGTGGGAGGGCCATCGCCAGTGTCATTCCTCTTGCCCCCGTGCAGGAACTGGCCAGGCCAGAGAGTAGCAGGGAGCTCATGGCAGGGAAGCACATGTACCCTCAAAATACAGCTAGAGAGTTGCCTGGGCCCACCAAGCTAGTCCCAGCTTGCCTGGAGGCATGTGCCCTCCCTGGGAAACCTAGCACCCTGTGGGGCTCAGCACAAACCAGGCGAGGCTGGGAGGGGAATGTCAAGAAGCAACTACGCTAATTTTTGATCCCCCCACCCCACCCCGCCTGTAAAATGAATAAATAAAATCTCAAAAAAGAAAGGAAAAGAGAAAAAAGAAGAATGAAAGCCGACGTCCATGTCCCCAAGTCAGTGCGCTGTGCACAACTGTCTCTTGATAAGTCTGTACCCGTTTCTTTGTCTTTCTGTGACCCTGTGTTTTTCCCCCTCCTCTGTGTGTCCCTCATTCTGTGAGTGATGTGAGGTCGGGCTGGGGCATTCGCAGCCCTGTCCTCCCTCACCGTCATTGGTTCGCAGCCACTCCGGGGGGGAGGGGGGGCAGCCTCTGCCAGTCCCGCCTCCACCCTGGACCCGAGCTTGCTCAAAGCCTCCTTAGCGCTCAGTCTCTTGCTCAAGACAGGAGCACAGCAGCCCGCGAGAGTGGGGCCGGCTCGCCGCACGGCGGGTGTCTGGACCGGGACTCTGGGCTGCAGGACTGCTCCCAGACACCGCGGTAGACGCGGAGGACTCCGGGCCCTCTCCTCGGTGCACTAGGCGACCCGACCGCCCGAGCAGAGACCCGAGCTGCCGCCGCGCTCCCCAGGCACCTCTCGCCGCCGCTGCAGTCCACAGGCGCCCCGGGGTGGGCAGCTCACGGGAGCTGCGGGTCCCAGCCAAGAGGGCGGCCGTAAAACCGCGAGACGGTGATTCCACACCGCAGGTGGCGACGGCGAAACACAGGGGAAGTCCAACGGGGCGCGGGCGCAGTGCCGTCCAGCTTCGAGGCCGGGTGACCTCCACCCTGCTCGGAGGACAGCTGAGTGCAGGGACGAGGAAGCGGCCGCAGCCCCGGCCCTGCGGCTCCGAAAGCACCGACTCCCGGCCAGTCGTGCGCAGCAGGGCGGGAAGGCGCGCCATGGAGGCGCAGGGCAGCGCCGGTCCGCGCGAGGCGCAGTGAGCGGGTTGGCCGGGGACCCGCGGGCCATGTACGGCGACGTCTTCAATGCCACCGGCGGCCCGGAGGCGGCGGTGGGCGGCGCGCTGGCCTTGGCAGCCACGGTCAAAGCGGAGGGCGCTCTGCCGCTGGAGCTGGCCACCGCGCGCGGTGTGCGGGACGGCGCGGCCGCAAAGCCCGACCTGCCCACCTACCTGCTGCTCTTCTTCCTGCTGCTGCTCTCCGTGGCGCTCGTCGTCCTGTTCATTGGCTGCCAGCTGCGCCACTCGGCCTTCGCCGCGTTGCCCCACGACCGCTCGCTGCGCGACGCCCGAGCGCCCTGGAAGACGCGGCCGGTGTAACGGCGCAGCGGGCCGGGCGGGGGGCGCCAAGTCCCGGTCTCACCTTGAGCAGTAGTGTGAGCCAGGTAGGGCGGGCTTGACCTCAGGGGCTTGCCGGCCCTGGGGCACACTGCACCCTGACCTAAAGACCCTTCCCGACCTCGAAGACCTCGATCGGCAACCTGAGGGTAAAGGGAGTCGGAAGCGTCAGAGCTACTTAGGGTCCCGCTCCAAATAGCCGCGAGGCACCAAGGTTCTGATCCCCCGCCAGAGTCTTTCTTCCCAAGACAGGAGGTCTGAGGGACTTAGGCGCCTGGCTTGCCACCTGCTGGCTTCCTCATTTGCACACCGAACGAGCTAGCACGGCGAGCGCGCAACCAGCCGGGACCTGCTTGTCGGACTGCTGGCCCTGTGCTGTCTTCCCGCGGCTGTTACCGCCTCTTCCCGTCTTTGGCACGTAGGACCTCGCTGGGACCAAAGCATAAACTCAGCTGGACTTTGTAGAACGGTGGCCCTCGGGGACCACATTCTCCAGGGAAAGTGAGGGGGCACGGAATTTCACTAGGTTCCACCCGGGTCCGAGGACCCAGTTTTCTCTGCGGGCACGGGCGGAGCGGAAGCCGGTCTAGAAGCATAGGGTCTCACCGGCAGCACCCTGTTGTGGGGATCCACGTCCCACATCTCCAGCGGTGGTATATCTGCAATAAAACCTCACCGAATTAGACCCAGTGCTGAGAACGCTCTGATCATTGGTTGCGCCACTTTGGGAAGGGAGATAAGGGCAGGGCATCCTGAGCAGCTGAGAGCCAAGTGCAGCCTGCCTCCGGCCTTGCTGTGGCCCAGGTCAGTTTTGATATTTTCTCTTCTCCAGCTTTCCCCCAGGGTCAGTTACTTGCTTCCGGGAGTGTTTTTAGAGCCAGTCTCCAAAAGGAATTACTGTCCTGAAACGTGGCTCCATAGCGACCTTCCCTTCCTGTCCTCTCTGCTCTCATAGCCTGTTTGGGCCTGAATACTTCCCAAGAGCCTATTCTAACCCAGAACCAGCTGGCAAAGGAAGGGCCCTAAGGCTCAGGAGGTGGAGGCAGCTGCTCAGCACTTCTTCCCTAACTAGGCAGGAGGAGGCCAGCTGTGGAGAACACAGCAGAAAGCAATGGATGAGTAAACCCACCAGGAGACAGTCTCAAAGAACCTGAGACAGATCTCTGATAAGCCTGACCATTTTCAAAGTGAACCTAATTCTAGGGAGTCTTTTTAGGGGTATTTAGAATAGTGTCAGGAGTCACCTGGCTCTGGGGCACTAGAGCTGAGAGAATGTGTGACTAAAAAAGCATTCTGTAGATCTTATCTAATCCAGTAATCTAAACCATTTGGAGGTCACTGGGGTGCTGAGAATCTGCAGAATGCTAAGGACACCTGCCTTTAGCAGAAGGCAGCCAGGCACATAGTCCTGCAGACGCTTGGTAAGGGTGTCAGACACTGAAACCTACTACGGACCCGAGCTGAGGCAGGGGAAAATGTGGGCTAGGGCTAGAGTCTCAGGCCAGGCCTCCTAGAGCCCCTCCTGGCTCCTATCCCTTGAAGCAGCAGAGATAAGTAGATGTTTCACCCTGGCATAATTACCCATGTCTTGGAGAGCTAACACCAGACAAACCCTAATGGTGCTAATTCTATGATAACTTCACAGAACATTCTAGTTTGGTCTTTGGAAATGTAGCCAGACCTCCCTACCCTTGGTTGCAGAGACAGCTAAGTGGAATAAATGTAAGGAGATATGAGGTCCCCTGGCTGCCCTAATGAAGTCACACTGCTATTATGGGGGACACAAGGCCTGGATCTAGGGGCTGTGAGGGGTAGGAGACTACTGTAGAGGTGGAGTACGCCCTCTTGTATACCTTCCTGTGGGCATACCTAAAAGCAGGGTGGTCAGAAGCATGTACTCTGGAGTCTCGCCATCTGGCTTTAATCCCAGTTCCCCTGCTCACTGGCAGTGTGACCCTGTACAAATTACTTAATCTATTTTAGCCTGTTTCCTCATCTGTGAAATGAGTATCATGTCACCTAGCTCTACATGATATTAAATGACATAACCAGTGTAACATGCTAAAGAGAGAAGCTGGCCCACAAAGCAGATGTCATCTCCCTGTCTGCTGTGCCCACAAAGACAAGGGCTGGCCCCTGCAGGGAAGAATATGATTGGATGACTGGCTTAGAGGTTACCTGAGTTCCTGGGCCGGAATCAGCTAAAGTCGGAGGGATCCAGGAGGCTGTGGAATCCCTTAATAAAATACTGGCCCAAGGCATACAGTGTAAACAGTGCTAAGATGGAGATAATTTGGAAAGCATCCCTCTGATGTCTCTAAAGGGTTGCAAGGGCCTCAGCCACTGAAACCAAAGGCTTGAGCACTTCAAATAAACAGATTATTTCTGGAAGAAACTCCTAGGTAACTGGGTCTGCAGAGCTGGACTCTAGACACCAAGGGGGGGTCGGTGAGAGAAACTAGTCTAATGTTCTGTTTTTTGTCAGCACTGTGACCCTGAATAATTCCACTTCCTCTTCTAGTACAGTGTTAGACTGGTTGAGCAGTAATGGGCCCTTTCCCATGTTGGACCTAGTCCCAGATTCTCCCCCAGAAAGCAGGGATGTGGCTGCACTGTCTGCCCTCCACTGATAGCAGCTAAGTGGACTACAACGTGGTACTTGGACATTCAGATGGGTGTCGAGAGGCAGGTCTACACACACTTCTTTTGGCTCTCTGCTCTGCCATGGTCCCATGATGCCTTGGCACCACCTTTGGGAGAGCTGGGCATGGCAGGCTAAACATAGGACCCATGGCAGAGGTTTGGGGCTGCAATTCCACTGGGAGCGGAGAAGACGGTTGAGAATGTATTTCTGATGGGAGGTGAGAGGTGGGGATGAAATTAGGGAAGGTGGTTGCAGATGCCAGGGCCAGGGACAAGCAGCATATTGTAGTGACCAAAAGCCTCAGTCCTAGAGGTAACCTGACCCTGACCATCCACTCTATGCCTAGTTCATGTTTCTGGATGCCTGAGAGCCTCAGTTTCCTCCTCTGTAAAAAGGAGATAACAGCATCTACTTCATAGGATTTGAGACATTGTAAGTAGTGCTTCACTCATGTCTGACAGGTATAAGTGCTCTGAATGTGAGCTATCATTTTTACTAAACAGGAGGACCATTCCAGAAATGTTTTCAGCAACCGAACAGCAACTGCTTTCCCTCAGTGACTTGCAGTCCTTTTCCAAAAGGAATGCGCTATCCTAGAACAGAGCAGAGGTCTGCCACTTCCCAGCAGGTATGCCCGGAGCATGAGTGCAGCTGTCCTAGGTCTTTTTACACTGAGCTTCCCCTAAAACTAGCGCATCCACTCACATAGCTTCAGGTGCTTTTCAAATGACTCTCTCCAGACCTTATCCCTGAGCCTATTCAATGCCTCCATCTGGATATCTCATGGGCACCCTCAGACTCAGCATGCCTAAAACTCAGCCTTCCATGTAAATTAACTCTTCCTCCCGTCGTCTTCAGCTCAGCAAATTGCATCTGGTTGTCCAAAGTAAAAACCACCTGGTGGTCATTCCTGACCCCAAACTCTTCTTCATCTTCCCCACATGCCTTCCATCACCTCCTAGCCCCAAATCTGCTTTATCTACTCCCCTTCATCTCCACCAGCACCACCCAAATTCAAAGCCCAACATCTACTTTGCCTCATTTGCATTCCAATGGCTTCCTTCTCTTTGCTCTCAGAAAGTAAAACAAAATCCTACTCTTGGCCTACAAGACCAGCAACATCTGGCCCCAAAAAACCTCTCCAGTCTCATCCCCTCATGCCCCTCTTGAGTCCAGGCTTTAGACACAATGGCCTTTCAATCCTTCAGCTCTCTCTGCCTGAGCTGTTTGTCTTTCATCCTTCATTTGGCTAATGCCTTCTTATCCTTCCAGTCTCAAATATCTCTTCCTCCAAAAGGACATGCCTGAGTTCTCAGATCACTTACATTCATTCATAGCCCCCAGTCAACTCCCGGATCACAGCTATTAAATAACTATATAGGCCCTGGCCGATGGCTCAGTGGATAGAGAGCATTAGCCCGGCAAATGGATGGCCTGGGTTCTATTCCCAGTAGAACACACGAAGAAGCCAAAGAAGCAACAAATGGCTGCTTCCCCCTCCCCCATCTCCCCCTTCTCTCTCTCTTTCCTTTCCACAGCTAGTGGCTCGATTGGTTCGAGAGTGACTCCAAGTACTGAGGATAGCTCATCAGAGCATGACAACCTCAGGCACTAAAAATAGCTCAGTACTCAAGCATTAGCCCCAGATTGGGTTGTGGGGTGGATCCCTGTCAGGGTGCATGCAAGAGTCTGCCTCACTATCTCCCCTCTGCTTACATTTTATTACACACACACACACACACACACACACACACACATCATAGCCTAATGTCCACCACCACCCCCACTAACATGTCGGCTCTACAAGGTCAAGGACAACATCCACCCTGTGCACTGCTGCTCTCCCAACGCCTCACATCATGTGACACACAAAGCAGGCAATGAACAAGTATTTGTTGAATGTAATATTGTAGAAAGAGCTCAAGGTTCAGGTAAATTTGCTCGTGGGTTCTTCCTCTGAACACTTTACCTTTATTTTCTACCTTAAACTAAACTTGCATCAGATGAAACATTGAGCTGAACTCGCCTTACTGATCGATTCACCAGGTGGCCAGTTTCCTGGAGGTGATAATCTGCAAAGTTGTTAGCAACTGACATTTCTTGTCTCCTGTATAACACCTCAGTTATTATTTTATCTCCTGCGGAGACTAAAAGAACATCCAGTTTAAGTGTGTTCCTTTTGCGGTTTCTACTTGAACGACCCCTTTCCCCACAGGAATCTTGACCGTGTCATTCATATGCCTCCTGAATTGCCTCGACAAGGCTGCAGCTAAATCACTGCTTCACAAACCACGTTCTCACCTCCTTCTGAACTTGAATCAAAGATCGCCTTCTCAGGGAGCCCTTCCCTGGCTTTTTGATCTAAAACTTCAACTGCCTTCCTCCCCCCACCCCGGATATTTCAAATCTCCCTTTCCTGCTTTTTCTCCTTAGAACCTACCACTACCTTACACCAGTGGTCTTCAACCACCAGTCTGTAGACTGGTGCCAGTCTGCCAGAAATTTCATGCTGGTCCATGAAAGAGTTAACCACCCTGATGCTGTATTAAGATTATAGTCTATTGCCCCACCCTATATTTCATTTAGCTTGTTTTATGTCTCTATAACCAGAATGCAGTTCCTTGAGGAAAAGAATTTTTGTTCTATTCAGTTTATCCTCAGCCTGACATCTAGAAAGCCCTCAAATATTAGTTGAATGAATGAGCACACTGCTACTTTACCTAATACTGCTCAGGACCTGAGAAAGTACAGACATCAGATAAACAGACGCAGAACCTATTTTTAGTCTTCTCCATTCTCCATTCCTGCTTTTTATCCACCCTCCGAAACTGACTGGATAACCCTACTAGATAGGGACTGAGAACACTAAACTATGTTACAGCTTCACTCTCTGTGGGGATGAGAGGTGACTCCCTGCTACGGCTCTGCTGCCCAGCACTCAGGAAAGGTTTGGTGAGACGAAGCAAATGAGCAAGTAAGTATTGACAAGGTTACACTCTGAACTGTGTTAACAAGAACACGCCCCACCTCCAAGTTCCTGGTTCTCAGAACCTTCCAGGAGCAGCACAGCGCTTCACTCTCGTCCCCTGGCTCCCACGTCTACAAGGTGGCTACTCTAGTTCCTGCCATAATATTTGCATTCTAGCCATTGGAAAGGGAACAGGAGCAAGAACAGTACTCTTAGGTGCATTATGTTCCTTAGTCTAAATCAATAAATCCTGGAAAAATCACAGAATTTTATGTAAAGAAAGGCCATCAAGGAATGTTTATCATTAATCTTAACTAATCTGGTGCAGCTCCCCCCCCCCCCAAGCCTGTGCTTTTCCCCCTCTACAACCACAAGCACAGTCTTCAGCAAAATCAGTCTTTTACTCTGAAGTACAAATGCAGGTCAGCCTGTCGTTTCGCAAAGGGCTGCTTACAGTGCCCGCCTGAATGCCCTTCCTTCATTCACAACAGTAGGGGATGGTCTATGGGATCTGACACAGGACACTAAAATCAAACGTCATGGCTCTTAACACTGCCATTCCTGTAAGCTATAAAATAAAAAAGTAAACGTTTTGGGGCTATTTTCTCCTGTCAAATACTTTAAGGAAACTGCGTTCTTTCTCTGAGAAAATATTAGTAACTGTTATTTTGTTAGGTTCTCTAAGCAATAATTCCAGGAACCTGGTAACTTTTTTGTCTTTATTTTTAAAAAGTTTTTTTTATTATTTATTCATTTTAGAGAGGAGAGAGAATTAGAGAGAGAGAGAGAGAGAGAGAGAGAGAGAGAGAGAGAGAGAAAGGGGAGAAGAGTAGGAAGCATCAACTCCCGTAAAAGGGCAGGGTTTTGAACCGGCAACCTCCTGGGTCGAATGCTTTATCCACTGTGCCACTACAGTTCAGGAAGGAACCTGATAACTTTAGGGTGAAGGCCCAGAAGTTCAAAAAAAGAAAAAAGAAAAAAAAGACATGAGTGTTCTAATTTTAGTGGAGTTGCCTGTTTCTCCTTTCATGAGGCATGTAATCAAGATCTAACAGCTGAAGTGCTGTGCTAGAATCCATTCAACTAAACATTCTCATTACATAACATGAATTCTACTATTCTCATTAGCAGTGGGAACACAAGTCTGGTCTTATAGAGTTCAAATTCCCATGAGATAAGGCAATCTATAAACAGAGTAAAGAAATATAATATCTATATAATGTTAGATGGCAATAAATGTTATGAAGAATAAAAAACACTTTTTTCCTTTCTCCTTAATGTCCAAGGTTGTCTCCTCCACCAAGATCCTTTTTCCTTCTTTCTGAAAGCCACCCTAAATTAATCTCAATTGGCTTTTTTGGGGAAGGGGGATCACTTCAATAATCTCATTAGAAGATCTGGATAGATAAGCTCGACGTTATACATTTTGAAAAGGTCTGCCATTCAACAAAATTAGAGACAGCCAAAGAGAGGACAATGCTCTCTTGGGTACATAGAATTCAAGGAACATTTTAAAGCCAAACAGATTTCTCTGAGAACCCTTTCAATAGAGGAGCTATGCCTCCACTATAATCTGCTAAATGTTTGTCAAAAAACGGAAAGGACCGATGTAGAGTGATGACCTGAACAGGTTAGAAGGGGATACACATAGAAGTGTAGCGGTTAGCTAGTTTGTAGTGTTCTGTACTGTTAAAATTCTTCACAGTTCCTGGCCAGATAGCTCAGTTGGTTAGAGCATCATCCGGAAGCATAGAGGTTGCTGGTTCGATCCCCGGTGAGGACATACACAGGGACAGATTGATGTTCTGTCTCTTGCTCTCTCCCTTCCTCTAAAATCAATAAAATGAGTATTTCTTAAAAATTATATGCAGTTATCTCAAGTTTTAAAAGTATCGAAAATGAAATAACAGGTGAGGGTTTTATTGGGTGGGTAGGAGAGTAAGACAAAGCACAAGGAAACTTTCAAATCCATCCCCAAATTTCAAGAAACTGCCTTAAGAAGCGCCTCTCAGAAATTATACATGCATCACTGACAGAACATGGATGAGTGTTAAACACCAACCTAAATCCCCCTCCCATCTAACATACTTAAGATGGAGGTTAATACGCAAGCTTCCAACAAACACTTCTTGATATTTTTCCCAAAGCCTCATTCCCCCTCTTTTGATATAAACTGCTCACAAAAATTAGAGGATATTTCCAAATGAATATGAAGTGATAAAAAAAAAGAAGCATTTGATTTATTTTTTTATTAAAGATCAGAAAAACAAACGACAAGTTAAAGTAGGTCATTTGATTGTGCAAAATGAGATGCAAAACCAATTTTTATTTCATTGGTGAAAATGCACTGTACAAAAGGTTGAAATACTGGAGTATCTGCACAAGTGACTTAGATAAAAAGAACAAGATTTAGTCCTCACAAAAGTCAGTTTATTAAAGATAGGCTTAAAAATGCAACAACAACCAAAAACACAGTAATATTTAAAATGTTAAATGGGAGTTTTTAAAAAGCTTCCTTCTTTGAGCCATATTATACTACAGACCTCTGGAAAGTACGTTCTTACAAGCTTTGCCCTAGCCTGCTGATACTGATAAATAATACGCAGTGTGAACTGCATCAAAACTGCAGCAATAGCGCCTAACCATGCAGTGGCACAGTGGATAGAGCGTCGGACTGGGATGCGGAGGACCCAGGTTCGAGACCCCGAGGTCGCCAGCTTGAGCGTGGGTTCATTTGGTTTGAGCAAAAAGCTTACCAGCTTGGACCCAAGGTCGCTGGCCCGAGCAAGGGGTCACTCAGTCTGCTGTAGCCCCACGGTCAAGGCACATATGAGAAAGCAATCAATGAACAAGTAAGGCGTCGGGACGAAAAACTGATGATTGATGCTTCTCATCTCTTCCCGTTCTTGTCTGTCTGTCCCTATCTATCCCTCTCTCTGACTCTCTGTCTCGGTTAAAAAACAAACAAACAAAAAAAAAAACTGCTGCAATATGGAATAGCTTTGACCATCAAGTCCCATGTCTAAAACTGGAGCAGATATCACAGAGGATCCCCTCATCACCTGTTTTGGCTACAACAATTTGAAAACTAACTTAAATCTGAGAGAAGGCCTAACACCTCTCACTGTTCACTAAAATCTTTTGCTGGAATATAAAATATGCTTCTAAAATAGCAAGTAAAGCCACTTCTAAATACCTTATACTTGAAACACAAAGGCATAGAAAGGAACTGTTTTAAAGAAATGGATTCCTTTGATGAAGTTTTTCTCCAGAGAAGAATAGCTTTTATATGTATTTATTATTTGGGGTTAAAATATTTAGTTTGGGTTTTTCTAATTTTACACTGGGGGCACATGGATGTTCCCCAACCTCTCCCAAGGAGAATGCCTTAGCATTTCTAGTATCTCCAACACAGACATGATAAAAGTATGCACTTGGCAGGGATGATAAAACTAATTTGTGACTTAATATTTTTAAAAAAATAAAGAAAAAACTAATTCACAAAATGGATAATTAAGGGTTGATCTACTAAAGTCAAGCAGCATCAGAAATAATTCCTCTAATTCAAGTAAAAGAAATGTAAAAGACAACCATAAAAATGAGTTCTTATATGCAAGGCATTGTTCTTAGTAGTTTTTTTGTATTATTTTATTTAATCTTCCTATGAAGGAGGTAAGCTTTTATGTCTCAGGTCAGGAAGTGAAGGCACAGAGAGGGTCCGCAGAGCTCCCGGCAGCTCTGTGGCCCAGGATCTGGGCACAGGCCAGCAGCCTCCGGAGCCAGCTCCACTCAGGGCTGTTCTGTCTCCCAACCACAGGTCTACACCTCTCATTTATAGATGGATCGAGAGAATGGAAATTAGTGGTTAAACCTAAAAACAACAGACTCTAGATCCAAATCCTTTCTCAAAACAAACAAAACTACCAAAGAAAAACAGGTCAACTCTCTTAGAAACAGAATGGAAAAGTATCACTCACTCTGAGCAGAACTCACACTGAGTGGAAAGGCATGACTGCTTCCATTCTCTGTCGCTACTGCACGAACACAGATCTGCAGCCACTCACAGCACCCAACGTTCTCTCCTTTTCATAACTCCACTCAATGAAGCAAGTTAAAATAAACAGAGTACACACACACACACACACACACAACAAAAAAGAACCCCACACATATTAAGCAGGTTTTGAGGTTTATTAAAATAAAGTATTAGCAAACAATATGCAAAAATGAAGTTCTTAAGAGTTATGGATTTGAAAAGCACAATATAGTAAAACCTAATACATTTTATAAGTATCAAAAAGATAACAGAATGGAAGTATGTTGCTAGAATTTCACTTTCTACAACATAAGCGAAGCAGAACAAGTACACATAAAAGCAGACCTATAGTGCAGCCATGGTTTGGTCTTCATCTTCTGCATATGAGACATCTTTTTAAGAGAACACGGGCAGGTCCATATAAAGATCCAGTTTTTATTTCAATCTTATCTAATTTTAAAATAAGTGATTTTCATAATGCAACTTAACCAAGAAGGTTAAGAAGAAAACCACTAACCCAACCATTATCATCAAGAATGAATCAAAGCAACACCATCTGTAATGGAAAATCTGATACTAAATGATTTCTCCTTCCATAAAGAACCTGGGCTCATCGGCCTCACTGGAGTTTGGTTAGAGCTAACACCAGCTAGTATTAAGAAGGCACTACACCTAATAATGGGGAAAGTCTACCTGTACACAAAATTCTGAACATTTTAACAACACCTTCAAAGAAAACCTTACAGGACAATAGTATGATGATTTTAATAATTTTAAGAACAGAATTATTTAGACAAGAACCATGCAAACCTGCTTCACTCTGCCGTGGATGACAGAAGAATCCCGCTCCAACTGGATCTTTTCAACAAAACTCATCACTGGTTTTACGGCACTTGCTATCAGCAAATATTATAGCATAAGCTCTCACTTTTAAAAAACTTAGTAGGTAAAATCCCTCCCATTGGGTTTTGTAAACCATCTAAATTTGGTTAATTCTTCGATTATAACACTGTCGTATTTTAGAAGATAAGTTTCTATTCTGAATAATCCAATATAACAAAGGCTTGGTAAATGTTATCTCTTGTTGTCGGGACATGTACAACCTGAACTGCAATCCTGTAAATCCCAAAGAAGTGTCCAAGCTTCTGTGCAGCAGGGAAAATTGTTTTATGCAGAAGTGCTGCCCTGAATTCTCACTTTCCAAACACAGACCTTCTGTGAGAAGAAAACCTCCCCAGAATCCTACCTGCACCAATGAGGAATATACTGCTGTTCTGGTAAAACAGGCATCGAACCTGAGATTCCCCAAATGCTCTCACACTTAATATCCAAGGAGATCATCCATCCATAAACCAGTGCTTAGGAAACTCACTTCCATAAACATCACCACACATTTCTAAATCACCAGACCAACTATCACCTTAAAAGATCCGTGTTTACCAAGCTGATGAGTTATGATGAGGAAACACATTTATATTCCTACCTGAGAGATTAAGTGAGGCTTTCGCTAAGAAGACAAAGGGCTCTGACTCTAAAAAGTCAGCAGGTCCAATATTTAAGTCATCATTGAAAGCTGAATTCAGTATCAAAAGATTCTTCCTTTTTCAGAAAGTATAAAAGGTGTTAATATATTTTAAGAGGGAAAGAGATAGTGATCCAAAGTAGATAATATTAAGCAAATAACTACAAAAAGTATGAAGAAATGGATCTAAACTGGTCTATTCAATGCTCTCTGTAACTTAAACAGGTACTGCAAACTTTAGAGTCTCTGCTATTGGTAGGATTTGCCTTTTCCGTACAAACCTTCCCCTTCAGCAGAACACTATCACAGGGGAACCTTTTTCCACAGGTGCCCTCAAATACAGAAGGTTTCATAATGGGAGCCCCAGTTCTTGTCTTGACAATACATTTCAGACCTGAATACTTATCGATCATTTCACATCCTAAAACAGGGGTTTTCAAACTTTTTATACAGGGGGCCAATTCACTGTCCCTCAGACCGCTGGAGGGCCGGACTATAAAAAAAAACTATGAACAAATCCCTATGCACACTGCACATGTCTTATTTTAAAGTAAAAAAACAAAACGGAAACAAATACAATATTTAAAACAAAGAACAAGTAAATTTAAATCAACAAACTGACCAATATTTCAATGGGAACTATGGGCCTGCTTTTGGCTAATGAGATGGTCAATGTGCTCCTCTCACTGACCGCCAATGAAAGAAGTGCAGCGGGGGCCAGATAAATGGCCTCAAGGGGCCGCAGCGGGCAGTAGTTTGGGGACCCCTGTCCTAAAAGGATGTCTTCCTCTCAACTGTATGGGAAGTATATGGCTATATCCTCTTTCTGTATTACTAAGTGTAGCTTATTGAACTATTTAGTAATTTTACAGTGTGTTTCACCTCAGAGACCCAGCCAATTTTATTATCACAGTTTTCTTATATAATAAAATGTGAAAAAATTACTTATAGTTTGATGTATACATTTGACATTTTGAGTGATATCTTCCTTAAATTTTCTCTAAAGAAAAAATATTAGCCTCAATAGACCAATAACATGGCTATTAGCATTTTACAACTTAAGTCAGGCAATTCCAATCAGACCATAATATCTAATATGTTAGTCAAATAACCTCTTAAGCTATTTTTTCCCCCAAATAACATCTTTTTGTTGCTTTAATTCATTACTGAGATTGATTTTTATTCTATTCTTCCTTTTTGCTTCTACCAAACGTTGTAAAGTTATTATTCCCAAACTGTCTTTTCAGCTAGCATAATCTGTTGTACATTCTTACAATGTGATTATTGTACTTTCGTCAACCTAAACCATTCTGAAGATTAAATACAAACTTAAAACTGGAATATTCTGAAATATTACTTTCAGAGGTACTTTTTTTCCATTGGTCAGAATTTTACTTAGTTTTTAAAAATCTTACTGGCAATTTTTACTTCCCACCCATGGGTATGGGGCATCCTCTGGAATCACAGAAGCAGCTAGATTCAGTTTTCATTTAGAATACAGGGGTGAGCAGAGGACCCAGGTAAAAATACAGGGGTGTGGAATGAACAGCTTTTAGGAAATACAATAGGCTCATCCTCCTCCATGAAATGCTTAGCAGTGAATGGCTCCAGTGCCATCATCCCTGACACCGCTCCTCAGAGAAGCACAGAAAATCCTGCTAATTCTAAAGGATGGGGCATGAATAAACACAATTTTTAATCAACTCAACTGAAGTATCAATAAAACAACTCAACAGTGTCCCTCAAATCAAGGAGCCTACTGAAGTTGATTATAAATATCTGTCATTCGACCTGGATTATTTTCTCCTACAAATTTGTTTCAAAGACTATGCTATGAGCCTGGTAAGTAAAAAAGCAAACAAAAAAAAGATGTAAATAAAATCTGTTCTATCACTAAGCAAACAACATCCTGTTTCCTGTGGCTGGCACAGCTCTGGAGACTGAGAAGGCAGCCACATGATGCTCCTGTTGAAGGCTCCGAGGGCAGAAGGCACCCTTCCCCCAACACACAAGGCTGTGGGCGCACATGTGGCAGGCACCTCCCCCGAAAGCGCTGATGACACCATCCATTGGCTGCACTTGGTAAAGGCAATAAATAACGTCACAGAGAACAGAAAAAATCATATTCTCCTTTCCTCACAAAACGCATTTACTTCCTCACTAAAGCAGAAAGGGCAAAGTAGATAGTCAAACCAAGCTACCCTTTTAAACACAAGATGGACTTGGCTCCAAATACTTACAAAAGACACCAGAAAATAATCTTCCTCTGATAGGTAAATTAGGTCACTTCTTCAAAATAATGTCTTTGTTCTCATGCATTAACTGAGAGTCCATGACTGCTCCCTTGAAACAGAAGTTAGGAGTCTGTTACCCACAGCCTTCAAACATGATTGATTAAATGAGTATTTTCAAGTTTTCATGTCTTTCCTTTCTGAGGACTGTGTTCTGGGTGACATTCATATAGATGCTAAAAAGAAAATGGAGAAAAGCATGCACAGTAACTGACAGGACAGTCGGTATTCTTTGACACGTGGATGTGTTAAAATTAGCTATCTCCACAACCACAGCTAATTTGTTTCAGTATCAGACCAGGAGCCTCATCCCTGGGACGAGACTGACCAGCTCCTATGGCCACAGTACACAGGTCCTTGCATAGGGAGACTGATGTAATAAGAGCAATGGGATTAGGTACATGATTTTCCACCATTAATAATGTCCATAAAACTGGAATTAAAAAGGCACCTTAAGTTGGAGCTACAGAATACAGTATTATACTCTAGGCTGAAAATACAATAAAAGCTAGAAAAAGCGTAACTTCCTACAACTGTAATCTATAAAATGCAATGTTTTTTAATACAAAAGGGGTACAAGGAAGTAAGGATGAGCATCTAAGTCCAAGTAAGTCACTTGAGTGTGTTTCACAAAAAGTTACATTAAAAACTGTCACCCATCAAAGTGCAAAATAAAAGATTAATGCATGTCAAAAGTAGAGTTCTTACATACTGGCTGAAAGCAGCACACACAGCTGCATCAGGCCGGGCCTGCACTGTCACTAGCTATAAAGTAGTACTTGTGACAGGTTCTCGGTAAATGACACATACTGGAGATCTGTTGTCGGCAATATTCTTTTTTTAAAAAAGGAAATGTTTTACAAAAGATATAGTGAGTGAAGTCACAATATACTGAGAAACACTTAGCTGTATTAAATGCAAATTTTATGATGTCACTTAGAAAACCACCCCTTTGCTTTACCGAACACTACTAGTTAGAGCAGTGCATAGTGTTCCTTCAAAAAGATTTTTTTATAGTTTCTTTTAAGACCCTACCATATGCTTTTACAGAACAATGAATTAGACTTTTTAAAAGTTGGTGGGACAAAGAAACTGGTGAAAGTACAGCTCTTGAGGATCAAGAGTCGAAGGGAAAACTTTTTACCATATACTGCCTATACTACTATAATTTTTCATCATATGTTGTTTTACTTTTTCCTAAAAAAAATTAACAAATAAAAAAAAACTGTTGGGACAATAAGGCAAAAGTGTGTTCCAGTTTAAGATCAATGAACTGGAGCGTGATAATTTCTTTACATCTTTCACAACACTTTTGAGAGTTGATCACGTGAACATTAATACAAACAAATGTAGATTCATCACAAAATACAAATGTATTGGTCACAATTATGTAGAAAAAAAATAAGCTGTTTTCCATGTAAGCTCACAGTATCTGTATTGAAAGTTTCTCTAAAATTAAAACAAGTCCACTAGTAATATAATTGAAAAGAATACTTCTACACTATGAAACAGAAGATATGGGGTTCAGAGGGGAGCCCATCTGAGTGAGGACTTTATCCAGCCACTGAAGAGGCCCATGAAGATGAATCTCAATCCAACACGGGGTGCTGGTAACATCCTGCCTGTGGTACTCTGCTCCCCAGCCCTATGGAAACAAACAAATGTTAGAGCAAGTATCTCTGTACACTGTCAACCAGTTAAAACCAATTTTAACATAGTAACAAAAAGATACTTTAACAGTAGACATATGCAAAATGTACTTTTAAAAAAATCACAAAACTAATCTTAGTATTCACTATGGAGTTAAAAGCAACACAATAAATAGCTACATTACTACAAGATTTATGAATTTTTTAATAATATATAATTCCCTTAATAAAAACCCTTGAAGCAAGCTGTTTCAGATTTTGTTTTAAATTTTATAAAGTTAATACTTTCTAAAGCGCAATATCTCATAATTTAAAAATTAATATTTCTGAGGTGAGGTACCTTTTCAATGGCATAAATAAAACCTATAAAAATAACCTAATATAAGTTCAAATCAGATTTTATTACCAATTTTTTTTTTTGTTTCCAGGTTTTTGGGTTTGTTTTCTTTTAATATCAGATAAGGCATTGTAGAACTGATGCATACAAGTATAATTTAAGTGGCAATCACATATCAATATCCTTTAAAATGGGAAATTACTGGGATTAATTGAGCTAGAACACTTTATCCTAAAACTCCAAAGATTAATATTTTTTTCACTTTTATTTGCCTGGATTTATCAAACTCTCTGCTTTTCTGCTTATAGTAGTGCTGGCCCAGGAAAATCAGGATGGGGAGCTGAGGCAGGGGGTGGGGGGTAAGGGGACAGGGGAACAGGAGGGAATGAATGCCCTCAAGGCTACTGGTAACTGATGTTTATAACAGATCCACAGGAAAGCAGCAAGGAAGCACTGGGCCGTGGGACTGAATGCCAAAAAGGAAACTCCCACACACGGCGTCTAACAGTTGCTCTTCTCGGGCTGAGTCTATAAGGACCGAATAAATATAGTATAACACTTAAATACTGTATATCACTAAAATTCTTTCTAAATTCTGCTCATGAACTATCATCATCTTTGGAATGCCAATAAACTCTGGCCAAGAGTAAATGATAAATTTGAGAAGTTCATTAAACTTTGCAAAGTCCTCAATAACAGAGCTTAGATACAAGAAATATAATTTTAGTATTCTAAAGAATCCTTCACTTGAATGTGACCTAATAATAATGAAAACTGTTAAAGCTAGGGAACTTAAAAAGAAATGTTAGTATTAAATGCTTTCTAGTAATTTTGTCTTTAACTTAAATTCTTTATAAACTCAGCCCATATTCAACAGCAAAATCATGCATGCATTTTGCAATAGTATCATGCATTTTAGGTCTGGTTTATAAAATAAAATCTCAGACCCATCATGTGGTTAAAGTTATAGAGTCAAGAATTTCATTTTAAAACCTATTAATCAGGCCAAAAATTACCACCTTTCATTTAATAATGGCTTTTTTAAAAGTTATATCCTCCAGACATATACATATTTACAGTGACTCAAATAAGCTCCAGGTTATACCCACTTACCTTGACAAAACTCATCCGAATCGTACACATTTTGGTGAGCTCATATACTGCCTCAAACCCATGGTTGACAGACTGAGCCAGAAGCTGTGCAAACTCTTGGTTGTTAAAAATTTTGAGGCTGCAGCTGCTGGGAATTTTACAGACAGTGGTAGGATGAAAGCCATGATGAAAGTTGCAGTTCCTGCTCTGTACAAATATGCTGCTGTCACTGAGACATTCTGCATACACCTCACCGCCAACATAGTACAGATGAACACCTTAAAAAGATGGGCATTACAAGAGTCAACAAAGCAGAATTAATGAAACCAAAGAGGCTGTATGAGGTGCAACCATGAACACTACCCATCTATAGCAAACTCCCCAGGATTTAAATAGAAGGTACCACTGGATGGCCTTATGCTGCCAAAGATAATCAAGAGGTTACTGTCTACCTAAATCTAAAATTGTCCTCAAATAACTAAATAAGACTTAAAACCCAAGTTAGAAGCGTATTAGGTTATTACTTCTTAGGGTTTTCCCCTTTTTCAACAATTATTTATCATCTCTATGAGAGAAAACAATGTCCTATGATGAGTCATTTCAAAGGAATGCTTGGTGCTATCAACTATCACAGTCACTGGCAAACAGTTTCATACTCCTTCTGCTAATGGAGGGAAGAGCAGCACTGAAAGAAACCCTAAGGCATGTACGTATATTCAGATCTAAAACGAGCCTTAAATGATAGATGGATCGCCTGGCAACCCCATCAGGGCCAATGCTTGAGTATGGAGCTATTTTTAGCTATACTCCATTGGAGTATAGCTCCAATAGAGCTTATAGTCAGTGCCACACTAGAACCAATCGAGCCACTTGGCTGAGGGGAAGGAGAAGAGGAAGAGAAGGGGAAGAAGCAGATGGTTGCTTCTCCTGTGTACCCTGGAAATCAAACCCAGGACATCCATACACCAGGCCAACACTCAATCCACTGAGCCAATGACCAGGGTGAAAAAAAAAAACGACCTGTGGACTAAAGGGTCCTAGATCTACATATACTGGGAAAACTGATTCTAGAATTAAAGAATTCACCAGGTAGATTTCTCTTGAATTATTCTACTGTAGTGAGAAAATCAATGCATAGAAGTGAGGCATTTCACCTAAAAACAAAAAAAAAATCAAGTTGGCTAACGTCAAAAGAGAATCAAAACAATTTATTTTTGGCCATAGCATTTTTCTGAATCTCTTCTGTAAGAAATTGCATCACAATTATATATACCTTTTGTTCAATGTTTAGACTAAGATTTCCTCAAGTCAAAGAAGCAAAAAGCAGAAAGTGGTAAAAACAAAATTTCTCAAGAAATGGGTGGCACACTCTCCCTCCCAGGAGCAAGCCCCTGCCTTCCCTCCCCCCTGCTTCCCCCAGGCACGTTACCTTTGCCTCTCTCTCCTAAGCTCCCAGGGCCCTTCTTCTGCCTCTGTAACTTGTCTCCACAGCCCAGCTCACTCACTTCTGCTACCTCTGTAACTTTCTAAATAAACTTTACTAATTTGGGAAGAAAAAAAAAGAAACAGGCACAAAACAAAACTCTACCTGAGACAGATTTCCTTCCCAGCCACTCCATATAAGAGAGTCTGACATTCCACTGTAATGTGAAAAGTTCTTTGTGTGTTATGGCAACTGTCTTGCAGAACAAACTATAAATAAAACCTCTTTACCTGAATTAAAAGTTGGGAGGAGTGATGGTGAAGCTATGGAAGATTTCTATCACTCAAACTAGACTTCCTACCCACAACCTTTCTCCTCCAACATAATGAAAATCCCTACCTGTTATCTTACCCCTAAATAATCTATACATACATAATTATAAAATTCTAATCCTTCAACAGCATTCAGGTATTCTACAAATGTTTGTTGTGTTATTAATATAAGCCAGGTACTGTTCTAGCTGCTGAAGATGTTGTAAACAAAACAAATCTCTGTAAAGCATATATTCCAGTCAAAAAATAAAGACAGAAGTAATAATATGCTTTCAGATCCTAAGTACTATGAAGAAAAACTAAACAGTAAGAAAAAGAGGACTGATTGTGTCTTACTACAACGCCTGCAAACTGAAGGCAGAGACAACACATTTACGTATGTGCTCCGTACGCTCTCAGCCCCTTACACAATGCATAGTACACAGCCAAGTACAACAAAGACAGAATTCAAGTGAATATAGGAAAATGACAAAATTACCTTTTCCAATATGTCGCCTTGTGTTTTCAATTGTGGAATTGCGATTAACATTTGACAACAATCCCAAGCAGAATCTACTTTTGTTATTTGAAGGGTCTGTGAATCCATCTACTAACACACTAGTAGAAGATGCATGAAAAGCTTCCCCAACACGATTGTTTAATTCATAGTAAACAATTGAACACCAATGTTTGGGCTCTTCATAGGCAACAGGCTGAACATCTGTGAACAAACCAAAGAAAAAAATGTTTAATTATTATCAGAAACTCTAGATTCTTTATGTATTCCCATTTAACCCAACTGAAGCTCTATTTGAAAATAAAAATTTTCAGATATTTCACTTAGTCTCACTGTCCCTCCTAGCTTTGAGTCTGTAAAAGAAACCCCAAAATACCCATAAAAGAAACCCCAAAATTCCTTGAATATGACTTTTTAAAAAACTATATATATACAAGGATAATCAACATCCCATTTTAAATTGTTTTTCTAGCAGAATCTAATCCAGGTTTAAATTTACAATGACAAACATGTTTCAGTATCCTAAAAGATTTAACTATACCAGTATCTATAAAATTATACTAAACAAAAATGTGAATTAAAAAACTGAGACTCTCAGCAAACTAGTATAAAGAGGAACTTCTTCAACTTGATAAAGACCATTTACAAAAAGAACTATAGCTAACATTCTACTTAATGGTGAAAAACTAGCCGTTTTCCTGCTGAGATCAGTAGTAACAAGGCAAAGATGTCCTCACCACTCTTTTTCAACATTGTACTGGAAGTCCTAGCTAATGCAGTAAGACAAAATAAGGAAATAAAAAGTATACAGATTAAGAAAGAAGAAATAAAACTGCCCCTTTTTCCACAAATAACATGACTACCTGCATAAAAAATTTGAAAGGACGGACAAACAAAAAAATCTTCCTAGAACTAATTATCAATTACAGCAAAGTTGCAGGATGCAAGGTTAATAGACAAAAGTCAATCACTTTCCTATATACCAGCAATAAACAAGTGAAACTTGACATTAAGAACTCATTACTGCCTGACCGGGCGGTGGCGCAGTGGATAGAGTGTCAGACTGGGATGCGGAAGACCCAGGCTCGAGACCTCGAGGTCGCCAGCTTGAGCGAGGGCTTATCTGGTTTGAGCAAAAGCTCACCAGCTTGAGCCCAAGGTCGCTGGCTCGAGCAAGGGGTTACTCAGCCTGCTGAAGGCCCACGGTCAAGGCACATATGAGAAAGCAATCAATGAACAATTAAAGTGTTGCAATGTGCAACAAAAAACGAATGACTGATGCTTCTCATCCCTCCGTTCCTGTCTGTCTGTCCCCGTCTATCTCTCTCTCTCTGTAAAAAAAAAAAAAAAAAAAAAAAAAGGAACTCATTACTATTTACATTAGCACTCAAAAATAAGATAGTTAGGTAAAAATCAAACAAAAATAGGTATAAGATCTTTGAAAAAACTGTAATACACTAATGAAAGAAATCAAAGAACTAAATAAATGGCTGTATCATTCATAAATATGAAAATTCAATATTGTGAAGACATCAGTTCTTCTCAACATGATCTATTAATTCAATGCAACACCAATTAAAATTCCAGAAAATTATTTTGTGGAAGTCAACAAACTGATCCTGAAGTTTATATGGAGAGGCGCAAGACCTAGAATTGCAAACACAATATTGAAGAACAAAATCAAAAGATTGACACTAACCAACTTAAAGACTTACTATGAAGCTATAGCAACCAAGGCTGTGTGGTACTGACAAAAGAATAGACCAACAGAACAAAAGAACAAAAGAGAGAACCTACAGAAATAGACCCATAGATAGATATAATTAACTGATCTTTGACGAAGGAGCAAGGGCAATATGGAAAAAACATAGTCTTTTCAACAAATGATACAAGAACACTCACATGCAAAAATCTTAATCTAGACACAGATCTTATACCCTTCATCAAATTACTTCAAAATGGATCACAGACCTAAATGTAAAATTCAAAACTATGAAATTTCTAGAAGATAACCTAGGAGACAATCTAGAGGACCCTGAATAAGGTGATGAATTTTTAGATACAACACAGCAAGGCAAGATCTATGAAAAAAATGATAAACTAGACTTCATTAAAAATTAAAAACTTCTCTGCAAAAGGCACTGTCAAGGGAATAAAAAGATGAGACAAAGACTGGGAAAAAATATTTGCAGAAGACACATCTGATAAAGGACTGCTATCCAAAATATAAAAAGAACTCTAAGAAGAAAATGAACAACCCAATTAAAATATGAGTCAAAGACATGAACAGATACCTCACTGCAGTGGTGGGATTAAAATAATTTAACAACCGGTTCTTTGCCCTAATAACCATTATAAGTATAAAAAAAGATATACCAAAAAAGGTAGCTTATTATTTCATGCATTTAATACTTAAGTAAGAATAAAAAAGGTATAAAAAATTAGATAAGAGTTTTAAAATATTAATGAAAAAATATTAAATACCTGACAAAAAAACAAAACTGTTATCTAAGATACTTCCATATTGCTTCTTGATTGGTGTCCACACTTGCAATTTTTTCACCTATGGATGGAATGAACATTACTACAGGCACTTAGAATACACTGTTGTGCAGATAAATGTTAAAAAAGAGTAAGGAATGTAAATTTGTGATTTTCACATTGGGTGGCTGCCCAGGTGCCCACCTTAGAGAGAAACCTTGACTACAGTGCCATTTTAACAACCAATTCACCAAACTCAACAAAAAAAATTACCATATTTTTCGCTCCATAAGACACACCTGACCATAAGACACACCTAGGGTTTTAAGGAGGAAAATAAGAAAAAAAAATTCTGGCCTGACCAGGCAGTGGCAACAGTGGAGAGGGCATTGGACTGGGACCTGGAGGACCCAGGTTTCGAACCCCAAGGTCACCAGCTTGATTGAGGGTTCATCTGGTTTGAGCAAAGATCACCAGCTTGAGCCCAAGGTTGTTGGCTTGAGCAACGGGTTACTCGGTCTGCTGTAGCCCCCTGGTCAAGGCACATATAAGAGAGCAATCAAAGAATAACTAAAGTGCCACAATGAAGAATTGATGCTTTTCATCTCTCTCCCTTCCTGTCTGTCCCTATCTATCCCCCTATTTGTCAAAAAAAAGAAAAAAAAATTCTGAACCAAATGGTGTGTTAAAATATTTAATAAAATACCGTATTTTTTGCTCCATAAGATGCATGGGCATTTTACTCTCCACTTTTGGGGGTGGGAAGTGCATCTTATGGAGCAAAAAATACGGTAGGTATTGGTTCTGCCAAACCAGTGTGAACTAGCTGAATCCCACCACTGCCTCATCAGAAAATATACACACATGGCAAATAAACATATAGAAAGATGCTCCACATTATTTGTCATAAGAAAAATACAAATTAAAATGACAATGGGTTACCACTGCCACACATAATGGCCAAAATCCAAAACACCAACACCACCAAATGCTGATGAGGACGTGGAACAATATGAACTTTCCTTCACTGTTGGTGGGAATATACAGTGGTACAGCCATTATGGAAGACAAGTTTGATGATTTCTTATGAAACTAAACACACTTTTAACATACAGTGTAGCAAATGTGCTCCTTGGTATTTTGTGTGTGAAAACTATGTCCACACAAAAACCTGCACACAGATGTTTATTGTAGCTTTATTCATAATTGCCCAAACTTGGACACAACCAAGACATCCTTCAGTAGGTGAATGAATAAACTATGGTATATCCAGACAATGAAACATTATTCAAGACTAAAAAGAAATGAGCTAAGCTATCAAGCTATGAAAAGACACAGGGGAAACATCAATGCAAATTACTGAAAGAAGCCAATCTGAAAAGGCTACATATTGTATAATTCCAATTATATGACATTCTGGAAAAGACAAAACCATGAAGACAATAAAAAGACCAATGGTTACCAAGCCTTAAAAGGGGGGTAGGGATGAACAGGCAGAGCACAAAGGATGTTTAGGGCAGAGAAACTATTCTGTATGGTACTATAATGGTAGATAGATGTGCAGGGGAACTCATTTTAAAGATGGCCCCAGCAGCAGAGGTATCTGGGAAGTGCTCTACTCTCCGCAGGTGCTAAATTCTCTGTGGCTCTCTGCAACCTCACACTGGGCTGACTGCTCAGAAAGCCAGAATGCTGCTGCTACCCACAGACAAACGTCTGCCCCAGAAGAGAGGGTAATGAACATAGAGAGTGTAATAACTGCCGGATGTTACCTTTTAACTTAGAAATGCATTGTTCTTTCTGGTGGGCTATGTGACTACCTACCACATGGTTTTGCTATTAACCTCCTATTAAAAGAGACCCTGTTCTAGGAGGGGTAGGTTCAGCCCAGCCTGCCACCACTGCAAGCCACAGAATATACAACAGCAAGAATGAACCCTAATGTAAATTATGGATTCCAGTTGATAATGATGTGTCAGTGTAGGTTCACTGATTGTATTCAATGTTCCACCCTGGTGTAGGATTCTGGGAGTGCGGGAGACTGCGGAGGCAAGGGGAATGTGGGAACTCTACTTTCTGTTCAAATTTGCTGTGAACCTAAAAAACAAAATCTGTTAAAAAAGAAACAAAACAATTAAGAATAACAAAGTGAGCGTTACTTTTGAGTAAAAGGTGGTATATATTTTAAAAGTACCAGAACAGTGGAAAATAATTTACATATTATAAAAAATACAGACAGCCCCTGACTTACAATGATTCAATTTAAGATTTTTCAACTTTACAATGGTGTGAAAGCCATATCCACTCCATGGAAACTGTACTTTGAATTCTGAACTTTGATCTCCTTCTGGGCTAGCAATACATGGTAGAATCCTCTCTCAGGATGCTGGGCAGTGGCAACAAGCCACAGATACCAGTCAGTCGCATGATCATATGGGTAAACAACTGATAATCACAGCGCAATCATTGTGGGAGATAATTCTGACCAACTGCAGGCTAATTTAAGTGTTTTGAGCACTTTTTAGGATGGCTAGGCTAAGCTATGATGTTTACTAGGTTAGGTGTATTAAATGCTTTTTGACTAAAAGATATTTTCAATTTCCAATGGGTACTGACCAAATTCTTATTCCTGTAAGTCAAGAATTCATAATGAACACAGTAGGTGGGAGGGACAAGGAAGCTCTCCACCCAGTGCTAGCAGGGTGTGTGTCCTGTAGCTGTAATCAGGCTGAAGTCATGGACCTTCAATTTTCTTTAAAAAAGGCAGGGATAAATACGTGAGAAAAACTTAGAGAATGGTCACATGGTTTATGTAAGCAGTGCTAAAGAACTGGTTAACTTTGAAAATTTAATTCTGAAATGACTTCTGGTCAGGATGGTGGCATAAGTAAATGCAGTATTTGAATCGTCCCACAACCATCATTCAAAACTGCCGGAAGTGTAGCTGAATTATAGTCCTACAAGTATGGCTACAAGTAGGGCTTAAAGAAGCCACATCTAGGCTAGTAGGAGGGGCAGAGACACAGAAGGGGCTGGTCCGACACTCATGTGTGGCTGTTTAAAATTGGGAGGGATGCCCTGCTGTCTGACTCAGCGGTAGAGCATCCTCCTGGTGTGTGGAAGTCCCGGGTTCAATTCCTGGTCAGGGCACACAGGGGAAGTGACCATCTGCTTCTCCACCCCTTCCCGTCCTCCTCCTCCTTCTCTCTTTCTCTCTCTCTCTTCCTCTCCCACAGCCATGGCTCAAGCAAGTTGGCCCTGGGCACTGAGGATGCCCCCCTGGCCTTGCTCCAGGTGCTAAAACAAATTGGTTGCCGAGCAACAAAGCAAGCCCCAAATGGGCAGAGCATCACACTATAGAGGGCTTGTCAGGTGGGTCCTGGTCAGGGAACTACAGGGAGTCTGTCTCTCTGCCTCCCTGCTTCCCATGTCTAATATATATAATAAAATAAAATTGGGAGGGATATCTCTGCTGTGCAGGTTCCCCTTAAGGAGCAAGAGATCCCACCCAACCCCACACCAGGCCTCCTAGCCCACGGTTCTAGAGCCAGGAAAAAAAGTCCCACAACTTCTGACCAGCAGGATTATGGCTAAGCGAAATGGAGAGCTGCAGGAATCCCACGCAGTTACTCTTACAGGGCCATGCAGGAACTTAATTAGATTCACTCTAAGCTCCAGCACTGGGGCAGCAGTTTGAAAGGAACCAGGGACATACATGCAGGAACTGGCTTGTCAGGCATCAAAGCAAGAGCTGGGGGCAGGGAGTGCAGCCTTCTGAAAGTGCTGGCAGAGGCCATTCTTCCTTTTCTGAACCCCCCACCCCCCACAGAGCAGGCAGGCAGTCCACCATATCTGAGTTTCCATCAACCTGGTTCACTTTGTCCCATCCCACTCAATTTGCAGGCCCACCAAGCCATTTTCAGTGGCTTTCCCATATAAATAGCCTGTCTTGGCTTATGCTCTTTCCTAAAATCTCTCAAACAAGCAGCATCTGGTCTCTGCATACCCTATACCCCCTGCTAAGAGTCCCCAGACATAGCTCTAGCTGCATCTAGCCTTGGTTCACATCTTGGCCTCTCCTGGTCAGCTCCAAATCCAGTACAAGTAGCAGCCATCTGCATACTGCTCTGTAATTTGTGCCAGGTGGCCCCAGGCAGGGCACACAGACAATGGTTTACCTTGCACCCTCTGGAAGGTCCCAGAGTCAGTGCACCTGGTGGACAGCTTCAGACCATCCCGGATTACAACCTCACCACCTCCACAAGAGACACACTCAAGGGGCAGACTCGGTGAGCACCAAAGCCCCTGAAAAGCAAGTTCTGCTCCATAGGGTTGACTCCTACACAGCAGTTCCTCCATTGTAGTAGCAGCCAGACCTAAAAGCTCATCATCAGCCTGGGGGTGAATCCCTCCCAGTGACACCAAAGCAATCAACACTCAACTACAACAGGACAGTGCACAAAGTCCACATAGGGAAGCACTCGCAGTGCCCAGTTGGGTAACTGTGGAGGCTGTGCCACTGGGCCCTACAGGACACCTACTGCACAAGGTCACTCTACCAAGTCTGGGAGATGTAGCAGCTCTACCCAATACCCAGAAACAAACACAGGAAAGCAGCAACAAGGAATGCTGAGACAAAGAAACAGGTCCCAAGTGAGAGAACAAGAGAAATCTCCAGAAAAAAGAACTAAATAAAACAGAGGCAGGCAAACTACTACCAGATACAAAGTTTAAAATACTGGTTATAAGATGTTCAAGGAATTTAGTGAGAACTTCAACAAAGAAATAATAAGCATAAAAAATACAGAAACTGTAAAAAATAAACAGAAATGAAGGATATATTAACTGAAAAGAAGAATTATTTACAGAGAATCAAAAGCAGAGTACATCAAGCTGAGAATCAAATTAGCACTTTGAAATAAAAGAAAGCAATAAACCCAAAATGAAAACAAAGAAAAGAACACTCAATCAGACAGCAAAAAGAAAAAAAGAATCCAAAAAAATCCGAAGATCGTTTAAGGAGCCCCTGGGACAATTCCAGGCATAACAAACAACATTAGCATCATGGGGGTGCCAGAAAGAGGAGAGAGCAAGAAACTGAAAACCTACTTGAAAATATAAAGACAGAAAACTTTACCAGGTCATACAAGTCCATGAAGTGCAGAGAGTCCCAAACAAGATGATCCCAAAGAGGCCCCACAGGACACATCATAATTCAAATGCAAAAGATTAAAAACAAAGAGAGAAACTTGAAAGCAGCAAGAAAAAAAGCAGTTAGTTACCTACAAAGGAGCTCCTGTAAGACTGTGAACTGATTTCTCAACAGGAACTTTGCAGAAACAAGCAGAATAGAAAGAGTCAGATATAGAGAACATTTTTTCTTTTAATGAGAAGAGGGAAGAGAGAGATAGACTCCTACATGCACCCTAACTGGGATCCACCTGGCAACACCCTTCTGGGGCTGATGCTCAAATCAAGTGAGCTATCCTTAGTGCCTGAGGCAGACGGTCAGACCCACAAGCTATCCTCAGCGCCCAGGGCCAATGCTCAAACCAATGGAGCCCTGGCTGTGGGTAGGGAAGAGAGAAGGGGGAGAAGAAGGGAAAGAGAAGCAGATGGTCACTTCTCAAGCGTGCCCTGACCAGGGATCAAACCTGAGACATCTGCACGCCACGCCAATGCTCTATCCACTGAGCAAACAGCCAGGTCTCAGAGAACATTTTGATGAATGTCAAATGGGAGGGGGATGGGTGAAAAAGGTGAAGGGATTAAGAAGTACAAACAGGTAGTAACAGAACAGTCATGGGGATGTCAAGTACAACATAGGGAAAACAGTCAATAATATTCTAATAACTATGTATAATGTCAAATAAGAGACTGATCAGGATGATCACTTAGTAAGTTATATGTCTAATTACAGGGTTGTACACCTGAAACTAATATGACATACAGCTGACTATATGTCAACTGTAACTGAAAAATAGAAAATGACTGAGGCCCCAGTCCGTTGGTTCAGTAGTAAAGCGTCAGCCTGCCGTGTGGATGTCCTGGGTTCAATTTCCGGTGAGGGCACACAGGAGAGGCAACCATTTGCTTCTCTAACCTACCTGTCCCCTTCTCTCTCTATTTTCTCTCTCTTCCCCTCCTGCAGCCATGGTTTGATTGGCTCAAGCAAGTTGACCTTAAGCTCTGAGGATGGCTTTGTGGCCTTTATTTCAGGCACTAAAAAAAAAAAAACGGCTCAGTTGCTGAGCAATGGAGCAAGGGCTCCAAATGGGCAGAGCATCGCCTCCCGCCTCCTGCCTCCTGTGGGCTTGCCGGCTGAATCCCAGTTGGGGGCACATGTGGGAGTCTGTCTCTCTGCCTCCCCTTCTCTCACTACAAAAAAAAAAAAAAGAAAGAAAGAAAAAAAAAGAAAAAAGAAAATGATTGAAAAATAATAAAAGTAAATAAACAAAATTTATTTGATTATTCAATTGTAAAGAATTCAGATGAGAAAAGACAGAACAATATGTCAATGTGGACCCATAGAGAGAAATTCTAACAGCTCAGATTTTAAATAAGTTTATATAAAAATGGAACAAGGAGGGGCCCATAAACAAAGACATACAAATGAGTAGCAGGAAGTTATAACAATAGTGTCAGGAAAACTAGAAGCTCATAGGGAAAAAATTGCTAAGCTAAACTAAAAAGACAATTTTGGTTAGGATGAAAAGGATAAAAAGAAAAGCTTTGCCTGTGCTCAAGACAAAGGCCCCATTGTTAACTGGTGATTCAGGACCCTGAAATTTACTGATTTTTCTTTAAGTACTTCCCTGTCAAAGAAAAAAAACACAAAATATAACTGAAATAAGAATAAACTTTGGTGAAAAAAGACATCTATGAGGGTGAGAAGACTTGAGCACCAAGTTCCTCTACAAGGACTCAGTTGTTTGGCTAAGAAAAACTGCAAGCATACCAAACTATTCCACTGCACCATCTGACCTTTGGAGAGTCGGGAGAAAAGAAAAGGAAAATGATTGTTGGGGTAAATATAGTCCATGTTTTCAGAAGATGATAATACCATTCATTGGTTATTACCTGATGCTATATGCTAAGATCATTACAAATACTGTCTAATTCAATCAATATACTAATAATACCTATGTAAAGAATATTTATTTTACAAATAAGAAAACAGGCTTAAAGATTTTTTAAAAAATCTACCCTAAGTTGCAAAACAAATAAATAGAGATGCAGGAATTCAAATCCAGAAATTCAAGTTCTGAGGCATTCTGCTCCAAATGAGGATAGATTTCATCAATTACAAGCAAATTAGTATGATAAAATTCCTAGGTGAATTCTAAACCTTGAAAAAGCAAAGACACAGGACATTAACACATTCAGACATTAACACATTGTTGACCAGCAATTTTCAGCAGAAGTTATCTTATGACTCTGGCTATTTTTCATAATTGAGTATGAAAGTGAAACAATCTAAATAAACTTCAGTATACTTTATTTATACATAATAAATTTAAATGAAACTCTGTACATATCAGCTACATATTATATTTTATACATATTATATATTTTAGTAATTTTTTTGGTGTGGTATACTGTATAGCAGGGGTCCCCAAACTTTTTACACAGGGGGCCAGTTCACTGTCCCTCAGACCATTGGAGGGCCGGACTATAAAAAAAACTATGAACAAATCCCTATGCACACTGCACATATCTTATTTTAAAATAAAAAAACAAAACGAGAACAAATACAATATTTGAAATAAAGAACAAGTAAATTTAAATCAACAAACTGACCAGTATTTCAATGGGAACTATGCTCCTCTCACTGACCACCAATGAAAGAGGTGCCCCTTCCAGAAGTGCGGTGGGAGCCGGGTAAATGGCCTCAGGGGGCCGCATGCGGCCTGTAATTTGGGGACCCCTGCTGTATAGCAATCACCTATGTGTAATGATACCCAACATTTTGCAAATATATCTGGTTTCGCTGCGCTTTCCTTTTGAAACACACACTTTACACATTCTAGTTGGACTTTTTTTTATACCAGTGACTATTTTTTCTAAAATGTGGTCTTTTAGTTGCTCTGAAAGCCTAAAAGGTGAATCAATTTAAGGAGCTCTGTTAGAAGTACCAGAAGAAGTGTTAGGTTCTGAGCTGCACTCATTTGAACCAGCAGATATCCATTCCCTAGCTACTTCAAGTAGAAGTTTTTTGTATCTTATTTGTCTATTGCAAATTTTAAATGCACTGAATAAAGCGCAATTGAGAAAGAATGCTACTTTTTTAGACCACTTTTATACTTTTTTGAAAGATACTGCTGTTCGCCAAATACTGGTCTCCTCAATCGACTCCCTTCATGTATTTGTTGTAGTCTAATATGCACACAGGTTTAACTACAGTGTGTCCGTAAAGTCATGGTGCACTTTTGACCAGTCACAGGAAAGCAACAAAAGACAATAGAAATGTGAAATCTGCACCAAATAAAAGGAAAACTCTACCAGTTTCATACCTATTCAGTGCAGTTCGATGTGGGCTCATGCACAGATTTTTTAGGGCTCCTTAGGTAGCTATCCCGTATAGCCTCTACAGACTCGTCACTGACTGATGGCCTACCAGAACGGGTGTCTCCATCAAACGGCCGGTTTCCTTCAACTGCTTATCCCATCGAGTAATGTTATTCCTATGTGGTGGCGCTTGGTTATAAAGCGCAGATATTCACATTGCACTTTGGTCATGGATTCGAATTTAGCGAGCCACAGACACACTGAACTTTTCTCTGTACCATCCACATCTCGACTGGCATGGCCGTGGGCTGCTCCTCTGTATACACGATGTTACGTCATCATCTGCGCATGCACACATGCTGCCACATCATCCTACAGAAAACTGGGAGGGTTTTCCTTTTATTTGGTGCAGATTTCACATTTCTATTGTCTTTTGTTGCTTTCCTGTGACCGGTCAAAAGTGCACCATGACTTTACGGACACACTGTGTATCTTCCGTAGAATTTTTTTTTCACTTTCCAGTTGTTTTCATAGAGGCACCGTGGATATCATATTCACTAGTCTTTCATCTTTCCATGATATAAGGACAATAGGTCCTTTCCGTAAAAATGTCATTTTCCCTCTCTGAAGATTCTTTGACTTTTCTTTTAGTACCTCTTGCAAGCCACAGTTTTCTCTTATGGTACCACAGATTAATGTTTTCTAATAATATTTCAGCCGTAGAAATGCTGTTGTAGTAATTATATGTTGGTAAACATGATGCCAAGAATCAAGATATGCTCTAAGACAGATAATATAGTTTCTTGCAGCCTTTTGCCTTCACCCAAATAAATCTCTAAGTTGCAAATGTATAATATATTTATTTCCACTTTCTTCAAAAAGCATTCTCACTAAAATCCCGTATTTTATTATTTTTGCCGGATTATATGTTCGGACGCTGATACATTCTCTATATGGTATCATTGCTTCATCTAGGGTAACTCCTTCTTAGGTACATACAAAGACTGAAATTTTGGAAGAAAGTAAGCCAAAAGAGGGCTAATTTTATACAGTCTGTCTTCATTAGATGTATTTTGTGAATTATTAGTAAGATGGAATAATGTAAGAATTTGCTTGAACCTCATTCTGCTCATAGTTTTAGTAAATATTGGAGCTTCAACCAAAGGGTCCATTGACCAGTAATCTGTCCAATGTGATTTTCTCATTTGTCCTATCAATATCAAAAACTGAGAAACTTCTTTAAATCAGTATTGGTAACTTTCGTCCATGGTACAGTTTTAGATTTTTTTGTCAAATTGTTCCATTTGGTGGTGGTATAAATTGGTTTGAGAAACAACTAAATCAAAAAAATCGTCACTAAAAAGTAATTCCATCACTTCCCTGATGCTTCCCGATCACTAAAGTAGGCAGTTACACCCAAAGTATTTGAATAATCCTCCAAGGTTGGTATAATATCATTTTCAATCCACTCTTCTTCAAAATCACTTTCACTATCAGATCTTATTACATTTCTTTTTTTGTTGTTTTGGTGGTCTAGTATCAGACTCATTACTGTCTTCTAATAAAATATCAATTTCTACATCACTACAGTATATTTCAAAATCACTCAGACAATCAGATAGTGTCTGCATATAATTCATGGAAAAGTTCTTCACTTTCACGATCCGTCATGGTTGAAACTTTGGTAATACTATAATTGTGATAAAAACTTAAATATCAAGAAAAGTCACTTATTTTTTTTTCTGAAGCTGGAAACGGGGAGAGACAGTCAGACTTCCGCATGCGCCCGACCGGGATCCACCCGGCACGCCCACCAGGGGCGAAGCTCTGCCCCTCCGGGGTGTTGCTCTGCCACGACCAGAGCCACTCTAGCGCCTGGGGCAGAGGCCAAGGAGCCATCCCCAGAGCCCAGGCCATCTTTGCTCCAATGGAGCCTTGGCTGCGGGAGGGGAAGAGAGAGACAGAGAGGAAGGAGGGGGTGGGGGTGGAGAAGCAAATGGGCGCTTCTCCTGTGTGCCCTGGCCGGGAATCGACCCGGGTCCCCCGCACGCCAGGCTGATGCTCTACCGCTGAGCCAACTGGCCAGGGCCGAAAAGTCACTTTTTTTTATAATAAACTGAACATGATTGAACGTGAAAGATTTTACAATATCCTTAATATGTATGTTCAAACTGTGAGGGATTAGAAGATAGTCCACGTTTAGACGGCTAGACACTGATTGTTTTTGTTTACCATACCTTCGATTGCAGTCTCACACCTGGAGGAGTGGGAAGAAAAGGAGTCTGCATGAGAATATAGAATTAGAGAACCGTGTGCTGTTTTTCGAACTTCGACCCTCAGGGCGAAGAGTCACAAATACAATAATCCTTTATCACCCTGAGTTTCAAAAATTGAAATAGCTAATGCAAGTGCAAACACGAGCTAACTCGTGAACAGTCAACAATGTGTTAACGTGACTATTGTGGAGCCTGAAATGTAACTTTTTTATTTTTTTTATTTTTTTAATTAATTAATTTATTTATTTGTATTTTTCCAAAGCTGGAAACAGGGAGAGACAGTCAGACAGACTCCCGCATGCGCCCAACCGGGATCCACCCAGCACGCCCACCAGGGGGCGACACTCTGCCCACCAGGGGGCAATGCTCTGCCCCTCCGGGGCGTCGCTCTGTTGCGACCAGAGCCACTCTAGCGCCTGGGGCAGAGGCCAAGGAGCCAACCCCAGCACCCAGGCTATCTTTGCTCCAATGGAGCCTCGCTGTGGGAGGGGAAGAGAGGAAGGAGAGGGGGAGGGGTGGAGAAGCAGATGGGCGCTTCTCCTGTGTACCCTGGCCGAGAATCGAACCCGGGACCCCTTGCATGCCAGGCCGACGCTCTTCCACTAAGCCAACTGGCCAGGGCCTGAAATGTAACTTTTTAGAAACATGGGGCTCCTAAAGAAAGCATAATGTGACATTCAGTCTTTCAGTATTATCACAAACACGTGTAACATACACAAAAACATCATTCTTTTAAGTAATATATAAAATGACAGTATCTTACTTCTTCTACACTTCTGACATACCAAGAAATTTAGAGTCTAAAAACAAAATGGCTTTTAAGCCACAATGAGAATGACACTTCACATCCAGTAGGATAGCTATTTTTCTTTTTTTTTAAAGTGTTGACAAGAGTGTGAAGAAATTCGAACCCTAATACACAGCTGGTGGAAATGTAAATGGTGCAACCACTGTGGAAAACAGTTTGACAGCTCCTCAATAAGTTAAACAGAATTACCATAAAATTCAGCAACTCCAATCCCAGGTATATAATACCAAATGAGTTCAAAAGCAAAAATTCAAACACATAACTATACACCAATGTTCAGAGGAGCATTATTCAGAATAGCCAAAGGGTATAAACAATCCAAATGTCTATCAACAGACACATGGATAAACAAATTGTGTTATATAATAGAATATTATTCAGTCTTAAAAAGAAATGAATTTCTGTTACATGCTATAACATGGATAAACCTTGAAAGCCTTATAGTACGTGAAATAAGCCAGACACAAAAGACAAATTAATTATAACATTTTATTTAGGAAACTAGACTAGACAACTTCTCAGAGACAGAAAGTAAAATGGTAGTTACCAACGGTCATGGGGAGGAGGGAGAATGGGGAGTTATTATTTGACGGGTACAGAGTTCTGCTTAAGATCATGAAAACGTCCTAGAAATGGATAATAGGATGGCTACACAACATTGTGCATATACTTAACCCTTTGAGTAGTGAGTTCTTTTCACGTTCACTGACCCCCAAGAGTGAGTTGTTTTTTTTTCAAAAAATGAAATTAGTGCCAGTTCCAGTTTTATTAACTTAAAATCCTGTTTTTTTGATAACCAATCTATGGAAACAAGAACATACATTTGCCTTTTGTTAATGTTGCCTTACACATTTTAAAAATAAATCAATCACACTCTACTAGATAGTCAGGAGGCACGAGGATGTATACGAACATTTGTACTACTCAAAGGGTTAATATCACTGAATTATATACTTTAACAAGACACCCCAAAATACCTGAGGCAAAAACCAACAGAACTGAAAGCAGAAATAAATGGTTCAATAGTAATAGTTGGAAATTTCAATCTCCCACTTTCAAAAATTGATAGAACAAAATTAATGCAAAAGACTTGAACAATACTATCAACTAACGGGATCTGACTGAAATTCACAGATCACATAATACCCTATGACACCAGAATATACAACTTTTTCAAATGCACATGAAATATTCTCTGAAGTAGACCATATACTCTGCCAGGTTGGCAAGCATTTTCCAGTCACCAAATCCAGCAACATTAAACGGTTGTATACAATGACCAAGTGGAATGCAAAGATTTTAGGTTTTGCAGGCCACATACTATTTGTCACATAGTCTTCTTTAACAACCCTTTAATAATCTAAAAACCATTCTTAGGTCATAGGTTATATGAAAACATGCATATAACAAGATGCAATAAATTTAAAAAAACTGAAATCATACAAAGTATATTCAATGCCCACACTGAAATTAAATTAGGAATTAACAACAGAAAGAAATGTGGGAAATTTTGAAATATTTGAAAATTGAATAACATGCTACCAAATAATACAAGAGTCAAACAAGAAATCACAAGAAAAATTTAAAAATATTTTGAACTGAATAAAAATGAAAACAACACATATGAACATTTATGAAATACAACTAAAGGAGTGGTTAGAGGCAAATTAATAGTTTTGAACAGCTATGTTAAAAAAGAAACAAACTCAAATCAATAACCTAAGATTCCACCTTAAGAAATTATAAAAGTAAACTAAACCTAAAGTAAGCAGAATAAAGGAAATAATAGAGATTAAAATGGAAATCAATGAAAAAGAGAAAAGTTGGTTCTTTCAAAAGGTCAACAAAATTGGCAATCCTTTAGCTAAACCAACCAAGAAAAAACAAATAAGATACTACTTTTCAAAATCAGGAATGAAGACATATTATATTATCCTACTTAGGAAACTAGACTAGGCAAATTTTCAGAGACAGAAAGTAAAGTGGTAGTTACCAAGTGGAAACCCCTACAGAAGTTAAAAATATTATAAAGGATGCCAAGAGAAATTTTATGCCAACAAATTAAACAATTTGGATGAAATGAACCAACTTCTAAAAAGAAATTACCAAAACTGACTCAAGAAAAAATACTAAACCTGAACACATACATGTAACAACTAAAAAACTTGAATCAGTTTTTAAAATCTTCCCACAAAGAGGCCCTGGCCAGTTGGCTCATTGGTAGAGCGTCGGCCTGGTGTGCAGGAGTCCCGGGTTCGATTCCCGGCCAGGGCACACAGGAGAAGTGCCCATCTGCTTCTCCACCCCTCCCCCTCTCCCTCCTCTCTGTCTCTCTCTTCCCCTCCTGCAGCCAAGGCTCCATTGGAGCAAAGTTGGCCCGGGCGCTGTGGATGGCTCTGTGGCCTCTGCCTCAGGCGCTAGAATGGCTCTGGTTGCAACAGAGCGACGCCCCAGATGGGCAGAGCATCACTCCCTGGTGGGTGTGCTGGGTGGATCACAGTCAGGCGCATGCGGGAGTCTGTCTGACTGCCTCCCTGTTTCCAACTTCAGAAAAAGACAAAAAAAAAAAAAATCTTCTCACAAAGAAAAGTCCAAGCACAAATGACTTCACTGGTAAATTCTATCAAATAAAGAAGAAACAATACCTTCCAAACTTTTCTAAAACTAGGAGGAAACACTTCCCAACTCACTCCATAAGGCCATTATTACTGATACCAATGTCAAAAATACATCACTGCAAAACCACAGAACATTATCACATATGAATACATAAGCAAAAGTACTCAACAAAATATCAGTAAAACTAATAGCGCAATATATAAAAAAAAAAAGGATTAAACATCTTGACCATGTAGGATTTATCCTTGGAATATAAGACTGGTTTAACATCAGAAAATCTGTTTATGAAATACACCTTATTACTAGAAAAAAGGAAAAAAACCCACTTCTGATCATCTCAACAGATGCAGAAAAGGCTTTTGACAAAATCCAACATTCATTCTTGATAAAACTTCTCAACTATGTAGCTAGTAATTTACTGGCTAAACTCTGCAGAACGGGTCGGGAACCTTTTTGGCTGAGAGAGCCATGAACGCCACATATTTTTAAATGTATTGTAATTCCGTGAGAGCCATACAACAACCCGTGTACGTTATGCATTATCCAATAAAAATTTGATGTCCCAGAGGACAGCTGTGATTGGCTCCAGCCACCCGCAACCATGCACATGAGCGGTAGGAAATGAATGGACTGTAATACATGAGAATGTTTTATATTTTTAATGTTGTTTTTTTTTAATTATTAAACATTTGTGTGTAAGCCAAATGCAGCCATCAAAAGAGTCACATCTGGCTCGCGAGCCATAGGTTCCCGACCCCTGCTGCAGAACAATGTTAAATAGAAGAAGTAAGAGTAGGTAGACATCCTTGTCTTATTTCCAATTGTAAGGGGAAAGCAAGTCAGTCTTTTATTATTAAGCATGAGGACAGCTGTAGGTTTTTCATATATGCCCTTTAAAAAATAATGAGAGAGAGAATTTAAAGGCATCCAGGCTGGATAGGTGGATAGGAAAAAACTTTTTTTTTTTAATTCATAGACAATATGCTCTTGTATTTAGACCAGTGGCGCCCCCAACCTTTTTTTGGGCCACGGACCGGTTTAATGTCAGAAAATATTTTCACGGACCGGCCTTTAGGGTGGGACAGATAAATGTATCACGTGACTGAGACAAGCATCAAGAGTGAGTCTTAGACGAATGTAACAGAGGGAATCTGGTCATTTTTTAAAAATAAAATATCATTCAGACTTAAATATAAATAAAATGAAAATAATGTAAGTTATTTATTCTTTCTCTGCAAACCAGTACCAAATGGCCCATGGACCGGTACCGGTCTGTGGCCCCGGAGGTTGAGGACCACTGATTTAGATGACTCTAAGGCAGGGGTCCCCACACTACGGCCCACGGGCCGCATGCAGCCCCCTCAGGCCATTTATCCGGTCCCCACCGCACTTCCGGAAAGGGCACCTCTTTCATTGGTGGTCAGTGAGAGGAGCACATTGACCATCTCATTAGCCAAAAGCAGGCCCATAGTTCCCATTGAAATACTGGTCAGTTTGTTGATTTAAATTTACTTGTTCTTTATTTTAAATATTGTATTTGTTCCCGTTTTGTTTTTTTACTTTAAAATAAGATATGTGCAGTGTGCATAGGGATTTGTTCATAGTTTTTTTTATAGTTCGGCCCTCCAACAGTCTGAGGGACAGTGAACTGGCCCCCTGTGTAAAAAGTTTGGGGACCTCTGCTCTAAGGAATTCACAGACACACCCACAAAAAAAACAACCTATCACTAGAATTGGTTAATCGATGAATTCAGCAAGGTTGCAGGTTACAAAATTAATATCCAAAAATCAACTGTATTTCTGTATACTAATAAAGAATAATCCAAACATGAAATTAAATATATTCAATCATTTAGGAATAAACTTCAAAAGAAAAGCAGATATAAAAGGCTTTATACTGAACCCTGAGAAGATACAAATAAATGAAGATGCTCCATGCCTGTGCACTGGAAGATGATGGCAAACCTCCCTGAACTGATTTAACGATTCATTGTGAACTCTATCAAAATCCAAAGAGGGATTGGGGAGGGGTGGATTGAGAAATTGATAATAAAATGATATGGAAATGCAAAAAACACAAAATAGCCAAACAATTTTTAAAAAGAACAAAGTTGAAGAACTCATACTTTGTTTTTCCAAAACTCACATACAGCTTTAATAATCAAGACTATGAGGTATAGATATACAGATCAATAAATAAAATTAAGACTCCTGAAATAAATGCTAACTCTTACTGATTTCTGAAATGATTTCTGAACTGATTTCTGAAATGCCAAAACAATCCAATGGAGAAATTATATTCTTCCAACAAACACTGAGTGGCAGAACCACCTGACTATATCTGAATGTACAAAGATGAACAAAAAGTTAACATAATAGGAATCATATGCCTGAATGTAAGAGCTAAAGCTTTAGAACTTCTAGAATAAAACACATAAGAAAATTTTCATTACTATGGGATAGACAAAAATTTCTTAGATGGACCAACAGAAAAGAAAAAATTGTTAAACTGGACTTCATCAAAATTAAAAACTTTTGTGCTTTAAAAGATACCATTAAAAAAAACCCCACAGGCCCTGGCCAGTTGGTAGAGCATTGGCTTGGCGTGCAGGAGTCCCGGGTTCGATTCCCAGCCAGAGCACACAGGAGAAACGCCCATCTGCTTCTCCACCCCTCTCCCTCTCCTTCCTCTCTATCTCTCTCTTCCCCTCCCGCAGCCAAGGCTCCACTGGAGCAAAGTTGGCCCAGGTGCTGAGGATGGCTCTATGGCCTCTGCCTCAGGCACTAGAATGGCTCTGGTTGCAACAGAGCAGCGCCCTAGATGGGCGGAGCATCGCCCCCTGGTGGGCATACCAGGTGGATCCCGGACGGGCACATGCGGGAGTGTGTCTGACTGCCTCCCCGTTTCCAACTTCAGAAAAATACAAAAAAAAACCCCAAAAAACAAAAAACCACAGACTGAGAAAATATTTGTAAATTATGTATCTGATAAAGCAGTGGTCCCCAACCCTGGGTCGTGGACCGGTACTGGTCCGTGGGCCATTTGGTACTGGTATGCAGAGAAAGAATAAATAACTTACATTATTTCCGTTTTATTTACATTTAAGTCTAAATGATGTTTTATTTTTAAAAAATGACCAGATTCCCTCTGTTACATCCATCTAAGACTCACTCTTGATGCTTGTCTCAGTCACGTGATACATTTATCTGTCCCACCCTAAAGGCTGGTCTGTGAAAATATTTTCTGACATTAAACCGGTCCGTGGCCCAAAAAAGGTGGGGGACCACGGTGATAAAGGACTTCTATCCAGAATACATAAAGAACAATTACAACTCAATAATAAGACAAACAATGCAATTTAAAAATAGGCTAAAGGGCCTGACCAGGTGGTGGCGCAGTGGATAGAGCATCGGACTGGGATGCGGAAGGACCCAGGTTCGAGACCCCGAGGTCGCCAGCTTGAGCGCGGGCTCATCTGGCTTGAGCGAAAAGCTCACCAGCTTGGACCCAAGGTTGCTGGCTCCAGCAAGGGGTTACTCAGTCTGCTGAAGGCCCGCGGTCAAGGCACATATGAGAAAGCAATCAATGAACAACTAAGAAGTCGCAACGCGCAATGAAAAACTAATGATTGATGCTTCTCATCTCTCTCCGTTCCTGTCTGTCTGTCCCTGTCTATCTCTGCCTCTGTAAAAAAAAAAAAAAAAAAAGCTAAAGAGGCCCAAGCCAGTTGGCTCAGTGACAGAGCATCAGCCCAGCATGTAGATGTCCTGGGTTTGATTTGCAGTCAGAGCACACAGGGAAGCGACCATTTGCTTCTCCATCCCTACCCCTCCCCTTCTCTCTCTTTTTCTGTCTCTCTCCCTCTCCTTTCCTCTCCCTGCAGCCATGACTCCAGTGATTAGAGCACACTGGCCCTCAGGTGCAAAGGATGGCTCCCTTGAGCCTCTGCCTGAGGCACTAAAAATAGCTTGGTTGCAAACATCAGCTCAGGAAAAGGATTGCTGGTTGGACCTAGTCAGGAATCATGCAGAAGTCTGTCCCTCTATCTCACCCTCCTCTCACTTGAAAGAGATACATACATACATACATACATACATGCATGCATGCATACATACATATACACATACATAAAAATGGGCAAAAGATTTAAGTAAACATTTCACCAAATAAGTACATAAACATTTGCTACAGCATTATTTGTTAGGGAAATGCAAATTATAACCACAGTAAGGTAACACTTTACACCCACTAGAAAGGCTGTAATAAAAAAATTGAAAATAACAAGTGTTAGGAGTATGTGGAGAAAGTGGAAGCCTACTGGTTAAGAATGAAAAATGGTACTGCCACTTTGGAGAAACCTGGCAGTTTTTCTTATGTACTTAACTTACCATATGACTCAGAAATTTCACTCTTAGGTATCTACCCAAGAAAAAGAAAAACAGTGACCACACAAAGACTTTTATGCAAATGTTCATAACAGCATTGTTTGCACTAACCAAAACCTGGAAACAATTCAAATGTCCATCAACTGGTAAATGGATAAACAAAATGTGGTATAGTACATCCACATATTGGAATACTTGTTCAACAATAAAAAACTATAAATACATGCAAAAACATGGATGAACCTTAAAAACAGGATGGTAAGTGAAGGAAGCCAGATACAAAAGAATGCACAATATGAGATTCTATCTATAGGAAATGTTCAGAAAAGGTAAATCTATAGAAACAGAAACAGATTAGGTCTCTGAAGTTGAATCTGGGAAGGTGAATAGACTACAAAATACACACAAGGAATAAATATTTTTATTTATTTATTTATTTTTGTATTTTTTCTGAGGTTGGAAACAGGGAGGCAGTCAGACAGACTCCCGCATGTGCCCAACCAGGATCCACCCAGCACGCCCACCAGGGGGCGATGCTCTGCCCATCTGGGGCATTGCTCTGCCACAACCAGAGCCATTCTAGCACCTGAGGCAGAGGCCATGGAGCCATCCTCAGCGCCCGAGCCAACTTTGCTCCAATGAAGCCTTGGCTCCAGGAGGGGAAGAAAGAGACAGAGAGGAAGGAGATGGGGAGGGATGGAAAAGCAGATGGGCGCTTCTCCTGTGTGCCCTGGCCAGGAATCAAACCCGGGACTCCTGCATGCCAGGCCGATGCTCTACCACTGAGCCAACTGGCCAGGGCCACAAGGAATATTTTTAAAGAGTTATGGAAATGTTCTAAAACTACATTGTGATGATGGTATAAACTTAAAATGGATGAATTTTATGGTATATAAATTATACCTCAATAAAGCTGTTTTGAAAAAGTTAAAAAGAAGTAAACAAACAAAAGACCAAGAATAACATAATAAATATGCTGAGTATTTCTTTTACCTCTACTGGATATACTGGGCATAATCTGAGGAATCATGTTATTGCTTGTTGTATCCATGGGCTGGGAATTATCTTGACCCATCTGATCATCTGGTGGCATATAGGCGGGAGGAGGAGTATCAGCTAAAAGGAAGAAAATAAGACAAGTTAACGTCCCTCCAAAATAGTTCAAGTCTTCATCCTGCTCATAGTTATTCTTAAAGCTTTTAAAAATTCGTAAGTTTACTAGCAGGGTTTATTATTGAATATCACAGACACACAAAAATGCAAGATGCTATCTCAGGACAAGGGAAAAGGAAAAAGCACAACTATGAGCTACTAAAAACCTACTGTAAGCCCACATATACTATATTTGGGACAATCCAAAATTCACTAAAATAGAATTCAAGGTCAAGAATTTTGCCCTTATTTGCTTAGAATCATATGCTTGGTGAAACTCCAACTACTGGAAATCAATCTGAAGGACACCATTATCCTAGCCTGGGTGTGTATCTACAGACACTTTTAAATAATCAAACTTATCACATACTGTATACTGTTATTTAAAACTGGAAAATAAAGCTATGCTCCTTTATTATATTGCCTTTACTTTATTAATATCCTTTTATTAATATATTTTATTATATTGTCTTTCTTATTATGAAGACATTTGCCATAAACACTAAGAGTAGTTGTCTAGTTTTTTGCAATGTCCTAAAATGACATTGTGCCCTATTAAATGACTAGGTAATTTTCTCTGGAAACTGAATGTTAACTAGAAAATCTTTCAAGTTCCAACACTTTTTTTTTTTTTTTTAAAGAGACACAGAGTCAAAGAGAGGGATAGACAGGGACAGACAGACAGGAATGGAAAGATGAGAAGCATCAATCATTAGTTTTTCATTGCGTGTTATGACACCTTAGTTGATTGCTTTCTCATATATGCCTTGACCGTGGGGCTATAGCAGACTGAGTAACCCCTTGCTTGAGCCAACGACCTTGGGTCCAAGCTGGTGAGCTTTGCTCAAACCAGATGAGCCTGCACTCAAGCTGGCGACCTCGAGGTCTCGAACCTGGGTCCTCTGCATCCCAGTCGATGCTCTATCCACTGCGCCACCGCCTGGTCAGGCTTGAGTTTCAACAGTTATGGTTGAAATTCTTCCCAAAAGCTACAGTTATACTTCATCTCAGCAATTATAAACACTGAGGAGCCAAAGCTTGCAGCTGTCTCACAAGCAGGCTCCTCTTGCAAGGGTTAGGGGAAAGCCCAGAATCAGACAAAGACCCACAGCTGAGCAAAGGTGCTCACCCCTGCCCTCAGGGCCAAGGCTTGCGGCCAGGGGCGTTGCATAACCCCACCCGCGGGGATGGGCGAAGGCCGAGGCCACCGAGGCTTATACACCCAAGCATGTGATCACAGCCCCTCCCGTGAAGGAGAGGCGGAAACCACAGCAACAGCCCCAGTGGGCTGGCACCAGCAACACCCATACTCGAACACACTAGGTAGCAGCAGCAGAAGGGGTGGCAGGCCTGCAGACAAACCACAACTAGGGAACACAGAGGCCACACCTAGTGGACTCCAGTGGCCAAAACCTTCTTTTATACAGACAAAATGAGAAGGCAGAAAAATGCAACACAAATCAAGAGAAATCCCCAGAAAAGGACCTGAATGAGTCAGATATAAACAAATTACCAGATGCAGAGTTTAAAATAATGATTGTTAGGATGCTCAAAGATCTTAGAACAATAGAGGGTCATTACGAACACCTAAATAAAGACATAGCAAATATAAAAATGGACATTGAAACAATAAAGAATCAGTCAGACATGACAAATACAGTATCAGAAATGAAGGAATAGAAGGAATTAAAAGCAGGATGGATGAAGCTGAGAATCGAATCAGTGAGTCAGAGGAGAAGATAAAAGAAGGCACGGAAGCAGAGCAGAAAAGAGACTCAAAAAGTCTGAAGAAACTCTAAAAGAGCTCTGTGACAACATGAAGAGAAATAACATCCACATCATAGGGGTTCCTAAAGAAGGAGAGAAAGAACAAGGTATAGAGACTTTGCTCAAACATATAATAGCTGAAAACGTCCCTAAATTAAGGCAGGAAAACGTCTCACAAGTTCAAGAAGCACAGAGAACTCCATTAAAGAGAAACCAAAAGAAATCTACACCAAGACACATCATAATTAAAATACCAAAGTTAAGTGATAAAGAAAAAAATATTAAAATATCACATAGAAAGGAGTCCCCATAAGGATGACTTCCGACATCTCAACAGAAACACTTGAGGTCAGAAGGAAATGGCAAGAAATATTCAAAGTAATGCAGAACAAGAGCCTACAACCAAAACTACTCTATCCAGCAAGGCTACCATTTAAAATTGAAGAAGAAATAAAAAGCTTTCCAGACAAAAAAAACCTCAAGGAATTCACTACAACCAAGCCAATGCTGTAAGAAATGCTAAAGAGCCTGTTATAAACAGATCAAAGGAAAAAAAGAATATAGCAAAAAAGGAATACAGTTTTAAAGAATAAAATGGTAATAAACAACTACATATCAATAATAACCTTAAATGTAAATGGATTAAATGAGCCAATCAAAAGACATAGGGTAGCTGCGTGGATAAGAAAACGGGACCCGTACATATGCTGTCTATAAGAGACACACCTTAAAACAAAAGATGCACATAGACTGAAGATAAAAGGATGGAAAAAACTATTTCACGCAAATGGAAATGAAAAAAAAGCTGGGGTAGCAATACTTATATCAGACAAAATGGACTTTAAACAAAGGCTATAGCAAGAGATAAAGCAGGTCACTACATAATGATAAAGGGAGCGACCCAACAGGAAGATATAACCATTATAAATATCTACACACCTAATATAGGAGCACCTAGATATATAAAGCAGACTTTAATGGATTTAAAAGGTGAGATCAACAGCAATACTGTAATAGTAGGGGATTTCAATACCCCATTAACATCACTAGATAGATCCTCAAGAAAGAAAATTAACAAAGAAACAGCAGACTTAAAGGACATATTAGATCAACTCAATTTAATAGATATCTTCAGAACCTTTCACCCTAAAGCAGCAGAATATACATTCTTTTCAAGCGCTCATGATACATTCTCTAGGATAGACCACATGTTAGGGCACAAAAGCGGTCTCAACAAATTTAAGAAGATTGAAATCATATCAAGCACTTTCTCTGATCACAATGGCATGAAACTAGAAGTCAATCACAACAGAAAAACTGAAAAATACTCAAACACTTGGAAACTAAATAGCATGTTATTAAATAATGAATGGGCTAACGATGAGATCAAAGAAATACCTTAAGAAGCTAGAAAAAGCTCAAATAAACAACTTGACCCTGCATCTAAAAGAACTAGAAAAAGAACAGCAAGTAAAGCCCAGAGATAGTAGAAGAAAAGAAATAATAAAGATCAGAGTGGAAATAATTGACATAGAGGCTAAAGTAAAAATACAGAGGATAAATGAAAACAGGAGCTGGTTCTTTGAAAAGGTAAACAAGATCGATGAACCTTTAACCAGACTCACCAAGAAAAAAAGAAAGGACTCAAATAAATAAAATTAGAAATGAGAGTGGAGAAATAACAACTGACACAACAGAAATACAAAATATTGTAAGAAAATACTAATGAAGAACTGTATGCCAAAAAACTAGACAACCTAGATGAAATGGACAAATTCCTTGAAACATATAATCTAACAAAAATTAACCTGGAAAAATCAGAAAACTGTAAACAGACCGATTTCAACAAATGAGATTGAAAGTTATCAAAAGACTTCCAAAAAAGAAAAGTCCTGGGTCTGATGGCTTCACAAGTGAAGTCTACCAAATATTCAAAGAAGAACTAACTCCTACCCTTCTCAAGCTATTTCAAAAAATTCAAGAGGAAGGAAGACTTCCAAGCTCCTTTTATGAGGTGGGCATAATTCTGATTCTAAAAACAGGCAAAGACAACACAAAGAAAGAAAATTATAGGCCAATATCCCTGATGAATTTAGATGCTAAAATTCTTAACAAAATATTAACAAACCGGATCCAGCAATATATGAAAAAAATCATACACCAGGATCAAGTGGGATTTATTTTTGGGAGGCAAGACTGGTACAATATTCGCAAATCAATCAATGTGATTCATCACATAAACAAAAAGAAGGAGAAAAACCACATGGTAATTTCTATAGATGCAGAAAAAGCATTTGATAAAATCCAGCACCCATTCATGATCAAAACTCTCAGTAAAGTGGGAATACAGGGAACATACCTCAACATGGTAAAGGCCATCTATGACAAACCCACAGCCAATATCATACTCAATGGGCAAAAATTAAAAGCAATCCCCTTAAGATCAGGAACAAGGCAGGGGTGCCTCCCTTCACTACTCTTATTCAACATAGTTCTGAAAGTCCTAGCCACAGAAATCAGACAAGAAAAAGAAATAAAAGGCATCCAAATTGGAAAAGAAGAACTAAAACTATCATTATTTGCAGATGGTATGATATTGTATATAGAAAACCCTAAAGTCTCAGTCAAAAAACTACTGGACCTGATAAATGAATTCAGCAAGGTGGCAGGATATAAAATTAATACTCAGAAATCAGAGGCATTTTTATACACTAACAATGAACTGTCAGAAAGAGAAATTAAGGAAGCAATCCCCTTCACTATTGCAACCAAAACAATAAAGTACCTAGGGATAAATTTAACCAGGGAGATTAAAGACTTGTACTCAGAAAATTATAAAACATTGATAAAAGAAATCAGGGAAGATACAAACAAGTGGAAGCATATATGTGCTCATGGTTAGGAAGAATAAACATCATTAAAATGTCTATATTACCCAAAGCAATTTATAAATTCAATGCAATAACAATTAAAATACCAATGACATACTTCAAAGATATAGAACACATATTCCAAAAATTTATATGGAAACAAAAGAGAACACGAACAGCCTCAGCAATCTTGAAAAGGAAGAATAAAGTGGGAGGTACCACACTTCCAGATATCAAGTTATACTACAAGGCCATTGTACTCAAAACAGTCTGGTACTGGCATAAGAACAGGCATATAGATCAATGGAACAGAACAGAGAACCCAGAAACAAACCCACACCTTTATGGACAACTGATATTTGACAAAGGAGGTAAGAGCATACCATGGAATAAAGACAGCCTCTTCAACAAATGGTGTTGGGAAAATTGGACAGCTACCTGTAAAAAAAAAAAAAACTAGACCACCAACTTACACCATTCACAAAAATAAACTCAAAATGAATAAAAGATATAAATGTAAGCTGTAAAACCATGAGCATCTTAGAAGAAATCATAGGCAGTAAGCTCTCTGACATCTCTCGCAGCAATATATTTGTCGATTTATCTCCACAGGCAAGAGAAATAAAAGACAGGATAAACAAATGAGACTATATCAAACTAAAAAGCTTTTGCGCAGCTAAAGACAATAAGAACAGAATAAAAAGACAAACTACACAATGGGAGAACATAATTTGACAATACATCTGATAAGGGGTTGATAACCAAAATTTATAAAGAACTTGTAAAACTCAATACCAGGAAGACAATCCAATCAAAAACTGGGTGAAAGAAATGAATAGACACTTCTCCAAAGAGGACATACAGATGGCCAATAGGCATATGAAAAAATGCTCAACATCACTAATCATTAGAGAAATGCAAATTAAAACCACAATGAGATATCACTTCACACTAGTCAGAATGGCGCTCATCAACAAAACAACACAGAATAAGTGCTGGTGAGGATGTGGAGAAAAGGGAACCCTCCTGCACTGCTGGTGGGAATGCAGACTGGTGCAGCCACTGTGGAAAACAGTATGGAGATTCCTCAAGAAATTAAAAATCAAACTGCCTTTTGACCCAGCTATCCCACTTTTAGGAATATACCCCAAGAACACCATAGCACTGTTTCAAAAGAAGAAATGCACCCCCATGTTTGTGGCAGCATTGTTCACAATAGCGAAGATCTGGAAACAGCCCAAGTATCCATCAGTGGACGAGTGGATTAAAAAGCTTTGGTACATATATACTATGGAATACTACTCAGCCATAAGAAATGATGACATCAGATCATTTACAATAACATGAATGGACCTTGATAACATTATACTGAGTGAAATAAGTAAATAAAAAAAAAACTAAGAACTATATGATTCCATACATAGATGGGACATAAAAATGAGACTCAGAGACATGGACAAGAATGTGATGGTTACGGGGTGGAGGAGAGGACAGGGAGGTTGTTGGGGGAGGGGAGGAGCACAAAGAAAACCAGTTAGAAGGTGACGGAAGACAACTGGGGAAAAAAAAAAGAAAAAAACTATAAACACTGAATATAATTCGTCTTTACCCCAAGATTTATACAAGATACAGTTTTGAGACAGAGCTACAATCAGAACTAAATCTAGGACAAAGAATGAAAATTAGCTTTTGAACAAACTGAACAGCAAGTTCAACAGTTCATCTTTAAAAGCGAAAAACAAAAACTGCACCAATTGCTATTTTGCTGCAGAGAAGCACAGAGGATATACCGACATACAACTCCACCTGCAAGAGGCATTCAAATAGCTGAAGAAGTGACATAAGATGTGTCGGTACGTGACATGACAGGCCATTAACAAAAGTTAGAAACTTTATAAATCATTACCTACTTATCTTTCTTCAGGCTAATCAGTTCATCAGTAATCTAATTAAAGGTAACTGGTTTATTTTAACCTTCCAAAGTCTAAAATGATTTGAGAAGCAACGTAGTAAAGTTAAAAAAGCACAGACGTTAAAGTCAAGGAAACTTGAGTCTGAACCTCATTTATTATCTGTGCGAACTTAGGCAAGGTACTTTGTTAAAGACTTAGTTTAGTATCATCCTTCCATCAGTAAAGCAGGAATAATATCTAACTCACACAGTTATAAAGATTAAACTTAATGTAATATCTTTCCTTACAATATTAGTTCCATAAAAGGCACTCAATAAATGGTACTTAGTATTATAAATTATATGGAAATAGTTTTTAAAATGGTATTTGGCAAAATAAAATCCAAAACTCTTCTGTAAATCACTTATCAAAAGGAGCTAGCTCTTGGCATCTAACAGTTCACCCAGAGGGCCAGCAGTTTAAGAACAGTTGCTGATTCTCAAGGATTACTTTTTATATCAATAAAATAAATCCTTACCTGGGAGCTGAAATGGACTTCCTGGTCCAGAACTTGCTGGGGAGTTGGGATACGTGCTGCTAGCAGGGGAAGGGGGATAGGGGCTATTTGGAGATAAGGGAAAGGGAGTGTTGTTGGGCTGGTGGAAAGAATCTGGAAAAGTTGCATTTTGTGGCATGTGTGGTTCATTGTGGCTCAGGTTTCTAAACTGAACCAGAAGGCTGTGTTGTGGATTGAATTCATTATGACGAGGCACTAATACTGGAGGTAAAACTGAAAGACAAAAGTCAAAAGTCATCTGTCAGCAGTGATTAAAGCAAATACTCCATGCACAGTAAGGCGTACACAGAAAGGATTCAGGAAAGACTGTGAATCTATTAAACAATTCACTTTTAGGAAAGACTGCTTTATAGAACCTTGAATCTATTTACATAATAACTAAACCAAAACTCTCAAGCATTTCGTGTGTATAAAGGACTCTGGAAGACAGGAAACCCAGAAATGATAACACTCCTGTTCTTCAGGAGACAAGGCATATTTTAAAACAACCATAATATAAAAAATTAATGCAATGAGAGTTCAACAAAGGTGGGTACTCCCAGCTGTCAATGAGTCAAATATATACTATGGAAAAGACAGCATCTGATTGGACCTTAAAGAACTGGTAGGATTTCACATGGGAATGCTAAGGGTGAGGGGAACCAAGGAGGAGATGAGAAGATTACAGGAGGGAGAGAAGAAAGGATAACCTGCACAGCCACAGAACTGGGAAGGAAGATGGAGAGACTAAAGTTGAGATTGGCTATACACTGTATAGGTGTCCTGAAAGACTTCATGTTTCCAATTTTGAATTTTCATGTTTCTTAGTTTGAAAAATTTCACAATTTTGAACTTCAGTCAAGTTTTTCCCTACTCAAAGTAGTAACCTTTACTATGTAGAAGTCCTTCTTATGCAGAAGTCTTCATTCAAAATCAGTTTTCTAAACATGACCATAATAAAAGTATATGCAATAAAGCTGAAACATGTTAGAGATACATTTTTTTAAATTAAGTGAAAGGCGGGGAGGCAGAGAGACAGACTTGGTCATGCACCCCGACCAGGATCCACCCAGGCAAGGCCACTAGGGGACGATGCTCTGCCCATCTGGGACCACTGCTCCGTGCTCTGAACAGGAGCTATCTATTTCAGTGTCTGAGGGGAGGTCAAAGAGCCATCCTCAGAGCCGGGGGCCAAATTGCTCAAACCATTTGAGCCATGGCTGCAGGATGGGGGGAGAGAGAGAGAGAGAGAGAGAGAGAGAGAGAGAGAGAGAGAAGAGGGAGGGGTGGAGAAGCAGGTGGACACTTCTCCTGTGTGCCCTGACTGGGAATCTAACCCTGGACTTCCATACACTGGGCCTACACACTACCGCTGAGCCAACCAGTCAGGGCTAGAGAGATACATTTTTTAAAAGATAGACTTTAGCCTGACCTGTGGTGGTGCAGTGGACAAAACATCAACCTGGAGCACTGAGGTCACCAGTTTGAAACCCAAGGGCCTGCCTGGTCAAGGCACACAGGAAAAGCAACTACAAGTTGATGCTTCCTGCACCTCCCCTCCACCCCATATCTCTCTCTCTCTCTCTCTCTCTCTCTCTCTCTGTCTCTCTCCTCTCTCTAAAAATCAATAAATAACATCTTTAAAAAATAATAAAAATAAAAGATAAAATTTATTCAAACATTCACTTTTTTAAAGACCCAGGCGATCAATCATATACAAGCACCTGATTACCTTTACATATAAGAAACAGAAAAAAACTTATCTTCTTTAAACTCTTATTGCACCAATTCAACTCTTTTACAACTTTCCTATATTAGCCAGTGTAATTTCACGTCTGAAAATCTCTTTGATTCTGACATCATTCAGCAAAAATACTGATCTATTTTTAAGTTAACTAGGTCATACTTCTCCTCCCAGAAGTAGGGATGTACCTGAAGAAACAGAGGCTCTTATTTGTACTCTTTGTCTTTTTATTTTATTGAACTAGTGTTGTAATTATGTGGTTAACGTCTGTTTACGATTGTTTTATTCTACTGTGTATTACCAACTGCTGTCCCTCTCTCAGAATGATGGGACAGCTGCCAGTAGAGAGTAGAAAGGGCATTAAACAGTGAGAATTTCTGTTTAGCTAGCTACCAATCTGGAAGACCTAGTAAAACAACTATAGTATACTTAAGAATTCAATCCAGTAAGGATCCCTTTACTTTTTAAGGCAGAGCTAAAATCACTGACTTCTCTTGTACATTTTCTCTTGTACTTCTTCTATGCACATTTTTTAATAATTATTTATTTTCATCCAAAAATAATACATGAATAATTTTTAAAAAATACTAGAGCCCTGGCCGGTTGGCTCAGCGGTAGAGCGTCGGCCTAGCGTGCGGAGGACCCGGGTTCGATTCCCGGCCAGGGCACACAGGAGAAGCGCCCATTTGCTTCTCCACCCCTCCGCCGCGCCTTCCTCTCTGTCTCTCTCTTCCCCTCCCGCAGCCAAGGCTCCATTGGAGCAAAGATGGCCCAGGCGCTGGGGATGGCTCTGTGGCCTCTGCCTCAGGCGCTAGAGTGGCTCTGGTCGCAACATGGCGACGCCCAGGATGGGCAGAGCATCGCCCCCTGGTGGGCAGAGCGTCGCCCCATGGTGGGCGTGCCGGGTGGATCCCGGTCGGGCGCATGCGGGAGTCTGTCTGACTGTCTCTCCCTGTTTCCAGCTTCAGAAAAATGCAAAAAAAAAAAAAAAATACTAGAGATTAAAACACAACTTCTAAGCCTCCTCCCATACTGCTTCCAGAGCCAAAAAATATAAACTTTTAGCCATTTTTTCTAATACTTTATGTATTGCTAAATAATATGTTTATATTACTATTATTGATGTAAGATATTATTTGTAGACTCACTGTTATGGCAATGAAATAGCTTTCTTACATTATTCCATCCCATTTCCCAAAATAAAGCCACATTAATAGTTTTTAGTTAAATTAATATGTTTATATTATATATAAAGATTACTCATTGTTGAGCTAAGTATATACTATGATTATATTTTTTTCCTGAACAATGCTTTTACTACAGTAAATTATTGCCTTATTCCTTCATTTGTTTAATCCTAATATTTCCAGAAGTCCAACAGATCTGTCAAATTCCTATCAATACTATTTTCAGATGCCACAAATAAAAAAAACTATTGATTCCATCTTCTCCCTAGATTCTCCATCCTTTTGCTAAAATCTCTGGTTGCTACTTTAAGTCTCCTACAGATCTCAGTCCTTGGACTTCCCCTCCCTCCTCCTGTTAGATCTCATTTTGTGAACCTCATCTTCCTCAGCTAACTTCCTAAGAAACAGTGTACAAGGAAGGTAGATTTCAGCCCTGGCCTATACACTAAGTCCTGTCTTTATTTGTCTGCAGACAGAACACAGAACTGATGACTTTTTCTCTCTATTTCGGGGCCAATGCTTCATTTTCTTCCAGAATCAGAAATGCATTGAGAAATACAATATTCTCATTTCTAGTTCTTTCTATGTGTTCCATATTTTATCTCTGGGAGCTTTCCAAATGTTCTTTTCATCACTAAAACTTCATGTGTGGGTTTTAAATCCCTGGGCCCTTTCAATTTTCAGTTCTGAAAATCATTCTAGCAGTATTTGTGATAATTTTCTCTCTGCCATTTTCCCCTATGCTCCATTTCTAGGATTATTATTTTGTTTGAATGATATTTGACTTGAAATTCATTATGAACCAGTTTAATATTTTAATCTATAACTTTTCATGCATTAACTCATCTAATCTTCATAATGAACCTATGGGGTAGGTATTATTATTCCCACTTTAAAGATGAGGAAATTAGCCTGACCTGTGGTGGCGCAGTGGATGAAGCATCTACCTGGAACACTTAGGTCGCCAGTTCAAAACCCTGGGCTTGCCCGGTCAAGGCACATATGGGAGTTGATGCTTCCTGCTCCTCCCCCTTTCTCTCTCTCTCTCTCTTCTCTAAAATGAATAAACAAAAATAATTTTAAAAAAAAACCTCACTAGCCTAACCAGGCAGTGGCGCAGTGGATAGAGCATCGGACTGGGATGTGGAAGACCCAGGTTCAAGACCCTGAGGTCACCAGTTTAAGCGCAGGCTCATCTGGTTTGAGCAAAGCTCACCAGCTTGGACCCAAGGTTGCTGGCTCAAGCAAGGGGTTACTCGGTCTGCTGAAGGCCCACGGTCAAGGCACATATGAGAAAGCAATCAATGAACAACTAAGGTGTCACAACGAAAAACTGACGATTGATGCTTCTCATCTCTCTCCGTTCCTGTCGGTCTGTCCCTATCTATCCCTCTCTCTGACTCCCTCTCTGTCTCTGTAAAAAACAAAACAAAACAAAACAAAACTCACTTAAAAAAAATGAGGAAATTAGTCACAGAATGGTTAAGTAATTTGCCTACTGTCATACCAGTATATTGATAAAATCATGATTTAAATCCAGAAAGTTGGCCTGACCTGTGGTGGCGCAGTGGATAATGTGTCGACCTGGAAATGCTGAGGTCGCCGGTTCGAAACCCTGGGCTTGCCTGGTCAAGGCACATATGGGAGTTGATGCTTCCAGCTCCTCCCCCCTTCTCTCTCTCTGTCTCTCTCCCTCTCCCTCTCTCTTTCCTCTCTAAAAATGAATAAAGAAAAAAAAAAAAAAAAAAGGAAAAAAAAAAAAAAAAATCCAGAAAGTTTAGTTCCCGAATCCAGTCTTAACCACAAGACAACACTGCCTATTAAACACTGAACTACCTGCGTTGGTCCTTTATTCTTTTCCAACTGTCTTCCATCTTTTAAATATTTTTGTAATACTTTCTTGCTCCACTATGTATTAACAATATGATCTTAAATAAGTCACTTCCCTTGGTTTCCTTACCTGTAACTAACTAGGTTCTAAAACGTTAGTACCATTTGCTAACCCTCTGAAGAAATAACCTCACAGTATTAGAAAAATACATAGTCCATAACTGCTCGATAAATGCTCATTACTATTACTGTTACTGCTACTACCACTTATTAATACCAGTACCATAAAGTGATCCATCCTGCATCACAGATGCTTGACTAACTTGCTTAAGTATACGAGAGCTATGACTCAGGCTTTTCCATAGAATGAATCAGGGTTGAGAAAAACAAATTATAAAGAACATGGCAGCCTGATCAGGTGGTTGCACAGTGGAATAGAGTGTCAGACTGGGACACAGAGGATCCAGGTACGAAACAACGAGGTCGCCGGCTTGAGCATGGGCTCATCAGGCTTGAGCACAGGCTCACCAGCTTGAGTGTGGAGTCGCTGGCTAGAGCATGGGGTCATAGCCATGATCCTCCATGGTCCCTGGCTTGAGTCCAAAGATCGCTAGCTTGAAGCCCACGGTTGCCGGCTTGAGCAAGGAGTCACTTGCTCTGCTGGAGCCTCCCTCCCCGGTCAGGCACATATGAGAAAGCAATCAATAAATAACTAAGGTGTTGCAACAAAGAATTGATGCTTCTCATCTCTCTCCCTTCCTGTCTGTCTATCCCTATCTGTCCCTCTCTCTGTCTCCGTCTCTCTCACTAAAAAACAAATATGGCATTTCTATTAGGGAATTATAAACCACACCCTGGTTATGAGGGAATACACTAAATTCTTAGACCTTTCTACAACTCCTAGAAAATATCATGCTGGAGAGTTTTCAAGACCACATTTCTCTATAAAATCCTCAATCTTCCTTTATTTATCAATTCCTGCAGGATACAGGTCTCCTAGGACTCAACAGGAAATTGAGAATCACCTCAAATACCAACTGGCAGCTCTAAAGCCCTGAGACTGAACTTCCCCGACAGCACCGGCACTGCTACTATTCTTTAGCTAGTCTCCCCAGGCAGTGTGAGTGTCACAGCCTTTCACCATCTTGGGCTGGTATTATCTCCCTGTGAAACCCAGTGTGGCACAGACACCAAGTGACCCCCAGCTCTCCCATCTCTGTGCACATTCTTGCATAATCCCCTCCCCCTGAGTATAATACCTGTGATCTGCTTCTAACCAACAGAACATGGCAAAAGTGACAGGATGTATGTGATTAACATTCCATAAGAATAAAATAACCTTCTAGCAAGAAGACCCTCTCTTTCTTACCAGCTTTGAAGAAGTAAGCTGTCATGAATATGAGCTACCTATGAAGAGGTCATTGGAAAGCAAATGAAGGCAGCCTCCAGTGACAACCAGCAAGGGTTCAATACCCTGGAAGGAACTGAACTCCATCAACAATCATATGAGCTGCCAAGCAGATCCTCCCCCAACTGAGCCTCAGATGACACCCAAGTCTGACCAACACTTTGATTACAGTATTACAAAGGATGCAGTTAAGCTGGCCTGGACCCCTGACCCACAGAAACTAAGAGATAATAAATGTGTTAAGCCATTTAGCTTGTGGTAATTTGTTATACAACAATAGACAACTAATGTACCCAGCTAGTATCTCAACTTATACAATCTCATTCATTATAAGATCTAGTTACTAGGCCCTGGCTAGCTGGCTTAGTGGTAGAGCATGGGCCCAGAGTGTGGATGTCCCAGGTGCAATTCCTGGTCAGGGCACACAGGAGAAGCAACCATCTGCTTCTCCACCCTTCCCCTTGTCACTTCTCTATCTCTCTTCTCCTCCCACAGCCATGGCTTCAAAATCGAAAAAGTTGCCCCCAGGCACTGAGGATGGTTCCACGGTTTCCGCATCAGGCGCTAAAAAAAAAAAATAGCTCGGTTGCAGAGCAATGGCCCCAGATGGGCAGAGCATCACCCCAAGGGGGCTTGCTTGCCAGGTGGATCTTGGTTGGGGTGCATGCAGGAGTCTCTCTGCCCTCCATTGCTCTCAATTAAAAAAGAAAAATTTACTGAGCATCATCTATAAAGTGCCAGATAATAACACTATTCTAAGCACTGGGGATGTAGTACGGAATGAGACAGAGGAGGTTCCTCCTCGCATCAGCCAATAAACAAAATAAATATCGAATACAGTGTCAAGTAATGATGGGGTATCTGAGCAAAGACTGAATGGAGAAAATGTGCTATGAAAAGATCCTGGGAGAAGAGTACTCTAAGTAGAGGAAACAGCTAAAGTAAAAAAGAAAGAAAAAGCTCAGAAGGAGTATGACAAGTCCAAAGAACAGAGGAAGTCTGACAGATCATGCAGAGTCTTGTAGAAATCTGTTCTAGTGTGATAGAGAGCCTCTGAACTATTTTCAGCAGGGACTGACATGCTATCATATATATTTTTAAGTATCACTGTGGCTGCTATGTAGAAAACAGAATGGGTTGGAGAGGGATAAAAAGAGGCAGAGATATCAATCAGAAGACTAGGGAAGTTGACAGACAATGATGTCCTACTCTGGAGCAGTGTTGTTAGATAGTGAGCAATGATATTACCAAGATATAGTCCGAAGGTACAGCAAACAGCATTAGCTCATAGCTCAAATAAAGGACTTGAGAGAGAAATAAGAGATGACTTCTAGGTAGCAATGACATGAATGCTGGTGCCATTTCCTTGAATAAGGAACATGAGAAAAAAAATTACTTGGTGGGGGGAAAAAATCAAAAGTCCTACTTAGACATTAAATATGATATGCTCTTGGACATATTCAAGTGAAGATATCAAGTAGGCAAGTGGATATAAAGGTCTAAATCTCAAAACAAAACCTGACTCTGGAGTTCTAAATGTTAGCATAAGCTAGTTTATAGATGGTTTTAATACATGTGACAGCATGAGAGCACATAGAGGAAAAAGAGCTGGGGAAATTGTCTAAGGACTGGGCCCTGTGAACACAAGAAAATAAACCAACAGAGATTAAGCAAAAACAGCCAGTAAAGTAGGAGAACCAAGAAACTGTAGTGTTTCAGAGGCCAATAAAAAAAAAAGGTTTGAGTGGGAGGGAAGGAGAGCAACTGTATCAAATGATGAGGACTGAGAATGCTCCCTCCTCTCCATTTGTATGAAGGCAGACACTAATGATCTTGATCTTGACAAGTCAAACAGTAAGGAAGAAAGACTAACTGGAGGAGTGTCAAGAAAGAATGGGAGGAAAGTAATGTGAAGATAATAAAAATGGAGACTCCTCTAAGAGAACTAGAAGAAATAGTGCAGAAGACTGGGTGAGAGGAGGTGTAAATGAATCAAGGCAGGAATTCTTTTTTAACTTTCATTTTAGGATGGGCAATACTATGACATGCTTATATGGTGTAACCAACAGTCTATAGAGAGAAAAAATACAATGCTGGGGGGAAAGGTGATAACTATAGGAACGAAGTTCCTGAAGAGACAAAAGGGAGAGGGACGTAGTATGCATATGGTGCTTAGCCCTTAGAAAATACAGAGACAGGTCATCCACATGAATGGCAGAGTGTACATATAACTGAATCCTTAAGGTGAACAATGAATTAGAATAAGCCACTTGTAAGCTATATAATCTATATATAAAAGGCTGAATTCAAAATCCAGTATTCCTTCCAAGATAAAACCTTTAAGAAGGAAAAGCACAAGGCTAAACTACTAAATCCAGTTAAATACAGTAAAAGAGAAGTTTTTTAAATTCTTCTCCGGGAAGTAAAACCTACCTGGACTCTCCACTCTCTTATAGTGGTATGGGTTGATACAAACTTCTTTTTGCTTAGATCCAAAAGGAAATTCACAAATATCCAATGGTTTTAGCTCATGATGACTCTGCAAATCAGGCCAGCGCCAAACACGACAATATATGACGTGGGGTAAGCCTTTTCTGTGAGAAACTTGCAGGCGTCCATCTAAAGACCTGGGAATAGTGACACATTTGCTTGGCTGTCCTGGACTGCTCAAGGCTTTCTCCAGTTCCTCCATGGCACCCTTTTTCTTTTTTAGCTTTTTCACCAAAGCATCGACTGCCTTTTCTGCCCATTTCTCCTCTTCATCACCTTGCTTCCAGCCCAACAATCGCTTTACTGCTGGACTAGTAAAAGAAAACAAGCTGGCCATTGACGTCATTTGATATAAATCTTCAGAGACCTTCCTGCAACTCAGAGTCAGTGACCACAGATCACAGATGAAAAGTCATATACAAGTCCTAAGCAGAAGTTCCAATTGAAAAGGAGAGAGTGACATTTATCTTCATAAGTGCCATAAGCTTCTTTCATTGGTTCAAGTCCTGAAAGAGAAAGGAAAAGGATAAGATTCCTAATTTAAATGAATGCAATAAACATACATTAAAATCAATATAATTGAAAAGTACGTTATTTTTAAATAACAGAAAAACACTACAAAATAAAACCAAAAACCTAAGTCTAGAAAAAAAAATTTCTCTAAACTACTGTGACTACTCAATTCCTTCTTAATATGAAAAATTCAAGGGCAATGCCAAATAATAACCAAAAGCAAAAAACAGGTTGCTCTACTTTCTATGTATTATCCCCCAAAAAACAGCCTCTTGATTTGAATTCCTTTAGCCATGCCTGATAGCCCCCATGTGGCGTTCTAAGGGTTGATTCCAAAGTTCTTTCCTTCATTGAAGCCCATGTTACACGCGCTGTGTCAATTCTGACCATAGTATGTCCTGATCTGAGTAAGTCTGAAAAGAAAGCTAGCTCTTCCCTCAGGTCATTATTCTCTTTAAAATGTTTGCCACAGCAGTAGAGCGTCGGTCTAGCGTGCGGAGGACCCGGGTTCGATTCCCGGCCAGGGCACTCAGGAGAAGCGCCCATTTGCTTCTCCACCCCTCCGCTGCGCCTTCCTCTCTGTCTCTCTCTTCCCCTCCCGCAGCCAAGGCTCCATTGGAGCAAAGATGGCCTGGGCGCTGGGGATGGCTCTGTGGCCTCTGCCTCAGGTGCTAGAGTGGCTCTGGTCGTAACATGGCGACACCCAGGATGGGCAGAGCATCGCCCCCTGGTGGGCAGAGCATCGCCCCATGGTGGGCGTGCCGGGTGGATCCCGGTCAGGTGCATGCGGGAGTCTGTCTGTCTGTTTCTCCCTATTTCCAGCTTCAGAAAAATGCAAAAAAAAAAAAAAAAAAAAAAATGTTTGCCAAATTTACAAGGTTTGGGCAAAAGCCATCATCTTATTCAAGTCACATTATTAGATGCAAATTTTATTAAAGGTTGTCATAAGATAAAATGTACCAAACCTTCAAATAAATCCTAACACACATAACTGCCAGAAAAACGGCAATTATCTATTTATAAAACTAAAAATGCTGAACAGATTTAAAGATAATTCAAAGTTTAACCCAAACAGGACAGTTTATAATTTTGTAATTTCTACTGCATTCTGTGATATTTTAAGCATGTTAAGTTAATGAAGCTGCTCCAGGCAGATCACTACTCTTATCATTAAGAAGCTCTTGGGCCCTGGCCAGTTAGCTCAGTCAATTAAGAGCTTGGTCCCGAAACAACAAGGTTGCAAGTTCAATCCCCACTCAGGCCACACATGGGAAGCAACCAATGAATGCACAACTGAGTGGAACAACAAATGAATGCTTCTCTTTCCTCCCCTCTCGCTCCCTTCATCCCTCTGTCTCTCTAAAAAATAAAATTTTTTAAATAATTAATTAATTAAGCCCTGACCAGAGAACTCAGTTGGTTGCAGCATCATCTGGAAGCACAGAAGTTGCCGGTTTGATCCCTGGTCAGGGCACATACAGGAATAGCTCAATGTTTGTTTATTTGTTTATTTTTATTTACTTATTTTTTTTACAGACAGAGAGAGAATCAGAGAAAGGGATAGACAGGAGCAGACTGACAGGAACGGAGAGATGAGAAGCATCAATTATTAGTTTTTCGCTGTGCGTTGCGACACCTTAGTTGTTCATTGATTGCTTTCTCATATGTACCTTGACCATGGGCCTTCAGCAGACCAAGTAACCCCCTGCTCAAGCCAGTGACCTTGGGTCCAAGCTGGTGAGCTTTTGCTCAAACCAGATGAGCCTGTGCTCTGGTGACCTCGGAGTCTCGAACCTGGGTCCTTCTGCATCCCAGTCCGACGCTCTATCCACTGTGCCACCGCCTGGTCAGGCAAGGAATAGCTCAATGTTGCTGTCTCTCTCTCCCTGCCTGTCTCAAAAAAAAAAAAAATCTCTTGGGAGTTCATGACAAGATTATACTCACTGATAAGAGTGGGTATAATCCCCTATGATGACTACACAGCCAACTATAGACAATGACCAACCAGTGAAGGAGCAAGAGTAAGGTCTGGAAAAAAAATGACAGTAAAAGATGCTTCCTTTCTTGCGTCTAAAGTTGCCGAATACTGAGCTGCCAGTGACAAATTCTAGCATCAAGCCAATTTGTATTGGGGATGCATGCCCCCCCAAAAGTGTATGCACTCACTTAAAATCTATATAAACATACAGTAAAATAAAACTGAATTAAATTCAACAAATAACTACTGATTGCTTGTTATAAGCCACCTATTGTGAACAGTCATGGTTGTGCTTTAATAAAAAGTCATACCAAATTGTTGTCATTGTCACAGCCCACTGAGTTATTCATTCAGCGCAGGGTTCCCCAAACTACAGCCCATGGGCTGCATGTGGCCCCCTGAGGCCATTTATCCGGCCCCCGCCACACTTCCGGAAGGGGCACTTCTTTCACTGGTGATCAGTGAGAGGATGCATCCGCATCCTGTGCTCCTGGAGTACTGTATGTGGCGGCACCGCAAAGCACAGCATCACTCATGTACAGTACTACTTCCGGTGACGCAGGACGCATGCGTCATGGCTCCAGAAGCGTGTCATATCACTTGTTACGGCTAGCAGTGACAAATATGGAAATGAACATTGACCATCTCATTAGCCAAAAGCAGGCTCCATAGTTCCCACTGAAATACTGGTCAGTTTGTTTATTTAAATTTACTTATTCTTTGTTTTAAATATTGTATTTGTTCCCGTTTTGTTTTGTTTTTACTTTAAAATAAGATATGTGCAGTGTGCATACAGATTTGTTCATAGTTTTTTTTTATAGTCCGGCCCTCCAACGGTCTGAGGGACAGTGAACTGGCCCCCTGTGTAAAAGTTTGGGGACCCCTGATTCAGCGTATATTTACTGAGAGCCTCCTACGTGCCAGGCACTGTTCCTGGTACTGATCAACTAGCAGTGACTGTCTAGACTGCTATGTTAGAGCCATAGGGAGAAGGGTGCAGGGGAATGAAGGTATACACCTTTTGTATGAAGAAACATGCCCAACTCTAGGATAATTTTTGGCAGGTAAGTAAAACTGACTACATTAAACTACAGATATATAACAAGAGAATGAAAGCACATTTTTTCTGTAATAGGTCTCAAGCCATAAAGTGTTATGTGCTAAATAAACTTTAAGAAGATATGACCTCTGTGACAGCTACATAAAGGACACAGGATATAAGTCATCTGGGTCAGAAAGTAAATGATCTGGTTGTACAAGATGAGCAAGGAAATTTCAAAGACAAAAGGATATAAACAAAAAAAATATATGGGGGCAGACATGAATAGAGTATTTCCTAGGATAAAGAGGAGACAGACCTGGCTGACTGAGACTTCACACAGTAATACTGGAATATACTGGAGGCAAAACAGGGTAGTGCATGTGCGAGAGTGAGAAAGAATATATATGAGCAATAGTGAGAAGGGGGAGACAAAAGGAAAGGAGCTTAAGACCAGACACTAGATTACTAGTTAACCACTACAGAGTGCTTAATAAATGTTAACTACTAATCTAGTATCATTATTATCATTATTATTATAAAATACTAAGCATATTACATACTAAAGAGAAAAAAAAGGAGATTGTTTGTTTATGTAAACACAAAACAAAGACTAGAAGACTACAGACTAAATTATTTACTGCAGTTACCTCTGGGGAGAGGCATGGAATGGAGGAGAGTCAATAGAGAGGGTTCCTGGCTTGATTTCTTCTATGTATTTCCTATTGTTTTATCCTTTTAAGTAAATCAGAAAAAAACAAGAACTACAGGATTCTACACATTGGTGGGACATAAAACGAGACTAAGAGACATGGACAAGAGTGTGGTTATGGGGGGGGAGGGGAGGGGAGGAGGGGGAGGGGGAGGGGCCCAAAGAAAACTAGATAGAAGGTGACGGAGGACAATCTGACTTTGGGTGATGGGTATGCAGCATAACTGAATGACAAGATAACCTGGACATGTTTTCTTTGAATATATGTACCTTGATTTATTGATGTCACCCCATTAAATTAATAAAAATTAAAAAAAAAAAAAGAAAAGATCTGGGCCCTGGCCGGCTGGCTCAGCGGTAGAGCGTCGGCCTGGCGTGCGGGGGACCCGGGTTCAATTCCCGGCCAGGGCACATAGGAGAAGCGCCCATTTGCTTCTCCACCCCCACCCCCTCCTTCTTCTCTGTCTCTCTCTTCCCCTCCAGCAGCCAAGGCTCCATTGGAGCAAAGATGGCCCGGGTGCTGGGGATGGCTCCTTGGCCTCTGCCCCAGGCGCTAGAGTGGCTCTGGTCGCAACAGAGCGACGCCCCGGAGGGGCAGAGTATCGCCCCCTGGTGGGCAGAGCATCGCCCCTGGTGGGCGTGCCGGGTGGATCCCGGTCAGGCGCATGCGGGAGTCTGTCTGACTGTCTCCCCCCGTTTCCAGCTTCAGAAAAATACCAAAAAAAATAAATAAATAAAAAAGATCTGGAAAGGAAACATCACATGCAAATGCTAAAATAAAAACAGTGGATAATCTAAAATTATGATGAATATAGAATGGAGTTAAGATTGCTGATTCAAATAGCAGGGGAAGCTAATGCATGCTGTTAGAAGTCAGGCTGATGATTACCCTTTGAAGGGAAGGTGAGTAGGGTTATTAGCTAGAAGGGAACCTAAAAGTTTCTGCCACCTTGGTAAAATTCTGCTTCTTACTCTGGGTGACTAAATGGGAAAGTGCAGTTTGTGAAAATTCAGCTCGCTGAATAGCTAAGGTATGTACATTTTTCTGTATGATTTAAAACTATTTCCTTGATGTATTCAAGTATACAATGATCAGTTTCCTTTTCATTTATCTCCCCATCATCGGTTCTCTTTTTCACAAGCAATCCCTTTTATTTGTCTTTATTATGGCCTTCTAGAAAATTTTTATAAAAACACATGCAAATACAAATATATACATATATATAAATCAAATAATGGTATACCAAAAAGAAAAACAAAAGCCAGGTATAGAAAAATATATAAACAATGTATCTTCAAGATCTTTCCGTATCAATATAGAGTTTCCACATTATTCACAGAATTCTAATATAAAAGTAATCTTAAAAGTACATCAAACCATGTCATTCTTCTCAAAAATCATCCAGTGGCTTCCCATTACAGTCAATATCTGAATTCTCTAACATTACTTTACAGAATCTTCATGATTTGTTTGGCCTTTTGCTTCTCCTACCTAACTCTGCACTTAACCATTGCTTGACTTCTATTTCTCAAATGCTCCAAGGTCATTTCTATATGAAGGCCTTTGCACGTGATGTTTCCTCTCCAGGCATTTTCTTTTCCCAGATTTTTTTTTTTTAATTTTTATTAATTTAATGGGGTGACATCAATAAATCAGGGTACATATATTCAAAGAAAACATGTCCAGGTTATCTTGTCATTCAATTATGCTGCATACCCATCACCCAAAGTCAAATTGTCCTCCGTCACCTTCTATCTAGTTTTCTTTGGGCCCCTCCCCCTCCCCCTCCTCCCCTCCCCTTGCCCCCCCCCCCAAAACCACCATACTCTTGTCCATGTCTCTTAGTCTCGTTTTTATGTCCCACCAATGTGTGGAATCCTGTAGTTCTTGTTTTTTTCTGATTTATTTTTTTCACTCCATATAATGTTATCAAGATCCCACCATTTTGTTGTAAGTGATCCAATGTCATCATTTCTTATGGCTGAATAGGAGACCATGGTGTATATGTGACACATCTTCTTTATCCAGTCTTCTATTTTTTTTTTACAGTGATTAAAGCCTTTAAGCAAACTCTTGGCCAATACAGCAACAATCCATAAAAGAGTAGTGTCCTTAACATGTTCACCAAGTCCAAGCTGGCCCCAACACCATGCCAAATCCCTGAAAAATGCAACCCAACCCCAGTTTCAGTCTGTTAGGAGCTGTCACAAGGAGCAGGACTCCAGGAAAAGTCCACATCCAAGAAAAGTCCGCATGGCACTAGAATTGTTGTCACAATTCTTTACTTTGCAGCTCACGTTCAAGTCCCAATGACAGGTGCTTCTAGCTGGTAATGATTCAGGTAGACTGGAAAAGCCATCTGCAGCATGTGTGGAGATGGAGCTTCTGTTCTCCTCTGCCTGGAGAGATGAAGCCAGGTTGCTTTTCCCTGGAGCTCTGCGACTGTGGCGTGGTAAAGAGAACCTTGGGATACACTAAGCTGTTTTCCCAGATCTTAACATGACTTATTCTCTCCATTAATTCAACTGCTCAAATGTTACCTCTTGAAAAAGGACTTCGTTGAACACTTCATTTAAAATAGCATACATCCCACTCCCACATCATTCTCAATCCTTTGATCTTCAATTTTCTTTCATGGAATTTATCCTAAGCTATTACATTATTGATTTTATTTATTATATATCCTCCCCGCTGAAATGTTAATAGGCACATGGCCTCAACTTCCTTATCCACCATCACATTTCCTGGACCTAGAACAGTGCTTATTTGTTAAATAAATGATTGAATAAAAAAAAATTATTTTGGCAAAAATATACATGCCTTTATAAGAACTGTGTAAAATTTAAAACAAAAGAGTTATTTATGGATAAACACAAAGATGGTAATCAAATAAAAGTATGCATGGAAATGATATAGCCTTGGAATCCGGAACACTGGCTACTGAGCGCACTGCCTCTGATGAAGGAAGGAAAGGATGGAGAAAGAATGGAGAAGATTCAGCTGTGTTTCTTTTAGAACTAGATGAAGAAAATTTGGCAAATATAAGATGTTATTTTCTCTACTTTTCTGTGTGTTTAAATGTTTCATAAAATACCTGACCAGGAGGTGGCGCAGTGGATAGAGCGTCAGACTGGGATGAGGAGGATCCAGATTCGAGACCTCGAGGTTGCCAGCTTGAGCACGGGTTCATCTGGTTTGAGCAAAGCTCACCAGCTTGGACCCAAGGTTGCTGGCTCGAGCAAGGGGTTACTCGGTCTGCTGAAGGGCTGCAGTCAAGGTACATATGAGAAGGCAATCAACGAACAACTAAGTTGTCGCAAGGAAAAACTAATGATTGATGCTTCTCATCTCTCTCCGTTCCTGTCTGTCTGTCCCTATCTATCCCTCTCTCTGGCTCTCTGGCTCTGTATAAAAATAATAATAATAATTAAAAAAATAAATGTTTCATAACTCAAAAAATTCACTACTTTTAATTTTTAAAAAGTAGTATAATGAAAACGGAAGATCTGATTCTGTCTCTTACTAGGTATATGACCATGACCAAGTATCACTCTTTCGAAGCCCATCAACTTTTCTGCAGAGTAGATATAATGGTTCCTAAGTCACTGAAATGTTGAATAAAATAGTGTGTATGTGTATGAGAAAAAATACACACATATACTAAATGCTTTATAAATTAAAAAGTGCTATTTAATAATGAATTATGATCATTAGTATTCAAACAAAAAGAGTCAAGGATTCAAAGACGGGTTGGGTCTAGTCCCAGTCTAACGTACCTACCACCACCACTGTACCCCTAAACACACTTTCACTTTTTTTTTTTTTGGGAGGAGGAAGGACTTAGTATTTTTAATTTTATTTATTTTTCAATTGAATGTTATTGGGGTGACACTGGTTAACATAATTAAACAAGTTTCAGGTGCCCAATTCTACAACACATCTCTGTACACAGCACTGTGTGTTCACCCCCTAAGCAAGTCTTCATCCATTACCATTTATCCTCATTTACTCCCCTTATACCCTCCTCCATCACCACCAGCCCCCGGCAATCACCACACTGTTATCTGTATACACACTTTCTGGTCCAACCAACTCAAATCCCTGTACCTCTGTCCATCTATGTCTTCCAAAAGAAGTCTCAGCCATCCTTAATGATAAGCTCAAATTCACCCCCTTTTGTGAAGAATTCCTTTACTATCCCACCCTATAAAGGTTATGGCCATTCATTATATTTATTATAATTAATTAATAAATATTTTAAATGGTAAAAACATATCTTAACTTCCCAAATGGAGTACAAAATCTTTCCAGGAAGAAGTCTTCAGCACCTGAAACTATGTCATGGACTATATAACAAACACATAAAGGGAGTATATAATGAATGGTCATTGATTTTTCTATCAACTGTACCTTGCAATTAAAGACAACTTCAAATTTTAAACCAGGGTGACTAAGATAATGACAATTATATCAACAGAATTAAGGACACTAAGAAAGTGTTTCAGTCAGCAGAGAAGTTGGTTAACTCTATTGGAAAAGGAGCCCGACCTGTGGTGGCGCAGGGTTATTAAAAGCGTCGACCTGAAACGCTGAGGTCACTGGTTTGAAACCCTGGGCTTGCCTGGTCAAGGCACATATGGGAGTTGATGCTTCCTGCTCTTCTCCCCTTCTCTCTCTCTCTCTCTCTTTCTTTCCTCTTTCTAAAAATGAGTAAAATCTTAAAACTATATATGTAAAAAAAAAAAAGCTTGACCAGGCAGTGGCACAGTGGACAGAGCATCGGACTGGGATGCAGAGGACCCAGGTTTGAAACCCTAGTTGCCAGCTTGAGTGCGGGTTCATTTGGTTGGAGCAAGGCTCACCAGCTTGAGCCCAAGGTCTCTGGCTTGAGCATGGGGGTCACTCAGTCTGCTGTAGGCCCAAGGTCAAAGCACATATGAGAAAGCAATCAATGAACAACTAAGGCGCTGCAACGAAGAATTGATGCTTCTCATCTCTCCCTTTCTTTCTGTCTTTCTGTCTCTGTCTCATACACACACACACACATACACACACACACACACACAAAGGGGCATAACTAGAATAAAGGTTTAGCAAAGCAAAGATGAGAAATAGATTTAAATTTTGCACAAGTAACTGAAAAAAATAAGAAAATATAGGTTTTCAACAGACTGAAAGAGCAGCAAGTAAATACCTAAATATTAGGGAACATTCACTGGTGGGAAAGGAGAAAGTTACTGATAAAGTACCGCTGAAACAAAGATCTTAGAACTAGATGCAATGGCATTGTAGAAGATTAAACACAAAGGAGAGTTTAAAAAGAATGTGAACAAAGAAAAAGCCAATGACTGGTGAATGGCAATGGCATTAGTTAGACTTCAAGAGATTGGCTTCAGAAAGAATAAGGAGTGTCAGATTTCAAAACCAAAGACTCAATATTAGTGTTTTCCTAAAACAAGTACTAGAAAAAGGGTAGGGACAAACCTTACACCCAACTCCCAACTCTTTAAATACGGAATGACTAAAATTTCTAAATATGTTTAATGGAATTCTTTCTAAAATGTGTTATAACTTCCTAAACTATGTAAGTGGTATGTGCAAAGTAATCCAAGTACTCATTATCTAAGTCTCAACTTACAAAGTTAAAAAAGAGAAAATTCATCACAAACATTCACTAGCAAAATATCTCATCAGACACATCAGATGGTAAAACAGGCTCAACATCATTAGTTATCAGAGAACTAAAATTTAAAAAGGAAAACAGTAAAATATCACTCCATATCTACCAGAATAGCTAGATTTAAAAAAAAGAAACAGTAAGTGTTCATGACAATACAGAACAACTGCCAGTAGGAACATAAGTTAGACCAACTACTTCTGAAAACTGTTTGCCAATATCTACTAATACTAAACATAGACTACTATGACCAAGCAACTCCATTCCCAAAAAACATAATGAATCTTACAGATGTAATACTTAAGGAGTCAGATATAAAAGATTAAATAGTACATAATTCCAAGTATATGGAATGCAAAAAGACAAAAAAACTAACCTGTGTCAATGGAGGCAAGAATGTTACTAAAATGGGACAAGAGAGACTCCTCTGAAAAGTTAGAAAGTATATCTTGATTTGGATGACAACACAGATGTACACATATGTAAAAGTTCATTGAGTTATACACATAAGATTTAGATACTTTATTATAAGATATACTTCTTATAAATATTTTAAAATTTATTAGTGAACTAATCACCTATAAAATGAGTTCCCATTCACTAGTGTCTCCCTCATCATAAACCATGTGTGAAACTGCAAATTTGCAAAAACTGTGAGATCTTACAAAGTTTATTAAAATAATAAATGTAGTTTCTCTGGGATTTAATTTTACCCTATTCCTCTACTAGCAAGTAAGTTAGTTACTGTTTCACAGATACTGACAAAGGACATGAAACTCCTGGGTCAGAGACAAAGGATTTAATTACTCATGGCACAGCAAGCAGCTTTAGCATCAGATTTGCAGTTTTCTTTGCCATCAAGACCTATGGAAGTGATGCACTACAGCCCAGATAGATGGTACTCTTGCAGTGGGTTTGCAACGATGAGTAACACTGAACTTCAGAAATTCATCACTTTTGTAGTAATCATTTAGCAAGCCTATTGTTTGTAGAGAAAGAATAACTTGACTATCAAAGGATTAACGAAGGTCCTAGGGAAAAGCAACATATTTTTTATGAATATTTTTGCAAAAAAAGATAAAATCCTCTTAATGTTAGTACTACAAATGTCAAACATTTAGGATGCTATATCATGCTACTAGTTAGAAAAATTAAGCCTATCCATTCACATCTGGACCATTCTTTGTTCGTTATAAGAATTAAATGCATGTTTACAATTATACCTAATGTTTTTCCAAATTTTTACTTTTTCAAGATAATTAGACTTTTTAGTCACAATTTAATATAAAATACTCATCTGCTTTTGAAGTGGTTCATTTTAAATGGGCTTTCTCCTAAACCAATTGTCATTAGTGCACAAAGACTTAAATGTAACATGAGCTTTTCTTGACTTAGTTATCATTATGAAGCTCTGTTACTGTGCGGTGCTGGAAATTCTCTATAGAAAGCATGGAACATGGGATGCACTATTACTGACTGAACAGATGAAAGTAACATGAATGATTTTGAAAAGTACTTATAAGGGAGGCGGAATGGGAGGAGGAAGGGAAGGTGGAAAGGGATACCCCTAACATTTATTGAATACTCACCATACCAAGCACTGTTAAAGATCTTGCTTGTATTTATAAGTCCAAAAATCATTAAAATCTGAAAACAGCCATATGAGGTAAATCCCATTATTCTCATTTTACAGATAAGAAAACAGGCAAAGGGAAATTAAATGTAATTTACTTATTTACATAGACAGGAAGAAATAAAGGCAAAAATTGAACCACTGGCAGCCCAGCTCCAGAACCTACATTTCTAACCACTATACCCACTGCCTCCTAAAAGAAAGCCTCCTGCCAAAGAATTTTCTTCCCCTAAAGATCTTCTCTATTATTCTTCATATCTCTTTGATTTCTCCAAAACATTTGAATCATTATGTTATTAAAATAAGATTATACGGTTTCAGAGACCAAGAATAATTCATAATCTAGTTCAATATGCCATTTTCAAGTTGATTTTCTTTTTTTCTTTTACAGAGACAGAGAGAGGGATAGACAGGGACAGACAGACAGGAAAGGAGAGAGATGAGAAGCATCAATTCTTTGTTGCGGCTCCTTAGTTGTTCATTGTTTGCTTTCTCATATGTGCCTTGACCATGGGGCTACAGCAGACTGAGTGACCCCTTGCTCAAGCCGGCGACCTTGGGCCTAAGCTGGTGAGCTTTGCTCAAACCAGATGAACCCACACTCAAGCTGGCGACCTCAGGGTCTTGAACCTGGGTCCTTCGCATCCCAGTCTGATACTGTATCCACTGCGCCACTGCCTGGTCAGGCCCAAGTTGATTTTCTTATACCACTTAAAATATTCTCATCAATTTCTTATCTATTTTAGCACACTCTTCTTTCAGTTTAGCTAAGTCAGTCAGTAGGTATGAAAATACTATCTAATATTTATTATTGTATAAAAATTTACATTTATTATGGCAGCCTTTTCTTTTAGTTACAAAGCTTCAATTATCATTAGGACATTTTTATCACACTTACCACTAAAACATAATTATCTCAGAAATGAGACAATGCACTACTGTATTTTAAATGATTTTTAATATAAAATTTCTAATTATAAAATATACTTAACCACAATCACTTCATTAACATTTTGTATACTTCTTACTTCCTTATACTTTTTTCTTCGCATATGTGTGTGTGTGTATAAAATATACCATACACACACACACACATATACACACACACACACAAATATACTCACATCTATATACAGTCTCCCCCACCTCTGGCCATGATTGAGGGTAAGCCATGATACTCCTTGGTATTCTGCACTTTCCATTTACTACAACAAGAAATTGCCATATATATTCTTTTTTTATTTTTATTTTATTTTTATTGATATCAGAGAGGAAGGGAGAGAAAGAGAAAGAGAAACATTGATTTGTTTTTCCACCTTTTTATGCCTTCATTGGTTGATTTTTGTATGTGTCCTGACTGGATCGAACCTGCAATCTTGGAATGATGCTCTAACTAACTGAGCTAACTGGCCAGGGCAGCAAATCTTTATTTTTAATACCCTGCTAAGGCAAGATATTTTACTTGGGACATACCTGGTACTTTAAAATTTTCTTTTTAATATCCTATTTTATAGTAAAAAATTATGTGGTATTCTTATGCTCAAATACTAAAAGTAATCTTTAGTCCCAATCGAAGTTGGTACTCTAAGATTAAAACAAAATTTTAAATGATATTTACATAATAAATATAATTTTAATCACTAAGTTCTTCTTCATCACTGAAATATGTGCTTTTCTTTATCCTTGGGCGTCTTGAATCATCCGATGTTGAGGGACTCCCTGAACTGGGTTTCCATTTTTTTTTTGCTCTTCGTCAATTTTGGCTTGCTGAAAAGCAATGGCCTGACTGAGGCTGTCAAGAGCAGGATCTTCCCCTTCATCTTCACTTTCTTCTACTTCTTCAATTTCTTCTTCTGGTTCAGGAATTTTCTGTTTTTTCTTTTTCTCTTTCTTCTTTGGAGGTTCACGTTCTCCAAGCATATTTTTAGGACAAGCATAACTTAAGTGTCCACTTTCCCCACACTCATAACACTTAGATTTATCAAAGTAGTTTCGTCTTTGGATGAACTCAGCTGCTCTTCCATTGTCAATAGCAATGCTTGCTTTTATCACTCTACCAAATAACTGTTGTTTATTGCCCTGGCACAGTTTTGTGCAGAGTCTTTATCCAAAAATAAAATAAATGCAACACCTTTACTCTTCCTGGTATCTTTATCTTTCATTATAGTAACCTTGACAACTTTGCCATACTTGGAAAATATTTGGAAGAAAGGATTCATGTCATTCCTTCCAGCTTTTCTCTAGGACCCATCTGCAGGACAGGCTCTGCAGGAACTTTGTTGTCCGGTATAAGTCATTGTTCGTCAGGGAAAAGGGCAAGTTGGATACATACACTGTGCTTTTACTTGGGGCCAATCCACCACTCATTTCTTCAAATGGGGCGGGCCTGGAAGATCCACAGAGCTTGAGCTCTCGGGTCAGCTGGGGCTCAACCCCAACTCTTACTCACCCCTCGCAGCAGCCTTGGCATCACGGGTGCTTCCATATATATTCTCTTAATAGCCCAACTATATTTCACTCATCCACTTTAATATTTAATATTTAGGTTTCAAAATTAAATGTTTATACTGGGAATTAAACTATTTTAAAGTATCCATATGACAGACAATTTTCTCCTATAATTTATTCTGTAGAATATATCATATTTAAAATAACACTTTGGTCCACAAGTTAAATAAAAGTATTTGGAATACAGCAATCAATTTCACTATCTTCACAAAAGTCCTTGGTTATGAAAAAATTTCTCATTATATAAACAAAAAATAGAGTAAGATGATATCCTTATTTGCATATATTAGCATATGCAAAATGAACCCCAACTGAACTTACAACGCCTTTGAAAATAAGAATATATCACCCTGGCCAGTTGCCTCAGTGGAAAGAGCATGTCAGCCTGGTGTATGGAAGTCCCAGGTCAATCCCCAGTCAGGGCACACATGAGAAGCGACCATCTGCTTCTCTCCCTCTCCCTCTCTCCCTCCTCTCTCCCTCTCTCTCTCTTCCCAGGGGTGCTGAGGATAGCTCAGGTGATTTGAGCATCAGCCCCAGATGGGGGTTGCTGGGTGGATACCAGTCAGGGTGCATGTAGGAGTCTCTCTATCTCTCCTCTCACTTAAAATAAGAGCATTGATTAGGTTTTCTAGTAACCAAAAGGTTTAATCTTAAGTCTCTCATTGAAAAGTTGGTTCAATTACTCATGCACCTTTGCCTTTCACTAAATAAAATGAATTTAGAAACACTGAGAATGCCCATCCTAATTTAATCAGCTAATTGTGTGACTATCCATAATATTTTTCTATACTATCTCTCAACTTATCCTAGTAATATAGAAAATCTTCAAAAGGCTATATTCTGTAACTCCAGTCTTTAGAGGTTACAGGATGCTAGGCAATTAAATTTGGTCCTCTGTTCTCCCTTCCTACAATGTTTTCACGTCCTACTGAAGCATTTTTATTAATAAATATAAATATTAACATGTACATTTGTACAAATACACATTAAAATGTACACTTGTACAAATACATGCATTAACATGTATGTGTGTACAAATATATACATATACATAATCAGTACCAAACTTATCCTCAAGCATAGTCTTATTTATATAAAACATATTTACTGAGTATACCTAAAAATAGCAAACCACTAAGCTAGATGCTATAAGGGTTAAAAGATAATTCAGGTCCAGACCTTAACTTTAAAAAGTTACAAATTAATAAACAACTAAGATGTGCCTGTACCCATCCACAATTTAGAGTGCTAAAAAAATTTCAGGAGAGGGCCCTTTGAGGGAGTAGAGAGGACAGCAGCATGAGGTAGCTATATCTTAGGCAGAAAAGCTATTGTGAGTAAAAACAGAAAAGTAGAGTGTTTATCCACCAGGATGAAGAAATACCACAGTTTAGTTTGCTGGAGCATAGGTGTATAATAGGAGAACTGGCTAGAAATATACAATAAGGTTAAGCTATAATAAGGATATTAATATGTGTGTTTTTTTTCTGAAGCTGGAAACGGGGAGAGACAGTCAGACAGACTCCCGCATGCGCCCAACCGGGATCCACCCAGCATGCCCACCAGGGGGCGACGCTCTGCCTACCAGGGGACGATGCTCTGTTGCGACCAGAGCCACTCTAGCACCTGGGGCAGAGGCCAAGGAGCCATCCCCAGCACCCGGGCCATCTTTGCTCCAATGGAGCCTTGGCTGCGGGAGGGGAAGAGGAGAGACAGAGAGGAAGGAGAGGGGGAGGGGTGGAGAAGCAGATGGGCGCTTCTCCTGTGTGCCCTGGCCGGGAATCGAACCCGGGACTTCTACATGCCAGGCCGACGCTCCACACTGAGCAAACCGGCCAGGGCATTAATATGTATTTTAACACAAACACCAGATTTGTATTCTAATAAACTTGGGTTCAAATTCAGGATCTAACACACCTAAATCTCCATTTTTCCTATTTTATGTAGTGAATATCAGTTCTGAGAATTAAATGAGATAAAACAATTAACTCAGAGATGTTATGAGGTAAAAAAAATTGCAGCTTTATTTTCTCCTCTCCCAAAGTCCTTTAGGATCACCATCACCTCCTGCTGTCCTTTCTCGTTTGTTCCCATGCCTTTGACTGCCCTCATTTCTTGCCTCCTCTTTCTACATTACTCATAGCTTCTTCCACATTCCTCAGTGCTCGTTTTGGAGAAGGCTGGCTACTATCTAATGATGTATAAACCAACAAAAATGCACTTTTATTCTATCTCCCAAAGGACCCAACTAGCACAAAGTACACAATATGTACCTTTAGTACTTACATGTGCTCCGGGTTTCTTACCTCGGAGTTCCTATCACGTTGAAGGGAAGATATACGTGACAGCCCAGATATGAGCGAATTCCTATTTGTGCCCCTGCCACCCTCATCCTGGGTCACCAACACATTAAAGCTATCCTGAAGTACACCATTGGGAATAATATATGTGTATTATTATTTTTTAAAGATGACATATTTAGTTCTTAACAAAACCAAAATATCAGTAGATTTCAAGAAACTTAAATCATGGAATTATTTTCTTTTGCAATAAACCTTCTAAAGGAACAACTGTAATGTTACTAGTACTTATAAATACTGAAGCCTTATTTCAATAGCATAATTAGTGATAGCAGACTAATTCTATTTTCTCTTTTTTGCTCTAAGACTATACTAACCCAACCTTTCAAAATGTAAAAAACAAACAAAAAACCCTGAATGTCAAATTGAGCCTTTTCTTTAAAAGCCAAGTCTTGTTACAACAATGTGTAATAGGCTAACCAGGAAGTTAATAAAACAAAAAATACAAATGAAACTGAACAGTGCCCAAGGTATCTTTTAGGAAATTTCTATTCACAGCTTAAAAACCAGAGAATCCTCCCCAAATCTAAAATCCCATTAGAAAATACATCAGACAATCAATGTAAAGTGAGTCAGTCAACTATAATGTTGCAGTCTGAGTGAATAACATTAAATCTAGTGATCAAATACTATCATACTTAGATCTATCTAGAGGGGCCATAAATAGAACAGAAAGGAAGAAGAATTATCCCAATATAACTGGAAAACAGGAGAGGATAAGGTAACAAGATTATATACTTGTGAATAATAAGATTGTTTAAGAAGCATTAACTATGTTGTAAATGACTAGTGACAAAAAGTGGAGAGCTCAGCAAGTATACAGAAATCCAAGCTCTGACAGGCCCCGTCTCCCCCAAACATACATATACACTGCACCTATGTGAATAAAAAGCCGTAAGGAAGAAGTGTGGGTACATGCCCATTGTATTAGCACAAATTTTGGGAATGACTACTACAAGATCCAAATAGGAGTATGACCATCTATAATTCACAGTCCAGTTGTTAATAAAGGACAATAGCAAGGAAACCCAAGTACGTATCATTTAAGCCAAGTGAAGCAAGAGAAATTGGAAGGAGACAATTAGCCAGTTTGTAAAATAAAAGGTTAAGACAACACCACAGAATAAATGCCAAACAGGGAATGTTTTATTCAAGGCTAAGGAGTCAGGTCACTGGAAGTAATCCTATGTGCAGTGTAGAGTTCTACCTAGACAGAAAGGTATGTTCAAAGAGATATCTAAAGAAGACAAAATATGGCCACAGCACAAGATCAAGTAAGAGACTTAAGGAGGGGTGGGAGTGGGGGGACAGAGATAGAAGATGGAAAACATGGAAGTAATCCCACCTGTGAAAGAAAGACACACAAAGGCAGTGGAACACAGACCAAGGTCATGATGATTAGTAGAGATAAAGATAAGAGAGAGATATGAGAGACATTACAAATAATCAATAGGACCTGGTGCCATCTAGAATAGAAACAGGGGCAAAAAAAAAAAAAAGGTGAAGATTCAAAGCTAAAAGAATCAAGATACCAATGACCTAAAAAGGGGAATTCTAGTAAAAGTCAAAATGAGGCAAGAAGATGATGGTGGAAGGGTATAAGGAAGCAAGCACTGAAGCAACTCCAAGCAGATGTGAAATTAAAGATCAATGGGGGGAAAAGAATATATAGATTTGGGGGATCATAGCAACAGATCAATCAATAGAAATGAGAGTTAAATCTATGTGAGTAGATATTTGATTTATTCAAAATTTACTGAGTACCTAATAAGCCACGAATACTCTGTGCTAAAAACTCAGGCCTAAAGGATGCTATCTGCAATCTCAAAGATCTTGAAGAATAATGAGGAAAAAAGGAGAAGGTGCAATGAGAGCTTCATATACTGTTTAGCACATCACTTAGTTTCACTCTAGATTTACTTCCTTATGATAGCCAACAGAGACAGAGCATCAAACTAGAGTAAAAAATATGTACAGCAAGCCCAGAAGGCCAGTAATTGAACATATAGGAATATATGCCACTTCCCTCATCAGAACCTGGAGGAATTTAAGAAAACTATGAACCCACTACCTGCTCTTATCTTGGCCTTTTAAGTTTACCTTTGTTTTATGAAGACCTGATGAAATGACCCTCAGCTAGAAAAAAAGCTGGGAGTACAGTAAAATTTAGAAATTGCTGTTAGGTTTCCTGAATTCTTCTGAAAAAATTACGTACCACTATTAATTGGAACAATAATGCAGTACAGAACCTTGGAAATGCAAAGAAATACAGCAGTACCCTGGCCATAAATGAAAACCTTATAAAATTTAGAGATAACATGCATCTCAAAAGACTCACATTACAAAACATATATACTCACACAAACATATCCTATGTGTCCCTTCTTCAGAGAGTGAAATTCCTCTATTATACACTCTCACTGCATCAGGTACCTCTATTTTGTAGCACTTAACATACCTGTATCTTTACATTTATCTGTCCAGCCCCAATTCTGTAAGAATGTAACTGAGAGGACTCTTATTTCACTCATCATTGCAAACCTAGTGATACACATGCTCAGTAACTGTTTAATAAGTGAAAAGAGAATCTGGAGAAAGAGCTCTGAAAAGATAGTAGCAGTGGGGGTGGCGCAGGGGAAGGGTTACTTTTCACTTTCTATTGCATACAATTCTGCACTTCTTAAAATAAACATGTATTTTTTGCAGTCAGAGGAAAAACAAATTTAAAACGAAAGTGTAGCTGTACCTCAGCCAAATTAAAATACTTACTAAAGAGGGTTTACATTACAAGAGTCATTCATTCATATTTCAATAGAATTCTCATTATATTTAGAATGTTTAGAAGCTGACATTTAAGAAAAATTATTTGGAAACTTTCTGCTCCAAATAAATATTAGTAAGAATTAATTATTCCAAAACATTTCTCTTCTGCATGGAAATGTCTTTTGTACTCAGAGCTGGTACAAATGCCATTCTCTGCCTGGACCACTCTCCTTATGCTCCAGCCACTAATCTTTAGCTCCCCATCATTCAGGCTTCAATGTTAGCTATCTTCCTAACCCATAACCCCATATAAATACTACGCTCATCTCCTCCACTCTATTAACCAAGTTGTAATTTCTGTTGGTTTGCTTGTTTTTTTGTCTCTCCTACTATAGTGAATGCAATCTTTAAGAAGCAGTCTTAAGTATATTCAGAGAAGTTGCTAAACATTCAAAAGTACATTTATTGAGGTAGCATTCTAGGAACTGGGACTACAGAAGTACATAAAGGAGACCAAAACCCTTTTCATCCTGTATCTTACAGTGCAGGGAGAGAGAGAGGATACAATAAAAAAAGTGACATAATACAGTTTGTGAGGTGAAAAGCACTATGGGGAAAAATGAAGCAGAGGACGGTAGATGTGGCATGCTGTGGGAGAGGTGAAATTTTCAATAGGGTGCTTGGAATTCAGAGGTAAATTCACAGCAACAGCTACTTCACTTTCTGCTTCCGTATCTAATTGTTTCACAATCCAAAATAAGAGACAAGCAAACCAATCCAAAAATCTCACCCAACACTGTTAGCCAAAACAAATCTCTGAGCACATCAGCCCATGCAAATAAATACCTATATGAGTCACAACCCACTATCATCTCAGCCAAACCTGTAGAAATGAATTACAGAATGAGGTTTCAAAAAAAACAGTTCCTCTCAACCACAAAATTCAGATTCATTAGGTTTAAAAGTAGGGTCCTATCTCCCACATTTAAACAAGAGTCCCAGGCTATATAGCAGGTTTGAGAAACAAAGCCCTTATAATCACCTACAATGGAAGAAAAATCACTTGCCTATGTACCACATCCAAGAGTGAATTTTTTGTGATTGATGGGGTAAAACTTTAAAAATATCTGACCATTGTGGTTCTAACATCAATAGTAGTCCCCAAGTATCAACAAGAGAAGACACCCCCACCCACCATTGTCAAACCAATCCTAGACCCAGGTCTACAATTACAACAAACATATAAGCCACAACCATGCTGTAGGCAGAGAAGATAAAGAAACCAAGAGCAAGTTTACCCACAAGCTCTCCTTGATTCAGAAATCCTACCCCTTATAGAAACATCTATAAGGAAGAGGTGGTACAATCACATGAGCATCAAAACTATTTTCCTTGAGAAACACTTAAATCCCAATTTCCAAAGATATCAAAAGTTCTTATAGTGAAGAGAAACAATTCAACACCACTCAGGAGCTGAAATCATGGTCCCTGACACTTTTCACAGCATAATCTTCATGCCTAGTCTCACTTTGTGCCCACACAAGCCTATACTTTTTTATCTCCCACATCCAGACTTTTGTTCCCCAGTTTTTAATCACTCTTTAAACTTCACCTGCTCTTCTAAGTCCTCTAATTAAGCAGAGCCTGATCTAGATGTATCACTCACCCCCACAGAGTCTGCAAGGTTCCCTACATTACTACCAGATGTATTCAAGTATACTTGTATAGGCCTGTAGGCACAGGAATAGACACAGAGCTGGTCAATCTTTATAGTATTCCTTTAAATTATAAAATCAAGGGCAAATACTAACTCATTAAATCATGTGTCTCTGGAGCACAAAGTATTAACTTCTATACAAAACATACATTCCAATGCTTTATGAAGATGTTCCCCAGATACTTCATGTGTACCCCATAGTTCAAGTCACCTACTTAGAAGAAAAGGGAGGAAATATGGCTCTGGTACCTTTTCAGCTCTAGGCAGCATTCACATACGGTAATTTACACTTGCAACTCCAAAGAGAGGAATGGCTAGTGAACTAAGCAGGCAGGCATGTAAGTGGGCAGAAAGATATCTAAAGGGAAAGAAAATGAAAGGCTAGCTTTGAGCTATTTCTGCAGTGCCCCCATTTCCTGGGAACACACAAACCAGAATAACTAGATCTCAAGTTATACAACCTACCAGAGAAATGCTAGGCAGATCCTAACACATCATGAAAACAAAATGGAACAAAACAAAACTTGCCTTGAAAAGCATCAGACACATTCTAAGATTATAGTTAAATCTGAAAAGTGTGAGACTTCCCAGAACTCTAGTTACTATGCTCAGAGAAAGGTGGGAAGGTGAAACCAGTTTTTTCCTATTATTTTCAGTAATAACAAAATAACATATTCAAAAATCAAAAGAAAAAATCCAGCTAAAATCTAACAATAGATCAAACCATTTCCAAGTTTCTACAAAGTACACCAGTCCATAAATTATTTACATGTTATAGGCAGAGACTGGTATACCAAAGAATTCAAGAAAAACTTGTTTACAAAATGTACTTTAACAAATAGCTTACTAAAGTGAATAACAATTATAGTAGTGCACACATAGAACTGTCTAATAAAAAATTCCTTAAGATCAGGACATAAATAAACAAAACAGTCTTAAAAAAACCCTCAAAGATCAGTAAAACCAAGAACTAGTTCTTTGAAAAGATAAACCTTTAACCAGACTCAACAAGAAAAAAGAGAGGACTCAAATAAATTAAATCAGAGATGAAAAGGGGGAAGTAACAGACACCAAAAAAATACAAAGCATTTTAAGAAAATATTACAAACAACTATATGCCAACAAATTGGACAATCTGGATGAAATGAATAAATTCCTAGAAACATACATTCTTCCAAAACTGAATCAGGGAGATCAGAGAATCTGAATAGACAGATTACAACCAGTGAAATTGAAGCAGTAATAAAAAAAAAACTCCCAACAAACAAAAGTCCTAGACCAGATGGCTTCACAGGTGAATTTTACCAAACATTCAAAAAAGAATAGATTAGGTATCCTTCTCAAACTATTACAAAAAATTCAAGAGGAGGGAAGACTCCCAAGCTCATTTTACAAGGCCAGCATTATGCTAATTCCAAACCAAATAAAGACACTACAAAGAGAACTATAGGCCAATATCCCTGATGAACACAGATGTTAAAATCCTCAACAGAATATTAGCAAACCGATCCAGCAATACATTAAAAATATCACACACCATGATAAAGTGGGATTTATTCCTGGGATGCAAGGTTGGTACAATATCTGCAAATCAATATATCTGATATACCACATAAACAAAATGAAGAATAAAAATCACATGATCATATCAATAGATGCAAAAAAAGCATTTGATAAAATCCAGCACCTATTTTAAAAAAAACGCTCAGAAAAGTGTAAATAGAGGAAATATACATCAATGTAGTAAAGGTCATATATGACAAACCCTCAGCCAATATCATACTCACTGGTCAAAAACTAAAGCATTTCCCTTAAGATCGAAAACAGAACAGAAATTCCCAGTTTCATGACTCTTATTCAACATAATACTAGAAGTCCTAGACACAGCAAACAGACAAGAAGAAAAAAGCATCCAAATTGGAAAGGAAGAAGTAAACTGTCATTATTTGCAGATGACATGATATTGTATATAGAGAACCCTAAAGATTCCACCAAAAAACAACCAGAACTGATAAATGAACTCAGTGAAGTAGCAGGATACAAAATAAATATCCAGAAAGCAGCTGCATTTCTATACACCAATAATGAAAAATAAGGAAGGGAATCCAAGAAAACAATCCCATTTACAATTGTATAAAAAAACAAACAAACAAAAAAAACCCCTAGCCATAGATAAATTTAACCAAGAATGTAAAAGACCTGTACTTGGAAAATTATAAGACACTGAATAAAGAAATTTAAAAAAATACAAATGAGTAGAAGCATATACCATGTTCATGAAGAGGAAGAATGAGCATCATTAAAATGTCTATACTACCCAAAGCAATCTTTAGGTTCCACACAATTCCTATCAAAATATCAACAGGCATATTTCACAGAACTAGAACAAATACTCCAAAAATTTATATGAAGCCACAAAAGACCCAAATAGCCACAGCAGTCTTGAGAAACAACAAAACTGAAGAAACCACACTACCTGATGTCAAACTATACTAGAAGGCCACAATAATCAAAACAGCATGGTACTGGCATAAAAGCAGACATACACATCAATAGAACAGAGTAAAGAGCCCAAAAATTCACCAATGACTTGATGGTCAGTTAATATTTGACAAAGGAGGCAATAGCATACCTAGGGATAAAGACAGTCAACTCAGTACATGGTGTTGGAAAATTGGACAGATAATGCAAAAAAAAATGAAATCAGACCATCTTCTTACACCATACACAAGAATAAACTCAAAATAGATTAAAATTTTAAATGTTAGATTCAAAACCATAAAAATCCTAGAAGAAAACATAGGTAGTAAAATCTCAAACATTTCTCATAGCAATATTTTTTCTATTCTATCTCCTCAGGCAAGGGAAACAAAAGAAAAAAATCAATAAATGGAACTACATCACGCTAAAAAGTTTTTGCACAGCAAAGGAAACCATCAACAAAATGGAAAGACAACCACTGAATGGGAGAATATACTCACCAATGATACATCTGATAAGGGGTTGATATCCAAATATGACACCAAAAAACAAAAAATGGGCAAAGGACCTGAATAGACACTTTTTCAAAGAAATCAGATGTCTATCATCAATAAATCAGCAAACAACAAATGCTGGCGAGGATGTGGAGAAGAGGGAACCCTGGTGTACTGCTGGTGGGAATGCAGACTGCTGCAGCCATTGTGGAAAACAGTGTGGGATTTTCTCAAAAAATTAAAAATGGAACTGCCTTATGACCCTGCGATTCTACTTCTGGGAATACATATGAAGAAGCCCAAAACACTAATTTGAAAGAATATAGGCACCTCTATGTTCACTGCAGCATTATTTACAATAGCCAAGATTTGGAAGGAGCCCAAATGCCCATCAGTAGATGAGTGGATAAAAAAGCTATGGTACATTTACACAATAGATTACTTGGTCATAAAAAAAGAAAATCTTACCTTTTACAACAGCATGGATGAACCTGCACAGTATTATGCTAAGTGAAACAAGCCAATCAGAGAAAGAGAAATACCATATTATTTCATTTATATGTGGAATCTAATGAACAAAGTCAACTAATAAACAAAATAGAAGCAGACTCACAGATACAAAGAACAGACCGACAAGAGTCAGAGAAGAGGGTCTTCATGCGGATGAGTGAAAAGGTATGGTGTTAAGGAAAAAAACAAAAACATTTGTAGACAACAGTATGGTGATTACCAGAAGGAAAGCTGGTTGGGGTAGTTAGGAGAGGGTAAGGAAGGTAAGTAGTGATGGAAGGAGACTTGACCTGGGGTGGAGAACACACGATACAATATTATGTTTTAAAGAATAAGCCTGACCTGTGGTGGCGCCGTGGATAAAGAGTCGACCTGGAACGCTGAGGTCACCAGTTCAAAACCCTGGGCTTGCCTAGTCAAGGCACATATGGGAGTTGATGCTTCCTGCTCCTCCCCCACTTCTCTCTCTCTCCTCTCTAAAATGAATAAATTAAAAAAAAATTTATTTAAAATAAAAGAATTGTACACCTGAAACCTATATAATTTTATTAACTAATGTCACCCCAATAAATTCAACAAAAAATAAATAATAAATTCCTTCTTCTAAAATCCTATCACAACCAAGTTAGGAACACAGTGAAAGCAGAAAGAAAAGTCACCGAAACCACCTCTCTACCAGAATGGGGCCAAAAATCTTCCCACCAGCTGACAAAGGCAAAACTATATCAAAACCAAAGAGCCCAAAACTAACTAATTATTCATGAAAAATCTAATTAACTCTGTAATTACCCATTTTTTCATAGTTGTAAAATGATACAGACTGGTAGAATATGAAAGTAACCTGTGAGATTGGGAAATTGGTTGGTCCTAACAACAACTCAGTTTTTAGCAGTTCTTCAAAAAGAATTTTCTGTCTTAACTCTCCAACTAGTAAACAGACCTCTCAGATTCAGAGTTTTAGACAATGGCAATGAACACAATAATCTAAAATTAAAATTTTCAATAACAACATTAACTTTGAAAGTGGAACACAAAGGTGTAAAGAGACATGAATAGGCTTTCTGGGATCACGCATCACATTCCTTGATGGGAAAGTACCCCATCTCTGTGTAGCCTTCTTGAGTCCAGATACTCTTTTCTCTATAATATTCAGGCTGGTGGAGATAAGAATCATCCCTTAGGCTGCTTCTGTCCCTCATAAAAGGAAATCTCCTGTGTCTTTGACCTTGTGAGTACACTAGCAAACCCTTAATATATAAGATGCCTGTAACATTTGAAGAATACTATTTGGCTTCTTTGTGCTAGGTATGGAGAGAAAGGTAGAAAGGGAAAGAGGGAATGAGGGACAGTAAGAAGGAAGGAGGGGGAGAGAGGGAGAGAGGGAGAGAGAAATTCTAGAAGAGAACATGGAAAACGGGGATAAACTAGGAGAATAAAGACAAGGTATATCCTAAAGCAGTGGTCCCCAACCCCGGGGCCACGGACAGGTACGGGTCCATGGGCCATTTGACACCAATACGCAGAGAAAGAATAAATAACTTATATTATTTCTGTTTTATTTATATTTAAATCTGAACGATGTTTTATTTTTAAAAAATGACCAGATTCCCTGTTACATTCGTCTAAGACTCACTCTTGATGCTTGTCTCGGTCACGTGATACATTTATCCATCCTACCCTAAAGGCCAATCCGAGAAAATATTTTCTGACATTAAACCAGTCTGTGGCCCAAAAAAGGTTGGGGACCACTGTCCTAAAGTGTACTCAAGGCAGCTCTCTGAAATTCACCCAAACTTGTGGCTTACTGCCTAAACCAACATATACATCTGGTAATAATAAACACTGATAAGTTATAAACAAAAAGGGCTTTCTTAATTCAAAGACTCTACAAACCTCATAACATTAAAATTTACATAAAACACAATCAAACAATTTGTGTGAAAACAGAATTTTCAATTTAAGTTACTAAGAAATGAAAACTGGTATTTTACTGCCTAATCTTCAAAAGACTAAGAAGCCAGTATCCTTGATTTGACCAAGTTACAAATTTGTTTTCAGTGGAGAGAAAAAACATATTGCCCCTGTGTAACACAAAGGACAAAAAATATCATCACTGCAAATCATAATGTTTGGGTTCATGATGAAAATAGGAAAGAGAGGCTGCCCAGGTATAATTATGGTTATAGTCTAATGTGCCTTTAGGTTCAGCCAAGAATTAAAAACCAGTGAAGACGGTGAGCAAAGAACTTACTGCCTCTACCTTGCAACAGAAGGCAACTTGTAGTAAATACTCCCAGCACCATGTTACATAACAAACAGTAAACAACAATCTGATTCAAACCTCATTAGTGACAACATTCTGCCACTGTCTCCCACTGAAATTAATAGCTGACTTTGCCAGAGGGAAAAGAAATGCAGCACACATCAATCTACCCATTTCTGTGGCGCCTACCATAGTGAACCAGACATGTAGATAATACCACCAAGCCTACACAGATTCTACAAAAATATTTTATTCTTTTTTTTTCCAGTTCCCTGCTCTCTTCTACCTTTTAACTAGATCATATCATGGATGCAGTTAAAATTTAAGAGGAAAGTCAGTTGAGTAGTTTCAACTAACTTTTACTGCCTATTTCGGCTATGATTTGAAATAAATAGAAGCATAAATGATGAATGGATTTTTGTCACAAAGATAAATGAGTCTAGTTTATGCCATAACAGCAGTTGTGTGAAAAGGAAGGACACATTGAGGGAGCAGCAATGCAGAGGGAGGAAAAGGAGGATGTTATGCAATCACAAACAAAAATTAAATAAAAAAATTGAAACAAAATATGTACCACTTTTATGATGGTTATATTAACAAAACTTGTCTCTTATGAGTTGTTTTGTATTCTTGTAATCTCCTGGTTCATCTTAGAGGAAAAAGAGTTAACAAAAGAGGAAAGAAAGGAAAAGGGAGGGAGGGAGGGAGGAAGATAATTTGTTCAGATCTAAAAATAATTCCTTACTTAATATGGAACCCACTAATTTCATAACATTATTGGGACCAATAGAGTATTGTTTTTTCCAAACAGATACTAGCACTGGTATCTAGCAGAAATTTTATACTACATTACTTGGATGTTTCTGTATCCACTCGGACTAAGGTTTTCAACCTTTTGGCTTTCAAATTAACATTAAAAACTAATTCACTCTGGGCAATTTGGGTACTCCAAGGAAATTCAAGTACTCTATTTTTTTTTAATAGAATTTTAAAAAAATTTTTCAAAAACAGCGATTCAAGTACCCTTTCCTCTCAACTGCATAAGGCTAAGCCACAACCTCCACCTATCCAGTCTTTGCTAGATAAGAACACTTTCGGTAGCACTAGGCAACAGGCACGATGTGACAAACCTAACCAGCCTTGAAAACATTTTCCATAGAAATATAGGGTAAACAAGATATAGTTAGTACCACACCCATTTCAACGCACAAGCGGCAAGAACTGCTTTTTCCCCCTTCTCTAGACCTCCAGCTGGTCAGGAAACAATGTCTCTACAATCAAGAAAGATAAGAGATCTGACCCAGGGTGTTCAGGCATTCCTCACCTCCGGGCTGGCCTACAGCTCCACTCCAATGCCATCAAAACTAGAATTGGAACATTTTGTGAGGAAGCGGGCAAACGTCCAAATACCCGACTGTCCTCGTCCCAGTTCTTTTTGCAACCAAAATCTGTTTTGGCTACTGAGCATGCTCCAGCTTAAGACGGGCGCCACATGGGAGTTTTCAAAGCTTAGGCTCCAAACTCCACGTAATAACAAAAGCTGCAAGGAGAAGAGAACGAAAGGGGGGCTGGTGGGTCGGTGGGTGGGGGGCGACCGAAATATGGATCTCGAGTATTGATAGTGAAGTGAAGGATCCAGGCAGGGACTGAATACGACGAAGACAAACACACTGCTTGGCATCCTGCTAGCAGCTGTGCAGAAGTTTCACACGAAGCAGAAGAAATCTCTGCAGCGGAGAAAACTGGCACGGCAAGTGGCAGAAACCCGGTCTAACACCCAGCCGAGTGCAGAAGCAGGTCACAACTGCCCAGAGTGTAATTCCCACCGATAAGCGTGGATCCTTATCTTTGAAACACAAAGGGACGGCGGCACGGATTCATCAAGCCATTGGACAGCTTTGCAGGGTGGCTGACCAGGCAATCGACCAGGGGTGTGTATTGAGGGTGGTGCTTAATGAGGAGGAATACACCGACCCTCTAAACAGAAGCGGGGCCAGAGGCCCCCTCGAGGGCGTCCCGAATGCCTCCCTCGACAGACCCGGCGGTAACGGCGGCGCAGGGACAAGGACCAGCCTCGGCCCCGCCTCAAGACGCCACCGGCCGCAGGAGAGGCCTCTGCGGCCGGACGGCCGCCCGCCTGGACCCCAGCAGGCCCAGACTCGGCCTACCTCCCGCGTCGCAGGCCCGGGTGGTTTCCGCTTCGTCCGCGGCCGAACGCCCCCGCCTCGGCCCAAGTCCAGCCTCTAGGTCTGGAGGGTGAGCCTGCAGACCCCGCTCCCGCTCGCTCGCCGGCCCGCCCCGGGGCCCCACACTCACTCTCCGGCCGGCTGGACTCACTCTCCCGGCGCCTTCGCTGTGCTTCCCCTCAGTGCAACTTTATTAGCAGCTCCGCTGCGGGACACGCGCACGGCGCCCGCTCGCCCAGGACCCGGATGAGGGAGGGAAAGAGCGCAGGACTCCCCCGCTGGGGTCGGCGCATGCGCGCCAGCCTCGAATGACCGCAGCGGGGCGGTGGGCAGGGCCGCCTTGCCCCGCTACGGGGAGGAAGCTCCGCGCTCTGCTCCGCGCAGGCAAATCTTGGTTTCGGATCAGCCTGAGGCTTCTTGCCTCTGGGGCCAGGCCCGGGACTGAGAGTCGGCCAGCTCCTACCACCACGTTAGCCACTGACCAAATCAACCTATTTTACAAGAAAATAAAATAATTGTCCTCGACATGAACAACTGGAGCTTTTCTCAGCGATATGTAAAATGCAAATAAAGATGTCATCAGATACAACTTTGCTACTTTTATTGACTTGTAATATAAATCTGAGTAATATGTCTTTCTGTGAAAAAATAGCTTCAAAACCAGCTTCTGAGTGTCTTCTTAAAGCTTTTTTTTTTTTTTAATTTTTATTTATTCATTTTAGAGAGGAGAGAGAGAGAGACAGAGAGAGAGGAGAGAGAGACAGGGGGGAGGAGCTGGAAGCATCAACTCCCATATGTGCCTTGACCAGGCAAGCCCAGGGTTTCGAACCGGCCCAGGGTTTCATTTCCAGGTCGACGCTTTATCCACTGCGCCACCACAGGTCAGGCCATTCTTAAAGCTTCTTAACCCCCTCCTACATGGAAATCTTGGAGCCTCTCCTATCCCCCGCCCTAGCAGGCACATGGAAATGTAGCGAATGCCCACCTAGGAGTCCCTCCGAAGTACTTGGAGACCAACCTCCGTAGCTCAATACACAACCGCTCCACCTCCTGGGGGCAGGAGCGATCCTGTGGGGACCCAGCCCTTAGACAGGTGGGGCCACCGAAGTGCAAAGCCATCCATAGGCTGATAGCACTCCATTCCTTCACCTGGGGCAAGGGTCAAGTATCTTCGTAGTAACTGGGATTCTTCTCGATGCTTTCCCCCTTCAATTTCCCAAAACTGTCAGCACGTCCCAGAGTATGATAGAGTAGTACCACCTAGGGGACCCAATTTGGAGAGTACTAGTGAAGAAAAACTTTTAAATAATTGTTTTTATTTTTAAAGTTCAATATCAATTTTCCAATATTCCACTATAGGGTTTTTTTTTATCTAAGTTTTTTAAAAGTTTGAGTCATTTTTTAATCCTCCTGTACCTGAATCTAAATCCATCACCAAATCCCCTGAAATCTACCTTCAAAATATATCCCTAATCTGACCATTTGTCTTCATTCTATCGCCACCTTCACTGCCTGAGCCAGCCAGGGTCATCTCACCTGGCACACAAAGTGGACAGCTGCTACTTTGCTCCAGGCTCCTTCAGGAAATGTTGCAAAAGTCTGCATTAGGGGGTGCGGGGAGGCATATGAAATGTGGACAGAGGTCTGGTGAGGCAGTGCGTGGGCCAGGGTGGGAAACCAGAGGAAGCCTGCTCTGATCAAAGGGGGCAGCTGCTTTCCCACTCCAATCAAACTGTCACCACGGGGAAAATCAGGAATAAGGACCTAGTGTTGGCAAATCTTATGATTTTTTCAAAGACAGCCAGAAAATCTGGATTTTAATGCAAAAAATCTCAGTTTTGTATGTTTAGTAACTCCTTTTTGTTCTTTCTTTTTTACCCCGTTTCTTAGATATTCAGGAGGACAACCCTTTACAAGCCAAACAAAACAAATCCATGGTCCCTATTTAGCCTGCTGGCCATCAGTTTGCAATCTCAGGCCTGCATCTTAAACCTCTTTACTACATCATAAACTTTGTGAAAGTAAAGTCTGTGTACTTTAACTCTTTGTCACACTTGCTGATTATTTGTTGTTAATTCAGAATTTTCCAATCCTTGGAAGGCACATATTTCTGGGGCCTGCATGGGTTTACAACTCCCAGAAGTGCCTATAACTCTGCCTTGGAGGATGCTTTTTTTTTTTTTTTTTTCAAAACTGATGTTTGTAGAGTGCTTTGTTGAGCATTTTAATACATAACAATTCGGTTTAAATGTTTTGTACACTACAGCCACTTCCTACTTCAAACAGATAGTAAAATCCTTCCCAAAACAAACTGTTTGCTGTTTTGCAGTCCCTGCACATATGTAAGGAACAATCTGTGATTACAGAATTTCTTTTAACAACCACATTTATAATATCAAAGCCAACAGTTTTGCTTCCAGAACTGTGTGTCCACATATTGATCAAATCAACCAGAGACTCCAACCTCTCCAAGTGGCTATGTGGGCTCAGCTTAGGTCTTAAATTGGAAAAGATATAACCTAGAAGGGAGGGCTGGAAACCTTAGCAGCACAGCAGCTGCCCCTCCAAAGGGACCGAGGAATTATCCAGACCTCTCAGGGTATAGAACATCAGACAGATCACCAAATATCTATATAGAAAAAAGATGTCAAACAGCAAATGAAAAGGGCTGCCAAAACCAGAAGAATAGAGTAAGAAGTCCCCGTTTGGGGGTAATCAAATGGAATCTAAAAACTAATGTAGAATGGGATGATCTGAACAGATAGATAATCAGTAGGGCATCAAAACAGACAAACCGCTTTTCAGTTTAGCATTCACCTGATCAAGATCAGATAAAACATAGACACTCAATTTTACTTTACCTGTAGAGAACCCTATATCTGGATAATTTAGGCCCCATACTTCCCATCCAGGGGTGCCTGTGCACATATCTGATCATGCTTGAAGATATTATTGGTGTTAAACCTAGGAGGGGGTGATAATGGCATCTACTAAGTAGAGGCCAGGGATGCTGCTAACATCCTACAATACACAGGACAGCCTCATTCCACTGAGAATTATCCAGTCCCAAATGTCCATAGTACTGAGACTGATAAATCCTGATTTAAGCCTGAAATAGTTTTTCTTTAATTGGCTTGATATTTGGGGGTGGGGTGGGGGTGGGGAATGGGCCTTTTAAAAAACTTTCCAGTAATCGCTTTAATTATTCACTTGGTGGAAGAACCAGCCTAAATGTCTAATCCATGACCTACTCCCATCTTGAATTTTCCAGATCCAAAAAGGAATTTCAGGAAACATGAGGCATGAAGAACTGAAATAATTAACTCAGTCTTTCCATATTTAAAATTTTTATTTTTAAATATAGAGTAATAGAGACAAATTGATTTTGGTTTCAATATCCTTTAAAAATAACTTTTTTTTTTAATTCAGTGAGAGGAGAGGAGGTAAAGACAGCATGTGCCCTGACCAGGATCCATAGGCAAGCGCACTAGGGGGTGATGCTTTGCCCATCTGGAGCATTGTTCCATTGCTCAGCAACCATGCTTTTCTTAGCACCTGAGGTGGAGTTCATGGAGGATCCTCAGTGCCTGGGGCCAACTTGCTCCAATTGAGCCATGGCTGCAGGAGGGAGAGAGAAAGAGAGAGAGAGAGAGAAGCGAGAAGGGGAGGGGTGGAGAAGCAGATGGGTGCTTCTCCTGTGTGCCCTAACCGGGAATCAAATCTGGGACATCCACATGCCAGGGCCAATGCTCTACCACTGAGCAAACCAGCTAGGACCAAAAAATATCTTGATTCTACCCTTCGCTGAAGCTCAGAAGATTCCCCCTAAATAGCCAGTGCACACCAGGTAGAACAGGATGAAAGTGATCATGTTTGGAGGAGTCACCCAGTATGGAAGGATCAGTGAATGAATGATATCAGTGAGACTCTTAAACGGTTCTGGTAGCCACCTCAAAGACTTCCTCAGACAGTCATGGTAAGTGGACACCAGAGCAAGAAATATCTTAAGTTTGTGTCCTGGACAGACAGTGTCCTGGAAACAATAAAGGCTGCCTTTCTAAGTTCTGAAAATTCTGTACATTCTTCAACTGCCCCACCCCCAATCCTTAATATCGAAAAACAAAACAAAACAGTGCAAGAGCCAGAGCTAAACTGGAAAACATTGAAGAAGAGTGAGTGCCCCAAGAAATGATGTGAAAAGACATAACCCATGATCCCATCTGAGAGGGAAAAAAACATGTTGCAATTTTTCAACAGAACCTCATGTTACTTTTTAACAGAAGGAGCCAAGTTCCTGCACCAGCCAGAGAATACACTAAAGTGATTATATCCAGTATTTGAAAGGGGTTTTTTTCCCAGTAAAGTTTGAGTGTTCTGATGTGGAATGTTTCCTTAATAATCTGCATACACTTATTTTCACAATTCAGAAGTTGAGAATCTTACTGGATTGAAACAAGAAAGTAAAAGAATGACACCTGCCTCCACTGGAAGTACTGGAATCTTGCGGCCACAGAAGTCTGAAGCTTCAGGGATGGATACCAGAGACTCCATGAGCCTCTGGAACAAATATACACATTTTTTGTGTATATACTTACATACCTACGTGCAAGTTTCCTGCATAAAAAGTCCATAGCTTTCATCAGATTCTCAAAGGGCTTCCTGACCTCCAAATGTTTGCAGATGCTTAAAGCAGTGGTTACTTTATGTGTGGTGTAAATTTAATGTGTCCATTTTAAGTTATCTTCTCTTTTTCAGAGCAATATAATTGGGAGAGTCCTCTCTAGGGAAGGCTGCTTGGTGGCGAGGGTAGGAACCCAGCTTGACTGTCTCCAGCCATCTGCTACATTAAAGAGGGCCTCCTATGGCTGGAATCCAAAACACAAAATTAAAAGGGATGCTTGCACCCAGAGTCATAAAACAAAGAGGCTTTCTAAAGCAGGGCTTGGAGTGAACGCTCATTTCTCCCTGACTTAGGCAGCATCTGTTCTTCCTGATGGCAAACACTCTCTAAGTTAACTCAACTGACCTCCATGGTTCTACACTCTCAGTTTTCATCCTCAGAGACATAGCCTTGGAAGAACCAAACCGCATGTGCACTCCCCCACGAATTCAGAGCAGCAGGTGAAAACCTGGGAGAGGCGAAGGAGACAAAAACTTCACGTTCTCTAGGATGCGTTTCAACCATGTAAATTGAGATGAGAGAAGTCTGAAGCCAGACTTCCTGGTTTGAACAGAGACTGTCTCACTCACTACCTGTGGGAACTTGCACAAGCTTCTAACCAATCTGTGCCTCAGTCTCCTCAGCTGTGAAATGGGGGTAACAACAGTATCCACTGATTAGAATTATGATAAGGATTAAATAAATACAGACTTGTTAGGTGCTCAGAACAGTGCTTGGCACATAGTTCCATACAAATGTTTGTTTTAAAACATATTTTCACCGATATGCCAGCAACTTCTAAAATATTTTTCACAAATTCACTTGTTACATAAAATGTGTATTCATTATACCTCAGAGTAGACTCTCTTCTCCTCTTACTTTAATAGGTGATCTCATTCACTCTCAGGCCTCTGGTACAATCTACCACAGATTATTCCCCCATTTCTGTTTCCATCTTGGACTTTACTAATGAACTTCAAGCCCTTAAACTACCTGCTTAATGTCTCTACTGGACTTCAGATTTTTTTCTTTTGTCTGCCTGCCATACTCTTTAAAACTCTTTCTTCTGCTCCCTTTGTGGTGCCATTGCCTTCCTATATTAACCACAGCACCAGATATTCCACCTCAGAAATGGGCACATGACCATTATAATTTTCAATTAGCCAGGCCACTGTGATTGGTTTGTAGACAGGCATATGACCCAAGCAAAGTGATACATATCATCCCTTAAATTGATGTATGGATGTTGAAAGAAAGGAGTCCTCCCTCTCGTCATTGCTAAGATAAGCGTGACTCTGAGGCTTCCAGAGACCACCTGCCAGCCTGTAGAGGGAGTTTGGTTGGACATGAAGCCAAAAGAGAGAAGTAGAGCTGATCTACAGAGAAGCCCTCAACTCGGCTGTGCCTGAAGTGTCCAAGATACTCTTTTGTTCCCAGTTACATTAGCTTCTGCTTCTGTCTAAGCTCGTTTTGTTTCTATCACTTATAATAGCTGCACTTAGCAGTCTCACTGGATTTATCAGATCCAAATCTGAACTCCTGATATTTGTCATTCTTTTTTCCCAACCTGGTCCTGCTCCAATCTTCACCGTGACAATAAACGGCAGCTCCATCATCATACAGGAGCTCATGCCTGGCAGCTGTCTGTGGTATATTGGATTATTGTCCTAAACCTTCACTCCTTCCCTGTAGTGGAATTAGTTATACCCTTTGCCACATGACTTTGCAGTATCTTTTCCTAGAGAAGGTGGCATGTACTTCTTGCCCCTTTGATGTTGATTTTGGCCATGTTGACTTTAGCCAGTGGACATTACATGAATGTAACTTTAGATGTGCTTGATGGTTGGTTTGTCTGTTGTACTTTTACCATCTACCATTAGAAGAATGGACCCCAGGTAGCCATTGGTCCAGAGATGATAAAAATAAACATATAGCAGAGCTGATCCTGACCCACAGTCTGGAGCCTCACTCAACAGACCTGCAGCCTGAAATTCAGCTCCCAGGCTGATTCACAGACCCCTAATTGGGAAAAAATAACATTTACTGTGGTTCACCACTGAGATTCTGGGGTTGGTTCTTACACAGCAATAGCCAACTTAAATAGTCTTACCTTATCCCTATCTCTTGCTATCATTTATTTATTCACATATAAATTCTTTCAATAATGTGACAGATAGCTACTAAATGCCTATTATGTATAAGCATGTTTTGAGTACCAGGGAAAATATATTAAACAAAACAGACCAAAACTCCCAGCTCTCATACAATATATAGACAATTTTTTAAAATAGGAAAACAAGTAAAATGTAGTATGATATATGGCAATAAGTACTTGGTGGAAAAATAAAACCGTGAATGGGAGATGGGAGAGACAGTATGGAAATGATGGAGCAGGCAGCGTGAAATTGGGTTGCCCTTTCACTTCCAATCCATCCTCAATTCTTATGAGGTCTACCTTCAAACCAAATTTTAAATCACTCCACTCTCTCCATGCCTACTATCCACTGATAGCCGGCTCCAAGTCTTGGTCCAGGTCACTATCTTTGTTCACCTGTACTATCAGAAGATAGTACTTCTACTCAGCCCTGTTCTGATCCCTGGTTTACCTGACAGCTAATTGCATGTGGAGTAAAGAGGAACAAGTATATGGTGACAGAAAATGATTTGATTTTGGGCGATGAGTACACAACACAATCAACAGTTCAAATGCGAAAGAGATGTTCACCTGAAACCTATGTACTCTGTTGATCAGTGTCACCCCATCAAATTTAATTTTTAAATTAAAAAAAAAAATAAGATTATGGTTCCTCTCAAATTAAACCTTTTCAAGATCTTCCCATGTGGTAAAGTCCAACTCTCTATCATGGCCCTGCCCTGAGTGACAGGATCCCTGCCATTGCCTACATTCTCTCATGTGCCTTGCCCACATGGGTCTTCTTTCTGTTCCTCACATGCCACAGGCTCTTCCCCAGCTTAGGGCTTTGCGTGTGTGGTTCCCCTTGCTTGTTCTTGGTCTCCACCTTGGTCACTTCGAAATGCTTTGCTTACCACTTCTCACCTATCTCTCTCCTCGCCAACCTTGGGTCTCAGCTTATCACTTTCTTACAAAAGCCTTCCCTGGCCACTTCTGCTCCACCTGCCTCTCCACCCCATTTGAATTAGGTCCCCCATTATACAATTCCAAAGCACCCAGCTCTTCCCCTGTTGCGACTCGCTTCTCACAATATCATGACTTGATCAAAGTCTGTATTCCCCACTGGAATTAAATTCCTTGTCACAACTGAATCTTCAACACTTAGATTAGGGTCTGAAGTTCTGGTGGCCCCAGTAAAAATTCATGGAATTTTCTGCTTCAATTTTGTTTTCACATTTGCTCCTAGTAAAGTCACTTTGTTTCTATTTAATTTTTAAAAATTTCCTAATTAAATTCTGATATGTAATTGGGTGTTACTCTCTCTACCTCCCATGCAGAAACTCAGCCCTGAGGGTTAGCTTTCATTCACTCACTTGCTCATTCAACTTAAATAGTTTTGTAGTACCTACTGTGTGCCTGGCACTGTGCCAAGTACTAGTAATACAGAAGCATGTGTGCCCTGGCTGGTTTGCTCAGCAGCAGAGCATCAGCCTGGTGTGATGATGTCCCAGGTTTGATTCCCAGTCAGGGCACACAGGAGAAGATACCATTTGCTTCTCTACCCCTCCCCCACCTCTCCTTCTTCTCCTCCTGCAGCCGTGGCTCAATTGGTTTGAGCAAAGTTGGCCTCAGGCACCGAGGATGGCCTCATGGCCTCTGCCTTAGGTGCTAAAAAAATTGGTCCCTTCCTGAGCAACGGAGCAAGGACCCCAGATGGGCAGAGCATCGCCCCCTAGTGGGCTTGCTGGGTGGATCCCAGTAGGGGTGCATGTGGGAGTCTCTCTGCCTCCCCTCCTCTCAAAAAAAATGTATAAACATTTCTTCTTTATAAGTTGTAATTAAAAGAATTATCTCAGAAAAAAAAAGCAAAGGCAAGTGGTCTTTGCTCTGCTCTGGGGAAGCTCACATTCTCCCGGGGGATGTTTGCTTGTCTTCTGTCTTCAAGATTCTTGGCCACTTAAACATGGAAGAATCAGAGATTTGAGTATCAAATCTGTCACTTCTTTTTCTTTTTATTCATTTTTTTTTAGAGAGGAGAGAGAGAGGGAGAGAGAGAGATAGAGAGGAAGAGAGAGGAGAGAGAAGGGGGGAGGAGCTGGAAGCATCAACTCCCATATGTGCCCTGACCAGGCAAGCCCAGGGCTTCGAACCAGCGACCTCAGTGTTTCCAGGTCGACGCTTTATCCACTGCGCCACCACAGGTCAGGCAAATCTGTCACTTCAAAACTCTAAGCCCAGGTATTCACAGTGGAGGAGACTCTTGGTCCCTTTAAGAAGCCCCTTGTTTTTTGAAAAGCTCCCACATATAATAGGCCATTCAGTCATGAAAATGTAAAACAAAGATCCTTTTCTGAAATGAAATTTTTAGATCTATAGGGTTAAACCATGCAGTACAATCATTTGAAAGGTTGTTACAGGCAGGGCTGCATTATTCTGGACTACAGTTCCTGCAATGTTTCATTGCTAAGCATAATTTTTTTAAAAATACCTTCATAGTCTTTACAAAAATATTGCATCTTTATTGGAAAAATTCAAATTATAGAGAAAAGGCAAAAAAGAGTAAAAATTAGTTAAAATCACACACAGAGAAATAACCAGTAAGTTGATGTAACATCTGGCCAGACATCCATGTATAATAGCTAATACTGATCAAACAGGTGCATTATGCTAAATATAGAGCAATGTGCTTCATATAGTTTATTAAACAACACAGTAAACTTACAATGTAGTTATTATTACAAATATCGTCATCCTCCTTTTTCTAAATGAAAAAATTAAGGCACAAATCATTAAGAAATTAGATGTTGGCCCTGGCCGATTGGCTCAGTGGTAGAGCGTCGGCCTGGCGTGCAGGAGTCCCGGGTTCGATTCCCGGCCAGGGCACACAGGAGAAGCACCCATCTGCTTCTCCACCCCGCCCCCTCTCCTTCCTCTCTGTCTCTCTCTTCCCCTCCAGCAGCCAAGACTCCATTGGAGCAAAGTTGGCCCAGGCGCTGGGGATGGCTCTGTGGCCTCTGCCTCGGGCGCTAGAATGGCTCTGGTTGCAACAGAGCGACGCCCCAGACGGACAGAGCATCGCCCCCTGGTGGGCGTGCCAGGTGGATCCCCGTCGGGCGCAAGCGGGAGTCTGTCTGACTGCCTCCCCGTTTCCAACTTCAGGAAAAAAAACAAACAAACTCTTCAAGGCAGAGTTAGAAACATTTCTGGGAGTTTTAAGCCAAAGTAGGTTATAGAAATATGCACATTCACAACATCGGGAGGCAGTCAGACAGACTCCCGTATGCGCCCGATGGGGATCCACCCGGCACGCCCACCAGGGGGCGTCGCTCTGTCGGCCAGGGCTGCCTTGGAGAGTTTTGGTGTTGTTTTGTTTGTTTTTTTAAAATGCTTTGCTGATGATTGAAAAATGTAATAGAATTTGGTCGAAATATTTTGTGCCACTAGGCCTCATTCCTCTGTGCATTCTGAGAAATCTTATATTCACTGCTTCCCACAAACCAGTCCCTTCCAACTTCTCTCATCATCCCCCTCTCCTGCCCTCCTTTCTCCTGTCACTAAACTGGTCTCTTTGCTTTCCCCACCACTCCCAACTTGCCATCATATTCCCATCAACACACCTTTGCTTTCACGGTAACTTCTGAAGGGACTGTCCTCTCTTGCAGCCTGTCCTATCTTTCTTTCCCAGGCCAACTTCAATTCCTCTTTCACGAGGCCTGCCTGGCTTCTGAGGAGCAGTCCTGGATGCCAGCATTATGGAAGCTGTCTAAGAAGGAAAAGAGAGATGCAACATAGAGATGGAGAGAGGGGAAGAATTTCACAGCCATTTTAGAGATAAAGAAATGAAGACTAAGAGAAGCCAAGTCAATCCCTGAGTTTATACAGATCGTCAGTAATAATACTAGAATTTCAATCCAGATGTGTCTGACACCCAAACTCCTGCTCTAACTACTACACATCATGCCTGCTGTCCTGTCTCAGTCTCTCTGAGACATTCTCACCTTTTGCACTCCAACAACATGGCTCTGGCGAATTCCATGATAATAGTCAGGGAACCAAAATACTCTGTGAACTGAACTGGAAAAAAACAATAGGTTACTAAGTAAAAGAATGAATGAATGCATGGATAAATAAATGTGTCAATGGACACCACAGCATTCTTTAAACTGAATGTGTGGTGTTTGGTAATGGTGAAGTCACACAGAGCAAGTAGGTCATAAAACTTTGTATTTATTCTAACAGTCAGGTAAGGGCCCTGAGCAAGCTCAGAAGGCCCTGACTGAATGGAGGTACTGTTCCAACATGTTTATCTTGAAGTGTAGTGAAACCTATTAATTCTATTTGTATAATGACTAATGCCTCTGTGGATATATCATTTACAATATGGTGGCATTACTAATGTGCCACATTAAAGGTGATTTGAACTGATGAATCAAATCAGTTAAGCTCCTCTAAGTCAACTCTGGCTGCCCAAGTTATGCAGTATAATGTTTCCATTGCAGAGAAGAGCCGCGCTAAGCAGTGCAGAGGTGTTGATCTCATCTATGTGGCTTCCCCAAACCTGTTTTCATAAGAGCACTATCGCACTCTGTACTGAAAACCAGAGTTCAAATGCTTTAAAAATGAGGTTAGAAGTCAACAAAGTTTCCTGCCCTGTATGTGTCACGGATGGAGCAGTTTGAGCCTCCTGCCAGGTCATTCTGTCAACAATGAGACATCTGAATGCCGGTGTGGTCCTGGAATAATGTCTCTGAGATCGGAGCAAAACCCGTCTGAGGACTTCTTCCTCAGGACTACAGGAAAGAAATCTATTTGTCAAATATGCTAACTATTTATTTTACTTGCTTATGATTGCTGGATGAGTTTCTATTACATGCATTACAATGAAAAGAAAATTGTCCCATACATTCCTCTATTTATTCATGAAAAATTAGGATATTCAGAGATAAAGCTATCAGTGGAAAAGAACACCCACTTCTCTCCTTGAACGTTCCTCCCTCCCCCTTCCTTCATTCAGTTCCTTGTTCCCCTCCCTGGCTTCATGATTGAAACCCCCTTTCTGATTTATTTATTCACTCAAAAAACACCAAAACAAAACACATTTGTGGAGTGCTTGCTATGAGCCAGGCATTGGGCTAGACACTGGGAATGCTTAGAATGAAGTAACGGGCAGGGCCCATGCTCACATGGAACGCATTCAAGTCAGGAAGACAGCCATAAATGGCTCCATCTCCAGTCTGCCTAAATAAGATGATCCCAAACACCCCCCGGATTCTTTTCATCAGCATTGGCCGAGCTAAACTTTTTAAACTGCACATTTTTTCCCCTCCCTCTACTCATCTCGTCATCACATGCCTGGAATTCATGTTGAAGGCCTAGAACCAATCATAGGAAAATAGATACACTCATGCCCTGCTTGATGTTGTTTTTGCAACATTGACAGAGCTACAAACGAACCAGAGTAACTAGAGGCTCGCAGACACCCAAATATCCACATTGCGTTGACTCCTGAAGGATTTAGCGCCCAGGGTGCTGGCAAGTACCACTGATACACAAGCAGGCCAGGTCTTCACCTAGCTGGGATGTTTCTCTTTAAGGACCTCAATGGTTCTGGAATTACTAAGATACCATGAACAATTTCATCAGCACTTAACACCCGACAGCCACGTGAGCAGATCAGGAAAACAGGAACTAGACACAGGTTTCTTTTGCTGAGTGGTTTCTAGTTGCCACTTTTAGACTCTTAGCAGCCTTAAGGAGAAACAAAAGAGCCCCTCCCTGCCCCCTGCACATCACACCATAAAGACAAACACACAGAGGAAAGCTCAGTTCTCATCCTCACACTTGGATTGTTTTTACTGCTTAAAACTAGAAGGAATAGATGAACATGAGTGACCAGGATCAAGGAGGCACATTACAAGGTTATCTGGCAGTGCAGGGTGGCAAGGAGTGTAGTTTCAGGGCCAAGAAGTTGCTCTGGTCCCAGGGCTACTAGAACATAGTTGGGGATTCAGCCAGCCCTAAAGTGACCTTCCTTCTCTTTTTGCGCTTTTCTAGAATTTCTGGTAGCTAGACTTCTCAAGAAACTTCCAAACTTTGCTACCACCCAAAATGAATTCTACTGGGTAGAATTTCATGCCAAGCCTCCTCACAGGCTTCTCCCATGCCCAGCTCATTTGCAGTTTTGGCAGGGGTACCAGTCCTCATCCTGGCAACTGTGGACAGAGCTATAGAGCTGATTCTACTCAAAGCACATGGCATGAGTCAAAACCACATTTCCAGGAATGAAGTGGCTGAGGTGGCTTTCTTGACAAGGTTGCTGCGGGCATGGCAGACGCCTGAGTTTCCTGGACCCCATTTCTGCCAGCCCAGCACACAAAGTGAGGGCCAGGAAATCTGCTTGGTATGGTCAGCTTCCTCCATAAAAAGCATTCACTGGTGTATTTATTCATGCAAGCATTTATCATACTTTTACTGATAGCCTACAATGTGACAGGCTTTGTAACAGATGCCAGACACAATGGTGAGCAAACACAGACCCAGTTCCTGCCCACACAGATTGTATAACTTAGTAGGAGAGACAGGTATTAATCAAGTAACCACATGGTATAAAGAGGAACACGAGCCAATGAGCACACGAACCAGGGGGCCGGGGGGACTGCTCTGACAAAGGTGCTTGAGCTGAGATCTGAAGGAGGAACAGGACTTAATTGAGGGTGAAGCTTGGGTGGGGACAGTCTTCTAGGCAGAGGAGGGAATAGCGTGTGTGAAGCTCCCAGGAGAAACTGAGGGAAGACCAATGCTGGACAGAGAATGCAAGTAGGCTGTTAGATTCAGGGAGTACTGGGGCTGCCAAAGAGTGTAACTATTGAAGGAACAGGGAGTGCTGCAAAGAGTGTAACTATTGAAGGAACAGTAAGTGCTGATATGGCTCCTGTGAGGCTGGGAACAAAGAAGGTCAGAGACCCTTATCAGAAGTTTAGGTTTGAAATTCGCCACTAAGCTAAAACTGGCCCCTGTTGCTATGCTGCGTGTGACCTCCCTCGCCAATAGCTAAACTGCCACATCTGCTTCTGTACTATGCTTGTTCACTTAGGATATATAAGGGCCTGGCTGTAAGCTCCAGGCGCGGCTTCCATTTGCAGCTAGCTCCTGGTGAGCACGGTGTCTCCGGACATCTTGGGAGTTCGCCCCTGTGCAGGTTAAACTGGCCAATAAAGTAACATCTTAACTCCTGAAAGTCTCCGACGTTTGTTCTCGTACCCGGTGGATGCTACATAGGCGTGGGCCTACAGAGGTGGGCAGGACAGCTGGGGCTTTGCAGGCCAGGGCTGGGGTTTCTGCTTACCCTAACTGCACATCCCAGGCCAGAGCTGGGCCTCGGGCTGCTGCCTTCCCAGTGAGGAGCAAGGCTGGTGGCATCAGAGAAGATGGACAAGTACAGAGGGGAGTGGAGGTGGTGTGACCAAAGGGACAATTTCTCCAAGGGCATCTCAGGAGCACCATCACTGTCTCACCGGTGACTTCTAACCAGGCCAGCCCAGGACTACTCTGCCACCCAGACTCATCCATCTGCCACTCCAAGGCCTTGTATCACTTTCTCGTTTTGCTGTGACTATAACTGTAGGGACCAGGGTCCCACCCACACGCATAGCAACTGATGGGAAGGGCAGGGGTGAGTTGCTGGAAGGTATGTCTGGGGCAAACCAGCCCCATGTAGGACTGGGCAATGTAACTTTTACCCATCCAGGTGTTACATGTCACTTCCTTCTGGGATGGGAAGCAGGGGGGGACTCTTCCATGACTTTTAGATGACTAGGCACCCTGGAGCACCTCTCGGAAGAGCTATTATACCTGGACTGATATCTGGGATGTAGAAGAGGGGTAGGAACTATCTGCCCAATTTGTTGCTGTGATACAGGGTACATAGTGAGTGGTGCATGGTAGTCCCATACTAAATATTTGTTAATTGAATTCTAATGCAAAACATATAAAAGTCAACTTTATTTTTCTCTTATTACCTAGGGGGAAAATCTAGGAGGAACACCCCAAGCTAACAGGGGAAACAATCTCATTTGTCTTTTGAGTTGGGGCAAGTATTGTTTTAAATGGGGAGAGAAGACTTGGACTAAAACCAGGGCTCCTGAAGACTTTGCTCCCATTCTTTTAAAAGAGACTGGTCTTGTTTGTTTGTTTGGATTGTGGAGACTTACTTTGTTTGCTCCAGGTCAGTGTTCCAGGAAAGGTTGGCACCCAGACAAATTTTCACTGTAGAGGTGGATCTCTAGGCCCATGAATGAGTGAGAGTGAGAGAGAGAGAGAGAGAGAGAAAGAGAGAGAGAGAGAGAGAAAGAGAGAGAATGTGTAAGGAGAAGACTCCTGGGTCTGGCTGGCTAGTCAGAGTCAACAGATTGGTTCAAAACCACAGAGTTAATTGTGTAGACATTTCCCTTATGAAAGCACTGGAAGGAGCACTTCACTCACTTCTAGACCTAGAGGAAAATTCTTGTCTAGGAGTCTCGATTTAAATGACAGTGGAGGCCCTGGTTGGGTAGTTCAATTGGTTAGTGTTGTCCTGATACACCAGGGGTCGGGAACCTATGGTTCACGAGCCAGATGTGGCTCTTTTTTTTTTTTTTCCTGTATTTTTCTGAAGCCGGAAATGGGGAGAGACAGACAGACTCCCGCATGCGCCCGACCGGGATTCACCCGGCACGCCCACCAGGGGGCGACGCTCTGCCCACCAGGGGGCGATGCTCTACCCCTCCAGGGCGTCGCTCCGTTGCGACCAGAGCCACTCTAGCGCCTGGGGCAGAGGCCGAGGAGCCATCCCCAGCGCCCGGGCCATCTTTGCTCCAGTGGAGCCTCGGCTGCGGGAAAGGAAGAGAGAGACAAAGAGGAAGGAGAGGGGGAGGGGTGGAGAAGCAGATGGGTGCCTCTCCTGTGTGCCCTGGCCTGGAATCGAACCTGGGACCTCTGCATGCCAGGCCGACGCTCTACCACTGAGCCAACCAGCCAGGGCCCAGATGTGACTCTTTTGATGGCTGCATATGCCTCACAGACAAATCTTTAGTAAAAATAATAATAACATTAAAAATATAAAACATTCTCATGTATTACAATCCATTCATTTCCTACCGCTCATGTTCATGGTTACGGGTGGCTGGAGCCAATCACAGCTGTCCTCTGGGACAACACCAAATTTTTATTGAATAATGCGTAAAGTACACGGGTCGTTGTATGGCTCTCATGGAATTACATTTTAACATATGTGGCATTCATGGCTCTCTCAGCCAAAAAGGTTCCCGACCCCTGTGACACACCAAGGTTTCAGGTTCAATCCCTAGTTAGGGCACAACCAAGAATCAACCAGTGAATGCATAAGTAAGTGGAACAACAATTGGATGTTTCTCTCTCTCTCAAATCAATGAGTAAATTAAAATAATAAATTACAGTAGAGAGGAAGGGCCTTTTTTTAATGGGCTTTCCCCCAAAAAAGAAATGAAGGTGCTCGTTCACTAGCTCATTCTCCACAGCCAGGACCTGGGCATAGCCCAGGATGGGGCCAGGTTCCCCCTGCCCTCGCTGGCGTGGGGAGGAGGGTCTCGGGTGCCTCGCCTGCCAACCCACCTCCAGCTTACCTGGAAGCGCTGGGCCTCTCCAGGCCCAGCCCAGGTGAGCCCTGGTGCTGTAAGCAGAGCTTTGTGCTCTCTCGCACATGGAAATTTTTCTGGTGAGCGCAACCTTCACCCATTTTAAGGGCTTGTGATCTCCAAGAAGCTAAGAACCTCTTATCTAATGCAAAGGCAATTCTTCACATTTTACCTCATCTTCCAGAAACCCGGACGACCACCACCTCATTCCTGTCTGATCATCTTAGTCCCCCACAAGGAGAGCTGGCACACAGTGGGCCCTGACTCCATGAGTGAAGGTGGTAGACTAGGGGTCTTCACGTGGGGTAGTAAAGGTGGCTCTCCACTGACGGTACGTGCCTCCTCCAAAGCAGAACTCGCCATGAGGCACTCTCTACCAGGCCTCGTGTTGTGCCACTTCAGGCCAAACAGCTCTACAATTCCAGTTCCCTGAGGGCATCTTCAGGTGCCCTCAGCCGAGGCAGCACTTTGGATCTTGGCTCTGATGGGAGCTGGGCCACTGAGGAAGATGAGCAGACCAAGGGAGCGGGGCATGGGTAGATGGGGAGACCCAGACGTCTCGAGAGGGTTCTTCCTATTCTCCTCCCATTACTTTCAGCCTCCCATCTTGGGGAGGCAGGTCAGAGGGTCCTCTGCATTTGATCTGGGGCAAAGAAAATTAAATGAAGCAGCAGGCAAGGAAGGAGAACCGTGGGACAGGACAGGAGGCTTGGGGCTCATGAGAGGAGTGTGAGGACTCTGTGTGGCTAGTAGGAGGCTGGAAGCGGGTGGGGGTAGTCTGAGGATGGGGATGTTGGGAGTCAACCAGAGAGGAAGGAACTGGGGTCCATGGGGCTAAGAGAAAGGTGAGGTTACCTGGCAGAGAGAGAAATCTTGAGGCTTTGACTTGGGAATGTTTTGGATTCAAGAGGGAAAGGGTCTCAGAGTTGAGCCCATGGGCAACAGCCTGAGTTTCCTGAGGAAGGAAGAAGGCCCAGGCATTCGGACAAGGAGTGCACAGTACTGAACCAGACAGTCTGGCATTCTAGATTCCTGTCCAGTAAAAAGAACAAAGATTAAAACCGAACAGTCAAGTGTACATTTTTATCATGTTCATTTCAGATCCTCTGCCTCTTAATTTCTCATTGTTTCTTAATTAGCAGGCACTTGAGTCAATTCAACTCTGCATTTCTCTCTTACTAAGGGATTGAATAGTTAGTAAAGAGAGGGATCCAGTCCTGTGAGAAACCTTTCAGCCTTGACAAGTTCACCACCCTCCACCTATTTCCAAGTGAGAGATTCAGGGGCTGTGTGTTGGTGTGTTGGGTGGACGGGGGGTAGCATTGGCAGTAGTCGTGTGTGTCTCCATATAAATAATTTCTTCTCTCTTCTTCACTCCCCCAAATCTCTCCATCTCCCCTGCTGCCCCTCCCCCAGCTCACAACACCAACCTCTTTTGTCTGGAGGGTCTAAAAGAGTGCTCACTCCCACTCATCCTGCAGATCTTGGCATTGCTTCCTTGTGTGTGTGTGTGTGTGTGTGTGTGTGTGTGTGTGTGTGTGTGTGACAGAGACAGAGAGAGGGACAGAAAGACAGAAAGGGAGAGAGATGAAAAGCATCAACTCTTTGTTGCGGCACCTTAGTTGTTCATTGATTGCTTTCTCATATGTGCCTTGACCAGGGGGCTACAGCAGAGCGTGTGAACCCCTTGCTCAAGCCAGCGATCTTGGGCCTAAGCTGGCGAGCCTTGCTCAAACCAGATGAGCCCACGCTCAAGCTGGCGACCTCGAGGTTTCGAACCTGGGTCTTCCAGGTCCCAGTCCAACGCTCTATCCACTGCACCACCACCTGGTCAGGTCCAGCATCGCTTCCTTAAGACAGCCCTTCTTGGCCCTTTCCCACCCCCACCCCCACCCCAGTCTAGACTGAATCCTTTGTTCTAGGTTCCCATCCACCTGGTTTCATCTTTCAGAGCACCCATGTCCCTTTGCTCTTCCATACTCAGAATGACGAGTGTTTGATTAAAGATCATCTCCCTCATTAGACTACAAGCTGTGCTAGGTTAGAAGTGCCTGTGGAAACTCACCTGTGTGTCCCTTGAAGCTAGCACTGAGCTTTGTCCATGGCAGGTACTCCCCTCCCTTGTAACTTATAGCTGTTATTGACAGGGAAGTGAATGCTTTGGAAATTTCCAAAATGTGGTTAATTCCTTTTCCCATGAGGTGACTTTTGAAATGTACTGGGGTAGTTCACATGATGTTGCCACCAGCACCACCAAAAAAAAAAAAAATTCTCAGTGACAAAAAGCCTCAGATGAGAGTTCTGGCTTTTCCTCAGAAATAAATTAGAATGTTGGAGATGCTCATGTGGGGCAGAATTAAGGGGCTCAATGACTTCCCAGCCCATGCCACCTCTTTGATCTGTCCCACTGACCTCACTGACCTCACTGACCTCACTGACTCAAGGGAAGGATGTGCTGTCTTCCTCAAGCCCGGGAGCTGCGATTCCAGAGCAGCTGGCGGTGCCTGGCTGCGGAGGAGGCCCCCGAACACTGGGAACCAGCAGGTCATGACAGGCTACAGGCAAGCCTGCTCAGCCATCTGGTTCCCAGGACTGTTGGTCCCCCATGTGCGTCAGCTATTTCTTGTCCAGCTCTCCTGGAAGCAAAACTTTAAGAAATATAGGATCAGGAGGAGAAACAAGACAGTTTTTCTGGACCTCTGGGAGGAAGAGGAAGAGGAGAGCTCCTGGGCAGAGCCCGGGCCTGTGGGGCAGATCGGGGCCTAAGGAGGCCCTTCTTTCCTGCTGGTCAGACCCAGATCAATTCCCAGGGGGAAGCAGACTGACCACAGACTTCCCAAACCCCCAGCTCCACGGGAGGAAAAAGAAGGATTTGCCCCTATATGCAGGCAGCCGGACCAATGACTTCTCTGCTCTGAAGCTCAGAGTCCCTCTAACAGGGAGCAACTCAGAACACTCCAGTCAGGGGTTGTCCGCTGCCCTCATTGGAACAGACCCTTGAGCTGCCTGTGCTCCAGGCTCTGGCTAAACTTGACCATCAAAGATTCTACAAAATAGCTCAAATCACACCACCTCTGGATTCTCGTACCTGCAATCCCACCTAGCTGACTGCCCCACATGCCAAGCACGGGGGGGGGGGGGGCTTAGCTTTATTTATGCTCAGGTTAGTTTATATACTTTTTCTTAGTCATCTTTACTAGGTTTTAAAATTCAAAATGAACATCTTTATCGTGAAGAAGTCAAGCATTAGAGAAATAATCTCTGTAGAAAGTGTAAGTCTCCTGTCTTCTCCCCACTTTCCATCAAGGTAAGAGTTGTTAATAGTTGTATGTCTATTCACCCAGATCTTGTTTCTATGCATGTCCTAATAAAAGTGATTTCATGACATTTAACATTTTGAAATCTACCTTTTCTACTTAATATGTATTTGGAAACTTTCCATGCCATTGTTATCTATATACCAAATCATCTCAGTATTTTAAACAGCTCCTATGAATAAATTCTGCATTTACTGTCTCTTCTTCTACGATGACAAACCTGGTGTAGTGAGCATCCTTGCAGCTCTGTGTGTTTGGAGGGATCGTTGGGCTGCTTTTGATTCTTTTTTATCGCTGACACGCAGCGCTAAACAGGCTAGTGTCTCTGTGCATGCATGTGCGTGCTTCTGTGGGACAAATTTCTTGACGTAAAAGCTGGATTAAAGGATAGGTGCATTTCTAGTTTTGAAACATACTGCCAAATTGTGCTCTGAAAAGGTTGTGCCAACTTTCACTCCCACTGGCAGCATATGAATCACTCAGTTGTGCTTTAATGTTGTCCTAGGCCTTATTGAAGGACATGCTAAGACACAACAACACATGGACTCCATTCCTGCACTTGCTGGGGAATCTATGCTCAGCAGACTATGGGCAACATCACTCAGCACCTGTCGTAAAGACCCACTTGAGATGCATGTGAGCAAGGAGATGATTCAAGGACACTTCTGAGATGGGTTTTATGAGAAGTCCTGAGAAACAGATGGAAGTGGGCAGATAGCTGGTGAGATCCCGTGTCCTCTCTCTTATCCAAGGAGCATATCATTTTTGTTTCTTAATTGAAAGGAGGGGAGATAGTGAGACAGACTCCTGCATGCACCCCACCCAGAATCCACCTGGCAACCCTCATCTGGGGCTGATACTCGAATCAACTGAGCTAATTTTAGTGCCTGAGGCTGATGCGCTCGGACCAACTGAGCCACTAGCTATGGGAGGGGAAGGGGGAAGTAAGGGGGAATGGGTGGGGGAGAGAAGCAGATGATCACTTCTCCTGTGTGCCTGACTGAGAATCAAACCCACAATGTCCACATGCCAGGCCAATGCTCTATCTACTGAGAAACCAGCCAGGGCCTCGTTTTTTTCTTAGTGGCTGTTTTGTATCCCCCCTTCTATCACCACACAGACACACACACTCACAGTTCCAAGCTTCCTGTGCCCTGGACTCTCGTCCAGATAAATGGTCTCACACTCACTGAAGGTTCCATTACATTCCTGCCTGGCCCTGCAGGTAGACAAACATGCAGTGAGCTTACAGTACAGTGTGGTTGACCAGTTTTGGAAAGAAATAGCATCTTTCATTGGTTAGCTCTCAGTTGCATTATAAATCATTTTGTTTTTAAAATCTTTCACTGCTAGCCCTGGCTAGTTAGCTCAGTCAGTTAGAGCATTGTACTGAAACACCAAGGTTGAGGTTCAATCCCTGGTCAGGCCACATATGGGAAGCAACAAATGAATGCACAACTAAGTGGAACAACAAGTGAATACTTCTCTCTCTCTCTCTCTCCCCCTCACATCCTCTCTGTTTCTCTAAAAGCAATCAATAAATTTTTTTTTTAATATTGTAAAATTCTTTATTGCTCTGACTACTCAGTCCACCCTTCTTTGCATGATTCAGGACTGCTGTGGGAAGACTGTCCATTTGATCCACATGACCAAATGATTAGAAAAATAAGCAAAGTCCAAGCTCACTCTGGGCCTCTGGCCATAAGCTTGGGTTAGTCACTATAAGGCAAGAAATCCCTGAATATAACTCATCACAGATAACAGTTAAAACTTATTCAGTACTTACCATACACCTGCTGCCATTTCAAATACCATATATATACATATATAAATATTTTTTTACTTAAGTCTCTCATCAATCTTATGAGGTATGAATTATTGTCTTAGTCTACCCAAGTTAACTGAGTAGTCTGATTCCTCAGCTCACTCCACTGAGCTCTCTTGTTTGCACAACATCTCTCTTATTTTATAGAACACTACAAATACATCATCTCAGTGGATGGTCAAACAAAGCAATGCTGGAAGGCTGGGAAGACAGATATTAATATACTCATTTGACAGGTGGGGAAACTGAGGCCTGGAGATGTGCCTTGTGCCTTGTTTCCAGCCTCATCCCCATGGCAATAGTGGAGCTGGAACGTAAAGTAAGTCCCTTGACCTTGAGGTTTTTCATATGACACTCCAGTTGAATGTCTATCCTTAGGTCGCTGGTATTTCCTCAAAGCCCAGGGCTTGAAGCACTGGGCCCTGAGCCATCACAGGTGGCTCCCAGCCAGATGACAGAATCTCCATCCAGACAAGTTTACTCCCTGCCTGCAGCCTGGTATTTCTTGGGCAATTATTTTCAGAAGCCACTGACATCGTGGTTGGCTAGAAAGCCTGGCTCTCACCCATTGCCCAGGAATTGAACTGCTCATTGGTCCATGGGTTTATGAGTGTCAGCTGCTTTTCCTCATTACCACTTTCAATTAACTCATTGTTCTAAGTTCCAGCTAACAGGCCCCCTTGGGAGTCATTTACATTAATCTGGGGGCCCTGGCTTCTTTCCTTTTTTTAGAAGAAAAATTCAGGGTTTGTGAACAATTAGAAACATCAGGGCTAGATCCCTTAGTTGTGGGCCCAGAACAGAAGGGGCACACATTTCCCACAGTGGCCCTGCCAGAATGAGGGGTCCTGGCTACTTAGACAGACTGAACACCTTCTTCAGGGCCCAGATCAACCTTCCTTCTTGGAGGCAGCTCAAAGATGCAGGTCAAAGATGCCAGTGGGAGAGGGAGCAAAGTGCTGTGGGGCTTGCTGAAGGAGGCACCTCCTGCCTCTTGGGACCCACGCCCTAAGGAATGGGTGTATAGCCTCCCATTACAGAAGGAAGAGAAGTGGACAGGAACTGATGCTTATTAAGCATCTACTACATGCTTTGTGGGATATCTTCATTTACATAATCCCTATGGCAACTATATCAAATAAGAACTGTTATCCCTGGCCCTGGCCAGTGGATAGAGTATCTGCACAGCATATAGACATCCTGGGTTCGATTCCTAGTCAGGGCAAATAAGAGAAGTGACTATCTGCTTCTCTCCCCCCCATTCCTCCCTTTCCCCTTTCTCTCCTTCTTCCTCTCTAGCAGCCAGTGGCTCCATTTAGTTGATTGAGCATGGCCCCGGGTGTGAGGATTGCTCAGTTGATCTGACCATGTCAGCCTCAAGTGCTAAAAATAGCTTGGTACTTGAGCATCAGTCCCAGACAGGGTTGCCAGGCGGATCTTGGTCAAGGTACATGAAGGAGTCTGTCTCTCTATCTCCCCTCTTCTCGCAAAAAAACAAACAAAAAAAGAACTGTTATCCCTAATTTATAGGTAAGGAACTGAGGTAACAGAAAGGGGCAGTGACTTGACCAAAGTCACATGTTTCGGAGAGGTAGAATGAGAATTTACATCAGTAAACACAGATGCATATGGGGATTTACACCAGTAAACACAGAAGCACAGGCCTTTGTGCGGTTAAGTGGTAAGTTCTTGAAATCCCATTTTAAAGGTTTCCTGTGATGGCCCACTTGCTTTTTCATGCATTTATTTGGGAAACAGTTATTCCTCATTGACTATCCAAGAGTGCTGATTTGAAAACCAGAGTCTTTTCTGGCTATGTTTCCTCTTATGTTTTTTTTTTAAAAGAAAGGCTTCTGCTTCTCCTTACCCTCCAGGTATTTATGGAATGGCTGATGGACACAGGCAAGAAAAGCCCCATCTATCGCTCTGGCTGCTGCCTCCCACCTGCGGGTTGTGATCACAGTGATCCTGAGAAAGAGACCCAGCCCACCATCCCAGGAACAGAAGGGTGGGAGGCAGAGAGTAGGCAGGCCAAGCCCAGACTTGTGACTATCACTCCCCTTTCCAGAAACATCTCAGGGGAGGTATGAGGAGAGCCAAGAGGGAGTCCTTGAGCTGGGATACCATCAACAAAGGGACCTGGGGTACAAGTCCCTTCCCCTCCAGGCAGAGCCTCAGTTTCTCCACCTGGAAAGGGAAGGAACTGAATGAGCTGCTTTCTTGAGTTTTCTTCCAGATCTTCTGCTTTGTCTCAAAGATGATCTGGGTCTCTCCTTACTCTGGAAGCTGCACAAGCTGCCTTACCTACTATTTTCCATGGCCAAATACTTTGATAGTAATACAATTTGAGCTCATTTTCCTTAACAGATTATTTTAAATTGTGAATTTAATTATCTCCATCTTTGATCAAGGCCACCTATTGTCCTCTGAATCTGAATTTGGTGACAGACAAGCAAATCCAAGAGATGAGCCGCTACCCGGCCCAGCTGTAGCCTCTGCAGCAGCCACCAGCACCGGGCTTACTGGACGGGGTGTATAAACACTTGGCGTTAGCAGCAGTGTGCAGGCCACCTTTTGTTTCTCATTTGAGGGCGCTCATGTGCATGAGTCAAAGGAGATGGAGCATGAAGAAGCTGAAAGATCTAAGGGAGAGAAAAAGCCAGAAGTTTACAGGGAAGATGGCTAATCCTTGCCGATGGGGTGAAAAAGTCAGACATCTGGTTGCTGGTTAGGCTTCCTGCTGAAATTCAGGGCAAAAGGTCTCCTACAAGTTTGGGTCTGGGCGGGAGGAGAAGAAAGGGAGTCTGAGGGTAAATGTGAGACAGAAATCCTGCCACCGGGGGGAGGAGGAAGGGGCAGGGAGGGGCGAAAACAATCGTTCCTATATTCCTTCTGCTCAAATCTTCTTCCAAGAGTGGGAAGGAGATTTGGCACAATATTCAAAGCAATCCAGCTTCCGGGGAGTGAGCAGGATCTAAGAGGCCCTTATAGGCTTGCCTTTGGCCCAGTTCCGTGTCTTCAGGAGGAGCTGCAGGCTGTGATCCAAAGTTCTGCCAGATAATAGAAGCTGGGAGGGAACCTGGAAGTCTTCATTAGGGAGAAGGAACATAAACAGAAAGCCGGGTGCTTTCTGTGTACCCCTGGCTGGAATAAGCCCTTACATTGTAACAGCCCTGAGCTTTCACAAAAGTCAGTGTTCTACATCTGACTCCTATCATCCCATCTTGGTGAAGGATGAGTGAGTCAGGCCTGGATATCAATCTCATTTCACAGAAGAAAAAACAGGCTCAAAAAAGAGAACTCCATTTACCTTTAAACAACACAAGTTTTCAAATGTGGAACTGCACGGGTCCACATAGACATGGATTTTTTTTTTTCAATAAATATACAGTTGATCCCCCTCCTTATTCCCTGGTTTTGCATTAGTGGATTCAAGCAACATGGTTCCAGAGATGACCCACATCACAGCCTCAAGTGTGATGAGCCTCCAGGCCCGGACTTTTCCCTCCAACACTGATGCCACCAGGAACTGTGTAAAAGCCAGAGCCCTGTGTGTGGGCTCTCTGTCCACGGTGCTGTTTCTGGGCCACGTGGTGTAGAAGCAGCTCTTTGTAACTGAGAACTCCCAAAGCATTTGGTAGTGATGACTGGTCCAATGCCTATTTGTGCCACAACCAACCAACCCAGCCTTAAATTCAGTTTTCCTTGAAATAAACTCCAACCATTACCTCTTAATTGATGTTAACAATGTTGAATCAACACTACACAATTATTTCAACTTTTTGTATGTTAGAACAGTGTCAGGGGAAGAATAATATCAAAATATCATATCAGGGCAAATAGTTTTATTTTATTTGTACTTTCAAATAAAATGATGAATTGGCCTTCTGCTGGGCAAATGAGTTTGTAAAATTTGTATTTCTTTGAGTTTGTTCAATTTTATTGTTTAAAATGGTGCTGGCAGTACCAGGTATGTGATCTGTGAAATTACAAATTACCTTCCTGCTTGGGAAGGGCTATTGTTAGGCTAATGTTTGCTGGAGGAGAGGATTTCGCACCAGAAAAGTTTTAAAAGAAAGAGAAGGAGAAGGAGAAAGAAAGAGAAGCCAAGATGGCAGGGGAAGAGAAAGCAGCCATGTTGGTAGATGGGGAACCAGAGGTGAGGGGCTTTGAGACTGGTGAGGCCTTTGATTCCAGGAGGAACCAGAGAAGATTCTCCTGGTTGTGAAACCGGATAATGTGTCAGTAGCTTTGTCAGCTCTGAATGGAAAGGGAAGTATTTTCCCCTGTGTGTGTTTGCTTTGTTGGCTGGTATGAGACTTGAATAAAGAAATGCCCCACCATTTTTTGGCTCCACTGTCTCTTTACCATCTGCCCGAATCTAATGGAAACCTGCATGTGAATGGCCATGATGGTGGCGACTACTGGCCACGCACCTTCCTTTATCACTCAACAATTATTGTTGAGCACTGTGAACCAAACAGATATGAACTTTGACTTCATAACAATATACAAATGAACATGTTTAAAAAATAGAATGATGCCTCTTCTTAAGTGTGTAGGAGAAAAGGGAAGTGCTATGATGCAAAAAAATTAATAGGAGAACCTGTATTCAAGATGGGGAAGGAGGTCAGGAAAGACAACACAACGAGCAAAGGGAGGGAGACAGCCAACGCCTTGAGTCTGGCAGGAGTGTGCTGGGCCTGGAAACGCAAGAAGGAGACCAGCATGGCCTGTTCTTGGGAAGGTTCCACAGGTGGCTACTTGACCAGGAGATCCACTTTGCAGCGCATTTTGGAGGGTGCTTTCAATGCAAAGCACACTTTTCTCATCTGTAAGGTCTGGAGACTGATACCAACCACTGAGATAATGATCAGACTCCAAGGCAGGAAAATAGAAATCCTAACCCCAGATAGGCAGTGTGCCTGTATCACATCTCACCGATCTTCCTCAATGGTGGTTGGAGCACCTTGTTTCAGGTTTCTCCTAAAGTAAAAGTATTGTATAATCTTTGAATAAACACCCGAGGTGTTGCCTCGGTGTTGACTCTGCAGAAAAACACTGCAGAGCTTAGGTCCCAGCACCCACTTCACCCTTGGATGCATTGTTCACGAGCATTCCAGTGCCAGTAGTAGGGGTCCAGCTAAGGAATATACAAGGCTGGCCTTTCAGATAGAAAGAAAAGTTCTTTTCTCCCTTCCCTCCTTGCCACCATATTTGGCAGACATTTTGCAACCTTGGAGAAGAGACTGAGATAAGTATAGACAAGTGTTTTCAACTATAAAGCAGTATTTTTCAACCGTGTGTGTCAGATGCCTGCTATCCTTTGAGGCCTCACTCCCTAGAACGAGTCGGGAACCTATGGCTCATGAGCCAGGTGTGGTGCTTTTGATGGGTGCATGTGGCTCACAGACAAATCTTTAATTAAAAAAAATAATAACGTTAAAAATATAAAACATTCCCATGTATTACAATCCATTCATTTCTTACCGTTCATGTTCATGTTCATGGTTGCGGGTGGCTGGAGCCAATCACAGCTGTCCTCCGGGACAACATCAAATTTTTATTGGATAATGCATAACGTACACAGGTCGTCGTGAGGTCAGAAAGTAAACTTCCCTCCTTTTAATCAAGTAGTCAGCTAGCTAATTGCAGAAACCCTTTTGACAAAGAAGATGGCTAAAAGAAAAAAAGATGAGGAGTATCCTACTTTTCAGCAGGAATGGACAGAGGAATTTGCCTTTGTGGAGAGAGCAGGTTCTGCAGTGTGTCTAATATGCAATGATAAAATTGCATCCATGAAACGGTCAAATATAAAGCAGCACTTCGACACACACCATACTACATTTGCATCGAAATATCCCGGGGGGGGGGGGGATAGCAGGAAGAAAGCATGTCAAGAGCTACTGTGCGGAGTGCAAGCTAGTCAGCAGCAACTCCGTGTTTGGACCCAACAAGGTGACTGGAATTCACTAGCTTTGCTGGTGCTTTAGCAATTGTGAGAAACAGAAAGCCATTCACAGATGGGGAGTATGCCAAAACATTCATGCTTGATGTTGCCAATAAACTTCTTGATGACTTTTCTGATAAAGACAAGATAATCAAATGAATAAAAGACATGCCTCTGTCGGCAAGAACTGTTCACGATCGTACAATCATAATAGCAAATCAAATTGAGGCAACACAAGTGAAGGACATAAATGCAGCACCATTCTTTTCTCTCACTTTGGATGAGTCAACAGACATAAGCCATTTATCCCAGTTCAGTGTGATTGCAAGGTATGCTGTCGGTGACACACTAGGTGAGGAAAGTCTTGCTGTTTTGCCTATGAAAGAGACAACAAGAGGGGAGGATTTATTCAAGTCTTTCACTGAGTTCACTAAAGAAAAAAATCTACTGATGGATAAACTTATTTCTGTGTGTACTGATGGTGCTCCATGCATGGTGGGGAAAAACAGAGGATTCATAGCGCTTCTTCGTGAACATGAAAAGAGACCCATCCTAAGTTTTCACTGCATCCTACATCAGGAGGCACTTTGTGCTCAGATGTGTGGCAAGCAGCTTGGTGAGGTGATGTCACTGGTCATTCGAGTGGTCAACTTTATTGTTGCCTGAGCTTTAAATGATCACCAGTTTAAAACACTGCTGGATGAAGTTGGGAATAATTATCCTGGTCTGCTTCTGCACAGCAATGTGTGTTGGTTGTCAAGAGGAAAGGTGTTCAGCCATTTCGCGGCTTGTCTAAATGAAATCTGGACTTTTCTTGAAATGAAAAACATCGAGCATCCTGAGTTAGCTAACACTGAGTGGCTCCTGAAGTTCTACTATCTTGTGGACATGACTGAACATCTGAACCAGCTCAATGTGAGAATGCAAGGCGTTGTAAATACAGTCTTATCCCTTCAACAAGCAGTGTTTGCATTTGAAAACAAGTTGGAACTCTTCATTGCTGACATTGAAACAGGCTGTTTACTATACTTCAAAAAACTGGGAGAGCTTAAAGATGCATGCACAGCAAGTGACCCTGCTCAACATCTTGATCTCCAGCAGCTAGCGGGCTTCACATCTAATCTCCTGCAGTCATTTAAAGCGGACTTTGAAGAATTTTGTGAGTGCACTCATCTTTTTAAGTTCATTACCCATCCACATGCAGTGGACAGTGCTGACCTGAGTTACATCCCTGGTGTTTCCATCCTTTTACCTTCAGTCTATGTGTATTTTTTGAGCTACAAGCTGCTGACCTGAAGACCTCAGACACGTGGGTGAATAAGTTCAAGTCACTGAATGAAGATTTGGAAAGACTTGCATGACAGCAAGCAGAGTTGGCGAGCAAACACAAGTGGGGAGAAATGAAAAAACTTCAACCCGCAGACCAGCTGATTGTCAAAACTTGGAACGCGCTTCCCATCACATACCACACACTGCAGCATGTGAGTATTGCTGTACTGACAATGTTTGGCTCTACATATGGATGTGAGCAGTCTTTCTCACATCTAAAGAATGTAAAGACCAACCTACGATCACGCTTAACGGATGGAAGTCTCAACGCCTGCATGAAGCTTAACCTCACCAAGTATCAACCAGACTACAAAGCCATCAGCAAAACCATGTAGCACCAGAAGTCGCATTAATGGTAAGAAGTACTTTATTCATCACTGGTTAGCAACAGCATAACAACGTTATTAAAAAGAATTCAGAGACTTATTGTCCTTTAAAAGTGTTGGTTTTACATAAAATGCACACATTTACTTGTATTTAGTGTTAAACATATTGTATGGCTCTCACGGAATTACATTTTAAAATATGTGGTGTTCATGGCTCTCTCAGCCAAAAAGGTTCCCGACCCCTGCCCTAGAACTTCACAGGATCTTGGGTGGTTGATATTACATTATTATTGTATGGGTGTTTTCTAAGAATTATATTTTATATTATGTTTTAGAGTTTACCAATTCCTTTGATGAAACTTATTGGAAGGCCTGACCACCTGGGAGAAAGGGTGGTAAGCTAGAACATGACAGATAACCTATCTGAGAGTGCTATTGAACACTAACTGGTGAGTACATTTTACTTATCAGCTCTTCTCCCACTTCTGGAATGTTAACCCAAAGATACCTGTCCATTTTCTTCACTGCTAGGTGCACAGCACCTAGAAATATGCTTGGACATTAGGAAGCAATTGCTAACTATGAGTTTGATGAATGAATGCATTTATTTAATAGATGGGGCAACTGAGGCTCAGCAGATATAGTGACTCTTCCAGGTCCAGGCAGGTATTATATAGTAGGGCCAGGATCAGAAATCATATCTTTGGATTTCTCACCTAGGACTGTATCTGGAATACCTCTCTTCTTTCTATGACATAAACATAAGCTCAGAAATATTATATGTGAACTATGTTATGTATCTGAAATATCTGAATGGCTATCCTAATAGCCTACTCTATGAATCAACTTGATATTTTGTTTTCTCAACAAAGGGGATTAGAAACTCTAATGTGGGAAGGAGCAGTAGGGGAAAGCCAGAGGCTGACATCAAGGAAAATGCAGAAAGACTGAAAAGTAAGCCTGCAGCTCCAACGGGTTAGCTGGCTGGGGATGTTTACCATGAGGACAAAGTACGCCACACACTGTCATAGCTCTAGACAAGGGCATCCCTGCATTGCAGCATTTGTGTGTATGTGTGTGTGTCCCATAAATTTTGAGTTGTTGTATGAATATTATCATTCATTTCTAGGAATTTTTTTATTTCTTCTTTGATCTCATTCTTAATCCATTCATTATTTAATAACATGCTATTTAGTTTCCTTGTGTTTGAGTATTTTTTAGTTTTTCTGTTGTGATTGACTTCTAGTTTCATGCCATTGTGATCAGAGAAAGTGCTTGATATGATTTCAATCTTCTTAAATTTGTTGAGACCGCTTTTGTGCCCTAACATGTAGTCTATCCTAGAGAATGTACCATGAGCACTTAAAAAGAATGTATATTCTGCTGCTTTAGAGTGAAAGGTTCTGAAGATATCTATTAAATCCAGTTAATCTAGTGTGTCCTTTAAGGCTGCTGTTTCTTTGTTAATTTTCTTTCTTGAGGATCTATCTAGTGATGTTAGTGGGGTATTGAAATCCCCTACTATTATAGTATTGTTATTGATCATGCCCTTTATAGCCAACAAAGTCTGCTTTATATATTTAAGTGCTCCTATATTAGGTGCTTAGATATTTATTAATGGTTATATCTTCCTGTTGGGTTGTTCCCTTTATCATTATGTAGTGTCCTTCTTTATCTCTTACTATAGCCTTTGTTTTTTTTTTTGTTTTTTTTTGTTTTTGTTTTTGTTTTTTTTGACTTTTCTGAAGCTGGAAACAGGGAGAGACAGTCAGACAGACTCCCGCATGCGCCCGACCGGGATCCACCCGGCACGCCCACCAGGGGGCGATGCTCTGCCCACCAGGGGGCGATGCTCTGCCCATCCTGGGCGTCGCCATGTTGCGACCAGAGCCACTCTAGCGCCTGAGGAAGAGGCCACAGAGCCATCCCCAGCGCCCGGGCCATCTTTGCTCCAATGGAGCCTTGGCTGCGGGAGGGGAAGAGAGAGACAGAGAGGAAAGCGCGGCGGAGGGGTGGAGAAGCAAATGGGCGCTTCTCCTGTGTGCCCTGGCCGGGAATCGAACCTGGGTCCTCCGCACGCTAGGCCAACGCTATAGCCTTTGTTTTAAAGTCCATTTTGTCTGATATAAGTATTGCTCTCCCAGCTTTTTTTTCATTTCCATTTGCATGAAATATTTTTTTCCATCCTTTTACCTTCAGTCTATGTGTATTTTTTGTTTTGAGGTGTCTCTTGTAGACAGCATATGTATGGGTTCTTTTTTCTTATCCACGCAGCTATCCTATGTGTTTTGATTGGCTCATTTAATCCATTTACATTTAAGGTTATTATTGATATGTAGTTGTTTATTGCCATTATTTCTTTAAAGCTATATTCCTCTTTTACCATATTCTTTACCCTTTTTGTTCTGTTTACAACAGGCCCCTTAACATTTCTTGCAGCACTGGTTTTGTTGTAATGAATTCCTTGAGGTTTTGGGGGGGGAGGTTTGTCTGGGAAGCTTTTTATTTCTCCTTCAATTTTAAATGATAGTCTTGCTGGATAAAGAAGTCTTGGTTGTAGGCTCTTGTTCTGCATTACTTTAAATATTTCTTGCCATTCCCTTCTGACCTCAAGTGTTTCTGTTGTGAAGTCACATGTCATCCTTATGGGGGCTCCCTTGTAGGTGATAGCCTTTTCTTCTCTAGCAGCTTTTAATATTTTCTCTTTATCTCTTAGCTTTAGTATTTTCATTATGATGTGTCTTGATGTAGATTTCTTTGGGTTTCTCTTTAATGAAGTTCTCTGTGCATCTTGAACTTGTGTGACTTTTTCCTGCATCAATTTAGGGAACTTTACAGCTATGATTTCATTGAACAAGGTCTCTATCCCTTGTCCTTTCTCTTCTTCTTCAGGAACCCCTATGATGCAAATGTTGTTTCTCTTTAGGTTGTCACAGAGCTCTCTTAGAGTTTCCTCAGATTTTTTCAGCCTCTTTTTTTTTGTGCTCCTTTTGCTTCCATGTTTTTGTTTATCTTGCCTTCTAATTCACTGATTCACTCCTCTGCTTTATCCAGCCTGCTTTTAATTGCCTCTAGTGTAGTTTTCATTTCTGATATTGTATTTGTCATTTCTGACTCGTTCTTCTTTATTATTTCAATGTCCTTTTTGATGCTTGTTATCTCTTTATTTATGTGCTTATTGTGTCCATCCATTGTTGTTCTAAGATCTTTCAGCATTCTAATAATCATTATTTTAAACTCTGCATCTGATAGTTTGCTTATTTCCATCTCAATCAGTTCATATCTGGAGGTTTCTCTTGTTGGTTCATTTGGATTTTACTTCTCTGTTTTCCCATTTTCTCTGTGTATACCCTCCTCAATTAAGTGTGTTGTTTGTAGAGCTGGCTAAGTCGAGGGTTGATGTTGTCTGCCCCTGCATCGCAGCATTTGATGCAACTTTCTAGAAACGTCCAAGTCAGAGAGGACATGCCACAAACTTATAAGAGTGACCACCTGGAGATAGGAGCAGGCTGGGAAGATGTCCCTTCTCAACTTTGCAAACTCCTGCATTGTTTCTGTTTGTACAGTGAGGTATATTAAGCATAAAATAAAGCCAAAGCACTCACTATCTTGAATATGCTCTATTTAATAAGCTTGGAAAATATGCACTTCAGTTGAGAATGTTTTCTTAAAAATAATTAAGGTCTAAAGCAGGGATAGTCAACCTTTTTATACTTACTGCCCACTTTTGTATCTCTGTTAGTAGTAAAATTTCCTAACTGCCCACTGGTTTCACAGTAATAGTGATTTATAAAGTAGGGAAGTAACTTTATAAAATTTATAAAGCAGAATTACAGCAAGTTAAAGCATATAATAATAATTACTTACCAAGTACTTTATGTTGGATTTTTGCTAAGTTTGGCAGAATAAATCTTTTTTTTATAAATAATTTTTATTTTAATGGGGTGACATCAATAAATCAGGGTACATATATTCAAATAAAACATGTCCAGGTTATCTTGTTATTCCATTCTGTTGCATACCCATCACCCAAAGTCAGATTGTCCTCCATCACCTTCTATCTAGTTTTCTTTGGGCCCATCTCCCCCTCCCCCTCTCTCTTCCCTCCCCACAAACCCCATAACCCCTATACTTTGTCCATGTCTCTTAGTCTCGTTTTTATGTCCCAGCAATGTATGGAATCCTGCAGTTCTTGTTTTTTTTCTGATTTACTTATTTCACTCCGTATAATGTTATCAGGATCCCACCATTTTGTTGTAAGTGATCCGATGTCATCATTTCTTATGGCTGAATAGGATACCATGGTGTATATGTGACACATCTTTTTTATCCAGTCTTCTATTTTTTTTACAGTGATTAAAGCCTTTAAGCAAACTCTTAGCCAATACAGCAAGAATCCATAAAAGAGTAGTGTCCTTAACATGTTCACCAAGTCCAAGCTGGCCCCAACACCATGCCAAATCCCTGAAAAATGCAACCCAACCACAGTTCAGTCTGTTAGGAGCTGTCACAAGGAGCAGGACTCCAGGAAAAGTCCAAATCTAGGAAAAGTCCGCATGGCACTGGAATTGTCACAATTCTATACTTTGCAGCTCACGTTCAAGTCCCAATGACCACTGCTTCTAGCTGGTAATGATTCAGGTAGACTGGAAAAGCCATCTGCAGCATGTGTGGAGATGGAGCTTCTGTTCTTCTCTGCCTGGAGAGATGAAGCCAGGTTGCTTTTCCCTGGAGCTCTGCAACTGTGGCATGGTAAAGAGAACCTTGGGATACACTAAGCTGGGTGGCAAAGGTAGATTCATAATAGAAGTTGGCAAAAGGGGGAAAGAGAGCTCTAAATTAGGAGTAGGTCCCAGCCTGAAATATGAGTGGGGCATTGATGTAGGAGGAAAAAAGGAAACACTATATATTAAACAAAGCAGCAGAAAATAGGACTATCAACACCCACAACAGAGATCTTCGAGGGAAGAATAAAAAACCTGACTATTCAGGCAAGACATAGTTAAGTGGCCCTTATGCAAATGACATCAGTTTACCTGCTTCTTGGAAGAAATACCCTAGGCTCATCCACAGTGTCATAGATGGGGCCAACGGCCCTGGGCACCTTCAGCCTTCAGTGGCAAACCCCAGCTTTCTGGGCAAGGTTAGGTCATAGGTGGCTGGAGCAGGGCTGGAAGAGACTGAACCCTCCCTTAGAGGAGTGAGGGAGAAGCCTACCTTCCAGTGTCCCTGTTTCCTCACAGCAGAGGCATGTAAGTCTGGCAGGCTCTAGCTCAATGACCTTCCTTTCCACTATTGAAGCAGGACCCAGATGGCATCCTATGAGACCCCTTTGGGGTGTTGGAGCCTTTAAGGGCATATACTAAAAGCTGGTAGTTCCCCTGATCTCTATTGGGCTTTTTCTGCCTCTTGGTATTTTTTTTTTAATAAATTTTTATTTTAATGGGGTGACATCAATAAATCAGGGTACATACATTCAAAGAAAACATTTCCAGGTTATCTTGTCATTTAGTTCTGTTGCATACCCATCACCCGAAGAGAGATCGTCCTCCACCACCCTCCATCCAGTTCTCTCTGTACCCCTCCCCCTCCCCCTCTCCCTCATTCCCTCCCCCCACCCCCCGTAACCACCACACTCCCGTCCATACCTCTTAGTCTCGCTTCTATGTCCCACCAATGTATGGAATCCTGCAGTTCCTGTTTTTTTCTGATTTGCAACATTTCATCCCACACAATGCTACCAAGACTCCACCATTCCGCTGCAAGTGATCCGATGTCATCATTTCTCCTAGCTGAATAGTATACCATGGTGTATATGTGCCCCATCTTCTTCATCCAGTCCTCTATTTTTTTTTACAGTGATTAAAAGCCTTTAAGCAAACTCTTGGCCAATACAGCAAGAATCCCTAAAAGAGTATGTCTCTTGGTATCTTAAAAGCCATGCTCAGAAGATCTCGCTGAGGGGTTTGAGTATCCCCATCACCTATATAAATCTATTCCATAAATCTGGAGCTATTTGGAAAAAGAAAAAACAGTGTTATTAGCTGGATCAAATAAAGAAGGTAGTAGTTTGCAGGAGAAAAAAGATCTGGTGTCTCCTGTTCATCAGTATTCTTTAAAAAAATTTTTTTAAGTAAAAAGCATGATATGGTAAACCCATAGGACTTCCAGGATATGATTCCCCCCTTTTAAAATTTTTAAAATTGACCTTATATATTTGCTGGGTACACTTTAATAATACCTTGACTTTAAAGATTGTAAGAATGACAAAATACAGTAAATGTTTTTGCTCCATATGCAGGAGCATTGTCAGTTCAACCAGTTTAGGAAATCCAATAATAGAACAGTGCATACAGACAATGAGCTATAACATGCTTAGCAGCCTCTTCTGTTCTGACAGAGGTTACTATAAATCCAGAATATGTATCCACTGTAACGTGGACATAGGACTGTTTGCCAAATAAAGGTATATGAGTAACATCCATTTGCCAAAGTTGTCCTGGTATGGGTCCTTGAGGGACCCATATAACTCCAAATGAAGGGGCAGATTATAGTATAGGACCCCTTGGACAGGATTTGCCAATCTGCTGTGCTGCTTTCTGAGAAAGTTGAAACTGTTTACACAGGGCTGCAGCGTTCTGGTGATGAATAGTATGAGACTGAATTGCTCGATCTGTCATGGTTGCTCCAAATAATTTTTTTGGGTAGCTTGATCAACAAGGGCATTCCTAGGCCCTGGCCGGTTGGCTCAGTGGTAGAGTGTTGGCCTGGTGTGCAGGAGTCCCGGGTTCAATTCCCGGCCAGGGCACACAGGAGAAATGCCCATCTGCTTCTCCAGCCCTCCCCCTCTCCTTCCCCTCTGTCTCTCTCCTCTCCTCCCACAGCCAAGGCTCCATTGGAGCAAAGTCGGCCCGGGCACTGAGGATGGCTCTGCAGCCTCTGCCTCAGGTGCTAGAATGGCTCTGGTTGCAACGGAGCAACACCCCAGATGGGCAGAGCATCCCCCCCTGGTAGGCGTGCCGGGTGGATCCTGTTTGGGTGCATACAGGAGTCTGTCTGACTGCCTCCCCGTTTCCAACTTCAGAAAAATACAAAAAAAGGGGGGGCATTCCCTTGTGCTAAAGCTCCAGGGAGCATGGAGTGAGCTCGAGTATGTCCTATAAAATATGGAGCTCTATGTTGACATACAAGTCTTTGAAGAAGGAGGAACTACTGAAATAGTTCATCAGTATTTGTCCCTAAGACAGCAGTCTTTATAGTGGAAACACCATAAGTAAATATTTGCTGTCTGTATATAGATTAAAGGGGGAATATGGCAAATGCTGAAGAGCCATGATAAAGGCATATAATTCTAGACTTTGAGCTGATTTTAAGTTGACAGTTTCAGTATAAAGTTGTCCATTGATTTGCAAGAGTGATTTGCCATTTAGTGGAAGATTCCCAGAGCCATTGTTGTTGATCCTTTGAAAAAAGGAACAACAATAATTTTGAGGCTCAAAACCCATAAGCTGTAAGGGTCGCCTATGCCCCTTGATAATCCAGGAGGCAACAAGATAAAAATATGGAAGTGTATTCCATGGGCTATTAGATGGTTCAATGTGCCCAAGCTGTAGCTGCTCTTGTACCAATTGAGCAGCTGCCCTAAGTTTCTCCTGAGAAAGGGGCCATTGGTCTACCCATACAGGATTATCTGATTTCCAAGTAATTGGGTCTGCACAATGCATTATTGAGGTAGCAGGAGCTACCAAGGCCCCTATGCTAAATTTTGATATCCTAATCCACACCTTCTGGTATTGAGTGCCATTTCTATGGGGGTGAGAATTCCTCGCTGTTCTTTCCCTCATCCCTTGGTGGGCAAAAATCCCCGATTAAGCATCTGAGTACTGACTAAACCATTAGGACTGACAAGCAATGCTCCCATATTTTTCAAAACATCTCTATCCCACAAATTAACTGGTCATCCAGGGAGCACATAAGGCTTAAAAAATCCAGAATGGCCTTCTTAATCTTACCAATGTAGAAAACTAGAACTTTGTTGAGGGGATTTACTCTGCCTTATATCTTGTAATTCTGTGGCTGCTGCATGAGTGGGCCAGGAAGGAGGCCAATGTAGCTTAGCAATAACAGATACATCAGTTCCAGTATCTAAAAGTCCTTTAACTTTATGCTCATGTATTGTTAGTTCCATTTCAGGGCGTTCCTGACCTATTTTTTTTAAATCCAATTGGCAAAATCAGAGGAGCCAAATCACCAATTTGCTTGGGGCCCCTTTTGCAGGATGTGGCCTGAGAAGCAGAATTAGCATCCTTATACTATTCTTCCAACTGCCTGAATTAGCCGTGAGACACATTTTTTTTTTATTAATTTTGATGGGGTGACATTGATAAAATTGTCTTCTGTCACCTTCTAACTGGTTTTCTTTGTGCCCTTCCCCTCCTCCAACACCCTCCTTCTCCTCCCTCCCACCCTGTAACCCCAACACTGTTGTCCATGTCTCTGAGTCTCATTTTTATGTCCCACCTATGTATAGAATCATATAGTTCTTAATTTTTTGTGATTTACTTATTTCGCTCAGTATAATGTCATCAAGGCCCATCCATGTTGTTGTAAAATATCCGATGTCATCATTTCTTATGGCTGAGTAGTATTCCATAGTATATATATATACCAAAGCTTTTTAATCCACTTGTCCTCTGATGGACACTTGGGCTGTTTCCAGATCTTCGCTATTGTGAACAATGCTGCCATAAACATGGGGGTGCATTTCTTCTTTTCAAACAGTGCTATGGTGTTCTTGGGGTATTCCTAACAGTGGTATAGCTGGGTCAAAAGGCAGTTCGATTTTTAATTTCTTGAGGAATCTCCATACTGTTTTCCACAGTGGCTGCACCAGTCTGCATTCCCACCAGCAGTGCAGGAGGGTTCCCTTTTCTCCACATCCTCGCCAGCACTTACTCTGTGTTGTTTTATTGATGAACACCATTCTGACTGGTGTAAGTGATATCTCATTGTGGTTTTAATTTGCATTTCTCTAATAATTAGTGATGTTGAGCATTTTTTCATATGCCTATTGGCCATCTGTATGTCCTCTTTGGAGAAGTGTCTATTCATTTCTTTTGCCCATTTTTGGATTGGATTGTTTGTCTTCCTGGTATTAAGTTTTACAAGTTCTTTATAAATTTTGGTTATTAACCCCTTATCAGATGCATTGTCAAATATATTTTCCCATTGTGTAGTTTGTCTTTTTATTCTGTTCTTATTGTCTTTAGCTGTGCAGAAGCTTTTTAGTTTGATAAAGTCCCATTTGTTTATCCTGTCTTTTATTTCACTTGCCTGTGGAGACAAATCAGCAAATATATTGCTGTGAGAGCTGTCAGAGAGCTTACTGCCTATGTTTTCTTGTAAAATGCTTATTATGATTTTATGGCTTACATTTAAGTCTTTTATCCATTTTGAGTTTATTTTTGTGAATGGTGTCCAATTTTCCCAACACCATTTGTTGAAGAGGCTGTCTTTACTCCAATGTATGCTCTTACCTCCTTTCTCAAATATCAGTTGTCCATAAAAGTGTGGGTTTATTTCTGGGTTCTCAGTTCTGTTCCATCGATCTATATGCCTGTTCTTATGCCAGTACCAGGCTGTTTTGAGTACAATGGCCTTGTAGTATAACTTGATATAAGAAAGTGTGATACCTCCCACTTTATTCTTCTTTTTTAAGATTGCTGAGGATATTCGTGTTCTTTTTTGGTTCCATATAAATTTTTGGAATATGTGATCTAATCTTTGAAGTATGTCATTGGTATTTGGATTGGTATTGCATTGAATTTATAGATTGTTTTGGGTAATATAGACATTTTAATGATGTTTGTTCTTCCTATCCATGAGCATGGTATATGCCTCCACTTGTTTGTATCTCTCCTGATTTCTTTTATCAATGTTTTATAATTTTCCGAGTACAAGTCTTTAATTTTCCTGGTTAAATTTATTCCTAGGTACTTTATTTTTTTGGTTGCAATGGTAAAGGGGATTGCTTCCTTAATTTCTCTTTCTTTCTTTTTTTTTTTTTTTTTTTTTTTTTGTATTTTTCTGAAGCTGGAAACCAGGAGAGACAGTCAGACAGACTCCCGCATGCGCCCGAACGGGATCCACCTGGCATGCCCACCAGGGGGCAACGCTCTGCCCACCAGGGGGTGATGCTCTGCCCCTCCGGGGCGTCGCTCTGTCACGACCAGAGCCACTTCAGTGCCTGGGGCAGAGGCCAAGGAGCCATCCCCAGTGCCCAGGCCATCTCTGCTCCAATGGAGCCTCGCTGTGGGAGGGGAAGAGAGAGACAGAGAGGAAGGAGAGGGGGAGGGGTGGAGAAGCAGATGGGCGCTTCTCCTGTGTGCCCTGACTGGGAATCGAACTCGGGACTTCTGTATGCCAGGCCGACAATCTACCACTGAGCCAACCGGCCAGGGCCTAATTTCTCTTTCTGACAGTTCATTGTTAGTGTATAAAAATGCCTCTGATTTCTGAGTATTGATTTTATATCCTGCCACCTTGCTGAATTCATTTATCAGGTCCAGTAGTTTTTTTACTGCGATTTTAGGGTTTTCTATATACAATATCATATCATCTGCAAGTAATGATAGTTTTACTTCTTCTTTTCCAATTTGGATGCCTTTTATTTCTTTTTCTTGTCTGATTGCTGTGGCTAGTACTTCCAGAACTATGTTGAATAAGAGTGGTAAAAGGAGGCACCCTTGCCTTGTTCCTCATCTTAAGGGGATTGCTTTTAATTTTTGCCCATTGAGTATGATATTGGCTGTGGGTTTGTCATAATGGCCTTTATCATAATGAGGTATGTTTCCTGTATTCCCAATTTGCTGAGAGTTTTGATCATGAATGGGTGCTGGATTTTATCAAATGCTTTTTCTGCATCTATTGAAATTATCATGTGGTTTTTCTCCTTCCTTTTGTTTATGTGATGAATCACATTGATTGATTTGCAAATATTGTACCAGCCTTGCCTCCCAAAAATAAATCTCACTTGATTATGGTGTATGATTTTTTTCATATATTGCTGGATCCAGTTTGCTAATATTTTGTTGAGGATTTTAGCATCTAAATTCATCAGGGATATTGGCCTATAATTTTCTTTCTTTGTGTTGTCTTTGCCTGGTTTTGGAATCAGAATTATGCTCACCTCATAAAAAGAGCTTGGAAGTCTTCCTTCCTCTTGAATTTTTTGAAATAGCTTGAGAAGGATAGGAGTTAGTTCTTCTTTGAATATTTGGTAGAATTTACTTGCGAAGCCATTGAGCCCCGGACTTTTCTTTTTTGGGAGTTTTTTGATACCTCTTTCAATCTCATTTGTTGTAATTGGTCTGTTTAGGTTTTCTGATTTTCCCAGATTAGTTTTTGGAAGATTATATGTTTCAAGGGATTTGTCCATTTTATCTAGGTTGTCTAGTTTTTTGGCATACAGTTCTTCATAGTATTTTCTTACAATATTTTGTATTTCTGTTGTGTCAGTTGTTATTTCTCCACTCTCGTTTCTAATTTTATTTATTTGAGTCCTCTCTCTTTCTTTCTTGGTGAGTCTCATTAAAGGTTCATCGATCTTGTTTACCTTTTCAAAGAACCAGCTCCTGGTTTCATTGATCCTCTGTATTGTTTCTTTAGCCTCTATGTCATTTATTTCTGCTCTGATCTTTATTTTTTCTTTTCTTCTACTAGCTCTGGGCTTTACTTGCTGTTCTTTTTCTAGTTCTTTTAGATGTAGGGTCAAGTTGTTTATTTGAGCTTTTTCTAGCTTCTTGAGGTATGCCTGTAATGCTATAAACTTCTCTCTCAGGATTGCTTTTGCTGTGTCCCATAAATTTTGAGTTCATGTATGCTCATTACCGTTTGTTTCTAGGAATTTTTAAATTTCTTCTTTGATCTCATTGTTTACCCATTCGTTATTTAATAACATGCTATTTAGTTTCCAAGTGTTTGAGTATTTTTCAGTTTTTCTGTTGTGGTTGTTTTCTAGTTTCATGCCATTGTGATCAGAGAAAGTGCTTGATATGATTTCAATCTTCTTAAATTTGTTGAGACCACTTTTGTGCCCTAACATGTGGGCTATTCTAAAGAATGTACCATGAGAGCTTGAAAAGAATGTATCTTCTGCTGTTTTAGGGTGAAAGGTTCTGAAGATATCTATTAAATCAAGTTGATCTAATATGTCCTTTAAGTCTGCTGTTTCTTTGTTAATTTTCTTTCTTGAGGATCTATCTAATGATGTTAATGGGATATTGAAATCCCCTACTATTATAGTATTGCTGTTGATCTCGCCCTTTAAATCCATCAAAGTCTGCTTTATATATTTAGGTGCTTCTATATTAGGTGCATAGATATTTATAATGGTTATATCTTCCTTTTGGATTGGTCCCTTTAGCATTATGTAGTGACCTTCTTTATCTCTTACTATAGTCTTTGTTTTAAAGTCCATTTTGTCTGATATAAATATTGCTACCTCAGCTTTTTTTCATTTCCATTTGCGTGAAACATTTTTTCCATCCCTTTATCTTCAGTCTATATGCATCTTTTGAATTAGGGTGTGTCTCTTGTGGACAGCATATGTATGGGTCCTGTTTTCTTATCCATGCAGCTACCCTATGTGTTTTGATCGGATCATTTAATCCATTTACATTTAAGGTTATTATTGATATGTAATTGTTTATTGCCATTTTATTCTTTAAAACTGTATTCCTCTTTTGCTATATTCTTTTTTTCCTTTAATCTGTTTACAACAGGTCCCTTAGCATTTCTTGCAGCCTTGGTTAGGTTGTAGTGAATTACTTGAGTTTTTTTTTTTTGTCTGTAAAGCTTTTTATTTCTCCTTCAATTTTAAATGGTAGCCTTGCTGGATAAAGTAGTCTTGGTTGTAGGCTCTTGTTCTGCATTACTTTGAATATTTCTTGCCATTCCTTCTGGCCTCAAATGTTTCTGTTGAGAAGTTAGAAGTCATCCTTATGGGGGCTCCTTTGTAGGTGATAGTCTTTTTTTCTCTAGCAGCTTTTAATATTTTCTCTTTATCACTTGGATTTGGTATTTTAATTATGATGTGTCTTGGTGTTGATTTCTTTGGGTGTCTCCTTAATGGAGTTCCCTGTGCTTCCTGAACATGTGAGATGTTTTCCTGCCTTAATTGAGGGAAGTTTTCAGCTATGATATGCTTTAACAAAGTCTCTATCCCTTGTTCTTTCTCTTCTTCTTCAGGAAACCCTATCATGCGGATGTTATTTCTCTTCATGTTGTCACAGAGCTCTCTAAGAGTTTCCTAGACCTTTTGAGTCTCTTTTCTTTTTTCTGCTCTGCTTTTGTGCCTTTATCGTGTCCTCTAACTCGCTGATTCGAGTCTCCGCTTCATCCATCCTGCTTTTAACTCCTTCCATTGTGTTCTTTATTTCTGATATTGTATTTGTCATTTCTGACTGATTCTTTTTTATTATTTCAATGTCCTTTTTTATATTTGCTATCTCTTTATTTATGTTTTTGTAATGACCATCTATTGTTGTTCTAATATCCTTGAGCATCTAGCAATTGTTATTTTAAACTCTGCATCTGGTAATTTGGTTATATCTGATTCATTTAGGTCCTTTCCTGGGGATTTCTCTTGGTTCATTTGTGTTGCATTTCTCTGCCTCTGCATTTTCTCTGTGTAAAGGAAGGTTTTGGCCCCTGGAGTCCACTAGATATGGCCTCTGTTCCCTAGGTATGGTCTGTCTGCAGGTCCGCTATCCCCTCTTCTGTTGCTGCCTAGGGCTTTTGGGTTTGGGTGTTGCCAGTGCCTGTCCACTGGGGCTGTTGCTGTGGTTTCCGCCTCTCCTTCACGGGAGTGGCTGTGCTCATGTGCTCGGGTGAACAAGCCTTGGTGACCTTGGCCTTTGCCCCGCCCCTGTGGGTGCGTTATGCTCGGTCCTGAGGGCACTGGCGAGCACCTTTGCTCAGCTGCGGGTCTCAGCTCTTTTTCCAGGCTTTCGCCTGCCCTTGCAGGAGGGGCCCGATCGTGGAACAGCTGCTAGCCTTGGCTCCACTGCCCACGCTCAGCTCAGTAGCAGAACTCTGCCTGTTCTGGGCTTTGGCTCCACCCTCGTGGGAGAAGCCGGCTCCCTAGTCAGGCCACAAGCCTTGGTTCCACGGGTTGGGCAAGGCTATGCTCCTGCGCCCTTGCTCAAGGGCTGGTCTCCACCCCTTCCGGGGTTCCCGCCCTTCTCCCGCAGGCTGGATTACAGGCTGCCGGCAGCTGGGCTTGACCGCTTTTGCATGCCTACTCCTCCCCAGCCGGGCAAGACTGAGCTCACACATGAGCCCTGTGGCGGCCAGCAGGCTTCCACCCCTGCTGACAGAACCGCACCTCCCCATCCCGCCACCTACTGCCCTCGGGAGAGCCCTCAGCTGTGTGGGTGGGGGTGCTGCAGCTCAGACCCTAACACTCACTACTGTAGCCCTAAAAGCTTCCTCCTTCTAAGCAACTCTGCTCTGAGTGCCATGAGGGAGCTTGTTTGGCTCTCTCCTGCTTCCCTTTGCTGGTATTGCTGTTTCCAGGGGAAATATTCACTTCAGATTTGGGGAGTGACCCGACCCAGGAGTTAGGGTGGCTATCTCCCAAAATGTTTCTCCCTGTGCCTCCTAGATTGCACTCTCTTCTTGCTACTCTGGTATTCTCCTCTCTCCCCATCCTCTGGAGCATCGTGTGAGTGGTTGAGAGAGAGATGTTCTGCACGGTCCCTTTAAGAAGAATCCTGGGTCTGAGAAATCAGACTTTCTCACAAACAGTATCCTGTCTTGTTTCCAGCTAAATACTGTCCTTATGCCTCTTCTGGGCTCTGGGGCTGCAGGCTGGGGCTTTGTTCCTGGGGCTCAGGACCCTCCTCTCTCTGCTAAACTCACTTCCCGCCACACGAGTCTCTCCTGGCTGCTGTTCGCTCTGGGGAGCTGGGCAGCCCTCTCCGCATTTCCGCTTTTCCTACCAGTCTCGGTGTGGCTTCTTCAGTGTTCCTTGGTTGAAGAGTCCTCTTAGTTTAGTCCCGGCAGAATAAATCTTTATAAAACAACTTACTATAGTTAAATCTGTCTTTTTATTTATACTTTGGTCACTCTGCTACCACCCACCATGAAAGCTGGAACGCCCACTAGTGGGCGATAGGGACCATGTTGACTACCACTGGTCTAAAGGAAAATAATTAAGATATAAGGAAAGGGTCATTTTCACTGGCAGGTCATGTGGCTGCTATGAACTAAAGATGATGCTTACCATATACTGACAGCGAAGGAACTGCCTAGCTCTATGCTAAGCACCTTGCTCACTTATCTCATGGATGTCTCACTACAACCCTGTGAAGCAGTCTTTTTTATTATCCTGATTTTATGTGCAGGAGAGCTCGGTTCATAGGGTTAAGACACTGGCCCACTGGCTCACTGGTCCACTAACCCACAAGAAAGCTATAGAGCTAGGCCTCAGACTCAGAGCTTATTACCACCAAAGCTCAAGTTCTTAAACAAGTGCCCTGAGCTGCTTTGTTTTTTGTATGAATACTGTATGAAGGGGGTTGTGATAGATTAGAGGTTCAGGAAGTGTCTCCATTCTACAAAGCAGCATGCCTTCAACAATCCTTCCCCTGTTCCCAGCTGGTTATGGATGTTCATTAGAACCCTCCCCATGTCTTTTCCAGCTGCCCACTCCCCTCTCCCCCAAACTGGAAGCCTCTATTCATGGCTATCTCCTTGGGAACAAAACGGTACTAATCCCATCTTCACTTGACTTAACTCTCATGTATCCTCACAAATGTTGCTTGTCTCATTGTCTACTTGACATTTGTGAAGTGGCGTATGAAAGTGGCAAGATATTTCCCTTTGGATCCAAGAAAGAATTTGGACCTTTGAGTCATAAATTTCTCAGTGTCCCTAGCTTTGCTTTGTATCTTTATGGTGGAATGTGACATCTTGAAATATAGATATGATTGTCATGAGGGAAAGTTATGCATACTGAAATGAATTTAAAAATGGAGGTGAATTAATTCTGAGTATTTGCTAACTAAGTCTCTGCTTATGTCTTTGAGAAGTAACCCTGATCTGTCAGTGTAGTCTTAGGAGAAGATGTCATGGTGCTGCCTGAGGCTCAGGAAAAGAAAGGCAGCTTTGCTTCTGTCTATCAGTTGGGACAGAAAAGGTTTAGAGAAAATGCCTGGAGCTTTCACACCATGAACAGTTGCTTCTAACCAGTGGAGGTAGGAACCAGCCCCAACACCTAGAACTGAAGTTATCGGTTTTCTCCCTATAAAGACTCTGTATTATAAGCTTATTGGGAGCATTAAATGAGATAAAACATGTAAAAGCACAAAGCAAATTTTTAATATTGTTAGAAATGAAATTAAACAAGACCTGTGGAGATGAAATACCTCGACAAGGCAACTTCAATAATTTCTGCAGAAGGGCATGCTGTCTCTCTTCAAAGCCAGCCAGCAAGCACATGGGCAGAGGGCAAACTCTGTTTTTACCCTAACACAGGCCCTAGGATGCTAGATCTTGCTCCATTGGCTGGAGTGTTGACCGTACAATCTTTTCTTTTTTTTTTTTTTTTTGTATTTTTCTGAAGTTGGAAACGGAGAAGCAGTCAGACAGACTCCCGCATGCGCCCGACCGGGATCCACTCAGCATGCCCACCAGGGGGTGATGCTCCGCCCATCTGGGGCGCTGCTCTGTTGCAACCAGAGCCATTCTAGCACCTGAGGTAGAGGCCATAGAGCCATCCTCAGCGCCCGGGCCAACTTTGCTCCAATGGAGCCTTGGCTGCAGGAGGGGAAGAGAGAGACAGAGAGGAAGGAGAGGGGGAGGGGTGGAGAAGCAGATGGGCGCCTCTCCTGTGTGCCCTGGCCAGGAATTGAACCTAGGATTCCTGCACGCCAGGCTGACGCTCTACCACTGAGCAAACCGGCCAGGGCCATACAATCTTATTTTTTCCTGATTGGCTAGTTTAAATGGCCACACCAACGTGGAACGGAGAGACGGGGATATCATTAACTAGGTAAGGGGGTTGAGGAATGGTCAGATGACAGAACGAAGGGGGCTGGGAGATTGCTAAACAAGTTAGCTATTTCTCAATTTCCTAGTTGGAGGAATCTGAATGAAGGGGGTTGGGAAGTTAGTTGAAGAAAAGAACCTGAGTTAAACATTTCCTTAAGATATAAACTCTGGTTATATAACTGTCACACTGAGGTACCAAATATTGAACAAATCACACAAATTGTCACAGTATGGCTGAGATAAATGTCACAAAGTGTAAGGTGCAATAAAAAACTATCAGAGGAGAATAAATCCTACCCTGGGTGGTCAGAGAAAACACGCTGGAAAAAATGAAGATGAATAAGGAAACTAAAACCAAAAAGACAAGACAAATCCTTCAAATGGGAAACCAGTACTATTCAAATTGTGCTTTGCAAAAACTAACTGCATCAGAATCCCCTAAGTATTAAAACTTTTTAAAAACATGCAAATATAAAAAGCAAACTTATATATCAACACAAATGTCTGATTATTAATGAGGTTAAATATATTTTCAAATATTTATTGTCATTTGAGTCTTTAATTATTTTTTTAATAAATTTTTATTAATGTTAATGGGATGACATTAATAAATCAGGGTACATATATTCAAAGAAAACATGTCTAGGTTATCTTGTCATTAAATTATGTTGCATACCCCTCGCCCATAGTCAGATTGTCCTCCGTCACCCTCTATCTAGTTCTCTGTGCCCCTCCCCCTCCCCCTAACTCTCTCCCTCCCTCCCTCCTGCGTCCTCCCTCCCCCTCCCCCTGGTAACCACCACACTCTTGTCCATGTCTCTTAGTCTTGTTTTTATGTTCCACCAATGTATGGAATCATGTAGTTCTTGTTTTTTTCTGATTTACTTATTTCACTCCGTATAATGTTATCAAGATCCCACCATTTTGTTGTAAATGATCTGATGTCATCATTTCTTATGGCTGAGTAGTATTCCATAGTGTATATGTGCCACATCTTCTTTATCCAGTCTTCTATTGAAGGGCTTTTTGGTTGTTTCCATGTCTTGGCCACTGTGAACAGTGCTGCAAAGAACATGGGGCTACATGTGTCTTACGTATCAATGTTTCTGAGGTTTTGGGGTATATACCCAGTAGAGGGATTGCTGGGTCATAAGGTAGTTCTATTTGCAGTTTTTTGAGGAACCACCATACTTTCCTCCATAATGGTTGTACTACTTTACAGTCCCACCAACAGTGGATGAGAGTTCTCTTTTCTCCGCAACCTCTTCAACATTTGCTATTACCCATCTTGTTGATAATAGCTGAGTCTTTAATTATTTTATTTATGATCTTTGCCCAAGTTCCTTTTGAAGGGGGTCTGTATTTTTATTTATTTTTAAAGTTCTTTATATATTAGATATACTAACCTTTTGTTACATTTATCAGATATTTTTCCAAATTAGTAATTCATCCCAATTTAGTAATGCTCTCAAAATTTATAAGCACATATCCAAGTCTATTCATATTTTGATAAATATATTTTATTATCATTGATGTTATTTGTCTACTTAGAGTTTTTTTGCCCCTAAAAGTAAAAGTATACTCGCCTATATTTTCTCTTTTGTGGTTTTATTTTTTATTTGCATACTCATAAAAATTTTTTTTAAATCTTTGAAACATTTCAATCATATTTTATTGTTTCTACATCCACTTATTTTGATTCTTATTTAGGGTAGCCTACAGTTCTTGGAATCAGTTCATATTATTTATCTTTCAAGTAGATAATTTCCTTTCTTATCATCTTTATTACTTTTCCCATTTCCTTTGAAATTTCAAAAGACTGCTAAAGTTTATGCTCCATGTGAATGATTTAATTTTCTGGGTATTTAGTTTTTTATTGCCTCCACTTCAGACTATTTTAATCTTAGCATTAATATATGAGTTTCCTTGTCTTCTTTAGATCCCTTTCCCTCTCATCCTGTTTTTTCTCATGGTTTCCTATTTCTATTTTTTTTTCTGTATTTTTCTGAAGCTGGAAATGGGGAGAGACAGTCAGACTCCCGCCTGCGCCCGACGGGGATCCACCCGGCACGCCCACCAGGGGGCGACGCTCTGCCCACCAGGGGGCGATGCTCTGCCCCTCCAGGGGCATCGCTCTGTTGTGACCAGAGCCACTCTAGCGCCTGGAGCAGAGGCCGAGGAGCCATCCCCAGCGCCCGGGCCGTCTTTGCTCCAGTGGAGTCTCGGCTGCAGGAGGGGAAGAGAGAGACAGAGAGGAAGGAGAGGGGGAGGGGTGGAGAAGCAGATGGGCGCTTCTCCTGTGTGCCCTGGCCAGGAATCAAACCCGGGACTTCTGCACGCCAGGCCGATGCTCTACCACTGAGCCAACCGGCCAGGGCCCTTATTTCTATTTTATAGAAGCTATGTTTAATGAAGGTTCCAGTTTTCTAAAATTTTCTTCTGTTTTTTGCCATAAATCATTTTCATTGTTACATTCTTCCTCTGAATGTTTAAGATGTTATTTGTTCCTATAGACTTCACGAGGCTTTTAGTTGTCCCATGTCAGGTCCCCCTTCTCTACTTGGTTTTGCACAAAGAAAGAACCAACTATGAAGGCAGATGAGTGAGTCGACTGCTCGGTCCCTCTTATCATGAATTCACCAGTAGAGCCAGTGGCCATAGGAGTTCATGACCCATTACCCATTGTTCAGTAGGAATAACTGTCACGGTTTCCAGCAGAACTTTTAAGTAGAACAAATCATCTTACTTGGAACTCCAACATAAAAATCTGTAAAATCATAAAAGCTTAACTGAATGTGAGGAATGGAAGCCCAGAATATCACTCTTGTTATGTGTCTCTCCTGTCATAAGTTGAATTTTTCTCTTACTTCCCAGTTCTTGGCTTTCTGATGGGTTGAACTGATGGGCTAAATGAGAAATGCAAACCCTCATCAGGTGCTGCTATGGAGATTTCTTCTCTCTTCCATATTGTCAAAGCATTGACCTTGGGCCCTCAGCCCTTTCAAATTTCCCATTCTTCTCTTCTTCTTCCTCTCCTGCCCACCTCCAAATTCTCTGCCCTCCCTCTTTCTGTGATGTGCAGTGTCTGGATGGCTGTAGCATATGTGGGTTTGGAGGGAGTGGGAAGTGATGGTCCTCAGACATCCTCCAGGGCAGCCTCCTGGTTTTCTGAAAGGTCCTCCTGATTCTATGGCTGTTACAGAACCCAGAGGGTAAAAAGTAGAAGTTGCTAAAGATTCTTAATGCCTTATTATTATTTTTTTTGTATTTTTCTGAAGCTGGAAACGGGGAGAGACAGTCAGACAGACTCCCGCATGCGCCCGACGAGGATCCACCCGGCACGCCCACCAGGGGGCGATGCTCTGCCCACCAGGGGGCGATGCTCTGCCCCTCCAGGGGCATCGCTCTGTTGTGACCAGAGCCACTCTAGTGCCTGGAGCAGAGGCCGAGGAGCCATCCCCAGCGCCCAGGCCGTCTTTGCTCCAGTGGAGTCTTGGCTGCGAGAGGGGAAGAGAGAGACAGAGAGGAAGGAGAGGGGGAGGGGTGGAGAAGCAGATGGGCGCTTCTCCTGTGTGCCCTGGCTGGGAGTCGAACCCGGGACCTCTGCACGCCAGGCTGACGCTCTACCACTGAGCCAACCAGCCAGGGCCTAATGCCTTATTTTTAGGACTTAGGAATCTTTGTTTAATGCGTGAAGCAGGATTGCCATTTCCCCGCCTCTATCCTATTCTATTAGCTCTATATTTGCTGGAAATCCTCCCCCAAATTCAGTTTCTAGATTGTCCTTCAGGCAATGTGAGTCTTGGGCCTTTTCTGTACCTTCACAAATATCATGAAATTGGAATAATGGTTGGTATCAAGCTGCTTGCTTATGTTTAAAGCTGCAACTTCCAAAGATCATGTCATGATTCCTCTGGGAGCTGTGGGGACCATAGGACTGCTCCTGCCTCATCTACAGAAGTGGTCTTATATTTATAGTTAAGTTTCTCTTTTTATATTGAGTTTTAAGTTTCATCCTTTAAAGTGTTGACTTTTATCATGTATAAGAAACTTAATATACTATAACTTATATTGGGAGGATATGCCCAAACATTTTTGCCAGTAGAGGTAGTTGTGATCAAAACAGCATGGGGGAAAACGGTGTGGAGACCACTGATCTGTAAGATACTCCCTTTCTCATTCATCACTCCTCCTGGGCCTAACCCTCCCCCCCCCCAGAAGGAAGGGCCACCTGGGCAGCATCCATCCTGCCCTAGACTCCCCAGCTTGACTCTTTACCCACCTAGGGCTCAGACACAGGTGTGAGGGCCCCCTTTCTTTCCAGTTTGCTACAGTCATGACCTGCTTTAAGATCTTATGTTCTGTTCCAGAGCCCAACAGAGTCAGCATTTAACTAATGAGCACCATATTACTGAGAATGTAAAAGACCCCATTGTTTCCCACCCAGCCTCCCCTTTATGGAGGAATGTGGCTTCCTGAGGTAAATTAATTTGCGGAAGGAGTCAGAATAACCAGTTGCTTTACAATGAGCAACACTTTATGGCAGTCATGCAGAGTGGGGCTCAGGGAAAATATGACATGGTATATTTTTCAACTTACATCTCTAATGAAAAACATTGCTTTTATTAAGGTATTCAAGCGATGACTTCTGAATGGTTCTAAAATGCTCCCCTGCATTCTTCCTCATAAGCTTGTAATATCTTTGGAAGAGATATAAGTGTTAGGATACTAGAGAAAAAGGACATAGTACATCAGGATGATTGAATCTGGCTCCCTGCCACAGTGGGGCAGATGGTTTGTGGGAGATCACAGAAGCACCTAGCACGAGCAAAAGGCAAGGCTTCCAAGGAGTAAAAGAGTCCCTGTTGAGAAAGAGAAAAACTGTGCATGCGTAAAATTTTTTATGAACTCACTTTTTTTTATATTGTAAAAGTAATTTATCTGGGGTGTAAAAATTCAAACAGTACAGAGGGAATAGGTAAATTGGATTCCTCGAACTGTCAGAGCATCAGAAATATGTACAAATATTCATCTATAATGTTCATCTTCAAATTAGATCTCTTTTTAAAATGTGGGAAATGCTTTTATAACATATTCAAACCAGTGAACCTAAACAAAACTTTTGAAAGAGAAGCCATTTTTCAAATAAAATGCAATTAAGGTAATAAATAGAACAGATAAAAAATTTAAAAACATGACAACGAAAGCCTGTCACATAGTAGACATGCAATAAATATTTATTGAAATATCTGTTTATGAGTTAAAACTATAATGCTTTCCAAGCTTGTTTCTCTGATATATCCATCAATTTTCGGAGCTCCCCAGTAGCTTTAAATGAAAAAACAGAGAGAAAGTGTATGTCATTTGCAATAAGGAACCTTAATACTATGCAGAATCATTTCTCTTCTGACAGAAATATCTATGCAAACATATAAGAACTATATGAAAATTTATTAGAATATTAGACATCAGACTACTGGGCAATGGTCCTAGACTTCAGGAGGACTCTATCAATGACAATCTGGAAAAGCCCAAAGGTCGATTATTGAAACCACAGGTAGAAAAAAACTGATAATGGGGGATTTTCACCTGTCCTCAGTGTGGTCCCCCACTTGTTAGATGTCACTTTAACTAAAAAAAGAGCCACTCCATCACCAACTGCAGCATAAGCATGGCGTTCTAGGCACTGAAGTGAAAGAAAAGTGGTGTCCTACAAAGGAACAGAAATCAGTCTGTGTCGAACTTTTCCTCAACACCAGACAGCAAAAGACAATGGGACAAAACCATCAATGTGAGGACAGAAAGTTCGTAGCCATTTAGGGAGGGGAACCAAGTCTCCAAAAGGCACCTTGCATCTTTGGAGCCAATTCTAATGAAAAAGGACAAGAAATCTCAAAAATTGAAAAATTTAAAATATGACCTGAAACTCTAGTTAAAAATACTAACCGGCCTGACCTGTGGTGGCGCTGTGGATAAAGCGTCAACCTGGAACGCTGAGGTCGCCAGTTCAAAACCCTGGGCTTGCCTGGTTAAGGCACATATGAGAGTTGATGCTTCCTGCTCCTCCCTCTTCTCTCTCTCTCTCTCTCCTTTCTAAAATGAATAAATAAAATCTTTTTTAAAAAAAATACTAACCAAAGATCTTGAAAAGAAGAACAATAATTATTTAGAATGGAATTTGTATTCTGGAAAACCATGTGAAGGCCTGACCGGCGATGGCGCAGTGAATAGAGTGTCATACTGGGATGCGGAGGACCCAGGTTCGAAACCCCAGGGTCGCCAGCTTGAGCATGGGCTCATCTGGTTTGAGCAAAAGCCTACCAGCTTGTACCCAAGGTCGCTGGCTTGAGCAAGGGGTTACTCGGTCGGCTGAAGGCCTGCAGTCAAGGCACATATGAGAAAGCAATCAATGAACAACTAAGGTCTCGCAACGAAAAACTGAAGATTGATGCTTCTCATCTCTCTCCATTCCTGTCTGTCTGTCCCTGTCTATTCCTCTCTCTGACTCTCTCTCTGTCCCTGTAAAAAAAAAAAAAAAAAAAAGTGAAGGGAAGTTTCACAGATGCACAGAGGCAAAAAACCAAAGTAATGCAAATCATTTTTGAGGGCACAAGGTAATCTTCCTAAAGGGAAGCTCTGGGAGATTTATTATACAAAGAGCATGAGACCTGTAAGGCCAAAGGCATAGAAGGAGAAAAATAACAATTAAATAAATAATGAAAGAAAACTCTCAGCTCTAGAAAAACTTGTATTTTAGGACTAAAGGGCTCAGCAACTTCTAAGTTGAATTTTAAAAACCCAAAACCATCCTGGTGAAGCTTCTCAAAGTTAAAGAGAAAATTCAACATGTTTCTAGGCACAGAGAAAGCTTACTTACAAAGGAAAATAAATCAGATTGGTATTAAACGTCTGCAACAGTAGAAAATAGAAGACAGTAGAACAGTCACCCTAGATTTTGAAAGAAAAGGACTCTATCCCAACAATCTTACATTCAGCCAAGTTATTATTCATGTGTAAAGACTACTGTCGGGCAAATGAGTTTGTAAAATTTGTATTTTTTGAGTTTGCTCACTTTTATTGTTAAAAATGGCGCTGGGCAGCACCAGATATATCTGTGAAATTCCTAATTACCTTCCTGTTTGGGAAGGGCCATTGTTATGCTAATGTGTGCTGGAGGAGAGGATTTTACACCAGAAAAGTTTTAAAAGGAGAGGAGGGAGAAAAAAGGGAGGAAGAAGCCAAGATGGCAAGGAAAGAGAGAGAAGCCATTTTTGCAGAGTGAGAGCAGAGAGAAGGCAGAGTGCTGAAGGAGAAGTTGGGGAACCAGAGGTGAGGGGCTTTGGGACTGGCGAGACCTTTGATTCTAGGAGAAACCGGAGAAGATTCTCCTGATCGTTGAACCGGAGAATGTGTCAGTGGCTTTGTGAGCCCTGTGTGTGTGTTTGCTTGTCAGCCGAAGCGAGTCTTGAATAAAGGAATGGCCCACCATTTTTTGGCTCTACTGTTTCTTTACAGTCTGTCCAAATCTAATGAGAACCTGCATGTGACTGCTGGCCGTACAACTACTTTTCTGGATATGCAAGGACTCAGAAAGTACACTAGTATTTTCTGGGGAAAGTACTTTAAGTTTAAATAAGAAAAAAAAAACAGTGCAAGCTAAGGTAAGCTAAAGGGTATGCAAAACATGAGCATGGTAACATTTATGGTTGAATCTAAAACCAGTGATGAGAAGGTAACTAGGGATATTGATAGCAGTGTTAAATGTTAAGAAAGATGGGAATGACTTAAAGCTTTTGCATGAGGTTTACAGAGGAGGGTCAGCAAAAGTTTCATGTGGGACATCACTAATTAAAGGAATACAGACTTAAGTTCTTTTGGAAAAATTAAAAGTTAATACTATCTGAGTTAAATTCAAAGGACTACCAAGGAAAACAAAGCAAATAAAATAAATATGTATATGTATATGTGCATGTGTGTGTGTGTGCTTGTATGTGCGTGTGATTAATAAAACTTACAGCAAAATATTAATGGATAGTAGGTTTATGAGTACCTTACTTCTTCTTTAACTTAGAAGACTAATAGAACAATAGAATTCTACATGTGGAGGCAGGGCAAGGTTTGTATACCTTTGATACTAGGGGTCTGTTTTGGTCTGCAAATACTTCTTTGGGGAATAAATCCTTTGGCATTCCACACTCTTATTTTCTTTCTTTCTTTCTTTTTTTTTTTTTTTTTTATGAGAAACATCAATTCTTCATTGAGGCTCCTTAGTTGTTCATTGATTGATTTTTTATATGTGCCTTGACTGGGGGGCTCCAGCAGATCAAGTGACCCCTTGCTCGAGCCAGCGACCTTGGACTCAAGCTGGTGAGCCTTGCTCAAACCAGATGAGCCCACGCTCAAGCTGGCAACCTCAGGGTCTCGAACCTGGATCCTCCACATCCCAGTCCAATGCTCTATCCACTGCACTACCAGCTGGTCAGGCCTCCACACTCCTATTTTCTGACCTATGTGGGTGGGTAAGATTGATCTGGGCAGACTATCTGGCCTCTTGGCAATCAGTTCACAGATGGGTGTATGATCTAAGCTGAGGCTCAGAATTCACATAACAACTTACCTCTTTTAACTGAAATAGGATTAGGCCATCTTTGCCTGTTATGAAATGACACCACATCAATGCAAATCACTAAGAAAAGTGAGGGACAGGGGGAGCCTGAAAGACCAAGAGAGACATGAATGACAAGTTTGATTCCTCTACCCTGCTCGTTTGCCCTTAGACTCCATAGCTGAGTCAATATAGTTCTCTTTTTCACTTGAGCTCATTAGAGTCGGTTTCTGTCACTGTAAACTAAAAAGAATGATGACTAAGGCAACGTCCCAGCCCCTATAAGTTCGGGACACGTTTACTAACACAGCCTATCTGGGTTTACTTTAATTAAGAATGTTTCTCTTGCCAGTATGATATGAGCTCAGCCCAAGACAAATTTTTCTAGGAAAGCAAATGCCCTTCCCATTCTCCTTATGAATAAAGAGAGCTGTGGGGACTCTCCTCTCATCAGTATCAAGTGGTCTGTCTGTTCTACCAAAGGGTGTTCTATTGGGGTGGTTCCACTGCCCCCTTCAGACTCCAAATCCTCATCTACATTTTTTAAAGGTCTGGGTAGGCTTGATCTTTTATTTCTTTTCATTTGCACTTCTTAAATAGAGACCCTTGTTCATAGGAAACCTGCCTGTGCTCCCACTGTCCCACCTCATCCCTTACTGAACTCCAGACATCATGTTTTATTCTTTCATGATATCAAAATGCCAAATTTTACCTTACCCGTGCTATTCCCCCTGCCTGGAACTTTCTTTCTTCTGAGACCCTCTGCTTTCTTCATGTGGCTGCCTCTTCACGTACCCACTTAAATATTATACTGCTCACAAAAATTAGGGGGTATCTTATCGCTTCATATTTATTTTTAAAATATCCCCTAATTTTTTTTATTTTTTATTTTTTATTTTTTTTTCCATTTTTCTGAAGCTGGAAACAGGGAGAGACAGTCAGACAGACTCCCGCATGCGCCCGACCGGGATCCACCCGGCACGCCCACCAGGGGCGACGCTCTGCCCACCAGGGGGCGATGCTCTGCCCATCCTGGGCGTCGCCATGTTGCGACCAGAGCCACTCTAGCGCCTGAGGCAGAGGCCACAGAGCCATCCCCAGCTCCCGGGCCATCTTTGCTCCAATGGAGCCTTGGCTGCGGGAGGGGAAGAGAGAGACAGAGAGGAAAGCGCGGCGGAGGGGTGGAGAAGCAAATGGGCGCTTCTCCTGTGTGCCCTGGCCGGGAATCGAACCCGGGTCCTCCGCACGCTAGGCCGACGCTCTACCGCTGAGCCAACCGGCCAGGGCAAAATATCCCCTAATTTTTGTGAGCAGTATACTTGTAATGTTCCTTCTTCCGGCTTCCTTGACAGCCCAATCTAAGATCCCACATAATTTTCATTTTGCTCTTTCCTTTTCTCGTAGCATTTATCACAAACATAATTATACAGTTCGCTATCCTTCCACAATCATGTGCCTAATTCTTTCTCTAGACTACATGTTCCAGGAGGGCAGGGCATGGTCTATTTTGTCCACATGTAGCTCTGTCCCCAGTATCTAGAACAGTGCCTGACCCAAGGTTGGCCCTCCCTGGAGAATTGTTGAATGGATGGGTGCAGGTTCACGACCAGCTGTTAACACACTGGACAGTCCCTGGATCGTAGTCAGAAGGAGGCCTGCTTTCAGGAATAGGGCATCTCTTGTGGGCTGGCCAATGAGACACTGCATAGACTAATGGCCTTGGCATTGATTTAAACACAACAATGAAAACAGAATCAGGAAAGAGAGTTTTGAGGAAAGTTCTGGAACGTGGAAAGCAAATGGGTGGCATGGAGCTGAGGAAGGCTCCATGTTCCCGTTGGTCTCCAGCAGACATCCACCAGGACTCACCTGCACCTTCTGTGCAGAGTGTTTCTGGACACTGTTCAACCAGGTGAACTGAGCAACTTGTGGCACTATCTCATTTACTTTCACAGTATGAGATTGGTACCCACCAAATTTGGGGGATGTATTGGGAACACTTAAGCACCAAAGTTTTAGGAACTGTCTGATGAAGGTGTTGGATGGTCACGTCAGAAGGGAAGAGAGTGTTTTTAGTAACAGAACCATGGTTTTTAATTTTTTCACATTTTTGTATTATTTTGTCTTTTCACATGGTATAGAGTAATGGCAGAGCAAGGGCTTTGGGGTCAGTAAGATCTAGGCTTGAATCAGTTCCTGCTACTTACTGTGTGACCTACAGCAAGTCACTTAACCTCTCTGGGCTTGAAGGTATTTTTCTCTCTGAAAATGGAAGATAATATCAGAACCGACCAGATAAGGTTTTAGTAAGTGGGTGGGCATTAAAATGTAATAATCAACGCAAAGTATTTGGTATAATGCCTGGCACCTAATGACCACCCAATACTTGTTAGCTATTGCTGTCTTATTGCTATTTCTATTGTAGATGTAAATAAAGTATCTAGAATGGGGAGTGTTGGGCACATAGCAAATATCAATCAACTACTGCTACTTTTTTTTTTTTTTTTTTTTTTTAGCGAGAGAGAGAGAGAGAGAGAGAGATGAGAAGCATCACCTGATAGTTGTGGCACTTTAGTTGTTCATTGATTGTGCCTTGACTGGGGGGCTCCAGCTGAGCTAGTAACCCCTTGTTCAAGCCAGCACCATGGAGTCATGTCTATGATCCCACACTCTAGCTGGCAAACCTGTGCTCAAGCTGGATGAGCACATGCTCAAGCTGGTGACCTTGGGGTTTTGAACCTGGGTCCTTAGCGTCCCAGGCTGATGCTATATTCACTGCATCACTGCCTGGTCAGGCAACTACTGCTACTTTTGGTCCAGCCAAGGTGATAATTCAAATATTAAAAGCCTTGGCATGAGCCAAACAAAGGGAGGCAAAGCATTAACCTTTTAATGGTTAAATTTGTGGGAAACGAAAAGTAAGGTAGCACAGGAAGGACAGAGGTGTGGGGGGAGGCAGGGATGGCTATGTGTGTGTGTGGGGTCTTTTGGGGGGACCCAAACAGTGGTTAGTTACCAAGCATTTCAGAACTATTTCTACTCATAACACCGAGGGCGTCACACTGCTATAAACCAGCTCACCGTGAGCCCTGGAGCCGCCCAGAAACAGATCCTTGGGGATCTAAACCCAAGGACACTGTTGGTTCTCACCAGTTAGGAAGTCACCTAGGAATGCTCACCCACACTGCAAGGCCACTGTCAGGCCTCTGCTTCCTCTTTTGGACCCTTCTGTGGTCCTCTTGGCACAGGACCACCAACTCCCTCCATGCCCAACGACTTGCAGCCTCAGCAACACCCCCACTCACACCTTGCAGGGACTGGCCTTTCCCTGCAAAGCTTCCCGGTCCTCAAGTTTCATTCATGTTCACCAGACTCTCACACTCACCCAGGCAGAGGTAGGAGCCACCCCCTCCCCCATTAGCAATATAACAGCCATCTCACTGTCCTTGACTGTCATTCTCCAACCCCAGCCCGAGACCCTCAGGGACCCTGAATAGTTAGTTCCATTTCCCACTCTCTATCAGGGCTTCCAGGCCCTCCAATGACCAGAGTCAGTAGGGCTGGGTCTGCCTTCCCACCCCCAGCTGACTCCCACTCAGGAAACGGCCAGTCTCTATTTTGAGTGGAGGAAAGTGTCACACCTCCCCAGGCCAGGACACCTCCTTAGCCAAGAAACCACACTCCAACTGTGCTTAGCCAATGACCTTTCAGTCCCAGGCAGCGAAAGCCTTCAGGGCCTTTCAAGTTGCCTAAATCATCTGCGCCTCCAAAAAGTAAATCTTACTTTCTCCTTCCTCCCAGCAGACAGCTATATATATAGATACATAGCTCCATGCACAATAGCTAACCTTGGAGGGCTGCACCTTGGATAGGCTTGGCCTATTGTCTCAACAGCTGCCCATGTGCAGCCTGAGGCCCAGAGCCCCAACTGGGAGCTGCCTTCAGGGAGGGGTCCACAAAGGGGGAGGGAACAAGTCCAGCCACTGGGGTCCCACATGTTCTGGTCAGGCCACTTCTTTGCTATGTAAATTTGGATAGCTGACTTGAGGCCTCTGAACCTCAGTTTTCTCCACTGTCAACATATTGTAAATTTGTTGGGACTACTATGTGTATTTGTCAAGAATTTGACTTAAGGCTGGGATAATTGTAGTGGCTAAATAAATATATACTTGCTGTTTATTATATTACCTGGTGACTTTTTGAAACCTCTGGGTATTTGGGCCATCAAGAAAAATGTCCTTTTTCTTTCTCTCTCACAAACAGCACACTCACACGTACATACTCCAGGAAGGCTATTTGCTCCTCATCTTTCTTAATGTTTAACCCTTATTCATTGAAGTCTGATCACTAAACTTGTTCCTAATGTTTGTGGGCCAAAAGGTTGAGTAAAAGGGAGGTCTACATACTATGGGCCTAAATACTAAACAGCTTTGTGGAGGTAGAAATAACATATAATAGAGGACACATGATAGGTTTTGACATGTGTAAACTCCCGTGAAACCACCACTACAGACGGATAGTGAACACATCTAATACTCCCCAAAGATGCCGCCTTTATAGTTCTACCCTCCTCTACTTCCCACCCCATCCTCCCTTCCCCAGACAACCACTGCTCTGTTTTCTGTCAAAATCAATTCACATTTTTTAGAGTTTCATATAAATGTATGTACCCCTTTGGTTTGGTTTCTATTCTTACGTAATTATTTTGAGATCCATTCATGTTGATGCATGGATACATGTACGAATTGTTCACTCCCCTCTACTGCTGAGCAGTGTTCCATTGTGCAGACATAACACAGATATTTATGAATATATATTTCAATCGTTTCCTGTTTGGGGCTATTGTAAATGCAGGTTCTAGGAATATTCATGTACAAGAGTTTGTTTCTATATATGTTTTCTTTTGTCTTGGGTAAATACCTGGTAGTGGAATGCCTGGATCATATGATATGTGTATGTTTAGCTTTTTAAGAGACTGCCACTCATTTCCTTCCACACTGGTGGACCATTTTACATTCCCACCAGCAGTGTAAGAGAATTCTTGCACATTTTTGCCAACACTTGGAATGATTAGCCTTTTTCATTCTAGCTACTATAATAAATGTGTAGTGGTTATCTTATTGTGGTTTGAATTTGCATTTCTTTAAAGACTACTGATGCTGAGAATATTTTATTGTGGGCTTATTTGTCATCCATATATCTCTGGCAAAGTGTCTGTTCAAAACTTTGGCCCATTTTTTAAAAAATGACCTGTTTGTTTTCTTACTGTTGTTTTGAGGGTCTTATGTACATAAGTCCTTTATCAGGTATATGATTGCAAAGATTTTTCTTTCAGTCCAGTTTCTTTTATTCTCTTAACAGAATCTTTCAAGAGCAGAGTTTTAAATCTTGATGGAATTCAATTCATTATTTTGTATCTTTTATGAACCACACTTTTTTATCTCATAGCTAAGAAATCTTTATCTAACTCAAGGTCAAAAGATTTTTGTCTTATAAGTTTTGTGAATTTTAATTTTTACGTTTAGGTCTATGCTCTATTATTAGTTTTTTTTTAATAGTTCCATTTTGTATATGATGGGATGTATAGCTTAAATTTATTTTTCTATGTGGACAACCAACAGTTTTAGCCCTGTTTGTTGAAAAGATTACACTTTCTCCAATGAATTGCTTTTGCAACTTTGTCAAGAATACATTGTCTACTTAAGCATTGGTCTATTTTTGGAGTCTATTCTGTTCTATTGATCTATTTGTCTATCTTTATGTCAATATTACACTGTCTTGATTATTATAGTCTTTTCTCCTTCTTTTTCTTCTTCTTTTTTTTTTTTTAGTGCAAGAGAGGAAAAGAGATGGACAGACAGGAAGGGAGAGAGATGAGAAGCTTCAACTCATAGTTGTAGCACCTTAGTTGTTCATGGATTGCTTCTCATATGTGCCTTGACTGGGGGGCTCCAGCTGAGCCAGTGACCCCTTGCTCAAGCCAGCGACCTTTGGGCTCAAGCCAGTGACAATGGGGTCATGTCTATGATTCCACGCTCAAGCTAATGACCCAATGCTCAAGCTGGTGAGCCCACGCTCAAGCCAGCAACCTCAGGGATTTGAACCTGGGTCTCTAGCGTCCCAGGCTGACACTCTATCCACTGCACCCCTAATGCAAGCTTGATTATTATAGTCTTAAAATTGGGTAGTGATAGCTCTCCAATATCTTTTTTTTTTTTAAGTTGTTTTGGCTAATTTAGATATGAACTTTAGAATTAGTTTTTCAACTTTTAATAAAAATGTTCAGATGGGATTATGACTAGGAATGTACTGAATCAACAGAATAATTAGGAGACAACTTAACAACAGTGAGTGTTTTGACCCATGAATAAAGTATGTTTCTATGTTTATTTAAGTTTTTTAAAAAAGATTGTCTCAGCCATGGTTGGTAGTTTTCAGTCTATGGCTCTTCCATGTATTTGGCCATATTCATCTATTGTGAATAATATCTTTTTGAATTTTGGTTTTGGTTATTTACTGCTATAAATGGAAATACAGTGAATTTTTGCAGGCTGATCTTGTATCCTGCCACTTGCCAAACTTGTTTATGAGTTATGGTGGCTTTCTGTAGACTCCATCAGATTTTCTACCTAGGTAATTGTGTCATTGGCCAGTGAGAACAGGTTTAATTCTTCCTTTCCAAACTGAGTAACCTCTTTCTTTCTTTTTATTCTTTTTCTTTTCTTTCTTCCATTTATTTATTTATTTATTTATTTAGACTTATTGTACTAACTAGAACTTTCGGTATAATGTTAAGTAAAAGCAAAAAGAGCTGAATCTCTGTTTGGGTCTTGATTTTAGGAGGGTAATCCAGTTGGTCTCTCACACTTAGGCATGATGTAGGCTTTTTGTAGGTGCCTGTTAGCAGCTTGAGGAAGTTCTCTCCTGTTCCTAAGTTGCTGAAAGGTTGTGTGTGTTTTTTTTTTTAAATCAGGAATTGCTATTAGATCTCTAAATGCCTTTTCTATATCTATTGCTAGGATGTTATATTTTTTATTTGTTTTTTTGGATTTTTTTTTGTTTAATGTATAATTTCAAATGTTAAATCAACCTTCCTGATATAAAACCCACTTGGTCATGATATACTATTATCTTTTTAATAGATTGTTGGCTTCTCTTTACAAAAATTTTGTTTAGAATGTTTGCATCTATGTTCATGAAGGATAATGATCTGTTGTTTTTTGCAATGAGGTTTTCCAGTGTGGTATTAGCGTAAGGGAGCCTCATGAGATGAACTGGCTTCCCCTTGGGTGTGGTCTGTTCTTGGGAGGAATCCCTGAGGAAAAGGGACATACAGACCCTGGAAGACCCTGAGGGCTATTTTGTCAGATGACTTAAGTGTTCCAGTTACCGGACATACAATCTAGAAGAGTTCTGGGCATGCATTTCCCTTGGTTCCTAGACAGTTCCTGTTGCACTCGAGGGAGCTTTGCAGGCGGGGGTCTTTAAAGCACTAGGCATAGGGCAGGGCCCTGTTTTGCCCAGGACTAAGGCACATCACCTCCATGAAGCCTCCATGAAGCCTTCTGGAAACCTGACTAGCCATCATCTGGAATCTTTGCCCACTATGAATCCAACCTCTCTCCCTCCTAAAAATTTTCCTGTGTGAATTATCATGGTAAATAACACTCTGTAGTGAATTTTCAACTTCTCTCTGCTGCTGACTCTTTTCCCACAGCGCTTAGACGTGCTCAAGGCTCTTACTGTGAAAACCAACAATAAAGCAAATCTCTCCTCAGTCCTGAAGACCCTACCACATTTGCCTTCTCTCTCCTTCCACCGCCCACCTACCTCCCTCACGGTTCCCATGGCTCATTCACTGCACAACAAACAGTAATCTCTCATCCTCACCACTCTTGTCAAAGTCACCTTTACACTCCTGGGTGCCGCCCCTCGTAATCCCCTGTCTGCTTGACAATTCACAGCCTTTGGTGCACTCCTGGCTGCTCCTGATTTTTCTTCTGTTGATTTCTTTAACCACTGGTCTTCCTCCCACTTCTCTGGCTCCACTTCTTCCACAGACACCTATATACTGGTGCTCTGCCAAGACCCATTCTCTCTTCTCACTCCTCAGGCTAATCACCTAATTCTAGGTGACTGAGCACATTCCCACCAGCAGCCACCTGTACCTGCTCAGGTTGTGCATGGCATGATTCCAGAGAGCATCTTCACATGGTGATCATTCTGATAGACAATGCCCCCATTTGAGTTATGGCCACACGTGGCTTCCCTGTTTGTATATACTCCGAACATACCACTTGACAGCCTACAGAGCAATGATCTATTATATCTCTTGGCTATAAGGCTTTTGAAGGCTGAATTTACCCCTCAATCATCTTTGAAGGGCCTGGCACATGATAGATGATTTTTAGGGGTCTGCTGAATGGATGAGCTCACCATCCAATGCCAACCAGTGTCGATTTCTCCACTGAGTAAGGCCACCAAGCCATAAACGTGGGGTAGCACTTCCTTTGGACTATATGTCCTTTTGGACTAGAGGATGGGACTGTTTGTTAAACCTCTAATCACCAGACACTCCCATTTTTTAGCCTGATGCTAGCCGTGCCTCCTAGCATCCTATTCTGCCTCTCTGAGCCTCAGTTTGCTCACCTAATAATAGGATTTACCACACAGATTGTGGAGAGGATTACTGAAGGAAAGGTAATAGAAAATGGAAACTGCCCTGGCTGGTTGGCTCAGTGGTAGAGTGTCGGCCTGGCGTGCAGGAGTCCCGGGTTCAATTTCCGGCCAGGGCACACAGGAGAAGCGCCCATCTGCTTCTCCACCCCTCCCCCTCTCCTTCCTCTCTGTCTCTCTCTTCCCCTCCCGCAGCCAAGGCTCCATTGGAGCAAAGATGGCCTGGGCACTGAGGATGGCTCTGTGGCTTCTGCCTCAGGCGCTAGAATGGCTCTGGTTGCAACAGAGCAATGTCCCAGATGGGCAGAGCATCACCCCCTGGTGGGCATGCTGGGTGGATCCCAGTGGGGCTCATGCAGGAGTCTGTCTGACTGCCTCCCTGTTTCCAACTTCAAAAAAATACAAAAAAAAAAAAAAAAAAAAGGAAACTTTTCCTGCCATCTGTCTCCTTCTCTCCATCCCAGGGCACTCAGAATAATATCTCTGGCTAAAGGTTACCCCAGGAAAAATTTTTCTTATTGATCATAGAAGGGAAAGGGAGCCAAAACCCTGGAAGGTATGTCCTGCCTTACCCCCGGCTAGCTCTCAATGTCAATTCTACTCCTGCTTGTTAGGGTAATTTATTTATTTATTTATTCATTCATTCATAAATCAAATGTTGAGTGTTTGTTACCGCCAGGTACTATGGCAGGCCCTGGTAGACAAGGATCATATGTAAGACAGATACAATCTCCCTGCCCTCATGACACCATCTTCTGCCTCCCTTGGAAGTGTTTGGGTTTACTTAAGTGTATACTTGCTAATGAATGAAAAAGGCTGCTAATGAATGTAACAGGCTGATGTTACAAAGAGTAAGGTGTGTGTGTGGAGGGGGGGGTGAAGAGGAGAGAGGTGACCCTCTAAGGAGGTACCGTATGAGTTGAGTGTTAAAGAATGATTGGAGGGTGGAGAGAACTGAGAAATAGTGAAGGAGCTAAAAAGGGCATGCTTCAGAAACCTGAGATGGCAGTGTGGTTGCAGCAGAATAAGGGAAGAGGAGGGGCACCAGTACCATCTGAAAGGTAGGTGGGCACCAGATCTCTCAGAGAATGGAGTTTGGGTTGGAGTCTAAGAGTGAGACAAGATCTTTTAGCATTCTGAGTAGGAATGGATGTGGTCAGCTCTAGTGTTTACAAAGATGGGGCATTTCCTTACCGTCCACTTGCCCACCAGGGGGAGTTCCTGGGATGTACCACTGTGTACTTACATTCTTGCTGGCCAGTTCTCATTCCTCAAACCAGGCTCCAGGCTCCAGGCTCCAGGCTCCAGGCTCCAAAACCCGGGCATGATCAGTTTAAGGGCTGGAAATGGAGAGGAGGGGGAAATGATTACTCTGTTAATAGCTCACTGAACCCACTATGTGCCTGGTGCCTGAATGAGGTGCGTTATCACAGCGTAACTTCCCAGGCCTTCATCAGGTACATACTATTAGCAGACCCATTTTGGGATGGCAACTTGGCAATTATAATTTTAAATGTGTATGCTACTCAGCCCAGCTATTCCACCTCTGGGAATTTATTATCAAGAAATACTTGTTCTCCTTGTTCATTTTCTTGAAGAAGCTTGTGCAAAGATATTCACTGGAGCATTATTTGTAAACTAGAGGAAAAAAACAAAAACAACGTCAATGTCTGGTCCTACCAGGGGAATGGCAAAATAAATCACAGTTCATGCGCTCTTGGGTAGCTATTATAAATAATGAGAGATCCCAGACGTCTCCATGGGAACATCTCCCAGACACACTGCAGAACTTCCCACAAAGCTGGTGCAGCGCAGTCCCATGATACCAAACAAAACACAGCCATAAACAAAACAAAGCTATATAGTTTTGTTTACTTTCATATATGAATTGATAGAAAGAGGTCTGGAAAGAGGCAAAACAAACTTTTAAAAAATAACTGTTATCTCTGGGGAGGGGTTTGGGTATGTGGCTGGGATTAGAGTGGCTCTCATTGTCTGTACGGGTTTTAATTTTTCATGTGGTTTTTGTTTCACAAAATGAATATAAAGAAACAATTTATAACAAGTTTGAGGTTGTAGTCAAGCAGTTAGGAAGTAGAGGAGCTGGCTTCCATCAGGCTGGGGATTAAAAGCAGTTTCTGGTATAATACTGTCTGTCCTATTCTCCCAGCTAGGGACTCTCTTGCTTAACAGAAGTTTGCTGCATGTCTACAGCAGACCAGGCACTGTGCTAGGTATAAGGAAACAGCAACAAATGAAATAGAAGATCTGTTTGGTGGAGTTTACTTGTTGTTTGACATATTTTAAAGCAAGATGGGTAACAGATAAAGCAGATAAAGCCGATGGGTAACACTTCCCCTTTAAAGCAAGATGGGTAACAGATAAAGCCGATAAAGCAGATAAAGCCGATGAGTAACACTTGCCCTTTCCTAAGAGTTCCAACTTTGGTTCTGTCCCTGAATAATTGTGTCTCTTTTTGTAATTCCTAACATTGCAATTGTTTAAATGGAGTCTCAGTTTACTCATCTGCAAAATGGGGCAACATTATCAAACTCACAGTTGTTCTGACCATTAAATGGGTTAATGCTTAATCCAAAGCTTGGTATTGCGGTATGTGCCCACAGATCGGGGACATTTTTATCCTTGCTGTGCCAGTCCCTTTGTTAGCAATTGTGTGGGCAATGTGTCCATCCAGTGCTTGAATCCTCCCAAAGGAAGGAAGTACAGTCAAGGAGGTGGGGCTGGGGGCAGGGAGGATCCTTGTAGCCTGGGGCTTGTTTTTGAGACTAAGGCTTTCCCATCCTTTTTGATGTGGGGTGAACTTTGTATCAGAGACTTCCTTGTTTGTATATTGGATTAAAGATTTGGATTTCTACACTATAAAGTGGGGCAGATTGGGAGTTTGCTCTCTTGGTTCCTGAAATTAGCATTAGAGGAGACAGCAGAGAAGGAGATGGGGAACCAGAGGTGAATGAGACTGGTGAGCTAGAAATCTTTGATTCCAGGAAACTCGGATAAGTCAGTAGCTTTGTGAACACTGAATGAGTGGGTTTTGGAGCCCAGTGTGTCTTTTTACTTGCCTGCTAGATGCAAGCTAGGATTAAAGATGATGGCCCACCAGTTTTTGGCTTCATTGTTTCTTTACCGACTGTCCAAATCCAATGGGGACCTGCATGGGCCAGGCGGCTGTGATGGTGGTACGGCTACTGGCCTTACACCAATTAACTTAATTAATTGGTTGAGTACTCTTGGGCCAAGGTCAGCTATGAGACAGCGGAAAAAAAAAAAAGAATGAAAAGGAAAAGGAAAAGGCACGCAGCAGGAGACTCTCGTGGTCAAAGTCAGAAGCCCCAGGAACTTGGGCTGGAGTGTGGATTCTGGATTTCATTACTAATACTATGAGAGAGACTGTGAAACTTGATTAAAGATCATTGTCATTTACTGTTTCATCTTTAGGCTGGTGAGGTAGATACCTTTGATTCTAGGAAACTCGGATAAGTCAGTGGCTTTGGGAGCCCTGAATGGAAAGGGAAGTGTTTTCCCACTGTGTGTATTTCTTTCTTTTTTTTTTCCCCCACTGTGTGTATTTCTTGCCCACCGGGTGCAAGCTAGGATTAAAGCTAATGGCCCACCAGTTCTTGACTCCGTTGTTTCATTACCATCTGTCCAAATCAAATATGAACCTGCACAGACCAGGCAGCTGTGATGGTGGCCGTGGCTACTTGCTTTACACCCTGGGTGCCTCTAATAGGCAAAACTGGCTCCGTCCTCACCTCCAGGGTGGCCTTTTATCCCGTGGCATATCCTGCGCATGCGATTTAGAGCCCCTGACCTTTCCTCCCAAGAGATCACATCTAGGTCCCAGTTGTATTTCAGCTCCAGGCCCAGAAAAGCAGCAAAACCAGGCAGGCAACTTCAGGACCAGCTGCAAAGACTCTTGACCCTTGCACCTGTGCTGACCAATCAGTGGAGACCACACCCCCAAAAGGGCACACCTGGAAAAGCTGATGAATATTCTATTGAGATCCTCTCCTAACCTCCCAGTCTTGAAAACCCTCAAAAACAAAGGACCCAGCGCCCTTCCCTCCCCTTTCCTCATTCCCCACAGGGGAGCATCTCCTAAACTCAAAGGGACCCCAGGATACTTGCAACCAGGGGAACAATGGGCAGCAACAGCAGCTTGTCCAGCACTAACCTACTAAACCTGTCCCCAACCACCCCTCCCCCCCTTGTCTCTGAGTCTCCAGGGAGCTTTGGCTCACCTCTTTCCTATAATGTTTCTGGAGAGCCAGAGCAGCACTGCATAGTCTCTCTCCTGTTGTTTCTTCTGTTCTAGGCCTTTCCTGGTTTCACTTTCCCCAGCTTTAATAAACATACTCTCAAAATCGCCTGGACTTGTGAAGTCTTTTCTGCACAAAATCAAGAACACACACACTACAGGCCGGCTCAAGGCAGACCCGCTCTGGGTGGTCCCTGAATGGTAACAGCTATTCTGAGATCTGCATTTAGGAGACCATTCAGAATCCCCCAAAGGCCCCTGCAGAAAAAGCCAGTAGTTCCTGGGAGGCCAGGATATGTCCTTGGAAAGGGTACCCAGTGACTTCGTGGGGAGGGGAATGTTGGCACCTGACTTCTAGGGTGGGCATGGGATTGATGGGATGAATTTTACTTTAAGGGTAGAGAAAAGGATCTCACCAATTCTGAGAGCTGGAGCACCGAGTCCAAGTTATCACCTCTATACTCTTGCTTTTCTCATGCCCATTGTGTCCTGGGTGACAAGCACTGTGCCTAGCATGGATTAGGGGCCAATGACGAGACAGCGGATAAATGAAAAAGTATAGATGAGTCCAAATGGCAGCTGTCCCAGAGGATATTCAGAACCAAAGGCTCTTCTCTTTCTTTTGCTCCCCTGGGGCTGGTGTGAATGGGGGAAGGGGGGCTAGAGGCATGTGGAGTCAATGTGGGCTCACCTAATAGACAAACTTGTGATGTGAAAAAATTCTTCACATCACAAGTGGATGTCTCCTTTAGGGTCTTTAACCAAGAGCCTCCACCCAGTTTCACAAGAACACAGGCAATCAGCAAAGCAGCCTTAATCCCCACATTCATCCCCACCCTCAGCCCTACAATAAACTGGCTGTGTGATGAGGGGGCCTGTGACTCTCTGAGCCTCAGTTTATTCATCTGCAAAATGGGTGTTTACAGATAATATTACCTACCTCACAGGTGAGAAAATATTATTTGTACCATTAACTATATACGGTACATTAACCATGCAAATGACCAAAAATAAATAAATAAATTCTGAGGTGTTCTAAATTAAAATTACAGAAACCAGAGAGTGAGAGAAAGAAACATAACAACCTTTTAATAGCTGTGGGTCAGCTCTGACAAAAGACCGCTCATCTTCCTGGACCTCTGTTGGAATTTAGGATTAATTTCCAGGTGGGTATTTCCAAGATTATCCAAACGAGAGACTAGCCAGGTGCGATTGAACCCCAGAAGCCTCTGCTTCCTATTTGCACATGAATTTCCCAATCTGCTGCCCACAGCTAAGCCACAGGGGCCCCTACTCCTGGGGCACTGCCTGTGCCTGTCCCTTTTGATTCCCGATTCCCGTTTTCCATTCCCCCTGTCTACAGCTAATGTAAATGCTTTCGGAATAGCTTGCATCTTTCCCCTCCCTGTTAGAAATACTGAGGAATGAGGAATGTGTTTTCTTTCCTTTTTAGCCATGCTGCTGGTGCTTTAGACTCCATGTCCCGAGACCGCTCTGTTTTTACTAGCCATGACTTAATAAAGCCTTTCTGTTACAAAGACTTGCAGCAATGGAAGTTAACTTTTTTTTTTTTTTTACCACATACATGTTAGTTAACATATCATTAACTAACACAATGAAGGTTTTACTCTCCCCAGCTCATGGCACAGTACTTGGCATACACAGGCATTCAGTGCATATTTATTGAAAATTTAAATGCTCAAAGTGATAACAATATCCTTTCAGGGAAGTGTTAACTTTCCTTATTCCCCCAGGCCAGGGAGACCCCACTGCTTTCAAGACATGGGTGTTTAGTCTCCAGAAACAGATGAAAGAAAGAAAGAAGAAAGAAAGAAAGAAAGAAAGAAAGAAAGAAAGAAAGAAAGAAAGAAAGAAAGAAAGAAACCCAACGAACTCTGTATTGCATCTCCCTGGCAGCTGTTGGTGAACCAATAAATGAACATCTGGAGAGAAGGCTGAGCCAGAGCTCATTAAAATCACCGAGTCAATGGCTTTCCTCCAAGAATGTTGCTTTTTGCACATCTGCATAATGATACCAACTTGGCTGCCCCAGACTTTGTCAAGAAGCTGGAGAATTCATGCTGGGATCCAGATGTGGCTGGCAGGACCCTAGTCTGCTTCCTGCTCAACCCGACCTGGCCCCCTGGGTATGGAGCCTAGAGCAGGGGCTGAGAGCCAGGCACTCTGTTGGCTCTGGCCCAGCAGATGTAGCCCTTTCTTTGAATAGCCATTCTTAAACTGACCCCTGCATAGAATTACCTGGGAGGCTTGTTAAAACTGCTGGCTGGCTCCACCGCCCCACCAAGTTTCTAATACAGTAGATCTCAGGTGGTGGTGGTGGGCATTTTTGTTTCTAACAAGTTCCCAGGGGATGCTGCTGGTTGGGAGACTACACTTTGGAATACATTGGTCCAGGGCAGTTCTTCTGCATCTGCTAGGACGCTTACCGCTGAAGGTGTGGCCTCAAGATCAACAGCGTTAGTGCCACCGGGAAACCTGCTTGAAATGCAGAGCCTGCCGCTCCATCCCTGACGTACTGAATCCGAATCTTCATTTTAACAAGTTTGAAAAGCACAGAGGGAGGGGGAAATATGCAAATTACTGGGCCTTTCCCAGGCCCTACTGAAACAACCTCACAGGGTAAGGCCTAGAAATCTGCATCTGTAACAAGGTCCCCAGGGGGTTCTTATGCATGGCAGTGTTAGAGACTCTTCCTCTGCTTATGAACATCACCTGGGGAGGTTTTGCAACTCTGAGGTCTGATTCCCTTAAGACCAATTAAAATTAGAATCGCTGGCACTGAGGTCCAGGCATCAGGAATTTAAAAAGCTCCACAGTATTCTCACAGGCGGGACTGAGAACCGCCTCCGTCCTCCGATGAGCGCTGTTGCTAAACGCCCCCCCCCCGCCCCCTCCCCCGCCCCCTCGGGCTAAGAAGGCAGTTGTGGGAGAGTCTAAAGCCAGAGCTGGGTCAGAACCCTGGCTCCATCACCTCTTTAATGATCTCTCCTTGGCTATATCACACAACCTCTCCGAGCCTCACTTTCCTCCTCTGTAAACTGGAATAATAAATGAGAATGTGAGTGTAAAATACCGAGCATGAGTTGTTAATAAGAAGGCGCTTGGATTATTATGATTACCACCAGAGACTGGGATTGGAAGAACTCTGGGGCCCTTTGTGATCCAGTCTCTCTAGCCTGCCAGCCCTTTGGCCACCCTTGGCTGGTGTATGACTAAAACTTGCAGACTTGAATGTGTGTTAAAATGCAAAGGCCCCAAAGGCCTGGTGAGCCTTACAGGCTCAGGTTACAGGATCATCTTCTGTCAATCAAATCTAGTCCCCATGAGGGCAGAGGCTCCATCCGGGAGCCCAGCAGGGAGAAGCCTGCTGAAGGGAGGCGGCCAGTCCACGGGAAGTCCACACCCCCAGCTCTCAGCAGGTCTCTGGTGGGTTTGGGACAGTTTTAGGGGTGGTCTCATCCTGCTTCCTAGACACACAATGGGGTGATTCCTTGGCCCTGACTCCCAGCCCCAGAACCCATCTGGGCCCAGGACTCAGGCTTTCTGTGGAGCTAGGGCACTTCAGAGTCGGCTGCAGAGGCTGAGTGAAGAAAATAAATGAAATTCACAGGATTATGCCAAATAAGATTTTCCTAATGTTGAAAATACCATTAGAAAGATAAGAAAAGGGCTTTACAAATTGTTCACTGGTTGAAATGCTTGAATTAGTTTGCTATGGCTGTGTAGCAAGTTATATCACAATATCACAAACTAAGTGGCATAAAACAGTACCCATGAATGGTTCCACGGTTTTCTGAGATCTGGGTGGACTGCTTGGGGTCTCCCAGGCTGAAAATCAAGGTGTCGGTGGGCTCCTACCTGGAGACTCTGGAGAAGAAAGCCTTTCCAAGCTCATGTAGGTGGTGGTAAAACTCAGTTCTCTGCAGGTGTGACTCTGAGGTCCCATTTCTTGCTGGCTGTCAGGGAGGCTGCTCTCAGCAACTTCGCATCCACCCCTCTCAGTATTCAGACCTCTCTGTCTTCCTTTTCTGCTACCAGCTGAGGGAAAAATCTGCTTTCAGAGGGCTGTGTGATTAGATTGGACCCACCTGGATAAATCTCTTTTGCTATCAGGAGAATAAATCAGGGGGCAAAGGTTATGGAGGCCATGTTTAAATTCAACACGTTGCAATGTCTGCCTTATTTGTATTTTGAAACTTATTAACTATTAATTTTGGCACAATACAAGAAGATGGCAATCTGTTATGTGCACTCACAGTTCCCTCAGGAACATGGGGAAGGATGGCTCCTATAATTTGACAATGTTGTCACTGGTTGTTAGAATTACAATATAGATAATCTTAACTTGTTCTTTCTGTTTCTTTGTAGTCTCTAACGCTTTTGCATGGAGGTGTTAATTTTGTATAGAGGAAAAAGTTATCTTCAAAAGCAAAGGAATCTATGCAATGTTAAAAGATATTAAATTAACACCAATTTAAGTGGTGTGGTTTTGGTGCAAGCACAGATATACAGATCAAAGGAACAAAAAATGTGGCTGTAAGGTATTTTTCTCCCACCGAGAAGGAAGGAAGGGGGAAAACAGCAGAGCCAGAAAGTGTGGAATAGCAAAGGCTTTATTTAGTACAGCTCATCCCGCATCCCGTCTACGAGGTTCCCTGGCCCAGAGGAAAGATGGAGGCCAAGGAAGTCACAAGGGGTGACCTACGTGGGAGATATTTTAAAGGGTCCCTAGGGTGGGCGAGCTAATATGACGTGGTGAAATCTCACTGGCTGGCAGACGGTTGCTCATTTCCAAAGGGCTCCTGAGAAGTTTCTTTTGGCGCGCTTGGTTGTGGGTGGTCCTAGCCAAAGTTCGCGGGTCTGGGTTCCCCACGTGACCGTTCCCCATTATCCACCGACCTTACATTGGCTACAAGACACAAGATGATGTAACTAAGAATCTTGCCTGACCTGTGGTGGTGTAGTGGATAAAGCTTCGACCTGGAACGCTGAGGCCTCCAGTTTGAAACTGAAAGATATATGAAATTCCAACTGCCCTTTGGTTGTCCCACCTGGCTGCCTGACCTCACCCTTACTTACTGGAAAATCGGCCCTGAGGCAGAAGAGTTCCAGGAAGCTGGTCAACCTGCCCCAAGAAGGAACATTCCAGAAAGCTGAAATCCTAAAACCGTAAAAGGGAACATACCAGAACTTTTGACTCAGTACCCCCTTAGGATCTCCCAAATGCTATAAAATTCGCCCCTAGTCTGTAACCTGTGCCCTTCTCTCTGGAGAAGTGCCCGGCAGGGTTCCTTTCTATAAACCCTGTTACTCTGGTCTTTTCAGACTCCCATGGATTCCAACAGAAACCCTAGGCTTGCCCAGTCAAGGCACATATGAGAAGCCAACTATTATGAGTTAATGCTTCATGCTGCCCCCTTCTCTCTCTTTCTCTGTCTCTCCCCTCTATCTAAAATCAATAAATACAATCTTAAAAAAAAAAGAATAAAACTCATCTCCATGAAGGCAGAACAACACACAGAGAAGGAAGGGATTGTTGAGCAGGTCCTGGTGGTGGGAGAAATATTTGGAAGTACAATTAAGTAATAAGTCTTTAAATTCCTATCTTAGAGTAAACTGAATTCAAATTGGATTTGAGAGGCAACAAGAAAATGACCAACATGTTAAAAGAAAAAAAAACTGAATTCACAGGTATAATTTTCCTAAAGGTGAAAATAAGGTTAGAAAGATGACAAAGTGATTTTAAATTATTCATGGGTATGAATTTTACGATTTTCAAAAAAGCCGGCGATTGATAAATACCTTTAAAGATTTACTTTATGAGGTATTTCTTCTGGTTGAGTTCTTGCAAATATATAAATTATAAACCACAGATAAAGGTGTTTCTGTGTCAGCCAAGGGCCTAGGGCTTCCCACCAGTATGGATTCTGCCATGCTGAGAATGCTTTGTGTTCTGGGCCAAAGGTTGGCCCACACTCCCGACGTGCACAGGGATCCTCACCAGGCGTGTGCGCTGAGGCGGACTGCACCTGAGCTCTGTGGGAAGGCCTTTCGTCACAGCTGGCTAGGACACTTCTCTCTCCTCTCTTGCTGTCAGGCCACGCCCCGGGGAACAGTCTTTGTGTCCTGTTGCAGACTCAGAAACTGAGCTGCAGTTTTGATGGCCTACTCATTCCCTGTTTACTGATGACCTACTGTGTGTGTGAGCTAGGTGCTTTGGGGGCAGACACCCCTGCTTGCTGCACTCAACAAGCTGGCAGTTCTGCCCAATTCACGTCTATGTGAAATGTATTTAGGGTAGGGCTCAAGGGACAATGGTCAGTCATCAAAACCCTGCGCTGTAGAGGTCTGTGCATTATCCTGAGGAGAGGGTCCCCAGCTTGGTTCAGGAGTCCCTGGTTTTTTGAGGAATCCCTCTTCTCAGCTGGAAGTCAATGGGATCTGAGAGAAGGCGTCGTCTCGGCTGGTCAAATAAGTTTGTGAAATATGATTTTTATGTTTGCTCGCTTATATCATTGTTTGCATTGGGGGCTAGGCAGCACCAGGTATGTGTGGTCTGTGAAATTGCAAATTACCTTCCTGCTTGGGAGGGGCCATTGTTTTGCTAATGTGTACTGGAGGAGAGGTTTTCTTGCCTGAAAGTTTTGAAAAGAGAGAAGAGAAGGCAGAGAGAAACCATGCTGGCAGGGAAAGGGAAAGTGTGCAGATGGGGAACCAGAGTTGAGGGGCTTTGGGAGCCCTACTGACACTTGTGGGGGCCTTTGATTCTAGGAGAAACCAGAGAAGAGTCTCCTGGTTGTGGAATTGGAGAATGTGTCAGGGCGTTGGGAGCCCTGGATGAGAGGGAAGAGACCTTCCCTGACTATTAGCTCATCAGCCGGTGTGAGACTTAAATAAAGGGATGGCCCACCATTTCTTGGTTCCACTGTTTCTTTACCATCTGCCTGAATCCAATGAGAACCTGCATGTGAATGGATGGCCACAACGGCGGCAGCCTCTGGCCCTACAGTCTCTCAAAGGAGGGCTGGGCTCTGAGGCTGCGTCTGCCTGGCCAGTCAGTCCAGAGACTGGTCCATCTCCCTCTCGGGCGTGTTCTGAGGGGCTGCCCCGCATGGCTGAAGATCTGGGGACAAATGCGCCTCCGCTGGCCCCGTTTTCCCTGCCCCCCCCCCCCCCCCCCCCGTGGTGACTCAGCCTTCTCCTCCGCCAGGCCTCTTCCCTCGCCCTCCACTTCTGGGAGCCCGACTGAGCGCTGTTGCCAGGGAAGGATCCCTGTGTGCTGATGGTTTCCTTGAACAAATTATTCAGAAGCTGCTGCCAAGAAGCCGTAGGGACTCACTGGTCCCACTGATGGGGGAGAGAGCGATTTTCCATCTGTTCACTCAAAAACTCATTTCCACCTAAATGAGGAGGATATTTAATCAGACGGCTTTCCCCTCTGTCTCTGCTGTTCCCAAGTCTCAGACCTTCCTCCTTCTAATAGAACTGGACGAAGAGGAGCCTGGAAAGGGGGGAAACTCTCTAAGCCCAAAGGGGCTAACAGGTCAGGTCACCTGTTCAAGATAAGTAACCCATTCTGGGGTGTGATGAAGCAGCCATCTGTCTGTTCTCTGAGCCAGGTGTTCTCCTGGACCTGGGGCCTGCTGACTCATGGGTACCCTCTCTCTGTGGGGAGTCCTCTTGACCAAAGCAGTCAGACAGAGCTGGCAGGCTGCCCTAAGGACAACGACACCCACAAGGCCTCCGTCTGCTTTCCTGCAGGCAACCTGAGGAGAGTGCTGGAGGCTGGCTTCCTCCAGCCCACATGCACGAGAGCCCCAGAAGGACCCCGGCAGTGTCTGGGGAGCCTCCACTTCCGTTCCAGAGAGCAGCAGAGGCTGAGCCCACCTTCTTGAATGAAGAGGCCATTTGTCCTCTGGAAACCAGGCTCTAGGGTAACAGTTTTTGAATATTTACTCTGTGACAGGCCCTGTGCTAGGCGCTGGCACACAGGACAGGGACAGGATCCCATGTCCGAGCAGCTCACCCCCTAGCAGGGGAAGCTCAAAAGGAAGTGGGAAATTACTGCACATAAATGATTGTTGGAGGTGCACTTCTAATCCAGGCATGAAGGTAAAACTGAGCGACTAGATTATTTGATTACCTACAGGGATCTCAATCCCTGAAAATTAAGCACTCAAACCACAAAACCTATCCTTCACTCTCCAGATGCAGTCCTCTCACCTCTCCCAAGAATGATCTTGCCAAGGTTACTGATGTTATTCATGTGGCCAAATGCAGTGGGCACAGCAGTAATTTAACATAGTTGATGCTCCCTCCTCCTGAAGAACTCTCCTGTCTTGGCAGCCAGGGCTCCACACACAACTTCTCAGGCCCGCCTTCAGCTTTCTCTGTACCTGCCAGGCCTCTGAGCATGGAGCCACTCAGAGCTCTGTCCTAGGCACTCCTCCTTGTCTACACTCTCTCTCTAGGTCAGGGGTCAGGAACCTATGGCTCAAGAGCCAGATGTGGCTCTTTTGATGGCTGCATCTGGCTCGCAGACAAATCTTTAATAAAAGAAATAATAACATTAAAAATATAAAACATTCTCATGTATTACAATCCATTCATTTCCTACTGCTCATGTTCATGGTTGCAGGTGGCTGCAGCCAATCACAGCTGTCCTCTGGGACAACACCAAATTTTTATTGGATAATGCATAACGTACATGGGTCATTATGGCTCTCAGAGAATTAAATTTTAAAATATGTGGCATTCATGGCTCTCTCAGCCAAAAAGGTTCCCGACCCCTGCTCTAGGTGGTCTCACCTGGTCACTGTTTTTTAACAATATCTATATTTGATAACTCCCTAACACTTCATCTCGGGTGTGACCTCTTCCCTGAGCAATAGGCTTGGATATCTGACAGCCTTCTCGACCCCACTTGGATGTTACATGGTCTTCCTTAACTTCAGATATCCAAAGTAGAATTCTTAGTTTTCTTCTTCTGGAAGCTTGACCTATTCTTCTGCATTTTAGAAAAAAAAAAAAAAAAAGAACCACCTTTCAATCACCTATTCAAGGTGAAAATGTTAGAGTCATCCTTGAACCTTCCCTTTCTCTCTCTCTCTCTCTCTCTCTTTTTTTTTTTTTTTTTGTATTTTTCTGAAGCTGGAAACTGGGAAGCAGTCAGACAGACTCCTGCATGCGCCCCACCGGGATCCACCCGGCATGCCCACCAGGGGGCGATGCTCTGCCCATCTGGGGTGTTGCTCTGTCGCAACCAGAGCCATTCTAGTGCCTGAAGCAGAAGCCATGGAGCCATCCTTAGTGCCCGGGCCAACTTTGCTCCAATGGAGCCTTGGCTGAGGGAGGGGAAGAGAGAGACAGAGAGGAAGGAAAGGGGGAGGGGTGGAGAAGCAGATGGGCGCTTCTCCTGTGTGCCCTGGCCAGGAATCGAACCTGGGACTCCTGCAGGCCAGACCGATGCTCTACCACTGAGCAAACTGGCCAGGGCTTGAACCTTCCCTTTCTCTAACATCTTGTCATCCTGTCTTCAAGTCCTGTCTGCTCTCCCCACAAATATCTCAAACCTTCCATGTCCTTCCATCTTTAGGGCCATGGCCCTAGCCCTCCACCCTCCGACCCCTCTTGCCTGCAGGACTGTAACAGCCGCTTCCACTCCTGAAAGAAGTTAAAAAAGACACAAATGGAAAGACATCCTGTGCTCTTGGATTGGAAGACATAGTATTAAGTAGTCAATACCACACAAAGTGAGATGTGATATCAATATAATCCCTATCAAAATCCCAGGATAGCCTGACCAGGCGGTGGTGCAGTGGATAGAGCGTCGGACTGGGATTTGGAGGACCCAGTTCAAGACCCCGGGGTTGCCAGCGTGAGCGCGGCCTCATCTGGCTTGAGCAAAAAAAAGGCTCACTAGCATGGACCCAAGGTTGCTGGCTCAAGCAAGGGGTTACTCTGTCTGCTGAAGGCCCACAGTCAAGGCACATATGAGAAAGCAATCAATGAACAACTATGGTGTCGCAACAAAAAACTGATGATTGATGCTTCTCATCTCTCTCTGTTCCTGTCTGTCTGTCCCTATCTATCCTTCTATCTGACTCTTTCTCTGTTCCTGTAAAAAAAAAAAAATCCCAGGATAGCTTGTCTGGGAAGCTCTTTATCTGTCCTTTAATTCTAAATGGTAGCTTTGCTGGGTAGACTACTCTTGGTTGTAGGTCCTTGCTTTTCATCACTTTGACATTTCTTGCCACTCCCTTCTGCCTTAAAATGATACATTTCACACTATGTATGTTTTACCATAATTAAAAAAAACCTGATCATGGCATACCTTTCCCCATCTGTCTCCCCCAAGTAAAACCTCCAGTGGCTTCGCATCGTCTTAAGAATAATGTCTACAATTCTTCCCACAGCCTACAAGGCCTGGCATTGTCTGTCTTCCAGACTGCTCACCAGAAGAATTTTCTCTACTATGTGATTTTAGTCACACAGATCTCTCTAGCACTGGCCTCAGAGACTCTGTACACTGTCCTTTCAGCCTAAATTTTCTTCCTCAGACTCATCATCCTCTAGGTTTCAGCGGGAGCTCTGCTGCGTCTCCTACTAATGGCAAGCACACGGTTGCAGGGGTGGGGCGGGGAAGCAGCTGGCTGGCTGGATGACTTAGTGTGAGTTATCTATGCCTGAGGCTGTCTTGGGCTTTAGGCTTGTAGCAGTGTGTGTGTGTGCGCGCGTATGTGTGCAGGTGAGTGTAGGAGGTAGTCACAGACTCCCAGTACCCCTACACTTATTCTCTGAATTACCTGCATCTGGGCTTTGGCCAAAGGCCCCATGGAGTGGATGTCTTTCTTTGGTCGCCAGGCAGAGGCGGGCCCATTTGGCTTCTCTGAATAGGGCATTGGGCCCATCCTCATTCCGTGGCCCTCTCTCCTGGCTTCGGAAAATTTTGAGCACAATATTCCGGGCAGCGCCTCTCAGAGCATGACATTGAATTATGGTTTCAGGCACAGAGGTATTTTCCTCTGCATGAGAATCCTTTTCCTTTCTCCTATTTCCTGACACTCATGTGGCTGGGGAGTCCGTGGCTGTGTGGGTAACCCTCCCGGCCCCCCAACAGCTTGTAAACAAGTTATGGTCTAGCCCGGTGTTTCCCAATGTGGGGCCCATGCCCCACAGGGGGGCAATTCAATAGTTAAGGGGGGCAATTTGAAAATGGACTCCACACGACTTTAACTCTTTCGCCCCGGGCCATTTAAATGCAATGCTAGATATCGGTGCCAAATTTAACAAAAAATGCAATCCTTAAATAATTGCAGTAAATAATTATTAAGTATAATTTCGTTTGAGGAGACCAAAATATCACTGGGTGATTGGTGTTGTCAAGTAAACTTCGTCCTGGGTTCACCGCGGAGCGTGCCGTCTGCCGCGGGGAACCCTGGACGTTTTAAAAACTCGCTAAACAACGCAATTATTCTCACCTAATTGGCCCATCGCAACTTTTGTAGTGTTTCACATCATTCAGTTGGTGTTAATTTGAAATAAGTGTCAGTCAAAACTGTTGTAAAAGTTTGTTGATTTAATAAATATACATATATATATTGTATAGATATAATTGGTAAGTATTTGATTTTATTTTTATCAATATTAAACTCTTTATTAAGTACTTCTTGCATCAGGGCTAGAAAGCACTAATATTTTATAAATATTATTGGGGCTATAATAGTGCATGCACGACAATTTTAATTTTAGAAGCATAACTTTCCAGAAAATTTTGTCAAGTGGAAAAAATATAGATACCTTTTGATTTGCGGTGGTAGTGTAGTAAATGTGTTATATACATTTAAATAAATATGAATTTTTAGTATACGTTTACTCTATGTCACATTGAATATATTTTAACACATATTTTAATATTAGTTTTTAATTGATCTTATTTTTATTTCTTATAGCCCATAGTAAAATGAGTGGTGCAAGCAAGAAAAAAACTCGTCAATATTCAGAGGAATATTTCAAATTTGGGTTCATACCCGCTGTTCACGATAAGCGGATTCCTTTTTGTTTTTTATGCCAGCAATGCTTGACCAACGAATCAATGAAACGAGGTCATCTTGAGGCGCATTTGAAGGCGAAACATAGTGCTCATATTAATTCAGATTTGAGTTACTTTAAAACTTTAAAGAAAAATTTTGAAAAAAGAACAACATTAAAGTCTCTATTAACTGCTCATACTTCAACTAATAATCGTGTTCTTGAGGCTAGTTATCAAATTTCTTTTTTTTTTTTTTTCATTTTTCTGAAGCTGGAAACAGGGAGAGACAGTCAGACAGACTCCCGCATGCGCCCGACCGGGATCCACCCGGCACGCCCACCAGGGGCGACGCTCTGCCCACCAGGGGGCGATGCTCTGCCCATCCTGGGCGTCACCATGTTGCGACCAGAGCCACTCTAGCGCCTGAGGCAGAGGCCACAGAGCCATCCCCAGTGCCCGGGCCATCTTTGCTCCAATGGAGCCTTGGCTGCGGGAGGGGAAGAGAGAGACAGAGAGGAAAGCGCGGCGGAGGGGTGGAGAAGCAAATGGGCGCTTCTCCTGTGTGCCCTGGCCGGGAATCGAACCCGGATCCTCCGCACGCTAGGCCGATGCTCTACCGCTGAGCCAACCGGCCAGGGCCAAATTTCTTTATTCATCACTAAAACTGGAGAAAATCACACTATAGGAGAGAATTTAATAAAACCGTCAATATCAGCATTTCTTAAAACGGTTCTTGAAAAAGATGACAAAGATGTAAAAGCTATGCCACTCAGTGACAATACTGTTAGCAGAAGAATAGACGAAATGAGTGAGGATATTGAAAAACAACTTATTGAAAAGCTGAAAACAAGAAAATTCTCCTTGCAAATGGATGAATCAACTTTGAGAGACAGTGAGGCAGTATTGATAACTTACATAAGATATATTGATAAAGGACATTTTGCTGAAGAAATGTTGTTCTGTAAAAGATTAGAAAGCATCACTACCTCCAAAGATATATATATAATAAGCTAAAAAACTACTTAGATGTCAATGATATACCAATGAAAAATATAACATCTTGTGCTGCAGATGGTGCTCCCAATATGATGGGCAAGAAAAATAGCTGCTTAAAATTGATGAAAGATGCGAATCCAGAAATGATTCTTGTGCATTGTGTTAATCACAGGGAAAACTTGGTAGCTAAAAACATCTCACCTGTTCTGAATGAAGTATTACATACAGTAATAAAGTGTGTTAATGCTATTAAAGCTAGGGCCAAATGTAAGTGTCTTTTCAAGCTATTTTGTGAAGACCATGTGCGACTTTTACTTCATACTGAAGATGGCTATCTAAAGGAAACTGTTTGAAAAGATTTATGGAACTGTTTGATACTCTTAGTGATTTTTTAAGCGACAAACCTGAAATGAAGTATCTGTTAACAATAGATGGTAAAGCATTTGTGAGTTATTTAGCCGATATCTTTGAAAAACTAAATATATTAAATAAGCAACTTCAAGGAACAAATAAAACTCTTGTCGATGCAAAAGCAAAGATATTTGGTTTCATTACCAATATTAAGTTATGTCAGAAACATATTAACAACAAAAACTTTAAACAGTTTCATTGGCTCCAAAAATGTGAAGTAACTGATACCGCTTTACTTGTTGTCAATCATTTGAATATTCTATCGGCTGATTTAAAAGAAAGATTTTCTGACTTAAAACAAATTGATTTCCCAACATGGATGATGCAGCCAATGTTAGTGGATTTGTCTGATATATCAAATATGCAGTATCAAGAAGAACTCGCAGAATTGCAAAATGATGAGTCAGTTAAAGCTTTATTTAATATCAAAGGAGCGATGGCATGGCTTGGTGAGGAAACAGAAATCAAATACCCAAATTCAACCAAATGTGCAAGAAAACTATTGCTACCGTTTCCATCTTCATTTTTAGCTGAATGTGGATTTAGTGCTGTAAATGATTTACTGGTAAAAAAAAGAAATCGGCTGGATATAACACAACGTGGAGACTTAAGACTAAAGCTAACCAAATTGGAACCTAATATAAAATCTCTGTGCAGCAAGCAGCAAGTGCAAGGATCACACTAAATTAAAATAATAAATTAATATAGAAAAATCTGTATTAAAATTATGTGGAATTTAAATTTGTTTTTCATTATGTTTTAAAATTTTACTTACTGTGTTTTGTTAACAATTTTATAGTGATTTCTTTCTAGAACCTATCATTTATGTTTATTAAGTGAACAAATCAATTTTTTAATGTTAAAAATTATGTATGTTACATGGGGGGGGACATAAAAATTTTAGAAAGGTTAAAGTGGGGCATGGCGCAAAAAAGGTTGGGAAACACTGGACCGGGCTGGCTGGGGTTTCTTACAGGGGTGGGTTTCCGAGTCCTTACTGGCCACCTTGGCACTCATGTCCTACTTGCCCAGGGCTGCCTGGGCTCTTTCTCAATGGACCCTGTGTGGTGGGGCAGAAGGGGCTGACTGGGTAAGAGTGTAGGGTCCAGAGTAGCATGCACCTGGGCTGTGTTCCAATCTCCTCCTAGTCTGTGACCAGCAAACTGCTCTGTGTCTTTCAGCTTCTATTTCCACAGCAATAAGTGAAAGTTTTACTAGCACTAACCATTTCGCAAGGCTGTTAGGAGCAGAAAAGATCATGCCTTTAGGTTCACAGCCCAGGGCAGCAGCCCCTCCCCTGCTCCCATGGCTGAGCTGGACTGTCTGTTGGCCAACAAGGCCAGGTCTACACAGCCCCTGCCTCCTGTGTGGAAAGGCCCACTGCAGCCTAGAATGTCCTCAGACCCCAATGCTGAGGGTCTTTGCAGTCCTTTCTATACCCCAGAGCCTTGGAGCCCCCAAGTGACAGCAAAAAGAGAAGGGACCAACTCCCTTCTCCCTCTTCTTTCTCCTGGTTGGGGTTCAGTGGGCAGGGCTCAGACATGGCCAGACAACCTCCCTCTGGCCTTCTGACAGATGGGGCACACACCTCCCTCCAGCCATCATGCACCCCCAGAGAGAGCCAGTGGATGGTCCCTCAATCCTGGGAGTCCATCTCCTGGTGGCAGCACCTAATACTCACCAGCCCACTGAGTCTCCAGAAAAAAACACGGGGTGGTGATGGTGGTGTGCTGTTTAAGACCCCTAAATGGGAACTTGATCCTCTTTGGCTGGGAGAATGCAGGACAATGGCAGTCACAAGGACTCTCTGAGGAAGCTGAGAATAGAGTGGAGACCGCTTGTTGGGGAGGCAGGCTGGGTGGGGCCAGGGAAGAGGTCAAAGGGGCAGATAGAGGCGGTTTGGCATTTTCAAAGAATCCTGTGATTTTTATTTTAAATTTGATCACTTGGGTTCTGATGTTCTCATAAAGTTCGGGTGCGTGCACTTTGAGTGCTTACAGGGAGATGGAGCTGAGCAAGGGCAGTGCTGAGGTAGGCCATTGCTGGCAGCCCAAGCCTGTGTGACCAGCAGGTCAGGTGAGCAGGGCGGAGCGGTGGGACAGTGACAGACCAGACACACACGGAAGACTGTGCCTCACTTCTCAGCACACCCTCTCCTGAGCCCTCCTCCTCCAGGCCTGGCCACTTAGCAGGCTACCTCCCTTCAATTCCTGTCTCTCCCAACTCTGAGAGCTTGTGTGTGTCCCAACCCCCACTCCTTCAGGTTTCTCCATTATCTGCACAGAACCACAGGGCTGTCCTCCCAAGCCCACGTGGATATGCAGGAAGTAGCACCAACCCCTGATGAATGATTCTCCTTTATGTGTGGAATGAATGGACAAGTTCATTGGATGGCACGTAATGTCTGTAAGGGAGGGCTGCCTGGGCCGTTGCTGTTCCTAGCAGTGGACAAGCAGCGGTGCTGCAGACAGCACTATCTTTGTTGGGTCCATTAAGTGAAATGAGCTCCCCCTGCTGGAGAGAGCCAGCCTTGGCTGAGTGAACTGTGGGAGGGTAGGGCTGTCCTAGGAAATGGGCTGCTTTTGGGAAAAAGACACCAAGAAAGGCTCTCAGCTGCGCTGATCCTGAGCAGTCTCAGCATGGTGAGAGTAAGGGCACCTAATGATGTGCCAGGCATTTCATAAGTATCATCTTGTCTCACTCTCGTCATGGGCCTATGAAGTAGAGGTGACGGTCATTCCTGTTACAGATGAATGAACAGAGGCACTGAGAGGTTAAGTGATAGGTCCAAGGCCACACAGGGAGCAATGACATGAGCCTCGTAGTGCCAAGGACGTCTTAAGATGGAGAGCACAGAAAGAGCAGGGCACTGAAATGCTGTTGGCACAGCAGAAACCCAGACTTGCTGGCTTGTCAAATGGTGGCCTCTGGGAGTCAGGAGACCTGGGTTCCAGTCCCAGCTTGGCCATTTTCTGTGTTACCAGTGGTTCTTTTTTTCCTGAGACTCAGTCTCCTCATCTGTATAATGGGACCATGTGGGCAACCATTTCACAGGGTCCCAATGCTGTAAGGGAACACGGACGCTTCGAGCCAACAAGAGAAGTGCTGGGAAAGCAAACACTAAAGACTCAAGGCCCTGGGGCTGGTGGGAACGGAAATGAACACAAGTTCAACAAAGCCTGAGGTTCAAACAGCGTGTACTGTCTGGGTCTCTGAGGACCAGGGCGTCGTCAGGGCTCCCTGCTGAGATGCTCTCGGGCGCTTCTCAGGGATGAAGGAGCATCACAGCCCCTAGGACCAGAAACCCCTCCCCGGTGAACACCCCGGCCAGTTCAGTCCCCATCCACACGGGCACGTTTCTTTGGTTTTATTATTACAAACACCATGGCTCTGCCACACCTGGGAAATCCTGGGTTGTGCATGCTCTGCCTACCCTCTGTTATCTACCTGGACAGGGCCACACAGAAGTGTCCAAGCCATGTGTAGACTCCAGACACATTTGACAGAGCAGTTCAATGCATAGCTTATAATGACGCCATTTCTCCAGCTGTGAAAAAGCTTTACAAAAACCATGCCAGAACTCCCCCACGATGCTGGCTTGCTTGATTCATGTTTTGGGAGCTCCACAAACTTCGGTTCCCTTTTACGGGGCAGTGGGCATAGGCAGGCAGTTCCACGTCTGGGGCAGGTCCTTTTTGGAAGAGAATGCCAGGCAGTGAAATCTGGGTCCCTCCATACCGTGTATTAACAGCCATGTTTAGAGAGAACAAAAATTAAAAGTACATCTCTCCCTCCTCCCCCAACCTGCCCAAGGCTGAGATCTCATTATGGTGAGGCCCATGGATGTTGAAGTGTGATATTTGGTTTCAGAAACATTCAGTCTCTTTGGCAAACTGAGAGAAATTGGCAAGGAGCTGTAGAAGTGCGTTCCTCCCATGGTCCTTCGCACTAATGCTTCATCCTTTCTAATAACCGCTGATAGACTGGGGCTGAAAGAGAGAAGTTTGAAAGGTGAAAAGGATGCTGACTCCCCCAGATCTGTCTAGGACCTGTCAGAATCATGAACATGGGGCCAGGTGGCCTTCTGCCACACTCTCCTGCACATGGCAGGTTCTCTGTGATTGGTGACACCGCCCATCTTACTGAGATTCTGAACTGGGATTTTCTACATCTATTGGCTTGGAACCATGTCCTCACCATGGGCTCCTGCCAACCCCCTGTGCAATATTTCCAGGCTCCCAAAGCCAAACATGTATATCTACCCTAAATGGTTGGTACTTCTCATCTTATAGAGAAGGAAATTGAGTGTTCTGAGTCTGACCCTAACGGCCAGACTTGCTTCACTGTCCAGTGATGTTTTTATCTATATAAGCAGATGGTAGATACGGCCTACTTGGGGGAAAGGCCCAAACAAGTCTATGCCCCCAAATAAGTCTATGGGGACTTCAAACAACAGACCAGACTTACCTAGCTTCACAGAACTCTGGGTAGCCTGAAAGAAAACACAAGGTGTCAGGTTTTCTAGTGAAAGGTTCACCTGCACCTGCTCAGGGCAGTGGCTTCACTCATTGCCACCCTTACTCTAAACAAATGCTGGGGTGAGGAAGAGGAAGAGACTGCTGGGCCACAGGGAGCCCCTCAGTGAGCCTTCGGCAGCCCTCAGTGATGCACAAACCTCTACCAAGTGAAGCCTGAGGGGAACATTCCCAGCAGGCCTCAAGGCCAGGCTTCCACCGAGACCACAGCCTAGGGCTTGGGGATCTGGGACTACACAGGGGGTGGTGCTCAGAGGTAGGAGCTCAGGGCCAAGAACCCTTTCTGAGGGGCACTAAGGACACCCCTCTGTCCAAAACAAAAGAGACACATCCTAGCTGCAGGCCTCTGGGTTACAAACTCTATCCTGCAGACTCTTGAAATGCAAACCTTTTGTTAGGTGCTCCATATTCCCAAAGGGCACCACCTGATCCAAAGTAGCAAAGCCCCTCAGTTGGGCTCCTAGACCCTGGGCAAAGTCAGAAGCAGGAAGAGAAGCAGCACAGAGAGTCAGAGGTCCTGAAAGGGGCGGGGCTCAGGCAAGAAAGTGCCCTCTGCACACACAGCTGGCCCTGGGTCCAGAAGCCACAGCATTGCCCGGGAAGCCCCAGCGCCATGCAGAGGTGCCATGTTGTGTCATGGACAACAGAAGAGGAACGTGAAGCAGGCTCAGGGCAGGCCTGGACCCCACAGGCTGAGTTCAGGACAGCCTGCTCTCCTTAGACAGATGGATTCTGGAGCTGTACTTGTTCTCACCAGCAGTGGCTTCCCCATGCACAGAGGCTCAGCAGCCTTGGTTGGAAGGCCTGGGCTTTTGCCACAATGGAAGCAGGGGTTACCTGGGTCCTTTTCCCTGAACTCCACACAGGCTAGAGCTAAGGATGCCCCAACGGGAGAGGGAAGAAATCTCAAGAGAGCCCCAGGACAGCATCCAAGGAAGAGAGGGGACCTGAGAACCACTCCATGGGCCCAAGAAGAGGGCCCAGGGCTGCTCAGGCCAAGGGTGAACCTAGCAGGGATCTTACCCTGGAAAACGCTGATGCCTGTTTGAAAATTTCAAGTGCTGAGTCTGCAAGTTCGTCACCTCGTTCCTGAGGTCTGTTGGCTGGAGATGAAAGAAAAGGTGGCTTTGGCGAGAGAGAAACTATTAGCATGTCACTACCAACAGCGGGGGCTTTCAACTGCTGTGCCGCACGAAGTTTTACAACATACAATACCCGGCTATTTGGGGGCAGTGACTTCTTTTTCTTTAGATTGTCAAATAATAAAATGACAACTGTCAACACAATAGTTGTTCAGTGTGAATGACCCAAATTGTACCTCTTTTTTTGTTAAATCGGCAAAAATGTGTTCTTGTTGTTCGTTTGTTTTTTTATAGAGATAGAGGCAGAGAGAGGAACAGATAGGGACAGACAGACAGGAACGAAGAGAGATGAGAAGTATCGATCATTAGTTTTTCGTTGTGACACCTTAGTTGTTCATTGATTGCTTTCTCATATGTGCCTTGACCGTGGGCCTTCAGCAGACCGAGTGACCCCTTGCTTGAGCCAGCGACCTTGGGTCCAAGCTGGTGAACTTCGCTCCAACCAGATGAGCCTGCGCTCAAGCCGGCGACCTCGGGGTCTCGAACCTGGGTCCTCGGCATCCCAGTCCGACGCTCTATCCACTGTGCCACTGCCTGGTCAGGCAAAAAATGTATTTTTTTGGTGTGTCACAGAATTTTAGTAATTAGTTTATGTGTGTCATGAGATGAGAAAGGTTGACAATTGCTGCCTAACAGCCATGATGGAGGGGAACTGTCAGGCTTTCTGGCTCACATTTTCCAATGAATTTTTCCCTTATAACTTTCATAAATTTTGACAGAATTTGGAGCAAGTATAAAGAAAGATGGATGCACAAGTGAGGATGGAGGCTGGACTCAAGTTCAACGCTGCCAGAGGTAAAGCGCACTCCCATGGGGAGCGACACTGAGACCGTGTTCATAGTGTATGCGTGTAACAAACGCTGGGCTGTGAGTGGGCTAAGACAGCTGGCAATTCAGCAAACAGAGTTCTGTCCTTGTGTTCCTTGCTATAATGTCTTTTTTTTCTTAATTAAAAAAAATGTATTTATTAGAGTGAGAGAGAGATCGATTTGTTCTTCACTCATTCATGTATTCGTTGGTTGCTTCTTGTATGTGCCCTGACTGGGGATCGAATTTACAACCTTGGAGTATTGGGCCGATGCTCTAATCAACTGAGCTACCTGGCCAGGGAAAGTATAAAGTCTTTGAAACAACAGTTCCTAATTCATTTTCAATCAGCCACACTGATGCTGTCCACGAAGGCTCAGTTTGCATGTTGCACTTTATTCTTACCTTTTTTTTATTATTAAGTGAAAGGCAGGGGGCAGGGAGGCAGAGGCAGACTCCCGCATGTGCCCTAACTAGGATCTACCTGGCAAGCCCCCTACAGGGCGCTGCTCTACCCATCTGGGGCCACTGCTCCATTGCTCAGCAACCAAGCTATTTCAGCGCCTGAGGCAAGGAGCCAGAGAGACAGAGAGAGACAGAGAGAAGGGGGAAGGTCTCTTCTCCTGTGTGCCCTGACCAGGAATCAAACCTGGGACTTCCACACACCAGGCTGACATTCTACCTCTAAGCCAACCAGCCAGGGTCCCTTATTCTTACCTTTGCTCAGAAGAGTGTTTCCACTGAACACCAACTGCTAAAGAAGGGTCAGCTACAAGCTGAGTGGGAATGGGACACTGTGGGGCCATACCTGAGGGCTGCAGGACATTGGAGATGGCGTAGACCACGCCATTGGTGGCCATGATGTCTGCCTCAGCAACGGGTTCCTTGTTCACATACACTACATTATTTTTCTGCGAGAAAAAGAGGCAGCAACTGTTGAATGTGGAGTGTGCTTATCTTACCCATTCAGCAAATGTTTACTGAGCACTTCTAGATGCCAGATCCTGTGCTAAGTGTTGGAGATCTGCTGGTGAAAGGAACAGTCCCTGCCTACTCCAGGCCTCTGGTCTGGTGGAGTCATTCCACTTGTGGACTCAGTCCCTTGTGTGGACTCAGCAGGTTGTAATTTACAGTGTGCTCTTTTGTATTCTTCATGTCGTCCTCAATGCAGTGTGTGGGTCAGGAGGTAGACACCATTGCCTCATGTAACAGAAGAGGAAACTGAGACTCAAGAGAGGCCAAGGGACAGATGGGGACAGATTAGGCCAGGCCTCCAGCTCTGGGGAAAGGGCTCTTTCCACTTCTCCTCCATGCTGTACATAGGGTTTTCTCACAGGAAGTGTACTGGAGTAACTCTATTTTGGGCTTTCCTGAATGACTCATATATCAAAGGGGAAAAAGGGGAACTGAAGCCTGTGACAGACAGGACCTGGCACCCAATTCTAAGTGCTGGGAGAGTCTCAGGTGACCTGCATAAGTCAGACAAGTCGTCCCTGCCTCCCTACATGCCTTCGCATGCTCTGGAGAGAAACCAACCAGCAAAGGGATGGCTGGAGCTCAGGAAGGAGCAGGGCGCAGAGGCTGGGCCAGCTGCATACTGAGCAGTCCCTCCACGTGGGTCAGTGGCCGTGGCTGGTACAGTCAGGGAGGCCTCAGGCAGCTCCAAAGTGGAATGTGTATCAACATGCATAGCAAGGGAAGTGCACAGACTATGTCACAGAAGAGAAGCTTTTTGGGATGGTCTGGCTCATGGTGCAACTCAGTGCGCTCAGATTTGGGGGATGGAGTGGGCAGGGAATTGGGGATTGATCTCTTAAGACATACAAGTAATTGCCTATTATTTCCTTAAGGGAAGGAAGATCTAACAGACTCTCCCAGATGCCAATCAGATGCTTCATTCCCCTACAAATCTGGAAGGTCTTATTTATGTCTAATGACAATCTCACTTGATTTCCCTGAAGACTCTTTTAGATTTTCTTTCTTTGGTTAAAATGCACTCAGTGATTCCAGATGCTATCTTAAAGCCTGTGTGTATAACGCCATTCTGGGGTGAGATGTGCCCTGGAATCCTGGTTGCAAGGCACAGCCAGCCCTCTAACTTTCAGAGACACACTCACCGAGCTGACTTCCAGCTTGTCCCCTTGGAGAGACTTCAGCCGCACCAGGGCCCCGATGCCTCCGCTAACCAGGATTTCGTCGCCAATGTGGTATTTCAGGATGTTGGCAAGCTCCTTGGCATTGCCTGCAGGTTTGTGGGGAAGAAAGCAGAGTCAATCCCCAGGTCAGAAATCGGCGTGGTCAAAGAGGGCTCAGAGAAGATAAAAGTGGTCACCCCTGAGTTAAAGAACTCCCGGCCTGGCTATAAATACTCTCTGAGCACCCACTGTGTGCTCAGCCCTCTGTCCCACTGCTGTATAGTGACCAGGGGAACAGGGCATGGGTCTGTGGCCATGAGTCTCCCCTGAAGCTGGCGGCTGCTGGGTTGAAGCATGTGCTCTCTGTGATGCTCAGAAGGAGTTAATCCATACTCCTCTGTGAGCATGACTCATGTTTCCATAAGCTAAATATTTGCTTGGAAAGCCAGGGACCTTTCCAGGCCTGGCATCTGGGACATTTCATCACCAGTGTGGCTCCCGATGGTCATAACACAGTAGTGAAATATTTACACATTCTGCTCTCAGATGCATATTCTGAGACGGCTATTTCCTGAAGGGAGGACTTGAAAGAGTCAACAGCTGCAATGTGGAGGAGCCATGGAGCCGGTGAGGTCAGGGCCGAGGCGGGATTCCCGCCACAGCCTGCCGCCTCCTCACGTCTCAGCATTCCTTCCAGCCCACATCAGCTTCTCCAAAGGGGGACAGCATCCAATCGCTCGTAAAGGTGCACAGGCATTTCCCAAATTAAGTGTGGGAGGCCGGGCTGCAGGCCGCCAGCTGCTCTCTCATCTCTAACACGGCTGCCCCTGATCCTCACAGTGCCAGTCAAACGGCTGAATTTCTCCAGGGCTCATAGATGGCTATTTCTAGCACCTTGGAACTGAGAATGGAGGAAGTTTTAAAGCATTTCAGAGAGTCCACTTGGTTACCCACACATCCGCATTCGTGCTGTGGGATGGAGCAACCAGATACCAAGTGATTTTTGAACACAGCCTGCAGCTGGCAAGAGTGCCCCTTCTACAGAAACACCGCCGGTTCCTGAGGTGCCAGGGGCCGCTCTCTTCTGAGATGTCTACATCTGGATTGACCTCTAACAGCTGGCTGGCCCTCCATCCCCCAGGAGTGCTGGAGTCTAATCCCACCGTGGGCCTGTGGGAGGGTGTGTTTGGGAAGCTTGGCTCCCACCCCCTCTGCTCCTGTAGCTGAAAATGAAATGGAAGCCCAGCAGGCTCAGGCCACCTGGGGAATATATCGTTCCTGCTGGACAGGGAGAGCGCGGGAAGTTTATGTTCAGAGTGAACTTCTCCCCTCTTCTCAGGGACATGCGTCAGCATCAGAGACATAGGCATTCACTGAGCAATAAAGAAAACTAAAAAGGACACAAATTCAGCCCGCAGCCGCCTGCAACCTGAACTTTCCATTCTGTTCCAGAGCAGAAAGGGAGGTATAGATTCTGTGAGCCCCAAGGTCTGGCCAAGGTCCTTCCTCTTCCGCCACATCCTCCTCCTCCTCCTTCTCCTCAGGCCCACCTTTCTGTGATGGGTAGAAGTGCCTCTCATGGGGTTGCATCAGGATTCGACGCCGCAACCCTGCCCACAGCCCCTCCATGGCGGCCATTACTGATGGAGAGTATAGCCCAGCAATGTGGGGAACACCTCATTTAATCCTCGCAATACACTGAGCACGGTACTCTTATTATCTCTGTCTTCCTAATGGGAAAACGGAGGCTCAGAGATGGGAAGAGCTTGCTAGAGGTCACTCAGCTGGTAAAGGCCAGAGGCAGGATTTGAACCTGCTTTTGGGTAATCTGGGAGCTTACGCTCTTGAGCATTAGATTTCTTCTCCAACATCCTCAGCTACATTTCTCAGGGCTGTGACGGCTTCTCAGTAAAGCTGTTATCCCCATGCAGGTAAAAGACTTTGAGCCATGTCTTGGTTGACTGGGCTGATTCTCATCCACCCTGAAGTCCTTTCTGCTCTTCTCTGCCTTGTTCGGCGCCGGGAAGGCTGACGGTTGTGAGTGTGGCTTCCAGGCTCTCTCAATCACCCTGCTGTCGCCCACTGACAGGAGGCCTGGCCGGCAGTGGGTGTGGGAGAGGAGACTGGGCTGAGGCGTGTGGAGACCAGGGTTCTGACAGCAGCTGTGTGTGGCTCTGGCCACTGTCTTGTGCCCTTCATCCAATTCTTCTTGGTCCTGCCCACCCCAACCTGCCCCCAAGGCCTTGTTAGTTCCTGGGCACCATCATATTTTGCCCACACCTCTGCCAGTAGTCTCATTGTTAAATTTCTTTCAGTCAAACCCTTTGGAATGTGCCAACTCTTTCCTGTTGGGGCTCTGATTTATGTAGTTACTTTAAAAAAGCTGAAAAATGTACTTAAATTGGTCTTTACCCAAGAGTTTGCTCTGTTCTCCTGGTGGCATGGCTTGGAATGCCTCATCTGTGGGAGCGAAGATGGTATAGACCCCGTCCCGGGTGAGCATCTCCGTCAGCCCTGCAGACTGAATGGCGGCCACCAGCATCCTGGGGACACACGCACAGAAAACAGTCACTGCCTTGGGGGCCGTCTCTTCCACACACACCTCACCACTATGGGCAGGTGGAGCCCAGAGCACTGGGTTCACCCCTCCACCCCCACACAAAAAGCGACAATGCCAGCCTGTGGCTTCTCTCCTCAAATGCCAAGATCAGTTGGCCAGAAGTCAGAGGCCTGAGGGGTGGGGGAGGGTAGGAAGGGAGAGGCATGTGGCAGGGCTGACCCAGAGACTGGCTGAGCCACCGGGCCCTGGAGATGTGATTCCAGGGAGGGCAGAGGGTGAGTCTCCCAGGCTCATGTGCAGGCAGGTGGCTGAACTCAGTGACAGGAAACACTCAATGTCACAATACCCGGTTGTGAGCACAGAAGTTAGAAATGGAGAAAACAGGCAAGAAAAGTGACACAGGGAGCCTGAGAAAGAGTGGCAAACCTTTAAGTGCAATTAACAGACACTACACGTGCACTCAAAACCAGGCGCACTCAGCCCACTAGGAATGTCAAGAGCAGAGCGTGACGTCTCCCTTTGCATTTGAATAATAAAAGTGCAGTCCCTCTCTGTTCCCCTCGGATGTGAGGGTTCCACTCCCAGAATTAACCCTTTTTCTCAGCTTAGGTTTTAAGGTCACTTTGATCTTTCCCACAGCCCATGCCAGAAAGGTCACACCAGCATGTCACTGGTGTTCTTTAACCCCCAGAGGGAGGTGGGGGCTTGGCAGACAGCTGATATCCAGCATCCTCCCCCTCATGACCACTGGGCAGGAGCCCCGCCCTGGGATGGGGCTGGTTACCTGAAGCGATTGTCCCCCTTCAAGACATCCATGACAGTCCCCATTGGTGGGGTCAGCACCCGGTCCATGGTGAACAGCGTCCCATACCTTCCCCTCTTGTCGTGGGCAGCAATACAGCTGTTCTCGATGCACAGGCTCTGTGCAAAGGGGCAGAGACAGGGTTGGTTATCCCCCCAAGCAGAAGCACCCTGATTTGTCCTGATGCTTTCATTCATAAAGATCAATAAATATATACTGGGGTGAGTTTTCAAGACGGGGATAAAATGATGTGTTTCCTCCAGGAAAGAAACACATAAAAATGGTGTTCCTTAAGGAAAGAGAAGATCACGTTATACGTGAGGTTGAGTCTATTGACTGATTTATTTAACAGATGTCAGCAGACTTTGGTCAGTAGGTGTTGGCTGGTCTCAAGCAAGAGCTATGTTGTGTGTGCTTCCTGTCTGATGTTCCAGAGTAACTGTTGGGTTTGAAGAGGGAGGAGAGATAGGAGAAGCGAGAAGAGAATCTTTGGACCAAGGAGGGCTGTGCTTCAGTCCAGGGGGCTTCTCTTCACATAAGCTAAGGATTCAGCACTCCATCCCTGTGCCCTTAGTTCAGCACTCTGAGTTCAGGGTAGACTGCTGCCTACCTGACCAGGTCAGACAGGTGTGTGATTTATTCCTGACGGCCTCCAGAAAAAGATTCCAATCCTTCTACAAAACCTCATTTGCTATCTATTACAGAAATTCTTTTCTTCCTTATTAGAAAAACCAGCTGCCAGGCAAGCTGCTGGTTATTGATGACTCTTTTTTTCTTTCTTTTCCTTTTTTAAACACAAATATAGCTTCTCTTTCTTAGAGCTGAGACAGGAAGGGACACAAGTGGGGACTCAGAACTTACATTACGATAAACAAAAACTCTTAGTTTTTTGCCACCCAGAGTGTCCAGGGTCTGTCCGTGGTACAGATACTTGGAGGCCAGCTGGTCTTTAATCATGTGGTTCAGAAGCAAATTCTTTGTACGAGCATCAATGCGAGGGGTCCCATCTGCAAGAGAAGGTGCGGTCAGGTCCAAGGGCAAGCCCCGGAAAGGACGCGAACAGGGACACACGCAGGGAAGAGCCTGGCTCTCCTTGACCTTGGAAACGGAGACTGAGAATGCAAGTGAGGCTGCAGTAGTGCTTAAAACCTGGCATCTTCTGTGAATTAAAAGAATTCACAGAACAGGCATCCCCAGACTGCGGCCCCCTGAGGCCATTTATCCAGCCCGCCGCCACACTTCCGGAAGGGGCACCTCTTTCATTGGTGGTGAGAGGAGCAATGTATGTGGCGGCCCTCCAATGGGCTGAGGGACAGTGAACTGGCCCCCTGTATAAAAAGTTTGGGGACCCCTGCACTAGAAGGTCTAGAAGATGATGGAGGGGGGTTGGAGTTTTGTCCCAAGAGGGAGGGGAAGACAGGGACACAAGTTGGCCCCAACTCTGCCTTCCCCGTGGCCACACTCAGCTGCTTCCTCACGCTGACCACCTGACTATCACACTGGCCACTGACACTGCAAATAAAAAGGCAGGGGGAGTTGCTCTGCTCCCCCAACAGACACAAACTCTTGAGTTCTGAGGACCAGAGCCCCCAGTGTGCTCTCTGCTCTGCCAAGGGAAACAGCAGTGGCTCTGAGCTTCCTGGCGAAGTCGCATCTGCTTTCGGTTGAGCTGGGCGGGAGCGCTAAGGTTCCCAGGGGGCTCTAAATCAGAGAGGTGACAGCAGTAGGGCAGCTGCCCCCAGTGACACACTCACAGGGGTGCCTCCCCTATGTTACCTTTGAAGACAGAATTCAGGGGGGCCAGGAGGGTCACCCGCTCATTCCCAGAGAGATGAGAGCTGAGGCCCGCTCGTTTGAAAAGGTCAATGGCAGTGGAAACATCGGACTCGGCAGCCAACTCAAACAGCGTCTTGGCTACAAGGAAGCAGAAAATGGGTTCAAAAGTTAAAAGGACTGTTTTCATTTATCATTTGTCCACCCCAGAGCATGACACGCATCAACAGGAATGTCACCTCGTGAGTCAACAATGCTTCTGAACACTGCTGCCGCACTGTGGGCTCATGTCACCAAGGGACAGTCACCCCAAAACTCTCCCGGGTCAGGGAAGTGAGGTGAAGTTCAGTTGGGCAGAGGTCAGCTGCTGTCCCAGCCCTTGGATAGGGCACTGCCTAGAGCAGGGACGAAGGCTGCGTGGTCTGTGTCACGGCTTTGGAAGAGTGGCACACCTATGAAAAATTTTCTTCTGGTCTGGCTTTTCCTCTGCAAATTCTTCACTTGTGGGCAGTAGGCTTCCCTGGAATTCCAGAATGGGACTAGGGTGCTAAATGAAACCCAAGCCAAAGTCCATTCGGTCATTTCTCCCCAGGTCATTGACCCTGGGATGCTTGGGCCCCGGTGAGAAAGTAGTTGGCTCCCATGCCCCACGGAGCTGGCTGGTCTTCTGAAGGTTTCTGTGATGGAGTCACTTCCTCCCCAGATGCCTCCAGAGACTCCCCACTGCCCCCAATATAATGTCCAGACTCCCGGGCCTGCAGCTCAGGTCGGTCCACTATCTGCTGCCACCCCCCGGGGCGTTAGGCTATTTCCTGAGAGGCTGTGAGCTGGGTGCAGGCAGGGAATTGGCCCCAGAAATCCCAGAACCCCCTGGCTCAGCCACCATGGACAGCAGAGGGGACCACGCGCCTGCTAGGACCGAGGTCTCAGGCCTGGCTTACCGGAGTCTGGGATGAGCAGCTCGTCGATGAAGTGGATCACACCGTTGGTGGCCAGGATGTCTTTATTGGAGATGATGGCCTTCCCGTTGATGGTGAGCATGTCCCCGCTGCAGCCCACCTCCAGCGTGGTGCCCTGCAGGGTCTCCACGGATAGCCCCGCCACAATGGCTTCGGCACACATGGCTGACTTCAGGATGTGGTTGTTCAGCAGGTCTGGGGGCCACACAACACAGGTGGGTCAGTGCTACTCCAGGCTGACCCCGGGGGCCGGCTCGCAGCCTGCCACGCTGTGAGGATTCTGTTCTCTCCAACGCAGACCTTTGGATGAGGCTGTGGCACTGCATGGCTGGCTCCTCCTGTCCTGCCTGCTATCCCTCCGAAACTAGCTGGATTCTGTAGTCAGACTGCCTGACTCTGACTCCCAGCTCAGCCACCTACCAGCTGTGGGTGCTGGAGCAAATCATTTAGCCTGTTAAAGTCTTACCTTCCTCAACCGTCAAGTGCAGGTTAGCACAACATTCATCTCCTACGAATGTTGGTGTAAGGACGACATGAAACTGAGTGTGAAGAACCCAGCACAGTGCCTGACAGAGTAAATGCGCAGTAAGTATTAGTGATTAGCTTGTTAACACTTGAACTTCAAGGTGAATTCTCATTAGTACCTGAAGTTCAGGGATAGGGGAAAAACTCAAAGGAGTTCACTCTGGGACTTTTTATCTACTGACCTTAATAAACATGTAAAATGTAGTAGGAGAAGATGGAAACTGTAGCACATGATGTTATGAATTATTTGTACATTTCATTTGCTTGTGTACATTTTACCCAAAGGTCTGCTGGCTGCCAGGCTCTCTCAGGGGTCGGGAATGGTAACCAGTAAGACATGGTCTTCGTCACCCCATTCTCCCCACCCATGAATCATAAATATAATCAGTGATTTACTTGCCGAGAGCTGCTCTGGGCACCAGACGGGGGCTGGGGGCCCGAGGAAGCTGCGAGGAGCAGACAGGGGTGGTACCCCAGCCCCAGCCCCAGCCAGGCAGGGCAGGTTCTGGGACTGCTGATCACCAGCAGAGGCGAGTTTCAATTTGTCCCAAATGTGGGAACCAAAACTGCGCTGTCACGGGCATGAGGAAACCCTGAGGCCGCAGGGCCAGTGGGCCTGCAGAAGCGGCAAGGACCTTGAGAGCCATACTGACCGGATTCAGCCATCAGGAAGAGAAAGAGTAAGACCGCTGTGGGGATGAGGCCTTGGGGATTCGGCTTCTTAGGGACAGAAATGGAAGGTGGGGGTGACCTGCCAGGGCCACCCACAGGGTGAGCCAGGCTAGGGCTGGAAGCATCTTCACACACAGGGGCACACCTGGGGCCGCTTCTCACCTGCCTGCCAGCTCACTAGTAACTACAGGACCTGGCTTCTGCCTCCCTGCTGCCAGCCAACCCCCACACAGAGGGCTCTTGCTTTGAGCAAACGGTCACGGAGTAGAAGGAAGCTGTGCATAAAGGATAAATGGCAGGTGGTTGTTTTTCCACTATGTACTAAGGAGTTCTGTTATCTACAAGATAAAAACGTGCTCTGTACAAAACATGTTTCAGGGGAAACAGTTCTAAATGGAAGTCTATGCTGAGATGCACCCATATCTCACCTCCTCCAGGAAGCCTTCCAGACCCCTCTGGCTACATGTGCCCCATCTGTGCCCTGCCCTTATGGTGAGTATCTCTGTCATTGGGACCTGCTTTTAAGCTTGTTGTCCCCACTAGGCTAAACTTCCTTGAAGGCAAAGGTTGTATGGTGTTCGGCTTTGTGGCCCAGTTCCTGGCTCAGGCCAGACATATAGAGGCACCACAACATCTGGACACAGCCACCTGTGCTTTCAGCAACGTACCCTTTCCTGTCCCTGTATGGCTGCAAAGAGAACCTTTTACATGTATAATGTCAGAAATGCAGCAGGCATTGTAGATAATATATTTCAAAAGTGGGTTTAAATAGAGTTAAAAAAAATGAAGTCCTCCCTGTAATATATCTTGGAGGAGTTAAGTGTGGCTAGACCATACCGGGGACCTGAGGCCTAGTCTCCTTTGCAGGGGCTCAGGGGTCACCAGGCAGCAGCTTGGTGGTCCTGGAGCTGAAGGGGGCAAGGTGAGGGGTGGCGCAGAGCCTGGTATCCCCTCCCCTCTCCTCCAGTAGTAATCAGTGCACCCCCCAACTCAGAGGCTCACTGAGGAGATAAGGAAGGACCCAGCAATGATGAGTCAAGAGATGACCGTTACTAGTTTTTAACCATTATTCCAGATTATCCACGACACCCCTGGCCAGACACAGGAACAGTGCAAGGGTCAGTGTGATGATTCCGTGTCAAAGGCGCCAGGACCTGCTGCCCCCTCCACATGCCGCCAAGCTTCTGTCCACCTGCAGCCTTGTTCTGGCTTTGGTCACTTGGGCCTTTAACTCTCTCCAAGCCTGGCCTGGACCTGCTTTGTACCTCCAACTCAGCCTCCCTCCTTGGCCCAACTGTGTCCCCAGACAAAGGCTGCCGGATTTCCCCCGTCCCCCTCTGACCAGGGCTCTGCTCTATCCTGTGCAGAGACAGGGCGGGTGGGAGCAGCAGGACAGGATGGCAGGTGCACCTCCATCCTGGGAGACACAGGCCGTGGGCTCAACACAGCTGCTCCTAGTAGGTGTCAACATGAACCAAAGGGTGTTCACCTCTCAGGGCCTCTGGGTCACCCAGGATCCGGTTCAAGGTCTCAGCAGGAATCTTCTCGAAGGCCTCATTGGTGGGGGCCAAGAGTGTGAACTGGCCATCACCTTCGAGCAGGGTGTTGAGCCCCGACGCAGCCACAGCAGCCTGTGGTGAGGGAGAGGGTAGTGTAACCCCTGCAGGCTACAAGAGTTTCTGTTGACCATAGTCACAGCCTCACCAGTCCTCCCCTGAGGGCTCCAGGCATTTGTAGAGGCCCCCCATGAAAAGAAAGGTCACCCCAGAGCTCACCTCCTCCCATGGCCTCGAAGGCCTTGCTCAGCCTGGGCCCCGGCCACTCTGGCCACCATTCAGTTACTTCAAGTGCCTCTTCCCTTCCCACCAGCAGCATGTGCCCTCCCCCTCCCCCTCCCCCTTTGTGGCTTCTCTGATTCCCATTCCTTCTTTGGGCTCTAACTAAGATGTCCCTTCTCTAGGTAATCCACATACCATCGCCTCCCACCACCACCGCCCCTGCCACTGCCCCCAGGGCGGCGCCTGTTACACATGCCCACACAGCTCACTGCCCTTCTCATGCTGTAGTTACATAGTTACGGGTATAACGACCTGTGTAAAGATCATACTACCCCTCCCCTACAGAGTGGCCAGAATGGGCTAGAAGCATACATGGCTTCCTGCTGCTCTCAGGATGAAGCTACACTCCTCGGACAGGTCTGCAAGGCCCGGAAGGTGCTTCCCTGCCGGCCCGGCCTCGGCCCCTAGCTGTCCTCCCTCTTGAGCCTCACTGGCCCCCTGCTTGTTTACTCCTGCCCTCCCCTCTGCCCGCTGTGCTTCTGAACTCATGTTTTGTATAACTGGCTGTTCTCATCCTTCAGGTTTCAGCTCAAAAGTCACCTCTTCCAGAGAGACCTTCCCTGACCATCCAGTCCCAACTAACCTCCTCTGCTCGCCACTGGCTGCCCTCACACGATTCACACAACCTGGGGGAAGCTTGTTTGTGTCCTGTCTGTGTCCCCAGAGAGAATGCACATGCCACTGAGGACAGATAAGGGTGTCTTGTCCACCTCTCTATCCTTGGAACACAGATCAACGCCTGGGAAGTGGCAGGTGCTTAAACAGGTTTATGTTTGTAGAAGGGAAGATGGGCGTTTGGGAGAAGCAAGGCAGGAGTAGCTGCCAAACCTAAACAGTAAGAGGAGGCCACTCGATGGGGATCAACTGATGTGAACCAAAAGACGTGCCACTCACTCTGTGGGAATATCGTTCCCATGCAGGCTCCTGACCTGTGAGTGACCCGGAAGGAAAGCAGGAGAAGGGCTTAGACAGCAAGGCCCCCAGGGCCTTCCAGAGCCACTTCCTGAGGCCACCGCAGTGCCAGCCCAGCCCGGAGGTGTTTGTCTCTCTGTGTTGGAGATCTCCAGGGGAGGAACCACCTCACTCCCACTGAGTGTCCTCTGTGGTCAGGAAGTTCTCCTTGAACCAGGGCAAAACCCCTGACGGGGCAGCCTGCGTTCACTTCCTCTGGGCAGCCCTTGCCAAAAGGCATGCCCGTGCCCACTCCAGTTGTCAGACACATGTCTGCTGGGCAGTGGGGGAAGGACAGTATTCTGTGGCCCATTTGCTGGCCTGGGCTCCAAGGGAACATGGGTACAGAGCAGGCGTCCCACTGTGGAGACGTGGTAAAGGGGATCACGCAGCCTGACAGGCCATCTATTCTGGTCCCACATGTGGGGACCACCAGCGGGGAGAAGCACCCTCCCACCTCTGGGACCCACAGTGCAGGTCCAGGCAGTTCAGGGACCCTGTCCTGCAGCATAAACCACTAACATCTCCAGAGGAGTCGAGGAGAGCCCAGCTTCGCAAAGGAGAGACGGGCTGAGCAAACTCACAGCAGGCAATTATGTTCCCATGTGGCCAAGATGAGGGTCTGATTAGTGGATTCTCCACATTCACGGGCATTTAGAGGAACTTGCTCCACATCCTCTAAATGCCCGTGAATGGGGAGATGTCCGGCGCTCCTCCTGCAGAAGAAACCCCCTTGAGAGGCAGTGCAGGCGGGCCCTCTGCCCAGGGCAGTCCCTCACCCGAAGGGTCTCGAAGGTGTCCTCTATCTCGATGATCTGCTGGATGTTGTTGGTGATGGTGGAGATGACCTTGTCGATGAGGTGCACCACACCGTTGGTTGCATGGTGGTCGGCTTTCAGCAGCCGGGCACAGTTGACAGTCACAATCTGTCCAGAAAAGAAGCAAGGATGAGCAGTTAACACATCAGAGGCACAGTCTTGAAGCCCCAGGCAGGGAAGACACAGCACAGAATGTGGCTCACACAAGCCGTGCAACCAGAGGGCCCCAGGGGAAGTAGGTGCAAGGAGCAGAGGAATAGCTATAGCTTATGTCCCCTGCGGGACCAAGCCTCAGACGCTGGACCCATGTGTGGACCAGGAGTGAGCTCACTGTGGGCACAGGGCAATGCTGTGTGGCCGGGGGGGGGGGGGGGGCCTACCCCGTTGGGATAGTGGTGGATTTGGATGTCCGAGTTCTGGTACATGGAGGTGAGGGCCATGCCATGCTTCAGCTCATCTGTCAGGACTCGTCTGTTCACCATGTGGTAGCGAAGGGCGTTGAGCAGCTCGATGTTGACGTTGCTCACCAGGGAGTCCAGCACTTCCTGGAAGGAAGGTCAGTATGGCATTTAGGGGGCTGCAAACCCCATGTTCAAGAGACGGGTCATTGCTACCCTAGCAAAAATGCTCTGAAGCCCCCATGATCCAGGCCTCCATTCCACCAAGGACCCCTGCTCAGAGAACACTGAGGTCCGCCTGTCCAAGTGGAAGCGACCTGGAGAGGTCTCTTTTAGCTCAAGTTCCCCTGGCTTCATCTGAGAGGTAAGAGAAAATTTTCCCGAAACGGGGGAGATTGCTACAGTCTCGTCCTTCATGCCCACCAACCAGCCTACCCCTCTGGGGAGGAAGGCAGGCCCCAGGAAGAGTCCCCTGGACCGAAGGAGGTCATCTCACCGTGGTCAGGGAAGCCCAGGCCTCATTGCTGGGGGCAAAGATGGTGAAGCTGCCAGGCCCTTCCATCTCAGGCCTCAGCTTCTCGGTGCGGTCTGTGTACAGCTGTGTGGTGGTGGACCCGACGACTCCCAGAGTCTCGTAAAGGTTAGAGAGCGGCAGGGCTGCAGGGGCAGAGGACAGAGGGGGATGGGCCTGTGAGGCCACCCCACCAGACCACACCCTCCCCTGTCGCAGAGTGGATGGCACATCAGCAGGAAGAAGTGTGTGGTGGCTTAATGGTGGGTGGGGGGTGAGGTGGTCTAAAGCTTGTTCCCTGCTCCTTAAAATAACTCGATCAAATGCCTCCCTACTTGAACTCAACCAATTGGTAATTTTCAATCATTTTAGCCATGGCAGAGCAAAGCCTCAGTTCACAGACATTTAGATAATACAGGTAGGACAGATACACGAGGAACAAACCCTAGTTGCAAACTAGTCTTACAGATTCATCTAGTTGTCGGAACTGGTCCCCAGAGTGAAGGCACTGTATACATCTCTGTGGTCCCTGGTGTACTTACGGGGACTTAGGAGGGCCTGCCCCTCACACAGTGAGCTTGATGTCCACTTCACCGTGCTGGACCGCAGGCTTGGAGGTGAGCTGCCCTTCGCGCTATGCTCCGTCCCCATTCCATATTTCCCACTGTCCTTCTGCCCCGTCAGGAATGCCAGTCCCCGCATGTGCCAACCACACCCCTTGTCACCCAAATCACCCCCTTCGCGTCTCAGTCCCACATCCTCGACTAATAAAATATCAACTATTTCAAAGTTAAAAAGAGAATCTCGTCTGCACAGTCCCTGGTGGTGTATGGGACCAAAGGGAAGGCCCTAGTGGGATTCGCAGGTGCCACTCAGTCCTTGGCTTCATGTGGCCATTCGTGCCCCTTTGTTGACTGTGGGTGAGCCTCCCTGGTCTGGCGCTTCCCTTCCTACAGACCTCCACGGGGCCAAGTTTCCACAGAGCAAGGGGGCGGCTTGGCATTCCCAGCCCAGCTGGGACCACGCCTCTCCCATCTGCTCTCCAGTAGGGTTGGTCAGAAACGCTGGCTGTGCCTAGGATCACCTCCACCAGAGCTAACAGGGCCAGGAGCCTGAGCAGAGTGTGGACATGTCAGAACTGGAGCGGTCCCTCCAGCCTGTCGAGGAGGTTGGTGTGAACTGGAGGGAGCCACAGGAAACCCAGCTGCCAGCTTCCACCCTTTAGCCCTCATATGGAGCCCGGAGGCCAGAGAGCACGTGTGGGGAAGTCTGCAGCCTCGTCCCTCGGACCCCCAGGCAGCCTCTGCTGCCTTCACCAGGCTGCTCATCTCTCCCACCTCTGCCCTCCATCTGCACCAACAGGACAGGCCTGGCTTACTCACCTGCTGGGCAGCCCTTCTCTCCCGGGACCTTCTCATACCCAGGACAGCACTCGTAGCTGATGACTCTGCAACGAGACACACACACACGCACAGTATTAGGCGGGGCTTCCCTCCTCCTCACACGTCAATAGTTCTCTCTGCATTGGCAAGGAAGGGCAATGGTGGGTAACACATCCTGCTTGAGGAGGAGATCATTCACTAAGGTGTTTGTGAGCCCGTCACTCTCCTCAGCTGTGCAGACTGTTCCCAACGGCTGCCATCCATCACCTAAAGAAATCCAACTGGGAAATGGTCAGAGGACCGTGGCAGCACATTCAACAGTGGGATTCGAAAGACATACCAAGAATTTATCTCCGGTGTGATTCTGGGGGACCCAGAGTTAGTGTTCCTGAGAGGCAGCAGGGAGGAGAAGGACCCTGGGCCTGCCCTGCTCTGAGGCAGCCACTAACTCCCTGGGGCCCTCCAGCCAATCTTGCACATCTCTGGGTCTGTTTCCTTGTCTGTAGAACATATGCCGTATCGTGGGACGGTTGTTGGATTAAATCTCTCAGGGCCTTCCTGCTCTCCAATGTAATAAGCAAGAAGGGGAGCATGTTTTTCTGTTGTTACAATAAAAAAATTTTTTTTGACAGAGACAGAGAGTCAGAGAGGGACAGATAGGGACACACAGACAGGAACGGAGAGAGATGAGAAGCATCAATTCTTTGTTGCGCCACCTTAGTTGTTCACTGATTGCTTTCTCATATGTGCTTTGACTGGGGGGGGGGGTCTACAGCAGAGCAAGTGACCCCTTGTTCAATCAGTGACCATGGTGTTATGTCTATGATCCCATGTTCAAGCCAGCAACCCCATGATCAACCTGAATGAGCCGTGCTCAAGCTGGTGATCTCAGGGTTTTGAACCTGGGTCCTCCACTTCCCAGTCCAACACTCTATCTACTGCGCCACCTCCTGGTCAATCAAATTTTAAAACTTTAAAAATTTAAATAAAAACAAAGTTCTTTTAATGAAGATCTTTAAAAATCTTTTTAAAATTAAAAACAGAATTTTAATTCGTGAAAACACTGATATGGTTTCAAATTGAAAGTATGCAAAGGCTTGTACAGTCAAGTGTTTCCCACTCACCCTGATCCCTCCACAATCCCAGCAACCTTCTCGGAGGCAACCAGCATGGTCAGTTCGCAAGATTCTTCATATTTGGAGGAACTAGACTAACAGTGTACAGTTTTAAACTTTGAAATCACTTGGCAGAGAAACCGAAACATTTCTCTTGTCTCAGACTAGCTCATCATGGAAGATCTGCCTTCTCCTGGAGGTCTAGAACACACCTCTTCAGCTAACCCCATATCCTGGGCAAGCCGCAAGAATTTCAAATATCATTGCTAGGAGGTAGGTGTTCTAGAAGTCTACCTGAGACAGACTTGCTTCACATCAGACCCTCGGGTTCTGTCACAGCCCCTGTGGCAGCCCCAGAACCAGATGCAAACAGCCATGTCCTGCCCTTCCTTTCTTTTTTTCTTTTCTTTTTTTTTTAGGGGGGGCGGGGAGTTTATTTTCTTTTTCTTTTTCTTTATTTAATTTTTTTTTTTTTTTTACAGAGACAGAGAGAGAGTCAGAGAGAAAGATAGACAGGGACAGATAGACAGGAACGGAGAGATGAGAAGCATCAATCATTAGTTTTTCATTGCACATTGCAACACCTTAGTTGTTCATTGATTGCTTTCTCATATGTGCCTTGACCACGGGCCTTCAGCAGACCGAGCAATCCCTTGCTTGAGCCAGCGACCTTGGGTCCAAGTTGGTGAGCTTTTTGCTCAAACCAGATGAGCCCGCACTCAAGCTGGCGACCTCGGGGTCTTGAACCTGGGTCCTCAGCATCCCAGTCCGACGCTCTATCCACTGCGCCACCACCTGGTCAGGCTGCCCTTCCTTTCTTATACATGGACCTGCCCTTTGGGGCAGTAGAGAACTCAGACTGTAATTGCAGTGGGTTTTACCATAGAATTGCTCACCACCGGGCTCTCACAGGCTATTTAATGACATCACCAGAGGAGAGGCAGCCAGATGGGGAAGAAATACAGCTTTGCAGTGGGGGAGGGTGCTCTCAAAGAGCCTAGACATTCTGCTCTTAATGCCCTGGGAGTCATCGCAGGGAAGTCCTGGTGAATCATGAGAAGATGAAACCTGGTTCAGCTATGATCCAAGGTGGTGTTTCAGAGGCAGACTAGCTAGGATTTCCAGGCTGCCAGAAAGCCACATGTGTCATTGGCCAGAAATGTTCCCTCCCTGCACCAATATGGCCAAGGAGTGACAAACACGCAGTCTTCTGTGTCCTATTCTCTCCATCTTTCTGCCTTTATTGCCCCCTTTCTCTCCAGCCCTCCTCCCAGCCGCTCCTTTCTAACTGTCCATCCCTCTACTGGTAGGCGCTAAACAAGATGGCGGCCTTGGGACTCACTGTGACTGATTCACAATTTTATCTTAAAAAACCGAAGTAAAATTTGATCGATACTCAATCTTTCAAAGGCAGAGTGGTGTAACAGAAAAAGTACAAGAATTAGGAGAACTTGTGTGTGCTCCATCAGTAACTAGCAAGGTGACCTTGAAAGCCCATTTTCTCTGAGTCTCTGATCTATAAAACGGGATGACATTAAACTCAATGATATCTACGGCTCCTTCCAATCTCACACAATTCTAGTCAATGGGATTATTTCCAGGGGGCAGAGAAACTGTTTCAAAGAAGGAGAGCACCAGCTTCTTCCAGCTTACCCTATGGAGGGCTCTAAACCTGGAGCTCACAGGACCAGGTGATGCCCATGCCTGGGATCTTAGGCTTTCCGTGAGAAATACCAGGGTTCTGTGGCTGGGTTGGGGGTGGTGGTGGCATAAGGTCAAGTCCCCCAAAGCTTAGTTTCTTTTCAGAAGTGCCTGGGTGACATTAATGAAGGTGGAGAAGCACAACTGGAGGCTGGGTCTTCTCCTCAAAGCCTTCCTTATTTCTGGGACTCTGTGCACATGGGTGCCTCACGCTCCCTGCCTTGGAGCCCCCAGCCACGCTGCCTGGTGAGCCATGTGACTCGCCAGGAGACGGCTCTTCTTTCAGGGTGTCAGCACTTGACTTCTGCCCCCAAAATCCACCCAAGAGCTCACAGCTCAGGAGACTTCATCAGATTTCATCGAGGACAAAAGAAAAGCAACTCCCCGAGTATAAACTGGTTCCTGTGGCCTAGTGTATGTGTGTGTGTGTGTGGGGGGGGGTGAGAACAATAGGAGAGACAGAGAGCTGGGGCGGAGGTACAGACCTGAGCAAAGTCTCCGTGTGCAGAACACTTAGGGTAGAATCAGAAAGCTGCAGGCTCTGAGGGACAAAGGGGTAATGAGGTCACAGCGAGGGAGGGGCAGATCTAGGACTCTCCTGAAATTTCAGCAGGTCCACTCCCTTTCCCCTTGCTCTTTATAATGCACAGATTTGGGGGAAGGCAGACTGATTTGGAAAGTTTGACAATGAGAAGACACAGGTGTTCTCTCCAATGTGATCAGAACTAACCCTTGTCAGCATTCACTGTGCCTCTCCCGGTGGGCTTTCTGCACCCATGTTCCCCAGTAGCTGGATGTGGGTGGCACACCAGCCGCAGCACAGCTCAGTCCCCTAGCTGAAGGCTTTTTCTTGGTTCTCTGCCAGGAAGCTCTCTCCCAATCCTCTCACCCTGCTGATCTTTCCCTCCTCTACCCTCCTGCTGCCCAGTCTGGCATCCCTGGCACTCTCTAGATGAGCAGGTATAAGCCATGCCTCTCAGCTTGAGCCTGGCAGCCTTACTGCCAGGTTGAGATGCTTCCACAGCTGGCAGCTGCCCTTCTCCCAGCAGCCCCAACACCAGCTCCTCTCAGAACCTGTCTGCGGGGCCCCAGAGAAGCAGAGAGCAGCTGGGAACTGAAGACCCAGAAGACAGCCCATTGAGATAATCTTGACCAAGTCTCTCTGAACAAGAAGTCTGTTCTCAGCCCAGTGTGCCGCTCTGGCCCTGGTGGGCACATATGCTGTAAGCAGTTCAGGCTGGGGTGACCACAGGGCCATGGGCCTGATGCCATCTGTCTAGGATGAAGACAGCCAAGGATGGACACTACAGGGAGCCCCCATCTGAATTTCCCCAGTTCCTGGGCTTCTCTGCACAGAGAACCAATTTGTTGGTCTCTGAATCGAATCTCAGTGGCAAAGGTTGTTCCAGTGGAAGGCTCCTGGCTCTCCTTGGCCTGACACAGTCCAGTAAGTAAAATCCTTAGGCCAGAAAAAGAAAAAGCATGTTCTTTACATCAATGAGACACTAATTTTTTGTCCCAGCTTCCCCAGTCAGAAGAACAATTTGAGGAAGAAAGTGAGGGAAGGTTAACTGGGGGAGCGTGCAAAGATAGTGTCAGTGCAGTCCCCTCCCAAATGTCTGCTTGTGATTAGATTAAGAGAGAATTATTGGTGTTTCACTCAAATACATTGCTCATAAAAATTAGGGGATATTTTACAGCTTCATATTCATTCTGAAATATCCTCTAATATTTGTGAGCACTATAGTTTTCCAATAAGTTAAGAAATTAAAACATTCACTCTCCATTACGTATGCTTCATGCTTCTGGCCAGGAAGAGAGGCTGTAGATACCCTATAGATGAACTAGACCCTGGGTGTACGTGGAGCAAGGAACAGAGACTGAGAGCTGGTTTCCTATGACAGAAGGTAAATTGTTTTGTGTGTCACGATTTCCAAGAGGAATCATGGATCAAACACAGACCAATGATGTCTAGACATTTAACATGTCCCACAAACTGGCTGCTTTGAGTGGTTTATTTTCTGCATCACTGGCCTTGGAAACTCAGCTGAGCTTTCTGGAGGCTCCCAGTAGAACATCAAAATCTTGAGCCTGCCATTGAAAAAGGGCTTGTTTTAACCTACTGTCCATCCCCAAAGACCCCGCTAGGGGCGCATCTTGGTTAGCGATGAGACTTTCCTGTGCAGTCTGTGAGGGCATTCTGGGGGCTCCTGGATGCTGACTGTGTCTTCTCAGTTCCCATGCCCTTCATCATCGCACGAGGGGTGTTGGGGAGGCCCCTTGTAGCAGGGGATCAGAATGACAACAGACTGGGGTGATCAACCAGGAGAAGGTTGATGACTCTGGGCCAAATGGCCTCTGTTGACCCTGAGAAGGACTTCTTAGGGCCGTAGAGAGAAATCTGGACAATTCACCCAGGCCCTATGGGGCTGCTCAGTTGTGGATTACTGACATTAGTCGCTAGAACAATGGGGGCAGCAGAGTCCCTGGGTACACTGGGACTCCCTCCTTGGAACCTGCTACTTGCTTGCGGTGACTTTGAACAAGTTGCTTAGGCTTCTGAGCCTCAGTTTCCCCCTCTGTAAATGGACTGACAACCATATTGATCTGATAGGGTAATTGCGAGAACTGAGTGAGTTTCCATAGTAAAGTTACTAAACAGATGCTTGATATTTACTAATGCTCAATTGCTGAGCTTCTTCTAAAACTCCAGGTTGAAACTTTAAAATTAAAGTTAAGTTAATAACTTCACTGAAAGTAATGTCCTACATGAGATCACTGATCAAATCACATTATAATTAATCTCCCATAACACATCTATATATAAATAATTCAGTAGATAGGGCCTGTATTAGTTTCTCATTGTTGCCATAACAAATCATCACAATTTTAGTAGCTTAAAACAACACAAATTTATTTTTTTTACAACTCTGGATGTTAAGAGTCATAAACTGGCTGTATGAAGTTTAAATCAAAGGCTGAATTCCTTCTAGTGGCTCTTGGGGAAAATCTGTTCCTTATCTTTTCCAGCTTCTAGAGGTTGCCTGCATTTCTTGGCATGTGGCCGCATCACTCCAATTTCAGTTTTCCTTGTCATATGTCCTTCTGTGACTCTGACCCTCTTGCCTCCCTCTTATAAGGGCCTTTCAGATTACACTGGACTCCCCTGATAATCCTGGACAATCTACCCCCTCTAGAGGTCCTTAACTTAATCATATCTGCAAAGTTTCTTTTTCCTTGTAAAGGAACATGTGCATAGGGTCAGAGATTAGGAAACAGACATATTTAGGGGATCTTTATTTTTCCCACCAAAGGGTCTAACCCGAGATTCATGAAAATACTCAACAGAACAAAAATTCCATGTTAGCTCAGCTCCCTCCTAGGAGTTTGTGGAATGGGACAGAACCTTCCGGAAGCCCTGCCCAACAGAGGTCTTTGGTGAACCTCTGGTGTTGAGTGTATGTCAAATCTCAGCTATTTCGGAGCAGATTACCTGTGGGTCCCCCTCTGGCAGAACAGGGAATGAGGGGCTGGCATACCTTTTGGGAACAGCCTGGTTTCCCTAGATGGCTTCTCACCATTGTCTTTTTCCTCTTGGGGCCAAGGTTGTGGGACACAGGAAAGGGAGGACAAGGAGGATTCTTCTTTAGCGTCACTGCAATGTCCCTGGTTGCCCTGGCAGACTGAGACCTACTAGAAGGCCTGCCTTCTGATTCGCAGCTCATCCATACACCAGCTGGCTTTGGGAAGAGGCTGACTTCTAAGCTTTAATGCAGTGCTGAAGTCATTAATATTTCAGCCCTTGGGCAAAGCATCGCCTGCTACTAGAGAAAGGGGAGTGTCCTGCCAGCTCATCTTGGCTCTGGAGAAGGGCTATTGCACTTGTGAAATGTGTCGTTTGTGAGACAACTTCAAGACTTTTAGAATGGACAGCTGCCACTCCAACCTGCCAGTTCCCACGGGCCTCCCGGTGCCACCTTTACGATGTCTGAGCTCCTGCAATGACTTTTACAGCCGCATGATGTCAACGCCAACTTGGCTGTTACCTTGGTCTCCCTCTCACTGGGGTTTGCACAAAGGAAGCCTGTTGAGAGGCAGCAAGGCTGCCTGACCACAATTTCCTGCACCGCTGCTCAAGCAGCTGCATGTAAAAGTTTTATGGTTGCTGATCAGACTGGGGCCTAGAATCAGAGTGGGGTGCTGTCTCCCTCATAACTCTCTTTGTTTGATTAGCTATTGTATTACTATAATGATGTTTAGGATCTGAAATAAAAGCTAACTTAAATTTCCAAGTAATAAAATTTACTCAAGTCACTAAATAGAGGCCCACTGGAAACCTCATCCAGTAATAAAGTCCATATGTTGGCTTGACAAATAGCAACCAAAGTCTCTGGTTCTTCGCCCTTAGGAAATGCAGAAAAGTTATTGTGTGAGGCAATGCAATGTCCCCTGAGGGGAGTGCTAAGTGTGGCCAGTCCCCTCCCTTCCCCCAGGGAGGTGGCTCCAGGCTCCCAGGTCTCTGTGTGACCTGACACTACCAAGTCTTCACACACACACATCCCCCAGGCCCCAAACTTGGTGTTACTTTTCTGCTTTCAAATTCAAGTTCTCCTTAATCTTGGGTTCCTTGGTTACCTGTGCTGCCCCCTTCCCTGTGACACTGCTCCCTTTCACCCCAACATACACTTCTGCTCCCACGTCTGTCTTCCCTGGAGTCTTTTTTTTTTTTTTTTTGGGTGACAGAGACAGAGAAAGGGACAGATAAGGACAGACAGACAGGAAGGGAGAGAGATGAGAAGCATCAATTCTTTGTTGCGGCACCTTAGTTGTTCATTGATTGCTTTCTCATATGTGCCTTGACCAGAGGGCTAGAGCAGACCCAGTAACCCCTTGCCCAAGCCAGTGACCCCAGGCTCAAGCTGGTGAGTTTTGCTCAAACCAGATGAGCCCATGGTCAAGCTGGTGACCTCAGGGCCTTGAACCTGGGTCCTCCATGTCCCAGTTCGACGCTCTGTCCACTGCTCCACCACCTGGTCAGGCTTCCCTGGAGTCTTGGTGAGAAAGTTCTCACTGCCCAAGTTGACCCCTGGTGACAGTCATCCGCTCCACCCACCTCCATGCTCTGGTTTCCCACTCTGGTCCTCACTCAAATAAATGTATATACTTAGGGACCCATTTTCACCAGGATGACAAAACTCCAGGCAGCACAGCTCCTCCTCCCCCTTCTCTTCCTGACCGCCCACAGCACTTAATTCCTGGGGGCCAGATGGCAGCTCTGACGCAGGTCTCGTCCTGGGTGCACCGGTGAATGGCGAGGCTGCTCTTTCTCAGCGCTCTTGGGGGCAATGGAGATGAGTTCAACTGCTTCCCCTTTCCCTTGCTGGTTCTCTGGACCTCTCCCAACTCAGCTCCACCTTCCCAACGTGCACATGATGTTCCAGGAAGGGACCCTCTTGTCCCAGATCATAAAGTTTTATATCAACTCATGTTTTCCTATCCTCATTTCCTCTTTTGAAGCTGCCCAACACACAGCCACAGGAAGCGCTGCATGTGCACATCGTCCTTTCTGGCTCTGCAAGGCCAGGTCGATGGCAGGGCCCTGGCACCAGGCTCTGCTGGCTCCACCATATACCTCGCTCTCTGCACCCACACCCCACCAAATGCCCGCACACCCTGCACTCACTGGTGTGAGGGGCTGCACCATCGCATGGCCACACTCTTGAAGCCAAACTTGCCTGGCGGGGAAAACTGGGTCATCAGAACCTGTGGCCAGCACACCACTGTGCTGCCTGCGCCCTGTCCCAGCACACAGACGGTGAAGGACGCAGGTGTGAGAGCCAACAAGCCAAGGCGACTCACCATCGACAGCAGGGTCAGCCCGGGCCCTGCCGGGGAACGGCAGCCATCAACGTTTACTGTTGACTACTCAGGCCAATGCCTCAACACAGGGCCACCTGGAGTACCACGGCCAACGCCGCCCCTGCACCAGCTTGACATCACCAGCAGGTCCCATTTTTAGGGAAACCAGTACTAACCCAAAGGTAGAGATCTTTGAAACCCAGGCTCTGACATGCAGAAGAGCTGTTTGCTTGGTACAGATGCTTTGGTGACCTTCCAAGAAGCAATTATATGGGGCATGGCTTGGCATTTAGGTGATTAACTGTTTATTTAAGCACATAATGTATGTGCATGGGAAAAATCAGAGTACTAAAGGGATATATATATATGGTGGTTTTTTTTTGTTTTTTTTTTTAAGCTTGGGTACTGTGAAAGTATGAGTGACCCAGAACTTGCATAATCTCTATTGTCTATAGCAGCAAGAATTATTACTGGGTCTTTTTCACTGAACTGGGAGGTGTGTTCCCTTAGCTCACTCTACACTTAGCTCTGAAGCCGGGCTTGGTCAAGTAGGAAGCCAGCCATCACAGACCTGCCCTTGGCGGCTCCCAGGGAGCTGTCGGTCTCACCATAGCTCTGCCACAATCTCTAATACCCTTGATTCATACTAGCATGGACAACTGACTAACATAATAAGGATTGCAGTTGGGATAGTTACTATATTCCCATGTCCATTTTAAAGAAACAGCATTCTCCCTTCCCTCTGTTGGTTACGAAACTGAAAGAGCTATCTGCTCAAAAGCAATGTTATGAGTGATACTTTAAAAAAACCTCTAACATGGAAAAGCGTTCAAGACAGCAGCTTAGAGGCTCTTAATCTTCCTATTCTGCAGACAAGAGGAAGGTCAGGCCCTCACAAGTTGCTCAGGTTTTACATAGCACATCTTTCTGTCTGCAGGAGACAGCCAGTTTTGAGATCTGTTGATGGTTGATGCCAAAACAGATTAGGTTTCCCTGGAATCCTGTTAGTACAAGAATGTCACCCTGTTTCCACTGCACAGCAGGCGGCCGGGGGGAAGCTGCTTCCCTGCGAGCTGACAGAGGCACCAGCAAGCCCCACAGTAACCATACTGGTCCACACCCCACTGGCGCTCTCGCTTCTGTTCATGTGACCTAGATTTGCAAGTTCTAGGGGAAATAAAAATAGCAGGTAGCCTCTCACAAGCATTATTTCATTCAATCCTCATTAATCATCCCTTGAGGTCATCCTACTGTTATTCCCATTTTACAGATGGGGTAGGTCACCGCGGGCTGCAAGGTGAAGCAACTTCCCAGGGAAGCAGCAAAGCCAGGGTTTAAATTTGGGTGTCCAAGCCTGTGTTAATATGCTATGCTGACTCGCGATGTGCAGATTTGAGGCACTCCGAGTCTTCCTGGGGTGTCCTCCTAGGACTGCAGAGCAGTTCCCCACTGGGTGTTCTTTCCCAGAGTTACAGGCTAGTGGCTTCTCCATAATGATGATATTTGTATCATTTAGTTTGGATTAAGAAACCCATACACACACAGTCACACCATGGTTCATGCTTCTTGTAATCTCAAATCAGCCCTGAAATATGTAGCCAAGTCTCATCAGGAGCCTTAAAAATGCAAAACAAAACTGGCCAGCTTGCTCACACAGCCACTCCCAAGCATCCAGTTCACCAACATGTTTGCACATGCAGCTCACGCTGCTTTAGGCAGCCTGACCCTTCAGAAGGCTGGCCCAGAGCGGAGGGGGCCTGTAGCAGGTGGACACGGAGCCCAGCCCCCTTGGTGGCTGGTGGTCTCGGGTAGTGACAGATACTCACGTAGATTTGCCACAGATTTTCCTCTGGTACCACTGCTTGCAGTTGGTGAAGTACTTTTTGTTGGTGCCGATGAGCTTCTGCACAGCACACACGTTGGGGCTGCAAATGGAGCAGCAAGGTTAACAAGATGATCAGCATGTCCACCCCCCCACACGTACTTCCCACCCAGGGCCACCTGGTTCATCAGAGCACCCCACACATGGAGAAGACATAGTCATCTCAGTCTCGGTGCCTGGGCGTGGCTGGGGACAGATGCTGATGCTCCTGAGCCAGGTTTTCATCAGCCTCTCAGAAGTTTCCCTCCCAACTAAAAACTTCCCCTGTACATCACACATGGACATAATTTTTTCACCTAAGTATCCTTCATTGGCAGGGACATTCAGTAAATGGAAATAAAATCATCTTAAAACTTTTACTTTATTTTTATTTATTTTTTCATTTTTTTACAGAGACAGAAAAAGAGTCAGAGAGGCATAGATAGGGACAGACAGACTAACAAAGAGAGATGATAAGCATCAATCATCAGTTTTTCGTTGCGACACCTTAGTTGTTCATTGATTGCTTTCTCATATGTGCCTTGAACACAGGCCTTCAGCAGACCGAGTAACCCCTTGCTTGAGCTAGCGACCTTGGGTCCAAGCTGGTGAGCTTTGCTCAAACCAGATGAGCCCACGCTCAAGCTGGCGACCTCGGGGTCTCGAACCTCGGTCTTCCGCATCCCCGTACGGCACTCTATTCACTGCACCACCGCCTGGTCAGGCATCTTAAAACTTTTAGATTGCCCGTTACTGATTGAGACAACTAGCTAAGGAAAAGTTGTGCATTTGCTAAGTAAATAAAGCAACTTTCTGAGAAACCCTTGGCCTTTCTCTGCATCTCCACCCCACATGGAGCCAAACTGTCTCCAGGGCTCTAACCTGGCACCCATTGCACACTGGCAGCCCTGCTGTCATGATGGGAGGCCAAGGCCTGGGTCCCTGCACCTCCCAGGCAGCTCCACATAGACACATACTTTCCATTCCTAGGCTAGCTGCCTGGTTCCCAAACACACCTATCTAAGTGCCACCCTGGAAATTAGAGAGCACAGCTGGCCGGCTGACATCAGGATCTTGGTAAGAGATGCTTTCCCATTGAACTCTGTCATTCATACTTAGGCCCCAGCTCAAGTCCACTTCCCCCAGAAAGCCTGTTTCTGGTGCTCCAGGTGACACTCTTTTACCTCTGACCCACGATACAGCCCTTGTTTGACCCTGGGTACCAAACAGAATCCTGTAACTGACCAGGATGAGTATGTCTCCTCTCTTCAACTATTTTCCAAAGGACCTTAAGGTCAGGAGCTCTGCCTTTCTTTTATGTTCTAGATGGGGCCTTCCTCCAGCCTGGGTGAAGGAGCAGCTTGGGGTGAACCTGAATGAACAGAATAATACTGCTCCCAGGACCACCCAGTTCAGAAGGATTCTCAGGAACGCTGGAAAGGCTGAGGGCAAATGCCTGGGGTTCTGCCGAGAAACCTTCTTTCCCAGAGCCATGGGTTCAGTTTCTGTGTATATCATTCTAGTGTACCAAGTCCTGACCCAAGCCATGCCCAGGCCATGTGGTAGCAGGACCTTTACTGGGCTCCTGGGGAAAGGAAGAAGCTGTGGCCGTGTGGTGACCACTGGGAAGAGTCTTCCTGAGCTGGAGGCCGGCAGTCTGTCTGTCTGGCTGACTCAGAGGAAAGGAGAGTGAAGAGGCTGCGGGCTTTCACACAACCCATGTGCCCAGAGAAGTTCAGGTGTCATGTTTTCACATCAATTCCTCTGTTACTTCAAAATACAATCAATAGGCATCATTGACATGCCTAGTATTCTTCAGGAAGGAACTGACAAAGTCGTTTGGTCAATATCTGCCAACCCATCACGTGGGCTCCAAGAAGTCAGTTCTCAAATACCCACAGCCAGGTTATTGGGTGGCAGGGCATGCTGCCCTTTTATCTCTCTGCCCACGTAGCACCCATCACCTCTTGTCCAGTTTGTGGTTCACAAGGCAAAGGCGATCGGCCAAGGAGACACCATAAATCCTACTGAGTCAATGAAGACCCTGAAGGCCAGAGAAGTTAAGGCTGGAGAGGAAACCACAGGCTGGCAGGAGAGCTCATGTCCCCTTAGTCTTGGCTGGGTTTGGTCAAATTCCCACAGCTCCCAGGCCCTGGCCGGTTGGCTCAGCGGTAGAGCATCGGCCTAGTGTGCGGAGGACCCGGGTTTGATTCCCGGCCAGGGCACACAGGAGAAGCGCCCATTTGCTTCTCCACCCCTCCGACGCGCTTTCCTCTCTGTCTCTCTCTTCCCCTCCCGCAGCGGAGGCTCCATTGGAGCAAAGATGGCCCGGGCGCTGGGGATGGCTCTGTGGCCTCTGCCTCAGGCGCTAGAGTGGCTCTGGTCGCAACATGGCGACGCCCAGGATGGGCAGAGCATCGCCCCCTGGTGGGCAGAGCGTCGCCCCTGGTGGGCGTGCCGGGTGGATCCCGGTCGGGCGCATGCGGGAGTCTGTCTGACTGTCTTTCCCTGTTTCCAGCTTCAGAAAAATGAGAAAAAAAAAAAAAAAATTCCCACAGCTCCCAGATGATTCTAACATTGCCTTGCTTCTGTTTGCTGTCTGGGACTCACAAGGTACAGCAGTCCCCAAATAACCCCTGGAGAGTTCCTGCTGGCCACATGCCAGCCCTAGGTGTACAACCTCAGAAGTTCTATCTGACCAAGCAGGAAACAATTACTGTTGAATTCCCTGCAACATTTTGTAGGTGTTTGGCAAATCTTCAGTGAGTCTCTTGTGAATGCGGCTCCAACATTCCTCTGTGGAGTGTTTCCACTGGTGCTACCTTTTGAGACAGGAGCAGAGGCTGAGGGTCGCTGTGACCAGCCCCTGTATCACGTCAGGGTGAGAGGGGTGAGTTGTGCACATAGGAAACTGATGCCGAAGTTTAATCAAAATGAGCAAGCCATTTTTGGACTTTCGGCCCTAAGCCCAGCAGCTCTGCTGTTCAACTTGGACTTGAAAATCAAGTGCTTCCGGAAATCCAGTCCGGTTTTGGTTGGTGACATTCGGAAGTGTGACTGCACTTTTACTTCTCTTTCAGTGTTATTTTTCCTTCCCTATAGCAACACAGATACAGCCGGAGTAAAGAGACACACCATCGTCACTACTCTCCTACAGCTCTCTGTGTTTGGACTAAGTCATTCCATCTCACTAAGCTGCAGCTTCCCCCTCTGTAAATGGGAACATGAACAGTGGATGCCCAGGTGCTGACGGGTAACACAGGGCTGCATACCTGCGAGGCACCCTCATTCCTTCTTTCATATCTTGGAGCCAGCTGTAGTTCCTTAAGATAGCAAAGAGGTTTTCCTTCCCCTTTCAGCAGTTTTCACTTTGAATGGAGGGTTGGAACTCGGTTATCCATTTTCCATAGGTTGCCACACCCATGTGCCAGGCAGGCAGCCTTGCTTTACTTTCAGAGACAGTTAGATCAAAATCAATGCAATTGTGCCTGCAACCACTTTGTCACAGTTCATCGGCCTGTGCACTCAGACTTCCTGGGGGAGGAGTGCACATGTGACTGCTAGACCATTCTGCCCATCCCAGATCACTAAAGGCCTTTCTAACTGCACTGCAAGAAGCTAATCCAGAGGATTAGCCTGCAGGGATATTGGGTGGGGGGTGGGGAAAGAAAGTTGACCTAATATCTGAAATTCATAATAAAGAACATTTGCATAAAAAAAACAACCACCCTGCTTTTGGTTGGTACTCTAAGGAGAAAGAGCTTTGCTATTGCGATAGTTCTTGGTGAAACCCTATCAACACCTTCAGGGAAGTTTCACTGTGGTGTGCACAGATGCCATGCTAGGTGACAATGCTACAGGGCATCCTATAGGGGTCTTCTCCTTACTTATGGCTAAGACTCAGAGGGAACACAAACCTTCCAGGCAGACACTATAGCACGCTTCATTTGCAAGAAGGGCAGAAGGACAAAGGTGAGCTGGGCAGGACAACAGAAAGGCCAGTTGCTCACATTTTGACTTTTATGTCTCATATCCTCCTTCTCTTTCTGACATTCCCCTCTCCCTCCAGCCTAAGTCAAAGGTGATTCTCCCACTTCTCCAAAGACCCCAGGACATCCATGGTGTTCTCCTCTTTCAAGGAGAGTACTGAGTCTGTGGTATGGCTTGGCTTGATGTCACTCTGCAGAGTGGCCAAATTCTCTCTCAGTGGTCTCCCTCCCTGCAGCCCTGGGCACTTGAAAGGCCAAGTGAGTGCATCAGGTCACAGGCAGAGGTAACGTGGAAACCACCCAACCACAGAGCAGTCCTGGGGTGCGAGCCAAGGCTTTGTTAAGCCCCAACGAAGTCAGCTCTAGTCACCCCCAACAAGGAGTTTTGATCTGAGCACATATCTCCTTAGTCACGTGCGGGTCTGGACACTACCTGGGTGCGAATGCCTGAACCCAATGGCATTTGAACAACTACAGTGACTCTATCCACATACAGTTCTACCTGGTTGTGAGAAAGGAACTGGCTCAAGCAGGCAGGCTGGAGGCTGCGCTAAGCCTGGCTCTGTGTGAGCTTGGGACGTAGAAATACTGCCCACCTCTACCAAGGTTGGCCAAAGTCTTTACTGTCTTTAGTGGGTCGGACCCTCAGCCTGGGTTTGCTTTCTAAAAGCAACACATCCTCTTACGCAGATATGCCCCTGAGGAGTATGTGCAATGATACTGCCCCAAGTTAACAAACCTAGCTGTTGTTTTAGGAGAGATTCCAATCCTGGTTCCAGTGCATACTGCAGGACCCTGGGAAAGTGGTGTGGCCCCTCTGGACTCAGTTTCCCCATCTGTACAATGTGTGTGAGGTCATACAATTCTCCTGCTCTTCATCTGGAAGGGGAGGGGATGTCCCAGTGCCATTACTGCCCTGGCTGTGCCCCCAGAGCACTGTCTGGTGCCAGGTGGTTGGCACAGGGCCAGGCCAGGTGAACAGGAAGTGGGGGCCTTGGATACTACCAGCTTGTGTGGCCCCAGGGTCACATCAGGAGGCGCTGGACAAGGACCTGGCTGGACTGGAACATGTGTACTGCCAGGTGGGCTTCCTCTTTGCCCTGGCCAACTTTCCACATGATTCTGGGCAGAGCTGCCAACTTGCCTTTTCTCCTATTTGCTGTGAGGAGAAGCTGAAAGGCAGCCGGCTTGGGCAGTCTCATGCTCTTGGCCTGAGTATGGGGTCGCTGGTCATCTCTCCCATCCCCTTCCTCTGCAAAGTTTCAGCTGCGGGTTTCCCCTCCACTGTCCCCTCCCTCTCTCCACTCCATTCAGGGCTGGTCCCTCTATGGGAGCGCCCCACGCTGCTGGCTTTGTCCGGGGCCCCAGCCCGTCCCTCCGCCACCCCAGCCAGCGGCCAGCTTACCCGTGCTGCCGGCCCCGGAGCCGGCTATGCTGCAGCACCAGCTGGTAAGGCGACTTGGCAGGGCCCGCCAGGGTGGCAGCGGGACCCAGGGCCAGCGCCAGGGTGAGTGGCAGCAGCCGCACGAGGAGCGCCATGGAGGGAGAGGTCACGGAGAGCGCAGGCGAGCGGGCAGCAGCGGGCAGTGTGAGCGGCTCCGCTGCAGCCGGCTAATAAGCGGGCGGCTAGGGGCGGGGAGGCGGCGGGCGGAGGGCGGGCGCCCCGGTGCTCCCCGCCCCCGGCCCCCTGCCCGCCGGCCCGGCTGGGAGGCTCCACTCACTCCCTCCGCCGCCCAGGCCTTCCTCCCCTCCCCTCCCCTCCCAACCCGCTTCTTGGCACCAAGGCTACAGGACCTGAGAAAGGAGAGGCTGGGAGTAAAGGGCCACTGTGCCTGAGGCTCTCAGCACACCCACTCCCTCCTGGAATCTCAAGGCTCTAAACTCAAAGACCCTTGGCTGGTCTTGAGGCGACAAAACTGCCCAGAGTGGGGAGGGAGGCAGTGCTGAGCCCCGCAATTCTCTCCCCAGCGACTTGCCTCTGCATTCCAGGAGCACCTCTCTCTCCCCCAGGCTTGCTCATTGAAAGATAAGGAGTAAATCTTATGATTGACAGAAGCCCAAAGAAAGTGGGGCAGGTTTTGCTACATCTAAGCTACTCTTGGGAAGCCTGGAGGAGGGTGGGGTCACACCTTGGTACTTCCTTTTCTTTTAACAAGTATCTGTGCAGCACTGTGGCCAGATGGATGCTTCAGAAGATTTCTGCCCAGGAGGCGCTCAGAACAAGTAAACAAAGAGTCACAAGGAGGGAGGATTCACCCAAGCACTTCTTAATCACCACCAGTTAGTTACCTGGCTCTGTTAGCCTGGAGGAGAGGAGGATGGGGGTGGATGGGATCCAGGCTCTTTCTGAAAAAGCCCACAGTCTGGAGATCTGCTGGCTGCCCAACAACGTGCCATAAAAAGGGGCCGCTGGGGCCTCGGGATCCTGGAGGAAGCACAGGCCCTGACCAGAGGTGATACCTGCTCTTAGGCCTTAAGGGTGAGGAGTTTGCGAAGCAAAATGAGGCATGCATTCAGGGAACTCCTGTTGTCCTATTGGCTGAGGCAGGGGGTGGTGGAGACAGGAGTAGAGGAAGAAGGAAGAGTGTTGCACGGCCTAGACCCCAGCTAAGTCCTGCAGGTGATGGAGAAGCAGGCAGGTGATACCATCGTATTAGGAGCAGCTATGAGAGGACTGGCTGGAATGAAATAAGGCAAGACTGGCGGCAGAGGACCAGGTGACAAGGAGGGGACCATGTGAGAACCTGACTCGTGGTAGTGGCGGTGGGCACGAAGAGAGGCGACATACCTGAGGGATGTGCAGGGATAACGGGCTCAGCAGAACTTGGAGGCTGTACATAGGGTGAGGGGGAGGAGGAGTCAGAGATGACCAAGGTGCTGTTGGCATGGGCATCCTGGTAGATGGAGGTACCATTTTTACATGAGGGACATGGAGGGAGTGCCGGTCTGCCAGGAGAGGGTAACTGATTTTGGACACACTGAGGTGGACGTACTTTTGATTTACCCAGGTGGGTGTCTCTGGGCAGCTGGATATAGGGATCTGGGCTCTAGTGGAGGTCTGGGTGAAGATTAGAGGTGGGAGTTGGCTCTGGCCTAGAAGCAACAATGCTGTAGGACAGGATGAACTCCTAGCTGCAGCCTGTGGAGCAAGAGGTGGGTGATGACAGATGGCAGAGAGCCACCACCACTGGGAGGTGAAGGAGCGCTGACAGGAGGAGGTGGGAGTGTGGGCCAGAAGAGGGAGCTGTTGGTAGTGATGCCACACACAGGACATGACGGAGGCCTCAAACAGATGTGTCTCAGGCACTGGGGACTTGGCTGTGGAGAGCCAGTGGCTGAAGCCAGATCAGAGTGTTCTGATGGAGAGACAGCGAGTGTAGGGTGTGGACAAGTCTTTCAGGAAGCTGGTCTGAAAAAGGAAGGAGAGTCAGATGGAAACTAGGGAAGACAAAATCAGCAGAGGCTCAGAGATCTGTTAGGTGCTGAGGGAAAGGAGTTGGTCAGAACCGTGGGAGAGAGAGAGGAATCATGGCGGGGGGAGGGGGGGAAGCCAGAGAGGCTCGGGCATAGAAGTGTGGGGCTAGGGGAGGGACTGGGTACTTAGGGAGTAAAAGTCACAGAGGGCCAGACTTGGGTGGATGGTGGGAGGAGTCGTGAGGAGGGGACAGGTTTCAGGGAGAGGTCAGTGGTGGCACTGATAAAACTTGGAAACCTAGGTATGGAGGGTAAGGGAAAGGGACGAGTCAGAGACGATCTGTGATGACTGGGTGCATGTCGGGCACTGGTGAAGGTCCACACTGGGCTTCCTGCGGGGTGGGAGGCATGACTCCAGGTGTGTTCACATTGTGCCTGATGGCCCCCAGCACTTCCAGGAAGACATGTCCAGGACGAAGCTACCTTCAAAGGTCTGGAGTTCAGGGGAGGTGTGAGGAATGGAGATGCAGATTTGAGTCATAACACTAGCAGGTGATGGCTAAATCCATGGGCTGTACAACCTCCCTGAGGAGCACATGTTGGAAACAAGGAGAAAGAGTAAGGGGAGGAGGAGATGGCAGGCCCTAGGAGCACCCATCTGGGAAGACAGAGAAACCCTGGAGGGACAGAGGTCCAGGGAGATCCAGAGTGGCCACAGGAGAGGAGAACTTCAGAGTCACCATCACTGCCAGGCAGGTGGGCAGAGAGTTCAAGCTGAGTGGTTCTTAGACTATGGTTGGCACTCAGAAAACCAAGGCAATAGGGCTCCAGAAAGTTTTCTGGAACATTCTGACCCCAGGCGGTATTGTCTGCATTGAAGATAGGAGGTATTTTGGGGTGACTTTGACCTTGCAGAGAGTCAAGGCCTTTTCTGATGTCCTTCCTGTCTCCCCTTCTCCCATCTCCCCAGAAAGGAGAGTTGGGACAGTCACTCCCTTGGCTTCCTGTGGGAGCCAGTCCCAGTGCTGGGGACTTCTGCCACACTGAGTAAAATGCTTGTCTATTGCTATTGCTTGTCTCTGTCTAGGACTTCAGTCTGTAATTACAGGACTATTGGTCAAATAAGTTTGTAAATATGGTGTATATGTTTGCTCGCTTATAGTTTGCATTGGGTGTGGGGGACAGGCTGTAAGCAGGCAGGGTTGTTATAGCCTAAGGCATAGTTTCAAAATTAAGCTTTTCCCCACACCCTGGACTGTTACACGTGATAGGGGGTGGTGCACTCTTATGAGGAATCCCATTTATGCCTCGGATGGGTGACTTTGTATTGGAGACTTCCTTATTTGTATATTGGATTAAGGGTTTTGATTTCTACACTATGGAATGGGCAGACCGGGAGCTTGCTCTCTCTCGGTTCCTGAGATTAGCATTAGAGAGGAGAGCAGAGAAAGACCACGTGGAGGAGAGGAGAAGCAGCCAAAATGGCGGAGTGCTGAAGGAGAAGCCAGTTTATGCAGAGAGAAGGAGATGGGGAACAGAGGTGAATAAGGCTGGTGAGGTAGAAACTTTGATTCTAGGAAACTCGGATAAGTCAGTGGCTTTGGGAGCCCTGAATAGAAAGGGAAGTGTTTTCCCATTGTGTGTATTTCTTGCCTGCCAGGTGCAAGCTAGGATTAAAGCTAATGGCCCACCAGTTCTTGGCTCGTTGTTTCATTACCGTCTGTCTGAATCAAACCTGAACCTGAATAGGCCAGGTGGCTGTGATGGTGACCGTGGCTACTGGCTTTACAAGGACTTTTCTGAAAACCACTCTTTGGGAGAGGAGAGCACCTCTTCGGTTCCATTAGGGTCTGTGTTCCAGCTCCTGGGATTTAACTCCAGGAGAAGAATCCTTTTCTTTTTCTTTTTCTTTTTCTTTTTTTTTTGTATTTTTCTGAAGCTGGAAACGGGGAGGCAGTCAGACAGACTCCCGCATGCGCCCGACCAGGATCCACCCGGCACGCCCACCAGGGGGCGATGCTCTGCCCATCCAGCGTCGCTCTGTCGCGATCAGAGCCACTCTAGCGCCTGGGGCGGAGGCCAAGGAGTCATCCCCAGCGCCCGGGCCATCTTTTGCTCCAATGGAACCTTGGCTGTGGGAGGGGAAGAAAGAGACAGAGAGGAAGGAGATGGGGAGGGGTGGAGAAGCAGATGGGCGCTTCTCCTGTGTGCCCTGGCCGGGAATCAAACCCGGGACTTCTGCACGCCAGGCCGATGCTCTACCACTGAGCCAACTGGCCAGGGCCCAAGAATCCTTTTCTTTATCTAAGAATCCTTTTCTTCATTGTGGTGTTATTATCATTTTCTTTTTTTTTTTCCTGGAGCCTGGGGGATTAAATAAAAAAGACAGGATAGGAAGTACCACTCTGGTGATTTCCACATCAACAAGTCTCTGTTGACTTTTGCTCAGTCAGTGATCATACAAAGAGAAAGGTGTCTTTGGCAATGACCCTACTCAGTGAGTCAATATGATGAACCCTCAGGTCAGGAGTTCGGAAGGTACACTGGCCCGGGCTGAGGTCTGAGTATCTAGCAACTTCCGTGGGTTGACATCGAGTTCAATCTGCTATAAAACAGCCCCTTTTATAAAATTGGGGTGGTCCTGACCCAAAGGCAGAGTAAGAAATGATAAGAAGCCCTGGCCGGTTGGCTCAGCGGTAGAGCATCGGCCTAGCGTGCGGAGGACCCGGGTTCGATCCCCAGCCAGGGCACACAGGAGAAGTGCCCATTTGCTTCTCCACCCCTCCGCCGCGCTTTCCTCTCTGTCTCTCTCTTCCCCTCCCGCAGCCAAGGCTCCATTGGAGCAAAGATGGCCCGGGCGTTGGGGATGGCTCTGTGGCCTCTGCCTCAGGCGCTAGAGTGGCTCTGGTCACAACATGGCGACACCCAGGATGGGCAGAGCATCGCCCCCTGGTGGGCAGAGCGTCGCCCCATGGTGGGTGTGCCGGGTGGATCCCAGTGGGGTGCATGCGGGAGTCTGTCTGACTGTCTCTCCCTGTTTCCAGCTTCAGAAAAATGAAAAAAAAAAAAAAAAGAAATGATAAGAAATTTCAGGGAAGGAAATGCACTGAGAGGGGAGGAAGTAGCGATGGTTAGGGTCATGGGTCCCCAGCCAGGATCCAGATAGACTGCCAGCCTTGCCCGAGTACTGGCTGTTGAAAGAAAGCTCTAGAGGCAGGTGTCCTGAGTTCAAATCCCAGTCCTGCTACTCACAAGCTGTGTAGCCTTGTGCAAGTTGCTCAACTCCTCTGAGCCTCAGCTGCTACTTTCTCACAGGGAGGATAATAAACCCTACCTCAAAGAACTCTACAGTACATTACATGATATAATTCCAGTAAAATGGCTAATGAATGTGAGTTGCTTACCTGTCCCCAGTAATCGTTCTACATAATAGAGCAACTATAGAAGTAATTATCTGAATATGATCATTTAATTGATTGAAAACAAAACATTTCTCTGTTTCAACATGACCACTTGGCTCACAAATATGCAAACTAGGGCTTGAAGTCCCCTCTCTCCTGCCCCTGGACCAGAGCATTGGCTGCATCCCAGTTTTAAGAAGATGCCCTTTGTGTGTGAGAGCCTGGGAGTCCCTCCAGGTCCAGCTCTTCCTCAAGCGTGATTTACAGGCTTTGGGGCAAGTCAGGTACTCTCACTGTAAAACTTCCCTCATCGGTAAAACTAACATTCCATGACCTGAGTTCTTCCATGAGCTCAGAAAAGAGATTGTAGTTAATATTTCATATACTGTTTATATATTGTTTATATATAAAAAATTACACCTCCATGCCCCAACATGACACCTTCTCCAAAACCACAAAGCGCAGAACCATATGAATGTAACCGCTCTCCCCACAGAGGTGGCTGTGGTGGGGGTGTTTAGCTGCACAGGACACAACGCAGCGGGAGGCAGGAGCCTCCATCCCTGCGTGGCCGGAGCCAACCAGGCTCAGCACAGCTCATTACAAGACCTTTCATTTGGGAAACATTTTTTTTTTTTTTGCCTTTCCATGTTAGACAAACTGAAGAGAAAGAGAGGCTTGTTTGGAACAATAATTACTAGACTTTTTTTTCTGGCACTTTATAAAAATGACTACTTTCACATTCTGCGGTTCATACAAGATCACCAGAAACAGTTTGGTTTTTTGAAAATAAGCCTGTCGAGCTTGACCACAGGCCTTGGACAGCCAGATGAATGAGTAGCTCCAACAAGTTCCCCACAAAGGATGCTAAGAAAGAAACTGGTCTGGGTCTGTCAGGGCATAGCTGGCACGTGCTGCCTGGCAAATGCCACGCCTTCCCTTTGCCATCCTGTCCTACTGCTGTTGGGCATCTGTTAGGTCGGTGATGACATGGTCAAAGTAGTTTCCAGAGGACACTCGGCCTTTCTAACCTGCCGCACATAGTGAACGAGAGCAGTGGTTCTCAACCTCTTTACACTTGGGGACTGGTGAAAATAGAAGAATTAAGGCAGAAATCACCTTGAGCAAAAGCAAATTTAACTAAGATTATTGGGTCTGTAATCTGAGGCGGATGTAACGGTGGGCACACTGGGCACGTACTCTGGGCCCTGACTTCTGAAGGGCCCCACAAAACCCCAACTTGACACTTTTTTCTAATGACACCACGTTTGGTGTCATATGTGCAATTTTAACATTAATAGTATATAATATTTTTTATTTATTTAAAAATATGGTTAACATGTATTTTTATTTTCTTCTGCACCCAGGGCCTCGACCGACCTTAATCTGCCTCTGTCTATAATCTTCATACAACATGAGAGTTGTTAGCTCTTTGCGGACCTGCACCAGCCCACTAACTGGCAGTTGAAAAACACTGATTAGAGAGCTCTTAAAATTCAGTTCCCTAAGACTTGCTGGGGAAAAAGAAGGGTCAGTTTTGGCATGATAGCCAATCTAAAAGAGTACATAACTCAAATTTGGGGTGCGTTGTCCATTCTTTATACAACACACGCACTTAGAACAATACTTTACACGTAGCGATTACTCACCCACCTAACAAACAAATGCAAGAAACTTCCCCATTTACTGAGATTAAGAAGTGATTATAGGGCCATTTAGGGAATTCGGATTTGGTTCTCCAAGAATTTTCCATAATCTTGCCGCTCAAAATGTGATCTGCAAAACAGCAGCGCTGGCCCTGGAACCCACATCCCTAATCCTTAATTCTACTGAACCAGAGTACATTTTAACAAGCTCACTAGGTCATTTGTGTGCTTGTCGAAGGTTGAGAAGCACAGATCTACGGGATTATGTTAAACAGCAAAAGCTCAGATGAGTTTCAACTAGGATTCAATTTATATAAAGCTTTTCAAGAAACATAACCATTGGCAAAAAAGAAATACACCTGAAAATTGCACCAGTGAAATGATTATGTTAGGAATCTCTCCTCCTCCACCCTGTGGCTGGGTGTTCAGTGTCTTCCACACAAGGAATGGGAGAAGGAAACTGTCATTAGTCTGGAAACTGGAAAGATACCTGTGTTCCCACTATCTGTCATCACTCAGCCACAACAGTAGAGACAAAGATTGAATCTCTATGGGCACTTTATTCAGATGGCCGGCTATCTGAGAAGATGGGGATTCTGTATCCAAAGACCGTCTTTACACCTCATCTCAGCCAACCTGTTTTATAAGGGGAAGAAAGGAACAGGTAAGGGATTTGGAATTTAGGGAGAAGTTAATTAGATAAAAGTTGCAGTCCAGGGGTTTTCCTAGCATTTCTTCATTTGCTGACCAGTGCTTCTGTATCTGCATCCTTGTCAGCAGGGCCTTTCACCCTTAGAGCACTGGGGCTTAAATACCATTTTGCTTACAGCTCTCCTGGGCCTGGGGACAAAGGTGGATTACTTAAAGCCTCATCAAGTCACATAGGCCCATTCATGTATCCCAGTCCTGGAACTGAAAGCCACTGTTACTACACCTAAAATTCTAACTCTGAATTCCCCTATCAGTCTGGGTCACCTTCCACTCTTCTTCCCTCTCAAAGCCTGCAAAGGGGGCCTGGGTGATCTACAGGTTTGTATCAGCAAGCACCTAAAACCAACCTATGGCTTCAGGCTCTACAGCTGATGGAGACAGAATAGCTGTCACAGTTCTAAAATGGCACCAAGTCCCCAGTGTTTACTTTCCTGAGTGACTTGCTGTTTCCTCAACTTCTCAAATGCAGGTTTCTTAATTAGGGCTTGCCAAAAGCTACTACTTGTTGGTTAGAGCCCAAGTTTATTTTCCAAGGAGATTAATTTTTCACAGGAGAGTTCCATCAATCTGGCTCAGATAAAACATTTTAAGAGGGGAGAATCCAGAGGCACTTTTGAGGTTGCTTCAATTGCCTGAGCTCAAATACTTTGGTGGAGTGATGCCCACAGTAGGGAACTTACCAGATGATTGTTGGCTTGAGAAGCAAAGCTTACCCAGGCCTGCCTGCTGCCTCCCCCAAATTTTCTTGCAAAAGCCTCTGAGAAACAGACACCACCCAGGGGCAACGTATTCCGCAGTCCAGTTATCCATGTGGCTCATCTGTCCAGCTCCCCTCTGCTTCCCTATTCCCAAGGGTGGAAACCAGTGCAGCCAGTTTTGCCCCCTCCTTCCTCCCTCACCTCCTCCAGGCAATCAGTCACCAAGACCCTGGGGCGTTCTTTCAAAATCCCTCCTACGTGCTTCTATTTCCCCATTTACCACTCTAATACGCAGATCCCCACTGCCTCACCTCTCATCCCCCAGCCAGTCTCCTTGACATCACCTTCCACACCTACCCTCAGCCCAGCCAGCCATCTTTCCCAACACTGCCTGTCTTATCTTCCACAAACATCACTTCTATCAAAACACTGTTCTCCTAGGACATTCCTGGTAGCTTCTGTTGTTTATCAGAGAAAACCTAGACTGCTCTGCCTGTTTGGATTTAGTAAACATCTTTCTTCCCTCTAGTTAAGAGAAGAATACATACATGCATATTATGCAAAGCTTGAAAAATACTGAAAATGTTAGCTAACAGGATAAAAATGATCCATCCATAATCCCTATGTCAAAGATACTGGGGATAAATGGTCATGAAAGGAGACTTGACTTGGGGTGGTAAACACTCAATATGCTAAATAGATGATGTATTACAGAGTTGTACACTAGAAACCTGTAAAACTTTGTTAACCAATGTCACCTCAGTAAGTTCAATTTTTTAAAAAAGATACTTTCTGTGTACTGTCCCCTTCTACTGTACCCCCCCCCCCCCCACGCAGGCAGTGCCCTGGCTCCAGTGGGGCGGTGCCTCCTTCACTGCCCCCCCCCAGCCCCACTTCTGCTCCCCTGGGCAGAGTCTCTGCTTACAGGTAAAATACTCGCCCCTCAAGACCAGCTTTGCTACCTGAGATGCTGTGTGTCCTCAGGTACTTAACCCTTTCTGGCTGCTGTTTTTTTAGCTGGTCTTCATAGAAGGCTCTCCTTTTTGATGTCTGACACTTCCAGCCTTTAGTCCTTGGGTCTGTCATCACAGTTTGCATCTGTGCTTCTTTTATACTCCCTCTCACCCCTTTGATAACTCAGCATGAAGCCCAGTTAGTATTATGGGATTCATCAATGGACTGGCTGGCTGTGCTTTGAAAGGTCTGGCCTAAATCCCTTCTGGTCCAGTTCAGACCTGTTCTGATGGATTGGTCCCAGGTAGAGAGAGACTGGCACTGCATTTGGTGGCTGCTCCCCCACACACTCTGGCCTAGGCTGTGGCCCCCTGGGTCAGGCAGAGACTCTGCAGGGCCTTAAAGAGCACTGGTTCTAGCTCCCCTCCCAGCTTCCTGGGCTAGTATGTTCAGTGCTGGCAGGAAGCAGCCAGCTTCTCATGAGCTGGGTGCTCCCAGCATCAAATCCTGATCCTCTGACTGTCCCCCAGGTGGGTGACAAGAGAGCCTCCACTTCCTTAGCCACAAAGCTGTGCTGGCAGCAGGAAAAAGGCCGGGAGGCTGTAAGGCCAGTATCCACGGCCACCATCACACCCGCCTGGCCCAAGCAGGTTCGTATTAGATTCGGACAGATGGTAATGAAACAATGGAGCCAATAACTGGTGGGCCATTACCTTTAATCCTAGCTTGCACCCGGCGGGCAAGTAAAAACACACACTGGGCTCCAAAACCCACTCATTCAGTGCTCACAAAGCTACTGACTTATCCGAGTTTCCTAGAATCAAAGGTTTCTACCTCACCAGACTTATTCACCTCTGTTCCCCATCTCCTTCTCTCTGCACAAACTGGCTTCTCCTTCAGCACTCCACCATCTTCACTGCTTTTCGTGGCCTCCTCCATGTGGCCTTTCTCTGTTCTCCTTTCTCCTCTCTCCTCTAATGCTAATCTCAGGAACCGAGAGAGAGCAAGTTCCCGGTCTGCCCCACTTTATAGTGCAGAAATCAAAACCTTTAATCCAATATACAAAATAGGAAAGTCTGTAATACAAAGTCACTTATCTGAGGCATGATGGGATTGCACCACCCCACATCAAAAAGGGTGAGAAAGGCTTAGTCCTAAAACCAAGCCCCAGGCTACAAGGATCCTGCCTGCCCACAGCCTGCCCCCAACACACATTAATATCACCTGGGCAATGGGCTTTCAGGTGGGCAGCGCCATCTTTAACAAAGAGAGCATAATATATTTTATCTGCCCAACAGAGGCCAAGCTGCAGCCGCTGCCCTAAGAGCCTTGTTAAAGTGCCCAAGAAGTGTCCTGATGCCAGCACCACCCTGACTCGCCCCAGCTCACCCTGGACACTGGCATCCATGGTATAGGAAGCAGCTGGTGCTGACTGAAGAGTTCGTGAGATGGGAGCCAGAGAATTTTGACTGTTGCTGTTAACATCTGGAACCTGCTCATTCTCCTGGAATGAAAGGACAATATTAACTCACAAGCAAATGCTCCCTGCTACCCAGCCCGACTTCCCTGGACCCTCCACTCCCTCTCTTTCCCCATAGCAGTCAAGCTCTGGCCATCCCAGAGAGCAGGGCTCAGAGCACACACCTGTCAGCATCAGCTAACTGCAACACCCCTTTTCAGGCCTTCCTAAGCTTATCTCCCATCAGGGGGCTCCTACTAATGCACAGGGTATGGTTGTGGATGTGATAAATGCTGAGAGGAGAGGAGGCACACAAAGGGGCTTGGATCGATGCTTTTAAAGACAGCAATAGCAGGGATCAGCCCGATGTGCCCCATTGAGGCTGTGTCTAGGAAAGGCTCTGAGCTGGAGAGTGACACGGGGAAGCAGTCATAAGGGAAAAGCAGATATGTGCACGCATGTGTGCACGTAGAACACTAGCCCGTTAGAGAGTAAGTACAGGTGACCAATGGCCGGCTATCCTAAGTGTTGGTCAAATAAGTTTGTAAATATGATAGGTTTGCTCGCTTATAGTTTGCATTGGATGTGGGGAATAGGCTGTAAGCAGGCAGGGTCGTTATAGCCTAAGGCTTAGTTTTAACACTAAGCCTTTCCCACCCTTTTGAGGAATCACATTATGCCTCAGATAAGTGACATTGTACCAGAGACTTTTTTGTTTGTATATTAGATTAAAGGTTTTGATTTCTACACTATAAAATGGGGCAGAGGAGCCCATGCAAGAGAGGAGAGCAGAGAAAGGCCACGTGGAGGAGAGGAAAAGCAGCGAAGATGGCGGAGTGCTGAAGGAGAAGCCAGTTTGTGCAGAGAGAAGGAGATGGGGAACAGAGGTGAATAAGTCTGGTGAGGTAGAAACCTTTGATTCTAGGAAACTCGGATAAGTCAGTGGCTTTGGGAGCCCTGAACAGAAAGGGAAGTGTTTTCCCACTGTGTGTATTACTTGCCCGCCAGGTGCAAGCTAGGATTAAAGGTAATGGCCCACCAGTTTTGGCTCCATTGTTTTATTACTGTCTGTCCGAATCCAATGCAAACATGCATGGGCCAGGCAGTTGTAATGGTGGCTGTGGCTACTGTCTGTACACTAAGTATTTTTCATGCCTTAAGTCATTTCACCATTAAAATAATTCTATGGGTTGGGTATTGTTATTTTTTTTTCTGTTTTACAGATGAGGAAGCAAGGCCCAGAGAGGGAAGGAAATTGCCAGAGCAGTGACAAAGCCAGTGAGCAGAAGAGTCAGCATTTGTACAGTGGTGGCCCAGCCCCCAGCACCTGCCCGATGGACTACACTGCACTGTGCCCCTCTCCGCAGTAGTGTCATTGCACATTTTCTGAGAGCCCTGGAACCTTCTCTCCCTTGCAAAGATATTTGTTAGGCAACTCCCTGCAAGTCCCCGGAGGCCCTCCAGTGAATGAAGCAGCCTTGGAGAGAAAAGTGCCGGCACGCAGCTGCTCCCCTCTGCCCTGCACACATGGAGCGCTGAGCTGCGGGAACCGCTGTTTGCTTTCACCATGAACTCAGTGTTCCCTTGAATGGATCAGCTAGAATTATTTAGCGATCCTCAACAATGTTGCTGAGGGCCACTCTGAATGGAACACATGGTGAGACCAGGGAGCCAGTACTTCCCAGGCACAGGACAGGGTCACCAGCCACGTGCTATGGCTGCTTCTGCAGCCCTGGCTTCCGGCCTCTCCCAATCATCCCATTGCAGCGTCCATCCCCCTCTGATAAAGTCTGTAGAATTAAAAGTTAAATAAAAAGGCCACACAGCTAGTACAGGCAAGAGGGGCATTCATTGCTTTCTTGAATTCCTGGGAAGCACACCCCTATATTTTCCCCACTGGGTGGGTGGACAGCTGGAGAGCCTGCAGCACTGACAGTGGGGCTCCCTGTGACCTGGGACTGCCCCGTGGGAGCACTACCCTCTGCCCTCCAGTCTACCATTACATGTCCTATAGGCTCCAGGTGCTAATTCATGGTCTCCGGTGATGTGAGGTTTAGAAACACACTGAAACAGGCACTGGCAAGATCTCACCCTTCCTTCCTAACTGTCTCCATTCTTCCTTGTAGCCGTCTGCACCTCAACAATAATCTCTGTATGACTCTTTGGTTGGCAAGATGGATCACTTTCTTTCTTGATATATTTCACATTGGAGATGGACCGATATATACTCAGCTGCCCTTATTTCTCTTGGAACTCCATAAAAGTACAGTAGTCTTCCTTATCCACGAGGCCTGTTTCACGACCCCAAGTGGATTCCTGAAACCGCAGATAGTACCAAATCCTATATATTCTATTTTTTCTTATGTAGACCTGCAATGAAGTTTAACTTATTAGTCCCAGTAAGAGATTAATAATAACTAATAATAAAATAGAAGAATTACAACAATATTCTATTGTATAATGAAAGTTATATAAATGTGGTCTTTCTCTCAAAATATCTGATTGTAGTGTACTCACCCTTCTTATGATAATGTGAGATGATGAAAAGCCTTAATAAGTTGAAAACTTTTACCTTTTCATATAAGAGAAGAACATTATGGCTTCTCTTTGGCACATTCAACTTACTAGCATCACCACTGTTGTGCTTGGGGCCACTTTGAGGTAAAATAAAGGTGACTCGGACATGAGCACTGGAATACAGCGACAGTCCATCTGATAACAAAGATGGCTATTAAGTGACTACCAGGCAGGTAGGAGGGTATAAAACATGGATAAGCAGACTGGCTGCAGAATGATTCATGATGTCCCAGGTGGGATGAAGCAGGATGGCGTGAGATTTCATCACATTACTCAGAACAGCATGCGATTTAAAACTTAAGATTTTTGAAATTTTCCATTTAATATTTTCAGACCACAGTTGACTGTAGGTAATGGAAACTGCAGAAAGTGAAACCACGGAGAAAGGGGAGGAGGGACTGCCATTTATAAAATAATAAGTGGAAGGTAATTTTTTGTTTGTTTGTTTGTTTGTTGGTGCTTGGCACAGCCCCACATGTGATAACACTTTGTCAAGACACATTAAAACAAACACCTTTTCATTTATTTCTGTTTCATTACTGATCAAACATTATCTGTGTTTGAGAATTCTCCACAATAGAATGGTCACCTTAGTTAACATTTAATACAACAAAATCCCACGACAACAAAAGAATTAAAACAACCCATGGGGTCCTTAGAAAAGACTTGCCTACACTAATGAGCACATTTTTTAAAATCCCAGTTGAACTAGAGTTTGATTTAAACCTATTGCTCTGAATCATTTAAAATGATAGTACTGATAACATATGAACAATTGTCTTGCTCCAGAGTGGCTCTGGACTGATGGCACAAACACTGAACTCATGCTACAAGCCCAGCACTGGGCCACAGGCTGTGGTTCCAGAGATGAGTCAATCACTCTCTGGCCCTGAGACAGTCTGGTGGGGGAACCAGGCACATATACAGTGAAATAAGTGCCTAATATGTGGCTCAATGCAAAGGAACTCCAAAGGGAAGTGCCCAACCACACAGCGGGGGCAGGGGAGGGCAGAAAGAGCAACAGGGGTCGGGATTATTCCCAGAAGAGATGACTCATCATCTGGTTGAGAGGGAAGCCAAGTCAGCAAGGTAGACTGCAACTCATCAAACCAGAAACCGGAGACGGGGTTAGTAGCAGAGATAGACTGCTGGTCTGGGCTTCTGGTTCTCATTAGTGCTTTACACATTTCCCGAGACATAGGAGCCCAGAAGAATCGCTCTTCTGTGCTTCCATTCTTAATGACCAAGGAAAATGCCACTGTGATTACTCTATTTGGGATCAACACCCCCACCCCCACCCCCATGGTATAGAAATCTACTAAAACATCCTAAGGCTTGATTTTTGATCCTACTCTAAAAGGACCCAAAGTCTTCCATGTGGGCACTTTCCAAACTCCAAAACCAATGAACCCTGGAGTGGACCCGTAGGCCCAATGGACTCTGTTTTATCAGCAATTCATGGCACATTGTTCTGCTGCCACACAGACACAGTTCAGGCTCCTTCCAAACTTTCTAGCTGCTTACAGTGTGTGTGTCTGTGTGATATGCAGACAGCAGACTGTATTTTGTGTCCAAATCCATTAAGTACAGAGCCCCTGAGACAGATGTGGCAGAGGTCTGCCAAGTTGGGAGGAGCACAAAGCTCAAGGCAGAGCTTATAAAAGCTTGGCCTGGTGATTAAAGTCCAACACAATATGCAGCTTCAAAAACATGTTTGTTTACATACAAAGTTCATTCAAGACCCCATAAATAAGAACTTGGCCTGTTTTCATAGAGTATTGTGACAGTCATGGCCTCTTCTTAATTCTGGCTCCTATAACTTACACTAGGGACCAGAGCTGATCACTCCAAAGCAGCAAATTAATAAATAAAACAGCAGAAAGGAAGATGGCAGGGTCGTGAGGCCTGGCTTTCATGCCTCTTCTCTTTGTAACTGTTTCCAGATGTGGGGGGTTGGCACAATGTCAGTTCCGTGACAGTAACTAATGAAAGTCCTTCTTCCTCAGCTAACAGCAGGCAGCTACCGGTCCCAGCAGAACAGCCTGTTTGTGTTTTCATTTCAGAGGACTCACTTGGCTGGAAGCATGGCCCTTGTTGAGTGTTTACCTGCCGTAGGCCATGGAGTTGATTACAGCCAAACATAAGAACTTCAATGCAAGGTGTCTGCTAAAAAAGGTTGGGGAAAATTGCAAACTTCTAACAGTCATCCTAAACAATGGAGAAAGATGGGGGCTGGATTTGGGGTCCAACAACCCATCACAAAGGCAATGGTATATGAATGGTGATATACAATTGGGCCTGGGGCCCCGTCCTTACCGTCGTGCTTATTATCTAAAATGGAGAGCACACCTGTGAAACAAAACCAGAGGAGGAACTGGGGTTGGATGATATTTGTCAGCGAAGACATCTTGGAAAACACATGCGTTGAAGGACTCATGAAGGACAGATGAGACTTTTTCTTCAGTAGCAAAAAGAGGTGCTCTTAGAAAATAGCAGGGGCTAGCATGGTTCAAGTGGCCAGTCTCCCTGGAGCTCAGACCTTGGTCAATGTACAGGCATCTGTAAGTGGCCCAAGGCCTCATACTCGGCTTCAGCTCTCATGACTTTGGGGCAAGTCTCCCTTGTCTGCTGATTATTATTTGCTGGCCAACATACTCATCACAAGCACAGAGAAAATCAACTCTGAACGGTTAAAACTGAAAACATATTAATTATTTTGACATAACTGTGGTCTTCTCTAGAAGAGAGATAAGGAGTAAGTTTGCCTGGGTGGCATGTCACTGACTACCTTGAGATCAACCTTAATTGCACTGCTTTCTGGAAAACAAGCAGCTCTTCCTTGTGGATTTCCAGGAAACTCCCACAACTGGGAATGCTCCAAAAGAGCCCAGGAAATATTTGCTTTCATGCCTCAAAAGATGTATCTGATGTCATTTGGTTTTGATTTGTAATGGCCAGAACTCGTTTCCGAGTCATTTGCAGGAGTTAATTTTGCAGACTTGAACAGAAAGCTCCATGGAAGAAGAGAGGGCAAGCTTATGGCTGTCCAGGCCACTTTGGGGAAGCAAGAAAAGCTGAGTCTGTCTGCTGGCAACAGGGCCTGGCCTGCCAGGGAGAGAGCAAGAGTGTAAATGGACAGTTCTGCTCTCCCATCCCTGCTGCTGACTCTGTGCCTTTACCTGGTCTCAGATGGGAAAGGCAGGCTGAGACAAGCCATGCATTTCATCCACCCCACAGGCCCATAGCCCCAACCCCAGGACCACTGGGTGTGCATATCCCTTACAGGTGAAACGCTCCTACATAATTCTGATTTTGGAACAATGCACAAAGAAATATTTCAGAGCATGGCTTCCTAGGGCTTCATGCCTCAGAGGCCAACAAATAAGGGTCTGTTAGCATCTTCCCTAACTAGATGGGAGTAGGGTCAATGCTACACATGGCCCTTTCCCCTCCCCAGCTGCATGGCACCAAGGTCATGGATCTGGCGGTGAGCCATGGGATAGAAGGTAGTAAAACTGTAACTAAGGTTTTACTAAGAACAATCAGACTGAGTAACCAGATATGTATCAAGAAGGGAAAAACAGAAGAGCATGTCCCCTTCCCCCTACCCCTGCTTACGTGCTTGCTTGCACGTAGACAGAGTTTTGCTTGGGTAACTGCCCAGGGCTTAGCTATTTAAACCATGATCCCACCCAGCAGGGAGCAGAGCTTTCACCAACCTGCCACCACCGCTGCTGCCCCCATATGTAAGTACTAAAGGCTATGTCTGATCCATCTGGTCCTCTTTGTGGTTTCCTTGGGATCTCGCAACAACACCAGATTGATTTTGCCAGGTCTGGACCTCTTGCTTTACAATAGCCGGCAGGACTGCGCAATCCCAGGAAACCCCCAAGTTGAGTTGACCCTGAGTAATATGGCCAGTGGGGGATCAACAGGGTGCATCCCAGACTTTCTAGATGGCCCGGACTGGGATGATGTTGCCATATTCTTGGAGCCTTGGGGTCTGCCGATGAAATGGGGGGAAGCATCTCAAGATCCCACTATTGTCCTAGTCAGACTGAAGGAAGTGGGGGACAGTTTGAAGTTTAAGAAGAAGAAAGATGTAAGGAGAGCTGCAGCAGCAGTTGCATGGCCCCTCCTGGATGCCTTGCGTGTCATCACGCAGAAACAGTTAGCTGCTGAGTCAGAAGTACGGCAGTTAGAGGAGGAACTTAGGCTAGAAAGAGAAATGCGGCTTATGCAAGCTGATGATAAGAAGGCTTTGGGAAAACAGCTGGGACAGGTTAGTATGCAGTTAGCAGATCTAGCTTACCGCTTTGCTCACAGTCAGGGCTCTTCCTTGGATCTGGACAGCATCAGAGCAGTGGTCTCTCAAAGCGGGTGGAACCCATGGAAGTGGAACCCGACTCCTGAGAGTGACTCTGACAGTGACAGTGATATAACAATCATTGGTAAGGAGGAGGAAGAAGTGCCCCTGGCAGGCCACTCAGTTTCAGTACAGAAGATTAAGTCTCAGCCACCAAAGGTGCCCAGAGGGGCACAGCCTCCCCTCACCCAGCAGGTCATCCACACAATGGCTCGGCCATATACTCAGGCTGAGCTGCTTGAACTGGAGTTTAAGTTCCGCCAGAAAAGCTCTGAGACCTTAGCTTCCTGGTTTATACGCCTGTGGGACCTGGGTGCTAACGGTATTTATCTAACAGGGCAAGATCTATCCCGAATGTCTGGTCTCACAATTTACCCCACGCTACTCAAGCAGGTACATCATGCCGGCCTCCAGGCCACGCAAACTAAGAGCCTGTGGGTTTGGTTGCTGGTAGCCTGCCGTGTGGCATGGTCCCATATAGGGGTTCCCTATTCCCCTTCAGGGCCCTGGATAACCCTTGTAAGACTGCATGACTTTATTCGTGAGTTAGGCCTAAGGCGCTCTCTCAATAACCCTAATACGCCTGGGCCAAACCTGGAGATCTTTACGGCTGCCATGAGGGAGCGAGTGGCGCAAATGGTCGCTCCGGCATATTTTGGCACTTTCATCCCTTTCCTTTCCGCCAATGTGGGGCTGCCAATAGGGCTCCTAGTCCAAAAAATTGCCGACATGAGAGATGCAGAGATGGCGAAGCAAAAAAAGAGGATGAGAAAGATGGAGGAAGGAGAGCACAAGAAGGGAGCCCCTGCCACTGGTAAAAGTGAGGGGATAAGAAAGAAAAAGGAAGGAAAGCGCGAGAAGGGAGCCGCTGCCACTGGTAAGAGGGAGTCCTCGGCTTCCCGCAATCAGCTATGGGCAGACCTTCTGAAAGCGGGTGTAGAGCCTGCTGAGCTTGTTGGGCAGTCTCATCAGGCCCTCCAAGCTCTTTGGCAGCAATTAGTGGAAGAGCATAAATGGCCAAAGGCCAGTGTGAAGACTCCATCCATGGCTGCTACTCCGTCAGCACCACCACTCCGCTTCCCTGGGAAGGAGGCCAAGTGACCTGAGCACAGGGGATTGTTGGAGAGGCCAGGCCACATGTGAAACTAGTCATCTACTGGTCTCCATGAAATATGCACTGGGTATTAGCCCTGGTGGACACTGGGGCTGAGTGTACACTCTTATATGGAAAACTTGAACATTTCACTGATGGCTATGGGGAATCTGCTATTCATGCACAAGCCATTATTCTCACCCTTGGAGTGGGACAGCCCCCCCCCCCCCAACTTCCTGAATAAATTCTTGGAATTGATGTACTGGTGGGCATGTGCCTCCGAACCACCACTGGGGAATTTCACTAAGAGCATGGGCTGTAAAGGCTGTCCAATAGGAACATGCTCAGCACACCCCTATGTAGCTACAATCCCCTCAACAGGCGGTGAATGCCTGTCAGTACCGCTTGCCATAGGGATGTGTTGAGATAATAGCAACCATACAGGAATTGGCCAAAGTAAACATAATTCATCCAGCTCGTATTCCTTACATCGTGCCTGTGTGGCTGGTCTGCAAGCTGGATGGCACGGCATGTGACGTTGGACTACAGAGTTAAATAAAATAGTGCCCCCTTGCATGCAGTGGTTCCCAATATTAGACTTGCTAGATGCTTTGAGTCATCAGCTTCGGATGTATCACTATGTTCTTTTTTTTTTTTTTTTTTTTTTTGTATTTCTCTGAAGCTGGAAACGGGGAGAGACAGTCAGACAGACTCCCGCATGTGCCCGACCGGGATCCACCCGGCACGCCCACCAGGGGGCAATGCTCTGCCCCTCCGGGGCGTCGCTCTGTCACGACCAGAGCCACTCTAGTGCCTGGGGCAGAGGCCAAGGAGCCATCCCCAGTGCCCGGGCCATCTTTGCTCCAATGGAGCCTTGGCTGCGGGAGGGGAAGAGAGAGACAGAGAGGAAGGAGAGGGGGAGGGGTGGAGAAGCAGATGGGCGCTTCTCCTGTGTGACCTGGCCGAGAATCGAACCTGGGACTTCTGCACGCCAGGCCGACGCTCTACCACTGAGCCAACCGGCCAGGGCTTCACTATGTTCTTGACCTCGCTAATGCCTTCTTTTCTGTTGCTATTACCAAAGGTAGCCAAGATCAAATTGCTTTTCCTTGGAAGGGGTGAGAATGGACCTTTACTGTGTTGCCTATGAGATGTCTGTACAGCCCTACTATCTGCCACAGGCTTATGGCAACTGATTTGTCTGCCTGGTTCAGGCCAGCAGAAGCTCTATTATATCATTACATTGATGATGTCATGCTAACCCGACTCACTTCTCGCTCTAGAGAAAGTTCTCTCTTTGCTAACTCACCTCTGACAGTGTGGATGGGAGGTCAACAAGCACAGATGACAAGACCTTGGCATATCTATCAAATTCCTGGGGGTTATCTGGTTGGGTAAGACAAAGGTAATGCCAGCTGTGGTAATAGAAAAAGTATAGGCCAACCCATGACCTCAGCCGGCCAAGCAACTGCAGGAGTTTTTAGTTTTGTTAGGCTATTTGAGGGTCTTCATTACCCATTTGGACCAACTGGTGTGGCCCCTTTATGCACTATTGTGGAAAGGGGCTGCCTAGGATTGGATGGAGCACCATGAGGCAGCTTTTCAGGCCCCAAAATGAGCCATAGCCACTGTCCAGACTCTGGGCATAGCTGACTAAAGCCAACCATGTGAACTGGTGTTCATGTAACACCTGAGGGATATAGTTGGGGGTTATGGCAATGTCAAGGCCACTTGGGTTCCGGTCCTAACTGTGGCATAGGGCCAAGGGCTGATAAAGTCCTATTGAACAACAAGTTAATGTATTATACCAAGCCCAGATAGTGACAGCAGCCATAACAGGACTGGCCTCAAAGTCTTCACCACCTACTCCATTGCTGGCTGGGGGCACTTGGTTAGGCAATATCCTAAGAGTATGGTGGCACAGACATCTACTCTGACCAAGTGGAGTGCTTATCTCCAATGAAGAAGCCACCTCTCTACTAATCCAGTAAGCAAAGAACTGCAGGCTGTTCTAAGGCTAATGATGCATCAGATGCTGGACAATCAAAGCCTAAGCTGGAGATGCTGCTGCCATTGTCTATCCATGAGGGGAACCCACCTGCTCCTGAAGAAGCATGACACATGATGGCTCCTGCTGGAGTACCCTGCCCTGGTACCCTGGCATATCTCTGCATATCAACCTATGACTGAGAATATCTGGTTGGAGGACAGAGAAAAACAGCCACCGATGGTCTGAACTCTGGGCTGTGTGGATCATCATCCCAAGGGGAGCCTGGACCACCGACCGTCTGTCTCAACAGTTGGGCAGTATACTGAGGACTGACATATTGGCTTGCCACCTGGGAATGCACAGGATGGACAATACATCAGAAACCCCTTTGGGGGAAGGCCATGTGAACCATCCTGTGGCACCTGTGCTATGAAGTGACTGTGACTGTATTTCATGTCAGGGGTCACCAACCTTTGAAAAGCCCAGGCAACGGTCACGTAAATACCTTAACACAAATCTGCTGGCTGTGAGACGTCCCAGCAGCAGATACCACAGAGCAGCTGCATAAGAAACTACACCATGCAGGTCAAAGGACCATGTGGGAAACTGTAAAGGTCTGGGGCCTCCTCCTGGGATACACTAAGGTAGTGACTGTCTGTCAGCAATGCTGAGTATGCTGAACACACCGTGTCCCTTTCCACATGACAGTGAGAAGATATATCTGGGTGGGACACCCTTGATCTGATGGTAGATGAACTATATTGAACCCCTGCCATGCAGTGAGGGGACCCAGTTTGCCTTAACTTGTGTGGACACATGCTGTCATAGGTATTCCACAGACCTACCTGAGTGGAAAGGCTAACCAAAGAACAACTATTAAGAGGCTCAAGCAACTGTGTGCCTCAAATGGCACCCCAGAAGTCATTGTGAGTAATCAGGACCCTTACTTCACTGGATACTTAGTATAAGAATGGGTTGAGCCTTCCACATTGACTGATGTTTCCACCTCCTGTACAACCCAAAAGGGCTGGACTCAGAGAATAATACAATGCCTTTTGAAGAATGCCTCATAGACTGATACACATTCTTTCCAAGGTTGGACAATGTGACTGTTAGATGTTTTAATGTATTACATGAAAGGCTGCAGGGACAACAGGAAACCCCACTAACACTACTAACCCAACTGTGGGCAGTGCCCATGCACATTCAGATCTATGCCAACCTGGCCTCAAACTGGGATGAGGCAACAGAACAACATACTTATACCAGCCCCTCAGAATGATTCCCCAGGGTAGTCCACCCTGACTCGGGATTGGGCAGTGCAGATTAGCTCCAAGTGGTACTCTCTCCTCTCACCCTGGAGGGAGGTCTTGGTAAAACACCTGTAGTTACAGCCAGATCTTTCAGAGACATGGTGCACCAGGGTGCAGTGTCATAATCCTGGTTCAGACATAATACCAAGAGGTACTTACTTTGCCTTCATATGGCAAATCAGAACTCCTCTCTCTCTCTCTTCAGGGGAACAGGCTGGGGAGGGGCAGACATGGGCCTAGTACCATAATAAGCCTGGCCAGGTCCCATAGAGTGTGACCCTTTCAATGCAGGACCGCACAACAGTGTGTATCCTGCCAGATAGCAAAGATTTACCACTCATTGTTTATCTCATTTGCCTTACTACCCTTAGTCTAGGTGCCTGCAACTTCTTTCTCCAATGGGTAGGTCATTTCACGGACATCCAAAATCAAAGTGTTTGGTGGGTATGCTCTGAACTCCCCATGTCCACTGCTGACGACCTACTCTGGCAGACTCACCCCATGAAACACACCTAATTGTCTTGGCTTAGTCGATGGAATGCTGCTGACCCAACATTCAACCAAAATAGAGGTCCTAGGACACGTCCACCTGCCCCCTGGTGGATGTCCTTGGAAGCCAATCTTAGATATGCTTTAACTGGTTTACTAGGTTCCCTTCTCCTTTTGCTTGTTTGTACTTGTAGCTTATACTGTATTTGTGGTATCTGGATGCAATGTGCTACTGATGCTCTACCCACACAGGGGTACTTGCGGAAGAATCACGCGTAGATTGTGAGGTGGAAGAGCAATGTTGGGGTGGAGTGTGGGGTTGATGCTGGACATGGCCCTTCCCCCTCCCCATCCACATGGTGCCATGGTCACAGATCCTGGCTATGAGCCATAGGATAAAGGGTAATAAAACTGTAACTAAGGTTTTACTAAGAACAATGGAACTGAGTTACCAGATATGTATCAAGGAGGGATAACACAGAATGGAATGTACCCTTTTCCCTACCCCCTGCTTGCTTGTATATAGACAAAGTTTTGTTTGAGTAACTGCCCAGGGCTTAGCTATTTAAACCATGATCCCCACCCAGCAGGGTGCGGATTTTTCACCAGCCTGCCGCAATTGGTGCTGCCCATGTATGTAAGTAATAAAGGCTATGTTCACTCCATTTGGTCCTCCTTGTGGTTTCTTTGGGATCTCACAACAACACCAGATTGATTTTCCAGGTTTGACCCTCCTGCATTACAGTGGGTTCCAGGCAGTGCTGCCTAGACCTGGTAATATATGAGATGAGCTCCAGAGAAGTTCCAGCAGGCCTTCTTTTCTAGAAAGTTCAACACTCAATGACCAGATATTAAAGTGTCAGCTGTGGGTGTTGTACAGCTGAGCAAATATGGGGGTAAACACAAAAGATGTAGGAGGTTCTTTGTGCTTTTCAGAAGCATACCCACATCTGGGCAGGCCAACAAAAGACATAAATCAAGTTAAGATAGGAAAACCTTCATCTCTCTAATCAGTTTACTAAGATCTTTTCTGCTCTCAGGACCCAGCATGCTCTTTTTCATATTCAGGTTCTATGAACATACCGTCCCTGTTGGATGGCTTCCACTTGTCCATCTGATTTTAATTTAGACAACACTTTCTTCAGGAAGCCTTCCCTTCCTAACGTGCCTTCTCTGGGTTTGCAATGGCTCTTATTTTTTTACTACTGTGGATTTTGTCATGTTGTAACTGTCTGGTGATAACTAGACTTCAAGTTTGGGGAAGGCAGGGGAAATACCACCTTATTCACTCCTGTATTTTCAGCATTTATTCATTGACTTACTCATTAACTTATTGATGGAGTGACTGGTGTGAGCCGTGAGATGATCAAAGAAGAGATAGGTCATTGTGAGGCTATATTACTGGGGGAGGCAGGTTGGAAGAGGTGGATTGTGAGGTCATCTTTGAAGAAGTATAAAAAGGGAAGACAGTAGCAGTCACAGAACCTAACAGCATCATGCTATCCCCCCCCCCACACACACACCAGGATATATCTGGGTGTCCATCAGAATAAATCTGGGAATCATTAATAAGTGGAAAGGTTGCTCACATTCAAGGAGCTCCTGCCACATGCCAAGATGGCTTTCCAGATGCCAACCACATTAATAATATCTGCCATTCACCCAGAGCTGGCTGCAGGCCAGAACACTTATTGGGTTTTCTCATTTGATCTTTAAAGAACCCTGTGGAGTAGAGATGGTTGTCCCTGTTTTTACAGATGAGGGATTGAACCTCAGAAAGTGTGTGATTGGGCCAATACCGCGTAGTCACTGAGCCAAATTTTAAAGATTTTTTTTTATCATATGTTTATGTAACTGCCAAAGATGCAAGAGTACTGTATATTGAATATGTACATAACATACTTTTGTCAAAATATTGGAACAGATTTAATTCATGCAATTTACAAAAAATGTCTGCTATATATCAACTCTACCCTCTCTAGCCATGGGACCTTGGACAAATTACTTAACCTTTAAAATATTCTCTATACATTAGGAATGATAATAGTATTACTTATAGTTTTGTTGGGAGGATTATATGAATTAACTCATATAAAGTGCTCCAGAATAGGCACTAGTCCATACTGCTATATGTGTTTGTCTCTATTATTATTATTATTATTATTATGTGATCTAATTGTGAAGCCAGTCCTCATTGCCAACATTACCCAGAGCAAATGTACTTTTTTATTTTTGTATTTTTCTGAAGTGAGAAGCAGGGGAGAGGCAGACAGACAGACTCCTGCATGCGCTAGACCTGGATCCACCCGGCATGCCCACCAGGGGGCGATGCTCTGCCCATCTGGGGCGTTGTTCTGCTATAATCAGAGCCATTTTAGCGCCTGAGGCAGAGGCCACAGAGCCATCCTCAGCGCCCGGGCCATCTTTGCTCCAATGGAGCCTTGGCTGCGGGAGGGAAAGAAAGAGATAGAGAGAAAGGAGAGGGGGAAGGGTGGAGAAGCAGATGGGCACTTCTCTTGTGTGTCCGGCCGGAAATCAAACCTGGGACTTCCACACGCTGGGCTGACACTACCGCTGAGCCAACTGACCAGGGCCTAGCAAATGTACTTTTGATCAGAAAAGTATGATTTCACTTTTTAATCCAAATAAACACATTACTACCTGCCCTCCTGACAACCATCTTTTTTGTGAATTCTAGTTCCAGTGGAAACAGATCAGACCCTATGCCTTATGAAACCAAGTGAACCACCTTCACTACTTACTGGTTGGATCTCAGGACCCTGCATTTTCCAGTTGTCCCAAGTATCCTGGGGAAACTTGTATGTATCCTGGCACAATGCCCCATGGTAGGCCAGTTGAGAGGGAACTCTTGCTTTAGCAAAGTGTGAGAAGGAGATTGAGAAAGGGAGGTGGGACAGACAAACCAGCATTGAGGAGAAGTGCTCTCAGGCAGATCAGCTGTAGGAAAGCATGCTTGTGAAAGCTGAGAACACTGGTTCCGGTGGAAACTCTGCATGCCCATACCCCCTGGAAGGCCCTTCTGGTGCCCTAAGGGTATGTGTACTTCAGTTTAAAGTTCCCATTTGTCCTTGAAGGTCAGTAACTATTAAGGTATGAAGCTGCTCTCTCTTAGCAGGGGCCCAACATACCGGATGAAAGAAGTCAAAGGTTTTCTGAATTTTTCCTTCCCAGAAAGTTTAAACTGCAGGCAGGTGCTCTGCCGAGATGGCATGTCTGAGTCCTACCGATCCTTGCTACTCAGAGAGTGTTCCACGGACCAGAATCGCTGGCACTGCCTCTAGAACAGTCGCTACCCCACTGACTCAGAATCTGCTACAAACCTGTGCTTCTAAACCTTGGCAGCAACGTGAAATCACTGATCACGGGGAGCTTTTCATAAATCCTGAGGCTTGGAACCACACCTCAGACCAATGAAACCAGAACCCTGGTCCTGTGGTTGCCTAAGCAGCCATTTTTAAGCTCCCTGTGTGATTCCCATGTGTGGCCAGTGCTGAGAGGCATGGATGAAGACATGCCTACAGGCCCTCTGTCCCCTACTTACAGCGACATGCTCCTGTCTTCACCTGGGCTACTAAGGGGGCTACAGCGCCCTCCCATGCTAAGCCAGACCCCCCCACAAACTGACCCTGACTATTCTTCCCAGCCTTCTCTCCAAACGCTCCCCACACACAAGAGCCTCATTCCTTCCCCAGGCAGAGGGCAGGCCCAGGAAAGCCCCAGAGCCTGGAAGACTCAGGCAGGGCCCGAGAGCTCATGCAGGTCATCTCCACCGCTGCTGCGAGTGATCTGGCATGCCAACTTGTTTTATTAAATTAAAGCTATTTTAAATTACTAGTCCTAAGCAGAGTGGGAGAAACCCACATTAGGCAATTTTCTTTGGTTTCTGCAACATAAAATTTGCCTGGAAATAACAAGTTTTCTATCATGTGTAGCAATGTTAATACAGAACTTCAAATGTGCCCCCCCCCCCCTAAATAATAGCCTTCGTCTTTGGTGGCACAAGACGGGTTTATTACCACAGCTAGCAGAGCCCTGACTGCCACACTTCAAAGGAGACACTCTCCAGTGGCTCCTTCCAGCCCCTCTGGGCAGCCTGAGCCTGACCTCAGTTCAAACCCACTATACATGTTCTTTCAACACAGAGCCGTGCACTAGTATTTGGGCTTAGACTCCTGTTTTCCCTTCATGTTATGGAAATCATTTACTAATTCGCTCTTAGAAAATTTCAGTATGTTTAATGTATAGAAAACAGGATATTGGGAGGAGGACCCCCTCACTGTCACTGCCACCCACGCACCTTCCTCCCCAGGGATCCCGACCCCAGCTGTGGCTCCTTTCCTACCTTAGCCTTCCTCACTCTTGCCTTGTGTCCTTGCCAGGTGTCTACTTTCGTTTTAACTGAGATATAACATTGTAGTTAGGAGTATAACATGGTGATTTGCAATAGAGAGTGACATGATTACCATAATAAATTTAGTTACCATCCATCACTACACAGTTACGAATCTTGTTTTTCTTGTGATGAGAACGTTTAACATCTAATCCTTTAGCAACTTTCAAACATGCAATACAGTATCATTCACTATAGTCCCCAAGACTTATTTATTTCTTAACTGAAGTTTGTACCTTTGACCCTACCCACCTAGGCATTTTATCTTTCTCTGTCTGACTTAGCTCTCAAGGTCTATCCATGTTGTCACAAATGGTAGGATCCCCTTCTTTTCCTGATTAATATTTCATTATGTGTATATATTTATACATATGACATCTTCTTCATTCATCTATTGGACACTTAGGTTGTTTCCATGTCTTGGCTATTGTAAGGAATGCTGCAGTGAACATGGGGGTGGAGATTATCTTTTTGAGTTAGTGACTTGGTATCCATACTTTCTACGGCTCTGCCAGCCCATATTTTAGACAGGGTTCTGATAAGTATCAGTATGGGTCACAATCAAAGTTTCCTTTTTCTTCTGAGATCAGAGTTTGTACCGATGAGGTTACATGACAGGTATAGGGCAGGGTTTATGAAAGAGCCAGCAATTTTTTTTTGCATTATCACCTTCTTAGCACCAAACCAAAGCTCTCCTGTGAAATTTTAGAAAGCGTTGCTTTCTTAGTACACATAACTTAAGAGAAAGAATATTTACCAGAGATAGAAACAAGACAGTGTCTCGGTCTCTCACCTAAACACATGATGTGAAGGCAGCAAGCACCCCCACAGGGCCCCGGGTTAGAGCAGGACAAATTTATACGACACATTTAAAACAATCTCTTGACTCTTAGGATTGGAGTGGGATGCAGAAGTTGCTGGGAGGTGTCCCGAGATCTTTAAGCACACGCAGCCCTCCTTGGTTGTGTGTTAACCTTGGTTGAGGACGAGCACTGCAGAGAGGAAGGGTTGGGGAAGGCACCTTTGCAGGCTGCTTCTACCCTGGGGCTTCGTGACGCGTGCAGCCTCCTCTGGCTAGAGCCAGGCGAAGCTAGCACCCGTATCTCAAGAACTGTTTCCAATCACCCTGAACAACTTCCACTCTACTATGAGGCCTCCCTCTCACATAGAAATGTCAGCCCAGAGGAGAAAAACTGAGCTAACTGGGCCAACCACCAAGAAACTTTTGTTTGCACATGCCTGTATGATTCATCTCTTCAGAGATAACATAATTGTCAAAGATGTAAAGTCTGAACTGCCTCTTGTCTCCAAAAATTCTTTTTTTTATTGATTTTAATTTATTGTGTTTACATAGATTCTAGTGTTGCCCCGAATGCATCCCCCTCCAAATATTCTGTAAGAAAATGTCACCGCAGAGTCACTCAGAGAATTATACTTTGAATTCAGAATTTGACAAGAATGCAACTTTTCCATTTGTCGGGGAAAGTATGAATTAGATACTCATAGCAAGAAGAGGAAATGGCTTACCAACTCTCAGCGTTAATTCTTGAAATTCCATTTAATTACACAATGCTCTACTTCCTCTTCCTCAATTAACATGAACAAGCAATTGTATGAAATATTAAATATACAAAACCACAGCAAGTATTAAGAAATCCTAAATTTGTGCTCTTTGCATAGAAAGAAAAGCAGATGGCATTTCAGAAAAAAAAGACTAGATAAGAGAGCCTTTCCCCTCCCTTAGTTCCTTGCAAAGTCTAGGAAACCATTTTTCAAGTTTATTTTTGATTTTCAAAACCACAGGCTGATAACAATAAAAAGCTTTCAAGTGTTTGGCTTCAACCATCCAAAGTAAATTGCTCCCTTATTAACCCAGGGATAATAATTACCAAGTAAAAGGTCCCCTCTTGTTTCTCAGCTGTGATTTGTTTCAAATGCATTTACTCAGTCTACATTGGACCTTTTCACATATGTGAACACTCAGACACTGGAATAAATTTCCTGTTATAGTTGTCACTGTGCATTGCTCTTTAACTTAAAAAAAATTTTTTTTAAAGATTATCAAATAGAAAATATTTTAAAGCTTAGAACAAATCCTCTTATTGTATCCCCAACTACTTTATGTCTTTTATCACAAGGTTAGATTAAGTAATACTCTGGCCATTTTCCCAAACACCCAGACATATTTTACGTGGTGTGTGAGTCACCGCGGCGCACTGCTTCCAGGGTTAGGGACCGTCTCCTTACAGGGAAGAATAAGCGGCAGTCTTAAGTTACTGGTGATGATGGATTGGGAACTAGACGTTTATCCAAGTGAAGAAAAACAAAATAGGAAAATGTTGCCTGCCAACTTTAAATAAAAAGAGCTAATTGTCTTCTGTGAGTTGTGTCAACTAAGACATATGGGATCGTGGCAGAATCTGGAAAGAACAGATGCTGGAGGTGAGCTCTGTCATGGATGAAATATTTAAACTCTGCAGTAAAACATAGACTTCTAACAGTTTTACGGGGCGGGGGGGAGGGAAGACTGTCTTTCCTCCACTCAACATTGTTTTCTATGTGGTAAAGTTCTAAGACGGCAGTTTCAAAAGACAGTGAAATCAGTTGTTTCCTAAAACGCTGATTTCAATCCAAACACGATTTAACGTACATGTGATGGAACAACAAAGATGAATGGAATTCTGTCTACATCCTTTGCCCTTTGCCATCCCCATCTGAGGAGAGTTTCGTTTCTGCCAGACCACTCATTGGAAATTTGTGTGTTTGAATCAAGATATCAGGTGGAGGGAAAAAGAGCCATAGAAGCAGGAGGGAAAGGAGAAAACTAGGAAGTCTTCATGGGTCTGACTCAGGGCTGTCCAGTACTGAGCTATGGGCATATTGTTATGATTTCTAGCAGCCATATTCAAAAAGTAAAAAGAAACAGGTAAAATTAATCATATATCATATAAATATACACATATATATTTTTAACCAATATATTTACATTATCATTTCAACATGTAATACATATAAAAATGATCAGTTTACATTTTGCATACCAAAGTCTTCAAAATCCAGTGTGCATTTTATACTTAAAGCACGTCTCAAGTCACTAGCCACATTTCAAGTGCTTAATAGCCACATATGGCTGGTGCCACCATAGCGGATGGCACAAATCGAGATAAGAAATTACCGGGGGGGGGGGGGGAGGAGTGGAAATGAAGAAGAAAAGCCGGATAGGCTGTGGGTTGAGGTGGTGGGCAAGGGAAGAACTGAGAGAGACAGGCTGGAGCAGCTGAGAACCGTCAGGTAAATGCAGAACTGCTATAGAGTACGAGTTTAGATCCCTTTCAGGCTTTTCAAAGAGTAAAAATAAAATATTTTGAGTTACTTTGAAATTAATTTAAGGGTAGACAGACTATGTTCTTGAAACTGGAACACTGGGTTCTGGCTTTATAAGGGTTACAAATGCAACATGCATGGAGGAAAAGCAGAATAAAATGTAGGGAGAAAGATGCTGATGGTTGTGGGCAGAGGCCAGAGCTATTATTATCTAGAGCTGCACAAGGAATGCCTGTTCCTTGGCTGGCGTGAGTCACAACCAACCCAAGAGGGCACAAAGTTAGCACATGAATAAGATGCAAGAGAGCCTGACCAGGTAGTGGCGCAGTGGATAGAGTATCGGACTGGGACACGGAGGACTTGGGTTTGAGACCCCGAGGTCGCCAGCTTGAGTGTGGGCTCATTGGGTTTGAGCAAGGCTCACCAGCTTGAGCCCAAGGTTGCTGGCTCGAGCAAGGGGTCACTCGGTCTGCTGTAGCCCTTCCCCCCATCAAGGCACATATAAGAAATCAATCAATGGACAACTAAGAAACTATAACAAAGAATTGATATTTCTCATCTCTCTCCCTTCCTGTCTGTCTATCCCTCTCTCTGACTCTCTCTGTCTCTGCCACAAAAAAAAAAAAAAAAAAAAAAAAAGCAAGAGAAGGTATCAATTGGAATGGCTCCTTGGTGTTATGGAACAATGGTCTTGAAACCCTTGGCGGAACTAGGCATGGCCACATGAAACAGATCCTGACATGTGGTGTGGGGCAGGGTGGTTATCCTGGGGGCAGAAGCACTGAACACAGTAAAGGACACCCGCACCACAATCAGAACATAAAGCTCAAGCCCGAAATCGGGGTAGCCCAGAGCTCAGCATGCCAGCATCATTTTGAAGGCTCCAACTTGTGAGATCCTGTGAAGGAAATACCCTGCTGCCCCATGAGAGTGGCCTATTCACCAGATCCTCTTTCTGGAACTGGGGTCTGGCATAGCCCCAGAATAACCCCATGGATGTGGGGCCTGAAGCTCCTTAGAGCATTTGGTCAACCCCCTTCAGGGAAAGGGTGACAGAAAGTGTCCCCAACAGAAGAAACAAGAACCGGCGGCTATAAAGATGATGGCATCAGCTGGTCCAAGACATCACAGGGAACTTAGAAAATTCCAAGGAATTCCCTCCAAAGCATGGGTTCCCTGAGGCCCGGGCGGGGTCAGGCCAGAGACTCCCCTCCTTTCCTATGTCTAAGGCCATGTGGGAAGAAGCCCTCCTAGAGTTAGAGATAATAAAGTCAGACAAAGAGAGAAGCAGAGTAGGGAAACCAAGAGACAGACACAATCTTGCTGACACTGAGTCCTTGAGAGCAGTTCAACCCCTGCGATCATTGGTTTTGGTAGTCAAGAAGAAGTTCTCTTTCTGACATTAGCTAGTTTGCATGGTGTCTCTGCCACCTGCAACTAAAAGAGCCCCGGCCAATGCCAGACTGCAGTGTTTTCAAGACCAAAATCAGAGTTCCCATCCTTTCTGGAGCCATTCCCTCTGTCCCAGTCCCCAGAGCAAGGACCTCCCTGTCCTCTACAGGTCTGAGCAAGTACCAGTGCTGCTGAGCAAGCAAAGATGAAGCAAAAGTGAGGCAGACGTCATATCCCTCCCTGGAAAAATACCTGAGCGTGTGAAGGGTCCTCCTCATAGAAGTCGGAGACCTGGATTTATCACAAGGTTTTTTTCAAAATGCCTCCATCAAAGGGTAGGGGGGGCAGATGGTGATGGAAGAAGACTTGATTTGGGACAGTGAACACACAATGCAGTATATAGATAATGTACTGTAGAATTGTGCACCTGATACGTGTATACCAATGTCACCCAATACATTCAATAAAAAAGATTTTAATGAAAAAAAAAAAGCCTCCATCAAGAGATTTTTCCCACCCTCTTCCCCCAGCTCAAAGTACCTTAGTGGGTTCACAGTACATTTATTTTTTAATTTTTATTTATTTTTTATTTTATTTAGTGAGAGGAGGGGAGGCAGAGACAGGCTCCCATTAGTGCTCCAACCGGGATTCACCTGGCAAGCCCACTAGAGGGCGATGCTCTGACCATCTGGGGTATTGCTCTGATACTCAGCAACTGAGTTTTTTCTTAGCGCCTGAGATGGAGGCCACAGAGCCATTCTCAGTGCCCAGGGCCAACTTGCTCCAATCAAGCCATGGCTGGGGGGGGGAGGGGGGGAGGGAGAGGGAGAGGGAGAGAGAGAGAGAGAGGGAGGGAGAGAGAGGGGGGGGAGAGGTGGAGAAGCAGATGGTCATTTCTCCTGTGTGCCCTGACAGGGAATTGACCTGGGACTTGCACATGCCAGGCTGATGCTCTACCACTGAGCCAATCGGCCAGGGCCCACAGTGCATTTAGAGTATTGTATGATCTGGCCCCTGCCTACCTGCTTTTTCAATGTTATATCTGCTGCCCACTCCTGATATGTACTCTTCAGCCATCCTAGACTTCTTCCTGCTTCTTTAACATGCCAAGTTTAGCTCTGCCTCAGGACCTTTGCTCAAGCTTTCTCCTTCACCTGGAATGCTCTTTCCTCTATCTCATTTTTTTTTTACTTCAGATCTCACTTTAAAGGAGACAGGTCTTCCCTGAGCCCAATCAATCTCTATTGCCCTATTTTCATTCCTTTAACAACAACTGCTATTTTATTTGTTTCGTTCCTTGTTTACTGTCTGTCTTCCATTGTATTTAAACTTGTTGTGAGTAGGAAGCTTATTTGTCTTGTTCACTGCCATATCCTCAGGATCTAAAAGAATATCTGGCATGTAGTAGTTGCTCAGTAACTAGTTATCAGTTACACAAACTGAATGCACACAAGCTGCTTCGGCTGACAGATGCAGTTTATCTTCTGGGGAACATCATCCTCCCAGCTCTTCAGCTACATCCTGAGGTGACTTATTTATTTGGATTAACAGATCGTTGTGGAGCATGTACTCTGCCTAGGCTCTGTCTGAGGGGATATCTGGACATGCTCTAAACCTCCAGGAGTGCAGACTGATGGGAGAGACAGATGCAGACACATAAAGACAGCATGGAAAGCACTGCAATCCAGCTAGGGGAGCGAAGGAAAGAAATAACATGATCTTTCTGTTGGGCACGGACATTCAGGCTGTGAAGCCTGGGGAAGCCACAGGAAAGAGCCTTTGGGATGCATACCTTTCCCCTTCCTGCAACGCCTCACAGATAGGAATTACAAAAGCAATTCTCCCCATTAAAGTGTGGGTCTATGTGAAAGGCCTGTCTGTCCCGAAAGAAGGGAAAGCTGGAACCCCAGGTAGTTGGGAAACTGTGATTATTCCATTTGCATGTCAACAGCCTGCTAGATTATTTATGTGTGCAGATCAGGTTTTGCCAGTGTTTTATAATCTGCTAAATTAGCTAATGGCCCCTTCTATCCTGGCTTGGGGTAAGGAGATGAAAAACAAGACAAAGTAGTGGGTAGCAGGCCTCCAGTCCACTGAGCGCTAGGGAGGATGGCCCACCAGCAGTGGCTCCACAGGAGTCCCCGAGTTCCAAGTCTCCATCTCATTGCCCCAGGGCAGCAGCGTGCCACCCTGCTTCTCACCAAGGACTCACCCCTGCCTGTCTGTCCTCCTTCACACTCACATGGGCTATGGAATTCAGAACAAAGAGGAAAATCTGCCCGGAGCATAGGAGGCTACAGGTCAGATCCCGAGGTCTTCGCACACCCTGGAGTGTCAGAAGTTAATCACTGTGCCTGGGACCCCTTGTATAAACTTGGCCTCATAAAAAGACCATGGCTAGTTGTCAGAATGAAGCAACATTCAAACCCTTACAGCTAGACTATGAGTCAGTCATAAAAGGGAGAATAGACTTCTCACTTTTAAAAGGAGGACTGATTCATTTTCTGCTACATAAAACACACTGATAACATGAGCAGGATGATTTTAAAAGATGAGACATTTGTAAACTGCAAACTCAGGTAATTTATAGCTTTGTCTATGAAATCTAGCAGACAAAGAAATGGGCTGGAGAGGTTGGAGCGGGACCCCACTGGCGGGACACAGGACACCCCGACACAGGACATGAGACGGGACACGGGACATGGGACATGGGGAGGTATCTTAGTTTCTGTTTCTTTGGCCCCTATGGGTGATCAATCTGCCCAAGATTGGTGGGTCTCTCCTTTCTACAGTACTTCCACTAATCACAGCTGCCAACAAAGATGGTGACTGTTGGAGCTGGAAGCACACTGGAAAATCTCTAGACCAATCCCCTCATTTGTAAGCAAGGCAAGAGATTCCAGAAGGAAGCCCTGGCTTGCCTGAGGTCACACACAAGTCTGTGCGGGAGTCAGGCACGGGATGCCAGAGCTCCTGATCCCAGCCCACCACACTTCCCAAGCTCCCGTCGTAACACACTGTCTGGTGTCAGGAGTTATTTTCCATGTGTATTTGTCCCAGCTCCCTAATGAGATTCTAACCTCCACTGATTATGTGCAATGCTTTATTCTTTGTGACCCCTGATGATCTTTTAATAAGGAGGTTCCTTAGGACTTTAGTTTTAAAATGATGCTTGGTGAACAGCGTCCAGTGGAGCAGCTCCCAACTTCTCGTGAAATGCCTCAGACAGTACTGACAAAATGAAAACCTCCTCTGTGAATCAGGATCAATATTCAAACAAATGCCAGGCAGGAAACTGGGTAAAAAATGCCATTTCAGGACCACTCACACTGTGTACTAGGGAGCCAGCCCCTAAAACTAGGAATGCAGGGCTGAGCTGCACAGACACCTTCGTCCTCCAGACCCGGGAGTGGCTCCACCATTGCCCAGGAGGGGCGTCCCGCAGACATGGCCCTGTACCCACAGCCTGCAGATGGCAGAGCCCAGAGGCAGGCATGCTGGGGCCCTGTTCTGCACATTCCACTTCTCTAATATGTCAGAGAACTGTCCAGTGGCGCAGGAGAAAAAGGGTTTCTATTAACAGATGTTCAGTAAACAAAAACCTGCTGGTCACTAGGAACAAGGCCAGAACATTGCACCACAATCTATGACTCAACAATTAAACAGGGCTTTTGACAGACATCCCGGATGATAGAGGCAGCAACAAGCATTAGGCCCCGCAACCTCTCTCCTGAAGATGAAAGAGTCTAGATAGATCTCCCATGGTTTGAGGATGAGTAGCAAGGTGAGAAAACAACAAAAAAAACCCATCCTGGAATATCTGAAAAAAGTGGTGGCGCAGTGGATAAAGCGTCAACCTGGAAATGCTGAGGTCGCCGGTTCAAAACCCTGGGCTTGCCTGGTCAAGGCACATATGGGAGTTGATGCTTCCAGCTCCTCCCCCACTTCTCTCTCTCTGTCTCCTCTCTCTCTCTCTCTCTCTCTCTCTCTCTCTCTCTCTCCCCCCCTCTCCTCTATAAAATGAATAAATAAAAAAAATTAAAAAAAAAGACTCTTTAAAAAAAAAAAGTACTCAGGTTTGCAATTAAAATGTCTTGAATGCAATAAAGCCTACCTGCATTAGGTCCACAAGAGGCACAGCTGACATCACAGAACAGCAAGTTAATGACGTGGAGGACAAGCCTGAGCCTCATGGAGGACCAGAGAAGGGCAAAAAGATGACGAGGAGAAAAAGGGTGGGGTGCGACTTCATTCTCCATCCTGCCAAATCCAAGAACTAGTACAACAGGAACAAAAGTAATAATGGAAGATATAATTAAAGAAAACTTTCTTTAGTATGCAAATTAAAAGGGCTCATAGTATTCTAAGTAAAAATAAATGTAAAGGGGGCTGTGCAGAAAAGAATTAGCGAAGCAGCTCAAAAACTGCTATTCTTAGAAAGATTTGCTTGCTGGTGTCTGGTAACTTGGCTGATAAATAGTTCCTTACACTGATATAAAACTTTGTCTAGATGATAAGGAAGAGTGGCTCACAGTGCCTAAACTGTTTTTACAAACATTGTGGTTTATGCTGAACACCTGCATTTCTTTTGGAAGTCTGCAGTTAGGGTCCACGTTGCGTAGAATGGCTATATGACCCAACCCCAATAAAAATTTGAGTCTGCTTCCCTGGGGAGACACATCACACATTCGCTGTCTCACTTTCCTTGCCAGGGAAGGGGAGAGCTCTGTGTGGTCCCCTAAGGAGGAAGACAGGGTAGCAAGGCCTGGACTCATGTTCCTCCAGACTCCGCCTGTGCCTGCTTCCTTCTAAGGCAGCTGTATGTCCTTATCCCATTGCCAAAATAAATCTTAAGCCTGAGTACACTTAATGCAGAGTTTTGTGAGTCATTTTGGGGAATTTTCAAACATAGCAATGGCATCGGAGACCCCTGATACTGGGCTTTAGTTAAAGCACATTCTGGCAAAATATTTGAATTATAAGAATATTTTACTCGTATAAGGATCAAAGAAGAAGAAAGCAATCCCTTACTAAGAATATCAAAATTGGTTGGCTTCAGACTTTTCCTTTGCCACCTTATATGGAGCAGCCTTTAGAGCGTTTCGAAAGGAGAAAATTGGGACCTAATAATTTTGCAGCCTTCAGAGTAAAGGCATTAAACATTTTTAGATAGGCGAAGACTCAAAATAGATGAACACAAATGACTCAGATCATAAAGTTTAAAAATGTGAGAACAGAGAATTCTGGCTTTGCAAGTCTTCTTTTATAGAGATTCCGAGCTCAGAGTCCACTTGGATCACTTCGCTGGAGAATTCCGGGACTTCAGCCCTAACCCTTCGCTGTTTTCTTCAGCAGCATTTCTGCTTTTAGAACTTTACTGCGGCCTGACCTGTGGTGGCGCAGTGGATAAAGCGTCGACCTGGAAATGCTGAGGTCGCCGGTTCGAAACCCTGGGCTTGCCTGGTCAGGGCACATATGGGAGTTGATGCTTCCAGCTCCTCCCCTTCTCTCTCTCTGTCTCTCTCTCCTCTCTAAAAATGAATAAATAAAATAAAATAATAGAACTTTACTGCGACCAAGAAATGAATTCCTTGTGCCACATCTTTCACCCAGCTGAGGAGGAACCTGCCACACTTGATGGTCACCAAATCTATTTCCAGGGGTCCCCAAATTTTTTAAACAGGGGGCCAGTTCACTGTCCCTCAGACTGTTGGAGGGCCGGACTATAAAAAAAACTATGAACAAATCCCTATGCACACTGCACATATCTTATTTTAAAGTACAAAAACAAAACGGGAACAAATACAATATTTAAAATAAAGAACAAGTAAATTTAAATCAACAAACTGACCAGTATTTCAATGGGAACTATGGGCCTGCTTTAGGCTAATGAGATGGTCAATGTGCTCCTCTCACTGATCACCAATGAAAGAGGTGCCCCTTCTGGAAGTGCGGCGGGGGCTGGATAAATGGCCTCAGAGGGCCACGGGCCATAGTTTGGGGACCCCTGGTTTAGGCAGTGTAGTTCTACTCTTAATGGTTGCTTACCATAAAGCATAGTAATGAGTCTCAATTTGTAAGAGTTCCTGTATTTGTGACTGTATTTGCCACCCTGATCACATAGTCAGGATATTATGGTTTAAAAATTTATACACAAGCCCTGGCCGGTTGGCTCAGTGGTAGAGCGTCGGCCTGGCGTGCAGGAGTCCTGGGTTTGATTCCCGGCCAGGGCACACAGGAGAAGCGCCCATCTGCTTCTCCACCCCTCCCCCTCTCCTTCCTCTCTGTCTCTCTCTTCCCCTCCCTCAGCCAAGGCTCCATTGGAGCAAAGTTTGCCCAGGCGCTGAGGATGGCTCTGTGGCCTCTGCCTCAGGCGCTAGACTGGCTCTGATTGCGGCAGAGCAACGCCCCAAGATGGGCAGAGCATCGCCCCCTGGTGGACATGCCAGATGGATCCTGGCTGGGCGCATGCAGGAGTCTGTCTGACTGCCTCCCCGTTTCCAGTTTCAGAAAAATAAAAAATAAAAATAAAAAAATAAAAATAAAATAAAAATTTATACACAAAATCTTTATTTTGTCTATAGGAGAATAGCTGCATAGTGCAAGAAAATAGATCATTTACATTTCAAGAAGCTCGAATAATAATGTTCTGTATTGGGGAAAAATTTACTCCTATTAAGTAAATCTGTAATTTTGTGTGTGTGTGAGTGTGTATGAAAGTTACTAAACCACTCAAATGCAATTACTATCTGTTATCAATGGTATCAAAATAGTTTTTTTATTTTTAAAATTTTTTTCTATTTTTCCAAAGTGAGAAGTGGGGGAGAGGCAGACAGACAGACTCCTGAATGTGCCCAACTGGGATCTACCCGGCATGCCCACCAGGGGCCAATGCTCTGCCCATCTGGGGCGTTGCTCTGCAGCAATCGGAGCCATTCTAGAACCTGAGGTGGAGGCCATGGAGCCAACCTCAGCACCCAGGCCAACTCTGCTCCAATGGAACCTTGGCTGCAGGAGGAGAAGAGAGAGAGAGGAAGGAGAGAGGGAGGGGTGGAGAAACAGAAGGGTGCTTCTCCTGTGTGCCCTGGCTGGGAATCGAACCTGGGACTTTCACACGCTGGGCCGATGCTCTACCGCTGAGCCAACTGGCCAGGGCTATCAAAATAGTTTTTGATTTGGGCCTTTAACTGCTTCTTGGTTAATTATGCTTTAGAAAGCAATTACGTACTGTGATCACTACTGTATGCAAGTTAACACACATTAAGACAACAGAACGAAGGTTACAGAGGGGAAGGGGGGTGGGGGAGGACAAAGAGGAAAAGGGGGCCAGGTACATGGTGACAGAAGGAGACCAGACTTTGGGTGGTGAGCATGCAATAGAAATAGAGTATGCAGAGGAGATTATAAAGTTGTACAACTGAGTTCTTTTTAGCACCTGAGGTAGAGGCTCCAAGGAGCCACCTCAGTGCCCCAGGGCCGATGTGCTTGAACCAATCCAGCCATGGCTGCGGGAGAAGAAAGGAGAGAGAGAGAGAGAGAGAGAGAGAGAGAGAGAGAGGAGAGGGTGATTGTTTCTCCTGTGTGCTCTGACTGGAAATCAAACCCAAGACACCCACATGCTGAGCTGATGCTCTACCACTGAGCCAACCGGCCAGTGCCTGATTGTATCTTAACTTTGAACACATAGAGACTGTGTGCAGTTCCATGTTAAAAATGTTTAATGTGATAAAATGTTAGCTATTAATAATTATGAGGAAAATCAAGCAATACTTTCTGATACTTAAAGACATTTAGAAATCCCATTAATTAGATAATGAGATCTCCCTTACATGTAGATATGAAAAATCAGACCAAAAATGAACATAAATAAATTTCATTCTCTCATACTAGTGTTCTAACATAAAAGAACTGTGTTCGTCTGCATCCCGGCCTCAGGGCCAAGGGGTTCCTCAGTTCCGTCTTCCTGGGCGGCCACCTGACAGCACTTCTGCACTCACTCTCCTCGCTCACGCAGTGACCCATTCTGACGTCTTGCTTCTTCAGTTCATATCACGATAAGTTCAATTTTAAACAACAGAATAAAAATCTAATTTAATACTTATGTTTAGATAATATTGTTGAAGTGACAGAAGGGAGTTTGAAAAAATAAAATAGTTAAATGAAAAAGGTACAAAGAAGAGAATTAATCAATCAGCTGCATAGTACAGGGGTGGGCAAAAGTAGGTTTACAGTTATTCATATGGAAAAATATATAATGCAGGGATAAATAAAAATATAAGAATAAACTGTTTCACATACTCACAACTATAATCCTACTTTTGTCCAGTGCTGTATTTTTAACCCCTAACAAAAATGCAAAAAAACCCCCCAAAACCAGCATAAGATAAAATGACAAATGATTAAGATACCTATACATACACAGGCATCAAAGGATCAATATCCTTAATGTAATAGGTTTTTAAAAAATCAATTTAAAAATGAATTACACAATAGAAAACTGGGTAAAGAGAATGAGCAGTATATTTACAAAAGAATAAATTAAAATTTACAATAAGTGGATGTGATAGTTCACTGTTGTTTTTGTTTTGTTTTGGGTGTTTTTTTTTTGTATTTTTCCAAAATTAGAAGCGGTGAGGCAGTCAGACAGACTCCTGCATGCACTCTACTGGGATCTACCTGGCATACCCACCAGGGGGCAATGTTCTGCCCATCTGGGGCATGGCTCCATTCTAGCACCTGAGTCGGAGGCCATGGAACCATCCTCAGCACCTGGACCAACTTTGCTCCAAAGGAGCCTTGGCTGTGGGAGGAGAAGAGAGAGACAGAGAGGAAGGAGAGGGGGTGGGGTGGAGAAGCAGATGGGCTCTTCTCCTGTGTGCCCTGGCCAGGAATCAAACCCAGGACTTCCACATGCCGGGCCGACACTCTACCGCTGAGCCAACTGGCCAGGGCCATAGTTCATTGTTTGATCATTAAAAAAAGTGAGTTAAAAGTTTAAAAAGTGAGTCATTAACTTAAAAAAACCCTTGCAATTTGACAAAAAAAGATGATAACACCCAGTATTACAAGTACAACTTTACTTAAAGTTACTTTCCCACATCCTTCAACCACACTTGCCCATCCACACAGGAATCACACACTGACGAATCGTGGGAGGTGTGCTTAAATGTATCTGTACCTTTAAGATCAGATCAGGTCAGGATTATAATGGCAAAGTTTGGAACAACCCAAAATCAGGGGATTGGCTAAGTAGGTTAAGAGAAGTCTATATAATGGAATATATGCAGCTGTAAAATCAGGTATAGAGGATTACAGACTGAATGGGAAAGTAGTCCTGGTCACTGTTTGGGGAAAAACAGGCCAGGAACTGGCCTGCCTTCCACACAGCTGTATGCTGTGAGGTGGTTTTGAGCTGTGGCGTTTGTAGCACCCAGGCTGCAACTGAATCCCGGCCTCACCCACCTCCCTGGGCAATTCTGGGCGCAATCCCTGCCCCTTTTAAAGGCAGGGTCTTTATTGGTAAAAATGGTGTTAATAAAAGGGCTTACCTCATAGGGTGGTATACTGCATGCAGCTGAGCTCATCCAGGCGGTGTTTAGACCACTGCCTAACTCAGAACTGCACATTAGCTGACTGTTTTTAAAAATAATGCTAAAGGTTTTTCATGAAAAACAGACCAACAGAACACACACTAAGACCCTTGGTAAGGAGGCTGCCATGAGGTTTTTCTTCTTTTTACTCTTTTGGGTTTTCTGTGCCTAATGTAGATTAATTACATTTATGTTAAAAGACATACTAGAAATAACACTGGACAAATAGGTTACCAGAAGTCTTGGGGAAACAGCTGAAACCCATCTTTCTAGGAAGGAAAGAGAGAAGGAACGGCCCAATGCGGGAGAACCACCCCCACACTCTAGGAAACAGCTCCCAGACTATGGCCACCCCCAGCCTGCCCACAGCAGGCCCGGGGCCACAGCTTGCGGCTGCTCCCCACGCAGACTGCACACTGGCCCGTTGTTTGCCCACGGCCCACTGTGGTCAATGAGAAGCAGATGGCCCCGATTCCTTGAGCTCACTGTGCTTCCCCTCACACACCCTGGATGCAGGGCCTGCTTTAAGACGCCAGGCAATCTGCTTTCCATCTGGGGGCAGAGAAAAGCCACAGAGGGAGGGAGGGAGGGAGGCCACAGAATCCAAGGTGTTGGGGGAGCTAATGCAAGAATAATTCAGTTCTCCCCCACTCGGAAAGGCCAAGCAGTTCAACCCCGCAGGAGGCCTGCAGCGCTGGCCTGTAAACTCCAACTCACCTCCAACTACCTCCGGGGAATGCAAGCCAACCCCGGAACCTGCTGTCTGGAACCCGAGGCTGCAGGCTCTTAGGACCAGCAGGGGGAAGAGAGTTTAAACAAGGGCTTCTCCAGTTTGCATTGTGAAGTGGAGCTAGGGGAGGGCAGGAAGGGGCCTCAGAGGAGCAGGCCTCATGGCCAGCAGCCACAGGACACTCTATTCACTGAAGCCAGGGGGCAGCCATCTGGCCCTCTGGCCCATGGGCCCATCCCTCCCCTTGTTTTGAAGTGCCCTCTTTTCCTGGGTAGGACCTTGGGTTCTGTGGTGACTGTTCCGTCCAGGATCTTATCCCAGCTCTCTGCTGGGTTACCTTAGGCGAGCTGCTTAATCTCTCTGAGCCTGTCTCCCTATCAGACAGATGGACAAGAAAGTCGTGTTACCTGCCAGAAAAGGTCCACTGCAGGGGATAATCCACAGGAAGTGTCTACACAGTGCTGAGCACATAGTAAGTGCTATTAACTGTTGGCTAGTATCATTATTGTGATTGCACGATGCCCTCTGGGTTTAACTTCCCTGTCTTTGCACTGTGACATAACTCTCACCATGGCATGCTCTCGTATGTAATTTCTTCTCCTAGCAGCAACAGTCTGCAGTGTTTGCTTCAGGGTGACTTCTGCCTGTGACCACATGTGGGTCCCCACCTCCAGTCACCATGATTTATGTTGTCTTTGGGATGAGTCCAAATCATTGTTTGTGATCACAGTGTGACAGCCCAATGCAGCCCAGGGTTCCCCACCCCCAATCAGGCAGTTGTGTAGCAAGGATAATAGTCTCGAGTCCCAGGAGAGAAGTACCACATTCAGAGAGTTAAAGGAGAAGAAAGCCCAGAGCAAAGAGTGGCAAGGGCAGGCCTGTGAAGGAAGGAAGAGGGAATGGTTACCAGAGGAAGAGGAGCAAACCGGGAGCATCTGAATAGGTAGAGAGGTGGTTGCAATTTGAGAAGACATAAGGCCCTGGCTGGTTGGCTCAGTGGATAGAGCATCAGCCCGGTGTGTGGACATCCAGGTTTGATGCCTTGTCAGGGCGCACATGAGAAGCAATCATCTGCTTCTCTTTCCCTCCTTCTTCTTCTTCTCTCTCTTTTTCTCCATAGCCAGTGGCTTGATTGGTCTGAGCATCAGCCTCAAGCACTGAGGATAGCTTGGATCTTTCAAGTACCAGCCCCGGACAGGGGTTGCCAGATAGGTCCCAGTCAGAGTGCATGCAGGAGTCTATCTCTCCTTCGCTCCCTTAAAATAAAAAGGGAAGACGTCAGAGAAGGTACGGAATTTCAACATTCTCAGAAAGGAGGAACACTTCAGTGGCCTTTTGCAGGTAGTGCCAGAAACAAAAGCCCATAGAAAGAGAAAAACATCATCAACATGAAAGTCTGGAAAAACAAGAATCATAAAGAAGCCTGCATGATGGACAAACAACTTACAGGTGCAGGGAAAGAAAAGAAGGTTCTGTGCAGACTGCTTAGTAATTGAGGCTCTCAGAAAGAGACAGGCAAACTGCTTCAAGGCATGTCCCATGCAGGTGAGGAGATGCTGGACTGGCAGCTTTCTCTGAATGTGCTAATTACACTTATTTGTTCTCAAACAGAAGTAGCCTATTTGTCACGATGGCTGAGGTGCCAGGGTGTAAGAGAGCATCTTCTCCTGTGAGCAGGAGGACAGCTGTGTTTGAATGACAGAAATGACACAACTATACTACAACACAATAACACAATCACTTTTCATGAAGATTTCTGAATCGGTCCTATAGCTGCATCTCACAGAAGTGACTGGGTCTGGGGCCTGGCAAGGCTGAGGGTTCCTAGGGAAAAGAGCAGATGGCAGCAAGAGTAACAATGACACTGTCCTTAGTATGAGCAGGATCGGCTAGGTTATGCTATAGGAACAAACAACCCTAAATCTCTGGGCTTTAGACAACAAAAATTATTTCTCAACACAGGTTCATGGGGCTCTGCTCTGAGACCCTAGCATTCAGGGACTGGTCCTGATAGAGCTGCTACCATCTCAACTCTTGCTTGTAACCGTGCCAGAGGAAAAGAGAGTGAGACACAACATACCCACTGGCTCTTAAAACTTGAGCTCAGAATGAAGTATCATATGTCACATTTCATTGGCCTAAGTAAGTCACGTGGCTGGCCGTGCTAAATCACAAAGGGGCTGGAGAGTCCAGACCTATCCTGTACTGCTCAGAAGAAGAAACAGACATGTGTAAACAGCCAGCCCTGTGGACTATGCCAACCATCCACTCCACAACACACCTGCTGTCACTTGGCTGTCCCTCCCCTCAGCCTGCACCCCTGCCAATAATTTTTAGCCATCTCTGCCCACACGGTCACCACAATGTTCAAGTCAGACTCTGGATGAGATGATCAATGATTGTTAACAGTACTTCCAACTGACTCCATAGTCATAATACGGAGAGAAAAGACCCAGAGCAGAACCTCTGAGAGAGATAGAGCACCTGGCCCATAAGCAGGGGGAGAAACAGGGAGTCAAGGGAGAACCGTGTGTGGTAGGCAGAATTCTAACACAGAAAATGCACCATGACACTGGCAGGTTCTGTGACTTTGAGCCCCCATGATTCTCTTACACTTGACCACAGCTGGGAAGGCCAACCAGACTCCACACTTGAGGCCACCAGGAAAACAAGCTCAAATAAACACCCACCATATTTTCTTTTCTTTCATTCTTCACTTCATGCAAACCCTCTCATACAACCATGACAGAAGAACCTTTCAAAAACACGACAGGCAGACCTTGGAGATACTGCGGTAGGTTCCAGACCAGTGTAATAAAGGAACACAATAAAGCAAACTGTAATCTTTTTGCTGGTGGAGGGTCCTCCTTTCAACTTGTAAAACAAACAACTGAACAAAAACAATAACAAAAACAAAACATGGGAACACCTGTGAGGTGTGACGGAAGGAGCTGTGCCCGCCCTCTCAGCCTGCCCTTCCTCTGCTTAAAACCCTGCAGCAACTCCCTCCAGCCTGGGACATCAAATCTGGGCTTCTAATCCCAGGGTTCAAGGACCCCAGCCCTTTCTCTCCCTGCTACTGAACACAGGCTCTCTGTTCCAGGTCTGAGGGTGTCTGCGCTGCCCCTCCCACCTGGGAGAACCACTCCCTTCCATGCCTTTCCCCAGCTAGCTCCCAGGGGCACTGCTTCCTGTCCTCCGCCCCTGGCCCCTGATAGGGGCTTTAACATGCCAACCCCAATAGCATCAAACCCCCTGCAGGGGCTACCGCCCACTGTTCTCTCTCATTCTCTGTTCCACCACGCCTGGCTCCACTGGGAAGCGTTCCCGCCATTGATCATATCCAATAATACAGTGGTCCCCAACCCCCGGGCCGCGGACTGGTACCGGTCCGTGGGCCATTTGATACCGGTCCACAGAGAAAGAATAAATAACTTACATTATTTCCATTTTATTTATATTTAAGTCTGAATGATGTTTTATTTTTAAAAAATGACCAGATTTCCTCTGTTACATTCGTCTAAGACTCACTCTAGACGCTTGTCTCGTAAGTTTGACAATTATATTTAAAAATACCACAGTTTTTATGCATAATTTTATTTTGTGCAATTATCTGTCCCACCCTAAAGGCTGGTCCGTGAAAATATTTTCTGACATTAAACCGGTCCGTGGCCCAAAAAAGGTTGGGGACCACTGCAATAATACACTTCCATGATCACATCATTTAAATCTTCTTTTCCTGACAAGATTTCAAGTTCTCTAAGGACAACAAGCATGGTTACTACAGGGGCTACATCCAGAATCAGAAAAGGTATCTGTGCGCATACCCCCTCCCCATGGAAACAACTCAGATGTCCACCATCAGGGGAAGAGATGAGCGAACTGCATTATATCCATACCATGGAATACTGCTCAGCTAAGAAATACATTTTTAAGAACATGCCACCCCATGAATGAACCTCAAAAACGTTATGCTGAGCAGAAGACACAGAAGTATATATACTGTATGACTCATTTATATGAAAGTCTAGAAAAAGCAAAACTAACCTTCATCGACGGAGAGCAGATAAGTGGTTGCCTGGAGCTGAGGGTCGGGGAGGTGACCGCAAAGGGCGCGAGGGAAACCCTGGCGGTGATGAAAGTGTTCTGCACCTTGATTATGGTGGTGGCTACACGGATGCGCACTCATCCAACTGTACACTTAACACGGCTGCATTCTGTTATATGTAAATTATGCCTCAATCAAATTGACTTAAAATCCTAGTATATTCCAACTCAACTAAGACTTTGTTGGAAATGTCGGAGGATGTACCTTTCTGAAATGGAGATCACATGATTTGCAAAGGGTGAGAGCAGGAAAACGCCTACAGACTTGTGTTCAGACAGCGAGGCCCTGGAGAGCCAGTGGAGCTGTTTCTTCCACACAGATAGCTCCCAGGCTGAGAGCAGAGATGCACCAGAAAAGGTGAGTTAACAGATGTAAGGAGGGTTGCTCAGCAACAGAGGCCCCGAAAAAGAAGAGGAGGGCATATTTTCAGGAAGACAGGCCTGGTGTGGAGGTTCAAAGACTGTTTGGCCACCCACAGGCTCCCTCCCCTCTACCCCGCTTGCCCCTGGGGAGGAGGAGGGGTGAGGGGTTTCCAGAGACCTCACTACATGGCCAAGGAAAAGCTTTGGGAACCGGCCGCCCCGCCTGGTTCTGAACCCACACCTCACCTGCGCCTGAGGGTCAGCACACTGCCCGAAAGAAGAGGACCAGCAAGGGCAGAGGCTGGGACAGGAGGAGACATCATCAGGGCCCAGACCTGGAGAGGGCCAGATAAAAATAAACCACTCCCTTCTTTCCTAAGAAATCATACCTGAGCAACTAGCACCCCTGACCGCCCAGTGGCAGAGACCCAGTGCCAAGGCAGGAAGAGGAAGAAAGTGTCCCAAGGCCAGCACTGTGTGAGAAGCAAATCCCTGGGAGCCAGGGAGCCAGCGAGCAATGAGGCAGGGAGAAGATGGGAGACGAGGGAGAGGATGGGAGAGGTAGTGAGCTTGGCTGTGGCCAGGAGCAGCCCCAGAGACCAAAGGGTGCTGATGAGGAGAGGCCGGTGGAGATCGGCTCTGCGTCAGGGGGGCCAGTTTATACAAATGGCTGCCAGGCAGCCCCTTCACAGGACCAAACCCCAAACACTCCTCTTCGCCTCTGGATCCCTGACCACGACCACAGAAGCCCTTCCATCGAGGCCCCGGCTCACCTGTCAGCCCCGCTCTAACCCACCTGACCCACAGCCGGGAGATCCTGCTCTCTTCTCCTGGGAGGTCAGGGCCTGCCCACCCTCCTGGGGAGGTTGCTGGAAACTCTTAATTAACCCACTGCATAGACAGGCACTCAGTCACAAAGAAGAAAACCAGCATGTATCAAGTATTTATTATCCTAGACATTTTAATTACAATTCACATAACAACCCTAGGAAGGTAGTGCTATCTTCATCTTGCTGACAAAGAACCTGGTTCATTTGCCCAAGTCCAAGCAGCTGGGAAGGGGCCAGCCAGGATTCCAAACTCCTTCCATCTCGTCTCTGCTGCTCCCAGGTGCACCACATACACATCCATTCATTTCCCTGATTAATCCTTCAGCGACTCCCCATTGCTTACACCAGTACACCAGTGTTTTTCTTTTCTTTCTTTCTTTTTTTTTTTTTTTTGGTGGCAGAGACAGAGAGAGTCAGAGAGAGGGAAAGATAGGGACAGACAGACAGGAAGGGAGAGAGATGAGAAACATCAATTCTTTGTTGCAGCTCCTAAGTTGTTCATTGATTGATTTCTCATATGTGCCTTGACCGGGGGGCTACAGCAGGGCAAGTGACCCCTTGCTCAAGCCAGTGACCTTGGGCTCAAGCTGGTGAGCTTTTGCTCAAACCCGATGAGCCCGTGCTCAAGCTGGCGACCTCGGGGTCTCGAACCTGGGTCCTCCGCGTCCAGTCTGACGCTCTATCCACTGCGCCACCGCCTGGTCAGGCTACATCAGTGTTTTTCAATATTTTTTTGTGGTCATAGACTAGATTCTCCAAAAACTGCACAGAACAGTAAGCTGTCACACAGATGACAGCAGGCTGACTCCATGTGAGTGAAGGTGAGGACCAGCACCCTGCCTGCTTCCCCAGTTGACATCTCCACTCAGTCTCAACATCACATCACTTTGTGTAAGAGTGAACTCTAAATCTGACCCCTGGCATCTGGCTGAATTTTCTATCTTAATAAGTGGTTGGACCGACCACTCAGGAAGCTGAGAGCCACCCTTGTCTTCTCCTCCCTCATCTTCCGTAAGTAACACATCAGCAAAGGCGTTTGATTTGCCCTCTCCATCCCTCTGAACTAACCTGCTCTTCACTCACACTGTCAATACCCAAGCATTCAAGTCCAAGTTATCACAGTCTCTTCCCTGGAACAGGGGCACAGCCTCCCCGTGTCCAACCTAGCACCACTAAGCCCAGTCCGCTCCCCACAGAGCAGCCAGGTTAGGCGCACCCCCCACCCCCCGGAGGGGCAGGCCAGTCTGACACAGAAACTTCCTGACATCTGAGTAGTCAGGTGGAGCCCCTCTGCCCTCAATCAAGTATGACCATATGTTTTCTTCTTACTTTTAATTTAATTTTTTTAAACTTTTATAACTTTGAGATGAGCCTACTTTCAAAAAGTAAACTGCGACTCAGAAGAATGCAGCGCTGGTTGCTTGCGTTGTTGTGAGCACTGAGTTGCACCAGCTATAGAGCAGGATTGCTAGAATCCGCTCCTTCTCTCTGGTCCCCAGTTGTTATGGAAAGAACGTATGTAAAACATTCAGAATTAAAAGGAACATATGCATCTAAAGCACTTGTATGTGTTGCTGACATCAAATGATAAATGTGGATATAAGGACATCTGACAATATGATATTCTAAGATCGAAAACAAATTGGGTGGTGTAATTAAATGCCTATCTTTCCACTTTGACTTGTGTTTAGAACAAGATCCCTCTTAAAACCTATCTATAGTTATCCATATAAATCATGTGCAAATTTGGAGATGTCATTGGGTAGTTGGAATTGTTAGGACTGTACTTTAATGGAAAAAATGACATATAGCAGACTTCCTACATGCTTCACAGGCAGAATCATATAGCTGCTTGAAAGGAATACTTCTGTTCTAGATAGGATAATTTTTTACTCAACAAATGGGCTTGCCTGTTGTCTGCTCTTTGAGTAGTCAGACAGTGGAGTGTGCAGGCATTTCCGGCAGGAGGGGCACGGGCCAGCAGAGAGAAGGCTTCGCAGCACCTTCTCTGTCCGTGCAGTCTTGGGCTCCTTATCCTCTTGCTGGCTCCTACCTCTCCCAGGGCCTTTTCACAGTAGCTTCCCACGGGCTTGTCCACCAGGGAACTGGTAAATGTGAGCTAAACCTGAAATTCCACTAATTACACAAAACAAATCTTTGGCTGTGTACATTTCAAAGACTTTTGAAATCTTGTCTTGCTGTGTTTACTTCTTTGAATCCGTTCCATTGGAAGGCTTTGTTTTGAACCTTGTTTGGAATAATTTTCCAGATATGCCTTCTAGGGAGGCAGAATGTCCTCCAATGAATGTCCTCCAGAATGAAGACCAACGCTTGTGCTTTCGAGATAAAGTAGATGATATTCTGCCGTGTGTGGCCTCTGGCTCCCCTTCTCTTGCTCGGATTACTGAGTGCACAATTACAGAGACATGGTCCAGATTTCCTTTCTTCTTCTTTCTTTGTAACTTGGAAAATGAAAAAGCAAAGCTACAGTGTTCAATGTGGGAGGTCCGGTGGATAAACGGACTGGAAAAATGACTTAACCCCAAAACAATGAGTCAATTAGGTTTTCTGATACAGAATAAGGTTGTTTAACTCTGCTGACCTCAAATTAAGTTAGGTGTTCTGAGTCACTGAATCCTAATCCTCAGACGGGCAGCTCTCTTTGATTTCAGAGGAGAGTGGGGTGGCTGAGCAGAAGAAGGGCCTGGACCAAGGGCCATGAGTGCGTGCTGGGTTTGGGGATGGGGCGGCCAACCCTGCTTCCTTCCCTGCACTGAGCACCTGGTGCAGAAGTCCCCGCCGTTTGTGTGTTTCTGCAGAAAATCCCTGGGGTTGGAAAGGCAGCCACAGACCCAGCTCCTGGCTTGTGCCACCTCAGAGTAGCCTGGGTTCAGTCTGACAAAGTGAATGACAGAGAAAGAAGAGTGACAAGAAAGTCAAAAATCCAAAAATCACTTTTCTGGTTGAGGTAATTACAAAGCTCACTGAATACAGAGTACATGTTATCGATCTGCTTAGAGAGACTTGTGCATGCCTACTAAGATTCAGTGCCAAAGCTAGACCATGCCGCCCACCTCATCCTATTGTTTCAACTATTTATAGAATGCTTACTATCTATTCAGCACTATACAAAGCCCAGTGATCATGTGACATCCCAACTAAGCAGATTTCCATGTGTATTATTCATAATAGATTGAAGAAAAAAAGTAGTTTGAAACACAAAAATACAGAGTATAGGAACATAATCAAAATATTAGCTATGGCTCTTTGGGTAATTGGATAAGGGGCAATTTTTATGTTCACATACCATTTTAAATATATATATATTTTATAATATATATATGTATGTATATACATATATATATTATAAAAAATATATATATATATATGTATACCACTGCCCAGGATATGTCTAACACAGGCTACCAGGAAAAAGTTCTTCCAGCAGTGAATCATCTATAATTAACAAAGGGCAGCATGTTATTTGTTGCCATAACTACATAAGTCTTTACCAACTGTTCACTTACCATATTTGCCATTGAAAGCTGGTTGATCTAGACTTATGCTTAGGAAGCCCCCATAACTTAGATGCTCTTAGATTCCTTTGTAGCTTTGCAATGCATAGTCCCTGGGTGGAAAAATTTGGTTCAAAGTACCACAAACCCCTATGTCAATGCCTGTTTATTTTGACATGTTTTATGTATAAGAAAATAGAGTTTATGTCAATTTCAAAGCCAACATGAAAACCAGACCCTCCATTTTCCACCAGAAAGCTGCATCAAGCTATTGCTTTTCATCTTTTCTCATGGACTAAGTTTAGGCAAGAGATATAAACGCTAGGTACTTCTGAATGTGCCGAGGTAAGCAGAGACACCTGCTGCGGGGACATGAGGGCTCCAGTGACAGTGCTGGGGATTCACCACTGGGCAGTGATGACCAAGAACTTAGCTGCTTATAAATGCTGACTTCATTGAGTAAGCATTTTTGGGTTTCGTGTAAATGCTTCTACTTAACATAGTTGCAGAATTTGCAAGAAAAACAACAATAAAAATGAAATATTTGGTGAATTAGGGATGACCAAAGGTTATCTTACTGCAGGGAAAAGGGATGCAGCCTGGTCCTAAAATGAATCTGATGCTGTGAGTCATGGCTATACCCTAAAGTGACCTGGTATTGATAACTGTCCATAGTCTGAGAATGCTGCCTCACAACTGCTATAGCGTTCAAGGCACAAAGTGCACGACTATTATCTTTGCTTTGCAGTCAACCAGTGGAAAATACCAGTTTTGAATTTGGACCCGACAGAGTGTACCTCTAAGTTATGCTCTGATTATCTCAGCATCAATTTTCTTCACATGTTTGCTAAACAGGGCAACGTCACCATGGATACTTTCCACTGCCCTCTAACCTCCCTTACACATCCTGGCACTTTCTCTCAAAGCTACCACATATGATATCAATTGAACACATTTAGCGTGTCATTTGTTCTCAGCCTGGATGGGGAACCCAGAGAAAAGGCAGCATAAAAATATGAAGAGAGAGGAGGCATGAAATAGAGGTGCATGAGAGGGGTGGAGACGCGCCACTTGACTCAGAAAATGTGCGTGGGTGACTTCACCCTTCCCTAGCTCAGGAAGCCTCCATGTTTAGGCTAATCAAAGCCACTTCTGGGGTGAAGGACGAATAGGTGATGTAACAAGTGTAACTGAGATAACTGACAGCAGGTGGCAGAGAGAGGAGAGCTGTGACACACAGAGGAGGGGCAGATGGCCTTCCTTCCACTCACTGACGTGGGAGCTAAGGGCCCTGAGGGGCCATGTGTAGAACCTGCGATCAGCTTTCAGTGTCTCCACCCCCCTGAGCCGTGCTACATGAAAATGTCTTCCCTGAGGTCACTTTGGAAGGCCTGGCTGGGAGCTGGCCATTCTGACTTCTGCGTTGGGGTCTGAAGAGAGGAGGATAGGATTATTGCTATCCATCCAGATGCTTTCTGCTGGGCTGTGATGTGGAGATTGCAAGCGAGCACAGCAAGGACAGCATGACTTTTGCTTTGCTGCCTGTGTTCCCAACCAAATGTCTCCGAAATCCGTCTGCTTCTCTCACCTCCATGGATAGCCAAGACCCAGCCAATAACACTGCTGTGTGCTCCTCACTGTTCCTCTCAGTCCTTATTGGCCTTTCACCAATCTGTTCTCGCCACAGTTGATCTCATCTAGAACACAGATATGATCGTGGCTTTACTCTGCGTAAACACCTTCAGCAGTTTCCTATTTCATTCTGAGACAGAATCCAAAGTCTCCTGCGTGGCCAAGGAAGCTACGCAGTGGGCTTCCCCCCACTGACCCCCCGCCTACCCATGGGCTCCTGTCACACCTTTCCCTCTCTCCTGCTCCTTCAGGACACACTGGTCATCTTCTTCGCTCACCCTTGGCCTTGCCCAGTGCCTGCCTCCCCACCCCCAACCCTTTCAGACCTTGGTTCAGGCATTACTTCCTCAGAGAAGCCTTCTCTGACCCTCAGTCTAGGCCTGGCTCATTTGTTAGTCACCACGATAGAACCTTGTTCTCTTCCTTTATAGTACCTGCTAAAGTTCGAAATGCGCCATTAAGTAAATAATTACACTGCAGGGGCTACAGCTCTTCCTCTGCAATATAAGCTCCATGAGGGCAGGACATGCTTTTGAGTCGTCACTTTATCCTTCGCCCCTTGGACAGGCCTGGCACTCAGGAGGTGCTCAGTAAATGTTTGTAGTCTCTCAACTTATGCCCACTGCCTAGTCACACACCAGCCTTCAGACCCGACAGCCAGCCGTGATAAGCAGGTGACTTTCACCTTTGTCACCTTTCCTTTCTCTTTTTATATTTCACCTCCAAAGAGCTGACTTTGTCAAAAACAAGATATGTGCTTTCTTTTAGAAATCACCCTCTTTAATGATAAAGCATACTTAGAACATAGACTAGAAAGAAGTAATATGGTTTTATTTCTTTATCTCTAGTTGCCATCTTGAATTGACAACAGTTTCTGGCTGGCTTTTAACTGGTAGGCAGGCCAAGACTATGGGGCCATATCAGATCTTGGGGAATTCAAAATGGGCCCAGGTTAGAACTGGAACCTAGTCAACTAAGCTCCCTCTTCCAATAAAGGCACTGAGCACTGACTCTCCTCTTTGCCTGGACAGCCAGAGGTGTGCACACGATCCCAGACTGAGTAAAGCAACTGGGTCTCCAGGGTCAACTCCTCAGCAATCCACTTGTCAGGAGCCATGATGCTGGGACAATGCAGACCCTCTTAATCATGGTCAGAGACCATAAGGCTTAAAGCCATACTTGGCCACATAGTACTGTAAATAACCCTAATTGATATTAAAGCACAAGAAGGAACCCCAGTGGATAGATCCTGCCTTGCAGATAAGCACATTGAAAGAGTAAATATTTCTGTGCTAGGATTGGTCATGGTTAGTGTTGTTGACCACAGACATTCATTCACAGAGCATTGGGGGAGGAGGAGATGAGTCAGGCAGGAACCCATCTGTTGATTAATTTGGAAACTTATACACACACTATAAATTGCCCAAAGCAATTATACTCAGAGCAAGTCAGAGTACAACCACACCAAAGAACTTGCTCTGATTCCAGCCAAGCCAGGGTTCTTTTGTTCAGTCCAAAATGACAGAGGGGTTATACAGGTGTGGTCCAGGGACCACCTGCATCAAACCTACTCCAGAGAATTTGTGGGAAACAATGGTGCAAAACCCTCTGGGGATGAGAACCAGACATAAGCATGTTCACAAACTTACCAAGGACTCAGATGTTCACAAACATTTGAGACTCACATAGCTGGACTTAAATTTCTACCTTGAAAGCTCACATGTTTTCCAATTTTATTCTCCAAACTAAAGTTGTGCTTTTTTAGGATAGAGAGAAAGAAGGATGTAGAAAGGAGGATGGTTTTCTTGAATCTTTCAGATGAAATCACTGGTGCTTGGACTGAATAAAGGGACTTATACATTATGAAGACTTGGGAGAGAAGGAGGTAGTGCTAAAGTTGGAGGAGAAGGTATTCCTCTTGGTGGCCTCTGATGAAACTGATCCAACTCACTGCTTAGACTTAGAGGTTGAAGAGACTTTTTATAGACAAGGGGATCAAGCAGTGAAATGCAGGGCCTGTCAACTGGAGGACGATACAAGTGATTCCTCTGGCTTTGTGTTGAGACACTGAAAAGCTGCACCCACCAGTAGGGGAAACAGAAGTAGGTACGCCTATGCAGGGACTATCGCTCACCTCAATCTTGTAAGTTTTTATTTTTATTTTAAGCTCATTCTGGCTTGTTAGGATGCTTATATATCTGGCAAAAGCAAACATAATTCCTCTCTAGAATTATAACCTCATCTTAGTCCTCTAGTTATTTCTACAAAAAAAATTATTTTGTCAATACAATGTGCAACACAAGATTAAACATAACCAGAGCCACTCAGAGACAAGACAACATGAAAACAAAAACAACACAGAGAAAAAACAAGCCCACCAGGGCTTCTTGAGATGTTAGAGCTAGGTACCATATAGACTTTAATTAACCATGCTATTTATATTCAAAGAGCTAAAAGACAAGCTTGATAATTTTGGTCAGAGAACTAACAGTATAGAAAGGAATCACATGTAAGTTTGGAGAATAACGGATACAATGACTGAAATTAAGAACTCAGTGATGGGTTTTTATAAAAGTAGATTAGATATAACTAAATAGAAAGTGGGTAAAATAGGTTAGAATATTGTACTTAAACCAGGGGTTGGGAACCTATGGCTCGTGAGCCAGATGTGGCTCTTTTGATGGCTGCATCTGGCTCGCAGACAAATCTTTAATAAAAAAAAATAATGTTAAAAATATAAAACATTCTCATGTATTACAATCCATTCATTTCCTACCCCTTATGTTCATGGTTGCGGGTGGCTGGAGCCAATCACAGCTGTCCTCCAGGACAACACAAAATTTTTATTGGATAATGCATAATGTACATGGGTCGTTGTATGGCTCTCACAGAATTACATTTTAAAATATGTGGTGTTCATGGCTCTCTCAGCCAAAAAGGTTCCCAACCCCTGACTTAAACAGTGATCTGTAGACCAGATGAGTTGACATAATCTGGGAGTGTTTTTTTAAAAAATAAATTTTTATTTTAAAATAATTTAAGATTTATAGAAGAATTGAAAAAGCCTGACCTGTGGTGGCGCAGTGGATAAAGCGTCGACCTGAAAATGCTGAGGTCGCTGGTTCAAAACCCTGGGCTTGCCTGGTCAAGGCACATATGGGAGTTGATGCTTCCAGCTCCTCCCCCCCTTCTCTCTCTCTGTCTCTCTCTCTCTCTCTCTCTGTCTCTCCCTCTCCTCTCTAAAATGAATAAAAATAAATAAATAAATTAATTAATTAAAAAAAAAAGAATTGAAAAAATAATATAGAGGGCTCTCTTATAACCCACAGTAAGTTTCCTCTATTTTTACATCTTACATTAATACGGTATATTTGTCACAATGAGCCAATATTGATACGTTATTATGAACTAGAGCCTATACTTTGTCCATACTTCCTTAGTTTTATTTAATATCCTCTTTATGTTTGGGAGCTTTTTAGAAATGCAGAATATTAGGCCCTACTACAAACCTAGTGAATTGGCATCTGTATTTTAATACAATCTTCAGGTTACTTTAAAAACAGGGAAATTTGAAGTGTTGGTTGGAAAAAAGAAAATGTTTCAGAATAAAGCATGAAGAGAAAAAGAAACAATATAAAATATAAACAAGAATGTAAGAGGCAGGGTGAGGCCAAGGGGACCTTACAGAAGTATACTGTATATCCCCATGTATAAGACACTCCCATGTATAAGATGTACCTTAATTTTGGGGTCCAAAATTTGGAATAAATGTATTACATAAGTTATTGAACTCAAGTTTTATTCATCATAAAATTAATACAACTTCTCATCACTGTCAAAACTCCATCCATTAGCTTATCCTCATCTGTGTCTGATGACAAATCACTGTCTTCATATATTGCCTCATCCTCAGTTCCATCTATGGCATTTGAAATGCCACAACCACTGTATAAGATGCACCATTTTTAGACCCCAAATTTTTGGAAAAGAGTGTGTCTTATACATGGAGAAATATGGTAATTTTGGTTTCTGAAGGAGATTACAGAGAGAATGAACCAGAAGCAATAGTTTAAGAGACTAGCCGAGAGCTTTCTGAAACTAATAAAAGATATTCTGGAAGCTTTAGTGAATCTAAGTAGGAATAAAAAGAAATCTACACCTAGGTACATCACAGGAAAACTGTTCAAAACCAAAGACAAAAACAACCAACCAACAAAAACAATTGTACGAGCAGCCCAAAGCAAATAAACAAGAAGAGGTTACCTGTAAAGAGGTAACTATTGGACTTACGGCTGACTTCTAAACAGAAACAGTGGGAACCAACAGATATTGGAATGACATATCCAGAGTGCTGAAAGAGATAACTGCTGATCTAGAATTCTAGACCCACAAAAAAATATATTTCAGAAATGGTGAGATGATAAAATTCAGTCAAGTAGAAAATAAATTTTTCCCTAGCCAGGTAGCTTAGTTGGTTAGAGCATTATCCGGTTGAGGGCACATAGAAAAATTAACCAACAAATGCATGAATAGTTTGTGGAGAAACAAATTGATCTCTCTCCCAAATCAATCAGTATTTTTTTTAAAAAGAAAATAAAAATTTCTCCAGCAAGCTTGCACTAAAAATAAATATTAAGAAATACCCTTTCAGGCCCTGGCCGGTTGGCTCAGTGGTAGAGCGTCGGCCTGGCATGCGGGTGACCCGGGTTCGATTCCCGGCCAGGGCACATAGGAGAAGCGCCCATTTGCTTCTCCACCCCCCCTCCTTCCTCTCTGTCTCTCTCTTCCCCTCCCGCAGCCAAGGCTCCATTGGAGCAAAGATGGCCCGGGCGCTGGGGATGGCTCCTTGGCCTCTGCCCCAGGCGCTAGAGTGGCTCTGGTCGCGGCAGAGCGACGCCCCAGAGGGGCAGAGCATCCCCCCCCTGGTGGGCAGAGCGTTGCCCCTGGTGGGCGTGCCGGGTGGATCCCGGTCGGGCGCATGCGGGAGTCTGTCTGACTGTCTCTCCCCGTTTCCAGCTTCAGAAAAATACAAAAAAAAAAAAAAAAAAAATACCCTTTCAGTTAGAAGAAAAATGATTCCAGATGGAACTTTGGAGATGCAGCAAGAAACAAAAAACAATGAAAATGGAAAACGTGTGGGTAAATCTAAATGACTTTTAACTGCCTAAGATAACAATAATGTATTGTGAGTTTAAAAGATACAAAAATTGGTCCTGGTCGGTTGGCTCAGAGGTAGAGCGTCGGCCCCAGTATGTAGATGTTTCAGGTTTGATTCCTGCTCAGAGCACACAGGAGAAGTGCCTATCTGCTTCTCCATTCCTCACCCTCTTGTTTCTCTCTCTCTCTCCCTCTTCCCCGTCTGCAGGCAAGGATAGGAGCGATCTGGCCCCAAGCGCTGAAGATGGCTCCATGGCCTCTGCCTAAGGCGCTAGAAAGAGTTCTGTTCCTGAGCAACAGAGTAATGCCTCAGATGGGCAAAGCATCACCCCCTAGTGGGCTTGCCGGGTGGATTTTGGTAGGGGCGCATGCAGGCGTCTATCTCTCAGCCTCCTCTCCTCTCACTGAATAAAAGAAAAAAATTAAAAGATAGAAAAATTAAAATACAAACAATAGCAGAGAGTTAAAGTATTAAATAAAACCACTGCATTGTCTAGAAAGAAACAAAAACAACATTGAATTCTGAAAAGTCAAAATATGTGCTATAATCTTTAGACTAAATATTAAAAGGACGATTAAAAATCACATAAAACCCTAAAGTTAATAGAGGAATAAATGTAAATATAAAAATAATGAGTCAAAAGACAGCAAAATGGGGGGAAAAGGGGAATATAGAACAGGCGAGGGAAGGAGGAAGCACTGAATATGATGATAAATTTAAATGAAAATGTCTGTTTTTATATTCGACTAATTGGCCTAGGGAATAGTCTGATTCCATTTTTAGGTGTTTGACTGTTGATAGTTCTTAAGGCTCACCCCTTCTATCCTGCCCTCAGCCCCTCATCTGGGAAAGCTGAGAACAAAACCTGGGTGCTCCCTCATTTGGCACCAGTTGGATTCAAACAACACAAACCCCTTCCCTCACGAGGGACTGACTCCTCATCCCAACCCAGTCTCCTTGCCAACACTTTTCCGGGCTCTCTCAAGCCATTCAAGGCCTGCATGGCAGTGTGACCTTTTTACCCAGCCTCAATTATGTAAGTCATAAACCTTTTTCTTTCTTTTTTTTTAAAATAAATTTTTATTAATGTTAATGGGATGACATTAATAAATCAGGGTACATATATTCAAAGAAAACATGCCTAGGTTATCTTGTCATTAAATTATGTTGCATACCCCTCGCCCAAAGTCAGATTGTCCTCCGTCACCCTCTATCTAGTTTTCTCTGTGCCCCTCCCCCTCCCCCTAACTCTCTCCCTCCCTCCCTCCTGCGTCCTCCCTCCCCCCACCCCTGGTAACCACCACACTCTTGTCCATGTCTCTTAGTCTCGTTTTTATGTTCCACCAATATATGGAAGCATGTAGTTCTTGTTTTTTTCTGATTTACTTATTTCACTCCGTATAATGTTATCAAGATCCCACCATTTTGCTGTAAATGATCTGATGTCATCATTTCTTATGGCTGAGTAGTATTCCATAGTGTATATGTGCCACATCTTCTTTATCCAGTCTTCTATTGAAGGGCTTTTTGGTTGTTTCCATGTCTTGGCCACTGTGAACAGTGCTGCAATGAACATGGGGCTACATGTGTCTTTACATATCAATGCATAAACCTTTTTCATATTCCCTAGGTGCGTATGAATTGTGTCATTAGTCTCAACACCAGAACGAAATTTGAGGTGGGGGTCTGTTCTGCTTCCTCATACTGGCTAAAACAGTTTACATGTTACAATGAAAAGACCAAGATCATGAGACCTGATTAAAAACTGCCAAGCCCAACTATATACCAAAATACTAATGCACAGACCAAGTTCCAATACGAAGGGAAACAGAAAGGCGTAGTCATTGTGGAAGACTGTTGCAGACCTATTTCAAGAACTGAAAGAACAAGCAGACAAAAAGCCAGCAGAAATACAGGAAATGTAAACAACACTATTAGCAAACTGACAGTGTGGACACATCTTCTACACTTCAAATGGCAAAAGACCCATTTGTTTCTCAAGTGTACACAGAATGTTTACAAGAATTGACCAGGCGGTAATACATGCTTTCCTCTTTGGTAAATTGTTGAGCTGCATATTTTTATTGTATTCACATGACGGTTTCCGTGCTATTTTTCCTGCAATACCTGGAGGTTCTCTGTCCAGGATTATTAAGACCTCCCCTGATGTCGGAGACTGAGGCTCTTTCTACCTCATTGTTTCACTATACACAGCTTCCATTTTAAAGGCCACCCCTGGTCCAAAATGACAGCCGACACTGCAACCATTGGAACTACGTTCCAAACACAGGAAGGAGAAGAGGAGGGACTTTACAACCTCCTTTTAAAAACACTGTCTAGAATTTGCAAGTACCATTGGCCAAAACTTACTTTTACATCTAGTCCCACAGAAGGCTGGGAATGGAGTCTCTAATTTGCTTGGCCATGTACCCAGCCAAAAAAAAAAATTTGAGGGTTTCACAGGGTTTCACTGCTGCACAGGGAAAAATAAGATGATATCCAGATATTGAAATAGAGAGAATGAAAAAGATTCACATTTGATCTTATTTAATGGGCCTTTTCTCTAGCCCCACACTATCACCGCCATAAAGAGAGAGAGAGAGAGAGAAGACAAACTTTGCTCCCTACTGTCCTCTCTGCCTGTATCCCTTTGGTGTGGTATGAGGTAGAAATGGATGGGCCAGAGACGAACAGGCAAGCAAGCAATTATTAAGTCTGTGGAGGTCTTGCTTTTCAAGTTCAAATGAGTGAACTGCATGGAAACTGAAGTTATTAATAAATATAGCCTCTATTTCATGTAGGATGTCCAAGTCTAAATTAAATGCAACTGTTGAAAGGCCAGATGTTATTCCCATTGCTACAGTTCCGTGTTTTCCTGGAAGTGATCTCACCCTGATGGTAATGATGTTGTCCAACTGTGCATACTATTTATATCTAAAACCCTGGCTTTCAGGTTTAAAATGCACCAAACTGTAAACAGCTATTGCTTTGAATGCTCATCCTGTCAGAGAATTCAGGCAGAAGCCTTGGGCTGTGGAGTGTTAACTTTGGTGGCTGTCAAGAAAGCAAGAACTCATGTAATTTGTAAACATGTGAATATATTGTTACAAGGCTCTAACGCATAGTTTGGACAACACTGCCACATTAGCCAATATGGAAAATCAAGGTCTCCACTGTCCCCTCCTATGAAGCAAAAAGGTAGCCGCGATTATTTCCTACAGATTAAAAAGTATATAATCCCAAGTTATGGCTCTGATTTTTGAGCAGAGCCATAAATAGAGTGCCAATCCTTAAAAGGAAAAAGAAAGAAAGAGAGAGAGAGAGGAAGAGTATTTTCTTTTTTTTTTTAAGTTTTTTAAAATTATTTATTCATTTTAGAGAGGAGAGAGAGTAGAGAGTATGAGAGAGAAAGGGGGGGAGGAGCAGGAAGCATCAACTCCCGTATGTGCCTTGAACCGGCGACCTCAGTGTTCCAGGTCGACGCTTTATCCACTGTGCCACCACAGGTCAGGCTATTTTCTTGTTTTTGTATGACTTTTACAGCTTTTTAAATTTTTTTTATTTTTTTATTTTTTATTTTTTATTCAGTTTTAGAGAGGAGAGAGAGAGAGGGAGAGAGACAGAGAGGGAGAGAGAGGAGAGATAGACAGAGAGAGAAGGGAGGGAGGAGCAGAAAGCATCAACTCCCATATGTGCCTTGACCAGGCGAGCCCAGGGTTTCGAACTGGCAACCTCAGCATTTCCAGGTCAATGCTTTATCCACTGCACCACCACAGGTCAGGCCTTGTATGACTTTTAAATGTCAGGGTAAAGACAGGCATTGTGAGGAAATAAACTTTGATAGCATTGATTTTTTTAAGGATAAATATACCACTTTGGTTTTACGCATTCATTTTACACACACATTATTTCTGTGATGGAGCAAAAATAATAGTTATTAAAACATCGATGGCTATATACACTTTCAAGAGTTCATTCACATTACAAATGTGAAATAGAACATTTAGATGGTTCTTACATCTCTATGAAGAAAACTAATGCCTAAGACCGAGTAAAACAATAGCTAAGATTCCTGGGGTGCTCCCTGTGGGCCAGGTTCTCTGCTAAGTGGCTTGTATGCTTTATCTCACTTATAAGAAAAGAGTTTCTGTTATTCTCCCCAGATTCAGCAGAGGAAAGTGAGGTGCAGGGAGGGTGTATCACTTGCCCCAGCTCATGTGGCTCCTGAGGCGTGGAGCCGGGAAGTAAACCCAGGTCGCTGGCTCCAGAGCCTGTCCTTGTGAGCTTGGATTGCACGGCCTGGGATTAAAGGAGAAAACAATGCGTTATGGGAGCTGAGCCCCAGCGCTTGACACTAATGAACTGCTAATAAAGGCAAAATGAAGGACGTTTACACAAACATAGGCTAATGCAAGCAGCAACTCACGTACCTTTCAAATCACTGAAAAGTGTCAGAGAGGACGGTTAAGGTGATGGAAGATAAGAGGAACCATGCGGCTGGTTAAGGGTCCCTTTTGGGTTCTGCCTACTCCTGGATTCTGGATTCCAGCCCTGCCTCAGTCCCTGAGGGACTGGTGGCTTTGGACCAATCACCAAAGTCTCTCTGGACTTGACTTTCTTCTATAAAACTAGAGGATTTGGCTAGAATGATTCCTAGGCTTTCTCCCTGTACTGAACTTCTACAACTTAAGTCATCTGCTAAGATTTTGCCTGTGAAAATCACCCCAGGGAGGTTGATACCTGCCTTCATTATGTAGAAAGAGGGGCCGTTAGGCCCCATGGAGAAGAGCAACGTGTACAGTAAGGATCAGCATTTCCCACAAAGGATGAACTCTGTTTTGATAGCAGCTGGCTGTGGTGGCAAAATTGCAAACTTCCAGTGTGGGCATGACTCAAAATCAGAGGACCAAGAAAGCCCTTGAAAATAGCTGATGGAATCGAATTATATATCTTTCATAATCCTGTGCCATTTCAGACCCAAATGAGTCAGTCAGGAAGGGAAATGCAGGCAGGCTGTTCTGGAGGGCAGTCTTTAAAGTCTGCTCAATAGTGCCCACTTGTGGAAGGTCGCAAAGTGGGAATGCGAATTTGCTGGCTGCAGGGGTTTGTTCCAAAGGCTTGATACTGCTTATGCCAAAAGCCCACTCACTCCTGCACCTCAAGGACAAGGAAAATGAGGGAGAAAAAGGAAGTGCGTTGTCCAAGGCAACCAGCTAATTAGAGGCAGAGCTGACCTGTTGGCTGCTATTTTGTTCCATGCAGAGAAGTTACTCTGTACAACAGAGCAATGGTTCTCCTTCATCATAACCTATTATTTAATATTTATTTGTTGCTCGATGCTGGTCACCATATTAAAAAAAAAAGTGAATATTTGCTCTATGTTTAATCCAAGAAAATATAAAATGTCAGGTAAGTCAGTTCCTTTCATTCTTTCATAATTTAATAATTGCAAATAAATGTTTAGGATCTCCACTCCCATGAATATTTTATTGGAATCAAATGGTTCACAGAAATAAAAAATATAGAGAGATGACATCAGAGTAATGGCGGAGTAGGAAGCGATACCGATAAATCTCTCCCAAAACTCAACAAGATCTTCAACCAGAAACAGAAAAACCTATACTTGGAGCCTCCAGATGCTTCGCAATACACCCGAAGGTATGGTCGAGTGAAAAATTGGCTAAATATATAACCAAACCCTGAAGGAAATAGGGAGTAAGAAATGCTCCGCCTTCCTCACTAACTTAAACAGGGCGGCTTTCTCTGGTAACTGTGAATATAGAAACTGAGGCAGGCAAAGGGGGTGAATACATCCAGGCCGCGGCACAAACAGCTGAACCAGGCTGTGGCACGGAGATCCTAGCAGAGGAAAAACTGATCCTGTGGCAAGCCGGGCAATACAAGCTAACACTCGCGCCAAACCCAAACAAAGAAAGACAAGCGGGGCAGCCATTTTACCCGTTCTCCTGGTTGGTGCACAGTTAGTGGGTGAGAGATTTCTTCCTAAGCCCTGGAAGTGGGTGTCCGTGTTACCCCACAGAGAGGCAGGGTCAGAAGCCTTTCTGTGGGCCGAAAGCAGAATCTCTGGGCAGCCCCAGCGCCCTGGGAAAGCTGTGCACGGGAGGGAGCAAGAACTAATTCCAACAGTGGAAATTTTCCGTGCTGGTGAGGGTTTCACTCAGAGGGAAACGCGGCCGGCCTCATATCCTGGCGTGCGCGCGCAGATAGGTAGTGAGCGATTCCTCCGAGTGCCTCGGCAGTGCGCACCCGTGTTATCGCACAGAGGGGCAGAGTCAGGGGCCTTTGTGTGGGCAAAAGCGGAATCTCGGGCCGCCCCAGCGCCTTGCAAAAGCCGCGCATGGGGACGGAGCGAGAGCCAATTCCAACGCTGCAACTTTTCCATGCGGTTGGGGGTTTCACTCAGAGCGTGAGACTGCTGACCGGATATCCTGGTCTGCGCGCACAGATAGTGAATGAGAGTTTCCTCCAAGCGCCCCAGAAGTGGGCGCCCGCCTGTGTTACCGGACAGAGTGGCAGAGCCAGAGGTCTTTGAGTGGGCGGAAAGCCCGCCTAATTATGCTAGCAGCTCTGACTGACTGAGCCTTACCCAGAGCCCTGTGCTGAGTGGGAATAGAGTGGGGAGTTGCCAGCTCTTTGAACCTCTTACTATCCAGGCAGAGGCAGCAGCAACCCCATAGCTGGATTATCAGGCTACTAATTGAGGAAGGAAAGACTAGGAGAAAGGCTCCAGGAACACGGACTCTCTCACTGTCGGAGCCTATAAATGCTAATGAGCCTCAACTGCCAACGAGACTAAAGCACAATACATGACATTGCCATAGAGACTTATCAACTGCAAACCTCTACCTGAGCGTGCCAAAGGGGCAGAACCTGGGGTACAGAGTCACCGACCAGGAAGAGGGAGAGAAAAGAAAAAGCAAGAAGATAACCTCTCAAAATCAAGAATAATCTGCAGGCTTTATAACCTATCCCATTTTATTATATTTGTTCATTTGTTTCTCTTATCTTCATTCTTGATAGTTTTTTTCCTCCTCCAATTTGGCCGATTAACTCTCTGCCGGTCTTACTCTCTCCTCTCCTTGAACTACACTACCCATAAGTGTTACATCTCCCATTATCTTTTTTTCTCCTCTTCCTTTCTCTCTATGAGGGTTGCACTCCAAAACCCTTAACTCTCTCTCTCTCCTTTCTTTTTTCTTCTTTTACTGGTTCCCTCTTTTTTTCTCTCTCTCTCTCTTTCTTTTCTCCCTCTATATTAGTTTCTTCCTTTCTCCTTTACATCTCCTCTCATTCAAACCTCAATAACAAACAAATTATCTTATCTGGGACTCAAACTTATGTTTGTGGCATTTTGGTGGGTTTTTACTTCACCTTTTTAACTCACTAGCAGTGCTCCCATCCCTGGCTCTCCATTTTATCTAGTTCTTGTTCCACTAAATACAATAGTATTTTTTAATTTGTCCCCCCATTTTTCTGTTTTCCTCTTATTCCTCTCATCATAACTCTTAGACAACCAACACCTAAAAGCAAATCATTTTATTCTTGACCCAAATTTTTTCCTTATTTGCTTTTTGTGGGTCCATACCCCCCCCCTTTTTTTTTTGCCCTTTTATTACTTTTCCCCAATTCAGGCCCTCCATCACAGGCATTGTTTGTTATAATTCACAGTTCACCACAAGATTTTCTCAAGAAAAAGGGGAGAGGAGAGGAAAAAAGGAGGGGGGGAATAATTTCCTTTTTTAAAAAATTATTATTTTATTTTTCTTTATTTCATTATTAATTTTTTTTTAAAAAAACAACTCTTTGATTTTTTATTAACTTTTTATTCTTTATTAAATCTCATTAATACTATCAACAAAACCACCCACAGATGCCATTAAGGAAGAGAAAATCGAATATCATGGATACAAAAGAAAGAGAGGTAACACAGCTAGATGAGGAAAAATCTATGGAGAAAAAATTTAATATATTGGAAACCTTGGAGCTAAATGACAGAGAATTCAAGATAGAAATCCTAAAAATCCTCCGAGATATACAAGAAAACACAGAAAGGCAATTTAGGGAGCTCAGAAAACAACTCAATGAACACAAAGAATATATGTCCAAAGAAATTGAAACTATAAAAACAAATCAAACAGAGATGAAAAACTCAATTCACGAGCTGAAAAACGAAGTAACAAGCTTAGCTAATAAACAGGTCAGATAGAAGAGAGGATTAGTGAAATAGAAGACAAGCAACTTGAGACAAAACAGAGAGAAGAAGAAAGAGACTCAAAAATTTAAAAAAATGAGATAGCCCTACAAAAATTATCTGACTCGATCAAAAAGAATAACATAAGAATAATAGGTATATCAGAGGGAGAAGAGAGAGAAAATGGAATGGAGAACATACTCAAACAAATAATAGATGAGAATTTCCCAAGCCTGTGGAAAGAACTAAAGCCTCAAATTCAAGAAGCAAATAGAACACTGAGTTTTCTTAACCCCAACAAACCTACTCCAAGACATATCATAATGAAATTGACACAAACCAACAGCAAAGAAAAAATTCTCAAGGCAGCCAGGGAAAAGAAGAATACAACATATAAAGGAAGGCCCATTAGATTATCATCAGATTTCTCAGCAGAAACTCTACAAGCTAGAAGAGAGTGGACCCCAATATTTAAAGTCCTGAAAGAGAGGAACTTTCAGCCACGAATACTATACGCATCAAAGCTATCCTTCAAATATGAAGGAGAAATAAAAATATTCACAAATACAGAAAAGATGAGGGAATTTATCATCAGAAAACCCCCACTCCAGAAATTACTAAAGGGGGTTCTCCAATCAGATACAAAGAACAACAAAAAAAAAAAAAAAACAGAGCCACAAGTAAAAGCTCCAAGAAGAACACAATAAAACCAAATTTAAACTGTGACAACAACAAAAAGAAAGAGGGGGAGAAGATGGAGATTAACAGTAGCAAAGGACGATGGAGTGCAAAAGTACTCACAAAATAGTTCGCTACAATGAACAGGGTAGGAACCCTTTTCATTACTCAAAGGTAACCACCATTGAAAAAACCACCACAGAAGCACATGAGATAAAAAAGATAGCAACAGAGGAAAGATGTATGGAATACAACCAAATAAAAACAAAAGATAGAAAAACGAAAGAGAAGGATCAAACAAGACACAAAACTAACAGAAAGCAAGATATAAAATGGCAATAGGGAACTCACAAGTATCAATAATTACACTAAATGTAAACGGATTAAACTCACCAATAAAAAGGCACAGAGTAGCAGAATGGATTAAAAAAGAAAATACAACTGTATCCTGCCTACAGGAAACTCATCTAAGTAACAAGGATAAAAACAAATTCAAAGTGAAAGGCTGGAAAACAATACTCCAAGCAAATAACATCCAAAAAAAAGCAGGTGTAGCAATACTCATATCGGATAATGCTGACTACAAGACAGGAAAAGTATTCAGAGATAAAAATGGCCATTTCATAATGGCTAAGGGGACACTGAATCAAGAAGACATAACAATTCTTAATATATATGCACCAAACCAAGGAGCACCAAAATATATAAGACAGCTACTTATTGATCTTAAAACAAAAAATGACAAAAATACAATCATACTTGGAGACCTCAATACACCACTGACGGCTCTAGATCGGTCATCCAAACAGAGAATCAACAAAGACATAGTGGCCTTAAACAAAACACTAGAGCACCTGAATATGATGGACATCTACAGGACATTTCATCCCAAAGTGACTGAGTATACATTTTTCTCCATTGTACATGGATCATTCTCAAGAATTGACCATATGTTGGGCCACAAAAACAACATCAGCAAATTCAGAAAAATTGAAGTTGTACCAAGCATATTTTCTGATCATAAAGCCTTGAAACTAGAATTCAACTGCAAAAAGGAGGAAAAAAATCCCACAAAAATGTGAAAACTAAACAACATACTTTAAAAAAATGAATGGGTCAAAGAAGGAATAAGTGCAGAGATCAAAAGATATATACAGACTAATGAAAATGACAATACGACATATCAGAATCTATGGGATGCAGCAAAAGCAGTGATAAGAGGGAAGTTCATATCACTTCAGGTATATATGAACAAACAAGAGAGAGCCCAAGTGAACCACTTAACTTCCCACCTTAAGGAACTAGAAAAAGAAGAACAAAGAAAACCCAAAACCCGACGAAGAAAGGAGATAATAAAAATCAGAGCAGAAATAAATGAATTAGAGAACAGAAAAACTATAGAAAAAATTAATAGAACAAGGAGCTGGTTCTTTGAAAAGATCAACAAAATTGACAAACCCTTGGCAAGACTTACCAAGGAAAAAAGAGAAAGAATTCATATAAACAAAATCCAAAATGAAAGAGGAGAAATCACCACGGACACCGTAGATATACAAAGAATTATTGTAGAATACTATGAAAAACTTTATGCCACTAAATTCAACAACCTAGAAGAAATGGATAAATTCCTAGAAAAATACAACCTTCCTAGACTGAGTCAAGAAGAAGCAGAAAGCCTAAACAGACCTATCAGTAGAGAAGAAATAGAAAAAAACATTAAAAACCTCCCCAAAAATAAAAGTCCAGGCCCTGACGGCTATACCAGCGAATTTTATCAAACATTCAAAGAAGACTTGGTTCCTATTCTACTCAAAGTCTTCCAAAAAATTGAAGAAGAAGCAATACTTCCAAACACATTTTATGAGGCCAACATAACCCTCATACCAAAACCAGGCAAGGATGGCACAAAAAAAGAAAACTACAGACCAATATTTCTAATGAATACAGATGCTAGAATACTAAACAAAATACTAGCAAATCGAATACAACAACATATTAAAAAAATAATACATCATGATCAAGTGGGATTCATCCCAGAATCTCAAGGATGGTTCAACATACGTAAAACGGTTAACGTAATACACCATATCAACAAAACAAAGAACAAAACCCACATGATCTTATCAATAGGCGCAGAAAAGGCTTTCGATAAAATACAACACAATTTTATGTTTAAGACTCTCAACAAAATGGGTATAGAAGGAAAATATCTCAACATGATAAAGGCCATATATGATAAACCATCAGCTACCATCATATTAAATGGCACTAAACTGAAGGCTTTCCCCCTTAAATCAGGAACAAGACAGGGTTGTCCACTCTCTCCATTCTTATTTAATTTGGTACTAGAGGTTCTCGCCACAGCAATCAGACAAGACAAAGAAATAAAAGGCATCCATATCGGAAAAGAAGAAGTAAAGGTATCACTTTTTGCAGATGATATGATCCTATACATCGAAAACCCCAAAGAATCCACAAAAAGACTACTAGAAACAATAAGCCAATACAGTAAGGTCGCAGGATACAAAATTAACATACAGAAGTCAATAGCCTTTTTATATGCCAACAATGAAACAATTGAGAACGAACTCAAAAGAATAATCCCCTTCACGATTGCAACAAAAAAAATAAAATACTTAGGAATAAACATAACAAAGAATGTAAAGGACTTATATAATGAAAACTATAAACCATTGTTAAGGGAAATTGAAAAAGATATAATGAGATGGAAGAATATACCTTGTTCTTGGCTAGGAAGAATAAATATAATCAAGATGGCTATATTACCCAAAGCAATATACAAATTTAATGCAATTCCCATCAAACTTCCAATGACGTTTTTTAAAGAAATAGAGCAAAAAATCATCAGACTTATGTGGAACTATAAAAAACCCCGAATAGCCAAAGCAATCCTAAAGAAAAAGAATGAAGCTGGGGCATTACAATACCTGACTTCAAACTATATTATAGGGCCACGACAATCAAAACAGCATGGTATTGGCAGAAAAATAGACACTCAGACCAATGGAACAGAATAGAAAGTCCAGAAATAAAACCACATATATATAGTCAAATAATTTTTGATAAAGGGGCCAACAACACACAATGGAGAAAAGAAAGCCTCTTCAATAAATGGTGCTGGGAAAACTGGAAAACCACATGCAAAAGAATGAAACTGGACTACAGTCTCTCCCCCTGTACAAAAATTAATTCAAAATGGATCAAAGATCTAAACATAAGACCTGAAACAATTAAGTACATAGAAGAAGACATAGGTACTCAACTCATGGACCTGGGTTTTAAAGAGCATTTTATGAATTTGACTCCACAGGCAAGAGAAGTGAAGGCAAAAATTAATGAATGGGACTACATCAGACTAAGAAGTTTTTGCTCAGCAAGAGAAACTGATAACAAAATAAACAGAAAGCCAACTAAATGGGAAATGATATTTTCAAACAACAGCTCAGATAAGGGCCTAATATCCAAAATATACAAAGAACTCATAAAACTCAACAACAAACAAACAAACAATCCCATAAAAAAATGGGAAGAGGATATGAACAGACACTTCTCCCAGAAAGAAATACAAATGGCCAACAGATATATGAAAAGATGCTCATCTTCTTTAGCTATTAGAGAAATGCAAATCAAAACAGCAATGAGATACCACCTCACACCTGTTCGATTAGCTATTATTAGCAAGACAGGTAATAGCAAATGTTGGAGAGGCTGTGGAGGAAAAGGAACCCTCATACACTGTTGGTGGGAATGTAAAGTAGTACAACCATTATGGAAGAAAGTATGGTGGTTCCTCAAAAAACTGAAAATAGAACTACCTTATGACCCAGCAATCCCTCTACTGGGTATATACCCCCAAAACTCAGAAACATTGATATGTAAAGACACATGCAGCCCCATGTTTATTGCAGCATTGTTCACAGTGGCCAGGACATGGAAACAACCAAAAAGCCCGTCAATAGATGACTGAATAAAGAAGATGTGGCACATATACACTATGGAATACTACTCAGCCATAAGAAATGATGACATTGGAACATTTACAGCAAAATGGTGGGATCTTGATAACATGATACGAAGCGAAATAAGTAAATCAGAAAAAACCAGGAACTGCATTATTCCATACATAGGTGGGACATAAAAGTGAAACTAAGAGACATTGATAAGAGTGTGGTGGTTACGGGGGGGAGGGGGGAATGGGAGAGGGAAAGGGGGAGGGGGAGGGGCACAAAGAAAACAAGATAGAAGGTGACAGAGGACAATCTGACTTTGGGTGATGGGTATGCAACATAATTGAACGACAAGATACCCTGGACTTGTTATCTTTGAATATATGTATCCTGATTTATTGATGTCACCCCATTAAAAAAATAAAATTATTTTAAAAAAATATATAGAAAATAAAAGTTATTAGACATATATTTGGAACTTCTCATGAGTGACCAGGACAGCATATTACAAATTCTCAAATATCAAAATTTGACAAAATCCACCAAATAGCTTCAAAATAACTGTATAGATTTATATCATTTACTCAATAATAAACCAGTAATTTTAAAATTCAGCATATGTGTGTGTGTGTGTTCAAATAGTGTTTAACCATATTAGGATAATAAAAGCAGCCTATGACTCAGTTCTTATCCCTGAATATGCTGCACATCTTCACAAGGAAATGGGGTGAACACAGGTAAGTTTACAGTTGTGAGTACACGAAACAGAGATTTTTCTTGTATTATTTATTTATTTATTTTTATTAAGAGAGAGCAGGGGAGGCAAAGAAACAGACTCCTGCTTGTACCCTGACTGGGATTCACCCAGCAAGGCCCCTATGGGGTGATGCTCTGCCCATCTGGGCCACTGCTCTGTTGCTTGGCAATTGAGCTATTTTTAGTGCCTGAAGCAGAGGTCATACTCAGCACACTGGGCCATACTGCTTGAATCAATTGAGCTATGGCTGTGGGGGGTTGGGAGGAGAGCAAGAGTAAGAAAGAGAGAGAGAGAGAGAGATGGGGGAAGGGTGGAGAAGCAAATGGGTGCTTCTCTTGTGTGTCCTGACCAGGAATTGAATCTGGGACCTCTGCACTCCAGGCCAATACTCTACCACTGAGCCAACCTGCTAGGGCCCAAGAGAAGGACCCATTTGCTTCTCCACCCTTCTCCCTCTCCTTCGTCTTCTTCTCTCTCTTCCCCTACCGCAGCCAAGGCTCCATTGGAGCAAAGTTGGCTTGGGCACTGAGGATGGCTCCATGGACTCCGCCTCAGGTGCTAGAATGGCTCCGGTTGCAGCAGAGCAATGCCCCCTGGTGGGCATGCCAAGTGGATCCCGGTCAGCCACATGTGGGAGTCTGCCTCCCCACTTCTAACTTCGGAAAACTACACAAACAAACAAACAACAATATATCTATAAGCCTACTTTTCCCTACCTCTATACAATGGATAGGGTATGACTATAATTCTGAAATAATTTAAGCCCCAGAAAAATTGAGGAAATTTCGAGAAGGGGTGCTGAGAAATCTACAAACAGCTAGGAGAATTTCATGGAACAGGTAGGACTTGACTTGAACCTTAAGAATGTGGGGGCATTTGGGTAGATGAAAAGGAGGACAAGGGTGTTCAGAGAAGGCGCCCCCCCCCCCCGCCAGGATGCGTGGTGGTGGGTGGAGAGCAGCTCCATGGAGAGAAAATGTATTCAGAGTGGTCCTACCACAGCTCATCGCGTTATGCCTAGTTTCTCAAACTACTCCCATGTTCCCGATTGACTTCTTCGTTGCCTCTCTGTGGAGTTTAGAAACTCAAGGTCAGCCCTTCCAATCAAGCTTGTCAACTCTGGGCTTTAGCTGTCTTGCTTGTCACGTCCTCTGCTCCCACTCCTGGGCAGCCAGAGCTGCTGGAGAACCACAGAGTCTGGCCTCCTGGGCCCCAGCGGCTCAGCGATCCTCTTCTTCATTCCCCAGTTCTCAGTCACAGTGGCCAGCCCAAACCATGCTGAATGTCAACCTCATGGTCATTTCCTCACCACCTTCATATTTTCTATTGAAAATTGAGGCTCTTCTACAAGAGCCCCCCCCCCAGTATGCCTTGTCCCCAATTAAGAATCTTTATTGTCACTTATTCTCCATCCATGTTCAAACCAACTCCTCACCTTCATATATCACCTCCTTAGACAAGAGTCTGTAACTATGTCCCTTGACTCTATTTCAGTCCCTCATAAAAAAGAGCAAAACCTTTGCTTTGAGGGATCTATGCTTTAGGTGAATGTGAGACATACAAGGGAAAATCTCTATCCTACATATTCAGACCCGGAGCTCTCCCATGGTTCCAAGAGACAGAGAAGTAGTGATCATCCAAGAGAGATGGGTGTAGAAGAGAGTTTCACAGGAATCAAGGTCAGACAGTCATCAGATACCTTGTCTCAACTCCAGTTTGGGCACACACAAGGAGCAGGAACAAGTGAGGTAGTAAACACAAATAGAAAAAGGCACTTTGTGGTGGACTAGTGGTGGCGCAGTGGATAGGGCACTGACCTGAAATGCTGAGGTCGCTGGTTTGAAACCTGAAGTCACTGGCTTGAATGCGGGTTGCAGGCTTGAGCATGGGATTGTTGACAAGATCTGAAGATCTCCATTTGAGCAACGAGTTAACGCTTCTCTCTCTCTCTCTCTCTCTCTCTCTCTCTCTCTCTCAAAGGTGCTTTGTTCTCTTTAAAAGAAACACACCAAGGAATTAAGCTCCCTAAATTGTTAAATGGTGGATTTATAAGTAGCCCTTCTATAACTTTGGCAAAGAAACATTTTCAATGTTTTTCTTTTCTCTTCTTTTCTTTAACAACAAAGTTTTGGGAAGAAAGGGACTGTAACTTTGGATAATGAAAAAATGTTTCAAAATATTTGATAGTAATCAACAAAACAAAGTTGTTTAGTAGGTGATTTTTGTTTCAAAGATGATGAGCCAGAAATGCCTCTTTCAACTAACATTGCTCTTAAACAGTAAGTTGGAACAACCTGTTATTTGCTATTGAAAATGTGGAGGCCTCTGGCTCCCTTGAATGCACAGTCCCTTGTGCGGTTCTCCATTTGCCTAGCATACCAGCCTTCGCTCTTCTCTGATGGCCCTCCTGCCTCTGTACGGTTTGGTGGTAACATAGAAAGACGTGTAGAGTGCTCCCCAAATGGAAACCATGCTAATGAAACATGGGAATTAAGGATGTTTCCCTTACTCAATCATTTTCAATGTCTTATTTCTCCTCTAACTCCTCATTAAAAGTTTAAAATTGGTCAGACCATAAGGAAGTTTCCAATGAGATTGTAGCTAGGTATATAAAGCTTCCATAAGTTAAACTAACAAAATACAATTTCCTGAAATCCCGTGAAGGCTCCCATAGCCACAAACTTCACAACGTGCCAAGGTTCCATTCTGTTCTAATTCCGTTCTCAAAGCCAACACATAGGTTAAATTCTTCTTCCTGCAGCAAAGGTGCTAGGACAGCATGATAGTTTCTGTGTGTCAACCTGGCTAGGCCATGGTGCCCAAATATTTGGTCAAACACCAGTTAAATATCCCTGTGAAGGTATACATAGACCAGATTACCCTCCGTAATGAGGATGAGACTCACTCAATCAGTTAAAGGTCTTAACAGAGAAAAGATGGAGGCCCCCATAGAAAAAGGAAGTTTGCCTGTAGACTGCCTGCCTTTGGACTCCAAGCTCCAATGCCAGCTCTTCCCTGATCCCCATTCTGCCCACTTGCCCTGCAGACTTTGGACTCGCCAGCCTCTGCATTTGCATAGCAAATTCCTTAAAATAATTCATTCTCACTCATTCCCATTCAGCCTTGCACACAGTCTATGCACATCCTATAGAGGGCTATTCGTATATATGGTCTCTATATAGACTATATAATTATTTTGAGCATGTGCACCCACATACCCCCCCCCCACACACACACACTACTGGTTCTGTTTTTCTGGAGAACCTTGGCTGGTACAGATGGGTACTCTTCTGTTAACTGTAGAGAGAAAACACATCCAGCAGAAAGAAATAATCTGAATTTGGAATCACAAAAGATGCTTCCAGGCTAGGACTACTACCTTTTCCCTGAAAACTTCTGTTTACCCTGTTGTCTGGGCAAAGCACAGTTTAGGTAAGGTGATCTATTCTAAAGGTCACATTCTCTGTCTTTTATGTCCAACATGTCCAACCAAGTTTCAATGTAGCAATCACAGAAAAAAAAAATTTTTTTTAAACAAACTTCGGAAACACATAAAAACACAAATGTATCTAGTCCTGCAAGAATGTATTTAAATATCCCATAATGACTTCCCTATCCTCTCTCAGAACATCCAACACAAATATTCCTGGAGCAGTTCCAGATCTCCCCAGAGTCAAATGAAATATAAAAATTCCATCTTTATTGTTGGAAACAAGCAAACAGTGGGTTTGGGCTTGATTTACAAGGCGCTCGGAAATGCTTCATGGACTCGGCCAGCCAGCACTCCTCCACCGTCTCACTCCTCCTGGGCCCACACTCACCCTCATCCTCAGTCCAGGGCCGACCCTCCCAGGTTCCAGTTCTTGCTGCCCTGCTGGCCTCCCTCCTCATCTTCATATTCTCACAGCGCTCAGTGAAGTGCCTTGCACACTGAATGGGTAAGATCTCCCGTACTGAACAGTGAAGTAGGGCTGTAACTTCGAAAGTCATTCCTGTTGACAGTTTCTCTTTTCAGGTGCTACCAGTACCTAGAGAGGCATTTTAACCTCTGCACAGGAAGCATCATTTCTTCCATGACTATAGTTCAATTACTCAGTTTAAGATGTTCAGCTGGTCTGACTCAAGCAGAACAATGGTGCCAAGAATGTGTGTGTTGTAACCTCTGGCAATGCTCTGACCATGTCTGTGGGTGGCGCAATTGCAGGGTTCAAAGCTCAGTGGGCCAATCACATCTGTTTACCATGGTTCCAGGTCATCTGTTTCCCTAGGTGGCCCTGCACTGTTTGCTTTGTGTTGGTCAAAGTATTACCAGATGGTGAAACTGGGTGAGGAAATGTGCCCACTGTGGGTGTGTGTTTGGTAGAGTGAGGGTTGTCTGTTGACTGGGGCTTACTACATTCTGGAATCTTAAAACAAATGGTCATTTCCCATACAAAATTCTCAGGCAGGATTTTAAAACCAAGAGACTCTCATTTGGAAACATGACTTTAAGGCCTTGGCTGGTTGGCTCAGTGGTAGAGCATTGGCCAGGCACATGGATGTCCCAGGTTTGATTCCCAACCAGGGCACACAGGAGAAGCACCCATCTGCTTCCCCATCTCTCTGCCTCTTGCTTCTCTCTCTTTCTTCTCCTCTCCTCTTGCAGCCATGGCTCAATTGGAGCAAGTTGGTCCCAGGCACTAAGGATGGCTTCATGGCTTCCACTTCAGGTGCTAAAAAAAATGGCTCCAGTTGCAATGGGGCAAGGGCCCCAGATGGGCAGAGCATAACCCCCTAGTGTGCTTGCTGGGTGGATCCCGGTTGGGGCACATGCATGAGTCTGTCTCTGCCTCCCCTCCTCTCACTAAAATTAAAAAAGAAAAAAAGAATGATTTTAAGTAAAGAGTAGGTGGAGTGTTCCTTGGTCGTATATGTGTGCCTGATGGAATAAAGAAAACTTTATTGAAAAAGTTTGTGTCTTAATTTAAATCTCATAAGCTACTGTGATCTTATTTTATTTTGTGTAGATAATCACCAGTGTCCTGTAGCTACAAAAGTATGCCAGAGACAGAGACTTAATCAGTTCCCAAGAGTTCTTGAGAGCAACCTTAGATGAAATGTTAGTGGTTGGAAACTGAAAGTAGGAACTGTGATTTAATAAGTTGTGAGAGATAGGTACCTTAGTTTTGATCCTCTGCCATTAGCACACAGTAGATAGACACAGGATGTTTACATTCTACAAAGGTACAGCACCTCCTATGGGTTCATGGAAACAATGGCTAAGCACAGCTATACAGCATCATGTAAAGACTGTCAACCTAAAATTCTATACCTGGAAATACTATCCTTGAAAAATCAAGGAGATATTGATGTTCCCAGATAAACAAAAACAAAAGATGTTTGTTGCCAGCACATCTCTCCTCAGGAAATGCTAAGGAAGTCCTTCAGGCTGAAATGAAAGAACAGACAGTAACTTAAATCCACATAAAAAAAAAATGAAGAGTACTGGTAAAGGTAACTACTGTCCATAGGTAAATAAAGCAATAATTATAAATCTCTCTGTTGATGAGCACACAGCTTATAAAGGTATAATTTGTATAACAAAGCACAAAGAAAAAGAAAAGAACGGAGCTATGTATGAGCAGAGTTTTTGTATACTATTGTAATTATGTTGAAATTGATTTGAATTAGACTGTTATAAGTTAAGTTATAATCACCAAGGCAAGCATTAAGAAACTACAGGCAGGCCCTGGCCGGTTGGCTCAGCCGTAGAGTGTCAGACTGGCGTGTGGAAGTCCCGGGTTCGATTCCTGGCCAGGGCATACAGGAGAAGCGCCCACCTGCTTCTCCACCCCTCCCCTTCTCCTTCCTCTCTGTCTCTCTCTTCCCCTCCCGCAGCCGAGGCTCCATTGGAGCAAAGATGGCCCGGTGCTGAGGACGGCTCCTTGGCTGCTGCCCCAGGTGCTAGAGTGGCTCTGGTCGCGACAGAGCGACGCCCCAGATGGGCAGAGCATCTCCCCCTTGTGGGCATGCCGGGTGAATCCCGGTCGGGCGCATGCAGGAGTCTGTCTGACTGCCTCCCCGTTTCCAGCTTCGGAAAAGTACAAAAAAAAAAAAAAGAAACTACAGGCAGTCCGTGGGTGGTTACAAATGAGATGGGTTCTGTAAGTTTGAAAATGTTTAAATTTATATGCACAGAAAGGTAAAAATAAGTACTATGTTGCCTGGCCTGTGGTGATGCAGTAGACAGATTGTTGACCTGGCATGCTGAGGTCACTGGTTCAAACCCCTGGGCTTGCCTAATCAAGGCACATATAATAAACAACTAATGAGTAACTCCTCTCTTAGTAAAATTAGTTAATAAAATCTTGAAAATAAATAAATAAATATTATGTTAAGACAAACATCTGTCTAAGTTGCATTTACTAGGCACATGTACCTGTTTCAACTTACATATAAATTCAACTTAAGAACAAACCTGCAGAACTTATCTCGTTTGTATCCAGGAAACTAAAAGTACACTAGAAAATGAACACATTTGAACAATTTACTGAACAAAAGGAAGGGAGAAGTAGAGGAATAGAAGAATAAAAAGAACCTATTTGCAGATGACACAACCTTGTCTAGAAAAAGGTTTTAAGAAATCAATAAAAATATAAAAACTATAAAAGCTAATACTTTCCATTTCTGACAATGAAATTAAGAAACAATTCCATTTATAATAGCACCAAAAAGAATAAAATACTTAGTAATACATTTAATACATAAAGTATAAGATTTGTACCCTGAAAACTATAAAACTTAATGAAAGAAATTAAAGAGGACCTAAATAAATGGAAAGACATCCCATGTTCAAGAACTGGAAGACTCAATATTGTTAAGATAATAATACTCTCCAAATTGATTTATAGATCCAACTCAATCTCTATAAAAATTTCAGCTGCATTTCAGCTTTTTCTAGAAAATGACAAGCTTATTTTATTTTTAAGGTTTTGATTTAAAATTTTTAAAAATTTATTTATTGATTTTTTGAGAGACAGAAAGAAACATCGATTTGTTTCACTCATCTATGCATTCATTGGTTGACTCCCATATGTGTCTGACCAGGGATCGAATCCACAACCTTAGTGTATGGGAATGACACACCAACCAACTGACCTACTGGGCAAGGGTGACAAGCTGATTTTAAAATTCATATGGAAATACAAGGGATCCAGAATAACCAAAACAATTTTGAAAAAATAAAAAGTTGGAAGACAACACTTCCTGATTTCAAAATTTACTATATGGTTACAGTAATCAAGTCTGTATGCTACTGACATAGAATAGACATACCAATGAAATACAGTTGAGAGTCCAAAATCGAAAGATTGGCCAATTTAATTCCAACAAGGGTGCCAAGAAAACTAAATAGAAAAAACAATGGTCTTTAACAAAGAAAACTAGGTATCTACATACCAAAAAAAAAAAAAAAAAAAAGATTTGGAACCTCTCCTTCACAACATATACAAAAATTAACTTAAAGTAAATCAAATACCTAAATGTAAGAGATAAAATAATAACTCTTAAACTAAGACATGATTTAAATCTTTATGACCTTGGATTAGACAATGGTTTCTTAGCTTGACACCAAAGCACAAGCACAAGCACCAAAGGAAAAATATAGCTATACTGTATTAAACTTCATTAAAATCAAAAACTTTTGTGCTTCAAAGGACACTATCAAGAAAATGAAAATACAACCCACAGAAGGGAACAAAATACTGAAAATCATTTATCTCACAAAGATCTAGTATCCAGAATATATAAAGAACTTTTACAACTCAACAATAAAAAGGTAAATAATCCATTTAAAACTAGGCAAAGGGGCCTGACCAGGTGGTGGCACAGTGGATGGAGTGTTGAACTGGGATGCCGAGGACCCAGGTTCGAGACCCTGAGGTCACCAGCTTGAGCTCAGGCTCATCTGGTTTGAGCAATAGCTCACCAGCTTGGACCCAGGGTCAGTGGCTCAAGCAAGGGGTTACTCAGTCTGCTGAAGGCCCATGGTCAAGGCACATATGAGAAGGCAATTAATGAACAACTAAGGTGTCGCAATGTGCAACGAAAAACTAATGATTGATGCTTATCATCTCTTCGTTCCTGTCTGTCTATCCCTATTTATCCCTCTCTCTTACTCTCTCTCTATCTCTGTAAAAAAAAAAAAAAAAAACTGAGCAAAGGATTTAAATAGACATTTCTCCAAAGCAGATATACAAACGGGCAATAAGCACAAGAAAAGATGTTGAGAGAAATTAAAATCAAAACCACAATGAGTACCACGTTATAGCCACTAGGATAGCTATAATTAAAAAGATAATAACAAGTGTTGGTGAGAATGTGAGAATGTGGAGAAGTCAGAACTCATATAATGCTGGTGGGAATGTAAACTGATGCAGCCACTTTAGAAAACAATTTAACAGTTCCTCAAAAAGTTAAACACAAAGTTACCATATGACCCAGCAATTCTACTCCTAGGTATATACCAAAAAGAACTGAAAATATATGTCTTTACAAAAACTTGTACACAAATGTTAACAGCCTAAAGTAGAGATAATCCAACTGTCCATCTACTGATGAATGGATAAACAAAGAGTAGTATATTCATTCAATGAAATACCATCCAGGCATGAAAAGGAATAAAGTACTCATATATGTTACCATATGGGTGAACCTTAAAAATATTATGGTAAGTGAAAGAAGCCAGATACAAAAGGCCACTATTGTATGATTTCATCTATATGAAATGTTCAGAATAAGCAAATCCCTAGAGCAGTGTTTCCCAACCTTTTTTGTGCCAATCCCCACCTTAACCTTTCTAAAATTTTTATGTCCCCCCCTATATAACATACATAATTTTTAACATTAAAAATTGATTTGTTCACTTAATAAACATAAATGATATGTTCTAGGAAGAAATCACTATAAAATTGTTAACAAAACACAGTAAGTAAAATTTCAAAACATATAATGAAAAACAGAAATTTAAATTCCAAATAATTTTAATACAGATTTTTCTATATTAATTTATTATTTTAATTTAGTGTGATCCTTGCGCTTGATGCTTGCTGCACAGAGATTTTATATTAGGTTCCAATTTGGTTAGCTTTAGTCTCAAGTCTCCATGTTGTGTTATATCCAGCCGATTTCTTTTTTTTTTTACCAGTAAATCATTTACAGCACTAAATCCACATTCAGCTAAAAATGAAGATGGAAACGGTAGCAATAGTTTTCTTGCACATTTGGTTGAATTTGGGTATTTGATTTCTGTTTCCTCACAAAGCCATGCCATCGCTCCTTTGATATTAAATAAAGCTTTAACTGACTCATCATTTTGCAATTCTGCGAGTTCTTTTTGATACTGCATATTTGATATATCAGATAAATCCACTAACATTGGCTGCATCATCAATGTTGGGAAATCAATTTGTTTTAAATCAGAAAATCTTTCTTTTAAATCAGCCGATAGAATATTCAAATGATTGACAATAACAAGTAAAGCGGTATCAGTTACTTCACATTTTTGGAGCCAATGAAACTGTTTAAAGTTTTTGTTGTTAATATATTTCTGACATGCCTGACCAGGTGGTGGCGCAGTGGATAGAGCATTGGACTGGGATGCGGAAGGACCCAGGTTCGAGACCCCGAGGTTGCCAGCTTGAGCGCGGGCTCATCTGGCTTGAGCAAAGAGCTCACCAGCTTGGACCCAAGGTCGCTGGCTCCAGCAAGGGGTTACTCAATCTGTTGAAGGCCCACGGTCAAGGTACATGTGAGAAAGCAATCAATGAACAACTAAGAAGTCGCAACACGCAACGAGAAACTGATGATTGATGCTTCTCATCTCTCTCCGTTCCTGTCTGTCTGTCCCTGTCTATCTCTGCCTCTGTAAAAAAAAAAAAATATATATATATATATATATATGTTTCTGACATAACTCAATATTGGTAATGAAACCAAATATCTTTGCTTTTGCATCAACAAGAGTTTTATTTGTTCCTTGAAGTTGCTTATTTAATATATTTAGTTTTTCAAAGATATCGGCTAAATAACTCACAAATGCTTTACCATCTATTGTTAACAGATACTTCATTTCAGGTTTGTCGCTTAAAAAATCACTAAGAGTATCAAACAGTTCCATAAATCTTTTCAAACAGTTTCCTTTAGATAGCCATCTTACTTCAGTATGAAGTAAAAGTCGCACATGGTCTTCATTTTGTTCTTCACAAAATAGCTTGAAAAGACGCTAACATTTGACACTAGCTTTAATAGCATTAACACACTTTATTACTGTATGTAATACCTCATTCAGAACAGGAGAGATGTTTTTAGCTACCAAGTTTTCTCTATGAATAACAATGCACAAGAATCATTTCTGGATTCACATCTTTCATCAATTTTAAGCAGCCATTTTTCTTACCCATCATATTGGGAGCACCATCTGCAGCACAAGATGTTATATTTTTCATTGGTATATCATTGACATCTAAGTAGTTTTTTTAGCTTATTATATATATCTTTGGAGGTAGTGGTGCTTTCTAATCTTTTACAGAACAACATTTCTTCAGCAAAATGTCTTTATCAATATATCTTATGTAAGTTATCAATACTGCCTCACTGTCTCTCAAAGCTGATTCATCCATTTGCAAGGAGAATTTTCTTGTTTTCAGCTTTTCAATAAGTTGTTTTTCAATATCCTCACTCATTTCGTCTATTCTTCTGCTAACAGTATTGTCACTGAGTGGCATAGCTTTTACATCTTTGTCATCTTTTTCAAGAACCGTTTTAAGAAATGCTGATATTGATGGTTTTATTAAATTCTCTCCTATAGTGTGATTTTCTCCAGTTTTAGCGATGAATAAAGAAATTTGATAACTAGCCTCAAGAACACGATTATTAGTTGAAGTATGAGCAGTTAATAGAGACTTTAATGTTCTTTTTTCAAAATTTTTCTTTAAAGTTTTAAAGTAACTCAAATCTGAATTAATATGAGCACTATGTTTTGCCTTCAAATGCGCCTCAAGATGACCTCGTTTCATTGATTCGTTGGTCAAGCATTGCTGGCATAAAAAACAAAAAGGAATCCGCTCATCGTGAACAGTGGGTATGAACCCAAATTTTAAATATTCCTGAGAATATTGATGAGTTTTTTTCTTGCTTGCACCACTCATTTTACTATGGGCTATAAGAAATAAAAATAAGATCAATTAAAAAGTAATATTAAAATATGTGTTAAAATATATTCAATGTGACATAGAGTAAACGTATACTAAAAATTCATATTTATTTAAATGTATATAACACATTTACTACACTACCACCGCAAATCAAAAGGTATCTATATTTTTTCCACTTGACAAAATTTTCTGGAAAGTTATGCTTCTAAAATTAAAATTGTCGTGCATGCACTATGATAGCCCCAATAATATTTATAAAATATTAGTGCTTTCTAGCCCCGATGCAAGAAGTACTTAATAAAGAGTTTAATATTGATAAAAATAAAATCAAATACTTACCAATTATATCTATACAATATATATATGTATATTTATTAAATCAATGAGCTTTTACAACAGTTTTGACTGACACTTATTTCAAATTAACACCAACTGAATGATGTGAAACACTACAGAAGTTGCGATGGGCCAATTAGGTGAGAACAACTGCGTTGTTTAGCGAGTTTTTAAAACGTCAGGGGTTCCCCGCGGCAGACGGCACGCTCTGTGGTGAACCCAGGATGAAGTTTACTTGACGACACCAATCACCCAGTGATATTTTGGTCCTGTCAAACGAAATTATACTTAATAATTATTTACTGCAATTATTTAAGAATTGCATTTTTTGTTAAATTTGGCACCGATATCTAGCATTGCATTTAAATGGCCCGGGGCGAAAGAGTTAAAGTCGTGTTGAGTCCATTTTCAAATTGCCCCCCCTAACTATCGAATTGCCTCCCTGTGGGGCATGAGCCCCACGTTGGGAAACACCACCCTAGATAGAAAAAGCGGATTAATAGTTGCCAGCGGCCAGGGAAAGTAGGAAATGGTGAGTGACTGTCAATGTGTATGGTTTTTATCTCAGGGTGATGAAAATGTTCTGGAATTAAATAGTGGTAATAACTGCATTATTTTTTTAAATTTTTATTTATTTATTTTGTGACAGAGAGAGTCAGAAAGAGGGACAGGCAGGAAGGGAGAGAGATGAGAAGCATCAATTCTTTGTTGCGGCACCTTAGTTGTTCATTGATTGCTTTCTCATATGTGCCTTGACCAGGGGGCTACAGCAGAGTGAGTAACCCCTTGCTCGAGCCAGCAACCTTGGGCTCAAGCTGGTTAGCCTTGCTCAAACCAGATGAACCCGCACTCAAGCTGGCAACCTTGGGGTCTTGAACCTGGGTCCTCCGTATCCCAGTCCGATGCTCTATCCACTGTGCCACCACCTGGTCAGGCCTGATTGCATTATTTTTAATATACTAAAACCCACTGAATCATATACTTAACCCTTTCAGTAGTGAGTTTTTTTCATGCTTGCTGACCTCCAGGAGTGAGGTTTTTTTTCAAAAAATGAAATTAATTCCAGTTACAGTTTTATTAACTTAAAATCAGGTTTGTTTGATAACCAATTTATGGAAACAAGAAGAACACACATTTGTCATTTTTTAATGTTGCCTTACACATTTTTAAAATAAATCAATTGTACCCTGGGTCAGGAGATGCGAGGACGTACATGAACGTTCGTACTACTCTTCAAAGGATTAAAAGGGTGAATTTTATGGTATGTGAATTAAATATTAATTTAAAAAGGATTATGTTAGCAGGGGTAAAGCACACATTTAATATATGTAATGGTTATTTCTCTTCATTCATTTCCAAGTCCTAAAGAAACACTGACACCTTGTCACCATGAGACTGTAGCTTTTTATGTCACCTGGCCTACCTCTAGGTCAGCATGGCCAACATACGGCCTGCGGTCCAGATCTGGCCTGCGTAATAAGTTTATGTGGTCCGCGATTAAATTTTTAATATTCTCTGCTACTTTAAAATCTCAGCTACTCAGAAGCAGAAATGTCTTTGATTATTGGAAATTGAGATATCTAAGAAGATAGTGATACGCAGAAAAAAATTCCGTGTGTGACTAATCTAGGGTTAACTTCCAATAATTGGTTAAATGGATTCATGACACTTATTTTTTTTTTAATTCCATTATAAAGATTTACAACTTTTGTACTTGTCTGTACTCGATATGAACTGTTTGACGTTTAGCAGCAGTGATGTGAAACCCACATTCTTTTAGGTGGAGTTTGCCAGTGCGCACCCAAGGTCAAACAACTCGTTATTTTTGTGGTCAAGTGTGCTGAATCAAGTGGCATTATAGCATAGACAGAAGCTGCAGTTGATAACTGAAAACATGACCAGGCTGTTTGTAAAACAAAATAATTGTTTTATTTGCGATATAACCCCTTCAAGCTCATTCTATTAATTAAATATTGTTTCGATTGATTGTGATACAGTTTGGATATTTATACGGTATGTAATTATATTTTTATTAAAATAATATTGTATATTAAAATTTTTTCACTCACATTTATTCATAAACAAATTACATAATAAAATTTTGTTTACTTAAATGAATCATTTTTGTATTTAACATTTTTAAATTTTAATATTTCGTCTGGCCTTTGAAAAAAGTTTTCTTTCTAATCTGGCCTGGGGGCAAAAACTGTTGGCCACGCCTGGGCTAGATTCTCCCTGTTGAAAACAAGAGCCTATGGAGCCAGACAGGAAGTCAACGAGCCACAGGTTCATCTGGTGTTTCCAGAGAGGGAACTACCTTCCAGTCTATTTATTATGGGAAAGGAAGAGAGGTCAGGTTGGATCAAACAGTTGGTTGGAAATGCCTTTAAAATTCTTCATCTCTTTTTGCTTCCATTACACATACATACTTTTCCAAGGGCTCTAATAACAAGAAGGATCGTCAACTCCCATTAGAAAGAAATCATGTCCACTGAAAATCATTTTTTCTTTTCTTCTTCTTTTGTTTCCTTCTTTCTTAGCTGTCATCTATCATTCATCCATCCATCCATCCATCCATCCACCCACCCATCCATCTATTTCTGTTTATTTATTTGGCTTTTAGTAACTTGACAAACTTGAATCATTCTCCCTGATTCTGAGTCTAGGACACTATAAAAACAAAGGGCCAGACTCTGGATTAAGGTAAATTTACCTCAATCAAGTATGAAAAGTAGCTTTTCATTCAAATGTTATCTTCAGTATTCACCATTGGTAAGGATGCTGCAAGGAGCAAGATCCTGAGGACGCGTCTGAGTGTGGTGTGGCAGAACAGCATGCTCGATGAGCAACGTCTCTCTGGGACACAGGCAGGAAAGTACGGTACATGTGCTTGCACATTTGCTATCCTGACTTAGATAATGCTTCCTGAAGGACCTCAAGCCAGAAAACCTCCGGCCTACACCCCTCTAACCTTAAAAGGTTGCATTAGACATGCATGATACAAAGTTGTATTGTGTATCCTCATTTCGTTAAGACAACTTATCACCTTCAGTAGTATACGAGTTAATTTAAAGCAAATCAAACCTACTACTCCATTTAAGAACCACAATCTTTCCCCTCCATTACTCCAAGGAAAAGGAAATGGCTTATTAGAAAATGCTTCTTCGCGTCCGACAGCTCTCCCCTAAATCACAACAAATTTATCAACTAGAAACAGAAAAATTTATCCTCGGAGCATTCCGGAGTTCCACACAAACTGAAAGCAAAAGGACTGTTATCACTTGAATCTGAGAGACGAGGGTGTGGAGGAAGCTACCGCAGCGACGCTCATTCAAGCCGCGAGGGAGTGCGCCTGTGTGCTATCAATAAGACCACCCTCAGATGCCGATAAGAAAGAGGAAATCGAATATTATGGATACAAAAGAAAGAGAGGTAACACAAATAGATGTGGAAAAATCTATGGAGAAAAGACTTAACATATTGGAAGCCTTGGAGCTAAATGACAGAGAATTTAAAATAGAAATCTTAAAAATACTCAGAGATATACAAGAAAACACAGAAAGGCAATATAGGGATATCAGAAAACAACTCAATGAACACAAAGAATATATTACCAAGGAAATTGAAACTATAAAAACAAATCAAACAGAAATGAAAAACTCAATTCACGAGCTGAAAAACGAGGTAACAAGCTTAGCTAACAGAACAGCCCAGATTGAAGATAGGATTAGTGAAATAGAAGACAAACAACTTGAGGCACAACAGAGAGAAGAAGAAAGAGACTCAAAAATAATAAAAAATGAGAAAGCCCTACAGGAATTGTCTGACTCCATCAGAAAGAATAACATAAGAATAATAGGTATATCAGAGGGAGAAGAGAAAGAAAATGGAATGGAGAATATACTCAAACAAATAATAGACGAGAACTTCCCAAGCCTGTGGAAGGAACTAAAGCCTCAAATTCAAGAAGCAAACAGAACACCAAGTTTTCTTAACCCCAACAGACCCACTCCAAGGCACATCATAATAAAGATGACACAAACCAATGACAAAGAAAAAATTCTCAAGGCAGCCAGGGAAAAGAAGAGTACAACATATAAAGGAAGGCCTATTAGATTATCATCAGATTTCTCAGCAGAAACTCTATAAGCTAGAAGAGAGTGGACCCCAATATTTAAAGCCCTGAAAGAGAGGAACTTTCAGCCAAGAATACTATACCCATCAAAGCTATCCTTCAAGTATGAAGGAGATATAAAAACATTCACAAATACAGAAAAGATGAGAGAATTTATCAACAGAAAGCCCCCACTCCAGGAAATACTAAGGGGGGTTTTCCAACCAGATTCAAAGAACAAAAGAAAACAACACCACAAGTAACAGCTCCACCAAGAACACAATAAAACCAAACTTAAACTGTGACAACAAAGGAAAAAAAGGGGGGAGAGGATGGAGATTAACAGTAGCAAAGGATGATGAAGTGCAGAAATACTTATAAGATAGGGTACTACAATGAATATGGTAGGTACCCTTTTCATTACTTAATGGTAACCACCCTTAAAAAAACCACCACAAAAACACTTGACTTAAAAAAGGTAGCAACAGAGGAAAGAAGTATGGAACACAAACAAACAAAAACAAATGATAGAAAAACAAAAGAGAAGAATCAAACTAGATACAAAACTAACAGAAAGCAATTTATAAAATGGCAGTAGGGAACCCACAAGTGTCAATAATTACACTAAATGTAAATGGATTAAACTTACCAATAAAAAGACACAGAGTAGCAGAATGGATTAAAAAAGAAAATCCAACTATATGCTGCCTACAAGAAACACATCTAAGCAACAAGGATAAAAACAAATTCAAAGTGAAAGGCTGGAAAACAATACTCCAAGCAAACAACACCCAAAAAAAAGCAGGTGTAGCAATACTCATATCTAATAATGCTGACTACAAGACAGAAAAAGTACTCAGAGACAAAAATGGTCATTTCATAATGATTAAGGGGAAGTTGAATCAAGAAGACATAACAATCCTTAATATATATGCACCAAACCAAGGAGCACCAAAATATATAAGACAGCTACTTATTGACCTTAAAACAAAAACTAACAAAAATACAATCATACTTGGAGACCTCAATACACCGCTGACGGCTCTAGATCGGTCATCCAAACAGAGAATCAATAAAGATATAGTGGCCTTAAACGAAATACTAGAACACCTGGATATGATAGACATCTACAGGACACTTCATCCCAAAGCGACAGAGTATACATTTTTCTCTAGTGTACATGGAACATTCTCAAGAATTGACCATATGTTGGGCCACAAAGACAATATCAGCAAATTTAGAAAAATTGAAATTGTACCAAGCATATTTTCTGATCATAAAGCCTTGAAACTAGAATTCAACTGCAAAAAAGAGGGAGAAAAACCCACAAAAATGTGGAAACTAAACAACATACTTCTAAAAAATGAATGGGTCAAAGAAGAAATAAGCGCAGAAATCAAAAGATATATACAGACAAATGAAAATGAAAATACGACATATCAGAATCTCTGGGATGCAGCAAAAGCAGTAATAAGAGGAAAGTTCATATCACTTCAGGCCTATATGAACAAACAAGAGAGAGCCGAAGTAAACCACTTAACTTCACACCTTAAGGAACTAGAAAAAGAAGAACAAAGACAACCCAAAACCAGCCGAAGAAAGGAGATAATAAAAATCAGAGCAGAAATAAATGAAATAGAGAACAGAAAAACTATAGAAAAAATCAATAAAACAAGGAGCTGGTTCTTTGAAAAGATCAACAAAATTGACAAACCCTTGGCAAGACTCACCAAGGAAAAAAGACACAGGACTCAAATAAATAAAATCCAAAATGAAAGAGGAGAGATCACCACAGACATCATAGAAATACAAAGAATTATTGTAGAATACTATGAAAAATTATATGCCACCAAATACAACAATGTAGAAGAAATGGATAAATTCCTAGAACAATACAACCTTCCTAGACTGAGTCATGAAGAAGCAGAAAGCCTAAACAGACCAATCAGCAGGGAGGAAATAGAAAAAACTATTAAAAATCTCCCCAAAAATAAAAGTCCAGGCCCAGACGGTTATACTAGTGAATTCTATCAAACATTCAAAGAAGACTTGGTTCCTATTCTACTCAAAGTCTTCCAAAAAATTGAAGAAGAAGCAATACTTCCAAACACATTTTATGAGGCCAACATAACCCTCATACCAAAACCTGGCAAGGATGGCACAAAGAAAGAAAACTACAGACCAATATCTCTAATGAATACAGATGCTAAAATACTAAACAAAATACTGGCAAACCGAATACAACAACATATTAAAAAAATAATACATCATGATCAAGTGGGATTCATCCCAGAATCTCAAGGATGGTTCAACATACGCAAAACGGTTAACGTAATACACCATATCAACAAAACAAAGAACAAAAACCACATGATCTTATCAATAGATGCAGAAAAGGCTTTTGATAAAATACAACACAATTTTATGTTTAAGACTCTCAACAAAATGGGTATAGAAGGAAAATATCTCAACAGGATAAAGGCCATATATGATAAACCATCAGCCAACATCCTATTAAACGGCATAAAACTGAGGACTTTCTACCTTAAATCAGGAACAAGACAGGGTTGTCCACTCTCTCCACTCTTATTCAACGTGGTGCTAGAAGTTCTGGCCAGAGCAATCAGACAAGACAAAGAAATAAAAGGCATCCATATCGGAAAAGAAGAAGTAAAGCTATCACTTTTTGCTGATGATATGATCCTATACATCGAAAACCCGAAGGACTCCACAAAAAGATTATTAGAAACAATAAACCAATACAGTAAGGTCGCAGGATACAAAATTAACATACAAAAGTCCATAGCCTTTCTATATGCCAACAATGAAATATTAGAAAACGAAGTCAAAAAAATAATCCCCTTCACGATTGCAACAAAAAAAATAAAATACCTAGGAATAAACATAACAAGGAACGTAAAGGACCTATATAATGAAAATTACAAAGCATTGTTAAGGGAAATCGAAAAAGATACAATGAGATGGAAAAATATTCCTTGTTCTTGGATAGGAAGAATAAATATAATCAAAATGGCCATATTACCCAAAGCAATATACAAATTTAATGCAATTCCCATCAAAATCCCTATGAGATTTTTTAAAGAAATGGAACAAAAAATCATCAGATTTATATGGAACTATAAAAAACCCCGAATAGCCAAAACAATCCTAAGGAAAAAGAATGAAGCTGGGGGCATTACAATACCTGACTTTAAACTATATTATAGGGCCACGATAATCAAAACAGCATGGTATTGGCAAAAAAATAGACACTCAGACCAATGGAACAGAATAGAAAGCCCAGAAATAAAACCACATATATATGGTCAAATAATCTTTGATAAAGGGGCCAACAACACACAATGGAGAAAAGAAAGCCTCTTCAACAAATGGTGTTGGGAAAACTGGAAAGCCACATGCAAAAGAATGAAACTCGACTACAGCCTGTCCCCGTGTACTAAAATTAATTCAAAATGGATCAAAGACCTAAATATAAGACCTGAAACAATAAAGTACATAGAAGAAGACATAGGTACTAAAATCATGGACCTGGGTTTTAAAGAACATTTTATGAACTTGACTCCAATGGCAAGAGAAGTGAAGGCAAAGATAAATGAATGGGACTACATCAGAATTAAAAGTTTTTGCTCAGCAAGAGAAACTGATATCAAAATAAACAGACAGCCAACTATATGGGAACTGATATTTTCAAACGACAGCTCAGATAAGGGCCTAATATCCAAAATTTACAAAGAACTCATAAAACTCAACAACAAACAAACAAACAATCCAATAAAAAAATGGGAAGAGGACATGAACAGACACTTCTCCCAGGAAGAGATACAAATGGCCAACAGATATATGAAAAGATGCTTAGCTTCATTAGTTATTAGAGAAATGCAAATCAAAACTACAATGAGATACCACCTCACTCCTGTTAGATTAGCTATTATCAACAAGACGGGTAATAGCAAATGTTGGAGAGGCTGTGGAGAAAAAGGAACCCTCATTCACTGTTGGTGGGACTGTAAAGTAGTACAACCATTATGGAGGAAAGTATGGTGGTTCCTCAAAAAACTGCAAATAGAACTACCTTATGACCCAGCAATCCCTCTACTGGGTATATACCCCAAAACCTCAGAAACATTGATACGTGAAGACACATGTAGCCCCATGTTCATTGCAGCACTGTTCACAGTGGCCAAGACATGGAAACAACCAAAAAGCCCTTCAATAGAAGACTGGATAAAGAAGATGTGGCACATATACACTATGGAATACTACTCAGCCATAAGAAATGATGACATCAGATCATTTACAGCAAAATGGTGGGATCTTGATAACATTATAAGGAGTGAAATAAGTAAATCAGAAAAAAACAAGAACTACATGATTCCATACATTGGTGGAACATAAAAATGAGACTAAGAGACATGGACAAGAGTGTGGTGGTTACCAAGGGTGGGGGGGGGAGGGAGGACATGGGAGGGAGGGAAGGAGTGAGTTAGGGAGAGGGGGAGGGGCACAGAGAACTAGATAGAGGGTGACGGAGGACAATCTGACTTTGGGCGAGGGGTTTGCAACATAATTTGATGACAAAATAACCTAGACATGTTTTCTTTGAATATATGTACCCTGATTTATTAATGTCATCCCATTACCATTAATAAAAATTTATAAAACAAAACAAAAAAAAAAAAAAAAAGAAAATGCTTCTTTAGGCTCCTGTCTTCTGGGATAAGTCAACCAACCCCCCTTGGAAAACTTAAAAACAATTCTTCATATTAAAATAATTTATCTAATCAAATCCCACTCACTTATTTCATTTCCTAATGCAGTGGTGACTAATGACTTATACTTGTAATTATCTCCGTTCTTGTCAGAGCAGATGATTTGCAGGGTGGGGTGAAGGCAGGTAGAACGCATGATTTAAATGTTTACTTAGCATTTTCAAATCATGGAAGATACCCAGCAGGGACTCATCATTAAACAATGGCTTCCACCAGCCATAACAAATGTATTTAATGCCTTCCTCACTCTCATCTTGACGAGGCAGACTTCCCTGGAGCAGTTCTGGGTGTTGTTTTGGTTTCTGAGTGCTTTTGGTTAATAGATCAGCAGCTTAACAGCCTGGTGTTTGCAGGCAGGTTCCTTCCAGTGAAACAGGAGGGAGAGGTGAGAAGGAGCCCAGTGGGTTTAGTCAGGTCACCCAGGCCAACACTTTGCAAAGCACAGGGGCCTCTCCCCTTTCACAAAAGCCTCCACAGCACAGAGCCAAACAAAGATCAAAGAGCAAAAGAACTAACTTCCATGCCCTTTCACCCATTATTTCCACAGCTAAGGAAAACCTAAAGGGTTTTGTTTCCATTTTACCCAGCGGATGCACTCAGACATACCCAACACTCTAACTCTTCAGTTATTTAGTGTTCTGTTAAAATCTTTGGTTTTGAATGTAACTTTTAGTGCTATGCTCAGTTGAAGAGAATACCTATTTAATAAAAACTGATGTTTTCCTGACAAGAGACACTAGATGAAAATAAAAAGAGAAACACATATACCCCAGATGTTAGTGGAAAAATTGTTCTATACTTTTTTTTTGGAAAATTTGGGGTCATTCTTTTGCAAAGAGAAGGTATTACTTATAGGATCAGAACATTGATAGAGCTATTTCTTAAAAACCAGTAAGGAAATTATCAGAAAAGGACACAGTTTTTTTTAAAATTAATTTTAATGGGGTGACATTGGTAAATCAGGGTACATATGTTCAGAGAAAACATCTCCAGATTATTTTGACACTTGATTATGTTGCATACCCATCACCCAAAGTCAAATTGTCTTCCATCACCTTCTATCTGGTTTTCTTTGTGTCCCTCCATTCCCCCTCCCCCTCTCCCTCTCCTCCCCCCAACCCCGTAACACCCACACTGTTGTCCATGTCTCTGAATCTCTTTTTTATGTCCCACCTATGTAAGGAATCATATAGTTCTTAGTTATTTCTGATTTACTTATTTCACTCAGTATAATGTTATTCAAGGTCCATCCATATTGTTGTAAATGATCCAATGTCATCATTTCTTATGGCTGAGTAGTAGTCCATAGTATATATGTACCACTTCTTCTTTATCCAATCATCTATGACACAATTAGTTGTAAGAGAAGAAAATCAAATATTTTCTTTGGCTTAAGGCTTATCAGAAAGAAAAGAATAGGAGAGAAAATTGGCAAAGAAAGGTGTCTGCCTACCTGTACCAGGAGTGTGAACATCTGTAACATTTATCTACAACAGAGGAAGGATCTCAGGATCAGAACATAGAGCTCAGAGTCCCTTTGAAGTACACATCCCACATATAAGCATGATATATGGGTTGCCAGAATTTGCCCACAAAGAAGGTCATCTTTAATGAAATCCTCTCAGGACTTCATTTACCTAAACCAGCCACAGGACATTGGAAACAGACTAAGGCTTATGTCCAATTCCACCTTCTAGTAGATGAGAAGGAAGATATCAGCCCATAGCCTGACCAGGCGGTGGCACAGTGGATAGAGCGTCGGACTGGGATGTAGAGGACCCAGGTTCGAGACCCCGAGGTCACCAGCTTGAGTGCGGGCTCATCTGGTTTGAGCAAAGCTCACCAGCTTGGACCCAAAGTCGCTGGCTCGAGCAAGGTGTTACTCGGTCTGCTGAAGGCCCACGGTCAAGGCACATATGAGAAAGCAATCAATGAACAACTAAGGTGTCACAACGAAAAACTGATGATTGATGCTTCTCATCTCTCTCCGTTCCTGTCTTGTCTGTCCCTATCTATCCCTCTCTCTGACTCTCTCTGTCTCTGTAAAAAAAAAAAAAAAAAAAAGATATCAGCCCATAGGTAGAAATAAACTTGTTCTCATTTCCTTATGTGCTTTCATTCAGTTCCTCAGTGGACAAGCTTCTCCCACCTCTGTGAGTGGCTAGACCAAGGTCAAGGGCTCTGCCTGGGGTCCTAGGACAGGAAGAGGTAACTGACCCACACAGATGTCACCATCATGACACCAGTCTCATTAGTTCACTGCCCTCAGCAAATGAAAGAGACAGACAAACATTAGCTCTGATTTTAACTGACAAACACTACTCCCTTTCAGGAAGGGCTGTCCATGTGCTTATGGGCAGGAAAAACTAACATTACGAAAAGTCTATAGGGATTTGCTAGTCATCATTCTAACAGATGCGAAGTTTTTGGAGCTTGTCAATCTCTATTAAAGTAGAAAGCTATTTCCTTATTGATGGGGATATAGTTTGCTTCAAATCAATTCTGTGAACACTTATTGAGGCTTTGTGTTGGGGTTTGGCAGCAGCAGCTTTTTCATCATCCCAGTATTGAGCCTAATTCTTCTTTACCTTGTATTCCTTAGACTGAGGACGTGCACTTAAACTTGTAGCATATAAATGGTAGCATCAGTGTAACTAATTTTGAACTGGTTTCTTGACTCCATAAAAGTTAAGACTAGCCTGACCAGACGGTGGCGCAGTGGATAGAGCGTCAGACTGGGATGCAGAGGACCCAGGTTTGAGACCCCAAGGTTGACAGCTTGATAGCGGGCTCATGGGTTTGAGCAAAAGCCCACCAGCTTGAACCCAAGGTCGCTGGCTCCAGCAAGGGGCTACTCGGTCTGCTGAAGGCTCGCGGTCAAGGCACATATGAGAAAGCAATCAATGAACAACTAAGGTGTTTCAATGCGCAATGAAAAACTAATGATGGATGCTTCCCATCTCTCTCCGTTCCTGTCTGTCTGTCCTTGTCTATCCCTCTCTCTCTGACTCACTCTCTGTCTCTGTAAAAAAAAATAAAAAAAAATAAAAAAATAAATAGAAAAAAAATTCATTAAAAAAAAAAGTTAAGACTAGTTAGCTACACAAATTCAATGACCCCAAACAGTATACTGCATTCCATATAATATGCATATAGCCAGGTACATTGTCAGGGTTCTCCCAACCTCTTCTTCCTCTAGCTAATTCCTTCAAATTTTATTACATCTCTGGAAGTTTTTTCCTGTAAATTCTGTATTTTTAATCTGGGAGAGAATAAAACTCTTTATGCTGGGAGATCACCTTCAAAGTTATAACTTTGCCCTCTCTATCAAATAGTTTCTCTCCTTTGTTTTCTGTTTGTTTAATATTAATAAACACTGCTATGGTCTGAATGTTTGTGTCCCCCCTAAATCATATGTTGAAATCCCAGGGCCAATGAGATATGGTATTAGGAGGTGGGGCCTTTGGGAGGGGCTAAGGTAATGAGGGTGGAGCTCTCATGAATGGGATTAGTGCCCTTATTAAAGAGACCCACAGAGCTCCATCACCTCCTTCCACCATGAATGGACATCGGGAGAAGTCAGCAGTCTGCATCCTGGCTGAAGGCCCTCACCAGAACCAGACTATGCTGCACCCTGATCTTAGACTTCCAGCCTCTAGAACTATTAGAAATAAATTCCTTTAGTTTATAAGCTACCCAAATCAATGGCATCTTGTTATAGCAGCCTGAATGGAATAAGACAAACACAAAATATTAACATATAAAAATGAATTTGTTCATCATCTGGAATAGGCCAGCCTTCTCACTTTGGTCTTTCATCACAAGCTCATTACCTAACTCGTGGGAAGCAGAAGACAAGAGTTACAGAGAACCAGAGATAAGAGAAGGAAACACGTGAGCCTTGCAGCTGGATGAGCTCTATTACAAAAATTTACTCAAGGCCCTGGCCGGTTGGCTCAGCGGTAGAGCATTGGCTTGGCGTGCGGGGGACCCGGGTTCGATTCCTGGCCAGGGCACATAGGAGAAGCGCCCATTTGCTTCTCCACTCCCCCCCCCTTCCTCTCTGTCTCTTTCTTCCCCTCCCGCAGCCAAGGCTCCATTGGAGCAAAGATGGCCCGGGCGCTGGGGATGGCTCCTTGGCCTCTGCCCCAGGCGCTAGAGTGGCTCTGGTCACGTCAGAGCGACGCCCCGGAGGGGCAGAGCATCGCCCCCTGGTGGGCAGAGCGTTGCCCCTGGTGGGCATGCTGGGTGGATCCCGGTTGGGCGCATGCGGGAGTCTGTCTGACTGTCTCTCCCCGTTTCCAGCTTCAGAAAAATACAAAAAAAGAAAAAAAAAAAAAAAAGAAAAAAAAATTTACTCAAGCTTTTCTAAAGAGAGATGAGAATGATGTGCTAAAAGAGGCAAGTAACTTTTAGTTAGTCTCCATATAGGTAAAATAGTTTTTATCACCACTGCCGTCAAACCTGAATTCGAGCCAATATGAATTTCTCTGCCTCCTCCTGGCCCTTGAGATCTTTGGTGAAAGTGTGAAGAAAAATAAAACAGTCAAGGCACAAGACACAGGGGAGAAATGAGGCCAGCTTATAATGCTGATGGTTAAGTATGCCTTGCAACATTTAAATGGCCTTCAGTTGTTATAGCCCAACAAGTAATTGTACTTCCACATATATTTATCTACAGGAAAGCATAGCTCTGGGAGGATGATCTCATTCTAAGGTGTCTATTAGCAGGTCAGTGTTTCTAATCAAAAGATCTCAAACATGTAGCCATCATCTGAACAGTCCTCACAATCACTGATTATATACAAAGAACAAGGACAGTGACTTCTTGGAATACCACTTCGAAATGGACAAAAGCCAGCCTCATTCAGAACAAATGTTCAGTTAGCTAGCTTAAATTTGTTTTCATTTCCTTAGTATTTCCTTAAACACAATGGAGTTTACTGTGTTCAATAATGAGAGCTGGGGATTTTCTAATGTAAATTAAGGGGTACATTAGGCTGGCTTCAGCTAGTTAGGCTTGGCTAGGGAGAGTCTGCTCCATGCGGCCGTCTTTCTCTTCCTGGGCCAGGAGGTTAGTCTGGGAATATTCTCCTCATGAAGATGGCAGAGCACAAGAAAGACTTAAAGCCCCTTCGGAGTCAAGCTCTACTGATACACTATTATGTCTGCCTTGCTTTACTGGTCAAAGAGCATCATCATAAAACTGAACCACAAATCAAACGTTGAGAAGGCCTCTCTGTCCCTAAAGATGTGGCAAGGGTGTGGATGCAGGGAGGGGTGAAGATTCGGGGCCATACTCCCAGTGTCCCACAGCTACTGACAAATTACTTAGATGGGGATGTTTCCACAGAACATTCATGGGTCTCTTCTGCTATTAAGAATAAAAAGGAGATGCTGATGCCGTCAGAGTAATGGCGGGGTAGGAAGCGATACCGATAAATCTCCCCCAAAACTCAACAAGATCTTCAACCAGAAACAGAAAAATCTATCCTTGGAGCTTCCAGATGTTTCGCAATACACCCGAAGGTATGGTCGAGCAAAAAATTGGCTAAATATATAACCAAAACCCGAAGGAAATAGGGAGTAAGAAATGTTCCGCCTTCCTCACTAACCTAAACAGGGCGGCTTTCTCTGGGATCCGTGAATATAGAAACTGAGGCGGGCAAAGGGGGTGAATAGATCCAGGCCGTGGCACAAACGGCCGAACCAGGCTGTGGCACGGAGATCCAAGCTGAGGAAAAACTGATCCTGTGGCAACCCGGGCAATACAAGCTAACACTCATGCCAACCCAAAGAAAGAAAGACAAACGGGACAGCCATTTTACCTGATCTCCTGGTCGGCGCGTGCAGATAGTGGGTGAGAGATTTCTTCCTAAGTCCCGGGAGAGGGTGCCCATGTTACCCCACAGAGAGGCAGAGTCAGAGGCCTTTGTGTGGGCTGAAAGCAGAATCTCTGGGCAGCCCCAGCCCCCTGGGAAAGCCGTGCATGGGAGGGAGCGAGAACTAATTCCAATGGTGGAACTTTTCCGTGCTGGTAGGGGATTCAGAGGGAAACGCTGCCGGCCTGATATCCTGGTCTGCGCGTGTAGATAGTGAGAGATTCCTCCAAGTGCCTCGGCAGTGCGTGCCCGTGTTATCGCACAGAGGGGCAGAGTCAGGGGCCTTTGTGTGGGCCAAAGCGGAATCTCGGGCCGCCCCAGCGCCTTGCAAAAGCCGCGCATGGGGACGGAGCGAGAGCCAATTCCAACACAGGAACTTTTCCATGCGGTTGGGGTTTCACTCAGAGCGTGAGACTGCTGGCCGGATATCCTGGTCTGCACACGCAGATAGTGAGCGAGAGTTTCCTCCAAGCACCCCGGAAGTGGGCACCCGCCTGTGTTACCGGACAGAGTGGCAGAGCCAGAGGTCTTTGAGTGGGCGGGAACCCCGCCTAATTATGCTAGAAGCTCTGACTGACTGAGCCTTACCCAGAGCCCTGTGCTGAGTGGGAATAGAGTGGGGAGTTGCCAGCTCTTTGAACCTCTTACTATCCAGGCAGAGGCAGCAGCAACCCCATAGCTGGATTATCAGGCTACTAATTGAGGAAGGAAAGACTAGGAGAAAGGCTCCAGGAACACGGACTCTCTCACTGCCGGAGCCTATAAATGCTAATGAGCCTCGACTGCCAACGAGACTAAAGCACAATACATGACATTGCCATAGAGACTTATCAACTGCAAACTTCTACCTGAGTGTGCCAAAGGGGCAGAACCCGGGGTACAGAGTCACCGACCAGGAAGAGGGAGAGAAAAGAAAAAGCAAGAAGATAACCTCTCAAAATCAAGAATAATCTGCAGACTTTATAACCTATCCCATTTTATTATATTTGTTCGTTTGTTTCTCTTATCTTCATTCTTGATAGTTTTTTTCCTCCTCCAATTTGGCCGATTAACTCTCTGCTGGTCTTACTCTCCTCTCCTTGAACTACACTACCCATAAGTGTTACATCTCCCATTATCTTTTCTCTCCTCTTCCTTTCTCTCTATGAGGGTTGCACTCCAAAACCCTTAACTCTCTCTCTCTCTCTCTCTCCTTTTTCTTTTTTCTTCTTTTAGTGATTCCCTCTTTTTTTCTCTCTCTCTCTTTCTTTTCTCCCTCTATATTAGTTTCTTCCTTTCTCCTTTACATCTCCTCTCATTCAAACCTCAATAACAAACAAATTATCTTATCTGGGACTCAAACTTATGTTTGTGGCATTTTGGTGGGTTTTTACTTCACCTTTTTAACTCACTAGCAGTGCTCCCATCCCTGGCTCTCCATTTTATGTAGTTCTTGTTCCACTAAATACAATAGTAATTTTTTAATTTGTCCCCCCATTTTTCTGTTTTCCTCTTATTCCTCTCATCATAACTCTTAGTCAACCAACACCTAAAAGCAAATCATTTTATTCTTGACCCAAATTTTTTCCTTATTTGCTTTTTGTGGGCCCATACCCCCTTCTTTATTCTTTTTTTTTGCCCCTTTATTACTTTTCCCCAATTCAGCCCTCCATTACAGGCATTGTTTGTTATAATTCACCGTTCACCACAAGATTTTCTCAAGAAAGAAGGGAGAGGAGAGGAGAGGAAAAAAGGAGGGGGGAATAATTTCCATTCTTTTTAAATTTTTATTTTATTTTATTTTTCTTTATTTCATTATTAATTTTTTAAAAAAACTTTTCGATTTTTTATTTTTTTAACTTTTTATTCTTTATTAAATCTCATTAATACTATCAACAAAACCACCCTTAGATGCCATTAAGGAAGAGAAAATCGAATATCATGGATACAAAAGAAAGAGAGGTAACACAGCTAGATGAGGAAAAATCTATGGAGAAAAAATTTAATATATTGGAAAACTTGGAGCTAAATGACAGAGAATTCAAGATAGAAATCCTAAAAATCCTCCGAGATATACAAGAAAACACAGAAAGGCAATTTAGGGAGCTCAGAAAACAACTCAATGAACACAAAGAATATATGTCCAAGGAAATTGAAACTATAAAAACAAATCAAACAGAGATGAAAAACTCAATTCACGAGCTGAAAAATGAAGTAACAAGCTTAGCTAATAGAACAGGTCAGATAGAAGAGAGGATTAGTGAAATAGAAGACAAGTAACTTGAGGCACAACAGAGAGAAGAAGAAAGAGACTCAAAAATTAAAAAAAATGAGATAGCCCTACAAGAATTATCTGACTCCATCAAAAAGAATAACATAAGAATAATAGGTATATCAGAGGGAGAAGAGAGAGAAAATGGAATGGAGAGCATATTCAAACAAATAATAGATGAGAACTTCCCAAGCCTGTGGAAAGAACTAAAGCCTCAAGTTCAAGAAGCAAACAGAACTCCAAGTTTTCTTAACCCCAACAAACCTACTCCAAGGCATATCATAATGAAATTGACACAAACCAATGACAAAGAAAAAATTCTCAAGGCAGCCAGGGAAAAGAAGAATACAACATATAAAGGAAGGCCCATTAGAGTTTTTCAGAAACTCTACAAGTTAGAAGAGAGTGGACCTCAATATTTAAAGTCCTGAAAGAGAGGAACTTTCAGCCACGAATACTATACCCATCAAAGCTATCCTTCAAATATGAAGGAGAAATAAAAACATTCACAGATACAGAAAAGATGAGGGAATTTATCATCAGAAAACCCCCACTCCAGGAATTACTAAAGGGGGTTCTCCAATCAGATACAAAGAACAAAAAAAAAACAGAGCCACAAGTAAAAGCTCCAAGAAGAACACAATAAAACCAAATTTAAACTGTGACAACAACAAAAAGAAAGGGGGGGGGGGAAGATGGAGATTAACAGTAGCAAAGGATGATGGAGTGCAAAAGTACTCACAAAATAGTTCGCTACAATGAACAGGGTAGGGACCCTTTTCATTACTTAAAGGTAACCACCATTGAAAAAACCACCACAGAAGCACATGAGATAAAAAAGATAGCAACAGAGGAAAGATGTATGGAATACAACCAAATAAAAACAAAAGATAGAAAAACGAAAGAGAAGGATCAAACAAGACACAAAACTAACAGAAAGCAAGATATAAAATGGCAATAGGGAACTCACAAGTGTCAATAATTACACTAAATGTAAACGGATTAAACTCACCAATAAAAAGGCACAGAGTAGCAGAATGGATTAAAAAAGAAAATACAACTGTATGCTGCCTACAGGAAACTCATCTAAGTAACAAAGATAAAAACAAATTCAAAGTGAAAGGCTGGAAAACAATACTCCAAGCAAATAACATCCAAAAAAAAGCAGGCGTAGCAATACTCATATCGTATAATGCTGACTACAAGATAGCAAAAGTACTCAGAGACAAAAAAGGCCATTTCATAATGGCTAAGGGGACACTGAATCAAGAAGACATAACAATTCTTAATATATACGCACCAAACCAAGGAGCACCAAAATATATAAGACAGCTACTTATTGATCTTAAAACAAAAAATGACAAAAATACAATCATACTTGGATACCTCAATACACCACTGACGGCTCTAGATCGGTCATCCAAACAGAGAATCAACAAAGACATAGTGGCCTTAAACAAAACACTAGAGCACCTGGATATGATAGACATCTACAGGACATTTCATCCCAAAGTGACTGAGTATACATTTTTCTCCAGTGTACATGGATCATCCTCAAGAATTGACCATATGTTGGGCCACAAAAACAACATCAGCAAATTCAGAAAAATCGAAGTTGTACCAAGCATATTTTCTGATCATAAAGCCTTGAAACTAGAATTCAACTGCAAAAAAGAGGAAAAAAATCCCACAAAAATGTGGAAACTAAACAACATACTTTAAAAAAATGAATGGGTCAAAGAAGGAATAAGTGCAGAGATCAAAAGATATATACAGACTAATGAAAATGACAATACGACATATCAGAATCTATGAGATGCAGCAAAAGCAGTGATAAGAGGGAAGTTCATATCACTTCAGGTATATATGAACAAACAAGAGAGAGCCCAAGTGAACCACTTAACTTCCCACCTTAAGGAACTAGAAAAAGAAGAACAAAGACAACCCAAAACCAGCCGAAGAAAGGAGATAATAAAAATCAGAGCAGAAATAAATGAATTAGAGAACAGTAAAACTATAGAAAAAATTAATAGAACAAGGAGCTGGTTCTTTGAAAAGATCAACAAAATTGACAAACCCTTGGCAAGACTTACCAAGGAAAAAAGAGAAAGAACTCATATAAACAAAATCCAAAATGAAAGAGGAGAAATCACCACGGACAACGTAGATATACAAAGAATTATTGTAGAATACTATGAAAAACTTTATGCCACTAAATTCAACAATCTAGAAGAAATGGATAAATTCCTAGGACAATACAACCTTCCTAGACTGAGTCAAGAAGAAGCAGAAAGCCTAAACAGACCTATTAGTAGAGAAGAAATAGAAAAAATGATTAAAAACCTCCCCAAAAATAAAAGTCCAGGCCCTGACGGCTATACCAGTGAATTTTATCAAACATTCAAAGAAGACTTGGTTCCTATTCTCCTCAAAGTCTTCCAAAAAATTTAAGAAGAAGCAATACTTCCAAACACATTTTATGAGGCCAACATAACCCTCATACCAAAACCAGGCAAGGATGGCACAAAAAAAGAAAACTACAGACCAATATCTCTAATGAATACAGATGCTAAAATACTAAACAAAATACTAGCAAATCGAATACAACAACATATTAAAAAAATAATACATCATGATCAAGTGGGATTCATCCCAGAATCTCAAGGATGGTTCAACATATGTAAAACGGTTAACGTAATACACCATATCAACAAAACAAAGAACAAAACCCACATGATCTTATCAATAGGCGCAGAAAAGGCTTTCGATAAAATACAACACAATTTTATGTTTAAGACTCTCAACAAAATGGGTATAGAAGGAAAATATCTCAACATGATAAAGGCCATATATGATAAACCATCAGCTACCATCATATTAAATGGCACTAAACTGAAGGCTTTCCCCCTTAAATCAGGAACAAGACAGGGTTGTCCACTCTCTCCATTCTTATTTAATTTGGTACTAGAGGTTCTAGCCAGAGCAATCAGACAAGACAAAGAAATAAAAGGCATCCATATCGGAAAAGAAGAAGTAAAGGTATCACTTTTTGCAGATGATATGATCCTATACATCGAAAACCCCAAGGAATCCACAAAAAGACTACTAGAAACAATAAGCCAATACAGTAAGGTCGCAGGATACAAAATTAACATACAGAAGTCAATAGCCTTTCTATATGCCAACAATGAAACAATTGAGAACGAACTCAAAAGAATAATCTCCTTCACGATTGCCACACACACAAAAAAAATACTTAGGAATAAACATAACAAAGAATGTAAAGGACTTATATAATGAAAACTATAAACCATTGTTAAGGGAAATCGAAAAAGATATAATGAGATGGAAGAATATACCTTGTTCTTGGCTAGGAAGAATAAATATAATCAAGATGGCTATATTACCCAAAGCAATATACAAATTTAATGCAATTCCCATCAAACTTCCAATGACATTTTTTAAAGAAATAGAGCAAAAAATCATCAGACTTATGTGGAACTATAACAAACCCCGAATAGCGGAAGATGGCAGCAGAGTAGGCGGACGCACAGACGCCCAGCTCTCAACACCAAACTGGAATACAAATCAATTTAGGAAAAATCAGCATGAAAAAGCAACACTGAATTGCAAGAACAGCTCTCAAAAACCAAGGAGCAAAGAGGAAGCTACAATAATCCTGGTAAGGAGTGCCTGAATCTCCTCTGCTTACAGGAACGGCAGGGGGGGGAGGTTGAGGCTGAGAGCCCAGAGAGGATTTCACAGAGGAAAAAGAGCAGAAACTACTGCTCACAGCCACTTACCTGGCGACCAGGGAGCAAGGTGGGTTGAAAAGACCAGCTTATCTCCCAAGTGGAAAGGACAAGGAGAGGGACAGACTGTGAGGGGCTAAGGTATGCTAGAAATGAAATAAAAAAGCTGACTCATTTGTGCTGGAGGCGGCCATAGCTGGGGGAGGGACTGAACCTTTCACAAAACAGAGCTGAAGTGCTTCCGGATCAGAGATCTCCGGACATCTATCCAGCTCCAATCAGCGCAATAAGACACAGCTGAAAACAAGAAGTGGGGAGGAGGGGCAGTAACTCAGGTCTCCATAGAGATCTGAGATACACCTCCCCCTACTAAAGCTGAGAAAAAACCCTGCCCCCAGTGAGATTAGTTGGTGGAAGAGACCTTCAGCGTCTCAGGTTACACCCACAGCATTCCTGGGTGTTACAGTTTCAAGGAAGCCCCTTGCTGAGATCAGTTAACAAGACTATCACCTGTTAAGAAAACAAACAAATCAAGACTTCAAAGCTGCCCAAATCCGAAAGTGGATTACAAATAATAGCCGATACCAACCCAAGAAGACCTAGAAATAACACAACTGAAAACTGGAGGCAGACAACACCAAGCCTAGACTCAACCAACTCTACAAATAAAACACCATTATGAGAAGACAAAGGAGTGCAACCCAAATGAAACCACAAGAGACACCTTTGAGAGATGAGCTGAGTGATATGGAAATAATCAAACTTCCAGATGCAGAGTTCAAAATAATGATTGTAAGGATGCTTAGGGATCTTAGAACAACAATGGAGGGGCAGTTTGAAAACCTAAATAAAGAAATAGCAAGTATAAAAAAGGATATTGAAATATTAAAAAAGAATCAGTTAGAGATGACAAATACAATATCAGAAATGAAGACCACAATGGAAGGAATTAAAAACAGGATGGATACAGCTGAGGATCGAATCAGCGAGTTGGAGGACAACTGGAATGAAGGCATGAAAGCAGAGAAGAAAAGAGAAAAGAGACTCAAAAAGTCAGAGGAAACACTTAGAGAGCTCTGTGACAACATGAAGAGAAATAACATCCGCATCATAGGGGTTCCTGAAGAAGAAGAAAAAGAACAAGGGATAGAGACTTTGTTCAATCATATCATAACTGAAAACTTCCCTAAATTAATGCAAGAGAAACTCTCACAAGTCCAAGAAGCACAGAGAACTCCATTAAAGAGAAACCCAAAGAAACCTACACCAAGACACATCATAATTAAAATACCAAAGCTAAGCGATAAAGAGAAAATATTAAAAGCTGCAGGAGAAAAAAAAGTTATCACCTACAAAGGAGCCCCCATAAGGATGACATCCGACTTCTCAACAGAAACACTTGAGGCCAGAAGGGAATGGCAAGAAATATTCAAAGTAATGCAGAACAAGAACCTACAACCAAGACTACTTTATCCAGCAAGGCTATCGTTTAAAATCGAAGGAGAAATAAAAAGCTTCCCAGACAAAAAATAACTCAAGGAATTCATTACAACCAAACCAACGCTGCAAGAAATGTTAAGGGGCCTGTTGTAAACAGATCAAAGTTGGAAAAGAATATAGCAAAAAAAGGAATACACCTTTAAAGAAGAAAATGGCAATAAACAACTACATATCAATAATAACCTTAAATGTAAATGGATTAAATGATCCAATCAAAAGACATAGGGTAGCTGCGTGGATAAGAAAACAGGACCCATACATATGTTGTCTACAAGAGACACACCTTAGAACAAAAGACACACATAGATTGAAGGTAAAAGGATGGAAAAAAACATTTCATGCAAACGGAAATGAAAAAAAAGCTGGGGTAGCAATACTTATATCAGACAAATTGGACTTTAAAACAAAGGATATAGTAAGAGATAAGGAAGGCCACTACATAATGATAAAGGGAGTAATCCAACAGGAAGATACAACTATTATAAATATCTATGCACCTAATATAGGAGCACCCAAATATATAAAACAGACTTTGATGGATTTAAAGGGCGAGATCAACAGCAATACTATAATAGTAGGGGATTTCAATACCCCACTAACATCACTAGATAGATCCTCAAGAAAGAAAATTAACAAAGAAACAGCAGACTTATTGGAAACACTAGATCAACTCGATTTAATAGATATCCTCAGATCCTTTCACCCTAAAGCAGCAGAATATACATTCTTTTCAAGCGCTCATGGTACATTCTCTAGGATAGACCACATGTTAGGGTACAAAAGTGCTCTCAACAAATTTAAGAAGACTGAAATCATATCAAGCACTTTCTCCGATCACAACGGCATGAAACTAGAAATGAATCACAGCAGAAAAGCTCAAAAATTCTCAAACACATGGAAACTAAATAGTAGGGTGTTAAATAATGAATGGATTAAGAATGAGATCAAAGAAGAAATAAAAAAATTCCTAGAAACGAATGACAATGAGCATACAACAACTCAAAATTTATGGGACACAGCGAAAGCAGTGCTGAGAGGGAAGTTCATAGCACTACAGGCACACTTTCAGAAGCTAGAAAAAGCTCAAATAAACAACTTAACCCTGCATCTGAAAGAATTAGAAAAAGAACAGCAAGTAAAGCCCAAATGTAGTAGAAGGAAGGAAATAATAAAGATCAGAGCAGAAATAAATGACATAGAGGCTGAAGAAACAATACAGAGGATCAATGAAACTAGGAGCTGGTTCTTTGAAAAGGTAAACAAGATTGATGAACCTTTAAGTAGACTCACCAAGAAAAAGACAGAGAGGACTCAAATAAATAAAATTAGAAATGAGAGAGGAGAAATAACAACTGACACAACAGAAATACAAAATATTGTAAGAAAATACTATGAAGAACTATATGCCAAAAAACTAGACAACCTAGATGAAATGGACAAATTCCTTGAAACATACAATCTCCCAAAAATCAATCTGGAAGAATCGGAAAACCTAAACAGACTGATTTCACCAAATGAGATCGAAACAGTTATCAAAAAACTCCCAACAAAGAAAAGTCCGGGGCCCGATGGCTTCACAATGGAATTCTACCAAATATTCAAAGAAGAACTAACTCCTATCCCTCTCAAACTATTTCAAAAAATTCAAGAGGAAGGAAGACTTCCAAGCTCCTTTTATGAGGCGAGCATAATTCTGATTCCAAAACCAGGCAAAGACAACACAAAGAAAGAAAATTATAGGCCAATATCTCTGATGAATATAGATGCTAAAATCCTCAACAAAATATTAGCAAACCGGATTCAACAATATATGGAAAAAATCATACACCATGATCAAGTGGGATTTATTCTGGGGAGGCAAGGCTGGTACAATATTTGTAAATCAATCAATGTGATTCATCACATAAACAAAAAGAAGGAGAAAAACCATATGATAATTTCAATAGATGCAGAAAAAGCATTTGATAAAATCCAGCACCCATTCATGATCAAAACTCTCAGCAAAGTGGCAATATAGGGCACATACCTCAACATGATAAAAGCCACCTATGAGAAACCCACAGCCAATATCATACTCAATGGGCAAAAATGAAAAGCAATACCCTTAAGATCAGGAACAAGGCAGGGGTGCCCCCTTTCACCACTCTTATTTAACATAGTCCTGGAAGTCCTAGCCACAGCAATCAGACAAGAAGAAGAAATAAAAGGCATTCAAGTTGGAAAAGAAGAAGTAAAACTATCATTATTTGCAGATGATATGATATTGTATATAGAAAACCCTAAAGTCTCAGTCAAAAAACTACTGGACCTGATAAATAAATTCAGCAAAGTGGCAAGATATAAAATCAATACTCAGAAATCAGAAGCATTTTTATACACCAACAAGGAACAGTCAGAAAGAGAAATTAAGGAAACAATCCCCTTCACAATTACAACCAAAAAAATAAAGTACCTAGGAGTAAACTTAACCAAGGAGACTAAAGACTTGTACTCGGAAAATTACAAAGCATTGATAAAAGAAATCAAGGAAGATACAAACAAGTGGAAGCATATACCGTGCTCATGGTTAGGAAGAATAAACATCATTAAAATGTCTATATTACCCAAAGCAATCTATAAATTCAATGCAATACCAATTAAAATACCAATGACGTACTTCAAAGATATAGAACACATATTTCAAAAATTTATATGGAACCAAAAGAGGACACGAATAGCCTCAGCAATCTTAAAAAAGAAGAATAAAGTGGGAGGTATCACACTTCCTGATATCAAGTTATACTACAAGGCCGTTGTAGTCAAAACAGCCTGGTACTGGCATAAGAACAGGCATACAGATCAATGGAACAGAACAGAGAACCCAGAAATAAACCCACAGTTCTATGGACAACTGATATTTGACAAAGGAGGTAAGGAAATACAATGGAGTAAAGACAGCCTCTTTAACAAATGGTGTTGGGAAAATTGGACAGCAACCTGCAAAAAAATGAAACTAGATCACCAGCTTACACCACTCACAAAAATAAACTCAAAATGGATAAAAGACTTAAATGTAGGCCGTGAAACCATAAGCATCTTAGAAGAAAACATAGGCAGTAAGCTCTCGGACATCTCTCGGAGCAATATATTTGCTGATTTATCTCCACAGGGAAGTGAAATAAAAAACAGGATAAACAAATGGGATGATATCAAACTAAAAAGTTTTTTCACAGCTAAAGACAACAAGAAAAGAATAAAAAGACAAACTACACAATGAGAGAACATATTTGACAATACGTCTGATAAGGGGTTAATAACCAAAATTTATAAAGAACTTGTAAAACTCAACACCAGGAAGACAAACAACCCAATCCAAAAATGGGCAAAAGAGATGAATAGACACTTCTCCAAAGAGGACATACAGATGGCCAATAGGCATATGAAAAAATGCTCAACATCACTAATCATTAGAGAAATGCAAATTAAAACCACAATGAGATATCACCTCACACCAGTCAGAATGGCGCTTATCAACAAAACAACACAGAATAAGTGCTGGCGAGGATGTGGAGAAAAGGGAACCCTCCTGCACTGCTGGTGGGAATGCAGACTGGTGCAGCCACTGTGGAAAACAGTATGGAGATTCCTCAAAAATCTGAAAATCGAACTGCCTTTTGACCCAGCTATCCCACTTTTAGGAATATACCCCAAGGACACCATAGAACAGCTCGAAAAGGAGAAATGCACCCGCATGTTTGTGGCAGCATTGTTCACAATAGCGAAGATCTGGAAACAGCCCAAGTGTCCGTCAGAGGACGAGTGGATTAAAAAGCTTTGGTACATATATATACTATGGAATACTACTCAGCCATAAGAAATGATGACATCGGATCATTTACAATAACATGGATGGACCTTGACAACATTATACGGAGTGAAATAAGTAAATCAGAAAAAAAAAAAACAAACTAAGATGAATCCATACATAGAAGGGACATAAAAATTAGACTCAGAGACATGAACAAGAATGTGATGGCAACAGGGGCGGGGGGTTGGGGGAGGGGGGAGGGGGTGAAGAAGGAGAGGGGGTTAGGGGAGGGGAGGGGCACAAAGAAAACCAGATAGAAGGTGACAGAAGACAATTTAACTTTGGGGGAGGGGTATACAGCACAATCAAATGTCAAAATAATCTAGAGATATTTTCTCTCAACATATGTACCCTGATTTATCAATGTCACTGCATTAAATTTAATAAAAAAAAAAGTTTAAACAACAACAACAACAACAACAACAAAAAACCCGAATAGCCAAAGCAATCCTAAAGAAAAAGAATGAAGCTGGGGCATTACAATACCTGACTTCAAACTATATTATAGGGCCACGACAATCAAAACAGCATGGTATTGGCAGAAAAATAGACACTCAGACCAATGGAACAGAATAGAAAGTCCAGAAATAAAACCACATATATATAGTCAAGTAATTTTTGATAAAGGGGTCAACAACACACAATGGAGAAAAGAAAGCCTCTTCAATAAATGATGCTGGGAAAACTGGAAAGCCACATGCAAAAGAATGAAACTGGACTACAGTTTGTCCCCCTGTACTAAAATTAACTCAAAATGGATCAAAGATCTAAACATAAGACCTGAAACAATTAAGTACATAGAAGAAGACATAGGTACTCAACTCATGGACCTGGGTTTTAAAGAGCATTTTATGAATTTGACTCCACAGGCAAGAGAAGTGAAGGCAAAAATTAATGAATGGGACTACATCAGACTAAGAAGTTTTTGCTCAGCAAGAGAAACTGATAACAAAATAAACAGAAAGCCAACTAAATGGGAAATGATATTTTCAAACAACAGCTCAGATAAGGGCCTAATATCCAAAATATACAAAGAACTTATAAAACTCAACAACAAACAAACAAACAATCCAATAAAAAAATGGGAAGAGGATATGAACAGACACTTCTCCCAGGAAGAAATACAAATGGCCAACAGATATATGAAAAGATGCTCATCTTCTTTAGTTATTAGAGAAATGCAAATCAAAACTGCAATGAGATACCACCTCACACCTGTTAGATTAGCTATTATTAGCAAGACAGGTAATAGCAAATGTTGGAGAGGCTGTGGAGAAAAAGGAACCCTCATCCACTGTTGGTGGGAATGTAAAGTAGTACAACCATTATGGAAGAAAGTATGGTGGTTCCTCAAAAAACTGAAAATAGAACTACCTTATGACCCAGCAATCCCTCTACTGGGTATATACCCCCAAAACTCAGAAACATTGATACGTAAAGACACATGCAGCCCCATGTTTATTGCAGCATTGTTCACAGTGGCCAGGACATGGAAACAACCAAAAAGCCCGTCAATAGATGACTGGATAAAGAAGATGTGGCACATATACACTATGGAATACTACTCAGCCATAAGAAATGATGTCTTCGGAACATTTACAGCAAAATGGTGGGATCTTGATAACATGATACGAAGCGAAATAAGTAAATCAGAAAAACCAGGAACTGCATTATTCCATACGTAGGTGGGACATAAAAGTGAAACTAAGAGACATTGATAAGAGTGTGGTGGTTACAGAGGGAGGGGGAAAGGGCGAGGGAAAGGGGGAGGGGGAGGGGCACAAAGAAAACAAGATAGAAGGTGATAGAGGACAATCTGACTTTGGGTGATGGGTATGCAACATAATTGAACGACAAGATAACCTGGACTTGCTATCTTTGAATATATGTATCCTGATTTATTGATGTCACCCCATTAAAAAAATAAAATTATTTTAAAAAAAAAGGAGATGCTAATACATGTTTGAAATACAAAAAAAAGTACAGAGAGCAATATAATAAATACCCACATATCCACCTCTAATCATTAACAAATTATTTTTATATTTGCTTCTGATCTTTCTATTTTTATGAAGTATTCTAGAGTTTAAACACTCTGTATTACCCCTCCACAATTCTGTTTTCCTCCCTGCTCTAAGGTAACTATTATCCTAAAGTGTCTGTGCCTATTTTCATATTTTTACTGCATCTGCAGTTATTCATGAAGCCACAACCCTGAGGGTAGTCACTCTTTACCCAGTCTTATCACTTTCTGTTAATATTTAGTCAGTGTTTCCAATAAAATTAGCTTCTTCTTCAGCTTTTATACAGCAAAAGCTTTTATATAGATCTGACATGTGAACCAAATAGCTATCTGTGGAATATTAGAATCTGAATTATCTTCGTTCTCATATTAAAGAAATGAAAAATGCAGAATTCTAAGGCTAAGTAGCTAGAACATATTTATTCAAACTTGAATATTCTTCAGAGAGAGTGTGGAGTAATTCTAATTATCAGAGGAAGAAATGCCACAGGGAAATAAAAGGCAAATGTTTCCCTCAGGAGCCCTCCTTTTGGCTGTTTTGATTTCGACTGGTAAGTCAAATATATCATTTTAGAATCTTGTCTAATTTTTACAAACTTATTTCAAGGATAGATTTCAAGTCAGTAAGAGCAGTGGTCCGCAACACCAGGGCCCTGGACCAGTACTGGTCCGTGGGCCATTTGGTACTGGTCAGCAGAGAAAAAATAAATAACTTACATTATTTCCGTTTTATTTATATTTAAGTCTGAACAATGTTTTATTTTTTAAAAATGACCAGATTCCCTCTGTTACATCCGTCTAAGACTCACTCTTGACGCTTGTCTCGGTCATGTGATACATTTATCTGTCCCACCCTAAAGGCCAGTCCGTGAAAATATTTTCTGACATTAAACCAGTCCGTGGCCCAAAAAAGGTTGGGCACCATGGAGTAAGAGCACAATCATAACAGAAAGTTGTGTATTTGGTTATTATAAATGGAATAGGAAGAATGGGGGGATTCTTAATGATTTCCACTTGAATGTTCTGGTTCTCTAATGAGGGAAACATAGAAGTGGGATGGGAAGACTTTAAGAAAAGTCTTTCAATCTTGGTCTTGAACTTAATTGGAACATAATTAGAAAATAAAACATTTGTGTAGGAATATGATTTAGAAAATTCCAGATACAGAGACTGGTATGGATTAGGACAAGGGGAACACTCTTAATAGTCACAGCGTGAGAGAAAAACGAAGATATTTACAAATTGCCTAGTAGATGCCTCAATTTCCAAGGATAAATATCAGTTGGCAAAGTGATCACATTATGTCTTGATCAAGGTATTGACTTGAAGCTTGGCTTCAATGTATGATTTGAAAGAATACTAAAGAATATGCTTAATAGCCATATTCCATACCTTTTCTTCACAGCACATATATTAATAAACAGTAAAATATTGTTAAATAAGATCAGTGATCAAACAAACAGTTCTTGTTTTTGCTTCTGTTTTTGTTTGTATTGAAGTGAAAGAATGAGTTTGCTAACTGCATCTCACTGAGAATGTTAACAATATTAAATCTGGAAATGGAATTCAATAGAATCAAGTGCTTATTATATTAAAGAGAAGTTGCACTTGAAACAAAGTTTGCACAATGCCGGGGTCCAGCCCCGGGGGGATCCAGGGGTCCCACAGGAAGAGACGGCGTCGGCGAAAATGGAGTGAGAGAGCCGAATTCTTTATTCTCTGGTTAGCATTTACTGCCAGGCATCTCTCTCAATGGCTGGTCTAACATTACTTTTTATGCACACACACTAAGTTACAATCACATGGTATTTTGAATACATCATTGTTTTAGTTTCATTATGGTTACATATTTTTAGATAACAGTTAATTCATATCTATAAGCTACAAGTCAGGTGGTAAGTTATTCAAAGTACAGTTATACAATAGTAATAATAATATTGGTACAAACTTCTAAAAGATTAGTACTAATTAATAACTCTATTTTACTCTTGTTGTGAGTCAAGGGCACAGAAAGAGATAGCAGACGAAATCATCAAGGACTAGCAGAGGACCACCGCTTGCTCAGGCAAATAGCCTTGAGTTCATGTAGTGTCCTAATTCTTTTTTCACAAGACTACAAAAGGCTTGCTGTTAAGAAACTGACATAGTATAAAGAGTAATTTTTTACTTAGAGATACACAGAGTGCACCTGCAAGATAGCTAGTAGCAACATAATATCAGAAGGCATTAGTTGTTATTGCTTCTATGGATTCTTCCATATTCCTCTTTATTATCTGAACGAAAAACCTTGGGAAAGTATATAAATTTCATGAGAATGTCTCACTGAGAAAGCCCAGTAACTGCCTTTAGTCATAAAACAAGTCTCTTAACAAAACATTCTTTACTAGCCAGCTGCACTCCTATCCAAGGCCACGCAACAGGCCACTCTACTACACTTTACCTAAGATTCTAATGTCTAGTTAAACTTTATTTATTTACTATATTCATATACTAGCTAAGTTCTAACTATATTCTTTCTAACATGATTAATAAAAAGAAATTCTCCTACAAACTTAACCCTTTATGAGGGATATCATGGCCAGCCTCTTATGTTTATGAGCCCAGTTCAAGGGGCTTACAGGCTTTTCTGTGGAACTTACACCTTCTGTCTCATTTCCAAAGAAATTACTACGAATCTACAGGGAAAGCACGGTACTATTATCCCTGTGCCACAAATAATAGCACACACCCAGAAAAGGGGGGATATAAGGCCAGATTAATTCAAAAGGTCAAAGGGGGAAGTATCGTTGTGCCTATTCTTTTTGCGGTGACTTTGTCACCCCGCAGCCATTGGTCTTCACTGCAGTGACTTTGTCACCCCGCAGCCATTGGTCTTCTCTGCTGTGACTTTGTCAATCAGCAGTTTTTGATCTTCTTCTTCTGTGACCTTGTCAGCCAGCAGTTGTGGGTCTTCTCCTGCTGTGACCTTGTCAGCCAGCAGTTGTGGGTCTTCTCCTGCTGTGACCTTGTCAGCCAGCAGTCGTGGGTCTTCTCCTGCTGTGACCTTGTCAGCCAGCAGTCGTTGATCGGCTCCCGACAGCACAAAATACACAGAGAGAACCAGCCCCCTCTTCCATGTTTTCCAAGTTACCATAACTTTTTTTTATATAATTGTTTCTACTTTCTTCCCCATCTTCTCTTCTCACTCCACCCAAGCTAAATTGGTTTGACATGTTCCTATTTTTAAGCATCTCCCTCCTCCATGTTTGCAAATATGAGAGATTTATTTAGTGTTAAATAAACTTTGCTAGTTCAGAGTTTGTTTCTTGTTTAGTTCAAATATTTTCTTGGATTTGATTATTAGGACTAATAATTAGGGAACATTTCAACATTACTTTAGAATTTCTGGAATTATTTCTTTGAGCCATGCCATGAGGTTATTTTCCTTAACTCCATGCCAAGCAATGAACAAATTCTTAAAAGCACAACTTATGCCATTTATTGGTGGATAATCTGAAACTATAATTATGGAGCTTAATGCTTATAATCAGACACACTTACAAATATTCTCTATGTCATAAATCAGATTTTTGTAGTCAGGGAAAAAGCTAATTTTACATCTGATTCTGGAGTTAAAGGAAGGCTATACCACAAACTACAGAAAGTTAGGAAAAAACAATAGTGAAAACAAGATTTTCAGAATCCACTGAAAGACTTCAAGGCAAGTGGAGATTGGAAATATGTGAGATCAGGAACTATGCTTCTAATGTTTCTCCTTTTTAGTGTGGGCTGGACCATGGGCTAATATATGTGCTGGCAAGTCTTCCAACCAGATCAGGACGTGTGATAGCCATGGCTGTGGCCAGTACACTGCCCAAAGGTATGTACTGGGCTCTTAACCTCTTTGCTTAGTGTCCTCGTTCTCTGCGTCTCCTCAAGTGCTCACGATCCTCTCCCGCTGACAGTAGGAAAACTCAGAGATGAAACCAGTCACATTATTTTCTTTGAACCTACTTCCAAGACCCCTGCTTCAAGTGTGGGCTGAATCTGGAACAAAACATGGAGCAAACACAGTGTTTTCCCTTTCAATGTTTTCACACACTGACTTATTTCACCTGGTTTTTCCAAGGTGAAAATCAAACATTACTATTCCATTTTAGAGATGAGGAACTTGAACTGAGGTACCATAGGTGCAAGGGACCTGCCTTATCCAGTTGGAGGTGGTGAAGGCTGGACTAGGCTTCAGGCTTTAGAGTCCTTTTCCATCAAACCATGGTGTTACTGCCCCAGGCTCTGGGAGCAGACCACCAGATGCTGATCCTAAACAGGCAATTTCTTCTGGACAACGAGGCACACTTGTGAATTTTTAAAAACCACTGTATCACTTTGGGAATACCTCTCTGATGAAACAGCTGTGCGTCCAATTGTATTACTGACTTCAATAGTGGAACTCTCACTTATACGGATATTGCTTTCAAAGTAACATCAAACACCTGGAAATATGCCTAAGAGATGGGGAATGTGGAAAAATGTCCTCTAAATTGTCAAAACTAAGACTCAGTTAGTTCATACCCTAAAGTTTATGCACTTGACTTATACAATAACATATTGGCTCTTCACTTGGAAACCTGTTCAATGTTACTTTACACAATCTAACAATCCTGGTGAATCTGATTTTTCAGGTAGTAGCCCATTAGATAGGAGAAGAGGCTTGTAAGACTGGGCCTAGTGACAATATTGAGGAATGTTAGAGACAACCTCAAGGAATCTCACAGTCTGGGAACATTTTGTGTTTGTGCTACATACACTTTAATAAACCCAGGCAGTATCACTCACTGTATTAAAACAGCATACATAGCAAATGATGTTTGTAATAGCTTTTGTATTGCTGAGGGAAAAATAAGACTAGGGTAACATAAGATTTTTACGATAGGTTCTCATAAAAAGACAACTCTTTCCTAAGTGGTCTATAAAATTTATTTATATGGATTGCCTCATTTCCTCAAAATGCCATATAATAATAATAGTAATAATAATATTTTTTCAAGGCTTCTTAAGTGCCAAATACTGTCTTAAATGCTTTAATCTTACTATCTTAATGCTTTAATGGTTATTATTACCTTCAGGGAGGGAGATTAAAATTGGGCAAAACAGAGTGAGAAACCTGGGACATCCCAGTATGTTCTAGCAGCTTCAATGTTTGATACCCTTGCCCAGGAACAGAGGGCTAACACTGCATTCCTGGGCAATAAGGCTCCCTGGGCAGCTCCTCAGTCTGTTCATTCTCATCCACATCCTAGAAATCACAGGCCTCACCAGGGTGTGGATGTCTTGTGCTCTGATGGATCTACTGTGTATGCGCCTTTCACTGGAATGATTGTGGGCCAGGAGAAACCTTATAAAAACAAAAATGCCATCAATAATGGTGTTCGGATATCTGGAAGAGGTAAGAGGTGGTGTATATATCCAGGACGCACACGGAGATGTTTGATGTTTATTTATTGAGTGCATATTCCATTAATAGAAGTTTCATACTTCCTTCGAGATAATCAAACCTGTAACATAACCAACACAGGCTACCAAACCAGAGCGGCTAATGCATTTCCAAGCACATTTCACCGGTTTCGGTGGAACCATCTTCTCATGCACACTCCAACTAACTCTCCAGCTGACTGAGGGCTTTCTGCGTCTGGCCCATGTGGTTTTGCTTAATGATCTATAAACAAAACCACTTTCAGCAATAATAACTATCATGAATGCTTTCATTTACTAAAATCCCACAATTGGAAAATGCTGGACTTTCTGCAAGAGTTGACTGAAATATTTACAAAGGCCTCTATAGTCTAAAGCTGGGTCTGCTGGTACTCCAAGTATTGGGTTTGTTGGTTACTTGTTTTAAATTTTTTGAGGTATAACATACACACAGAAAAGTGCACAAAGTGTCAAGTGTACAGCTCTGTGGATTTTCACAAAGTGAATATACCTATGTAATCAGCACCCAGATCAAGAAAAAACATCAGCATCCCAGAGACATTTGTGATTCCTGTTAGTAAGTATTCCCAGCAAGGGCAATCACTTTCCCACCATTAGTTTTGTTTTTGAGGAGGATATAAATAGAATTAAACAGAATTGGCCGTCTCTTTTATGGGTGCTCCATATCATGTTTGTGAGATGCATCCATATTTTTGCATATTGTTTTCATCTCTTCATTCTTATTGTTTTATATAGTATTCCATTACATGACACATCTTCATCTATTTTATCATTCCCTTCTCTAGATGGATATTTGGGTAGGATTCAGCTTTTGGTGATTATGAGAATGCTGCTATGAATTTTCTTGCACGTCTTTTAATGAACATAAATATGTATTCCTGTTGGAAGTGAGTCCAGAGCACAATTTCTTCACCAAGTAAGATGCATTTTGTAAGGGAGCCCCACATCCCTGAGGAGCTATACAGTGGCTTAGGCCTGAATGACAAGAGAAGCTGCTGCCACTAAATGGAGTCCAATTAGTAGCCAAGACTAAGGTTGGCATGGTTACCTAACAGGCAGCAGAGCTGAAGCAATAATCAGATTCATCAGAAGCACAGAGACTTGTGGCAGTCTAGTTAATCATGGTGACCCAGAATGAAACAGATGCGCAGCCTACTTAAAGCCTTACAGCTAGTACACGACTTGTGACCACGATTGGTTCCGACAGACTGGTCGTAACATGATTTGGTCGTAAGTTGAGTAGGCTATATGTACAGTACTGTGAAATGATGTTATAAAATTCTTTAAGTCATATTTTATCATAATTTTCTTTCATTATTGTTATATATCATAATTTTCTTTGTTCATTTTATACCATTTGTATCATCTCTACACCATTTTGTTTCTTATTTTTACATTCATCGGGTTTAAGTAAAACATTGCATTCCCAGTACAACTGGTTTAATATTTGCAAAGACAATTTCCTCTTGGTAGACATCTTGGGAGAGGTTTGATGAAAAATATCCAAGACACAAAACACAAATTGCTGTACCAAGTCTGGGATAACAGTTGAAATGGTGCACGCGGAGATGGTAGTGCTGCCGGAAGCTGGTCGGCACTGTTGTACGCCCAGCTGGGCAACACTTGCGTTGCCAGACACGAAGCAGTCGTGGCTAGCGATTGTGGTCGTAAAGTCAAATGGTCGTAAGTTGCATAGGTCGTAAGTCGATCAATATTAGTATTTGATTTGTATAAACAGAAGAAGTGATCTAGGTCTGACAAATAGAATTCTGACTTCAATCACCACAATAATAAGTCACAAACCACCCATCCCAATTCGCAGACTTGAGCCAGTTCAGTCCCAGAGCCCTTGAACGAAATAGAGGCCGAGGCTCTGAGAAAAGGGCTCGGTCACAGCCAAAACATTATATTATAAACTTTACTTCTAGCTATCCCCAAGGGATCTGTGGCCATTTAGCAGAATAACTGTACACTGGGGAAGGAAAAGCATTTAGGCTTTTTCAGAGATTAGTGGACACTCACTCAGAACTGATACTTATTCCTAGAGACTCAGAGGCCACTGTGGCCGACCACTCACACTAGGGATTTCTAGGCTCAGGTAATCAATGTAGTTTTTCACTAGGGTCCATCTTAGAGTGGGCCCAGTGCATCCACAAATCCATCCTGTGGTAATTTCCCCAGCTGCATAATTAAAATCAATATACTCACTGACTGGCAGAATTGGGTAGGAGGGGAAGTGCTGGGTCACCTGGTGCATGTGCATCTTCACCTTTAGTAGGTCCTGACAGTTTCCAAAATAGTAGTTACCAGCTCCGACTAGGGCTGTGTGAAAGTTTCAGCTGCTTCACACATAATACTTGGTATTATTTAGCTACCTTTGTCATTTCAGCCATTCTTATGAGTATGTAGTTATCTCATTTAGTCTTTCTTTTTTTGTATGTGACAGAGACAGAGAGAGACAGATAGGGACAGACAGGAAAAGAGAAAGATGAGAAGCATCAATTCTTCATTGCAGCACCTTATTTGTTCATTGATTGCTTTCTCATATGTGCCTTGACTGAGGGGCTACAGCAGACCGAGTGACCCCCTGCTCAAGCCAGAGACCTTGGGTCCAAGCTGGTGAGCCTTGCTCAAACCAGATGAGCCTGCACTCAAGCTGGGACCTTGCGGTTTTGAACCTGGGTCCTTTGTGTCCCAGTCCAATGCTCTATCCACTGCATCACTGCCTGGTCAGGCTCATTTGGTCTTAATTTGCATTTCCCTAATGGCTAATAAAATTGAGCACTTTTTCATATTTATTGATAACATGGATATTGCCTTTTATAATGTGCCATTTCAAGTATTTTGCCCTGTTTTTCTTGCCTTTTTCTTATTGGTGTGCAGGAGTTTTTTGTATATCTTGTCTCCCACTTTATAGATTGTTTTCCACTTTTTTAATGTTTCTTTCAATAAATAAAAATTCTTGTTTCTAATGCAACCTGACTTAGGAATCTTTCCCTAAATTGTTAACACATTGTTTTTTAACCTAAGACACATTTTCCCACTATGAAGTCATAAAGATATTCTCTCTGTTTTCATTTTCAAGCTTCATTGCTTCATCTTTCATATTTAGACTTATAATCAACCTGGAATTGTATAAGGAATGATATAGGGATCATTTCCCCTATATTGACATCTAATTGACTCGATACCATTAACTTGACAAGATCATTTTTCCCCTTACTACACTTAAGTATCTTTTGTCATAAATCAGGCTCTGAATATATGTAGGTCATTCTCTGGTCTTTCTATTGTGTTTCATCAGTCATTTGTCAATCTTCCACAAACACCACACTGACTTAACTACTACTGCTTTAAAATATTACATCTTGAGATCTGATAGTATAACTCCTCCAACTTTGTTCTTCTTTCAGATTGCCTTGGTAATTCTTGGTCTTCTGTATTTCCAAATTATAGAATCAGTTTGTCAATTTCCACCAAAAAGCCTGCTGGGACTTTGACTGGATTTTTACTGATTATAAAGATCATATTGAGAAGAACTGCTATCTTTAAAGCAATGAGTCCTCCAATCAATGAACATGTTATATTCTCCCTGTATTTAGGTCTTCTTGCAATATTATATTAATAGTTGTTGAGTTGGTTTTCATTGTAGGATCTTGTTTATATATGTATATAAGACACACCTTATTGATTTTGTTTAGATCTTCTATGGTAGTACTATCTAATAGGAGTATAATTAAAGCGACTTAAGTAATTTTAAATTTTCTAGGAGTCACATAACGTAAAAAGAAATAAACTTAATTTTATTATATTATATTTAACCCAGTATCTACAGAACATTTTCATTTCAAAATGCAACTAATAGAAAAATTATTATTACCTTTTTTAGGTACTGACTTCAAAATCCAGTGTGTATCTAGTACTTAGAGCACATCTAATTCAGACTAGCTGCATTTCAAGTGCTAACTGGCCACATGTAGCTAGTGGCTATCATGTTAAATGTCACAATTCTGTCACTTATGTTTTCTGTCTACTTGACCTGTTTTTAATTATATATGCTGAAGCTTTTTTGTTTTGTTTTAAGTGAGAAGAGGGGAGAAAGTAAGACAGTCTCCTATATGCACCCTGACTGGGATACACCTGGCAACCCCCATCTGGGGCCAATGCTAGAATCAACCAAGCTATTCTCAGTGCCTGGGGCTGACACTCAAACCAATCAAGTCACTGGCTGCAAGAGGGGAAGAGAGGGAAAGGGAGGAGAAGAGAAGCAAATGGTCACTTCTCTTGTGTGCCCTGAATTGGAATCAAATCCAGGATGTTCATATACTTGGCTGATATTCTATTGACTGAGCCAACCAGCCAGGGCTGTGCTGAAGTCTTTTATTATGAGTGGGTTTCCATCTATTTCTCCTTGTACCTCCTGAAGTCTCTGTTTTATATAGATGGTTTCTGTGTTATTTAGAGCATGGATAATTGCCACTGTGGCATCTTCATTGGATTTCACATCATAAATTGGCCTCCTTCATCTTGTTTTAGTGATTTTAGGCCTCAATTCCACTCTCTGGTAACAGAATCATAACACCTGCTTTCCTTTTTGCTTCCACTTTCTTGGCAATATTTGTCCAGCTCTTAAGTTTTAGCCTTTTTCAAATATTGTGGGGTTTTTTTTAAGATGGTATGTAATTGGGTTTTTCTTTTCAAGTCAGTAGGAAAATCTACTTAATAGATGAGTTAACTTTATAGATAGAACAAATATTTGTTCTGAACATTGTCATATTATAATTATAGTATTATATTAACTCAGTTTTTCAACTTGGTCTGTAACTTTTCTTTTGGTATTTAGAAAGATTTGTGTTCTGTGCCAGTTATTCCCACTTTTCCTTGTCTTTCAAGTCTAACAGTTTAATTATTATATCTTAGAGTTGACATTATTCTGGGTCAATTTTCTCAGCTACTTAAGTGTTTTTCTGATATTATTTAATGCCTTAATTAAACTTCTAATTAAATCTATTCTTCCTTGGGAATCTTGCTATTTTTGTCTTTATTCCTGATGTCATTTCACCATTTTCTTCTCCTCCCTCATTGAGTTCAATCAACTCTTTCTTTTTCTTTCTCCCATTTCTGTTATTTTTTTGTTTAAATTTCTGATACAAGGCTAATACCCAGATAATAATTTTATTTCTTTTCTTTTAGGTTTCTGTATTAAAATGTTCTACATTAAACCAATTAAATATAAAGGTTCTATCAAGAAAGGAGAAAAACTGGGAACTCTACTGCCCTTGCAGAAGGTTTATCCTGGCATACAATCCCATGTACATATTGAAAACTGTGACTTGAGCAATCCCACTGTGTACCTATAAATGAAAGGCAAACAACTAGATCATCTACATAGAAAGCCGTCTTCTTAAAACTTGAATGCATATCCTGCTATGAAATCTGTGTTCAAATAGAAACATAAGTGCCAAGAAGAAAGCAGTATTTGGATTTCAACCCACTGCCACTCTCTGATCTTTCATAACCTATGATTATCTGGGGTGGTGTTTTCTTTTTTCTTAACTTTTTTTTCTTTCTGTCTTTTGTAAAAATTTTTTAGTACTAAACACACAGAATTAATAAACAAAAATTCAAGCTTGTCCAGACTGCATTTTTAATGATTCTAAAACTAGATTTCTGCTTAAAAACAAACAAAAAAAGCCTAAAGCTGTTTTTTAACATATAAGAATAGAGGGTTGTACAATGCTAGATGTACATACACATTTAATAAATACCAACTGAATTGGAGATTTCTTCTGAGTTAGGGTTGTGGAGAACTTTAGCAATATCCTAAGGTTTGTCAAATTGGTTGGATCATGAGCTGTTTGCATGGGTAAAACAGAATTCGCTGGTCTTTATAGCCACAGATTCCTACATTCTATATAATTGGTAGATCTTCTAGGTAATGGATAATGGCAGTTTAAGAAAATATGTAACATTCTTGATTTCAGCACAATTGCATTACAAGGAGAGGGAAGAGAACCAGAAAGAGGTCTAAACTGAAGTAGCTGATGAAACTAGTCACTCAGCCTCATCTACCCATATGCATATCATAGCTGCTTCTTTCTACACATCATTGCATTATTCTCTCCTGGTTATACTGGCGATAGGAAAGGACCACTCAGACAAATTTAAGTTACTATCAATATTGTAGCTTTACAGTTGGGAGATAATTTCAGGAGTATTAATTATTAAGAATTATATGTTATAGATGTAACAGGACTTGCAGATGGGTGGCCAGGAAAATGTTAATGATGGTTCTCAGAGAGTGTTCAGTCTATACAACACATACCAGTCATATATACTACTCTCTACTGTGTAATAACATCTTCTCCAAAGCTAGCAAATTAAGAATTTAATTTTTGGTTATAAAAAAACTATAACCAGCACTGTCTGGTTTGATAATCTATCATATTCATCCCCTTAGGGCCAAATAACTTTAGGTTGCTTCTAAAAATTACATTTATTTTCAAAAGACAAAGGTTGTGCTCCCATTGAGAACACAAAAAAGGAAATAGCACACAAACTTTAAAAGCAATTTTTAAAGAGCTCTAAAATGTTTGAACAATGAAATACATGCCTAGCCTTCAAAATAATCAACCTTCTGAGTGTTTTAAAAAACTAGACTCATTACCTGGAATGAAGAGCTTCCCCAAGGTAGAGCAAGAATGTGGCCTTCTGCCTAGCATTCCACAAGCACTCTCATATCTGTTGAATGGAAATGCAAACTTTAGACTAAAGGACTTCTTTCCTACAAAGAACTAGAATACAGCGCCCTCTGGTGCGTCGTATCAGAGGTGTTTAAGAAATCTTTTTTTCTTTCAGGTTTGTGTCAAAATGTTCAGCGTAAAGTATTGCAAGGGTTCAAATGACAGAGAAGTAATAGTACTAAATCTTCCTCAATGAAAGTGATTATAATATATGCTTAAAAATTGTGGTGTCAAGTATAAGGGTCACTGACAGTAAATAATGTGAACAAAATCAATTTTTATTTTGAAAATGTTTTTAAGGTTCTGCAGGAAAGTAATTTAATGGAAATATAAGATAAGTGGACAATTTAAAGGACCAGGCCTATAAAGGGGAGAATTCTTATATTCTTGTGACATTTATCACTTTTAGTGACATACTGACAGCAATACATATAACTTTAAAAGCTGCCCATCTCCCTAGTAGTTAGCACAATACAAATGATCCCAGGAAGGTTCATAAGGAAGGATAAATAAAAATATGGGAATCGTATTTTTGTATCTCTTCAGTACAACCTATAAGAGAACTTCTCCCGTTCTATTTACATTTTGCATACATTATCCCAACTTTTCCAGAATCCTTTAACAAACTCAAAAACACAAGTTTAACAAGAACAGGTTTACTTACACAACTAAAATATCATATTTTTTAAAGCCTAAAGCTCAAACTCTTCCATTTATCTAGAATCCTTTAATCTTAGGTAAATAGAACTTTCCATGGACTTCCACAATAAATGGTGATATTTTCATTAAACGAAGCATCAAGAATACTCCAGTTTCTCATCTTTTTTGGTTGTCCTAAAACTGTTTGCTCTTCAATTTATCAACCCAGTAAGAACACCCAGGGTCATTTAATTGAACTGATGAGCTTTACTCTGTTTTGCTCTAAGAGTCATTCTAGTGCTCAGCTAACCAGGTTCAATGACTGGGGCATTCAAGACCACCATTTAGAGCTGCAACATTTCATCAATGTAAAGCAGGCCACTTGTGCTCATTCTCTCTCTTTGCTGGTGGCTACAGAGATAAATTCCCTCATGACCTTCCCCCACCACCAGTCCCTCTCTCTTCATTATCCTCAGTGCAGTGGTTCTCAAAGTGTGTGCCAGAGTGCACTGTTGCACCCTAGATTTCCAGGTGCTCCCTATGGTATTCCAGAGAAATATGTGCCTGTTGGGGACCAAAAAACCAACAGGGTTTTTGGAGTTTAGATTCTTGGGGGACAGAGGTGTGGAGAACTGGCTGTAAGCTGACAGTCTGCCCAACCCCCACCTCACTTACCTGATTAGGTTGCAAAAGGCTATTAAGCTGTAGTGCTGGATTGTTTACACTACCCCCCATGTTCCCCGGAAAGACTGGAGGCAAGTTTTTCTATTCTTTGTTTGATGCAAAGTTAAGATGATATGTATGGTAGGGGTTTTCTGCACTCAACACAATTAAGAGTAAAAACAGAGAAATTCTTCAATGTATTGATGAGGAAATGAGAGTTTGCTTTTCAAAATATATACCCAAACATTGAAGAAATCGCTAGCACACATCAGGCTCATGTTTCTCATTAAACACGAGAATGAAAACACTTAACACATTTGCACCGGGACCTGCTGAATTTACTAAATCTTACTAAGAATGTATCTACATATATAAAGAGATAACTTTTTTGTCTTTTTTATTTTTTAACCCCTTTTTTACGAATTCTAAAAAGCATAACAAAAAAAAGTAACATAAAAATGTGTTTTAATGTCAGAATAAATTTAATTTTCTTATATTTATTTAATTACCATAAAAGCACACTTGGACTTTATATTTTTTCTTTAATATTTTACTTAATTATTATAACATATTTCTCAGAAATTTGTACATAGTGCGCCTACAATTATTTATAGGATTTTAAATGTGCCCTGACTTCAAAAAATTTGAGAACCACAGCTCTAGTGCAAATGTCACTGGCATTCTATCACCTTACCATTCAGGTATGTATACCTTCATACCAGGTGAGAATGGACATTTGTGTCTTCAGTATTTCTACTGTCCTTTGTGCTCTCTCTTCCTGAAGTCCTGTCCTACCAGCTCAGGAAGGGGAGATTCCGGAGGAAGGAGAGCATTTCCCTGTTCTTGGCAGCCCAGGTTGTTCACCTTGGGGCAGGTGAATCTGCTTGAAAATAATCACCATTTTCATCCTCCCATCACTGTACAGTACAAAACTTGGTTCAAGTGTCACCTGAGAACTCTGATCTCCACCAGTCTGACCCCTGTCTCAGGTATGCCATTTCCTTTTTGTTTGTCCTGTTAGTCCAATCAGACTTCCCAGTCCCTACGTGCTGCTTTGGCGCTCTAGGAGAGAGCAGAAATCTTAAGGTATGGCTGGTATAATCTGCAAGAGTAACAAATGTCTTTAAGAAATTGGTTTTATTTTTCAGCCAGTTCTATCAGCTCCACTTTCATTTATTTAATGTGTACTAATGCACCACAGACTGCTTTGCAAATTTTGAACTCACAGGTGAATAAAATGAGATGCTGTTCTTATAGAACTCACAATAACAAAGAATGTGGTACAGTGGTAAGAATGTATGCTTAAGTACAATTTCTAAACAAAGGGTTAGAAAATGTGTTATTTTTTAAAATCAGCACTTACAAGTCACAATGTATGCTAATTTCCTAATCGGTGAGAACATTAAGAATGTTTTCTTAATTTAAAAATATTTGAAACTGAAAAATAATAAACATATTCTAATTTTCTTTTCAATTTCAAATTGACTTCTTTGAAAGAAATTTAAGATATTGGGGGGAACAAGTTTGAAAAAGAAAGTACTTAAGTAAAATGTATTGAATGCCTACTATGGTGTATTATACAGTGAGAAAAACCCAAGTGTGGTCTTACACTGTGCAATGGGATAAGGAGATAATCATGTAAGTAAATGGCAAATTCCAATAGTGACAAGCGCCACAAAGGGAAGTCACAGAGTCTGAGTCGTGGAGGCTTCCCTGAGGAAAAGCCATCTAAAGGACCAGAAAGAGAAGCAGAGCAAAAGGGAAGGGGAAGCCTGATAGAAAGGAAATGAGGGGAAAGTGTGGAGAAACCAGATCTTGTGGGTCATTTTAAAGCTACATCTTCAACCTAAAGTCAATACATAGCCATTAAAGAGTTTTGCTGTTACTGATTAAATCATAAGTTCACTCTGCAAAGGATCTGGCATCATTTCAGATGCATAGTAATAGGTATATAAACACTAATTCGCTCCCAAACACACAATGCACAATTTACTTTTTTCTCTTAGTAGTATAGCTAATCAATTAACAATCACAGTATCTTCATAAAATGAATTAGCATTATTTAATTCTAGTCTAGTATCAATTTTCTCTCAAATTAATAAAATAGAGTTCCAAGTGTACTGGAAATTAAAAGTGTGTATTAAATCATAATATCTTATATAGTGCTATAAATGAAATATAATTAAGCCAGTCTCTGTATTTTGATTTTACTCCCAGTTTTTAATACTAAATATCTTGTAAAATATATTAATACTAAAGTGAAACAGAAACAATGAAAAAAATATAAAGTTGTAAATGGTGTAATTTAAGAGACCCAAACCTCAATGTTATAAATTTATTTAGCAAGGTAAAATATGCCTTTAAGGAAGGCTAAGGAACATACCTAGAAACTATTTGCACTGTTTAGCATATCAACTATCTAACCACAACACAGTCTCTCTGCCCTATTTATGAACATTTCTGGCTTTTCAAAATTTCTCATTTTTTCAAATGTTTCTGCTGTAACCTAGTTTTGCAAATGATGAAACGTTTCAGCTAAAATATTTCTGCAATGCATCTTAAAATTTATATTTGTGTAGACTGAAAGAATTTAATAATTTGATTTAAAAAAAAAAGTTAACAAACTTTGGTGAAATTACCAGATAGGAATGACTTCAGGGAACCATGGTCTTCCCAGGTATTTGGAGACTTCACTGTGAATTTCATCTAGGCTATAATCATCATCAGGGATCAAAACTTCTTCCATTATGGACAACTGGGTTAGCCTTCTCCCACATAGTCTTACAAATTCAATAAATGCACTGCAGCTAACTTCACATCCACTGAGGCCCAAGGCTGTTAAGTTTTTACAACGTTTAGCAATACAAATGAGTTCATCATCAAGAGTCTGAAGACCACTGGCACATACCACTAACTCGATTAGTCGTGGAGAGTTAAGACCTATGCGTTCTAGAATTGCTTTGCTAGCTGAATGACCAAAATAAAGGTGAGTAACAGGGGTTTCTTCTTTGAAGAAGTTCTCAAATTCCTCTTCATGTAAAAAGAAGTACATAACAACATTAACTCCAGGGGAGTGTTTAATAAGTGCATCCCAACTTTGTTTTTTAATAGAATGAAATCCAATTTGTCCGGGATTTTCACTCACAACATCAATCCGAAGATGTTCAAGGTTCACATGAGTCTCACTGGAAAGTGCCAGGAGGAGTTCATCACTCAGCATGTAATAATTCAATGCCAGTTCTCTAAGGCCTTGACAATGATCAGCTACACAAAGGATTCCTGTGGAAAATGGGGAAAAATTCTTAAGAACAAAGACCATACTAATATACATTTCGTCAATTTACATTTCATATTAGTTATCCATTATTTACTAAAATAGACATCTAACGATTTCTGAGGAGATGGATGCCAAGATATACATAATTATATATATATAATACTATATACATAACTAAAATACCCTTAGGATAAGTATTTTAAACTATCTCTGGATTACAGATTAAGACTTTTTTGAAAAAAGTTTAATAAATTATGTTTCAGAAGCATGTAGTTCCTTCCAATAAGAAACTGCATTATTCGGCCCTGGCCGGTTGGCTCAGTGGTAGAGCGTCGGCCTGGCGTATGGAAGTCCCGGGTTCGATTCCCGGCCAGGGCACACAGGAGAAGCGCCCATTTGCTTCTCCACCCCTCCCCCTCTCCTTCCTCTCTGTCTCTCTCTTCCCCTCCCGCAGCCAAGGCTCCATTGGAGCAAAGATGGCCCGGGCGTTGGGGATGGCTCCTTGGCCTCTGCCCCAGGCGCTAGAGTGGCTCTGGTCGCAGCAGAGTGACGCCCGGAGGGGCAGAGCATCACCCCCTGGTGGGCAGAGCGTAGCTCCCTGGTGGGCGTGCCGGGTGGATCCCGGTTGGGCGCATGTGGAAGTCTGTCTGACTGCCTCTCCCAGTTTCTAGCTTCAGAAAAATACAAAAAAAAAACAAAACAAAAAAACTGCATTGTTACTATTACTATAGTAAAAAAATATCATGCAAGCTTAAAAATATAACCTACCATCAGATGAAACATGAGGGCAGCTGCTCATTTTTAGGAGTCTTAGAGTATCACTGTTATTGGCCACAAGAATCTTCAGGGAGGGATCATCCACGGGTGTGTCTTCAATTTTAATTGACGACAATGATTTTGAGTTGACAAAAACAACTGTAAGTGCTGACACAAAATGAGACTTACATGGCAACAAGAAAAAAATTATGAAAACATTATTTAAAGATCTACAGCTCAATCAAATAATTCATTGAAACTATTATATCAACATATGCTTATGAGAACATAGTAAAAGCAATTGTCATATTACTATTTTTCTTAGCACCACTGACCAGTAGAAGACACCTTTATAATATAGTTTTTTTTAATACTTTTATAATTCATAAGTAGAACGGTGATAAAGAGGTTACAAAGATTTCATAAATATGTGTTTCAATTATTTTCACTCTTAAGGGTTTAGTTTTCAATATTAAAAAGATAGTGTGTCCGTAAAGTCATGGTGCACTTTTGACCGGTCACAGGAAAGCAACAAAAGACAATAGAAATGTGAAATCTGCACCAAATAAAAGGAAAACCCTCCCAGTTTCTGTAGGATGATGTGGCAGCATGTGCGCATGCGTAGATGATGACGTAACATCGTGTATATAACAGAACAGCCCACGGCCATGCCAGTCGAGATGTGGATGGTACAGAGGAAAGTTCAGTGTGTTCTGTGGCTTGCTAAATTCGAATGCGTGACAAAAGTGCAATGTGAATATCGAAGCGCCACCACATAGGAATAACATTCCTCGGTGGGATAAGCAGTTGAGGGAAACTGGCAGTTTGGTGGCGAAACGCCGTTCTGGTAGGCCATCAGTCAGTGACGAGTGTGTAGAGACTATATGGGATAGCTACCTAAGGAGTCCTAAAAAATCTGTGTGTGAGCCCACATCAAACTGCACTGAATAGATATGAAACTGGGAGAGTTTCCTTTTATTTGGTGCAGATTTCACATTTCTATTGTCTTTTGTTGCTTTCCTGTGACCAGTCAAAAGTGCACTATGACTTTACAGACATACTGTATAATACTTATTTACTAGAAATTGGCAAGTTGTGGTCTTCTAGCCAAATCCAGTCCACAGTCTGTTATTGTACAGCTCATGAGTTAAGAATGGCTTTTACACTTTTAAATAATTGCAAAAACTGTATTGAAGAAAATTTCAAGACATGTGAAAGTTAATGAAACTCTTTCAGTGGCTATAATTAAAGTTACTGTAACACAGCCACACTGCTTCAAGCATGTCCTGTTATGTTGGCTTTCACACCGTGCCAGGCAGAGCTCACAGCATGCAGCAGGAGAGCTGTAGAAAAACGGCACAAGCCACACAGCCTCAAGTATTTATTCTCTGTACTGTTCAACCCCTGTCCTAGAAGAAAGATTTTTTATCTGGTTTATTTGCTCCTGTATTTCCAGCACCTAAAATAGTATCTGACATGTAGTAGCTCAGTAAATATTTGTTGATGAATAAAGTAATAAATGATATCATTCTTCAGTAACATGCTTTTTGCTAGCAGATTAAACAAAAATATTTTGAAACTTTCTGTTTTAAAGACTGATTAACTTAGAGTTTGTACTCAAAATGGGTGGAGCTTTACAAGTCTGCAGCTCCAGGATTTTTGGACACAGATAGAAAGTCTGGAAACTAAATTCATGCATGATCATTCTTCCTTTTTCAAAATCAATTTGGATTCTACCAAAGGATCTACTGTGCCTATTAGAATGACCAAATTGATTATAAATCTTAATTCATTTATAAGAAAACATATTGGCTTAACCTAGTTAACTGCTTTACATACATTTTTAAATAGTGGATGGCTAGACCTCTTTACTAAACTTTATGCTAAACATTGTTAGAGCAATATAAATACATTACTCTTTTTTTGTTAGAAAATTTAAGGTTTTTTTTCCCCCTTTAATCAACTCTCAGTGGACTCTTAGTTCTGAAGGACACAGGTAAGCATTAGAATACAGGTCTGCCCACTTCACTTGTACACAAGACCTACAGCAGAACCTGTTTTCACGAACTGAAAGAAATCCAGAGGATTCCACTTTTATGAGAAACTGCAAAAAGTTAAAATACTGTTCAGCATCTGCTTTGCAGCGAGCCGTGGTAGAGTCAGCGTGCACCTTGAGCAGCAAAAGTGGCCTTGCCAAGCTCCTTGTCCAGGAGCTACACTCCGCATCCCAGCATCAAGTTGCCACGGCTTTGACCTGTGTCTGTGAGCATTTGTGCTTCGTCTCAACTTGTTTTGTGCATCTGTCAATAAGATGTGTCCTAAGATAATGGCTTCTTTGCTTTACACCAGTGGTCCCCAACCTTTTTTGGGCCACGGACCAGTTTAATGTCAGAAAATATTTTCACAGACCAGCCTTTAGGGTGGGACGGATAAATGTATCACGTGACCGAGACAAGCATCAAGAGTGAGTCTTAGATGAATGTAGTAACAGAGGGAATCTGTTAATTTTTAAAAAATAAAACATCGTTCAGACTTAAATATAAATAAAACAGAAATAATGTAAGTTATTTATTCTTTCTCTGCGGACTGGTACCAAATTGCCCATGGACTGGTACCAGTCCGCGGCCCGGGGTTTTGGGACCACTGCTTTACACCATTTGGGTTTAAAAAGGTTTTCTAGGAAAGCTCTGCTTTTGGATAGCAGGGGAAACCTGTACAAATTTCATTATAGAAACAATATATTCTTTTAGCACTTTTTATGCCTTGCAAAATGCTGTACTTCTATTTTATTTTCCCCTTAGTGTACAAATGAAAAAAAACTGAGGCTTAGAGAGAGAGAGAGATCCATAACTTCCCCAGAAGCCACAGGGCCCATCTCACTGTGGAGGAAGCGCTTGAAATAAAGCCTGCCAATCACCACTGCCCCACTCTGGTGTCTTCATCAGCTAACCTAGAAGCTGGCTCTCCAAGCTGATATACATGAGAGACAACTTACAATCTAAAAATTTTAGGCTAATCTGATTCCAAAGTTTATAAACAAGGAAATAACCATTTAGAAGTAGTAAATTTTCATCTAATTACTTCTATTACTCTAATCCCCAACTGACCTATTTTTTTCAGCACATCTCTTAAAAAGATAAACAAGCTAGCAGAAATGCTTGCTAAAAGAGAGCCATGGCACAGTTTATGAGAGAGAAGATGTTATTATTCCTCTAATCTCTTCTATAGGAAAGTTTCATTAGTCAGTTTTACTGACAACCATAATTAGTAATTATACTATATCAGGCACTATTCTAATTCTGGTTTGGTTTGGTTTAGTTTTAGCGAGAGAGACAGAGACAGAGAGAGGGACAGATAGGGATAGACAGGAATGGAGAAAAATGCGAAGCATCAATTCTTCGTTGTGGCACCTTAGTTGTTCATTGATTGCTTTCTCATACAAGCCTTGATGGGGGGGGGGGGCTCCAGCTGAGCCAGTGACCCCTTGCTCAAGCCAGCAACTTTGGGCTCAAGCCAGCAACCCTGTGCTCAAGCCAGATGAGCCTGTGCTCAAGTTGGCAACCTCAGGGTTTTGAACCTGGGTCCTCTGTGTCCCAGGCTGATGCCCTATCCACTGCGCCACCACCTGGTCAGGCTAATTCTGGGTTTATAATGGGAAATAAACAAATAAGAATCTCTGTCTTCAAGGAGTTTATGATTTGATCTGGGGAGGAAAGAATAAACATGTTAAATAAGGCATTTTCAAGTACTAATGAATGATATAAAGGGGCTAAAATATTGTAACATAGAAGAGAGTAACTGAAGGAGGGGGTGCTAAGGAAGGCCTCTCTAAGGAGATGGCATTCAAGCTGAAGCCTGAATGAAGAGAAGACAGTTAGTTTCTGGGGCAGAGACTGCTGGTTGCTTCTGAACAACCACTCATCCTTTCTTCTTTGGTAATCTAGTTCTAATATTTAGCTGGGCATACTGCCACTCAGTTAAAAGACTCTTCTAGCCTCTAAAAACTCTGGTGTGGTCAGAGGGCTAAATTCTGGCCAAGGACACAAGCAGAAGCATTATGCGATACTTATGACTAGTCTCCTGGAAAAGGGAGGCACAACCTGCTCCCACTATTGCTTCCATCCAGCTGTCCAGAACAAGGATGTGATGGCTGGAACTCAGAAAGCCATCTTTGACACTGGGTATGAAGAAAACACCTTGGCAAGAACGGAGAACCTGGAGGAAGCCTTGGTTCCAAACATTTTCATACCAGCTACAGACTGTCTCACCTAAGGATTTCTTTAATGTAAGAGAAATAAATTTCAGTCATGTGTTTTGAGCCACTGTTGTTTTGGAATTTCTACAACATGGACTCAAGCAACGTCCTAGCAAATATAGTTTATTTTTTTATATATTATGCTGTTCACTTCCAATGAAGAGACTCTAAAATTATAGGAAAGGCTCTATACTGGCTCTACCTTCCCTGTATTCAAAGTAACTAAGTAACCTAGCACTTGAAAATCATACATCTAAATTTTATATTAATAGCATTTACTGGGGAAACAACTACTAAAATATATCTCAAGAATGAAACCATGCACATTTCAGCAAAAGTAAGTGCTAATCAACAGAAAATTGTTTTAAATACAAAAAAATAGTCCATTTTTAGGAAAAGAATCTTTTCTAATAGTTTGACAATATTTAAGAACTTTAGTATATCTCATGAAAAAGCAGAGCATCTTTACCTTGGACATATTCATAAAACTTGGCTTGGCTGTTGAAATCAAGCCCAAGGTCTGGATAGAACAATTCACCAGCTGAGAAAGTATATCACAGGCAGCTTCTGCTGATTCTGTGCTACTGTCAACCTATAAAGACAAGTTTAAATCTTAGTTTCATGAAGGTAACTTATTAGAAAATTACGGGCAAATACTTATTTAATAGAATTCATTTGCAAAATTATATTTACCCCATCATGTCATAAAATAAATTAGCATTTTTTCTTTATACAAACTGTCTCACATAAAAAAATGAGAAATAAAGATGACAAATTAACTTCCTAAGCACTTCATACTTTCAAATCTTTTACAATTACCTGAATTTTAATAGCATCCAGTTGAAGAAACTGAAGTTTAAGATATTTAATTATAGCTCAAATTCTACATCTCAATCTATGCAAATAACTACAGAAAATAGTCTGAGATAAAAATTCTCCAAAATTCATTGACTGCTTCAACATAAAGCTCTAGATATTAAAAATGTTAAAATATCAGTTGTGGTTTCTATTTAACACTTATTTTTCCTACCTTAAAGCTGACATACTGGAGATGGGCAGCATGCTTTTTAATAATCTGCTGAATGAGGTCAGGATGAGTGGACTTAAAATATGAAGTAGCTGGCTGGTTCAGTTCAAACTCAAACTTCCTCCAAAGGCCAGGCATATGAAAAACTTCATTCCATCTCCTACATACAGAAGATGCCCGGGCCCGATCTATTAAAGGAAGATACTGAAAAATGTGTAGTACTACATGGTGAGGCAAACTCCCCCAGTCTAGAAGAACAGTGTACATATGAGTCTGGCTGAGAGAAGAAGAGAGTCCAAGCTTTGGCTGTTTCAGTGCTGGTGAAGGCTGAACAATTTTATTCACAACAGATAAATTGTTCCTCTTCATTCTATAAACATTAACAAACATTGAGTGATCATTTTTTCACATTTCCATCATATATTTGTGCTCTAATTATATAGAATAACATTAGATAGTGAAAAACAGTTTAAGATAATTCAAAAAGTAATCTTCCACTTTCATGCATTAATAAATACTGATATGTGCTGGGGATACACAGATAAATAAGAGGAACTGTTCTCAAAGAGCTGTGTGCACATATGGTGACGTGCAGTGATAAATGCCATCACTAAAATTGGGACAACTTGCAATGAAAAAATAAGGCAATGCTATATACTTGATTCTGTATGTGGGAGGGCATGGTTAGAGAGGCTTCAAAGAGGAAGTGTCCCAAAAAGCTGTGCATGTCCCAGGTTTATTCCTGGTCAATTATAGTATTCTTTTTTTTTCTTGTGATAGAGAGAGAGACAGGGACAGACATCAAGGGAGAGAGATGAGAAACATCAATTCCTTGTTGTGGCACCTTGGTTGTTCATTGATTGCTTTCTCATATATGCCTTGACCAGGGGACTACAGCAGAGCGAGTGACCCCTTGCTCAAGCCAGCGACCTTGGGTTCAAGCTGGTGAGCTGTGCCCACACCAGATGAGCCTGCACTCAAGCCAGCAATGTCGGTGTTTCAAACCTGGGTCCTCTGTGTCCCAGTCCGACATTCTATCCACTGTGCCACTGCCTGTTCAGGCAATTATAGTATTCTTACTATCTCCTACACAGAAGCATCACATTGCAACTGTGCTAAGAACTCCTGGGGGTTCTGGGGGACAGTAAAACACAATTAAAAACAGAGAGAGAAGATGGCAACGGAGTAGACAGATGTTACAACTTCCAGCTCCCAGAACCAAAGTGGATTACACCTTAACTTAGGAACAATCATCTTGAAAAACCAACTTTGTACTAAACTAAGAGGAATCTATAACCAAGCATCACCAAAGAAACTACACTGAGACTGGTAGGATGGGCAGAGATGCAGAAGGGGCTTCCCTACTCCCAGGAGCGAGAGGCGCCCCAGAGAGTCTCTCATGGCAGGGTGGGTTGCCCAGAGAGTTGTGGGTCCACACCCACAGGACCAGAGCCCCAGAGACTAGAGGAGGCATATGGACAGTATTTAGCTGAAAGAAGAGCAGGGTTACTGTTTGTGAGAGGGAGACTGAACTCTCAGACCCAGGCTCCATCTTAAAGGGACCGTGCAGAAAACCTCATTCACAGCCACTTACCCAGGGCTCCGGGAGTGGGGAGCGCTGAGAGGACTTGAATTGAGAGAGAAGAGTGTGGTCTTGAGGACACAGGGAGAGACTGTGGGGGACAGCCACCCCGTACTGGGTCACTCCCCAAACTTAAAGTGGCCATTTTTCCTGGGAGAACCAAGCCAGCAAAGGGAAGCAATTATCCCGTCCACCAGAGGCACTCCTGCTCACATGCACTGGCCAAGATTAGATAAAAACCAGCCTAAAAGTGCAGCTGATATTTATAATGGCATCTGGGCCCAGCAGAGGCAGCCACAAATTCTGGATCACTTGTAGCTCCAAGAAGGTTGCTAAGGGCCAGTCATAAGCAGTGACCCCCACTGGTCTGCACCAGGTTCCAGCCAGGAATTCCAGGGCTGGCACATCCATCGACCAGATACATAGAGCATCAGCTCAGGACCTAACAACCCTAGTTAGAGTGGTATCTTAAAGAAGGCCTCCTCACACCTGACCAGGCTGAGGCATAGAAAATCCTGACACAAATAGCAAAAAGAGCAGTAACAGCAGACAAGTAGCCCATAGCAGATTACAAACAACAGCTGAGAACAACCCAAGAAGATCTAGAAACAACACAAGTGAAAGCTGGAGGCAGACAACACCAACCCTATATTCAGCTAGCTACACAAACAACAAACAACACATCCAAAGAAGCAGTCCAAACAGAGATTAAATTGGAAGACAGAGAAATTCAATCCAAATTAATCAACAAGAGAAATTCCCAGAAAAAGAACTGAATGAGATGGAAATAACCAAGATACCGGATGCAAAGTTTAGAATAATGATTGTTAGGATGTTCAAAGATCTTAGAGTAACAATGGATGGACAAAATGAGCACCTAAATAAAGAGACAGCAAGCATCAAAAAGGATACTGAAATCACAAAAAAGAATCAGACAGAAATGACAAATACAATATCAAAAATGAAGACTGCACTAGAAGGAATTAAAAGCAGGCTGGATGAAATGAAACAGAGGATAGAATCAGCAATTTAGAGGACAAGATAAACAAAAGCATGAAGAAGAACAGCAAAAAGAAAAGGGGATCAAAAAGTCTGAGGAAACTCTAAGAGAGCTCTGTGACAACATGAAGAGAAACAACACCGCATAATAGGGGTTCCTGAAGGAGAAAAGAAAGAACAAGGGATAGAGAACCTGATTGAAGAAATCATAGCTAAAAACTTCCCTAAATGGATGAAAGAAAAAGTCACACAAGTTTAAGCAGCAGAGAATCCCATTAAAGAGGAACCCAAAGAGACCTACACCAAGACACATCATAATTAAAATACCAAAGCTAAGAGATAAAGAAAGAAAACTAACAGCTGCAAGAGAAAAGCAGTCAATCACCTATAAGGGAGCTCCCATAAGGATGACATCCGACTTTTTAACAGAAACACTTGAGGCCAGAAGGGAATGGCAAGAAATATTCAGAGAGATGCAAAACAAGAGCCTATAACCAAGACTTCTTTATCCAGTAAGGCTATCGTTTAAAATTGAAGGAAAAATAAAAAGCTTCCCAGACCAAAAAAAAAAACAAAACACCTCAAGAAGGAATTCATTATAACCAAACCAATGCTGCACGAAATGTTAAGGGGCCTATTGTAAACAGAACAAAGGGGGAAAAATCTAGTAAAAGAGAAATGTAGATTTAAAGAACAAGATGGCAATAAACAACTATATATCAATAATAACCTTAAATGTAAATGGATTAAATGCTCCAATCAAAAGACATAGGGTAGTTGTGAGGAAAAGAAAACAGGATCCGTGCATATGCTGTCTACAAGAAACCCACCTCAAAACAAAAGATACACATAGACTGAAAGTAAAGGGATGAAAAAAATATTTCATGCAAATGGAAATGAAAAAAAAGCTGGGGTGTCAATACTTATATCTGACAAAATAGACTTTAAAACAAAGGCTATAGTAAGGGATAAAGAAGGTCATACATAATGATAAAGGGAGCAATCCAATAGGAAGATATAAACATTATAAATACCTATGAACCTAATATAGGAGCACCTAAATACATAAAGCCCATATTTTGATTGATATAAAGGATGACATCAACAGCAATACTATAAATGTAGGGATTTCAATATCCTACTAATATCAATGGATAGATCCTCAAGAAAAAAAAAATTAACAAAGAAATAGCAGCCTTAAAGGACACACTAATCAACTGGATTTAATAGATATCTTCAGAACCTTTCACCCTAAAGCAGTAGAATATACATTCTTTTCAAGTACATGGTACATTCTCTAGGACAGACCACATGTTAGGACACAAAACAAGTCTCAATAAATTTAAGAAGATTGAAATCATATTAAGCATCTTCTCTGATCACAATGGCATGAAACTAGAAATCAACTACAATAGAAAAACTGAAAAATATTCAAACACTTAGAAACTAAATAGCATGTTATTAATGAATGGGTTAACAATGAGATCAAGGAAGAAATAAAAAATTTCCTTGAAACAAATGAAAATGAACATACAACTCAAAATTTATGGGACACAGCACAAGCAGTCCTGAAAGGGAAGTTCATAGCATTACAGGCATACTTTAAGAGGAAAAAGCTCAAATAAACAACTTAAACCTGCATCTAAAAGAACTAGAAAAAGAACAGCAAGTAAAGCCCAGAGCTAGTAGAAGGAAGGAAATAGTAAAGATCAGAGTGGAAATAAATGACATAGAGGCCAAAGAAACAATAAGGAAGATCAATGAAACCAAAAGCTGGTTCTTTGAAAAGGCAAACAATATTATGAACCTTTAACCAGACTCACCAAGACAAAAAGAGAGAGGACTCAAATAAATAAAATTAGAAATGAGAGTGGAGAAGTAACAACTCATACAACAGAAATATAAAGGATTGTAAGAAAATACTATGAAGAACTGTATGCCATAAAATTAACAAAATTAACATAAAATTAACCTAGGTGAAATGGACAAATTCCTTGAAACATATAATCTTTCAAAAATCAATTTGGAAGAATCAGAAAACCTAAACAGACCAATTACAACAAGAACTGAAACATTTATCAAAAAACTCTTAACAAACAAAAGCCCTGGGCCAGATGGCTTCACAGGCGAGTTCTACCAAATATTCAAAGAAGAACTAATTCCTATCTTTCTCAAGCTATCAATATTTCAAAAAATTCAAGAGGAGGGAAGACTTCCAAGTTCCTTTTATGAGGCAAGCATAATCCTCATTCCAAAACCAGGCAAAGACACAAAACTATAGGCCAATATCCCTGATGAATTTAGATGCTAAAATTCTCAACAAAGTATTAGCAAACTGGATCCAGCAATACATGAAAAAAATCATACATCATGATCAAGTGGGATTTATTTTGGGGAGGCAAGCCTGGTGCAATATTCACAAATCAATCAATGTGATTCATCATAAACAAAAGGAAGGAGAAAAATCACATGATAATATCAACAGATGGAGAAAAAGCATTTGATAAAACCCAGCACCCATTTATGATCAAAACTCTCAGCAAAGTGGGAATACAGGAAACATACCTCAACATGATAAAGGCCATCTATGACAAACTCACAGCCAACATCATAATCAATGGGCAAAAATTAAAAGCAATTCCCTTAAGATCAGGAACAAGGTAGGGGTGTCCCCTTTCACCACTCTTATTCAACATAGTTCTGAAAGTCCTAGCCACAGCAATCAGACAAGAAAAAGAAATAAAAGGCATCCAAATTGGAAAAGAAGTAAAACTATCATTATTTGCTGATATGATACTGTCCATAAAAAAACCCTAAAGTCTCAGTCAAAAAACTACTGGACTTGATAAATGAATTTAGCAAGGTGTCAGAATATAAAATTAATATTCAGAAATCAGAGGCATTTTTTAATTTATTTTTATTTTTTATTTTTTTTGTATTTTTCTGAAGCTGGAAATGGGGAGAGACAGTCAGACAGACTCCCGCATGCGCCCACCAGGATCCACCCGGCACATCCACCAGGGGCGACGCTCTGCCCACCGGGGGCGATGCTCTGCCCCTCCGGGGCGTCGCTCTGCTGTGACCAGAGCCACTCTAGCACCTGGGGCAGAGGCCAAGGAGCCATCCCCAGTGCCCGGGCCATCTTTGCTCCAATGGAGCCTTGGCTGCGGGAGGGGAAGAGAGAGACAGAGAGGAAGGCGCGGCGGAGGGGTGGAGATGCAAATGGGCGCTTCTCCTATGTGGCCTGGCCGGGAATCGAACCCGGGTCCCCCCGCACGCCAGGTCGACGCTCTACCACTGAGCCAACCGGCCAGGGCCGGGGCATTTTTATACACCAACATTAAACTGTCTGAAAGAGAAATTAAGAAAATCCCGCTTGACCAGGCGGTGGCGCAGTGAATAGAGCGTTGGAGTGGGATGTGGAGGACCCAGGTTCGAGACCCCAAGGTCGCCAGCTTGAGCGCAGGCTCATCTGGATTGAGCAAAAAGCTCACCAGCTTGAGCCCAAGGTCGCTGGCTCGAGCAAGGGGTTACTCGGTTCACTGAAGGCCCGCAGTCAAGGCACATATGAGAAAGCAATCAATGAACAACTAAGATGTTGCAACGCGCAATGAAAAACTAATGATTGATGCTTCTAATCTCTCCATTCCTGTCTGTCTGTCCCTGCCTATCCCTCTCTCTGACTCTCTCTCTGTCTCTGTAAAAAAAAAATTCAAATAAAACAATGCCCCCCTTCACTATTGCAACAAAAAAAATAAATTACCTAGGAGTAAATTTAACCAAAGGTTAAAGACTTTTACTCGGAAAATTATAAAACATTGATAAAAGAAATCAAGGAAGATACAAACAAGTGAAAGCATATACCGTGTTCATGGATAGGAATAATAAACATCATTAAAATGTCTATATTACCCAAAGCAATTTATAAATTCAAAGCAATTCCTATTAAAATACCAATGGTAGGCCTGACCTGTGGTGGTGCAGTGGATAAAGCGTCTACCTGGAAACACTGAGGTTGCTGGTTCAAAACCCTGGCTTGCACGGTCAAGGCACATATGGGAGTTGATGCTTCCTACTCCTCCCCCTTCTCTCTCTCTCTCTCTCTCCCCCCCCTCTCTAAAATAAATAAATTAATTAATTAAAAAAATAAAATAAAATACCAATGGTATACGTCAAAGATATAGAACACATATTCCAAAAATTTGTATGGAACCAAAATAGAACACGAATAGCCTCAACAATCTTGAAAAAGAAGAATAAAGTGGATGGTATCACACTTCCTGATATCAAGTTATACTACAAGGCCACTGTACTCAAAACAGCTTGGTACTGGTATAAGAACAGGCATATGGATCAATGGAACAGAACAGAGAACCCAGAAGTAAACCCATACCTTTATGGACAATTGATATTTGACAAAGGAGGTAAGAGCATACAATGGAGTAAAGACAGTCTCTTTAACAAATGGTGTTGGGAAAATTGGACAGCTACCTGCAAAAAAAATGAAACTAGACCACTAGACACCATGCACAAAAATAAACTCAAAATGGACAAAAGACTTAAATGTGAGTCATGAAATCATAAGCTTCTTGGAAGAAAACATAGGCAGTATGCTCTCTAACATCTTTCGCAGCAATATATTTGCTGATTTATCTCCATGGGCAAGTGAAATAAAGGACAGGATGAACAAATGGGACTATATCAAACTAAAAAGCTTCTGCACAGCTAAAGACAATATAAAGACAAACCACAAACGGGAGAACATATTTGACAATACATCTGATAAGGGGTTAATAACCAAAATTTATAAAGAACTTGTAAAACTCAACACCAGGAAGACAAACAGTCCAATCAAAAAAATGGGCAAAAGAAATGAATAGACACTTCTCCAAAGAGGACATACAGCTGGCCAACAGACAGATGAAAAAATGTTCAACATCACTAATCATTAGAGAAATGCAAATTAAAACCACAATGAGATATCACCTCACACCAGTCAGAATGGCGCTCATCAACAAAATAACACATAATAAGTGCTGGCGAGGATGTAGAGAAAAGGGAACCCTCCTGCTCTGCTGGTGGGAATGCAGACTGGTGTAGCCACTGTGGAAAACAATATGGAGATTCCTCAAAAAATTAAAAATAGAACTGCCTTTTGAGCCAGCCTCCCACTTTTAGGAATATATCCTAAGAACACCAAATCACTGATTCAAAAGAAGAAATGCACCCCCATGTTTATTGCAGCATTGTTTACAGTAGCCAAGATCTGGAAACAGCCCAAGTGTCCATCAGTGGATGAGTGGATTAAAAAGCTGTGGTACATATACACAATGGAATACTCCATGGCCATGAAAAAAGAGGAAATCTTACCTTTTGCAACATGAATGGACCTGGAAACTATTATGCTAAGTGAAATAACCCAGGCAGAGAAAGAAAAATAACATATGACCTCACTCATATGAGGAATCTAATGAACAATGTGTACTGAGGAGTCAAAGAGAGGCAGAGGCGGGATCAAAGGGACCATAAGGAAAGTGGACAGAGGGAAAGGGGATGAGAGGATGGGACCAGAGAAGGGAAAGAAATTAGTGAATAACACAGAGTTAGAGAGAGCAGGAAAGCAAATCCTGGAGGGAAGGGGGGAATGTGCTGGGGGAGGGGGCCAAGAGGGATGTTGAGGGGAACACGGGTGTGGTGGTAGGGAGATATATTTAGGGGGGCACTCGAATCTATGTAAACACGATAAATTAAAATTAATAAAAATAAAGAAAGAACACATAGGTTTCAATGAGTCTCAGCTCTGCTAACCATGTGATTTACTAACCACGTGATCTTGTCTGAGAAAATTAATTTAAGCCTGTTTCCTCATCTGGAAAGCTGGGAAAACAGCAGTACCATCTCAAATGGTTGTTGGGAAAATTAAAGTACCTTAAATACCAGCACATAATAAGTGCTCAATAAATGTTGTAGTTGTTATTTTAAATTGTCCAATATATCAATATTTTTCTGAACAAATTCATTAGGTTGATGCACAAGTCAAACAAAAATTCAAATGATCTGTTACAATTTTCAGATGATACTCAAGACATAGGAGCTCTAGAGAAATTGGACATGTCAGGAGCAAAGTCTGTGTAAGCAACACACCTTCCAAGGTAAAACAGTAAAAAGCATTCTTCTCCAACAGAAAGAAAGAAATAATAAATCTCCACATATCAGTCAGCTTGAAATACAACTAAGTTCCAACAAATTTCAGATATACTCAAGTATACCGAGTTATCTTGTACATATTCTTACATAAGAATCCAAAGCATTTTAAGTATATTATTTGAGAGGCAAAATAGTAATGGTAAAGAGTAGTTCTAAACTTTAATGTTGGTTAACTAGTCAAGCCTCTTTTCACCCTTGAATGCTAGAAATGTATATGTGGAAGACTCAGTGCCATAATTAAAATATATCTTTAAATCTAATGAAATATTTATTTAATACAGAAATATTTCTGTCTTATGTGTCACTCTGATGTAAAACATTTCTTAATCACAACATACAGTTGGATCACAGAAGCAGGACTGAGTTACTGAACAAAATGAAAGGTCATCTTTAGGGTTTGGAAAACTGAAATGGAAAACAAAAATAGTTGCAAGCTGTGTCTCAAGCATCATATATAAGAGCTACCACATACATTTGTATCTGACTAAAATGACATGCATAATGGAGAACTGGTTCAGCAATACAACGTAGAATATATGAAACTGCGGACATCAGTAATTCAAAGCATACGCTATCGTGAATGGGCTGACCTATTCTTTAATGGTAATTCCCTAAAATGAAACAGTATGATGGCCCAAGGAAGGTAAAGGAGAGGACACTGGATTCTAAACTCTGATGTAAAGCACATTTATTGACATTTTGCTTGTAATCAGTTTATTTGGTAGCCTATAGAATGGACAGTTAAAATTTCACTAAGGTATTATAAAAAAGTTATCCTGAATATAATCCCTTACTAGAAAAGCAATGAAGCAAAAAATAAAACAGACTTCTTTCAAATGCCAGGTTAAAAAAAACAGCTTGCAATTCTAAACAAAGGAATTGTGCGATATATTAAATCTGACTGTGTATAATATGAATTGATTGTTAAACTATTTAGTAAAATCATTAAACTGCCAATTCACTGATAGAATCACCATAACTAAAGGACATTATGTACCAATAATTCCATTAAAAATAACATTGAAACCATGTCAACACAGTAAATTAAAAAAATTTTTTTTAAGTTTTTCCTTGCATACATTAGTTTTCAGAGCATAAAGCTCATCCACAAATCATAAACTTCATATAAAGTAATTTTATAGCAATGAGCACCTATAAACTACATTTTAGAATGCAAGACAAATTGATCTTTCTTAGCTTGAAAATGATACAAAATTCCAGCCTAAACATGCATGATCATTTTTAGAAATTGATCATTTCTTTTTCAAACTACCACCTTTCTTACCTAAAGAAGGCTTCCACGTTACAGTTCACTCTGAATGAACGAAATGAAGTAAGTGCTGCCATGGGGTACTCACCAACATCCATTTGATTTCACTGGCTAGGTTGGCAAAATACCACAAAAACACATTCATCAGAATGTATAAATAAAAAGTCAATAATTTTCATGCTTTGGATATTTATATATCATTGTATATGTTGCAAGTGTTTGTTAGGAAATTACTGATTATCAAACTTTTTTTTTTTTTTTTTTTGCATTTTTCTGAAGCTGGAAACAGGGAGAGACAGTCAAACAGACTCCCGCATGCGCCCGACCGGGATCCACCCGGCACACCCACCATGGGGCGACGCTCTGCCCACCAGGGGGCGATGCTCTGCCCATCCTGGGCGTCGCCATGTTGCGACCAGAGCCACTCTAGCGCCTGGGGCAGAGGCCACAGAGCCATCCCCAGCACCCGGGCCATCTTTGCTCCAATGGAGCCTTGGCTGCGGGAGGGGAAGAGAGAGACAGAGAGGAAGGCGCAGCGGAGGGGTGGAGAAGCAAATGGGCGCTTCTCCTATGTGCCCTGGCCGGGAATCGAACCCGGGTCCTCCGCACGCTAGGCCGACGCTCTACCGCTGAGCCAACCGGCCAGGGCTGATTATCAAACTTTTTTTTTTAAGGAAACCTGTCCATAAAAAAATAAAAATAACTGGTCTGGTTAGTGGAAATAGTACAACCCTTTCCAGGAATTACATTTGAAGCTCTACTAAAATGGAAGGCAGTAAATCAAATGGCTCTGAAAATTCACATTTTAATGCGCACATACGGAGAGATACTAGAAAAAATTTAAGGTAGTCCATGATTACATTTTTATGTTAATAGGCTATGTAAACCATTCAGTTCCAGTTTTTAGCAGCACATACTTACTACTACAACTATAATAATTAAATAAGCAGACAGAACTCTGATTACCTATTGTTCCCACATAAATATAGTTGGTTTGACTAGTCTGCTATTAACAGAACATATGCTTCTGTGGTTTTTAAATTTTTCACCTATATTGACTGATATAATTGATTCCTTCTTACTTGATTCATTCATATTCTCTTTGAGATTTGGCCAATTTTAGGCACAGCAACTTGTTATAGTTAGGAGTAGTCTATAGACATGGAAGAAAAGAATAACTGGTTTACACCACAATAAAACTCACAGCCTCAGCATCATGAATAAATGTCATAAACCAAAAAATAAATAAATGCATTCTACTACTTTTGTAAGCCAAATTAAACAACACAGAGGAGGTGGAGGAAGCAACCTATTTAGCAACTAAAAACTTCCCTTAAATCTCTACCTGCCAGATTGCATCTGATTCCTCAGAGTTTTGGAGAACAGACAGGGAGAATGTATTAGAGACCAGTATCAAAATTTGATTCCCCCCATTGTCATCTGCTCTACTATTATCCAAACCACTATTTTCCAGACAACAGCAAGGTTAGCTCTCTCTCTTTGCATACCACAAATAAGAGAAAAACAAGTCAAGTGACTTGTGTTCCCTTAATCAGATGACACACAATTTACTGCAGAAACTTTTATATTGAATCATCAATCTGGCTACTTTCATGTCTGCAGTTAGAAAATAATGTTATGTTAGAAAATTCTTTATGTTAGAAAATAATGAAGTACTGTAATCTGATAAGAGTATACACACAGGGAATCACTACCCAAGGTGCCTAAGAAGAGGGTATGCAAGTACCTATCTCACTCACATCAGTTCACTCGAGTCTTCAGGATCAGATGAATTACTTACCTCATTGCTGAAGGAACCTGATTGTCACTCTCTAGAACTGTGAGGGCTGGTGGAAGACTAAACCAGAATTCAGGATCCCATCAAGTGATAAGGGAGAGATGAGCAAGTTTGGCAGTGATCTTTAGCACAATTCTAGAGTACAAAACAGGTTTATTAGCGTTTGAGAAAGTGTAGTGATGACTCAAAGCCCACTTAGTGGCTTCACTAACCACCCTAACCCGATTTCCTTTTTTTTTTTTGATGTTTACTAATTTGGATGGTTCAGGTGACCATGTGAATCAGATCCTCAAAAAGTAAGAACTCTCCCACAGCCTTCTTGAGGGAAAGACAGTCAGAGATGAAAGACTAAACACCCAAAAAGCCATAGCGGTGGTAGCAATGGAAGCAACTATCTAATGCACCATCACCAGGTTCTTCCACATTGGTCAAATGAATACACAGAAAGTACTTTTAAAAGTCTCAAGTTTTAAATTACCACAACACTAGAAATGTTGTATAAATACTACAGGTAACAGAATAAAGATTCAAAACTATCTAAAAGGCTAGACAAACCCGTTGGAAGCAGCAAGATGAAAGTGAACAGGAAGTAATAAGCCAATGTCCTTTAAGTTACTTCCTAAAGTGGCACAGTGAGAAATCCAACAGCTGCCACACAGGCTGACAGTCTCCGCTAAGGTCTGGAATCCTCAGTCATCCCTACGGGTGACAAGGGAGGTGTGGCCTGGACAGGAGAGCTGAGGATTTGTTTCCAAACAGCTTTCAAACACACAGCTCTCGACTATACCTCTTCCCACAAATATAAGCCACGAGAGGAACAAAAAAATAATTTTTGGGGACTGTGGTAAAAAATATTTGTTCTCTGCAGCCCACATCACCTCTAAGTTCCCTGCTAAATCTAAAATCTACATTTAAAAAAAAATGTGCAAGTCAAATGATAACATCATCCAGGTTTCAACAAGACAAAAGGTAAGTAGTTATGTCAAACAAATGTCCCTAAAGCAGTGACAGCCAGCTTATGGGTGTTTCACTTTTTATCAGTGATTGAGCAGTTTTCTATACTCTCAAAAGTCTCTCTGTGATAATAAGATCTATCCATTTTTAAAAAATCCTTTCATTTTAGAATAACTTTAAGTGACTCATATGAAGCACTGAAATTTTCAAAATATATGTGGACTCAGAACAGCCTTTGAGATGCAAAGGAGAGAGTCACACAGAAATTGAACTGGGCAACCTGCTAAAATCCTTGACCAGCAGCATTTCCCCTCTGCTCCCGATGCTGGGACAGAAGGGTGAAAGCAGCTAGCCGGGCCCTGAAATAATCATAATTTATTCCACTTCGTATCTGGGGGTACATTTTTGGGCACACGTGCCGACGACAAAACCAGCACAAGCAAGGCTTGCGTCCACTCTCCGCTCGGACACCGAGTTCCCCGCGGCAAGTGTAAGCTGTCTACACTGCGGTCCTGCGAACCCTGCGAGGCCGAGCTTTCTCGGGGCCGCGCTCCGGCGGCGGGGCTGTCGTCCCGTCGCGGGCCTGGCATCCCCGACGCGCGACTGAGGGGGGACGGGACAGGCGATCCTCAGAGCTTACCCTCCGTCGCTGGCACACGACTGGACCCAGGGGCCGGTCCCGCGCTCGCCCTGCACACGAAACACCACGGAGGACACAAGAAAAGAACCGAGGCTGTAACCCCCCCCCCAGACCACCGACTTCGGGCAAATCAAGGGCGAGGGTGGGGAAGGGGAATGTGCAAGGCGCCTTGGCCTCGAGCCGGGGACGGGATCGCTCCTCAGGGGTCCCCCCCCCCAACCTCACGCCTCGGGCGGCTAAAGAAACCAGGTCACGCCTCCGTGTTCCCTGACAGCGCGCTGACGGTGGGCAATTCGGCGTCCGCGAGTCACCATGGCCCAAGGCGGAACCCGTGTTCCGGTCCGCAGCTTCCTCGAGGTCAGCTGAGGGGCCCTCCTCGAAGACCACCGCCACCCCAGCAGGGAATGCTACCTTGACAGACACAACCGCGTGTTTCCGCGCCTGCCGGGCGTTCGCGGGCCGGGCTGCGGCGGCGGCAGGAGCCGGCCCACCGGGTCCTCGCTCGGGGTGGCTGCCCCGCAGCTGGCGCTGCTCTGCCTCCGACCAAGACCCCGAGCCTGCGGGCGTCGCAGGCCGCCCCCGCCCCCAGGCCTCCACGCATGCGCGCAACTCCACTTTCCACGGGACACCTGTGCGCGCCCGCTCACACCTGTTTAGGAGGTCCGGGGCTGGAAGGTTTCTGCTTCTGGGTCTTCAACTAATTTGTTGTTAGCATCCATGCTGTAAGATCGACCGCGAAACTCTCAAAATGTTCCCAAATTAACAATTCTGGTCAAAGATTTAACCTCATCAAAAGTGCACCTTTACTGGCATACAAAAAGTTGAAAGGAAAAATTTAAAATATCAAAAGTGATAACAGCTTGCGTTAAATATGTATATATCATCTTCCTGTCCCGTGCCACATCTCATTCCCTGGGACAACCACTGTTCATGGTGTAAACTACCAGACCTACATGTACACATACACAAATATACAGTCAGAGGTGAGGATTTCATGACTCTTATTCATTAGTTTTTTAAAAATCTGAATTCAAACTGTACATATTCTGAAACTTAGTTTTGCTTTTTTCATATTGACACATAGATTTCCCCTCAAACCTTTTTTTTTAAATTTTACAGAGAGCTCTATTGAGGTATAATTGACAAGCTAAACCGCACATATTTAAAGTGTACAATTTCGATAAATTTGGATACCCTTGAAACATCACTGGATTCAAAATAATGAACATATGTATATCTCCCAAAAGTTTCCTTACGCCCTTTAGTACTCCCTCCTTCAACATTTTCTGACACTATGATTAGTTCGGATTTTCTAGAATTTTATATAAATTGAATCACGGAGTATGTACTCTTTTTTGTCTGGCTATTTGCACTAAGGATAATTGTTTTGAGATTCATCCATGTTGTTGTACCATAGTTCTTTTATTGCTGAGTAATATTTCATTGTATAAATAAACCATAGTTTGTTTCTACATTCACCTGATAGGGACATCAGGTCATTTCTAGTTTAAAATTATTACAAAGAAAGCTGTTAGGAACATTATCGTACACATCTTTCATTTCTCTTGGATAAATGCCTGAGAGTGGAATAATTAATTGCATTGTATGACAGGTGCATGTTTAAGTCTTAAAAAGACTGCCAGTGTGTTTTCCAAAGAGGTTGTTTCACATTCTCATTAGCAGTGTATTAGAGCTCCGTTTTCTCCACATTCTCTCACAAATTTTAATCAAATAGGTGTCTAGGGGTATCACAATACAGTTTTAATTTATATTTCCCTAATGAATAATACTGATAAACATTTTTTTCATGTGCTTATTTACCACCTGTGCATCTCCTTTAGTAAAGTCACATCATTTCCTAATTGTAGTTGGGTTGTTTGTTTTTTTCATTATTGAGTTAGGAGAATATTTTATATGTTCTGGAAATAAATCTTCTATCAGATGGAGGACTTACAACTGTTTTTTCCCCAGTCTGTGGTTTGTCTTTCTACTCTCCTTTTAAAGAGTACAAATTTTCATTTTGACAAAATTTAGTTTATTAATTTGTTCTCTTATGGATTGTGATATTAAATCTAACAAATGTTTACCTAAGCCACATTCACAAAGATTTTGCTCCTACATGATTTATAACTTTAGATGTTCCATTTAGGTATATATTCATTTACCTTTTGTGTATGGCTCAAGTTATGAATCAAAGTTCACTTTTTTTGTAAATGTATGTCTAGTTATTTTATTACCAGTACTGTATTTGAAGAGGCTATTCTTTTTCTCCACAGAACTGCACCTTTGTGGAAAATCAATTGTCCAAGTATTTGTGGATCTGTGTTTAAACTCTTGATTCTGTTTGATATATTTTCCCATATGTATGCCAACATCACAGTCCTGATTTCTGTAACTTCATAATAATTATTAAAATCAGGTACTTTTATCCCTTCAATGTGTTCTTTCTCAAAACTTTTTTTTTTTGCTATTCTATATTCTTTGCATTTCCATATGAATTTTAGATTCAAGTTGTCAATGGCTACAAAAATCTTACAGGGATTTTTCTAGAAATTGCTTTGAATCTAGAAAACAACTTGGGAAGAATTCATATTTTAGAAACATTGATTTTTTTAAACCCAAGAACACAATGTATCTCTCCATTTATTTAGGTCCTCTTTAATTTCTCTCAGCAATGTTTGAGTTTTCATACAGGTCTTGAACGCATTTTCCCCCTAGAGATATTCCTAGATACTTCACAGTTTTTAAAAGTGTTGTAAATAGCACTGCTATTCAAATTTTAATTTTGATTATTTGTTGCCAGTATATAGAAATAAAATTGATTTTTGTATATTAAAATCATATATTTCAACTTTGGAAGAATCATTTATAAGTTTTAGATACTTCCATTAAAGTATAGGACATTTCATTGGATTTTCTGCATGGACACAGAGACATGTTATCTGTGAATAAAGACAGTTGTATGTTTTCCTTTTCAATGTAAATGTTTACTTATTTTCCTGACCTATTGCACTGTATCTACAGGAGTACAATGTTGAATAACAATAGACACTCTAGGCTTCATACCAATCTTAGGGGGGTAAGCATTCCATTTTTAACCAGTATGTTGTTACCTAGAGGCTCTGCACAGATGTCTGTAATCATGTTTAAGAAGTTCCTCTCTAATCCTATTTTGCTAAGATATTTCTATTTTGTTTTGTCTTTAGAAGAGAATAGTGGAGGGGAATCCAAGATGGCAGTGGTAGATGTTATAATCACCCACTCCCAGGACCAAACTAGAGTTATGACTAAATTTAAGAACAATCACCCTGAAAAACCAACTTGAAAATAAATGAAGAGGAGTCTCATAAAACAAGGATTAAGAGAAGAAGCCACATCAAGACTAGTATGAAGGGCAGAGACACAGAAAAGGCTGGTCTCACTCCCACGAGCAGCAGCTGAGATTCCAGAGGGATATCTCAACTGCAGGGCAGGGGGGGGGGGCATTAACTCTGAGAATTGTGGGGCCTAGACCCCCAGCCTACAACACCAGAGCTGAGATGAGATGCCCACATAGCATTCAGCTGTGAAAAGTAGCAATGTTTCTGTCTGCCAGAAAGAGACTAGAGTCCTCAGAGATGCAGGCACCTTCTTAAAGGGCCAATGTACAAAATCTCATTCACAGCCACTTACCCTGGGCTCTGGCAGAGGGAGGGCTGAGTGGACTAGAGTCTTGTGAGGAGAGTCTGAGGTTTGTACAGCTGGAGAGAGACATAGTGGGAGACAAGCACCAGGACCCCAGTGCTGAGTCTTTTTCCAATACCACAGTTGCCATCTTTTGTGGGTGGAGCACTTTCCTCCATGTAGCATCAGCCAGGGGGATAGCAACTGCCCCACCCTCAGGAATCTCTCTTGCCTCCACTCTGTGGAGATTAGACTCTGCTGAGGAGTCAGCAGCCTTGGTCAGGGAGTAGAGATCTGGACAGACTCACGGGATGACAGTGACTTGGTTGTCTGACTTGAGACAGGATTTATTCCCCTCAAAATTTCTGAGAATCTGACTGGTACCTCCCACTCACTGGAGACTCAATAGAACCACTATTCTAGCTATTGGAAGAGCAAATCTCCAGGCTACAGAAGCCCCATTCGCCCAACTCCTAGTGGCTTCACACTGCTGAGGTTGGAGGAAAAATCCAGGAGAAACCAAGACTTGTGGCTCTGGGGTTGGGCCACACCCAACACCTATCCTGAAGCTTCATGGGCACTTCCTCCTCAGGGGAGATCCACTAACTCTATCCTCCTGACTCTACCAGAGGCTCTTTCAGTGGCCAAGCCTAACAAGCAGCTAGCAGACAAAGGCAGATGGAGGTGGATCTCAGGGTGCTTGGGTCTTTTGCTGACCTGCCCCTGGGCCCAGTGCTGGTAAATCCCAGCCTTGGTGTGCAGCTTGGTCCTTCCACATGCACCTAAACCCAGCAGAGGCAGCCACAAACTGTGGGTCACTTGTAGCTCCAAACAGTTTGCTGAGGGCCAATCACAGGCAGCATCTTAAATTGGTCAGCACCAGGTTCCCTTCTAAGGGCCCAAAACCAATACACTCAGTTGCCAGCTTCAGACATCATCAGAGCAGAATCCAATTAGCTTCACAAGCAACATATCCAAAGGGAGAGCTCATCAGACACCAAACCCCACTGAGGCAAGTTCTGCTTCCTGTGGTCAGCATCTGCACAGCAGCTTGCAGGCATTGGCTGAGGTAAAGCCTCAATGTCAGCCAGCCTGAGGGCCAGTCGCATGCCCAACAGGTCAACAGCAATCAAGACCCAATTACAACAGGAGGACCCACATAACCCACACAAGGGACATTCCTGGAGCACTCAGCTCAGGTGATCAAGGAGTCTGCACCACTGGATCCAACAGAACACCTACTACATAAGGCCACTCCATGAAGACTGGGAATCATAGCCAATCTAATACACAGAAACAAACACAGCCAAACAAAAGAGGCAGCCAAAATGGGGAGATAAAGAAACAGGCCCCAAATGACGGAACAGGAGAAATCTCCAGAAAAAGAGCTAACTGAAATGGAGATAAGCAATTTATCAGATGTAGAGTTCAAAGTAATGGTTAAACAGATGCTCAAGGAACAAAGTGAGAACTTCAACAAAGAGATAGCAAACATATAAAAGGACAGAGCAACCATTAAAAGGAACCAGTCATAAATGAAGACTACAGTATCTAACATTAAGAATATACTGAAAAAAATAAACACTAAGCTGGATGAAGCACAGGATCAAATCAGTGATTTGAAAGACAAAGTAGGAAAAAAACACCCAATCAGAGCAACAAAAAGAAAAAAAGAATTAAAAAGAATGAAGATAGTTTAAGGCTGGGGTCCCCAAACGGTGGCCCCCTGAGGCCATTTATCCGGCCCCCCGCCGCACTTCCGGAAGGGGCACCTCTTTCATTGGTGGTCAGTGAGAGGAGTATAGTTCCCATTGAAATACTGGTCAGTTTGTTGATTTAAATCTACTTGTTCTTTATTTTAAATATTATATGTGTTCCATTTTGTTTTTTTACTTTAAAATAAGATATGTGCAGTGTGCATAGGGATTTGTTCATAGTTTTTTTTATAGTCTGGCCCTCCAATGGTCTGAAGGACAGTGAACTGGCTTCCTGTGTAAAAAGTCTGGGGACCCCTGGTTTAAGGAATCTTTGGGATAATATGAAGTATAATGAGATTCATATCACACTGGTGCCAGCAGGAGAAGAGAGAGAGCAAGGTATTGAGAACCTATTTGAAGAAATAATGACAAAAAATTTCCCTAACCTGGTTAAGGAAAAAGACACACATCCAGCTTGGCTGGTGGTGTCACAGTGGATTAAGTACTGGCCTGAGATATTGAGGTCCCAGTTCAGAACCATGAGGTCACTGGCTAGAGTGTGGGCTTACTGGCTTGAGCACGGGCTTGCCAGCTTGAGCACAAGATCTATGGCTTGAGTTAGGGTTCACCAGCTTGGGCTCAGGATCATCGACATGATCCCAAGGTTGCTGGCTTGAGCAAAGGTTCACTGGCTCAGCTTGATCCCCCCAGTCAAGGTACATATGAGAAGCAATATTTGTTCTAATATATCTCCTTGGGCAAGGGAAAGAAAAGATAAACAAATGAGATTACATCAAACTAAAAGTATTTGTACAGCAAAGGAAACCATCAACAAAATGAAAAGACAACCTACTGAATGGGAGAACATATTTCCTGATACATCTGAGAAGGGATTATCATAAAAAATTTATAAAGAACTTATAAAATTCATCACCAAAATACAAACAATCCAATTAAAAAGTGGGTAAAGGACCTGAATAGACACCTTTCTAAAGAGGACATACAGATGATCAATAGACATATGAAAATATGCTCAAGGTCACTAATCATCAGAGAAATGTAAATTAAAATCATAATGAGCTATCACCTCACACCTCAAAATGGCTTCCATCACTAAATCAAGAAACAACAAGTGTTGGTGAGGTTGTGAAGAAAAGGGAACCCTCCTGCACTGCTGGTGGGAATGCAGATGGTTACAGCCACTGTGGAAAGCAGTATGGAGTTATCTCAATAAATTTAAAAATGGAACTGCCTTATTAACCAGTGATCCCACTTCTGGGAATATATCTTAAGAATCCTGAAACACTAAATTGAAAGGATATATGCACCCCTATGTTCACTGTAGCATTATTTACAGTAGCCAAGATCTGGAAGCAGCCCAAGTGCTCATCAGTAGATGAGCCCTTAAAAAAGCTGCGGTACCTTCACACAATGGAATACAACTGATCCATAAAAATGAAGGAAATCTTCTTTTGTGACAGCATGAATGGACCTGCAGGTCATGCTAAGTGAAATAAGCCAGTCAGAGAAAGACAAATACATATGATTTCATGTGGAATCTAATGAATTTAATGAACTAACAAGCAAGATAGAGGCAGACTCAGACACAGAGAGAAGCCTGACAGCAGTTGGGGGTAGGTGTTGGGTTAGGGAAGTGGAGGGAGAAAACAAAAAAGGACAAAAAAAAAAAAGCTCATGGACATGGATAACAGAGTGGAGACTGCAGAGGAAGGAAGTAATGGAGGGGTATAGAGGTGCTAAATGGTGATGGATGGTGGTTAAACACAAAATATGGTGCACAGAGCTGTGTTTTAGAATTGGGCACCTGAAGTCTGTATAATTATGTTAATCAGTGTCATCCCCAATAAAATTCAATTAAAAAAATAAAATACTCTAATGGTGGCACAATGGCTAGAGCATCAACCTGGGATGCTGAGGTCCTGGGTTTGAAACTCTGAGGTCACCACCTTGAGCGTGGACTCATCTGGCTTGAGCGCAGGCTCAACAGCTTGAGCACGGGTCGCTGAGTGTGGGATCATAGACATTATCCCATGGTAGCTGGCTTGAGTCCCAAAGGTTGCTGGCTTGAGCCCAAGGTCCCTGGCTTGAGCAAGGGGCACTGGATTGGCTTGAGCCCCTCCCTCATCAAAGCATGTATGAGAAGCAATCAATGAACAACTAAAGTCATGCAACTATGAGTTGATGCTTCTTATCTCTATCCCTTCCTGTAACTCTCTCTCTCTCCAAAAAATTAATTAATTGAAAAAACTATCTTATAAAAAGGAAGAAAGAAAAATAATAATGGATGTTAAATTTTTTGTCAAATACTTTTCTCTATGAGATGGTTTTATTTCTTTGTGTAAAATGGTGAATTAAATGATTGCTTTTCAAATGCTAAATTAATTTTGCATTCCCGGGATGAACTTCACTTAGTCTTAACTTTTTTCATTTTACCTATTATTAAATTCAATTTGCTAAAATTTTGTTTAGAAATTCTGTATCTATGTTCATGGCAGATATTGGTTTGCAATTTTATTTCCTTGTAATAGCCTTGTGAATTTTAATATCAAGTAATGCTGACCTCATAGAACATGTTGGGAAGTACTTCCTTTTCTTCAATATTCTAGAAAAGTTTGTGTAAAAATAGTATTAATTATTAGTTAAATATTTGGTAGAATTCACCAGTAAGGTCATCTGAGCCTGGATTTTATTTTGTGGAAAGGTTTTTATCTACAAATTCAATTACTTTAGTAGATATAGGGCTAATCAGGTTATCTCTTCCTGAATGGGCTTTGGAAGTTTGTCTTTCAAGAAATTGGCCTGACCTATGATGGTACAGTGGATAAAGCATTGACCTGGAATGCTGAGGTTGCTGGTTCAAAATCCCAGGCTTGCCTGGTCAAGGCACACATGGGAGTTGATGCTTCCTGCTCCTCCCCACTTCTCTTTCTCTCTCTCCTTTCTCTAAAATGAATAAGTCAAAAAAGAAATTTGTCCATTTTATCTGTTTTTAAATTGATTGACATAATATTGTTCATAATATTCTCTTATTATTCTTTTAATGTCTTTAGTATTCTATAATCATGTCACCTATCTCATTCCTAGTATGGGTAATTTGTGTCTATACTCTTTTTTTTATTTTATTTTTTTAATTTTTATTTATTCATTTTTATTAGAGAGAGAAGGGAGAGAGAGAGAGAGATAGAGAGAGAACAGGGGGAGGAGCAGGAAGCATCAACTCCCATATGTGCCTTGACCAGGCAAGCCCAGGGTTTTGAACCACGACCTCAGCATTCCAGGTCGACACTTTATCCACTGCGCCACCACAGGTCAGGCCAATACTCTTTTATACCTGACCAATCTGGCTAAAGATTATCAATTTTATTGTTCTCCAAGAACCAGCTTTTGGTTTCATTGATTTTCTGAACATTTTTTTTTTGTATTTCATTTATTTCTGCTATGATATTTATTTTCTTTATTTTGCTTACTTTGGGGTTAATCTGATGTTTTTCTTTAGTTTCTCAAGGTTGGGGTGGAATCCATTGATTTGAGACCCCTTTTATAGTGCTCTAAGTATCCACCTAAGTACTGCGTTAGTGGCACATCACCAATACCAAAATTAAGAGCATCCACTAAATTCAGTATGGGCTCCCCCTTCCTTTATAGCAGTCTCTCAAAGCAGTGAAATGTGGGCACTCCTAAGACTTCTTTCTTGTGTCTTAAAAGCTGTTGTTTCATATGTGTTATCCTCTATGGGGGGGAGGGGTTGTTTCTGCAGGGGGTATTCCAGTTCATTTTTCTCTGTCTTGGTTTGGAATGACAGATCATATACTTCTGTAAAGGCTGAATAAGAAGTTTCCCTTATATGGAAACATCACAAGTCCTTTATTCTCCTATTGCTAGACATATAGTTTTTACTATCAGAAGTATGCTGTGAAGATCATATATTTGGTATACTTCTGGGAATATTACTGAAGAATATTCCTAGAACTGGAATTGCTGGTTCAAATATTTTATTTTAATTTTTAATGTTTACTTTCTTGATTTTTTAGAAAGAGGAGGAGAGAGAGAGAAAGAGAAAGGCAAGAATATCAGTGTCAATCTGTTCCTGTCTGTGCCCTGACTGGGGATCAAACTGGCAACCTCTGTGCTTCAGGATGATGCTCACCGAGCTATCCGGCCAGGACTGGTTCAAATATTTTATTTTATTTTTATTTTTTTATTTTTTAGTATTTTTCTGAAGTTGGAAACGGGAAGGCAGTCAGACAGACTCCTGCATGTGCCTGACCGGGATCCACCCGGCATGCCCACCAGGGGGCGATGCTCCGCTCATCTGGGGCATTGCTCTGTTGCAACCAGAGCCATTCCTGTGCCAGAGGCAGAGGCCATGGAGCCATCCCCAGCGCCCGGGCCAACTTTGCTCCAATGGAGCCTTGGCTGCAGGAAGGGAAGAGAGAGACAGAGAGGAAGGAGAGGGGGAGGGGTAGAGAAGCAGATAGGCGCTTCTCCTGTGTGCCCTGGCCGGGAATCGAACCCGGGACTCCTGCACGCCAGGCCGATGCTCTACCACTGAGCCAACCGGCTAGGGCTGGTTCAAATATTTTAGATTTTAATGGCTATGGCCATATCTGAAATAAATATTGGTTAGATAATTGTAATATACTTGATTTCAAACTAAGGAGTACACAATTATGCCAATAAAAATTTTTAAAGTATCTCTGTATAATTCTTTAGCAGGGAGTATCGCTGTCATGCTTTGAGAAAATAAGTGATTCTGGCTTTTAGATCAGGATAATCCCAGTTATGTTGCAGTACCATACTGTAAATTCCGGAGAACACACAAAGGTTTATTTCTCAGACATAATACATTTCTCTCACAATTCAGCTAGAAGCTCTGATCCCTGTTGTCTTCATTCTGAAACTAAAGATGACCAAACAGTTACTACATAAAAAGTTGTTAGTATGTGGAAGAGGAAAAGAGACAGTAGGACACATACGTTGCATCTTATGCTTCCAACCATATGTTGATTCCTTTCTCACTTCATTGGCCAAAGCTGGTCAAAATGGCCACAACTAACTTTAAGTGAGTGAGATAATTACCATTCACCTGGAAAGAGAGGCCTGGGGATGTTTGGAGACAGTCACAATGACTGTCACATTAGAAAAATTGTGCAATCTTAATTTCACAAAAAATATTTTTAAGTATAAAATGATATCTCACTTTTATAAAGTTCAAGGAGGAGAAGTCTTCAAGACTGCAGTCATTTCTGACATCAACTGCAGATACCAGAGATCCTCAAGGCTACCCTGCTTCTAGCAACTCCTGTAAGTTTGAGGGTCTCCAAGAACTCACAGAACTCACTGAAAGCTATTATATTCATGGTTATGTTTTATTACAGTGAAACAATACAGATTACAGTCAGCCAAGGGAAGAGATGTATGGGACAGAGTTCAGAGAAGTTTCACATGGGAGCTACCAGTTGCCATCTCTCAGTGGAGTCATGGACCACACTAATGGCTCCCAGCAATAATGCATGACAATATGCACAGAGCATTGCCAACTGGGGAAGCCCACTTGAGTCTTGGTGTCCAGAGTTTTTACTGGAGGTGGTCACATAAGACATGGTTGGCTGCCTTTGTGGCAGACTTTTAGTCTTCAGTCCCTCCACAGGTCCAGTTAATAATGGCATGGCCCAACGTCCTCATCATGAATCACATTGTTAGACTGGTTGGTGTGGCCCAAAGTCCCAAGTAAAAAAAGAGTCCATCTTATCAGGCAGAACATTACAAGGCCTTAGAGATCACACTGCAGGAGTTGAGGGAAAAGACCAGACCTCTCTTTGGGTAAGATTAATTCTTTCCTACACAGGGGTTTAAATCATATTTGATTTAACATCATTTCAGAATTCTACAATAAAATTGTCTATGGATCCTACTTGAAAGAAAAAATATATTTGAATTGTATCAGTAATAGTTGCTACCTAGTAAAAAGTCTTTATTTTTGGCAGTGTGATGGGAAAAATCCATGCCATATTTGCCTTAACCTTTTGAGTAGTGAGTTTTTTTCATGCTCACTGACCCCCGGGAGTGAGTGTTTTTTTTTTTTTTTTCCAAACAATGAAATTAGTTCCAGTTCCAGTTTTATTAACTTAAAATCATGTTTGTTTGATAACCAATTTATGAAAACAAGAAGAACATACATTTGCCTTTTTTTAGTGCTGCCTTACACATGGACAATCGTACTTTGGATGGTCAGGAGGCACAAGGATGTACATAAACATTCGTACTACTCAAAGGGTTAATATCTAAACTGTCTGCTTCCCAAAGAAAAATCAGGGACATTTCTACTTTTTTCCCTTGCACGTTACCAAACATGTTTCCTACATAAAAAGATACTAAAAGATTTGCTTTGTTACCATTTGTTCCATGGGAACCCTACAATGAATTTAATTGTGCTCTCAAGACCTATCCTGCTTTCCTTTTAAATTTAGGGGTTTTAATATTTTAAAAGGTATATGATCTGTTTTCTAGATAGGGTAAGAGATTTTTGAAATTTAGCCTTCACTTCATATTTTATTTTAGATTAAGCTTTCCCCAAAGGAAATTAGTGAAGGAACTATAAATATTTAACTAAAAAGTAAAGCTATTCATTTTAAAATCACAAATGGCAATTAGTGTCTTTAAATATGGAAGAACTGACTGCTGTTTGCACCATCTTCAAACACAGAATGAAGCCCCTGTAAATGCGGAGGTTATGAAATAAGCATTTCTAAATGGGTCAGGGTTAGTCATCACTTACAACATTGATTCAAAGCATTACCCTGCTTTGAAGAGTGAATAAAGTCAAGGGATTCTGTGGAGCTCAATGTTTCATGAACATCATGTTCTAGCTGATGTAAGATAGCATTGTCTTGCATAGCCTTGTGGATATGAACTTATTATTTTTTAAAACAAAGGAAAAAATTCTTGTAAATCTGTTGCTTTCACTTATGCTTTTCTATTCAAGCCTTTACAGTGTGAAGTTATTAACATAAAATTTAACATTGAATTGTGTTCTCCAATTTTGTAGATTGCCTGGTTTCAAAAGTAGTAATCCAAATAAAATAATCTGCAAATACACTTTGTTTTAAAAAGAAAGAAATGAACTCGTTACCATGTTTAACTAAACATTTCATAGAAATACATTGTTAATCTAGAGATAATTTTCTACAGTTGTTTTATTTATGAAAGGCTCAACCCTGGGCTATTACTATGATTGTCAGCCCACGTCTGGGATCATTGAGAGAAACAGGGTCAGTCATTCTAAATCATTAAATATAAGTAGGTTAGTAGGTTATATTTGATAGTTGTCCTGGTGATTTATCATTTTTAAGGGTACTTCAAAAAGTAATCATTAGCAAAAGTAAAAATTCCTTAGTTTTCTGAACAAAAAGAAAAATTTAACACTAAAATATTTTCTGTATAAAAAGCAGTAAACTCTTTCAAGTTACTAAATTTTAATTTTTTAATTTATGGCTAGTTTTCTTGTTAATTCCAAATCTTTAAAAAAATGACATATTTTAAGATTAAAAATTAAGTACACAGTAGTGTAACTTAACTTATTGGTTTTAGAAATACGAAAGTTTTTTTTTTAATGATTGTTATTTATCAACTCAAGGAATATGCTATATTGCCAGTCAATTACACTGAAATCATAAAGGAGAACAGCTGTCAGAGGAAACAGAAAAAAATACTGTACTATTTAATGGAAGTAATATGTAAAATGCCACAGCATAGCAGTAGACTGCCAGCAAACACACTGATCAAGCACCCAAACGGAAATAGGGCATCTCTTTGTTACAAGTTATTAAGGAGACACTGGAAAAACAGGCTCACAGACATCTGCAGCGTTTGCCAGTCAATGACAATGGTAACCAATTCAGGTCAGAGAACGGTGCAAAAGTACAAACTGTGAGATAGGTACTCGTGACGATAATGTTCACTACAGCTCACGTTGCTGCTGAACACACACACACCTGCAGTAAGGCTCCTGGAAGGTGGTGTTGATGAAAGTTATCACAACAGAAATTAACACAGAACATAGCACCTCTGCTTTTTACATTTCCCTTATGGACTGCATGTATTGAGTAAAATTATAAAGCTCAACACTTTCTGTAGGGAGAGTTACATCTTCAGATCTTTCCTAGGTGTGTTCTTATTTTAGTGTTACCAAAAAAATAGGGTGAGGTATGCAAAACATGTACAAATGTTTTTTTGTACTGACCACGTGCAGGAAATGATGTAGGCTCTAAGATGGGCTTAGAGCAAAAGTCCAGACTTTTGAGAATGCAGAAACCTCTGGATTGAGGAGAAATGATTTTTTTTCAGAAGGAAGGACTAGATCTCATGTGTGAGAGTTGGAACTATTTTCTTTTGTGATTTGCAACACATGTATTCAGTTTCAGTTGTATCAACGTAAAAGAGTGTATTTTAGATCCTCAAATCTCAGTTGAACATTTTTTGCCCTTACATGTAAAAAAAGAGTTTTGAAAGGAAATCACGACACCATCCCTATTGAATGAAATGTGTTTCATTAAAGCAAATTGCTGTTGAGTCATATCCTGAAAGTGAGTTGTTACTTTTAGCAGAATAATTACACAGGTGCTTCAGAAGAGAAGCCAGTTGAATTTTTATTATATTGATGTATTTCCCTGTGGAACAGTTTTCATTTTTAATCCAGAAAAATTCACTAATATTAAACTTGCAGATTATAAACACAGGTTGCCATTAACAAATGGTGTTGGTGTTAGGCAACTACATCATTGACGTCTGAGTATAATTTAGTTGCAATTCCCTGAATTAACTACCTGGAAAATTGTGTTAAAAACATAAATTCATAAATCACAGCATTTCTTCTACAGTATTCATAGCATCCCTAACATTTTCCTTAATTGTTCTCAGTGTAGTGTTTGAACACTATCTAACCATAAAGGTAATGGATTTGAGCAAAATGTCCTTTTCACAAACTCAGATTCCCCTATATTGTGGAAATTATATAAAACCTGTTTTCAAATAGCATAAATTTTAGATTTATTTTTGCTATTATTTCACAGATAAATATGATAATGACATAGATACTCTTTTAAATAGCATAAATTTATATTATTTTGAGAGAGAGACAGACAGACATCAATTTGTTGTTCCACTTGGCATTTATGCATTCATATTTTGTTTCTTTTATGTGCCCTGCCCAGGGATCGAACCCACAACCTTGGTGTATCACGACAACACTCTAACCTACTGACCTACCCAGCCAGGGCCGACAATATAGTCTTCAAATTATTTTAATAATTAAAGTATAGTTGGTATACAATATTGTATTCATTTTAGGTGTATAATATAGATATACACCTCAACATTCATATATCTTATGGTGTAATCACCATGATAAGTATAGTAACCATCTACCGTGGTACCTACAATATATTCTCAATGCAGAAGCCAGAGTAGTCCTATTAGAATGTCAGCTCATGTCACTACTCTGCTTGAAACCTTCCAAATGCATCCTTACTCAGAGTAAAAGCCACTCCTTATAAGGACCTATAAAACCTTCTCTCAACCTTTTTATCCCCCACTCCATTTCTTTGACTTCATCTTCTGTTACCTCCTCCCTTCCTCCCTCCCTCTCTCACTCTACTCTGATCACAAAAGGCTCCTCCTCCCTGTTCATCAGACCCTCCAGGTTTACTCCTCCCCTGGGGCCTTTGTACTTACTTCTCTGCCTAGAATGCTCTTCCCATGCATATCTACAAGGCTTACTCTTTAGTCTCCTTCAGGGCTTTTGTCAAATGTCACCTACTTTCTTTCTCCTTATTACTAACCCTATATATCATAATATACAGTGCTTTGCTTCTCTCTTACTAAAATGTAAGTTCCAGCCAGGGATATTTTTGTGTGTTATATACAATTCTATAGCCTCATTACTTAGAGTGGTGCCTGGCACATAGTTGGCACTCAATGCATAATTATGGACAGAATGAGTAAATGAATATCTTTTCAATTGTTCCATTAGCCAGAAGATGGATGGATGGATGAATAGAGATAGATAGATAGATAGATAGATAGACAGATAGATAGATAAATAGATGATAGATAGACAGACAGAACAAGCCTCTAGATAGGTTGGTGTAACTTTTCACTACCTCTCTCCCACCCCTACTCCAGGGTAAGCAGCACAAGTCCCAATACAGAATTACAGAGAGAATTCTCCCATTTTAAGCTAAGGACAGCCTATAATCATTATACATTTTATATTTATCAAAAATTAAGTATTAATTAATACCTTTCATTTGAACATCTCAAAATGTGTTTTAAAAAAAGAACACCATAATTACATGTAGTTACACATCACTATTATACTTCAGTTAGTGATAGAAGGCTTAAGGAATTCAATTTTGCTGGCTTCTGACACCTTTGTACCAGAATGGGAAATGCAAGAGGAGCCCAAGTAGCACTTTGACATTCATAATATGCCATTTAAACCTTAGAAAATCTATTACCACCTGGCTTATAAGCATAAGAAAAAACTGAAATTACTTGTAGACTGTAACCGAGTGTCGTGGTGTCCTTGGGCCAGCAGTGACCTCAGTTGACTTCACTTGGTTCTTCCTGTCTACTCAGCGTATCACGGTCACACATATTAGTCAGGAAGGCTCTGAGAGGAAGTGGGGCTCACTCTTGGCGGTTAACCAAAAGTGTTTTCCTGAGGTCACAGTGTGAGTGACACATGTGCTCTGTGTCAACCACACTTATAAGGCAAACACAAGTGTTCTTGCTGAGACTGAGCTCCTACAAAATTGCTGATGTTTACAGTGTGGCTTTAGTGCCCTGGTCTCTTAATGGCATATCCCTTAGCACCTGAAATCCCCTCTTCAAATGCCCAGAACCCTCATTCATTTTCCTTTCAAAACTGGAGCACAGCAAAGCCTCTGATTACATCTTAAGCAAGCTTCTCTTCCAAGGTTGTTGTATGTCCCTTTGGAGAGCATGAAGCCAGAAGCAAAACAACTGAAGTGTCAGTGGTAAGTTTCAGGTATAAATAAGCCAGGTCCAGCCTCTGTGTTTTAGGGAGGACTCTGACTGCCAATATCCTGGAGATGAAGTCTAGTAGGACAGACACTCACAACCCTGCAGTCCAAGCATACCCAGTACCTAAGTGCTCTACTTATTACAATAAACTGCCCCATGAGTCTTAAAGTCTGAAAGAAACTCTAATAGGTCCTAAATCATATAGTTACCATCATCTGGAGGATCTCAGAAATCATTTAGTCTCTCTCACTTTATAGATGAGGAAATTGAAGTTCCAAAAAGTCAACGCTGTCCCAATCCTCCTCAGTGCATATTCCATGTCTTGCTTTTGTGTTGTGCTTGGAAATGACCAGCTAAATTTCATGCAAAAGGTCTTGTCATTCAGCATAGTCATTCTGCACATCCTCTTAGTCTGAAGTAGTGATATTTAACTGAGCTTGTCAACCAGGATGCTCTAAAAATGTCCATGTTCTAGTAATACAGACTATATAAACTAATAAGGAGATTGCTAACTTACTATATGCCTCTAAAATGGAGTAATGCACCCTGGCTGGTTGGCTCAGCGGTAGAGCGTCGGCCTGGCGTGTGGGGGACCTGGGTTTGATTCCCGGCCAGGGCACATAGGAGAAGCACCCATTTGCTTCTCCATCCCCACCCCTTCCTTCCTCTCTGTCTCTCTCTTCCCCTCCCGCAGCCAAGGCTCCATTGGAGCAAAGATGGCCCGGGCGCTGGGGATGACTCCTTGGCCTCTGCCCCAGGCGCTAGAGTGGCTCTGGTCGCGGCAGAGCGACGCCCCGGAGGGGCAGAGCGTCGCCCCTGGTGGGTGTGCCGGGTGGATCCCAGTTGGGCGCATGCGGGAGTCTGTCTGACTGTCTCTCCCCGTTTCCAGCTTCAGAAAAATACAAAAAAAAAAAGAAAAAAGAGTAATGCCATGACCACAGGCATCAAGTTGTAAATAAGTAGTATTTGCTTGACCAAAGAGAACTCATGGTGGTGTAGAGGACATTGGTTGGGGAAAGGTAAGTATGAGTTTTAGCCCAGGCTTCATCACAATATAGCCATTTTACTTTGGGCAAGCACTTTCTCTCTTTGGGACATAGAAACCCTCCTAGTAAGTAACCAAACTTACTATCATCTGCCAGGCAGGGCAGACAGATGAGCAAAGCAAATGGGCAATAGTTTTGTTTTAAGGTAAAATGTCTCTTGGGCTCAGTGTCTCCTCATTTATTAGAGGCTTGGAGAAACAGATTGTCTGGAGAGGCTGAGAGCACACCTGTGCTATTCCAAGTCTTTCTAGCTTCTTCCTATACTCAGAAAAATGGACACCAGAGAAGAAACCATGAAGATTGTTCCTCCAAACCAATTTCAGGGGTAGACATCTGATCCATACTTTGCCAATGATAGTCCCTACTCCTCAAACAACAGAAAGAGGTCCAAAGGAAAGCCATGTGACCAAAGCAGGACCAATCTAAGTTCTTACCTCTGGTATACAGATCTTGGGAAATAGAAGTCCTTTTCTGTAAAGTTCATATAGAATAATGATGCAAGGTTGAAATGACAGGGTACTTCCCTTGGGCCCATAGTGGAAGCCCATCTATAGGAGGATAGAGAAGGCCAACACAGAGATGATCAGAGCTAAGAGACAGTGTTCAGTGACGCTGTCTGATTCCTGGACCCAGCCATGCCTGTAGATGTTTGAGTTGAAAGTTTTTACTTTTTGCCTGAACTAGCTTTAGCTGGACTTATCATTTCTGATGAAAAAATTCTGAATACACTCTTTAATTTTTCAAATGAGGAAAGTGAGGCTCATATGGGGGAAGTACTGTTATTTCCCCATGTATAAGACACACCCTTTTTCAAAAAATTTGGGGTAGAAAAACTGGGTGTGTCTTACATAGAGGTTGTGGCATTTCAAATGCCATAGATGGAACTGAGGACAAGGTAATATATGAAGACAGTGATTTGTCATCCAACACAGATGAGGATAAACTAATGGATGGGAGTTTTGACAGTGATGAGTTGTATGAATTTTATGATGAATAAAACTTGAGTTCAATAACTTTATGTAATACATTTTTTTTTTCAAATTTCAGGCCCCAAAATTAAGGTGCGTCTTATAGATGGAAGCATCTTATACATGAGAAACTATGGTGACTGATTCAAGGTTACGCAACACATTGGGGACAAAATTTGGACTTGAAGTCAGATCTACTGATTTCCATTCCTGTTGTGGACCATAAATGGCAAAAAGCCTTTGTGAATTCGAGGCTTAGCAAAAGGCTAAGTTCTCCCCCCTCCACCTCCATATTGGCTATGATGCTGAGTATTTGCACCCACTTCACTTGCTTGCTTAAGTTGCTGGAAGCAATTTACATGTCCTTCCTCTTACTCTTTGTTCAGATGTTGGTTGATTTCACTTATGCATGGTAGGGGGATTCCTGTTTTAGCCTCGGATGTGTAACTCTGTATCAAGGACTTCCTTGATTTGCATATGGCTATATAATAAAGCAAACTGGGGCTATGGGGCACTCGGATATTGCCATCAGCATTTGAAGAGTCCTCCCAGTCCCATCCTTTTTTTCTTAATAAGTCTGTTTCCTTAATTACGCACTGTTATTAGGAGCTGTGCTGGTTCGTGGCACATTCCAGTGATTTTACTTCTACAATGAGCTTTATATATATATATATTTTTTTATAAGTGAGAAGGGGAGATAGTGAGACAGACTCCCGCATGTGCCCTGACCAGGATCCACCTGGCAATTCCCATCTGGGGTTGGTTGATGTTTGAATCAACCAAGCTATCCTCAGTGCCTGAGGCCGACACTTGGACCAACCGAGCCATCCTCAGGGCAGACACTTGAACAAATCGATCCACTGGCTGCGAGAGGGGAAGAGAGAGAAAGGGGGAGATGAAGGGAAAGAGAAACAGGTGGTTGCTTCTCATGTGTGTCCTAACCGGGGATCGAATCAGGATGTCCGTGCACTGGGCCAATGCTCTATCCACTGAACCAACTGGCCAGGGCCTGAGCTTTGTATTCTATATCTTGTGAATTGGTTAATATAAATATTTTCTGAGTGATAATACAGATATTTTTTCCTGCCATGTTGCACAGGGCAAAATCCATTCATTTAAGCAAAAGATGGAGGACCTCTTATTAAGGAGTCTGACCACTTATTAAGGAGAAGTTAGACTAATAGGTTTGTATCTATGTAAGTCCAAATAAAAGATTTAATTATAACAGGATCAAAGATAGAAACCATGTACTTGATTCTTTGTGGGATTTTGTTTGCTTTTTGTCAGTATGTTCTAGGCATAGCAACAGAGTCTCTCATAAATGTGATCATATGCAGTTGCCCCACAATAGGTTTCATGCATAGTTGAAACACAGTAAAAAAAGAGGGAAGGAAGGAAGGGAGGCAGGAAAGGAGAGAGGGAGGGAGGGAGGAAGGGAAGGAAGAAGGAAAGAAAGGAGGGAGGGAGGGAGGGAGGATAGATTGAAAATAGGAAGGGAGAAAAAAAGGGAGAGAAAGAGGAAAGAAGAAAAGTAGAAATTAACAGTTTTTTCCTACTGTGTAGTAGAGTTTATATTAATAACTAGTATCTTATAGTTATCTTAAACTATGTCCATCAAATTGAGTCTATTATGAAACTACTGCTTCTCCTAAATTGAACAGAAGAAACTGTGAGAAGAGAAACTTCAAGTCAGAGCCTCAGACCAGACGGCAAGCCTGTCATAGTAGGACTGAGCATTAGGAGCAAATGAGGTAACAGAAGATGAGGACACTTGATAATTGTCCTAATTGTTGTAGTTCCATGAACTGTTTACAACAGGGTTCAGTCACGATCAGTAATATTCATCTACAGGGGCTGAATATTAATTGTAAATTGTGTGAAAGTGGGAAGTTCCTGGATTTAGTAATACAATGAATAATGTTTTAGAAAACCTGAACACTTGATGATGAATAGATGTTAAGATAATTCTGAGTTATTGTTTAGTATGTGTTATATCATTCTTTGTGATCAGATTTTTTTAAACCACAAACAGGATGTAGACAAATGGTGAACAAAAAAAAGTCTCAGAGTCAGAAAATAAGACAGTCATCAAGAGAACTGTTTTGCATTGGTTTGTAAAAGTACTCACCACTTTAAAACTTGTTCTTCTCTAGTTTTAAATACACTAATGAGACACAACACCTCAAAAGATTTCCTTAGTATCATAATCACACAATCAAAGGGCACCACTTGCCATGTTATATTTAGTTAAAATTCAGACATTATAAAAAGGGGGAGAGATTTCACTGGCATCCTCATCAAACTAGCAAAATGTAATATACTGTGTGAATTACTTATTAAATAAGGTTTTTAATCTAATTTCAGTTATAGATGGTTTCCATCAATAGTTTTATATTCTAGAGTACTTAAAAAAACTTTAAACACTTAAAAAACATTATTTAAGTATGAACTTTGTTCTGAAACATTTAAAAAACTTTACCTTAAGTATGAATGTTGATAACATTTACTGATAGCACTGATGAACTAACTGGGCATGTCATTCATCACTGAAAAATGTAGAACATTGTGTGTTGTCCCCCAACCAGTTAATTGGTTTCTTGTGTTCATTTTTCTATCTGTATGTTTCTAGAGCCATGTCACTGTCTCTTGGAGAAATACTAAAGTCTTGGCTTTTCCGGTAAGCAACTTGCAGTCTTTTTATGAAACACCTACAATAGCACCACATGCAATTTTCACCCTTCATTCTTTACAATTTAAGTGTTCATTCAACAAATATGTGCCATTCAGTGTTCCACTGTTCAAGACTCTGAAGACAGAGGTGGGCCGACAGAAATGGTCCCTGTTTTTGGAACTGTCATACTTGTGTGAGACAAGAGGGGAAAAGGCACAAACCAATGAATAATGAAAACGACGATTTCGGAGGGTGATGAATGCTATCAAGAAAACAAAACAGGTAATATGATAGAGGGCGTGGGAGGAGGGCAATATAAATAGGTCATTTAGGAAGTAACATTTGACCCCAAACCTGAATGGCAAGGCGCCAGCATGCATTTTCCGGCCGGAGAGAATAGCAGGAGCACGAGGAATGAACAAACATAGTGTAGGAGGTAAAGTGACTGTGAAGGAGCGAGATGAGGCTGGAGCAGGAAGCAAGGATCCCAGCATGCAGAGCACCCTAAGCCGTGATGGGAAGTTGAAACTTTGTTCTGAAGGTTTAGGCAAGACATTGAGGGTCTTCAACCAGAGCATGATTCATGTTTTAAAAAGGTCGCTCTGTCTTCTGGTGGATAATGGGTCCCAGGGAGAAGCATAGAGTGAGAAGGGCTGTTGGCTGTGTCTTTGTAGGTTATATCCCGCACAAGGGTCCCAGGCAGAACGGGCGAGTGGGGGAAGTCCAGTCTTTGTGCTCTTCACTGAGCCCTGTGTCCAGCATGGACCTGCGTTCACTTGCAGAAAGTGGTATCTTTTTCTACCATATACAATGCACCATATGGGCAGGAAGCAGCGTCAGGAGTGATAACAGCAGGGAGGATACCAAAATAATCTTTGCATGGACCATGGTCATGGTGGAGGGGGAGAGAAATGGGTTTAGGATGTTCTAGAGGTAGAGCCGACAGGACTTATTGATTGATTAGATGTGAGTGAGGGAAAAGGAGAAATCAACCATGAGCCTTAAATTCATGGGGTATGGTGTTATCACTGACTGAGATAATCAAGTTGGGAGTGGACCGGCTTTCTTTACTTACTTTTTTTTAGGAGAGGGGTCAAGAATTTAGTTTGGCTAGGTTTAGTCTAAGATATATGTTAAATGTCCAACACTCAGATTTATGAGTGGAAGAAATTTACGATGCCATTAAATATATCTCAGAAGTACAAAGAAATCATAGCCACTTCTTAGGTCTTCCTCATGAGTCCTGACCCACTGGAGGGTGGGGGCAGGGGCCGAGGGAGAGAACTCAGATTAGTCCAGTCTGGCATTCTTCCTCCAAAGGAAGAACTTAAACACCTTCTCAATCTTTCAGATTTCCACCCCCTCACACACTTCTCCCTCCAGATGGAGGGAGCCCAGGGCCCGCACTCAGCAGTGCCAGAAGGAGCCCTTATACCTTGTGGTGTCTTCTGCCTCCTCTGCACTCTACAGCATCTTACCCACCTGCCTCTGGTTGCTGCTTGCCCCGCTGGTGTTCACTGTGGGCGCTGGCAGCCAGTGTGGCTTGGTGAGAGCTCAGGGGAGGCTCTGGGCCTCCCCAGCTGACTTGGCCTCAGGTCAGCAGGCCCTGCACCCCTATGGGTGTCTGCCATGTTCTCATCCAGCTCCTGGTCCAAAGACCCATTTGACCCTGTGGATATCTATCAGTTCTCTATCCAGTCTTAGGCCATGGACACTCTGGGAGCATGTGGGAATTCCTGAGTCCCATCCTTATCATGGGGGAGTAGGCAAAATCTTTAGAGAACTCCCATCCAGCTTGTCTCTGCCCGACTGTGCTGTACCGCTGCTTCTACTCTGATATGCCCACCGTCTACTCCAGCCACCCAGGTTGGCATAAGGGCCAGCTGGGTGATGATCTCCTCTCAAAGGCTCCAAATTAAATTGGACAGAAACTCTCAGCATTGTCCTCAAGAGCTGTATCATACTTCCCCTGCCTGGGTGGAAGTTCAGAAAGGGAAGACCATCACCACATGTCTCCCTCAGTTGCTTCTGCCCCACCTTCTTCCCCACAATTCCTTGGTACCAGAAAGAGATGGATTTCCAACTTTCATTCGTCCTGGTCCATCTTCTCCTGGCCCGGGGCAGCAATTATCCCAGTCCAGCCAACAGAGTCAGGAGGGCAATTTTCCCTTTACATATTGGATCTTAGTACATGGAAGGATGTACAAGTCCTCTTCAGTCTCATTGCTACACCCTGATGGCTGAAGGAGTGCAGGAAATGTTGATACGATTATTCATAGGAGAAACAAAATCTGGATATATTTAAATATATCACACTTGTAACTTGCATTTGTGGCTCAGTGAAGCTGTCACTGCTGGAGATACAATTTGAGAGTCATCAGCATGTGGATGGGGAAAAGCCAGGACTGAGTAAGAATATCTAATTTAGAAGAGAGAAATTCTGAGAGCCTGGAATAGAGTACTAGGGTGATCCAGCATGCAGGCTGGGTGGGGGAAGGAGCCCACAAGGGACACTTGAGAGGTAGTGCAGGAATAAGAACAAGGGAGAAAGCTAGTGTAGCATCACTGGGGCCACGGGAGGAGCATTTTCCAGAGGAAGGGAGCACTTGATGCAATCAAATGTTTCCCAGAGGTCAAGCCTGTATTCACATCCTAACCCATACTCTGATCCTGACCCTTAGAAGGATAATGAGAACAAGTTTAAATGAATACAATAATATTTTATCTAAAAGGGTCATTCATAACAAAACTTCATAAAATCATGTCACCATTTTTAATTAGGAGGATGCTCTATTCGGCGAATGCTGTGTTCTTTCAACCAAACTGAAACCCCATCGGGATGACTGAAGTAATTCACATTGGCCATTGGAGATCCCCCGCTGTTACTGAGAACTTTTAGAGGTACTCCACAGGATCCTGCAGTCTGACTCTTATGAAGCATCATGACTCTTTCTTTTCTTTGCTTATCTTTTCCTAAAATCAACTTGGAAAACACATTAGTCTTTCATTCTTTCAGACAGATAATAAAGCACAAGGTTTGGTGGGTGAGGGCTCTGCTGGCAAGCTATGATTTGTGTCCAGGTGTTCTGGAGCCAGTAGAGATGTAACCAGAGGTGAGCCTCCTTCTCCACCAAAAAGAACAGTGGAACAAATCCTTGGGATGTGTATGTGCTCGTGTCCTGCTACCTCTCCCCACCATGGCTCTGAGCTACTGGTGCCAACCACCTCCACCCTGACCTTTGCTGTTCCATTTTCTCTATTCCATTCTCCCTACTTAATCAACTTGGCTATACCTAGACTATGGAAACAATAGACTGTGAATAGTGTGATTCATAGGCTGAATTACCTGTTTGCTTCATTGGTCAACCTGGAAGGCTGAATGAGATAATATATAGAAAAGAGGGTGAACTCTAGTTCTGCTTCTCACTAGCTGAGTGACCTTGGGGGTCTAAGCAATCCGGTAGGCTGGAGAGTAGGCAGTGAGCAATCCAGCCTCTAAGCTGAGGTGGGTTTCTAGGACCTGTCACTAGCCAATGAGGAGGTGCAGGGTTTGCCACAATCGTGAGAGGACTGAACCAGAAACTAAGGAGAAAGTCATGTTGATGAAATCCATCGATGGAAACAGGGAAAAAGGTGGAAACTGGAGACAGAGGCCAATAGTTTGCATGTAGGACCAACTAGATAAAGTTAACATATCTGAGTGGGTGCACAGGAAGTGGATTCTACTACAGTCCTAAATTGCTGATATATAAGTCTCTGTCTCCTTTGGGACAGAGACTATAACTGAGCTAAAATGACTTCCGCCCAAGTAGCTCTGAGCATCCCTGTGCTGAACAAACTATTGGATCTGTAAGCTGCTAAAGAGAAAGTGTACACCTTAATTCATCCTCTATTCGTGTAAAGAATGGAAAGATATTATATTGGTTTACTCAGTCTCTGTTGGGACCTATCTCTACTACCAGTCCTGATTATTTATGTTTCTGAACAACTATTCATATGCACCAGCAGAGCACAAACTTACCATATATAGAAAAATACTCAGCAGTTTAAAGGGAACATTCAGAGCAAATAACCCTGAGTGAAAAAACACTGAATAAAAGAGCTTCTTTCTCACTTGTTTCCTGTGCATCTATATTAATAATGTTTAATCTTACATTGCATTGATAAAGTAAGAGTAAGCTGTTATGAAAAGGAAGTAATATTTAACAATTCTTAAAGATAAAAAATATAATTGCACAACTGAAAGAAATAGAAACCTAGTAGCAATAAGCACAGCTAGCTTTAATCTTGCCATCAAATGCCAGTCTTTAATAAAAGGAATCAGGCCCTGGCCGGTTTGCTCAGTGGTAGAGCGTTGACCTGGCGTGCGGGAGTCCCAGGTTTGATTCCTGGCCAGGGCACACAGGAGAAGCGCCCATCTGCTTCTCCACCCCTCCCCCTCTCTTTTCTCTCTGTCTCTCTCTTCCCCTCCCATAGCCAAGGCTCCATTGGAGCAAAGTTTGCCCGGGTGCTGAGGATGGCTCTGTGGCCTCTGCCTCAGGCGCTAGAATGGCTCTGATTGTGGCAGAGCGACACCCCAGATGGGCAGAGCATCGCCCCCTGGTGGGCAAGCCGGGTGGATCCCGGTCGGGTGCATGCGGTGTCTGTTTGACTGCCTCCCCGCTTCCAATTTTGGAAAAATACAAAAAATAAATAAAATTAAAAATTAAAAACTAAAATAAATAAATAAATAAATAAAAGGAATCAGCACTCTTGGAAGAAATGGTTGATTCCAGGACCAGTACAGGAAATAGACAAGATGAGCCTGGAGCATCTTGTGGTGCCTGGAAGTAATACAGTGCTTAAAAAAACAAAAACAAAAAAGCCATGAAGATGGGGTCAAAAGGAACACAGGAGACAATGGAAACAGCTTCCAAATGGCCAAAGCTGGAAATATTTGAGCAACAAAATAAATATAACAGTATTGGATTATAACCCAAAGTGTAAAATAAATATCTGTGATCCCATATTAATATCAATAATTAATTGAGCAGAGGACCCAGGTTCGAGACTCTGAGGTCGCCAACTTGAGCATGGGCTCATCTGGTTTGAACAAGGCTCACCAGCTTGAGCCCAAGCTCGCTGGCTTGAGCAAGGGGTCACTCAATCTGCTGTAGCCCCCCGGTCAAGGCACATATGAGAAATCAATCAATGAACAACAAGGAACTGCAACGAAGAATTGATGTTTCTCGTCTCTCCCTTCCTGTCTGTCTGTCCGTATCTATCCCTCTCTCTGACTCTCTCTGTCTCTACCACAAAAATAATAATAAAAATAATTAATTGAATAAATAAAAATGAGGAGACAAATCTTCTATGCAGAAGAATCCCAAATAACTTATATAGATTCTCAGCACTCAAGGAAGTTGGACAGAACTCTGTACTTCTTATGTGCAGGCTGTGAATGGTGACTTCCAGCCAAAGAGCACAGTATAGATAGGGGGGAGAAGAGGAACACTACAATGAAGACACCTGACAAACATGATCTCAGGTGATCAAGGTCAGTATCAACAGGGATAAGTCATGCTGATGTATGTACCTTTGATATTTTATGATGAAAACAGCATTTTATTTCAGTGGTTTTCCTCCCCAAGCACATAACCCCAGTCTTTTCATGAGCAAAACATCAGGCAAATCACAACTGAGGGGCATTCTGCAAAACATCTCACCAGTGTTCAGTCAAGGTCATCAAACACAAAGAAAGTCTGAGAAATGGCCATAGCCAAGAGGAGACTAAAGAAACATAATGACTACATGTAATGTGGTGGTATCCTGGATGAGATCCTGGAACAGAATAAGGACAATAAGTAAAAACTAAGGAAATCTAAATAAAGTAAGAACTTTAGCTAATAATAAGGTACAAATTTGGGTCATTAATTGTAACAAATGTACCATGTACATATTGTAATGAATGTAAGATCTTCATAATATGGGAAACTAGATGGGGGGTATATGAGAACTTTCCATACTATATTCACAACTGCTTTGTAAATCTTAAACTGTTCTAAATAAAAACTATTCAGGGTAAGAAAAAAAATGAAAGCCTGACCTGTGGTGGCACAGTGGATAAAGCGTCGACCTGGAAATGCTGAGGTCGCCAGTTCGAAACCCTGGGCTTGCCTGGTCAAGGCACATATGGGAGTTGATGCTTCCAGCTCCTCCCCCCTCCTCTCTCTCTGTCTCTCTCTCCCTCTCTGTCTCTCTTTCTCCCTCTCTCTCTCCTCTCTAAAAATGAATAAATAAAATTAAAAAAAATTAAAAAAAAAAGATAAAAATTAGCAAAAAAAAGAAAAAAAATGAAAAGATGCTGAGGTGAAGCTAGGGGAGGAGGTTTTGGGGTTTGACAACGGATATCAGATTTTGGAGGAAGGAATGCTAGGTGGCTGTAACTAGAGTAGGGCTTTAGTGGAAATGAAAGTTTTAATGAAATTTTGAATTAATTTAATTTTAGTGGCAAACTTAAAGTGCATTTTATATGGCTTTGTCATTTGTATATCATCTTCCTTCCTCATTTTTATAAAAATAGTGCAGAGTGGGCTTTATGAACGTGTTACATACTTTTTGAAACGCATACGGAACGTTAGAAAGCATTAAAATTAAAATACTTGTTAGTGAGAAAAACCTCACTAAAGATAGATTTTTCAGATCATTCAACTGGGAATTAAAAGATGCAGTCCAGAAGTTCCCCCAGAAATCAGAAATAAAAATGATAAGAAATCTAAGGGAAAAGTAAAGGTATGAAAAATAAGTTTAGGAGAATTGAACATATATTCAATAGGAATTATAGGAGAAAGAAAGAGAAAATTTAAGATTAAAGACTTTGTAGAAAAGATTTTTACTGGAGAAAGATTGTGATCTTAAGATTAAATGGACTAAAAAAAAGATTAAATGGACTATGGACATGAAAAAAAAAATGAATTATCACAACTACACAAATTCTGGTGAAGTTCCTGAGTTTCAATTCAAGGATAAAGATCATACAGATAGGAACAAGCAAAAAGTTTCCTACAAAGGCAAAAATAATAGGGACTTCATCAAAGAAGAAACTAAAACTAAAATTACAAGCTAAAACTGAAATCTTTGAGTGAGCAAACTACATACCCAAATCTATGCAATGCTGTCCAGGCTGTGTCCAAAAGAAAATGGCTCCTTATCTAATAAATAAATAGTTATGTGACCCTGGGCAAGTTATTCAACTTCTTAAAGCTTCAATTTCTCATCTTTAAATAATAATATCAGCTACTTCCATGATGTTAATTATGTGCCAGACACTGTTCTAGAGGCTTACTGTGTACTGGTTTATTTATTCCCCATAACAGCCCTACAGTGCAGATTATGTGATTACCCTATTTTATAGATGAGGAAACTGAAGCTCAGAGAAGTCACTGGCACAAGGTCGCAGGTTTCAGTGGCAGCAACTGTCTAGCTTGAGTCTGCACTCAAAGCCACTACGCTATAAAGAGTTCTTACGAAGCCTTGTTTCTCCTAAAGAGGAAATGTCAAAGAAATAAACTCTGAAAGTCATCAGACCCGAATTTTACAGGCAAATTCTATCAGAACTCAATTAATTCAGCAAATAAATAAATAAATAAATAAAGTAAAATATTAAAGGAACTCTATTTCCCATCAGCCTGATTTCCATTTTCTGTTTAACCGTCTGGAGGAGCAGCTTAAGACCACTCAGTTGTTCCTACCCATTTGCTGCAAGCCGGATCAGTGGCTGGGTCCTCAGTGCCGGCAGCCACTGAATAGGCACCGGGCACCGGCTTCTTCAGACCAGCCTGCGACCTCAGGTTGAACAGCAGCAAATTTGGGAGTGGAAGCAGTCCATCCACCCTGAATTCCCTCCTGAGTTCATGCCTTTTCAGCAGCAGCCTGCTCTTCCTTCAGCGTCGCTGGTGAAATGTGGTGGTCAGGGGAGATGGCGCCACGCATGCGCAGAAACTCCGGGTCAGTCTCCAGGACAATGAATGCCCCGGTGGAATGAGCTCCCTTGCTGCACAGGATCGTCGTGTCCACATGGCACAGAGGAGAGTCTGTGTTACACAGAGCGGTGGTAGACAGGGTAATACAAGCTGCTTCTATAAGAGGCTGGTGGTCAGCCCTGGGATGAGTAACCTCCAGACACCTCAGTCCTGGAAGGGCTGCCTAGGTCTGGTTAGTGAAGGTTCCAGCAATAAAGCGCCACGTTAGGAGTGGCTCCAGTGGCAGCAACAAACTTCAGCACAGCACACTGACTGGTATTCCTGGAGGATATGGCAGTGACGTCATTTTCAACAGCATCAAGGGCATGAGCTGCCATCCACAGCTTCTCCCAGGTTCTCTTCGATGCCTTCACTTTTCCTTTTGTAGATGTATGTTCCATTTGGAAGTCAAGGTTGGTACCACCTCAGTGAGTTTTGGCCACACGAAATTTGAGTACATCCTTTTCCTGTAGGACATCAGCGGCTCCAGATATCGTGAAAGTTTCCATTTAAATTACAACAGGACTCTCACATGCCACATGGACCTCTCTCTGGGTAGTGCAGAAAGGCCAGCAGATGATGTGTTAGTGATTAATGATTATCATTGCCTGCTACTAAGGAGTTGTGGTTATTGATCACACAGCGTAAGTTCACTATTTTATCTATATGCCAGTAATGACCAGTTAGAAAATATAACCTGCACATAATAGCTAGTAAAACAGAAAACACCTCACCTCTTTTTTTACTTTACACTTTTATAGCCAACTGCCTGCTCAACATGACCCACAGATAGTCAAACTAAGCGTGTCCAAAACAAAGTTCACCCGTCACAACTCCTCCACTCCAATGCCTGCTTCTCCTGCAGTCTTCCTTACCTTATTTAATGACCACTATTCTACTAAATGCCTGGGCCAAAAACCCTTGGGTCATCTATGACTCCTGTCTTTCTCTCCCATCATGTATCCATCCCATCAGCATATTTATTGGCTCTACTTAAAAAATATATCTATATCTAGATTCTGATTATTCCTTACTCTCATTGATACCACCCTGGTCCAAGCCACCATCAGCCCTGACACAGACTATCTCAGTAGCATCTTAACTGATCTCCTAAATGTAAAAGGGGGTCATATCTCCCACTCTGTGCCCCAGCTATCGTCCATGCAGCAGCCAAGTAATCCTTCTAATTACTCATGTTATTCCTTTGTTCAAAGGCCCTCAATAGCTCCCACCTTACCCAGAGTAAAACCACAAAAACCACAAGTCTTCCTCACTGCCTCTAGGGCTCTATGATTTGCCTTTTTGCCCCTTGTCTAGCTTCAACATTTTCAGTCTCCAATCATTTCGCTGTAGAAATACTAACCTCCTTGCCGGTCCTCCTGCATGGTAGAAATATTCTAGTCTCAGGGTCTTGGCACTTTCTATTCCCTCTGCCTGAAATGTTCTTTTTAAAGACATCTTCCTGACACTTACTTTCTTTGGGCCTTGACTCAAATAACCGTATCAGAGAGGCCACCTAAAAGAACAGCCTCTAGCACTTACTCTTTCTCACCTGCTTTTGATTTTTACAGCACTAATCACCATCTGACATTTTACCAATGTATGCTTCTGTTTATAGTCTTTCTCTGCTCTCTAGAATACAGGCTTCACAGGATCAGGGACTTTGTTACATTCATTGCTTTATCCCAAGAGCCTACAGTATCCCAATGGCCAGGCTACAGTAAATTCTCAATAAATATTGTAGAAGAAATAGTTCAACCTAAGAAATAAACTGCACATGAATATGAAAACCTGTATGGAAAAAAAAAGAACTATAAAATTGAATTGAGGGAAATAAAAAAGGCTTGAATATAGAGAGTCATATCATCATCCTGGGTGGAAAGATTAAATTTATAAAGGTACCAGTTTTCCCCAAATTCAAATTCAGTTGAACACAACTACAATTAAAATTACAATAGGAGCCTTACCAGATGGTGGCGCAGTAGATAGAGCATTGGACTAGGATGCAGAGGACCCAGGTTCAAAACTCCAAGGTCACCGGCTTGAGTGCAGGCTCATCTGGCTTGAGCACAGGCTCACCAGCTTGAGCATAGGGTCACTAGCTTGAGCAAGGGATCATAGACATGACCCCATGGTTGTTGGCTTAAGCCCAAAAGTTGCCTTTTTGAAGCCCAAGGTTGCTGGTTTGAAGCCCAAGTTGCTGGCTTGAGCAAGGGGTCATTAGCTCTGCTGTAGCCCCCCAGTCAAGGCACATATGAGAAAGCATCAATGAACAGCTAAAGTGCCACAACGATTAATTGATGCTTCTCATCCCTCTCCCTTCTTGTCTGTCTGTCCATATCTGCCTCTCTCTCTGTCTCTGTCACACACACACAAAATAATTTCAATAAGATTTTTTTAGGGAACTTATAAAAAAGTTTATAAAGACTATCTAGACCCACAAATGTTTGAAATTATCTAAGACATTTTTGAAAATGACAAGTAATAAGAGGCAGGCAGAATTCCTATATATAGTTATACATACCAAAGAGCTATAAAAACTAAAGATCACAATACTGTAAGACTAATACAACTAGATAGTTCACAGAGACCGATCAGAGAGTCCAGGAATATATCCAAGTAAAAACAGAAATTTGGTACTAAGTAAAGGTGGTATTTCAAATCAGTAGGTAAGAGAAATAATTAGCTAATAATGGTATTGAACAAACTCACTGAAGAAAAACCTTGGCTTTCTTTCATACTCTCAAGTAAACTTCAAAGATTAATAATGAAAGATTTAACTGCTTGAAATGAAATAATTAACAGTCTAGGAAAATAGAGGTAAACATATATATTTGACAACACAAAAATATCTGTACCGCCAAAAAACACTACAAGTAGAAGAAAATAATATATCTGAAAAACAAATATACATATATATATTACATATATATGGAACTCTCAGAACTCATTATGTAAAAAATCAACACAGCAACAGAAAACTGGGCCCAGTCAGGTAATTCACAAATGAAAAATATATAAATGAGTGACAATTCATTAATTCAACAAATATATATTAGCATCTATTATATGCCAAGCACAATGGCCAAAAGTAATAAAAATCCTTGCTGGCAGTGGTGGCAGAAGTGGACATTCTCAAACTTGACTAATGATGATTGTAAATTCTTTTTTTTTTTTTTTTTTGTATTTTTTCTGAAGTTAGAAGCAGGGAGGCAGTCAGACAGACTCCCGCATGCGCTCTACCAAGATCCAACTGGCATGTCCACCAGGAGGTGATGCTCTGCCCATCTGGGGCGTTGCTCTGCTACAACCAGAGCCATTCTAGCACCTGAAGCAGAGGCCACAGAGCCATCCTCAGCACCCGGGCCAACTTTGCTCCAATGAAGCCTTGGCTGCAGGCGGAGAAGAGAGAGATAGAGAGAAAGGAGAGGGGGAAGAGTGGAGAAGCAGATGGGCGTTTCTCCTGTGTGCCCTGTCCGGGAATCAAACCTGGGACTTCCACACGCTGGGCCAGCTCTCTACCCCTGAACCAACTAGCCAGGGATGTTGTAAATTAGATATATGTTAGAACAACTTTCTGGAGGGCAGTTTAATAATATATGTTGAAATGGAAAGCATTAAACATGTTCAACATCAATTCCAAATCTAGAATTTATGTCATGTCTGGATATAAGACCTGGGCCTAACACTGTCATCTTTTTTTTTCTTCTTTTCTTTTCTTCTTTATCCAAGTGAGAGGAGGGAAGAGACTCTCTCAATCACCCCAAACGGGATCCACCTGGCAACCCCATCTGGGGCAGATGCTCTGCTCATCTGAGACCATGCTTGCAAGAGAGCTATTTTTAGCACCCGAGGCAGAGGCTCCATAGAGCCATTCTCATTACTTGGAGCTGATGTGCTCACTCCAATTGAGCCATGATTGCGGGAGGGGAAGAGAGAGAGAATTAGAGAGAAGGGAGAAGGGGGCGAGGAGAGGTGGAGAAGCAGATGGTTCCCTCCTGTGTGCCTTGACCAGGAATTGAACTTGGGACATCCACACACCAGGCTGACACTCCACCACTGAGCAAACTGGCCAAAGCCTGAGGCTGTCATCTTGCAGCCTCCAAGGGAGGCAATGGGGTGGCAAAACCAACACACAGAGACAGGAACCTATTGATCCACAGATTCAGTGTTTTGTGAGATGGTAAATTTCCTCATTGTTTAAGCCTGTTTAATATAGTTGATCACTAGAATCTACTTCCCATCAGCCTCAAGCCTTACTTTCATTTTCTGGTTGTATTAAGTACACTTGGACTATAGGCTTTATAGTTGAGCTATCAGGAATAGAGATTGATAAACAATAATAGCAGACAAGAGCACAGGCTCTGGGGTCAGATAAATCCAGTTTAAATTGCCAGCTGTGTGACTCAGGCAACTCCCTTAGCCTCTCTGAGCTTCAATTTCTATATCTAGAAAACAAGGCTAATAAAAATTATTGAGAGAGCTGAATCAGAAAATATCCATAGAGTGCTTCATATGTGACCTTGCATATGGCAAGGGTTCAACAAATTCTAGGGCCTTCCCCAATGTGATTCAGAACAGGAGTTCTCATTCTTTCTTAATTAAATGGACACCAATAAATTGGGCACAGCAAAAGGGGTCCCATAGTCTCTGACAAATATACCGGCAGGTTTCAGGTAATGATGAGGGCCATATCAATGTGAGGGTATAAAAATTTCATTCACGCCCTGGCCGGTTTGCTCAGTGGTAGAGCGTCGGCCTGGCATGCAGGAGTCCCAGGTTCGATTCCTGGCCAGAGCACACAGGAGAAGCACTCATCTGCTTCTCCACCCGTCCCCCTCTCCTTCCTCTCTGTCTCTCTCTTCCCCTCCTGCAGCCAAGGCTCCATTGGAGTAAAGTTGGCCCGGGCGCTGAGGATGGCTCTGTGGCCTCCGCCTCAGGTGCTAGAATGGCTCTGGTTACAACAGAGCGACGTCCCAGATGGGCAGAGCATCGCTCCCTGGTGGGCATGCCGGGTGGATCCCAGTCGGGTGCATACGGGAGTCTGTCTGACTGCCTCCCCGTTTCCAACTTCAGAAAAATACACACACAAAAAAATTCTATTCGCAAGGATGGCCTGGATTGTTATTCAAGGACAGTGAAGAATAGGAGGAGAGGGGTGGGGGATGGGAATAAGGCTAGATCCTAGGTCTGGAGCTCTAGAAATGGCATGGGAGCCAAACTGGGAGCAGTTGGCCCTGTGTCCACAGTGCCCAGCAATGCTGAGGAGGGAATGTGAATTTGCTTAGGAGGGATGGGAGGAAAAAGGTGCAGGGCAACCAGCTAGAACTCACACGCACCAGGGAAGAAGCCGCTAAGGGGAGGACCGCACATCCAGTGGGGCTTGCCCCATCCCACTTGGTTGGGAAATGCCAACTCAGAAATAACCATTTGATTAAGAAATTAGTGCTTGAGGATTCTCATAATTAGTTATCTCTTGGCTGTTTAGAGAAAAAGGCAGAATGGGTTTTACTTAGAAATTTAGTGTCATGTGTGTGTGTCATTTTGTGCTGTGGCTTCCCAGAACAAATAACTATTTTGTTTTATTCCCAGAGAAATAATTCATGACACATGGGTTTTTAATCGCAAAATAAAAATGTCAGACTTTATCTTTGGAACTAAATAAATGGTTGAGTATTGTCATTTATTGTAAACTATGTCATCTATGCCCAGTCTTGGTAAGCATCCCACTCTCCAATCTTCTTTATATTTAAAATAGTGAGTCATTAATTTCTGAGCCTGGCGTATTTTTTTCTGCAGGAGATCATTTGCATGCTTACATTTTGATATTGCAAGAAATCCTAGAAGCTAAACCTCAAAAGCTGTTGACTGCCTAGATAAGCATCTGCTGTTTTAATGGTGTTTTGAACTGCTGAACTACCATTTAAATGTTCTTAATTCTTTCCTTTTTTTTTTTTTTTATAACTGAGTGGGTGGGGATGTGGGCAAGAATTGTAAAGCATAGTCACCTAACTCTCTCTGTTTCATCCTTTACAGAGTTGGGGTCCCCACACCTGACACCCCCCCCCATGTAGTCATTTTAAGTCTTGAAAGGGAGAAGAGGCTGAAAAGCACTTCAAAATTGTCAGGGACCTACACAACAAGCAAATTTACGTTGTTCATTATGTAATCATTTGTGAAATGCTTTCTTGTTCAGGTCTTTAAAATGTCATGTCTACTCTTTGTTCCTGATCCACTAAAAACATATATTGGTCATTTCATAAATAATATACACTTAAGAGCTTTAAAAAAATTAATTTTGTCATCCATTCCTCTAAGCAGTAATTCCTGAACATTTAACTTAGGCCATACCCTGGGAATACTGTGATGAACAGGAATCAGTTATCATGTCTCATGGAACTTATGTCCCCCTAGGAGGAATAAATACTAAGATGGAATCATGCAGATTGCAATGATTACTATAGTCAAGGAGGGCTTCGTGAAGGAGGAGGCATTAGGGTTGAGACCACAAGGATGAGAATGGGCTGTACATGGAGGAATTGAGGAAGAACACTCAGGCAGAGCTTTGCAAGAACAAATGGAGGCTGGAGATAGAAAGAAACCAATGTGACTGGAGGGTGGTAGGGGAGGAAGAGAGCAGAGCCTGACCAGAGCATGGAAGAGACCAGTGGAAACTCGGTTCATTCCTAGGGAAGCATCCCAGACAGAATGCTCCTATCCTTCCATGAGGAAGGGCTGGTGATCTGCCGGTTTCTGTGTGGGGAGGGTTGATAGCACACTGATGCTTGGAAAGGCTGGGTCACCTGCTCGGGGAGCCCCGCTGCCCACAGGTCACCTCTTCCTGCACCAGCCATTGGGGGTGGGGGTGGGGTGACCCAAGCCCAGCTGCTTAGGCCAGGATTTGGCCTGGGGAGAAAAAAATGTTTAGCTTGCCCACTTCTTTCCTGACTTCAGGGTGTGGGGCTCTTCCTGCTAAGCCAGGGCCGAGATGAGAAACCATTGATGGTGGGTACCTGGCTGCACCAAGACCAAACCTTTGGCTCACGGAGCTGTCAGCTCATACCACAGCACCGGAAAGAATGGGTCCTCAGCCCTTCAGAGGATCTGGCCACCAGTGCTTCAGGGCCACCCCCCTTCTCCACAGAGGCCTGAGCTGAGTGACCAGAGCAGCAAAGGAAGAAGGGACAAGGGGGTCACCAACCCCTAGGTCTACCCTTCCCAGGAGGGAAGATAATAGCTGAGGAATACAGGGTGGGAACTAGACCCAGCATGGGTAGATTTTCTCTGTAAAGGGCCAGAGTGTAGATTTCTTAGGCTCCACAGGCTACAGTCTCTGCCATACCTTCTTCTTTGTTTTTATTTCTTAACTATTTTTTAAACAACTCTTCTGAAAGATTAACAACTATTCTCAGCTTGCAGGCCTTACACTGGATCTTGCCAAGTAGGTTATGGTTTGTTGACCCCTGAACTAGACAATAGGGCCCTAACAAACTTTAAATTAAGGCTATTTAATTCATTCTAAGCACTAAGTAAATATTTATTTTAATCTTTACAAGAATCCTTTGAGATAGGCTTTATATAATAATCACATCCCCACCACCCTTTTCTACATCCTCATCCCTGTTTAATAGTCAGGATATGGGAGCTTGGAGAGGTCAAACCACCTGCCCAAGGCCATGTGTCTAACAAGTGATAGAAACAAGATTTGAACCCTGGTCATCTCATTCCAGGGTCACTGGCTTAACCACTATACTATACTATCCCCCACTAGTAACTAGAGATGTGGCTTTAGACAGCCCATTTTTCTTTCTGGGTATGGCCCCCATCATTACAGTAAGAGGGGTGGTATAGTGTTTCCTCAGTGTGAGAGGCACATCTGATGGCAGGCGACATCATTTCCATGGTTCACCCACACAGCATTCAATTGCACTGATTTTTTTTTTTAGGGATTTTATGTATTCATTTTTAGAGAGGGGAGAGAGAGACAGAGAGAGAGACAGAGAGAGAGAGAGAGAAGGGGGAGAGGAGCAGGAAGCATCAACTCCCATATGTGCTCTTACCAAGCAAGCCCAGGGATTTGAACCAGTGACATCAGTGTTCCAGGTCGATGCTTTATCCACTGCGCCACCACAGGTCAGGCCAATTGCATTGATTTCTATAGTGAGAAGATGATGACCTTTTCAAGTCTCTTTTAAGTCTCCCAATGATGTCAGGGAGAGTGGTTCAATTCAATACTAGCACATCTCTGACATCTTTCCAGCACATGTGAACTTCTATTTTTATAAGAACTTTCCATTTTTCCTGAGCTTCAAGGTCCTCAGTGGGCAATGATATCTCACTAGAATTTAGTACCACTCTTATATTCTTATTGCTACTTTCCTTTTTTATGTTTATTTTTATTAAGAGAGAGAGAGAGAGAGAGAGACAGGAACATCCATCTGTTCCTATATGTGCCACAACCAGGAATCAAACCAGCAACCTCTGTGCTTCAGGGTGATGCTCTAACCAGCAGCTCTGTCCGGAGCCTTATGGTTACTTTCTATCATTGCTTCTGTGGCTTTAACTTTTTTTTATGGTTATTTTCTATTTGTGCAAAGTGTTAGTGTTGCTGCTACTGCAATCGCTTGTCCATTCCTTCATAGTTATAAGATTGTTACTGAAGCATAATTGGTGGTGGTGCAGTGGATAGAGCATTGACCTGGGACGCTGAGGTCCCAGGTTTGAAACCCTGAGGTCACTGGCTTGAACACAGGCTCACCAGCTTGAGTGTGGGGTTGCTGGCTTGAACATGAGTTCATCAAAATGATCCCGTGGTTGCTGGCTTGAGCCCAAAGGTCTCTGTCTTTAAGTCCAAGTTGCTGGCTTGAGCAAGGAGTCACTGGCTTGGCTGGAGCCCCCCTCCCGGAGCCCCCCTCCCGGTCAATGCACAATATGAGAAAGCAATCAATGAACAACTAAGGTGCCGCAACGAAGAATTGATGCTTCTCATCTCTCTCCCTTCCTGTCTGTCTCTCTCTCCTCTCACTTAAAATATAAAGAAAAGAAAGGAAAAGAAAGGAAAGGAAAGGAAAGGAAAGGAAAGGAAGAGAAGAAAAGAAAAGAAAAGAAAAGAAAAGAAAAGAAAAAAGAAAAGAAAAGAAAAGAAAAGAAAAGAAAAGAAAAATGCTGCTGAAGCTCCTGCTAGCACACTCACAGCCACATTCATGGCCTTTGCATTGATTCGCACGTGTCACAGGGACACCTGTAGCAGCAAGAGAGGCTGAAAAAGGGGCTGTTTAGCTGGGCACATTGCCTCTCTAAACCAATCAGGGTTCTATCGACAAGGAAAGGGTGTAGATACCAGATTCTGTAGTCAGTGTGTCTGCTATAGGCTGGGAGACCTTCTCCATGCCAGAACACAGGCATGGCGGTCAGAACAGCAGGAGGAGTTAGGGAATTTTGCAAAAAGCCAATTTGTTTTCACCTTGTTTGGCACCAAGATACCCCCCACCCCCATAGTGCAGCCAGACCCCGAGTATCTCCCATCACTCCTAAGGAACAACATACAAAGAAAAACTCTATTGCCACAGGCTGTTAAAGCAGAAAATTTGTCCCCATTGGCTACTACAGCTCCAAGTGCTAAACAAAAGGACCCCCAATGTTGGTCAAATAAGTTTGTAAATATGATATATAGATTTGTTCACTTACAGTTTGCATTGGGTGTGGGGGACAGGCTGTATGCAGGCAGGGTGGTTATACCCTAAGGCTTAGTTTTAAGACTAAGCCTTTCCCACCCTAAGTGACTTTGTATCAGAGACTTCCTTGTTTGTATATTGGATTAAAGGTTTTGATTTCTACATTATAAAATGGGGCAGACTGGGAGCTTGCTCTCTCTCAGTTCCTGAAATTAGCATTAGAGAAGAGAGCAGAGAAAGGCCATGTGGAGGAGAGGAGAAGCAGCCAAGATGGCAGAGTGCTGAAGGAGAAGCCAGTTTGTGCAGAGTTTGTGCAGAGAGAAGGAGATGGGGAACAGAGGTGAATAAGGTTGGTGAGGTAGAAACCTTTGATTCTAGGAAACTCGGATAAGTCAGTGGCTTTGGGAGCCCTGAATGGAAAGGGAAGTGTTTTCCCACTGTGTGTATTTCTTGCCTGCCGGGTGCAAGCTAGGATTAAAGCTAATGCCCACCAGTTTTTGGCTCCGTTGTTTCATTACTGTTTGTCCCAATCTAATGCAAACATGCACTGGCCAGGCGGCTGTGATGGTGGCCGTGGCTTCTGACTTTACACCCACCTTTCAGTCTCTCGTGTGTAGAACATACATATTCTTAAATGCATATGCCTTCAAATATGTATGCAGAAACTAAATTTAAACCTTATAAAAATTTTACTTTATGTGTATCTTTCTTACAATTTCAGAAACTACTTTTCAAAATGAAGTTTTCATTAAACATTCATTTAGTTCCCATGCAACTAGCCCACTGTTTCCCAGGTGCCTTCCCAAGCGCTGAGACCCAGGAGTGAACTAGACCCACAGGGCCCATGGGGCATACATCCTCTTGGGAGAGGCAGACCAAAACACACTGAGAAAAGCAGGGAAGATGGAGGATTAAGAGCCGGACCTGGGGGCCAGACTTCAGCTCTTGAATACAAATTTTGTGGCTTCCTGGCTATGTGACTTTGGGAGAATTCTTTACCTCTTGGTGCCTCTTTTTCCCTAGCTCTAAAATAATGAGGATAATCATAATACTTATCCCGTAGGGCTACCGTGAAACTGCTTTCTAGCTTCTGGTGATAAGAACAGCCCCATCAAAGGTCTGGGAAGCTAAGATAGAGACAGTGTTTTAAAAGGTAAAACAGGGGAATGACAAATTAGTACCCACCTCATTTGGGGCTGTACATATACCATGGCTTCATTCCCATACAGTGCTTAGAAGTGTGACTAGAATGTAGTAAGTGCTCAGTAATGTCAGCTACTATGCCATTTCAAACACCGAGTTTTTACTTAGTTGCACAGCACTCTGTAAGTTCCCTGAAGATACTAAAGAATCCTCAAGGCCAATTAACAGGCAGGTTTGCTGCATTCTTGCACTTACAGTTGAAGAGTTTCCTCTTGAGATCCTCATTCAAAGAAATACTTGCACAAAGATGCACTTGTATGAGGTACAGGATCTGGCCTCAGGCATGAAAAGACATTGTTAAGATTTGTGAATAAATATAGTAAGACTGAGGTGGCAATGACTAGACTGAGGTTGCAAAAACCCTGACAGACAGAACAGCTCAGGAAACGGTACTATCTCTCATCCTCCTGCCCTCAACCCGCCACGCTCTTCCCCACTCCTCCCCACCTCCTTCGTTAGAACAGCTGTGGCTGGCTATTGTATCAGCATTTCCAATGAAGTGGAAAAGGGAAAATACAGCCCTGGGCTTTCATGGAAAGTGTAAATTTCACAACCACAACCTCTGCCTTAAAATGATATATCTATTATATGTTACACACACACACACACACTCATAAATATATGTTTTAAGGTCTTTGACTTTTCCTATAGCATCTTAGTATCCAATCTTTTCAAAAGTATCTTTTGTAATGAAAGATTTCCTGAGACTATATCAATTAGTCTTTGCCAAGTGACTCAGTTTTATATAATGCCTATCTTTTTTTTCAATGTCAAGTGGCCCGAATTTACAGAGAAAAAGTGGGCACTTGGTATCAGTTTGATGTCAGGGTTTTTCCACGTTTGCAAGGGAACTTTAAATACGACTTGACGTGAAGGTGTGTACAGGCCGAGCTCCAGCCCTGTGTCAAGATGCTCCTGACTGTAGTCCTTGCCTCTGCCCTGCTCCTGTGCTCCGTGGCTGGCCAAGCGTGTCAGACCCTGGTAGCAATTCAAAATGTCAAGAACCTCATTGACAAACTGCGGGTAAGCTGCAGAGGGGCGCGTCAGTGTGAAAGGCAGCTATTGAAAATTTAAGTGAATTTTTTTAGGAGGATGAAAAACACGCCACCCATTATGGATTCTTGTCTCTGTCTACTTTAGGGAGATCCACTGTCAAAATGCAGCTGTAGCAGCAATGTGAGTAAACACTCTGTTAAGGGCTTTCCAAACTAATTTAATTTTCACATCTGGGATCTTCACTTTGAACTTAATCTTTTGCAGGTGACCGATTGTTTGTGCCTGCCCATTCCTTCTGTAAGTATTGTAAAGGAAGATAATCTTGATCTTGTTCTTTGTGTTTAAGCAAAAGTAATTGCTTTACTTGATGTTCTAGATAAGCAAGTGTTACTTAATTACACTTGTTACAGATTAGTATTTCCTTTTCAAAGCAGGCTTGTCTTGGCAGTCTATATTATATAATTTCTTTATAGTTGGTCAGCTCTATGTCCCTTGAGAAGTTTGATCACTTTTCAATATTTAAAATAGAATCCTGATCCTCTTTTTAGGTTAGTCGCGCCATGGGCAAAATGAAGTCAAACTGGAAGGGAGATTATAACGAGTGATATAGCCCATATCACACCACTTTCTAATCCAGTCAATGATAACTCTAAGGTTGCAAAGCAATGCCAAGAGAATGACAACTCTTCCTCTTTTTTCTGGCACTATGTGTGTGCTGGACCTTTTCCCTCCCTCCTCTCTCCCTTCCTGTCTATGTAGCTAATTTAGAGTGGTCTCTGGGAGGGTGGAGTGGCTGAGGGGAAGTGGGAAGGGATTCTGGAAGTTCATTGCCACTTGGGTTGAGAGGACACATGGCAGGAAATTTCTGGCTAAGATGAGGAGGAAAAACTCATGCAGGGAGCCTGCTTTGCTCTCTCTGGATCAAGGTCTGGGAGAATCTGAGCTCCTCATCCAGCTGAGGTCAGACCTCCCACTCCCTGTGGCCCAGCCATTACATGAAAACAGGGAAGCGCAGCAGCATGCAATTATACCCTATCCCATCCCCGTGGGCTGCAGTCCCCGATTTTGGCTACTGCAGAAACACTGGCTGCATTCAGCTGGTACATCCCAGCAGACTGAGGTGAAAAGCCTTTTTCTTCCCTGTACTTTCGAACTTGCTATTTCAAGACTTGGAACAGGGGAGCATTGTTTGAAAGGAGACTCAGAGCTCATTATTTCCAGGGCCCGTAGGCCTCATGTTGCTTGGATGGAACATACTGAAACTCTCCAGGGACTGTCACTGTGGACAAAGGGCCTCACCTTGAAATTCTGATCATTTTCTAGACTGGCAAGGGATCTGTCAAAAAATAATGTCAGTTTAGGTTACACTGGTTAAATTAAAATAGTCTCCAAAACTACTCATTTTCTTATTTCTTCTTAAAGTGGTCCTCTGTGTGCTTCTCTTCATAAATCCTTATTAATCCCCAGGACAGCTGCACCACCCCGTGCTTCCAGGAGGGTCTGGTCCGGATGACCAACACCACAGTGAGCACAAGCTCCCCCCAGATTTTCAATCGGGTGAAGAAAACAGTCGGAAATCTGAAGCACAACAAGTGTCCAGTGAGTTTGTCTTTATCTGCGTTATCTTCCGCTTAGTTGTTTCTATGTAAATGCGATGCCAAGTCTATCTGAATGAGAACAGATGATAGTGTTGGAATTGGTAGTTCAAGGTCAGTTAGAGACTTCTCAGAAAGTTAATCAGAACAATAGAATTAAAGTGGGATTTGCCTTGGATATCCCAGTGTTCCCTAGCTTTAAAAAATGCTCATACTGCCTGACCAGGTGGTGGCGCAGTGGATAGAGCATTGGATTGAGATGCGGAGGACCCAAGTTCGAGACCTCGAGGTCGCCAGCTGGAGCGCAGGCTCATCTGGTTTGAGCAAAAAGCTCACCAGCTTGGACCCAAGGTCGCTGGCTCGAGCAAGGGGTTACTTGGTCTGCTGAAGGCCTGCAGTCAAGGCACATATGAGAAAGCAATTAGTGAACAACTAAGGTGTCACAATGAAAAACTGATGATTGATGCTTCTCATCTCTCTCCGTTCCTGCCTATCTGTCCCTATCTATTCCTCTCTCTGACTCTCTCTCTGTCCCTGTAAAAAAAAAAAAAAGCTCACACCTATGTTGATACTAACTTCTCTGTACTGACTGAATACTGAATGAATTCACCCGATTGTAATCCCTGGGCACTAAATTATCCTAGAGATTCTATTTGTTAACTAAGTAGACATTGTGGCCTGCAAGTTAAAGATTTTTTTTTTGGATTGGCTAAGGAGGTATTTATTTATTTATTTATTTATTTATTTATTGTATTTTTCTGAAGTTGGAAACAGGGAAACAGTCAGACACTCCCACATGCTCACGACCAGAATCCACCCGGCATGCCCACCAGGGGGCAATGCTCTGCCCATCTGGGGTGTTGCTCTGTTGCAACCAGAGCCATTCTAGCGCCTGAGGCAGAGGCCACAGAGCCATCCTCAGTGCCCAGGCCAACTTTGCTCCAATGGAGCCTTGGCTGCGGGAGGGGAAGAGAGAGACAGAGAGAAAGGAGAGGGGGAGGGGTGGAGAAGCAGATGGGCGTTCCTGTGTGCCAACCGGAAATCGAACCCAGGACTTCCACACCTGGGCCTACACTCTACCACTGAGCCAACTGGCCAGACCAGGCTAAATATTTCATAAGTGGCAAAGCTTAGATTTGAATTCTGGTCTGTGTGACCCCAATCCCTGTTCTTCGCCATTGTGCTATAAAATGGCCCCGAAAGGACATCCAGAAAGGACTTTTGGCCTCAGAAAGCCTCAAGGAAAGGTTTCCTCTAATGAGGAGATTTAGGACCATTTGATAAGTGTGCGTGTATGTGTGTGTCCCCTGCAATCCTGACACGAAGTCAGCCACTCACGCGTCTACACAAAATGCGCCATGAGCTGGCCCATCGATTTGCTCTCTGGTTCGAGCTCCCTGCTGCCTGCACCCTGCCCTCCCCCTAGCAGGCTCTTGGCAGGCGGCCCCTGGGCTGTGAGACCCCACACTGTGTCAGTCACTCTGTCTCTGTTAACTTCACCCCTGCAGTATTTTTCCTGTGAACGGCCATGTAACCAAACCACCGCAGGCAACACACTGACATTTCTGAAGAGCCTCCTGGGAGCCTTCCAGAAAACAAGGATGGCAGGCAGAGAATGAAGATGACATAGTATTTATTCTATTTATTGAATTTTAAAAGCCTCGTCCTTAAGTTGTTACAATTTAAAAATGAAGTAAGCCATGCTAAGTCAAAATCATTTGCAATATTTGTTTAAGATTTTAAGAATATGTATTTGTTTAAAATTGTATGTCTTTATTTTGGAATAAATACATGTGGAAAAAAGGAACCAACTTGGTCTCTTGGGGCTTATTCCCACCTTGCTGCTCAGAACAGAACACTATGAACCCAGCTGAGGGCTGAATGGCTGGAGGGGATGCAGTTTTTGTAAGGTCGGTGGATGGGGGCATGGTGACGTAGGGACTCAGACCCGCCCACTTTGGCTAGGACCGCCCACAATCAAGCCCACCAAGGGAAGCTTCCCAGGAACCATTTGGAAAGAAGCAATCGTCTGCCAGCCAGTGAAATTTTACCATGTCATAGTAGTTCCACTTCCCTAGAGGGACCCTTTAAATATCTGCCACGCGGTTTAATCTTTGCAACTTCCCTAGCCTCCATTTTCTCCATCTTTCTTTCCTCGGGGCCAGGGAACCTTGCCGGGCGGGGTGTGCGCTCTGTACTCAATAAAGCCGTTTATTATTTCACACTTTGCGGCTCCGAGCCCTCTTCCTTTCTTCTCGGCGGGGAAAAATACCTTACAGTTTTGAGGGTGTGGGGAGAAGCTGAGGGTTACAGCTAGGGGAAACTAGGCCTGCCTGAGGTGCCCTACCTGTGGGTGCTGGAGGGAGGCTCAGGCCACTGCCAAGAAGTTCCGGGTCCTGAGAAACTAACCGTGTATGTGAAAGGGGAGAAGGCAGCAGTTTGGTTAGCCTGGAAGGTGGGAGACTACTCTACAGTGGGGGTGTGTTCATACATAAGAAAATGCTGGAAGCTGAGTCAGGATCAGGTCCTTGAGCAGACCCTCTTTGGGTCAGATCACCAAGCAGAGAAGCCCTGGGATTCATATAGTCATCTGTTCACCGGGAAGACCTTCCACTAGTACCCGCCACAGGTCACGTGCAGTACCAGGTGGGGTGCAGAGGCTGAGGGGGGATATACCTGAGGGAACTTTGAACTCAGCTGTCTGTCTGGCATGGTGTCACTGTAGCTATCTGTGATGGTTAATTGTATGTGTCAGCTTGACCAGATCACAGGGTGCCCAGATAGTTAGTTAAACATTATTTCTGGGTGTGCCTGTGAGGCTGTTTCTGGCTGAGCCAACTGAGTAAAGCAGGTGTTCTCTCAGTATGGGTGGGCCTCATCCAATCCCTGAGGGTCCTCAGGGAACAAAAAGGCAGAGGAAGAATAATTGGCTCTGCCTGACAACTTGAGCTGGGACATCGGTTTCTCCTGCACTAGAACCGGGACTTACACCATTGGTTCCCTGGCTATTGAGCTTTTGGACTGAACTAAAACTATACTGCTGGCTTTCCTGGGCCTGCTGCTTGCAGATTGCAGGTGGTAGGACTCTCAGCCTCCATGACCATGTGAGCCAACTTCTATAATCAATCTCCTTGTCTGTCTCTCTATCTGTCTATCTATCCATCCATTTGTGCTATTGGTTCTGTTTCTCTGGAGAACCCTGACTAATAGATTATCCACCACACCTAGCCACCAGCCCAGTTCTCCTGGTCCTGGCTTCTGGTCCACAGTACTTACCACCTTCAAAGATGCTCTCTCATTTACTAATTGACCATGTTTGTTGTTTACTGCTTGTCCTTTCTGGCTCACATGCCAGCAACCTGAGGACAAAGAACTTTGTCCTGTTACATCCCAAATACCTATCCTGAGCCTCTAGTACTCTTATTTCAGAGTAGATACTCTATAAATATTGACCAAATGGATGAAAGCCCTTTGAGATGCAAAAGCAAAGTTTAAGCTGGTGTGTAGGTCAGGAGAAAAGATGGTACCTAGAACACACTACATGTGTTCAGAAAGGTGAGGTTCCTAACAACATCCCCAGGCAGGCCCCAAGTTCAGATCTGGCCGTGCGGGAGTGGGCAGCCTGTGCAGCTTGGGCTTCTTGGCTCTGTGTCATGGGTGGGATGGATGGGAAGGATAGGTTGAGGGTGAACATCTTATAGTTGGGTGGACAGACGATCAGACTGACCTGCTCCCCTGCTACCTGAAGGCTCAAAGCCTTGAGAAGAGCATAGAGGAACTGATTATGGGAACCATTTTTCTAGGCACTGTCAAAAATAGAATTGTACCCTTCTATGGGGTTAGACCATCCTTGTACATTTACTTACTTTATTTATTTATTTATTTAATTATTTATTATTTTTATTGAATTTATTGGTGTGACATTGATTTCAGGTGTACAATTATAATAAATCATCAGTATATTGTATTATGCACTCTCTACCCCAAGTCAAGGGCCCTTCTATTCTTGCATGCTTTTGCTCACAATAATATGGAAAGTTTAGAGCACCAAGAGACAGAATTCCTCAAAGGGCTTTGCTTGGCTTTTACTTTCAATCAATTACAACATCCAGCAATAGCTCATGTGACCTGCACTGCAAATAGCCCTTGGCCAAAGGTGAGGTTTTCTGATGATCTAAGTAACCTCATCCCTGGAGTTATAAAGTTACTTTAGCAAGGGGGAGGGTACAAGTTTGGCCCCCTCACCTGCAGCCAAGCATCTCCCATGTAGGAGGGACACAGAAGGAGTTTTAGCAAAGGGGGCCCATATCAGAGGAATGTCTTACTAACCTTCTTGAGGTGCAGAAATTGTGGGTCCATGGTGATATTCAATCATAATTTTTTTTTACTTTTTTTTTTTTTTTTGTATTTTTCTGAAGCTGGAAACAGGGAGAGACAGACAGACTTCCCGCATGCACCCGACCGGGATCCACCAGGCATGCCCACCAGGGGGCGATGCTCTGCCCATCCGGGGCATCGCTCTGTCGCGACCAGAGCCACTCTAGCGCCTGGGGCAGAGGCCAAGGAGCCATCCCCAGCGCCCGGGCCATCTTTTTGCTTCAATGGAGCCTTGGCTGCAGGAGGGGAAGAGAGAGACAGAGAGGAAGGAGGGGGGGGGGGGTGGAGAAGCAGATAGGCGCTTCTCCTGTGTGCCCTGGCCGGGAATCAAACCCGGGACTTCTGCACGCCAGGCCGACGCTCTACCACTGAGCCAACCGGCCAGGGCCCAATCATAATTTTTTAAAATCTCAGGACTGAAAGAAAAAAAATTTCTCAATGATTTATCCATGGGGCTTGTATGTCACAGGTTAGCAGGTAGGATTTTTAAGTTAAGAGGCTTTCAGGAGGGGACCACTGTTTTGCAGGGGACACAGACCTTAAGACAAATAGACAATAGTCACAGTTTGTTGACCAATCTGCTTCTCTCAAGAAGTGAAAAACTTTGTGTGGCAGTGGTGAGTGTGGAGGGGTGGGACACAAGTTCCTTCAAGATTTTCTGAAGATGTCCCATAACAGTGAGTACGAGAATTCGTGTCTGTTATAATCTCCCAGCATCTCCTATATGATTTCTTCCCTAAGACTCGAAGTCTGAGCATCAAGTGCCCTCAGTGCCTCCCCCTCTTCATGGACAGCTACCCCCGCATGGGGCACGGAACACAGTACCCAGATGAGGCTGTCCTGCTTGTCTCCCTAGCTGGTCTGTGGATCCCACGGATAAAGCACTGAGAAAAAGATCTATCAAATAACACTTATTACTATTTGTTAACATGAAGCACATAATGATTAATCACTGACTCTGTGGGTACTAAGCATGTATCATCTCATTGAATCCCCTAATAACCACAGGGAGTGGGTATTATTATTTCACTTTTACAGATAAGGAAATCAAGGCTCAGAAAGGTTAAACGACTCTCCCAAGGCACATAGCTGGTGAGGGTTAAAGCAGGGTTCCCACTGTGGCTGTCTCTGATTCCAAACTCTTTGATTTTTCCATTCTAATTCTGTGAATGTCAAGTGCATATGTCGTGTTTCCTGACTACAGTTTGAGAGTAAAACAGATTCATAATAATATCAGTCCACACTACCATATCCAAAAACATGGGCATAGACAGTGTTCAGCACTGAAAACGTTTAGCCTTTTAGGAAGGTAATACACAGTTCATGCACCATATATTACATAACACCCAAGCAGGGCCTGGGGCAGGATTCCAGAATTAAACACATTAATATTCTGCAGCAGAGTACATGAGCAGTCACATGAGATGATCAGGTCTGGCAGCTCAATGAGTCTCAATAAATCTCGGGCTCTTGGAGCTGTCTGGACAACAGAATTGTGATGAGGGACAGAGGGGCTTTTCTCCAGCTCTCACCCCAGGGCTGGGCTGGGAGTCTCTGGAGGAACCCAGGCTTCTGTAGCAACCTGGATGGCCCGCCCTGTGGGGTTCCAGGTCATGGCTGCAGGGCCTTCTCTTCTCCTGTCCTCCATCTGGGTTTTCTGAATGACTGTCCCCAGGCCCAACTGCATCGCATCACACAATGTGGTTTACAGGATGCAGCCTCGGCACTGCCACCTCAGCCAAGCTTACCCCGCAGGGGGATCACGGCAAGGACAGATGCTAGTGATTGGTTTCAAAACACACACGGGGAACAAAATTGCTGCCAGAGAAGATGGGCAGAGAGATGAACTGCAACCCACCGCCACAGATTCATTGGCAGCACAGCTTGGTGGTTTCCCTCCACTTTTCTGCAAAAGTCATAAACCCCACAGGATACACCCCCGCAGGCAGCACAGAGCAGGCTTCTCAGCGTCTGGGTGAGCGGATGAGGTGTGCTGTAACGACTCTCCTCCCTGTGCCTGGAGAGCAGAGACTTATCCAGAGGCACCCTTGGAGAAAGGAGACTCACACTTCCTGAGTGTTTACTGTTACCAGGCACTGTGCTCAGCATGTTTTGCAGAATATTGTTATAAAGTACGGTACCCCAGATTCTGAAAGGTACTGTTCCTCACTTCATTGAGTTCACGTAGAGACATCCAGTCCAGATGAATTTTGAAGAGTTTTATTAAAGGAGGAGATTTATTAAATATGCCGGCCTCATATGGCTGACACGGGGCAGCAGACCCAAAAATGGTTCAGGGGCTGCTTATACACCCTTGATCACACACGGGCGGGGGAGAGCATGACATTATGGCACAAACTGACAACATTTGTTTAGGGGATACACAGAAACATTAAGACTTTCACGGTAACACAATCAAAGATGTTTACAAATCTTTTAGGGTTCATCTTCCCTCATTAGCCTAGGGGTATTTTACCCTCAAGATTCCAGGAAGGGGGAGGAACTACAATCAATGTAAGATGGTCTATAAATTCTGCCTCCTATTGAAAGAGAAGAAGTTTCTGTGTTAACCTTTATTTTAGATTTAAAACTAAATGACCCATTGTTCTTGCAAGCCAGAAACTTCTACATTCTTCTCCCTCCCAACCCCAAAAGAGGCACCGGACAGGAAAACCTGACCTTTCCTCCCAGAATATCAATATTAATTTTCAGCTTTTTGGTACCTTACAACAATATCCAGTTGCAATCGCCCCTTGAGATAGATACATAAGTATTATATATAACTATTTCCAGCGCATATATGAGGAAACGAAGGCCCAGAGAGGTTACATACCTTGCTCGGGGCACACTGCTTACAAGTGGCAAAGCCAAGACCCTAACTCAGGTAGCTGACTCCAGAGCCACACTTTTAAATCCGATCCACAGGAGCCCCTCTCCACAGTCGGTGGTCTTGTCCAGGTTGCTAGGACCCAGACTATGTTGTTTCCAGGAGAGATTCCAGACCAGGGTACAGCATAGCTGGCCAAAGCCAAGCCCAGATGCCACTGGTCTAATGTTCACCAGTCCACATGCATGTCTCTCTGTGTTCCCATCCATCCAATTTGAAACAAGAAGAGTCTGTAAAGGCTCAAGCCTGTAATTCCTTTCCTACCCAGACTAAGGCCTCTTCCTCTGGAAGGGAAACCCTCAGCAGAAATGTATAGACTATTTATTCACCCATTTAAAGTGGGTCATTCAATGGTTTTCAGTATATTCACTGGGCTTTGCAACCATCACCACAACCTAATATGAGATTTTCATTTCCTGTAAAAGAAATACTGTATACATTAGCAGCAATTCCCTATTTTCCCTTCCTCCAGCCCAATCAACTAATAATCTACTTTATGTCTGTATAACTTTGCCTCTTCTGGATTTTTCCTGTAAATGAAATAATACGATATGTGTTTTTCTGTGTGACCGGTTTTTTTCACTTAGCATGGTGCTTTGAGATTGCATTCATGTTGTAGCAGGTATCAATACTTCATTTCCTTTTATTGCCAAATAATATTATTTTATGGATATACTGCATTTTATTTATCTGTTTATCTGTTGATAGACACTTGGGTTGGTTACACTTTTTGGCCATTAGGAATAATGTTGCTATGAATATTCATGCAAAGGTTTTTGTGAGGACATACGTTTTCACTTCTCTTGGGTTTATATCTAGAAGTGAAGTTTCTGGGTCACATGGTAATTCTATCTTAACCTTTTGAGGAACTGCTGAACTGTTTTTCCAAAGTGGCTGTACCATTTTATATTTCTACCAGCAATGTATGAGGTTTCCAATTTCTCCACATTCTTATCAACACTTGTTATTAACTGCTTTTCTAATGTAGCCATCCCAGTGGGTGTTTGGTGGTATCTCACTGTGTCTTTGATTTTTCATTTCCTTAATAACTAGTGATGCATCTCTTTCTGTGCTCATTAGCTACTTGGACTTCTTCCTTGGAGAAATGTCTACTCAATTACTTTTACAATTTTTAAATTAGGTTAGTTGTGTTTTTATAGCTAAGTTGTAAGAGTTCTTTATATATTTGGAATATAAGTTTCTTATCTGATACAAGATTTACAAATATTTTCTAGGTTGTCTTTTAATTTTCTTGATGGTATCATTGTAGCATACAAGTTTCTAATGGTAGTCCAATTTGTATTTTATTTTGTCACTTATGCTTTTAGTATTTTGTCTAAGAAAAATTTTGCCAAACCCAAGATCACAAAGATTTATTTTGCATTTCCTTCTATGAGTTTTATAGTTTTACTTCTTACATCTAGGTCTGTGATCTATTTGAGTTAATGTTCATATATGGTGTGAAGTACAGTTTTAACCTCATTCTTTTGGCATGTAGACATCCAGTTTCCCAACATTATTTGCTGAAAAGTCTATTTTTTCGCTATTGAGTTATCTTGACACCCTTGTTGAAAATTAATTGACTATAAATGTAAAAATATATTTCTGGACTCTCCATTTTATCCCATTGATCTACATGTCTATTCTTATACTAGCACCACACTGTCTTGATTGCTATAGTCTTGTAGGGAAATGTGAGTCTTCCAAATTTATTCTTCTTTATTAAAATAGTTTTGCCTATTCTTCTTTATTAAGATCATTTTGGCTAACCTTTGTATTTCCATATGAATTTTAGATTAGCTTGCCAATTTCTGTCCCCCCCCAATCCAGCTAATATTTGAGAAGAATTTAATTAAGTCATTAGATCAATTGTGGGGGAGAATCATTGCTATTTCAACAATATTTAGTATTTTGATCCATGACATAAAATATATTCTCATTTGTTTAGATCTTTTTTTTTTACAGAGACAGAGAGAGAGTCAGAGAGAGGGACAGATATGGACAGACAGGAAAGGAGAGAGATGAGAAGCATCAATCATCAGTTTTTCATTGTGATACCTTAGTTGTTCATTGATTGCTTTCTCATATGTGCCTTGACCGCGGGCCTTCAGCAGACCGAGTAACTCCTTGCTCAAGCCAGCAACCTTGGGTCCAAGCTGGTGAGCTTTGCTCAAACCAGATGAGCCTGCGCTCAAGCTGGCGACCTCTGGGTCTCAAACCTGGGTCCTCTGCATCCCAGTCCAATGCTCTATCCACTGCGCCACCACCTGGTCAGGCTGTTTAGATCTTTTAAATTTTCTTTCAACAAGGTTTTTTAATTTTGTTAAAATATGCCTAATTATTTCATTTTTAAAATATATTCTGAATGAAATGATTTTCTTAATTTTGTTTTTGGAATATTTGTTGCTAGAAAATAGAAATACTACTGATGTTTATATGTTGATCTTGTATCTGAAGCCATGCTGAACTTGTTTATTGGTTATAATAATAGTTAACAATAATATTTATAATAATAATATTCGTAATAGTTATAATAATATATCAATATAATAGTTTTTAAATGGATTCCTTAGACTTTTCTATGTACAAGATATCATCTGCACACAAAGGTAGTTTGGTTCTCTTTTTCCAATTTGGATGTCTTCTATTTCATTTTCTTGCCTAATTGCCTTGGGTAAAAACCTCCAGTACAATGTTGAATAGGATGTGAGATCTTGTTTCTAATATTAAAGGGAAAGCATCTAGCCTTTAAGCGATGAGTATGATGTTGGCTGCAGAGTTCTAGATGCTCTTCATCAGGTTGAGGGAGGTCCCTTCAGTTCTGAGTTTGTTGAGTGCTTTTATCCTAAATGAATACTGTATTTTGTCAAATGTTTTTTCTGCACTGATTGAGATGATTATTTTTTGTTTATGAACATAGAAGTTAATTCTTGGCTTTTGAACGACTGAAGTAGAGCTCCTAGGTCCTGTCTTTGAACTGTGGGAGAGACGTCAGGGAGGAGAGGGTGAAAGCAGCCACTGTGAGCATCCGGACCCTGGCTGAGCCTTGAGACTGTGGGGGCAGAGTTCCCAGGGAGGGCTGAGAACGTGAGAATGGGGGGCCTCCCATCACTTGTGTGTCCTGGGAGATACCAGTCTGAAAAGAGAATGCCTCCACCACCTGACACGTGGCATGGCACAGGGAACCCCGGAAGAAGTTAAGGCTTTTCCCATAGGACAGAGAGGGGCATGGAGGTGTCATGGCACTTAAGAGGACCACAGAGGCCTCGGGTTGGCAGATACGACATGTACAGACCATGAAGTCAGATGAAATGGGAATGAAGATGCTTCCACCTATGCCATGAAGGAAAGATTATGCCCTAGGATGAGAGAGGAGAATGCTAGGTGGGGTGGGGTATCTCCCAAGAGACAGAAGCCTCTCCCTAGACCCCCCTATACCCCCCAAATCTAAAGTCAACCCCAGGGCAGGGAAAAGAAAGAGAAAATCCTGAACTGACTGCATTTAACTTCTAATTTCTGAATTTTACCCTGAGATGGCAAAATCCTTTATTTTGCTATCAGATAGAATGGATGCTTTATTAAAATACTAAATTTAAAGTAGAGAAATTTCATTTACTTTGTGTATACCTGAGAATGTGGTTGAATCATTAGCAAACACCATAAAGCACAGAGTGAGTGCCAGGTGCTGAACTCAGTACAACAGTAACTTAGAGCAGCGTCTTTGGAGTCTGCAGGTGTGGAGGAGAGACCTGGTCAATGCTGCTGGGAGGCAAAGGGGCAAGGCGCTGGGGTGGGTTTTGTGATGGGCAGGGGAGATGGAGCCCAGAGAATTCTGGCCCCTCTCCTCTCAGCCAGATGAGGGAAGCAGGGATTTTCTGGATGGTTTTTCAGATTCCCAGGAACTCATAGGCTGGACTTTGCTTTAAGGTTTCCTGGAGTCGCAGAGAGGGGCCAGAACCCTGAAGGGCTCAAGTCAGTGACTCATCAGATACCCTGGCCTCAGAAAGGCCACACCAGCATCTGCAGCCATCCCAACCCTAGTATGTGTATGAGGGCTTTACCTGCAGAGACAAGGCCTCGGGAACACCGCTGCAGCCATCCTGTGTTGCCCCCTGAAAAATGCAAACAACCCAGACTCACAGAGAAGAAGGCAGGATGCAACCAGATACAAGAAAAACCACAGTAACCCCCTGCCTTCCTCTAACCCCCATTTTGCACTTTATAGCTTACAAAACAACTTTTGCACTTGATTCTTAACGAAGTCCTAGAAGGTAAGTAAGGAGACCCAGTGTGGCCATTTTGCAGATGAGGAAACAGGCCTAGCAGAGGGAAAAGCTTGCCAGTGTCACACAGGTAGCTGATGACAGACTGAAACTGGAACCCAAGGCATAGGTCTTGCTAGTCTGAGGTTTGTTCCACCGCGGAGAAGTTAAAGGACAACAGCGAGAGACACAGGAGACCCAGAAAACAGGAAGAGTGGTGTTACAGGGCCCAGATGCTCTCACCACTGAAGTATTGTAGCTCACAAGCCACCAGAAGCCGACACCTGTGGAGAATTAGTTGATCTCTGCTGCCACCAACTGGTGATTCTGCAGCTTATCAGCCAAGAAAGCCTTTAGTGACGAATTTTTTTGTAGATCTGCCGTTTCAAAGGCGTCCTCGGGTCAAAACTATTTTCATAAAACACTGCGATGGTATCTACCCTTTTCACTCTCATTTTCTCACGAATGTACAATGGAGTTTTCTAAAGGCTACATGGCAAGTGACATCCCAACGGATTGAAAACAGAGGTGATACAGGGCTCCACCTGTCCTCTGTTTACACCAGAAGTTCGGGAGATTTGCAAAAATGTAACAGTGCAACTTTCTCGTTATTATTATTATTATTATTATTATTGGAAAGAATAGATATTTTCAATAAAGTGTTATGTTAGCATGTAATGAGTTACTATACTTTAAATATTTTTTAAATAGTTTTAATTTTTGGTAAATGTTATCATCTACATAAACAAAGGTTCTTTGAGGCCCTCCGTAATTTTGAAGAATGAAAGAGATGGCTGTTGAGAATCCTCGTTATAGTGTGTCAACTGACAGTTTTTGGCGCCAATTCAATACCAACAGGAACCTCCCTTTTGGGATGCGGTGAAGAAACTTTATTCAGTGCAAAAGGGCTCAACTGTGATATAGCAGGCTGTGAAAATAGCATGGCCGTAGCACAGCTCTGGGGCCAGCACCCTCTCTGTCTAGAGTCAGCTTTGCTCTGCTCTGCTCAATGATCTGTTCTGCTGCTCTGCTCTGGTTTGCTTTGCAATGCACTGGTCTGCTTCATCCTGATCTGGCAAGACATCTCCAGTGGGAAATACAGTTTCATTCTTCAGTGGAAAGGGAAAGTCACTCACTCCTTGAGTCACAGGGGAACTTTTATAGACAGAAGTTCCTGCCATTGGTCCCTGATTGGTCAGTCTTCATGCAAATTAGAGCTCCAAGTCCTTGCAGTTTGATTGGCCTGAAAAGCACTCTCCTGATTGGTCAAAGTAGAGCTGCTGTGATTGGTCAGAACTGTGCAGCTCTGATTGGATGGGGTAAAGTCTCAATCTTATTAGTTGAAGTAGGATTTCAGGAAATCTTTATAAGGGCTGGTTCAGATGGCAGAAACACAGTGGAGGCAGGTGGTTCATCTGTGGCTTCTCCATGAAGTGGCCTCTCCATGTGTGAGAGGCCCCTGTGCAAAATGGCTGCTAAGTTTCCTTTCCTTCTCTTCTTTCATTTGTTTTTTCTTTCTTTCTTTCTCTTTCTTTCTTTCTTTCTCTTCCTTTTTCTTTATCTCTCTTTCCTTTCTTTCCTTCTTCCTTCCTTCCTTCCTTCCTTCCTTCCTTCCTTCCTTCCTTCCTTCCTTCCTTCCTTCCTTCCTTCTTTCCTCCCTCCTTCCCTCCCTCCCTCCCTTTTTCTCCCCTTCCTTCCTTCCTTCCTTCCTTCCTTCCTTCCTTCCTTCCTTCCTTCCTTCCTTCCTTCCTTCCTCTTTCTCTTTTAATTTGAGCTCCATTAGCCACCAGGAGCCCTTTTTAGTAGGTGTTTTTTACCGCCCTTAGGGTTTACAAGAATATTGGTAGTTGTTGTTTTTTTACAAGATAATAGTAATGTTCCCTGTTCAGGGGGGTCAGGGTGTCCAGGCAAGAGAAAAGAAGAGGAAAGAAAGCCTGTAAAGTGATGGGCAGACAGGAGCTGGTCTCGTGGATTTGTTGGGTCACTCAGTCACTCCATCAACAAACATTTAAATGCCCATTATGTGCCTGGCATTGGGTGGGATGGGAAAATTGGTTGGAGTACAAGGAACCTGGGATAGAGCAATAAGAGATGAATCGAAGAGCAGCTCTGATGGGAATTACCAAAGGCCTTCAGTGGCTGTTGGGGACTCTACATTATATGTCTCAACAACTTATTTTTTCCCCAATTTTGGAATGATGTTCCTTGGGCTAGACAGCAGGGGGCAATGTAGCCTCAAGAAGATTATCAAATGGAACTGGAAGTCCAAGCTCAGCAGGAGCTCAGATACCTTGGAGCCTCACTTTCTCCCTCTGTATACTCAGTCAGCAATGCTTCTTTCTACTTCCCTCCTCCTATCATAGAGTGATCATAAGATGATGTGGCTGGCTGGTCATGGCTGTTCAGGGCACTCTGAGAAAGATTCTGAAGTGGCATTCAGCTCAACAAGATAGGGCTCTACACCTGATTAAAGGTACCTGTTGTAGGCACAAAAGTGGGTGACATCATGGACACATGACATATAACAGCAGAAAAGCAACGCCCCGTCCCATGTGATTCTAGTGAAAAATACAATTTAGAATCATGACATTATTCTGGAAACCAGACTGAACAAAGTAGTTTATTTTGCTTTGCTTTGTTCTTCATGTGAAAATAAGGCCCAGAGAATGCCCACCTAACCTGTGCTTGGTGCCATCGCCTCTGGAGCCCTTAATCAGCATGTGTAGCTGGCAGGGTGGGGCCAGCGCCTGCATGGCTTCTTCTCACTCTGCTGCCCTTTCCACCACTGCACCCTCCCTGCCCACCTTAGGCAGCTGGGGAAAGGGAAGTGAGACTTTCTTCTCACCTGTGTGGAGTGGCCTCTTCTCTGGGTGACATCTACAGGGGCCTAAACAGAGGAAAGAATGAGGGTGGCCGGTGTCTCTTGGAAGCCAGGCAGAAGCATCTGATACAGAAATGACCTGAGGAGGTTTTCAGTGTTTTTATTTGGAAACTTAAGAGACAACTCCAGCTCCTCTGTGCATTCCCAGTGAGTCTATAGCAGGCATGGGGAGCCAGGTGCCAGCGCAGATCTGAAACAGACGGCGATCAATCAGTGAGCCTGCCAAGGCAGCAGCACTGCGGCTGCAGCTGGGAGGGGAAGAACAGAGTGCTTGCCATCGGGGAGGAAGTTGATTCGGAGGTGAGCAGGCTCTGGAGAGGCGCCCTGCAGCAGAATGAGGTCCTGGTCAGATGACAGCAGCTCTAGTCCTGGGAAAAACGGAGGAAAGATAAGATGTTCAACTATCTGGACTTATCAGTCAGCAAGACGTGGCAGGCAAATAACCCACTTGGAGCTGCTGTGGTGTAGCAGCACTTGGCGAGTGCTCCATGAGGCCAGCTGGTGAACAGCTACGAAGCTGTCTAGTTTATTCACAAATGTTAAAAAAAAAATGTTATGGTTGCGGGAGATGTCTCTTCTTTCCTTGAAAATGAAATTGAAAGAAGGCTAATGAGGATTGGAGCATGAAAGTCAAGGCAGGGGGCAGTCCAGCATTATTCTGGGAAGGTTTTTTGAGGCAGCGGATCCCAGTGGACAGGTAGGATGGTGTGGATTCACGGGCCTCTGACAAGCCCAAGAACTGACCAGTGACTGACCAGAGGTTGGGTCCCCTTTTCTATCACCAAAGGTCATCTTCCTGGTATTGTCTGGCTTTGGTTTCTCCATGCACACCAATAAAACTGACCTCGTCACAACCACCTCATGCTGTGTCCACTAGATTACACATGGTCCTTGGGTCACTCACATGTTGACGTGGAGGGGAATAACTGAGCAGATGAGTGAGAGGGAAGTATTCCTTCCCAGGACCCGTGGGAGCCGGGAGAGCTCTGTGTCTGGTTGTTGGAAGGGGGGCTGAAGGTGCTTGCAGCTGGTCTCTGTTTCCTGCAGGCACCTGAGAACAATTCCATGTCATTCCCATCGTCTTTACTGGGTACTTGTGAGATGGTCACCATGCTATCACTTCACTTCCTTCGTTCTCTAGTCACACATCTTACTGTCCATAGTTTAGACCATGGGTTCTCAAACTCTTTGAAGTCGGGACGCATTTAAAATCCTACAAATAATTGTAGGCGCACTATATACAAATTTCTGAGAAATATGTTATAATAATTAAGTCAAATATTAAAGAAAAAAAAATAAAGTCCAAGTGTGCTTGTACGGTAATTAAACAAAATAAATATGACAAAATTAAATTTATTCTGACATTAAAAAACATTTTTATGTTACATTTTTTGAATTATGCTTTTTAGAATTTGTAAAAAAGAGGGGTTAAAAAAATGACAAAAAAGTTATCTTTTTATATATATAGATACATTCTGAGTAAGATTTAGTAAATTTAGCAGGTCCTGGTGCAAATGTGTTAAGTTTTTTCATTCTTGTGTTTATGAGAAACATGAGCCTGATGTGTCCTAGCGATTTCTTCAATGTTTAGACATATATTTGAAAGGTAAACTCTCATTTCCTCATCAATACATTGAAGAATTCCTCTCTTTTTACTCTTAATTGTGTTGAGGGTAGAAAATCCTAATTCACATAATAGGATGTTGAAAATTGTAGGAAAATGTTCAAAGCTTTTTTAGATATTGCCACATACTCTTATAGAAATCCAAAAGGCTTCAAGAGAGAACTCCTTATGTTTAAGCATCAGTCCAAAACCCCTACCATACATATCATCTTAACTTTACACCAAACAAAGGATAGAAAAAGCTTGCCTCCAGTCTTTCTGGGGAACATGGGAGGTAATGTAAACAATCCAGCACCACAGCTTAACAGCCTTTTGCAACCTAATCAGGCAAGTGAGGTGGGGGGTTGGGTAGACTGTCAGCTGACAGCCAATTCTCCACACCTCTGCCCAAAAATCTAAACTCCAAAAATCCTGTTGGTTTTTTGGTCCCAAATAGGCACATATTTCTCTGAAATACTATAGAGTGCACCTGGAAATCTTCTAGGGCACACACTTTGAGAACCACTGGTTTAGATGATGAGAGAGGCACTGGTGTCTATGTGGTCAAAGTGTGAATAGTGCCCTGTCCTGGACCATGGCCTTTCTGAGATTTCAGAGCTATGTGGTAAGTTCAAATCCAGAACTAGTTAGAGGGCCTTGGTGTTCTTGGGTGATAGCAGGAAATCGAGCTCCTTGGGTGAGGCTTGTTCAGATGAGGCTCCAGGAAAGTCATTTGGAACCCCCCCCTTCCAGCTGAGAGGCACCAGCCTCCTCCCCACCTGCAGAGGAAAGGTAGACAGACCTCTGTGCCTTTGTGTATTCAAAGCACTTTCAGAAAGAAAAGCTTCCAAATAAAGTGGTCACTCTTCTGAATGGCCAAATCCAAAACAATCAGGATTTCCCTTGCTAGAAACTTCTTCCTTCTTCCTGAAGTAACCAATCACCATGGTAGTGACAAGTGGCAGAGTGTGACAGCTCAGGCAAGTGTCCAGCCACTTAGATCTGCCAGGTCTTGGCATTAAAACCACCTTGCCGCTGGAGACTTGAGGACACAGGGAACGGTCCTGGACTGTTAACCAGGAGAGCAGGTTATAAAGCATTGTGGGAAGTATACATAAAAACACTTGGGAGAATAATAGGAAGCTCTTAGTATTTTTTAGGGTTTTGTTGTTATTGTTCTTCTTCTTTCAATTTATTTATTTTTCCAATTTTTTTTACAATAAAAATGCATTGAATTTATTATAGCATTTTTTTTTTCATTTTTCCGAAGCTGGAAACGGGGAGGCAGTCAGACAGACTCCCCCATGTGCCCGACCGGGATCCACCCGGCATGCCCACCAGGGGGCGATGCTCTGCCCATCCGGGGCATTGCTCTGTTGCATCCAGAGCCATTCTAGCACCTGAGGCAGAGGCCACAGAGCCATCCCCAGCGCCCGGTCATCTTTGCTCCAATGGAGCCTCGGCTGCAGGAGGGGAAGAGAGAGACAGAGAGGAAGGAGAGGGGGAGGGGTGGAGAAGCAGATGGGTGCTTCTTCTGTGTGCCCTGGCTGGGAATTGAACCCAGGACTCCTGCACGCCAGGCCGATGCTCTACCACTGAGCCAACCGGCCAGGGCCTATAGCATTTTTTTAAGCCACTTTCATCTGTTCAAAGCAGGGAGTGGCCAATATCTGAGCACAGCTCTCAAAACTAGACTTCTCTTCCCTGCCTTGGACATAACCCAAATATACTAACTTGTCACCTAAGATGCCTAACTATGCAAAATGCTTTGCTACCCTTCTCCTTTTGCGAGAGGGCAAAACACCAGGAAAGCTGCAAATGTGGGTGCTTCAGTAAAGAGCTAAAAGCCTCTGATTGAAAGCCAGTGTTCAGGGCTTATCTTGAGCTTACTCTCATCAGCCTGACCTGTCCGTCTGTCCCCAATTCTGGGGTCTGGCCATCCAGGCATCCTGGCGGGGCTCGGCTGCCTCAGGGGCGACAGCAGGGTGGTGTGCTAGACCTTCTGGACGAAGACCTTTCTCTCTGAGAGAATTTGCAGTCACCACGGCCCAAGTAAAATGGTTTCTAGGTAACTAAGAAATTCAGTGTCACTCCACTTTGTCATCTGAGCTCTGCAAGTGTCCGGTTTAGGGCCAGAGGAGGAGCAATGAGAATGGAAAAGAGGAAGAAGAACTGAGACGATACTGGAGGTTGATTATCCAGCCACTTGATGATGTTTCTGAGTGGCCATTTTGTGGCAAGCTCTGTGAGAGGAGGGGCCGTGCAGAGGTGAAGTGCCAGCCACAGCTCTCCTGGGACTTCTGCGCTGGCCGGGGAGTGAGAAGAATCGCCAGGCTGAGCAGGCACTGTGGGAGGGAGCCTACAGCATTACCCCCCTCCCCCGGCTGGGACATCGGGGCAGGCTTCCTGATGTCCTGATGACAAAGAGGAGCTGATGAAACCAAGGACGAGGGGAAAGGCATAAAAACAAGGTGGGGACTGTATGTCAGGCAGGGACAGCACACAAAAAGACCCAGAGATGAGACCGAGGATGGTGTTCTTGGGATGGTGGTGAAGAGACATGATTAAAGACTGATTGATGCTTTACCTACAGGGCAATGGGGGGGGGGCGAGAAGGCATTTGAACAAGGGAGTCTCTTGCTCAGATTTGTTTTCAGCTTTCTGCAATGAGAAAGGGGAAAGGGCAGGGTGTGGGAGGGAGGAAAGAGGGCAGAGGCTGTCCCCTAGAGCTTTGGGAGCCTTCTGGTGTCTCTCAAACTCAGGCTCTGAGTTCACTAGGGAGGTAGGAAGATGGTGCTCATGTGACAGGGGTGGGCACCCTGGTTTGAGTCCTCACTTCTGAGCCCGGGTCATTAAATGGTACAGTGAAACGACACTTCTCTCCCAGGGCCATCAATGCTGCTGAATAGAAAACCAGGTGAGCTTACTATGCAGAGGTAAGCTCTGTGCCAATCCCAGTCACTGGGCTCTCAGCTTGCCACTGGTCACAGGCAGGCATCTACGAAGGGGTTTTAGGTGACAAGAAGGGTGGCAGCCCTAGCCCCAGGATTAACACAGGTTAGACAGGAAACAAATTACAGAGAGACAGTTTCACGGCCAAGAAGAGAGCTTCAAGCTTTGCAAGGTACAATTGGTGGTGAAGGAAGCATACTGACCTGGCACTCAAGGGCTGGTCACTGCGTAGTCCCCCCGGAAGGCCCGCAGAGAGAGCTCATACCCGAGGAACATGGCCGCACTCATGGGGAAGCCCCGTACAGCATTCACTGTGATGCCTCTGAAAAACACCTTTGACAGGAGACACTTGATCACAGGGAACTGAGCCACACCCTCTGGGGGCCACCACTGAAGGGCAAAGGGAGGGCTGGTGGTGATGCCCACTCAGGCCCCCTGTCTCAGGCTGGACCCCATGGAGCTCGAAGGACCTGTGCAGGCAAAGACCACCTGGGATGCCCCAGCATGCCCCTGCCCTTACCAGGTCACATCTGATGGCACTTTTCCTTCTAGTCCTGGTCCATGTGCACTAAATATGATGGGAAACTGTTGAGTCCTGTGAACACCCACGTATACTTGTTTAATTGCCACTCTCTTGTGAACATACACATACACCCCCCGCCCCCCACGTGTGCATGTACACCCAGTGCTCAGGAATCTGGATGTCAGAGGCCCCTGCTTCACCTACTTGGCAGTGGTAGACAGAGCACCCAGCCACGACCAATACTGTGACAGGTGCGTCACAGGACAGCCCAAAGGGTCACGGTGCTGCAGATGGTGGGCAGAGTCAAGGCATAGCCTCACCACTCAGCGGCTGTGCTACTCAGGCAAATGGTAGCCTCTGGAGTCTCAAATTTACCAACTAAAATGGGGGTAAGCAAATGGTGGTCCTGATGCAATTGTTGAGGAAGTAAATGAGATGGTGCTGTTAGGCACTCTTGCAGTGCCCGCTGCGCGGTAAGCGCTCAGCAACTGTTGACTAGCACATCACCACCCGTTACCAACAGCCATTGCTTTGTGCAGAGTAGCACTCAAGCTCAGTCATTAGTGGATCCCTAGTGCGAGTGCCGGGGGAGGAGTGGCTCAGCTGTTAGTGCAAGAAGACTGTATGTATTTGTCTTCCATCCCTAGGGAGCGTGGTAAGATGCTTCACTTCCTCCCCAAATCTTCTTGCCTGGAGCTGGGTAGACACAAATCCATGTGATCTCATTCTAGCCCTTGGAAAGTTTAGAACCTACAGGGGAGCTAATCCCATTCAGGGATAACTGCAACATAATGTAAAATGATAAGAACAGATAAGGGCTTTCGTGAGCAATGGGGTGGAGAGGGCCTGTCCTTAAACGTTCTCTCTAGAAAACACCAAAGGCAAATTTCTACCCAAGCATAAATGACACAATAACTGTCAGACACAAGATGCAAATCTGTTAACTGACTCCTGTATCATATACGGAGTTTATGAAATGAAGCTGGTGTTGTGATTTAAGAAAGCAGAAACCTAGCCCTTTGCCTTTCCCATTTTCTTGATAGTTGGGCCCCGGAGTATCAGGGTAGATGCAGGCCAGTCATCTGTCAGGACATCAGGTGACCTTCCCTCAGGAGAGGAGCCTGCCCCTTACACTCGGTGGCAGCCTAGAAGGTGCAGTTTGATTGGGAAGGGGAGAGAAAGGACTTGTGGACTTGGGGAGGGAGTGGATGGACCAGGATCCCTGAAGTGACCAAGTGGCTGCTCAAAAGCCTGGAGCAATTCAGGCCGGGGCAAGCGGGATCCTTGTACCAACAGCACTCCTTCCTCATATCTAACCTTTCTGGAATTCCACAGGCTCACCCAGAGTGACTGAGGAACAGCAGGGAACTAGGTCAGGTTCCTAGAGGAAAATTCCATGCTAGTGCCCTCAGAGGCTTCCCTGTGGACCTGGGTTTGGCTCTGCAAGGCAGGGCAAGCCAGGCAGAACCCAGCTGGGAGTGTGATCTGCCTGTCCTACAGCACTGGGCCCTGTAGGAGCCACTGGCCACTTCAGACAGACAGATGTGACCTCTCTCCAGCAGCTGTGGCTGTTCTACCTCTGCTCGACGAGGCTGAAAGATGGCAAAGTGCAGACCTCCTGGCTTTCACTGCAGCTTTTGGAGCACAAAGACTAGACTCAGTTGTTCCTCATGAAGCCTCAATTGCTCCCCACTGCCCAAGATCAAGTGCACACCCTTCCCTGGACTGGCAGGACCCACACTCTGTTCCTGCACGTTCTCTGGGCTGCCTCTTACACGTGTCACTTTGGGCGGGCGAATGACCTGTCCCTCCTAAGGGGCCAACTCTTTCCCACCACTGGGCCTCTACTGGAATGCTCCCCAGATCTGGATGTGCTCTCCCATAGTCCCTCCAGGGCCACTGTGAGTTGGATTATGGCCCATTGTCTTCTCTGCACTTAGTATCTCTCTGCCGTCACAGCGCTTTTCACACTATATTCCAACTGCGTGGCTTGCATGTCCTCTTATTAATAATCCCAGTAAGGGTAGTGAGAGCAGGGCTGCATGTGTGGCTTCCCTCTGAATCCCCAGATCCTGTGCTGTGCTTGGCCTAGAGGACCCTCTATAAACTTTATTAAATGAATCAATGGATGGATAAATGGCTGGTTTGCTGGATGTAAAAATGAATGAATGAATGAACTTGATACAAAAAAGAATGCTCTCTGAGCTGAAAGATCCCAGCAGTGACTAATAGTGGGGGATTCCTGCATTGGAGAGAAGGCTCCAGAACCCACAAGGTGCAGAACCAAATAGCAACCAACCCTGGTACCACAGGAAACTTGTCTACTACAAATGTTCCTCTCTGTCACTCCTTAGAGTTATCCAATCTCATCCTGCTGCCCAAAATCCCTTCACAGCAGTTACCTCTATGGAGCTAAAGGACACGAAGTCACTCCTCCAGCATCCTTATTTCAGATGACAACTCTCCAAGTATGAACCATGGCCCCTGTAGCCCACAGGATCATCACAGTAGGCAGAGACTGGGTCCAAAATGACCAGACCTTTTTTTCTGTTCCACCTTGGGAATGCCCTGAAAGTCCATGGATTTCTAATCCCCCTATCATGAAGGCTGCTTCACTGGTAATCATTCAGCGAGTTGCAAAAAGGGCTACTAAAATTGGGACCATCATCATTATTTTACTGCTTTCCAATTCTCTTACCATTGAATTCTTTTCTCATGGGAAAGCAGGAACAGCTTAAGGCTTTGTACCCTGCCTCAGTGAGCCACAGTAAAAGTGTTTCAGAATGGGGACTCCACAAGCCAGTGCCCAAGCCAACTGGGACTGGAGCCATCCCTCAGCCCTGGGAAAGGCATTCCTCCTATTGCTAAGAATATGACTGTGAGACATCCCAACTTTCCAGGACTGTGGGGGATTCTTTTTTGTTACTATATGTTATTTATATGCAAATACACACATACATAAATATATATATACATACATATATGTTTGCACAGGCCATGAATAGTTTTAAAATATATCACAAGAAATAACAGTGATTGCCTTTGAGAGAGGACCAGGGAACTACAGGAGGGATATTAGACATAGATATATATCCTCTTACACCTTTGAAGCTTCCTATGTTCATATATAATCTATTTTTAACTTTCTAATAAAAAATTTAAAAATTAATCTGATAGCTGAATATTGCTATCTTTACTTAAAACCTGTCTCTGCCTGACCAGGCAGTGGTGCAGTGGATGGAGTGTCAGACTGGGACACGAAGGACCCTGGTTCAAAACCCCGAGGTCACCAGCTTGAGCGCGGGCTCATCTGGTTTGAGCAGGGCTCACCAGCTTGAGCCCAAGGTCACTGGCTTGAGCAAGGGGTCACTCAGTCTGCTGTAGCCCTCGGTCAGGACACATGTGAGAAAGCAATCAATGAATAACTAAGGTGCCATAACGAAGAACAGATGCTTCTCGTCTCTCTCCCTTCTTGTCTGTCTGTCCCTGTCTCTCTCTCTGTGTCTCTGTCACAAACAAATAAAATAAAATAAAACCTGTCTCTGCCTATAAACTATGGGCCAAATTTTATTAAGATTAAAAAATGATTATCTGGCCTCATTTGCCCTCTAGGACTTTAAAAAGAATTTGTTACAGAGGGTAGTAATTTTTGGAGGAAATAATATCAGCAATATATTTTGCTTCTACAGATATTTTTAGAATTATGACACATTAATATTAAAGATAGCAGACAAAAAATTTCATATAAAAACAGAGCATCTCATTTGAATCTCTCTCATGTGTCCCTCTGTACTTGTTGGTTGTATCACAAACTGTGCTTCTGCCAAAAAAAATAAAAATTAAAAATTAAAAAGGCAATTGAGGTGAGAATTCTAGAAAGATGGTAGAATAGGAAATACCAGGAATCTGCCTCCCCACCTGGACAACAACTATATGAACAGAATCTGTCTGATTTTGGGATTCTGGAGTCTATTGAATAGTTGCAGTTTTTAGGGGAAGGTCTGGTCAGTAAATTGTATTAATTTCAGTCAATTCCAGCTCTTAGCATAATAACAGCTACCCAGCCTCCACCAAGGCCTGTGGCAGAAGCTGTGCATGTGATTCTGGAGTAACCTGCACATATCTATGGTAGCCAGGATAGGCAAAAAGGACCCTGTCCTGCAAATATTGAAAGTCTACTTCTGATCACTGATTGGTGTTCTGGTCACAGAAGTGCCATTGTTGTTTCACATGCACACATACATACCCTCGTTGATATAAGGCCCTCCCTTCTGGCTGAAGTGATTTCCAGGAGATTTAAAGGGCTAATGTCCCTCCCCCTTCATTTTCCCCGTTTTCCCTTTTGGGAGGCAGACATTAAAGACTAAGACATTAAAAGCAATCTCACATTTGGGGATTGAAGATGCCCAGGGAAAGGTACAGGCTCAGAAAAGACCTGAAAAAACCATAAGTTCACCCCTGATCCTCAGCACAGAGACAGCATGCAACAGTCAGAAAAGCAAAACAATAAACAAAACAAGAACAGCTGGAAAAGGAAAGAATCTGATTCCCACAGCTACCACAGGATCAGATTCAAATGTCTGCTTTTCAACAACAATAAAAACACAAGTTATATGAAGAAACAGGGAAGTATGGTCCACTCAAAAAAATAAATCAATCAACAGAAACTTTCCCTGAAAAAGATTGATAGCAGAATTACTTGACAGACTTTAAAACAACAGTCTTATAGGTGCTTAAAGAACTAAAGGAAGATATGAAAAAAGTCAAGAAAATGATATATGAACAAAACGGAAATATCAGTGAAGAAACAGAAAACCCAGAAAAAGCAAATAAACGGAAATTCTGGAACTGAAAAGTATAATAACTGAAATGAAAAATTCACTAGAAGGAAAAAGCATATTTTAACAGGCAGAAGAAAGAATCAGCAAACTTGAAGATAAGACAATGACAATTATTGAAGCTGAGCAGTAGAAAGAAAAAAGATTGGAGAAAAATGAACAGAACCTAAGGGACCTGTGGGAAACTCTCAAGCCAATCAACATATGCATTGTGGGACTCTCAGAAGAAGAGAGAAAGGGGAAGAGAGAATATTTGAAGTAATAATAGCTGAAAACTTCCCAAATTTGATGTAAGACCTGAATATAAGCAGCAAAGGAGCTCAACAAACTCCAAGTAAGAGGAACACAAAAAGACCCACATTAATATACATAATAAACTTTTCAAAGACAAAGACAAAGAAACAAGAGAGCAACATGAGAGAAGCAACTCATTGCACAAAGGATCCTCAGTAAAGATAACTTTAGAAGCCAGAAGACACTGGAATAATACATTCAAAGTGCTAAAAGAAAAAATTGTCAACTAGGATCCTATATCCAGCAAAATTATCCTTCAAGAGTACCTGAAACTGGTATAATTTTATTAACCAATGTCACCCCAATAAATTCAATAAAAAGAAAAAAAAAACCAAAAAACTGGGAATGAAAACGTTCCCAGTTAAACAAAAGCTGAGGGAGTTCATTACCGTTAAACCTATTCTGCAAGAAATGCTTAAGGGAGTCCTTCAGGGTAAAATGAAATGACACAACAGTAACTTGAAGTTGTATGAAGAAATCAAGACCTCAATAAAGGAAAATTCATAGGAGTGTGATGTCATCATCCTGGTAGAACAAGACATTCCTCATTTTGTCCCCACCTCAACAACAAAAATTTGGCATCCATCCATGAACAAAATGGCTGCAGGAGTTGTGAAATCCAGCACCATACAAGGGAACCAAAAGAAGTGTCTCCCGTCTGTATGTCAGGTAATAGGCAGGCAGACCTCAGCACTGGCAGTGGAACCTGAGGTAGCCTGTGAGCTGGCACTAGCCCCTCTTGGCCGTGGTCCATGAGCACCTGGAGCACACTGACTTGGGCAGTCACCCACAAATGAGAGAGCCTTTGGGGAAGTCCAGGTTTCCAGAGAACTTCCAGCACTCCATTGGAGCAAAAACAAAACAAAAACAAGCAAACAAAAATAGTGTGGATGCACTGGAGTGGACAGTTAGTAAATACTGGAGGGCTTGGGACAAGGCAGCCACATGGGAAAAGGCCCAGAGCTCAGCAGTAACATTAAAACTAATAAAAATACTGATACTCATGATGCCAATGACAAATGGATAACTTTTAAAATGTTCTCTATATGTGATGCATTAAGCTAAGCACTTTTTACGTGTGCAACTTAAATTAAACCACAAATATCCCTGTCGAACCTGGCAGGGATGGTTATCCCTGGGGAAACTGAGGCTCAGAGAGGTGAAGCAATTTGTCTGGATTCCTCCAGCTCACAAATAGCCAGGCCTGGCCTTGAACTCAAGTTTACTGATTCTAAGAAGCATGTCAAGAAAATCAAGGGCCTATTTGTGTAAGAGCAAACAAGATGGTATCTCTGGAGGGTGCTAGGGGTGTCATGGGAGACAAGATAGGCAGTGGTGGGTTTGTTCACAACCTTGGATGCAGGCATGGAAGTCTGGTCTGCATTCTGGGACAGTTTGGGGGCCAGGAAGGGGCTTGGGTTTAGGACAAGCCTTTGGATGCAAGGAGGAAAAAAGAGGAAGAGATGAGGCTCAGCTGGAGGCTGCCTCAGTAGCTGAGACCAGAAGTGATGGAGTCTGGATTCGCATGGGTGGGAGAGCAGAAGAGATCAGGGAACCGAAACTTGTGAGATGTGACGACTGGGGTGGTTCTGGGACTTCCCACTAGGAGAAGGAGGAAGGGCGAGGCACTGAAAAGTGAGTGAGGAAGGACCTCCCAGCCTAGCTTGATGAGAAGGCGAGCTTGGTGACACACAGATGTGGGTCTAGGTCCCGGCTCCACCATGCATCAGCTGTTTGACCTCAGGTGGGTTACCAGTCCTCTCTGAACCTCTGTCAGGTGGGGTGCACGCCCACCTCCTCCCAGGCCGGGGCAAGGACAGGATGAACCAGTTTCTCTCATAGTGCTTGATGAATGGTAACCACCAGCACCTCAGTGACCCTTCTCTATAATCTCACACCCTGACAGGTCTGACTGACCTTCCAGGGACTGACACTGACCCCGCGTGACTGCGGTGGGGCTTACTTTAAGACCGTCCTTCTGGTAACTCTGGGTGATACAGTCCAGGACACCTTTGTATTTGTTTAAATGAACCCCATCTGCCTGGAGTCGACTTTTCACAACATCCATAGGAGTCGCTGTCCCCCAGGAAATTGCTCCTGTAAAGAGAGAGACAAACAGATGTCAGGCTGACTGGTTGGGATCTGCAGGGAACCCTGTAGATTTCCACCATTCCAAGGCTTCATTAGCTGATGAGGGAAGTGGAATTGCTCAGGGTTAGGACCTGTCAAGGCTGTTCCCAAGCTTCCCTTGCTACTTGTTGTGAGACTTTGCAGAATTATCCTACCCCCAGTAGACCTTGGGTTTGTCACCTGTAAAATTGGGCAGCAGCATCTGTCTTCACAGGGTTGCCGTGAAGATAGATAAATGTCTGCATGTGAAGGACTTAGCACAGTGCTGGGCCCACAGCCAGGGCTCCGGAAGTGGAAGCCTTTCTTAGCAGCTTCAGTTGCAGAAACGGAAATAGGACCCCCCACCCCCAGTGCTTTGCAGCATCTTTCCAGGGGGCCTGGGGAGAGCCCAGGGTGAGGCCTGAGGCCGAAGGCTTGCAGCTGCCCAGAGGCAGGATTTACCCTGTACATACAGAAGCTAAACAAACCTGTGCAGATGGGCCGCTGGCCAAGGGACCAGCCTGAGGATGGCAAAGAACAGGAACAGGTCTTTAAAAATCTCTTATCTTTTCCAGATATATGGAATAGAAGCCTTAGGACCAGTGCCCCTGGGTAATCCTCATTGGATCAACTCAGGTGCCCTGGTTCCAGCACTTTTGTGACTTTAAGGGACTCTGGAAAAACAACACAGCTGGGTTATTGTGTAAACACAAAAGCTGGCACATTCTTGGATGGGGAGAGAAAAACAAACTCATGCCAAAGTTCAAGGCAGCTGGTTTGCAAGGTTTTATAATTGCTTCCCACAGAGACCTTTGCCTGCCCCAAGCCCTCGGCTGGCCCATCCCAGCCTCCAACCCCAGTGGCCCTTGTCCATGGCCCTCAGGGAGCCCTCTGGACCTCCTGCCTCCTGTTAGTGTAATAGGCTGCTGCCCCTGGCACTGCCCATCGTGAGTGTAGTACAAATGGAGGTTTGCCTGCCCTCTCTCACCAGAAACGAGAAAGCCACAGGGCCTTGTCTGTCCTCCCAGCCAGGCCTCAAGCAGTGACTGAACACTGGCTAGGAGGCAGGTGGGCCAGGCCTAAGGCCGGTGGAGGTGAGGGAAACACTGGAGTTTGGTGGTGAAGACGTGGCTTTGTTACATATTGGCTGAGTTTCAAGCATAGCTAATTATGATGAAGAGGAGGAGGAGGAAAGACAATTTTCTTCTCTCAGCATCAAGCATACCATGTTATCAGCCTTTTTTTTTTATTAGATTTTATTTATTGATTTTTGGATAGAAGAGGAAGAGAGAGAGAGAAAGAGCGGGAGAGTGAGCAAGATGGGGGAGAAGCAGGAAGCATCTACAAGTAATAGTTGCTTCCTGTATGTGCCTTGACCAGGCAAGCCCAGGGATTTGAACCAGTGACCTCAGCATTCCATGTCAACGCTCCATCCACTGAGCCACCACAGGTCAGCATTATCAGCCTTCTTAAGAAGCAGTCCTCTCGGACTAACGTGCCCCCTCTGGCTGCAGCTACATTTCTCTCTGTCCCTGTCCTGCACAGCCAGACCCCTCCCAAGTGCTGTAGGACTTGGGTTCTCCGATTTCTTTTATTCTGCTCTCTCTCAATCTCACTTCAATCAGGTTTTTACACCCTTCTCTTGACCAAAATGGGTCTCATCAAAGTCCCTGATGACCTACATGGTGGTGAGGGGCAGCCTGTGGCAGAGACCGGTGGGGCTGGGGCCCAGCAAGTCAGTCGCAGGAGCAGAGAATGAGCGCCAGGGGGCCCCAGGCAGCCAGGCATGGAGAAGGGCATTGCCTTTCATCCTGCATGACGTGGGGATGCAGTGCGGAGGATAAGGGATTGGTCCATGGTCACAAAATGAGTAAGTGTGGACGTGAACTTGGATCTTTCTGACTGCACCGTCCCTGCTACACTGTCTGCACTAGCTGGGTGACCTTGGCTTGGTCAATTAATCTCTCTGGATCTGAGCTTTGTTATCTGAAAAATGGGGAGACTGATTCCTACCTCCTGGAGGTAACAAAATCCTCACATGAGAAAGGTTTACAATGTGCCAATATTCAAAAAAGGTGAACCCTAATAACCACTTCCTTTGCAAAGCTCAGGAACACCTGACACAGAGTAAGTGCTCAGAATGTGTCATCTGACTGGGAGCTGAATAAGCCCAAATAGGGACTTATCCCCACAGGTCAAGCAGAGAGGGGATGGGAGAAAGGGAGGACCAGTTCCCACTCCTAGCCCTTGCTCTGGCACATAGTAGGTACTTAACATGGAACTGTTGGATGAATCTTGCCCTTCCCCATGACTGAGAAGGGCATGGTGGGCTTCCCAGCTGTCCCATGCAGTGGCCAGCCAGGGACAGGGATCACTGCCGCTGCCTTACCTGCCATGCCTCCTGCCAGCCACACAGCACAGGGGCTGGGGTCCGCACAGGCCTTGGGTGTGATCCAGTCACTCAGGAACACATAGGGGATAAAGTAGAGGCAATAGCCCGGGACATCCCTCAGCAGCATGGCGCCGGCGCCCCGGTACAGCCCCACCAGGCCCTCAGTCCGGACGATGGTTGCAATGCAATGCACAGGCCCCTGGTAGGCTGGCCGCTCCCCAAGAGCCACTGCCCTGGGCTTCAGACTGAGGTTGGCTGCAAAGACAGGGGCAGAAGATGACAAATGACCCTGGGCACAAAGAACTGGCCATTCTTTGGACAGGAAGCCAGTCCAGCCCATTGACAGTTCCCACTCATGTGGCCCATTAGTTTTTACCAAACCTGATCTTGGCATCTCACACCAGGATTGTGGAGACCCTACAGACAGCCCCTGCCAACACATGCAGCCAGACTGGAGATGATCCCACCCAGGAAATAAAGCACCAAGTTGCCTTAGAATGCCCAGGGTTTCTGGCCAACCATCACTATGTCTTTCTAAGCAGATAGGACTGTAGAATGCTAGGATCAAATCGGAAAAGCCAAACCAAGCTCTTTCTTGAAGCAGAGACCGGGAAATCTAGCCCACTCTGTGTGTGTGTGTGTGTGTATGTGTGTGTGTGTGTGTGTGTGTGTGTATTTGTGTGGATGTGTACTTGTGTACAGTGTGGTAAAAAAGTACTTGAGATTTGGACCCAGTTCCGAATCCTGGCCCCACCACTTACAAATATTTTGTCCTTGGTAGGACACCTTTTCAGCCTTTGTTTCCTCATTGTTTTAAAGGAGACAGGTCAATACTATAGCATATGCTTAAAAGCGCTGAGAGAGTGGCTTTTTAAAGTTCTCACCACATACATAACAGTACCCGTGTGAGGTGACGGACATGTTTACTAACTAGAACTTGGTGATCATTTTGCAATAGACACATATAATCAAATTATCACTTTAAGCTTACACACTGTTATATGTCAATTATATCTCAATAAAGTTGAAAAAATATATTTGTTCAAAAAAATAAAAGGAGAACAAGCTTTTGTAAATATAAATAAGGCAATATCCTATGAAGTGTTCAGCATGGTTCTAGGAACATTGTAGAGTGCAATAAATTATCCATAGATCATTACTCATACCGAGGTTAACAGGCACAAAGCAGGTGCAGCATGCACTGGCTGGAGGCTGGACATGTTCTCACTGACTCACTCCAGCTCTGGTGCCGTTGGCCCCTCAAAGTCCAGGGGCACAAGGCTGTTGTCTCCTTGTCTGACTTCAAGGGTCTCTGCCAGAAGATCACAGGTTGTCTGTAGCTCCTTCTAGGGGCACGTGTAGCCAGCAAACTGACTGTCTCTCAGATTTAATCCTTCCATCACGTCCCCCACTCCATTTTCATCTCTGATGCTCCTCTCTTCTGCTATGAACCCTTCAGCACAATTTGACATATGGGCAGAGAGACCTCCCAGTACCCGTGCAGATAAAGCAGTTCTCAACTTTTCCCTTCTTGAAGAACTAACACAACACACCCGGGAAAGAAGTCTGCTGTGACAACACACCTATCTGCCCCAGGGGTTTATTTCCCAGTATGCGCCCTCTATCGTTGGTTTTACACATGCTGGCAAAGAGGCAGAGCAGTTTCGTTATATAGTTGTACTTCCAAGTCTCCCACGCAGTTCCACCTTTATCAGAGGAAAGGGTAGCACAAAATATTCAGTTTCATGATGCCACAGTCCAAACTGGAGATTAGGGTGTGAAGTGCAACCTCTCCTTTCATGCATTCCAGAAGTAAATCAGGTTGAAGAGGAGGTTTCTATTTCCATAGGAAATGTACTTGAACAAACTAACCCTATATTTTCCTTTGGTGGGGCGGGCTGGTGGGGGCAGGGTGTGATCACAGCCATGTGTGTTAAGACGTCAGTGTGGGCAGGACACTGAGTCCCACTGACTTCTACAGCAGATCTCAGAGGAAGTGAACCACTCGGCTGGCTGCTTTTGGCGGAGGCACAGGGCCCTATGAGTTCAGAGCAAGATCAGACACTGTGGTCTCTGAAAGCCCACTGAGGGGTCATTGGATACCCCTTCCTCTCCCAAATCTACTATGACACTGCCAAGGTCATCTTGGGAAATTTTGGCACTAAACAAAAATAGATGTAATTGTCCCAACATACAAATTGCCTGGGTTATGCTCATGTCTAGGTGCAGGGATCTGACCCAGGAGTCAAAGTTTTCATGAATCAGCTAAGGGAATGATGTGGCTTCAGAAATCCCTGATGGAAAGAAGGGGTCTGATAACATTCTGCTTGTTGGAAGGTACAGATGTTGAAAGAAGTACTGGCCCAATCTCCAACTGCTCCTGTCAACAAAGAACCTGAACTGTTTCCTTTTCTTTCCAGAGTGAGCCATAAGGAAATTCTATCGCATTCTCCCACGTTTGTTACGTAAGCGATCTAGCTTTAATTGCTTGATTATCCATTTATGACTATTAACCCTTTGAGTAGTACAAACGTTCATTTATGTCCTCGTGCCTCCTGACCATCCAGAGGTCAATCGTAAAAAACTTTTTAATTTAAAAATGTAAGGCAACATTTAAAAAAGGCAAATGTATGTTCTTCTTGTTTCCATAAATTGCTTATCAAACAAACACGATTTTAAGGTAATAAAACTGGAACTGGAACTAATTTCATTTTTTGAAAAAAAACTCACTCCCAGGGGTCAGCAAGCATGAAAAAAACCTCACTACTCAAAAGGTTAAAGCAATACAGTTATCATGGTGACGTCCATCGCCCGGAACACTGACTCGAATCTGAACTGGCAGCCAGCGCCTCCTGGACACAAGGTGACACTGCAAAGCCCTTGGAGCTCCATCCAACTCCCTCATCTTCAATATTTATAAAAATACAAACAAAACAAAACAAAAAAACCTTTCACTTGGAAATAATTTCAAATTTGAAAAAAAGGGCAAAAAAAGATAAGATTGTACAAAGAATACTCTTATATACTCTTTACCCAGAGTCACCTACTGTTAACACATCATCTCACTTGTTTTCTGATTAGCAAGCGTTCCCCTCCCACCCACCCCCCACTCAAGCGTGCACACGCGGTTATACTGAGCAGATGCCAATGTCCCCATGCACAAACCTGCCTGGGCTGTGTTCATCTCCAGGTAACAGTGACCTGACCTGTAGTCAAGGTTTTCACAAGCCAGCTATGGGTATGATGTGGGCTTCAGGGGGTTACAGATTGAAGGACAGTAACTGATGGGGTCTCCTTTGTCTGCAGGTGTCAATGTTGGAAAAGCACTTGCCAACCCTTGAACCAGCCTCGTGAACAAGACCTAAACCTGTTCCTTTTTCTCCCCAAGGTAAGCAGTAAGGCAATTCTTTTGCATACACATAGATATATAATTTTATTTCCTGAACCATTGCAGGGTGAATGGTACAGACACAATGGCCCTTCACCCCTAGTTCAGAGCATGTGTCTGCTAAGAATATGGTGTCTTACATACACCACAATGCAGAGACTGGTTTCATAACCAACACTGGCCATACTGTCATCTAATGGATGGTCTATACTCAAATTCTCATTTGATCTCCTAATGACCTTCATAACCTCCTCCCCCAGCCCCCACCCCAGGGCAGAATCCAGTCTAGTAAGGTCCTGCCTTTAGCTGGCATGCCTCTTTAGCTTCCTTTAATCTGGAAACTTTCCACAACCTTTCTTTGTTTTTTATGACACTAACTTTTTTTTTAAGAGTACACTGCCGCCCTTCTTGTAAACAGAACTTTCCTTCTTTGGGGTTTGTTTGATGTTTCCTTGCTATTATATTGAGGTTATGCTTTCTTGGTCCAACCTTCTCCCTGTTCTGACCGTTTTTTTCCTTCTCTGGCCTTCTATACTTGCTTTTTATTTTTAACTGGAGTATAATTTACATTTAATAAAAGGTGTAGTTGATAGGCACCTAATAAGTAAGATCTGACATTGTCACTGTACCTTACTGAGAAAATGGCATCTGATACTTGAAACAAACTGTTATAGTCACAGCCCACTGAGGCAGAGCAAGGATTCCAAGTCCACCTCCTACTTTCTCCTGCTTTTCAAGGTAAAAAAACAACTGTGACATCAATGTGTCCCTCAGTGAGAAACAAATCTTGTAGGTGATGGCTGATGGCCGTGACGGGCCCATCTGCATCAGCAAGAGTGGTATGACCTATCCCTGTGGGACCCCAAAACAGAAAACAGCAGGAGCTGCTGCCCATTGCTCAGACCACAAGATGCTCTGTGGCTCAGCCAGGAAGGTGTAGCCTTGAGAGGTGTGGCCTGGGAGCCTGGACAGCTAGTCAGACAAGCCCTGAACCAGAGTTCTCAGTAACTAGGAGACAACCATTGTCGTTTGTGAAAAACAAACTGCGGATCCCTGAAAACTGACTTGGGAGGTTGCTGGCAAGCAGCGCTTGGAAATGTGCACAGCTGAAATCATGGACTTGCATGTCGTTCATGCAAGGGCCCTGAGGAAGGAGGCCAGGTGCTGGGTCGGTACCGCGAGTCCTCACCTAACGTCATGGACAGGCTCCTGTGGGCCGCGACTTTGAGCAAAATAACATATAATGAGACCACTTTTACCACACGCTAATAGATATAAACAAGAGTTAATTAAGTTCCTACGGCATATTTCTGATCACTAAAACAGCGCCAAACTTCTAAATAAAGAACCAGAGCACTTCTAACATGAAACATGGACAGAAATGTGAGCTATACATACATTTAAGACAGATCAGTGAAAAACAAGAAAGAGAATTCTTTTCCAGCCTGCTTCTTACAGTTCAGGGTCACGGTGGCCTGAGGCTGTTCCGGCAGCTCAGGGTGTGGCAGGACCCACCCTGGACACACACACTCTCACTCAGACCCGAACAAATTAGACACACCGATTCACCTAGCATTGGGGTGTGGGAGGAAACCTGAGGGCTCAGAGAAAACCCGCTCAGGCTCAGGAAGAACAGGCCAACTCCACACAGTGGCCCAATTGATATTTTTCACCATCATTATGATGAAATGACGTTGAATGAATGACGTTACTCGAGGCCCCGCGGTTCTCCACTCACACTGAACACTGACTCTCAGCCTGTTGTTCCTGACCCTTCAGGAGACGTGGGCTTGAGGGTGTACACATGCATGTGATGGGATTCACGTTAGGGTTATTGTCTTTTAGGGTGAAATGCATTTAGTTTCTCTAATTAGAATGTTCTAAAATGAGGGTAAGATTCTGAATCAAATTTTGCTCATGTCTTATTGTGAAGGTTTTGCCGTTGAGACTGTTTTTTTGCTGTGCTCCCTAAATCAAGAGTCTGTTACCGGTCACAGTGAGAGGTAAGGATTCTGTATCTCAAAAACTCAAATACCTGTGGTTTCTTTGTTTTTCTAAGTTCACTTCCGATCTACTCAAGCCCCTATACAAGACTGGCAAGATGTTGAAAGTCAGTGAAATGGGCCCCCACCCTGCTCCTAATTTCCCCCTTGGAGTGGAAGAGGAACTACAAAATTCCAAAAAGACCCTCTCCTCCAGACCCTGTTACTTTGTCTAGAGAGGTCCCACTCCTTAGACCACATGCTGTGGCTCTGAGCCCATTGCTCAGCATCAGTGGCCAGAACCTGGCTTGCCTCCTTCCTGGGCTAGGAGGTCGCTTTGAAGAAGGCTCTGTGGGTGGCAGGGGCTGCCAGGTCTGGCCAGTCGTAAAAGGTACCCATGCAGCCGCCTCCTAGGGGTCTTCTTACCGCAGAGGTGCTGAACCAGCTCAGACACAGGTCAGAGTCCCCACAGCTATGCCATTACAGCCTTTCTTCTGAGAACCCAGGACCAGGTGACAGCATGCCACCGGGCCCTTCTTAGGTACAAGCATGAGCAAGCTTCATTTCTTTCCCTTTCTCAGATGAGGCTGTTCAGTTTCTTCAATGGGCCATGACTCTGAAAATAGGAAAGCTCACTGTAGGAAGAACCATGAATCAGGAGCTTCTCGGTGTTATTTACTGTACAACTCGGTGCAAGGAACTCACCCACATTGGGCCTCAGTTTCCCCATCATCTACAAAGTGGAAGAATAAGTGGCCTATTCACCTCATTTGGCTTTTGTGAAAAGTATGTGAAAATGATAGCAAAGGTACTTTACTAAAATGCATGTTGTCCAAATGTTCTTTCCTCGAGGCAACTAGTTATCACTCCTAATTTTATTACCCTGTCTGGCTTTGACCCCAAATTCTGCACATGCTCGACCTGCCAACCTGAAGCAGCTGGGGCCTGCTGCCAAGTCTACTGTGGGAGATTGTGAATTCCTACATGGGGTCAAAACCAACCAACACTGCGGCAAGTCCAGAAATCAGGTCAATACTTGTTCTTGTTAACTGATTCAAAGGACAAATGGACGTGTCACCAATTACGTAAGTTCACAGCGATGTGTTCTGTTACGTGCACCTTTACTTAACTCTGGTAGCTCTATGGGGCCACAGTTTGAAAAAGATTCAAACTGTCTAGAATTCAAAGACTCCTTCAGTACTACATGGCTAAAGCCTGGAGTCTCCACAAACTTCCTCCCTCCACTTTTGGGCTGCCATTGCTCCAGCCCTCACTTCCTATTAGCAGCCCAGAGCCTACTTGAGAAAAATGCCCAGGCTGTGTGGTTCTGGCTTGTCTCCTGTTTTCTGTGCTCCTTGTCATGCTCCAAGGCTTCCCTTCAGGGAGGTTATCATTGGTCATTCCAGCCCTGCACTAGAAGAGTCTTGAAAAATCCATTGTATCCAAAGACTGCCCCTCCCCAAGACCAGCCTGCCTGGGGAGTGTTTTTCTTGGCAGTCACATACCTTTATGGTAGCGATAAAACTATGTTGCCAAAGAGACTAACTAATGTATTAAGGGCTTCTGACACCCAGTTGGGTGACCTGCCCAGACAGACACCGCTGAAGATTCCAGGAAACTGGAGAAATGGTTTGGCCCCATTTGTCAGCATGCAGCTTCTGGGGTTCAAATAGGCCTTGTGTCCTGGTGCATAGCTGGTGACCGTGCCTGCCCAGACCCACCTCTCAGCTGACCTCTCTGCTCTGACTGTCCAGACCAACATGCCTCTACCTGACATGGCCAGAGAGGAGCATCTTCTCCTCCTGAAATCTGGACCCCACTCCGTCCCCTTTATTCTCTTCAGATGATCTTGAACAGGGTAGAGCCCGGCCTTCTGAGTCAAGCCCCCTCACTCCCTTCCTCTTGCCCTCAAAATTCTCTCTCAGTGTCTCTTTCCTTCCCTCTCCCAACTTGGAAAAGAAAGCCTCTCTCTTCCACCCCTTGGTCTCTGTCCCCAGTGTCTCCCTTCTTCACTCTCCTGCCCATATGTTGGCGACAGCAGGCTCAGGACCCTGTTTCCAGGGGTTGCAGAGTGGGATGTCTTGGGCAATGCCCTGCCCTACCGTGAAACAGCTGAGTGAGCACCGACAAGTCACATAACCCGAGCCTCAGTTTCCCCACCTATAAAATAAAGAGAATGACAGTGCCTATACAGTTAGGATGGCTTATTTATGGCACGTGCATTAGTGCAGTGCACGTTGTATGGGCTCAGAATTTGTTAACTAGAGCTGTTAGTGTCCTATAGCTCTCTGCTCCTTCCCAAGCTTTTCTACTGTTTGTTTGTTGATATCCACCCTTTTCTCCTCTACAGCTCGCTTTGGCATTGGAACCTAGTGTGTCATGACTTCAACTCTCACTTCTACATCTGACATTTCAGCTGTGGTCTCAGACACCTCACACAGGTAAGCCAAGTCAGACTCACCCCGATCTCACTGCAGCCTGCCCTGCCAGCCAGGCTCCTGAGCACAGCCGGGAGCATGGACGGATCACCTCTTCCATGCCAACCATTGTCCCACACATGTCATTTGCCATATAATTCTCTGTGTAGGAGGTTCACCCAAGAGTCACCCAACTTTGAAATCCCAGGTCATTTTTAACATTTCTCTCCTGCTTGGCCTGTTGGTTCTACGTCACCAATGCCTCCTCAGTCTGCCACTTTCCTCCCTTCCCAAGTCCACAGCCCTGTGTCAGGCATTCCTGGCCTCTCACCTGGTCTGTGGCAGCAGCCTCCCAGTCCACTGACTTACCTCTGCTATTCCCGCCCCTACTGAAGACGAGCCCCACCTTCCTGCCACATGGCTCTGCTCTGGTCATTCTGGTGTCCAAGCTGCTTTACTGCCTGCTGAATAGCACCCAAGCCCATCCTCAGCCAGAGGCAGGGGCTGTGGTCTGAATCATCTGATTTACCTGCTGTGCTTGGCTTAGAGCAGGGATCTGGAAATGCTTGTGAATGAGTCAAAGAGTGAATTCGAACAAGTGTGACTATCAGCCCTCTGGGCCTGGTGAAATCACTAGGAGGGTCAGCCCAGAGTTAATGCCAAGTCCTCCTCTGAGCCCCCAAACTCTGTGCCACTCGAGTGGCATTGAGGGCTTTCTGATCTGATCTGCACATTAATTAGGCTCTTAATAAAAACACAGATCTGAAAGCTACCCGATTGGGGAGGAGTGAGTGTCATCAGCCATTGGCTATTGGCCTCCAGGATGTGAACTGGCCCAGCCAGTGGAGGCACCACAGCTCGACTCCCAGCTCAGGCCCAGCAGGGCACCCAGTGGGGCTCACGCCTCTGCAAAGTGTAATGATGACTTTAAAGAAGGGTTTCTGTACAGGTGCCTTCCCATCACGCCAATCAGACTGAGCTCAGGCCAGCTCTCCCTTGTTTGCCAAGTGGCAGAGGCCCCAGAGAAAACCTCATCAAGGAGGAAGAGTTTTATATGAGGAATAACTGTCTGGACACAGTGGTAGTCAGTGCCAGTTGGAAATTCCCTCCAAACCCCAGCAACTCTGAATGTAATTTGGTAAAACCCTTCTGTAACAATTTCACGTATGTACCAAAAATCTTAAAAATGACCATAGACTTTGACCCACTCATGAATCAGAGAACCCACACATTTAGGGAAATAATCCTAAATGAAAGCAATGCTTTATCTACAAATTTGCTGAACACAGCACTATTTTTTAAAAGAGGAAAAACTGTAAACAACTTAAATGTTCATTACTAAGATGCTTATTAAATAATGAGTTTGCTAAATTATGGCTAACACCAATTTTGTGTTTTCAATGTGGCAGGCATTGCTCTACCTTCATGTGTAATACAGTATCCCATTCCATCCCAGGTATGAAATAACTACTATTGTGCCTTCTTTGCAGATGAGTAAACTGAGGCTTGGTCATGTTAGGTAAGTTATCCAAAGTTTCTTGACCCTGGGAAAGGATGAGAAGCAGGTGGTCTAACTCTAGAAACTGAATTCTGACCATACAACATCATCCCTCTCAGTGTATCTGTGTGTCCATATTGCACATCTTTTAAAAATATTATCCATTTATTTTAAATCATTTGATATGCTATTTTAATAACATTAAAATGTTTCTGTTATAATGTTGAGCTAAAACAGGTTACGAAAGTGTCTATATGAGTACAACCTCCTAAAATACTTCATCTATGTATACAGTAAAGGAAACACATTTATGTGTCAACAGTGATAGTATTTGGGTGGATGGGCATTTTCTCCCTCTATAGTCAATGTTCTGTACTTTGTACTTTTTCAACCAGAAGTCATCACTAATAGACAATCAGGCTTTAGTCGAACTCATTGGCTTTTATATTTGCAAATCTGCCAACCAGATAACCTGAGCTCTTATCTCGACCTGACCATCCACCTGTCAATTTCCCAAAGCAGAGAAGCCAAAGAGGCATTTGGCACTTGGCTTTGAGACATGGGCGTAGTCTCTCGTGGCTCACTGTCACCACCCAGGAAGTGGACTGGCAATTCTGGGGTAAAACCACAAGCCATGAGCAATCTCACAGGCCTTGCTCAAGGCTGCTGGAAGTTTGTGCTCAGTCACCATGCGGAGCAGGCCCGGCCCAAAGCAGAGACCAGAGCATGCAGCCAGCCTCAGCCCCGCACTGTGTACTCCACATGGTGCTTTGGTTGTGTTTAACTTTGTTTTAAATTGAATTATCTAATAATTTGCCATTGAAAGACCCCACAGAAAAAAATCTAGCCTTCTACTTTTTCTTAAAGATCAGAAGACCGAGGCCATGTGGTTATAGTCAGCAGGGGCGAGGTCCTAGCCACCCCCTCAGCCCACTCCTCACAGCGCCCCCCCCCCAGATGCCAAAGCTGACACAGGTGCTTGAACTGCTGCTTTTCTAAGAGTGATCTGGACAGTAACATATGCTCTGTGTCCATGTTTCAATGCAAAGGGAAAAATGAAACAGGCTAGGAGGGCTGTGGGTGTCAAAGTGGAAGGGTCATTTTCCAGTCACCTCTACTCACTTCTGTCACCTCTCTGGTTCTGATGAGTCTGAGGTTTCTACCTCAGGCCCAGAGGGTTCCTGAGGGACAAGTACAAGGAAACCACATCCTTATTCAAATTCTGGAGAGATTCCTGGCAGAAATCATGGCCTGGTGATAGTGCCAGTCTCCCTGCTCCATCCCCAGTGGTGATTCTGCTCAGCGCCTGTCATCACTGAGCCTCTCCCAGCAGCTGGGTGGCAGCCAAGGAGAGCAGACTGTGCAGAGGATGGAGCCAAACTCACCAGTTATTAGAGGCCTTGCCCATAAGAGATGATCAGAGATGACCCGTCACCAGGGCAGGTCTGTTCTTCTTATCCTGCAATGACCTTCTGAAGCCTCCGAGGCACCTTCCCCCATCCCTAGCTCAGGATGTCTTATATACCCATGTTTCTTCTCTGTCTCTGAACCTCTCCTGCATGTGCGGTCTCTGGCTCTCTCACGAATGGGGCACTCCCATATGTATGTGTGTATTAAATTTGATTATTTTTCTCTTGCTAAAAAAAAGGCAAGAAAGTTCGCCAATTAATTTTCTTCCAAATATGCCAGGCTTTCTGAAGGAAGACATTACTTGAGAAACATCTTCCCTGGTGTCCAGGCTGGGTGTCTGGGTGTACGCCCTACACACACACACACACACACACACACACACATGCATGCACACATACACACATGCCAAAAACAAGGTGTGCAAGCTGTGAAGGAGGCTGGGATGCCCCCAGGAGCTAAGGAGCCTCATCGCCAAGACTCTTCCAACATCTGGCCCCCAAAGAGTTTTAAGATGTATGGAGAAATTTGCTCTGCACCCGAGACTAACACAAGCCTTTCTGAAGTCGACAGGACAGGGCAGAAGGCCAGCCTGGGGACGGGATGCCTGGCTTCTAAGCCTGCTCACATGGCCCTTTGTTGCCCTACATCTCAGCTTCCACCTCTGGGGTGGGGCCAGCGAGGCCAGCCTCAAACCTGCCTTGGAGGTACAATCCTTTGATCAAACAAACACTATCAAGACCCGCTCAGTGTGTCGAGTGGATAGAGGCAAGGATCCTCCTGCTCTGTGTCTCCCTGGGTGACCCCAGAGCTGTGCTCTGTGACCCTCTGGATGAGCCGGCACAGGTGTTGCCCTGCATGGACCCTGGGGCACTGAGCATCCAGCAGTTGCGACCCACCCCCTCAGGGCAACCAGGTCCCAGGCCCTCCATGTGCCCCCGTGGGGAGCATCGGCATCACACTCAGAGGTGCGCAGGCCAGCCCTGGACACCCTTCCGGCTGGGCAGGGAGAGCAAGCTGAATCAGGTGCCTGGGGGCCCGAGCCAGCTCCTGGAGCTCCGTCCACTGGGCACAGCTGAGCCCCAGCCTTTGCAGAAACAGGGGTCACACCCAGAAGGCTGTCAGAGAGGATGTCTTATCCACGTGACAGCCACAATGGGATACCTGAGGTGACTGGATCATGGATCCTGACCTTCCATTATGGAAGAAGAATGAGAGCATGTGCCTCACAGAATGGTTATAAAGACGGATTAAGAGAATGCAAGCAGAGCTCTTAGCAGGTGCCTGGCATGTAGTAAATACTGAACCAAGAGAGTTACCCCCTAGATAAAGTAACGATAATTACACACTATTAATAATGACACGACCATGTCAATGCCCTGCTCTATAAAAAGGATGTTAACAAGAGCACCCCAGATCCGGCGAATCAGGAGGGGGGTCACAGGTGCCCAGACGCCAGTCCCCTCCCGGGCCTCTTACTTTCCCGAAATGGCTGTGTTTGCATCTGCAGGCGGATCTTGATGAGGTCCACGGGGGTGCCCAGTCCGATGGACACCACACCGGCCACCATGCTGGCCAGGAGCAGGTCCGAGAGGGGTGGGCCAGCCTCGGGCTCCCTGCCCTGGTGCCAGCTGAGGAATCTCTGCGTGTTACTGAAGACCCCAAACACCACCGAGTTGTAGACGGCGACGCTGGCCAGGGGGAAGGACATGCCCTTGAAGAAGCCGAACACCTGTGGGGAATCCCGGGGGAGGAAGTGTGAGAAGTGTAGGCAGGTGCCAAGCTCCCAACACTGTCCTGGGCACAGCCCCTGCCCTCCCGCAGCCTGCAGGCTGGTGGGGAGATGGCACAAGAATAAACTGATGTGCCAGTGAAGAGGACAAAAGAGGACGCTGACATGGAAGCAGGCTGGGCACTGAGAGTGTGCCTGCCCTGGGGAAGGACTGCTTCTGTGCGGTCTTGCTGGCGAGAGGGGTGTCGGGCCTGGGACCCATATTGGACTCTGGAATGCAGGGCTCTCAGGCTGGGCCGAGGGGAGCCTGTGGAGCCCAGGTGGCTAATGGGCTAGCCAAGCATCACATACACCCTTCTCCTCTGCTACTCCAACCAAAGTGTTCCCCAGCACTTGCCATGTGCCAGGCCCTGGGGAACAGCAATAAGAAAGAAAAGCCTTCCCTGATTTTAGTCTGGAGGCGGCAGAGGGGAGGGGTGAGCCTGGATGGTCAAATTAAAATATAATGTGCTAAGCTTATGGTGAGGGGCAAAGGGAAGGGTCCTATAGCTCCCCTAAGGACAACCGGGCCAGCCTGTGGATGGGTGCCCCCGAGCATGGGTGTTTTTTGGAAGTATAGCTTGAGGAAGGAGCCTCCGGGGAAACAGCATGGGGCAGCTCTGCCTACACACCAGACACAGGAGGCTGAGGAGAGGGTGCTGAGGCTGAGGGCAGGTCCTTTCCACACTCAGTGAGCACCACAGAGGCTCTGCTGAGATCGGACAACTTCTCAGGGCTGCACGCTTGAGCCCCACGCTGGAGGTGAACCAGCTGCTGTACCAACCCCGGGCTACACGCAAACCCTGCTCCTCTGGAATTGCTCACATGCACCGTATTTGCCAGAGATAGACACCTCACATGTGCATGTTCGCACACATGTGCAACACACACACACACACACATACACACACACACCCTCTGCTTCAGCCTCTTCCTTGGGTGACCTGGAACATGCCTAAGCCCTGAGCTGCTGTGTCCCCGCAGAAACCTCGGAGCTGGGACACTGGCTGGCAGACACTGTGGGGAACGTGTGCCAGCAAGGGAGAAGCACCAGCTGTTTTTCAGGGCACCGAGGAATCGCACACTCCTGGAACAGCGAGTGCCAGGTTGGCAGCACTCGTCCGGTTTTAAAGAAGCCAATCAGAGAGAACAGCACCCTGACACAAGACACGCTGCGTCTGAGGAGGAACTCCAGGTGCGGGCGGAGGCCCCCAAGCTCCGGGGCGCCTCCCATACGGACAGTGCAGAAATGGGACCACATTTCCTGTGACTCAAGGAAAAGCTTTGGATTGCCATGGGGCTAACACCTGACCATTGCTTTAAATCAACAGATCACGTCAACCTAAATGTTAACATCTACTTTAAATTCCCCAAAAGGGGCCTTAGAAAGTCTCCCTAAAGCACACGGTAATTCTCAAGAAGGGTACCTGATGCATCGTCTATAAAATATTTATATTATTCAGGTTTTCCTGTTTGCAAAGAAAAACCTTGGGTCCTGTGGTCACAAGTGATCTGTGGTACAGTCAGCTGTGGGCGAGTGGCATCAGAGCACCTGGCCCCAGCTGCTGCACCCAGAAACAGGGAGCCTGTGGGCACACGGTACTGCCACTCACTCGGTTTTAAAAACATGACAGGTTAGCCTGTTTTTTGCAGGAATTTTCCACACTGTGGTTCTAAATTCCTCAGAATTTCTCCAGAGAGGTTACCTAAGATCATCTCTTTTCCTCCAATAACAACACTCTAGGTGTCAGGGTTAGGGCTAGGGAATGCAAGATACTTAAGGTGTGATGTGAGATGATCAGGGACAACTGAGCCAGATGGGATGAGCGGGATGAGCGGGACAAACGGGCCTCCCACTCGCATGCTGGCGGGGTGCAGTGGCTGCAGACCCTAGACCCACATGGGCTTTGCCTATGGCTCTGCCCGCCCGCCCAAGGGGTACTTACACTCTCCTTCCTGTACACCATGCGGATGCAGCTGAGGGTGCTCCCATAGCCGACGCCGGCCTGCAGGCGAGTCTGTGGAGAGAGGCGAGGGTGTGAGGCCCAGACAGAGGTGTCCCGCACCCTCACTGCCCCCAAGATGCTGAGGCTCTAGCACTGAGGCCCTGCCCAAAGTGACCCAGGCAGGAAGGAGGTCTGGGTTTCAGTCCTGGGCAGGCTGGCCCTCTGTCTTTTACTGCAATGCCTCCCTCAATGTCCCAGTCAGACCTTCCTGGAGGCAGCAGGAGTCTGATCCCTGCCTCTTGAGTACGAAATGGCAATGGGTGGCATGCCTCTGTCCCATCTTCTGTCTGACACTCTGCCTTCCTAAATATTCCCAGTGTGGCCTGCTCATCGCACATGGCCTGGTCTCCTTAGGGCCTCCTGCTTCCCCCTCTCTTTGATATGTCACACTCATCTTTGACAGTCTGATGAACTGCATCACTTCTGCTTAAAGCTCTCCAGTGGCCTCCTATCAACTTAGAATATATCCCACAGTCCTACTAGCATCCAGGAGGCCCCGGGAGAGGCCTGGACCCGCCTCTCACCAGACCCTGGCCCCACCCCCACCCCGGCCTCCACCTCAGTGCCGCACACGCATGTTCCCTGGAGCATCGGCTCTTCCTGCCTCCAGAACTTTCTACCTCTGTTCTTTCCCCCCAGACACTTCTCCAGCACCTGCTTGTCTTTTTGGTCTGAGCTTAGAGGCTGCAATGGTGTCATCTGTTTGCCTATTTACTTAGGGCTTCTCTGGGTGCCCCCCCGCTGGGGTAGGGCCCCTTCTACTTCCCTCTCATCCCTGAAGCCAAGTGGGGACCTTGCACATGACCCCTTTGTACTGTCTGGATGGTGAAGATATGGTGTCCTCTCATGGAGGCTGGCTGTGATTGCTGGGGCATCGTGAGGGCACAGAGGGTCTGAGGAAGCCCACAGGAGTGCCCAGGGTACCCTTTACCCTGGTCTCAGAGGGTTCTGCTTCTTTTAAGATGTGTGGCCTATAGTTCTCCATCAGAACACTTCCTTAGCACCCAAACATGCTGTGCCTGGTAGGAGGGAACTGTGAGAACCACCAAGGAGAAGACCCAGGCCCTGCCCCGAACCTGAACCTGGGCCCTGTAGGGCTCTGAGGCCCAGGTGCAGACTAACACTTCACACCAGCAGCCTGAGCTCAGCCTGTAGAGGAGTGAAGGGACCCTGGAAGAACGTAAGTCATAGACGTAAAGGGCTCTTAGGTGGGAATCATGCGTCGTGTTTTGCTACATTAAGCTTTTCTTCATTTTCCAACTTTCTTACAATAAGCATTGATTACTTGGATTATTTTTAGCTTACATAATTTTTTTAAAATTTAAGTACAAAACTAATATAGGAATACAGTCTTTTAATAAAATATATATTTAAAAACATTATACATAAAGCTAAATTCTCCTTTGGCTCACCCCTCTCTCTCTCCCACCCGTGAGTGAATAACCACGGCTAACAGCGTGCTGAAGAGTGCAGGGGCACTCATCTCAGTGGTTTTATACAGCCAGCCAGCCAGAGGAAACACGTAGCGCTCCTACAGGTATGGTGCATAAATGACACTATTCATAAATATGACTTTCATAATCAGAAAAATGTGTTTATTGATCCACTCAACCAATATTTATCGAGTGCCTGCTTCAGAACAGTCACTGTTCCAGTCTCAGGGAATTTAGCAATAGAGAAAACAAACCCCCTGCCCTCATGGAACTTAAAGCAGCTGGGATTGGAAAAGATAGTCAATAAAAAGTAATTCCCAGGTAAATATATACATCAGATGGCAAGCGCCACAGGGAAAAATGAACCAGGCTCAGAAGGGCCAGTGGGGAAGAGGCCCTGGAGCTTGAGCAAGGTGAGGCCTGGGCCACCACGTCTTCTGGTTATGCAGAACCACAGAGGTCTAGCTTGTGCTGGGGCACACCTGACCAGGGCATGGCCAGGGGCCAGGGCAGGCCAGAAAGCAGGCCTCACTCTGCTCCCTTTAAGGCTGGCCCGAGGCTGACTGCTCTGCCCACTGGCCCCAACCTTCAGGGCTGGCCCTGGTTACTGAATCTACAAAATGTCTGAGCCCCGAGAGGGATCAAGTTCTCACTAAGAAGGCTGAGTGGTCAAGTCACTCAAGCAAACAGTACATGAGGGCACATAACCCAACAGCCAAACCCAGGTCACAGCCACAGAGCAAAGGTCTGCCAGCCGGTGGAGTCCTTGGGAGGCTGCCACTGAGGCCAGCAGCACAGCTCAAGCCTCAGGGTCTCCAATTACAACAGGAGCATTTAATGTGCACCAATGGCATACTTGGGGGAGTTACTGGGCATCTTACAGAACTCATCTCACTGAATCCCGCAAATGCTATGAGGCCTGGATGCTATTTCAGTTTTACAGATGAAGAAAGCTGATCTCCCTGTTGCTGCTGTAACAAGTGACCTAGTGGCTTAAAATAACAGTTTTTTCTCTTATACTTTACTTGCTGGTCTAAAGGCAACCAAGCCCTGATTAGAAATCCTGCATCAGGCATGAACCCTAATGCACCTGCTGTGCCAGGATCCAGGCCAGATAAGAGTCCTGCTTCTGCCCCACTGTCACTAAGTAGCCAGTGGCTGGGTCTTTCACCTGTGACAGGCAGCTACAGACAGGGAAAGGAAACTCTGGCCCAACTCAGCAGCCCAGGCTGGTCCTGCTAGCTTGGCTCTCCCATGGGCCAGCTCCAGGACCACAGACACATCCCAGCCAGTGTACATGTTCATTGGGACAAGAAAGGCCCACACATTGCTCTGTCCTTGGTGTCATAGTGATAATCCTCATGACAGCCCCATTGGGGAGGTGCTCTTTGACGATTTTACAAATGAGGACTCCAAGGCTCAGGGAGAGTAAATGCTGGGCCCTGGAGAGTGGGTGGGGGTGGGTGGGTGGGGGGCTGGGCTTCAGGTTATTCTCACTCTTGACGTTCTTGCCCGGAACTTTCCTTTGTTATTTTTCTTAAAAAATATATTTTTAGATTTTACTTATGCATTTGAGAGAGAGAGAGAGAAGGGGGAAGGAACAGGAAGCATTAACTCCCATATGTGCCTTGGGTTGCCTGGGCCTTTCTTAGTAGACAGGGACTCTATAGAAAAGGGACAGAGGGAGGGGAGGAAGGAAAAAGAGGAAAGGGAGAGAAGGAGGGAGGGAGGGAGGGAGGGAGGGAGGGGAAGAGGGAGGGAGGAGGTTCCCTTCAGAAGGAACAGACTGGAGATGAGGAGGAGAGCTCCAGTCTTTTCAGGTGACACGTGGCCAGGCCCAGGGTGGCCAGACACAGCTGTGCAAAGGGGTAGTGGCTCCAGCAAGGTACACAGCCCTGGCTGCTGGGGGAGAGGGAAGGACGCTGTCCCAGGGAGACACGCTCACCCGCAGGGCAGGATTTGCACTTGCTCTGTCCTCTGAGGCCTTGCCATCCCCATGGTGCCCGCTGTGTCCAATATGCAGTTGATGTGTGAGCAAAATGTAAGGCCCATATGGGAGACACCAGGAGCCAGGAAATATCTTCAACTCTTTAAGACAAGTATTCTGACCTCCCCATCAGAAGGAGAGCAGGCCTGGGTTCTGCCCCGGGGGTGGGGGGCACTGTCACGCAAGGAGGATGGGGAGAAAGGAGATGGCAGCAGCCATGTGAGAAGAGCCTGCAAGGTTCCTCCTCGTGCCATCCAGGCAGAGCTTTTTATCAGATCTAGATGTCACTCTGTGACTGTGCTCTCAGGGCAAGGCTCTGAGTCCTGGTCGCCACTGGAGACAGGCGGCAGTGGTGGGAGTAGAGTCAAAGAAGACTCCTTTGTAGTGTCTCACTCCTTGATGCCTTAACTTGTGTGACCTGAGGCGAGGCCCTTCCCCTTTCGGAGCCAGCTTCTACATCTGTAGACCGAGGGGCTTGAACCCCATGCCAGATGGCCCTGCTGGCTCATAGTCCTCACACCACAAGAGCGCCCTCAACTTATAATGGCTTCTCATTCCCCACCCAGGTCCAGAGGCCTGTCTGACCCCCAGGGCTTCCGAGGATTGAGTGCTGACCCCCTCCCTGCCCCCGGACTCAGACCTGCAGCTGCTGTCAGAAGCCTGGTGTGTCATGCTGGTCTTTCCCAAGTAGGTCCACGAAGTGCTCCATCTCAGTGCCTTTGCCCATGCTGTTCTGTGCCTAACATATCTTTCCCAATCTCTTGAAACCCAGCCTTACATTTTGGGCTCAGATGCCAAGTCGCACCTGGAGCCTTTCCTGGCTCTTTAGTTCGGCAGGGCCTTATAGGACACTCCCCAGTGCCTTCCTCACCCCTCCTCCTGCCACCGCCCCACAGTTCACGGGAACCTGCAGGCAGAAATGAGACATTCGCCAAAACAAAGTCAGTGCCAAGTAAGAAGGGCAGAGCCATTCCAAACCAGACCTCCTGGCACCACATCCCATGGTACACAGAGAACCTGCCTGGGCTGGAGACTCTGGAGACCAGATACAGTGGGCACAGAACTGCAGGCTGACTCACTGCAGTCTCCTTCCCAAGAAGTCGTGACAAACGAGGCTACATACCTTGACCGTGTCCAGAGGGTATCCAACAATGACACTGGCTGCACCTGTGGATTGAAGAAGAACACCTGGTCATTCAGTCCCTGGACTCCTAGCTTGCACTTGTGGGCCCCTGGAACAAGATGGAGGGCTCAGGCACTTACTTACATTCACTTCTTCAGTCAATACCTGGTCACCAGAGAGGACCTGCAATGTGCTAGGTAGGCACTGGTTGTGGCTTGGAGGAAGGCAGAGACAGTGGACTAAAACCTGGGCTCTGTGTCAAGAAACAAGCACCCCCTCAAAAAATTGTGGTGAAGGTGTTGGGACAACCAGGTATTTACATATGAAAGAATAAAATTAGAACCTTTTCCTCATACCATATTAAAAGATTAACTCAAGCCTGACCAGGTGGTGATGCAGTGGATAGAGCATCACACTGGGATGCAGAGGACCCAGGTTCGAAACCCCAAGGTTGCTGGCTTGAGCAACCAGCTTGAATGCGGGGTCACTGGCTTGAGTGTGGGATCATAGACATGACCCCATGGTCACTGGCTTGAGCCCAAAGATTGCTGGCTTGAAGACCAAGGTCACTGGCTAGAGCAAGGGGTCATTTGCTCTGCTGCAGCCCCCCCCCCTCCTCGGTCAAGGCACATATGAGAAAGAAATCAAGGAACAACTAAGGAGCTGCAATAAGAATTGATGCTTGTCATGTCTCCCCTTCCTGTCTGTTTGTCCCTATCTATCCCTCTCTCTGTCTCTCTTTCTGTCTCTGTCACCCACACACACAAAAAATCAATTCAAAATACAACAAAGACCGAAGTAGAAACACTAAAACTATAAAAACCATATACTAAAACACAGGGGAAAATCTTTATGACTTTAGATTTGCAATAGATTCTTAGCTATGACATCAAAAGCATAAGTAACAAAGAAAAAATAGATAAGTTGAACATCATAAAAATGTTAAACTTTTGTGTATACAAGGATACTATCAAGAAAGTGAAGTCAACCTACAGAATGGGGGGAAATATTTCCAAATCATATATTTGGTAAGAACCTAGTATCCAGAATACATAAAGAACTCTTACACCCTAAAAAAGATTTTTTTTTAATATAGGCAAAGAATTTTAATAGACACATCTCCAGAGAAGATATGCAAATGGCTAACAAGTATATGAAAGATGCTCAACATCACTAGTCATTAGGGAAATGCAGATCAGAACTACAGTGAGACTCCCCTTCACACCCACCAGGACAGCTATAATATAAGAGAGGAAAATAAGGATTGACGATGATATGGAGAAACTGGAACTCTCATGCATTGCTGATGAAAAGATAAAATGGTGCAGCCTGTGGAAAACACTTTGGCAGTTCCTCAAAAAGTTGAGCATTGAATTTACTGTACAACCCAGAAACTCCACTCCTAGGTAAGTGTCCAAAAGAAATGAAAACAGGTACTCTCACAAGTATCTGCACATGCATGCTCATAGCAGCGCTATCCACAATGGCTGGAAGGTGGAAACAGCCCAACTAATTGCCCTTCACTGGAGGAATGGATAAACAAAATGTGTCCTATCCATACAATGGAACATCATTCGACACAACCAGGAATGAAGTGCTGATACAGGCTACAGTGTAGACTAGGGGTAGTCATCCTTTTTATACCTTCCGCCCACTTTTGTATCTCTGTTAGTAGTAAAATTTTCTAACTGCCCACCGGTTCCACAGTAATGGTAATTTATAAAGTAGGGAAGTAACTTTACCTTATAAAATTTATAAAGCAGAGTTACAGCAAGTTAAAGTATATAATAATAATTACTTACCAAGTACTTTATGTCGGATTTTCGCTAAATTTGGCAAAATAAATCTTTATAAAACAACTTAGTATAGTTAAATCTATCCTTTTATTATACTTTGGTTGCTCCGCTACCGCCCACCATGAAAGCTGGAACGCCCACTAGTGGGCAGTAGGGACCAGGTTGACTACCACTGGTGTAGATGAATGTTGAAAACAATATGTCAATGAAATGGGCCAGAATAAAGGTCACATATTGTATGATTCCACTCAAATTTTTTCCAGAATAGGTAAATCCACAGAGACAGAAAGCAGATTAGTGACTGCCAGGCCTTAGGGGGAGAGAAAATAGGAGTGACTGCATGGGTCCAGGAACTTCTTTGGGAATGAGGAAAATATTTTGGAACTAGATAGAGGTGGTAGTTGCACAACACTGTGATGTACTAAATGCCACTGAATTGCACACTTTAAAATGGTTAATTTTGTGTTATATGAATTTCGTCTCAGAAAAAAAGGGGGAAGTGTGGAGAGAAAACCTAGAAACTTTACAGTTACCTGCAGGTTACTTAACTTTCTTATACCTCACATTTAGAATAATATTAGCACCCACCTCACAGCTCCATTGGAAGAGTAAAATGAGGTAATGAAGGGAAAGTAGTACCAGCAGAGAGCCTGGCATTTATAGGACATTTAAAAATAGATGCTATTGATTTTTTTCCCTTCTTTTTTTTTGGTGAAAGAAAAGGGAGATAGTGAGGCAGACTCCTACTTACACCCTGGCCGGGATCCACCCAGAAATCCCCATCTAGGGCTGATGCTCAAATCAACTGAGCTAGTTTTAACACCTGAGGCTGAAATGCTCATACCAACCAAGCTATCCTCAGGGCCCACGGCCGATGCTCGAACCACTTGAGCCAGTGGCTTCAGGAGAGGAAGAGGGAGAGAAGGAGAAGAGGGAGAGAAGCAGATGGTCACTTCTCATGTGTGCCTTAACCAGGAATTGAACCCAGGATGTCCATATGCTGGGCTGACACTACTCTATCCATTGAGCCACCAGCCAGGACCAACTTTTTTTTCTTTTTTTTTTAGAAAGCCCCTTTGAAAAGGTGATGTATACTCTGGGTTTTTTCATAGAGAAATGGCTATCCACACAGAGTCACAAGACCTGAACCATTTTGCAGGGGAGAAAGCCACCTAGAAGCCACATAGGTTAGTAAGCCCTTGTTGCAGAAGTCAGTGACTGTAAGATTGAAACAGGAGACATTCTTATAAGACAAATTCGCCAAGACTGTACTGAGGAAGAAAGTGTCACTGCTAGCAAATGTCTCTGCTCACCAGGTAAGGCAGGTAAGGGGTCTTGAAATATTAGATATTTACAGGGGAAGAAAAACCAGCTAATCCCAGAGCAAATGGTTCCCTGGTCTGGCACCTCCATACCCCTCTCAGCCTCTCCTTCCCAGAGAATGGGACAGAGGCAGAAAGGTGACAGGCAGCAGGGAGCTGGCCTATTCATTTCACATGAACGAAGGAGCCTGGTCCTCAGACTCCAGCTGCTTCCCCCCAGGAGTGTACCTTTCACTGTGGGCATCCCTCAGCCTGGGCAGCAGCCCAGATCCAGCCTTGGGCCAGTCTCTCCCCACTCACTTAGACCACCCATCTGAAAGCAGGGGATGCGAGGTGGGAAATCAGAGTATCGGGGCACTGGTTTCTAGACCCTAGGAACTTCACAGACTAGTAAAATTTCAAACAAAATGTGAGGGATGTAACGGTGAAATTTTATCATGCAAGGTCATTATGAAAAACAAAACAAAACAGCTATAGATGACTACAGGGGTTAACGTGGCCCTGGTACCAGACTACTTGAGTCGGAACCCCAGTGCTCATGCCACATGCATGGCCTTAGACAAGTTACTCAGTTTCTCTGTGTGTTCATTTCCTCATCTGTCAAATGGGGATGTAATAATAGTAGCTACCTCATTGGAACTATAAAGAAATATACATAAACAGACACAAGAGACCACACATTTTATGGTTCCATTTATAGAAAATGTCCAGAAAGTAGATTAGTAGCTGCCCAGAGGGAGAAGGAGGGGGTGGGATTTAACCATAAATGGGCATAAGGATCTTACTGGGGGATGAAAATGTTCCAGAACTAATTTATGGTAATGATTTCACAATTCGGTAAAGTTACCAAAAATCATTGAATTGTACACTTGAAATGGGTGAATTTTATGATACGTTAAGTAACCTTAATAAATTTGTTTTTAAAATATACTCAGATCACTTAAACAGCACTTGGTACCTACTAAGTAATCACTGTTACTACACTCATCACCATTTCATATCAGGAAAAAAAACATGTTAACATCAACAAAGTACAGACAATCACAGAATAAAGGGCAACCCACTACTTGCTGTGTGCACTAGGGAGGTAAACCCACCTTGGATGGAGTGGACCCCCAGGAGCTCCAGTGTCATCAGAAACTTTGAGCTCCTCTGACAGGCTTAACCTCCAGGGGTGGTCTCAAAACAAGCCACCCACAGCTTTACTGGAGTTCATCTGGCTGCTTAAGGAAACAGCAGAGGGAAAGCTCCCTTTTGGAATAGAGGAAGGGTAGTCCAAAGAGGGCCTGGATAGGCACGGCGGGCCTCCAGGTGCAGCCCCCTGAATGGGAAAGTTAGGAGAGGCAGGTCTCAGCCAAACGCAACAGAGCCTGTGTCAACAGAATCCCTCCCCACCCCCACCCCACCGCGTGAAAGGAACCACCTAGGCTCAGGACAGTGAGAAGCAGGTGCCCTACAGCCCTCTGTAGGGGACAAAAGTGCACTCCTGCTAGGAGTACTCCCATCTGTATCTGTGAAGAAGAGGGAGAGACCTATCAGGAATTCCCAAGAAGAAGGGAGAGAAGGAAATGGATGCCACTCCTGATAAAGCAAACCCATCTCAGACCCAGCAGAGAGAGGCTCCTGAAGCGTAGGAAGGGACCATAGGGCCAGAAGGAGGGTCCTGGCCGTTGACAGCGGCTGAAGATGGAAAAGGGTCCTACTATCCGCTCCGTCCAGTCGGGGCGCTTCCTAGAACTAGCCTGATCACGATGTCGGGCTTCCCATCCCGCGCCCAGGGCCAGCGGCCAAGCGCCACCTCACCCACGAGTTCCTGCGAGCCATGTCTCCAAATTCAGGTGCGCACTCGGTCACCAAAGGGTGTGTACGCGTCCAGAAGCTCAATTGGCGGCTGGCTTGGACCAGCGGCTGAGTAAGTCCTTACCAGACCAAGCTCCGTGGATCTTAACTTGCAGGCAAATCGGGAGCTCAGGTGAACCTCTGCGAGGCTCGCGGAGTTTACGAGAGCAGCAGAAGGGGAACCGCAAGACCCCAGGCGCCCGGTGCTCAGATCTCCCCGCAGCAGGTGGCGCGCGGGGCTCCGGTGGGAAGCGCGGGCCCAGAGTGCCCAGCCCTGAGCTCGGGGTGTAAATGCGGCCCACGCGGTGCCCAGCCCGCCTTTCTTTCTGTCTCTCGGACCCAAGGGATTTCCTGAAAACATACCCACTTCTGGGGGTCCCTCCCATCCAAGGTGGGTTTACCTCCAATCCAGCCCGCCGCAAAGTCTTCCAGCTGGAAGCTGCCCATGGCGCGCCCGCCGGGGGCCGGATCGGTGCCCATTCAGCCTGTGCGGGGCGTGGTCCGCGGGAGGGGCGCGCGAGGGAGGACCGCCAGAATCCCGGAGGGCACGCAGGTCCGACGCCCAGCCCAGTCTCCAGTCCCGCGCCGCGCTGACAGCACGCCCCCAGCGGACCTTAAAGGGGCAGCAGGCAGGCGCGACGGTGCGCCGGGCGCCACCGCACACCCCAGACTGAGAGATGCCAGGGACACCGCGGAAGTTCCCTGAGCCCAACCTGCCGTCCACCACTCCCTTGTCAACCGCAGAACATCGCCTTGAGGCGAGAGTGCCCGCCAGGGCCTGTAATTATTCACATTGCGTCCCACTCTGGAAATGATTTCAGGGACATTTTTGCGAAGTTCATTACAAGAGGGAGGGAAAGATGTTTTATCTAAGGTCGGGAAGTAGATTCTTTACCTGTGATGACACATCCTCTTTAAGCTAAAACAGTGCTGAAACAATTCTAACTAAATGGCCAACTAAACCAGTTCTTCCTTCTCTGAGAAGCGGATTGGAAGCCACGGACAATTTCTCTATAAAATATACAGGATACACAGTTTTCTATGCCATTTTAGAGGTTAGGGACTCTACTCACCACAGATCCCCACAGCCCCCAAGTTTTAGAATCCTTTCTATCCATGAAAAACTGAAATAATGTGTGGAAAGCACCTTGTTCAGGGTAGGCTCCAAGTCAGCTCTAAACAAATAGCTGTTTAATAACACTGGGGAACAACTGTTTTTTCATTTTCTGTTGCATGAGGTTTTAGAACTGTTTCTATATATTTCTGCATCGCGGATTCCAAATCTGAAATCTGTTTTTTGGTGCATGCTCTAATTTTTATGCAATTTTAATTTCTTTTTGTTACAGTTAATGGCATGCATTGGTTTTTAAATTGGAGTTAAAGGGCAATGACTCTTGGATTGAACATAGCCACAAGGCAATTAATGTTTTACAAACATCACTTTTACATAATTGTAGTTGTTTTTAAATGTAAAAAATTATTATCTGATAAAAACACCCTCTTATTTTGTTTTAAGATTGAGTCATGGCTTCTTTGAATAGATGTAAAACGTAAGAATAGTCCTGACACCTTCTGTTATATATATGGCTGTTACACACCTCAACATCAAAGGTGCAATATTTCATCATTTGTGACACATGCGTATATTGCCTATTTTCAAGTTCCCCTTGGCGATCAAGACAAGAATTGGGCTCCTCATATTGTGTGTCATAATTGTGAGGAAATGCTTCGTGACTGGACAAAAAGAAAACTCAAAGAAATGCCTTTTGGTATTCCCATGGTTTAGCGTGAACCTAAGGACCACAGCAGTGACTGTTATTTCTGTCTGATCCATACAAAGGGCATTGGCAAGAAAAAAACGGCATATGATTGCATATCCTTCACCAATATTCCTTCAGCAATATGACCTATCTCACACTCTGAGACACTCCCAGTTCCAATTTTCAATGGTTTTATTTCTTCTAAGAATGAAGAAAGTGAACATGGTGATCAAGTGTATTTTGATAAGATGCATGAGGAAATGGTTGTAGAGTCTGAAGGGTCTTCTTCTGATGCCAAGCAGTCATTAACCCCTTAGCAGTTTAGCCAACCCGAATTGAATGACTTAGTAAGAGATTTGTGCCTATCAAAGAAAGCAGCTGAGTTATTAGCCTCCAGGCTTCAAGAAAAGAATGTACTTCACCAGTCAACTAAGTATCCCATTTCAGGAAGTGTGAACAAATTTTTGTGAACTTTTTTTCCAAAGACAAACACTTTGTTTACTGTCATGATATCAGTAGTCTTCTCAGCCAGCTAGGTGTTACCACTTACAGTCCAACAGAATAGCAGCAATTTCTTGACAGCTCTAAATGGAGTCTGAAATGTGTTCTCCTACACAACAGTAATGTTTATGCAGTGGTTCCAACTGGTTATTCAACTGATCTGAGAGAAGATTATAATGGCAAAAAAACTGTCCTTGAGTTTCTAAGTATGAGGAGTATAACTGGATCATTTGTGTGGATCTTAAAGTGGTAAATTTCCTGCTAGGACAACAGAGAGGTTTCATGAAGTATCCTTGCTTTCTGTGTTTGTGGGACAGCTGAGCTCGGGAGAAACACTGGACACAGAAGGAGTGGCTGAAACAAGAAGCTCTGGAAGTAGGGATGCAAAATATTGTGAATGAACCTGTAGTTAATCGAGACAGGATCATTTTTCCCCCACTTCACATCACACTTGGCTTAATGAAGCAGTTTGTTCAGGCTTTGAATAGAGAAAGTGAATGCTTTCAACATATTCCTTCTGCTTTTTCTGCCTTGTTTTTCAAGAAGATAAAAGCAGGTATATTCGATGGACCTCAAATTCTAACCCTCATACATGACGAAGAATTTGCCAGAAAGATGAAGGAGGAGAAAGCATCATGGCAGTCTTTAGTGGTATTTACAAAGAACTTCCTTGGCAACAAAAAAGCAGAAAACTGTGAATTTCTGGTTCAAAGGATGCTGTTGGCTTTCCATGATATTGGATGTAACATGAACATTAAGATTCACTTCCTGAACAGTCACCTTGATAAGTTTCCTGAAAATCTTGGAGCTGTTAGTGATGAACAGACTACTACTGGAGCATCAAATGAGATTGTCCTCAACAAGTACACAAACGCAAGAGCTACAAATGCAAATTTTTGCCTGAATAGAATTTAAATAAGTTTTGTGGAAATTTTATGATTAAAATAAGTGTTTTAATATGTTCTATTTCAAAATTGTAGACAAATTCTGATGCAATCATATTTTTTAGTGTATTAGTGTATTTACTGCATTATATAAATTATTATATTTGCACAAAGATGATGCCCAAGAAGACATTCTACTTCATTGTTAAACTAAATGTTGAAAATTTTACAATGAGATGAAAACCTAAAATCTTGAATTGCAAAAAAACTGTAGCTTCCAGAGAAAAATTAATGTCAGATTTGAGATCAGCACACTCAAATTAGGTAAGAACAAATGTTTTTGTGGATACAACAAAAATTTTGTTTGCCAGTGTAATGTCCCATAGTTCCTGAACACTTAAATCATGCTCCACTCACGTATCTGGGCTTACTCTTCATAGCAATCCTGTGAGGCGGGTGCTATTCTGATCCCTACTCCTAGGAGAGGGGGTTGCCTATCTGTTTAGTGTATGTGTTGTGTGTGTGTGTGTGTGTGTGTGTGTGTGACATAGATTTAAATCTTTTAGAAAACTGGCTCAAATTAAGAGATGAGAGTTGTCACACCTGAGTTGTAGGTGTAGCTGTAGAAGAACAGCTTTGAGCTTCTTCACAAAGGTCTGGCTGTCACAGTAGAGAGTCCAGGCGAGACTACACCCGGAGTGGAAGGTCCAACAGCTGAGGGCACACAGCCCCCTGCTGAGAGCACCCTGGCTGGGTGGGAATTTCCAGAGCCCTGAAAACTCTCAGCCTGTCCTTGGCCAGGCGTTCAGGAGGGGTGAGTCTAGGCTGGAAATTTCCTTTGATAGCTGTCTGGGTATGAGGTTTGGGTGGCCAGATAGTACACTGTGCCTCTGGCTTCCTTGCAGGTCCCAGAATTTGTGGCTGTCCCACCCCCGGGGCTCTATGGGCCAGTTCCTACCCCCTGCAGACAAGCAGGCCCAAGCCCTAATATGTCACCCTGCCTGATACACTTTCTACCACCCCCAAACACACACACCTCTGCCTTTCTACCTACATACTCCACAGAAGCATTGGACACTGCAGCCACCTTGCCCTGAGGATGTCTTCAAGCCAAAGTCTGTGCCAAGGGCTTTACACACGTCCCACTCCCTCCACATAGCAGCACTGATGGTCAGTTTGAGGTGCCAACTTGGCTGGGTGACCTTCCTAGTGATTCAGTCAAACACTAATCTAGGTGTTGCTGAGAAGGTGTTTTGTAGATCTGGTTCACATCTACAACCAGTTGACTTTAATAAGGGAGCTTATCCTTGATGGTGTGGGTGGGCCTCATCCAATCAGTTGAAGGGCCTTAAGAGCAAAATGGAGCTTTCCCTGAGGAAGAAAAAATTCCCCCTATGGAATGCACTGACGTGCCCAGCCAGTCCCCACGACACGACACACACGCGTGTGCGCGCACACACACCTGGGAGATACTGCAGGTCTGGTTCCAGATCACAGCAATAAATTTATAGTCATTTCACTGGTAGAAGGTGTTGCCCTCAGTTTGTAAAAACGCAACAGCTGTGAAGTGCAGTAAAACGAGGGCCACCTATGCCTCTCACAGGCTTTTTCCGGTAGAACCCTGGCTGTGTTCACTTGTAAAATAGAGATGAGGAGACCAGGCTCAGTGAGGTTAATGAGACCCTATCAGGGAGAATCAGCCCGCAGCTGTGAGGTGAGGGAGGGGTTCTAGGGACAGCCTAGAGCTTGCTTGTTCCCTCTGATCTCCCACACACACCTCTCATCCTTCCCTACTGTCCTGTCCAGCCCCCCCCCACCTACCCCGCTAAAATGGCACCTGCTGGGTTCCTCACATGTCCCTGGGCCTAGGCTGATGGTGCTGGTCTCAGTCAGCATGGGCTCTCTTTCTTGTCCCAACCTTGGGTGGTGATGCTTAGTGCCATCCCAGCCATGTCCCACTCCGGGCCCTGGGCCCAGAGCAAGTGGCTGGAGGTCCAGGGTCACATCTAACTTTCAGGTACAGTTCTCCAGGGCCCCTGCTTCCTCCAGACCCAGACTCAGCCTACATTGTTCACCCTCGGCCAGCCTGAAGGAGGGGTGGTCCTCTCTCCCCTCAAACTTCCTCTCTGTAGGCAGGCACTGGACCCAGCCAGACCCCCGCTGGAGGTCCAGGCTCACTGTGGGGACATGGCCAACTAAGGGAGGGTGCTTAGGGTCCCATGGGAACTCTTTGGACTCCCTCTGAGAATGAAGATGACTTGATGTCCTCCGGTGTCCTGCAGGTCTTCAGCAGGGACCCGCTTGGCGCCCAGGATTGTGGAGAATGGTGAGGGTGGTCTGGAGGACAGGGCCTCTGCTGAGCCTGCTCTTCTCCACCGCCCTGCATGTCACATCCGCCAGGCCATCGCGCAGCCTCAGCCAGCCTGCAGGACAGGGTCTGACCACTGAGGCTTGATCCTAAAAGGGCTGAGAGGCCTGCTGGGAAGGTGATTATATCACCAATGCCCAGGCTCTGCCCTGCCATGCTGGGATATGTGCCGGGACAGTTATGAGAAATGAAAGGTCTCCAAAGAGTGGCCCTTTTGTGAGTTCACTGTTGGAGCAAGTCCATAGGTGGAAAGCCTGCCAGTTCTCCAAAGCCAACTCTTTTGAAGGACCACCGAATGGGTGCCAGGAAGATTGTCATTCCTTGAGCCCCATGTCAGCAAGAGACCAATTGGGAAGGTCCTGAGTTGGCAGTCAGTGGCCCTGGCAACATGGGATGAAATCCTGAGCCCCAAAAGCTGCTGCTTGTACTGCTAATGAGCTGAAGCTGAGAGGAAGGTGCAGGCTCCTTTCCAGAATGAACCTCTGTGCTCCATGAATCTGCTCACGAGGCACATCACCTGAGGGGGGTGCAGCTCCCTATTCTTGCCTCTCTCAGGGTCAGTGTCTACTTCCTTCAGGCCTAAGTTGAAACATCTTTTGCAAAAGAGGCTTCTCCAGGCCCTTGATTAAGGTCAAGACCTCATTGCCCATCTCAAGGTGTCCCTGCTTGTCCTTCCAGCCATCACCACGTGGGTCAGTCCTTGTGCAATGCCCAGAAGGCCTAGCAGGGTAGGCCCTGTCTGACTTGTCCACCACCGAGGCATTCTCACCCTCATCCGCAGAGCAGATGAAAGGTAGTTAATTACTCATGATTGAGTGGAAATGACCAGATGAAGTGGGAACACAAGCACGTGTTCTCTTTCTTCTTGGACCTTGCACCTGATGCATCACTCCTGTGCTGACCTCAGACAGTGGGAGCTCTGAGGCCCCTTCTCTGAGTCCACGGGGAGGAAAGCATATGGTGATTTTTTTCAAGGTGCTATTTGAGCTTCTCGCATTGGACAGGATTCCTTCCTTTATGGGCAATTCTCTGAGAGGTGTATTCAGAGCACATTCAGACTGTATCTGTGCCGGCACCCATTCAGTTGGGTACTCCAAGTCGAGAAACAGAAGCAAGTTGAAGTGAGGGGGCAAAGCAGCTGCTCGGAGGCTGCCTGGGCTCTGCTTCTGGTGCTGCTGCTGACCCACTGGGCACCTTGGGAAGGTCCATGCCTCAATTTCCTTCTCTGTCATTTGCCTCTCTTAGGCAATGTCAAAGAAGTCTGAAATTCTGGGCCTAAGAGACACCAGCTATGTGTGTCTTGTCAAGACATTCCAGCAGAGGGTGCTGCTGCACAGCTCTTGGGGCTCTCAGGAGAAAAGACCCGCTTGCTTGGCTGCCCCAGGGGGAGAGTTTCCCATCGCTGGGCCGGCACAGTCAGACCCAGTATATACAGTACCTGGGCTATGAAAGAGGTGCTGACCTGGTGGCTTAGAAGGATCCTAAAGGTGCCAGAGTGGACCTCTGAGAGCTTGATGGGGACCCACCTGAGACTTCTTGGGAGCTGTGTATTTAGAGGGAGAGCACCCAGTAAAGAAAGGTAACACCCCCAATCTCTTTACTTGCCTTGATCCATTGAGGCCTTGAATATACCAGGCTCTTTCCCACCACAGGGCGCCAAGCTGGCCCAGTGCTACATGCTCTACCCACACCATCTCATTGAATTCTGTGAGGCAATTTCTTGTTTTACAGATGAGAAGAATGAGGGTCAGGGAGGTTAAGCAATTTCTTCAAGCCACACAGCAAGTCAGTGGAGGATGATAGGTTTACACCTGCTGTTTGACTCTTAACCAAGATGCTGCCTCCAGGCCGAGACTCGGGAAGCGAAGTGACTTTCCTAAAAATCCTTGCCCTCACCCCAGCCCTCTGCATAGATGTCCAAACTTCTTTGCCTCAGTTTCTCCACTAGCAGTGAGATGATGTTAACATTTGCCAAATACACTCACGTCCTTAGGCCTCTGGGAACAGATGCCTCAGTAGACAGTAGCAGTGTCCATCCTAGGATGGTTTTTGTCCTTTCTTTTCTGACCAATTCCCATGGGCCAGGATGGCTCCATGCACATCTGCCACCAGTGGAACCTGGCCTTCCTTGGCCTTTTCTTCTCATTTGACAGATATGAGTAGCTGCTGCTGAGGACAGGTAGAGGCATGGGGTCCGGACACCAGGAAACCTGGCTGGGAGATCTGGATAGAATTGAGGGGTTTCTGTAGAGGAGGGTTGTGGGTGTGGGTGGGGGAGTCACTGCTGCTGTTGAGGTCACTTCCAGAAGTCCCACTGAATGCCTGCTGTGTGCTAACCTGCCCTGGGTGCAGAGAGCCTGCAGTGCTGATAGTGAGAGGGGATGTGTGTTAGGGAACGGCTGCCCGGCTCTGCCGTGTGGCGTGTGGTGGGTCTCCTCCATCGTGTGCTCATCAAACACCTGGCGCAGGGCTCTGGTGGGACACAGGAAACCTCACACCTTCCTGGCCCAGAAAGAGTAGAGGCCAGAAGGCACCACAGAGAGAAAGTCTGGAGGGCAGCCTGGGGAAGGAGTCAGCACTTGGACTGTCCTCAGAAGACAAGCTGGATTTTGACCTGTGGAGGTAATGAGGGCAAGGGGGACAGAGAGGGGACAGCCTGACTGACGCCAGGCGTGAGGAACAAGGGAGCGTGAGTGAGGAGCGCTGCTTGCCCAGAGCCCAGTCTGGGGTCGAGGGTGCTGGGGGTGTGGGGTCTGACGGCACAGGACCCTGACCGGCACAGGGAGGGCTAGGATGTGACTCTGGACGTGGTGTCTGCTGGTTGTTGGCAGTCCTCAGTCCTCTTGCCACTCCCTGTGAGTAGACAGGGCAGTCATCTCAAAGTCAGCTGCATCTCATCTGGACACCCCTTCCTGGACCACGCTGAGGTGGGTTCAGGCTCCTTGCAAACCAGCCTTTGCTCTCTGTGGGGACCTCATGAAGGTGGGGCCTGTGCTGGTCCAGCGTCTCAGAAGGGCTATGATCTCCCTCCCCACACCTGCCCAGGATGGGCAGTCTGCTCCCCCACCCCTCAGTGGTCTCTGAATGCCCCGTAGGTGAGGCTGGGGGGTGAGACTGGGACATGGGGGAGGGGAGTCGGTAACTAGAATTATACATTCTGTGCTAAAGGACAGACCAGCTCTTTCCACTTGCCATGATCTTTGGATACACTGTTTCTTCTGGGCCCCAGTTTTTCCATCTATTGGAAAAAAAAAGACCAGACTTTAGACCCAACACCTTGAGAAGAGACAGGGTGTGACAAAATCCTCAGTTTTGCACCCCTTGAACCCTGCTGTTCTGCTCCAGGGTCAGTGTGAACACGGCAAAGAGCAGTCATCATCCTGCCTTTAAGAGATGGGAGATTTTAAAGGACTTCAAAGACATCTCACTTTTGATGCAAGTACAAACAAAAAAAATTAAAAAACAAAATTCCCAAACTGTATGAATTAGCTTTTCTCCAAAACAGACAGAGATTTTTCTAAGTGACAAAAGCTGTGCCCAAGGAGGAGGCTCAGGGGACCCATCCTAACATGAGGAATAGTCACCTCTCCCCAACAGGGACCCAGCCTGAGGGAGTCCCACCTCTCCCTCCTGCATGCCAGCTTTACCCCTTCCATCCAGGCTCTCCTATGTGAGCAAGGTGACCTTACTGTCTTCCCATCCTCCTTTGCTAACTTTAGGCTTCATATAACCAGTATGTGCACCTTTATCTGCCTTTATTGATGCCTTGTACATTCAAAAGTTAACACATGAGTCCCTACTATGGGCTAGGCATAGACCTGGGCACTGGGGCACAGCCCTCCCCAGTGTATTGTTAATCTGCCTCCCCACCCCAACCCCAGGGCCTGCCTTGGTGAGTGAGCGTTCTCTCTGTGCATGAATCACCAGAACTTGGCACTCTATCTTCTGTTAGAGCATCATGATAGCCAGTCCCCAAGGTGGCCCCCAATGCGTATCACCACCCATGCCCTTGTGAGGTCTCTTTCCACATTGAATTGCAGCTAATCTGTATGACCGACAGATATTGTAGCCAACAGGTAATCTGCGTGACTTTTGAGGCTTGGCTGTAATAATCATTACAGCTTCTGTCTTGGTCTCTGGAATCAGTCGCTCTGGGGGAAGCCAGTCACCACACTGTGACTCAGGCAGCCTCGTGGAGAGGTCCGCGCTGAGCAACTGAGTCCTCCTTCCAGCACCGGCACGTTTGCCGCCTTGGGAGTGAAAAAGCAGATCCTCCAGCCCCAGGTGAGCCTTTAGATGACTACAGCCCTGGCCAGCACATTGACAGCAATTTCATGGGAGACCTCACACAAGAACCACCCAGCTAAGCTGCTCCCAGAATTATAAGAAAAGTGTTGATTGTTTTAAGTCAGTAAGTTCTGAGATAATTTATTACCCAGAAACAGAAATCTAATAAAAGCTAATGTAGCCTGACCAGGTGGTGGCGCAGTGGATAGAGCATCAGACTGGGTTGCAGAGGACCCAGGTTCGAGACCCCAAGGTTGCCAGCTTGAGCATGGACTCATCTGGCTTGAGCGCAGGTTCACCAGCTTGAACGTGGGGTGGCTGGCTTGAGCATGGGATCATAGACATGACCCCATGGTCGCTGGCTTGAACCCAAAGGTCGCTGGCTTGAAGTCCAAGGTCGCTGGCTCGAGCAAGGGGTTACTCGGTCTGCTGTAGCCCCCCCCCCCCCCCCCCCGTCAAGGCACACATGAGAAAGCAATCAATGAGCAACTAAGGAGCCACAATGAAGAATTGATGCTTCTCATCTTTCTTTCTTCCTGTCTGTCTGTCCCTTTCTGTCCCTCTTTCTGTCTGTCACACAAAAAAAGGTAAAGTAAGCATAATGTTTATTAATGTTTATTATAACCTAGGCCTAATGGTTAAGAACATGAGGAGTTCTTAATGGTTAAGCTCTAGAGGAGTTAGATGATGTTCAAATCCCTCCTCTGGGCTCAGGACAGGCTACAGCAAGGCCTGTGGGCAGGTGAGTGCTGGACCAGGCAGAATCCCCTCTGTGGAGCCACTTTGGAAAGTTGATCTGCATGTCTCATCAAGCAGGTTTCTAGCTAGAAGAGCCAGGTAGGAGCAGCCCAGGGTAGGGTTCACTTCCTGGGGGCTGAACATGGCACAGGCTGAGCTGCTCCCTTCTGTTTCTTGAGTAGAAAGGCCAACCTATGCTTGTAAGCCAGGCACCAGCATGGAGCCACACACTGGGGTCTTCTCACCTGTCCTTACAGTGGACTGAGAGGGGCAAAGAGCCTGCCAGCTCAGCAGGTTAGGCACTGAGACAAGGGGTAAAGGCTGAGGGCTCTGGTTCCAGGGCAAATGGAGCCCTGGGAGCCTTACCCCCAGCCACCTCCACCCCAACTGATGGGCGGGTGCTGGGGCCTGTACTCTGGTGGCTCTTGCTGCTGCCAGCCTCCGCTTCCTCACAGTGTGGCTGCGCCAGGCCTGGGAAGTGCTCCTGTGGGCTCCTGGTCCCTCAGCAGAGAGGCAGGAGGCCCTGGGCTAGTGTGTAGTCCTTCCTCGGGGGTTCTGTAGTAAGGCACAAATCCTAAGCCATACAGGGCATGGACACTGAAGGCAGCATTGCTGGAGAGAGGGGGGTCCAGGCCGCTGTCATGAGAGTACCCTGTTGAGACCAGCAGGATGGGGCAGCAGGTCAGTGAGGACCCAGAGACGAGGTCCAGGCCTGCTGAGGCAGCCTGGGTCAGGAGGAGACAGAGGGTTAGCCAGCCTCCCGGGATTAGTCCAGACACCCATCATTGGCTGGTGCCTATACCACCAGTGGCGGTAGGGGAAGCAGGCAGGGCCTGTGCCCACTCCACACAATGGCAAGTACTCCTTGGCATCACTCACACCCCCCCTCCAGGCTCCCAGCTGGGACGGATGTGTCTGGGGTTGGAACCCATTCACTCCCCCTTCCATCTTTGCAGCCATGGGGCATGGTGCCCAGCATCAAGGTGCTAGAGGTAGCTGTTAGTAACATAGGGTGTGGGCTTTGGTTTGCTCTTGCTAGCAATTGTGCCCTTGGCCAAGTCACTTAGCTTCTCTGAGACTCATTTTTCTTACCCATAAAATGGGAATAATAATTAGAATTATCTCATCAGACTATTAGGATAAATGAGATGGTACTTATAAATATTTGGGTGCCTAGCAAGTCATACGGACTACACAGATGCTTCTGCAGGGGAACACCAGGCTTCAGCTGTCTAACAGTCACATTGTTGTATGTAATTTGCACAATGGCTCTATGACTAGCTGCCACTATTATCTCTCTTTGATAAGAAAACTGAGGCTCATGGGGCTTAAGCACATTCCCCAGGCCACTGTCTAAGTGGCTGAATTGGGACTGAGAGTCTGCCTCCAGCCTCTGTGCTCTTGACCAAGGACACACTGCTCCAGGAGCCCCAGCAGACCCCAGAGTATGGGGACTGGCCTGGCCTACTGGGGTCTGGGGCCCTGGGACAGAGATTGGAAGGAGGCGAGGGGGCCCAGGCTTGTTCCCCATACTCTTCTGTGGCCTCTCCACATGGCCTTCCCCACTCACGGAGCTCCTGCTGCAGAAGCAGCCAGCCCACGTGTCTCTCCAGCTGGGTGGGTTTTGGGAGCCCCCAGAAGAAAGGCTAGGAAAAGTCTCCTCCTTGGAGCGGTAGTAAGGAAAGAACCTGCCAGGCGGTTCTGAGTTGTCCCAGAATGGCGCCTCCCTGATACTCCAGTCGCTTTCTTGGTCCCTGCAGACCTCTGGCTGCAGGGCCAACTCCCCAGTCAGGAGCTGGCCATAGGTGCGGAAGAAAGGCAGGTACTCCAAGTTCACCAGCGACCCATGGGAGAAGTCGAGGTTGCTGAAGGGCTCGCTGCCCCTTGACCTTACGGCCTGTAGTTGCTGGGACAGGGGCCATGGGTCCTCCCCCTCCAGGAAGCTCTCCTCCTGAGAGGTTGAGACCCCGGGCTCATACTCGCAGATCTTCTGGGATATCTGAGAAGAGAAGGGCCTTCCATCTGTTACTGCACCTCAACTTCTTCAGCCACTTTGGCTCCGTCCCCCAATTCCTGCCTACACTGGAGGCCAGAGGACTCTTTCCAAAGGGGAACCCTGAGTGTGGCTCTCCTGTTAAGACCCAGCCAATGGCTCCCAGCCAGGGTTAGGGTACATACGAGCCTGCCAGCACCTGCAGCCTCATCTGATGTCCTTCTCCCCTGCTCACGCCCTCTGTTCACACTGGCCTCCTTACCAGCCTTCAGCCACACCAGGCTGGTCCTGCTTTAAAGCCTGTGCCCAGATCTGCTCTCCTGCTCTCAGCCCAGGGGAGCCTTCCCACTTCCCGCCTCAGCCCTGTGACTTGTCACTTGGCCCGTCACTTCTCCCATACTGAAAGTTGTTTGGTCTGCGCTTCCTATTCCATGTGTGCAGTGGTCTTGTCTGCTTAGTGCTCCTGGCTCGTCGTAGGCACTCAGTTGATAGTCTTCCAACAAATGATTGATCTAATCTGCTGACCCCCAGCCTATCTCCTATTCTCTTTATTCTGTTCAGTCTGGCCTCACAGACTTTCTCTCAGTCCTTCAACTTGCCAAGCAGACTCCTGCTACAGGGCCTTTGTATGTGCTAATGTTCCTCCCTGAAATCTCTCCCCTCTCCTTTTTCCTGTTGACAACTTCTTCAGCTCTTGGCCAAGCTCACTTCCCTTACTTCCCTGGTGTAAAGCATCACTCCATTGTTGACCCCCATGGCCCTCAGTCACAGCACCCATTCCTCTCCTGTGGAACATTCATCTACATGACTTGATAAATGTCTCTCATCCTACTAGGTATAAATTCTACCAAGGCCAGGCCTATCTGTCTTCTATATCCTCAGGGCATAGCACAGCCCTGGCCTGCCACAGACACCAAATACTGGAAGAAAGAAAAGAGGTGGGAGGGAGGGGAGGAAGAAGACAGAAAATATCAGAGTGGGCTTGGCTAGGAGGGAGAAGCCATGAGGAATTACTTCCCAGGCCCCAGAGAGGGCATAGAGGCCCGGGGCACCTGTTGTGGAAAAGCCAGCCTATCCTCCATGTCTGCCTGTCCGAACCAAACCCAGAGCCCATGGGCGCATAGTGAACTCTTCCATAGGAAGGAACCATTGTGGCCTGGACCCTTTCTTCTTGATCCCTGCTGGGGCCTCTGGACCTTAAGTCCCCCTCCTCCATGTGTCCTGTGTGGTCCATGCTTGTCCTAATCCCTTGAGATCACCTCTCACCCATTCTTAAGTCTGAACTTGTGGTGGGTCCCTGCTCTCCCACAGACTGAACTCCTGGAGCGCAGGGACTGGGCCTCCACCTTAAATCCCCGGGCCCAGCTCAGGGCCAACTTTGCTGAATTTCTGCCACTCCCCAGACACTCCATGGGTGCCCTGCGGTCCTCTCAGATACTCCTTAGGTGGCCTGTGAAGAGAGACTAGCCTTCCCAACTTTGCTGTGCAGAGGACAGGACACAGGACAAGAGGGTGGCAGTGCTAGGGTTTGATCCCAAGTCTGCCCTGCTCCAAGGCCTGTGCTCTTCTCACAGCAACTTACATACTGTTGTGGGTGGAGCTGTGTCCTCCATAACATTAGTTAAAGTCCTAACTCTGGTACCTGTGCATGTGACGTTATTTAGAAACAGAGTCTTTGCAGATGTAATCAAGTTAAGATGAAGTCTTTTGCGTGAACCTTAAATCCAGTGACTGCTTGCACTTTTAAGGCCTAGCAAATCTAGACACAGACACAGGGACAATGTTACGTGACAACAGAGGCAGGGATTAGAGTGATGCTGCCACAAGCCAAGTGATGCCAAGATTGCCAGCACCCACCACAAGCTGGGAACAACGCAAAGGAATAATTCTCCCTCTAGGTCCCAGGGAGGAACCCTGCCCACACCTTCAGAAATGCATGAGAATAAATGTGTAAAGCCACCCCATTTGTGGTGACATGCTAGCAGCCCTTGCACACTAATTCGTCCAGGTTGGCTGGCTGACTGGCTGTGTGGATGAAGGGATTCAGCACAGGCGGGGGATGGTCGGCTCTCCCAGCCCTACCTGGTGAGCAGCGTGTGGGGAGAGGTCCATCGCCATGACTGCAGTTCCTGGCGTGGGCTGAGCACACCTAGGCCTGACTCCCCTGCCCTCCGGTGGTGCTGGCCCAGGGCAGACGCCTGTGGTAGGTTAGTGGCTCTCTCATGCCTCAGCCTTCCCGCCTGGGCCTGGCCTCCACCAGCCGGCTCCCTGCATGCTCAGTACCAGCCTCCATTCTGGAACCAGAAATAGCCTCGAGGTGACATGATCAAGCCCAATCTTCCAGTTCTGGCTGAAAGGACAGAGCCTCCCTTGGCAGTTCCCACCCTCCTGGCCCCCCTCTTCCCTGGCAAATCCCCCTCTGTGTGTCAGAGAACATTCTGATGTGAAGTCACAAGACCTGGTCAGGCAAGAAAGCCAGATGGCTCTGTTACCATGGAGACTCCTGCCCAAGCACCCAATACCTGTGATCATCACCTGCCTTTTAATTCAGCTTAATCCAGATCTGCCCAGAGACCCAGGGGAAACAAAGGGAAGGCAGCTGTCTTCTGGAGTCAGATCAGCTCTCCCTGACGGGCCAGTGAGCTTCTCCGGGACTTGTGCCCAGAGACCTGCAGGGGCCCCGGGGCTCCCAGCAGAAGGTAAGGGGAGTCCCAAGGATCAGTTCTGCTGCCCTGGGCTGTTGGACCTCTCCTTACCTGGGTGCCTCAGTTTCCTCAGGGCTGGGTCCTCCTTCTTGCCCCTCAGTGTCACCCTCCTGTGGTTCTTCCCCCGTCTCTCGTGAGCCCGACATGAAACAGTCCCAGGAGGACTGGTCACACTGTAGGCCGCCTTTCTCCCACGAGCCTCCTCCCCAGCTTCCTTCCCAGGTCTGCGGCTCCCACTCGGAGGGAACAGACCAGAATTTGTTGTCCCTTGCCGAGTACCGGTATCACCTGCCATACTGGGCAAATGCCACCTGCAGCTCACTGCAGACTTCAAGTCAGGAAGTGCTCTGCTGCTATGCCAACTTGCAGATTGGAAAGCTGAGTCTTAGGGCTAGGACAGCCTGCGGAAGAGGGCTGAGCGTTAGTCCTCATTCTCAGGCCTCAAGATTATTACCGCTTTGTAAAGAGAAGCAGGTGGAGGGTTAAAGAGGTTAAGAATTTACTGAGTAATAAACAGTCGGGAGTAAAATGGTAGAGCTGCAATTTAAATTTAGGCAGTTAGCCCCTGAAGCTGAAGTACTTAATTACTTTGCCATTGAAAACATGATTCTAGAGCTTGAACAGGGAGCTCAGAGCATCGTCCCAACATGTCCAGGTTGCGGGTTTGATCCCCAGTCAGGGCACATACAAGAATCAATCAGTGAATGTGCAAATAAGTGGAATAATATTGATTTCTAAAATCAATAAATAAATTTTTAAAATAATTTTAGGTAACACATAAGTGAACAGTGTTAACAACAAATACATTTAATCTAAATATTAGAAAAAATATAATTACCACATCAAATCCATGATTTTATAGATATTTGTGCTTAGAAGAAGAGTAAAGTAGATTTTTTATCAATAAAAGATGAGTCTATTTAAATACCTATCATGAGGTAGAACTGGATATGGGAAGAACAAGCAGGACACGGTTTGGACCCCGGTTCCAGCAGGCCTCTATGTGTGTGTATCTGTGGACGCAGGTGATGACACTGAATTTTATGTAAAGAGAATCATGCATCACAACTTCTTTCTTTATTCCATATGTCCTAGACTTTGTCCTTCTCCCACGTAAAGAAACTAAGCCAGCCTGACCAGGTGGTGGTGCAGCGGGTTTGAGCAAGGCTCACCAGCTTGAACCCAAGGTTGCTGGCTCGAGCAAGGGGTCACTCGGTCTGCTGAAGGCCCGCGGTCAAGGCATATATGAGAGAGCAATCAGTGAACAATTAAGGAACCGCAACAAAGAATTGATGTTTCTCATCTCTCTCCCTTCCTGTCTGTCCCTATCTGTCCCTCTCTCTGATTCTCTCTGTCTCTGCCACACAAAAAAAGAAAGAAAAAATTAAAAAGAAACTAAGCCAGCCCTTCAGGCCCTTCTGTGGGGTGGATGGTCTTCTTTACCCACAAGAAGTTTCAGGTGACTTTTAGAGAGCCACCTCTCCATGGCGGCTGTGCAAGCCCAGGGTTTGGGGTTTCACAGCAAGCCCTCCGCTATCCCAGCCAGCACGGAGCCCAGGAGGAAAGGCACCTAATTCACCTGTCAGCTGGAGCTTGTTCAAACTAGGGCTCAAGCATTTGGCTAGGCAGAACCCCTACCACTGCGTGTCTGGCCCGTGGGGTCTGCTGCCAGGTCAAGAGGCATTGATCTTTTTTTTTTAAGAGGGGAGACAGACAATAACCCACTTGTGCCCTGATCAAGATCTATCCAGCAACCCCTGTCTAAGGCAGACGTTCAAACCAATTGAGCCACTGGCTGCAAGAAGGGAAAATAAAGAAAGAAGGGGGAGGGGAAGAGAAGCAGATGGTTGCTTCTCAGGTGTGCCCTGGGAATCGAACCCAGGATGTCCACACACTGGGCTGACGCTCTATCCACTGAGCCGGCCAGGGCCAGCATTGGCCTTCTCTGGCTTCACTGAAACCTCACCGAATCCTCACAATCATGGGTCAGTGGGTATGATCGGGCCCAGAGATGGGGGCTGACTTGTCCGCAGTCATAGAATGTGGAGCCAGGACTCAGCACCAGGACCTTTTAAACAAAGCCACACGTGTAACCCTCACAATAGCCGGGGCAAGCAAGTGGATCTTCGTTCTGGAGATGCAGCACTTGAGGTCAGCGTGGCTAAGAGTTTTGTCCCAGGTCCCTGCCCCTCAAGCCTGTGCTTTAGTCCTTGCTGTGCAGGAGGAGCGTCTCATCCAGACAGACCACCGCCCAGATAGAGAGAGGCCCCAGGCCTCCCTGTGCCTCACACTTCATGTGGTGACAGGAACCATCTGCCTGTCCTGGCAGGAGCCAGAGAGGACAGTGCAGGCCAGAGCTGTGCCATTCAGACTGTCCCAGACTTCCAGGGACACGTGCTCGCTGCACTGCTGAGTACAGATGGAGTTTAGAGAAAGCAGAGGTTCTCGAAGGCTGGAGTGGTCAAGGAAGGCTGCCTAGAGGAGGCAGGAGAGCCCAGACTGCAGCCAACTTGACTCTGCACCTTCAGGGAATGTATATGAAGGTCAAATCCCCTTGAAAAGGCAGCCAAGGGAGGAGCAGGGACATCACCCCGGGTGCAGAGGCCTGAGTGGGGACCTCACGCTCAGTGAGAAGTCAGACGAGAACTTGGGACTCAGTGGCAGGGCAGATGGCCTCTCAACTGCCAGCTGGTTTTCTTTGTTGGAAAAAGCCCTCACTACATTTATGCCTCTGGTGGGCAAAATGGCCCTCTCTGTTTTTGAGCGATACATTTATCACCAGGAAGCAAATCTCACGGGGAGAAATGGCACCCCACTCAGAGTCCATCCAGAGCCTCCCTGACTCTTCTGCATGGAAAACCTCCATAATGCTCCTATTCTAAACCATGTCTGCAGTTTTTCAAGTATATAAAAACTACCTGGCACCTTTCATATCATTTTTTGCTTCCTGAAAGGACTGAGGATGTGTTTAATTTTCCCTTCCTGCCTGGCCCCCGGATGAGCCACTCACCCACCCACCCCTCTGCCAGCTCAGGTTAGTGTGCAGCGTCAGTAGGACAAGCTTCCCAGTGCCATCTGCTTTCAACGCCGGCAAATCAAAGACGCACTTTTACAGACACCAGCCACAGCAATGCATGGTATCGCTCAAAGGTTTTACAGCTCTTACCCGAGTCCCCCACTCCCTCTTACTGATCAGAGGATGCCACTTGGATCCCTCAGGCAGGGCCTCTAAGTCACCTCCAAGCTGTTCCTTCTCAGAGAGCCTCTTGTGACCCAGTCCTCCAGCCACTCTCATTCTGACCTTTAAACCTCTGATCCTGGACAATTGTAGCCTCTTTCAGCTGATCCTGACCTTCAGACAGCCCCCTGCCAACCCGATCTGCCACCTGCCTGACTCTCTAAATTCTGATTTTTATCCTGTCACTTCCTTACTGAAAAATCTTAGGTGGCTTGCTTAGGAACCCAAACACAGGCTCCTTGGTGGGGCACTGTAGGCCCTTCACAACCCGTGTGCCTCTCCCCTTGGGCACCCTGGCCTGGCTGGGCCCTCAAAGTTCCCCTCTGTGCCTCTCCCACACGGCAGTCCTGCCCCCACCCCAGCAGCCTCCTCCAGGAGACCGCCTAGGTGGCCACCGTCTGGGTTAGTCTGCCAGGGCTGCTGCCCACGCCACAGTCGGGGCTTCCGTGCTCACGTGCATTTCCTCTCAGTCCGAGAGCTGGAAGTCGGAGGTGTCAGCAGGGCTGGCTTCTTCTGAGGCTCTCTCCTTGTCTTATAGACCAGTGGTCCCCAACCCCCGGGCCGCAGACCGGTACCGGTTCGTGGGCCATTTGGTACCGGTCTGCAGAGAAAGAATAAATACCTTACATTACTTCCGTTTTATTTATATTTAAGTCTGAACAATGTTTTATTTTTTTTAAATGACCAGATTCCTTCTGTTACATCCGTCTAAGACTCACTCTTGATGCTTGTATTGATCACGTGATACATTTATCCGTCCCACCCTAAAGGCTGGTCCGTGAAAATATTTTCTGACATTAAACTGGTCCGTGGCCCAAAAAAGGTTGGGGACCACTGTTATAGATGGCTATCATCTCCCTTTGTCCTCACATGATTTTCTCTATGTGTGTGTCTGTTATAAAGACACCAGTTATATTAGATTAGTGTCCATCCTAATAATCTCATTTTACCTTAGTTACTGCTTTAAAAGCCTCATCTCCAAGGAGGAGTACATTCTGAGGTAGCAAGGGTTAGCGCTCCAACATTTGAATTTGGGGGATACAATTCAGCTCAGAGCAGGTGCTCAGACCTCTTCTGCCCCCTTCACAGACTGTGCTACAGAGAGGACAGCTGTGATTTTGTGGGGGTGGGAAAAGGCTGCCTGCTTATTGGGTGCCCAGTGCTACTTTTGGTGCTGCCCCTGTTCCCCTCATGGAAGGTTTGCCTCCAGCCCTCTGGGTGCATCGAGGCATAGGGCTTTGGGGCAGGCAGACTTTCCTTGCCGCTTACCAGTCGTGCAACTCTGAGGAAGATACTCGGACTCTCTAAGCCTCAGATTCCTCAGCTATAAAATGGGATAATAACTGCATAAGCTTGTAGTGAGAATTAATCTACAGAACAGCCAGGAAGGGTAAGAACAGTTCCTGGAATACAGTAACCTGCCCCCAAGTGATGGTGATCATTATTGTTACCTCTCTTGTGAGTCCCCAAGTTCCTCACCCACGACCCCCTTGTACCCCAAATGTTTCAGTTCATAAGATATAGACAAGGACACAAAGACTGACTTAACTGACAAATTATCATTGCCCTGGGGATACAGGACAGAAAACCCTAACATTTTATAAAAATTTTACATATTATATTTTACCTCTTGTACTTATTTTTGGGTGTTCTATTTAAAAATACCAGTCATAAAGCCAATCAGCTATTACAGAGCTATTCTGTTACTTTAACACAAACTTTACATAAAATGTACTTCCTGTTACTTTTAAATGAGAAGAAAAATATATACTCTACAGCCCTCAGAACACCTTTAACAAGAGGAACAGGCACTTTCCTAGTTGTCCACAAGGGGGAAGACTGATTCCATTTCTTTTGGGAGGTACCCTTTGGGTCATTATTAAAGATCATTCAAAACTGATGTTTTTGTGTGACTATTTCCTTCGAAAGAAAGAAAGAAAGAAAGAAAGAAAGAAAGAAAGAAAGAAAGAAAGAAAGAAAGAAAGAAAGAAAAGAAGGAAATTTCCCTGTTCACAGAAGATGCCATTTTGTTAAACAACTTACAGATGGTCGTTGGTTTAGAAACATTTCAGAATCACTAACGCACACACTCCCCCTGCAGTCAGACACCGAGGATTCTAACAAATGCCACATCCGGACTCTCAGAACAGTGTGGTTTTTCCACTAGAAAGTCAAGCTAATTATTTAAATTCACAGGAAAGAAAAAAAAAAAGAAACATCTTTTCTCAACATCAAACAGAAAACATTCTCCCTTTGAACTTGTAAATCCCTCAAACATACTCAAGAATTTTAACAAGCATCTCAGAAACTATTCTGTTACTCTTTGAAGCCTTTAAAGAATTTTCTTAAAATAATCACACAGTATTTGGGGAGGGGGAGAGGGGCTTTTAAATGACAATGGAGGTGGAAGGGCCCCATGAGTCCCTGGTACCTTCTTCCAAAAAGGAAGAAGAGAGAGTCACTAGGCAGATGGAGGGGTGCGGGGAGCTTCCCTGAGTAAGGCACGGCATCCGTTTCCCACCTGTTTCCCATCTGGGGTTAGAAGTGGGGCACAAGTTATGAACTACGGGGAGCCTCCAAGACGATGATGGGAACAGAGAGTTGCAGAGAACAGGGCTCCCTCCTAGCTCCATTCTGCCCCCAACACCTCAGTCCTGTGGGGTGGGGACACTCCAGGAGGATGAAGCCCGGGTGGTGGGATGCCAGAGGTAGGAAGTAGGTTGATGCTCAGTGCTCTTAGGCTTCAGTTAAGGACTGGAGCTCCAGCCAAGGTCAGAAAAACAAACAATCTAGAAGATGCCAGTTATTTTACTCCCAGAAGTTCCTCCTAAGTAAATAATTGAAGATATTTACAGAGATGTGGCTGTAAGATCTCTATCACAGTGTTGTTTATATCAAGGAAAAGTAAATAAAAACTCTTTTTAAAAAGGAAAACCCCTAAATATCCAATAATGGGGAGCTGGTCAAATAATGCTGTAACCACAGAGGTAAATATTATGAAGCTATAATTACAACATAAAAATGTGTTTATGGCTATGGAAGAAGAGTCAATATATTAAGTGAAAGATAGCTGGTTATAAAACAGTCTATACAGGCCTCATTGTGATAGACTCACAGACATTCTCAGTTTTCTTTTTGCTATTTAAAAAATTTCAAACTACTAAAAACAATATATGAAATACATGCTAGCTATAGAAAAGTTACATTAAAAAAAAAACTACAGAACCCTTAGCCAGGTAGCTTGCTTGGTTAAAGCATCATCCTGATACACCAAGGTTGCAGAATCAATCCCCAGTCAGGGCACATACAAGAATCAACCAACAAATGCATAAATAAGTGGAACAACAAATTAGTGTTTCTCTCTCTTTCTCTCCCTCCCTTCTTCTCACTCTCAAAAAAAGAAAAAAGGATCATGCTGATATACACTTCATATCCACTAAGATAGCTAAAATAAAATAAAGACAATTTTTTTCTTTTTTTTATTAAATTTAATGCAATGACATTGATAAATCAGGGTACATATGTTGAGAGAAAACATCTCCAGACTATTTTGACATTTGATTATGCTGTATACCCCTCACCCAAAGTCAAATTGTCTTCCGTCACCTTCTATCTGGTTTTCTTTGTGCCCCTCCCCTCCCACCCCCCCTCTCCTTCCTGCCCCATCCCTCCCTTACCATCACATTCTTGTCCATGTCTCTGAGTCTCATTTTTATGTCCCATCTATGTATAGATTCATATAGTTCTTAGTTTTTTTGATTTACTTATTACACTCCTTATAATGTTATCAAGGTCCATCCATGTTATTGTAAATGATCCGATGTCATCATTTCTTATGGCTGAGTAGTATTCCATAGTATATATGTACTAAAGCTTTTTAATCCACTTGTCCTCTGACGGACACTTGGGCTGTTTCCAGATCTTCGCTATTGTGAACAATGCTGCCACAAACATGGGAGTGCATTTCTCCTTTTGGAGCAGGTCTATGGTGTTCTTGGGGTATATTCCTAAAAGTGGGATAGCTGGGTCAAAAGGCAGTTCTTAAAAAAAGACAGAACACAAAATTCCTTTCAAAATCCCAGCACAAGATTTTGTAAATATAGGCAAGATTATTCTAAAATATAAAAGGAAAGACAAAAGACTTAGGATAGCTAAAATGATTTTTTAAAAGAATAAAATAGGAAGAATCATTCTACCTGATTTCAAGACTTATTACATGCCCACAGCAATTAAGATTGTGTGGTGTTGGTTGAGACACACAAGGGCCAATGAGACAGAAGAGAGAACCCTAAAGTAAATCTACACAAATATGTTCAACTGATTTTTGACAAAAGTGCAAACAGAAATTAAAAGAGGAAAGATAGGCTTTTCAACAAATGGTGCTGGAACAATTGGACATATGTGGGTAAAAAAAAAAAAGAGTGAACCTTGACTTAAGCCTCACACCTTATGTGAAAACTCATTCTATCACAAACTTAAATGTAAAGTGTAAAAATATAAAACAGGAGGAAATCTTCAGGGTCAGGAAAGAGTACCTAGACACAACTTCAAGAGCACAATTCCTAGCCTGACCAGACGGTGGCGCAGTGGACAGAGCGTCGGACTAGGAGGCAGAGGACCCTGGTTCTAAACCACGAAGTCGCTGGCTTGAGCGCAGGCTCATCCGGCTTGAGTGCAGGCTCACAAGCTTGAGCGTAGGATCAATGGCTTGAGTGTGGGATCATAGACATGACCCCATGCTCACTGGCTTGAGCCCAAACGTCACTGGCTTGAAGCCCAAGGTCACTGGTTTGAGCAAGGAGTCACTTAACTCTGCTGTAGCCCCACGATCAAGGCACATATGAGAAAACAATCAATAAACAATGAAGGTGATGCAACAAAGAATTGATGCTTCTCATCTCCCTTCCTGTTTGTCCCTCTCTCTGTCTCTCTCTCTGTCACTGTCAAAAAACAAAAACAAACAAACAAACAAATAAAACAGTGCACATTTCCTAAAAGGAAACCTTGATAAATTGGAATTCATTAAAAAGAAAAGCTTTTGCTCTGAAAAAGACCCTGCTAAGAGGGTGGTAAGAAACATAAGCTACAGAGTGAGAGAAAGGAGGTACAGATCACCTGTCAGCAAGGGACTGGTATCTAGACTATGTAAATAGCCTGTAAAGCCAAACAGTCCAATTCGAAAATGGACAAAACCAAAAAAAGACATTTCACTGAACACGATACATAGGTGACCAATAAAGCACATGAAAATATGTTCAACATCATTAGCCTTTAGGAAAATGTGAATTAAAATCACAATGAGATATCACTATACACTATCAGAATGGCAAAAATAAAGAAGAGTGATAACATCATATGCTGGGGAGATAGAGACGATCACACATGCGTTTGCTGGTGCGAATGGAAAATAAGAAAGCCTTTCAGAAAAAACTTCTTAAAAAGCTAAATACGCCACAACCACAGAGGCCAGCAATTGTATCCCTAGGCATTTATCCTGGAGAAATGAGGACACGGTTCACACCAAAGTCCGTACATGAATGTATATAGCAGCTTTATTCAGAATAGCTCCAAACTGGAAACAACCCAAACATCCGTCTGTGGGTGCAAGGTTCAACAGACAGGGTGCATCCATACCATGGACAAACTAGCCAAGAGAAAAGAGGGAGGAACTATTGATACACACAACACCCTAGAGGTCTCTCCAGAGAATAAGGTCGAGTAGAAAAAGCCAATCACAGAGGGTGACATTCTGTGTGATTCCATCTATGTAACATTCTTGAAATGATATTATTATGGAAATGGAGACGAGTTTAGTGGTTACAAATGGTCAGAGGGGTGGAGGCAAGAGGGAGGTGGTGTGACTTTGGAGGCAACATGAGGGATCCTTATGGTGATGAACTGTATTTTTGAGTATCAAGGTCAACATCCTACTTGTGATACTGTACTACAGTTTTGTAAAATGTCACCATTGGAGGAAGATGGGTAATAGTATGTGGGATCTGTCTGTATTATTTCTTACAACTGCATGTGAATCTACAATAATCTAAAAAAATTCCATTAGAATAAAAAGCACAGAGATGAAACTCCCCAGAAAACGGCAGGCATGGGCCTGTGTACTGTGCTGCTCTGAGCTTCATCAGAGGCCTCACATCCTGCAGAGGACTCAGATGGGACATGTGTGTGCCAGGGAGAGCCTCAGCATTGAGATGGCATTTGGGTGGCAGAGTCAGGGCCATGGGGGTTCTCCCATGGCCTGACAGTCCCCTATGAGTCCCTGAGGGCAACTCCCACACCTGCCCTGCTGGCAGCCCTCAGTGGAAGGGGAGCAGAGGAGACAGATGACCGAGGCTCACTCAGCCCTGAGCCACTGGGCAGAGCCGGCCAGGCGCCGCCATCCCAGCAGCAGGCCTCAGGGCAGTGCACACCTGGACCAGCTCTGCTCATAGGCAGAATGAAATAGTGACACTCTCTGCCCAGGTGAGATCTGGGAGCCAGTTAGTGTCCATCAGCAATCAGTAAATGAGTAGGTGTGGCTTGTTCAGAGCCATCGCTCTCTGAGCTAATGGCACGTTTAATAAGAGCAGCTTTCTCCAATTAAAAAACCATAGACATGTTTTTTGCAACCCTGAGAGGCCAGCCTAGTAACCAAAAGGTAAACATAAGATGATTTATTACTTTACAAGGTCCAAGAAATGCTATTTTGATCTGTTAACTGCTTCTAATGAGGACACAGCCATCAGAGACGTAAACAAGACGTCAGAGTGAACGTATGGAAGAGCTACTGTTTGCACCAGACCACCAGCCATGCGCTGTTCCCTGTAGCATGTGAATGGTACAGGGGGAAATCATAATGACTTACAGAGGCAAAGGAGGAACATAGCCCAGGGGGTGTCTTCAGGACGAAGAGGCAGGCTGTTTGAGTGATGCAGGCCAGGAATCCCAGCAGGCTCTCTCTCTCTGCTCCTACAACTCACCCAGTTGTTTCCTACCCCAGGACCTTTGCACTTGTGTCCCCACTGCTCCAGTGCTCTGCCTTTGGATCTGGACAGATTCCTAGGTCTCAGTACCCCTCAGCCACTTCCTCAAAAGGGCTGCTCCTGGCAACTCTGCAAGTTGCTCTTCCGACCCTGCCTCCACTCTCAGCCCCTGCAACATCTCCTCCTCAGCACTTGTCCTCAGAAGTGTCTTCTTTGCTGGTTTATTATCCCCACCGAAGGGAAGGTCCATAAGGAGAGGAAGCTTGTCTGTTTTGTTCCCCTAGTCGTCCACATTGTCCATCGTGGAAAGCTTCAGTAAGTATCTGTTTAAAGAAGCAGTGAACGAAGCTGTCTCTCTTCCTGCAGCAGCTTTCATTCTGCTAGGAAGGCTGTGTTCACAATAAAGATCCCTCTCAGGGAATTTACTGCCCATGAGAGACTCAAAAGGGCAAACAGCACCTACCTTCTGGGAAACCCTTTTGGGAGGAGCTTTTGAGATAAGTCTGACAAGTCACTTCAGCAGGCTGAGGCTGTGGCTTGGGGCCCCAGGACCGTGTTTCATACGTGTCTAAGTCTGTGCTGTTGGCTCCCATCTCTGCCCACGAAGCTGGGCTCAGCCACTGTATTCCCGTCCAGTGCTGTCTGTCTGTGTGACAACAGCAGCATTTTCTAAAAACAGTTGGATAATTCTAACGTCTCCTTCAATTTCCAGTGTGGTCTGTTGAAATCATTTCTCAGTGAAAAGGACAGAGCCCTGGTCATAAGTCAAAAGACTCAGTTCTAGCCTGGTTGTGCCAATGACTCACATTGTGACCTTGGATAAGGCCTGTGCTGTCTCTGGGCCCTGATCTCTGTAAAGGATACATGGCCTCTCAGTTCCCATATTAGCCAGGCATTCTTCAAGTGGTCCAGGCTTCTATGGGTGGGGAAAGATCTCCTTCCCCACAGAGAGAGATCACTGTGGTAACTGCTATGGACTAAATATGTGTGTCCCCCAAATTCATATGTTAAAACCTAATATCCCATGTGATGGCATTTGGAAGTGGGGTCTTTGGGAAGTGATTAGGTTATTCTGGAGAAGTCCCATAAAAGAGACCCCAGGGAGTTGCTGCCCCTTCCACCATGTGAGGTTACAGCACAGCAGGCCCTCAGCAAACACCAATCTGCCAGTACTTTGATCTTGGACTTCTCAACCTCCAGAATAGTGAGAAAATATAATAAATGTCTGTTTGTTAAGCCACTCAGTGTGTGGTATCTTGTTAGAGCAGCTCGAATGGACTAGGACAGTCAGGCTCCTGGGCGCAGAGCCCACCTCAGAAACCTCACACTAAACTCTGCCCAGGAGGAGCGCCCTGAGGCAAAGGCTCACCGAGCCAAGAGGGGCAGCTGCAGGGGTGTGAGGCTAGAACGACACAGATGGCCACCGACACAAGAACTATGAGGCTTCCAACAAGCCACTTCAGCGTCCTGGCTCGGTTTCCTCGTCTGCAACTAAAGATAAGAACAGTAGAAACTGATGGGATTAAGCAAAATAATGGTACAGGAGAACACAGTGTCTGGCACAGGGTACATCCTCAGTGAATGGCAGCTCTTAGTGAGATGATGATGATGGAGGAGGAGGAGGAGTTGAAGAATGTGCATTCACATTGAAAAAAACCAGGAAAGGAATGATTTCTGGTTGGTGTTGCTAGATGCGCATGTGCATGCACGGGGACTGGGCTTGAGTCTCTTTGGAAAATGAGGGTATTTGTTTACCCTTGAAGCATGGAGATGGGTTCCATGCCTTCCCAAGGAAGCGTTTTAATGCCAGATATTTCGAGTTCAGCAGCACGGAGACGTTAGAGACATGATCTCGATGTCTGTTTCCCAGCTAATTTAGGCTCTTATAAGTAAGGTGGTAATGACCATTCAGGGAATGGTAAATAAATTCCAGAAGCCACACTGAGTGAGCCGTTAAAGATGGCACCTGTGAAGACCTTGCAGCAATGTGAAGCCAGGTTTAGGAAATAAGGGGAAATACAAGATGCAAAATTGTGTTCTGATTACAGCTGTTTAGAAAAATGTCTGTGATAGGCTCTGGAAGGGAAGATTAAAAACGCTTGATTTGCTTGAGTGACAGAATTAGGAGTGATTAAAGCAACATTGCTATTATACACATCATACTGTGGTTTGTGCTATTTTCAAGTAAAAAAAAGAAGGAGGATTGCAAGGGTGTGTGTCCCTCAGAGGTCCCCACTTCTCATTCTCTCTCTCTCTCTCTCTCTCTCTCTCTTCCATAATTTCTCTCTTTTTCTTTGTTGCTACTATTCAAAATGGATCCTGCCTAGATAGGACACAGTGAAGAGGGATTTTGCAAATTTACAGCAGCTGAAAGAATAGCAAATTGTTAGCCAATGGGGGGGGGGGGAAACATTGCTGGGTGTTGTCATCAGTACGATGAGGAGTTTAAAGAGACAGAAAGGCAAAGGCAAATTTGGGGGGAGCCAGACCATGAAAATGCATCTTTGTGAGGAGCCTTGTGAATCAGGAAACCCTGAGCCCTCAGGAGGAGGCCACAGGGCCCGGCTACTGCATCAGCCAGAGGACACCTTGCCTGCAGGCCTCTCAGAAGAGGAGATATTGGGCAGGGAGCCAAGTGGTCACTCAGGCACATCAAGCCCCTGTGCTCTGGCTCCGTCTGGGGATGACCCTACTTATGTGCAGCCATGCTGGAGAGATGCATTACCTGTAACAAGCACATATGTCTGAAACCCCAGCAGCAATGGTTCTGTCATACTCCTGGAAAGCAGAGGTCGTAGAGAATGCCCTGGAACGCCAGCGTCGTCCTCCTGTCCCTGGGATCCAGCCAGCTGTACCTTGCTCAGCTGTGATGGGGCTCAGGCTCTCCCCTCCTTTGGCCTCTTCAGACAGAGTTCATAAATGCTAATCCACCTCCAGGAGATTGTCTCTGATGCAACAAGAGACCTGCTGGAGGCCCCGGGGGTCCAAGATCACATGTCCTTGGAAATAATGGAGTGTGATTCAAGCACACCACACCCCTGGCATGAATGTGGGGGACACACATCTTCAGTCCATAGGCATGGACTGAAGCCTCTGTGGCCCCCACTCCCACTGGGCCTGGGACAGTGCTCACACTGCCCAGGAGGCACCCGCTGCTGCTCACAGCATGAGCGGCTTGGGGGCAGGTAGCACCGAACTTCGGGTGGGGGGGCCAACACAGACCCAGACAGCCTGACACAGTGTGGTCTCCAAGTAGAGGGAACGTGAATGAAAACTGTTGGAGATGCAGAAGAGAGAAGAGAGATTCTGGTTCTGCTCAGTTTGCAGGTTTGCACACAGATTCAGAAGGAGAGCATTGATTCTAAACCTCTGTGCTGCCCTGGGCCTTCCGAAATTGTTGACAACGAAGGCAAACCTCAGCCTACTTTCACTACAGTGTGGAGTCCAGAGCCCCACGGGCTGAACTCTGCTCAGGGCTGCTGTGGAACTGGCCCGGCCTGGAGAAGCCCTGCATTCCTGGGCTGAATGCCTGCTCTGCCAGTCATTTCTGTTTTCAGCAACACGTTGTCACCAGAGCACATCTTACAATAATCCAAGAGGAATCCCCGGGCATCACAGCCCCATCTTGCTTGAGCCGCGTCCAGGTTAATCATCCCCGAGCCTTGGCAGCATCCCAGGCCGTGAGCGAGGCTGTCGGCAGCCTGCAGTAGACACATGTCTTCTCTGCTGTCCTCTCTTCCTTTCCCTGACCCACACCCCCTTGGAGTTCCCTTCCACCTGCAGGAACCCTCCTGGTCTCCTTTCATCCCTCCTGGCTCTTAGGCTCAGTGCTGGAGAGCAGAGGCCTGCTCTCATTGTTCAGGGCTGAGACCATCCAGCTCAGTGTGTTTCAACTGCCACTGATTACAGACTCTATGGTCTTCATACATCAGGGTGGCTAACTTTCACGGACTGGCATGAAATTTCTGACGGTTCAGAACTGGTTTGTGGATCGGCTGGTGGTTTCAACCAGCTTCAGGTGCGAATCCTTTCCTCCAGCAGTCTAAGGGGGGTCCCCAGATCTAATCAGACAGGAAGGAAACAACACTGGTAAAAATGGGGATGAGAACCCCAAGCCCTCTAGTCAGGTCCCCTCTGCTACCTGCCCCCAAGAACACCCCTTCTTCCGAGCAGCATTTGCAGCCGGGTATGCCCAACAATGTGAGGAAATTGCAGCAGGTCGGCGTCAGAGGCAGGGCCAGACCCTGGCTTCCTGGCCACCAGCCCGAGGATTCCACATCCACGCCTTCCACCACCAGGAGAACCCCAGGAGATCCCTCTAGTCAAGTCTCCTCTGCTAGCTTCCCCCAAGAACACCCCTTCCTCAGAGCAGCATTTGTGCCTGGGCATGCCCAAGGAGCTCAGCTGCTAAAATGAGCAGGGGCTGAAGTGACTTTGGGCTACTTACTGCTTTTCCCACCTCAGCTGACTAAAAGAATGAAATGGATTATATGCAGTTTTCAAACAAATGGATTTGGGGGTTACTATTGATTGAACTGATCCATGAGCCCCTTCAGAACGTAGTTCAAAGGAAGCCTTTCTGGGTGGACTACAGCCAAGCTCTGGCCCCGGTGAGGCAGAGCCCGGTGCTCCTGACCTCCCAGTGAGCTGGAGCAGAAGTTGGTGTACAGTACATCCTCAATCCCGTAAGTTCTGTGACTTCAAGCAAAATGACTTATAATGAAACTAGTTTTACCACAGGCTAATAGTTAAGTTCCTACAGCATCTCATCAATGTGGTAAGGAAACCATATTATCTGAGGACCTGCTGGATGTCTCTCCCCTGTGGGACGGTGGGGGGCAGGGGCAAGCACCCCCTCCTCCCACCACATTCCCCGGCGAGTCCAGGCACTCCCTTGAGGTTCCTCCTGCTCTTAGCCCGCCCACCCCTCTCCGTGCATCAGCACAGCACCCCCTTCCTGCCCCTACTGCTCCTTTGAAGGTGCATCCCCAGGGGCAAGGGGTGCAGCCATCCTCTCTTGGCCCCCCACCTACTCGCCTATCCCTTCCCTTGGGGCTCCACAAGGGGTCTGGAGCCAGGATTCCACTCCCTCCGCTTGCTCCTCCCACTCCCCCCTCCCACATTCCGCGCCCACCCGCTCCACCCCTCCTCCCGCAGGCCAGCTCAGCAGCCCCCAGGACAGCGACAGGCACACGTTTGCTGCCCCCAGTACAAAAGTGGGTTCATTTAGTCATCTTGTTAAGCCTAATTCGGAGGGACTTGAAACATTGAATACAGGAACAAGGTCCATCGGTTACACATCAAAGCTTTATTGTCTAGCTACTCCGACAGAATTCTAAAGGAAAGCGGGCCCTTTGTTCTACTTAGTTTTTATAGTTTTGTAAGTGGGAAGTACAGAAGCAAAAATTGCAATTAGGAGCCCCTTACCACTATTGGTTATAGTCATATGTCCTTTAACATGATAGGACCACGTTCAATTTGCAAGCCATACATCCTTTTGGGGAAAACAAAGTTTACAAGCCAACACAATGCTAGAAAGATGTCTCTTTACATATTAAAGGCATTCCTATATTATCTAGTGTTTATCTGCTATCTCTCTGTCCTGAGTCATACGTGTTAACCACACATATTTACATAGGAGAGGTAGTTTTGAGGTAGTTTCTGTGGGGACAAATGCCCGCAAATGGCTCATTGCTATAAGAAAAGGTTTATTTTGGCTTTTCTCTCCCTGTACCTGGCTAGCCATTCACCCTTTTCCCCACAGGCATAGTGGAATGTCTGGGGATCCATGTTTTCCTCCCTTTTGCATTTACAATACAGTGCCAAGGGCCATCCTGACTATGCCAATCACACAGTACAGAGACTATTCTCACAATTTCTCTGCACATCTTAACCCAAATCAACAAAATGTTTCTCAAGCCTCCCAAAATATTAATATTAACTCTGTAGCTTTTGGTACTTTACAACACCTGCAGGTGAAGTGGCTCAGTGGCTCCTCAATCTTATACATCAATTTGACTGCATTTGACAATGAGACAGTGGGCCCTAAGAAAAGCCCAAAGGGAAAAATAAATCCTAGACTTGTAAAATGAAAATGGAAACTCTTGCCCTTGATAGCTTGGTTGGTTAGAGCATCGTCTGATGTTCAAAGGTTGTGGGTTTGATGCCCAGTCAGGGCACATACAGCTACAGATTGATGTTTCTCTCTCTCTCTCTCTCTCTCTCTCTTTCCCCCTCTCTAAAAATCAATCAATAAATTAAAAAAAAGAGAGAGAGAAAATGTAGGTTTTTAATTTAATTTCTATTTTCAATGCTAGCTATTTTTTAAATTAAATGTTGTATTTTGAGATAATTATAGATTCACATGCAGCTTGTAAGAAATAATAAGAGATCCCATGTGCCCTTCACCCAGTTTCCCGTAATGATAAATAACATCTGGTAAAACTGTGTGTGGTGCTAATATCTGCATTGGGATATTGACATGGACACAATGCACTGGTCATTGTCATGTCCCCAATTTCACTGGTACTTGTGGGTTTAGTTCAGTGCAGTGCTATCATACGTGTGGGTTTATATACACACCAGCACAGTCAAGATACAGAACAGTTCCAAAGACACAGGATCCCTCTTGTGGCCCTACTGCAAGCACACCCACTTCCCTCACACCCCTCACCCTTGGCTGTTACTAACTGCTCTAACTTTTTAGCATTTCTAACTTTCTATCATTTCAAAAACATTATATATATAAATGGATTCGACACTATGTAACCTTTTGGGGTTGTTTTATTTTTCACATGGCATACTTCTCTGGAGAGTCAATCAAGTTGTGAGTGTATCAGTAGTTCGTTCCTTTTTTGCTGAGTAGTAGCCCACAACTGCCCTGAGGAGGTAGGTAGTGAGCTCCCTGATACTTGTGACATCCAAGCAGAAGCTGGATAGCAGCTGCTCAGGAATATACTCTAGGGTCTAGGCTTTCTCAACGAGAGAGATACATACCCAACAGGACAAAAATTGGTTCTTGGGGAACAAAAAATCTTAGCTGTTAGAACGGTTTTGGCCCACCAAAGGGCCATAGTATATACACACATATGTGGTATATATTTGTGGTATCAAAATTTCACAAGAAGCCTGACCAGGTGGTGGCACAGTGGATAGAGCATCGAACTGGGATGCGGAGGACCCAGGTTTGAGATCCCAAGGTCACCAGCTTGAATGCGGGCTCATCTGGTTTGAGCAAAAGCTCACCACTTTGGACCCAAGGTCGCTGGCTCGAGCAAGGGGTTACTCAGTCTGCTAAAGGCCCGCGGTCAAGGCACATGTGAAAATGCAATCAATGAACAACTAAGGTGTCGCAAAAAAAAAAAACACCTGATGATTGATGCTTCTCATCTCTCTCCGTTCCTGTCTGTCTGTTCCTATCTATCCCTCTCTCTTTCTGTCTCTGAAAAAAAAAAAAAAAAAAAAAAAAAAAAATCACAAAAGGAGGCAATTAGGGGAAATGTGTAACTCGGCTGAGAAACACTGCTATTGAGGACACGTATGCTGCAGGAGCTTGGGGTAACCAGTCTCAAAGGCCACTCTTCCTAGTCCAGAGCTTTCAACAGCTCAAATCCCATGTCTGTAGTTTAAAGTTGCACACCATGGCCCTGGCCGGGTAGCTCAGGTGGTTGAGCATCATCCCAACATGCCAAGGTTACAGGTTCTATTCGCAGTCAGAGCACGGACAAGAATCAACCAATGAATGCATAAATAAGTGGAACAACAAATCAATGTTTCTCTCTCTCTAGCTTTCAAATCAATCAATCAATAAAAAAATTGCACACTATGGACTCCTGCTTATTAACCTTTTATACAGATAGAATCAGGACTGCCTCTCTATCATAATAGGAAAGACTCCTTGTTGGACAAGAGCTCTCTCACAGATGCCCAGAACCTCCTGACAAGGAAGCAAAGCCAATCATCCACTATGAGAGAGGCTGTGCAAATCCTCCTGAGGAAGCAGCAGACTCATTCAGGTGAAGGTGTAAAGAAGGATAACCAATGAGATCAGAGAACGGGCCCTTGGAGAATTTTAGGTACACCCCCCCCCACCATGGCGTTACAGGAGATCTTGGGGGGACTCAGGTCAGCTATAAGCTCACCTTCTTCTTGAAACCCACATCACTACCCACCTACTGGTCCATATAAAGGTGCTCATCAGTAACCTACCAACCAAGCCAGTGTGCTGACTGTGGGCATAGTGGAGGGGTTGTGGGGTTGACCAGCTCTCCACAGTTTTCTCAGGGCTCAGCCAGTCCTGCTCTTCCCCTTGAGGAGGATCCTAATGGATATGGTAGAGCTGGGGACTGGGCAAGATTGAGGATCTCTTTTCCTTGTAGGAAGCATTCTGCATCTTGAGAAAAGGAGGAATATTTGGACAAAAATTTTGTCAATAGTAAGAGTGTTTTGTCAAGGTGGAAACATACCGCCAGATGACAAGGGGCCCACGCGACATCCCCCACAAAGCCTTGGAGCAGACTCTTGGAGACTGGGTTTCTGGGAAACTAGCACAGTTAGTACTGTTGGAAATGAAAGAATAAATCTCGACAGGAACCTACTTGTTCCAAGTAAAACCAGGAAATACAAATCAAGAGAACCGGAATTGCACCTTGCAAGGCACAGGAACCTGATGTGGGTTTAGCCCCAGGAAGCCACGCCCTGGTCAGGCTGAGCACTGGGTTTTGTAATCCTGTGCCACAGCTTTAACGAGGCACAACTTCCTAACTATAGCTTCAGGTGGTTCGAAGCGAGAAAAGGCTGTGCTATTCAAGTTGAAGTTTTCTTTCAGGAGGCATTAACACAGAATGAATGGATTAGTAATTTAAGAAATTTGTTTTTTCCTACAAGCACACTTTTATGCCAACACTCCCCTGTCCAGACCTTTCATCCATCCCCTGGGGCTCTGGAGAAAGTCCTGAGAGGTGAAGTCACCTCCAGCCAGTCACAGCCTCCCAACACTCTCCTGGGTGCAGCCCACTCAGAGCTGCAGTGTCTGTAACAGCCCTTGAGGGGATGATGGCTCAGGCCATGCCTGGGGGTGGGGGTTGAAAAGGCCACCAGAGTTAATGGGAGCCATCCCAAGGCCCACCCACCACTTCATTGGGCTCTCAGGAAGAGCTGTGTCATCATGGCTGGAGTGGGGGTCACTGGGCCAAACTTCAGAAACCTGAACACCACCTGGCGCTCTTCACCCCTGCAGCAGTGCCTCTCACATGGCTCACAGAGAGGAGCCCATCAGAAAAGTGCCGCTCTGGGCCGGAAACCCCAGCTTGGAGCAGTATAAACACTGGATCTGAGGCCACGTGGTATCCATTTCACCTCTGCTATTTCTTCCAGATGCGGCTCATCTGCTCAGCCTCCCCATCTCTGCCCCGTTCAGCCCTCACCTCCTCGCATCTGCCCTATAAAAGAGCCTCCTCCGAGTCTCCAGCCCCCTGACTCTTGCCTCTCTAGCCAGGCCCCCAGGATGCCACCTCTTATCTTTCTGAACTCTGGTTCAGTCCTCTTAGTGACTCCCTTTATCTACAAGGTAGAGCTCAGACTCCTTAGCCAGCCCCACACTGTCATCTCTCTAGTCCATCAACCCATACACCCAGGCCTGAGCCCAGAGCACTGAGCAGGTGACATGCAGAGTGTGGCCTACATGTCACCTTTGCACAGATCTTCTTACTGCACTGTATGGGGCCACAGGGAGCCCCTTCTTCCTTCAAGCCACGCTACCTCCCCTAACTAGCCCAAAATGTGGCTACAAGGGCTCTTCCATGCGGCAGTGTGTGACCTTGAGCATCATGTGGCTATTTTGTGTTCCTTTTGCTTCCTCTGTAAAATGGGGATAATAACAGCTTTCAGTCTCCTAAGGTTGGGGTTGAGATCAAATGATCCAATACAGGCAAAGTGTTTAGAAGACTGCCTGGTGGAGGAAGTGCAGAGAAAGTGCTGGCTGTCGCTGGTGTTATACCTCTGTGGTGTTTCTGCAGTCAGGACCCCTGAGCCAAAGTGCAGGGGAAAGTGATGCCCCACCCACTGGGGTTGGCCCTCATTGTGAGCCAGGAATGGTGAGTGGACTTCTAGTCTGCAGGAAAGGAGCTCTGGCTGCCACTCTGGGAAATGACAGAGCCATCTGCCCTCCTGGTCCTTCAGGTCGTGTGCTCCTTTCCCCAGGCCCAGGGCAGGAGCTGGGGGATCTGTGGACGGCAAAGCCCGTTCTGCTTCATCCTCTGCAGCCACCCTGAGAGAGGCCTGGCCATTCCTGCAGTCTGCTCGTTTCAGATCCCCTTCCCCCATTACTGACTCTGTCCATCTCGCCTGAGGCCTGTGAGCTCCTCTGCACATGCGCCTCTGCACTTGGCCACGCCCCAGCTCCAGGTGGACAGAGCCTTCAGGGAAGGGTAAATGATTCCAACTTAAGCTTCAAAACCGGAAACCATTCTCATAAGCCTCGCCTGAGCTCCTGCCCTCGCCTTTGCGGCTGCTTCCTCTGACCCGCTGGAGGGGGGCAGGGGAATGAGCAGCAGGTGTCTGCGTCTCCCTCACCTCCAGCTCCTGCCCTGGTTTCCCACCTCTCCCACCACCAGCGCCCGGGCTCAGAGCGGCTGCCCTGTGGACAGAGGCCCGCAGCAACTTTCCAGCACACAGGCTCAGGTGGGCTACGCAGAGTGCCTCGGCGTTCTCCCCACTCCCCAAATAGGAAGGTCATCCCACACAGGGATTTGTTTCGGAATTTGCAATCAGACTCCATAGCCGTGACAGGGGGACCACACAAATCTCCTTGCCACAAAGCATCAAAACGTCTGCTGTCCCTGGGAGATGGGAGGCTGGAAGCCCAGTGACGGAATATAGGCTGACCCTTATGAGCTAAACTAGAATAAATCTTGACCTATTTGAGCCTTAGTTTCCTCACATGCAAAATGGAAATGACGTCCATTGTTCTGTCTCCCCCATGGGCCTCTATATGTTTATTCATCTCTTCAGTTAATTAAACTGCAGTTAAATGCCAGCGCTGAGCCGGGCTGTTGGGAGAACTTGGTGCCTCCAGGGGCTCATAGTCTAGCTGCTCTGCCAACTATAAAAACTCAGAGTTGTAAGAAAGCTTTATAAAGTGTGAAATGCCAAACCACTGGCATGGTGAACATGGATGGGCCTGCATGAAAAGTAATTATCTGCTGATAGAGGCAAAATGTGCAGGAAGTGAGTGCTTCTCTGACTTCAGTGGGCACTAGGGTCACTTGTGACCTGTGATGTGGAGATCCTGGTTCAGAAGGTCTGAGGTGGGCCCAAGCTTACGCGTATCTAGCAAGCAGATGCTACTGGTCCACAACCACATTTTGTATGGCAAGATATTAGGTTAATACTGAGTGATTAATGTTTTTAAAGCCAAAATATAACTTTATCAGATCAGGATTTGGTGGGAGGGGAACACATGATGGATAAGCTTTGATGAAGGTACCTGACACTGGGCAAGTTCTAGAATCCGGGGCCCCTCCGAATGGTGGCCACTGAGGACGACAGTCTATGCATCTACAGGGCCAAGTGAAATGCAGGGGCAACGAGGGACACTAGGACTGAAAGGGAACAGGTGAGAATACTCCATGGGCTTCTCAGTGTTGTCCAGAATGCTTCGACGAAAGGCAGGTGGTCCCAGATGCAAAGAGCTAGCAAGGTGTGAGCACAGATATGGGGCAGCCCCTCTGGGGTGCACTCAACTACCCACAAGCATTCAAGGGGATGAAGCTGGTGGGTCTCAGTTGAGACTGAATTCAGGGAATAACCTGGATTAAGCCAGAAAATATCCTCTGGACAAAGCATCAATTTATGGAGCCCAAGCAGGGAGGAGGGGATGGGGGCTGCCCTTGCCTGGGACCCTCTCTCCTCTCTCACTGGGTTCTCCTCTTTGTTCCCCTCTCTGGGTTCCCCAAAGTGTCTACTGAAGGGGCCCTAGGAAGTCAGCAGAAAGAGGGGGTGAATAAGTACTGGGTAATAAATTTGACCTTGAAAGAAATAGCCCACTCAGACACATGCTTTATAATAGAAACAAAGTTGGGGCACCTGGAAAAATGCTGTTCTTCATTTGATGAACATTTTGCTCCAAAAATAAAGCGCCTAAACTTGATCAACAGCTAGATTTCCCTCTGCAGAGAGCACCTCGCAGTCTGTAATTTTCACAAAACAGTAGGGTGTGCCTGGCAGGAGATGTTTTCTATATTCCCATGGAAAGAAAACAATGAGAAAACTTCAGAACAAAGGATGCTCTGATTCCATCAGAAAATCATCCCCAATTCAGGGTCAAGGCCAACAAAGACGTGGAAAGTTTTCAAGCAGACTTGTGAGGAGTTGAAAGTGCTATGCTTCAGGGAGATAATGAGGAATGCAGCCTGCAGGATCCCCGGGTGGGAGGGCATGTCGGAGCAGTGGGCCTGGGAGGAGGTAGCTGCAACTGCTCAGGCGAGAAAGCCGAGGCATGGAGGTGGCAGGAATAGATGCTGAGGAGAGGGATCCAGGCGGAAATCTGCACAGGGAGGACCAACAGGGTGTGGCTCTGAGTAACCTATTCAGGAGGAGGGAGGGTTCAGAAGACAATGGCAACCTTGACGTTCGAACTCCAGGTAAATAATGTGGTCAGGTAATGAGGGGGTAAAGGACAGACAGATGGGAAGAGGTTTGTGGAGTCAGTGGCGATTTGAAAGTAGACTTCTATATTTCACGTCTAAGCAGGTCCTGTGTGTTCAGGGGCCACGGGAAGGGAGAGAGTTGAAGTGAATGAAGAGGACTGCCGAGAGAAGGAGGCGGGGGAGGACTCTGCTTCTTAGGAACACGTTTTCTAGTAACCCTGAGCAGTGAAGCTTTCCTGCCCCTATGCCAGAAGAGAGACAGCATTCCTGAGAACCCACCAGCATAGTGAGTTCATGCCCACACGAGGCCAAAAATACCTAAGAGTGGAGAAAATTGCAGTTCTCTCACAGGTGGGGACATTGATGGAGTCTCCGTGGGACTGAATATCAAGTACTGCAGGCGAGCCTCATCTCTGGCACCTCGCTCCCCTCAGAGTGCAGAGGAGGAGGGGACATAGGGCATTGAAAAGACCATCATCCTTTATTCTAAACTAGCTGACCTGCCTGGTGGGGCTTGAGAGAAACAGTAATTAGACTCAAATAAATGCCTTTCTGGTTGTTGACATAGAATTGTCCATGGGACAAGCATCTGCCATGTATGCTTGTGCCCTGAGCCTTTCGAGTTCAAGTTCACATTTGAATCCACCATTTTTTTTCTCTGCCGAGGTCTTCTTACCACGGCTGTACATCTACGTCAGCGGTGGTGACATGGGAGCTCTTCTGCACCTCGGTTTAGCTGCTCTGGACGATGACTGGCCACCTCTTTGAATGGCTCCAGGTTCTCAAAGTGCGTTTTGCTCATATGATTATACCCATCAGGGTTGGCTAATGCTAGTTGCTATAACAGAAATATCTCAAGTTTCAGTGGCTTAATACAGAAAAGGTTTATTTCTCACCCACGGGAAGCCCAGAGGGGACATGCTTGGTTGGCTAGCTCTTTTGCATGGCTGTCCTCCATGGGAACTAAGGTGTCTGGCTCTTCCACTGTGTGGCCTCACCATCCCTGAGCCTTTCATGTTTTATGGCCTAGCCTCGAAGTGGCATGTAACTATTTAACTAATAGTTTAATCAAAGCTCAAAGATATCCTCCAAATTTGGTAAATGAAAGATATATATATATATATATATATATATATATATATATATATATATCTCCCCATATTTCACATGATGGCTTAATAGGAAAGAACTTAATACTATATTTCTTTATGGACAAGAGATCACTTTCAGGAGGAAATGAAATATTTAAAACTTGCCCTTATGAGAGATGTCTGCCCTGCTCACCTCTACAAGGGAGGCTGGCTTCTCAGTGAGCTGCTAAACTCCTGGACAAAGGGTCACTTCAGAAAAGCCATTTGAGCAGCAGCAGCCTTCCGGGCAGAGCCATGACTTGGCTTCCATTTACTGAGCCCCCTTTCTCTGCAGGCTCTGTCCTAGGCACAAGACGAACGTTCCATGTAATTCTTACAACAGTCTGCAGTGTAGGCATGGATACGCCCACTTTACAGAGGAGCAAACTGAGCACCAGAAGTTGGTTAACTTGCCCAAGGTCACACATTGTTACATTGTTACATGGTAGTACTGGGTTTTGATCCCAGACAGTCTGGCTCCAAGACCCACGCTGGTTTCACCACCTAAGCCCGCCTTACTCAGTGATCAAAACCAAAGCAGAACAAGCGAAGGAGACAGCAGTGGCTTCAGCGGCTTTGTGCCCTTTAATACGGTCCAGGGCAACTGGTAAATATTAGCATGTTGGAGCCATCGCTGCCTTTTGAAAATCATTTCTGCTCTGGGTTCTCAATGACAGTAACTTGAGGCTACAGTTCCCATGTCCTGCATTAGCCATGAGTATACACCCAGACGGCAAGACTGTGCACAAACCAGCTTCCCTTGCAGCAGGAGGCAGCGATTCCATTGGACTATGCCCACAGCCCTGTGCGCTCAGCAGTCCCAGCCGAGGCCGTGACACACAGTCACGCTCTCACAGTGAAGGGGGACCTGCTGGTGGTTCTCTGGACACCACTTGTACCAGCACAGCCTAACCAGCTGTGTATGCCTCTTCCCAACTCCATGTTCAATGTCAGCATATCATGAGCTTTACATTGGCCATGGTGGGAGTATTTATACCAGAGGAACTGGTAAATGCTTCACATCAGGGCTTTTCCCCAGAAACCTGGTTGATAGTGTTCTTGGGAAAAGTGTGTATTGGGGGAAGGTGTGTATTGAGGAAGGTGGGAAATTACAGTAGAAACAGTAGCAGTCAGCATGAACTAGCCACTTACAATGCGCCTGGCTCTAAGGCACTGTCTTTGACAACCCACAGGAACCATATGATGTAGTGATTATTGCTATCGCCATTTAAAAAGGAGGAAACGGAAGTTCAAAAAGGTTAAGTTCTATAGTCAGTATAGTTCAGCTTAGGATTTCCCACTCCAACATCCCTACCCGTTATCCTCCACGATGGGCCTTTCACATAGCGGTGCAGCTGGAATACAGTCCCGGCCCCTGCTTCCTAGGCACCTGGGGGGCTCGCCGCAGTGCAGACTCCGAGGCCCTGTCCCTTTGGTACTGAGTCAGAACCTTTGGGGTGGGGCAGGACTCGCTATTTGTATCAAGCTCTTTGGTGCTTCTTTGCATTAAAGGTTGCAAATAAGGGCCCAGCGGTTTAGAACTGGGCTCTGCTGGAGTCTTCCCTCTGGGTCCCACAAAATTTAACAGAAGACCCGGCCAGAGAGCTGGTTCCAGACTTGGGTGGGTGGGAGGAATTGGATGGAGAGCCCACAGCTGAGGAGTCCAGTCTGATTCTAGCTCCTTCTGGTGAGTTCTCAGGCTCAGCAGGCTCAGTGGGCAGCAGGGCAAGGGCAGTGAGGGCAGCTGGTGTTAAAAACAGAAAGAGCCCATGAGCAGAATCACTGCTATCCTTAGACCCTGTTGCCTGGGGGGCTGGAGAGCCCTTGTCCCAGGGGCATGGAGCCAACAGGCAAAGGATGTCCCAGCCTGACTCCCAACCGCGCAGGCTCCGCCTACTTTCTTCATGCCCTGCTCCAGGCACCAAGGCCTCAACTGCCTGCACCCACCCATCCATCACTCAACATATTTATTGTCCTTCTGCTCTGAAGCCTGTTCCATGCCAGGCACTGGAGTCCAGGATTCAATAACACGAACATGGCCCCTGTCCTCATGAGCTCTCAGGCTAGCTGGGGAGAAACCAACGATAAACACATGAAGAAAGATTTGAAATCATTTCAGATTGACAAAGATGTTAAAGCAAGAAAACAGGATAGGAAAGACAGGGATGGGGAAGCTGCTTTAGCTAAGGGGGTCCCCAGGGCCTCTCTGAAGAGGTGACACTGGAGCAGCAACTTAAGTGAAGGGAAGCAATGAACCAAGATCATATCTCAGGGAAGTGTTGCAGGCAGAGGGAATAGCACATGCAAAGGCCCTGAGGCAGGAATGTGCTTGGAAGTACTGTATATGAAAAATAAGTCAACCAAAGCAGCTGAAGGGTAGCACACAGAAGAGAGGTGTAGGAACCAAGATCAGGGAGGTGGGCTGGGCGGGGAAGATCATGCAGGGCCTTGCAGCCCTCATAGGAAGCTTGGATTTTACTCTGAGTGGAGAGAGGAATGTCACAAACACTCTGGTTGGCAGTGAGGAGAAGAGACATCAGGGAGGAAGAATGGTGCCCAGAAGGTCAGATCAGAGACCACTGCAGATTTTGAGGACAGCTTAGACTAGGGTGGCAGCAGAGGAGAGGGAGAGGGGCCATCAGATTGGTGCTTTGGAGGCCAGAGGGACTGGCTGGTGGGGAGGCTAGAAGGGTAGAGGAAGAGGAGAATCCAAGACATCTCCTGGGTTGGGGGGGGCAGAAGGGAGACACAGAGTGCTGAGCAGGGAAACCCCGGGCGGGGACCCCCAGAGGGGAGGTAGAGGTCTGCTGACCGGAGAGAAAGCAGGCCAGAAGAAAGCAGCAGAGGTGAGAGGCAACGCTGGCAAGAAATGCCAGCAGGAGCCTCCTCTTTGGGCTGCAGAGCTGGCTGATCAGGTAATGGCCCCGGGGACAGGCACCAGGGACCTGTCACCTCCCCTTCTCAGGAGCCCCTGGGCTGTGGCTGACAGGACATGAATTAAGGACCTCTGGAGTCTCCCCGACCAGATTCCGTCCCTACTGCTCTGAGGGCACGCTGGGACCCTGCCGTGGCCACGTACTGAACACCCACACCCACATGCCCCACATGTTCCACACGGTCCATGTGCTTTCTTCTACCTGGTCTCCATACGGGATTCAAAAGTAACTACTGTAGAATTCATCACACATTTACTTCTCCATGAAGCCTTTCCTAATCATGAAGCCAAAAGGGCTGTTGCCCTGGCCCCCACTGCCCCACACTGTCCCCTCGGGTCTCCTGTGACACCATGGCCTGCTTGTGGTGTGTGGGGAGGTGAGACAAGGCTGCATGTCAGAGGCCCGAGGGAAGGACTGAGACCCTAACACCGCATGTTCCTGAGAGCTCCTCCTCCTTCAAGCCCCCCCCCCCCCCGCCCCAGCAGCACCCGCTGATGTCCAGGTGGCTGCAGAGGCCTCTCCCACTGTCGCCAGCACTGGCTTCCCTTCCACCGGCACTGCCCTTCCACCCTGGGATTTCTGTGCTCGCCCATCTCCTTATAAACCGGGAGCCTCTCAACACAGAAGAACAAGGCCCCTGTGATACCCTGGTAAATACTGAGTGTTGACCGTGTGTTCGGGCCAGTGCTGAGTGCGTTAAATGCTCCCATCAGTCCTTTGAGGTGGTAATGTTGCTAACCCAGCTTACAGATGGGGAAATCAAGACTGGGGAAACATCAACATCTTGTCCAACCTCACACACTCGCAAGTAGCAGAACCAGGATGTGAGTTGAGGTTTGTCTGAACACAGAGATCCTGTTCTTGCTCTGTTGGACCTCCCACCCCAGCCCCAGGACAGAGGAATGAATCACCTTTGTACCCTCAGTACTTGGCACAAGTCACCAGCGACCCAGGAGGCCCATGACATATCTCTCTCCTGGCTGCCCAGCCCAGAGGCAGGCCTGGTCCTGGGAAGTAGCCAACAGCAAAGCCTTATTTACCCAGGTGCCAGGTATAACAGTGAGCTGGGGTGGGGGACCTCTCTCTCACAGACCGGAGGCTCTCTTTGAAAATAAAGGGTTGGATTGTGTCCAGATAGGCAGCCTAGAAGAGACAGCTGAGTTCAAAGTCAGAGCTGCGGCGGGCATGACTCCTGAGGACAGAGGTGAAGCACGGCCTCACAGACCGTCTGTGCTCCCACCATGCCAGCTAGCAGCCTCCGCCTTCCTGCATGACTGGGATGTGACACTCAGCCATGGGGACCAGCCATCTCCCAGGAGTTGTTGACATCATGATGTTCTGGGAAGGCCTGGCTCCATCTCACAGAAACAAAGGTGCGGTCCTGATGCTGTAGGCAAACTTTCTTCTCAACAGATGAGCTCAGAGAGGCCACAGTTTGTAGGAGCCAGAGCCCAGATACAAACTGTGAGGATGCCCCCAGCTCACTTTATGTCTAAGCAATTTTGCCTTGTCATCTATTCTTCCGAGCACTAGATGATGTTAGTGCATGGTCTAGCATCTAGCATGGGTTGGGGCCTGCTGGGTACACATTGCTTAGGCATTCTTCGCTGTGTCGTTTTCAAAGCTAACATTCCCACTTCATGGATGAAGAAATCAAAGCTTCCCAGAGATACAGATCATGTTCAAGAGCCCCCTTGCTGGGTGGCAGAACCAACCTTCCCAGTGAGCAACAGCAATGTGGGGCCTGTCATGAAGGCAGCTGCTCGCTCTGCATGTCTGCTTCTCTCTGAGTCATGGTTTGAAAATGCAAGGCCAGACTGGATGTGGGGGCTCTGAATCAGGGGGTCCAGGCTGAGGGCCAAGGGGCTGAGTTCAAACCTACAGGGAGGAACGTGGTCATGGCAAAGGAAGGGATTCCAGAGCTTGGCCCAAGAGCCCCTGGCCAGTCTCTCCCAGGCCCAGGTCATCTTCACTTGGCCAAGAGTGCCCTGGCCACCCCCAGCCCCCCGTGGCCACTCCGGCCATGCCCTCCTATATCAGCGGCCACCCTCAGCAATCTCCCCAGGCCCAACACCTAAAAGGCAGTCAGGAATCTGGGTGGGTTTGCCACGTCAATCCAGACTGCACCCTGCCATCTGCCTGATACCAGGGAACTCTCTGGATACTTAGAAATTGCCTGAAAATTCAGTTAAGAATGTAGCTTTGCCATCAGCCAGCATTGGGTTTAAATCATGGCTCTGTCATTTATTAGCCATTTAATGCTGGGCAAGTTATTTAATCTCTCTGTCCCTCAGTTTCCTTACCCATAAAATAGAGGTAATAATAATACCTGAAAGGGTTAATTGAGGGATTAAATGAAATAATGCACATAAAACTCTTAACATTCTCCCTGGAACATGGTCTAACAAACAAATTAGGTAATTTGAGCCGAACTTGCCCTTACAGGTATCCCAAAAGTAACAGGCTAACTAGTACTGGCCCTACATCAGAAGTCCTGAGTCTGTGAATTTAGCCAAATCTATAGGCGTTTTTTCCCTCTTTAAAATGGGGATAAAACATCCTACTTGATATTTGACAGAAGGACCTGCATTGCTGACAGAAGGATCTTTGGGGTGCCCAAAGCCCGGGGAAGATTAGATGTGGCCCTGTCCCCTACCTGGCTAGTCTAGACTCTCCTTGCTCTCGTGAAGAGCAGGCCTGGGACTGGGGATCTGATGTAACCAAGAACCTGAGCCAGTTAAAGAAACAACAACCTTGTTTTCCACCTAATTTGCCACCAATATCCACGTTCAGAAAACGTGCTGGGCAGCAGACCCCACCGTGTGGAGACCTCAGCTGCTGCTGTCTGTCGCAGGCCCCTCAGCCCCGACCTGGAGTGGTGCACAAGCCCAGGGCTGACTCTTCCTGACTCCAGAATGGATGTGACTGCCGGACACGCATCGGACAGTATAAATTGACATAGATATTTGTTGCATCTCAGGGTAAAATTTTTGCAAGAGTGTGAGGCTGCTGTAAATACCAAACACTGTTTGGCGTTAGGTACCAATCGCCAGAAGGGCGCTCACGGGTGCTGGTGATTCTGCAGTCGTTTTGCTCTAGATCTGGAAGCGGGGGTGGTAGGCACACAGACAAAGGGTGCTCATGGGTGTGACAGTGGGGATCCAGGAGGTACCCAGAGAGGACTGTGTTCACTCATCAGCTATGTTCTGGGTACCCTCTTGGGCCAGACACTGCTGGGTACTGGGGACACAGTGGTAACTTCAACCATCCCATCTTCATGGAGCCCATGATCGGAAAGAGACAGTCCCTGAGCAGCAGCCACAGGGAGTGTCAGCACCTCAAAGGAGGATATTCAGGGTGCGTGGAGAGGGTAAAGCAGGGGGCACATAAGCTAAAGAATCGAGGATGGCTTCTTGGAGGAAGGAACATTTCTGCTGAGAGGTTAGCCAGGCAGGGATGGAAAGTGGAGAAGACGGTGGCCAGCAGGATGTCAGGGGCATTCCTTGCGCGTGCTCTAAAAACGCCCACCTGTTAAAACATAGTGGGGTCGGGAGCAGAAACAGCTCCTTGCAGACTAAGTGTGTGGCTCATCTGTCCCTGGCCTTGAATCTGTGCCACAGAGAATGAAGATCTGCTGCTTCTCCCCTCTGTGAACGAGAGGAAGCTGCTGGAGCTGAGCCGCCTTGGGCTCAGACGCGAGGCGCACAGGAGGCCTGAGCAGCGACTGAAGTTTCCAGGGTTGCCTCTGGGGAAATTCCTCTGCGGAAGCTAACATACTGTTCCCACAGAGCCACTCCCCGGCTCAGACCTCTTGTCTTTTCACACTTGAGAAGAAACAGCACAAGCCTGTGCATCTGCCTCTGTTATTTTTGCCGTGGGCCCCTGTCCAATATTAAATATTACCATCTTGTTCACGGCTCACTGTGAATGGCATTTTTATAGCCATTTCTAGAACAATTAAATTTCTTGAGGGCTTTCCCTCAGCGTCGATGAGAGTGGCAGGGGTTGTCAGACGTGTTGAAGAGGCTCGGGCAGGTTCCATCAAGTGGAAGGCATTTTCTTGAAGAGGACCCGTGTGTGGCTCAGTTTACAACCCTGCGTAGCCAGGAGGAGGCCTGTTTGGCATCTACAGCATTTCTCAGGGTGTGCTCCTTGGAGCCCAGCTTCATGCCATGCTAAAGTGTGTTTTGTGAGAGAGGGGTCCCAAGATCAGGTCTGTATGGGAAATTTTTGACTAAACGACATTGAACAGATTTCCTGGCTTTGGGACCTCTTGGGCTTTCACAGGCAAATGGGCATTGAACACCTTCCCAGACTTAGTAAGAAGAAGACATACGGTTTCCTGGGCTGCATAACAATGTACCACAAATTTGGGTGGCTTACAACAGAAGTTTGTTCTCTTATGGTTCTGGAGACCAGAAGTTCGACATCAAGGTGTTGGTAGGGCCATGCTCCCTCTAAAGGCCCCTGTGGAAGTCTTTTCTTGCTTTTCGCTGGCTCTGGTGGTCACCAACAAACCCTAGTGTTGCTTGGTTTATAGACATGTCACTCCAATCTATGCTCACATCGTCACAGGACATTCACCCCACATGTCTCTGTGTCCTCACATGGCCTTCTTAAGAGAGCCCTAGTCATGGGATTTAGGGCCCACCACCATCCAGTCTGACCTCATCTTCACTTGGTTACATCCGCAAAGACCCTGTTTCCAGATGAGGTCACACTCACAGATACCAGGGTTAGAATTTGGTCAGAGCTTCGGGGAAGGGTATTGTTTAAACACTGCAGATGGTTTAGAGAGAAAAAAAATTGAAATGCAGGAAGCAGTGCACAGAGCCCCTCAGTGCATAGACATACAGCCAGATCTAGAATCAAAGTCCAACCTCTGCAATTGCTGTGAATGTGAACAAGTTAGCAAATGTGGGCTCCAGGCTCCTCCTACTCATCTGCATGTAAAAGGCCTAACACTCCTCTCAAGGACAGTTATGTGGATTAAAGTGGTAAATATGTAAAGCCTAGACCCCAATGCCTGGTACAGATAAGGGCTTCAAGCAGGAGAGTGCTTGAAGGTCAGATTAGTTTTTTAGAAGAAAACGATCACCCTGGTTTCTTGGTAGAGGACAAGTTGGCAAGGCCAGACTTCTGTCTTGATCTTGCTGGGCCCCCTCTTGGGTACATCCGAGGAAACCACTCATACAACATACCTGCCCTGATAAAAAAATATGTATATGGCTAGCCCCAATCTCAGCCACGTGAGCCACATGAAGTCCAGTGTCTGACTGTCCTACTTTCTGCCAGCTCAGACCCCACCACGGGACACAGGCCAATCTACCAAAAGCTTTGGGGTCCATTTCCTCCTTTAAATGTGAGAGTGATAGTTCCTTGCTGTCTTTTACAGGATGCCAGGGATTGAACGACAAAATGCACATCAAAGAGCTTTGTGACATGCAACTCAGTGCTCTAGATATGGTCATGTCCTTCAGAATGCTGCTCCCAACAGGTCAACAAGTGACCTGCTCCGGCAGGCAGTCGGTCTTCCTTTGGTACAAGGTGGGTGAGAACAGGATGGAGGCAATCCCCTAAGACAGTGGTCCCCAACCTTTTTTGGGCCACGGACCGGTTTTAATGTCAGAAAATATTTTCACGGACCGGCCTTTAGGGTGGGACAGATAATTGCACAAAATAAAATTATGTGTAAAAACTGTGGTATTTTTAAATATAATTGTCGCACTTACGATATTTATTGGGCTAAGTTAAAGGAGGAACGAGCATGTCCTCATTATTCAGGCTGTATTTAAATTTGTTATTCTGACAATGTTTCATGTTATTTATTCTTTCTATGCGGACTGGTACCAAATGGCCCACGGACCAGTACCGGTCCGCAGCCCGGGGGCTGGGGACCACTGCCTTAAGAAGTGTTAAGCCTCAGTGTGTAACTCCGAACGAAGCCATCCTCAGATACATCACTGAAGCCTTTGATTGCCAGTGACCAGAGAGAGTGCAGGGAGAGCTGGGGGGTGCACAGCACGGGTTGAGTGGACCAGGGCAGGCAGCCTGCGATCAGTCACTGGGACATCTTGATGGGAGAGACCCATGGCAACATTCTGAGGCAGATGGGCAAAGTCTGGCCACCACCACGGGGCTGATAGCCGGGAACGAGGTTGGATGGGGAGAACTGGGAGTCTCCAGGTGACTCTGCACACTGTGGTGAAGATGCTCCGCGCCAGAAGTGCAGGCAGCACAGGGCCCTGCAGCGCTGCCTGTCAACTTCAAGGCAGGAACGCCAGCTCCTAAGGCCCAGGCCCCTGTGATTTATGGGGGCCACGATGTCTCAACTGGCACCACACCTGTCTTTAGAAGCTGGAAGCAGGGGCAGACCGGCCCCCCCCCCCCCGGTCTCGGAGCGTGTTTACAGGCAGCATCCACTGTGTCGCTGCCAGCAGGAGTGTCCCCCAGAGCCACTGAGATGGGGAGCCCACATGGAGGCCCAGGTGTACACCTTGAAGCCCTGGGGCCTACAGAACTCCCCGAGAGAGTGCCTGTGCTCTGACCTGCATCTGGAGCCAGCGCTTGTGAAAATAAAGGGAACCATTTTCACACCCAGGCTGCTGCCTTGTGGGGCAGCTGAAAATCAAACCTACACCTGGCCAGAGACCATCAGACAGGGCACAGGGCAGCAAGCGCCTGGGGAGACCAGAGGCCTGCCTGCCAGATCCCTCCAGACTGTGGGCTCTGAGCAGGCGCCCGTTTGCTGCTTTCCCTCCCTCCCAGCACAGGGCCTGGTATTCCACAAGTTCACTCAATACTTGACAATGCCTGGAACGCATACTTTCAGTCCCAGCACCATTGTCCGAGGGCCCCTAATGCCATGTGATAAATGCTCGTGGGGACCCAAAGGTAACAAAAAAATCAGAACTAGAGAGACAATTAATAGCCATGAAAACCCTCAGATAGCCTGACCAGGTGGTGGCGCAGTGGATAGAGCGTCAGACTGGGATGCGGAAGGACCCAGGTTCAAGACCCGGAGGTCGCCGGCTTGAGCGTAGGCTCATCTGGCTTGAGCAAAAAAGCTCCTCACCAGCTTGGACCCAAGGTCGTTGGCTCCAGCAAGGGGTTACTCTGTCTGCTGAAGGCCCACGGTCAAGGCACATGTGAGAAAGCAATCAATGAACAACTAAGAAGTCGCAACGCGCAACGAAAAACGAATGATTGATGCTTCTCATCTCTCTACGTTTCTGTCTGTCTATTCCTGTCTATCTCTGCCTCTGTAAAAATAAATAAATAAATAAATAAATAAATAAATAAATAAATAATAAATAAAAACCCTCAGATAAAAAGGGTTTGTGCTGGGTCTGGTCCCCTAGGTGGTCGTGAGCACTGCTGAGAGCATTGACAGGCTGTCTCCTAGCGCTGCAGAGTATGTATTCTTAATGCCGGCTCCTGATCTTTTTCATTGATATATGAGATATATCTAGCTATAGATATATAAGATATATATATTTATAAATATAGATATATAAGATACATATATCTATACATATAGACACACACACACATATATATAATTTTATATAAAATAGAACACATAGACTTAAGTGTTCTACTTGATGAGTTTGGGCAGCTATGTAACCCACCTGTGTAAGCATCATCTGAGACAAGACATGGACAGTGAACAGCCCTCATCACCCCAGAAAGCCCCCCAGGCCCCTTTTCAGCCAATCCCTGCCTCCCTGCTGCTAGGGGCAGCAGTTTTTCCCCCCTAATTTCCATTATCATAGATGAACTTCACCCATTCTGGAACTTCACATAAATAGAATCATATAGCATATCCTCATATGGTATATCCTATTCTTCTATGTCTGGCTGTTTTTTCCCCTGGCTGTAATTTTTTTGAGCTTTATCCATGTCCTGGGTATTAGTAGTTGTTATTCTGTATTGGTGCATAGTATTACATTATATGAATATATCACTTTTGAAAACCTATTCTCCTGTTGATGAACATGTGGTCTGTTTCCAGTTTGGGGTTTTATAAATAAGTCCGCTTTACACATTCCTGTACACATCTCTGTATGAATGTACACTTTCATTTCTTACCTGGAAGACAGGGCCTGTGAGGTATGTTCTTATCTCTCTGGAGACACACCAAGGATGACAATTTCTCAGGCCCAGGAAGAAGGCTACCAGGGTGTCTGTCTCTCCTAGAGACCCTTGTCACAACCTCAGTGCCTTGCTGGTTCTGGTGGCACACCCTCATACATCTTTTCTACTTTCCCATTAAGTTGGACCTGGGTAAATAATTAGGACTCAAATCACTAGGTCATAACATACATGTACATTTGTAAGAAACTGCTAAATTGTTTTACCAAAGTGGTTGCAACATTTTATATTCTCACTAGTAATGTATGAGAGGTTCAGTTGCTCCATAGCCTTGCTAGCATTTGGTGTTATCCATCCTTTTAATTTTAGCCATTCTATCAGGTGTGAACTAATATCTCACTGTGGCTTCCATTTACATTTTTCTGATGACTGAGGGCGTTGAGCACATTTTCTTACTGGCCTTTCACCTCTTGTTTTGTAAGATTGTTGTTCTCATTTCAAAATTGGCTTGTTTGTCTTTTTATTTTGATCTATAAAAGTCCTATATATATTCTGGATATAATTCCTTTATCAAATATACATATTTCAAATGTTTCTCATTGGTTGCTTAGCCATTAATTTTCTTAATGGAGCATATTTTGATGATGAAAAGCAGAAACTTACACTTTTGACAATCAATTCATTATTCTTTCCTTTCATGGTTAGTACTTTTTGTATCCATCTAAGAAATCTTTGCTTACCTCAAGGCTGCAAAGGTATTTTTCTATCTCTTTTTTCTAGAAGTTTTTTGATTCTGGGTTTTACATTTATGATTCATCTCTATTACTTTTTTAAATTCTAGTAGCTGATTAGAGCCATAAACACTAAGTAACAGATTCTTTAGAAGATCAGATTTTACTTAAGCCTCAGGATGAGAGATAATAGCAGTTCTAAGAAAGGGCCTTTGTTAGAGTCATGGCTTTGACCCATCCACAGAGTCACCATTGACTGACCATGGCCATAAATGGTTGACTTAATTACCAGCCAGAGAGAAAGCTATGCTGACCTCCTCCTGTCCATCCAAGGGGCATTGAGCTTCCAATTACTAACTCAGACAACCACACTATGACCTGACATTGGCCCTGGGAACCACAGCAGGTCCCAGTCCAGGGCCTCAGTGTCATCACCAGGAGGCCACGTGGAGGATGCCCAGGAAGCCCAGCCCCCCTTGAGCCCAGGGTCAGACTTGTTTCCAGGGTCTTCCTGCACTGACAACCTGGAGATGGCATGCTTCAGCTTACAGGGGTCCCCAAACTTTTTAAAGAGGGGGCCAGTTCACTGTCCCTCAGACCGTTGGAGGGCCACCACATACAGTGCTCCTCTCACTGACCACCAATGAAAGAGGTGCCCTTTCTGGAAGTGCGGTGGGGGGCCAGATAAATGGCCTCAGGGGGCCACATGTGGCCCGCGGGCCATAGTTTGGGGATGCCTGAGCTAGCTCCTCCTCTGAGGGCTGGTGTAGATGGCCCTAAAGGTGGCAAGGTCTGCTTGCAGTGGATGCCAGAGCCTCCACATGACCTGGTGACTCCCTGGACAGTTGGGACAGCAGGTCCAGGGGCATAATGATATGGGAGCCCAAGTCAGAGGCAGTGAGAGGTCATGAGGAGACAGGCTCCTTACAGCTGGAAGAGGCCCTCAAAGGTTGTGCTCTTAGAGTGAAGACCGCAGCCCAGCCTCTGAGAGCCTGCTCCAGGAAGCTCACAGGGCAGACAGGGTCTATGAAATGTGTTCTCAGCACTCTGGGGACACACGGAGGATGCCCATGTCTCGGGCCTTGAGAGAACGCCACTGGGGTGTCTGTCTCTCCTGGAGACCCTGTCACAACCTCAGTGCCTGCTGGCACACCCATGGTACATCTTGTCTGCCCTTTCTCTATGTTGGGCCTGGTGCTCTTATATCCTAACACTGGCACATGGGATGGAAAGACGCAGCAAGGACTCACACAAGAGCAGGGTCTGACCTCTGGCCAAGGAGGCTTTGTCCAGCTGCCTGCACTCCACTGGTCCAATGCTTCCAGGAGAGGAAGGGTGTGCCAAGGTCACACAGCTGGTGGGTGACGGCAGGGGGATATGAGTGGGCAGTCCACCTCCAGAGTCATATCATATCTCAATGATACCAATGGACCAGTGGTTTCTGCTTGCTCTCTGGGTCTCCTGAGCAGCCCAGGGCAGGGCAGGTGCCGTAGCAAAGCACACCCACAGCACGGCTCTCGGGGACCAACATTGGTGGAGAGCCTTCGAAAATCAGCACCCACCAAGCCTGACAAGCCTGACCCATGGCAGCCAAACTGAGCTGGTGCTGCCAAAGGCAGCCTCTGTGCCTCCTTCCCGAGGAGGGAAGCTCTACCTGAGCTGACCTGTGACCCTCTAGGTTAACAGAAAACTTAGAGTTTTAAAAAAGCAACACTCTGGTTTCTCTTCACATCACATAAATCTTTCGCCTTTTAAAAAAGCAAAGTTCTTTTCCTCTGGGTCTCTTCAAAGAGACTCATTCCAGCATCATTTCTAACTCAAATAATTTTGGATGTCAATTGTGTGTCTAATAAGCCTCAAATTTTTCATAATTATCCTTTTTTAAAAGCCATAATTATAGGGCTGAGTATATGCTACAGACAAGATATTTAAATAGCGCTTTGTACATGCTTAGGCATTCTACTTCTTTCTTCTTTCAAAAACAAAACATTTAAAGAAGCCGTCCAATTATTTTTCTATTACCATTGTTGTTGTTTTTTTGTCCTTGAGGTGAACACTGCTGATGAGACTCTGAGTGTCCCTCCCCCTGCTCCCTCAGGGCATCATGGCTTTTCCCACGCTGGCTCAGAGAGGAGGCCGACAATGAACTGGGACCAGCTCCTCATCTCCCTGCTCCGTGATTGGCAGGAGGTGGGAACGCTGGCTGGAGCTGCTCCCCAGTACAAAAGACCCGGGCTGACCTGAGCATGTGTGGATACTGCCTCTCCCTCTGTGCAAACTTGCTCCTAGTGCTACTCCAGGGCCTGCCCTAGTTCCATGGCATGGACGTGAGTTGGCATGCAGGTGGAGGGGCCCAGCAGGGACAGGACAGGGACCAGGGACACCAAAACTCTCAATTCAAGCAACCATTCATTCGTTCATTCACTCAGCACTCACTGGGCATCCCTGTCCTAGAATTCATGGCCAAGGACATCTCTCTTCATTCACACCTACTATATGCCTGGCACAGAATCTGGCACAGGGGATCCAAGAAAAGTGAAACTTGGAGCTCTGTACTTTTTTGAGAGTACCAAGTTTGGCGTGACTCATGGTTCCCCTTTGACCTTGGCTGGGAACAGAGAGGAGGGCTCTGTCCCACAACTTTCTGATTCGTCCTTTTTGATCCAAGTCAATCTGGTCCCTACCTAGCAGCTCACGCTCTGAATCCCCAGACACTCCCAAGCATTCCCGGGTATTTCTGCTATAAGCTCGTGCCAGGTGCTTTCTAGGCACGTGCTGCATTCTTTTTTGCTTCAAAACCAGCCTTGGGAGTAGATATTACTGCTATACCCATTTTCTGCTGATAAAATTGAGGCTCAGAAACGTCACCCTTGCCACAAGCCACCAGCCTCTCATCTGTGCCTCTCTTCCCTGGATTTGCTTTATGTCACGACAGGTCAGAGGGCAGACTTATGTCCTCGTGGGTCAGGACAGGCTGTCTCGGCAGGGAAGGGGCAGAGATCCTGCTCTTGATGAGACTTCAGTATTTTCTGTTTTCAAACGACAAAGGCTAGCCTCTCCTGCATCCCAGAGCTGCTGGGAATTTGTTTACTTTTGACTCCAAGAGCCCATATCCTCGGAAGAAGGTTGGGGCAGGAGCTAAAACATGTGGCTAGCATCAGAGGCGAGACTCCCAGGAGCATCTGTCCTGCGGCTGGAGTCCAAGAGGAAACACAGCCGCCTCCAGCACAGGCGGGGGAGAGGGTGCCAGCACAGCTGCCCCGGGGGTGGGGTGGCCTGGGAGAGTGCCCCTTCCTTCCCTGTGGGTGGAAGGCAGCTCTTCGTCAGAGACTGGCAGAGGCTGGAGGGACAGGGTCGCCCAAGCCGGGGCACGCATCACTTTGGTATCCAGGCTTCAGGAAAGTCTGACTGCTTCCCTTCTAGCTCACCATCCCGCAAAGCCAGCTGGAAACCCCCCCTACTGTGAACCTCTGGTCCTAGGAGACTCAACAGAGCTCCTTTCATTGTCAAACACTTACTGAGAACATACCCCACTCTGGGTGCCAAGTCTTGCTCTCCGAGACCTCATCTTCTCATAGGGGGAGACTGATAATAAGCAAGAAAAAAGTAAAACGTGACAATTTTAGAGACTGGTGAATGCTGAGAGGAAGACAACAGGGCGACGGGCTAGGCACCTGGAGAGTGACGCAGGGAAGGGAAGGTGACAACGGGTGCTCAGGGAGGCCTCTCTGTGGGGGGCACTGAGCTGACTCACCAGTGGTAAGAAGCAGCCAGCCAGGATCCGGGAAGAGTGGGCCAGGCAGGGGACTGGCCAGCGCCCGGAGAGGCCAGTGCTGGTGAGGAGCAGGAAGATGTAAATGTGAAAGCTGAAAAGCTGTGAGGAGGAGAGGGGGAGGTGGTGTTTCCCAATGGTCAGCTTCTCTGGTTACAGGGTTGATGATGAATTTCCAGGGAGGAAGAGTCAAGGCAGGCAGATGGGGGCTGAATGAGTTCTGATCTTAATAGTGTTTGCATCCGTTTCCTGGAGCCACTTCACATCCCTGAAGGCCTAAGTAATGCCCTCATTCATCACAAGGGAGCTGGTTGCATCTTCATATACCTCAAGGTGAAGATTATGTATATCACTTGACCCTCTGCGGCACCCCCACCCCCACGTGGAGCCCACAGCTAGGACTGGGTCTCTGGGGGCCTGTGTGGGTGGGACACATCTGTGTAGCTGGTGGTTCAACAAAAATTGGAATTGCAGCACACCAGGAGGCCCAGGAGACCAGCGCATTTCATCCAGGAGCCAAGAGTCTCCTTCAAAGTCTCTGCCTGTCTCTGCGCAGGCCCACCATGGTCCTGCCCCTGTTGTAGGTGCCTAGCTTCCTGTGCGATGCTCTGTCTGGGAACAAACACCCCAGTAGTGCTGGCTGCAAAGGTGAGCAGTGGCCTGGAGCTTGCCAGCTATACCTTCTTCAAGTGTGCCTCCTAAAGCATTTGGTGAGGACACTGTCTTTCTTTAGAATGTTCCATCCCACCGAATTAGAAGCCTATAGGACAAAGGGTCCACGAGGCCTGTCTGGGCGTTAGAGAAGCCAGTCTCCCCATGTGCACCCTGCATGTGATTGAGAGCAAGGCTTGGGGAGAGGGGAGGGAACACTTCCAGCCTCATTAAGCCCGTGGATGGACTCGATCCCCACAGTCCTTCCTCTTTGCTTTTGCTCTACAACCTCTCCTACCTCATAGGGCAGGCATTCGGACAGGGTCTTGTATGGCCAGGATGGTAGCTATGTTTCACTTGCGTCTCCATTCTATTTGATTGGCAATGGCTGCTTTGAGAACAGTGCTAGCAGGGCTTCAGATCATGTTTTGGTTCAAGAGAAAAGAATGAAGTGATAGATTAGTGATGTCTGCCCTGAGCATAGGAGAAGATTGTAGAGGCATATGTGCCTTTGTTTGCCAATCATATCAAAGCCTAGCAAGTTTGCAGACACCAGGACCTAGCACGCGACTGCAGTTCCCTCTTTGTAGCTGAGCATCTGAAGGCTGCCAACTCCCTGGGCAGAACCAGTCCCCAAAGTCCAATCAGCTCACATCAGTGTGGGGCTCACAAGAAAACCCCTACTCAGGAAAACTGCCCAGCACTACCCTGATCCATTCCTTGCCTTTTCTTGACTCAAAATTTTCTAATTATATGACAACAAAAACAGGTGTCAAACCCAGAATCCTCCTGGGCTGGCAATCTCTGCAGTAGACCATGCCTCCTCAGATCCCTGTTAACATATCAAGCTAAATGGTAGTAGTGTTAATTAAAAATAAATTTAAAGAGGCCCTGGCCGGTTGGTTCAGCGGTAGAGCGTCGGCCTGGCGTGCGGGGGACCCGGGTTCGATTCCCAGTCAGGGCACATGGGAGAAGCACCCATTTGCTTCTCCACCACCCCCCCTTCCTCTCTGTCTCTCTCTTCCCCTCCCGCAGTCAAGGCTCCATTGGAGCAGAGATGGCCCGGGCGCTGGGGATGGCTCCTTGGCCTCTGCTCCAGGCGCTAGAGTGGCTCTGGTCGCAGCAGAGCAACACCCCAGAGGGGCAGAGCATCGCCCCCTGGTGGGCAGAGCGTCGCCCCCTGGTGGGCGTGCCGGGTGGATCCCAGTCCGGCGCATGCGGGAGTCTGTCTGACTGTTTCTCCCCATTTCCAGCTTCGGAAAAATACAAAAAATAATAATAATAATAATAATAATAATAAAATAAATAAATAAATAAATAAATTTAAAGAAAGTTTAATACTAAAGAACTCTGAACAATTCAAATTATTATAATACTACTTGCAAATCAAATGAGGAAAATGCACATTGACTAAAAATACCAATGAGAACATGTGTTTTTTTAGGTTTGCTCTCTTGCACTGGGGCAGCGCCAGGTGTGTATGGTCTATGGAAGGCTGTGGGTGCTTGCCCTCAGGGTGGCAGATTGCAAATTGTGGACTGCCTTCCTGCTTGGGAGGGGCAACTGTTTGATATAGTTTGCTGGAGAAGGGTCCTTCCACCAGCCTGTTTTGCTGGAGAGTGCAGAGAGAGAATTCAGAGGGTGAGTCCTGACAAAGAGTCTGGGTTGTGGAACTGGAGACCAGGTCAGGCTTGGGAGTGCTGAGGGAGAAGGAAACCATCTTCCCTGACTGTTTGCACGTCTGCCCTTATGAGACTTGAATAAATGGAATGGCCCACCATTTTCTGGCTCCACAATTCCTTTACCGGCTGCCCGCACCCAATTGGAACCTGCATGTGCACAGTCACGTGACAGCCAACCTTGGCCTTACAGAACACATCCCAAATGAAATTGAGATGACTTACTTGGTGTGAGCTTTTATATTGACCTTAGCTGGTATTAGGGTCCATTTTCAAATAAAGAAAACTTGAAGGTATTCAGAGGAACTTTCCTCGTGAGGCCTCAAGTTCTAATTCAAATCTTCAGTCCTCAGCTTTGGTTGAAGACGAGCTGGACCAACTTCAGCCCCACTTGAAAACAAATACCTGTCTCTCAGTTGAGTGGCAGGTTTAATTAGCAGTCACATTCCATTTTAATTGCTAGATTATTAGCAAAGACAGCATCTCCATGGATGACTTCATTACATGTAAATTTGGAGAGAGACACTCAGCTACCTAACTTTTCCAAAGACCATAAAACGTGCAGACAGGCTGGCTCCAGCAAGTGCTCAGAGGCCCCGGGAAATCACTTTTTCCCTCTGCTGCTCTTCTGGGGCGCCTCTCAATAGCAAACAACCCTCTGAAAGGACCATGGGGGACAGAATGAATGCTAAAAAATCCTCCTTAACAAATCCATCGAGATTGTCTGTCTCTCCACCTGCATGACAAATGATTCAAAATAGGATTAATCAGCAAACAGACAAAGCCCTCTCAGGGCAGCGGGTTGACTCTCCACAGAGCACCTCCGTGTTGGCTGCCCTGAAGGGGGCCCCGCTTTCGGGCAAAGAGCTGACAGGGCACTGTCCCCTTTTCCAAAGATATGCCAGATTGACTAACATGATGGGAGTAGATTTGGGTAGGACTTGAGATTTCTGAGCTTCCAGGCTGCTGCGGGTGGAACGGAGGGCCATCTAAAGCAGCCACATTGAGCTCTAGGAGAGGTGATCAATGGGCAACACAGCTGGGCAGCGCCTCTTGCGTCAGGCCCCTGCCCTCTGCCTGGTCTCCCTGCCCACTCTCGCTAACTCTCACACCACCCCAAGTGGAGGGAACCTAGTGATTCCCATCTGACAACTCTGGAGGTGGAGGCATGAGGTCTACCTTTGGTTTTACTCATTTTGCAAAATTCTTGGGCAGGAAAAATAAGGATTTCTGCAAAAATATCAGGGTCTTTACAGGCTTGGCCATCAAGTTGGCCTGTGGTTTTCCCAGTTTTAGTGCTGACCAAGGTCCTGCATACCCTCAGTCCTGGGCAAACCAGGACATTGGTCAGCCGACTTCTAAATGCCTCAGTTGCACACACAGGATACCTTGGACAATGCCTTCCACCTCCAGGGAGGGGATTGGACAACTGCAGTCTTCCCCGGAGACCCTCACCCACCACCCACCCCCTTCTCTTCTTCTGCAGCAGCAGACAGCACCGGGCTGTGGTCAGAGGAAACCCTCACCCCCAGCCCACAGACTAACCAGGGCCATCCTGCTTTTTATCACCCAGCCCTGAGGGGGAGCCCTCCCCCTTACAAGCTGCTCTGTCTGAGAGCCGCAGCCTCTGAGTAACAGGACCTTCTGTGAGTAAAATTTATGATTCGTGTTTCCACTGGAGTCAACCTTTTAACCCTCAGAGTACTTAATTGCCTTCTCCAGGTTTTGCTTTAATAACCAGCTTGACTCTTGTCAATTCTGGCTGAAATGAGAAGCACCCAATGTGTGGCTGGAAATGGAACCCCGTCACTTGATACTTGATAAAGCCTGTGCCAAACCCTTAATTCATTAAGTGCATTCACTGTGGCATCATTTCCTAAACGATTGTCAGAATTTTCCTTCATATAGAAAACTTCTCAACTCAGGGGGTATCCTCAAAGCTGAAATTTTGTAAAAGTGCCTCCCCCTCTAAGACACACTGGCGGGGGGGGGGGGGGGGTTCCTGGCTGTAAATTACAGGATGGCTTTGTAATCCGTGGTTTCTTGGACTCTCCCAGAGGAGCTCAGTCTTTCTGCGGGGCTTCCTGGGCCCCACACTCCACTTGCCAAAGTAAGCAAAGAGCAAGGTGTGGACATCTGGTTCCTGTTTCTGAATCCAAAATTGATCTGCTGGGTGATTCTTGGCAAGTCACTTAACCTCTCTGAGTTTAAATTTCTCTAATCCTGGCTCACCAGACACCTCTTGTATGGAGGGAGCGGTCAGCCAGTTAATGAGCAGGTGTTTTACAAAGGCGAGGGCTCAGCCTATGGTGCAGCAGTAGCAAATCCCAAGGACAAGAGTGGACAGGTGGGGGGTGGGGGGTGGAGTGGTGAGGGAAGTTAACAATCATAGCAGGAGTAGTAGCAAAATCCTGCAAAACACAAGTCGCCTAAAGCAGGGAGGAAGTTATTTCTAGAGTCACTCCTATTTCATCCCAGGACAATCAGATCTCCTTGCACGATTTCAGACCAAGTCTCACCAGTTCTGTGAGACAGCTGGAGCACACCTGCTCCCATCCAGTCTTTCCTGACCTGCCTCCCCTCACACTCGCTCTGTCCCTTCCTGAGTGTCTGAGAGTCACAGTTCTGTGGCTCTCTCCTTCCTCCTCCCTAGGGTTCTAAGGCATTTGCATATGGGCGTGTCCTCATGCTGGTGCTCTGCAGAAATTAGCACATTCAGTTCTTACATCCACGTTGGCAGTTTGGTATTATTATCTCCATTTTTCAGGTAAGGACAGTGTGGCACAAAGAGGGCTGTCAACTCTTAGGAGGCCAATTTGTCCTGGTTTGTCAAGGTCTTTTCTGGTTTTCGCATTGAAGGTCCCTTGTCCTGTGACACCCCTCAAGTCCCAGGCACACAGAGACAGTTGGCCACCCTAATTTGAATGCAAATGCTTGGCTGACCCAAAGAAGAACTGCTTGCTCCTCCCCTCCCCCATCCTCAGCCCTAAGTCACCAAGCAGACACAAACTCACTGAGGACAGTGGCCATGTCTTAAACTGTTACTGCTTAAAAGAACTCAGTATAAAGTAGGATTGAATTAATAAATAAAGTGGGATTGGATTCATATTTGCCAATTTGAATAAAATCATGCCTTTACTTTTAATGCTGATATTACAGGATGGATGTGACTTCTTTTCCTTGGCAAACCCATAGAGACATCAGGGGCCAAGCCTGGCGTGAAGTAGAAATGATTCTTATAGGGCTCCTTATGTGTTCCATGGGGTTGTTTCCAAAGGGCAGGGATTACTGAGGAGACTTGGACCTTCGGTGCTGGCCCAGATTCTCATTACAAAGGACTGGAGAGTGCAGGGTGATACGTGTCCTCTGCACAGGGGCAGTTTGATGATGATGGGCTGACCTTCCCACCAGGCCCAGTTCTGGGAAGATGTCCCAGAGCCTGGCCTTACCTGCCTTGGCACTGCTGATCACCCAGCTCCTCAACACAACTGGGGGGGGGGTGCACTTCCAGATGCTCCCTCCAAACAGAACTTCTGCCTCCCCAGCAAGCCCTCATCCCATTTATGAATGTAGAAGTGAAACATTCCAAGTTAGATCAGAGGTAAATTTCTCTGAATGGCTAAGTCAGCAAGAATGCCAGCTGGTCCAAAGGGAGATTGGGAGTGGAGGAACTTTCCAACTCTTAAAGATCCCAGAGGATCAGTAAACATATGATGCCAACAATTCTGGTCCTAATCACACTATAAAATATCTTTATGAGGCTTGAATCTTCTCCAGAGCCTAGATTGCTCCTCATTCCCAGACCTTTCTATGCCCCTGTCCTTCACCCGCCCCATTCCTTGGCCAACACTGATTAAACGCAGTATTTCCTTTGCTTCCTTCCGTTCTGTGGGCAGCAGGGAGCGTTATTTGGAAGCAGGCCTGGACAGTGAAGGGTTGAGACTCATGCTGTTCGTGGAAGTAGTGTTAACAGTGGAAAGTCATTCTGGTCAACCTTCAGAGGCTTCCCCAGCGGGACTTTAGATCTTAGACACAGCTACAGCCCTCCAATGACAGGAGTTCTTTCTACCCTGCCCCATTTAGCCACAGAATGACTACCAAGAAGCCGAATTGGTAAATGATTATTAGTAACAATCATAATAACATTCCAGATATGTTGTAGCTTTCCAGTGAATCCTGATAGTAGAACATTTTTTAAACTATAAAGGACTACACCAGTGTAAAGTATTGTTTTGATTCTCTAGATTGGATTATTACCTGCTGTTCATTTTTAGAAATGAACCTGGCCATTCAGGGATCTTGAGTTATATTTGCAATTGGCCTCACTTCCTGTCTCTCAAGGACTGACAGCTGAGAGCCCATATCAGAAGCCTTGCCACCTCTTGTTTCTGTTACCCCAGAGGAATGTAATTGGCCTACACCCTATAAGAATGCCCTTCATGCAGCTAAAACATTGCATGCATTCCCTTTAGTCCTACAAGTAGAGGCACAGATGTATACATGCATTTCTATACACACATACGTGCATATATTAAATGTGCAAGTGGTATACTTTGTCTGCATTTTATTGCATATCAAGTCTCCCTCAATAAAGCTGTAAATAATAATAAATAAGTGTTGCAAAAACTATGAAAAGAAGGGTGAGGTTAGATGTCCACCCCTAGAACACCTGTCCAGGGCTCTGAATGCCCAACCTCACTGTCCTGCGTTACCTTCACTCTGACTTGGCTGTGGCTGGTCTTATGGGTTCACAGCTGGAGCCAGACTTCACAGCCGATAACCTGACACCTGAGATGAGATCACAACTTGGAGCAGCAGCAGTCACAGTCCCACACTCTGGTGGAGAGCCTCTCTTCCTGCCATTTAACCTGACTGGTGACGGACTAATGGTAAGAAATAAATACAAAAAAAAAGGCTTGTGGGGTGCCTCAGGTGCCGATGACAGCTGCACAGAAACCCGCTGTCGTTATGAGAAGTTCAACATTGTCGGCTCCTCACTCACCTCAGGCCCCAAGCCCACATTACCTCCTTTTATGAGCTTCAATATCCCTCGGAAATGCTCTCCCTTTATATTCTCTCCACCTCTTCTCTGGCACATCTCCAGGGGGGTCTGATTGGGTTACATACAAGTTTCTGAGCTTGCAACTTCCTTTCGGTCATAAATCACCCCTTACACACTTACTTTCCCCTTCTCGTTGTTCTTCAGTATTAATAGCCCCAAATCCCAGGAGCATTTGAGAACTGTTCCAATTTTGGTTTGAAAATCAATTTGGAACCTAATGGTTGGCTTTGCTCAGACTTCCAATCCTTCTGAGAAGGTCAGTTTCTACAAATTAACGAAGTCAGGGATTGGGGGTGGGGGTGGCCTGGTGATCATCTTCATTCTAAATTCTTACCATTTTGTCTTGAAATGCTCAATGCCTTACCTCAGTGTTTTTCTCCTAACTCTGTCTCTAAAATTAAAACGTTAATTCTAGAGAGAGAAAGAGACCCTAATGCCTTCTGTTGTGTGATCTGGTAGATAATTTAAAAGAATAGTTCATTTCAGGATAGGTCAAATTCAATTATGAAAGCAGAATAAATATGAAATCTGGTTGTGTTTCATAAAAGACTCCGACATTATTCTCAGTTTTTTTGAAACACCTTTCTTCTAAGTAAGTTCTGCGTCCTCCATAGTCTGCTGACCTGCAGGGAAACTGAGGCAGTGTCGGATCTCATCAAAGGCCGACGAGGAAGGGTCCTCACCCCCCGCCGGATGGGAGCAGGGATTTCCTGCAGCTCACAGTCTGCCCCCACCCCCATCAGACAGCTAGAATATGCGTCCAGGGACAAAGGAAACAGACCATCAGTGAGTCTCCTTGGGAATCAAAAGAAGGTCCATCCCTTCACATGTAGCATCCTGATGTAAGAGGTTTGTACCCCAAACCAGAGCGGGAAATAGAACTGATGATTCACAAGCTTGGAGGTTGACACTACTCTGGAGATACTCAGCTGAAGGCACTGTGGTTGGCAAGCAGACCTTCTAGAGAGAGAAGGCGAGGACACAGTGCCCACCAGCTCCTCAGTGACCACCGGCCTCCCAGCTTCAGAGCTGGGTTTGCCTGACATCCTCCTCACAACCTGTGGCCGGCCTGAGCATACCTTTGAGTTGCAAGCTTAAGCCAAGTTTGAAAGGTATTGCTTTCCTTACTCTCTGCTCCTTTGGCCTATATCCTGCCCTCTGACATTGAAGTCAGGTTTTCATTTCCCCTCTACGCATCTGCTTAGGGGTCAGTCCATGGGTACCCATGGCATGTGCCCCCTGACTGACCCCCAAGCCAATCCACTGTGCCATAGCTGCCAAGGGCCGGGCTCAGGTATAGCAGAGATGAATGATTAATGTCCAAGTGGCTCCCTACCGCTTCCTCTCTCAGACAGCATCAACATTTCAAGAGGCTTGATCAAGCCTCCTCCATCTGGGGAGAGAGGCTATTAATCTATTCATTAGTGTCAGACCATGTCTCTTTTGAACCTGATATGTCTAATTGTGAAGAGGACAAAGCCTGACAATTACAGGCAGAGAAGGCAAACAGCATCTGCTCCCATGAGGTCAGGACTTCTGCCAGAAGGCTCACAAAGCCCTGGAGAGCTCCCTCCTCCCCCACTGTGTGGGACCCCTGCTGGGGCAAAGTGATGACAAAAAGACACGCACACTGATGAGTCCTTGCTGTGGACTGTGCACCGGCAAAGCACTGTGCATGCCCCATCTGCCTTAAGTCTCACAACAACACTAACAAGAACTGACTACTTTCATCCTCATCCTACCAATGAGGAACTGAGGCTCAAAATGACAGTGACTTGCCTAGAGGGCTACAGGACTCCCCTGGGCCCTGGCTCCCAAGCCCATTCCTGCACTCTGTGTCCATCCTGGGGAAAGACTATAGCGGGGCACCCAGGACCGGCTCAGGGAGGCCTCGGGCAGCAGCTCTCTTCCTGAATTTGCATGGAGCTCACACAGGGCTTGTTGGCCACTGTGTTCCCAGACAGTGCCTGAGGGAGACGGTGCTGCAGGTTAGCTGGTCAGTAAGAACTCAGAAAAGCTGGCCTGGTTGACATTATCAAAGCTCAAATCCAGACAAGCTGCAAATCTTGTCTACAAGGGTTTCTACACTGGTTTACTCACAAACTCCCAGACTGCTTTTCTCTGAATGGCTATGACATCACTGGTCATGGAGGGAAGGTTTGCAAAGCCGCCGTGGTCATGTATGAGTAAGAAGTTCCTCTGCTGGGCTTGAACATACCCCTGTGGATCCGGAGACACCTCATCCTGAAGAGGAGGCCATGGTGTGGGTCTCCACACTCAAGCATGGCTGTCTCCTCAGTGCTGGCTAGTGAGGACCACATCACCATTTTTCATGCCTGGGCCCCAGGGGCCACAGCTAGAGCTGGGCCTGCACCATGCACTCACCTAACTTCTGCACAGCTAGCTGTTCATGAGAACTCCAGAGTGCCTGAGAGTTAATGCCCCTAGAAGCAGCCCTCACCTAATGACAGATGGTGACATGGTGACAAATATCTCCAGCTTCTTCAACCCTCAGGTGGGATAACTGAGGCGTGGTTTGCACCAAGCGTCCTGTGGGATTGACTTCCAGTTGCTATAGGAGCCTCCTCATTACATACCCAGGAGCCTCCTCATTACATACCCTTACTCTGTATCCTTCCCTCCTCGTCTCCTTTCACTACTCCCCACCAATGCTTCCTGGGATCACCTCCCAGTAAGCTACTTGTGCTCAAACTCTTGTCTTGGGATCTGCTTCTGGGAGAGCACAGCCCAGCGCCTGTCTGGCAGGGTCCCCCCCAACCCCCCTCCAGCCCAGAGACTCCCCTATACTCCCAGTGTGTGCACGTCTCAGGATGCACACAGAGGCTGAGTGCTCAGGCTATGGACAAGACAGGCCTGGCTTTGGGTCTCAGGAAGGTTCCTTACAGGTCATGTGATCATAGCGCATTAGCTGGCCTCTCACGGCCTCTCGTGGCCTCGGTTTCCTCAAAGGTAAAACGAGGACAGGGCACTGACGTCGTAGGTGGGTGGGATGTACATGTGTGACAAGGTTAGCGCTGTGCAGAGCATACACTGAGGACTCATCAAACAGTAGCTGCTATTATTGTTGTTGTTATTTTATTTTATATTGTCTTCCCTCCAAGGCCGAGCTGTGGCTGCCTTGAGTGTTTCATCTCTGACTCTCCTCACACAGTTGTTGCTCATGACAGACCTGTTGCACGAAATTGCTTTGTTTAATCTTTGCATTACTTATTCCTGGATGAAGGCAAGGAAGACTAACCACCCTGCACTTCAGGCTCAGGAAACAGAGCCCTAGAGCACGTCCCGCCTCACTGATGTCTCCAGCCTTGTTTGCTGCTCAGAATGGGTTGTGGGCTGGAGGAGGCAGCGCTGGGTGACCTCCTGGGGTGTGATTCTACTCCCCACATGTTAGAGTGCCGCAAGGACAACATCTGTGTTCATCCACATCCATGTCCCTCTGTGCCAGTCCCATAGTAGGTGCTCAATAAACATTTGCCAGCTGACTGAAATAATCTGGTGCATGCCAAACAGCACCGGGGGCTGCTAGATGGATTCACATCACTGTCCGCTGGACAGAGCCAGAGCCTGGTGAGGCTGAGTTCTGAGAGAAGACCTTACAGAAACCAGAAAGTGACAGACCATCACTACTTTGTTAACTTTGCCCTCCCAGACATATTTTGTGATGACAGTTTATATTGAACTTTTCTCTGTGTGTGTAAGTAGCTCATATTCAGTTTTCAAACCATAGATCTTGGACCTTTTCAGTTTATAAACTTCTGAGTTTTGATGATTTGGCCAGTATGATAGAATTCTTGGCCCCTCCTTATCATTCACATTGATTCGCTGAGATTTAAACACCTGCTCAGCAATAACCTCAACCACCATCATGACTGCTTGTGACTTGTTAAGACATCTTAGAGTGGATGGGACCATTCCTTGGTGCTGGGCTTCTCCACCGTTGGATTCTTCCAATGGCTGTTGTAACTTGTAGAGGGTCCAGGACTATGTCTTCATACCTCAGAGATTTAAAAACAGACTCTATGCTCAGGAAAAAGCTGTCACAATGTCCACGCACTTAATTCCACAGGTGAGACGAAGGCTCTCCATAGGCCTTGTCAGAATCTGTTGATTTAGGATTGCTCGTTCCAGACCCTGGCGGCATGGCCACATCAGCCAAGAGTGGGGCTTCTCTGATTAGGTCAGCATCTTTGCGCGTGGGTGCAGGATGAGGACGGACGGATCCCCAGGTGCCCAGAATGAGTGGTCAGGCTGAGTTAAAACCCACAGCTGTAAAGAAGTAGATGTACCAGGTACAGCAAGAAGTGACAGTGAAGAAAGAGAGAAGAATGTTGGAAATGAGAGAGAATTTTAAGTATGCCTCTGCCTTAGACCATTAAGTATTGGAGACCCTCTTCTCTGCGCTCACTCACTTTATGTCCACTTTACATTTTTATTTATTCATTTTTTTGAGAGAGGGGACACAGAGAGAGAAAGAGACAGAGAGAAGAAAGAGATAGAAAGAACAGAGGGAGGAGCAGGAAGCATCAACTCCCTTATGTGCCTTGACCAGGCAAGCCTGGGGTTTTGAACTGGCAATCTCAGCATTCCAGGTCGATGCTTTTACCCACTGTGCCACCACAGGTCAGGCCACTATGTCCACTTTAGATCATGAGTTTCTTGAGGAAAGGAACAGGTCTTATTCACCTTTATTCCTCTGAGGCTGGCATGGGGCTGTGACAAGGAGGGGGCAGTGAAACATGTGCAGAGGCAGTGACGAAAGACCAGGACTTCCACTCATGGATGCTCCAGAGGACACACTGTTTCAGAAAAGACAATGAAAGTGCTTTGCCAGCTGGACAGAACTCTAAATGGCAGGGGTTTTATGGCCCCAAGTCAGTCATTCAGAGATGTTTATTTGGCACCACTGAGTGTGCTGGATGTAAGCTGAGTGCCTTTTTTTTTTTTTTTTTTTTTTACAGAGACAGAGAGAGAGTCAGAGAGAGGGATAGATAGGGACAGACAGACAGGAACAGAGAGAGATGAGAAGCATCAATCATTAGTTTTTCGTTGTGACATCTTAGTTGTTCTTTGATTGATTTCTCATATGTGCCTTGATGGGGGGGGGGGGCTACAGCAGACCGAGTAACCCCTTGCTCAAACCACGGACCTTGGGTCCAAGCTGGTGAGCTTTGCTCAAACCAGATGAGCCCGCGCCCAAGCTGGCAACCTTGGGGCCTCGAACCTGGGTCCTCCGCATCCCAGTCCGACGCTCTATCCGCTGCGCTACAGCCTGGTCAGGCAAGCTGAGTGCTTTTAAGGAGGATATAGAGCTGCAGATGCACAGGATGCAGACGTGCGGAAATGTGAGAGCCGAGGCTCATGGATGGAAAAGCGAGGAGTTTCAGACCCCACAAACTGGCTAGAGCTCAGGGTGCAAGTGATGGGCCCTGAAGTTGAAGTACAGAAGAAGCAAAATGCTGCTTCCTTCCTGAATCATCATACTTTTTAAAATCTGCTCGCAGGGCTGATACTACATTTTCTGGGAAACCCACTCACGACAGACCTTATTTCCGTACTGCTGGACGAGCAAGGCATAGTGATAGCTACACTTTCCATCCAAATGCCTTCCTCCCTTCACTGTGGTTACCACCCTCTGCACCTCGGTCTTCCAAACTATGCAAGGGGAGGAGAGGGAAACGCTTTCCTTTTCCTAATGAACAGCACCTACAATCCCCAGATCCCTCCTAGCTCTCAGCAGGGCTCCTGAGTGATGGAGTTTCCTGCCCCTGAGTTATCCTTCTCTGATTTCCTGAACCACAGGCTTCTATTAGAAATCAAATCCCTTCCTAAATCTTCCCAGAGCTCCCGTGTTCCAGAGTAAGGGCCCCGGTTTTCAACCATGGCTGTAGGTTGGCCTCTGCTTCCCGAAGTCCCCTAGTGCTGCAGAAAAACATCTGGGCAGCAAAGAGACCCAGGCCAGAAGTGACTGGAGTTGGATTTCAATCCTCACTTCCAACCTGCTGAGTCCTTCCTGAACATAAGCTCTTTATGCAAAAGATACATGAAGACAGGTGATTGCTGGGGTATTTTTCTGAAAACCCACATCACTATTTCTTGGTTTAAATGCACAGGTTACTGAAAATAGCCCTTGAATAAATGGAGACATCTTCTTAGAGGCTCCGTGCACTTAAATATAGAGTCTAGCCAGATCCCTGGGGCAGGGGCTATTTCCCATGTTATGGATGGGATGCTGAAATGCAGGAGTTATGAGAGCTGGCCAGGGTCCCAATGAGATGATGGCAGAGCAAGTCAAAAATCTCTGTGTCCTGGATATCCCAAGGAAGGGCCTTGTGTCACCTACAGTTCACCTCTGTCCCAAGTTAGTGGCACATGATGAACATTGTGCACCCATGGAGTCCACAAAGCTGGAGTTTCACCAGTGATGGCACCCACAGTGGGTTTAAGGCACCCTCTGTCTGCAAGGTGTATACATATCAGAGGGGGAGAGAAAAGTACCCAAATAAACATGCTACAGAGAAGCACCCATTTAAAGTCCCATGAGAGAGTCAAAGTGTAGGACCTTAAAGGAGAGTGACAGCCTACATGCCATCATATTGGGAGTATAGGGGTCTAATAGAAGGAACCTCAGAAGTTTTAGAGGCAGGAATTGAGAATGGATCATATATATATATATATATATATATATATATATATATATATCTTTATTTTTTAAATAAGAAGGGTGTTTAAGAAAATTTGATATAAAAAACAATCATAATCCCACTTCCCATTGCAGCAGAGTATCCACTGAAGATTGGTCCATGCTCACCGCTGGGATTCAGACTTATCAGGAGAGCTGAGGAGCAGGCACCAGGAGCCTTTTGGGAGTGCATCAGGCATGGCACCCTTCATCAGTAACAAAGCCAAGGTGTCCAAATAAAGTGTCTGTCATAGTGTCTGTCCCTGGGATTGAGTCCTAGCCCAAACCTTCCATGACTACCTGTCTAAGCAGCACAGAGTAGTTTCATTAAAATCACTTGTCCAACCCTGGTTGGGTATCTTAACTGGTTAGAGCATTGTCCCAATATGTTGTGGGTTCAATCCCCAGTCAGGGCACACACAAAAATCAACCAATGAATGCATAAAGAAGTGGAACAACAAATCAATCTCTCTTTCTCAAATCAATAAATTTAAAAAAAAACTTTTAAAATCATGTTCACACTTTTTCAGAGAACACAAAGACACAGTGGCACCGGAGGGCCCGCACAGGTGCAGAGCCATGTGAGACCTCAGGGATCAGTGGAGATCCTCATGCTTGGTAGGTGCCCCATTTTTAGCGGCTGACCATCACCGGCCTGGCAGGTGTCTGAGTCTGGGGAGGATTCCATGGGAGAGGCGACTTTACTACCACGTGATTCTTTAATGAAGCCACAGAGATGAAGTGCTCCCAGGAATTTTTGGAGTTAGAATCTTACAATAGCAGGTGGAGCTGAGAGCCAGCCAAAGGCAGGTTGCGTCTCTAAAAAGTAACCACATTTTTAACTTCCCACAAGAGTAGCCCAAGAAAATGCAACTTACATAACTGTGCTCACGTTTGCATCTTATTTTCTTGTCCTCAATTATTGGCACACATAACAATTGTAGTGTATACTTCTCTATAATTTGCGGTTTTGCATTTGTCAGTATATTACAAATTAGAGGTGGCTTTCCCTACAGATGAGACAACGTGAATCTAGATCAGAGGTTCTCACAGGAGGCAATTTTGTCTCCCAGGGGAACTTGAGACAATGTCTGTAGACATCTTTAATTGTCATGACTGGAGAGGTGATGCTACTGGGTAGCGGCCAGGGGTACAGCTAACTACCCTGCAATCCACAGGTGAGCCCTCGCTCAGAGAGTTAGCTGTCTCGAAATGTTGACAGTGCCAGGTTGAAAACTCCTGCTTTCTAGGTGCAGAGACCAGAATGTGCATGATTATTTGTAAGTGTAAGTAGCTCAACTTGATTTGAATGTAGGATATGTGCAAGGAAACTGGGGGGGGGGGGGGGTAAGAAGTTAGAAAAAACACCCAAAGAGCCCCAACTTCATTCAGTGGGCAATGGGGAGTCATGGAAAAGTTTCTAGCAACAGAGATGGAGGACCCCACAGCAGACTGTTGAGGTCTTCGGCTCACGTCAACACTGTTTACTAAGATACTGCACATGGGAGGAGGAGCTCTAGGAAGAAACATGTTCAGGTGTGGGCATGGGGAGCAGAGCAGCAGGAGGCATTGCTGCACCTGCCGGCTGTGCTCTGGGGCCCGGGAGAGAGCTCCTGCATGGCGACCGGCGATGGAGGCACGCCGCAGGGGCCACCATGGTGCTACTGGGAGGAACTACATTTGTCGAGAAGGACATAGAGGACGCCCAGATGAAGACAGAGGAGAAGAGCGGTCACGGGGCCTGGCAAAATGGTTCTACCAAGGCCAAGGACGCAGTGAGGCCTCGGGACAGAGTGAGGCAAATCAAGGGCTGTAAGATGGCGAATAGGAGCAGAGCTAGGGGACTGCCACTCATGCCCCTACAGAGAGAGCTGGGATTTGAACTTGGGTCTACAGGCCCCAGCCCCAGGTCTCTTCCCCGGAACAGAGTCTGGTGTCACTGGGAAGCTTTCTTCTGCCTTCCAACATGAGCTGCAGGCCCTCTGGGGGCCGCAGCAACTGCTTCTGCAGCTGAGTCTTCATGTAAACAATCAGAGGCAAATTTAATGGTGATGCACCAGGTGCATGCCTTGGGCCCCGGCTTCTGAAGGGCCCCGCAAAACCCCAACTTTACACTTTTTTCTAATGACACCAAGTTTGGTTTCATATGTGCAATTTTAACATTAATAGTACATAATATTTTTTATTTATTTAAGAATATGGTTAACATATATTTTTATTTTCCCTGTTTCTCTCTTCTTTTTAAGGGGCCCAATATTTTCTTCTGCACCCAGGGCCTCAACTGACCTTAATCTGCCTCTGTAAACAATAAATACTGCATACCTCCTCCAGTGAAGTTCTCAGTGGTGCCTTGCAGTGGAGGGCTGAGCGGGCAGCCAGGGCACTGCTGGGAATCTGACCTCATGAGCTGCAGATGGCAAATGAACATCAGAAAGGGTGCACAGCTTTCCTCAGTGATTAGGAAATGCAAGTTCAACCAAGCATGGGTGTTATGTCTCCCCCAGAGGACTGACAACAATGAAAAGCTTGATAATACCCTGCAATAGCAAGGATATGTCAGGTGGACACATCTATATTACAAGTAAAAGGTAAATAGAAGGTATGATCTTTAGAGAGGTCATCATCTATCAAAAATATAAATGCACTTACCCTTCATCCCAGAAAGCCCACTTTTAGCCACTTGTCCTAGAGAATGTTCACTGCAACCTGTAAAGTTAAAATTGTAGGGATAGAGTAAATGTTCATCAGGAGAGAACACAGTTTAACAGTACTGTCGTACTGTGATATATCCGTATTGTCGTACACAGCTGTTTAAAAGAATGAGGCAGGGTTCACACATTAACATGGAAAACAGAATCAGAATTTATTTTGAAATGAAAAGAGCAAATTGTGAGACAGAGCGTATAGTATGACTCATTAGTGTATCTATTTTAATGCACATTTGTGTGCCCCTGGAAATAAATAGTACTGGGATGATACATGCAAACTGGTTGATCGTGGTGACTCTTGAGACTTGAGATGACCACAGGGGAAGGAAAGGAAAGGAGGATGACACTTTTACCTTCATGTATTTATGTGCTGTTTCCATTTTTACAACCAGGCTGTGTCCCTTGTGGAATTTAATGCCTAAAACATAGCATTTCCACTTGCCTTACACAGAAACATCCCAGCCTGCTCACCTTCACCAAGATTGGCCTAAAATTAAAAAAATAAAATATAAAAAACCCCATGTCTTTAAAAAATACAGAACTGAAGAACAGAGTAGTGATTGCTGGGCATTGGGGAGGAGTTGGGTGGGAGTGGAGGGTGGGGGTCACTGCGGTGGTGGAGCCGCTCCGTACCTCATCTGCGCCATCTTCAATATCCCGGCTGTGGGATTTTACAATGGTTTCATTGGGTGAACTGGGTTAGGCTCTCAGAGGACCTCTCTGTAGTATTTTTTACAATTGTGTGTGGATCTCAAAAAGCTTTTCATTAAAAAGAAAGAAGAAAGAAAGAAAGAAAGAAAGAAAGAAAGAAAGAAAGAAAGAAAGAAAGAAAGAAAAAAAGAAAGAAAGAGTAAGAAAGAAAGAAAGAAAGAAAGAAAGAAAGAAAGAAAGAGAAAGAAAGAAAGAAAGAAAGAAAGAAAGAAAGAAAGAAAGAAAGAAAAAGAAAGAAAGGAAGATCTTCTCCATAGCTAAAAATTTCTGAGCTTAGGACCCTCTTGAATGAGCCAAAGTTAAATTTTATGCATATGGACTAGAAATGTGTTCCAATTAAAATATGCACAATTAAAGGCCAGGGGTTGATAGACCCTACCTGGGGACTCCCCACTCTCAGTCTTTGCATGCCGGTCTGTGATGGAAGTTTCCCACAGCAACCCCTGCCAGAAGTCAGCACCTGAATTGTCGCAGATGGCTCAATGCAGAAACCTGCATGTGCGACCCCAGGAAGCCACCCCATAGCTCTTGTGCTTTATGGCAACTGAAAAGATAGGTCTTTGTGTGAGTGGTCATTCCCAGGCCCAAGGAGAGCCCTGTCTTGCTGTGCTTGGGGGCTGGTCTTTGTGGAACGGCAGCCAAGAAGCCGATATCAGCCCTTCTCCTTTTCTCTTCCTCTGTGTGTGTCTCATTTTCCTTCAGCTCTCATTGGAAGATGCTGTTTATCTGAAGATTTTATGAATTCCATCTCTATCACTGGCAATTTCCAGAAGACTGATTGATAGGCTCCTGATGTGATCCACTATCTAATCTTAATAGGGGACTTAAGCCCCACCCCACTGGCCTGGCGCCAGCCCTCCTGACCGCTTGCCACCAGCACCAGGCGCTGTGCAGTCTCTGTCCTGGCTCACCTGTGTGGATCCGGCCACCCAACGGTTGTCAATCCTTCCAGCACAGGACCTCTTGCTCATCTCGCCACTTACTCTCTTGTCACAATCCACTTGAATGTGAATGCAAAGGGCAGGGATTTCAATCTTGTTTGTCACTCTTCTCAGAACATGATGCCTGATATATAGTATCTACTCAGCCAGCTGGTTCCTGGAAGACTAATAATATAAGACTGGATCTCAGGGCTGAAGCTCGTCCTGCTTCTCTCTCACTCTCTTTTGTTTTATTTATTGATTTCAGAGAGTGAGGAAGGGAGAGAGACAGAAACATTGATCTGTTCCCTGACTAGGGATTGAACCCACAGCCTTTGCATATGGATTCAATGCTAACCAACCACACTATCCAAGCAGGGCATGGTCCTGCTTCTCCTGCTTGTAGCTTTACTCTTTGATGGTAATGTATATGGCCTACTGGCCATCCTGGAGAAATTCCTCTCTTCCTCCAGAGCCCGAAGACCTCATCTCTTCTCTGCCTATGTCCCCCCTGCCATGTTCACCCTGGTTCATGGGGCAGAAACAGACACGCAGCCCAGCACTAAGTGCATACAAGCCAGAGTCGTCTTGAGAGTCTGAAAGGAGGCAATACATGTAGCCCTAATGCCGAGGGCAGCCGACAGATCACGGGTGAGAAATTTAAGGCTGAAACTTCCTGGAAAGGGCAACAAAGAGAGAAAGAGCAAAACTCATAGCTACACACCCAATGCCCACAGAGCCCGAGGCCAGGTGAAATAATATCCCACTATTCTCTGTATACACAAAGGACAGGGAAGCTGACTGGTGGTTTTCCTTACCCTGTAGCTCATGCCCTGATTATGGCTGTCATGTGCCATAAAAATACGAAAGAGTTTGCACTTCACAAACATTTGACTTTCACAAGCCTTACATTTCCCACAGGGAGCCCTGCAACATCAGCATTCTGAGAAAGACCTCTGATCAAAGGTGGGTCTCAGTTTGGTGGCTGCAGTGGAAGGGTAAACAAGAAGGCAATTCATGCGTCTGGATGTTGACCTAGCTCTAGTCACCTGCTCGTACAATGTAGCTTTGCTTAGAACTGAATAGTGATAGAAGTCAGTCACAAGATGAGTCAATAGGAGAAAAGTGGCTGGTCTCAGCTTCACCTTTGCAACACTTGCCCTCTGCAAAGGGCATCCACCACCAAAATGAATGCACGTGCCCACCAAGCAGGGGTTGTGCCGGACCCTCCTGGAGGGTGGAGTGTGGGCATGTATGTGTCGGTGACCCTGAGGGATAGGAGAGGTACTGACCCTGAGAACAAAGTGCCACAAACTAGATAGCTTCAAACAGCAGGCATGTATTTTCTCACAACTTCGGAGGCCAGAAGTCTGAAATATGGTGTCGGCAGGACCACATTCCCTCGGAGATCTGTAGGGAGAGCCTTTCTTGCCTCTTGGTAACTTCTTCTGGTTTGTTGGGCATGGCCTTCTCAGCTTGCAGCTGCCTCTCTCCACTTTCCATCTTTGTTGTCACATGGCTCTCTCCTCCATGTGTCACACTGTGTCTTTCTCTTCTGGGGGCCCACCCGACCCAGTATAACCTCATCTGAATTTAACCAACTACATCTACAATGACCCCATTTACAAGTAAGATCACATACTGAGGTACTGGATTTCAATGTATCTATTTTGGAGGGGACACACTACAACCTGTAAGAGAGAGAAGACAGTTTCAGAACTAGAGGATGGTGGCCCAGAGGTTCCACGACTGGCAAGGTGTATGTCCTTGGAGTATGGCAGGAAGATAGCATACCTCTGAGAGAAACAGCCATGTGGTGGGATCAGGACCCAGCACCAAGTGCTCTCAGCCTGGGTAACAATCTGATACCTACACTGGGCACAGATGTGCCAATGCTGCCCAACCCAGAGCCCAAAGGTTTGAACAAGGTGGCCTACATAGGCGGCAGAGCAGCACTCCACTGAGGACACTGGCCATTGTGGACTGGAGAGCAGCCCAGGGTAAGGGGCAGATGAGACAGGAGTCCCAACACAATCCAGATCAAATCCCCCAACACCAGGCTCCAGCTTTAAAGTCAAGATTATTTTGATTTAGGAAAAGCTAATGTAAACATAGTTCTTAGACCCAAGTAACACAGTGGTTGCAAATGTATAGTAAATAAGCCTATTCCTCCACTTCTAGTCAGGTTCATTTCCACGCACGGCACAGCCCAGCCCTCAGGATATGGAAGACATGTCAACGTGGCAAACGAGGTTAAAAACGACAGAAGGGGGCCAAACATGGAAGTCAGCAGGGAATAATGATGAACTTGGAGAAAACAACATCGGTCCAGATCCCCTCCCCTCCAAATCCTTGCAAAAAAGAAAACTCCAAATCCAGTCCCAGAGCAATAATAGAACACCCGAGCCAAACTTCCCAGCAGTGAGAAGGATGTCTGAGGCCGAGCAATCTGTGGGACAGCGTTCCTCGGCTGAAATTCTTGAAAGCTTGTAGAGCTCAGGCCAAAATGCTCTGGAAACCAAGTCTTGTGGAAAATGCAAACTTTATGAATCACACATGTAGCCACAAGGCCAGCTCTGCAGCTCTGAGTGAAAAGATTTGTACAGAAATCTGTCCCCACACTGAAGACCACCAGGGCTGACGTGGAGCACACCACAGGCCCCAGAGAGGATGGGACTCACACGGCCTTGTGGGATTTTCTTGGCAAGTTCCTGGAAATACAAGAGGCAGGCGATCTAGGCTGGAATGACACGTGATAGACAAAGGACCCGCTTCCCTTTGTTTGAGGGGATGTGCCTGGAGAAGGAGCACCCACGTGGCGAAATGAATCCTTTTCCAGCTACTTACCCTCTTTGTTCTTCCCTTTTCCCATCTGGAGACGGGGATTATAATAGAATCTCGAAGGGTAACTGTGATGTGAGTTCATATATGTGACGCTCAGAAAGTGCCTGACCCATCAGAGCAGCCAACATAAGCCCTCACCTGCAGCAAGCACCCCAGCGAAGCTGACGTTCCAGTCTCCGTCCCTGCCAGCACTCCTCCTAAATTTTCATATGTTATATATAGATCTGAGATTTCCTTCCCACTTTGTCTCCCAACAACCTAGTCTCAATCTGGAGAGCATCCCGCTCCCTGACATAGGATCTAAGGACAGGAAAGACCCTCCTGGGTCCCTTGGCTTCCGCCCCTGCCCCAAGGCAGAGCTCTGTTCACACTGACTCTGACAGATGGTTGTCGTTTCCAGACAGGAAGTGTTTATCGAGCATCCACTCTGGGCCAAGCCCTGAGCTCGGCCTGCTAGAAACACATGCAGGAGTAGGGCGGGCTGAGCTGAGAAAGCACTGGATGCTCAAGCAGGACTGGATGCTGCAGTCTGGAGGCAGTTTGTTCTCTGGGGAATTTCAGGTTTTATCCTTATGGCCTTCAGTTGATTGGACGAGGGCCACCCACATTATCAAAGATAATCTCCTTTACTTAAAGTGAACTAATCGTGATGTTAACTACATCTAGATCAGTGTCAGATTAAATAACTGGCTACAGTAGCATAGCCAAATTGACGTGTAAAATTAACCACCACACACAGGTTCATTGGTCCCTGCTCTCCCCATGGCATGTCCAGCTTCTCTTCTTGACCCCAGCTCTGTGACCTATAGTATCTTCAATCCCACCCTGAGATACAGAGGAAATAGTTTTTCATTGACATCTTCACCAGTTTCCACAATCACATTTGCTCTTCCTCCCCAAAATAAATCTCTCATTCCTTTTCATACCTAATGGAGAAACTTTGTTCCTTGTCTTCCCATCCAATTTATTCCATTTCTGTGTTCTTAGATGCCATCCACCAAGCTCAAGGAGGTGCCACACTTCGGCACTCACTTCACAGTAGTCTGGGAGATGTCAGGGAGACTGTCATGTGAAGGCTCCTTGCTGGCAGACCTCCTCTGTGACACTGCTGGGGCAGACGGCAGGAGCAGACGGCAGGAGCAGACGCTGGCCACCAGGCACTTCTGCTGCAGCATGCTTACAGGGACCAGGCGCCCACAGAACCACCTCTGCAGGTGCTGAGTGCTGGAGAAAGTGCACTCTTCAGGAGACTGGCAGGTGAGGCACACTGGGACCAGCGAGAGACCATCGCCTCCTCCTCCATGTCCCTTCAGACTTAACATTATGCCACCCGGCAAAGAAAACATTTGCAAAGCCCATGCCCACCTCCATTCTGATAGCCTGCAAAGAACGGTGAAGTTGGAGCAGAGAAGCAACACATTTAATAACTGGCACAGTCCACTCCAGTGGCCACTCAGTTTCCATATGTACTTTTACACACATTTGAACTTCTATGTAACAGCGAAATAATGCTTCACTTCCACGTAATAAAATATAGCTATCCTGCTTCCAAGTGAAGGATTTCTCACACTATCCCTAATGAAGAGACACACATTAGTCACTGTACAGCCAAAAGTCACTGTATCCATCACTGTAGCTATATTAATTACTCCTCAAATCTATCACAGGTCCAATGAATAACCTGTTACCTAAAGGCTAAATGTAAAGTTAACTTCCAACAACTGTATAGAGAATAAAAATGGAAAGGAATATTAGTTAGCACACACAAATAAACACATACATAAAATATGCAAATATGCAAAGCTAGTATAGGCCTGTCTTCTGTGATTGGTCTTGAGGTCATAATCCGGCCCCTGGCTTCCTTTCCGCATGCGCAGCTCTGTGCTGCCCTGCTCAGTCAGGGCCTCCGTAGGCCGCGGTTCTTCATCTGGAAAAGGGACTGAAACTTCAGCTCCTGAAGAGTCTCAGTCCTCAGTCACCTGCCTGTATTTTGGTTGCTGTAGTTTTTGACATGCCTATACCACTGGGCACAGAAGTTCTAAGGGGTATACCAGACAGTGCCCTGAGGTACAGAAATAGTCTTCCCTTCCTCCATTGTTAGCCACAACCCAATCAGCCCTTGGTGATCAGGTCAATCACTCCAGCCAGTAGAGCAACTTCTTTTTGTTGATTTAGTGGCCTGAGAAACCCAAAGTGGCAAGGTCTCATTTTCCAGTGTAATGGAATCACAGTTGTAGCCCCGGTTTAAAGGGTTCCCCACTTGGGACTACACAGCAGTAGAGCTCAGGGACACCCAGAAATGAGGCAGACACTCTGTGCTTGGATCACTGGGCATAAGAGGGAAAGATGCAACTTCATGCCCCTGATTCCCAGACCTGTGTGTTCAGGCTGTAGGAGACAGTGTCATATTATGGTCTTTGATTCAAAGCACACTGTGTCGTGTAAGACAGAACCCTATCTTTTCAGGATGTTGTCTCACAAAAGGTGCTGTCACTGAGTCTTTCTCCAGTGTCCCTCCAACATCCTCTGTTGACAGGGCTTTGTATCATGCCAGCTGGCAGAGGAGGAATATCTGCAAAGCCCAGCTCCATGATCACAGAGCAGGCCAAACAGGGTGGGGTTGAAGCTGAATGTCAGTAAATGGATAAGTGGCATGGGGGGTGTCTGCTAGGAGATGAGGTCAGAGAGGAAGGCAGGGAGCAGACCACCACATGACAGTACATCATCTGTGTACAAACTGAACAGATATAGCTTTTCACTGGGAGACAGGGCTAGTGTGATCAGGAAAGGCTGCCTGCCTCAATAAGATGATGTGTTCAAGCCAGGGTAGAGGCTGGCTGAGTGTTCTCAGTTCTGTTTGATTCTAAGCAAAACACCTTAGCAGAGCAACTCCTGTGGGTCTGACATTGAACTGAGCAACTTCACTCCCCCAGAACCTGGTCAGGACCAGGCTAAGAGTAGGTGCTTAGTAACAATCAGTCTCCTTGAATGGAAGAGCCTTCCAGCTACACTCCATCAATACGCAGCTGCACGTTAGTCCCAGGGTCATCCTTGGCCCTGGAGTCTTCCTTCTCCAAGGCAGCAGCCTCCCATGACCCGGCTCTCCCTGAGAACTCACTGTGTTTCTGGGGGCTCCTCCCATCCCGTGTGAAGGAAGTACCATCCTCAATCACTCTCACTGCAGCTCTCGGCTCTTGGGTACTGGCAGGGTCCCTCTGTCCTCATGACTAAGTGAGCTTGGCGTGCTGGTGCTGGAGAGGAAAGGGGAGGCGAGGGGGGGAGAAGTGGTTCTTGACATATCTTGGTGCCGGTTCACAATTTTGGTTTCTTTGACCTTTATCCTTCATAAATCGGGCTTTCAGAAAGAGAAACAGAGAAGCAAACAGCCCTCTGAGATCACTGGGACCTTGGTTTTAAGAAAAGAGTCCAGGTCACTACACTCTCAATCTTGTAATATCTCCAAGTGATGGCCTTGATTTCATAAGCATCTCAGTTCAGGGCTCACTAAGTGAAAAATGTCTTGGACAAAGAATATTCCAAGAAATCCACAGCCTTCTCCAAGGTTCCTAAGACGCTGGATGAACTGCGTATAAATGCTTTTCTTTTCTTCCCCTCTTCCTTCTCTATTTGCTTCAACCCTCACCTCCACCAAATAACACATGTACTGAGTCCCTGCCTACATGGCCAGCAGTCTTCTCATTAGACTTCCAGAGCAGATGCATGGGCTCTGCCCCAGGAACCACCATCCCGTCCAGGAGGGCGGGTCCTGCCCTTGGAAGAGTAGAGTAACCGGGGCAGCGGCCGATGTATGTCTATGGCCCTGCTCCTCAACCAACAGCAATCACCTTGGAGTCTTCTTAAGATGCAGATCCTGATTCAGAAGGTTTAGGAAAGGCTCAGAGAATCTGCATTTCTAACAATTCCAAGTGATGCCAAAGTTGTCAAACAACGAACCACACTTTGAGTAGCGAGGGTCCGCAGTGTGTGGCTTGGACAACCAAGTGGACATGAGAACTCACAAGTTCTGAGGACAAAGACTTAGAAAGGTTTAGCTTTACAGAGTTGCTGGTACTAGAGCTGGGTCCTAGTAACCAGGAAGTTTGGGAGGATGGTACGGGAGCGCACCCAACAGTCTGCAAAGGAGGCATCACCCTCAGTTCCTCCTGCGATGACCATGTTCTCTTAGACCCTGCCTTCTGACCTGTCCCTGCCCTCCTCCTGCTCAGCAGACTCTACTTCCCAGAGTTAGACTAAGTACATGCTGTGTGTCATAGCCAAGTTCCTCTTCCCACTCTGGTTCCTTCCTTGACCCCTGAGGGAGGGAGAAGCGTTCTTCAGGAGGGACTTCTGCCTACTCTCTCATCAAGCAATTATGGGCCAACTGGAACAATGGGACTACAGGAAAGATGAGTAATCACAAGAAAATGACAAAAGATGAGAATGGCCTCTGACAACGACTGGCAGAGGAAGTGGGTAGAGGTAGGAAAGGCTCCATGAATTCACTCTATGTTTGAATGAGTTCTGGGGAGCCAGGATTTTCAGCTTCTTAGTCGCGAATCTGGAATTTAGCTAAATGGATGCTGTGCTCAGTTGAGTGGGCAAGGCTTGTCCATTCTCAGGACGCTGACAGGTACACACAACCAGTTCTCTTTTCATCCCACCCACACAACCATCCTGCCCCCAAAACGCCTCCTACTCAGGACACACAGCCAAGCAACCCCAACATGTGCACCCTTGGTGCCAGCATCCCTCCACTCACTCAACCCCTCTCAGCCCAGCCCTTTCTGGCTTTAGAGTCTTGACGCCATGCTGTTGAGTCTGCAGAAGCTTCCCTTCCCTCACTGGCTCCTCTTAACCCTTCAAGTCTCAGAGTAAATTCACCTCCACAGAGAGGTCTTCCCTGCACACCGTGTCTGAGTCAGCCCTCCATCATTATCAGGCCCCCTATCTGCCACTTGTCACCACTCTCTCATCTGTGGTTTATCTGCTGGCCTCCAGACACCATCCAGTCAAGCACTAGCACTGTGCCTATAGGACACTCAGCAAACACTAATGAAGGCTAGGTGGGAGCCCTGTGGACTCACGTCCTTCTCTTGAGGGGTTCCCCAGCCAATTGACACCAGGTTGATCATTTACAGCAAATTGTCTTGTTGGCCACAGAGCTCTGTCTCTGTCCTAAGGCAGTCTAATCCTAACCCTCTACCTCGGCTCCTGGGGTGCTCTGGTTGTCAGGCACCCAGGGTGAGGCCCCTCACAGGCCAGAGTTTGGCCCCCATTGCCTCTTCTCCATTTCCCCCCAAATTGGTTAGTTGGGAATCTTAACGCCCAATTGTTTGGTACTTAGAAGAATCCAAAACTAGCCACAGGGAGTCTCTCCAAGGGGAGCTGGGAGGTCAGGGCCATAGGCTTCAAGCTCTTGTTCCTGGGAGAGAGCTGAAGATGGCAGAGAAGGAGTTGTCCAGACTACCGGTTTGTGCCACCTCGGGGCTGTTGTGGGGAAGGCCTCCAAGCCACAGCGCCAGGGCCCTGGGCAGACCAGACCCCGCCTCTGCATTTCCCTGTCCTCCCCCATGCTTTGACTACAGTCCTCACCCACAGGCACCAGCAGAAAGGTCTTCCTAAGGACTGTTTACATTCTTTCCATTTTTGCCTGTATTTAGCCTTACTGAAAAACACATTCTAAAATTTATAAGCAATCATAGGCCCTCATGGCTTTCAAGTAAACTTTCCTATAAACCAGTCAAATTCAGTCTCCATCCCCCCCAAGAATCATAAACTCTCAAAACTGGTAGGCCCTTAAAGATCCCAATGTCCTGAAGAAATCAGGCCCCAGGAGGGCGGAGGCCTGCCCAAGCTCACAGGGCGCTTAGCAGTGTGTCTGGAGCTGGGGCTGGGGCTGGGGCTGCTGCCTCCGCAGCCCTGCGCTCCCATTGCACGTGTGAAAAATCTGAGCCCACCACCACGCTGCTTCCCAGGCATGTGGTTCTAATTTTTAAGACAACAAACTGATTTGAGGTTTCAAAATATTCATGAGCTTAGGGTTTGGAGAAGGAATGTGTGTTAAGGGCACATTCTTGGTCGTCAGCCATCCCCAGCACCAGGCAGACCGGCTGCCTGACGTGAGGGCCCTGGGACTCAGCGTGTCACAGTGGCTGCTGCAGAACTCCAAGGCACAGGCCCTGGAAACTCCCAGACTGCAGCACGGCTCCACACAGAGTACCAGGCCTGAGAGGCAGCCCCCGAGAACAGCTAAAAGACGACGTCAAGGACCGGTCCTCTCCAACCAGTGCAAGGGCTGAGGGTCTTCCTGTCAAACTCTGCACTGTGGGGGGTTGGGGACCACCCACCCTTCATAAATGCCTCAGTGGATCCAGAATGAAGATGCCTGCTGAAGTGCCTCATCTCAGGCCGGTAGCCATCTCTCAGGGCCCTCAAAATCCCCTGCAAGCCCTGAAGCCAGAGAGGAAGGGTCTAGTGTGAGGCCAGAAGATGCCATGCAGGCCCTACACCCTCTGGGCCACCACCTGCCACTCTTTACCACCCCAAACCCTGACAGGAAACTGAGCAAAGCTTTCTAAACTTCTACAGTGGGACTTCCAAGCAGGGTTCCCAGGGCCAAGGTCCATGTTCCAAGGAATCGGGTTTCAACACAAGCTGTAGGTGAGGGGTTCCCACCACAGGGCCTATTCTGCAGAAAGCACTGGACCCTGCACGGGCTTGGGGTGGGATGGAGGGCCAAGTCTGGCTTGGGAGTCTCTGGAAGCGAGAAGGCGACCCCTGGCCAACTATGGGCTCAGTGCAGAGACTTCATGGCCCCTACCCCTACCCCTGGGCCCCAAAGCCCAGAAAGTCCTTTCTGCACATGCCCTAGGCTCTGTCCTCCATAAGCTGAGAGGCTGAGGTTTGGTGGAGCTCTGAGGACTGACAACTTGGGCCCTGATGGTCTCCCCAAAGCACAGAGATTTTAGGCAGGATGTTTTTAGAGTGAAGTCATTGACTGCACCCCCAAACTCTGCTTGCTCCTGGCTCCGGGATGATGGTGCTGTGTTTGTAATAAGAGGGTGCTGCCGCTAAGCTCAGGGGCAGCAGACCAACAGAAAACTAAGGAAAACAAGACTAAATGGGATGTAGTGCCCTGGACTGGAAACAGGAAGGACTAGAGTAAGGCCAGGCAGATACTGGAAATCTCGGGGGAGAGGGGGACACTTTATAAAATATTTGGTTAACTAATTACTATGCTATACATCTAAAACTAATGCAAAATAATACTGAATGTAAATTGTAATAAAAATACATTAGACAACTCTTTAATTATCAAATACTAACAAATGCATACATTGATTGAGAAAAGAAGGATAGTGGAAGAAAAACTAATAGAATCCAAATAAAAACTGAATTTAGTTAAAAGTAACGTGTCAAAGTTGGTTTCTTAAGTCTTGATATAATTTACCATGATTATATAGGGTGGGACAGAAATAGGTTTACAGTTGTGAACATGCAAAACAGTTTATTCTTGTATTATTACTTCTTAATTATTGTATCATTTTCCCTCAGAAGAACTGTAAACTTTTGCCTCACCCTGTGTAAGATGTTAACTTGAAGGGAAAGTAGGTGAGGAGTAGGTGAGGAGGAACTCTCTGCACTATCTTTGCAATGCCTCTGTAAATCTAAAATTATTCCAAAGTAAAACTTATATAAAAAAGGTAACCACTGATTGTGCGGTCACTCTGTGTCAGTCACGGAACTGAGTATTTTCCATGCCTTATCTCATTTTAATCTTCCCCAAAACTTAATGGTGGCTGCAAGTATAATCTCCAATTTACAGCCAAGGAAACTAAGGCCAGAGCTGCAGATATCCTGAGTTGAGGTGGGCAGCAGGTGGTGGCTCAGAGGTCATCAGATCTTGGAGGAGCAGAGACCAGGCAGCCACCTGTATAACCCCGTGCATAGGACTGTCAGGTTAACGCGCTCCATGGAAATACGAATCCAAGTAAACCTGAATGATCTGCCATAAGGCCCCTGAAACACTTGCCGAGTCCTCTGAACTCTGTCCAGAGCCCGTCAGAGAGGGCTCTTCCTCCCTGTGCAATGTCAGCGGTGAGAGCCGCCACCCTTCCCCGAGCAGGCAAATCTTCCATAGGGAAATTAAACTCCTTCCTACTTCCTCCTCAAGGGGCCTTGGAACATAGTCCTCAGAAGCTTTACCAAGGGAAAATTCTTTCTTCCTTCTTTATACAAGATTTCCCCCCCCCCCCAAGATTCAAAACACTTCCTAGGGCTTTCTTTCATACAAACAGAAAAGCTGCAGCTATTTCCAAGTGTCCAGCTAAGCCTGAGGTCCTCCATCCATCTCACTGCCTGACTGTGCGCACTGGTGCCCGGGAAGCCCTTGCCCTCCATGCCCCTCCCTTAACCTTGATCTTCCCTGCCAGGAATTGCTGTTCAAGTCGTGAGATGAAAGGGAAGGAGAAGTTCAAGCTCTCTTCTCAACCTAGCCAACATGGGCAGAGACTAGGTCCCAGTCTCTGGGTTTTCTCTTTTTATTTATTTTCTTTTTTTCTTTTTTTTATTTTTTATCTTTTTAAGCTGGAAACGGGGAGAGACAGTCAGACAGACTCCCGCATGCGCCCGACCGGGATCCACCCGGCATGCCCACCAGGGGGCAACGCTCTGCCCACCAGGGGGCGTCGCCCTGCCGCGACCAGAGCCACTCCAGCACCTGGGGCAGAGGCCAAGGAGCCATCCCCAGCGCCCGGGCCATCTTTGCTCCAATGGAGCCTTGGCTGCAGGAGGGGAAGAGAGAGACAGAGAGGAAGGAGAGGGGGAGGGGTGGAGAAGCAAATGGGCGCTTCTCCTATGCCCTGGCTGGGAATCGAACCCGGGTCCCCCGCACGCCAGGCCGACGCTCTACCACTGAGCCAACCGGCCAGGGCCTGGGTTTTCTCTTTTTAGTATCTCTGCTCTACCTGGTGCTGGAGACATGAATTCTTAGCAGCTACTGTTCAAAGAGGAGCTGACAAAGAGACAAACCCATGGCGGGAAGAAGGGCTTTCCTTGCAGGACTCAGTGGTCCTTGCCTTGCCCTCAATTTCAACCATGAGCAAGGGAGACCATGTCTGTCTTCCTAAAAACGCTTCTCTAAGAAGGGTTATGATCACAGAACAGAACTGACAGAGCTGAGGGGACTTGGGGAAACCATGTCATATTAACTCAGGATGAATTTGAACTCAACATATGTGTCAGACTTTGCTCTGAGTGGCTGAAAAGTTCCCCGTTTTATCCAAGGTTTTAACTACTTCCTAGTGGTGACTCCAAAAAGCAAGGCTACAGCTGAGATGCTGATAGTCGCTTGGGGGTATTTCAGGCTCAGTGAATAATTATGTGAACAAAATAACACAACATGGTTGCCAACAGCTATTAGGCCTGTGAAAAATAACAGTGGAAAACTCAGTTGACTGGCTATCAAAGGCCTTTACGGAAAGAAGGAAACCAGCTGTGGCTTAACATCTGTAAACTTGAAAGCCAATGTAAAAAAGCAAACGACCCAAGGAAACATTGTCCACAAGTCCTTACCCATGGAATTACATCAAGGCTCCTGTTCATTCCGAACTGGTGTGCACCTGAGCAGGGCAGAGGGGCCATGCACAGACCTTGGCTGCTGTAGAATGGTGACAGAGCAATGGACAGGAAAGTGTGTCCGTGCTGCCTGCAAATACGTTATTCCCTTTCAGAGACTGCACTCTGCTGAGTGAGTGCCTTCCCCTGAGTGTGTGTTACCAGCCTTCTCTGTTGACAGTTATGGCAACGGAAGACCCTGGGAGAAGGTACCTCCCTGCAGGTAAAATCAGCACTGGGTGACAACGTCAGGGTCAAGCTGGCCAAGCTGACCTCCTAGGCATGAGGATGAGCTGGAAAACAATCTTCATTTCGTTCTCTAATCTCCAGGGGGATGCCCCAGTGTTGTGCTAAGAACATGGCTTTGGAGTAACAGAAGCCTGAGTCTGGCTCATAGCTCCATCATTCATGAGCTGGGCAGCCTTAAGGGGGTGACTTAGCCTCTCTGAGATTTAGGCTTTTGGGGGCCACAGTAAAGACTAGGATAGTAAATATAGAGCCTCCAGCATGGGGGAAGCTATGCAGACACTCAGGAGAAATGTTGGCTTTTTCATAAATATTGGGAGGTGGCATTGCCCCACGTCGGCATCTGTGCACCTGGAGTTTATCAGACATTTCCATTAACCCCAAATCCTCGCGATTCCACTGTCTGCTTCACAAAGCCAGACCTCCAGAATCTTAGTTGTCTGAGCCATCTGCTACTACCTTCTCTTGCCAATGCCAGGCTCCTGACATACCAGCTTTGGGGATATTTTTCCTCCCTATATGGACTTGTTAAAATTCCACTGGGTTTTCAAAGTCTGTCTCATGAGTGGTTTCTGAAGAGCCCTCCTTAATCTCTTTGTCAGAACAGCCGTCCTGGCCCACCACAGCACAGTTTGATGTGTATTATTATCAATTGCTTATCATGAAGCTAGACTAGAATCTCTCTTTTGGCCAAGATCAGTCCTCTGGCTCTAGTACAGAGTGAGGGCTCTTCCATTTACTGTGATGGACTTAATTCAGTTGCCTAACTCTCTATGCCCCAGTCTCCTCATCTGTAAACCAGGTTGATAATCACAATGTCAAACACATAGAGCCAATGGGACCATTAAATATGGTTATGCAGATAAAGGTGCCCAATAAACATCGGTTGCTGCTCTGAGAGCTGTGAGTCAATTGAGGTGCTGGCTTACTAGCCAGGAAGCTCCCCAAGGTCAAGACCTAGATTACCCCCACAGAAAGAACATGGCTCCCAGAATGAGCAGACAATGCATAGTGTTGGCTGAATAGGACTGGATTTCTCCCTGGGGAGAGTTAACTCTTTGTCAGCTGAGACTGTGTCTGTCCTGACCTCCCTGAACAGTGCTGAGTGGGAACGGGGGCAGGCCAGCCCTTCCGCAGCACTGCAGGAGAGCGGGCCCGCAAGGGGCAGGTTATTTATTCATTTTTTTTTTATTCTTTATTTATTTATTCATTTTAGAGAGGAGAGAGAGAGAGACAGAGAGAGACAGAGAGGAGAGAGAGATAGGGGGGAGGAGCTGGAAGCATCAACTCCCATATGTGCCTTGACCAGGCAAGCCCAGGGTTTCGAACCGGCGACCTCAGCATTTCCAGATCGACGCTTTATCCACTGCACCACCACAGGTCAGGCAAGGGGCAGGTTATAATGGGACGTGCCCTTCGCTGCAGTGACAAGGCCATATCAGCTCCACCACAGTTGCAAAGGGCCTCTCTATTCTCACCCTGTGCCTTCCAAGCCAGAAAGAATCCATTCTTGTCCCACACCCACTCCCGGCTGGAAGGTTCTTCATGTAGGATATTCTGAGGTGGTCATCATAGAAGGGACTAGAAATTCAGTTTGGTCACCTCTTCAAGGGCCTCTGCATTTAGCCTCACATTGGGCAGGGCCACAAATGCACAAGGAACTGGGCTTCATTCTCATGGAGGGAGCAGCTGTTCTCAGCTCCCCAAGCCCCTACCCCCGCCCATCAGGAAACAACGCAGAAACATAATTGAGCAGCTGTGGTTATAAAAAGAACCTGCTTCAGAACAATACATTGTGTCCAGCAAATCTGTGCTGCAGGCAAGGTGATGGGACAACTAGTACACATGATGGGAGATGAGTCCACTCAGTGCACCCCCGACTGTTCTCTGTCTACTTCCCTGCCTGGATGTGTATGTTCAGGACAAGTTGTGCTGTCCCCTCTAGCTCCTGCTGACCTAGGTCCCCTCCCTTGGAGCCTGTGAGACGGTCTCTTGACACCATTATAGACGTCACAAGTGATGTGCTCAGCTCTGTGGATGTCATCTGGGCCTCCTGCTCTTTTTTTCTCTACTCTTAATCTGGTACCCATCAAACGCCACATTGGAGTCACCAGGACCTGCCCACAGAGTGTTCATCTCATCCTCAGTCCCCCTCGCTATGCCTTTCTTTGAGATTGTAGCCAGGTTTAACCAAACCGCTTGTGCACACGTGCACACGTGTTGTTTTGAAAGATTAGCACTGAATCCAACACAGTATTTCTCCTGGGTTCCTCCTCCAAGCCAACAGAGAAAGAGTTGTTTCCAAAAAAATAACACATTATTAAACCAATGAATAAGATCCAAGAAAACAATGTAGCCAGCATATTTATTGCAAATAGCTTGTTTAGAATGTAAGTTGCAAAAATATCTAATTCTACCAGGTTCTTTAAGGAACCATGCTGAAGACCTCTTATAGCCAGCGGAGCCCAGAAAACCACCCTAAGGGGTCTGGGCTCTGCTCACTGGTCAGGGGGTACCTAATACTGGGCACTCCTCAGTTCTCCCAAATCAGGAGAATTAGATCCATGGCGAAGGACTCACTCCCACAGTCCTCCTATATCTCATGCCTCCACCTGAGAGCAAGACTCCTTTGTCCCATGCCTTTGCCTTGAGAGTTGCCAACTGGCCAGAGCCAGCAGCACCATCCAAGAAACTTCCCTCTAAACAAGGGCCACTTCCCCATGAGAAAAAGAACAATAAAACAACACATACCACTGTGACAACCTCCATTAATGGATGTCGTCAGAACCGGCCCCCAAGTGTGTGAAAGTCCAAACCAATTTGATTTATGAGAAGTAAGCAAACTTTCCAGTAGGCTTGGCAGGTCCACACAGGAGAAAGGCTTTAATTACACTGCCTATGCTCATTAAATAGATAACATCTTAGCAGAGACAAACCACGTTTTGTCTTCAGGAAAAAAAATGTAAATCTATCTGGCTCCACATTTTATAGTCATCAATAGCCTGAGGCCATGTGAAATGCCCAAAGTTTTTATCTTCCCAGATCTGGGGGTGGAACAGAAGCAAGACATCAACAGAGAGCTTTGGGGCAGGCGGTGTGTGGCTGGCGGTGATATATTGGAGCATTCCTGTCTCTGCAGAGCCCCCGAGCCAACCACCACACATAGCTTAGATGAGATGTCAAAGTGTAAAAAAAACAAAGAAAGAAATAGCCCTGTAGTTTATCACAGAAATGTCTCTTCTTGAGCAATGAGTGGAAAGAAGCTTCATATTGACCCCTCTCCTGGGCCAGAAAGGACCAGCGCTCTCTGGGCACAAGCCCCTGAATAGCCTAAGGGTTTCTCAATGAGGTTGCCATAAATACTGACTAGAGGTCAGTTATTATATATTAATGAAAATTAACTGTGCAGGCAAATAGGGTTGCAACATCCCAGGGAGCCTGTCACATTGTTCAAATGAGAGTCCTTTGGAGGAAATCCTGCTTTCTATTGAAGTTCCATCCAGGTGAAATCCTTAAGCCCCTCACTAGAAGGAAGATTCAGAGGAAGAGCAACTATGTAAAACTTAGAAGACTTTGTTTACAAAGATACCCTCAGTCCTTGGACCTCTTTTCCTCCCTCTCTCTATTTAATTCTTAGGAGATTGCATTCACCTAAATTTTTTAAGTAACTTATAAAATCTATTTCTATCTTTATATCTCCATACCAGACCTCTTCCTCAAACCACAGATTTTAAATTAATCTCAAACTTAATGTGTCATAAACCAAACTTCTGACCAATTGATATTTGTATATTGACCTTATATCCTATGATGTAGCTAGATTTATTTATTAATTCTAGTATTTTTTTCCTGTAGATACTTTAGGTTTTTTTTAACATACAAGATCATGTTATCTGAAAATAAAGATAATTATATTTCTTTCTCATTTATATGCCTTTGATTTCTTTTTCTTGCTTTATCTCACTAGCTAGGACCTCCAGTACAATTTTGAATAGAAGTCGTGAGAACGAACATTCTTGTCTTGTTCCTGATCGTGAGGAAAAAGTATTCAGTCTTTAATGATCAAATATGAAGTTAGATCTAAGTTTTTCACAGCTGTCCTTTAGAAAGTTGAGAAAGTTCTCCTCTATTCCTAGGTTTCTGAGAATTTTGATAAAAAATGGGTGCTGACATTTTGTCAAATGCTTTTGCTACATTTATTGAAATGATCATATGGTTTTCCTCCTTTGTACTTTTAATAAGTGAGTTACAATGATTAATTTTTAAATGTCAAGCCCAGCTTGTAATCCTGAAATAAATCTCAATTGATTTAATGTAGAATATTTTTTTATATGTTTCTGGGTTCAATTTTCTTAAGGATATTTGTGTTTGTCTACATTCAGAAGGATATTGGTCTTAAGTTTCTTCATAATATTTTTGTTAGATTTTAGAAGCAAAGTTATGTTGGGCCTCATAAAACAAATTGGGAATGTTTCTTTCTCCATTTTATGAATGAATTAGTGTTGGATTAGTAGTATTTCTTTGTTTGATTTTTAACTGAACTCTGTGAAGCTTTCTAAACCTGTAGTTTTCTAGTAAAAAGATATTTTATTGTAAATGCAATTTCTTTAATGAAAATAAAACTATTCAGATTTCCTACTTCTTTGTGAGTTCATTTTAGTAACTTATGTTTTCCAAAGAATTTGTAAATTATATCTAGGTTGTCAAATTTCACTGGCAGAAAAGTTGTTCATTATGTTCCCTTGTTATCTTTGTAATAGCTGTGGACACATAGAAGGATCTCTTTTTTCATTCCTGAGCTTGGGAATATGTGTCTTATCTTTTTTTTTTTTCTTATTTAGTCTTGCTAGGAGTTTATCATATTTAAAACTTTTCATAGTACCAGCTTTTGGCCTTAATTCTATTATGTTAAAATTTTCTATTTCACTGATTTCTACTCTTATCTTTATTATTTCTTTTATTTACTTTTTGTTTAAATTGCTCATATTTTCCCAGCTTCTTGACATAGAAATTTAAATCACTAATTTTACATTTTTCTTAAATAAACATCTAAAGTTATAACTTTACCTCTACTGCATTAACTGCATCCCAACAATTTTTAATATGCTGTATTTTCATTATCAGTTAGTTGGAACTATTTCTATCTTCCCATGAGATTATATTTTTGAACCATGGGTTTTAAATGTGTAGAATACAATTCTAAAAGTGTGTTGTTCTGGTGTTTTCTAGATATTTTATTATATTTATTTCTACTTTAATGCATTTGTGATCAGATACCGTACTTTATAAATTTCAGTCCTTTTTCAATATTTCAAATAATTATATAATTCTTAAAATGGTCTAACTTTGAAAACGTTACATTTGCACTTTTAAAAATATGTATTCAGCAACTATTGAGTATAGCTCTCTATACTTGTTGATTATGACAAGTTGATTGATGATGTTGTTCAAGCCTTCCATAGCCTTACTGATTGTAGATTTCTCTATTTTTCCTTTTAGTTTTGTCAGTTTTGGCTCAAATATTTTGAAATTTGATTAAAAAGAAGCATATACATTTAGGATTGTTATGTCTTCCTTGTGAATTAACATTGCTATTGTTTTGAAATGTCCCTTTCGTCCCTGGTAATACTCTTTACCATGAAGTCTATTTTACCTGAAAGGGGTTGAGCTACACCAGTTTTCCTTTGCTTCTGGTTTGTGTGGTATCCTTTTCCATTTTTTACTTTCAATTTATCTGTGTTTTTATATTTAAAATGCATCTCTTATACATGGCATATAGTCTGGTCTTGCTTTTATGTCCAACTGATACCCTCTGCCACTTAGTCCACTTTCACTGAGTGCGGTTATTTATATGCTTGGGTTTAAGCCCACCATTTCGCTATTTGTTTTCAGTTTCTCCTGTTTGTCATCATTATTTTATTGTGCTATGTTCCTCCTTTCTGCCATCTTTTAGTTGATTTCCTGTATTAGATTTTTAGCTATTTTTGTGCTATACTTTAATAATTGCTCTAGAGATTACAACATGGCTCTTATCTATATGAGATGATGGATGTTAACTAAACCTTTTGTGGTAGTCATTTCACCACATATGTTAATCAAACCATCATGCTGTATAACACCTTCAAGTTATACAGTGATGTATATCAATTATTTCTCAGTAAAACCAGAAAAATGCATCTTTCCTCATCACAATCTACTTAGACTTACTATTTTACCACTTTACAAAACATATAAGAACCCCACAAATACATAATTTCATTTTATCCCCCATCCTTTGCAATATCTTTGTCATATATTTTGCTTCAACATACTTAATAAAACCCCACTGTAAATGTTATTTTTTCTTTAGTCAAACATCATTTAAAGATTTTAGAGGCAAAAAAAAAAAAAAAAAAAAGAAGGAAATAAAGCCTTTTATGCTTACCTATAAATCAACATTTTCTGGTGCTCTTTATTTCTTCTTATGAAATCCACGTTTCCATCTGACATTCCATTCTTTAAGCCAAAAGAACTTTCCTTAGTATTGCTTGTTAGGCAGGGTCTTTGGCAACAAATCTCTCAGTTTCTGTTTATCTGGAAGTTTCTTTATTTCATCTTCATTTTTTAAGAATACCTTTGCTGGATCCTGGGTACGGATTTCTGGCTTGATGCTGTTCCATCATCTCCTGGATTCTGTTCTTTCTGATAATGTCAGCTGTTATTTATATTATTGTCCTTCTGTTATATGTTATTAGTTTTTCCTTAGGCTAAAGTTTGGGTTTTTTTCCCCTTTGTTTTCAACAGCTTGACAAAGATGTGCTTTGGTATGGAGTTTTAAAAAACAAGTCCTGCTTAAGGATTGCTGAACTTCTGGGACTTAAGGTTGATGTTTTCAAACAAATTTGGGGATGCTGTGGCCATTTATTTCCTAAAGTATTTTTCTGGCCTACTCTCCCTCTCTTCTTCTTCTGGACCTCTGATTACCCATATGTTAATCAGCCTGCAATTATCCCATAGGACAGTGAGCTTCTGTTCAGTTTTCACAATCTTTCTTCTCTCTATTCACCAGATTTAATAATTTCCATTGATCTATCTTCCTGTTCACTGACCCTTTCAGCTTAAGTCTCTAATCCAATCATCTGAAAATTTTCATTTAGATGTTTATTTTCCATTTAAAATTTTTATTTGATTTTTATCTTTTCCATGCTTTTGTTGTTGTTGTTGTTGTTGAGGTTTGTATTTTTCCGAAGTTGGAAATGGGGAGGCAGTAAGACAGACTCCCGCATGCACCTGACTGGGATCCACCTGGCATGCCCACCAGGGGGTGATGCTCTGCCCATCTGGGGCGTTGCTCTGTTGTGGCCTGAGCCATTTTAGTGCCTGAAGTAGAGGCCATAGAGCTGTCCTCAGCACCTGGGCCAACTTTGCTCCAATGGAGCCTTGGCTGCAGGAGGGGAAGAGAGAGACAGAGAGGAAGGAGAGGCGGAAAGGTGGAGAAGCAGATGGGTGCTTCTCCTGTGTGCCCTGACCGGGATTCGAACCTGGGACTTCCACACGCCGTGCCAATGCTCTACTGTTGAGCCAACTAGCCAGGGCCTCCATATGTTTTAATCATTATGTCCATCTTTTCCTTTAAGTTCTTGGACATATTTATTTGTAGTGTCAATTTTAAAACTTCTTACCTGTCTGCTAATTATTACATCTGAGTCATCTGTAGTCTTCATTTTTTTCTTGACTAGCGTCATATTTAACTGCTTCTTAGTATGTCTAGTAATTTTTTATTTTATTCCTGACACTATAAATAATACCTTAAAAGAGTCTGAATAATGTCATCTCCCTTAAAAGGGTATTACTATTTGTTCTAGAGGATAGTTAAATCATTAGTATTGATTCTGTTGACTTTGATATCATTCTTTGTTAGGGCTGGTCTAGTTTTGCATTGTTTTTTCCTAACTCCAGGCTACGGTCCTTACTCTAGGACATGGTCCTTAATCCTAAGACATGATCTTTCCAGGATTTTAACTGAATGTTTTAAGTTCTCATTGTGTTTTCTGCATTATGACTTTACTATAATTTTGACATTTCCCAGCTCTTAAGGCCTCTGGTATTTCTCTCCAGCTCCCAGATATAGAGAAGCCACTCTGGTAGGCTCTATAGAGTATAACCCTATACATAAACATCCAAGCCCTCAGCCAAGGATCCACTAGGACTCCCATTTAAATTTCTTCAGCTTCTTCCTTTTAATACCCTTCCCAGAAGCTCTCCAAACTCTGATTTTGGCCTCTTCTATCATTTTTGATTTACTATTAACTTTGATTTGTTTTGTTCAGGAAATAAAAGCTGGTGATGGGCGTTTGTGTAATATAAAGCTTTCTAAATAACACATGAGAGCTCTGGAGCTGGAAATTCCCATTGTCTGTCATCTCCCTGACTGTACTGGAGCCCTGGCTACACCAAAGTAACTTTATTCTGATGCTATTAGGACCATTATAAAAATAAAGTTGGTAGTTAACAGCCCTGGCCTTGCCAAGTAACTTTAGCCAGAAGGAGTATATTAAATAGGCTTTTCACAACAATGGGTACCCAAGTACTATTTTTAGTCCCATATTTTTGTTATTCTGGCTAGTTGTTTGATCAGCTTGGCTATGAGATTGGATGCTACTTAAGATTCTTGACTCTCTGCCCACCCAATTCAAAAGCTACAGCTTCCTATCTTTTTTGTTACTAGAAGAGCACAGATGGAGAAGGACAGAAAATTGAAACAAAGTTACTTAAGTTTAAGATTGTGTTTTGTGAACATGACACCATGTGATTGGCTGAGTTGAAACAGGTGTTTCATGATTTAATAAAGATAGTAATGTGTATACATTACCATATTTCATTAAATCTCAGATTATTTGATTGTAAGACATTACTTTTTGTGCCTCAATTAAACTAGGACGTGATACCTCAATAGCTTCCTGGAGACATGAAATCAGTCACATCACTAGGGCTTGAAACTTTCTCTCATCCTGTTCCTGAGCATTTGGCATTTGTCCTTCCTTCAGTAGCATGACTTAGCAAATGATACACAGTCTGCTGCATGCCACTCGGTCACAAGAATGAGCACAGCTTCACCTGCTGTGGCTAACTTCGTGTATTCGGTCTGACAAAGATGTGTTGCTCCAAGTGTGGTCTGTGCCTGCAACTATGATGTCACCTGGTCACCTGGGTGCAGGTTGCAAATGAAGAACCTCAGGTTCCACCCCAGATCCACTAAATAATTTTATTAAGATCCTCAAGCCATTTCTTTGCATGTTAAAGTTTGAGAAACATTTCCATAAAGAACTTTTTTTGCTGTTTCGCAAAAAAATAAAAATAAAAAATTTGGCCATTAGGCCCTGGCCGGTTGGCTCAGCGGTAGAGCGTCGGCCTAGCGTGCGGAGGACCCGGGTTCGATTCCCGGCCAGGGCACATAGGAGAAGCGCCCATTTGCTTCTCCACCCCTCCGCCGCGCCTTCCTCTCTGTCTCTCTCTTCCCCTCCCACAGCCAAGGCTCCATTGGAGCAAAGATGGCCCGGGCGCTGGGGATGGCTCCTTGGCCTCTGCCCCAGGCGCTAGAGTGGCTCTGGTCGCAACATGGCGACACCCAGGAGGGTCGCAACATGGCGACGCCCAGGATGGGCAGAGCATCGCCCCCTGGTGGGCAGAGCGTTGCCCCTGGTGGGCGTGCCGGGTGGATCCCGGTCGGGTGCATGCGGGAGTCTGTCTGACTGTCTCTCCCTGTTTCCAGCTTCAGAAAAATGCAAAAAAAAAAAAAAAAATTGGCCATTTTTCTAATGACAAATATTTACTTACTAATATCAGTTTTACACCCATCTGCTCCTTTTTGTTCCAATGCCAGCATGTATTGTAATCTTTTTTAAAACATTCTAAATGTCAGTGAAACCTAACATGTGCAGTATCAAAACACATAGAAGTTTATAACTAACTCACTGATGTGAAAATACAAACAGCTAAGACCAAGTGTTTACATGTATAGATGATGACATGTCGTGACTGCTTTTTAGCTAACAGTAACTGGACAATGGCACTAATTTCAAATATGTTAAAGTTTTGAAATTATTTAAAATCTTCCAAAATCACCCAGGAGAAGCAATTCAGAAAGAAGGGTGAAGTGTCTTCTAGAGCTGAGTTGTGATCCAGTGAATGAAGGACTTGGCCAATGATCAATCATCATGGGATGGCCGGCACCTGACCTTGAGCGAGATGCCACAGAAGGACAGTAGAGAAAGAGGAAGCCGGGGTTCTTCCCTCAGGGAGCTCATGGTCTCCCTGAAGAAACAAGACCCACACGCAGGAGGCCAAGACAAGCCCAAGCAGAGGATTACTATGGGCTGACTTCTACTGGGGGGTTTTGATAAGGGAAAGAAGTGATTTAAGACTTGGTGATGCCCTGGGTACAGTGTGCTTAATGCCTGGGTTTGGAAAGGCCTTCTAGAGGCCTGAAAGATCATCTTGCCAACCAATGTTTGCAGTGTAGGATCTCATGTACAAATTTCCTCAGTACCAGTCATTTAACCTTTAGTCAGTGGTGTGCTGGGAAATGTTTGACAGCTGGCTCTCTGGGGAAAATGAAAATCCTTGATTTATGGTTTGTCAGCTTCCATGGTGTAAGTACTCCCACCATGGCTGAGTTTACACTATCAATACAACATCCCTGAGCACAGGATTGGGAAGATACTTGCAGCCAGCTCTCACAGGTAAGCACGAGCCAGGCCCTGCACACCACGGCCTTTAATGGAATGCCGCTGGTGACAGGAAACTTGCTACTCCTCCGTATGGCTCATTCCACTCATCCTTCTGTTACTGACCCAAATCAAGGTTTTTCTGCCCAATGCCATTCACACCAATAGAACAAGAGTGAGTTTGATGAGGCAGAGCAAAAACTTTATTTTTGATCAAGGAATGGAGAAGAGTGAAGTCATACTCTAACAGTGAGTTCTCTCCAACTGGGAGGAGCCTTCTGTATTTACAGGCTGTGGCATGAAGGGGTTAAAGTCTTTCAGACACATGTAGGTTTTCAACTGCTGCACTCAGCCCTTTTGCACACAGTCCTTTTTGCACACAGTACTCCATCACCATCTTGGTTTTTGCATTCAGCACCTTGGTCTTTGCACTCAGCCTTCTTCATGTTGGGGCCTGAAACCCTTTTCGGCTCCTGAAAGCGAGCATAGCTTGTGATGTGGTTTAGGTATTGAGAAACATTAGGGTCTTTTAGATGACAGTTTGGTGACACTTCCTTCTGTCTTGAGCTTCTCAGATGTCATCCTCTTTTTTTTTTTTTTTTTTTTTTTGTATTTTTCTGAAGCTGGAAACGGGGAGAGACAGTTGACAGACTCCCGCATGTGCCCGACCAGGATCCACCTGGCACGCCCACCAGGGGGCGACGCTCTGCCGAGACCAGAGCCACTATAGCGCTTGGGGCAGAGGCCAAGGAGCCATCCCCAGCGCCCGGGCCATCTTTGCTCCAATGGAGCCTTGGCTGCGGGAGGGGAAGAGAGAGACAGAGAGGAAGGAGAGGGGGAGGGGTGGAGAAGCAGATGGGTGCTTCTCCTATGTGCCCTGGCCAGGAATCGAACCCCGGTCCCCCGCACGCCAGGCCGACGCTCTACCGCTGAGCCAACCGGCCAGGGCAGATGTCATCATCTTTTGAGGGCCAAAGCTAGTCCATCCCTAAGCAAATGTTAGAAAATTGTATTGAACCAGAATCTGTCATTCTTTCATATTAACTAGACCTTTATCTCAACTCTGGTTTCTATTTATACATATTTAAGAAACAAGAGGGACTTTAAGATAAGAGGTAAATGATTCTAGAATAAGAGAGGAATTATTGTTTACTGGTGTTGGATAATGACCTTAGACTGACCTCCTGAGTGTCCACTTATAGATCACATCATTTTTAGCACATTATGTTTTTAATTAATTTTATTTGACAAAAACAGTAGCAAACCTACCTGATGCTAGGCACGGTGCGGGCACGTGCGGAGAAGAACGGAACCCAGTCTCGGCTCCTACGGGGCTTACTGTTCAGTTAGGGAGAGAAACAAGTCGGTCAGTACTGCCAAGTGCTCTGTTCTGTAAGATAAGGGTGAAAACAGGGGTTTCTAATTGTAGAGAAGTCCTTTCTGCCTGGATGGTCAAAGAAGATGACATGAAAATTTGAGGCTCAATAGCTGTCATCTGGAAATAGCTGCAATGTTTGTGGTTTGCTATATCTGGTGTTCATGCTATGGAAAGGAACCAAATAGCATGGCTGACTTCTTAGAGCAGAATGCACTTTCCCCATGATGCTCTGGGCAGCTTCTGTCACACACATGTCCACAGGAATCTGCCTGTGTTTCAATGACTGGCGGGAGATTTAACCACACCATTGTTAATCTGATCAACAGCTCAGCATGTGGAACGGAACAAGCCTATAGCTCTTGTATTAGAAACATTCTCTGTAGCAACTGCATGCACAGTAGCCAAAGTCTTTACATGTTACACTTGCCAATTTCCATTACCCCTGAGGTTGAGCAAGACCATATTCACACACCAGGAAACATGTGGGCTGCTGTTGGCCAAGCCAGACCATGTTGTACATCTCTGTTGAAATGGGCTGCGTCCCATGGGACTGAGGAAGAATTTTACAAGTTCTATACTATCTGAGCAGAGGAAGAAAGAGGAAGAGTGAGCATCTATTAGAATTAGAGGGAAAAGTATAAAAGATGACCCTTAAAAGCCAGTTCCCTTTAACCAATACCCTTACTCATGGCATCCATGTTGACTAGCATTTGTTTTAAAAGCTACTGGATTTGGAGTTGATGCAGGGTAAAACTGATCCCAGCTCTGACCTTCAGAATTTATAATTTCCCACCAATGTGGTCAACACAGATAACAAGCAAATACACTTTCTATCACTTGCTGGTTTTTAAAATGGCAACACAACCAATACAACATGCCAAGTTTGTGCTTAATTCTGCCCATGTGAAACTATATCAAACCAGGGAAGGAAAGCTGTGGAAAGAAATGATTCCCAGGATCTCCAGGCTCATTAATTCTCTTTTTCCCCCTCCTTCTCCTGTTACTTCTTGGAAAGGAATATTCAACTGACACTTAACAAGCAAACAGGGACACAAAGATGGTATCAATTTCAAGGAGCTCCAGCCTCTGCAACCAGTTAGGGAAAACTGGATGAAAAATTATTGAAGTGTTTGCTTATTCATGGTCCCTACCTCATTAGTGTTTTCATGCCAAAGATCATGGTGAAAAGTATAGCAATTTTATTTATTCCAGGCGGGGTCTTTTTCGGCAAATGTGTTCTTCCATCACATGTTTCTCCATCAGGAGAGGAATATGGGAGTTCCTTTGCCAGCAACCAGAACTTTGGTTCCTCCAGAGTTGGTTAGAGGTCTTGACTCCTTGTTCTTATTTAAGGCAGCATCCTCATCCTCCTATCAATTTTAGGGAAACCGATTGGAGACTGTCTGTTGAACAGGTAGGCCACAGTGACAGGGACTGCAAGGGGAGTCTGGATTGTATTCAGTGTTGTCATTCAGTACTTGATTCTTGCACCAGAAAAATCCAAATCTAGACAAAAGATTAGTATATGTTTTTTATCACTTACTCTAATCAATTTTATAATGCATATTTTCCAAACTTTAACATATTTCCCATTCCTTGCCTTTGGCAGGGGGCACTGAGCTGTAGAACGGACCCAATGCCAGCATTGTCTCCCCAGAAGGTAACAGATATGGCAGCCAAATCCCCAATGAGGAAGCAGCAAAGCCCATAGACCACTCACAGCAACCCTTCATCACCAAGGTGACATAGGATTGACCCTGCCTCTTTGCTTTGTTCTTGGGGAGACAACTGGACTGTAGGAAAGACAGAGTCATGGGCGGTATACCCCCAGAAAACAGCAAGCAAAGTAGTATAAAGCCCTTGGCCTTCCGCAGTTCTGAATCTCAGAAAAGAGCTCACACTCTGGGAGGAATGAGTGTGCTCCCTCATCGCTGAGAGAATTCAGAGGTCATATGAGGAATACATAAGCCTTTGCCAACTTTGGATTTAAATCGAGTTTTAAATTCCTTTTAGAGCTCAGGATGTTTATGCAGATTCTAAAACTGAACAAGCAAGACATTTGCTACTTCATTGTATAAAATTCTAAATCCAGGAGAATTAGTTTTTATTGCTAATTCCAAACTTAGTACCAGGAGAGTGATTTGTTTTGTTCAGATGAATACTGTGATTAGATCATCCTTACATCTACATGTCTGTCTCAGCTCGGGCCGCCACAACAAAGCACCATAGGCTTAGTGGCTTAGGGAAGAGAAATTTATCTTCTCATAGTTATGGAGGCTGGAAGTCTAAGATAAGATGCCAGCATGGTCAGGTTCTGGGGACGGCTACCTTCCTGGCTTGCTGATGGCCACTTTTTTTGGTGTGTGCTTACATGGTCTTTCCTCAGTGCTGTGCATGAGAGAGAGAAAGAGATGTCTCTCTTCCTTTTCTAATAAGGCCATCAACCCTATTAGATTAGGACTCTACCCATCTGATCTATTTAACTGTAATTACAGTGGGAGTTAGGGCTGCAACAGAAGAATTTGAGTACACGCAATTCAGTCCCTCACAATGTCTGTGATGAGTTTCACTATGTCTCAAGTAAAAAGTTCCTCTAGAGCAGGTATCATTCTCATAGGAGGCAAGTGTGTGATCCATGCAGCCCAGTTTCTTACAAGAAACCTATAAAAATAATCTTTGTCCCTAGCCTTTCGTCTCCCCAATACTATGATCACCTCCTCCCTCCCCCTTGAAATCACTATTAGACTGCAGAGATAATTACCTATCCAAGCGCTGCAGGAGGCCACATAACCTGAAGCCATTGCCATTTGTCACAACAGATCATTTCTCAAACTCTGACAGCCAGCCCTGGAAGCAGGAAGAATGCTCGTTTTCCTTACCCTGCAGAACTTTAGAAAGAACTAGGCTCAAAGTAGATGCTGTTGAAGCAGGAGACACACAGGGAGGTACACAGGGTAGCCAGGCCTTAGCAGGGGCCTCTTGCACACCACACCGTGACACACATACCCTGCCCCAGGGCAACGAGAGAGCCCCTGCTGGAGGCTCTGTAATCCCAAACCATGAACCATTCATGGGGCTGGCAACCACAAACAGGAAATGAACTGGATTGCTCACTTTCAAATTAGTATAATAACATTGTCTGGGAAATGATGATCAAAAATCATTCAAAATATGGGTTTGAATTCTCTTCCTACCATTATGCTCGGGTTCTTCTCTCTGTCTTTCACAATATTTCCTTCTTGTGGCTTAGAGACTGTTGTGTTCAGTAACGTGTTTCCAAGAATGAGAGGCTGAAGTGATCCCTGTCTTCATCCACTCACTCCGTTTCCAGGCTAGAAACTAGATTTTTCCTTTGGCACATTGGAATTGATGTCATAATCAATCCATGAATTCTCTAAAGTTTACCTCCTAGATACCTCTATTGTTTCCAGTTTTACTGAGCTATAATTGACATAAAACATTGTAAGAGTTTAAGGTGTACAAAATAATGATTTACTACATGTATGTATTGTGAAATTGTATTTCTCGAATATGTCTCTCTTCTACATGCCATCTGTCCCTTCTCTAGTCCAAACCATCTTGTCTCCTCTTACCTGGGTACAAGTATCCACCTGTAGGTCCTGGTGCCCCCTGTGACTCCTCCTCCACATGAAAGCCAGAGTCAGCCTTCTGAGTAGCTTCCTTGCTACTTTCCCACATGAAGCCTTTCAGTGGCTCCCCACTATGCTAAGGACAAAGTCTACACATTGCAGTATGGCACACAAAGCCTTCTATGACCCGGGCACCCTGCTAATTACAGAGGTCTCCATAGGCCAGGCCGCCAGAGGACCCTGGAAAAGATGTTCCAGCCACATGAAATGTCACCTTCAGTTTAGTCTTATCCACCTCTTTAATCCTAACCCTGAGGAGGTCAAGAATCGCACAGAGGGATCTTAAGAGCCAGCCCTGTTGCTATGCTGCGTGAGACCTCCCTAGCCAATAGCTAAACTGCCACATCTGCTTCTGTACTATGCTTGCTCACTTAGGATATATAAGGGCCTGGCTGTAAGCTCCAGGTGCGGCTTCCGTTTGCAGCTCCTTGTGGGCACGGTGTCTCCAGACATCTTGGGAGTTCGCCTCTGCGCAGGTTAAACTGGCCAATAAAGTAACATCTTAACTCCTAAAAAAAAAAAAAAGAAAGAAAAAAAAAAAAGAAACACAATGTATAGCCCTTGTTTCCAGGCAGAAGATCTAAATCATAGCAGGGAGAGGGCTGACATGGCTCAGAGACTCCCCCTTCCCTGGGTCCGACTTCAAAGGGGTTCCTCTGCCCAACAGTATTTCAAAGGAAGAACAAAAATACCTTACAGGGCATTACACCCATTTAAAAGTGACACTAATGATCGGACTGAGAAAACGTAAATCATATATATGACTGTTCTTTCTATGGGGATAAGATACAAAGCAACCTCATAGAACAACGTTTAAGATGCATCGCCCTCCAAACTCAGTCTCCTCCTCAGAGGGGCCCCATTGCATTCATCTGTAATTACAGTTGTCATCTGCACAACATGAGAGTGACTTTGACAGCTATGCTGATCCAGGGAGAGGAGAGGGGATAAGTCGAGCAGGACAGATTAGTTCTGGAAAATTAGGCATTCGCTGGGTCACCCTGGGTTTTCAGCGTTGTATGTGGCCTCCCAGAGCATTAAGTCAGCCTGAAATCTTCCTAAAATGAGAACCACCAAAGCGCCAGCTGCACAGAGCAATCCTTCGGTCGCCAAACAGTTGGGAGCCATGTGGAGATAAAAGGCTGCAAGCATCGCAAAAGCACATGTGTCAGCACCACCTCCGCGTCTTGATTATGAAAATCACATCATAACCGAAGCCCACTTCCCAGGAGAATCATCAGTCCCTTAAAGGAGACAGCACTATGAGAGGAGCAGACCCCCTCAATGCAGAAACAACAGTGTTTTCAATGAGGAGGCCCCACCTCCAGTCTATTTCCCTCCCTCATTCTCCATTCTCCACTCTCCTAACCAAACCACACCTAAAAAGTCTACCTGGGGAACCCCACACTCAGCACAGCAGCCCCCACCCCCATCATCCAGCCACAAGACTGTCCATTTCTCCAAATGAAAAAGGCATGTGCTGCTAACTGGAGGTTTCATGCTGAGGTCTAGGGTCAGTCCAGGCAGGGAAGGGCTCAGACCCTCCCACATGCCATGTCTTCTGTCCTGGCCTGTCTTGACTGCAAGGGTAGAGAAATGGTGCTACCACCTTCAGGCCAGGCCCAGCTCCCAGCTCTGTCTTCTGAGAAAGGTGCTCCAGTTCTCCCATCCCCATCCACCCTCAGCCCCAGAAGGCAGAGAAGTGTTTAATTTCTAAAAACTCCATCAGTCAGCTCCATCCTGGGCCTACAGGTCCCGGATGCTCAAGTCAAGGCCCTGTTTTCCCTGGAGTCTTGGTTTCATCATTCCCACAGTAAGCACAACTCAGGCAGTGCTCTCCAAGCTTCCCGCAGGGGGCTGGATACTCAGTTCTCAGGCTCAAAGAAGAGTTTTCATTAGAAAGAGCCAGAGAAGAAACCATTGCATGAGGCCTCCTGGGACTAGAGCAGAGAGGGGAGGGAACCAGCAAGCCCGTGTATCCGAGGGAGTCGGCAGAATACAGAGCACTGTCAGTCCAGACAGGCTGCACATCGGCAAGAAGATCACGCCTGCAGAAAGGTGTCGAACCTGCCTGCCCCAGCTCAGCAACCTGCCACATTCTACCTGAGTCATTCATTCCTTGGCATAAGCATGATCCTTTTCCAAATCCAAGGTAAGAACAAATCTGGTGGTGGAGAGGTATTCCTCTGGGAGCCCCTGAGATCCCAGCAAGTTCATGTCAAGGAAGTAATCAGATCAGGAATTTCGGGGTCTTGGTACCTGTGGCAGTCACTGTTACTACTTTGTCCATACCCCATCGACACTCACCATTCTCAGGTCAACCCCCTGACTTCCAACCACAAGCTCCTGAAAGTCTTTGTTTCAGGGCCCTCTCTGGCCAGTGGAGCCTGCTCAGCCCATTAACAGAGCAAGGCTGAACGCTAGGGGGCTAGCACCCACCACTACCAGCAGCAGCCCTCAACCCTTCATGGATGGGAGTTGGAGGATCAATATCCAGGTCCCTCACCCCTTGGCTGTGATAGCTTTCAAGTTTGCTGCACTCTCAGCTGCCCACAGAGTGAACCTGCTGGATAGCACACCCTATCCTGGCTTCTTTTCCTCCCCCTCTGATTTCTTCACTCCCAACCCCCACTGCCCAGTGTCTCTTGGGATTAGAAGCTAAATCTATGTATCTCCAAAGCCTAAACTCTTTCTACAACACCAGCTCCCTCTGGCAGACAGTAAAGCCAGGTGGTGGGAGTCCTGTCTTCAAGGCCCATACTGGCCTCTGAGTCAATAGCTTATCCACAGGTGCTGCATTCTTGGCATTCCGTGCCTCTTTCTGCACTCAGACTCCATCCCAGGTGTTTGGCTGTGTATCTGAAGTCGAGGAGGCCTTCCCCCCCTTTACGCTGGACTGCATAAAAGAGGCTATAACATAGCAATTCTGGCCCTGGTGCCCCTTCAAGTTCATGCCAGCTCTGAATTTCTGTGAACTAGTCCACAGCAGCCAAGGTAGAACTGGAAACATAATGACCATTTCCCTCTTTAAAAACCCACAGCGTAATGGTTATTCTAATTATTGGGGACTTTATGAAAAGAGACCACAGCTTAATTTTTGAAATTAACCTAGCACCAGCTGCAGCTTCCTGGCCCCAGAGCTGTGGACATATATCCTTGTCTTCACACATATGCTCATCTGGACATAAGGTAGTCTCAGGGGCCGAGGCATGCAAGATGAGATCCCACAAATCTCCATTATTAAATCTATGATATATTTCAAAGCCGCCCTCTGTCTTGGTAATGATGCCTCTGACATCCCTCCAAAGTAGGAGGGAGGGCGGGCAGGAGGGAATAAATGAGGGAGAGAGACTTCCTTTTTGTCTGTGTATATCCACCAGCCTCATCTCTGCCATACTCCTGGGAACCGTGAAGGTGTCCATCCTCTAAGACAAGCCTCCTCGTGCTCCCAGTCCAGAGAAGGGACTGCCAACCATTAACTGGTGTAAATCTCGTGAGATCCACCTCTCTTGGGTCCCATATCCTCAGGTTGCCTTAAGCTAGTCCAGACCCACTGGGATGCTCTCCCCAGGCTTCCCTGGGGGTCCAAACTTGGTCTTGCCCCTCTTCTTTATTTCCTCTCCTCCAAACTTTTTGTCACTCTCCTCACACAGATGTATAGAAAGCAAACTTGGTCCCAAGTAGGGTTCCCCATCAGAATGTAATCTAGCCCCAAACAGGACCTTCAGAAATTCTGCACCTGCCTAAAATCTCTCAGGGATTATCCCAGGTTCCTCAGGGGGTGGGCAGACTCTTCCTGTGATTGCGGTTCCTCCACGGAAAGGAGTCCTTAGTCGGGAGTCCTCGCTAAGGCACTGATGAACAAGTGGGTATTTGCACTTATTCAGAGGAACTGGAAGCCTTATACTCCACTTCTAACATCTGAAGGTATTTCATGAGTAACACCTCTACAATCATCTCTCCACATCCTACCGATCCTTCTAAACCCAGCCAAATGCCACCTTCTCTAGGAAGCCCTCCCACATTCCCTGTGCCAACGGAGGTCTCTCATCCTCCACACTTCTCTGTGGCTGCCTCCTTGGGTGGTACCTCTTGTCACCATCACTTCAGTGCATGTCCCTGTATTCTTAGTGTGCAGTGGGCTTGGGACAGGCAGGGCCTAACTGTGCCTGTCTCAGGACCCAGTCCTACTCTCAACATCAATATAGGGTCACCTTGCTGCCCAGAGGTGTCCAGTGTAAGTTAAAGGAGGAGGATGTGTGAGGGCATAACTTCTCAGGTTTCACCATGACAGGAGTGGCAATAGACGAGCACTCATGAAACTCCCCTCCCCCATCACAAATACCCAGACATACTGCATGTGCACAGTACAGTAACACTAGAACTGGGCCAGTTACCCCACTCTCTGCCTATACCGCAACCATCCCACTTCAGCTGTCGACTCCTCAGCAAAATGGAGATGAGGAAAGAGTAATGATGAGGAATGGGGGAGAGCCCAGCATCAGCCATTAACCAGTCCAAAAACACAAAGCACTATTAGAAGGGTTCGGGTACAAAGAATAAGGCACAGAGGTATTAAAAGAGCAGGAAGGCCAAATAGGAGGAAATGAGGCAACCCAGAGATTAGCAATAGCAGTAATCCACTAACACCCTAGACAGGATGGTCCAAGGAAAGGGGTGGTATTACCAGAGGCCTGGGCTGAGACCACCAGTCAGGAGTTGAGACCACAGAGGACAAGGCTGTTTATAGAAAATGGAACCACAGGAGAGATGCAGCCTTTGCCCTGGGTACTGCCCTAAACAGAGAAGGGCCGACATAGCTTGGCTTCATCCTACTTCCTGCACCCTCCAGTCTCCTACTAGTGCCTCCCATTGGCCAAACATTGCTAGAAGCCGGAAGGCAAGAGAGCCTGAGCACTCAGCCCGCCCCTGCGCCGACCAGAGCAGGAAGTGCAATGGATCTGAGAGCAACAGCGCAGGACCAGCACTCCTGCTTTTGTTTCTTCCACAAGCACCTGCCCTGCTCTGTCATGGTCCTGGGTGCCCCTTTCTCCCTGTGCTCTTCACACACCCCACGCCCCACAGGGCCAGGCCAGGCCATGAGTGGGGACTAATTCTGTGAGTCTGTTCCAAGAGGACAACAAAGCCACGCCAGGAGGGTGCCTGGCTGGACCTTGGATAGCAGTCCCTGGTAAAGCAGCCCTGGCAGGGCAGGTCTGGCCTGGCCTGGTCAGTCTAGGAATGGGGCAGTGCAGGCCAAGAGAATCACCCAAGCTTGGCGATAGGCCCAGGAGAACTCAGAACTGCCCAGCTTCGTACCCCCCAGCCTCACCACACTCCAATGGGCCCACAACATCCACTTGCTCAGGGCCATGTGGCTGACCGGGATCTGAGCACCATCCTCTGCTTCATTCAGTTGAGAGCCACTGGAGTGATCTGGTCCACAAGAGGGAGAAATTAAGAAGCCTGCTCTGCAGAAACACGCTGGAAGGCAGAAGACCAAAGGGCTAAACCCGGCTCTGTGTTCGTTTCCAGGAATAGCCACACCTGCCCCAGGGTCTTGCCCACTTGTTTCCATCCTCCGAGGGGCTCGTGCACACTCATACACACACATGCTGGAATTCTCTGCACATTTCCCTAAAGTCCTCCTTAAAACTGATCCTTTATCCTCCTTTCATAAGCCAAAGCTTTGATGTAGGGGCCAATGTTTTAACACTAAAAAGCCACTGTTCACCAGAAACACATGTCAGAATCTGGAAACCAGTGACCAATGATACTGAGACAGTCAACTCTGACTTATAAGCACAGCTCACATGCCCATGAATGTTTATGGAAGAAATCTCACTTTGCCAAGAAACAGCTGGGTGTTTAAAAGTTTTGTTTAGGGCCTCTGCCTCGGGAATTTGACTTGTTAAATAAACTTGTTGCCATCCTGGTTGTCTAGTCTCTTGTCAGGGAAAAGGAAAATGGATGATAAGGGCAGGTAAACTCTGGCTTTTGAAGTCTCAGACTCACCACCCTGAGTATTCTTGTCCCACACTCCACCCCAACTTTTTTGAGGTTTTCTGCATCAAGATTCAGTCTTGGTGTTTTGGGTTTGCTATTGACCTTTGGGGAGCCTGAGGCCGTATCCAAGCCCACAGGCAGTTAGAAACTTAAAGGCCACTGTGGCAGTCCAGCTTACAGAGTGAACACTGTTCTGAAGCCTGGGAAGATCTAGCCTTTCCGTGACCTCTACCTGCAGGCAGTCCAAAAGACCTTTAAATGCCTAAATCATCAAATCCCATCAAACCTTCCATCAGGCATCTTGGATCAAGTGCACACCAACAGGGAACTGAACCCGGAGCCCCAGAGCAGAACCCCCCAGTTGTGACTGCAAGGGTGGGGGCCTGTGTTATGGGCTCCATTCTGCCTGGCAGGCCTCATCACGTCCCACAGTCTCTAGGAGAGCAGTGATCTAAGTGTGGGCGAGAAGGACCCTGACCAGCCAGAAACTGGGAAACTGCCCTAGATGCAGTTTCACCACTCAGTGAGGAACTGTGGCCTCCTCGGCCCAGTCCCAACAGACCTGCCAGCCTCGTCCTCTGTGGCCCATCACATGGCCCTCTGTCTGGCTCTCAGAGCCCTCAATCTTCAAGACACACAGCTTGGATTTTCTCTGCTGGCCGCCTTGGCGCCCTTGCCCACCCATGCTGTTCATTCTCCTGTCAAGTCTACCCACCTGGGAAACACTCACCTTTAAGGCCAGTCAGCATTCACTTCTGGTCTCACCCTCACCTCCACTTGCACAAGGTGAGGTAGTCCCTCCTTCCTCCAATGCCCAGTGGCTGCTACGGCCATCTTCTTGCATAAAAGAGGATCTCTGAGCACATGGCTCATCCCCCACAGTGGACAGAGAACCCCACAGGGACAGAGACCAGGGATGTGTCACCAGCTGGGGCCAGGCATACTTAGATTCCACAACTCAGTGCACATGGGGAAGCCACACCAGTTGATCATATCAGCAACACTTTACCCCCTAATTTGGGTGGACAATTCTCTTCCCCATTATCTGAGCTATGGGCCACGGACATAAAAATTCGGGCAGAAATCTCCTTCTGCATATGATCTGCCCAACAGATGCCATGCCAGTCACACCCACCAAAAATGCACTCTGTCTAGACTCAAATAAGCTTCAAATAAGCATCAGTTTGGAAACTTTTGATAAAGACTCCTCTAGGTTTGGAAAACTTTAAAGGATCCCCTAACTTGTCCCTACTCATTTAAGAAAACCCATAGAAATGGTAGAAACAGTCAAATCAGAAGAGCTTATTCACTTTACAGAAGGTGGCACAGAATTCCAGTTCCCCAGAATAGTATCTCCCCAACAGCCAACCCCACTCCATTGGCACAATTATTACCATCATTCATTTACCACCAGTGACATTATTAATTGTATGATCTTCTTTATAGTAACATTAAAATGGCTATCTTAATCAAACTTAGCTCTACTCTTTCAATGAATTTCATTTTTTCCTAACATCCACTTAAATTTTTCAAAAATGATAGACATTTTGAAAATTCTGTGTACAACCTAAAATCCTTTTTGTCTTTTATTCAGGTCATGAGTGGCCTGCTACGGCTCTGCTTGTTGCGGACAGAAACATCAACACTTCTGCCCCACTTGGTCAGGGGCTGGGCACAGCGGCTGCAGCCCCTGGCTCCTGGGCTCTCAGGATGACTCATCTACTCTGCCTAGCAGCTCCTGAGGGCCAGGCTAAGGAGGGCCAGGCTAAGGGTTTGCAGACACTGGAAGGCAGAAGACCAAAGGGCTAAACCAGGCTCTGTGCTCATTTCCAGGAATAGCCACCCCCGCCCCAGGGTCTTGCCCACTTGTTTCCATCCTCCGAGGGGCTCGTGCAGACCAGAGAACCAGCCACAAAGACCTGAGAGCTGCAGGCACTGTCCTTTCCTCCTGGTGCCTGGGGCAGAGGCCCGGCAATACCAGGAGTAATAATGACATCCTGCGGGCCCTGGGGTCTTGCTGCACAGGTGCAGGTACATTTTATCAGCACCTGGCTCTACAGACTGAAAGGCTGGGGAAGAACAGAAAGGCCTTAATAATTATAACTGTGATTTATAGAGGCCTCCTCAGTGTTCTGCCTGGGCTAAACAAATGCTTTGCATACATTTGCTAATTATAATAGGTAACTGAGGCCGACTGTGGGAGGGAAAAGACATACCTGAGGTCACATGGCTCCTTAGTGCCCCACTGCAGGAAGAGTTCACACCCAGTCCACAGGGCTCCATCCCACCCAGCCCACAGGGCTCCATCCGCCACAGCCTGCTGCTCCCCCAGACCTATCTGAGACCAGCCTTCCCTAGCAGTGCAGGAGGCCTTGGGCAGACACCATCCATTTTGGGGTGGCCGATAGAGACCGCACTCTTCCAGGCCATAAGCACCATGTGGATGGGGAAGCACCTGTCCTCAGAATTTCCCACTGTCTGTTCTGGATGAGTAGCCAGGACCCTGGGATTAAGCTGGCTGAGATGGGAGTCAGGGAGAGAAAGCTGAGCTGCAGAACTATATCGGCAACCTCGGGCTTCCCAGGAGAAAACTCTTTATACAAAATGTCTCTGCCTATCAAAGCAGCAGAGCCAGGGAGGCTCAGCCATAGACCACATGGCTTACCTGAATGTCCTATTTACAGGCAGGTAAGAAGCTAGAGTGGAGGCCTCTGGGGCTCAGACCTCACTTGTGCCTGCCCAGGGGAGTCTATACAGTGGGGATTACTCTGAAGGGGGTCCACTACTCTGCAGGGTGTGGGGCACCCTGCAAGGTCCCACACATCCTCCCACACCCCACCCATCTGCCTGTCCATCCCCACTCTCCACTGCTCCTCTATGATAAGATTCTGGTATTTCTATTCTACTTCATTGATCTTTCTATTAAATGCAGGACCATGGTCTTTTTATTATTACCATTTTGAAATACAATTCATTTTCAAAATATCTTGGCCAGTCTCATCTGTTTTATTACCTTTCAACTAACATTACACTCATTATAAATCAAATACGTGTACACTATACAAAATTGGGAACCCTGAGAAGTATAAAGAACATTAAAAAATCACTCACACCACCCAGATGTAAGCACCACGAGCATTGTATTGATAAAAAACAACAGGCCAAACTGGAGTCACTTCTGCAAAGCCATGTTACCAAACCAAAATTTAATAGCCAGCCTAACTGTAGTTTCAGCCTCTCCCAGGATGGAACTTTGAACCAGTCTGTAGGGCCAGTAGCCACGGCCACCATCACTGCCGCCTGGCCCATGCAGGTTCACATTGGATTCGGACAGATGGTAATGAAACAACGGAGCCAAGAACTGGTGGGCCATTAGCTTTAATCCTAGCTCACTCCCAGTGGGCAAGAAATACACACAGTGGAAAAACACTTCCCTTTCCATCCAGGGCTCCCAAAGCCACTGACTTATTCAAGTTTCCTAGAATCAAAGTTTTGTACCTCAACAGCTTTATTCACCTCTGTTCCCCATCTCCTTCTCTCTGCACAAACTGGCTTCTTCTTCAGCACTCCGCCATTTTGGCTGCTTCTCCTCTCCTTCACGTGGCCTTTCTCTGTTCTCCTCTCTAATGCTAATCTCAGGAACAGAGAGAGAGCAAACTCCCAGTCTGCCCCATTTTATAGTGTAGAAATCAAAACCTTTAATCCAATATACAAACAAGAAAGTCTCTAATACAAAGTCACTTATCTGAGGCATGATGGGACTCCTCATGAGAGTGCACCACCCCACATCATGCAATCAGTCAAGGGTGTGGGGAAAAGCTTAGTCTGAAAACTAAGTCTTAGGCTATAATGACCCTGCCTGCTTACAGCCTGTCCCCACACCCAATACAAACTATAAGCGAGCAAATCTATTTATATATATCATATTTACAAACTTATTTGACCAACACAGTCAGTCAGGAATTTTCTGATCAACTTAATGAGGTGATGTGCCCAATAAGAACCTTGCCTTTCCCTAAAAAGGTGCCCCCTGCCTGAAACAATCCCCTCCTTTAACTTTTTAGTTCCACCCTTTGTCTGCTTATAAAATCCTTCCATTTTGTACAACTAACATCAGAGGGCCCGTCTAGTTGCTGGATGTGATGTTGCCTGATTCATGAATTGCTTAATAAAGCCAGTTAGGCCTTCAAGTTTACATGGTTGAATTTTGTTTTTTTAACATGCTGGTGTATTTTTTTTCCTTCTTTCCATTATTTTCTATGTCTCTATCTTTAAAAATAAAAGGAATCATATTGTTTGTGTGTGTATGGCTTGCATCCTGGTGTTTTCATTTAAAACATCATGAGTACTTTCTCATGTCATTTAATTACAAGATTCTTCGAAAACCTGATTTCTAATGACCACAGAGTATTCATCAAATGGATGGCCCATGATTTACTTAACTGTTTCCATATTGCTGGACATTTTCAGCTGTTTCCAATTTTTTCCATTAAAATAATGCTACATCAAATCTCATTATATGTAAGTCTGAATATGAATCTCTGATTCTTCCCCAGGATGAATTCATAGAAGATGAATAGCTTGGCCCCTGGATGTCAATATTCTTTTGGCTTTCAGTATGAAGCATTTCAGAAAGCTGGTTCAGCATACCTAACCTCATCTGAATATCAAAGTACCCATTTCACTATATCCTCAGCATCACTGGTTCTTTTTTTCTTTTCTTTTTTTATTTTATTCAGTGAGAGGAGGGGAGACAGAGAGACAGACTCTCGCATGTGCTCTGACTGGGATCCACCCAGCAAGCACACTAGAGGGCAATGCTCTACCCATCTGGGGCTCAGCATTGGGAGCCCTGAATGGTTGCTCCATTGCTCAGCAACCAAGCTTTTCTTAGTGCCTGAGGCAGAGGCCATTGATCCATCCTCAGTGCCTGGGGCCAACTCGCTCCAATAGAGCCATGGATGCAGGAAAGGAGGAGAGGGAGAGAAAGACAGAAGGAGAGAGAAGTGAGAGGGGGAGGGATGGAGAAGCAGATAGGTGCTTCTCCTGTGTGTCCTGACTGGAAATTGAACCTGGGACATCCACATGCCAGGCTGATGCTCTGCCACTGAGCCAAGCAGCCAGGTCCAGCATCACTGGTTATCATCTTAAAAGTATTTTTGCTTTTGAAATATTTTTCATATTGTTTTAATGTGCATTTTTGAGTGTTAGTGAAGTTTGGTATTTTTCCATATGCTTATTGGCCTTTTCTTTCTTCTCTGGTGGTTTAGATATCCATGTCTTTGCCCTTTTTACTACTGTACATTCATATTTTTCTGATTGAACTGTCAAAGATCTTATATTGAACATACAAAAGATTAAGTAAATATTCCCTCCTATAACCTTCTGGCTTTAAAAAGGCAATTTTGACATTTATCCTTTAAACTCATCTGGAATGTATTTTGATGTATGGTATACAATAGTGGTTCCCATTAATGTCTTTCAGTTTTAATGACTTTTATTTCCTACACTTTTTTTTAATTTCCCATTTAATGACTTTCAGTTCCCACACTTTAATGTGGAGCTTAGGAACCTGCATTTTAAGAAAAGCTCCAAGGAATTCTGATGCCTATGGCCATACTTTGATAAACACGGATATAGATTAAGAAGCTAACTTAAATTATTTATTTATTTATTTTTATTGATTTGAAAGAGAAACATCGATTTGTTATTCCACTTATTTATGTATTCATTGGTTGATGATTCCTGTACATGCCCTGACCAGGGATTGAACCCACAACCTTGGTGTAGTGGGATGACAGCTAACTTTTATTTTCTGTAATGAATGAAGTGCCCCAGCATATTCATTGACTAACCCAGCTTACCAATGGTTGTGAAATGCTAAAAGATAAACTACATTCCTATATCCACTTGGGTTGATTCCTAAGCTTTACTCAATTCTGATTTGTCTTTTTGTTCTCGTATCAGAACGATCATTTTATGATTATTAAGATCTTGGAATACACATACATATCTGGACACACAAAGCCCCCTTGTTTTTAAAAATTTCCTGACTATTCTTGCCAGCTTGTTAATTACCATATAACCTTTGTAAACTGTCGTGATAAACTATTTAATTGCTAATAATTAAATTATAGCTGGGTGCATTAGGTAGTTTACGATGTAAAATTAAGGTAATTAGGAATCAATTGAACAGGCAAAGACACTCATAGCAAGCTAACTAACATAGACTTTATTCACTCATGGTTAAGATAAGTGGCTGGCTAAGTCTAGGTCTTCGCTTCCATGGGGCCCCAAACGAATTTGCTTGGAGAGGCAGAGTGCTTCATGGCAGTTGCCAAATGGTCGTGGTGGGCAACGTAGAGTCTGCATTGGAGTCTCAGGTGACTGACTTGATCTTCACCCCAGCTACTTGGTATATCTATCTGGTTTGGCCACTCATCACATCATAGAGTTACAATATCACACTTCAAATGTAAGTCACACATAGGCTTGTTAAGGTTGACAGGTAGAGTTATCAGAAAAGGAAGTAAACGCATTACACATTGGTAATTGGGCCTTACATAGTGGGCTTTTATGTAAGATATAGTTATTTCACACATGGTATTGGCATGCAGTTAAAACATACAGAGTTATCTCAAAAGGGCATAAACTGGTTACCCCTACATTATTCTTAGTTTCCTTTTTACATTTTATATTAATTTGATTTTATGTTTACTATAACTTAAACTTTCTCTCAAAAATCCAATTAAAATTTTGATATTCCCATAAACTGAAAACTTAATTTAGAGAAATTAGTATAAAAATAATAGATAATTATTGAGCCATTCCTATGTGGCAGGCACTGTTCTAAGCACTTTCCATATAGCAACACACAACAATCTTATAAGGCAATTATTATTATTGTCTCCATTTTATGGATGAGAAAATTGAGGCCCAGAGATATTATTTAGGATTACACATTCAGTAAGTAATGAAGCTGGCTCGTGGATCCAAGTAATGTAACTGTAGCAATCTTTTTCTCAATCTTCCTGCAATACTCTATCACATACCTTCAAAAAGGCAGTCTTAGCCCTGGCCGGTTGGCTCAGCGGTAGAGCGTCGGCCTAGTGTGAGGAGGACCCGGGTTCGATTCCCGGCCAGGGCACACAGAAGAAGCGCCCATTTGCTTCTCCACCCCTCCGCCGCGCTTTCCTCTCTGTCTCTCTCTTCCCCTCCTGCAGCCAAGGCTCCACTGGAGCAAAGATGGCCTGGGCGCTGGCGATGGCTCTGTGGCCTCTGCCTCAGGCGCTAGAGTGGCTCTGGTCGCAACATGGCGACGCCCAGGATGGGCAGAGCATCGCCCCCTGGTGGGCAGAGCGTCGCCCCATGGTGGGCGTGCAGGGTGGATCCTGGTCGGGCGCATGTGGGAATCTGTCTGTCTCTCCCTGTTTCCAGCTTCAGAAAAATGAAAAAAAAAAAAAAAAAAAAAAGGCAGTCTTCCAGTTCATGAACAATGGTACACTTCTCCAGTGATTAAAACCATCTTTAATGACTTTCAGTAATGTTCTGTAGTTGTGCAAAGAGCTCAGGTGGCATAGAGGTTAGTACCACCGAGCCCACCTTCCTCATAAAGACATCACAACAAATTCGGAAGTCAGGGCAGAGTTACCTAATACACAGACAAAATGGGCAAAGAAATATGACACAAGGCCCTGGCCGGTTGGCTCAGCGGTAGAGCGTCGGCCTGGCGTGCGGGGGACCCGGGTTCGATTCCCGGCCAGGGCACATAGGAGAAGCGCCCATTTGCTTCTCCACCCCCACCCCCTCCTTCCTCTCTGTCTCTCTCTTCCCCTCCCACAGCCAAGGCTCCACTGGAGCAAAGATGGCCCGGGCGCTGGGGATAGCTCCTTGGCCTCTGCCCCAGGCGCTAGAGTGGCTCTGGTTGTGGCAGAGCGACGCCCCGTAGGGGCAGAGCATCGCCCCCTGGTGGGCAGAGCGTCGTGCCGGGTGGATCCCGGTCGGGCGCATGCGGGAGTCTGTCTGACTATCTCTCCCCGTTTCCAGCTTCAGAAAAAAAAAAAAAAAGAAAGAAAAGAAATATGACACAAATGAACCAATAAGAGAAATTCCCAGAAAAATAACTAAATGAAATTGAAGCAACCAAACTACCAGATACAGAGTTCAAAAAATGGTTATTAGGATGCTCAAGCATTTTAGAGTAAGAATAGATGATCAGAGTGAGAACTTAATAAGCATTAAGAAGGATACTGAGGCCATAGTCAGTTGGCTCTGTGGATAGAAGCATTAAGAAGGATACTGAGGCCATAGTCAGTTGGCTCTGTGGATAGAGCATCAGCCCAGTGTATAGACATCCCAAGTTCGATTCCTTGTCAGGGCATACATGAGTAGCTATCATCTGTTTCTCACCCCCCCCTTCCTCTCCCCTTTCTCTCCCTCTTCCCCTCCCAAAGCCAGTGGCCCGGATGATGATTCCAGTGTTGGTCCCAGGGTGCTAAGAATAGCTTGGTGGGTTCCAGTGTGACAACCTCAGGTGCTAAAAATAGCTCAGTTGATTCAAGGATTGGCACCAGACAGGGGTTCCCGGGTAGATCCTGGTAGGGGTGCATGCAGGAGTCTGTCTCACTATTTCCCCTCATCTCATTTAAAAAATGAAATAAAAAATAAATTGAAACTATTAAAAAAGAACCAGTCAGAAATGGCAAATACAATATCTGAAATGAAGACTTGAAGACTGTACTAGCAGGAATCAGCAGCAGGCTGAATGAAGCAGAGGACTGAATCAGCGATTTAGAGGACAAGACAAATCTAAATACAGCAACAGAACAGTAAAAAGAGGCTCAAGAAGGCTGAGGAAACTCTAAAAGACCTCTATGACAACATGAAGCAAAACAACATCTACATATAGGGTTTCCTGAAGAAGAGAACGAACAAAGCATAGAGAACCTGTTTGAAGAGATTATAGCTAAAAATCTCCTTAACCTGATGAAAGAAAAAGTCACACAAATTCAAGAAGCACAGAGAGTTCCATTAAAGATGAACCTCAAAAGTCCCACACCAACACACATCATAATTAAAATGCCAAAGATAAGAGACAAAGAGAGAATCCTAAAAGCAGCAAGAGAAAAGCAATTAATTACCTACTAAGGAGCCCTCCTAAGTCTGACATCTGATTTCTCAACAGAAATACTTCAGGCCAGAAGGCAAGAAATATCCAAAGTGATGCAAAACAAGAACCTGCAACAAAGACCACTCTATCCAGTAAAGCTATCATTTAAAATTGAAGGAGAAATAAAGACAGCCCCTCCCCCCAAAAAAAGGCTAAAGGAGTTCATTAAAGGTCCTGCTATAAAAAGAGGAAAGGAAAAAAGAAATCAAGAGAAAGAGAATTATAACTTTAAAGAATAAAATGGCAATAAATAAGTACATATCAAAAATTAGCCTGACCTGTGGTGGTACAGTGGATAAAGTGTCGACCTGGAAATGCTGAGGTCGCTGGTTCGAAACCCTGGGCTTGCCTGGTCAAGGCACATATGGGAGTTGATGCTTCCAGCTCCTCCCCTGCTTCTCTCTCTCTGTCTCTCCTCTCTCTCTCTCTCTCTGCCTCTGTCTCTCCCTCTCCTCTCTAAAATGAATTTAAAAAAAATTTTTTTAAATACCTTAAATATAAATGGATTAAATGTTCTAATCAAAAGACATAGGGTAACTTAATGGATAAGAAAACATGACCCACATATATCCTGTCTATAAGAGACCAACCTCAGAATAAAAAATACACACGAACTATAAGTAAAGAGATGGAAAAATGTTTTATGCACTTTCCTTCAGATTCTGCATAAACTGGCAGACCCTCTTCCTCTTTTGACTATATGGACTCTTGCCCTGACAAATTTCTAATACTGTATTGAGTGGAGAGGCCAAAACACCTTTAAATTTGGGGGAAGGGGATGTAATACCTAGAGCTCAGGGTTCAGTTCTAAAATCACTTCATTTTGTTTCAGACAACTGAGGGGCACGTAAAACTTCCAACATGTAGCAAAGAGGAAACCCTAACCCAGTCATAGGATTTTGAGCAAATGTAATCCCTAGAGAATGTCGGATCCTTTCACAGATGATAAAGGAGATTTGGAGAAATAAGCGACTTGGCTGAGGTCACCCAGATACTGGCAGAAGTAGATCGCTGGAAGCAGTTTCCTGGTTCACATCCAATCACCCAGGGAGACACTCACACCATAAATCCCAGGCCAATACTGCATCCATGTTTTGCTGCCACAAATTGTATGGGATGCTGTCAAACCTTCATTGGATAAAAAGGCCATTGTGTTGTTATTATGTGGGTTTGAACGCGGGCATCTCAGATCTACGTGCCTCCTTTCTTAAACTCCACTCCGTTCTTCACTGACCAGGAATTGCCTATGGACACAGGTCCAGCATCATTTGGACAAAACAAGGAAAGGTGCAATGGTGGGTCTTTGCGGGGACACTAACATCACATTTACATTCTGTTCCTATTAACTGGAGTCTAAAACTAGAGAAACTCTTTAATTACTCTAAACACTGTGACCTCGGCCAATTGACTTCCTTGGGTCTATTTTTTTTTTCTTTTTCCATTTGGAAGGAACACAAATGATCGATTAGATTGCAAAGTCTGGTGCTCAGAGGAAATTCACCATCCCATCTGGTGGAGGTGAATCTGCTCAGCGTTCAGCAGACCGAGTCATCCCTAGGTCAGCTCTGGGGAACAGAAAATAATTTACATCCACAGGTTCAATATTTCCTCTGCGGCGTTTGGAAGGGTAGTATCAAGAAAGACTGGTAGCTGAGACTTCTAAAAAGTCCCCAAGCAGTTTGTTTAATAGTGACAGTCTGTCTTCCCGACTCCACTGGAGCTAAAGAAGAGGAGTGACCTCTGAGCAGCGCTACAAAGGCCACAGGGCATCCTTCAAGATCTGGTGACCAAAATGGCAAGTTTGGGGTTATTCATTGTGTTGTTAGAGGAAAATCAATGTTTACTAGAAACTTGAGGACTTCAATACTATATGAGCTACTAATGGGGTTATATATTAGATAAAATAGACTCTTAGTTAATAGATATAATTAATGTTCTCCATACAGAACTTGAGGAGGTGTTTTGTGAGACCTAAACCCTCTAAGTAATTAATAGTCTTTTTGAGTAGGCAGGAGTGAAGAATCAGAATATGCAAGGTGAAAAATGTAAATTTTGGTTTTTGTAAAGTAATATTGTAAGGCCAGTGGCCATGCAGATGCAGGTTCTCACTGGATTCGGGCAGATGGTAAAGGATCAGTGGAGCCAGGAAATGGTGGGCCATTCCGTTTATTAAAGTTTCCTACAGGCAGACAAGCAAACAGGCAGGAAGACTATCCCTTTCTCTCTCTGGACTCTCCAGCAAAACAGGCTGGGGGAGGGGACCCTTCCTCCAGCAAACAAGAGCAAACAATCGCCCCTCCCTACAGCAGCAGGCAGTCTGCAATTTGCAATCTTCCGCCCTGAGGTCTAGTACTCACAGCTTTTCACAGATCACACACACAGGCTGCACTGCGGCAAATGCAAAAAACAAGGGAGCAAACCTAAACACACTTGTTTACCCAACAAATATGTACATCACAATCATTAAGATTTGGGGGGAATCTCACTTATTCTACTTTATATAGAGAGAAATATATAGTTATACATCTCACTGAATCTCTACTAGATTATAAATTCTTAGCAGAGGTGTGTATATTATCTACCCTGATGTCCCCTAAAGAATAGTATTGAACAATCAAATTCAAGGGACTGTTTTTACTCTGAAACACTTCTGCCACCACCATGTTAGAGGGGGCTTCAATTTCACAGAACTCAAAGAAAAAGCTTTTTATAAATGTTCGTGATTATAATCCCTAAAGAATGTTGGAGTGTTTCACAGATGACAAAATGGAGATTTTGTCTGCAAGGCAGGAGCAATTCACAATTGAAGATTCTTACAGCTAGTGAACCACTAAGACAAACATTCATTTCAAGTTTGCAAATCCTAAAATAATGTCAAACAACAATTTCTCTTCTTTTTATCCTGTGGAGTAATCAGCAGAGGTGAGTGACTCTAATATTTTCTCGTTAGACTTCTGGGAGTCAGCTCATCATGCTGCTGTTAATCCAAATTCAGAGGGACCCGAAATTGGAAGACAGGAACAAGGTCCATCGTTTACACATTAAAGCTTTATTGTCTAGCTTGGCCAAGCGGCGGGAACTCTGACAGAAATCTGATGGAGAGCGCGCCGGCCCTTTGTTCTACTTAGTTTTTATAGTTTTGTAAGTGGGAAGTACAGAAGCAAAAATTGCAATTAGGAGCCCCTTACCGCTATTGGTTATAGTCATATGTCCTTTAACATGATAGGACCACATTCAATTTGCAAACCATACGTCATTTTGGAGAAAACAAAATTTACAAGCCAACACAATGGTAGAAAGATGTCTCTTTACATATTAAAGGCATTCCTATATTATCTAGTGTTTATCTGCTCTCTCTCTGTCCAGAGTCACACACGCATTTACATAGGAGAGGTAGTTTGGTAGGGACAAATGCCCGCAAATGGCTCATTGCTATAAGAAAAGGTTTATTTTGGCTTTTCTCTTCCTGCACCTGGCTAGCCATTCACCCCATTCCCCACAGGTGTGGTGGAATGTCTGGGAATCCATGTTTTCCTCCCCTTGCATTTACAATACAATGCCAAGGGCCATCCTGGTTATGCCAATCACACAGTACAGAGACTATGTCTCACAATTTCTCTGCACACCTTAACCCAAATTAATAAAATGTTCTCCATACCTCCTAAAATATTAATATTAATTCTGTAGCCTTTGGTACTTTACAACACCTGTGGGTGAAACGGCTCAGTGGCTCCTCACTGCAGTGTTTGGGACCAGCTTCCCCTGGGACGTCGCAGCATCATTGTCAGTCTCCCACCACCACCCAAGCTGACAGAGCTTCCTAAGACTAAGGCCTAGATTGCCTGAGCTGTTTAGATCATCTGTAACCATATTCTCCCCTTGACTATACGTACATCCACTTAATTCATGGATCTATCCTCAACTGTTTCAATTTCACTGATATTTACATGATTTATTCTTTTATACAGCAAGCATACATAGAATATTTTTATGTGCAAGAAGACACAAATGCTCTATCTAGGAATGCTAAAATGCGTCAGGTCATGACATAGTGGCCAATGAGACGGGAAGAACTGCTGCGGAAAGACAGTGTCCCACACCCTCAGGACCCGTAGTCAGCGCCTGTGCACTGTGGTGCCTGCCTTCAGAACCTCTTGCAAATGAGTAGATAGGTGTCCTGGTTTGACCACAGGCATCTATCTGTCTTGTTATTCAGGTTAGTCATTAGAGAAATATATATGGAACACTTTAAATATACTCTAAACAGGCATGTACAAAAGTTTCTAAAGTCTTGTGCCCAAGGACCTTTCATTCAGTTGGAGAGACAATGTCTAGGTCATTAAAGGTATAACCAATGTGCAGTGATTACAGCATTAAATAACACAGGAGGTAATGCATGTTGCCAGGGAACTGAAGTGAACTTCAGTGCAATATGCACAGTTCATAAGAAAAAGACATCACAATGTGCAGTGTGATTACAGCATTAAATAACACAGGAGGTAATGCATGTTGCCAGGGAACTGAAGTGAACTTCAGTGCAATATGCATGGCTCATTGGAGAAAGACATCTCAATTGCTGAAAGTCCTTGTGTCCTTCATTCACTGATACATACATTTAATTCAAGGGGAGGGAAATTGCTCGTGTTTCTTGAATACTTTTACTTCTTTCAGGCTTTCTACACATATGTTGTTCTACACTTGAAGTCATTTTCCCTGAACAACTATGTGGACGCAGTGCTATTATTTTCATTGTAGAGATAGGGAAGTGGGAGCAAGATTTAGTCACTCACCTGCAGAGAGAGGACTGTAAGTTGGTGGTGAAGCTGGACTCAAATCCAAGTCTGCCTGTCTCAAACCCTGCCCTGACACCAGACCGCACTGCTCCCTGAGAACTTCCGGTGAGCCGTAGGAGAAGGTGCTCAGCATATCATATGAGAGCAGCCAACAGGTTAGCAGCTTGAATGTGAACACAGACGCTGCCTGGTCCGTGTCTCATTGAGATGCTCTTCTGAACGAGTGGTGTGCCCTATTTCCTTTTCCACAGGCCCTGAGGGTTTTCATGCCATTTTAAAACATCCCAAAGAGATATGAGGAAAACATCAAGATCTGAAGGAGCAGTGCCTTGGGACTTGTCTGGGTGCATTGAAAGGGTCAAGGGCTCAGTCTCCTTTCAGGAAGAGCCAGGCACAGCAAAGCCAACAAATCCTTCCAGCTCCCGAGAACAAGTAATAAAATTGTTTATTGCCCACCAAAGGCCCCGTTAAAATAACAAGAGGTGCTCTGAAATATTTAAATATATATATTGCCTAACCCTCTTCATCATCCCCATATAATTAAACCTATGAAGTCCTAGAGACCAAGGACTATTTGAGCCTCTGTGGAAGTCATACTGGCTTAGCACATTATAACAGGACCAAAGGCCCGGTTAAAATAACAAATAAGAAGTGCTCTGAAAAATGTAAAGAAATGTATTGCCTAACGCCATAGCCCCAGAAGCTTTGTAGTGACCAGTTGGTGGTCTCGCCTGGATCTTTTACCTTTTGGTTTGGACTAGATTTCAGACTTGATTCTGATGAAGCTTTGTTTGATTTTGGTTACTTAGTTTTTTACATTAGTATTGTTCTTGGTTTTTGGCTTTGGATGATGACTTCAAACAGAGGTGTGAACTCTACTGGGCAAGGAGTATTGCACAGGAAATTATAGCATCCTACACATGGTCAGCAGCGGGGCTGCTGCAGAAGACAAATTAGCCCATCACAACTCAATGGGGTGAAGGTAGCCATCAAGGTAATGGATCAGGGGCACTCTGAAATTTTTAAAGAAATTTTATGCCTGATCATTCTTGACCATCCAAACATCATACGAGGTCCTCAAAACAAAATAAAAGCCTTCATGTTCCTCGAGGACGTGGAAGGAGGAACGTTGAAAGACGATCTAATAAATGGCAGCCCCATGACCGATTATGAAGCCTGACCCATGTTCGGCAGTTGTTATCTGCCGCCCAGTACTGCCACGCAGGGGATCGTGCACAGAGACTTCAAGGCCGAGAACATCCTCCTGGATTATAAGCAGAACATCAAGGTTGCAGACTTTGGCTTTGGCCGACTGTTTGCAAAGGCATATCTGACAACGTACTGTGGCACCAGACCATATATGCACCAGAGATAGAAAGCATAAGTGCAACTGTGTTTTGGGCCAAAGGTGGGTATGTGGAGCCTGGGGGTCGTCCTCTACTGGACAGTGACAGGGACAGAGACATTGCCATTTTGGGGGGAGAACATTAGGGAAGTGAAGAAGAAGATAGCGAATAGTCACTTCTTTGAGCAAGTAAAATATTATATCTAGGCAATGCCAGTCACTGTTAGAAAAAACTGATGACACCAGACCCCAGCAAAAGGCCTAGCTTGGCAGATGTTCTGAGGGACAAATGCGTGAACACCAATCAGGAGCACGAGCTGAGGCCATACAGCGAGCCATCCAAGGGGCACATGGACCCCCAGATAATGCCCATGATGGAGGCCCTGGGAATAACTCAACAGGATTTAGAGTTCTCTAATAAATAGAAAACACAACAGTATCAGGGCAACATACTCAATTATAGAGACAACAAAAAACAAAATATATGGTCGCAGTCAAAGTAAAGCCATGTGCTTCCTCTGACTCCAACAGCAGTCTGACCCCTACTCAAGTAGCTGCCACTCCCCAAGCTGGCCAGGAGGCAAGGAGCACCACCAGCCCACTCCTCCAGTGCTCTCAGTGTCCGGGACCACCACCAGCCCAGCCCGCAGCAGCAGCAGCAGCAGCAGTGCTGGTGGAGCCTCAGATAGGGATACCAACCACAATACCCCCCAGCTCCACAGCCTGATTGTGGGAACCCAGCCTCTATCTCCAGCCACCACCAGGGCTGGCTTGGGGTGGCTCGGCGGGTATCCCGATTTATGTTAACAATATGCTGTACTCCACACAGCAGACAGCATTCAAAAAAAAAAAAAAAAAAAAAAAGGCAATAACATCCCCCTGGATACCATCGACAAGGGAGCCTTTGCCTATCACGTTTTAACAGAAACAAAATGCCCTGTTAAAATAACAAATAAGGCCCTGGCCAGTTGGCTCAGTGGTAGAGTGTCAGCCCAGCACGTGAAAATCCCGGGTTTGATGCCCGGTCAGGGCACACAGGAGAAGTGCCCATCTGCTTCTCCATCCTTCTGCCTCTCCTTCCTCTCTATCTCTCTCTTCCCCTCTCTCAGCCAAGGCTCCACTGAAGCAAAAGTTGGCCCTGGGCGCTGAGGACAGCTCCATGGCTTCTGCCTCAGATACTAGAATGGCTCCTGTCACAAGAAGCAACACCCCAGATGGGCAGAGCATCGCCCCCTGGTGGGCATGCCCGGTGGATCTTGGTCGGGCACATGCGGGAGTCTGTCTGACTGCCTCCCCGCTTCTAACTTTGGAAAAATACCAAAACAAACAAAAAAACCCAAACAAAAAAACAAATAAGAGATGCTCTGAAATAGTTGAAATATATTGCCTAACCCATTTCATCATCCCGATATAATTAAATTATATGAGGTGATTGAGACCAAAAATAAAGTGCTTATTTTTCTAGAATATGTGGGCAGAAGGCACTTATTTAACTACCCACAAAATTATGGCCTCAAGATGATGCCCGAGCATTATCTCGGCAACTGCTATCAGCAGTACAGTATTGCCACAGAAATGGCATAGCACACAGAGACCTGAAGCCCGAGAACATCCTTATAGATTGTGACAATAACATATAACTGGCACTTTGGCTTCAGAGAGAGTTTACAGATGATAAACTCAAAACATTCTGTGGGAGCATTTCATATGACTCCAGAGATTGTACAGCTGCAGCCATACTATGGGCCTACAATGGATGTGTAGAGCCTGGTGGTCATCCTCTGTACAAAATAATAATAGGGACCCTGTCATTTGGGGAGGGAGAACTTTGAGGAGTGAAGCAAAAGATTGTGAGCAGGTACTTCCTTTTCCCACAATACCTATCTGGGAATTCCATACCCTTTTAAAACAATTAATGACCAGACCCTAGCCATAGACCAAGCCTGTAAGATATAATGAAGGACTCACGGGTCAATATTGCACAAAAAGAGGGATTAAAGCCATACTGTGAGCAGCCCATGGGTTACCTGGACTCCCAGAATAAAGACAATAATGAAGAATCTTGGAATTAAACAGCATGCAATACAAGAGTCAGTAACCAGAAGAAAACGTTAATATCAGGCAAGATACCTGATTGTACATACCACAAAAAACAAGATAAAGGACCGCACCATCAAAATAATGCCCTACCCCACCTCTGACCCCAACATGAGTCTTTCCCCAACCCAAGAAGGAAATGCATCAAAGAGGAAGAACAAAGAGGCTGCCACTCCCCCGGAGGGCCTAGAGGCAAGGACCACCACCACTCTCCCAGCCCTGGAAGTGAGGACGGTCATTCAGCCGGCTGGAGTCCAGGACCACCACTTCCCTACCCAGCAGGGTGTCCAGGACCACCCCAGACTAGCCCTCCAGCCTGGGCCTGGAGCCCCACCCCCTCACCCTCAGTAGCAGCACCAGCAGTGGTGGTGGAACCTGAGAGAAAACTACCAGTGAAAACTGCCTCCAAGCTGGGCAGCCTGATTGTGAGGCCCCAGCCTCTTCCTCAGTCCACAGCAGGGCCAGCAGGGGGCAGTTAGGCAGGTCTTCAGGATTTTCTTAAGATTCTTAGGCTGTAGGCCATCCACTAACAAGCACCGTGCCATGGACGTGCACTTGAAGTCCGCACGTGGTCCAGGAGGTGAGCCAGAGGCTGGATGCCAACAACTGCGGATGAGAGCAGTGCCAGAAATACACGCTGTGTGTGCAAGGGGTGGGGACTCAGCCCAGTGGGTGGTGGGGAAGAGCACCTGCTGGGAGTTCTCTGCACGGGGGTTCACATCACAGGGGGATCCGGCATCTGTGGCCTTCAGCAGCATCTTTTCCAAAATACCTGCTGAGCTGGAACAACAGCCTGGAGGTCCCTGGGGAAGACTCAGGACCCCTCTCTCTCAGGAAGAGAGTCTGCCATCACTGAAGGTCCACCCCTAGGCCCTGTCTGAGTGAAACTTCAGAGACTGAACTGTTTTCCTGGGCCCTTCTCTCCCCCCCCCCTGCTTTGTAGGGGTTCTTATTAAAGTATTTGGTTCTATCAAATATTGTAATAAACTTAATTCTCCAGATAGATGGGTTGGATACTCTGATTTTCATCCCTCTGCCCAGAACTGGGGCTGTGCATTCTCCAGTTTGAGAAGCGTGGAGTGATGTAGTACATGGACTTTATTACAGGAACTCCCCACAGTAATGATGTGGTTCCAAAGGGAAAAGGCCAGCGCCCAGCATGCCGGGCCGGTTCCAGACACCAGGGCACAGCAGTGGGTGAGGCAGGCAGGGTCTCCATTCTCCTGCAGCGGATAGCCCGGGTGCTCTATGACATCAGCAGGAATCCCGGGTGCTCTGTGACACAAGCAGGAAGCCCGGGTGCTCTGTGACATCAGCAGGAAGCCCGGGTGCTCTGTGACATCAGCAGGAATCCCGGGTGCTCTGTGACACAAGCAGGAATCCCGGGTGCTCTGGGACACAAGCAGGAAGCCCGGGTGCTCTGTGGCACCAGCAGGAAGCCCGGGTGCTCTGTGGCATCAGCAGGAAGCCCGGGTGCTCTGTGACACCAGCAGGAAGCCCGGGTGCTCTGTGGCACCAGCAGGAAGCCCGGGTGCTCTGTGACACCAGCAGGAAGCCCGGGTGCTCTGTGACACCAGCAGGAAGCCCGGGTGCTCTGTGACACCAGCAGGAAACCCGGGTGCTCTGTGGCACCAGCAGGAAGCCCGGGTGCTCTGTGGCATCAGCAGGAAGCCCGGGTGCTCTGTGACATCAGCAGGAAGCCCGGGTTCTCTGTGGCATCAGCAGGAATCCCGGGTGCTCTGTGACACCAGCAGGAAGCCCGGGTGCTCTGTGGCACCAGCAGGAAGCCCGGGTGTTCTGTGACACCAGCAGGAATCCCGGGTGCTCTGTGACACCAGCAGGAAACCCGGGTGCTCTGTGGCATCAGCAGGAAGCCCGGGTGCTCTGTGACACCAGCAGGAAGCCCGGGTGCTCTGTGACACCAGCAGGAAGCCCGGGTGCTCTGTGGCATCAGCAGGAAGCCCGGGTGCTCTGTGGCATCAGCAGGAAGCCCGGGTGCTCTGTGACACCAGCAGGAAGCCCGGGTGCTCTGTGGCACCAGCAGGAAGCCCGGGTGCTCTGTGGCACCAGCAGGAAGCCCGGGTGCTCTGTGACACAAGCAGGAATCCCGGGTGCTCTGGGACACAAGCAGGAAGCCCGGGTGCTCTGTGGCACCAGCAGGAAGCCTGGGTGCTCTGTGGCACCAGCAGGAAGCCCGGGTGCTCTGTGACACCAGCAGGAAGCCCGGGTGCTCTGTGGCACCAGCAGGAAGCCCGGGTGCTCTGTGACACCAGCAGGAATCCCGGGTGCTCTGTGACACCAGCAGGAAGCCCGGGTGCTCTGTGACACCAGCAGGAAACCTGGGTGCTCTGTGGCACCAGCAGGAAGCCCGGGTGCTCTGTGGCATCAGCAGGAAGCCCGGGTGCTCTGTGACATCAGCAGGAAGCCCGGGTTCTCTGTGGCATCAGCAGGAATCCCGGGTGCTCTGTGACACCAGCAGGAAGCCCGGGTGCTCTGTGGCACCAGCAGGAAGCCCGGGTGCTCTGTGACACCAGCAGGAAGCCCGGGTGCTCTGTGACACCAGCAGGAAACCCGGGTGCTCTGTGGCATCAGCAGGAAGCCCGGGTGCTCTGTGACACCAGCAGGAAGCCCGGGTGCTCTGTGACACCAGCAGGAAACCCGGGTGCTCTGTGGCATCAGCAGGAAGCCCGGGTGCTCTGTGGCATCAGCAGGAAGCCCGGGTGCTCTGTGGCATCAGCAGGAAGCCCGGGTGCTCTGTGGCACCAGCAGGAAGCCCGGGTGCTCTGTGACACCAGCAGGAATCCCGGGTGCTCTGTGACACCAGCAGGAAGCCCGGGTGCTCTGTGACACCAGCAGGAAGCCCGGGTGCTCTGTGGCACCAGCAGGAAGCCCGGGTGCTCTGTGGCACCAGCAGGAAGCCCGGGTGTTCTGTGACACCAGCAGGAATCCCGGGTGCTCTGTGACACCAGCAGGAAGCCCGGGTGCTCTGTGGCATCAGCAGGAAGCCCGGGTGCTCTGTGACAGCAGCAGGAAGCCCGGGTGCTCTGTGGCATCAGCAGGAAGCCCGGGTGCTCTGTGGCATCAGCAGGAATCCCGGGTGCTCTGTGACACCAGCAGGAAGCCCGGGTGCTCTGTGGCACCAGCAGGAAGCCCGGGTGCTCTGTGGCACCAGCAGGAAGCCCGGGTGCTCTGTGACATCAGCAGGAAGCCCGGGTGCTCTGTGGCATCAGCAGGAAGCCCGGGTGCTCTGTGACACCAGCAGGAAGCCCGGGTGCTCTGTGACACCAGCAGCAAGCCCGGGTGTTCTGTGGCATCAGCAAGCAAGCCCGAGTGCTCTGTGACATCAGCAGCAAGCCCGAGTGCTCTGTGACACCAGCAGGAAGCCCGGGTGCTCTGTGGCATCAGCAGCAAGCCCGGGTGCTCTGTGACACCAGCAGGAAGCCCGGGTGCTCTGTGATATCAGCAGGAAGCCTGGGTGCTCTGTGACATCAGCAGGAGTCATCTCTCCTGCCTCTTGGCTTTGCTCACTTCCCTCTGTGTTGGTGCCGTTCTCAGTGTGCTTTTGTTTATATGAGTCAGACTCTTAAAGTGTTAGAAGAAGAGGCTCCAGGCAGAGGGAACAGCAAAGCTCGAGGAACGTGCTCCAGTGGGAAAGAACGTGGCGTTTCTCATGGTGGCCACAGCTTAGTGAGCTGGAGTGGGGACAGCAGGAGCTGTGACTGCAGGCGATGGGCAGAGCTGTGGAAAGGAGGGGAGAGGTGTGGACTTTATTCTGAGAGCAATGGTCAACCCATGAAGGGTTTTAAGCAAGGAAGTAATATGATCTGATTTATATTTTAAACTAGTTCATTGTGGAGAATATCCTTCCTCAGCAAACATATTCTGTCTCTACATATTACAAGATTCAGCAGACAAGGCTGGTTTTCTATAACCACTGAGGAAGTATGAGTCTGAAACTGTGTTTTTTTACCACCTGATACAGTTTGGATATTTATACGGTATGTAATTATATTTTTATTAAAATAATATTGTATATTAAATTTTTTCACTTACTTACATTTATTCATAAATAAATTACATAAAATTTTGTTTACTTAAATGAATCATTTTTGTATTTAACATTTTTTAATTTTAATATTTTGTCCGGGGTGTGATAAAGGTTTTTTTTGTTTGTTTGTTTGTTTGTTTTTTACAGACAGAGAGAGAGTCAGAGAGAGGGATAGACAGGGACAGACAGACAGGAATGGAGAGATGAGAAGCATCAATCACTAGTTTTTTGTTGCACATTGCAACACCTTAATCGTTCATTGATTGCCCCCTCATACATGCCTTGACCGCGGGCCCTCAGCAGACCGAGCAACCCCTTGCTCAAGCCAGTGATCTTGGGTTCAAGCTGGTGAGCTTTTGCTGAAACTGATGAGCCCTCACTCAAGCTGGCGACCTTGGTGTCTCGAACCTGGGTCTTCCACATCCTAGTCCGGTGCTCCATCCACTGTGCCACCGCCTGGTCAGGCTGATAAAGGTTTTCATTCTAATTTGGCCCAGGGGCAAAAACTGTTGGCCATGCCTGTGCTAGGTTATCTTTAACCCCTCAAACTCTTGCTACTCTTCCTTTTTACATAAAAAGTAAACAAACTTCAGGATTAGAACCTTTGAATAAGAAATGATATTTGGCTGGAATTTAATATTATGTTAAATATATTTATTTTATGCTTTTATTTTCTCCTGGCAAATTATCATTATCCAGGTAGGATAGGAATATAAAAATTTCATTCTCAATCTTTTTGAAGTAAAAAAAAAAAAGATTTAAAATACACATGATAAAAGGTCATACACAAATTTTGGTAAAAAAGGATGAAGGTGATGTACAAATGAGTGAAGTTTGGGGAACTAGAGCTGGTGATTCTCAAACCTGTTTCTGAGCCTGTCTTAAGGGTCTACATTTATTTAAAAATATTCTTATGAAATTAACTTAAAAAAATTAATGTCACATATATATAAAATATTTATATTTATTTTTACAATCTTTTTCTTATTATAAAGATCACGCATGCCTATTGTTATTGAAATATGATCTTGGAAAATATCATATAACAGCATAAAGATATTTAAAAAATAAAAAACAAAGCCTGACAAGGCAGTGGCACAGTGGATCGAGCATCAGACTGGGACATGTAGGACCCAGGTTCGAAACTCCAAGGTTGGCGGCTTGAGCGTGGGCTCATCTGGTTTGAGCAAGGCTTGCCAGCTTGAGCCCAAGGTCACTGGCAGGAGCAAGGGGTCACTTGCTCTGCTGTAGCCTCCCGGTCAAGGCACATATGAGAAAGCAATCAATGAACAACTAAGGTGCTGCAACAAAAAATTGATGCTTCTCATCTCTCTCTCTTCCTGTCCGTCCCTCTCTCTGTCTCTGTCATAAAATAAATAAAATAAAATAGAGTAAACACATTTAATATGTGAGTTGTTTTTCTTATTACATATTTTTAGAAATATAATTTTGAATTTCAAAATGCTAATATGCCGGGGTCCAGCCCCGGGGGGGATCCAGGGGTCCCACAGGAGGAGACGGCGTCGGCGAAAATGGAGTGAGAGAGCCGAATTCTTTTCTTTCTCTTTATTCTCTGGTTAGCATTTACTGCCAGGCATCTCTACCAAATGCTAGTATAGCTCCCTTTTTATACACGCACACCGAGTTACAATCACATGGTGTTAATTATTATTTTTGTTTTCACTATGTTTGCATGTTTCTGGATAACAGTTAATTTACATCTATGAGTCACAAATTAGGTAGCAAATCATTCAAAATACAAAATAACTTGAATAGCGATAACAACATCAGTAAAAGCGACATTCCATGGATTTCCCTACATTTTTAAATCTCATGAAAACATCTCATTGAGAAAGCCTAGCAATTGCCTTTAGTCAAAAGACAATTCTCTTAGTAAAACATTCTTTTCTTGCTGACTACGCTCTCATCCTAGGCCACACAATGGGCCATCCTACTATACCTTACCTAAGATACTATTGTCTAATCAAATATTACTTATTTATTATATTTAAACACTAGTTAAGTTCTGACTCTATTCTTCTCAGAATATACCACTATTTGCAGATCAAATAAGCAAGAAGAAAGGAATGTTTCTCTACTTATCACATGAAAAGGTTAGGGAGGAAAAAATGTTAAGTGAAGGCCGAAGGGTGCTCTGTGCACAGCCACTGCCTCCTAACCATTCACAAGTCACAATCTATTCTTTTTAACATGATTAAGAAGGAATTCTTCTACAAACTTAACCCTTTACGAGGGATATCATAGCCAGCCTCTTATGTCTATGAGCCCAGTTCAAGGGGCTTACAGGCTTTTCTGTGGAACTCACACCCTCTGTCTCATTTCCAAAGAAATCACTACGAATCTACAGGAAAAGCATGGTACTATTATCCCTGTGCCATAATTAATAGCACACACCCAGAAAAGGGGGGATATAAGGCCAGATTAATTCAAAAAGTCAAAGGGGGAAGTATCGTTGTGCCTTTCCTTTGTGGTGACTTTGTCACCCCGCAGCCATTGGTCTTCACTGCAGTGACTTTGTCACCCCGCAGCCATTGGTCTTCTCTGCTGTGACTTTGTCAATCAGCAGTTTTTGGTCTTCTTCTGCTGTGACCTTGTCAGCCAGCAGTTGTTGATCGGCTCCCGACACTAATACAAAAAAAATGCTAATACATATGTAACCCTGAATTTACATAAAAGAAATATAAGGATATATTTTCTTATTAATAACACAACAATAGAATTATATTAAACATAAATGTCCCCTTATGTATAGATACTTAAAAGTTTAATTTACTTAACATTTATATACATGTAATAGCCCAATACTTATCTAGTAATTTAAGACACATCTTTACTAAATAAAATTTCATACAATTTCAACCAGTTATAAAGGAGTGAAGCTCCCTTTTGGAAAGTGTGCGTTTAAACCCCTGCTTTTCTTACTTGCCAGAGACATATGCTTTCCAGCCCTTTGCACATCTACCTTCTATGGAGAATAAAAGCAGAGCAGATAGAGCTGTGTTCTGTGTTCAGTGGGAGGAAATGGCTTTGGCCCTATTGCCTACCAACCCAATGGGTGTAGGGAGATAATTATCTACTTATAATATAGTACAAGTGTTGAAAATATTATTTACATTGTTTTCCAAAGCAGAATGTCAGCATTGTATAGCATTATTACCTTAATCACAAATAGGCGCCTCACCAGGCAGTGGCGCAGTGGATAGAGCGTCGAACTGGGATGCCAAGGTCCAGGTTCAAGACCCCAAGGTCACCAGCTTGAGCGCAGGCTCATCTGGTTTGAGCAAAAGCTCACCAGCTTGGACCCAAGGTCGTTGGCTTGAGCAAGGGTTTACTCAGTCTGCTGAAGGCCCGCGGTCAAGGCACATGTGAGAAAGAAATCAATGAACAACTAAGGTGTCACAATGCGCAACGAAAAACTAACAATTGATGCTTCTCATCTCTCTGTTCCTGTTTGTCTATCCCTCTCTCTGACTCTCTCTCTCTGTCTCTGAAAAAAAAAAAAAAAAAAAAAAGGCAAGATGGTTTAAAAACAACAGCAGCAGCAACAGTAATAATAACAACCATTGCACACCCAGGTATAATAATAACCTGCTGTTCCACTGTCAGCTGCATGTTCCTCTCCCTCCCTGAGGATTTCTCTATTGAGAAAAATGACTACCCCATCGCTTAATTTTGATGTTACAAGGTAAGAGAGGCTGGGATTATATGATCTTACTAGAGGGCTTTGTCAGGAAACATATGAAGCTAAGGAGACAACGCATGATCTTGAAACAAACTCCTGTCTATTCCTGCCAGCCCACTCAACCTGAATAACGCACTATAAACGGCTACGGTCTCCACGAAGACTAGGATTCCATGAAGTTGGCTGTGCTTTCTGTGCCCTAAACAGTGCTGGGTTCTTAGAAGACTCTTTACTATTACTGTATGAATGAGCCATTATCATAATAACTACTATTTCTAAATACTCAGGTTGTATTTGGTGCTGTGATTTAGTATACCAATTCCAGTAGTTAGTATTATCTGTGTTGTCCCACTGAGCAAACAGACTCAGAAATGTTAAGAAATGTGTCAAGTTCACACCATGATGGGACTAGGACTCAAAGCTAGATATGTCTGAGGCCAATGTTTCAGTATTTTTCCCTACAGAATGGAAAAGACTTCAAAAAGCGTTTAATACATGAAAAAGAAAAACTCTAATAGGGCAGATTCAGATCCTTTTATTTAGAATAAATATCTTTATTTTTATTACAGTTTACACTCACTATTATTTTGTATAAATACAGCACAGTGGTCAGACAATAAGGCACTTCACAAATTGTTTCCTGTAGTATTTCCTGTACCCACCTGGTACCATACAGTTACTACAATATTATCGGCTACATTCACTATGCTGTACTTTATATCCCCATGAATATTTTGTAATTACCAATTTGTTCTTCTTACTCCCTTCATGTTTTTTACCAGTCCCTCAATATCCCTCCCCTCTGGCAACCATCAGCCTGTTCTTTGTGTCTATGACACTGTTTCAATTTTGTTTATTTTGTTCTTTAGATTCCACACATAAGTGAGATACTAATATGGTATATTTCTTTCTCTGACTTGTGTCACTTAACATAACATCCTCTGGGTCTGTAATAGTGAGATTTCATTCTTTTTATGGCTGAGTACTATTTCATTGCATCTTTATCCACTCGTCTATTGATGGTATTTGGACTGCTTCCATATCTTGGCTATTATAAATAACACTGCAATGAACATAGGGGTGCAAATATTTTTTCAAATTAGGGTTTGGGTTTCTTAGGATATATTCCCAGAGGTAGAGTCACTGGGTCATAAGGCAGTTCCATTTTTAATTTTTTGAGGAAATCTCATACTGCTTTCCACAGTGGCTACACAGTCTGCATTCCCACCAGCAGCGCACGAGGGTTCCCTTTTCGCCACACCCTCGTTGTCAGCACTTGTTGTTTGTTGATTTTTGTCTTCTTAAAACAGATTTAGAACATAATTCTCCTTAAAGATTCAGAATCATTGATTGCACGTTCATTCCTGTAACATTCTGAGACATGTGAAATATAACTTGCTACCATGTTAATATCATGTAACTCCCAACACTACATTTCTTGAAATCAGGTCTCTGTCTTTTGTTTCTTTTCTGTGCTATTAGGTTGTCATTTCCTGCTGATGTCAAAGTATCTAACTATGTATTCCTCTTTACCCTTGTCATTTTTTTTGTAGAAATGCAAATTAGAAAACTATACTTCTTAAAGTTACATATAAAGTGAGAATAATGTCTGAGAAAGCAATTTCTTCAAGTGTTATTAGATAATGAACTGTGGGCCCATGCCGCTGTTAGTTAAACTTATCCCTGTATTCAGTGATTGTCAGCTCTGCTGTGGGGAGGACAGAATTGCACATACCTGAAGCATTATCTCCATTGGCAGGAAAGTAAACAAAGACGTTTTAAGAACCTCAATACCAAAATTAGGAGCAAAGGAGACAGTTAAAAAGAAACTTAAATTAACTTACATACTTCATTCTACAATCACTCACTAGTCTTTCTATAAACTTCTTAAGTTTATTTTTGAAAAGATTTATTTTTATTTATTGATTTTACAGAGAGAGGAATTGGGAAGTGAGAAATACCAACTGATAGTTGCTTCATTTTAATTATTCATTGATTACTTGTCATTTGTACCTTGACTGAGCAAGCCCAGGGTTTTGAACCAGCAACCTCAGCATTATAGGCCGACACTTTCATCCACTGAACCACCATAGGTCAGGCCTTCTTCCGAAGTTTTCATCCTAATATACGATGAAATTTTGATCAATGACCTCGTTACCCTGGAATGGGCATGGAAGGAAAATAATAATCCACTGGGCAAAGTAAATTGTCTTTGTTATATATATTCCACACATTAAAATATCAACACAACATGAAGCTCTATGCTAGGAAATTTGGGCTACACAGTCCTAAGAGAATTGACATGCACACAAATAACTGTAATAAGAACCAGCACACGAGCAAGGGAAGGCTGAGATTTTTTAGTTCCAAACAAACAGTTTGGGTAGGAATGTCAGAGAGAGGAAAGGTATGCCAGGTCATACGCAGTGAGAAGAATGGCATCAGAAATGCCTGGGCCTGTGTGAAGGGCCATCCTTGCCGGGGCTCTCCGGGCTGGAGCAGGCCTCAGGCCTCACCCTAAGTTCCAGAACTGGCTTGTTTTCCTGGCACCTGGAAGGTTCCACATATACCTCCTCCTACACTAGTCTTACTTTTGTTTCCAAATGGCTTACAGACATTTACTTTAAATAAGTACCCATACTTTTAAATAACTGAGTTTTTCATTGAAAAGTAATATATGCACATGGTAAAATAATAATAATAATAATAAATTAAACAGGACAAATAGATCTACAGTTAAAAGTTAGTCTCTTGTTTACTCCAGTCCCTCAGACTCCCTTCTCAAGCAAAACCACGTGTTCCTAGGGTATCATTCTGGAGATGTCTGCAAATGTACAAGCATATGTGAGTACCTACACATCCCTTTTATGGAGATGACACCTTGTTTTACATGTTGCTTTCTCTATCTAATAATCTATAAATATCTTGGAGATGGGGTAAATCCTGAACCCAATGGGCCCAAACTACCTCCCATAATCCTTGTAAAGAAAACTGAGCTGTAAACCATATGCCAGGCATGGTAAGGGGACACTCGGTGTGTCCCCCTGCCTGAAGTGTGCTTCTGTGACTCTGCACAGCTGTCTCCTTATGTTCAGCTCTCAGGATGAAGGTCTCCCGCAGGGATGAGTCTTCTTGGAACATCTTATCTAAGTTACACCTGCTTTCCTCAACCAGGCATAGTCTCTCCCTCAGAAACCTGTATGTTTCCTTCATACCACTTAACAGAGTAGAGTATCCAACTACTTTATTTGCCCATTTATTTACTGGGTTACCATCAGTTTCTTCCCATGAAACAGCAGCTCCATGAGGGCCAAGGCTATGACTGTCTCAGTCACTGTTGTATTCTCAGAGCTCACCATGGGCTGCCGCGTGACCGGGGCTCAGTGCATGCTTAGTGAGTAAATAAAGTAAAATCAAGACTTTATAAAGCTCCTTCACTTCCCAGGTGAAGGATAAATAAGGCAGTATGAGATCATCAGAGTAAGAGTGAACCTTAATTCACTGACGGAAAAACAGGTTTGGACAGGAAGCACAACTTGTCCAAGACCACTTAGTGGGTCAGTAGTGGAGCCAAAAATACAACTCAGACATTGTTATTCAATACCCATACCCCTTTCACCTCCAGGAAATGCCCAGTTATATTAATTAAATGCAAGCTTCCAAAATGCCAGTTATTGTTTTCAAGTAGGATCGCAACTCTATGGATACCCCCAGACATGAGGCCAAGACCTCCTCACACTCCTTTCTTCAATTTAGACCTAAGAACTTGTCCCAGGCAGCAGCAAGTTCCTCAAGGGACATAAACTGTCCTCTTCATATTTGACAGATGCCAGAGGCCTTGAGCACCGAGAGGACCCAGTAATTTTCCTCTCACATTGGTTCTGCCAGCCTAGGGAAAAGAGGGCTCTTCCGACTTGCCACCCAACCTGCCTATCTCCATCAGTCAGTCTGCTGGCCTCTGCAGAGCAACCCCATCACGTGACTGCACCTCTAGCCATCATGGCCCTGCACGCTTCAGCACGTGCACTGTAGCTGCATAGCTAAGGCCGGGTCAGGAAGAAGATGGGTGTTGCCTAAGTGGAAATCAAGTGGGCCAGGTTTTCTGGGAACTTTCTCCTAAACAGGTTAGTCTGGAGACACTCCAGACCAACTGTAGAGTCCTCCTTTATGGTGAGAAAAGAGCCACTACCCTAGACGGCAGCTGCTCACTCTGACTTAAATCAAGCACTGATCTTCATGGCTGGCCCAGGCCAGACTATGACCACCACCATTTGATGAGCCTAAAATGTAACAGCGGAACTCATTGCCACTGAGGCCGAGGTTCGTGATCTGCTGGGCTCACATCCTCTATAAATAAGGGCCCATATGATTTAGCTTCCAAACCAAGATAGTCTTGAGAATAAAGCAAGGTACTCTTAGTACTTATCCCAGGATTTTAGGCATGAACCAGAACTCTACAGAGCAAACCAGGCCCACACCATCCTGACCAAGCAACAAGTCTGCTGGTCCTAATAGCCCTAAGCACGTCTCCGAGCTCAGCCATCTGCCCAGACTCGCCCGACTGCAAATCCTCCACTGCCTTCCACTTATAAAAGACGGTCCCAAGCATTTTCATACCCATATAGTAACCTAGTGACCCGTGAAAAAAAGTACAATGTCCACTTTTAAAATGAAGATACAGTGGCGGGGTTAGGTGAGGAGATTGCCCAAGGTCCCTCTGAAGTTAGTGGCAGAGATGGGACTAGAACTCAAGTTTGACTTCAGCCCAGTAAATAAGCCAATTCCACCCCCTCCTCCACTGTCAGCCAGTGGTTTACATAACTATCAAAGTAAAAACAAACACAAACAAAAAACCCCTTCAGAAAGTGATAAGGATGAGCTTCTTCTACTAGAAACACTTCACATTCTGTAAAAAAATCTTGATTTAAATTTAAATTGCTCTCTCTTTACCTAATTTCCAGTGGGTTTATTTTATATAAAAACAGGAAAACATATCCACTCAGAGATGTATACACTCCTCTTCCAAAGGGGATCACCAATAGAATGAGTGCCCTGCCCTTCTCTGATCAGAGCCCATCTCATTTTATAGTGTGATTTCCGCAGGCCTTTCCTCCTCAAGGTGAGTATCAGGCTTGTCTTTATCACGGTTATACTGCACCTCTTAACAGAGTGTCTCGCCCAAGCAGGCAGTCAAATTCCATGAATAAGTGGCTGATGGACAGCTGGGCGCATGGATGGACGAGTGCATACATGGGTAGGTGCATGCAAGGACATATGAAATGAGCTGGTCTCCTTTAATAGGGGATCAGCTATATTTACAAATCTATTTAGAACTTGATAAGTAGGTCACATTTAAGTTTGACCTTGGATGTCCACTTTTTCCCTCTTGATAATTCAAGTGCTATAGTGCAAGAAAACAGAGGAAGGAAGGGGCTGAAGGACATTCTGGCCCAAACCAGTGGGTGTGGTGAATGTAGAAACCTGTACTTCTGAGAAGTAGCACCTTTGAAGGCAGCCACAGGGCATGAGAAAGAGCAGGAAACAGCCGACTGATAGACCCCTAGAGGTCCTGGGGCCTAGGCCAAGTCCAGGACTGGTCAAGGCAGAACACATGGTTAAAGGGGGTGGGGAAAACACAAGGGAACAGAAGAGAATTATGGGCTACACCAGCACAAAATTCTAATTCACTCTGTCATGAGCCACAGTGGTCATTTCATCTGTTTTATTATTCCTCTGAACTATAAAAGCAAACCAAATAAAGGCAGACCTGGAAAACCTCTTCTTTATGGTTGAGGAGGTCTGTTCAGAGGCCACAGAAACAAAGACCCCTTTGGTAGTGACGCTATTTTTTCAAAGAACTCCCTCACTGAACTTTTGTCAAGTACACACCCCAGCAAACCTCCCTTGCCCTAGGAGGGAGCATGACCTGCTCACCACAGCAGACAGAAAATCCTAGATCTTCTGGAATCCAAAGAGCTGGGTTATAGTTCAGGGTCTGCCACTCATCACAACAGGGACCCTCAGCTAGAGCATGTGATTTCTCTGTGCCCTGGTTTCCTCCCCAATAAGGCCAACAATGCTACTGGCTCACAGGCTGTGGTGAGGTTGAGCGAGCCTGCCACAGAGAGCTGCAGGCCATTTGGTGACTTGGGAGTGTATATATATGGTGGTATCATTTGTCTACTTAAGCAGATTAAAAATCAGATACGGCTTATCTGCAGATAAATGCTTTTCAAATATTTTAAATGTAAAGTTGAAAAACAAAGTCAGATCCTATCAAACTTTGATCATTTCTGGGGTCTCATATGAAGTTTGAGTTTAACCGAAATTAACGTATTTCTCTGTTTTGTCGAGATAGGCCTACAACTCAGACCACCGTTCCCAGTCCTGAAAACAGGGACATTTTATGTAGAAGGAAAATGTAAGGCTGGTAGAGTATGAACCAGTAACAACTGGGTCACTGTCCGACACAGGCCTGGGCTCGACTTATACAATCCCAGTCTAAAAAGCCAGATTTCCTTCTTCCGCAAGGGCTGAAAGTGTTCTCACAGCCCTCTGCAGTGGATTGCTTATGAGAGAACCTAGCCTATTTTAGTTACTCAACACATATTTCTTGAACTGCATCTTAAATCTGAAGATGATATGGTAACTTAGGAGATGCTGGCCTCCACCAGCAAACTCCTCTCTGACAACATCCTCCCCAGTTAGATGCTCATCTCTCCACACTTGCATTTCCTGTGGCAACACAGCTATTTCTCTGCTCACTTCTGGTGCTGTGGTAAAATCAGCATTTTCCCAAGGAGGGGTCACAACCATGCAGGATAGTCTCACCCAGCCCAAGACTTTCCACTGGACCCAAACTAAGGACAATTTTCAAGTGCAAGTTCACTATCACTTTCAAAGATGTGTTTTGGGATGGTCAAGCTCCAAGAAAGAAAATCAGGCAATGGTAGGGAAGGAGATGTTAAATGTTCATGTTTCTGGAAAGCTTACCCAAGGTAGGCTCAACCAGGAGTATCCAGCATTTACATGGATGCCTGCACCATTTCTGCAGGGCACAGGGACTGTCCATGGAGATGAGGCTCTGGAAAAGGCAGGCACACTGGCCACAGACAAAACCATCAACTAGGCAAGTCACAAACCTTCCCAACCAGATCTGCACACTGAGAAGATACGAAGCCTTTGGATGTTCCCAAACTAACTCACAGCCTTTGAGGAGTATACACGACTCATCATTTAAATCTGATTTTGAAATGGGAGTGGGGGACATGGGGGCTGGAGCCTTGTATTGAGAAGCAGTCTTTGTTTTGTAGTTGTTTTTTTTTGTGACAGAGACAGAGAGAGGGACAGATAGGGAAAGGAATGAGAAGCATCAATTCTTCGTTGCAGCACCTTAGTTGTTCATTGATTGCTTTCTCATATGTGCCTTGACTCAGGGGCTTCAGCAGAGCGAGTGACCCCTTGCTCAAGCCAGCGACTTTGGGCTCAAGCTGGTGAGCTTTGCTCAAACTAGATGAACCTAGGCTCAAGCTGGTGATCTTGGGGTTTCGAACCTGGGTCCTCCGCATCCCAGTCCGATGCTCTATCCACTGTGCCACCACCTGTTTTGTAGTTTTTAATAAGAGTTTTAAAATTATATAGTAGTTCATACTTATTGCGCAAAATAGAGAAAATGTAGAATGTTATAAAAAAGAAAATGAAAACCATTGAAACTTCCATAACATAGAGCTAATCATGATTAAAATTTATATAAGTGTACATATATTAAAAAATGAGAAGCATAATATATATAATTTTGCATCTCATAGTTCTCATCTAAAATGACCTAAAAGCATTTTCCAATGCTGTTTGATGTTTCTATTTCATAAACCCTCATGCAGCACTTTGTGCCAGAAACTCTTCTAAGTACCTTACAAGCATTAATTCCTCACAGCAAGCCCATGAGGTGAGTATTATCATCATCCCCACTTAAGCAGGGGTATGATGATAATAACCTTTTTATACCTACCGTCCACTTTTGTATCTCTGTTACTAGTAAAATTTTCTAACTGCCCACCAGTTCCACAGTAATGGTGATTTATAAAGTAGGAAAGTAACTTTACTTTATAAAATTTATAAAGCAGAGTTATAGCAAGTTAAAGCATATAATAATAATTACTTACCAAGTACTTTATGTTGGATTTTCGCTAAGTTTGGCAGAATAAATCTTTATAAAACAACTTACTATAGTTAAATCTTTCTTTTTATTTATAGCTGGGATACTAGGGATCACAGAGTAGACAGGTGGCAGAGCTGGTATTCACACCTGGCTGGCTGGCTCCAAAGGCCATGCCCTTGACTATCATGTTGGGTTGCCTCTGCAGTCTCTGGAAACCTGACTTTTTTTCTAAAGCCATTTTTATTTTATTTTATTTTATTATTTTTTTTCAGGGACAGAGAGAATCAGAGAGAGGGATAGATAGGGACAGACAGACAGGAATGGAGAGAGATGAGAAGTATCAATCATCAGTTTTTTGTTGTTTGTTGTTCATTGATTGCTTTCTCATATGTGCCTTGACCGGGGGCCTTCAGCAGACCAAGTAACTCCTTGCTGGAGCCAGCAACCTTGGGTCCAAGCTGGTGAGCTTTTTTTGCTCAAGCCAGATGAGCCGCGCTCAAGCTGGCAACCTCGGGATCTCGAACCTGGGTCCTTCTGCATCCCAGTCTGACGCTCTATCTACTGCGCCACCGCCTGGTCAGGCTGGAAACCTGACTTTTTATGACTCCTTCATATTCTAGTTCTGTCTCTTGTGATTGGGACAATGTCGCATGAAAGATCTCAAAATCCCAGCTCAGGTCCCTTCATCAATCTGAGTTACTCTCTTTTTTTTTTTTTTGACCGTAAGAAAAGGCAAGGCTCCTGAATATCAGCTGCAATGGGACCCACTGGGACAGGCTCCTTAGAGCTAACTGGGGGATAAGTTATAGCTAACTGGGGGATACAGTGCCTAAGAAACAGCCATAGTGAGAGCATCAGCAGTGACCCCTGGCCTCTCTACCTTGGTGTCCCAGGGAATGGCTGTCCCTCCACTTCCCCACTAGGGCAGACACTCGATTTGCCTGAGCCTCCTTTCTCATCAGTAACACAGGGGCACTTCCACGTCCCTGTCAGGATGTAGGTGAGGCTCACGGAGACAGATGGATAAACCCCAAAGTACCTGGCCCAACTGGCCTAGGGCTGTGTGAAGTACAAGTTATTTATTTATTTATTTTTAATTAATTAATTTATTTATTTATTCATTTTAGAGAGGGGGAGAGAGAGATAAGGGGGAGGAGCAGGAAGCATCAACTTTCACATGTGCCCTGACCAGGCAAGCCAGGGCCTTGAACCGGCAACCTCAGTGTTTCCAGGTTGACACTCCATCCACTGCGCCACCACAGGCCAGGCACAAGTTATTTATTTTTTTAACTTACGTGTTGATTTAGGTGACTATTTACTGAACTGCGAAAGACAAACTGTGGAGTCACACAGACTGGGACTGACTCCTGGCCTTGCCCCTTTCTAGCTGTGGGACTTTAGGCAAGTTTCCTGCCCTCTCATTCCCTCTGTTTCCTCATCTTTGTAATAGGCGAAACAATGGGACCCATCACATAAGGTTATTGTGAGGATTAAACGAGGTGATGCCTGTCAAAGAATTTAGCATCTAGCAGAGACTCAATTAAGTTGTGGAAATTCATATCATTTCTTTGGTCACTCTCCACATTCCTGTTTTCCCCTGCAGCCATTTCATTTGCCTCTCTGAGGTGGAACCCGGGAAGGGGCAAGGGAACTGCCAAAAGTTTCAGTCTATAACAACATAAGAGCCCTCTAATCCCCGCCCGTGTCCCCGCTGAGGTGACCTGACTGGGAGTGCCAGCCTTGTCACAGAACTGTTGGGGCTGTGAGGACCTCTTTGGGCACCCCAGAGAAACATTAGCCTCTTCCCTCTAAAGCAGGGGTAGTCAACCTTTTTATACCTACCGTCCACTTTTGTATCTCTGTTAGTAGTAAAATTTTCTAACCACTCACCAGTTCCACAGTAATGGTGATTTATAAAGTAGGGAAGTGTTGGGCAGATAAAATGTATTATGCTCACTTTGTTAAAGAGGCCGTTGCCCAGGTGATATTAATGTGTGTTGAGAATTGTTGTAGCCTGAGGCTTGGTTTTGGGATTAAGCCTGTCCCACCCTTTTTGGTGTGAGGTGGTACAATCCTATCATGCCTCATAGAAGTGATTTTGTATTAGAGACTTCCCCATTATGTATATTGGATTAAGGGTTTGGATTTCTACACTATAAAATGGGAACGGAGCGGGAGTTTGCTCTTGGTTCCTGAGGTTAGCATGAGAGAGCAGAGAGAATAGAGCCAGCAGCGGGAGGAGGCCACGTGGAGAAGGCCAGGAAAAGCAGCCAAGATGGCGGAGTACTGAGTGAGATGCCAGTTTGTACAGAGTTTGTATCTGGGATAAGGAAGGAAATGGGGAACTGAGGAGAATAAGGCTGTTGAGCTAGAAACCTTTGATTCTAGGAAACTCGGATAAATCAGTAGCTTTGTGAGCACTGAATGTGACTGGGTTTTGGAGCCCAGTGTGTATTTTTACTTGCCCGCCGGGTGCAAGCTAGATTAAAGACTATGGCCCACCAGTTTTTGGCTCCATGGTTTCTTTACCGACTGTCCGAATCCAATGCGAACCTGCATGGGCTGGGCTCCTCTGATAGTGGCCCTGGCCTTGGCTCCTGGCTTTACAGGAAGTAACTTTACTTTATAAAATTTATAAAGCAGAGTTACAGCAAGTTAAAGCATATAATAATAATTACTTACCAAGTACTTTATGTCAGATTTTTGCTAAGTTTGGCAGAATAAATCTTTATAAAACAACTTACTATAGTTAAATCTATCTTTTTATTTATACTTTGGTTGCTCTGCTACCGCCCACCATGAAAGCTGGAATGCCCACTAGTGGGCGGTAGAGACCAGGTTGACTACCACTGTTCTGAAGGATCTACCTTCTCCCTTCAGCAACAACTCTGGGAGCTCTGTCCTGCCCCTGAGGATTGCCAGTTTCTGAAGCCTCCTTCCTCAGGTCGTAAGTGACATTTGTAGGGAACAGGCTGTCACCACCCAAGCCTGCCAGCTTCAAGTGATAAGGCCACCCAGTGGTGCTCTGAGCTGGTATGCCCCTCAAAGCCCCCAATAGCACCAGCTCCAGGAAGGGCTATCTGGAGTGAGGGACCAGGAGGCAGGGCGGGACTGCTGGAAGGCAGGTGGCCTCATCAGTATTTCCATTCAGCCCTTCAGCTGAAAGGGAGGAATGGGACACTCCTCAAAGCCAGCCTGGTAATTACAGGCGGCATTAAAGCTTAATTAGGCTCATCATCTGCCTGAAGTCATTCCCCTTCAACCTCCAAAAGGCTTCTTCAGAAAAAAATAACCCAGAGCAACTGGGAGGCGGGAGGGTGCAGAATTCCTTAGAGGGCTCCAGCATGGTCCCTCCAGCATGGTCCCAGGAGTCTCGGGGTGCAGTTAGCCAACAAAATCTATGCCTAAGATGGGCAAAATGATGGGCCATCAGTCGCAAGCCAGGATCTGGGCCTGGACTAGAGGCCCAAGGTCTTCTCTGGTTTCCCTCCGATCCCATTTGACTTGGTCAATGGAGATCTGACCAGGGAAACCAACCTGCCCACGCACATCCCCACAGGTTTACTCCTGTCTGCCAGGGCTGAGCAGACAGACGGTGATGTTTGATTTTGTGTAACCACCCAACTGACAGAGAGCAAGTCTTTCCATCTGGGTGTAACGACTCTTTACTCAGAAAACTGCATGCGTAAATTTGATGGCTACAAGGCCCAGCTGAGAACGAGCAATCCTTTGCAAAAAGGGGCAGTCTATTTAGCAGCTAAACAGAATCCCAAACCCCACAACAAGTCAAAAGTTCCCGGAAGCAGAGGTGTGAGAGACCAAACCATGGAGACTGCACTGTGGGAAAAGAACCTGAGGGCTAGTCCCACCCCCAGGTCTACACAAGAAGCTTTGTGCTAAAAATGTTATTGAATCGCACCCACGTACGGAATACACAATTCTTTGGATAGGGAACACCTGGATGCTTTTAGGGAAGGCCAGCAGTGAACACAATATAGGGGAAAGGTTTAGCCTCATGGAGTCTTCCCAATCCCTTTAGCACAGATCAGCATAAAAGGAGTTAGATGTAAGTAATCCTATTTTGTCTGTCAGAGCTAATTCTGGCCATTAAAGGCTCACTATTGGCAGTGGCCTTGGCTTCATATATACTCCTTACAAGAAGTAAGACAGCAGTTTATGGGGTGAAGTCTGCCATGTGCTGGAGAGGAGTACTAATTCTCTGCTCTCCTACTAAGAGGCGAGCATGTGGCAAGGGAACTGACACTAGTGTCACTCTGGCAATAAACCTGTGGGGCAGACATCATTAATTCTACAAAAAGAAGAAACCAAGGCCCAGAAACATTATGTAACCACCTGGGTCACTGAGCAAGTGAGCACGCTGCTGGATTCAAACTCAGGTCAAAGCCTGCCCACATGGCATCCCAGGAATTCAGTAACAAAGCTTCCTTTGGTGCAGCTGGGCCTGCACTCTGACAGCTGGGTAAGTATGAAGAGATGGGAGATGGCAGAGGCCAGGGCAAGTGTAGCTGAGCAGCCTGTTGTCCCCATGGTTCAGCAAGAGATGACCAGGGCTCAACTGAGGCAGCAGAGGAGTGGGAACCCTGGCCCTCCAAGGGAGCTGTGAGGAAGCCAAATACTGGAGGAGGGAGGAATTTCTCCAAAGAGAAACTGGTGGGTTTGGTCAAAGAGGAGAGAGAGAAGAAGCACACTTTCTCCTTAGAGTGTAGACAAGGTAAAGACCAACACTTCAAGCACACATGATCAGCTCAAGGATAGGAAAGTGTCTCCCTGGAAGGTTCTAGGCATGACCAGGAAGGCAGAGAATTAAGGAAAAGCCAGACTCTCTGGTGTGGCCACAGGGGGTAGCTGTGGGAGGAGCCAGCCCTCAGCAGCCACAACCTCTCACTGTGCATAGAACACTGCAGTTTTTATGTGGCCCCACCAGAGCCCTGCAAGGACAGTAAGCAGCCAGCCAGAGGTCATGATGACAGATGAAGACTTTAGTGCTCAAATCTATTTAATGAATTATCCTCGTCATGAATAAGTGACCCCAGCCAGCAGTTTAGAGCTTCCCCAAGTCGCTCCTTCCCCCAATCACCAGCCCTTTGCTCTCCTGTGTCTTCTGTAGTTGGGTTTGGCTTCCTACTTATATGACCAACTCTGTGAAGCCTGGTAAGGGGTAATTTGTCCATCTATCCATCAATCCATCCATCCATCCATCCAGTCAATCAACAAACACCTGAGTGCATACTATGTGTTTGGAGCTGAGCATGGGATATGAAAAGCAGACACAGTCCCTGCAGGGGAAGGCATTACAGGCAGGAGAACAAGAAGTACAGGGGGATACAAAGGAGTAGAAGCGCGTGGAAGGTTAGCCGGGGAGACAGCATGGGGATATAACTGTGTAGGTCCCAATCTGGGGAGAAGTGGTGTTCTCTCCCAACCCTGCTACTCGATCTGGGGGAGTCTAGCTGGGTCCCAGGGATACCTCCTCAGAGGACCCCAGCACCACTATTCCTGAGCTGAAGACCCTTAAATCAACAAACTGACATCTTCAGGGCTTAGGTGGCAGGCAGCAGAGAAGGCAAGGATGGGGACAGTGCCCACAGGGAGAAGAGGGGTCACATCACTCATCTATTCCCTAAGCTGATCTGTTTGAAATGTCCCAGCCATCACCAACTCAGCACCAGGGCAGAAAGGCCCGGGAAGTGTCTCGTCTACCTTATTATTTTAACTGACTTTTAATCAATCAAAAACTGCACCCAAAGACACAGTTCCCAGCATGAGAAGCTGTAACGAGGCCAGCAGAGGTATCCTTGACAACTCAACACAGCACAAGCACCAAGTGATATATTGAGCCCCAAGGGGGTTGGCCAACAGAGAAAGATCTAGAAACACAAATGGTTTTTTTTTCCTTAGATATGTTATGGCAGGGACAGACAGGAATAGACTCCTCTTCCCAAGGTCATGGCCATGTACTGACTTCTCCAAAGTGTCTGAAGTTCTACAAGCTTCCTGAGTGCAGCCATTCTGGGCAAGCTGGTGGGTGCGGGAGGCCAGGACTGAAGCCACCCCTCTGACTTCCCGCTCCTTGCAGTCAGACCAAAGGAAGTGCCAAGGAAGGTTTGCTGGAAAAACTCCACAGGAATGAGTGCCAGAAGGAAAGAGTGACAAGCAACTTCCTGGGCTGGTCTGTGGTCAGGAGTGGGGGTAGGCAGGGGAAATGTGCAGCTGGAGTGTCCAGGACACCATCAACACCACAGTGCTGCCTGTGTTCCCCCACCCTCAGTCCCCCTCTGCTGCTCTGGGCCTTACTGAGTGACAAAGGGCAGGGCAGCTGCAGACCCCAGGACAGCACAGCAGCACTCTGTTCATGGTGAGGAGGGAGAAGAAAGGGAAGCTGTAGGCAGCCTGGTTGCAGCAAACCCTCAAAGGTTCCTCAGCAGAATCTAGTTGGGAAGAGGACATCCCTAAGAGCCATCAGGTCTGGGAATCAAAGTCAGAGAGCCCATGAGGGATGCACACAGCCATACAGCAGACAGTGAATGGTCTCCAAGTGAGAAGCAAGCATTATGGTCCAGGTGTAAGCTCTTCTGGGCATCCCTGGGCAAGCTCGAGGTCCCTGTGGAAGCATGGTTGCAGGAGCTAAATGAATAATAGTGATTATAGCACCTTCCCCACATCTTCTCCCTAACTCTGCCCTGGGGCTCACCTGGGGCCAGCTGTCTCCTGGAGGACTCATTGTCCCCTGGCCCTCTTGTCTGAAGTCTGTTCCTTTTTTGTTGGCAGGTGGCTCTGAACTGTTTTCACTCTCCAGAGCTACTTCCAGCTAGACTCTAATCAGTACCCAAAGCTCCTGTCTACCTGAGGTTTCTGAGGTCTAGCCCCCCTCTCCTTGCAGAGGTCACCTACCCATTTCCTTCACACCCCTCATCACCGGAGACTTGGGGTGAACCCACTGTCCCCCACCCAGGCTAGCCAGGGTGACCTCAGCCTCCTTGGATACCATCAGGTCTTAGACCTCCTTTTCAGTGGTGGCCTTCAGCCACAGCCCAGTCCAGCCACCCACAGCTGTACCCAGTACCCTACATCCCCCAGACTCACTGTCTCTCAGATCACCAACTCAGAGACACCCCCCCTACTGACCGCCCCAGCCCTCAGGTCCTCAGTATCCCTCATCTCCCTAAGAAGCCCTGACTCTGGAGCCACTCCTGACTTGGACCTGCCACAAAGCCCTGCTGGTGAACCCCACGGAGTCATGGGGAGGTGCCTGTGGTCCTCCTGTGGTCCCTAAGTCAATGCTCCCACTCTCCACAGCAGCTCCCCCGACCCTCTGCTCTCAGCACCCCACACCCCTAAAGACTCACCAGCTGTCGGCTCACATAACTTCATTGAGAAAGTATCCAATTATTCATTCAATAATTATTGATCCAATATTTAAAATTTGTGCAAGTCACTGGCCTAAGCACTGGGGATATAGCAATGAACACAACAGACAAAAATTCTTCTCTCCTTGGAGCTTGGAGCCAAGTGGGAGGAATCAAACAATAAAAAAGATAAATATAATAAATACATGACAAGTGCCAAGGAAAAGTGCTAGGACTAAGGACAGAAACTCACCCTACACCCCCCAGACTCACAGGTGCTCCCTGCGTGGTGTGCCGGGGTCCAGCCCCGGGGGGGATCCAGGGGTCCCACAGGAGGAGACGGCATCGGCGAAAATGGAGTGAGAGAGCCGAATTCTTTTCTTTCTCTTTATTCTCTGGTTAGCATTTACTGCCAGGCATCTCTACCAAATGCTAGTATAGCTCCCTTTTTATACACGCACACCGAGTTACAATCACATGGTGTTAATTATTATTTTTGTTTTCACTATGTTTGCATGTTTCTGGATAACAGTTAATTTACATCTATGAGTCACAAATCAGGTAGCAAATCATTCAAAATAACTTGAATAGCGATAACAACATCAGAAAAAGCTTTTAAAGTATTAGTCTGTTGTGAGTTAAGGGGCAGAGAGAGATTTAGCAAACGACTAACAATGGACCACCGCTTGCTCAGGTAGATGGCCTTGAGTTTATGCAGTGTCCTACTTTTTCTCACAAGATTCTGGAAGGCTTGCCTCTAAAGAAATTAACATAACATTAAGAATAGCTTTCACCCAAAGATATGCAGAGTGCACTTGCAAGATAGCCCAGCAGCAACACAAGACATTCCATGGATTTCCCTACATTTTTAAATCTCATGAGAACATCTCATTGAGAAAGCCTAGCAATTGCCTTTAGTCAAAAGACAATTCTCTTAGTAAAACATTCTTTTCTTGCTGACTACGCTCTCATCCTAGGCCACACAATGGGCCATCCTACTATACCTTACCTAAGATACTATTGTCTAATCAAATATTACTTATTTATTATATTTAAACACTAGTTAAGTTCTGACTCTATTCTTCTCAGAATATACCACTATTTGCAGATCAAATAAGCAAGAAGAAAGGAATGTTTCTCTACTTATCACATGAAAAGGCTAGGGAGGAAAAAATGTTAAGTGAAGGCCAAGGGTGCTCTGTGCACAGCCACTGCCTCCTAACCATTCACAAGTCACAATCTATTCTTTTTAACATGATTAAGAAGGAATTCTCCTACAGACTTAACCCTTTACGAGGGATATCATAGCCAGCCTCTTATGTCTATGAGCCCAGTTCAAGGGGCTTACAGGTTTTTCTGTGGAACTCACACCCTCTGTCTCATTTCCAAAGAAATCACTATGAATCTACAGGGAAAGCACAGTACTATTATCCCTGTGCCACAAATAATAGCACACACCCAGAAAAGGGGGGATATAAGGCCAGATTAATTCAAAAAGTCAAAGGGGGAAGTATCGTTGTGCCTATCCTTTGTGGTGACTTTGTCACCCCGCAGCCATTGGTCTTCACTGCAGTGACTTTGTCACCCCGCAGCCATTGGTCTTCTCTGCTGTGACTTTGTCAATCAGCAGTTTTTGATCTTCTTCTGCTGTGACCTTGTCAGCCAGCAGTTGTGGGTCTTCTTCTGCTGTGACCTTGTCAGCCAGCAGTTGTGGATCGGCTCCCGACAGTGGTGCTCATGACCTCTTGTTCCCCAGACTCTGTGGCCTTCTCCAGCCTGAGGTTGCTCCCACCCCTGGGCTCCAGGTCCCTCTCTCCCCACCCCCAGGGGGGGGTCTTTCCCATCAGCCCCTCTCTTTTGTGACTCTTCCAACTCTCCATCCTTCTTCTGTCTTCAGGTCCTGCTCATTCATCAAGAAATGAAAGAATTCACAACTGTCCTTCTACTCCAATACTCCCCCCTCCCCAGCCTGGTGCCCTCTCCTCCCAACAAAACTAGGTTACTTCAAAGAATTGTTTACAATCCCTACCGACCCCTCCGCTTCAACTGCTACAGTCAGCCCCGTCCCCACCACTACCCTGAAACTGCTCTTGCCAGGTCACTGACAGCTTCTTGTGGTCCCAGCGACTCCCGTCCTGTGACCCCTCACCAGCACGTGCCCTGGAACGTCCAGCTCCTCTGCAGGTGCCACCCTGAGGAAGCTGTGCCATAAGGGAGAGCTCGCGCTCTTAAATCCGGCTGCCCTGCACTGGCAGTCCTGCCCCGCCGCTCCCCACGGGCTGCTTTAATATCCTCCACTGCAGAACGGGGCTCACATTAGTGCTGGCCTCATCTGGTTGCCATTAGGTTGAAAGCTTGTGTGGGGCACTCCTGGCATGTAGTGGTTACAGCCATTGCTGTAATCATAAGAACACCAAACTCTGGGCACCACACAGAGGGAGCTGAGAAACAAATGGGAAGACTGCCCGTGAGGTCTGCACATCAAAGAAGCAGCTCTTTCATCCATCACTTGGGAAGACTGGAGCAGTGTTTACAGCAGAGCCACTGGGAAAGTGCCAAACCAGGAGGCAGAACTGTTCAGGAGAGGGTGAGGGGCGGGGCCTGCAGGAAACACGGAGTGGGAGAACCCCCGTCTACAGGGACCAGTTCTGCAGAGGCCCCTCACAGTCACCTCCTCCATGTGCCCACCTAGGGTGGACCCTGTGGCTCTTTCCGGTCCTTCTCTCTGGTGGCACTGAATTCATCCTATCTTGTCGCTTGAACTTGTACAGGCCTTGACTTTACCTCAAGGTACACCATCTGCAGCCCCACCAGAGCTTGGCGCTCAGAGAACAGGTAACCAAGGCCACTGCTGAACTGATCAAAGGACAACTATAGAAGAAGCTCAGATGAAACAAAGGTTAGGGAAGAGGATCCTTAACTGGCAGAGTTCCTGAGCCAGCACAGACCAAGGGAGAGGAGGATAGCAGATGAAAATAAGAAGGTGCTCATCTTACACCCAAGGAACCCTCTTTCATAGTGTGGCATCCACCATTTTTTGCTGTTAAAGGGGCAGAACTGTCCTGCAAAGGGGTAGGAACAGGGAACATGCATGGGAGGTCAGGAAGAACTTTACTGGGAGGCAGACTCAAGGGAGTCCCAAGGGCAACCCAGAGATCACTGGGCAGAAGCAGGAAGGGCATTCTCGGCAAGGACACACAGAGTAGAGAGGCTTGGTGTGAGAGTGCACGGCATATTCGGGGAACCATGGGGCTGGATGGTGGAATAGCATGGCAGGGGCAGATGAGGCTACAAAACTAGAGGCATCAGGGGAAGGGACCTTGGGGCCAGGCCTTGAACATGGACCACCTGGAGAGCAAAGCAGAGGAGGTAGTAGCAAGATTTCTATTTAAGAAAGATGTGGCCTGACCAGGCATTGGTGCAACGGATAGAGCATTGGCCTGGGACACTGAGCACTCAGGCTGGAAACTTCGAGGTTGCCGGCTTGAGTGTGGGTTAATTCAGCTTGAGCATGGGGTCACCAGCTTGAGCGTGGAGTCACTGGCTCAAGTGTGAGATCATAGACATGACCCCATGGTCTCTGGCTTGAGCCCAAAGGTCACTGGCTTGAAACCCAGGGTCGTTGGCTTGAGCAAGGGGTCATTGGCTCAGATGGAGCCCCCTGGTCAAGGCACATACAAGAAAGCAATCGATGAACAACTAAGGAGCCACAATTATGAGTTGATGCTTCTTATCTCTCTCCTTTCCTGTCTGTCTGTCCCTTTCTCTCTCAGAAAAAAGAAGGAAAAAAAAGAAAGGGAGGAAAGGTGGGAAGGAGGGAAGAAGGAAGGAAGGAAGGAAGGAAGGAAGGAAGGAAGGAAGGAAGGAAGGAAGGAAGGAAGGAAGGAAGGGAGGGAGGGAGGGAGGGAAAGAGGGAGGAAGGAAGGGAGGGAGGAAGAAAAAGAAAGAAGTGGGGTCTGCCAGGTAGACAATGGTCTACGGGGCAAGGTCAGAATCAGAGGCCAAGGAGAAGGCAGTCCCACTGTCCAGCTCAGAGATTATGATGGAGACTTGATCTAGGACTGTGGCGATGGGCGAAGGAATGGATATGACACTGTGATCGCCATATAAGGCTTGCTGGTTGATGGGGTGAGCACGTTGGTAGTGAGGGAAAAGAGTAAGTCTGAGTGACCCAAGTTCCTGCTGGCATTGGCAATATGGTGGTGGGAGACACAACGACACCATGAAAAGAGAGGGTACATCAGGGAGAGCCCTGGACAAGGGAGGCCCCCAGAGAGAAAGGCAAACCTTAACGTTGTTTCTTAAGAGATAATAAAATTAGTGATACCTGAAGCCAGGCTGCCTGAGAAGCCAAGATAACAGTAATAGTGATAATATCAATAATAATAATAATACCAAATATATTGAGCACTTGCGATAATACTAATGAACGCCTTGTACTGGATGCTGTGGCTTGGTTTTCTCAGTCCCCACTCCACTCTCCTTCTCGATGGGGAGCCTGGGAAGGTAGGGCTCTGGAGCCACCCGGGCTCCCCCAGCCGGATGCACTCCACCAGAGGCCGTCCTCTGTCCCCTTTGCTGTTTTTGTCAGCAGGCAAGGTTCCGGAAATGTGGGTTTTCTCTGCAGCTGGTTCCTGCGCTCGTTCCACAGCTTCCTGGCTGCTGAGAAGTGGCTGTGGTAGTGGCAGCAGCAGCAGTGATGTCTTGATCCACTGGCTCCCTGGTAGCTGGATCCCAGCCGTGAGAATGAGTCCTAAGTTCATCATTCCAGTGTCAGAGGCAGGACAGAAGCAGGTCACCCTACCCGGGAGGGTCAGTTCTGAAACGTCCTGGTAATCCTTGCAGAGGCCAGCAGTGACTGCTCCTTTAGCCCTCTCAACAGTGTCGTAGGACCTCACTCACCATATCAGTTCTCTTCTTGCTCAAAGTAACTAACTTGGTTTCTATTTCCAAGACTGAATCCAGACTGATACATAATATGCCTGGCAGTACTCCGAGCTTAAACACATTACCGCATTTTCTTCAAAACAACTTTATAAGGTTAAGTATGACCTTGGGCTAGTCGTTCGCCCTCTGTGGGCTACAGTTTCCCCAGCTGCAAGCTGAAGTTAGTAACAGCCCCGCACCTGTGCTAGGCACTGCACGTGGGGTTCTCCATGCATCCTCCCCTCTCCACAGACCTACTATTGGCTCTTTTTTCAAAAGAGGACTGAGTCATAGTTGCTAAGTAATTTGTGAAGGTCACACAACTAGTAAGTGGTAGAGCTGGATTTCGGCTCACTGCCAAGTACACCCCAACCACTATACTGCAGGGCACTGATGGGGAGCAGATGTCCACGCAGTCTTCCAGAGGCTGCCCTGCGGGCACGGTCTTTTCAGAGCTCCCGTGGGCCAGGGAGGGTTGGGACAGAAGGGGAGGGAAGGAGGAGCCTGCTGAGATGGGCACTATTTCAAAATGATGGTGTAGTAGATATGAAGAGGACAATCAGGTGGCGCAATCTAATTAAAAGTGAGGCGAAGGTGAGGTAATTCTGTGTATTACTCGCTTATCAGTTGACCAGATGAGAAATTTCCCCTGTCCTTAAAGAACAGGAAGGGTGGTACGTAGAGATTACGGGCAAAAAGGGGCTGATGACTACTCACTCTTTCAGAACTCCACATTTGAACATGTCAGGTCATTTCAGTCACCATTTCTGGGAGCTCAGTGCAGTGGGCCAGAAAGCAGACCACATGGATGGTGACGTGTGGGGAGAGAGTCAAAACATTTGACTTTGAGGGCTATAGAGGCTAACCCCTTGGGCCAAACCTAAGGTTCCTCAAAGGCCCTCCCTGTAGATGGGGACAGGGGAACATAGCTTTGCTGATGAGCCTTGCTAATTCTTTTCCTCTCCCCAAGAGATTTTCCTTGTATAATTTGCAGGGAGTTAATTGCCTTCAGACTTTGATCTGGTGGAATTTCATCTCTATGGTTACCAGCTGAGTATAAACATTTATCATTTGTCTCTTTTATATAAAATATTCTTTAAAAACACCCCTAGGGCCCCAATTATGAAAATCAAATATACAGACTGTTCACAGAATCTTTTAACATTGTTTATATAAAATGTTTCCACAAACAAAAATAGACAAAATTGGGTAACAATTTGGCTATAAATAATAACTCAAAAATGTTGCAGCTTGCTTTTTCAGTCCTAGTATCAGGTCTCCTAAATGGGACAGGGCTGGCAAGGGTAAGGGTTTGGCTGACAGACAGGTGGGGGATGCTCAGAAAACAGTGTTCAGCACCTGATGAAGTTCACTCTAAGGCCACCGGAGTGGGGCAGACTGATTCTCAAAGGGACCATTCAGTTAAGTGATCATTTAGTTTATGTGCTTACTGATCATGTATGCGGGGGCCATATGCTGAGAACATTTTGAATGAATGAATGAATGAATGAATGAATGAATGAATGAAGATGAAAGCTAGCACTTATGGAGAGTGTACTATGTGCCAGTCATTTTACAAGTGTTTTCTCATGTGATCCTCACAACATCACTGGGAAGTAGTCATTGTTATTATGCCAAATATGTGGATGAGGAAACAGGATCAGAGAGGTCACACAGCTAAGGAGAGGTACAGCCAGCAGTTAGCTCCAGCCTATCTCAAACCAAAGGCTCTGCTCTCTCCGCCGCTTCCTTTGCCGCAACCACATGACAGGCCCACAAACATGTCTGTCGTGACTTCCCAGCAAAACCCTGAAGTGTTCAAGGTGAGGGACATGACAGCTTTTCTCTTTCTGGGAGGCAACTCCCCAGATGGGTGGCCCCTCCCCAGATGGGTGGAAAGACGCTCCTGGCTACATAGATAATCCAACCATTAGAATCCTGGTTAGCCATGTCTATCCATCGGTACATGTGCCTAATCAGCAGTGCCCATCGATTTGGTAACTCTATGTCCCCAGCATGTAGTCTCTGTCCACTGGTAGCTTGATGCCCCTGATCAGCGGTGCATGTCCACTGGGAGCCTTCTCATCTAGTGAGGGGCCCTCAGCAGCTCTGATCTCCAGGAATCCATAAACTTGAGTGGGTTCACCAGGTCACACAACTCCAGTGGGCATACAATGGGACCGTTGCTGAGTAGACCTATGTAACAACACCCAGCCCTGCTCATAAAGTCTGGACTCTAAATGGAGCAGGTGACAGGGGATATACAGGGTGAAGCTGGTTGGGGGAGTGAGGGGGTTCACCAGAATGACACTGCCTAAAGTTGGAGGACTTTACTTGCCTCAACAGGGACTATCTGGTGGGGCCCAGGGCATTACAGACCCTCAGAGCCAAGGCCTAGTGGTAGTTGACAGACCAAGGTTCCAAATCCCTCTTGACTGAGGTCCCAAAGCCCTTCCCCTCTCTGGAACTCAGTTTCCTTATCTATGAAACAGATATAATAATCACTATGCCTCCTGCCTAACAGGCTCATCTGAGACCCTGTGTGAATGTCTTCTTCACACTGCAAAGTGCTACCACACGGGGATCTGGGCACCCTCCATGAAGTGGCGCCACCAAGACATGAGCTGAAGCACTGCCAGCTTTGCATCCACTTACTCCCTTTGACTGATCCCTCCAACAACGACGCCAACATCATTGCCAACTCATCATTGCTCTGCTTCACTCTTCCCCTTGAGGGCCAGCCTCTGGGAGGAGCAAGTAGGATTAGTCCAACCACCACCACCCTGTGCACACACTGGGGTAAGTGCTATCAACACCAGCTCATACAATACTCACAGCCATCCCATGAGGGTTCGGAACATTCCCCATTTACAGGTTAGAAAACTGAGACCAAAGAGGTGAAGTGAGCTGCCCAAAGTTGCACAGCTAGACAGTGAGCCGGGCTGACCCCAGTACTGCCTGGCTCAAAGCCCCCAACTCTCCCAGGCCACGTACCACCTCCTGACGCACGCTAGACTGTTACAGGGTTCGGGGCCTGGATGAGGGCAGCTTGCACCAAACCAAGTCTCCCCAGCTGAAGCCACTTTTCACCCAAGAGAAACCTAAAGAGCAGTTTCACAACTAGACAGATGTCTATCCTAGCAAACTCAAAGTGGGAAGAGAGCTGGTTTTTTAAAACTCAAGTCCTCAGAAACCAGATATGAAGTCATATGGCAACCCCTCCAATTCCTTGAACACTGAAGTCACAGTGTTTGAGAGCTTCTCTTTTGCTCTGGACGGAGCCTGTGTCCCTCACTGGGCCATCCTTCCGGGGAAGTGTTCATTCACTTGATAATCATTAAGTCCTAACTGTGTTCCAGACATTGTGCCAGGGAAACAAGACAGATACTGTCCCTGCCGTCACATAGCTCACAGTCTGGCCTAGCCCAAGCCCAGGGTGGGGCTGGTATCAGAAGTTATAAAGCATAGAGAGTACCCACCAGAACCATCCCCTTGAAAAGCAGAGTTGAGCATTTATCCACCCACTCCCACTCCCCACTGGTGGGATCCACCCAGAGGGCATACACTGGACACCCACCCACCCCTCCATGCTTTCAGCGTGTATTGCTGTTAAGGAAATGGAGCTTCTGGAGGCTGGGAGCAGGCTCCAGGGAGAAAGCAGCAGGATGCTGGAATCCTCAAGGTGGGGTGAGGCAGGGAGAGATGAGTCAGAACTGCCTGACCCAGCTGCCCCTGAGATCAGAGGTAGGCCAAGGGAGGCAGGTGTGACAGGCAAGTGTGAACCTTAGTCACCCTTCGCCCTACAGAACAACCATCCCAGGACATCAAAGTGACATGCCAGGTACTATACTAGCCATCAGGCAAACATACAAAACTAGCTGAGAGTCCCCACTCCTGTGACCTACGCAAGTCCCTTCTCTGCTCTGGGCCTCAGTTTCTCCATCTTTCAAAATGGGATCAGAATGCCTGCCCTGCAGGTGGCACAGAAATGGCTGCAGGGTTGTTGTGTGCGTCCCCATTGCTCTGCATTTGCACCACTGCCTGCAAGGCCATGCCTTTGCCCAGAGAAGTGCAGCCCAATTGTGGAATCCCAGGCGCCTTGTCAGTAGGAAAGAGCTTTGGAGACAAGGCAATACTTGTCACCCACACCCTGGAATCTCCCACCCAAATGTCAAGTGGTGCTGGGTGGGGGGCAGTGTGATGCTTATGGCAGCATATGGGCCTTCGAGTCAAGGAGATGGGAGCTAACAACCCAGTTCTACCCAGATGGGTGACTTTAGAAAGGTTACTTATTCTCTCTACCAATGGGGAGTATGCTGTATAGTGGGCTGGGTTGAGGATTCAAAGAGACAGTGTCTGTGAAGCACCACTGTACAAGGCCTGGCATATAGTAGGCCTGCAGCAAATGCCCTATATAGGCTGTCCCACCTGAGGGCCAGGGAATGTCTGAATCTGAGGTCCCATGAAGCCAGGCTATTGTCTTTCCTACAAAGCCTCCCACCCTCTGTCCTAGGATGGGGAGCAGCATGACCCCCATCCCAGGTGGTGGGGTGGGGGTGGGGTGGCCAGCAGCAGCCCTGGAAATGCTCAAGCTTTACAGTCCCCCACAGAGTCTGCGCTCTCCTCCGCTAGCTCAGCTAGCAGCCCTCTGACAAGCCCTGAGCTTAAGGGAACCAGGTGCCTTCATTTAAAAAAAAAATCTACAAATAAAGGGAGACTTTCTGAGGGGAATGAGGTGCATTCTTGGGGGCTCCAAACAGTTTTACAGACGCAGACATGGAGCAAAAGCATTCAGGGACTACAGAGCAGTTTCCAGGAGCCAGCAGGCTGGCCGGGGCCCAGTGCCACGGGCAGGGCTGGGAGGGAACGGCCCTTCCTCTGCTCCTCACCGCTCACCAATAGCACACTCAGCTGGCGCTGGCTGCCCACTGATGAGGAGGAGGAGGGTGAGAGGTCCAGCTGGTGAGAGCCAGGTTCTTGTAGCTCTTCCAAATTAGAGGCCTTATTTCCTGAGAACAGTCCTTCCCCTAAAAGGGGTTTGTCCTGGCATGGATGTGGGATGGGCTGTGTGAGCCCTGGGGGGTGGCTCAACCCCTGCTCTCCAGCCTCTCCCAGGCACACAGTCCATTTCTCTGCTTCTCACAAAGCTAATCTGGGAGTTTATAGTCAGGAGACCCAACAGACCAAACTGAAATTCAACTATATAATCTTCATTTCTGCAACACATAAGACATCCAATATTCAAAATGCATAATACATGTCAACCACCAAATGCCTGAGAACAGGCAGCCCCAGCAAGACCCAAATGCCCATAAATATCATGATCAGTGAACAGAAGCCAAGTGTTGATAAACTAATATTTCAGTGCCTCAGCCCTTCAGCACCCTGACTTTTGGAGAACTGACCTGGGGCCCTACAGGACTGGGCCTGGAGTCTGGTGCATGGGGGCTTATCTCAGAGCCCCACCATCAATCCCTGTTCTGCTTAGTTGTCAGCCCAACTGCCAGCCGGCAGCCTGGGCAGGTAGTGACAAGAGCTCACTTTTCCTGGCACTGTGGAGGTTATATGCTTGGGCAAAATGGGGAGAAAGGCCTCAAGGGGTCCCCAAACCACTGCAGTTATGTACTAGAGAAACTTTTTGAGAACCTCAAACTAAAACCACTAAGATACCTGACCGGTGGTGGCTCAGTATATAAAGTTATCAGCCTGGAATGCTGAGGTCGCCACGTCAAGGCCCCCAGCTTGCCCGGTCAAGGCACATGTGAAAAGCAACTATGAGTTGATGCTTCCTGCTTCCCTCTGCCCTCTCAAAATCAATAAGTAAAATATTAAAATAGATAGATAGATAGATAGATAGATAGATAAAACCAGTAAGCTAATAACTGTTCATATTTCAAAAACTCTGTATTTTACCCTCAGGGTCTTTTTAAGTGTCCCTAGGCCAGTTAAGGAGGGGATTAAATTGGGCAGGGTGGGGGTAGTTATGAAGTAATGTATACCACCAAAGGGTGAGTAAGCACCAATGTATGGTGTGATGGTACTTATGTGGACGCCTCTGTATGGGCACAGCCTGGACTCTTTCTCGGTAGAGTGAAAGGCTTCCTGGTACCTTTATTTTCTTTAGTGCTACTGTATTTTCAGAATAGTACAGCAGTTTCATTTAGCGTTTTTGTTTTTTGTGTGAATTTTTTTTAAGAAGTGGGAATTTAAACGGCATCAAACAGACCTAGGCACCAAATTCAATTTTCCAATCGAACTAATTACAAGTTCTCGACATCGGCGTTCAAGGCTCTCCCCAGTTCCCCTCCTGCCCACAACCTGGTGTTTATGCTCTCTCATCCGACGGAACCAGCTGCTCCGACTCATGATACACTTTCTGACCGCCAGGCCTTCACCTCAGCTGTTCTCTCCCTGGGGCTCACCCTTCCCTCACCCCTTTCTTCTCTGCCTTTGTAAATCTCTCCCAGTCTTCAAGGTCCATTTCAAGCCTACTCATTCCATGAAAGCTCTCATGCTCCTACGTGAACGGGACTGCCCCACTCCACCCCCTGAAATCCCAGAACTTATGCCAGAAACCCATTTAAAAGATTCTTTCCAGCCTGCTGGCCTTTGACCCCTCTCCCCAAAGCAGGCATCTGGGGGAGCTGCTGGCCTTCTTGCAGACCTGGCACAGAGCAGGTGCTTGGCAAGTATTCACCTTGATGTTTTCAAAGGACTTTGCACATCGAAACAAAATAAACGCACCATCTCAGGCCAAGGAAGGGCCACTTTGGCAAATACACTTTTTACCCCAATCCAAAGAGATTTCTACATGTGTGAGTTACTCTTTTCCTCTATAGGATAAACACAGTCTTTTGTGATATTTCAAATGCATTGTTAAAGCACCGCTCCAAATGTTGTGTCTTCAAAGACACACATTTAGGAATAGCTTGTAAAATACTTGTGTTGGTCCAGCTGAAGAAGCAGCAACAAGCACTGTAACCCTTCAGCTTCTGCCTTTTCCCTTTGATGCTGGACCTCCCGGCAACCGCAAACAGGGCTAGACCTGCCCTCTTCCCAGGCCTGAGCCTGTGCCAGCAGCATGCAGGGGAGGCTTCTCCCTCTGCAAGGGCCCTCCACCACCAGCCCTGAGAGCTCCTTCACGGCTGCTCTCCCTCTGGCCCCCTTCCCACCAGCATCCACATCTGGTTTCTCTTCAGCACAAGTTTCACAATAGACAGATTTTGCACTTCCAGGATTTATGGTTCCTGCCGCTCCTCCTTGCTTTTGATATGATTCCATTATGTGCTTAAAATCTGGGCTATGCGCTTGGATCCAGGGAGCTGTTTATGACAATTCTTTTACGGCCTTAAATTGCTCACCGTTAGGAACCTGGTCTTATTCAGAAGCAATGACTAGTTGTTAAGACAGAAAATGGCAACGTTATCTCAGACAGTTGCTTGAAAAGTTTTCTTCACATAAGATTAATTAAGACAAATGTTTACCTGGCAGGTGAATCTTCTGAACAATGCCTTTGACCCTGTGCTCTTACATCTGCCTGAGACACTGAAGCAAATGAGAACAGCCCACCCCAAACCCAACACTTCCTTCCTCCGGATGCTAGAGACCCACCTACAAAATGGTTGGTATAAACAAAAACACCAACATTGCAAACGCCTCTCTCTTGATAAGGAATGAGACTGAGAACCACCTTTTATTTTCAAAAGACAAAGAATCCCAGGAATGAAGAGACAAAGTGTTTATCCCCTGCCCTTTGGTCAAGGACTTCCCTTGACCAACGTTTCTCTTGCTGCCCGAGTCCCTCTCTGTCACCCCTTTCACCCAACAGCTGCAGCCGGAGAGCAACTCCTAGGATGCAAAACCTAATCGCATAACCTGCTGGAAGCTCTCAGGCTGGTCCTTAGATCCGGTTGATGAAGCCCAAGGCCCTGCACAATGTGACCCTATTATATTCAGCCTTCAGCCTCTTCCCCACCTTCCCTGCCTGCCACTCACAGTGCTCTACTAACTGGCATACCCCTGAACTTCCCCTTCACTGAGCAGTTGCTGAAACTGTTGCCTCTCCCTGGAATGTTCTCCTTATTGTCTGCTAACAGGTCTCCCTCCTCCTTCTCCACTAGAGCCTTGTTGGGCAGATAAAATGTATTATGCTCACTTTGTTAAAGATGGAGGCTGTCGCCCAGGTGATATTAATGTGTGTTGAGAATCCTTGTAGCCTGGGGCTTGGTTTTGGGATTAAGCCTTTCCCACCCTTTTTGATGTAGGGTGGTACAATCCAATCATGCCTCAGAGGTGACTTTGTATTAGAGACTCCCCTACTTTGTATATTGGATTAGAGGTTGTGAAGCTACAGTATAAAGTGGGGGCAAAACGGGAGTTTGTGCTCTTGGTTCCTGAGATTATCATTAGAAGAGAGAGCAGAGGAGAGCAGCAGAAGGAGGCCACGTGGAGGAGGCCAGGAGAAGCAGCCAAGATGGCGGAGTGCTGAGTGAGATGCCAGTTTGTGCAGAGTTTGTATCTGGGATAAGGAAGGAGATGGGGAACAGAGGTGAATAAGTCTGGTGAGCTAGAAACCTTTGATTCTAGGAAACTCGGATAAGTCAGTGGCTTTGTGAGCACTGAATGTGAGTGGGCCTTGGAGCCCAGTGTGTGTTTTTACTTGCCCGCCGGGTGCAAGCTAGGATTAAAGATGACAGCCCATCAGTTTTTGGCTCCGCTGTTTCTTTACTGACTATCCGAATCCAATGCAAACCTGCATGGGCCAGGCTGCTCTGATGATGGCCCTGGCCGTGGCTCCTGGCTTTACAAGCCTCAATGTCTATTCTGCCCTGTAAGAGAGTTCACAAGTGCACCTATCCTTCCCCTCACCACCCCTGCCTATGTATGGCAGATCCCAGGGGGCTCCAGATCTGTGTCTGAGACCACCATTTAAAAGAAGGTGGCCCAAAACCACATTGCCGCCCTCTAGTGCTAGATGTAGGGTGGCCAGTTAAAATACAAGAAACTCAGTCCAATTTTAATGTCAGATAAACAAGGAATAATATTTTTAGTATAAGTATGCCCCAGATATTACATGGGCATCAGTATTTGTTTGCTAAATCAAACTGCAGGCTACCCCAGCTGGATAGAAACTCTGGGATGCCCTCCAAGGAGAAGAATTGGGGACCAGATGTCAGCAGCAGGGGGAAAGGAAAGCAGTGTTGCGGCCTAGGCAGACAGGGAAGCATTGTCCCATTTCCTCCACCTGGAAGGCAGCACAGGGCAGTTCTGAGCAGGACTCTGGAGCCCGATGGCTTGGAGTTGAAGACCTGCTCTGCCACCTGACACTGATCTGGCAACTTACTTACCTTCTCTGTGTCTCATCTGTAAAATGGGGATTACCTACTTTATACAGTTGTCATGAGGATTAAATAAACATTTGAATAGCATGTAGAACAGTCCTTGACACACAGTAAGTGCTATAGGAGCATTTCATAAATATATATAAAGCAAAAGGAATTAGCCAAGCAAACCGACAGATGAGGGAGGGAGTCTAGGTGAAGAGATTTAATAACAGTAACAGTAAAATAAAACAAGAATAAACATTTATAGAGCACTTCTAGGTGACAAGACACTGTGATACATGTTAGTATCATCTTAGTTCATTTAATCCTCACCATTGTCCTATTATTATTGTCATTATTCCCTTTTTACAGATGAGGAAGCAAAGGCACAGATCGTAGACTAGGATTCTAAGCCAGGAAGTCTGATTCCATAACTCATTAGACTGTGGTAAATCGTGGTCCACATTAATTCCCTCATTTATTACTGCTGGGTGCCAGGCACTGGAGTCCTAATGCTGGCGGTCAAGGCCAGGCAGGTTCACACTGAATTCGGACAGATGGTAGAGGAACTGTGGAGCCAGAAAGTGACGGGCCATTCCCGTTTATTAGAGTGGGGGCAGCAGTGGGGGAGCAAACAGGCAGTGTATAAAACCTTCTCACAGCAGCAGGCAAACAGACAGCAGAAAGACCCCTTGCAGTGGCAGGCAGGGAATCCACAGTCCCCCCTGAGGACAAGCACCTTAGCCTTACATAGGCTATATACACGGGGCTCTGCCACGTGCTCACACACTAATCACACAGAGTGCAGGCGAGCAAGCCCAACACAGCTATTTTCCCTATATTCCACCCCTTTAGGGTTGCTTGCCTTACAACCTAAGCAACAGGTATCTTCTGTGAAGGTCCTGTGTGAGGAGTGGGGTACATTATATCACAGAAACAGTACAAACCACAGCAACCAAATTACAGAGGCACAAGTTATACCAAAAATGACAATAATTACAAAGGTGGCCTTCACAATTAACTCTGCCCAGGGAGTTAACTGCTGACCCATTTTTAGCCTTCTACGGCATGGTAGGTGGGAGGGCCTGTATAGTACAGGGCCATGTCCATTGAAGAAAATGTCCTTGGTGCATCTCTGCAACTGGATGGGAGCAGCTTCCCAGTGCAGGAGGGCCTCCACAGGTGCCAGGCCCCCATCAGGATCTCTGATACTGTCCACAAATGGCGTGTCCAACCAGCAAGGAAGCCAGTGCCCCCCCCCCACCCCATTGCAGTCCCTGCTTCAAGGGTCCATTACACCGTTCAATGATCAGTCCATAATAGACAGCCCAGCTGTCTGTGCAAATCACCCAAGGTGAAGGTCCATTACAGTCAACTAGCCACACAGCTCTTTATTAATGAACCTCAGCACCTTTCCATAAGCACTCTGTCTGTTGCCACAAGCCCCATCCAAACTGTTCAGCACACTTACAGGGCCTGGTGGGGTCAAACACATTCAAGGCCTGTGCCACCTTGATAGTTCTCTTAGCTGCTGCTGCTCTGCTGCAAAAAGCACCTATTATCTTCTAAGACTAACACCTGCCACACATTAGAAGGGGGCCATTGGATTACCAATTTCACATGGGGCCCCTGGGACCCTGCCCGTCCCCGTTAGATGGGTCCCTTAGCCTTCTCCCTATTCAAACTGAAAGAGTGGATCTTGGGATCCTCCTCTCCCTCAGCTGTCTCCATCATATAATCTTGTAACTGTGCCCCCTGCACACCAATAGTTTTATTAGTAGCTGCTGGGGCCATTTGTCTCAGCGGATAGAACCTCTGTTCTGGTTTAAGCTGTTGCCAAAGCTCCAGAAGAACTTTATTAGATTTGCCATCCAATTTCTCTTTATCTCCCCCAGCCGCAATCAAAATCTACCCACATCTGTGTGCAGGTAGCCTTTTAGGCCCATTTCCCTTATTGGTGGGGGTTGGGGGAGTAGCATGGGTAGCTGCCAGAACAGCCTTATGGTCCTGTGCTGTCTTCACCTCTCCCTAAATCTGCCACTGTCATGTAACTGCATTGATGGGCTGCCCCACATAGAGGCTCAAGATAGCCACTAGTGACCCAAAAACGGCTTACAGGGCACTACAGAGAATAAGGTCCCTCATCCCTGCCATAAATATTTCCTCATCTGGCTCACGGGACCTCAGGTGGAAAGCAGCATTCCTCATACACAGTTCCCACAGGATCTGCTGCAGCTCCATATATGACTGCCACAGACTCACTGTCCCCAGCAAGTCTCCAGCATTCTGCTAGACTTTACAAATGACAGCCATCACCCACTCCAATAGGGCATGGTTTCCTGAGTTGTCATGGCAGTTCTAAAGACACTGCCTCAAGGCGAAGTGCCTGGTTATGGCGGCCAATTTCTCTATCTGTGTTCCAGAGAACATGATGCCATCCACCCCCTATATCCCACAACTGCAGCAATCAAGCTGCCAGGTACTCGGTGGGATTCTGCCTGAATTTCACCTCTAACTCCATCAACTCTGTCTGGGTGTAGGGCCAGACCACAGAGTGCTCCACTACTTGTGGAGGGGGCTATGCTTGCCCCTGAGGCACTTTTGGCTGCTGGGTTTTTACCTTCTGGGTGACCTCTGGCTGGGCTCTGAATCAGCAGACAGCAGTTTCAGCCTGAACCTCCCCCTCCTCAGAGGAGGAGGAGTTGGAAATGCCTGCTCCACTGACTCAGAGCCACTCCACTGGCACGAATGCTGCTCTTTCTTCAGCTACTTTTTTGGCTTTTACAGCTGCCGGCTCTTGGCCTGAAGTTGGAACTCAAGCTCTTGAACCCACAGCTGTTTCTCTAACAACTGTCTCTGCCTAGCATTCAGCTTCTAGGGCAAACTGCAACTCTTAGACCCGTAATTCCTTCTCAGGTAACCATTTCAACTCCAAGTGCTGTTGATGTTCAATTTGCATTTCACACTGAAGCTCTTTTTTTTTTTTTTTTTTTACAGAGACAGAGTCAGAGAGAGGGATAGACAGGGACAGACAGACAGGAACAGAGAGATGAGAAGCATCAATCATTAGTTTTTCGTTGCGCATTGCAATACCTTAGTTGTTCATTGATTGCTTTCTCATATGTGCCTTGACCGTGGGCCTTCAGCAGACCGAATAACCCCCTTGCTCGAGCCAGCGACCTTGGGTCCAAGCTGGCGAGCTTTTTGCTCAAGCCAGATGAGCCTGCACTCAAACTGGCAACCTTGGGGTCTCGAACCTGGGTCTTCCACATCCCAGTCTGACGCCACCACCTGGTCAGGCCACAATGAAGCTCTTAAAAGCAGTTGGCCTCCTTCTCTAGCAACTGTTGCACTCCAAGCCATTGTTGGTACTCAGTGTGCAGCTCATCCTGGAGCTTTTGACCTCACGCAGCCTCTTGCACAGAGCTTTTGGTTTCTTCTCACAGGGCTGTAGAGAACACCCAACCAATGGTCCCCAACAGGATAGCCACAGGGAGCCATATGCTGGAGAACAACAGCCACTCCTCCATCCCACCCTTCAAGGGTGTTGGCAGCTCCATAGCAGTCTGATCCAAATCCTGCCCACTATGCCAGATGTAATGCTGGTGATTGAGGCCAAGTAGGTTACACTGAATTTGGGCAGACAGTAGAGGAACTGTGGAGCCAGAAAGTGATGAACCATTCCCGTTTATTAGAGTCTCCCAATGGCAAGGGAGCAAACAGGCAGGGAAAACATCTTCCAAAGGCAACAGGCAAATGAACAGCAAAATGTCCCCTCACAGTGGCAGCAATCCGCCCTGAGGGCAAGCACCTGTAGCCTTACATAGGCTATACACACGTGACTCTGCATGTGTTCACACACTAATCATGCACAGTGCAAGAGAGCAAGCCTAACACAGCTGTTTTCCCTGCTAGAGTAAACAAGAAAATCCTTTGGTGCCCATGGCTGATGGGGAAGACCTTGAATGAGTCTTTGTGGGTGTGGGGAATGGTACTAAAGAGAAAGCAGGCCCATTGGACCATAGACAGCAAAAAGAAGGGGCCTCTCCCAGTCTATACCAGGATGGAGGAGGGGAGTGACAAGTGTGCAAGGTCAAGGAAGTTTCCCTGTGAAAGGAGAATTTTGCAGATTCAGAAGGTAAAGCAGCAACTAGCCAATCAAAGGGCAAGGGGAGCGCCTTTGGAAAAGGAGCTGAAGAACAGAAGGCGTGGCTGGCGGGGGTGACAGTCAACAGCAGTGAGGACTGGAAGGGGGCAGCACCCAGAGCCAAGTCAGGAGACAGGGTTGGCAGGGCCCTCACAGAGGCCGGAGAGAACGACCAGGACCCACTGTGAACATGAAGCAGGACTGGCCGAAGAGGGAGGAGGCCAGGAAGGATAGACAGGGTGAAGCCTGCCGTGATGGGCCAGGGAGCTGTGGGGCCAGCTCCTGGGCAGACCTGCCTATCAGTCATCATGGGGGTCAGCCAAGAGGAGTTAAGGCTGCCCCAGGCCTTAAATGGAATGTTCCTGGGTTCCTTTTATAATAAGAATATTCAAATAAACTGGTAAGGAAGGAGAGAACTTTTACAAGATACCCAAATTCCCACCATTCAAAGAGAACGATGTTTGTGTACCTTTTGGGGCCATTCTTTATACTGCAGTTGCTGCTTTACATACTGCCAATCACAGTGTTTACACGCCCTTGTGTTGTCGCTACTTGCTGCACATGCGTCTGCCCCACGGAATTCTACAGACTGTAGTCATGGGTCTTCATACCAGTACAATATTTCATTTAGAGATTTCATTGTTTACTTAACCAATCCTCCATTGTTGGGCACTTAGGGTAACACTTTATTTTCAACAAGAAATATCTTTGCATGTGGCATTTCTCCCCTATCAACTGTTTCAATAATTTTTTTGAACTAAATATGGTGAAATGACTTATGTATTTCACACACTCTGGATACTCAGTGTAATAAGTAAAATTTCCTAAAATTCTTTTACTTATTTATAGTCCCACCACTGATGCTTAAGTGGCCCTTCCTTACTTTACCATTGTCAGCTTTGGATGTTAATATTTAAAATAAGTATTCAATTTTTGAGTAGGACCCCAAACAAAATGCCACGATACTGCAGCAGTAATGTGCTTTTTCTTGATTGCTAATGAGAATGCACATTCTTTCATGGATTGGTTAATAATTGATTTTCTTTCTGTGTCCCCTCTGAATTGCCCTTTGATGTCCTCTGTTCATTTACATGTTAGGGCCTTTGAAAGTATCTTTGCTTGAGTCCTGAATATAGTAAAGATGCTTGTCTGCCATGAGGTGGTGCTGAATGAATAAATGGCAGACTAAAGGCTATTACTGGTCTGTTGTATTTGCTGTGGGCATTTCCCCCATGTTCAGGGTACTCACGGGGCCCCTCTGCTGCCAGCAGGCTGGCTACCTGGAGTCTAACTCAGCATCGCCCAACTACCTACTGTCCCTTTTCCTCTAGGCTTCATTGCTCAGGCTTCCTAAGCATTCCAACTGTAGAGGTGGAAACCAGGAGTCGTCCTCAGGAAACCTGCCACCCCTCCACCTCCAAGCAAGGCCCTGAGAGGGTCAAGAGGCAGGGCTGTGCTAAGGGAGAACAGCAAAGGGGCTGCTGGCTGTCAGGTTCTACAGGTGGGGCTACTCTGGGGAGAAGCACCCAGACCTCCAGCAGCTGGAGCCGGAGAGGAAGGATGCCTGCCTGGCCTGAGCTCACAGCTATTGAAGCAAGTATTTGGGATGCCCCACATGAAATGAGAGATGACACTGTGGCCCAAGCAGCTGGCTGCAGGACAGGCAGACATTCGCGTCTAGGTGGACCTCAGCTTCCTCGTCTTGGCAATGAGGGTTAGGTGGAGCTTCATTCCCTCTCGTTCTGGATTCCAGAATGGCCCTGTCCCATCAGGGAGGTAGGGAGGGATGCCCCTTCTGAGGCCAGTCCTGGGAAGACCTGGGGGCTGGGAAGAGGAACTGGCATGTCTCCCAACTCCTACTCCAGGAAAATAGCCTTGACTAGTCAAGAAGAACCTTCTTGGCTCTGGCCAGTTGGCTCAGTGGTAGAGCGTTGGCCTGGCGTGCAGGAGTCCCGGGTTCTATTCCCAGCCAGGGCACACAGGAGAAGCGCCCATCTGCTTCTCCACCCCTCCCCTTCTCCTTCCTCTCTGTCTCTCTCTTCCCCTCCCGCAGCCAAGGCTCCACTGGAGCAAAGTTTGCCCAGGCGCTGAGGATGGCTCTGTGGCCTCTGCCTCAGGCGCTAGAATGGCTCTGGTCGCAACAGAGCGACGCCCTGGATGGGCAGAGCATCGCCCCCTGGTGGGTGTGCCGGGTGGATCCCAGTTGGGCGCATGCAGGAGTCTGTCTGACTGCCTCCCTGTTTCTAGCTTCAGAAAAATACAAAAAAAAAAAAAGAAGAAGAACCTTCTCAATGGACCTAAGAGGTGGTGCCCAAAGACTCTGGGGTTTCCTGGAAAGCCACACTCCTGCTCATTCACCTCCTCCTCCTCCCAGAGGCCTCTTTCTAAAGCAAAGGCCTTGGGAAGGAACTGGCTTTCCTGGGAACATAGCCTCACCAATGGGCTCCCTTACCCACCTCTTTCTCTCTCTCTCTCTCTCTCTCTCTCTCTCTCTCTCTCTGTCACACACACACACACATAACCTCGTAGTCTACACAGCCTCATTTTAGCAGTACTCTCTCACATTCCTGGGCATTTGCCTGAAATACCCAGCATATCTACTCAAAATGAGCTCCTACTATATGATCAAAGCACTGCTGTAAGCATTGAGGATGAAGAGGACAGACACAGGCCCCCTTCACAGAACCAGCAGACCACAGAACGATCCATAACACACTATAAAATAGACATAAGGACAGTATAATGAGAGGCTGTGGTACGTACAATGTAGAAAGTAAAATAAGTCACCAGCACAGAGAGTGACTGCTGGCAGTGTGACTGCATCTGAAAAGTGACTATTCCAGCTGAGACTTCAATAAGGAAAAGAGGGCCACCTGCCTACATCTGGGGAACAGTGGTTTGGGCAGAGGGGTCAGTAATCACAAAGATGGGAACGGGTTCAGCATGTCTGAGTGACAGGACAAGGTGGTGTGGTAGAGCACAACCATGGGAAGAGCAGTAGACGCTGGTCACGAGGGGGCAGAGCCCTATGGGCACTGCTGGGGACTCAGCTTTGACTCTGGGTGAGATCAGGAGCCAGCAGGGGGCTTACACCCTCCCCAGGAGGTTACGGTGTGAGGAGCAGAGACAGTAAAGGGGCAGGAGTGGTCTCTCTCCCATTGCCACCTAGTTAACTCCTTCTCATCCTTCAGATTCCATCCCAGTGGGCACTTCCAGTGGGACAGTGTCCCCACCTCCCTGCCTGGTCAGATCCCTACCTAGCTAGCCTCATAGGAGCAGTTTGCCTTCATCAGGCCTAGCTCCTGGGTAATTTCATTTTTATCTCTGGTTATTTGGTTACTGTATGTCTTCCCACTAGACTTTGTGTTCCTTAAGGACAGACACACCCCTATCTCCAGCACCGTGTACAGAGCCTGGCATGCAGTGGTGCTCAGGCAATGTGAATAGTATCACTAAGTGAATCCCCAGGGTCTCAGCCAATTTTCCACTCCCTCAAGGAATAATTCCCTGCTTCTACTTCCTCCCACCTCTGTGCCCCCTCAGCTGTATCCACCCCTCCCAGAGAACCCAGCATGATCTTAAATAGCTGCACACAGGCAAGAATGCACTGCAGAGGGCACAGCTGGCTAGTGCTCCTTCAGTGCACTGCAGGGGTCCCCTTAAGTCCGGCTGTGCCACTGTGCAAAGAACAGCCTCTCCCAAGCCCAAGCCCACTGCACCCTGTCCTCTATCTACTCAAAGACCCCGCAGGAGCTCAGTGGAGAGTGCACCCTGCAGGCATGTCAGGGGTCAAGCTCCGCCCTCCCTGAGTGAGCAACATCACCCAGAGACCCACTGCAGTAAAGGCCCTCCCTCCACCCTCTCCTGTACCCACGGACCCAGACTGCTCACACAAACAGGGCAAACGCTGTTTGCAGAGACACAGTGGTTGTGTTTTGCCAGCCAACGGTGAGCACACATAGATTTATGAGTACAATGGGAACAAAATACTGTAATGTCTGACCTCTGGTCTGGCCCATGAAGTTTGGAAACTTTGGTCCATATTTTCAGAGCTAACTACTTTTCCCTATAAAAGCTCTATGCCCATGATGCCTGGTGTTGTTAGAGTTCCACTTAATGAGCATATTATTAAAATAATATGATAGAAGTAACATTTTTAATTTAAAAAATCATATTGCACATGCTCTATAAAAGTTTGGTAGCTAAGAAATTACTTTTTAAAGAACAAAAATATTTGGGGGGAGGACACTTTACATTAAAAACCTTAAAACAGGCATGCTCATGGCCCAGGGATTCTATTTCTGCAACATAATCCAATTTTTAAGGGCTATCCCAAAAGTGAACTCCAAGAATATTTGTTACACAGCACTGCATATAAGAGAATATCCTCGAAAACATCCAAATGTTCGGCAGACTTCTGTACAATGGAGTATGCTGCAACCAATATAATACAATAACAATACTCAGCACTCATTGAGCACTTACTCTGCTAGGGACCAAATTAAAAGCATTACATGCACCATTTTGTTTAATTCTGCCTATGCTGTGGATGCCATTTTTGTCCCCATCGCACAGATAGGAAAATCAGTACCTGAAGGAGTTAAGTCATCAGCCAAGGTCACACAGCTAGTAGCTAGGATTTGCACTCAGGCAGTCTGACCCCAGACACCAAGTTCTTAGCCATTATGCTATATGGCCCCACAGGATGCCATTAAAAGAGATATTGTAGAAGCAAGACTAGTCATATGGAACAATGTTGATGATACAGTGACAGGTAAAACAAGCAGGTTATTAAACAGGACATGCACTGATTTCATTCGTCCATAAGCATGCAAGCAAAGAGAGAAGGGTTTGAAAAGATAACACTGTAGTATCTCTGTGTAGATGGCTGAATACATGGAATTGTGTGGGTGTGTTTATGTTGTCTTCTGCTTGTGTTTTCTGATAACAAGCATGTGCTGCTTGTATATTATAAGATAATTTTAACTTAAAAAATTAATATAAAATGCCAAAACTGAGTCCTTTGCCCTTATTCTCCACATAAACCCGCATCCAGTTGTTGGTCTTGCTTTCAGTATTGACACACAAGTGCTCACATAGGACTGAGAACATGGACTGAAGCCAGCTCAGAGGCACTGCTGGCTGGTCAAAGCTCTGCTTGCTCTCAAGGCAGCCAAGGCTCCCCAACTAAGGAAGAAGAAACACAGATTCTTCTCACCCTGCCCCTCATCAGCCTGCCTATCCCAGCCCACCCCAGCCCCCCAGGCCCACTTCTGGGCACCGCTGTCCCCAGGAAGCTGGTGGGCTGAGAGCACAGAGCTGTGTGAACTAGAAGAGACTGGCAGCTCTGCCCTGGCTCCCGCTTTCGCCTGGGAGCCAAGCCCAGGGATCCTCGGAGCCTAAAAAGCACCATCCTTTCGCTGGGTCTTTCAAAGAAGCACTTCACCAAGTGCTGGAGGGAGGGGGGACAGCTCAGCGACGGGAGCTCCAGTTCTGCAGCCACATACACTGGGACGCCCCTGGCCTAACCATCTGCTTTTCAGCTATATTATCTGGGGCAAGTTATTTCTTCTCTCTGAGTCCTCTATGCCTGTCAAATAAACAAAATACCAAGTTGGGGGGCATTTGTAAGAATTAAAATAATACATATGTAACATATATGCATATAATGACACCAATAAGTAATATTTCCTGAGTACCAACTGCTGGCCAGACATTCTGTTAAATATGTTATACGTCTGATCTTATGTGGCTCTCACAGCTGCCCTATGACAGGCACCATGACTCCTCATACTTTGCAGATGATGAAACGCAGGTTTATGGTAGTAAAGTCACCTGCACTGGTAAGTAGTGCAGCGGGACATTCTGCCACCATGCCTGGGCCCACATCAACATGCCACACAGCCTGGCACAATGTCTAAGACATGGACTTCATCCAGACAGTCATCATCATCATATCTCCCTCCTGGGCCTCTCTGTACAGCTTTGGAGGATAGTGTGACAGTGAGGAACCCCCACCTGCTGCTCCCTGCTCCCCACTGCACTCCCCACCCCCAGACAGCTGGCACAGCCAGGGGTCACACACCTACTTTAGGAAGCCTTCCTCTAAGAGTGACCAAACCTCTCCACATACATACTCTTTGAGCTAGCTCCATTGGCACAGGCGATGGCTTTGCCACTGTAAAAACTATGGCAACCTCCCTCCAAAGCAAGCTTTGTGCTCTGGCCACCTGGGCTGCTGGCCTAACAGGGACCGCTCAGGCCTGCTGGCACTCACACCTGGCACCTAAACCCTTTTAATTCTACTCAGATGATCTGGGCCACAGGCCTGGGTCTCCCAGAACTCAGAACAGCAGGTCTGTCCCTGTGGCCAGAAAGAAACACATGAATCTGAAAAGCAGTGCCCTTAAGCAGCCTCTCATCTGTCCGGTGGAGCCTGGGCGCTGGCATGTGCACATGCTGGAGTCTGGGTGTGCAAGTGTGTGCAGGAGAAGTGTGTGTGGGAGCGAGGGGAGCGGACAAGTGTGTGAACGCGTGGTGGCTCCGAATGTGTACTGCTGAGGTCTGGGGCAGGCCGGCTGGGATGGTCCGTCGTCCCGTCCCGTCCCCCCCCCCCCCCCCCCCCCCCCCCCCCCCCCCCCCCCCCCCCCCCCCCCCCGGCTGTGTTGGGAAATCTCACTGAGTCACCGAGCGGTTCTGCATATTAATGAGCTTGCTCTCAGGGAGGGCAGGAGTGGATTTAAAAGGGCGGGCGGAGGGAGGCAGTGGAGTGAGTGCAAAACCCAGCGCAGAGCACAGCGCAGTGACAATCGTGAAGCACCCACCGACGGACTCAGCGGGGCAGCGGGAGCGAGAAGTGCTCCGGGCAGAGAGAAAGCGGAGCCGGCGGGCATCTCCGGAGCCGCACGGACGGACGGGCGGACAGGCGTCCTCTCCTTTGCCCTGGTCCTGCGCCGCGCTCCTCTGGCCAGCATGAGGTTCCTGACGGCTGCTCTGCTCCTGCTGCTCCTGGTGCTATGCGCCACCCGAGTGGACGGTGAGTGCCCTGGAGATCCTTTGTTGCCGTCCCGTCCCATCCTGGGGAACCCGCTGGCCAAGTGCTAGGCTTCCTGAGAACGCCTCCCCCCCAGACCTGAGTGAGCACCCAGGGCGGTGGAGGGTGAGGAGACCCTGCGGGCATGTGAGCAGCCCCTGTGCCCTCTACAGCAGGGTCCAAGTGCAAGTGCTCCCGGAAGGGGCCCAAGATCCGCTACAGCGATGTGAAGAAGCTGGAAATGAAGCCAAAGTACCCGCACTGCGAGGAGAAGATGGTTATGTGAGTTCCCCCTTGGAGCGTGTGTGCTGCATTAACCTGGTGCGGGGTGTAGTGTGGGGCTGGGTCGGGCTAACAAACATTTCTCTCCACCTTTGGCAGAGCCTTGGCAGAGCCTTTGTAACTGCCCAGTGAGTCCTCAGGACACTGGTGCAACAGTCTGGAAGAGAGTTTGGAAAGAGGGTCACTATCCTGTGCTCCAGAAACAGCCTCTCCAACCAAGTTCACCCTTGCTAGGACTCTAAATGGGTAGCCCTGTGTTTGCACTGCCACCTTTCTAAGGTGGTGAAGGATTAAATGGCTCCTGTGTGTCCGCTCAGAGCACCCAGATTGAGAGCACTCAAAACATCCAGAACTAATGAATTTGCACCCAAACTGTTAGGCATATCGCCTTCCAGTTACTAGAGAGAGAATTAAAGTACATATTGTTGTAAGTCCTCAGACTCTCCTTTCAGAGCCTTTGTCCAATTAGGGCACCATGGACAGCCAGTTTTTGGCTTCTAACAATTTCATTTTGAGGATGATCCTTGCTCCTTCCTTCACAGGCTGGACTCTGGTGGGTCCCTGAGCCTGAGCAGTACTGTGTAAAGGGCTCTGCTGGGGTTAATGTGCCACGTGGCTACAGCTCTGCTTGGTAGGGATGTGAGAAATATCTTTGAAACTGGGGCAGAGAGAACACTGAGTTTCCTTGCTCCTCTGCCTTCCCAGTTAACCACTTGAGGCCAGCACCACTTTTCCCATCAATATACCTTTGGCCAGGAAGGGAACCCTTGGCAAAGCAGGGACCAAATACCTGCCACAGGCCATTGGCCCCTCTTCCCTTCCCCCCAGAAGCAGGACACACTCTATATTCAGTCTGGGCGAGTACCTTCTGCCCGCTGGCTCCCTTGGCCCAAAAGGCCCAAAGGGGTGTCTGCAAAGGCAGTTCGCACCCCTCACTGCTACCTGGAGGCTGCACAGTTGGGCTGAAATTAGGGAAATCAGGGAAATCACTGGCCTGGGCTGACCTCTACCGCTTTCCTTCCCCGGCACCTATATGAACCTTCTATCCCTGTCCCTTTGTCTTGCCCCTTGCGTGATGTGCCCAAGTCAAGAAAAACAGCCAGAAAATCCCTTTTGTGGCAAATAGAGACCACAGGAGCTGAAGGAAGTGCTACAAGCCCCTCCTAACTCTCCTAACTCTCAGCTTAGGGACTAGAAAGCGATAGGGATGTTGCAGGTTCAGTTTGTAGTCCCTGAAGTGGTGAAGAATGCTTCACACATCAAGTCCAGTTGCTGACACCTTGAAGGGGAGGAGAAGCAGGCTGTGGGGTGTGTGACATCTCAAAAGGACAGAGCGCTCAGTCAATAGGCTTGCTCCTTTTCCGGCTCAACTTTAAGAGTAGAGAGGAAACAGAGAGAGGCAAGTGCATGAAAAGGCTTTATGTAGCTTTGTGAAAACTTGCAGGAGCATCATGAGACCCACACTCAGTCACTCTCTCCTAAACCTCTGCCCCACACCCAGGCCAACCCCCAGCCCTAAGGGGCTGGCGGTCCTCTCCTCTCAAGCTTCTGAGACTCTTAGATCAGATGAAAAGCCAGCACTTTTTGCCAAAGCAGGTTTTCAGCCACAAAGACTGAACAAAAGCAAGTTTTTCAGCTCACCCTGACTCACCCAGAAATCTCTGATGGGGTAGGGGAGGGGAACCATCTTCTTTGCAAGTGGGAGTCCTTGCGCCCAGAAGGGTCCAGCACAGCCCAGATTCTAGGAAAAGTCATTTGTGTTATATGTCCTCTGAGCTCTTACCAAAACCTTCGGCACCCCAGCACCGCTGAAGAGAGGGATACAGGACCCAGAATTTCTGAGTTATTGCTGAGGGAAGAAATCCTTGTGTCTTCACCCAAAACCAATTTCCATAGTGCTAGCATTGTGGCAGAGCATTTAAGTCTGTGGTGGAGGAGTGAGTATCTGTCCCACTCCCCAACCTTTAGGCCTCCAGACTTTAGGTCCCTCCGGCTGCACACTGACCTAATGAGGAGGGAGTTTTCTCAGGGTTTGCCACGTCCTTTTATTGCAAGTGTTAGGAGCAGCATTGCAGGCAGAGAGCAATGCAGGGCTATTCCTGCAAAGAGACCAGGTACCATGGGGGAGAACATCCAGATGCCATTCTGAAGCCTGGCCCTGTGCTCGAGACCACAAAGGAGGGACAAGACTTGGAGAGCAAGGGCCATTGAGGTCAGGGTCCAGTCACCCAACATCAGTGGAAGACCAATCTCTGCCCCAGGAAGCTTAGGCCGTGGTGGGGGTCCCTGGAAACTTAGAGCACAGGAGCAAACAAGAGCAAGCTGGCCACAAATACTCTATCCCCGTTCTGCAGCAAGATTCCTCTCCCATCAATTAAGAGACTCAGAGTTCATGGACACTCTGATCCCTTCTAGAACTTGGTCCATAAGCCCTAACCCTTTATCTCTGGGGGCCTGCAGGGGCCTAACTGGTCTCTCCCTCCTTGCTGCTCCCCCTCAGACCTCTAACCCCCTTCTTTCCCCACCCCCACACTGCCAGTACCCCAGTCCTCCCCATAGCTTGCTCTTGCTGTGATCCCTCTGGGAGTGACATCCTCACCTCTTACCTTCCACTTTTCCATGTTCCATGTCCCCAGGAGTTCCCTCATTGTTGAACGCCATCCTTCTCCCCCAACCCAGAAGCTTCTCCTAACTGCTGCGACTGCGGCCCAGCCCCGACAGAGATGGGCACAGCAGTTCTGGGCAGCAGTCTGCCTTCCCCTCCAGGCTGGAGCTCACACACTAAGGCTCTGCTTTCTCCATGGCCACCTCATCATCTATGATCATTAACAATAGTAACTAACAACAGTAACTATTCACTGCACATCTACCAGGTGCTAGGCACTCTGCATAGATTATGTCCTTTAATCATCCCAATAACCTTAAGAGGTATGCCTACCATTATACCCATTTCACAGATGGCAAACTGGAATCAGAGCAGTTCCCCAAGATCCCACAGACAGGCCTGGGATTCAAACCCAGGCCCTACACCTACAATGCCACCTGCTTCTCTACTGAATGGCTAGGCTGCCATTGGATGATAGAGGCCTGAAGAGAGGTCTTATTTTTCTGCCTCAGGGTGAGACAGTTGGAACTTCAAGCTGAGGAACTACAATGGGCTTCAAGGCCAACAAGACTTAGCTCTAGGATCAGCAGCCCCAAGATAATCTGCAGGGATTGGGGGCAACTGGGGTTTGAAGGGTCAGAGATCACAGTGTGCACAGAGCATGTCCAAGCCCTGCTGTGAGCAACTCACACCCAAGGAAAGAGGCCTTGGTATATGCGTCTTATGGAATTAGCTCTCTCTACCTCTTAACCCCAGGTTCAGAGGAGTGAGAAGAGGCCCCTGACCCTTCTTTCCCAAGGGAAGCTTGAGCCCTATAGACAACACCACGAGTGGGGTGGGGGTAGGGGTGACAGGCGGTGTTGAGGGGTCACTATCCCAGACTCTGAGGGTGCTGGGGAGAAAAGTGAAAGCTGATCGCTCAGTACAAATTTAGACCTTAACATGGAGTCAGAGATGAAGGGGATGACCAGAACCTTCCACAGAGCCAGTTAGGGAGTGAGCATGTGGCCAGGCTCCCTTGAAAGGAGGGAGGAGGCCACAGTCTCTCAGCGCCCTGATTGGGACAGACCAGGGCCACCCACAGGCCACACCAAGGGGCTGACATTCAGGTTCCTCAATCCTCTACCTTATCCCACTCCGTTTCAGCATCACCACCAAAAGTGTGTCTCGGTACCGGGGTCAGGAGCACTGTCTGCACCCCAAGCTGCAGAGCACCAAGCGGTTCATCAAGTGGTACAATGCCTGGAACGAGAAGCGCAGGTATGGCCCACCCCGTCACCTTCCTCCCACCTTCCCCAGACCCAGATCCTGGACCCCTTGTAGCTCCTCCAGCCATATCTAATGAGTGAACACCCATCACAGTAACCAGAGCAGACAGATACCCAAACAGTGATTACATACCCCCAGGGATGAGGAACTCACCACTTAATAGAGCAGGCTATTGCTCTATTAGACAGTTCTAAGCATCAAAAATGTATCTTTTTGTAAGCTAAGGTTTGTTTTATTTTAAATTTTATATTCCAGTCTCATTCTTCTTATTATTTAAATATTCCAAGTTATATGACCTTGGGATAGTTCCTTCTATCAAAGGTGAGTGAGCACCTGGCACCACTCTATGGTTCTTATGGGGTGAAAGAGGACCACTTTAGTGACTGGGTTTATTAACTATAAAACTGTAGGTACAGGCCTTGGCCAGTTGGCTGAGCAGTACAGCGTAGGCCTGGTGTGTGGAAGTTCTGGGTTGGATTCCTGGAGAGGCACCCATTTGCTTCTCCACCCTCCCCCTTTCCTTTCTCTCTATCTCTTTCTTCCCCTCCCACAGCCAAGGCTCCACTGGAGCAAAGTTGGCCCGGGTGCTGAGGACAGCTCCATGGCCTCCACCTCAGGCACTAGAATGGCTCCAGCTGCAACGGAGCAACGCCCCATATGGGCAGAGCATTGCCCCCTGGTGGACATGCCAGGTGGATCCCAGTCGGGCACATGCAGGAGTCTGTCTGACTGCCTCCTTGCTTCTAACTTTGGAAAAATACAAAACAAACAAACAAATAAACTGTAGGTACACCCACAAGATGATAAGGATGACTCCTTGCCAACAATATATTCTCTCTTCATGTTCCTTGCTGCCCAGAAACCTGATAAACTCCTTCCCACCCAAGTGCAGGGAAAGACCTTGGATTTGACCCTTTAAAATCAGAGCTTAACCTCAGAGGCAGCAGTGGCCCAATGACCTAAGCCCTGAACCAGACCTATAACCTCTCTGGGCTCTATGTCCCCATAATCAGAAGATAGCAGCTCTGATCTCCTGGGGTCCTTGATCTGGCGTCAGAGAGGAGGCAAGTTCCTGGTTCCCCTATACCACAGAGACGTGAGCTGGTCCTGCAGCAGGCCTGTCCTCACACACTCAGAGCCTGTGCACACCTGTATCTGCATAGCTTAGCCAGGGAAGTGCACACACTCAGACACACATGTGCCTGCTCGCATGTGCAGGTGAGCCTCCCAGGAGCTGCAGTCAGCATCCCGTCCTGCAGAGGAGGACACCAAGGCTGAGCAGGGATGGGAGCACAAGGTGGGAAGCCAGGCCTCTCAGTGTCACCTTACTCCTCCCTACCTCAGGTCCCTGTGCTGCCCCAGCTGGCCCTTCTGCCCTAAGTTCAGCCAGGGACTAGCTCCTCCCTGGCTGACACTGGAGCACAGCCCCAGTTCTTGAGCCCTTTGAGCTGCCTCCAAAACTGCCTCATCTGCAGTTGCTTGAAATAGAAAATGATGAGGGTGAGAGATTATTTTCTGTAAGTCTGATGGGAAGGAAGCCCTCTTTCTGGTCAGGACAGGCAGCTCACATGGCAAAAGCAGGACCCTGTCCCATCCACTATCACTCTCTGGGCCCTGTGTCATCAAAAGTATATTGAGCCTAGCCTCAGGGCCAGTCCATGAAAGGGTAGAGAACATCTTCATCAGACCGCCAGGAGACACTCAGGCCTTTCCTCAGGCATACTTATCCCTCACCCTCCACCTGGGCCCCAGCCCTGGGGAAGAAGAAATGGGCATGTGCCCTGCAGCCCTGTCCTTTTTATTTTTCCAAATTCCAATGCTGTGAGCAGTGTGGGCACTTCTGCTCCCAGAACTCCGTCATTTCATTACAACATGAGTTCATCCCTCTTTCTTGAAATGCTGAGGTGTCCTAGAAGAGAAGGGGGGCACTCCCTTGTCCTCCCCACCTCCCCTCCCCCTATATAAAAGATCAAAATTGTCTTGGTGAATGCAGAATGGAGGTAAGAGAACTTAAGTCCTCTTTGCAGAGAGAGGGAGAGCATGCTGAACCTAGGGTAGAGGAAGGAGAAGACAGTGGGCCGGCCCAGCCCCTGGGGTCCGGACTAGAGAGCTCCGAGCATCTCAGAGTCTAGAGCTACTGGTGGCCACTGGCAGCAGCAGCAGGCATTTGATTGCAATACACAATGAGGCGGTCTTGTTCAGAAATCGAGACAGGCAGAGGGAGCAATGGGCTATCTGAATGTGAAGTGCAGCCCCATGGCAGCCGTGGAGCAGAAGAGGTGAAAGTAGTTAAATAGAGATGGTTTGGGAGGTGAGTGAAAGGTCAGTTTGTGAATGCACACAGGCCTGTTAACTGCTGGAGGAAGTGACCTCGAGCCATGGCCTCCATGACAGCCCCAGCCCCATGACACAGTCTCAAGGCAGCTACCTTTGGGTAAAATACACAGAAAGACAGAAGCCTGAACTGAGGTGGCAGATGCCTCTCCTCACCCCCGGCCCATGCTGGAGACAGATCTCTTTCCCACCAGAGACTTCACTGTCCCTAAATCTCTCGTGCCTCAGTTTCCACCATATACTGAGAGGATTTGCTTCATAGGGCTTTGAGGGTACAATGAAACTATAGAGGTCGAGGCTGTTTAGAAAGACAAAGCCAGATTCAGGTGCGCTTTGTGGTCCTTGTGATGGCATCCTTTCAGATGCTCCCACTCTCCAGGCCCCTGCCATCCTGGGAGGGGGCATTGCCAGAGACAAGAATCAATGTAGTGAAGCCACCATCCCATCCATTGCCTGAGCACTTACATGGGTTTTTCTCTTCCCAGGGTCTATGAAGAATAGAGTGAAAAACCCCTGTTGAGAAAACCTTGCTGTTGGGAAACAGCAAAGGACTCTGCAGATTTAAAAAACAAAACAAAAAACAACAACCCTTTCTTTCTCACGGGCATAAGGCACAAATTATATATTGTTACAAAGCACTTTTTACCAAGGGTCACTTTTTACATTTTATAGCTGTATGCAAAAGGCTTCCAGATGTAAGACCCATCTCTCTTGCGTTCCAGACTTCATCACAGGCTACTTTTTACTGAAAAGCGAAAAACTCATGCCTTTCCTTTGTAAAAAAAAAAATGTGGGGTTTTTTTTTTTGTATTTGTCCAGACATCACTATACATCTGAGCTTTATAAACCCCTGGGAGGAACAGGGAGCTTGGTTGAGACATTTCATAGCAGCGCTGCTCCATTCTAGCACAGGAAGCTTCTGCTCAGAGGTCCTGGCACCTCGGTACAGCTGCCATGGGGTCTCCTGAGCTCACGGTCAGTCACAGCCTCAGGGGGACTACACAGCGGCCTCAGTTGCTGGACAAGTAGGAGCAGATCTCTCTGCTTCTGTTCTTTTTATGAACTCAAGTTTGAGTGCCAGAGAAATGTGCTTTGTCCCCCTGGTTAATTTTTGCAGACTCTAGGAAATATTTCCAAGATCCTAGGATGGCAAAGCAAATGGTCCTTTAAGGAAGGACTTGGGTCTCCTTTCCATGCTGAGGGTTTGTGGAAGTTCACTGCCTCAACAGTTAATGCTTCTGAAGCATGTGAAGTTCCTGACACTGTTAGTGAAAACCTTAGGAGAAATCTTTAAAATACATGAATACATGCACAGTATTCACACAACTACAGACACACATTCTGGTGACAAGGGAGGATCTTCAAAGCATGTTTCTTTCCCTCGTCACTATGGAACATGTAGTACAAAAGCAATCCGTCTGTGATCCCCACGTAATGCTTCAATGTTAAAGAGTGCAGCCCTCTTCTGAAGGCTAAGATGACCATGCACCCTTTCCTTTGTAAATATACCCTTAAGAATGCCGCAGCACACACTGCCCCTTCAGTGAGTGCCACATTGTATTGCTGTGTCGTATGCTATATGTAAATGTCAGAAACCATTAGCGTTGCATGCAGGTTTCATATTCTTTTTAAGACAAACGGAAAAGTAATAAAATATATTTGAAAAATACCAAAATTCTAGACTTCTGACTTTTTTCCTCTATTTAATTAAGCCAGGATGACAATCAAATGCTCACCATGTCTTGAATAAATGGGGACTCACGTATTGGAAAGAAAACTGGTGTTTCCCAAATACCTGCCAACACTGTCACCTGTCACATGGATGTCAGCATGGTCCAGAGACAGAGGCAGGCCTCCAGGCTACTGCTTCCTCCCTGCCCGACTCCCACACCTGGGGCAAGTTCATCAGTGTGTATGGAACTGTCTTTCTCTTTATTCTCCGGTTAGCATTTACTGCCAGGCATCTCTGCCAAATGCTAGTATAGCTCCCCTTTTTTTTTTTTTTTTTTTTTTTTACAGAGACAGAGAGAGGTATAGACAGGAATGGAGAGATAAGAAGCATCAGTCATTAGTTTTTCGTTGCACATTGCAACACTTTAATTGTTCTTTTATTGCCTTCTCATACGTGCCTTGACCGCGGCCCTTCAGCAGATCGAGTAACCCCTTGCTTGAGCCAGCGACCTTGGGTCCAAGCTGGTGAGCTTTTGCTCAAACCAGATGAGCCCTCACTCAAGCTAGCAACCTCAAGGTCTCGAACCTGGGACCTCTGCATCCCAGTCCGACGCTCTATCCATTGCACCACCGCCCAGTCAGGCTATAGCTCCCTTTTTATACACGCACACCGAGTTACAATCACATGGTGTTAATTATTATTTTTGTTTCACTATGTTTTCATGTTTCCAGATAACAGTTAATTTACATCTATGAGTCACAAACCAGGTAGCAAATCATTCAAAATACAAAATAACTTGAATAGCAATAACAACATCAGTAAAAGCTTTTAGAGTATTAGTTCTAAAAATTAACTAACTTTACTGCTGTTGTGAGTTAAGGGGCAGAGAGAGATTTAGCAGACGACTAACAATGGACCACCCCTTGCTCAGGTAAATGGCCTTGGGTTTATGCAGTGTCCTACTTTTTCTCACAAGATTCTAAAAGGCTTGCCTCTAAAGAAATTAACATAACATCAAGAATAGCTTTCATCCAAAGATATGCAGAGTGCACTTGCAAGATAGCCCAGCAGCAACACAAGACATTCCATGGATTTCCCTACATTTTTAAATCTCATGAGAACATCTCATTGAGAAAGCCTAGCAATTGCCTTTAGTCAAAAGACAATTCTCTTAGTAAAACATTCTTTTCTTGCTGACTACGCTCTCATCCTAGGCCACACAATGGGCCATTCTACTATACCTTACCTAAGATACTATTGCCTAGTCAAATATTATTTATTATATTTAAACACTAGTTAAGTTCTGACTCTATTCTTCTCAGAATATACCACTATTTGCAGATCAAAGAAGAAAGGAATGTTTCTCTACTTATCACATGAAAAGGCTAGGGAGGAAAAATGTTAAGTGAAGGCCAAGGGTGCTCTGTGCACAGCCACTGCCTCCTACCCATTCACAAGTCACAATCTATTCTTTCTAACATGATTAAGAAGGAATTCTCCTACAAACTTAACCCTTTACGAGGGATATCATAGCCAGCCTCTTATGTCTATGAGCCCAGTTCAAGGGGCTTACAGGCTTTTCTGTGGAACTCACACCCTCTGTCTCATTTCCAAAGAAATCACTATGAATCTACAGGGAAAGCATGGTACTATTATCCCTATGCCATAAATAATAGCACACACCCAGAAAAGGGGGGATATAAGGCCAGATTAATTCAAAAAGTCAAAGGGGGAAGTATCGTTGTGCCTTTCCTTTGCAGTGACTTTGTCACCCCGCAGCCATTGGTCTTCACTGCAGTGACTTTGTCACCCCGCAGCCATTGGTCTTCTCTGCTGTGACTTTGTCAATCAGCAGTTTTTGATCTTCTTCTGCTGTGACCTTGTCAGCCAGCAGTTGTGGGTCTTCTTCTGCTGTGACCTTGTCAGCCAGCAGTTGTGGGTCTTCTCCTGCTGTGATCTTGTCAGCCAGCAGTTGTTGATCGGCTCCCAACACCCCACTATGGTCCCCATTTAGGGAAGAGATTAGACGGAGGCCCACTCAAGATCCCTGTGATGCAGGGCCCCGAGATTCCTGTGGGGCTCAAACAGGGGCAGGCAGTGCCCGTCAAGAGGCTGTGGGGCTCTGGAGTCAGGCTGTCTGGGAGTCACTGCTGGGGAGAGACTGAGGCTCCATTTCTGCTTCTGCAAGATAGAGACGACGAGTGCACAGCTCGTGGTGCTTCTGAGGCCAAAGGAGGTGAGCTACAGAAAGCCTGGTACTAGGGCACAGTGAGCATCTGGTAAATGTGAGCTCTGTGCATTTGCATAATACCAGGATACATTTCACTGCATCCACATCAACCAGGCCCTGAAACAGGCCCCTCTGTGCCCACCTGGCTCCCCCACTCTCTGCAGGGCTGTCCAAGGGGACACACCTCCACCTGTCTGAACATCTTGTCTGCTACACTAGGAACCAGGAGCCGCTGACATGCACAGCTGGTGTGTGCCAATACTTATGAGGACACACAGCAAGGAACCTGGCCTAGCATGTCCTCAGCCGGATGCCACTGCAGGCCCTTCCTATCACAGCCTCATCTCCTGGCAACATTGTCACACCAGATGTATTTCTAAAGAAACTAAGAACCAGAGAAATTAACCCAAAGTCACCCATACACTGCTCAGATAGCTGAGCCCAACTGCTTTCCTGCTAGAGAAACAGGAGGGGTGGGCCAGCGCCATGCTGGGCCTGGGGCACCGTGAATGCCCGGTGTCACCTTCCCCCTCACTGTGGAGAAAGAAAGGAGACTGGACAGGGAAGCCTGGACACCAACCAACAGAACAGTGCCCAGGTGGGAAGCCACATAACAGGGCAGCAAAGAACAGAGTCTGCCTTTTTCCCAGGAGCCTTTGCTTGGGTGTTGAGGGAGGTGCCATTGTAAGGAAGTCAGCTGACAGAGACCCACCATCACCAGCCCCCAAACCCTCCACCTTCCCCACTCTCTACCCCACCAACACAGAGGCCTCTCCGTCCATCACGGTGGGGGAGGGACAGCATCCTCTGTACTGCTGCTTCCACTCCCTCTGAACAGGCCACAGCATACCTCCCCGCCCGAGTGGCCTCTCCTCTAGCTCACCTGTGCTTCTAGCACCAGCACCTCATCTTCCAGCCCTGGGGCCCATGTGTCCCCTCCATAATCTGACCTCCCGATCACAGACTGGGTTCTTAATAACAGGAAAAATGCCCCCTTACTGTGTGCCAGGCACCGGCTGGGCACTTGCCCGGATGGCTCTGTCTCCATCCTCCCCCACACTGCTGGCCCAGACAAGTCAGGTGATTTGTTTAGGAGGCGCCAGTGGTCAGTAGAAGAGAGCTGGACTTCAGGCCCCAGTCTGTCAGAGAGCAGGAGGAGCAGAGATGTGTGTGTGGCTGTCTCATCCTCGATGGAGCTCGTGTGTCCCCGGGAAACAAGGCTGACTGTGCTTCTGTGGCCGACTTGGACCCTGTCCTCTAAAAGACGGGTATTAGCCTGACCAGTAAGAATGGGCTCTCAGCCTCAACACTTCACAGATACCAGACAATGGCCCTCCAGTGCCAGGAACTGGGCCTGGCTTCAGGAAGAATGCCCTTTTCCAAACTGTTTCCCGTCATTTTTCTTCACTGTGCTTCCCAGCAGCCCTACGAAGTTCGCACCCACCACATTCCAGAAAAGAGAGTAACTCCAGTGCAGCAGAGCAGGGCCAGGCTGCCCTTCCACGTGGGCCCTGTGAGTGTGGTCCCCGGGGAGGGAAGCCGGCTCCCCTGCACCCGGGCAGACCAGGCCCCACGCGGGCCCCACCTCTGCAGCCTCAGACAGGCATGCTCGGATCCAGAGCCATGCCCCTGGGACCCAGTCTTGCAAGCATGTCCTGAGCAGGTACACACTGCTGCCCCAGGCTTGACACCAGGACAGCCACATCCTGGAGAGCTCCAGCCCAGCACTGCGGCTCACCTCCACACAGACAAGCCCTCCTCGGCCCTGCCCCTCACTACGAGCTGCTCCCTGATCACATCGCCACTGGCACTGCAGTGGGGACCAGCTACAGAATCGCAAGGCCTGACACACAATAAAGATGCAGGGCCCCCTGCTCAAAATTATTAGGAATTTCAAGATGTCAACCGCAGAACATTAAAAGCCAGCACAGGGCTCTGTGTACCTCACATGGCACAGCCCACGGAGTAACCCTTATCTCAGCTATCAACTTTTAACACCCGTCTGTTTGGCTCATTTTGGCCCAAATAATGCAGTCCTAGTCATTACATGACTTGTACTGCAATTTAACCATTTATTTTAATTTGAACATCTAATAAGTTGTGTTCTTAGAAGCCATAGACTGTGTTTCTTTGTAAAACCCTTCTGAAACCCGTAATAGTACCTATGAGGTATTCAAACACTACAAACTGATCTTAAGTCGTAAGGAGCTCCCTGAGAACGTGTGTTCTGCACTCGTTCACTGAGCTGCTGGTACATGCAAAGCTGCATGCTGAGCCCAGGGACAAGGAGGTCTGCTGAGGCGCTGCCCCTAATCTTCAACAGCAGAGTTCACCATTTAGGTGCCCGGCTGCTATTCCACCTTGCAGCATTTGCTCTGTGCCGCACACTGTGTCCAATTCTGCCGACGACCCCACCAGACAGTCCCAGTCCACGAGGGAGATGAAGGCACTGCCTGAACTGAGTAAGCACTATGCCAGAGGGTCACACAGCCTGTTCGAGGGGCACCCCAAAGGGACACTCACCCAGTCATGAAGGAAGTGACCCCTGACCATGACCCCGGTCTGGTCTGGGAGGGCTCAGAGCAAACTGAAGTCATTCTTAGACAGCAATAGGAAGTGCTAGTGTCACCCAGACTCTGATGTGGTCTGTGGCCTGCTGTGTTCACGTGTGATGAGACACACAAAGACAGCGAGTGCTCAGGGCAGCAAAGGGGAGCACGCTGAGAGAACTCAGCGGGGACTCGGGAACATCAGCCATGCCCCAGCCTGCACTCCCACCTCATCCCATCTCTTCCTCCATCGTCACTTCCCCGCTGTCTGCCAGTGACCCATGACTGGGGCTCTCAGATGGCTCTGGGCAAGGAGGCTGGCCCACCAAAAGCTCTTTGGCTCACCCGCCCACATGAGGAACAATCAGACTGACTATAGTCCTCAGGGTGTTTTCCTGTCCTCCTCTTTTTGAAAAGTTGAATAGAAATTCATGGAAGTCATCAAGAAAGTGATCAAACCCTCAGCAATTTTCTTGCTTTTTAAGGTAATGTCTCCCTGCTTCCTCTACACCAGGCCGCTCTGATCTGTGCTACCCACGGGAAGCAAAGATTACCTCTGCCGAGGGCCTCCCAGTCCCCAAGACTGTGAGAAGTGACAACAGTGAGTAGGATATACCTGTGAGTCGGACCCTGTGCCGAGGGCCGCCCATGCCTTATCCCACTGAATTCTGTAACTACAGCCGAGTTCTATTATTAGCTCCACTTTCCAGAGGAGGAAAGCGATGCTCAGTGAAACATTGCCCACGTGCAGGAAGCCAGGAGGTGGTAGACAGGATTTGAACCCACATGTGTCTGACTCCAGAGCAGGGCTCCCTGAAGTACACATTGTCTACAGTTCCTATTGAGCCTGGCCCACAGGAGACACACTGCTGTGCCCTCAACCGGCACTTACCTCCTGTTTATTGAACAGAGATTAATCCCCTAATTTGGGCAGCAGGGACAGCCAGCCTCAGCCAGCTTGGTTTTGTGTGTGGCTCAGTTATCTTTTAAAGGCAGAAGACTGTAACAACCACATTCTCCCACTGCTACGACAAAGCGGGCCCTACAGCTGCGAGGTCGCGGCTCTGGCACACACTGGGTAGACACAAACTCCGCTGAAGTAGAAGCAGCCAGAGATTTTTTTCCCCCCTTAACATCAAATAAGTTGAATAAGCAAAATGACAATGATATCATCAAACTCAACTCAATGTTTTAATTGAGTTGAAGCAATTTGAAGAATTGAGCCTCAGCTCAATGTTCCATCCCCCAAAAAAGAAACAAGTTGAAGCCATCAAGATGTTGGTTTTAAAAAATTAATTCAAAGCTGGTTTTAAGATAATCAGCCCCATTTCACAATGAGGACAATTGATGTTCTGGAAAAAGCAGAAGGATGTCTAATTAGATGTAGATGAGACTCCATCTATATTCAAAGTTATCCCAAAAGCAAATTGAGAAGGTAAAGCAACAAGCACTTTCTTTCAACTGACTGTTTACTTAAATGCAGCCATCACACAAAAATCATTTCTAAACTCCAAAGGCTTTTGTCCCTCTGAAATAATGGCCTACAAAGACTGGAGTTAAGTATTGCATTTGATACATCCAAAAAAATATCACAAACAAAAAAAATGAGAAAAAGAATATCCTTCAATTCTTTATAGATGCTAAGATACTGACTCTGCTGATGGCACGTATTTTGAGAGACAGCAACCTTTAATAAAATAGCAACAACCACCTGAGCAGGTGGTAGCACAGTGGATAGAGTGTTGGCCTGGGATGGTGAGGACCCAGGCTCGAAACCTCAAGTTGCCAGCTTGAGTGTGGGTTCATTCAGCTTGAGCGCAGGCTCACCAGCTTCAGGGTGGGGTTGCTGGCTTGAGCCCAAAGGTCACTGGCTTGAGTAAGGGATCATTGGCTCTAATGGAGCCCCCCTGTGAAGGCACATATGATAAAGCAATCAATGAACAACTAAGATGCTGCAACTATGAGTTGATGCTTCTCATCTCTCTCCCTTCCTATCTCTCTCTCTCTCTCTCTCTCTCTCTCTCTCTCTCACACACACACACACACACACACACACAAAACGCAACAGCTACAACCAATATTTATTGAGTGCTTTCTCAACAAATTCTGTATTAGTCCCACTTTACAGATGAAGAACTTAAGTCTTAAAGAAGCTGAGTAACTTGTCCAAGGTCCCACAATGAGTGGTCTTAGGCACTGTTAAGTCTTTGGACACTCCTAGGTAGAGTGACATATGTCCTGGTTTGTCTGGGACTGTCCTAGTTTATGATAGTTGTCCCAGTAATTATGAAGAGTGTTCCCTTTCACTCTCTCAAGAGTTCTGGTGTGGTTGATAAATTATATGATCATCCTACTTCTGGGCCTAGCAGGGATTGCTCAGTGTCTAAGAAATGATTGGTTAACTTCTCTCCATGGACAACCCACTCCCATGTGAGTGTGGGCATTCTGGAAAGAACAGTGACTCTTTAAACCTGTAAGGAATACTACAGAGTCTTTGTAAGCAGCTCCCCAGTTTCCCCATTCTGCCACGACCTGTTTCCCCTGCTACGTAAAGATTGGAGATGATGTCCATGGATTGTCCATGGGGAACACATTGCTCTTTGGAGACCCATCTGTTAAATGGAGACCCAAATCCAAATCCCTGTGCCCTCTCTGTGTGTCTGTCTATATGAGATTCTCCAGACAACTAAAGTATCAGATTCTGATTTCAGGAGAACAAACAACATCCTGGCAGCTGCACTTCCCAGAGGAGCGAGGACTTGTTTCCTTCCCTGCGTCGGGGAGGACCTGAGGTGGGAAAAAGAGTCAGAGCGCCAAGGCACAGGCCTTGTGGGCCTCAGGCTCACTGAGCCACCTGGAAGAGTGGCAGCTCTGGGGCACCTGAGCCCTTCAAGCTCACAGACTCAGCTGTCTTCTCCATGAGGAGATTTGCAGGAGTTCCAGTATATGAGTTTTTTATATTCATAAAAACATTTCCACTTCATTAATTAACAGGCAATTTAAAGAACACATTAAAGCTGGAAAAATTCTAGTGTGACTTTCATTATTTTTCTATAGTAAAAAAATCTACACCTTTGTTAGGCAAATCTACTCTGCTTCATGCTCTGCAGCAGCAACAGCAGCCTGAAGCTTGAAGCAGTTTAGTCAAAATCAACAAGTCTTTAGGATTCATATTTTATTCTATTTAAATTTAAATGAGCGTGCTTTACTTGTTTCAATTAAAATTATAAATTTGTAGGGATGATATTTTTATAATATTAGAGCCGGCATATTCAATTTTTGCATGCAAGAACTTAAAAACTCACATTTAGACAACATTAAACAAAGACCAAACACAAACAAGAATCAGACAAAGTAGACAAATTAGACAAATTAGAGAGAAACCCGGGATTTTAGAGATTAGAATATGGCCTGCTTGATTTTTACATAGGGCCATTTTGATTGGAACATTAAGGATAGAAACTAAACAGAACTCTCTCTTGAAAAGTTTCAAGAACGGCCGTTTATGAGATTCGGTTTAGCTATATCCAAACAGGTGTTCCCTTTGCCCTCTTTTCAGGCATAGAACAGGAAAGAAATAAAATGAGTTGAGAGAAAGAGGAGAACAGAAAAAACTGTAATTTTTCCAAACTCTTAAGTCCTTCTATTTACTAAAGAAAATCAGATAATAACACAACTTTAAAACTCATCTCAGTCTTCTAATCATTCTTAAATTCTAATAGCTGCTACAACCGGCAGCCGAAATCCCTCCATTTCAACCCCCGCAAGAGGCTTGCTTCTCATATTTTGCATGGAGGCATGGGTGGTTTAGTGGTAGAATTCTCGCCTGCCACGCTTGAGGCCCGGGTGAGGTCTGAGACAGACCGGAGTTGACAAATGGATTCAGGCTGGCCCCAATTGTTATCGGGGCCTGAGGCTGGCCCCCTTGCCAGTTTCCCTGATTACTACTTGAATTGCTTGCTAGATTTTGATTTTGTGGGGGCTGCCATTCTATTCCTAACTTTGGTCCTAATGGCTGTCCGTTTTTGTGAAATTTAGAATGGCACAGCTTTGCCCAATGATATCCTTTTTGACAGCGTGGACACAAAGTCTTAGGCAATGGGACATTATTATTAGCATTATTAATTATGGGAGCTGTCCCTTGCACTCCTGGGCCTGCTTGCCCACTCTTGTTAGGGCATTGTCGGCTAAAGTGGCCCGTTTGAGTATAAGGAGAGGTGGGTCCATATTGACTGCAAGCCATTTTCAACTCTTTCAATAATTTATAAGGAAGCGGCTCCCATGTAGGATTCTCCTCATCATCAAATTTACCAGCCACAGCCACAGGAAAACATACTGCCAAATCAGTTTCCCCTTGATCGCAAGAAGCTTGAATTGCCTTCTGCAACCCTGTTAATTCTGATGATTTTTTCTTTTCATTAACATCTGGTGATTGTACTGGTAGAGGCAAAGACATTTTAATAGCCTTATTTTTATCCTTTTTGTCAGTCTTGGAGGGATATAATATGGGCAAGACTGTTTTTGACTTCCAATCCTCATTATCCCTATTATTTTTAGCTGCCTCATCTTCTAATTCAGCCTCATCTGTTGGAGATAAATGATTTTCACTATCATCCTGATGTTTACTTAATTTTAAAGAGGCCATAGCGTGATCTGTATTATCTTGAGACTGCCTTTTACTTCTAATTAACGGAGTCTCTTCTTTTGGAGGAGCAGTTGCCTTAAGGAATTTATGCATCTCATGTTCTGGATTTAAGGCATCTTTAATCAAGCTCCATAAAGCAAATGTATCAACTGGGACCCTTTCTGGTCTGCGTAGCTCATAATAAAGTTTTAAATCTTCTCCAACTTTAACCCATTTCTCGAAACTAAGCGTTCCCTCATCTGGAAACCATGGAGAACATTTTTGTACGAATTTCATAAAACGAGCTACTTGTCGAGAGGAGACATTAACTCCTTTTTGGGAAAGTGTATACTTAATGACTTTTATAAAGAGTCTTCTTTCTTTAGACTCAGTATGGCCCATGACTTCTCAAAATCTTAAGTTCTGAAATTCTCCACCTATCCTCACCCTGTCTTTCTTACAGGGGGGTCTGCAGCACCCTGAGTGGAGTCCTAGCCATCCCGAGACAACGAGGGGGGATTACCTGTGAGTCCCTGTTCGGGCGCCAAATGCCGGGGTCCAGCCCCGGGGGGGATCCAGGGGTCTCACAGGAGGAGACGATGTCGGCGAAATTGAGTGAGAGAGCCGAATTCTTTCTTTTCTCTTTATTCTCCGGTTAGCATTTACTGCCAGGCATCTCCGCTCAATGCTAGTATAGCTCCCTTTTTATACACGCACACTGAGTTACAATCACATGGTGTTAATTATTGCTTTTGTTTCACTATGTTTGTATGTTTCCAGATAACAGTTAATTTACATCTATGAGTCACAAACCAGGTAGCAAATCATTCAAAATACAAAATAACTTGAATAGCAATAACAACATCAGTAAAAACTTTTAGAGTATTAGTACTAATAGTTAACTAACTTTACTGCTGTTGTGAGTTAAGGGGCAGAGAGAAATTTAGCAGACGACTAACAATGAACCACCGCTTGCTCAGGTAAATGGCCTTGAGTCTATGCAGTGTCCTACTTTTTCTCACAAGATTCTAAAAGGCTTGCCTCTAAAGAAATTAACATAACATCAAGAATAGCTTTCATCCAAAGATATGCAGAGTGCACTTGCAAGATAGCCCAGCAGCAACACACTCTATTCTTCTCAGAGTGTACCACTATCTGAAGATCAAATAAGAAGAAAGGAATGTTTCTCTACACTATCACATGAAAAGGCTAGGGAGGAAAAATGTTGAATTAAATGAAGGCCTAGGGGTGCTCTGTGCACAGCCACTGCCTCCTACCCATTCACAAGTCACAATCTATTCTTTCTAACATGATTAAGAAGGAATTCTCCTACAAACTTAACCCTTTACGAGGGATATCATAGCCAGCCTCTTATGTCTATGAGCCCAGTTCAAGGGGCTTACAGGCTTTTCTGTGGAACTCACATCTTCTGTCTCATTTCCAAAGAAATCACTATGAATCTACAGGAAAAGCATGGTACTATTATCCCTGTGCCATAAATAATAGCACACACCCAGAAAAGGGGGGATATAAGGCCAGATTAATTCAAAAAGTCAAAGGGGGAAGTATCGTTGTGCCTTTCCTTTGCGGTGACTTTGTCACCCCGCAGCCATTGGTCTTCACTGCTGTGACTTTGTCAATCAACAGTTTTTGATCCTCTTCTGCTGTGACCTTGTCAGCCAGCAGTTGTGGGTCTTCCCCTGCTGTGACCTTGTCAGCCAGCAGTTGTTGATCGGCTCCCGACAATTTACTAGGCATAAGAAGACCAAACTATCAAGAGAAGAAATTGGAACCTTCTGTTAACAGGCAAACTTTTGTGCCTGTTTCATCATTTGTAAAATAGGAATAATTAATAGTGCTTAATCTCAAAGAATTTCTATTGAAACACTAAATGAAATAATTGACGTAGAATATGTAAAACTTTGTGTGACACATAAGCAAACAGTAAATGACAGCTAATAATAACAATAATCTCATGCTACTCACAAGAACATTATTCAACAACCCAAAGACTCTTAAATCTGGGGGGAAACACCTTCAAATCTTATTCCACCTGTATCCAATAATTAAATTTCTCCAAAGTGGGCAATTTTTAACTGCTTTAGGACCCTGGCCCCCCTTGAAAAGCCGATGGATGCTGTTTTCTTTTCCCTGAAAAAAAAAATGCACAGACTATTTTGCAAATAATGTTGGGAGTTCTTGGATTCCCTGTAAGTCATCCTTAGAGTTCACTGGACCTTGTGTGAAGAATTCCTGACTTCAAAGCACCCCAGATCGGGCTTTCAGAGACAGCTTGAATGCCCCCAGTAACAGGAGCCTCATAACTCATAAAGCAGCTCACTTTGTGGTTGGAAAGGTTCAAGTGCTAAAAAGTTTTAAAATTCTTCCTTAAATCAGGACACTAAAAAGTGCTTCCTGAAGTCCATCTCTGGAGCAACACAGAGGTTGCATGACACCTTTTTCAGATACTGTCCCTTGACATTTTTGGAAGGCAGGGGCCATGCTGTGACATAGCTGATCCTCTCCAGCCTAAACTTGCCTGTCCTGTCAGCCATTCCAGGTGGCACTTCCAGGCCCTCTGCCATCCAGGTCCCCATTCCAAACCTGCTGCGTGGCCATGGCTTATTTCCTTTGCCCAGGACACTGTACTTGTACTAACCCCTCCCAAGTCTGTGCTCCTGTTCTTAGCCACCACTACCTACTAAGCAGGCACTTAACTGACACCCCAGGCCTTGTTGTACAAGAGCAAGTTCATACCACACACATCCCCACTCCAACCTCATGTTTAGACAACTAATTGTGAACCAAAACCCAAACTATACATTTGTCCCAATTAGATTTAGTCTCCCTGATTTCTTCCCTAACTGCCAACTTTATTGCCCAGTGTATTCATTCTGCCTCTTTCACCACACCCTCAGCATTTTCACACTAAAGGGCACTTTCCTAGATACGTCTGTCTCCCAGCTAGGCTGCAGGGTCTCTGACAATAGTGAATTGGTTTTGTCTCTGAATGCTCAGTCTTGGCAAGTGTCTGGCGCAGAGCAGGTGTTCTATCACTAGGAGAGAGTGGAGAAAGAAGGGACTGTGTACAAGAGGATGCTTCCTGGAGCTGAGCATGGAGTGCAGGCCCTTCTTGCAGAGTGTTTCCTACCCTGGGGAATATGAGGATATGCCCTCAGTCACCCCGAACAGGAGGTCCTATGTTCCCAGCCCCCAGGACCATGCTGGCCCTAAGACTGTGACATTCATTCACCCAAGGCACAGGAAAGCTGACCCGGAAGGGTGGCCCTGCATCCCTCCCACATCCTGCCCTCCTAAGTCCAGCGGTGGATGGTCCCAGTGTGCCCGTGTACTCTCCCCACCCCACAGCTGGCTTCCTCAGTACAGGGGGCTGCAAGGTGGGAGGGAGAACATTCAGGAAGCTCTAATTTGAGATTTCTCAAATGCTCCTGTGAGGACATCCAAATTCCTGACTGACTCGCTGTTTTTCATAAAACAGATTCTTGAGCAAACTCACGGAACTTTTGTGCTGAGGAGAAGAGCCATATTATAAAATAACCAAACCCCATCTGGGAGTTGATGCAGTTCTCTCTGCACAGTACGGCCTTTGCATGCTCAGCCTCTTCAGGGCAGACAGCCCCTGCGAAGTCCTGCTCCCTTTCCTACAGGCTACAAGACTTTAGCTCAGCAGTTCTCAACCTGTGGGTCGCGACCCCGACAGGGGTCACGACCCACAGGTTGAGAACCGCTGCTTTAGCTCCTCTGAAAACCATCAAGCAGGAGTTCCACTAAGTATATATTTCTGTGGGCCAACAGACAGAAAGAAAGACCCAGGGAAGGCAGTCTGGGCTCCATGGTCATAAGCAGAAAAAAGATCAAAGGCACCATCGTGTGGCTACTTTACAACTTGCATGCTGCTTGTCTAAACCCCTGCCTCAGTAATGGTGCTCTAGCATCCCTTTTTAGCCTTTGCAAGTCTGTGAAGCCAGAGGGGGCTGTAAATCACAATGCTCACCACCCTGCCCAGACTCCAGCAATAGGGAATGGACATATATGACCTATGACAGCTGAGACATAGACACACGACCAAGTAAGCCAAGTAGGGATTTCCCAAGATTTACTAGGTGTAGCTGGAGAAAGAGGCTTCTGTTTAATCACAAGCCATAAGGATGTGGATGCAGGATACCAGAGGTCATCTTTGGGACTGTGAAGAAAACCTGCCTAAGAACAAAGCCAACACTCAAAAAGAATCAGAACAGAGAAATGGAGTGAGTAGACGACCCCACATGGGTGAGCCCCTGGGTCAGCACTGCCTGACACTGTCCCAGTGCAGGAGCCAACCCATTCTGGTTTGTCTAAGCTTATTAGTGTCAAGTTTCTATCACCTGTAATCAAAGAGACATAAAACACCAACAAAAAATTTTTAAAGTGTGGTCCACTTGCAGAAAATAAATGCTTACATTATAATTAGTAAGACTTGTAATAACAAGTAGCTATGAATAAACACATCACTATTGAATTAAAAACTGAAATAATTTCTCAATACAGTAAATTTTAAAGCCATGGATTTCAACCTAAGAGATTAAAATAAAAAGCTAACATAAAATAAAGATCTCCATCAAAAGGTCAAAAAGAAGTGATTTATGAGTATAATAGAAGCCCTTTGGAGTATTTTATATTGTCAAATATCTCTTTGTGGCCTGTGAAGCAATACAGAAATATCCTCAGGAACTTCTGAATAAACCCTTCAAACCCATAAGCTCTCTTTTATGAGACTGTCTTAAGAATCCCAGTCAAAGGAATGAATGCTTGTGTGACACCATTCACTACAGCATGATTTACCACAGGTAAAAATAAATAAAAATGAAAGCAAACTCAAAAGGTACAATAGAGTATGTTATATACATAGACATCATTAAATACAAAGCTAGGCAGACTACTTATATGCCAACTATAGAAATATTTATTCAAACATTTGTTGAACACCAACAATAATTTACTATGGACTATGTATATATAAATATTTTCCATGATTCATGCCATTTAATCCTGGAACAATTTAAATGTTAAGTAGTGTTGTACAAACCCTTTTTAGGTGAGTAATGTAAGGCTTGGAGGAATTTATAACTTTTTAGTGAAAGTGACAGATGAAGGATCTGAACCCTGTAACCCCAGTTCGAAACCCCCAGTTCAAAATCTACACACGTGGCCACTGTGAACCAGGTGAGGTGCTGAGCAGGCAGCACATGGCCATTGTGGGAGCCGCTTTGTAAGTCTGGCTCCTGTTCCAGGCGGCGAGGAGGGAAGAGCCTGTATTCAGCACCTCCCAGCATCAGGCTCTGCACTAGGGACTCTGACCCCCCGTCGACATGAACCCTTGCAATGATCCGTAGTGGGAGCTGAGTTCAGGGAGATGGAGAGGTCTGCTCCTGACCAGGGGCACAGCTCATTACACAAGTGTGTGATGAGAGATAAATGTGAGAAATCAAAGACCTGCTCAGTCAGAGCAGAAGATGGAGCTGGGAATGGTCCGCACGACTTTGAGAGTCAGGCAGAAGGGTATCCGTGATGAAAACAGGGGGTGGGATATCCATGCCACACAACCTAGAACAGGAAGAACACCACAATGTGCGTGACTACCATCATTGTGTTCTTATTCCAGGCCAACACTATCCATGATTACCTCACCTCATCCTAACACTGTGCCTCCAATCCAGGCATTACTCTCCCATTTCACAGATTAGAACACTCAGCAAGAGAGTGGCACAAGGCTACAAAACAAAATAAAAATCCATTCTCTCTATACCACAGCACATGGCCTCTCTAGAGCCCAACACTCTCCACACCCGGACAGCTGAGTTTGTGGCGCATTTCCAAACACTGGTTCAGAGAGGGCTATGGTGGGGTAGTCCACGTGGCTCTAGGGTGGGGGTGAAGTTTCTAATGGCAGCAGCACAGCTGGTGGGAGACACCAGCTCAGCTCCCCACTAATTTCCCCCTTTGTCATGGTCAGTTAAAGACTCAGAAGAAACCAATATTTGTGTCTTTTCATGGTTAAAATTCAACATGGACCAGAAACCTCAAAGTAGCCACCAAGCCAGTCTTTGTTGGGTTTCTAGGCAATGAGGATGCTGCATATCAACACTTGGAGCTCGGAGAGAAAGGGGCTCCATTATTCAAAGGGGAACTCAACAAGAGCCTTTTTCTCCCAAGTCCTTGCAAATTTGGACTTACTTTTAATCCCCGGAAGAAATGTTGGATCCCTTTTCCTCCCACAACTCAACGTTGTTCCTGCGAGTTCAGAAACCACCAGGGAAAGATTTCCACAAGTGGTTGCACGGTCCCCATTTTCTACCCCGTTCTGGTAGAATCAGCTTGGTTTTCAGAACCTTGAAATCTTCATTTTTGAAGAAGCTCAATGCATTCAGAATATAAAGCATATAAATATATAATATAAAATATACATAACTTTTAACTCATCTATTTATTGTAGTTTCACAAACACGCCTCAACTGCATTTCTCCAATATAAGGTGCCAGGCAGTTTCTGAAGAAGCCACTCAATGGAGGCTTTGACTTAACATGCTTTTCCTAAAACAGCGCATTTGTCCTGAAGGAAAAGTCAACGGGTAACTTGGGTTCTACAAATACCCTGTCCCTGGTAGAAAAGGGGCTATTTCTAGCTCCATGAAAAAACAGCTTCTAAAAGCAAAGTCTCTCTTGCCTTCTTTAGGCTCCAAATTCCTTTCTGGACTAATCATCATCATCTTCATCAAAATTCTAACACTTTTACAGAAGCTAATATGTGTGGTGTCCCGCTTGAGGTATGTAACATACTCTATCCCATCAAATCCTCAGACTCTTTAGAGAAGAAGAATGCCCATCCCCGTTCTGCAGATGTGGACCCTGAAGCTCAGAGACATTAAGAACCACACAGTTAGCAAGAGGCCAAGCCAGAGTCAAGCCAAAGCTGTCAGACTCCAGTCTACACTCTGCCCCAACCTCCTGCACCCCTGCCCCGCTCCAAACCCTCCGCACAGCTGCTGAGAAGATCTACAGACCTTCAGATTATACTGCGATGCTGAGGTGGAAGATGTTCCTCCTCTTCAAGAGGCTTTCCACTGACCCACCACACAGGCTGTTCCCAGATGAATGTCCTCTGACCTCTCTCCCCTGACTCCCCCTTCTTTATTTGTCTAGCCATCAACCAACTGCACAAAACTCCTGCTCAAAGGGTCTGGAATCCAAAGGTGGCAATAGTTCAGCCATTCTGGAGAGTAATTTGACAGAATATGATCTTTAAATGCCCATTTCTGGCGTCCTAAAAAATATCTGACCAGTAGTCTTTAAACTGACGGTACTCTCAAATGAGGCAACTGAAGGTAATCTAATCAAGGAAGTCAGTCGTGCGCTGGGGACAGACAGCTCTACCGCCCAGAGGAGCTCACCACCTTGTTTCAGAACTTTTGTGAGCCAGTTATTAAATTGCTGGTAACTAAAAATCAGCCGTCATGGGACAACTTACACCACAGAGATCAGGAAATGCTACGAATCAGGTTTTAGTTTGGCTTGTTTTTTTTCCAAAGAGCCAATGATTAAACATTTACCAGCACACCCCGGGAGAATTTATAGAAGTGTGGGTAAAGCAAGGAAATCAAAGGGGACAAGGAAGTGCCCTGGCAGCAGCCCTTGAAGGAGCAAGAGCAAGGAACGGTCTCCAAACCCAGAGGGCATCACTGGAGAGGGGGCCCGTCCACCAGGGCCTCCAAGAGAGGCGACCCAGCAGGACAGGAGACAGGAAAGGAAATAGTCAAATCTCACTCCTTCCCAGCTCACCTCCTCTGGCAGGAGCCTGCCACTGGCCCAGCCCACAGAGCGCAGAGGGTGAGGGAGCGCCCAGTGAAGTTCATACAGACAGCCCCTGGGCACCGCCCAAGGAATGAGAAGGAGAGAGGGTTGCCCCTGGGGCACCCTGGGCCCAGGACAATATGCTCAGATATTGTTTTTCAAACTTTGTTTTAAATTGTTCATTATTTTTTAACCCTTTGAGTAGTGAGCTTTTTGTTAACTCTGAGTGAGGACATACATGAACTCAAAGAGTTAAACCCCACATTCTATGCATATTCAAGCATACAGTATTTCCTCATGTACAATATAAGATGCACATTTTTTCAAAAAAATTGGGGTCTAAAAACTAGGTGCGCCTTATACGGTGGCCGTAGACTTTTTTACTTGCATTTCCTGCTTTTTCATGCTTGTTTTTGTGCTCATTGTTGAAGAGAGTGATTCGTCATCAGACACAGATGAGGACAAGCTAATGGATGGGAGTTTTGACAGTGATGAGGAGTTGTATGAATTTTAGGATGAATAAAACTTGAGTTCAATAGCTTATGTAAATTTTTTTTTCAATTTTCAGGCCCCAAAATACATTGGAGCATCTTATACATGGGGAAATATGGTGTATATTTCTGGAAGAGGCCCCAAGTAATTGGCAAAGAGTCAACAGAGGGAAACTTTCTTTTCATTAGACTCCCTTCCACACTGTCTGACTTTTATTCTTGTAGACATGTTACCTTTTTACAAAGAAGAAAGTGCCTACTAAGTACAGAGCTCTCTGCTCAAGGGGACAGTGACTGGCGGCCATAGCACCATTTGCTAACTGGAGCCACCTTCTGGAGAGAGGCTATACTGCAATCCACCTGGGAAAACGCTGAAGGCCCCAGGATACAAGGTAGGACCCCCGTGGGAGGGCGGGAATTATGGACTCTGCCCCAGACTGGCTCTGGGAACTGGGCAACCTCTTGGCTTCAGTCTGTAGATGAAGGAAACCACCCTTTGCTTAGTGGAGCAGGAGGGGGCCGGTTTGGGTGCTCAGGAGAGGGAACTGCTTTCAAGGCAGAGTCTCTGCATCTCCATGAAGAAACTGAGGAAGGGCTGCCCTCTGAGAACTTTTCTTTCCAGCTCCTTTGCACCCACCTTCCAGCCTTCCCATCTGGAACAGGCTTACCAGAGTGAGCAGGTGCCTTAGGGTGGCGGTGCATAGCTCCCCCTTGTGGCTGTTCACACTTCTGTCTGCAGGTGGCCAAGGATTTCCAGAAGTGACCGCAGGGTTTGAAAAAGCTCCAGATAAAGAGTGCACCCACAGGTGCGCCTGACACCTTCACCTCCTGCTCCCTCACTCCCTTTCAACACTGTGCCTCGGGCAGAAGGCTGGCCCATGTTCCACCTGGGGCCATGGCTGCATGTCAGCTCCTAAAAAGTCCCCAATGCTGGGTGTCTTTATTGTTGGGAAGGCCCTCAGAGCCCCTTCAGACAATGGCCACATTCATCCCCTAAGGCCCTGAACAGGACAAATGCCAAAAGAGAATACTGTAGCATCTCGGGTCTACAGTGAATAAATAAATGCTTTGAACCCCTCAAAATACTTAATGAAATTTTGTCACATAACCAATAAGATTACAGCAGCCTTTTAAAAATATTAATTCATATTATAATATAGTACGATCTAGAAAGATAGGCAAATTCACAGTTGTGTAACATCTGTCTTCTTTCCAGACTGTCATTTTTAATTAGAAACATTAGAAATAATGTTTAAATTTAAATGGCAGCCCCTCCTGAATGGCAGGGCCAAATGAGTCTCCTACCCACGTGACCTGCAGGTGCCCCTAAATGCTCTTTGTGGAGCACTTACTAAGGAAGAGGCATGCACAGAGCACCTGTACACACACACACACACACACACACACACACACACACAGCTTCAGATCATTCCCAAGAGATGTTTTCAAAAGCCCATGAGGGCTTGGGGAGGGGCTGGCCTAAAGGAATCTGGGCCACCCAAAGGCGCTAGGGATGCTTCTTATAAAATCAGAGCTGGAAAGGGCCTCATCTATCAATCTCTTGGTGACCTGGATGAAGGGACTGAGACCCAGAAAGGGGAAAGGTCTTAGCCTAGACTCAGCTCTGTTCCCAACTACCTCTTTGAAGTTCTTACACGGAGCCACTCTGTATTTGGCTGAGGCTCAGAGAAAGATCATATTTGCTGTGACAGGAAGTTGAAGAGAGGCCATGGCCACCTGAATATATTTGACCCCATCCCCTGGAAAACTTCATGAGCTTTCCAATGTACTACTCAGCATCCTTGTCACAGGGGCTGAATTCTGGAAGGTCTCCAGAAGGCCACCTTGCCCAACCCTCTTATTTCACAAATGTGTAAACTGAGGTCACAAAGGGAACACATCCTATTTATGAGACCTTGACAGAGGGAGCAATAGCTTGGGATGCTCCTACTATACCCTACTGTAGTGACAGAAACTGAGTCCCCAGGGACCAAGGCCCTGGCACAACCTCACTCAGCAATGCAGTGAGGTGTGCCATAGCCACTCACTCTAGTGGACAGAGCCAGGCCTGAGACACAGGGCAGAGCGCAGGCAGGAAGAACAGGGGCTTTGCCGGCTGCTTTGTGACCTCTTCCCTGTAAAACTGGAAGCAACAAAGGCCTCTTCATGACCAGGGTGTGGAGAAAATGGTTTCTTATAATAATTGTAATGGAAACTAAGAGGAAGTAATAGAAATCATGTCTTTTTCCAGTGAACATAGAGCACTTTAAAAATAAAGCATGCTTATTATGAATTGCCAAAAACAAACTCAGCCAGTTCTCCTTGACCCTCTTTGCTTACCACTCATACTTTGAGACTCCCCCTAACCACTCCCTTCTACCTAAAGCCTATCTGGCTCTGCCTGGCAGACCTGAGTGATTCCCTCCTGCTCTCCTTCACCATGGCACTGCTCACTTTCCACCTCCCCACAGGGCCAGACCTGGGGCCAAGGCTTCTCTGGGGCACTCCCAGGGCTCAGCCCAGCACCCGCACCCTACTGGGTGCTCAGCAAATATCTGAGACCAACTAAATGAATAGCTAGCTAGATTGATCATTAGTCATGCTTATGAACAGGACTTTACTGTGAATTTTTATATAGAGGAATCAAAACACACAAATGAACAGAGTTGAGCAATAATTTTTGAAAAACGAGTTATTGTACACATACAAAGTTTACAGCGTTTTCAATACAGCAGGTAACCTTCCACTCAAAGGTCTCTTCAAGCTCTTGGGTTCTAAAACTTACTGTCAAACCTGACCCACAGAAGTTTATCAGCTCCAGACACACGGAAGCAAAGGCCCAGGGGAAGGGAGCAGTGCCAAGCAACACTGGGATCCAAATTCCATTTTACCTTTTGTTTGCTCAAAATTTTCCTTCTTTAAAACCACTAACATGAATATGCAATATGTACACTTAATTTAAAAATTTACCAGAAAACTAAAGCTATTTTGTAAAGTAAATGGTCTCCATCCCTCCCCTGGAGCCCATCCACTCTCCTGCGCAAACCACTGTGTTAACCGTTCCTTGTGCAGGTCCCAGAGTTTCCTCATGCTTAGACAAGCAAGAGGAGTATGTATCTAAGACCTCCTCTTCTTTTCCCATAAACTATGGCACACAATACACACTGTTCTATACCTTGGTCTGTGCTGTTGTGTTGGTCCTGTTTTCTTAATGTACGTTAAGAGACTTTTCCATGACGGTATATAAAGAGCTCGCTCATTATTTTCTTAATATTCCTTCATATGGATGCAATATTCTATATCACTCCTCTACCTGTAGACACATGGGTTGTTTCTCCCTGATATATTTCAAACAGTTGTGCAATGAATAGCTTATATCATTTCGCAGTTATGCAAAAATACCATGTTGCTTTCCAAGTGCTTGTTCACTCAGGTTTTGCCTCTTTGATGAAGCCTCTTAGAGCTTCTCAGGACAACCTAGACCAGGAGTCGGGAATCTATGGCTCACGAGCCAGATGTGGCTCTTTTGATGGCTGCATCTGGCTCGCAGACAAATCTTTAATTTAAAAAAATGTTAAAAATATAAAACATTCTCATGTATTACAATCCATTCATTTCCTACCGCTCATGTTCATGGTTGCGGGTGGCTGGAGCCAATCACAGCTCTGGGACAACACCAAATTTTTATTGGATAATGCGTAACATACACGGGTTGTTGTATGGCTCTCATGGAATTACATTTTAAAATATGTGGCATTCATGGCTCTCTCAGCCAAAAAGCTTCCCGACCCCTGACCTAGACACTCCACTTCTTCCACATCCCCCTTCAGTTTATTCTCTGAGATCTTCTGGCACCCACAAAGTAGGATGGATAAAAGCAGACAGCTCAACCTCCTAACTCAGCCCTTTTCATTCTGGAGGCAGAGCTGTGCCTCCAAGTTCTCCTGCACCCCCAACCCTCATTCCACTCCTCTCCTCAAGCCCTTACCCACCCACCCAGCACAGGGCTGTACATCCAGTGGGTGACTAAAAAGACACCAGGTGATGGCCTTCTCTTGAGTTGTTGTACAACCATTAGCATTTTCTACCAACAGGTGGCACTGCTTTCTACCTTTAGACACTGAGATGTTTATGGCAGCATCTTTCAACCCATGTGCACACTGGTGTGTACAAGAATTTTGAAAACATGTTAATGACTGACTACTTAGTCTGGGGCACTGACCTCTTTTTCCTTAGACTGTCAAATTTTAAAAATGACAACATCCAACACAATAATATCCATCTGGCGTTAGTTAATGCCCTGTCTTGAACCATAAATGTATAGGTCATATAAAAGAGTTGTATCTTATTGGTCATGTTGCATAAGGTATAGGTACCTGATTTTGATTTCGCTTTACAGCAAAAAAGGGTAGGTTATTATTATTATTATTTGTAAATCAATCAAAATTATACCTTTTTGTCAAACTGACAAAAAAAATATTTTGGTGTGCCGCATAATTTTATTAACTCGATTATGTGTGCCATGAGATTTAAAAAAAAGGTTGAAAATTAGTGTTCTACAGGAATCCCTGCTCATCAGACAGTGATAAACTGAGGACTAAGTGTAGCTTTCATAGTGACTTTTCAGTCTCTCCACATGATCCTCCCAACAGCTTAAGGCCATGACTACATATTCTCTGGGGTTCTTCCTCCTGTTTCCATGTACTGTGTGTGCAGATTGTATTATTTTCCTGTACAGGCAGAACTCTTTTTATTGTGCTTTATTTTATATTGCTTCACAGATGTTGCATTTTTTACAAATTGAAGGCCAGACCCTTCACCAGCAAAAGGACTATGGTGCTCTTGACCGCAGTGATCTGGAACCGAACCTGCAGAGTCTCCAAGGTACACCCGTATACCAGGAGCCACAATCACCTAGTGGTTATGAACTTTGGCTCCCGAATCAGCCTTATGCTCAAAACCCACTTCTACCACTGACTTTCTGCATGACCTTTAACAACCGACTTTGCCTGTCTGAGCTTCCATTGTCTCCTCTGCATGACAGGACTAGAACAGTGCACACCTCATCAAGTCGGCCTGAGGATTAAACCAGGTGTGATGTGAGCACAGCACCAGGCACACAGTATGTATTTGTCTTTGTGTGTGTGTGTGTGTGTGTGTGTATTAAGGTATTAAGCTGATATACATTGTCTGTCTAAAGAGGTCTGCTCCTTGCTCCTGAGGCTGTCTTAATACACACTGGTCTTCCATCAGTTCTCCACACATCAGCTTGTCCTTGCCCCAGTCTTCACTAGCTAGGCCTCTGCCTACAATGCTCTCCCCCGGGGCTCTCCCCTTGGCTGGCTCCTTCCCACCCTTCCTGTCTCAGCTTTCACCTCACCTCCTCAGAGTACTCCCTGGAGCATCATTAGAGCAGCTTTCTCCTGTTTTCCCTGCAACGGTGCCTGTTTATTAAACACCAGTTCATTATGTGTGCCATGAGATTTAAAAAAAAAAAGTTGAAAATCACTGTTCTACAGGAATCCCTGCTCATCAGAAAGTGATAAACTGAGGACTAAGTGTAGCTTTCACAGTGACTTTTCAGTCTCTCCACATGATTTTCCCAACAGCTTAAGGCCATGACTACACATTCTCGGGGGTTCTTCCTGTTTATTAAACATTCATTCATTTTTGTGACTGTGGTCTGTTTTTAAGTTGAAATGTGAAGTCTGGGAGAGCAGCTCCATTTGGGAGTCCTCGGATTTGCCAGCACCATGCACACTGAGTCCACACCTAGGGGGCACTCCGTAAGTGACCGGCACCTGACTGGCCTCGTGAATGAGAGCATGCAGGCAGAGCTGCGTCTGAATTCCAGCCACTGGCTGCTCTGCACACTCAGGTTCTGACTCTCAGGCAGACTACCAGCTCTTTGAGGGCAGGAATGGGGGACTTCTGCACTACCTCGCCCCCAGCTGGACAAACTGCCAGTGCTCAGTGGGCAGAGCCAGGACTTAGGGAAGGATGGGGAGTACCTGAGAGGGCTGCTGAGGGCTGGCTAGGAGGGCGAGGCCCTCACATTTCCATCCTAAACATCCCACGGAGGACTCCTGGGAATGACAGGGCAGAGCTTCTGGCCCTGGCTACTGCAAATGGCCTTCCTTACAGCCAGCCTCTCTCCCTGCTGGTGACCACCCACCCAGATGTACCTTGCCCTCAGCAAATTCTCAGCCTCCACTGTCCCCTGTGAAGCCCCTCGTCTTCGCTGCCTACCCTTCAGGAGCGTTTCAGGGATGTCTGTGCTCCATTTTGGACTGGAAAGCCTGCCCATGTCCCTTCCTACTTTGTTTAGGAAGCATTTTGCACAATTCTCATAAACAAACCAGACAGGTGTAGATGTCTCCTCTGGGCACAAACATAGTGATTCAGAGAGTCCCATGGGGTTCGAGCATGACACAAAATTGTCCTATGGCAGGGGTTGGGAACCTATGGCTCGAGAGCCAGATGTGGCTCTTTTGATGGCGGCATCTGGCTCACAGACAAATCTTTAATTTAAAAAAATGTTAAAAATATAAAACATTCTCATGTATTACAATCCATTCATTTCCTACCACTCATGTTCATGGTTGCGGGTGGCTGGAGCCAATCACAGCTGTCCTCCGGGACAACACCAAATTTTTATTGGATAATGCCTAACGTACACAGGTTGTTGTGAGGTCAGGAAGTAAACTTCCCTCCTTTTAATCAAGTACTCAGCTAGCTAATTGCAGAAACCCTTTTCATGAAGAAGATGGCTAAAAGAAAAAAAGATGAGGAGTATTGTACTTTTCAGCAGGAATGGACAGAGGAATTCGCCTTTGTGGAGAGAGCAGGTTCTGCAGTGTGTCTAATATGCAATAATAAAATTGCATCGATGAAACAGTCAAATATAAAGTGGCACTTCGACACACGCCAAACTACATTTGCATCGAAATATCCAGCAGGGGACAGCAGGAAGAAAGTACGTCAAGAGCTACAGTGCAGAGTGCAAGCTAGTCAGCAGCAACTCCATGTTTGGACCCAACAAGGTGACTGGAATTCGGCTAGTTTTGCTGGTGCTTTTGCAATTGTGAGAAACGGAAAGCCATTCACAGATGGGGAGTATGCCAAAACTATTCATGCTTGATGTTGCCAATGAACTTTTTGACGACTTTTCAGATAAAGACAAGATAATAAAACGAATAAAAGACATGCCTCTGTCGGCAAGAACTGTTCACGATCGTACCACCATGATGGCAAATCAAACTGAGGCAACACAAGTGAAGGATATAAATGCAGCACCATTCTTTTCTCTCGCTTTGGATGAGTCAACAGACGTAAGCCATTTATCCCAGTTCAGCGTGATTGTAAGGTATGCTGTCGGTGACACACTACGTGAGGAAAGTCTTGCTGTTTTGCCTATGAAAGGGATAACAAGAGGGGAGGATTTATTCAAGTCTTTCACTGAGTTCACTAAAGAAAAAAAATCTATCGATGGATAAACTTATTTCGGTGTGTACTGATGGTGCTCCGTGCATGGGGGGGAAAACAGAGGATTCGTAGCGCTTCTTTGTGAACATGAAAAGAGATCCATTCTAAGTTTTCAGTGCATCCTACATCAGGAGGCGCTTTGTGTTCAGATGTGTGGCGAGCAGCTTGGTGAGGTGATGTCGCTGGTCATTCGGGTAGTCAACTTTATTGTTGCCTGAGCTTTAAATGATCGCCAGTTTAAAACACTGCTGGATGAAGTTGGGAATAATTATCCTGGTCTGCTTCTGCACAGCAATGTGCCTTAGTTGTCAAGAGGGAAGGTGCTCAGCCGTTTTGCGGCTTGTCTGAGTGAAATCCGGACTTTTCTTGAAATGAAAAACATCGAGCCCTGGCCGGTTGGCTCAGCGGTAGAGCGTCGGCCTGGAGTGCAGCGGACCCGGGTTTGATTCCCGGCCAGGGCACATAGGAGAAGCGCCCATTTGCTTCTCCACCCCCTCTCCTTCCTCTCTGTCTCTCTCTTCCCCTCCTGCAGCCAAGGCTCCATTGGAGCAAAGATGGCCCGGGCCCTGGGGATGGCTCCTTGGCCTCTGCCCCAGGTGCTAGAGTGGCTCTGGTCGCGGCAGAGCATCGCCCCCTGGTGGGCAGAGCGTTGCCCCTGGTGGGCGTGCCGGGTGGATCCCGGTCGGGCGCATGCGGGAGTCTGTCTGACTGTCTCTCCCCGTTTCCAGCTTCAGAAAGAAGAAAAAAAAAAAAAAAAAAAAAAAAAACATCGAGCATCCTGAGTTAGCTAACACTGAGTGGCTCCTGAAGTTCTACTATCTCGTGGACATGACTGAACATCTGAACCAGCTCAATGTGAAAATGCAAGGCATTGGAAATACAGTCTTATCCCTTCAACAAGCAGTGTTTGCATTTGAAAACAAGCTGGAACTCTTCATCACTGACATTGAAACAGGTTGTTTACTACACTTTGAAAAACTGGGAGAGTTTAAAGATGCATGCACAGCAAGTGACCCTGCTCAACATCTTGATCTCCAGCAGCTAGCGGGCTTCACATCTAATCTCCTACAGTCATTCAAAGCACACTTTGGAGAATTTCGTGAGTGCACTCGTCTTTTTAAATTCATCACCCATCCACACGAGTGTGCAGTGGACAGCGCCGACCTGAGTTACATCCCCGGTGTCTCTGTCAGAGATTTTGAGCTACAAGCTGCTGACCTGAAGGCCTCAGACATGTGGGTGAATAAGTTCAAGTCACTGAATGAAGATTTGGAAAGACTTGCATGACAGCAAGCAGAGTTGGTGAGCAAACACAAGTGGAGAGAAATGAAAAACTTCAACCCACAGACCAGCTGATTGTCAAAACTTGGAATGCACTTCCCGTCACATACCACACACTGCAGCGTGTGAGTATTGCTGTACTGACAACGTTTGGCTCTACGTATGCATGTGAGCAGTCTTTCTCACATCTAAAGAACATTAAGACCAACCTACGATCACGTTTAACGGATGGAAGTCTCAACGCCTGCATGAAGCTTAACCTCATCATGTATCAACCAGAGTACAAAGCCATCAGCAAAACCATGCAGCACCAAAAGTCACATTAATGGTAAGAAGTACTTTATTCATCATTGGTTAGCAACAGCATAACAATGTTATTAAAAAGAATTCAGAGACTTATTGTACTTTAAAAGTGTTGGTTTTACATAAAATGCACACATTTACTTGTAATTAGTGTTAAACATAGTGTATGGCTCTCATGGAATTACATTTTAAAATACATGGCGCTCATGGCTCTCTCAGCCAAAAAGGTTCCCGACCCCTGTCCTATGGGCATCAAGCCCAAGATATGTGTTCTGTCTAGCCAAGTCAGAAAATGTCCCCAGGCCTAGAGAGAGCCCCATCTGGGACCTCCTCTACTCAGTAGCACACAGTTTCACACTGGGAAATAAATCACTCACACATGATTCATTCTCTCGTCACCCCAGATTGTCCTGGAGCTGGAGACAAATGCAATAAGCAGGTGACAAATGCAATAATGCAAACACACTTCACCATACAGTACATTCAAGTCAATGTCCCCATTCAACCACAAAACATACTGAGCACCTGTTATGTGGCGAACACATTGGGAAGACAGAGGGTTATCAGGCAAGACACTGCCACCACATAGAATTCCAGTTTAGTTGAAGATGGAAAAGAAAAACAGGCAAACAAGTATGTAAACTATGCAAAGATTTCTGTGCTGGCAGAGAGACAGCGGTGTGAAGATGACTGACTGTGGGGCGGGGAGGATGGCTTTGGTCAAGATTATCAGTAGGTCCTCTGAGGAAAGACCTGGAGTGGGAGAAGTCATCACAGGGAAAGTGCTCCAGGCAGAGGGCAGAGCAAGTGCAAAGCCTGAAGAGTGGAGGATGCTGAAGAGAGAGTGGTGTTGTGGAACACAGAGGGCAGAGGAGAGAAGCACTGGTGATGAGGCTGAGATAACCCCAGGTACACAGGAGGCCAATGACACAGAGCCTTGTTAACCACAGTTAAAATGAATATTTGGGGGGATTTCATTCTATGTGCAATGGAAAAACCTTTGAAGGGTTTTAGGCAGGGAAGTTAATAGTTTACCCAGGAAAAATGTACTTACTGGTAACATGATGGAAGCGAATAAATGAATGAATGAATTGAATGATTACTGAAAAAAATGAACATAAGTAACCAATCGTCTCCTGGTGCCGAGGTCATGCTGAGTTCTTCAGGGACACGAGATAAGAGCCGAGACAACCCCAAACTCTAGGTCCATAAACTTCACATCAAACAGGACACAGAGACTATCCCCTTCACCACTCAGGGAGGCCATGGCTTCAGCTCTGTGGCACAGCTCAGCTCTCTGTGCCCTCATAAACTTGGCTTACCATGCATATAGGGAAACCAGAGAGGAGAATACATCACTTGATGTCACATGGCCAGGTGACGCCCCAAGCCCTCAGGTAAGGGAAGCACTCACCAGTGACCCTGGAGACCTCCTGCTGGTCTGCCAGCCCCTGGCGACACCTTATACACTTAAACCTCTCACCCGTCACCCCTTTTTTAGATGCATACGGTGAGGTCTGAGAGGAGAACTTTCTCAAGATAGCAAAGGGAACCCAGACCTCTCAATTCTCATCAAGAAAAAAGGAACAGAAACCATCTTCAAAACCAACAAGGTCCCCTGTGTGCCATAGGCACAGCCCTCCCTCACAAGAACACCAACCAGGCCACAAGCACCAACATTCTCCCTCCTTCACACCTGCAACAACCCTCCCCTAAAGAGTAGGGCTCTGGTTTCCATTCCATGTGCCCAGTGCCTCATTGGAGCTGGGCACAGTGTGGGTTTTCACATAAAGGGAGAAAGGGACAGAAAGAGGATAACAAGTGGTCAACATCATGGCCACTGAAACCAGATAGCCCTGTGTTCCAATCCTGGTGCAACTGCCTAATGGCTCCATGAGCCTCATATTTTAAAGACGGATAAAAATATACAACTCACAGGCTTTTTAGTTTAATAAAGTCATGAATATTGGGGTGTTTTTTTTTACCTCAGTGTTCCTCTCACAAAATTGTTCAGAAATAGTGTTTACATCAACATGGATGATGATGAAGATGATGATGTCAAAAAGTAAAGAGGGGTAGTACTGAGCACCTTGACTCTGGGCACTCCCAGTGCTCATGCAAGAGAACATTTGGAAAATAATTTGTTAAAACTAGAAGGAAGACTGAGATGTTTTAGAAAGATTCCCATTTTTAAAACAAAGTTTTCTATATAGCCCTCAAATTAACAAAACATCCAATCCACTGGGTTTGCAGCGCCCCAACCCAGACTCCAGGAGACCCACCTCCTAGCTTCTACTCCAGAACACACCTCTCGGTGGTAACAGGTGTTGCGGTGAGCAGCCTGTGGCTTGGGCTTTGAGAATTGGTGTTTTCACGGCGGTAATCCCGTTCTCCCTCAGTGCCCAGCTTGGAGGCTGGGGGCATCTGAGGGAGCAGTTAAAGTATCACGTGGCCAGGGCTTTGACAGAGCTTGATGACAACTTACCTATGGCCACTGATTGAGGTGACTGCAATGAAGGTGTGACAAGGTTTCAATCTGCCCTTGCCTGACCCCCAGCTAGCAGGGGTAATTAAGGACCTCTCCTTGGATTCTGGTGCTTCCATTTCCCACCCCACCCATTTTATCTCCTAAAATTACACCACCACAGAATGAGGGAACAGATACCCACCCAGCAAGCCTTCTGCCAGCCAGGGGCCGAGCATTGGGCTGAGCCTGGATTGCAGTGCCAACTAGCAGGCTCCTCGGGTTACAAGAGGTGGAGTCACCCCAGAGAAGTGGTGCAACCCAACTCCCCACTCCTTCTCCACAAAAGGTGAGGAAGGGCTGTGTACGTGCACACATGTGCACATACATGCGAGCCACACACAGGCATGAACACCCAGTGCCCAAGCACAAATACATTCTCTCCACGAATATCCTTTGAGCATCACCTAAGCCAGGCACTGTGCCAGACATTGAAGGTGCAGAAAAGGTTGGGGCAGAAAAATAAGGCCTCGCCCATGGGCCACTGTAAATGTGCCATCTTTGCTTTCTCTGTCCCCTTTCCAGGGCAGACTCCATCCCACAGACCCTTCTCCACAGCCCACTGTCACTACTGTTATTAGGGTCATGCTGGCCCACTGCTGCTTCCCTACTGCAGCCAGCAAAAAGGGCTGTTACATCAGTGTACCCCACATCCATCTGCTTTACTTAGATTGATAGTAACTAAAACATTTCTGTGTCTGGACTTTGGGGTTGGGGGACCCACAGTGCCCAAAAAGGAGGTGCGATGAGGAGCTGCCTCTCTTCCTATAAGGAGCAACCATTCCATTCTCCTTCATCACACCCACCTGGGAGCTGGTTTTAACACTTTTCCTGCTTGTCTTTCTCACTTTGGTTTGTCTTCCCAACTGCCTTCGGCTCAGAATGGCTGCAACCTGGTCCCTGCTTCTCTTTTACTATTTTTGCTTCACAGATACGCATTGAAGTATTCATCCTAGCTCCAATTAGCATCAGCTGGGGCACTCAGCACAGTGAAATCTAAGCATTGTTATTAAGTGAGCATTCCACCCAGAATGGCTGCTTCTCTGTCCTCATCATGCAGGATAGAGAAAAGGAATAAAGCAAGCAATGATCACCCCACTCAGAATACCCAGATCCTCTGCATTTTTTTCCAGCACACACTGCTAATTTTTCATTAGATGCTACCATGCTGCACCCAGTCATGAGTCCCCTGGGTTCAGGTAGAGCTGGACTCATCATCAGGACCTTGTCCTCTGGCTGTCAGAACACTATCCTTCTGGAAAGTTAGTGTGGGCGGGGTCCCCCCTCCCACCCTCCGCAGTTCCCATTTCAGATGCAAAGTGCACATATGGCTCATCTCCATCTTTGGGGGAGGTTCTGTCTAAAGTCCTCCCAAAGATTCAGATTGTATGACAAATCACGTTCTAGACTATCGCTGCAAGAAAGGGCCAGGGCATTTGCATCATTACCCCCAGACAACAGCTTCATTAGGCTGAAAGAGAGGTTTGCAGCCCCGCAAGCTCCGCCACTGACCTGGGCCTCTCACTTCCCCATTGTCTGTGGGCTCCAAGGCTCTCACTCCAAACCATATGGTCCATTTGGGCATCTCACACTGCCTTGCAGGAAAGGCAGGCATGTTGGGAAGTACTCAGGGCAAGCCAGAGCCCTGCCCATACGATCCCAGGTGCCATCCTGCCCCAAAGTGAGGTCAAATTGGGCCAGAAGAGAGAACTGCCAGGCCTCAGAGGGGGGTGAACTCTAAAAAGCAGTGTGTGGGCCCAAGAGGGAAAGAGAAAGGCTCCTCAGCCAGAGGGCAAAAAGAGCCTTGATTTGTCCCCTCAGAGAGCAGGCAGGCTGCTGTCCCTGTAACATCTGAGACATGTCTGACAGCATCTCGGTGTGGAGAGCTCCTGCACAGCAGTGCTCCTATTAGGACAACCCTTTCTCTGCCTTTACCCTCCTTGTTTCTGAAGACCCCTTCAGACTCCAGGCCTTTCTCCCCCAATGATAAGCCGACCTACATTCTGGTACGCTCTAGTCTCAGGCAGCCACTCCCCTTCTCCAGGCCCCAAGACTGGTTCCCAAATCCCCACACCCTGGAAACCAGGCTGTCCCTTAAAAAGGATGTCTTTGGGTCCAGCTTAAAGGATGCTGGGGGATAGGGCTTAGTGAGGCACCTCAATCCCCCTCTCTTCAAAATTCAATCTCTTTAAAACGCCACTCTGCGCCAAGCCTTTGCAAGATTCCAAACAGACAAAAATTGACCACCCCACCCCACAAAAGTCTAGCTGGGGACCAGGGGAAGCCAAGCATCCCTGCCCAAAGGAGGCGCTGCTGGCTCCTGGTGGCCTGAAGCTAGCTACTGTGCCTTTCTCTCATCCAGTAACCCGCCAATGGGGGCCTCTTCTGCTGTTTCTTTAAAAGTAGGGGAAGAAAGACAACTCTAGTGCAACACTTCCACTCTGCCAACGGGGCGGATTAGGGTCAGGATTAACATTTTAAACTCGACCAGACTTTCTGACTCAAAGATCTCCTTGCACTAATCGTATTACTATCCCTGGGATTATTGCCTTACTAGCTGCAGAAGAGATTCTAAAATCAAATTGCTTAAGTTTCTCTCCCGTTTTTTGTTGGCTTTTGGGGGGTTTGTAGTTTGTTAAGGAGACGACTTTTAAAAATCGATCCTATTTCTCCTTCCCTGAGCCAGGCGGCGGTAAGAAGACAGGCGACACGGTTCCTTTATTCCCGCCCACGCCTGCTCCTAATTCCTGGTAATTTATCCCATATTAAAACTTCTTTAAGTAAGAATGGACAAGCATCAGCACCTGCTATGCAAATGCGGCCAAATCCAGCCTGGGCCAGGGGCGTGCGTGCCCGCCCCGACAGCGAGCGGCCATTCAGCGCTCCCAAGGCGCCGGCGGCCCTTCATATGGAAACCGGGCCAGGTCCTGACAGATTGCGACGTGCTCCGCGGGCCAGGGGCGGGGGCCCGGCGGGGAGGGGACCTAGCGACAGAACTCTCTCCAGCCAGGAAAACGCCCTGCGGGAGTATCTGGGGCTCTCCCATGGGTTTTCTTCACTCGTAGTTTTTCTTCTACCCATCACGTCTCATTGTTTTTCTTCATGAAACGCCCTATTTTCACGCCAACACCTAGTTTCACCAATCCCCGCACCCCACACCCAGCCCCGATTTCATCCTTATTCTCTAGAAGAGCGTTTTAAATTCCAAAGTGTAACAGCGTCCTACGCTTTGAGGCAGGCCCGGTGGTCACCGCGGACAACCCCACCTGGCCATGGGTCTCCGGAATGGACCTGCATGGGACAGGTGTCCTCTCCTGGCCCGGGGAGGCAGGCCCGGCTTGCGACTTGGCGCGGGGGTCTTGCGGGATAACAAGGATTAAGTTTGCTGGGGACCTTTGAAGCCATTTCCCCGCCTCACGTGGTTGGAGGCCGCGGCGCAGTTGCCTCTCGTGCGGCCCTAATCCCGTCACGCGGCCCCGGTGGTGACCCGGCCCTAGCCCGCCCGCCGCCCCCACGCGCTCTCCGAGGTCCGCGCCGTGGAAGGAGCTCGGCGCGAGGCTTGTCCTTCCTCCAGCCAAGGGGTCTTTATTTGTGGTTCCATAAAAGAAGCCGAGAAGCGCAGGCTCTCCGGGGCCAGGGCCGACGCACCGCGGAGGCAGCCGCGGTGGTGGCGGCGGCCCAAAGAGATGCAAAGTGATAAATACATTGTTTAGCAGCCGCCCGCTCGCTCGGGCGCTTGGGGGCATAGAAAATGAGACACTTTCTCCCCCCCCCCCCCTTTAACTCGAAGGGAGTACCAATAATTCATGTATGTTATAATTCTTCATTGCCCCTGGGTAGTCTGGGAAAATTGGAAGAAAAGAAAATGCCAGAAAGTTATGGTAAAACTTAAGATGCGGCCGAAGTCGCTTTCTTTGCCCCTGCTGCGAGTGTTTGAATAAGAAGAATGCTCCTGGACTGTAACAAGCAAAAAGAATGAAGAAGACAAAAGATTTCCAGAAAAAGGTTTAGCTAGAAGACAAGGCAAGTGAAACTGAAAGGAGAAAAAAAAAGCACTTACAATGGAACAATAAGTGTACTAATCGCTTTGATATATTATACAAGCCCAAAGACCCAAAACATTGTGTAATTATTTATAAATGACTTCTCCACTCCTGTGTATAATGCAGAGGAAAGAATAAAACTGCAGGCTACTCTCTAAACTATTTCTAAATAGACCTGGTTCAAAAGAAGGCAGAAGTGTTTGAAATAAAATAATTAATGGTGGATTTTATGGTTGTCTCATTAAAACATTTTAATTACTACAAACAAAATGCATTTGTAGTCAAACCCAACATGAATTTATGTAGCTGAGCATTAAGGTAGAGAAAAGCGAAAGGAAAACATTTCAGCTATTTCTCCTCTCTCTGTTTATTTCTGAATTCTCTCCATAAGCCAATAGTTAATTACCATTAGGATAAATTTCAACTGCGACTTTTTTTTTTTTTTTTTACACACAGAAGAAAACACCCTCACACAGTTTTCCCACACTTGACCCACAAGCATCCTGGGGGAGGGGGAATGTTTTTAATCTCAACTGAAGACGTTCTTAAGAATTCAGAAACATGAAAGCAGACAAAAATGAAACTGCTCAGCAAAATTAACTCTGGCTTTGGCAGCACACTGTGGCAGGTGCAGCCTGGATTTGGGGAGCTAAATCTAGCGACAGCAACAGCAGGAGCTATGTTTTGTTTTGTTTTTAAAATCTGAGCCCAGAAGATTTGACTTCAAGAAATCTACAAAAGCAAAACTCAGTCTCTGAAGGAGATTCTGGACTGATTCTAGCCTCAAGCAGCTAATGTGAAAATAATTCCAGGCCTCACTTCTAGGGGTGAGAGGTGGGGTGGGTCTGAGCACCTTCTGCCCGCTCCCTCTTCATTTAAGGGCCTGCACCCTCATGGGCTCTCCCTGCACAAGCATGCACACCCCCTTCGCATCCCCCCACTCTATTTTGGGCACAAAAAGGACATTGTTTCCCCCAAGACTGGCTCAAACTGCAAACGCACTGCAAACCTGGGGCCAGCCCAAGCACATACTATCCCCCCACCAGGCTTGAGAGGTCCAGTCAAATTTGAAAAATTGTTGTAGAAAGAATTGATTTGGCCACAGAAACGCCCTGTGTGTTTTTGGAAGGTATTTCTTATGCGTCACTAGAATAAAGTAGATTTGCACCAAGACTTCCCCCAGGATTCGTCCCACACATAGGCAGGCTGGACACACAGAGCACAGCAGTGCACAATGCCACCGAATATTCAAGCAGACATCTCTGAGGTGGGAAATGCATACAGCCGGCACTGTGTTTAGTAGGACAGGGGCCGAGGGGGCCTCCGTGGATTTCTGGAAACCATGGATAATTTGCCATTTTCCTTGCTCTGTCACTGAAAGACCCCTCTGTTTCCCCCCTCCCGCCTCACACCCCCTCCCATCCCCCCCCTTACACAACTGTCATGGGTCATCAGTAAAGAAAATAGGGAATTGTTTCTCCCTTCCATGCCCCCAACCCCATCCTGCTTCTCTTAGATGGAAACACATATCTGCGGGTATATTTAACGAACTAAAAGACTGCACGCCTTCAGGTCCCACGTCATCCTTCATCCCTTCCTCTCGACTAACTACACCTTTTTCTTCCTTTTTTCTAAAAAGATACATTTTCTTTCCAAAATGCCACCCATGAAACCAAAACCATTCATACCCCCCAGGTAGCTCCAGAAAAAATGATGATGGAAGTTGAGCAGTCTTGTTTAGAAAGGATGGCCGTCTCCGCAGCTCTACTTTGTGCAAAAATTCCCATCAAGCCTGCCTCTATGGACATCCGCAATGGCCAACAGCCCTATAAACTCAGTGCACTGCACACCCTGTGCCCAATACCAGAATGGATGAACAGCCAAGTAAGGTGCCTGCACCATTCAGCTTTCAGATCATAAAGTGCATCTGAGAGTTTGTGTGTACTGTAAAAAAAGAAAAAGAACTTTGCATGTAACCCCCTGAAATTCAGATCGACATGTAGGTACCACAGCATTCTTGAAATTAATATCCTGTCTAACCAACTGGAATGGATGGGGAGTGATAAAACTGGGCTGAAACAATTTAGGGTGAATATAAAATGTTAGAGTGTCCTCCTCCCCCCTACACATTCAGATTACCATCCCAACACTTGTAATTACAGGACACTAACCCCTCAGCCTCATTCCCATTATGGCATCTCTAAAAGACAGTTTGTTCAACCTCAGGCTTACAGTCTTTCTGATAAATGAAAGGGAGGACGGCAAGGAGGCCATGAGCCCAGCCTCATGTCCATAAAAGGGTGTACAGACTGTGGGTGCAAACTCTAAATGAGCCATACACTTGGGCACTGGGACCCTGATAGGGCTGGAGGAAGAAAACATGCAAACACAAATTTAAATCTGGATTCATCCCTAGATCCTCATGCCTACTGGCACTATAATTCAATGTTCATTTCAAAATCCTGAAATTGTTTTGTGAACCGAACAGACTGCTTTGTATTTTCATGTGCTGATCACATTACTTTATTATATGTAAACATTTATAATTTGCCACTATTTCCTCCTCTTTTGGCCTTTCTTCACTAAAAAAAAAAAAAAAGACACTAAGAATCCTAAAAGACCCTGAAAGCATCAGATGCCTTGCTTTACCCTGAGAACTTCTCTCCCATCTCTCCAGAAAGTTGGTTCCTTCATCAGTGGGTTAACAGCAGAAGGGTCCTCTCAGGAACAAACTGAAACCACCTCCCTGTTAGCTCCACAGCAGGCAAGTCGGATCTCCAGAGCTGCCCAGAACAGGATTGAAGCTTCTGACCCCTGCATACTTTTCAGGATCCTCCCTTCACCTCACTAGCCCAGCTGTCAGACAGGCAAGCAAAGCCACAGGAGCCCCCGCTCTGGCATCGTGTGTAGCACCTTTGAGCTGTCACTGAAACATGCTTGATCTGCCTCAAGGGTTTAGGCAAGCACAGGTAAGAGGGTAGATGCTAAAGCTAGATACTTATTCCAATATGAGAGGCAAACAGGGACTCTAGGTATCAGCAAATGACCACAGCATGTAGTCCAGAGTTCCAGAGATTCTAATTCTGGGCATTTGAAGTGGAGCCCCCCCATCATCACTACCACCTCAGGTGACCACAGTGTGAGAAACTCTGGCTTAATCCAAGCCCTTGGGACATCTGTCCTGCCCACCCACCTATTTCCCCATGGCAGATTGGCAGCTGGATGGTTCACACATCAGGCAGCCAGAACACCTGGTGTAGCCTTCGCCACCTTGGCGCCTGCTGTGGTTGGATTTATTACATGCCCACATTGCATCCTATTGTGCTCTGGGAATGAGAGCTTCCACAGATGTGCTCTGACTAGGCCCTAAGGGGTCTGGGGGGTGGGACAACCTTTCATTCTCCCAGCAACAATACATGTCCTTCTAGAAGGGGCCACATTTTTCTCTCGAGGAGAAAGCTCTGAGCCTCCTAGAGAACAGATCCAAACCAAAGCTAACATCTCATTTTCATCCTCCCAGGGTTCAACTCCATCCTCACTGGATCCCTCTTAGGAAGGGTTCCCTGAGCCTCCAATGCACTTATGAAAAGCACCAGGGGCAGGCACTAATGTGCAGGGAGGAGCTGCCACATGCAATGCCCAAGAGCTAGGAGTAGGCAGGGCAAGGCTAAGATGCCACCTGGTCAGATCACTAAGGCACAGCAGAAGAGGCAACGAAGGCAGATGAGAGCAGAGTCAATGCTAGCTCCTAAGGTGCCTTTATACACATGTGGAAAGCACGATTCTCTGGGCAGAGCAGTCCCACATCAGGGTACATGACCTGGTGGGGTGGGGTGAATAGGCTAGATTTTAGCCACCACCTTCCCTAGATGCCCTTGTGCAGTAAACCACTGGAATAATTGTGACAGCCCTACTCAGAGAGAGCAGCAAGAGGAGGAGACAGAAAGGAAGAAGAGGCCTTGACATCATTCAAGGTCCATCGCAATTGCCCCCCACCCTCTTCTCACCGGGTCCCCACGGAGGCCCATCGAGACTGGCCAACAGATTACTGCCACAGTCATCCCCACTCCTCTCTTTACCTACACTGTCTATTCACATCCCATCATCCTTCAAGTCTTCAAGTCTCCCCTGCCAGGAGCATTTTCTGACCACCCCCTGCCCTTTGCTGGGTGCACAGTGCTCCTCAGATCTGTTCCCCTAGTGGGCCCTCAGCACTTCTCTCAGCCAGAAGCAGGTCACCTTTCTGTGGCCACGTGTCCCCTGCCCCAAGACTAGGTCTGTCGAACTCTCCACAGACACCTGGCATAGGGCAGCATGTAGTAAGCACTTACTGTATACATACTGATTAATTGTGATGGAAAAACACAGCACAGAGGCTGAAAGGATTCCTGAGGCTGGCCCTAGTTTGACTACCAGTGATCCCTGGTGCAACCAGGAGAAAAGACCTCCTATCTTCCACTTCAGTTTCACATGTTTGAGGTGCAACGGATGGATGAATAATCTCCAAGGTTCTGCTGGCACTGAGGCCTAGTCTTACGAGACTCCTAGCTCCTGGCCCCCATCAGCCAGCTTTTCAACCCTCAGTGTCTAAATCAACACTTGGCCTAGAATAGTCAACAATATGGTATATGGGTTGCCTTAGTCTCTATGCTTTGGCAATCTGCACACTTAATTTGGTGTTTTACTTAGCAAACCAAAGACCTCAAACATGGCCAACTCAAGCAAAAAAAAGCCCTACTGGGAAATGATCTACTATGGGGTTTCTTGTGCCAGCAGTGGGAAAGCTGGAGAACCAGTTGAAAAAAAGGCAGATGTAGGGGCCCTGGCCGGTTGGCTCAGCGGTAGAGCATCGGCCTGGCGTGCGGGGGACCCAGGTTCGATTCCCGGCCAGGGCACATAGGAGAGGTGCCCATTTGCTTCTCCACCCCCCCCCTTCCTCTCTGTCTCTCTCTTTCCCTCCCACAGCCAAGGCTCCACTGGAGCAAAGATGGCCCGGGTGCTGGGGATGGCTCCTTGGCCTCTGCCCCAGGCGCTGGAGTGGCTCTGGTCGCGGCAGAGCGACGCCCCAGAGGGGCAGAGCATCGCCCCCTGGTGGGCAGAGCGTAGCCCCTGGTGGGCGAGCCCTGTGGATCCCAGTCAGGCGCATGCTGGAGTCTGACTGTCTCTCCCTGTTTCCAGCTTCAGAAAAATACAAAAAATACAAAAAAAAAAGGCAGATGTAGGTATAGGGGCGTGTGGGTGTGTGTGTATGTGTGTACCCACATATGTGTAGAACTACAGCTGAAGGCAGGCACAGGGAAGAGCTAGGTCAGAATGCCCACTGGCTCCTGGCTATCTCTTCCACCACTGGTCACTGCCTACCCCTAATCAGTTGCTACCATGATACACATGTACTTTAAACTGCCACAGGCTTGGAGCCTAAGTTCCAAGCAGGGCATGTGATTATCACATGCCCACACCCTAATTGCCATAAATGGGGAAAGAGGTGTTTAGGCATTCAAATTCCTCAGTAGGAAGCCTCTTCAGGTGCAATGCAGCCAAGAAATGACAAATGGCAACTCTGATGACACTGTTCCCCTGACCAAACCAAAAATTCCTCCAGGAATTTGAAAAAGGAGCTGTAGTATGTTGGATAGTGGCTCCCCCAAAGATGTGTTCACCTAGAACTTCAGAATGTAAACTTATTTGAAATAAGGTTCTTTGCATCTAGTATTAAGATAAGGATTTCGAGATGATATCATTCTGTATCGGGGTAGGCCCTAAATGCAATTACACATGTCCTCATAAGAGACAAAAGAGACACAGAAACAGAGGAGAAAGGCGGAGACTGAAGAGGTGCAGTTACAAGCTAACAAACACCAAGCACTGCCAGGAGCCACCAGAAGCTAGGAGAGGCACACAGTGTAGTCTCTCTCAGAACCTCCAAAAGAAGCCAACCCTGCTGACACTCTGATTTCAGAATTTTGGCCTCCTGAACTGTGAGAGAATACATTTCTGTTGTTATAAGGCACCTAGTTTGTGGTGGTTTATTACAGCAGTCTCAGAAAAGTAATAGAGGCTCAAAGGTGTCATCAAGACAAGGCTGGTGTAATTTCTCAGTGGCAATATTGTAGCCAATGAGGTTTATCTGAGGTGTAAATATTGAAAGTCAAGGCTGATGGGAGTACACTGGGGCCATGGGAAGCTGAAGCGGAGAGAGAAACAGAGGCAAGAAGCAAATTGAGTACCTCTGGGTTACTGCAAGCTCACACAAATGCTAGCAGCCCTTGGTTTCCTTGTGAAGCCCAGGAGCACCCAATAACTCCCTTCTGGCTTAAGCTGACTAAGGCCACTCTTTGTGACTTCTAACACACCTAAAGCCTTTATGTCTGACCATATTCAGCCTTCGCTCACAGCTGGGAGTACATGTAGAGTGCAGCAGGGGAAGGGAGGACTGGGTAGAGTCCACTGAGCCAAAAGACAAGCACTGGTCAGCCAGAAAAGGCTGCTCTGTCTCCAGAGAGCACTTCTCCAGAAAAGGGCATAGTGTCCTACCCAGGTCCCCTCTGAGGACAGCAGGCCAGTTTACCAGATATCATGGGGAGGGGATAAAAGGGGTTCATTTTATTTTCTACTCACCTCCCATAATCTGATGCTGTTCCTTAGTGGCTGTTTTCCCTAAGTACAAAGTTGGGGGTGTCTGGGCCTCTAGTGCTCCAGAGTAAGCATTGGTGACCAGAGAAAAGCAACTTCTGACATGCAGAATGAAAACCTGCTAGACTAGGAGCCTTTACTTCATTAAGAGGCGAAAGGGATGGGTGGGAGGAGTGCATTCTACCCTCTCTCCTATGTCATGTTCTTTTACTCTCTGCACTGTTCCCCCACCCCCGCCCCCACGTGAAGGTTAGCAGAGCCATTCTCGTCTATTTGGATCGGGTTTTTCCCGGGATTCGAGGGTGCTGCATTTCACAACCACTAATCTGGTCCTCCGTTATAAAAGAAAGCACCGTGCCAAATGTTCCACATAATCTCACATCACCCTCAACACAGCAGAGACTTTGTGCCCCATTTTACAGATGCGGAAAGTGAAGTCAAATCACTTGCCAAAGTCACACGGCCACTCAGCAGCCTAAAAGAGGAAGCGAACCCAGGATCCCCAGCCGGCTCCAGGTTTCCGATACTTGCTGCGCAGCTCACACTTTCCTGCGCCCCGCCTCCCCATCCTACTCCAGCAAGGGGCGCCTGGCCAGCCTCAAGAGGAGCGTGCCTCCGCGCGGCTAATCGCCGGCCGCCCCCGCCTCCATTTTCACTGCCTGGAGATGCCCCGGCCAGCTTAGCCTGGAGACAACTCTCGGGCCGTGCGACGCCGCCGATTGGTCCGCGGTAATTACGGGCACGCTCCGGGAGGGGGGAGGGGCAGTGGCGGCCCCCCGCGAGCATAAATTATGCAAATATCCAGGCCCTGCACGGGGCTGACCTGCTGCCTCGCTCCATTCACGGGGGCTGCCTCGGGGGCGGAGGTGGCCAAGGAGGGGGGCGCCCATTGTTGTGCCGGGTACTTAAGGGGTCCTGAGGCTGGTCGTGTGCCACACTCGGTACTCACACGAGCTGATCTGATTGCCGGCGAGATCACTCGGGAGACCGTCTGGAGCGTGGCCCCTGCAGGCGAGGCGAGGAGGAGAGGCCAAGTTCCCCGTGTGCCCTTGCGCCCTTCCAGGCCTTCGTGCCCGCAGCGGGCACAGAGTAAGCCCGGGCCGTTCGGAAAGTAAGTGCGCCCCGGCGGCCCTGCCCTCAACCCAGGCTCCTGCCCTTTAAGCGCTCTTTTGTCTGTCCGTCGGTCCTGCCCGACGCAGCGATGCCAGCCCCGCTGGAGACCTGCCTTTCAGACCTCGACTGCGCCAGCAGCAGTGACCTATCCGGCTTCGTCACCGACGAGGAGGACTGTGCCAGGCTCCAACCATCAGCTTCTGCCTCGGGGTCTGTGGTGCCGGCCCGCAGGGGCGCACCCGGGATTCCCGGGACGTCCGAGACTCCCCGGGCACAGGACGACGAACAGGAGCGGCGGCGGCGCAGGGGCCGCGCACGGGTGCGCTCCGAGGCTCTGCTGCACTCACTTCGCAGGAGCCGGCGCGTCAAGGCCAACGACCGCGAGCGCAACCGCATGCACAACTTAAACGCGGCGCTGGACGCTTTGCGCAGCGTGCTGCCCTCCTTCCCCGACGACACCAAGCTCACCAAGATCGAGACGCTGCGCTTCGCGTACAACTACATCTGGGCTCTGGCCGAGACTCTACGTCTGGCGGACCAGGGGCTGCCCGGGGGCGGTGCCCGGGAGCGCCTTCTGCCACAGCAGTGCGCCCCCTGCCTGCCCGGGCCTCCAAGCCCCGCCAGCGATGCCGAGTCCTGGGGCTCCGGTGCCGCTGCTTCCCCCTCTGACGCCGCCTCCTCGCCACTTTCTGACCCCAGTAGCCCCGCCGACTCCGAAGACTTCTCCTATGGTCTCGGCGACCCCCTTTTCTCCTTCCCCGGCCTCCCCAAAGACTTGCTCCATACAAAACCCTGTTTCATCCCTTACCACTAGGCCCTTTGCGGACACCGTTATCTTCCTCCTACCCCAGACAACAGGCAGTAGTAGATGGAGCCCCAGCTGCGGCTTCGGGACCCCCAATCCAAGCGGAGGGAGGAAGCGGGCGCTTTAAAGGGATGAGGGATACCTGAGCCGCTTGTTAGGTCACTGCACCCTCGCTGTGGCTGCCCCTTAGTCTGTTTCTCCAGCCCTTAGCCCCGGCCCCCTTCTACCCGCCCCCGGACAGCCTTTCCTTTTGCACTTTCTGAACTCCACAAAACCTCCTTTGTGACTGGCTCAGAGCTGACCCCAGCCACCACTTCAGTGTGATTTAGAAAAAGGACAGATCAGCCCCTGAAGACGAGGTGAAAAGTCAATTTTACAATTTGTAGAACTCTAATGAAGAAAAACGAGCATGAAAATTCGGTTTGAGCCGGCTGACAATACAATGAAAAGGCTTAAAAAGGAGAGACAAGGAGTGGGCTTCATGCATTATGGATCCCGACCCCCACCACTGCAGGCTTGCTCTAGGAAGAATCGGAGACTCTTGCGTAGTTATTCAGACACTGGGCTGGAAAGTACTTTAATTTATTCAAGATGCTTCATTCATATGAAAATGTATTTTTGTACATAAAGAGTTTATTCTATTATAACAAGCTATTAAAGTTTACATTTTTGTACTGCAGAAGTTTCATGTAAATAAAAACTAAGTCACCAATATTCTTGCCTAATGTTGATGTCTCTCTGGGGCCTTTCTTCCCTTTCCCTGACCATTCAACCACTGAAGTAAAACACTATTCCCCCTACTTTCAAATCCTCCAGTCCTGTTTCAAAAACAATTAAAAAATAAAATACACCTGATTTCCACCAAGAACTGGATAAAGACCAGGGAATTTGTGATCCATCATTTCCTTTCACCTTGTAAACACAGGGAGATCTTTCAGGCTCCCCATAAGCCAATTAAGTAGTGGAGAATTAGCCCCGGATATGCAGCTACCTGTAGAGGTAGGGCGGTGGGAGAGCCTTTCTTTTGAGGAACTCCACATCAGCTGGCTCTGTGTTTCAAAGAGAGGAGGATTAAAAAGATCAATACAGTGTGACCACTGGCTAGGAAGTCCCAGTGACAGGTGGGCCCAGACTGGGCAAGCAGAAGGGTCCACTCTTATAACAGGCTGTTTAGAGGGGGAAATTGATTTGTAAACAATGCCTCCAAATTGTTGTCCATTGAGGCTGGGATCACCCTGACTGTGAGGTGTGGGGTGAATTACGCTGGTGTGGTGTCCCTGGGTGAGGTGTGCAGCTGCCTAAAATTGTGAGTTAGGGTGCCTGCACCGCCCCTCTCACAACACACACATGCTGTGCCCACAGTGGAGGGGGGGGGGACCTGCAGTGGGCTCAGTCCTGGCTTGCTCAGCCAGTCCTCAGGGGCAACAGCCAATGCTTTCATTTGCTGCCAGAGAAATCAGCCAGCCAAACTCAGATTTTTTCTGGCTGCAGTGTGTTTCTCTGTTGTGTGACAATTAGCTAACAGTGCTGGCCAGTGGTTTTTGTTTTAAATTTCAGAATGTGGATACTTGCAAGAGATAGTTCCAAAAATGCTGTTACTGCCTTTTTCCCCAGCTCACAAGTTACTCCACATCAAGACCAAAACTTTCCCCCTCCGCTTTACTCCTTTTCATGAATATAATTATTTAGCCAAAGAAAGTAGAAATGAATTTAGGAAAATAGTATTCTATAGTGTTAGAGAAATCATATCTATTTAAGGGTTGAATAAAAGAAGAATGCGAGAAGTAAGGCCTCTAGTAACATTTTCTCTTGTGGAAGCAGTTTCCCTCCTCACACACAAGTCCTGATGAGTTGGATCCACAGATTCATATGCTGGGCGCCCAGCAGTCATCACTAAGTCCAGCCATGGACAAGGAGCCCTCTTTCAGATAAAAATGCTCCTTTTTGAAAGGTTCTGGAAAGTTGGATACCTTCTCTAGCAGCCAGCAGAGCAGATACAAAGAGTTGTCCAAGAAAAGTTTCAGAAGTTGTGAGGGCTCAGACCAGAGCTGCTTCTGCTAGAAGCTCCAAGGAAAAAGTCATATCTCTTGAATGACCCTGCCTAGGGTCCTGTTTTATTGTCTGTAGCAAAAGACACAATGGTCTGCATCAGATTTTCTGCTCTTTGTGCATAGAATGCTTGGAAATTACTATCTCCAGCTTTCTAAAGGGCTGCAAGAAGGACAGGTCGCCAGTGGAGACTCTGCTCAACCATGGCATCGGTGTACATGTGTAGGCTAGAGGAAGAGAATGGCCCATTACGTTTATCATGGTCCAAAAATCCCTGGGAAACCAGCCGTAGACAAACACTGCAAACACCCCTGAAGCTCATGACTGCAGTCAGAGCTTTGTCTCATACAACCACACACAGCCAGCTCTGAAAACTGAAAACATTACCACCCCTGGTACTGAAGAAGAGCAAACCATATTCCAAACTTCGTTGCCAAACTAGGCTAACAACTCAGGGTACAGAGCACCTTCCATCTAAAGAAGCATCTTTAACAGCATGGCTTGCTGGTTAATACTGTTCTTCCCAGGAAGCAAGTATGCATGTGCAGCCCTTGGAGCTCCCAAAAAGAAGAAGACAGGTGATTAAAAATGCTGATCCTCAGCTCAGAGGTTTCTTTATTCCTGCAGGAAACTCTGTTTATCCACTGATGTCTGTGAAGGCAGTCTGGGGGTTACTGGAGTATTCTAATCAGTTAGAAAGCACCAAACTTCCTGCTGACAGCCATTTCACTTCCTCAACAGGATCTTCACCGAGGAATTATCAGGCACTTAAGAAGGTTTATTTATCCTCTACCCTGATCTCTTTATTTGCTTCTGTCCTGGTGTAACATGGCTATCTGACACAGTGCTTGCAAGCCTTTGAGGAACTGGGACAGTGAAGACTGGGACACAGTGAAATGAAGCATTCTCTCGGTCTCTCACTTCTTTAATGATCTTGATCAATCCCTGCTATATCCAGAGCACCATTCCAGGCACTGGGATGACCAAGACCAAGTTCACCCAAAAGGAGCTTACATGTCAGTGGGGAAAGACAACTTTTTAACCCCACTGAAAGTTAAAAAAATAATAAAGTAATATAGGGGACGATGGAATGTCAGGGTGGGAGGGAGGTTCCTCTTTTAGAAAAGATGGTCAGGGAAGGGTTTTGCATGAGGTGACATCTGAGCAGAGGCTCAGAGGCCCAGAGAAATGAGCAAGCCAGGGCAGTGCCTCCAGGGAAGCACCCCAGGGAGCAGTCCTGGAGAGTGGTAAGCCCTGGCCATGCCCCCTATGTGAGAAGGATGAGGAGGCTGACATGACTGGAAGAGAGGGCATGAGGAGAACAAGAATGGAGATAGGTGGGGCTGTGCAAATCACAGCGAGCTTTGTAAACTACTATAAGGACTTTGGGCTTTTTTCTCAAGGTAATTTGAGGGTTGAAATCAGGAATGATGTGAATTGACTTATATTTTCATTTTTTTTTGTTTTTCAAATTAATAGAGAAATGAAGTACAGCTAAAAAAGCATCATGAGCCGCACGCTTAGCTTCCTGAACCCAGCCTGATCCAGAAGTAAGCTTAACTATAGCTACAGGCAGGGCACAGTTTCCATACGGGAACTTTGGCTGAATTCTTCCCAAAGTGCCAGCCCCATGCCAAGCTGCGCAGCAGGGTGATGGAAGTTCTCCTCCCCTCCCCCACTGCCCTTGAGAGCTGTGGAAAGGGCACAATCTGTGTAACCTTATCTAGTAGCCCTGTCTAGAGGCAAGGTTGAGTCACTTGAACGTGCCTTTCCCCCACTGAGGTAGAGGTAGCCTGTAGAGGGTTTGGGGTAAGTTCTCTAAGACCCTGGGGTATCACTGTTTCTGTCTACCAGGCTAGCATCTTACCAAGCCTACATTCTCTTTTTATTTTATTTATTTATATTTTAAATGAGAGGAGGAGAGATAGAGTGACAGACTCCCACATGTGCCCTGACCAGGATCCACCCAGCAACCCCCGTCTGGGGCTGATGCTCTGTCCATCTGGGGCCATGCTCGCAACCAAGCTATTCCTAGCACCTGAGGTGGAAGCTCCACATCACCCAGGGCTGATGTGCTCGAATCAGTCTAGCCATGGCTGCTGGAGGAGGGGGGGGGGTGTAGAGAGAGAAGGGAGAGCGGGAAGGGTAAAGAAGCAGATGATCACTTCTCCTGTGTGCCCTAACTGGGAATCAAACCTGGAACTTCCGTAAACTGGGTTGATGCTCTACCACTGTGCCAACCAGCCAGGGCCCAAGCCTAGACTTTCTTTAGAAAAGATTTTTGGGATTGCTTCAGCCTAGTCCAAGCAGGGAAGTCAGGCTCTGAAGTTCCGCACTAACGGTGAAGACTGGAGCCTGAAAGGTGCTCTTGCCAACTTTCACCAGTTGCCTGCATCACCCATAAACCAAGAATAAGCGCAGGGTACTTTTGGAGCTGTCACTTCCTGGGATGGCTCAGGACAAACACTCCACTCTAGCACTGAGCTTATGTGCTGTCCACTGGGCTGATGGCAAAGTGTCAGGCAACCTTGGTATCAGAATGCCAAAACTAAACACTGGGGTTTCAGATGGCTGAGCTTATGCCATACTTTCTGGCAGCAATTAGATGCCAGTACTGACTGCCTGCTGAGGTCACTCTTATTCCCGTGAAGCACACTATGCCACTGACCAATTCATTTACTTCCATCCTTGAGAGTATGGGATAATGAGCACCTAGCGTATGTCAAGGTGGCCTCAAGTCATTGAGATGCAAGTACAAGAAAGGAGCCAGAGGACATCACTGCTTTGTCAACTCAAATTTTATCTTTGTTCTATATAAAGAACTGCAGTTTGCCCTTAATAATATGCTGCTTGGTGCTGTGATGTTAAACTCACTTCAGCACAACCTGGATGCCTACTGTACTCTCAGCATATGAGCTGGGCAGGTTGTACTATTTGTTCATAATTACTGGGTCCCTCCTTACTTTCTTCATACTATCCTGTAATTGGTGCATCCTATCCTATTGACTTTGGGCTTAGTTATGTAACTGGCTCTGGCCAATGTGAGTAAACATGGACTAAAGCACACCCGTGCAGAAGCTGTCATTGCGTGTGTACAATTTGTACTGTTTTCTGCATGAAGGCAGCATGACTGAGAAAGTGACCATCCTTTCAGCTTCCGTCCCCAAATAAGAAAAACCAGTTCAAATCTTTGTCATAGGGTCTGCTTCTGAGAGAACAAAAACACAAGATAGGCCAGATCTTGGATCCATTCATAGCTACTACTCAAAGAAACCTGATAAACACATTCTGTACCAAAAACCCAGGGCTGACTCTCATCATTCCCCAAACACAACAGGGCCCTTTATGGCTATGTGTCTTTCTGCCCACTTGCCCCCTATCTGGCTACCAATCTCTCATACTGCAGCTCCAATGGGACCTCTTCTATGAAGCCTTCTCAGACATCCTAAGCCAACTTAGTCATTCTGTACTTCTCTGGGCTCCTATCCTTCCAGTCACTCTCCTGATCACTGCCCACACTGTGAACATGCCAGTTTCTGAGGGACTTTGGACTGTGAAAGCCCAAGACACATGCCTGAGTCCTCTACATGCCCCCAGAGCCTGCGCTGCATCCTTCACCTGTGAGGCTCCTTTCAGGCAGTTCACAGACTCACTGGGAATCACCAGTGGCCCTCAGTCTTTCTGGGACAGTTTGAAGGTGGCCCAGGCCAAAGAGGATGTGTTGGTTTAATTCAGTCTTTCTCCTCATCTTAGCCATTCTTCCTGAAGGAAGAAGGCATAACCCTGCAGACCACACCAGGGGATCCCCTCAGGAAAACAGCCAACAGAATTCATCATCTTGCTTTTGTTTCCACCACAGTCTAGCCTTGAAGTGCCCAAAGCTACTGTACATCCAGGAAACATTTCTTCAAAAAACTAGATTCAGGAGTCTCACCTTCAAAAGTCTTCCTTCACAATATCTAGAGTGAAGCCTTGCCATTTGTATTCTTTAAAAAGTTGCACACACACATACACACACACACACACACACACAAAGTTGCACAGATATTTATATAATATACACAGCAGGATTAAGAACCCAAGGGCTTACAAGGCATTGTGCCTCCCACAAGATCCAGCCTGTTCCTCAGGTGACCCCAGTGGAGTTGGAGCCCAGATGCGCACAGACCTGGAGAGGACCCCCCCACCATGAACATGGCACACTATGCTCATGGCATACACACGAGGTCCTAGGTCTCTCTCCATTCAGATTTCTTACCATCTCAACAAGTCTAACACCAAGGAGAAGGCCAGTAAACCTCACTGCTGTTTTTCAGTGACACTCAATTGCTCCAAGCCCAGAGTCATTTTAGATTTCATTAGACACCTGATGACATAAATTGCAGACTATTCATTAAAATCCATCCTTCTTCCTAAGCACATGACAATACTACATTTCCCAGAATTCTTTGCAGTTAAGCATGATCCTGTGACTGGGTTCTCTTCACTGGATCATGAGTGAAAATGTTGCAAGCTACTTCTGGGACCACGCCTTAATGACAATGGTGGGAGTCTGCACTTTCGTGTGGAAGGTAGATAGCTACAAAGAACATCACTCCTAGTCTAAAAATGAGAAAAATCCATAAATCCACAAAATCATAACTTTTCTCAGCTAATCAGAGATGTGAGGTCACAAGGCAATTAAATAAAGTGAATTATAAGACAGGAAAGCCCCTCCAAGGAGAGACAGAGCACGTGAACTGTTCTACCCTGGGCACAGCACGGGGGAGAAGTGGCTGCCATACAAGCAGGTAAGAAGAAATTGGCTAAACCCTTAATAATAAAATCTTAAAAACTAAGTGTGAACTAAAATGTCAGTTTGGAATAGAAGACCTCACACCCACTCACAAGCTCATATCCATGGGCATTACAAGAAAAATTAGGCCAGGGCAAAAGACCGGAGGGAATCTCCTCAGTGGTAAGGTTACCCTGAGATGATGGCTGCTTGGGGATGGGCGCAACCCCACTCACTTTCCCAGATACACTATCATCAAAGCAAAAGCAGCAGGCCACCAAAGAAGGGGCACTATCTTCCATTGGATACAAAGGTTTATTGCTTTTAGGGAGAAATAGAAGCCAAACCCACCTATTTCTGGTAGAGGGGTAGGAAACTGCCTCAACCTCAGGACAAAGGCAAAAATCAATTGCTGGTGAAGAAGATACAGAGCAAAGCCCCCTCTCTTCTGGGGGAAGAGCCAGGATCCCACACCAAGACTAAGCAGAGTCTGCTACTGCAAGGGTTAAGGAACAAGAAACTCCTTCCCAAGAACAACCACAGATGCAAGGCAGAGTTTGGAAGATGAAGAGATGGAAATCCCCACCTAGGAATTCAAGATGCACAGGGCTTGCCAAAGACTAAGGCTGGACCCTCTTTACAAACCTAGCATTGAGTAACAAACAACATCAGTCTAGTACTGGTGAGAGACAAGGGCACGGAGAGAGATGCCCCTCTGAGGCACAGGCAGGTAAGAATGGCTGAAACCTGAGGGTGAACAGGAGCACTGAGAGAAATCCGCTGGCATGCCCCTCAATAAAGTACCAACAGCCCATTGTTGAAGAAATTGGAAGTCTGATACACTAAAGGTAACAAGAAAACACAAATCAAGCTCAGCTCTGACTAGATTGACCACTGTCTCTCCATATTAACTGCATGACAACAGAAGAGGCATATCCAGGAATAAAATTTATCTTATTTTTTTTCACCATGCAAAGTTATTGTGATATTATTGACTTCATTCCCAATGAGCTACTTTACATCCCCATGACATGTTACAATTATAAGTCTGTGCTTCTTAATTCCCTTCACCTTTTTGCCTATACCCCAACTATTCAACCCTTTAGAAACTATTCATTTTTCTATGTCTATGAGTCTGTTTGTTCATTTGTTTCATTTTTTTTTTTAGATTCCACACATAAGTGAAATGATAGTGTTTGTTTTTCACTGACTTACTGAACTTAGCACAGTGCCCTCTAGATCTGTCCATATTGTCACAAATGGCAAGATTTAATTCTTTTTCATGGCTGAGTAATGTTCTGGTGTTTGTATGTGTGCATCCACTTCTTTATCCATTCATCTATTGATGAACACCTAGGTTGTTTCCATATCTTGACCATTATAAATAATGCAACAGTGAATATAAGGGTGTATATATCTTTTCAAATTAGTGTTTTGTTTTCTTTAGATAAACACCCAGAAGTGTAAATTGTTGGATTCTTCTTTATCTCTTGTTATAGCCTTTGTTTTAAAGTTTATTTTTTCTGATATAAGTATTGCTGTCTCAGCGTTTTTTTGTTTCCATTTTCATAAAATATCTTTTCTATCCCTTTACTTTCTGTCTATATGTGTCTTTTAATCTGGAGTCTCATGTAGGCAGCATATGTAAAGGTCTTGTTCTTTTTATCCTTTCAGTCACTTTATGTTTTTTCAGTGGAGCATTTAGTCAATTTTCATTTAAGTAATTGTTGATAGGTATGTGCTTTTAGCCATTTTAATTGTTTTGATACTAGATTTATAAGTGGTTGGTCTTACTATGTTTGCCTTTACTAGTGAGATTTATTTTTCTTTCATATATTTTCTTATTTCTAGTTTTAGGATTTTCTTTTCTACTTAGAGAATTACCTTTAACATTTCTTATGATGCTAGTTTAATGGTGATGAATTCCTTTTGCTTTTGCTTGTCTGGGAAAATCTTGATCTCTCCTTAAATTCTGAATAATAACCTTGCTGGGTAAAGTATTCTTGGTTGTAGGTTTTTTTCCTTTCATTATATTGAATATATCATGGCACTCCCTTCTGTTCCTGCTAAGTTTCTGTTGAAAAGTCAGCTAGCTGACAGTCTTATGGGCATTCCCTTGTATGTAACTAGTTGTTATTCTCTTGCTGCTTTTAAGATTCTCTCTTTATCTTAAACTTTTAATAATTTAATTATAATGTGTCTTCATGTGGGTCTCTTTGTATTCATGTTTTGGGATTCTCTATGCTTCCTGGGCTTGAATGTCTGTTTCTTCACCAGGTTAGGGAAGTTTTCAGCCATTATTTCTTTATACAGGTTTTCTGTCCCTTTCTCTTTCTCTTCTTCTGGTACCCCTATTATTCAAACGTTAGTACACTTGATGTTGTGCCAAAGGGCCTTTATGTTATCCTCAATTCTTTTCTTTTTGATCTTCCAATTGAGTATTTTCCACTACCTTGTCTTACTGACTGCTGATCTATTCTTCTATGTCATCTGATTTGCTAGTGATTTCCTCCAGTGTATTTTTCATATTGGTTGTTCAATTCTTCAGTTCTGATAGATCTTTTGTTATTCTTTTTATCTCTGAGTTTTCATTGAGTTTACCTATTTGTTTATGGAGTTCAGTGAGCATCTTTATGACTATTGCTTTGAATTCTTCTTCTAATAGACAGTTCACTTTCATTTAGTTCTTTTTCTGGGTTTTTTTCTATTTATTTGTTTGTTTGTTTGGAACATATTATTTTCTCTTATTTTACCTATTTGTTTCTAGGTATTAGGTAGGTAGGCTAAATTTTCTGATCTTGAGAAAGTGGCCTTAATTAGTGTCCTGTGGGGCCCAGTGGTGAAATCTCCCTTGTGACCAGAGGTGTTCCCTGGATGGACTAATGTAGCCTCCTGTTTTGTCTGGACCACGATTTACATGGACACACTAGCAGGTAAAGCTGGTCCCTGGCCTGCTGGCTGTGATGGCTGGATACAACTGTCACAGGCTCACTGGTGTGAAAAGCAGGCTTTTGATATGGCTGGCTGCAAGGCTCCGCCACACTGCTGCCAACACACTGGTGTGTGCTGGTGCTGACTAAGGCTGCTCACTTGGTGTGGCAAACAAGAGTCACTTTGGAGGGGTGCTAGCCTGAGTGGGTCCTCAGGGAAATACCAGGGTGGTGTAAACAGGGTTAGCAATGTTAATAGAGAGTTTCAGAAATGATGCAGCCAGTGTCAGACCAGCTAGATTACAGAAAGAGGGGATAAAATAGCACACACTAGCACCTCTCAGAAGAAACTTCCAACAAATCCCTGTCCCTCTAGCAGACACCCTAAAACTAGTCAATGTATCACCTTTACATATGACCTAGGTGCTTTTCAAACTGCTGCCTCTGTCTTAGGACTCAGAAAGAATATAGCCTGAATTTTCCATAGCCTTTTGACTCTCCCAGATGTAAGCCCCACTGATTTTCAAAGCCAAATATTATGGGCACGTCTCTTCCTGGTGTAGGTCTCCCAGGGTAGGGCTTGGACCCCTTACTCTTTAGGGACAACCTCCGTAGTTGTGATATTCCTCCCACTTGTGAGTCTCTGCATTGGAATGTGGGGTAGGGTAGGTCCTGACTAGACTTAGCCTCTACCCCTCCTACCCATTTCATTGTGGATCTTTCTTTGTATCTGTAGTTGTAGAAAATCTGTTCTGCTAGTAGTCAGGTTGTTCTAAGAGATAGTTGTTCTATATGTAGTTGCAGTTTGGGTGTCAATGAGAGGAGGTGAGCTCCGGATTCTTCCTACTTTGCCATCTTGAACTTGAAGCCAGGAGCTTTGCTCTTGAATGACAATTTAGCTTATCTGTGAAACACTGTTCCTCAAGGTTGTTACACAGCTCCCACAGAAATGTGTCTCAGGATAGGATCGCTGAGTCACTGCCCCTAAAATTTAACTTAGTTTTTACTGTTCCTCTACACATGCAATCCAGCATTAATAAAGAATTATAAGATACACACACACACACACACACACACACAGGATAAGAAAAACAACTCACTCCCTAGGGATATAACAATAAAAAAATATAACCCAGATGTTGAACTTTTCAGATAGAGAAATTTAAAAACTATGATTAATTTGTTAAAGAATCTAGGGGAAACTGTGGACAACATGCTTGCATTAGTCAGGGTTCTCCAGAGAAACTAAAGCAATAAGATAGATAGACAAATGAGGAGCCTGATTATAGAAATTGGCTCACATGAGTCGACTCATTGCCTTGGCTGGACATAAACTATTGGTATGCTGTGCCCACTTTTCTTGCCTCTCGCCCCACTCGTACTCCATGCTGCTCACCTGCTTGCAGGATGGCCCACAAGCAGATTTACTACTCAGACAAATACTCTGACAAGCAGTACAAATACCAGCATGTCAATGTTACCCAGAAAAGTTTACAAACAAGTACCCAGAACCATCTGATGTCAGAAGAGGAGTGGAGGAGACTTAGTGTCCAACAGAGTCTAGTCTGAGTTCATGATTCAGGAGCCAGAACCACATATTTTTCTCTTTAAGTGACCTCTGCCAAAAGATCAACAAAATTGAAGTCTATCTGGGGATCGTCGATTAAATCTTTTTCAAATTTAATATATATGTGCATACAAGGTAGCATTCAGTAAATACTTGAAAAGTGTACAATTCATTCATCCATTCCTATGTATGAGCTGTATTCTTCACAGTAACAGAGCTCAGTTAAATGCAACTGAAAGTATATTACTGTAAGATTTTTAGGATAAAATTTTACCTAGTTACTTTTTTTCTTAATATAAGTGCCTGTTTGACTTTACCTGTTACTTCTGTTAAAGCTTTTGTGTTATATTGAAAAAAAGAAAGAAATTGGCTCACATGGTTATGGAGGCTGAGAAGTACCATCGTCTGCTGAGTCTGAAGGCCTGAGAAGAGGGGACCAGTGATGTAAGTCCTAATCTGGGTCCAAGAGCAGAAGAACCAGAAGCACAATGTCCTAGAAAAGGAGAAAATGGATGCTTCAGCTTAAGCAAAGAGAGTCAATCCATCCTCCCCTTTTAGTTTTAGTCAAGACCTCAATGAATTGGTTCATGCCCACCCACACTAGCGAGGGAGATCTTTATTTACAGTAGTTTCCCCTTATTCATGGGGGATATAGTCCAAGACCTCCAGTGGATGTCTGGAACCACAGATAGTACTGAGCCATCTATATATTATGTATTTTTTTCATATACATATACAGCTTTTCGCTTAAAGGAAGCACTTTACAGCTTCTCTGTGGCATATCTGAATTGCCAGCATGACCTTTCTTGCACTTTGGGACCATTATTCAGTAAAATAAGAGTTACATGAATACAAGCACTGAAATACCATGGCAGTGGATCTGATAACCAGGATAGCAAAGTGACTAATGGATGGAAAGTGTCTACAGTGTAGAGACGTTGAACAAAAGGGATGATTTACATCCCAGGCAAAATGGAGTGGGCCATGCAAGATTTCATTATATTACCCAGAACAGAACACAATTTAAAACTCATAAATTGTTTATTTCTAGAATTTTCCATTTAATATTTATGGACTATGGCTGACTACAGTTAACTGAAACTACAGAAACCAAAACTGCAAATAAGGGGGACTACTGTACTCAACTACTGATTTGAGGACGAATCTCTTTCAGATACCCTCACAGACATGTCCCAAAATAATGCTTTATCTGGGTCGCCCTTAGCCCAGTCAAGTTTACACATAATTTAATCATCACAATGCTTAGACAAACTGGAAATTTCAGTAGGAAAATGACAACTACCAGAATGAGTCAAACTGAGATAGCAGACAATAAAACAGATTTCAGAGGCTCATCAATATTCTGGACAGAATTCCTTTCATAGGCTCATCAATATTCTGGACAGAGTTAAGGAGAGCCTCCATGACCTTGAAAATAATGCCAACAGACCTTATCCAAACTGAAACATGCACAAAAAAGTGGAAGAACTGACAAAAAAAAAAAGTGGGAAAACCCATCATAGAACAGAGCATCCAAGAACTGATAAAATGAAAACTAAAATCTATACAAATAAATGAATAAAGGAAAATGGTAAACAAGTAAATAAAGGTCAAAAGCCCACTATAATTTTTTTAAATGAGTAATACTGTATTGTGGGACTTATAACATATGTAAAAGTGAAGTGTACAACAAAAATAGCTTAAATAATGGGAGGGATAAATGGGAATACGGGAATACACTCCTGTAAGATTCTTTCACTTCACATGAAGTGGTATAATATTCTTTGAAGGTAGATTAATATGTTAATAATGTATATTGTAAACCCTAGGAGAAAAACTACAAAAAAATTTTTAAAGTGGTATAACTAATAAGCTAATACTGGAAATAAGAGAGAATAATAAAAAATCAACTGATCTTTAAAAAGTGGGAAAAAGAAACACAGAACAGATAAAACAAATAGAAATCAACCAGGAAGTCAGTAGATTTAAATCCAAACATATCAATAATTACATTAAGTATGTATTACATTAAAAGGGAAATATTATAACGGGATAAAAAAGACTCAAGTATATGTTATTTAAAAGAAAGTTACTTGAGATAGAAAGATATAGATAGCTTTAAAGGAACGGAAAAGAGAAAGGTATGCCATGGCATACTAATAAAATTAAGCTACAGTGGCTAGATTGATATCAGACTAAAAGACTTTAGAACAAGGAATATTTCCAAGGATAAAGAGAGACATTATATAATGAAAGGGATCAATTCACCAAGAAGAAAGATATAAAATCCTAAATGTATAAACACTTAACAATGAATCTTCAAAATGTAAGAAACAAAAACTGATATAATTGAAAGAAAAAATAGTCAAATCCACAATTATAAAGATTTCAGGCCCTGGACGGCTGGCTCAGTGGACAGTGCATCAGCCTAGTGTATGGACATCCCAGGTTTGATTCTTCATCAGGGCACATAGGAGAAGCAACCATCTGCTTCTGTCCCCCTCCCTCTCCCTTTTCTCTCCTCCCTCTTCCCCTCCTATAGCCAGTGGCTGGGTTGGTCCAGAGCGTGTCAGCCTCAGGTGCTAAAAATAGCTCGATTGATTCTAGGGTTTGCCCTAGACAGGGGTTGCCAGGTGGATTCTGGTCAGGGCGCATGCAGGAGTCTGTCTCACTATCTCCCCTCCTCTCACTTAAAAAAATAAATAAAATGACTTCTACACTCACCATCACTCAGTAATCTATAAAGAAAGTTGACAGAAAACTGTTGATATGAAGATCTGAAGGACACTGTTAACCAAGTTGATCTAATTTACATTTATAGAACACTTCAGGTACCCACATTCCAATAACAGAATATTCATTCTTGTCAAGTACACATGGAATATTCACCAAGATAAACACTCTAGGTTTAAGGCATAAAATAATTTCAACAAATCCAAGTCATATTATATATGTTCTCTGAAACAGCAAATCCTTAAATAAGAGGAAATTAAACAATGTATTCCTAAATATTCCATTGTTCAAAAAGGAAGCCAAAAATTGAAAATATTTTGAACTGAATGAAAATTAAGACACAACATTTCAAATTTGTGGGATGCTGCTAAAACAGTCTTAGGGGAAATTTTATAGTATTAATTTCTCATATTAAAAAATAAGAAAGATTTTAAATATATGAATATCAATAGTCTAAGTCACTTCTTAAGAAAATTTAAAAAAGAGAAAATTTGAATCAAAGTCAGCATAAAGAAGGACATACATACTAAGGAAAAGAGAAAACTTCAATAAAATTGGAAACAGAAAGCAATAGAGAAAATTGACAAAGCCAAAAACTGTTTTTTAAAAAAAAATAACCTACAAAATTGATAAATTTCTAATCAATAAAATATAAGACATAAATTACCAATCAAGATGAAAAAGGGAACATTATTACAGCTCACACACCTTATAAGGTAAGGGAATATTAGAAACTTTGTGTCAATCATTTGATTAATTAGATAAATTCCTTTAAAAGATACAAACTACAGAAGCTTAATCAAAGAGAACTAGCTAGGCTGAATAATCTTATATTTATTTTAAACGTTGAATTTGTGGCAAAGAAATATTCAGGCCTAGATAGCTTCACTAAAGTATCTTGTCAGACACTTAAGAAAGAAATAATATTAAGTGTATAGAAAATTTTCCATAAAAAAATACAAGGGAACATTTCCCAGTTCATTTTATGAGGCCAGCACTACCCTGATATAAAAACTGTAGAAAGACATTACAAGTAAAGTAAGCAATAGGTTATAATCCTCAGGAACAGATATGTAAAAAAATCCTCAACAACAAAAAGTCCTTAACAAACCATCATTAAGTCCAGCAAAATATAAGAATGGTAAATATATCATGACTATGTAGGTTTTATTCCAAGAATGCAAATTTGGTTCAACATCTGAAATTAATCAATGTAATTTATATCATACCAATAGACTAAAAGAGAAAACCCACATAGCCTGACCTGTGGAGGCACAGTGCATAGAACATCAACCTGGAGCACTGAGATCACAGGTTTGAAACCCTGGGCTTGCCTGGTCAGGGCATATATGAGTAGCAATCAGTGAACAACTAAAGTGAAGCAACTATGATCTCCCCCCCCACACACACTCTAAAATCAATTTTAAAAATTTAAAAACCTCATATAATTAGTAAAATAGAAACAGAAAAATCATTTTTCAATTTAATATCCATTTCATGATAAAATCTTCTAGCAAAGTGGGAATAGTTATAAACCTGATAAAGAACATTTATGAAAAAATTCTGTTCATATTATACTTGAAGTATTGTAGAAAGACTAAATGCTTTACTCTTACAATCAAGAACAAGAGACAATGAAGTCAGCTTTTAACACTCCTATTAAACATTGTGCTAAAGGTCTAACCAGTGGAATGTACCAAGAAAAAGAAATAAAAGGCATACAGTTTGAAAAGAAGTAAACATAGGGGGGAAATCACTGTGACTTTGGATTATGTAGAGATTTCTTAAATAAAACTCAAAAAAGCATGAACCATAAAAGAAAAAAATTGACAAATTACATTTTATTGACATTTAAAAACTTCTGCCCTCCAAAAGACACTGTAAAGAAATGAAAAAGAATAAACCATAAACTGGGAGAAAATACTTGCAAGACACATTCTGATAAAGGACTGGTATCTAGAACATGTCAAATATAAGGAATTTTCACAACTCAACAGTAAGAAAACAAACAAACCAATTTAAAAACTAGCAAATAAAAAAGTAAGTTGTACACTCTACCAAAGAAGAAATTAAGCCTCATCAGGTGGTGGTGCAGTGGACAGAGCATACACCTGGGACACTGAGGACCCAGGTTTAAAACCTCAAGGTTGCTGGCTTGAGCACAGGCTCACCAGCTTGAATGTGGGATCACAGACATGACCCCATGGTCGCTGGCTTGAGGACAAAGGTCACTGGCTTGAAGCCTAAGGTCATTGGCATGAGCCCAAGGTCACTGGCTTGAGTAAGGGGTCACTGGTTTTACTGGAGTCCCCAGATCAAGGCACATATGAGAAAGCACTCAATGAACAACTAAAGTGCTACAACTACAAATTGATACTTCCCATCTCTCTCCTTTCCTGGCTGTCTCTCTCTCTCACTAAAAAAAAAAAAAGAAAAGAAAAGAAAAAGAAAAATTAAGACATTAAGTTTGGCAAAAGAGAACATGAAATAAGTCACTAGGAAAATGCAAGTTAAAGACAAAATGAGACACCATGACTCCACCATTTTTAGAATTGCTAAAATAAAACAGCTGACAATACCAAGTGCTGTCCAGGATACTGAGCAACTCAGACTTTCATACTTTCCTGGTGGCAGTGCAAAATAGCACAACCACTTTAGAACAGATTGACAGTTTCTTTTACAGTTAAAAATACATTTACTGGTGCTGGGAAAACTGGAAAGCCACATGCAAAAGAATGAAACTGGACTACAGTCTCTCTCCCTGTACAAAAATTAACTCAAAATGGATCAAAGATCTAAACATAAGACCTGAAACAATTAAGTACATAGAAGAAGACATAGGTACTCAACTCATGGACCTGGGTTTTAAAGAGCATTTTATGAATTTGACTCCAATGGCAAGAGAAGTGAAGGCAAAAATTAATGAATGGGACTACATCAGACTAAGAAGTTTTTGCTCAGCAAGAGAAACTGATAACAAAATAAACAGAAAGCCAACTAAATGGGAAATGATATTTTCAAACAACAGCTCAGATAAGGGCCTAATATCCAAAATATACAAAGAACTCATAAAACTCAACAACAAACAAACAAACAATCCAATAAAAAATGGGAAGAGGATATGAATAGACACTTCTCCCAGGAAGAAATACAAATGGCCAACAGATATATGAAAAGATGCTCATCTTCTTTAGCTATTAGAGAAATGCAAATCAAAACGGCAATGAGATACCACCTCACACCTGTTCGATTAGCTGTTATTAGCAAGTCAGGTAATAGCAAATGTTGGAGAGGCTGTGGAGAAAAAGGAACCCTCATCCACTGTTGGTGGGAATGTAAAGTAGTACAACCATTATGGAAGAAAGTATGGTGGTTCCTCAAAAAACTGCAAATAGAACTACCTTATGACCCAGCAATCCCTCTACTGGGTATATATCCCCAAAACTCAGAAACATTGATACGTAAAGACACATGCAGCCCCATGTTTATTGCAGCATTGTTCACAGTGGCCAGGACATGGAAACAACCAAAAAGCCCATCAATAGATGACTGGATAAAGAAGATGTGGCACATATACACTATGGAATACTACTCAGCCATAAGAAATGATGACATCGGAACATTTACAGCAAAATGGTGGGATCTTGATAACATGATACGAAGCGAAATAAGTAAATCAGAAAAAACCAGGAACTGTATTATTCCATACGTAGGTGGGACATAATACTGAAACAAAGAGACATTGACAAGAGTGTGGTGGTTACGGGGGGGAGGGGGGAATGGGAGAGGGATAGGGGGTGGGGAGGGGCACAAAGAAAACAAGATAGAAGGTGACAGAGGACAATCTGACTTTGGGTGGTGGGTATGCAACATAATTGAACGACAAGATAACCTGGACTTGTTATCTTTGAATATATGTATCCTGATTTATTGATGTCACCCCATTAAAAAAATAAAATTATAAAAAAAAAATAAATAAATAAAAATAAATAAAAATAAAAATACATTTACTATATGACTCAGCAAAGTCACTCCTAGGTATTGATCTAAGTCAAACTGTGGCTCACAAGCCACATGCAGCTCTTTGGCTCCTTGAATGTGGCTCTTCCACAAAATACCACATGCGGGCGCTACCTCAATAAGGTATAAACTACCTATATAGTTTAAGTTTAAAAAACTTGGCTCTCAAAAGAAATTTCAATCGTACTGTTGATATTTGGCTCTGCTGACTAATGAGTTTGCTGACCACCGAAGAGAATAAAACTGTATATTTACACAAAAACCTCTATATAAATGTTCATATTAACTCCAAATACTAGAGTCCAGGCACCAATCAATGGGAAAAATGGATAAGAAATGGCTGTATAGCCAAATAAAAGCAATTAGTTGACATATGCAAGGGTATAAATGAATCTTAAAGGCACAATGTTAGGTGAAAAAAAAGCCAGACTCAAAAGGTTAATTATTATATGATTCCATTTATATGGCATTTGGAAAAAGCAAAATGATAGAGACAGAAATCAGATTAGTGATTTCCAGGTGAGAGTGGGGAGAAGATTAGTTAGAAGTAAAGGAAGAGAGGATTTAATTAGAAGTGAAGCAAGGGGTGATGGAAATATTCCATATCTTGACTGTGATGGTGGTTACACAATTTTTCAATGCTTCATACAACTGTATACCTTCAAAGGGTAAATTTTATTTTATGTAAATTACATTTCAATAAGCCTGGTTTCAAATATAAAAAAAATGATCTTGGAGAGGGGCGGGTCCTCCTCCACATTCTGTTCTCCCTTCCCAAGATTGTCACCTGAACATGAGGCAACCTAGCCTCAGTCACAAGGTCAATGATGATACTCAAGCTAGTGCCTCTTAAAGGGTTTTCAAGCACCAGTCCCTCATAAGATAAGTACAAAATTGAGGGGGTTCAGTTAGTAACTTTTATAACAATTTATGTAAGTAATAGTACATCTGTTGTGTCTAATAATAAAATACTTTTAGCCTTATATTTTGTATGTCTTTAGAGGTTTTCCCATTCATTTTCCCAGTAATTCATTTCTATTACACTGGGGAACAATTTTTTTTCCATTTTCTGTTGCATGAGGTTTTAGAACTGTTTCTATATATTTCTGCATCGCTGATTCCAAATCTGAAATGCATTTTTTGGTGCATGCTCTAGTTTATATGCTATTTTAATTTCTTTTTGTTACAGTTAATGGCATGCATTGGTTTTTAAATTGGAGTTAAAGGGCAATGACTCTTGGATTGAACATAACCACAAGACAATAATGTCTTACAAACATCACTTTTACATAATTGTAGTTGTTTTTAAATGTAAAAAATTATTATCTGATAAAAACATCCTCTTATTTTGTTTTAAGATTGAGTCATGGCTTCTTTGAATAGGTGTAAAACGTAAGAATAGTCCTGACACCTTCTGTTATATATGTGGCTGTTACACACACTTCAACGTCAAAGGCGTAATATTTCATCATTTGTGACACATGCGTATATTGACTATTTTCAAGTTCCCCTTGGCGATCAAGACAAGAATTGGGCTCCTCATATTGTGTGTCATAATTGTGAGGAAATGCTTCATGACTGGACAAAAGGAAAACTCAAAGGAATGCTTTTTTGGTATTCCCATGGTTTGGTGTGAACCTAAGGACCACAGCAGTGACTGTTATCTCTGTCTGATCCATACAAAGGGCATTGGCAAGGAAAAAACGGCATATGATCGCATATCCTAATATTCCTTCAGCAATATGACCTATCTCACACTCTGAGACACTCCTGGTTCCAGTTTTCAGTGGTTTTATTTCTTCTAAGGATGAAGAAAGTGAACATGGTGATCAAGTGTATTTTGATAAGATGCATGAGGAAATTATTGTAGAATTTGAAGGGTCTTCTTCTGATGCCAAGCAGTCATTAACCCCTTAGCAGTTTAGCCAACCCGAATTGAATGACTTAGTAAGAGATTTGGGCCTATCAAAGAAAGCAGCTGAGTTATTAGCCTCCAGGCTTCAAGAAAAGAATGTACTTTACCAGTCAGCTAAAGTATCCCATTTCAGGAAGCGTGAACAAATTTTTGTGGACTTTTTTTCCGAAAACAAACACTTTGTTTACTGTCATGATATCAGTAGTCTTCTCAGCCAGCTAGGTGTTACCACTTACAGTCCAACAGAATGGTGGCTATTTCTTTTTTTTTTTTCCTGAAGCTGGAAACGGGGAGAGACAGTCAGATAGACTCCCGCATGCGCCCGACCGGGATCCACCCGGCACGCCCACCAGGGGGCGATGCTCTGCCCCTCCGGGGCGTCGCTCTATCGCGACCAGAGCCACTCTAGTGCCTGGGGCAGAGGCCAAGGAGCCATCCCCAGCGCCCGCGCCATCTTTGCTCCAATGGAGCCCTACTGCAGGAGGGGAAGAGAGAGACAGAGAGGAAGGAGAGGGGGAGGGGTGGAGAAGCAGATGGGCGCTTCTCCTGTGTGCCCTGGCCGGAAATCAAACCCGGGACCTCTGCATGCCAGGTCGACAATCTACCACTGAGCCAACCGGCCAGGGCCAGTGGCTATTTCTTGACAGCTCTAAACAGAGTCTGAAATGTGTTCTCCTACACAATGGTAATGTTTATGCTGCAGTTCCAATTGGTTATTCAACTCACCTGCGAGATTATAATGACATAAAAATTGTTCTAGACTTTCTGAAGTATGGGGAGCATAACTGGATCATTTGTGTGGATTTTAAAATGGTAAATTTCCTGCTAGGACAACAGAGAGGTTTCATAAAGTTTTCTTGCTCGGGAGAAACACTGGACACAGAAGGAGTGGCTGAAACAAGAAGCTCTGGAAGTAGGGATGCAAAATATTGTGAGTGAACCTGTAGTGAATTGAGACAGAATCATTTTTCCCCCACTTCACATCACACTTGGCTTAATGAAGCAGTTTGTTCAGGCTTTGAATAGAGAAAGTGAATGCTTTCAACATATTCTTTCTGCTTTTCCTGCTTTGTCTTTCAAGAAGATAAAAGCAGGTGTATTCCATGGACCTCAAATTCTAACCCTCATACATGACAAAGAATTTGCCAGGATGATGAATAAGGAGGAGAAAGCAGCATGGCAGTCTTTAGTGGCATTTACAAAGAACTTCCTTGGCAATAAAAAAGCAGAAAACTATGAACTTCTGGTTCAAGGATGCTGTTGGCTTTTCACGACATTGGATGTAACATGAGCATTAAGATTCACTTCCTGAACAGTCACCTTGATAAGTTTCCCGAAAATTTTGCTTCTGTTAGTGATGAACAGACTACTACTGGAGCATCAAACGAGATTGTCCTCAACAAGTACACAAATGCAAGAGCTACAAATGCAAATTTTTGCCTGAATAGAATTTAAATAAGTTTTGTGCAAATTTTATGATTAAAATAAGTGTTTTAATATGTTCTATTTCAAAATTATAGACAAATTCTGATGCAATCATATTTTTAGTGTATTAGTGTATTTACTGCATTTTATAAATTATTATATTTTCACAAAGATGATGCCCAAGAAGACATTCTACTTCATTATGTTAAACTAAATGTTGAAAATTTTACAGTAAGATGAAAACCTAAAATCTTGAATTGCAAAAAAATGTAGCTTCCAGAGAAAAACTAATGTCAGATTTGAGATCAGCACACTCAAATTAGGTAAGAACAAGTATTTTTGTGGATGCAACAAAAATTTTGTTCCCCAGTGTTATTATTATTTTTTAATGTTTGGTCACTAGGGAAATGCAAGTTAAAGCCACAAAGAGATACCATGACTGGAATGTACTGAAAATGTTAAAAGTGGGTCCTTCACCACATACATTTGAGAAGGACTGCCTAGGGAGAGGTGGAGAACTGTGGAGGACTGTGCATCCCTGAATGACTGCAGGAACCGGGCCGCCGATCACCTGCAGAACTCCTATTGGAATATTATGTGAATGAGTAATATATTTTGTTCTTTGAGTCTTGGCATTATTGTGTGTCTCTGGTATAAGATCCAAAACTTACCCTGTGTGGGACTGCCACAATGGCATGCTATCTGCTGACTCTTTAGTCCAACACTTTAGGCCCACAAAGAGCTAGAAGCAAGCTCTTTCCAGACAGCACAGGCTCAAACATATGGGAAAGCAATCAAGGTGAGCGTTACTTTTCACACCATAGAGAGCCCGCACAAAAGAGGAGGAGTAAGAGTGAAGGTTCTCACTTCAGTCAGGTACAGGCAGGCTGACAGCAAAGATGAAGTGGGGAGCCATTCCAACAGCCTGCACATGGCCAGCAGGACTTGGCTTTCCCGGGCTGACTGTGGGAGGAGCAGGGCATGCATCAGCAAGTACAGCAGCAGCAGTCTGAACAACTACAGCTGCCCCAGAAAGGTGGCTCTTGGGTCTCCCTTTTATTGAGTCACCTCGGAATGGGTGCTTCTATGATTGAAGGTGCTCAGGCAACGTTAACTCACCCGTACAGTACTGTCAATTCCTGTTAACTTCTTTTTGCTCCAGTCTCCTTGTCTGTAAATTGGAGGATAATGATAGTAGCTATGTATATCATAGAGCAGTGGTTCTCAAACTTTTTGAAGTCGGGCGCATTTAAAATCCTACAAATAATTGTAGGTGCACTATATACAAATTTCTGAGAAATATGTTATAATAATTAAGTCAAATATTAAAGAAAAATATAAAGTCCAAGTGTGTTTTTATGGTAATGAAATGAAATAAATACAACAAAATTAAATTTATTCTGACATTAAAACACATTTTGTTACATTTTTTGTTATGCTTTTTAGAATTTGTAAAAAAAAAGGGCTTAAAAATAAAAAAAGACAAAAAATTTTTCTTTTTATATATATAGATACATTCTTAGTAAGATTTAGTAAATTCAACAGGTCCCGGCGTGAATGTGTTAAGTTTTTTCATTCTTGTGTTTATGAGAAATGTGAGCCTGATGTGTCCTAGCGATTTCTTCAATGTTTAGGCATATATTTGAAAGGCAAACTCTCATTTCCTCATCAATACATTGAAGAATTCCTCTCTTTTTACTCTTAATTGTTTTAAGTGCAGAAAACCCCCACCATACATATCATCTTAACTTTACACCAAGCAAAGGATAGAAGAAACTTGCCTCCAGTCTTTCCAGGGAACTTGGAGGGTAGTGTAAACAATCCAGCACCACAGCTTAACAGCCTTTTGCAACCTAATCAGGCAAGAGAGATGGGAAGATGGGCAGACTGTCAGCTGACAGCCAATTCCCCATACCTCTGTCCCCCAAAAATCTAAACTCCAAAAACCCAGTTGGTTTTTTGGTCCCCAACAGGCACATATTTCTCTGGAATACCATAGGGCACACCTGGAAATCTTCTAGGGTGCACCAGTGTGTCCTGGCGCACACTTTGAGAACCACTGTCATAGGGTTTTTCAAGGTTTCAATGAGAATTCATGTAAACAGCTAAAATTGCCTCACTCATTAAAAGAGCCTGATAAATTTTATCTATTGACTGATTTAACTGTAAGCCAATTACCTTTGTAATGAGATGATTTTTCTTTAGTCACCAGATGGTCCCTGCTGTACTTGAAGGTTGTGGGCCTTAGATACAAACCTGACTAGTGTAACTTGATTCTGAAGCAGCAATTTGAGTTTAGGAGCCAACACCATACTTCAAATGTGAAATTGTGATTAGAGGACTTAGGAGGGATATTAAATTATACCTAGTTATGGTCAGGTTGAAGCCCAGACTCAAATCTCACTGCCTTTAAGAACTCTTCATATTAAGCATGAGTACATGAGTGCAGTGCCTTCCAGTTGATAAAGCAATTACATCCATCACCTGATATTAGCTTTACAATGTCCAGTGAAGTAGAAAGGATTATTGTATCTATAGCACAGATGAGGCAAGGGGCTCAGAGATTAAGTGGCTCACCCAAGGTCACAGGGTTAATGAGAGGAGAGGGTGGAGCCCAGAGCCGCATCTGGTTCCAAGCTCATTCCTTTTTCCCAGATACTTTTCTGGCTCCCCAGGCTTGCTTCACCTGACCCGGAGCACGCCTTCACTACATAGTCATTTGTACACCGTGATTTGTAACCAAGCAAAAGACTAATAATAATAAATATACAATTAGGTTAAACCATATAAAATTGCTGAATGGTGATTTCATATAATCCAACCTAATACCTAATACTTGTTTGGGTACTTACTAGGGGTTAGGCCCTAAGCCAAGCACTATACAATAACCCTATTATCTCCATTTTAGAGAGGAAGAATTTGAGGTCAGAGCTGCAAAAGTACTAAGAGATGGGAGCAGATTTATTTTATTTTATGAAGATGTTAAATCCAGGCATTTGAGCCCAGAACACAAGCACTTAGCCACTATAGTGCCCTATCATTTAATTCTCCAGCAGGAAGATACAAGCTCCTATAATGATAGAAACCATATCTGATTCAACTGTATAGTGCTGCATGCAACATGTGGTACTCATTCATTCATTCATTCATCCAACAAATTGAGGGGCTTACTAGGCTTCCGGTTGTGAGAAAATTCTCTATGAGCCTCAAGAATTTCTACACATCTTGTGAGCGAAGGCACTTGACTGCTCTTTCTCCCACAATACCTTCTCAAAGATATTTATATATTTAACAGCCTTAGAAGATAGATACAATGTCTCCCTCCAGAAAAAAAAAGGGCAGACAGACTGTCCAATATAAAAGAATCAGGTTCCCTAAAGTCAGAGTTCCTCTCCTGTAACTCATTGTGTAGGTGTCATCTGGCCCTCTTCATATCACCCTAGAGAACTCAGGGCTTGGGGAATCATGACAATGAGGCTAATACTCTGGTTACTGCCATTGCTATGAGTAATTAACCATCCTTTGTCTCTCACTCAAGAGTCTCATATCTTCTAACACCACAAAACTAGCAGGGTAACTTGTTAGCTTGCAAGTAGGATACAAGCTCAGATTCCGAGTTCTCGATGGCACTGGTTGAATGAATCAATGCATGTAATGAGCACTCCTTGTTTACAGGACAGTGTCTTAAACATCCTAATAGTATTTTTTTAGGGAGCCCTTGTTACCACTGCCAGAAAAATAATGTAAGGAAACAGCCAGGGGTGGGGGGGGGCTGTTCTCCTTGGGTTGACCACTGATCTGCAAAATAGCCACATCAACACCAGACTTAATTAAAAACCAACTGCATGTCTGGCTCCAATTTTCTGAATTTCAGCGTCTACCTAGGAGCACTGTGTAAGTCCTTGTTGAGCAAAGGATCCATTCAGCTATTCAATGAATATTTATGAGTACCTACTGTGTGCCTGGCTCTGTTCTCGGATTTGGCCCCGCCCTCATGGATTTATCAGTTGGTGGGAGAGACAGTCAACACACAAAATATCAGGTAGCAATAAAAAGCTCTGCAAAGATTTAAAAAGGAAAATGCACTAAAGAGTTAATAGAAACCACTTCAGAAGTGGTGGTCAGAGGAGACCTCTTGGAAGGGGGGACCACTAAGCTGACAACAGAGTGATAAGAATCATCCTTGCTCCGGTCAAAAGGATGAGCCTTCCAAGCAGAGGGAAGACACTGGTGTATTCAAAGGACAGTGAAGAGGCCAGCATGGATGGAGCCATGCAAAACTAGGAGGTAGTAGAAGTGAGGACAGAAAGAATGACAGGAGCCAGATCATGGCTTCATGTAGCTCCAAGGATGTTTCCTGTCAAAATGACGGTGGTCACAATTGAGCACTTTCAATCAGACTCCATCAGTCACAATCACAGGGATCTCCATACTGTAGAAGGTGTTCAGTCTGCACCATGAAGTACTCTTACCTCAGCAATCACTTGCTCATGGAAATAAATAAATAGATAAATAAATAAATAAAACAAAATGTAAGTAGCCTGAATCTCCAGAGAATGTGTATTTAACAAATGAAACATATGGGATTTATTTTTTTAAGAGTAGAGCTTCTGGGCCCTGGCCAGTTGGCTGAGCAGTACAGTGTCGGCCTGGCGCATGGATGTCCCAGGTTTGATTCCCAGCCAGGGCACACAGGAGAAACGCCTATCTGCTTCTCCACCCTTCCCCCTCTCCTTTCTCTCTGTCTCTCTCTTCCCCTCCCACAGCCAAAACTCCAATAGAGCAAAGTTGGCTGGGGCGCTGAGGATGGCTCCATGGCCTCCACCTCAGGCACTGAAATGGCTCTGGTTGCAACAGAGCAACGCCTCAGATGGGCAGCATCTCCCCCTGGTGGGCATGCCAGGTGGATCCTGGTCAGGCGCATGTGGAAGTCTGTCTGACTGCCTCCCCGCTTTTAACTTTGGAAAAATACAAAAGAGAGAGAGAGAGAGAGAGAGAGAGAGAGAGAGAGAAGAGCTTCTGACATCAGCTGAGGTCAGTCCACATGGGCTCATATAGAAAACCCATTCCCAGAGATTGCCTGAAAAACAAAAGTAGGAGTCTCCTCCTGATTCCAGGTTACACAAGGCCACTGACATGGGAGGGGTCATGCCAGATATCAGAGGGAGCCAAGAAAGACCTTGCAGATGCATGTGGAGCCTGGAGTTTTTAAAGGCAGGAGTAGAAGACTGGGGGGTCCCTTGAATATATCGGAGCACCTTTCAGAACCACTTTTACTAATGTAGCTAAAGAAAGCATTTTTTTTTTAAAGAAAAGAAAAACTCAGTAGCCAAAGATGCAAATAATCCATTTATAACCACCACCACAACAACAAATCTCTAACTACTCAAGCTGAGCAGAACTAGGTAAAGCAGGGCAGGATACTGTCATGAAAACCTATTACCTTCTAAGAATGGTTATTAATGACCATATAAGGACAGAAGAAAGTTTGAACTAAATGTTGCAGAAATAGATCGCAAACTTTACATACACATTGATCAAAATAATGCAAACACTAGCTAGGTGGGAGGAGTTAGATGTCAGCAGTAGTTCAGAAGGGGTGAGAGGGTGAGGTTACAGATTTTATGAAGTTGCTTACTCAATTAAAAATTATAAATGAAAGGTCATTCCTGATTTCAAAACTGAAATACAAATTTTGAGGAAAACATGTTTTTTTAGAGCCAACAAGACTAAAATAACAGAGACGCCTCCATCTGGAAACCCATTACGCCGGCCAAGCTGCTGCTAGAGTTATTGGAAATAAAAGTGCACACCATTAGCCATTGAATGTCCTTAGGCATTTACGGCTTTCTCTCTGCTACAGGCAGCAGTTTTAATAAGTCGCCTTGTCCAGATTCCTAAGATATGCTTTCTACATAAAAAAGGGCTTGTGAAACCTAATTCCTCTGACAGAAGCGAGCTCGGGTCTCTAAAGCAGCGAAGACTTCAGATTTCCGCCGGGTTTCCTTGCACCTGCCCTTGCGAGGCATGAGGTTTTGTGTGCAGAAGCCTCCAGGGGTTGAAATTTAGCCCTGTCCATGTAGCAGGAAGGTCAGCCGAAGTCACTGGGTCCCAAGACACTGGACTTCAATCTCCGACCAAAAACAAAACATCAAAACACTTCTATTCACCCGGACGTGCTTAGCAGCGCGCTGGCATTTACAAATGTAAGGCAGCACCGTGCAGCTCAGATAGGGGGCTCTGCTTAGAAAGTCGATTGTTCTTCAGAGATCTGACAAGCTCTATCAGATCTGTGTCAGCCGGGCTCCAGCAAACACTCCAGAGAAAGGCAGCCTCCTCCAGGCTGAGCCCTGGCTGCCACCTGATACCTGAATGAAGAGCAGAGCCAGCAAAACCCAAACTCCTTTCAGGGCATCTGCTTCTGTGGGAAATGGTTTTGATTTTCTCAAAAACCATTAATGTGGAAGAAAATTAATTTTCAATTGGCCTTTAAAGGCTGATGTTACATGCCCACTAATCAAAATGACAGTCTTTTACTAGGGAGAAAGCCTTTGCTCCATTTACCTGTATATTTCTCAGTATTTTCCCATCTGGGAAGTCCCCTTACTTTATGTTATTATTATTATTCGTTATAATGATAATAATTACAATAGCAGCCAATAATAAGTGAGCATTTACTATGTAACAAGCACTGAACTACTTAAGCTTTATAACAAACATGGAGATATCATTACCCCACTTTGCAGAAAGGGTACCAAGGTTCAGAGACTTAAAGGGCTTTGCCCAACCAATAAGATTACCTGGCTAGTAATTGCCAGAGGTTGGACTTGAAACCAAGCTCGCAACTATTCTATGTTCTGCTTCAGTTTCCTCCACTTCACTGTGGGTACATGTATAGATGACAGTTAATGTGTGTGTGTGTGTGTGTGTGTGTGTGTGTGTTTGTATGGCACTATATCTATTGCACTATATCTATACCTCAGTCTCACAAATCTCAATTTAATTTGGCAAACAATGAAGTTAGCTGCACAACCCTTCTACCACTGGGAATCCATAGGGCAAGGAACCAACTACATAAGTAGTAACACTAGCCTGACACAGAATGCAAATGGTTAGCAGTGGCACCAACAAGGCAATTGGGATCCAGAAAAAGAAACAATTAATTCAACTGAGGCAGCAGGTAAGGATTCCAAGGGAGACAGCATCTGAGCTGAGGCTGCAGTGGTGGAGAGAACACTTTTACAGTGACAATGAACTTTTGAAACGGTAAGTGATACCTGACCTGTGGTGGTGCAGTGGCTAAAGCATCAACCTGGAATGCTGACGTCACCAGTTCAAAACCCTGGGCTTGCCTGGTCAAGGCACATTTAAGAGTAAGTTGATGCTTCCTGCTCCTCCCACCCTCTCCTCTCTCTGAAATCAGTAAATTTAAAAAGTATCTTTTTTTAATTAAAAAAAGAAATATTAGAAAAAGAAAGTGATGAGATTGCCATAGAGAATTTAGAAGCACAGAAAATAATAAAGAATAAAATAAAAATGATCTTTAACACCGTCATCCAAAAGTAACCACATTCCTATTGTATTTTCATCAAAATAACTTTGAGGTATATTTACAGGCAATACAATGCACATTTTTTTTAGTATTAACAAATGAATACACTAGTTTAACCATCTCCATCGAAATACAGAGCATTTCTTTCCCCCCTCTAAAATTCCTTCCTGCCCTCTTCCATTTGAATTTCTTCCTTCTCTGGTCCCAGACCATCACTGATTCACTTTCTGAGTCTGTAGATTAGTTCTACTCATTCTAGAATTCCATATAAATGTAATCATAGAATATGCATTCTTTTGTGTTTAGTTCACTCGGGATAATGTTTTTAAGATACAATCATATTGTTGTATATAACAGTGATTCAAACTCTTTTACTTGCTGAGTGGTATTCCATTGCATGTGTGTATCACATTTTACTTACACTTTCACCTGCTGATGGACATTTGGGTTGTTTCTGGCTTTGGCCCACAATGAATAAGGCTGTTATAAACATTCATGCACAAGTCTTTGAGTGGACATATATTTTCATTTCTCTTGTGAAAACACCTAAGAGTGGAGTTCCATATATTTAACTTTATAAGAAACTGCCAAACTGCCTGACCTGCAGTGGCACAGCGGATAAAGTGTCAACCTGGAATGCTGAAGTCACTGGTTTGAAACTCCGGGCTTGCCTAGTCAAGACACATAGGAGAAGCAACTACTATAAGCTGATGCTTTCCACTCCTCCCCCTTTTCTCTCTTTCCTCTCTCTAAAGTCAATAGATAAAAATCTTAAAATACAGAAAAGGGAGGGAGGGAGGGAGGGAGGGAGGGAGGGAGGGAGGGAGGAAGGAAGGAAGGAAGGAAGGAAGGAAGGAAGGAAGGAAGGAAGGAAGGAAACTGACAACTGTTTTCCAAAGTGGTTGTAGCACCTTCCACTCCTGCCAGTGGTGTATGAGAGTCATAGTTACTTTGAGTACTTGGTCAGACTTGGTGTTCTTATTCTTTTTAATATCAGCTATTCAGCTGGATGTGTAGTGACATCATATTATGGTTTTAATTTGTCTTTCCCTGATTCCTATTGATGTCAAACCTCTTTTTGTGTTCTTATTGGTCTTCCATATATAACTTCTTTTGTAAAGTGCTTGTTCAGGTCCTTTGCCCATTTTTATACTGATCTTTTTACAAACATATGTTCAATGTATAATCAGATTAGCATATCATATACAGATTATTAATTCCCAAACACCACCATGAGGAAGAGAACAAAAAAGAATAAAGTCAAAATAGTAGTGAAAGATATTTCTAAAACAAAATCAATGTTAGCTTTTAAATTTAGATCAGAGTTCATTACTGCTACTTATGTGTTTGCCAGTTTTTGATTGGGTTGCTTGCCTTCTAATTACTGAGTTACAAATGTTTTTTATGTATCTGGATTCAGTTCTTTTGTCTGATACACACATTCCAACTACTTTCTTCATCCTGTGGTTTTGCCTTTTCATTTTCTTAACAGCCCAAGCAGAAGGTTTTAACGTTTTATGATTCCCATTCATCTTTGTTGTTGTTTTATTATTCATGTTTTGTTTCTTATCTAGGATATATTTTTCTATCCCAAGATTGTAAATATTTTCTCCCAGATTTCATCTACAGATGTATAATTGTAGCTTTTCCCTTTAGCTCTATGATCTATTTTTTTTTTTTTGTATTTTTCTGAAGCTGGAAACGGGGAGAGACAGACAGACTCCCGCATGCATCCAACCGGGATCCACCCAGCACGCCCACCAGGGGGAACGCTCTGCCCACCAGGGGGCGATGCTCTGCCCCTCCAGGGCGTCACTCTGCCAGGACCAGAGCCACTCCAGCGCCTGGGGCAGAGGCCAAGGAGCCATCCCCAGCGCCCGGGCCATCTTTGCTCCAATGGAGCCTTGGCTGCAGGAGGGGAAGAGAGAGACAGAGAGGAAGGAGGGGGTGGGGGTGGAGAAGCAAATGAGCGCTTCTCCTATGTGCCCTGGCCGGGAATCGAACCCAGGTCCCCCACATGCCAGGCCGACGACGCTCTACTGCTGAGCCAACCGGCCAGGGCTCTATGATCTATATTGACAGAGGCCTCTTTTGGCATAATGTATTCTTTTTTTAAAGCAATCCCATGCTGATTTTCCACAGGTCATACTAGGGACCTGAGATCCTCACCCTACTGGAGCTGAGATTAGGGGCATAAGTTGAAATTAAATGGAGACTTGTACAATTTGCACAAATTGGAACTAAATGGAAACTTACACGATTTGCACAAAATAACTCCCATCCTCTGACCATACACCATTTGCTAACCCAAATAATAATCTCATCAACTGCTGTGAGTGTTGGCTGCTGACAGCGCATAGCTGCCTCCCTCAGAGAATCGCCCTCAGTGATGGGAGAAAGGGACAGTTCAGGTGGCTATGCCTTCACCTCAGGCAGCCTGCATCCAATAGCCAATCAATGAAGGTACAAGTGGAGGGGGGGCAGTCTTGAAGCACTATTCACACTGCAGAGCTTCCTATGGGATCAGACTGAGGCTGGACTTCAGCTGAAACCAATCTTTGTCTAACTTCTTCCCCTACTTTGTTCTATTTCCCTCACCACTGTACAGTTTTTATCTGAGAACATTTATTCAATGAATCACTTACTCAAGAATTGCTGATTCAGACTCATTTTTCAGGGAAGGCAACCTATGGCAATTAAGTAGGCTTTCAGAAAAATGATATCGCTACCCCAAAGGTCTACACCGAAAGCAGAAACTGATTATATCTCCTCCTTGGGCCTTAGTCTCCAGATTTATTAAGATCCTTTGCTTTGCTCATATCCTGTCACCTCCAGTATGGACTCTGTGTTAACTAGGACAAATGATGATTTGTCCCCCCTCCTCTGCAGAAAAAGTTCCCCAGAGTACACCGTTACATTGGTCCTTAACGGTCATCAGCAATGCTTCTACTGTGCCAGTTTTAATATAAATTATTGCAACCAAATGATTGCTGATGCCTGTATCATTCACTTCAGAGTAAGTGGTTCCCTGAGCTAAAGGTAAGCATCTGTTTTTGCTTATCCAGAATGTCATACACAAACTCTCTGAGACGCATCATTCCACAATGGACTTGATTTGGGCATCTGGAAAACACAGCCTTCAATTGTAAGCCCATGAAATGTTATACCATAATTACAGTTTCTAGGCACCTCTAATGACCCATTAAGACAGATTTGCTAGAGACTATGCAGCCAGCAGCAGGTGAGACTTCAGAGTCTAGCGCTTTCTCTCTCTCAGGGCAGACACCCACCAGAAATAATGTGCTATAGAGGAAAATCATGGGGGAAGATGAGAGTTTATTATGTAATACTCACCACCATAGAGAAGGCATATCCTGAGAGCTTTACATTTCCCAGACTAAAAACTAACTCACTTTGAGAACAGAGAATATCTTACTGAGTGAAATAAGTAAATCAGAAAAAGCTAAGAAGTGTATGATTTCACACACAGGTGGGATATAAAACTGAAACTCATGGACATAGATAAAAATGAAGTGGTGACCAAGGGGAGGGGGATGTATGGAGGGGGAGTAGGTAAAAAGGATTGGGGGGGAAGGGTGTAAAGAGGGACAAATATAAGGTGTCGGAAAATGATTTGACTTTGGGTGATGGGTATACAACATAATCAATAGTTGAAATGCTATAGACATGTTTACCTGAAACCTATGTACTCTTACTGATCAATGTCACCCTGCTAAAGTTAATTGTCCTCCCTCCCTCCCTCTCTCCTTTCTTTCTTTCTTTCTTTCTTTCTTTCTTTCTTTCTTTCTTTCTTTCTTTTCTTTCTTTCTTTTAATGAGAGGAGGGGAGACAGAGACAGACTTTTGCATGTGCCCCTACCAGGATCCACCTGGCAAGCCCACTAGGGGGCAATGTTCTGCCCATCTGTGGCTGTTGCTCTGTTGCAACCGGAGCCGTTTTTTAGTGCCTGAGGTGGAGGTCATGGAGCTATCCTCAGCACTCAGGGCCAATTCACTCCAATTGAGCCATGGCTGTAGGAGAGGAAGAAAGAGAGAGAGAGAGAGAGAGAAAGAGAGAGAGAGAAAGGATGGCAAGAAGGGTGGAGAAGCAGATAGGCACTTCTCCTGTGTGCCCTAACCGAGAATCAAACCAGGGACATCCACACTCTGGGCCGATGCTCTAGTACTGAGCCAACCAGCTAGGGACAAAGTTAAACTTCTAAATAAAATTTAAAAATTAAAAAAAGAAAAGAAAAGAAAGAGAATAGAGAACATCTTGTGCTCAGCTTTTGGGAATGCAAATTGATACATTCACTCTAGAAAACAATTTGAGGTCTGACCTGTGGTGGCACAGTGGATAAAGCGTCGACCTGGAAATGCTGAGGTCGCTGGTTCGAAACCCTGGGCTTGCCTGGTCAAGGCAAATATGGGAGTTGATGCTTCCAGCTCCTCCCCCCTCCTCTCTCCCTCTCTGTCTCTCTCTCCCTCTCTCTCTCTCCTCTCTAAAAATGAATAAATAAAATAAAATAAAATAGAAAATAATTTGACATTCTTCAACTCCTGGTCATATGTTCTAGAGAAACTTTTGTACCTGAATACCAGAAGATAGGTAAAAACAGTACTGTTCCAAGTGGAAACAACTCAAATATTCATTTTCAGGAGAATGGAGAAATACACTGGATACCAGCACATAATACAGTATTAAGCATGAGTGAATAAACTACATACATCAACATGACTGGATCTTAAACACTGAATGAAAAGAAGCAGGTCACAAACACTATATAAACTATGTAATAACCACTAACTTCAGGATGGTGATCAGGGCAGGGTAGAAAGTATTAAATACAAGGTATAAGATGTAAAAGGAATACATACATAGGTGGACATGCTGGTAATGGTGATCATAGTGGGTTGAACAATCTCCTCTCCCCACCAAAAAATATGTCCAAGTCCTAACCCCCTACTACCCATTAATATGACTTTATTTGGCAACAGAGTCTTTGCAGATGTAATTAAGGATCTCGGGCCCTGAATCCCATAACTGGTGTCCTTATAAAATAAAATATAAGAGCAAGATATATGAGGCACAGACACAGGGAAGCAGGCCATGTGAAAATGAAGGCAGAGAGTGGAGTGATGCTTCCCTATGCCAAGGCACATTAGGAACCCCAAGAAGCTGGAATAAATGAGGACGGATTCTCCCCTAGAGCCTTCAAAAGGAGTGTGGCCCTGTTGACATCTTGATTTTAGACTTCTAGTCTCCACAACTGTGAGAGAATACATCTCTGTTGTTTTAAGCGACTCAGTTTGTGATACTTGGTTATGACAGCCTAAACACACCTAACACAGTGATGCTCCACCTCTTAAGGTAGGAAGTTTCTCAGTGCTCATTTTGAAATTTCATGTCATAATCTACATATATCTTACATGTGTTCTAGTGCATGAAGCGAATACTACAAAACATGTTCAGAAAAAAGTTAGAAAAATATGTACAGGGTGGGGCAAAAGTAGGTTTACAGTTTTAAGTATGAAAAATAATACAATAATTAATAAATAGTACCACAAGAATAAGCACTGTGTTTCGTGTTATCCTGATGTGCCTGGGTGTATGCCTGTGTTAGTGCTGAGAGTCCCACATCCGGGAACCCTTCAGTCCTGGGCAAGGCAGGACAACTGTCCACCCTGCCGGGGGAAATCTCCTTTTCTTCCAGGATCTGAAGTATCTAAAAGGGTGAGAAAGAGAAGTCTGGGTCATCTGATTCAACCACCTACATCCTTCTAGGACCCAGCTGAAGCCATGTCCCCTCACCATTTTTCCCTCTGAGAAAAGACATTTGTCAGACCGTGAGGCCAAGGTAGGATGCTGGGGTACATGCTCATGCCACTGGAGGGGGTGCTGGCTTCATTCCTGCCCCTCAGCAATAAGCGGGCTCTGATGAATTGACAACCAAAGATCAGCTTCCGAAGCTGCATCCCAACTCTCCAGCCATCAATGCTCAGGAAGAAAAGCTGTGGTGACACCCTGAACCAAAGTCCCAAAGCAGCAGGTACCTGGCCCTTGGCTAACACTGGCTCTTCTGGTCCTCACGTCATCATCATGGACAAATGGCAGGTTCATACCACTCTGCAGTTTATAAAACTTACTGCACACAATGACTCGGTGGGTCCTCAGGTGAACAGCGTGCACTACACAGACAGAAACAAACAAAAGGTGTGGGTCAGAAAGCAGCAGAGCCAGACCTGACACTGGGTCTGACTCTGAGCTTCCCATTGCTTCCTTATACCAATTTCCTCTCTAATGGGCTCCAAGAATAGCAGGGGTGAAGTCAAGAAGGACTCATCATTTTTTCGCCTCCAACCCCTCTACTCCCCTCTAAAAATGTATCATTCTCCTGGAACACACATTCAGCAGATGGTTGATTCAAGAATAAATCCAGGGCTGCCGGGTTTTCTCCAGAACAAAAACCTACCAGTTCTCCGGCCACCGCCTCACACACAGGGTGGGAGATGCGGATCCAAGGGCAAGAGGCAGCACCAGGCAAGGGGCCCGCGCTGGAGTGAAGGTGGGGCACAGGAGACCACAAGGAGCCCTGCCCTGCACGGTCTGTTGGAGGGTTCCCTTCCACTCTCAGAGAGAGAGGGCTGGCTCAGGATACTTGCAGGCTGCCCCCAGAGGCCTGCCCCAGAGTCCCCAGGCTAGGCATGACAGATGTGCCTCTCGCTGAGAGCCAAGTCATTTGGCTTAAAAGAAAAAACACACAGCTCATCTTTTGCTTCCCTGGCTATGAACCCAAGGTAGAGAGGGAACGGGGCAGAGACTGACCTGATCCCATTTTGGAAGACAGCTTTGTGGAGGGGGACATGCACATGTGAACACATGTGTTTGTTTGTGTGTATTGTGTACAAATAAGGACTCTCTGAAGACAGGATTTTAAAACAGTGTTTTCATCTGTTTGCAGGGATCAGCTATTTACTGAGCCTCTGATAAAAGAACTAGGCCCTGTACCACCAGTTGTTGAGGAAGTAAAGACAGATGGAGAGGCTCTGGCCTAGAGGGGAAAGGAATCATGGCTCAATGTACACTGTCTTTATCTGAAGTGTACACTGAGCCAGGCATAGAGTCAGTGCTGGGGCAGATGGAAGGCCCCTGTAAAGGCTTCCATTTCATTTCCAATGGGAGAAAGGAGAAAGCAAGTGGTGGTGGTGGCACTCTCCCGAAAATAGTCTCCTCATTTCCAGTAGAAGAAATCAAGTACAAAGTAAAGAGCGAAGTAGATCAAGTCCTCCGCCTCTTGATTTCTACTATCATATAGTCAGATAGTTGTCATTGTCGCCCCCTCCCACCACCACCGGCCTCCTCTATTGGCAGTAACTGGGGCAGACCACGGGGAAGGGACCTCAGACTCCTTCCAGATCAGACCAGGAGGGTTTGGCTTTATATAGATGCCTTTTATAGGGTTCATTTGTGTATGCAGTCCACATGGTCTCAATAACATAATACTGAGAGCCAAGTCATTTGGCTTAAAAGAAAAAGCACACAGCTCATCTTTCGCTTCCCTGGTTATGAACCCAAGGTAGAGAGGGAATGGGGCAGAGACTGACCTGATCCCATTTTGGAAGATAGCTTTGTGGAGGGGGACATGCACATGTGAACACATGTGTTTGTTTCTGTGTGTATGTGTGTGCAAATAAGGACTGGATCACCATGAGGCCATGTCTCAAGGATCATCTCAAGGCAGTGTCCTTGAAGTGGCCTCTAAGTACAGGAAGGGTGGGTACAGTCTACATTCCAAGGACAGAGAGGAGCGTACAAAGCTCCTCTGGGTCCAGCTCAAGGTCAACTGGCAGTCATGTCCTCTTGGTGACCTCCAAAAATCACAGCTAGGGTAGCTTATGAACAACAGACATTTATTTTTCTCAGATCTGGAGGCTGGCCAAGATCAGGGTGCCAGCCAGCACGGCCAGGTTCTGATGAGGGCCCTCTTCCAGGGCTGCAGACTTCTCACCCGTGCCCTCACACAGTGGGAGAGTCAGGGGAAGCTCTCCAGAGTCTCTTTTGTAAGAGCATTAATCCCATTTATCCGTTCATGAGGGCTCCACCCTCAGGACCTAATCACATCTCAAAGGCCACTCACTGTTAAAGACTCATACCCTTTACCCAGTTTCTAGAAATCTAGGGAAATTCCAAGATTACAATTTAAAACAATCTAATTTGGACAGAGTTTTCCCAAAAATGTCTTCTACAGGTACAAAAAGCTACAACCTGCCTAAGACATGATGTCAGAGCCCAAGGCACTAAAATTCTGTGAAGGGGGCTCTTCTCCATCTGATTAGTCACTTCTGTAGCTGCTCCATGGTTCTTTTCATTTCTCAGTACCTACTGTGTGTCAGGCTTAAGCTGAGTTCTAAGGTCACTGAAGGAAAGACCAGGCCCAGCTCAAAATCATGTACTCAACTGAAGGAATGTGAGTTGCCCTGGAATGGGTTCCTAAAATACTTACAGAACTTCACCGCAATATTCAACTCACCCTTGACTATATAAACAAAAAAAGAAAGAAAATAACCCTCCATTGTTGGGGACATGTCCGGAGCTCTCCCAGCTGAAGCCTAGCCCAGGCCCTCTACAGGGATAACTCCCTAGCAACTAGATCAGCCACAGAAAACGGCCTGCTGCTTCCCCAGCCTCTATTCCCAGGTCTAAAGCAGACCTCCTGGGTCTCTGTGGGGGACAGAGGGGCTTCTCCAGCCCTGCCTCCTTGAGAGATGGGAGGGCTGAGCCACTGGACATGTCTAGCACAGCAGGCTGGGGGTCAATGACTTGTGCCTATGCAGCCACAAACAAAGGGAATCTTAATGATTCATCAGGGAAGAGGGTAAATATTTAGAAAAAGAAGCTCCTTTCTTAGAGTTCCCAGCCTTTGTCTTCTTGTTCAAACCAAAAGCATTTGGTCTGATGGGGGTTTGTTACAATGGGAAGAACAGGGAGCAGATCAGCCAGAACAAGCAGCAGCCTAAATGATGGAGATGACGCAGCGGTGTGGGAAAGCGGAATCAACCAGCAGAGTGAATGAGCCTCCCCCCCCCCCCCGCATTCTCCAGGACACCCCAGGGAATCCTGGGCACAAGGCACCATAGCTTTGCCTTCAGCTCTCTTATAGGGCTAGGAATTATGCCCAGGGCAATTTTCATGCATCTTTCTCCAAAAGCAAGTATTTCCAAGGCTCCTGAGGACAGAGAGGCTCTGCACTCTTTCCTCAATCCTTTCCAATCCCCTCTTTCCAGACACACAGCTGCTGTCTTCTCTTCAGATAAGCCGCCCCATGAGTCTGTTTTCCAAACAAGACTCCAGGGCCCTCCCCTGGCAGCTGGCCAGCAACTCTGGGTGGTTAAATTCTTCCCATTCCTGACTCTTCACCTCAAGATGTTCACGACCTCGACCTCGTTCTTGGAGGGAAAACCTTTTAAGCCCCCTCATTGTTAAAAGGCCATTAGAGTCTCTTCAGGGATATAGACATTTTCCAGAAATAATTAAGTTCCACCTGTCTAAGGTAATCAGGAAGACAAGGTCCTCCCTGTGCCTGTCCTGGCCTCTGTCTTGGTGGATACCAACTTTAATGGCAACTGGTACCAGGAGCCATTCCAACTCATAAGACACACACAGAATCCATATCTTGAAGCCTGCCGAAATCAGCCAAAACTTGTTCTATCTCGGAACAGGCTTCATTTTTATAGCCTAAACCTGACTAAATGGCAAGCAATAGGATACAGGTGAGGCATTTTCTAACCCTCAGATCTCCCAGAAGAACTACTGGCTACAGAGAACCAGGTCTAAGCCTCAGGAGGCTTATGGCAAAGAGAGGTAAGCACTGGGTAGAAACATACTCTGCATCTTGGGCTGTCTTGTCCTTTACCATATGAACTGGTTTTCTGTTTCTGGTAGCCCTCCACAGACACTGTGGTTTCTGAGTCAATAAAGGTGCAGGAGAGCCACACTCTGCTATAGGACAGCTTCAAATGCAAGGAAACCAACAGGAGAGCATGTGTGGACCACTCCCACCCCATGATAGTCATTCCAGTGCAGAGCTAGGAGCACACTGAAGGCTGCTCATAACAATCCTATCTCGCATTCTTGGCACTCTGGAATAACCCATTAGCCCTCTAGTCCAGAGTGAGTGCCCATACTGCCATAGGAGACAGACATTTATCCCATGTGGGGTCACCTAGTATCCATCTGCCCATCAGAACAACACTTCAATTTATTTTAGGCTTACAACCACTAGCCAGTTCCATATAGGTTGAGTGAAATGATAAATCCAAGTGGTCAGTAGCCCATCACTGAAGATACAGGGCCATCCACACATAGCAAAATACCAGTTTATTTAATACTCTCTCTCTGTAGAATGAGTCCTTAACAAGGCATAGGTAAAGCGTGTACCACTCAGACTATTCCTGAGTGTCCTATCTCATGTCACTCAAGACCCCAGACCACCATTGCAAGGAATGGGTATTGGCTGTGACAGATGTGCTAATCTGTCCCCAGCATCAGGAGCATAAAATGGGGAGCTCAGTGGTAGGTGAAGTGAGGGAATTGGGAGGAAGGCTTTAGAGGGACAAATTGCATCAATTAGGCAGCCACTGGACAGGGTGAACTGAAGTCACCAACATATGCTGGCATTCATGTAAGCCAGATTACACAGGCACCCAGTGGGGCCTGACATGAAAAAAGTCAAAATCCAGATGTCTTCTCTCGTTGTCTTAGGTGCCTTTTAAAACAAATCACAGTGCCTTAGTTCAGCCAGCCTCCTAAAGGCTAACAGTCCTACCCATCAAAAAGAGCTTCCTGGTCACCTACCTATTCTATACTGCTCACAATTTAGTTACCTGAACACTGACCCCATTCCTACCCTCAGGAACAAAGTTCATCAATCAATCCCACCTCAAGTGTACATGCATATAAGTACAAACTGCAGTGACAGAAAAGAACATGGGGAGGTGACCTGTTTTGGGCAGGGGTATAGCAAGGGAAGGTAGGTAAACATTCAGATCTTAGTTCTCTGACTTTTGCAGCCTCCTGAAGTGGCCCCACTTGTAAGTACTTGAGGCCTCACAGTCCCTTCTTTCCAAAAGGGGCTGGCCCTTCTTAGCCCCAGGAATTCTTGGCAGCAGAAGGCACTCCCAGGGCCCTCCCTTGGTTCCCCAGGTTGCCTCCACCACAAGTCAGAAAGTAGACTCATTAGGCTTTTATCTGTCTTTTCACTGCCCACCTCCTCTGTCCCCCAAACTTGCCCCCATGTGCATCACTAAATCAACATTGACACTCCTCTGGTCCAAGCGAGTGGTCCCTAGTGAGGGGGAGGCCTGGCCTGTGAGCCCTGGTGGACAAAGGAACCCAGAAGCACCTGGTGACAGGCTTGCTCACCTGCAGTGCTCTCCAGGGATCCGGGTGGGCAGTGGGCATCACAGTGGCCCCACCCAGCACAGCAGGAGCTGGAGGCCCAGCTCCCAACTTGTCAATCACGGCCAGGTCCGCAGCTGCACTCTCGGCTGTCCCAGAACATTGCTCCTCTGAGGGAGATAAATATCTGAGAAATCCAATCCAGCGCAGCTTCAGAGATAAACAGATGTGTGGGCCGCTGGCTGCTGTTAGGAAATAACGTCCCGCCCCACGCACCCAACAGGCCCTGCACCTGCTGGAGGCTCTGAGGCCCCGGAAAGCGCCTCCTGGGAGGCAGCCTGTGTGCCAGGCCAGGAGAAATGGTCTCTAGCACTGCGGATGGGGGTGGAGTTAAAGAAGAAAGAAGCTCCATTAGTAACAAACTCCTAACAGAGCCTGGGCTTTGGAACCAAGTGCCAAGATTACAATACTGGCTCTGCTGCTATTTGACAAGTGACAACTCTGAGCCTGGATGTGCTCAACTGTAAGATGGGGGTAAGCAACTGGTACCACCTCACTGGGTTGTTACCATTGACATTAAAGGAGGTCGCACAAAGTATTCCTCAGTAAATACTGGTGACCAACATCAGCCAGCCTATAATTGGGATAAGCAGCCATTGCAGCCATTGTTTTGGGGCACTAAAAGTGACCCAAGGTATTTGAGGTGGGGGAACATGCTGAGGCCAGACACAAAATCCTAACTCTAAGAGAGGAGCAGTTGGATTGTATCTGGGCTGGCAAAAGTGAAAGTGACACTATGGTGAGGGATAGCAGGCTCTGAGCAGATAGGGCTGGGGTGGGGGTGGGCATCAAAGGAAGGCTTCTCCTTCCCTGGCACCCAAGACTCCAAAGTCCCTCACCGTGTTTAGGATACTTCCTGCTCAGAGGCCCCACAACTCATTCACTTATTCCACAGACATCCAGGGAACATCTCTCAATGGCCGCATCCTGTGAGCGGTGAAATATGGCCCTATCCTCATGGCAGTGTTCAGGAATTCGGCAGGCTCAGAGACGACTGCAGACTATATACCTCCCAGCTGGCCTCTGCTGTTCCCTGTCCTTCAGTGAGGCAATTGATTCTTTTCTACTCTCAGCAACTAGAATTAACTGACTCTCGTTGAGGTATATAGTAAAGGGTTAATGGATCTATATCTAATGTACAGTTTGATTTCTGCCCAGAATCACCGTGCTGGAAGTTAGGTGAGGGTAGGGCACCCACACGTCACTGGACTCAGCAAAGGTGGATGGTAGGGAAATAGTTCACAAAGCCAAAGGAAGAAGGTGTGGGAGGAAGGGGGCGGGGGGACTCCCAGCTCAAAGGTGTTTCTGCTCGGGTTTAGCCGCTAAGAGGGCCAGCGTGCGGTAGAGCCGGCCTTGGACTGAAGGCAGTGGTCTCTCAACCACACGTTAGAGACCGCACCTATGCTGCACCTACGCCGTCTTTTACTGGCCCTTCTTCCGCCAGCGGAAGGTCTGGAGGTCAGGAAGTGCCTGAGCCTCTAGGGTCGCGGAAACACGTGTGGGCTCCCAGGACGCAAGGGTTCCAGGACGCAGGGGCTCCAGGCAAGCTAAGGAGTGCACCGCAGGCCCTGGATGCGTCTGCTGGTGAGGTTAGAAGGAAATGTCTGGCCCTATGGGCAGCGGCCGCCTCTGGATTTCAGAGGGACGCTGAAGGACAGTCTCCATGCCCCCAGGGGCCAGTAGGGTGCACGCCTGCTCTCTCCGGGGTGCGGAGCGCACAAAGGGCGCGGCGACGCTGCGTACTAGTTAAGAGCTTTCCCTCAGAACAGTGCGCTCTCACTTTGTTTCCCAAGGGCCGAAGCGCGCCCTTTCATGCTATTGTGCGCGGCGCGATTTAGTGCAGCCTTTGTGGGCCTGAAAGGACTGGCGGCTTCTCGGGGCAAGCATTCCCGTGGCACCAGCTTCGGCGGCATCGCCGTCCCCACCAGGCACCAGACGCAGAGTCACCAGAGCCACTGCACTCTCCAGCTCGTCATTCGTGTGCAGCAGCTGGGGTCGATGGCACAAACCGCTGAACTAGAGAATCCCTCAGCCCCCGCTCCCCAAGGCTCTCGCCTCCTCCGTCCCCCTTCCAGGCAAAGTAAAAAAATGCATGTGGACCCTTTACCTCCACTTGGAGGCAATTGAGCTGGGTTTAAAGGGCTATTGAGGCCTGGAGAGGCCGCCTCTCTGAATAGCTTTGTGTGATGTTTGTAGAGACATTTGCATCTGTTTGCGCTTGGGGAAAAGGCCCTGAAGGCTCAGTAGCCAGAAAGCTTGAGGATTGTTTTTGTGTTGCCTCCCCTTGTCCCTCCCCGCTCTGCTCTGCGCTGGCTCATTTCGTGCGCGGAGCAGAGGCATGCAAAACCCACCCGGTTCAAAGGTTCGGCACCCTCGCTCTCGGCCCACTTTTAAACAATTGCTGTTAACAATGAAATTTTAAGCAGAAAATCGTCTAACTAGATTAAATCCACATGACATAAAAACCAGAAGGGGAAAAGTCCGCATAGGCATAGGAGTGCGGAAGCCTAACAGGATAGAAAAGTGTGAAATGCATGCAAAGGTGGAGCGATCGGCAGGTGCCTCGGCCCCTCTGCGGCCCGACAAGAGCCGGACCGTCGCTCGCCTCCCTCCAGATCCGACGCCCCTGGAAAGGAAAGGACTCCCGGGGGGCGCAGGCGCATAAGGTTAGTCTCCCACCTTGGGCGACATAGGGAGGGGTGGTGTGTGCCCGAAATCACGTCCTTGGTTTCCTAACAACCCCGTTACCCTAAACCCCGCACAGGCCGGAGGATCCAGCCCGGCTGCACCCTTCCCTCCCAAGGGCGAGGGGCGTAGGGTAAGGCTGGGGAAGCCAGAACGCCCTCTCCACTCTGGAGACTGAGCAGGCAGATTCTTTAAATGGAATCGAATGAAAGTGAGGCTTTAGAAAGCCTCATTGCTATGGCAGCAGAGTGCCCTGAAAGCAACAAAGCCCAGATCCCCTCCCTCTCTTCCCGGCCCTGCCCTCCTTTCCCCTTCCCCGGCGCTGCCGGGAGCCACGCTCGCTGGGACGGGTTAATCACAGTAAAAACAAAGAGATGAAAGGCTCTCCAATTGGAGAGCTCTACGCAGCCCGAGGAAGAGAGGAGACCGCTAGGGCCGCACTTCCCTGGCGAGTCGGGAAGGAGCTCTTGCCCTCAACTGGGTGGGAGCCACATCCCACCATCCCCAGGCGACACCGCCCACACAATCTGGCGCCTCCCGAAGGGCAGGCAAAGGCTGGAGGAGAGGGATAAGCAGTCTCTCCTCTGTTCTCCCCCCGCCCCCCATCCCGAACAGCAACCACAACCCCGCAAAACAGATGCACAAAGCCCTAGGTTTTTCTACAGGCCCTAAGGAAGGGTTTGAGACTTGAAAAAAAAAAATTACTAGCTCTAAAATGCAAAACAAAACCCCAGCAAAATTGATGTTAATAAACATGCAATTAAATTCTAATATAACATTGTAATCAGACAAGTGTAAATCAATGCATGTAGCTCTATAAATATTAAATTCAATATAGGATCTATAGTCATTTTTGTATCTTTGATATGTTGTGGGACTCAGGAAGAATTTTTAAAGCCTTTAAAGGTTTCATTGTAAACTCCCTGGGCCTTCCCTCCTCCCCCAAGCCAGGGGCATGGAGTCCAAGGTTGATAGGTCCCTGATTATTCTGTGACTGCACTGGGGTCCCACCTTATACCTCACCTCACCTCATCCCCACCCCAACCTCTCAGGCTGACTGAAAGGACACCCTTTAGTGTAGCTGGAGACCTTTAGATAGGAAGCAGGACAAGGACTTGTCTAGTCACTCAACCTGTCTAAGACCAGGCAGGAATGGGTCTGCAGTCTCTGGCTGGTGGTCCTTCCTTCCTTCCACCCATTTCTGAGTTTCTGCTCTTGGACAGAATGCATTTGGGGAGGTGGGGCATTGAGAGACTATTCTGCAGTGGCCTCAGGGTCCAGGGCCCCAGGAAGAGGTGGACTTCCCAGAAACTGTCTATGAAGTATGGGGAGAAAGCCACTGGGCACTTGGAGGAGTTGGAGAGATTAGTGCTGACCTTGGAACACTGCTTCTGGGGACAACTTTCAGTAACTCACTAGAGGATACTGCACATTTTTTTTTCTTTTGTTGGTCAAACCAATGTGTTCCAAGTGTGAAACGTGTGTTAGGTTTGCTCACTTATATTTTGCCTAATTGTTGCATTGCCGTGGGGAAGTACCGTGTGTGTGTGTGTGTGTGTGTGTGTGTGTGTGTGTGTGTGTGTGTTGCTTGCCCTTAGGGCAGCAGATTGCAAATTGCCAACTGCCTTCCTGCTTGGGGGGGTGGGGGGTGGGGTGGCTGGTTTGTTTGCTATTGCTTTACTGGAGAGAGCAGAGAGAGAGAGTCCAGAGGGTGAGTCTGGAGAATGAGTCCGGGTTGTTGAACCAGAGACTGAGACCGAGTTGGGACTTGGGAACCCTGATTTCCGCCCAGCTGTTTGGCTGTGGAGTGCGGAGACTGCTGGGGTCCTGAGATGGGAGAAAGGGAAGCGGTCTTCCCTGCCCGTTTGCTCATCTGCTGTTGGGAGACTTTAATAAACAAATGGCCCACATCTTCTAGCTCCACAGTTCCTTTACTGTCTGCCCAAATCCAGTGTGAACCGGCATGGCCATGACGGCAGTAGCCACTTTCTTTACATCTTTTTCTTTTCTTTTTTAGCCTGTTGATCCTGGAGCACCCCAGTGCCCAGGAACACCTAATCCCCTCAGTATGTTATCGAATCCCCCGAGGTAAAAAGAGCACACCACCCATCTACCACATCACCCAACTTGATTTACTTTCTTAAAGCTCCAGACTTAGGGTTCAGAGCCCTCAGATATTTTCATGTTCAAGAATATCAATAAGAAAAACTCTTGCCCTTCTGGGCCTCAGTATCCCCATAATAATAGTAACAAATTCCTGAAAAACTCTGTGGGTAGTGAATGGGGGCAGAAGTGGCTTGGGTGAGGCCAGTCAAATGTCCCTAGAAATAGATCTGAGGATACCTGGGGGTGGACAGTGGCCTTATCTTCATTTCACAGTTGGGACATTGTGTAAAGTTATTTAGACAGCTCTGCCATCCCCAGCCCTCACACTAAAGCATTTGTCCTCTCTGTCCTGGCAGGGCCAGCTTTACTGAGGCTCCAGATTGTTCTAGGCCAGTGGTCAGCAAACTGTGGCTCGCGAGCCACATTCGACCTAATAGCATGTGACATTTTTAGCAAAGGCCAGCTTAGGAGTACCCTAATTAAGTTAATAACAATGTACCTACCTATATAGTTTAAGTTTAAAAAATTTGGCTCTCAAAAGAAATTTCAGTCATTGTACTGTTGATATTTGGCTCTGTTGACTAATGAGTTTGCCAACCACTGTTCTAGGCGATCACTGGGGCAAGGTCCCCAATGATACAAGTGCCAGGGAGGAAAGTATTTCTCTTGGTGAGCTTTGCTCCCAGCCTGACCCCCTCCCTTCACTAAGGGAGAGATTTCTCCTCTTTTCCTATTTGTCTCTCTGGGGACTGCCATCTGTCCCTGATTGCCACATCCATCATTGCTGGGGGTGAGGGGCGGGGGATTGATGAGCCCCACTAGGAAATGGAACAGCATGGTACCCGCCCTGACCCACTCTCTCAAAAGCCTCCATCAGGGAGGCTGCTCAATGCAGCCATCGGATCCACTTTCTTTGGTTTAAGCACTGGACCTTGCTGAGTCCTGGGACCCTCTCTGTTCTGCTGGAATACAGCCAGGAACCAGGTTATCAGAGCAACATCTCCTGCCTTTAAAAATCTACTTTCACACCTCCTATTTCCTCTTTTGGGGACACAGGCTTTCCTCACTCCCTCCCATGCTTCTTTATAGAAGAACATAATAAGAGAGTGGGGGTACAGTCTTCTGACGCTAGTGGAGCATCATGCTCAGGGCCCAAGGCTGGGGACCCTATCCCTTCCCAGCCTCCTGCCTCAGCCCTCAAGCCAAATATCAACAGTACAACGACTGAAATTTACAGCACTTGTCCTTTATTGACACTTATCGTGTTGCAGACACTGCTACTGCTGTAGGTGCTTTCACATGCTTACCTCATTGATACTTCATTATTACCCCAGTTTATAGAGGCAGAGCCTACAGAGAAGCACAGAAATGTTGAGTCACCTGCCCAAGTTTCACAGCCAGTAAAGGAGCGGGGGATTCTTTCTGACTCCAAAACCATGCTGTGAAACCCCACAGGCCCCTGGTCATTCCTGTGTCCACATCCGGCATCCTTTCCTCAGCCCAGCTGCCGCCCTCTGACCCACTCAAGATGGGAAAGGGAAGTTCTGTAGGAGCCTGTGGCCTTGACCCAAGCACCCTGGAGAGGAGGTTTGAGCATACCTCTGAATAGGAACAGAAAGCTTCATAGGGGAAAGGACAACCTCCATTTTCTTCTCAACCATGTCTTGCTCTCAAAATGTTCATGAAAAAGCAGCCTCCAAGATGCTTCCTACAGCTTGATGTGCCCCTTCTGTGTGAGACCAGTGCCCCAGGGCTGCACAGCTGGCAGGGATGCCATAATCCTGATAGGTATGCTTTGGCACTGCACCTAACTGGTCAGAGGCAAGCAGGTAGAAGAACATTCCACCCACTGGAGGGACTCCACTGTGCTCCCAAGATGAACCAGCCCTCTTGTGCTTTGATCTTGCCCCACTGGTGGGACCTGATGGAGTCTGGCCCCTCTGAATCAGAGCCATCCAGATGAGCAGATGGGAAGGAGCTGAGGCTAAGCTTGGGGACCAGCTTGGGGACACCCCCACACTACTCCAACACAGACCAGCAGGGTGTGCTCTGATCTCCAAGATCCCTGGAGAAAACAGGTGCAGCCCCCACGGGAATGCTGTCAGGGTCCACCATCTTTCCTGCTATCTACCTTGTCTAGTCTAAATTCCTCTCGCTGCCCAAGAGCAGAAATACATTTAGGACTCAAATGGACCAAGACAATGAACTTTCTACTACTGATTGTCAATCTAGTCCAAGTTCCATATTGGAAAGATGGGGAAATGGGGGCCCTGAGAGGCAATGATTTGCCCCAAACCAGAGCCGATGGTTAATAACAAGAAACTGGAATACGGACTGTCCATACCAGGAAGATGTAGTTTCCTTAGTAAATGGACATTCCATGCAGGCCTACCTGTGCTCCACGTTTCAGGAAAATACCTGTAAGTGATTTGTCTCAGGGCTGATTGGTGTTACCTTCTAGGGTGAAGGCTTAACCCCTCTTAACCTTTGATCTCTGGCCATCAGTCTCCTCTTGGCCCTAACTCCTTCTTGTGGGCTAAGTGAGTACAAATCCTGCATCAGTCTACACACAGGCCACCTGGGGGGACAGAGAGGCCAAGAAGCCCAGCAGGCATAGAGGCCTTTTAAGCAGATCAGCCTTGCCCCAGTGAAGCCCGGAGGGAGCTCAGTGGCTGCTCCGTAGGGTAATTGCAGCAGGAGGGAAAAGCTGGGCCAGGGCCAGGCCCAGGCTCCCATGAAGGCTCCTCATGCCCCAGACCACAGCCCATAGCTGGGATGTGAAAAATGCTTTCAGGGCTGAAGGAAAAGCAGATGGGTTTGAAAATCCCATGGCCCTGTCTAGAGCAGGCTCCTCCAGAGAGCTTGATGCCTAGAAAGACCTCCACAGGACTTTTAGCCTACTTGAAAGAACAAAGAGCTTTCAAGTGCTCTCTGGAGCACCTATTTCAAGGAAAACCCTTGTTATGCTAATGAAATATCCTTCTTCTTTATTCATAAGAGCACATCTCCAAAAGACCTCCTCATAGCTACTGTGTGTCTGCATGCCTTTGTGTTGAAGAGCCAAACATAGCTCTGGAAAACAGTTTGGGCTTCACAATACATCTCACTGGAATTCCTTTGAATTAGAAGTCACATGAAAGGACATGTCACCAACATTTTACCTATTTAAAAGTCACTTCAAAGAAACCTGCCCCTTCTGGGAGTACCACAAAGAAGCAGACAGCTAGTCAGGGAGAAAAAGTCCAGGCGGAACAGGGGATGCCACTGAGCTATACCCAGAAAGAACCACAGTGGACCACAGTGTGTGCCCCAAAGTCAGGCCCCTGGCTCCAGTGCTGGCTCTGCACTCACAAAGCAGAATCTCTAATACTGCGCTGAGATACGAGGCCGGGTGCTCTGAAAAGCATTTGGCACAGGGCCTGCACGTAGCATAGGAGCCTTCAAGGTGTAAAAAAAAATGGCTGGAGATTAGAATGCTGCTGTGAAACAAGTCTTATGTGCGGACTTTGGAATGCCAAGTCCTGTGAGGATAGAACACTACCCCAGCAAGCACTAATAAGATTGTTTACTGGGAGCTTCTGAACCTTATAGCCATTTCCCACATACCTGCAAGGTTTTAGTTAATCATCCTTCTCTGTTCCTGAGTCTATCTATACTCTGCTAATTTGCTTGATGATTAAAGAAACAAATAAATACGATGAGGCTGCAGAGATCTGGGCTCTCAGTCATAGAGGCGGGGAGTCTCCTATACCCATCATTTCTTTATGTTGTGTGTTTTTTCTAAGTCCTGCATGCAGCCCCTTCCTCTCAAGCACACCCATTGCCGAGCTGGTCTCTGCACAAGGAGTCTCTGCTCTGGTGGGCCTTGCCGTGGTCCAAGGCTCAGCACTCAGCACACAGCCAGGTGGACAAACCCAAGATGGGAAGGTTTGGGTGAAGACTTTGGAAGGGTAGTCCCTGGTGTTTACTGGAAGTGTAACTGGCTCATGAGGACCAGTTTGGATAAGTGATTGGGCATGTTCCACAATTTCCTCTTAGGAAAAGTTAAACAAGTTTTCATCTGAATAGAAGGCTCAACAGGGGGTAATTTCCCAGAAATCTTAAGAGTGTAGTGTAAGCTCTGGTGGGATAACTCACTTGGTTAGAGCACCGTCCTGATATGCAAAGGTTGCCAGTCAGACCCCCAGTTAGGGCACAGAAACAGATTGATGTTTTTCTCTTTCTCTCCCTCTCTCCCTTCTTCTCTCTCTAAAGTAAATTAATTAATTTTTTTTAAAAAAGAGTGCAGAATAGACCCCTCACTTCCTTCTGAACCAGGCAGGGCTCCATCAGTTATGGCCAGTGACTTGGTTCTATGAACTGAGTTGTGTCCCCTTCCCCCTACCCCCTCCAGTTCATATGTTAAAGTGCTAGCCCCCAATGTGACTACACTTAGAAACAGGGCTTTTAGGAGGTAATTAAGGTTAAATGAGACCATAAAGGTGAAATCTGGAATCCAACAGGATCGTGGCCTTACAAGAGAGGTATCTCTCTCTCTCTTACCCCCCCCCATGTGATGACATAGTAAGAAGGCAGCCCTCTGTAAGCCAAAAAGAGAACCTTACCAAAACCCAACCTTGCCAGTACCTTGACCTCAGATCTCCAACCTCCAGAATTCAGAGAAAATAAATTTCTGTTGTGGAAGTCCCCCAGTCTATGGTAGTTTATGATGACAGCCTAAGTTGACTAATACAGGTGGCCTCTCCATGCCTTAGTCTCTTCATCTGTGGGAACAATAATAATACCTTCATTGTAGAGTTATTAGACACATTAAGGGAGCTTAGCCCAGTGCCAGGCACCATAGTAAAGGCTCAATAAATGATAAATGTCACTACCATCATGCTTGTCCTTCCATGATGGTACCCACTACAATCCCGGTGGGAAGTGATATGCAGACCACAAATGATGCAGTAGTCTAGAGAAGCAAGATCTCTCAGGCATCTTCTGGGGTCAAAAATGGTTTTCTGGAAGAGGAAAACATTAAAAAACATTTTTCTAAAGGCTTTCTTGTCCTCCCCCTTAGAGGTAGGGAAGGATAAGATTGGAATAAGGGATAACTAGCAGCAGGAGGAAACAGCTGTAAGATGGGCTCACCTGTGCCCCCGACCACACCTCCCCCCTTACCTCAGCTCATTCTGGGGCCATGCAGGGGCAGGATGCTCACACAGAGCAAGGGGGCTGTTGCCTTGGGGAAGAGAAAGCCCTCAAGAGCAGGCTACTGATCTCAAAGGGAAATAATGGGATTTTCTGGGATTCACATTGATCCCCAAAGGAAAAAAGCTTCTATTTACCTTTTTTAAGCCGCCAAACAAGGAACTAAAGCCTCTTTCAGCCCTGAGTCAAGGCTGTCCTTTCTGAAGTCCTCATTATTCCTGGGACACTGGGAGAACAGGCCCCAGTGCCGGGCCTTCCACGCAGGGAGCTTTCCGCTGGTCAGAGGCCTGCCTGGTTTCCTAGCCACCCACACCCCACTGGACTGCAAGTGCTGGCACCTTGACCCATAGTTCTTGACTGTGTCCTGGCAAAGACCTGGCTCCTTTTCTTGATCTGCCCAGTGATGTATTTCCACATCCAGGAGCAAACACATGAAGCAACAGCTCTCCAAGCCACCAAATGCTACACACATCCCTCACCCCAGCTGACCAACAATGATGACAATGATAATAACAGTCACAATAATAATAGACTAGCTAGTTTTTGAGCAGTGTGATGCTCTAGGGACTGTCTTCCTCTTCCCAGGGCCTTACCTCTGAAAATCTCAATGGCAGGTGGGACAACCAGCTCTCACCTCAAAACTGCGGTTCATAGCTCCAGGCCTGCCTAAGTGATTCCACTCTAGATGTGGTCATCACCTGCCATGGCTCCACCTCTGAAACCTCCACACACTTACACACACTCATGCCCACATACTCGCTTAATCTCACACCCCTGACTCAGTCTCTAGTCTTTTCTCTGTCCAGATCTTACACCCTTACTCCCTCAGACCATCCTCCATCCCAACTGCTCTCCTGGCCAACTTCCTCAAATTCAACAAAGTGAACCCATCGTCTGTGTCTCCACTCTGGGCTGGTCCTCCTCCATCCATCAGTCACCCAGCCCAGGAACCTGAGAGCTACCTCCTCTCCTCTCACCTTTTCTCTGCCCTCTTCTTCTCATGCAGATTTTACTTCCTGAACGTTTCACTTGAGAAACTATACTGCAGTTCAGTGTAGTTCAGGCTCCACACTACACTTAGAGATAAAGCCAACATTTTTTTTTCTCTTTCTTCCTTTTTTTTTTTCCTTTATGTGCCCTGACCGGGAAATTGAACCAGCAACCTTCGCACTCCATGACGAGGCTCCAACCAACCAAGCTATCCAGCCAGGGCTTAAGTTTTATTGATTTTTAGAAAGACAGAAAGAGGAAGGGAGAGAGGGGGTAGGATAAGGGAAGCATTTATCCATTCAGTGGTGCATTTTTTGATTGCTTCCCGTGTGTGCCCTGACCAGAAAGTGAACCTTCAACCTTATTGTTTCTGGACGATGCTCTTAATTAACTGAGCTAAGCAGTCTGGTCCCAACATTTCTTTTTGAAGTACATAAGGCACATGACTTAAGACCTGCCCATCTTTCCAGTATCAGCTCTTGATAGTGCTCCCCAACCAACATGGATGTGCTCGTGCATATTTCAATCTTGTGCCCTGCTCACACAGCCCCGTCTGTCTGCACTGTCCTTCCCACTCCTCTTTGAAAAGCCAGCTGCAGTTCATCTTTTAAGACACCTCAGGTGCCCCTTCTCCCCGAATTCCCACTACCATGATCACCTCCTGTCATGTGTCTGTGGCAGAGACAGTTGGTTGTCCTTATTCTCCCAACAGTAACATAATGGAATTTTTTAGCTCGGTAAATGGTCAAGAGATTTCCCAGCCCCCACTACAGCTAGCTGTGGTCATGTAACTAAATTCTGGCCAACAGAATATAAGCAAAAAAGTGGCCTGTAGCAGCCTCCAGGAACCTCCACCTCACCCCACCCCATTTTTTAGAGAGAATTTAAACAAGTTTTATTGTCTGAGGATGTCACTTGAAACTTCCCATCTCATAAGGTATCTCCCACAATTCTTTACCAAAATACTGGCCTCTTAAAGAGTCATAGTTACTGAAGGAAAAAGCATATCATATTCCAAATATTCATGTTCTTTTAAGTGTGAATTATCGTGCATACCGGACTATAAAATAACTTGTGGAAGGGTTTACTTCATTACATGTCCTGTAATTTTGGCCACAATACAGAAAAGGTTTATATTATTAAACCACTGGGATCAGAACAACTGATGCCTACAGAGAACTACCTAAATGTGCATTCAGCAGTTAGGGCCCTGGGTCCAGAAAACAAAAAGGACAAAAATTACCTTCTACCTTTAGCCTCTCCAAAATCATCCATTATGTCACTCAATGGAGAATAACATCCCAACAGCAAAACTGGAAACTCAACTGCCAGAATTCCCCTGGAGCAGACAGAAGTCGCAAGACCCAGATGCTGAGGCCTGGTGCGTGAGGAGGTGGGAACTGAGAGAGTGCCCACCCTTCTCTCCCGGCCCCGCCCCTCCCCCAGTTGTCTGTGTGGGACTTGTCCTCAGGACCCTCTGTTCACTTTCCCGCTGCAGCAGGGGTGGTACTACTGGGTCTTAGATGGCAGTGGGGGTTGGGGGAGGAGGTGGAACCCAGTCTGGGTAGTGTGCACCACCTCATCCTGTGGGCGCTGCTGGCGACATTGGCATGAGCTGGCGCTGGAGAAGTTGGTTGTGTGGCTGCTTTCTTGCTGCTGGTTCAAGGGAGGCAGTGAGAGCAGAGGTGGGCAGCACCCCCATCACTCTTCAGGGTGTTTCTCTCTTAGGAAATCAGAAATCTTTCTTAGGACAGAGCTGAAGTGTGCCTGTGCCTCTTCATTTTGTTCTCCATCCTGCCTCCCGGAACAGTGCCACCATCTTGGATAATGAGATGGAAGTCATAGATGGGAAATGGAAGGTTCCTCAGGGTTTCATGGAGCAGAGCTGCTCTGTTAGCCACAGACAGAAAATCTGGAGAGAAAAAATAAACTTTTACCTTATTTAAGCAATTCTCATGTTGGATTTTGTGTGTCACTCCAGATAGTGTCTCTCCATGGTGCCCTCTTATACTGCTGGGATATTTCTATCACTGTGTCCATCAATTTGTGATGGTCATTTTTAATGGGTCTAGCCCCTCATTCCCTACCTCCAATTAGACACTGAACTGCCTGAGGCCATGGGTTATGTCTAAGTCTGCACTGTATCACCATAGCCTGGCGCATGGTAGGCACTAATAATGAATGGATAAATAAATGGATGCTTGATGATTAGATAGGCAGATTTGGAATGGGAGACTTATCTGCGAAACTCTTAGGTGTAATAGCACAGAGAAACTTTTCCTAGACTTCATTCATGTGCCAGCTCAGATCTTTCCAGCTTTCATTGTTCTAAGGGCTGTTTCTAGTCCCTACAGCATGACCCGACCTTACCCCTTACTTCCTACAACCAGTACATTCAACCAGTGAGGCCGCAGGCCATAGGTGGGTGGCAGGGAGTACTGCCGCTACAGGGGGCACTGCACATGCCACCACTGCTGTCTTTAGATCTGCCTTTCTTGGTGACTATTGGAGGGCCGGGGGTCACAGCCCAGAAAGATAGGGGCATTGATGCTATAAGGGAGTGAACTTTGACCAATGAGAGACAGAAACTAACAGATTAATTCTCCCTTCCTCCTCTGGACTATTGGGAGACAAAGAGGCCTCATTCTGCCTCACTGAAGATGTCTTGCAAGACCAAGCAGTCAGCTGTGCTGGTAACCACAGTGACCAGCGCATAACCCTCTCTCCCCTTTCATCTCTTATTCCCCTGTCCCCTCTTATTCCTTTTCCCTTACTCCTGCTTTCTTGAGATTGAATTCCCAATAAAATGTTAGCATTTGACTTTAATGCTCTATTTTCTAAGGATACCAATTGTTACCATTTTGGGGGGATAGTGAGCTGTCTGCTGTGGTCAGAAAGCAAGGGAGTGATAGGATACAAGGCTGGTGAAGTTAGCTGGTACTGGGTGAAGCACCCAGGAGTGATGGGTTGCCAGGCCAGTTTGTGTTCCTTTTCAAGCTACTTGGGCACCATGAGGACCATGAGATGCTTGCATTGTCCCTGCCACAAGCTGGCCAAAAGCTTCCCCTGCTTCCTATCCTGTCACAAAGCCAAGGACTTCCATGATGCACAAACAGTGACAGAGAATATTGGCTATGCTACAAATGATCATTCCTTTTGCTCCAACATTTCACTTCTAAGAAAATATCCCATAGGTCCACCCACTCATGTGTGCAGAGTTGAATGTGTAAGTGATTTAAGCCAGGCCAATTAGACTCCATTCCAGGACTTTTGCTGGAATTAATGAGAGATCAACACCCTCTTTTTGCTGAAGTTGTTAAGCTCATAAGACATAAACTTGGAATAGGATGGTGGCTTTCTTGCCTTTATATGGGGAGAGCTTCTTTAAGAACAAAGCCGGAGAGGAGCAAAGCCAAGAAATGAGAAGGAGGGAGGAGAGAGAGAGAGAAAGTTAGCTGAAGCCACCATAGGAGCAGCAGGATCCCACTGTCCTTGAAGCTGCAGCCAGACTCATGGCTTTTCAACTCTGCAAACCAAGGCATTCCTCTTTTCAGTGATGCCAGTTTGCCTTAGGTTTCTCTGATTTCCAAGTGAAAATGAACTCATCAATACAACCAACAAGGGTGTTTACAGCATTGTTGTTGTTTTTTTAATTTTTTTAAAGACTTTATTCAATTTTCAGAGAGGAGAGAGAGGGAAAGAGGGAGAGGGAGGGAGGGGGAGAGAAAGAAAGAGAGAGAGAGAGAGAGAGAGAGAGAGAGAGAGAAAGAAAGAGAGAAGGAGGAGGAGCAGGAAGTATCCACTCCCATATGTGCCTTGACCAGGTAAGCCTGGGGTTTCGAACCGACGACCTCAGTGTTCCAAATCTATGCTTTATCCCACTGCGCCACCACAGGTCAGGCAGCAGCATTGTTGTTTTAATAGGGAAAACTAGGCACTATCTAAATGCCCATCATAGTACCTTATTCAAAGAAGTTGAGATATATGCACATAAGGAACTATGCAGCCGTCACAAAGGAGCAGCAGAGCTCCCTTTGTGCAGAAAGATGCCCATGCTATATTAATGAAAAAATCAAGGCGCATAATAATGTACATGACATTATCCAATAAGTGTGTGATGTTTAAAGGATGGGCAAACACACACATATTCGCACAACATATTTTCTTGCATTTATGTGAAATTTTCTGAAAGTCACATGCAAGAGTTTGTTGCTAAACATAGTTTTTATGCATTGGAGTGGGCTCAATAAAGGCACCATTCTGACCTCTCCACTCATATTATTTCATTATGCAACATTCCAATGAGACTGATAGTAATATGAACCCATTTTACAGTTGAGGAAACTAAGGCACTGAGTGCTTGAGCGTGACTAAGTTACATAGATAGACAGTACACCTTAATTGGCTCAGGGTGTCGGTCGCTTCTAGGCAATGGGCATACAAGTCAAGATCGGTGACTCACTTTTTTACACTGTTCCCTTCCATGCTGCTTGTTTTATCCTAAAAGTCCCACATGCACAAGGCAAAATGTGAACTAACTAGAGAAGAGCTTGGAGAAGACTTCTGGCAGACCCCTGTGTGTTGTGGTGGCTGGGGCAACCAGAACAAGCTGGCTCGGCAGAGAGAACAGCCCTGTGGCTCAGACTGGAACCTGCGGTAGCATAAGGGCTCTGAATCCTCTTGTACCTTAGGTCTGCCTATGCTGAGCCTGAGATAATGGACTTCCCACTGTCCCCCTTGTCCCAGCAGGCAGGGCCTACTGACTGTCACCCAGCCCCAAGAAGGTCAGCCTCCACTCCCCGGGTCCAAGGAATCAGAGCAAGGTCAGCCCAGGCTGGAAGTGAAGCAGCTACGTCCTTGCTATGAGTAACATTGCCTCAGATGTCCATCGGGGTGTCCATCACACTGGGCCTCCCCAGTAGAGGCATAACCCCCAATCCTTGTCCCCAGGGCTATGCCCTTTGTTGGGGGATAAGAGGCTTTGATGCTGCTGCAGTGACCTCACCACTCGAGGAAGAAGACCTGGCCCTTCAGGGAGCAGCCACTTTCTTCATGCCGCATTTGGCCACAGGCAGCCTGCTGGGCATTGTGAGTGGGCCTAGTCTTGGGATTATCACCGATCCCAGAAACCTCCTGTGTGCCAGGTGGGCGGTCATCTCTGTGACGGTATGGCAGGTGGGGTGGGGGCGGGTGGGGAGTGCCCAGCAAATCTCCATTAACCCATTCTGTGAGGATTAGCCTGAATGACCCCCTCTCCCCATGCTTCCATCACATTTCTTCAGTGACATTGTCTGCTGCTGCTTCCCCAATCCATCTGCAGCCCCCACTTGACAATGAGTCTTGAAGCTTGGAAGCCCCAATTCTCTACTCCCATGATATGTCTTCCTAGAAAGCCCAGGGTGGCCAGGTTGAGAGCCCATATTTGGCATCTGAGACCTGTGGGTTCAAATCCTATGTCCGTCACTTTCTACGTGCATTCATTCAACAAGCATTAACTGAGTGCCTACTCTGTGCCAGGTGTAGTGCTAAGCCCTGGAGATAAAGGGTGACAAAGTGATGAGAAAAAAACAAAAACAAAAAAAAAAACACAAGCCCAGCCCTCGCAGAGCCTAGAGTCTGGTGGAGAGAGATATTTTTAACACACTGTTGGTGTGGATCTTTTGGTGAATGTCTTACTAGTACAAGGGCCACAAAAAGAGGTACGAGTGCTGAGACTGCTGAGGGTGGGGGTGCTTGGGGAATTCTGACCTAGTTGAGGAGGTAGGCTACTTGGAATAAGGATGTGTGGGAGCTCATTTTAGAAGAGAGGAGCAAAAGATATTCTAGTCAGTAGAACCAGCATGTGGAAAGGCTCTGTGGTTAGGAAGAAAGTGCTACATATTAGGGATGGACAAGAAGGCCAATGTTTCTATAATGCAGAGAATATGAGGGAGAGTGATAAAAGATGAGAGTGGAAATTTCAGGAGGGACCAGAGCCATGGAGAACCATTGGGGGAGGAGGGAGGTAAGGTAGGGGCTCCCAAGATCAGTTTATGTTTTTAAGACCATTCTGGCTACAGACAATGTAAGAGTGCAGCTTGAACAAGTCACATACCTCTGAACCTCAGTTTTCTGCTATATTAAATAGTAATGGTCTATCATATTATTGCTTTTGGGGTCATTGAGAGGATTATATGAGCTCCCCTGTGAAGCATTTAGCACAGTCTAGGGCCTACAGTAACAGCCCAAACTATGACAGCTGCTGTCATTGGGAACTAAACCTGTCCTGGGGCTTAGGGATGGGGGAGTTGGCAAGGCTGAGAGTGGATCCTGTTCATAGGGTGTCTGAGTCCTCATTTGATTGAATGCAACTAAAGGCTCCCCGGAATCAGATGCTGCTGCAGCAGCTTCTCCAGGGAAGTAACTAGAAGCATTCACTAAAAAGCAAGTTCAGGAGATGAGGACCTGAGCCACAGTGCACAGGAAAGGCAGGGAGGAGGAGGAGAGGGGAAAGTCTGGGGAGGGCTGGCCTCCTGTGTAGGAGGGGCTCACACAGGCCTCAATTCAGGGACATGTAGGGCAGGGATGTCTGTATTTTGCACACAAGGAAACTGAGGCCAGAACCACTTAGCTGGTGAGAGGCCAAGGCAGGCTGTGAGCCCAGACTGTTTACTTCTAGAACCCACAACTGCTGAGTCAGACTCACACCAGCAAGGGGAGGCAGATGTCCAGGAAAGGATAAAGCCAAGAAGGAAAAAGGTGGGGGAACAGAAGGACCAGGCCCACCCAAGAGCTGCCAGTTCTGTACTTCCCAACCCTTGAATAACCAGCATCCCTGGGTGTGCAGGCAAGTGTATCCATTCAGTTCCTTCTCGCCCCAGCTGATCTCATTCTTCAAGAAGTCTGCTCCTGACACCCTGACAGAACAGAAGGGCTCCTGGAGGAGGTGTCAGTGACATTCAGCATTGAAGGATGGGCAAGAGTTAGCCAGGACATTTCAGGTGGAGGCATATCAGATCAAAGGGCTGGTGACTGGAACGGGAACTGCACAGCCGGGTTGGGGACAGGGAGAAGGTTGGACCAGCTAGGATGAAGGGAGGACCAGTGAGAGGGCACTGGGAGTTGCTCTTGGGGCCAGCTCCTGGGAGGGCTTTGGGCATCAAGCTAAGGAGTTGATTGTTCAGCCTATAGACAATATAGTGTGAGCAGATGACTCACAGGATAAAGGTGCCTCTTTATCATCAGGATGGACTTGGGGGGTGAGTAGCAGAAACCAGGTCAATGCCTGGGAGGCCCGTTGGGGCAGGTGTTTGCCTGGCGGCTGGTGGGCAGGATGAGGCAGGTGCAGAAGGCTTTGGCCCTGGCCTGCCCCTTCTCCGCTAGGCAGCTCTAAGGCCTGAGTCTGGGCCAGCTAGCTCCCTGCTGATGGCCTGTGTCTCCCTCATCCCCCTCACCCCCAAGGCTAATCAGCTTAGGATGGCAGCAAACTGAAGGCTCCAGACCTGACGGGCCCTTACTCTCTGAAGCTACAAATTAACACTTCAATTAAAAGCCAGCCAAGTCAGACCTGACATCCACACTCTCTCTGAGTAAAGATTTAATTAAGACATGGTGGGGCTTGACCTGTGGTGGTGCAGTGGATCAAGCATCCACCTGGAATACTGAGATTGTCGGTTCAAATCCCTGGGCTTGCCTGGTCAGGGCACATATGGGAGTTGATGCTTCCCCTCCCCCGCTCTCTCTCTCTTCTCTAAATTGAATAAATAAATAAAAATAATTAAAAAAAATAAAAAAAGACATGGTGGGGAAGTGGCAGGAGAAGAGGCAACCTTGGAAAGACCCACTTGAGCAGATCATCTCAGTCAACCTTTTGTTTTCAGCTCAGATCCTGGGCTTGAGACCACTGAACTCACTGGAAGCAGCAGTTTCTCAAGATGCAAGGGCTTTCTGTTGTCAAAAATACCCATTCCGGCCTGACCTGTGGTGGCGCAGTGGATAAAGCGTCGACCTGGAAATGCTGAGGTCGCCGGTTCGAAACCCTGGGCTTGCCTGGTCAAGGCACATATGGGAGTTGATGCTTCCAGCTCCTCCCCCCTATCTCTCTCTCCTCTCTGTCTCTCTCTGTCTCTCTCTCTCTCCTCTCTAAAATGAATAAATAAATAAAGAATAAAAAAAATGAATAAATAAAAAAAAATAAAAAATAAAAAAAAAATATCCATTCCTGTGCCCTACTCCTGTGCCACTGAACCCAACCCTCAGAGATGGGCTCAGGCAGATGCATTTTCACAAATCCCATGGGGTAGAGGGACAGTGATGCCCATGAATGTTTGAGAACACTCACTTTGGGAACACTTTGTTTGGTTGCGATAGTAAGGTAGTGGGTCAAGATGATCTGCATTTTTAACCCTGGAATGGAATGAAATGGAATACCAGAATAGAAAATACCAGAGAGTAGCACAAAGAGTGAGGTAGCATTATTTTGTGAAACTTTGATTTTAGTTATATATGTGTGCTGCTTAAATAATGGATTATATATCGGATTGCTCTGAAAAAATATATACATGAAATAAATATATACAAAATATATATATATATTGGGTGTGTGGTTTTTTTACTGTAAGTTTCAGTAAAAACAGTTTGACAGCCTCCCACGTTCATAACTCTTCAGCAACAAAGAGGTGCCACGGCCTTCTGCAAAGCTCTAGGCACCCAGTTCATAGATGTGCTCACACTGAAGCTTCACCCTAACTGTTCCTCCAAGCTCACCAAGCTGAAACACCATGCCTGCTGGCAGCCCTCCCCCAAGTCATCTGCAGACAGGTAGAGGGATATAGCCACCCACCAGCTGCTCCTGGGGGTGACAGCCTCATGCTTGGCCCAGGTTGGGGCAGGTATCAGAAAGAGAACACCCACCCCCCAAAGAGACTGGGGCTGGGACTTGTACTGGTGGTGGCAAGCACAGAGCCCCCAGGCCAGCCTCCAAGCCTGGGGCAGCACCAAGGGATCCAGAGACACCTCCCTGCCTTTCAGAGCTCACTGCTTGTTTGGGAGATAGAGAAGTAGGTGCAGGGAAGAGCCTGAGGGAGGACATCACAGGCCAGTGGAGCGGAGGGGGGGACCATGGAGGGAAGGCCTGAGTGTGCAGGAGGTGGGGTGGGCAGGCAGGCTGCCTTCTGAGGACAACATTCCCCAGCCCTGTGAGGCCTCCCGGTCCCTGCCCTCTCTGCCTTGGAAATCCCTTTGAGCTCAGAGGGCAGATGGGGGTCAGAGACTGATGAGCCCTGGCCCCAGCCCTGTTTGAAATCGAAGCATCCTGGGCCAGGGGCGAGGCCTTAGAGGTGGGGTCGCCACCTCCAGGGCAGCAGCATCCTCCGGCCTGGCTGGCGCGTTGCTAAGGCCCCTCTTTGGAGGCATCAGGTTATAGGGCGGTGTGGAGCAGCCCATCTGCCGGCTAACTTCTCACTTTCCCCCCTAAGGCTGCCTGTGACCCGGCTCCCCAGGCTCTGGCCCGTGTGTAAAGTGGCGGGGGGCCTTTATTCCCACCGAGCCCCTTCTCAGCAGCTCGAAGCCAAACTGCTCTTGGATTACATTTTGATGAGTTTTCAATTTAGGCCCAGCAGACAAGGGAAAGGAGGGTAGAGGGGAGGGGGTGGGGGCGGGCAGGGGAGCCCGCGGAATAAATGCAACAGATGGGTCCAATTGTGCTGCCTAGGCAAATGAAGGAAGACATCTGTAGCTCCCGAATACTGGTGGTCTGAAACGCAATTAGCCCTCTGTGAAAAGGGCCCCTCGCAGCCCCCTGGCCAATCCCCTCCGAGGCACTGCTCACGTTACAATGGCCTTGACCACAATCCATTGAGCAGAAAAAGAAAAAAGGAAAGAAAGAAAGAAAGAAAGAAAGAAAGAAAGAAAGAAAGAAAGAAAGAAAGAAAGAAAGAAAGAAAAAGAAAGATTAATTCAGGAGTTGCCGGGCAGTGGAACTGCAGGAGGAGTTGCTATGCAGGAAAGGAAAGGTTACTTACATTTCTACTTTCTTCTTTTCGATATATCTGCTGTAGGTTCTTATGAAAGAGAAGGAGAGGGGCGTCTTAGTTTTGGGCATGGTGAGGCTGTGTGGACCCACATCTTGAGTAGTTATTAATCTGCAAATTGCTCAGAAACCTGGATTTCCTACTGACATTTGGAAAATAATGAATAAAGACACAAATCCCTGTGGTTGTGAGTGGGCCCCACATCCTGCCCCCTGAGGGGTGAGAAAGTTGTTATGTGATAAGACCCCTTCTGCACATGATAATTATAATGGTTGCTGCCAGTTGCTGGGAGTTGTCTGGCAGAGCTGAAAATGGTGAGTTCTGCCTGACTCCTCTGAGGACCTGCCTCTGCCTCACTATCAGAAAGCCCAAGTGGAGAAGGGGGGATGGATGAGGGCCTCCTCTGTTCATGCATATTTATGATTGCCTGGGAGGAAAGGGGAGACGCCCTGTACAATGGTGTGCTCTGCCCCTGGGGAGTCAGGGCACCTTTAAATTACCCTCCTGGCTTTGTTTCCCTCTGAGCTCTCCTGTGTCTGATCTGAGAGCTGGCAGCTCCACCCAAGGAGGTGAAAGAAAGCCCATGTTTGGAGAACCCCCTCCTTGGGTTTCTGCTGCCCATGCCCAGTGAGAGCCATTGGCAGGCCACAAGCTTCCAAGCCCTGGTCTTAGGGGCCCCTCTAGGACACATGCTCAGCAGTTCAGTGACTTTACTAATAAGAACCTCTGCTGAGAGCCAATGGGCATGCTCCCAGTTTGTTTTGTTTACTGTGGCAAAATCTACATAACATAAAATTTACCATTTTTTAAGGGGTAGGGTTATTAAGCACATTCACACTGTTGTGAAACCATCACCATCAACCATCTCCTGAACTTTTTCATCACCCCAATCTAAAACTCAGTGCCCAGTCCTAGCCGGTGGCTAAGTGGATAGAGCATTGGCCTGGCGAATGGATGTCCTGGGTTCAATTCCCGGTCAGGGCACAAAAGAGAAGTGACCATCTGCTTCTCACCCCCCCTCTCTCCTCTTCCTCTTCCTCTCCCTCAGCCAGTGGGTCGATTGGTTCGAGCGTAGCCCTGGGTGCTGAGGATAGCGTGGCTGATTCGAGCACTGGCCCCAGATGGGGGTTGCTGGGTGGATCTTGGTGGGGCGCATGTGGCAATCTGTTTTACTATCTCCCCACCTCTCACCTATAAATAAATTAATTAATTAACTAAAATTAAAAAAAAAAGAAACATAGTGCCCATTTAATAATAATTCCCCATCCTCTTCTGCCCCAGGCCCTTGGGCAAGCACCATCTTACTTTCTGTCTCTGTAAATTTGGCTACCCTAGGTACCTCATACAAATGGATCATATAGTTCTTGTCCTTTGTGACTGGCTTATTTCACTTAAACTTAATGTCTTTAGGATTCATCTGTGTCATAGCAGGTGTCAGCATTTCCTTCCTTTTTAAGACCAAGTAATAGGCCTGACCTGTGGTGGCACAGTGGATAAAGCATTGACCTGGAATGCTGAGGTCGCCAGTTCGAAACCCTGGGCTTGCCTGGTCAAGGCACATATGAGAAGCAACTACTATGAGTTGATGCTTCCTGCTTCTCTTCTCTCTCCTTCTGTCTCTCCCTCTTTCTCCTCTCTCTAAAAATCAATAAATTAAAAAAAGACTGAGTAATAGCCCGTTGTATGTATACAGCACATTTTGTTTATCCATTTATTTGTTGACATTTTGGTTTTTTTCCTACCTTTTTTATTGTGCATAGTGCTACTAGGAACATGGGTGTACAAATATCTGTTTGAATCCCTGCTTTCATTTCTTATGGATATGTACCCAGAAGTAGAAATGCTGGATCCTGTGGTAATTCTATGTTTAATTTTGTTTTGTTTTTGTTCGGTTTGTTTTTTCCTTTTTCTTTTTTTGACAGAGACAGAGAGAGAGACAGAGAGAGGGACAGATAGGGACAGGCAGGAAGGGAGAGTTATGAGAAACATCAATTCTTCGTTGCGGCTCCTTAGTTGTTCATTGATTGCTTTCTCACATGTGCCTTGACTGGGGGGCTACAGCAGAGCAAGTGACCCCTCACTCAAGCCAGTGGTCTTGGGCTCAAGCTAGTGACTTTGGGATCATGTCTATGATCCCACACTCAAGCCAGCGATCCTGCGCTCAAACCAGATGAGCCCGTGCTCAAACTGGCAACCTTGGGATTTTGAACCTGGGTTCTCTGTGTCCCAGTCCAACACTCTATCCACTGTGCCACCACCTGGTCAGGCAAATGTTTTAGTCTCTTAAAAATTATTGAGAACTAGAGAGATTTTGTTTATGTAAATTACATCTGTTGATGTTTTCCTTTTTAGAAATCAAAAGAGAAATGTTTATTTAGTTAATTCTAAAATAACAAATGAAGCGGGGCTAAAGTGGTTACAGAGGAGATTCCTGAACTTCTCTCCTCCTACGGACACCCCAAATGTAAAGCAATTTCCCCTGAGAGAAACCCAGAAACTAGCTGAGTGAGTCACATATGTGAGGAGAATGAGAAAATAACCACAGCCCTATGGATGGTGTGAGAAAGGCTGAGATACACTGTCATCATAAACACCCACCCCAGCACAGAGCCATACAATCAGAAGGGAACTCCCAACTCCCAGCTTCTCCCTCAGGAGCAGAGAGTTTGGACCCTATATCTAGCATCTCAATTTCAAGTTCTCATCCAGTGGATGGGCCCCCAAAAGTTGGAGTTCTGAAAGCCAACGGGGCCTGCATCCATGAGTCTCACGGGAATATAGCAAACAAAGAAGAAATACTTGATGGGTGGTTGGCACTTGCAATGGTATCCTTCAAATCCCCCTTCCAGGCTCAAAGGCTTAGCCAGAGGGGACAGGCAAAATCACCCATTTAGGGGTCTTTCTCTGAAAGGGGTTTGACTATATACTTTACTGCCTCAGGGTCTAGCTGCTAAGTGACCTGCGACTAGGGGATGACTATGATCCCTTTAGTCCTGGCACACTTTCTACTATTGAGAGCCACTATAAACAAAGTATGCTGCATGGATAGTCACAAAGACCCCAAATAGCCAAAGTGAACTTGAGAAAGATGAACAATGCTAGAGGCATTAACATCTGATTTCAAACTATGTCACAAAGCTATAGTGATCAAAACAGTATAGTATTGGCATAAAAACAGACACATAGATAATAGAACAGAATAGAAAGTCTAGAAATAAACCCATGCATGTGTGGTCAATTAATTATTGACAAAAAAGGAATATACAATGGGGAAAGGATAAATGGTGTTGAGAAAACTGAACAGACACATACAAAAGAATGAAACTGGACCACTATCTTATACCACACACAAAAATCAACTCAAAATGGATTAAACATTTTGGTCTTAAACAAATTTAACAGGGGTCATCAATCTTTTCATAAAAACCGCCAACTTTTGCAGTGCTGGTCAACCTGGTCCCTACCGCCCACTAGTGGGCGTTTCAGCTTTAATGGTGGGCCAACCGCGACACCATTTGGTTGCTCTGCTACCGCCCACCATGAAAGCTGAACCTCCCGTGGGTGGTAGGGACTAGGTTGACCAGCACTGCAAAAGTGGGCGGTTTTTATAAAAAGTTTGATGACCCCTGGAAGCCTGAAGCCACAAAGCTCTTAGAAGAAAGTATAAGGAGTGAGCTCCTTGACAATGGTCTTGGCATTGATTTTTTTTTTGTATTTGACACCAAAAGTAAAAGAAACAAAAGCAAAAGTGAACTAAACAAGCAGGACTACATTAAAATAAAAAGCTAAGAAATCATCAACAAAACAAAATGAAAAGGCGACCTATGGAATGCAAGAAAATTTTTGCAGACCACATATCTGATAAAGAGTTAATATCCAAAATGTACAAGGAATTCATACAATTCAATAGCAAAATAACAAATAACCCAATTTAAAAAATAGGCAAAGAATCTGAATAGACATTTTTCCAAAGAAGACAAACAGCTAATAGGTACATGATACCCAACATCACTAATCATTAGGGAAAGGTAAATCAAACTGCAATGAGATACCACCTCATACCCAGTAAGATGTCTTTACATTTCTGCAAATATTTTTAAATATCTGGCTTAATAAAAGACAACTAGATTCACATGCCTGCTTCTGCATTCAAACTGGTCTGATACATTGTTGAAGTGTATGAAAATGCAGTCTCAACAAATACTTAACTGGAAAAGCAAAGCCCCTGTAGACCCCATGGGAAGGTCTTAAGGACCCCAAGGGGTCCTTGGAACACACTTGGAGAACCACTGGGTTAAAGCACGCTGAGAGTACTGGTAGTTGGAGTGAGGTTGCCCAACCCAGAGGCAAGGGTGGGCTGAAAATTGAAGTGGGCAAGAGAGAATAAGCTGTCAGGTTGAAGCCCCTGGGTTGGTTCTTTGGAGGATGAGTCATGGTCTGGCTCTTTGGAGGGTCTGCCGAACAAGAAGGTAAGAGTACAGAAGGAAATTGAGAGGCCAATGGTGGGGTGGAGTTTCCATAGTTAGCAACAAAGGGAGTAGAGCTCAGGGCCACCTGGGCTTCTGACATTAGGGTTCTCTGTCTACTTGTCCCTTACATTAAATTCTAGGATCGCATTTAAGACAATCCTCACCTTTACCCACTATCACCCCATTATTTGTAAAGCTATCAGATGCTGAGGTCATAGTCAAAGGCAAATGCCCTTGGACTCGTCTCAAGGCATCTGAGAAGAATATATCAGGGGAATTTCAGCCTTATTCCAGGTTCCCGGCATGTGCCCTGGAGGATGTAGGACACCAAAGGCTCAGTTCTGATGACTTCAAGACCAGCGGTGGTGGCGGTGAGGAACTGGGACATTTACATGGGGTCAAGTTCCAGACCAGGAATAGCATACAAATCCCCTGACGCTATGGAGGGGCAGAAGGATGGCCCTCCTTGAGAACAACTTCAGTAAAAGAAGACATTGTTAATAAAAACCTGTTTTACTTATTAAGTTACCACAAAATGCCAGGCATTTCATCCTAACCTACTACATCTAACTGTTTAAGAGTTTGCACTCTAGTGTGCATGCTATATTTGTGTAACTTTTTATTTGAATGTGATTTCAAACACAAAACACTGTAATACCCAGCTTAATCAATTGTTAACATTTTCTCACATTTACTTCATCATTTTATCAGCCGAGAGAGAGAGAGAGAGAGAGAGAGAGAGAGAGAGAGAAACACCTATTTTTAGCGGAATCATTCAAAAGCAAGCTGCAGACAGCATTCCCCTTTAGCCCTAAATACTTCCGTGTGTGTTTTCTATGAAAAGAGCCTTTTAATTTATTTTTAATAAGATTTTTATTTATTGATTTTACAGAGGGAGAAGAGAGAGGGACAGGAAGCAAGAAGTATCAACTCATAGTTGCTTCACTTTAGTTGTTCATTGATTGCTTGTCGTATGTGCCTTGAGCTGGCAAGCCCGGACTTCCAAACCGGCGACCTTAGCGCTCCAAGTCGAGGCTCTATCCACTGGGCCACCACAGGTCAGTGAAAAAATGATTTTTAAACATAATCTTAGTACAATTATCAAAATTAGGAAATGTGGCATTGACATATGCCAATATCTAATGCCCAGTCCATATTCAAATTTCTCCAATTGTCCCAGTGTCCTCTTTACTTATTTTCCCCCAGGTCAAGATCCAGTCTAGAATCACACGTTGCTTTTGGTTGTCAAGTTTCCTTAATCTCTTTTAATCTGTAATTGTCCTTCAACCTTCCTTTATTTTTCAAGATCTTGACATTTTGAGGGAGTACAATTATTTTGTATAATGTCCCTCAATATAGAGTTTTCTGATATTTCCTCAACAAGTTTTACATTTTGGCAGGAATATCACAGAAGTGATGTGTTCTCAGTGCATCAGATAAGGAGGTACTTGGTGTGGAATTGCACCAATATTGGCAATGTTAACTTTAATCACTTGGTGTATGGATGTCTGTTCAGGACTCTTCACTGTGAAGTTACTGTTTTTCTTGTGTAATTAATAAGTAATTTCTGAGCAGAGTCTTTGAGACTGTAAATATCCTGATCCTCATCAAACTTTCACCCCCCCAGTTTTAGCATCCATTGATAATTTTTGCCTAAATCAATGATTACTTAATGTTTTCAAAATGACAATTGTCTAGCATCATCATTCTTTTTACATTCATCAGTTGGCGTTCTCCTGTAAGGAAAAGTTTTCCCTTCTACCCCATTTATCATTCATTTTACACTAGTTTGGATTCATGGATTCTTGTTTTATTCAATGGGTATAGTCATCTATGATCATTATTTGTTTTAATGTTCAAACTATTCTAGATACAATTTGTGGGAGCCTCTTCAATCTGGCTTCTAAGCCATTTTGATACGGCCCCATCATTCTTTCTACCATAACCAGATGTTCCATGCTCATATTGTACTTTTCCTTCCCCAGCCATCCTACAAAGAGCCCTTGTTCTTTTTTTAAGTAAGGACTGGTATTTAGAAGCCAAGATCTAGATAGTGAATGTAATCATTGCAACTGGGGTGTTTTTGCTTCTAGACCTTTACATTGTACAGATTTAGGAAATATATCTATGCATGCATGCATGTACATATATACTTGTTTATATATGTAAGTATTATATATATTTATATGCTTATACCTCCAATCCTACAATTCCAGTACAACACACAGAATTCTTCTGGGCCTTCTTCTATTCCATATTTTCTACTCCCTTTTCCAATAATGAGAATCTGACTCTCAACATTATCTAAATATTCACTCATTTGCTTAATTCTACAATGAAACTGCTATCTTCATACCACTCTGAAAAACATATCTTCTCAGTAGAGTTTAATATTTGCAGGGGTTTTTTGTTTGTTTGTTTTTTGTTTTTCTTTGTTGTTGTTGTTTTTTGCCTTAGACTAAGGATATATAGTCAAAGTACTATGTCTAGAAGTTTCTTGGGTTACTTTTTTATTTTCTCACTTCAGTAGGATTATGTTGTTCACATTAGGTTCCTTTGTTTCTATTTTGATTCCATTTCAGGGTTTCCTCTATCACTGCTGATTTACTGGAGCCTGGACCCTTAAATACTAACTACTGTCGCAACACTTGTGCAGGTGAGGGCCCAGGTAGTGTGAGGCTTTTGGATGTAGTTCTGTGGTTCTTTCTAATCCCTCAGCAACCCATATTTCCACCCTGATTTACATTTCTGGGAGACCTACCACTATCTTTGCCAACTTAGCAGTAGACTCTCTTCCCTCCTTCTGAAGCTTGAGTTGTACCTTCCTGCTCCTGGCCTCTGCCCTGCCATTTCTTCCCCAGACATGTCCTATCTGTTCCCTCAGGCAACAGGGCATTCAGAGCCCAGCCCAAGCCCCACTCCTCTGAGCTAGTTAGGATGACAGGCTGGGCCCCAGGAGGTCCCCTTCAGACTACTGAGTGTCATCTGAAATGGCTCCTGTGGTGGCGGGCCCTCCTGCTCCTGCCTCAGCCGCCTCGGGGTGAGACCCAGAGGAAGGAAGTTTGTGTGAAATTTGGGCACTGAAGCAAGTCTTCCTACTTGATGGGAATGGAGCCCGTGGGGTGCGAGCCCCTAGCAAAGGCCTGAGAGCATGGTCCAGAGCAAACCATCCGGCTTCTCTGTAAAGTTTTCCTCCTGGAGGGCCAGAGCCAGCCTGCTTTGGGATGCAAGGTCGGGGCAGAACCTTCTCTTCCACAAGCCCAGATTCCTCCCCTGCTGTTAGCCCTTGGCCACCAACCCCCGGGGATGCATTTCCTTCACTTGTCTCTGCCAGAACCCACAAGAGAAATTCACTCCACATGGGAAATCTGAAATTGGATGTCAAATATCATCATCCCATAAGTTCAACAGAGTAGCCACATTACAGGGGTCCCGTCAAGCCCTCTTGTTCCTTAGCCAACACCTTCAGTTCCAGAACTTTGATCAAGCTTTCAAGGACTCAGACCCTTCCTTTGCCTAGGCCCTAGGCTATTTGGCATGCAGCCCGTCAAGTTGCCAACTGCCATCTGGGACTCGTGAAGGTTAAGCCCAGTTTGAGTGTTTAATATCCTGTCACTGAGAGATGCCGCCTGGTCCACCTGCTGATACCAGGGCCCTTGCTGACACAGGCCTACGAGACCCACCGGCCACAGGATGGGCCTCCCTGTGCCAGGTGGCCCTGGCCGGACTGTGGCAGAGACTAGCAGATGCTGCTGTGCCCTGGGGTTGAAGGCAGCCTATTTCAACTTGGGCACAGTGAGCTCAGATTCAGCTCTTGCTACCAGAACGCACCTCACTTTGCGTGCACTTCTAATGAGGCAGCACACATGCGCACACACAAGCTGTTCAACTCTGGACACACTGCTGCTCTCCAGCAAGAGAGGATTTCAAGGGGGTATTTTTATAAGGAAGAAATGACATAAGCGTCTGTCTTTGTTATTTAAATTTCATGAAAATCAACTATAGATGGTGTGTAATTGAGCACAGAATAGGGCCCAGAATATATTCTGAACGAAAGGCAGCCCTTTTATCAGGTTATATATGAAGAAAAGAAAGTCAGAGAAAAGCAAAATCTCCTTGCAAAATAATGAACTATTTGAAGGAATAAAAAAGAGACTGGGGATCAAGCACGGCTAGGAGGGTATTTAGGGGGCTTGTTTTGAGAAGTCGCTGGGACTGGGGTTTAGACATGGGGTGGGTTGCGGTCATTATCAGTTGACTTGTGCTCAGAATCAGGCCATATACAGAACTTTTACCAGGAACCAGGGCCAGGCAAGTGAAGAGATGAGAGCTCCCACGATTGGCAGGGTGACCCAGGTCATGTAGGAGGACAGGAGGGGCTGTAGATCCTGAAAGGACACCTCCCCGAGGCCTTCCTCCCCACTACCCTCTGCTCTCTGTACCCTGTGGTCCCCAGAGGCAGCACACTGGGGTGGCCAGGTGCCCAGGTGATAAACCAGAGCTGGTCTGGGGCCTGACTCAGGCAGCCTGGTGGCAGCATGCGGTTAGGAGCCGGCCTAACTCAGGAAGAGGTGGTCACTGACGCTGCACTGACTTGGTCACAAATGGGCCCCTTCTCCAGCACCTGCAAAGGGGGAGGCTGACCCTAGTATCCCCCAAGCACCCCACTTTGTGTGCCAACACAGCTCCTCCCCACTTTTTCACTCACCAGGTGTATACCTGGGCCTAAGACTTTCCTTCTCTGAACCTCCATGATCGCCTAACAGGGACCGTAATGTCACCTGAATGGGCTGCTGTGAGGATAATATAGGAAACAGTGCCTAGTACCGTGCCTGCCGCTCACTCCCTTCTCCCACCCCCTTCCCATGCAGCCTGCTTTCCTCCCCCCTGCCCTGCAGCTAGATCTCTCTTTGAGACAGGAGCAGCCCAAGGCCTGACTCTAGTGGACACCCTCTAACTTAGGGAGCCAGCAACTTCACAGAGAGTGCCTAGAGCGCCATCAGCAGAAAACAGCCACACTTCTGCTATTGCCCCTCTTGGTGCTACTGCCACAGGAAGCAGGGACCGGGTCACTGATGTCTGCCCTCCACGCAGCCCCCAGAACACCCTTATCTACTCTCCTTCATATCTGGAGCACCACCTGTGTGCCTGGTGGTACCTCGTCCCAAATATCCTTCCTGGCACAGTCTTGTGAGAAGATTAACTCCAGCTTCCTTCCCAGACAGAGCAAGGTTACCCAGCCCAGAGTTAGGTGTTCCTGCAGCCCCCGAGCTCCTGCCCAGGACTCGGCTGTCCTAGTTATAGTCACACTGAATTGCAATCGCCTTGACTGTCGTCCCCACTGACCATCAATGTCGAATACCGAGTACATGCACGGGCCTGGGTACTCAGTAGGTGCCACATCAGTGAAGAGAAGCAGCTCTTGCTCTGAAAGTATGGGCACCTCTCCAGCGAATATGAGATGGGTTGGCTGAACATTGGGATCTTCGAACTGGAGCGGAGCGCTGACCACACAGCTAGGAGAGGGGACGGAGCGCCATCTACTGGCAGTTTCGCAGGCTGGCAGGAAAGGGCCGACCCAGCGGCGAGAACCTGGGCATCTCGAGGACTGCCCCTCTGATGTGTGATGTCAACTTGTTTGAGAAGCTGCTCCGGAGTCCACGCAGCCAACACTCTACACACTGCCTCGAAATCACCAGCAGACTTGGCTGCCTCATTGAGAAAAGAAAGCCGGGGCCCGAAAGTGATTGCAAGTCCTGAATTACACTAAGAATATCCAGAAATGGACTTCTCTTCCACCGGCTTCTCCAGAGCAGGAATTCCCCTGAAACACTTCATCACGGGGACTTTGGCAGAAGTCAATGACGGTAGTTACTGCAGAGCTGAGGCCAGGGCCTGCTCCCTGGGGGACCAGCAGGCTTTGGGTTCAAACAGACCTAGTGCAAATGCCAACTTTGCTGTGTGACTGAGGGCAAGGTACCCTTTCTATGCCTTAGTTTCTCCATCTGTAAAACAAGCCCTATGACAATACCTCCCCTAAATGGTTACTATGAAGATGGAAAATCATCTATAATCCAGATGTCCAAATAGCATGAGCCCCACCAGCCTCCCCCTCCTTGCTCCTGCTGCAGCCAGCTTCTGTCAGGGTCCCTCCCCAGTGTTTCCAGAAGTCTTCAGGCTGAGTACACCCTTCCCCAAAGTCCTGGTGCTGTAATTCTCTCGGCCCACCTCCTAACTCAAGTTCTCCACTCATTCTCCTTTTCTCCAGTGACCTCTTGACCCAGACTCCTCATCCCAGTTATGGCCAGGGCTACTCTCCCAACTAGGGCCAGAATTATCTGAAAGAATGGCAAAAGGGATCCACAGAGTGCAATAGAAAATCCCAAACTAGCTTTTGGATGTGACCAGGCTCACAGTCCCCACCTCAGGCTCCTCCTGACCCTCTCTCTCTGGGCTACCCCTCCTGGATAAGCAAGAGCCCCAGCCATGGTGCCTCTTCTCAATTCCAGGAACCCCCTGTTTTTAATTTTTTCTGCAAGTATACTGGCCAGAGACACAATTCTGCCCTGAAGGAAGACAACTTTTCATGTGATTATACTAAACAAAACTCTCAAGTGTTTTTTCTTTTGTTCCTGAAACCTCTCCATCCCCAGACAACATTTTGGCCTTCTCTATATAAAATAAAATAAATAAAATAAAATAAATAAAAAAAATATCCTGTTAGTTATTTTTTTCTATTTTCAGAAAACAAAGGACTAGCCTGCTCTGAAAATTGTCTCCTACAGAAACTAAAAATCAAATAACAGTTAACTTTTTTTCTGTATGTCCTAGTGCAGGGGTCAGGAACCTATGGCTTGTGAGCCAGATGTGGCTCTTTTGATGGCTGCATCTGGCTTGCAGACAAATCTTTAATAAAAAAAAATAATATTAAAAATATAAAACATTCTCATGTATTATAATTCATTCATTTCCTACCGCTCATGTTCATGGTTGCGGGTGGCTGGAGCCAATCACAGCTGTCCTCCAGGACAACACCAAATTTTTATTGGATAATGTGTAAGGTACATGGGTCATTGTATGGCTCTCACAGAATTACATTTTAAAATATGTGGCGTTCATGGCTCTCTCAGCCAAAATGTTTCCTGACCCCTGTCCTAGAGTAAGAGCCTGCCGTCAGTCCTTCATCTGTTTTGCTTTGTTTATTTGTTTAAGTGAGAGGAAGAGAGATAGTGAGACGCACTCCTACATCAGCCCCAACCATGACCCACCCAGCAACCTCTGTCTGGGGAAAATGCTTGAAATAAGCAAGCTATTTTTAGTGCCTGAGGCTGATGAGCAGATGGTTGCTTCTCTTATGTGTCCTGGCCAGGAATAGAACCCAGTATATTCATACACTGGGCCAATGCTCTATCCACCAAGCCAACCAGCCAAGGCCCCTTCACCTGGTTGGTTTTTGTTTTTGTTTTTGACAGAGACAGGGAGAGAGAGTCAGAGAGATAGACAGGAAGGAAAAGAGATGAGAAGCATCAATTCTTCGTTGCAGCACCTTAGTTGTTCATTGATTACTTTCTCATATATGCCTTGACTGAAGGGCTACAGCAGAGCCAGTGACCCCTTGCTCAAGCCAGCAACCTTGGACTCAAGCCAGCGACCTTTGGGCTCAAGCCAGTGACCTTTGGGTTAAAGCCAGTGACCATGCGGTCATGGCTATGATCCCATGCTCAAGCCAGTGACCCCGCGCTCAAGCTGGTGAACCTGCGTTCAAGCCGGTGACCACAGGGTTTCAAACCTGAGTCCTCTGCACCCCAGTTCAATGCTCTATCCACTGTGCCACTGCTTGGTCAGGCCCCTTCACCTGTTTTAAGATCCTTTTAAACCTTCACAACACCCTTGGGTGGCAGTAACCATTTTGCCTCTGTTTTCTATAGGAGGAAAAAAATTATAATGAGGTTATGGGAGTCCCTCAGGGTCCCAGAGTTAGCAAGTGTCTGAAGCAATTTGAATGTCAATGCAGCTAAGTGTTTGCAACAAACATTAGAACAAATAATGAAGTTGTGACATTAATTATTCTAAAAATGACAACTTGATACAAAGTTGTATTCTTGATTTTTTTTTTGAATGCTAGTGTTGGCAAAACAGTTCATGCCAAAATTCCTCCAGGCCCTCACTCTTTGGAGTAAAGGATAAAGAAGAGGGAGGAGGTAAGACACAGTCCTATTCCCTCACAGTGTACCAGGGTTTCTGTCCACTGAAGGCTGAGATGGATTGAGTCAGTGCCACCAGGAGGGAGTGGGGACTCTAAAGGAGCAAGATGTGGGGGTCCTGGCCCTGAAAGAGAAGGGTCTCTACTGGGGTCCCAGCAAGTTAATTGAGTATGGGCCAGCCTACCCCACTGAGCATTCTACCCTCTACATATAAAGGCAAGAATCCAGCAATCATGGTCTTAGGTATTTACTCAAATGGGTTGAAAACTTACATCTGCATAAAAACCTGCACATGGATCTTTATAATAGCTTTATTTACAATTGCTAAAATTTGGAAGCAACCAAGACATCCTTCTGTACTTGACTGGATACATAAACTATGGACCATTCAGAAAGTGGAATATTGTTCAGTGCTAACGAGAAATGAGCTATCAGGCCGTAAAAAGACATGGAGGAAACTTAAATGCATGTTACTAAGCGAAACTGAAGCCAAACTGAAAAGACTATATACTTATGATTCTATCTATATGGCATAGTGGAAAAGACAAAACTGTGGGGACAATAAAAAGATTGGTGGCTGCTGGGTGTGAGGGTGAACAGGTGGAGCACAGAGGGTTTTTAGGGCAGTGAAACTATTCTGTGTGATACTATAATTGTGGACATATGTCACTGTTTATTTGTCAAAAATCCATAGAATGTAACTAACTGCTCACAAAAATGAGGGAATCAGGGAACGTGCAGATACTCCAGTACTTTCAGCCTTTTGTACAGCGCATTTTCACCAATGAAATAAAAGTTAGTCTTGCATCTCATTTGCATAATCAAACAATTTTCTTTGACTTGTTGTTTGTTTTTCTGATGTTTTTGTTTAATAAAAAAATTAAATGCTTCTTTTTTATCTTTTCATATTCATTTTGAAACATCCCCTAATTTTTTGTGAGCTGTGTGCAACACTAAGGGTGAACTTTAATGTGAACTACGGAGTTTCAGTGATATGATGTGTCAATGCAGGTTCATAGATTATAATACACGTGCCACTGGTGCTGGGTGTTGATAGTGGGGGTGCCCATGCATAGGGACCAGGAGTATCTGCGAAATCTCCATACTTCTGGCTCAGTTTTTGCTGTGAACACAAAACTGCTCTAAAAACCAAAGTCCATTAAAAAAACAACAGGCAAGGCCTTTAAACACACAAAAGTTGCCCAACAGTGCCCTCTAGCACCTACCAACTATAAGCTTTCTCATAGAGTAGGGCTTGGGTTTTTTTTAAATACTCGAGAGCAAGAGTTTAGAAGTTTCATTTCTCTGAGCCGCACTTATCAATAACCTATCTGTGCTGGGGGTTAGAGAGTAGGGAAGAAGGAAGGAAGGAAAGGCAGGCTGAGACTGGAACTCACCAAACCTGGTGTAGCCAGGATCCCAGGTGTCCAGGCAGACCAGATCAGGACTACACTAACTGCTCACAAAGGCCTGCCTAGGTTGAGCTGAAAACCCCTGGGCTTTAATTAAAGGGGTTGGAGGCATTTCATGGCCTGGCAACCCCACAGCAGTAAGGTTTGGCTCTGCATGGTTAAATCACCGCAGCCCTGGGCCTCACATAGAAATGCCATGGCTCTCCAAGCTGTGTCTCTGCTGGAGCTGAGCCCGGAGAGAGTATGTGCCCAGTCCAGTACCTGGTCAGCCAAGGGCAGGCAGAGGCCAACATATACAGCAGGGACACTTTGAGTCAAACAGCCCAATGGCCACCAAACAGAAATAACCACAGGTGACAGCCTCACCAGCCTAGCTGGTGATTTACACTTTGTGCAGTGACGCGGTCCCAGGGCACCTCTGGAAAAGCACTTGGAGAGAGAGCTCTGTAGGAAAGATTTTTCATTTTCTCATCGCTTTTCCATTTTCATGATCTAGTTCCGCCATGGGGCCAAAGGAAGGGGGAAATGCTCTTTATATTATATTCGTGGCCATGTGAAAAAGACATCTTTCCCTTGCCATTTGGTTTGGAATGAGGACGCACTTTTGTAAAGCATGTGTGAAAAATGTCATGCATGAAGGGTATGAAGTGTCTGTTGTCATGGCTCGGGCTAGTTTTGTAAAATATCATAAGACACGAAGAAAATTTAAAAGTAAGAAACCATTGGGGAGGACATGAGCTGCTTGTTTTAAGGACAGTGACACAAAGCATGACATCAGGGTTTAGAAAAGAAGAGGGAAGGTTAGAATATATGCTCATGTTTGCTGTGCTTACATCAAGACTATCAGGAAGAGCCCTGGCCAGTTGGCTCAGTGGATAGAGTATCGGCCTGGCATATGGATATCTTGGGCTCAGTTCCCAGTCAGGGCACACATGAGAAGTGACCATCTGCTTCTCTTCCTTTCTATCTCCCCCTTCTCTTTCTCTTCCCCTTCTACAGCCAGTGGCTCGATTGGTCCAAGTGTCGGCCTCAGGCAATGAGGATTGCTTGATTGATTCAAACATTGGCCTCAGACAGGGGTTGCCAGGTGGATCCGGTCAGCGTGCATGTGTGAGTCTATCTCCCTCCTCTCACTTAAAAAAGAAAAAAAAAAGAATATCAGGATGGACACACAGGAAACTTATTAACGCAGTTACTTGCTGGGAGAGGTGAAAGAGACTTTTCATGCTACTTTTTTCTATCTTTCCAAAAATTGTGAACTACAGTATGTGACTATATTACCTTTTTGAAACATTACATAAAAATAAAACAAGCAAAAAGGTTTTTACTTCATGAGCCTGCATCTTGGAACAAAGCTAGAACATTCAGAAAAATGTATATTTTGAAGAAAAAAAAATCTTAAAAATGAAACTTCCTCCTTCTAGCCATCCCTTTCTCTGCACCCAAAAATGGCCATTATCCACCCTCCGGTTCACAGCCACCTGCTTCTGTAGTGAACAATCCACTTTCAGGGAAGTCTTCCCTGCAGCTAATCCCCAGTGGTCATGCTACTGTTTTAGGCTTTTCCCTTGCTCTGCACTCTAACAAGGTGGAGGGCTGATTGTGGTGTTTTCCAACACAGCAGGTCAGAGAAGCCAGATTAACAGTCAGCCTCCCTCTGTGGGAATGAATCTATCTGTAGCTGGTGGGCCCAGCTCTGAGCTTGGGTGAAGTAAAAGCTTGTGAAGTCTTTTAAACTCTTGACAAGTATGCCAGTGGCCTAGGGAAGTAGGTTCAATTGTATGAAAAAATCTGGTCTCCCTTTTTTGTATAATAATAGAATGCTTCTTTTGTCACTGAGCTACCAGCCTCCCTTGCAGCTAGATCTAGCCACTGGCTAAAACCAGGCCAATAGGATGTGGGCAGAAGTGATGCGGGTGATTTCCAGGTCTTGACTCTAAAGGGAGAAAATGGTACCCCAGGCACCTGTGCAGAGGGCTGAGCAAGCAGCAGCCTGCTCTGTCCCCTGTGTCTCTCCCAACGTCTGGCTCCCTTGCACTTCTGGGTGAGCCTTTGCTTATGCACAGCCCTCTCTTGGGATGCCTGCTCTTCCATATTAATTTAGCCAACCCCTACTGGTTCTTCAAGACCTGGCCTTGGCACATGTACTTGAGAAAGCCCTCCTTTTCCCACCAAGTTGGTCTCAGCACTTTGTCAAAACTCCCTCGTGGTGTTATTGGCTGACACTTGTCTTAAAGCCTGTCTCCTGCACCAGCCTGAGTTTCCTTGAAGGTGGGGGTGTCTCATGAGCTCAGCCACTGCAGAGCCCATCTGGAGCTGGGTACAGAGGAGGCCAGTTCCCTCAGGATACAGTCTGCTCTTTGGGAAGAAGTCCAAAAGCCCCACTTGGAAACACACATCCACCAGAACCTGGCTCTAGAGGAAGGTAGCATGAGGTCCTGAAGCAGAGCAGATCTGCTCTGCTCCGTGTGTGGAGACAGCTATTAGTCCTTGTGCACTCAGAGCACATGTACACAGGGTGTGATTCTACCACCTGAGCCTCCTCTCCCCAGAACTCTCCAGAACATCTCTTTGTCCCAGACTGAAAAGCAGGTCATGTGGGATCTGTCATCCATTCCAAAGTGAGGTTTCTGTCTTTCACAGGTTTTTGAAATTCTGATTTGTATTAAATTGGTAAAGGAGAATTAAAAGAAGACAATTTGATTTTGCAAAACAAATTTACAAAGATTGCAGGAGGGCTTTTCCTTTGTTTTGGCTAAATCAAGACAGATGGCACCACCCCTGGTGACAACAGCTTCCTGAGGTGGCATTGGAGGCTCCTAGCTGTAGAGCTGGGCCGGGCTGCTTATAGCCTCTGTGATTTAGTATTCTTTCCAGGAAACCTGGGTCTTCTCCCAACTCATGATGATTGTCCCAGGTGCAGGAGGTGGTTTAAGGTGTGAGGGAACACCCAGTGTGGGCAGCACAGGCCTCTCAAAATCCCACTACTGGCGGCAATCCACACCGTGACCAATTTTCCTTGTGGGCATTTTCCAATAGTTTAAAGAAGCAAGCTTTTGTGAATTTTAAATTATAAATAATGTCAAAAGTTTGGAAATACTTCGAGCCTCTGAGTTTTGTGTGTCTACTCAATTGGGGGGTTCATAATTCTGTTCATGAACTCTGAGTCTGAGGCCTAAACCCACTAAAAGATGGTGCTTAATGGCGATCGGTTGGCCCCAGCTTTATTTAGAAGCTCATGGTAGGAAAACACAATAATAACATTAACCCATTTCCTGAAAATCTGTGACATCAGGGACACTGGAGGCGAGTGGCACAGAATCTAGCTTCCAGGCAGGAAATGGCAGATTTGGTGCCTGGCAAACATGGATGACCTGTCGACCTTCCTACTCACACCTCTCTGAGATCTGTATTATTGCAGCACAATCCACACTGCTGAGCATGTGGAATGTTTTGTTTTTTTTGTTTTTTTATTTATTGATGATTTTTTGAGAAAGAGAGAGAGAGAAACATTCATTTATTGTTTCACTTATTTATGCATTCACTAGTTGATTCTTGTATGTGCCCTTACTGGGGATTGAACCTGCAAACTTGGTGTATCAGAATGACTCTCTGACTAACTGAGCTACCCAGCCAGGGCCTGTGGAGTGTTATTTTAAATGAAGAATATTTCCTAGCCAGGGCACACAGGAGAAGCGCCCATCTGCTTCTCCACCCATCCCCCTCTCCTTTCTCTTTGTCTCTTTCTTCCCCTCTCACAGCCAGGACTCCATTGTAGCAAAGTTGGCCCAGACACTGAGGATGGCTCCATGGCCTCCACCTCAGGCACTAGAATGGCTCCTGTCGCATCAGAGCAATGGCCTAGGTAGGCAGAGCATTGCTCCCTGGTGGGCATGACTGGTGGATCCCGGTCAGGCACATGTGGGAGTCTGTCTGCCTCCTTGCTTCTCACTTCAGAAAAGTACAAAGAAAAAAAAAGAAGAATACTTCTATTAAACAATACAAATATGGAAAATTAAATTAATGAAACCTACAAGTTGAATTTCAGTGCTTTTTGTTTTGTATTATTACCAAGACATGTAAAATATTTTATTCAACCCGATTTGGTTGATTGTGACCATCAATCATAAATTTTGTCTTCAGATAACTGGGGTTTTTTTTTGACAGAGACAGAGAGAGTCAGAGAGAGGGGCAGCTAGGGACAGACAGACAGGAAGGGAAAGAGATGAGAAGCATCAATTCTTCGTTGCGGCATCTTAGTTGTTCTTTGATTGCTTGTTAATTGATTGCTTTCTCATATATGCCTTGACTGGGAAGCTACAGCAGAGGGAATGACCCCTTGCTCAAGCCAGAGACTTTGGGCTCAAGACAGCGACCTTAGGCTTCAAGCCAGTGACTTTTGGGCTCAAGCCAATGACCGTGAGGTCACGTCTATGATCCCATGCTCAAGTCAGCGACCCCACGCCAAGCTGGTGAGCCCACGCTCAAGCTGGTGACCTTGAGGTTTTGAACCTGGGTCCTCTACACTCCAGTTTGATGCTCCATCTACTGCACCACCACCTAGTCAGGCATCTTTAGATAATATTTTTTTGGGAAACCGGATATCCACATGAAGTTGACCCTTAAACCATATATAAACATCAACTCAAAATGAATTAAAGATCTAAATATATGACCAAAAACTATAAAACTCTTAGAAGAAAAGTTTTATGACACTGGATTTGGCAATGATTTCTTGGATATCATTAGATATCTTGGCTACCTTCTACTTTTCAGCAAAAGTACAAACAACAAAAGTAAAAACAGGCACAATGAACTACAACAAAATTTAAAACTTCTGTGCATCAAAGGACACAATCAACAGGTAAAAAGATGACATACAGAATGGAAAAAAATTTGTAAATCCTATATCTGATAATAGGTTACTATCCAGACTATATAAATAATCCCTACAACTTAACAGCAGATTAAACAACTAACTCAATTAAAACATGGGCAAAGACCTAAGTAAATATTTTGCCAATGAAGATATGCAAATGGCCAACGAGCATATGAAAAAATATTCAACATCAGTAATCCTCATGGAAATGCAAGTTAGAACCATAGTGAGACATCATCTCATATCCATTAGGATGGCTACTATAAAAAAACCCAGAAAAGTACAAGTGTCGACGCAGATGTGAAGAAACTGGAACCTATGTGCTTTGCTGGTAGGAATATAAAATGTCCAGCCACATGGAAAAAGTGTGGTGCTTCCTCAAAAAATGGAACAGAATTACCATAGAATCCAGCAATCTCACTTCTGGGCATATAGCCAAATAAACGAAAGCAAGAAGTTAACAGATATCTGTACACCATATACATAGTAGCATCATTCACAATGGCCAAAAGGTGGAAGGATCCGTGTCCATCAGCAGACAAATGGATAAAGAAAAGTGGCATTTCCATACAGTGGAATATTATTCAGCCTTAAAAATGGAAGGAAATTCAGCCTGACCGGTGGTGGTGCAGTGGATAGAGCGTTGACCTGGAATGCTGAGGTTCTAGTTCCTAAACCCCAAAGTCTCTGTCTTGAGTGCAGGCTCATCTGGCTTGAGGATAGGCTCACCAAATCAAGCGTGAGGTTGCTGGCTTGAGCATGGCATCATCGACATGATCCCAAGGTCACTGGCTTGAACCCAAAGGTCGCTGGGTTGAGGCCAAGGTTGCTGGCTTGAACAAGAGGTCACTGGCTCGGCTGGAGCACCCCCCCCATCATGGCACATATGAAAAGCAATCAATGAACAACTAAAGTGACACAATTATTTCTCTCCCTCCTTGTCCCTCTCTTTCTCTCTCAAGAAGAAAGAAAGAAAGAAAGAAAGAAAGAAAGAAAGAAAGAAAGAAAGAAAGAAAGAAAATTCAAACACATCTATGACATGTATGTTGCAAGATCAATCTTAAAAAAATTATGCTAAGTGAAACAAGCCAGTCACAAAAAGACAAATACTACAGTGTGTCCGTAAAGTCATGGTGCACTTTTGACCGGTCACAGAAAAGCAACAAAAGACGATAGAAATGTGAAATATGCACCAAATAAAAGAAAACCCTCCCAGTTTCTGTAGGATATGTGGCAGCATGTGCGCATGCACAGATGATGACGTAACACCATGTATACAGCGGAGCAGCCCACGGCCATGCCAGTCGAGATGTGCACGGTACAGAGGAAAGTTCACTGTGTTCTGTGGCTCGCTAAATTTGAATCCATGACCAAAGTGCAACGTGAATATCGGCGCATTTATAACAAAGTGCCACCACATAGGAATAACATTATTGGGTGGGATAAGCAGTTGAAGGAAACAGGCAGTTTGGTGGAGAAACCCCGTTTTGGTAGGCCATCAGTCAGTGATGAGTCTGTAGAGGCTATATGGGATAGCTACCTAAGGAGCCCTAAAAAATCTGTGCGTGAGCCACATCGAACTGCACTGAATAGGTATGAAACTGGGAGACTTTTCCTTTTATTGGATGCAGATTTCACATTTCTATCATCTTTTGTTGCTTTTCTGTGACCGGTCAAAAGTGCACCATGACTTTATGAACACACTGTATATAATTCCACTTGTTTGAGATAACTAGAATAGTCAAACCTGTAGAAACAAAATATTGGCATGGTGGTTTCTAGGTGCTGGAGGGAGAGGGTAGAGGGGCAGTGCTGCTCAGTGGGTAGAGGGTTTCAGTTTTGCAAGACAGATAAGGGTTCTGAAGATTGGTGCACAACATTGTGAATATACTTAACCCTGCTGACCTGTATTCCTTAAAAATGTCGCTAAAATGGGCCATTTTAAGTAACAAAATAACTTTATTTTATAATCATGCGATGGGCATTATTTGCAGAGGGACAGTTGCTTTTCCTCCCCTGTGGCTGTCATGTCTGTATGGAGGACCGGGAAGGCACCAGGCGCCACCTACAGTCCCACAGAGAGTTTGTCACGGTATGTTAAAGATCTGCCTTTGAAGACATGCTAATTTCAGAATATGCTTTATTCCTCATTTTTGGTTAAAAGTATTTATACTAGGCTTTTACCTCACTTAATTGAAAACAGAAAGTCCACATTTGATGTGTGTTGTACTATGTTTGAGGCTGTCTTTCCAGGCCAGTTGCATTCTTTAAATAAATTCAGGCTGTGTTTTTTCAATACCAGTTCTAGACTGAAAAAGAAAGAAGCCCTTGGCAAGTCCTTCTGACCAAGTGAAAACTGACTTCTCTCTCAAAGTATTAAATGAAGATATTGACTATAGGGCAGGAAACAGGGATGGGCAGGCGTGATTCTCCCATTCTACAGATGAGGACACTGAGGGCCAGAGAGGCAAAGTGTGTCCATGGTGGAACTAAGGCTGGGCTGCCCATGAACCCTCCCTCCCTGCCCTCTGTCCCTCTGATGCAGTCAGTGAAGATAGAGCAGGCAGCATGCAGGCCAGGGAAACAGCCTAAGGGACAGCCTTTTAGCTTAGTGGATAGAAAGAGGTCAAAAGTGTAAGCTACTTGCTGGGCTTACTGGCATCCGCTACACATGGCCTGACCATCGCATCCCAAGGTAAGAGCCAGGAAAGCCCAAAAAGTTGTCAGGCACCCCAGGTATCAGTCAGGGCTCCAGGCATTATTGGATTTAGCATTTAGTGAAATTGACATGTATTAAAATTTTTGAACAATAATGAAATTGAGCTTGGCATTGACTCCTGGAATAGGGGAGGGAGAATGGGCCAGAACGGTAACAGCTACTCATGTGTCCTCCTCTCACCATTTCTTGCACCTCAGCAGACAGAGGCCACCCAGGTTGTGATGGCCAGCCCCACCTCTGGAGAGAAATGCCATAGGAGTTAGCAATCAAGGTCACCACTGATTTCCCACCAGGGTTTGGGTCAGGAGACTAGTAGAGCTGGTCAAACCCTGGTTGGTGGGGTGCAGTTAACAGACACTGAGAATCCTGTGAGAACTGCTGCTGACCAAGCAAGAATACTATGTCTCCATTTCTTTCCAGTGGCTTGGCATGTCAGCACTGAAGGTGACCACCACTCCTTGAGGGTCCTTCATCAGGCTGGCCAGCAAGCCTCAAACTTTGGATCACTGCCACAATCCCAGGCTCAAGTTTGCACCCTGTGCCTTTGTTGTTGCTGATGACGTGTGGTTCTCAAATTCCAGGATTCTCACTCCTTGCGTTGGGTTTTATTCAGTGATTCTGTCAGGAACTTGGCTGAAATTGTTTTTCCACTCCCACAGGGACCCATATAGAGGATCTTGGCCTTTAGCATTTCCATCTGCTGACAGCAGGCCTACCGGAGCCCACGCCAGTGAGTCTGGGACTGCACTATTGTCAGGGCAATGCATTGTTGTTTTGAAATTCAAGCACCATTCCTTTTGTTATTCTTATTAGCCTATAGAGCCAGTTCCAGAAGATAGGGCTCTGACTCCCACCTCCCTCCACCAGGTACCATCTCACGTATCATCATTTTCCACCTGGCCAACTCCAAACCATCCTGCAGGACTCAGCACAAGTGGTCCTCTCCTCCAGGAGGCCCACCTGGGAGCCCTCTCCATCTCTGGTGGGTTAGGTGCCCTTCCTGGAGTTCAAGGTCCTGTGCATCCCCCCTCACAGCACTCCCCTCCACGAGTTACAGGTGCTTTTTTTCTTACCTGGGAGCTCAGTGGAAACACAGAGCATTCTGTCTAGATGATCAGAGTAATACCTGCTCCATCCATATTTTGAGCACTAACTACACATGAGGCCCTGGCCTGGGCTAAAGTGCTTTGCATGCATTTCCTCACTCGGCTCCCCCTCTGTAGAGAGGATCATCATCACTCCGTTTTACAGACAAGGGAGCAAACCTAGCTTCTCATCCTGGCCGTGCTGTGTACTAAGTCTCTGTCTTAGCGCAGGTCACTGAACCTTTCTGAGCCCGCCTGTGCTGGCACTGCTGCCCCCTGGCCTTATGCTCTGACTTCCTGCTTTATCTCCATGCTCAGTGGGTCAGTGTCCTCTGGTGAGTTTGCTGTAGATTCACATGGGGCCATTTCAGGGCATCTGAGTCAGAGAAGCAAAGACCCTTTCCTCATTCCACTCTGAGCACTGGGCCTTCCTCACGCTCTCATCCTCAGCACTCCCATGAATGGCACTGGCTGACTTTCACCGTCTTTAACTTCCACCTCCCAGAGCTGAACACTGGGTTTAGGGATGCTGCCACCTGGTGGCCACAGGCCATCAGAATGTAGGGAAAAGGGTAGCACACTGGCTTGGTAGGTTAGAATTCAAGCCCTCTCTCTGCTTAGAGTACTGCCAGCAGCCAGCTGTAACACGTATTTGGAGAAGGCAAGGCGGATAGATTCCAGAGAGCACCACCCGTCAGACGCAATAGCTTCACGGTTAAACCCAAGAGTCCCCCCAGACCTGGGTCCAAGTCCTGGTTCTGACACTTTCCAGACATGTGCCCTTGGGCTAATCAGCTAATCACTGTGAGTCTCAGCTTCCTCATCTGTAAAGTGGGTAGCCTGCCCCTCCTGTGTTCAGGCCACATTCTCCAACAATAACCTGGAGATTCTTTCTAGAGCACCCTTTTGATTTCATTATTGTTAAGAAGGGAATTGCTATTGAACTCACACAAACTATGTATTCAACTCCAAAATTACGTTTGTTTTAAGCAAAACTGGAGCCTTCTGAAAACTTGGGGTTTATGCAGGCTGTGAGACTACTCTGCCAGGTCCTCTGCGCGGGTGCCTCTTCACTCTGTTCTACTGTTAAGGGTTCTCCCAAGAGCGGATCTCATTTAGCCCTCAAGCAACAAGTTACCCCCATTTTACAGAACAGAAATTAGGTTTGGAGAGGCTGAGTAACTTGTTGAGGTCACGTAGTTGCTACAAGAAGGAGCCAAATCTCTCTGACCCCAGAGTCCTCGCCTGCCCACCACTGTAGAAAACCCCAGAAGCTGTTGTTCTGTCCCTGGGTTCTCCAGTGAGCACATGACAGGGGCCATCTGTTTGCTGATGTCTGCACCCCAGGGTCCTGACACCAGCTGGAGGAGGCCATCCTAGCCCAGCAGAGTGGATCCAGCACCGCCACGCCCCCTGCTTTTGCCCCACTTTCTTCTGGCCTTTGGAAGATGCAGCTTTGGCAGGCCTTCCTTCTGCCAGATGAACTGCCTGTCAGTTTCAGTTCTCTCTCTCGCTGGGAACTGTTCTAAACCGAGTTACATAGGGGTCATGAGCACATCTCTTCTGCCCACTCACTATCTCATTCCAGGGCTGGGAGTGCAGATGTAGCCCTCCTCTCACTGCTGCAGGGGGCAGTGGGGAGGAGGTTCCCATCCCCAAGGGAGGCAACTAAGGCCCAGACAGGGACAGGACTCAACTGAGGCCACACACGCAAGGGGAGCAAAGCCCCTTCCAGGCTTCTGCCTGTGGCCCGCTGCCCTTCGCTTCTGGTGGGCAGGAACACCTGAGTGTCATTGAGACTGGCAGGTAGTAAGGAGGAGGCCCCTTCCTGTGGTCCGGAGACACTCACCTGGCCTGGCAGTCTGGGCCAGGGAGACACGTGGGCAGAGAGGAAAGGCTGTGGAATATGGCCAGCCACCTTCCACTCAGCAGGCTCAGCCCCATCTGCGTTCACAGCCCTTGAGGCCCCTCAGAGTGGCCATATGGGCTTTTGTTTATCCATCCATCCATCAAGGAGGTACAGCTGTCTGTACTGAGAGTGGGTATGGTGCTGGCAAGAGCCCTGGGCCAATCAGCAGGCCTGAAATTCTGCTAGTGGAGCCAGTGCCTAGAAGTAGAATGCCATGGATGAGGCAGAGACCAAGGTCACGCTTCTATAAGCCAAGGAAGGCTAAAGATTGCCAGCAGACTAATAGAAGCAGGGTGGGAGGCCTGGGACAGACTGTCTTTCAAACTCCCACCCCCCAAAGGAATCAACTACCAGACAATACATTTCTGCTGTTTAAGCCACCCAATTTGTGGTGCTTTGTTACAGCAGCCCTAGGAAACTGATATATCCACCAATACTTCTGTACAGACGTATTCGCTATTCTGACCTCTATTGCCACAGACTAGTCCTGCCTGCTCTTGTGTTTCATAGAAATGGAATCATATCATCTGTATCATTTGTGCCTGGTTATTTTCACTTTGCATATGGTTTTGAGCTTCAGCTACATTGTCTATGCATCATCAGTTCATTCTCTTTGTATTGCTGTGTAGTGTTTAATCGTACATGTTACACAATTTGTTCACTCATTTTCCTGTTAATGGAAATTCGTGTTGTTTCCAGGTTTGGGGTAATGCTTGGTTTGCTCCAGGGGCAGATACAGTTCCTATCTTTGGGGGAGCTGGTTCCCTGGGGGGTCCTCGGTGGTGTCACACTGGCCGGGGAGCTGTTTTCAGAGTTCTCTGTTTTTCCTTCTTAGTTACTAAGCAACCAACTAGAGTTTAAATGCTCAGAATAGTGGAAGCAGGCTAGGAGCTCTGAATAGTTCCCAGAGTGGCTTAAATTCAGTTGTCCTCTGGTGTATGACCTGCTTAGACCTCTGGGACCACAAAGGTCACCCATGAGGGGTGAGTAAGCAGTGACTCTGGGGGCAGTAAGGCAAAGTGGGGAGGCACCTGCTGGTTGACAGAGGTGGCCTGGCCTGGACCACTCACCTGTATACCCTCCAAGGAGGTGCTCTGCCCCCACCCACCTGGCAGCAGAAAAGAACATGGCTGGTGCCCTGGACACAGCTCTCAGGGTCCTGGGGATGGCCCATAGAGACTGGCCAACTGGAAACCAGGAGGGAGCCCGTCTATCGGGGGGCCTCTCTTAGCAGGGGTCCCAGGCTAAATTTCTCAACCTTTCAGCTGTGGGATTGCACTTTTACAATAAGAAATCACACTTTCATTTTCTTTTCTAGAAGGAAAAAGCAAGGAAGGAACAAACCTGATGAGTATTCTGACACATCATGTCCCTGAACCGCAGCCATATTGCCATTCTCAGGAGTACTCCCTACTAGGACCCACTTCCTCCTGAGAGCTCCTAGCAAAAGAGCCAGAGCCAGAGGTGCCCTTAGAGGTAAGGCAGGTGGAAGGTAGAAGGATTTGAACTCACAGCGAGGGGAGGGGGCCAGGTGGGGTTAGGAGAGGCCCGGCTCGCTTCTTGCCAGGTGCACACCCAACAGTGGCTACCTCTCCTCTTGTTCCAGGGCAGTGTCGGCAGGGCTGGGTTTCTGCTTCCCAAAGAACAGCTAGAGTCCTGGAGACATGAGTCACAGCTGCTCTGGCGAGGATTTCTGAAAGCTCTGGAGTGCTCAGAGAACAAGGGCACACAAGCAGTGGTGAACCCTTGTTTCTGAGGGATTCTCTTCGGGTCCCTGGGCCATGGTATTGGTTCCTTCCTATGAGTGAACTCTGAGTTTCTGCTCAACCCAGCTGTCCTGGACCCAGCTTATAGCACACGCCTCGGGAAGAGGCTTTCTGCAGGTTGGAGCCAGAGGGGGATGTGGATGGAGGTATGTATGTGTGTATGTGGTTAGGGAGAAGGGGGGTCCTGAGGGATCCACCCCCTACCATCAGACTGGAAGATTCTCACCATTAGCAGATTCCTTCAATAGGCAGGAGGGGCACAGTTGGGGGCTCAGAGGGACATTGAGCCTTTACCACATGTGACAGGTTTCCTGTCCCATAGCCTTTAAGAACTAGAGTCCAAGTTGGGGTCTATCTAAACTTGATTTCATGTGTGTGAGCTTCTCATTTAGTCATCTGGCTGGCCAGTGTGCCCCGGACACTTGCTGTAGCCAGGCCCTCGCTGCACTGGGCAATGGAACACAGGCAGCGTGGCTTCTCAGACCACACACCCTGCCCTTGAAAGGCCTCTGGGACACAGGAGGACAGGAGCTGAGGGAGGACAGGGCAAGGACTCACAGATCCAAGTACCCCAGGTTGGGGGTTCTTCTTGCTGTGGGGGGTCAGAGGGCAGAAAGAGGGAAAGAGCTCCCTAGAAGAGGTCATGTTTGAATGAGGCCTTTGAAGAAGAGCCATACCTGGACACAGTTTGGGATGAAAGATACATTCTCGACAGAGAGAATTGTGCAAGCAAAAGCCTGGGGTCAGGAAAATATGTAAGTAGTTGTTCAAATCCACCCAGCCTGTTGAAGGGTGGTTTCTGTTGAAGGTGGGGACAGGTCCCAGGCCACATGCAGAGGATAGCTATGGTAGAGAGTTTGTGTTCCTCAAATTCATGCAGGAACAAAGCTGATCACTGTAAGTAGCCTTCCCACATGTGCCAATGAGATTCTAAAGCACAAATTACTAGAGATGGAGGAGTTGCTGGGACAGTGTGTGTGTCTCACACTGTGGCAGATATTGCCAGTGGCCCTCTGTGGAGCCCTGGTCAGTTCTTGAGCAAGAAACCTTCCTCGTCAGGATCTGTCTTCTGCCCCAAACAACGAGGATGGGATACTCATGGCGTTCAGACTCAGAAGTACTTAGCTTTCCATGGGAAGGTGCTAGCTGTTTTTAGCCCTCCTTTGGGTCCCCAGGCAGCCTTTCTGATTTCTCAGGAGTAGTCAGGGGTCCCCTTCTCTGCCCCCGCCCCATGTGCCTGATGCCAGAAGCTTCTGTCTCTCCCACCAGCTGGGTGCTTGGGAGAGCGAGGGCTTTTCTCTGACATCTGCTTAACCCCATCTGCTTAAACCCAGCAGCTGCTCGGGGGGGGGGGGGGCTCAGCAAGGGTTTGTCATGGGACTGCCAGATATGAGAAAGGTGTGTCCTATCTGTCTGTACTTCCCTTTCCATGAAACATGTCAAACCATCCTCACATACAATAGGGCACCAGACCTTACCTGGCATGTTGGGATGCATTATACTTTGCATAGACAAGGTCAGGCATACCTATATTACAGAAAAGAAAAGGACAACTCAGAGGGCAGGTGGCATGCCCCACTCACAGAGCCTGGGGAAATGAAGCTGGGGCTAGCGCACATGGACCTTGGCTATATCCTGGCTTGTCCGGAATAGTGGTATCCACATCGGTGCTTGGCTCTGTTTGGCTGGAGGTGGTCTGGGGTCCCTGAGGTGGGCAAGTGTGTCTATGCTCAGGGAGTCAGCGTGTCTGTGTTCTATCCTTCCCAGGCTCCTGTCCATGGAAGGACCTTTCACAGTCCTGCGGGTGAGCCTGCACCACCCCACCCAGGGCCCTGCCATCTTTGCCACTGTCCCACTGAGGCTGCAGCAGAACACTAGCCCACTGCTGATAGGGCAGGGCAGAACGCCCATCTCAAGCTGCATCTCTCCCGCCTGTCCTGCCAACACCTGTCCCTGGAGCCCTACAGGGAGAAGAGCAGCGCTCTGCTGACCTTCAACCTCAAGGTCCTGAGTCGCAGGAGCTATGTGTGGGTCAACAGGCTGACTCTGAGGTTCCTGGAACAGGTCCCCCTGAGCACCATCCACAGAGTTGCCTTCTGTGGCATCCAGATGGTGGTCCGTGTAGAAGGAGGCACCTCCCTGGAGCGCTTTGTCTGCTGTTTCCATGTCAGCCCCTCATCCTTGATTTATAGACTCCAAGCTGAGGAGACTGATGAATGGAAAGACATCCCCAAGGAACCACCTGCCCGAGGTTCAGAGCTGCTAGCTCTGGGTCACTTGGACTCTCTCCATGGCCCTTCCCAGACTGGGGACAGCTCACCCCAGCCAAGCACTGGAGAAGGAATAGAAATCCAGCTCCAGAAGGAGCCCGCAGACAGCGCGCTCTGCTAACCCTGTCACTGCCACCTAGAGCATGCCTTGGCTGAAACAGGACTTGAAATATTCGAGCTTCATCATGCGATGTTGATAAGCAAGGCCTGCCTGGCTAATAATGAACCCATTCTGCAAATATAAACTGCTTGGGGTGGGGGGAGCTCCCTCCCCGGTTCCAGCTCTGCAAGGCAACGGGAACTTCATATACTTTTAGAGGCCCTGAGGGGTTCTAGGAACTCCTCTCAGCGTTTTACCCACATTTCACAGTCTTGTCTGACTAGGAGTTACTTTATGTTGCTAATTTTGTGTGCCGCTTAAGAGCTGAGTTTGAGGTTGCAGCAGGAATGCGCAGACACATGTAACAATTACGTTTGTGGTAGCTGGGGGTTACCTTTGGCTTTCAAATACCCACAGGCACTGGGGGCTTAGGGAAGCCTGTGTTTAATAAACTGCAAGTATTTCATTAAGTTGGCATAGCCAATAGGATTCCCTGATCCCACATGGATTGCGTGCGTGCCACGCTGTCATGCAGAGGCAAGGGTGGGAACCACAGAAGAGGTGTAAGAGGAAATTGGAAAGTTGGGGGCTCACACCTCGGGTAAGGATGCAAGCAGAGCTCAGGGCTTCCTGGGCATGCGAAGCTGGGGGCTGAGCCTGCCAGAAAATCCATTGCATCTGTCATCCTCCTCATCCTCACGCTCCCCCACTCTCAGTCAGTTCTGGATCAAAGTCTTGGCTGACCACAGGGCACAGGTCTTCAGGAAAAGGTGGCTTCCCAGAGCACTGGGCTCTTTCAGGATTAATGCTATGAGAGGGTGGGGTAGGAGGTTGTGTTGGAATTCAGTCCGGCCTTTATTTCACTCAGGGTGGGGTGGTCTTTTCAAATAAGGGTGCAACAGGGTACAAGGCAGGCCACAGGTGTAATAGTTTTCTCAGAGAACAGAGGAGCAGAGCAGAGTTGTCTGTAAACAAGACATTGCATCGTGTTGAGCCCTGTGTCAAAGGGAATATGAGAGGCACAAACTAGCATCTTGAGGACATGACGGTAGATGCATTAGACAGTGGCATCGTCACCATGACCTAGAGCAAGGAAGGCCAGGACTGAACATGAGCAGTCCCAAATGGGACATTGGCATGCTGTGTCTGTTTCCCATGAGACCTCAAGCTCCATGCAGACGGGACTACAGATCATTCACTGGTGTATTCACGGTGGCCATTACAGAGCTGGGCAGAGGATGGACAGACAGAGAGGCGGAGGTGGCCAGGGAAGCACACCTTGGCTGTCCTGAGGCATGAGCAGGTTTTCCAGAATAGCTGAGGGTATGGTAGAGCAAGAAGCAGGCCAGACAGCTGGGGCAATAAGGCTGCTAAGCCATGAGCGGACAGTAGGTAGAGGCAAATGCCCTGGGCCTCCGTGGGGCAGCCAGATGCTCAGGTAGGGTCTGAACAAGGCCAGCTTCTTCCTCATTCTTGAGCCTCTGCAGCCCAAACTCAACCAGAACTATGGGAGTTTGGAATTCTGTGTTGTGACTGCTGAGGAAGGTTGGCAGGTTTGACAGTGCCCCATGTTACCAAGAAAGAGTGCTCAGCCAGCACTCCCTGCCCCAAATAGAAGCACAGAGGGGGCAGGCACATCCTGGAGACAGTGGGAGAGGCTGCAAGCAGAAGCGGTCAGGATGGCTGGATTGAGCCTTGGCCTGCAGCTCACCAAGTCTCCAAAGGATCTGCTCTGACCCTCTCCCCACGACTCACCTCCACACCAGTGCCACACAGGCCAGCCCGTGCAGGTCTCCCTTCCCCAAGCACACACCAGGAACGTCCTCCTTATACTAATAACCCTCCCACACAGGCCAGACTGTCTCTTTAAGAGATTCGCTGTGGTTGTAGGAAGCTAAGATATTGCCTTGCTGAAGGCATCTGCATTTTCATAAAAAGGATTGGGGAGGGTAATGCTGGCCCTAAAGGAATAAGTTTCCTCAAAGAGTGGCACCAATGATTTCACACAAGGCAGACATTTCCCTTCCCCTCAATTAGACAGTCCCTTCATACATGTACAAAGCAAGACATAATTCAGCAGCTGGCTCCAGGTCTCACTGCAACTAAGTCATATAGCTGAGACAGAAACTGAGAACTAAGTCTTCCACAACAACCTGCTGGGCAGCCAGGCTGCAGTCAGCAAAGAGATGTGCAGAAGCAAGTAAGCCTCAGGCAAGGTGAATGATTCATCACCATGTGCACGAACTCCTCCAGCCCCACCCTAGGCTGTAGGCTGGGAGCCGATCTTCCACTGGATCTGCTGTGTATGCTTGGTCCTCAGGCTCTCTGCTCTGTGTCTTCCCCCTTCAATTCCATTCCATGGCACCTAGTGCTGCTGATGTTGCCATCCAGCTAGCTGGTTCCCAACGTATCACACAGAACCATTCGGACCCTCCAGTTTCTCTTCCCTGAGGCAGCTCTACCTGCATTCCTGTGCTCCAGTCACTTACCACCATGCCAGGTCTCCTTAGCCCGTTGCCAGGCTTTGGGGCAAAGCATAAACAAACCCAGCTCCTCTACCTTCGAGTGGAACTGCCGCAGTTAATGAACTCTGTTCCCACTCAGGGCTGTGATTCCTCTTACCTTGAACATGAACTTGCAGGCAAATTAAAGTGAAATAAAACCTACCATTTGAGTTTCATTCTCAGCTGATTGGAAACATGCATTACCTCCCCATGACCGGGCTGTGAGAAGGGAAGTTATTATCTTTCCTCAGAGTTTGTAAACTCTTTATGGCTGAGGCAGCTTTAATCCTGCTGGGGAAAAATGATCTGGGAATAAATTGCTCTCATCTACCTTTGTTTTCCAATCACATGCTCCAGTGGGAACAAAACATCCTAAGTGAGGGGATGTGGGAAGCCAGGTGATCCCAGACAGAAGAGTTTAATTATTTTCTTCTTTAGGCACGTGAGTGGAAAGGGCTTTCCTGTGCCATTTGGCATGGAGGTTCATGCCACAGAAATGCACTCCTGCACGATGCCAGCACTCCTGAGCTGTTACTCTTCACTGCCTTTTTCCCCAGGGGAACAGGGTCTCCATTTCCCCACAACACCCACTTCTTTGTGAGGAGGAACCTGTGCCCAGCTCCTGGCATTTGGAAAGACCAGGAAGGAGTCTGAGAAAGGGCAGATCTGAATCAAAATCAAATCACAGTCCAGGAAGGAGGAAGAGGCTGCGGAGTTTGTGTTTCTGGAGATTCTTTCCTTCTTTCTTTCTTTCTTTCTTTTCTTTCTTTCTTTCCTTCCTTCCTTCCTTCCTTCCTTCCTTCCTTCCTTCCTTCCTTCCTTCCTTCCTTCTTTCTTTCTTTCTTTCTTTCTTTCTTTCTTTCTTTCTTTCCTTTCTTCCTCTGTTCTTTCTGTTCCCTACCACAGAGTTTATGTAGAGCAGATTAAAGCAAAGCCACCAGGCCACCCTTTCTAACTGCAGGGAGGAGCCCCATTGAGAGGTCTGCTGGCTTTCCTGTAAGGTTGGTGGATAGAGGGATGGTCACGTAGGGACTTAGACTCGCCCACTTTGGCTAGGACCACCCACAATCAAGCCCGCCAAAGGAAGCTTCCCAGGAACCATTTGGAAAGAAGTGATCATCTGCCAGTTAGTGAAATTTTACCACGTTATAGTAGTTCCACTTCCCTAGAGGGACCCTTTAAATATTTTCCACGTGGTTTAATTTGTGCAACTTCTCGGGCCTCCATTTTTCCTTGGGGCCAGGGAACCTTGCCGGGCGGGGTGTGCGCTTTGTATTCAATAAAGTCGTTTACTTATTCCACACTTGTGGTTCCGCCCCCTCTTCCTTCCTTCTCGGTGGGGAAAAATACCTTACATTTTTGGTGCCGAAAACCCGGGAGGAGTTAGAAGTCCTCAAGGACCACTCCTTTCTCCTCCCCTCCGAGAAAGAACCAGGATCTCCGATCTCCAACCCACTTCGGCGCACGGTGCAGTAAGTCCCCTGCCTCCAGCTTTCCTCTCAGTTCTTTCCGAGACTCCCTGTCCGAAACCGTAGCTACGTCAGGGAAGTCTTTTCCGTCCGTCCGAGTGAGCCTGTGCTTGTGGAGACCTCCCCAAGCACACCCACTTTCATCCGTGGCTGGACCTTGAGTTTTTAGGACGCTAATGCTCAGGTCTGACCACTCCGAGAACTGAGGGGAGCTGTGAGGGCACAGGAATTTCCCTCCCTAAGGAAGAAGAAACTGTTCTTCTTCTACGCTGTGGCCAGGCCACAGAACCCACTCAACTAGCCTCCTGAAGGGACTTTCGGTTTTAACACTCTCACCAATTTAACTATCGCCAAAAAAGTTGGGAACTGATTGGAGATCTCTTACATTTACGGCTCCTAATTATTTGCGCAACCGTCCTTAATCTCTGTGCTGCCTGTTCCACTGCGCAGGCCTTTTTCTGGCCAGAGAAACCTCACCTAAAACCTCTATTCCTAATCTTTCCTTCTCCACAGACTCCAAACCATCTCTCCCCTCCCTTCGCAAAAACCTGTTTCTTATTCACCATCTACTACCATCTCTTTCTCCTCCCCTGCTGGCCAGGGGCCCCTCCCTTCACTGTGTTCTCTAGTCCCGCCTCCGTCAGGCCTTTCTCAGCCTGGCATTGGCTCTTACACTGGTTTTCAGGACATCCAACCCCAATTTTCTTACAGGAAGTTCCTGCCCTGTCCTGCCTCTGGCTCCAGCGTTTTTCCTGCGGAATCTGGATGCTGGGCTCCGCACAAGCCCCCCCCCCTCCTCTTATTCCCAAACCCCCAAACCCTTATCCGGAACCTGTGAACACGGCATTTAAAGTTTTCAACGGTCCCAACTAGTAAAAACAGGCCTGTTCGCCAGGCCCCCATGCAGCAGAAGGTAACGCTCCAAACCCCAACTCTTGTGGCAACCCTGAGACCAGCAGAGCCACCAGCAGCTTGCTTTAAGTGTGGCAAGGAGGACCACTGGCCCCGGCAGGGCCCCTGCCTGCGGCTGCCCACTGAACCCTGCCCTGACTGCAAGCAGCCCAGTCACTGGCGGAGTGATTGCCCCTTTGGGCAATAGGTTTTTTTCTCAGCGCCTCTACGTGGAGGACAAGCCGCCCAAATGGAAGGCCAATCCAGCCAGGTGGGTGCATCGCTCGAACTCCTAGGACACGGCCTGGACTCGGAGAACCCAGGGTTTTGCAACAAGTGGGTAAGTCCATTTCTTGTGGACCTGGGGGTTGCCTTCTCTGTTTTTACCTTCATACTCTGGACCTCTAGTTCCCTCACAGGTTTCGGTTATGGGAATGGATGGGACCCTCTTCCTTTCCCCTTTTTACGCCACTCCTGACATGCAGTTCTGCCTCAAACTTGCCTCCTTATAGGACCACTGGCAGTCGGAACCACTGGACTTCATCCATCTCCAGCTCACCAAAAGGCTGGACCCTGCAAATTCCCCTATTACTCCTCTCTTCTTTTAAATCCTTACAGGACCTCATCCACGAAGTTTCTCCAATCACGGCCACACAGATGTTCCTCCTGACACCCCCCCAAAGCCACCACCTTCTGATCTCCCCCTCCCCACGACGCCCCTATTCAGCAGGAAGTAGCCAGATGAATAAATGGCGCCCCTTTTTCTATTTAACACAAAAGGTCAGAATGTAAGGTCGGTGGATAGAGGGATAGTCACATAGGGACTCAGACCTGCCCACTTTGGCTAGGACCGCCCACAATCAAACCCGCCAAAGGAAGCTTCCCAGGAACCATTTGGAAAGAAGCGATCATCTGCCAGCCAGTGAAATTTTACCACGTCATAGTAGCTCCACTTCCCTAGAGGGATCCTTTAAATATCTCCCACGCGGTTTAATCCGTGCACCTTCTCTGGCCTCCATTTTTCCTCGGGACCAGGGAACCTTGCCGGGCGGGGTGTGCGCTCTGTACTCAATAAAGCCGTTTACTTATTCCACACTTTGCGGCTCTGGCCCGTTCCTTCCTTCTCGGCAGGAAAAAATACCTTACATTTCCTTTAAAGACAAAGATCAGGGTCGGGTGGGGAACCTTCAGAAGAAAGCAGGGACTGGGGCCTTTGGAGTTAGAGCTCAGTCAGGCTGGCAGTTCTGGGGTTTCCATAATTGCTTCTCTGAGCCTGACAGCATTCTTCCACTCACCTGCAGTTTGCTGGGCTAAGAAAATGGACCCTATTACATCACCTTGCTTGGGGGATGTGGTAGGGAGTGTTATGAGTCAGGATCCAGTCAAGAAAACAAAAGCCACTCTAAGTATTTCAAAAATTTAACTTAGGGAGTTGGGGAGAAGCCACAGAGGCAATGTAAGTCAAAGATTAGCCAGAGCAGGAAGTTGCTGCCACTGCCTATACCAGTGGTCGACAAACCGCAGCTCACGAGCCACATGCAGCTCTTTGGCCCCTTGAGTGTGGTTCTTCCACAAAATACCATGTGCAGGCGCAAAGGCCAGCTTAGGAGTGCCCTGATTAAGTTAATAACAATGTACCTACCTATATAGTTTAAGTTTAAAAAATTTGGCTCTCAAAAGAAATTTCAATCATTGTACTGTTGATATTTGGTTCTGTTGACAAATGAGTTTGCCAAGCACTGGCCTATACGCACCCCTGGGGCTGCAGGGGCAACTGAGAGAGGTGGTGTCCATTGGAGGCAGAGGCCATCCAGGGGGAGCTGGGGCCAAAGAAGAGATACAGCTGCTGCCAGAGGCTTTCTGAGGCGCTGAGAGCAAGGGCAAAACGCCCTGGCTTCTCCACGCCCCCTTGGCTCCTATTGGCTGATGCCAGCCAGAAGGTAGCTAATGAGAAGCCTAGGCAATGCAGCCTGCAGGTGGACTCCCCCATGGTTCAGAACTGAGGAAAAAGGGGAGAGTGATGGATCTGAGGGCAGAGAGTCAAAGCCAACACAGGGAGCATGCCTACTTCAGTGCCCTTCAGCCCCCACCTGGGACGCTGAGGCAGCCACCAAAAATGGAGAGGAGGCACAGTGTAGAGGACTCCGCATCCTTGGGGCCCCCTGAAGGCAATAGGCCTACACAGTCCGTCCTCCACCCAGGGCACCCGACCTATGTGATTTTTGGTGTCTGCAGGAAAGGGAAGAGCAGGGCACAAAGGGCAAGGTCATACAGTGAAGTACAGAGAACTGGGTGTGGCCTGGCCCGGCCCACACAGTCCCACTGATTGGACACCTGCTTTGAAAGCCCGTCCCTGCCCATCACAGGCCAGGCACAGAGCAGGGTCTACATCCCTCCGCCTTCCACTTACTGACTCGGAAATGATCTTCATCTCCCGAGCCCCTTCTCCTTGTGTATTAAATGGGAACATTACTAGTACCTACCTCACCTCCGTGAAGACTGAAACACACCTCGGATGAAGGAACTTTGTGCACGTGCCTTGGAAGTGTTCAGTAAATGACAACCATTCACGGGAACTGCCACCCATCTCCAAATATTCCTCCCTTCAGGACGCTTCTCTGACTTTTTCCAGAAAGAAGCTGCACTTTCTGAGCTCCGAGCCAGTGTTGGGACACTGAGAAGAGATTCCAGGCAGAGATCCATGGGATGGAAGGTGTTCTCCAGCTGGGAACCTGCGTACTTGCCGTGTGTGCTCTGTGCCCTGCTGGAACTCCTGCCAGCGGAGCCCCTGCAAGGAAGGAACTGTCCTGGATATGTTTGGACATATCCACCTTGGACTTGGATGCAGCAGCCACCTGGCACCCAGTAGGTCCTCAGTAAGGGTTTGTTGACTGAATCACAAGAGACAGCTGAGAGAAAGGATTTGGGTGGGGTGATAGCAGACCTTTAGGAATGATGCTTTGGGAAGAAGCTCAAACTATAACAAAGCTCCTGGTTAAAAAGTTAATAAAATAATCCCTGGACAATTAGCTCAATCAGTTAGCTCAGTTCGGTCCAGAAAGAACAAGGTTGCATGTTCAATCTCCCTTCAGGCATGCACAGAAGCAACTAAAAAATGCATGACTGAGTGGAACAACAACTGCTTCCCTTCCCCCTCCCCCTGCTCTCTCTCCATTCCTCTCTCTGTCTCTCTAAAAATCAATAAAAATTAAGCCCTGGCTGGATAGCTCAGTTGGTTGGAGCATTGTCCCGAGTGCAGAGGTTGCCAGTTTGATTCTCTGGTCAGGGCACATACAGGCATGGATCCGTGTTCCTGTCTCCTCTCTCTCTCTCTCGCTCTCTCTCTCTCTCTCTCTCTCTCTCAAAAAAAAAAGATAAAATGCACTTTAACCAAATAATTGCTCAGGGTGAAAAGAGGCAGAGTGAGTTTTACTCAGTGAATAGACTTACTATTTGCACAGGACCCTGAGCTCAGGAGCCAAGGACAAATCCCAGCAGGGCCATGCAAGGCTCACACCTCTGATTCCTCTGCCATCTGCCAGTGGATTTTCCTGTTTCCAGATGAGTCTGTCTCCATGATGCAATGTGACCACCCAGCCCTTCACCACTCAGAAACACACACAGAGGGACCACTGGAAGCAGGCGAGCTGGATACTTGTCCTTGGAGGTTTTCAGAACCAGCGTGGGGCCTCATTACTGAGGAACACATGGTCCCCTGTGAACACATGGTCCCCTGTAGAGGCCAAGCAGGGAAGCTAATAACTAGGGGGCTCTAGCTTTTAGTTTTACGTTCCTCTTCCCCTGGGCCTGTGGTTGCTGTGCAGGTTTCAAGTTGAAACATCAGGGAAGCCTCATGTGGTCTGACTTCTCCTTCCCCATCCCATGCCAACACACACACGTGCACACACACGCACACACACACACTCCTGCCTCAAGGCTCTGTCAAGCACCACAGGTAAAGTATTGGTTAGAAAACCACAGGGTAATTATGAACTGTGAGCTTTGCTCCTCAGTTACAGAAAGAAAATAGCTCCACTTGAGATTCTCAGCACGCCTTACAAACCAGAGAGAATGTTTTGGCTCAGCTCAGGGGAGAAATAGAAGCCAAAGAGAAATCTCATTAGAGGAATGATGGGGCATTTGGAGGAGGCCAAAGTGTTCTGGATAAAGAAATCCCATGCACCCTGGAAACAAGATCCTGGGAATGCTGGAACAACTCTGACTGCAGTGTTTACCAATTTCCTATTGCGGTGGTGTAAATTCTCCCACCATGGTCAATTTTGAGGTCCTAAGATGATGTCACTGAACTTGGAGTTGAAAAGAGATACCCAGTGAGCATACCATTACATAGCATTTCCATAGCAATTGCATACAGACATGTATGCAAATATGGAAATGACCTCCAACAGCACAGATAAGGTAAAATAGAGTAAAACAATTAAGGAGCTGTGAGTTTTGATTTTTTAACTTTGTACTTTATATAATTTAACTGTAAGTTTATACGATTTAATTTTTAATAATGGCTAGTTTCGTAATCAGTTCTTAGGAGACAGTGTGAGACAGTTCCAGCACCCCACTCTATGGAGAAAGTTGCAGCCCCTTGTGCAAAATAACCAATGTGGAAATGCAGGTGGTACCTACACAGAAACCCTGGAGAGGTCAGACTAACCATTCCAAAAAACTTGTATCATATTATGGTATTTAGAAGTGAACATGTCTATATTTGTAACATTAGGTATTCAAAATAACCTTATGAGGATATGAAGCCATTCCTTACTACAGATGAGGGAAGCAAGGCTCAGAAGGGAAGCGTGCCCAGAGTCGATCAGCTGGTAAGTGGGGGCCCAGCATTTGATTTCTGCTAGACATTTGCTCTTCTCATCACCCTCTCCCTCTGTGCACACCTGGTGAGGGGCAGCCTACTTTCTCTGGCTAAACTTGGGTTGCAGAGCCCCACTGTCAATGCCCATCTAGAGATGTTACCAGATAACGGTTCACAATTGGAGTGCTTGTGCTGGGGCCCTGGAATCACTCCTCTGGCTTAAAACATGCAACATGCAAACACAACCACCTTTTTCCTGGGAGCTTGTTCTCAAGCCCGGGCAGTAACAAATAACCTGACATTTAGAGGACACCTTCTTCCTCATAAGGAAGGAAAGCACAGCTCTCTGGCCCCCCTTCCCCATCTCTTTGCCATCTTGGACACAGGATGTGGGAGTCTCTGGTAAACTGGGAGCAGACAGGCTTTCAGCTCAGTCTCTGGACACTGAGAGCAGCAGTACCTGGTTGACCACCCAGGCTATGTGTGAGCATTACCCAGAAGTCCCTTGGGGAGCCCCAAGCAGGCCACCTCCCACCAGCCTGGAGAAACTGGCATTGGATTACAGACAGGAGCATGACCCTGCCCAAAGCTTGGATCCCAGACCCCAAACTCACATGTGGCTAGACACCAGTCCCTAGGAAATCCTCCTGAGCAAAGTAAGCCCCTCTGCTACCTCCTAGCATCACCCAGCGTGGCAACTACCCCTCTCACTTGTGGGCAGGAGACACCCCTTTGCCCAAGCCTCATCCCCTCAATCCTGTGTCATTTCAAATTTTCTGGCATATTGGTTCGGTATGCTTGGCTCTTTTAAACATCACGCTTTATGACCTTTTACGGTGTAATTTTGTTTCTGTCCTGCCATTCTATTTGAATTAAATATCAAACAGATGTGAGTCTTTTTTTTTTTTTGCTCTTTTTAAAGAAAAAGTTTAATATTAGGGAGCGTGCCCTCCTATATGATCAGGAAAGCCATTTGGAGAAATAAGCCCCTTCAAATTAAAAAATAATTCACATTGTTAACGTTAAGATGCTTTCAAGTGATACATTTTGAAGTGCTAAGAAAAGGTGTTTCCAGCAAGCCATAAAGCAGCCAGGAGAAAAGAGGAAAAGATATATGACTCTAGGTCAATGGGGAAATTGGAGCTCAGAGATGGGGCACCCCCACCTGGAGAAGAAGCTCTAAGCTTGGAGATGAGGTACACAGATGATGGTGGGGAAACCATCTTCCCCCAAAGCCTGGGGGCTGCTCTCTGCAGCCTGTGTGGTCAGGATGGGAGGAGAAGCAGCAGGACCTCTTTTCAAGAGCCAGCCTGACCTGGGTACTCTTCCCACCCTCCCATATTTATACCAGCCTGGCACATCTCCCCTGATCAGCAGGCCCAGGGATGATCTTGTATGCATGGACATGCTGAATGGCTTAACCCCTTTGTTCCTGCTGAAGGCTCTTGGATCTTGGATGCCTTTCGAGGGTCTTGGATGCCTCTGGAAATGCAGAGAAAGCTATGGCACAGGAACACATCAGGAACATACATAAACTTGCATACAGTTGCAGAGGTGCATGGTCCCCTGATTTGGATCTTCTCCCTCCCCCCACCCCCACAAGATATTCATAGCACCGAGCATTTCATCACCCAGAACTCAGCCCACAGGACAGACGCCTTTCTCTCATAGGGAACAAGAACCCACGTTTCTAAGCACCCAGCACTGTGCTGGGCCTTTGCGTGGGCTGGGGGAGCTGGCCTGCCTCCAAACCTCTCTGGCTTCTTGGCAATACACATGCCTGGAGCCCAGCATTATTGGACTTGCCGCCATTCATGGCTATGAGCCAGGGCTTCTCCAGTGCTGGCTCAGGCTAAAGTGCTTCCATGTGGTCCTTTGACTCACTGCACCTAAAAGGCAGCTCTCCAACTACAACCGGCTGACTACAAATGACATTTCCATGTGGCAGGGAAAGGGGCCAGAATGCCTCTGATTCCAGCTGGTTCTGGACATTCTGGACCCTGAGACAAGGCTCTGCACACCCAAGCTTTGCCTCTAGGGATTATGTGCAAATTCCCAGAGACCCTGCTCTATGAGGAGCATGAGGCCCAGCTGATGAGAAACAGAATCTATACTTCCTAGAATTCTGCAGACAAAAGAGAAGGTTGTGTGGAGGGATTTAGAGCAAAGAAAAGCCTAGACTTTGGATTCAGCTGAAGTCTGGATCCTGGCTCTATCACCTACTAGCTCAGTGACCTTGGGCAAGAGACCAACCTCTTCCAGCCTGTTTCTTCCATCTGTAAAGAGGGATATCACCTGTGTTGCAGGGTGTTCGGGAGGATGAAATGAGAAGATGCATGTGAGGTGCTTAGCACAGCTGACCTACAGCAAGGGCTCAATGTCTAGAAAATACCTTTCTTTGTCCTTCCTCCAGGATGGCAAGCCCCCTATCTGATGGGGGCTGGGAGGTGGGTCAGAGCCAGGCCTACCCCTGGAAGTAACCACACTAGTAACTACAAGAGGAGCAGGAGATGCAAAGGGAGGGATGTGAATTAGTGTTTCATCATTCCTGTCTGGGGAGAATGGGGAAGTATCTGCAAGTAATTTTAGAAGAGGAATTGAGAGTCCGTGGGGAGGGGGAAGTACAGCAGAGAAAGGCTGAGGCTGGGCCTGTGCTCTCTAGAGATTCAGGACTGCATCCAGATTCTAGAGGCTCTCTGAGCTCACAGTGGCAAGGGCTGGGCTGGTCAGAAGAGGTTTCTGGTAGGAGGAGGACGAAGCTGGGCCTTGAATGGTGAGACGTCTGTTGAGGGAGAGAGATACCCACCTTCTGTGCCTTGTTGCTCAAGGCAGAGTTCCAAGGACAAGTCAGCCTTCTCTCGGGGGTCTCGATTTAGACCCCTTCTACCTCCCAGCCTGCACAGCCACACACAGTCGCCATTCATCTGTGTTTCACTCAGAACAGGAGGTCTTTTCTATAGTGCTGCTCAGGTGCCCGGCCTTGGAACTCCTAACAGCCACGGAAACACATTTCTCTCAACCTACAGCTAGGGGCAGCCATGTGCTGATCAGAGCCCTGAGGACACTTCCATCCCTCCTCAGGGGCCTTACGCCAGATGGCAGGGCCAGGGGAGTATGTGGGGCCCTGGTCTATACCCTGGGGCTCAGCCTCACCTTCCCCAGGATGCCCAAGACAACCTGCTTGACTCTGGAACCTCATTGGTGTGGTCACACTCATTCTGATGACCCTATTTCTATATTCTCCCAGGGCAGGGTCCCAGCTGCAGGTTCTTCTTTAGCCTTTGGGATAACATTGTGTCCTAGACTGATGAGACAGACTCTATCTCATCCTAGTGGGAACTTGGTAACTTAGACATATTCATATCTGTCTTTCTTCTTATTGAATTTTCCTTTTTAATTATGCATTTAAATATCAAATGACTTAAATATATTTAAATAAACAGCTGCTTACATCTCCCTCCGGTCTTCACTGGGGTACACATTTTCCCACAGGTGGGATCACAGTGCATAGACTTGATTTCGCTAGTTATTTCTTGGGCATTTTATATGACTTTAGACTTGTCATAATGATAGTATTCGTTATTTACTGTTGTATCAATGACACAGCTCAGTCTATAACCAATTGATAGGCATTTTCATTTGGTTACAATTTCTTTTCTTTTTTCTTTTTTTTTTTTGCTGTGTTTAAAGTTATATCCTAAACCAGTGGTCCCCAACCCCCGGGCCGCAGACTGGTACTGGCCCATGGGCCATTTAGTTCCAGTCCGCAGAGAAAGAATAAATAACTTACATTATTTCCGTTTTATTTATATTTAAGTCTGAATGATGTTTTATTTTTAAAAAATGACCAAATTCCCTCTGTTACATCCAAGACTCTTGACGCTTGTCTCGGTCACGTGATACATTTATCCGTCCCACCCATAAGGCCGGTCTGTGAAAATATTTTCTGACATTAAACCGGTTCGTGGCCCAAAAAAGATTGGGGACCACTGCCCTAAACTATTCATAAAATAATTTTCCTTAGCTGAATGTCCAGTTGAGAGCTGCGTGAATATTATCTGTGAGCTAGTCACACATTGCGGGTCCAATGTTTTAGGGATGGTATTCCATTCATCTGTGTGCCAACTCAGTAGTGTTCATTTCTTTTTTTTTTTTTTAAAGATTTTATTTATTGATTTTAGAGAGAAGAGAGAGAGAGAGAGAGAGAGAGAGAGAGAGAGAGAGAGAGAGAACGGAGGAGGAGGAGGAGGAAGCATCAACTCCCATATGTGCCTTGACTGGGCAAACCCAGGGTTTCCAATTGGCAACCTCAGCATTCGAGGTCAATGCTTTATCCACTGCGCCACCACAGGACAGGACAGGTGTTCATTTCTATGATTCCCATTTTATAGATGAGAAAACTGAGGCGAGTGGGATGAGCCCCCCTTATGTCTCCCTGTGCTGGTTCTCACCATGCCTCTCCCTCCAGGTTCACTGTGGGTCTAACAGGGTCCCAAAGTGTCTTTACCCAGGACAGTGAATGACAAAAGGTGGAAATGCCCTGATGGCAGGCAGCACAGGGATATTACGGGGTGGGGAGAGCTGCCCTGTGGCCTCTGAAACAAGCCCTACAGATGGCCATCACAGACCCAGCCCACAGTCGCCCTCCCTAACCCCTCCAGGGACCCTTTAAGCAAAGGAGGGCATGCTTTCTGGATTTCTAAACCCTTCAGATGATGTGAAAATGGGGGCAGGTCAGCCACATGAAATGCTGGCTACAACGTGTAAACACTACTGCGGGGTGCTGCTAATCTCCCAGGTCAAGTCCTGGTGCCACCAGCTGCCCACTGCAGGCACAGAGGCTGGGGTGGCTCTTACCAAATTGCCTGTATGATCTTGTGTCTGTGGCAGGCGGACATCGGGTTCCCAGGGCCAGGCAGGAGACCATATGTTGCACCTCTCTCTGCCCTGCAGTGGCCTGAGTGCCCTGCCCAGCATCCTCCAGATGCAAAGCTGTGGCAACTGCCAGGCCAGAGAGGCCCCAAACTCACACAAGCATCTCTGGCCCCCAGTTGTGCCCCTGGGTGAGGTGCATGGGGCTAACCAGAAACACCTGTGTACATGGAATTTCCTGCCCCAGCTCAGCCTTCATTTCCTCCGCCAGTAAAAACCCAAGGCATGCGAAGGTGAAAGAAACCAGCCAGTCAATCACCCAGACGACGGCCACCAGGACCGCAGAGACAGGACTTTCTAAATTAAATTTTAATTCCCACCCGATGGCCTGGCCCAGACAGCCATGATTCAAAATGTGCAAGTGGCTTCCTTAGGCAGGCAGATCCCTCCCCGGTCCTTGCAGGAATTAACCTCCCCACTGGGCTAGTGGATGGCAATGTCTGCCTCGGCCATCAGGCTGCGGAATGAGACCCTAAGAATAAAAGGAACCCCCTTTTCTCTCAACCTTATTGTGCAGCTGCAAGGGCTGCCCAGCTGATTAGCTGCTCGCTACCCCAGGCTGTTTGAATTATTAGGTGCTGGAGAGATCAGAGTCCACCGGTGACTCCAGGGCATTTACCAAGACAACATCAAAGCCGGGGGGTTCCCGGGGCCAAAGTGTAGGATAATGGTCAGAGCACTAGGGTCTGCGCTCTGTCCCGGCCCAGCAGGCTTAGGTGAGGAGAGAGTCGTAAAAATGCCTGTTTTTTTTTTCAGAACATTTTTCCAGAGATTCCTGCTGGTTAGAGGAGGTGGGGCTTAGAGCATAAAGAAGAGTACTGAACTACCTGGTTCTGGTCAAACCAGCAGAGGCATCATCTGAGACAAGGCTTGCCTGATCATGCAGCCGGCTGGGACCAGTCAGCAGACCGGGTCCATCACTGCAGACTGAGTCATGACCCCCACCTTCCCATCCCAGCCAGGGATGGGAGAGGCAGGGCGGTGGCCTGAGAGGCAATACTGCTGTCACAGAGGTCGGGGTTCAGAGCCCAGCTTGTGCCCTTATCTCTGAGTGTCAGTCTCCTGGTGCCTAAAATGGGAAACAAGGAAAGGCCCCTTCCTTACAAGGTTGTTATGAGGAATAAACGAGGGTCTGCGTGGTGTGTTATACTGAGCGATGTGTCAAGCAGGGGACCAGGTGAGGCGACCTTTGCAAGGAAACTGTTGCTCTGTCGGTGGCATGCCAGCGACAGTCACCACGGGAACATCCTCCCTTCAGCAGAGTCAAGATGGGAAGACCTTGCTTCAGGAGGAACTGACCCCATCCTGGACACCCACAGCCCCCTTTCATGTTCAGCTTTGTGCAAGACACATATGCCGCCTCCTCATACTGTCGGTCTCAAATATGCTTCCTGGGTGACCGTGGGGGAGCCCAGGGATGGTGGAGTCAGCACAGTCCTTCCTAGTCCTGGAAAGGTGACTGGCAGAGGCCTGGCAACCTGGTTGGAGGCCAGGACCAGCGCCCAGCAGGACTGTAGAACACTCGCTGGGAAATGGAAAGCGTCCCAGGTTTTTAATAGCTGCCATCTGCCATCTTTTAAAAATAGCTTTATGATTTTAAAAATAATATATACTTATTATAATATACTACATACAACTCCACACCATAACACGGATGAATCTCATCAACAATACTGAGCAAAAGAAGCCAGACACAAAAGAGTTCACACCTTGTAATTTCATTTACATGAAGTTTTAAAGTAGGCGAATGGAATCTGTGGTGTTTAAATCAGGAACTGGATCATCTTTGGGAGTGGTGGTCATGATAAAAGGACACAAGGTGAACTTCTAGGAAGTCTGGTGATGTTCTGTTTCTTTAACTCTTTTTTTTTTTTTTTTTACAGAGACAGAGAGAGAGTTAGAGAGAGGGTTAGATAGGGACAGACAGACAGGAACGGAGAGAGATGAGAAGCATCAATTATCAATTTTTCACTGCGACACCTTAGTTGTTCATTGATTGCTTTCTCATATGTGCCTTGATGGGGGGGGAGGGCTACAGCAGACCGAGTAACCCCTTGCTCGAGCTAGCAACTTTGGGTCCAAGCTGGTGAGCTTTTTGCTCAAACCAGATGAGCCTGTGCTCAAGCTGGTGACCTCGGGGTCTTGAACCTGGGTCCTCCGCATCCCAGTCCGATGCTCTATCCACTGTGCCACCACCTGGTCAGGCGATGTTCTGTTTCTTGATCTGGGTGCTGGTTACACAGGTATGTCCACTTAGTGAAAATCCACTGAGCTGTACACTTAAAATTTGTGTACTTTTCTTTTTTTTTTAAGTTTTTTTAAATTTTTTCTTTTTTCTTTCTTTTTTTTAAGTTGTGTACTTTTCTGTGTGTATGTTATATTCAATAATAAATTTTCTTAAAGTAAATTTCTGGATCCACAGCAATGCTGTATGTAAAAACAAATAAATATAAAACATTCATGCTCAGTGTAGAAAATGTGTTTTTTTAAAAGAAAAAGTAGAGCCTGACCTGTGGTGGCACAGTGGATACAGCATCAATCTGGAGTGCTGAAGTCTCCGGTTCAAAACCCTGCGCTTGCCTGGTCAAGGCACATATGACAACCAACCAGTGAACAACTCAAGTGAAACAACTATGAGTTGATAGATACTTCTCACCCCCCCCCGCCTTTCCTCTCTCTGTAAAATTAATAATAATATAAAAAAGTAAAATCTAAAAAAAAAAAAAAAAAAAAAAGAAGGAAAAAAGAAAAGAAAAAGTAGAAAACTGGAAACATGTCACTCATTTCACCACCCGGAGTTAATTCCTTCAGTGTTTTAGTATATTTCTCTTCCACTTTTCCATGTATACTATATGTGTATTTAACACATTTAGTATTATTCTTGTATGTAAAAATGTATGTGCAACTTTTTCCCTTAATGCTATATTGTAAGGATTTGTGTGCACATCCTGAATGACTCCAGAAAACTATCCTATGACTCTGTGATTTGCCACCATATGGATACATCATACTTTAACCTAGTGCTTCTCAATCAGAGCTGGCTTTGCCCCTCCCTCAGGGTATTTTGCAATGTCTGAAGATATTTTCAGTTGTCACAATTTGTAGGGAGTGGTGACTACTGGAATCTAGTGGGTAGAGGTCAGGGATGCTCCTAAACATCCTACAATGTCCGGAACAGCCTCCTCTACCCCAAATGTCAGCAGTGCTGAGGCTGAGAATCCTGTGTAATCATGTCTTTATTGGTATACGTGCAGGCTACTTCCAGCTTTTCCTAACACTAATAAGGGAACAACAAACCTCCTATATGAAGCACTCTGATTTTCTCCTTAGTTTCAGTTCCTGCAGGTGAGTTCAATGACAGGACCACTTTAAAGTTTTTAAAGTTTTTAAATTTATTGATTGATTTTAAAGAGAGAGAGAGAGAGAGAGACATTGTCTGTTGTTCCACTTAGTTGTGTAGGTACTGGTTGCTTCCTGTATGTGCCATGACTGGGGATCAAGCCCACAACCTTGGCACATCAGGATGATGCTCCAACCAACTGAGTCTCCTAGCCAGGGCCCACTTTAAAGCTTTTGCGTATGACTAGACTGTCTTCCAAGAAGTGATTAGGTTTACCTTCACCACCCCCAATCCTTCCCCCTCCTCTACTGACAAGCTCTGGCCCCTCAGCCTTTTCGAGGGAGTGGCACTTTTTTCGAAAAGTAGCCTCCTTTTTGGGAGGCCATCTTGAAGATACCCTTCTCTACCCGGACTTTATCTCTCACTCGTGCGTTCTTGGTGGAACTTCCTGAAAGAGCCGTCCACATCCCTCTCCACTCCCCCTGATCCATATCTATCACTGGGGGCACCGCAGACTCCCGCCCTCCACTGACACTGCCCTCAGAGCTACCACAGGACACAATGAACAAAACTTCAAGGTTGATTTTCAATGCTTGACTTGCCCTCAGCCACATCTACCACAAGCAAGCCCCCCATCTCTCTTAGAAGGTTGCCAAATATCTCTGTGCCACCACTCATTGGGGATTGTCACCCAGGGTCGGACACCACCCTTCTCTCATTCAGGAAGACAGAGATGATTTGAGCCCAGCCCATTTTACCGAACTCCAGACCTGAATTTCCAACTAAAACAACGCAACTTCACCTATCTCCCAAGTCAGGAGACTTAACCTTCCAATTTTCACCTTCTCTGGGTGCTCTTCCTAAAATAAAAATTACAAATGCAATATATAGACTTGATTTGAATCCCGATTCATACAAATCAACCTTGAAGCAAATGCATTTGAGGGATGGCCAGGGAAATTTGAATATGAACTTGGTGTTAGAGGTTAAGAAATCATTGTTAATTATGTGAGGTATGATTGTTAATGGTAGTATAGTTGTGTAAAAAAAAAATCTTTGTGTGTAAAGGATATACCCCAAAGTTTTTAGAGGGGATGGTTAGAATGTCTAGGCTTGACTTAAAATATCTTAGGTAAGAAGCAATACATTAAACAAATTTTTGAAAACATGAATGGTTATTTAATTTAATCAGGGGTTTAGGGAGGTTCACTTTATTGAGTGAGAGAGAAAGGGAAGGAGAGAGAGAGAAAGAGAAGCATCAACTTATTGTTCCACTTAGTTGTGCAGTTGTGCCATTGATTGCTTCACATATGTGCCCTGACCAGAGCTCGAATTGGTGACCTTGGGGTGAGCTGGTGCCCCCAGGACCAAAATGGTGACCTTGGTGCTTTGGGACAATGCTCTATCTACTGTGCCACTTGCTAGGAATGGAGGTTCACTTTTTTTTTTTTAGAGAGAGAGAGAGACAGGAAGAGAATGGGGTGGAGAGAGACGAGATGCACCAACTAATAGTTGCTTTACTTTAGTTGTTTATTAATTGTTTCTCATATGTGCCTTGACTGGGGGGCTCAAGCTGAGCCAGTGACCCCTTGCTCAAGCCAGCAACTTTGGCTCAAGTGAGTAACCTTGGGCTTCAAGCCAGCAATCTTGGGCTTCCAGACTGTGACCTTGGGATCATGTCAATGATCCGGCACTCAAGCCCGCAACTCCATGCTCAAGCTGCCAAACCTGTGTGCAAGCCGGCAACCTTGGGGTTTCAAATTGGGACCCTCAGCATCTTCCATCAACACTCTCTCCACTGTGGTCAGGCTGGAGGTTCACTTTTTAAAATATTTTTCAGACATTCAAAACCTCCCACAAATCTGACCATATTTCTCCTCTGCTGGGAATACTATGGTATGTTCTACTAGACGGACCCAGTCCAGACTTATAAATGTGTCATGACAGTACCAGGGGCCTTCCAGGGCCTGGTCACTGTCCACTCTCCAGCCTTCCCACTCCCTCATTTCCTCCGTCACCCTCCCCTCATCATAGACCATCGTCTTCACTTGTTTGAAAAGCAGGGGTACCTAACTCTGTCCTCTCTACCTATGAAAACTTATTCATCTTTCAAGAGTCTCTTCAAAGTGTCTCCTTGTTTCTGAACTTTTCTCTGTGTCCTCCCATCTCTGACCCTCAGACGAAGCCATTGACTCTCCCTCTACACCCCTGCCCTGCCCTCTAATCAACTATTTTATAGTTGCCTGTTCTCATTTGTTCTTCACTCTCACCTCCCTCTTACCTCCCCCCCCCACAACATACACCTAGGACTGAGCTTCTGGTGGACACCAGCTGTGTCTTGTTCACTGCCACTTCCCAAAGAGAATGGTGCAGATGCAGCACCTGGTCGAGATTCAATAAAAATCAGTGTGATGAAAGAGTGAGTTTTCAAGCTGGGCTTTTTCCTGTGCTTTATTTTATTTTATTTTTTTTATTTTTATTTTTTTTTTGCATTTTTCTGAAGCTGGAAACAGGGAGAGACAGTCAGACAGACTCCCGCATGCGCCCGACCGGGATCCACCCGGCACGCCCACCATGGGGCGAAGCTCTGCCCACCATGGGGCGATGCTCTGCCCATCCTGGGCGTCGCCATGTTGCAACCAGAGCCACTCTAGCACCTGAGGCAGAGGCCACAGAGCCATCCCCAGCGCCCGGGCCATCTTTGCTCCAATGGAGCCTTGGCTGCGGGAGGGGAAGAGAGAGAGAGGAAGGCACGGCGGAGGGGTGGAGAAGCAAATGGGCGCTTCTCCTATGTGCCCTGGCCGGGAATCGAACCCAGGTCCTCCGCACGCTAAGCCGACGCTCTACCGCTGAGCCAACCGGCCAGGGCCTGTGCTTTATTTTAGATGAGACCTATTTGAACAGTTTCTAAAAATGAGTCTTCAGGCATCAGAGTGCTCAAAGAATACCCAAGTTGCTAGGCAACAAAAGGATGCAAGTGCAAGTTCTCAAATATCAGCCCAGAGATGTTTTATCATTGCTCGTGGTCATTCTCCTTACTAGTAATTTGCTTCTTTACCTGCAAGAAAAGATATATTCAAAAAGCACAGTAACTTGTGTCAATCATTGGAAGGATACCAGAATTGGGACTAGGTCACACTGATGGAAGAAGCACAAACCTGATTCTGGCACCGGGAATATTAGGGAGAAAAGAGACAGCATGACCACCTCTAGGAAGTGGTCAGGACCCAGAGTCACCTCCTGCCTTTGGTCTTTGCTAGACCCAGCAGAAGAGCCAGTGGGGGGAAATGCAGGCTGGAGAAGGATGCAGAATTCTGAAGACAGAGGTGGGTTGATACCCTGCAAAGCCCTGAACCCCAAGGCCACAGGGTGTCCCTGCTAGGCCTCTGATCCCAAAATGCCACCTTCAGATGAAGTCTGGATAGACCAGTGCACCCAACACACAGAGCCACCTTACTTTGTCCCAACCTGTAAAGTAGCATGTCCTCCTTTCACGACAAACTCTGGAAAGCAGCAAGCATTCTTCTTTTGTTTTCTTGTTTTTCAAAAGAAAGGCAGTTAGCATAGCTTATGCATATCTGCAATTCTAAAGTAGGCCTGTGGATTACCCACATCAGAGACACTTGGGAAGCCAGTCAAAAAGGCTCTTCTTACTGACTCATTTCTGCAAACTCTTCAGGTAATTTTTTTTAATTATGGTAAAATATATATAACATAAAATATGCCATTTTAACCATACAATTCAGTGGTAGGCATTAGTCACATCAACACTATTGTGCAATACTCACCACTTTCTATTTTCAAAACTTTTCCAGCACCCCAGAGAGTTAAGCAATAGCCCCCTGTTTTCCCTAGCCTCTGGAAACCTGTAATCAATCCACTTTCTGTCTCACAGATTTGCCTAGTCTGGATAGCTCATGTAAATGGAATCCTGCAATATGTGTTATTTCATGTCTGGCTGATTTCACTTAGCATAAATGTTTTCAGGGTTTATTCATGTTGTAACATGTATTAGAACTTCATTCATTTTCAAGGCTGAGTACTATCCCATTGCATGTATTGACCATATTTTGTTTCCACATTCCTCTGTCAATGGACACAGGTTTGTTTCTACCTTTGGCTCTTGTGAATAATATGCTGTTGAGAACATGGGTGTGTGAGTATTTGTTCAAGTCCCGGTTTTCAAATTTTTGTTGTTTATACCTAGAAATAGAATTGCTGGGTCATATGATAATTCTGTGTTTTAACTTTTAAGGAATGCCAAAGTGTTTTCCACTGTTCCCAGGTACAAGGGCTCCAGCCCCATCTTGCCAACACTTGTTTTTATTCTATGGTTTTTATTATAACCATCCTAACAGGTGCAAAGTGGTGACTTATTGTGGCTCCTCCAGGTAATTCTCATGCACACCGAAGTTGGAGAATTCTGTTGTACGTAAAGGAGACAGAACATTCAACAGAGAGAGATAGGGACTCGGGGTAAAGGGAAGAAGTTTCTGTCATTTTTCAAAGAGTAAAATTTTCTTCCTGACCTGTGGTGGACAGAGTGTTGACCTGGAACGCAGAGGTCACCTGGGCTTACCCAGTCAAAACACATTCAACAAGCAACAAGCAAGCAATGAACAACTAAAGTGAAACAACTGAGTTGATATTTCTCGCCAAATCCCCTCCTCTCTCTGTGAGATCAATAAATAAAATCTTTTATTAAAAAGAAGAAAATTTTCTTCTTCCTCTTCCTTTTCCTTTCCCCTCTCCTCCTCCTTCTCTTCCCTCTCCTCCTCCCCCCTAGCATACATTGGTTCTTAGTGCCAAGGTCAGTCATTCATCAAGATCACCTCACATTCCTAAAGTGAAATTGAGGAGTTGGGAGTTGCAAGGGCTGGTTGAGATCTGAGAACACTGGGCAGATGAGCGTGACTGAGCTGGGGCCAAGGCCCAGCGTTGGTGACAGCAATGCTGTGGGAGCCTACATCCATGGGCTCTACTCTCATGAAGCTGTAGCCAGTGGAAGGATTAAGTCCAAGCCGCACTCTGAGGTCTAATGATTTTATGAGTTGGCATTGCAGGCAAACTTGGCCTTTCAAGGAGAACTGTAATGGGAATGCACAGCAGGAAACGTTTCAGCCAGCTTTTTATTAAGAAAACAAAACAAAACAACAACAACAAAACCAATGTGAGTCAGGGATGGAGAGAGGAACGTCCCTGCCTGCCCACCAATAGTGTCTGTGGGACAGCACTCAGTGGGCAAGGTATCAGGCTTTGCAACCACCTTGACAGACATCCAATAAGAGTGGTTTTCCTGTATTCCAGGATTCAGTCCAGGCTGAGTGAAAATCGCCCTGGAGGCAGGGGATGCCTCTCCACACCCTGATCAAGAAACTGCAAAGGTTCAGATGGGAAGCAGAGCTGACCCCTAAGCCCCCGTAGAGGCTACCCTCTCCCAAATGTACAATCCTGCCAGAAGTAACACTCATAGCTTCAGGTGGAATTTTGGTTTTCTAGTTACACTGAGCCAATTAGCCGGGCGGAGCTCTGTGGGTAAGCACTCTCTCAGGGGACTTGTAGGAGCCGCAGTCAAGAGATCAAATAACCCCCTTGCTCTCTGTGCAACAGGCCTGGACTCCATCAGCAGGACATGCCCAGCCAGCCAAGACGTAACTTTGGTGCAGACAGCAGGGCAATGAGGCAAGCAATAAAAAGGCCTAATCTCTTAAGGCAACATGAATTGTTGGCGAGAACATGAGGGGGAAGCAACATTAGCCAAGAATCATTTTCCTCTTGTTATAGATGCCTACTGACTACTTGGGAAAAAAGCAAAGTGGGGAAAAATTCTGCTAACACCAGTGGGCAGCAAGATGTAATTTACAGAACTGGTTTTCCCCAAATTTTAACCGCTAACAATTAGTCTTATGGTGATCATTAGTGACTACCATTGACTGAACGCCTCTTCTGTGGCAGGAATCATCGCTTGCCTAATCCCATGATCCTAAAAAATTAGCAGTATCATCACCCTGTGTCAATTAGGTTCAGTGCAAGAAACAGAAGTTAGTCTAGATATTTTGAGCAAAAGGGGATTTTCGTGTAGGGAATCAAATGTTTACAAGATTATAGAACGGCTGGAGGAGTTTACACAAGGGGTGACAAGCAGCTGTTGAATACAAGGACCCATTACATAGCTGAGACATCGGGGAACTGCTATTGCTGCCACTCTGGCTACTGTCACAGCCATCTCTTCCACTCTGAGGTGGCAGCCATCTTTCTTGGCTCCTCTTAACTCCCCACAAGCCAGCTTGCCTCAGCAGGAGAAAGAGGGTTCCTTCCCTTCCAAACCTCCCCTGAAAACCATTACCTAGAGGAAATTTCTTCTCAGCCAGAATTCTAACTGCAAAAGAGACTGCAGAGCTTTCCAGGCTCCCTAAGGAAAGAGGGTAAAATTGAGAATAAGAGTGCCCCACATCCCTATTTTTCATTTGTGTCCAGAGAGCTTAAGTCACTTGTACAAGGTCACACAGCTACTGCATTGAAGCCATTACTTGAGCCCAAGTTTGCAGGAATCCTGTTCTTACCCACTGCTTTTAAGAGAATAAAGGGAGGAAAGCACTATATATATTCTAAATATTCTTATTAGTTATAATTACATTGGTGGTTATTATTAGAACTTTAACATTTAAAGGAGGAGGCATTGTAGCCCAAACAATGTGCCAGCAATTCAGTTCCTCTACAACACTCTTTCTCACTACCAAGAACTTCCACACACACCTTCTGAGATAGTGATGATATTTGTTTTTTAATTTGCCATTGATTTTAGAGAGAGAGAAGAAGGGAGAGAGAAAGTGCCAAGTCATTATTTCGCTTAATTTTTCCACTTAGTTGTGTAATCATTGACTGCCTCTCATACATGCCCTGACTGGGGATCGAATCTGTAACCTCTGGCATACAGGTTGATGCTTTATCCACTGAACCACATGACCAGGGCCAGTGATAATGTTTTATTTCATAATCTGGGTAGTAGTCACATAGCTATATTGACCCTGTAAAAATTCATTAAGCTGACTACTTATGGGCTCTTCTTTATTGCATTTCTTTACATTATGTCAAACTTCAATAAAAAGCTTTTTAACAACAATGTTGGCTAATTCGATTTCCCCCAGGACCAGGAAAATATTCCATGTTTTCATTGAAAGGTGTTTTTCTTCTAGTCTTAAGAGGCTGAAAATATCATATCCAATGCTGCTGTCAACTCAGGATCTAAGAAAACTAAGGAATAAAAGAGCCAAGGAGGTTTGGGGGGCTCTTTGGCTAAAACCAAGACATTCCTTTTACTTCCTTTTCAGAGGTAGAAACAAACACATATGAGACCTGTCACAGAGACTCGTAGCTGTTCACAAACTATTTACATAACCCTCCTAAGCAACCATTAGGCTATAATTCTGAACCTCCCTGGCAGGTAGGTATGACTGGATTCTGGCCAATGGCATGTCAAAGTGGGTAGAAGTGATGGACATGAATTCTGTGTCTAGCCCATAAACCCTTTTGTGTACAGTCTTTGATTACCTTGTGCTAACTACTGGCCAATTGGAGTTTCCTGAGAGCCTAGAAGAGGGAGGAGTCATAAGACAGAAGAAGCCTGGGTCCTGTTATATCATATGGAGGAGAGCCATGTAGGAGAGTCACCTGACCAGGCAAACCTATGATGGGTCATTGCACAAGAAGGAAAGAAACCTTATTGCGTAAAGCATTTTTGTTTCAAAAGTTAGACTACCCTGAGAGCTAACTTTTGAAATTAGGCAAATCCTGTTCTCTAAATCACCTCTACCTTCCCAACCTAGAGCCAGCCCCAAAGCATTTTAAAAAATCTGAGAAGCCAAAGTAACCTCCTGCCTATTACTTATTGACTCTTAAGTTGTAACATGTACATTTCATAAGTTTCTTAGGTAAGTTAGGGCAAGAGATCAAGGGGAAAGACTCATTCTTATAAGAAAACCATAAGCATCTTAGAAGAAAACATAGGCAGTAAGCTCTCCGACATCTCTCGGAGCAATATATTTGCTGATTTATCTCCACGGGCAAGGGAAATAAAAGACAGGATAAACAAATGGGACTATATCAAACTAAAAAGCTTTTGCACAGCTAAAGACAACAAGAACAGAATAAAAAGACAAACTACACAATGGGAGAACATATTTGACAATACGTCTGATAAGGGGTTAATAACCAAAATTTATAAAGAACTTGTAAAACTCAACACCAGGAAGACAAACAACCCAATCCAAAAATGGGCAAAAGAGATGAATAGACACTTCTCCAAAGAGGACATACAGATGGCCAATAGGCATATGAAAAAATGCTCAACATCACTAATCATTAGAGAAATGCAAATTAAAACCACAATGAGATATCACCTCACACCAGTCAGAAGGGCGCTTATCAACAAAACAACACAGAATAAGTGCTGGCGAGGATGTGGAGAAAAGGAAACCCTCCTGCACTGCTGGTGGGAATGCAGACTGGTGCAGCCACTGTGGAAAACAGTATGGAGATTCCTCAAAAATCTGAAAATCGAACTGCCTTTTGACCCAGCTATCCCACTTTTAGGAATATGCCCCAAGGACACCATAGAACGGTGCCGGGGTCCAGCCCCGGGGGGGAAGATCCAGGGGTCCCACAGGAGGAGACGGCGTCGGCGAAAATCGAGTGAGAGAGCCGAATTCTTTATTCTCTGGTTAGCATTTACTGCCAGGCATCTCCGCCAAATGCTAGTCTAACTTTACTTTTTATGCACACACACTAAGTTACAATCACGTGGTATTTTGAATACATCATTGTCTTAGTTTCACTATGGTTACATATTTCTAGATAACAGTTAATTCATATCTATAAGCTACAAGTCAGGTGGTAAGTTATTCAAAGTACAGTTGTACAATAACTTGAATAGTAATAACAATATTGGTACAAACTTCTAAAAGATTAGTACTAATTAATAACTCTATTTTACTCTTGTTGTGAGTCAAGGGCACAGAAAGAGATAGCAGACGAAATCATCAAGGACTAGCAGAGGACCACCGCTTGCTCAGACAAATAGCCTTGAGTTCATGTAGTGTCCTAATTCTTTTTTCACAAGACTACAAAAGGCTTGCTATTAAAAAACTGACATAGTATAAAGAGTAATTTTTACTTAGAGATACATAGAGTGCACCTGCAAGATAGCTAGTAGCAACATAATATCAGAAGGCATTAGTTGCTATTGCTGCTATGAATCCCACCACATTCCTCTCCTTATTCTTGGAAAATGCAAAAATCTCATGAGAATGTTTTACTGAGAAAAGCCCAGCAACTGTCTTCAGTGACAATACAAGTCTTTTAACAAAACATTCTTTACTAGCCAGCTGCACTCCTATCCAAGGCCACGCAACAGGCCACTCTACTACACTTTACCTAAGATTCTAATGTCTAGTTAAACTTTATTTATTTACTATATTCATATACTAGCTAAGTTCTAACTATATTCTTTCTAACATGATTAATAAGAAGAAATTCTCCTACAAACTTAACCCTTTATGAAGGATATCATGGCCAGCCTCTTATGTTTATGAGCCCAGTTCAAGGGGCTTACAGGCTTTTCTGTGGAACTTACACCTTCTGTCTCATTTCCAAAGAAATTACTACAAATCTACAGGGAAAGCACGGTACTATTATCCCTGTGCCATAAATAATAGCACACACCCAGAAAAAGGGGGGAATATAAGGCCAGATTAATTCAAAAGATTAAAGGGGGAAGTATAGTTGTGCCTTTCCTTTGCGGTGACTTTGTCAACCTGCAGCTGTTGGTCTTTACTGCGGTGACTCTATCTTCTTTGCTGTGACTTTGTCAACCAGCAGTTGTGGATCTTCTCCTGCTGTGACCTAGTTAGCCAGCATTAGTGGATCAGCTCCCGACAGAACGGCTCGAAAAGGAGAAATGCACCCGCATGTTTGTGGCAGCATTGTTCACAATAGCAAAGATCTGGAAACAGCCCAAGTGTCCATCAGAGGACGAGTGGATTAAAAAGCTTTGGTACATATATACTATGGAATACTACTCAGCCATAAGAAATGATGACATCGGATCATTTACAATAACATGGATGGACCTTGACAACATTATACGGAGTGAAATAAGTAAATCAGAAAAAAAAAAACTAAGATGAATCCATACATAGAAGGGACATAAAAATGAGACTCAGAGACATGAACAAGAATGTGATGGCAACAGGGGCGGGAGGTTGGGGGAGGGGGGAGGGGGTGAAGAAGGAGAGAGGGGTTAGGGGAGGGGAGGGGCACAAAGAAAACCAGATAGAAGGTGACAGAAGACAATTTAACTTTGGGGGAGGGGTATACAGCACAATCAAATGTCAAAATAATCTAGAGATATTTTCTCTCAACATATGTATCCTGATTTATCAATGTCACTGCATTAAATTTAATAAAAAAAAGATATGCATGTTGGCAGTCCTTTTTAAAAAATTGCCCAGTCTTCTCCTTTGTTGACAAAGAAGCTCAGACAACAGCACTCTGGGCCCATTTAATACAGGGGCTAACAGTTCTGCACCACCAGAGGGCAATACTATATAAAAACTGATGCACCCATCATAACTGCCTTCTTGTGAAAGGGAGAAATGGAGTTGGTATTTACAGAAAGGGGCAGGAGGCAGGCACCAGGACTGTGGAAAGGTTGCCGGGTGGCAGGATGGAGGACATTGAGTAAAGCATCTTTGAGATGCATTCCCCCAACTTTCATCTCCCTGGCAATTGTTCCAATGGCTAAATTGGCCTGGATTTTTCTTTCTTTCTTTTTTTTTAATGCACCTTTATTTATTTCTGTTTTTAAATTATTTATTTTTTTTTGTATTTTTCTGAAGTGAGAAGCAGGGAGGCAGAGAGACAGACTCCTGCATGCGCCCAACTGGGATCCACCCAATACGCCCACCAGGGAGCGATGCTCTGCCCATCTGAGGTGTTGCTCTGTTGCAACTGGAGCTGTTCTAGCACCTGAGGCAGAGGCCATAGAGCCATCCTCAATGCCGGGGCCAACTTTGCTCCAATGGAGCCTTGGCTGTGGGAGGAAAAGAGAGAGATAGAGAGAAAGGAAAGGAGGAAGGGTAGAGAAGCAGATGAGTGCTTCTCCTGTGTGCCCTGACCGGGAATCAAACCCAGGACATCCACATACCAGGCTGACACTCTACCACTGAGCCAACCGGCCAGGGCCAGCCCAGATTTTTCTTACATGTATACAAATTCTCCAGCAGGAAGATCCAGCTGCATGAAGGAAGGAAAAACTATGCTGAAACTACCCTCCCAAAGCATTCAAGCATGTAGAGCTGTTAGAAAATAAAAACAGTGAAAAAAAACCCCCAGAAATAAAAAGAGGTAAGTGAGAGGACAGAGTCCATTTTGTTCTCTGTAGGGCCAGTGGCCTGCAAGAATCTATGGGAAAAGAGGAGTTTCTCCAGCAATACCCCGTGGTTTCCTATTAAAACCCAGGGTTGTGAGTTCTGCTTCCTGGAATGGAGACCTAGCTTTTTTCTGGACCCAGCATCTAGCTGAAAATAACTAAAAAAGAAGACAAATGTATGTCTTTAAACTATCTGATGGCATTAAAGAGCAATCAACAATTTCTGAAAGCAAGCAAAGGGGAACCCAGGAATCTGAGCCCAATCTTTGGCATTCTTTTCCTCCTTGAGATATTTGCCAGTTCAGACTTTTTTGTGGACTAGTACATCAGAAAGTGGCAGTTGAGAAGCTGAGCAGAGCTTTTGACAACCTCTCATCAGGTTGCAGGAACAAAAATTGGAGTTTAAGGCCTGCCAATCATGAAAGGTTATGGCAGCTCAGGTTTCCAGTTGGAATCTCAAAGATCTATGGCCTAGAATGAGAGAGCCTTAGCCCAGATTTCCTAGAAGGCAGGTCCAGAGGCAAAAGCTTGGACGCTATCTCTTTCCTAAAAACCCCAGCGGCATGGGAACTGGAGTGAGGAAGAAAGGGAAATGAGTCAGAGCAGAAGAGGGAAACACACGTTTAAGGGAGGGTCTACTGAACTCTGCAAAATATGCGTACTCCTTGAGACTCTCCAGGTCATCAAAAACAAGGAAAATTTGACACTGTCACAGACCAGAGGAAGATGAGACATAATCACTAAATATGAAGTGATATCCTGGAACAGAAAAAAGAAAAACCCATAAAGGAAAAACAAATGAGATACAAATAGAATATGGAGTTTAGTTTAGTTATGGAGCAAGTTAGTTCCTTAGTTGTTACAGATGTACCATGGTAATGTAAACTGTTACCATGTAAGGTACTCTCTGCCCTAACTGGGTAACTCAAATGGTCAGAGCATTGTCCCAATACACCAAGGTTGCGGGTTTGATTCCCGGTCAGGACACATACAAGAATCAACCAATGAATCATAAATAAGCAGAACAACAAATTGATGTGTTTCTTTTTCTCTCTCTGTCTCCCTTCTTCTTGTTCTAAAATCAATTAAACAAAAATAAATAAAAAAGAAACTCTGTATATCTTTGTAACCTTTCTATAAATCTAAAACTATTTTAAAATAAAACATTTGTTAAAAATAAATAAGTAAAAGGAAAGAAAAGAGCCTGACTAGGCAGTGGCACAGTGGATAGAGCATCAGACTGGGATGCAGAGGACCCAAGTTCGAAATCCCAAGGTTGCTGGCTTGAACGTGGGCTCACCAGCTTAAGCGTGGGTCTCTGGCTTGAGCATGGGATCATAGACATGACTCCATGGTCACTGGCTTGAGCCCAAGGTCACTGGCTTGAGCAAGGGGTCACTGGCTTGACTGGAGCCCCCGGTCAAGGCACATATAAGAAAGCAGTCAATGAACAACTAAGGTGCTGCAACAAAGAATTGATGCTTCTCATCTCTCTCCCTTCCTGTCTGTCTGTCCCTGTCTGTCCCTCTTTCTGTCTCTCTCACAAAAAGAGAAAAGAAAGAAAGAAAAGAGTAAGCAGATTGGTGCAGCCACTGTGGAAAGCAGTATTGAGGTACCTCAAAATATTAAAAATGAAACTACTTATGACCAATGATTTCACTTCTGGGAATTTGTCCAAAGAAACCTAAAATCCTATTTTTTATTTTTTTATTTTTATTTTTTTCATTTTTTCATTTTTCTGAAGCTGGAAACGGGGAGAGACAGACAGACTTCCGCATGCGCCCGACCGGGATCCACCCGGCACGCCCACCAGGGGCGACGCTCTGCCCACCAGGGGGCGATGCTCTGCCCATCCTGGGCGTCGCCATATTGCGACCAGAGCCACTCTAGCGCCTGAGGCAGAGGCCACAGAGCCATCCCCAGCGCCCGGGCCATCTCTGCTCCAATGGAGCCTTGGCTGCGGGAGGGGAAGAGAGAGACAGAGAGGAAAGCGCGGCGGAGGGGTGGAGAAGCAAATGGGCGCTTCTCCTGTGTGCCCTGGCTGGGAATCGAACCCGGGTCCTCCGCACGCTAGGCCGACGCTCTACCGCTGAGCCAACCGGCCAGGGCAAATCCTATTTTTTAAAAGTGAGAGTAGGGGAGATAAAGAGGCAGACTCCTGCATGCACCCTGACCAGGATCCACCGAGCAACATCTGTCTGGGGCCAATGCTTGAACCAATAGAGCCGCCTGCTGCAGGAGGAGAAGAATGGGAGAAGGAGGAGAGGGTAGGGAAGAGAAGCAGATGGTTGCTTCTCATGTGTGCCCTGACTGAGGATCAAACCCAGGACATCCACACTCAGGGCTGACACTCTATCCACTAAGCCAACCGACAAGGGCTCAAAACACTAATTTGAAAGAATATATGCCCCACCCCCAATGTTCATTGCAGCAGTAAGATTTGGAAATATCCCAAGTGTCCATCAGTAGATAAGTGGATTGAAAAGTTGTGGTACAGTCACACAACAGAATACTACTTGACAGTAAAAAAGAAAGAAATCTTAGCATTTGTGACAACATGGATAAACCTGGAGAGCACTAGGCTAAGTGAAATAAGACAATCAGATAAAAGCAAGTACCATATGATTTCATTATATGTGGAATCTAGTGACCAAAATGAACTAACAAGCGAAATAGGTACAGACTCACAGACAGAGAGCAGGCTGACAGCTGTCAGGATTGGGAGAAGAGTTGGGGAGGTTGAGTGGGGGAGTGGAAGGATTGAGCAAAAAAATAAAAAAATAAAGAAGAGAGAGAGAGAGAGAGAAAGAAAAGTCATGGACCCAGGAAAAAATTTAAAAATGAGTACACAAGTAGGCTAGATCAAATGAATTTTCACTGTTGAAAACATCAATAATAATAATACTTTGTGGGATTATAAATATCTATTTAGCATTACTTAAAATTAAAGTCATATACATATTAAATATTAATAATATAGGCCAGTAGATATATGAAAAATGCTCATCTTTACTAGTTACTAGAGAAATGTAAATCAATACTACAATGAGATCTACCTCACACCTGTTAAATTTGCTATTATCAACAAGACAGGTAATAACAAGTGTTAGAGAGGTTGTGGAGAAAAAGGAACCCTCATTCACTGCTGATGGGAATATAAACTGGTACAGTCATTATGGAAGAAAGTTTAGTGGTTTCTCAAAACACTAAGAATAGAACTACCATATGACCCAGCAATCCATCTACTGGGTATCTACCAAAAAAACTTGAAAACATTGTTACATAAAGACACATGCACCCCATATTCATTGCAGCATTATTCACAGTGGCCAAAACATGGAAACAACCAAAATGTCCTTCAGTAGAGGATTGGATAAAGAAGCTGTGGTACATATATACAGTGGAATACTACTCAGCCATAAGAAATGATAATATAGTGCCATTTATAACAACATGGATAAAACTTGATAATATTATACTGAGTGAAATAAGTAAATTAAAAAAAGCTAAGAACTATATGATTTCACGTATAGGTGGGATATAAAACTGAGACTCATGGACACAGATAAAAGTGAGTGGTTAACAGGAGGAGGGGGTTGTGGGGAAGGAGATTAAAGAGAGACAAGTATGCAGTGACAGAGAATGATGTGACTTTGGGTGACAGGTACCCAACACAATCAACAGTTCAAATGTTATAGAGATGTTCACCTGAAACCTATATACCCTTATTGATCAGTCACCCCATTAAATTTAATTTTCTAAATAAAAAATAGTAAAAAAAAAACCTCACAATAATATAAACACAAATATAATTTTATTATGTACATAATTGAAATATACAATGACAATAGCACAAAAGTCAGGAGGAAGGAGATAACAGAGTCAAAGTGTTCTAAAATCTTTACATTATCTGGGAAATTGTAAAATTGTTTATTTTTATTAGATTTTAATAAATCAAAGATGTTGTCATCTTTGTTTATCACCAACAGAGCAGTAACTGAATAGGTAATTAAGACCTAAAAGAGAAGAAAAAATAGAATAGGCCTGGCCAGGTAGCTCAGTGAGTTAGAACATCATCCCAAAGCGCCAAGGTTTCAGGTTCGATTCTGGCCAAGCAACGTACAGGAATCAACCAATGAATGCGTAAGTGAATGGAACAATAAATCAATGTTTCTCTCTCTCTCTGCCCAAAATCAATAAATAAAATTTAAAAATAAAAATAGAATAATAAAAATAGTTACTACAAAAGAGAGTAAGAAAGGAAATGGAACATAAAAGAAATAGGACAAATAGAAAATAAATAGTAAGTTATAGCCCTGTCCGGGTAGTTCAGCTGGTTAGAGCATCTACCCAATACACCAAGGTTGTGATTGATCCCTGGTTAGGGCACATACAGAAGTCAACCAATGAATGTATAAATAAGTGGAACAACGAATTGATGTTTCTCTTTCTCTCCCTCTATAGCTCTCACTCAAAAATCAATAAATAAATTCATTTAAAAAAAGAGTAAGAAAAGAAATTGAACATAAAAGAAGTGAAACAAATAGAAAATAAATAGTAAGTTACAATGCTTAAAGCCACATATTAATTATAGCATTAAATATAATTGAGAGAAAGAGACAGAAACATCTATCTGCTCCTGTATGTGCCCTGACCAGGGATTGAACCAGCAACTTCTGCACTTCTGGATGATTCTCTAACCAACTGAGCTATTTGGGCAAGGCCTGGGAGAGAACTTTTTTCAGAATACATAAAACTCCTACAACTTCATAATCAAAAGAACAAGGCCCTGGCAAGTTGGCTCAGTGGTAGAGTGTTGGCCTGGCGTGCAGGAGTCCTGGGTTCGATTCCCAGCCAGGGCACACAGGAGAGGTGCCCATCTGCTTCTCCACCCCTCCCCCTCTCCTTCCTCTATGTCTCTCTCTTCCCCTCCCGCAGCCAAGGCTCCATTGGAGCAAAGTTGGCCCGGGCTCTGAGGATGGCTCCATGGCCTCCGCCTCAGGCCCTAGGTGGGCAGAGCATCGTCCCCTGGTGGGCATGTCGGGTGGATCCCAGTCGGGCACATGTGGGAATCTGTCTGACTGCCTCCCCGTTTCCAACTTCAGAAAAATACAAAAAAAAAAAAAAAAAAAAAAGAACTCCATAAAAATAAGCAAAAGACTTGACAGACACTTCACAAAGGAAGATATTTGAATGGCCAGTAGTGAATTGGTGAAAAAGTGCTCAACATTATTAGGCATCAAAAAAGCAGCAGGAGTGAGAGCAACCCAAACTGTCACATTGCTGCTAGGAACATAAAAGGGCACAACTATTTTGGAAAAACTGGCAATTTCTTATCAAATTAAATATGCTCTTACACTTTGACCCAGCAATTTTAATTCTAGGTATTTATCCATGAGATATAAAATCATATGTTCAGCTTAACAGATAGTGGCACAGTGGATAGAGAGTCAACCTGGGACCTCTCAGGTTGAAAACCCTAAGGTTGCCAGCTTAAGTGTGGAATATCTGGCTTGATCTCCAGCTTGAGTGTGGGATCATCAATATGATTCTATGGTTGCTGGCTTGAGCCCAAATATCACTGGCTTGAGCCCAAGACTCTGGCTAGAGCGAGGGGTTATTTGCTCAGCTGGAGCCCTCTGGTCAATGCAGGTATGAGGAGCAATCAATGAACAACTAAAGTGCCACAACTACAAGTTGATGTTTCTCATCTCCCTCCATTCCTCTCTCTCTCTCTCTCTCTCTCTCTCTCTCTGAAATAATAAAATAAAATAAAATCACATGTCCATAAACTGGTGATACATACATCGGAGTTAATTTGTAAATGCTTGAAATTTTCCCTAATAGAATTTTTTGCTTATGTAGGTGAAAATAAAGAAGTTTTGAGACTTCTTAAAAAAGAAAGAAAGAAAGAAAGAAAGAAAGAAAGAAAGAAAGAAAGAAAGAAAGAAAAAGAAAGAAAGAAAGAAAGAAAGAAAGAAAGAAAGAAAGAAAGAAAGAAAGAAAGAAAGAAAAAGAAAGAGAAAGAAAGAAAGAAAAGCCTGACCTGTGGTAACACAGTGGATAAAGCATTGACCTGGAATGTTGAGGTCACCAGTTTGAATCCCTGGGCTTACCTGGTCAAGATACATACAGAAGCAACTACTACTAGTAGATGCTTTCTGCTTCTCCCAACCTCTTTTCTCTTTCTCCCCTCTCTCCAAAAATCAATAAATAAAATCTAAAAAAAAAAAAAGAATGGCACATGGCCCCGGAAGCTGCAGTCATTATATTAAAAAAAGAAAAAGAATTGATTGCCAGTTGTCTATATTAAAAGAAGCACTAATGGTAGTTTTTTCAGGAAAAATATAAATGATCCACTAGAAACATTTGTATGCAAGGAGAATGAAAAGCACCAGAAAGGGTAAATATGTAGGTAAACATAAATTAATATAATCGTACCAAATAATCCTAGTAATGTTGTGGGGTTTGAAATATAGGTAGAAGTTGCATGAGAATAAAAGTTGAGAGAGTTCAAAGATTCTAGGTTAACATATTCTCAGGTCTTAAAATTACTGGGAGGATAGGAAAAGTAATTTTTTTGGAAAATGTCAAGGACAGACACATTTTGTAATATTTACAGCAATTTATTACAACAGTAACAGGAGACAAGTGCAGTACCAACTACGATTTTTGCAGAAACTACAACGGGCTAATTTTTCAACTCTAGCACGCTACCTTTACTAGTTGCCATTCAACATTCTACTAAAGGAAGAGAACTTCTTTACTTTTATAAATAAGTATATATTTATAGTATATTATCACACATAACTATATATTTAATATCAATGTACACATTGTCTTTTTATTTTCAGTATAGACTCATGAATCCCTCAATTGTCTGAGATTTGACCCAGAGAAGCTTCTACACTGACTCCCTTTTTTCTTGTGACATACCCCATTGTTTTGGGAGTGTGTGCATGTGTATGTGTGCATATGTGTGTGTGTGTGTGTGTGTGATTGTGTACTCTACTACTTTCTGGCATAAGAAGATACCCAGGCTCATCTTGTATACTTCCTGCTCCAGTCCTAGAATGAGCCATTTTCCCAAGGAGTCCTGGCTCCTTTGAGTAGGAAATGGTATTAGACATCAAGATCTGGGTGCTAGATGTGCTTATTGCTCCAGCGGTATCTTCTTCTTGGCCCTTTCAGCAGATAGAGCTAGCAAATACTGTATTTCCCCATGTATAAGATGCTCTCACGTATAAGATGCACCTTAATTTTGGGGCCAGAAATTTGAAAAAAAATGTATTACATAAAGTTATTGAACTCAAGTTTTATTCATCATAAAATTCATTCCTGCAAAAAAGTAAGAAATGCAAGTAAAAATTCTACAACCACTGTATAAGATGCACCCAGTTTTTAGACCCCAAATTTTTCAAAAAAAGAGTGCATCTTATACATGGGGAAATATGGTATATGCATATGGGGGGATACACACACAAACACACATATGTGTATACATGTCTGTGAACACATATTTATATATACCTATTTTAGAAATCAGTTCACACCAATAACTCCAATTTCAATTTATCCCCATGAGATTCTTCCTTGCCTTCCTTTATTTCATATTATCTATAATATGAATTCTTCTTCCCACAGTGAGAATCCTGGCTTCCAATCACATCAACACATTTACTTGCTAAAACCGATATTAAATCTAAAATTGTTTTAGAATTGATTTTTCTGTACCACTACAAAAGAACAAACTCAGTAAAAATGGATCTATGTTCACTGGTTTCTGGTTTATCCTTCCTGTGCTTGTATATGTTATTTTTCCTTTTTTCTTACACAAAATGAGCATACTCTGCTCATTTGTACTTTACTTTTTCTACTTAACAGTATCTTCTAGAAATCACTCCATAATCAATTCATAGAAATCACCATTCGTTTTTACAGAGTATATTACTTATTGTATGTATGTATCATAGTCTGTTGAACCAATTTCCTATGCTTAAATATTTAAGCATTTGTCAATATTTTGCAATTACAAATAATGAAACAATGAATACTCTAGTCAGGGTATGTATTTTCATGTCATTGGGGTGCATTATCAAAGTAAATTCTAAAAGCAGAATTGCTTGGTTATGTGTAAATGCAGAGAAAATTTTACTGAATATTGTGAATTCCTCTTCATAAAGCTGTACCAATTTGTACACTTACCAGTAATGTGAGAGCCTGTTTCCTACAGTTTTGCCAACAGAGTGTAGTTTTAAGCTTCTGAACTTCTGCCAGTCTGATAAGTTATAAATGATATCTAGGTATAGTTTCATTTGTACTTTTCTTATGAGTGAAGTTGAACATCTGTTCACATTTTAAGCACCATTTTTCGATCCTTTTATAAATTATTCTTACCTTTTGAGCATTTAAAAATTAAGATTTTAAATCTATCCTCATCAATTTTCAGGATAATATATACTCAATTTTTATTATATATGTAAAATATATATATATATTCAGAAAAAGTATATATATTCTGAAAATACACATATCTGCTATGGACTAAATTGTGCCCCCTAAAATTTATATTGAAGCCCTAACCATCAATGAGGTCATAAGGATGGGGCGCTAATCCAATAAGATTAGTGTCCTTATAAGAAGAGACACCAGAGAGTGCTCTCTCTCCTTCTCTCTCTCTCTCTATATATATATACACACAGAGACACACACACAGAGAGAGAGAGAGAGAGAGAGAGTCATGTGAGGACAGCTGGCTATGTGCTTTGGAAGAGAGCTTTCACTAGAGACTGAACTGCACCAGAATCCTGATCTTGGACTTTCTAGCCTCCAGAACTGTGAGAAAAATTATTTAAGCCACCCAGTCTATAGTATTTTGCTATGGCAGCAGAGCAGATTAAGACAGTGACAATAGCTTTTATCTGTGTTATAGTTACCAATGTTTTCTTCCAATTTGTCATTTTACTTTCTTATGGTGGTTTTTTTTTTTCCGTGCAAAAGTTTTGTTTTGTTTCTAATGTAGTCAAGGTAGGAGCATTATAGTAACATTTGTAGAAAACTGTGAATATTGTTCTCTGATTTAGACAGTTGATGTAAGAAATAGTCAAACCTGTAGTGAATTTTTATAAGAGTTTATTTGAGCCAAACTGATGACATATGCTGGGGAGCAAGATCTCAGATGCTCTGAAGAATAACAGTGTTGCAACTTTTTTTAAATGCATTTGAAATTAAGGAGGAAATATATGGAAGATTGCATGGATGTAGGGGGAAGTAAGGTGGGGATTGGATTATAGGATGGTTAACAAGATTATGCACTCGTCTGAGGATGGTGTTAACCTAGATGCACAGGAGCAATGGACAAGGCATGCTTAAGGCAAAGATAAACCTTTTACTAAAGAAGTTATGTGCCTGAGATGTGACTACCCACCATGACTTGCCCAGTTAGGAATTTATAATCAGATCACCCTGTGAGGTTACTTTTTATAGAACTCTTTTTCCTTGACAATACCAAAACTTGACAAGAATTAATTTCTTAAATATTAGTAGTTATGTAGAATTTTAAAATATATCATTCAAATTTTCATTCTCTCTGACATTAAATCCATCAGTTTATCTTGTATTCTGAAGGGATTTTTTTTTAAGCGAGAAGAGGGGAGATAGAGAGACAGACTCCCACATGCTCCTTGACCAGGATCCACCTGGCAACCCCCATCTGGGGCCAATGCTAGAATCAACTGAGCTATTCTCAGTGCCTGGAGCCGTCGCTCAAACCAATCAAGCCACTGGATGTGAGAAGGAAAGAGGGAGAGAAGGGGGAGAGGGAGGGGAAGAGAAGCAGATGGTTGTTTCTCCTGTGTGCTCTGACCAGGACTGAACCTGGGACATCCGCACACCAGGCCAATGCTCTAACCACTGAAAAAACAGGCCAGGGCCCTGAATGGATTTTGAAAACCTATGTATAATGTTGTAGCATCATACATCAGTTATTTGGAAAACATTGGTTCACAAAGTTATACTATCTTTTATATATATATATATAAATATATATATATATCACTAAGATATGTAAGATCTTTCCAAATGTTGACAGCTTTTATTATACAACATCAAAAAATCACATTACTTTAAACTACCACCAATCATATCAGGAAAGTTTTTTTAAGTATTGGGACATCTGTCAACATGATGGCAGATACAAGCTTTTAAGAAATATAAAAGTCTGCTTAATTAAAGACATTTTAAAGTTCTTTTTTTTTATAAATAAATTTTTATTTTAATGGGGTGACATCAATAAATCAGGGTACATATATTCAAAGAAAACGTTTCCAGGTTATCTTGTCATTTAGTTCTGTTGCATACCCATCACCCAAAGAGAGATCGTTCTTTGTCACCCTCTATCCAGTTTTCTTTGTACCCCTCCCCCTCCCCCTCTCCCTCCTTCCCTCCCCCCACCCCCCGTAACCACCACACTCCTGTCCATGCCTCTTAGTCTCGTTTTTGTGTCCCACCAATGTATGGAATCCTGCAGTTCTTGTTTTTTTCTGATTCACTTATTTCACTCCACATAATGTTACCAAAATTCCACCATTCTGCTGTAAGTGATCCGATGTCATCATTTCTTCTAGCTGAATAGTATACCATAGTGTATATGTGCCCCATCTTCTTTATCCAGTCTTCTATTTTTTTTACAGTGATTAAAAGCCTTTAAGCAAACTCTTGGCCAATACAGCAAGAATCCATAAAAGAGTCGTGTCCTTAACATGTTCACCAAGTCCAAGTCCCATCACCATGTCAAATCTCTGAAAAATGCAACCCAGCCACAGTTCAGTCTGTTAGGAGCTGTCACAGGGAGCAGGAGACCAGGAAAAGTCCACATCCAGGAAAAGTCCACATGGCATTGGAGTTGTCAACATTCTATACTTTGCAGCTCATGTCCAAGTCCCAATGACCACTGCTTCTAGCTGGTAATGATTCAGGTAGACTGGAAAAACCATTTGCAGCATGCGTGGATATGGAGCTTCTGTTCTCCTCTGCCTGGAGAGATGAGACCAGGTTGCTTTTCCCTGGAGCTCTGCGACTGTGGCATGGTAAAGAGAACCTTGGGATACACTAAACTGGGTGGCAAAGGTAGATTCATAATAGAAGTTGGCAAAAGGGGGAAAGAGAGCTCTAAATTAGGAGTAGGTCCCAGCCTGAAATATGAGTGGGGCATTGAGGTAGGAGGGATAAAGGAAACACTATATATTAAGCAAAGCAGCAGAAAATAGGGCTATCAACACCCACAACAGAGATCTTTGAGGGAAGAATAAAAAACCTGACTATTCAGGCAAAACATAGTTAAGTGGCCCTTGTGCAAATGAGATCAGTTTACCTGCTTCTTGGAAGAAATATCCTAGGCTCGTCCACAGTGTTGTAGATGGGGCCGACAGCCCTGGGCACCTTCAGCCTTCAGTGGCAAAACCCAGCTTTCTGGGCAAGGTTAGGTCATAGGTGGCTGGAGCAGGGCTGGAAGAGACTGAACCCTCCCTTAGAGGAGCGAGGGGGAAGCCTACCTTCCAGTGTTCCTGTTTCCTCACAGCAGAGGCATGTAAGTCTGGCAGGCTTTAGCTCAATGACCTTCCTTTCCACTATTGAAGCAGGACGCAGATGGCATCCTATGAGACCCCTTTGGGGTGTTGGAGCCTTTAAGGGTGTATCCTAAAAGCTGGTAGTTCCCCTGATCTCTATTGGGCTTTTTCTGCCTCTAGGTATCTTAAAAGCCATGCTCAGAAGATCTCGCTGAGGGGTTTGAGGATCCCCATCCACCAATATAAATCTTTTCCATATATCTGGAGCTATTTGGAAAAAGACAAAACAGTGTTATTAGCTGGATTTAATAAAGAAGGTAGTAGTTTGCAGGCGTAAAAGATTTGGTGTCTCCTGTTCATCAGCATTCAAAATAAATGTAAAAAAATTTTTTTAAGTAAAAAGTATGATATGGTAGACCCATAAGAGTTCCAGGATATGACTACCCCCTTTAAAAAAATTTTTTTTAATTGACCTTAAAATGTTTGCTGAGTACACTTTAATAATACCTTAACTTTAAAGATTGTAAGCATGACAAAATACAGTGAATGCTTTTGCTCCATATGCAGGGGCATTTTCAGTTTAGCCAGTTTAGGAAATCCAATAATAGAACAATGCATACAGACAATGAGCTATAACATGCTTAGCAGCCTCTCCTGTTCTGACAGAGGTTACTATAGATCCGGAATATGTATCCACTGTAATGTGGACATACGACTGTTTGCCAAATGAAGGTATATGATTAACATCCATCTGCCAAAGTTGTCCTGGTAGGGGTCCTTGAGGGTTAACTCTAAATGAAGGGGTAGTATAGGACCCCTTGGACAGGATTTCCCAATCTGCTGTGCTGCTTCTCGAGAAAGTTGAAACTGTTTGCTCCAGGCTGCAGCGTTCTGGTGACGAACAGTATGAGACTGACTTGCTCAGTCTGTCCTGGTTGCTCTATATAATTTTCTTTTGGGTAGCTTGATCAACAAGGGCATTCCTAGGCCCTGGCCGGTTGGCTCAGTGGTAGAGCCTTGGCATGGTGTGCAGGATTCCCAGGTTCGATTCCCAGTCTGAGCACACAGAAGAAGCGCCCATCTATTTCTCCACCCCTCCCCCTCTCCTTCCTCTCTGTCTCTCTCTTCCCCTCCCACAGCCAAGGCTTCACCGGAGCAAAGCCACCCCGGGCACTAAGGATGGCCCCATGGCCTCGGCCTCAGTCACTAGAATGGCTCTGGTTGCAACAGAGCAACACCCCAGAAGGGCAGAGCATTCCCCCCTGGTAGGCATGCCAGGTGGATCCCGGTCAGGCACATGCGGGAGTCTGTCTGACTGCCTCCCCATTTCCATCTTCAGAAAAATACAAAAAATAAATAAATAAAAGAAAAAATACAACAATAAAAAAAAGAAAAGAATAAAGAAAAAAAAAAAAAAAGAAATAAAAAAAAGGGCATTCCCTTGTGCTAAAGCTCCAGGGAGCATGAAGTGAGCTTTAGTATGTCCTATGAAACATGGAGCTCTATGTTGACATATAAGTCTTTGAAGAAGGGGGAACTGCTGAAATAGTTCATCAGCATTTGTCCCTAAGACAGCAGTCTTTATAGTGGAAACACCATAAGTAAATATTTGCTGTCTGTCTATACATTAAAGGGGGAATATGGCAAATGCTGAAAAGCCATGATCTTTGTGCCCCTCCCTTTCACCAACTCCCTCCCTCTCCTCCCCCCACCCTGTAACCCCAACACTGTTGTCCATGTCTCTGAGTTTCATCTTTATGTCCCACCTATGTATGGAATCATATAGTTCTTAGTTTTTTCTGATTTACTTCTTTCACTCAGTATAATGTCATCAAGGCCCATCCATGTTGTTGTAAAAGATCCTATGTCATCATTTCTTATGGCTGAGTAGTATTCCATAGTATATATATACCAAAGCTTTTTAATCCACTCGTCCTCTGATGGACACTTGGACTGTTTCCAGATCTTTGCTATTGTGAACAATGCTGCCATAAACATGGGGATGCATTTCTTCTTTTCAAACAGTGCTATGGTGTTCTTGGGGTATATTCCTAACAGCGGTACAGCTGGGTCAAAAGGCAGTTTGATTTTTATTTTCTTGAGGAATCTCCATACTGTTTTCCACAGTGGCTGCACCAGTCTGCATTCCCACCAGCAGTGCAGGAGGGTTCTCTTTTCTCCACATCCTCGCCAGCACTTATTCTGTGTTGTTTTATTGATGAGCGCCATTCTGACTGGTGTGAGGTAATATCTCATTGTGGTTTTAATTTGCATTTCTCTAATCATTAGTGAAGTTGAACATTTTTTCATATGCCTATTGGCCATCTGTGTGTCCTCTTTTGAGAAGTGTCTATTCATTTCTTTTGCCCATTTTTGGATTGGATTGTTTGTCTTCCTGGTATTAAGTTTTGCAAGTTCTTTATAAATTTTGGTTATTAACCCCTTATCAGACACATTGTCAAATATATTCTCCCATTGTGTAGTTTGTCTTTTTATTCTGTTCTTATTGTCTTTAGCTTTGCAGAAGCTTTTTAGTTTGATAAAGTCCCATTTGTTTATCCTGTCTTTTATTTCACTTGCCTGTGGAGACAAATCAGCAAATATATTGCTGCGAGAGATGTCAGAGAGCTTACTGCCTATGTTTTCTTCTAAGATGCTTATGGTTTCACGCCTTACATTTCATTTTAAAGTTCTTAAATGAAAATTTTGCACACGCGCGCGTGCTTTACAGTTTTATCCACCAGTGAAAGTGTCAATACAGTGGAAAAGGCAAAAAAATCTTAGTATGATTATTATGAAAGCAGTTTAGACCCACAGGCCCCATGAAAGGCTCTTAAGGACCCTACAGTGATTCACGGAGTAACACTGCTTTATAGGGTAGTCTAAATTCTTCAAACTGTATTTTCAGTTCAGCTCTAACTTCAGGGGGGAAAATATTTAAATCCAGAGATACCTCTAGGATGGAAAATCATAATACAGCCCCCCTTCTTCCTACATACATCCTAGGATGGTTTTCCTTGGCTCTTTTGTTATTCTTTGTTAAGAGTAAACATACCCCTGTGTTTCTCAAGAGAAGGGAGAGAAGGGCATTAACTGCTTAGCAAAGACTGGAGGGGATGGGGAGGTTGTTGAAAACAAGGAAAAGTGTCAGATGTCAGATGTTGCAACCAATTGCAGATCCATGACAGAGAACTTATCTCTGAAGTAAACAGTTCTGGAAAAAAGGCTGCACCTGCAGAGATGGTGCAAGCCTCTGTCCCATGGCAAAGAGCACATCTGTTTGTTTGTGGGACAGAGGATAGTAGGGAGATGTTTTCCAAAAGCTTTCTTTCCTGGAATACACACACTCCCTCACATAGGCTCACTCTTCTTGGCTTGATGTGTGTTGATCAAAATTCTAGAACTAACTGGAGACCCTCTCCCTGCCCCTCCACAACCAAAGTCACGCTAAACCAAGGGACATGTGACACTTCACTGTTTAACTCTCAGATCATCAAAGGTCTTGGTGAAAACTCAGGGTGGGGCAAAGAGGTGTGGGGAAATGCTGGAACACTCGGGCTTGCCCTGCCCACTGGCCTTAGCCTGCTCTGAATTCTCTGGAGGGTCATTTGATTATCCGTGTTAAAGCTTGTAAACTATGATCCAGTAGTTTCACTTCAAAGAACTTATCCTCAACAGTCAGATGTTCACAGGTGTATAACTCTAAGGCTATTCATCAGGCTATTTATAATAGCATTGGAAACAGCCTGAAAGAAAAGCTACAAGGAACTGGTTAAATAAATGATGGTACAGCCCCTGGAGGTTTGGAACAGTGGTTCCCAAAATTTGATCTGCAGATCTTCTGAGACTCTTTCTGGGGATTTGCGTGGTCCATAATTTTCATAATTAAAATAAGACTTAACTTAGCTTTTTCACCATCTTGATCTTTGCACCAATGGTGCAAAAACAAAAGTGGGCAAATCTGCTGGTGACCACAGCACTGGTACCAAACTGGACTAATAATCATTTTATTCTTTATTGCCAAGCACTTGCAGGAAAAATAAACCCCAACAATTTCACTTAAAAATGTCTTTGATGAAGCAGTAGAAAGTATTAATTTAATTGAACCTTGGTCTTTCAGGACATATTTTTATGTAGTCTTTGTGACCACATGGAAAGGAAGCATGACATACTTCCTCTATGTAACAAACCAGGATGGCTGCCTGGAGGGAAAGCATTTGTTATGAGTGCACTGTGGGCTAAAGTACCTGCTTTTTTCACAGAACATCATTTTTACTTGAAACTGCAAGTAAACAGTTGAACATTTTTGTGAGCCCTAGATACTTATGCCTTTGTGGGCTCCTTCCTCTATGACAAGATATAAAAATTACATTTTATGATTGTATTGGTATAAAGACAAACATATTAATTAAATTATTTTACTCGACCTAAAAGAATTAACCTTCATTTCTTCTTTTGATTTTAAAAGAAATTAAAATGTTTTCATGGGTCCATAAAGTCATGTGGGTCTTGGCACTGTTCCTAATGGAGAAGTTGGGAAGGTGGGCCTGACAGACATGCTATGTTTATTCAAACTTGGGTGTGTGCAGAGCTGAATTCTTCATGAAGCACAATTTTAATATTTCATATTTACATATAGGCAGTCCCCTGGGTTATGAACGAGATTGGCTCTGTAGGTTTGTGCTTAAGTTGAATTTGTATGCAAGTTGAAATTCTCTGTGAAATCAGGCATATTTCTTGGCTTCCTGAATCTGTATATCTTCATCTGTAAAATGAAGATACAAATGTCTCAGAAACAGCCTGCCTGCTGAGGCTGTTGTGAGGGTGAAGTGATGAGATGTGTGTGACCCGGCACATGGTGAGTGTGCAATAAGATGGAGAGCAAAATCATCCTTTTGAACATTCTTCACTTCTGGGTCACCAACGAAATCAACTGCGTCAGAAACCAATGCTGGGGTGAAGGTGAATGAATTACTTCTTGCATATTGAGATTTATTGACTGAATATTGAGATTTATTGGGCAATCATCCTCTGTGTCTGGCCTTGGCCATCATTGAGGACCTGGGGAAGAAAGATCCTCAGGTCTGTCCACCACCACTGTACCAGCAGGCTGCAGGCATCTCCCTCTCTCCACACAAGCGTAGCCTGGCAACACACCTAGAACGTTGCTCTTGATGGGAAGGAACCTGTGACAGGCCTGGACAGAGTAAGTCCTCAGTAAGTGTCAGTTGAGTGAATATATGAAATCTGGCATCCTCCTGACTTGCTGTGGTTCACAGAAACCTCACCTGGTGGCTGGCATCTGCAGAACTGGGCATCTGAGGGGCCTGCGCAAGGACCCAGGGAAGGACAGAGCAACAGGGCAGGTGGTCTCTGTATCATCCCTGACACTTCTCTGCAGTTTCCCTAGGTCGGGTCCTCACACATCCTTAATGCTTTATTTTGGGACACAAAGAATAATTACTTCTCCAGTTTCATCTCCTATAACTCTTCCCTTCACTCATTCCACTCCAACCTCACACTCTCTGTTCCTTTTTAAAAAAATCAAAATATTACTGACATATAACTTTGTGTAAGTTTAAGGTGTACAAAGTGTTGACTTGATATATTTATATATTGCAATATTATTATCACTTTAGCTTTAGTTAACAGGGCTATTATATCGCAAAAGTATCAACAGTAAGAACACACTATTTCTTGAGAATTTCAGATACACTTCTGCCTCAGAACCTTTGTATCTGCTGTTGTTCCTCATGCTTGGAACACTCATCCCAGGATATTCACATGGTTTGCTCCCTCAATTCCTGCAGGTCTTAGGTTAAATGTCACCTTCTCAGGGAGGTCTCCTCTAAAATTTGAAACTTCACCCCACTTCACACTCCCTATCCTCCTTCCCTGCCTTATTTTTCTTCACTTTAATAACATCTACCACATTATGTCTTTTGCCCACTGGATTTCTTTTTCTCCTAGGCTGCAACCTCCAGGAGAGCAGGGAATTTTACCTGTTCTGTTCACTGCTTTATCTTAATCACACAAATTGGTGCATGGCTCTAAGTATGACTTCAGTACTTAATTGAGTCAATGAATGCACGAGTGGCATGTATTGGATACTGCTTTGCGAAGTCTTGCGTAAAACACCATGGTGAAGGAATGAGGTTACCACTGCTGCTCTAGGGAGCAGCGGAAGGATTGGGAGGGATTTGCTGGAAGGGGCGGCGGTTCTTTAAACTTCACATCAACTCTGCTGGGTGTGTATTGTTATCTAAATTTGGGCCATAGCTAGATGCTCAGGTAGCCCCCCCCCCCCACCCCCCTACACTTTGGTAGATGGGAGGAGCCGGGTGGAGGAGGGCCCTATTTAAGTACCTGGAATGGGGAACTAACACCTGAGAGAGAGAGAGAGAGAGAGAGAGAGAGAGCAAGAGAGCGCAGACAGACACACACGCCTAACTTAGGGATTTACAGATGGGCTTTACAGAGGCCCCTCTTCTTTCTGCTTGTCTGCAGTTTTAAAACACGTGTGTAGTGGTAAAGAATCACTGTTTACATCTGTGAATCCCAACTGGGTTCAATCGTGAACATTTGCTCAATCGAAGTAGCTAACGGCTTCCATCTGCAAAGCAGGTCCAGGCTTCTGGGGGTCATGATGAAGCATCTTAGGGCAGTCGGATGTGCAGTAGTTGGTCGTGGTACAGAAAGGGTTGCTGGGGGCTTTTTATCTAAAGACAGCGGGGTGGGGAAAGCTCTATGATGCACGGGAGGTTTGCATTGGTTGGGGAGGGAAGCAATTGTGCCTCCCTCCCTTGGGTTAACGGTAAGGATTCTAGGGATGAGGCAGCGAAAGTCCCATACGGAGCGCCAGGCACATAGTAGGCGCTCAATAAGTGCAACTCGAGAGACACGCGCTGGAGAAGCAGCACTGACAGGGGCCCTCTGCTCGGGTGCCCCCTGCGTCCAGCGTCTGGGCGGAGTGCCTGAGGGCAAGAGGCCGGACGCCAGGGCCTCAGTGCAGCCGAGGACAGACCGACCCACGTCCAGGCGGCAGAGCGAGAAAACCCCCGCGCGCGTAGCGGCATGCTTGGGGTCAAGGCCGGGGCGGCGCGGGAGGGGTGGCCGGACGCGCGCGGACTGGATGGGATGTGACGAGCTGCGCGCTGTGCATTGTGGGAATCCCGGGGCCGCGGCGAGTGGTTCCAGTTCACTCGACAGCGGAGCCGGGCGGAGGGGGCGAGCGCGGAGTGTGCGGGCGGGAAGCGAGGAGGCGGGCGGGCGGGAAGCGAGGAGGCGGGCGGGCGGGCAGGCCAGCGAGGAGCGCGGAGAGAAAAGGCGCGAGCGGCCCAGAGGGCACAAACCGAAGAGCTTGCTGCCGCCGCCGAGCCGCCCGTAAGTGCCGCGCGGGCCCCCCGCGCCCCGACCCGCCGCCAGGGTCCGGCCGCCGTGCTCTACCGGCCGCCGGTGCCTGGGAGCGGCCCGGCCTGGTGCGCACCGGGCGGCGCTGGTCGGGCTCTGGCCGCCGGCTTAGTGCGGCCCACGCCGGGGCCTCGCGCGCGCAGCGCCTTCCCAGGCCGTGCCGGGGCCGCGTGGGGATTCCCTTTGGTTTTGTTCAAAAGCAACCCCGGAAGCCAACTTCTCACCACCGCGTCCTCCTGCCCGCGCCCGGGCGCTTTTGTGGGAAGGAGACAGTTGGGGCCCCTCTACTGGCGACCCTTCCCTCGGTGGGCGGGCAGACGGCTCGGCTTGAGGCCCGACGAGGCCCCGCGGCGCTGCTGGCGGGCCTGAGCTTCCGGGAGCGGGTGTGCGCGGAGTTGGACTTGGTGAGGGCCCGCGGGCCCACGAGTTGCCGGCCCCGGCACAATACGTGGGTCCGAGACCCCGGTGGCCGCGGTGCAGGCGCTGGGCTCTTAACCGCTGGGAGGGTGGGGGGTGGGGGTAGAGGACATTTGCGGGACTGGAGCCGGGGCGGGGAAGGGGTTGTCCAGATACTGGCCAGAGAGTGGCCACGGGAACCTCCGCTGCTCTTGCTGGGCTCCTGATGGGCCTTTTGTTTGCTTTTTGGTTAGGAGTTTTTGAAAGGTAAACTCGGGAAGGCTGAAGGCTCCCAGGTGGAAAAGGCCAGGAGAGAAGAGACTCGCTGGGGGTGGCGTGGGGTAGAGTGGGGTGAGTTGGGCTGGAGTGGCGAGGTAAGTGCACAGGATGCTGTTGGCCGGGTCACCTGACAACAGGTGTGTGGATGGTGCGCCCCACCTCCACTCCTGCAGGGTCCGCAGCTCATTCAGCGATCTTGTTAGTAGATTGCATGGAAGATTCTTTTAGACAAGGTGTTAGGGGAAATAATCCTGAATTTGAAAGTGAGAGACTTCTGTAGAAACAGCTGAGACTAACCTTGGATTCAGTAATTACAGTGACCGTGAAGTCCTTGTAAGATTTTAATGATTCAATAAACATCCTATAAGAATAGACAATTAGAAGGGCACTCCTGCTAGCTTCTCTTTTTCTTCCACCTTTGTGGTTTGAGGGTTTACCGTTAAAGAGGGGGGAAAGTGCTTTGTTCCAAGGCTCCCTGCTCCAAGCCTCAGGGGAATTTTGAACAGCTTTAGATTTGAGTGGGAAGCCCCAGTTGTAAATTAGGTGGAATCCACCTATGGCAGGCCTCTTTTAGGGTACTCTTTGCTGTCAGAGCAGTTAGGAGCTCTGAAATGGACACCTCATGCTTGCAACTGGAATAATATCCCTTACCAAAGTTGGACAGTAGCGTCTTGGTCTTGCACAAGAGAGTGTTCGATGTGTATATGTTTGTAAACCTATTTTTTTCTTTAAAAAAAAAACACCCAAAAAAACAAAAACAAAACCCCCAAAACATCAAGACTTAAAATTTTTCCCCAAAACAATTTTAGCAGGAGAGTAGGGAGTCTCTTCAGTCTGTCATTTTGTTTTACTCTGTTCCCATTGAAATGGTGATAAAGGTATTAAGAAGGTTAAAGTAAGTGAAAGTTGTTTGAGCCAGGGTCTTTAGAATGAGGAAGGGATAGCTCACATTTTATTAAACATTGAGAGCTGTCTGGAAGATCCCATGCACAGTCATAAGTCACTGGCTTGGTGTATATATACTAAATGGGCCAGGGAGTGGTGCGTTTTAATCTGCCATTTCTTCTGGTCCTGGAGAGGGTTGGTAGATATGGGAGAGAGCCTTCATTCTTTCCCTGAAGAGAGGCTTGAAATACATATATTCTGGGACCTGCCTCTAATACTTGGAGAGCTAATGATGCCCCAAGTCATTTAAAGATTTATTTAAATAAATAAAAGAACACGCTGAAAACCCTATGCTGACAAAACCCAAGAATCTATGTGCTGTTCCTCAGAATTGCAGCAGCCTCTAGTTCTCGTTTGAGTGTGCTATTGGGTTTTTCAGACCTCCGTTGGCATACAGGCAGGAAAGGAGCAGGGGTAAGTAGCGTGTGTACCAGTCCTATGGGTTCTCCCCACTTTCTGTAGCTTTTAAAGTCTGTTGGGCCCCACCTCAGCTCTGATTAGTGAGCCTGAATGGGCCAATTCTTCATACCAAAGAGTTGTATAGGTGGTTTGCTTGGATTAAGCCTGTCATATCTGTCTTTCAATAAATATTTCTTGAGAATGAACTCTGGGTCAGACACGGGACAGTACCATGATCAAGAAATGACTCCTTTTCATCAGGAAGCTGACATTCGGAAAAGACAGGCAAGCCGCCATTGCGAGGCCAGAGCAGGAGGCTATAATCATTCCCATAGTGTCCCCCAGGATGATAACCTAACCAGGAGCAAGCCCTTACCAGGCACAGAAAGGCTAAGTAGGAATTGGCTGGGCAAAGGAGGGCCTGTCAGGATAAGTGTTTGAGGCCTGGGAACCACATGTGCAGAATCTTAGAACAATGAGAAAAGAGGCCATCTGGGGGAGCTGCCAGAGGCTCTGGATGGCTGGATCCAAGATGAGAATCAGGTGAAGCTAGAGGGCCAAGACAGCCAGATCACAGAGGATCCTGATCAGAAATGCTGAGGGATTTAGACCTTATCCTGACAGTAGTAAAAAGCTATCAGAGGCTCTGGGTAGGAGAGAGACATGGTCAGAAGTCCTTTACTTTTACTGGGAACTTTTCCTCTAACAAATATCAAGTGGCTTCTGGATGCCAAATCCGACCAGGGTCCTGCCCTACTGAAGCTCACATTTTAATTTGACCTTTAGTGGTCTTCCATTGGAGTGGTCATCTTAGTTTGGTACAGCCTTGAAAAGAGAGGAGGTGTGAAGGAGAGTTTCCTGGTGCAGCAGGCAGACAGTGCTTTACTGCACTGAGGTACAGGGTGAGGCAAAAGTAGGTTTACAGTTGTGAGTATGCAAAACAGAGTTTTTATTATTATTATTATTATTATTATTATTTGATTGTATTGTTTTTCATACGAACAACTGTAAACCTACTTTTGCTCCACCCTGAATGGTGGTCCTAGTGCATTTGGGGAAGCACACCATGGAGAGAGTTGGCAGAGGTGGAATCTTAATTCCAGACTAGCTTCCTGCAAACTTTTTTACTTGTGAGTAAAACTTGTGCTTGTTTTTTTTTTTTTGTTTGTTTTTTGTATTTTTCTGAAGCTGGAAATGGGGAGAGACAGTCAGACAGACTCCCGCATGCGCCCAACTGGGATCCACCTGGCACGCCCACCAGGGGCACGCTCTGCCCACCAGGGGGCAATGCTCTGCCCCTGCGGGGCATTGCTCTGCCACGACCAGAGCCACTCTAGTGCCTGGGGCAGAGGCCAAGGAGCCATCCCCAGCGCCCGGGCCATCTTTGCTCCAATGGAGCCTCGGCTGCGGGAGGGGAAGAGAGAGACAGAGAGGAAGGAGGGTGGGGGTGGAGAAGCAAATGAGCGCTTCTCCTATGTGCTCTGGCCGGGAATCGAACCCGGGTCCCTCGCATGCCAGGCCGACGCTCTACCGCTGAGCCAACTGGCCAGGGCGCTTGGGTTGTTTTTATCACATCACTAAAAACTAACACATGATAGAGATATGTCTGCTAGAACAAAATGTGCAGTTTCAGATTTATTTCCTATCTCAATTTATCCTCTACTCCCTGTTTGCAGTCCGTTGGTTCTACCAGGGTAGACTGTAAACTCTACCCTGGGGCTCAGTTTATGATGTAGTGTTTTATGAATGGAGAGAGATTTTTTTTTTTTCTGATTGGCTAGAGTACCAGAGCAGGTCTCAGTTCTGAACCAATCAGAGTGTAGCTTGTGAACCCCAGCTCTGTGAGCGATACTTGTGCAGTATATCCACATGCCTCTGGGGACATGACAGCAGTGACAACATTAGTCATTTGGTATGGTAGGAATAAATGGAAGAGAATGCTGTAAATGGGATTAATGTCCTGTGCTTCAAAATTAAGAGACTCAGGTTTGCCTTTGTGATAGAGTTGATAGGAAGCTGACAAATGCATGTGGATACGTGGACATTTATCCAGCTGCAAAGAAAGAATGGAGCAATCCTTCCTCAGCCACAGTGACTTGAGCACTGATAGTTCAAATTCCTTCACCCTCGGGTGCTGGAGATAGGGATGTCTGGTTAGCAGCTCCCCAGCAGTTCTATTCTATATTCACTCAGAATCAAGACGTACACATTCATTGTTTAGATCAGTGGTTCTCAAAGTGTGCACCAGGGTGCACTGTGCGCCCTAGAAGATTTCCAGGTGTGCCCTATGGTATTCCAGAGAAATACATGCCTGTTGAGGACCAAAACACCAACAGGGTTTTTGGAGTTTAGATTTTTGGGGGACAGAGGTGTGGGGAATTGGCTGTCAGCTGACAGTCTGCCCAATACCCCACCTCACTTGCCTGATTGGGTTGCAAAAGGCTATTAAGCTGTGGTGCTGGATTGTTTACACTACCCCCCATGTTCCCCGGAAAGACTGGAGGCAAGTTTCTTCTAGCCTTTGTTTGGTGTAAAGTTAAGATGATATGTATGGTGGGAGTTTTCTGCACTCAATACAATTAAGAGTAAAAAGAGAGGAATTCTTCAATGTATTGAGGAGGATATGAGAGTTTGCCTTTCAAATATATGCCCAAATATTGAAGAAATCACTAGGACACATCAAGCTCATGATTCTCATAAACACAAGAATGAAAAAACTTAACACATTTGCGCCAGGACCTGCCAAATTTACTAAATCTTACTAAGAATGTGTCTATATATAAAAATAACTTTTTTTGTCGTTTTTTAATTTTTTAAGCCCTCTTTTCTACGAATTCTAAAAAGCATAACAAAAAATATAACAAAAATGTTTTTTAATGTCAGAATAAATTAATTTTGTTGTATTTATTTCATTTAATTACCATAAAAGTATGCTTGGACTTTATACTTTTTTCTTTAATATTTGACTTAATTATTATAACATAGTTCTCAGAAATTTGTATATAGTGTGCCTACAATTATTTGTAGGATTTTAAATGTGCCTCGACTTCAAAAAGTTTGAGAACCACTGGCTTAGATAATAAAAGACTTCATTGTTGAGCATTCCAGTGACTTTGTGAGTGCTCTGTTTAACAGTTTGTTCTGCTGGAGCTTTAGCAGAGGTCAGTGTCTTATAGATATGAGGAAGGTAAGTATTTGCCCCTGGCTGTGTTACTGAGCTGGTTTAGTTACTGAGAAGTCACTGGAGCCATAAAATTATCAGGGAGTTGGAAGACCTGTGCAAGGCTCCCACCTTTGGTATCAGGACAATTGCAGTGTTCCTTCCCTGAGAATTCCCAAAGTAGTTCCATAAACTCCCTGGATTTTGAGATCTGGGCTCCCACAGGGATTAGCCAGGCGTGTGTGTACATGACTAATCCTAGAGAAGGCCCCCAACTGGTGTCCCACTTCCACATCTCTGAGTCCTGTGGCCTCTGGAAATGCTACCGTCATTTTTGTCAAAAGAACCCTATCCACAGTAAATGCCAACTGATCAGTAGCCAGCCAGCATTTGAGAGCCTACCAGGTTGCAGGCAGAGACACAGTGGTGCGCAGAGCTAACTGGTCCATCATCAAGACAGACAAGGGAATAGGCAGTGATGATACACTGTAACAAGTGTTAAGTGTGGAGTAGTTGGCCTTAGAATGTTTATGTAAATTGTATTGGGAGAGCCAGTTATGGGAAGGAAGACCTGTAAACTGCATTTGCAGAGCATTTTACATTAGACTGAGAAAAGCAATTGAACATATTAAAGAATGGTGGTAGGCACAGGGACATTATAAGGAATTTTTAGCTGGGCTCAGGGGCCACAACAGGAATGTCCACTGAGAAATCTGGGAGCAGTTTGACCTGGTGGAGCCCTGGTTGCTGGAAATAGGGTGAGAGATGCTGGAGGTCAGCATGGCCTTGTGTGCAAGCTGCAGCTGGACATGGGCTGCCCAACCTATCCTGTGACTGGGGGCCACAATGCAGAAATGCAGAGGAGAGAGTTCCTTGAAAGGTCTGCATCGCCAGAGAAGGTGTTGGGACCACTAGGCAGGATTATCCTGGACAAAGGCTGGGGAGGGTGTTCCAGATTGAGTGAGTGGCATGTGCCAAAACCCGAGATGGGAATAAAGGTAATTTGCAAAGCAGTGAAGAGCCTGTTAGGGTGCCATATTGGGGAGTAATGGAGTCATGTGATAGGTAGCTAGGTAGGATGGCTCTTTGCCTTCCTCACCTCTAATGGGCCCCTCCTACTAGTTGAGAGCTTGTGGTTTTCATGTCCATCTAATTCACAGGATCCTCACAGCCAGGCTTCTAATTAGTCCAGTGCTGTGAGGACAGTTCATGTTGTCCAGGTCATGTCTCATTTGTTGAAGAGCCTGTGGCCAGAGACTGGCATCTCACTCAAGCCTGGGTCATCTCTGTACGGCCTCTCCAACAGTGTGTCTCTAGGTAAGCTTTGGGTTTCTGCAAAAAAGTTCCTGTCTGTTGTGATTGATTTAGAGGAGTTGCAGAGATAAAGACTACAGATATCCCTTCAGGATCAACTACAGAATCTTCATTTCCTGGCCTGATAACAGTAAAAAAGGCAGCCAAACTAATATATGTGAACATATGTGATGTACAGATGCCAAGGTTGCCTGAATACCTATCACTGTCTTCAAAGCATCTGTGAGGGCTTCTGGTTTACTGAATGGGGTGTCCTCCTGGTCAATGAGTCCAGGAAGGAGGGCACAACTTTATCTGTGTGACAAGAGAGTATTGCTATTTCTCCGGTGAACAGTGCCTGTGCCGTGGAGAGAAGCCGAGTATATCCGAAACCACTTTTTATATGATGTAGAACTGTCCATCAGAAGAGGCTGGGTGCAAGACATGGGTCAAACAGGGCCCAGCAGGCTTTGGTTGATCATCCAGACCCTGGCTTCAGGGTCAGCTTTCAAGTTGATTTGTCATGCGATGGGAGCTGCCTGTTTCCTCTTTTCTTCTGAGCAAATAGGTGGAGGACATTTCCCAACTTCTCTTGCAATTAGATATGGCCATACGACCAAGTTCTAGTTGATGGATCATGGTCAGAAGTAGTGTGCCTGAACACCTTCATTGTTTTCCTCCATGGCCTTTTCCCTTCCTCGGTAACCTTGGGCATGGAAGCATGGAAGTCTGGATTCATGAATCATCCTGTGTAGAAGCAGTGGCCAGTGATGGAAACCCACTGTAGACTTTTCATGAGTGAGAAATAAACTGTAGGGGCATATTTGTTACAGCACCTACCCTCATTAGTACAAATATCCAATGCCAGGTGTTCAAGAAGGGGGCCTTGTTTCACTCTATGCACATTGTTGCCATTATTAACTTGACTGAGCACTCACTTAGTAGGAGTCAGACCCTTAAATGCATGCTTGTTTTCAACTCTTTGAGGTCTATTCTAACATCATCTCCATTGGACTGCTGAGAAAATAGGCTCAGAGGGTTATATCATGTGCCCAAGTACACATAGTCTTTAAGCAGCAGAGCCATGACTTGAGTCAGGTCAGTCTTACTTTGGAATTCAAGTTCTTAATCACAGTGTTCAACAGCCACTCTGTCACAGCCTCTCTGCCCACATTGGTGCCTCGCCATAGCTGTCCGTATCTCCATGGTCTTCTAGAGCAGGATAGACCTGCATATTCATGGGTTTATCTAGAGACTGCAAGCTTACAAGGTGATTTTCCTAAATGATGTTTTTAAAATCACACATTACTGGAATTCATGAGATTGCATGGCTTAGTCAATTCTAATAGCTGTGACTGCAGCTTGGGGATCTATAGTTAGAATTTCAGAAAGAACATGGGGAAGGGCAAGCAACAGAATCTCTGCAGGACAGCCCCCTTGGGGAGGGATGAAGACTTAGGGCTGCTTTACCAGAGAGCAGCTGAACTCAAAATGAGACATGAAGATGATGTTCTTCATTCGGCAGAATGATGCTTGAAGGTCCATGATGTTTTAGATCTTTTCTGGGACCCAGGGCACCAGAGATGAGTTAACTACAGCACCTGACATCAAGTTCAGTCAAGTTGGGGAGGGAGGCACACAGGTATATGCCAGGATATGTGCTGTAGGAACACGGAGCTCAGAGCAATTCCAGTTCACGGTCAGACCCGAGAAGAGAGCTTGTGTGAGCACAGTTCAGGTTGGCAGAAGGACAAAGGGTGTTACAGACTGCAGATACAGCATTCTGGGCACAGCATCACAGGTCATGAAGTCAGGGCTGACCTGGGGCATCTGAGCCAGGTAGGATGGCAGGAAACAGTGCTGCTGTAGTAGTTTAAGGATGCCATTTGTAGGTGGCTCAGGGTGATGGGGAACTAGCAAAGTGGGCAAAGATTCTGTAGTGACCATGGAAAGAAGGGACTGATACTGCTAGGGAATAGGTAAGAAGCAGAGCTGAACTAAGGTGGAGTGGAGTGAAGAGAAAGGGAAGACTTGAGAAGTTATGAAGGTAGGATCAACAGGGTTTTGGCTAGTGATTGGATACTGAGGAGGTGTGCAGACACGTAGGGGCCAGGTTGACTGACTTGCTTGCTAGCTTGATGTGTGATGTTCCTGCTGATGGGACTGAGAAACCCAGAAGAGTTAAAGGCGCCCATGGGACTTGCAAGTGGGCCCTTGTGTCAGGCAATGAGAGCAGAGCTCTGGGGCTCAGCAGCCAGGCAGGCACTGGGCCAGAGACCTGGCGTTACCAGCATATAGATGATGTAAAGACTCGGCTAGAATCAGAGAAAAGCACTGGGAGCATCAGTTTTAAGGAATAAGTATGTTTAGGACCATCAAGTTCCTGAGTGCTAATGGCTCCTCTCTGAAGCAGGACACTGTGTGATTCCCACATGGGCAACCTTAAACATACCCACACAGGGCTGCCTGAAGACAGAGCTGAAGTCTGTGCTCCAGTAAGAACAGGGCTGAGCTGCATTAATCATCACTGACCACAGGCCTCTCCTGCTGAAAGAGGGGAAACATTTAGATCTGAAAAGCTCTTAGTCCAAAAGTGTAGGGTTGATCTGTGAAATGGTCTGTGAAACACATTTGCAATAAAGCAAAAGAATGCTAAGAAACCCATTGACAGCTTTCCCTGCAAACGCACGTGTGCACATGTGTCCACACGTGTACATATATTGCCTTCTCAGGGTGAGCACAGGCACCTGTTTGCCGGGAATGTTTTAAAATGGAGCTCATTACAGAAAGAAATGGAGCCAACTAACTGTTTTAGAAAAACTCAGACCCTTCTGGGACTCCTACATTCAGTGATCAATTAAGACTTAGTGCCCTTGAATGGTGAAATACAGGATTCTCATTCCAGGGGACTTTAGCTCCCTCCCTCTTCAAGAACCCGGGCTTGGGTCCCTTAATTCTTTTGGGCCTGTCAGCACAGCTGCCCAACAGTGCACAGGAATGCTGCTCTCTGCTGTTTTGGCCATCTCTACCAGGCAGCAAGTTTGGATGATCTTGGGAATCAGTCACACTGATGTTAGATATGAACCATGGCACATCCCAAATATAGGGTTGGGTGTCATAGTAACAAGGATTTCTAACTGGCCTCCACAGGCATAGAGGCATGGACTGTTGGAGCTTGAGGGGTCCATACACTATGGAGCCTAACCTCAGTTTACCAGTAAATGGGAGAATTTCCCATTTGGTTCAATGGTCAGAGCATAAATATCCTGTAGGGAAGGCTTGCTTGGTGCTCCAGAATGGGCAGAGGCCTCCTCACCCTGTGCTGGCCTTTCACCATTACTATTTATTGTAGGGTTTTTTGTCCCACCCGCTCTGCGAGAACAGGGATTGTTCTGTCTTGTACACCACTGTCTCCATTCCCCAATATAGTTCCTGAAGTGAATGCGTGGTGACTTGAATGCTTTTAGCAAACACTTGAGACCTTACTTTGTGATGCTTCACTAAGTATAGTCAGGGACAGACTCAAGAACTTGCAGTCTGAAAGGAGGGATGGAAGTATGTGCCCATCATGGTGTTCTTTGAAGCACATGGGACCCCAGAGTATGATGTGTCTGGACCTGAGCATTCGGGAGGCTTGGCAGAGGGCAGAAAGCAAGTGTGAGGGATGGAGAAGGTCCTAGCCAAAGCCCAGCCACTGCAGAGGAGGGCATTTGGGAGGACCATGTATGACTACAAGAAGCACAAGGTAAAGCTGATGGGTGTGCCAGGACTAAATTTCTAGGGCATGGCATGATAGGCCAAGAGTCCTGCTTTTATCTTGGGAATTGTGGCAGCAGCAGCCAGGAAACACTATGAGACCAGGACCATGGCATATTCACATCTATGTGTGGACATAGCCCTGCCTTTGGAGGGCAGGTGGTTTGGGGGGAGGCAGTGGTGGCAGATCTTTTCAGGAGACATTTGTGATCATTTAGTTAAGGTAGTGATGACCTGGTAGAGAGGAGAGGGCCCCACAGAGGTGCTGAAGAGGGAGCATTCTCTGGCCTGGGTGGCATTTTGGATGAGGTTTAGGAGGAGGAACAGGGAAGGAAAAACAGTTCTCTGAGGGCAGGCCTGTCCAGCAGACTGGACGCGTTCAGAGGGCCTCTTATTCCAACCTCACTACCCACTGAGCTCCTGTGAGCTGTTCTTACCGCTCACAGATGAAGGACTGTAAGGTAGAGACACTATTTTCATCAAAGAACTTGGGTATCTGGCTTTAAAGCTTCATTCTGGGGGCAGGTGACATAGTTTTCTTTAATGAAGACTTAAGCAAATTTATCAGCCCCAGTCTCCAGTGTATGAAATTGTAATTCTTAAACAAGAGTATAGAATGTAGCCAAGAAATCCCATTTTCTTTTACATCATGCAGCATAAAAGAAGACACTTAAGAACAGTCACTGACAGAGTAACCTTTAAATGAAAGTGACTGATAAAATTGATGTCATGGTATAATATAAAATGAGAAAAGCTAAGCCATTCTTTCTTCAAGGGCCACAGCGCTTCAGCGGAGAGCATCAGCTAGGCTTGGAGGGCTCAGTGGCTGGAGGCAGTGGCATCTGCTGGCAGGTCCTGTTTCTTCCAGGGGCCAGGGTGTGAGGGGAAGTGGGGATGGTACTGTCCCAATGATCTTGATGGTGTGCTGCTTACCTCCACAGTGTGCTTACTGACCAGCTCCAGGGCCACCACCATGTCAAGCCGGGGTGGGAAGAAGAAGTCCACCAAAACCTCCCGGTCGGCCAAGGCAGGAGTCATCTTCCCCGTGGGGCGGATGCTGCGGTACATCAAGAAAGGCCACCCCAAGTACAGGATTGGAGTGGGGGCACCTGTGTACATGGCCGCCGTCCTGGAGTACCTGACAGGTGAGTGCCCCAGTCAGCTGTGACACCACTGACAGTTCTGACAGCTTTTCAGGGACTGAGAGGACCTTTTGGTTTCTTTTATTTTGAAACTTTTCAAACCTACAGAAAAGCTACAAATATAGTACAATGAACATTTTCATCTGGATCTGCCAGTTGCTAACAGTTTGTTCCTCCACCCTGTTTATGTGTATGCGCACATGTGCATGTATTTTTGGCCATATATATATATATATATATATATATATATATAATATGGTTTATTTTGAAATTCCCTCAATTATTCTAATAATTTCTTTTATAAATTTTACTGGCTTTCTTTCCCTATCCAGGATCCATTTCAGGATTATACATTGCATTTGGTTCTCTGGTTTCTTTAGTCTCACATAATATTTTTTATTTTTTTAAGAAATAAAATTTAATAGGTTGTACATTGAGCAATAAGAGTATATAAGTTTCAGGTAAACATCTCCATGGCATTTGAACTGTTGATTGCATTGTGTGCTCTCACCCAGAGTCAAATCATTTTCTATCACCATATACTTGTCCCTCCTTACTCCCTTTCCCTCCTGTCTTCCTCACCCTGGTAACCACTTCAGTTTTATTTATGTCCATGATGGGTTTTTTTAATTAAAAATTTAAAAAAAATTTTAAATCATTTTTATTTTTTAATTATAGTTGACATACATTAAAGCATTAGTTTTAGGTGTACACCCCAGTGATTAGATGTTACATAACTTACTAAGTGATCACCCTGATACACCGTGCACCCATCAGACACTGTACATAGTTATTAGAATATTATTGACTATATGACTATATTCCCTGTGCTGTACTTTTTACATCCCTATGACTGTTCTGTAACAACCAATTTATACTTCTTAATCCTCTCAGCTTTTTCACCCAGCCCCCAACCTTCCCCCCATCTGGCAACTGTCAAAATGTTCTCTGTATCTATGAGTCTGTTTTTGTCCTGCTTGTTCATTTATTTTGTTTTTTAATTTTTTTAACATTATAAATGTCTAATATTAATATTCCATAGTATATGATCATCACAACTTCATAAAACATTTTTATGAATAAAGACTCAGAATGACAGAGAATTTTAGGGAGATTGAATTGAGTGGTTGTTTTCTACTTTATTTATTTAGAAATTAAATTTAATGAGGTGACATTGGTCCATAGGATCACATAGATTTCAGGTATACATCTTCATGGCACATGATCTATACTCAGAGTCACTATATATTAATATTTAGTCTCCATTCTGCCTGACAACCTTTCCTCCTCCCTCTGGTAGCCACTATACTTTCGTCTATGTAGATGTTATTTTATTTTTTACATTCAGTTGTTGATAAAGATGTACTTATTGCCATTTTATTGTTCATGTTTTTTTATCTTTTTTTTTCTTCTTCTTCTTAAAGAAGACCCCCTAAAATTTCATGTAATACTGGTTTGGTGGTGATGAATTCCTTTAGCTTTTTTTTGTCTGGGAAGCTCTTTATCTGTCCTTTGATTCTAAATGATAGTTTTGCTGGGTATAGCAATCTTGATTGTAGATCCTTGATTTATATCATTTTGGATATTTTCCTTTTAATTTTTTTAGTGTGTGCATTAGAGAAAAAGACAGGAATTGGGAATGAGAGGGGGAGCGAGATAAGAAGTATCAACCAGTAATTGTGTCACTTTAGTTGTTCATTGATTGCTTCTTATACATGCCTTAACTGAGGGACTCAAGCCAAGCCAATGACCCTCTGCTCAAGCTGATGAGCCTGCACTCAAGCCGGATGAGCCCACACTCAAGCTGGTGAACTTCGGTTTCAAACATGGGACCTTAGTGTCCCAGATCGATGTTCTATCCACTGCCTCACCACTGGTCAGGCATCACTTTGAATATTTCTTGACAATCCCTTCTGGTCTGGCCTGCAAAGTGTCTATAGAGAAATCAGCTGACAGTCTTATGGGTGTTCCCTTGTAAGTTACTGACTACTTTTCTCTTGCTACTTTTAAAATTCTGTCTTTGCCTTTAACTTTTTGCAATTTAATTATCATGTGTCTTGTTGTGAGCCCCTTTGGATTCATCTTTTTTAGGACTCTGGGATGCCTGGACTTATATGTTTATTTCCTTCACCAAGTTAGGGAAGTTTTCTGTCTTTTTTTTTTTTTTTTTTTGTATTTTTCTGAAGTTGGAAACTGGGAGGCAGTCAGACAGACTCCCGCATGCGCCCAACCGAGATCCACCCGGCACGCCCACCAGGGGGCGATGCTCTGCCCATCTGGGGCATTGCTCTGTTGCAACCAGAGCCATTCTAGTGCCTGAGGCAGAGGCCACTGAGCCATCCTCAGTGCCCGGGCCAACTTTGCTCTAGTGGAGCCTCGGCTGCGGGAGGGGAAGAGAAAGACAGAGAGGAAGGAGGGGGGGAGGGGGGGAGAAGCAGATGGGTGCTTCTCCTGTGTGCCCTGGCTGGGAATCGAACCTGGGACTCCTGCATGCCAGGCCAATGCTCTACCACTGAGCCAACCGACCAGGGCTCTGTCATTTTTTCAAATAGGTTTTCAGTTTCTTGTTCTCTCTCTTCTCCCTCCAGCACCCCTATGATGCCAGTGTTGGTGTGCTTGAAGTTGTCCCAGGGGTTCCTCACACTATCCTCATTTTTTTTTATTCTTTTTTCTTTTCGTTGTTCTGATTGGGTGCTTTTTGTTTCTTTATATTCTAAATCACTGTTTTTCTCAGCTTTTTTTTTTTTTTTTTTCATTTTTCTGAAGCTGGAAACAGGGAGAGACAGTCAGACAGACTCCCGCATGCACCCGACCGGGATCCACCCGGCACGCCCACCAGGGGCGACGCTCTGCCCACCAGGGGGCGATGCTCTGCCCATCCTGGGCATCGCCATGTTGCGACCAGAGCCACTCTAGCGCCTGGGGCAGAGGCCACAGAGCCATCCCCAGCGCCCGGGCCATCTTTGCTCCAATGGAGCCTTGGCTGCGGGAGGGGACGAGAGAGACAGAGAGGAAAGCACGGCGGAGGGGTGGAGAAGCAAATGGGCGCTTCTCCTGTGTGCCCTGGCCGGGAATCGAACCCGGGTCCTCCGCACGCTAGGCCGACGCTCTACCGCTGAGCCAACCGGCCAGGGCCTGTTTTTCTCAGCTTTGACTACAGTTGATTCCCTGTAAATTATTCTTCATTTCAGTTAGTATATCCTTCATTTATGACTGGTCCTTTTTTATGCTGTTGAGGTTTATACCGGGTTCATTGCACACACTCATAACCAGTGTTTTGAACTTTGCATCTAGTAGATTGCTTATCTCCATTTTGTTTAGTTCTTTTTCTGGACTTTTCTTCTGTACTTTCATTTGGGATGTGTTTCTTTGTCTCTTCATTTTGGCAGCCTCCCTGTGTTTGTTTCTGTGTATTAGGTAAAGCTGCTGTGTCTCCCAGGCTTGGTGGAATGGCCTAATGTAGTAGGTGTCCTGTAGTGTCCAGTGGTACAGCCTCCCTGTTCACCTGAGCTGGGCACTCCAGGTATACTCCTCATGTGGGCTTTGTATACTCTTCTGTTGTAGTTGAGCCTTGATTTCTGTTGGCACATCAATGGGAGGGATTTAACCCCAGGCCGATCAGCTGTAAGAACTGGCTGAAACCACTGACCTCCAACCACCATGGAGCACTAGCTCTGCTGGTTCTCATTCCATAGAACAGGAGTTACTTCAGTGGGGCTCTGGTATTTGCCGGGTTTGCCTTTGAGTGTATTGCTTGTAGAGGTGGTTGAGTCAGTCATGCTTTGATGTCATCTGAAGCTGTCTACTGAGTGCACTGACTCTGGGGCCTCCTGGGAGGTGCAGACCAAGGTTAGCGCCCATCTGTGTTCTTCCAGAGGTCACTGGTATAAGCTACAAAGTGATCTGCAGATGGGGGCTACTTGTGCTCAGCTTGGGGGTGCCAAGGCCTGGTGAAGCTGCAAACCAAGGTTGGCTGGTACAAGTGCCTGTCTTGGAGCCACTTAGTAAGAGGTATGGAGCATACTGATTCCAAATGTTACTTTTTTGAGAGATTTTAGGAAAGTCTGAAGCATGAGCCACGGAAGGCCATTTGTTTGGAAAAACCATTGGAAACAACGTGGGTAGGCCTCAAAGTTGTGTGAGGTGGAGCTTCAAGGAATCACCAGATCAGAGCAAACAGTGTGAGCCATGTTGATGGAGTCTCAGATATGGTGCCTGCCTGTTGATTCTGTTCAAGGAGGGCTCATCAAAGAAACATTGGCCTCTGCCTTTCACCTAGAAATCTAGGTGAAAGCTATCTCCCAGCTCTCACCTTGAGGCTGGACATTTCAATTCATCCCCATATGCCCTGGTGCCTTTTGAGCAGCTGTCCCAGTGTGGAGCTCAGAGCATGTGAGTCTGAATAAGTCTGCATGAAGGCCCTTTTAAGAAGGACTGTCTGGGACTCCAGCCTCTATCTCCCTCATCGACAATCCTCATTGGTTTTTACAGCCAGAAGTTATGGGGACTTCTCTTCCTGGCACTGGAATCCTGGGCTGGGGAGCCTGGTGTGGGCTAGGACCCTTTGTTCTTCAGGTGGGACCTCTGCAGCTGAGATGGCCTTCCCAATTTTTATCCTTCGTACATGGTTGTGGCACAAGCCTGTTCCTTGTCTCTGCCCCTTCTACCAGTTTCATTGTGGTTTCTTCTTTAATTTCCTAGCTGTAGGACTTCTTTCAGCTAAACTTCAGGCGATTCTGAATGGTGGTTTCTCTGTAGTTTAGTTGTATTTTTGATGCTGTAGGAGGAGGAGAGTACTGTGTTTACTTATGCTGCCATCTTTCTCAGAAGTTGTCCTAGTCTTTTATATAGTCTTAATTCCTTGGCTTTTAAAATATTCTTTCCTGACATGGACCTTTTTTGTTTTGTTGTTTTGACATAGAACTTTTTGAAGCATCCAGGCCCATTCTTTTGCCCAGTGTCATTCAGTCTGTGTTGGTATCATTTGATTCAGGTTAAGTGTTTTAGAAGGAGAATTTCATAAGTGATGTCGAGTCCTCTGCTATAATGTCAGGAAGCACCTGATGTGGCTTTGTCCTTTCATTGGTGATGTTCAGTTTGGTCATTTGATTAAGTTGGTGTCTGCAGATTTCTGCACATCCTTAATCACAGTCTTTTACCAGAGGCTTTAGCATTCCCTGATTATTTTTACCTGAATCTATTATTTCTGTGGTGGTTAAAAAATGGTGAGTTTTCTGTTTCTATCATTTCTTATGCATTTATTAATCGGTACTCTTCTGTAAAGAAGAGTTTGCCTTCTGCCCTTCCCTTCTTTTTATTTTTTGTACTATTAATGTTGGTTCATGGAACTTTTAAGCTTAGCGGATTATGTACTGTTATGTTATTACTCATTTGATGCTGAAATTATCTCAAATTTGCCCCTCAAACTGATTCTTGTGTTCCTTTGCCGTGTCTCCATCAGTTTCCATACATTTTCTCACTTTCCCCGAGTATCCCACATCATGAGATACTCTGGTCTCACCATGGACTTTCCCTGTTACAGTCTTGGAATCAGCCGTCTCTCCAGATGATCATTGGCCCTTTTCACAGATGAAATCATAATGGTCTTATAGGTAGCTCCATAGTGATTGTGGAGGCCAGGTGGACAGGGATACCACCCCCATTTTTACCAATGAGAAAACCAGCCTCAAAGCATAAAAGGACCTGCTGGGCTTGCATATAACAAATAAGGACTCGAGGAGGGTCCCGTGTCCTGCTGTCCTGGTGCCATGCTTTACCACTTACTGCTCCATACAGCATCAGCATAGGTGGCAGAAGGGGTCACCCTTGATTCTTAGCAAGACAAGGTACCTCTTTCAAAGTTTACAGTCAGGTAGCAGAAGAGCTAGATCACTTCTTATTCTCCCAGGTCTCTCAGTAAAACAAGAACAAGGCTTCGCCCATGAAAATGCAGTCAAAATTGATGTGTGATAGTTGTGAGGGGTGTGTGCATATTCTGGGATTTTGGACCCTCTGCTTGTCAGAGACTTACAGGTGTCATGCCTAGTAGTGTGAGCTAGGTCTGGTTTTTCTTTTTTTTCACTCTATAGATAAAGAAACAGAGGTTTAGAATCTATGTTACACATACAAGCAGTCATCCAGGGAGACCAGGGGAGAAGTCACTAGATAGAAATCAGAGGACATTTTCTAGTTCTAACCTGGCAGTTTATCTGCTGTGTGGTCAACCTAGAGTGAGTCATTTAACCTCCTGAACCCAAGTTTTCTTATTACTCAAATGGACACAAGAGTCCTGCTCTACCTACTCCAGGCTGTTTGAGAGCCAGAGGGGCTTGGACTATAATGAGAAAGCTGACACAATGTGCCAACCCAGCCAGTCTGTGTTTCCTGATTCCTAAATGCCATGGGGCCCTTATCACTGGAGTTTTCATAGACACTGTCATTAAGTCAAGTATAACATCAGTTTTATTTCCTCCATCAAGCTTTCTCTGTTTAGTTTGCTGGGCGTAGGATGGGGCATTCCACTGAGCCATCAAATCTGAAGCAAGTAGTGTCTGTGCCTCATAGCAAACCTGTCTGTTTTCTTTGTCTCTGCCTGGCTGGCTCTGAAACTGAGCACAGTGCTCATGAGGTCATGGTCAGCAGGTCCATTCTCATGGCAGCCAGATACCTTGACCTTGTTTGCATCCACACCCATTGAGCCTGTCCCCAGCTATCACAGTAGTGGTCACAAAAGGGATGGAATGGTCAGGGCAGCCCATTAGTAGAGCTGGAAAAGTAGCTTTTGGCCACTCTTTACTCTGGTTTTAACACATTAACCCCTATTACACGTATTCTAACTTTTACCCAGGCCTTCAACAAAGCTGTCAGCTAAATCTGAACCATTTTCTCTGTACGCAGTGCTGAGTCCCTGGCATGACATTGTCTACTGCCAGTCCCCAGCATGGTACCTGGCCTACATGATGGGCACCTTGGGAGATATCTGAAGCCTTTAGTGCTGTGCTTAGTCACTGCTGTGGTCATTTGTGTCCTGTTGTTTGATGGTGGGATAGGAGCTAAGCACATCCAGTGAAAGCACAGCTCCATTCCACCCCTTTGAACAGTGCTGCACATCCACACTGGCTGCTCTCAGAAGGCGGCCTGCTCTGAGCCCTATAACTGGGACTTGAGAGTGTGTGGGTATTTGGAAATCCTGGACGTCTTCCCACTTAGCACTTTGGTTTTGGTCCTGGAATGAAAAGGAAAGGTGAATGAACTCTCTTTCTATTCTTCTCTTTGCTTTTGTCTCACTGAAGACCCTTTCCTGTTCATTCCACATATTTATTGAGCATTTACTATGTGCCAGGCACCATGCTAGGCTCTGTAAGAGAGCACAGGATGATGGGGGCAGAAATGGTCTCTGCTCCCTGGAGCTCACAGTTTAGTTGGGAGAAAGAACCAACCAACCCAGGTGGTATTGGACTTTGATAAGTGCTGTGGAGGGCATAAACAGGCTGAGGGGGCCTGGCCAACTTGGGGTCTGGAGAGGAACTGGCTCCAAAAGGCTTCTTTGAGGACGAGACATCAGCTGAGACCTAGAGAAGGAAATGGTGCCAGCCTGGAGAGAGCTGGGAGAGGGCTCTGCCATCTTCTCATCAGTGTTTTATGCACCTGCTAGGTGCCAGCCGGCCTCTTCTGAGAGCTTGGGGAAGATATGAAAAGAGAGAGAAGCCAGGGTACCATTCCTTATGCAGCTCAAGAATGTTAGAGCCCAGACCTCATGCTCTGACACAAGGCATGAGGGAAGCACCACCCAGTTCGCAGGTCCTCCCTGAGAGTTGCAGTGTCTGGCACTGGGATGAAAGCCAGAACAAGACCTCTCCCCACCCCAAAGAGCTTTCTGTCCGGGGAGGTGCAGGCCAGAGGAGATGAGGGTGATGCAGGTGCACATGTACTATGATTAGGTATTGGAAAACATTTCCTGGAGGATGCTTGTTAACCAGTTAACCAGAGTGCCCTGCTTGTCAAGTTGTCATCTGAAGGGCACTGTGGAGGGGTTGTTTTCCTGTCTACAAGGCCCAGACCCTTTCACTAGCATAAACAGTTGCAGATATGGTGACGAGGGCATGCAATACAAGGCCATTTTAAAATGACTGGGCCAGGCCTCCTGCCTTCAGAAGGCCCTTGTGAAGAGATGAGGGGGTCTGGATAGTCAGAGGTTGCTAATAGGACTGCTGAGCTGTTGGGCCCACCTAGGCCTAGGTGGCTATGGAGCAGGGAGCTGACATCTCCTTGATGGCCAGCCCTGAGGAACACCTGGAGTGCCATGATGTTCAGTGGAAATCAGGTAGAGGCAGGGGAGTTTGGTGGTTAAGAGTGTGGACCTTGGTGTCACAGCTGCCATATCATAATTGTGGCTTTAGGCAAATCACATATCTGAGCTGTGGCTTTTTTGTCTGTAAAATGGGGACAACAGTAACTGTCTCATTGGGTTATTATGAGGCTGAAATGAGAGGAGGCTCATGAAGAGCTCTTCTGTGCTGCACAGTGTATGTGCCCACATGCTGTCCCATCAGGGTTAGAGCAAAGAGAGGAAGGAGTCCCCAGTCATCCTGCTCTGGCTTCTGAGGTAACTAGGGGTTGCCCACTTCCCTTAGGGATGGGGATGGGAGCTGTCACTGCCCACTCATGCGTGTTGTCCTTTCTGTTGGTCAGAACCCACTGGGCCTCACAAAGTTCTTACAGAATGTTTTGGCAGCTTCAGGCCTACTCCTTCTGGTTCATTTCAAGCTGCCACTGGACTTCTTTTCCTAAAACCTGTAATCAAGATACCCTGTTACCAAAACTCTTCTTTCTGGTATCAGAGGCCACTTCTGTCCTGAGCTCCTGGCACACTTGTGGAAATCTTGAAGAATTTTCCAGTCAGCCAGGAGTCGAGCATACCCAGTCCTAGGTCTGTGTTAGGGCAGAGCTGAGGCCAGACTAGCACGAGAGTGTCTGAACAGGCAGCAGCCTTGCAGGCTGGGGACCACCAGTTACATGCTCGCCCACCGAAGAGCATCATGTTTTCAGGGGCAAGGGACCATGCAAGCACCTGTCCTTAAGGTCTGCTCAAGGCTGGGGAGGAGGTGGGGAGGAGGTCAGGGGCTTGCGTCTTGCTCTGAAACTTGGAGTTGCCATCTGTTTCTCCTCTTGGATCCAGAGCCCTATCGTCTGCTGAACTTGAAAGGAAAAGTCAACATCTGGAACAAGCTTGGGTCTGGTAAACAGACAGCTCCTGCCCCAAATCTCTGTGCGCCTGGCTCTGCAGCCCTGTTGGACTCTCCCCAGAGCTCTTCCTGTGGAATCCGGAGCTTTCCGTATCTTCTCAGGGCCCAAGACTGGCTGGGCTTCATGCTATTCTCTCTTCCTTGCCTCTTGAACTTCTAGTCTCAGGGATTATAGGAGCCCCCACTTTTTGGGGTTGCTGTGCAGATTACTATTTCATCCCATTAATTTAGCCAGCATTCATATAATTCCTCAATAAATGATAAAAAATAAGCATCACGGGGAAACTGAGGCAGTTTCTTTGAGGCATCATCTTTGCCCCCAGAGTGCTGTGCTAGTTTTTCTTAACTGGTATTTACAGGGAACTTGACTTTAGTTCAGTTCAGAAGGCCTCTTTGGAGTCTCTTCCTTGTGCCTAGCACAGCACTGCAATGCTAGAAAGTATAGACGTGAAGTAAGAAACACGTGACATGGCTTTTGCCCCAAAGGAATTTCCAGTGATGATGGGGGATGTACAAACCCCCATCAGACCAGCAAGGGAGTAAGCAGTTTCAAGGGATAAGTTGAGTACTTAAGTCCCACAGTGGGGGCCGGGAGGGATAAATGAGAAGAGGAAAGAGCAAGCACATTTGTGATTTGATATTCTCATGTCAAGGGTCCAAGACACTGAGTCAGCATCAGTCAAATTGTATTCAGCAGGACTGTGGTGTTTGGTGAAATTGAAGAGGTGGTCCACCAAAAAATAGGGCTTTGTGGCTGAAGCGAGGAGACAGACACATTCCCTCTGAGTTGGATATATGAATGACTTTGGTGAGTTCCTCAACAAAGGAACTTGGTTCATTTTGGGAACTACCAAGAAATAGCTTTCTTTACTGCAGTACTTTTCAGAGCCGTTAACTGTCTGATATCACTGCGAATCTCCAAGGGAAGGACCTGTGATAATATTGTGGTTCCCAAACTTCTATCACAGAAGTCTTTCAAGGAACACTGCTAAACATTGTGCACAGTACAGTGTTGGGGACAATGCTGTGGGTTCAGTCCATGAGGAATGCACTATGAGCAGTGCTAATGAAATAAAATTGAGAGCCACCATAAAGTGAACTTTGGTCTGGCTTGTTCTGGCCCTGGGGCACAAACCCTGGCTCATTGATAAGGGGCCTGGGTCTTCCTCCTCCATCTAGGGCCCAGCACACAGAAAGTGCTTCAGTATTTGCTCAGTGAGGTAGTGGCTCAGAGAAGCTGTGCATTTGTCCTGTTGGGTCACTTAGGCACTGACTTGGGGCCTTCCACTCTCCAGGCCTGTGTGAGACATGGAGATACAGGACAAAAGTCTCTGCCCAAGAAACTTACCCTGGAAGGAAGTACCTTTGGAGCCATTTTACTCAGCCCCTGAGAGAACAGGCCTGGTTCCTGTTCATCCGGTCCAAAAAGATGTGTGATGACATCTTTTTTTTTTTTTTTTTTTTTTTTGGTCCAGAAACCCTGTTACATAGCCTTATCACACACCTTATTCTACCAGTTTACTTCCCAGGACTTAAGCCTGTATGCAAAAATCAAATCCCCTCTCAGAGAGTTTCTCAACATTAGGATGCCCTGGCTACCAGCTCTCAGGGCTGAATGTCTTGACACCTTCTGATAAACATCAGCCCTCCTTTGGTGACCACTGGAAGAGGTCTGCTTATTTGCATACCTGAGCTCTGTCTGTTTAAAAACCTAGTGCCACAGTAGTTAGTATATTCCCACCTCACAGGATAAGGCTGTGGCTAGTCTTTTTTCTTCTGTCTTTATTGTATCTAATCCACAAATGATGGTGACACTGGGATTTGCGTATTCTTAACCCTCTGTTCCTTTTCCAGTTTCCCAAACCCTGCCCCTGCCCGTCCTCCTCACTTTTACCTTGGTCTTCCCTCTCTGGTTTCTTGTTAGTGACCATGACCAGAACCTCCACAGTCTACTAGCAGGCCCCGGGCCTCCTGTCACAGCCCGCAGTCCTGCCTGAACCTGCCTGTGTGTACTTCACTAACTGGTGATGTTTGCAGGGCCAGCTCCTGACCTGGGGAATCAGCAGGGTCCCCTCAGTGACCTTATGGTCACTTTACAAAGTCGATGAGGCCCAGCCCTGTGCCTGACTGCATCCTACCATAAAACCCCAAGGAAAATGGTGGTGGTTAAAAATACACCTTGCTGCCTTGTTCTGGCTAATAAAAAGATCATCCTCGCCCCAAGTTTTAGCTTATTTGCTTTCTGATCAGTAACTCAGATCCGATGTTGCATATCCCTTTGGTGTTAGTCACTGGGCCACATTCCATCCTGCCCCATCTGTAAATGCAGCGGAGCCTGCAGTTGGCTCTGTCACTTACCTGTTCTCTACCACTTTCCTATCCAGGACACCCAAGTGTGTCCTGTACTCACAGAGCTAAAAATAGAGCAGGAAGAGTACAGTCAGCTGGCTGCTTGATGCTCTGAGGCTCTCTGAATTCCTTCATCTCTTGCTGGTTTGGGTGACCACCTCTGTGTTAGAGACCGACACTTCAGCGCAGAACCCAGCTGACTCTTGCTAGCACCTTCTTGAGCATTCATGCTTTCCTCTGGTTCTTGCCACCCCATGGCGCTCACTTCTGCAAAGGCCTTCACCAGCTTCATTTCCTTTTAAAAATAAAAACCACAGTAAAGGAAGGACTAAGGATTTTAATGAGCCAGAGGGTTGTAACTAGTAAAAAGTTGGAAATACTAAAGTTAAAACTCCAGTGTGCTTGGTACTGAGTATGTACACACTATATAATTGCATATTCCCTTTTGTGGGTATGTGAGTAATTTGTGTTTGAAAATTCAAGAAGCTAAAACTCAGCTAACCCCAAATGCCTTTTGTGTGTATGTGTACATGCATGAAAGAGAGATTTTAATGTAATTATTTGTTTTATTAATATCTGCTATTGATGATCTTCATTGATAGCCAATCACAGAAAATCATCACTATCAGCAAATCATGAAATAATGAAGGTCGTGACCCCCAAATATGCTATATTGTCCAGCCTCCTTCAGGGGGAGTAGAGGATTCCATGGTGCATGGACATTCAAGGAGTGCTTGAAAAAGCAAGCAGTTTAGTACTAGGTGCCTTTGTCATTTCCTTGATGGTATGTATGGTGTCAGTCTGCCAGCAGTTAGCAGACGCAGGTGGGTCAGACCTCAGGGCTTGAGGCTAGTGTGGAAACCACCAGGGGGTGGACTTCCCCAGAATTTCCCACTTACTCCAGGTGTGAGGTGGCAGCACAGCCTGAGGGGCACTTCTGCCAGAGGGCACACGAATCTGCTGCAGAGCTCAAAAACTGAGTCCACATCCAGTCCTTCTAAAAAGTCCATGAGGTTGTCCAGGACAGTGTACATGTGACCTACGAGGCCCACTTCAGGAAACAAGCACCCCTTCTCCCCAGCTCCCCCTGCTCCCCCAGCCTCACCCTGCTCCCTCAGCTCCCCCTTCTCCCCAGCTCCCCCTGCTCCCCCAGCTCCCCCTGCTCCCCCAGCCTCCCCAGCCTCACCCTGCTCCCTCAGCTCCCCCTTCTCCCCAGCTCCCCTTGCTCCCCCTGCTCCCCCAGCTCCCCCAGCCTCCCCAGCCTCACCCTGCTCCCCCAGCTCCCCCTGCTCCCCCAGCCTCCCCAACCTCACCCTGCTCCCTCAGCTCACCCTGCTCCCCCAGCCTCACCCTGCTCCCCCAACTCCCCCTGCTCCCACAGCTCCCCCAGCCTCCCCAGCCTCACCCTGCTCCCCCAGCTTCCCCTGCTCCCCCAGCCTCCCCAGCCTCACCCTGCTCCCCCTGCTCCCCCAGCTCCCCCAGCCTCCCCAGCCTCACCCTGCTCCCCCAGCTCCCCCTGCTCCCCCAGCTCCCCCTGCTCCCCCAGCCTCCCCAGCGTCACCCTGCTCCCTCAGCTCCCCCTGCTCCCCCAGCCTCCCAGCCTCCCCCTGCTCCCTCTTCTCCCCCTGCTCCCCCAGCCTCCCCAACCTCACCCTGCTCCCCCAGCTCCCCCTGCTCCCCCAGCCTCCCCAGCCTCACCCTGCTCCCCCAGCTCCCCCTGCTCCCCCAGCTCCCCCAGCCTCCCCAGCCTCACCCTGCTCCCCCAGCTCCCCCAGCCTCCCCAGCCTCACCCTGCTCCCCCAGCCTCCCAGCCTCCCCCTGCTCCCTCTTCTCCCCCTGCTCCCCCAGCCTCCCCAACCTCACCCTGCTCCCCCAGCTCCCCCTGCTCCCCCAGCTCCCCCAGCTTCCCCAGCCTCCCCCTGCTCCCCCAGCTCCCCCAGCTCCCCCTGCTCCCCCAGCTCCCCCAGCCTCCCCAGCCTCACCCTGCTCCCCCAGCTCCCCCAGCCTCCCCAGCCTCACCCTGCTCCCCCAGCTCCCCCTGCTCCCCCAGCCTCCCCAGCCTCACCCTGCTCCCCCAGCTCCCCCTGCTCCCCCAGCCTCCCCAGCATCACCCTGCTCCCTCAGCTCCCCCTGCTCCCCCAGCTCCCTCTTCTCCCCCTGCTCCCCCAGCTCCCCCTGCTCCCTCTTCTCCCCCTGCTCCCCCAGCTCCCCCTGCTCCCTCAGCTCCCCCTGCTCCCTCTTCTCCCCCAGCTCCCCCTGCTCCCTCAGCTCCCCCTGCTCCCTCTTCTCCCCCTGCTCCCCCTGATCGCTCTGCTCCCCCAGCTCCCTTAGCAACAGGCATTGCACTGTATCACTTGGATCAGAGAAGGAGATGGCCTCATTGCTTTCTTGGGCAAATATTTTCTCATAATCTGTGACTATCATCTTAATTCTCTTAATTGTATCTTTTACAGAGCAGAAGTTTTAAATTTTAGTGAAGTCCAACTTACCAATTCTTTCTTTCATGTATTGTGCCTTTAGTGTTGTATCTAAAAACATTGCCAAACCCAAGGTCATCCAGCTTTTCTCCTTTGTCATCTCCTAGGAGTTTATAGTTTTGTGTTTTATATTTGCATGTGTGATCCATCTTAAGTTAATTTTTGCAAAGGGCATAAAGTCTGTGTCTAAATTCACTTTTTTGCATGTGGATGTCCAGTTGTTCCAGCACCATTTATTCAAAGCCTTTTTGCCTTCTTGAAGAAGCTGCATTGTCTAGGAATCCTCAGAGGTCAAGGAGTCTCTGTTGTTTCACAGTTTCCCTTTGAAGGGTAATATGCACCTTTCCTTTCTGCCATCGGGGTCTGCACACGTATAGACAAGTTCCACATGAAGGGTTCTGTTTTTGCTTGGACCAGTGGGAAACCCGCTTTTGGGTTCAGGAAAGGAAAAGAGTGTGTCCAAAACTAAGTGTGTCTCTTTCATCTCCAACCTTCCATCTGGGATCACTTTACTTATGACTGAAGTACATCCTTTAGAATTTCATTTAGTGAGGTCTTTTGGTGATAAATTGTTTCATGCTCTATTTTTGAACATGTCTTTATCTCACCCCTAAAGTTTTAAGCTGTTATTACTCCAGTGTCTCTATTTAATCTCTTTTCTCCACATGGAACACAAGCGTGTTAGCGTTTTAGTCTGTCTTCCATATCTGTTTATCTCATTCATATTTTTCATTTCTTTTTTTTAAAAATTTTTTTTAATTTTTCATTTCTATCTCTCAGGACTTCTTTTTGGATAACTGCCTTTTTAAAAATTATTTTTCATTTTTCAATTATAGTTAATATAATATTACTATATTAGTTTCAGGTGTATACCCAGTGAATAGACATTAAATGACTAAGTGATCATCTTGTTAAAATCTTATACCCACCTGACACCATACATAGTTATTAGAATGTTATTGACTAGATTCCCTATGCTATACTTTACATCCCCATGACTATTCTGTAACAACCAATTTGTACTTCTTAATCCCTTCACCTTTTCACCGATTCCCTAACCCCCTTCCCATCTGGCAACCATCCAGATGTTCTCTGTATCTATGAGTTTGTTTTGTTCTGCTTGTTTATTTCGCTTTTTAGATTCAATTGTTGATACATACATATTTATTGCCATTTTATTCATATACTTTTTCTTTTTTTTTTTTAGTGAGAGAGACAGACAGAAGGGGAGAGAGATGAGAAAAATCAACTCATAGTTGCGTCACTTTAGTTGTTCATTGATTGCTTCTTATATGTTCCTTGACCAGGGGCCTCAAGCTGAGTCAATGACCCCTTGCTCAAGCCAGCGACCTTAGGCTTCAAGCCAGCAACAATGAGATCATATGATCCCACGCTCAAGCTGGTGAATTTGTGCTCAAATTGGATGAGCCCGCACTCAAGCCAGTGACCTCAGGGTTTTGAATCTGGTTCCTCAGCATCCCAGGTTGATGCTCTGTCCACTGTGCCACCACCGGTTAAGCCCACCCGCCCTTTCTTTTTCTTTCTTTCTTTCTTTCTTTCTTTCTTTCTTTCTTTCTTTCTTTCTTTCTTTCTTTCTTTCTTTCTTTCTTTCCCTTTCTTTCCCTTTCTTTCCCTTTCTTTCTTTCTTTCTCTCTTTCTCTCTTTCTCTCTCTCTTTCTCTCTCTCTCTCTCTCTTTCTCTCTCTCTTTCTCTCTCTTTCCCTTCCTTTCCCTTCCTTCCTCCCTTTCCCTTCCCCTTCCCCTTCCCCTTCCCCTTCCCCTTCCCCTTCCCTTTCCCCTTCCCCTTCCCCTTTCCCTTCTCCTTCCCCTTCCCCTTCCCTTCCCTTCTCCCTTTAACACTTAATGTAATACTGGTTTGCTGGTGATGAACCCTTTAGCTATTTCTTGTCTGGGAAGCTCTTTATCTGTCCTTCAATTCTAAATGATAGCTTTGCTGGGTAGAATAAACTTGGTAGTAGGTCCTTGCTTTTATCCTTAGAATACTTCTTGCCATTCCCTTCTGGTCTGCAAAGTTTCTGTTGAGAAATCAGCTGACAGTCTTATGGGAGCTCCCTTCTAGGTCACTGCTTTTCTCTTGCTGCATTTAATATTCTCTTTTTGTATTAACCTTTTACATTTTAATTATGTGTCTTGGTGTGGGCCTCTTTGGGTTCATCTTGTTTGGGACTCTGTGCTTCCTGGACTTGTATGTATGTTTTCTTCACCAGGTTAAAGAGGTTTTCCATCATTATTTTTTTAAATAAATTTTCAATTTCTTGTTCTCTTTCTTCTCCTGGCACCCCCATGATGCCAATGTTGGTGTGCTTGAAGTTGTCCCAGAGGCTCCTTACACTACCTCAGATTTTTGGATCCTTTTCTTTTTGCTGTTTTGATTGCATGCGTGCTTTTTGCTTCTTTGTATTTCAAATCACTGTTTTGATTCTCGGCTTTATCTACTGTTGTTTCTCTGTAAATTATTCTTCATTTCAGTTAGTGCATCCTTCATCTCTAACTGGTTCTTTTTTATGGTTGCCATGTCCTTTTTTATTCTGTTGAAGCTCTAAGTTCATTTACTCTTCCCCTGAGTTTACTGAGCATCCCAATAACCAGTGTTTTGAACTCTGCATCTAATAGATTGCTTGTCTTCATTTTGAGTAGTTCTTTCTCTGGAGTTTTGTTCTATTCTTTCATTTGGGATGTGTTTCTTTGTCTCTTCATTTTGGTAGCCTCCCTGTGTTTGTTTCTGTGTATTAGGTAAAGCTGCTGTGTCTCCCAGGCTTGGTGGAATGGCCTAATGTAGTAGGTGTCCTGTAGTGTCCAATGGCATAGCCTCCCTGTTCACCCGAGCTGGGCACTCCAGGTATACTCCTCATGTGGGCTTTGTATACTCTCCTGTTGTAGTTGAGCCTTGATTTCTGTTGGCACATCAATGGGAGGGATTTACCTCCAGCCAGTTGGCTACAAGGACTGGCTGTGATCACGAGGGAGGATCAGATGTGCAGGGTCACACCCCACTGAGTAGGACTTATTACTTCAGTGGGGCTCTGGTGCCTACTGAGTGCTCCTTGATTGTATCACTTGTGGTTGTGGTTGAGTGATGCTGCTTCAACATGTTCCGAAGCTGTCCACTGGATGTGCTGGCTCTGGGGCCTTCTAGGAGGTGCAGGCCAATGTCAGCCATGAGCCATAGTCTGTGTTCTGCTGGAGCCTCCTGGAATGAGCTGCAAAGCAGTCTTCAGATGGCTGCTATTTGTGCTGGGTTTGGAGATGCCCAGGTGAGGCCAAGCTGTGAACCAAGGCTGGCTGCCACTAGTGTCTAGCCTGAGGCCACTCAGTGAGAGGCATGGGGCACACTGAGGCCAGATGCTGCTTGTTTGAGAGATTTGGGGAAAGTCTGAAGCATGGGCCAAGACAAGTTATTTGTATGGAAAAGCCACTGGAAATAGCTTGGGTGGGCCTGAAAGTTGGTGGGGTGAGGTCTCACAATCACCAAAGTTGGTTGAACAGTGATAGCCAGGTTGATAAGGACTTAAATATGGTGCCTGCCTGCTGGCTCTGTGTGGGGAGGGCTCAGAAAAGGAACATTGGCCTCTGTCAGTACTTCTGTCTAAGAGAAAGATGCCCCCAGATCTCTCTCTGATGCCAGACCATTCAGTTCCTCCCCATAAATCCCTGGTTCCTTTCAAGCTGCTGCCTCAGTGCTGGAGCTCAGAGCAAGCAAATCCATGGAAGTCTGTGCTCGGGCCCTTTAAGAGGAACTGCGTGGGTCTCCAGCAGCCCTCTGTCTCATTTAGCCATAATCCCTGCTGATTTTCACAACCAGAGGTTGTGGGGACTTCTCTTCCTGTCTCTGGAACTCTGGGATGGGGAACCTAGTGTGGAGCTGGGACTCCTTGCTCCCCAGGGGAGACCCCTGCAGATGAGATATCCCTCCTGATTTTTATCCTCTGTTCTGCATCTGTGCCCCTACTACCAGTCTCCATGTGGCTTCTTTGTATTGTTGGTTATAGGACTTCTGTTCAGCTAGATTTCAGGTGGTTTTGAATGATAGTTCTGTAGTTTAGTTGTAATTTTGATGTGGTTATGGGAGGGTTGATGTGGGTACCATATTTACCTATGCCACCATCTTGACCAGAAGCCTGGATAATTACTTTTGATCTATCTTTTAGAACTGTCTCCTAGTTTAATTCTCTCTTCAGCTATATCTTATCTACTATTTAATTTAGTCACTGAATTTTTTATTTCAGTTTTGATGCTTTTCATTTCTAGAAGTTCTGTTTGGTTCTTTTTTGACTTTGCTGGGTTATTCTTTATAACGTCTTGTTTTCTCTTCAAAGTTTTCTTTAAATACATTATACACAGCTTTATATTTATCTGAATAACTTTTTTTAACTTACTAAACAATAATTTAAAAATATAATTGGCCTGACCTGGTGGTGGCGCAGAGGATAGAGCGTCGGACTGGGATACGGAGGACCCAGGATCGAGACCCTGAGGTCGCCAGCTTGAGTGCGGGCTATCTGGTTTGAGTGGGGCTTACCAGCTTGGACCCAGGGTCGCTGGCTCGAGCAAAGGGTTGTTACTTGGTCTGCTGTAGCCCCACTGGGGTCAAGGCACATATAAGAAAGCAATCAATGAATAACTAAGGTGTCGCAATGAGGAACTGATGATTGATGATTCTCATCTCTCTCCATTCTTGTCTGTCTCTTCCTGTCTATCCTTTCTGACTCTGTCTCTGTAAAAAAAAAAAAAAAGAAAAAAAGAAAAAGAAAAAATTGTATGTATTTAGAGTATACAGTGTGATAATTTGGAATTTTCATGCATCTCTTTCTGGTGGATTTTGAATCATTATTCAGAAAACCTATTACAAAGGAATTCCTTCATGCTTTTGCTTAGTATTTTTATGGTTTGATTCTTATACTTTTACTTTGATCCTTTTGGAATTTGTCCTTAAATATAATGTGAGCTAGGGATCAACTTAATTGTGTTCCATGTACCCAGTTATCTCAAAACAATTAATTGAATAATTCATGTTTTCCCTGGTGATCTGAGATGCTACCTTTACATTCATGAAATTTCTAGATATAATTAGGGCTATTTCTGGACTTTCTTTACTGTTTTATTAGTCTGTCTTTTTATATAGTTTCTGTGTTTCTCATATCTGGTAGGTGTTTCACTGTATTTACTTTCGTGGAAAGTAATTATTTTCTTTATAAGTGAAACTTATTTAATAATATCAATAGTAAAATTTACATGTCCACAAAGGATATACAGTGAGATACACATCTCCCTTCCTGCTCCTTTGCAGACCCAATTCTCTTCCCAGGAGACAATCGTTGTTATTAGTTTCTTATATATCTTTCTAAGAATATTTTCTCTTTTCATTTCAAAGTAGATCTAGAAAGTGAAATATCAAAAAATAGTGAATCAGGATAATTAGTACTTGTGAGATGTGGAGACTGACATCTTGGTTGGGAGAATCTGAGTTTCACTGATAGGATTATTGATCTGCCCCTAACCTGCCCCCACCACCCTCAGTCTCCTCTGCTAACCTTGAGTCCTGACTTGAGATGGTGAGGTGAGGCTTGTCTGGGTCTTGGGCCATCATGGGGCTGCTTTTGCCTGGGATGACACTGCCTGCTATAGGTCCTGAGTGTTCTAATACACGGAACCAGTGCCCTATTTCTGAACTCCCCTCCTTCATCACTGTCCAAATGCTGCAATGTTTGACTCACTTGTTGAGAAATTCATCTGTAATTACCTATTTCTAAAAGTTACCCACCTCTGACCACGTGCAAGGTGGTGAGTGGGTGCTGGGGATCGAAAGAATCGTTGTTTATTTCAACAGATTTATATTCAGTGTTTTGGGTGGGGCAGGCATATCAGAGGCCATATCAGTGACCCTAGAGCTGGGACTATGCTCTCTCCACCCCTCCTTCACCACTGTGTACTCAGCTCCCCCCGGGAGACTGACCTTCCACAGCTGCTTAGTAGGTAGCTTTTTATTGAAGGATAAGATCAGTTAAGGGAGAGTGAGTTCAGGAGTGGGGAGTGTTGCTAATGTCAGGTGCTACCAGGAAATTGATGCTAGTAAGAGCTGAACTAGACCCTGGGCTTCTTAATGAAGTGTAATTAGGATTAACACGAGGGCACAGTGGGCCGGGCCTGCCTGAGGAGAGGCAAGTGGAAGGGCAGCTGTTGGCACAAACAGGAAGGTGTTGAAGTGTTTCAAGGGCTGATCTCTCACTTCTGTCACAAGAGCCACTGAGCATGTGTCAGCTATACCTTAAAAAGCAGAGGAGGCCCAGAGCTGTCCAACCAATTAAAATAACAGCATCCCAGCGTTCCCTGGGATGACCATCAAGGAGGGCTTTAAAAGCACTACTTAGAGAAGGAGATGAGTAAGAACTCTACAAATATCTTCTCTCCCAATATTTTCTCTTTAAAATACCAGCAACTATAAAACATATTTATAGTCTGCTAGCTCTCTTTTCCTGCCCGAAAGGGCTTCGATGTCTAGTCAACCCAAAAAAGCCCGGTAAAAAGCCATTCCTCAGAGCTATAAATAAGTTCTAGCAAGAACACCAACCCAAAGGTTGTTAACAACAGCCGGCCTCCCTCCATCTCCCTGCCACTTCCCACTGCCCCCTCTGGTTCTGGGGCCAAGAAGATGGCACAGACTTTCCTTGGCTTTTCTGGGCTGCCCAGCCAGCCTACGGTGCTGACCCTGGCTCCCACTTTTTCTCTCACATTCCCTCCCTCCCTCCTTTTCTTCCTTCATTTCCTAACCCACCTTCCTCCTTTTTAAGCAAGTGCCTTCCATCTAGTGGCCAGAAAGCATGTTTCCTGGTACTTCAGGGGCTGGCACGCGATGGCACCTGTCACTGAGGTGTCCATTCATGGGATTGACAATGCCTCCATTTGTCTAGAGGGGGACATTTATCGAATAGCCTTTATAGAAGACATTTATAAATGTCTTCTTTCTAGAAGGAGGCTCATTCCCTGCCAGAGCTTATATTTCTTGTTCTTGCTTGGAGGAACCATTTGGAAATCTACAGCCTCTGGAAAAGGCTAGCCAATGACTTCCCTGGCCATCGATGTCCTGATTGGTGTTCTCTGTGGTAACTGGTAACAGAGGTAGCCTTTGGTTACATTTATCTGTTGCCTCTGTAAATCTGGGTATCGACTGCTGAAAGTCAGTATCTGCTGTTTGTTCAGAAAATGAGGATACTTAACTTGAGCAGTGTTGGTTTTGGTTTTGGTTTTGTTTTGTTTTGTTTTTTGCCTCCCACCTCTGCCCAGGCCCTGGTGGTCTGTTCTCCAGATTCAGATTGTGACTTGTGCTTGTGACGGTGCTTTGAGTGCTAGGCAAAGAGAGCAGTTTAATAGAACATCTGCCATCTATTGAGCATGCGCTGTGTGCCAGGCACTAGCTGAGTGCTTCACATTTGCTAACTCACCGAATCCCCAAACTACCTATTGTGCTTAGGAGGAAATTAAAGCTCTGAGGGTTTAAATAACTTCTCCGAGGTCATTCAGCACAGTAATTCATTTCTAGAAGAGCTTCCTGCAGAAACCTTAGCAGTGAGAGGAGAGAACTGGGCCTCAGGATCACTCAGCCCACTTTGCATCTCCTTTGTCTTCAGTGGCCATCTCCCAAGGATGGCACATGCCTAGTTTCTAGGGCTGGCTCCTGTCTTTGATGGAGCCGCAGCCTGGCTGAGGAGGCCAGGACTCCTGAGAGGGCAGGTCCCGAGAGTCCCATCACCAGCGGGCACATGGTATGGCTTTGTGAGGGCTGGAGACACTCCTGTGGCCCGCCATGGGCCGGGGTCCTGCAGGGATGGGCCTGGAAAGGCGGTAGTCATTGACAGAAAGAAGAGCTGAGGGCTTGCAGGAATGAGATGGGTGTGAGCACAGGAAGAGTGATATCCGTTGGAGTGACATGTGCTGGCTGTAGGGAAGGGATGGTCTGGTCAGTGTTGGAGGTTCTGGCTGTAGCAGCAGCAGGACAGGTCCTGGGGGGGAATCACTGGTGGCCAGAGGTGGCCTGAGGGCTCCATGAGGAGCCACAGTCCTCAGAGGGGAAAGCTGTGTCTGGTCAGGTGTTGAGGGGTTGTGTTACTCAGCGGTACTGAGGGTGGACTGCAGGGCCAGACGTTTTTTGCCCAATGTCCTTTCATTGTCCCCTTAGTGAAGGGGAGGTGAAATCCTGGGTGACAGAGCTTAGGCAAATCTTTAGAAAAGTGTCCCTCAGCATCAGTAATGCACTTGGGCAAATAGGGCCTGGGCTGGCCTGGTACCGATGGACCCCGGGAGTGGCAGTTCCTTTTGGGGGCCTCTCTGACTATGACACTAAGATTGCTCTAGAAACAGTCAAGAAAATAACCTAAAGAGTCTTCATATGCTCAGCACTTTTTTAAAGAAACGGGATTAGGCAGGCTGGGACGAATGTCAGGGCAGAAGGGTGCTTGTGACACAAGGTTGAGAAGACCAATGGAGTAGCATATAGCAGCAGTTTTCAACTTTGTTACACTTGGAGACTGGTGAAAATAGAATTATTTTGGGGACCACAAAGGCAGAAATCACTCTGAGAATAAGCGAATTCAGCTAAGATCATTGGGTCTATAATCTTCATACAACATCAGGGTGGTGAACTCTTCTGTGGACCTGCATGAGATTTCTGGCGGACCGGTCCGCAGACTGGTGGTTGAAGAGCACTGTCATACATACAGGGTAGCTCGCTGCCTCTTTGCATTTACACTGTGTTTTCATTTTACATTTGAAAAAGATAACCGGCAAAAGATTGACACCAACAGCAGACAAGAGGTTAGAGCAGGAGTCCCCAAACTACAGCCCCGCGGGCCACATGCGGCCCCCTGAGGCCATTTATCCGGCCCCGCCACACTTCCGGAAAGGGCACCTCTTTCATTGGTGGTCAGTGAGAGGAGCATAGTTCCCATTGAAATACTGATCAGTTTGTTGATTTAAATTTACTTGTTCTTTATTTTAAATATTGTATTCATTCCCATTTTGATTTTTACTTTAAAATAAGGTATGTGCAGTGTGCATAGTGATTTGTTCATAGTTTTTTTTAGTCCGGCCCTCCAGTGGTCTGAGGGACAGTGAACTGGCCCCCTGTGTAAAAAGTTTGGGGACCCCTGGGTTAGAGCAAAATGTCCCCTCTGACCTAGTCCCCACCCAGTTCCAGGGGAGAGCTGTGCGTGTCAGATGAATGGGTGTGTACGCACAGGTGACAGGGCCACCTCTACTCTCGCAGAAAGCTGCTGGCCACTGTATGCATCCTTTTGACACTCGTTTCCCCTTTAAATGTTCATCTGGGAAATGGTGCCACATCAGGGCTCTTTAAGTGAGTTTCCTCTTTATATTACACTTTCAAGTAATTTCATTTCAGCACATATCTCTGATTATTCACCTTTTCCTGAGATGAATTAAGAACAAATGGCTGTGATTTCCATATCAAAACAAACATACATATTAACTATTTCCTTGTATTTTAGTTTAGAGTCCTTGAAAGTGAGTGATTGGTGGGGCAGAGGACCCTGCCCAGCTGTCAGCCAGGCCCCGGGTTAGAGCAGATTTCTCTGGGCCTTCCCTGGCACCTCCTTGCCACCTTCCGTCCTGGGGCCTTGACCTGTGCTGCCTCAGCAGCTGGTCTGGTCCTGCCCCTGCCATAGCACACCCTGCTGGGTCAGACAAAAGCCCTAGACCCCATCCTAGGCGGGACTGCCTGTGGGGCCACCCTGGGTGCTGCATTTTATCAAGGCAGTCTGGCAGCACTGAGGTTAATCGGGTTCAAGTGCATTTTTCAAACACATGTAAACTGTTAAGTGTAACAGCAAAGAGGAAACATCAGGTTTCCTATATTGCTTTTCTCTTCCTCCATTTAGGTCTCATGCACATCTATCCAGCCAGCCAGTTATTTTGATAGAGGACACTGAGGAAAAGAAAATCTAGTTTCCTTCCCCAAGAAATCAAGCCTGCTATACTTTTTAAAAGATCACATGTGTACTGTGTTCTCAATCATAGTATATTACATGTACCCCATGTTCTCAGTATATAATTTGCTAACATCAATCCTCACAGGCCTAGAGGTGACCTGTTACCATCCCCCTTGTATAGAGTGGGAAACTGTTGCTCAGGTGTGCCTGGCATATCTCACAGCTCGGTGCAGGAGCTGGGATGTAGACCCGGCTGTCTGACAGCAGCCCCAGCTCTAACCACAGAGTGCTGGTGGCTCCTGCCCTCCACTGAAGACAGACTGAGGAGGTGGCTTCCCCAGAAGCTCTCAAGATGTGGGGAATGTAAAGGAAGGCTTTCGAGATGGGGAAGGTATTCGTGCACAGGGTTGTGTTGGTGGGTTAGAGGAAGGTGATGTTTGCCAAGGATCCTCTCTCCTCTTTGTTAATGTCTGTGATGCCATTTTTTTTTACTGTGAAATACAGAAAATAATTAGCTGACTTTAGAGACTCCCCATTGAAGCTGTGTTTCTATCTTATTGGGAGAGTTTGTGGGGAAGGCGAGGAACTGTACTAGATGCTATCCCATAGACCTTAGCCCTTAGGAGGGGTCTGTAGTGTGGGCTCAACAGCAGTGGACACATTTGTATCAGATTTGTAACATGTGCAGAAAAGCACTAGAATGACTCATTATTATAAAACACCTTATATTCTGCACAGAAAACACCACCTTCGGCTACTTCTATAGTTTTATTTTCTCTGCGGAATCCCTGCTTCCTTTGAAGCCCCTGGGACAGGCAGGCTGGAGAGTTTTGCCTCATCAACCCATGCTCTGGTTGATGGCTCAGCAGGCTTCAGACCTGCTACTTGCTCGTCGCCTGTAAAGGTGGGGTGTGAGCCAGTGGACTGCGGGCAGCGGAGGGAATTGGTGGAAACTGGTGCAGTCGGGATGCAGGAAACTCCTAGCAGCACTCCGATTGGGGTTGATTGGGTCAAGGCCTTCAGGGATGGTGTAGAGCAGTTCTGAACTTGGTGAACTGCTTGCTGATGGAAGCCTGGTGACTAGAAAGCAATTACAATAAACAGATTCCTTGTCATGTTGTTGGCTTTGTAGCAAATATCTGTTTTCTCCTTGGGATTATATGAACATTTGCTTTTCTTTGATTTCTGGTTGTTATTTTCAATATTTCTTTTGTTAGAGGAGACGCTTCAAACAGCTCTGTGGAAGCCCTCGACTCTCCTTTGCAAGGTTTGTGTTTAGAGCTTGGCACAGCCTATACACATCACCTGTTAGCTGTTAGGAGTCTAATTCTGCAAACCATGACTTCATCTCCCTAAAGAAAGATAGACAGAATGCTTTGGTACAACAGATATGGTTCAGTTCAAGATATTTGAAGGGAAAAAAAAGACTCTAAGCCTTTGGTCTCTGGGTGAACTTTGAAAGTAGACCTGTCAAAGGTATTCACATTCAGACAGCTGCTCTGTAGCTGGAAAGGCTGCCAGATAATGCTGTGCTTCAAGGCTGTGAGAAATCTGTCAAGTGGTCTTAAAATGATCATGCTCAGTGAGACTGGGGGATTGGGCCCAGGGGAGCCTCTGCAGGGCTTGTTGCTCTGAGGTCGCCTTGCTGGTCCAGGCCCGCACAAAGGATGCAGCCAGTGGCTCACCACTTGCCAGAGACTGGAGTGGGAGCCAGAGATGCTGGGATGTCTTGCAAATTTGATCTTCAGACAAACAAACAAAATGATCTTTAAAAAATAGCACATGAGTTGGCCAGTGTTGTTCATTCAGCATGTCCCTTTGTCAATGTTTGTAATTAGGGAAGCTTACCACACTTAGGGTTCTCTCTGAGCCGACCCCAAGTGCTTTGGGCCCCAAACCAGCCTAGTGTTGATCACTGGTAACATAAGGAGACTGTCACTGGCCAGGAAGACTTGGCTGGAGGGGTGGAGAACCCAGTAAGGCGTCTGCTTCTTCCCCTAACTGCTCTTTCCAGTCTTCTGTGGTTTCTTATGGATTCCACTTGTTTTGGTTACAGTCCCCAGGGCTGTGGCTCCTGAAAACTCCCTCCAAGGGTGTTCTAGAAACTGGGGAGAAAAGAATTTGTGTCTGTTGTTCTGGTGCTTTCCTGGTTCTCAGAATTCCTTTTCTATTGAACCAGCCAGAAGTTAAAAAAAATTTTTTTTTTAGAGATACACAAAATCCTCTAAAGCATGAACTGCACCAATGGCAGGAAACCCTCTGCTCTGGAAAGGTGTGGGGTCTGTTCAGCAGATGCTGGCCCTGGCCTACCCCAGGAGGCAACTGGGGTAAGGCCCATCCCTGTGGGCTTGGGGTGCAGTGGCAGGAACCCATGTCTAGCCCTGAGCCTGGCTTCCATGACATAGCCCTTGCTATCATTTGCAAAGCCCAGATCACTCACTAGGAAGGAAACTTAATCAGGAATCTCTGGTGGCACACCCTGTCCCAGTTCCGCAGCAGCAGGCACTTACCTCCTTCCCGAACATGCCCTGGAAGGCAGATGAGGACTGTTTCATCTTGCCCAGTTGCTGTCATTTTGCACGTCCCCTCTGCCCTGCAATAGGCAGCCCTTTCTTAGCCAGGAAAGCCCCGTATGACTAGGCTTCTAAACTCATACTGAAGACAAAAGGGTGAGTTTTGCTGAACAGTTGGCCGGGAGTAAGTACGTGCCCTGGATTCCTGCTTTTGTTACCAGTCAGGTTTCTCCTCTGTCTTTGTCAGCTACTGTAAAATACCCAGCGCTCTGTCTGCTGCAGTGCAGGGGTGGGGCACACACTTCTTGTAGAAGGTGTGTCTCTGAGGTGTTCTGTCTTTGCTTCCCTGATGAAGGGGTTACTATGGTAACTGTTCCTCTGGCAAGCATGCAGGAGTAAATGGAAGAAGAGGCTTTTGCTGATCTCTGGCTGGAGTTGGCTCTCTGCCCCTCTTTGTTATCTCCAGTTGACACACCTTCCCTCCAGCCCCACGGGGCTGAGTTCAGAGGTGAGCTGGATTTTTAGAAAGGATGGCGTCCTGGGTTTTCTGGCTCCTGGTGAAGAAGGCAGCAGAATGACACCCCTGCCCAGCTCTTTCCGAGGAGTTGAAACACTCCTGATCCCACTGCACACCCCTCCTCCAGCCTCTCTGCTCTGCCTCAGTGTCCCTCCCAGTGGATCCAGTCTGCCATCCCTGAATCCCCTGCTTAATTAGCAGTAAATGAGCCCAGTCCTTGCAATTTTCCAAGTGTGGAAGCTCAGACCATTGGAAGTTTCAGCCACAGAGTGAGGTTTGGGGGAAAGAAAGCTCATGGCAGTCGGTGAATTCCTGGAGAATTGATCTTCAGAATTCTCAACCTGGGTGCTACTTATAGGTCACCCATTGCTTTAATTCTCTGTTATATACTGCCTGTCCCCTACCCAGAATGGGGCCAAACACACTCAGAGTCTAGCTACTTCCTCCTCCAGGTCTTTGAATTCGTCACCATCATCTTCCCTGCACAAATAGAGCAGCACTGCCAAAAATAAAAAGACCACATCCCTCCTCTCTGCCCACCAACGGCCTCTGTGCCTTTTCTGGAGAGAGCCTTCCACTAACCCTCCAGGCAGAAGGAGGAAACAGGCCCCCTCCACTTCCCTGAGAAACTGTTATTTCAAATGATCTTCTTGCCAAAGGGGTAGGCTTAGGGCCCTACTATAAGTGTTTCTGTCTCTTTCTGAGGCCAGGTAAAGTATTCTTAGCATATTATGGGGAAAAGGTTGGTTGTAATCCACCTGCCTTCTGCATACTCTGGCTCTGCAGACACTGATGGCTCATGATTCCCTGTAGCCTCAGAAACTAGAGGCAGGCTGGCAAGGGGAGGGATTGGTGGGGGCCAGGAAGCCAGCCAGGTGGGCTCCCGCTCCACACTACAGTTGTCCCCTCTAGCCCTCCTGCTGCCCAGGCCCAGCCCAGCAACAGCTGTGACTGGCTCTCCTTCCTGTGCCCTTCTTCTCGGTGCGTGCTCACATCAGGGCAGATTCCGGCTTCGGTTCCCTCCGGGCCATTCAGACAGTAGCACAGCAGATGTGCTGCTCCTTCATGAGCATGGCTGGGCTGGCCCAGGAAGGCATTTTTGCATTCATGGCACCTGTGGTCCAAGGTCATTTAGGCCTCCCAAGCTCCTTTTTCTGCTTGGGTAAGTAAGTCCATCTCTGCTGGGCATTGGGATACATTTCCACAAGCACTGTAGGGAAGCTTCAGTGACCTTGCTGGGAGTTCCATCCCTCCCTCCCCCTCCAGACAGACTGAATAGGGAACGGCTCTGTTGAGACTAATGGGTGAGCATGGGAGATGTACCAGTTCTCTCCCCTTCTTCTCCGGGCCTACTCTAGTGACTGTCACATGTGAAATCCAAGGTGAGGGGCTCTGACCTGGGAGCATCAGGCAGACAGGTGTCTCTGGTGTCCTGTTTTATCAGTGTGGTGACTATTGAGTCAGTGAATTCCTGCCGTGGGGTCGGGGGAACCTGCTGTTCCAGGTGTGACTGATTTTTCACCCCCACCAATATGGGAGTTTACAGGAGTAGCCAAGCAGCTTTTCAGCTTTACACAAAGAGCAGTTTTTGCATTGGGTTCAGCTCTTAATGCCTCTTAATAGTAAATATCATGTAATGTTGTAAATTTGAAATACACAATTTTTATGTAGCTAGAATTTCTTTTCCCTATTTTATAATGATTCTGAGCTTTGACTTTGCCAGAGACATCTAGTGTTTACAACATAACCTAGGATGCTAGCCATTCTTTAGTATCAGAGAGAGATCAGACTTGAGTTGAGCCCAGAAGCATGGGCAAGAAGGGTGGCATTCTAGGGCTGTCGCATGGGCAGAATTGCAGAAGTGAGAAATGAGGTGATGAGGTTGACTGTTACCAGGGAAGAGACTGAAGGCACTTCCTAATTTCCTCAACTTTGGTGCTGTGGTGTCATGTTAAGTGAGAGCTTGCCTTGAAAGGCAGTGAATAAACCCTGGCCTAGCACCAGCTATGTGTCAGGCTTATGTCCCTATAGCTATTTTTGTGGTTTTTTTAATACCAAGTGTATAGAATGCTGAAAGAGGAACACTCTTACATCCTCGCCTAGATTTAACAACTGTTAACATTTCACAATTGCTTTATTCTATAGACTTTTTCAGAATAATTTGAGAGTAAATTGAAGACATCAGGACATTATACCCCTAAATACTTGAGAATGTATTTCCTAAGAACAAGATGTTCCATAAAGAGTTGGTTATACTATTTATCATGCCTAATAAATTATTAATTCACTAGTGTCTGATAGCCAGCCTACAGTCAGTTCTCCTCAGCTATCTCCACAATGTCTTTTCTATCATTTTTTTGTAATCAGGATCTCATGGGGGATTGACACATGGTATTTGGTTGTTATGTCTCTTTAGCCCCTTTTTAACTTATATACACCCCACCGCTTTTGTTGTATACATGTTTTTATGATTTTGACTTTGTAGAGAGTCCAGTCATCTCCTAGATTTGTGTGCAGGTGGTCAACATTGACTCCATCTACAGAGACCCTGTAATCTGCCACTATCCCCTGAAGCCCTGTAAACCCATGCGTGACCCGTTGCTCAGTCTGTGCATATGTGTTCCACTCTTGGGCTACACCATTGGCTCATCAGGGATGGTGTTGGTGACAATCTGAATGTCAACTACAGGCAGCCCTGTTCTGGCAAATAAGTTCAGATCTCAGTTCTACCACTTCTTGATGAGGGACCTTTGGCTGGTGGCTTCTTCTCTGTAAACCTCAGTGTCTCATCTCCAAAACAAAGGGGTTGGACCAAGGTTTTGGATCAATACTTGTGTGATTTGGCTCAAAGTGTGCCAGGCAGAATGCCTGCATCTTCTCACCTCAGTAGCTGCTGTGTAACCAAAACCACCCATTCCCTGCACATGAGTGGGGGCCAGGAGGATGCATGTGACCCTGTGATGCCCTAACACGACCATGTGCTCTTGCCCTCTGTTCCCACAGCGGAAATTCTGGAGCTGGCTGGCAATGCCGCAAGAGACAACAAGAAGGGACGGGTCACACCTCGGCACATCCTGCTGGCCGTGGCCAATGATGAAGAGCTGAATCAGGTATGCCCCGCCCTAGCTGCCCCACCCCAGTCCTAGTGCCTGAGAGACAGCTGTTGTGCAGATGGAGGCTGGTGTTTGGCTGGCTATCAGAGGTGTGGACTACATTTTGGACTGTTAGCAGCTTTCCTGTTTCCCCCCATGGAAGTTGTTCCTGAAGTGAGGGACTCTGAGGACTTGTCCCTTGGGTAGCCTGGGTCCTGTCAGCATCCTTGTAGATGCCATGGAGGGGATGTGCTCTACCAACCAAAATCAAAAGCATGGATGGGCAGGGCTGACTTGTTGAAGGTCAGGGGCAATGTGGTCTGGCTCACCATCTGCTACTTTGGTTTTCCTGCAAGCTGCTAAAAGGAGTCACCATAGCCAGTGGCGGGGTGTTACCAAACATCCACCCAGAGTTGCTAGCAAAGAAACGAGGGTCCAAGGGGAAATTGGAAGCCATCATCACACCACCCCCAGCCAAAAAGGCCAAGTCTCCATCCCAGAAGAAGCCAGTGTCTAAGAAAGCAGGAGGCAAGAAAGGAGCTCGGAAATCCAAGGTATGTGATTTGGCAGGAGCGTGTGGAGTAGGGCAGGGCAGTGCAGGTAGGTGGGGCCAGGAGGAGGCCCCTTCCTGCTGAGTGCTTATCCCACTGATGGGGTGCAGCAGCAGAGGAACATGTGGGAACTGGTTACAGAGGGGCTAATCCTGCTTAAGTGGCCAGAGTCTGGACACAGTTGGGGGGAGGGGGCTGGATTCCTGTAGTCAAGGGGAATGTGTGGAGGGTGCTGGAAAGATCAGGGTGGAAGGACCTCGTGCCTGGCTTTTTTAGGGAATGCCCACGCCTGTGGGAAGTGGCCTGGGTGCACAGGATCTTCCTTGTGGAGCAGACAGCTAACACTGAGTCCTTCCCAGAGATGCCAGCTGCTCACTTGTCCTTGACTGATGTTACATTGCCATGGCTGTATGGCCTCCTCTGAGCATGTTCTAGCAGGGGCAGCCCAGACAGTTTGCTTTTTAGAGTGATTGCCTCATTAAAGAGTAACTTTTTAGGCCTTTCCTGCTTGGACTGAGACGAGGTCCTGAGTGCTGATCTTTTTGTGGAGAGTGAAACCCTGTCCTAAGTGTGCTCCTTCATCACTGAGCCCTGCCTCTCAGTAGTTGTCACAGTTGGCTCTGGGGCCAGCAAACTAGGTGCACTGCAGTTAAAGCTTTGTCTTTAATAAATGGAATCTTAAGGCTGCCCTATCCTGTGGCGTCTCCTCAGGAGTCACCCTTGGCCTGTCTGTGCCTCAGACAGACTGACTTTCATCACATAGGCCACCTTCTCTGACCTCTGACCTCCTATCCACACTCTTTGCAGGCCTTCTTTAATTGAGGTGGAAGAGGTTGTATTTTTTGTACATCCTTCTGAAAACATCAGAATATAAATTTCTCTTTCGGCCCTGGCTGGTTGGCTCAGCGGTAGAGCGTCAGCCTGGCGTGCGGGGGACCCGGGTTCGATTCCCGGCCAGGGCACATAGGAGAAGTGCCCATTTGCTTCTCCACCCCCACCCCCTCCTTCCTCTCTGTCTCTCTCTTCCCCTCCCGCAGCCAAGGCTCCATTGGAGCAAAGATGGCCCGGGCACTGGGGATGGCTCCTTGGCCTGTGCCCCAGGCGCTAGAGTGGCTCTGGTCGCGGCAGAGCGATGCCCAGAGGGGCAGAGCGTCGCCCCTAGAGGGCGTGCTGGGTGGATCCCGGTCAGGCGCATGCGGGAGTTCTGTCTGACTGTCTCTCCCCGTTTCCAGCTTCAGAAAAATACAAAAAAAAAATTCTCTTTCTCACAGACCACCCATTCCACTCCCCCTCCCCATCTCACCCCCCATCTCACCCCACTAGGCTCTGAATCATTCCCAGCTCTTTGAGAGAGAAACTCGATATTGAAGAGCATCCTAAGTTTATTTCCAGATGGTTGCACTCCACCTAGTTCACAAGTCCTGGAGGAGGCTGGGAGCCAGGCGAGGAATTCACAGAATGCTCCCTTCTTACTCCTGCTAACTATAAAATTAGCAGACTGAGCTGTTTCTTTACCCACTTTCAACATTTGCAGTTGGTGGGAAGGAGCAGGATGGAGAAGGCAGGGGAAAAGTGCCTGTGTAACCCTTTTTAAATGTTGAGAGAAGACAAAGGCACCAAATGTATCATCTCCTGATAATGTGCCCCAGGGAGCTGGCTGCTCACGGATAAGGGCCCTTGGTGCTGGGCTCTGGGGACAAGCATGGCACAACCATGTAACTCAGTCCAGCCATCCTCCATCCTCTGGCTGTGGTCAGAGCCGTGCCCTTGTTCCTGCAGGCCCACTGCTCGCTGCTGTTGGAGCAGCCTCTCTGACTCCATTGTGTATGGCAGCCCTGGCTGAACTTTGTTTGCTCCCTGTCACCCCAATTCCTCCCCTGGTAGTTTTGCCCATGACTTTCTGAACTTTCCAACTGACCAGACACTAGGAAGGCTATTTCTTTCTTTTTGGACTTGAAATTTAGAGAGAGAGAGAGAGAGAGAGAGAGTGTGTGTGTGTGTGTGTGTGTGTTTAGCTCCTAGTAGCTATATTTGGAACTCGGTGTTTCTAATAACCATATGCCAATAATCACTCGAACGCTCCACTTTTTCCCTTGATTACAAAAGCAGGAAGTCTGTTATGGTGGTCTGTTTTTCTTCCACACAATAAAACACATTGTCTGCTTACTGTACAAGTATTTGGCTAACATTAAACCCTGGGGGGAGCTGAAATTGGAACCGTGAACAGCTAATTTTCAAAACATTTGTTTAATGTAAATTGTGGTGTCAGCTCCCAGAAACAGCAGAGAACCCTGCATCTCCAGGTTTAAGTGGAATGTTCTGAAAATAACCTTTCCAGAGACAGAGAGGGCTTTAGTAACATGCAAAAGTACTTGCAGTAAAAGGGAGTTGGTATTTTTCAAGTGTCAACACTTGAATTCCAAATCATAATTTTTCCCTCAATTCTATGTAATTGGAAGTTTTTGAAAGTCTCCAGTTGTGACAGCTGAGTCAGCAATAGTGGGAACGGGCAGAGAATGGAGAAGGCAGCAGAATCACCAGCTGCCAGGCGTCTGGAGCCTGGGCAGTGATTTAGGGCTTCTCCTTCCTACTTGGGTGGCCTCAGGCAAGCCTGTGCCTCAGTTTACATCCCCACCAGCAAGATGATGGGGTCCATCCCAGACTTGGAATTCAGGGACTCAGTGAATATTTGCATGATGTGTTTTTGACCAGGTTGTATGTGTGAGGATTTGGTTGGGGCAAGAGTATGAGGTAATAGAATCACACTCCTACAGTCTCCCACTGCCCCCCAGACAGTCACTATAATCCATTTTCATGTATCCTTTCAGAAAATCTGAGCACATAAAAGCATATAGCTATGTAAAGCCTTTAAATATATGTATATATAAGTCATGTTACCCACTGTTTTGGCAGTGGTGCATAGTGGTTAAGGGTGCTCACCTGACTTTATATTCCAATTCTGCCATTTCCTGGCTCTCTGACCTTTGGAAGTGACTTGACCTCTCTGATATTAAATGGTGGTTGTGAGGCTTAAAAGAGAATTCATGTGAAGTGCTTATAACAGTGTGTCACAGATGTTAGCTGCTGCTGTTATTAACTTGGCAGTACTTCCATATCTGCACCTGTGATGCGCCGGTGGTGTCCCATGTGTGAGTCTGGTTACTTAGATAGTATGCGGGACCAGTGCACCCAGGTCTCTACGAATGGACTCACAGTTGTTTCTAGCATTCTTGCCAGCGTGCAGTACCACAGTAACCATCACTATAGTGGGTCTCTGCTCATGTGCAAGAGTGCCTATAGGATAAAGTCCTTCAGGTGAACTTGCTGAGGCAGTGTATTTTTTAACTTTGATGGCAGTTGCTCACATACAAAGCATTTCACCCCAGTAAGAAATTTTAAAAGCTGTCTCAGTCTCTTAACTTTTACAGCTGGGTTGTTTAAAGACAATGCATCTTATGATCAATACTGACTAAGACTGCATGTGCTCATGACTGTTCACGGCAGTGGGATACAGCAGTGAATGAAAGGACCTCCCCCCTCCTTCCATGCTCAGTGAGCTTTGGTCTAGTGAGGGGGGCAGTCATTATAGAAGGGTGGGGGGTAGAGAGCAGGTGCAAGGACAAGAATAAAGTGGAGCAATGGCATGGGCAGTGTAATTTTACATAGGTGGTCAGGGGAGCCTTCTCTGGTAAGGTGACACTTGAATGGAGACCTGACGGAGTAAGGTTTTGGGGCATTCAAATGATCGGGAGAGAGAGCTTCTGGCAGAGGGACAGTGAGTGGGCCCTGAGGTGGGAGAGCGCCTGGCTCCTGCCAGAGAGGGCTGGACAGAATTTGCTTGTGGGGGTCCTAACATGTCTCTAATGGACACCTTTGCAGTCAGAAGCCCAGGACCCTTCTCATGATAAGATTTCAAATGCATAAAATACCAAAGATTCAAAGAAAACCATTTTAAAAAGAAAAAAAACATGTGTTTTTCCTTGTGATGAGATCACTTAGGATCTACTCTCTTAACAACATTCAGATACATCATACAGCAGTGTTAACTGTAGTTAGTCATTATGTTCTATATGGCGGCCCTAGTTCTTATTTATGTTATTACTAGAAGATTGTGTCTTTTGGCCACCTTCATCCAATTCTCCTCCCAACCTTCAACCTCTGGTAACTGCAAATCTGATTTTTTTTTCTATGTGTCTGAGTTTTTTACATTTTTAAAAAGACTTCACATATAAGTGAGACCATACAGTATTTCTTTCTCTGTCTGCCTTATTTTACTTAGCATAATGCCCTCAAGTTTCATCCCTGTTATCACAAATGGCAGGATTTCCTTCGTTTTTATGGTTGAATAATATTTCATCATTACACACACACACACACACACCACAACTTTTTTTTTTTCTGCATCATGAGGAAAGAAGTTCATGGGGTCTGAAGCTTAAACAATTTTGAGAACCCCCATTTAAATAAAATAGAAAACTATAAATATAAAATTAGATACAGGGCTTTAGATAGAATCTACTTAATTTAAGGGACCTTTATTATCTTCATAATATATTCAATTCTGCAAGGGTGTATATTTTTCTTTTTTTGTCTTGCTTTGTCACTTAACATTGTGTTTGAGAGTTCAGCCAGGTTGTATGTAGCAGACAGCACCAAGCCTATGCATTTCACTGTTTGAATTTACCAAAATGTGCTTATTCTACTGTTGAGAGAGATTTGTTATTTCCAGTTTAAGGCTCCTACCAACATTCCTGCTGCAAAAGTACATGCCGTTTGGTATGCATTTGTTGCGTTGTGTTGGAGTATGCCTGTGAGTGGAACTGTGGTGTCTTGGGTATTCATAGGTTTAGCTTTAGTAGATAGTGCCAGATAGTTTTCCGAAGTGGTGGTGAAGGTATACAGTCCCAGTGTAGCATATAGGAGTTTTATTTCTATATTGTTGCCAAACAGGGTACTTTGAGACTTAAATTTTAGCCATTCTGGTGTGAGTATTGCCCTCATGACCAATTAGCGTTAGTATATCTTCAATTGAATTTTGGTCCTTTTGTGTATTTTCTTTTGTGCAAGTTTATATGCAGTTTTTAAAAATTGGGTTATTTGTCCATTTTAATGACTTATAATTCTTTTTATATTATGGATGAGGGTTTTTTATTGTGATAAATTGACATATAAGATTCTGTTTGTTTTAGGTATAAAACATAATGGCTTGATATTTGTATATCTAGCAGATGCTTGAATATTTCATTATAACATTGAGAGATGCCATAGGAACTTAAGTCTTGTTTATATATAGATTACTCTATGGTAAAATTTTTCTCATTATATGTCATTTCACTGCAGTTCCAGAAACCTATTGATGGCATTAAGTGAGGATTTACTCTCTTGTGAAATGATCACCAGAAGTCTAGTGAACATACATCACCATACATAGTTATAAATATTTTCTTGTGGTGAGAAGTTTTAAGATCTGATCTCTTAGCAACTTTCAAATATGCAATACATTGTTACTAACTGTAGTCATCATGCTGTATGTACATTGCGCCCCTTTGACAGCTGACTGTATGACTGGAAGTTTGTACCTTTTGACCTGCTTCAGCCAATTCACCCCCACCACCACAGCCACCCATCTTATCTGTACCTGTGAGCTTAGTTTTTTGTTTTTGTTTTTTATTCCAACATATAAGTGGGATCATATGGTATTTGGCTTTCTCTATCTGACTTATTTCACTGAGCATAATGCCTTCAGGATCCATCCATGATGTCACAAATGGCAGGGTTTTCTTTTTATTATGGCTGAATAATAATATTCCATTTTATATATATATTGTGTGGGTATATGTGTACATATATGTGTGTGTGTATATATGTATATATATAGAGACAAAGAGAGGGAGTTTATTCTTATATTATTATTTATTTTTTGTATTATTTTTCTTATTAATAACTATAAACCTACTTTTGCCCCACCCTATAGTTATAATATACAATATATACTCTATAACACACATATACTGGTAATATATAACATATATAGTATAGGACACATGTATACCATATATGCATATGCACACTATGTGTATAACATATAGTGTATATAAATTACATATCACATTTTCTTTATCTACGTATCAATGGACACTTAGGTTGTTTACATATCTTGGCTACATATTATTATAAATAATGCTACATGGGAGTGCATACATCCTTTTGAGTTAGCGTTTTTGTTTTCTTCCAATAAATGCCCAGAGGTGGAATTGTTGGATCATATGGTAGTTCTATTTTTAATTTCTTGAGGAGCCTTCATTTTGTTTTCCATAGTAGTTGTACCAGCTTACATTCCCACCAGCAGTGCACAAAGGTTCCTTTCTCTCCACATCTTCACCAGCACCTGTCATCTGTTACCTTTTCGTAACTGTGATCTTAACAGGTGAGAAGTGGTATCTCACTATGATTTTCATTGGCATTTCCCTGATACTTAGTGATGTTGAGCACTTTTTCTTGTACTTGGCCATTCGTATGTAGTCTTTGGGGAAAATATGTATGTCCTTCATCCATTTTTTAAATTAGGTTTTTGTTATTTTGCTATTTAGTTGTATGAGTACTTTATATATTTTAGATATTAATTCCTTATTAAATATGTGACTTGCAAATATTTTCTCTGCTTTAATAAGTTGCCTTTTTACTTTGCTGAGCAGAAGCTTTTAAGTTTGATGAAGTTCCATGTGTTTATTTTTGCTTTTGTTGCCTTTGCTTTTGGTGTTAACCCTCAAAAAAAAATTACTGCCAAGACCAAAGTCTAGGAGCTTACCTATTATGGTTTCTTCTAGAAGTTTTAGGATTACAGGTCTTTTTTTTTTTTTTTTTTTTTTTTTAATTTTTCTGAAGCTGGAAACAGGGAGAGACAGTCAGACAGACTCCCGCATGCGCCCGACCGGGATCCACCCGGCTCGCCCACCAGGGGCTACGCTCTGCCCACCAGGGGGCGATGCTCTGCCCATCCTGGGCGTCGCCATATTGCGACCAGAGCCACTCTAGCGCCTGAGGCAGAGGCCACAGAGCCATCCCCAGCGCCCGGGCCATCTTTGCTCCAATGGAGCCTTGGCTGCGGGAGGGGAAGAGAGAGACAGAGAGGAAAGCGCGGCGGAGGGGTGGAGAAGCAAATGGACGCTTCTCCTGTGTGCCCTGGCCGGAAATCGAACCCGGGTCCTCCGCACGCTAGGCCGACGCTCTACCGCTGAGCCAACCGGCCAGGGCCCAAGATTACAGGTCTTAATTCAAGTTTTCAATCCATTTTGAGTTGGTTATTGTGTATGGTGTAAGATAAGTGTACAGTTTCATTCTTTTGCATATGGATATTCAGCTTTCCTAATACCCTTTATTGAAGAGACTATCTTTTCCCCATTGTATATTTCTGATGCTTTTGTCTAAATTAAAGACCATATATGAATGGGCTTATTTCTAGGCTCTCTATTCTGTTCCATTGATTTATGTGTCTATTTTGATCCTAATACTATACTTTTTTATTACTATAGCTTTGTAATATAGTTTGATATCAGGAAGCATGGTGCTTCTAGCTTTGTTCTTTTTTTTTTTTTTTTTAATGAAGTGAGAGGTAGAGAGGCAGAGACAGAATCCTGCATGCATCCTGACCAGGATCCACCCAGTAAGTAATCCCCCTACCAGTTGATGCTCTGCCTATCTGGGACCACTGCTCCATAGCTCAGCAACCAAGCCATCTCAGTGCCTGAGGCGAGGCCATGGAGCCATTCTCAGTGCCCAGGGCCAACTTGCTTGAACTATTTGAGACTTGGCTGTGGGAGGGAAAGAGAGAGAAAGAGAGAGAGAGAGAGTGAGAGGAGGGGGAAAGGTGGAGAAGCAGATGGTTGCTTCTCCTGTGTGCCCTGACCAGGAATCAAACCCGAGGCCTCCACATGCTAGGCTGATGCTCTATTGCTGAACTAACCAGCCAAGGATCCAGCTTTGTTCTTATTTCTCAAGATTGCTTTGGCTATTTGGAGTCTTTTATGATACCTACTAATTTTAGGATTGTTTATTTTGTTTCTGTGAAAAGTGCCATTGGAATTTTATTAGGGATTGCACTGAATCTGTAGATTGCTCTGGGTAGTTTGGATTTTAACAATACTAGTTCTGCCAATTCGTGAGCACAGAATATCTCTACATTTATTCATGTTTTCAGTTTCTTTCATTAATGTCGTACAGTTTTCAGAATATAGGTCTTTCACCTCCTTGGTTTATTTCTAGGTATTTTATTTTTTTATGTAATTGTGAATGGGATTGTTTTCATAATTTTTCTGAGATTTCATTATTAGTGTATAGGGACACAACAGATGTGTGTGTATTGGTTTGTATCCTGCAATTTTCCTGAATTTGTTGATTAGTTCTAACAGTTCTTTGGTGGTGTCTTTAAGGTTTTGCGATAGTTTTACTACTTCCTTTCTGATTTGGATGCCTTTAATTGCTGTAGCTAGGACTTCTGATACTATGTTGGGTAAAAGTAGCAAGGGTTTTCTTTTCCTTGATCTTAGAGCAAAAGCATTCAGCTTTTCATGGTTGAGAATGGTATTAGTTGTGGGCTTGTTGTATGTGGCCTTATTATGTTAAGGTATGTTCCCTCTGTACCCACTTTGGTGAAAGTTTTTTTTTTTATATCATAAATGAATGTTGCAATTTTGTCAAATACTGTTCCTGCTCCTATTGAGATGATCATATGATTTTTATCCTTCATTTGTGAATGTGGGGTATCACATTGATTGATTTGTGAATGTTGGACCATTCTGTGCTTCCCTGGAATAAATTCCATTTGATCATAATATACGATCCTTTTAATGTATTGTTGAATTTGGTTTGCTAATATTTTTTAAGGATTTTTGCATATATGTTCATCAGGGATATTAGTCTGTAATTTTCTTTTATATATATATCATCTTTGTTTGGTTTGGTATTTAGGGTATTGCTGGCCTCGTAAAATGAGTTTGGAAATGTTCCCTGCTCTTCTATATTTTGGAAGAGTTTGAGAAGGATTTGATATTCTTTTATTTAAAATTTTTATTTAGAAATTAAATTTAATGGGTGATATTGATCAGTTAGATACATAGGAGATACATAGGTTTCAGCTAAACATTTCTATAGCATTTGAGCTGTTGTGTTGTGTGTCCATCACCCAAAGTCAAATCATTTTCCATCACCGTATATTTGTCCTTCTTTACTGCCCTCACCCACCCCCCACTCCCTGGTAACCACTTCACTTTTACCTGTGTCCATGAGTCTCAGTTTTATATCCCACATATAATTCTTCTTTAAATGTTTGATAGAAATCACCAGTGAAGTCACATGGTCCTGGACTTTTGTTTGTTGGGAGGTTTTTGATTACTGGTTCAAAATCAGCCTTTTTTGTTGTTGTTGGTTTGTTTTTTAGTAGTTATCAATCTGTTAGGATTTTCTGTTTCTTCATGATTCCGTCTTGGTAGATTGTATGTTTCTAGGAATTTATCCATTTCTTCTAAGTTGTCCAATTTTTTTGCATATAATTGTTTATAGTCTCTTATGATTCTTAATATTTCTGTATATTAGTCATAATTGTCTCCTTTTTCATTTCTGATTTTGAGTCTTCTCTCCTTATTTCTTGGTAAACCTAGCCAAAGGATTGTGGATTTTATTTTTTCTAATACCAGCTTTTAGTGTCATTGATCTTATATATTATGTTTTTGTCTCTTTCATTTATTTCACACTGACTTTGCACTCTTCTTTTTATAGTTCCTTGAGTGTTGTAAAGTTAGGCTGTTTATTTCGAGATTTTTCTTGTTTTTTGAAGTAGAACTTTATTGTTAAAACTTCTCTTAGAACTGCTTTGCCTTATCTTATAACTTTTAGCTTGTTGTATTTTCATTTTTCTCAAGGTTTTTTTTATTTTCCTTTTGATTTATTCTTTTCTGTGTGTTTGTGTGTATGACAGAGAGAGAGACAGAGAGAGGGACAAATAGGGACAGACAGGAAGGGAGAGAGATGAGAAGCATCAGCTCTTCATTGCGGCATCTTTAGTTGATCATTGATTGCTTTCTCATATGTGCTTTGACCAGGGTTGGGGGGGGGGCTCCAGCAGAGCGAGTGATCCCTTGCTCAAGCCAGTGACCTTGGGCTTCAAGTCAGCAACCTTTGGGCTCAAGCCAGTGACCATAGGGTCATGCCTATGATCCCACGCTCAAGCCAGTGACCCTGCACTCAAGCTGGTGAGCTGGCACTGAAACCAGAGAAGCCTGTGCTCAAGCCAGCGATCTTGGGGTTTCGAGCCTTGGTCCCCAGCATCCCAGTCCAATACTCTATCCACTGCACCTGGTCAGGCTGATTTATTCTTTTTTTTTTTTTTTTTAATTTTTTTTTTCTTACAGAGGCAGAGATAGACAGGAACAGAGAGCGATGAGAAGCATCAATCATCAGTTTCTCGTTGCGCGTTGCGACTTCTTAGTTGTTCATTGATTGCTTTCTCACATGTGCCTTGACCGTGGGCCTCCAGCAGACCGAGTAACCCCCTGCTGGAGCCAGCAACCTTGGGTCCAAGCTGGTGAGCTCTTTGCTCAAGCCAGATGAGCCCGCGCTCAAGCTGGCGACCTCGGGGTCTCGAACCTGGGTCCTTCTGCATCCCAGTTCGACGCTCCATCCACTGCGCCACCACCTGGTCAGGCAGGCTGATTTATTCTTTGACCCATTGGTTTACTATCATGTTGTTTAAGCTCCACATATCTGTAAATTTTCCAGTGTTCTTGTAATTGATTTCTAATTTCATACTATTGTGGTCAGAAGAGATGCTTGATATGATTTCAGTCTTCTTAAATTTGTTCAGACATGTTTGGTGGCCTACCATATAGTCTGTCCTGGAGAATGTTCTATGTACAGTTGAGAGGAATGTGTATTCTGTTGCTTTTGGATGGAATGTTCTGTACAAATCTGTTAATTCCATCTGGTATAACCTGTCGTTTAAAGCTGATGTTTCCTAATTAATGTTCTGTCTGGATGATCTATGCATTGATGAAAGTAGGGTATTAATGTCTCCTATTATTGTATTACTTTCTATTTAGATTACATCCCTTTAAATCTGTTAATATTTGCTTTATATATTTATGTGTTCCTGTGTTGGCTGTACAAATATTTACAAATGTTATGTCCTCTTGTTGATCAACTCCTTTATCTTTATGTAATGCCCTTCATTGTTTATTATAGTCTTTGTCTTAAAATCTGTTTTGTCTGATGTAAGTATAGCTACCCCAGGTTTCTTTTGGTTTCCATTTGCATGGAAAATCTTTTTATTTCCCTTCTACTTTCAACCTGTTTGTGTTCTTAAGTCTCAAGTCAGTCTCTTGCAGGCAGCATATAGATGGGTCTTGTGTCTTGTGTTTTTATTCCTTCAGCCACTCTCTGTCTTTTGTTTGGAGAATTTAGTTAATTTACATTTAAAGTAGTTATTGATAGATATGTACTTATTGCCATTTTGTTGTTTTTTGGCTTCTTGTAGTTCCCCTGTTACTTTCTTATTCTCTTGCTCTCTTTGTGATTTGATATTTTTAGTGTTATAATTAGATACCTTTCTCTTTCTCCTTCATGTACCTACTATGGGCTTTTGCTTTATAACTGATTAGTCCACCACTTTTACTATGTATTTACCTTTATCAGTGAGATTTATTTTGTATCTTTTTGTGTTCCTAATTAGCACTCTTTCTTTTCAGCTTAAAGAAGTTCCATTAACATTTCTTATAAGGCTTGTTTAGTGGTGAACTCCTATCTCTTCTTCAATTATGGACAACTTTGCTGGGTGGTAGAGTATTCCTGGTCAGACTTGTTTTTTATTTCAGCACTTTGAATATATCGTGCCACTCCTTTCAGGCCTGCAGTTTCTGCTTAAAAATCTGCTTATACTCTTATGGGATTCTCTTGTATGTAACAAGTTGTTTTTCTCTTGCTGTTTTTAAGATTATCGCCTTCTATTTCACTTACACCATTTTAATTATAATGTGTGTCTGTATGGTTTCTTTGGCTTTATCTTATTTGCAATTCTCTGGGCCTCCTGGAAGGATTTTCTTCTTTTTTATGGCTGAATAATATTATAATATTCCATAGTGTATGTGTGTATACTGGGGTGGGAAAATGTAGGTTTTATTTTTTTTGCCATGGTGACATTCTTTTGAGTTAATAGAGCTACTGTAATAAATATAAACTGTATGTCTTCTTTTCATACAAAGAATTGTAAACCTACTTTTGCCTACCCCTAAATATACTACTGAAAATCACCAATATTAATTATCACTGGTTAAGCCTTGTACTCTGCCTGCGTAGGCAGCCACTGACTTGTATCAGGGAAGCTAGCTCTGAGGCTCCTCCCAATAAAACCAACTCAAATTCCCGGATGCCTGAAATTGTCAGTTAGGGCTTTTTCACCTTTTAAAATCCAAGTGTACTTCGGCAGGAGTACTAAATTTTTATCTACTTATCAGTTGCATCCCTCCCTCGGTGTTGACTGAGCACCTCCTATATGTGTGATGTGCATTTGACAGAACAGAGGTTTTCAAACCTATTTGCCTGCATACCTCCTTAAATAGTTTTGAAAATCTTTTTATCTCACACATTCAAAATTGACAGCTAAACTTTTTTCTTGTTTTAATTCAGTGAGAAGCAGGGAGGCAGAAACAGACTCCCGCCTGTGACCTGACTGGGATCTACCTGGCAAGCCCTCTAGGGGGCTCTGCCCATCTGGAGCTATTGCTCCGTTGCAACTGGAACCATATTTTAGCACCTGAGGCAGAGGCCATAGAGCCATTCTCAGTGCCCAGGCCGACTTGCTTGAACCATTTGAGTCATGGCTGCGGGTGGGGAAGAGAGAGAGAGAGAGAGAGAGAGAGAGAGAAAGAGAAGGGGGAGGGGTGGAGAAGCAGATGGTCACTTCTCCTGTGTGCTCTGACCAGAAATCAAACCCGGGACTTCCACACACCGGGTCGATGCTCTACTTGCTACGCCAGCTGGCCAGGGCCTAAACTTTTCATAAATACCATTTAAATATCTGCAAAGGATAAAAGTTTTGTATTTAATAAAATTGGCATTAAAAAAGAAAACTGTTTCATCATTCATGTAAATGTATCCAAAGAAATCTAAATGTGCAGATTTGATATACCATTATAATTTTAAAAAATATACAAATAGGTTTTTTTGTTTGTTTTACAGTTGGAAAATTGACATTACTTTTCTCCTTCAGCCCTTATTTCCCTTTCCTTGGTCCACAAATTTATCCTAATGTAACACATTTTTATACATCTAGTATTTTATTGATCTTCACAGCAAAAATAATATATGTAAATTTAAATGTATTTTGAAAATATGTCATAAAATCACTAAAGGATTTTACAGGCTTAGATAATTACCACATTTATTAATAATATACAATTGATTAAACTGACAGCTATGTTACAAATTTTGTTAACCTAAGAAAAAAATAAAAATTTTTTGGAACTGTATGGGATAGATGAACATAGTTTTTCAATTCACTTTTCTAAGATAAATGGTACTTATTGCTAAAATGAGACAGTGTTCAGCATTTACATTTTTATATTTATAGGTATAAGTGTCTGGAAAATTTTGTTCACAAAAATAAGTAGGAATGCAAAAGATTTTGTAATAGCAACATCACTCAATCCTTTAAACTCTGAGTTATATGCCAACAATCACATACCAATCTGTCATCAGTTTGTCTTAATGAATGTTTTATTTTTGAATCATTTTTAAATTACAGAAAAGTTACAAAGACAGTACAGAGAGTTTCTGAATGTCCCTCACCCAGTTTCCTTGTTAACATCTTACAGAACCCTGGCACATTTGTCACAACTAAGAAACCAGCATTGGTACATTACTGTTAACTAAACTCCATCAATCTGTTCTTTAATGATATCAGCTGTTAACTCAATTTAGTATTTCTTCAGTTTTGTTGAAAGCACAGAATTAGAGACATCTGACTTGCAAAAGGCCTTGTCATCCAGTCTTTCCCTTTCTTGTTTCCTCTGAAGTATATTTAAAAAGCTTTAAAAAGACTTACCATGTAATTGTGGATTATACCTGTTTCTCTTTCACATGTCAAATTTGATACACCCAAAGTATTAGGAAAACCAAATAGTCATAACTTTACTACATCTTTGCTACTACCGTATTACTTAATAAAATGCTTTTGTCTTATCATTTATACTAAAACTTTGGAATTCAGATTTAGCTAATTTAGTTTATGGAAAATGTTCCAGGCCAAAGCAGTCCTGATTGTTAAAGAATTCAGCAAAATTAGACCTATTTTTGAATTAAGTAAAAATGTTAATATGTTAATGAATTTGAATCCTACATGGGCAAATGGATAGCGTACAGGCCTTGACCTGAGTTGACTGTCTAGATTTGTCCTGCAGGAAGGCATAGCCATCTTTAATATTTCTCACCCCTTGCTTTCTTTAAAAAAATTTTTCAATTACAGTTGACATACAACATTATATTAGTTTTAGGTGTACAGTGTAGTGATTAGACATCTATATATCTTATGAAATGATCACCCCAGTAAGTCTAGTACCCATCTGACCCAGTACATAGTTAGTACAATATTACTGACTATATTCCTTATGCTGTACTTTACAGCCCTGTGGTTATTTTACAACTGGCAATTGTACTTCTTAATTCTTTCACCTTTTTTTTTTTTTTTCTGTATTTTTCTGAAGCCGGAAACGGGGAGAGACAGTCAGACAGACTCCCGCATGCTCCCGACCGGGATCCACCCGGCACGCCCACCAGGGGGCGACGCTCTGCCCACCAGGGGGTGATGCTCTGCCCCCCAGGGGGTGATGCTCTGCCCCTCCTGGGCGTCGCTCTGTTGCGACCAGAGCCACTCTAGCGCCTGGGGTAGAGGCCGAGGAGCCATCCCCAGAGCCTGGGCCATCTTTGCTCCAGTGGAGCCTCGGCTGTGGGAGGGGAAGAGAGAGACAGAGAGGAAGGAGAGGGGGAGGGGTGGAGAAGCAGATGGGCGCTTCTCCTGTGTGCCCTGGCCGGGAATCGAACCCGGGACTTCTGCATGCCAGGCCGACGCTCTACCACTGAGCCAACCAGCCAGGGCCTTCCTTCACCTTTTTTGCTCATCCCCTCACCCACTCCTTCCATCTGGCAACCATCAATTTGTTCTCTGTATCTATGAGTTTGTTTCTATTTTATTTGTTTATTTTGTTTTTAGATTCTACATATAAGTGAAATCATGTTATTTGTCTTTCTGTGTCTGATTTATTTCACTTAGCATAAAACAGGTTCATCCATGCTGTTTCAAATGTCAAGATTTTATTCTTTTTTATGGCAGACAGTATTCCATTGTGTATAGGTACCACATCTTCTTTATTCAGTCATCTGTTGATGGACACTTGGGTTGCTTCCATATCTTGGCTAGTGTAAATAATGTTGCAGTGAACATAGGGATACATATATTTTTTTGAATTAATTTTGGATTTCTTCCCAGTAGAGTTGCGGGGTCATATGGTAGTTCCAGTTTAAATTTTCTGAAACCTCCATACTGTTTTTCTCAGAGGCTACACCAATTTACAATCCAACCAACAGTGCACAGGGTTCCCTTTTCTTTCTTTTTTTTTTTTTTTTTAATTTTTAAGACTTTATTCATTTTAGAGAAGAGAGAGAGAAGAGTGGGGGAGGAGCAGGAAGCATCAACTCCCATATGTGCCTTGACCAGGCAAGCCCAGGGTTTCGAACTGGCAACCTGAGCATTCCAGGTTGATGCTTTATCCACGGTGCCACCACAGGTCAGGCCAGGGTTCCCTTTTCTCCACATCCTCACCAACACGTTGTTTGTGGACTTATTGACGGTAGCCATTCTGACAGATATGAGGTGGTATCTCATTGTGGTTTTAATTTGTATATACCTGATGATTAATGATGTTGAGCATCTTTTCATGTCTGTTGGCCATCTGTATGTCCTCTTTGGAGAAATGTCTGTTCAGGTCCTTTGCCCACTTTTTAATTGGACTTTTTTTTTTATGATGTTGAGATGTATGAGTTCTTTATATTGTTGGTGGATATCTTCTTCCATTCAGTAGGTTGTCTTTTCATTTTGTTGATGCTTTCCTTTACTGTGCAAAACTCGTTAATTTGATGTAGTCCCATTTATCTATTTTTCTTTTGTTTCCCTTGCTTGAGGAGACATATTAAAAAAATATTACTAAGAGCAGTGTCAAAGAGTTTATTGGTTAATGTTTTCTTCTAGAACAGGGGTCCCCAAACTTTTTACACAGGGGGCCAGTTCACTGTCCCTCAGACAGTTGGAGAGCTGGACTATAAAAAAAACTATGATCAAATTCCTATGCACACTGCACATATCTTATTTTAAAGTAAAAAAACAAAACGGGAACAAATACAATATTTAAAATAAAGAACAAGTAAATTTAAATCAACAAACTGACCAATATTTCAATGGGAACTATGCTCCTCTCACTGACTACCAGTGAAAGAGGTGCCTTCCAGAAGTGCGGCGGGGCCGGATAAATGGCCTCAGGGCCACATGTGGCCCGCGGGCCATAGTTTGGGGACCCCTGTTCTAGAAGTTTTATGGTTTTGGATCTTATATTTAAGTCTTTTGTCTATTTTGAGTTTATTCTTGTATATAGTATAAAAAAGTGATCCATTTCATTTTTTGAATATGTCTATACAGTTTTGGTCAGGGTAATGCTGGACTCATAAAATGACTTTGGGAGCCTTCCTCCTCTTGAATTTTTTGGAATAACTTGAGAACTATATGTTTTCATTATTTTATTTTTTTTGAATATTTGGTAAATTTTACCTGTGTAGCAGTCTGGTCCAAGGCTTTTGTTTGTTGGGAGTTTTTGATTACTGATTTGATTTTATTAGCAGTTATTGGTCTGTTCAGATTTTCTGTTTCTTCCAAGTTGTCCAATTTCTTGGCATATGTTTGTAGTATTTCCTTATAATCCTTTGTATTTTTGTGATATCAGATGTTACTTCTTTTTTATTTCTGATTTTATTTATTTAGGCCCTATCTTTTTCTTGATGAGTCTCGCTAAAGGTTTATCAATTTTTTTACAGAACTAGCTCTTGGTTTCATTAATCATTTTTATTATTTTTTAAAGATTGTTTTATTTCTGCTTTGATATTTATTATTTCTTACTTTCCACTCAGTTTGGGCTTTGTTTGTTGTTCTTTTTCTAGTTCCTTTACGTGTAAATTTAGATTGTTTATATGAGATTTTTCTTAATTCTTGAAGTAAGGTCTGAATTACTATAAATTTCCCTCTTAGGCCCTGGCCAGTTGGCTCAGTGGTAGAGCATTGGCCTGGTGAGTGGATGTCCCAGTTTGATTCCTGGTCAGGCACACAGGAGAAGCGCCCATCTGCCTCTCTACCCGTCCCCTCCCCCTTCCCTTCTCGCTTCTCTCTCTCTCTCTCTCTCTCTTTCTCTTCTCTTCCTCTCCTGCAGCCAAAACTCAATTAGAGTGAGTTGGCCCTGGGAGCTGAAAATGGCTCCGTGGCCTCTGCCTCATGCGCTAAAAAATGGCTCTGGTTGCAACTAAGCAAGGGCCACAGATGGGCAGAGCATCGCCCCCTAGTGGACTTGCTGGATGGATCCAAGTCAGGGAGTATGCCAGAGTCTGTCTACACCTCTCCCCCTCTCACTAAATGAAAGAAAAAATTCCCCTCTTAGAACTTCTTTGACTATGTCCCATAGATTTTTGGGCCATTGTGTTTTCATTTTCATTTGTCTCAGGGTATCTTTTAATTTCTTCCTTGATCTCATTGTTAACCTATTCATTGTTTAATAGCATGTTATTTAACCTCCATGTGTTTTCTTCTTGTAATTGATTTGTAGTTTCATACCATTGTGATCAGAGAAGATGCTTGATATGATTTCAATCTTCTTAAATTTATTAAGGCTTGTTTTGTGGCCTATCACATGGTCTGTCCTGGAGAATGTTCTATGTACAGTTAAAAAAACATATATTCTGCTTTTTGGAGGTAAATGTCCTAAAATATATCACTTAAATCTATCTGATCTAATGAGTCTTTTAAGGTCACTGTTTTCTTGTTGATTTTCTGTCTTAATGATCAACTGATGTCAGTAGGGTGCTAAAGTTCCCTTACTATAACTATATTACTATCAATCTCTCCCTTTTTTCTTTAAAGTGAGAGGAGGGGAGATAGACAGACTCCCACATACACTCAGCAACCCCTGTCTGGGGCTGATGCTCAAATCAACTAAGCTATCCTTAGCACTGGAGGCTGATGCTTGGATCAACCAAGCCACTGGCTGCAAGAGTGGAAGAGAGAAGGAGAAGAGGGAGGAGAAGAGAAGCAGATGGTTGCTTTTCATGTGTGCCCTGTCTGGGGACTGAACTCAGAATGTCCACATGCTGGGCCAGTACTCTACCCATTGAGCCAACCTGCCAGGGAAGACGTGGCCAACAGTTTTTGCCCCCGGGCCAGATTAGAAAGAAAACTTTTTTCACGGGCTGGATGAAATATTAAAATTAAAAAATGTTAAATACAAAAATGATTCGTTTAAGTAAACAAAATTTTATTATGCAATTCGTTTATGAATAAATGTGAGTGAAAAAAATTTTAATATACAATATTATTATTATTATTATTATTATTTTGTATTTTTCTGAATCTGGAAATGGGGAGAGACAGTCAGACAGACTCCCGCATGCGCCCGACCGGGATCCACCCGGCATGCCCACCAGGGGCGACGCTCTGCCCACCAGGGGGCGGTGCTCTGCCCCTCCGGGGTGTCGCTCTGCCGCTACCAGAGCCACTCCAGCGCCTGGGACAGAGGCCAAGAAGCCATCCCCAGTGCCCGGGCCATCTTTGCTCCAATGGAGCCCCGGCTGCGGGAGGGGAAGAGAGAGACAGAGAGGAAGGAGGGGGGGCGGTGGAGAAGCAAATGGGCGCCTCTCCCATGTGCCCTGGCCAGGAATCGAACCCGGGTCCCCCGCACGCCAGGCCGACGCTCCACTGCTGAGCCAACCGGCCAGGGCCAATATACAATATTATTTTAATTACATACCGTATAAATATCCAAACTGTATTGTAATCAATCGAAACAATATTTAATTAATAGAATGAGTTTGAAGGGGTTATATCGAAAATTAAACAATTATTTCGTTTTACAAACAGCCTGGACACATTTTCAGTTATCAACTGCAGCTATTGTCTATGCTACAATGCCTTGCTTCAGTACACTTGACCACAAAAATAACGAATTGTTTGACCATGGGTGCGCACTGGCAAACTCCGCCTAAAGGAATGTGGGTTTCACATCGCCACTAAACGTCAAACAGTTCATATCGAGTACAGACAAATACAAAGTTGTAAATCTTTTTTTTTTTTTTTTTTTTTTTTTTTTTTTTTTTTTTCATTTTCCTGAAGCTGGAAACGGGGAGAGACAGTCAAACAGACTCCCGCATGCGCCCGACCGGGATCCACCCGGCACGCCCACCAGGGGCGATGCTCTGCCCACCAGGGGGCGATGCTCTGCCCCTCCGGGGGCGTCGCCATGTTGCGACCAGAGCCACTCTAGCACCTGAGGTAGAGGCCACAGAGCCATCCCCAGCGCCCGGGCCATCTTTGCTCCAATGGAGCCTTGGCTGCGGGAGGGGAAGAGAGAGACAGAGAGGAAAGCGCGGCGGAGGGGTGGAGAAGCAAATGGGCGCTTCTCCTGTGTGCCCTGGCCGGGAATCGAACCCGGGTCCTCCGCACGCTAGGCCGACGCTCTACCGCTGAGCCAACCGGCCAGGGCTGTAAATCTTTATAATTGAATTTTTTTAAAAAAATAAAGAAGTATCGCAAATCCATTTGACCAATTATTGGAAGTTAACCCTAGATTAGTCACACGTGGAATTCTTTTCCGCGTATTACTATCTTCTTTTTTGTTTGTTTTTTGTTTGTTTTTTTGTTTTGTTTTGTATTTTTCTGAAGTTGGAAATGGAGAGGCAGTCAGACAGACTCCCGCATGCGCCTGACCGGATCCACCTGGCACGCCCACCAGGGGGCGATGCTCTGCCCATCTTGGGGCATTGCTCTGTTGCGACCAGAGCCATTCCAGCATCTGAGGCAGAGGCCACAGAGCCATCCTCAGCACCCGGGCCAACTTGACTCCAATGGAGCCTTGGCTGCGGGAGGGGAAGAAAGAGACAGAGAGGAAGGAGAGGAGGAGGGGTGGAGAAGCAGATGGGCGCTTCTCCTGTGTGCCCTGGCCAGGAATCAAACCCAGGACTCATGCACGCCAGGCCGACACTCTACCACTGGGCCATCCAGCCAGGGCATCACTATCTTCTTCTTTTTTTTTTTTTTAATTTTTTTTAAATTTTATTTATTTATTTATTTTTTTACAGAGACAGAGAGAGAGTCAGAGAGAGGGATAGACAGGGACAGACAGACAGGAATGGAGAGAGATAAGAAGCATCAAACATTAGTTTTTCATTGTGCATTGCAACACCGTAGTTGTTCATTGATAGCTTTCTCACATGTGCCTTGAGCGTGGACTTTCAGCAGACTGAGCAACCCCTTGCTGGAGCCAGCGACCTTGGGTCCAAGCTGGTGAGCCTTGCTCAAACCAGATGAGCCCGCACTCAAGCTGGCGACCTTTAGGTCTCAAACCTGGGTCCTTCCGCATCCCAGTCTGATGCTCTATCCACTGCGCCACCGCCTGGTCAGGCACTATCTTCTTAAATATCTCGATTTCCAATAATCAAAGTCGCTTCCACTTCTGAGTAGCTGAGATTTTTAAGTAGCAGAGAATATTAAAAATTTAATCGCGGACCACATAAACTCATTACACGGGCCAGATCCAGCCTCAGGCCATATGTTGGCCATGCCTGGGCCAGGGCCTCAATCTTTCCCTTTATGTTTATCCATATCTGCTTTATGTATATAGGTGCTTCTAGATTGGGTGCATAGATATTTATGAGTTATGTCTTCTTTTGGATTGATCCTTTTATCATTATAAAGGGATATAAATTTGTTTCTTGTTATATAGCTCTTGTTTTAAGTCTGTTTTTGTCTGATATAAGTATTTCTACCCCAGCTTTTTTTTCTTTTCTTTCATTTATATGAATTTTTTTTTTATCCCTTTTGGTCTAAAGTAGGTCTCTTGTAAGCAGCATATACATGGGTCTCGTCTTTTTATGTATTCAGCCACCCTCTGTCTTGAGAGCATTTAGTCCCTTTATATTTAATTATCAATAGGTATGCAGTTTTTGCCATTTCATTGTTTTTGTAGTTCTTTTCTGTTCCTTTCTTATTCTCTTGCTCTCTCTGTCATATATTGATGACTTTATATAGAGCTTTGTGTGTATTCTTTTCTATTTTTTTAATATCCCTTGTGGATTTTGGTTTGTGGTTACCATGTGCTTCCTATATACAAAGCTATGTTTATAGCAGTCTATTTTAAGTTTTTGGTTGCTTAAGTTGAAACAATCTATATGCACCACCGTTTTTACTCACCCTCTCCATTTATGCCTTTTTTTATTGTTTTATTTTAGTGAGAGAGACAGACAGAAAGGGAGAGAGATGAGAAGCATCAACTCGTAGTTGCGTCACTTTTAGTTGTTCGTTGATTGCTTCTCATATGTGTCTTGACAAGGGGGCTCCAGCCAAGCCAGTGACCCTTTGCTCTAGCCAGAGACCTTGGGCTTCAAGCCAGCAATGTTTGAGCTCAAGCCAAGGACCATGGGGTCATGTCGATGTCCCCATGCTCAAGCCAGCAACTGTGGGCTCAAGCTAGTAAGCCTGAGCTCAAGCTAGTGACCTTAGAATTTTGAACGTGGAACCTCAGCTTTCCTAGTTGATGCTATATATCCACTGCACCACCACTGGTCAGGCATGTTTATGTTTTTGTCATTATTTTTTGCTTTGTGTGTGTACCCTCTAATTTATTGTTGTAATTACACATAATCTTCCTACTTTGACCTTTTAACCTTTGTACTAGCTTTATACTTGGCTGATCCACTATTATTATGTGTTTGCCTTTGTGAGAATTTTTTTTCTTATATTTTCTTATTCATATTTCTGATCTTTTCTTCTTAAGAAGTTCCTTTAACATTTGTCATAATACTCATTTAGTGGTGATGGGCTATTCTTTCTTTCTGGGAAACTCTTTACTATCTCTTTTGACTCCAATTGATAGCCTTGTTGGATAGTGTGATCTTGGTGTAGGTCCTTGCTTTTCATCAACTTTGAATAGTTCCTGACAATACCTCTGGCCTGCAAAGTTTCTGCTGAAAAATCAGGTAACAGTCTTATGGGAGCTCCCTTCTAGCTAACTGCTTTTCTCTTGCTGCTTTTTTTTTTTTTCATCTTTGGCATTTTAATTACAATGTGTCTTGGTGTGGACCTCTTTGGGTTCATCTTGTTTGGAACTCTGCTTCCTGGACTTGTATGTCTGTTTCCTTTGCCAGGTTAGGGAACTTTTCAGTTATTATTTTTTCACATAGGATTTTCAATTCCTTGCTGTTTCTCTTCTCCTTTGGATACCCCGTGATCCAAATGTTGGTATGCTTGATGTTGTCCAAGAGGTCCCTTAAATGGTTTTCATTTATATTTCTCTTTGCTGTTCTTATTGGTTGTTTCCTGCTACCTTGTCTTCCAGATTTCTGATTTGATCCTCTGCTTTATCTAATGTGCTGTTTTGCCTATCTAATTAATTCTGCATTTCATTTATTATATTCCTCATTCTAACTGGTTCTTTTTTATGGTTTCTATCCATTATGTAAGTTGTCATTGAGTTCACCAATTTTTCTCCTAAGTTCATTGAACATCCTTATAATCATTATTTTGAACTCTGTATCTGGTAGATTGCTTGCCTCTGTTTCATTTAGCACTTTTTCTGGAATTTACTTCTGTGCTTTCATTTAGTACATGCTTCATTGTCTCTTCACATTGGCTGCCTCCCTGTGTTTGTTTCTACATATTAAATAGATCTGCTCCACTTCCCAATCTTGGCAGAGTGACCTTATGTAGTAGTTCTTCTGTGGGGCCCAGTGGCACTGTCTCCCTGGTCACCTAAGCCAGGTGTTTCTTGTGTGGGTTGTGTGTGTCCTCCAGTTGTAGTTGAGCCTTGATTGCTGTGGGCACAGTGGGTGGGACTGGCCCACAGGCTGACAGGCTGTGAGGACTGGACGTGACAACAGTAGAAAAGTTCTACTTTCTTGATTTGCTTTTGCTGAGTCCTCACTCAGGAGTCACGAACTTTTTGATAACAATTGAGGAAAGGGAAAATGTTCAGTGTCTAAATAAAAATTGCCATTGTTCTCACTGTCTTTACTCTACAATGTATCTGAATGCAGAAAATCCCCAAATGACTCAAAATAGCCATTTTCAATACAAGCCCCATCTTTAATCAAAATATATAAAAGGCTGGGAAAGATGCATTCCTCAGAGAAGAGTGGCTGTTCAAGGAGACCTAGCATGAAACTTTGACCATAGGCATAGATCACTCTTGGGGCAGATCAATTTTAGGAAAAGTGCATTAGAAAGTTGAGGATCTAGAAACTGATTAAACCTCTCCATGCATCATACCCCTTGAAAGGCTCTTGGGAAGCCCAGGGTACACATACTTCAGACTGAATGATGATCACATGCCAAGATCCATGCCCACAATGGGGCTGGTGGGTCTCCAGGTAGACCAATGAGCTTACCAATAGCCACTGTAGCAATCCTTCTTCAAGGCAGTTTTTGTTTGTTTTTAATTAATTTATTTATTTTGTGACAGAGAAAGGGACAGATAGGGACAGAGAGGGAGAGAGATGAGAAGTATCAATTTTTGTTGTAGCTCCTTGACCGGGGGTTGGGGGTGGGGCTACAGCAGAGCAAGTGACCCCTTGCTCAAGCCAGAGACACTGGGCTAAAGCCAGCAATGTTGGGCTTCAAGCCAATGACCCCACACTCAAGCTGGTGAGCCCACGCTTAAGCCAGTGACCTTGGAGTTTCAAACCTGGGTCCTCTGCGTCCTGGTCCGATGCTCTCCACTGTGCCACTGCCTGGTCAGGCCAGGCTGGTTTTAATGAAGGAGAGTGGGAGAGTCTTACCTCCTGCACCAGAGAGGGTTGGAAGATTATGGTTCTTGGGCTGCTTTTTAGCTCTGAAAATTTAATGCCCTAGCCCCCTGGTCAGCAAACTGCGACTCACGAGCCACATGCAACTCTTTGGCCCCTTGAATGTGGCTCTTCCACAAAATACCACGTGCAGGCGCTACCTCGATAAGGAATGTACCTACCTATATAGTTTAAGTTTAAAACATTTGGTTCTCAAAAGAAATTTCAATCATTGTACTGTTGATATTTGGCTCTGCTGACTAATGAGTTTGCTGACCACTGCTAGAGCAATTTGTTTCCCCCCTCAAACTTGAATAGTGTACAGATATCTAGAAAGGAAGACCTTAATTAAGAGATACTAACTTGGTCTAAGCTATGAAAATGGTTCTGTACTAAATTATCACAGTAAAGTTTTGCCCCTGAATAGCTAATTTGTTTAGATGATGAAGTGCTGAAAATAAAATTTAACATTTTTCATAGAATTCTTGGACTTCAAAATAAACCTGCAGCCCCACTTTGAGAAAACTGACAAGTGCTGGTGGTTTCGTTCCATTTTCTCTTGAGTATTGTAGGCAAGGCCTATGAGCTGCTAACTTGTTTGAAAAGCCCCCATTTGTGTGGTCTCTGCCTGCGCGGGCCCATACTGACTCTTCTGTTTGTACAAGAAGAAGCAGGGAGAAGTCAGCAAAGCGGCCAGTGCTGACAGCACAACCGAGGGCACGCCCACGGATGGCTTCACCGTTCTCTCCACCAAGAGCCTCTTCCTCGGCCAGAAGGTAGGCAGATGTGCAGCCATGGTCTGCTCTTGGGGCCTGGGAAAGAGCGGTACAGGCTACCTCTACCAGCAGGGAGCCTGGGGATTCCCAGAGGTCACTCTCGGTCTCGGTCTCGTGGATGAGGGTGGAGAGAATGGGAGGGTATTTTGGAAGGGCCTCTGAGAGGGCCGTGGCACAAACCCTGGGAGAAGACTGGCAGGTGGGAGGAGGAGTTGGTGGTGGAGAAGAGGGCAGGGCTTCTGTGGAGGTCAGGACCCCGGGTTAGTCTCTGGAAGGAGCTGCTTATGTGGGATAACCTAGGCTCTGGCCAGAAGGACGGTGAGAAGTTAAAACTGGGTCCTGGAACAAGAAAGATCTGGCAGGCAGCCCAGTCGTTGGGGGGGGGGGGGGGTTGGAGCTGAAGGCTGAGCCCCTGATCTAGGGGGCGGGATTGTTTCTAGAGGTGTAGAAGCGTGCACTGAGCTACCTGATGACTCTTCCAGCCAATTGTTGGGTTTTGTTAACCATGGGCAATGTATTTTCAGCTGGCCCAGTGATGCAACTTTGCCAGGACACCATGGTTTTGTAAAGATGATTCATTTTTGTTGAAAATAAAAATGATGCATAGGCTTGTTAAGACCTGAGAATGAGAGTTAATTTTTTTCTATTAACACTAAAAAGGGGGGATGGAGAATGAGGGAATTAAACTTTTCTTAATTTAAAGGCATGGATTTGGCCTCCCTGGTAAATTGTGTCTGGGTTGAATGTGTTTAACAACTTGGTTCTGAAGCTGCATCATTTTTAAAACCTCACTGTCAACTTTCTTTTTCATCTCAGTGACACAGTCCTCCTGCTCACGTCATTCATTGCGGGTGCTCCTCCTCCCTCACCCCTTCCTGTCACTAATCACGCTCAGGCTCTCGTGATGCAGTTCCTGTGGACTCTGCTCCGGCAAATAACCATTACAGTTTATACTTTATAACCATTATCTGTATTTTGTATGCATTTGTCAAAGGAAAAAATAATCTTAAGATTTAGGGCTTTGAAATATTTAAAAAAAATTTTTATGTATTTAAAAAATTTCAACTCAGCAGTGCAGGCAACCACTTGGGTCTCCTTGCACATCCTTTAACATGTCCTTTGGGTAATAAATATATTGAAAGTTAATGTGACCTGTCATCCAGATTGCTTTAGTGTGAATGAAAGTGTGAAACCCCTGTGGTTAGGAGTAGCTCTGTGTTTCAGATCCCTACTGCAGCCCATCAGCCAGGACTTGGGGGCCTGTTCAGCAGGTAGGCCAGTGCAGCCCCTGGAACCACTCTTGCCCTCACTCTTTCCCCTGCCTCACCCTTGGGTGCTCTGACCCTGGTCTCTCACTTTCCGGTGTTCTTGCTACCTCCTTTTGCTACTCCAAAGCCAACTTCAAATCAGAACTCCTCACACCCTTCACTGGATGAACTCAGATATTTCCAAAATTGTAGTACTCAGCCCTACAAATGGAAATTTCCCCCTTGATTCTTGGCATGGGGTTCTGCTGTACGTGAGCCCTGGAAGCGAGGGAGCAAAGGCCATAGGTACCTTGCTAGTTCCTCTGCAACCACGCAGTGCTTCTTCTCCATCAGGGCATACCTGGTCTCAGGACCAGGAGCCACAGGCACGAAAGTATCAGAAAGTACAAATCCAGCTAATACTGACTGTGACCCACTCAGGGTTGGGGACGGGAGAGTCCAAAAACTATAGAGAAGTATTCGATACTTTAATCATTTACAGACATGTCATCTAATGTTATTTAAGACATAGAGCATAGAGGAAAATGGAAGAAGCCGGTTTGATAAATGAGGGAGATTCTAAAACAGGGGTCCCCACACTTTTTACACAGGGGGCCAGTTCACTGTCCCTCAGACCATTGGAGGGCCGGACTATAAAAAAAAAACTATGAATAAATCCTTATGCACACTGCACATATCTTATTTTAAAGTAAAAAAACAAAACGGGAACAAATACAATATTTAAAATAAAGAACAAGCAAATTTAAATCAACAAACTGACCAGTATTTCAATGGGAACTATGTTCCTCTCACTGACCACCAATGAAAGAGGTGCCCCTTCCGGAAGTGCGGCGGGGGCCGGATAAATGGCCTCAGGGGGCCGCATGCGGCCCGCGGGCCGTAATTTGGGAACCCCTGCTCTAAAAGATTGGTTGAGCTAGAATCCAGTGTAGAATGATCAACTGTAAGAAAGGGCTGCATGCAGAACCAGACAGCCACCTACCTTCTTTCTCAGAGCACGTAGTGAAGTGTTAGTGCTGAGAGCAAAACACCCAGCTGCCACGAGACTGTCCTTTGGTTAAATGTGCTCAATGACCAAGACTCCCACATTCTGGATGAGGGACCCCCAACTCCAGCGCTGCAGATGACCTTTAGTAAACAGCCCCCCCCCCCCTTATTCTGCAGCATCACAAAATAAAGCAGCACTTCAAGTCACCCTGGGCACCCATGTTAGAAACCAGTGCGCTAGCAGCTCTTCCTGGAACTGTGTCCCTCCGCACAGCAGGAGATGGAGTGTTTATAGTTTGGAGCTTTTGAAGCAGTAATTTTGCACTTTATTGACTATTACTGTCAGGTGAAAGTCATGTCATATAGCACAAAAGGGGCAAGAGTCACAAAACTGACATGAATTTTTATACAAAGCACAATAGCATTTTGCACAATAGCATTTTAAAACATTATTTACAGACATTAATTTTGACTTGGATTTTAGGGAATGTTTCAAAAAGGGCACTTGAGAATGACTGTATGGTATCCCGTGTCCTACAAGTCTTATTTTTCCACCTGTGACAGTGAAACCAAGGCTTGAATATTGCAAGCAGCTGGGGTGGAGAAAGGTGATACTGTGCTCCCCCCGGCTGTGTAAGGCATGGTTGCTAAGCTACTCACAGGCGAAGCCTGCCGGGTGTAGGAGGCTGGGATGTAATTGTTGATGAGGAATTTCACATACTAAAGTCTCAGGAGACATCACCTTATTACTCTCTGATTTTTACCCAGTGTTCACACACATTATTGAACTGTTTTCAAAAACTAAACAGTGCTGTGAACCTGAATCAGCTAAAAGAATTTCTTTAGCAGTTCAATGGAGATTTATAGCCTATTTTAAGAGAGATATAAGCCTGATTATTTTATTTTCCAAAAAAAGACTTCCAGTGTGTATTTCTATAAATCTGTGTGTCAGTGGTAGTAAATGATATAGGCTTCCTGGTGGGGTCAGTATTATTTGAAGCAGCTGGGAAGGGAGTGGAAGAAGGTGTGAGTCCTCATGCCTCCCTAATTGTCAGATGGCGGCCTCACCACTGTAGGCCACTGAAGGCAGGGGTGGTGTTCCATGGGTTTTCTCCGTCAGGTCAGACACCTCCTCCTGAGGCCGGGAAACTGTAAGGAAAGAAGCAGCTCTTAAAGCAGCAATGAGGAGGAAAGGGCCGTTAGCCCTTTCCACCCTGGGGCTGACAATTGGGTTCTGAGCCAGTTTAGGAAACTGACAAAGCCACTAACAGTGGTGACTTAGTTCCTGGGCCTCCAGCAGTGCCTATATATATCCTTATCTTTTTAGACATATTCTAGCTGGAAACATACCAGTTGCCACCACTAGATCTGAGGCTTCTGGGAAATTCAGGCCAGGGATCTGTGCAAGGTAGACAGCATAGTACAGATGAAGGAGCTCTTTTATCCCAGGGGCAAGGACAGGAGGGTGGGGTCTAGGTCGGCCACAGAGAAAACATGGTTCTTCAGGAGGAATTTAGAATCAGTTCTATGGAAGACATTGCCCTTTCCAGCCTCCTTAGTTTAGGTAGATTTCGGACAGGAAAAGGTTGTATTTTAGGTGACTAGCACAGGGAAATAAGACCGGTCAGTCCTTACCTTCTTTGTCCATTGTAAGGGAATGAAAGACACCAACAATTGACAATTACAGACTTGACTAACCACACCACTCATATAATCAGTAATACTTTAATTTCTTAAAATTGAATTTCTGACCATATTATGTAAAAAAAAAAATAGGATTGTACCATTTCCTATAGACAAGTAGGTCATGTCAAAGCATTCTTTCTGGATGTCCATCTAGTACAGGGGTCGGGAACCTTTTTGGCTGAGAGAGCCATGAACACCACATATTTTAAAATGTAATTCCGTGAGAGCCATACAACGACCCATGTACATTATGCATTATCCAATAAAAATTTGGTGTTGTCCCAGAGGACAGCTGTGATTGGCTTCAGCCACCAGCAACTATGAACATGAGTGGTAGGAAATGAATGGATTGTAATACATGAAAATGTTTTATATTTTTAACATTATTTTTTTTATTAAAGATTTGTCTGCGAGCCAGATGCAGCCATCAAAAGAGCCACATCTGGCTCACGAGCCATAGGTTCCTGACCCCTGATCTAGTAGCTCCAAGCCACCAGCTCCTTCCCATCAAAGGCAGGCCATCTCCTGATGTCCCTAAGTAGTGGGTGCCAACCTCCCTTCCAGGATGGCCATTATGGCTATGGCTGCCTCAGGTCTAAGACAGGTCTGGTTCCTGAGCTGGCATTTCCATTAATCCTGCTTTCAGGGAAGAGGGGGATGTTCATTTCATTTCAGAGTTATGCCATGATGTTGGGTGTTCGGTTACAACTCTGTGTGCCTACAGAAACCTGAGCACTGTCTTAGGCATTGTGTGGCCATCAGGCAGGAGGCAACCCCACACTGCCTTCAGGGGGCTGATACTCTTAACAAGTTTACATCATGAGTAGAGAATGGGTATTAATGTGGATGCAATGACTTAGAGGTAAGACTTGGATGCTGTGAACATCAGAAGTGGCTACAGCAGAGCCAGCAGTGGTTAGGATAATTGGGTCTCATGGTGGAAGGGGTCTTGAAGGACACTTGGCTAAGCCCTCAACTCCATAGCCAAGTGGGACCCTCTTCTGCTCTGTAACTGGCAGTACCCTTTGGTCACTCCTTCCAGTGGCCACCAGTTTTCACAGATATTATACTATGCTATGGTTTAAAACAATTTTCTATCTTTCACAATGCTGAGACAAAGAAGTAGTCTCTTTATTCAAATTCTAAAATCATTAATAACCCTCTTCCCTCCCAGAAAATCAGATTGAATTTGACAGTTCTCACAGCTTAGCAGAAATCTGGTTTCCCAGCATACAAGTACCCCTGTGGTCCTGTGCTACTGACAGCCACCTGCCTCTTTTGGCTGAGAGGTCCAGTTGGATTTGACCCTGGGTGTGGTAGGGGGCCCTGGGACCTCTTAGGACTAGATAGCTCTCCAGCCCCTCCCAGACCTATTCATGTGTGTCCATTGGACATCACATATTTTGCAGACATGCACACATGCCCCATTCATACTCCATGCTCATGGGTTTTCTTCTCCTGTCCAGGGGAGCTACCATATTTGTTCATGATCACTTCATGATTGGCTTCTGCCCACTGATCCAGCCCGCCCAACCCAAGTTGATTACTCCTTAGTCTTTCCAGAATGTCTGATGCAATTTGTTCCTTTCCCTCCCTATTCCTCTCCCAAGCAAACATCCACACACAGACCCTCCCTCACCCTCAAGCACACACTTTATAGTTAAGAGGATTTTTAAAATATATATATTTGTATATATTTAATAGCAGCAAAGCTGTGTTGTGGCTTAGCCTGACCCTGAGGACTCTGCTGAGCCTAGTGCATAGCAGAGCATAGTGGGAAAATCAGGCATGGGTGAATGAACCAGCACCTGGTTAGCTGGGAATCCCCATGCTGAGGCAGGCTCCATGAGATGCAGCACCCTGTGCTTCCAAGAGCCAGGCTGCTTCTGGGCAGGAGGGAAGGCCCGTCAGGGTGCACTGGGGATTCTCCAAGGAACTGGAGTTCTGTTGGCATCCACTCCCTCACTTCAGCAAAGCCATGAGCCTCTAGTTTCCCCAGGGAGCCTGTTCCCCCAACAAAGGGTGCTTCTCCTCAGGTAGGCTCAAAGGCTGCTGGGGTCCTCCCGGCAAGTTGAGCTGGAGCCTAGGGAGATCTCTGGTTTTCCAGTGAGGCAGGTGGATACAAATCCAGAAGCATCTATACACTTAGGAAAAAAGTGTGTATTTTGAGGATTTGAATACAGTCTTTAAACAAAGGAATCTCCTAGCTGTTGCTCAGGCACACCGCTGCAAGTACAGCAAGTGTTGTTTCTCCTCCCCCTGCAGCCTCCTGCCACTTTCACAGTGGGGCTTGTTTTTTCTTTTCTAACGAGGAGACTGCACATTGGTTTGAGTTTCTAGACAGAATTTGTTTGAAGTCAAATGCAATACTGACATGATATAGGAATCAAACCTCTTTCCTTGTCCTGAGTCCTGAATGTTCACTGCCTTACCCCGAGACTCCATCTGTGCCCACTTATACCTTCTCCCTGATCACAGCAGTTAGCACTCTGACCCTGATGCTTGTCTGTCTCCTGTGCCTCTGCACAGGCGCTAGGGCCCTGTGCTCTCAAGAGCTTAGCTGTGTGAGATTACCATTAGTGGGCTTCCTTGGGCCCCACAGATTGGGGTGGTCCCTCAATCACCCTGTAGTGCTGGGCACCACACCACGGAAGGTCCAAGTGGAGAAAACTTGTTTCTTTCTAATCTTTTGAGTCTAAACTAAAACTTCGACCACTGCCTTGTGTCAGGGAGTAGCCAGAACCCTTACTGGCCATGTGACCAAATTTACTTCCACAACAGCTTTCTCATAAAAGATCATGACTTTCAGTCTAACCTGGTCCCTTTTTTGAGAATATACTGACTGCATCTGGGAATCAGAAATGTGGATTTCTATTTCTAATACTTCTAGAATGTCAGGTTTTGTTTTCAACAAAAGAGCCCCAGAAATTCAGTAACTTGAAGCTCAGTTGCCAAGAGCCTCCCTGCCAGGTATCCTTGGAATGAAAGCCTGGACAAAGGGCTCCTGCCCCGCTCACCCTGTGAGCTGCTGTCAGCACCGCAGCCTGGATCTCAGGTGGTCAGGGGCACCAGCTGCTTTGTTAGGAACTGTCACTTAAGAAGAAGCATCTTGAGAGAGACAGAGCAAGCCAGTCTAGCTTTGAGGCAGGCACTCAAACCTAAGAACAGGAAGGGAAGGGTATATATAGGATACCAGTCCTGAGCCAGCTAATTTCATTTCCTTTGCCCCTCTCACAGTTGAGTCTAGAACTTGGGATTACTCACATACTGAGGGTTGCTATGGCAACATAACAATGGGGAGAGGGACATTCTGGAACTCTTTAGAAAAAGCCAGTTGGGGCCCTGCCGGGTTGGCTCAGTGGTAGAGCGTCGGCCTGGCGTGCAGAAGTCCTGGGTTCGATTCCCGGCCAGGGCACACAGGAGAAGCGCCCATCTGCTTTTCCACCCCTCCCCCTCTCTTTCCTCTCTGTCTCTCTCTTCCCCTCCTGCAGCCGAAGCTCCATTGGAGCAAAGATGGCGCGGGCGCTGGGATGGCTCTTTGGCCTCTGCCCCAGGCGCTAGAGTGGCTCTGGTTGCAACAGAGCGACGCCCCCTGGTGGGCAGAGCGTCGCCCCCTGGTGGGCGTGCCAGGTGGATCCAGGTCAGGCGCATGTGGAAGTCTGTCTGACTGTCTCTCCCTGTTTCCAGCTTCAGAAAAATACAAGAAAAAAAAAAAAAAAGAAAAAAAAAGAAAAAGCCAGTTGGTTGGGTACTCATAAAACTCACTCAAGAAAAATGCTCAACCCATTGAGCCTCAGAGTAACCTCACCAACAAGGTGAAAAGCATTTAAAAAACACATTGTCTCCCTGGAGAGTGATGTTTTCTTCCTGGGTTCCTCCAGACCTTCAGCATTGCATGACTAGTGTACATGTCAGATTAGATGTTACTGAGCAACAGACCATTCTCCTCCTTGCCACCCCTGAGCAGGTCAGGGGAGCCAACCAGTAGTCACAGTAATGAGACAGCCTTAAAGACCCATGGCCACATGAAGGAGAATGGCAGAGCTACTAGGGGTTCACCAAACTAGCTGGGACTTCTGCACCATCCCAGCGCGCAAAGAGGGCAGTCATGCAGCACCCCACCCAGCAGTGAGCACTCTGATTCGGGCTCCTGACAGCTGCTTTTCTTTGGGTCCCAGATCACAGATTCTTTTAAAAGGGTGGTGGATCCACCAGGCCAATATGGTTCATGTCTCTCTTTTGCCCTGAGTATCACCCAGCAGGTTCTGGACCCTCAGGCTAGCTTGCTTCCTTTCAGCATCCTGAGTGACATTTGAGTCTTTTGTTAGAAATGGATTCATTTTAGCCAGTGACTCCTGATTCCCTTTGTGCCCAGTGCACTTGAAGTGTTCACTGCCCTTCATCTGTGTCTCAGGGTTCACTTCTCTTGAATTCCCGGCTGTCCTGTTATTTCCCACCTCGTGCTTTTCTTTTCAGCTGAACCTTATTCACAGTGAGATCAGTAATTTAGCCGGCTTTGAGGTGGAGGCCATAATCAATCCTACCAATGCTGACATTGACCTTAAAGATGACCTAGGTAATTGGGGATGGGGTTTGGTGTCACCAGCTGTCAGATGAAAAGTTATGGAACCCAGAATTTAGGCTCTTCATCTTCTCAAACTTCAGATGGTCAAGCCAAATTCCCAGATCCAAGATGAATGTCTGGGTGTAGACATTGAATGTCCACTTACTCGGAGCCATTCCAGATGGAAATGACCTGACGGTGATTCATTAAGTGCAATTGGCTGCCTTCTTCCCCTTGATTGTAAATGTGTTACCATCTAAATTCTCTTCCATAATGATCACACTGACTGCTGGTTACTTGGGGGGGATTTTTTAAAAATGTGTTTTGTTTTGTTTTTTTCTTTTTCTTTTTTTCAGATTGGAAAAATCTCAGGTAACTACAAAATGATAGTTTCTCCATTTAAGCCTTAATTAGAAGTGACACTCAAAGTCAGAGAGCACCGGGGCAGGGAGGCAGCCACAGTGCAAACTCGGGCTGTCTAATCTACCAGCAAATTGGTTTCCCCCAAATTTACCAGCTATTGTCACTTCTTCAACATTGTTTTACAGCTGAAAACAGTATATGACCGAGTGCCGTCATGAAGAATTATTTGGCTAGAGGATGCTAGTAAACAGAAGGGCAGTATTCCTTTCCCAGGGAGTTCCTACAGAAGACAGCCCTGCCCCCAAGCCACGGGGTCTCCCTCTCAGCAGAGTGAGGCTTCGGAACCAGCGATAGTGGCCCCTCAGGTGTCCCCCCCTGTGCTTCATCTTTGCACAGAGGAGCGGTCCCCTGTTGTCTTAGCTGTGAGCCTCGCCAGGGCAGCAGGCTGGCACATGTCTACACCAAGATGGCCTGATCCCTGATGCTGAGTTCCGCGCATTCTGTGTGCCCATGGCTCCCACCATTGTTGCCTTTGTAAGGCAGCAGCTTCCCTGCCTGGGAGAGGGGCTGTGCAGGAGCCCGGCCGCCCACGCGCATCCGGGCACACAGTGGCTGCGCCACAAGAACCAAGGCTCATGAGCACCCTGCTCGAACTTGTTTTTTAACCGCCTTCATCAGATGCCACAAGCTAGAAAAAGCAGGGATTCTATCCTATTATATGTAAAGTACAGTACATAAAAATAAGATGACCTAGAATAAGAGGTAGGCTTAAAAAAATATTTTTACTCCTTGAAGGGGAAAATCAAAGGCAATCCTCTGTGCATACCTCTACTATTTTCTCAGTTTTCAAAGCAGTGTCTTAAAGATAGATGGACTGATGAATGTTACCAGAATATTACACCTGGGAAGTTGACTGCTGCTGAAAAAATGGAGAAACTTATTGTTTTGGTTGGCCTGATAATCCACTTTTTTTTTAAACAGACACCATGTTTAGTAGTCTTTTCAGTGGGGTGCCAGTTTTACAGGTTTTTGAGAAGTGAAATGGGACATTCATTGTTTTGTTATTTCTTTTAGCCTTTGAAATGATCTCATGTGTGTGTTTCTCTTTTTTTGGGACGTGTCATTCAAATGTTAATTTCAACATGTCACATTTGATATTCCTCCTCCTCACCCCCATCCACATGTGCGCACACCTCGTGGACTGGGCCCCTTGGGCTTCTATGTTGGAATCGACCAGGTAGGCCAGCCCTGCCATGGGGCGTTAGTGAATGTGCCTGTGCGTGGGTCTCGGTCCAACACAGTTGATATACATTTGTTTACCTGTTATAGTTGCAAGTTGTACAGGCTGACATTGCCTCGATCGACAGTGATGCTGTCGTTCACCCGACAAACACTGACTTCTACACCGGTGGTGAAGTAGGTAATGCCTAGCTGGGTGCTGCCGAGTGTGTGTGTGCATGGTCGGTCGGCCGCCGCAGACAGCTTGATCCTTTGACAGCTATGCAGGCTGCATTCATTTCACACTTCCAGCTGTCCTGACCTTCCCAAGGTCTCCCATCCCCGGGTCATGAACATGAGAAATACGGCTAGCTGTCGGCAAGGTGCATTGTGCAGCTCACAACCGGGCACTCTGCTGGTTTGGAAACTGGTTCAGCAGCCTCATTTCCTCATTTGCATCACGAGGCACAACTTTGATGGAGACTGGGTTCATACATGACTTCAGCTGCAAGGGCAACACAACCAGATTGGCCCAGTGGCATCCAAGACCACTTCTGTGCCCTCTGTGGACCAGACACACAGGGATGGCTGTGCACAGGCCTCTGTGCCCCCGCCCCCACATCTCTCGCTGTGGCAGAAGCACCCTCATTCCTGATAACAGCCTTAGTGGCTCAGGTGCCCACTGGGGCACGTTTAGAACAGTCTCCCACACTCAGGGCTCCTAAGATCTTCCAGGAACAAAAATTACCTCATTCTGATGTGGTGTCTGTAGACCACTCTTGAGAAACACTCTCCTAGACCCAGAAAGCCCCTTCCTCCCCCAGCAGCTGACACGCCTCATCAGTTGGCTCCTGGAGCTAAGTAGCTGAGGGCGAGTGGGCCAGAGAGCACTCGGTGCTGCTGCAGTAGTCTGGAGGGTGCCCTGCTTTAAAAATGTGCCGAGGCGCTTATGCAATGAGGCAACCGTGCGATGGCAAGAGGAGCACAGTGTTGGAGCTAGGCATAACGGGCTTGAATCCTGATGGCGCCATTTACTGCTTATGAGACCTGGGCAAGTCCTTACCTCCCTGATGCCTTGGTGTCCCTATCTTAAAAACAGTGGTAATAATGAGAATTATGTTAAATAACGTAATAAGCAAAGCATCTTGGTTTGTACTGGGCTTGTGATTGGTGCTGACCGATGGTCTTGCTCTCATGTGTGATTTTTAAAGTAGATGTGTTGGTCACGAGAGGAGCATTCTGAGTGTAGATTACAACACCAGCTTCCAGAGAGAATGCAGACATTCCTAATAATGCCAGGGGAAGTCATCTTGAAGAATGAGGCTCTCAGGGTCTTCACAGGCAGACTGGACACTGGGGGTGCAGCAGTGTAGCAGCCTGGCTGTCCAGCTGCGCTCCGTGTCCCTGGCAGGCCTGCTGTTCACAGGCTGCCCAGCCACTGTGCAGTGTGCTCCTGGCTCTCCTGCGCATTGTGAATCGCGGACATGGATGGAGAGACAAACTGGGCGGAAAGTGACGATTCACAAGTCTGCCAGGCCAGAATGAAATCAGGCTGTAGGTAAACTCCCCTTTGACAGGGTTTTGGAGGAATCTTAAGAGCGCTTGGTCAGGCAGCTTAAGAGAGAGAGAGTTCCTTTCTTAACCAAAGGAAAACTTGGTGGGAGGGAAATAACTTATTTGGAGGAAAATGAACAGCTAAGGACTTATCTTTCAGCCAGGAGTGACCAAGGCCTGGGTTCATCCTGCCGTCTAGGACTTGTGGTGAAATGGAAATTGTGACACTTTCTGAGTAAAAAATATCTCACCTGGGCCCAGGGAGAGGAGAGCTGGCTGACCTGCTGGGCCCTGGGAGGCCTGTGTTCAACAGGATTAGCCATACTAGGGGGTAGAGCTAGAGGCTTTCAGAGTGTCACAGGCAGTCAGCTGTGTCCCATCCCCCCCCCCCCCCCCCCAGGAACCCAGCCCTTCCTGAATAATGACAAAGCTAATGCTTTTCCCTCTGGTCTGCTTGTCCTCAACCCACTAATATGCACAGGGTAAACATATGACAGCCTCATTGACACGTAAGTAATTTGGGTCCAAGAACTGGCCCAAGGTCACATCACTTACTGCCACTGTCACAGCTGGACAAAAACTCAGCAGGGCCAGCAGCCTGACTGGCTGAGGAGGAAAGACTGTACCAGGACCAGAACCCAGGTCTCCTAAGCCTGCCTCAGTGCTTTACTCAGTGAACCTGTCCAAACTAGGACTGAGCCCGAGTTCCTTTATAACGCCAGAGCAATGATCAACCAGATTCACCCATGTTCTCAATTGGTTCCAGCTCCCGCTGTGGTGTGAGAGGGGGAATGAGGGAGCTAGGACCTAATCGCTCCATTTCTCATATTTGGCGTGAATTCCTGAGTCCCAAGACTGCTGGAAGAAGGAATGCGAGTGCAGGAATGCTTAGCCCCAGTGATTAACTTACCCATCAAAGTTCTTTCTAACAGTGAAATAGACCACAGGCTTAGCCTGACATTTGTCCAAGCCTAAATTTTCGCTTAGGCTGTTTTGAACACTGATACTTATGCCTGCTTTCTAAGCATGAAATAATGTTCTTGTTCTCATGGGAGTAACACATGTTTATGCTTGGGGGCAAATAAGCCAATTGCTTTATGATTAACCCTGAAGTTAAGCCTAAAAAGCAAGAGTCTCACACCAAGAGTGTTGACAATCCAGTCGAAATGGGCCTGTTTCTTGTTAAAAAGTACACGTGTGTCTACATGAACATGTGCATACATATGTGTGTGTAGGAGTCAAGTCTGGACTGGGTGGACTGCCTGCAATCTAGGGTTTAGTTTTAAACTTGGGAAATGCTATGTGTATTTTAACTTGTAAATTTCACTTCTAATTAAAGCAAGATTTAATTATAAGTAAAAATTTTAAAGTAATCACTCTTCCTAAGATAAAGCACCTTTAATTGTAAATCAGCCCATTTTCTTAAATATTTTGTAGTTTAGAGAGGAGTTGGTGGTACTAAGTGATATGATACTGATTTTATTTCCCTACCAAATTTCCCAGCTCTCCCCAAAGAGTAGATAGGATGGAGACTGAGCCCCTGAAATAGTCCTGCCTTGAGCACGCTTGTTCCTGTCCTCAGCTGGAGTCTGGGTGAGGAGGGAAGGCTAAACCAGGTGCCGCTGGGCTGCAGCATTTGGGATCCAGTGGATTCATTTTTTCAGTTTCACTGATATTTCAGACGAACCTGTAGGCAGGCCTCACTCACCTGGGTTGTATCATCAAAGCCTCCACAAGGCCTGACCCTGCTTCCTCAAACCCATTCAGTCATTGTCTCTGATGCTGAACTTTGTCAGAAATACTCAGCAGTTGCTGCCTCTGTCACTTAAACACCTACTTCACTGCTTTCCAAGACGGGAAGGCATAGGGCAGTCTGGGCTAATGAAGAGGGATGCTGGATGCCACCCATCCCAAGTTAATCTCTCTGATTCCCAAGGCCGCCTCCTAGACAGCTGAGGGCTCCTATGGGTAAACGGCCTACTGGTCACATTCATTCATGCACCCCAGACTTCCTATAGTCAGGTGCCTTATAGGTTAGTGCCTGCCCTAGGCCCTGGGACTGTCTTATGAGTAACAGTGCCCAGGCTGTCTGATTTCCTTCTAGAAACTTCCTGGGGTCAGTTAATCCTCCAGAACAAGCATGCAGATGAGGCTGGGTCTCTAAGAAAACCAGCCTTAGTTGTTACAGGGAGACTAGAGAAAATATGGCTGGTGCATTCCAATGCACCCTGACTGTCCCGTCCCAGAATTTGCCAGGTGCACCTTGACTTTTCCAAGACAAATGGTGAATCTTAAGGGGAGTATTTTGTCCTCTCATGAGGAAAAGTACTTTAAAATGTGCAAAATTGAGGAATCAGAGCTTAGGGAAGACCAAGACCCCATTCTGGCCAAACTATAAAGGCTGTCTCTCATTTTGGTTGCTGTCCCTTACAAGACATTTAACCCACAGACCTTACCCGTGTTGGGATCTTGTTTGAGAGCTTGGCTTCCATAGCAGACATTGATTATCAAGTACCGTAATGCACAAGAAAAAGAACTTCTTCCCTCCATTGGATTAAAAGAAAAAAGTCTGACCTGGAACAGTGAAGTCATCCTGCTTTCCAAGCTGTGATATAATACAAAGTCATCTCTAAGCTCTGCTTCTGATGTTCTCCTTTACCTAAAATGATTCTAAATCTTAAGTGTGATTAAGAGAATTTTGTCTGAGGCCATTTCTTTCTTTCTTTTTTTTTTTTTTTTTTTGTATTCACATATGTCAAAGCTGCAAAATAGGAACTGAGCATGGTAATAATGCTGGTCCAAAGGTGGCCAAATCCAAACGCTTTCTCCTGGGCCCGCTGCCAGGAGGGGAGCGCGCTGCCTGATAGGAGCACAGTATGCTTCTGCTGAAACCTCCTTATTGGCCGGTTCTCCCCAGAAACAGAGAAGACAGTCCAGGGGAGGTATCGGCCTGGAAGTCAGCACCAGCTGGTTCCTCCTGCCAGTATAAAGCCCATAGCATGTGCTCCCAAGAACAGCTACCTCCCATCTCTCACATCTCCGGCTCATCGTGGGTCTGCAGTACTAGAGGGTCTGGTCGATGGTGAATCCCTTCTAAATCTCACTCGTGTGACTCAGCCAAGGCTTAGCTCCTGTTTTGCAGCCACAAGGAAATTTAGCTGGTCAGATCATATAAAGTCTGTAATCATCTGACATGCTAAGTGTCTGTGTGTGCCCTGAGACACCAGAATGGCAATCTGACCTCGCCCTGTCCTTGCCTAGGAAACACGCTGGAGAAGAAAGGTGGCAAGGAGTTTGTGGAAGCTGTTCTGGAGCTCCGGAAAAAGAATGGGCCCTTGGAAGTAGCTGGAGGTAAGGTCAGGAGGCACGGGGCACCTGTGGGTGTGGCACACAGAATTAGGGAAACCATCTTATGGGACAACATGGAATTCAGATGTGGTAGTGCAAATGCATCTTTGGAATGGAGGCAGGGGAAAGCCTGTTGGGTTTACAACTTAGATTTTGATTTATTGTAGACAGAGGAGGGGGAGAGAGGGAAGTATTCATTTGTTGTTTCATTTAGTCATGCATTCATTGGTTGCTTCCTGTATGTGCCCTGACCAGGGATTAAACCCTCAACCTTGATGTTTCAGGATAATGCTCTGACTGAGCTAATCAGCCAGGACCACAGCTTAGACTTTTGTCACATGCAAATTGTCAGGAGAGCTATATGGGTTGTGAAAATTGCCTTTCCAATTTTTTTCTTTATTAAAATAGTTTCTAAATGTTTGATGTCTAGACCTTAAATTTTGAGGAATTATAGAAGCCAAGTTTGGCAAATTTAAGATCTGAGAATTAGAGATAGTGATATGGAGCCATCCGCAAAACTGCTGGTGAGAGATGCAAATTAATCCTTTTTATTCAGCCATCTGTGTTTTTAATGGGAAAATGTAAATACACGGTTCTCACTTGCCAATCACACCTTTCCTGAGCCGGGGACTCCGATGCGGGAGGACAGTGCTAAGGACGACAGGCAGAGCACTGCTGCTGGCCTGGGCTTTGGAATTTTGGGAGGGCAGAGGCCTCCTGAGGGCCTAGGAGTCCGGACAGTAGCTGAGGCCGGCTCAGCCCACAGCTGTGTGATGCTGGGGCTGCCATTTCCCTTCTTACTAGATGGTCCCCAATGCCCATTGTTTTGAAAATGAATCTTAATGAAATACGGGCATGAATGATTAGCATATGATGTCGACACAAGCCCTTCCTCAGAGGATCCCTCCGTACTAACCCCTTGTGCCCAGTGACTACACATGACCTGCCAGCCTGAGCTAGCTCTGGGGCTGGTGGGAATAAGAGCGTGTCATGCTCTCTGCTCTGCCTGTTGCTTTGCATACAAGGGACATGGCATTGCGTGGGGACACAGTTCTCAAACTCCTCCAGCCAGTTCCACCTGGAACAAGAAAGGACACACTCCGCATCCCTGGCCAGGGGCTCCCAGTCCTTCTCAGCCCCTTGCCGGCATTCCCCTGAACCAGCCCAGGGCCCTTCCCTGTGGGACTCCAGTTTGAGCCTGCTGGTGGCCCTGGTGCTGCCATGCACCAGACTCAGCAAACCCATCAGATTTAGCATGGTTAAGGATATACTGGTTTGTTTTAACAGCGAAAACACACTTGGCTCTTGATTATAAGATTTACTTTAGAAACGGTTTTAAAATATAAAGGTTATAAAATATAACCCTGATCCACTGCCCGAAGATAATCACTGTTAACATGTTTTACAGTCTTTTTCCATGCATAGTTTATTTAGCAGTGATATGCATGGACAGACCAATGAATTAAACCCCTAGTCTTAGGTTTCTTTGGGCCAACACTTCAGCCCAGGCTGCTCGAACCAGTCAGTAAGCATCGCTAAAGACACAGACCTGTGACTCTTGGTTCAAAGCTGTTTCTCCTGCACTGTGAGATGCCACAAATCACTATTTTTCAGTAGCTACTGGTAACATAACCGTAACACCCCTTGGACAGTACTGACTGGCGTTCCTCACAAAATGGGTTTAGGACACACTCAAACCAAAAAGCTTGGGAGTCTTTCTGTCACAGTGCTGTTGGGACATTCATGTGCTCCTGTGTGGAAGCCTGGCAGGCGGCACTCACCAAGTCTTCGGCCCGAGAACCACCTTGTTTGCATCACATCTTTGGGGATGGGAATCCTAACATGTGCTCTGGGAAACACTTGTTTCCATTTCTGATGGATAGCAGAGCCAGGGCCAGGGTCTTTGATCTGACCAGGGCCAGAGGCAGAGAGCGGGTCGCTGTGGAAAGGTGCAGCTGGAGGAAGGCCCTTCTTGGAGGAGAACAGTTCCATCCTAGAAACAGAAAGGAAGGGGCAGCAGACATGCTAGTTGGGCTGCTTTCCTAACAAGTTTGTCTTGAACTGTGTCTGGGAGATTTATAGCTACATTGTAATTATATGCACTTGAATGCACTTGAGGAAAGGGGTTCAGAGATTCCAAAAGGCAATTAACATGAGGCTGCAAACCTTCTGACACATTGAGTCAAGTTAGATGGTTATGGCTGTGCTTTCTGGGAGGGTAGAGGAAGGGTGGCTTGGCTAAAATTCCTCATGGCGATGCCAACTTTCCAAGGCTGGGGCTTTGCTTGGCCTCCCAGAATGAAAAGACTAACTGATGAGTAGTTTCCAGCCCGAGTTTAAATTGGAATCCAGGCTCGGTGGGCAGCACAGGCCACCGAAGGCCCAGGAAGGTGCACTGTAGCTGGACAGTGGGTCTGTGTTTGGCATCTAGTGCTGTGTGCTTTGCAGAGGGACAAAACTCACTGTTGTTGTCTCATCCCCTCCAGCTGCTGTCAGTGCAGGACATGGCCTGCCCGCCAAGTTTGTGATCCACTGTAACAGTCCAGTCTGGGGTGCAGACAAGTGTGAGGAACTTCTGGAAAAGACAGTGAAGAACTGCTTGGCCCTGGCAGATGATAAGAAGCTGAAATCCATCGCGTTTCCATCCATTGGCAGTGGCAGGTGAGGGCCCCGGCTTGTTACCATAGCATTCACAGGTGTATTTCTTGGCATATTGAACCCATAACTGTGGAGCTCTGTGTACAAGGTCACCTGAGGCTGCTTTCAAACACTTGCCATAAGCTAGGCCAGAAGAAGGGACAGTTGAAGAGATGTAGTGAGACAGGGAGCCTGAGAACAATATAGAACCTCTGTTGGGACATCAGGTGTCATCACATATGATAACCTCTGAGTGTACTGGGACCATCGGAGATGATGGCTCAGAGCACGAACCCTGGAGGACAGAGGAGGTATGGGGCAGGGGTGTTAATAAAGGAGCACCACCCCCCCATGAACCAATCTATGGCTACCTTACAGTTCTGTCCCTATACCACAGCATTCTGTGGGCAGAGCCCCTGCCTCTCACCTTTGTCTCCCCAGCGTCCTTCACCTCCCCAGACGTGCTTGCTCTTCCTCTGTCTCTCTGCCCTGCTAACAAGGCCATGAGACCCGCTAGCCTGAGTGGGCAGGAGTGTGAGTGTGAACCGGGGTTGGGCCTACACCACTCCCAGCTTTCATCATCCCCAGGTGGGTTTGCAGCTGCCCCTCAGACAGCCCAGAGAGCCAGCGCTGGAAAAGTGTCGTCCTCGGTCAGCTGATGGGGCCGGCTGGGCTACAGCCACCCCACCCCCAAGTGGCACACCCCAGATTCCAGCCACCAGTCACCAGGTCCCTGCCTACCAGAGCAGCACTGAGCTCTAGTGTGTGGTCAGGCCTGGGATTGAGTCCTGGCTCGGCCACCGACCAGCTGAGTGACGGCACTTAAATTAAAGCCCCACTCAGAGCCCAGATCCCTCACACAGCACCCTCGGCCTGCTCTGGAAATAAGGGAGAGGCCCTGAGGCTCTGATGAGGACATGAGGGCCTGGTGGGACCAGGCCACCTCACCAGGGTCCTCCCTGTGAAGGGTCTAAGTCATAGGCTTCTGGAGGGCTCTCAGTCTGGATTGCATGCTGTGAGCAAAGGGAAACTGGCCTTCAGAGCTGCGGCTGTCAGCATTTTGGGCCCAAGAGGGGCCACAGTCCAGGACTCCATATCAACAGGGGCTGCACCTGGCCTTCCCATCCAGATTGTGAGCTTGCCTGGGTCTCTGCCACCTGCCCCTTTCAGGACCCACAGAGGTCAGGGCTCTATGGGGGCAGCTTGGGCTCCACAAGCACCAGCGTCAGCCCGAGTCAATTCAGGCTTCTTTTTTTTTTAAAACAAAATGCTTTTTTATCAGAGCATAAATAGCCAGCCTCTCCAACTTTCCACAGAAGAGCTGTTTTTTGACACTGCACTGCTGTGTGACCTTTGGTAAATGAATCACCCTCTCTGCCCCTGGTCTGCCTTATCAGCAAGGCTATGGGACTGCCCTTCTTTACAGGCAGTTCTGAGGTTCAGTTAATTAGTGCTTCAGAGACACTTTGATCTACACTGATGAAAGGTGTTTCCGAAGAGAGAAGCAATAGGAGCCGTTATTAGAGGTAATAATTTCACGCTCTTTCATATGGCTATTGGGAAACTTCTAATTGAAGCATAAAGGTAATTCTCATAAAAGAACATCTGTATTACAAACAATTTACATTTTTCATGGAGTAAAGAGTTTTAAGAAATAATCAATTGAAAGCTTTTAAGAGGGCAGAATTCCTGGGTCAGCACATGTGCATGGCCGCACATCTGCCAGGCAGACCTTGCCCACAGCGCCGTGTAAACAGCTGCTGCTCTTTCATGAGGAAGAATGGGATTACACCAGAGCTGGCCAGTAAATCACAGTGGGTTTTAGGAGGGGAAATAAAACAGCTTGTTTGTGGCATCCAGTGTCTCTGGCATAAGAGTCATGTTGGAATTAAAACACTATAAATGCAAACACATTTGTAAAGTGGGCTCACTTTCTCAGCTGAGGCCCAGTGTCTCAGGCACAGGAGAATGACCCTGCGTGCCTTTCCTCCAGCCCAGCCCCAAAGCCTCCTGGGTATAAATGAGACCTGGGAGGGTAGCACTGGCCTCGGGAAGCCACCTCTGGCATCTGGACATCCTGTCCTTGGGCCTTCTGGTCACAGTATTTATGGATCCCCCCACCCCTTCAGCTCTGTTTGACATTAGGGAGCGACCCCACTCCGAGGGCAGTCTGTAGGGAAGAGCCAGTTGGGCTTTGATTAACCGCTCCTTAGGTTTACGAGCTTAAAAGGCAGGCCAGCTTGTCTTTTTCAGGCTACCATTTATGGTATTCACTGAGCCCCAGGCACTGTGCTGACTCCTTATCTGCAGTCTCTCACACTGCCCACGGCGTGCACACTGCTATTAATTCCACTCTGAGCCAATGAAGAGGAAGCTTAGAGGGGTTAAATCATTCACCTGCGGTCACACAGCCTGCACCTGGTAGGGCTAGGACTTGATTGGTGGCCCTTGGTTTCAGTGCTCATAGTATTAAGTACATGGAACCCCTGCTCCCTGTCCCCGCTGATCAACAGACTCACCTCCTGCTGGAGGCTCGCACACTCTGTGTGAGTGGGTTGTAGAGAACCTTGGAACCACCACATGGAGTTCCTTGACCTGCCCAGCACAGCCACCAGCCTTCTTGCCCCCTAGGCATGAGCCTTAGAAGAGAAATATGAAGGACAGAAGCCAACTGGATGAAAGAGGATTACTTATTAACCCAAAACATGGGAGCCCTGGAGTGAGAGAAGGTGAGAGGCCTTTTTTGGGGTTGTGCTATCTCGGCCCCTCTAGCCTTGGGGGACAGGGGCCCAACATCATCCCCTTCTAGATTTAGGCTTCTTCCCTTTGTAGCCCCCCACTCTCAGCTCAAGACCTGGTGGCCTGGTGCTGACCTCTGGATGGAGCGGCCCCTGACTCGGACTTCCGATGGGCAATTACTCGAAGCCAGACAGAGCATGGGAAAAATGGAGAGGCCCAGGGTCACAGTGTGAGGGAAACCTAATCCTAGCAGGAGTGTCCACACAGTGACATTTTCCCCATATCACCGAAGCTTCCAAAATACGCAGTCCTACCCCTCTCCCAGACAGCCAGGACAACTGGACAGGTGGACTGGCCCAGCAAGAAAACCAGGCTCCATCTAAAATCCACATTTACTCCCCCCAAAAATAATAATTAAAAAAAATAAAATCCACATTTACTCCTATCTAGCCCTCAGTGGCAAGTTCCCAGTCTCTCTCCCATCTGGCCTTGCCCCACCCCCAGGGCACAACCTCTCCCCACAGGTCCCTGATTGGCCCGCTCAGCACAGCTCTGGGCCTGGGCCTCCTGCACCTGCACTGCCCAGGCCTGCAGGGCCAGCTCACCAGGAGCCGGGATGTGAGGTGATGCCCACACAAGGAGAGGTCTCTTCTGCAGAGTGGCCCTGTGAACCCAGATTTCTGCCATCCAGACGAGATGGTGGGACATGCAACCAAAGTGTCCAGTCCCTAGTCATCCCTGAGCAGGCTCAGGAGGGCAGCAGAAACAGCCTGGGGGGTCCCCTTGCACCACCAGTTTAGGAAAGGTTGCCCCAGACAGAACTAGAGGGACTTCAGGGGAAGCTCAGACACCTGCCCCCTCAATCTGCTCAAGACAAGGCCAAGAAAAAAAGGTCAAAGTCTAGGATAAAGTCTGTGCAGCGTGTGAAGCGCTGGGCCGCAGAGTAACCTAAGACCTACCGTAATCAGAGCTGGCTGGGCCAGGCCGAGTAGGAATCCGAGGGCGCTGCCTCGGGCAGCAGCGTCCACATGACTGGCACTGTGGCCACACCCTGTGCACCTCCGAGCCCCTCATTCTGGTAGAGGACACTAATGCTTAGGTTAATGCCCCTGTCCAAGTCAGATTCCAGCCCGAACTGGACCCTGAGAGTCAGCCCTTGTTTCCACTCACTCTGCTGTTTCAGAGGAGGTGGCGTCTGGTCTCAAGGCAGACTCAGTGCGGCATAGGACACAGTGACTGTCACAGAGGCAGGAGGCCTGCGGTGGGGGAGGATGGCATCCAGAGGGCCTGTGCCTGTGCAGCCAACAAGGGAACCCAACCTGCTGCCATGCGGAGTGGTAAGGGAGGCGCCACAGGCAAGCCGCTCTCCGGGAGCCCACCTGAGCCAGCAGCCATGGCCGACAGCCTTCCGAAAGGACTGGGCATTGTACATCCAGACAGCAGCTCTCTAGGGGCCAGATGCCACATGGCTAGCACAGGGTAAGAACGATGACAGCAAGCATCACGGGGTCTGGGGTGGGGAGGCAGCTCTCCACTGTGAGACCTTCACAAAGACCTTGCAGACCCCCAGCTTACAGATAACGCTACTGATGGAGGACTCAGTGCACCATCTTGTTTGGTCCTCACAGCCGCACCAGGTCACGGGTGCTCTGATTACTGACCCCGCTGCACCAGACGGGACCCAGACGCACATCCCACGTGGCTGCAGGCCTCTGCGTGCGCCCCGGGGAAGGCACAGGGCTCTGTGTAAAGCAGTCTTGTGAGAGCATCTGCAAGTACATCCATCTGCCACTCTCCCTGGGCTACCAGGAAATAGGAGGAAAGCCATTACCTCCGTTCCTTCTCGGCAGCCTGGTGGCCCAGTGTGGTCACCTCCGTGGCTGGCTTTCTTCTTTAGGCTGTGGCTGTCGAGCCCAGAGCGATGGGCTCATCAGCAAGACAGTTTCCTGGAGACAGATCAGATTCCTGCTCATCCACAGCCACCGGCCAGACAGGCTCACCGGGTCCACAGTGGAGCATCAGGTGTGGGCACACGGCGCTCCGCCCATGGGCCCCTGCCTCCCCACTCGCAGGCTCTTCACCTTTGGACTCACCCTGCGAGTTCAGATGCTAGAGTTCACACGGACTCCACGAAGAACAGTGGCTCCCAGAAGCTGGTCCCCACACCTGCTGAGTCCCACTGCCTGCAAAGAGCAACTCCTACCTTTCCACGGGCCCTCAGCCCTCACACAGGCTCATGTTGAAACTTGATGTAGAGGACAGAAAAGGACATACCCTTGCTGAGAGTCACACAGCCCTTCTCAAGGGCCCTGGCAGAGGATTGGAAAGCTGTGGGAGCCAGTCTGGGCAGAGAGTGCTGGGCACAGGTGGGGTGACTGGCATGTGTTTGGTGCCCCAGGAAGGCCTTGTCAGCAAGGGCCAAAGGGCTAGGGCCATGCCCCATTTTGCAACACCAGAGGGGACAGGCTGCTCCCCCAGGGGGTTCCACAGGCCCACCACCAGCCCAGCTGTGCAGGGGTGGGCGGAGGGCAGGAGGGCCCCCTCACGAGGGGGCTCGGGGCTGGTAGAGCATGATCTGGGGCTTCCAGTGTAGAGAACAACTCTTCCCCGCCCCACCCGGCTGGGTCACGGGCACAGACTGCTACACCTGGTCCAGAAGCCCCCGGAGCTCCCAGGGCCCCAGTGCAGGCTGCTTGCTGTGCTGGGCTCCCTGCGAGCACCGTACCCGCTGGAGGCTCCCCACCCTGCCCTCTGGCACCGGCTGCCTCCCCCTCAGACTTTTCTCACCAGGGTGAAACCAATGGGGTCATTGTCACCTGACCAGCCCTTGGGCAGCAGCTATAGGTAAAGCAGAAAAATAAACGTTCTTTGTGACACACTAAAAATCGGCCCTTATTCCAATGACACTGTGACCTTGTGCCTGCACAGACCACTTCCCAAAAGCTTTCCCGCCTGGACCTCTCAGGAGTGGGGCTGGTGTGGGAAGGCAGCCCTTACACCCCATGCGCCCCTCCTGTGAGAGCAGTCAAGGCACCTGTGCCAGGTGTGGGGGAAACAGCTTCCTCCGCACGGAGCTGGCCAAGCCCAGAGTGGGGAAGGGCACAAAGGGAACGACCTGCCACATGGGGGCCACCTCACTCCAGCAAAGCCCTTCTCCCTGTCACCGCCACCCTCCATCCCGGCTCACCTGTTGGTTGCTCCCACTCTGGTGGCAGACAGTCCCAGGGTCTCCTCTGGAGGAATCTGTGCTGTTCTACCTGTCCTCACCGGTGGGCTGGTGTGTGTGCTGGTGGCCCTGCAGGTGTGCCTTTTGCCTGAGGAGGAGCCAGCTGTGTGTGAAGGAACTCGGGCTCTGGGTTGCACCCCTCTGTCACCCACAGGCTCCCCTGTACAGGCTGGAAACATGGCTGAATAACACCCCTGTGTTCTAAGAATAAGCCTCACTTCTAAAGCATTCCAGAAGTTATTATGGGTCTAATTGTCGAGCTGGGTGAAGCACTGTTTGATCAAAAGCAAGTGACAGGTTTTCTCCTGTGCATCTGAGGTGCTCTGAGCACTGACAGTAGAATGGGTGTGACTAAGGGAAGCAGCTAATGTGATGAGAACTCCCAGCACTCAACATGGCCAGGAGTGTTCTAAGAAACCTCTCACCTGGTGACAGGTACCCAAGCTAACGGAGAGTCCAGCCGAAACTGGCAAGTTGGTTCAGCACTTAGTACCAACAGATCCACACACAGGCTTAGAGCGACTGAAGGCTGTATATCTGCTGATAAAGAAATCCTCATGAAAACCGGCCCCAGATTCTCAGCTTGCATATCCTTAAATGCAATCTAGGGTAAGGTGTTTGAATCTAGGACCAGTGGCTCCAAAGTCCCCGTTATTTCTAACAGACTAGGCAAGTTGCTACGTTACTTCCATTGTCCCCCTGAGTCACCTAGGTCCTGCATTTGCAGTGTTGACCAGGGACAGCCTTGGACTCTAATGAAATGAGGAGCCCTGATTTCAGATTCTTGCTTAAGTTCTGAGGCCGTACCCCCCATATTGTCACATGACATTTACTTTAAATGAAAATGCATTTGCATTCACACCAGTCTGGCTTGTAGACTTGGATGCTATCCCTTGAGATGAAGAGCCCACTCGGCCTGGAGTTGTTCCCCTGCACCCACAACTCCCTGATGCCCTGGCCCTGCTCTGTGCTGGGAGTAGGTTCCTGCAGCTTGAAGGGCATGTGAAGGGCGTGACCTGTGTACTAGTGTGGACAGAGGCAAGAGCTTCCTGGAGAAGCTCCAGCCTCCAGCCGTCTCCTGGGGCCGAGATCCACAGGGAGCCTCTGAGGGCCTGGGCTGTGTCCTAGGCCCCAGGCTAGTCAAGTGGTGCTGGGAAAAGAAACATGGGAGCTCATGCTGCCTTGCTCTTAATGCACACCGCCTTCCATAGAACAGTATCCTCTGCACTGGCTCGTCGTCATTTGGAAGACATCTGCCATGCATTGTTTCTCTAAGCACAGAGACCCTTCTGCAGGTCATAGTTCTCTGCCCACTTGTTCTCCCTTGTCTGGTGGACACTGGGCTTTCTCATGCCTGCATACTAGCAACCACAGGACCCAACACGAGGCAAACTGTGGTGCGCGTGGCCTTGAGAGCCTCCCAGAGAGCGGTGGCTGGTGGACAGGGGCCATCGCATGACCACTGTGGCTTCCCTGGTGGCTGAGGCCTTTTCGTGTGTCTTGCAGGAACGGTTTTCCAAAGCAGACGGCAGCTCAGCTGATCCTGAAAGCCATCTCCAGCTACTTCGTGTCAACAATGTCCTCTTCCATCAAAACAGTGTATTTTGTGCTTTTTGACAGTGAGAGTATAGGCATCTACGTGCAGGAAATGGCCAAGCTGGACGCCAACTAGGCTGAAGACCCGCAGAACCAGCCCTCACCATGCCCCCTGCCCTGCCTCCAATTTGAAAAAAGAAAAAATTCCCTCACTTCTACTGGGAGGCAGGAACCCTTTCATTTTCAGTTTTGCTCATCTAGGAAAGATAAGGTTTTGGTTTCCAGTTTAATTGTTTTTGACCTTCTAAAATGTTTTTACGTTAGCACTGATAGTTGGCATTACTGTTGTTAAGCACTGTGTTCCAGACTGTGTCTGACTTTAGGGTAACCTAGATTTTATTGTTTTATTTTAATGAAATCCTGCCTGACGCAGAGCAGAGGGGCGAGCAGTGTCCCCTGCGGGTGCAGCATCCAGGAAGCCCGTTTGTACTGTGTGTCGTGGTGCTTTACTGTACACCCAATGGCGTTCTTTTTACTATAATATCCTTTTCCTTCAAGAAGAAAAATCATGAATATGCCGCAGACTTAATTTTTGTTTACTTTTTGTCTTAATGACAGGTTTGGAAATGAAAGATTTAAAAGGCAGAACAGCCCTTAATTATATTTGCAATTTGGAATTTGTGTGAATTGATTTAGTAAAATGTTAAACTGTTGTTTGGTGTGTTGCAAGTTATTGTGCCCTTGAGTCCTGAGTCAGCTTCTCTCTCCATCGATGGGGGCCTTGGGTGGACAGCCCATCCGCAGGACGCATCATAGTAGCTACTGCAGTGGTGGGTGGGGGGCATCTTCAGGCCCTAATGGCTGTTAGAGGAAGTTCCCATAAAGTTTCTCTGTTCATCCTGTGACAAGGGCAAGAGTGTTGTCCCCATTTCATGGATGACGATGCAGACACACAAAGCGGTGGCAAGTGGCAGTCTGGTACCAGAGGCCAGATCTTCAGACTCAGTGCCCAGCTCTGTCTTGCTGCCCATCCCTCCTGCCCATCTCTCCAGCTCACAGCTGGGCACAGTGCCCCTAGGTCACTTGCCAGATGGAGCTGCAGAAGCCTCCAGACCTCTTCTAGGGTTGTTTGGACTTGTTCTCACAGGACAGGGTCCATGGTACCAGGAGCTTTCCAAGGGCAAGGTGCCACCACCAAGATCCCCAAGATGTGCTGCCAACTGCCCATGCCTTCCCTTGGCTGTGGGTGCTCTGGGATGTGGATTATTTAGAAAGGCCTCAGCTGGACCAGAGTAGCTAAATTCTTCTTACCTAAACTTGGCAAAACACAGACACCATTTGCTTCAAAATATACTTTTGTCTTCATCTAAAATTGCCTAAAATGCACAGGAGACTGCTTCTCTTTGGAACGAAACATGCCCTCTTCTACAGCAGACCTTACTGGGAGGAGACACGCAGCACACTGCTTGTCATGGGTGAACGTAAAGGATCGTTCTTCCTTCCCATGCTGCGCCCAAGACCTCTAGTCAGGTGTCCACGCCATCACACAACCAACCTCTTCAGTGAAAAAGTGGCTACTTCTAACTCAAATCTGAAAGATGGTATTTCCAACTTTCTCCTTAAGTATTTATTAAGACTTAATTTTTTTTTCCCCAAGATCTTTACTGGGGCTAGAGTACATGTTCTTCACTTCTTGTTAGAGATCTGTTACTTTACTGTGTGCCAGGCACTATGTTGAGTCCCTTAAGGGCATAATTTCATTTTGTCCCTGTGGTAACCCCCCAGGACAGGTCCTGTTGTCAGCCCTGGAACAGCAGGGGCCTTGCGCACCTGTGACTGTCCAGAGAGCACTCCAGTGAGGTCTCTAAGTTGTTAACTTGTCCAGTTTTCCTACATTGGCTGAATTTATTTAAAATTTTATTTTTCATGGGATGTTTCATCTTTGAAGATATTTGAGAACCAATTTCACAGCTGAGAACAGGTGGGGCGGGAGAAGTGAAGTCACTAACTGGCCTGTGTCAGAAGCAATACTGCTAATCTGACTACCGGGTTCAGATACAATGATGCAGGGCCCCTGGGGCCACTCTAATCAGCAACCAGAGAGACTCCATTTGGCCTTGGTGGTGTTTCTGACTCGGAGGCATAAACAGATGGCATTGAGGTTTAAATGGCTTCTAGGTGAGTGGCATTTCCTTAGCTTTGGAAAAGGAACACCAGAGAAGCAAATCCTGCGTCTAGCCTGTCTGTCCACTAGATGGCGCTAAAAGGATTGGGAATTAAAAAAAAAAAAAAAAAAGGACCCCTGCTCTTGTGCTTGCACAAAATAAATTGCATTGGTCAGGATTTACATGATATATTTACCATAATCACCTAAATGTTTCTAAACTTTCAATAATCCAAAGTGTATCGTGCCTCTGAGTTGTGGCTCCTTGAAGAAATTCTTTTCAATGAAACTGAGGGAAACAGCCAACCAGCTGCCTGAGATTCCCATCATCTCCAAACCACCCAGTTAGTTTTCAAACTGGGGTCAAAAAGTGTCCTCTGATGTCAGCCTCATGTTTACAGGATAAAAGAAAACAACTCATTACTTTAAAAACTGGTGTAGCTGCAAAAAACCGCTTGAAATGTACACATGCCTCGCTCTATTCAAAAGACAAGTTTGCAGTTAGTAGAATTTATCATAAATGAAATTATTCTTTGGGGGCTAGTGTGCAGGTTGTTGCTATGCTACTGTCTGCTGTGAGCTGTGTCAGGAGACTTGCAGTAAGTGCTATGCAGCAGGGGCACTCATCCCCCCCCCCCCGTCCCAATTCCAGCGCCCCCCAGCCCCAACCTTGGGTCACACAACCCCCATGTGGTCTGACGGTAGCACAAGGCAGACAACATCCCCCTACTCTCACCCTGAACTTGTTTCTAAAAAGCAGTCCTTGCCCTTGGCAGCTGGGCTCTGCCCTGAGTAATCCAGACGATCTCTGCACTGTTCTTCGTGAGCCCCTGTAAATGACATCTGAGATGTAACATGGTGCCATAGTGCTAACTAGGACTAAACTGACAGTAATAACTGCTGTGCGTGTGCATGCACACCCATCCTCAGCACCCACCATCTCATCTACTTCTCATGGCAGCCCTGTGAGGTCGGTCACATGATCCCGGTTTTATAGATAGAAAACAACACAGAGAGGTAAAGCGTATTCTTCAAGGTCACACAGCTATCGGGAGGGGAGCCCAGCTGTCTGACTACAAACAAAGCTCTCCCTTCTCCTTTGGTATGCACCCTAAACCTTGCCCACTTAGGCAGAACCTCTTGTCTATTCACTGATAGGTGTCCGGTGTGATCGGACCTGGCAGCATAAACGGAACTTGTTGGATAAGCGCCAAACAGAAAGTGTATTTAAAGCAATCCAGTGGCCAGGAAGCATTTATTTGGTCCTCCTTATGAATGCAGCCTCAGATCAGGGCTTCTTACAAAGGCAGGTGACATAGAGGTCCAGCAGAGGGGTGTCTGCCAACGGGCACTCAGAGGGTGGAGCGTGCTCTCTGGCTCAGAGGGCTAAGGAAGGGCTTCTTGAGCAGAAAGCCTAGAGCTGGACTTTGTGGGGAAGGCTGGAATGTTCTAGACTCAGAGAGCAAGGTGATAGGAGATCAGCAGCAAGATGGCACCCAGGCATCTCAGCCTCAGCTGGGGGAGCGTCCCCTGTCTGAGAGCCCAGACCTCAATCTGCTCCCCAGCCAGGCAGCCCCACTGCCCGGGCCTCTGCTCCCCAGCCCTGTCTCCCCCACTGCCCGGCCTCTGCTCCCCAGCCCTGTCTCCCCCACTGCCCCGGCCTCTGCTCCCCAGCCCTGTCTCCCCCACTGCCCCGGCCTCTGCTCCCCAGCCCTGTCTCCCCCACTGCCCGGGCCTCTGCTCCCCAGCCCTGTCTCCCCCACTGCCCGGGCCTCTGCTCCCCAGCCCTGTCTCCCCCACTGCCCGGGCCTCTGCTCCCCAGCCCTGTCTCCCCCACTGCCCGGGCCTCTGCTCCCCAGCCCTGTCTCCCCCACTGCCCCGGCCTCTGCTCCCCAGCCCTGTCTCCCCCACTGCCCGGGCCTCTGCTCCCCAGCCCTGTCTCCCCCACTGCCCCGGCCTCTGCTCCCCAGCCCTGTCTCCCCCACTGCCCCGGCCTCTGCTCCCCAGCCCTGTCTCCCCCACTGCCCGGGCCTCTGCTCCCCAGCCCAGTCTCCCCCACTGCCCGGGCCTCTGCTCCCCAGCCCTGTCTCCCCCACTGCCCGGGCCTCTGCTCCCCGGGCCTCTGCTCCCCAGCCCTGTCTCCCCCACTGCCCGGGCCTCTGCTCCCCGGGCCTCTGCTCCCCAGCCCTGTCTCCCCCACTGCCCCGGCCTCTGCTCCCCAGCCCTGTCTCCCCCACTGCCCGGGCCTCTGCTCCCTAGCCATGTCTTGGCATGTGCGTGCGTGGAGCTGTCCATTTGGGGCTTTCTTTATCTGGAAGAATCCCCTCCCCTCCTCCTGTTCAGGGTCAGGTGACTGGTCACAGCTACAGTTAGCCCCGACAGAGAAAGAAGGCCAAAAAAGAAAAGCAAAGAAACCAGAGATGGGCTGTAATTTCCTCGCATTCAGTCCTGCCCCTCCCCATGCCGGCCCGGACTGCTGCCCTCGCATAGGCCTTCCTGGGAGGATGGAGACGGGATCGGCCAGTCAGTGCCCAGGCAGGAACTCCTCTCGTTTCCTGATTTGTCACTCAGGCTGCATGTCAGTCACCCAAGTGGTCCGCTCTCCCCTCATCAGAGGCAGAGGTGGTGGCTGGGTGGTGTCCTGGCCGATTTATTCATTAGCAACTTCAGTGTTTAATTTTCACTGCCAGGCGCCAGAGGCCAACGTTATCTTGGGAGTCGCCTTGGAGCCACTGGCCTGCAGGCCCTGGCGGTGCGAGGAGGGTCCTGGGCCCACCACAGGCTGAGAAGAAAGGGAAACGCTCCATGGCCAGGGGTGAGGTCCCCTTTTGTTCTATTTATAAACTGCTGGTTGTGTTTGCTTTTGGGGGCCCCCATATCAAAATAATATCACATGACCCTCCTGACAGGCGAGGCAATAAAACTGCTCATTAATCCCAGCCCCCATCACTGCCCCTCCATGCACCTCAGCAAGGTGTGTGAATAGCCTGGCCTTTCCCTGACCCCGAAAAACCAGCTCAGCAGGGACTGCTTTGTCAACTCCGAGAAAGGGGGTCTCAGAGACCCTCTTCACAGAAGGTACTTTCGTCCTACTCCCCTTCCCCACCGGAGTGACTCCCTTAGCATGCACCCACCTGCGCACATACCCACACACCCATGCACATCACTGCTCCTGTGCACATACTCCTCCCACACCTGCGTGCATGCACACCCATGCAAACACATGCTATTGTACACACACACATCTATGCACATGCACCCATACTCACGTACACACATGCCCATGCCCACCCATGCACACATACCCCTCCCACACTCATGCATGTGCACACCCATGTTCTCACACACACACCCCTTTCACACTCACCCATACTCACGTACACACACATCCATCCACACACATCCCTCTCCTGCACTCATGCACACCATTGCTTATGCATGCACTTACATCCTTACTCACACACGCAGGCTCATGTACACACCTCCCATACCCACCCATGCTCATCCACACCCCTCCCACACCCATGCTCATGCACACCCACACTCATGCACACCCAGCTCACACATACACACATGCTCATGTACACACACCCATGCACATGCACACCCATATGCACACATACACACCTTCCCACACCAGTGTGCACATATACACTTGCTTACTCCTGCTGTGAGTCCATACAACACACACTCATATACACCTAAAGAGACTCTAGAGCCTTCCATATCTGCAGAGTGCCGAACTGAGGAACATGCAAAGAAACATCCTTCCAACTTGAGCAGAATCAGCCCGAATTCCATCCCCTACCAAATAGCTGACATTCCTCCGGGGAGATGCTCTCATTGGCCTGTTTCACCCATGAATGCGAATCTGCTAACAGCCCCCTTGAGAATACTTAGAGGGGGCACCCATGAGTCTGTAGGAGCCCCACACCCATGGCAGGGGACGGGAACACTGCTGATGTGTCCTACAGCACATGCCACAGGTAATGTGCTCACTTGGGAAGAGACCTCAGATTGCCCTGCAAACTGTCCCAATATCACAAGTTAAAGGTCACTGTCTTGGCTGCAAGTGATGACCACACTTTACAGAGGGCAGACACCTGAGTCCCAGACCAACCACAGGACAGAATAATGCGGCCCTAGATGCATGTAAGCAGGTCAGATGTGCCTTGCTGGCAGAAATTCCTGTCAGCTGAGCCTTTGGGCAGGTGCCTTTGATTCCAACAACATGGGATGTCATGCGCCACCCCCCAGTTCTCACATACAATCTTCCCATCAACGAGCCCCACCTCCTGGGTGAGAACCCCAGCTTTCTCTGAGCCGGGCCAATGGCACCTCCCTGCTCAGCATCTCAGCTCGACCTTCTCCAGGCATCTTCCTCAGCATACCCTGGCCAGGCTGGCTGGGAAACCTGATAGTTCTGTACCCCAAAACGACGAGGCTTCCTAAGCTTAAGAGAATAAATTAGCACAGAGTTCACGTAGGCACAGCTGCGGCACGTGGGCAAATTGATTTGTTTGCCATCTGGGAGATTAAATCCCACTGCCCCAAAATGGCAGCAGGTAATGAGCTGTCAGTCAAACGGCACAGAGCCTGGGCCGGGTGCATAATTGAACCCCGGCAGCTTCTCATTAGGTCCCCCGTAGGTACTGGCTACAGATTCCCATCTTGAGGTGGCTTCTGAGCCCCAGCGGAGAATGCACTTGTCCTGCAGCACATGCTCTGAAGGGAAATGCCACCTTGGGCCAGGGCAGGGCCAGCTTCGAGGAACTTCCACTTAACCAAGCCCTTATGATTTGTCAAGAGCCACAAATAGCCCCTCAGGGTTTAATTATGGGCAAATCCAAACAATTGAAGGGTATCAATGACTTTCTTTAAGATGATACCCAAGGGACCCACTGCCCATGGGGTCCTTGCCTGACCCTCCTGTGCCTCCTCATGGGTCCCCGGTCACCCCAGGGCTTCTCAGGGGCAGCAACCCAAAACCATCTCCACGCTGCACTCAGCCCTTTAAAGTATATAAGACACACACATGCACACTGCCGGCTCAATTCCCACAGCGCCCTGGGTGACAGTGTTGTATCTCCACTTGTAAAACAGGTAAGAAAATAAGGGCCCATGGAAGGTCAGAAGCTGCTTCTGAGGTCTTCATAGGCCTGGGACTCGGGGAAGGCTGGTCATCTGCTCTGGCCTCACCGCACCCCTCTGTGAGGCAGAGGCGTCTCTCCACCTCTCCTAACTGTTTGGGGCCACTCCACTCTTGCTTTCAGGCCTGTGCAAACGCCAGTTCCTTAGCTAGAACACGACACTGCCACCACTTATTTGCAATGCTGCCCAGCCCCTCAGGTTTCCCCTTTTAGATCTCCCTTCCACCTCTTCCAGGAAGCCTTCCCTGGTGAAGCTTCTGTCCAGGCTACATGTCCTCTCTTTAGTACACTCTGTACATCCACTAGTCACAGTACTGTGCCTCCTAGACAGCTGTCATGTGCTGACATGGCTGTCTCCCCATCAGACAGAGGGTGTCATTCATTCACACATATTCCCCGAGCCCTCTTGGCCAGGCCCTGTCCTAGGCTCTGGGAAGACTGCAGTGAGCAAGCAAAGGAAGCCCTGCCATCCCCCAGGCCAGGGACAGCGGCTCCTGCACCCTGTGGCACCCTTGACCCCTCACCCAGAGGGCGCAGGGCAGGAGAGGAGCTCTCAGTGGCTGTGTGAATCACGAGTCAAGTGGAGCCCGCCCGGACCTCACAGACCAGTCAGCAGGCAGACTGCCTGACTCAGAGAAGGCAGCAGGAAGGTTAGGGAGAACGTGGTCTTCTTGGACCTTCAGCCCTGTGGAATAGCCAGGGGTACCATCCCGCTGGCTCACTCGCTTCATGTGGCACATGGTGGCCTCAGAGTGAGGTCTGATGTTGGCACGAGGTCCCCGCTCACACCCTCTTGCTATACTGCTAACCACAGCCTGGTGCTCAGGGCATCTCTTGATTTGAAAAGGCCCTGGACCTGGGACCTTCCTGGCTCAAGGCTAAATCCATAGTGCCAATAAACAAGGAAAACATTTGCAAGAGAGACTTGCGGGTTAGGGCCACCGATGAGCTCTTGCCTCTGTGCCAGTGAGCTTGGTGCACAGATAGTACAGGCAAGAGCATTGGCCACAGGGCAGGTGTCCTTGGGGGGGACTAACAGCATGTCCTGAGGATGCAACATACAAGCCTGAGTCAGACAACTTCTCACAGCCTCAGCCTGGGCCAGGAGGACCAGATTCTGCTTTCAGCACAGTCCAAGGCCTGGGTCCTGGTCCCAACAGGCTCCTGTGCCAGCAGAAAGAGGCTTATGGTCACAGGGACAGACAGGTGGGCCTTGTGCATCTCCAACATGGCCCTGATGGGATGCATGCCCAGCCCTCTGCTGCCTGGACCACCACAGCATAGGGGCAGAGTCACATGGTCCAGGGCCCTGGAGAGGCCTAAGACATCTCCAATGACAGTAACCACACAGCCAGAGAGGTGACCGAGCACTGGCAGTGGCAGAGGGGCAAGCTCTCAGTGGACTGAGAAGTCTGCACGCATTCTCTTACTACATCCTAATGAACATTTAGTGTCCCTGTTCTCTTTGTGAGGGAGCCTGGATCAGAGAGGTAAAGTGACTTGCCCATGCCACACAGCAGGAACCTGGCAGGACCAAGATTCAAAGCCAGGAATGGTTAACAAGTCAACTCACGCATTCTGGTATGCTGCCTCACCAAGGCCTCCAAAGGCACATTATCCCATTTAACAGATGAGGAAAAGTGAGGAGAGGATCAGCACCTTACTCAATGCCATAGAGCTAGGAAGGCATGCCTGGGGCTTCCCCCGGACTTCCCAGTGAGACCAAGGAACCCAGCGGAGCCTAAACAGACATGGGAAGCAGCCTTGCTCTGCTCCTCCACAGGCTGGGGACCTGGTCGGGGCCTTCCAGTAATTAGTGGGCTCTTGTTAAGACCCAGCCGCGCTGTTCTTGGGCCAGGACTTGTTTGTATTCCCATGTGGAGGCCCTTGCAGGAAGGCCAGGCCCACGTGCACAGCCCCATAAATCCAGCCGGCGTCGCTCATTACAACGTTCCGCTTCACGACTCCACCAGGCCCCACCAGGCCCCGCTGCTGGGCCGAGCCGGCTGGCCGCCTCCCTGCAGCCAGGCCCGGCTGACCCACGCCGCAGACATGAGCTCATCCAGCACGGCATGTGAGGAAGTGGCCAGGCGGCACTCAGCAGTGAGGGGACAATGTGCCTATTAATGCTGTCAGCTGTCACCCCCCGCCCCCGTCATACACCCGCCTACTGAGGCAGGGCCACCCCTCTCGGCCCTGCCCAGCCTCCAGTCCATGTGAGTGTGCCCCACAGCGGTGGCCTGTCCTCTCTGAGAGTGGCCACAAGAAGTCCAAGTGAGGCAGGGAGGACGTGAGTAGCGGGAGAGGTGGGCTTAGAGCCAGCCGGCCCCCGAGTGCCGTTCTGGCTCCTGGAGGACTGACCAGTGCCCTGTGGGAACTGGGCAGGTGCCTTGACCCCTCAGAGCCTCCATCTCCGCAGCTGTAAAATGGGCAGCTACCATCCGCCCTGGCCACCCATTGTTAGGAACAAATAATGAGACAGAAGTCTCGTAATCAGGGAAGCACCATGGTAATGGCTGGACAGAGAGAGTGGCCCCAGGCCGAAAAGCCCTGCTCTGCAGCCTGTGACCTCGAACCTCTGTACGTTGTCATTCCAGCAGTACAAAACTTGGCTGGTCCTTTATGTGGGGGAGCTGATGGGTCAGCAGGAAATGAAGAGCTGGGCAAGTCACCCACCTCTTGAGGGCATTTCCTCATCTGTAATAGAGTTGGCAGCACAGTGCTGGGGACAGATGCTTAATAAACAGGAGCCACTCCTTCCTATTGCTCTGATTCCCATCCAGGTTAGAAGCTATGGACCTGCTGTAATTAAAATCCGGCTATGGTCAGCATTTGAGAGTATCCAGCTTCTCTGCATGCAGGCCAAGTTCCAGGAAAACCAGCTGGGCAGTTATCAGTACCAAGTATTCCAACACACCTCTGTTGTCTGTGGCTGAGGGTGCTGGGGTCCTCAGCAGCCCCTCCCCCAAACTGGGGCTCTCACGGCTCAGAGAGGAGCTAGGCAATATCCAGTCTACAGGGAAACTTCTAGAACTCTGCAGTTCAACATGATAGCCATTAGCCACATGTAGCTATTTAAATTTAAGAGTTCAGGCATGTGGATATCCTGGGTTCAATTCCTGGTCAGGGCACACAGGGGAAGCACCCATCTGCTTTTCCATCCCTCCCCCTCTCCCTTCTCTCTCTCTCTCTCTTTTCCTCTCCTGCAGCCGTGGCCGAATTGGAGCAAGTTGGCCCTGGGCGCTGAGGATGGCTCCATGGCCTCTGCCTCAGGCGCTAAGGAGAGCTTGGTTACTGAGCAACAGAGCAACACTTCAGATGGGCAGGGCATCACCCCTTAATGGGCTTGCCAGGTGGATTCTGGCTGGGGTGCATGTGGGAGTCTGTCTCTCTGCTTTCCCTCCTCTCATTGAATTAAAAAAAAAGAGAGAGAGAGAGAGAGAATTCAGTTTCTCATTTTCATTAGTTGCACTAAGTGCCACTGTGTTGGGTGGCTTTGTTCTAGAACAGTCCAGGGAGGCCTTCAGAGACACCTCAAGCTTCACACACTATTTAATTTAGTGTGTGGAGTAGAAGCCATGGCCAGGGCATTTCCACCAGCAAAGGGTTCCGTGCCACAAATGGTGACAATGATGGAGGTTGATAATCATGATGGTGGAAACAATAATCCATGTATGGAACATTTCTATGTTCCTGGCACTGGGCTAGGTGCTCTGCAGTCATTATATTTAATTCCTCCTCTCCAATACTCTACCAGGTCTACCATCAGTGACCTGTTACTGATGACAAAGTGGACTCGGGGAGACTAAGGGACTCCATCCAGCAAGGTGATGGGCAAATCCAGCGCTGACAGCAAAGCCTGCCTGCCTCTCAGGTGCAGAGCACGGCCTGACCTTGTCCTATTCTCTGGCTGATGTGTACCAAAGAGGTGACTGTGTTTTCCCAAAGGTGTCTGTCTGCCTTCCTGTCTTTCACTCAGCGTTAAACACTTGCTCCTCTCGGGAAAGCTCAGACTTGTTTGAGCTTGGGCTGGGGGTCCCTCAAATCCTTGGCTGCTATATGGGATCCCATGCCCTAGACAGGCCTGTGAGGGCTACTGCTGGCCACGGGGGCTTCCCAAAGGGCCCAGCCAGGGCCAGGCACCACAGGGAAGACAATGGATGGAGGTCACAGCTGTGCTGCCAAACCTTCAGAAGGAGCATGGCCTTCTGCAAGGGTCAGTCAGGTCAGGGCTAAAAGGGACACCAGGTGTCAGGTGGGTGCCCCAGAGTGTGCCTACGAGCAGGAGCCGCCCTGGTATCCCGGCCCAAAGCCACACCCATGGCACACACAGGACAGAGAGCAGGACAGCGTGAAGGGGCCAGGCCCCTGGAGAGAACCCCTGGCCCCTTCATTTGGTCATCCATCTATCGGCCATTCACTGAAGCGAGAAGCGCCAGGTCCTGGACTCAGTGCCAGGTCACCTCCTACTGATTCCTCTGGGCCACAGAATACCTTTCACCATCCCCCAAACACGCTCTCACTCAACCCCCCAAGAGACTGGCAGGCAGGACAGGGACAACCCTCCAACTTAACAGATGGAGAAACCAAAGCTTATAAAGCAAACGCAGTCTCCAACGGCAGCACTCCGCCTCCTGGGCTCCCCACAGGGCTCAGCACCTGCTAGCCAAGTCTCTATAAAGGAGCATTTGACTGCAACAAGGCACACAGGGGCTCTGCAGCTCTACAGGCCAAACAAGGACAGCAGAGGTACAACGTCCGGTGTCCTTCTCTCCATCAAGGGCCTCATATCCTCTCCCTCTCCCCCACTAGCCACCCCAGGACCCAAGCCACTGAAGAGGATGGTTGAGCTCAGTTGGCCACTTACTGGGGACCTGGGACATTTTCTCTCACCCTCTGCTCGTTTAGAGACCCTGGGATCTCACACACCTCCGCAGGCCCAGGGAAATATTTCTTGGCAAGGGGAACTCTCTCGATCTCACAGCCCCAAGGGCCACACAGGCCAGCCAGCCTTCTCCAGGGACTCACTGCAGCAGCCTGCAGGCCTTGGGCAGAGCTATATCCAGAACCCTCTGCCTGCTGGCGTGAGTCCACTGTGGTCATGCTGGCCAAGCCAGAGTGCCAGGCTGCAAGCTGAAGCCACATCCTAAATGGACTCACACCTCCGTGCTGAAGGTAGAGAGACAGACTGTGCCCGCCCCCAGGCTCTGTTCTACATTTTTCTTGCTGAAGCCCTAGGACTCCAGTTTAAGAGCCTTTTTATAGACTCCTATAAAGGAGAAAGTGAACTTTTAACATGTTTACACTCCACTAAGTCAATACACATAAAAGGGACAACAGTTGAGCTTCCTCTGCCCAGATGGGGTCCAGCAGGCCTGGAGGGCAGCGTCGGTGCCATTCCAGCTCCTGCGGGCACCTGTGGCCATTTCTCATCACCTATGGGCCTGGATCAGGGTCCCCAATTAGCAGGTCACTGTCCACCAGGGCCATGACAAGCACCAATGAAGCCAGAAACTCCTCCCCTGGCTGAACTAATGGGTGGCTCCTGGCCTCACTCAGCCAAGACGGCCGCCAGCTGCACGGTTTCATGGGAAGATTTAGAAGAGGGGAAAGGCGGAAGTTGTAAAGTTTTACTAGGAATTCCCAACCATCCTCCTTTGGCTCAACACTCATGCTGCCCTTCATTTTTAAGAGAGCTTCCTTTCTGCTCTGAACTTACCCCTTAAATCTAAGCAACCCTGTGTCCGCCTCCAGGATCTAGATCTGGGCTCAAACCGTGAAGATGCCCGCCCACCCAGGAGGAAGAGGAAGAAACTGCTCGGGCACCCCAGCGGGCATTCTCCTGCCCAGCCGCACCCTGAAACAATCCCCAAGGATGCCATCTGCCTCGCTGCCTTCAAGCCAACACTGCGGGAGTCACGCTTTCCTGCCTGAGACCTGAGGCACACCTGGAAGTCAGGTTTTCAGATATCACACACAGCTCTCTCTTCATTCTCTCATTTGTCCCGAGCACCTACTGTGTGCAAAGCACAGACTAGTGATGCCCATATCAGTCACTGCTGATTGGACATTTGGTGGGCATTATTTTAGTACTTAAGAAAGCAGACAAATGAGGCCCTGGCCGGTTGGCTCAGCGGTAGAGCGTTGGCCTAGTGTGCGGAGGACCCGGGTTCGATTCCCGGCCAGGGCACATAGGAGAAGCGCCCATTTGCTTCTCCACCCCTCCGCCACGCCTTCCTCTCTGTCTCTCTCTTCCCCTCCTGCAGCCAAGGCTCCATTGGAGCAAAGATGGCCCGGGCGCTGGAGATGGCTCTGTGGCCTCTGCCTCAGGCGCTAGAGTGGCTCTGGTCGCAACATGGCTACACCCAGGATGGGCAGAGCATCGCCCCCTGGTGGGCAGAGCATCGCCCCATGGTGGGCGTGCCGGGTGGATCCCGGTCGGGCGCATGCAGGAGTCTGTCTGACTGTCTCTCCCTGTTTCCAGCTTCAGAAAAATGCAAAAAAAAAAAAAAAGAAAGACAAATGAATGAGTACCTGGGTTCGAGTCCCAGCTGTGCCATTTACTGGCTGTGATATTGAGTGGGTCACTTAGTTTATCTGGGTCTGTAACTTATCTATAAAATAGGAACAATAATACTTCCCTACCTCTGCACATACACACACCATGAGGTTGCTGTGAAGATTAGATCTCTGGTGCCCTGCATATAGCAAGTACTCAGGAAATGGTAGCCGATAGCCCCAGCAACTCTGAAAAGGATATCATTCTCCCCTTTTTGAAAACAAAGGAACTGAGAAAGTTAAATGACTTGCCCAAAGTCATGGAAAAGAGAGACAGAACTGGGCTTAAATCTCAGTTCTTTCAGACTCCAAAGCCCACAGCCATAAACACTAATACAAAACACCCCATGCTTGGGGGGAGCAAAGCAGGCCCCTAAATCAGTAAGAAAGCTCAGTGTCAAGAAACTTAACTAATGTTTTGCAATCAGCAAATCTCCAAATGAATTAGTTTAATTTCAGCATCATGGTTTTGTGTTGTTTCTTCGTTTGCATTGATGATGGCAGAGAGGGAGTGGCATCACAATGTTTTCAGTGGTCTGGGGAGTCAGTCTAGTGCATGTGGCCAGATTCTTACCTGCAGGCTCCTGAGTGCCAGGCCCTGTGGCATCCTAGCCCACAGAGGGCCAGGCCAATGGAAGTCCTTTGTGTACTCAGGGAGGGCTGGAGAAGGGAGGGATTGCAGACAGGAGTAAGGGCCACCTGGCATCCCCCTCAAAGAGCTAGCATCTCTCAGCCACGTTCTGGTCTGGATTATCTGGGAAATGGACATCTCTTTGCAAATTCAGAAGGCCTGTCTGCTAACCACCTTTGCAGAGTTCTTACTTTCTAGAAGAATTTTTTAGAATCATTCCTATAGTTTCTCCTTGTTTCTGAATGGATCAAAAGCTCCACAATGAGACGTCATATGCACTGGCCTGAAGTGATGCCCAAGCCTGGAATCAACAGTGGTACCGGGCAGGAGTGAGTGGACCAGGGGGAATACCTGGGTAGCAGCTGGGGAAACCAAGGCCTGGGAGCCGAAGGGCTGCTCGGGATCCTGGCAGTGGTCTCGTGTCACTGCTGGGCAGGTGAGCATCATTGTCTCGGTCTGTCTGCCTTTCTGCCCCCCCCCTTTATAACAGCCTTGAAATGCCCAAATCCCATGGTAAGTGTGCTGAATTCCTCTTTGGATACAGCGCTGGTTTGTTTCTCTAAGTTGTTAAAAGGTTGGGGATGTGTGGATCAATCAGACTATAGGAGGAGGCCCCCCATGAGCAAGGCTGGCCTGCTACGGAAGATTCCTGAGGCCTGAAAACAAGCAAACACTGAGCTGACCGCCCCAGCATCCCACCCTCATCCATCAGCACAACCCGACAGCTCTCTCCACAAAGCCCGTTGTCAATTAATTGCATGCTCTCTTTTCGCAGATGCGGTGAAGATGTCACTTTAGCACTCGCTCTGACCACACTGAAGCCAGAGGCATTTCTGAAGAAAGAGTGCCCGGGTCCAGCCCCGGGGGGGTTCCAGGGGTCCCACAGGAGGAGACGGCGTTGGCGAAAAATTCTCCACCTATCCTCACCCTGTCTTTAGTGGAGTCCTAGCCATCCCGAGACAACGAGGGGAGGATTACCTGTGAGTCCCTGTTCGGGCACCAAATGCCGGGGTCCAGCCCCAGGGGGGATCCAGGGGTCCCACAGGAGGAGACGGCATCGGCGAAAATCGAGTGAGAGAGCCGAATTCTTTTCTTTCTCTTTATTCTCTGGTTAGCATTTACTGCCAGGCATCTCTACCAAATGCTAGTATAGCTCCCTTTTTATACACGCACACCGAGTTACAATCACATGGTGTTAATTATTATTTTTGTTTTCACTATGTTTGCATGTTTCCGGATAACAGTTAATTTACATCTATGAGTCACAAATCAGGTAGCAAATCATTCAAAATACAAAATAACTTGAATAGCAATAACAACATCAGTAAAAGCTTTTAGAGTATTAGTTCTAAAAGTTAACTAACTTTACTACTGTTGTGAGTTAAGGGGCAGAGAGAGATTTAGCAGACGACTAACAATGGACCACCGCTTGCTCAGGTAAATGGCCTTGAGTTTATGCAGTGTCCTACTTTTTCTCACAAGATTCTAAAAGGCTTGCCTCTAAAGAAATTAACATAACATCAAGAATAGCTTTCATCCAAAGATATGCAGAGTGTACTTGCAAGATAGCCCAACAGCAACACAAGACATTCCATGGATTTCCCTACATTTTTAAATCTCATGAGAACATCTCATTGAGAAAGCCTAGCAATTGCCTTTAGTCAAAAGACAATTCTCTTAGTAAAACATTCTTTTCTTGCTGACTACGCTCTCATCCTAGGCCACACAATGGGCCATCCTACTATACCTTACCTAAGATACTATTGTCTAATCAAATATTACTTATTTATTATATTTAAACACTAGTTAAGTTCTGACTCCATTCTTCTCAGAATATACCACTATTTGCAGATCAAAGAAGAAAGGAATGTTTCTCTACTTATCACATGAAAAGGCTAGGGAGAAAAAATGTTAAGTGAAGGCCAAGGGTGCTCTGTGCACAGCCACTGCCTCCTAACCATTCACAAGTCACAATCTATTCTTTTTAACATGATTAAGAAGGAATTCTCCTACAAACTTAACCCTTTACGAGGGATATCATAGCCAGCCTCTTATGTCTATGAGCCCAGTTCAAGGGGCTTGCAGGCTTTTCTGTGGAACTCACACCCTCTGTCTCATTTCCAAAGAAATCACTACGAATCTACAGGGAAAGCACGGTACTATTATCCCTGTGCCACAAATAATAGCACATACCCAGAAAAGGGGGGATATAAGGCCAGATTAATTCAAAAAGTCAAAGGGGGGAGTATCGTTGTGCCTTTCCTTTGCGGTGACTTTGTCACCTCACAGCCATTGGTCTTCACTGCAGTGACTTTGTCACCCCGCAGCCATTGGTCTTCACTGCAGTGACTTTGTCACCCCGCAGCCATTGGTCTTCTCTGCTGTGACTTTGTCAATCAGCAGTTTTTGATCTTCTTCTGCTGTGACCTTGTCAGCCAGCAGTTGTGGGTCTTCTTCTGCTGTGACTTTGTCAGCCAGCAGTTGTGGGTCGGCTCCTGACAAAGGAGCACAGATCCCACCATAGTTCGGCTTTCTGTGCTGGCCAGGCCCCTTGAGGAAGTTGTGGAGGCACCCCCCAACCACCTGCTTACCCCCCTCTGCCTCCCAGATGTCCTCCTCCAGTCACCTCGCCCATCCCGGCATCTCGGTTTCTACACTGAGCCCCTGGGTTAGAGCGCTTTCCTCTGGGCATTCCTCCCACCACTCAGAGCAGCCCAGCGCCACTGAGCACCATGGGATCCGGGCTCTCTTCAGCATCGACAACCACAACAAGAACCAGGCGCAAAGACCGAAATCCAGGCCTGTGTGATAACACTGCTGTGACCCTTGGGAATAAGTGCTGATTTTAAAAAGCACATCTGAAGACCCTGAGCCTTTGGGAACCACTCAACCACACAGCTGCTGGTGGTCCCTCTGCTGAGGCCCAGAGTGCAGCCTCATGGCCAAGCCCTCATCCACGTACACACCTGTTTCTCAACCCAAATGCCCACATTTGAGCCTCCAGGGGCTCTGGGTGCCAACTTTAAAGAGGGCAGGCACCTGGCAGCCCCTCCAGCCCAACCACACCACAGCTCTGTGCATTGCACCCCACTGAAGAGCTTGACTTGTCTGCTCCAATTTGAAGTCCTACAACCATCACGGACAGGAAGGGGGAGCCCAGGAAGCCCTCGCCCACTGATGCCCAGAGTCAGCTTGCACACGCATGCTCAGATACAGCTGTGCGAAGGGGACACGCAGCCTGGCCACCAGTCAGCTCACCTGACTTCTGAAGAAGCAACAAAGACAGAGAGAAAGAATGCAGATCCAGAAGAACAGATGCCAAGGAGCTTTAAGAAAAGCAGGCTGAGACCATTCCGGGCAGGGACAAATAGCACCGTGTGTCTGAGGCACAGGACAAGGTCTAGTGCATCATCCATGCAAATACATTTTTTAAACTTAATTTTTAAAAAATTTTTCAATTACAGGTTTATTTTACTTTTTAATTTGAAACATTTTAATTGGTTACCTTGGCCTGAATTATTATAATGAATGCTAAATGGAGATTTTTCTTACCCTATCACTTCTGATCAGTTGACATTCTACTCTAATGAGGGTTTTTTTCCTCTTCCACATTTATTTAAACCAGTGTGACCTCACAGGTGTCTGTTTAGCGAGTTCTAACCCCTTACTATCAATATTTATTATGATGCCGAATTGTCCCAGACTGCGCCAGTGGGAGCCCCTTCAAGTTGATGTTCATGTTTCTTTTTTGATCCCTTTAGAGCAGGGGTCCCCAAACTTTTTACACAGGGGGCCAGTTCACTGTCCCTCAGACCATTGGAGGGCCACCACATACAGTGCTCCTCTCACTGACCACCAATGAAAGAGGGGCCCCTTCTGAAAGTGCGGTGGGGGGCCGGATAAATGGCCTCAGGGGGCTGTAGTTTGGGGACACCTGCTTTAGAGGAAAATGGAACTAAAAACCATTTCCTGAGCAAGTAGGTGTGCTATTTGCTACACAGGTGTCATTGTTTCTTGGCCGTCTTAGTGGAAAGAGCTCAGCAGTATTTGTGTGTCACATTTACCAATATGCTCATTTCTGTATTTATCTATCTGGAAGATCATGCATTTACACCAATGTCTCCAATTCCAGTCCAATGATATTCGTTCTAGCTTTTCCCTTGCCTTACCTGGGACGCCCTCTTCTAACAGTGAGAAAACTGGCCCCCATTGTCCTTACCACATGTGCGTGTCTGCTCAGTGCCCGTGTATACCCAAAGTCTCAACCCCATGTGGCTGCCACCGCACTCGACCACCTTTCTCAGGTGGCTTTCAACCTCTTCTGGGCAACATTTATGTTGGAGCTGTGCAAACGCTTTCTTTCCTTCAAATATATAGCTTTAGTGAATTATAAATTACGGACATAAAATTAACACAACTTAAAGGTACAATTCAATAATTTTTTTTGTTTAAATTTCTAGAATTTTGTAACCATCACCACAGTTCAGCTTTAAAATACTTCCATCGAGCCCACAGACTTCCCAGTGTCCATTTGTCGCCAGTCCCCCTTCTCCTGTCTCTGTAGATATGCCTCTTTTGGAAATTTTATATAAAGATAGAATTATATAATCTATCTTCTGTATCTGACTGATATCACTGAACATTATGTTTTAGAAGTTCATTCATGTTGTAACATGTATCAGTAGTTCCTTTTTATCGCTGTATAGTATTCCGTTTAAAGATATAGCATACTTTTTCATCCATTAACCAGTTGACGTACATTTGGATCACTGCAAGTTTGGGGCTATTATATATAAATATAATGCTGGTACGGACATTCACATACAAGTCTTTGTGTGGGCACATATTTTAACTTATTCTGGGTAGTGTGGTAGGCAGAATAATGGCTTCCAAACATGTCCAATTTGCTAGTCATCTGACTTTAAGAAAGCAAGATTATCCTGAATTATTTTACATTATGCCCATATCCTAATCCCCAGAACCTATGACTACGTTATGCTACATGGCAAAGAGGAATTACAGTTGCAGAGGGAATGAAGGTTGCTAACCAGCTGATATTAAGAACACAAGATTATCCTGGATTATCTGAGTAGGCCTGTATTCACAAGGGTCCTTAAAAGTGGAAGAGGCAGAAGAAGAGGTCAAAGTGACGCAATGTGAGGACTCAGCCTTCCCTCTGTTGCTGGTGCTGGTGATGGAGGGAAATTCATAGGAACCAAGGCGCGGTGGGTGGTCTCTGGAAGTTTCTCCATTAAAGCCTCCGGGAAGTAGTGCACCTACTGACACTGTGGTTTTAGTCCAGTGAGACCCTGTTGGAACTCTAACCTCCTGGACTGTAAGGTAATACTCTTGTGTTTTCAGACATGAAGTCTGTGGTGATTCGTTGCAGCAATGACAGAAAACCAATAGAGCAGGCACCTAACAGGGGCTGTTGAGTTGGAGAGTAAGATTCTATTTAACTTTTTAAAAAACTGCTAAACTTTCCCAAAGTGGCTGTACCATTTTACATTCTTTATTAAGTGAGAAGTGGGGAGGCAGAGAAAGAGACTCCTGCATTTGTCCCAACTGGGATCCACCTTGCAAGCTCCCTATCGGACAATACTTTGCCTATCTGGGGCCGTTGCTTCATTGCTCTGCAACCAAGCTATTGTAGCACCTGAGGGCAGGCCATGGAGCCATCCTCAGTGCCTGGGGCCAACTTGCTTAAATCAATCAAGCCATGGCTGTGGGAGAGGAAGAGAGAGAGAGAGAGAAGGGAAAAGGGGAGGGGTGGAGAGCAGATAGTTGCTTCTCCCATGTGCCTTGACCAAGATCTCAAATGCAGGACTTCCCCTTGCTGGGCTGACGCTCTATCCACTGAGCAAACCAGCCAGGGCCCATTTTACATTCTTACCATAAATGTATGGTTTTGATCAGTTCCTAGCACCCTGAAATGGTTGTTTCTGACAAGTTTGTCCAGTTTTATTTGGGGAGATGATTTGCCAGGCATCTCACTGCACTGCACTAACACCTTGTGGCTTTTGGACTGATTTACTGAAGAAGGAAGGAAAGGAGAGAAAGAGGGGGAAAAGCCAAATAATTTTAATTGACTTACTGGCAATACGAGAGGACAATGGATTTTGAGGGCTCAGACCTCTCCCACACAGCTGTATAATTAGGACACACTGTCTCACTCATTTGAGCTTTAGTTTCCTTACGATAAAACAGAATAAATGCCTGTCTCCTGGGTTTGTGATGAGGGTTAAATAAGATAATACGGGCAGAGCACACATTCAACGTTTGGCCTCTAATAGCTATCCTTGCTGATAGTGTTTATAATGGCCCACTCAACAAGAAAAGGTTAAATGTTGCCTGCGATGCTCTATTTAAGAAGATAGAAGGGCATGTAATTAATTACAAAATACAGAGTATGGGCTCCTAGAAATGTAAACACTTGCCCTGGTTGACATAGTTTCCAAGTCAGGCACAGCCTCGGAAACCTAAAAGTTAGCTCCAAAAATTTGCAGTTCATCCGTGGCCAGTGGTTACCCTACACCACCATGTTCTCCCATCAATAACAACTCTATTTCTGTGCGAGACTCCATATATTTAAGTATCTGTTCAGTACGTATTTCCATGTGGTCTTCAAAACAGCCCAGTGAGTAGACAGAATAGGAATCATCACATCTGACAGATTAAGGAAACTGAGGCACAGAGCTGTCAAGGGATTCCCTCAGCACTCTACAGAGACGTGGACAGCTGCTGCCCCCTTCTTTTCTGCGATGCATGTCCCTGGTTTCTAGCTGTGGGTATGCTCCCACTGCCTTCACTGACATAGCTGACCCATAGGGAGTGGGGAGAGATTAGGGTTTATCACATCCAGAGATGCCAGCAGCACGGTCACCGTCCAGGAATACATGCTGACTTCATTACCACCCTGCTCATCTTGCTGGGAGCGGCCATGCATGGCTTGGTGGAGATTCAAAACTCCATTAGAGTTCAACTGGCATTGATTCTGAGCCCTGTGGCAGTTTTAATGCATTTGTGAAGATGGAAATGAGTTGAGGCACCCAAGGCCGATTACACAGGGCACGTCAGACAGCTCCAGAACCCAGTGAAGGCCCTGTCAACAACTCCTCACACCCCTCCACTCGAGGGCGAACCCTCCTGTAGACCTCTTCCCCTCACACAGCCCTCTCATACCCACCACAAGGCAAACCTTCACAAGGGCTTCATGATGTAAGTCCTGCCATTTCTCTGTGTCACAGATGAAAAAGCAAGAGGCTCAGAGAGGTTAACTGGCTTGCCTAGGTCACACAGCAGGCCAGTGGTGGAACCAGGCTCAAAGTCAGGACACTGATACTCAGAACCCCATGAGTTCCTCATGTCTCTCCCCAGGATCCCTTGCCATTGAGACCTCCTAGTCTCACCTCCCTATTGCTCCCTGGGTCGCTTATCACTCTGACTCGAGGAACACAGCCTACAGGATGGATAACTGCACAATGCCAAGGAAGGGGTGTGCATGCCAGCCCCCGAGGTCATTTCTGTGCAGCCTTTCCCTCCAAGGTTCACGGACAAGGTCAATTTCTGATTTGAGGCCCTCAAAGCAAAAAACACGTGGAGGTAGAAGCCATTGTGCAGAAGAGCAGTGCCTGAGGGCCTTTTATTACACTTGTAGGTTTTGATTTTATTTTTTTTATTCTGTTTTGGTTTTTGGTTTTGCTGTTCTGGGAAAAACTAATCCATCAAATGAACAGTGCTTTGTTCTCCTGAGCCAAGTCTAGTCTTCAACTTTGCTGCAGAGCATGGGGCAAGTATAGAAAGCCAAGAAGTAACACAGAGCCTGTTTCAAACCCAAGGTAGGAAATGCCCACTGCCTCACATCCCCTCTCCCTTCCATGCACACAAGTACAGGACCAAAGTTTACATTCTGGCCCCGAAGGACAGACATTTCCTCAAGGCTCTGCTCCAAAAGCCTGAGAAGGGCCGTCAGGCGATCTCTGAGTGGGAGGGGTCACACCGCAGGAACCAGGATGCCATTGGGGGCAGGCCATGTCTCCCACTTGTCTTCCAGAAAGAGTGGGGGGGGGCGTACCTGTAGCTCCCTGCTCCTCTGGTCCTGGGCTGCTCCCCACAGTTCCTAGGGGCAGGGCTGTTAGGGAGATGGAGAAGGTGAACAAGCGAGACTTCACAATTCTAAGAAGAGGCGTTATCCAGATTGATCCAGCCAGCCAGCCAGCCAAGTATTTTTGGCCAGCTGTGCAGCAGGCCACATGCTAGGAATCAGTGAGGAATATTATTAGCACAGCACTTCACAGTTTCCAAAACCATTTCATACATGCCTTCTCGGGTGACTCACATAGTACCCCTATTTGGCAGATTAGTTATCGTGCCCATTTTACAGATAAGAAAACTGATGTCCAAAAGTGATTTGCTCAGGTCTTAGAGCAAGAAGTAGCAAAACCAGGCTGGGAACTTGGAAGTGAGGCATGTAGGTCGACTTTCCTGCCTGTCCCCTCAGCCCTGGGGACAGCCCTTACCTCACCAACCAATCCCTCCCGGCATTCCCAGGGTGGCCCCAAAGACAGGCCTCGACTCCCGTTCCTGCTCCACAATTTTCTAGCTTTACCTTCCTATGCCTAACTGTCCTCGTCTCTAAAATGGGCACAAGAAAGGCTGCCTCACAAGATCTCTGCAGTGACTGAGTGTGGTGAAACATGGGCTGTGCTCTCAGGCACCTGTGAGTGCTCCATGGATGCCAATCGCTCCGTGCCCTGCCTGGGCTCACGCCAGGGTCTCGGGACTCCTGCTGGGACTGACCGGGGCTTCCCTGGTCAGTGATCTGATTTCTTCCCTGCCCTACCCCCCCCCCCAGGAAAAGAGCAGAGGCTGGAGGGGGGAAGGAGGGAGCTGGCGAGCAGGGTCCGGGGCCCACCTCATGGCCGGCCGGCTGGCCCTCCCGGTCTTCGCCTTTGTCTGCACCCCTGTAACTGAGAGGTCTGTCTAGACTGAGTGGCTACTGGAAGTAATCCCGGGAAAATCTCCCTGAAACCCGATCTCTGTCCTTATCAAGGGGCAGGCAGATTAGCCTGATTGATTGAACAATAGACGCCTGGCCTTAACACAATCTCCATGTGTCTGCCGTGCAGAGGGCCTCGTGGAGGAACCTGTCCTGCGGGGTCAGCAGGCCAGCGGCCTCCTCTTAGCCTGCTGGAACAGGGGGCTGGGAGGACCCACTTCTACCAGGGCCAGAATGTAACCTACGACTCCTCCCAGCACTGAGGAGCTGCTCACCATGACCCGGGGTCCCGCTGGGGTTCACATGCCCCACACTGAGTGTTGATCATATCTTTGCCTTCCCTGTTTCACAGGTGAAGGCACTGAGCCTAAGCACCTTCCACAGGAGCCAGGGCACAACCATCAGCTCCCGGCAGTTTGACGTTGAGGCCTGAGCTGTAACCCACACTCCAGTCCTGCTTCTTGGCACTGTCACAGCTGCGGTCAGCAAGCCACAGGCCATAGTCATTGAACAGGTCAGGCCGCTGGGCTCTTCCACGTATCCCTGGGTGTGAGTGGGCTCTGTAAGTGGCTACCTGCACCGCTGAGCCAGTGTCGGCACCAGAGGAGTCATTCTCTTCTGTTTTCTGGCCCATGGAGCTTGGGAACTAACTATAAACAAATCAGTGCTGCCCTGGGTCGTCTCCTGCAGGGCCTTCCAGAGTGAGTGTGAGGTGCAGAGGGCAGGGACACTGGTCACACATCAGGCCATCAGGTCAAGAATAGCAGATCCATCCGCACCACACAAAGCATCACCACGGGGTGGATGCAAGGAAACATGGTCGGGACATTCTGTGATCTTGTGCACAGGGAGGGGCAGGAAGAAGGCGGGTGGACGAGCCACAGCCCATCGTCCCATGATGCACACGTGTAAGACTTCCAACTCTGTCCACATGGTCAGAGCAAGGCCTGCTGGCTGAGCAGCCCCGGCAGGAATGCTCAAGTGAGCCAAGCCAGGTTTCCACCCTCCCTCTCCCATTCATCAATATGACCTCGGGACAGTCACCTGCCCTCTCTGAGCCACATCAACCCCATTTTACAAATGAGAATACCAACCTCCACCCCTACCCTGCTCTGAGGGTTGCTAAGATTGAAGCAGACCCACCTGTGCCCTGCGTGTAGATCAGGCATGGCAAGAGACGACCCCACCCAGAGACTCTCACTGACACGCAGAGTCGATGTAGCCTGTAATGAAATGTAACTAGCTGATAGCCGTGCTCAATCTGGCCCCGAGAGTGACTGCTGATGTCCAGGATCCACCAGTGATGCATACCCGAACAGCCCCTTCGCCCTCCGTCACTGCCCCCAGGGGAGAGTCTCTCTTCCCTGGACACCACCACCTGTGTGGTAGGAAAGCTGCTACACCAAGGCCTCACGCCACAGGCAAGGAAACTGAGGCCCAGAGCTTTCCCCTTAGGATTCAGTGCGAGGTTCCCAGGGACGCATTATCAGCTCATTAACTAGAGTGGGTAATGCTGATCCCCCAGTAATACCTCTGAGGTCTTTTGCAACCTGAATACCCAACTGAGTCCTAATTCATTTTAGCAAATGGTATCCAATGTACTCCTGTCTCTGTGATCTCAGAATGGATAGCCCCTCTCCTCCCATTTCCTGCTAGCCAGGTGACACCTGCACTCACAGAAGTCCCCCCACCTGCCCTCTCCCGTGCCCCTGTGGTTCTGATGTCCATTCTTGGCCATCCCCATACCTTATCCAGCATCTTCCATATCTGTCCAGAGTCAGCCAGACTCTTGGCCCAGGGCTGGGCCCCATTCCACCTTCTGGAAGGCGGGCCTTGGGGTCATCTTTCTTTTCCTGCCCCAGCCTGCTAGCCTGCCAGCCTGCCCACCCCAGAGCCAGTGTCTTCATCTCAAATCACCAGCCAACTCTTCCTGTGACTTCACTTCTATGTAGGGAAAGGCCACTCAGCCCGGCCCTCCCTGCGGGATGAGGCCCATTACGATCGGGGAAGGGTCTAGAAGAGTCCTGACACCATGACGCACTTTGGGTACTAAGAATAAAGGGGCAAAAGGGTAGGTTTTTCCATACCTGCCATTGTGACAAGCATTAGTAGAACACCTACTATGTGCCAGTTCCCAGGCAAGCAGCAGGATGGGAAGACAAACAAAATACACCCCCTGCCCATCTGACTGAGGCCAAGCATGCCAGGGGCCAGAGGGGCTGGCAGAGGAGCTGTGATTGGCAGGACGGGCCTCGGAGAGTGGCTCTGAGAGATGGGCAAGAGGCCTGGGCTCAGGTGTTCTGGGGGACGGCAAGTGTGAGGAAGGGGAGCCCAGGGTCAATGGGCCCAGTTCAGTGGGACTCTGGCAGGAAGGAATAGCGGAGCTCAGATTACAGCATGAACTTTGCAGACCAAGGCTGGGTTCTAGAAAGACTACTCTGGTGGCAGAGCAGCTGATGAATTAGAAAGGTGCAGGACCAAAAGAGTAAGGCACTACTGCAATGGTCCAGGCAAGACAGGGCTCCAGGACCCAAGTGCTTTACCCCTTATAAGCTCTGTGACCTTGGGAGGGTTTCTTAACCTTTCTGAGCCTTAGTCTCCTCCTCGGCCAAATGGCTGTCATGTGGATTCAACCTAATAATACATGAAAAGCATTTAGCATGATGCTTGGCACACAATAAATGCTCAACAAACGTTTGCTTAGAAAAACAATACGTCAAAGGCTGACTTCTAGAGCCTTCAACCTCCCCAGACTCCCCAATCAATAAAAGTAGTCCTTTTATCTAAATCCCTGGGACCAAAGGGAAACCAAACACAGCAGCTGCAGCTCTGCCTCCCAAGATCTGCCGCCTGGGCTTCTCCCATGGGACCCTGCTGCCTCTGCCCCTGCAGCCCAGAAAAGAATGCTGGAGCTGTGACCTGGCCATGAACCTTCCCCCAGCCTCAAACATGCACAAAAACATTTCTTCTGCTCAGCAACAAGCTCCACCCAGTCCAGCAGAGCCTGCCTACAGGGAGCCCATGGAACCAGGGTGATCCGTGCAGAATTACACACCTGCCTGGTTTTGCCACCTGTTACCATCACAGGGGCAGCAGGACAAAAAATGAAAGACATGTTTGCTCTTACTGTTCAGTGCTCTGGTGGTATTCTGGTGCACAGGGCTGAATTCCCGCATAAAGAGGAGGAATTCAATCTGGTGTAAAATGTGTTGATAGAGGAAGGGTAACACAAGCTCTCAAAACCCTGAGAACTTTCGGTTGGTCTTTTCACAAGAAACTTGTGGCATCTTCCCAGTTTCTGAAAGGTTGGGAGGCACACATTCTGCAAAATTAGGGGGGATCACATCAAGCCAGACTCTCAGGGGCTCCAGAGACAGGCCCTGTTGGTTGCTGCTGGGGGGGGGGGGGCAACATGGTAGTAGCACGTCCCAGCTGTGGTCTTTACACCTGCTACACAGTGGTGGGATCCAAATAATATAACAACTGGTTCTCCGCCCTAATGACCGTTTTCAGTATATATATATAAAAAATAATATACCAAAAGGCAGTTTATTTTTTATGCCTTTAATACTAAACACGAACAATAAAAGAGGTACACAAAACTAGATTATGTTATAAGAAAGAGTTTTAAAATGTTAATGAAAAAAATATTAAATAATACCTGACAAAAACAATGAAACTGTTATTTAAGACATTTCCATATTGCTTCTTGATTGGTGTCCTCACTTGCAATTTTTTTCACCTATGGACAAAATGAACATTACTGTGGGTGCTTAGAATACACTGTTGCACAGATGAACATTAAAAAAGAATAAGGAGCCTGAACTGTGGTGGCACAGAGGATAAAAGTGTCAACCTGGAACCTGAGATTGCTGGTTCAAAACCCTGGGCTTGCCTGTCAAGGCACATATGGGAGTTGATGCTTCTTGCTCCTCCCCCTTCTCTCTCTCTCTCTCTCTCTCTTTCTCACCCCTCTCTCTAAAACGAATAAATAAAATCTAAAAAAAAAACCAACTTAAAAAAAAAGTAAGGAATGTAAATTTGTGATTTCCACTTTGGGCAGCTGCTCAGGTGCCCGCCTTAGAGAGCACCTGATGACAAGTGCCATTTTAACAGGTTTGCCGAACTCAACACAAAATTAGGTATCAGTTCTGCCGAACCAGTGCGAACCAGCTGAATCCTTTCACTGCCCCCATGGAGATGCAGGTGACCCACTGCAGGCAATCCAGGCCGGTGGCATTTCAGCCCTGGTGAAAGTGGGATTGCTTCCTTAGCCGTCTCTGGGCCATCAATGTTTTTTGTAGTGAGATGTAGCACAAAGATCATGGGTTTGGGTGTCAGTGAGCCCCTAGGTTGGTTTGAATCCAATTTCACAATTTAAGAGCCACATTGCTTACCCAAGCTAACTCTCAGCTACAGGTGGAAGATAGAAATTAGGAGGTGCCTGACACGAACATTGAGAAAGTAAAATTAAATAATATGCCCATAAAGTGCTGAGCCCCATGCCTGGCACATTGCTGGCACGCCGTTAATACCTGTCCCAACCCTTAAAAGAAGCATCCACGTCAGAACATGGTACATCTCCACCACCACCCCCAAAGTGGGCCAGAGGATCAATTGTCTGAATAAAGCAAAACACTTAAAAAAAAATGACTGTCACTAGATCATTGAAATAACAAGGATTTTTCCCCATGGAAATTATCTAAATGGCCTCAAGTTTCCTGTGTGTGTGCCACAGACAGGGACTGATAAACAAGGGACCCAGTGGCCCTGGATGGAAAGCCAGCCCTTGTCATATTTCCAGGAGTCGGAGGAACAACCTTGCATTTGCAGAAAGCAAGATGAGTACTTAAAACTAAACATGCAATCCCTGTCCCAGAATCACCGCTCAGTGAAGAGAATCAATCCCATTAGAGAGAATCCCCAGAGAGGTACCGAATTCACATCAAACAGTGGTGACGAAAAGTCCCCATGAATGGGACCCATCACCCCCAAGAGTTCCCTCATACCGTTATACAATCAAGTCCCCTCATGGCCAGCTAATGATGAATGTGATTTCAATCATCATCACTAGAGTTTTGCTCCTCCTAAAAGATCATGTAAACAGGATCATATAAGATACACTCCTCTTGCAGTCAGCATAACGTTTTAAAGATTCATCTATGGAGTGGTATATGCCAGTAGCTAGTTGTTTTTTATTGCTGAATAGTATTTCATGTTATGAATGTGTCACAGTTTGTATATCCATTCACTTACTGATGAGCATTTGGGTTGTTTCTAGTTCTGGGCTCTTACTAGTGAAATTATTATTATTATTTATATAGAAGTCTTTTGGTGGACATATGTTTTCATTTCTCTTGAGTAAATACTTAGGAATGGAATACAGTTAAGTGTGTCTCTAACTTTAAAAGAAAACTGCCAACCTATTTCCCAGGGAGGCCATACAATTTTACACCTCAACTATATATGATAGTTATCATTACTCTGCGTCTTTGCTAGCACTCAGAAATGAAAGATAAGTACCATATGATTCCACTTATATGTGGAATCTAATGAACAAAATAAACTAACAAACGAAATAGAAACAGACCCATAGATACAGAGAAGAGACAGACAGTTGCCAGAGGGAGAGGGGTCTGGGTGAAAAAGGTGAAGGGAATAAGCAAAAAACAAAACAAAAAAACCACAAACAAACTCATAAACACAGACAATAGTATAGTGAATATTAGAGGAAAAGGGGGTGGGAGGTAGAAGAGGGTAAAGGGGAGAAATGGTGTTGGAAGGAGACTTGCGGGGGGGGGGAGTGAACACACAATATAATACACAGATGATATATTATAGAATTGTACACCTGAAACCTATATAATTTCATTAAACAATGTCACCTCAAAAAATTCAATTAAAAAATTTCAGCTTTTTCATATTTAAAATATTTTCTTATTCTGCAGATGTATTGAGGTATTAATTACAGTCAGTAGCACTCACCTATGTTAAGGATAGAGTTTGATTAACTTTGGTGGTTGTCTATGTTCATATAAGCACACCACAGAAATTATCTGGGACACTGCCATCACCGGAACACTCTCCTGCCCCTGGGCAGCTGGTCCTCTCCACCGAACCTTGGTCCTCAGCCAACACAGGAATGCTTTTTGCGACCCTAGTTTTGCCTGTCCCAGAACTGCATGCAAGTGGAACCACACATATAGTCTTTTCACTGAGCTCCATGTTTTTTTGAGATTCATGCATTTGATGTGTATATGAATGTTTTGTTTCTTTTTATTGCCAAATAATATTCCATAGTATGAATACACTACAATTCGTTTACCTGGCTGGTCATTAGGTTGTTTCCAGTTTGGGGCTATTATGAATAATGCAAAGAATGTTCATGTACAAGTTCTTTTTCTGACTGCATTTTTTCATTATTTTGGGGTAAATGTCAAGAAGTTTAATCACAGGGTTGTATGGTGAGCATATGTCTAACTCTGTAAAACACAGCCCGACTCCTTTTCAACATGGCTGTATAATTCGCATCCCTGCACAGAGCAATGCAGGAGCACTCGAGTTGCTCCACATTCCTGCCTCTATCACAGCGTCGTCCATCATGAAACTTTTAGCCATCCTAGTAGATGAGTTATCTCACTGAATTTCCCTGCTAAATAAATACATTGAACATATAGTCGTGCACTTGTCATCCATTTATATATGTTTTTGTATAAAGTGTATTTACAGAATCTAATGCATAGATGGTGGGAATGTAAATTGATACAGCCACCATGGAAAACAGTATGAAGTTTCCTCAGAAAAAAACAAGCAAACAAACTACCATATGATCCAGCAGTTCCACCCCTGGGAATGCACCCAAAAGAAATGAAAACACTAACTCAAAAAGATACCTGCACCCCTATGTTCATAGCAACATTATTTACAATAGCCAATACATGGAAACAGCCTAAGTGTCCATCGACGGATGAATGGATAAAGAAGTTGTTTTATTTATTTGTAGATTAAAGAGATAGATGATAGATAGATAGATAGATAGATAGATAGATAGATAGATAGATAGATTATTCAGCCATACAAATGAGGAAATCCTACCATTTGCAAAAATATGGATGAACCTTGAAGGCATTTGCTAAGTGAAGAAAGTCATACAAATGCCATATGATCTCACTTGTATGTGGAATCTAAAACACACACATGTACACACACCAAACTCATAGCATAAGAGATCAGATGTGTGGTCACCAGAGGCAAGGGGCAGAGGGACCAGACACATAAGCACTGGGAATGTGACACAGGACACGATGCCTCCAGGTCACATCCCGTGTGGTACACAGGGGCATTAAAAGAGTAGATCCTAAGAGTTCTCATCACAAGGAGAATTTTTGTTTGTTTCTATATTGTGGCAACCATTTCACAATATAGGCAAATCAAATTATGACTTTGTATGCCTTAAACTTACACAGTGATGTATACTACTTGGGGGGGGGGGGAGAAAATATCTTATCCCCCTCAAATAAATTAATTTAAAAAGAATTATATTTCAAGATTTAAATTTTGCCCCATGGAAGTAAAAGGTTTATGTAGAATTGGTCCTGGTTGAAACTCCTAAATTTGATTTTTTTTTGAAGACAAATGTTAACAATATTAAAATGTGGAGAAATGATAAAGCTATAAAAATAGTAACCACTAGGGTGACACACAGACTGAATGAAAAGGCTAATAACTTGTTAAAAATAAAGTGGAACAGAGTCTGAAGAAAAACATCGATGGAAGACCTGAAGAAACACCTCATCAATAAAGATACACAGAAGGCGTGGAAGCACATAAAATGCCCAGCAAATACACGTGACCACACATTTCAGAACACTCCTACACTTTATGGATAAATACATGAATCAAAACTTTCACAAAACCATACTCTTACTGATGTTCTGTACTACAAGGGATTGCTTTTGTGATACTATTTAAGAAGGCAGGAAAGATGGGATGTGCATTATTTGGTCTAGAAATGTGTTTTAATTTAGAGTTTGTTGCCTAAGAAAGTAAACTTGTATTATCTCAGTAATTCATTTCAGTGGAATATTGAGCCCCTAATATTATTGTTTATAATTATCATAATAATGATTGTGATATTAACTAAAAATGTCTTAGTATATGGATGCAAGCTACTAGTCACATATACAATTTGTTCAAATTCTTTAAAGTCTACAAAGTAGAGATAGTATAACCTCCATTTTACAAATGAAGAAACCAAGTGTCTTAGTCTGCTCAGGCTGCCATAAAATAATAGGCTGGGTGTCTTAAACAAGAGAAATTAACTTTCTCATAGTTGTTAGAGGCTGGCAAGTCAAAGATCATGGTGCCAGCACAGTTAGGTTATAATGAGAACTCTCTTCCTGGCTCGCAGATGGCTGTCTTATCGCCGTGTGCTCACATGGGAGTTGGGAAGGAGGTGGGAGATGACCAAGAGAGCTGCATAGGGAGGAAAAAGAGAAAGCGAGAAAGCTCTCTGGTGTCTCTTCTTGTAAAGGCACTAATCCCATCAGGAGAGCCCCACCCTCATGACCTCATCTAAGTCTGATTATCTCCCAAAGACCCCACTCTTCCAATAGCATCAGATTTGGATTAGAGCTCCAACATATGAATTTGGTGGGACACAATTCAGTTCATAGCACTGAGGTTCAGAGAAGTTAATCTGATCAATTAAGAAAGTGATAGCGGCCAGGCTAAACCTTTGTCTGCCTGACTTGAAAGCTCATGTTCTCAGTAGACAACTTTCCTATAAAGCTGGGATTTGAGACAGCCTTTCTTTATTTTAACTTTTTAATACTTAAATTTAATGAGGTAACACTGATCAATAAGGATACTTAGGTTTTGCCTGACCAGGCGGTGGCGCAGTGGATAGAGCATTGGACTGGGATGCAGAGGACCTGGGTTCAAGACCCCAAGGTCGCCAGCTTGAGTGCGGGCTCATCTTGTTTGAGGAAAAGCCCACCAGCTTGAACCCAAGGTCGCTGGCTCCAGCAAGGGGTTACTCAGTCTGCTGAAGGCCCGCGGTCAAGGCACATATGAGAAAGCAATCAATGAACAACTAAGGTGTTGCAACGCGCAATGAAAAACTAATGATTGATGCTTCTCATCTCTCTCGGTTCCTGTCTGTCTGTCCCTGTCTATCCCTCTCTCTGACTCACTCTCTGTCTCTTTAAAAAATAAAAATAAATAAAAAAATAAAAAAATAAAATAAAAATACATAGGTTTCAGGTAAACATCTCTATAGGATTTGAACTGCTGGCTGCATTGTGTGCCCATCATCCAAAGTCAGCTCAGTTTCCATCACCATATATTTGTCGCTCTTTACTCCCCTCCTCTACTCCCTCTCCTGTTAACCACTTTACTTTTGTCTATGTTCGTGAGTTGAGACAGCCTTTCGATTTGAGTTCTTGCTTTTATGAATGCAGCTCACAAACTGAAAAAGCCAAAGACGAGCAAGCAAAACCCCAAGACACTACAGAAGCAGTTGTAAGAAAGAGCAGTGTCCGTGTCCACACACCACATCCAAGTGCCCTTACAGGGAAACCCTGGGGGAAGCAGTGGAGTGACATTGGTTAATATGCATGTGTGGGTCAAGTAAGTTTGTAAATGTGATATATATGTTTGCTCACTTATAGTTTGCAGTGGGTGTGGGGAACAAGCTGTAAGCAGGCAGGGTCATTATAGCCTAAGGCTTTGTTTTAAGACTAAGCCTTTCCCATCCTTTTAATACTAAGATCTTCTCAACACTAAGCTTTTCCCCACACCCTTGACTGTTGCATGATGTGGGGCGGTGCACTCTTATGAGGAATCCCATTTATGCCTCAGAAAAGTGGCTTTGTATCAGAGACTTCTTTATTTGTATATTGGCTTAAGGGCTTTAATTTCTACACTATAAAATAAGGGAGACTAGGGGCTCTCTCTCTCTCTCTCTCTGTTCCTATTAGCATTGCAGAGAAGAGGCAGCCAAGATACTGGAGTGCTGAAGGAGAAGCCAGTTTGTGCAGAGAAGGAGATGGGAAACAGAGGTGAATAAGGCTGGTGAGGTAGAAACCTGCCGGGGTCCAGCCCGGGGGGGGCATCCAGGGGTCCCACAGGAGGAGACGGCGTCGGCGAAATCGAGTGAGAGAGCCGAATTCTTTTCTTTCTCTTTATTCTCTGGTTAGCATTTACTGCCAGGCATCTCTGCCAAATGCTAGTATAGCTCCCTTTTTATACACACACACTGAGTTACAATTACATGGTGTTAATCATTGCTTCTGTTTCACTATGTTTACATGTTTCCGGATAACAGTTAATTTATATCTATAAATCACAAACCAGGTAGCAAATCATTCAAAATACAAAATAACTTGAATAGCGATAACAACATCGGTAAAAGCTTTTAAAGTATTAGTACTAATAGTTAACTAACTTTACTGCTGTTGTGAGTCAAGGGGCAGAGAGAGATTAGCAGACGAAATCATTAAGGACTAACAATGGACCACTGCTTGCTCAGGTAAATGGCTTTGAGTTTAAGCAGTGTCCTACTTTTTCTCACAAGATTCTAAAAGGCTTGCCTATAAAGAAATTGACATAACATTAAGAGTAGCTTTCACCCAAAGATATACAGAGTGTACTTGCAAGATAGCCTAGTAGCAACATAAGACATTAACTGTTATTACTTCTATGGATTCCCCTACATTTTTCTCATTATCAAAGAATCTTGGAAAGCATATAAATTTCATGAGAACATCTCATTGAGAAAGCCTAGCAATTGCCTTTAGTCAAAAGACAATTCTCTTAGTAAAACATTCTTTTCTTGCCGACTGCGCTCTCATCCTAGGCCACACAATGGGCCATCCTACTATACCTTACCTAAGATACTATTGTCTAGTCAAATATTACTTATTTATTATATTTAAACACTAGTTAAGTTCTAACTCTATTCTTCTCAGAGTGTACCACTATCTGCAGATCAAATAAGCAAGAAGAAAGGAATGTTTCTCTACTCTATCACATGAAAAGGCTAGGGAGGAAAAATGTTGAATTAAGTGAAGGCCGAAAGGCGCTCTGTGCACAGCCACTGTCTCCTACCCATTCACAAGTCACAATCTATTCTTTCTAACATGATTAATAAGAAGAAATTCTCCTACAAACTCAATCCTTTATGAGGGATATCATAGCCAGCCTCTTATGTCTATGAGCCCAGTTCAAGGGGCTTACAGGCTTTTCTGTGGAACTCACAGACTCTGTCTTATTTCCAAAGAAATCACTACGAATCTATAGGGAAAGCATGGTACTATTATCCCTGTGCCATAAATAATAGCACACACCCAGAAAAGGGGGGATATAAGGCCAGATTAATTCAAAAAGTCAAAGGGGGAAGTATCGTTGTGTCTCTCCTTTGGGTGACTTTGTCAACCCGCAGCCATTGGTCTTCTCTGCTGTGACTTTGTCAATCAGCAGTTTTTGATCTTCTTCTGCTGTGACCTTGTCAGCCAGCAGTTGTGGGTCTTCTCCTGCTGTGACCTTGTCAGCCAGCAGTTGTGGGTCTTCTCCTGCTGTGACCTTGTCAGCCAGCAGTTGTTGATTGGCTCCCGACAGAAACCTTTGATTCTAGAAAACTCGGATAAGTCAGTGGCTTTGGGAGTCCTGAATGGAAAGGGTTTTCCCACTGTGTGTATTTTCTCACCCGCTGGGTGCAAGTTAAGATTAAAGCTAGTGGCCCACCAGTTCTTGGCTCTGTTGTCTCATTACCATCTGTCCGAATCAAATGCAACCCTGCTTGGGCCAGGTGGCTGTGATGGTGGCCGTGGCTACTGGCTTTACAGCATGTATAGCTGTCAAGTGTACAATTCTTTAATACATCATCTATATATTGCTTTAATCACATCCTCCTCACTCCCACCCAACCCTAACCCAGAGCCTCCCCATTTTAGGACCTCATATTCAGAGCACAGGGGTGGAATCAAGGACATCAACTGTTCACATCATTAGGTATTAAAACAAACATTGTAAGCTGAAATTTTAACATATTTTAAAATGTTCTTTCTTTAGACTGTCAAAATGTTCCAGTGTCAAAACAGCCAAGTCAACATGCCATGCTCCTGAATAGCACCATTGAATCAGTCAGGTTAAAATGCCCAGCTGAACACTTCCCTGGGTGCTATCCAGCTTATGTGATGGACAACTAAGCCACAGCCCAAGTGCCTGCACGGGGGCGAGGGCACCACCCAAGACTGAGTGCACTAGAGGGTCTTGCTGTGAACCTTTCTGTGCTCGAGGTGGTGGGAGGGAGGGGGTGCTCTAGGAGGCAACTGGAGTCACATGACTAATAGGACCCTAAGTCTGCCTGTTTCTGTGCAAATTCAGGGGACAGTGAAGAGAGCACTAGGCTGGGCCTGGGATTCAGACCTGTCCCTGCCACTGAGTGCCTGGGCCTCAGGATCTTGGTCCTGCTCATCTACTAAAGGAGGCATTGCTCGTAATTCACAGCCAGTGCCCATACAAGTAGCTATTAATCTCATCATCCCCATTACCATTATCATCTTCTCCCTTCCTCCTCTGTCTCCTTCTGCCCTCATTTCTCCTTCTCCTTCCAGGGAGATTGTGAGCATTAAATGAGATCATGGATAGAAAAGGGCTTTAGAAACAGCTGTACACACAGCAAACGACTAACGTAAACTGACTGATTCTGCCGGCCCCAGACAGCAGGGAACACAGCTTATCTCTTCTTCACTACAGTAGCCACAAGAGTGAACCTTTCAGTTTTGAGATTAAAAAACAACAAACAACATACTTCATTGTCCCCAGTGACCTCCTGTAGGTTAAGCCCCGTCTCTCACATGTAACAGCTCTGCTGGGAAGAGATTTGGAGCACTTCTATTTCTGGACGTAACCAGGAGGGACGCGCATAACTAGATCATCAGAGAAGTGAAGCAAAGACTCACTTAGGTTTTAAGTCAACTAACTGGGGCTCGTTTTAATTCTCAGGACTGATCCTGGGAAAGCTGGTTGGCACCTGCGCAGTGAGGAATGCGCCGTGCAGTGCTTCACATGTAGGTGAGACATGTATACTGAGTGCTTACTAGTTTTGCTTTTATTTATTTATTTGTTTTTATGTGTTAAAATATTTAATAAAATATACCACAATAATATTTCAACAATGTAAAGTCGACAGCAGTATTAACAACCATAGCACTGTTATTAACACATGAGAAGCGACTTTAATGTTTAAATATTCTTTTTTTTTAATTAATTGTGTTTACATAGATTCTAGGGTCACCCCGAATGCCTCCCCCCTCCCCCCTATTCCCCTCAACATCTCCCTTGCCCCCTCCCTACAGTGCCCTCCCCCCTTCCCTTCAGGTTTATCCCCTCCTATCATCCCCTTTCCCTCTGTCCTCTTTTCCTCTGTCCCTCTGATCCCTCCTCTGTCTCTATTCCATTCCTCAGTTCACATTATTCCTTAGATTCCTCAAAGGAGTGAGGTCATATGATATTTTTCTTTCTCTGCCTGGCTTGTTTCACTTAACATAATAGTTTCCAGGTCCCTCCATATTGTTGCAAAAGGTAATATTTCCTTTTTCATAGCCCCATAGTATTCCATTGTATATATGTACCATATATATACTAGTCTTGCTTTTAAAAAATTGTATCTAATTCCCACACTTACATTTTTCATGATTCCCACCCACCCCTAGAATATAAGATGCACAAAGAGTGAAATTCTTGCCCGCCTTTTTCTTTCATTATCATCGGCCCAGTGCCTAGAACAATGCCTGACAAGGCAACTACCACATGAATAATTCTTAACAGAATTAACAGCATCCACATCAGGCATTTTATATAACATTTTATAGATGTGGGAATTCAAGCTCAGAGAAGTAAAGCTACTCTTCCAATGTCAAAAAGCTAACAAATGCCAGAGACTAGACTTGTACTTACTCTTTCTGGCTCTGTCTGCCCCAGAAAACAATTAGGCTAAGGCCAGTTAATTCCCAATGCCCTAATGCAAACAGAGATCAAAGAAACAGGCTGCTTGGGAGGCAGAGAACCCACCTTGTGTGAATCTGGGAAGCAAGAATATTCCACTTATTATACAGAAATGGGATCTTTCTTTCCATCAGCCGGAGTTTTCTGGGTCCGCATGTACCGCACATGTGGTGTAAGGGCCCACGTGTGAGCTGGGAAATGCAGAAAGGACAAGGTCCCCAAGGTTCCTACCAAGGTGGAGTAAGCCTCCTGTAGCCTCTCCCACTGATTACGACTGTCAATGTTGGACAAAACTCAGAAGAGCAGCTGCCTGAGGCTCCTCATAAGTATGTAACAGCAGGGCCCTGGCTGGGCGGCTCAGCAGAGGAAGTATCATCCCTGCGTGCCTAATTTGTGGGTTAAATCTCTGGTCAGAGCACACACAAGAAGCAACCAATGAATGCACAGCTAGATGGAACAACTAAGTGGAACAACAAGTTGATGCTTCTCTCTCTCTCTCTTTCTCTCTCTTGCTCAAATCAATGGGGAAAAAAATTTAGCGAGAGAGAAAAACAGGGCGGGTTGAGGGGGGAAGACAAAGGAAGGGAGAGAGATGAGAAGCATCCACTTATAGTTGTGGCACTTTAGCTATTCATTGATTGCTTCTCATACGTGCCTTGATGGGGGGGGGCTCTAGCCAAGCCAGTGACCCCTTGCTTAAGCCAGCAACCATGGGATCATGTCAATGATCCCACACTCAAGCCGTTGACCTTGGGGTTTCAAACCTGGGTCCTCAGCATGCCAGGGTGACATGCTATACACCAGGGGTCCCCAAACATTTTACACAGGGGGCCAGCTCACTGTCCCTCAGACCATTGGAGGGCCGGACTATAAAAAAAACTATGAACAAATCCCTATGCACACTGCACATATCTTATTTTAAAGTAAAAATACAAAACGGGAATGAATGCAATATTTAAAATAAAGAACAAGTAAATTTAAATCAACAAACTGACCAGTATTTCAATGGGGACTATTCTCCTCTCACTGACCACCAATGAAAGAGGTGCCCCTTCCTGAAGTGCGGCGGGGACCAGATAAATGGCCTCAGGGGGCCGCATGCGGCCCACAGGCCATAGTTTGGGGACCCCTGCTATACACTGTGCCACCACCATCAGGCTGGAAAAAACAACTTTTTAAAAAGTAACAGCAGGTAGATTGTGGAAAAAAGTCAAAAACTTCAAGTACAATCAGTACAGTGGCAATGAGTTATGGGTTTTTGTTGTTGTTGTTGTTTTGTCTTTTTTCCCTTTATCACTTTGCTTCAACCCAAGGGTGAATCAAACTAGGAAATTTCAGAGGCAAACACTTCAAGAAATGTCCTCCTTTGGGCCTGCGTGGCCCCGGAAAGCCAGAGATCATGCAGGGTCCTCATTGTTCTAAATTGCCTTTTCCTCCCCTGGCCCTGCCCCAAGGCCGCTGTAGTCTAAGAAGGCAGGACCATGCCAGCCAATGGTGCCAATGCAGCACCAAAAGCCCCTGCCAAAAGCCTGTCCCTTTGGGAGGGGGGTGGGGGGCCCTATTGTGCAAAGAGCTCTATTTTTCCTCTTTTCTATATGCACTTCACTATTTTCCATGAGCCCTGTCACCCCAAACTGTGCAACAATGCCAGTGGCTAAACCACTAATAAAACCCCAGCCATCTAGCAAAAGGACCAGGACAGGGAGCCCCTGGAAACTGGAGAATTGGGAAAAATCCTATGGAGGAGGGATCAGGAAAAGGTGACCCCTAATTCCATGTATCAACCAACACAAACCCCAAGTGCACTTTTCCAGGCTGCATGGATGTAGAACATACTCAAAGAGCATCCAGGAGGCTGCCCACAGTGGGCGAGACAGAACTTGTCATGTGAACCTAACCAGGTTGATGGCCTACTAAAGCAAATCAACATCCTCTATATTTTAACAGGACCCAGAGCCTCACAACATAATGTACAGAATGCCCTGGGTACAATACAAAATTACTCAACATACCAAGAAGCAGGAAAATCTGACCAATTCTTAAGGGAGAGACATCAACAGATGTCAACCCTAAAGCAGATCAGATGTTAGAATTATCGGTTTTTAAAGCAGTGAGGTCATCATCCCCAATGAGGTAAAGATAAATATTCTTAAAGTGAATGGAAAAATTGACATGTCCAGCAAACAAACAGAACCAAATGAGAATTTTAAAGCTGATAAATACAACATCTGAATGTTTCTAAACCACTGGATGGGTTCAATAGTAAGATGAAGATGACAGGAAAAAAAGCAAACCTGAACACAGATCAAGAGAAATTACCCAAAGTAAAAGCAGAGGAAAATTTATTAAGAAAAAAAAAAAATGAACAGACCTTTAGAGACTTGAGTGCCAATTTCTTTTTTTTTTTCTTTTTTTTTTTTTTTTTTTTGTATTTTTCCTAAACTGGAAACCGGGAGTCAGTCAGACAGACTCCTGCATGTGCCCGATCGGGATCCACCCGGCATGCATACCAGGGGATGATGCTCTGCCCATCTGGGGTGTTGCTCTGCTGCAACCAGAGCCACTCTAGTGCCTGAGGCAGAGGCCACGAAGCCATCCTCAGTGCCTGGGCCAACCTTGCTCCAATGGAGCCTTGGCTGCGGGAGGGGAAGAGAGAGACAGAGAGGAAGGAGAGGGGGAGGGGTGGAGAAGCAGATGGGCGCCTCTCCTGTGTACCCTGGCCGGGAATCAAACCTGGGACTCCTGTATGCCAGGCTGACACTTTACCACTGAGCCAACCGGCCAGGGTTGAGTGCCAATTTCAAAAGGCCTTTCATGTCATTGGGGTCCCTAAAAGAGAAAGAAAGATTATCACAGAAAAAAAATACATTTGAAGACATGTCAAACTTAGCAAATTTGGTCAAAACGCATAAATTTTCAAAAAAACAAAAAGTTAAATAGACCTAAAACAGAGTAAATACAAAGAATAGTACACCCAGACATATCTAAATCAAACTGCCAAATACCAAAGATTAAGAAAAATAAATGTTAATCCAGAATTCTATATCTAGTGAAAATATCCTTCAGAAATGAAAGCAAAATAAGTAAATTCTCTTAGGTTCCTTTACTTGAGAAAGGAATCAAGAGAAATTCTCATCAGCAGAACTGCTCTAAAATACATGCTGAAGGAAGTTTTCTAGGCCGAAGGAAAATGACCCCAGAGGGAAAGTTGGATCTTCAGGAATGAAGGAAGAGAAACAAGAAGGGTAAATATAATATAATATAATATAATATAATATAATATAATATAATATGATATGATATGATATGATATGATATAATACAATATGATACTATAAATATAATATAATAAATATAATATAGTAAATATAATATAATAAATATAATATAGTAAATATAATATAATAAATATAACATAATATAATATAATAAATATAATATAATTAATATAAATTTTTGCTCTTGTGAGTTTTTAAAAATACACATTGCCTGTTGAAAGAAAATATGATAATCTACAGAACTCTGAGAGGAGGACTCAGTATGCATATAATACCTATGACAACTATAACATAAAGAGGGAGGCTAATAATATCTTTACAGTTGTAATACTTTTGTATTTTACTTGAAATAGTAAAATATTAACTTTTACTTCCTCAAATATTTAACTTAAGGAAGAAATAATACCCCACAATGTCATCCATAAAATAGAAAAGAATGCAATGCTAGTCAACTTGTTTTATGAGGCTACCATAACCCTAATACTCAAACCAGAGAAATATATTACAGTTGAAGAAACTACAGAAAAGTATCTCTGATGAACATAGATGCCAAAATCCTCAACAAAACACTTGCATATTCAGCAATATATAAAAACATGAGTACATCATAACACTATACCAAGTTATCTTAGGAATGTAAGGCTGGATCAACATTTGAAAGTCAACCAATATGATGCCCTGTATTATTAGCAGAATGAAGAAGTGAAGCCATGTGGTCATCTCACTATAAGCAGAAAAGCATTTGATAACACCCCCAATCTATTCATGATAAAAACTCTCATCAAACTATTATTATAGCAGAAAATTTTCTTAATAGAAGGCATCTATAAAAACATACTGCTAATAACATACTTAATAGTGAAAGTGTTTTCCTCTTAGGATTGGGAACAGGCCAGAATGAGCTCTCTTACCATGTCTATTCAATAGCACACCGTGCTGGCCAGTGCGATAGTCAAGAAAAAGAGACAAAAGGCATGGAGAGTAGAAAGTAAGAAATAAAACTGTCCTCACTATCAAATTTCATGATTTTCTACACAGAAAATTAAAACAGGCGCTGGCTGGTCTGGTCTGTTCAGTAGACAGAGCATCAGCCCAGCATGTGGATATCCCAGTCAGGGCACACGTGAGACACAACCATCTGCTTCTCTCCTCCTCCCTCTTTCTTTGCCTATCACAACCAGTGGCTTGGTTGGTCTGAGCATCTGCCTCAGGCACAGAGGATAGATTGGTCGGTCACAGCGCATTAGCCCCAGATGAGGACTGCTGGGTGGATCCCAGTCGGGGCACATGCGGTAGTCTGGCTCATCATCTCCCCTCCTGTCACTTAAAAAAAGGAAGAGGAGGAGGAGGAGGAGGAGGAGGAGGAGGAGAAGGGGGAGGGGGAGGGGGAGAAGAAGGGGGAGGGGGAGGAGGAGGAGGGGGAGGGGGAAGGGGAGAGGAGGGGAGGAAGAGGAACAGAGCGAGAGGAAAAGGGAGAAAGAAAAGGAGGAGGAGGGGAGGGGGAGGGGGAGAAGGAGAAGAAGAAAGGGGATAAATATCATATAAGAGCAAAGATCGATGAAATAGAAAATGAATAAGCAATAGAAGAAAGCCAATGAAATCCAAGGTGAATAGTCTAAAATGATAAAAGTTAAACTAGTTAGACTTTTAAAGAAAAAGGACTCAATTATCAATACCAGTCATCACTACAGACTTAAGAACCTTAAAGTGAGACTTAAAATAACATTAAAATGTGGCTAAGGTAATATTACAAACAACTATGGGCCAATAAACTTGGCAATAAAAAAATACACTAAAATGTAAATAAAATTGAATATCTGAAAGTTAAATAACCATATTTTCATTTTATTTTTAAATTAACATACAATAAATTGGCTTTTTGATGTATACTTTCTTACATCTTTTTAAAAAGCTGAATTCATAATTTAAAATATTCCCAAGATTTCAGGCCCAGATGGTTTTACTAGTACATTCTAACAAATACTAAAGGAAAAAATAATACCAATCCTACTAATTTCCAAGTAATTTTTTGAAAACAGCATTACCATCCTGATGTTAAAAAAATACAAAGTCAATATAAGAGCACTACAAACTATAAAACATTGTTGAAAGAAATGTATAAAGAGCTAAATAAATAAAAAAAAAATCCCATGATCATGAATCAAAAGATGTAGTATTGCTAATATGGCAATATTCTCTAAATTAATCCATATAGTTGACATAGACCCTATCAAAATTCTTTCTGCTTCTTTGCATAAGATTGCTAGAAGCTAGTCCAAATATTATAAATTGATAAGCTAGTCCAAATATTATATTTATGTGGAAATGCTAGGGATTGAGAATAGCCAAAGCAATCTTGAAAAGAAATAAACAAAGTTGGAAGATTTATATTTCCCAATTTCAAAACTTTTTACAAAGCTACAGTAAATCAAGAAAGTGGGCTGGGTAGCTCAGCGGGTTAGAGCATCATCCTGACATGCCAAGGTTGTGGGTTCAACCCTTGGTCAGGGCACATACAAGAATCAACCAGTGGGCCCTGGCCAGTTGGCTCAGTGGTAGAGCGTCGGCCTGGCGTGCAGAAGTCCCGGGTTCAATTCCCGGCCAGGGCACACAGGAGAAGCGCCCATCTGCTTCTCCACCCTTTCTCCTCTCCTTCCTCTCTGTCTCTCTCTTCCCCTCCCGCAGCGAGGCTCCATTGGAGCAAAGATGGCCTGGGCAGTGGGGATGGCTCCTTGGCCTCTGCCCCAGGCGCTAGAGTGGCTCTGGTCGCAACAGAGTGACGCCCCGGAGGGGCAGAGCATTGCCCCCTGGTGGGCAGAGCGTCGCCCCCTGGTGGGCGTGCCGGGTGGATCCCGGTCGGGCACATGTGGGAGTCTGTCTGACTGTCTCTCCCCGTTTCCAGCTTCAGAAAAATACCAAAAAAGAAAAAAAGAAAAAAAAGAATCAACCAGTGAATTATAAATGAGTGGAACAATAAATAAATCTCTCTCTCTCTCCTTCCTTTTCTCTTTCTTTCTCTCTCTCTCTCTAAAAATAAATAAATTTTTAAAAATTTAAGTGTGGTACTGGCATAAAGAGAGACATATAGACCAATAGAATAGAACTGGCAATCCATTAAAAAAAGCTCATATATCTATGGTCAACTGATATTATTGACAAGGGATGTTGTCAAGACAATTCAGTGGAAGGAAGAGTAGTTTTTTTCAACAGATGATGCTATGACAGCACAATATCAACAGGTAAAATAATGAATTTGGACCCCACTAAAACTCCTGATAAAAATTAAAAAAAAATTATGTGTGTGTGTGGGGGTACAGATAGGGACAGACAGGAAGGGAGAGAGATGAGAAGCATCAATTCTTCGTTGTGACTCTTTTTGTCTCCTTAGTTGTTCCTTGATTGCTTTCTCATATGTGCCTTGACTGGGGAGCTACAGCAGAGCAAATGACTCCTTGCTCAAGCCAGCGACCTTGGGCTTCAAGCCAGTGACCTTTGGGCTCAAGCCAGTGGCCATGGGGTCATGTCTGTGATCCCACGCTCAAGCCAGTGACCCCGTGTTCAAGCCAGTGACCTTGGGGTTTCAAACCTGGGTCCTCCGCATCCCAGTCTGATGCTCTATCCACTGCGCCACTGCCTGGTCAGGCTAAAATTTAATTTTAAGGTGAAAAAAACCTAAATGTAAGAGCAAAAAATGATAAAGTTCTTAGAAGAAAACTTAAGTATAAATTTTCATGACTTTGAATGAGGCAAAGTCTTTTGTTGTGACTTTAACAAAAACAAAAGGAAAAATAAACCAGATATCTTAAAAATTAAAAACTTTTATGCTTCAAAAGATATCAAGAAAATGAAAAGATAACCCAAAAAATGGGAGGAAATTTTCAGAAATAATATATCCACCAAGGAATTTTTATCTAAAATATACATATATTAAAAACTATTATAGCTCAATAACAAAAAGACAAACAACCCAATTAAAAAAAAAAAAGCTAGGCAAAGAAGCTGAGAGATAATTCTCCAGAGAAGATAATCAAATAACTATAAGCACATGAAAAGATGCTCACCATCATTATCCATCAGAGAAATGCAGATCAAAATCACAATAAGATGCTATACTCATTAGATTGGCAATAATAAGAAAGACTTCACAAAGTATTGGTGAAGATGTGGAGAAACTGGAACTCAAATATTTCTGGTGGAAATGAAAAATGATACAGTCACTGTGGAAAAGAGTTGGGCAGTTTCTCAAAAAGTTAGACATAGACTTACCATATAATCCAGAAATTCCACTCCTAGGTATATCCCTAGGAGTATTAAAATCATATGTCCACATCAAAACTTCTGTGCAAATGTTCACAGCAACATTATTCGTAATAGCTGAAAAGTGACAATAATTCAAATGGGCACAACTGATGAAAGGATAAACCAAATGTGGCATATCCACAGTGTAACATTGAGCCATGAAAAGAAATGAAATACTGTGAAGTACATGCTACAACATGGAGGAACCCTAAAAATGGTATGCTAAATAAAAGGAGCCAGACACAAAAGGCCACATGGGGTGTGTTTATAGGAGCTATCCACAATATGCAAAGTCACAGAGACAGAAAATAGATTAGTAGTTGCCAGGGGCTTGGGGAAGGGAAGAATGAAGAGTGACTATTAATGAGAACAGAGTTGCTTTTGGGGCTGATAAAAATGTCCTAGACTCAAATAAAAGTGATGGTTGTACACCTTGTGAATATACTAAAAACCACTGAATTGTACACTAGTTTTAAAATGGTGAATTTTATAGTATATGAATTATGTCTCAATAATAGACCAATATCCCTCAAACACAGATGCAAAAATCCTTAAGACAATATTAGCTAATTGAATCTAACAATATATAAAAACGATAATAATTATGACCATGATCAATGTAATTTACTACATTAACAGAATAAAGGATATAATCATCTCAATTGGTACAAAAAAAGCACTTGACAAAATCAGGTGTCAATTCATTAGGTGAATTAAATTAGGTGTAGAAACTCTTAGTAAACCAGGAATGAAAGGAAATAACAAACCATCATCTCACAGTTTCTGGGGTTGAGAATCTGAGTGTGGCTTAACTGAGCCTCTATGGCTCAAGGTCTCTCAGGAGGTTATCGTCAGGCTGTCAGGGCTTCTATCTCCTGTGAACACGTACTGGCAGGGCATACATTTCTAAGTTCCCTCACATGACTGTCGACAGAATTGAGATCTTCATTGAGCCGTAGGGCAAAGACCTCAGTTCTGCACTACCTTTTGGCTGGACACCTCCCTCAGTCCTTTTCTATATGGGCCTCTCCATAGGGCAGCTCCCAGCATGGCATCTGGCTTCTCTCGGAGCACGCTGGCAAGGTGGAGTGAGACTCAAGAAGACAGGCACAGTCCTTTTATGACCTTAACTTTAAATTGACATGCCATCACTTCTGCTGTGTTCTGTTCATTAGAAGCAAGTAAATAAACCCCAGCCCACATTCAAGGAGACTGCACATGGGTATCCACAAGGAGGGGGATATCTGGGGGCCATCTCAGAGACTGCCTACTACAAAGGGCACCTGCGACAAAATGACAGCTAACAGTATGAATATTGCATTTCACTGTGAAATATTTAAATCTTTCAACCCTAAGATAGAGAACAAGGAAAGGATATGCATTCTCACTAATTCCATTCAACACTATATACTGGTGACCTTTTCAGTGCATTAAAGCTACATACAGAAGTAAACAAGCAAATAAGTTCAGTAATAGGGTACAAAGATCAGTTAGAAAGAAATAAAACACTCTCTTGACGATATATGATTCTCTATGTAGTAAACTGTAAGGAATATGTCCCTACCCAAACCCCATAGTACTAGAACTAATAGAAAAATTTTCAAAGCCACAGAATAAAAGTCAAAATGCAAAATATAAATTGCATTGCTACAACCAGGTACTAAGCAGTAAACAAATGGTATTTAAAACACAATACTTAGGGATACATAAATAACAGATGTGCAAGACCTCTACACTGAAAACTATGAGCTAAGAGAGAAGTTAAAGAAGCTTTAAATAAATGAAGAGCTATACTATGTTAATGGATTAGAAGACTAAATGGAATTAAGGTATTGATTTTCCTCAAATTGTTTTATAAAGTCAACACCATCCCAATCACAATCCCAGCAAGTTCTTTTACAGATACTGGCAAGGGGATTCTAAAAAGGTATTTGGAAATTCAAAGGACCTAGAGTAGGCAAAACAACCATGAAAAAGAACAAATTTGGAAGATTCACACTATCTGATTTTAAGGCTTGTTATAATCCCACAATAATTAAGACAAGGTTGGCATAAAGATCAGCAAATATATCAATGGAATAGAATGAATGACCTAGAAATAGACTCTCAAATGTGATCTTTGACAAAAGAGCCCAGTCAGTTTGACTGAAAAAAGAACATCTTTTTGAAAAAACAGTACTATGTCGGGGGTAGGGGGGATATTGGGGGTCTGGGTGAAAATGGTGAAAGAATTAAGCAGTATAAAATGATGGTTACAGAATAGCCACAGAGATGTAGATTAGAGCACAGGGGAAATAGTCACGAATGGATTAAGAATGAAATCAAAGAAAAAATTAAAAAATTCCTAGAAACGAATGATAATGAGCATACAACAACTCAAAATTTATGGGACACAGCAAAAGCAGTACTGAGAAGGAAGTTCATAGCACTACAGGCACACTTTAAGAAGCTAGAAAAAGCTCAAATAAACATCTTAACCCTGCATCTAAAAGAACTAGAAAAAGAACAGCAAGTAAAGCCTAAATGTAGTAGAAGGAAGGAAATAATAAAGATCAGAGCAGAAATAAATGACATAGAGACTAATGAAACAATACAGAGGACCAATGAAACTAGGAGCTGGTTTTTTGAAAAGGTAAACAAGATTGATGAACCTTTAACTAAACTCACCAAGAAAAAGACAGAGAGGACTCAAATAAATAAAATTAGAAATGAGAGAGGAGAAATAACAACTGACACAACAGAAATACAAAGGATTGTAAGAAAATACTATGAAGAACTGTATGCCAAAAAACTAGACAACCTAGATGAAATGGACAAATTCCTTGAAACATACAATCTTCCAAAAATCAATCTGGAAGAATCAGAAAACCTAAACAGACCGATTACACCAAATGAAATCGAAACAGTTATCAAAAAACTTCCAATAAAGAAAAGTCCTGGGCCAGATGGCTTCACAAGTGAATTCTACCAAATATTCAAAGAAGAACTAACTCCTATCCTTCTCAAGCTATTTTAAAAAATTCAAGAGGAAGGAAGACTTCCAAGCTCCTTTTATGAGACGAGCATAATTCTGGTTCCAAAACCAGGCAAAGACAACACAAAGAAAGAAAATTATAGGCCAATATCCCTGATGAATATAGATGCTAAAATCCTCAACAAAATATTCAAAATATTAGCAAACCGGATCCAACAATATATGGAAAAAACCATACACCATGATCAAGTGGGATTTATTCTGGGGAGGCAAGGCTGGTACAATATTCACAAATCTATCAATGTTATTCATCACATAAACAAAAGGAATGACAAAAACCACATGATAATTTCAATAGATGCAGAAAAAGCATTTGATAAAATCCAGCACCCATTCATGATAAAAACTCTCAGCAAAGTGGGAATACAGGGAACATACCTCAACATGATAAAAGCCATCTATGAGAAACCCACAGCCAACATCATACTCAATGGACAAAAATTAAAAGCAATTCCCCTTAAGATCAGGAACAAGGCAGGGGTGCACCCTTTCACCACTCTTATTCAACATAGTCCTGGAAGTCCTAGCCACAGCAATCAGACAAGAAGAAGAAATAAAAGGCATTCAAGTTGGAAAAGAAGAAGTAAAGCTATCATTATTTGCAGATGATATGATATTGTATATAGAAAACCTAAAGTCTCAGTCAAAAAACTACTGGACCTGATAAATGAATTCAGCAAGGTGGCAGGATATAAAATTAATACTCAGAAATCAGAGGCATTTTTATACACCAACAATGAATAGTCAGAAAGAGAAATTAAGGAAACAATCCCCTTCACTATTACAACCAAAAAAATAAAGTACCGAGGAGTACATTTAACCAAGGAGACTAAAGACTTGTACTTGGAAAATTATAAAACATTGATAAAACAAATCAAGGAAGAAACAAACAAGTGGAAGCATATACCGTGCTCATGGTTAGGAAGAATAAACATCATTAAAATGTCTATATTACATGTTTTCTTTGAATATATGTACCCTGATTTATTAATGTCATCCCATTACCATTAATAAAAATTTATTTAAAAAAAATGTCTATATTACCCAAAGTAATTTATAAATTCAATGCAATACCAATGACATACTTTAAAGATATAGATCACATATTCCAAAAATTTATATGGAACCAAAAGAGAACACGAATAGCCTCAGCAATCTTAAAAAAGACGAATAAAGGGGGAGGTATCACACTTCCTGATATCAAGCTATTCTACAAGGCCATAGTACTCAAAACAGCCTGGTACTGGCATAAGAACAGGCACATAGATCAATGGAACAGAACAGAGAACCCAGAAATAAACCCACAGCTCTATGGACAACTGATATTTGACAAAGGAGGTAAGGAAATACAATGGAGTAAAGACAGCCTCTTTAACAAATGGTGTTGGGAAAATTGGACAGCAACCTGCAAAAAGATGAAACTAGACCACCAACTTACACCATTCACAAAAATAAACTCAAAATGGACAAAAGACTTAAATGTAAGGCGTGAAACCATAAACATCTTAGAAGAAAACATAGGCAGTAAGCTCTCCGACATCTCTCGCAGCGATATATTTGCTGATTTATCTCCACGGGCAAGGGAAATAAAAGACAGGATAAACAAATGGGACTTTATCAAACTAAAAAGCTTTTGCACAGCCAAAGACAATAAGAACAGAATAAAAAGACAAAGTACACAATGGGAGAACATATTTGACAGTACATCTGATAAGGGGTTAATAACCAAAATTTATAAAGAACTTGTAAATCTTAACACCAGAAAGACAAACAATCCAATCAAAAAATGGGCAAAAGAAATGAATAGACACTTCTCCAAAAAGGATATACAGATGGCCAATAGACATATGAAAAAATGCTCAACATCACTAATCATTAGAGAAATGCAAATTAAAACCACAATGAGATATCACCTCACACTGGTCATAATGGCGCTCATCAACAAAACAACACTGAATAAGTGCTGGCGAGGATGTGGAGAAAAGGGAACCCTCCTGCACTGCTGGTGGGAATGCAGACTGGTGCAGCCTCTGTGGAAAACAGTATGGAGATTCCTCAAAAAATTGAAAATCGAACTGCCTTTTGACCCAGCCATCCCACTTTTAGGAATATACCCCAAGGACACCATAGAACGGTTCCAGAAGGAGAAATGCACCCCCATGTTTAAAGCAGCATTGTTCACAATAGCGAAGATCTGGAAACAGCCCAAGTGTCCGTCAGAGGACGAATGGATTAAAAAGCTTTGGTACATATATACTATGGAATACTTCTCAGCCATAAGAAATGATGACATCGGATCATTTACAATAACATGGATGGACCTTGATAACATTATACGGAGTGAAATAAGTAAATCAGAAAAAACTAAGAACTATATGAACCCATGCATAGATGGGACATAAAAATGAGACTCAGAGACATGGACAAGAATGTGATGGTAACAGGGAGTGGGGTGGAGGGGTGGGGAAGGGGCAAGGAAGGAGAGGGAGGGAGGGGGGAGGGTAGGGGCACAAAGAAAACCAGATAGAAGGTGACGGAGGACGATTTGACTTTGAGTGAGGGGTATGCAGCATAATCAAAGGTCAAAATAATCTGGAGATGTTTTCTCGGAACATATGTACCCTGATTTATCAATGCCACTGCATTAAAATTAATAAAAATAAGATAAAAAAATTAATTGTGATAACTATGTACAGGGCCAGGTGGGTATTTGAAGCATTGTGGGGGACAACTGTGTAAAGTACACACTTTTCTGGCCCCTTTGCTATACCTCTGGAACTAATATAAAATAGTGTTGGATGTGAACTATAACCAAAAAAAAAAAAATAGTGCTAGATAACAAAAAATTATAATAATGCTAAAACAACTGGATATTGCCATCAGAAAAATAAACTTTGACTACTACCTCACACCTTTTGCAAATATTGATCTGTAATAAATAGAAGGGTCCTGCTTTACTTTTCCCAAACCCCTATCCAGTTATTCTACCTACTCTGCCTCTCCAACATTGGATATTCTCAGGCTTTCTCATTTTTACCCGTTATACTGTCTAGTGGAAGAGGATCAAATAGAACCTCCGTGTATTTCTGGTTGACAGGAAAAAACAACTTTTGAAAAATTTTGGCACTTTTTGTGATGTTAAACATATATCTACAGGGTGGAGCTAAAGTAGGTATACAGTTGTTTGAATGGCAAACAATACGGTAATTAATAAATTATAATGCAAGAATAAACTCTCGTTTTACATACTCTTAACCGCAAACCTATAATAGCTCACCCTGTCTTTTATAACCAGCAACTCTACTCTTACCCAAAAGAACAAAAATACATGTCCACAAAATCTCTTGTCCAAGAATGTTTATATCAGCTCCATTCATTATAGCCCCAAACCTTAACTACAATCTCTTTCAACAAGAAAATCAATAAACTGTGGTATTTTTATACAATGGAAACAACATTCGGCAATTTCAAAAGTGAACTCCTAAGGCACATCACAGCATGGATGAATCTTAAAACATGCTGCATGAAAGAAACAAGACACAAACAAGCATGCACTGCATGATTTCATTTATAGGAAGGTGAAGAGCAGACAAAGCTCATCTATGGTTATAGTAATAAGAACAGTTCAGTATCAGAGGTGAGAACTGACCGCAGGGGGACAGAGGCAAATTTTCTGAGGTGATAAAATGTTCTATGTATTGATTGTGGTGAGAGTTATGCAGGTGCATAAATCTGTCAAATTCACCAGATTACACACTGAAGTAGTGTGCATGTCACTGTAGGTAAATAATGTACCTTGAATTAAAAAATATGCTAGCTGCTGTGTGGGGAGTGGGGCATGATGGGGCTAGAAGGAAGTGGGCAGCACAGCTGGCAGGATCCAGGAGCTATGTATGCAGGAAGAGATGACAGTGACGTGGACTGATGTACTGGCAGTGCAGCCTGGGACAGATTCAGGGTAATAGCATTCTCTAGACATCTTCCATAAGGTAGCTGCTCACATATCTCTCCTCTCAGTCTCCCATTAGGTACCGCTAGCCCCAATACATTAATTCCAGTCATCACTGAACACTCATGCCAGGTACCTAATCATTTTTCCACTTTTCACATTTTGGAACACTGCCTGCATTCCAAACCAGCCTCTCTACCACTTACTAGCTGTGCAATCTTGGGTAAACAAAGTAACCCTTCAAGTCTCAGGACCCTGTTGTAGAAATGAGGATAATAATTATACATACCTTGAGGCTTATTGTGAGGATTAAATTTAGGTAAAATACATGTTCATCCTTAGGTAAATAGGACATTAATAGAAAAGGGATTAGTTCATCACCTGGCACAGAGTTGGCAGTGAAGAAATGGCGGGTTCTTTCCCTCTTTCCGGCTCTCCCTAACTAGACCACGAGCTTCCCAAGGGAAGGGTGAATCTCCTTCTGCTCTTATTACCCACTGGCTCCGTACTCCGCAGTGAGAGGTATGCTGCAGGTGTGTGCGTCAAGCCACAGTATGTGCTTTCTGGCCCAAAGTGCCATGGAGCATGATGCTTGATGAAGTGGGTTCTGGGTGCAGATATGCTCTTCTGGGAAACAGAATCCAGAAGATTTGAGTAAACCTGGGCTTGCCCTAATTAGAACTCAACAAAAGTCAGGATTTCAAATGAAACTCAGATCGCTGGGAGTTCAGTTCAACTTTGTGGTTGAAAAGTTTTGAAAAAAAATATGGTTCTAAATAAAAGCTAAGGTAAAAAGGCTTACTTAAGGAAAAAGCTAATAAAGGATACTGACTTAAATGGTGCTTTATGAAGCAATATTATGATGCATTAAAAGCAAAAACAAATATGAAACATATGGATTAGATTCTCCTGGAAATATATCACATTTTAAAATATAGGGAAACAGTGTTCAGGAAAATGTGGAAGCTTTGTTCAACTCAAAACACAAATCACTTTCTGAGTTTATTAAAAAGCTTTGCATATTTGTGATAAGCTAAGGATATGCTCCCTATCCTTTGGTCAAGTGATGTCAGACTTTTAATCCTCGAAAACCAATCAATGCACCAAAATCAAACATCTTTGGATGTGAGAGTGACATTTTGTAAAAATACCAGACTTGGAGGAGAAGCGAACCTGGAATCAATGTTAACTCAGTAGATGGGTTTCCACGGGCTTTCAATGAAAGAAGATATATGGCATTCAGTTAAAGATGGAGAATTAAACAAACATACATTTACCTCAACTCCCTCCCAAAACCCCACTTAACTAACAACAAGAAGATGTTTTTGTATTATAATCCTCATTGACAAAGAGAACAGAAGATAATACATTAGTAAGGACACAATGGAAGCTGGACCAGTGGTAGCCAATGTAGCCAATCTGAAAAACCTAGTCCTAAGTCCACAGTAAAGAATACCAAAAATCTACTGGTCAGGAATTGGCAGCAACATTACTTCTGCAATTAGGGGTGAGAGCATATTCAGAAAGAGGAATATTGGTTTATAATCTGTTTGATAACTCCCCAGCCTTCAGATACCCTCCTCATTTCAGGGAGCTCCTCCACCTGAAGACATAAAGATTATTTCCTGGAAAGGAGGAAGCAGCCTTGAGATCACCAAGCACCGTAGAAAGTTTAAGTATCAGAATAAAAACAGAAATATTAAGTGATATTTCACATAAACTGAATTGCCCCCTCAAATTCACACATTAAAGCCCCAAACCCTTATATGCCTATGTTTGGAAATACAACCTTTATGGAGGTAATTACAGTTAAATGAGGTCATAAGTTGTAGGCCTGATGCAATAGTACTAATCTCCTTAAAAGAAGAGAAGGAGGGGACAGCAGAGTATTCTCTCTCTTTCTCTCTCTCTCTCTCTCTGTGCACACAGTAAACACTATGGGAGGTCATCCAAAGAAGGTGGCCTTCTGAAAGCCAGAAAAAGAGGTCTTGCCAGGAACCAACCTTGCTAATGTCTAGCCTCCACAGCAGTGAGAAAATTAATTTCTGTTGTTTATGCCACCAAGCCTGTGGTATTTTGTTATGACAGCTTGGGCAAACATATAATGAGTAACACACATACTAAATAAGAAGGTGGCTAGCTGTTTTCCCCTCTTGAGCTCTCAGAATGCTGGTAGCCAGACTATAATCTCCAGGCAGAAGACTGGAGACAATTTCTCTGGACAATCTGATTAGTCTAAGGGAAAAGTTCAAAAGACATCTACGTTGAAGATTCCCTGTGGAAACAGCCCTGAATAGATTATGCTACATGAAGGGCATATTTTAAACAAACAGACCCACTCAAGTGCATAGAGCTTTCAAGTCAGGTTTTTAGTTACCTCTACTCTTAAATGTGAGCAGACAATCAAGAATCACCAGGCACTTGAGGAAATGATCTAATACAAAATATACAGACCAAAACAAATAGGGGAGGAGGAGAAAACTTTAGTGAAACTAGACTATTCTCAGAGAAGATATTACATTTATAAAACAAGAGTAAGATGCTATTTTTAAAAGGAATGTTTAGGAAAAAGAGAAAGGAGCTCTTGAAAGTGAAAAAAAATTATGGCAGAACAAAAATGTATAAAAACTTCAAAGATAAATATACTGCTCACAACAATTAGGGGATATTTCAAGATGAATATGGAGTGATAACATATCCCCTAATTTTTGTGAGCAGTGTAAAAGGCTTAGAAAATAGAGAGAAGACAAAAATATGGAAATAGAAGAAAAATAAGAATACTGAGGAAACAGCTCAGTAGCTCCAACATCTGAGTAAGAGGAGATCCAGTGAGGTGGAGAGGTAGAACATAAAGGGAGGGGGAATGTGAGAGGAAATACGCAAGGAAACAACTTTCAGAAGTAATAAACAGATTGGAAGGGCATGAGTTTCAAGATGGAAAAGACTCAGTAAATGCCCTGAACAATTGAGTAAAAATATCTCCACCCAAGAACTACATCATGAACTTTCACAACAGAGGCAAGGACAAGCTCTTATGGTAGCGAGGGAAAGAGAGAAACTGATTTCATATGATATAATGGGCATCTTAGCAATACTTAAAGCTTGAAGACAGTTGCACAAGGCCATGGAAATTCTAAGAGAAAATTTATTTCTAATCTAGAATTCTATACCCAGCTAAACTATCAACTAATCATGAGGATAAAATAAATACATTTCCAGATATTCAAGGTCTCAAAAAAAAAATCCAATTACTTCTTTGTAAATTAGTGGAAAATAATCTGCTCCACCATAATGAGGAAGAAACCAAAGAAACAGGAGGATATGGGATTCAGCAAACAGAAGATCCAACAGAAAGAAAACCAAGGGAATCGAGGATGTTAGTGAAGAAACCCAAGCAAAAGTTATAGAAAGCACCAACCCAGTTTAGAAGACTCCAGGAGAGATTTTCTCAAGAAGATGAAGTTGATAGAATAAGGACTGTGAAACCACTTTGAAATTAATTTTATTCAACTGGAGGAAGAGTCTGGTGTTGAATCAGTGGCATAGTTAAAAACAACAAACAAACCTGGGGAGGAGGCAAAAATAATTTTTTAGAGAGAAAATGTTGGCTGGAAAGTACAAGTCATCACAGCTCAGATGTAAATAGTATTTTCAGGGTCAAAATAATCTCATCACTGAATATTAATCTAATAAAATTATGCTGTAACTATTTTTGGAAAGGTAGGAAGTGTAGGTAATGATTAAAAGGAGTTAAGTTTTCATCTACCAAAGCAAGAAGTCAATAGACAATGCCAAAAATGAAAAATTTAAGTAGCATAGACATAAGCAGCTTAGTTAGAGATATAAAGGTAAATAATAATACAAAAAAGAAGAATCAGCTAAATTACTAAAAGTAATTGCTTCTAGGAAGTAGAAAATGAGGCAGAGCTAGAGAGATCTAGGAATATGAGTATGTATGTATGTATGAGTTTAATTTTTTAAATTGATTTCAGAGAGAAAGAGAGAGAAACATTGATTTGTGTTGTTGTTGTTCCTCTTATTTATACATTCACTGGTTGACTCCTGCATGTGCCCTGACTGAGGACAGAACCTGCAAACTTGGCATATTGGGATGATGCTCCAACTAATTGAGCTACCCGGCCAGGGCCTTTGTGTGTCTGTGTGTTTGCAACAAGACTCTAGAACTATTTGACTCTTTAGTTTTATTTATTTATTTTAGTGAGTGGAGGGGAGGCAGAGACAGACTCCCACATGTGCCCCAACTGGGATCCACCCAGCAAGCCCACTAGGGGGCGATGCTCTGCCCATCTGGGGCCATTGCTCCATTGCAACCGGAGCCTTTTTAGTGCCTGAGGCAGAGGCCATGGAGCCATCCTGAGCACCCAGGGCCAGCGCCAACTCACTGGAATCAATCAAGCCATGGCTTTGGGAGAGAGGGGAGAGAGAGAAAGGAGGAGGAGGAAGGGTGGAGAAGCAGATGGTCTCTTCTCCTGAGTGCCCTGACCAGGAATTTAACCTGGGATATCCATATGCCGGGCCAACACTCTACCACTGAGCCAACTGGCCAGGGCCCTATTTGACTCATTAGACTACATGGAAATATAACATTTACTTTAAAATTAAATTTAAAACAAAAACAAATAAAAACTCTAAATAGAAAAAAAGGAGAAGGAAAAGGGGTGAGAGGGAATGAGAGAGAGAAAAAACACGGTCGTCTTGACTTCTGCTCCAATTATAAGAGACCATGGCTCACCGCACATGCTAGTTCCAAAGGCTCTCCACCTCAGACTCCTTCTTGACAGAACCTCCTGTAGCTACCAAGGATTCAGGGGCAGACATAGGATAGATTATGCCCCAAATCTGTACACATGAAAGCATCCTGATGGCCATCATAGGAAATATGCAGATGTACTCACCCATTTGGAGGACTCATTTTTGTCACTACTCCCCCCAGGACCACCTGACTGTGTGGTCTCTGCCCTGGAGTGCACCTGCTAATCAGCACAGGAGTGAGGTTGCTTCTAAGACTGCACTGACAACCCCAGGCCTAGCCCTGTGGGCTATTGTATCCCATTTCTACCAGGGCGATAAAGACACAGGGCCAGCCAACCTATTCTTCAAGCACTTGGGAAGGAGAGGGCTCCCTGGCCTTCGGCTAGCTCAGACGCAACACCTGGGCTTCTGCTTTGCCTGGACCAAAGCATGATAGGACTCTGGTTTATTCTTGAACCATCTAAATAAGTAACGATCTGGAAGCCATTTTTTGGATAGTTAGTAGGATTTCAGAAGAAAAACATTTATCAGTCCAACACAAGAACACAACTTGGAATGGAAAGTCCTCTTTTAAATAACAATTTTAAATACAAATGTTTTTTGTTTTTTTTTTCAGAGACAGAAAGACAGAGGGAAAGATAGGGACAGACAGGAACGGAGAGAGATGAGAAGCATCAATCATCAGTTTTTCATTGTGACACCTTAGTTGTTCATTGATTGCTTTCTCATATGTGCCTTGACCACGGGCCTTCAGCAGACTGAGTAACCCCTTACTCGAGCCAGCAACCTTGGGTTGAAGCTGGTGAGCTTTTGCTCAAACCAGATGAGCCCATGCTCAAGCTGGCAACCTTGGGGTCTTGAACCTGGGTCTTCCGCATCCCTGTCCGACGCTCTATCCACTGCGCCACCACCTAGTCAGGCTAAATACAAATGTTTTAACTACAATGAATAGCTTCAGTTGGCTTGATTTTTTTCTTTACAATTATAAAAGTAATTTATGCAGAAATAAGAAATTCTGACAATACAAAAAAGGCAGGGTAATAAAGAGTAAGTCTCCTAGGACCTCTAAGGAAATCACTTTGATAATTTCTTATGCATTCCCTGGGGTATGTTCTATACATGTAACATATATGCCAGCATATACCTTTTATTTATTTTAATCAAAATGAAAGTGCTCTGTGCTTATTAATCTGCACTTTCTTTTTTCTGTACTGAACATATCTTGGCTATATGTTACAATCTCCAAAATATGTTATAAAACCCACTCTATTCTTTACAACAGCTGCAGGGTATTCCACTGTACACATTATTTTAGTTTAATCTGTCCTCTCCCAGTGGATGTTTATGGTTCTTTTCAATTTTTCTCCATAATAAACAGGAATGTAATAAATATCCTTAATGCATATCATTACATTCATTTATGAATATATGCATATGATAAATTCCTAATGCAAAAAGTTAAATTAAAAGGGTGGTGCATTTTTAATAGAAATTGCCCAACTTTTCTCCAAAAGTCTTGCATCAATTCACACTCCTGGCCTGGTTGGGTGACTCGGTTAGAGCATCATCCCAAAGCACAGAGGTTGCTGGTTCAATCCTGGTCAAGGCACATACAGGAACAGATTGGTGTTCTTGTCTCTCTCTCCCTCCCTCCTTCCTCTCTCACTAAAATCAATAAATACAAATTGAAAAAAAATTCACACACCCCACCCACATATGTGACTATTCTTGTTTTCGAATACTCTTTCCAACAAAAGGCATTAGAAAATTTTTAAAACTTCAACTAGCCTGCAAGGTGAAAATTGTATCTTATTGTGTTAACGGACATTTTCTAAGACGGGCAAACTCATCTGATTACATTTTGTTTTCTCGCTGGAGGCTCAGATGATGCTTAGCAATCTGCATATTTTAGCAATAAAGTTTTTTTTTTTTTTCATTTTTCTGAAGCTGGAAACAGGGAGAGACAGTCAGACAGACTCCCGCATGCACCCGACCGACCGGGATCCACCCGGCACGCCCACCAGGGGCGAAGCTCTGCCCACCAGGAACGATGCTCTGCCCATTCTGGGCGTCGCCATGTTGCGACCAGAGCCACTCTAGCGCCTGAGGCAGAGGCCACAGAGCCATCCCCAGTGCCCGGGCCATCTTTGCTCCTATGGAGCCTTGGCTGCGGAAGGGGAAGGGAGAGACAGAGAGGAAAGTGCGGCAGAGGGGTGGAGAAGCAAATGAGCGCTTCTCCTGTGTGCCCTGGCCGGGAATCGAACCCGGGTCCTCCGCACGCTAGGCCGACGCTCTACCGCTGAGCCAACCGGCCAGGGCTAGCAATAAAGTATTTTTAATTAAGGTATGTACACTGTGTTTTTAGACATAATGCTATTGTACACTTAACAGACTATAGCATAGTGTAAATATAACTCTCGTGTGCTTGATGAGGCTGCAGTATCTCCCAGGTATGCCTGCACAATTACGGGTGAGCTTCTTTTCATTGCTCACAAGCTATTTGTATTTCTTTTTCTGTGAACTGCTTGCTCAAGTCTTTACCCATCTTCTCATTGGGTTGTCTTCCTTTTTCTAATAGATTTTTAAAGGGTATTTATAAAGTAAGAAAATTGGTTAACTTGGAACCAGAATTATGCACCTGATTTTTCTAACGGCACTTGGATAGCCCATCCTACAATCAAGTGGGAGGAGCGTCCTCCCAGGGTCTCCCATGAGCCCCTGAGAGCAGGGAGAGAGCAGGAATGACGTGGCCTCACAGGGTGCCATGTTGTAAGTACTGTCAGTGTGCCAAATGCTGAGTGCTTCTCATGCCTCATCTCATTTTGTCCCTATAGACAAAGAATAGGTTTAGAGAGGTAACGTCACTTGCCTAAGTCTCCCAGGCAGTAAAGAGCATAAACTGAGACACAAACCCAGGCTGTGTGTCGCCAGAGACCCAGCCATGAACCTTTCTCTGCCTTCCATGAGCATGGCAGAAATGGGGGTGTGAGCAGATTCCCCCTGTGGCCCCTGCCTTTGAGAAAGCCTTCCTCTGTTCTCCCGGCACTGTGCAGGGGGTAATGGGTTTCTTGAGTCCCCTCCAGACTAGAAGAGCCACTGTCCCCCAGAGGGCCCAGTAATCTCTGAGTCTACCCTTTCCTGTCACTTTTCCTGCCTTGTCCCTGGCTGAGGGACCCATTTGTGCACAGACAGCCTCATATGCTGTGGGAACTGAAGCCAGATCTCAGGCCTGGCTCTTTCCATCTGTCTGAGGACGGATGGCCAAGCAGATGTCTCTGCCCATTAAAACCTGTGCTTTGGAGCTTAGGCTCTGGAGTCAGATATGGGTTCAAATACGTTCTGGGTAACGTTGGTCAAGGAAACCTCTCCGAGCCTAAGTTTCCTCATCCATAAAATAGGGATGATAATAGTACTCATCACCTATCACAGGGGTTTGGGAAAATTAAACTAGTTAATGAGACCTGTCCTATTTCCTAAACCTGTTCTTCAGGCAGGCACTGGTCAGGTGCTAGCATTATAGAGATAGCCCCGAGGAGCACCTCCCTGCCTCAGTCCAGGTCCACAATCCTCCACAACACAGGCCCCCAAGTTCTAGCCTCCAGCCGAACTCATCTGTGGAAGTGAGATAATGGATGAATCCCATCCAAGGATGCTGAAGCCCCCACCCCCAGGCTTGAGTACACCACTCCTCCCAGCCCTAGGTGGGCTCCTTGGCCTGGAGGGAGAGCCTTTGAGAAGGGAACCCCCAGGAAGAGAAGATGTGAAAGAAGGAACAGGCCCTGCCCCTACCACCTTCCTCACCATCTGTCTTGCTGGTCAAAGGTGGGCCCTCATCCACTAGAGGTGATACCAGGCCCTTTCTCCCAGACACCTAGGCAGCCTTCACCCCCTTTTTCTCTCCTCCCTCTCTTCCTTGGCTGACGGCAGGGCGAGGCAGAGCTCGCTCTGATTAGCCTGACAACATTCAGTCACCAGGGGAAGTCCTTGAAGTTGAGGATTTCAACAAAGCTAAACCACTAAATCCTGTGGCCGCCAGCCTGTCTTCACAGCTTCCCCAGCTCTGCCAGAAATCACACTCACTCGCATGCAGAAACCACAGCCCTGGCTGCTCTGGAGCCTCCCCCACCATGGGCCACCTTATCAGGGCAGGCCCGGCCCATCCTGTGTCTGCCTGCCATCTCTAAGTGCTTCCATCCAGGATGGTCCCACAAAAGCTGGGAAAAGACAAGGCTGCCCCATTTCTGACATCACCAACTTCAAAGGCCACAAATTAGGTGGGGCCAATCTGAATGCCTTGCTGAGTTAAGAGCAATGCTCGGTGCTCTTGGGATGAACCTGTTGGTCTAGGGATCAATCCAGGAGCCCCACAGCTTATCAATAAATATACAGAATTGGGTAAGGATCCAGGTTCTGGAGCCAAGCGACCCCAGTTCAAGTCCCAGCTCGACCACTTAGTAACATGTTGCTCTCAGCGTCATTTCTGACAAGTGCGGATAATGAAATGCACTTGCCTAATCCTCCAAATGTCACTGCGACAGGCCTGACATGATGAAGAGAGCCCCTCCTTCACAGAGATGGAGGCTTCTTGGGGCCCCAGAGCCACCCTGACAGAACCTCAAGTAGCAGAGAGAGCAGAATTTGCTGGCTGGCACTGGGCAGGGGTGAAGGAAGAAGCCAGATGACATGGCATCTGTAGGTTCCATCCCAACTCCTCACCACCTGCCCTAGACCCATCAGAGCTTGGGCTCCAAATCACCCATCCTGTAGGGGCAGGCGTCTGTCCCCTAGGGAATGGGCATCCATGTGGATGGTTCAGAGTTTCAGTTTGGAGTTTCAGTAAGAAGCGTTCTGGAGTTGGATGGTGGTGATGGCTACAAAAGAATGTAAATTTACTTAAAATACCTCCAAACTGTACACCTCAAAATGGTTAAAATGATCAGCCCTGGTCAGTTGGCTCAGTGGTAGAGCGTCGGCCTGGTGTGCAGAAGTCCTGGGTTGGATTCCCAGCCAGGGCACACAGGAGAAGCGCCCATTTGCTTCTCCACCCCTCCGCCCTCCTTCCTCTCTGTCTCTCTCTTCCCCTCCCGCAGCCAAGGCTCCATTGGAGCAAAGATGGCCCGGGCGCTGGGGATGGCTCCTTGGCCTCTGCCCCAGGCGCTAGAGTGGCTCTGGTCGCAACAGAGTGATGCCCCGGAGGGGCAGAGCATCGCCCCTGGTGGGCGTGCCAGGTGGATCCTGGTCGGGCGCATGCGGGAGTCTGTCTGACTGTCTCTCCCTGTTTCCAGCTTCAGAAAAATACAAAAAAAAAAAAAATGGTTAAAATGATCAATTTTATGTTATAGTTTCCCACGACTTTTTTTTGGATTTGACTCTCAAGTAGAGGAGACAGTCAAGGAGAGTAATAAGGTACTTGCTAGCTCTTTCTAGGGCTCAAACTAGCGCCAGGAATTCCTAGCTGCTGACACTGGAAATGAGGCCCAAACTGAGAGCTGGCCACCGCCCAGCAACCCCCCAGCCATCCTGCGGCCCCAGCAGCCCCTGTCTGGAAGCCTCCACACCGGGCACAGGCCCTGAGCTGGCTCAGGAGGGTCTGCCACGCACCCCCTTCACCCCAGGAGGCCCTCAAGTCCACCTCCGCCTGGCTCACGCCCACGAACAGTGGCTGCTCAGGACCTTTGCTCCAGACCCTCAACAACAAGAAATCGGTGCGGAAAGGGAAAGAGGAAAAAGGAATTAAGTCATCCCCAGCTTTTCTCCCAAGTTTCACTGAGAAAAACCAAGACGTTTTTTGGGCCCACTGCCCAGAGACAAAATAGGAGATGAAAATATTTATTTGTTTCTAAGGACCTTGCAATTCCAGGATGAAAAGCCCTCCTTGCTTGTAACTTACTGCAGCTCTAGCTGCTCCCAAGGCAGCCCCACCCCCTCAACAGGCATTTGCCCACTTGCTCAGGTCTTATGGCAAAAGGTTCCACCACCCCACTGGGGAGAAAAAGTGGGATCCCCGTCCCAACAGAAACTGAAACTATTAAATGAGAATTATCCCTTGTTGGCATCAGGGAGCCGTAAATAGTCCAGCCGCCCCAGTTGAATCACCAGAGCTAGCACTGTGTCAGCATTTCTATATAAACCAGGGTTTGCTAGGGGATTAGCTCACAGCCATAAAAAATCTGCTACAGGCTGAAATTTGGCCTAAAGAAAATCTCAGCACGGGAGTAGATACAGAAAAGAAAGCCAGACAGACATTGCCCCCGCCAAGGACAAGAGGGCCTCTGACCAGGACCTCTTACACCGGGACCCTGTTGTCACCAACATGTAAGAAGTCTGTGATTTAAAGCACCACTTGGGGTTGTCATAATTCAAGTTTTGGTTCTTTTAATACCCCCCAAGCCAAAAGAAGGGCTATTTGCTGCTATGAGAAGTTGCATAGGCCTGAGTTTGAGAGTATGTAATCCAAGCTCTCTCCTTCCCCTGCTGACAGCTCAATGTCAAGCAAAGAGAGATTTACCTGGGCAGCAACCCAGTGCTCACGTTGGCTCTCAGTATGCTGTTGGGACAATGGGTGCTGTCTTTCATCCCAAAGGTGAAGTTTTGAAAGCAAAGCCTGGGAACCAGATATATCATAAGGATAGCTCCATATATGACACAGGTATCGTCAGTGCGAAGGATGTTCTGTTTTCTCTCATCTGTGGGTAGTCAGTTAGTCCAACATCATCTATTTTTAAAAAGCTAGAACCCTCTGCACATCACACATAGATGGCTTCCTGGTAGATTAAAGATTTAAATGAAAAAAAAAACCCTATAAAATATATTAGAAGAAAATTTAAGACAATGTGGACATAAATTCAGCGTTGGGAGGTCTTCTTAAGTGAGCCATAAAGAGATTTTACTACGTGGCAATACGGAGTTTTTCATTTTTAGGTAGCCAGATTTTGTCATCAACAAAATTAAAAGAAGAAATGGGAGAAAAAAATTGCAACACATATGGCATAGGGTTTATAGGCTGTTTTAATAAAGTACTCCTGCAAATTAATAAGAAAAAGAAAAAAACAGCAGAGAGAGAGGCTAAGGATATGAAAAGGCAATTTAAAGAGGAGGGAATGTAATTTGCTAGTGAACAGTGATGCAACTTTGCTGGTAGTTAGGGAAATACAAATTAAAACAACAAATCTGACCTACCAGATTGACAAAATCAAAACAGTAATGCCCACTGCTGGTAGGCGTGTGGGGAGACAGGAGAGCTCTTTCTTCCCTAGAGTATGATGAACTGCTACAATCTTTCGAAAAGACATGTAGCAGCATCTATTAACATTTAAAATACCTTCAGTATCACTTCTGGAAATATGTCCTTTAGGCCAGTGGTCCCCAACCTTTTTTGGGCCACAGACCGGTTTAATGTCAGAAAATATTTTCACAGACCAGCCTTTAGGGTGGGACAGATAAATGCGCAAAATAAAATTATGTGACCGGGTAAAAACTGTGGCATTTTTAAATATAATTGTCAAACTTACGAGACAAGCATCAAGAGTGAGTCTTAGATGGATATAACAGAGGGAATCTGGTCATTTTTTAAAAATAAAACATCGTTCAGACTTAAATATAAATAAAACAGAAATAATGTAAGTTATTTATTCTTTCTCTGCGGACTGGTACCAAATGGCCCACGGACCGGTACTGGTCCGCGGCCCAGGGGTTGGGGACCACTGCTTTAGACCATACCTACAAGAATGTTTATTGCAGTAATGTTTGATAGAACAAAAAATCTAAAATCAAAATGAAGTCCACCAGTTAATATATTAAACCAACTGTGTTGTGTCTATACCACTGGATATAAATTAGGCAGCTACTGGGGGGGAAAGAATAAATAACAACTTACACTTACTAACACAGAAAAAGACCAAGTTTGATTTTTTTCATTTTTAATTACTCATAAATTATAATGCCCTCCCTGAACACACTGATTCTGTCAGTCTGTGAACCCTGTGGATTTTTCAGTCGTTTCCTAAGGGCTGCATGTAGGCTGTCTCCCCAACTCGGCTGTGAGCTCTGGGAGTGTGGCCAGTGCCCCATCTCTGGCCACTCCTCGGGGTTCATTAGGAGCCCCATCGTGTTCACATAGATGTGAACTCCTTTCACATCTATGGTTTTATTAATGAGTCTCTCTTTTCTTTTTTTAATTTCTCCTTTACACTACTTAACATTTTTAAAGTTATTCATGTACATCAGAAGGTTTGAATTTGCCTGCGCCTCTTACTGTTAAGAGAGGCCCTTGTCAGCAAATTTACTGGCGAACACAATACCATGTAGTGGTATTAATTGAAAAGCAATGTGAAGATGTAGAATACCGTGCTTAGTATGAGCCAACTTTTATTTTTTTAAAAAAGAGGAAAAGGTAAAACCCCAACATATATCCATACATTTTTTATTTAAGTTTGTATGTGGAGAGAGAGGTGGGTGAAATTACCCTAATTGTCAACACTAAAAAACTCCAGGGAACAGGATTGAAAAGGGGACCACAAACTACAGGTATTAACTTTTTCTTTATATGCCTCTATATTGTTTCTTTTTAAAATATCATTTTAAACAGAAAATTTTTTTGATCACTCCAGAAACAAAGTTCACTGACAAAGGGGAAGTGGTAGCCGAACCTCAGGACATGCTTAATAAACACAATGGGGCTCCTAATGAACCCTGAGGAGTGGCCAGAGACGGGCACTGCCCACACTCTCAGAGCTCACAACCGAGTTGGGGAGACAGCACACATGCAGCCTTTAGGGAACGACTGAGAAATCCACAGGGTTCACAGACTGACAGAATCAGTGTGTTCAGGGAGAGCTTCACGGTAGAGGCTCCCAAGGCTTTGAAAATGGAAAGACTTGGATGAATGGAGGACTAGGGGAGTGCAAGAGGGAGCTACCACGGAACCAGAGGTCCCTGCTGGCACCTGAGACTGGTAATGAGAGGCCCGAGTGTGGGCGAGGGGTAGCACACTGTGGGTGCCCAGTAACACCTCCTGAGCTCTGCCTGGTGCATGGCCTGCTCCTCAGAAGGTGGCACTGGCAAACGGCTTTGCATAGCTTTCTGAACACTGCCTCCACAAAGGACCAGTTTAGTTTCCCTTCTGGGGACTGGTTCTCTGGGGAATGACTCATGGCGGACTGCTCTCTGCCCCAAGGGTTGGGACAAAGGCTGGCTCTCAAAAGTCTGAGAGCCCTATCAGGGAGCACTGGCCTGCAAGGGAGGCTCACATGGAGGGTCACAGAGCGGCCTTCAAATCTGGGCCAGCCCAGGTCAGTTCCCATAGCCACTCCCACCTTGGTTCGATCCACAGCATGTCAGCTCAGACGCAGGCAGTTGTTGCTCTCCCAGGCTAGTGTGTAAGCTGCTCACAGGCAGCGATCAGATCCGTCTGGCTCATGCTTCTCTGACCAGAGCCTGGCCAAAGTGGGACTCAGTGCATAAATGTCTGGTTGGTGTTGGTTCACAGAGTGGGTCTTTGCGCAAGCTCTGGCTTTCTACCTTGGTACCTGGCAGAGCCATCATACTACCAGGCCTGGGAGGTGAGGGGTGGGATCTGGCATGGTCCTGCTCTGCCTATACTGATTCACTGTCCCCAGAGGGTGGGGACAAGGAAGACATGATCTCTCCAGACACATAATTGAGGGCTCTTCTAACTCAACCCCTTAGTAATTTTGTCCAGCTCAACACCTGGCCGTTGAGCCCCCACTAAGCAGCAAGCTCATGCAAGGCCCTCAGCACCAGGGCAGGTGGGCTGCTCCAGCCCTCAGGGGCTTAGAGCCGGCCCACCTTCAATCTGAGACTCGTGGCTTCCCTTTCAGAACCCACAGGAATAATGATACCTTCCTCCTCGTGGGGCAATCACTACTTCTCCCAGCACTCAAAGGGGCCAGCTCCCTACCCTCATTTCAAAATCCTTAGTTTTAAAAATCTTTGCTTTTGTGTCTATGGGTTTTTTGTTTCAGTGGTGAACACACAATGCAGAATACAGATGATATATTATAAAATTGTACACTTAAAACTTATATAATCTTTTTAACCAGTATAAGCGCAATAAATTGAATGAAATTAAAGGAAAAAAAATCTTTGCTTTCTGCATAGAGCAACTGAGGCTCCCCCATTTAGTCAACAAATTTTTAGTGAGGGCTTTTCATTAACCAGGCTGCGATCGACATAGTACGGATAGGGCAGTGAATAAAATAAGCAAAAATCCCTACCCTTTCAGGGCTTAAATTTTAACAGGGGAAGCAAAAGAAAAACTAATTAATTAAAAAGTCATTTATCAAAGTGTTATGAGATAAAGCAGAGGCAGGGCTTGCCAGGGTGGGAAAGGGATATGTTAAGTAGGGTCCTTCCCCGCCCGGCCTGCTTGGCCTTTATCTCCAAGTTGAGTGGTGTTATTATGGCTCCCAAATGTTTGAGGCTCCAGTGAAGAGTTCATCTGTAATGGGATTATCTTTTGCCCTGTTTGCTTTCATTACAGTCCGACTCTCCCCGAGCATGAGAATCTAACCTTATCGAAAGCATATTTTGGTAATCTGATATAAACTAAATTTAAACTTTGACCTCTAACAATAAAACAATAAAAACGTTACTTTCCCCCTCTGAAGACCTGAAATTCAGATTAGGGGCCTGTCAGGTTCAGTTTCCGGGTTTCTCACTGACTTCTAATTAGATTCTAAGCATTGCTGTGAAGGCACAGAGCCCAGCCCAGGCCCATGGTGAACACTGGCCCCTCGGCCTGGGGCTCCCCTCCCTCCCATCATTTGTCAGGTGCCTGTCCCTAGCTTTCCAGAACCCTCCCCTCCAGCTCCTGGTTCACGGTGTCAGAGCACAGTCCCCAGTTAAACTCCTGATGCAATCGCTGCCTGAAGACACAGTGCAAATGTGCTACGATCCCCATTTTGCATGAAGTGCTTTAATCCTGGTATGGCTAAAGGTTAAGTATGAGCTTACTCCAATCGGCCCCCATGTCATGTTCTAATTCCTATAGGTTATCTTATTTAGAGAGAAGGTAAGCACAGTGAACGTGGGGGCCGCGCGGCCAGGCCTCTCCTTACCACCAGGCTCTTCAACCACTTTCCCTTTTTCAGAGTGGGGTGTTCGTGTGGTTCAGGTTTGCTAGACCGAAAATTAAAACCTGGCTTTTACCTTTTTTTTTTTTTTTTAAGAGAGAAATTAGATAAGTTTCAGTCTGGGCCAGAAAACAACAACTAAAAATTCAAATTCAGGGATGTCCCACATTAATAACTGTTCACCGGGGAAGCATTTCCTGTTTATACATTGAGCTAATGAGAATCCATCACTCCTGTCAAATCCACTGAACACCAAATTCAAATGTCAAACCAAATGTAAGAGGTCACACATTTCCTTTGCTAACTAAAAGTGTAATTCATAAATATTATTGCTACCAAACTCTCCATCTACAACATTTGTTTAGAAATATGCACAAGTAATATAAATTGTGATTAAGTTAAATGGGTATATTATTTCCTGTTTTAAGGGCTAACAGCAGCATGAATTATGCTTTACTGCGAAGAAGGCTCAAGTCACAAGCAGGTCTGCTTGAGTTCAGCCCCACGTTTTACACCCTCAGAATGGGTTTTGCATGTTCATTCATAAATACTTTACATTATCCAGCCATGCTGATAACTTTCACTTCTGCTGCCTTATAAAAGAGCTCTTACTATTGAAAAGGTCAGCTAAATGGACATAAACTTTGAATCTGGCTACATTTAAAAATAAAAATGAAAAAACAGAAAAGATTTACGAAGCCAGGGTCTTCATTTACCTCCGTGAGCGTAATACTTGAGTCCAAATTCAATGGAAACTTTGCATCTGTGGCATGATTTAGTGAGAAGGGAATTGTTAGCACAAGAAGCAACAACCAGATTTTTAACTTCCAAAATGAATACCAGGGAGTGGAGGCACAAAGTGGGGAAGCAACCTTTCCTTCCAGTTTTGTCTCCAAATAAATTCAACAAACATCCTTAGTTTTAAAGACCTGCACACAAATTACTATTTCTGTTATTTTAGGAAAACAAAATGTATTCTAGCAAGGAAAACTAGAAACGTAGAACAAACAGAAATAGACGCTCACCGCAGAACCTGGTAGAGAAACGTCCTCAAAGAAAGGGATGGAAAAGGAAGAACTGGAAGCGAAGCTGACCGTCACCAGTCACCAGTCAGTCTTCCCTCGGTTCAGGGGAGTTACTTACTCCTCAGTCAATGAAAACTATATAATACTAGTGACAAAAAAAAAAAAAAAAAAGCTTGTGAGCCAGCAAATAAACACTCCCCTCTCTCTGGCTTGTGTTGGGAAGATTGTTCCCACAGCAGGATGGAGGGCTTAACCCCAAGTCTCGGCAGAACCCCACTTCTCCATGAGCAAGGCCTCTGGGCCCCCTTTCCACAGGAGCCCAGTCCCCCCAGGCTGAGACACATGGCGGAAAGAGGTGGGTGAGACGCTCCTCAGAGGAGCTCTGAGTCATCACGGTTCCTAAACTCTCCAAGGGAGCCAGCCCGACGCCATTGTGCCAGACGATTTTGCAATGAAACCAAGTCTTTGATGTCACAGATTGGGAGAGAGGGATAAACTTGGTTCCTCAAAGAGATAACCAGAATGACTCTTCAGCTTTTGAAGTCTGGTGAACAGTATTTTATAAACCCCAGCTTCAGAAGCAGATAAAAAACAGATACCACTGGTGTTCCTATCTGTGGACGCTGCCCATTCACCGTGAGGCCGGCAGGGGCCACCTCTCATCTGCCCCCAACATTCTCCCAAAGTCAGGCTGAATGGGCAGGCTGGGATTTAGAATAGACACTGCTAGAGAATGGGTTTCAAGTGTAGCTCCCATTAGACATTTAAAATAAGTTTCCATTAGTTTGATCATAGTACTTTCCCATCATAATATACTAGTTATGTCAGTGGGTATTTTAAATATAGTATCTTCATATCTGCTAACTGTGATTTGAAGTCCAGCAAAAGAAATGATTTTTTATTCCACTTTTTTTTTTATCAGGGGATGATTTACATAAAGTGAAATGCTCAGGATTAAGTGTTCTGTTCAATTTGGTGAATACATATGAAGACACAGAACATTTCTTTCACCCAGAAAGTTCCCCACACTCCTCAATTTTCCACCGCCAGAATCAACCTCTAATCTGAGGTTTATCAAATTAGTTTTTCCTATAGGTTGGTTTTCCCTATTCTAGAATTTCTTATAAAAGGACCAAATGATGTGCACATTTTTGTGTCTAACTTCATTCACTCATCACATTTTTGAAATTCATCCATGATACCGTATGTTTTAGTGGTTCATTCTTTTACATGCTTGGTATTCTGTTGTGTGACTACAGCCCAGTGTCTATCCATTCATTCTTCACTGATAGACATCTGAACTGCTCTCTAGTTTCAGAATTTTATGAATTAGGCTGCTATGAACATTCCCATGCAAGAGTTTTTGTGAAAATATACCCAGGTAAACAACTGAGAGTGGAATTCTTGTGTCATAGGATAAATGTATTTTTAACTTTTTAAGAAACTTCCAGTTTTTCAAAGTGGTTATACCATTTCTCCAGCAACGCATGAGAGTTCCAGTTCCTCTACAACCTCTCCCACATTTCACATTGTCAGTTTTTTCACTTTAACCCTTCTAGTGAATAACTTCTAGTGGAGGCCTAATGATGTTGATACTCTTGTTTACTGGCCATTTGTATATCTTTTTTAGTGAAGTTTCTAGTCAACATTTTTACCAATTTTTAATTGGATTGTTTGTCTTCTATTGTTGAGTTATGGGAATTTTTATATGTTCCTGATGTGAGTCCCTTCCTCAGACATGTGTTAGCAATAGGTTGACACATATGTTAGCCTATTCATTTTCTTAACAGTGTCTTTTGATGAGCATAAATTTTTAATTTTCATAAAATTCAATCTATCAAGTTTTGTTTTTATGGCTCATGCTCTCTGTGACCTCTCTAAAAAATCTTTGCCTACCTGAAGGTTGGGAAAATATTCTTTGTTTTTTCTAGTAATTTTACTTCTTTAGCTTTATATTTAAGTCAATGACCCATACTGAACTGATTTTTACATATGGTTAGAGCCAGGAGTCAAGGTTCTTTTTTTTCTCAAATGAAGATCCAATTGTTCCCATACCATTTGTTGAAGAGATTTTCTTTCCCTGTTTAATTTCCTTGGGACTCTTGTCAAAAATCATTGAATCATATGTCTGCGGGTCTATGAATAGACTCTATTCTGTTCCATTTATCTATTTATCTATTCTTTAATCAAAGCACACTGTTTTAACTACTGTAGCCATGTAGTCACTCTTACAATAAGGTGGGGCAAGTCTCCTATATTTGTTCTACTTTTCAATATTGTTTTGGTTATTATAGGACCTTTGCCTTTCCATATAAACTTTAAAATCATTTTGTCAAAGAAAAAATGGTTTGCTGGGTTTTCAAATGGTATTACTCAATTTGGGAGAATTGACACTTTAATAATATTGAGTCTTTGGATCCATAATATCGTATATCTTTTCATTTATTTAGATCTTAAATTTCTGTCAGCAGTGTTTTATGGTTTCAGTTTCATGTATCTTTCATTAAATTTATCCCTGAGTATTTAATTTTTATGCTATAATGTTATTTAAAAATTTTCATTGTTGATTGTTCATTGCTAGTATGTGGAATGGTAACTTTAATATACCCTCCAGTACTGCAAAATAAATTATTTCTATTTATTTTTTTATTATTTATGTGAGAGCAGGGGAGGCCGAGAGACAGACTCCCATATGCACCCCGACCAGGACCTACCTGGCAAGCCTCCTATGGGGCCATGTTCTGCCCATCTGGGGCATTGCTCCATTACTCGGCAACTGAGCTATTTTTAGCACCTGAGGCAGAGGCTAGGGAGTCATTCTTAGCACCTGGGGCCAACTCGCTGGAATCAGTCAAGCCATGGCTGTGGGAGAGGGAGAGAGAGAGAGAGAAGGGGAAGGGGTAGAGAAGCAGATGGTCACTTCTCCTGTGTACCCTGACCAGGAGTCAAACCCAGGAAATCCACATGCCAGGCAGATGCTGCCAGGGCTTCTACTCATTTTTAGAAAAATCCTTTAGGAGTTGCTTTGTATAAAATTATATCACCTCTAAGTAAAGACAATTGCCCATCTTCCTTTCCAATCTAAATGTCATTTATTTCTTTTTCTTATATTATTACCTTGTCTAAGACTTTTGGCTTCTTAAGGTAGAGATAAAGATTATTTTATATCTTTCTTATTTTCTAACATAAGTCTTTAATGTTACACGTTTCCATTTAAAATTTGTGCATCCCACATATTTTATTGTTATGTTTTTGTTATCATAATTTAAAGACATTTCCTAATTTAATTTCCCTTGTGATTTCCTCTCTGACTCATAGTTATTCAGTTGCATGTTGTTTAATTTTCAAATACTTGAGGAATTTTGTAGGTAACCTGTTACTGAGTTCTACTTATATTCCATTTTGTTCAGAGAACATACTTAGAAATACATTCCTTAGAAAGCCTAAGAATCTTATTTTGATTCATTTTATGGTCCAGTTTATGGTCCATGTTGAGTAATGTTTCCTGTGCATTTGAGAGGTATGTGCATTTTTCCTTTCTTGGGTGGAATGTTGTGTAAATATCAATTGGATCAGGTAACCGGCAGTGCTGTTCAAATCTTCCCTATACTCACTAATCTTTCCATTGATCAGTTACAGAGAGGGGTCTTAAATTCTGCAGCTATGATTCAGCTTTAGTTCTGTCAATTTTTGCTTCATATATTTTGGAGCTTTGTTGTTAGGTACAAATTTTAGATTTTTGTGCCTTCTTGATTCCTTAGCTCTTAATGTTATTATAAAATGCCCCTTTATGTTTTTATCATTTTGAAGTCTGCTCATTCTGATATCAGTATAGCTTCACCTGTTTTCTTATGCATAGTGAGTGTTTGCATAGTATATTTTCCCAACCTTTGCCTTTCAACCTGCTTGTGACTTCAAAGTATATTTATTGTAAACCACATATACTTGTTTCTTACTTATTTATGCAGTCTGACAATCTCTGCCTTTTAATTGGAAGGTTGATATGTTTACATTTAATTCAACTGTTTATATATTTTGATATTAAGCATACCAAATTTGGGTTTGTTATTTGCCCTGATGCCTTTTGTTTTTCTGTTAGTTGTATCCTAAATCTTGGGGATGAAACAAATACTTTTAGCACTTCATTTCATCCCCTTTGCTGACATTTTACATATGTAAAAATGTTTGCATTATTTTTTAGTAATTTCTCTAGAGATTACGTTTACCTTTAATCCATTACAGTTAACTTTCAAAAAAAAATTTTTTTTCTCATGAACAATGTAAGAACATAATGACAGTACCTTTCCCATCATTGTGCTCCTGTTGCCATAGGTTTTAGTTCTAAAAGACTATAAACCTCCATGCTCCTTTGTCATTGTTTTTACTTTAAATTATTATCTTTTAAGAATTTTAAAGATGCTTTTTATTTATAGACCTATTTCCTCTTCCTGGTGTTCTTCACTGATACAAGTGCTTCCTATATAGGACCAGGTTTCCATCTGAAACATATTTTTTTCAGCCTATATAATTTTTAGCATTTCCTGCTCCCCTAGAAATTGATTTGTTCAGCTTTTGCATAAAAATGTCTTTGTTTCATGTTTATTTTCAAAGTATATTTCCACTAGGTATAGAATTCTAGGTCGACAGTGTTGGTTGGTTTTTTCTTTCAGTACTGCAAAGATAACATTCCATTGTCTTCTGATTGCTATTATTTCTGATGAGAAATCAATTGTCATTCTCAGCATCTATTCCTTTTGTGAAATCTTTTCTCTCTGACTGCTTTCAAGGTTTGTTGTTGCTGTTTGCCTTTGTTTTCAGCAATTTGATGATCTTGCTTGTGGTTCTCTAGGCTTCTTAACCTGTTGTTTTTGTTTGTTTTGCTTTTACTCATTTTGGAAAATGTTTGGTCCCTATCTCTTCAAATATTTTTTCTTCCCTTTCTCTCTCATTTTCTAAGACTCTAATTACATGTGTGTTAGACCTTTTGGTATGTCCCATATGTCTGATGATCTATTTAATTTTTTCACTTTGGATAATTTTAAATGATATGTCTTTAAGATAATTGATTTTTTTTTTTTTTTGCCCAGTTGTGTCCAATCTCTGGATAAGTCCATTAACAGAATATTTCATGCATGACATCTGCTTTTTCATTTCTAATATTTCCATTAAGGTCTCTTTGTATAGTTTCCATACTCTGCTGAATTTCTCCATCTGCTCATATCTGTTGCTAACCTTTTACACTAGATCTTTTAACATATTCATTACAGTGATTTTACAATAGTTGTCTGATAATTCCAACATTGGAGCCAAATTTGATCTGCCTCTATTGATTATTTTATCTTTTGGCAAGTGGTCATATCACCATTTGGGGCAGCGTTTTTCAACCAGTGTGCCACGGCACACTAGTGTGCTGCAAGACATGGTCAGGTGTAAGTATAAATACATTTAGAAACTATATTATTAACTATATGTATAATATGTACTGTGTTAGAGTGTCATTTTGTGTCATTTTGGTAGGCGGTGTGCCCCAGGATTTTGTAAATGTAAAAAATGTGCCGCAGCTCAAAAAAGGTTGAAAATCACTGATTTGGGGTATATATAGAAACATAGGTTTATATTGAATGCCACACATTGTATGCAAAATATAATAGGTACTAAAGTAATATTCTCCCAAATGGAGAATACTCTTCTTCTATCAGACTGTTGATGTAGAAAGTTGAGTTAGAATCTAGTTTGTATTGGAGCTGGGTTAGAACTTTGTTATTACTTTACTTATATTCTGTGTACTGTATGCTTTAAGTTCTCTCATGGTAGATTATCATTCCCCACACTTAGAGAGAAATCTAGTATTATAAAGCTTCTCTGAATTATCTTACAGATAACAATATCAATAACAAACAACTTCAGAGGGCTCTGCACTACAGAAGAGGATCTGTCAGCATTCCTGCCCCTCTCATGGTGATGCACTGCTGCCCGGTGCTCATTGCAAAGCCCAATATTCAGGACAATTTATTTAGGCAGCTCTACATACTTGTGCCTCAGAGAGAATCACTCATCTCTCCTGCCTTTCCCCCAGTAGCAGATGGCCACTGTCTCATTCTTGGTACAGAACCCAGAGTTTGGGCAGGTTTCTGGCCCTCATCAAGAAGCTGATGACCACTGACTCTTTCCCATGCAATGTCCGAGAGGGGTTCCCCTGGTTCTCCTGCTCTAGTATCAGTGCCATGAAGGCCTATGAACCTCTGTCTTAGGGCAGAGGCTCTCTTAGCACTTCCACCCTCCTCCAGCAGCTGATAACCACTGCCTTTGACACTTGAAAGGTTAGAAGCATTGGAGGGTTTTCGTTGATTCTGCTGTTTCAACTACAGACTCAGACAGGTTCTGCATACTGGCACCACAGAGAGTTCTCTCTCTCTTCTCCTGCTCTGTCCCCAGTCTTTCTTGTGAGCTCTTAGTGGAGGCCCATGGACAAAAGGGAGCAATCAGATACCTCTTGTGTCTTTGGCTTCCAAGAATTCTAAACTGTTATGCTAGCCCATGCTTGGCACTAAAAATTCATTAGCATTCAGCTGTTTTCTTCTTACTTGCTTCTATGATGGCTCTTCCTCCTGCTCCTGTGCCCAAGGTGAAACAACCAGGTGTCCCACTCTCCTTAAAGAGGCTGTCACGCTCAGTTTTAATTCATTATGTTCTCTTATATTCTCAGCTCTCTGACAGACTTAAAAATGCATGCTTTTATAAACTACCTGGTTTTGCGGGTTGTTGTTTTTGTTGTTGGTCTTGTTTGTTTGTTTCTGATCACCTCCCCACTCATTTCACCCCTTTGGCTTATCCTTGTTGTCAAGCAACATTCTTTCACAACTCTTCACATCCTAGGTAAAAGTCCTTATTCTTTTTTTTTTTTTTTTTTTCAGCACCTTAGTTGTTCATTGACTGCTTTTTTTTTTTTTTTAATAAATTTTTATTAATGGTAATGGGATGACATTAATAAATCAGGGTACATATATTCAAAGAAAACATGTCTAGGTTATTTTGTCATCAAATTATTTTGCAAACCCCTCGCCCAAAGTCAGATTGTCCTCCGTCACCCTCTATCTAGTTCTCTGTGCCCCTCCCCCTCCCCCTAACTCTCTCCCTCCCTCCCTCCCATGTCCTCCCTCCCCCCCCCACCCTTGGTAACCACCACACTCTTGTCCATGTCTCTTAGTCTCATTTTTATGTTCCACCAATGTATGGAATCATGTAGTTCTTGTTTTTTTCTGATTTGCTTATTTCACTCCTTATAATGTTATCAAGATCCCACCATTTTGCTGTAAATGATCTGATGTCATCATTTCTTATGGCTGAGTAGTATTCCATAGTGTATATGTGCCACATCTTCTTTATCCAGTCTTCTATTGAAGGGCTTTTTGGTTGTTTCCATGTCTTGGCCACTGTGAACAGTGCTGCAATGAACATGGGGCTACATGTGTCTTCACGTATCAATGTTTCTGAGGTTTTGGGGTATATACCCAGTAGAGGGATTGCTGGGTCATAAGGTAGTTCTATTTGCAGTTTTTTGAGGAACCACCATACTTTCCTCCATAATGGTTGTACTACTTTACAGTCCCACCAACAGTGAATGAGGGTTCCTTTTTCTCCACAGCCTCTCCAACATTTGCTATTACCCGTCTTGTTGATAATAGCTAATCTAACAGGAGTGAGGTGGTATCTCATTGTAGTTTTGATTTGCATTTCTCTAATAACTAATGAAGCTGAGCATCTTTTCATATATCTGTTGGCCATTTGTATCTCTTCCTGGGAGAAGTGTCTGTTCATGTCCTCTTCCCATTTTTTTATTGGATTGTTTGTTTGTTTGTTGTTGAGTTTTATGAGTTCTTTGTAAATTTTGGATATTAGGCCCTTATCTGAGCTGTCGTTTGAAAATATCAGTTCCCATATAGTTGGCTGTCTGTTTATTTTGATATCAGTTTCTCTTGCTGAGCAAAAACTTTTAATTCTGATGTAGTCCCATTCATTTATCTTTGCCTTCACTTCTCTTGCCATTGGAGTCAAGTTCATAAAATGTTCTTTAAAACCCAGGTCCATGATTTTAGTACCTATGTCTTCTTCTATGTACTTTATTGTTTCAGGTCTTATATTTAGGTCTTTGATGCATTTTGAATTAATTTTAGTACACGGGGACAGGCTGTAGTCGAGTTTCATTCTTTTGCATGTGGCTTTCCAGTTTTCCCAACACCATTTGTTGAAGAGGCTTTCTTTTCTCCATTGTGTGTTGTTGGCCCCTTTATCAAAGATTATTTGACCATATATATGTGGTTTTATTTCTGGGCTTTCTATTCTGTTCCATTGGTCTGAGTGTCTATTTTTCTGCCAATACCATGCTGTTTTGATTATCGTGGCCCTATAATATAGTTTAAAGTCAGGTATTGTAATGCCCCCAGCTTCATTCTTTTTCCTTAGGATTGTTTTGGCTATTCGGGGTTTTTTATAGTTCCATATAAATCTGATGATTTTTTGTTCCATTTCTTTAAAAAATCTCATAGGGATTTTGATGGGAATTGCATTAAATTTGTATATTGCTTTGGGTAATATGGCCATTTTGATTATATTTATTCTTCCTATCCAAGAACAAGGAATATTTTTCCATCTCATTGTATCTTTTTCGATTTCCCTTAACAATGCTTTGTAATTTTCATTATATAGGTCCTTTACGTTCTTTGTTATGTTTATTCCTAGGTATTTTATTTTTTTTGTTGCAATCGTGAAGGGGATTATTTTTTTGAGTTCGTTTTCTAATATTTCATTGTTGGCATATATAAAGGCTATGGACTTTTGTATGTTAATTTTGTATCCTGCGACCTTACTGTATTGGTTTATTGTTTCTAATAATCTTTTTGTGGAGTCCTTTGGGTTTTCGATGTATAGGATCATATCATCAGCAAAAAGTGATAGCTTTACTTCTTCTTTTCCGATATGGATGCCTTTTATTTCTTTGTCTTGTCTGATTGCTCTGGCCAGAACTTCTAGCACCACGTTGAATAAGAGTGGAGAGAGTGGACAACCCTGTCTTGTTCCTGATTTAAGGTAGAAAGTCCTCAGTTTTATGCCGTTTAATAGGATGTTGGCTGATGGTTTATCATATATGGCCTTTATCATGTTGAGATATTTTCCTTCTATACCCATTTTGTTGAGAGTCTTAAACATAAAATTGTGTTGTATTTTATCAAAAGCCTTTTCTGCATCTATTGATAAGATCATGTGGTTTTTGTTCTTTGTTTAGTTGATATGGTGTATTACGTTAACCGTTTTGCGTATGTTGAACCATCCTTGAGATTCTGGGATGAATCCCACTTGATCATGATGTATTATTTTTTTAATATGTTGTTGTATTTGGTTTGCCAGTATTTTGTTTAGTATTTTAGCATCTGTATTCATTAGAGATATTGGTCTGTAGTTTTCTTTCTTTGTGCCATCCTTGCCAGGTTTTGGTATGAGGGTTATGTTGGCCTCATAAAATGTGTTTGGAAGTATTGCTTCTTCTTCAATTTTTTGGAAGACTTTGAGTAGAATAGGAACCAAGTCTTCTTTGAATGTTTGATAGAATTCACTAGTATAACCGTCTGGGCCTGGACTTTTATTTTTGGGGAGATTTTTAATAGTTTTTTCTATTTCCTCCCTGCTGATTGGTCTGTTTAGGCTTTCTGCTTCTTCATGACTCAGTCTAGGAAGGTTGTATTGTTCTAGGAATTTATTCATTTCTTCTAGATTGTTGTATTTGGTGGCATATAATTTTTCATAGTATTCTACAATAATTCTTTGTATTTCTATGATGTCTGTGGTGATCTCTCCTCTTTCATTTTGGATTTTATTTATTTGAGTCCTGTGTCTTTTTTCCTTGGTGAGTCTTGCCAAGGGTTTGTCAATTTTGTTGATCTTTTCAAAGAACCAGCTCCTTGGTTTATTGATTTTTTCTATAGTTTTTCTGTTCTCTATTTCATTTATTTCTGCTCTGATTTTTATTATCTCCTTTCTTCGGCTGGTTTTGGGTTGTCTTTGTTCTTCTTTTTCTAGTTCCTTAAGGTGTGAAGTTAAGTGGTTTACTTCGGCTCTCTCTTGTTTGTTCATATAGGCCTGAAGTGATATGAACTTTCCTCTTATTACTGCTTTTGCTGCATCCCAGAGATTCTGATATGTCGTATTTTCATTTTCATTTGTCTGTATATATCTTTTGATTTCTGCGCTTATTTCTTCTTTGACCCATTCATTTTTTAGACGTATGTTGTTTAGTTTCCACATTTTTGTGGGTTTTTCCCCCTCTTTTTTGCAGTTGAATTCTAGTTTCAAGGCTTTATGATCAGAAAATATGCTTGGTACAACTTCAATTTTTCTAAATTTGCTGATATTGTCTTTGTGGCCCAACATATGGTCAATTCTTGAGAATGTTCCATGTACACTAGAGAAAAATGTATACTCTGTCGCTTTGGGATGAAGTGTCCTGTAGATGTCTATCATATCCAGGTGTTCTAGTATTTCGTTTAAGGCCACTATATCTTTATTGATTCTCTGTTTGGATGACCGATCTAGAGCCGTCAGCGGTGTATTGAGGTCTCCAAGTATGATTGTATTTTTGTTAGTTTTTGTTTTAAGGTCAATAAGTAGCTGTCTTATATATTTTGGTGCTCCTTGGTTTGGTGCATATATATTAAGGATTGTTATGTCTTCTTGATTCAACTTCCCCTTAATCATTATGAAATGACCATTTTTGTCTCTGAGTACTTTTTCTGTCTTGTAGTCAGCATTATTAGATATGAGTATTGCTACGCCTGCTTTTTTTTGGGTGTTGTTTGCTTGGAGTATTGTTTTCCAGCCTTTCACTTTGAATTTGTTTTTATCCTTGTTGCTTAGATGTGTTTCTTGTAGGCAGCATATAGTTGGATTTTCTTTTTTAATCCATTCTGCTACTCTGTGTCTTTTTATTGGTAAGTTTAATCCATTTACATTTAGTGTAATTATTGACACTTGTGGGTTCCCTACTGCCATTTTATAAATTGCTTTCTGTTAGTTTTGTATCTAGTTTGATTCTTCTCTTTTGTTTTTCTATCATTTGTTTTTGTTTGTTTGTGTTCCATACTTCTTTCCTCTGTTGCTACCTTTTTTAAGTCAAGTGTTTTTGTGGTGGTTTTTTTAAGGGTGGTTACCATTAAGTAATGAAAAGGGTACCTACCATATTCATTGTAGTACCCTATCTTATAAGTATTTCTGCACTTCATCATCCTTTGCTACTGTTAATCTCCATCCTCTCCCCCCTTTTTTTCCTTTGTTGTCACAGTTTAAGTTTGGTTTTATTGTGTTCTTGGTGGAGCTGTTACTTGTGGTGTTGTTTTCTTTTGTTCTTTGAATCTGGTTGGAAAACCCCCCTTAGTATTTCCTGGAGTGGGGGCTTTCTGTTGATAAATTCTCTCATCTTTTCTGTATTTGTGAATGTTTTTATATCTCCTTCATACTTGAAGGATAGCTTTGATGGGTATAGTATTCTTGGCTGAAAGTTCCTCTCTTTCAGGGCTTTAAATATTGGGGTCCACTCTCTTCTAGCTTGTAGAGTTTCTGCTGAGAAATCTGATGATAATCTAATAGGCCTTCCTTTATATGTTGTACTCTTCTTTTCCCTGGCTGCCTTGAGAATTTTTTCTTTGTCATTGGTTTGTGTCATCTTTATTATGATGTGCCTTGGAGTGGGTTTGTTGGGGTTAAGAAAACTTGGTGTTCTGTTTGCTTCTTGAATTTGAGGCTTTAATTCCTTCCACAGGCTTGGGAAGTTCTCGTCTATTATTTGTTTGAGTATATTCTCCATTCCATTTTCTTTCTCTTCTCCCTCTGATATACCTATTATTCTTATGTTATTCTTTCTGATGGAGTCAGACAATTCCTGTAGGGCTTTCTCATTTTTTATTATTTTTGAGTCTCTTTCTTCTTCTCTCTGTTGTGCCTCAAGTTGTTTGTCTTCTATTTCACTAATCCTCTCTTCAATCTGGGCTGTTCTGTTAGCTAAGCTTGTTACCTCGTTTTTCAGCTCGTGAATTGAGTTTTTCATTTCTGTTTGATTTGTTTTTATAGTTTCAATTTCCTTGGTAATATATTCTTTGTGTTCATTGAGTTGTTTTCTGATCTCCCTATATTGCCTTTCTGTGTTTTCTTGTATATCTCTGAGTATTTTTAAGATTTCTATTTTAAATTCTGTCATTTAGCTCCAAGGCTTCCAATATGTTAAGTCTTTTCTCCATAGATTTTTCCACATCTATTTGTGTTACCTCTCTTTCTTTTGTATCCATAATATTCTATTTCCTCTTTCTTATCGGCATCTGAGGGTGGTCTTATTGATAGCACTAATTAGAATTAATAAAGAGTAAAAAAAAAAAAAAAAGGGTAAAACACCCCACAAAAAAAAACAGTAATAATTTATTATTTCCCCCTTTTTTTCTCTCTTCTCTTTCCCTCCTCTCCCCTCCTCAGGGAAATATCATGCCTATAATGGAGGGCCTGATTTGGGGTGAAGAGTTCAAGGGGCAAAAAAAAGGGAGTAGGGACCTACTAAATGCAAAAAAAAAAAAAAGGAAGAAAATCTTAGACAAGCATAAGATGATTTGCTTGTAAGTGATGGTCAACTAAGAGATATAATGAGAGGGATAAGAGGGAATCAGAAAAAAGGACCAAAAAAGAATAATAAAGAAGAAAAAATAAAAATAATAAGTAAAAATCTGTTGTATTAAGTGGAGCGAAGACTAAATACAATGGAGACCTTGGGTTGGGAGGACCCAAAATGCCACAAAAATAAACAAACAAGAGAAAAAAAAATAAAAACAAAAGCAAAAAAGAGAAATAAAGCCAAAAAAAAAGCCTTGAGTCCCAAATTAACTAATTTGTTCATGATTGAGGATTATATGGGAGGAAAGTAAAATGAGAAAAGAAAAAACGAATAGAAAGGGAAAAATAAGAAAAAGAGAAAAACGAAGGAAGAAATAAAATAGGAGGAGAAAAAAACAAAATAAAGCAAGACAAAAAAAAAAACAAAAAAAAAACAAAAGAGGAGAGAGTGAGAGTTAAGTGTTTTGGAGTATAACCTTAAAGGAGGGTGAGGATGAAGAAGAAAAATAAAATGCAACACTCATGGGTAGTGTAGTTCAAGAAAGGGGAAGCATAAGATGGGCAGAGAATAGAAGGACCGAGGTGGAGGAAATAAAGGCAAAAAGATAGAAGAAACAAATAACAACAACAACAACAACAAAATTAGTGGATCAAGTTGTAAAGTCTGTGGGTTTTTCTTGATTTTGAGAGGTTAACTTCTTCCTTTTTCTTTTCTCCTCCTCTTCCTAGTCGGTGACTCTGTACCCCAGGCTCTGCCCCTGTGTCACTCTTAGGTAGGGATTTGCAGTTGATGGGATTCTATGGCAATGTCATATAATTGGCTTTAGTCTTGCTGGAAGTAAAGGCTTGTTGGCGTTTGCAGGGTCCAACGATGAGAGAGTTTGCTTTCCTGGATTCTCTCTCCTAGTCCCCCCTTTCTGAATTAGCAGCCTGGTGATCCAGCTATAAGGCTGCAACTGCTTCTGCCTGGGGAGTAAGAGGCTCAAAGAGCTGGGAAATCCCCACTCTATCCCCACTCAGTGCAAGGCTTTGGGAAAGGCTCTGAGAGTCAGGGCCTCCAGTGTAATCAGGCGGGGGTGGGAGTCAATTGTTGTCAAGGTGACTGTTCAGCGCCTATCATTTAGTTGGACCTCTCAACCCAGGCTTTCCACACTTTGTAGCCTGTTTTTGCAGGGAAGAAGAGGCACTAGTCTCTGCTTACGACTAGTGTAGTATAGACCTTATTATCTGCCAAGTCCTTCTTGTTAGCATTTATCCCTGAATATGGAGGCTCTATCAATCAGAAGTTGCCCCCGCCCCTTTAGCGAGAGGCACTAAAAAATATCACGCCTCTTGTCTTGGATCGCTGAACTGAGAGAGATCTTATCAATTAGAACCGAGGGTGCGCAGATTTTATGGGTTAAGCTAATTTCAGTGATTGGGTCGCAGCTGTGCTTCTGAAGGTATTTTAGGCTGCCTGCGCGCGCCCCTCCCCCAACGCTTGATTGTTAGCTTGAATGGCTGGGTGAGGTGCCCCGCCCATGGAGAGAATCTCCCAAGCCTCTCCCGCTCGCCCAGCCGCTGGCGGCTGGACCGCACCAGGCGCAGGATAATGGAGCCCCCTGGGTGTGCGGGCCAGCAGGGCGCCCTGGGCGCGTGGAATGCCCAAGGCACGCGCGCGAATGGGGCGCTCCGGGCACCGGTGGCCGGCGACCCCCACTCGCAGTGTGCCGGCCGCTGGGAACGTCAGCGGTGCTCAACCGGACCAGGCGTGCGCGCGGCTGCTCGCGGCGGCTCGCGGAGGCTCGTGGCGGCCGCTCGCGGTGGCGGTTCGCGGGGGCTCGTGGCGGCGGCTCGCGTCCGCCGCTCGCGGCGGCTCGCGGTTCCCAAGTATATGGGCTGACTCACCGCAGGCGCACTCCCTTGCGGCTTGAATGAGCGTCGCTGCTGCGGTAGCTTCCTCCACACCCTCGTCTCTCAGATTCAAGTGATAACAGTCCTTTTGCTTTCAGTTTGTGTGGAACTCCGGAATGCTCCGAGGATAAATTTTTCTGTTTCTAGTTGATAAATTTGTTGTGATTTAGGGGAGAGCTGTCGGACGCGCTTCTCACGGCGCCATTTCCGTGACGTCACCGACTCAAAAGTCCTTATTCAATATCAATATCAATAACAAACAACCTCTCTCTTTTGGTATATATTTATATGCTTTTAGACACAATGTTACTTTTTGTGCATTTATTCTTCTTGAATAAAACTGAAATGAAGTCTTACCCTTCTCCCTGGGTTCCATCACTCCTGCACACAGAGCTTAAGAACAGTAATTAGGGAAATCTGTATACAATAGAAGGAGGGATGGATATTATTAGAATAATGACAACAAGAAACACTGGTTGGCTTCCAGTAGGGAAATCAGGTAGTGTTTTTTTGTTTTGTTTTGTTTTTTATATTTTTAGAAAGTATTTTTATTGATCAAATAAAAAGAACTTGCATTGCTAAGTAAATTTGTGTATCATTTCAAGGGTATTTTTTATTAATTATAATGGGGTGACATTGATAAATCAGGGTACATATGTTCAGAGAAAACATCTCTAGGTTATTTTGACATTTGATTATGCTGCATTCCCATCACCCGAAGTCCAATTGTCTTCCGTCACCTTCTAAAGGTAGTGTTTTATATGCCCACGATTTCACTTATCATGACTCAGTGAACTAGATATGGTTTTCCATATGAGTAAATTCATGCTAAGAGAAATAAAATAACTCACCCCAGGCCACACAGCTAATAACTGGAGAAACCAGGACTTGAACCCAAGCCATCTAGATTCTAGATCTATAACCTTAACTTCCATGTCATAAAGGAGTGAGGAGTTAAATGTTGAAACTAAATAAGTGCTCTTTTATGGATGACCTGACATCTAAGTGCTGACTAATTTGCATAGCTCTCCTTGCATCCAGGGCCAGAGCAACACACACACATGTACACACATACACACTTTTTTACATGAATCTTCCACAAGGAAGTGTCGCTCCCAGACTTTATCTCACTACAACGCCCTCACGTCGCCCCACTGCCTTCAGGAGGAGCTTCCCTCCAGTCTACCTGGCTGACATAACGGGCTGGAGACCAAGGCTGGGTAGAGATTGCAGAGTGCAGAAGCAGAGCAGTGCCAAAGCAGGACCAGCCCGCAGACAGTCCCCTGTGCACAGGGAGAGTCCCTGAGGTGCTGGAGGCCTCTGCAAACTCTTGCAGGGAATAGGGAGTCTTACTGCACTTTGGATCGCCAACTAATAGAACTGAAGGCCAAACCCAGCCTCTTAAGGAAGCAAAAGGGGAAATTCACGTAATTCCATTTACAATTCAGCAGCAGAACGTCCCAGACAAGCTGTCTAAAATAGGCTCACTCTCCTTGAAGCAATCTCTTGGCTGTTCAAAGGAAGACTTTCCCAAGTCACTTTAAGAACTAGAGACATTGCCATTAGGGGCGAAGAGATCAAAAGCACCTTAATCTCCTCTATCAGTGGGGCCAGCCACTTACCAAGTCTGAGAATGTTCCCCATGTGCTGCTTCCTGAGCCTGCCTGGCAGTACCTGCGATTGGTAGCCTGGATCTTAGAAAGTAGAAATATGGTTTTACTTATGCAGGTCTCTATCTCTGAGAGATGCAGGGAACGATAACACAATGGGCCAATCATCTCCCACCCCAATGGCTGCAACGGGTATTTCAAAATTCATAATTGAAATAGCTGTGGTTGCTTTCTTTAAAAGAGGGATCAAAATATTGAAATCCATCCAAGAGCACTGCTTGTGTAACCTGAGAATGGGAGGCATTTGTTAATGCGGCATGCATAAGGCACTTGCCCTTGCGTTCTTAGGAAGGATTCCCTCAACATTCCTCAGGGAGAAGGGGCCCCATGGCTTCAAGCACTTAGGAAGGCATCACTTGTACAAGAGGCTGGTATTGCAGGCTTGCCTGCTCTAGGGTCTCCCTTATACCACTAGGCTGCTACAAATTAAGGTTGCATTAATAGAAGCACGCTTCTAAGAACAAGGAAGGTGAGGCCCTTCTTGCTTCTATATAGCTAATTGGCATGGTTAATTGCCTTCAGAACCTTTGCATTTTAAGGTGGACTTTGCCCAGATGGAGTGAGTTTATTAGAGGGTGCTCAGGATGAGGGGAATTCTGGGACCAGGACATGAAATGGTTGTGGACAAATTCAACCTTTTTGTGTTTTTATTTCTGCTGATGATGATTATCACTGTAACTCACCTTTCTCACTCTGCACTCTGATCTTATATGTACTGATCTTTCTCCCTTGACTAAACTTTGAGCACCTCAAGGGCAAGGAAGATGGGTAGCTAACACACAGTGCCTGGCATGCTCAAGAACTATTTGTTGAATGAATGAATGAACAAAAGGACTGCTTTGGGAGGATGGATTCCCAGATGCCAGTATCTGCCCACTCCACACTTCCGTAGAACGAAGAGATGGTCCTGGTCTGCCCATGGAAAGGGGTAATGAAATTCTGCCTGCTTCTCACAGAAATGACAGGGCTGAAGAACTAGGTTCCTACAGTCTATAAGTAAATTGGGCTCCTGCTATAGTAAGCATAATAATGAATACCAAATCCGAGGAAGCCAAAGATAAAGATGGAAGTACAATCATAAAGCTGTGGGATGTCCGACAAATTGCTTAGCCCTCCTGCGTCCGTTTCCTTTTATTGTGAAATGGCTAAAATTTATGTTAACTCACAAGTGTTGCTGGGAGAAATCAAATAAGATGCTGTCAGTAAAGGCCACATTAAAAACTATGGGCCCTGGCCAGTTGGCTCAGTGGGTAGAGTGTCGGCCTGGCATATGGACATCCTGGATTCTATCCCTGGTCAGAGCACACATGAGATGCAAACATATGCTTCTCTCCACCTCTCTCCCTCTTCTCTCCCTCTTCCCCTCCTGCAGACAGTGGCTTGATTGGTTCAAGTGTTGGCCCTGGGCACTGAGGATAGCTTGGTTGGTCCAAGTGCATCAGTCTCAGGTGCTAAAAATAGTTCCACTGATTTAAGCTTTGACCCCAGATGGGGTTTGCCAAGAGGATTCTGATCAGGGTACATGCAGGAGTCTGTCTCACTATCTTCCCTTCTCTCACTTAAAACAAACAAGCAAACAAACTATGGAGAGCCCTAAGTAGGTGAGGACAAAGGACAAAATAATAATGGGTGTGAATGACAATAGAGGGGGCAAGGGCAGTCTGGCCTAAGACATGAATTTGGAGACTGCAGGGAAGAGTTCTGGGCTTACTGGGCCTGAGGTGCTCAAACCGTTTACTTGTGGGCAGACAATCAAGACAGGTGGGCCACCTCTTTGGATCCAGCCAGTAGGCTGGCAGTAAAGTGGGTGATGGTCAGAGAAGGTACCTGCAGGGGCATGAAAGGGCCTTGTGCCATGATTGGCACATCAGGGCAAAAGGATAAAATGCATTACTGTTGTTCTATGGTATCCAGAAGACACTGAAAAAACAGCCCTTATCGTTGTGTTCCACTCTTGCTTTAGCCACTAGGAGGCTCGAAGTCTAATTTGCAGCCTACCTCCATTAAATGCAAGGGACCAGTGGCCTTTTTTAGAGAACATCTCGCCTATTAGACTGTAAGCTCTAGCGGAGCAAGAACCATGGCTGTTTTGTTCACTGCTGTCTCCACAGAGCCAGGCACATGGTTGAAACTCAATAAATACTTGCTGAATGACTGACTACACCCCTGTTTTCTTACCTTTCTTTTCCCTTTGCCCAGCTTCTTCCTTTATTTAATGTTTATCCTGCTGTAGCATCTGTATTTCTGAAACCACCTCGAATCCTCTTTCATACAAGGTAGGGTACAAATAAATACATAGGAAAAAGAGGACATAACAAATAAAGAATCCATCAGTCACCCTTGCAGTTTATATAACAACATGGCTCTGCTGACCTTTCCCACCCCCATCTAGAGAAAGGACAGGTGGGTGCAGGCACAGAAGATGCTGTTTCTGAAGTTCAGCTTGTCCTTAGGAAGTCCTCCTACCAAGCTGCTCTGGAGATTATGTTACCTCCAGACCCAGCCAAAGGTTGCCTAGCAACACTCATTAGGCTTCTCGCCTCTAAATCCCTCATTTGTTGTGTCTTACATGCACATAGTGCAGTGTTCGCATGACACAGAGCACTGTCTTCCTCCCAGTCTCTCCACCTAAAATAGTCTTGATTTACCTGTACTACCAAAACCTCCTTCTGTGCCTGGCCTGTGACTTCCAGCCTGGACCCATGGGTTCCTGTTGAACACCACAGAGGCGGCAAGCAGACCAAGCTGCAAGCCCCAGAGCCTCCGGATCTGATTAGCACATGTCAGAAGGAAGAAGAGGACAGATGAGCTGAAAGCCCACGTGTGCAGCCAGTGCAGACCCTGTCACCCCAGGGGCCACCTCCTCTGAGATTTTCTGCTCTCAGGCTAACACTTGCTTTTTTATCCAGAAGGGTCAAAAACATGCAAACGTGTAAATAAAAGAAGTGTTGCTTAAGATCGTGTCTAAACAGTGCGCAAAAATAAATATCCTGACTCTAGAGCAAGACAGTATGCAGTATTCATCTGGGGAACCAGAAACACAAGAAGCAATTTGGGGAGAAATAGCTTTAAGAGATTCAAATTTTATCTGTGGCCTTCCAGAAGTCATGAAAAAGAGCAAAGAACCTCAAACTCATAGACCCCCAAAGATGGGGCAGAGGAGTTGACATGGACTTATACCCCTTCCTTCTGACTGAGGAAAGCTGGTCGGCAACCTCCTCACTGCCACGAGTGTAGATTTCACTGTGATCTCGCTGGCTGCTTCTCCAGCTTAACTGCCAGGCAACTGTCCCCTACAAGGGTGTCAACAAGAGAACACGGCTCTTCTCCATTTCACTCAGAGTATACCACGCTTTCTTAACCCTGGCTCTAAAACTAGTCCATTAAGCCTCTGCCTCTCAGCCAAATGTTAAAACGTTAAGCATTGCATACGTTTAAAAAGCAAAAGAGGCCCTGGCCGGTTGGCTCAGTGGTAGAGCGTCGGCCTGGCGTGCAGGGGACCTGGGTTCGATTCCCGGCCAGGGCACATAGGAGAGGCGCCCATTTGCTTCTCCTCCCCCTCCCCCTCCTTCCTCTCTGTCTCTCTCTTCCCCTCCCGCAGCCAAGGCTCCATTGGAGCAAAGATGGCCCGGGCGCTGGGGATGGCTCCTTGGCCTCTGCCCCAGGCGCTAGAGTGGCTCTGGTCACGGCAGAGTGACGCCCCGGAGGGGCAGAGCATCGCCCCCTGGTGGGCAGAGCGTTGCCCCTGGTGGGCGTGCCGGGTGGATCCCAGGAGGGCGCATGTGGGAGTCTGTCTGACTGTCTCTCCCCGTTTCTAGCTTCAGAAAAATACAAAAAAAAAAAAAAAAAAAAAAAAAAGCAAAAGATAAATTTAGTCTTTCTATGATGAAGTATATTTTTGATAGTGAAATGAAGAACAAGGGGAAAGGGTCAAATCAAGACTTTGTTGCTGTGCTGGCCAATATGTAGCCCACAGGTCTAGTTAAGTGTAAATGTAATTAATTTAAATGAAACTGAAGAAAAAAATCTAGTCCTTTGGTTGCACATGTCATATTTCAAGAGCTCAACAGGCACACATGGCTACCGGCCACTACGCCAGACACTCGAGTGTTAACGAGCATTTCCATCATCGCAGGAAGTTCTACTGGACAGTGTGCTCTGGAGCACTCCAGGAGCAGGCTGAGGTCACAATGGTCTGTCCCCAACATAGTGAACATGGTGGCCCTGCTGGATGCCCCCATGTGCCTGGTTATCACCTCTAAGCTAAACCCTCAGTCTTCAGCCTCAGAAAACAAACAAACAAACAAACGCCCTACATTAAAGGCCCAAATGCTTCTGCAAATTTTTCTATTATGCCTAATGCCCATCCCCCTTGTAGTATCTCAACCAGAATTATCCTGTCCACCCATCAAAGGTTACATTGTCACTTATCTCTCAAGCCATATCGTCACACTGCTCTAAGGGTGTAGTGAGTGGAATGGTGACTCCCCAAAAGGTATGTCCACCTGGCACCTGTGCAAGGGAACTTATTTGGGGAAGGGTTCTTTGCAGATGTAATTAAAGATCACCCTGGCTTATCCAGTTTGGGTCCTAAATCCAATGACAAGTGCCCTTCTAAGAAGAGAAGATGAAGACAGGAGGAGGCCGCATATGGATAGATGCAGGAACTAGAATTCTATAGCTACAAGCCCAGGAAAGCCCCAGGCTGCTGGCAGCCACCAGAAGCTACAAGGGAGGCAGAGAACAGACATATCCGCAGAGCCTACAAGAGGAATCACCCTTGCCAACACCCACATTTTGAACTCTGGCCTCCAGGACGATGAGATAATAAATGTCTGTTATTTTAAACCAAGTTTTTGGTAACTTGAATGGAAGGGGTTAATGGCGAATTATGATGGAATGGCTGTCTTTTTCAAGGGAGAGATGTGTTTAGCTTCTATGTCTGGCCTGTGACTTCCAGTCCGAACCCACACGTTCAGCAAACCGCCTGTGCTTTGAGCCCTGCCACATCGGATTTGTATGTGCCAGAAAGAAGACCTGCCAGTGGTGACATGGAGAATGACTAGGGAACAAGGCCTTCTCAGGACTTCTCAAATGATAACACTTCCTACTGCCCGCACGCCTGTCTGCTTGGAGCCGCTCCTCTGCACCACGCAAGGCCAGGCGTACCTCCCTGTCTCCTCTCCGGCTGCTCTCAGTCCTACTCTCACTCCAAGGCTCATCTCCAGCCCCGCCCCCTCCAGGAAGCCTCCTCAAACCACCCTACCTCAGCTTGACATCCACATGCCTTGGTGGAAGGCACCCTGGGTCCTGGGCTTGGCTCACCCTCACTGTGAGACCTGTCAGTCTCCACCCCTTTCTCGATGTCAGTCTGCCAATTTGCAGCAGGAGGGCTCAGGCTAGCCTGCCTCAATAATTTCCAGCCGTCACATATCACGGTCACCAATCTGTCCCATTATTCGTCTTTTTGGCCTGGCATGCAATAAATGTTAAATAATAGCAGGAGTATTAATAATTATGTTAATAAAAAAAAACAGTTATTGAGCTGGACATGATGCTAAATGCTTCACACATGTGATCACATTTAATCAATATTTTTTGACAGCCAGATGGATGAATAAGAGTAGGGAGAGGAGGAGAGAGGCTATACTCTCACCAAGTACCAGAGTCATGAAGGTCGAACCCTTATTCCCTGGCTGGACCCAGCACTGAGCTTAACTTACCACCAGAGACTGAGTAAATACAGGAAGAGACACCAAAGAATTTATAGAAAGAAGACTAAACTCAGGAGGTCTCTGACATCTGAATGGGGCCCCTCCATTACAGTGGGCCATCCTCCCCCATGCCCACCCCTCTCTGGACTGTAGGGGCTTCTGAAAAGACCCAGAGTCCCAAATCAGATAGACTGCCACCACTAAGTGTATGCCACCACTTACAGGTACTGCCCTTAGTGCATGTCTGACTTTTTTTCTCCAGCCCATCTGCCTGCGTGCTCTGGAGCAGAGGTCCCAGGGAAGTTAGAAAAAACCATAAATGGATAGGATTAACCTTCATAGTAATACCTGCTAGCTGTCAGAAATTCTCTAGGTCCGTCCAAAGCAGGGGGTAGTCAACCTTTTTATACCTACCGCCCACTTTTGTATCTCTGTTAGTAGTAAAATTTTCTAACCACCCACCATTCCACAGTAATGGTGATTTATAAAGTAGGGAAGTAACTTTACTTTATAAAATTTATAAAGCAGAGTTACAGCAAGTTAAAGCATATAATAATAATTACTTAACAAGTACTTTATGTTGGATTTTCGCTAAGTTTGGCAGAATAAATCTTTATAAAACAACTTACTATAGTTAAATCTATCTTTTTATCCATACTTTGGTTGCTCCACTACCGCCCACCATGAAAGCTGGAACGCCCACTAGTGGGCAGTAGGGACCAGGTTGACTAGCACTCGTCTAAAGGGAGGCATTCCCTGCCACCTCGGGCTGCTCTCCTGGGCCACCATTTTACACCTTCACTTGTTTATCTCTCAGTATCCTGAGCTCAGGGGCCTCCTTGAGGCATGTGAGTCCTGAGTGGCCCGGAGAAGCCGGGAAGGCTGCTATCAGCCTTGTTCTCATTACTCTGCCAAGAAAGGCCTCGCTCATGTTACACTAGCGTCCAGGCACAGAAGGAAGAGAGCTGGCTGGTTCCCGGGGCACCAGGCAGACTCTGGGAGGTCCTAGGAACTCATCGCTGTTGAGTCCTCAGGAACTTGCTAAATGTACAGCCTTCTCTCCCTTCTCCCGCAGGACCCAGGCCGGGGCACCTCAGAGGGCCAGAAGAAAGGCATCTGGTGCTGTTAGCTCAAATAAGGAAAATAATGCAGGGAGATTGAATTTTCTGCAGACTTGTTTAACTTGGTGACTTCTGAGCACATGGTGCTGGCAGGCATAGGGGAGTGGCTGCCAGCGGTCATTTATTTATCAGCCTATTCTCCAGAATATTCGTAGGCTTATTACATCAGCATGAGTCACTCTTTTGCCTTCCCTGCAAACCTGAAACACGAATCAGCAAAACCCAAGGAAGACATGTGACTCAGAGCCTAAAGGTCTAGATCAGAGGTCGGGAATCTTTTTGGCTGAGAGGGCCATGAATGCCTCATATTTTAAAATGTAATTCCGTGAGAGCCATACAACGACCCATGCACATTAGGCATTATTCAAGAAAAATTTGGTGTTGTCCCGGAGGACAGCTGTGCTTGGCTCCAGCCACCCGCAACCATGCACATGAGCAGTAGAAAATGAATGGATTGTAATAGATGAGAATGTTTTATATTTTAACATTATTTTTATTTATTAAAGATTTGTCTGCGAGCCAGGTGAGCCATCAAAAGAGCCACATCTGGCTCGCAAGCCATAGGTTCCTGACCCCTGGTCTAGAGAGCTGAGGGAAGGAGCTGTCAACCCAGGCTCTACCCCCAGCCAATAAACAGAACGCTCCTGAAAGACCTCAGTTAGGGGCTCCCAGTGGGTAGAGGGGACCCTCCAGGAAGAGCAGCAGGGACTGCGGCGTGGGCCCAAACCCACACTTGTGGGCTCATTCACTCAGTCCTGCTGTGTCAGGCACCTTGCTGCACGCCAGGCAGTCAGCAAGGAATGGGCCAGGCCCTGGCTCTGCCTTTACAGAGGTATGGTTTAGAGAAGGTTCTGAAGTGATTGAATCCCTGTTTCAGTTTCTTAGTGGGGACAAGTTGGGCAACTAGTTTAACCTCTCTGAACCTCAGTTTCCCCATTCTAATGCCTCCTCACAGAGCTGTAGCGTACCTTTGCTGACCCTGGGCTGGAAGAAGGGGAGTGGTCTGTGACACCCTACTGAAACCAGGGAGTCCTCTGCCAGCCCCCCCAACCCCTGACCCTCCCTGTTGTGCCCAGACAGCATGAGTCTGGCCAGCAGGCTCAGTCCCCGGGGCCGGGTGCGGCCTACCTGCATCCCTGGCTGGAGAGGGCAGCTGGTCCTGCGTCTCTCCCCCGACCCCAGAGCCTCAGCACTGGTCCAGGCCGGCCTGCCCAGCATCCACAGCAGCGTTTCTCTCTCTGTGGCCTCTATTATCTGCTCTTTTGGCCACAAAAGAGAGAGTTCTGACCACACTCTCAGCCTCCAGGCCTCATTGCTCCCCAAAGAGACAGCGAGCAGCCTCCTCCCCAGGGGTCATCCCGACCACACTTGGTCACTCTTCCACAGGCCAAAGTCCAAAGACCTCCAAAGGCCAAAGAGCCTCCCCGAAATGCTCATGCTGGACTCTGCTTCCCAACAACCTTCTCTCCCAGGGCTGCAAACACCACCGTCAGGACTGCTGCTACCAGGACAAAGGCTGGGCACTGCCCACCTGGGACTCAGTGACAAGGTGGCCCCGGGCTCGGCGCAGGCATTGAACCACGCTTTTGGCCAGCATTCCCTGAAACCTTCTGTATGCTGGACCACTTCCTGTGGTCCTCACCATCATTGTACACGGCAGGGCTGCTCACCCCAGTGCAGGGCAGACTGAGGCTCGGAGAGGCAAGGCCCGTGGCCCCAGGTCACCATGCAGGGGTTGGTGCAGCCAAGGGAGGGGCCTAACCTGAGCAAGGAGGAGATGAACAGGTAGGATTGTCGGATGGAGGGGCCGAGGTGTAGACAGAAGAACCAGAGAGGCCCCGGAGGCCACACTCAGGGTAGTGACATTCCTGAGGCCACGTCTCCTCCTCATGCTCCCACCAGCCCACCTCCAAGGCTGGCCTCCGACTCCGGGAAGCAGCTTTATAAACAGCAACCTCTCCTGCTCAGGCCTTCTCTGCCTACTACTGGGAGGAGTGACTCTACCAGCCCCAAGCCCCAGGCAAAGAACTCTGTGAAAGCTCAGTATATCCACAAGGCAACAGAGCCGCCTTCATTGAAGGGGGGTGGGGGGAGTCCCTTTCTGGCGGCCAAAACTTGGAGCAAAACCCTCAGCCTAGAGGAGACAAAGCAAACCATCACAGCACTGACTGCATTTGGGTGATGGCACTGCAGTAACTCCTTTTTCTACTTTTGTCTGTCTCCTAAATGTTAAAGGACAATTCATTTAAAAATGAGATTTCAAAAGGGCAACTGTCAAAGGCAAATTCAGAAGCAGAGATGAGGAAGGAGGAAAAGAAAAAAGAAGACAAAAGAAAGGAAACAAGAAGGTGAGGGGCCTGAGCATGAGGACGCTCACCTCCTGGTGGCCCACTTCCAGGGCCACTGTCCCTGCAGAGACAACAGTGACCTCGCTGACCAGCATAGCGCCGGAGCTGAGCAGGGCTTCATGATCATCTAGGGCAGAGGTCAGGGACATAGAAGCCACCACACAGGTCAAGAAGGCAGGGGTCACTCAAATGGGGACTGCACCTGCTTGCACTGGGGTCCCCAACCACAGCTGGCATTTTGGACTCTGGGGTCTTATTGACAACTCCTGCTTCAGTGAAAATGTCTGCTGACCACAGATGTCCACCATTCACTGACTTCCCTCCAAGGCAAAAAGTGGGACCCAGTTCTCCTAAGGCTCCTTCCCAATGTCGTCCTTGACCTTTCCCTCAAAGCAGCCATGTTCACAGCAGGGACCCTGTGTGTCAGCAAAGCACAGCCCCTGTATTCTTCTCGGGGCTGCGGCTCCCACCACTCACACCCTGGCTGCCCAGCACTGACTTCCCAAGAACAACAGCCTTGCTTCAACCCCAAGCACACACAAGTGTCACCACAAAGAGGAGGGGGAAGGTCATCGACTTTCAATCATTCCAGTCTGAGTGACATCTGTCACCCCTTCCCTTTAATGCCAGAACCGAGAGAGGGCCAAGAAGTGGCACCTGTGTCATGGTAGGGGCCAATTACGTAGGCTAATCACGAGTCTGTGCCGGGGCCCGGAGTCACCCAGATGGTAGAGGAGATTTACGGCTCAGACCTGATTTCCCAGAATCCAAGGAAGGCAGAGCAGTGAGAGGTGGACCTGACGGTGTTCTCTTCCAGGTCTCACTGGGAGCCAGTGTATTTTTGGAGGGCTCTGGCCTCACTTGCTTGCTGTACTTTATTGCTGGCAGAGAGACGGGAAATTTATTACTTTACAAATCATACCATTCGCAGCAGAAATGAACTGTCTGTCTGCGGCACACTCGAGCCCAGATGATTTGCGAAATGTCTAATGGTAAGCAGAGTTATGCTATCTGCTTATGGCCTCCAAGACAAAAGCCAACCGTAACGCGGAGCATCTGCACAGTGTAACTCAAGGCCGGCAAATTGGCTGCGACTCATAAATGTTGGCTCAGCAGCATTACATAACTCAGTGTGCTCAGCCTGGGACTCAGAGGAACACGGGGCAGTCCCCGAGCCCAGCGAGTCAGCCCTGACGAGGCTGTGGATGACAGGCAGGGCACCCGGGGGGCTCGGGGCCTGAGGTCAGGGCCAGGCTACGCTCCACAGCCTGGCCAGTCCTCAGGCCTGCTAGCAATCAAGAGGTGGGGTGAGCTTCTGGGCCTGCCTGGGGTTGGGGGGCAGCTACAGTCCTCCTTCTCCAAACCCCTCAGCCCAGGATGGGAGGACGGCCTCGCAATCATTGTAGCCCCAACAAACCAAGCAGCACTCACAACCCACAGGGTGGGCTACTCCCTGCTGGTTGGCCTGCAGGGCAAGCAGAGACGACTGGACACACAGTCACCACTGACAGGCTCAGCTGCATGCCTGTGATGCGACACATCACTGGGGGGAGGGGCTGGTACATCATTTCCAGAGGAAGCCACGTGGTCACTCAGTCTCTCTGTCTCTCTGAGCCTCAGCCTCCTGCAGGGGGTGGGGACTCACAGCTGGGCTGCTAAGGGTTTGCTCTCACGCATGTACACCGAGCACAACACTTAATAATCATCGCTTCCACAAAGCTGTGAAAACAACCTGTGATGTGTGGAAATCATCATCCCCCATTACACAGGTGAGCAAACTGGGCACGGAAGTCATTGCCTGGCCAGGCTTGGATGGTCAGTGAGTGGTAGAGCCAGGAGTCAAGCTCAGGCTCCTTTGGTTTGGAAGTTTTCTGTTTTCTCACAACACCTTCCTTCCAGGATCTCAGGTGACATTGTAAAGCTTTCCACCTTCTCACATTGTGCTGTTTGGGACAGGGCCATCAGGCACTCAATCACTTATTTTCTACATGCCCAGCAATGAGTTACAAAAAGGTTCCAGGAAAGAGGGTCCTCCATGCCTGGCCCCTGGGACTCACAGTGTGATTGTGCTCAGCTGTGAGCCCTAAGGAGGCGTGGAGTAGATGCTCTCTGGGCGGCCCGGGAGGGGCTGGTGATCAGGGAGAGCTTCTGGACCAGAGCTCCTTGAGTTACCCAGGCTCTGCAGAAGGAACAGCCAAAACCCCGCTTCCAACAATCTGGAGCCTACCTGAGGCTCGGGGACTTGAGTGTACCCTTACAGGTCAGGGTCCAGCTGCCCGTGTGTGGACATGCCAGAGTCCTGCCTGGGTACAGAGATAACACTCAACTCAGGCTGACAACGCAGCACCAGGAAAAGGGAAACCACTGGTTCTCAACCTGATGAAGTCTTTAGCTAACAAACAAATAAACAACAACAAAAAAAAACCACTTTCAGAACAGTTGACATAAAAACAGAGAACAGAATTTGAAAACATTCTGATCTTCAAAACTATGAAGGTGATCTTTTTTTTTTTTTTTTTTTTTTTGTATTTTTCTGAAGCTGGAAACGGGGAGAGACAGTCAGACAGACTCCCGCATGCGCCCGACCGGGATTCACCCGGCACGCCCATCAGGGGGCGATGCTCTGCCCATCCGGGGCAATGCTCTGTCGCGACCAGAGCCACTCTAGTGCCTGGGGCAGAGGCCAAGGAGCCATCCCCAGCACCTGGGCCATCTTTTGCTCCAATGGAGCCTCGATTGAGGGAGGGGAAGAGAGAGACAGAGAGGAAGGAGAGGGGGAGGGGTGGAGAAGCAGATGGGAGCCTCTCCTGTGTGCCCTGGCTGGGAATCGAACCCGGGACTTCCGCACGCCAGGCCGACGCTCTCGAAGGCGATCTTATTGCCATAGAGAATTCTGACTGTGACACTTGGTCATAAGAAAAGCTGTTTACTCAGTACGCACCTAAAAGTAGCCTCGCTGTGGTTCACAAACCTAAGAAGACACATGCTTGGCCCAGGGTACTGTTCTCTCCCCCCTCCCTCACTCACCGCACACATTCATTCACCTGCCCACGCATTCAGCAAAGCTCACGTCTCCAAGCCCACTTAAGACCCAGCAGATGGGGTCCTTTGGATTTTCAATTCCTTCCATGTTACATGCCAGGTACAGATTAAACCTCATTATCTCCAGAGAAGCTTAAATTCAGTAAATGGACTTTTTACAGCATATAACTGTCACCTCAATAAGGAAGCCCTTTAGCCACCTAAGTTAACACACACATGTCCACATGAAGCACAGACTGAGAGAGGGTGACAGCGCCCACTGTCAGCACTCACACCCCCACTGGCATGATCATTTCCCACCATCCAACCAGGGGCATTGGCACGTCTCCATCCTAACTTTTTTGGGCACATAACTAATACTTTGTATGATAGCTGCTCAGGACTGGGTACAGTGGCAGTCACTGCTAGGTCTGATTTTTTAAGACAATCTCTTAAAGCTTACCTGACCTAGATGGGAATCCACAAGGGAACTGTCTGGTCACGGGCCTAAGCTGGTTTGAGCCATGACGACACTCAAAGGACCATGAAATAAAGGAGGTTTTTTGTCCCTGTGGGCACACATGGCTCTCTCCACTCCAGGAGGAGGAAATCAAAACCCTCCTGGGCCAAGTCTGAGTGCTCTTCTAAGCCAGGTGCCCACCCAGCCAGCACAGCGACTCTTCTCTTGGTGCATCAATACAACATAGCCCCTGTGCCCTTGGCTCGCACACCCTTTTCTGGGCAACTAGGGAGGACAAAGACTCTGAGGACTCTGAGGACAAAGACTGCGTTCCTTTGACGCAACCATAAAGGCCATTTGTTCCATAGATCTCACCACAGTTGATGACACAAGGAGTCAGTATAACTTAAAAGTCTCAGGAAGCAGTGGGTTTCCCATGACCAGGCCAGGGGCCCAGGGGAGAATGAACAGAGGAGCGGACCCTCTCACAGAATAGCTCACCCAACACTTTTCACCCAACACCACAGGGAGCTCCGAGATGAAGTTCTGTCATAAAAGCTCCCCAACACAAGAAGCTATCCAAGGCCACGACTCTTGACTGCCTGCTCTGGGACACACAAGGAGGAAGCCATGCCTTGGCCATGAAAAGGTCCATCACCACCTCCCACCCTTACCACTATCACCACCTGGACCACCCCCCACCCCCACCCCCCACCCCCGCCCTGTGCTCCTCTGGAGTCTGATCTTTGCACACCCAAAGTGAAAACGAAGACTCCAGCATGTCAATGCCCCAGTGGGGTACCCTTTCTAACCTTCAGTTTTCCTGCCTGCACCTGAGACCATGGCTATCCACCTAGCTCGTCCTGGGGGAGATGCCTCTGAAAGATTCTACCTCTACACACAGAAACTCACTGTACTGGTCATGACCAGGCCCTGCCTGCCCACCGGCAGCCACATTTTGTATCGTCTGCCCTCCTACCTCCCCCTGAAGCAACAATCCATGGACTATCACTGACCTGAGTCAAGCCAATCTTACTCCCTGCCTTGGAACTTTGAGGGAGGAACTTCTCAAAGAGCTGCAATGCAGCAGCTGATAGGGCTGGGAAAAGTCATGACATTTCCTGAAGCTCTGGTTCTCCCTAGGTTAAAGAGACAGAGCAGGGGCAGAGGGTGAGAGCCCTGCACGAGCAGGTCGAGAGAGGCTGACACAGGGGAGGAGCAGAGCCACCATCTCCCAGCCCCGGGGCCCAAAGCCACCGTAATCCAGACGTGCCTCCTGTAGCCCACGCTGAGATGGAAGTTTGCTGTTGGGTCACAGGTACACTGAAACCCATGGAGAGTCCACCAAACTTCTCTCCACGGATTGAGGCCCCTGAGCCTCAGACAGTCATTGCAGGCAGGGAAGTGGGCCGGGGAGAGCCAACCCATGTAGTGCGGAGGAATCTGGAATCTGGCCCAGCTGTGGAACCCTCTGGGGAGCCTCATAACTGCAGATGTCTGGACCCCACTCAAGGGCAATTGAGTGGGCAGGCCTGGTGGGGGGCTGTGCACCTACAATGTCCCAGGGTTCCAGGTGATCAGGATGTTGAGCCAGGTATAGGAACCACTAGTTTGAGTCACCCACACATCGCCTCATGAAAGCAGAACCTGCAGTGTCCAGGTGGCAGAGGACAGAGTTTGGGGAGCAATGTTGTTTTCTGGGAAGTTCCACAGCAGTCTGACAAAACCTGTTCTCTCTTCAGCTTCCAGTTGTCACTTGCTTCCTCCAGGAAGTCTGCCTGCTTACGTGAACTTCTTTCTGAGCCCCACCTTCCCCACATCCTGACATCCACTGTTCCCTGTGGTTTTCGGCCTATATCGCAAATCCCTCTCCCAGGGGGAGCTCCCACCCTGTCCTACTGGACACTCCACCGAGCCCCCCTCTAGGCTCAGGCCTGAATGTGGGTAGCAGGGCTGATGGTGAGAGAAGGATCAGCTCCTTGTTGACCTTTTGGATATACAGTAGACCCTGTGGCCGGGCACTCGGCTGGAAGAAGGGGGCAGGCCCAGCAGGTCTTCACAGGTTGAGACACACAGGAGAGCTGAGCTGAGGCCCCATGACTCAGCCCAGAAACCAGGATGTTCCTGCAACCCCCCCCACCACCACCACCATCACCTCTTCTTAGTAATGGCACTTAGACGGGTGGGTATGGGGGAGGCTGGGCTAGGGAGGAGGGGAAAAAAGAGGGACTTTCTGAAGCTCCTTGCAACCCAGGAGGGAGGCTGGCTCCCCCAAAGCCTGGCCCCAGTACAGCTACTGCCCTGGTCAGCCACAGCGCTGAGCAAGCCTGTGCAGCTGGAAGCGTGCAGGAGTGGCGAAAGCCCCACCACGCAAAATGTGCATTTGATCAAGGTTGAAAACATGCTGTAACATGAGTTCTCCTGATCTATTGGATTTCTGCAAAAGAACCCTGAACTCCTCACTCAAGTTCAACCTCAGGTCTCGGGAAAAATGAGTTTGTTAATTCAAGCAATTCCCCAGTGGTCAGTAGTTTATACCACATGCTTTGAAACAATATGGCCTGAGCCAGGGGAGAAGTTGAATGACTTCTTAGGGGACAGCCAAGGCCTATCTGTTAACCTTGACAGGCTCTGCAGCCTGCTGCACTAGCTGGCCCAGCTCTCTGGAAGCCCCTCCCAAGAGAGTAGAGGAGGGCTCTCGGGGTTCCCAGTTCACACATCCACACGGAGCAGCCTCATTATTCAGAAAACAGCAGGCTTCCCTACAGCCCACTGCACAGGCGGGAGAGCTGGGGTCGGCCATCTCCCACCTCCCTAAGGGGCTTGTGCCTCCAGCAGGCACTGCTCTGACCTTTGCCCAGGACCGTGACCCAGGGTCACCAGGACTGTGACCCTCACCCATCAAGCAGACCCAGGGCAGTGTGCCAACCAGTGTGGATGACAAGTAGGTTCAGCCCACTTGTGGCTCAGCCTCCTGTGGGGAGGATCCTTTTTTCTTTTAATTTATTGAGGTAACATCTGTTAATAACATTACATGAATTTCAGATACACAACATTATAATTCAATATCTGTGTACTCTATTAAGTGCTCAAAACCCAAAGTCTAGTCTCCTTTCATTACCATATACTTGACCCTTTACCCAATTCGCCCTAACCTCTATCCTCTTCTGCTCTGGTGACCACCATTCTGCTATCTTTATCTTTTGTTCATTTTTGTTTTATTTGCTTGTTACTTTTTTTGTTTTATATTCCTCATATGAGTGAAATGATATGGTCTTTCCAATGGAACAGAACCAAGGACCCAGAAATAAACCCACACATTTATTGGAGGATCCTTTCAAGAGAAGATGAATAACTACAAGAGACCATCAGCCCACCTGGTGAATTCCATCCTTCATGCAGTGAGTATCTATTGGGCATCCGTTCCATGCCAGCCTCTCTGTACTAACCCACAGAACATCTCCCAAGTGTGGACTTGGGGAATATACAGAGGGTGACAGTGACAAGGACAATGGCCAACACATACTGACAGCACCCTTCTAGGCCCTTCATAGGTATTAACCATTGAGTCCTCACCACATCAGACCAGGAAACTGAGGCACAGAGATCAGTCATTTGCCCAAGGTGACCCAATTGTTAGGCAGTAGTCTGGGCATCTGGACTCAGGCAGTCTGGCTCCAGAGCCTTTGCCCTTGACCACTACCTGCATCACTGTCCTTGTCATTAATATAGTGAAAGCTTTCATGCTCCTTGCTATCTGCCACATCCAAGCACAACCTAGCACCCAGGAAGTGGTCTCCCCAGGGTATACCCTAGTCTGAGTCTGGGGCCCGAGCTTCTGGCACCCCTGCTTTGCCCCAGTGGACCTCAGAAAAGATTGTCAACCTCTCAACTTCTGTTTTCCTCACTTTAAAATAGAAATAATAAGTATTCATAAAGTTCTTGAGGTAATTACATGAAATAATAAATATTAAAGCGTTAAGCAGTGTCTGCCAATCAAAGGCTAATAAAAGTTAGCTACCCTTTAATAATCATAATTATTAGTAACATTATACTATTAACATATTATACAAAATGCTACATAAGCTGTATAAGGGGAAATTAATGATCTTCATACTGTTATTATTATTTCCAGCTAGGCTTCCATTTCACATTTTACTTAAAGAAAGTATCCTTACTTTCTATCTTGATAAATTGTCCCATGCTCCCCTTTTCTTCCCTCCTCCCCTGCCCACATCCCCAGGGCAACCCCGAGCTCAAGCACCAGGGCTGCCAGGTGTAGGCAACATGCCACCCCTGCAAACAAAACAAGGAAGAAGAACCATGTGCCACTTCTCAGGGGTTTTAGCATCAGAGCCCCCACTGAACTTCATATTTTCTAGCAGAGGTTCACTTACAGCTCCTTCCAGTAAGTCAGCAAAATGAGGATATTTGAGTGACAGAGCAACACTGTTCGGGGTGGAAAAGGGGACTGATGCGTCACATCAGCAAGGACCACCAAAAAAGATGATCCATTTCCTCCTCCCACCCTTTTCTTAAGTGAGAGGTGGGGAGATAGAGATAGAGAGACAGACTCCTGCATGCACCCCAACCAGGATCCACCAGCAACCTCCATCTGGGGCTGATGCTTGAATCAACTGAGCTATCCTCAGCACCTGGGGCCATGCTCAAATCAACTGAACCACTGGCTGCAAGAGGGGAAAAGAAAGAAAAGAGGGAGCAAGATCATGAGGGAAGCAGAGGGTCCACGTATACTCTGACCAGAGATCAAACCCAGGACATCTATATGCTGAGCCAAGGCTCTATCTACTGAGCCAACCGGCCAGAGCCATTTCCAAATTCCAAACCTCAAAGAAAACAACCACATGAGGCCCAGGCTCCTCTGATTCTTTATTCCTACACGTGGGCAAGAGGTGAGGCACTGTAGGCCTGGTCTCAGCAGCATAGGAAGGGAAGGATGAGTCCCTCCTTCCAACTAAGCAGCAGGCTAGGGGCCAGAGAAGCAGAGCCTGGCCCTCTGCCCCTGGACTCCTGGCCAGGGAGAACTGTGGTCGCCCAGACTGGACGTCTCTGGAAGGCTGAGCTACTCCTTGTGCTAGCTGCTGGGCTGAGAGGTCATAGCTCTGACTCGTGGCCAAGTTTTCCATGAAATCATCCACTGCCAACAGGAACAGCTCCGGGAACCGTCAGCCTGTGGCTGTGCTTCCTCCCGGCTGTGGGAATCTTTGCTCCCCCGGGGCTGTGCTAAACCCACTCTCCACACATGCAGGGAGACATGCCGGAGGCCAGTCCTTGTTCTCAGATGAGGTCCTGCCCCTGGCAAGCCTGCCCAGTGCTGGGGCTGAGGCCGCACCAGACCTGACCTAGCTGGCTACTGTCTCCCCAGCACCCACGGAGGGATGAACAGACATAGATAGGCCAAGCTCCACAAGGCGCCCACCCGGCCCTGTCCCACCACGCCCTGGGCACCAAAGGCCCACAGCTGCATCCCTGTGCAGATGCCTCAACCCCAGCTCAGCTGCATGAGCACATGCACCTTTCACATCTGTGGCAACAGGCCCGAAAGGCAACAACAAAAAGAAGCGGCTGGATGCAGAAGCCAGGCTGCTGAAGACGCGCCCTCCGCCCTTCCCGTCTGCACAGGGTGGTGGGAGCTGTGACTGTGCTAACCCAGGCCCCCTGCCTCCAGGAGAAGCTCTTTCAACATCTGACCCAGCAGCACAGAGCAAAGAGAGATAAGAAATGGGCCCAGTTTCCACCCCACCAAATCCTTCAGGATGACCACTGAAGCTGCGAAAAATCAATTTTCTGCAGCTTCTTCAGAAGCCACGATTTATTTTCTGAGTGTGCAGAGCTTTTGGCTCAGCTGTTTCCCATCAGCTCCCTTCATGCTTCTAGGCCGCAAGCACAGCCCACTGCCTCCCATCTCCTTCCTTCCTCGATGATCAAACCCACACCCAAGGGTGAACCACTAGAAACGGCAGAAGGCCCCCAGGGAAAATCAAGCCAGGCGTCAGGGGCTCATCTCTTAATACCATCACCCCACATTTCTGGAGCACAGAACCATGTTCAGAGGGTCCTCACACACACCCGTGTTGGGAGACAAGACTCAGGGAGGGCCAGAGAGGACAAGAGGAAACAGAGCACGGAGGAGCTGCTGACCCCGGGATGGCAGAGCAGGGAAGAGCCTCTCCAGGTGGTGACATCAGTGCCACCATGGAGCGTCAGCCCATACTGACTGGACACTGACTGCCCAGGGCCTTGGACCAAGGTTATGCCCCTCCCCACACATCTCAGGTGCAGTTTCCTGACCCCTAGGCTCTTGACCTTAGTGGCCACAGCAGCTGTGGCCACTAAGGACTTGCTGACATGGGCAATGTCTGTCACATATACATGCCTACATTCAGCAAGGGGCACTGCCAACTGGCCATGCCCTTGAAGGCACCAGAGTCATGGCTGTAATTCTCCAGTAGGACTACAGAGCCAGAGAGCCAGCTGTGTGATCTGAACAAGTCTTACACTGAGAGCTTCAATTCACAGTCTCTTTGCAGATGTCAGTGTGGTGTTCACAGCTGCTCTAGAGCAGTGGTTCTCAAGGCATGGTCCCTGGACCAACGGCAGCAGCATCACCTGGGAACTTGGATGAAATGCATTCTCAGGCCCCACCCCAGGGCTCCTGAATCAGAAAGCTGGGGGCAGGGCTCAGCAGTCTGGTTTTAACAAGCCCTCTAAGCGATTTTGCATGCCAAAGCTTGGGAACTACTGCTCTGGATGGCCACAACGTGGGTGGACAGGATATGATGTGGGGTGTCATTAGCAACTTTGCCCTCCATTAGCCCAGGGTGCTGTCCCCACCTCTCAGCTTGCAAACCTGAAGGAACCCTTCTGCCAGCATGGGCTACTCTTCTGTCTGGGTCTGGGGTCCTCCTATGCCCCCACACCAGACTAGCTACTTGCTGCAGGCCCCCAAGTCCCAAGTGCCTGGCCTCAACATGTATTGATAAATAATAAATTTTTATTCACACCATAATTAAAACAATATTATACAACACGTACCGATCACACCCCCATCTTGGGGGTTCTTTGTACCCGCTGTTCCCTAAGCCAGAACCTCTTCTCCTGATCAGTGTGCTTCACTCGGGTCTCTGGGCAATGTCACTTCTTTAGAGGCCTGTCCTGACCTGCCTTTCTAAGGGCTGTTCCTCATCAGCTCTACCCCTTTACCCAGACAACTATTTCTTCATTGCCACCTAATGTTATAGATTGTATTTTTACTCACTTCTTTTTGAGTTTTTGTTGTTATTGTTTGGTTGGTTGGTTTTTTTGTTTGTTTTTTAACCTATTTTCCTCTCTAGAGTATAAACTCCATGAGGACAGGGACTTTATCTGTTTTGTTCACTGTCACATCCTCTGTTCCTAGAACGTGCCTGTTGTACAGTAGGAGCTCAATAAATATGCTGGTAAGTGAATATATACATAGAAACAAACATCAGAGCTTTAAATGCCTCATATTTACCACTCATGAAGGTGTGAAAACCTAAAACAAAATTGCAAATTAAATACTAACCAACTAGGATGATAGGTTTTGCTAAAGTTAAATTGCCAAGAATGGGTTTAACCATAGGGAGGTGTGGCCTCTGGCCAGCTCTGCTTTTGTATTTTGATTTAATTAATACCAACACAAAGAGAGAATGCCTGAAAACAGATGTAGGCAAACAAAGTGGCATTAATAACTTTAAGGCTTTGTTTGGTTTTATTCAAAACCAAAAAACCTACACACAAGCCTGCAGCACCAATTTTAATGAGGGATTACTCGATTACTCTGCCGAGCTATCCTGCTCACTGGAAGCCACATTAGCCTTACGGTGGTACTCAAATCTGCCTTAAATAGACTCTTAATCTCCTAATCCTAATTCTAGCAATCTCTTCTTCAATCATTTCCCAGCACAGTTATAACCAACAAACTTAAGCGAGTTGCCATGTGTCAAGCCGAGAACTGGTTGCCATAGGAATGTGACCCTGGCCACAAGCAAACAGGTCCCCTAGCACTGGCACTGCCCATGGTGTGTGCTTTGTTCTGCCCTCACTTTCTTCCATCTGAACTAATGCAACCAAAATAAATTTCCTTTGTACCACGAACCATGCCTGTATTTGTCCTTCCCTGGGAGCACACGTGACAATCAAATAGGTCAACACAATTATGAAGATGTGCGAAGGGTTTCTCAAGTCATGCAGCCATACCAGCTCACAAGGTGGGCACCCAGATATTATAGATCAGATCGTATAAATTCTGAAGAAATTTTATCAAAATGGTGATGCAGACCTTTGAGAACTAAGACACAGGGCCCCAACCCTGATCTTAGACTACTTGATGGCCGTGACACTAGTTACTAACTAAGCACCTCCATGGAACACAACCAGGCACAGATATGCAGAATTCCAGCACATGACCAGGCATGAGCTCACCAACTGAAAATGCAACTATCCGGCCACCAGGGACTATTAAAAGTTCCAATCCCAGCAACGCCCGCATGGACCTGCAAACCAGTTCACTGGACTCACACAGTTTTCAAATAGTTCCATAATTTTTGGCATCTGCAGGGTTTTCCAGAGATGAAGACATCATGAGTACCAAAGATTTAATTTAAAGTTTATGTCCTGGCCAGTGGAACAGTGGATAGAGCATCATCCCAGAGCATTGGGGTTATCAGCTCAATCCTGGGGTTGCTGGCTTGATCCTGGGGACATGGGCTCGACCCCAAGGTCACCACCGGTTTGAGCCCCAGTCAGGGCATGTTTGAGGAGCAATGAATGGATGTACAACTAAGTGGAACAACAAGTTGATGTGTCTCTCTTTATCTCTCCCTTACCCCAACCCTTCTCTCTCTCTCTCTCTCTCTCTCTCTCTCTCTCAAAAAAAAAGTTTATGGCAAAGAAACATTTATATTTGAGCACACTATATCCACTTTTTCGAGACTGGGTTTGTTGTCCCTACCAATATGGACAAGAGCACCAGGATTCTGCTTTACTCTGCTTCAGGGAGACTTCTGAGTCGTGTGCAACAGAGCTGGTGGCTGCCTGCAGCGGGGGGGGGGGGGGGGGGGGGGGTCCTTCACCAAGGGGGCTGGACCTAGAACCCTGCCCAATGCTTATTCTGAACTGGCATGCATCTTCAGGATGCGTGGCAAGACCAGACACCCCTGGGGTCAGACCCCAGATTCAGCTGGTCAAGGGAACGGCTCGCCCAATCCCCCGCCTGTATGCAGGTCCCTGCACAACCATGAGACTTGACATTCTCCTAAGACTCAGCTTCCCGGGGCATCCAGCCTGGAGCAGAAACAACCTTCCTTCTCATCCATGCCTTCCGTCAGCCCTGTCTTTGCTATGGGTGTTCTTCACTCAGTGCAGGAACTGTCCAGGGAAGTAACCTCACCTCCATCGGCTCCTCCACACGCTGGAGGAAGCGGTTCTCACAGACTCTAAGGCCCAGCTAGAAAACCGAAACTCAGGCTGCTTGCTGCCTGTCTGAGCTGACAGCCAGCCCCTTAATCTTACTCTCCCGGTGATCGGTCATTCTTTCTCTCTCAAGCACATGCACACGCACAGCCTCCACCCTGGCAAATGTACCCTCCTGCCTCAACAGTCTCCAAGAGAAGCAGGAAGTGGTCTGTTTGCCAAGAAAGTATTGCTCTGCGTCAGTCACCTCCGCTCACCACTCAGGTGTGAGGTGGAAGCTAGGAATCTACAGAGACAAAGGCTGGGGAGCCCCACCAGCTGGAGGCAGCAGGCGGGTCACCTGGGTCATCACATCAGCAGAGAGGGACAGGCCCAGGACTTGTTCAGCAGCAGCACCGCCCCCTACCCAGGGAGGGAGCGCCCCTGCCGGGCCCCAGGGCTTGGCCCTGTGCCCACCTCCCCCTCAGCTGAACTTAGGGAAGCTTCCACGTTCTTCCATGTTGCCAGTGGCCTCAGCATGCCCACAAGCAGACCCTGACTTTCAGCTCAAGTACCTCCGAAAGGAGATCAGGGTCCCAAGAGGCAGAGGGGCTTGTCCGCTCCCCACCCACAGCCCCACTCTAGATGGGAGAGAAATCAGGCCTCTTCCCAGAAACACTTTGCAGTTAACATCTACATTTCTCCTCATCTCTTCACTAAAAAGGCTTTCTTTGAGAAATCTTCTCAACAATTACTGCCATTTAAGGACGAGGGATTTAGAAATGACAAGTGTAAGCAGCCTGGTCAGGCCACCCACCCCATGGTAAATCTTCCCTCCAACTCTGCAAGCCAGGAGGCTGAGGGGGAGCCAATCCTGCCCAGGCCCAAGGTTGAGGGTGTGGCATATCGGGCCATGACCCCCCAGTGACCCCAGCAGGTAAAAAGGGCAGGCTGGTTCCTGCCTCATCTAAGTCACCACACGGTGAGAAGTGAAGGTGTGCTCGGAGGGGGTAGGGGCTCTGGCAGGAGCCCCACCTTGATCCAGGGCCCCTCAGAGAGGTTGTGAAGGACGAGGCCTGGAAGGGAGGGTGTTGGCAAGATCCTTGAGGTTGGTATTGGACTGGACCCTTGGGAGGGGTCGTGAAACAGCACGTGGACCAGTAGCAGCCTCTCTGCCTCCGGTGCCTGAGTACTTCCTATGTATGCACCAGGCGCCATGCTCGGCCTTCTACCCATACTTGGTCCTTACTCCAGAAAGTACAGATGGTTCCCAATTAGCAGATGTGGTAACTAAGAAACCACTAGACTTAAGAAACCTTTCGCACATCTTCATAGCTGAAGCTCTTCCATGTTGCCAGTGGCTTCATCATGCCCCTTCAGAGGTGGGCCTCGGTTTGCTTAATAACTTAGTAATTCAATGAGTTGCAAAGAACTTGCCTAAGGGGCCAGTCAGCAGGTGACAGGATGCTCTCAACCACCCCTTCCCATTCCTGAGCCCAAAGCCACCTAAACGGGGAAAGCAGCTCCTCCTCAGACCGTGAAGGCCAATTGAGCGAGAATGGCTGAACCCGCTGTCCCTCTGTGGCCACTGCCCTGAGCCAGCCCTCTCCAGGGCGGGTGTCTACAAACTGTGTAGCCTCACCCAGCCTGCCCCACCCTGGCCCAGCTCTACACATGTGCTCTATCTGCTTCCCTCCCAGCTTCCTGAAGCATACCTCTGGCATCAGCCCCCAGCTGCTCAAAAACCTTCCATGGCTCCCTATTCCCACAAACTAAGTTCTAGGCAGGCCAGCCACTGAAGGCCTTGTATGATTAGGCAGTCACCTGTCCTCCCTAGATGGCTTTTGAGGACACTCTGCAATATATACACTACCTCCCACTCAAATGAGATTACCCACTGAAGTCCTTGCTTGGCCTGTCTCTAGGTACCCAACACGTCAAAGGTGTGCAGCCGTGAGGCTGCTGCCCAGAGCTGGTGAATGTGCTGAGTGTTAGGGGTGCTCGTCAGCCAGGGGTTGGGGGAGTGGGACAGGTGTGGGGACTCGGTGGATGCATAAACAGGCCACCAGCCTGGGCAGAGCGCACTGCCTGCTCTCCACTGCTGTGGCTCCCTGCAGGACTCTGCACACGCTGCCTCCATCAGGGGATGTCCCCGCCATATTGGCTGCCCTGGGCACCTCCCTGAGGGGCCTGGCACTGCTGAGTCAGCCCTCTCCCACAAAGAGCACAGCACTCTCAGCTCTGTACAAAGTCACACAAGCACAACCACTGCTGCATGGCTCTTGCGCAACTCGGCACCAGCTTGGCAGTGTGTGCTTGGGGATTTTCTACGGCCGCACCCAGGGCAAGTATCTGTGCATGAGCACCCTGGGCCTGGAGAGTGGCAGCCAGGCCCCTGGGCTCCAGGGAGGCCTCTGCAGACCTCGAAGGGAGCCACTGGGTACAGTGGTTCATGTGAAATATGCATCATGGCCACCTGGGCCCTCTGAGGCCTCTTCCACTGCAGGCTGACCTCTCAACAAGGCCACTCCCCTCACCACATGCCTTCATCTGCCTGTTCTACCGCACCTCCCAAAGCCACTGAGGTCCTGGGGGCAGAGCCCACCAGGTGCTGGGCTGGGGACCACAGCCTGAGCTCCTGCTATGCCACTGGCTCAGAGTGACTCTGGCAAAGCCCTTGCTCCTCTCTGACCTCTCTTTCTTCACACATGAAACGAAAGCTGGGACAAGACTGGTGACTTTCCAGCTTTGTTCCTGGAAGCCCTGTGGTCAAATTGGGGCCTAGAAGTCTATGGGAGCGGAGCCTTCCTGTCCCTGGCGCATAACCTGAGCAAGTGTTTCCCCTTCACAGGACAGAGTTCCAGCCCCACCTTTTCTTCCTACCCAGATACAGGCTTCCAAGAAGCTACAAAAGGGAGGTTGGGGCCAGAGGTCAGTGGGCCCTCCGCCCTGGGCAGGGCAGGGCGAGCAAGGACCCGCTGACAAGCCAGCCACCAGCATGCTGGTGCTGGCAGGGCCTCAAGGGGCCACCTCTGACCCCATTAAAAAAGAAACTGCATGAGAATGGGTCACTACTTTAGCCAAGAACTTGGCCTCTAGAAGACATCCCTGGTGATATGGCAGACAGGAAACCTAGTGTCAGCTTTGGAAGTCACCAAAGCCTCAAGGGTCTGGGGACCACACAGACAGAGTCTGAGTTGGAAGGCCAGCAGGCATCAGGTATTTCCTCACCCCTAGGAGACCTCTGTTGCCCCTCGCCCCTTCCCACTACAAGAGGCAGGCTGGATCAGTGGGGATCCAGACAGGATAAGAGCCCATAGCCCATGCCTAGTAAGCCATCAGGGACATAGTTACAAAGTTGGAGGGGCTGCAAAGACAAGCAGCGGACAATGATCCAAGGATCAGCCTTAGCAAGAGAAAGCCAACACCACCCCCTAGGACTGGAGGAACAGCAGGTGAAAGTGCTTCCGCCAGGGTCATCCCATAGGAGATCAAATAAGTGACAGCTGGAGCCATGGAGGAGACAGCTGCTTCAGGGGACGGTGCCACCCTCGCCAGAGAGATGGAAAGAGGTGCCTTTTCTTCTCCCTTTCTCCTGCCTTCCAATCTCCTGCCAGTGCCTCCCATTGGCCAAGCCTAACTGTATGGGAGTTGTCAAGGGAGTCTGGGAACTGTAGGGCCAGCCACTGTGCTACCAAATGCAGCATGGAGTGGATCTGAGAAGAAAAAAGGCAAATGACAGCCACATAGACACTATCAGACTCTTGCCTAGACCCCTAGACTTCCATATCCTACGCACATTTCGAAGTGCAGCTGAAATCGCCTCTCCTCGGGAATCCTTGGTTGCTGGGCCTGGGCCGCCCTGATCTCCGTCTCTCTGGCCGTGATCCCCCTGCCCACCTGGGGTCAGGGCAGGAGGCCCTTGCTAAACTCTCCCCAATCCCAACGCTGTCTCAGCGACTCAGAAGGCCTCTGTCACAACTGAGCACCAACTCTGATGTTCCCTTTTGCCCTAAACTCCCCAACTGGGTTTATTTCTAAGAAAATAATTTTTTTAATGAAAATTCCCAGGTCTTTTCTTGAGGGAATGACTATATATTGTTTTGTTGTTTTGTTAAATTAGTGAAGCACTCCCATGTGAATGGCTGCTGGCCTGGCCTGACCTCGGGGTGGGGGGGAGGGAGAATGGGGAGAGTCCACTGGCCGCCTCCAGAAGCCACCCTCTGAGACGTGCAGTTTTTGAGCAAGAGACCCAGAGGGAAAGACATTTACTTTTCCAGTACAGTGGGGTCTGGGCCTTTCCTTTCAAGGGCCCCAGTCACCCTGCCTGCCCCAAGCCCTGCCTCCTCGAGCCTCAAAGGGTCAGCAGTGGCCTCCTACTAGGCTTTTTCTTCCAGCCTCTTTCCCAACACTCATCCACCGGAGAGCTGCATTTTAAAAAAGAATCCTAATGGAGCCACCGCCCTCCTGTCACATCGCTGCTCTCTCCCAGACACGCCCAACTCCAGAGCCAGAGAGAGGAGGCCGCTGAAGACAGCTCAGACTGGCTTGTGAGGACATCGCATTCAGTGACATCATACTGAGAGCTTGAAATCAGCCACAGTGAGAACATTTACACCATGGAAATCAGCAAACACTTCAGAACAGGGATTTTTTTCTTCCTGGAAAGCTGGTTGTTCAACACTGACCAGTACATCACTAAATTGGGTCTTAAGCCACCACCACCACCAACCCCAGCCCATGTCCTGCCACCTCCTCTCTCCCTCCAGCTGTTCACCAAAGCCACCAGGTCCTCCAGGCTTGCCTGCCGTGCTCATGCTTTCCCCCAGAGGGCGTGAGCAGCCTCCTGTCCTGAGTTCAGATCTAGCTGGGCAACCTTAGCAAGCTGATTCCCCTTCATCCCCTCACCGATGGTAGGTAGGTGGTAGCCTGGGCTATCACGAGCGTGAAACGAGAGCACAAGCTCAGCATGGTGTGCGCTCCACCAATGTGCTCAAAGACAGAAAGATCTCTCTGCCAAGAAAAACCCTCCCTTGCCCCGAGGTTCGGCCTAAATCCCACCTTGTTGGTGAACTCGGATCTGTGAACCCAGCAGAACTCCTCTGTTCCCTCCTGGGCAACCCACTCCTGGTGACCGTAGCTCAGTGATGTCACACCAGAGCCCCCTGTGAGAGCAGCACAGGCAGCAGTGGGGGTGGGGGCGTGTGTATGCAGCTCCAGTGAGAAGCAGGATCACGGGACCGCGAAGGCCGCAGGTCCTCTGTGTCCTCACCCACAGGCCGTGGAAACCCGTGCTCCCTCCCTTGCTAAGACACCCCTGATCAGGATAAGGAAGCTCCCTCCGGGCCTCGGGGGCACCTGCAGGAGGTGGAGGCACTGCGTGGGCAAGTGGCCTCATGTGAACTCAGGGTGAATCAGCCTCAGAGAGCTCACCTCCAACCACCAGTCCATTACAAAAGTGAGGAAACTTCTAGAAGATGGCACATTCATCAGCCCAGCCTGGATGTCACTGCCTCGCTAGTCCACGGGAGTTCGGCTTTCTGTGGGAAAGGCAATTCTACAAATCACCACTTGTCCCCTGAGCAAGCAGAGAGGGACTAATGTCATCTGACCTCTCAGAAGGTCAAGAACTAGGGCTGGGCTGCACTCACCCAGTTTCCTGGCAAAACAGGCAAGGTCGAGTCAAGCTTCACTTCCCTGTGAAGAGCTCAGCAGGTCCCTAGCCGCTGGCTAATAGGTGTCATCATTCATCACTTACTAGTTGTAACCTTGTGCAAGTTAACCTCCCAGGGCCTCAGTTTCCACCTCTGGAAAGTGGAGGCACAGTACCTCCTCTCCACCATCCTTATTTGGGTCGTTACAACCAAATAAGTGCTCCGAGCAGGGCCAGGCACACAGTGAGTGCTCCCCAGAGTCGGCTCTGAAGCAGGGAAGCGTCAGCATGGCCTGCTCCGACTGCACTTAGAAAGCGGACACTACAGAATCCCAGGTACTAGGAACTCCAGTGATCATCCAGGGCCACACATTCCTTTAGAACCTCAGCACTGCTTGATCACCTCCAGTGATGGGGAACTCTGTACCTGCAGAGGCCACACAAGTCACTGCAGATATCCCCAAAGAGAGGGGAAGGGGAAATAAATGAAGGGGCCAGTGGAGGCTGGGCACTGAAGGTCAATTCTGCCAAGTTCTCAGATGATCCTGAGGTAGGTCCAGGCTCCAACCTCCAGCAGCTGCCCCTGCCTGAGAAATCCAGTTCTCCAGGGAGCAGAGGGCACCTCTGGGGAGCCAGACTTGAGTGAAAAGATGTGGAAACAGGGTAGCCACAAACCAACTGTTTCCGCACCACCAGGCAACGGGAAGGGGACAGAACAGAGAGTGGCCCCAGGCCGGCCCAGAGGCAGCAGAGCCGGGAAATCAAATCGTCCAGATAATGAGGCGAATTCTCGAATTCTCGCAGAGACACCAGCTAATGAAGGCAGCACAGGAAGCCCCATGTCATGGGCCCAAACTGTTTATACAAGTGTTAAAAGTACATTTCAAAAGAAAGCAGGGAGGCCTGAGGAAAACTCTCTGCTGCCTTTGGTAAATGATTTCTGAAAACCACATTAATTTGTTTTCTGGAAGGTGTTTGAAGTCTCTTGGTGCACCCCTTGGGCAACTTTAATTCCTCCTCCTAATCCTCTATTAAACCTGATGCTCACCAGCACAGCCTACTTAGGGGATTATGATTTTTATTCTTAATTATACAGATATATATTTGGGTCCATGTGTGTTTCTCTGCTTTTATGTAAACTAAAAAGGTACTGTCAGCCATACTTCTCCAAGATGTCCTAAATAGCCCAAGCTTCATGAACACACTAGGGTACTTAAAATGACATTTAAAGGTTCAGAGAACATAATTTTAAAATTAATTTTGAAGCCTTGTAATCTTATAGCCAGAGATGAATGGGTTTGTGGGAAAGTGTGAGGAGCCCGGGAGGGAGCTCTGAGCCTGGGAGGGGAGGGGATGGGCTTCACCTTTGCCAATGAATGGGACCTCCAGGAACCAGCACCACAGTCCCCATGGGGGTCAGCAGGGCAAGCGGGAATGTACAGTGACAATTACTGTAACTGTCATCAGCTGCAGCAGGAAACTCCTCTTCTCAAACTCCGACTATGTGCCAGCTGTTGTATCAAACTGTTATCAGCCCCACTTTTCAGATGAGGAAACTGAGGCATGGGATAGTCAAGTGGACTTCCCTAACTGAGGTCCAACTGAAAAGATGGTGGGGACAAAAATAACATATGAATAACAATGACGATAATAGTTATTGAGTGCTGGCACCAGGCACGGTTTACATGCAGTATCTCATTTAACTTTCACCAAAAGTTGGTGAGATAAGTCCTGTTATTAACATAACTTTACAGATGAGGTAACAGGCTCAAAGAGGTTTTTTTTTAAGATCACACAAGTAGTAAGGACCTCTGACTTGAACTCAGACCAGTGAGACTCCAGAACCTAGGCCCTCACTCAGTCTTTTCTCTCTCACTCCACAAACTGATGGCATGTTCCCTAGCCACAGAGGACTCACGACAATGGCACAACAGATGTGACAAGGTAGTACCCTTCCTGCTGACTCTCGAGTCCCAGTGACCAGAGGTCTCTCTGGGTTCTGGTTCATCAGGACTCCAGTAGCTGAGGGGAGAGAGCACTATGGGCTAAGGTAATCTGGGAAGGCTCCCTGGAGGAAGGGGACAAGAGGTAGGCAGCAGAGGGACTGAATCACAGAAGACAGTAAAGTAGGTAAGAACAGAAAGTGTGCTCAGAGGCACGTGGCTGTAGACATCAAGGGGCACGTGGGCAGAAGGATCACGGGAGAGGTCTAGTCTGAGGACAGACTACTAGGGGTCAGATAATCATATCAATAGTTCCACCAAATACACTCTCTCTGCCTCACTATTTGTAACCAGGCCTGAAGAAAGTATCCCTGCTCCCGTCCAAGGCCAGCTCCTTCCCCTGCCACCAAGTCCCACATCCCATGCTCTGGCAAAGATGTCACTCCTATCAATGTCCCCTCTCTCTTTGGGCCGTTAGACTTCTCCTCCCTCTTAGATCATTCATACCATTATACAAATTTGCTGTATTTTCTCCTGTGTTTTCAAAACAAAAGAAAACCCTGCCTTGACCCCCACATCCTTCTCAAAATGCCACCCATTTCTCTGCTTCTTTTGGCAAAACTCCAGAGCTGTGGGGGAGCTGGACAGAACTGACATCTCCTCCCAGGCTCGGTCCCTCTGCGCTCCCTGCTCAGGCTTCCCCCTGCCTTGCACTGCACTGGCTCTCACGGCTCCAACAGCACAGGTGCTCAAAGCCCACTCCCCGCAGTCTCTCCCCAAAACCCTCCTTCCAGGGTGCCACACTCCCTGGGTTCCCTTCCCCCCACTGTACCTTTCCAGTCACCCTTGATCAGTTCCTCCCACATCTTCAGACTGCACTAAGGGCTGTCTCTGAGCTCTTTTCTCTTCTCTCTCCATCCACCATCTCATCCAGTCCTGTGGCTTTAAATACACTGTCACACCAGTGACGCACAATGTCTACCCCCAGCCCCTACGCTCCTCTCAGCGCCACACTCCAGACTCAGCAAGTCCCAAGCTGATTTCCACTCCCCCAAGCCTGTCCTTCTGCAAAGTTTTTCCTCAACCTCAGCAGATGGCTATTGGGCTAAGGGAAAGAGGGAAATCGGGAATTAACTCTCAGCTTGAGCAACTAGGTGGACGGAGTGCCAATCCATCAGAAAATCCTAATCCTACTGACTCTGCCTCCAAAACACACCTGGACCCACTCACCTTTCTCCATTCTCTCAGCTTATACCATCATCCTTTTGTATCTTGGCTCTAGCCTTGTACTAGCCTTCTGACCTTCCTGTCTTTACTTTTGTTCCCTACAACTAACTGTCCATTCGGCAGTCAAAGGGATCTTTTTAAAACACAAATCTAATCATGTGACTATCCCAGCTTCCCACTGTACTTGAAATTAACCCCAAACTCTTAGATAATGACCCATATAGCCCATAGGATCAGAATTATATCTCACCCATATCATTGTCTACCACTCCCTTCTGGATTCCTGAATCCAGCTGCCTTGCCCATTCTGCATCTTTAACACACAAGACTTGTTCAACCCCAGGCCCTTTGTATTTGCTGTTCTGTCTACCTGTAATGCTCTCCTGATTTTCTCACAGCTGACTTCCTTGTCCTGCAGAGCTCAGCTGAACTTCCTCCTTGGGGAAGCTGTCCCTGATTATCCAGTTTAAAAGAGCTCTCCATCATATTGCCCAAATTTAATGCCCTCCAGTAGACCTGTTACACCTGATGGTTTTCTTGTTTATGTGTGTACTGCCTGTGTCTCACTGGAATGTAAGCCCCAGGAGGGCAGGGACCTTGTCTGTCATGTTCACTGCTGTAGCCCCAGCATCTAGCATAGCATCTGGCTCAGACCTGATGCTTGGTCACCGTGACATGAATAACTGATTCCTCCTATCTCCTCATCCCTCTTCATCCCTCCTCCCACCACCCATCTAACTTTCCCCGAGAACTGGCCTTTCCCATGAGGCCCAATGTCCATGTGGTAAAGATCAGCATCCTGATTATGTCAGGGCTTTGGGTTGAGAGTGAAGGGGAGAGGGAATCACAGTGGCTTTCTTTTTCCTCCCAACCTTCCTCATCTCCTGCTGCTCTGGACCACACCTGCTGTGAGCCTGGGGATTAACTGCCAAGCAGGCAGCCTTGGGCTCGGGAGCATGGGCTCTGTAGTCGGACAGGCAGGACTCAAATCCTGGCTCCTCATTTAAGGCCAGGGGCCCTGAGCAAGGCTTCTCACCTCTCTGATCCCTAGTTCATTCATCTGGAAAATGGGCATAGGAACAACACCTCAGGATAATCTGAATGAGATAGTAGGGCCTGGCACAGAGCACGTGCTCAATCGCAATGAAGTGGAGGTGTTATTGATACTATTGCCCATAGCAAGGGGACCAGGACTGGGCCTACAGAGGACAGAGGCCCTACACACATTCTTCCTGGAACTGGGGCCAAGTGTGGCCAACAGATCTCAAGCCTGAGAATTCAATGCTGTCTCTACTAATCCCACCAACAGGTTCTAACATCCTCACCTCCTCTCCCCTGCATTCCCTCTTGGGGGTGTGACAGGGCCTCAAGGTTATGCCTGACAAGGTGGTATTACAAATAACAGAATCCACTTATGATGACACTACACTTAATCCTGTACTCTCCCCTGACAGGGGGCCAAGCTTCTCTCACAGAGGAGCAGTCAGGGCACTGATCCATCCTTGATGCTAGAGGCACTGAGAGGACAGATGGCTCACCCTCTGTGGCAGCCAGGGCAAGGTCCAAGCACCACCTCCCACCCCATACCCCATCCATGGAGCACTATCTGGTCATTCCGGTAGAGAGACCACATACAGGACCCCTCGAGGAGGGACGGTGTCCCAGGCAGCCAAAACCCAGAACCTCAAGAGAATAAAGACAAGCCATAGACTGGGAGAAAATATTTACAAAAGACCTGTCTGGTAAAGAACTGTTATCCAAAATATACAAAGAACTCTTAAAACTTAACAAGAATATCAACAGCTCAGTTACAAAACTGGCCGAAACCCTTAACAGACATCTTTCACAGAAAAGCACATGAAAAGATACTCCATATCAGGTGTTATTAGGGAAATAGAAATTTAAACACCGATCAGATACCACTACACACCTATCAGCATGGCCAGAATCCAGAACGCTGACAACCACCACTGGGGACGACGTGGGGCCGGGGAGCTCCCTGACTACTGGGGGGAATGCAAATGGTGCAGTTGTTCTGATAGACAGTGCGGTGGTTTCTCACAAAACTAAACATACTCTTACCATATGATTCAACAATTGCATTCCTAGGTGTTTACCAAAACGAGTTGAAAACATCTGTCCACACGAAAACCAGCACACAGATGTTTATAGCAGCTTCATTTATAACTGCCCAAACTTGGAAGCAACCAAGACATCCTCCAGACAATGAAATATTATTTAGTGCTAAAAAGAAATGATTTAACAAGTCATGAAAAGACATGGAGGACCCCTAACTGCATGTTACTAAGTGAAAGAAGACAATCTGAAAAGGGCTTCATACTAGATGATTCCCACTGTACAAAATTCTGGAAAAGGCAACATTAGAAAGACAATTAGAAAAAAACAGCAGTCATCAGGTAAAGGGGAGAGAGGGATGAACAGGGAGGACACAGAGGATTTGGGGGCAGGGAAATTACTCTGTATGATACTATGATGGTGGATACATGTCATTACTCGGCTGTCCAAAACCATACAAGGTACAGCGTCCAGCGTGGACCCTGATAGACACGGTATGTGTCAGTATAGGCTCATCAGTTGTAACAAATGAACCACTCTGTGGAGGGATGCTGATAACGGGGGAGGCTATGCATGTGTAGGGGCAGTGCTCTGAATGTAAAACTGCTCTAAAAGCTAAAGTCCATTAAAACAAAAGAAAAAACAACAGCACCAAGCCTGGACCCTGGGCTTCCTTCCGATACGCATCTGGGGGACCAGCCCAGCCCCGCTGCTGTAAAGATTTTGCACTGCAGTTAGAACACTAAACTACACTTAACACCTGCCAAGTCTAATTACATGACTAAGTCTAATACCTGAGAGCTCTAATTACAGCTACACCGGCAAAACTTTGGTCCACTTAGACCCTCGTAGCCAGAGAAAAAGTTAGGAAATGAGCCTGACAGCACGGCTTCCTGACAGGGCGCACTTGGGCCACAGGCAAACATCCGGCTCAGAGCAGTCCTGTCCTCTCAGCATTGTGCCACGATATCTTGTCCTGAACACCCTTCCCAGAAACCAGTGCCCCCAACCCATTTGCCTGGTGCCTCCAGGCTGCCAAAGTGCATGCTCACTCCACCCCCCGGCCTTGGAGCAGCCCAATGGGAAAAGGACTGCTGGCCTCATTTTATAGACAAGGACACTAAACCCAAAGACAGGCAGAACTTGCCCAAAGCCCCACAAGGGGATAGATGAGGTTCCCCCAGCATTCGCCATCAGTGCATTACCTGTCCACATAGCCTGCACCTCAGCCTGCTCATTGCTGCACAGCCCGGCCCAAGCCTTACCTCCCACAGTCAAAGCTTTACCCATTTTAGCCTGGGCATCACAGGCTTACAACCCCCATTCCCAGGCCTGTCTGTGACCTTTAGTCAAGAGCAAGCACTTGAGACATCTTTTCCAATCTCTGGGACGTCCAGCAGAAAAGCCCAAGCCATAGATAGAATATGCACACAATGGCCCGTGAGGCTGTGGTTCAGGAAGCTGACCCTGGGATGGCTGAGCCTGGCCAAACAACATTGGTAAAGAGGGTGAGGGAATTCCACAGAGAAGGGGCTGGCTCTCGGGGGAGGAGCTGGGCCAGCATCGGAGTGGTGGGACAAGGCAGGGAGATTAGAGTCTATAAATATTTGGAAGGCACAAACAACCTAGAGATATACAATTACCTTCCCCAGTAGCCAAGTGTTTTAAGATGTCAAGCAAAGCCTGACCAGGTGGTGGCGCAGTGGATATAGTGTCAGACTGGGATGCGGAGGACCCAGGTTCTAGACCCCAAGGTCACCAGCTTGAGCATGGGCTCATCTGGTTTGAGCAAAGCTCACCAGCTTGGACCCAAGGTCGCTGGCTCAAGCAAGGGGTTACTTGGTTTTCTGCAGCCCCACAGTCAAGGCACATATGAGAAAGCAATCAATGAACAACTAAGGTATTGCAACGAAAACCTGATGATTGATGCTTCTCATCTCTCTCTGTTCCTGTCTGTCTGTCCCTATCTATCCCTCTCTCTGACTCTCTATCTCTGTAAAAAAAAAAAAAAAAATGTCAAGCAAAACCTTGACCATCATTCACTTCCTGTCTCACAAGGCTGGAGGAGATGGCTGGACACTGGTTCCACTCTTGCAGCACAGAGTGTATACAGTAATGTCTGACTGCTGATACCACCCTCATAGGACCTCCTGGGATGGGGACAATAAAGAACATGCACAGGAGCAGTCTCACATTGTCCCATGGACTTCCGGGAACTGCAGGGGAAACTACTCAGCGCCCAGACCAACAGAAGGGGCCCGCACCACCACAGAACCTTCCCGGAGAGAGGACAACACTGCCAGCCTCCTGGAATCCCTGAGCTCCTCAAACAGAAGGAAAAAGTGAGGCCCAGAGAGGGTCCAGGTCCTGCCCCAGTCACAAAGGGCAAATGAGAGTCCGAGCTGCTCCCTGCCTGTCCTGATGCCCAAGCTAGTACTGCCCCATCACTACCACCATCACTACCAGTTTTCCCTGGGTCCCTCCCACACTGTTCGGCCTATTCTGTGCCAGCTGTCACGTGGCCCTCCCGTCTTTCTGACAAGAGCTCTTTGCTGCACCGGGGGGCCTTCCTGTAAAGGGTCCTCACTCCCTTAAACACGGTCCTTCCAGGGCCGACAGCTCAGAGCGGAGCACACACCCAGAGAAAGGTCAGGGAAAATGGGTATAAAATTACATAATAACATCTGATTCACACACAAAGAGAAGGAAAGTTCTCTCAACCATGGAGAGACCCACAGGGACAAGTCAAAGCAAGATGACCAAAGATTTGATTGGTCTTTGAAAGCTTTGTTTGGTCAAAATGTTTGCTCTTATTTTTAAAACGTCTTTGTCACAGATAGAAATTGTTCTCTAATTTGGTCATACATTTGGATTTCATTATTTTCAGAATGTATTCCAGACATCTAAAATTAAACAGATGTCATCAACCCCGTTTAGACCTAAAAGACTTGTAACCAAACAGTGACTTCAACCCCAATGCAATACTGACTTGGAACACTGTGTTTTAGTCATTAAAAGTTTTAAAACTCGGCTCCATTTTTCTCATTTCCTATAATGAGATCTCTTCCCCCTCCTTGAAATACGCCAATTCTGCAAGGGTCAGTGGAAAGTCAAACTGGAGAGTAAAGCAAATTTAAATATGAAAAAATGGAAGAGGAAAATATGAAATCCTTATCCACTGAAACCCTGACCAAGAAATTGAAGCCCGGCTTCGTCACAAAGGAGGAAAAATGGTAAGGCAGAGATATAGAACCCGCGTAAGTGCAGGAAGGGGATTTGGCTTCTAAAGCCTGAATTGTTTTATCGTTCTTTTTCTGACAGAGATTAGATTAGTGAGAATCCTCCCAGCCTGCTCCAAGCATCCTGGGGACACTTAAGAAAAAAAAAAAGACGATTCTTTCTCTCCTCCTACCCTCGTCTCTGAGCTCGTCCCAGGTGTATTTGTTAAACCACACAACCAGGGCAGAAGACGGCACCTGTTTGAGAGGCCCAGTGCCACAAGGAGTGGCAGGTGGGCCATGGGACATGCCTAGGGAGCAGAGTAGGGGCATCCGAACCCCCTGGGCTTGAAGGTCACATTTGGGGTCGGGCCCACTTGGCCACAAAATGTTTTCAATACATCAATTTCTTAAGCAAAATAAAAAGAAATAGAGATGGATGAGAGCAAAATATAGACCATAGAGGACCTTCGTCTCTCCCATGGGACCTCTGACTGCTGGGTTCTGAATAGGGAGGCAGACCCCCAATATCAAACCCCAGTTTAGTTCCCAGTATACAGAGCTGGGTGTTCTCAGTTGTAGACGCACATGCTGAATGCACACTGCCCACCCTGCTCCCTTTTCTGACTGAACTCGGCTCAGGCCCCATTTGGCAGGCCCCTTCCTTCCCCAGATCCCCAGATGCCTGCGACTGTGGGGGAGCCAACACTGGAGGCAGGGAGGGAGGGAGAGCCCTGAACCACTCACCTAATTTCCTGCTCCCCTCCCACCAAATACCTATCTGTCCTCATTCCTCCCCCTAGGGCTCTGCTGGGCAGAAAAGTGCCTCAAAAGATGGAAAACCAGCTTGCTTCCAAAGGATGGCACATCCTGGGGCACACAGCCCTGGATGCTGAGTCCAGTGAGGGGTGAGGGGTTCAGACCTCAGGGAATGACATGACCAACCATGGACCAACCACGGATCTGGCCCCATAGGGATTGGCAGGATCCTGGTGGGGTGTGCCACGTTCACTGAGGAAGGGAGGCAGGCAGGCAGGCAAAGAAATGCAAGCATGGCAACCTCTGTCAGAGGTCAAAATCAAAGAGAAAAAGGTGATGTCTTTGAAACATATAAATGGTCTATTTGGGCCCAAGTTGGACTTGTTTAGTAGGTTTTAAACATGAGAACACACCCAAGCAACCTCGCCAAAGCCAACTGTAAGTTCACAAATGCACTTACCCTCCAACTCTTGGGCCGGCCAACCTCTCTGGGCCTGGATTCCTTTGCCTGCACCTTCATAACTGCAAACAGCATTATCCCCGAACCAGAGCTGGATAGATGAGCACTAGGGGCTCTCCGCACCGCTCCACTGAGAAGGGTTGCGTTCCAGAGCTCGCCAGCGAGGTCTGCCTGCACTGTGGGGGGACAGAGAGAGACAGCACTTAATTCTACGTACCAGCCCGGAACCAATCCTTCTGGCTTCACAGATGTGGAAAGTGAGGCCCAGGGAAGTAAGGTGGATCCGTGCAAGAAGATCACACATTAGAAGAGAAGATCAAGTGTTAAAAACTCATCATTCTAGATTGGAAAACTAGATTTTTGCCCACTTTTATATTTCAGTCCTCAGTGTTCTCTGGATTTGAATGGTGTTAAAGACTTTTCAGAGCACCTCTAACCCATTGCCTTAGAGTGAGCCCCACACCCCTAAGAGATGAATCAGGCAGGGGAGACTGAGGTCAGACAGGTATAAGATAACACTCTAGCTTACCTAGAGAACCAGTGACCACAGCAGGACAAAAACCCAGGCCAACCTTCCCACTAGACCACATGCCCATCAAACTAGCATTTCCACCTACCAATCAGACCTGCTGGAGCTGTCAGAGGGCATCACATGTCTGAGATGGGAACCTGAGGAATGGAGGCGGGGTGGGGGAGGTGGAGAGAGAGTTAGCTCTTCAACTCACTGGGGAGTTAGTAAACAGTGACGACTTATTGTGGGAGCCATCAAATGCCCTTTACATCACTTCTGAGAATCAGAGAGGAGCCAGCTGACTGAGAAGACACCATCACTATCGGGACTCTGGACTGACTCCCTCAGCCATATGGCCAGCTAATGCCACTCATTTCTCTAACAGGTGGCTAACAAAGCTCTCCTAGTGCATACAACAAACTGAAGTCACAAAAGGAGCAAATTACCTAGTAATTATTTGCTTTACCAAAGGATTATTTCTTCTTTCCTTCTGGGTTCTTTTTTTTTTTTGTATTTTTCTGAAGCTAGAAACGGGGAGAGACAGTCGGACAGACTTCCGCATGCGCCCGACCGGGATCCATTCAGCACGCCCACCAGGGGGCGACACTCTGCCCACCAGGGGGCAATGCTCTGCCCCTCCGGGGCATCTCTCTGTTGCAACCAGAGCCACTCTAGTACCTGGGGCAGAGGCCAAGGAGCCATCCCCACCACCCAGGCCATCTTTGCTCCAATGGAGCCTCGGCTGCGGGAGGGGAAGAGAGAGACAGAGAGGAAGGAGAGGGTGAGGGGTGGAGAAGCAGATGGGTGCTTCTCCTGTGTGCCCTGGCCGGGAATTGAACCCGGGACTTCTGCACGCCAGGCCGATGCTCTACCACTGAGCCAACCGGCCAGGGCCACCCCTCTGGGTTCTTGTCAATAGCAAAAAACCCTTGTACTAGCATTTGGGTCTGATCCTATTCACAAAGATTCTGAGTACCTCAGCCACTCAGAAGCACAGAGTTACTCACAGGCCGGGACATGACACTGCCCTGCACATTGCACCCGGTGAACAGCTCCTGGCTGGTGTAAACACCAAACCTGCCCACATAGATGGTCTGTGCGGAGAAGGGGGCATGACCACAGAATGAATGCCAAGAAAAGTGGACACAGTCTCCAAGACAATTCCCAAAGGGAAGGCTGGATAAGCTCTGGTTCTTGTCCAGACTCAGAGAGAAACCCTCATTCCACAGATGTGGATGGAGCACCGACTGCATGCCAGGCATTGCGCTGGTCACCGGAGGACACGGGGCAAAACCAACAACATTCCTGCTCTCCCAAAGCTTACGGTGTAGAAGGATGTCAAGACAGATGTCAATGCCATGCCTATGAACTCCTACTGTAAACTAACCTAAGGACTCCGAAGGAAAGGAACTCTGGTCTAGGAGAGCTTTTAATAAAGGCAGCTGAGCTAGCCTTTATCAAAAGTCTTTCCCGAAGTAACCGTTAACATCTAAAGGATAAGTGACAGTTAATGAGGCAAAGGTAGGTGGGGCAGAAAATGGTCCAAGAAGCAGCAAGAAGATCATGTGTCAAGGCCCCAGGGTAGGAGGGAATGTGTTATGTTTGAGGAACTAGCAGAAGGCAGTTCAAGTGGCTAGGGAGCAGGGAGCCAGGGGAAACATGACAACAGACAAGGGTTCACAGGACATGCCAAAGAGTGTAGTCCTTATACAGAGGACAATGGGACACCACTGGCACTCTTAAGCAGATGAGTGTAAAGGTCAGTCTGTGTTTGCAGAGAGGGCTCTGCTGCTGAGTGAAAAAAGGACCGAGGAGGGCAAGGTAAAGAGTGGGTGGGCAGCTAGCCGCAGTCAGGGTGACGGACCACAGTGACAGAATTAGGGTGGCACCAGTGAAAATGGACAGAAGTGGAGAGATTCAAGAGCTATAGCATATGAAACTAACAGGACTTGGGCTGAATCAGACAGACTGGGGGCTAGACAGGAACTGTGTCAGGGACATCTCCCAGGTGTCCAGCTGTGTGAAAGGATGGACAGACATACATGCTCTAAGGTGGAGGACCCTGGAGCAGTGCAAGGTGGGTGCGCTGGGGCAGTCGGGGCAGAGTGAGGCTGAGATTCCTGAGACAGCCACGTGGAGATCTGGAGGGTGCAGATGAGTATCCAGGTCCCAAGGGAGGACACAGGGCCTGTACAGAGGGGTGGTCCTTTTCCAAGGCTGTTCAGGGACAAGTTCCAGGACATTACACCTCTCTTCCCACAGCCCTCCCCTCCATTTCCTCCCCTTGAATATTCTTCTATCTCCCTATAAAATCACCTTGTAAGACAGAGCTGCTTGCCCCAGAAGCCAGACGTCTTGCATGAGGAAAATCTCAGTCTTTTTCCCCTAAGGAAGCAGCAAGAGAAAATAAGCTTCAACTGAGTGGTGAGGATTAAGTGTAGACACTCAGGAGAACTTCCTGGCTCCAAGGGTGAGACACTGGAATGCATTAGTAAGCAGGAGTCTGCCTCTCCTTCCCCTGAGGTCTCTGAGATTGGGATGAGTTGCTTTCTTGGGAATCCTGGAACACAGCCCTGCCAAGGAGCAGGGGATTGGACCGAGGGACTGCTGATGCTCCCTGGCCCAGGTGAGTAAGTCCTTTCACAGGAACCGCATCCAACTGGCAAGAATCACTCCATGCACCAAGCACCCCCTATGCACAGCTCCAGTGCCCAGGGGCTTTGCCAGAATTCCCTCATTTGATCCTTGCTCAGTGCCCCTGGGCGAGCAGGAGCCCCATGTGGAAGGTGCAGACACCAAGGCTCAGAGAGGTTAGGTAACTGAGCTGGCACCACACAGGGAGGCAGGGACCTTGCTGGGATAGGGACATTGCTGGGATTTGAACCCTTGACCCACACCAACACCCACACTCTTTCTTCTCCCTCTTCCCCACCCAACCCCCATGATTGCCTGTAATTCTAGAGAGGAGCCTGGTCACGGGTGCTCTTAGAGACCAGAGTAACATAGACTACAGGCAGGGCAGGAATGATCCATAAATAGCATCTCAGTACAAACAGTAATATAAATATTTAATTACATATTATATATAATTTGAAAAGTTATAACAAATATATTACACAACTGTACACAAAGAAGAAAAATATGCTGCTCATTACCAAGAAAAAAAAAAAGATGGGGAAAAATGCTGTATGAAGCAGAGCTGTGTGAAAACAGACAAAAGGTAAAGCTTTGTGCCAGCTTTCAAGGTATTTCATACACTTTTGCCAGAGTGCATTCCAGAAACGCTGTGGCTATTTGCACCCTGCAGTGCATGAGGGCTCCGGCTCCCTCCGCCCTCCGGAGAAGAAATGCCCACTAATCTGTAAGATTTCTTACTCTCTTCAGCTATCCATGACGAGACTGTTATTTCCCCTCTTTGTCCTTTGTTTTTGTTATGCTTCAAGTTCCTGTTAAGCATAACTTTCTAGAAATTCAATATTAATAAGGTGGGTTACAAAGTTGTTTAAGATGATAATTTAAAGCAAAAAAAAAAAATCAAAATATCTGTCACTTGCAAAGACGCTGCTTTGCGAGATTTTAATTCTGCTCCCTGTGGTTGACCACTGACCGTGCCCCATACCTGGGCTTCCCTCTGAAGGGAAGCAGGTCTGCCCTGAGCTTGGGGCTCTTCCGGAGAGGGCACTGGTGGCTAGCAGGTGTGCACCCTCCCAGAGCGCAGGAGTCAATTTGACCCCTGCCTCAGACAATAACGCTATCCTGCCTCCTGGGCCCTAGAGCCACCTGGACCTTTGCTTACAAAGGTGGCATCACAGCACCCAAACAAGAGAGCCCCATAGGAGCCTAGCTGCACCCTTCCAGGGAACACACCCCATGAGGCTCATGCTGGGCCTTTCCCTAACCCAGGTCTCTGTCACATGTACACATGAGCACCTGTCTCCAAAAAAGCAACTGATCAAAATGAGCCCATGCCACTCAATCTGCTTACAAGCCTCACAGTGCAGAGCAGATCACCTGTGCAGAGCGGGTCACCTGAGCCACCTGACCTTCCCCCTACCTCACCTCACCCTGAGAAAAGAGCTGGGAGCCAATGGCATGCCTTCGAAACACCCTTTTCTTGCCCTTCACCTTATTACATTGTGGGAAAAGTTGAGAAGTATGTGCCCTTCTGGCCCAAATAGTTGATGAAGCCAGTGTAGAGGGTGTTTCTCCGCAGTATCCCACTCCGTCTGTGTTGCCCCTGAGAGGGCAGATGGTTGATGCAGGGAGACAAGACTCTCTAACAGGGGAGCAGGGACTGGGGGGAGGCCCCCAAGCTGTGTGAAGCAGCTGCCACCATCTGGGACCTGAGCTCATGATCAGAGAAGTTCCGTGGCGTTGGGTCCCGGTGCCCCCAGAGAGCAGCTTGCTTTCCTGGAAATGCACCCCCCCCCAGCACCCTTTGGACTCTGCAGCTCTTTCTCTCCCCAGGTTGCCCAGCTATGCAAACAAAGGCATGTTTAGGGGAAGAATAGGCTCAGATTTAATAACCCTCAAATCGGGCTCCACATGTGGCTATTGTTAGGTAGATTTAAACAGCAATTATGGAGGTACCTCCTTCCTCCTCAGCAACAATCTAGGCCCTTAATCCAGCTAAGACCCAGAGAGTTTAGGGTTGAGCTCACGGAGATGAAGGTACCAATTTAAGCAGGGCCTACTCGGGCTGGGGGAGCTGGAATGCGGACTACAGCTCTCCCTAAATCTACGCCTTATTGCCAGCAGGGGCGGGGGCACAAATAGGGGACTGCCTGGCTGAAGTCTACATGATAATTTGGCTTCCAGAGAATTCACATAAAAAGTCCGCAGAAAAGTTTGGATGAGAATTCAGAAAGAAAGGCAAATGCTCCCATGCAAGTCCAAGGCTCAGGCTGAGATGGGGGGGTGGGAGGCACGTCCCCCTTCTAGAACTCTGCGGCCCCTGCTTCCTTACCTCCACAGGAGACAGTCTGAACACCTCAGTTGGGTGTGCAGGGCAGCCCACCACTGACCCGAGGGAACTTAAGCGTCCACGGGGCAAACATCACTGGGGAGCTAGGGCTGCATCAGGAGGAAGGCAAAGCCCCGTGATGTGCTTCAAAGGTGCTGTTTGCAACTCCACCCCTGTACCTTGGCTCCCAACTGTCCCCTGCCAGGATGCCCTCCCTGCTCCCCACTGTCTGAATCCCTCCTTCCTATGAGTCCAATCTACAGCTCCCACTGCCTCCCTGGGGCCCAGGCCTCTGAGACTGTGCCCACACTGTCTGCACAAGCTTGGGGGGCTCACACTTTGCCCCAGTTGGGGAAAGAGGCAAAGAAAGACAATAAGTGACTCCTCTCCGCTGGCTGGGGCTGGCTGCAGCAGGCCGACCCCCACCTCCAAAGGGCAGCCCTTCACCATCCTGTGTCAGCAGAGGGAGCCCTCCTGCGGCTGAGGCCCTGCCCTGGATGAGTGAGTCCTCAGCGTCCTCAGCTCCCCCATCCCGCCCCAGCCCTGGAGGCCAGTGACTTCTGATGACTCAGCACCTCTCTAGTTACCCATCCTTTCAAGTCTGGGTTTTCTTATCCAAGTTTTCAGAGTATTAGCTGGTTCTGCTTTATCACAAAATAATAATAAAAACCATTTGGTGTCAACTATCATCTTGGATAAAGGCCTGTTTTGGTCTAAAGAGGTGAAGGGACTGCAGCCAGCATTCGCGGAGCGCCTCCTCCCTGCCAGGCAGGCACCATGCGAGGGGACACACATACCCAGGACAACAGCTTCAGACAGCACAGACCTGGATTTGAATCCCGGTGTCACCACCTGGTGGCTGTGTGACCCTGGGCAAGTTACTTCATTTCCTCACCAGCAAAGTGACGATGACAATAATAACAAGCACAGGGGTTGTCGTGATGACTGAACTAAATGAGCCCATGCAGTCATTCTCAACTGTGGGCCTGACCAGCAGCACCTGGTAGCTTGTTTGAAGTGCAGACACTCCGGCCCCCCCAGATATACCAAAAGGGACCGTCTGGGGGTGACTCTGCCGGGGAAGGTGGTGTACACTCAGGTGTGAGGGTCTCTGAGCTACCGTGGAAGGTGCTTAGGAACAAGCAGCTGGTAAGCAGGCTGTTGTTGCTGTTTCAGGAACCACCATCTGACTCTACCTCTCCTCCAAGATCAGGGAAGGTAAGTCACTTCTCCAAAGTCAAACAGCTGGAACCCAGGCCACATACCTCTGAAGATCCCAGCCTTCCCCAAACCCTAAAGCAGAATAAGCACTCATGGCATTCTCCACACTGCTAAGAGGAGGCTGGCATGGCCAATAGCTATAAAAGCTGGACATAAGGAGGGAGAGGGGGAGGAGAAGGGGTACAGAGAGAACTGGACGGAGGGTGGCGGAGGACGATCTCTCTTCGGGTGATGGGTATGCAACATAACTAAATGACAAGATAACCTGGAAATGTTTTCTTTGAATGTATGTACCCTGATTTATTGATGTCACCCCATTAAAATAAAAATTTATTTATTAAAAAAAAAAAAAAGCTGGACATAAACCTGCAGGGAAAGCAAAGAAACTGAGAATGGAAATGATCCCTCCAAAAATATGAGGTGCAGATAGAACGCTACTCCTCATCAATAATGGAAATGGGATACACACCAAGGGATCCCCGGGACAAAGCAACTAGATCCTCTTGGCCATCTGCTTGGCACTAAAAACAGGTACTTGAGCTGTGCACAGAAAGGCATCTCTTTCCATAAGTACTTTTCGAACATGGAAAACACAATTATCAGCTGGTTGAGTAACTTTGTGACTTTCTCTCCGGGACTCAATTTCTCCATCTGCACAGAGGAGAAGCAGAAGCCCCGATGCTGCAGCCTTAGGAGGTGCTGTTTCTCCTCCCGTACCTGCAATCTGGCTGAGGCCTCTGCGCTCTCTGTGCCTTGGTGCAGACCCCCCCCCAACAGACAGAGTCTCCTTGGCTCACAGTCCACAGAGTCTGAGGGTGCTATGCACCTATGAGGTGTGAAGCATGGGCTACATCTGCAGGCAGAACCCAAATAAGCCTGAGCCCCAGGCTGGCAGGTGCAGCAGTTCTGGAGAGAGCAGTGCTGGTACCTGGGAAACCACTGCAGAGAACTCACTGCTGCCCTGCTCCCATGTGTTACCCAAAATTAAAGACCCCTGTGGGTTCTCTTTGTTTCCAGGGGACAATCCAACTAAATTTAATCTGCCTCAACACTCAGCATAATGCCTGGCAAGCCGGAGGTCCTCAATAAACTCTTATGGACAAATGTAACAAATGCACATAAAGTAACATTCTCAGTGTACCCCGCCCTGCCCCATTAAACTCATTGCCTGGATAGAGCCCGTGAAGCTCCTCTGCCCACCACACTGTCACAGGGCTGCAGCTCCACCATGGGCTATCTTAGCTTACCTGCACTCATCACACAGCAGCCACACTGACAAGTTTTGTGTTGTTGTTTTTTTTTAATTTTCTAGAAGCTGGAAATGGGGAGAGACAGTCAGACAGACTCCCGCATGCGCCCAACTGGGATCCACCCGGCACGCCCACCAGGGGCAGCGCTCCGCCCACCAGGGGGCGACGCTCTGCCGCGACCAGAGCCACTCTAGCTCCTGGGGCAGAGGCCAAGGAGCCATCCCCAGTGCCCGGGCCATCTCTGCTCCAATGGAGCCTTGGCTGCGGGAGGGGAAGAGAGAGACAGAGAGGAAGGGGGGTGGAGAAGCAGATGGGTGCTTCTCCCATGTGCCCTGGCTGGGAATCGAACCCGGGTCCCCCGCACACCAGGCCGACACTCTACCGCTGAGCCACCTGGCCAGGGCCCACACTGACAGGTTTTAACTCCACAAGGAAACCAACCTCTGCCCCACCTCAGGGCCTGTGCACATGCTAGTCTCACTTCTGAAATGCTCTTCCCCTATTCTTCACTTGCAGATTCCTTCTTTCTTTAGGACTCAGCTTGAAAGTCACCTTGTCAGAAAAGCCACTCCATCTACACAGGTCCTTCCTGTTATCCCCTCTTTCTGTTTCTTTAACAACAGCCTTCCCAACTTGCCATTATCTTTTAGTTTCTTTACTTTTGTTTTATCTGACTGTGTTCTCACCTCCAATGAAATGTGAGTTCTGGTAAATCAGAGATCATGCCTGCCCTGTTTACCCCTATATTCCCAGTACCTGAAACACTGAAGATATGCATATATACTTAGAATGGGTAAGTAAATGAATGAATGAATGAGTTCTGAGAAAGAAAGAGAAAAGTAATAATAATAGTGATCCAAAATGAATGAGGAGAGTGCTAGCATCCCCTGGTTGCAGGAGGGGTGGGGTGCAGGCAGGGCAGGCCCCTGCCTCCCTCAGAGCCAACAAGATGCCATAGTGGCTTTGGACCTGCAGCAGGCAGACAGAGTGTGGCACTGGAGAGCTCACCATGAACTGATGGTAATACTACCTGACCTGTCTGTCACCTGCTACCCCTGAACCAGGACATCTGTGGGCCATGATCACCATGAGCAAGCTAGGGGCTTGGAGAGGAGATCTTTCCCTTCCCTGCCAACCTATCCCTTCTCAAGACCCATTGTGAGTCAAGGCCAGTGGCAGGAAATGGTGTCGGACAGATAGATATATTTTGCTCACCCTGTTAAAGATGGCCACTTCCCACATGGGGTGGCTGATTGCCTTTCGTGCTGGGGGGGGGCTTTCACCCCAAAAGGTTTTTAAAAAGGAGAAGCTAGGAGGCCATTTGAGGAGAGTGATTACATTCTTGTAGAGAGGAATAGCGCATGGTGTAGCAGGGCAGGGAAGCCATGTGGAGGAGGCAGCCAAAATGGCGGAATGGGGGAAAGAGAAGCCAGTTCGTGGAGGAGAAGGAGATGGGGAACAGAGGTGAATAAGACTGGTGAGGTGGAAGCCTTTGATTCTAGGAAAATTCAGATGAGTCAGTAGTTTGTGAGTGCTGAATGAGTGGGTTTTGGAGCCCAGTGTGTTTGTTTTAACTTGCTTGCCGGGTGCAAGTCTAGAATAAAGGGAAATGGACCACCAGTTTTTGGTTCTGTTGATTCCTTATCGTCTGTCCAAATCAAATGCAAACCTGCGTTGGCCAGGCAGCTGTGATGGTGGCCGCAAATACTGGCTTTACAGATGGGAGAGGCACCCAGCCGAGGGAAGCAGCCGTTGACGCCATGTTGGTTCTACCAAACAGGCCCCCAATGGGAGCCTGGGCTCATTAAGTATTCCTTGTTCCCTGGGGTGGGGGTGGGGGGGGCGCCTACAGAGAACATCAGACTCTGAACCTAGTCCCTGGATGGATCCCAGCCAGCATTTCCAGTTTATGAGTTTCTCTAGGCAGATATATGCCTGACTGGGCTGGATTTATCATTGGAATTTTTGCCTTTCATAGGAGTCTCAGCTTCTCCTTCCCAGACTTATATTTGAAACAAGCTGTGATGGATGGTCATGCTAACAGGAAAACTAACAGCTGGTCACCATTTATTTATGCAAAGAACCTCATGCCGGGAAAGACTTCTATATACCACATACATGCCAACTGAAAGCCCTTCTGTATCATGCACAGGCCAGCTGCATGTGGTGTCCCATGAAATGGGAGTCATCGCTTCCACATCCGCTTCCCACACCCCTGAATCCCATCCTGAGGATGCGGAGGGGGTTCTCTTCCCGCTCCTGTCCTCACTCATTCGTGGCCTTAGACCAGAGTATTTACACAGCACAGCCAGCAAGATCCATTAGCAGGGTGTAAATAGCTCTCAGCTCTTCAAAGACCAGAGTGATCCATTCTGTGAGGTCTGAGTTAGCCCTGCCAGGAGCTTGCATTTCAAGCCTTATTCATCTTCCTGATAACTTCCATAAAGGGCCAACACTGCCTTTTTGGTATGCTGGACCTGCCAACAGCAACCCAGTGGGATTTTCACAAGAAATTTGCTGAGCTCCTACTGTATACATAATTCTGTTCCTCTGGGAAAGAAAGAAAGAGCAGGAAAGAAATACATTCACAATTTTCTAGGAAACAAGGCACAATGGATAGGAAACACTGTGCGTCAAATGACACAGAAATTCTAAGAAACCAAGGTCAGAGTGGCATCAGGTATAGTGGGTGAGGCCAGAGAGAGTGGCTGAGGACACAGCCCTAGCAGTCAGAAAGACTAGGGTTCGAATCCTAACTCTGTCTTTTTGTAACTGTGAGACCTGGGACAAATGGTTTATACTCTCTGGGCCTAGGTTTCCTCATCTGTAAGAGGAAGGTAAGAATGGTAATTACAGGGTCTTGTGAGGACTAAAGGAACTAGTACAGGAAATGTACTTTGCCGGGTGTTGGTCAAGAAAGTTTGTAAAATATGATTTTTATGTTTGCTCACTTATAGTTTGCATTGGGGGCTGGGCAGCGCCAAGTATATGTGGTCTGTGAAATTGCAAATTACCTTTCTGCTTGGGAAGAGCCATTGTTTTGCTAATGTTTGCTGGAGGAGAGGTTTTTGCACCAGAAAGTTTTGAAAACAGAGAAAGAAGACAGAGTGCTGAGAAAGAAATCATGTTTGCAGAGAGGAGCAGGAAAAGGAGAGAAATCATGCTGGCAGGGAAAGAGAAGGTGTGCAGATGGGGAACCAGAGCTGAGGAGCTTTGGGAGCCCTACTGAGGTGTGTGGGGTCCTTTGATTCTAGGAGGAACCGGAGAAGATTCTCCTGGTTGTGGAACTGGAGAATGAGTCAGTGGCTTTGGAAGCCCTGAGTGAAAGGGAAGTGTTTTTCCTGTGTGTTTGCTCATCTGCCGGTGCGAGACTTTAATAAACAGAATGGCCCACCAATTTTGGCTCCACTGTTTCTTTACTGTCTGTCTGAATCCAATGAAAACCTGCATGTGCATGGCCATGATGGCAGCGGCCTCTGGTCCTACGCAGGGCACCTGGAAACACTTAGGAAACATCACTGTGGTTTGTTCTAAGAGGAAGATTTCCAGAGAAGAGAAAGTGAGTTTTTAAGCTTTGGAAACAGTGAGGAACACAGACCCAGGCCCTGATGTGTCATCCTACCCTTGTGGGATGACGATGTTGGCACATGTGGCCCGCCTCGGATCAAGTCAGAGGAGAGGGAGGGACCAGCTGTTGGTCTTCCAACCAGTGATAGAAAATTTAACTTCCAAGACTTCCGATCAAGATAGCAGCACAGGTAAATTTGGTACTTGCCACTTCCCACAACCACATCAAAATTACAACCAAACTAAGAAACAACCATCACTCATTGATACAGAGAACATTTTGATGGTTGCCAGATGGGAAGAGGGTTAGGGATTGGGTGAAAAAGGTGAAGGGTTAAGAAGTACAAATTGGTAGTTACAGAATAGTCATGGGGATGTAAAGTACAGCATAGGGAATCTAGTCAATAATATTCTAATAACTATATATGGTGTCAGATGCATACAGGACTTATCAAGATGACCACTTAGTAAGTTATATAATGTCTAATCACAGGGTTATGAACCTAAGACTAATATACTAATATATGCCAACTGTAACTGAAAAAATAAAAATTATTTTTAAATGAAAAAAAAAAAGAAAGAAAAAGTCACCCCCAAGAGCCACTCAATATTCCAGGAAAAAAGAGTCAAATTCCCATAGCAAATTAGCCCCATAGAAAAGATTGTCCAAAAGCACAGGGTTTGACAGTCCTTGGCGGGGGGCAGGCCTGTCATTCAGGGAAATGGAGTCAGATCATGGCTATGTGACAGGACACAGGATGATGGATGCATGGAGATCACCTGCTCCTTGGCAACACTCCCATCAGCTTGGTCGCAGAAAAGAGCTTGGAGGAGAGGAGCACAAGGCTTGTACCCTGACAGGCAACTGTCACTGGCTTCTGTTTCTAACCAAAAACTCCTCCTCTCTGGGTCAGACTCTAAGTCAGAGTGCAAAAGGGAACACCTGCAGCTGTATGGATCTTCACAAAGCACTTCCCCACCCTTTGTCTCAGGTCACCCTCACAACTACTCTGAGGAATAGGTGGAGCTGACATGAGTATCATCTGCACTTTGCAGATGAGACTGTGGATCAGAGAGGATAAGCAACCTGTTCAAAGTCACAGAGCAAGGCAGTGGCAATGCTGAAACTCAAACCCAAGTCTTCCAACGCCTGATCCAGTCCTTGTTGCCTTTCTCCTCTGACTCTCTCCTCATCAGTCCCAGCTCCCCAAATCAGGACAATTTGAACAGTAAAACTATATGCTACATCACAAAAAGCCTTTCAGCCAAGCATGAGATTCCATGGGTGCAAATGACATATTGCATATGGCAACTTCCCGGATGTTCCCAAGACTGCAAGAGCGCTCCTAGAGTGAAGACAAGATGGTGTCAAGAGGGAAGCAACTTGGGTTTTTGTCAAGAGGAAATGGCAAAATAAATTGTGTGTGCACATGTGTGTGCGTGTGTATCTGATGGTATTCCACACATGTGTGCATGCACATATACACACACAGATGTTGATCTTGCTGTATTAGCATGGATAGAACATCAAGACATTGGTGAGTGAAAATGACCAGTTGCTGAATGAGGCATGCTATATGATCCCAAGGGCACTGAAAAAACAATGAAAACAAAACCACATTATTGTGTCTAGATTCATAAACACGTGCAAATGCACAGAAAAACATCTGGCAAGACCCACACTCTACAATTTATCTCGCATGAGCCCCTGAAGAACCACTCTCCAGCCTTCTTCACTTGTTCTATGCCCTGGATGGTTGATCTGAATAAACTGCATCAGTGGGTCTCCTTCCCTTCCAGTCAATGGCAAGTAGTAGTAGGAGAGCAAAGGAATGGAGGAGAATGTGATAAAGTACTTATTCTCCCACTTCCCTCCCTGGGGTCTCTATATACTGGCCACATCCCTCCACCAAAAGTCACAGCTCATTTCCAAGGTACCCACACTCTCTTCTTCCAAGTTCTAGTTCCTTGTGCCTTCAGGTGAGAATGGCTTCCTGCTGCAGCAGGCTCTGGGGTGCTGCACTATGCTTGTGGGGCCCCTTCCCACAACTTTGTTCATTGTTTCTATACAGTGTGTCCGTAAAGTCATGGTGCACCTTTGACTGGTCACAGGAAAGCAACAAAAGACGATAGAAATGTGAAATCTGCACCAAATAAAAGGAAAATCCTCCCAGTTTCTGTAGGATGATGTGGCAGCATGTGCACATGCGCAGATGATGACATAACACCGTGTATACAGCGGAGCAGCCCACGGCCATGCCAGTAGAGATGTGCATGGTACAGAGGAAAGTTCAGCATGTTCTGTGGCTCACTAAATTCGAATCCATGACCAAAGTGCAACGTGAATATTGGTGCATTTATAACAAAGCGCCACCGCATAGGAATAACATTACTCTGTGGGATAAGCAGTTGAAGGAAACCGGCAGTTTGGTGGAGAAACCTCGTTCTGGTAGGCCATCAGTCAGTGATGAGTCTGTAGAGGCTATATGGGATAGCTACCTAAGGAGCCCTAAAAAATCTGTGCGTGAGCCCATATCTAACTGCACTGAATAGGTATGAAACTGGGAGAGTTTTCCTTTTAATTGGTGCAGATTTCACATTCTATCATCTTTTGTTGCTTTCCTGTGACCGGTCACAAGTGCACCATGACTTTACGGACACACTGTATTAAAACCTCCTCAAATTCTCCTACTTAGAATGTGCCATCTGTTTCCTCCTAAGACAGAGCCCAAACTGATAACAGTGGTTAACTGGGGCGGGAAGTGGGGAGAGAGGAACAAACACCAGGATCTGAGGTGCAGTCACCTGTAGTGACATCAGCCTCTTCAGGAACTGTGTGTGCTGTATGGCTGCCTTTACTGTGAAATTTTCAAGCATACACAAACATAGAATACTATAAAAAGGTCCCAGCTTCAACAACCACCAATTTATAACCAATCTTGTTTCAACTATGGTCATAGCCACTCTCCACCCCATATTGTTCTTTTGTTTTGTTTTGGTTTTTTGAGAGAGTCAGGGAGAGAGAGACAGGAACATCAAGCTGCTCCACTATGTGCCCTGACTGGGGAATCAAACCAGCAACCTCTGGGCTCCGGGACCATGCGCCAACTGAGCCATCCGGCCGGGCTCCCATATTGTTTTAAACCTAATCCAAGACATCGTATCACCTGTGATTTTTAAAATTTATAAAGAAACTATTTCTACATTGCCTGGGTGGTTAAAAATTAAAACAAAAGCATTCTTAATTTTAGAGCTTCTAAGGGTGAGGAGACTATCCCTATGTTTTAGTTTGTATCTTGGTCAAGGCCTTTCCCTCCCATCTGTCTTAGCACCATGGCTCGGAGGCTGGCCAGGAGGCCATGCTGGCCCCCATAGTGGTCTGGGTCTTTGGTGGCACTGGAGGTCCTTGCCAATCTGTCCTAACTGTGGAGGATCTCATTCTTAACCCAGAGCCACAGGAATACCTCCCATTGGAGCATCTTCTTTTGGGTTCTGCTCAGCCTAGGTTTTTGTTTTCGTTTTAATTTTTGTTGAAGTGCCACTTGATATTTTTTGGCTTTATTCTAGGTTGCCACATTCAGTTGTAGACCGTTCATTTTCTTTGCAATACAGTATTCCATTGTGTAATTTATACCATAGTTCACTCATCCATTCTACTCTTGATGGGAATCTGGGTGGTTTCCAGATTGAAGCTATTACAAATGGTGCTGTTATGGACATTCTAATACACGTCTTTCAATGTTTGATGTCCATATGCACAGACTTCTGTTGGGTATATACCTAAACGGAATGGCTGGATCATAGAAGGCACATGTTTAATCTTGGTAGAGACTGACAGTTATCCAAAGTGTATATGATTTCTGGTATTCATCATCCTTGCCAACACCTGGATATTTTCTGGGTTTCTTTGTTTGTTTCACTTTAGTCATTCTGGTAGATGTGATGTATCTCATTGTGATTTTAATTTGCATTTTCCTGATGACTAATGAAGCTGAGCACTATTTCACATGGATTTTTGGCCATATGGACATCCTCTTTGATGAAGTATCTTTTTAGGTCTTCTGTACATTTTTCTAGTGAGTTGTCTTCTTTTTCTTATCAATTTGTAAAAGTTATTTATATTTATATATTCTGGATACAAATCATTTATCAGACATAGGTTTTGTAAATTCTTTCTTACATTCTATAGATTGCCTTTTCAATTTCCTAATGGTGTCTTTTGATGAAGAGAAATTGTTTATAAAATTTAACATGGTTCAACTAATTTTCTTGTATGACTAACAGTTTTGTGGCTTGTTCAAAAAAATCTTTGGCCCTGGTCAGTTAGCTCGGTGGATAGAGTGTTGGCCTGGTGTGCAGACATCCAAGGTTCAATCCCTGGTCAGGGAACACATGAGAAGCAACCATCTGCTTCTTTTCCCCTCCCTCTCCCCCTTCTCTCTCTCTTGGCCTCTCATGGCCAGTGGCTAGATTGGTTTGAGCATCAGCCCTGGGTGCTGAGGATAGCTCAGTTGGTCTGAACATCATCTATAGGTGATGAGGATTCAAATATTGGCCCCAGACAGGAGTTGCCAGGTGAATCCCAGCCAGGGCACATGCGAAGTCTGTCTCTCTATCTCCCCTCCTCTCACTTAAAGAAAAAAAAAAAAGAAATCTTTGCTATGCTGCTTTCAGTTTATATAAAGTTTTTTTATGGAAAAAAATACACCTATTGGAAGTTGAGTAAGAAAAGCCCTAGGAAACCACTAATAGAGACACCAAATCAGCAGTCCCAAGAAGCTATGAGGTTGCCTCAATTAGAAAGACAAACTCAATTTTTTATTATCTTGTTAGCAGCCACTTATAAGAACCAATGCTCTCCTCACCTATAAAGATGAAAAGACAGCAGTTCAGACTGAATTCATCTTCATCAAGAGGAAAATGTAAGAGCTTAGAATATTTTTAAGTTTAAAACTAACTACTGAATACTTAAATATAGGCCAATGACCAACAAACAGGATAAGAGCTAGGGTCTTGAACCATAAGGCATAGTAAAAAAAATACCAGCATTAGAAGTGAAATGGCTTCCACAGGATAAGTGTTTTTAGGAGGAGCAGTGCTCTTGCTATAAGGGCCTCTTCGCTCCCAGAAGTTTGCATCCTATCCTGTATGGAAATATTTCTAAAAACTTCCACCAGGGGGCATTTATCCCACTGAAATTCATAAATAAAAACAAGATTAACACACTTAGTGGTGATATCACAGAACTATATGTTAATCTAAGGAATTTTAAGTGTCTGTTAAAATGACAAAAGTTTCTTTGAAAATCAATTATTTTCACGGTTTAAACAGCAGTTAAGTCTGGAATGCAATGGTGGCCTAAGCTTAAACCTCTCCTCACATCTAAAAAAACAAAACCAACAAACAACTACAAAACTTAGGGCCACAGGCCCTGGCCGGTTAGCTCAGTGGTAGAGTGTCGGCCTGGCGTGCAGGGGACCCGGGTTTGATTCCCGGCCAGGGCACATAGGAGAAGCGCCCATTTGCTTCTCCACCCCCCCCCCTCCTTCCTCTCTGTCTCTCTCTTCCCCTCCTGCAGCCAAGGCTCCATTGGAGCAAAGATGGCCCGGGCGCTGGGGATGGCTCCTTGGCCTCTGCCCCAGGCACTAGAGTGGCTCTGGTCTCGGCAGAGTGACGCCCCGGAGGGGCAGAGCATCGCCCCCTGGTGGGCAGAGCGTCACCCCTGGTGGGCGTGCCGGGTGGATCCCGGTCAGGCGCATGCGGGAGTCTGACTGTCTCTCCCCGTTTCCAGCTTCAGAAAAATACAAAAAACAAAAACAAAAAAACCTTAAGTTCACAAAAGGAAAAAAAAAAAAGTCCATCCGTCCATCCATAACCATGTTTTCAGCATTACTAGGAGCTAGATAATACTTAGTTAAATGTAAGCACCAAATTCTAACACAGCACACTCCACTGCTGTAAGTGTGTGTGTGTGTACAGAGAGCAGAAACGGGGAGTCTTAAGAAATTCTGTGAAAAACACAGAACGGGCATGGAGGACATAGATGAAGCACAGACAGACTCATGCCTGAAAGGGCAAGTATAACACTAACTGCAAAACATTTGTCATTTATACCTGAATAAAGCCGAAAAAGAACACTAAATGTAAAGTATTGAGCATAAGTCTGAAACTTAGAAGTTCACAACACTGGCTGCAGAGAAGGTAACTGAAAGTAAATGGGGTCAGAGGTAGCAATGTCAGAGAAATACAGCTTCTGGGAAGAGAAGAAAATAAAAGATGTGTTGCCCATTAGAGATGAGGTAGTAAAGAAAAAGAAGAAAATAGAGGGAAAAATTAATAGCCCTGCAAAAAACAAATCATAGAAATAAAATACACCAAACCCTCCCCATCCCTTCTGCTAGCACTATCCATTCAATAAACTGTACTTCACTCCACAAAATGCCTAAGAGTGTGTGGGAGGGGGAGAGGGGAGAGGGAGGGAGGGAATCAGACTAACCCCATACTAAGCTACTAAAAGAAAAAAAGATTAAATATGAACCAAGACATTTCAGCTAATAAAAACCCCTTTGCCCACAAAATCAACCATGAAGAAGAAAACTATAAATTAACATTTCAGACTAAATTAAATATTATAAAACAAACATTTGAAGATGTTTTTAAAAAGTAGAATAAAAAACCACAAAAAACAAACAAACAAACAAAAAAGTAGAATCACACATAAAAACTAACAGTAGAAGATGACTTTCAAAATCAGGAACAAATGCAATTAGAGTTGATGAAATTCAGGAAAAATTTTAAAGACAACATCCAAACTATCTTATAAATAAAGAATAGATTACAAGGTGCCCAAAAGAGGATAGGTTCAAATGAAAATTTGAAAAGGGATATTAAAGAACGAGTGTAAAACAAAAAACAGAATGAAAATAAGTTGTAAAGAACTTAAAAAGGGTCAGAGAGGAAGTAGATGAAATGGAAGGAAACCAAAGAAGGTCCAACATATGTAAAATTGGAGTCCATGAAGACATAAAACAATGAACCTGAAATAGTATTTAGAAATACAATTAAAGCAAACTTTCCAGAAATATAAATCCTACATCAACATATTGAAAAGGTCTACTGTGTCCCTTAAAAAATTGACCTGTTACAATCAGGTCTGAGATGTATCCTAGTAAAACTATTAAAGTCTAATGGCAAAAAAGAATCCTGAGGACTTATACATGAAAAGGTCAAGATAAATGAAAGGTTATTCAGGTAACAAATTTAGGTTGACATCAGACTTCCTAAGGATAACATACAGGACAAGAATGAAGTAGCATTTTCAAGACACTGAACAAAAGAGAGTAAAGGCTAAATATTTCACATCCAGCGTTCACCCAACCAAGGTTTACCCTACCAAGAGAAAACTGAGGGAATTTCAGCAATTGGCCTGAGTGATCATTAAACATATATAGTTATAGAGCTAAGAATAAAATAAGGGTGTGGTCATAATAACAGAAGAGTAAGTACATAAACATTAAATGTTCTGACAAAGTAGAAAGAATGACTTTTAAAATGATAACAAAGGGAAAAGTGAAATAGAACCACTGATTATTATTGATATTTAGATAACAAGTGAGAGTTAAAGAATATCATTTAAATCTAACAGACCAGATAGTAAATATGATATTTAAGGAAAGGGGGTGGGGTTGTAGTTAGGGCAATACAAAAGGTATAAATACAAAGGCAACCACCAGATCAAAAATACAAACTTTTCGGCTCTGGCAGTTTGGCTCAGTGGTAGAGCATTGGCCCAGTGTGTGAAATTCCAGGGTTCAATTCCCCCATCAGAGCACACAGGAGAAGCACCCATCTGCTTCTCCACCCTTCCCCCTCTCCTTCCTCTCTATCTCTCTCTTCCCCTCCCGCAGCCAAGGCTCCATTGGAGCAAAGTTGGCCCGGGCACTAAGGATGGTTCCATGGCCTCCACCTCAGGCACTAGAATGGCTCCAATTGCAGCAGAGCAACGCCCCAGATGGGCAGAGCATTACCTCCTGGTGGGCATGCCGGGTGGATCTCAGTCAGGCACATTCAGGAGTCTGTTTGTCTCCTCGCTTCTAACTTCAGAAAAATACCAAAAGAAAAACAAAACCAACTTTTCTAAATACCAAGGAAAATTAAACAACAACAGAAATACATCAAATAGAGCAAGAAATTCAGTTAACATAACACATGCAGCCCTAAACCAGCATCTCAGCATATTACTTAAAGGGGAAACCTAGCGGCATCCCTACTGAAGTAAAGAACCAGGCACAACACCCCTTTCCCACTATTAGCAGTGGACCATAAGTATCACTAATGCAATTAGACAAGAGAGAGCAATAAGAGGCTTGAGAACTGGAAAAGAAGGAAAGCTGACTCACATAGGACATGACAGTATCTAGAAAACCGAGAAAGTAAATGATAAAACTAACTCAATTTCTCAAACTCTTTGATCTCAGAACCCCTTTATTCTCTTAAAAATTATTAAGGCTCTCAAAGAGTTTTGTTTATGTGAATCAAATCTATGGATATTTGCTAGATTAGAAATTGAGACCGAATATTTTTAAATATTTATTAATTAAAATAATAATAAACATGTTAACATAAATAGCATATTTTTAAAATAAGCATAAACAGAAACTTTCAGTGAGATGAATGACATCATTTTATATTTTTATGTATCTCTTGGTGTTGTAGAAAACAGCTGGGTTTGCCCACCTGCTTCAGCATTCAGTCTGCTGTCACACATTGTGTAGCTTCTGGAAAATTCCACTGTACAACTAAGAGAGAATTAAAGTTAAAAGGGCAAATTATGGCCCTGGCTGGTTGGCTCAGTAGTAGAGTGTTGGCCCAGCATGTGGATGTCCTGGGTTCGATTCTCAGCCAGGGCACACAGGAGAAGTGACTATCTGCTTCTTCATCCCTCCCCCTCTCTTCTCTCTCTCTCTCTATTCCCCTTCCGCAGCCATGGCTCCATTGGAGCAAAGTTGGCCCAGGCGCTGAGGATGGCTCCATGGCCTCACCTCAGGTGCTAGAATGGCACCTGTTGCAATGGAGCAACACCCCAGATGGGCAGAGCATCGCCTCCTAGTAGGCTTGCTGGGTAGATTCCAGTCGAGCGCATGCGGGAGTCTGTCTCTCTGCCTCCCCGTTTCTCACTTAAGAAAAATACAAAAAAAAGGGGCAAATTATGTTTTTGTATTATTATAAAAATTGTTTTTGAACTTGTGAATTCACTAAGTGGGTCTCAGGAACCCCTAAAGGTACTGGGACCATGTATTGAGAGGTACTGAATTAACTCAAATAATAAAATAATTAAGCAAGGTAGTAGGATATAAAATCAACAACAAAATCAAAAGTCAATAGTAAGAGTCAATAGCCTTCATAGACACAAATAATAACCAACCATAAGATGTAACAGAAGAGAAACCCCCATTTACAATAGTAATAGAAAAGTTAAAATACTTAAGAATAAACCTAATAAGAAATGTTGAAAACCTATAAGAAAACTATAACACACTCCTAAAGAACACAAAAGTAGACTTGAACAAATAAAACAGACATCCTTTGTTCATGGTCAGGATGTCTCAACATCATTAAGATGTCTGTTCTCCCTAAGTTAATGTTCAAACTTAATGTAAGTCCAATAAAAATTTTCTGCAGCTAAACAAGCAGATACTAAGGTTCATATGGAAAAAGTAATCTGTCAGAATAGGTAGGAAAACACTAGAAATGCAACTAGCCCTACCAGATAGTGTATATATTACAAAGCCTCTATAATTAAACCAGTGTGGTGATGGCAATAAAGAGGGAGATTAATGGAAGACACTATCAAGTCCAGAAATCAACCAAACTACATGTGAAAATCTAGAATACAATAAAGATGATATCTCAAACCACTTAGGCAAAGATGGGTTTTATAATACAACGTATTGGTACACTGGATAGACATTTGGAGGAAAAAACTAAATTACAGTAGATCCATTGCTTATCTCACATACACAAATAAATTCCAAACAGACTAGAGAGCAAAGTATAAAAAACTAAATTATGTCTGTACTAAAATCAAACATGAGTGAATTCTTCAATAACCTGGTGTAGCAAAGCTTTCTGATTATGAATCAAATTTCAGATGAAATCAAATTTAAAAATTGATCGCTCTGACTACAAATTATTTAAATTTTGCATGGCAGAAAATACCACTAGCAAAAAATCAAAGGACAAAAATCAAACTGGAAGAAAATATTTGTGATAAATATCACAAATAAAGGGCTAATATTCCTTTAAAAGACCCCCCAAAATCCTATAGAAAAGTAAGCAAAGACTTAAACAAATCACCAAAAAGACATAAAAATGCTTCTGAAACGCAATAAACAATTCAAATGCTATAGAGATGTTCACTTGAAACCTATGTATGCTTATCAATCAATGTCACCCCATTAAATTTAATTTCTAAATAAAAAAGAAAGGAGGAGAGAGTAATGGCGGGGTAGGAAGCGATACTGATAAATCTCCCCCAAAACTCAACAAGATCTTCAACCAGAAACAGAAAAACCTATACTTGGAGCTTCCAGATGCTTCGCAATACACCCAAAGGTATGATTGAGTGAAAAATTGGCTAAATATATAACCAAACCCCGAAGGAAATAGGGAGTAAGAAATGCTCCGCCTTCCTCACTAACCTAAACAGGGCGGCTTTCTCTGGTAACTGTGAATATAGAAACTGAGGCGGGCAAAGGGGGTGAATAGATCCAGGCCGCCGCGGCACAAACGGCCGAACCAGGCTGTGGCACACAGATCCAAGCCGAGGAAAATCTGATCCTGTGGCAACCCGGGCAATACAAGCTAACACTCGCGCCAAACCCAAACAAAGAAAGACAAGCGGAGCGGCCATTTTACCCGGTCTCCTGGTCGGTGCGCAGTTAGTGGGCGAGAATTTCTTCCTAGGCCCCGAGAGTGGGTGCCCGTGTTGCCCCACGGAGAGGCAGGGTCAGAGGCCTTTCTGTGGGCCGAGGACAGAGTCTCTGGGCAGCCCCAGCGCCCTGGGAAAGCCACGCACGGGAGGGAGTGAGAACTACTACCAACGGTGGAGATTTTCCGTGCTGGTGAGGGTTTCACTCAGGGAAACACGGCCGGCCTCATATCCTGGTTTGCGCGCGCAGATAAGGAGTGAGTGATTCCTCCGAGTGCCTCGGCAGTGCGCGCCCGTGTTATCGCAGAGAGGGGCAGAGTCAGGGGCCTTTGTGTGGGCCAAAGCGGAATCTCGAGCCGCCCCAGCGCCTTGCAAAAGCCGCGCACGGGGACGGAGCGAGACTCAATTCCAACGCTGCAACTTTTCCCTGCGGTTGGGGGTTTCACTCAGAGCGTGAGACTGCTGGCTGGATATCCTGGTCGCAGACAGTGAGTGAGAGTTTCCTCCAAGCACCCCGGAAGTGGGCGCCTGCTGTGTTACCGGACAGAGTGGCAGAGCCAGTGGTCTTTGAGTGGGCGGAAAGCCCGCCTGATTATGCTAGCAGCTCTGACTGACTGAGCCTTACCCAGAGCCCTGTGCTGAGTGGAAATAGAGTGGGGAGTTGCCAGCTCTTTGAGCCTCTTACTATCCAGGCAGAGGCAGCAGCAACCCCATAGCTGGATTATCAGGCTACTAATTGAGGAAGGAAAGACTAGGAGAAAGGCTCCAGGAACACGGACTCTCTCACTGTCAGAGCCTATAAATGCTAATGAGCCTCGACTCCCATGAGAATAAAGCACAATACATGACATTGCCATAGAGACTTATCAACTGCAAGCCTCTACCTGAGCGTGCCAAAGGGGCAGAACCCGGGGTACAGAGTCACCGACCAGGAAGAGGGAGAGAAAAGAAAAAGCAAGAAGATAACCTCTCAAAATCAAGAATAATCTGCAGACTTTATAACCTATCACATTTTATTATATTTGTTCGTTTGTTTCTCTTATCTTCATTCTTGATACTTTTTTTTCCTCCTCCAATTTGGCCGATTAACTCTCTACCAGTCTTACTCTCTCCTCTCCTTGAACTACACTACCCATAAGTGTTACATCTCCCATTATCTTTTCTCTTCTCTTCCTTTCTCTCTATGAGGGTTGCACTCCAAAACCCTTAACTCTCTCTCTCTCTCCTTTCTTTTTTCTTCTTTTAGTGGTTCCCTCTTTTTTTTCTCTCTCTCTCTTTCTTTTCTCCCTCTATATTAGTTTCTTCCTTTCTCCTTTACATCTCCTCTCATTCAAACCTCAATAACAAGCAAATTATCTTATCTGGGACTCAAACCTATGTTTGTGGCATTTTGGGGGGTTTTTACTTCACCTTTTTAACTCACTAGCAGTGCTCCCATCCCTGGCTCTCCATATTATCTAGTTCTTGTTCCACTAAATACAATAGTAAGTTTTTAATTTGTCCCCCCATTTTTCCGTTTTCCTCTTATTCCTCTCATCATAACTCTTAGACAACCAACACCTAAAAGCAAATCATTTTATTCTTGACCCAAATTTTTTCCTTATTTGCTTTTTGTGGGTCCATACGCTCTTTTTTTTTTCTTTTTTCTTTTTTTTTTTTTTCCTTTTTTTCTTTTTTGCCCCTTTATTACTTTTCCCCAATTCAGGCCCTCCATCACAGGCATTGTTTGTTATAACTCACAGTCCACCACAAGATTTTCTCAAGAAAGAGGGGAGAGGAGAGGAGAGGAAAAAAGGAGGGGGGGGAATAATTTCCTTTTTTTAAAAATTTTTATTTTATTTTATTTTTCTTTATTTCATTTTTAATTTTTTTTTTAAAAAAACAACTCTTCGATTTTTTATTTTTTTATTTTTTTTAACTTTTTATTCTTTATTAAATCTCATTAATACTATCAACAAAACCACCCTCAGATGCCATTAAGGAAGAGAAAATCGAATATCATGGATACAAAAGAAAGAGAGGTAACACAGCTAGATGAGGAAAAATCTATGGAGAAAAAATTTAATATATTGGAAACCTTGGAGCTAAATGACAGAGAATTCAAGATAGAAATACTAAAAATCCTCCGAGATATACAAGAAAACACAGAAAGGCAATATAGGGAGCTCAGAAAACAACTCAATGAACACAAAGAATATATGTCCAAGGAAATTGAAACTATAAAAACAAATCAAACAGAGATGAAAAACGCAATTCACGAGCTGAAAAACGAAGTAACAAGCTTAGCTAATAGAACAGGTCAGATAGAAGAGAGGATTAGTGAAATAGAAGACAAGCAACTTGAGGCACAACAGAGAGAAGAAGAAAGAGACTCAAAAATTTAAAAAAATGAGATAGCCCTACAAGAATTATCTGACTCCATCAAAAAGAATAACGTAAGAATAATAGGTATATCAGAGGGAGAAGAGAGAGAAAATGGAATGGAGAACATACTCAAACAAATAATAGATGAGAACTTCCCAAGCCTGTGGAAAGAACTAAAGCCTCAAGTTCAAGAAGCAAACAGAACTCCAAGTTTTCTTAACCCCAACAAACCTACTCCAAGGCATATCATAATGAAATTGACACAAACCAACAGCAAAGAAAAAATTCTCAAGGCAGCCAGGGAAAAGAAGAATACAACATATAAAGGAAGGCCCATTAGATTATCATCAGATTTCTCAGCAGAAACTCTACAAGCTAGAAGAGAGTGGACCCCAATATTTAAAGTCCTGAAAGAGAGGAACTTTCAGCCACGAATACTATACCCATCAAAGCTATCCTTCAAATATGAAGGAGAAATAAAAACATTCACAGATACAGAAAAGATGAGGGAATTTATCATCAGAAAACCCCCACTCCAGGAATTACTAAAGGGGGTTCTCCAATCAGATACAAAGAAAAAAAAAAAAACAGAGCCACAAGTAAAAGCTCCAAGAAGAACACAATAAAACCAAATTTAAACTGTGACAACAACAAAAAGAAAGAGGGGGAGAAGATGGAGATTAACAGTAGCAAAGGACGATGGAGTGCAAAAGTACTCACAAAATAGTTTGCTACAATGAACAGGGTAGGGACCCTTTTCATTACTCAAAGGTAACCACCATTGAAAAAACCACCACAGAAGCACATGAGATAAAAAAGATAGCAACAGAGGAAAGATGTATGGAATACAACCAAATAAAAACAAAAGATAGAAAAACGAAAGAGAAGGATCAAACAAGACACAAAACTAACAGAAAGCAAGATATAAAATGGCAATAGGGAACTCACAAGTATCAATAATTACACTAAATGTAAACGGATTAAACTCACCAATAAAAAGGCACAGAGTAGCAGAATGGATTAAAAAAGAAAATCCAACTCTATGCTGCCTACAGGAAACTCATCTAAGTAACAAGGATAAAAACAAATTCAAAGTGAAAGGCTGGAAAACAATACTCCAAGCAAATAACATCCAAAAAAAGCAGGTGTAGCAATACTCATATCGGATAATGCTGACTACAAGACAGGAAAAGTACTCAGAGACAAAAATGGCCATTTCATAATGGCTAAGGGGACACTGAATCAAGAAGACATAACAATTCTTAATATATATGCACCAAACCAAGGAGCACCAAAATATATAAGACAGCTACTTATTGATCTTAAAACAAAAACTGACAAAAATACAATCATACTTGGAGACCTCAATACACCGCTGACGGCTCTAGATCGGTCATCCAAACAGAGAATCAACAAAGACATAGTGGCCTTAAACAAAACACTAGAGCACCTGGATATGATAGACATCTACAGGACATTTCATCCCAAAGTGACTGAGTATACATTTTTCTCCAGTGTACATGGATCATTCTCAAGAATTGACCATATGTTGGGCCACAAAAACAACATCAGCAAATTCAGAAAAATTGAAGTTGTACCAAGCATATTTTCTGATCATAAAGCCTTGAAACTAGAATTCAACTGCAAAAAAGAGGAAAAAAATCCCACAAAAATGTGGAAACTAAACAACATACTTTTAAAAAATGAATGGGTCAAAGAAGAAATAAGTGCAGAGATCAAAAGATATATACAGACTAATGAAAATGACAATACGACATATCAGAATCTATGGGATGCAGCAAAAGCAGTGATAAGAGGGAAGTTCATATCGCTTCAGGCATATATGAACAAACAAGAGAGAGCCCAAGTGAACCACTTAACTTCCCACCTTAAGGAACTAGAAAAAGAAGAACAAAGACAACCCAAAACCAGCCGAAGAAAGGAAATAATAAAAATCAGAGCAGAAATAAATGAATTAGAGAACAGAAAAACTATAGAAAAAATTAATAGAACAAGGAGCTGGTTCTTTGAAAAGATCAACAAAATTGACAAACCCTTGGCAAGACTTACCAAGGAAAAAAGAGAAAGAACTCATATAAACAAAATCCAAAATGAAAGAGGAGAAATCACCACGGACACTGTAGATATACAAAGAATTATTGTAGAATACTATGAAAAACTTTATGCCACTAAATTCAACAACCTAGAAGAAATGGATAAATTCCTAGAAAAATACAACCTTCCTAGACTGAGTCAAGAAGAAGCAGAAAGCCTAAACAGACCTATCAGTAGAGAAGAAATAGAAAAAACCATTAAAAACCTCCCCAAAAATAAAAGTCCAGGCCCTGACGGCTATACCAGCGAATTTTATCAAACATTCAAAGAAGACTTGGTTCCTATTCTACTCAAAGTCTTCCAAAAAATTGAAGAAGAAGCAATACTTCCAAACACATTTTATGAGGCCAACATAACCCTCATCCCAAAACCAGGCAAGGATGGCACAAAAAAAGAAAACTACAGACCAATATCTCTAATGAATACAGATGCTAAAATACTAAACAAAATACTAGCAAATCGAATACAACAACATATTAAAAAAATAATACATCATGATCAAGTGGGATTCATCCCAGAATCTCAAGGATGGTTCAACATACGTAAAACGGTTAATGTAATACACCATATCAACAAAACAAAGAACAAAAACCACATGATCTTATCAATAGATGCAGAAAAGGCTTTCGATAAAATACAACACAATTTTATGTTTAAGACTCTCAACAAAATGGGTATAGAAGGAAAATATCTCAACATGATAAAGGCCATATATGATAAACCATCAGCTAACATCATATTAAATGGCACTAAACTGAAGGCTTTCCCCCTTAAATCAGGAACAAGACAGGGTTGTCCACTCTCTCCACTCTTATTTAATGTGGTACTAGAGGTTCTCGCCACAGCAATCAGACAAGACAAAGAAATAAAAGGCATCCATATCGGAAAAGAAGAAGTAAAGGTATCACTTTTTGCAGATGATATGATCCTATACATCGAAAACCCCAAAGAATCCACAAAAAGACTACTAGAAACAATAAGCCAATACAGTAAGGTCGCAGGATACAAAATTAACATACAGAAGTCAATAGCCTTTCTATATGCCAACAATGAAACAACTGAGAAGGAACTCAAAAGAATAATCCCCTTCACGATTGCAACAAAAAAAATAAAATACTTAGGAATAAACATAACAAAGAATGTAAAGGACTTATATAATGAAAACTATAAACCATTGTTAAGGGAAATCGAAAAAGATATAATGAGATGGAAGAATATACCTTGTTCTTGGCTAGGAAGAATAAATATAATCAAGATGGCTATATTACCCAAAGCAATATACAAATTTAATGCAATTCCCATCAAACTTCCAATGACATTTTTTAAAGAAATAGAGCAAAAAATCATCAGATTTATATGGAACTATAAAAAACCCCGAATAGCCAAAGCAATCCTAAAGAAAAAGAATGAAGCTGGGGGCATAACAATACCTGACTTCAAACTCTATTATAGGGCCACGACAATCAAAACAGCATGGTATTGGCAGAAAAATAGACACTCAGACCAATGGAACAGAATAGAAAGTCCAGAAATAAAACCACATATATATAGTCAAATAATTTTTGATAAAGGGGCCAACAACACACAATGGAGAAAAGAAAGCCTCTTCAATAAATGGTGCTGGGAAAACTGGAAAGCCACATGCAAAAGAATGAAACTGGACTACAATCTCTCTCCCTGTACAAAAATTAACTCAAAATGGATCAAAGATCTAAACATAAGACCTGAAACAATTAAGTACATAGAAGAAGACATAGGTACTCAACTCATGGACCTGGGTTTTAAAGAGCATTTTATGAATTTGACTCCAATGGCAAGAGAAGTCAAGGCAAAAATTAATGAATGGGACTACATCAGACTAAGAAGTTTTTGCTCAGCAAGAGAAACTGATAACAAAATAAACAGAAAGCCAACTAAATGGGAAATGATATTTTCAAACAACAGCTCAGATAAGGGCCTAATATCCAAAATATACAAAGAACTCATAAAACTCAACAACAAACAAACAAACAATCCAATAAAAAAATGGGAAGAGGATATGAATAGACACTTCTCCCAGGAAGAAATACAAATGGCCAACAGATATATGAAAAGATGCTCATCTTCTTTAGCTATTAGAGAAATGCAAATCAAAACGGCAATGAGATACCACCTCACACCTGTTCGATTAGCTGTTATTAGCAAGTCAGGTAATAGCAAATGTTGGAGAGGCTGTGGAGAAAAAGGAACCCTCATACACTGTTGGTGGGAATGTAAAGTAGTACAACCATTATGGAAGAAAGTATGGTGGTTCCTCAAAAAACTGCAAATAGAACTACCTTATGACCCAGCAATCCCTCTACTGGGTATATATCCCCAAAACTCAGAAACATTGATACGTAAAGACACATGCAGCCCCATGTTTATTGCAGCATTGTTCACAGTGGCCAGGACATGGAAACAACCAAAAAGCCCATCAATAGATGACTGGATAAAGAAGATGTGGCACATATACACTATGGAATACTACTCAGCCATAAGAAATGATGACATCGGAACATTTACAGCAAAATGGTGGGATCTTGATAACATGATACGAAGCGAAATAAGTAAATCAGAAAAAACCAGGAACTGTATTATTCCATACGTAGGTGGGACATAATAGTGAAACTAAGAGACATTGATAAGAGTGTGGTGGTTACGGGGGGAGGGGGGAATGGGAGAGGGATAGGGGGTGGGGAGGGGCACAAAGAAAACAAGATAGAAAGTGACAGAGGACAATCTGACTTTGGGTGGTGGGTATGCAACATAATTGAACGACAAGATAACCTGGACTTGTTATCTTTGAATATATGTATCCTGATTTATTGATGTCACCCCATTAAAAAAATAAAATTATAAAAAAAATAAAAAAAAAAAAAGAAAGGAGGAAAAAAGCACTCAGGTTTAGCTGGTTCTGGCTCGGCTGATTGGCTTGAATTGAGCTCTTGACTTCTCTGAGGCTTGATTTTTTCATATATTAGAGTAAAAGGATTGAGTCAGATAACCTCCAGGGTGTCTCAGCTCTGAGTGTGAAATTGGTTTGTCTCTGCTGCAGCCGTGAAGTTACAGAAAGAGGGTGCCCTCTGCTTGTCCACCAGCCTTCCATTCTCCCTTTCCCCCTAGCCCCTCATACTGGGGGAAACATCCTTTTGGAGAGTCAGGGTACAGGAAAAGAACATATATTCAACATTACATATAATCAGAAATGCAAATTAAGACTTCACCAGGACACAATTTTTCACCCATCAGATTGGCAAAACTTCAAAATCTTGACAATACACTCTGTTGGCAAAGCTGTAAGAAAACAATCTTGTACGTTGCTGATAGGAATGCATACTGAAGAATTTGACAATACTAACAAAACTGCCCGTTTATTTACCCTGATTTAGCAATCCTACTTCTAAGAAATTACCCTAAAGATACACCTCCAACCATTAGAATATACACACATAAAGTTTATTCATTGCGCCCTAATATCAGAAACTACTTAAATTCTCAAACACAGGAAATTGGTCCCACATTAACTATGTTACACAGATACAATGGAATAAGTAATATGCTGCCGTGGAAAAGAAAGGGAAAGGGCTCTATAAATTGCTAGAGTGATTTTTAGAAGATACTGTTAAGTAAAAAAGCAAGATGTGGCCCTGGCCAATTGGCTGGCCTGGCATATGGAAATCCCAGGTTTGATTTCCATTCAGAGCACACAGGAGAAGCAACCATCTGTTTCTCCACACACACACCCCTTCCTCTCCTACAGCCATGGCTCGATTGGTTCAAGTGCATTGGCCCCGGGGACTGAGGATGACTCCATGGAGCCTCTGTCTCAGGCGCTAAAAATAGCTCAGTTGCAAGCATGGCCCCAGATGGTCAGGGCATCAGCCCTAGACAGGGGTCACCAGGTGGAGCCCAGTTGGGGCACATGCAAGAGTCTGTCTCTCTGTCTCCCCTCCTTTCACTTGGAAAAAAGAAAGTAAAAAAGAAAAAGCAAAATGCAAAAGAATATATATATAGTAGGCTACCTTTTGTATAAGAAAGAAGGGAAATTTAAAAAATCATACATGTGTTTGCTGATTTTTGCAGAAAGGGAAGGGAAGGGAAGGGAAGGGAAGGGAAAAAGAAAAAAGAAAAAAGAAAAGACAAGAAGAAAACCCAGAAAGATGTAAAATGGGTTCCCCGAGGGGCAGGGAGGAGACAGAGAGAACAGAACAGGGAAAGGAGTGACACTTTTCTAAGTCTACTTTAGTGCAGGCTTTTGGAAGCATATTAATATTCTACATATTTGAAAACCAAATTAAATCAACAAGGATGGAGAGGAACAAAAACCAAGCAAATAGAAACAAATGAACCAAACTGTATTTCAAATAAATCTAATCATGAGAAAACCTCTGACAAACCCAAAATAAAAACCACGCTGAAGAGAAGAAGAAGAAAAAGAACTAATCCAAGCCAGTTCTAAGAGTACATTGAGGAATATACCCTCAGCCTAGAGGGGAAAAGAACTGCAAACTGAACATGAACTCTTTAATTAGGCTTGTTTTCCATGGTGGTGTGTGGGTGTAGCAGTTTTTATGCTATTTATGTACACTGTAGGGTTGAAGATATGAGTAAAGGTATGATATTGTCCAAGGTTCTCACTGGGAGGAAGGGAGATTTAAATATGGGACGAGGGGAGGCAATTAAGAGAATGTGGGGATGGGATGGATTTGGGGGTAATATCATAGAAAAAAAATATATATGTCTATGTATAATATATGTAATTTCAAATATGTATACATATATGTATATATGGTTTGTTTATTTATTTATTTATTTATTTTTCCTTAAGTGAGAAGTGGGGAGGCAGAGAGACAGACTCCCGCATGAACCAGAATCCACCCAGCAAGGCCCCTACCAGGGGATGCACTGCCATATGGGGCCATTGCTCTGTTGCTTGACAACCGAGCTATTCTAGCACCTGAGGCAAGGCCATGATGGAGCCATCCTCAATGCTCAAGGCCAACCTGCTCTGACCGTGGGAGGGGAAGAGAGAGATAGAAACAGAGATAGAGAAGGGAGAGGGAGGCATAGAGAAGCAGGTGGTCACTTCTCCCGTGTGCCCTGACCGGGAATTGAACCCAGGACGTCCATAGGCCGGACTGACGGTCTACCACTGAGCCAACCAGCCAGGGCCTATATGGTTTCAAATGTATGCATGTATTTATACATTTCAAAGCTAGGATATATGAGTGTATATGTGTGTAATATGTGTCTTCTTGATTTTAAAAGGTCTTAAATCTAAAGCACTCAGGAGCGCCCTGGCCGGTTGGCTCAGCGGTAGAGCGTCGGCCTAGCGTGCGGAGGACCCGGGTTCGATTCCCGGCCAGGGCACATAGGAGAAGCGCCCATTTGCTTCTCCACCCCTCCGCCGCGCTTTCCTCTCTGTCTCTCTCTTCCCCTCCCGCAGCCAAGGCTCCATTGGAGCAAAGATGGCCCGGGCGCTGGGCATGGCTCTGTGGCCTCTGCCTCAGGCGCTAGAGTGGCTCTGGTCGCAATATGGCGACGCCCAGGATGGGCAGAGCATCGCCCCCTGGTGGGCAGAGCGTCGCCCCTGGTGGGCGTGCCGGGTGGATCCCGGTCGGGCGCATGCGGGAGTCTGTCTGACTGTCTCTCCCTGTTTCCAGCTTCAGAAAAAATAAAAAATAAATAAATAAATAAATAAATAAAGCACTCAGGAGCGTTGGATATACCTAGTACCTAGATCTTGTTCTTTAAATATCATTCCGCAGAGAGAAAGAAACCAGGGTTCCTTAGTGAAATGGTTGATATCAAAACTAGAGTTTGACAAACCCAAGCTAAGAAGCAACTGCATTCTGACCTGCTCTTCATCAAAACATGAGTGCCACAAAAGACAAAGAGAGGTTGAAGAACCATTCTGGATCAGAGGTTGTTTAAAAGAGACCTGACATTAAATGCAGTGTGTGTTCACAGACCATATCCAGCTGTGAAAGAAGAGGTTTGGAAGAGGGACCACAGAGTAGGGTGAGTGATGTATGTTTAGGATTAACTATTGAATGGCAAAAGTCTTATAATTCTGAAAGGACTTCTGAGCTCTTGATTCCAAGACAAGCTACAAGGTAAGCCTGGAACATCTTGTTAGTGCCAGAAAATTAAGTCAAAATAGTGATGGTAACATGTCAAAAGGATGCCAAGTTTGAAGGGGTCTCACTGGCTATATCTGGAACAACTGGAGCATCAAAATAAATAATGATAGCAATCTATTATTACCCATTAAGTAAAATAGGAGTCTATGAGATGAAGCAGCCACAGTAGAAGGGAAGGGAGGGGCAGGAGGAAGGGAAGAAAGAAAGAAGGAAGGAGGGAAGCAAGCAAGGAAGGAAGGAGGGAAAAGAGGGAAGAATAGAGGGAAGCAGGGAAGGGAAGGAAGGGAGGGAAGGAAGGAAAAAGGGAAGGGAGGGAAGGAAGGAAGGAAGGAAGGAAGGAAGGAAGGAAGGAAGGAAGGAAGGAAGGAAGGAAGGCTCTTCATCAAAGGAAAGTGTCAAGTGATAAAAGGAGAGAAAATAGTGTAACTGGAAAATCACCATTTAGCCACATATATATAGGTTGGGGCAAATCATTGATGGATGCTAAATTGGGGATGGGGATGGACCTGAATAAGGAGCAGGATATTTGCATGTCAAAGCATCTCCCACACAGATCAGTTACTGGTTACAAGGGGAAAAGATAGCCCTACAGTACAGTCAGTCACCAGACAATACCTCTACCAGGAAATTAAAGCTCACATCACCAATCAGGGCAGGTAAATCGGCTGTGCCTCCAAATGGGACACCCTGAAAAGATATAGTGAACAGCCCAGCAGGGAAGCCCTACACTGACCATATTTAATTTGCCCAAAGTGTATGTATGACTACAGGGGAGGCCCTTAAAAGAACATACCCACAGGACCTCCTGGAGAAGCTCTGGACATTGTGGAGGCCTGGAACCAAAGGGTGTGGTCTTCATCTGACCCTTGGCCAACACGGACATGGTCCAAAGGGCAAAAACCCCAAACTCTCCTAAGCAGGTGCTCAATGATCTGTGTAGATCTGGCTGCAATCAAGGCCCTGTGAGCAGTCCCCCAATCTTGGCTGGCCAACAGACGCTGTCAGCAGCCACCCAGTGACTCAGCCAATATAAAAATGGGTGAGGGAGGGGAAATGGGAAATGAGTGATCATTCACATTTAAATGCATTTTTCTTCCTGGAGATTTAGTCTGGATTATTGCATCTGACACCACTCATAGACTGAGAATGGCTTTTGTGCAGAAAACAAAAGGAAAATGTGACAGTGCTTTTATTTTACGTTCTTAAAGATTTATTTAGTTGAATTATATCTGGCATCGGTACGCCCATGGATCTGTCAGATTGCATTGGCATAAGACACGGCAGACCAAGCGAGGAGTCTGCCTTTTCCATGTCTTCAAGTTGTTCCAGCAAATCTGGAATTTCACAATGTCCTCTCCCACAGCCCAGTGAAATGATTCCAACAGGGCACGCAGGGGTGAGGGGGGGGGGAGAGAGAGAGAGAGAGAGAGAGAGAGAGGGAGGAGGGGGCATGGAAAGTCAGGGAGAGGGGCCTGAAGTCCATGATGATAGATAGCTTTGTCATCTCCTTTAGTTCTTCCCACAGTACTTGTTCCTACGCTCTTGAATCTCATTTGGGGTCAAGATGCAATCTGGGTTCAAGCTAACAACAAGGGCTTTGATTGCAGAGGTCTGCTTACTGGGGTCAACACAACACTCCACTGCCCAGGCCAAGATCACACAGCAAAGAAAAGCAGGGCTGAATCTTATCTCTAAGACGGGGGTGACCTAGAGAGCAGGGCCTCTCCCAAGGATTAAGTAGCTAATAGCAATGACACTCAACAGCCAGAGCAAATGCTCTCTAAGTGATTGCTTGACAACAAATAACCCAGTTTACTGTCTCCAAGTTCATTTCATCTTCTCCTTCCTCTGCAGATAAACGCTAGGATGAATTTCCCAACTGATCATCACAGGATTTGGCATTTGTTTTAGGGTTTTTGGGGGGAAGTGTTCTATCAGCCCCCCAAATCCATAGTGCCACTACAGCCTCACCATGTCTCAGATCTGTGACCCAGGAAAGTGCCGACATCTTCCTGAACAGCTCGATATCCCAACCAGGAATATTCTCACTTAAAAGACTTTTCCACACACCACTCACCTCTGGGATCTGTTATCTAAGGAGATAAGGTTAAAACAAATGAATTTGCAGCAGCTGGGGAGGAAGGCTAAGAAAAGACTCAGGGTCATTTCCTACCCAGTGACAGGAAAGATCAAAACCTGAGTTTCTTCAGGCTGCTGGGGGTTGCGGAAGCACAGCCGGCCCGGTCAGCGGTGGTGGACAATTACTGCCAATAAAGTATTTTCTCTCTCTGTTTGCCACAACGCTGGGGAAAGCCCTGGAATGCGAGATGCATAAAACTGGAGAAATGGCCTGCCGCCCAGTCATCTGTCTCCCCTCTAAGGCACCCACACAGGCTAAAGGAACAGCATCAGCATAGTAGGTGACTGCTGGATGGGGTCACCCAGGAGCCTTGGGAAAACCTGTACCCTTTGCTGCTGAAGGCGAGCAGAGAGAATCCCAAGGTCCCCCCCCCCCCCGAATCATTCGCTCAGCTGAGCGGCTTTAAGCTCTAAGAACCTGAAAAGCGTGGTTACTCATCAGACAGGTGCCCCCAACTCTTCCAAGGCACTGAAAGACCTGATTTTAGAACACTATGTCACCACAGAAACAAGCCAGTCTGTCAGAATTCCTCTGCAGAGCGTGAGAAGGGGGGACAGACGCAGCTGGCTGGTGACCTCTCCAAGCATAATAGCGGCCAGCGGTGTCAGGTGTGTTGAAAGTGCATCTTACCTTTGGGCACCCTGTGCATGTGTGGGGGACAGTATGTGCAAAGGTGCATGCACCCAGTAATGTATTTCCGCCAGAGGGGCTAGAGAGAAAAGGGAGGGGATGGGAGGGAGGCCGCTTTTGTGCTTGAGGTAAATAAGTGGCTGGCTAGGGCTTTTCCTTCTTTTCTTTATGTTCACAGGGCTGGGAGGACTGAGAGTTTACGGACTTCTCTAACATTCCTCCCTCTCCATAAAAATGCGACTCCTGGCTGAGGAGGAGTTCTCTCCCTCCATAGCTGGCCAACCTGAGAGGTGGCGCTGAGCCACGCAGAGGTTCCCAAAAGCCCATACCTGGCACATGAGGTTTCTGACTATGGGGCACTGCTTTGTACAGAACTGCTCCAAAGGTAGTCGGCACCCAGGAGGCAACATGCCAAAAATTTTCTCCTACATTAAATTACGAGGTGAGCTGAAAAAACACAACTAAATCACCCCGAGACCAGGACTCACATGAGCCCCTTGACTAAGAAAATAGCTTTTCAATGCTGGGTTCTCAACAGCCACTTGGCCAGACACCAGAGTCGCTCTCCAGAATTTCAGAGACCAGGAGGCAAGAGCACGCTGACCTTAGATAACTGGGAGACACTCGCCTAGGCACAGGCACTCTTGCCTTCCAGGGCCAACCTCCCTGTACGAGTGGAGAAAAGGTGTTGGCATTAGACATAAGTCGGACAGAAGGAAACAGCTTGAACTTTGCTGGCAAAATGAGGGTTCTCCAAGACGTCCAGCCCGGCTGGGCCTCAGACACTGTGTTTAATGCTCACGCATGCTGTGGGTCAGCAGTGATGCAGACTTTGTGTATAAAACTACCATGGAATGAAAAACACTGCATCTCCAATGGGCCAACGGCTGGTCTGAGGGCCAACTGCAGCTGTGATCCTCAGTCCTCTCTAGCAGGGCCTGGGGAAAACCATGGCCCAGACCCTCCACAAAACATGAACGTGAACATCACGACCATACTTGTCCTCTGCCCTCAGTGCTATTAAACTGCATGTCACATGTTTAAAGCCAGGTCCAATCTACTCCTAAGAATTAGTCCATTCAGTACCTGGAGAGAGGTTTAGTTTTGCCCCCAGTGGTTCAGAAATGTGACTGCTGCGCTGCTCTGGACCAAATTTCCCCAAACAGCCACCAAACAAGAGCCCCCCCCCCCCCTTGGTCAAAGACTGCCTTTTAGAGCCCCCTGCATGAGTGAATCCGAGACTGTTTGGGGTGTGTTCCCAGCTTGAAGGCCTAGGAATCCACCTCCACAGAGCAGAATGGCTCACGCATGATCTCTGAGGATGGTTGACTGAGCAGTGAAAGGCCCATGGCGCCCAGTGAGAGGCACTGCCCTGTCCGACACACTGGAGCCCTACTTTTCTCTCTGATCTTTGGCTGAAGTCCCCGGTGCTGCCAGTCCATCAACACCCTGGGAACTCCCCGATGAAGCAAGGAGTGAGAGAGACCTGGGTAGAACCTTCTGCCCTGTGGCCAAGGTGTACAGGCTGGTTTTTCACTCCTTCTGCTCCACTGCTTCATGGCAGAGCAGGGCCACCTTGTCAGCCACATACCCGAGTCTCTCACCCAGTCACACCAAGCCTCCCAGGGCCACTGTCATACGAGGACCGAGGGTACGCTGGCTTCTGCTTTCAGAAACATTGTCCACCCTCGATTGGCCTGTGGCTGCCTCAGAATCAGGGCCCTGGACATGATACTCCTGGGCAGGTTGGCTCATTTGTGGTGTCTTAGCCAGATGAGGGCTCAGAGAACGGGGGGACCAGCCTGAGGGGGCTTCAGGTTGGCCAGCCTGCGGACCTTGGCTGGAACGTGGAGCCATGGAGCCGTGAGGCAGAGAAGTCATTAACAATTCTAGACAGGGTTTGGAAGCCTGGCCTCCAGGCCGGTCCCAAAAGCACTGCTTCAGCAGTGTCACCACCGCAGGCGGCCAACAGGTGGCAGGAGAGCTTTGGGGAGCGCTCACCTGAGGACCAGGGTCGGTCTGGCTGCAGCAGCTAGCTGCAGAGGCTGAGGTCTGACTCAAACACAGGAGGCAGGAGAGACACTAGGGAAGGAGGAGCCAGAGAGAGGAGAGAGGAGTGGGCGGGTGGGAGCCAGCTAGCAGTCTCTCCTGTTAGCCTCTGAGCAGAGAAGACACTCCGGGGTTTGAGCTTCACCTGGGGGCTCACTTGGCTTGCTATAGACCCCTGCAGGGCAACCTGCCCCCCCATGCCCAGCCTCCATGCTGGTCCCCCCAGGAGCCCGCAGCACCCACTCCAGCCTGGCACCTCGGGGTAGACCACAGACCAGGGCCAGTCTGATCCAGACTTGTCCTCTGTCCACAGGCAGGTTTACAATTACTTGTAAAACACAGGCGTCCGGAGGGGGAAGTGGCTGATGGAGGTGAGAGCCAGCCCAGAGATACGGTCCTTGCTGTCCTCAGCACCCCTTCCTGGCTTCCTGCTACAAGCAGTGATGATAAAATTACATTTCTTGAGAAGCGGAATGGTAAGAGAGGAATTTTTCCTCTTTATGAATAACACTTTCTAACAGGGAACCCTGTGAGCAACCCCGCGTTTTGTGAAGCAGGGCCTCACACGTTACAGACAGTGAAAGGAATCCATCTCGTTTAATTGGTTCTGCTCTGGTCAGAACTGAGGTCTCCAGAAGCCTCCCATACACTACACAATTCTAAGTCTGAGAACCCTAAACTAATGATGTGAAACTAATGTAGTGTAACACCAAGTGCCCGCTCTGCCAGTAGGAAATAATTTCTGCAGTGCTTCTAAAAACCAAACCAAACAAATAAATCAAATGACTTTACAATGTGGAAAGGCCGTGAGCGGCTAGGCTGGAGCTCTGTTTGGGGCAGCAGGCAGTTTGGGCGGCACAGAGTGTCACAGCCACCGGCCACAGGCAGCTCTGCTGTAGCGCCGGGGGCTCCGGGGGCCTGCCGACGAGAGCAGCTTTGGAGCCTGACTCAGGAAGGCAACCTGGGCCACAAATCCAAAATGACAGTTTTAACAAATACGATTTCAGCTTTTATATTTGGATTTAGGAAGGGGATGATGGCCTTACCCAGGAATCACTATTAAATAATAAGCTTATAACATATTTGCTGACGGCACTGCACTATAGCTCTTGCTTCAAATTAATTTTAAAATGTGTGGCTGATGCAGCTTGTACTTAGAAGGGAAACAAGGCTGGTGACTGGGAAGATTTAGTCAAGGGCCAAACATACAGAAATGTGTGCAACGAACAGCCAAAGGAGCCTTTAACATTCAAGTCGGTTCTTTAAAGGTTTATAAGAAAACATTTTTTTCCTAAACTGATTAGAATATCATTTTCTAACCTTTAAAGCCAGCTTGAGCCCTGACAATTTCAGCTTCTCCGAAGCGTCGGCATGTTTTCATGCATTTACTTTATTGTGAAATTGCAATATTTGTTAATGAAAGGGAATTGGTTGCATCTGTCTGTTTACAAGTTTTTAATATCCACCCGTCATTTGACCAATGCAGAGAGCAAATAAATATTCCTCCCCTCCAAGTCATTTTTTAAAATTTCCCAGAAACAAGCGTTCCTTTATTATCTGTGACCTACTCAAATGAGAACTGTTGTTAAAGAGCTGCAGGTTTTTATACCTGCTGGAGTATTTAAAGCCCAAAGCGCCATATTTCTCAGGAACATTTTTTGTGGAGCTTAAATACAGTCTTACCTGCATATCTTACATTACTTGGGTTTGGGGAACCTATATTGCTTTGGAAAAGACAAACAGGCTACCATAAAACAGGAAATAAATAAGCAGTCAGGACATAAGCAGATGGTGTCTGTTACCCTAGTACTAGAAAATATGTGTTTATTTTGGAAAATGCACACAAATAAAGGGGAAAAATTGGGACGATTAACTTAGACTCAAATAATAAAAGCAGCTGCCTGTCACCCCATGTCCATGTTGGGCTGCAAGGGACAAGTTCACACAATACTGGGTTTGAATTTAGTGAAGACATTAAGGTAATACGAATCAGTGCTGACACTGTAGGTCTAGAGATCATTTGTTATTCTCTCAACCACCAGAAGGAGAGCATCGATGGGAACCTTTTGTGTGGGAACCTTGGCATTTCTAAGAGCAGAGGCACAAAAGAGAATTTCCTTGCTGTTGTTTAGAACTGATTGCAAGCTAATACCTGACCGCGGCCGACTCTCCTGCCGTTCCCCGCTTTCACATTGGAAGCATGTGATCAGCCCTCCAGATGCCCGTTATTAATTGCACGCTCTTTGATGTCAGAAGGTTGATGGAATCTACAAAGGCATTCACGGAAGAAAATAATGCCTCCTAAAAAAGTCTCAACTCACTGACTGCTGATCGCCGCGTGTCCCCCCTTTCACTGCTCACCTTCAGTGGCACTGTGAAAATACCCCCAAACCCTCACGTTTTGCCAAGAGTTTTGGCAAAAAAAAATAATAATAATAAATTTCAAAGCCTTTCTAAAATTTCTACTTCACTTAAGAGAAAAAAAATGGCATATTTGCTCATTCAAGAAGTAGCTATGTAATTACAACCAACAAATTTCTAAAATGCTGATGTTTCAGAAATTTGCTTGAACAGAATTATAAAGAAAGAAAAATGGTCAGAGGAGAGATAGGACAACAAAGTTTAAACAGTTCCATTGGACAAGTGAATAAAGGTCACCTCGTTACAAACGCCTATACCTCACTGATGTTTATTTTCTCCCAAGAGAGAACTTTATTTTTTAAGGGCTTATCAGGAGGGAAATCGCTAACGATAGGTCAATTTCTTTTCTCAGGCAGAACTCAGAGAAAAGAGGTTGTTATAACACGGTTTCTTTCTAAACAAACAGACTTTTGTTTTTACAAACCATTTATTTGGGGGAATGGATTGGAAGAAAAATTTTCCTCTGCAAAGAAAAATGTATAAAAAGCTACATGTGCAGATCACTTGACCCACTGCCTATCATAACATCTTCACACATCTCAAGGATTGAACGTAGTGAAAGAAAAGAGTCAAGTGGGTTTGAAGGGCAACGGCATGGCTCGCTTGGATGGCTGCTCTCCTATGTGGATCTCAGGGGTGCAGCCACCCCAGAACTACTTGTTTATCGTGAAAAAATATTTGAGCCACCAAATCTTGAATTCTTTCACATTTTGGGGCAAGGGCCTTTTGCCATCTGGAATTAGGTATTGAAGCTTGTACTTTCAAATACTACATTTTCTATCAGTCTCTGGAACTCTCTCAAACACAGAACTGGACAGTCTCACCTTTCCAAAAAAATAGGCATGGAGTGAAACAATGAAAAATGAGAATTTTTAAAGGAATGAAGCTGAAAAAGAAAATGATCACAATGTGTATTTCTCAGAGTTCAGCTAAATAACCTCCGACAAATCTCGAAAAAAAAATACATGACTGGGTATTTGCTATTTGAAATTATGCACAATTAAAAGTAAAGTAAATATTTAAAACAATCTTCCTGCTCAGAAGCAGAATTGGAAAATAAAACATTTATAGCCAGGAATCTTGGGATCTTGATTCTTCTTCTCTTATACTTTGCAGGGGTACAAAATAAATGTAGAGATGTGGTTCCCAAATATTTAAAGATTCTCTCTAGAAATAACATCCCGGCTTCAATGTGTACAAGCCCCACAAACAGTCAGTGTATCAGCCCAATGCAAACCCTCTCCGAGTTCCCAGTAAATCTAAATATGTATGGAATTAAAATCGAAACAAGGGACAAATCCAGTGTTGGTCCTTTCAAAATACTAATTTAATAACTCTCCAAGAAATAGTGTTTTAGGAAAGGCAACCCAGATGTCAGCGCATAAAATCAAGCTATAAAGTGCCCTTCAAATATATTTCAATCATTTTTAAATATTTACATTTAATAAGGACACATTTTTATGGCAAGAGAGAGGTAATTACATTTATCATTCATGGAAAAATGTAGCTTTAATGGATTGTATATTGATTTGTAAAGGTGAAATAGTAACCTAAAATGTGTCATTGTCCTTTTTTTTCCTTCTGCTCCCCAATTTGTTGCTTCTGCAGGAGCAAAACATGGAATGCTCAATGTGGCTGCTTTAGGATTGAGGAAGGTGGAAGCCATTGTTTAAAAATATTCACACTCACTCGTTCTCCTGTCTTTTTTCAACTTCTGCTATTATGCTAAACTGAAACCCCAAGTATTTGTGCTTTGGGGATAATTAGAAGAATCTTATCAGACTTTTATAGCCCTTCCTAATGAGGCTATTTATTTGGCAAACATTAGCCAAAGGATTAGTAACACCTTGATACAGACTATATTGAAGCTGCTACCCTCCTGCCTGCTATACACAAAAGCCTATCTTATCAGCAGAACAGTCTTAGTGCAGGCAAGCCTGGCTTCTGACAATTCACCAGGGGTCAGCCTTCATTAGTCAGAAGTTCTGAGACGAGGGGCTGAGGCAAATTCAGGTTCGGCCACTTTGAGGCCAGCAACCCTGATGCAACTCAGGGCGGTGGGTTGCCGGGGGAAACGGGAGGGGCAGAAGCCCAGGAATCATCTGGGTGAGTCTTGAGGAAAACACCGCTGACATTCAGCACAGTTCCCCTGGAAAAGGACCTAGGCCTCTGGATCCCAGGGGCCTGCCTCTTTATCAGGAAACAGATGCACTTCAGGGATCTCGGAAAGCAAAACACCATGGGCTTCTCCCCTCGTCCGGGGCAGCCGGGAAAGAGTCGAAGGGAACCGGTTACCTGTCTTCAAACACCTCCCTCTGAGCTCATGCCCTCTTTATTTTGATGCTTTGACAAAATCTCAGAGAGGGAGTATTAATTTGATTTGAAGTGATTTTAGAAGTGATCTAAGATGAATTCATAAGTAAAATACTCTCACCTCTGGAGGGGAGGGCAAAGGGCTTTGCATGTCTGGACTGGGAAGTCCTGACACATTCTGGAACTCGAAGAAGGACAGACCAGAGAAATAAACAAACCATTCGGGCACGCTTTTCAAAATCCGCCAGCGTGGAACTCCCAGGCCAAGGCTTCTGACTTCATTTTGGGCAACCGGGCTGAAGGGGGACAACCTTGAGGTGGGATGACAGGGGTTAGGATTGCAAATGACCTAAGGTGGATAAATATTTGTAAAACACTTGGAGAGTTAACGAGCTACACGAGCACCTAGCTACAGAGAAGGCCTCCATTCTGTCACTTAGGAAAATTTTTGGAGGAGCTAATATTTGAGACCCAAACCAAAACGTGGCCTGAAGGAGCAGACTCCAACGGGCCCATGGCCAGGCTCTGGGTGGCAGAAGCTTCCATAAGAACACTGTATCGTGAGTTTGCCCCACAAAAGAGGAATTCTAAATTATTAGTTGCTGCCCTAACTGTGAAGCCCCTCCTCCACTGATAAGCCCACCTGTGAGTTCTTACTGGGAACAGCAGGTCATCGCTCCTTTCTGACCAAGCCATTGGACCCCCAAAATAATGTGAGGTCAAAACAGCCAGTTTAGGTGGCTATGACCCCTCCTCCTGAGGTCAGATCTTGATAACATCCAATCCTCTGAAGGGAGGAGAACTGAGGCTGTCAGCTCAGCCTCGATCTCTTTGTCTAAGGCCAGCACCCTAACCACAAAAACAACTCTTGCAATTGGCACTGCTTCCATCACCATAGCAACTGGTGCTTCTTGAAAGACTAACACATGGTTTGGGACTCACAGCCAAATTAAAATTTCTGCAACTCAGTTTGCTCCTCAGTCACCCCCTAGCCGTCCCCTGAGACCTTCAAGAGCGCAGGCCCCAGGCAGCAGGATGACCATGTGGCAGCGCTGGCCCACAGCTGCTGGACTCAGTCCCGGGACCCGCAGCATACTAATGCCTCCACATGCTGAAACAGGTGAACTCCCAAGGCATCCATCAGGCTTCTATGGCAACAGAATATTATTGGACCAAGGTCTCCATGGGGATAGGGGAGCAGAAAGGTAGTTTCCCATTTCTGTTATAGAAGCAGCTGTGTCAGTGAGCATTTGGGCCTCATGTGGCCAGAGAAGGCCATGCTGGACTCATGTCACAAGGGGCAGGGGCCTTGGGATGCTCACTCATTGACACTGGCAGGTTGGGAAGAAGAAAGGAATTTACGACCCCTCCTGTCCCAACTAGCCACATTGACCAGACTCTACGACAGTGTAGATATACCCTGAGACCCTGGATTCCACCAACCACACAACTTGACACCCAGCGCCCCTCAAACACCGCTTAGCTTGATTGAGTTGGCATGTTTGTCTCTAAACTACCCCCCCCCAAAAAAAAAAAACAATAAGAAAATATTAGGAACACTCAGGCCCAGCCTCTGCAGCATAAGATGCGGCATTGGCCAGGATGTGAAGAACAGCTTGGTCTAAACCTTGGCCTGTTGGACACGTCTTTGGCCGCGTCAGTCTCACGGCTGGGTGAGATATCTGTTCCTGACAGTCTGAGTCAGTAACAATTTGCAGTGACGACCTATTCTGCAAACTAAGAGCGACTGGAGATGGGCTATTAGCTACAGCTCTTTTCATGTAGGATTGCTTCTACTGGCACTAATATGCCATCATTTGAAAGCCTTAACCCAAATGGACGGGCGTCTGCCCAAAGCCAGGGCTGCCTGGACTGAGGCAGCAGGCTCCATGTGCTAGCTATTACCAGGTTGTTTGGTCCTGTCCCCAGTCGGCATTTGTTGCTGTGCACTGAGAAACTGCTGTCAGGAAATGTTCTTTTCTAAATTACATAATTAGGGTATTGGGGAGTGTAGTGAAGGCAGATTAGGGGCATCACTTGTTCTTACTGCAAGCTATGATTCAAAGCACATAAGTAAACACTTAAACTATGTGAATGGTTTAATATTGGTTAAACAATGATCTCAAGACTAAACTCTAAGCATGGTAGGTAGAAGGAGCTGGAAGGAGAAAAAACAAAGAGTCGGCTAAATAGTGTGCATTGATTTACAGAGAAGCGTGGACTTTGACCCGACAGATCAAAATCAGGATTTGGAATGATTACCCAAAATCAAGTCGTAGGTTCCCGCCCTGCAAGCTGATGTTGGGTCTGGGGGCTAAATGGTCAGGGTCGGGGGTCAAGTTCTTCCCTCAGAAAGACCAGCTTCTCACCCACACCCACTTCCAGAAACAGAGACGCAGGCAAAGTGCTGGCTCGAATTGCGTTTCATTTATTGTTTCTAACTACGGGCCACAGACTTCAACTTGATTAGAAAATTGTGCTGACGCTTCCTGTGAAGTGCACCCTGCGCTTTCCAGGGGAACTTCAGAAGGGAGTTTTGTGCATGCACCCGCTTCCCCCAAAATGGCAGTGACACTTCTGGGCAGTACCCTTGGCCAGATGTTTGCCCAGACACCTGGGCAGGTGGAGGGGCCACCCTCAAGAAACAAATGCCCAGGCCGAAGACTCAGCCAAGGAGCCACTGTTGATCAGTGCAGTTTCTCAGAGGCCCTGCGGGTGCAGCTCAGAGGACAGACAACAGCTCCCCGCTCATTCCCAGGATGGTCCACCCAGCTAGTCTCAAGATCTTTGCCAGCAGGAGGACTGGAGGCCAGCTCTGGCCCTGTCTGCATGGAAACTTGCAACCCTGTCATCTCCTGTCCTCCTGGCCCATCTTTTCTGTTCTCTCATCTGAATCAGGTCAGGAGACTGACAGTTGAGCTGGAAGAAGGTTACCAAGTAATAATACCACCAATAATAAAAACTATTTGACAGTTTTTAAAAGCTTACTCAGCACTAAGCATCTTGGAACTAATTACTAATCATGCTCAGTCAACACAAGAAAACTTGGTATTATCTATTTCCATTTTTCAGATGATAAAATTGAGGTTTAGTAAGGGTAATTTGCCCCAAATCACACAGTAATTTAACAAACATACAGAGCTCTAATTTTGTGCCAGGTGCTAGTCTATATGTCTTATAAAATTAATGAATTAAATCCTCAATGCAATCTTAAATAATAGATACTGTCATCCCCACTTTAAAATGAACATACTGAGGCACAGAGGTACAGTTACTAGCCCACATCACACAGCCAGTATGAGTGATAAGCCTATATTCTAATGTTGACTTCAAAACCCAAGTTCCTAACCTCTCTCTCCACAGAACTCAAGGCGGTCCTTGACAAGAGAAGGAAGCAAAGTCATTTACCACATGCAGACACTGTGCTGATGTGGAGAGAGCACTGGGCTGAGGGTCTAGAGCAGGGGTCCCCAAACTATAGCCCGCGGGCCGCATGCAGCCCCCTGAGGCCATTTATCCGGCCCGCCGCACTTCCGGAAGGGGCACCTCTTTCATTGGTGGTCAGTGAGCAGATGCATCCTGTGCTTCTGGAGTACTGTATGTGGCGGGGCTGCAAAGCGTGGTGTCGCTCACATACAGTACTACTTCCGGTGACGCGGGATGCATGGGTCAGGACTCTGGAAGTGCGTCGTTATCACTTGTTACAGCTAGCAGTGACAAATATGGAACCAGACATTGACCATTTCATTAGCCAAATGCAGGCCCATAGTTCCCATTGAAATACTGGTCAGTTTGTTGATTTAAATTTACTTGTTCTCGGGTTTTTTTGTTTGTTTGTTTGTTTTACTTTAAAATAAGATATGTGCAGTGTGCATAGGGATTTGTTCATAGTTTTTTTTATAGTCTGGCCCTCCAATGGTCTGAGGGACAGTGAACTGGCCCCATGTGTAAAAAGTTTGGGGACCCCTGGTCTGGAGGCCCCAGCTCTGCTATGCAGTGACTGGCCCTTCTTTGGGCCTCACCGTCTGAATCTGAGGTCAGTGGAGTCCAGGGACCCTCCATGATCTCAAACTCAGCAGATAAGTCTTCAGAAAAGCCTAGGAGATGGGAGTGGGGGGCTGTTCCTTTCTAGCCCTATTCTCCACCCTCCCTCACTCTCCCCCTTGAGCCAAGCCTGGGGAATTCCCTACTTAGGATTCTTATTCACACCCTTCCTCCCTTCCATCTACACAGATGTTCGGGCTCCCAACCAAACATACAACCACCTCCAGTGAGATTTTCATCTCTGCGGGACCTATGGGTATAGGATATAGAAGGTGAATAAAAAGTGAAAATCCTGCAAAGATAAGTTTCTTCTCACTTATATGTTCAAAATATGTCCAAAAATAAAAATAAATATAGCCCACCCGTCCACATAAACACATCGCTGTAAACAGCTAAAGTGCAGTGCGTGGAGGACCCATCAGGACGCCAGGACAAAACCCTACAGCTCAGCCCAAGGCTTCCTTCTGCTCAGGGCCAGGCCAGCAGCTGCTCTTGGGGTCATCTGGGGACTGCCCTTCTCTCCATGTTCCCTGTGGCTCCAGGGCCCTGCTGCCACCTCCCAATTTCAAGCAGCCCCTGACAGCTGGGCTGGGCCAGAAGCTTGGATCAGCTACATACACCCCAATCCTCATTATTCACAGATTCCATATATGCAATTCACCTACCTCCTAAAATTTATTAGCAACCCCACAAGTCAAAACTCACTTTCATGGTCACATGTGGACACGCACAGGGCAGGGAAAAATGTGAGTCTCCTGCCGTGCCCTTCCCAGCTGAGGTCAAACAAAGCGACTTTCTGCCTTCCTGTTCCAGCTCCCACACAGCAAACAAGTGCTCTATCCACTGTCTAAGCGGTGCCACATTCTTCACGTCCGTGCTTTTTGTTGGTGATTTTGCTGCTTAAAATGCCTCCTAGTGCAATGCTGAAACACTGTCTGGTGTTCTTAAGTGCAATAAGGCTGCCATGCACCCACCAGAGAAAATAGACCTGTTAGATACAGTGTTGTTACATGTTAACTGTGCTTTTGAGGTTAATGAATCAAATATATATATACTTAATCATACATATATGTATGCATATAATACATAATATGCATGTATACATATTATATAGTACATATTTTATATATTATATGCATATATGTACATTAAAAAGAAGACATCTTTTAGAAGAGACTCACAGACAAATTTATATAATCCGTTGATGACTACATTGTGACCAGAGGCCCACAGGCACCAAACCCTGTATTTCCCCAGGAGCTATAGTTCAGTATTTGCTAATTCATTGTTTGCGGAGACTTTCTAGAACATAACCGCTGCAGAGAATGAGAATTCACTGGAGTTTCATTTCTACTGGAGGCCACGTGGGCCTCTGAGGGGGCGCAAGCGTGCAGGAGAGGTGGGGCTGGAGGCTGTTGTCAGCTGCCACTCATGCGCAGTGTCTCCCCAGACCAGGCCAGGCCTGTCACCTCAGAGAGCCATCTTTGTCTTTGGCAATAGTGTTCAAAATTGTAATAATGACCGCTAACACCATTGAACATTACTGGGAGACAGGCACATACTAAGGAATTCCCACTTACCACACGGAGCCTCATCTAGCCCTCCTGTGCCCTGTGAAGCAGGGGTGGGGTCAGGCCTCACCCCCAGGGAGCGGGCGCTGTTGCCGAGAGCAGCCAGCACCTTCACTGCCCCTCACTCCTCCAGGCAAAGGCCTGCATGAGGGTTCAGCTCCAAGGACTTTTAGACCATTTACAGCTCAGGGGTGCACAGCGAGGAGGGAGGAGCCAGGTACTCCGTCCAGTCTTGAGACAAGTGGCCTTGGAGGGCAGCTACCTGTCCCCAAGCTGGACCCTTAAACCTTTCACGACTGAGCTCCAGACTACTGCAGAGCAATGCTACCTTTCTGGGGACTGCAGTGGACAACATAGTGACTTCCCCTACCACGTAACAGCCACCAGGCAACTCACCTTCTCCGCCCCAGCCTGGCACCAGCCTGAGTGCCAGTTCTAACCCTCCGTTCCACCCCAGCTGAGATGTAAGAGCAGTTGGCAGATAGGTGGCCCTGGGTCACTGTCAGCTTTCTTATGTGGCCCTGGGCAAACACCTCACTTATCTAATGTCCCGCTTTTCCTGTCTGCAGAGCAAAATGGAAATAATTGCTCTCCTGCCTCCAAGTTTTCAATTCACATCTACTCTCTCACAATTTTAGAAAGAAATACAGGCGGGGCTGGTAAAGAACACAAAGATAGAGACTATTCACCTGATTCTGTCAGCAACAATAACAAAGTAATACTCCCTGGATACTAAAAAGAAACAATGTGGTGGGGTGGGGGGAGGAAGTGGAGGAGGGTGGAGGGGAGATAAATGGTGATGGATGGAGACCTGACTTGGGGGCAGGGGTGAGTGAACACATAATACAGTGTACAGATGATGTGTTGTGGAATTGTGCACCTGAAACCTGTATAACTTTGACCAGCATCACCACAATAAACCCAATTTAAAAAACAAAACAGGCCCTGGCAGGTTGGTTCAGTGGTAGAGCATCAACCCAGCATATGGATGTCCCAGGTTTGATTCCTGGTCAGGGCACACAGGAGAAGCACCCATCTGCCTCTCCATCCCACCCTCTCTTCCTTCTCTCTCCCTCTCTCTCTTTCCCCCTACAGCAGCCATGGTTTTGTTAGAGCAAGTTGGCCCTGGGTGCTGAGGATGGCTCCATGGCCTCGTCCTCAAGCACTAAAATAGCTTGGTTGCTGAGCAACAGAGCAATGGCCCCAGATGGGCAGAGCATCCCCCATAGGGGCTTGCCAGGTGGATCCTGGTTGAGACACATGTGGGAGTCTGTCTCTCTGCCTCCCTGCTTCTCACTTTAAGGGGAAAAAAAAGAAAGAAAAAGTGACAGCATTCATCATCCCATTTTTAATATTTTTTACTAAGGCAGGATAGGCTGGGCTCCTCAAAAGAAAAAGCCAAATTCTCAAACTAATCCTGCCACTGAGCTTCCCATGGAAGGAGGCATACGAGGCATACAAGGCATTCACAGCATTCACTGACCAGTAATGGGTGCTGATTACCTCCAGGACACTGACAGTGTTACTCATGGGCAGCAAGAGTGAGAAAAGCTCAAAAACAGTCCCCTGAAAGGTGAGGAGAGGAAGCAGCAGCCCCTTCCAGCTGGGCCTCAGAAAAGATATAAATAGGGCTGAGTGGCAGGAGGAGGGCCTGGACCATTCTCTCCTCCTGCTGTGAGGTGGGAGCCCTGACCCTGGAGTCCCAACAGCCCCACCTGCCTCCTAGCTTTCTCTGCCGGAAACTACATAGGGGCCCCAGTCTGGGACAGCAGGAGCCCAGGTAAGCCGCCCCAGGTGCAGAAGTGACCTTGGCTGCAGGAAGTCCTGTCTCCTGGCTGTAGCTAATTGCAGCCTCTGCAGAGGAGCCGACCTAATTACACAAAACTATGTGACTCCCACATTCCTCCCCCCCCCCACATACACACATCTCACCAGAGATGCAGCCCCAGACTCCCACTCTGGCCCTGGCCTCTCACTGGTTCCTCTTAGCCCCCAAAGGTGGTTCCGCCCCTCCAGCTCTCTAGTAGCTGTATGGGGTTGGCCCAGCAGCAGTTTCCTCCCTTGCCTGCCCCTGGGGCACTTAACCCTCATCTTTGCCTAATGTAAATATTTAATCCTGCACATTTAGGATCTGCCCATCACCTGCCTCCACCCTGTTCTCTGCTCATCCAAATGGTCACCCAGGAGAGAGGGTAGGACTTCAAGGGGTTCCCCTACCCTGCAGAGCCCCCCACTCAGCCTGGCACCCAGCTGACACCTAACCATCATCCATGGCGGTGACAGCCTGGGTCAGTGTGCGTGCTCTGAGCTTCAGTTGTCTCATCCTGTCCAGTGGCGCTAACACCACCTCCCTCAGTTTCTTAGAGATTAAAATCAAATGTGGTGCCTGGCATATAATAGGTACTCCATGAACATTTCTTGAAATCAAGCCTTACGTCCACTGAGCATTAACGATGGGCCAGGACCTGGAGCATCTGAGATGGCTCAGCCGTCCCCATGGAAGTGCCCCACTCCATCCGCTTTAAGAGACTTCTACTTCTGCCAGCCTGTGCCAGCCCCTTCGTGACACAGAACCAGCACAGAGGAAGGATGAGACTGGAGAAGGCTGACATGGAGGGTGGGCCCATCTACGTCACAGAGAGCTGGGCAGGAGGGGCAAGGAGAGAGGCAAGGCTGGGTGTGGGAGGGAACTATAGCAGGTTACAGGGGCTCGCGTGTTCTGCTAAGGACAGGACAGGGACTCCCAACTGTCAATTTTCCTTTAAAGGACAATAAAGGGACAGCTTTCTCATTATTTCTACCTGGATGACTACGTAGAGACCTGGGTCTTGGGGCTGTGAGGGTTACATACCATTACCTCTGAATGCTCACTGCACCCCTGAAGCATATTTTTGTCCCCATTAGACAGATGAGGAAACCGAGGTTCTGAAAGGTTAAATAACTTGCCCAAGATTACCGAGCATGCAAGAACAGAGAGGGGCCTTGCCCAAGCCTACACTCCAAACCACTTCCCACTGCCCCTGGCTCTTACTCCACAAGCACTTTACTCTAGAACAGGGGGTGGGCAGGTGCCCACTAAGCAGCAGCTGCCAGTACTTGAGGAAATACTGCCTCCTGACCCCACCTCCCTCGTCTCAGCAAACAGAGTCCGGAGCCCTCACAGTGGGCAAGGGCCAAACCTCAAAGAGGACACGCCGGGGAGGAACAGACTGCCTGGATGAGCCCCTTGTCTAGTGGTTCTGTGCTGGCAGAGCCAGGTCAACTATAAGGGTGACAATGGGGTGGTGACATCCACCAGCCAAGATAGCTGTGCTCTGCCTAACAGGGCTAGGAAAGCTAGGGAGGCTTCTGGGAGGAGGTGGTCTTTGTCTACCTGGAAGGATGAGTAAATAAATGAGATGGAGATCTGGTAGAGAAAGCAGGACAGGCAAAAGTGTGAAGATGAGAGCATCAGTTTCCATGGCATGGGAGGGGAGGCAGTCAGATGGGTGTGCAGAAAGAGCCACAGGCCCAGGACGTGGACCTGTGTGTGCGGGGAGCCATAGGCAGAGATTTGGGCATGCAGCTGGCAACACAAGTGTCGGCCTTCTTCAAAGGGCCTGCGTGCCTGGGTGAGAAGTCTGGCTGTCCACCCGGAGGCGATAGGGAGGGAGACAGTGGGAGTTGGCCTTCAAAAAGCAGGGACCTGCTCCTCCCTGAGCTGAAGTTTCCCGGGAGGCGGGAGGGGGGGTTGCAAGGGCACCTCTGGCTCCACCTTCCCTAGAGCCCTCAGGCCCTCCTGGCAAGGGTGGGGGGCAAAGGTCACAGCATCAACTTTTGAATCCAGAGAAATGTTTCTTCTAGCCTTTGAGAGACTCATTACACAACAGGATTGTATTGATATAATCAGAGTAGAGAAGGCTCTCCTCTCCCCATCTGCCACACCCACCTGCGGAGGGTAGCTCCATGACACCACCAATAGCACTATAGAAGGGGCAATACCCCCTTCTTCAGTGCCACCTTGCCTGGTTCCCTGGGCCACCCCTGTGCATCCTCCCCTCCCCCAGGAAGCCTTCCAGGACTGCCAGAGGCCACCCCCAGCCAGCCTCTGACATCCCACCACACCACCAGACACTCTGGGCCCTCACACATGGCCTCCTTTCCCTTTTCCACCTAATCCCTACTTCTCCTTTAGGCCTCAACACAGATGTGGTTTCCTTCTGGGAGCATTCTGTGATGCCACCCTCCTCTGCCCCCACCGTGCTCTGTGTCTGTGGTCAGAGCGGTCATCAGGTCACCACCCCCATCGGGCCAGCCATCCTCACAGGATTGTGACCCCTAGGGCAGAGGCTGCTTTAGCCTCTTCACCCCAGCTTGATAAACACCAACTGAACGAACAACCCACAACCCCCACATCCTCAGACATCACTTCCTGACCTCTGGACTGAAGGGGCCATCCCATCTCCTAGCCTAACTATACTATGGCCGAACAAGACCAGGCCCACTGCCTCCTGCTCCTCCAGTGCCTGCTGGGCCCTCCAGCAGTGCTGTCCACAGTCAGTGCACATTGCAGATTCCGTGTCACAGTCCCCACGATGCCTGTGTGCCCAGCCTGGACACCCTGCTTACCCGCAGCTGACCAATCTCCCTGGGAGGGGCCTTGGCCTTGAGGAAGTCCCGGGCTACCTGCCCTGATTTTGCAGAGTGAGCCCGTCTGCATGGCCAGTTGTCACCGTGCTCTTCGTACAACCAGCCCAGTCCTTTCCTTCGTGCCCCAGCAAACCAGAGCAAGCCCGAGGCCAGTGGGCACCTCACATCACCCTAAATGCCTTAGCCTCTCCTAGGCCACAGCCCTGAGGCCCTCACACTGGGTCCCTTTGCTTTCTTGGACCTCAATTCCTCATCTTTAAAATGGACTCAGCACACTCATAGACCTTACAGGGACCCAAAGTGGCTTTTGACCCAGGAGAGCACACCTCATACTGGCCCCCTTCACTGTAGGAATTCCTCTAGAAACTTCTAGCCAGATCCCGGGAATGTATGCAGAAGTGGGAAAGGACTGTTTTTCTTCCGCTTGGCTCAGTCCTACATGGACCCAGAGAGAAAAGGGAAGACTCCCCTTCCCATCTCATTCCTACTCCTCCTTCAACAGGGGTGCTATTCCCTCCACAGTGAACAAATTTGTGTTTGGCCAGTCACAATCCTAGTCCAATCATGAGGCTATTCTCAGTCCCACCTTCATGCTTCAGCCGTCTGCCTCACCTAGAGTGCCCTCCCCACCCCACACCTGAAGCCTACACCTTTAAAACCCAATTCCCAGTGCCACCTCCAGGACACCCTTATGCTCTAATGTGCCCACACTAACCTTTCCTTCCCCATCTTCCTCGCCCACCTGGTTAGGACCAGATTTGATTACTCCACGAACTGTGAGCTCCTTGGACATAAGGGACATGCAAGGGCTAATTCTCTACCTCACATCCATCCCCAATAAAGTCCACAATTTCTCAAGCAGTTCTAAATTACTGAATATATAAATAATGAATGAGTAAGTAGATGAATAAGTTTGGTAAATATTGAATATTCAAAACTCAAAAATATATGAAACATTATCCTTAATATATAAAGAGCTCTTATAAATTATCAACAGGAAAGGATTTAATGAGAAATGAGAAAATTATGTAGACAGCTAATTCAGACAATAATAAATATAAGTGGCCAGTAATACAGTGTGTCCGTAAAGTCATGGTGCACTTTTGACTGGTCACAGGAAAGCAACAAAAGACGATCGAAATGTGAAATCTGCACCAAATAAAAGGAAAACTCTCCCAGTTTCATACCTATTCAGTGCAGTTCGATGTGGGCTCACGCACAGATTTTTTAGGGCTCCTTAGGTAGCTATCCCGTATAGCAGGGGTCCCCAAACTTTTTACACAGGGGGCCAGTTCACTGTCCCTCAGACCATTGGAGGGCCAGACTATAAAAAAAACTATGAACAAATCCCTATGCACACTGCACAGATCTTATTTTAAAGTAAAAAAAACAAAACGAGAACAAATACAATATTTAAAATAAAGAACAAGTAAATTTAAATCAACCAACTGACCAGTATTTCAATGGGAACTATGCTCCTCTCACTGACCACCAATGAAAGAGGTGCCCCTTCTGGAAGTGCAGCGGGGCCGGATAAATGGCCTCAGGGGGCCGCATGTGGCCCGCGGGCCGTAGTTTGGGGACCCCTGCCGTATAGCCTCTACACTACAGACTCGTCACTGACTGATGGCCTACCAGAATGGGGATTCTCCACCAAACTGCCTGTTTCCTTCAACTGCTTATCCCACCGAGTAATGTTATTCCTATGTGGTGGCACTTTGTTATAAACGCGCCGATATTCACGTTGCACTTTAGTCACGGATTCGAATTTAGTGAGCCACAGAACACACTGAACTTTCCTCTGTACCATCCACATCTCGACTGGCATGGCTGTGGGCTGCTCCGCTGTATACACAGTGTTACGTCATCATCTGCGCGTGCGCACATGCTGCCACATCATCCTACAGAAACTGGGAAGGTTTTCCTTTTATTTGGTGCAGATTTCACATTTCTATCATCTTTTGTTGCTTTCCTGTGACCAGTCAAAAGTGCACTATGACTTTATGGACACACTGTCTACCAAAAAAAAAATAGACTTACTGTCTCAAGTAATTCAAATACGCAAATTAAAACAACAAGATATTTATTTTTTCTCTAGTAAAGCAGAGGAGAGATTTAAACTAAGCAAAGGCAACTTAGCAAAAGGTCTCAGAAGCCTGAAAAAACATACTTTTTCAGAAATTCAACTTCTAGGCATATGTGCTACAATTATATGAATGACGCTCGTACAAGGATGTCCATTACAGTGTGGTTGATGAAGGCTGACACTCAGAGGTAATCTATATAATCAAATATAAGAGACTGGTTTCAAAAGCTCAAGTACATTCCCACATGGGCCACGGTGCAGCCCTCACCAACAATGGTATAGAATGTGAAAGACCACCATGACATATTGAGGTATATATACAACATTCTCCATGATATGTTGCTAAGTGAAAACAAGTTTGAAAAAATGGGTCTTGCCTGACCAGGCAGTGGCGCAGTGGACAGAGCCTCAGACTGGGATACAGAGGACCCAGGTTCGAAACCCCGAGGTTGCCAGCTTGAGCGCAGGCTCATCTGGCTTGAGTGTGGGATCATAGACATGACCCCATGGTTGCTGGCTTGAGCAAGGGGTCACTCGCTCTGCTGTAGCCCCCAGTCAAGGCACATATAAGAAAGCAATCAATTAATAACTAAGGAGACTAAAGAGCTGCAACAAAGAATTGAAGCTTCTCATCTCTTTCCCTTCCTGTCTGTCCCTATCTGTCCCTCTGTCTCTGTTACAAAAAAAAAAGGGTCTTACTGTTTGGTTAGAAAAAAACCCTGTAAGATTCCAAAATGTTAACAGTGGTTACCTCTATTCAAATATATTTGTTCCGGTTTTTCTTAAGTTTAATATATTGTACTTATGTAGAATAATACTTGCAAACCAATTATTCAGTGATAGAGCCACTGATCAGGAGTCAAGATAGGACAAGCCCCGTAGTATTTCCAGCCCCACCCCCAAACACAACACACACGCAGGAGTTGGCACTGGCATCCACCTAGGTTCATGCGTGCACTTCCACTCCCCACCCCGCGGAGCTAGGTCAGCAGCCTAAGGCTCGTTTTGATCCTCAAGTGAATCTATTCACCAAGCAATGTAACTCATTGCACCCCGGAGCAGAGTCCTAACAGCCACCAGCTTATGCCCTTTCCAAGAAGGCCCCAGCAACCTCCTGCAGCAGGAAGTAGCAGACAACTGCCCTCTGGAGAACTGCCACTGACCACAGGCTCCAGGGAGCCCCAAAGCCGTGTGAGGATGAAGATGATACGGTGGAACTGGCCATGGGTGTAACCCAGCCAGCAAGAGCATTAGTCTATTAATTGCAGCATGAATTCATTTAGAAGTTGATGACTTCATCCATCACACTGAGGCCCTGTAAGCACTTCCCTGGGTCTTCCTCATTCCATAAATGTGGAGCAGAGCAGACATGCAGTAGGTGTTGGCCCAGTCAAGCCCAACAACAGGGAGGAAATGGACAGTGATGCAATGCTGACCCAACACCGGGCACAAAGGTTGGCACCTCACACGTAACAACCCTCAGAGCAGCTCAGCAAGGAGACTGGGAATGCCAGTGTCCTTACCTGTAAACTGGGGACATGAAACAGTTACGTGACTTTCTCAAGGTCACACAACTAAGAGGCTGAGCTGAGACTTGAACACTGATGTTCTGCCTCTTCCATGATACCACACTTCCAAGGTGACAGGACTGACTCAGTTCTCCAACCACTTAACCCACTATCCTCAAAGCCCATGGCCCAGAATCAAAGCTGGGTGAATACACAAACCCAGGGTCAGGTCCTCCCGCCCAGAGTGCCTTTGCTCACAAGGGAAGAGCCTGGGGTTGCCCCTGTGCTAAAGATGATACTGTGGATCAGGGAAAAAGTGCTCACCTGGCCCAGAGGCTGTTGCTCATTTGGTTTCATCACAGCACAATGAGCCTTCCAAACTATCACGGGGCAACGTGGGTGCTAAGAGAAGGGCCCCAGCCCCAGCACCAGCCGTTAGGGTGGGCCTGGTGGGAGGTGCTAGGTGAAGGAGAGGCGAGAAAGGGGGGCCTGCCATGAAGGGCTCCTCTGCTGAAACCTCAAAGCAAAATATTTTCATTCATGAGTTCATCCAGCCTAAACATGCATCTAATCCCTGGGAACTGACAGCTGAAAAGGGCTCCCAGGCGAGAGACAGACAGAGCGCTCAGTTCAAAGGCAGAAGGAGCCAGGCTTTACTGCTTGTCGCCGTGACCATGGGCAGACCCAGGGAGCTGCCTGGGCTTACCATCTCCAGACCATCCAGGAGGCCAGCTTCTTAAAGGGCCCACAGGCTCAGCACCATTCCCTCTCATCTGCCCACCCTCTCCCTTACCTGGACCTCAGGTCAGAAAGCGGAGCGGCCTCTCTGCTCAGTTGCTGGGTACAGTTTTATTCTCAAGATGGGTCCTAACTTGATGCAACAGCAATCTGGGGTAGGGGTTGGGGGGCACAAATGGGCCTGGATATGCCTTCTGCCTAAGCAGACCCCTGGTCGTTGCCAGGAAAGGACCTCTGATGCCCAGTGACCATGCAGAAAGGGGAAGGATGGAAGCTGTGCTCAGCACCAACTGGACACAGGTGGTCATCAGCATCTGCCTCTCTCACAGGGCTGGCTATGAGTCCCGGGACGCCGCGTGGGCTGCTCTGGGCCTCGGGCACTGGCCCTGGGCAGAAAGTATTTACACAATCCAGAATTTGTCATCCCTTCTGGGAGACCAGGCTGCTTTAGTGACTTTGAGTAGACCCCCCCCCCAAAAAAAATCCCTCCTTGGCCCCTGCCTGATACTTTCAAGAAAGCTGTCTAGAAGAGCAAGCCAGCCCCTTGAGAAACTAATTTTGCATGAAGGCAACACTAGGAATATACTTTCCCATTAGGGTCTCTTCTCTCTCACTCAGCAGAAGCAATCTCTGTAATCCTGGTGGTGCCACCAGATCTTATGTGAGGAAACTAAAACACCTGGACTGGGCATGAAACTGGTACCCAGAGAGAATTCCGTGGCCCTGCTTCCTGCGTTTCAGGCTTGGGACCCCTGCTCCTGGCTGCAGCTTTATCTCCCTCCCCCCCCTCCCCCGTTTCCCATGGGAAGATAGAACAACGGGTCCCAAAGAACAACGGGTGCTTCTTGCCATGGAGCCACGTGACTGTGTCGCCAGGCGCCGGGCGTCTCACCAGCTCTGTGCTCACCCTCACCCTGTAAGGGAAAGCCCAGTGTGATAGATGAGGACACTGAGGTCTGGGGAGGTGAAACAACCACCTCCAATCCCACGGGAGTGAATGGGAGTGTCAGGACGCAGCCCAGGGTTCCAAAAGCAACGTGAGCCCAGAGATAAGATCCAGGCAAGCCCAGGACCTGTTTTCTCCAAGGAAGTCTGACCTAGCAGCCATCTGTTCTCAGGCATCCAAAGAAAATCAGGGGGCTCCAGGAAAGAGGTCTCCAGCCTCAGGAATGGCACAGTGAAAGCCAAACGTGGGTCGGGGGGTGACCCACTCACCTCCTGCCTCCTTTCCCACCCTAAGCAGCCCGTCTTACCCACTTGCCACCCTGCTACATCACCACTGCCCTCTGCCCATTCAGAAGGGGACCTTCTCAGAAACCCACTCACTCAAAGGTTGACCTGTCCAAAGGAAATAGTGTCCTAATGGGAGCATTTTTGGCACTGTGACAGGCAATGACTTCAGGCGCCACGAAGGGGATATTCTGGGACTTCCCCTAAAGTACAAGCCCTATGTGAACTTCCACCTTACCTCTGCTTGGAGCCAGATTCAGTTAGTAGAGAGAACTCTCCACTCGGAACCAGAGCCCCAGCTCTGACTGTGATCTTGGAGAAGTCCTCTCACCCACCTGAGGCTCTGTTTGTTCATCAGTGAAATAAAGATGACAGCTCACAGTGTAAAAATACTGCCACCAACGGGACAAGGCTGCAGCTGGGATGTGGTCTTCAGTTAAACTGCTAGAATTGAAGACTGCCCTCCGTGCCCTGTCACCCCTCAGAGCAGGGTGGCAGTGTGCACCTGGTATGCCAGGGCTCACCTCCTCTCCAAAGTGACCCCCCGAGGAAAACCCAGGGGCACATTTTCGGATCCTTATGGTCCTTGTGTCACTTACAGATCCTGCTCTGGGATACTGAGCTGCAAGATGGGCATTGAATTCAAAGGGTTGGAATGGGGCAATGTGGCACAGTGACCAGGACAAGTGGCTAAGCCAGGCATATGAAACTCTAGGCTTCCAGCTCTGCTCCATATTAGCTGTGTGACCTTGAGTGAGTTACTTCACCACTCTGAGATTCAATATCCATATATTTTTAAAGTTTTATATTTTATAAATGTCTTAGTGTCCTTATATTTTAAATAATACTGTCTACCTCTGATGACCCTTGGGAGGACCGAAACCATACAGGTCTTGGCAGAGTCTGGCACACATAAGTGCCCAATAATCGGTATGCTCAACCCCATCAAATTATGTAACAACTCAGACCTGAACAAGGGTCAGAGAAGGGTCTAGATAGGTGCCGTCCAATAGAACTATAAAGCAAATCTCATACATAATTTTTAGTATTCTAGAGGCTACATTTTAAGTAAACAGAAACAGGTGAAACTAATTTCAATAATACAGTTTATTTAACTATACGTACCCCAAATATGATTTCAACAGGTAATTAATATTTTTAAAAATCACTAGTGGGACATTTTACATTCTTGTTTTAATATTATGTCTTTGAACTCTAGTGGTTATTTTATACTGACAGCACATATCAATTCAGATGCTAGATTTTCCTCAGAAATGCTTGATCACTATTTAGGTCTTATAAATTTTACAGTTATAAAAAGTAAATTTACATCCCTAAGTTGTTCCAAAAATCCTTAGAAGTTTTCTAATAACTTTTTGAGTCCCTGGATCTGCTCTGCTTTTTATAATTCTCTCTCTCTTCCTTGCTGTCAGGCTACTCTAGTTTTTAAAATTAAATTTAAATTGATTAAAAATTTTAAATATTGAAAATTCACCTCCTCGGTGCCACCAGTCATATTTTAATTATTCAAAAACCTCCTGTGGCTAGTGGCCACTGTCTTGGACAGCACAGGTTTAAATGCCCCAGAAAAGTGGGAGGACCATTTGCTAGGGGCTCCATCACAGCAGAAACGGGTCCCTTCGACAGTGCTGGGACCACAGTACAACAGAAGCAGGTGATGCCCTGAGGTTCTGCAGACCCTCTACTCCTCCAGAGCCGCCTGTTCACCAGCTCCCTCCCAGAAAACATCCCCTGAGCCACCCACAGTGCCAATTTCACAGCTTTCTTGGCCAGGAGAAGTCCCTCAACTCTTAATATGGATGTGCCTCGGTTCACAGCCCAAGACTTTACCGACAGCCATTCTTGGAACATCAAGGTAAAATGATGCAGATGCTTGTCAGTTTGCTCACTAGCCTTCCCTCTTGAAAACATGAGCGGACATTGGGTTGTTGCTGTGAGTGCTGTAGGTTTCTGGGTATGAAGAAAGGGTAACAGAGCAAGAGCGAGGAGGGCAGCCTGCCAGCAGGGAAGAGAGAGGAAACTATAAAGACAGACCCAAGGGCCAGAAAGTATAGCCCTGGGGACCATTTAGTGTGGGGCAAACGGTGGCCCAACTCCCAGAGACTATCCCTAGATCACAGCCCTTAACAAGCATGACAACAGCCTGGAGTTACCAGAAAAGTATGTTACATACTCTCTTGCCTTCTGAATCAGAGAATATAGGACACAGTGAAACATGGAGATATTTCCATGAAGAATAATAAAAGGACACTTCTGAGCTAGCTAGAGAGCCAGGAGCTGCCCATTTTCCAGAAAGCCAAGATATGATGTTAAGGATACACTAAGACATGTCTACATGTGTATCTATTTTAAAATAAAAAGTAAACAACAGAAAAGGATACAGAAATCATTTTGACTTGGTTGATAAGACTACTCTTGTGTGTAGCCTGATCTCTGGATACATGATGTTTGTTTATTTTTCTGATACTTGATTTCCTCAGTAGAATCTAAGCTCCATGCAGGCAGACTTTATTTCTTTCACTGCTGTATCCCCAATGCCTGGCACTCAGTACATTGGATGGATGGATGGATGGATGGATGGATGGATGGATGGATGGAAAGATGGAAGGATGGAAGGATGAAAGGATGGAAGGAAGGACAGATGGGTAGAAGAAAGGATGGAAGGAGGATGGATGGAGGGAGGGAGGGAGGGGAGGGAGGAAGGGAAGGAGGGAGGAAGGAAGAAAGGAAGGAAGGATAGAAGGAAGGATAGATGGGTAGAAGAAAGGATGGAAGGAGGATGGATGGAGGGAGGGAGGGAGGGGAGGGAGGAAGGAAAGGAGGGAGGAAAGAAGAAAGGAAGGAAGGATAGAAGAATGGATGGAAGGATGGATGGAAAGAAATATGGATGGAAGGCAAGATGGATGGAAGGAAGGATGGATGGAAGGAAGGATGGATGGAAGGATAGATAGGATGGAAGGATAGATAGAATGAAAGGACAGATGGAACGAAGGATAGAATGGAAGGAAGGATGGATGGAAGGAAAGATGGATGGAAGGCAAGATGGATGGAAGGAAGGGTGGATGGAAGGAAGGAAGGAAGGAAGGAAGGAAGGAAGGAAGGAAGGAAGGAAGGAAGGAAGGAAGGAAGGAAGGAAAGATAGAAGAAAGGATGGATGGAAAGAAAGATGGATGGAAGGCAAGATGGACGGAAGGAAGGGTGGATGGAAGGAAGGAAGGAAGGAAGGAAGGAAGGAAGGAAGAAAGGAAGGAAGGAAGGAAGGAAGGAAGGAAGGAAGGAAGGAAGGAAGGAAGGAAGGAAGGAAGGATTTACTCCCAGTGCTCCCTAACTTCAACATCCTCTGCACATTCAAGGAATATTTGTTTTCCCACAGGTCACCTGCTCAAGGTTTTGTACCAAACACATATTTCATACACAGAAAGTTCTAGATGTTCAGCTCAAAAAACCCTGTCCTTTAATCACTTACCCACATCAGACTCCAAACTGTTCCCAGTGTCGTGCCTCTCTCTCCAGGCCACAGTAAGAAGGGGTCAACAAGCACAGCCCTCCTGCTGCGGCACCAGCTGTGCTCCCCTCACCTGGGCAGTCAGACTCTGGACTTGAGTGGAGGAGAGAGGCTGCCCCAACCACCAGCCCCCAAACACACACACACACACACACACACACACACACACACACACACACACACACACACACCGCAGACCGCAAACACCTGCAGCCATAGCTCTCTCTCTTTTATCTCAGAGGAGCCGAGTCAGGGCTTGGTGGCTCCATGTGATCTGCATGTGGGGGGTCCAGAAAATGGAGCTGCCTGTTCAGCAGCATTTATACTTGTGTTAAACTTCTGCTTAATCAGACAAATCAAATGCTCTACCGAAGGCCAGCTGACTGCAGGACACACATTTCCGGATTAACAGCTCTGTTAGAGATGATTCCAGAGAGCAAATTACCTCTCTGTGATGTCCATAGTTATATTCACATAACATATAAATCTCAATGCACTTTTAATAAGCAGTTAATACTCTGATATAAAATATTTACATCTCAACCAAATTCATCCTGCATGGAGAAGCCCTGGCTTACCAAGTTATTAAACCCACAGCCATCAATCAGCCACCCCAGCTAAACAGAACCAAGGAGCCGAAGCAAGCTTCCCTTACTCTCTGCACAGGCTGATGCCTTTCCAGCCTCAGGCTTCAAAATCACCAGATGCCTTCTGCCCTCTGTTCTGCCCTGAGTGGTAGGATCTCAGTCACGGCAAAGCCATCTTCCTAGGACTGAAGCCATCCTCCTAGGACTGAAGCCAGAAGCCTGAGAAACCATGTGGACTCTCCACCTTCACTCCAGCCGTGGACTGATGTGCCATGAGGACCTGCGATGGGTCCTAGGCAAGCTTCCAGAGCTGCCAGTGTAGACAGATGAGATGCGTACAATCTCTGCAAAACTCATGGCATCACCAGCCAACCACCTTGTGTATCCAGCTCAAACAGCATCTCCTCCATGAAACCTTGAGCAGCGGCCACCCCAATTCATAGAGCAGCTAGACCACTGCAGCCAGTCATCCTTGATGTCTCTCTCTCTCTCTCTCTCTCTCTCTCTCTCTCTCTCTCTCCCCCACCCCTTCTATTTCTCTCTCTCATACCACATCCAACCCAGCAGCAATTCCTACTGTCTTCCCTTCAGAATACACACAGACTCACCCCTTTCTCACAACCTTCACTGTCATTGTGCTGGTCTGAGCCCTCTCTAACTCTCATCACTGTAACAGCCTCACCTCACATCTGCCAGTCTTGGCACAATGGAATATCCACAATGGGCCCTGGCCCACTGGCTCAGTGGATAGAGCATTGGTCTGGCATATGGACGTCCTGGGTTCAATTCCCGGTCAGGGCACACAGGAGAAGCGACCATCTGCTTTTCTCTCCCTCCCTCTCCCTCTTCTCTCTCTTCCCCTCTAGCAGCCAGTAGCTCAATTGGTTCGAGCAACAGCCCCAAGTGCTCAGGATGGCTCCGTTGGTCCAAGCACTGGCCTCAGGTGCTGAGGATGGCTCGATTGGTTCAAGCATTGTCCCCATTTGGGGGGTTGTCAGGTGGATCCCGGTTTGAATGCATGCAGGAGTACGTTTCTATCTCCCCTCCTCTCACTTAAAAAAAAAAGTTTTTTAAATGTAAATCAGATCACAGGTCTAGGTTCAAAAGTCTGCAATGGCTCCTCATTCTACTCAAAATTTTTCAGGTGAACTCTCAGACCCCACACCAGAGCTTTGCCACTGTCTTTGTGCTGTAGACGCTGGCAATGTGCTGACGCCAAAGGACTCTGTTTTGAGAAATGTTAGACATGCATAAAAGTCACATGGCATGACAAATGAAGCCAATTACATTGAAATGGTTAATTGAAAAAAACTGTGAGACAGTGATGTTGTGTGCATTAAATCATAAGATCTTGTGGCTACTGTAATTTTGAACTACTGAGAAGCAGGAATATTTCAAGATATCTGGAATAGCTTTAACACGTAAGAAAAATATCTGTAATTTCCACTGTTGACAAAGGGACAGCTGACTCTCTACTCCTGCAGGGATTTGCCTATAACCATAAAAGACAGGTAGGTTGAATTCCAGTTAAAAGTTAATAAAAATAAAGGTGTCATTTTTTTTCCATTCAAGCTCAGAAACCCCATCAACTCTATCCATGACGCCCCTGAGAGCCCAAGGTATTAGGGTGAGAACCCAGATCCACTGCTCTCTCCCCCTCTGCCTACCCTCTACCCCGTCCGTCTGCTGCTCCCCACGGTGACCCTTCCACTCCAGGCCACTGGCCTCCAGCATTTTCTCCAACACAGCAGACACATTCCTGCTTTAGGTTTTCTGCTTCAGTGCTTCTCTCCATCAGGGACGCCCCTGCTCCTGTCTACATGGATAACATATTCACCTCCTTCGAGTCTCTGCTCAAATCTTATCCACTCATGACTTCCTTAGCAGGACCCTCAAGGCTGTCCACGACTGTCGGTCCCACCCACCTCTCCAGACCCATCTCAACCTTTTATCCTGAATGTCCCCATCTCTCTGTATCTACTGTGGTTTTACCATCTTGCAACATTTGTCCCCATCTCTGTGAGACTGCACCTGGTTCAGTTCACCTTCGGTCCTTAGCATCCAGCTCCAGGCCTGAGGCCCACCTAGTGCCCAGGGACTTCTCTATGGATGAAGGAAAGCATGAACTGGTGGAAGGGCCAGGAGCAGAAGCCAGTCTGGCTCATGCAGGCAGAAGGCTCACTGATACTAGGCACACGCCTCGGGTGCGGCCTGTCATCCTGACTCCCGACTGAGCATTTCACAGGGGACCCACGGAAGCTGGCTCTCAGTTTGAAGAGACAATCCAGCTAATAACAGGATTAGTTCAGGCACATCCCCTAAACCATACACTTGAAACCTCTACGTGGGCAAATGTTTGGCCGGCCTCTGCCAGGATCCCTGCCCTCACCAACCACAGGTTGCTCCCCATCACATACAACTCCTCAGCTCTGCCAAGCCACCCATGGGGCCCCAAGCAGGGGCTCAGAGATGAGCAGCCTGCTTCAGGAGGCCCTGACATCCCAGTGCCACAAGTCCCCACTGCACAGCCCTGCCAACCTCCACCACCTGCTTTTATCTGCGCCAAGAAAAGTGATTATGCAGGCAGCTCAGAAAAGGAGACCCCAAGAGGACAAACCCCAGTGGCTCTGAGCTGACAAGTGACATGCGGTAGCACTTTGGGGAGCAGGCTCCCAGACTGTGCCAAGCCCACGGTGGGCAAAGGGGCTGAGTGGCATCGCAAGTGCCAGCATCCAGTGGCTGAGTCTGAGAGGGTACGAGCCTGGACCATTATGGCTTCTGCTTCCTCATACACTCCCGGCTCTATTACTAGCTCCCTTAAAATTGTGAACTGATGATAGTAGACCCCAACTGTGGGGGACAATTGTACAGGAGTTGTGACAAGGTTCACAGGGGTGGTGTTAACCAATGGCTGGACAGCAGAGGCAGCTGAAATGTTCAAGGTTGGGGCCAGGGTCAGAGAGAAGCAGCTGCAAAGGTAAGTTACAGAAAGTGTGATGAGATAGGTCTGCTCAAGTCCAAACCACCCCCTCATTATTGTCCTAATTACACCACAGCAAGACCTCAGACAACTAAAAATTATCAGAGCTGTGCTGTCCAATCTGATCTCTGCTAGTCATATGTTGCTAATTTAAATGAACATTAATTAAAATTTAAAAATTAGTTCTTCAGTCATACTAGCCACATTTCAAATGCTCAATAGCCACATGTAACTAATGGCTAGTGGCTACCACATTGGTCAGCACAAAATAGAACAATTTCTTCATCACAGATTACGTTAAATAATATAATTGCTACATTTAAAAAAAAAGCCCTGTACAGTGCCTTACAGATAGTAAGTGTTCAATATCCTTCAACCTTCCCACAAGCTCCAGTCACTCCTGAAGCTTGTCACTGATCATGCTACCTCCTTGAATAGCAATTGCTCAGTCACCACAGCATGCCACAACTGCCTCTTAATACCTACAAAACTAGTGACTGGACACTACCTCAGACATGGAAAAGTCCACAGTGTTACAGCCATGCTTACCATTGCCAGGGTTGTTGCCAAGGCAGCAGGAAGATAATCTCCACCTCATTTCTGCCTTCCAAATGTTGCACAAAGGCATCTAACTGGTAGGATCTTCTTGCATCAGACTTCAGTTGTAAGGGGATCTGAGACGTAGTCTTTGTCTTATCCCCATCTGTATACAGGAAGGTACACTAGGAGGAGGGTGGTGGAATGGATGCCTCATGTCAATCCACTTCACCCACAACAGTCACCCACAGGTGTCATTTCAGTCATCCCCAAGGCAACCCAATGAAATAAACATAAATATTATTCCCAATTTGCAGATGAGGAAATTGAACCTCAGAGAACTTAAGAGACTTGCACAAGACCATATAGCTAGGAAGGAACATGACTAAAACCAGGACTCTCCAAATCTAAAGCTCATCTTCCTAATCTTCACATAAATGTCAGAGTCATCCTAGTCCGCGAGGGATCCAAAACATAAGGTAAGAAGTAACTGAGGTGCATGTTCAAAGAATGGCAAAAAGTTGCACAAAAACGAACTTTATGGACAAAGTGGAGGAAGCAGAGGTCATAACAATAATAAATAGTAGTAACTGCATATCAGGCACTGCTCTAGGTACTGGGGGTGCAGGGGTGGCCAAAACAGACATGGCCCTGACTTTGCCTGAATGGATTTACAATCTGGAGGTGAAGAAAGGTATTAGTCAAATAACCACATAAATGAACTCATAAGTCAAACATTGTGAGAACTAGCAAAGAGAGAAGCTCACTGTGCCAGTAGAGGATATAATGGGAGACCCATACCAGTGCCAAAAGTCAGAGAAGGCTGCCTGGGGGGAATTACAATTATATCAAGAGACTTTGGCTCTCATAAGGCGAGCCAGTGAATTTGAACTGCCCTCTCAAAGAGGATACCTTACAAATCCTGAATGATAAATAAGTCCTGGGGATATAATATAAGCATGGTGACTACAGTTAACAATACTATCAATATATTATATGTTTGACAGTTACCAAAAGAGAAGTCTTAAAAGTTTTCATCGCAAGAAAAAATGTTGGAACTATGTATAGTAACAAGATGTTAACTAGACTTATGGTGGTGATCATTTCACACTACACACAGATTGAATCATTATGCTCTACCTAAAACTAATATAATGTTGTATGTCAATTATACCTCGATTAAAAAATTAAATTAAAATACTGAATAAAATATTTTTAATCCTCTAAAAAGAATCAAAAAGCTAATAAGATAGTGAAGAATTACCAGGCTAAAACCTACAAAAGGGGAGGCTATACAAAGACAAGTTAAGCATTCAAATTTACTTTTGCCCTGAGACCTTTTTCTGATCCAAAAGAAACAGATGCAAAGTTGAAAGATAGTTGTGGTGACCTCCTAGGATGACAGGGACAAAAGTCAAAGCCTAGGTCCCACCCACAGTGAGGAGTTTAACTCACCACATACAGTAAAGCTGAGCCTCTAAAGGGCTTCATTCTCAGAGTGAGGCTGAACCAGAAATAAACTAGCTCTCTTGTGGGCCTGCAGCTCATGGTTCATATAATCTGAGAGTTCAAGGGATCTCAAGTTTTAATTAACTGGTGGTACCTCCAGCAGAAGCAAATGAAAATCTTCTATAAAACAACTACCCCTAAAAATATTTTTTCAAAATAAATGACCAGCACATGGTCAAAAATAACCAGGCACATAAGGAAATAAGACACCATAAGTCAGACAACTAAAAAAAAAATCTCAAACACTTCAGATAATAGAATTTTCTCACAATCTAGAAGACAATTATGTTTACAGTGTATTAAAAAAAAAAACAAGATGGAAAAATATCTGCAAGAACAACTTCTCAAAGAACTGAAGGACTGCCAGGAGTTAATGAGGTAGAAAAAGCAAGACAGGGGATATGAGAGGAAAGGTTTTCTCAGCAAAGGGTCAATGGGCTCCATACTCTGTCCTGCCACATAGACTCTGTACATTAGATACTGTGGACAGAGGCCAGCATGGCTGGAGTACAGAAAACAAGGGCCAGGGGTATTAATATGACATTAAAAAAACAAGATGAGTAGGGACAGGACTCTGATAAGCATTTTGGTGTATCCTGAGAGCAACTACTGAAAGTTACTACTGAAGGAGCATTGAAAGGTTTTAAATAGAAGTTGACATGAACAAACTTGGGTTTTTGAAGGTCAGTCCAGTCTCCTGACCAGCTCTGAAAGGAACCTTTCTCCTTCTGCTCTCTGGGAATTCGCTCAACATTCCTGAGATCCACACTGAGCTGACATTACTGCCCTCATTGACTAGACAGAAACAGTGAACCCCTGAGAGAGTCAGTGACCTGTCTTGAGGGACCTGTTGAATGACTTAAGTCTGTTTGGCTTATTTCATCGGAGAATACATCACAGAAAAAAAAAAGTGGGGCAGTTTCTATTGGCAGAATTAACTAGGGGGTCCCATTGCCTGAGGCCTTCTAGGCCTCAATATCCACATCTCTAGGTAGAGTCTCCCAGCACCATGGCCTTGGGCAGTCTGAGCTCCCAGCTGACATAAATCATAAATCCCCAGGAGGGAAGGCAGTGTGCGTGTGTGTGTGCGCGTGCGCATGTGTGTGTGTGCGCGTACGTGCACGCACGTGTGTGTACGTGTATATGCACACGTGTGCATGTGGAGGTGGAGGAGGAGGAGGAAGGGTGAGGCAAGAAGGAGGACCAAAATCTTCATCCTCAATGCTGAACTGAACTCAGAAGTGCAGTGTGTCCAACGTGTCAGGGGAGCAATCCCCACAAAGGGAGCCACATTTTATTGGAGGACAAACATACCTGCCCAGCGGCTCATGAGGCTCCCCCCACCAGGTGGGTGGCACTGCGGAGACATCGCCCCCCAGAGCCCAGCCACTCCCACCCACACAGCATTCATCACCCCCACACCACCAGGCCTTTGTCCACTGTCCTGCCCCTCACCCCAGAGCAGGCTCCGGGAGGATCAGAGAGAGGTAATGACTCCATCAGAGACCAGTACCCACCCAGGTTCCCTGCTCTGAGCTGGCCAGGGGTGCCCCCAGGGGGGAAGCAAGCAGACCACTGTCAGCTCAGGCACCCCTGGCAGTAGTGGCCCCCTTGAGGGGAAAGTTCATTTCATCAATCAGCCCATTGTTGGCCTGCCAAGCACAGGCTCGTCCTCCCCCGGTGTGTCACTGGGCGCTGTTGACACAGATGTCAACTGTCAAGGGTGCCCTACGCCTCCCTCCCGGGGCGTCCTGCAGGCCCAGCAGAGGGCCTCTGTTGCAACGCTTTCCACTGGCCCCTTGCAAGAACCAAGATTGCCACACCTTCGGAATTGCCAAAACTTGACTGGATACTTCATCAGGTGGATTTGCCATGGCGGCTGCCACTGACACGGACAGGTATGGCAGATACTTGACTGTCTGCCAGATGACAGATACCAACTGAGTGAAACCTGCAGACTTCACAGTTTCTGCGGTGCATGCTTCCTCCTGTCCTCCAAAAGGAGAGGCCGTGCTAGCTTTCTGGGACCTACTTCCAGCACAGGAAGAAGGGCCACATCCTCGAAATCGGCATATATGCAAGCCCAGCCAGCAGGGAGAACCCACAGCAGTGGTTGAGCTGTGCCATCCCCATCAGACCCACACTAAGCCTGTCTCTGGAAAAGACTGGGGAACAGTGGGTACAGTGGGATCCTATGCAGTGGACACCAGTGATCCCCATCTCTATTCTTGTCCTTCACTCATTCCAGTGGACATCAGGATAGGGGACAGCTATACCATGGCAACCATAGGCGGAAGAGACCATAAAATTACAAGAGTGTGATAAAAGTTCCTGAAATTTATTTAATGCCAGCTCCCAAAGAAAGCTATTAGAACTCAAGGAAAATATATCATCCATGGGCTACTTCACCCCTTTGATTCTGCTGAGTCATTTGTCATGTCCGTGGTCTCCAAAAATATCCACAAACCATAGCAGAGGCCATGGGAAAGATATAAGAAGGAAAATAGTTGGGGTCCATTCCTAGTTAGCTCCCGGTCTAGACACACACAGATCGCAGCACAAGGCAGGGTTTGTGCCCAGAACTTGGCCTGTGAGAGTCCAAAGGCAGGAAAAGCACTGTGTGTAAGTGGACAAGGCAGGTACGGACCCCAGAGAAGTTGGGTTTGTTCCAGTTGAGCCAGGTAGAATCTAGGAAGGAGCAGTGGCTTAAACCGGAAGTGGGAATGTATGTAGTGTTATGTAAGGACATTGAGCCTGGAACCACGGACTGGTAGAGACCTGATGGAAGCCACCATCTCCCCTATTGTTCAGGTAGGGAGACTGAGGCTTGCAGGAAAAAAGGACTTCTCTGAGAGCAGTCAGCCAAGTGGAGATTGGTGCCCAAGGCCACTGTCTCAGCCACCACCAAAGGATGCTGCCCCAGTACTCCCTGGGCTCTTTCTCAGAGTAGCTCTCCCTATCAGACAAGATCTCATCTCTGGGGCCCCAAGTCTACAGAGCTGTAGCAAGAGCTTGGGGAGAGGGGCAGGGGCAAGGAACCAAACAGTGTCCTGGCCTCACTCAGGCCAAGACAGGTTGACAGCATGGGGCTTTAAGTCTGCTCATTTTGAAATATCTGTGAAATAATTATTTTGAAATCTCATTCAATTTTGAAATTTTCCCATGATCAAACCAAATCTGGTTTGGATGAGCAAATCTAGTTTGACACCTTGAGCAAAGGCACAGGATTTGGTAACCGGGCTCCCCTGTCCTCATGACCTTGGGGGCTGGCTCCACAAGCCCTACTTTGCGGCCTGTCAGCAGGATGGGAACTGGCACGGTGTGGGGTCTGCCCTGGGAAAGTGCTACTGGCAGGAGGCAGCAAATGTGGGGAACAGCCAAGGCTGCTCACGCCCCAGGTTCACTGTGTCTGGTACACAGCCGTCTCCAATGAATGTGTTACTCTTACAGTGCTGACACTGTAATTCTAAAAGTCATTCAAGTGCCTCGGTTTACCTATCCAATAAAGTCAGCCCATGGCTTCTTCCCTCTGAGAAGCTCCCCTAGTTGAACGAAAGCATTGTTAGGGAAGACCTCTGAGCTCCACCGACTGCAGAGCGGAGTACCCTGACCTGGGTCTATACATGTAAGACAAGTCTACGAGGGGCCCAGAGCCAAGACAAGCTAAAGTGGCTTTTTCACTGCAAAGAGCAGGTGTCCTGGCAGCTCCCATAGCAAACCACAGAAGAAGCAAACCACGTGGGAAGCTACAGAGCTGAGGCCACTAACCCTTTAATTCAGAAGGTCCTTCAGAGGGCACATCATCCCACCAGCCCCACCATATCTGCAATACCAGGCTGACACCAAGAATGACCCCCAGATGAAGACAGCAGTTGTAGTCTGCTATGCAGTTGCAGTGAAGAACATTCTGGAAGACCAGCCATATTTTCAAACTCAGGATTTCTTTCCTGGGACCAAGAAATCAAATATAACACCTGACCAGGTGGTGGGCACAGTGTACAGAGTGTCGATCTGGGACACCGAGGACCCAGGTTTGAAACCCTGAGTTGCCAGCTTGGATGCAAGGTCGCTGGCTTCAGTGCAGGATCATAGATATGACCCCAAGGTCGCTGGCTTGAGCAAGAGGTCAGTGGCTCAGCTGGAGCCCCTCCCCCATCAAGGCATGTATGTGAAGTAATCAATGAACAACTAAAGTGCCACAACTATGAATTGATTCTTCTCATCTCTCTCCCTCACTCTCTCTTGCTCACTCAAAAAAAGAAAAGAAATTAAAGATGATAACCTACATCAGTGATTTTCAACCTTTTTTATCTCATGGCACGTATAAACTTATTACTCAAATTCCACAGCACACCAAAAAGTTTATTACATTTTTTTGCTAACCTGACAAAATATTGGTATAATCTTGATTGATTTACAAAAAGAAATAATAATAATAGTAATTACCTATACTTTTTGCTCCAAAGTGACTTTTTAAAAAATCAGATGCCTATACTTGTATTCAAGGATTTCTGGTTCCAAGAATTAACCAATCAGATGTGACTTTATTATGTAACATGACCAATAAGATGTAACTCTATTCTATAACATATTTATTGTCCAAGACAGGACATTCACACCCTATTGTGTTGGATGCTGTCATTTTTTTATTTGACAGTCTAAGGGGAAAAGAGGTGAGAGCTCCTGACTAAACAGTCAGATATTGCATGTTTTAAAAAGTCTTGCGGTTGAAAATCACTGATCTACAGGAACAGGGTAGGGGGCGATCCCTTAGGGCGGGTGCAGAGTACTTGGATGCGGTGGTGGTAGGTCACACCATAAAATGCCTCAATTGACAGTACTTGTCTTTCCCTCTGACCCTGATGGAAACGGATCTGTTTTTACACTGCAGCAGCACGCACAGCTCTGCTAGTTATGCAGCAGAAGTCATGACTTGGTTCAATCACGTTTGAGAAACAGCTCAAAGCACTGTTCACTTGTTCAATAAACTTCTGAGTGTCTACTAAACAGCAGCCATGGCACTAGAGAAGCCCCAGTTTGGCAGAGGCATGCAGAGGCCTTTCCACTGGAAATGAACAAACAGAGCACGCTCACGCCAAAGCTGCCCCCACTGCCCTGGCCCTGCTCTCTCCATCGTGACCAGGATCCCCCCTGAGGCCAACCTGAGGAAGACCTACAAACACTTCAGAGCAGTCAGGAGATCATGAGTCCTGACCTGGAATCAGCCATGCAAGTATCTTCAACTCTCTAAGCCTCTCCTACCCCATCTGTGCAATGGGCATAAAAGGAGTTACCCTGAGTATCTTCAATAAGAGCCAATGCGGGAAGGGGGGTGAGGGGAATGAGCTAACAACAAAGGTGATGCCACTTATCGTTATTGTTTAATTCCTCCTGCAAAGCAAGGTGCTAGGGTCCCCTCCTTAGGAAGGGTCCTCAACTCAGTCTTCATGTCCTGTCAGTTCACAGCCACTCTAAACAGGTTTCCTGGCTGGGCCACCACCCCCTCCTCTCACCAGAGCTGTGCCACAGCCCAAGCTGAGAGCTAGTCACCCTTCCTGCCCCAGGCGGAGGCAGGAGAATGACACAACTCAACACCCTGATTAATCCTGCTCAACTTCAATGCTAGCAGAGTTGAGGGAAAGAAGCAGATCTCCACTGTGACTCACCTGCAAACAAGGTCATTACCCACAAGACCAGGGTTGGCCTGACCCGGAGGTGACCCTGAGAGTTTGGAGGAAGGTCCTCTCTCCACCCTAAACTCTCTCCCAACATCTATCGTGGCTACAGTTCTATCAGAATGAATTTCTTTGGATGCTGCAGACTTTTGAAAGCTCAAGATTTCCCTGTTAATAATCGTCAACATTATAGCACATATGCCAGTCATTGTTTTAAACACTCTACATGGATTAACTAATGTAATCCTCATAACAAACCTATCAGGTGTAGTCCTATTAGGCCCATTTTACAGATGAGGAAAAGAAACTTAAGAGAGATTAACAAACATGCCCATAGTCACAATAGCTAGCAGGTGGCAGATCCAGGAATTGAACCCAGGCTGACTGACTCTCGAGCCCATAATCTTCATCTTCATGCCTTTACCCAGAGGGCACCTGGCTTAACGAGAGTGGTTTATAAGCCATTTCCAAAGAGCCCTAGAGTTCCATGGTGGTACTCAGGAGTTGCCGAAGGGGGGATAAGGCTCTGGTCTCCTCCCCTGTTCTAACCAAAGCAGCTTTCTTATACAGAATCTCAATTTTAAAGAGACAGTCTAACTGCATTTGTAAAACTGGATCCCACCACCAAAAACAGTTCTGTGAAGTTTCTTCTTCAGGGAATTCCCAGCTTATAATTTAGGGAGCTTCATTCCCACAGGCCTTCTGATTTGGGGGATGACATACAAAGGGAAGTCACTAAGAACTTGGAAGGTTTCAGAATCTAGCTGAGGGCCATCTAACTTCAGGGCCTTGGAAACCAAAGGTCCCTCTTTCATCCCTAACTCTCTAGAGCCCAGAAAAAACAGGATCACAGATCCAAAATGTGAATGTCACCAAGCAAATGGATTGGGGAAGCCAATCACACACACATTTCTACACACACTTCCACATACTCTATAATGGACCCGGTGAGATGACCTGTGAGTGGTCTTTGGCCCCTGGTCAGCCACACCTGCGATCAGGCATCCTTGAACATCCACCTGGGAGCCACAAGCCCAGGAAAGGGCTCAGGTGTACACATCCTCCTTCCTAATCTCATCCCTAACCCAACCAACCAGCAAGCTTCTGAAAAGCAAGGGCAAGTCTTGCTCAGCTCTTCCCCAGCCCCCAGGGGAGAAGCACAAGGTTCCATGTGCAACACCTGCCGGACAGGTGTCTGCGTCTGGGCTGCAGTCAGCCACCTGCAGCAGGGGACCCAGGGAGCAAGGAGCTGCACAGGGCTTGACACCAGATAGGCCTGAGAGCAGGCACTCCAGTTTTGCTTGGAAGCCCAGCAGATTGTCGACATCCTCAGTCTCTGCTTCCTGTCCTTCCTCTTTGGCTACTGCTTCTGCCCCCAAGAGAATCTTCAACTTGAAAATGGGTCAATTTCCTTGCTTGACCAGGCGGTGGCGCAGTGGATAGAGCGTCGGACTGGGATGTGGAGGACCCAGGTTTGAGACCCAGAGGTCGCCAGCTTGAGCAGGGGCTCATCTGGTTTGAGCAAAGCTCACCAGCTTGGACCCAAGGTCACTGGCTTGAGCAAGGGGTTACTCGGTCTGAAGGCCCACAGTCAAGGCACATATGAGAAAGCAAACAATGAACTAAGGTGTCGCAACAAAAAACTGATGGTTGATGCTTCTCATCTCTCTTTGTTCTTGTCTGTCTGTCTGTCCCTATCTATCTGACTTTGTCTCTGTAAAAAGAAAAGAAAATGGGTCAATTTCCATCAGGGTAGGAAAAAAAACAAGTATTATCAATTGAGGCATTTTATGGTATGACCTGCCACTATTACATCCTAGCTATCTGTACCTGCCTTAAAAGATCTCCCCCTGCCCTATTCCTGTAGATCATCATCTTCAACTTCTGAGTTCCTCTGTCCCAGGAAAGAATCCTGACTTTGACAGAGGGTCATGGCTGTGGTGGAGCCCAAATCTCTTCTCCCTCCCTTGGGGATAGTGGTGACCACAGAAGATAAGGCAGGACTGAGAACTATCTAGGGGGAGGGAGCCAACCCCACCTCTCTCTTCCCAGACCACTGCTGAGGGCACAAAGCACCCGAATATCACGGACAGAATCCCAGGGCACCTCACAATGCTCCCAATTGTTCATCGCACACTCCTTCCCTCTCCTGCTCCTCCACTCTCCCAATCCCTCCACAGGGAGCCTCCACTCAGCCAGGAACTCTGCAAGAACAGCCACGTCCCTTCCTGCTTTCCCACCTCAAACCACACACCTCAGGAAGGCGGCATCCAACCTGGGGACAGCAGGTAGTCAATGTGGCAGCATGGTGGCCACGCAGGGAAAAAACATAGGAGCAGTTTGTTCAATGGCCACAACACGATGTTCCAAAAATGCCTTCACTTCCCTGTGACTCAGTCACTGCCTGGCCCACTGAGGGTATCCCGCCCTTCACCTTGGCCCCCATTGGTAAGCGACACTCTGGCCTGAGCGGCATCTGTGCAACTGAGACACAGCAGCCGTGCTGCACAAGATCCAGAGCACGGTGTGCTGGGAAATTGCGGCTGCTGCCCTGAAAAAGTCACAGCCTATGGGAGGCGAGCCCTCCACCCAGCTGCCACTCCAACCCTTGCCCCCAGGAGACAACCTCAACCACATCGTGTTGGACAAAGCCATTGCCGGACAAAGCCATTGCCGGGCAAAGCCATTGCCGGGCAAAGCCATTGCCGGGCAAAGCCATTGCCGGACAAAGCCATTGCGGGACAAAGCCATTGCCGGGCAAAGCCATTGCCGGACAAAGCCATTGCCGGGCAAAGCCATTGCCGGGCAAAGCCATTGCGGGACAAAGCCATTGCCGGGCAAAGCCATTGCCGGGCAAAGCCATTGCCGGAGCAGCTCAGAGGCGCTGAGGATCTCAGGTCAGGCCCTCCATCCCCCAGTGAAGAAGGGGCAGCCAGGAAGTAGAAGAGCCCAAGAAGGCTGGGACACCAGGCTCTGTTGTCCCCAGAGAGTCAGCCTTGCCCCTGTCTCCCACCACACTTATGGCACCCTCAAAATAACATCATACGCCCCCTTCAGATGGTGCCCAGGAAAAGATGTTCAAGACACACCCCTCCGCCCACATGAAGGAGCCCCCACGCCACTCCCCAGAGTGGGCGCCTCTCTCCAGCCCCACACTGGCAATTATCCCCAATTACACAATATGACAAGGGGCTGGGGCCGGAGCACTTAACTCAGGTCCTGCATTATGCAACGTTTTTAATCCTCTTACTTAAGGTAGAAAACCGATATGGTGCTCTGAGTTCACGTGAATGACTAGAAAAATAATTCTAAGAAATAAAAACACCACCATCAATATCGCCTTACAGGCTCCCTGAAAGGATTAAAAGAATGCATAGTCTGAATTGTCAAATGCACTGCTGAATTCTCTCCTTGAGCCTTTTGGATGCAACGGCTTCTCCAGGGGAGAGGGACAGAACAGGGATTCCCTGAGCAGGAGAGTGACTCCTTTGTGGCTTTGGAGTGAGCTCCATCAGTGAGAACCCTAGGTCCCTCCAGCCTGTACTCATGGCCACAGCCAGGACTGCCAGAGCCCCTGCCCCCACCCAGTGCACCCAGGATGCGAAGGCTGTGCTCCCCCACCCATGCAAAGTGCCCCAGAGCCAAAGCTCCATCCTTCCCTCATCCCTGAGGCAGGTCCCATCTTACAAGGCTGGGAAAGATCCTCAACTGCCTTGCCCTCCAGAATGTCCAGCCCCTATAGACCCATGTATAGCCCCTCAGGCCACAGAGATAACTCCACAGTAAGGATCAAGAATCCTTGAGCAGCTCAGGACCTAACCAGGTGGGGAGCCCTTATACCCCCATTAAAAGGTCCTTAGTGCCCTGGCCGGTTAGCTCAGTGGTTAGAGAGTCAGCCTGGCATGCAGGAGTCCCGGGTTCAATTCCCGGCCAGGGCACACAGGAGAAGCGCCCATCTGCTTCTCCACCCCTCCCCCTCTCCTTCCTCTCTGTCTCTCTCTTCCCCTCCCGCAGCCAAGGCTCCACTGGAGCAAAGTTGGCCCGGGCGCTGAGGATGGCTCTGTGGCCTCTGCCTCAGGCACTAGAATGGCTCTGATTGTGGCAGAGCGGTGCCCCAAGATGGGCAGAGCATCGCCCCTGGTGGGCATGCCGGGTGGATCCCGGTCGGGCGCATGCGGAAGTCTGTCTGACTGCCTCCCATTTCCAGCTTCGGAAAAATACAAAAAAAAAAAAAGTCCTTAGGAAGCCATGGGCTCTGTTTTCTCCATGATGAGCTGTGTTGTCATCCTTGCCAGGCTGCTATGCCACACTGAACTCATCTAAGGTCACTTAATACTCCCACTGCCACCCAGCAATAGGTGGGCAAGCAGCAGGGCCTGCCCTCCAACACCTACACCCCAGCCCAGGGCCAGCCCCTCGGAAGGAAGGGAGCAGCCTAACACTAGCAGGTACAATTACAGTGGCTGGGCTCATTAAAGCCTGGGAATAAAGAGCTGGCCTGGTAATTACACCTAATCCCCTTAGAGCCTTTGTCTGCTAGCAGCACTGCCATAAGCCTAATGGTGTGAGATAAGTGGCCAAGCTCCCAGCCCTCCCCAGAGCTGCCTCAGGCGGGTCTAGGGTGGGGACACTCAGTTAGCTGAGCCCACCAGGGTACCATTCCTAAAAGTCTCTTTTGACAGGACCCTCCAGGAAGAGGCAGGCCGCATGGCCCCACAAGATGATGAGGTCCCTGGGGCTACAAGATGGCAGCAGCAGTGGTAGCCAGGAGGAGGGAGAGGATTCCTGATCCTGAAGGGAACTGATGTTTGGCCAGAAAGTTCAGGCAACATGGATTCATGCCACCTGGACCCAACGGGCATTTCCATAAGCATTTTCTGGTCATGTTCAAACATAATTCCTGCACTTGAGGTGCTGGGCACAAGATGTGGGCTGTGGTGTAGCGCAACTCAGTGCCCAGCCCTCAAAACTGATGGGCGGGTGACTGTCTGCTACAGAGGACTCCGAGGCTTCCATAGGTGTTGGCCAGCCCTTTGCTCCTCAGAAGAATGCAAAGGAGTGGAGGGGGAACCTAGCACCCTGGATTCCACGGCCCCACTTGGTAATTGCATCCCAAGAGGCTGGGGTCACACACTCACTCAGGAGACCCACAGTGGACCTCTACAGGACAGCTCCAGCCTGTGCATGCTCTCATTTCCCTGAGAACACAGTCCCCCCAGCCTCTTTCTTAATCTCTCTTTTAATAGAGACTTCGGCCCTTACCTATTTAAAGAGGGGAACCCCTGGTGACTGTTTCCAAATCTTCCCACTTGTCTAGAGAAGTCAGAAGTCCAAATTTTTAGGATGCATCTGCAGGTCTCCCATTTGCAAGCTTTGTTGTCCTGGATTTGTCTGTTTTGGTCCCTTTTACTGCACCTTGAACCAAGATCCTTGAGAGCAAGAACTGTTATCTCTCTAGTCCTGACACCTAGTACAGAGCCTGGCCCACAACAGTGCTCATTAACCGCTGGGTAAGTGAATTAATGATGGATAAACCGTGAGGGCAGAAAGGTTAAGTCACCTGTGCAAGATGAACCAGCTGGTGAGGACAATGAGCAGTGAATCTCAGGCTCAAGGTTAAGTGTACCTGCCACACAGCTTCATGTTGCTTCCCTCAGTCCCTGTCTACAAGATTAATTCAAAACAAAACAAAACCCTTCTTTCATTTTATAATTCTGTTATCCACAGTTGGACTTTAAATTCTAGTGTTTCAAGTTAAATATTACAGAGCCTCCCGCACCCCACCTGGCAGATGAGAGCCAAGCTGCAGACCCCTCCCAGGTATGACAACTGGGGATGCATAGTGCATGGGGTAGGTGCAAAGGTTCGCAGGCCTAAGCAATCCCACAACACAGGAGAAGACCTCAGGAGGAGAAAGGAGCCCCTCTCCGAACCTACCAGGCTGCTCTTATCCAGTCTCCTGAGTTCTGTAAACACCAGTAGGAAATGTAAATGGAGCCTTTAGACCAGTGGTCCCCAACCCCCGGGTCGCGGACCGGTACCAGTCAGCAGAGAAAGATTAAATAACTTACATTATTTTCGTTTTATTTAAATTTAAGTCTGAACGATGTTTTATTTTTAAAAAATGACCAGATTCCCTCTGTTACATCCATCTAAGACTCACTCTTGATGCTTGTCTCGGTCACGTGATACGTTTATCCATCCCACCCTAAAGACCGGTCCATGAAAATATTTTCTGACATTAAACCGGTCCATGGCCCCAAAAAGGTTGGGGACCACTGTTTTAGACAACAGACTCTTGTCTGGAAGCTCTATTTCCTCAAGGGCTGAATATTCAACTATACGAAGTTATCAACTCATGAGGATAATGCACAAGAGCTAAGCATCCAGTTCAACGTGGTCCTGGAATACTGTTTGTTTTAATTATCTACTGGTACATACCAACATTGCAAAGCTGCAAAAACGGTGTCCACATGGGCCACAGTCTCATCTCAAGGCTCAAATGGGGCAGGATCGAGCCCTTTCGATCTTACATGGTTGTTGGCATAATTCAGTTTCTCACAACCTGCTTGACTGGGGGTTTCCTGCTGGCTTTCAGCCAGAGGCCACCTTCAGCTCCTAGCTGCTGATTGGCTGGAGCCTGCCATCTGCTCCTTGCTATGCGGGCCTCTCACATGGCTTCCTCAAAGCCAACAAGGGAGAGAGCCTTCTAGCAAGGCTGATGTTACAATCTTATGATAAGAGTGACATCCTGTCACCTTTGCCACATTCTATTAGGTAGAAGGAAGTCACAGGTCCTTACCACACTCAAGGAAAGGTGGGGGAGTGCACAAATGCCTGTGCACCAGGGGGAGGAAATAATTGGGGCCATTTTATAGTGTCCTCAACACTGCCTAACACAGAGTTTAAAAAAAATTATTGCATACATGTAACCTTCAAGAAGCAAGCAGCTGTCTGCACAGAAACTCAGAAAGGCAAGCAGGTTAGAGGTGACGGGTGTCTCTGAACGTGCAGGCACAGTTGGTTAGAAAACAGAATGGTTAGTCTTCCAAAGGAGCAGCTACACTACCTATCCGTGCCTTCCCTGATCCTCATCATCCACATAACTATTTCTCTTCCAAACTTTCCAAAGATCATAGATCTATGCTCTGGATTCAGGGGCACGAAGCAAAATGGAAGAAAGTAATGAGGTGCCATTCTGAAAACAGGGATTTTGTGAAAATCGATATATGGACAGCAGAAACCCTCAGTCACCTTTCTCCTTTTGGCACCAAGAGCTGCATGTGTCAAGCTGAAACACTCCTCATTGACATCAACCAGCCCATGGAAAAAAAATAATAAAACTAACAATACCATTATTTGAGGGTCCCCCAGCAGAAGAGCTGGCTCCTATCCAATCACATTACAGGGAAGCCCATTGGTCAACAAGTCCCACCCATGCCCAAAGGGCTTCCAACCAGGATGTTGGTGCCCTGTCTTCAATATGAGCCAAAATCATCAGACATTGCAAAGAGCCTCCCAACACAAAAAGACAGCACTATGACCAAGAGGAATCAAAAGGAACTCAGAGAAAAATACAATATAAGGAGCAAAGGAAAACTCCATAGACTCTAGAATTATGATCTTCAGCAAAATAAGAGAACTTAGAGCACATATCAAATAAGAACTGAAAGTTATAAAGAAGAACAAAGAACAAAGCAAGAGCTCTAAGAAATTAAAAATAGAAAAGCAAGAGTAAGAAATCCAATAGAAGTTTGTAAGATAACAATGTAAACTGTCTAGGACAGACACAGACAACAGTGTGGTGACAGCCAGAGGGAAAGGGGGTTGGCAGTAGGTGGAGGGGGCAAAGCGGGGGATGGGGATGGAGAGACTCTGCTTGAGGCCGTGGGCACATGATGCAGTGAACAGATGGTGTTTTGTTGAGTTGTATGCTTGAAACCTGTATGATTTTGTGAACCAATGTCATCCCAATAAATTCAATTAATTAAAAAAAAAAAAGCAAATGCAATACCTGAAAAAAATTTAAAAAAAGGAAAACAGTCTAGAACGATAGTTCTCAAAGTGTGTTCCTCAGATGCTAAGAGTTCCTGAAGCCCTTTCAGGGGATCCACGAAACCAAAATGATCTTTGTAATAATGCTAAGCCATTATACGCCTTTTCCACTGTGTTGACACTTTGCTGGTGCAAGAGCAACTATGATTAAACTCATGGTGGCCATGGCAGAAATCAAGGCGCTGGCACAAGCTGGGTCAGTCATCACGGTGTTCTTCACCACCACATACTCGCAGTAAAAATAAATGACAAATTTTCTCTTGAAAATAAAGACAACTTCAATTAAAAAAAGACAACTGGTAATATTTGTTACTAACAAAATTGAAGCGTTCAAGCAAAATTACAATTTTAGGGAACCAATCTACTACTATGAGTAGCCTGAGAGCATACTTTTCCACTGAGATCAGTGGTGATATTTATAAATCTAATGGTTTTTATATAAAGAAATGTGTTAACATTTTAAAGATCTGCATAACTCAGTGAACCAATATTTGCCAAATGATCAGTGAATGATGTCACAAAATCAGGCATAGGTAAAATTCATTCATGGTACAAGATAGAGCAGGCATGGCCAACATATGGCCCGCGGGCCGGATACGGCCTACGTAATGAGTTTATGCTGCCCGAGATTAAATTTTTAATATTCTTCTCACAACACACTGTGGAAATGAAATAAGTGGTACTTTTAAATCATTATACATAAACTACAATATTTCTAGTAATCTTCAGCTCAACTTATATTTGTGAACAAACTTTTTCTTTAATGAATCTAAATAAAAGTACAAGATCAAGATTGAATTATTCACATTTGGAGGCTGGGTTAAGAATAGCTACTACAAGTATAGAGCCAGATATTAAAAAAATAATAGGCGATGCAAAGCGCCTCAACACGTCACATTAGTTTTTTTGTTAATTTGTTGTACTAAATTACTTACATGTATTCATAAACAAATTACATAGTAAAATTTTGTTTACTTAAACAAATCGTTTTTGTATTTAACATTTTTTAATTTTAATATTTTGTCCGGCCCGTGAAAAAAGTTTTCTTTCTAATCTGGCCCAGGAGCAAAAACTGTTGGCCACGCCTGAGATAGACCAATGGATGTTAATGTAACAGATTAAAGAATTCACCTGACCCGGCAGTGGCGCAGTGGATAAAGTGTCAACCTGGGACACTGAGGACCCAGGTTCAAATCCTTATAGTCACTGGCTTGAGCCCACGGTTGCTGGCTTGAGCAAGGGGTCACTGGCTCAGCTGGAGCCCCCCAGTCAAGGCACATCTGAGAAAGCAATCAGTAAACAACTAAGGTGTTGTAACTATGAGTTGATGCTTCTCATCTCTCTCTCTTCCTGTGTGTCTGTCCCTCTCTCTCATTGAAAGGAAAAAAAAGAAAAGAAATTCACTAAGATTTCAGATTCCAGACTCAAAGTAAGCTTTAAGAACTTATTATAGAGTTCTTATGTACTCTCAAAGAAAAATATCCAGTTATCTAAAAAGGCAATTAAAAATACTTCTTTTTTCCAACTACACATCTGAATAAAACCAGACTTTCTTCACATATTTCAGTCAAAATAACATGCAACATATTGAATGCAGAACTAAGATGAGAATATAGCTATCTCGTAAGGCACACATTAAAAAAGAACGGCAAAAAATACAAAGCAATGTCAATTTTTTCACTAAATTTTTGCTCTGAAAAATATATTTATGTTTTTATAACTTCTTCTAGTTATGTTAGCATGTAATGGTTTTATTTTAATAAAAAATGTTAATTGCTGGTTTAATTTCTAATATGATGAATGTCAATAGGTATGACCCATGTAAACAAAACTCTTAGGGATTCTCAGCAATTTTTAAGAGTGCCAACAGGGATCAAAAGCTTTGAGAACTGCTTCTAAACAATGAAAAAGATGGAAATTAGAAGATAAAGTTAATTAAAGAATCAGTTCAGGATGTTCAGCATCAAAAAAAAAAATCCAAAAAGGAGAAAATGGATGGAAAGTGGAAATTTTTATCAAATAAGTAATGTAAGGCAAATTCCTACACCTGCAGTTTCTAGATTTTAAGTATCCACAAGTGTCCAAAACAACACATTTTTAATGAATCATTAAGCAATGGAAATGTGACATTTCTGTAAGCTGGTGACCAAGGGATGATCCACATAGCTACTGGTGAGGGGACAGAGGGGAAATGAGGAATGGCACAAAAATGGTCACATTCTAAGGACTAGGACGCTAGAAGATAGTGGGTCATCTCCATATTGATGAGGGAAAACAATTTCAACCTAGCACTTTCTATTTAGCCAAACTATTAGTCAAGTGTAAAAATCAAAGCTATCTTCAGACAGGCAAGATCTCCAAACCTTTGCCTCCCGTGAACCCTTTCTCAGGAAAAGCCTGGAAGATGTGCTTCTTGAAAATGAGGCGTTGGGGCCCTGGCTGGTTGGCTCAGCGGTAGAGCGTCGGCCTGGTGTGCGGGGGACCCGGGTTCGATTCCCGGCCAGGGCACATAGGAGAAGCGCCCATTTGCTTCTCCACCCTGCCCCCCTCCTTCCTCTCTGTCTCTCTCTTCCCCTCCCGCAGCCAAGGCTCCATTGGAGCAAAGATGGCCCCGGGCGCTGGGGATGGCTCCTTGGCCTCTGCCCCAGGCGCTGGAGTGGCTCTGGTCACAACAGAGCGATGCCCCGGAGGGGCAGAGCATCGCCCTCTGGTGGGCAGAGCGTCGCCCCAGGTGGGCACGCCGGGTGGATCCCGGTCGGGCGCATGCGGGAGTCTGTCTGACTGTCTCTCCCCGTTTCCAGCTTCAGGAAAAAAAAAAAGAAGAAAAATGAGGCATTGGGACACAGAAAATATGCCCCGTTCAGTCAGACAACTGGAGGATCAACAATAGAAAACCAAGCAGATAAAAAAGCAAAAACAGTTACTGGTATCTAATTCCATGGACAACAGAAAATCCATTAGGAAGGAACCGGGATCACGGTCGACACCATGGATATAGTCACTCCACTGCAGACATTTATACAGTATAACCTCATGCTACCACGTGTCAGAAAAATGGGAAAGAGAAGTCGTCGCACATCTATTTGGTCAGGGAAACCTGATACAGCTAGTACTCGACTTACGACCATGATCGGTTCCAAGAGACCGGTAGTAACAGGATTTGGTTATAAGTTGAGTAGGCTATATGTACAGTACTGTGAAATGATGTTATAAAAATCTTTAAGTCATATTTTATCATAATTTTCTTTCATTATTGTTATATATCATAATTTTATTTATTTTATGCCATTTATATAATCTCTACACCATTTTGTTTCTTATTTTTACATTTTTCAGGTTTAAGTAAAACACTGCATTACCAGTACAACTGGTTTAACATTTGCAAAGACAATTTCCTCTTGGTAGACATCTTGGGAGCGGTTTGATGAAAAATACCCAAGACACAAAACACAAATTGCTGTACCGAGTCTGGGATAACATTTGAAATGGTACATGCAGAGATGGTAGTGCTGTCAGAAGCTGGTCCTCACTGTCGTACGCCCAGCTGGGCAACGCTTGTGCTGCCAGAGCTGAGCAGTCATGGCTAGCGATTGTGGTTGTAAAGTCAAATGGTCGTAAGTTGCATAGGTCGTAAGTCGATCAATATTTGTATAGGGAAACTTCATCCCCATATTCCATAATTGAAAGTCAAAAAATGAGAAAACTGAAAAAAATGTTTTAAAAAATAATATAAGCCTATTATTCAGAAATACAGTAAATAACAAAAGAAACAACTAAAAGAATTAAAAACAGTTAGCTCTAGAAAGCAGAAACCAGAGTTGGGAAGCAAAGGGTACTGGGCTGCTGCTTTTCATTATAAGTTTATTACTGGTTGGCTATGATTATATAGTCCTCTGATAAAAATAAAAGATAAATTAAATACTACTCAGGCACCAGAAGAGCCAAACTGCCCTCCTCATAGTCTCAGCCTAATAAACATTCCTTGAATTTTTCCTTGTCTCTACTCAGTAAGTACTAGCTAGTTTTAAGTACCAAGAACAGTATGATTTGGAGATGTAGGAAGTTTGGGTCCCTCTAACCCAGTGGTAGTCAACATGGTCCCTACTGCCCACTAGGGGGCATTCCAGCTTTCATGGTGGGCTGTAGCGGAGCAACCAAAGTATAAATAAAAAGATAGATTTAACTATAGTAAGTTGTTTTACAAAGATTTATTCTGCCAAACTTAGCGAAAATCTGACATAAAGTACTTGGTAAGTAATTATTATTATATGCTTGAACTTGCTGTAACTCTGCTTTATAAATTTTATAAAGTAAAATTACTTCTCTACTTTATAAATCACCATTACTGTGGAACCAGTGGGCGGTTAGAAAATTTTACTACTAACAGAGATACAAAAGTGGGCGGTAGGTATAAAAAGGTTGACTACCCCTGCTCTAACCAAATGTGTTACCTCACTCTCCTGTGGTTGATACCAGAGCCACCCCAATAACCCCTGCCATCGTCATCATCATTCACTGGATCTCAGCGCCAGGTCTGATTCACAGGAAGAACTGTGGGGGTATTACATCTCCCAGTGAACAGAGGGAGCTCTTACTTATCCTGTTGTCCGGATGAGCCTGGAGCTCAGGCAGTCTAGGAAGCTTGGCCTCCTCCCTGGGGGCAAGGGGCGTGGTGGAGCGGGGATGCAACTCCAGGTACTGGGCATGTCTCTCAAACCCACCTTGCACTTCTGAGATATCTTCTGCCCTTCCCCCACGAGTCTTCTACACCTCTACCCCCAAACCTCAGAGGGTCACCTGCCCCCCGAAGGACTTCAGAACAGTCTGCCCAGCAGGTCAGATGCCCTCAATAATCCCCACACGTTTAGGGAAAGCTGAGACACTGTACCCCTGGCACTCTATCACCAGGGGAGTAGAGGGGGACAGGCTTTATCAACCTCATCTGACACAGGAGGAAATTGAGACCAGGGAGAAGAAAGGACTTGCCTGAAGTGACATAACAGGAACCCAGGTGGCCTGACTAACCTCCGGTGTCCCTTCTGTTACACACCAAATTACCCCTTCCTTGTCCTTGTTCCGACCCTGGGGTTGGCCCACTTGCAAGGAGGAAGAACCATTCATGGGTTTCCAAAGTCCAGCTTTGATTTTATTCAGTGAAAACGCTGGTAAATGGATACAAAACAGACACTGTAACAGGCAGTGGGATGTCAGGAGGGGAGGTCAGTGAATTTCGGTCGCAGGGAGCAGGGCTGAGATCTGGGTGCCAAGACAACCAGGCTTGGGGAATCTGCTATGGGGAAGCCCTAGAGGACCGACACACATCTGGGTGTCCAGGTGACCCATGGGCTTTAAGGAAACACTTGGCTTCCAGAGGGACCCAGAGCAGTTACAGCGGAGCCAGGGCATGGGGAGGGCAGAGCAGATGACCAGCCTCCCCATCACTTCTTCTCCAGGTCCCTGCTCAGGGCAGCCCAGCTGGGGAAAAGGAAGTGCTCACCCAACATTGATTAGAGCAGTGTTTCCCAACCTTTTTTGTGCCATGCCCCACCTTAACCTTTCTAAAATTTTTATGTCCGCCCCTATGTAACATACATAATTTTTAATATTAAAAAATTGATTTGTTCACTTAATAAACATAAATGATAGGTTCTAGGAAGAAATCACTATGAAATTGTTAACAAAACACAGTAAGTAAAATTTCAAAACATATAATGAAAAACAGAAATTTAAATTTCAAATAATTTTAATACAGATTTTTCTATATTAATTTATTATTTTAATTTAGTGTGATCCTTGCGCTTGATGCTTGCTGCACAGAGATTTTATATTAGGTTCCAATTTGGTTAGCTTTAGTCTCAAGTCTCCACGTTGTGTTATATCCAGCCGATTTCTTTTTTTTACCAGTAAATCATTTACAGCACTAAATCCACATTCAGCTAAAAATGAAGATGGAAACGGTAGCAATAGTTTTCTTGCACATTTGGTTGAATTTGGGTATTTGATTTCTGTTTCCTCACAAAGCCATGCCATCCCTCCTTTGATATTAAATAAAGCTTTAACTGACTCATCATTTTGCAATTCTGCGAGTTCTTCTTGATACTGCATATTTGATATATCAGACAAATCCACTAACATTGGCTGCATCATCCATGTTGGGAAATCAATTTGTTTTAAATCAGAAAATCTTTCTTTTAAATCAGCCGATAGAATATTCGAGTGATTGACAATAAATAACAAGTAAAGCGGTATCAGTTACTTCACATTTTTGGAGCCAATGAAACTGTTTATTAAAGTTTTTGTTGTTAATATGTTTCTGACATAACTCAATATTGGTAATGAAACCAAATATCTTTGCTTTTGCATCGACAAGAGTTTTATTTGTTCCTTGAAGTTGCTTATTTAATATATTTAGTTTTTCAAAGATATCGGCTAAATAACTCACAAATGCTTTACCATCTATTGTTAACAGATACTGCATTTCAGGTTTGTCACTTAAAAAATCACTAAGAGTATCAAACAGTTCCATAAATCTTTTCAAACAGTTTCCTTTAGATAGCCATCTTACTTCAGTATGAAGTAAAAGTCTCACATGGTCTTCATTTTGTTCTTCACAAAATAGCTTGAAAAGATGCTCACATTTGGCACTAGCTTTAATAGCATTAACACACTTTATTACTGTATGTAATACTTCATTCAGAACAAGCGAGATGTTTTTAGCTACCAAGTTTTCCCTATGAATAACACAATGCACAAGAATCATTTCTGGATTCTCATCTTTCATCAATTTTAAGCAGCCATTTTTGTTGCCCATCATATTGGGAGCACCATCTGCAGCACAAGATGTTAAGTTTTTCATTGGTATATCATTGACATCTAAGTAGTTTTTTAGCTTATTATATATATATCTTTGGAGGTAGTGGTGCTTTCTAATCTTTTACAGAACAACATTTCTTCAGCAAAATGTCCTTTATCAATATATCTTACGTAAGTTATCAATACTGCCTCACTGTCTCTCAAAGTTGATTCATCCATTTGCAAGGAGAATTTTCTTGTTTTCAGCTTTTCAATAAGTTGTTTTTCAATATCCTCACTCATTTCGTCTATTCTTCTGCTAACAGTATTGTTACTGAGTGGCATAGCTTTTACATCTTTGTCATCTTTTTCAAGAACTGTTTTAAGAAATGCTGATATTGATGGTTTTATTAAATTCTCTCCTATAGTGTGATTTTCTCCAGTTTTAGTGATGAATAAAGAAATTTGATAACTAGCCTCAAGAACACGATTATTAGTTGAAGTATGAGCAGTAAATAGAGACTTTAATGTTGTTCTTTTTTCAAAATTTTTCTTTAAAGTTTTAAAGTAACTCAAATCTGAATTAATATGAGCACTATGTTTCACCTTCAAATGCGCCTCAAGATGACCTCGTTTCATTGATTCGTTGGTCAAGCATTGCTGGCATAATAGACAAAAAGGAATCCGCTCATCGTGAACAGCGGGTATGAACCCAAATTTTAAATATTCCTCCTAATATTGACGAGTTTTTTCTTGCTTGCACCACTCATTTTACTATGGGCTATAAGAAATAAAAGTAAGATCAATTAAAAACTAATATTAAAATATGTGTTAAAATATATTCAATGTGACATAGAGTAAACGTATACTAAAAATTCATATTTCTTTAAATGTATATAACACATTTACTACACTACCACCGCAAATCAAAAGGTATCTATATTTTTTCCACTTGATAAAATTTCCTGGAAAGTTATGCTTCTAAAATTAAAATTGTCGTGCATGCACTATTATAGCCCCAATAATATTTATAAAATATTATTGCTTTCTAGCCCCGATGCAAGAAGTACTTAATAAAGAGTTTAATATTGATAAAAATAAAATCAAATACTTACCAATTATATCTATACAATATATATATGTATATTTATTAAATCAACGAGCTTTTACAACAGTTTTGACTGACACTTATTTCAAATTAACACCAACTGAATGATGTGAAACACTACAGAAGTTGCGATGGGCCAATTAGGTGAGAATAACTGCGTTGTTTAGCGAGTTTTTAAAACGTCAGGGCGGCAGACGGCACACTCCGCGGTGAACCCAGGAGGAAGTTTACTTGACGATGCCAATCACCCAGTTGATATTTTGGTCTCGTCAAACGAAATTATACTTAATAATTATTTACCGCAATTATTTAAGAATTGCATTTTTTGTTAAATTTGGCACCGATATCTAGCATTGCATTTAAATGGCCCGGGGTGAAAGAGTTAAAGTCCTGTCGAGTCCATTTTCAAATTGCCCCCCTTAACTATCAAATTGCCCCCCTGTGGGGCGTGGGCCCCACATTGGGAAACACCGGATTAGAGTAAACTGTGCTAGAAAGATCCTGGCCAGGAGTCTTTCCTGAAACTGAAGACACGTCACACGCAGGGCTGGGCACAGAGGACAGTGGCGGATGCCTGCTAAATGAACTCTAAACCTACAAAGCCAGTCGCTGCTCTGTGGCAGCAAACTGGCTCTGCCCACATTACAGGAGATCTGGCTCTTTCTAAAAAACAAGGAAATGGTTCCATGGACACCAGAGAGTCTTCTTTCCTTCTACCAAGGCATGAATGGTGAGCCAAGGAAGTTATATAAAGGATTCCCCTTCCCCCACACTGATTGCTCCCTAGATCAATGCTCCTTGAAGTGTGGGTCCCCATCCACAGCAGCAGCCACATTCGAATTTGCGAGAGATGCAAATTTCCAGGACCCACCCCAGACCCAATGAATCAGAAACTCAAAAGGTGGGTGGGGCCCAGAAATCTGTTTTAACAAGCTCTGCAGGTGATTCTGATGCAAGCTAGTTTGAAAACCAGTGCTCTAGATACCCTCCCCCCCCCATAAGATCCTGCCTGTACAAAGCAGGCTTCTACCTCCAAACCCCCCAGAAATAACTGCTGTCATAGATCACTTAACATTATCATCAAATCCCTCCAAAATCATTTATTTAGCACTTGTTCTAAGCATATCTATGTAAACTGCATGGATATATAGTGCATATAATATGTAAGGGAAAAATATAAATAGGCTCCTAACTTGTTATAATTATGTTGTTTGTATGTTTTCCCACCTACTCCCTAAGATCTTCCAAACTTCTTCTGAGCATAGGAACAGCCACCCATCCCTGGGAATTTGGCCACAGGTAGTTCAGTCCACTCTAGATGAGCAGGGAGTTAAACTGGCCACCAGCCGGCTGAGTTCACACCCAGCCCAGCCCCGGGGTTTACAATCCAAGACTTGTCTGAAACTCCAGTCCCAGGTTGTTCCATCCCTCCCTCCTGGACATTTCTTGCTCACTACGTGCCCTCTTCCTGCTCCACAAGTCCTATCACAGAGCACGTTTGTCCTGCCCCACCCCCACTCTCGTCACAGCCTCCGATTGGGCCTCTACATCTGACTCCTCCTCCTGCTCCTCCCTGACTAACCTCACCCCATCAGCTCCAAGATGCTAGTAGCTCAGGGCACCTCTTGTTCAGGGTGCTGCACTGTGCTTACTTGTTACCCGTGTCACACAGGAATCAGTTATGGGCCATGGGAACTGAAGGACAGCTCAGCCCAACCTGTGTATTCCGGCGGGACCCCTTAGGAGCACACCACAGGCCAGCCCAGCTGGAGACCTGGGCCTGCAACATGGATCCCGCGGAAAGCCTCATGAAAGCATTCCAGGGTGTAATAAACCCGTCAGGCCCTGGCTAATTTATATCTAAGTAGATGATTTCCCATTTTTCAGAATGTAAATGTTTAGATTGCAGCATTCCCCTGCTTCAGCATCAGGGGTCCTGGCACGTAAGTGGTGGAATCAGCCTGCCTTCCTCAGGGATCCTTAGATGGAAAAGCCACGGTGCCAGCATCCAGCTTCCTGCTCTCAACAGCGCATGTACAACCCCCTGAGCCCCCACCCCCACCCCAGAGGCGATACACCAGCATTTGCTTAATGTCAAGAAGTCTCACTTCTACAGGGAATGGGAGGAGAAATGGAGCTTTCAAAGGCAGGGCCTCAGAGCAGGAAGAGCAACTCAGATTAGCTAGGTATTCCAAGATGTCATTCCTTTTATGCTTCTTTCCAAAATGTCCCTCATTTGCTCTGGCTTCAGATAGATTTTTATTAGATATTTGTACTGTATAAACAAGCAAAAGAAGTAGATTAGTGAGAATAAATATAACACAACAATCCAAGGGAACAGTCCAGTTTGGCTGACCGGGCCCTGAGCATCCCACTGCCTACTCTGTCCACGGCTGCGTGCATTAACCAGTGAGACCCTGCCAGCTGACACCCTGGGTGGTCCATCCGCATAGGCAGTCCCAGAAAGAGAAGCCCCACCAAGGCAGCCATGAGCCCAGGGAACCACTAGCATCTCCTTGGGATCTAAACATAGGACAGCCAGCTCCCTGAGACCAAGGGAACTCCAGGCAAAAGAAACCACTGGCATCCAAGGACTTGAACTACTTCAACCAAACCACGCCCATCATCCCGGCACCATGTTACACAGACAGGTAACGATTAGCACAAGTGTGAGCCCTACAAGCCACATACATAGACTTCCTCTCTCCTCATTGGCCAAGTGAGACAATGTCTGACCTCCCCACCTACAAAGAATGATGTGAGAAGTCCAGAAGGGGAAGGTTTGAGAGTCCTAGAAGAAAGGTGGCTTCAACCAAAGCATTCAATGGCAGCAGAATGCTGAGCCTCTGAGCACCAGCTCTGGCAGATGCCACGCTGCCCGGTTCTAGTCTACCACCTCCTGCCTGTGTGTCCTTGGCCAGTCACCTCACCTCTCTGAGCCTCAGCTTCCTTACCAATAAGATGGAGATGATACAGTATCAATCTCCCTAGGTTGTTATTCATTATTAACATTTATTGAGTATTGATACTGGCTACTGTCCTGATCCAGGGGGCATCCAAGTGACATCACCTGAGAGTGGATTGTGCACCTAACCGAATGATCTACTCCCTTGACTGCATACTGGCTGGACAGCGGCGAGTGATGCTCAGGCAGCATTTGTGAGACTGAGTTCTAACATAGAGACCTGCAGCACATGGCTGGGCAAGAGGCAGACACCAGCCATACCTGCTCCTGAGCACAAGCAACAGGCTCTGACCCACCCAGAGGGCCAGGACTCAACCTATGGCTCTCAACTCAAGGCAATTCCACCCCCTTTATCAGGAGTGGCAGCATGGGATGGTTGGTGTGATCACCACCATGGCCTGCACAACCACAGGACCACACATCTGTTCTAGGGACCCATGGCAAAATGAGAAGTCAAGCCCATTTGGGCCTCCCCCTCCACAGTCATGGTGCCTGAGCTTCACCAAGTTGCTTGAGGGCAAGGCATTCAGGTATCTGCTCGAAAGTGAGCCCAAGTCCCATCTCAGCTTTGCCCAGGTCTGAAGCTCACAAGGGGTTTCCGGAGTCCTGTCTCAGGTCTCTGACAACCAGGCCTTGTCCAGTTTCCTGTTCAGCCCATTTCCCCTTCCTGGTCTAGGCCAAGGGGACAAAGGATTAGCAAGGACCACCCCACTCAACCCAACCAGACAGTCCATGTGACTGCCCCGACTGCCTGGCCAACCTGATCATGCCTCAGAAGCCCTCCCTGCTACACCATGGGCAGCCAGGCTAGAATTTTTATTCCATGAATTTTCATCCTAGTAATTGGAAGCAGCTCTCCTCTGTGCTCCTGTAGGATTTAATGAGCTACATGATGTCACATTTCCCACCGAGGCAACTTAAATCGGCATTTCACCCGGGGATGCTGCCACCCCATGGATACCACGCTGCCCCAGACCTCAAGCCCTGCCCATAGCCAGCATCTCTCCCTCTCTGAGCTCCAGCCTCCACAAAGCAGAGCCAGGAGCTCCAGCCTCCAGAGGGCCCTGGGACAGACCCCTTGGTAGAAAGTAGAGTAGAATCCTCCTTGGACCCATGTCCACAATAAAGGGTAATAAAGGCCTTTATGTGCCTATAAAGCAAAATTCCTGCAAAGCCTTTCCATCTCAACATGCCACGTGCAATAAAATGACTACTGCATGTACACAGCCCTTACGCGTGCCACAGTCTACTCACACGCACTGCCACCAGGTGACATAAGTATCCCCCTGACTTATGTACATGGGGGAAGGGTTCAAATTCCACTGCTGGCACCTATCAGCTGAGTAACACATGCCTCTCACTTCGTCTCATCTCCCCCATTGGGAACATGGGATAGCAATAGCACCTAATTCACTTGACAGTTGTGAAAACCCAGTTTGAATGTATTCATTCATTCAATCATTGAACAAACATCTATTGAGTCCCTATCCTGTGCCCGGTCTATTCTCACACAGGTGATATCACCCTGATTGACAAGACCCATTCCCTTATGGCGCCTCCTTTCCAGCAGCAAGTAACAATGGTATGAACTTAAATATCTGATAACACAGAGTACAGGGGACACAGTGAGACAGGGACCATGGCAGTGCTGGGAAGGTTCATTCAGACTGAGGACTAAGGTCAAACAAGGTCATGTATGTGAGCGCTATATAGCTGGAAAATACATCTACTATAACATACTATGCTAAAATATTGAGAATTATACATTGTAATTATAGTAGTTGATGCGCTATTATCCTGAGTCACAGCACAGCTGGGCTCACCAAATTGTGAGGTGCCTGCAAAACCCAAAAGCTTTAGCAGCCTCAAGGGAGTGGTCACTGCTACTCCATCAGGGATGATTTACAGGGAGGCTCAGCTTGGAGAGAGATATACCCTTCCCACCCAAGTCCCCCGCCCCTTCTCAGGGCGAATCTGTATGACCCCCCCCCATAAAAGGGCCAGAACCTCATCTGTCCTGCCAAGTGACAGCACATGGCTCTGAATGGGTCAGGAACAAAGCAGGACTCAGAAGATGCTGCAAGTGCTGGCCAGCCCCACAAACACCCCAGCCCCACAAACACCCCAGCCCACACACCGGTGCAGACAGAAGGAACCCTGTTTTACCCCTATTAACAGTAACATCCAGCTAGGACAAGAGACTCTGCAACACCTCCCCACTTCCCGCTCTGCCAGGACTGTGTCACCCACCTCAAAAACCAGCTCAGACAGTCCCTCAGCTCACCACACCCCAGCAAGCAGGGTGATGAGCCAGACCCACTAACCACAGCCAGCAGCTGAGCAACAGAGGTGCAGTGGGTCACCCAGAGGTCACATGGGCATACAGCCTGTCCTGAGTGAGAGGCCTTGACCCATCCATGTCTCACCTCCCGCAGGACCAGTTAGGTCTATCTGGACCAGGGGTTATCACTGGCCTTCTATTGCACACTAGGCCTTAGGCTGAGCATCACAGCTGGCACGGGGGCAAGGCAGCACTGGCTCTGCCATTGAGGGGAGATGAGGATTCATGCCTTCATTCAGCAAATGCATCCTAGATCAGTATCACACCATCCCCCCTTAGAGAAGCTGTGCACAGCAAGGCTTTTGCCACAAACATGTTGAAAGCAAGTGGAAGCTACAGAGGTGTGAACAGAAGTACTGATAAGTGGCAGTGGAGGCCAGACAAGAGCGGGAAGGAATAGAAGAACAGGATCAGGGCTGAGGCAGGAGATGGACGTCCTGCAGCTAAGGCTAATAAAGCTAACTAGGACTGGGCTGGGCACAGCAGGCCAGGACACATGCATCCAATAGGTTGTCCACAACCAATCGGGATGACACAGTGAGAGGGACACGGTCTTTCCTAAAGCCATCAGCAGCAGAACTGAGTCCCAAGGACCAAGAACAGCAGTCTTATGCCGAGCCTGGGGCACGTGGCTTATGAGGCGCTTAGCGAAAGCTCCCCAGTGTACACCTACAACCTGCCATTTTGAGGCGTCTCTTCCTTCGCCTGCTCTAAGGACTGCCCAGAAACCTAGCCAGGCATAGGACTGCAGGGGGCCATTCAGCTGCCAGAGGGACCCTCAGCCCTTTGAGGAGAACAGGGTGTCTGCTTCCCTTGGGAAACCCCACTAGGACATAGGAGAGTAGAGATTCCAGGGGCACAGGGCACAGGGCTGGAGTGTGACATGGGCCTGCCTGGGTGCCCAACCTGCTGCAGAGAATATGGAACAAGCATCTTCACACTGGGCATGGGCTGGGCACCCTCCTCCCCCATCCACAATGCTCCAGGCAGCTGGGCAAAGCTGCTCATCTCATCCTTTCCATGAGGTCAGCTCACCAGCATCCATCAGGCCCAGGACCCTTGACATTCTGGGGCCCCAACACTTCAACCCAGTCCCTTGGCAGCTACCTCATGTCACATCTTCTCCAGACTCCAGGGCCCAGTAAAATCTCTGACAGGGAACTGGAAAATCCAATGCTTTTACCTCCTTTCTGGAATAAAACGCTGTGTGGGCGGGGGGGAGGGGGTCATGCTGCCTCTGCTCACACACCTTCAGAGCTGCAAAGTAGCCCCAACTTGGCCGGGTCCCTAGATGGCCTCTCTGATAGAAAGTTCCTCCTCATAACAAGCTGACATCTGTCTGTCCATTTTTTCATAGGACAGCCTGGGTGCTGCCCTCCAAGGACACACAATCAGACAGCCTCTTCTTCTTGCTGAGAGCCCTCAGCTACGTGGAGATCCCAAGTCCCTCACCATCAATAGTCATCGGCAGAATAGGAGCCACGTGCCAGGCAGCAAGTGAGGAGACAGAAGAGCCCAGCCCTGCCCATCTGATTAGAAGCAAATGAGAAGGGGACTTGGGTCAGCAAGATAAGCACTCCCACAAAGCTGAGCCAAGAACTGCAGGAGCATGGAGAAGGGTGCTGCCTACTTTTAGGGGTCAATGGAGACTTCACAGAGGAGACCACACTCAAGAGTGGACCCGAAGTCACCAGAGCAAGCCACCACATGGGAAAGAGCATGCCATTTACAGAGAAGAGCAGGTGCCCAGCAAGGTTCAGGGCTGGTAGGTTCTGAGAAAGACCTGGTTCTTACAAGGGGCAGAGCAGGACAGGGCTGGAAGCCTCTTCCCCTACTCCCACCCCAACCCCACCCAGTCACCCACTCCAAGTTCCCAGCCGTCTTTCCAGGGCTCCTGGCTTCTCACAGCCTCCTGAGCAGCAAAGTATCCTTCAGGGGTGGAGAGCTTACAAAGCTAGCTTCATTCATTCATTCATTCATTCATTCATTCATATTCTCTCTCACGCACACATACACACATATATACACTCAGTCTCTCTCACCTGCTAAATCACAAGGCCCTGGGAGGCCTGTCCAGCCAGTCATGCCTCCTCCCTCAGCTCACTAGACCCTGGTGCATGTGAATTGAGATGAGGTGGCAGGGAATGGCGCAAGTCTCCTTCCTAATAACGCTTTTCTCCCTACAGGAACCATGGCGCCTTCTTTCTCCATGCAGAGACAGAGATGGCTTGGGGCATGCTTTCCATCCTTGAGGATCACACAGGCTTCTTCCAGACTCTGGAATGGCACCACCACCACCCCCTCTGGACCAGAGCTCATTCTCCCAACAAATATTAAGCTCCCGCTCCATTGTGTGGATTTACATTTCCGCCCTTAGGATCTGGCAATGAATCCCTATACCCCTAACAACTTCCAGCCCATTTACTCATTGAATACACACAGGCCTCCACCTTGGGCCTCACTGTTGTACACATTGGAGACACAGATAAGAACTTGACGACTAAGGGCCCTGGCCTTTGTGGAGCTGACTTTCTGGAGGGGAAGACAGATAATATGGCAAGTGCTATGAAGAAAAAGTGACAGTGGGGTTGGGGGAGCACTTTAGACTCAGTGGTTAGGAAAAATCTAAGAGGTGACCATTGAGCTGAGATCTGAATGACAGGGAGTGTTTTCCATGCAAAAATCTGGAGCAATAGTGCTTCAGTCAGGGAAACAGGAAGTGAAAAGGATCTGAGGTGGGCATAAGAGTGGCTTGTTCAAGTAACAGGAAGGCCAGTGTGGTTGGTCCTTAGTGAACAAGAAGGTGCTATGAGAGAGCCATTCACCACCTTTATTCTAGGCTAGGTATGGGGTTCCCCCCTACTTGCCCCTCTAGTACCATAAGAATGGGCTAGGTTATACTGCGATAACAAACAACCCTGAAGTCTCCATAGCTTCACCCCACACAGGGTCACTGCCTCTCTACATTACATACCAGTCATGGGTCAGCCGGGGTTTCCCGCTCTGCCTAATCCTCACTCCGGGGTCCAAGCACACAGCTCAGCTATTCTCTGCAATTCTGTGCCAGCAGAGAGTCAGGCTGATCATGTGCTGGGTTTTTAAATGGCCACTCACATCAAGGGGACAGGGAAGTGAAGTCCTACCACACGGCCAGGAGGAGAACCAGAAATATTTGATAGGCGGGACTTAGGACGACCATAGCAAATACATGTTTACGGGATGGAATCCTGGAATCAATGGTGAGACGGGCCTAAGAGCTGTGGGGCCATTGTCATTGACTGACAGGTGACAGTGGCACTAATGAAAGCAGAGAGTCAACTTGACAACGGGAGTACAGGCGGGGTCGGAAACCATGCATCTCTTCTCTTTCCACCTATAGTGAGCCTTCCTCTGACTGGCTCTTTTGTGACCCAATCATGAAAGCCACCCAGGAGACCCTGCACACATCAGACTCATGTCCTCCAACCTCTCTCCCTTGCCCAGATCAGCCTCCAAGTGTATTGTGTGGGTCCCTTCCAGAGGCAGACGGTGGTCTGAAGCAACAGCCTGGACATCAGAAATGTGTCCTATTTCCCCCATTCTGAAGTCCAAAAACACTCTGGATTTCTCCCTTTGCTTTTCTCTCCCTCTACATGGGCCACCGAGGAGAGAACCTCCAATTCTGATGCAACCATGACGCCTCTGGGTGAGGCCAAAAAGTTTCCAAAACCATAAAGATGTCCAAACATTGGCCCAGCTTCCTCCAAACAGACATAAACTGCCTCGCTCACATCCGGGCCCACCACACCCCATCTCAGGGCCTCAGGCAGCCCATTGCTACTGGGCGGTGAGAGTGGGGACAGGAGAGAAGGACTCGGCCACACCCAACCCAACTGCCACATGGCTCCAGGGAAAGGGGTGTCTGTCTTTGATGGTGCCTACCTTCACCCCTCAGCTGAGCAGTGACAGCCTGCACACTAGATTCTGTGCCAAGCTGCCTAAATCCAGTTACTTTAAATCTGTTTATCCCATTTCAAGCTCTGTGTCACCACTTGTTATCATAATAGAGAGCACCTGGACGTGTCTCGGAAAAGCAACAAAGAAGCTTTGGAGAGTGCAGGGGATTGCCAGGAACACCAACTGTGTTTCTTGCCTGATGCCCCAGTTGTGACAAACCAGATTCCTTTCTTCCCTTCACATGAAAAGTCTAATCCAGATAAGCCAGCCAATAATGGCTGCCTGGTCTCCCAAAGACCTTCCTTCCAACCTCGTCACCCCTGCGCCTGGTAACCAGACTCACCTGGTGACTTCAGCCTGGCACAGGGCTAAATGCAGATCCTGGCCAGATACCAGGTCCCAAAATTGTCAACGATTTCCCTCCCCTCCATGAGCCAGGCCAAGCTGTCCAGCAATAGCCAGAGCAGCTGGGGATCAGGACAGTCTTGAAGGGCAGGTATGCCCATGCCATAGTCATTTGCTTAGGCCAAGAGGGTACAATGATCATCCTGACTGAGTCCTGCCAACCCGTCCCCTGAGACGCCAAAGACAGCTGCAGCAGGGCCAGTCTCTGCTACTGTAGCAGTGGTACAGTGGACAGTGGACAGGCTACACAGCAGTCCCCAAACAGGCTGGGATGAGTAGATGCTCTGGCGGCTGACCCAGAGTGTCACCCTCTTGCTGATCTGACTCCTGTGGGGTTTTAAGACCCAAGCTCTCTCTCCCAGCATGACTTCCATCATCACTGTCAGCACTATCCCAATGGCTCCCACTAGTTAATCACTTGCTACGCCCCAGGGCCCGCACTAGGTTCTTCAGATGGTGCCTGAAGTGATCCCCATGGCAACACTCATCATCATCACACTAGACCAGTTAAACAATGAGCTTCAGCCAACATCTGAGAAGCAGCAGAACCTCACATTACCCTCTATGTCCTGTTCTGCTGGCTCTCATCTTCAATTAAAAAGAAGAAAGGGTGACAGAGAGCCCATCGGGAATGCCTTCCCACTCAAATTTTACCAGGATTCAGGGGTCAGGTCCAACCTCAGCTTTTACTCTCTGCGTTCATTAGTGGCACTGTCGCCTGTCAGTCAATGATGATGCCCTACAGCTCTCAGGCCCGTCTCACCATTGACCCCAGGATTCCATCCAGTAACTAAGCGCATGCTGGGGTCAACCAAAGTCCCGCCTACCAAATGTTTCTAGTTCTCCTCCTGACCATGTGGTAGGACTTCACTTCCCTGTCCCCTTGATGTGAGTGTGGCCATGTAAAAACCCAGCACCTCTCCACTGAGCACCTACTGTGTACTGTCTATGCACAAGGTGTGGTGCAAGAGACACGCAAGGAGAGAGTAGCCGTTCCTGCTCTCAGAAGGGCCTGGCCTGGGGGACATATCTGTGCCTGGCACACAGAGACAGAGCACAAGACAACAAAGTTTATGTCCTTGAAAGCAAGTGGAAGCTACAGAGGTGTGAACAGAAGTACTGATAAGTGGCAGTGGAGGCCAGACAAGCCAACTGCCCGTGATGGGAAGGCCACACCATCACTCACGTAGTTGAGGCGACTCTTGCTCTCCAGAGTAAGGTGAAACCTTCAATGTCTAAGGGCACTGGCTCTGGCATCAGACCCAGGAGTTCAAGTTTCATGTCTGCCACTCACTGCATGTGTTGGCTATTGCTATTACTATACTACAACTACCACGACCACTACTCGTCCCTTGGACCCTGGAAAGCGACCCTGGAGTGAACCATGGGCAAAGAGAGCAAGTTAGTGCGGCCAGAGAATGACTGCTTGGCAGGGCCCTTAACCTCAATCCCAAGGGATGCAAATGTGGAGCGAAGGAAGAGGATCCCAGGCCAGGGGAGTGGATTGTACAGAGGCCAAAATCGGTACGTCTAGGGAGGGCAGGTTGGCAAATTTGGGTGGAGATTGAGTTTGGAGAGCAGGACGCAGGGACCAGTCACATGGGTAAACTTTGTTCTTTATTCATGGAAGCTTCTAGTGGCCAGTGCCACACAGAACTGTCATGAAGGGGAAGGAGTCAGCCAAGGAGCCAAAGTGGTCAAAACAGGCGAGCTGGGGTCGCTGTGGTCATAGAGAAGCCTTGGGGGGGGGGGGAGTGCGGCAGGGCTGCCCATGGTAAGGCTGGGATGAAGGGAAGAAGGCAGCACACGAGCAGGCCTTGAGGACTGAGGCCTCAGAAGGCGGGTAGCAGGTGCATGGCAGGGTGTCCCATCAGCAGCCATCCTAGCTCCAAGTCCCAAGAGCGGCAAAGCTCTGAGAGACAGCATGGTGCCTATCCTCCTGCCTCAAGGTGGGACTACCTGCCAGGCTAGGCAAAGATGGGGCTGCCCCATTCTTCCTTGCTCCATTTCTCCATCACCAGGAAAAGTGAAGTCACAGCCATGCCCTCTCCAGGCAGACATCCCCCGCCTCACCTGACCCTTGGCGGAGCAGCCCCACCAGCCCTGCCCAGGTCTCCTTTGCCACCCTGCCCTTTGACCATTGTATGAGCTGAGCGAGCACTGGTGGCAGGTCTCGGGAAAGAGCCGACTGCCCATGATGGGAAGGCCACACCACCACTCACATAGCTCCTGATTAAACCTGCCTCAGAGCTGCACCTAGTCTTTAACACATGGAGAAGAGCTCAACCACACACAACAAGATCAATGCAAAACAAAACTACAACGAGGTACAATTTTTCACCAGTCAGATTGGCAAATATCAGCACACTTGATACTGCTCTACATAGGTGCATCTATAAGGAAGAAAGCCACTTGCACTTTGCGGGTGAGAGAAGAAATTGGTGCAACCAATATGGCAGAATTGATCAAACTTAAAAAGGCATGTACACTTTTATCAGCATTTCCACTTGTAGGAATTTCTCCTACAGGCGCACATGCTCACTGAGGTCCCTGCTGCAGCAGCACTGCTTACTGCAGCAAAGACAGAAGGCATCCGCAAAACCCATTGATGGGGCACTGGTCAAAAGAAATGTATGGTCCATATATACAACGGAGTACTATGCAGCCACTAAAAAGAATGCAGCAGCTCTGCATGAGCTGATATAGAATGAATGTCAAGATTTGCCAAGCATTCAAAGGAATGGTCATGTTGCTGTATAGAGTACACAGTTACTCATGTAAAAGAAAAAATCTGGAAGCATCAAATATATGCAGAAGCACTTGACCAAGCATGTCTCTGAGAGGGCCCCAAGGATGCACTGGAGATGATGGTCACCTCTGGGGAAGGAAAATGATGGGTGGAAAGAAGTGGAGGGATGCAGCTGCCCCGTCTACCCTTTCGTACCATATGCCCTTCGACAGTTTCAGCAGGTGTCCATAGTACCTTAAGGAAATCAACACATGAAGCCTCCTGTGGGGCAGCATTTCTCTTGCCTGCACCCCTCTGTTAAGATTCTTCCCACCCCCACTATGAGAGGTTGCTGACAAATGTACCCATGTGTTATTCTCCCCAAATCCTCCAGTGCCCAACACTGTGCCTGGCACAGGCACTTGGCAAAGCTGTGTGGGGAAGTGCTACCACTTCAGGCTCCAGGGTCTCCACTTCTCTGTGGCTGGCTGGCCAAGGCCAGAGCTTGCTCTTCTACCCAGGGTGTGTGTGGAAGGCCACCAGCCATATATTTCTGCAGTGAGCAGCCCCTCCCAAAGTACATCCATGAGGGCCCATACTACATCCTGGAAAGCCTCAGAGGCAGGTATGGCACTGCACAGTGCCCACAGAGGGCTGCCTGTGGTCCCAGCAATGGCCTCTGTTGACTAATTTCTGTACATAATTCTACCCAGGATGAGTCAACAGCAGGGCAGACAGGACACCCCACAGGCTGGCCCCAGAGCTATTAAGAAGGGTGGGGAGGCAGAACACTGGGTGTCCCAGCCACTGAGAAAGAGGCCCAGGCAGGCCCCCCTCAGATCAGGGCCTCCACTTGCAGGGACTCCAGTGAGAATCCCCCAGGCTCTGCCACAGGCCCAGCCACCAGGGATGGAGGAGGGGCCTGCTCCTCAGCAGCACCCCAGACTGGCCCTGACTCTGTTGTTGGCCTCTAGGCCAGCCCAATCCACCAGATTCCACCTAACCACTCCAGAGGCAGCCACTGATTATGCAATGCCATCTGTCAAGCCCTGTCTCCTCCAACAAGTCACTGTGACCTGGCAGTAGGCCCAGGGACTGACCCTTCCGAACCCTACTGGGTACCTGCCTGAACAGGCAGCCTTTCCAGATGCTCAGATCCTTTCCCACCACTTACTGCCTGGAACACCTGGGCCCAGTCCTCTCATTTCCATGTCTCAGTCTCCCTGCCTGTACAATGGGCTTCTGACACTCGTCTCTGAGGGTTGTAGCAATTGAATGGGCTCATAAACCCAGCACAACTAGCACGTGGTCTGAGCTCAGTAACTGGTGCTGCCGTCAGAATTCCCAGAAACCCATCCCTTTCTACCTCCTGCCGGTCTGGGCAGGGAGGGCCATTCCCACCTGGCCGTGGCGCTTTGCAAAGACCAGTAGCAGCACTTCCATCCGCACCTTTGTTTGCTCTCAGTCTCCTCTCCCGGCCGGCCAGGCCTCCCCAGCCCCAGCCCCTGCACCCAGAGTGGCAGCAAACCCTTGTCAGCAAACAGCACATTAAATGCTTCTTGGCCAGATTTCAAATGATATCACAGAACTGAACTGCTCGCTTTGAGCGAATGGAAAGGAGGAAGGAGGGGCACCCGGCAACTGGTGCAAGAGCCTGGGATGATGGGTAGCTCCAATTACTAATTAATTGACTGCTCAGATGGAACAAATCTGAAACCCCAACAGGTTGGGCAAGCGAACCTTGGGCTCCCTGCCAGCCTCTGTCATCAGAGGAGAGCAGAGTTCTCTGGTCTTGACCCCCTTCGGGAGGGTGAGCCCTGGAGTCCTGTCGCCCACTGTCCAGAGGAGCTAACAGACCTAACCCTGTCCCAGCCAGGAGATCCCTGGACTTGTCCCTCAGTCACTCGCTCCGCCGGCATGTGCTGAGCTCCCACATGTACCACTAGACAGGGCACTCCAGGAGGGGGAGACTCAACTCTAGCGCTCACTGAACTCCAGCCCTAGCACAGCACCTGGCGTAAAATAAGAACAAAATTTGCCCAACAAATGTACGTTGCATAAATGAAAGAATGAATGAAATACTGAATGCCAAGCATGACGCTAGGTTCTTGGGATATAACACTGAACAAGCTGAACCCAAGCCCTGGCCTCATGGCACTTACTTTCTGGTGCCAGGATTACTGTTAGCAAATAATCACACAATTAAAAACAATACTATAACCACAGTAAGCGCCACAAAGAAGCCCACAAAGACCAGAGGATGAGGAGAACATGTCCCCCGACACGGAGGCCAGGGACCCAGATGCTAACAGTGAGGAGGAGCTTGCCACCACCTGTGTGCCAACCCAGAGTGGCTTCTCCCAACCCCATATTCCCTGGGTTCCCCCACACACATGGGCATGGGCACACCTCTCTACCACAGACCACCCACTCAGTGGTCTCACCATCCATCGGGTGGGGTCGTGTGTTGTGTTGACTGGGGAGGAGTTCCTGCAGAATTGTGACTCCGGGGCGCTGTCCTGATGCAGTGGGCACAATGGGCATGAATGAACACACAGGGCCTGGAGACACCCAGGTTATGTGAGGCCCCAACCCCCAGGCACTTTTCTCCACAGCCAGGTCCTGGGGACGTTCTGAGAATACCCAGACCGCCCTTCGCTGCTGAAGTCCCTGGGCCTCTCACTGCCTGAGTGGCAGATGCACACACACCCCATCCACCTTGCGCTCCTGGAAATTGAGGAGGGCACATTTCTGAAAGCGTATTTGGGGAGGGTGGGACACAGGCCTGCATTCAAGTCTCAGCTCTGTTCCTTCCCGTGAGATCTGGGAAAAGTTACTGCGCTGCTCTCTTCCATAAGATGGAATAAAACAATTAGCACCGAAACAGCCACCATGTCACGTATAGGAAAGTATAGCCACTCAGACCCTTGAGGTTGGTTAGGGATGACTTCCATTACCCTGGTTTCCTCTTCTCATTATTACTGGGGTAGAGTATGGGAAACCATCCCAGATCCCCCATTTCTGCTTCTCTCGACAGGTCTTTCCACCTGTCCCACCTTTTCCACCCCAGGTGCACGTGTGACCAGCCCCCGCCTGCCTCCTCCTTGAACTAGGAATCATGCAGCCTGTGTTCGGGGTCCTTTTCCACTCAGAACTGCCTAATATTTGGAAAGTGGCAAATCATTTTGAAATATGATCTGTATCAATATTAATCAGTGATGCTCCAGAATTTCCATAAAACAGGGGCTCAAAGGTGGCCATTTGCTCAGGAGAAGGGCTTGATCCTTGTCTAGAAGCACACACACTATTTCTGCACGAATTATGTATAATATTTATTTGAGGTATGTTGGGGAAATGTTGATGGAGAGTAGTGGGGAGTGCCCTCAGCACCGCCATTGCTATTAGTAACAGCAAAACCCACCTGCACTGATTGGACCAAGCACTGTACCAAGGACCTTCCACACACTGTCTTATTTAATTCTCTTAATAACCAGTGAGTATAATCTCCATTTTCACAGATAAGTGAAACCAAGGTTTAGGGAGGCTACGTAACTTGCCCAAGACCTTGCAGCTGGCTCAGGACCTCCGGTGAGACTCGAACCCAGGTGTGGCAGATGGCAAACCCACCACTGCTGTTCAGTACAACTGCTACCCTCCTGGCCTCGCTCCCAGCAGCCCCATGCTCCACTCGAGGACACCCGTCCCACCCACTCGACCACCCAGGCCGCCAGTCTGCAGCTGGAGGGCTTCAAACTTCAAACTTCCCACAAATGGATTTCTGAGCAGGGTTTTTTTTTTTTTCCTGGCGGGAAGCTGACAAGGCTGTTCCTCTTGGTTCCTGCTGTCTAGGGCTTTTGAAAACATTAGCAGGGCTAGACCAACTCAGGAGGCTGGTGGGCACTGGCTCCAGTCTGAGCCCCTCATGTGGGTCCCACCCCCAACTGAGGGAAGTGGGGGGGCTCCCAAATTCCCCTGAGGAGTGTGCTCCCTCCCTGACACACCTGCCAGTCTCCTGCACAGATGCCGGCCCAGCCCCTGGGACCGCACCACACGGCCTACGGCGAGGCCGCACCTGCAAGGAATGTCTGTAAATCCTGGGGCTCTGCGCAGGGCAGCCGGATCGCAGGGAACAGCAGCAAATCCAGGATAAAAGCAGAAGCCATCCTGTTGACAATTCATTCTCATTTCTTCCCCAAATCCATCCACAACAGAACTGTTAAGCTCATGTTTCCTCTCCTGTTGCAAACAATTGTAAAAATGATTGGTATCTGCCCTCGGTGTAGAGCCCATCTGCTCATCCCCAAGCTAAATCTTTCTGAAAGGGCTGCATGTATGAAAAACGCGTTCCCCAGACACTCGGCAGATAATAGTTACTGTTAGAAATCGTGATTGCTCAGTTCAGAGGAGAGAAATGCAAAGGCTGGCTGACATACTGCAGGCTTTCTGGACTCTGGAGGCCTGCTGTAGACTCTGGGCTGGGCACTCATGATGGGAGACTGGGTTGTTCCACCGAGTAATAGTCTGCTTCTTGACTTCCTCCTGCATGAGTCTCTCCTGCCTTTGTCTATGGCTCGAAAATCTCTTCTCAAAGTAAAAAATGGAATTGGGGAGATGGAGAAAGGGACAAGGAAGATAGCTCAGATAGGTCCAGGACACCTGGTTCTGATCCTGGTTTTGACACTGACTGGCTATGCCTTCAGGGAAGAGTCTTCACCTCACTGGGCCTTGGTTTCCTCAAAAGGGACATTTGGGACCTCCAAGGCATCCCAGGAGTGAGACATAGAGACTGAGAGATGTGTAAGCCAGAAAGCACCGAGAAGCCTCCTGCCAAGAGCCAGCCCCAAGCTAAGCCAGGGAGCCAGCGCCTGGGGCAATGTGGCTCCAGCTAGGTGCAAGCACGCAGAGCTGCAAGGGGCTCAGATAATGGAAGAAGAAAACATCTTCATAGCTTGAAGGGACCCAGGATTGTTGCCATGATACAGATTATTTTTTTCAACAACATGAGTTTTTACGGATGATGAGAATGGCTTTTATTTCCCTCCATATCCCTCTCCCCTTCTTCTAGCAACAGCCTTAATTTTATTGAAGGATCCATCCCTCCCATACTCTCATCCACAGAGGGCAGAGCACAAGCAAATAGCTAAGTCAATTAGGACATGATCTTCTCCTGGCCGAGCAACTGGTTCAGGGCAGGGCACCTGATTAAAGCCAATACGATCAGAGTGAACCCTAGAACCTCCACTAGAATTGCTGGGACAAAGCTTCTCCATCTGTCCTACTGGACCAAACAGAGAGCATGTGGGGGTAGGTAGAGCTGCAGAAGCCATCTTTTAACCATGTGGGGACTGAGAATAGAACTAACCAAGGAATGGGATGAAATAAACCCTGTCATGGAGACAGTTTGGACTCTGGGTCTAGCCACACCAGATCCACCATGGACTACTTAGAGAACATTAAGGAAGCATCACATTGGATTCCTCCCAGTCCTAATCCCCTCTGTAAAGGAGTCCTTTGCTTATTGAGAGATCAAAACAGACCCAGGAGCCCATCCAGCCAATTCTCTAGGTTAGAAGTGGATTCATCCAATCCTCTATTATTCAACAAATACTGCTGAGTGCCAACACTGTGCCATCCATAGTGACCAAGTCACAGCCCCTGGCCTCAAGAGCTCTCAGATAGGCAGACACAACCCCACAGACTGGCAGTTGTGCTGCAATGTGATGACAACTCTAACAGAGGACTATGGAAGTGGTGTGTCCACACAGCCTCTAACCCAGTGGGGGGAATTACGGAAGGTGTCAAAAGGCAACCAGGTACCCTCTTAGATTTACAACCAACAACCTTTCACTCATTGATCTCGGTAGTCCTCAAAGCAACCCTGTGGCAGAGGCTGGCTGGGGTCACCGCCTCACTTACAGAGGAAGAGGCAGAGCCCAGAGAGAGGGCATAACCTGTTCAGGTTCACATAGCAGTTTGGGGATGAGCAGGGCAAACCTGTCTCACCAAGTGTGCTCCATCGCATATGTCACAACATCCTTTCTTACTTGATAACTGCACAGGGCCTGAGTTAGAAGGACAAAAACCAGCCATTTGCCCCCAAAGGGTGTCAGGAGTCCCTCAGGAGATACCACAGGGAGTCAGAAGCAGGCCATGCATCTGCTGCCAGGTAAAGGGTCCATGTTCCTGCAGCCGTGACAGCAGCCCTCTGGACACCTCATGGGCCCGGGGCCAGGCTCCTGGGGAGGGCTTCACCATCACCAGGGTCCTCCCAACAGGGGGTAGCTGTCAGAGTCATGAACACATCACACACAGCCTGAGCAGAGCCCTGACCATTTGGCCACATTTAACATGGTCTGTGGGAGTGGTAAAGGGTTTGTGGCCACTGACCCGAGGGGAAGGGCTAAGTACCAGAATCCCCGGACACACCATCCTCGCTGTGAGCGATGAGGCCCAGGGGCGAGCAAGCGTGAATCCTCTCCTGCCTTTGCTTTATCATGATATGATGAAGACCAGAAGAAAAATAAAAGCTATTAAAAGAGATTAAGAGTGTGGACTTCGGAATCAGAAAGTCCTGAGTTTGAGTCCATTTATTAAACTGTGATATGTCTCTTTAAAAAATATTAACAAACTAGTAACAACAGCCACTTCGAGTTTCTGAAACTCCATTTCCTCAACTGTAGAATGGAGATCACCCACCTCCCAGAGCTCACAGGTAGTGCATGTGAAGCACAGAAGGATACATAGTAATGGTGAACGAACAGTAGTAGTAATATGAGAATGCTATCTTTTGATTGGTATTACTCTTCCCACACAGAGATAGCCACTCTCTGTCCCCTGGAGAAAATATACACAACTATAGAATAAAACTGGAGACACACTCATTGAAAACAAGAGAGAAAGAAACTAGGGTCCAGAATAATGCGCCCAAAACAAAATATGAGGGCAAATGTATAATTTCACAAAAGCAGTCATGCTCCACCCGAGCTCTGGAGCCTGTGACTGGAAAGTCGTGTCACCCCAGAGCCTGTGAGTGGCAGCCAGGATCTGAACCAGAGCCCTGCTCTCACCAGCACACCCTGCTGCCACCCACCCAACTCAGGGTCATTCCTGGTTCTACTACCTAAGAGCACTAATACCTAAAATCTCCCACATTGGTCAACGTCTTCTAATGTACATCATATACAATCAGAACCATTAACCTCAAAAAAAGTTCCCTGGGGGGGGAGGCTAGAGTCATCATGGGTACCATTGATCACCCACAGACCACACTCCAGGAAAGCCCGCCTTTAGAGGAGAGAGTCCTGTAGGGTCCAGAGCCATCACTACCCAGTGCCAGACAACAGCCTGAGGGTTGGGGACCCAGGGCCACCTGGAGGAGGACAAACAGCAAGGAGGCAGAGACATGGGGGCGTGGACCAGCAGCTCAGAAGGAGAGCAGGTCATGAGGGCACCTAAACTCCACACCTGAGGGGGTTAGCCATGCAGAGACCGTGTCCCTGAAAGAACACAGAGGGGACAGGGCTATCCCTCAGCATCTGCCCTGGCACTGCCCCCAAAGGAAGTCCCATCACCAAGCACCCCTCCAAAAATCCCTCCTTCCCTTCAGCTGTTTCCATGGTAACAGGTGATCCTCTTGGTAAAAAAAAAAAAAAAAAAAAAAAAAATCTGTTTTTCTTTCTCTCGAAGGTCACCTAAAATGAGACACCCCTGCCTGTCCTTAACACAGGTATTTTTAAGTCTTGAAGGCCAGTCACCACATCCCCCAAGCCGGCCTCTCCACCCCCACAGCTGAGACATGGTGTCACGTCACACCACGAAAGGCACCACCTATGTCCTTCCCCAGCGCCAACACAACAACACTGATGGGTCCATTTCAGGGACACAAGAAATTGGACACTTTAGCAAACACTCATTGCTATTTCCTCCTCCTCCAGTTTTCTGGCTCGGCGACTGCACCAGGTGGCCCCTTGGGCCATTCCTTGGGCAGCAGGAGCTACCAGACACAGGACACGTCACTGGGCTGCTCCCAGGGAGGACTGGAACTGCCAAGAAGTGGAAGGACGGCCTCACACTGCACGGACAAGGGCTCTGAGAGGCAGAAAAGAGTACATATGAAGCTCCACCGTTTCCCCTGCTCCTGGTGCACTGCTGGTCCCGCACACCGTTTATTCCTCAGCTGCCACACTGTCTGCTCTTGACAATCTGGGAGAACGCTGTGCTCCCCAAGCTCTCCACGGACACATCTCACAAGGACCGGGTTTTCCCCAATGACTTCCCGCAGCCCCAGCCCCCAAGCTGGATGATCCCTGAGGAACACTTATTTAGTGGAGGAATCAGGCCACTTTGGGCAAATGTCCCAAAACCACACACCTTCTAAAGCTCCAGAGGTTTCCTGGGCGATGCCACCATTCAGAAAGTGCTCAGAACTGGCATCTCATTCCAATGTCAGCACCGCCATCTCTTCCTCTTCCATCACGTGCCTCTGCAGCCACCTCCCCCACCCCTGCCAGGCTGACGGATACATCCTGTCCCTTCCCCACTGGGGTCTCTTCCCCACTGGGGTCTCACCCCACACACACCCAGCGTGTTCAAAGGGATTTCAGTTAGTTGCTTCTCAGATGACACACGTCAGCCATCTTGTCCCCATTTTAAGACAGGACTAGATAACAGTGGGGGCAAGGTACAAAAAGAGCTGGACACAGGCAACAGCAGAATCAGCCGGCCAGGGAGAAATGCCCTGCGACATCTGCTCAGTGGGGGGTTCCAGTAACTTAACAACCGGTTCTCTGCCCTAATGACCACTTTAAGTATTAAAAAAAACAATATACCGAAAGGTAGTTCATTATTTCATGCATTTAATACTTAAATAAGAACAATAAAAGAGGTACACAAAACTAGATTATAAGAGTTTTAGCCCTGGCTGGTTGGCTCAGCGGTAGAGCGTCGGCCTAGCGTGCGGAGGACCCGGGTTCGATTCCTGGCCAGGGCACATAGGAGAAGCGCCCATTTGCTTCTCCACCCCTCCGCCGCGCCTTCCTCTCTGTCTCTCTCTTCCCCTCCCGCAGCCAGGGCTCCATTGGAGCAAAGATGGCCCGGGCGCTGGGGATGGCTCTGTGGCCTCTGCCCCAGGCGCTAGAGTGGCTCTGGTCGCAACATGGCGACACCCAGGAGGGTCGCAACATGGCGACGCCCAGGATGGGCAGAGCATCGCCCCCTGGTGGGCAGAGGGTTGCCCCTGGTGGGCGTGCCGGGTGGATCCCGGTCGGGCGCATGCGGGAGTCTGTCTGACTGTTTCTCCCTGTTTCTAGCTTCAGAAAAATGAAAAAAACAAACAAAACAAAAAAAAAAAAAAAAAAAAAAAGAGTTTTAAAACATTAATGAAAAATATTAAATAATACCTGACAAAAAAATAAAACTGTAAAAGATATTTCCATATTGCTTCTTGATTAACATCCTCACTTGCTATTTTCTTCACCTATAGACGGAATGAACATTACTAACCAGTGCTTAGAAAACGCTGTTGTGCTGATGAACGTTAAACAAGAGTAAGGAATGTCAATTTGTAATTTCCACATTGGGCAGCTGCCCAGATGCTCACCTTAGAGAGAACCCTGATTACAAGTGCCATTTTAACAACTGGTTCATCAAACTCAGCAAAAAACTAGGCATCGGTTCTGCCACACCGGTGCGAACTGGCTGAATCCCACCACCGAACCTGCTTCCCAGTGAGTGGCCCTTGTACACAGCCAGGAGGGAAGGCACAGCATGGTCTCCTTGCAGTCACTGACTCTTGCCCCAGCCCTACCTCCCACCTGGTGTGAGGCTCTCTGCTCTGGTCCCACATGCCCCTCACAGGGCCAGCTGGACCTGAGCAGCGGCAAGGCTCCAAGTCCCAGACTCCCTGCAAGAGAGAAGGCCTGCTGAGCCCGGCTCTGGCCAGTGGGAAACCATGTCCTGGCCTGCTGTCTCTCTCAGCACCGAACATCATCCTGTCTATGCCAGGGCACAGAGGGGAGTGGGAATCACCCAGGTGAGGGTCTTCAGCCAAACACCAAGTTCCTCAGAAAAGACTGAGGCAGAAATGGGCCCCACACCAGCGCATGCCTGAAGCACGTGGCCTGCAGTTGAACTGCCTGCGTCAGAAACCAGCCCCGCCACTCTGGCTGCTTGACCCTGGACAAGACCTTACTGCTCACCTCTGTAAGATGTGGGTGATAATATCCACCTCATAGACTCATTACAAGGGTTAAATGAATTAATACCCATAAGGCACCTAGAACAGCCTCTGGCAGATTTGGAAGCACTGTGTTAGCTTTATAATGTTTTAATTTTGAACTTAATTATTATCACTAGACCCAGAGCTGCGCCTCTGAAACAAATGGCCTCCGAATTTCTATAAAATCCTAACTTTTGTCCTACTCATGCAGCACCTTAGAAGCCACGACTGGCCCAACTCCACCTCCCTCTGTACCCTGCCATCTGCCTCCCAGCACATCATGTGGCTCTGGGCACATTGCTGGCGCCTGGTCGGTGTTTGCTGAGCTGAACCAATGAAATTCCAGGTCCCTTTCTACCCCACCGCCAGCTTCTGGATGTCACTTTTCCTCTGTCCCCAGAAAGTAAAGCACCAAGGCCTACATGGTACTGCCACCTCAGGAAACCCATAAAAATACAAAGCACAGCAGTGAGGAAATGAAACTTTGAGAAACAAGATGGTGATCATAAACAGATGTATGGGGACAACCCCAAGTGAAGCAAGGACACTTTGGATAAGTCACATGACTATTTGCTTGCAGGGAAGATAGAATTAACACTGCAATTGAAGCCCCAGGAATGAGTGTGCAGCATCACAAAAACCCTCCAGCTCAACAGACCCATCACCTGGTACCCCCAGGACTGCTTCCCCAACCAGACACATGGGCTGGAGAATTCCAGAAGTGCGAGTGCCCACATGTCCACACCCTGCAGTTGTAACAGACACAGGGCCTGCCAGTGTTGTGGCCCCACATTTGTACAGGCAGGACCCAAGTGTTTACCTAAGGCCTGCAAGCCCTTCCCGCATGATGCAAGATGCCAGCAGCAGCCTCAGTTTCCATTGCATAAGAATTCCTAGAGCAAGACCACAGGGGCTCACACCTCTCTTTTCCGCACAGGGGATGCCACAGGGAAGGCGAGGCTCAGGGTTGAGTGAGACCCCTGTAAAGCAGCCTAAAGGCAACTGCCCTTAAAAGGGGGCTCTATCAGCTTCCCACGGGCCTTTCTAAGGGCCCCGAGCACTAGTGAGTCTCTGTGTGGAAGCAAACATATAGAGAGAGAAAGGAGCGGCACTGAACTCCCCAGAGCCACGGACTAACTTCTAGAACAGTGAGAGCCCAGCTACACCAGGAGCATAAAATCAGGGGCTCAGGTTCCAAGAGGCATCCTTGGAAGTAAGAACTTGACTGCCCTGGCCAGGTGGTTCAGTGGATGGAGCATCGTCCCACCACGCTGCAGTCGTGGGATTGATCCCAAATCAGGGCCTGTATGAGAAGTAATCAATGAGTGCACAATGAAATGGAATGAGTTGATGCTTTTCTCTCTCTCTCTCCCAAATTAATGGGGAAATTTTTTTAAAAGATAAACAAACAAAAAAAAGAATAGTGCATATTAAAAAAAAAAACTTGACCTTGACCCTGCCGAACCCCTTGGACCACATGATAGCGCCTAAGAAGTGCCAGTTAAATATGTTAAACTGAGCAATTGCAACTAGTACAACCCAAGTCTTTGCCATTTTATTCAAAAATGTTTACTTCATGTTTCCCTATTAAATATAAGCAACTTCTCCCTTGTATATATTTGCACCACATTCACACAATGTGTTCCCCATCAACATTTGAATTATGGGCACAGGCCCTGAAATGTTAGTTTTGTGCTAAGATAAATATTAGAATAATATTCACTCTGCCTTTTTGAAGTAGTCAACATCACAATTTGGGATTGAAGAATGAAGGCACCATTGGCTTTGTTAAGTAACCAAAGTCTAACCAGCGACCCTCTTGGGGGAACGGGATCACAATGGCCTCCTGGAACCCCTTGACCGCCTTTGTCATCATTTCATGTGCTGACAGTGGCCGCACAGCCCCTCTGGGCAAACCCCGAGTCTCCGAGGCTGACCTGTGAGGAAGACAGTGTTCCTGGTGTGTCCAGCATCTGCCACCAGTAACCAAAACAAAGGGCATCTGAAGCCCCAGCATCACCACTGCTAACACGAGCTCTCAAAAGAAAAGGAAAGAGAAAGGAAGAAAGGGAGAGAGGTAAGGGAATGCTTACATACCTACCCCTGCCCCGGGAATAAATCCCCTCCGTTTCCTCTGTGGCCACACTGGCTAGAAAACAACTGGTCCTCTGTTCACATGGCCTTGCACCCCTCACAGGTAGCCCACCTGAAGGCATGCCCTGTGGACTGACAAGCAAGAACCACTCAGGGGACACTCAGAAATACAGCGCACACTGCTCGGCCACACAGATTCACATGGGGCCGTATCTCAGGAAAGCCACAGGGCTCATATCCAGGCTACCCACAGTCAGCAGCCCGCCCCTGGTTCTGGCAATTCTGATCTTTCTGGTCATTTTGAACTCACAAAGATGCATGGGTTGAGCCAAGAAGCTATCCCTCTGCAGGTGAGGGCGCTCTAGGGGTCATGGTTCAGAGCCCAGCAGCACTCTTTCAGGCCCTCTCCCCAGTTCCTTCTCTCTCACGTGTCATAAACCACAGCATAGGGCATCGGGGCAGGGGTGAGGACCCCCTCTTACAGATGTGGAAAGTGAGGCTGAGGGAGGCTTCCCAAAGACGAGCAGCTGGTGAGGGAGCCCTCCACATGCCCACCTCCAGAGCCTGTGCATCATACCTGCTCAAGGGATCCGCCCACGAACTGCATCTCTAGAACTTTCCCTCTGTGCTCTGGATGTCTGGAAGACTAGATTCAGGGTCTTATAGCCTCTCAGGACCTCAATTCCTTCAACTGTAAAATAAGAGGACTGTCCCAATTAGTATTATTGTTGCTGCCACCAAAAGTGTTGCTGCACAAAAATTAGTACTGCATGGTCCCTTCAAGCTCTTACCCTGATCATCCATTCAAAGTACACAGAGAGCCATGCCCAGCCGAGAGCAATGTACCACCTAGGAAGTATCTGCTACCCTGACCCCCTTCTTCTCGAAACCCCTCCATGGCCCAGCCCAGTGACCAGCACCCCCTGAAACTCGACTGACGGGGCACTGCAGAGAGGGCTGCTGTCGGCAGTGCACAAGGCCGGCAGCTGTCTCCTGCCTTGTGACCATGCTCCCTTCCCTGCAGGAGAAACATGGTGCACTGGAACTGCCTCGGAGAGCATTAGAGTACGATCATTTGAGCTCCATTCAGTTACTCCTATGAAACGTATAAGCAGAACACTATAGCTGGTGGTCTCGATTCCTGTTAAGAAAAATAAGTGGGTTTGAATTTTAAACTGAAAGATATCTCTAACCAAAGGATTCAGATGAGTGAAGGAACTTTAGACCTTGTCCTCTCTAACCGCGTTCTGCTCAAAAGAGAAATGTGCCTCATTTACCAGGATTCTGGACTCATTCTGGTGATGTGCCCAGTTTAAACCCAGCTAATTAAATTAAGCCACAGCCACCTCACTCCAAACCGGAGAGAGGGGGCCCATAAATTATGCTGCCCTGAGCTCCCCACAAATTGCCTCTCCCCAAAGAGGACTTCTCCATTTGAGAAAACACATCCAAGGCAGTGTGTGGCGGTGAGGCCCTGGTAATTGGCCCTCCCCTTGGCGTGGCCTCTCCCACTCACCCACCAGCAGAGAATAATGAGCGCCAAGGCTTGGGGAGGCTCAACAAACAGGGGGAGGAAAAGGTTCTGAGCTCTAGGACCCAGGCCAGCCGGCCAGTCTTGCTCCAGCCAGCCCAGAGTGGCAGGGAACCATCAGGGTGGGGAGGGCCTGAACCTTCTCCTAGGTGTGGCCTCACCGTTCTCATCTTAGACATACTTCTCACAGCCCACAAGCCACACGGCAGGTAGTGACCTGGACAGTGCACGGTCAGCAAGTCCTCTGGGGACTGCACACTGCACAAACCTCGGGACGGCATGCGTGAATACTTGTGTCTGGTAGTCAGCACCCCGGGGTAGAGGCCCCAACTCTGCAGAGTATGTAACCAGGCAGGACTTCCTGGAGGCACAGCAAGAGAGGAATGACCTTTGGGACCCTCACACCGTTACCTCTGCCAGGGCCCCCTCACTCAGGTTGTTTTCTTCTTCTCTAAATGCCCAGGGTGGGGGAGGCAAGCAGAGTCGCTCCAGATAGCGTCTCCGCCTATCTGTATTCGCTGTACAAGTTACTATTTTTCTGCCTAAAACAAAAACAGAAAAAAAAAAACCCCATCATCTTAGTTACAGGAGTGGCCCCCATTATGTGCAGGAAATCCCCTCAGGTATGAAGGAAAGAAGATCAGCAAGAGATGAGCAGCAGGGAAAGTGAAAAGGCAGGCGGGCCGGGGATGGAAGTTTGCAGAGCACTAATCCCCCTGCACCAAGGGACTGATTTTAACAAGGCAGGCTGTTTGCAAGACGCTCTGGGTTGACTTACATGTGCTGTTGTGGCAGGCTCTTCTGCTTTGTTCTGCATTCAGAATTTTCTCATTTCAGGCTTTCTTCTTCCCAAAATGACTGCTATGATAACCAGCCCCATTTTGGACAGTGCCTCAATTTAAGGAACATTTTTTTTACATGTCACTTCTCTATTACTATGCTGCCATTCAAAAAAGAGAGAGTGATTTCAGGCTAACTCACCATCCACATCTGCCTCTGTGCCCCGCTGAGCGGGACAATGTCCCTGGGGACCAGGCAGCATGCCTTGGCTGAGGGGAAGGCTGGATAATTGGGCTCTGCAGCTACGAAACCCCAGCAGGCCACAGGAGAGCCCCGGCAGGTCCCTCTCCACACAGCTTCCTCAAACTTCTCTAGCCGGATTTGGACAACAGCTATAATCGTGGCCATGATTGCACCGCAGGCTCTGTGCCAGGCACTTTACATGCACCATTTCCTTCTCACAGCAACTCCGAGGAGGGCACCATCATCCCCTCTTATAGACAAAGAAACTGAGGCTTAAAGGAGCCAAGGAGCTTGGCCGAGGTCCCACAGCTGACCACTGATGGAGCTGGCTGTCCCCGCCAGGGCTGACTCCCAAACACCCATTCTTTAGCCACCTGCCTCTCAAACCCTGCAACCTTCTGCTCCCACCTGCGGTGGGGCTTTGAGAGGCTCTGGGTGCAGGGAGCGAGGCTGGGAAGAACTGGTGGACATAGAAGAAAAAAACCTCAGGTCTTCTAGGTTTCCCTGCTTTCCTAGTAAGCCAGTCCCAGCATGCCACTGGGAGGGTGGATTCTCAAGTGTGCCATGGACAAAGCTGCCACAGTCCATCAACACATCCCAAGCTGGGGAGCAGTGCGAGACCATCCAGGTGTTGGATGGGCAGTGTCAGGGGCGGTGCCAGGAGCAGCTGGGACACCAGAGGCTGCTCCTCTCTAACCACCGACCATGTCTACCACAGGGCTGAAGCAGGAGGCAGCCGGCTAGGCCACATTCTGAGTCACAGAGGAGTGTAGGTGACACCAGGAAGCCGAGCTGAAAATTGACCTTCTCCTTGAGGTCACCACAACACTGTGCTGGTCACAGGGCAAGCCAATGGCATACCCCACTTCCAAGGGGGAGAGGGCAACTGGAGGGGCATGTGATGTGACCAGCACTAGAATCCACCAATCCCTCCTGCCAGAAAGGAGGACCAGCAGACGATGTCCTCAGCATAGCCAGCACCACGTGACAAAGGCCAGCGCCAGAGCAGGCGCCCCTCCCCTCCGTGTGCTCAGTCACTGGAATGCTGGGATGCGGCAGCCACACCTCCCAGCCAGCACCACTTCTCTCAGGCCCTCTTGGGAAACACATGCCTGACTGGCACTCACTTCGAAACCTGAATCTCCAAGTTGGAAAACCCAAGATTGTAAACGATCAGACTGTGTTCATTTTGCCAGGCATCACCCACAGGACCCAGCACAGCTCTCGGGGTGTGGCTGCCATCAGCCAAACCAGCCACATCTGCTTGCATTTCATCACCAACATGGTAAAGTTTGACTTTCAGGTGACCTTGAAATTCACAAACTCCAGCAGGGGTGGGGGTGGAAGCAGGGGATAGAAGTCAAGGGAAAGCCGCTAAAAGGAAGCAGAAATAAAACAAGCTGGGACTGCCCTGTGCCCCCCAAAATTAAAACCAAATGAACATATCAAAGGGCACTTATCCCAGCTATTCAGGCTCCGACACTCTTCGGCTTTAATCAAGTCCCTGGGAGAGAGAGCCCCAAGTGGCTGTAATTTCCTACCTGCCTTCACCTGCACAGCTCAGGCCTGAATCTGGGAGTTATTTGGGGGGGATTGTTCCCTAACACACAAACCCTTCCACAACACCTTCTCCCAAAGCCCTGACCCCTGGGTGCTGACACAGGACGTCTGCTGGCCAGCGATGCCCAGGCCCCGGGGAAGACTGCAGGATGAGTGGGAGGGGTTCCTCTCCTTTTAGGGTAAGGAAGCCTCCAGAAGAAGCCTCCATGCAGGCCCTGGCTCTGACAGAGCAGGGCCCTCAGACAGAGAGCCTCGTCACCGTGGGCAGGGGCTGGGTGTCAGAACTGGAGGTGATGTCTGACATCGCAGCTGCACCTTTGCCTTCCGTCCACCTCTGGGTGGGGCAAGCACCCAGGCCGAGGCGAGAGGCCTGCCTTTCGGTCCAAGCCCTCCCCTCCCCCTGCTGTGGGACAGCAGGCAAGTTTTAGACCTTTCTGCACCCCAGGGGCCCCTCCGCAGGACAAGACTGGATAACGAATGACACAGTTTGTCCTAACACAGCAGCACATGGTTACAGATAAAGGTAAATAAAGCTTCTCACTTTTCAAAGGCCCTTCAGTCTGACCTCACAAGAGCCCCACCAGGTAGGAACTGTTGAGTCTGCTCAGAGAGGGGAGATGGGCTGCCTGAGGCCACGCAGCTGGCTGGCCGTTGGGCTGTGATGAGACTTGGGTCGTTCTGCTTGCCCTGTCTGCTCTGTTCCATGGCTCCCTGATGCCTCTGGGGCTTCCCAGCTCTGGCATTCACACGCCAGACACCTCCATGATGTTCACTCCTGAGGCATCTTCTCCCCAAGGGAAACTATAGTGTCTGTTCCGGAGTGAGGCCTCAGAGTCCCAGAGCAGAGGGAAGCAGATGAGAGAAGACGCTAGAACAAGCTAAAGGCACGCTGGGAGGGGTTGGGTACCATGCTCCGCCAGCCCCACCTACAGAAAGAAGAGCTTTGAGCACTGGCATCGTGTCTGCTGAATACCCAGTGCTTTCCCACACTTCATCTCATGCCATCCCTCACAAGCCTCCAGGACAGAAACTATGATCATTTCCACTGGACAGATTTCTCTGACAACTATGTGATTGCTTATCCTGCATCAGGCCCTGGATGAGACAGCTGGGCTCAGGGAGAATCAGGGAGGAACCCAAGGTTCTACTCAGAGTACAATGTCAAGCACACCAATGTCATTTGTGGATAGAGTCCTACACACATTCCAGTTTTTTCTTTCTGGGATTGTCCTCCCTCGCCCTGGAGGCTGCCTTTTTTTTTTTAATTTAATTTTTTAATTTATTCATTTTTAGAGAGGAAAGAGAAAGAGGAGAGAGAAAGGGGGGAGGAGCAAGAAGCATCAACTCCCATATGTGCCTTGACTGGGCAAGCCCAGGGTTTTGAACCGGCGACCTTAGTGTTCCAGGTTGACGCTTTATCCACTGCGCCACCACAGGTCAGGCGAGGCTGCCTTTTTGATGGTCTGTTCTGGGAAGCAAGGACTATGTACAAGGAACCCCAGGCAGACGCTTTTGAGCACTCTGGCCTTAGCTGGACTCCACAGCCGGCTGCATGTGGGCCGCACCCTGCCACAAAGCCCGGACAAATCATGCCAGGTTTGCCAGGTATATGGCTGACTGGCACTGGTGGCACAGCCCCCACAGGGCATCACGGGTATAAGGCTGACTGGCACTGGTGGCACAGCCCCTACAGGGCATCACAGGTATAAGGTTGACCAGCACTGGTGGCACAGCCCCTGCAGGGTATCACAGGTATAAGGCTGGCCGGCACTGGTGGCACAGCCCCTGCAGGGCATCACAGGTATAAGGCTGGCCGGCACTGGTAGCACAACCCCTGCAGGGCATCACAGGTATAAGGCTGGCCGGCACTGGTGGCACAGCCCCTGCAGGGCATCACAGGTATAAGGCTGACCAGCACTGGTGGCACAGCCCCTGCAGGGCATCACAGGTATAAGGCTGGCCGGCACTGGTGGCACAGCCCCTGCAGGGCATCACAGGTATAAGGCTGGCCGGCACTGGTGGCACAGCCCCTGCAGGGCATCACAGGTATAAGGCTGACCGGCACTGGTGGCACAACCCCTGCAGGGCATCACGGGTAGGTGGTGGTAGCTCCACGGGCCAGCACATAGCCATGGCCTGGGGCCCATCAGTGGGCAAATCAGCCACAGTTCAGCATCATGGAGGCTGAGGCCAAAGCAAAAGCCCAGTCCCCAAAGCTCTGAGCCCCAGTGCCCATGCTCTGTAGGTCCTCCTCCTCCTCCTCCTCCTCCTCCTCCTCCTCCCCCTCCTCCCCCCTCCCCCCTCCCCCTCCTCCTCCTCCTCCTCCTCCCCCTCCTCCCCCCTCCCCCCCTTCCCCTCCCCCTCCCCCTCCTCCTCCTCCTCCTCCTCCTCCAGGCAACCCTGAGCTGTGACCAGATGGGTCATCTTAGATCTTCTTCATAGACACCCGGACAGTCAAATGATGTGGACTCCCAGGTCTGCAAGACCTTCAAGCTTACAGGGTCCTTGCCCCTAAACCCAATCCTTGGCTACCCCCAACAGGCAGTGCAGCCCTGCCATGAAAAGGAACACAGATTTTGGGGGTCAGAATGCTGCTCTGACCTTGACCTTTCTGAGGATCAGTTTCCTCATCTATAAAATGGAGTTACTAACAAAACCGTGGGTTGGGTCGGCCAAGCTGTCAGCCTTAGACAGGAGCTAGGAGAGGGCCAGGTGCACCAGGTGAGACAAAGTCAGGACACCTGTGAAGGAAATGGGGTAGGCATGTGGAGGGCTGGAATGCCAATGAGGAGGGCACCGGCACCTCTCCATGGCCCCTAGCTTGGTAGGTGGCTGAGAGAGGCCCCAAGAGGGTGAGGACAATACCATGGAACAGAAATGTGTGGAGCAGGCTGGCCACAAGCGGTAACTGAGCACCTACCAAAACCATGTGAGAGGACAGAGGAGTGACCAAATGTCCAGCCCTGTGGTGCCCACAGCTCAGTGTGACCTCCCTAGTGCAGACAAAGGGCCTTGAATCCTGCCCTGAAGTTCACTTCCAAAACCCCACGGTGCTTTCTGGCTCCCAGGCAAGGGAGGCTCGGCACTAAACCAGTCCCCCATGTGCTCTGCCCTCCTTAGCCAGCTCTGGCTTCCAGGCTGCTGCACGGGTCCCGCAGTTATCTCCAAAAACTGGGTCACCTCTGCCCAGCTCCAGGACAAACCCCTGCCACACTCACAGAGCACTTCTGTGCACTCACAGCCCTGCCCCGGGTCTCCCAGTCTTGAGGAAGCGGGGGGGGGGGGGGGGGCGCGAGAAGGACGTGGTGGGGAACAGGGGTCCTGTTGATCATAACTCTTAGGGACCCAGGAGGACTCACACACACCATCAAGACTGCCACACACACCCCCAAGTCAGGAGTCACTGCCATCCCCTCCAGGGTGATTGAACAGCTGTGAGCCCACAGGGATGTGACACTAGAATGAACCAGAAGTAGAAGCCAGTTCTTCCCGTCCTGCAAATGCTGTGCCAAATGTAGCACTTGTGGCCCTGAGTAGAGCCTGGTGGGCGCAGCAATGGAACTACCCTGTCCCAGGTTCAAGTCCAACGCCTGACACTTGCCAGCTGTCAATAAAGGCCCTGAGCCACAACTTCCTCACCTGTGAAATTAGGGGGTGAGGGTGCACAGGGTGTTTCTATGAGGAATCAAGGAGGTGACGGACATTCTCTGGTGGGTGCAGTAGGCAGCACCCTTCTCCAGCACCTGAGTCCTCTCACTGGACCCAGAGTGTCAGGCTGCATGGCCCCAGAGCCAGGGAAGTTCCCCTCTGTAGTGTGAATCAGAGTCAAACCAAAGACCGTCATGTGGGGTCATCCCTGGACAGGAAAGACGGCCATGTATCCCTCGACGGTGTAGGCCTAGAGGAGCATCTTTGCTGGGGTACCCCTGAGACTGGAGTCCTGCTTTGATTAAATCCCCGTTCTGAGGAGGAAACAACCCTTCTCCCCTCTGCCTCCAACAAACAAGGCTGCACCAGCAGGACCCACATCCCCAGCCTGCAGCCAGGACCAGCCCACGGCAGAGCAGGGCAGTGCCCGCAGCTCCGCTCTGTACAGGCAGCTCCGCAGCCAGACGGTTCCTTGACAGTTATTGGCAGGGCCTCACTACCCAAGGAAGGGATGGGGGAGGGGGAGAAGAAAGAAAAGCCAATTTTGTTTCCCAGGGAGAAACGATCGCTGCTGACAGCTGTCCGTAGGAAAGCGGAGGCGCATGCCCACGTAATCTAAACTCGAGCAGCCCAGGTCTCCCCTCAACCCAGAAATGAGCTTGTTAGAACAGCCTGGATCCCAGCCGTTTCCCTTGACAGCTTCCTTCCCCTAATACACGCGGCAAATTGGCAACCTGTCCTCGGGCATTTGCATCCTGCGTCCCTGGAGGGAGATATCTCTATTATTCTGTTTTGGATAAAGGAGGCCATTTGAGATGACAGGTAGCAAACGCCTCTTTAATAAACCACGCAAGCAGCCAGAGAGAGCCAGGCAGTGGAGAGGGACTTGACAAATAGGTAGATTTGCAACTTGGGAGCATTAGCAGGGCCAGGCAGAGCAGTGCGCAAGGGAACGTGGGGCTGTGAGATAAATCACCCCTTGTTATTCTGATTTAACCATCTCCCAGCTGGAGCGCCTGTCCACCACCTCCAAAAGGCAGGCTCAGGAGACACACGCACAGAGGGCTCTCTGGCCCAGTTTGCAAGCTGCAGCTCTGTTCTCCGACTTCATCATTTGCCCTGGCAAAACTTCCCTGTCAGTTTGCAGGTCTTCAAGAATGGTCCCTGCCCTTCCCTCATCTCTATCCCAGTCTCTGCTGGTTTGTTTGTTTGTTTTAATAATTTCAATTTTAAGAGGAATGAACATGTATGTACTCAGCCCCAACCAGGTTTTCCCACCAGATTACCCTAACTCACAGAAGTTTGTTCCCCTCTCGTTTCATTTGCCTTCATGCACCACTTGACTCCATTACACAAACAGCTGCTCACTCGGTTCTCTCTCCCTGGGAGCTAGTTTCTCCCCCTTCCTCAACCCAAGGGAGCTGGGCCTAGGGTGTTGGGTTCTGTCCAATGATGTTCCAGCAAATGTTTAACAGCCAGCTCACTGAGAAAATAAATAATAAAAACCTGACTGTAATGTTTGCCTATCTCTATGGTATAAATACTCACACTGTGGCCATTTCAAGCTTCCAAAAGAATGTCAGTGAACTTGGAGACAGGAAGAAATATGTACAACAGGCTCATGGGGCTGACTGCAGCACCCTGTTCCTCCTGAGTGCCACCCTCACACCTCAGCCCAGGGGAAAACCCTTCCAACCCTGACTTCGGTGAATGCACACACACAAGCCTCTTCCCCCACCCCAGCCCCACACCCCTACACACACTGCTTCCGCCCCGTGAACAAGACGGCTCTCACAGGTCCCACACTACAGATACTCTTCCCCTCCGATGATCCATATCACTGCGCCATCACTTAGGAACACCTGTGTGACTGGTGGCACATTCCATAAGTACACTGTGCCTTAGTTTCCACATCTGTAAACAGAAATCCTAGCTCGCGGGAAACATGAGGGTTAACTAAGGCAATGCATGGTATAGTACCTGGACACAGGATGCTCAGTAATGTTGCCAGTCTGCCTCCTCACCCACTGACAAAGGCCACTCTGATGGAACCACAGCAGGAAGCGCCCATTTCCTACCTGAGGGGCTTGCTGCACTGCCAAGAGTTCTCACTGTGAGAGGACCTGAGCAGGACTGTGGGTGTGTCTGGCTCTCAGGGGCAAACAGACACAGCGCGGCCCACCCTGGAGTAAAACCACAAACTGCACCTTCCTCCGGCACCAGCTCTCCTTATAAGGTCCTGTGGAGCTGTTCTCCACCTCCCTCGTGACTGTACATGGGAATCACCTGGGGAGCTTGAGGGTCCATTCAGACAGGGCTTTCCACCTACCCAGGTTTTGATTTAATAAATCCAAGGTGCTGGTTGAGCATCAGGAAGTGTTTTAATCTCTCCAGGGGATTCTAATGTGCAGCCATGATTGACAACCCTGTGACGACTGATGAGCAGAACTATTCGCAGTAGCCTGTGAGCATTAGTGTGAGAGGTCAGCTTTTGTCCCAAGCAAGCTCTGGCCTCAGGATGCAGCCTTCCTGGTGCCCAAAGTTCTAGGCCCAGAAAATGCTTGTGCCTGGAGCGATCCATGGAGACCATGTTGCAGAGGGGATTCCAGCAACTAACATAGCACCCAAATGCTGTATCTCCGTGCAACCCTCTGTGTGCCCACCTCCAATGCCTAGACTCCTTCCTGCTGAAAGACCCAGGCAGGGCTCTGGTTATATGAAGAGCATTCTTGGGGGTTGCACGTGCACAGCCAACACAACTGTAGACAGTGGCCTCAACCCAAGGCAGCAAACACAGTGTATGGGCAGGTGGCCGAAATCCAATGTGTCCCCTGCAAATAAAGGGAGTGGAATTTCTGTCTCCCAATATGTTTTCTAGTTCTGCGGGTTATTCATCAGGATTATGGGAGGCAGCTGCCTAGATTCAGAGACATCTGAAGGAAGCTAGATTAGAGAAAGCGAAGTCAGTTTCTTTACTGCAGGACTTCTCAGAGTCTTGGTATAATGTGCATGACGAATCTCCAAGAGATGAGACAAGACACAGTGCCTCCCAAATGTATCATGTCATGGAACCTTTTCTCACATAGTATCTCCCAGGACCAGCAATCCACAAAACGTGTTTGGCAAAGACTCAGGAAGATGACATGGTTGACAGACCCCATTAGGACATCAGGTCCCCAACCTGTGATCCATGCATACACACCATCCACACCAAGGGACAGTCCCCAAGAGGCTCTGGGGGCTCAGGAGGAAGACTCTAAGGCCAGGATCCACTCCAGATCCCACAAATAGGCTTGAACAGGCTTGGACAAAGTGTGGATTATGTAAATAAGTATTTGGGGACTTTTTAAACATAGATTATTCACCCAATTAACTCTAATGGCCCTCAGAGTTGAGAGAGACTATTGTGTAAACATGTGGGGTTGAATGTGGCCTCAGCCCCAAGATTTCCTCAAAAGATGGGGTTTACAAGTCCCCATAAGGGTTCCCTCTGGGCTCCAACTTGGCAGATAAGTTCATTGCCCGGAAGGGAATTCTGGCCTAAAATGTGAAAAGGGTAAGAATAAAAAAATAAAAAGGATATAGCCCCCTTTAAGCAAGCAGGGAACATTCTGAGTAATGATTTTACATATTTTTTCATTCTCCGTAAAACATACATTATGTGACATAGAACATTTGGGAGCCTCCGGTAGCCAAGCTCTTCCCCAGTAAGAGGAGAAACTGTAGCTTTCTCTCCAGAAGCCACTTACATTCACATATTCTAAATGTTTCCCACCAGAAACAACACAGCCGGGAGGGAGGCTCCCCATGTTGCCTCAGTGAGGCGGGAGCCCCAGCCCAGCGGACCCTGCCTGAGACTCAGGAAGCCAGGCACACCAGCCCCCAGTACAGAGCCTCCAAGAGATGCTGCCCCCATCCCCAGAAGATGGCCAACTCCCCAACACAGAGAGCCTTGGCATCCACAGGGACTTGTTCATGGTCAAGTCTGCTGACTGACAGGAGACTAAGGGCTAATTGTCCAACCTCAACCAGAAACAAGTCTTTTAGAATCCTCTTGGGCACTAAAAGCTAGAGAGGAGGCCTAGAGTCTGAGGGCCCATCACTGCTGCAGGGAGCTTACCCACCTATAGGGACATGAGCTGAGGACCAATTTTCCCTCGATCTCTAACACACTCTCCATACATAATACATCTTGCCACGAGAGCTGGGTGCCTGGGAGTCACCGTTTTCCTCCATCTCTCCCACTGCCCATGTCCTGCCCAGCAACTCGCCTGCTGCTGTGGCCAGGCGTCTCTCCATGGCCAAGCCCCCCTCCAGCCAGCCACGTCTCTCCCTTGGAAAACAGCCTGGCCTCACTGGTCTCCCTGCTCCTTCTCAGTCCACTCTCCACTTTTGGGGGTCCAAATGTGACTGTGCCCCACTTTGGCATAGAGTCCTTCCTACTGCTCTAACATAGCTCATGACTGATTGGGTTCCACTCGGCCCATTGCTTCCCTCTGCCTAGAGCTCTCTTCCCTGCCATCTCTTCCAGGTGACCTCTTAGCCTCCAGAACTCCACTCACACACCATTTCCTCTGGGAACCCAGCATGAACTCGCACAGTTCCTGATTAGCAGGTACCCAAACAGAAACTATCCCCAGTGGCCAGCACTTGGCACTCAGTAGGTATTCAGTAAAATATTTGTTGGATGACAAGGCTTCACTGTGACAAAATCCAAGGGGACTAGACATCTGCAGACCCGAGTGGTCAAAGCAGGGAAAGAAGGAAAGGCAGGTACACCCTTGAATCAGTCCTCCCAGCAGCCCTGGGAGGCCCATGCTCTCAAGTGTATTGTAAACGGGCCCAGAGAAGTAACATGCCAAGTGAGGAAGTGGTGAAGCCAGGATTTGAACCCACATCTAGTTGACTCCAAAGCCCATGCTCTTTGTCGCACAGGGTTCTACTCAGGAGTCTAATTAGGATGACAGGCCCTGTCAGACTGAAGGTGGAAGAGGCAGGGAGGGTCCAAGCCGAGGAATAAACAGGAGTGAAAGTGTGGCGGTTTGAGGTGGCCAGCATGCCGGGGAAACACAAGCGGTGCAGTAGGGTGAGAGGAAGTTCTAGAAAACAAAAGCAGAGAGCTGCAGCAGTCTACCGAGCCTGGGAGGGAGGCCATGGCACATTAGCCTTAGGAGCCTGGTTGTTCTCCCAGAAGAAAGAGAGTATGACCTTCAACATGTCCCCTACGCAGAGACAACCACAAGCTGCTTCAGTGCTCTGACAAGGTGAGCCTCTTTCTGCCTGATAGCACCTCAGCATCACATCATCAGGCCCAAACAGGAAATGAAGGCAAGCACCATATACTTCTCTCCTAAGAAGGGGCCCTCTATTAGCACCTAGCATCGCTTAAGGACCTAAGGGGAAAATGCATCCTGCTGCTAGAACAGCCTTCTGAGAGCTCCTAGGACTGGACCGGGGAAGGTTTGGACCCAAAGACAGTTCTAGAGAATGAACTACATCCCACTGGCAATTTCAAACCCCAGCCCCTCCCCTACAAAGCCTTCCAGGTGAAGAAGGCAGTCGAGTCCCCCTAACCATGCCCTGCTTACCATAACGCTCCACGTCCCACTCCTCTCCCCACTGCCCAAATGCCCTTTCCCACATCACAGGAGTGTAAAGGGTGGCTGATTGCTAACACCAGACCTATATGATCTCATTCATCCCAGGTCCTCGTACTTCTTTCTCTTGCATTATAATCTTCAGGGCTGAATGAGCCCACTCCATGCCTTTAAATGGCCACCAGCATGTGCAGGCAAGCACCTGATGTCCGCTTAGGCCTGAAAGCTTTCGGTTTCTGTTTACATATTGGCTAACTCCAAATCCACCAACAATTCCGGAGAGCCTACTATGTGCCAGACACTCATGAGAATATGAAAAGGCATGAAATGCGAGAATGCTGCCTCATGAGTCAACAAGATTTCATCTCATGAAAAGTTATAATAATACAAGCTGAAAGGGAAAGTTGAGAGAAGGGGTGTCCCAAGGCACCCCTGCTTAAGTATCATGTGAATGACACAGAAGAAAGCTATTAGCGTTCAGAAGAGGAACGGTATGGGAACTTCAGACAAAGCTAGGGAGAGAAGACTTTGCACAAAGGCCTGAGGAAGATTGGATGTGAGACTTAAAGATCAACTAGATCTTTGATATGTGGAAGGAAAGGGAGACGTCTACCCAGCTGTGCAGAAGGTCCAAGTCAAAAGCACTAAATAGAAGACTGCCCAAGGCTATGATGGGAAATTGTACCCACAGACCTGGCCAAGTGACTGTGACTTGGCCCAGATAGCACTGTGGGGACACATCCACTCCAAAGACTAACAGCTCTGGGCACGTGTATATGTGTGTGTGCATTGCATCACTAGCCAAGGTGCTTATTCAGATCTGAGGCCCAGCTGCCTCTCCCATGGGAAGCAGCCAGCAAGCAATACTTAGGTCACTGAAAGTACTAGCAGGAGGTGCCAACCTCAACAGTGATGTTTATCATGTTCTTGGAAGACTCCCCTGGTGTCAGCTATGTGGACCAGAGGAATAGAGAAGGCCTAGATGAGGAGCCCAGGACACCAGCCCACCAGTACTTGCAGCCCTGGCAGCCAAGAGCTGTTCCAGCTGTAATTCTTACTCAACAGACCTCATTACAGGGTGTGGATTTCAGAGTGTGCCCAAGATCACCATGGTGCAGGATGCTTTGGGCAAGTTTGTCCTTTCTCTGACATCAGCTTCTTGGTCTAAACATGGCAGGGGTGGACTGTGTGACCTCTAAGGACTCATCTATACTAAAACTCTGAAACCCAAAGGAATCATGAAATTCCCATCTTCCCAGCAATGGGCAAGAGTTCACCTGGGCACCAGCCTGACCCACATACTTCTCTGAGGAGATCGCCAGCCAGCCATGTCTGCAGTGGAATTTTACGTGACGGCTTTGAGAGCAGCACAGATAATCCTATCACCATGCCAACAGATCAGCTCTGTTATGACACTGGTTTGGAAAGACAAGGTCAGTGACCTGAGAGCCCCACTGTGGTCCTCTGACCAGGCCCAGTGTGGGGCAAACCTCTGCTCTTCACGGCCTCTATTATCAACAATGTAGAGTGAGGACCAGTTTCTTCTAGCTGGTATTCTCTAAGCCTCTCCTCCACATGACCCAGAGAGTGGGGAGAGGGGTCACAGGAGGCAGGACAGAGCAGTGGGAAGTCCCAGGCTCAGAGCATCCCTGGGTTTGATTCCGGACTCATCCCACAGACTACCTTTCTGAACTTGGGAAAGTCTGGCAAGCCGTGGCTACATCGGGAACATTACGCTCCACCCTGTGTAGTGCTGGGGAAGATCTGAGATAAAGTGTGTCAAGTACCCAAAATACAGTAGGAACTCGGGGTTGGTAGTTACTTACTATCAAAAGCACTTTTACAACCAGAATACAATGGACCAATGGAACAGGAGAAAAACCCATAGGCAGATGCAAGCACGTGTGGGAATTAGGTCTGTGACGGGCAGCACTTCTACTCATGGAGCTGACACGGGTGGTTCAATAAATGGTCTGAGGACAACTGAGTGCTACATTTTGTTGGTGGCAAGGGCAGGGGAAGGAGTAGTTAGATCCAATCCTTTCTCCTTAAACTACAACAAATTCTAGATGGAGCAGAGATTCAATTGTAAATAGTAAAACCTCAAAACTTCTAGAAGTTGAGTGAATAGTTTTAAAATCTTGCAGGGAAGAAGAATGTTTTCTAAGCGGGTCATTAAAAATATAATAATAAAGAGCCAGAAAGGAGAAAAAAAATGTAACCACATAAAAACCTAAAACTTTTGGCCCTGGCCGGTTGGCTCAGTGGTAGAGCGTCATCCTGGCGTGCAGGAGTCCCAGGTTCGTTTCCCAACCAGGGCACACAGGAGAAACACCCATCTGCTTCTCCACCCCTTCCCCTCTCCTTTCTCTCTGTCTCTCTCTTCCTCTCCCGCAGCCAAGGCTCCATTGGAGCAAAGTTGACCCAGGCGCTGAGGATGGCTCTGTGGCCTCTGCCTCAGGCACTAGAATGGCTCTGGTTGCAACAGAGCGACACCACAGATGGGCAGAGCATCGCCCCTGGGGGGCGTGCCGGGTGGATCCCGGTCGGGCGCATGTGGGAGTCTGAGTGCCTCCCCGTTTCCAACTTCAGAAAAATACAAAAAAAATAAAAATAAAAATAAAATAAAACTTTTAATTTAGGAAAAAATTATATATATATATGATAGTTGGATTTAAATCTTTGCAAGACATACAACAGAGTTACTTGTCAACAAATTTTTATGAAGGACCTACCAAGTACCAGTTACTCCATACCTTACATTCAAAAGCCTCTCACTCTCCAGTTCCATAAAACGAGCCCCCAGTAGAAAAAAAGAGCAAAGGACATGAACAAGCAATTTATAAAATAAGAAATACAAAACAGCCACTAAAAATCAAATAAATGCAAACAGATGCAATATTGAATTTTCCCACTAACATACTGGCAAAGAGTGAAAACAATGACCAAACGCAGGTCAGCCAGGGTGTGGTGACTTGTACTGTCACACAGGGTGAGTGCCCTTTGAGTGGATGTGTCAGCATGACCCATGTGCACACCCTCTGACCCTGCAAAGGATTTATCTACAAAGATGTTCACTGACGTTTGTTTATAACAAGGAAAAATTGGAAATAACAACCTAAATATGCATGAAGGAAAGACTGGCCAAATAAGGTATGATAGTCAATTCTGTAACCCTATAAACCAGCCAGAGAGATGGGAAGCCCGCGACTTCATCATCAAATGTTACAAGAGTGGGAGTAAAATGCCATATGGGCGGGGACAGCATTCTTGAGCATGAACTTGGAAAATAATGGAATAACTCAACTTTGCCCACTGTGTGAGAGATGGGATGATCTGGGGGCCCATCCAGAAAAGAGGCTACACATTCAGAAAGGACAACCTCCATGCTCTGGGGGCGGGTGGGGACTCGTGCAACACCCTGGCTTCCTGCCCTCCCCAAAGTGGGGAGGAGATATTGTGCTGTACTGTGGCTTTGCTCTAACATTTCAAGCAGGAAGAACCCACCCCGCAGGATTAACAACAGGTAGACACGGAGGGCCCCACATCTGGTTGGAGATACGGTGGCTCAGGAGCCAGGCCAACCCCTGGGCAGAGTCCTCAGTCCGGGATCCACACTCTGGTCCAGACACTTGCAGGGTCTACCTGCTAGACTGGCCATGCCTCAGACTGACAGGCCACTTGGGTCCAGTCTTTTGCTCACAATCCACCACTGACATGCAGATGGAGGTAGATCACCAGGCCTCAGCCCTAGGGACCACAGGACAGGTCAGGGCAAGAAGGAACCCAGGGCACAGAGAAGCAGGTGAAGGAGTTCGGGAGATCTGACTGACTAGCCCAGGGGTCCTCAGGCCTTCTCTGAAGAAGGCTGTAGCATTGAGACCTCTGCTCAAACAAAGGTTAAAATGGAAGTCCAGGTAGAAAACACACGTCCCACCCCCCATGGGGCAATCACACAGGTAGAAGGGCTTAGGGCTGAGGACCCATTGTGTGCCAGGTTTGTGCCAGATGATCAGGAGGAGGCAGAGCCCTGCCCTCCACAAGCACACAGTAGGGCGGGGCAAGGGACTTCACAGAGGGCAGTCAGAGGGGTAAGTGCATACATCAGCCAGCTGGAGGGCGGAATGGCTCCTGGGGCAGGAACTGCAGACAGCTCAGTAAGGTCTGTAAGTCCACTCTGGGAAACAGGCAAAGTCAACTTCAGAATCCAGGCAAGAAACACCCATTGGACAAGCCCAGGAAGAGGTTCCTGCTGAGAGGTGGCCGACTCTGTTCTGACCACACCAAGGGCAGCGATGGGAGAGCGCATGTGAGAGGTGGCGGGGGGCAGGCCTGGGCTCCGCCAAAAAGTCTCAGAGATAATCATTTAGTAATTCTGCTTCGACCAGAGAAAGCCTGGGCTGGGACAGTGGCTCATGCGGCCCCGTGCTCTGGTGGCAGTCCATGCACCTGCCGGTCCTCCTTCCCCAGAGAGGCGGCACCCCATTACCCCAGGACCCTGTGGGCTGGGCTCTCAGCAAACACGAGGAGAGGAAGTCAACACTCACAGGGCCAGGACCTGGGGCTGTCGTGGCAGAGGTTGCAGAGGGGGTAGAAGCTGCGGGGGCATAGGCCCCATCACACACTGAAGCCGGCAGCGGGTAGTGGGAAACCCAAGTCTAGCCTGACTTTGGCCAGGTGAGCCAGAGGATAAGTGAGAGGAAGTAGAAGAGGCCTTACAGAGAGACCACGTCGGTGGGGAGCCGTGGTGAGGCCAATCCCCCGCAGGAACAGAAGGAGACTAAGAATCAAGGCAAACTTCAGCAGTGGGTTAAGTGGTATCATCCTCCACCCAGGCCGGAAGCCTGGGCCTTTCTTGTCTCTTTCTCCTGGCCTTGGCCTAAGTGGCTCCCAAGAGGGGGGGCTGTTCATGGGAGAGGCAGCAGACCTGGGAAGGGGGTGTGAACAAAGACCACCAGCTTGAGTGTGGGCCTGGGGGTCACCAGCTATCTAACAGGCAGGACACACACTGCAGAACTGGGATCCACACTCTGGCCCAGACACTTGCATCCTCAATATCTTACAGCCTGGCCTCTGTCTTCCTCAACACCGTTTGCTCTGACTGAGTGCCAAGCACATGATGACGTACAGCAGGGGCTCGGCCTGACCTGACACTGAATGAAGGATGTCCAGGCGGCAGCTGGTAGTCCATCATCTCTGGAGATCAGGGCAGCAAGGGGATCAAGTGAGAGACCTGGGAGTCATAAGCAAAGAACAACAGCGCATAAGCTTTCTGCATACTGACCTGCTGGTGGGCACTGTTCCAGGAGCTTTACAGAAATTAACTCAGTCAACCTTATAACCACTCTAGAGCTAAGCACTATTATCATCTTCAGTCTACAGCAGGAGGAAACTTTGTTACAGAGAGGTTGAGCCACTTGCCATAGGTCACACAGCTAGAAAGTTGTAGAGCCAGGGCTGGGTGCAGGCACAGAGGCCCCTCTTAATTGCTCTGCTGTGCTCTTAATTGCAGGCCAAGAGGAAATGGGAAAGTGTGCAGAGGGAGAAAAGAAAAGGACCAAGGATAGAGCCCAGGGCAACAGCAGAGCCAGGAGCTGGCTGAGGAAAGAGGAGAAGTCAGGAGTCTGCCTCGCACAGTGAGCATGCTGGAGTGAGCCACTGAATGAATGAGTCGGTGCTGGCTAAGGAATGGAGGTAACGCAGACACAAAGCAGATAGTTGCAGAAAGAGGGGGGGTGTGGTCAGCGGTGTCCCACTGCAGGGAGGCCAGAAGGGCCCCTGATTGAGCATTGACTAGAAGCTATCAGCTTGGCCTGTCCCGGCCCACGGGCCTTGGTGCTCAGCCCGGAACTGCTGAGCCAGAGCAGGCTTCAGTCCATCCGCCTGGCTGCAGAACAGTCGCTTTCCCTCTGTCCACTACGGATCCTTGTTCTTGCCAAGTTCCTTCGAGTGTGGAAAGGATCTGCTCCCTAAACAATTCACAGCAATGTCTAAAGCTCACACTGCAAGGTGTTGCCTATTTATAATCAGAAATTCCTTCAAACCAAACTGGCAAAGAAGAGTGGCCACTCTATGTTGTCCTTGATGCTGTTTGAACTAAGAAGAACTCAGAATTGCGTCCTTGACCATGTTCAAGTTACTCGTTTTCCCCATATATGGCTGGATCCAGTTTGCCAGGACAAGCCGTGTTTTCCTTATTAAGCAATATACAAAGTTAGCAAACAGAGCCCGCTCACGGCCCCACATCCCAATCCCAAATGTCACAGTTACAGCAAAGCCCTGGCCAGGCCACAGAGCATCAGAAGGCCCAGCAGCCACTGGCACAGACCAGACACTGCTGAGAGTTGGGGCCTGCCCTGGGCTGTCCCACCACTGACCCTGGCTCTGGGTATCACATCTGCAGTGGCTACTGACTGAAAAAGAAAATCATGTTGAATCCTCATAACAACACTAAGGTATGAGTATTGTTATCCCTCTCTTACAGAAGATGATCAGAGTGAGGCAGAGAGTCTATGTAATCTGTTCAAAGCCCCCAGCTGGGATGGCAAAGATAGAGAAGGACCCCTTTCTGTCCACCCTCATAGTACATCATCTCTTTACTTCCCCTTAAGTCATTCCCTCCTCTCTAGGCCTTGGTTTACCCATCCGGAAATTGAGATGTCTAGAAAAACCATTTTCCAACCCCTCTCGTGTTAACACCTGCTCTGTCATAGGGTATCAGAACCTCCCGGGTGCCCTCTGGTCGAGGTCTGGAACGAATGAGTGGGAACAGGTATATGGAGGCACAGACCCTGCCCACACCCAGTGGAGCCTGAGGCAGCAGAGTGAAGCAGCATGGGGCCTCTGCAGCCTGTCTAGAAATAAGAATAGAGTCCTGTTCTCCGCTCAGTGCCTTTTGGTGCCAGGATTTTCCCAACCCTTTGAGGCCTCCCTCTCCCAGAGCCATTAATTCTGCCCCACAGGGGCCCCACCATGTCCACAGCCTGCTGTCTGGGCCTCACAAGCCTGCCCTGGATTCCCAAGCCTCTGGAATTTGACACCGAGGACATACAAAGCTGAAGGAATGACTGTGGAATTGAATGGAGGGGCCAGAACGTTCCCAGTGAATGGATCCAATGTGGCCCTGAGACAGAGGGGACCCATGCCCACTAGGCATCTTTGGAAAATACAAAACTGGACTCATTTCTCCAGGTCACCACTACCCCTCAGAATTGCCTCGGGTTAAACCTGTGGGATCTGGGGCTCCAGACAAGCCTTCTGGGTGTCAATTTCTGGAGTCAGGCCCCAAACCTGCAGGCTTAGCCAGCACCTAGGATTTTATGGGGGCGTCAGTGTGACGCATTACCCTCAGACAGCACATGCTGGTTTCCCAGTGGGCCCTCCTGCCTACTTCTCTCTAATATGTGAGTCCAAAACAAACAGTCCATTAGGCCACCATACAATGCCACACCACTGTGACTTTTTCTCCAAAAGTTGCAGTTTTTAGTGTTTTTCACATTAATCTAACAATAATAAACATAACAATAAACCTGCACTTAAAGATGCTTTTTCACTCTGGCCAAGTGGGTCAATGGATAAAGCTTTGTCCTGGTGCACCAAGGTCGTGGGTTTGATACCTGATCAGGGCACACACAAGAAGCAATCAATGAGTGCACAACTAAATCGAACTAAGTGAAACAATGACTTGATGCTTCTCTGTCTCTCTCTCCATTCCCCAGCCCCCCCTTCCTTCTTCTCTCTCTGAAATCAATAGAAAAATGAAAGAAAAGATGTTTTTCACACTCCCAGGAACTACAGCATCTTAATCCACATAGAAGTGAAGAATGGGCCCCTTTAGCTCCCTTTCCTCTGCTGTATATTGTGCTGGGTTACTATGAATGGATCAGTTCAATGAACCAATTAAACAACAGTTAAGTGAATACACAAATGAATACTTAACCTTTAAAAAGCAGTCTCATGCAGCTGCTCTGTTTCCCATTGATAAAATTTTTAAAGATTAGCAAATGTTCCAAGAAATGACTATTACCCTTGGATCGCAGAAGTATTTAAATCCATGATGACAGTTTGTCTTGTCCCATAACGTGACATACCTTTTCCGACCAGGCGTTGATTGGGTGCCATGGTTCTCCAAAGACACCTTGTCTCACCCTGCAACGAGATACCCCTGACCTGCTACAGTTCGGAACCGTTTCATGGAGTTTAATCCCTGGGAGACCATCACCACCTAGATTACTTGAGACATCTGTCTTCTTTCTGTTTTGAATTAAAACAAAATATTTACCGTTTTAATAAGTAGCAGGGTTGTGGGTTTTTTTTTTAACTTCAAATGATACAAGAGTACACAAAGTAAAACATGAAAGCCTAATCCGAGTGTGGGCAAACAGGGAGGCCTCCTCCCTTCTTCTCAGGAGACCCCATGGCTTCAACACTCCGCGGGCTGATTTGAAGTCACTCAGTACAGCTCACAGGTCTGTTCTGCCTGCAATGACTGAGGCCCAGGCAGGGGTCATCAAGTGCTGTCCAGTCCTCAATGCCACTCTCTTCAACAGCAAAACATCTCCACCTGCCCCCACAAAGCAACTTCTCTCCACCCTACACCATCTTACTGATGGTACCTGATCACCTGTCTTTAGATTTTTCATGTTGACTTGTCAAAACTAGCAACACTCATCATTGCTTATTGCCAGCAAGTTCTCCATCCCCAGAGGGAGTTCTCCCATCCCTCCAAGACCTAGGCCCTACCTACCTTTCTAGACATAGTCTCCTATCAAACATCCATGCATCATCTAAACACCCCATCCCTGTCCCCTCTAGAAGCCCCGTATCCTGTCCTCTTAAATTTGCTCAAGAATGTCCCACCTAGAAGTCTTCTCTCCCTAACTTTGCAGGACCAAGTCCTCTCTTCCCATGCCATGACTCAACCCACAGGCTTCCTCCTCCATGAAGCCTTGCCTGGTGCTCCCAGGAAGCAGCAGTAACTACTCCCTCTTCTGACCTGTAGAATACCATGAGGAACCTTTTCTCCCATTTCTTAACTCCTCTGGTAGACCATGAACTCCCAGAAGGCAAAGACCACGTCTTATACACTTGACTTCTCCATTCAGACTGGCAACAACAAAGACATAGACACACAAACCACCAACGGATGCTGTGGGCATGGATGAAGCAGGAAGTTGCTTGAAGTGGAAGATACATGCACTTGAGGAACATTATGAAAGGTGAAAAATGTGCAGGTGCTAACAATCACAAATTCACAATTCCAGTGAATGTGGAAACGCTCAGGTTTCACTGATTCTTTCTCAGGATGTAAAGATAACGTTACTCTATTTAATACAACATTTGCTGGCATGCGGCAGACAGTGCTGGTCCCCACAAACAGGATAGAGAGTCTTGCCAAATGAACACATACTCACCCTTACTATCAGAGTCGGTGCAAAGTAAACTATGATGGAGAGTGAGAGACGATATCCTTACAAAATGACAACTAGTCAAGATCAAAAAGATTCATTCAGCCCTGGCTGGGTAGCTCGGCTGGTTAGAGAATCGTCCTGAAGCACAGAGGCTGCTGGTTTGATCCCTGGTCAGGGCACATACAGGAACAGATAGATGTTCCTCTCTCTCTCCCTCTGTCTCTTCCTCTTTTTTGCTAAAATCAATAAATAAAAATCTAAAAAAAAAAGATTCATGCAATGTTAATTTACGTGTATTCGTTTGAGAAACATACAAATACCTACTGAGTGCCTAGAAATTGGCCCTGTATAGGGGTGTAGGGTGGTGGGATGGGAAAATTCTAGGTAAAAGAGTCAGAATCTGCCAAGAGGTCAAAAATACAAGTCATCATATCAGGTACAGCTGCCAAAGAGGGTCAGTTGGATCAGAGAAGGCAGGGAGATTTGTGATAACAGGTGAGAGGATGGAGATTTGAACTAGCACAGTGGCTGTGGCTTAGCTGAAGGGAAATGGACATACCTGGGAGCAGGTAGGAGGCAGAGTCTACAGACCTGGGTGATGGATATGAAGAGTGGAAGCCATAGCATCCTCGGCAAGCCAGACCCTGGGGCTATGTTTCCTGAGCCAGCCATGCTCGTTCACCTGCCCCACTATGCACCGGCCAAGTCAGGAGCTGCGGCTGGCGGCCCAGCGTAAGGTCACACACCAAGATTATTGAGCCTTCACCTGACCAGGCTGTGGCGCAGTGGATAGAGCATCGAACTGGGATGCAGAGGACCCAGGTTTGAGACCGCGAGGTCACCAGCTTGAGCGTGGGCTCATCTGGTTTGAGCAAAAGCTCACCAGCTTGGACCCTGGCTCGAGCAAGGGGTTACTCAGTCTGCTGAAGGCCCACAGTCAAGGCACATATGAGAAAGCAGTCAATGAACAACTAAGGTGTCACCATGAAAAACTGATGATTGATGCTTCTCATCTCTCTCCATTCCTGTCTGTCTATCTCTCTCTCTCTGACTCTCTCTCTGTCTCTGTTAAAAAAAAAAAAAAATTATTGAGCCTTCTGTGGCTCACCCTGTAGGCTGGGTGCTCACTGTAGAGCAGGGGTAGTCAACCTTTTTATACCTTCCACCCACTTTTGTATCTCTGTTAGTAGTAAAATTTTCTAACTGCCCACCCGTTCAACAGTAATGGTGATTTATAAAGTAGGGAAGTAACTTTACTTTATAAAATTCATAAAGCAGAGTTACAGCAAGTTAAAACATATAATAATTACTTGCCAAGTACTTTATGTCGGATTTTTGCTAAGTTTGGCAGAATAAATCTTTATAAAACAACTTACTATAGTTAAATTTCTTTTTATTTATACTTTGGTTGCTCTGCTACAGCCCACCATCAAAGCTGGAACGCCCACTAGTGGGCGGTAGGGACCAGGTTGAGTACCACTTCTGTAGAGTGTACCCTCCCAGCAGGCACTATTGGAGGCAAGGACAAAATGAGTGTAAAATCTTAGCCCTCAGCCCCATCTGAGACTCAGTACATTCTACAGGCATCACATGGCTCAATACGGCCAGTTTTTATACCTCTGAACACCAAATGGATGCACTCCCTATGGGGCTAAGTGCAGATTGTCTACAGATTGGTAAGGATTTGGGACTGGCAGGGGGGACAGCTAGGTTGGCACATACCCTATAAGGCCCTAGAACACCACCCTTGCCTAAATAGTTGACATTGGACTTGGCACGTACTGAATTTCAGCTTGTGACCCAAAGTTCTAGTCCCCCAGAGGCCCACTGGTATAATTTGGCAAGCCACGGGCTGGAGCTCAGAACATAATCCCCAAGAGAAATAAAGCTGTCATACAATCCAGTCACAAGACAGAGTTAGGGGCTGACACACACTCCTTCCCCACCAGCCAATGTCCAGACTCTCCAGGATCAGCTGGCATCTGTGAGGTGAGCCTAACCCCACACAGCAGAATTCACCTTTCTGGAGCAAGTCCCACTCTGCCCCTTCTGGCTCTTCCCTCCTCTGGTCCCAGTCCCCTCATCCGAACTATTGGAGGTATGCAAAAGCCCCTGCTACATGTGCACACACACATACCCAGGTAGACACAGGTGAGCTGTGGCTGCACCCCGGGCAGGACCACCCTTTCCCCAGCCTGGGCTGGCCAAGGGCAAATTGAGAGTGACAGCGTGGGGCAAGAACCAGAGATAAGCAGGCACACGAGGGTGGGCCTCATGCTGGTGACTCCCCACAACTCTGTCCCCAGCCCAGACCGCTCCAGTAGCACCAAACTCCTCCATCCAAAGGCTTGAAGATCAGCCTTCAGGAACCCCAAACACAGCTCACCCAAACCGACCTCATCTCTCTCCTCCGGACCTGCTCCTCCTCCAGCTGTCCCCAGCTCCAGGGATGGCTCTACCGTCACACAGGTCTCTAAGCAAGAAACACCGGGTCCCTCATGTCCCCTCCTTCTCCTTCTTCCTCTCCCTCCACGTCCATTCTATCAGTCTCCATTCCATCAGCAAGTCTTGCTGATTCTCCCTCCAGTTCTATCTGCCCACTCCTTCCATTCAGGAAGCGAATGCCCCCCCCCCCGCCACCGGGCCTTTGCACTGGCCCTCCTCCCACCTTGCTGGCTCTCTGAGCCTGCTGCCTGGCTTGCCGTCACCACTCGTCAGGCCTGGTTCATGCAGGAAGCCTTCCCTGGCCAGCTCTGGTCCGTGTCAAGCCCTGTGTGTACCCACAGCCCTGCAGTCCCCCTTGCTCGTCTATCCCTCTGCTTCTCAGACTGCCGAGCACCAGACGGAGCATTCCATCACCACAGAGCATGCTCCCAGACTGTAGGCACTCCAGCCCCATAAGCTCCACAAGGGCTGAGGTTGAGTCTGGCTTGTCATCCGGAGCCCTGCAGACAATAGAAGCTCCGTGTGGGCTGAACAAGCAAGGAGCAGCAAGAGGCAAGGAAGTGGAGGCAGGCAGGTGGCTGAGGCATCTCCCACATGTGGGGCTGTGCCTTAATGGAGTTGGGCCTTCATTTGGGGGCTGGTCATCAGAGGTAGATGTCTCTTCTGGAGAAGCAGCACAGGGCTGGTGCAGCAACGAGAGGGGAGCCACCAGGGACAGGAATGCTCTTCAGCGGGCCCGCCCTGCAGGGGAGAGCACAAGTCCCAGCCCTGCCCCAGGTACTCGGGTCCCAGCCCAGTCCTTGGGGAGTCTCTCCCGCACATAGGGCAGTGGTCCTCCAAGCCTCAGTGAGAGGGGGCTGCACCACGCGGCAGGACCTTGCTCCCAGCCTGGCTAGGGCAGGACAGCCAAGTCCCACCACAGAAGGTGAGTGCCTATGACCAGCCCCAAGCCTGGCCTTCATGCCACCTACAGCTTCCCACTCGGAATTTCTGGACTTACCTTGCTCCCTGGGGTTCCACTCAAATTCCTGAGGTCTGAACGTTTCCTGAGTCTGTCAGGACACAGATCAGTGAGGGGGGCTGAGAGGCGAAGCACAGTCACAGGTTCTGTCCCCGTTCCTCCCATGGCCACCGCAGCCACTGCCACCACTGGGCTCCAGCTCCCTGGCCCAGAACTGCCACACCCGTGCGGTCCTCCCATGACTCAGGGCTGCCCCACTCTGGCCCAGAGACCTGAGGTGAGCTGGAGGAGGATGTGCAGCCCAGCAGCCCAGGGGCGAGGTGCCAGTTCCAGCTGTCACAGTATGGTTAAAAGTTAACTGTCTCGGCCCTGGCCGGTTGGCTCAGCGGTAGAGCGTCGGCCTAGCGTGCGGAGGACCCGGGTTCGATTCCCGGCTAGGGCACACAGGAGAAGCGCCCATTTGCTTCTCCACCCCTCCGCCGCGCTTTCCTCTCTGTCTCTCTCTTCCCCTCCTGCAGCCAAGGCTCCATTGGAGCAAAGATGGCCCGGGCGCTGGGGATGGCTCTGTGGCCTCTACCTCAGGCGCTAGAGTGGCTCTGGTCGCAACATGGCGACGCCCAGGATGGGCAGAGCATCGCCCCCTGGTGGGCAGAGCGTCGCCCCTGGTGGGCGTGCCAGGTGGATCCCGGTCGGGCGCATGCGGGAGTCTGTCTGACTGTCTCTCCCCGTTTCCAGCTTCAGAAAAATGAAAAAAAAAAAAAAAAAAGTTAACTGTCTCCCAGGGAGGTGGTAACATGAGTGTTTGCTTTATAATAATTTGTTAAGCTGAACATTTTCTATATGTGTTGTGTTTCACATTTTTTTAAGGTTAAAGAAGAAAGACAAGCAACCGTCTTTGTGGAATGTAAACCGGGTAAATGCCAAACTCAGGTGGATGGCAGAATCACCCCTAGGACACGCCTGCTAACAGGGCCCGGCAGAGCAGCCCAGTGAGTCAGGACCCCCAAGGGCTGCTCACCCAGGGGCCCGTCAGCTCCAGGCCTGCGCTGCCGGAGGAGAAGGCTGTGCCAACCCCCGAATAAGTGCCTTTGTTGTGGAAAAGGGGAGAAACTGGGGAGGGCACACCCTGCCCCTGGACACCACTACCCCTCTTAGCACCAGGCCTAGCCCCACTGCCCACACAGCCTGTTGGCCTCTGGACCCTGCGGCCCAGGACATTCAAGGAGCAAAGCTGGGTGAATCTGAGGACTCACTTGGAAGAGAGAGGAAAATACCGCACAGAAAGCACACAGTTCCCACATGACCATGACACACAGAGAGGGTCAGCCTTACTTCTCAAGGAAATGCAAATCAGAGCAGCAATAAGATACCATTTTCATCCAACCTAACAGCAACAATTAAAAAGTGTGGTAAGGCCCTGGCCAGTTGGCTCAGTGGTAGAGCGTCAGCCTGGCGTGCAAAAGTCCCAGGTTCGATTCCCGGCCAGGGCACACAGGAGAAGCGCCCATCTGCTTCTCCACCCCTCCCCCTCTCCTTCCTCTCTGTCTCTCTCTTCCCCTCCCGCAGCCAAGGCTCCATTGGAGCAAAGTTGGCCCGGGCGCTGAGGATGGCTCTGTGGCCTCTGCCTCAGGCGCTAGAATGGCCCTGGTTACAACAGAGTGACGCCCCAGATAGGCAGAGCATTGCCCCCTGGTGGGTGTGCCGGGTGGATCCCAGTCGGGCGCATGCGGGAGTCTGTCTGACTGCCTCCCCGTTTCCAACTTCAGAAAAATACAAAAAAAAAAAAAAGTGTGGTAAGACAGGAGCTGGCCAAGAGGCAAGAGAAGGAGCTCCTCACATACCAAGCAGGGGAGTGTGAATTGCACACACCACCTACCAGCATCGTAACTGTGCGAGTCCACATCAAGGAAATAGCTTGGGAGACAAAAGTACAGGGATGTAAAGATACAGGACTCTGATATTCAGAGTGGCACTTTTTACAATAACAAAATATTGGAAGCATCTGAAATGTCCATATTAAGGGACTAGGGGTATAAGTTATAGTTTAGCAGAACGGTATGCAGCTTGTGAAAAAAAATGCAGTAACTCATTTACAACTGAAAGATGTCCAAGATCTAGGGTTGGAGGAATAACACTGGTTACAGAGTAGTATATTATAGTGTACTCTGATCACGTGCACATTTGCAGAGCGTGTGTGTTTATATGTTTGTGTGCATGCCAGCACACATGCATATATGTAGTTCATAAAGGTAAAACTGCCTGGAAGAATCTATACTTGAGTAGCAGTGGACAGAGAAGGCGATTGTGAGGGAGATTCACTTGCTTTGGATTGTTTTAATTTTTTATAACAATCATGTATGGTCAAAGAAGTAATAAAGATATCCCATTAAAATAAAGCACAATGTACGATAAAACAGGGCCTGACAGGGATCAGACAAACAGGAGAGGAAATAATAGCAACAAAATTTTAGAAACCAGAAAGCAGATGAATGAGAGAAGCTGACTTAACAGACCTAAGTAAACTAAATCCTAACTCAGCAGTGAAAAAAGCTAAAAAGCTACCTGACGCTCACCATAGAATTATACAAAGCCTTAGGAATTAGAGACACCAGGGACCTGGGAGAAGTGGGGTTGGGTGCAGGATGCTGGCTGAAAGCCCTGATAATCAGCCTTTAGGTGCGCAGGTCCCCTCTCTAACTTCCTGCAGCCAGGCGACTGCCCCTCTCCTTGCTGGCAGAAGACTGGAGGATTATTTATGTGAAGGGCTAAGCAGAAGGACTCGTGTTTGGGGACAGCAAGCATAGTTAAGAGCAGGGGTACCATACTGAAAATGGCAGAACTAAGTGCAAATTTGCACTCTAAGTGCTAAGAGCCCCTAGTCTGCCCCCCACCCCAACCCCTATCAGAGTCCCTAAATGCTGACAGCCTGGTAAATATCCTCAGCTACAGAACGAAGGGTAGCAGATGACTCTCTAAGTCATCTAGCCAGACCTAGAGAAAAGAGCTAGAAACTCCTTAAAAGGATTGTTGTTTGTATGTGTGGACCCACACACACCTCCAACCAGCTTTTTAGTGAACGTGCATGGACAAGCAAAGATTATCAGATAGTAGAGGAAATTCTCCCATATGAAAGATAGAGGGCAAAACAAACAGAATAAAAAAGCAACGTGGAGGAAGAAGACAGTGCAAGGAGGGTAAACCTTTAAAGAATAGAAATTAACACACTAAGAAATATGCTTCCATAGCAATCCAAGTGCCCATCAATAGATGAATGGATAAAAAAGTGGTGGTACATATATACAATGGAATATTACTCAACCATAAAAAAAAATGAAATCTTACCATATATTTGAAAAGAAGAAATGCACCCCCATGTTTATGGCAGTATTGCTCACAATAGCAAAGATCTGGAAACAGCCCAAGTGTCCATCAGAGGACGAGTGGATTAAAAAGCTTTGGTACATATATACTATGGAATACTACTCAGCCATAAGAAATGATGACATCGGATCTTTTACAACAACATGGAGGGACCTTGATAACATTATACTGAGCGAAATAAGTAAATCAGAAAAAACTAGGCCCTGGCTGGATGGCTCAGTGGTAGAGCATCAGCCTGGCATGCAGAAGTCCCGGGTTTGATTCCCGGCCAGGGCACACAGGAGAAGCGCCCATCTGCTTCTCCACCCCTCACCCTCTCCTTCCTCTCTGTCTCGCTCTTCCCCTCCCGCAGCCGAGGCTCCACTGGAGCAAAGATGGCCCGGGAGCTGGGGAAGGCTCCTTGGCCTCTGCCCCAGGTGCTAGAGTGGCTCTGGTCGCAACAGAGTGACGCCCCAGAGGGGCAGAGCATCACCCCCTGGTGGGCAGGGCGTCGCCTCCTGGTGGGCGTGCCGGGTGGATCCTGGTCGGGCACATGCGGGAGTCTGTCTGACTGTCTCTCCCCGTTTCTAGCTTCAGAAGAATACAAAAAAAAAAAAAAAAGAAAGAAAAAACTAAGAACTATATGATTCCATACATAGGTGGGACATAAAAACGAGACTCTTGCCTGACCTGTGGTGGCGCAGTGGATAAAGCATTGACCTGGAAATGCTGAGGTCGCTGGTTTGAAATCCTGGGCTTGCCTGGTCAAGGCACATATGGGAGTTGATGGTTCCAGACCCTCCCCCCTTCTCTCTCTCTCTCCTTTCTAAAAATGAATAAATAAAAAAAAAAAAATTAAAAAAAAAAAAACGAGACTCAGAGACATGGACAACAGTGTTGGAGTTACAGGGTGGGGGGGGGGGAGGAGAGGGAGGGGGTTGGGGGAGGGAGAGGCACAAAGAAAACCAGTTAGATGGTGACAGAAGACAATTTTATCAATGTCACCCCATCAAAATTAATCAAAAAAAAAAAAAAGAATGTGTCTCACGGCTAATTCAGGGAGTTGGAAGAATAGTATAAGGATGCTAATTCTGTTTCTCAGGCCACATCCTGCAAAAGGGGCCCCAAGCATATTGGTGATTTAGATCCTCTGATTTTGCCAATTGGATTTAAAAAAAATAGGTCAGGAACGCCCTGAAATGGAACTAACAATACATGAGCATAAATTTAAAGGACTTTTAGATACTGGAGCTGATGTATCTGTTATTGCTAAGCTACATTGGCCTCCTTCCTGGCCCACTCATGCAGCAGCCACAGAATTACAAGGTATAGGGCAGAGTAAATCCCCTCAACAAAGTTCTAGTTTTCTACATTGGTAAGATTAAGAAGGTCATTCTGGATTTTTTAAGCCTTATGTGCTCCCTGGATGGCCAGTTAATTTGTGAGGTAGAGATGTTTTGAAAAATATGGGAGTGTTGCTTGTCAGTCCTGATGGTTTAGTAAGTACCCAGATGCTTGATCAGGGATTTTTGCCCACCAAGGGACTAGGGAAAGAACAGCAAGGAATTCTCACCCTCATAGAAATGGCACCCAATACCAGAAGGTGTGGATTAGGATATCAAATTTTAGCATAGGGGCCTTGGTAGCTCCTGCTACCTCAATAATGCATTGTGCAGACCCAATTACTTGGAAATCAGATAATCCTGTATGGGTAGACCAATGGCCCCTTTCTCAGGAGAAATTTAGGGCAGCTGCTCAATTGGTACAAGAGCAGCTACAGCTTGGGCACATTGAACCATCTAATAGCCCGTGGAATACACTGCCATATTTTGATCTTGTTGCCTCCTGGATTATCAAGAGGCATAGGCGACCCTTACAGCTTAAAGGTTTTGAGACTCAAAATTATTGTTGTTCCTTTTTTCAAAGGATCGACAACAATGGCTCTGGTAAACTTCCACTAAATGGCAAATCGCTCTTGCAAACTAATGGACAACTTTATAGTGAAACTGTCAACTTAAAATCAGCTCAAAGTCTAGAATTATATACCACGATCATGGCTTTTCAGCATTTGCCATATTCCCCCTTTAATCTATATACAAACAGCAAATATTTACTTATGGTGTTTCCACTATAAAGACTGCTGTCGTAGGGACAAATGCTGATGAGCTATTTTAGCAGTTCCTCCTTCTTCAAAGACTTGTATGTCAACATAGAGCTCCATGTTTTATAGGACATACTCGAGCTCACTACATGCTCCCTGGAGCTTTAGCACAAGGGAATGCCCTATTATTTTTTTTTTTGTATTTTTTTTTTTTTTTATTTTTTTGAAGTTGGAAACGGGGAGGCAGTCAGACAGACTCCCCACATGTGCTTGACCAGGATCCACCCGGCACACCTACCAGAGGGGGATGCTCTGCCCATCTGGGGTGTTGCTCCGTTGCAACCAAAGCCATTCTAGTGCCTGAGGTAGAGGCCGCAGAGCCATCCTCAGCGCCCAGGCCAACTTTGCTCCAATGGAGCCTTGGCTGCAGAAGGGGAAGAGAGAAACAGAGAGGAGGAAGAGGGGGAGGGGTAGAGAAGCAGATGGGCACTTCTCCTGTGTGCCCTGGCCGGGAATCAAACCCGGGACTCCTGCACACCAGACCGACGCTCTACCACTGAGCTAACCGGCCAGGGCCTAGGAATGCCTTTGTTGATTAAGCTACCCCAAAAAAAATTATTTGGAGCAACCATGACAGATCGAGCAATTCAGTCTCATACTATTCATCACCAGAACGCTGCAGCCCGGTGTAAACAGTTTCAACTTTCTCGGGAAGCAGCACGGCAGAGTGGGAAATCCTATCCAAGGGGTCCTATACTACAATCTGCCCCTTCATTTGGAGTTAACCCTCAAGGACCCATACCAGGACAACTTTGGCAAATGGATGTTACTCATATACCTCCATTTGGCAAACAGTCCTATGTCCACGTTACAGTGGATACATATTCTGGATTTATAGTAACCTCTGTCAGAACAGGAGAGGCTGATAAGCATGTTATAGCTCATTGTCTGTATGCACTGTTCTATTATTAGATTTCCTAAACTGGTTAAACTGACAATGCTCCTGCATATGGAGCAAAAGCATTTACCGTATTTTGGCACCCTTACAATCTTTAAAGTCAAGGTATTATTAAAGTGTAGCCAGCAAATATTTTAAAGTCAATTAAAAAAATTTAAAAGGGGGGAGTCATATCCTGGAACTCCTATGGGTCTACCATATCATGCTTTTTACTTTAAAATTTTTTTAAATTTCTTTTGAATGTTGATGAACAGGAGACGCCAAATCTTTTTCTCCTGCAAACTACTACCTTCTTTATTTGATCCAGCTAATAACACTGTTTTGTCTTTTTCCAAATAGCTCCAGATATATAGAAAAGATTTATATAGGTGGGTGGGGATCCTCAAATCACTCAGTGAGATCTTCTGAGCATGGCCTTTAAGATACCTAGAGGCAGAAAAAGTCCAATAGAGATCAGGGGAACTACCAGCTTTTAGGATACACCCTTAAAGGCTCCAACGCCCCAAAGGGGTCTCATAGGATGCCATCTGGGTCCTGCTTCAATAGTGGAAAGGAAGGTCATTGAGCTAAAGCCTGCCAGACTTACATGCCTCTGCTGTGAGGAAACAGGGACACTGGAAGGTAAGCTTCTCCCACGCTCCTCTAAGGGAGGGTTCAGTCTCTTCCAGCCCTGCTCCAGCCACCTATGAACTAACCTTGCCCAGAATGCTGGGGTTTGCCACTGAAGGCTGAAGGTGCCCAGGGCCGTCGGCCCCATCTACGACACTGTGGACGAGCCTAGGGTATTTCTTCCAAGAAGCAGGTAAACTGATCTCATTTGCACAAGGGCCACTTAACTATGTTTTGCCTGAATAGTCAGGTTTTTTATTCTTCCCTCAAAGATCTCTGTTGTGGGTGTTGATAGTCCTATTTTCTGCTGCTTTGTTTAATATATAATGTTTCCTTTATTCCTCCTACCTCAATGCCCCACTCATATTTCAGGTTGGGACCTACTCCTAATTTAGAGCTCTCTTTCCCCCTTTTGCCAACTTCTATTATGAATCTACCTTTGCCACCCAGCTTAGTATATCCCAAGGTTCTCTTTACCAAGCCACAGTCGTAGAGCTCCAGGAAAAAGCAACCTGGTCTCATCTCTCCAGGCAGAGGAGAACAGAAGCTCCATCCCCACACATGCTGCAGATGGCTTTTCCAGTCTACCTGAATCATTACCAGCTAGAAGCAGTGGTCATTGGGACTTGGACGTGAGCTGAGCTGCAAAGTATAGAATTGTGACAACAATTCCAGTACCATGCGAACTTTTCCTGGATGTGGACTTTTCCTGGACTCCTGCTCCTTGTGACAGCTCATAACACACTGAACTGGGGTTGGGTTGCATTTTTCAGGGATTTGGCATGATGTTGGGGCCAACTTGAACTTGGTGAACATGTTAAGGACACTACTCTTTTATGGATTCTTGCTGTATTGGCCAAGAGTTTGCTTAAAGGCTTTAATCACTGTAAAAAAAAAAAAATAGAAGACTGGATAAAGAAGATGTGGCACATATCCACCATGGTATACTATTCAGCCATAAGAAATGATGACATCGGATCACTTACAACAAAATGGTGGGATCTTGATAACATTATATGGAGTGAAATAAGTAAATCTTAAAAAAAAACAAGAACTGCAGGATTCCATACATTGGTGGGACATAAAAACGAGACTAAGAGACATGGACAAGAATGTGGTAGTTACGGAGGGTGGGAGGAGAGAAGGAGGAAGAGGGGGAGTGAGTGGGGGAGGGGCACAAAGAAAACTAGATAGAAGGTGACGGAGGACAATCTGACTTTGGGTGATGGGTATGCAACAGAATTGAATGACAAGATAACCTGGACATGTTTTCTTTGAATATATATACCCTGATTTATTGATGTCACCCATTAAAATAAAAATTTATTTATAAAAAAAAGAAATCTTACCATATAATGTCACTTGTATGTGAAATCTAAAGAACAAAATAAATGAACAAACAAAACTGAAACAGACTCATAGACACAGAGAACAGGCTGATGGTCGCCAGATGGGAGAGGGGTTGGGGGTCTGACTAAAAAAGGAGAAGGGATTAAGAAGTACTAATTGGTAGTCACAAAATAGTCATGGGGATGTAAAGTACAGCACAGGGAATATAGTCAAACATATTGTGATAACTATATATAGGGCCAGATGGGTACTGGAAATATCAGGGGGGGGCATTCTGTAAAGTATTTCATTTCTAACCACTCTGCCGTGCACCTGAAACTAATACAAAATAATATTGAATGTATATTCTAATTGAAAAACTAGAACATTAGAGAACAAAAGAGAAATATGCTTCTATGAAACTATAATAGGATGCTACAAAGCAACAGCAACATGCAGAGTACCAAAGGGTTCTTGACAATTAAAAATATAAAGACAGAAATGAAAAGCTCAGTAGAAGGGATATAAGATATTGTTGAGAGAATCTCCCAGGAAGAACAATTAAAAAAAAAAAGATAAGAGGGCTATGCTAAGAAGCACACCATCTAAATAATTAGATATATCAGTTATTACCACAACAATGCTGAATAAGAAACAACAGCTCAGTGGCATACAGCAATGAGCACAGACTGCCCCTGCATCTGGGCAGCTGCTGCTCTCGGCTGGGGACTGGGTCTGCTCCACGTCTCTCATCCTCCTTCTGGAACCAGTTGGATAACTCGGGCATGTTTTTCTCATGGTGATGGTAGCAAGCAAGCCAAATCACACAAGGGACTTTCAGTCCTTTCCTGTACCATGATTACCAACATCCCATTGGCCCGAAGCAAGCCACGTGTCTCAGCCCAGAATCAGAGAAGGAGGGGATAACAAAGTTACATGGCAAAGGACATGAATGTGAGAAAGAGGCTATTTTTTAGTTCTGAGAAAGAGAGAGAGAAATAGAAAGGCTAAGAAAACCCTGGCTGGTTGGTTCAGCTATAGAGCATCAGCCTGGCATGTGGAAGTCCTGGGTTTTATTCCCAGTCAGGGCACACAGGAGACCATCTGCTCCTCCACCCCTCTTCTTCCCCCCTCTCTCTTTTCTCTCTCTCTTTCTCTTTTCCTCCCACAGCCATGGCTTGAATGGTTCCAGCAAGTTGGCCCCAGGCCCTGAGGATGGCTCCATGGCCTTGCTTCAGGCACTGAAATAGCTTGGTTGCCCAGCAACAGAGCAGCACCCCAGAGGGGCAGAGCATCACCCTGAAGGGGGCTTGCTGGGTGGATCCCATTTGGGGTACATGCAGGAATCTGTCTCTCTGCCTCCCATCTCCCCGCCTCTCACTTAATAAAAAAAGAAAAGAAAAAAGAAAGGATAAGAAGATACAATGAAATAAATAATTCCAATAGATGTCCTAAAACTCAAGGACATAAATTTCTGGAATAAATAGCCCACTGAGTACCTAGCAAATGAAATTAAATAGAATCATATCAAAAAGTATTTAAAAAAGAAAACAATTTCAGATTATTCAGCATAAAAGGAAGTTCCTAAAAGCCTCTCAAGAGAAAATAACAACAGGTTTCATACAAAAAATGGAGAAACAAAACAGCATCAGAACTTTCAGCAGCAATTTCAGAAGCTAAAAGGCAATGGATGAGCCTTCAAAATTCATAAGGAAAGTTATTTCCAAAATAGAATCCTATACCCAGCCAAACTATTACATTAAGCATGAAGAGGAAATAATGGTTTTGTAACTTGCAAAGGTTTAAAAGACTATTGGACCCTTTCTCAGAAAGCCATAAAGGATGTCTGCCACATAAAGGAGTAAACCATGAAAAAGGAAGGATTACAAGAAATAGGAAACCCTGCTCAGGAGAGAAGTGAAATCAATTCCTGGAGTAAAGGGGAAGGAAAAACTCCAGAATACAGATGTACAACAAATATAGATGGCAACCAGTCCAAACCAGGGCAAGTCAGAGGCTCCAGGAGAGACTTTCTCAGGAGCACGACCCTGGTAAAATACTCATGTGTCTAAATATCATATATTCAGAGGAGATTCACACAACTGGGCAATAGTATAACAAAACAAATCGTGATAAATTCATAGAAAATTAAGCAAACAACAAGAACTATTAATTGTGCTGAAAACAAAAGGTTGTGTAGCCAAAGGAAAATACTCATAGTTTAATATGCCATAGCCAAATAATGTAAACATGGTTTGATCTATCAAAACAGACTGTAACCCTCTTGGGACTATGGGAGAACATTGTGAGAGTACATGTGTGCAAGAAGACAAGAAGTGTAAAAGAAAGCTGGATGCTCACATTCCACAGCGAGAAGGTGGTCAATTATGCTTACAACTGAAAAATTAAAAAGTAATAATGCAAACATGTTTTGGAGAGTTACAGAAGCAAATATCAAGAAAAATCAGCTAAAAGGGTTGAAACTGGTTGTCTCTGGGAAGTGAAAATGAGGATAGATGATTGTGTGGTGCAAGGGGAGCTTATTTTTTGTAGTAAGTGTTATATAGGTATTTGATTCTTTATGTTAATGTATAATTTTGGTAACAAGTGAAATTAAACTTAAAAATCAAAAAGGGGCACTGGCTGGGTAGCTCAGTTGGTTAGAGTGTCATCCAGCTATGCCAAAGTTGTGGGTTTAATCCCCAGGCAGGGCGCATATAAGAATCAATCAATAAGTGCATAAATAAGTGGAACAATTAATACATGTTTCTTTCTCTCTCTCTCTCTCTAAAATCATAAATTAAAAAAGCAAAAACAAATGCCTCTACCCCCAAAAAAGGGAAAGGATCAATGAGAAAACAATGTGCTTGCCACTGTGGAGAGCGTGGAAACCAGCAGGCAAGAAATCCTCCCGTGCCCTGGCCAGGTAGCTCAGTTGGTTATTAGAACATCCTCTTGAAGCACAGAGGTTGTCAGTTCAATCCCCGGTCAGGGCACATGCAGAAACAGATTGATGTAACTCTCTCTCTCTCTCTCTCTCTCTCTCTCTCCTTTCTTCTCTTTAAAAAAATCAATAAGATTTTTAAAAAAAAATTTTTAAGAAAGAAAAGAAACCCATCCACGGCAGACTGAGGAGCATGCACAGGACAAAGAAGCATGTCCCGGGCGGTGGGACCAGGAAGGAGGGACTGATTCTGAGCTGCTAGAGCAACAAAGACTTCTGAAAAGCAGGTGATCGATGATTTCCAGTACAGGGTTAACATGCTTCAGAAACTTTCTACTCATCTCACTGAGATCTTTGCAAATACTATACTATTAGCAACATTATTTGAAAACTACTGAAAATTGGAAACCCCCCAAGGGGGGTTTCAATAAAGGACTTAAATTGTAGACTATCCATACAATGGAACACAGGGCAGATGTCTGAAAGGAGGTGGGATCTGGTGTGCCAGTGATGTGGACAGGTATCCAAGATGCGCTCTTAAATGATTGCAGAACAGCATGGCTCATGTGAGTCCATTTATGTAAATAACAAGGATGTGTGCATGGATGTGTGTGTGGGTGTGTGGGCCTCGAAGAAAACAGGGAAGCTATTCAGACAGCTCCTACCAATGTTGTTTTGCGGAGACAGACCAAGGGAACTCACACTTTCTACCTAATATTCATCTCTCCTTGAGCACCTAAATATGCTATGTGCTTCATTGTTTGGACTTCTTACAGTGAGAATGGACAGAAAAAAACAAAGGTTTACAAATAAGAAAAAAACAGGTACTAAATATATAATTAATTCAAACTTGTTGTCATTTTTAGAAATAAAATGTCACCTAGGAATATAGAAAGACACGTGGCCCAATCAACCAGGGATAGGGAGGGACCACTCCAGAAAACTGGGAGCTTCCTGAGCAGGGAGCCTTGGCCACACTTGCTGGTCCCTCAGTGTCGGAACCGTGGGAAGTAGGACTCAATCTCCCTGCACCCCAGAGGTTCACTTTGAGACACTTGGCTGGGACCTGGAGCGTGACTTCGCTGGGCTGGACCTCATGAGGCTAGGGTAAAGGCCACTATTGCATTTAAGTCCATCTCTTGCCTGGAAGTTGTCCCTGGCAGCCTGTGTAAGGCCCCAAGTACCCTTTCAGGCTTAACCAATAGATACAGAGCTTCCCTGCGGTGGGTCCCAAACTCTGAACAGGTACAAGCTAGGGATCCACCTGTCTTCGGCAGCATGAAAGGATTAAAGGAGCACAGGCCTGGGAGTCACTCGGCTCTGAGTTCTGCCACCAACTGGCTACATAACTCTGGGAAAGTCCTGCAGCCACTCAAAATGTCTGTGAGTGCAGACAGTGATGCCCTCATTGCAGACCCACTGGGAGGGCTCATTGGAATGAAGCAGGTGGAGTAGCCAGCACCATGCCTGATACCAGGCAGGTGCTCACCAATCCCTCCCTGATTTCCAGAGAGGGTCCTAAGACTTGCCTTTAAGCAGGGAACCTTGTGTTCCCACCTTTAAAACCAACCAGAGCTTAGATTATCCAGTGGCCTTGGGCACCAGAGGAGGCGGGAGGTCAGGGAGGATGTGAGGGTGAGTGGAGGGCCTGACAAGCCAAAAGGATGACATTAGGTGAAAATACAACACCAGAAAGTCCCTTACCAGAAAGGCAGAGGGCTCTTACCAGAATGGCCTTCCCAAGTCAAGGCAAACCACAGGCACATGTGCAGAAGTGGAGACACTTTCTTGGACCTCACAAGGCAGTCGCCTAAAGGTAACAACTGGGTTGGTCACGAAGGCCACCACAAGCATTCACAAGATGTATGCTCCACCTGACCTGTGGTGGCGCAGTGGATAAAGAGTCGACCTGGAAACCGAGGTCGCCAGTTCAAAACCCTGGGCTGGTCTGGTCAAGGCACATATGGGAGTTAATGCTTCCTGCTCCACCCCCCTTCTCTCTCTCTCTCTCTCTCCATTCTCCTCTCTTCTCTAAAATGAATAAATACCTTTAAAAAAGAAAAAATAATTTTTAATTAAAAAAAATAAAGATTTTACCCATCCACTATCTGAGGGGTAGACATTATTATCCCCATTTTACAGATAAGGAAACTGAGGTTCAATGTCACTTGCCCAAAGTTACCCATTAGTAAATGAGTAGTAATTCAATTTTTTTAAAAAAATGTTTGTTACCAAGCACTATCTCAGCTATGGGGATGACCTCATGCTAACAACAACAACAAAAAAAAATTAATGTACAAATACTAAATTCCTTCTTTTTAAACCTAATAAACAGACGGCGGGGGGTTGTTTTTTTTGTGTGTGTGGTTTTATTTTTCAGGTGAGAGGAAGGGAGATAGATAGTGAGGCAGATTCTTACATGCACCCAGACCAGGACCCACCCAGAAACCCCAACTGGGGCTGATGCTGGAATCAACCAAGCTGTTTTAAGTGCCTGGGCTGATGCACCTCAGCACCTGGGGCCACGCTCAACCAATCAAGCCACTGGCTGTGGGACAGGAATAGGGAGAGAAGGAGGAGATGGATGGGAGGCAGAAGCAGACGGTTGTTTCTCTTTTGCATGTGCTGACCAGGAATCAAACCTGGGATGTCCATATGCTGGGCTGACACTCTATCCACTGATCCACTGGCCAGGGCCTGGACTTTTTTTAATTAATCACCCAAAAAGTTAACAAAAACCATTGGGAAACAGACATTCTCAAACTCTACTGGTAAGAGCATAAATAGGGCCTTTTGTGAAAATAATTAGACAACACATGACAATTTCAAACATGCACATTACCATTTTTCCCATGTATAAGACGCACTTTTTCTGAAAAATTTGGGGTCTAAAAACTGAGTGTGTCTTATACAGTGGTTGTAGATTTTTTACTTGCATTTCCCACTTTTTCATCCTTGTTTTTGCATTCATTGTTAAAGATAGTGATTTGTCATCAGACACAGATAAGGACAAGCTAATGGGTGGGAGGTTTTTTTTTGTTTGTTTGTTTGTTTTTTGCATTTTTCTGAACCTGGAAACGGGGAGAGACAGTCAGACAGACTCCTGCATGCGCCCGACCGGGATCCACCCAGCGCGCCCACCAGGGGCGATGCTCCGCCCACCAGGGGGCGATGCTCTGCCGCAACTAGAGCCACTCTAGCACCTGGGTCAGAGGCCAAGGAGCCATCCCCAGCGCCTGGGCCATCCTTGCTCCAATGGAGCCTCGGCTGCGGGAGGGTAAGAGAGAGACAGAGAGGAAGGAAGGGGGGTGGAGAAGCAAATGGGCGCCTCTCCTATGCGCCCTGGCTGGGAATCGAACCCGGGTCCCCCGCATGCCAGGCCGATGCTCTACCGCTGAGCCAACCGGCCAGGGCCTCAAACCAACTTTTGACAATTTATTCTTTCAAACCCCCAAATTCTTTTTAAAAAATTTTTTTGGAATTGAGAAGCAGTGAGGAGGCAGACAGACAGACTCCTGCATGCGCCCAACCAGGATCCACCCAGCATTCCACCAGGGCCACTCTAGTGCATTGCTCCACTGCAGCCAGAGCCACCCCAGCACCTGAGGTGGATGCCATGGAGCCATCCTCAGCGCCCGGACCAACTTTGCTCCAATGGAGCCTTGGCTATGGGAGGGGAAGAGAGAGACAGAGAGAAAGGAGAGAGGGAAGGGTGGAGAAGCAGATGGGCACTTCTCCTGCTTGCCCTGGCCTGGAATCGAACCCAGGACTTCCACACACCGGGCCAATGCTCTACCGCTCAGCCAATGGCCAAGCCACACCCCCCAATTCTTTTTTATTTATTTATTTTTTTTTTATAAATAAATTTTTATTTTAATGGGGTGACATCAATAAATCAGGGTACATATATTCAAAGAAAACATTTCCAGGTTATCCTGTCATTTAGTTCTGTTGCATACCCATCACCCAAAGAGAGATCGTCCTCCGTCACCCTCTATCCAGTTTTCTTTGTATCCCTCCCCCTCCCCTTCCCCCTCTCCCCCCTTCCCTCCCCCCTAGGAGTTTTGACAGCAATGAGAAGTTGTATGAATTTTATGATGAATAAAACTTGAGTTCAATAACTTTATGTAATACTTTTTTTTTTCAAATTTTGGGCCCCAAAATTAAGGTGTGTCTTATACATGGGATCATCTTATACATGGGGAAATATGGTAATTTAGCACTAGCTTTAAAAATGTTAAATGGACACAACTATCCAACTCAACAATTCTACTTCTTGCACTTCTCCTAAAGATACTTGCACAACTAAACCAAGACATAGGATGCTCATTAAAGTGTGCTTTAATTTTTTTTTTTAAGTAAGACAGTAAGACAGACTCCCGCAGGCACCCTGACTGGGATCCAACTAGCAACCTATGTCTGGGGCCAATGCTTGAATCAACAAAGTTAATTTTAGTGTCTGATGTTGATGCTCAAACCAATGGGCCACTGGCTGCAGGAGGGGAAGAGGGAGAGAAGGAAGAAAAGGAGAGAAGCATATGGTCACTTCTCCTGTGTGCCCTGATGGAGAATCAAACCCGGGACATCCATACACCAGGCCAATGCTCTATTCACTGAGCCAACCAGCCAAGGCCACTTTGTAATTTTTTTAAAAGTCCATTGATAAGGAACTGACACAGCTATACCATGAATCTGTCATGCTGATGTAAGAAGTTTTCCAGGATACATTAAGTAGAGCAATCACTCTTCATACTGTTCTGAAAGTTATAACTCAATTTATATTAAAAGGGTAGCATTCCCCCTCCCCCACACACACACAAACCCTTCTGGAAACAAACCTAAGAAAATGTTAATGGTGGTTATTTTAGGCTCTTCAATTTTTCACTATATCCCCTCCTGTAGTCTTCAAACTTTTTACCATGAACGTGGTAACTTTAAAAGCACTCATATAATTTAACCCAGAAAATCCACTTCTAAGAATTTCCCCCAACAAAAATGTGGCTTGTACTCAACAAATATTTGTTGAATAATAAATGTGGGGAGAGATTTGGCTCTGAGGGTGTTTCTTCATGCTGACAGGAACACAAAGGTAGAAGCAGTCTATATACTCATCCACAAAGAACAGTGCCAACCAGGGACAAGATGGCCTGCAGCCCCAAAGAAGATGTCACTGGAATGACCGATGACAGCGCCACAAGCATTCACAATAAAATAAGAGAAAAATCTGGACCACAAAAATGTCATGTAGTCAGCATGATCCCATTTTGTTTTCTATATTGAGGGGGTGAGATGATTAAAATTTTTTCCTCCTATGTAATTGATGACTTCCTCCAATAATCATGTTCTGCATTTTAATAAAGGAAAAAAAACTTATAAACAGATAATAAATCTAGAACAAAAGCTTGGATGAGATGCTTGCCTCCATAGAACACTAATGGTTTCCATAATCTCAGTGGTGATGAAAAGACTCAGTCCTGGAACACATCAGATTTGAATCACTACCAGCATGTTTGCAGCACCAAGGGAGTGACTGATGCCCAGCTTTGACAATGGGGCGTGCCCACACTTGGATGTGGCCTTGAAATACAGGCTCCACATCTCAGTAGTCCCTACCTCCCTGCCCCTTGTGCTCTAAAGAGGCCAGCCCTCCTCTGGCATGCCGGCGGATGACCATAACCCCTGCCCTCGCCTCCCTTACAACAGGACAGATGGAAAGAGCAAACAAGAGGCCTACTATGCACCAGGCACTGGTGGAGCGCTGTGTGAGTGTGAGAATGGTCTTTATCAATTTCACATCTGACTCTCAGAGCCAGTGCCAACATCTGGAGATGGTCACAGCAAGGTGCTGAGGTGGGTGTCCAGCCAACCCCAGACTCCCAGCCCTGCACCCATCGCCCCGCCCCCGTCCCCTCAGCGCACTCAGCCACACACACCTGCTGTCCCCTCCCCAAGGCGTCTTTCAAGGAAGTCAGAGTCCCAAAGAAAAGCAAACCCCTTGGGCGGCTGCTGGAAGCAACAGTAGCCCTACTGTCCCAGTTAGAAGAATCCCTTTGCAAAGAGTTTTTACAAAGAGAAAGGCAAAGAGAAAAGGGGGGTTATGACAACAGAAGGGCAGAGCAAACCATTTCAAGTCCTGACACAGGCAAACTGGTTCTTAAAGTCACCTGTTTCTGAACAGGAACACAAAGCTCTGTCCTGTCATGCCACACAGCTGGGGCGCTGTGCATTGCCAACTGACTTATATAAGCTCATGAAAACCCCATTCGTTTGAGTTCCCTGTTTGTGCAAATAGTGTCAGGGGCGCATCCGAGCGCTCTGGCCATCCATCATCGCCAGTGCATTTCCCAGGCTGGCAATGACTCACCTGGGCCCGAACCCACACTGTGTACACACCACCAAACTGTGCACTCTGCAGGCAGTTTCTGTCACCATGGGGCCTTTCAGCCTGTTGATGCCTCTTTCCCATTTATCAGACCCACAATAGCCGTATTAATGATGATGAAACCCTGAGCATTCAGAGGGAGAGGAAAAGGGCCACGGTGACTGAGAGCATGCGATGTGTGTTTATTCTGATCAATCAGCCCAACCAAAACTTGGGGGTTCAGAAACCACTCCTCTGCCAGCACGTCTGCCCCAGAGGAAAGAGAGCCAAGGGTCTTGAGATATCTTTGTTCATGCCAGCCCAGAGCAAGAACCTTGAAGAAGGAGAAGGCTGGAGGGGGTGCTTATCTCTGCTCCCAAGGGACATGAGGCTGTGGAACCCAGAAACCCAGCAGCAGCAGCTCCCTACTAACTTCGAGCTGCCCTCCTGGGGAGTGTGAGGGTGGAGGAGCCTGGTTCATAGCCTCCCAGAAACTCCCATGTCCAGACCTAGGGTCAACCACACCCACAGGAGACCTGGTCTGCCCTGATCGATCGATGCCAAGCCAGTTGTTTAACCCTCAAACAGAAATTCTCTAGAAGTCTATTTAAAAAGGAAAATACACACACACACCCATTTGCAACCTCAGAGCACAAATCCCATGGGACAAGAAGGGTTCAACGGCATGCATGCCCCATAGCCCGTATTCAGGAGTTTGATTTACGGCTGTCTGATACAATGCCTTGACTTTACACAGCAACAAACAACAGGCAAGGCCCATTTGTGTTCCTGAAAATGAGGCACATTCACTTAGTTACATATTTGACATGAGCTCAGATGAGCAAACAATACAATACATCCCACTATGATACTTAGAAAAATGTATGCTTTAAATTCTCCGCATATATTGATCTCTGCTATTTATGTACAGAAATACAGACACATTTAGACATACATGGCTAACACACAAACTCTGGCTAATGTTAACATTAGCCGACTGATGCTAACGCTACCCAAAGAGACTGGAAAGGAGTGAGCCAATATCTGCAGCCCCATTCTCACTAAATCGGCACCCCGAAAAATCAACAGTGGATGCTCCTGGGAGTTCCTGGGCAACGAGACTTCTTAGGTCTCCTTGGTGACACAGATCCTTTGGTCCTTTCCCTTTTCCCCAAAAGGAAGTGTTTCCCAGGAGGCTTTGGACCCTAACCACAAATGCACATCCATGTCTCATTCCGACAGGAAAGACTTAAAGTAAGGCCAGTTGTTCTTGAGGAGATTCTTTCTTGCTAAGCATTTCTGGGATGTAAAGCCTGTTGGAGGGGCTCGAGAAGCAGCCATGAGCAAATCCTTACCCTCACGGAACTCACGTTCGAGTCAGGCATTTTGCTTTTGCTGACTTTCTGAATCAAGGTGGCAAAGTCTTTATAATTCACACTTTTGTCAAGAGTCTGATTTTTCTCAAATATTTAAACCTTGACTTCGATCAGTATCTCTACTGAAAGGGCCACATGATCCTGAAGTTGGTGCTGTTGAGAAAAGAGACCCAGGAACACTAGGTTCCCACTCATGTCCCTGAATTACCCAACACGGGGCAAGACGTCAGTCCATGTTCAGTCTTTCTGAACTCCTTACCATCCCACCTGTGGGAAACCTTTGGGCCTCAGACCACCTACTAAGAATCCAGAGAGTTCTCAAAACCTCTAGCAAGTCCAGAGGTGTCCAGAATGTCATGCCCAAGAGTTAAAACTATCTCTTTAGCAAACACATCACTGGGTAAAGAGAACTCATTTTGTGAGCGCTAGCCATGAGTTCCAGAGTATGTTCCAAGGAACATGTAGCAAGAAGGAAGCACCATGCTTGCAGGGGCCTGTGACACCTGCAAGAGGTCTGATCTGGCACAGCCATTTTGGCTCCAAATGCGAGCCAACTTCAGACCCTCAAAGACAGAACTGAGCCAGGCCCATGGGAACGGGTGCAGGCTGCACACCTCGCCCTCCTGTGGGGTACCGTTGGAGGGGAGGGGATGGGGGCACAGCCTGAACCCCTCACCTGCCTGACTTCCAAGGGCGCATCCCCACTCACTGAAAAAGGGTCAGCCTCACTGCTGCTTCAGCAGACCAGGTGGAGTTGGAGCTCTTCCAGGCTTTCAATTCTTCTCCGATTCACCTCCCAAGAACCCGGGGAAAGGAGGCCTGGCAAAGTTTGCTCAGAACTGAGATGATGTATTTTCTAACCAAAAAATACACCTCAGCTAGTTACCACCTCATTCACTTTCGCAGAGTGACTATAATTATAGTATTTGTTTCATAATTGCTGCCTACTTGCACATACAAAATCCCCAAATCTTAAAATAAATTACAGCTCCCTTTTTTACTTAACAGCCATTGTGCTGCTAGTTTACAAAGAGGAGGAGATACCTCCAAGTATTATTGTAATAACAAGCCTAAGGTGCACAACGCTTGCATTTTCAGCGAGTGACGTGACTTATTAGTACAAAAGAGAATTATTGAAAATAATTTTATTGAACAGCTTAATTATGGATTTCTCAATTGTAGGCTTCAGGGCGAGCAATAACAACCTTTGATCTGCCCTTTCTCTGGCTTGCTGCTGACCTCAGCACAATTGATGAGGAAATGCAAGCTTGCTGTGGTCAGTGTCCCCCGCAGGCCATTTGGTATGATGACTTAACCCAGTGATGCTAATTTCTCAAGTCTCATTTAAAGAGGGCTTTGGACTTCTCTGGAGAAAGGATGTGTGACACAGTATGTCATTCTGTGTCTAGGGGCTAACCAAAAACCTGGGATGAGTTGGCCTCGGCCCCTGGTGCTCAGGTGAGCAGAGGACAGATGTGCAGCTGGACCCAGGGCAGTGGGACACTGACAGGCAGGAAGGCAGCAGGCAACAGGTTTAAACCTCATTTTCAACGTGCCTTTTGCTGCTGAGTGAGGCCAGAAGCTGACACAGCTGTCAGAGCCCAAAAGAGAATGTTTGAAACAACTCCGTGCTGCTATGCAGGGAGGAGGGACTGACAGAGCACTCCCATCCCCTGAGATGTTTGAGCCAGGTGTGCTCAACAAAAGGCCACACCACCACGCTATTCCCTGCAGAGCCTGTGTTTGCTCACCAACACGGGAGGGGCCTCCAGGCCCACTGCGGAGGAAACAAAACCCTACCTTCCTGCTACAGCTACCATTGGAGTCCCCAGGCCCAGCTCCTAGAGGATGTTCCCAGACAGTGCTGCTCCCAGACAAACGTGACCTCAGGCCCCATCAAAAGAAAAGCCTTCCATAAGGCCAGAAACAAGAGTGTGGGTCCTCCCTCTACCTCTCCCCTCCCCATCCACACACACACACACTCTCTCTCTCTCTCTCTCTCTCTCTCTCTCTCTCTCTCTCTTTCTCTCTGCCTGCCAAGGCCACAGCTCTCTGACAGCCATGAACCCAAACACCTGTTTGCAGGGGCACCCGGTTGGGAGGCCCAGGTCCCAATGCTGGGAGTGGGGATGTGACTTGACAAGTGATCGAAAACTCACAGGATGTCATTCCTGGAGATGAGCACCTTCTATGCCCAAGGCTCCAAGTCAGAAGCTGGTGACACATAGAAGGGCAAAGTGGTCCAAGTCTCTGCCCTAGTGTGAGCTGAAGTCACCCACTTCCTGTCACATGAGCTTAGCCATGCCCATTCACGCTTTAGTCTCAGTCCTTATCTGAAGAAGGGGACAAAACTATTTTGTTAAATGATAAGATACTGATCAAACATGTCCAGATACCACCCATGGGAAACAGCTTGGCACAGTGGTTAAGAGTAGATGTCCTGGGTTTGAATCTCGGCTCCAGTCCACATAACATGACTGGCACTGTGGCCTGATAGCGAGAGGAAAGCACCTGCCTTCCAGGCTGACAGAAGCAGTCAATCAGCGAACACCTGTCAAGGGCAGGAAACACTGCCTGACACAGAGCTGACGCTTATTGGGTGCTTATTATCATCAGGATAGTCACTGTCACTCCTTATTATGATCATACGACAGGCTGGGGATTCAACAGTGAAGACAAGGCAGTCCTGGTCACCGGGGGAGGTGGAACTGCTTGTTTGCTTGCTTTGCAGTGTGACACTGGTTCCTTGAGAGCCCAGGGGAGGGCCCCTAGCCACACTTGGTGGGGATAAGAAAAAGCTTTGGGGGGAAGAGACATCCCAGTGAGACCTGGAGGCCAAGGAGTGTTAGCCAGGCCAGGACAAAGGAGTGGGGTGGGGCAGCCCAGGCAGAGGGAACAGCATGTGCAAAGGGGCAGAGGCCAGAGGAGCAGCATGGGCTGGTGAGGGACGTGTGATCAGGGCACTCTTGCTGGACCACTGTGAGGATAAAGGGAGTCTGTCTCCCAAAAAGCAATGAGAATTTAGCCCCTATACAGGTACAGGGATTGTGCACAGGCTTTTTTACCCCCAAAATAGACATCTAGAAACAAGCATTCACTGAGGTCCAAAGTAGTGCTGAGATGCGTCCTAAGGGCAGATGGACTGAAAAGACTCTCTGTCTGGCTCAGGGGTACCAAGGCCCCACCTAGAACATGAGACTCGGGCAGAGTCTGCCTGCTTCAGCTACGGTGTCCGTGGATGTGGACCCACAGCTCATGGGGCTGCCTGGGGGCCCTCCCCTGTGCCTGCGACGGCTCTTCTCTGAGACACTCACAGTGGCCCACTCTCACTGTGTCACCCAGCATCTGGATGGGTGAGTTGCCTACCACCCCGTAAACAGGAATGCCTGCTGCATGTTGTAGGGGCCCAACAGCTCTTTGTTGGATTGAGGTGTGGGGTTCATAATTTTAAAAGAGTTGGTTTCTCCTCTAAACCCTTTCTCCGAATAGGTGAACTATCCTACTGCACCTGATTTTGCAAGAGGCAGGCAGCCAGGGGACAGGGCAGGAGAGCTGAGCGTGGTTGTCAGGCAGATCACGGGATAAAAAAAGTTGTGGAGACAGCGCAGGGGTCTGCTTGGGGCCACTGACAGACAGACATTCTGACAAATTTGACCCTGAGCCCCTCCCTGTGTGACTCAGAGCCAGGATAAGCCAGGTAAGGATGCTGGTCAGCCTTTCCTTGTGGAAAAGGTCTGGCCGCTGACAGCCCACCTCCCAGTCCTGGACCATCACTCCTCACTGTGTGGTCTGAGGCATGCCACTTACCCTCTCTGTGCCTCAGCCTTCTCACCTATCAGTAGGTTTCCCAAGAGGTTGTCTGAACATTCTGAGAATGAAAATAATGAACATCAAGAGCCCAGGAGATCTTGACTCAGTCTGGCTCTCAGTGATTGCTCCAGTATTTTTTGGAGGGGAAATGCCAAGGGAGAAGCTGCCATTGGCCTCCTCCAGCAGTGTTTCCTACCACTCCGGGCACAGTCAGAGGCAACAGAAACAACCCTGAACACCTCTTGTTTATTGATGGGCATAGCTCTGGAAGGGGGAAAAATTCATTCAAATTTTTATGGATATTATTTTTAAGAGACTTGAGACAAGTAAACGATCCCTCAAATCGACTCTAAGATCTAAGGCAAGTAGTGTGGTCAGAGAGGTAGAGTGTGATACATGTGACAACTGACATGTTCATTCAGAACCGCAGCGGGGAGCCAGGGAGCCATTCTGAGTGGCTTGTGTGCGCTCATCGTCCCTGGGCCCCCACCCCCTGTGTACAGTGAGTGTGTAAAGCTGGGGTACACGTCTGAGGCTGCAATTCACCGTGACAGGGGCGAGGTGGGCTTTTCCTCCATGATGTGAGGTCGATCAAGATTCCAATGTATAAAAAAAAAAAAAAAGTCCAATGTATGACCCCTCTTTGTCCGCCTCTGGGGAAGAACAAAGTCCCCTCCACAGCCTGAGGACAAGGACACAAAGCCCCACATAGAGAGGCTCAGCCTGGGCACATACACTTCTGGGAGCCACATTGCAATCAGCCGAGACACCACCTCTCCAGCATGCACTGCCGCCTATCCCTGTAGAGCCCTGGTGGGAGCTCTGCTCCCATTCTGCCTAGCCTTCTACTCTGTAGGCTGCCAGAGCCCACCCCACAGGCAAGCCCAAGAAGCTAATGCATGAGAGAATTCAGACATCTCCCAGTGGTGACCCCCTCCCCAGGACAGCCCGGGGGCCCTCTGGCCTGTCCATGTACAACAGAGCCAGTTCGGAAGCCACACCAGCAGGTAGGCCACAGGCCCCTCCCAGCACAGCGCACAGGAGCAGAACGACACAGCACAACCAGCCAGGCCACTGAACCGCCCCAGAGCCCACACCTTGTAATTAGTCCACGGGTCTCTGCAGGGACAACGGCCTAGAAAAGCCAGCAAAGGAATACATGTGTTACAACCAGGTCTCTGTGCCAAGTGTGCAACTTAATGGCACGTCCCAAGTTCTCCCCTCTTTCATGAACTTTCACCCTGGCTGTGACAACACAAAGGAGGGGTTACACACTGCCTGTCCCTGCCAGTGCCAGCGTGGCCAAGTCCCTCCCGACAGCAGCCAGGCCGCCACACCACCACCGGACCCGGGAGGACCGGCTCTCCACTGGCCCTGAAAAGAGAAGGACCCAGCAGGTACTCGGCCACCATGGCCTGTGTGGAGTCCTGAGTACTGCCACGGCACCTCGTGACAATGGCTGGCCTGCCAGAGAAGCTGCCTTCGCGGTCCCCGCACCCACCTGGCCCTCTTTCCCAGTACAGGTCTTCTCGCATGGTGACCGTGGCCCCAGAAGATGACCACACACCTCACACTGCATCCTCTCTGCAGCCAAGGCCAGGCCATCAGAGTAAGTCACCAGGCTGACACAGGGCAAGCAGAGCAGGCATGGTGAGCCACAAGGGGGCTCATCTGGGCCCAGACCACAACCTGATGGGGTGGGTTCTCACCCTAAGCTGATCATTCGCACCACTCGACCCCCAAACTACATCTGGAAAAACCTATGGTCAACCTCTGAAGACTGTGTCGCAACCCAGGGCCAGCCTGAGTGCTGCCTCTCCTGAGGCCCCTCTGTTGAGGTGGGCTTGCTCCAGGAGCTGTGGATGAGCAATTTCTGAGCAATTTCCCCTCAAGGCTCTAGAATGCCCCCCAACCCTAGCCCAAGTGCCTACAGGGAACGACTGGGGTCCTAGCCACCCAGGATCTGGCCCAGTCTGGGAGTTATAGAAGTACAGTTCTCCAACTCACAGCAATAGAAGCAGTGTCTCAAATGGAGACAAGTGGCTTCAACAGTGTATGTCAGCAGAGGGCAGGGAGCCAACCAGGCCAGACCAGTCAAGGAAGGGCCTGCCACGGGGAAGGGTCTGCCAGCTGGCTCCTGCCCTGCCAAGAAGAAGCAGATTGGCCAGGACAGGAAGAGGTAGGGTAAGACATATGTCGTCCCCCCCACCCTCCGCACCTGGCAGCCCTACGAACATGGTGGGCCTGCACAGCCACCAGCTTCAAGGATGGACAGCAACAGAGCCTGGACTACAGATATGAGCAAGCAGCATCTGGACCAGTGGCAGGGTCCCTGGACTGGTGAGAACCCCTATGTCGAGGGGCACATACCCCTTGGCCCCTAAGCCAGCCCTACTTGAGGCCTCACCCATGCTGCCTTTGATGTGCCCACCAACACGGCAGCCTCAAAACCACCTCCAAATTCCAAACCTTGCCGAGGTTCCGGCACTGCTCCTATTCTATCTGTCACCATGGTCAGGGCTGGTGGCTGCCGCCAGGCCGACACCCTCAGGCCATGATAAGCACACCAAGCCTGAGGGGCAGAGACTCGGGAAGGCCACCCAGCCAGCATGTCTCACTGCCCTGAACACCAAAGTCACCACAGCTGGCCCTGCTGGTGGACACCACAGCAGGGAGGGGAGCTCTGGGTTGGTGACTCCTTACCTGTGGTCCAGGCCACTCTGAGCACCAAGGGAGCAGCAGGAACACCAAATTAGCTCCATCCACCTGAAGAGTGTGCCAAAGCATCATTCTGCCCATTGTAACAATAGCAATAAAATAACCTCCTCAGGGCCCAGTTTCCTCATCTGGGAAATGGTCATTTGTGTCACCCCCACCTCAAAGAGCACAAAGGAGGCACGCTCTGGACACGCAGCAGCCCACTCAGAACACACGTAGGCTTTCACTCCCAAGCCCCTCTTTATCAGTGGGCTCTGATTCTCGCATACGTCTTCCAATCTGTAACTAAAGAAAAGTTGAGCACAATGTACCGTTTCTATAGATTTAGAGCAGATTTAAGGGGGTTCCTATGGCAACATCCCTTTCATTGCTGGCTTTCCTATTGGCTCTCCTGAGTGGCAAGGAAGAGGCAGAGCAGGAAGGGAGCAGAGATGGTGGGAGCACCAGGGAAGAACCCGGGATGCACTCTAGCATGGCCAGCCTCTGCCTCCCCGGCAGGCAGCAGGGCAGCCCAGTGCTGAGGGGCCTGGCCCGGGCTCAGACCACCTTGGCTTCAAATTCCAGTCCCTCCGCTTCCTCGTTGCCAGCTGCCAAACTTCCCCGTCTCAGTGTTCTCATTTCTAAAATGGGAATCACAATAGCAACTGCCCTTCGGGATTGTATATGTATAAAGAGGGCTAGTGTGTAAAGCCTGTGGCACAGAGCCCGGCTCACCTACAGCCCAGCACACGCTGCCTGTCAGAGAGGCCTCCCTGCCACTCCCATCACTGCCCCCCACACACAGCAGGGCCTGTGCCGGTCAGCCAGTCCCCGCCGGCAGGTGAGGATAAAGATGCCGCCTGCTCACTCCACCACCCCCTTCCCTAAACATGCCGTAGAGTTCACCAAATCCCACAGACCCCATTTAACAGGCCTTCGAACATGCATTTGTCGAAACTCCCTGGATCTGACCCTCCCCATCTGACCAGAAGAGGGAAGAAGCTAGAAGAGCCATCACTGTCTCAGCGAGACCCGAAGAGGCACGTGTCTCAAGCGGTGGAACAGCTTTGCCACCCAACAGCTGTGAGGTTTCAGGCAAGTTGTGGCCCTCTCTAGCTCGGGTCTCCCTCTCTATAAAACGGGTGGCTAATGGTGCCAGGGCATGCAAGTCTCAGGGCTTCCGGCTGCCCTTCCCAGAGGAAGGCAGAGCTGTCCAACTAAAATACAATTCAGGCCACCAGTGTAAGCCAAATGTGGAATTTTAAGTTTCCTAGTAGTATAAAAAGTAGTAAAAAGAAACATGTGAAACTAAATAATGTATATATATTTTATTTAACTCGATATAGAGAATATCATTGCAACATGTAATCAATATTTTTTAAATTATTGATGAAGTATTTCAGCGCCCTTTGTTCATACTGAGTGGAATCCTTGGTGTGTCTCGGTGTGTACCTCAGTCTGGGCCAGCTATGTTTCCAGTGCTCAGTGGCCATCATGTGGCAGTGGTTCCCAAATTGGATAGTGTAGGTCTGAGCCATGGGAGTCCATCTCCCTGCACCTAATTTTTCAAGCTTGGAATTATGACTGCCTTGCTCTTTATTAAGAAAAATAATTATAGAGCATAAGATAATAATTATAAGCGTTCATTGAGTCCTTCCAATGTGTTAGGCACATGCTTTACAGTAATCATGTGAGATAGAATTTTACAAAGGAGGCAGGCAAAGCACAGAGAGGGTATGTCATTTGCCCAAGGTCACACAGCTACTAAGTGGTAGATGTGGGATTGGAACCCAGGCAGTCTGACCTCAAAACCTTTGCTCCAAATCACTGCTCTACACTGGCTTCTCAACCCCATCATTCCTGCCCACCCCATTGGCCACACCTCAAACTATCCAGGAGGCCAGGGGACAGATCAACCAGCTCCCCTCCTCCTCTCCGTGGCTCCGCAGACACCCACAGTCCAGCCTGGGACCCAGGCTACTCCAACCCACTCTCACCCACTACTGGCTAGGAGACCTGGAGGGCTCAGCCCTGGGAGGACCAACTTCATCCACAGGCTGGTAAAGGGTCTAATTAACTGCGGGCCGGGCCCCACCACGCCAGGGAACCCAGCCGCCTCATCTCCCTGCTGCCAGCCAACAGGCCCAGAGGAATGCCACACAGAATTCGGCAGCGGGCAGAGCTGGGCGAAATCCCTCTTTATAGAGTTATTTTTGCTGTGGAATTTTCACTGGCCTGTAAAATATTTTTATATTTATTACACGTTTAATGGGAGCTCCTAGAATCAACAGGGTGTAAATAATGAAAACTAGGGCAGTAAAGGCTTCAATAAACCTCGCACCAGCCCTTTGATGCTCCCAGTGAGCTCCAGTTGCTCCTTCCTCCCCAGACCCCGTCCCCTTGTCCCAAAGCTAGCCCAGAAGGCTGGGGGACCCTCCCCAAGTCCACCTTGGGCTCCCAGAAATTGGGCTAACCATCCTCATCTAGCACTATGCCATTGGCAAGATCCCACCAAACATGCTGACCAAGAAAGGACCTACTATGTGCTTGGCCAATGCTAGCGTTTACGGGCGCTAGGCCAGAAGAAGACGTGATGGCGGCGGGGGGGTCCTCCTTCCCCCTCCCCCTTCCCCACCCAAAGCATCCCAAGTCTCAGGAGAAAGTGCTCCGTCCACAAATACTGACCTCCATGAGTCCCACAGCACCCCCGCCCAGTGTGCCTACGTCCTGCGTCCTGTGCCTGCAGAAGGCTCCCCGAGTCCCCATCTGTACTCCACTCCCCACATTCACAGGACTCTCCACTCCACTCTCCACACCAACAGGACAAGGTTGAGAGGAAGCAGGACCTTACATCCTGTCCCAAGTGGGGACACCCGACATAGAGAAGTAAAGAGACAGACCCAGGGGATGGATGCCAATTAGTGTCAGAGCCAAGACTAGCCTCAGAGCTAGAAACCCCATGCCCAGGGGAAGAGACCGGCATGAATCCCTCCCCAGACTAGAATTGTTCTCTCCACATGTCAACAGCAACTACCCTACCTCAGCTTGCCAGGGGTCCCGATGACCGATGACCGGAGACTCGGTCTCTGACAATTCACCCTCCCCATTCTGAATCATCTGATTGTCAACAGCTCTGACAATCCACACTGAGCCCAAACCCTGCTCCCCAGAGCTAAGCCCTGTTATCTGCTGCCTCTTCCTCACACGTGCCCTTCAGAAACCTGGACACAGGTAAGCATCCCTTCCCAATTCATTCCCAGAGCTCAGAGCACTCCCACGTGATGAGGTACCCAACTCATGGTCTCAGGGTGTCCATGCCTCTTATAATGGGGCACCCACCCCCAGGAGGGCACACTGTCCCCTCACCCAACCAGGATGCTAAACATCTATTTGTTCATTTGGAGGTGGCTTTCATAGACATTCATTAAGCAACCATAGCATGTGATGAGTTGACTCCCACTTTGTAGCCAGTCTGTCCCACCACGAACAGAAACCAGGAATTGATTTCCTGAATCTAAATGCAGCACTACATGTATCCTGAGTAAAACCCCACTCCCTGGTTGTGGCCACCCGGAGTGTGCCCAGACCTCCACCCGGAGTGTGCCTCAGCACCCATGTGGCTGCAAGCTGCCCCTTCCCAGCTTAGCAGCCTCATGGGCCGGCTGTTGGCAAGACCACACAAGGTGCCTATCCTGCTCAGACACTCACAGTGACGCCCAACCACACTCAATCTGAATAACATCTGAATAAGTGCCCCACAGGGGGAGAAATACCCTTGGGATGGTGGTCAGAAAAACTCCAGGTAAATGGTGTGAACCCCACGGCTCTTCAGACACAAGTCAGACTGGAGTGCTCCTCTCTGGGGACAGATCTGCTGGTGGCTCCAGCCCGCAGCTGCTACACCACCAGGAGATTCTTGTCTCTCAACCCTGATAATTATAGTCCCTGGTGCTCGGTTAACACTCGTGTCATTGCAGGGTGTTGGAACAAGCAGAGTCTGAGCGAGGAAAATTAAACAACAGCACTTGACAAGTGGCTCATCCCCTGTGGCACCACACTGAGCCAGGACAAGGGACAGTGGCTAGGCCTTGCTGGCCCACCCAGGAGGAGCCCTCACCTCAGGGCAAGAGGCACATAAAGAGTAGGACAACAGTCTACTTGGGAGAAGCCAGGAGTAGGGGGAGGGGAACCACAAGGGCCCCAGAGAGGGAGGAAGGGGCTGGGCAGGCCACTTGGAGCCAAGGGGCAGGTTCAGGGAGCCAAGGGGCAGGTTCAGGGGCACGCCTGTCTCAGAGAGGCCTGAGCAAGTGAGCAACAACCTCACTGGATGGAGAGCAACACCCCACTCCCCCACACTTCCACGGAGTCCCCGGGCCCGCCCCCCACTCCTGAGGAAGCAAGCCCGGGAGATGATGAGGACCACAGAGCGTTGTGCCCAAGTGCTCCCCAACCCCACTGTCTCAGCCCCACTCAGCTTACCCCCCTCCCAGGGAGCTGCAACCTGAGACATGGTTGCTGAGCCTGACGTGCAGGCCACTGGGTCCCCAGTGGGTCTCAACACCAAACACTCAACCTTTGTCCCCTGCCCCAGGAAAGCCTCCAGGTCTCAGAGTCGGTCAACAAAGAGCACTGGGTGCCAGAGCACTGGGACAACCTGCCGCAGACAGGTCTGCAGAATCCTAGTGCCAGCCACCCATGCGGCCCTGCTCCTCACTGCCCCCTGCCCCCACAGGACCAGACTCAGGCCTCACACTGAGAACCAGAAACATGGCCCACTGAGCTATAGCACCAGCATGCTCCCCCTCACCAGCTGCCAGCCCCTGCGGAAGCACTGTGGCTGCTCTCACTTAGTCCTGCCTCACAGTTGCTATAACTCCCATGCTCAGAGTGAGAACGCTGAGGAGGCCTGGACAGACTGAGTGACTTGTCTGAAGCGGTAGAGTTGGGATTCAGCGCCAAGTCTGAGAATCTCCAAATCCCAGAGGATATCTGAAAACAAAGTTGTTTATATTTCCCCTAAGGGCAGTCCACGGAGACCCCTGGACAACTCTCCCTGAGTTCCTTGTTCCCAGGGCAGGCTTGCCTACCCACCTCCTGTGCCAAGTTGGGGGTCTGGAGATGGATCCCTTCAATCCCACCAAAAAGAGGTGCTGAACAGACTTCAGCTTCCAGGCACCCGCTATGAGACAGAACACATGTTTTCTGAGTCCCCTCCCTCCTCGGGCTCCCCCAACATGCTGGAGATATTATTATTATTTATTATTTGCTGAGTGCTGACAGCGTGCTGAGCATCAGGCCTAGGAGCCCAGGCCCTGCCCACACAGCTTGCAGCCTGCCAGCCAGCGACACAGCTTCTCAGCATCCCAGATACACTCCCAGCCAACGGGGCTGGGTGTGTGGGACCCAGCCTCCTGGAATCACCTCCCTTGTCCTCAGCCCAGCAGCCCATGCCCCTGGGTCTCTTGCACACCCAGGAGAAAGCTGTTTTTAGTCCAGGCAACCAGATGTTCCGAAGGCTGGGCCTCCAGCCCCATAAGAAGTGGAAAGACTTGCTCAGTTCTGGGTGGGGGAAGGTCCAAGAGAAACCCCTGCCATCAGTCTCCTTGGCTCAGTCCACAGTCACACCTGCTGGTGGCCATGGCAGATACTAAGAAAAACCAAGACAGCATGTCACCTCCTCTCCCAGGCACCCAGCTCATGCTGGCTTCCTCCTCAGAAGAGAGGAATAGGGGCTAGAGCGAGCCTCCATTGCCCCATAGCTGTGTCTCTCTGTGTAAGAACTCGTGGAGAAGGCCCACCCCTGAGGCCTTCTTGGAGAAGGAAGCATTCAGAGGTCCATGGGAGCTGCCAGCATCTAGGGGTGGGACAGGGAGAAGACCTGTGCTGCTCTGCCCACCTCAGAAATATGTTTCCAGCCTAGAGGCTCAGAAGCTGCTGTCCCCTGCTGCTCAAGTGCCTATATCACTTCTGCTTCTGCCCCATCAAGTGTCCCCAAGCTCAGATAGGCTGCAGAGAAAGCCTGAGGAGAAGCCCACCCTCAGGGATGAGGCTAGTCCAGGAGCAGAGGGCCTGACAGTCAGGATGCCCCCACCAGACCCCTGCAGGTGAGGCCACGTTCACGTTGCCCAAAACCCCCAGTATCCGCACCATGTAACTGAGGCCTCACAGACCCAGGCCTCGAGGGGGACCTCCCAGCCCTTCTCTCCTGCCGTCTGGCCCTCCATGCACCCTCAGGAAGCTGGAAGGACCACACGTGACCCAGCCCTCGTCACCACTCTGGGCAGCTGAAGAGGTGACCCATCTTTCCTCATTGTCATTCCTGATACTCCTACCTTTGTCCCCCACCCCACCCCACCCCAGCTGAATTGCTCTTTTATTCATTTCTTTCAAAAAGCTCCTCAGTCACAGGCTCAGGTAGGGGCCAGGCCCCAACTGGCCTCAGTGATGGAACATCCTGCTCCACCTTCAGGAGCCCATGGGCAGATGGGGGAGGGGGACAGGAGGGCCACCTAACCCAGCCAGACACAGGAGGAGGGAGGCATGGAGGCAAGGCAGCTTCCCAGGGGGTTATCCAGGGACAAGCAGGTTTTCTCGAGGGTGGAGGGAAGAGGGGGTCCAGGCAGAGCAAACATGCATAAAATTCAGAAGCAAAAGGGAGCCTGGCACATCCGGGGAGTATCAGGGAACAGGGTCTGGCATGGGAGGAGAGACAGGTGAGGTATGGTGGGGTGCCCGTCTGAGGAAAGGACCCCCACATTTGCAGGTTTGTGAGGACCCCTACCTTGGAAGCCTAAGAGAAGTCACATGCTTCCTTGTTCCTGGCTGTGGAGATAACTAGGCCTCTGTGGAGGGCAGAGGATGCCCACCCCATCCCAAAGATGTGCTGATTGCCAGAACCTACGATTATTATGTCAACTTGCATGGCAAAAAGAGGCTTCTGCAGACGTGACTAAGTTTGAGGATCATCTTGGATTGCCTAGGCAGCTCCAATCTCAACAAACGGGCCCTTAAAAGTGGGAAATGTTTCCCAGCTGTAATCAGAGAGAGGAACGACAATGGGAGGAGGGTCAGAGAAATGTGGAGTTGCTGGCTTTGAAGACACAGAAAGGGGCCATGAGCCAAGAAATGCAGGCAGTGGCGGCGGCCATGGTGAGAAGCTGGAAAAGGTGAGGAAACAGATCCTCCCCCAGAGCTTCCAGATGGAACACTGCCCTGCTGACACCTTGATCTTAACCCAGTGAGATCCTGTCAACTTCTGACTTGCAGAATTGTAAGATGATACATTTGTGTTGTTTTAAGCCCCTAAATCTAGTGTAATTTGTTATAGCAGCCATAGAAAACTAATACTGCCCCAGAGCCCTCCACCGCCCTGCACGTCTACCTCCTCACACTTCTTGAAGAAAGGGCTGCTTCTGGGAGGCTGCTTAAGGAGCTCAGCTCTGTGACTGATGCAGCTGCCCTGAGTGAGGGCCAGACTCCAAGCTTAGAGCAGCCCAAGGCCACAAGTAGCCCAGGCCCCCCCCCCCCCCCGCCCTCGCGCCTTCCCCAGGGACCCCTTGGCAAACCCATGCTCCATAGCAGAACCTTCTTCCATCAGCCAGCTCAGTCTCTTCACATCTGGCACAAGGCTGACCCTGGGCCCAGTCGTCCATCGGCAGGGGTCTGCACGACCCAGCCCATTGTCTCTGCCACAGTCTGTGTCAGATGACCCTGCCACATGCATCTCCCTGAAACAGCAATTTCATCATCTCGCTGCCCTGCTGCTCCCCAGTGCCTACAGCAGTGATGTTCAAACTGTGTTCCCAGAGCTCTGAGGCCACTGGAGACTGGGCAAGTGGATGAGGGTCTGCGATGTCCGTTTGCCCTACAAACAAGAATTCACTTCAACAAAGGAGGCTTCAAGTAACTAAGGAATGTGCATATTCTGGTATGAACGAAAGTCACAAACCAGTGACAAAACTCAGCACAGAGTCCCCTCCTCTCACACCTGGCAGCATTAGACATGCAATAGAGACCAGTCTATTGGAGGAACTGCTGAGGTCACGCCCATGTCCCTCTGCAGACTGTGAGCTCCATGAGATTGAGGACCATGTCAGTTTTGTTCCTGCCTTGGAACCACAGAGTCAAGCATGGTAACTGGAAGTTTTGACTGAATAATTGGATAAATGAGTTAATGAATTAGTGAATACTCTCTACCTGTCCCTCACACACAGTGTAACCCCAAATCACCTTCCAAGCCTCTCAGCAAACTGCCCTTTAGCGCATATCCAAGAGACACGCTTTCTGGGGCCCCGCAACAGCCACACTGGAGATGTTCTGGGAAATCCTGGAATAGAGAGGGCTCTTACTCATCTGGCCTCAGCTCCTACCTATCTCAGGGCTGGACCTGTCCGAGGTGCTAGCACCACCAACCAGGCATGCACCAGGTATCCGTTAGCAGAGCCAATGTACAGGGTGGGGGTCAGGGACTCCCAGTGTCTGTGTGTCTGTATGCCCCTCCTCAGCTCCCTCTCTGCTCCCTGCTGCACGCCTACCCTCAACGTGTTCTCTCACAGCCCACAGGTTTGTCCAAGGGTAGGGGACCCACATGAACTTCTACAGCATGGGGGCAGGGACATTTACAGCAGAAAGGTCAAGTCTCCCCTGAGGACCCACACCCACCCAGCACCATCCTGAGCAGGGGATCCCCCATAAGCTCCGAGCATCTCTTGGCCTTTAAGCTACTGTGAGGGGATGAAGAAAGCTCTGGGGACCTCGTGTGCATTTGGTTTAAACACCCAAGGCTTCTACCCTTAGCCTTCATGCTCCCACTCACCAGATATCCATCAATCTCCTACTCTGCACCAGCACTGTCTGCCCAGCCCCTCGGAGGGTGCCTGTGCACAGTGGGCACTCAGTTCTCCTGCCTGCTGCAGCAGCTGCTCCCCAGAAAACTCCCCTGGGCCAGAAAGCTGCATCTGGGCACCCTGACAAGCAGCTCGGCTCCAGTCTCTACACACATGCGTGTCTTCATGCCTCAGTGAGAGGCTCCAAGGTCCTGGGAGATAGCATCGGGGAGACACTCCGATCTGTGTAGTTCTGTGTAGTTTGCAATGATTCACAGTCACAAACATCCCTCCCGGGCTCCCGCCGAATTATCAGCCCCGCCATCTTCACTTACTAGGCTTGTCACTCATCTCCGGCCATCAGAAGGAAGTGCGTGAGGAGATTAATGTCTTTTTAAAAACTGCTTTCATCCCTTAAAAGGATTCCTCCACAGATTCATTTGCATTTCTAAGAGGAAGGGCTCCCGCCCCCTCAGCCATCTTTGATCTCTCCCAGTGCCTTCCCAGGGCTGTGAGGCTATGCAGGAAACCCTTCAGCTAAGGCCTATGGGGGCTCTGCACCTTCTTCCCTAGGTCCCCAGAAGCCTCCTCAACCAGCAGAGCTCCTCTGGCTGCTCCTCAAGAGAACAGAGTGCCCCAGCAGGTTAGCTCAGTTGGTTAAGAGTGTTATCCCGAAACAACAGGTTGCGGGTTTGATCCCCAGTCAGGGCACACACAAGAAGCAACCAGAAAATGCACGACTGAATGGAACAACAAATTCTTCCCTTCCCCCTCCCCTCTCTCTCCCTTCTTCTCTCTGTCTCTCTAAAAAGCATCAGTAAAAGTTAAGCCCTGGCTTTATAGCTCTAGGGCATCGTCCCCGAGCATGGAGGTTGCTGGCTTGATTCTCTGGTCAGTACACACACAGGAGCAGCTCAATGTTCCTGTCTCTATCCCTGTCTATAAATAAATAAGTAAATAAATGTAAAAATACAGAGAGAAGGGGGCAAGCCCACCAAGTGCCACAAGGCCAGCAATTCCATACAACAGCTCCCAAGAATTTCACTCCAGGAATTTGTTTTGAATTGAATTGTGTTCCCCAAAACGGCATGTTGAAGCCCTAACCCCCTAATACCTCCGAATATGACCTTATTTGGAAATAGAGTTACTTAAAGTGCAATTAGTTCAGATGAGGTCACAGTGAAGTAGTGGGTCCTTAGTCCAATATGATTGGTGGTCTTATAAGAAGAGGGAGATTTGGACACAGACACAGGGAGAATGCTACGTGAAGACAGAAGCACAGACTGACATGATGCAAACACAAGCCAAAGGATGCAGCTGTCCCCAGAGGCTAAGAGAAAAGAACTGGGCAAATTCTCCCTCACAGCCTCTCAAATGAAACAACCATGGTGACACCCTGTCTTTGGACTTCTGGCCTCCTGAACTGCAAGAAAATTAATTTCTGTTGTTTTAAGCTAAACAGTTTCTGGTCCTTGGTTGTGGCAGCCGTGGGAAACTAATACCAAGTGCATGGCCACTGCCAATGCCTTTGTCTCTGGCCCAAGTCAGGAAGTGGGTACTGAGAACTGAGTGCAGAGAAGCGCATGGCTGGTCTCAAAGACCAGAAAGGTCCCTCCTCCCACCAACACACTCCCAACTGCTCAGGCTACCTCATTAAAGAACTGCTATCGCCGACCATGCCTTCCTCTAGAGTGTTAAAGTATGTTCTCCAGAAACGTAATGCTGAGTGTGTCACCAAGCTAGAAGTCCAACCTCCTAGTCAGTCTGTCCGGATACCATGCAAACAGAGCCCTGGCCACATGAAAGGTGAGGAAGGCATGGTGCCCTCAGATATGCCCCAGGTCTCAAGGTAAATGCAAATAGGGGTGGTACTACCTGTGATTTGTGCCAGGCCTGTGATGTAGGACTAGACTAAAACTGTGCCAGTTGACTTGACCATGTTCCATTGGGGCAGGGACTGCTACAACCCCAGTGCCTAGCAAAGGCTTGGCAGGCAACAGGAGCTCCGTGAGTGTGTAGAAAATGAATGCCTTTGCTGAAGCAGAGGTGAAGGAAAAAGTACAGTGGAGAGGGATGGAGACATGAAGCACGCCCAGATGCATCACTCAGACAGATGCGGGAAAGCCTCCCCTACTGGCCATGCATCCATGCAAGGCTGCTGATAGCCATCGGCACCAGGACCCAGCAGGTGTGGAGTTGCCCTTCACTTCCCAGTGGCCAAACTGTACCTCCGTGCCTGAGCAAAAAGAAGCAATGATGTGCAAGCTTGAGAGCCTATCTGTATAAGTTCAAATCCCACCCACCTCATCTGCTTGCTTGCTGTGTGATCCTGAAGAAGTGACGTGCCTTCCCCATGCCTCCGTTTTCTCATTGGTGACATGAGGGGCTAACCACTTCTATCTCAAGGGTTGTGGGAGGACCCAATGGGCTAATACATGGAAAGCACTCAGTACAGTGCCTGGCACATGGTACGTGCTTGGTAAGTGTAAGCTGACACTATTTGCTATCATCAACTCCAGGGAATAGATCCTCCCACTTGCTTTGCTGGCATTCACTAATGGCTCTTCTCTGGATGACAACAGCTATTTACAGAGAAGTGTGCCTTGTGCCAGGAACACAGAGGAAAGTTACCCAAGTCCCAGTGGGAAAAGTGGACACAATATTCTCAGAATATGAGACACAAGGCATCATCATTTGTGGAGAAAGAGTGATCTGAGAGATCATGTAGGTGAAAGCATATCAAACCATTAGAATTTGGGTTTTGAGGGATGAATAGGAGTTTATCAGGTGACTCTTACCTAGCCCATAGCAAGTGTTCTATAAATAACTAGGAATTAAATAAAGCAGAGTAGAATAAGGACATTCCAGCCCAAGAGAACTGAGGATAGAGAAAGATAGGACATGGTTTAGCTAAAGCAGGAAGATTAGGCATAAAAGCAGAAAAATAGGCTGAAGCCAAGTAGGGGAAAGGTCTTAAATGCCATACTCTGGGGTCTTGGCTTTCTTCACTGCTCTGAAGGGCCCAGTCACAGGGAGAGTGACAAATCAGAGCTGAGTTTAGAAAGACAGCTTGACTTGCAAAGCAGGTGACTCTAAGCTGAAGACAGCAGACCAGGGAGGAGGCCATGGCAGCCCTGCCTCCCTCACCCACTGAGCCCTGCTCTCCCTTTGCCCTTAAACCTCCATCCTGGTAGAGATGTTCTTATGTTCACACCCCAGAGACCCCACACTCACAGCTATTCTGGTTAAGGACACATGCCCACAGCTGTCTGCTACACGAAGAGGACCTTAGCCAAGACCTTTGGGGGATATGTTCATATCTCCATGCAAGGCCCCAAGTGACAGGCTGCCCTGGGATGGGAGACAAGTTCTAGCCATACGCTGGAAAACCCTGCAGGCAGGCTGGCTTCTGGAATTCCAGAGCACTGACTTCTCAGCACTTGGGGCCTGCAGCCCTCCCTTCTCCCTCACTCCTCCAAGCTGTCCCCTTCCCCTCCGCTCAGCCTAGGGATCCTGGCTAGCGGATTTCATCCAAAACAAAAGTCGTGATGTTCTCTGTCATGGACACTTGAGAATCCCCCTGTGGCTCTGTGACTTGCCCAGCCCAGGTCCCAGGCTGCGCTCTGACCTTACCAGCCTGGCAGAGATGGTGAGAACACTGCCGGCACCACCCTGACCATCAGCCTGGCAACTGGGGCCACACTTAGGCAGCTGCCCCAGCAGGCACTAAAATTAGGTGACCCATCAGAGCTAGGACACAGTGATCATGGGCAGGCCGCCAAAGCTGCCCAGAGGGCCATTCCTCCTGGTCAGGGCAGGGCCAGAGCAGCCTGGCATCCCCTTTCGTGTGTAGGGAAACTGAGGCCTCAGCAAGAGCAGGGACCAGTGAAGGGGTGGAAACTGGGATTTTTTTTTATTCTCTTGGAAATTGTCCCTGAGGATGAAAATTAATACATACACTTTAATAAAAATTTTAAATATATGAGGAAATAAATGACAATTCCACCACCTGAGCTAAGCTCCACTTACATTCTGGTGTATTTCCCTTCTCTGCAGATAATTTTACAAACAGAAAATACACTTTACAAAATATTGCAAAATGTTCCCTTCCACTACTTGGCATCGTTGTGCCTAATCATTCAAAATTCTTTATAACTCTCCTGTAACGTTACATCAGTTTGAAGAAACGTACAATATTCCATTTTATAGACATGCCACAATCAATTTAATAAAAGTCCCCTGGCATGACCTGTGGTGGCGCAGTGGATAAAACACTGACCTGGAATGCTGAGGTTGCTGGTTCTAAACCCTAGGCTTTCCTGGTCAAGGCACATGTGGGAGTTGATGCTTCCTGTTCCTCCCCTCTTCTCTCTCTCTCTCTCTCTCTCTCTCCCTCTCTCTCCCTCTCCTTCTCTCTCTCCTCTCTAAAATGAATAAATTAAAAAATCTAAAAAATAAAATAAAAAATGCCCTGTTGCAGTGTGTATCTAGGTACGTGAATTCTTGTCCACACCTGTGATGATCCCTGCAGCCGAATAAGTGGGCCACGTGAGAATACATATTAAGGTCCCTAATACAGACTGCCTCCTCTTTTCCAAAAATCCACCTGACACAGAGCTCTGCCCATTCTGACCATGGCTCACTCCTGGGATAATTTCCCTCCAAGGGAATTCTGTGTCTGTAATGCATGCCTCTGTCGCACTGCAGACAAATGTATCTCTTCATTGCAACACTCACTCAGCCACAGCTCCTTTCCCAAAACTAACCAGCATCTAGGAGACAAGAAAGGTATCAAGGCCCCAGATGCAGGGACTCACAGTTGCTACTCCTGTATATGGGAGCCTTAACTTGGGGTTCAAAGTGAAGCCCATTGATCGGGTCCTTCCAAACAGCCCCGAGGACCTCTCCTCCCCCAGCTGACCACACTTCACACACCCAGGAAGTGACTGCCGGGAGGGGTGCTGTCCTTCCTCTACAAGGTTAACTGATGACCAAATTATGACAGCAGACCTAAGCCAGAACACATAAAGCAGCCAGAACACATAAAGCACAAGAATCAGACTGCCTTTGCATTTCCCAGCTGAGAAGCTCAACTCCCGGCTCTGTGTAAATAGGCTGTCTCGGGTCCGACGTCAGCCTGCGGTCGGCGAGTTATGGATGGCACCGCCATTTCACTCATCATAAATACAGCCCCTCGGCTAAACAAAGCCGACAGTTTTGCACCAATAACCTTTGAACCACTCAAGCCCAGTGTCAATTGCATTTGTCTTCAAGCTGAGGTTTACTCTAAACCATTTGTTAAATCAGGGCTCATTTGCAGAGATCATCCAAATATATTACAGGCACCAGGCAGATATGAGGGCCTCCACCATGTGGCCTCCCAGGGTCTCCACCACGGCAGCCTGCATGTCCCCCTGATCGCCCAGCAAGTTTTACCAGGAAAGAACAAGAAACAAGAGACAAGAAACAACACTGAGGTCAGGATTGTAACCCTGGCTCTGCCACCAGCCAAGTTACCTTGGGAAGCCTGTTTTCTCCTGAACAGAAGGAGTACCTGCTCTCCTGAAATGTGGAGTACCTATTTTTGGAGGACTGTTTATGTATCAACTCAGACTGCAAGGAATCAGCTACAGAAAGTGACAACCCAGGAAGCACACCGGTGCAGAGGGTTCCAGCGGAAGAGATGGCCGGGCAGAGAGTGAACTCCCCGAGTCCTGCTGGGCTTAGGGGCACCAGGTTGGAAATGCTCTAGCCCGACTGGGGCAGGGGTGGGTGTTCTACACAAATATAAAATAATACATAAACATTTTCTTTGTGTTTTTCTGAAGTTAGAAGTGGGGAGCCAGTCAGACAGACTCCCGCATGCGCCCAACAAGGATCCACCCAGCATGCCCACTGGGGGCAATGTTCTGCCCATCTGGGGTTTTGTTCTGTTGTGGTCAGAGCCATTCTAGCGCCTGAGGCAGAGGCCATGGAGCCACCCTCAGCGTCTGGGTCAACTTTGCTCCAATGGAGCATTGGCTGCAGGAGAGATAGAGAGGAAGGAGAGGGGGAAAGGTGGAGAAGCAGATGGGCGCTTCTCCTGTGTGCCCTGACCGGGAATCAAACCTGGACTTCCACACGCCGGGCCGATGCTCACCGATGAGCCAATTGGCCAGGGCCATAAACATTTTTAACAGAATATAGATATGACAGAAAGGAAGCTACTCTGGTCAAAGCAGATGCAGTTACAGTGGCCACACCAGGCTGGGCTAATGTGTGCAGTTAGCATTTCCTGAGTGCCTGCTGTATGCTAAGCCCTGGGCTGCTGCCAGGGAAACAGGAACACAAGCCAGGTTCCTGCTCCCACCACCAGGGCCCCACCCTGCCCACCCACCTTCAAAGTCTGGGCCCTCTTAGCCATGACCCAGAGTCCCAAATGCCTCTCATTATTTGGGGGGCTTTGCCCAACCCCAGCCACAAGCCTCCCAGCTGACAGGAACCCACTCACCCCCACGGAAGAAAGGAAGAAGGCCCAGAATCAGCTCACTCTGCCTCATCTCGTGGCTGTGGAGCTGGAAGCATGACAGGCCAAGAGGCCAGGACAGGAGGTCTGGGAAGCTGAGGGCTGTGTTTAGATAATCCCCTGTGAACCTCTCTTGAAAATGAATGAGGAGAAACTCACCAAGGAAACCTCTGTGAGGAATGGAAGGGGCAAAGAGGAAAGACAGCTGTCTTGTCGTCAGCAGAGCACCCAGCCCACACCTGTGAGCCCCCACTCCCTGTATCTGTAAAATGAAAACACTATTCTCTGCCCAGAGTCACTGCAAAGATCAGACAGACAAGGCACAGGGAAGCCCCTCGCGTCCGGAACCAGGCACCACAAGGAGAAGGGATTGTTACTGATCCAGTTGGAAGTTAGGCAGCTGTGCTCCCTCCACCCAGGTGAGGAGGCAGAGACTCACATTCTGCTCCTGGCTCCTCACACGTGCTGTGAGACCTCAGGAAATGAGGAAAGGTGGGTACAAGGCAATCTCTAAAGTCCTTCCAGATCTGATGTCACAGAATTGATTCTGTGACATGGGTCAACCACCAAGGCCAGCCCACCGCAAGGTGTCGCCTCCCCGTCAGTATTGTGGGTGTCGAGGGGAGGATGTTGGCAGGACCAGGGTCAAAACTGTCACTACCACTCACCTTCAGGAGCCTCTTCCCTCTCTGGGGATGCCAGGAGCCCTCACTGCCACGCCTCATCCCTGCTGGCACCTGGGAGGAGGGAGTGCTGGACTGTCTCCTTCCTATCTCCCTGCCTGAGGACCAGGGAGAGCAAAGCGGCAGCGCCTGTGCCGAAGGGGAAGGCAGAGACATTTATAAATGACCCTCTTAGCAGTTTATGAGACACCTTCTGAGAGAAAGCAGAGGAGAAATAAACTTGAAGTAGGAGACCTGGCTGGTGTTCGAGATGCGCTTTGATAAGCCGGCTGCACCAGCATTTCTTTTGCTTTTATGACCACCTTTATGGCCCTGTGTTTGGGACTCTTTATCATGGACCGGAAGGAGAGAACAAGCAAGATCCAAGGCAGAGCCTCCACGGCAACTCCATGAGCAGACGCCACCCCATCTGGAGATCAAGATAACCCCAGTTTTTCTCCCAGTCGGGGCAGCTGTCTCCCAGACACCCAATCTAGGTGAACCAGGGATTCCTGAGCACAGCACAGTGAGTTTGCAGAGCCAGGCACTGCTAGCAGCCCTGACTGGGCTACAGCCACTGAAATAGCGCGCTGGGACTGCGATTTCTCTTGAGACCAGTAAGCAGCCCCGTGGAGACACTCAGGATCCCTTGTCCTAAAACCCGCTGAAGTGGGCAGGGTGTCTCAGGGCTCCCTCCTCCAGTATAATCTAGGGCTTTCTGCTGGGCCTGGGGCCACACCAGGCTGGGGCTAGGACTCGACTACCCCAACCCCCCTGAACTGGCCAGAAGTATATAATGGTCAAAAACACGAGCAGTGGCGAGCTCTTCCATCAAGCATCCTAGGTCTGAATCCCTCTTGCTACCCGGGGCAGTAACACCTTCTGGGCCTTGGTTTCCTCATTTGGAACATGTCCCATGCAGGATGGGACACACAGAAGGAGCACAACAGATAGGAGTAGCTTCATATTAGGTGACTGGGCATCTCAGCAGCAAAGGGGCTGGAGATGCCAGTATTCACCACTCATTTTCCCAGACTGGCCATGCCCTGGGCACCTGACACCTTCATGCCAGCTTCACCTGCATAATGGTGGTCCTACCCCAGCCCCACACATGAGGCAAATATTCCTGGGCTCCTAACATGGGCCCCTGTGTAAGTAAGGGGCAGTGTTACAGAAATGGAGAAAGGCCTAATCCTGACCCCCAGGGAACCCATGGCCAAAAATAATCCCACAAATACAGGATGTGCTAAATGCAAAACTTGAGGATTGTATCAAGGGAGCAGAACAGTAGATACAAGCATGGTCAGAGGAGGGGGCCTGGGAAAGCTACTCAGAGAGGGGTCTCTGTGTTGAGCCTGGAAGAGTGGGTAGGAGTTAGCCAAAAGAAAGAGGAGGCGGAAGAAGCCATTTCCTGCAGTCAAGTAATGGTGGGTAGCTGGTGAGCCTCCTGCAGGAGAGGCACAGGCAGCTGGGACTGAGCAGCAGAGGGTGAGAGGAATCGGTGGACAGGCATCCAATTAGCAAGAACCTTGAATGGAGGCTGGGCAGCCCCTACTTGGGCAAGGGTGCTGTACATGGGTCCAGGGCAGGTATGGGGTGTGTAGCAAGATGGTGATATCCGTTTAGATTGCTTTGGGGGAATTCTTCTTGGATCACAGTGGAGGATGACAGGCAGGGGAAGGTCCTGGGAAAGGAGACAAGCAAGCAGGTGACAGCTGTGGGAATGCCTGGGAATGTGGCTGGAGTGTTAGCTGTGTGGGACCAGAGAGTCTGTCCTCTAGGGAATCCCCATGGCCAGATCACTGCACCCACTGCCCGTGCTTTCTCCGGCAGACCAGCTTCTCCATAGCAACAGAGAGCTGAATCTGAGATGCCCCACCCCAGGCCCCGTGGCAGTCCCCTGCTGCGGGGCGACCCAGGCACCTCAGTGCAGACATCCCACACGTGCCTCTCCTCTACCTGGAGGACACCGACAGCCTGGCTTAAAAGGCCCGTCCACGCCTGAGCAAAGAGGTGGTGGGGAATCTTGCTTACCTCTTCCCACTCTCCCACCACCCAGCCCACCCCAGGCCCACCAGAGAATGGAGGGCACAACAGAAGTGTGAGGAGGCAGCGGAACCAAGTCCCATGGACCCAGAACCCAGCTCCATCAAGACCAGGGCCCTGCACTTCTCTCTCCTCCCAACAGGGTGAGCCATCAGCTTTCTGGGTGGCCTTGCCCTTTCCCCTGAAGCAATTCTCCCTATATGTGCAGCTCAGCTACTACCCATGTCCCTCTTCCCCTCCTTGAAGGCTGAAGGGGATGTCTCCATGGCCTCACAGATGGACCCCAGGCCAGGCGAGCCCCCCAAAAAATGCTGAATGAAGGACTGTATATGACCTTGAGTGAGTCCTTCCTTGTCTTAGGCCCTGAGGCCCCAGCCCCAGCCCCAAAGTGAGGTACACAGCCAGGGAAGCTCAGACACTGACTGTGGGTGGCCTGGGGTGGGGCCCAGGAGGCAAACAGCACCTATCCTTCATCTGCCAAGCCTCCTGGCCACCCGTCCCCTTCCTGAGGGCCCCTAGAGTGGGCTCCTTGGAGAATACTGGGTACAGGGGATGCAGAATCAATGGGCAGGCACTGAGAGACAGAGAGGGGCATGGAGTTCTCAGGCCAGCATCCTGGTGTGGGGGCCAGGAGTCCGGAGGCCCGGGCCGTGGGCTGCCTCCACGCAAAGAAAGGAGCCAGCCTTGAGAAGCAGGCCAGATCATCGGACAGAAGGCAAGGATTTGGCATCCCCGGTCCCCACCCCCACCCTATTCCAGGATCTCTTTCACCAGCCCAGAGGAGGCAAAAGCAGAGGAGAGAGCCAGGAACCATCTGTAGCCCACCTCTAGCCTCTCACCCAGACCTGTCCCACTGTCTTTTGCTGTCTCCCCACCATCCAAAGCCAAGCCTTGCTCAGGCCACTTACCAGCTCAGGCACCCCCAGGGACTCCTGTTTTCCTGGGGGAATCCAGGTCCTGGCATTTGGAGCCTGGGTGGCCTCTTGGTCTGGCTCCCATTCCCATCCCCATGAACACCCAGGCTTGGCCACACTGACCCAAACCAAACTCACAGTCACTCAAACATACCCCGCGCCCTGCACTGGCACGTGCTCATCTATTCTGTGCACTATTCTAGGTGGCCTCCCCGTCTGATGAAAAGAAAATCTTGCCCATGTCTCAAGACTCACCACAAAAGGCAGCTCCTCTGGGAACCCTCTCTGATCCCCAGGCTGGCTCTACCTCCCCTGATGCCCACAGGAGCCCCACGGCAGGGGCTGGCCAAGGGTAAGCTGAGGAAACCAAGGCCCAAGGAGGGAAATGTCTCACCCTGCCGTCCTCTACCTTTTCTGTCTGTCCCCGCCCCGTGAAGAAGCGGCTGGCCATGTCTATCTGGACTATAGGCAGAGACAAGGAGACCACCTTGCACCATTGAGTGGATGTATGTATTCAGCCTGGGTACAGGCAGGTGCCACAGGCCCCAGGGTCTAGTGCCAACCAAGCTCTGCCTCTTCAGAAGCTTTGCCACTGTTGACCAGAGCCAAACTTCCTTGTTCCAAGAAGAAGAAGGACCTTGGGATGCACAAGTCATGGCGACCTCCCAGCCTACCCAGGCCTCTCAGATGACCCAGCACCCAGGGATTCCCGGAGAGATGAGGCTCATGGTCCAAAGCATGTGGGAGAGGATGGAGGAACCCTTCAGCAGGGGACACAAGCCTGGGACAAGGTCTCCTGGAGCCCTCAGGCCCAGCTGCTCCTCTTTCCTTGCTATTTATGGCCCTCTGGAGGGTGCTCTCCCCTTTGTTCTGCCAAACAAGCTGGCTCCTGACTTCCAAGTCAGCCAGGGACCTGGCAAACATTTGTCAAGACTCGTCCCTCACTCTGTGTTTGTGTACTCAACAGTGATCTGCGCTCTGTGCACAGACAAGCTTTGCCCCTAAGGCTCAGTGGGAGCCCCATCCTCTGCAGCCCAAAGCCCCTCTGGCAGGCATACCAGGGTGGGAGTCTCTCCAGCCACCAAAGTCCAGCCTCCCCCACCCTGCCCCAAATTCCACCCCGACCCAGGGCGCAGACCCAGGGCCAGAACCCCATGCCAGCACTGTCAGATAGTCATACCTAAGTGGCAATGAGTTTAAGGTGCTTTGGAGAGGGGAGGCATGGGAACCTGTGAAGATTAAAGATTTGGGGGGTGCTGAGTGTGAGGAGGAGAGGGAAGGCGAGACAGGAGCAACCACCATTGGCTCACGTGCACCCCCAGATCCGCCCCCATGTCCTGGACTCATCAGGATCGTGCCACCCAGCCGGCTGAGGTCAGCCTGCCCTGATCAGAGCTGCCAGATGGACAGACAGCCCCCAGAAAGGCTGGTGTTTGGAGACTCTGATTTCACAGTCAACGCCAGGAAGCAGACAGATGGAGGCCTGTGCCAGAGGGAGGCCCTGGGGGGTGGAGATGTTCTGATGGCAGTGAGTCTCTGGCCCTCAGTTTCCCTGCATGTAGAGGGGAAACTGTATTTACAGAGCACATCCACCTGTGGCGCCTCAGTACCTCAGCACAGGGGAGGACCAGGACAGAGGGAGAGGCCCGGTGAGATGGGTGCAGATCTAGGGGCCCAGGCAGACCTTTACTTCTCTGGGCCTGTACTTCCTGGGAATGGAAATGATGCCCACTGTACAGGTTTGCTTTGAGAACTGAAGGAGCAAATGTGCAGGAAGATGTTAGCCAAGGCCTGGCACAGCCTGGTGCTTAACCCATGGGAGATAGTGTTATTGCTACTATTATCTGTGATCTCAGGCAAGTCCCTGAGCCTCCCCCAGATCCCCTCTCCCTCATCTGTAAAATGGGCTGACAGCTGCCTGTGGTGAGGAAATTAGCTGATACAAAGAGCCCCACGCAGCTGGTGCTCAGAAAACCTTAGCCCCTCTGTATGCATACAGTAAGTATTTAATATGTGCTTATGGACTTGAAATGGCTATTGAGAAATTTAAAAGGAACAAGAAACAGCAGGCCCATGGGGGTCCTTCCATCAGGATGGAAGGGGGACACCTTGGCCATCCCAAGCCCAGGACCCTCACTGGGGCTAGACCGCCCTGCAGAGAGGCTCCTTACTCTGCCTTGCAAACTGTGGCCCAGGGAGCCTGGGGCTCCTCAAGGTGCCTGTAGGGCAAGAGGGGGGGTGGGGGGCCGGCAGGTGAGCTCACGGCTCCAGCCTCTACCAGAGTAGCACCGCACTTAACTAGTTAGAGTCCTTTGAGAAATGTGACCTGCTGCTAGAAGTAATCTGACTGCTTGTTTCTCAGTGAAGAATATAAAGCTCAGAGAGGCCCAGGGACAAGGACCCAGCCTGTTGGAGCTTCGGAAACCTCTTCAGGGTGTTCCTTATTGCCTGTGGCAAGGAAGATGGGATGGGGGACACAACTCATCCTCAGGTGATAACAACACCCAGACTGAGCCTGCCCTTCCCTAGCTTTATCGTTATCCTGCCCCCACCCAGTTGCAGAGCAAACTGCTGCTAGCCCCACAACTCAGGGGGAAGGTCACTTCCTCCAGCAAGCCTGCCCTGACCCCCAGGTTAAGTCTGCTGCCCCTATTCTGTCTCGCACAGCTTCTAATCTGCCCCACTTCTAAAAGATACACCATCTTTAGATCCAGCCCCTCATGATGGGTTGCCCTGGAACCGTCCATCAACCTTGAGTCCCTGGCACCCACCCAGTGCCAGCACATAGAGTGGGTACTGGATAACTGCCAGTGGAAAAAAGGAATGAAGTAGAGCCTCTGTTTTCCTCATCTATAGAATGGGTAAATACTACCTCCCAGGATAAGAAAAATGAACAGGGTCCCTCTCATGCTGTCCTGGGCAGGTTCCGAAGTCAAGCAGCCAGGCAGCCATTACCCATCAGTTTCCCCAGCCATGGCAGAGCCACATCTCAATGAGCAAAGACTGGAGCAGTCCATGTGAGTCCCTTACCAAGACCCCAGAGCCCTCACCCAGCAGAGGGGACTTCCTGGCCAGCAGTTTCCCAGCATTAGTGTTTATTTAGGATTTGCAGAGAAGGGAATAACACAAAAGTACTTCAAAGCACTCTATAGAGCAGATGGGACCGTGAAGCCCTGGGAAGCCAATCAGCGGTCCCATAGATGGCCCTAAACTGACCCAGGACCTATGAAGGGCTGCTCCTGATGAACTCATTAGCCTGTGGCTGAGGCCAGGCCCAACACATACGGGCACTCCTCTACCTCCCGGCGCTGCTAAGCAACAACTGCCTGCACCCCTACTGAACAGCTGAGAACTTGAGGTTCACAATGGTGGGGGCAGAGCTGGGATCCCCACCCAGTCTGACTCCAGAGGAGCCACCAGTGCCAAAAAGAATCTGAGCCAAATATGAATACACATCTCAAATCCTCAGTTCTGTTCCACTCAGCCCTGACAGTGGGGCTGGAGTGTTGGGAAGCACAGCCTGCAGAGAGGCACTAGAGGCGCATGTCCACAAACCATCCTCCCAACTCTGCATAAAAGCACACTCCCGCCCTGGCCGGTTGGCTCAGTGGTAGAGCGTCGGCCTGGCGTGCAGATGTCCCGGGTTCGATTCCCGGCCAGGGCACACAGAAGAAGCGCCCATCTGTTTCTCCACCCCTCCCCCTCTCCTTCCTCTCTGTCTCTCTCTTCCCCTCCCTCAGCTGAGGCTCCATTGAAGCAAAGATGGCCCGGGCGCTGGGGATGGCTCCTTGGCCTCTGCCCCAGGCGCTGGAGTGGCTCTGGTCGCAACAGAGTGACGCCCCGGAGGGGCAGACCATCGCCCCCTGGTGGGCAGAGCGTCGCCCCCTGGTGGGCGTGCCGGGTGGATCCTGGTCAGGCGCATGTGGGAGTCTGTCTGACTGTCTCTCCCCGTTTCCAGCTTCAGAAAAATACAAAAAAAAAAAAAAAAAAAAGCACGCTCCCACATGACCAGGCAGTGGTGCAGTGGGTAGAGCGTCGGACTGGGACGCGGAGGACCCAGGTTCAAAACCCTGAGGTCCCCAGCTTGAGCGCTGGCTTGAGCAAGGGGTCACTCACTCTGCTGTAGCCCCCTGGTCAAGGCACGTATGAGAAAGCAATCAATGAACAACTAAAATGCTGCAACGAAGAATTGACACTTCTCATCTCTCTCCTTTCCTGCCTGTCTATCCCTATCTGTCCCTCTCTCTGTCTCTCTCTGTCACAAAAGAAAAAAAAAGCACACTCCCATCTCCTCACAGGGAGTCAGCCCAAGGAGCCCCAGCAAAAACTGCAGTCTCTTTGCAGCCACCAGTCCTGTGCATCCAGGGTTCCCAGGCTGAGGGGGAACAGCCCCACGACATCAAGGACAGCCCACGACATCAATATTTCATGGACAGCTCCCTCCTGGCCTCCGATTTTGTTTTCAATTGTCATGAAACAATTCAGAATTTCCAACTCAGGGCTAATAGGCTGCTGTCAGCCAGAGCAGGCAGGGGTAATTATTTTAAAAGCTTCCGACAGGGCTGTTCACTGCACTGGCTCCCCAAACTGTCTGTCTGCAGTAGTGGCTGTGCCCACTCAGGCCCTGAGCACCCTGCCCCACCATGCAGCAAGCAGACATCTGGAAGGCTGTTGATGCATTGGCCACGGAACTGAGAAGATGGGAGAGACAGACCAGGCTTACAGAAGGGTACACTGAGGCCCTCCAAGGGGCATCTCTAGAAAGACAGGGGCCATAACTTTCATATTTCCCACACCACACCAAGTGGTGGTCTTCTGTGCTCACAGTGGACAGAAAAATTGACAGACAAAGAAGAGAATGGATGGAGTGGTGAAGTGCATGAAGTCACAGTAATCTGCTCCTCCCTCACCTCCTCAAATCCATCCTCCACTCAACAGGCAGAGTGATCTTTCTAAAATACACATCTGACCAGACCTCTCACTGTCTAAACCTGCTGCTCCTCTTTGCCTTCAGGATAACATCCCGCCCACCCAACAGGAATTAGAAAGCCCTGTGGTATCTGGTTCCCACTTAGTGCGCCAATTTCCTCTTCCCCCAGCCTCTGCCTTCCCACCTGCCCAGGAGCTATCCCAGGGAGGGAGGTTGGGGTAAAAAACTGTTCCAGGTAAATTTAAGGCCTGTATGACACTCCAGGTCCTTCAGCGCCAGTCTGCAGCTTTCCTCTTCAGCACTGTGCTCCAAATATATTTATGTGTTGGTGTGTCTGCCTCTGGCTCCACCCAGATGAGCAGGAGCCAGCCATCTTCGCACCTCTGCCATCACAGGCACAGAGCATACTCTCTCTTAACTTTTGTTGACCTGACAGGGGCCAGTCCTGGAACATCCCAGACCAGGGCTCTTTCTACTATTCCAGTGCAAAAAAAGCATCCAAATGGTTTCTATTTTTGTTTTGGATGCTGGGAAGGTCAGAGTACAATAAAAAAAAAAATGATGACATAAATGAATACCTTACCTAGTCCTAGGGGTCCCTCTCTAAATTTACAGCCTCTAACTCCCTCCTCACAGACAAAAAAAGGAAGTATAAATAGACATCCTCCCTTGCTCTGGGGATCCATCCCTATATGTGAGTCAATAGATTCTGAACCACCTCTCAGACTTTCGGATAGCCCTCCACCTCTCCCCATGGATGAGTGCAGGAACAATCCTAAAGGATTTCAGACTCTTACAACAAAGCCAATGCCTCCCTATCACTTTGGGTTTGGTTTTGTTTTTTAATTTATCAATTTGAGAGAGAGAGAGAGAGAAACAAAAATATCAATCTGCTCCTGTTTGTGCCCTGACCAGGGATCGAACCCACATCTTTGTGTATTGGGATGACACTCTATACAACCAAGCTATCTGGCCAGGGCAGACCCCAACACGTTGGCATGGACTTCCTACCAAAATTCAACAGTTCCCTGAGAACCCTCACAGGGCAGGGACTTCTTTGTAAACCAACCCACTCCCTGCCACCTGCAGTTCAGAGACCTTATTCCAGGTCAGCAGCCAGTATTCTTGAGGGAGTGTTGTGAGTACAGTATTCCTTAAGATGGTGAAGCTACCCATTTCACCCTTCTGGGGTGGAACCTGTGACTCTTGCCTGGCCAATCATAGTCCTGATCCATTCTTTCCCACAAAGTGATTGGTCATCGGGGCATGTGAGCTGCACCTACCCAATCAGCATAACCAAATACCTTTGCCCACCCTAAGGAGGGCCCTGTGGTAGGCAAAAGAGGATGAGGCCCTACTACCAATCTTACAAGTAGTAGGGGTAACAAGTTTTAATCAATTATTATGCAAATGTTGCTTTCAATGCTATTGCAATAACAGCTATGAAGGGAAAGGACAATCTCTCTATGTTTACTAAATACTGAGATTAAAAATGCTGTCTGAAGCACTGTTAGCCTTTCTGCATAAATATGGCTGAGGACATTTGCCCATTATGTTTTATGTGAACCCATGTCACAAATTCAGCTCAGACTTCTGCATTAGGAGGAACAACTTCTGATTAGAGGAATGTGTGAGCCAATTTTGCTGACCTTTTTTGATTAGGTACCTGGAAGCTAAAATGATATGCAAAACTGTGTTACTTCTTCTGTTCCTGGTTGACCCAACTCCAACCTTCCTCTTTCTGATGCCTGATCCCACTGCCTTCAAAGTGGAAAGGTATGTGCCCCAAGATGTCAAGATCTAAAGGGAAATTGTAAAAATTGTTTTTAAAAGAAGTAAAAATAAGATCATAAAAAGCTTGTTTGATCCACCTCAGTTCACCCAGAATTTCCAGGCCAGGTCCTGCTCCCACCCCAGCAGCCTGTCCAGTGGCCTTGCTCTGAAACTTCCTAGGAGCCAAGCAGGGACAAGGGTCAGGTCTGCTAAATCAGGGGAAGGGCCTGCTTCCACTGCATCCTGACCCCTCTGGAGAAAGAAGGCAGCAGAAATGAGAGCAAACTGTTTTAAAAAGCAAAGCAGCCTAACAGGTATCATCATGAACTGTGAGCCCTGGCTGCCCACCCCCACACAAGGCCACACCCTTTACCGCCACCATCTCACAGATTTCTTAATGTGGTGGAAACTTATTATTCTCCCATTTCACAGGCAGGAAAGCTGAGGCGGGGAAAGCTTATGTGACTTGCCCAAGGCCACACAGCTAGTAAAACACACAGACAAAATTCTAATTGTGTTCATCGGGTCTCAGAGGCAGCTTTTTGGCACCACAGCCTCTGCCTGGGAACGTGGGCATATGGAGACTCATCCCAGTCACCATTTGGAACAAAACCAGGAAAATTGCTGGTGTGCAGGGATAGGAAGGTGCAATTTCCTAACATAAATGCCAGAGTGAAAGGCATTCTAGCTAGGCTCCTGCCCGGGGGGGGGAGGGTGCGGGGGGGGGGGGGCAACATAGTAAGGGCCCAGCAGTTGTTTTTATGCCAGAAGAGGCCTGAGCACCTGGGGTGTGGGGGAAGGCTGCCTAAGACAAGGTCAGAAGCAACTCAGCTTAGCAGCCCTCAGGGCCAGCCCCACCAACAGACCTGTTTCACACATAAAACAGCCCTTGTGGCAACAGGAGAAGCAGAGGATAGAATTCCAGAAGTGCAATGTCCAAGCCCACATTTCTGCCAGCAGCCCCAGGTCCAGGTCTGAAGTTGCAGGACTCAGGAACTGGGTTCTTAACCCTTCTGATGCTTTGTGCACCAAGCCACACCCACCCACCTGAGAGGTGTTCTCGCTATTGTTGAGATTAGAGGAGAAGCTTTGGAATCCCCCAACATCAGGACATCAGGACTGGAGTGCAAGAGCCACCTTTTAGGGCCTGAGCACAGTAGCGTCTACTGGCTTGGGTCAGGCCCACTTGTAATTTGGGTGTTCAGAGGGGGTCCCGAGTCTCCGCTGGCCCGGGAGCTGCGGGTGTGCGGGTGAGCCAGGGGCCTGGTCCGGCACTGGGCCGTGGCCTCTCCTGCAGCAGCTGTCAGGGAGAAACAGGCAGGGAGGCGCTGCCAGTGACAGCACCTCATGAAACATTGATGCCGGGCCACCGCACTGCCATCTCCTGGCACCTTGAGCCAAAGCTGCAGCCCCAGAGCCCTGTGGCGACTAGTGCACAGGCCCCCTGCTCCTGTGACCCTAATGGACTGACCCACTGGACTTGAGCCTCATCCCATGTGCCCAGCAGCAGCAAACTCAGAATGGCCACTTGCGGAAAGCAGGAACCCATTTGGCCACTTGGTTTCCCCCACAAGGCTTCAAGCCTCCGTTACCTGGCCATGGGCAACATTGAAGAACAGTCATCTGCGGGTGGGCACTCCCCCTAAGTCTTGCCCACCTCCCAGTGGCCACTAGCCAAGGACAGGCCAATGGGGCCACATGGATCACATCTTCCCCATGCCAGGGCCAAGAAGGGTGGCTGCTGGAAGGTGTGCAGGTGAGAGGCTGGACCAGGGGCCACAGAGGCATCTGTCCTCTAGTGCGTTGGTCTCCTCTTTCCTTATCAACCCAGCCTCTGAAAGGAGGATGGGGGGCAGGGAAAGGGATTCTCCAAGCGAAGCAGGTCGAGTGGTTGCCACTCCCCAATAACACACACCACACCACCACCACCACCACCACCAGCAGCCCTGGGGTCTGTCCTCAAACCTTCTTGGTTGCCAAGCTCTGCGCCACGGCCTCTCCTTGCCAACATGCAAGACCAGCTCCCTCCCGCAAGCTGAGCGGAAAGTGGAAAAGGTCGAATCTCTTGACTGTCACCTGGCAATACCCAAGGAAATTCTGACCAGACCCCGACTAAACAGAGATCGGACTGGGACCCTCAGGCGCCAGGTGGGATACTGAGCCCAAAGGAGAGAAAGTGCACCGGGCCAGGCCGGACCCGCCTCAGCTTCGTCCGCATGCAGCCGGGCCCCTCTGTGCGCGCAGTCCCAGAACGCGCTCGCCAGCCTCAGGCCCAGGCCGCCAGCCGAGCGGACCCCTGCCTGAGCCCTGAGGGAGGCCTGGACCCCTAGCTGGCGGGACTGCGCTGCCCCCACCCTGCTAGTCCAGGCGAGTGCCTCGCTTCCCCTCCCCCCTTCCCGCCTCCCCGGCCGGTGTCCCCGCCTTCCCCGCGGGCGACGGGGCGGCGGCGGGAGGAGCAGGCCCTGCCGAAGCAGCCCGGACCTTGCACGCGGGGATGTAGCGAACCAGCGGGGGTGAAACTGAGCGCGGAGCTGGAGACGCAGCTGGAGCCGAGGCCCCGGCCAGAGTTGAAACCTAAGCCGAAGTCAGTGGCGAGAGAACCCAGAAGCCCACGAGCCACACACACAGCGCAGCCCGGGTGGGGTAAGAGTCGCTGGGCTAGGGATGTTGGGTCTCCGCGGTGTTGGCGCTCAGGAGGGTGGTGGCCGGGTTCCGCGCAGTTTGCTCGGGGCTTACATGGGGTCCAGCCGGTGGTGCGGAACTAAGCGCATCGCGCGGAAGGCCAGGCGCCATCGGCGCAGCGCGAGGAGCTCATCCTGCGCCCAGCGCACGGTCGCAGCTGCCGTCGCCGGATGCTACTTCAGCTAACCCGTGGGCCAACCTCATGCTTGGGCCCCGGGCACCCCAAGAGGACAACAGCTTCGAGAGCGCGGGCCCCAGCCCTGCGAAGGGCACAGCCCTGGACGCCTTTCGCAGCCCCTCGTGGCGGCACGAGCCTCTGGGGACCTTTGGGAGAAAGGGCTGGCGAGAGGGCCGCCCGTCACGCACGGGAAAAGGGACCCCAGCACGAACGGATGCGATGGCCCCTCGGCAGGCCGGGGGACTTCGGCCTTAGCTTCGTGTCAAGAGGGTATTTTTCTTAAACGAAACTGCTTCATTCGTTCCCTTGTTCGTTCGGGCAGCCACGCCACAGAAAAGCCACAACCATGGGCCACAGCCCCTGCGCTATCCGCCGTGGACCCCGATGTCCCGCCGCAGTGCTGCGAGGCGCCCTCAACCCCGCGACCAGTGTCGCTGGCACAGGTCGGGCATTACCTTACTCTAAGAGAAACCCCAAATGCTCTTTGCAAAATCCAATAAAGACACCCCCGCGGCTTCTTCAGGTTGCAGTTGTTGATGCAGGGTTCCCGAGCATACAGCCGCTTCTCTAGACCCGGGTCTGGAATTCTAAAATTGACCAGCTTCCTGAATCTGAACGGATTCGGCAGTGCTAAAGCGAGAGCACCGCAGCCGGCATCTCAGAAATGGGAACCCAGGCTGGAATCCTGGTTCCAAGGTTTCCCTATTTAGGGATTCCCTTAATCTAAAAAATATTTAAGTCCACTTTTCTGAGAAAGTAAGGCTGGTGTTCTCTTGGCATCCCAGTGTGCTCTGACAGCCACCAGCACCAGTGGGAGGCAATCCCAGGTTGCTGTCCACTTGGTGAAGGGTACAAGTCTACAGAACGACAAGGCTACAGGCAGCAGGGGCAGCACAGAAGGGGACTTGCTGGCTCCCTGACCTTTTTTCAGGCTGCTGTGGGAATCCTGATCTCTACTGGGTAAAGAAAGAGGTGGACTGGGACAGTGAGACCAGGCTGCCCCGACACTCGGACATAGAGGTGGCATTTGCTCACCTTTCAACTTGGCTCAGAGTGCCCTTTCTCTCAGCAAAGCTGCTACTGGGAAGAGGAGAGTGTAATACTGCTAAAGCGGACCCTCTGCTCCCGAGCTGTGTGACCAGCAACTGTCACTTTCTTAGCCTTCTCTTCTGCTAGGCTCAGCGGTTCTCAGGAATCAAATAGCAACCAGTGGACTCCGGTGAGCCAGAGCAGGGAGATCAGATCGATGGGCCCTCACCAGCTGCAGACAGAGAGTTCTGACCATGGTCCCATTGGCACCCCACCTAGCCATCCTGCCTGAATACATCCCAGCTCTCTCCCCACCAGGGCAGGCTGCGGAACCCCAGTGGACAGAAAACTTCTGGCTGGGGTCCTCTGAAGCCTAAAGAATCCAATGGCATTGTTCCCAGTGCCTACCTGAATATCTCTTCCCCACCCCCCAGCCAGTAATTGTTTGCATTCAAAGAAATAAAAGCTTTTTTATTGAGGAGGGGGTCTAGGACCAAGCGGATGGCAGTAGGTGGTCCCAGCTACACTCCCAAAACTGGGTTTTCTAGTTTAAACTTCTTCAAGGCCTAAGAGGCTTAGGGCTGGAATGTCCCAGAGAGTCATGGATGGCCCTGGGGGCAAGCTGTGGCACATTCCTTCTCTTTCCCTAAAATCCCTTGATTCTTATTTGAAGATTAGGACAAGGTACCCCCAAGAGTGGGTGGAAGGATAACCCTCCATGAGGACCCTCCAACCACCCTTCCCAAATAGAATTTCTAAACCATCTTGGGCGCAGAGTCTGTTTTGAGTCAGCCCAGCCTCAGTAAGGGTCCCTATAGCGACTGCTTCAACCACCGCTGCTGCCCAGGCTCCTCTCTGCTCACCCAGCTAGGGCTCTAAGGCTCTAAGCCCCAACTTTCCTGAAAGTTACAAAATCATTGCTAGCTCTGTGTGGCCTGGAGGGATAGAGACTAGGACACATGGTTTCATCTCCAGTAAGTCCCTTCCTCTCCTCCCTCCATGTCCCATTGTCAAGTGAGCTGGAGGCTGAAGCAGCAGACAGGGATTGCTGTGTCCCATGTCAAATGGGACTGAGGCACAGCGCAGGTCAAACCTTGCCCAAGATCACACAACAAAGCTAGGGGAACACTGGACCCCTTCTCTTACTCCTGAAAGAGAGCTACCTCCTGGTGTGTGTGTGTGTGTGTGTGTGTGTGTGTGTGTGTGTGATTTGTGAGAGTGCAAGAAGCCCCTACCCTGCCTGGGATAGTGGCCAGCAGAAGGTGTGGCTGGGGAAAAAGAGAGGGAGCATCCAAGTCCCTTCTCAGCCAGGGGCCCCTGCTCATTCAGCGCTGCCTGAGTCCAGCAGAGTGGACTCCCCAGGGCAGTCCCCAAGAGTCTCAGCCCCTCTCTGGGGCTCACGGCCCTGGAGATATGGAGCATCACCACAGTAGTCTCAGGGCCTTTCCATCCACAAAGCAGGCATCAATATTTCCAAATATAGAGTATTGTGACTGCTTAGAGTCCTGCCAGAAGCTTGAGTCCAGAGGGGCACACAGCAGGTGCTCAATAATTACATTAAATCCATCAACAATGAGTGGTGCAAGCCCATCTGACTGAATAACTAAAGCTGCAGAGGCACAAAACAGTATCCATCCATGGAAGGCCTGACCCTTCAGACCCTCTAGGGAATGGAAAAGCTGTGATCCTCATGATCCAGAGGCCTGGCTGTGTGTACACATATGTGACTGACTGTACTCGGCACTCCTGTGTGTGGATTCAGTGAGTATGTGTGTCTGTGTGTTTACAGCACACCTGTGTGGGTATGCAGTACATATGTATGCATACATGCTCCCGTGCCCTGGGTAGCATGTTGTACTCTGAGCATAAAAGCAGCTACAAGGTAGTAGGTGAATGGGCACTCCCTGGTATGCTGCACCACCTGGATACCTCCTTGAAAGGAGGCCAAGAACTGTAGTAAAAGATGGGGCTTAGAGCAAATGTGGCAAATGCTAGGCAACCATACCTCACCGTGTCCCCTTCCTACCCCCTCCCCACATACACACACACCAAGTTTGCTTTCATCCCCGGTGTCTCAACTTAAAGAAACTTCCCTTTGGGAAGAAAGGGCAGTAATAGCTAAGACTTCCCAACCCCAACTCCTAGATGCATATGGCCTCAGCTCAGACCTTGCCCCCTGTGCTCACAAGCACCCCATAAGAGTGGGCCAGGTCCTTCTCCCAGGGCCCAGAGCTGTGGGCCTTGGGGTGAGACCGAGGGAGTGGGTGGCAGGTCTGGTTCTACTCTGCGCCTGCCTTGCCCTTGCAATCCTCACCAAGGAGCTCAGCCTGGGGCTGCACTCTGATGGGGAGGGCAGTGCCCAAAGCGCATCCCAGACACTGACAGTCTGCATGTTCACTCCCAAGCAGAGACACCCCCACCCCAGAAGAACATGAGGATGCACTGGTGGTGTTTCTCCCCCAGGCTGCTGTCCAACCCAGTGCTGCTCCTGTCTGGTGGAACTGGTCAGCAGGTGAGGAGCAGAGGGCAGCCTAGGGTCCAGCTGTGGCCAGAAAAACAGGTCAGGGTCGCACCCTGTCACATCAGCTGTCACCTATTTACTCAAGGCTCTGGGGTCTAGGGGCCAGTTAACAACTGTTGAGCAAAATCCTTCAACAAACTTCACTGAAGAAGTTGGACTCAAGGAGGGGACCATTCTTGGCGGTGGGGAGGGAATGTCTTTGCCTGTGCGCAGGAGAAGAAGCTCCAATGTAGGCTTCCTGGGCTGCAGGCCCAGGGTTGGGAAACTGCAGTCACCTGGCCTGTCAGGCCTGTGCCTGCAGCTCTGGGAAGCCAAAGTGGAGGCCCCAGGAGGTTAGAAACGTACTCTAAAGGGGGCAGAGACCCATCCTGTGACTGCCAAGGCCCCAACCTGGTGGATTTGGCCAGACGGTTAAAGGTGCAAAACCAGGGGAGAGAGCCCTACAGTAGAGGCTGCAGAGCCTGGCGGGGCTCTCGGGGTCTCCTGCTGTACTCGCCAGCGGCCTGGAGCCAAAAGAAACGTTTCGTCTGATTAGAAGCCATCAGTTCTATTCCAATCCCGGAAAATTGACTGCGGTGCAGAGGCGGGGGCCTAAGAAGCAGCCTTGGGGGAGAGGGTCCAAGCTAATTAGGAGGCAGCATCCGGGGGCGCATTAGAGCACAGGCTGCTGTCACTCAGCCGGGCTCAGGTCCCAGGAGAAGAGGCCGAAGAAGGAGGGGCCGTCGGCTCCTCGACGAGGACGCTTCTAGGGTCTGGCAGGACGGGCCCTGGGCTCTGCCCCTGCCCTGGCGCTCGTTAGCTCTTAGGTGCCCGCTCGGTACGATCTTGCTCAGAGAACAGTCACACATCCTGAGCTGTTCTCGCCCCGGGGGCTGGGGACTTCTCAGCCCAAACAGGAGTTGATTCTGAACGAAACAAGTCATTTGGGGCTCGAGGTGGGCACGAGCCGCGCGGGACTTGCAGGCCAGACGCATTTCTTTTGTGCGGCCGAGGGAGAGCTCGGTGTGTCACCGGGGAAGGAGGGAGAGGCGCGGCGAGGCCGCGGGGGGTGGGGGGAGGGGACGGGGAGGCGGCGGGAAGGTGCCTGGGAGGAGGAGGGCGCGGGCAAGCCGGGGAGGGAGGGCGGCGGCGCGGGCGGCTCGGGGCTGAATTCCGCCCGCGCTCCCTCGCTCGCTCGCTCCCTCCTCCCCAGCCCCCTCCCACCCAGGCCCACCCCACCCACCACCCCTGGCGCAGGGACTGCTGGAACTTGGCGGTGCGCGTTATCGCTTCAAGATAGATTCTGCCGGCACCGTCCGGAGCCTTAGAAACCGGCCCCGGATCGGCAGCCGGGGCCGGGCGGGCGGCTGAGGCCCGAGCGGCGGGAGCGGAGCGCGAAGCCGGGCACCCGGTCGCGAGAAACCGCTGCTGCTGCCGCCCGCCTGGCCCCGCAGCCGCAGGCGGTCCATGGGGCAGGCGCGGCAACGTTGCGGGCGCGGGCAGCCCTGAGGGGCGGTCGCTTAGGCACTGCGCTCTTGTCCCTGCAGGTCGCAGCCAGGGCGGCCGGGCGCGCCCAGCCCCGGCCCCGACCCCTGGAGCGCCCGCCGCGGTCCCCGCCTCCATGGACGCCTTCAAGGGGGGCATGAGCCTGGAGCGGCTGCCGGAGGGGCTCCGGCCGCCGCAGCCACCGCCGCACGACATGGGGCCTGCCTTCCACTTGGCCCGCGCCACCGATCCCCGCGAGCCACTCGAGAACTCCGCCAGCGAGTCGTCCGATACCGAGCTGCCAGGTAAGCGTGGCTCCCCGCAAGGCGCACACGGAGTCTACCCCGGTGCAGGGCGCAGGAGCGGGGCCTAGCCTCCGCGCCTCGCGTTGGGACCTTTCCTTTTCTCATTCTCCATCTGACGGTGAACGTGGAATTTTACACGCTTTATGAGGCGGACATTTAGTGCTTTACGAAGGCACTTCCATGCATCCCCCACGCGCCATGAGACCGGCAGAAGCGTGAATATACGACCCGAGGGGCGGACTGACAGCCCCTCTTGATAAGGAGCAAATAGGACGGGGGGTAAAAATAGGTTTGCCTAGTTGGGTGCCATGGGGCCGCTCTGACCGAAGGAAAAGAGCACGTCGAGAAGGGAATGTGGCGGCGGGTGAGGGAAAAGTACCCAGGGAGACAGACGGCGTGACAGCCTGACAGTGGGTGACAGATTGAGAAAGGGATACCAAAGAGAAGGGGTGGTGGTAAAGGTCATAAAACAAACTCGGGGCAAAGGGGCGACAACCTGAAGGAAAATGGAAATAGACTTGAGGACAGCTAGGGAGAACGGGCCGAGGGGTGCGGCTGGGCTTCAAACAGGACCCCTAATCGAGGGATCCCGGCCCCACGTGCGCAGGAAGCCGCCCGACCGCCCAGCCAGGGCCCCGACTCCGCTCGGGGCACGTCTCACTCCGCGCTGCCTTTCTGTTCGAACTCAAGCTTTTCTCCCCACCGGACCGGGTGGGCGGTGAGAGCAGGGAGGCGGCTGATCCCCGGCCCGACCGGACCTCCTGGGTCCCCTGTCAGCTACCACGCTTACCGTCCTAACTCGGCGGCGCCGCCAAGCTCCCCGCGTTCACTTTTTAATCCACCGCCGAGTGTTTCTTTACGCGTTTTAAATCTCTATTTGTTTCTGTTTTGCATCCCTAAGTGACCTATTCTGAGAGGTTCTGTGTGCTTGGCTTTAAAAAAAAAAAGGCTGGACTGTACTTTTGTTTTCAAAGGTTTTAAAGCATGGCCTTTGCTTGATTTTTATTTTTAAAACCCAGAGAAATATATATAGGTTGCTTTTTAAAACCGAATCTATGAAGATAAACAAATTTTTAAGTATTTTTTGATACAGAAAGAATAGGTATATTTCTCTGGAATTTAAAATATCTACATGCATTATTCTTCCGGAGATTTTTAAAAGTCAATCCAAAATGGCGCGTTTCTCGGGTAGATTTTCAAAACCCATTTACAGCGGTGTTATTTTGAGAATTTAAGTTATCTAACTATAGTGTTGTATTGCCCTGAGATTTAAAAATTACTTCTAGAAGGGCATTATTGAGAAGGGGTTAAAAAGCTATCTACAACAGTGCATTGATTTTTAAACCCCAGAGAAGTAAATGCCTGTGTCTGCCTGGAGTTCATATACGTACAACACTATTTATTTAGGGGTGTGTTTCTGGTTTCTTTGCATCTGCTCTGTGTTCCTCCCTGACTATTTTTAAGAGTTTGTGACCTTTCTATGCATTTAGGCATACAGTTGTGAACTTTTTTGGGCTTCTGTGTTTTGCTTCTAAGTTCTTTTTTTTATGTTTCTATGACAGCATGTGTTTTGTGTAGCTCCAAAGGAGAGGCTAGAGCTCCAGGCCACCTAGACAGTCCGTCAGTCTGGGCTGCGGCTGGAGAAATTTTCTGGGCCTTGGGACTTGAGGCCTAGAGCTAAAGCTGAGAACAGGGCTGTCTACCTGCCCACAGGGACTCTGCCACCGCCCTGGGGAAGAGAAAGTGGAGGGGCTGCAGGCCACACTGCCTCATGCTCCACTGGCCAATAGCTTCAGGCTAGAAAAAAATTGATCTTAGTCCAGAAAAGCAGAGACCTCCCTCAAATTTAGACTAACTCTTGAAAAGTGTGTATTTATCAATAACATTAGCAGTAGGGCTCAAGCCTGAGCCAAGCTGGGAGAGCAGACCCTGCCCTGCCAGGAGCCTGGGTCTGCAACTCGGCTCTGAGGCTCTTCTCCAAGCACCCAAACCGGAGGTGACTACTGACAACTAGGCACCCTTGCGGGCTCTTCCCAATGAGAATAATTACAGGGCCCCTGGCGGGAGGTAGGGCCGCCAGCACTGAGGGCAGATTCTTCGATGGAGCCGGGATGGGGTCCAAAGGGGCATAAGCCCGAGGTGACCAGCGCCCTATCCTGCCTGCTTCAGAGAAGGAGCGCAGCGGGGAACCTAAGGGACCCGAGGACAGCGGTGCCGGAGGCGCGGGCTGCGGAGGTGCGGAAGATCCCGCCAAGAAGAAGAAGCAGCGGCGGCAACGCACACACTTCACAAGCCAGCAGCTGCAAGAGCTCGAGGCCACGTTCCAAAGGAACCGCTACCCCGACATGAGCATGCGGGAAGAGATCGCCGTATGGACCAACCTCACGGAGCCGCGCGTGAGGGTGAGCCGGGGGCGCGCAGGCGGTTGCCAGCCGCCTTTTCTGCAGCCCTAGAAAGCCTAGACCCGCACTCAGACTTGCATTCTTTCCCACCACTTCTACCTACTCCCTCCCTCCACCGTAGCAGAATCCACCCTAGGCCACGTCCGCCCAGCTACCGCCAAGCCCTCTGGCCGCTCGCGCCCACGGCTGCTGCCGTCCCAGAGCCCTCTCGCCAGCGTTCTGCCTGACCCTCCGGCTCTACCCAGCCCCAGCCCAAAGGTCTGCGCCCCAGGAAACTTTTCATGCCCTGTAAGGCCCACGGCCTACTCAGATGGGACCACCTTACACAGAGCTGAGGGTTCCCCACTGCTGGCGACCTCAGAGTTGCTGGCGCCTTCCCCAAAAAACGAAAGGGAAAGGCGGGTCCTGCCTGGTAGCCTGCGAACGGGGTGCCTAGGCTCGAGGTCTCAAAAATTCCAGGACGGTGGTCCCATCCGTACCAGCTTCTCCAAATTTTCTGATACTCTTCACCTGACTAGTCCCCAGCCATTCAGCCAGTCAGTAGTTGGACCCTTTCCCCAAATCAGGTCGAGTCCCTTTGGAGACAGAAGGTTTCTGACCAAGACCAGACTGCACCCTACTTCACACACTTTCGTCCCCCGTAAAAGCAAGGCTCTTCTGCCAGAGCAGCAAGAGAACCATTTCTTTTCTAGTGTGCAAATATTTAATCATATTGGGAGCACGTCTCAAGCCAAGCCAAACTCCCACTCGGACTCCGGGCTATAACCCCAGCTTTCACTCCTCCCTCATCAGGCTGGCCGGCCTAATGGGACACGGAGTGAAGACAGGCACTCAGTAATCCTGAACTCACTAATCCTGCCACGCTTGCGGTGGGGTGGGGGTGGAATCAGGCAATGTGGGTGCTGGAGACTGGAGAAAGCTAAGATGCAGGGTCGGGCAAATAGAGCTGGGGAAACTAGGGCCAGGGCTGGAGGACAGCTGGGAAGGGCAGAGGGTATGAGGTGGAAAGGTAGGTGAGGGTCCACCAGGACCAGGAGAGGGGAAAGGAGAGGTTCTTACTAAATTTTGTGAGAGACAGTGGAGGAGATTACAGAAACTAGTAAAAAGTGAAAAATTAAATATTTGCAGAGAAACCTATTTGGTGTATACTTAGGCGGCAGAGAAGAAAAATATTTAAGGGAGGAACAATAGAATCAAGTATTTGAAAAAATAAAGAATCAACTATTAAGAGAAATAGTGAAGGTCGGATATTTGGAAAGGAGAAAAAACTAATTTGGAGAAGAATCAAAATGATAAAAATAGGGGATAACGAAGAAAATGGGCTGTTTGAAAGGGAAGAAAGCCGTTCAGATAGTAGAGCCAAACGAAAATAAACATTTGGGACAGAAATGAGAATATCAAATATTGCCAATAAAGACAGAAACAGACCATGCAAGGAATGAAAAACAGATTGAAGAGTGGAGGGAGGAGTAGAAAAATCCTAAGTTTCAGGGAAGAAAAATACTTTTAGTATTTGAGGGAGAAAATAAAGACGGGCTATTTAGGTGACAGATCCCTATAGGGGCCCGTTTGAGGGAAGAGAGCAGAGATGGCTTGATTCTGAAAAGGGGGGAAAACGAATATTTGTTTAAAAAGCAAAAGAGTGGCCGTATTAGGAAAAGAAAACGGATTTAATTTGGGGAAGAGGATAAAGATCAGAAAAAGGAAAAGACTAGAATTTCCTGGGGACAGGAAACCAATCATTATAGAAAAAAGGCAGGGGCGGAAATATGGAAGAAAAGAAACGGTACTGGAAGAGAAGACAGCAGAACGGAGGGCTGCGGGGGGGGGGGGGGGTGCTTCCCGCCCACTGCAGCCCTGACCCTTGTCCTGCCCCCTTCCTCCAGGTCTGGTTCAAGAACCGGCGGGCCAAGTGGCGGAAGCGCGAGCGTAACCAACAGCTGGACCTGTGCAAGAGCGGCTACGTGCCGCAGTTCAGCGGCTTGGTGCAGCCCTACGAGGACGTGTACGCCGCCGGCTACTCCTACAACAACTGGGCCGCGAAGAGCCTGGCGCCAGCGCCGCTCTCCACCAAAAGCTTCACCTTCTTCAACTCCATGAGCCCGCTGTCGTCGCAGTCCATGTTCTCGGCACCCAGCTCCATCTCCTCCATGACCATGCCGTCGAGCATGGGCCCGGGCGCCGTGCCCGGCATGCCCAACTCGGGCCTCAACAACATCAACAACCTCACCAGCTCCTCGCTTAACTCGGCTATGTCCCCGGGCGCCTGCCCGTACGGCACACCCGCCTCGCCCTACAGCGTCTACCGGGACACGTGCAACTCGAGCCTAGCTAGCCTGCGGCTCAAGTCCAAGCAGCACTCGTCTTTCGGCTACGGTGGCCTGCAGGGCCCGGCCTCGGGCCTCAACGCCTGCCAGTACAACAGCTGACCGCCCAGCCCAGCCAAGCGGGTCGCGCGGCGCGGGGGCGGAGGACGCACGCGGGGTCTCGCTCTCCGCGCCCGGCCTCGCGCCTGCGCAGCCCCCATCTCCCCCACCCCCCTCCGGGTTGGTTTTGTGTTTGCTTTTCCGGATCCCACTCTGCCCTACAAAACCAGACAAAACAAAAAGACGTCGGAGCGAAGTGCCGCGATAAAACGGATGAGTTGCAATTTCCCTCGGGATGGCGCGGGTGGTGTGCGTGCGCTCCCTCGGGCCTCAGCGAGCCACTCCGCGCAGGGGACACGGCGCGGGAGGCGGACGCCGAGGTCCGGCGGCCTGGAGAGGACGTCGTGGTAGCTCGCGTTCCCGCCTCTCTGGATCCGGACTGCGTCGCCGCGCCTGTGAGCTGGAGGCGCGGGCCCCGGGTGCCCGGCTCCAGTCCCGTATGAACCAAGACGCCCCCTCTCGCTGGGCCCGGCCGAGCGTACCTTCGCTCGATCGGGATCCGAGTTGGAGCGGGCGTTGAGCTGGGGATAACGGTGTCTAGCCCGGGACCTGGGACTCGCCGAGGAGCCGCACACGGCCCCGTCGCGCCCCTAAGAGCCGTCACCAGCCCGGCGCCAGGGAAAACCATGATAAGGCTACGGAGCTGGAGGTGGAGCTGGCGGCGTGGACGCGGCAAGAGGATTGGGGTGGGCTTGTCTCCGAGCGCCCCAGCTTCGTCGCAGGTCCAGGCCCCTCTGCTCCGCTCCCGGGCTTTGAGGTGGGTCCCTGGTCCCGGCGCAGAGCCCCCTCCTCACCGCCCACCGTGCAAGAGTCTAGCCGGGAGAGCTCGGGGCGCAGCCGGGGCCCTGCGCCGCGCCCACTTTGCACACCCGCTCTCCGGCCCGCGCCCCTGTTTACAGCGTCCCTGTGTATGTCGGACTGACTGTATAGAATTATAAATCTGTCTATATCGACTTGTCCATGTACGTCTATTAAAACCATAGTACGAGCGTGCTAACCACTGCCGAGCCCTGACTGCTTCTTTCGGCTGAAGAGGGAGTTGGGTGGAAAGGGAACTTCAGCACCGAGGGCCCTGAGGGTAGGAGGGGAGAGTGAAGGCAGACCCCGCCAGGATCCATACCCCACTTCACCCCACCACCATTGTAGAACTGTCTGCTCGGCTTCCGTGAGGACGCTGCCTGGCACTCACCGGCTGGGCTGCTCAGCCTTGCTGTTGTGTGCCCGGACCTCCTCCCAGCCTCCCTCAACACCCAGCCACCGGACTTTGCAGGCTCTTTCTAGGCTGGGTTTGCGATGACCCTGCAGGCTCTTAGGGTGTGCACGACCCTTGTCTGGCCAGAACGTTGGGATGGGACCGCTAAGAGCCTCTTTAGGTCTGGGGTTGCCTTTTCTCCTGTGGGCCGGGCATCCCCTCCTTGGAGCCCTTCTCCAGCTATTCCAGAAGGACTGAGAGTGCTGGACGGGCCAGAGTCTAGCCAGGGCCTCCCTCCTCCTTCTCCTCCACCCATATCCTACCCAGGGGCATGTGGCTTGCCAGAGAAAGTGTCCACCACACAGGACTCACTTCTCACTTCCATCCCAACTTATTGGCGGCTGCCTCCAACTTCCCCAGCTTTTGGAAACTACTGAACAAGACCAGCCTGTAAACTGCCTGTAAAATTCTGCTTTCCTTAAGTAAATCACTTCTAATGGCAAAACAAAATGTTTGCAGCTGCAGTGAGGGAGGGGGAGGGGTTGGTAATTCTGCTTTAGAATCACCTCCTGACAGGAATTGGCACTGCCCTGGAGCTGGACCCGGGCAAGCCCTCGTTGCCAATAGGGTACATCCATAGGCTTAGTCATGAGCTAATAGCTGGAGAGTCCTGTGTACACATTCTCAAACCAGGTCAGCCCTGCTTCTGAGGTCAGGAGTGTTGTTCCTGTTACGCAGATGATGGAACTGAGTCTCTACCACATGATGTAACTGGGCCAACCTCACTCGCAGACAATAGTCTTTCATTCCAAAGCCAGGCATCTTTCCACTGGTCTTCTCACCTTCAGATGAGGCGTGGAAAGGGTCCTTCCTGGAGGGTAGCCCAGCCTGATGCTGTAGGACTTGTAGTGTGGGGTTCTGAGAGGGACGGAGCCAGATACACAGGCTGGAAGAGGGATGTCAGGGGAGGAAAGACAGGGGTAGGGGGCTGGAGCCCAACCACTCCTCCCCCAACAGCTCCAGTCCAGAGTTCCAACCCCTCACTCTTTGGAAACATAAACACAATCACATCTGGACTCAGAGTGCCTTCCCCAGCTTCACACATCTGCCAAGGCCAAGGGGCCCTGGTCTCAGTGGAGGGCAGGAGGCAGGGGAGACCTAGAAGGATGTGGGACTGGAGGGAAGTGGGAGGCAGAGAACCTTCTCCGAAAAGGCCCAGCTCCAGGTGAGAGGAGCTGACCAGGGGCCCTGCTAGAGATTCAGTGTGGCTGTGGGCCACAGGCCAGACAGCTGCAGATGGGTGGAAGGGTAGAAGAAGCCCCAGAATGACCCCATCATTCATCAAGGACCATGGCCAACAAGGTGAGTATAACTCCCAGCCTCAGGCTCCACCCACCTACTCCAACCCAGCTGTTATGTGGCTGGTACAGCAGTTAGTATCCAGCCCTTTCCAGCTGCACCAGGAGGAAGGACTGAGGAGTATGTAGGGCTCTGAAAGCCAAGTCTTCTGAGAAAAGGCAGAAAGCCCTCTCCTGCACTGCCTGCAGAAGAGCAGGGAGAGGGTGTCATTCATTCAGCCAACATTTACTGTGTTCCTGCCCTTGGTGCTAGGAGTTGAGCAGGGGAAAACAGACAAAGTCCCTGCTCTCCCGAACAAGTAAACAAACACATGTATAATTACAAACTGGGTTGAGTGCTTTTGAAGAAAAAGTGCTGTGAGTGAGAAACTGAGAGTCCTGCTTTGAACAGGATGGTCAGGGAAGGCTGTCCTGGTGAGGAGGCTTCTGTCTTCCGCGGCAAGTGCTATCATTTATTGAGCCTGTTTGGGGTCCAGGGTCCTGTACTAAGTGTACACTCCTCATTGATGAGCCTCTTCACCTGCACAACAACCCTATAAGGAAGGGTCTTCATTATCCCCTTTCCCTGACGAAGCCCTGAGGCTTAAAGAGGTCAGATCTCTTGCCCAAGGTCACACAGCCCGAAGTAATGAGTGGATTCAAACCTAGTCACTGCCCATTCTCTGTACTGGGCTGCCCCATGCCAAGCACCATGGGCAACATGAACTTGGGGGGTGGGTGACTGTGACGAGGTCATAGTTTAAGCTAGCAACACAGGACTAGCGTCCAGGAAATAGAAGGGCAGATTTGTTTTTACCTGGTCCTGACAACATAACCCCCAAAGGGCTGCTGCAGGTTTAGGGAGGCCATGAATTAGGGGCAGGAGGGCAAGAGGCCGGTGCCCAGCACTTTGTCTGCAGGCACTGTGAGGCACCAAAGAAAAATGGGATTAGGCACTGTACACAACACCCGCAAGCCTGGCCACTGAGGCAGACATACTGAGCTTTCCCGCCCTCAGCCTTATGGCCCCAGCCAGGCTGTGGGACTCCCTGGGGCCACAGCATCCAAAGGAAAGTCACAGCTTGAAGATCTGCCTTGGCGGGGCACTGGCCAGGTAGTCCAGGTCCTGGCGAGGGCTCTGTGATGCCCTTCAGCTCCCTGTGAGGTGGAGCAGGGCCTCAGAGACCAAAAGGGCCAGTCTCAGAAATGAGTCAGGCTGGTTTTATGCCCCACTCAACGTGACTCTGATATCCGCAGGAAGCTCCGCTGTGGTCTTTGAGAGCAAAGGTTTGAGTTTTGGCTCCATCTCTGAGTTGCCTTGGGCAAGAGCCTTAATTAACAGTCACTGAGCCTCTGTTTCCTCTTCTATAAAAGGGAATAACAATCACCTCACACAGTTGTTTAACGGATTAAATGAGATAATGTACATAAAGCATTAATTGGAGTGCTGCTATAGTAAGCGCTCAATAAGTGGTTATTGTTGATGGTGTTGTTGTTATTATTAAATATCATTTGAGGTCCAACTTGGTTCTCCCTCCAGCTTTGCTGGGTGTTATGAATGCAAGTCATGACTGACAGTCCTGGTGATTTCCCCCATCCTACTCAACCTTCCCTCCATCCTACCCCTAGAACCATCCAAAACTTGAGTCCTCAGTAACCCAGCCTGGGAGACCCAGAGGAACCAGACCCAATCCCTGCTGTGCACTAGGCCAGGAGAGTGGGCAGATCAGCAGTTAGTAGTCTATAAAGGGCTCCCTGCAACATGGGATGAAGATGCCTGAACACTTCTTTTTGTATTAATCCTTTCAATAGCTAGCATCAGGCCCTTACCAAGTGAGCACCAGGCCTCATGCAAGCACTTTATAAGAATTACAGCATTTGCTTGACTGGTGGTGCAGTGGATAGAGCGTCAACCTGGGATGCTGAGGTCCCAGGTTAGAACCCAAGGTTGCCAGCTTGAGTGCTGGCTTACTAGATTGAGCGTGGGGTCGCTGTCTTTAGCATGGGGCCATCAACATGATTCTGTGGTTGCTGGCTTGAAACCCTAGGTCGCTGGCTTGAGCAAAGGGTCACTGGCTCAGCTAGAGTGACCCCTACCCCATCAAAGCACATATGAGAAAGCAATCAATGAACAACTAGAGTGCCACAACTACAAGTTGATGCTCTCATCTCTCTCCCTTCCTGTCTCTCTGTCCCACTCTCTCTCTCTCTTTCTCTTTCTCTCTCCTCTCTCTATCTCTCTCAAAAGAGAGAAAGAATTACAGCATTTGCCCCCCACAGGAGGGCAGGGCTTGTTATTCTTACACTGGAAGAAAGGGATGTTCAGAGAACACAGTAAATTTAGGAGACAGTCTCTCTTCCTCTATGCTACCGGGCACATGGCAGCCTTCAGACAACCCAAGATAGTCAAAGAGCCAAGAAGTTCATTCAGCATCTGTCAGACTGATATGTCAAAATTAAGCAGAACTGGTGGAAACCCAGAGTATTGACAATAGAGTGCAGAGAAGATTCAAGGGCCCGATCTTGATGCTCACCATTGGTTACGGGTGAACAAGAAAACAAAGCACAGGCTGCCCAGTGGTTTTTGAAAGTTCCTGGTTCACAGGACAAGGAGCTTAAGGTGCTGTTCATGAGCAACAAATCTCACTGTGCCGAGAGTTTTCACATCGTCTCCTTGAAGAACCGCAAAGCCGTTGTGGAAAGGGCAGTGGAGCTGGCCATCAGAGTCACTGACCCCAATGCTAGGCTACTCAGAGAAGGAAATGAATACAGACGGCTTGTGTGCACACTGTGGTTGTCTTAATAAAACCATAAAATTCTGCCATCTGGCAATAAAATAAAATAAAACATTTGTGAAAGAGTCAGGACCTGCACCCAGGCCCTCTGACAAGGTCCACGCTTCCATCTGCTGTACTACACACCCTCCTGCAGAGAATCACACTGTACTGGGTGCTGGGGCTGGCGGTGGGACAATAAGCAATTATAATTCATGTCCAGAGGCTGGGCTCCACTGGACTCTGGGGGAGAGAACCAAAGGTACCAGGCCATGAGAGTTGCCTTCACCAGGCTCACACCGCTGTGTGAGAGAGCAGCAGGGGACATGGGTGACAACAGGGAATGAGGAAACCCTAGGGTAGGAGCAGCAGAACGGGGTGGGTAGGCAGGACCCTGGAATATAACAACCATTAAATCAAACTCCCATATCATTCAGTATTATGAGCTTCTCATTTTCTAGACGGGTGATTCCAGTCTGCCTCCTTCTAGAAGCCCTCCCAGACTTCCTGCCAGCCCTCGCTGGCCTGCCTCCTTGCCCCTATCACCATGAAAACACCACTCTTCACACTCCTGGACTTTGCAGTACCCTGGTCCTGTCTCCCAGTTGTCTGCTGTTGCCTGCACAGGTGTTGCCCCTCGTAGGGCACCCAGGAGCCACAGTCGCTATAGCCTAGCCAGGTTGGAGGGGATGCAGTCCTGTGAGTCAGGGGGCTGTAGAGGAGTAGGTCAGGGTGTAGGAGACTGCATTTGGAGTGGGGTGGAGGCTGAGGGCAGGACAGACTCACTGGAAGAGGAAAGCTGCTCTGGCTGTGCCGGTCACATGACCACATCTCACTCTGCTCCATCCCCTGCCATGCACTGTACATGTCTAACTTCTCTTATGAGCCTCATTGCACAGACGAGGAAGCTAAGGCTCAGGGACAGCATGTAACCTGTCCAAAGGCAAGTTTAGGGACTCAGAGGCCGGCCTGTCTGCCCGCAGAGCTCGGGGCAGGGGACAGGCAGCAGGGCAGAGTTGCTGCAGTCATGGAGAGCCAGGATGTAGAGGCAAACGGATGCAGACAGCAGCACCTGGAAAAAGGGTCTGCACACAGTCGGTGCTCAATAAGTAATTGCTGAACAAAGTATTGAGGGGCTTACCCCTCACTCCACAAACTCTAACTTGCCCCTCCTCCCTCTTTCCACTCCATTCTTTCCTCGTGCTTTCCTTTCTCGACTCTCTCACTCCTCCCTCTCAGCACAGCCAGCTCTTGGCACTGCTTTTAGAAGTATATCTGAACAACCAAAAAAAATAACCCAATTCAAAAATGGGCAAAGGACTTGAATACACATTTTTCCAAAGAAGACATACTAGCAGCCAATCAGTACATGAGAAGATTCTCAACATCATTAGTCATTAGGGAAATGCATTGGGATGGCTGATGCAAAAAAGAAGAAGAAAAACAGAAAATAGCAAGTGTTGGCAAGGATGTGGAAACACTGGAACCCTGTGCATTGTGGGTAGGAATGTAAAATGGTATAGCTGCTATGGAAAACAGTATGCAGTTCCTAAAAAATTAAACATAGAATTACTATATGACCCAGAAATCCACTTCTGGGTATATACCCAAAAGAAACAAAAGCAGAGACTCAAACAGATATTCGCACAGCCATGTTCATAGCAGCATGATTCACAATAGCCAAAAGGTAAGAGCAGCTGAGTATCCATCAACAGATGAATAAATAAAATGTGGCAGATGCATACAATGGAATACTATTCAACCTTAAAATGGTAGGAAATTCTAATACATGCTACAACATGGATGAACCTTGAAAGCATTATACTAAGTGAAATAAGCCAATCACGAAAGGACAACTATTGTAACCCACATACAGAAGGTAGCTAGAGTAGCCAAATCCAGACAGAAAACAGGCTGGGGGTGCCTGCAGCAGGGGTTGGGGGTGGGGAGGTATTATTTAATGTGTTTCATTTGGGGATGATAACAAAGTTCCGGAGATAGATGGTGGTGATGGTTGCACAACAATCTACTTAATGTCATTGAACTGTATACAGGTACTTTAAAAGGCTAAAACGGCAAATTTTATGCTGTATTTTCCCACAACTTGTTTTTTTAAAATTCTGTGTTTATGCCCCTACCTTATCCAGAGAGGCAATCAGAGGCTGTCGCCCAGAACGCCCACCATCAGAGCTGGTCTACTTCTTGTTTAAAAACCTTTCCTTGCAGCCTCTTCACCTGGCAGACTTTGGGAGACCCAGTGACAGCTGACCTGTGCATGACCGTCACCACGTTCTCCATCCCTGTTCAGTGTGCAGTGGGATCTTATCAGGGATACTTTCTCTACTGAACAAGGTACTGAGGGGCTGCCTACTGAGTATCTACAATGTGTGTGGGTGACTTTTCTCTGTAACTTCAGCATAAAATTAAATGTTTTGCCAATGCCTTTTTTTTAACCGAGTTTCTCTAGCTAAAAAAAAGTAAACAAAGCAGGCTGTAAAACAGTATATAAGCGCAGTACTACTTTTGTTCTTATCTATGTACAGAGAAATTTCTGGATGTGCACAAAGTGTTAACACCTGTACTTTGTGGGTTTTATTACCATTTGTCTTTTCCAAGTTTTTTGCACTGAGCACATACTACTTTTGTAATGATGAAATGAGACAATCAATATCATTTTTAAAATACAAAGACCTGTAGTCCTTAGGACAGGCAGTGACCTTCTGCGCAAAGGTCCCTGTCCTCAGAGGTGTCGGTCATCACCTACCTGGGATGATGTGTCAACCCTTGGGTTTCAGCTTCATTTGGGCCAGGGTGACAGGTGTCAAGTAAACATTTACAGATTTACAGAAATGAAATTTTGTTTTCAAATACATTCACCTTTAAACAGATGTCAAATTAGTAGGTGGCAAGAGGAATATTCAAAGAATAATTTGTAATGATCTTTTTTTATATTTTTACTTACTGATTTTTAGAGAGCAATTGGGGGGGGGGGAGAAAGAGAGAAACAGAAGAAACATTGATCTGTTCCTGTATGTGCCCTGACTGAGAAACGAACCCACAACCTTTGTGTATCAGGACGACACTAACCAGCTGAACCGCCCAGCCAGGGCTGTCATGATCTTTTATTTCTAAGAAAAGAGGGCTTAGAGTTTTAAAATGGTTGTCATTAGCCTGATCTGTGGTGGTACAGTGGATAGAGCGTCGACCTGGAATGCTGAGGTCGCCGGTTCAAAACCCTGGGCTTGCCTGGTCAAGGCACATATGGGAGTTGATGCTTCCTGCTACTCCCTCCCCCCCTCCTCTCTAAAACAAAATTAATAAAAGAAAAATTAAAATGGTTGTTATTAGCCATCTTTCTCCCGAGTCTCCTCAGTGCACTCCCCATCCTGCATTTCAGCAACCTCTCTGCACCCCTCTACCTTGCCAGTGTGTGTGTGAGCATGCATGTGCATGCACGTGCACACGCATGCGCCTACACACACACACACACACACACACACACACACACACACACACACATGGGCCTGCCAGCCAGCATGATCATGGAATCTTTATTAAAGAGGTCCAAATTACTAAAGTTTTACTACACCACTAAAAATAGTCATGCTTACTTAGCCTCGCTTAGTGTTTAATAAGCACACCATTTCTAATTTTTCTGCCTGAGTAAACTGAAACATCATTCCAGAAGTGCATTTTTACTGAGACAGGAAGGCTTGTTCTTTTCTTCTTTGTTCATATACTTTTCTCCCTCTTTCCCCTTCTTCCTCTTCTCCTTCTCTCTCCATCTGTGTCCCCATCAATTCCCCACCCCTGCCCTTTTTAAAATTTCAAAACACAGAGGGGAAAGTAACAGTAATTTGGACTTGGCTTCCATGCAAAATAGGCCAATTTTTTTAAGTATTGGTAATTTGTCCTGAAAATGGATATGGGGAATTGGGCTGGAAAGGCTTTGAAGAGTGGGGTTTTATGAGTGGAAAGTGAGGCCTGAGTGTAAGAATGTGTCCTGCACCTCCCTCCGTGCCTTGAACAGTGCGGGCACGTGTGAGAACCGCAGCTAATAGCACCATTATTGCTATTATCACATTATATTATTATTATTCATCAGAGTCAGACACAGCGTATTAACCCATTTAATTGAACCAAGGGCTTAATGTTCCAGTGACTTCACGGAAAGCACTTGGCAAACCCTCCAAGACATTGCAGCCATAAAGCACCGGCCACTTTGCCGCTCGCCAGGCTATGGCGGGGCCCGCAAGGGTTTCCCCAAACTATTCCGCCTGTGGCCTCTGAGCACTTTCTAAGATGTGCCGGGATGGATGCTTGTCCCCACCCTCACTGCACCCTTTCACACACACACCTCTTTCTCCCTTTGGGTAAACCCAACGTAATAAAGAATGTATTCACACAAAAGACACAAATACACACACACACACACACACACACACACACCAAGGACCCCTCCTCCACCCTGTTGAATCACCAAGGCTGGTATCAAGCACTGACACCCACAATTTGTGGACACCTGGTTTCTCCTGAGTTTGGTACTTACTCCTTCACAGCCCAGACCCCAGGGCGAGGCCACTGAGACCACGCCCAGCAAGCCCCCAGGCTCAGAGAGACTGGCCAACCTGTTGGGGCAAGGCTCACAGAGGTGACTGGCAGAGGCCAGGGCTCCTCATGGGACATGGCCTGCCCTCCCAGAGCTCAGGTTTCCCCTCCATCAAATGGGCACTGGACCTGCCTGCTGCCCCTCGGGGTTTGCTGTCAGGCTTTGGAAAGACTCCGGATGTGACCAACAGGTAAGGCTTTCAGGTGGGCTGCTGCTTCACAGACACACAACCGTCCTAGATCATCTCACTGACCCCTCTCGCTGGAAAAGCTCTGAGTGGGGAAGCAGTTGTTTAGTCAAGGTGCCCAGGTCCCGCCCTGCTACATTCCTTCATGGCGCCCCTGCCAGCTGCCCACAGGGAAATACCTCGCTTTATTTCCTTGAGTATAATGGCACCCCAGAAGCCCCCACAGGGAAACTGCACTGCCCCAGAGCCCCCACAGGGTCAAGAACCACCAGTTGGGTGCGATGGCATCACCCTCTCACTCGTAGGTCAGCCTCCAGGGGAATAACAGCCTGGGACAAGTAGACCAGAGTTAAGAGAACGGAATTTGGAATTAGATCCTGGGTCCAACTCAGTGCTGCCACTGACTGCCACAGAACCTCTCTAAGCCTGTTTCCACGTCTATAAAACAGGGATAAGTGTGAAAATGTATATACAGGGTTTGGCACTGTGCCTGCGACCTAATAGGCTCAAAAGAACTCCAAGTTCTCTGCCTGTTTCGTCCCTCCCCGTCATGACTCTGAAGCTGGCATATCTCAGCTAGTCCATCACTGCCACCACGTGCTGAGGCATGACCTCTCAGTCGATGGCCCTCCCCAACTGGCGCTGGAAGAAGAAATATCTATGATGAAGGAATAGAGGTATGACTTAAGGTCAGGTCTGAAGTCAAGGGTGAGAGTATGGGAAAGGAAAAGTCAAGGCTAACTGGAGCAATTCAGAAAGGCTTCCTGTTAGAGGGGGCCTGGTGCAGAGTGCTGAAAGAGTGGCAGGAATGGAGGTGAGACTGAACCAGGCAAAGGGGAGCCCTGGGAGATATGGGGAGAGGAAAGTGGAGACAAAACAGGGGAGCCTTCAATGCCAGGTGAGGGGGTAGGGCCACTCTCAGAGAGGCAGTGGGAATCAGATCTGGCCAGATCTCTGCCCTGCTTCCAACTGTCAAGCTGAGCACTCCGGGGCCTCAGGATCAGGGTCCAAACCCCACCCATTCCAGAGGCCGCAGCCACACCTGTCCCCAGCACTCCTGGCCCCTCCTGTGTGCCTGTGCTCCTTCTGCCTGGAACCCACTTCCACCACCTCAGTGTGGCACACACAACACCTAACTTTTCTTCAAGGTAAAAATTGTGATTCTTTCCTTATCACAAAATATTTGACACATATTCATTCTTAGAATTCAAAAAGTTCAGAAAACTGTAGGACAAAAAGTCAGTTCTGCCAAACCACTATTAATAGGGTTACCCTTGCAAGCATCCCCTCAGCACCCACCCCTGTGGGTACAAATACATTATATATGCTCCCTCGCTATTGCATAAAGGGTATCATGCCACAAGTTGCTCTAGAAGCCATGTTTTCCACTCAGTATAATATGACTATTTTTAAGTATGTATTTTAATGTAGTTTTTTGTTGTTGTTTTTTTATTTAGTGAGAGGGACAGAAAGGAAGGGTAAGAGTTGAGAAGCATCAACTCATAGTTGCAACACCTGAGTTTACTGATTGCTTTCTCATATGTGCCTTGGGGGGGGGGGGCTCCAGTGACCTTTGGGCTAAAGCCAGCAGCCATGGGGTCATGTCTATGATCCCACACTCAAGCTAAATGAGCCCAGGCTCAAACCGGCAACCTTGGGGTTTTGACCTGGGTCCTCAGAGTCCTAGTCCGATGTTCTATGTACTGTGTCACTGTCTAGTCAGGCTATGTAGTATTTTTATGTATGGATTCATACTTTAATCAGTTTCCTCACAAATGGACATTTTGGTAACCCTGTTTTCTTTTGCTGTGTTTTTATTATAACAGACTAGCATAAACATACTTATCCATGCATCTGTGCTTGTCATTTGGCTCTTTAGAATGATTTCAAAGAGCAGGACTTTGGGCTATGGAAACACACACCTAAAACCTAACCCACACTGCCTGATGATGGCCACACCTGTTTGCACTGCCTGAAGGACGAGGGTGCCCATTCTGCATACCCTGGCCAGTACAGGGTTTGTTTACCATCTTTGTCACCTGAAAGAGAAAACTTTCTCACTGCCACTTTGTGTGTGTTTTTATTTGGGTTTTGTTTTTTGTTTCTTTTGTTTTGTTTTTGTTTTTTAACACAGATGGTGTCATTATGTACAATACTGCAACTGGCTTTTCCCACCTGACAATTCTTTCACCCTTTTTCCACTTGCTCATTCAAGGGTCAGGTAAAAAGCACCTACCTGGGCCAAGAGCCTCCCAAAGCGGCCCCTCTAGATGCCCACAGCATTATCAGTGGGTGCACAAGCAGGCAGAGGGCTGGAAAGGACACACCATAATGTCACCACCTGAGAGGCCAACTTTCCAGGCGTGGGGACTGCTCTGCAGAGCACTGACAGGGCTGGCTCACCCTGCCCGCCCAGCACCTCCCACCTGCTGCCCAAGCCCCCACATGGGTCTGCTTCAGGGAAATGCAGGGCAGGGTGGCACCCAGGCCAGGCCCTCTCTGCCCAGGCTGTGATTTCCTGATTAGGAGCCCTAGTCACCACCCCATTGGCACACATTGACTGCTTCCTGCCGTCCTCACCATCGCTGGAGCTCCCAGGGCTCCCTGGGCCAGCCAATGCCACAGCCTTGACCAGGCAGTGAGAAGGTGCCAGGAAACAGGCAAACTGAGGCCCGTCTGAGAGACTACCCACCTTCCTCCCAGAGTCAGGCCCTGCTCAGAAAGGAATAATGGCTTGATTTTTAAAGTTCAAAAAATAGCTTTGATCTGAAAGAACCAGGTTGTTGTGAGGCTGCAGAGCAGAGGGGCACGTTTGTGGCCTGCCTTCGAATACTGACTCTGCCTTACAATCACAATCCTGGCCAAGAGACAGTCTCTCCGAGTGCCGGCCTGCCCCCTATAACATAGGGTAACACTCCTCAGAAGGCTGTTCCACAGCCTTACAGCAGAGCAGTGACAGAGCCCGGCATGCTTGGCTGTGAACCCTGGCTCCCCCTCGTCGTGCGGTCTCAGACAGGTCACATCACCTCTCTGAACTTCAGTTTTACCACCGTTAAATGGGAATAATTAGAATTCAAATCATGTGGGTGAAATATCTTGTACACAGAAATACTAACTAAGTAGAAGGCGTTATATCCTTGGTCAATAAAGACAATGGCTCTACCTTTGGAGGCTAGGCCTGAACTCCGCTTGGACTCCTCCTCCAGTCTGGTGGCCAGTTTTGAAGAGTCTTTTCATCTCAGACCCCAATCCCAGGTATCAAGGTCCCAATGGGGAAGGAGGGAGTCAAGCGGCAGTTGTGGTCTCAGGATACTGAACTGGGGGGGGGAGGGCAATGAGGATGCCTTTGCTATGAGAATGTCATTGTCATGCCCCCCTGGCCCAGTTTACAAAGGTTGGAATCAATCCGTTTCCCGAGACCTCACCCCCTCGGACCTCTTCCACACTCCTTTCTGAGACTTCGGTTTCATTTTGCAGAAAGCCAGTCGCACTTGGCGCTGTCGCCCATGGGGTACTTCACCTAAGGGTCTTGGACCCCAGCTGGGGCTCTGCCAGTGGTTTGTAAAGAAAGCCCTTTAATATTTCCCAATTTTAGCCTGAGAGGTTTCTCTTACACAGGCTGACCTTTATGTCACCCAAATATATCCCAGACCCCCCCCCACGGTCAAATGTATTCATGGGGCTCCATTTTTTAAAGGTACAGCTCAACAACCAAACCTCACCTTTAAACAATGCCAGTCATTATTTTCCTCCTCAAAAAACATCAGTGAAGATCCAGTTCTTATCCCACAAGGACACTTGTCATCCCCCTCCCTCCCCATTCCAGATCTCACAGTCCCGCTGCATCAGAGCCTCTGTTCAAAAGTCTCTGACTCCCAGTCCTCAGCCTTTACCTGCTTCCTTCCCTGTTGTCCCAGCTCCTTTTGTGTCTGTCCAGCCTTTCTGGCACCCAGGGAGATTTCTCCCCATTCTTCCCATTTCCCTGACCCTCCACTCTGGAGGAGAAGGCGGGAGCTGACTGAGAAAGCACCAATGCTGACTATAAGGTATTTTTTCCCTGCCAAGAAGGAAGGAAGAGGCCAGAGCCACAAAGTGTGGAATAGCAAATGGCTTTATTGAGTACAGAGCACACATCCTGCCCGGCAAGGTTCCCTGGTCCCGAGGAAAGAAAAGATGGAGGCCAGGGAAGTTGCACGGATTATACCGCGTGGGAGATATTTAAAGGGTCCCTCTAGGGAAGTGGAGCTAACATGACGTGGTGAAATACCACTGGCTGGTAGACGATTTCTTTTTTCCAAACGGTTCCTGTGAAGCCTCCTTTTGGCACACTTGGTTGTGGGCGGTTCTAGCCAAAGTTCGCGGGTCTGAGTTCCCCACGTGACCATCCCCCATTATCCACCGACCTTACACTGGCTATCCTTCCAGCTCCGCAACCCAGCTCTCTATCCTCCAGGGGCTGCATCACAACATACTGAAGGCAAAAATCAGAGCTGCAACCTGGGAATGGTGAGGCAGGTGGCCAGCCAGGCAGATGAAGCCCCTGGCGGCAGAGTGATGGGGAAAAGTGGGCACTCCCACGGTAATGAATCTGTCCCATCCTGCTTTCTCCCTGGTTCCCACCCTGTGACTGGAATCGGCAGCCATCACCTTTCCTTTCTGAGTATCCCAGTTAGACATTTCCGGCCATCTCTCTTGAGCCTGTGTGACAAAGGAGCAGACCCAGGCAGTTTGGGGCTAGGGACAGAGACCAAAGCAGTTAGAGAGAGATACCCCTGGGAGCAAAGCCTGACTTGGTGAAGGGAGGTTTGGTGTTAGGAGGTGTCCTGTCTCACCCACACTTAAAGAAAAAAGAGTGGACAGGTTCTGGCATCTCAGCAGTGGATTTCCAAGGACTGCTGGAATAACGAGGAGGCTTATATTCTCAGGGACCGCCTGGGTCTCCACAATACAGGGACTGCTTCCTGCTGGGAGAATCAACAGCAGTTAAAAAAAAAAAAGTCTGGTCACCTTCCAAACACCTCCAGCCTTGGATTCCAGATCCTTCTCACAGGAGCTGGGGGAGGGCCTGGCTGTGACCAGCAGACTCAGGCCCAGGATCCCCCTGCATCCACTGCAGACCCCAAACCCCCAGACTGGCAGGATGGAGATGAGCAAGCCATCTGGGGACTCCGCTGGATCCCAGATTTGGGGGCTGGGAGAAGGGTCCTGCTTTTCTCCAGGCATGGACAAGCAGAGCCACTACTGCCCCAAGCAAATCAACTGAAAGCCTTGGCCAAGCCTGTTTGAGTTGGTGAGAGCCCATGTGGGAATTCCAAGCTGCCAGTGTTGGCTCTACAGGCAAAGAGAGCCAAACAGAAATGCTGCTTCGGGACTTCGCGCCAAACAGCCACCCGCGTGCTCTGCCAGCAGTGTGGGGCCAGCGCTCCGCGGGTCACCCACTCACAGCGCTCTGCTCTGGGACAGCCTCTGCTTGTGCCCTTAAAAGCAGCTTGCCACAGCCCTGTGGCCCGTGCTCATGACTTCCTTGCTGTGCCTGGGTCCCAAATTTCCTGATCCAGGCCTGCCTGGACGTTTTCCCATCCTGCACCAGCTCTGTCTGGTGAGGCGAGGCCCATTCACCCACCCCCAGCAGGTTCCTGACCTCTGCTCCCTGCTCTCAGCTCCTTTCCGTCCTCCTGTCATGCAACTTGACCCAGTCGCTGTCAGCCCCTGACTAGCATAGCCCACCTGCAACTGGCCACCAAGCAGAGTAGAGCTAGCTGACAGCCAGAAAGCACAAACCGTAAGTTGACTGCATCTTTTTTCACACGTTCCTGTGTATTTTATTTGATCCCTACATGGTCAGTTTTTCAGCTCATTTCTCAGAGAAAACAGCTGAGGTTTCCAAAAACTGGACACCTTGTCCAACATCACCAGATGAAGGAATCCAGGTCTCCTGACTCCAAAATCACAGTACTTTCTAATGTGCCTCCCTGAGGCAAGTTTCAAATATTCTGCTCACTCCCAGATGCCTGAAGAGTTCCCAGTTAAAGCAGATGGGTGTGTTTTCACGTTCCCCTGAGCGAGGCTGGCACAGCCAGTGTGGGCATTTGGTGATGTCTGCTATGTGCTTGCCCTGGACGGAGCCATTGCCCAAGGCCTGCTTACCTGCTGACTGCACTGCACCCACCAGGGCACCTCTGGAACTAGGCACCAAATGCATAAGGCCTTGAGCTTCTCCTTCCGCCACAAAAGGCAGACACCTGCTTACTCCAGGCCCACCTCCCCAAGCATTGGCCCAAAGTTCTCTCCACCCCAAGAAGCTGCTAGGTTACATTCCCTGCCCTCAGAGGGCTCCCCCAAAATATGGCACTAGGTCATGCTACAGAGCGATCCTTGGCATATTCACACAATTCTCAATTTGGCCCTGAGAGTGTAAACATTTGCAAATGGAAATGATTTGAGTATCTTAGAGATCTGTGCTCTCTGCATTCAGATGCATACAGTCACCTCTCAGGGAAAATTTCTCATCCAGTCTGACTGCATTACTGTCTCTTCTCACAACTGTGGGCACCCAGTGGCCAGGACTAGACTGTGGGCTTCTCTTCACAGAAACCCCAGAACCCAATACAGCTCAGTAAGTAGCAATCATTGTATCAATGAAACTATGAACATAGGCTTCCACCTGCCCTTGTCCTGTGGCTTTCAGAGGTGTTGTCACTCAGGCCTGGAGCCCATGGGTCTACCCATGGCACCCTTTTGTCCAGCCCTCTCAACTCTACCCCATGTGTTTCCTGACCACCTGATGCCCCAATGTGGGTCTGGGGCCTTTCTGCACTCAGTTACAGGTACTGGTCCTCTCCCATCCAGCTCTACCCAGAACCCACTCCTCCCTCTGTCTGAGGCATCCCTCCCAAGGTGAAAGGCCTCAAGAATACTCCCCAGCAATGGAGCACAGGGGAAACAGCCAGCTTTCTGGCCCGGCCCGTTGGGAGCAAGGGATGCCGGGCCTTCGCGCGGTTCATCGTGGCTGGACCAGGGTGGTGCCAGGACCTCGGCAGCTCTGGCGGTCATTTGGCTAGGAAGAGAAAACCCCACCATTCCAGTGAAGAGACAAAGAACCATAAGAGGGGAAGCAGCCTCAAAGCACCTGATGCTGGCCGGCCGGACCAGCTGACCCTGAGCTCCATACCCACACAACAGACCTGCGGTCATGGCTGCACCCCTCAGAGCACCATGACCACTGTGAGCCTAGGAGAGCAGGGACAACGTCCAAAGAGGGGTCTCCAGAGCAGTGGGCCCACAGAGAGATGGTGACCCTGCAGACGGGCCCAGCAGAGGTCCCAAGAGGGACGTCGGCTGCACCAGCTCACAGGACCTGTACAGTCTCAGGGGGCTTCAGGTATGGGGCTCTTCTTGGTCTGGGGTCCTTAGGCGGCTTCCCCAGGAATACAGTGAGTCCTTCTTGTTGGGGTCCAGGGAGGAGAGATCCGGTGTGGCCCTTGGATGTGGCCCTGGGCAGGATGATCCCTGAGCCTCCCTCTCCCTACTCCCAAGGCCTGGGTGTGTCATGAGGTGGGTGGTTTCAGGGAGTCAGGCTTCATGGGTAACTATCCAGACCCAACCCCCAAAGGTGGGGAAACGTTCTGGTCACGGCAGCCGTGAAGAGGCCAATTCAGAAAGCCTATGTTTAATGGGGGGCCACCCACCCTCAGTGCCTGGGTGCTCACGCCAAGCTACTTGTCGTCAACCTTCTCTGAGGAGTGGGGCTGCTCCTGGGGCAAGTCTTCAAGCATCAGGTTCAACACGTGCACAATCTCGTAGTATAGCTCTTGAAGCCTGGAAGTGGGGGTGGCGGGGCGGCCTGAGCCAGATGTGCTCTGCCCACCCCCCAGGCCCACCGCTCGCTCGCCCCTGGGCATGCACACATCGAGTACGTGTGGGGTCAGGGAAAGGCAAGGACTTCAGAGCCCAGGAGGCTGGACTGGACTCCAGGTCTGCCATTCTACCCGCCGCCCCTGGACTAAGTTGGAGACAACAAACTCTTGGGCTCTGAGCGAGGTGACATGTGGAGATGACCAGACATGGCCCGGGCCACTCTGGGCCCAGAGCAGGTGTTCCCTGATGCCCTCCTGTTAGCTCCTTCAGTCTGTGAAGCCCTCCAAGAGACTTCTGTCGAGAAGCCAGGCTCTCTGTGTCCTTCCTCGTTCCAGAGCCCATGCCCAGGTCCCATCCTGCAGCAGTGGCCACTTAGAACCCAGCTAACTTTCTCTGAGCCAGGCCACGCTCACGTTTTCATAGCATTGGCCCAGCAGCCCCACAACGGCAGTGGGAAAGGGGCCGGGCCTTGCCTAGAGCCACAGAGAAAGAGGTGGCAGAACCGGGCCAGGAGCCTCAGCCTGACTCGCCAGCTGTACACTTTCCTCTGCCCCTGACAAAGGATTAGTGAGGGTGGGCCTGAGAGTCCAAGGAGCCAGCATTTCAATAAAGGCCAGGGCAGCCGGGGAGGTTCAGGGAAGCAGAGTCCCCCCAGCCATGGACCTACCCCACCTCAGCCCAGCTCCTGTGCACACATGGAATCCTGCACCCCCAAGAAGGGCCTCGCTCTACCCACTCTGCACATCAGCCATGGGCACCTGACCTCAAGAAAGTTGGGGGAGACCAGGAAAGGTTGGCCTCCTTGGGCCAGGCTAGGCAGGGCAGGGACTGACTTGTTGATTGTAGTGTCCTGATTGTCCAGAGTGGCCAAGTAGACATCAATGAAGGGTAGGCTAGTGCCAAAATCATCCAAGACCATGGCGTCGGTGTGCCGCAGGGTCTTCTTGAAGTTTAGCACCAGCTCACTGAAACTTCTGCAGTCAACATTTTCCTAGAGAGAAGCACAAAGAGATCAATGACAAGGAGGAGGTGACCCTGAAGATGCACAGAGGCCTGGGGGCCTCCACAGGGGCCCAGGCAGGGAGCTGGCCCTGGCCCCAGGATGAGTCCTGAGCCTAAGCACAGGCTCGACCCCTTTTGAGCCTGAACTTCTGGAGGTAACCTCATGAGCCACCATCACTGTCATGAGGACAGATAACACAGGAAGGAGCCGGGGAGAGCCCAGTGTGGCTCAGCATGGTCCCACCTTCCCTGAACAAACCTTTCACACAGCCAAGAAAGGCAGAGTCTCTGCCTCAAAGAAGAGGCTGAGGAGGGACACTTGTCCCCATTGGGGGAGAGAAGGGCCGTGTTTGGGACCCAGCAGAGCACCTGGGAACAGCATGGGGAGCTCAGAGCACTGGGGCTCAGAGGAGAAGACCCCCAGCCCTGTACCGCCTGACAAAATCTCCAACCTGTTGTGCTCACTGTTGTTCAGTTCAGAAAAATTGAGGTTAGTAATACCTGTCGGGCCTCTGTGGCCTCACCCACTCCGAGGATGGAGGCCATGCTCACCTTGCACCTGTGAGCCCTCAGTAACAAGAGCGCTCCAGCAAAGGGCCCAAGCATGTCGTCTTCCCCAGAAAGAGGGAGCCATCATAATCCCAGGGCCCACACCCTCACAGGGCCACAGAAATACAACAGTGCAGAGAAAAAAGCTTGGCTCTGGAAAATACAGGAAGTAGTTACCTCCCTTACCCAAGGCCACAGATGCCTGAGGCCACCGGCCCTCACCGTAGACCGCCCAGGATCTTCCTCACAGCCATTCCTTCAGCCCTGACTGTCTATGCATCTGTCTGTCCACCCTCCTGCAGAGCTCACCCACCTGTGCCTGCAGCAGCCTGCTGAACTCCTCCTGCTGCTGCTTCATGATCACCTGCTTTGCTTTCAGGAGTGTCATGTTCCTCTCCGCCGTCAGCTCCCGCTCAAACTTTTTGATGGAGTCCTGGAGAGTGCAGGGTGAGGTATGCTAAGGGCTCTCGCTGCACCCCCCACCCCCAGTCTTTCTTCTTTCCTAGCTTTGCGCTGCTGCTCAGACCCCTCAGCAGGAGGACAGCTTCATCCAGGGCCATACCCCAATTCAAGCTGCCAGTGTGGCTGCAGTGACTTCCCAAGCCCCTGTCTGGCTGGCCACCATCATGAGGCAGGGAAGTACACTGGCTTAGGAGGAGAAGCAGGTTGGCCATCTCCCCTCCACTTCAGGAAGGAGATGGCTCAGGATCTTCCCTGGACAGCTGGTCCCATCTGAGCAGCCCTCACCCCAGTGTGGACACACATAGCCTCACCTCAGTGTGGATGATCATCACACCCACGAACATGCTTAGGAAGATAAAGGAGGCAAGCAAGATGAAGATGATGGTGAATGCTCGGCTGAGAGCGAGATTCCGTTTGTCTAGCTGCTCCTGTAGGTCTGTCCAGCCATCAACCTGCTCGGGCAGGGGAGGGCATGCTGAGTGCCAAGGCCCAGCAGGGTAGGCCTCCCACACACCCACCTTAGGGAGGTCCTCACCCCACTAAAAGAGATTGGCTCTGCCTCCATATCAGCCCCTCAGCAAGCCCCAAATCCACTGACTCCAGTGCATATGTGGTGGCCTGAGGGATGGCAGTATTCCTGGCTCTGGGGTCCTGGAGGCTGTTCTCCAAAAGGCTTCCCATCCTTCCCAAAAAGACACTGCCTCTCTGCCAGGCCCTCCATTGAAAAGCCTCCAATCTTTCCAGAGTCCAACGGAGTCTAGACTTCTAGACTTGGGCTTTGCAGTCTGTTCCAAAACAGCTATGTGACATGGGTTTCACTTCTAAATTAAAATCAATCCAAATGAATCATCTTTTGAGAACTCCTTGAAATTTTTGCAACCCTGTGAGACAAATGGGAACGCTCACAAGATTAGAGACAGAGCTGGACCCCTGACAGGGCACTGGCTTCTGCCTCAGCTTCCCCGGCCCAAGGAAGTATCTGAACATGGGGAAGGCCCCATGGGGGCCCAACATGTCCACACACTCACATCAGCTGACAGCCCCTTCTCAATGCCCCTTCCCTGACCACTGTTCCCAAACACAGTACCGTTGTCAAGCTGAAGAGGGTAAAGAAGGCCACAGCCAGGTTCCCCCAGTTATTCACATCACCCACATCTGAACTTCCAAATAGGCAGAAGCCCAGGACCGCGAAGATGTACATCAGAAGGAAGAGCAGCGTGAGCACAGAGGCCACAGTGTAGACTGTCTGCCCGATGGCAGTGATGAGTGTCTGCAAGGCGAAGGCACTAGGGCTAGGCAAGGCTGCAGGCAGCGTGAGGCTCGGGGGACAGAGGTCCAGACCACAGCTGTCCCCAGCATCCAGTGCCGTGCCTGCATGTGGCAGGTGTTCCAAAAATGGTTGGATGGAGAGATGGTGGGAAGGAGGTAGAGTGGGAGGGAAGGAGAGGAACTCCTCTGAGGGCTGGACGTGTTTCACAATTATCCCAATGCCTGTCTTCTACCTTCTGTTATCCATAGGCAGAACATGTGTGCTGTCTCAGGTCTGGGGTAGTCTCCCCAGCAACACCACTAACCCCTGATCCACTTGAACCCCTGCCTGACTTCATGGTCATTGCAAGGTGTCCTGTTTCTGCTTCTCACTGAGGGCCGGCCCAGAATGCTCTTCCAGGCCCAGGCAGAAGCAGGGAGCCCTTCAGGAAGTGGGAACAAAGATGGCTGAGAGAAACATGCTTCCCATTCTTCTTGGGCTGCATTTCACAGGCACGTCTGTCTGTGACCTCACTCTTTGTGTGTGTGTATGTGTGTGACAGAGACAGAGAGGGGGACAGACAGACAGGAAGGGAGAGAGATGAGAAGCATCAATTCTTCATTGTGGCACCTTAGCTGTTCATTGATTGCTTTCTCATATGTGCCTTGACTGTGGGGCTACAGCAGAGCAAATGACCCCTTGCTCAAGCCAGTGACCTTGGGCTCAAGCCAGTGACTTGTGCTTCAAGACAGTGTCCATGGGGTCATGTCTATGATCCCACACTCAAGCCAGCGACCCCATGCTCAAGCTGGTGAGCCTGTGCTCAAGCCATCAACCTTGGGTTTTCAAACCTGGGCCCTCTGCATCCCAGTCCAACATTCCATCCACTGCACCACCGCCTGGTCAGGCTGTGACCTCATTCTTATCTCCCACCTGATTGTCCACTCTTGGGAAGTACAGTCCATGGCTCCTCATCATTGGGGGGAAATATAAGTGTTTTAAGATTAATTCCAAAAGAGCTGAGATGTGAAAAATTGCCTCCCTCCCTGCAAGACAGAGGCAGAACTTCTTTTCCAAGAACTATGAAGACTGAAGAGGTAAGTCCGCAGAGCAATGCATGGGATGCCATTGGCAGGTGAGGTCGGCACAGGCGGGGGAGGGGTGCTCAGAGTGGTAAAAGCTGAGGTACTGTAGAAAGGTGGGGGAGAAGCCCGGCTGGGTCTTTTACCTTCAGGCCAGCTGCAGGCCTACCGCTAGTCACCTGAAGTCAAAGCTAAGCAGCCTTAAGAACGCCATGGGGAAGAGGTCATGCTCACTGGAAGCGCACGTGGGACTGACTCCTGACAGCAGGCCTCGGCCATGTTCTTCAAGCAACCAGGCAGGAGCTATTAGTCCACAGTGGAGAAGGTGCAGGGATGGTTGCTCAGATCCCTAAAGGCCTGTAGTTCCTTCCCGGAGGAAGCCCTGAGCTTTGAGGCCCACAGCCTGGCCCCCTGGTAAGTACTTGACTTTGAATTCCTAAATTCTTTAAGGAAACCCTGTCTAGCCCCCAGTCCAGCCTTCCTGGGCTTTGGGTCAAGCCAAAGCTGTCCTCCTGGCCCTGGGGCATTCTGGGTATGAAGAGGCCATCCAGGCAGGGCACATGCCCAGGCCCGGCTGCTCTGATGTGCGGACAGTGATGAACCCAAAGGAGGAGGCAGGGAGGAAGACAGACTGGTGCTCCCACCATAGCCCAGCTTCTTAAGGTCATTCTTCACACTGAAATGCAGATAAACAGGGCAGTGTGGCCCTTGAGTGCTCAACAACCGGAACTTCTCTCTGTGAAAAACAACAAGAAACTATTTCCTCATGAGGCAGATTCATTGACATGAGGTGAAAGATAGAGTATCATTTTAAATAAGCAGGGGACAGAAACTAAGAATGTGCCAAGTGCCAGCTCTGTGCATTGAGACAATGGCTCTGTTAAAGCCCCATTTAGACTTCAGCGACTATAAACAGCAAGGAGGCAGAGGTTCCTGCCTTTTTATTTTATTTTTTTTTATTTATTTATTTTAGCAAGAGAGAGAGAGACAGAGAGATTGAGAGAGAAGGACAGACAGGGACACATAGACAGGAAGGGAGAGATGAGAAGCATCAACTCCTAGTTGTAGCACCTTAGGTGTTCACTGACCGCTTTCTCATATGTGTCTCGATTGGGGGACTCCAGCCAAACCAGTGACCCCCTTGCTCAAGCCAGTAACCTTGGTCTTCAAGCCAGTGACCCTTGAGCTAAATCCAACAACCATGGGATCATGTCTATGATACCACACTTAAGCTGGTGACCCACGCTCAAGCCAGCAAGCCCACGCTCCAGCCAGTAAAGAGGTCGCTGCCTTTAGCACCTCCCGCTCCCCCTGGCCAGCTGGCCAGACTGGTGTCTAAAGAGCATATAATCTAGAATCACTCTGTGCCCCTGGGGATTTGCAGTCCTGTGATATCCCAAAGGCCACAGAAGAGCCATAGCCAGGGACCTGGTGGTCCCTAGGAAACAACTTTTGGATATAAGGCTCTGCTTAGTAACAGAAAACCTGGGGCCAAACATGGACCCTAGGTCAGTGCACATGCTGTGTCTGCATGCCTGGAGATCTCTGGGCATGTCTATAAGGACCATGGCTAAGCAGAGCCTGCAGTCACCAAGCAGGCCAGGCTAAGCTCTGGGATAAACCTGGGCCAGTGGACAGGCTGTGCGCCCTTCACTGGATCCCCAGGCTTGAAGGACGGGCTGTCCCTGCCAGGACCAAAGGCCCTGACACCTCTAGGCATTGCCTTTGAGCAAGCTGTTGCGACATGGACAAGACAATTCATTCAGCAGGTAGCTAGTGCCCTCAGCCTCTCAAGGTGCCAATATGGGTCACTGCCCTTGCCCTATCCCCAACCCCCAAGACGGAAGCCCCTCCTGCCCTAGTCCTCTCTGTTTCCTCCTACCTGCACAGCCCGTGGGCTTCCTTTCCCTCAGCTCACCATCATCACCTCCTTTCTCATGTGACTTGGAGGTCTCTGGCACCTTCATTCCGTAGTGAGCCCTTTCCTGACCTCCCCTGAAAGTCTTCTCTTACCCAAGGACAGCACTCCTCTGCAGCCCTCTCAAGGGAGGCTGGCTCCCCCCTACAGACCTGACTCAGCAGGCCTCCCCCTGCCCTCCCTTTGGGGCCTCCGCCTCCATGGACATGCCTTCCAGCTTCCCCCCCCTAGCTAGTGTCACAGGGTCTGTACTGCTGGCTACAGCCCAGCCTGTGTCACCCTGGTAGCCTTCAATACCTCTATGGAATACCCACCATTCCCCAGGCTCCTTGGCCCTTGACTTCTTCACCTCCAGTGATCCTTATGCCACTTTAGAACTCTCCTCCCGTGGAGCCCAACATCTGGAAAGATCAGGCTGTGCTTTCCATTGTCTGTCAGTCCCTCACTCTGAAGCGTCCACCATCTGGCACTTACCTCCCAGAACCTCCGGTTTTCTCTCCTGACCACCTGCCTTACTCTTGAACCTACATGGCATTGACTGCAATGCCCAGCACCTCTGACACTGCCCTTGCTACTTCTAGGCCTACAAACAAGGGGAACCAGGCTCAGGTCTCAAAAGGAAGTGTATGGCCTTGGCAAGGTAGCACAGATGGTTAGAGTGTCATCATGGTTGCTAGTTCAATCCCCAAACAAAACAACAACAACAACAAAAAAACCCTCAGAGACACAGTATGGTGATTACAAGAGGGAAAGGAAGAAGGGTGGAAGGGATAGAAGAGAATAAAAGTGATGGAAGGAGACTTGACTTGGGGTGTGAACACACAATACCATATACAGATGATATGTTATAGAAGTGAAAATCTACATAATTTTACTAACCATTGTCACCCCAATAAATTCAATTAAAAAAGAATCAACTGCCCTGGCCAGTTGGCTCAACAGTAAAGCATCAGCCTGGGGTGTGGAAGTCCCTGGTTCGATTCCTGGCCAGGGCACATAGAATAGGCGCCCATCTGCTTCTCCAAACTTCCACCCTGTCCCTTCTCTCTATCTCTCTCTTCCTCTCCTGCAGCCAAGGCTCCATTGGAATAAAGTCCTGGGTGCTGAGGATGGCTGCATGGGCTCCACCTCAGGCACTAGAATGGCTCTGGTTGCAACGGAGCAATACCCCAAATGGGCAGAGCATTGCCCCCTGGTGGGCATGCCAGGTGGATACCAGTCAGGTGTATGTGGGAGTTTGTCTGCCTTCCCGCTTCTCACTTCAGGAAAAAAAATCAACTAATGAAAGCATAAATAAGTGGAACAAATGATGTTTTTTTATCTCTCTCTCTCTGTCAAGTCAATCAATAAAATTTTTTTAAAGTTAGGACACAGGTTTTGAGTGCTGAGGCCTGAGCTACACCTGCCCCCGCACTGCTATGTACTTGCCAGAGGGCAGGTGGGCCAGCAGCAGGGGCCCATGGGCAGTGGGCTGGCAGGCAGACCACATCTCTGGATCTCAGAGGACATACCCACTGGACTCGCAAGAAGCACAGAGAGTTCCATTAAAGAGGAACCCAAGGTGGCCTACACCAAGACACATCATATTTAAAATACCAAAGTTAAGAGACAAAGAAAGAATACTAAAAGCTGCAAGAGAAAAGCAGTTAATCACCTACAGAGGAGCCCTCATAAGAATGACACCCAACTTCTCAACAGAAACACCTGAGGCCAGAAGGGATTGGCAAGAAATATTCAGAGAGATGCAAAACAAGAACCTACAACCAAGACTTCTTATCCAGCAAGGCTATTATTTAAAATTGAAGGAGAAATAAAAAGCTTCCCAGACCCCCCCAAAAAAAACCTCAAGGAATTCATTACAACCAAACCAATATTGCAAGAAATATTAAGGGGCCTGTTGTAAACAGAGCAAAGGAAAATAAAATCTAGAAAAAGAGAAATGTAGATTTAAAGAATAAAATGACAATAAACAACTATATATCAATAATAACCTTAAATGTAAACAGACTAAATGCTCCAATCAAAAGACATAGGGTAGCTGTGTGGATAAGAAAACAGGACCCGTACATATGCTGTCTAAAAGAGACCCACCTCAAAACAAAAGATACACATAGACTGAAAGTGAAGAGATGGAAAAAAATATTTCATGCAAATGGAAATGAAAATAAGCCGAGGTAGCAATACTTATATCTGACAAAACAGACTTTAAAACAAAGGCTACAGTAAGGGATAAAGAAGGTCACTACATAATGATAAAGGGAGCAATCCAACAGGAGAATATAACCATTGTAAATATCTAAGCACCTAATATAGGAGCACCTAAATATAAAAATTTCTTGATGGACATAAAGGGCGAGATGAACAGCAATAATAGGAGGGGACTTTAATACCCCACTAACATCAAGGGATAGATCAGGGGTCCCCAAACTTTTTACACAGGGGGCCAGTTCACTGTCCCTCAGACCGTTGGAGGGCCAGACTATAAAAAAAACTATGGACAAATTCCTATGCACACTGCACATATCTTATTTTAAAGTAAAAAAACAAAACGGGAAACAAATACAATATTTAAAATAAAGAACAAATAAATTTAAATCAACAAACTGACCAATATTTCAATGGGAACTATGCTCCTCTCACTGACCACCAATGAAAGAGATGCCCCTTCCAGAAGTGCGCGGGGGCCGGATAAATGGCCTCAGGGGGCCGCATGTGGCCCGCGGGCCGTAGTTTGGGGACCCCTGGGATAGATCCTCCAGATAGAAAATTAACAAAGAAACAGTGGCCTTAAATGACACACTAGATCAGGGGTAGTCAACCTTTTTATACCTACCGCCCAATTTTGTATCTCTGTTAGTAGTAAAATTTTCTAACCGCCCACTGGTGCCACAGTAATGGTGTTTTATAAAGTAGGGAAGTAACTTTACTTTATAAAATTTATAAAGCAGAATTACAGCAAGTTAAAGCATATAATAATAATTACTTACCAAGTATATACTTAATGTCAAATTTTTGCTAAGTTTGGCAGAATAAATCTTTATAAAAAAAACTTACTATAGTTAAATCTATCTTTTTATTTATACTTTGGTTGCTCACCATGAAAGCTGGCATGCACACTAGTGGGCAGTAGGGACCAGGTTGACTATGACTGCACTAGATCAACTGGATTTAATAGATATCTTTAGAACCTTTCATCCCAAAGCAGCAGAATATACATTCTTTCCAAGTGCTCATGGTACATTCTCTAGGATAGACCACGTTAGGACACAAAACGAGTCTCAATAAATTTAAAAAGATTGAAATCATATCAAACATCTTCTCTGATCACAATGGCATGAAATTAGAAATCAACTACAATAGAAAAACTGAAAAATATTCACTTGGAGGCTAAATAGCATGTTATTAAATAACAAATGGGTTAATAATGAGATCAAGGGAGAAATAAAAAATTTCCTTGAAATAAATGAAAATGAACATACAACAACTCAAAATCTATGGGACACAGCAAAAGCAGTCCTGAGAGGGAAGTTCATATCATTGCAAGCATACGTTAAGCAGCAAGAAAAAGCTCAAATAAACAACCCTGCATTTAAAAAAACTAGAAAAAGAACAACAAAAAAAGCCCAGAGGAAGTAGAAGGAAGGAAATAATAAAGATCAGAGTGGAAATAAATGACATAGAAGCTAAAAAAAACAATACAGAAGATCAATAAAACCAAGAGCTGGTTCTTTGAAAAGGTAAATAAGATTGATGAACCTTTAACCAGACTCACCAAGAAAAAAAGAGAGAGGACTCAAATAAATAAAATTAAAAGTGAAAGTGGAGAAGTAACAACTGTCACCACAGAAATACAAAGGATTATAAGAAAATACTATGAAGATCTGTATGCCAAAAAAACTGGACAACCTAGGTAAAATGGATAAATTCCTTGAAACATATAATCTTTCAAAAATCAATCTGGAAGAATGAGAAAACCTAAACAGGCCAATAACAACAAATAGAAACAGTTATCAAAAAACTCCAAACAAACAAAAGTACCGGACCAGATGGCTTCACAGGTGATTTTTACCAAATATTCAAAGAAGAACTAACACTTACCCTTCTCAAGCTATTTCAAAAAATTCAAGAAGAGGGAAGATTTCCAAACTCCCTGTATGAGGCAAGCATAATCCTCATTTTAAAACCTAGTAATGACACTACACAGAAAGAAAACTATAGGCCAATATCCCTGATGAACCTAGATGCTAAAATTCTCAACAAAATATTAGCAAACCGAATCCAGCAATACATAAAAAAAATCATACATCATACATCAAGTGGGTTTTACTCTGGAAAAGCAAAGCTGGTACAATATTCACAAATCAATCAATGTGATTCATCACATAAACAAAAGGAAGAATAAAAATCACATGATAATATCAATAGATGCAGAAAAAGCATTTAATAAAATCCAGCACACATTTATGATCAAAACTCTCAGCAAAGTGCGAATACAGGGGACATACCTCAACATGATAAAGGCCATCTACAATAAACCTACAGCCAACATCATACTCAGTGGGAAAAAATCAAAAGCAACCCCTTAAGATCAGGAACAACGCAGGGGTGCCTCCTTTTACCACTCTTATCCAATGTAGCTCTGGAAGTCCTGGCCATAGGGATCAGACAAGAAGAAGAAATAAAAGGCATTCAAGTTGGAAAAAAGTAAAACTATCATTATTTGCTGATGACATGATACTATACATAGAAAACCTAAAGTTTCAGTCAAAAAACTACTAGACCTAATAAATGAATTCAGCAAGGTAGCAAGATATAAAATTAATATTCAGAAATCAGTGGCATTTTTATACACTGACAATGAACTTTCTGAAAAAGAAATTAAGGAAACAATCCCCTTCACTACTGAAACAAAAAATAAAAATAAAGTACCTAGGAGTAAATTTAACGAAGGAGGTTAAAGACTTGTACTCGGAGAATTATAAAACATTGATAAAAGAAATCAAGGAGGATACAAACAAGTGGAAGCATATACCATGCTCATGGTTAGGAAGAATAAACATCATAAAGTGTCTATATTACCCAAAGCAATCTATAAATAAATTCAATGCAATTCCTATTAAAATACCAATGACATTCTTCAAAAATATAGAATACATATTCCAAAACTATATGGAACCAAAAAGAACATGAATAGCCTCAGCAATCTTGAAAAAGAAAAATAGAGTTGGTGGTATCACACTTCCTGATATCAAGTTATACTACAAGGCCATTGTACTCAAAACAGCTTGGTACTGGCACAAGAACATGCATATAGATCAATCAAACAGAACAGAGAACCCAGAAATAAACCCACACCTTTATGGACAATTAATATTTGACAAAGGAGGTAAGAGCATACAATGGAGTAAAGATAGTCTCTTTAACAAATGGTGTTGGGAAAATTGGACAGGTAAAAGCAAAAAAATGAAACTAGACCACCAAGTTACACAACTCACAAAAATAAACTCAAAATGGATAAAAGACTTAAATATAAGTCATGAAACCATAAACATCTTGGAAGAAAACATAGGAAGTAAACTCTCCAACATCTCTCGTAGCAATATCTTTGCTGATTTATCTTCACGGGCAAGTGAAATAAAGGACAAGATCAACAAATGGGACTACATCAAACTAAAAAGCTTTTGCACAACAAAACACAATATGAACAAAATAAAAAGACAACCCACACAATGGGAGGACATATTTGCCAATATGCCTGATAAGGGGTTAATAACAAAAATTTATAAAAAACTTGTAAAACTCAACAACAGGAAGGTAAACAATCCAATTAAAAAATGGGAAAAAGAGCCCTAGCCGGTTGGCTCAGCGGTAGAGCGTCGGCCTGGCATGCGGGGGACCTGGGTTCGATTCCCGGCCAGGGCACATAGGAGAAGCACCCATTTGCTTCTCCACCCCTCTCCCTCTCCTTCCTCTCTGTCTCTCTCTTCCCCTCCCGCAGCCAAGGCTCCATTGGAGCAAAGATGGCCCAGGCACTGGGGATGGCTCCTTGGCCTCTGCCCCAGGCGCTAGAGTGGCTCTGGTCGTGGCAGAGTGACGCCCCAGAGGGGCAGAGCATCGCCCCCTGGTGGGCAGAGCGTCACCCCTGGTGGGTGTGCCGGGTGGATCCCGGTCGGGCGCATGCGGGAGTCTGTCTGACTGTCTCTCCCCGTTTCCAGCTTCAGAAAAATACAAAAAAAAAATGGGAAAAAGAACTGAACAGACACTTCTCCAAAGAGGACATACAGATGGCCAATAGGCATATGAAAAAATGTTCAACATCACTAATCGTTAGAGAAATGCAAATTAAAACCACAATGAGATACCACCTCACACCTGTCAGAATGGCGCTCATCAACAAAACAACACACAATAAGTGCTGGTGAGGGTGTGGAGAAAAGGAAACCCTCCTGCACTGCTGGTAGAAATTCAGACTTGTGTAGCCACTGTGGAGAAGTGTATGGGGTTTCCTCAAAAAATTAAAAATGGAACTGCCTTTTGACCCAGCTATCCCACTTTTAGGAATATATCCTAAGAACACCAAATCACTGATTCAAAAGAAATATGCACCCCCATGTTTATGGCAGCATTGTTTACAATAGTCAAGATCTGGAAACAGTCCAAGTGTTAGTCAGAGGACGAGTGGATTAAAAAGCTGTGGTACATATATACTATGGAATACTATGAAGCCGTGAAAAAGGAAATCTTACCTTTTATGACAGCGTGGATCTTACCTTCACTATTATGCTAAGTGAAATAAGCCAGGCAGAGAAAGACAAATATCATATGATCTCACTTATATTGATATGTTGAATCTAATGAACAAAGTGAACTGAGGAACGGAATAGAGGCAGAGGTGGGATCACAGGGAGCAGAGGGACATAGTTCAGAGGGAAGGGGGGTGAGGGGATGGGATCAGAGAAGGTAAAGGGATTTGTGAAATTATATATACATAACACATAGATATAGATAACAGGACAGCAGCAGGGGTCCCCAAATTTTTTACACAGGGGGCCAGTTCACTGTCCCTCAGACCATTGGAGGGCCAGACTATAAAAAAAAACTATGAACAAATACCTATGCACACTGCACATATCTTATTTTAAAGTTAAAAAAAAAAACAGGAACAAATACAATATTTAAAATAAAGAACAAGTAAATTTAAATCAACAAACTGACCAGTATTTCAATGGGAACTATGGGCCTGCTTTTGGCTAATGAGATGGTCAATATCCAGTTCCATATCTGTCACTGCTAGCCGTAACAAGTGATATGTGCTCCTCTCACTGACCACCAATGAAAGAGGTGCCCCTTCCGGAAGTGCAGCGGGGTCCGGATAAATGGCGTCAGGGGGCCGCATGTGGCCCACGGGCCGTAGTTTGGGGACCCCTGTCCTAGAGGGAAGGGGAGAGGGTATTGAGTGGTGGGGGGGGCAAGTAGGGTATAAAGGGGGACACAGGAGTGGTGGGTGAGGGAGTTATATTTGGTGGGACACTTGAATCCATGTAAATACAATAAATTAAAATTAATAAAAATTTTAAAAATAAAAGGGCCTGACTGATGGTGGTCCAGTGAATAGAGCATTGGCCTAGGACGCTGAGGTCCCAGGTTTAAAACCCCGAGGTCACTGGCTTGAGTGCAGGCTCCCAGCTTCAGTGTGGGGTTGTCAGCTTAAGCACAGGATCATCGACATGATCCCATAGTTGCTAGCTTGAACAAGGAGTCACTGGCTCAGCTGGAGCCCCTTGGACAAGGCACATATGAGAAGCAATCAATGAACAACTAAAGTGCTGTAACTATGAGTTGATGCTTCTCATCTCTCTCCCTTCTCTCACTCTGTCACTTTCTAAAAAACAACAACAACAAATAAAAAACAATTTAAAAAAAGGGAAGGTGTCATGATTTGATGTACACTTTAGAGATTTCTGCTGCTGGAACATTTCTTTTTTTCTTGAGAGAGACAGGAAAGGAGAGAGATGAGAAGCATCAATTCATAGTTATAGCATTTTAGTTGTCCACTGATTGCTTCTCATACATGCCCTGAGAGGCTCAAGCAAGCCAGTGACCCCTTGCTCAAGCCAGTGACCTTGGGATCATGTTAATGATCTTCCACGCAAGCCAGTGACTCCACACTCAAGCTGGTGAACCTGTGCTCAAGCCAGATGAGCCCACATTCAAGCTAATGACCTTGGAGTTTCGAACCTGGGACCTCAGTGTCCCAGGCCAATGCTCTATCCACTGCATCACCACCAGTCAGGAAGGGACATTTCTATTCTAAAACTCTCAGTAGTGTGGGAAGCCACTGAGGGAATGTAGGAGAAGGTAGAAGGTGATTGAGAAAAGATGATGACTATGGGGATGAAAAGAAGCAGATAGTCAATAGCTATTTAGGAGGCCATGCAACAGGACTTTCAAAGAGTGGTCAAAGCTAACACTCAAATCTATTACTTGGAAGTTCAATAGGGTTGGGGGGTTGCCTTTCAGCAAAATACAAAATACAGGAGGAGGAACAGGGTTTGGGGATTTGAGAGTGGTGGTTGTTTAGTGATGACTTCCAGTTTAGATACGACTTCCAGTTTAGACACGTTGAGTTTGAGGAGCATGCAAGATGTCCAGAGGCAGCTGGGTATGAAGGTCAAAGAGAGAGGCGTGGGCTGGTAGACTCCTGAAAAGTGGAAACGATTGCCCCAAAATATGCAGAGAAGAGAACTCAGGACACAGTCCTGAGAAAAAAAATTATGAGCCAGGCAAAGGAAACATATACCCGAGAAGTCATGCCCAAGAGGCTGGATGAAAACCGAAAGAAGGTAGTGACAAGGATGCCAAGGGAAACAGCCAGTGGACTTGGTGACAAGGAGGTTGTTGGCAACCTCAGAGAAACTAGTTACTTTGGAGTGGATGGAAGAAGTCAGGGCATAAAGACAGATAAGGAAGTGGGAACTCAGAGTGTAGACTCCTCTTTCCAAAAGCCTCACCACTAGGAGGAGGAGGAGGGCCAGAGCATGTTGTTTGGGTCGAAGGGTGGGAGGGGACACATGTTTGTGACTACATGAGAGCAAGAAATGAATAAATGGGGCTCTGTGGCAGGAGGAGTTAATGTTTTCCTTATCTTCTCCACCTAGGAGAGGGGTGCCCTGAGTGTCAGGCCTCAGCCCTAGACAGACACCCAGGCTAAGCCAGCAGGAACCTCTCAGCTGAACACGCTGACACACCCTAACTGGTCAAATAGGTCCAAACCGGCCCCTTACCGGAGAAGCCTGGACACCGGGTGCAGAGCCAGGGTAAATAAACATCCTTTGTCCAGGCTGAATGCTCTGAGGTTTGCTTTGAAACCTGTGAGCTAAGGAAACGCTGCTCACCCCATGACTTCTCAGTGGGAGCAGCATTTCCAGAGCTGAGCTGCCTGAACGAAGTCATGAGATTGTTGCCCTCTAAAGCAGCAGATTTTTAGCTGTTGGAAAGCAGTGAGTGACCCAGGCCACCAGAAAGCTGGAGCCCCCCAGACCGGTCGTTTGAAGAATCTGTGCCATAATGAGATGGCACACTTTGCAGTATGGGAGAAAGGAGATGTTCAGATGGCCTCTAGAGTCAGACACAACTTTCATATCTCAGCTCTGGCATCTAACTGTTGAGTAACCTTGGGCCTCAATTTCTTCATCTGTAAAATGGAGCCAATACCTTTCCTACAATTGTTTTAAGATCAAATGAGACAATATCAGTGAAGCTCAATCTGCCACACAGTAAGACTCAGTAACTGGAGGCAAGTAGTACAAGTCTTATTTCATCACCATGTCACCTGCACTCCCAGAACCACGGTGCCCCCAAGTTACTCACCCGGATGCCACGGCTATAGCGGATAAGCTTGAGGATGCGCAGGGACTGCAAGCCATAAGTAATGTGGCTGAAGGAATAATGCTTGCCCAGAATCTTGCTGAAAATGTAGGGGATGGAGAGAATGATGATGATCATCAAATCTAGCAGGTTGTAGCCATCTGTCCAGTAGTTGATGGGGTCCACGTAGAGCTTCAGGTAGAACTCAGCGCTATACATGGCCATAAAGAAGATATCCGTGACCTGCAGGGGTGGCAAGGCTTGGAGGGTCAGACTATAGTCCTGGCCCTCTCTCCACATAGGCCACCCAATCAGGTGTGTGCTGGCTGGGGGGGGGGGGGGGGCTCCTAAGTCACCCATATGCCGGCATACAGTCCACACACAATGTGCCTGATTCCGTTCTGCTCTTGTGTCTTCCCTACCCATGGCCTGGGGCTAGGTTTAACCCAGGGTGTTTGGGAATGACTGACTGACCAACAGGCTGAATGATTAGATAGGCTCCAGTATAAGGCAACTAAACATGACAAGGAATGTGAATGTGAGGCTTCCCAGAGACAAGATCCCAAGAGTCTTCTGGCCAACCTGAATATTCAAAATTCTATATATAGATGAAATATTCATCTATTTACATTTACCCTCTTAATTACACATACTTAAACATGTTAACTAATCTGTTTCTAAAGAATATTTTGCTTTTTTTTTCATGTTTATACTTTATGAAATAATCTTATTCAAATTCTTATGCATCTACAACTCCAGTGGCTTTGTTTTAACCAAAAGGCACTATTTAAGTCACTTAAACTTTTCTTTGTCATCAACGCATTCATCATGGAAGATGCTCTGGTTGAGCATTGATTGTGTATCAAGCAAGCACCACTTTGGGTGCTGGGAAATGCAACAATGAGTAAGACAGAAAATGTCCAGCCTCCAGGAAGCTTACAGCCTAGTAGGGGAAACAACTAAATGCTTAAACAAATTCATACATAATATTACAGCAGATAGGAAGGAAAATGAAATAGCCAAAGGGGATAGAGGAACTGGTCAGGTGGGAGAGGGGCAGATGAGGCAACTATTTTTAGAAAAGGTGGTGAGGTCCTGGCTGGTTGGCTCAGCGGTAGAGCGTCGGCCTGGCGTGCGGGGGACCCGGGTTCAATTCCCGGCCAGGGCACATAGGAGAAGCGCCCATTTGCTTCTTCCTCTCTGTCTCTCTCTTCCCCTCCCGCAGCCAAGGCTCCATTGGAGCAAAGATGGCCCGGGCACTGGGGATGGCTCCTTGGCCTCTGCCCCAGGCGCTAGAGTGGCTCTGGTCGGGGCAGAGCGACGCCCCAGAGGGGCAGAGCATCGCCCCCTGGTGGGCAGAGCGTCGCCCCTAGTGGGCGTGCCGGGTGGATCCCGGTCGGGCGTATGCAGGAGTCTGTCTGACTATCTCTCCCGTTTCCAGCTTCAGAAAAATACAAAAAAAAAAAAAAAAGAAAGAAAAGGTGGTGAGTGGAGGCCCCACTGAAGCCAGGAATGGAGCCATAACAAAAACTGGGAGAATGCTTCCCAATGGCAAGCATGAGAACCCTAAGCCAAAGAAGGTGGCAAAGGGACAGCAATGTCAGCATGGCTAGAATACAAAGGGGAGCAGGGCAGGAGGTGCAGGCCATGGAGGAAGGGCATTGCAGGCTGGTGGGGGCTCTGAATTTTAATCTCAGCCTTGGAGGATTTTGAGCAAGGAAGTGATATGTTCTGATTTATATTTTTAAGAGATCTCAGTGGAAAAGAGACTGTGGAGGAGCTGGCAAGCATGGCGACTGCGAGGCGGGTTAAGGAGAAGGCAATGGGTATTAGAATTTTTTCTAGCGGTCATGCAGGCATGAGATGAGGTTTGGTTAGATTTGACCAGGGGATAGTGTGGAGTTGAGGAGAAGAGGGCAGATTCTGCATGTATTTTGTAGGCGGCAATGAAGGGACTTTGCAGTGAACTCAAGGCTGCACAGGGAAGAGAGTAGGCAAGGAAGACTCCCCTATCTCCAAGAAGCTGGGTGATACCTTTAACTCAGATGAGTTTGGGTTGGGTTGAAAGGGGGCTGGAGTGAGTTTCTGGATGGAAATAGAAATATTTCTGAGATATACACCTTTTATATATATGTCAGAGGCTGTCGCTGGAAATTGTAACTGTAGCCACAACTATCCATTTGGATAACAGTAGGGTGGTTAGTGTTTTGTTTTGTGTGAAAGAGAGAGACAGAGAGACAGAGAGAGATGGGAAGAAAGAGAAATGAGAAGCATCACCTGATAGTTGTGGCACTTTAGTTGTTCACTGATTGCTTCTTATATGTGCCTTGACCGGAGAGCTCAAGCTGAGCCAGTGACCCCCTGCTCAAGCCAGCTACCTTGGGCTCAAGCCAGCAACCATGGGATTACATCAATGATCCATGCTCAAGACAGAGACCCTGCACTCAAGCCAGATGAGCTCATGCTCTAGCCACGGGACAGTGAGCTGCAACTTCAGTATCCCAGGTCAATACTTTATACACTGCACCATTATCAGTCAGGCAAAGTAGCTGGTGTTTTTATCTGTTCTGTAAACCTTTTTTTTTTTTTTTTTTTTTTTTAGAAAGAGGAAGGGTGAAAGAGTGACTGAGAAACAGAAACACTAATCTGTTCCTACATTTGCCCTGACCAGGGATCAAACCAGCAACCTCCATGCTTCAGGGCAATGCTCTAACTAACCAAGACATTCAGCCAGGGCTGTCCTGTACACTTCTATCTGTGGTCTCCACATTGCAACTGTTTACCTTTTTTTTTTTTAAGGTTCATTTATTAATTTTAGAGAGAGGAGAGAGAGAGAAAGGGGGGTGAAGGAGGAGTGGGAAGCATCAACTCGCAGTTATTGCTTCTCATACGTGCCCTGACCAGGCAAGCCTGGGGTTTCAAATCAATGACCTCAGCATTCCAGGTCGACAACTTTATCCACTACACCACCACAGGTCAGGTGCAACCATTTACTTTTAAAAAACATTATGTGCCCTGGCCGGTTGGCTCAGCGGTAGAGCGTCGGCCTAGCGTGCGGAGGACCCGGGTTCGATTCCCGGCCAGGGCACATAGGAGAAGCACCCATTTGCTTCTCCACCCCTCTGCCGCGCTTTCCTCTCTGTCTCTCTCTTCCCCTCCTGCAGCCAAGGCTCCGTTGGAGCAAAGATGGCCCGGGCACTGGGGATGGCTCTGTGGCCTCTGCCTCAGGCGCTAGAGTGGCTCTGGTCGCAACATGGCGACGCCCAGGATGGGCAGAGCATCGCCCCCTGGTGGGCAGAGCGTCGCCCCTGGTGGGCATGCCGGGTGGATCCCGGTCGGGCGCATGCGGGAGTCTGTCTGACTGTCTCTCCCCGTTTCCAGCTTCAGAAAAATGCGAAAAAAAACCCCAAAAAACTAAAAAACATTATGTAACATTTAAAATACACAAAAATGTATAAAGAATAATACAGTGAACAACGATATACCACCACCCAGCGTAAGAAATAAAGTGTGGGCCCTGGCCAGATAGCTCGGTTGGTTAGAGCATCGTCCCAAAGTTCAGAGGTTGCCGTTTCAATTCCTGGTCAGGGCACATACAGAAACAGATCGATGTTCCTGTCTCTCTCTCTGCTTCTCAAAAAAAAAAAAAAAAAATCAATAAAATAAACACTTAAAAAAACTTTTCAAAAATACCTTTTAAAAAAGAAAGTATTACCATTATCAGCAGTCTCTTATGGACCTTTCATTGTTCAAATTCCCTTCCCTTTCCATAAAGGTAGTTCTGTTGTAAATCTGAACTATGGCCCTGGCCGGTTGGCTCAGTGGTAGAGCGTCAGCCTGGCGTACAGAAGTCCCGGGTTAGATTCCCAGCCAGGGCACACAGGAGAAGAGCCCATCTGCTTCTCCACCCCTCCCCCTCTCCTTCCTCTCTGTCTCTCTCTTCCCCTCCCGCAGCAGAGGCTCCATTGGAGCAAAGATGGCCCAGGCGCTGGGGATGGCTCCTTGGCCTCTGCCCAGGCGCTAGAGTGGCCCTGGTCACAACAGAGCGACGCCCCGGAGGAGCAGAGCGTTGCCCCCTGGTGGGCAGAGCGTCGCCCCCTGGTGGGCGTGCCAGGTGGATCCCGGTCGGGCACATGCGGGAGTCTGTCTGACTGTCTCTCCCCCCCCCCCCCCGTTTCCAGCTTCAGAAAAATACAAAAACAAAACAAAACAAAACAAAAAACCTGAACTATGTTTGTGCATTTTATACTTTACCATATGTATACAGTGGTACCTTGAGATATGAATTTAATTCGTTCCGTAACCAAGCTTGTAAGTCAGTCAACTAACATCAAACTGCCAATACTGGACCCGTGCGCCAACGCGCCAACTAGCAGCAGCTTCCCGAATCACGACTCGTATCTCGGAATTTCGCTCAGATCTCGAACAAAAATACAGATCGAGTTGCAGCTTGTATCTTAAATATATAAATAAATAAATAAATAATTTTTAAAAATTGTATGTTGGTCTGCTCATATCTCAAGGTACCACTGTAGCCCCAAAACTATACTGCTCTGTGGAAGACTGCAAGCTGGCAAAGCCTCGCAGTTTAAGGCTTAGCCAAAGGCTAAGGTCTTCCCCTACACCTCCATATTGGCTATGAAGCTGAGTATTTATGCTTATCCCATCCCCCCACTTCACTTGCTTAAGTTGCTAGACGCAATTTACCTGTCCTTCTTCTCACCTTCCGTTTGTTCTGATGTTGATTTCACTTATGCATGGTGGGGGGGGGGATTCCTGTTTTTACAAGCTATCTTAGTCTTGCAAAGAGACCTCCCTATCCCATCTTTTTTTCTCTCTGAGTTTATTTCTTCATTCGGCACCGTCCTCACTCAGGCCCTGGACAATTACTAGCCACGCTGGTCCGTGGCACTGCTCAAAAAAATTAGGGAATATTTCAAAATGAATATGAAGCAATAAAATATCCCCTAATTTTTGTGAACAGTATATGTGGTATTGTTTTGTATTTTATGCATTATATAAATAGCATATACACTAGTCTTCAGAAACTTTTTAAAATTTAAAACTATGTTTATGAGATTCATCCATGTTGATAGATATGTGTAAATCTGGTTTACTGATTCACTACTATTTAACAATTCCATTTATGAAAATACTACCATTTGCCTGACCAGGCGGTGGCGCAGTGGATAGAGCGTCGGACTGGGATGCAGAGGACCCAGGTTCGAGACCCCGAGGTTGCCAGCTTGAGCGTGGGCTCATCTGGCTTGAGCAAAAAGCTCACCAGCTTGGACCCAAGGTCGCTGGCTCAAGCAAGGGGTTACTCGGTCTGCTGAAGGCCCACAGTTAAGGCACATGTGAGAAAGCAATCAATGAACAACCAAGGTGTTGCAACGAAAAACTGATGATTGATGCTTCTCATCTCTTCGTTCCTATCTGTCTATCCCTCTCTCTGACTCTCTCTCTCTGTAAAAAAAAGAAAAAGAAAATGAAAATACTACCATTTATTTATCCAGGTCCCAATGAATGATATTTAGTTTGTAAAATTTTTACTATTGCAAACAGTACAATAGTACAAAAAAATTGAGCAATTCTTGTATATTTTATTGTATATGTATATAAAGTTTCTCTCTGTTATATACCTAGAAGTGGAATTACTAGGTTGTAGGATATAAGCATCTTCAACTTCATTAAATGATGCCAATTTGTTTTCTGAATCTATTCTACCCATTTTCTTTCATATTAGCAATGTTCCTCTTGTTTGACGTCCTTACCAACTCTTCCTACTGCAAAACTTCTTAATTTTTGTCAGACCTGATAAATATGAAATAGTATCTGATTGTTTTACTTTGTCAATTCTCTAATAATCATGAAGTTGGACATCTTTTTATTTTTAAATTGTAAACTACCTATTTCTAACCTTTTGTCACATTTTCTACTGGATTATTTGGCCTTTTTCTTACTGATTGTAAGATAAATTTCTTACAATCAGTATTTCATACATTTTGAATCCTAACCCTTTACCTGTTAAAGGTGTGTTATATATATATATATATATTATATTATATTATATATATATATATATATAATATATCACCTACACTGACTTTTCACCTCTTTAATGATCTTTTGATGAATAGAAGTTTTTTTGTTTGTTCATTTGTTTGTTTAGGTGAGAGGAGGGGAAATAGGACACAGACTCCAGCATGTGCCCTGACCAGGATCCACTCGGCAACCCCATCTGTGGCCAAGGCTTGAGTGCCGAGCTATTTTTACTGCCTGAGGCCGATATACTCCAACAGAGCTATTCTCAGTGTCCAGGGCCATGTTTGAATCAATCAAGCCACTGGCTGTGGGAGGGGAAGAAGGAGAGAAAAGGGGGTAGAAGCTGATGGTCGCTTCTCCTGTGTGCCCCGACAGGGAATTGAACCCAGGATGTCTATACACCAGGCTGGCGCTCTATCCACTGAGCCACTGGCCAGGGCCAGATGAAGATAAGTCTAAAAAAGTTTTTTTTAAGCAAGGAGGGGAAGGGAAAGAGATGAGAAGATGTATCAACTCATAGCTGTGTCACTTTAGTTGTTCATTGATTGCTTCTTATATGTGCCTTGACCAGGGGGCTCAAGTGGAGCCAGTGACCTCTTGCTACAACCAGCGACTTTTGGGCTCAAGCCAGCGACCATGGGATCATCTCAATGATCTTGCACTCAAGCCAGTGACCCCCATGCTCATGAGCCTGTGCTCAAGCCAGATGATCCTGCACTCAAGCCAGCGATCTTGGAATTTTGGACCTGGGACCTCAGCATCCTAAGTTGGTGCTCTATCCACTGCGCCAATTAACCAAACTTTTTCTTCATGGTTTATAAATTTTGTATCTTAAAATTATCTTTCCTCCTGAGGTCACATAAATATTCTATATGTTCTTCTGGGCATTTTAAAGTTGCATTTTTCAAGTTAGGGCTTTAATCCAGCCATGTATGCAGTGAGGTGGGGATTCAATTGTATTTTTCCTCCATATGTACAATCAATCATTCTAGTACCACTTAATGAAAAGTACCACCTTATTCTTGCATTGTTCATCTGCAGTGCCATCTGTCAGGTACTAGGTTTCCAGACAAGCCAGGGTCTGTTTCTGAGCACTCTCTCCTGGTCCACTGGTCCATTTGTCTATTCATGTATCATTACCCTGCCTTAGTTACTAAAGCTTTATTTTTAAAAATCTTATCTTTAGTAAGTTAAGCCTTTTCTCCTTTTACCTTTCAAGGTCATCTTGATTTTTTCTTTGTCTTTCAATCTTTTATCTGAATTTTAGCACGTTTGTCAACACAAAATCCTGCAGGCTTCTTATTGGAATTGCACTGATTTTATTGATTAATTTGGGGAAACTGTATCTTTAAGAAACTGAACCTTTCCATTCATGATCTGATATACATTCTCATTTCCTTGCCTTCTTTAACAACCTTTATGTATTTTTTTCCTCTTTAAAGATCACACAAATCTTTTATTAGCTTTGCCTTTAAGTACTTTTTAAACTTTATTAGAGGTGCATCATTTTTTTATTGTGGTTATATTAAATATATTTAATTTTGTTTATTAATCATATATCCAACAAACTTGCTGGACTTATTAACCTTATTAATTAGTATTAACTTTATTAATTAATATTTTCAGATTCTCTTGGAATTTCTATGCAGAAATATCACTTGTGAATAATGAGGTTTTTTTAAACTTTCTAATTCTTAATGCTCTTTCTTTTTTCTCTTTCTTTCTTTCTCTTTCTTTTTATGTATTATACATTGGCTAGGACACCAACACAAATTTTATCAATAACTGAAATACACCTTTAAAGGAAATATTGCTAAAGTTCACCACTGAATGTAAATTCTGATATAGGTTTTTCATAGTTACCCTTAATCAGGTTACAAATAAATCCTTTCTATCCCCAGTTTGTTGTTCTTTTAGTTTCCTAAGTTTTTATTCATGAAGAATATTCTGCATCTCTTGAAATAATCTTATCAAGTTATTTTCTCCTTTAATGTTTTAAGCTGGTTAATAAAATGTATAGATTTTTCTAATATTTGCATTCCTGAGGGAAAAAACCCTACTTGGTAATGGTCTGTTATCTTTTTGATATTTTTAAAATTCAGTTTCCTAATATTCTGTTTGAAATTTTTGTGTCCAAGTTCATAACATCAGGTGTAATTTTCCTCCACACTGTCCTTGTCTAGTTTTGGCATGAAGGTTCACAGAATAAATTGTCTGTGGGCAGGGCAGATATCTTATTTATTTAATTACTTAAAGTGTTCTATAGGTCTGGAACTACACCTTTCATGGATATACACCCATCTAGTCCACATTAGTTTTGGGAGATGAAAATTTTTAACTACTAATTCAGGCCCTGGCTGGTTGGCTCAGGGGTAGAGCATAGGCCTGGTGTATGGATGTCCCAGGTTTGATTCCCAGTCAGGGCACACAGCAGAAGCGACTATCTGCTTCTCTACCCTTCTCCCATCTCTGTCTCTCTCTTCTCCTCCTGCAGCCATGGCTCCTCGAATGGTTTAAGCAAGTTGGCCCCAGGCACTGAAGATGGCTCCATAGCCTTGCTTCAGGCACTAAAGTAGCTTGGTTGCCAAGCCAACAGAGCAGCAGCCCCAAATGTGCAGAGCATCACCTAGTAGGGGGCTTGCTGGGTGGATCCCAGTCTGAGCGCAAGCAGGAGCCTATCTGTCTGCCTCCCTGCCTCTCATTTAATAAAAATTAAAAAAAAAAAAAACAACACCCTACTAACTCAACACTTTAAACTAATAAGAACAGATACTACACTTGATCTTAGCCAAAAGGCTGAGAAGCAATTACACTTTTAGACATTAAAGGACATACATGAACAGATAAGATTATTGAAAATTTGCTTCTTAATTGAGTCGGTTTTATATCTTTTTTTCTAGAAAATTGTCTTATTTCAGCTAGGTTTTCAAATTTACTGGCATAAAAGTATTAGATTTCTGTTATCAACTATATCTGTAATTTCCTTTTATAATCCCTAACATGTTTCAGGGCTTCCATTTAGCTTGCTTGTCTTATGAAGAAAGTTATTTAAATATTTTTTATTGATTTTTTTAGATTTTATTCATTTTGAGAGAGAGAGAGAGAGAGAGAGAGAGAAGCAGGAGGAGCAGGAAGCATCAATTCCCATATGTGCCTTGACCAAGCAAGCCTGGGGTTTCGAATCAATGACCTCAGAGTTCCAGGTCTACACTTTATCCACTGCATCACCACAGGTCAGGCTTTTCTTTTTTCAGAGAGAGAGAAAAGCATCGATTTGTTGTTCCACCTAGTTGTGCATTCATTGGATATGCCCTGACAGTTCGAACACGCACCATGGCCCATTAGGACGATGCTCTAACCAACTAAGCTACCTGGCCAGGGCTAGTAAATTATTTTAATTATTTTTCTAAGACCTGACTTTCAGCTTTATTGATACTTTCTATTGAGTCTTTGATTTCTATTTCATTCATATTTGTTCTTATCTTCATTATTTCCGTTTACCAACTTTCCTTCTTTTTCCCTTCTACTTTTCTCTCCTTTTTCTTTTTTTTAAATTTTATTTTATTTCATTACTACTTTCCAACAGGTCAGTTCATTCATTTTTTAAAATTGAGATATAATTTATGTACCATAAAATTCATCTTTTTAAACTATAGAATTCAGTGTGTGAAGAATTAGTTTTGAGTATTTATCTTTGCAGTAAAATATACATACCATGAAATTTATATTTTTAACCATTTTAGTTGTATAATTAATTCACTGAGATTAAGTACTTTTACAATACTGTGCAACCATCACCATGACCCATTTCCAGAACTATTTTATCACCGCCAACAGAAATTCTGTACCCAATAAACAATACTGTTTATCTCCCCACCCCTCATAGCAGTAAACCCTATTCTACTTTCTGTCTGTATAAATTTGCCTATTTTAGGTACTTCATATATGCAATAAATAGAACCATACAATATTTGCCCTATTGGATCTGGTTTATTTCTTTTAACATGTTTTCAAGATTCATCTACATTGTAGCATGTAGCACAATCTCATTCCTTTTAGGGCTGAATATTATTCCATTTGTGTACCACATTTCCTTTATCCATGCAACACATGAACACCTGGGTTGCTTCTACCTTTTGGCTACTGTGAATAATGGTGCTGTAAGCATTGGTGCACAAGTATCTGTTCAACTCCCTATTTTCAATTCTTTTGGGTATACACCTTAGAAATGGAATTGCTGGGTCAAATGGTAATTCTATGTTTTAATTTTTTGAGGAACTGACAAACTGTTTTTTATACTGGCTGAAACATTTTATATTTCTACTAGAAATGCACAAGGTCTGCCTGACCAGGCAGTGGCACAGTGGATAGAGTGTCGGACTGGGATGCCAAGGACCCAGGTTCAAGACCCCAAGGTCGCCAGCTTGAGCGTGGGCTCATCTGGTTTGAGCAAAAAGCTCACCAGCTTGGACCCAAGGTCGCTGGCTTGAGCAAGGGGTCACTCAGTCTGCTGAAGGTTCGCGGTCAAGGCACGTATGAGAAAGCAATCAATGAACAACTAAGATGTCACAATGAAAAACTAATGATTGATGCTTCTCATCTCTCCATTCCTGTCTGTCTGTCCCTGTCTATCCCTCTCTCTAACTCTGTCTCTGTAAAAAAAAAAAAAAAAGAAGAAGAAGAAAAATAAAGAAATGCACAGGGTCCTAATTTCTCCATAACCTCACAAACATGTACTTTCCTTTTTCTATATACTAGCTGTCCTAATGGGCATAAAGTTGTATCTCACTGTGATTTTGATTTGCATTTCCTATTCTAATGCCTAGTTATGTTGAACATATTTTCATGTGCTTATTGGTTAGTTCTGTATCTTCTTCGGAGAAATGCCTATTCAAGTCCTTTGCCCATTTTTTAAAATTAGGGTTGTTTAGATTGTTGAATTGTGGAAGTTCATTCAATATTCTGGATATTAACCCCATATGATATATGATTTGCAAGTATTTTCATCCATTCTGCAGGTTACCTTTATACTCTCTTAATAATATCCTTAGATTCGCAAATGTTTTTAATTATCCATTTCTTTCTTTTGTTACCTGTGCTCTTGGTGTCAAAATTCACTGCCAAATCCAAGGTCATGAATATTTACCCCTATGTTTTCTTTTCTTTTTCTTTTTTTTTTTTTTTAAGATTTTACTCATTGATTTTACAGAGAGAGGAGAGAGGGATGGTGGAGCAAGAAGTATCAACTCATAGTTGCTTCACTTGAGTTGTTCACTGATTGCCTGTCATATGTGCATGGACTGGACAAGCCCAGGGTTTTTGAACCAGCAACCTCAGCATTCCAGATCAACACTTTAGCCACTGCACCAACACAGGCCAGGCCTCTATGCTTTTTTTTAAGAGTTCTGGCTTTAAGGCCCTGGCCGGTTGGCTCAGTGGTGGAGCGTCGGCCTGGCGTGCAAGGGGTCCCGGGTTCGATTCCCGGCCAGGACACACAGGAGAAGCTCCCATCTGCTTCTCCACCCCTCCCCCTCTCCTTCCTCTCTGTCTCTCTCTTCCCCTCCGGCAGCGAGGCTCCATTGGAGCAAAGATGGCCCGGGCGCTGGGGATGACTCCTTGGCCTCTGCCCCAGGTGCTAGAGTGGCCCTGGTGGGCAGAGCGTCACCCCCCGGTGGGCGTGCCGGGTGGATCCCTGTCGGGCGCATGCGGGAGTCTGACTGTCTCTCCCCGTTTCCAGCTTCGGAAAAATACAAAAAAAAAAAAAAAAAGAGTTCTAGCTTTAAATTTAGGATGCTGATCCATTTTGCGTTAATTTTTTATATGGTGTGAGATAGGGGTCCAACTTTACTCTTTTGTATGTGTATACCAAGTTGTCTCAGCACCATTTGATGAACAGACTATTCTTCTTCCCACTGAATGATCTTGGCAATCTTGTAAAAAATCAATTAGCCATAGGTAGTTGAAATTATGTCTAGAATCTCAATTCTATCCCATGGGTCTATGTCTATCTTTTTGTCCGTACCACACTGTTTTGATAACTTTATCTTTCATAGTAAGTCGTTTTTGGGGGGGGGGGGGTTAAATTCCTTTTAGAGGAGAGAGAGAGAGAGAGAGATAGGGAGGAGGAGCAGGAAACATTAACTCCCATATGTGCCTTGACCAGGCAAGCCCAGGGTTTTGAACCCGCAACCTCAGCATTCCAGGTCAACGCTTTATTCACTGCACCACCACATGTCAGGCCTTTCGTAGTAAATTTTGAAATCAGAAAGTGCAAGTCCTCTAACTTCGTTCTTCATTTTCCATATTGTTTTGGTCACTTAGGGCCCCTGACACATCCATATGAATTTGAGAACCTGCTTTTCAATTTCGGATTTTTTTTTTTTTCAAAAAAGGCTGTTAAAATTGTGATAGGGATTGCATTGAATTTGTAGTTCATTTTGGAAAGCTTTAAATCTTGTCTTCTAATCCATGGATATAGGGATCTTCCCATTTATCTAGGTCTTATTTAATTTTTCAGCAACATTTTATAACTTTCATTCTACACATCTTTCATCTCCTTGGATAAACTTATGTTATTATTTTGGATGGTATTGTAAATGGAAATTTCTTAATTTCCTTTTCAGATTGTTCGTTATTAGTGTACAGAAATACAACTGATTTTTGTTGTTGGTCTTGTATCCCACAACATTGCTGACTTTGTTGAAAAGCTCTAATAGTTGTGTGTCTTTGTGTATTCTTCAGAATTTTCTATATATAAGGTCAAGTCATCTGCAAAGATAATTTCAGCTCTTCCATTGCTATTCAGATACCTTTTTTTCTTGTCCTTACCTAACTGCTCTGGTTAGAACTTCCAGTACAGTGCTGAATAATAGTAAAAGCAGGGATTGTTGTCTTGTTTTTGATCTTAGAAAAGCTTTCAGTCTTTCACCATGGAATATAATATTAGCTGTGGATTTTTTCATAAATATCCATTACCAGTCTAAATAAGCTCCCTTCTAGTTCTAGTTTGTTAGTTTGTTTAGTATAGCCAACAAAGCTTTTTTTTTGGTGGGGGTGGGGTGTTTCTATTTGCATGGAATATCTTTTCACTCTTTCACTTTCAACCTATTTGTATCTTTGGTTCAAAGTATGTTGGATTTTTTTCAGCCTCAACAGTGGATTTTCCTTTTCATCCTATTGGTGTATTACATTGATTTTTTTTACCATGAACCTTGCATTCTGGGACAAATCCTACTTGCTCGTGCTGTTGGATTCAGTTGGTTAGTATCTCAATGAGGATTTTTGCATTTATGTTCAGAAGGGATATTTGCCTGTAGTTTTTTGTTTTGTTTTTTTTTTTATTTTAAATGTCTTTGTCTTCGATGTTAGGGTATGCTAGCCTGATGAAATGAGTTCTAACGTATTCCTGCCTCTTCTATATTTTGAATAAGTTTGAGAAGGATGGTGTTCATTCTTTAAATGCAAAGTAGAATTAACTAGTGAAGCAATCTGGTCCTGGGCATTTCTTTTTGGGAGGTTTTAATTTTTAACTTAGTCTTTTTACTTGTTATAGCTCTATTCCAGTATTGTTTTCTATTTCTTCTTGAGTCAGTTTGGTTGTTGGTTTATTTCATCTAGGTTATCTAATTTGTTGGCATAATTGCTCATAGTATTCAACTATAACCCTTTTTATTTCTATATGGTCAGTAGTAATGTCCCAACTTTCATTTCTGTTTTTAGAAATTGAATCTTTTATTTTTCTTTGTCAATCTAAGTAAAGGCTTGTCAATTTTGTTGATCCTTCCAAAGAACAAAATTTTGATTTTTCTCAATTGTTCCTCTATTCCCTATTTTTGTTTATCTCACTTTAATCTTTTTACTTCCTTCTTTTGGGTAGCTTTGGGTTTAGTTTGCTCTTCTTTTTCTAGTTTCTTAAGGTGTAAAGTTAGGTTATTTATTTGAGATCTTCTTTCTTTTCTATGCATGCACTTAAAGGTATAAATTTCCTCAGAGCACTGCTTCTGCTGCATCCTGTACGTTTTATTATGTTGTTTTCATTTTCACTTAAAGTATTTTCTTTTCTTTTATTAAGCGAGAGGCGGGGAGGCAGAGACAGGCTCCCACATGTGCCCCGACCGGGATCCACCCGGCAAGCCCACTAGGGGGTGATGCTCTGCCCATCTGGAGCCGTTGCTCCATTGTTCAGATATGGAGCCATTTTAGCACCTGAGGTACCTGAGGCAGAGGCCATGGAGCCATCCTCAGTGCCCAGGGCCAACTTACTCAAACCACTTGAGCCATGGCTATAGAAGGGAGAGAGAGAGAAATGGGGGAGGAGTGAGTAAGCAGATGGTCGCTTATCCTGTGTGCCTGGACTGGGAATCTAACCAGGGACCTCCACATGCCAGGCCAAAGTTCTGAGCCAACTAACCAGGGCCTTAAAAGTATTTACTAATCTCCCTTGTCAAATCTTCTTTAACCAATTGGTTATTTAAGAGTGTGGTTTTGTTTTGTGGTGGGATTTTTTTTTTTTTTTTTAGATTTTTAGTTAAGAACGTGTTGTTTAATTTCCATATATGACAAATTTTTTCCAGGGTTCCTATTGTTATTTTTAGTTTCATTCCATTGTCAGAGAAAATAGCCTTTTATGATTTTAATATCTTTTATTTATTGAGACTTGTTTTGTAGCCTAACATGGTCTATTCTGAAGAATGTCCTATATGTACTTGAGAAAAACTCTTATCTTCTTGATGAATTGGCCCTCTTCAATATACAATGTCCTTCATTGCCTCTTGTAAGTTTTTGCCTTAATGTGAATTTTGTCTGATGTTGATATAACCAACCCTGCTCTTTTTTTATTTCTATTTGCATGAGATAATTTTCATTCTTTCACTTTTAACATATTTTATCTTTGGATCTCAAATGAATCTCTAAGACTATGTGGATTTTTTGATGATCCATTCTGTCTTAGTTGCATACTTTAATTCATTTGCATTTGAGGTGATTACTGATAAGAAAATTTTCCTGCTATTTTGGTATTTGTTTTATATATGTCACATCTTTTTTGTTCCTCAGTTCTTCCATTATGGATTTCTTTTGTGTTTGACTTTTTAATTTTATTTTACTGTAGTGAAACATTTTCATCCTGTTGTCATTTGTTATTTTCTGTATATTTTTGTTTTCTTGGTGGTTACCTTTGGGATTACAATTAACCTCTTAAATTTATGACAATATTTTTTAACTAATACAACCTTAGCTTCAATAGTATATAACAACACTGTTCCTATACAACTCCATCCCCACCTTTGTTTCTGTTGTCACAAAATACATCTTTATGATTGTTTGCCCATTAACAATCTGTGACTAGTTTTATGCATTTATATTTTAAACCATGTAGGAAAAAAAGAGTTACAAACCAAAAATACAATGCCAGCTTTTATATTTACCTATGTAGTTACTTTTATCAGTGTTCTTTATTTCCTCGTATGGCTTAAGTTACTGTCTAGTTTCGTTTCTACCTAAAGAACTACCTTTAGAACTCTTGTAGAGCAGATCTACTAGCAGAAAACTCCCTAAGCTTTTGTTTATTTAGGAATATCTTGACTTTTCCTTCACTTTTAAAGTACAGTTTCTCTGAATATAAAATTCTTAATTGTTAATGTTTTTCTTTCAACATTTAACATGTTATTTCACTGCCTTCTGTCCCTAGAATTTCTGAGAACTCAGTCATTGAGACTGTTACTGAGGATTCCCTGTATGTGACAAGTTGCTTGTCTCTTACTGCTTCCTCTCCCACCAAGGCTAATACTACACAGTTGTGGATCTTAGTAAAGGTACCTTGTTAACTAGTTTTGATGCAAATGCTGCTCGTGAATTTTTGGTTTTGTTATTTGGTTGCTCTACCTTTTTTTTTAAAGGGGATTCAGGGAAATTAAAAAATCATGTCACTGCTGCCACCATATTCCCATATTTTAGAGTGTATTTTTAAAGCTCTTAGGTCCTAGTCAGGTGGCTCAGTGGGTGGAGTGTAGTCCCAGCATACCAAAGTTATGGGTTTGATCCCTGGTCAGGACAGAAATGAGAAACAACCAATGAGTACACAACTAAATGGAACTAAGTAGAACAAATTGATGCTTCTTTCTCTTTTTTTCTCTTTCCCCCCAACCTCCTCTCTCTCCCTTCTTCTCTCTCTCTCAATGGAGACATTTTTATAAAGATTATTTTAAAGTCCCTAGAATTTTTCTACAGAAACTTTTCTTGAACAAAAGGCCTTAAAATTATATAACATTTTGAGAATTAAACAGGTGAAACAGAAAAAAAATAGATCTACTCTGTCTGCTTACCTCATGAAGTCTGTACAACTTGTATTTTATGTTATAATCAGTAAACAAGGCAAACAAAAAAGCATTCAGTGAGATGGTCATAATCATAATTATCTTGAACAGAGAACTCTCTGTGACTCTCTTCACAAATGCCTGAAATTCAGTATCTTTCCTCCTGTCAAAAAGTTGAATAAGAGGTATGATTATCTCACAACAGAGCTAGATCGCCAAATGATGCATACTTTTTTATAGGAACTAGAGTATGCTTTCCCAATTCTGTATGTTTATATACATTTTTAAATTGAAATGAAATACTGACTGAATGACCACTGAAATATCTATAATGATCATTGAGTGTTTTCTCCTCATTCAGTGTTTCAGTTCTTTCTCTCTAGACCTCTGCAACAGAATGGTTACCACTCCTCAACCAAAACAAAGCATCATCTTTATTTACTCATTTGAAAAATTTCTGAGTGACTATTACATGCCAGACATTACAGTGGGAACTGGGGATATAATGTGAGCAAAACTAAATATTGTCTAGTAAGGAAAATGGATAATCAAATAATCACCGAGAGATAAATGCTTACAAATCAACAATGAAAAACTGAACACTCTAGGGCAGTGGTCCTCAACCTTTCTTGGGCCAAGGACCGGTTTAATGTCAGAAAATATTTTCATGGACAGGCCTTTAGGGTGGGACGGATAAATGCACAAAATAAAATTATGTGACCGGCGTAAAAACTGTGGTATTTTAAAATATAACTGTTGAACTTGCGAGACAGGCATGAAGAGTGAATCTTAGACGGATGTAACAGAGGGAATCTGGTCATTTTTTAAAAATAAAACATTGTTCAGACTTAAATATAAATAAAATGGAAATAATGTAAGTTATTTATTCTTTCTCTGCAGACCGGTACCAAATGGCCCACGGACCGGTACCAGTCCGCAGTCCAGGGGTTGGGGACCACTGCTCTAAGGGACCAATGAGCAAACACAGTCAATTCATGAAAGAAATACAAATGGCAATGAATTTTCCCCAAAACATTCAGCAGCATTACTAATCAGGGAGATGGAAATTAAGTAAAATTATTCTTTTTGCTTATAGATGCTGGCAAGAGTGTAGTGTGATGGACCAGTCTCATAAATGTAAATTGACACTTTTCTGGCCTTAGAACTGTTTGTATCCTCTGACCCAAGGAGTCTACCACAAGAGAATACAATCTGAAATGCAAACAGTGATGTGCCAAGTGTGTTTATCCCAGCATTATTTACAGTAATGATAACTTAGAAATGATTGAAAAGTATAAAAGACTGGGTAAGTGAATTATAGCATATCTACCTCATATTGAAAAATATTATACAGATAATAAAATATGCCTATGCAATTTTTATCATTTAGAAAAATGTTTATGATTCTCTGGATAGTAAAAAACAAAACAAGATACAAAATTCTCCATTCAAAATCGTCTTAACTGTGCAAAAATGGGTAGAAAAAACTTGGCAGGCAACATGACAAAATGTTGATAGTGATGAAGTTGTAGGTAATTGTTTTTCCTGTTTGTTTATATTTATCTATGCTTTGCAATTTTTCTCAGTGTTACTTTTTCCCCGTTATACGTAACAAATGAACACATTCTCATAAAAGTAAAAAATTCAGAATGTATATTCTTTTATAATGTATAAAACAAGATGTGTAATTTTCATTATCTGATTTGAGATAAGGTTGATTTTTAAAAGTGTCCAATTATCTAACACAGTAGTTCCAAAAAAGGGACAAAATGAAGTCAAACTAGTGATTCATTCTACAAGTCAGAAACTAGCATGCCTGCATGACTGGTGGTAGCACAATGTATAGAGCATCGATCTGGGATGCTGAAGACTCACGTTTGAAACTCCAAGGTCACTGGCTTGAATGCAGGCTCATCCAGTTTGAGTGCAAGCTGCCAGCTTGAGCATGGGGTTGCCAGCTTGAGCGTGGGATCATCAACATGATCCCAAAGTCACTGCCTTGAGCACAAAGGTTTTTGGCTTGAAGCCCAAGGTCAATGGCTTGAGCAAGTGGTCACTGGTTCAACTTGAGCCCCAAAGTCAAGGCATGTATGAAAAGCGATCAATGAACAACTAAAGGGGACTAAACTAAGAGGACTCTTCAACCAAGGAACACTGAAGAAGCCACATCAAGACTGGTAGGAAAAGCAGAAACGCGAAGAGGGCTGCCCAGCTCCCCTGAGTGAACAGCAGCAGGGAGAGACTCGCGTGGCAGGAAGTGAGTTTAGCAGAGGGAGAAGGGTCCTGAGCCCCAGGAACAAAGCCCCAAGCCTGCAGCCCCAGAGCCCAGAAGAGGCATAAGGACAGTATTTAGCTGGAAACAAGTCAGGATACTGTTTGTGAGAAAGAGTCTGATTTCTCAGACCCAGGATCCTTCTTAAAGGGACTGCGCAGAACATCTCTCTCACAACCACTCACCCGGGGCTCATGGGGATGGGGAGAGAGGAGAGGACCAGAGTAACAGGAAGAGAGTGTAATCTAGGAGGCATAGGGAGAAACATTTTGGGAGATAGCCACCCTAACCCCTGGGACGAGTCACTCCCCAAAGTTGAAGTGAATATTTTCCCAGGAAACAGCAATACCAGCAAAGGGAAGCAGGAGAGCAGCCAAACAAGCTCCCCCGCGGCACTCAGAGCAGAGTCGCATAGAAGGAAGGAGCTTTTGGGTCTACAGTAGTGAGTCTTAGGGTCCGAACTGCAACTCCCCCACCCACTGAGGGCTCGCTGGAGGGCGGGCGGCAGCGGGAGACAAAAGCGTGGTTCTGCTGGCAGGGGCGGAAGCCAGCTGGCCACCACTGGGCTCAGGTGTGAGCTCAATCTTGCCGGGTTGGGGAAAAGGGGGCGTGCAAAAGCGGTAAAGCTCAGCTGCCAGCAGCCTGTAATCCAGCCTGCGGGAGAAGGGCAGAAACCCCGGAAAGGGTGGAGACCAGCCCCTGAAAAAGGGCACAGGAGCACAGCCTTGCCCTGACCGTCCAACCCAGGCTTCCGGTCTGACTTGGTAGCCGACTCCTCCCGCAGGGGTGGAGCCAAAAGCCCAGAAGAGGCGGAGTTCCACTACTGAGCTCAGCTTGGGCACGCAGTCCTGCCCGGCGGTAGAGCCAAGGCTAGCAGCCATTCCTCGAGCGGGCTCCTCCTGCAAGGGCAGGGCAAAAGCCCGGAAACAGGCGGAGACCCGCAGCTGAGCAAAGGTGCTCGCCAGTGCCCTCAGGACCTAGCATAATGTCACACATGGGGGCGGGGCAAAGGCCAAGGCCACCAACGCTTGTGCACCCGAGCATGTGATCACAGCCACTCCTGTGAAGAGAAAATGCAGAGGCAGAGAATTACAACACAAATAAACCAAGAGAAATCCCCAGAAAAGGACCTAAGTGAATCAGATATAACCAAATTACCAGATGCAGAGTTTAAAATAACGATTGTTAGGATGCTCAAAGATATTAGAACAACCATAGATGGCCATTATAAAAACATAAATAAAGAGATAACAAATATAAAAAAGGACATTGAAATAATAAAAAAGAATCAGTCAGAAATGACAAATACAATATCTGAAATAAAGAATACAATGGAAGGAATTAAAAGCAGGGTGGATGAAGCAGAGAATCGAATCAGTGAGTTAGAGGACATGAAAAATAAAGGCATGGAAGCAGAGCAGAAAAAAGAAAAGAGACTCAAAAAGTCTGAGGAAACTCTAAGAGAGCTCTGTGACAACATAAAGAGAAATAACATCCACATCATACGGGTTCCTGAAGAAGAAGAGAAAGAACAAGGGATAGAGACTTTGTTCAAACATATCATAGCAGAAAACTTCCCCCAATTAAGGCAGGAAAACATTTCACATGTTCAGGAAGCACAGAGAACTCCATTAAGGAGAAACCCAAAGAAACCAACACCAAGACACATCATAATTAAAATACCAAAGCTAAATAATAAAGAGAAAATATTAAAAGCTGCTAGAGAAAAAAAGACTATCACCTACAAAGGAGCCCCCATAAGGATGACTTCTGACCTCTCAACAGAAACACTTGAGGCCAGAAGGGAATGGCAAGAAATATTCAAAGTAATGCAGAACAAGAACCTACAACCAAGACTACTTTATCCAGCAAGGCTATCATTTAAAATTGAAGGAAAAATAAAAAGCTTTACAGACAAAAAAAAAAACTCAAGGAATTCACTGCAACCAAACCAATGCTGCAAGAAATGCTAAGGGACCTGTTGTAAACAGATCAAAGGAAGAAAAGAATATAGCAAAAGAGGAATACAGTTTTAAAGAAAAAAATGGCAATAAACAATTACATATCAGTAATAACCTTAAATGTTAATGGATTAAATGATCCGATCAAAAGACATAGGGTAGCTGCGTGGATAAGAAAACAGGACCCATACATATGCTGTCTACAAGAGACACACCTTAAATCAAAAGATGCACACAGACTGAAGATAAAAGGATGGAAAAAAATATTTCACGCAAATAGAAATGAAAAAAAAGCTGGGGTAGCAATACTTATATCAGAAAAAATGGACTTTAAAACAAAGACCATAGTTACAGATAAAGAAGGTCACTACATAATGATAAAGGGAGCAATCCAAAAGGAAGATATGACCATTATAAATATCTACACACCTAATATAGGAGCACCTAAATATATAAAGCAGACTTTGATGCACTTAAAGGGCGAGATCAACAGCAATACTATAATAGTAGGGGATTTCAATACCCCATTAACATCATTAGATAGATCCTCAAGAAAGAAAATTAACAAAGAAACAGCAGACTTAAAGGACATATTAGATCAACTCGATTTAATAGATATCTTCAGAACCTTTCACCCTAAAACAGCAGAATATACATTCTTTTCAAGCGCTCATGGTACATTCTCTAGAATAGACCACATGTTAGGGCACAAAAGCGGTCTCAACAAATTTAAGAAGATTGAAATTATATCGAGCACTTTCTCTGATCACAATGGCATTAAACTAGAAATCAACCACAATAAAAAAAATTGAAAAACATTTAAACACTTGGAAACTAAATAGCATGTTATTAAATAACGAATGGGCTAACATTGAGATCAAAGAAGAAATTAAAAAATTCCTAGAAACAAATGATAATGAGCATACATCAACTCAAAATTTATCGGACACAGCAAAAGCAATCCTGAGAGGGAAGTTTATAGCACTTACAGGCATACCTCAAGAAGTTAGAAAAAGCTCAAATAAACAACTTAACCCTGCATCTAAAAGAACTAGAAAAAGAACAGCAAGTAAAGCCCAGAGCTAGTAGAAGGAAGGAAATAATAAAGATCAGAGCAGAAATAAATGACATAGAGGCTAAAGAAACAATACAGAGGATCAATGAAACCAGGAGCTGGTTCTTTGAAAAGGTAACAAGATTGATGAACCTTTAACGAGACTCACAAAAAAAAAAAAAGAGAGAGGACTCAAATAAATAAAATTAGAAACGAGAGTGGAGAAATAACAACTGACACAACAGAAATACAAAATATTGTAAGAAAATACTATGAAGAACTGTATGCCAAAAAACTAGACAACCTAGATGAAATGGACAAATTCCTTGAATCATATAATCTTCCAAAAATCAATCTGGAAGAATCAGAAAACCTAAACAGACCAATTACAACAAATGAGATTCAAACAGCTATCAAAAAACTCCCCAAAAAGAAAAGTCCTGGGCCTGATGGCTTCACAAAGTGAATTCTACCAAATATTCAAAGAAGAACTAACTCCTATCCTTCTCAAGCTATTTCAAAAGATTCAAGAGGAGGGAAGACTTCCAAACTCCTTTTATGAGGCAAGCGTAATTCTGATTCCAAAACCAGGCAAAGACAACACAAAAAAAAGAAAATTATAGGCCAATATCCCTGATGAATTTAGATGCAAAAATCCTCAACAAAATATTAGCAAACCGGATCCAGCAATATATGAAAAAAATCAGACACCATGATCAAGTGGGATTTATTCTGGGGAGGCAAGGCTGGTACAATATTCGCAAATCAATCAATGTGATTCATCACATAAACAAAAGAAAGGAGAAAAACCACATGATAATTTCAATAGATGCAGAAAAAGCATTTGATAAAATCCAGCACCCGTTCATGATCAAAACTCTCAGCAAAGTGGGAATACAGGGAACATACCTCAACATGATAAAGGCCATCTATGACAAACCCACAGCCAACATCATACTCAATGGGCAAAAATTAAAAGCAATCCCCTTAAGATCAGGAACAAGGCAGGGGTACCCCCTTTCACCACTCTTATTCAACATAGTTCTGGAAGTCCTAGCCACAGCAATCAGACAAGAAAAAGAAATAAAAGGCATCCAAATTGGAAAAGAAGAAGTAAAACTATCATTATTTGCAGATGATATGATATTATATATAGAAAACCCTAAAGTCTCAGTCAAAAAACTACTAGACCTGATAAATAAATTCGGCAAGGTGGCAGGATATAAAATCAATACTCAGAAATCAGAGGCATTTTTATATACTAATAATGAACTGTCAGAAAGAGAAATCAAGGAATCAATCCCCTTTACCATTGCAACCAAAAAAATAAAGTACCTAGGAATAAATCTAACTAAGGAGATTAAAGACTTGTACTCGGAAAATTATAAAACATTGATAAAAGAAATCAGGGAAGATACAAATAAGTGGAGGCATATACCGTGCTCATGGTTAGGAAGAATAAACATCATTAAAATGTCTATATTCTTCCTAACCATGAGCACGGTATATGCCTCCACTTGTTTGTATCTTCCTTGATTTCTTTTATCAATGTTTTGTAATTTTCCGAGTACAAGTCTTTAGTCTCTTTGGTTAAGTTTACTCCTAGGTACTTTATTTTTTTGGTTGTAATTGTGAAGGGGATTGTTTCCTTAATTTCTCTTTCTGACTGTTCATTGTTGGTGTATAAAAATGCTTCTGATTTCTGAGTATTGATTTTATATCCTGCCACTTTGCTGAATTTATTTATCAGGTCCAGTAGTTTTTTGACTGAGACTTTAGGATTTTCTATATACAATATCATATCATCTGCAAATAATGATAGTTTTACTTCTTCTTTTCCAACTCGAATGCCTTTTATTTCTTCTTCTTGTCTGATTGCTGTGGCTAGGACTTCCAGGACTATGTTAAATAAGAGTGGTGAAAGGGGGCACCCCTGCCTTGTTCCTGATCTTAAGGGGATTGCTTTTAATTTTTGCCCATTGAGTATGATGTTGGCTGTGGGTTTGTCATAGATGGCTTTTATCATGTTGAGGTATGTTCCCTGTATTCCCACTTTGCTGAGAGTTTTGATCATGAATGGGTGCTGGATTTTATCAAATGCTTTTTCTGCATCTATTGAAATTATCATATGGTTTTTCTCCTTCTTTTTGTTTATGTGATGAATCACATTGATTGATTTACGAATATTGTACCAGCCTTGCCTCCCCAGAATAAATCCCACTTGATCATGGTGTATGATTTTTTCCATATATTGTTGGATCCGGTTTGCATCATTAAAATGTCTATATTACCCAAAGCAATTTATAAATTCAATGCAATACCAATTAAAATACCAATGACATACTTCAAAGATATAGAACACATATTCCAAAAATTTATATGGAACCAAAAAAGGACATGAATAGCCTCAGCAATCTTAAAAAAGAAGAATAAAGTAGGAGGTATCACACTTCCTGATATCAAGTTATACTACAAGGCCATTGTACTCAAAACAGCCTGGTACTGGCATAAGAACAGGCACATAGATCAATGGAACAGAACAGAGAACCCAGAAATAAACCCACAGCTCTATGGACAACTGATATTTGACAAAGGAGGTAAGGAAATACAATGGAGTAAAGACAGCCTCTTTAACAAATGGTGTTGGGAAAATTGGACAGCTACCTGCAAAAAAATAAAATTAGATCATCAGCTTACACCACTCACAAAAATAAACTCAAAATGGATAAAAGACTTGAATGTAGGCCGTGAAACCATAAGCATCTTAGAAGAAAACATAGGCAGTAAGCTCTCTGACATCCCTCGGAGCAATATATTTGCTGATTTATCTCCACGGGGAAGTGAAATAAAAGACAGGATAAACAAATGGGACTATATCAAACTAAAAAGCTTTTGCACAGCTAAAGACAACAAGAACAGAATAAAAAGACAAACTACACAATGGGAGAACATATTTGACAATACGTCTGATAAGGGGTTAATAACCAAAATTTATAAAGAACTTGTAAAACTCAACACCAGGAAAACAAACAACCCAATCCAAAAATGGGCAAAAGAGATGAATAGACACTTCTCCAAAGAGGACATACAGATGGCCAATAGGCATATGAAAAAATGCTCAACATCACTAATCATTAGAGAAATGCAAATTAAAACCACAATGAGATATCACCTCACACCAGTCAGAATGGCGCTTATCAACAAAACAACACAGAATAAGTGCTGGCGAGGATGTGGAGAAAAGGGAACCCTCCTGCACTGCTGGTGGGAATGCAGACTGGTGCAGCCACTGTGGAAAACAGTATGGAGATTCCTCAAAAAACTGAAAATCAAACTGCCTTTTGACCCAGCTATCCCACTTTTAGGAATATACCCCAAGGACACCATAGAACGGCTCGAAAAGGAGAAATGCACCCGCATGTTTGTGGCAGCATTGTTCACAATAGCGAAGATCTGGAAACAGCCCAAGTGTCCGTCAGATGACGAGTGGATTAAAAAACTTTGGTACATATATACTATGGAATACTACTCAGCCATAAGAAATGATGACATTGGATCATTTACAATAACATGGATGGACCTTGACAACATTATACAGAGTGAAATAAGTAAATCAGAAAAAAAACTAAGATGAATCCATACATAGAAGGGACATAAAAATGAGACTCAGAGACATGAACAAGAATGTAATGGCAACAGGGGTGGGGTGTTGGGGGAGGGGGGATGGGGTGAAGAAGGAGAGAGGGGTTAGGGGAGGGGAGAGGCACAAAGAAAACCAGATAGAAGGTGACAGAAGACAATTTAACTTTGGGGGAGGGGTGTACAGCACAATCAAATGTCAAAATAATCTAGAGATATTTTCTCTCAACATATGTACCCTGATTTATCAATGTCACTGTATTAAATTTAATAAAATAAATAAATAAATAAAAATGTCTATATTACTCAAAGCAATTTATAAATTCAATGCAATGCTGATTAAAATACCAGTGACTTACTTCAAAGATATAGAACATATATTCCAAAAATTTATATGGAACAAAAGAGAACACGAATAGCCTCAGCAATCTTGAAAAGGAAGAATAAAGTGGGAGGGATCAAACTTTCGGATATCAAGTTATTATTATAAGGCCATTGTACTCAAAACAACATAGTACTGGCATAAGAACAGGCACATAGATCAATGGAACAGAACAGAGAACCCAGAAATAAACCCACAGCTCTATGGACAACTGATATTTGACAAAGGAGGTAAGGAAATACAATGGAGTAAAGACAGCCTCTTCAACAAATGGTGTTGGGAAAATTGGACAGCTACCTGCAAAAAAATGAAACTAGACCACCAACTTACACCACTCACAAAAATAAACTCAAAACAGATAAAAGACTTAAATGTAAGCTGTGCAACCATAAGCATCTTAGAAGAAAACATAGGCAGTAAGCTCTCTGACATCTCTCGCAGCAATATATTTGCTGATTTGTCTCCACAGGCAAGTAAAATAAAAGACAGGATAAACAAATGGAACTTTATCAAACTAAAAAGCTTCTGCACAGCTAAAGACAATAAGAACAGAATAAAAAGACAAACTACACAATGGGAGAATATATTTGACATTGCGACTGATAAGGGGTTAATAACCAAAATTTATAAAGAACTTGTAAAACTTAATACCAGGAAGACAAACAATCCAATCCAAAAATGGGCAAAAGAAATGAATAGACACTTCTCAAAAGAGGACACACAGATGGCCAATAGGCATATGAAAAAATGTTCAACATCACTAATCATTAGAGAAATGCAAATTAAAACCACAATGAGATATCACCTCACACCAGTCAGAATGGCGCTCATCAATAAAACAACACAGAATAAGTGCTGGCGAGGATGTGGAGAAAAGGGAACCCTCCTGCACTGCTGGTGGGAATGCAGACTGGTGCAGTCACTGTGGAAAACAGTATGGAGATTCCTCAAGAAATTAAAAATCGAACCGCCTTTTGACCCAGCTATACCACTGTTAGGAATATACCCCAAGAACACCATAGCACTGTTTGAAAAGAAGAAATGCACCCCCATGTTTATGGCAGCATTGTTCACAATAGCAAAGATCTGGAAACAGTCCAAGTGTCCATCAGAGGACGAGTGGATTAAAAAGCTTTGGTATATATATACTATGGAATACTACTCAGCCATAAGAAATGATGGCATAGGATCTTTTACAACAACATGGATGGGCCTTGATAACATTATACTGAGCGAAAGTAAATCAGAAAAAAACTAAGAACTATATGATTCCATACATAGGTGGGACATAAAGATGAGACTCAGAGACATGGACAACAGTGTTGGGGATACGGGGGGGGGAGGAGAGGGAGGGGGTTGGGGGAGGGGAGGGGCACAAAGATCATGGCTTTGCAGCATTTGCCATATTCCCCCTTTAATCTATAGACAGACAGCAAATATTTACTTATGGTGTTTTCACTCTAAAGACTGCTGTCTTAGGGACAAATGCTGATGAACTATTTCAGCAGTTCCTCCTTCTTCAAAGACTTATATGTCAACATAGAGCTCCATGTTTCATAGGACATACTCAAGCTCACTCCATGCTCCCTGGAGCTTTAACACAAGGGAATGCCCTTTTTTTTTCCTCTTTTCTTTTTTTTTTTTTTGTTGTTGTTGTTGTTGTATTTTTTATTTTATTTATTTATTTTGTGTATTTTTCTAAGATGGAAGTGGGGAGGCAGTCAGACAGACTCCCACATGCGCCCGACCGGGATCCACCTGGCATGCCTACCAGGGGGGAATGCTCTGACCATCTGGGGTGTTGCTCTGTTGCAACCAGAGCCATTCTAGCAACTGAGGCAGAGGCCATGGGGCCATCCTTAGTGCCCGGGATGGCTTTGCTCCGGTGGAGCCTGGCTGCGGGAGGGGAAGAGAGAGACAGAGAGGAAGGAGAGGGGGAGGGGTGGAGAAGTAGATGGGCGCTTCTCCTGTGTGCTCTGGCCGGAAATCAAACCCGGGAATCCTGCACACCAGGCCAATGCTCTACCACTGAGCAAACTGGCCAGGGTTTAGGAATGCCCTTGTTGATCAAGCTACCCAAAAGAAAATTATATGAAGCAACCATGACAGACCAAGCAAGTCAGTCTCATACTATTCATCACCAGAACGCTGCAGCCTGGTGTAAACAGTTTCAACTTTCTCGGGAAGCAGCACAGCAGATTGGGAAATCCTGTCCAAGGGGTCCTATACTGCCCCTTCATTTGGAGTTAACCCTCAAGGACCCCTACCAGGACAACTTTGGCAGATGGATGTTACTCATATACCTTCATTTGGCAAACAGTTGTATGTCCACATTACAGTGGATACATATTCCAGATCTATAGTAACCTCTGTCATAGCAAGAGAGGCTGCTAAGCATGTTATAGCTCATGGTCTGTATGCATTGTTCTATTATTGGATTTCCTAAACTTGCTAAACTGAAAATGCTCCTGCATATGGAGCAAAAGCATTTACTGTATTTTGTCATGCTTACAATCTTTAAAGTTAAGGTATTATTAAAGTGTACTCAGCAAACATTTTAAGGTCAATTAAAAAAAAATTTAAAGGGGATAGTCATATCCTGGAACCCCTATGGGTCTACCATATCATGCTTCTTACTTAAAAAAAAAAATTTACATTTCTTTTGAAGGCTGATGAACAGGAGACACCAAATCTTTTTTGCCTGCAAACTACTACCTTCTTTATTAGATCCAGCTAGTAACATTGTTTTGTCTTTTTCCAAATAGCTCCAGATATATGGAAAAGATTTATATAGGCGGATGGGGATCCTCAAACCCCTCAGCAAGATCTTCTGAGCATGGCTTTTAAGATACCTAGAGGCAGAAAAAGCCCAATAGAGATCAGGGGAACTACCAGCTTTTAGGATACACCCTTAAAGGCTCCAACGCCCCAAAGGGGTCTCATAGGATGCCATCTGGGTCCTGCTTCAATAGTGGAAAGGAAGGTCATTGAGCTAAAGCCTGCCAGGCTTACATGCCTCTGCTGTGAGGAAACAGGGACACTGGAAGGTAGGCTTCCCCCTCGCTCCTCTAAGGGAGGGTTCAGTCTCTTCCAGCCCTGCTCCAACCACCTATGACCTAACCTTGCCCAGAAAGCTGGGATTTGCCACTGAAGGCTGAAGGTGCCCAGGGGCCATCGGCCCCATCTACGACACTGTGGACAAGCCTAGGGTATTTCTTCCAAGAAGCAGGTAAACTGATCTCATTTGCACAAGGGCCACTTAACTATGTTTTGCCTGAAGAGTCAGGTTTTTTATTCTTCCCTCAAAGATCTCTGTTGTGGGTGTTGATAGTCCTATTTTCTGCTGCTTTGCTTAATATATAGTGTTTCCTTTATCCCTCCTACCTCAATGCCCCACTCATATTTCAGGCTGGACCTACTCCTAATTTAGAGCTCTCTTTCCCCCTTTTGCCAACTTCTATTATGAATCTACCTCTGCCACCCAGCTTAGTGTATCCCAAGGTTCTCTTTACCATGCCACAGTCGCAGAGCTCCAGGGAAAAGCAACCTGGTCTCAACTCTCCAGGCAGAGGAGAACAGAAGCTCCATATCCACACATGCTGCAAATGGCTTTTCCAGTCTACCTGAATCATTACCAGCTAGAAGCAGCGGTCATTGGGACTTGGACATGAGCTGCAAAGTATAGAATGGTGACAACAATTCCAGTGCCATGCAGACTTTTCCTGGATGTGGACTTTTCCTGGACTCCTGCTCCCTGTGACAGCTCCTAACAGACTGAACTGTGGTTGGGTTGCATTTTTCAGAGATTTGGCATGGTGATGGGGCCAACTTGGACTTGGTGAACATGTTAAGGACATTACTCTTTTATGAATTCTTGCTGTATTGGCCAAGAGTTTGCTTAAAGGCTTTTAATCACTGTAAAAAAAATAGAAGACTGGATAAAGAAGATGGGGCGCATATACTCTATGGTATACTATTCAGCTAGAAGAAATGATGACATCGGATCACTTACAGCAGAATGGTGGAATCTTGATAACATTATGCAGAGTGAAATAAGCGAATCAGAAAAAAACAAGAACTGCAGGATTCCATACATTGGCGGGACATAAAAGTGAGACTAAGAGACATGGACAGGAGTGTGGTGGTTATGGGGGGTGGGGGGAGGGAAGGAGGGAGAGGGGGAGGGGTACAAAGAAAACTGGATAGAGGGTGACGGAGGACGATCTCTCTTTGGGTGATGGGTATGCAACAGAACTAAATGACAAGATAACCTAAAAATGTTTTCTTTGAATATATGTACCCTGATTTATTGATGTCACCCCATTAAAATAAAATTTTATTTATTAAAAAAAAATGAACAACTAAAGTGATGCAACTATGAGTTGATGCTTCTCATCTCTCTCCCTCTCAAATTAGTTAATTAATTTAATTTAATTAGATAATGACACTAGCATGCCTGAATGTTTGACTTAACCAGCCAGTCATGTTACTAAAGCCAAAGAAGTGCATGTTTGGCTGAGCCTTCACCAACCTCACCAGTCAAGAGAAATCAGGTTGAGAACATGCACCCCACTTTGAGAAATGGAGGACTGGCTGTGAGAAGAGGCAGAGAGTACTGGCACCCTGCCCCCACTGCCATCTGCACAGTTCTTAACAAGCAACAGAAATAAAGACTACTTACTGAAATGTTCTGAATCTCTCAAAAAACATCATCAATTCATTTACTAGAAATGACTCTTGCGTGAATCTGGGGATCTGTGTTGAGACACTTTCCAAATTTTCAAGTTTTAATCCTTGCTTTTATCATTCAACAGAAAATCTCTGCTTAGGGATTTCCTCAATGTCTAGACTCCAGAGGCCACACAGAAGTGTCCACAAGAAGAATCCTTGTTTATGAGATCACTCTTGGGCATTCCGGTATTACTATTCCTCAGGCCACCAGTGGGGGAGGGGCACACTCACCTACTGACCTACGTACAGATCCTCCTCCCAAGGAGACTGGGTACCTCAGTTCAGTAAAAGGTTTATGAGTACCTAGCAATTGTGAAGCTCCAGGCTAAAATTGGGAGATACCAGAGATAGGCCAAATGAAAATCCCTTCTTCATGTAGTTCCCTCATTTGACAAAGGCCCTTAATGTTACAATATGTTAAGGTCATAGGACAGGGTAAAGTGAAGCTCTCTGGGGTTCTAAGAGCAAGGGCACAGCACTGGAAACAACTGGAAGGGGCAAGAAGTTCTGATGGGTTTGGAGCTAGAAGATTACAGAAGGCTAGCTGGGGGCATGGAGTGTACGGGCATGAACCAACTACAGTGTAAGGGATCAGCTCATGGGGCACAGTTGTTTTAGGTACAAGAGCAATAGGACTTTTTTGTCTTGTTCAATTCTTGGGATTAATACATTCTCCTTGCTCTCCTCCTTACCCCTTTGGTTTTTAAGGCAAATCAAGACAGAGGCATCTGGGTAGCCACTAAATCTTTAGTGGCTAAATTGGTCAAATTCCTAGAAACCGAAGTTCTTGGGCCACAAGAAAAGGAGGTGATCACCCACCAACTTCACTGTCCTGGGTGTTCTAAAACAAGTATATACAACCATTCCTCACAGGAAAATACTCTTGTAGGCAACCAATATGCAAAACTGGGAAATAGCATCTTATTTACTCAATTTCTCCATTTAAACTCATCAACAGTCAAGCATCAAGAATCACTTTGATTAATGTCTCCAATTCAAACTTCACTCTCATCTTCTCAGTCCACATTCTCTCCCTTGGGGATTAGCCCCTCCTCCTTCCCCTTTGGTCATATGCCCCTAACGCCTTCTGGGCTCCTGCCCAACATCCCCACATTGGCCTAGAGCAGCTGCGCAGAGAGAGCCTGAATCAGTTCTGTTTCTACCTGCCCCAATCTATCAATATGCCAAATCCCACTGGGGGCATCTAGACAGCCCTCAGAAGTCTGTGCTATATCAATATACAAATGAATGGCACCAGGGATCCTTATGCTCACTTGAGTAGATGAGCATAGTGAATTCCATACCCAGGGACCCAATGGTACACCTCTATGCCTTGCCTCTTTCAGCACCCAAGCAACGCTTTGGGGGAGAGATGGAGAAGAGAATGAGAAAGTAAAGAATGCTCCACAATGCTCGGAGGCATAAGGAAAGATGGCCAGCTGAGAGCAGCAGAGTAGAGCCCAGCTGCCCAGAGTGCACTGTGTCAGCACAGCCAACCACAGCTAAATGTGGTTTCTGAAGTTACTGATGAAGATCTCTCATCTGGGACTGGAACTCTGGCTGGTGAGTAGAATCAGATGTGATGAGCTTATCAGGCTCTGCTGTCATCCAGATCCTTTCATAGAGACATGAGCATCCTGGGATGAGAAGCCAGAGGGGCACCTCCTGCCCCTCAGCAGCAACTCACACTCTGCCCGACTTGAGCAGCTCCACCTCAGCTGCACAGGCAGGGAGTCATCAGTCCGCAGGTGCAGCAGCTTGGTGACCCGTCTTTTGGCCAAAAGTAATTCCTTTACTAGTCCCAAGTAACCGGCCCTGAAACACAAAGCTCACATATTATAGCCAAACTCTATTACAGCTCTTGCTGTTTTGCAGGAAATTTTATAAAACTGAAAGTTATTAAGTTCAATTAGTATCTTTTTTAATGCTAAATCAGTACAAAGGCTGCCTCATACCAACACTAGATACGTCAATACACTAATAAAAGGTCAGGTTTATGCTCAAAAACATACATGCTACTTCTTTTTCTAGAGCAAAACCATAAAAACATGACTATTCGATGTATCCAAAGATTTCCTAAATCTTTTTTTTTTTTTTTTATAATTTTATTTTTTTAATGGGGTGACATCAATAAATCAGGATACATATATTCAAAGATAACAAGTCCAGGTTATCTTGTCGTTCAATTATGTTGCATACCCACCACCCAAAGTCAGATTGTCCTCCGTCACCCTCTATCTTGTTCTCTCTGTGCCCCTCCCCCTCCCCCTTTCCCTCCCCCATTCCCCCCTCCCCCCCCGTAACCACCACACTCTTATCAATGTCTCTTAGTTTCACTATTATGTCCCACCTACGTATGGAATAATACAGTTCCTGTTTTTTTCTGATTTACTTATTTCGCTTCGTATCATGTTATCAAGATCCCACCATTTTGCTGTAAATGTTCCGATGTCATCATTTCTTATGGCTGAGTAGTATTCCATAGTGTATATGTGCCACATCTTCTTTATCCAGTCATCCATTGATGGGCTTTTTGGTTGTTTCCATGTCCTGGCCACTGTGAACAATGCTGCAATAAACATGGGGCTGCATGTGTCTTTACGTATCAATGTTTCTGAGTTTTGGGGATATATACCCAGTAGAGGAATTGCTGGGTCATAAGGTAGTTCTATTTTCAGTTTTTTGAGGAACCACCATACTTTCTTCCATAATGGTTGTACTACTTTACATTCCCACCAACAGTGGATGAGGGTTCCTTTTTCTCCACAGCCTCTCCAACATTTGCTATTACCTGACTTGCTAATAACAGCTAATCGAACAGGTGTGAGGTGGTATCTCATTGCCGTTTTGATTTGCATTTCTCTAATAGCTAAAGAAGATGAGCATCTTTTCATATATCTGTTGGCCATTTGTATTTCTTCCTGGGAGAAGTGTCTATTCATATCCTCTTCCCATTTTTTTATTGGATTGTTTGTTTGTTTGTTGTTGAGTTTTATGAGTTCTTTGTATATTTTGGATATTAAGCCCTTATCTGAGCTGTTGTTTGAAAATATCATTTCCCATTTAGTTGGCTTTCTGTTTATTTTGTTATCAGTTTCTCTTGCTGAGCAAAAACTTCTTAGTCTGATGTAGTCCCATTCATTAATTTTTGCCTTCACTTCTCTTGCCATTGGAGTCAAATTCATAAAATGCTCTTTAAAACCCAGGTCCAAGAGTTGAGTACCTATGTCTTCTTCTATGTACTTAATTGTTTCAGGTCTTATGTTTAGATCTTTGATCCATTTTGAGTTAACTTTTGTACAGGGGGAGAGACTGTAGTCCAGTTTCATTCTTTTGCATGTGGCTTTCCAGTTTTCCCAGCACCATTTATTGAAGAGGCTTTCTTTTCTCCATTGTGTGTTGTTGGCCCCTTTATCAAAAATTATTTGACTATATATATGTGGTTTTATTTCTGGACTTTCTATTCTGTTCCATTGGTCTGAGTGTCTATTTTTCTGCCAATACCATGCTGTTTTGATTGTCGTGGCCCTATAATAGAGTTTGAAGTCAGGTATTGTTATGCCCCCAGCTTCATTCTTTTTCTTTAGGATTGCTTTGGCTATTCGGGGTTTTTTATAGTTCCATATAAATCTGATGATTTTTTGCTCTATTTCTTTAAAAAATGTCATTGGAAGTTTGATGGGAATTGCATTAAATTTGTATATTGCTTTGGGTAATATAGCCATCTTGATTATATTTATTCTTCCTAGCCAAGAACAAGGTATATTCTTCCATCTCATTATATCTTTTTCAATTTCCCTTAACAATGGTTTATAGTTTTCATTATATAAGTCCTTTACATTCTTTGTTATGTTTATTCCTAAGTATTTTATTTTTTTTGTTGCAATCGTGAAGGGGATTATTCTTTTGAGTTCCTTCTCAGTTGTTTCATTGTTGGCATATAGAAAGGCTATTGACTTCTGTATGTTAATTTTGTATCCTGCGACCTTACTGTATTGGCTTATTGTTTCTAGTAGTCTTTTTGTGGATTCTTTGGGGTTTTCGATGTATAGGATCATATCATCTGCAAAAAGTGATACCTTTACTTCTTCTTTTCCGATATGGATGCCTTTTATTTCTTTGTCTTGTCTGATTGCTGTGGCGAGAACCTCTAGTACCACATTAAATAAGAGTGGAGAGAGTGGACAACCCTGTCTTGTTCCTGATTTAAGGGGGAAAGCCTTCAGTTTAGTGCCATTTAATATGATGTTAGCTGATGGTTTATCATATATGGCCTTTATCATGTTGAGATATTTTCCTTCTATACCCATTTTGTTGAGAGTCTTAAACATAAAATTGTGTTGTATTTTATCAAAAGCCTTTTCTGCATCTATTGATAAGATCATGTGGTTTTTGTTCTTTGTTTTGTTGATATGGTTATTACATTAACCGTTTTACGTATGTTGAACCATCCTTGAGATTCTGGGATGAATCCCACTTGATCATGATGTATTATTTTTTTAATATGTTGTTGTATTCGATTTGCTAGTATTTTGTTTAGTATTTTAGCATCAGTATTCATTAGAGATATTGGTCTGTAGTTTTCTTTTTTTGTGCCATCCTTGCCTGGTTTTGGGATGAGGGTTATGTTGGCCTCATAAAATGTGTTTGGAAGTATTGCTTCTTCTTCAATTTTTTGGAAGACTTTGAGTAGAATAGGAACCAAGTCTTCTTTGAATGTTTGATAAAATTCGCTGGTATAGCCGTCAGGGCCTGGACTTTTATTTTTGGGGAGGTTTTTAATGGTTTTTTCTATTTCTTCTCTACTGATAGGTCTGTTTAGGCTTTCTGCTTCTTCTTGACTCAGTCTAGGAAGGTTGTATTTTTCTAGGAATTTATCCATTTCTTCTAGGTTGTTGAATTTAGTGGCATAAAGTTTTTCATAGTATTCTACAATAATTCTTTGTATATCTACGGTGTCCGTGGTGATTTCTCCTCTTTCATTTTGGATTTTGTTTATATGAGTTCTTTCTCTTTTTTCCTTGGTAAGTCTTGCCAAGGGTTTGTCAATTTTGTTGATCTTTTCAAAGAACCAGCTCCTTGTTCTATTAATTTTTTCTATAGTTTTTCTGTTCTCTAATTCATTTATTTCTGCTCTGATTTTTATTATCTCCTTTCTTCGGCTGGTTTTGGGTTGTCTTTGTTCTTCCTTTTCTAGTTCCTTAAGGTGAGAAGTTAAGTGGTTCACTTGGGCTCTCTCTTGTTTGTTCATATATGCCTGAAGCGATATGAACTTCCCTCTTATCACTGCTTTTGCTGCATCCCATAGATTCTGATATGTCGTATTGTCATTTTCATTAGTCTGTATATATCTTTTGATCTCTGCACTTATTTCTTCTTTGACCCATTCATTTTTTAAAAGTATGTTGTTTAGTTTCCACATTTTTGTGGGATTTTTTTCCTCTTTTTTGCAGTTGAATTCTAGTTTCAAGGCTTTATGATCAGAAAATATGCTTGGTACAACTTCAATTTTTCTGAATTTGCTGATGTTGTTTTTGTGGCCCAACATATGGTCAATTCTTGAGAATGATCCATGTACACTGGAGAAAAATGTATACTCAGTCACTTTGGGATGAAATGTCCTGTAGATGTCTATCATATCCAGGTGCTCTAGTGTTTTGTTTAAGGCCACTATGTCTTTGTTGATTCTCTGTTTGGATGACCGATCTAGAGCCGTCAGCGGTGTATTGAGGTCTCCAAGTATGATTGTATTTTTGTCAGTTTTTGTTTTAAGATCAATAAGTAGCTGTCTTATATATTTTGGTGCTCCTTGGTTTGGTGCATATATATTAAGAATTGTTATGTCTTCTTGATTCAGTGTCCCCTTAGCCATTATGAAATGGCCATTTTTGTCTCTGAGTACTTTTCCTGTTTTGTAGTCAGCATTATCTGATATGAGTATTGCTACGCCTGCTTTTTTTTGGATGTTATTTGCTTGGAGTATTGTTTTCCAGCCTTTCACTTTGAATTTGTTTTTATCCTTGTTACTTAGATGAGTTTCCTGTAGGCAGCATACAGTTGGATTTTCTTTTTTAATCCATTCTGCTACTCTGTGCCTTTTTATTGGTGAGTTTAATCCGTTTACATTTAGTGTAATTATTGATACTTGTGAGTTCCCTATTGCCATTTTATATCTTGCTTTCTGTTAGTTTTGTGTCTTGTTTGATCCTTCTCTTTCGTTTTTCTATCTTTTGTTTTTATTTGGTTGTATTCCATACATCTTTCCTCTGTTGCTATCTTTTTTATCTCATGTGCTTCTGTGGTGCTTTTTTCAATGGTGGTTACCTTTGAGTAATGAAAAGGGTCCCTACCCTGTTCATTGTAGCGAACTATTTTGTGAGTACTTTTGCACTCCATCGTCCTTTGCTACTGTTATTCTCCATCTTCTCCCCCTCTTTCTTTTTGTTGTTGTCACAGTTTAAATTTGGTTTTATTGTGTTCTTCTTGGAGCTTTTACTTGTGGCTCTGTTTTTTTTTGTTCTTTGTATCTGATTGGAGAACCCCCTTTAGTAATTCCTGGAGTGGGGGTTTTCTGATGATAATTTCCCTCATCTTTTCTGTATCTGTGAATGTTTTTATTTCTCCTTCGTATTTGAAGGATAGCTTTGATGGGTATAGTATTCGTGGCTGAAAGTTCCTCTCTTTCAGGACTTTAAATATTGGGGTCCACTCTCTTCTAGCTTGTAGAGTTTCTGCTGAGAAATCTGATGATAATCTAATGGGCCTTCCTTTATATGTTGTATTCTTCTTTTCCCTGGCTGCCTTGAGAATTTTTTCTTTGCTGTTTGTTTGTGTCAATTTCATTATGATATGCCTTGGAGTAGGTTTGTTGGGGTTAAGAAAACTCGGAGTTCTGTTTGCTTCTTGAACTTGAGGCTTTAGTTCTTTCCACAGGCTTGGGAAGTTCTCATCTATTATTTGTTTGAGTATGTTCTCCATTCCATTTTCTCTCTCTTCTCCCTCTGATATACCTATTATTCTTATGTTATTCTTTTTGATGGAGTCAGATAATTCTTGTAGGGCTATCTCATTTTTTTTAATTTTTGAGTCTCTTTCTTCTTCTCTCTGTTGTGCCTCAAGTTGCTTGTCTTCTATTTCACTAATCCTCTCTTCTATCTGACCTGTTCTATTAGCTAAGCTTGTTATTTCATTTTTCAGCTTGTGAATTGAGTTTTTCATCTCTGTTTGATTTGTTTTTATAGTTTCAATTTCCTTGGACATATAGTCTTTGTGTTCATTGAGTTGTTTTCTGAGCTCCCTAAATTGCCTTTCTGTGTTTTCTTGTATATCTTGGAGGATTTTTAGTATTTATATCTTGAATTCTCTGTCATTTAGCTCCAAGGTTTCCAATATATTAAATTTTTTCTCCATAGATTTTTCCTCATCTAGCTGTGTTACCTCTCTTTCTTTTGTATCCATGATATTCGATTTTCTCTTCCTTAATGGCATCTGAGGGTGGTTTTGTTGATAGTATTAATGAGATTTAATAAAGAATAAAAAGTTAAAAAAATAACAATAAAAAAATAAAAAATCGAAAAGAGTTGTTTTTTTTAAAAAAAAATTAATAATGAAATAAAGAAAAATAAAATAAAAATTAAAAAAAAGGAAATTATTCCCCCCCTCCTTTTTTCCTCTCCTCTCCTCTCCCCTCTTTTTTGAGAAAATCTTGTGGTGGACTGTGAATTATAACAAACAATGCCTGTGATGGAGGGCCTGAATTGGGGAAAAGTAATAAAGGGGCAAAAAAAAAGATAAAAAAAAAAAAAAAAAAAGGAAAGAAAAAAGAAAAAAAAAGAGCGTATGGACCCACAAAAAGCAAATAAGGAAAAAATTTGGGTCAAGAATGAAATGATTTGCTTTTAGGTGTTGGTTGTCTAACAGTTATGATGAGAGGAATAAGAGGAAAACAGAAAAATGGGGGGACAAATTAAAAAATTGCTATTGTATTTAGTGGAACAAGAACTAGATAATATGGAGAGCCAGGGATGAGAGCACTGCTAGTGAGTTAAAAAGGTGAAGTAAAAACCCCCCAAAATGCCACAAACATAGGTTTGAGTCCCAGATAAGATAATTTGTTTGTTATTGAGGTTTGAATGAGAGGAGATGTAAAGGAGAAAGGAAGAAACTAATATAGAGGGAGAAAAGAAAGAGAGAGAAAAAAAGAGGTAACCACTAAAAGAAGAAAAAAGAAAGGGGAGAGAGAGAGAGAGAGTTAAGGGTTTTGGAGTGCAACCCTCATAGAGAGAAAGGAAGAGAAGAGAAAAGATAATGGGAGATGTAACACTTATGGGTAGTGTAGTTCAAGGAGAGGAGAGAGTAAGACCGGTAGAGGGTTAATCGGCCAAATTGGAGGAGGAAAAAAAAGTATCAAGAATGAAGATAAGAGAAACAAACGAACAAATATAATAAAATGGGATAGGTTATAAAGTCTGCAGATTATTCTTGATTTTGAGAGGTTATCTTCTTGCTTTTTCTTTTCTCTCCCTCTTCCTGGTCGGTGACTCTGTACCCCGGGTTCTGCCCCTTTGGCACGCTCAGGTAGAGGTTTGCAGTTGATAAGTCTCTATGGCAATGTCATGTATTGTGCTTTAGTCTCGTTGGCAGTCGAAGCTCAATAGCATTTATAGGCTCCGACAGTGAGAGAGTCCGTGTTCCTGGAGCTTTTCTCCTAGTCTTTCCTTCCTTAATTAGTAGCCTGATAATCCAGCTATGGGGTTGCTGCTGCCTCTGCCTGGATAGTAAGAGGCTCAAAGAGCTGGCAACTCCCCACTCTATTTCCACTCAGCACAGGGCTCTGGGTAAGGCTCAGTCAGTCAGAGCTGCTAGCATAATCAGGCGGGCTTTCTGCCCACTCAAAGACCTCTGGCTCTGCCACTCTGTCCGGTAACACAAGCGGGTGCCCACTTCCGGGGCGCTTGGAGGAAACTCTCACTCACTGTCTGCGACCAGGATATCCGGCCAGCAGTCTCACGCTCTGAGTGAAACCCCCAACCGCAGGGAAAAGTTGTAGCGTTGGAATTGAGTCTCACTCGGTCCCCGTGCGCGGCTTTTGCAAGGCACTGGGGCGGCTCGAGATTCCGCTTTGGCCCACACAAAGGCCCCTGACTCTGCCCCTCTGTGCGATAACACGGGCGCGCACTGCCAAGGCACTCGGAGGAATCGCTCACTCCTTATCTGCGCGCGCAAACCAGGATATGAGGCCGGCCGCAGTTCCCTCTGAGTGAAACACCCTCCAGCACGGAAAATCTCCACCATTGGAATTGAGTCTCGCTCCGTCCCTGTGCGCGGCTTTTGCAAGGCGCTGGGGCGGCTCGAGATTCCGCTTTGGCCCACACAAAGGCCCCTGACTCTGCCCCTCTGTGCGATAACACGGGCGCGCACTGCCGAGGCACTCGGAGGAATCGCTCACTCCTTATCTGCGTGCGCAAACCAGGATATGAGGCCGGCCGCGGTTCCCTCTGAGTGAAACACCCTCCAGCACGGAAAATCTCCACCGTTGGAATTAGTTCTCACTCCCGTGCGTGGCTTTCCCAGGAAGAAATTCTCGCCCACTAACTGCGCACCGACCAGGAGACCGGGTAAAATGGCCGCTCTGCTTTTCTTTCTTTGTTTGGGTTTGGCGCGAGTGTTAGCTTGTATTGCCCGGGTTGCCACAGGATCAGATTTTCCTCGGCTTGGATCTCTGTGCCACAGCCTGGTTCAGCCGTTTGTGCTGCGGCGGCCTGGATCTATTCACCCCCTTTGCCCGCCTCAGTTTCTATATTCACAGTTACCAGAGAAAGCCGCCCTGTTTAGGTTAATGAGGAAGGAGGAGCATTTCTTACTCCCTATTTCCTTCGGGGTTTGGTTATATATTTAGCCAATTTTTCACTCAATCATACCTTTGGGTGTATTGCGAAGCATCTGGAAGCTCCAAGTATAGGTTTTTCTGTTTCTGGTTGAAGATCTTGTTGAGTTTTGGGGGAGATTTATCGGTATCGCTTTCTACCCTGCCATTACTCTGACGTCATCCTCCGATTTCCTAAATCTTATCAATGTCAGTAAGTAACCATTATTTTCAGAACTTTCATTAACTTCACCTTAGGAAAGGATACTTGTCAAACGTGCTAGCCCTGGTTTGTTACCTATGGAGGTCATGCAAGGGGTCACAGGTCATGTCTATTTAACTCTTTTTTACTCCAGTGATCATTTAGAAAGAAAATGAAGAGAAACTAAAACTCACCACATCAGAGACACCAGTGCCATCACACAAAGATTTGGAACAGAAGGGAACTTGGGGGCCTAACAACCTTGCCAATGTCTCTTTTAAGTTGAAATGTCAGTTACTTGAAGCAAGTCTGGGGACTCATTCTGTTGAAATTTACCACAATGAGTATTTCCATAGACTTGGTATGGGACCTTTGATTCTAAAGTTTGTGAGCTCCAGCAGATGTGACACCCTTAACATGAACCTTATGTCCAACCCCCATGTAAATGCTAATTAGTAGCTGCATTCTCAGGTCTTTGCCATCGCAATTACAAGCCATACCCTGCTTTCTCTAGTGTGCTGTATGTGGTATACGTTAACAGCCAATGAGGTTAGACTCTCAGACTTACATTCAAGATAGAAGAAAAGGGTTCCATTCAGGGTACAGGAAAATAAGTTAAATTAGACCACAAAAGAACAAACAAACAAATCCAGAAGGTGGAATAGTCTACAGGACCCCTGACCCAATTTTTGCAGTAAATTAATGATATGGGGACGTGGGGAGGAGGAAAAGGAGGGGAGCTTGCTTGCTCTAGATTGAATGATTAAAAAGACACAACAACCACATGTGACGGATGGACTTCATGTGGATCCTGATTAGAACAAAATTACTGTCCAAACACATTCTTGACCTTCAGGGCAATTGATTTTGCCTGAGTATGAGGTGATACCAAGAAATCATGGTTTATTTTGTTAGGTGTGATAATGGCATTCTGGTTTATACAAGAAAATGACTACATTTTCTAGATATGTTTACTGAAGGATATAGGGATAAAATGAAATGCTATCAGGGATTTGCTTTTAAATACTTTAGCAAGGAAAAAGGAAATGGGGGATTATATGAAGTAACCGGACACATCTTGATAAATGCTAAATCTAGGTGATCAGTACTTAAGGGTTCAGTGTACTATTCACTCTTTTAAAATATATTTTTTTCATGTTTCAAAATTCATGTAAAAAATTGAACTAAAATGATTTGGTAATAAAATATATAAAAGTCCCTCAAAATCTATAAATAAGAATTTATTAAAATACACAGCTTTGACTGTTCTCTAAAAAAATTCTAAGAAGCACAAGTTCTAATACACAGGCTCTGGCTCTGCCGGCAGCCACGGAGCTTGAGTGGCCTTCTCTCCCTTCCCTTCTCAGACACTCCATACATACAGGGCAAGCTGACTGCACCTGCCTCTCCCAGGCCAACAGAACCAGCCAGGAACTAGCTTCAGAGAGCTCAGCTTCCTTGCCATGTTCCCCTAGGATTTTTCAAGTTGGAGGCTGGGTTGGGTGGACTTAGGAGAGGAAGGGTTGCTTGTTGTAATATAGGGAATTTTTTGGCCTCTGACATGAGGTGGGTTACAAAGATGATCCCTATTAAATCCTACCACAATAATACTTCGAGGAATTAAAATACGTTCCTTAGGTGAGTATATACAGGGGTGGGCAAAAGTGGGTTTATAGCTGTTCATATGGAACTGATACAAATAAATACTATAATAGATAATAAGTAAGAATATAAGAATAAACTGCTTTGTGTACTTACAAATGTAAACCTACTTTTGCCCACCCCTGTATATAGTCTTTTAATCTACATTCTAAGCTCATTAATAAGTACATTCTTGAGTTCCATTCCCACACCCAAAGGATGCTGATACTGCAATTTTTAAATAAAAGATTACTTTATATTTCGTTTTACTCCTGTCAGTGACACACTGAATAAATACAGCTCATTACTGGATAATAATACCCAAGTAGCTTCTAGTTCAATGGCTATAGAAATTCAGTTCAGAGGTCACAACAAGCAAAAGATGAAAAAAAAAAAAAAAACACCGACCCTTGGTTCCTCCTTAACTCAGTAACTCAAATAATGACCTCGCAACTTGGTCATTTATGACTAAATCCTTATATTGTCCCACCCTTCTGGCAGCCATGGACAAAAAGCACTTGTCCTCTCCCTTCAACTCCAGGCCTGAAAAGAATAAAACACAAGATAGCTCACCCAATTTTAGTGACTGTGTGATCTAATTAACTACTTAAGTAATAATAGCATCTAAAGTTCAAATCAACTTCAGCTTCATAAGAATTGTTATAGATTGTTAAAACCTTTTACCTACAGAGCTCATCATTCTTTTTCTACAGCTATTCTCCAACACAATGCATTTGTAAAATCACCATAATGACTTGAATTTAAATGTTATAAATGTATGAATGCTCTCGCATCCCTATTTCTGGTCTTTCCGAATGCTATTCCTCTTTTTGAATACTATCTTATTAATATAATTACCTAGGTTGGTTTGCCTTATATAAGTGATTTAGATAGAATGACAAGTTACATCAGGCTCAAATTTATATCATTTTGTATTTAAGCACAGATTTCACAAAATGTGATATAAAGGTGAACTAACATCATAACTTAATTTATTTATGTAAATCACCTTAAAAATACAGTGCACCTAAGATGTATATAAGACTTCACATGCATTTTGAAAGAAATCATATTGAAGCAGCTGCTTTTTCAATGAATTTGGCCAGTTTCACGTCTCTTTTGGTCAGTTGACCACAGTCATGCGAGGTGAGGGTTATCTGGACCTAAGAAAGAGAGAAGCAGTTTTTAAAACCCTGACCTTTGGTGTTTCAGAAATCAATCTATTATCCAATATTCATATTTAAGAACTGGGGAGATTATATGACAGGGGTCCCCAAACTACAGCCCCCTGAGGCCATTTATCCAGCCCCCGCTGCACTTCCAGAAGGGGCACCTCTTTCATTGGTGGTCAGTAGGATGCATTGCATCCTGTGCTCCTGGAGTACTGTATGTGGCGGGCCGCAAAACGTGGCATCACTCACGTACAGTACTACTTCTGGTGACGCGGGATGCACGTGTCATAGCTCCGGAAGCGTGTCATATCACTTCTTATGGCTAGCAGTGACAAATATGGAACCAGACATTGACCATCTCATTAGCCAAAATACTGGTCAGTTTGTTGGTTTAAATTTACTTGTTCTTTATTTTAAATATCGTATTTGTTCCCATTTTGTTTTTTTACTTTAAAATAAGATATGTGTAGTGTGCCATAGGAATTTGTCCATAGTTTTTTTATAGTCCAGCCCTCCAACAGTCTGAGGGACATTGAACTGGTCCCCTGTGTAAAAAGTTTGGGGACCCCTGTTATATGATTTAGAAAACAGGAATAAGCATAGCATTTCCAAAACCCAGGAAACTCTGGGGGCACGATCTGCTTCAGGCTGGGCCCAGCAGCTGCCCACAGATAGAAAGGTTCTCTCATATGAAGAGCAATTCAGCTGTCAGAATCTCAAATCATGTCTGTCAAAAAATAAAATAAAATAAAAGAGAAAGACTGAGGTTCCATTTGAACTCCCATTACTTTCATTACATCCACTATTTTGAGGCCACTGAGAAAACCCAAGGTATCAAATGTAGTATCTTAGCAACGTTAAAAAATCGCATTTCCAAATTATGAAAGAAGTGGAGGTGGGATGCAGGAATAGACTCTTGTTTCTTGACAAATTAATTAAAGGGCAAAAGCAAAGTTATGGGCAAAGAGAGGCAAGCGTGAAAGAAAACTTTATACTGGTACCTGCATGCTCTAATTATTCTAGTAAATCACAAAAATATCATGAAATTTTCTCTTTATTCAAAGAGGACTTTCAAAGAGGAAAAAGAACCCCATAGAAAACTAGATAATAAGACATTCTGAATGGTATGACCCTAAAGGCAAGGCCACTTTTTTGGGGAGAGGGCCTGATCCTTCTCACTGTGCCCCCTTAAAACTACTTGATGCTGTTGTTCCAGTCTGCTCTTTGCCTCAGTAAGGTCGGTTCCGCTGAGGACTCAGCATTTAATATCCTTACTATTTACAATAAAACACAGTTCTTTATCAGTGGGATAAATAAGACTTATTTCCTACCATTTCTTTCTATAATTTACCTTAAAAGGGTTTAAAATTTTATCTGCATGGCTGATAATCAAGTTCATTTCAGGAGCCAAACATGGCCCTACTTTCACATTAGTTTCACTGAAGACAAACATGAAAATAAAGGGCTTCGTCACTGTTTCCCCGAGCAAAGCTAAAGTTTTATTACTAAATTGCAATACTACACAGGGACTCTGAAAAAAAGAGAGAGAATTCTTTCCTAAGCACAATGACACAGCTGCACAGATGACAAGGGAGAAAGACGTTTCTTAAACTCCATAATTAAGATGATCCCAAAATAAGGCAATTTCGTTACCTTGTTGTATGCATTGAACCATTCTGGGTGATGATTCATCTTCTCTGCTTGTAGAGCAACTCGGGACATAAAGCCAAATGCCTGTGTAAGACAAAGTGGAAAGTGATTACTGCTGCTGCCCTCTGCCCTGGTCCTGAGAGACCTCAGGGCAACCCGACCAGATAAAGCCAGGGCTCAGATCCTTAGGGAAGCCAGGCAAAACCAAATATGAAAGGGACTGCTCTCTGCAGAGCTGGGGTAAAGGTGTAGCAGGACCGTGACCTGCTGCTCGGTGGTAAAAACAATCAGGCTCAAATAAACAAAGTCGGAAATTGGTCTCACCCAGTGACTGTCTGGACTGTTGAATTGTCCTCAGGATGAGACAGAGCTCTAGAACAGCCCAGGAATAATTTCCCTTCTGCCCAGGGCCCTGGCCCTCACTACCTGGCCCCAAACCTTAGAAGCCACTTTTCTTGCAGCACAATTCTCCTTTTGTTTTTAGTGACTGGGTTGCTAAGGCATCAACCACAGGACTATGAAGAATGTCTTCTGAGTGCTTTGGCAGAAACGAACAACTTCACTATTCCCTCTCTCAGCCAGGACAGGAGGGATGAAAGACTATTTTTACTGACATCCAGAATGAAAAGGAAAAGACTGGCTTGCCTGCTCGGGGTCACTTTGCCCAACATTGACACAGGTGAAACCCTGCCTCTTGGCAGTGGGCTGCTGACCCAGCCACAGGTGTGAGGAGCTGGAGGACTCTGTCTTCATACCACAGAGAAAGTGCAAACCTCATTTTGTTAAGCAGAATGCAAACTTGTCCTGAGAGGAAATAAACTTTTTTTTTGCCTGCTTTTAAATTTTATGAGAGTAACTGCAAACAATAGGAAAATCTGTCTCTATTGTGCCCAGAAGGCAGAAATATTTGGTAAGACTCAAAGGTAAGGTCATATTAATTACAAAGTTACAGTGGAATTCACAGGGCAGTCCTCATTACAGGTATAAATATTTCACTTCATTACCCCATCCAGAGAAAACAATCTGATGTTAGTTGTGATGGTTTTGGATCACCAAATGACAAAAAGAGCACATTTGCAAGTTGATAGTGAGAAATATAGAAGAAGGTCATTTTAAATAATTGTATATCATCAATAATGGTTTCTATCTCAGAACCTACTTTATTCAGGATAAAGATTTCCATTTTGACATTTAAGCCCTAAAGGTTTCCCCTATTAGTTAAAGGAAGGAAATTCAAGCAATATCTATTTAACCATGTACGGAATTATCAATGGGAAAGCAATATTCACCCCCTCACCCTTCTCATTTCATATAGTTCCCCCTGCCCCTTATCCACAGTTTCACTTTCCATGGTTTTAGTTATCAGCGGTCAACCATGGTCTGAAAATATTAAATGGAAAATTATAGAAAGAAACAATTCATAATTTTTTTTTTTTTTTTAGTATTTTCCCAAAGTGAGAAGGGGGGGTGAGGCAGACAGACTCCCACATGTGCCCGACTGGGATCTGCCTGGCATGCCCACCAGGGGGCGATGTTCTGCCCCTCTGGGGTGTTGCTCTGCTGCAATCGGAGCCATTCAAGTGCCTGAGGCAGAGGCCATGGAACCATCCTCAGCACTCGGGCCAACTTTGCTCTAATGGAGCCTTGGCTGCAGGAGGGAAAGAGAGAGAGAAAGAAAAAAAGGAGAGTGGGAAGGGTGGAGAAGCAGATAGATGCTTCTCCTGTGTGCCCTGGCTGGGAACTGAACCCAGGACTTACACATGCCGGGCCAATGCTCTACCGCTGGGCCAACCAGCCAGGACCCAATTCATAATTTTTAAATTGTGTACTGTTCTGAGTAGTGTGATAAAAATCTCACTGTCCTGCTCTTTCCTGCCCAGGACATGAAGCATTCCTTTGTCCAGCGTATCCACACCATGTGTACCACCTGCCATTAGACACTTAGTAGCCATCTGGTTATCATCAGTCATCTAAGAGAGAGAGATACCACATCCACATAATTTCTATTATAGTATATTGTTATATTTTCTCTATTTTATTATTAGTTATTGTTCTTAATCTCTATGCCTAATTTATAAGTTAAACTTTATCAAAGGCATATATTATAGGAAAAACATAGTATATATGGGGCTCAGTACTATCTACACTTCAGGCATCCACTGAGGGTCCTGGAATGTATGGCCCACAGATGAAGGGACCATTGTAATCTGAGTCTCTAGATTATGTGAAGAAAAGGGGCAAGTCAAATGTGAAAGTCTGTTTTAATTATACAAACACAGAGTTAAACCTATATTAAATTATATATAATGAGAATTTTTACTGTTTGTCTACATTCTTGTTTAGCTTTAGAAGACTTACAAGACTAACCACCACCTCTGAGAGACAGTAATACAGTCATTAAGGGCATGTGCTTTTGAGCCCGAGTCCTGGATTCAAATCTCAATTCTACTACTTAACTGTCATATAATTTAACTCTGTGCCTCGGTTTTCTCATCAGTAAAATGAGGATAATAATAAAAAGCTCATGTAATCATTCTGAAGAAAAATGAGATTGGGGATATAAAAGCATTCAGCACAGCACTAGGCACAGAGGCCAAAATCAATAATGGCCGTACAACTCCAACTACTGCTCTGGCCAAACTTTACAAAATGTCATGATAGGTGACAAGCCCTCCCAAAGCCCTGAGAACCTAAGATTCCAATTGCTGTCTCCCAGATCAGCTCTCTCCTATTCTCATGTGCTATCAATAGAGACCAACACACTTACAGCTGACAAATACATGACATACTGGAGGCTAACACTTTCTGGGGAAATCAGTTTAAGGACAACAAGTGAGGTGGACAGTCAGTCACTGCCCAAGTTCATACTCCCTGAATCCACAATTTCTTTGAACCATGTTACCCTAAAAGGTCCAAAGTGATACTTAGAATCCCTTACCATTTCCAAGAGCCATTTGAACATGGCCAGAAGTGCTCCCCAAATCTTTACATGTATGCTAGCAGTTTAGTAAGAAAATCTATTTCATCATAGATATGACTTAAAACAGAATACCTATATCCTAAGAAGTATGTTGATCAAAAAAAGAGCATCTACCATGACTACATACAAAGTAAAAAAGGGGGGACATATCCAAAGACCCTCTAAATCTGAACTTTCCTCAACTTTATACATTTACCTCAACTGTCACTAATATTTGCACTTAATAAAGTATTACAAAGCCTAATAAACCAATTCACACAATATTTATGCCTAATTCTTCCCTAGGGAAAGAATACACAAACTGCTCTGGGAACAAGGAGGCAATTCCATAACCCTTCTTCCATTTAACAAAACAAAATAATCCCCAAAACATTTATTTTTAAATCTACAAATTAAAAACATCCATAACGGCCCTGGCCGGTTGGCTCAGTGGTAGAGCGTCAGCCTGGCGTGCAGAGGTCCCGGGTTCGATTCCGAGCCAGGGCACACAGGAGAAGCGCCCATCTGCTTCTCCACCCCTCCCCTTCTCCTTCCTCTCTGCCTCTCTCTTCCCCTCCTGCAGCCGAGGCTCCATTGGAGCAAAGATGGTCCGGGTGCTGGGGATGGCTCCTTGGCCACTGCCCCAGGTGCTAGAGTGGCTCTGGTCACAACAGAGCGACACCCCGGAGGGGCAGAGCGTCGCCCCCTGGTGGGCAGAGCATCGCCCCTGGTGGGCGTGCCGGGTGGATCCCAGTCAGGCACATGCGGGAGTCTGTCTGACTGTCTCTCCCCGTTTCCAGCTTCAGGAAAAAAAAAATAAACATCCATAACAATATACATTCAAATTAAAGTAAAAGAATTTCTGCAAAAAAGATTAGTGGATAGGGGAGGAAAAAGCAAAATCAAAGGGGAATTCTGATTATCTGAAATATAATAAAGAAAGAATATGACTCAATAGCTAACTTGGCAGATGCGGATGAGCATCTGTCCCTTCTTTCTAAGATTTTTACAGCCCTAGCTACTTGTTTCCAGGATGCCAGCTGGACTCTAAAGGCTCTAAACCATCTAAAAGTACAGGTTCTAAAACCATTCCATAAAAGTCTAATCACTATGTTGTACAACTGAAACTAATATAATACTGTATATCAACTGTAATCAAAAATAAAAAAAAATATTTTAAAAAAATAAAGACAACTGCAAACAGCCCAAGGCAAAACAGTCACCACTAAATACCCCAGTAAAAAGCTTAAAGGACAGGACTGAGAAAATGGGCAAAACAAAGTAAAAATCAACAATAGTTACAAGGATTAGAAAATAATAAATAGCCCTGACCAGATAGCTCAGTTGGTTGGTTAAAGGCATTATCCCTAAGTGCAGAGGTTGCTGGTTTGATCTTCAGTCAGGGCACATACAGAAACAGATTGATGTTCCTGTGTCTCTCTAAAATCAGTAAGATAAACATTTTAAAAAAAGAGTACTTAAAAAAAGGAAAATAATAAATACAGAAGACAAAGTAGATCTAGCATATAGACCATTATTATCAATAAGAGAACAAGGAAAACAGCAAGAAAAATTGCCAGAAATAAAAAATTTAAATCTATAGATGGTAAGAATTCAACCATGTATATACCATTGAAGAAAAAAAAATTCCTGAAGAAAAAGAAAAAGATCAATTCACCTAAAAGGATTAAAAAAATCTAATTGACTTCAATGTTTCATGTAGCAACATTCAACACAGAAATCAAAGGAGCAATGCTTACAAAGAATTTAGGAAATGAAAATACAAAAAATTTTATACCTAGCTAAATTAAATGGTTGTTCAAAATTAATGCAAGAGACATAAATTTTTTAATGCAACAATTCAGGGAATAATTGCTATTCATCCTTCTTGAGGAAACTTTTATTTTAAAAGGGTAAAATATAAGTAATTAAGAGATAAATGGAGAAACCATACCAAAGGTATTGGCAGTGAGCAATAAATTCACTCAGTCCTAGGAATACATTTAAAACAACTGTGGGCCTAGGCTGTGGTGGCACGGTGTATAAAATGTCGACCTGTAATGCTGAAGTAACAGGTTCGAAACCATGGGCTTGCCCAGTCAAGGCACATATAACAAGTTGCTTACAAGTTATTTGAACTAAAGTGAAGCAACTATGAGTTGATACTTCTCACTTCCTGTCGCTTTTTCTCCTCTGTAAAACCAATAAATAAAATCTTTTTTTATTATTATTATTAAGTAAAAGGCAGGGAGCCAGAGAGACAGATTCCCACATGTGTCACAACTGGGATTCATCCAGCAAGCCCCCTATGAGGGGAAGAGTGCTCTGCCCATCTGGGGCTGCTACTCTGTTGCTCAGCAACAGAGTTATTTTAGTGCCTGAGACAAGGCCAGGAGCCATCCTCAGTGCCCCAGGCCAACTTGCTCAAACTATTAGAGCCATGGCTGCGAGGATGGGGGAGAGAGAAAGGGGGACATGTGGAGAAGTAGATGGTTGCTTCTCCTGTGAGTCCTGACTGGGAATCAAACCTGGGACTTCCAGATGCTGGCTAGATGCTCTAACATGAGCCAACCAGCCAGGGCCAATAAAATGCTAAAAAGAAAATTGTGGGGATTACAGTCACCTAATGAAATGCAAATATTATAAACTATTAAAGGGGTTGAAGGAAAAGAGAAAGTAAATAAAAGCTTTTGTTTTGCCTAACCAGGCGGTGGCGCAGTGAATAGAGCGTCAGACTGGGATGCAGAGGACCCAGGTTCAAGACCCCGAGGTAGCCAGCTTGAGCGCAGGCTTATCTGGCTCGAGCAAAAAGCTCACCAGCTTGGACCCAAGGTCGCTGGCTCCAGCAAGGTGTTACTCTGTCTGCTGAAGGCCCACGATCAAGGCACATATGAGAAAGCAATCAATGAACAACTAAGGTGTCGCAACAAAAAACTGATAATTGATGCTTCTCATCTCACTCCTTTCCTGTCTGTCCCTATCTATCCCTCTCTCAGACTCTCTCTCTGTCCCTGAAAATAAATAAATAAATAAATATCCCTTAAAAAACAGTTTTTGGTTTTTTTAAGGCTTTATTCAATTTTCAGAGAGGAGAGAGAGAGAGAGTGAGAGAGGGGGAAAGAAGGAGAGAGAAAGAAAGAGGGAGGAAGAAGCAGGGAGCATCAACTCCCATATGTGCCTTGACCAGGCAAGCCCAGGGTTTCAAACCAGCGACCTCAGTTTTCCAGATCGACTCTTTATCCCACTGTGCCACTAAAAGTCAGGCAGTAAATAAAAGTTTTTAAAAATCTTAAAAGCTGGACAAGAAACTATTAAAGATATAAGTATATTTACAGGTATAAAATTTAAGCTCTATAAGTAAAAATAATATGAACTAAAATTGTATGGTAATGTTGAAAAGAAGTATAATTCTGATATTGCTTTTTGCAGAGACCAATATATATATATATATATATATATATATATATATATATATTTTTTTTTTTTTTTTTTTTTTTTTAAGCATGTGAACAACAGATAGATAGGGACAGACAGCCAGGAAGGGAGAGAGATGAGAAGCATCAACTCATAGTTGTGTCACTTTAGTTGTTCATTAATTGCTTTCTCATATGTGCCCTGACTGAGGGGTTTCAGCTGAGCCAGTGACCTATGGCTCAAGCTAGCAACCACAGAATCATGTCTATGATCCCATGTTCAAGCCAGCGACCTCATGTTCAAGCTGGTGAGCCCACACTCAAGTCAGATGAGCCACGTTCAAGCCAACAACCTCAAAGTTTCCAACCTGGGTCCTCAGTGTCCAGGCTGATGCTCTATCCACTGTGCCACCACCTGGTCAGGCTGGGGAGACCACTATATAAAGAAATGTTATCTAAATGCCAACTAAAGAAATAGAGGATTAAGTATGCTATGTAAAATTATAGGTATAATAGTACCCATAAGAAGAATGAAAATAAAAATAAAAGCATTCACAGTTAAGTATAGAAAAACACAATTAAAACAAAGCAAAGAAAACACAATCTATGTCATTATTCAAATTAGGGAAGAAAAGCCTCACTGGTGATGGCACAGTGGACAGAGCAACGACCTGGGACACTGAGGTCCCAGGTTTGAAATCCCAAAGTCACCATCTTGAGCACAGGCTCACCAGCTTGAATGCAGAGTCACCGGCTTGAAGCCCAAGGCTGCTGGCTTGAGCAAGGAGTTACTGGCTCAGCTTGAGCTCTCCAGTCAAGGCACATATGAGAAGCAATCAATGAACAACGAAAGTGCCACAACTACAAGTTAATGCTTTTCAACTCTCTTCCTGTCTGTTTCTGTCTCTCTGTCTCTGTCTAGCTCTCTCTCACACACACAAAAAACAAAACCCTGAAATAGAAATTAATAATGTAGTAAATAGTATATATAGGATACATCTAAAGCAATAATCAGAGTAAACATTTAAATATTTACATTACCTAATTAACATGATAGACTAAAAATAAATTAAAAGCCCAGTCAAGAAGGTAAATAAGTAACAACAAAATAAACTTAAGAACAGGAAAGACTATAAAGAGAAAAATAGATGTAAATGAATTAAAAAAAAGAAAATATGGCAAAATAATAAAAAGCTGTATCTGAAAAAAAAATTATAAAACAGAAAATTGGTTACTCCATCTAAATAAAAAAAGACAGAGAGAAAGTCCAGATAAACAAAAGAAGAAATGAGAATAGGAAAGTCACTACAGATAAAAAAAAACTGTAAACATAAAAAAATTTTTAAACAAGTACAAAGTCTACTTAAACTTTAAAACATAGGTAAAATAGATTTTTAAGAAATAAAAAAATTGCCCGACCAGGCGGTGGCACAGTGAATAGAACATTGGACTGGGACGTGGAGGACCCAGGTTCATGACCCTGATATCGCCAGCTTGAGCGCAGGCTCATCAGGTTTGAGCAAGGCTCACCAGCTTGAGCCCAAGGTCACTGGCTCCAGCAAGGGGTCATTTGGTCTGCTGTAGCCTCCTGGTCAAGGCACATATGAGAAATCAATCAATGAACAATTTAGGAATCACAACGAAGAATTGATGTTTCTCATCTCTCCCTTTCTGCTTGTCTGTCCCTATCTGTCCCTCTCTCTGACTCTCTCTGTCTCTGACACAAAAAAAAAAAAAAGAAAAATTATCAAAACTGACCCCCAGGCCATGGCCGGTTGGCTCAGTGGTAGAGCATCGACCTGGCGTGCGGAAGTCCCGGGTTCAATTCCCGGCCAGGGCACACAGGACAGGCGCCCATCTGCTTCTCCGCCCCTCCCCCTCTCCTTCCTCTCTGTCTCTCTCTTCGCCTCCCGCAGCAAGGCTCCATTGGAGCAAAGATGGCCCAGGCGCTGGGGATGGCTCCATGGCCTCTGCCCCAGGCACGAGAGTGGCTCTGGTCACGGCAGATGCTCTGCCCCGGATGGGCAGAGCATCACCCCCTGGTGGGCGTGCCGGGTGGATCCCGGTGGGTCGCCTGCGGGAGTCTGTCTGACTGCCTCCCCATTTCCAGCTTCAGAAAAATACAAAAAAAAAATTTTTGTTGTTGAATTCCTCTGTGAAATGATTGGGAACTGTGAATTTTTGGTGTCACTCTTAGACATATTTCTTTTTTATAGTTGTTTAAGTATTTAGATAGTTTTCTGGGGTCAGTTTTTTGTTGTTGTTGTTGTTGTTGTTTTGTATTTTTCTGAAGCTGTAAACGGGGAAGCAGTCAGACAGACTCCCGCATGCACCCGACCGGGATCCACCCGGCACGCCCACCAGGGGGGTGATGCTCCGCCCATCTGGGGCGTCACTCTCTCGTGACCAGAGCTACTCTAGCGCCTGGGGCAGAGGCCAAGGAGCCATCCCCAGCGCCTGGGGCCATCTTTTGCTCCAATGGAGCCTGGGCTGTGGGAGGTGAAGAGAGAGACAGAGAGGAAGGAGAGGGGGAGGGGTAGAGAAGCAGATGGGCACCTGTCCTGTGTGCCCTGGCCAGGAATTGAACCCGGGACTTCCGCATGCCAGGCCGACGCTCCACCACCGAGCCAACTGGCCAGGGCCTCAACAAAATTTTTAATCAAGTTAATTCTAATACTAAACTGTTCCAGAGTATAGAAAAAGAATATTTCCAAACTCTCATAACATTGCCTCCAAATTCCCGCAAAAATAGATTGATCTCATATTTACTGAAATCTTAATAAACAAAATCTAGCAATACACTGAAAGAACAAAACACCATGAGCAAATAGGATTTAGCCTAAGAATGCAAGGATGGTTCAATACTAGGGAAAAAATTAATATAAATTATCATACCAATCAAAAATTCATATGACTTCTATAAATTCTGGAAAGATATGTGATAAATTCAATATTTATTATGTATTAGGATTCTTAATGAAATAAGAATAGATGAACTTCTCCCTAAATGATCAGAATATATTCTCAATATTATTCTTTTTTTTTTTCAATTGATTTTAGAGAGAGAGGAAAGAGAAACAGGAACATCAATCTGTTCCTGTATATACCCTGACCAGGGATCAAACTGGCAACCTCTGCACTTTGGGACAATGCTCTAACCAATCAAGCCACTCAGCCAGGGCTCATATCATTCTTAATAGGGAAAGACTAGAAGATTTCCCATTTAAGTCAAGAATAAAACAAAGAAGCTAATAAAAGTCAACAGCCTTTTTATACAAACTAATTAGAAAGTATATTGGAAGAAAAGATCTTATCTAAAATGGCACCAAAAATTATCAAGGAGTAAACTTAAAAAAATATATAAATTCCATATGCAGAAAACTTTAAACCACTACTAAAAAATAGATAAATCTTACTCCATTAAAATTTTTTCAATACAGTAAAAAAAATCTAAACAAATTAAAAGACATAAAACAAATTGTATTTGCAATACATATTTCCTTAACATATAAAGAGCTCCTACAAATTAATAAGAAAAAGACCAACCACCTGATTTTTTAATGGACAAAAGACATAATAACATACCAAAATAATCAAATGGTTCTTAAACATAAAAACTACTCAGTCTTATACATGATAAGAGAAGCACAAATTAAAACTAAGTTATATGTCGCCTGACCTGTGGTGGCAGAGTGGATCAAGCATCGACCTGAGGTGCTGAGGTTGCGGGTTTGGAACCCTGGGCTTGCCCAGCCAAGGCACATGTGGGAGTTGGTGCTTCCTGCTCCTCCCCCCTTCTCTCTCTCTCTCTCTCTTCTCTAAAATGAATAAATAAATAAAAATAATTTTTAAAAACCTAAGTTAGCCCTGGGTGGTTGGCTCAGTGGTAGAGCATCAGCCTGGCATGCAGAAGTCCCGGGTTCGATTCCCGGCCAGGGCACACAGGAGAAGCGCCCATCTGCTTCTCCACCCCTCCCCCTCTCCTTCCTCTCTCTCTCTTACCCTCCTGCAGTGAAGCTCCATTGGAGCAAAGGCGGCCCGGGCGCTGGGGATGGCTCCTTGGCCTCTGCCCCAGGCGCTGGAGTGGCTCTGGTCGCAACAGAGCGACGCCCCGGAGGGGCAGAGCATCGCCCCCTGGTGGGCAGAGCATCGCCCCCTGGTGGGCATGCCAGGTGGATCCCAGTCGGGCACATGCGGGAGTCTGTCTGACTGTCTCTCCCCGTTTCCAGCTTCAGAAAAATACAAAAGAAAACAAAAAAAAACCCACTAAGTTATATGTCAATTATATTTCAATAAAGCTGGGGAACTAAGTTAAACCTATCAGCTTGGTAAAAAACAAAGAGTTTGATAATATTCTGTTAGTGAAGATATAGGAGAAAAGGTACTTTCATGCATTGTTGGTAAATATAAACTGATAATCACTATGAAAGAGAATTTGACAGTATCTATCAAAATTTTAAACATCCATGCCCTTAGGGAAAACTGCTTATGCCTTTTGGCCAAACAATTCCACTTTCAGGAATTTGTCTGCAGACATACCCAAACATAAATTATTAGCATGGTCACTGCAGTATAGATGGTAATAGCCATGGCCTTGAGAGTGCCAAATGTCCATCAATAAGGACCTGATTAAATATATTACAGTACATTTATACACTGGAATACTATGCAGTCAATAAGAAGAATGAGGAAACTATTTATCCTCTGACATGGAAATACCTCCAACATACATTACTAAATGAAAAAAAAGTGTAAAAATAGTTTATAAATTATATAAAAAGGAAAGAAAAGAAACTATACACATTAGTATCTCTGGAGCTAGTAATAGTGTGAATGATGGGGAGGGTGGAGAGAAGTGAATGGATGAGAATCAGGAAGAGACTTCTATACTCTTTGATACCTTTTGAATTGTGTACCACATAGATACCTAATCTATGTTTAAAAATTAGTTTGGGGAAAAAAATGAAGAAGCCATGCAAATGAAGGTCTCACTGTAAAGGCAGCTGGGATCCTGCAGTGTATGTAACCTGGTTCATATTAAAATATTTTGGCTCATGTTAACTTCTTAACATATGCCTACCTGTTTAGGTGGGGTTTTAGTGCCAATTTACAGCATAGTTTGTCTATGAGCCATGCTCTGTTGAGCCACGGCCATTTCAAACAAACATATGGCCAACAAATAACATATAATGGCTGATAATAGTTTCAGTCTTTCCTCTATTGCAAATTACAAACATTTTATGAACAAGTCAATGAATACATGATGAAGTATGACTTTTTAAGTCACTCTGCCATTTTAAGGAATGTAAGCATTACAATCACAGTAAATTGGGCCAATGAAGTTTGTCATTTGGAAATCTCCAAACCATCAGCAATTAAAAGATTTTTCCATGAACCCCAAATCAAGTATTCTTCAGGAACTTTAATTTTTCTTAAAGTTCCTTTTGTTTCGTGTTATTCTATGAAAATATGAAAGACAATCAGATTCACAAAACTAAAACAAAAATCCTGTATCAATCTGTGAAATGTTTAACAGCACCCTGAATTTAAAATGTAGCTTCAGCCAAATAACATGTATGATTTATTAAAGTTCTAAGACTTAACTTCTAGCACATATTTACAATACGAATCTTTCATTACTCAAAGCAGTTCTCTTTGATATGTTCTTTAAATCAGCTGCCTTTTATATTTTGATTGTAGACTATTTTAATTATGCACTAAAAAAGAACATATCTCCCACTAAGAAAATGAGCACCAGTGACTCCATAGTAATTTCCCCAGTACAATCTCCATTAAGCCTCTAAATACTTCCTTTACTAATTCAATGAATTAGAACTCTATTGTTTATGAATCACCTTTATGTTTGTAGGCTCATAACCCTTCTTTTATAAAACACAATTGCTATGGAAGGAAATTATATTTATGTCTGATTAGAAGTGAAAACACTATTACATAAATCAGTTTGGGCATTTCTTCACGTCTTGAAACATGATCGGCAATTTAGTCTAATTGGTGATCAAGGAAACTATCTTGTGATCAATTAAAGTAATTACCAGATTCCGGCAACACAACCTACCTTAATTTCGACTAGAGTCTGCACTTCTTCAACTTTAATTAAAAATAATGAAAATTATTAAGCAAAATGCACGGCAAGATCATTGCCAAGCATGCACATGTCACAGGACAGGACCTTCCCTGGGTGTTGGTGACTGATCAATCGCATAAACATTGCTTGGTGTACCAAGGAAAGGCATTTTTTGCCCCAGAATATGATTACATGTCTCAACACAACTTTCTCATGGAAACACTGTTAACTATTCTAGCCACTGCAAAGGAAACATCAGATCTTAATTTGCGGGCAACAGAATATTCTTGACTAGCAACATGAGAATTGTGAAGAACAGACCCAACCAAAGATGCATTTGATCCATGCTTTTTTTCTCTGTTACTGTATTTTAAACACAATGGTCAACTGCAAAGACTTTAGCATCAGAGACCCAGGTTCAAATCCTAGCTCTGCTATTCACTAGCTGTGTGACCTCAGAGGAATTACTTAACCGTGGAAATGAGCCTCAGTTTTCTCATAACAAGGGGCTAATTCATGTAATATATTATATAGTATGCCAGTTATTCTATTAGGCACTCAGTTAATGCTAGTGATTATTATCACCACCACCACTTTAATATTTAATGTGGGGGGGGGAGCTGGAGAGAAAGAGTTCCTTTCTAAATCTAGTACAAGAACAATTGGAAGGACAAAGAAATTCATCTTTGCAGAGCTGAGAAACTCAGAAACATGTTTAAAACTGTTTCTCTAAATGGGTATCCTCATAGGAAGATTTCCAGTGGAACTGGCAACCTGTCAGTGAGCACCTTAGGCTAGCAGGTGACCCATGTCTCCCTGAGAAGCCAGACTAAAGGCCTCATGTGATGACCATTACCTAGTGTGTAGGGAGCAGACAAAACCCCCACCAACCCTGGGTTTCTAGTCTACCTGCCTTCCACTTAATCCATTGCAGAGCTCAACATTTCCAATGACTCAGGCCAAGAATATACAACTCTGAAATTAAAACTGGCTTCCACAGGCACCTGAGACAATGTCCACAAGCTCCTGAAAGAGCAGCCTGCTCTGCTGTGCCCTCAGCTGAATTAGTGTCCCTTCAGCTACGATGAGTACACCACCTATTAGAGAGAATGCTCATCTCTAAACATTACCTCCAAAAGCTGTATTCACAGGACCGTAACATTTTAGAGCCTTTGAAAAAAAGTTCTTAAGTCATCATTTTTGGAAGTTACCATAATACCCTTAAAAAGCCATTGGGAAAAATAAGGCAGCTCTTTCAGCTAATTACACAGTAGCACCTTCAAGTTATGCTGTTAAATGAAAAGGAAAGGTGCAAAACAGATTTCTTTTGCAGAATTTGGACTTCTAATTACATTAGTAAGTTCTTCTTGAATTTCTAGGCTGGGAAGGCTGCCCTTTATAAGAAGTTACTCCTCACCCTGGCCGGTTGGCTCAGTGGTAGAGCGTCGGCCTGGCGTGCGGAAGTCCCGGGTTCGATTGCCGGCCAGGGCACACAGGAGAAGCGCCCATCTGCTTCTCCACCCCTCCCCCTCTCCTTCCTCTCTGTCTCTTTCTTCCCCTCCAGCAGCAGAGGCTCCATTGGAGCAAAAGATGGCCCGGGCGCTGGGGATGGCTCCTTGGCCTCTGCCCCAGGCGCTAGAGTGGCTCTGGTCGCGACAAAGCGAGGCCCCGGAGGGGCAGAGCATTCACCCCCTGGTGGGCAGAGCGTCGCCCCCTGGTGGGCGTGCCAGGTGGATCCCGGTCGGGTGCATGCGGGAGTCTGTCTGACTGTCTCTCCCTGTTTCCAGCTTCAGAAAAAAAAGAAAAAAAAAAAAAAAAAAAAAAAAAAGAAGTTACTCCTCTTCAGGCAACAGTTTAACCAACACAAACACCTCTACACACAACTTACCTAATAGTTCTTCATTTCTTTCCCTTTTCAATGCAAGTTCTCTAGACAGACTTCACACAGCTGATGTGCACTTGAAAGGCATTCTGACCAAGACAGTCACGAGGTGAGAATATCTTTTCCCTGAAAACACTACTCACTCCCAAACTCCTCTGCCCGTAAGTTTAAATTACAGTTCCTCAAATCATCATCAGCTACGACTGGGAAGACCAACAGCTCAGTCTGAGTAGCTCCTTCTGAAATTTGTCACAATCCGAATTTGCTCTCTCGATCAGCACATTTCACCAGTTTTCTATCCACCCTTTCCCTGTAAAACTGACTAAAACACTGGTTTCAAAATCACACCAAGAAAAACCATTGACCCAAAGTTTTGTAATGTCAAAGTAACTGCTGATGCCTCACTGTTCAGTAGAGCTGCTCCTTGGTATTATCATCACTATAAAATATACAGAAATGCAAATTTATATAGAAAAGTATCTCCAGACTTCATGCATCCAAACCACTAAGATTTGGGGACTATATAGACAAATCATTTTTAAAAACTGAATATGCAAAGGGCACTCCCCACCTTTTCTTGATTTCTTTATAATGAACTGACTCCTTTAAGGGATGCAACTACTACTTACAATACATAATTCTAGTTTATATCTGACATGAAACGGTCCTGCCCTATTATTGTAATAAAAAGCATCTATATGCATCTAATTTTCAAAAGAGAAAGAAAGAGAGAAACGGCATAAAGTCTTCTGCTCAAAGTGGGACACGTTCAATTAAACTGAAAGCCAAGACCCAAAAGAGTGGAGGAAGAGGATGGGGCCTCCCGGCAGAAACAAGGCTCAGGGGAGTGGTGGAGGGGCACTCAAAAATATTTTAAAGAAACAAACCAATACCTAATTTGGTTCAATGGTAAATGCATTGTCTATAAGCAGTGTACATTTTGTAAAAGAGTCTCATCCCACTGCAGGAAATATGTGATGCTATTAAGCGGTCTGCACAACATTAAGGAATCCATACTTACCCTTTCTTATACTTATTTTTGAAATGGAATCAATTTTACTTTTAAGAGTTTTTAAGTATAGTTTTGGCAACACTACTAATATTTTCTGTAGAAAAGTACATCGCCCAAATATCTGAGCCCGATTGAACACCCTGATATTTGCACAGAGGACCTCCAGTCATAGCCGGCCATGATGCGTCCCTAGGAGGAAATAGCCTGCCAGCCCCACTTCTCAGAAAACGATGCCAATCCAGAAGAAGCTCGGGGAGCAGAGACCATTTCATGAGGCTTCTGCATTTATTTGTTTCAAAGTGCACACCCAGGTTGTGAACTTGGAAAGGTCCCTGAACCTGTCAGCCTTCAGACACTGAGCTGAAGCAAATCACAATATATTCAGAATTTCTCTCTAACCTGCTATGGAGAGAGCTATTATAGATTGAAATGAGGTCCTTTCTTGTTTTTGTGTTTTAAACAGTATTACCAAAGAAAAGAGAAAACTCTCAGAGCTTGAGGTACACAGAGAGTAAAATAAGCTTAGTGCTTACCCTGTCCTGGGTATCAAGACTCACCAGGTCTCATGGTTATCATCACCCACCAGGACAGTTCTGATCCACCTCTGTCTCGGTCCATGGCCTTGAGCGAAGCCTAAACCGCTCTCATGTCTCCTTGTCTCTGGAAATGGGAGGCTCTACTACTTCTTAAATTCACTGTGACCTGAGAGCCTCTCAACATGCAGTGCTCCGCACAGAAATGTGCTGTTGCCGAGCACTCACAGGGTTCCAATTTGCCTGAATGCTACACAAACTAATTTTATGTAATTCTTTTAATCTGGAAAATTTACTCTGTGCAGCCTAATAAATTTTGTTGCATCCTGAATACAAGCGAATAATTATAAGTCTCTATGTTCAGAAATAAGGCCAATAACTCAGAAAATAGTAATGAATAGAGGAAATGCTTAAAAGAATAAATGCTGACTTAAGTCAATTCTTTTTGCAATAGTCCAGTATAAACTACATTAACTTGAGATGCTGATCAAGTAGGGTTGGGTGGAGGGGGCTCTTTAATAAATTACAAAATACTGAGAGGAAAAAAATGGTTTCTTTTCCTGACTGGATATATGTGGGTTCGTATCATTGCTTTTCTCCTCTTTAGAGCAGGCTCCCCGTCGGTCCCCCAGAGCAGGCGCCCTCCCTGTGCAGGTGAGGCTGACGGGCAGGCAGCACACAGCAAGCCCTGTCCCTGCTCGCTCAGGTCCCACCAGAGGAAAAGAACACACAGCCGGTTCTAAAACATGGGACAAAGAAAACAGCACAGGCACCGACGGAGTGCGAGTGCACGGCCATTTGACGCAGTTACGAAATTTTTCCCTTTTGTTTTTAGAAGTTTATTATTTCATACTTTATGCAAATCATACTTTATCTATTAGGCAATAATATCTGAGAAATACTCAAGTCAAATTAAAGGCTTCAATAGCCTTGCCAAAAGCACTGTGATTTTCCTATAAAAAAATTATTCCAATTTGTTGATCTTACATAGGATGAAACATACTGTAACAATCTTCGTAATTTATGTCCTGTTGGGACACAATGATTTAAAGTAACATAATACAGAGCCGCATCACGGCTAATCTAAACCACCTGACCAGATAAACACCAGCTTCCCTTCCCTCTTCAGCAAGGGCATTTCTGTTTATTGTCATATCATTTCCTCATTCTAGGAACATGCAGAATAAATGCAGCCAACCTGCATTTCAGTGGGAGGCTGAGCTGGCCTTTCCCATGTCGGGAGGTTTGTGTGCACACAGGTACCAGTACAATGTCAAGGGCTTACAAGACAGAAAACAATCCAAGAATTTCACCCTCAAAATCATTTACAACGGAGCAAATATGGATTCATCCAGTACAATCTGGACCAGGTGTGGTGTTATAAACCACAATCTTTCGGAGATTTTTTAGAATGTCACTGAAGAGGTAATTCTTTAAAACAAATTATGGGGCTTACTATGAGCCAAATTTTTATAAACGCTTCAATCATGCCTCTTGCTGTGGTCACAGGCACTCATGATCTGATTAACCAAGCTCAAACGCCTAAATTAACCAACATCTTTTAGGGGCAAGGATTCTTGGTAGAAGAAAAAGACAAAAAGAGTCCATATGGCATGAACCGTGGCCATTTCTGGGACACAACTGCGTATGCAGATTTCAGACTGCGAGGTTTCTCCAGAATCCAAATCCCTTCTCCCTACTCATGTGCGCAAATTTTACTGGGCAGAGAGTTTTTCAGGGGGACTTAAGGGAAGGGTTTAAAGTTTCAATCGTGAAAGAAAAAGTGCAGAAACACATGTGCATTCAGCAGATAACAATTCACTGAAAATATTTTAAATCAAAATAAAATGCCTGTCTGACCAAATTTTTATAAACTTGGTTGGGGAAGAGGAAAACAAACAATTGTTTAAGTGTGGTTTCAAATACTGCTTTCTGCTATTACTGAGAATTTTCAAAGCTCTTCATGCTCCATTGGAAACGGCTCTGCTTCACAAGCTGTTCTGGCCAGTCCTGCCAAAGAAATGGTCTGATACACTTTATTATAAGCTTATCAATTTGCTTACCCAGGCAAATATATGCAATTATCTTTGCCCATAAAGATCAGTGTAAAACAGGATTCCTCCACTGGAAGCAATGAGAGTACTCAAACACAATTAATAAAGAGTTGGCACTAGCCTGACCTGTGGTGGCGCAGTGGATAAAACATTGACCTGGAACGCTGAGGTCGCTGGTTCAAAACCCTGGGCTTGCCTGGTCAAAGCACATATGGGAGTTCATGCTTCCTGCTCCTCCCTTCTCTCTCTCTCTCTCTTCTCTAAAATGAATAAATAAATAAAGTCTTTAAAAAAAAGAAAAAAAAAAGAGTTGGCACTAGCAGATTAGGCCATGGCATCCCACCTCCAGCTCCACTGAAGTCCATACTACCACATCCTAGCTCAAGTCTACCAGTCCCAGAATGCACAGAATCTAAGTCAACTGACCAGCACCATTGTTCCGTCTCATGGGTATCTGTCACAACTTGGAGGCTTTTCATTGGGGAAATTAAAGGGAAAATATCATTTTGAAGTATTTTTTGCATGCAACAGACAATCAGCAATTGTAACACTATGTACAACTGTAAAAATTTAAGATAATAGAAGACAAACCTGCAGTATTATTGGTGACATTCCAAGTGAGTGTTATCAACAGTGAATCTTTATAAAAAGTGTACAATGGGGGCAGCAGCAAGATGGCGATGGAGTAGGCAGACGTACCAACTTCCAACTCCCAGAACCAAAGTGGATTACAACTTAATTTTAAGAACCATCATCTGGAAAAACCAACTTTGAACTAAACTAAGAAGATTCTTCAACCAAGGAACACTGAAGAAGCCACACTGAGACTGGTAGGAAAAGCGGAAACACAGAGAGGGCTGGCCCAGCTTCCTGGAGCAGGCGGCAGCCCAGAGAGGCTCCTTTGGTGGGAAGAGTTTAGCGGAGAGGGGAGGGTCCTGGGCCCCAGGAAAAAAAGCCCCAGCCTGCAGCCCCAGAGCCTAGAAGAGGCATATGGACAGTATCTGGCTGTGAAACAAGTTGGAATACTGTTTGTAAGAAAGAGACAGATTTCTCAGACCCAGGATTCTTCTTAAAGGGACTGCACAGAAAATCTCTTTCACAACCACCCACCCGGGGCTCTGGGGGACGGGAAGAGAGGAGAGGACTGGAGTAGCAGGAAGAGAGTATAATCTAGAAGGCACAGGGAGAAATACTTTGAGGGCCAGCCACCCTAAACCCTGAGCTGAGTCACTCCCCAAATCTGAAGAGAATATTTCCCCTGGAACTAGCAATACCAGCAAAGGGGAGCAGGACACCAGCCAAACAAGCTCTCCTGTGGCACTCAGAGCAGAGCCACTTAGAAGGAGGGAGCTTTCAAGACTACAGTATGGACTGTTAAGGTGTGACCTGCAGCACCCCCACCCACACTGCTGAGGGCTTGCTGGAGGGCAGGAGGCAGTGGGTCGGGAAGCACAGTTCCTTCAGCCGGGCAGAAGCCCAGTGGGCCACACCTGAGGCCCAGTATGAGCTCAGTCTAGCCCAGTGGGGGCAGAGGGGACGTGTAAACCCACCTGCAGGGGAAAGACGGGAGCCTAAAACAGGCGGAGATCCGCTGCTGAGCAAAGGTGCTCACTCCTACCCTTGGTACAGAGGCTTGTGGCTCCTGTGCAGCCCGCAACCCCACCCACAGGGGCAGGGCAAACACCAAGACTGGCTGAGGCTTGTAGAGCCAGGCACATGAACATAGCCCCTCCCATGGAGAGGCGGAAACCACAGTGACAGCCACAGGGGGCTGGCACAGGCAACCCCTATACCCCAACGCCCTAGGCAGCAGTGGCAGAGGGGGTGGCAGGCCTGCAGACAGACCACACCTAGAGAACACAGAGGCAACACCCATTAGACTCCAGTGGCCAAATCCTTCTATACACAGACAGAATGGGCAGGCAGAGAAATGCAACCCAAATGAATCAAGAGAAATCCCCAGAGAAGGACCTGAATGAGTCAGATATAACCAAATTACCAGATGCAGAGTTTAAAATAATGATAGTTAGGATGTTCAAAGAGCTTAGAACAACAATAGATGGTCATTATGAACACCTAGATAAAGAGATAGCAAAAAAAGGAAATTGAAATAATAAAAAAAAAACAGTCAGAAATGACAAATACAATATCAGAATTGAAAACCACAATGGAAGAAATTAAAAGCAGGATGGATGAAGCTGAGGATCAAATCAGCAAGTTAGAGGACAAAATAAACAAAAGCAGAGCAGAAAAAAGAAAAGAGACTCAAAAAGTCATAGAAACTCTAAGAGAGCTCTGTGACAACATGAAGAGAAATAACATCCACATTATAGGGGTTCCTGAAGAAGAAGAGAAAGAACAAGGGATTGAAACTTTGTTCAATCAAATCGTAGCTGAAAACTTCCTTAAATTGAGGCAGGAAAAAGTCTGACATGTTCAAGAAGCACAGAGAACTCCATTAAAGAGAAACCCAAAGAAATCTACACCAAGACACATCATAATTAAAATGCTAAAGCTAAGTGATAAAGAGAAAATATTAAAAGCTGCTAGAGAAAAAAAGGCTATCACCTACAAAGGAGCCCCCATAAGGATGACAGCCAACTTCTCAACAGAAACACTTGAGGCTAGAAGGGAATGGCAAGAAATATTCAAAGTAATGCAGAACAAGAGCTTACAACTTAGCCTACTTTATCCAGCAAGGCTAAATTGTTTAAAATTGAAGGAGAAATAAAAAGCTTTCCAGACCAAAAAAAAAAAAAAAAAAAACTCAAGAAATTCACTACAACCAAACCAATGCTGCAAGAAATGCTAAGGGACCTGTTGTAAACAGATCAAAGGGGGAAAAGAATACAGCAAAAGAATAAACAGCTTTAAAGAATAAAATGGCAATAAACAACTACATATCAATAATAACCTTAAATGTAAATGGATTAAATAATCCAATCAAAAGATATACGGTAGCTGTATGGATAAGAAAACAGGACCCTTACATATGCTGTCTACAGGAGACACACCTTAAAACAAAAGATGCACATAGACTGAAGGTAAAATGATGGAAAAAAATATTTCATGCAAATGGAAATGAAAAAAAAGCTGGGGTAGCAATACTTATATCAGACAAAATGGACTTTAAAACAAAGGCTATAGTAAGAGATAAAGAAGGACACTACATAATGATAAAGGGACCAATCCAACAGTAAGATATAACCATTATAAATTTCTACACACCTAATATAGGAGCACCTAAATATATAAAGCAGACTTTGATGGACTTAAAGGGCGAGATCAACAGCAATACTATAATAGTAGGGGATTTCAATACCCCACTAACATCACTAGATAGATCCTCAAGAAAGAAAATTAACAGAGAAACAGCAGACTTAAAGGACACACTAGATCAACTCGATTTAATAGATATCTTCAGAACCTTTCACCATAAAGCAGCAGAATATACATTCTTTTCAAGTGCTCTGCTCATGGTACATTCTCTAGGATAGACCACATATTAGGGCACAAAAGCGGTCTCAACAAATTTAAGAAGATTGAAATCATATCAAGCATTTTCTCTGATCACAATGGCATGAAATAAGAAATCAACTACACCAGAAAAACTGAAAAATACTCAAACACTTGGAAACTAAATAGCATGTTATTAAATAACAAATGGGTTAACAATGAGATCAAAGAAGAAATAAAAAAGTTCCTAGAAACAAATGATAATGAGCATACATCAACTCAAAATTTATGGGACACACCTGACCAGGTGGTGGCACAATGGATAGAGCGCCGGACTGGGATGCCAAGGACCCATGCTCAAGACCCCGAGGTCACCAGCTTGAGCACAGGTTCATCTAGTTAGAGCAAAGCTCACCAGCTTGGACCCAAGGTTGCTGGCTCGAGCAATGGGTTACTCGATCTGCTGAAGGCCCACAGTCAAGGCACATATGAGAAAGCAATCAATGAACAATTAAGGTGTCACAATGCGCAACAAAAAATTAATGATTGATGCTTCTCATCTCTCCGTTCCTGTATGTCTGTCCCTGTCTATCCCTCTCTCTGACTCTCTTGGTCTCTGTAAAAAAAAAAAAAATTTTACAGGACACAGAAAAAGCAGTACTGAGAGGGAAGTTCATAGCATTACAGGCATACCTTAAGAAGCTAGAAAAAGCTCAAATAAACAACTTAGCTCTGCATCTAAAAGAACTAGAAAAAGAACAGCAAGTAAAGCCCAGGGGTAGAAGAAGGAAGGAAATAATCAAGATCAGAGCGGAAATAAATGACATAGAGGCTAAAGAAATAATACAGAGGATCAATGAAACCAAGAGCTGGTTCTTTGAAAAGGTAAACAAGATTGATGAACCTTTAACTAGACTTACCAAGAAAAAAAGAGAGAGGACTCAAATAAATAAAATTAGAAATGAGAGTGGAGAAATAACAACTGACATAACAGAAACACAAAATATTGTAAGAAAATACTATGAAGAACTGTATGCCAAAAAACTAGACAAACTAGATGAAATGGACAAATTCCTTGAAACATACGATCTTCCAAAAATTAATCTGGAAGAATCAGAAAAGCTAAACAGACCGATTACAACAAATGAGATCAAAACAGTTATCAAAAAACTCCCAACAAAGAAAAGTCCTGGGCCTGATGGCTTCACAAAGTGAATTCTACCAAATATTCAAAGAAGAACTAACTCCTATCCTTCTCAAGCTATTTCAAAAGATTCAAGAGGAAGAAAGACTTCCAAGTTCCTTTTATGAGGCGAGCATAATTCTGATTCCAAAACCAGGCAAAGACAACACAAAGAAAGAAAATTATAGGCCAATATCCCTGATGAATATAGATGCAAAAATCCTCAACAAAATATTAGCAAACCGGATCCAGCAATATATGAAAAAAATCAGACACCATGATCAAGTGGGATTTATTCTGGGGAGGCAAGGCTGGTACAATATTCGCAAATCAATCAATGTGATTCATCACATAAACAAAAGGAAGGAGAAAAACCACATGATAATTTCAATAGATGCAGAAAAAGCATTTGATAAAAATCCAGCACCCATCATGATCAAAACTCTCAGCAAAGTGGAAATACAGGGAACATACCTCAACATGATAAAGGCCATCTATGAGAAACCCACAGCCAACATCATACTCAATGGGCAAAAATTAAAAGCAATCCCCTTAAGATCAGGAACAAGGCAGGGGTGCCCCCTTTCACCACTCTTACTCAACATAGTTCTGGAAGCCCTAGCCACAGCAATCAGACAAGAAGAAGAAATAAAAGGCATCCAAATTGAAAAAGAAGAGGTAAAACTATCATTATTTGCAGATGATATGATATTGCATATAGAAAACCCTAAAATCTCAGTCAAAAAAACTACTGGATCTGATAAATAAATTCGGCAAGGTGGTAGGATATAAAATTAATACTCAGAAATCAGAGGCATTTTTATACACCAACAATAAACTGTCAAAAAGAGAAATTAAGGAAACAATCCCCTTCACTATTGCAACCAAAAAAATAAAGTACCTAGGAGTAAATTTAACCATGGAGATTAAAGACTTGTACTCAGAGAATTATAAAACATTGATAAAAGAAATCAGGGAAGATACAAACAAGTGGAAGCATATACCGTGCTCATGGTTAGAAAGAATAAACATCATTAAAATTTCTATATTACCCAAAGCAATTTATAAATTCAATGCAGTACCGATTAAAATACCAATGAGTTACTTCAAAGATATAGAACACATATTCCAAAAATTTATATAGAACCAAAAAAAGAACACAAATAGCCTCAGCAATTTTTATTTTATTATTTTTTTTTCATTTTTTCTGAAGCTGGAAACAGGGAGAGACAGTCAGACAGACTCCCGCATGCGCCCGACCGGGATCCACCCGGCACGCCCACCAGGGGCGACGCTCTGCCCACCAGGGGGCGATGCTCTGCCCATCCTGGGCGTCGCCATATTGCGACCAGAGCCACTCTAGCGCCTGGGGCAGAGGCCACAGAGCCATCCCCAGCACCCGGGCCATCTTTGCTCCAATGGAGCCTTGGCTGCGGGAGGGGAAGAGAGAGACAGAGAGGGAAAGCGCGGCGGAGGGGTGGAGAAGCAAATGGGCGCTTCTCCTGTGTGCCCCGGCCGGGAATCAAACCCGGGTCCTCCGCACGCTAGGCCGACGCTCTACCGCTGAGCCAACCGGCCAGGGCCTCAGCAATCTTTAAAAGGAAGAATAAAGCGGGAGGTATCACACTTCCTGATATAAAGTTATAATACAAGGCCATTGTACTCAAAACAGCCTGGTACTGGCATAAGAACAGGCATATAGATCAATGGAACAGAACAGAGAACCTAGAAATAAACCCACACTTTTATGGACAACTGATATTTGACAAAAGAGGTAAGAGCATACAATGGAGTAAAGACAGCCTCTTTAACAAATAGTGTTGAGAAAATTGGACATCTACCTGCAAAAAAATGAAACTAGACCACCAACTTACACCATTCACAAAAATAAACTCAAAATGTATAAAAGACTTAGCCTGACCAGGTGGTGGCACAGTGGATAGAGCATCGGACTGGGATGCGGAAGGACCCAGGTTCGAGACCCCGAGGTCGCCAACTTGAGCGCGGGCTCATGTGGCTTGAGCAAAGAGCTCACCAGCTTGGACCCAAGGTTGCTGGCTCTAGCAGGGGGTTACTCGGTCTGCTGAAGGCCCGCAGTCAAGGCACATGTGAGAAAGCAATCAATGAACAACTAAGAAGTCGCAACGCGCCGCAACGAGAAACTGATGATTGATGCTTCTCATCTCTCTCCCTTCCTGTCTGTCTGTCCCTGTCTATCTCTGCCTCTGTAAAAAAAAAAAAAAAAAAAAAAATGTATAAAAGACTTAAATGTAAGCTGTGATACCATAAACATCTTAGAAGAAAACATAGGCAGTAAGCTCTCTGACATCTCTCACATTAATATATTTGCCAACTTATCTCCACGGGCAAGTGAAATAAAAGACAGGATAAACAATGGGACTATATCAAACTAAAAAGCTTTTGCACAGCTAAAGACAATAAGAACAGAATAAAAAGACAAACTACACAATGGGAGAACATATTCTACAATACGTCTGATAAGGGGTTAATAACCAAAATTTATAAAGAACTTGTAAAACTCAACACCAGAAATACAAACAATCCAATCAAAAAATGGGCAAAAAGAAATGAACAGACACTTTTCCAAGAGAACATACAGATGGCCAATAGGCATATGAAAAAATGATCAACATCACTAATCATTAGAGAAATGCAAATTAAAACCACAATGAGATATCACCTCACACCAGTCAGAATGGCGCTCATCAATAAAACAACACAGAATAAGTGCTGGCGAGGATGTGGAGAAAAGAGAACCCTCCTGCACTGCTGGTGGGAATGCAGATTGGTGCAGCCACTGTGGAAAACAGTATGGAGATTCCTCAAGAAATTAATAATCGAACTGCCTTTTGACCCAGCTAACCCTAAGAACACCATAGCACTGTTCCAAAAAAAGAAATGCACCCCCATGTTTATGGCAGCATTGTTCACAATAGCAAAGAGCTGGAAACAGCCCAGGTGTCCATCAGTGGACAAGTGGATTAAAAAGCTTTGGTACATATATACTATGGAATACTACTCAGCCATAAGAAAAGATGACATCGGATCATTTACAACAACACGAATGGACCTTGATAACATCATACTGAGTGAAATAAGTAAATCAGAAAAAACTAAGAACTTGATGATTCCATACATAGATGGGACATAAAAATGAGACTCAGAGACATGGACAAGAGTGTAGTCATTACGGGGGATGGGGGGGTGGGGGCACAAAGAAAACTAGATAGAAGGTGATGGAAGACAATTTGACTTTGGGTGATGGGTATGCAACATAATCAAATGTCAAAATAACATGGAGATGTTTTCTCTGAACATACGTACCCTGATTTATCAATGTCACCCCATTAAAATTAGTAATAAAAATTTAAAAAAATAAAATGTGTAAAAAGGGTCGTTTGTCCTGTAGCACTCACAGCCTGGACTGAGGCCCCACTGCCTAATTCATATTTCCATAATCCTTGCACTTTTATGTATACATTCCCAGATTTCTAGAACCACTTCAAAATCAGCTCACATTGCTCTGAAGTCACAAGGGCTCACGTCACTGTGAGTTACACTGGCCTCATGCATGGGGAAGGATTCTCTGATGACAATAAGCCATGTTGTAACAGGGCTGCAATGTGACTGACCTGAAGCCCTGACCTTCTCATAATCCTGAACCTTCATTTCCCACAATCCCACTTTTGGATCTATACCTTAAGGAAACTCACACTTGTATTCAAGGAGATCCAAGGAGCTTGTTACAGAATAGAGGTAACATCTTACACCTTTTAGCTATCCATTGACAGGGCAATAGATAAACTGTGGTTAACTTATTTAAATTTTTACTTGATTTGCAGAGGACTAGAACATTTTAAAAACACATCTACTATATCAGAAGCAGTGCAATGAGATGGAAAGACTATCAGTGTGGGGTTCAAAACCTGGTCTCCAGACCCAGACCTTCGAGCAAGCTGCATAGGTTGAGATTCCCAACTGGTACCAGGAGAGGATGTGTACCAATCGCACGTTCAAGAGAAAATATGAGCCAATAGCTGCAGCAGCATCTAGTAGGCACTAGGAACAGAGTATCTCTGATTACTTTATGACTATTTCAGAATTAACCATAAATTGTTTTATCATTTACATGGGAATACCTGAATAGACTTTTCTGATCAAGTGGTACCTTCTGAACATAACTGACTCGCCTGATTATAGATCTTAGTGTATCTCAGGGCCTGAGATAGCACTGACTTCCACTGTTCAGTGCTGTGGACAAAGAAGGAAAGGAGAAAACACAATGGACGTTTGTAAAATAACTAGTCCAGAGCAGGCACTCACAGCACCCTATGAACAGAGAGAACAGAGGCTCTGCCCAGCTAAGTCACACTCCTAGAGTCACATACCTCATAAAAAGTGAGGCCAGGCTTTGAATACAAGTATGTCCAACTCCAAAGTATCTATATGTTTAGAACAAATCCCTAATATCAGAACATATTTTTCCATTTCTTTTTTTTTTTTTTTTTTTTTGTATTTTTCTGAAGTTGGAAACGGGGAGGCAGTCAGACAGACTCCCACATGTGCCCGACCAGGATCCACCCGGCATGCCCACCAGGGGGTGATGCTTTGCCCATCCGGGGCGTCACTGTTGCGACCAGAGCCACTCTAGCACCTGAGGCAGAGGCCACAGAGCCATCCTCAGCGCCCAGGCCAACCTTGCTCCAGTGGAGCCTTGGCTGCGGGAGGGGAAGAGAGAGACAGAGAGGAAGGAGAGGGGGAGGGGTGGAGAAGCAGATGGGCTCTTCTCCTATGTGCCCTGGCCGGGAATCGAACCTGGGACTCCTGCACGTCAGGCCAATGCTCTACCACTGAGCCAACTGGCCAGGGCTCCATTTCTTTTACTTAAATACTAACTATAGCAAAAATAAGAGAGACACGTATACCAAATATATATTTTATTTATTTATAGAGCATTACAGAGGTTTAGTAAAAAACTATTGTATATATATATTTTTTTTTTCCCCCTGTGCCTTTTTTCTCACAACTGTCCTGAACCTTCTTATAACAAGAAAATATCCTACTCATTTCCATGTGGCTCCTGATATTCTTTATTTTAGAACTTCCACAATCTTACATAAAATGGGTAATTTTCTCTTTAATTTTTTTATTTTATTTTATTTTATTTTATTTTTGAGTGAGACAGAGACACAGGAAGGGAGAGTGAGGGTGAGAGGCATCAACTCATAGTTGCTTTCACCTTAGTCGTACATTATTTCTCGTACATGTTTTGCCTATGGCTGAGCCAGTGTCCCCTTACTCAAGCTGGCTTTTCATGGCAGCAACCTTTGTACTCAACCTGGAGAGTTGTGGGATTGTGTAGATGACCCCCACTCAAGACAGCAACCATGCGCTGACAAGCCCATGCTCAAGACCAGTGACCTCAGAGTTTCAAGCCAGCGACCTCAGCATTCCAAGTCAATGCTTTATCCACTGCACCACCACGGGTCAGTTGTAATTTTCTCTTTTATAAACCATTTCATTTAAATAGTTCAACCATGTAGAAGAGAGACACATATACCAAATATTATTTTTTTATTTTTATTTATTTATTTATGTTATTTATTTATTTATTTATTTTTGGACAGAGAGTCAGAGAGAGGGACAGATAGGGACAGAGGTCAGACAGATAAGAAGGGAGAGAGATGGGAAGCATCAATTCTTCATTGCAGCTCCTTAGTTGTTCACTGATTGCTTTCTCATATGTGCCTTGACCAGGGGGCTACAGCAGAGGGAGTGACCCCTTGCTCAAGCCAACGACCTTAGGCTCAAGCCAGCAACCTTGGGCTTTAAGCCAGCAACCTTTGGGCTCAAGTCAGTGACCATGGGGTCATGTCTATGATTCCATGCTCAAGCTAGCGACCCCACACTCAAGCAGGATGATCCCATGCCTGCGCTCAAGCCAGTTACCTTGGGGTTTCGAACCTGGGTCCTCCATATCCCAGACCGATGCTCTATCCACTGCACCACCATCTGGTCAGGCTATTTATATTTTAGTGAGAAGAGGGGAGGCAGAGAGAGAGACTCCCACATGTGCCCTGCCCGGAATCCACCCAGCAAGCCCACCAGGAGGCAATGTTCTGCCCATCTGGAGCTGTTGCTCCATTGCTACTGGAGCCATTTTTAGCACCTGAAGCAGAGGCCATAGAGCTATCCTCAGTGCCTGAAACCAATTCACTTGAGCCAATTAAGCCATGACTGCAGGAAGGTAAGAAAGAGAGAGAAGGGGGAGGGGTAAAGAAGCAGATGGTTGCTTCTCCTGTGTGCTCTGACCAAGGATCGAACCTGGGACATTGGCATGCTGGGTCGACACTCTACCACTGAGCCAACCAGCCAAGGCATTTCTAATTTTTTTTTAAGTGAGAGGAGGGCAGATAGTGAGGCAGACTCCTGCATGCACCCTGACCAGGATCCTCTCGGCAACCCCTGTCTAGGGTCAATACTCAGACTAACTGAACTATCCTCAGCACCCAGGGCCAATGCTTGAACCAATTAAGCCACTGGCTGTAGGAGAGGAAAAGGGAGAAAAAGGGGAGAAGGAAAGAATCACATCGTAGCATTTCATGTGCCCTGACTAGGAATCAAACCCGGAACATCCATAAGCTCTGCCAAAGCTCTATCCATGGAGCCAACCAGCCAGGGCCTAAGTATATCTTTTTAAGCTAGGCCTTCTGAACATAAAGATTCTTTGAGTTATCTATCAACATACATGATGGAGTTTCGGACAAAATTAGAAGAGCAACCGTATAACTGAGGGTTTATGGAATAAATAAGAAGTCTTTGTTATCCTTTTTTTAAATTTGTTAACTGATTTGAGGGGAGAAGGTGAAGAAAGAGACAGAGAGAGAGAAAGAAGCACCAACTCATTCTACCCAGTTGTTCCATTTAGTTGAGCACTCACTGATTGCGTCTTACACATGCCCTGACCAGGATCAAACAGCAACTTTGGTACTCCAGGTCAATGCTTTATCCACTGAGCCACTTGGCCAGAGCCTTTTAATCCCTTTTGTAATGCCCAGTGAAAACATTAGCTAATATAATAAATTCCTCTTTGGTTCAGCACCTATTAAAGCAACCAATTAGTTCAGGTATTAACAATCTGCTGTGACAAAACCCTGACAGTTAAACCTATCAGAACTTCCACCCACCAAACTTGAAACAGGGACAATGTCTCAAATTCTCCCATGTGCAGAGTGCCCTGTGGAAAGATGCCAGAGTAGTTTCCTGAAACCTAAGTTCTTATCCTCAAATATCGTATTTCTTCATGTATAAGACACACTTTTCAAAAACTTTGGGGTCTAAAAACTGGGGTGCATCTTGTACAATGGTCATAGATTTTTTTACTTGTATTTCCCGCTTTTTTGCACTTGTTTTTGCGCTCATTGTTGTAGATGAATAAAACTTGAGATCAATAACTTTATGCAATACTTTTTTTTTTCAAATTTCAGGCCCCAAAATTAAGGTCTGTCTTATACATGGGAGTGTCTTATACATGGGGAAATACGGTACTTCTTCCAGCCACATGTATACCTGTGAGCATGCTTTCCAACTTTCACACTCTGCCCCTCTCTTCATCCAGAAAGGACCAATGAGGGATCGTGAGAGCACATCAAAGAGTCACGACAAGCTACGGAGGGACGAGCTACATGTAAGAGGAACCCGCATTCACTGCTGGTGGGAATGTAAACTGGTACCGCCAACTGTACATACTAGTATGGAGGTACCTCAAATATTTAAGAATAGAGCTACCACACAACCCAGCAACTCCTCTACTGGATATCTACCTAAAAAAAGTGAAAACATTTATTCATAAAAATATATGTATCCCTATGGACATTGCAGTATTATTCACAGTGGCCAAGACAAGGAAATAACGGAAGTGTTGATAGATGATTAGATAAAGATGTGGTACACATATACAATGGAGTACTACTCAGTTATAAAATATTGCCATTTGCGACAATGTGGATGGAACTTGAAAATATCATGTTAAACAAAAGTCAGATGAAAAAAGTAAGAACCGAAAGAGTGACGTCACGGAAATGGCACCGTGAGCAGCGCGTCCGACAGCTCTCCCCTAAATCACAACAAATTTATCAACTAGAAACAGAAAAATTTATCCTCGGAGCATTCCGGAGTTCCACACAAACTGATAGCGAAAGGACTGTTATCACTTGAATCTGAGAGACGAGGGTGTGGAGGAATCGACCACAGGGACGTTCTTTCAAACTGCAAGAAGTGCGCCTGTGGTGAGTCAGCCCATATACTTGGGAACCGCGAGCGGCCGACGCGAGCCGACGCGAGCCCCCCCGCGAGCCGCCGCCGCGAGCGGCCGACGCGAGCCGACGCGAGCCGCCACGAGCAGCCGCCGCGAGCCGCTGCGAGCAGCCGCGCACGCCAGGTCCGGTTGAGCACCGCTGACGTTCCCAGCGGCCCGCACACTGCGAGTGGGGGTCGCCGGCCACCGGTGCCCGGAGCGCCCCATTCACGCGCGTGCCTTGGGCATTCCACGCGCCCAGGGCGCCCGGCTGGCCCGCACACCCAGGGGGCTCCATTATCCTGCGCCTGGTGCGGTCCAGGGTCCAGCCGCCAGCTGCGGGGCGAGCGGGAGAGGCTTGGGAGATTCTCTCCGTGGGCGGGGCACCTCACCCAGCCATTCAAGCTAACAATCAAGCATTGGGGGAGGGGCGCGCGCAGGCAGCCTAAAATACCTTCGGAAGCACAGCTGCGACCCAATCACTGAAATTAGCTTAACCCATGAAATCTGCGCACCCTCCGTTCTAATTGATAAGATCTCTCTCAGTTCAGCGATCCAAGACAAGAGGCGTGATATTTTTTAGTGCCTCTCGCTAAAGGGGCGGGGGCAACTTCTGATTGATAGAGCCTCCATATTCAGGGATAAACGCTAACAAGAAGGACTTGGCAGATAATAAGGTCTATACTACACTAGTCGTAAGCAGAGACTAGTGCCTCTTCTTCCCTGCAAAAACAGGCTACAAAGTGTGGAAAGCCTGGGTTGAGAGGTCCAACTAAATGATAGGCGCTGAACAGTCACCTTGACAACAATTGACTCCCACCCCCGCCTGATTACACTGGAGGCCCTGACTCTCAGAGCCTTTCCCAAAGCCTTGCACTGAGTGGGGATAGAGTGGGGATTTCCCAGCTCTTTGAGCCTCTTACTCCCCAGGCAGAAGCAGTTGCAGCCTTATAGCTGGATCACCAGGCTGCTAATTCAGAAAGGGGGGACTAGGAGAGAGAATCCAGGAAAGCAAACTCTCTCATCGTTGGACCCTGCAAACGCCAACAAGCCTTTACTTCCAGCAAGACTAAAGCCAATTATATGACATTGCCATAGAATCCCATCAACTGCAAATCCCTACCTAAGAGTGACACAGGGGCAGAGCCTGGGGTACAGAGTCACCGACCAGGAAGAGGGAGAGAAAAGAAAAAGGAAGAAGTTAACCTCTCAAAATCAAGAAAAACCCACAGACTTTACAACTTGATCCACTAATTTTTTTTTGTTGTTGTTGTTGTTTGTTTCTTCTATCTTTTTGCCTTTATTTCCTCCACCTCGGTCCTTCTATTCTCTGCCCATCTTATGCTTCCCCTTTCTTGAACTACACTACCCATGAGTGTTGCATTTTATTTTTCTTCTTCATCCTCACCCTCCTTTAAGGTTATACTCCAAAACACTTAACTCTCACTCTCTCCTCTTTTGTTTTTTTTTTTTGTCTTGCTTTATTTTGTTTTTTTCTCTTCCTATTTTATTTCTTCCTTCGTTTTTCTCTTTTTATTTTTTCCTTTCTATTCATTTTTTCTTTTCTCATTTTACTTTCCTCCTATATAATCCTCAATCACGAACAAATTAGTTAATTTGGGACTCAAGGCTTTTTTTTGGCTTTATTTCTCTTTTTTGCTTTTGTTTTTATTTTTTTTTCTTGTTTGTTTATTTTTGTGGCATTTTGGGTCCTCCCAACCCAAGGTCTCCATTGTATTTAGTCTTCGCTCCACTTAATACAACAGATTTTTACTTATTATTTTTATTTTTTCTTCTTTATTATTCTTTTTTGGTCCTTTTTTCTGGTTCCCTCTTATCCCTCTCATTATATCTCTTAGTTGACCATCACTTACAAGCAAATCATCTTATGCTTGTCTAAGATTTTCTTCCTTTTTTTTTTTTTTTTTTTTTTTTTTGCATTTAGTAGGTCCCTACTCCCTTTTTTTGCCCCTTGAACTCTTCACCCCAAATCAGGCCCTCCATTATAGGCACGATATTTCCCTGAGGAGGGGAGAGGAGGGAAAGAGAAGAGAGAAAAAAAAGGGGAAATAATAAATTATTACTGTTTTTGTTTTACCTTTTTTTTTGTTTTTTTACTTTTTACTCTTTATTAATTCTAATTAGTGCTATCAATAAGACCACCCTCAGATGCCAATAAGAAAGAGGAAATCGAATATTATGGATACAAAAGAAAGAGAGGTAACACAAATAAATGTGGAAAAATCTATGGAGAAAAGACTTAACATATTGGAAGCCTTGGAGCTAAATGACAGAGAATTTAAAATAGAAATCTTAAAAATACTCAGAGATATACAAGAAAACACAGAAAGGCAATATAGGGAGATCAGAAAACAACTCAATGAACACAAAGAATATATTACCAAGGAAATTGAAACTATAAAAACAAATCAAACAGAAATGAAAAACTCAATTCACGAGCTGAAAAACGAGGTAACAAGCTTAGCTAACAGAACAGCCCAGATTGAAGATAGGATTAGTGAAATAGAAGACAAACAACTTGAGGCACAACAGAGAGAAGAAGAAAGAGACTCAAAAATAATAAAAAACGAGAAAGCCCTACAGGAATTGTCTGACTCCATCAGAAAGAATAACATAAGAATAATAGGTATATCAGAGGGAGAAGAGAAAGAAAATGGAATGGAGAATATACTCAAACAAATAATAGACGAGAACTTCCCAAGCCTGTGGAAGGAACTAAAGCCTCAAATTCAAGAAGCAAACAGAACACCAAGTTTTCTTAACCCCAACAAACCCACTCCAAGGCACATCATAATAAAGATGACACAAACCAATGACAAAAAAAAAATTCTCAAGGCAGCCAGGGAAAAGAAGAGTACAACATATAAAGGAAGGCCTATTAGATTATCATCAGATTTCTCAGCAGAAACTCTACAAGCTAGAAGAGAGTGGACCCCAATATTTAAAGCCCTGAAAGAGAGGAACTTTCAGCCAAGAATACTATACCCATCAAAGCTATCCTTCAAGTATGAAGGAGATATAAAAACACTCACAAATACAGAAAAGATGAGAGAATTTATCAACAGAAAGCCCCCACTCCAGGAAATACTAAAGGGGGTTTTCCAACCAGATTCAAAGAACAAAAGAAAACAACACCACAAGTAACAGCTCCACCAAGAACACAATAAAACCAAACTTAAACTATGACAACAAAGGACAAAAAGGGGGGAGAGGATGGAGATTAACAGTAGCAAAGGATGATGAAGTGCAGAAATACTTATAAGATAGGGTACTACAATGAATATGTTAGGTACCCTTTTCATTACTTAATGGTAACCACCCTTAAAAAAACCACCACAAAAACACTTGACTTAAAAAAGGTAGCAACAGAGGAAAGAAGTATGGAACACAAACAAACAAAAACAAATGATAGAAAAACAAAAAAGAAGAATCAAACTAGATACAAAACTAACAGAAAGCAATTTATAAAATGGCAGTAGGGAACCCACAAGTGTCAATAATTACACTAAATGTAAATGGATTAAACTTACCAATAAAAAGACACAGAGTAGCAGAATGGATTAAAAAAGAAAATCCAACTATATGCTGCCTACAAGAAACACATCTAAGCAACAAGGATAAAAACAAATTCAAAGTGAAAGGCTGGAAAACAATACTCCAAGCAAACAACACCCAAAAAAAAGCAGGCGTAGCAATACTCATATCTAATAATGCTGACTACAAGACAGAAAAAGTACTCAGAGACAAAAATGGTCATTTCATAATGATTAAGGGGAAGTTGAATCAAGAAGACATAACAATCCTTAATATATATGCACCAAACCAAGGAGCACCAAAATATATAAGACAGCTACTTATTGACCTTAAAACAAAAACTAACAAAAATACAATCATACTTGGAGACCTCAATACACCGCTGACGGCTCTAGATCGGTCATCCAAACAGAGAATCAATAAAGATATAGTGGCCTTAAACGAAATACTAGAACACCTGGATATGATAGACATCTACAGGACACTTCATCCCAAAGCGACAGAGTATACATTTTTCTCTAGTGTACATGGAACATTCTCAAGAATTGACCATATGTTGGGCCACAAAGACAATATCAGCAAATTTAGAAAAACTGAAATTGTACCAAGCATATTTTCTGATCATAAAGCCTTGAAACTAGAATTCAACTGCAAAAAAGAGGGGGAAAAACCCACAAAAATGTGGAAACTAAACAACATACTTCTAAAAAAATGAATGGGTCAAAGAAGAAATAAGCGCAGAAATCAAAAGATATATACAGACAAATGAAAATGAAAATACGACATATCAGAATCTCTGGGATGCAGCAAAAGCAGTAATAAGAGGAAAGTTCATATCACTTCAGGCCTATATGAACAAACAAGAGAGAGCCGAAGTAAACCACTTAACTTCACACCTTAAGGAACTAGAAAAAGAAGAACAAAGACAACCCAAAACCAGCCGAAGAAAGGAGATAATAAAAATCAGAGCAGAAATAAATGAAATAGAGAACAGAAAAACTATAGAAAAAATCAATAAAACAAGGAGCTGGTTCTTTGAAAAGATCAACAAAATTGACAAACCCTTGGCAAGACTTACCAAGGAAAAAAGACACAGGACTCAAATAAATAAAATCCAAAATGAAAGAGGAGAGATCACCACAGACATCATAGATATACAAAGAATTATTGTAGAATACTATGAAAAATTATATGCCACCAAATACAACAATCTAGAAGAAATGGATAAATTCCTAGAACAATACAACCTTCCTAGACTGAGTCATGAAGAAGCAGAAAGCCTAAACAGACCAATCAGCAGGGAGGAAATAGAAAAAACTATTAAAAATCTCCCCAAAAATAAAAGTCCAGGCCCAGACGGTTATACTAGTGAATTCTATCAAACATTCAAAGAAGACTTGGTTCCTATTCTACTCAAAGTCTTCCAAAAAATTGAAGAAGAAGCAATACTGCCAAACACATTTTATGAGGCCAACATAACCCTCATACCAAAACCTGGCAAGGAAGGCACAAAGAAAGAAAACTACAGACCAATATCTCTAATGAATACAGATGCTAAAATACTAAACAAAATACTGGCAAACCGAATACAACAACATATTAAAAAAATAATACATCATGATCAAGTGGGATTCATCCCAGAATCTCAAGGATGGTTCAACATACGCAAAACGGTTAACGTAATACACCATATCAACAAAACAAAGAACAAAAACCACATGATCTTATCAATAGATGCAGAAAAGGCTTTTGATAAGATACAACACAATTTTATGTTTAAGACTCTCAACAAAATGGGTATAGAAGGAAAATATCTCAACATGATAAAGGCCATATATGATAAACCATCAGCCAACATCCTATTAAACGGCATAAAACTGAGGACTTTCTACCTTAAATCAGGAACAAGACAGGGTTGTCCACTCTCTCCACTCTTATTCAACGTGGTGCTAGAAGTTCTGGCCAGAGCAATCAGACAAGACAAAGAAATAAAAGGCATCCATATCGGAAAAGAAGAAGTAAAGCTATCACTTTTTGCTGATGATATGATCCTATACATCGAAAACCCGAAGGACTCCACAAAAAGATTATTAGAAACAATAAACCAATACAGTAAGGTCGCAGGATACAAAATTAACATACAAAAGTCCATAGCCTTTCTATATGCCAACAATGAAATATTAGAAAACGAACTCAAAAAAATAATCCCCTTCACGATTGCAACAAAAAAAATAAAATACCTAGGAATAAACATAACAAAGAACGTAAAGGACCTATATAATGAAAATTACAAAGCATTGTTAAGGGAAATCGAAAAAGATACAATGAGATGGAAAAATATTCCTTGTTCTTGGATAGGAAGAATAAATATAATCAAAATGGCCATATTACCCAAAGCAATATACAAATTTAATGCAATTCCCATCAAAATCCCTATGAGATTTTTTAAAGAAATGGAACAAAAAATCATCAGATTTATATGGAACTATAAAAAACCCCGAATAGCCAAAACAATCCTAAGGAAAAAGAATGAAGCTGGGGGCATTACAATACCTGACTTTAAACTATATTATAGGGCCACGATAATCAAAACAGCATGGTATTGGCAAAAAAATAGACACTCAGACCAATAGAACAGAATAGAAAGCCCAGAAATAAAACCACATATATATGGTCAAATAATCTTTGATAAAGGGGCCAACAACACACAATGGAGAAAAGAAAGCCTCTTCAACAAATGGTGTTGGGAAAACTGGAAAGCCACATGCAAAAGAATGAAACTCGACTACAGCCTGTCCCCGTGTACTAAAATTAATTCAAAATGGATCAAAGACCTAAATATAAGACCTGAAACAATAAAGTACATAGAAGAAGACATAGGTACTAAAATCATGGACCTGGGTTTTATTTATTTTTTTTTTATTATTTTTTTTTAATATCTTTTTTTTTTTTATCTTTTTTATTTATTTTTTATTTATTTATTCATTTTTTTTTATTCTTTATTTATTTATTCATTTTAGAGAGGAGAGAGAGAGAGACAGAGAGAGACAGAGAGGAGAGAGAGATAGGGGGGAGGAGCTGGAAGCATCAACTCCCATATGTGCCTTGACCAGGCAAGCCCAGGGTTTCGAACCGGCGACCTCAGCATTTCCAGGTCGACGCTTTATCCACTGCGCCACCACAGGTCAGGCTGGACCTGGGTTTTAAAGAACATTTTATGAACTTGACTCCAATGGCAAGAGAAGTGAAGGCAAAGATAAATGAATGGGACTACATCAGAATTAAAAGTTTTTGCTCAGCAAGAGAAACTGATATCAAAATAAACAGACAGCCAACTATATGGGAACTGATATTTTCAAACGACAGCTCAGATAAGGGCCTAATATCCAAAATTTACAAAGAACTCATAAAACTCAACAACAAACAAACAAACAATCCAATAAAAAAATGGGAAGAGGACATGAACAGACACTTCTCCCAGGAAGAGATACAAATGGCCAACAGATATATGAAAAGATGCTCAGCTTCATTAGTTATTAGAGAAATGCAAATCAAAACTACAATGAGATACCACCTCACTCCTGTTAGATTAGCTATTATCAACAAGACGGGTAATAGCAAATGTTGGAGAGGCTGTGGAGAAAAAGGAACCCTCATTCACTGTTGGTGGGACTGTAAAGTAGTACAACCATTATGGAGGAAAGTATGGTGGTTCCTCAAAAAACTACAAATAGAACTACCTTATGACCCAGCAATCCCTCTACTGGGTATATACCCCAAAACCTCAGAAACATTGATACGTGAAGACACATGTAGCCCCATGTTCATTGCAGCACTGTTCACAGTGGCCAAGACATGGAAACAACCAAAAAGCCCTTCAATAGAAGACTGGATAAAGAAGATGTGGCACATATACACTATGGAATACTACTCAGCCATAAGAAATGATGACATCGGATCATTTACAGCAAAATGGTGGGATCTTGATAACATTATAAGGAGTGAAATAAGCAAATCAGAAAAAAACAAGAACTACATGATTCCATACATTGGTGGAACATAAAAATGAGACTAAGAGACATGGACAAGAGTGTGGTGGTTACCAAGGGTGGGGGGGGGGGGGAGGAAGGACATGGGAGGGAGGGAGGGAGAGAGTTAGGGGGAGGGGGAGGGGCACAGAGAACTAGATAGAGGGTGACGGAGGACAATCTGACTTTGGGCGAGGGGTTTGCAAAATAATTTGATGACAAAATAACCTAGACATGTTTTCTTTGAATATATGTACCCTGATTTATTAATGTCATCCCATTACCATTAATAAAAATTTATTAAAAAAAAAAAAAAAGAAAGAAAAAAGTAAGAACCATATATTTTCACTCATATGTGGGATAGAAAACAAAGTAACAAATAAAAGCTCATAGGCACAAGTACAGTATGGTGGTTACCAGAGGGAAAGAGAGGTAGGGGAAGGTAAAAGAGGGCAGAGGGTCAAATACATGGTGACGGAAGGAGACTCAATTTGGCGTGAACATGAAAATGATATAATACAGATGATGTATTATAGAACTGTACACTTGAAACCTATATAATCTTATTAACCAATGTCACTCCAATACATTTAATAAATTTTTTTAAATGATTAATGTATTTCTGTCTTTAGTGCTTAGGCAACAGAGTAACATCAGCCCTCCATATCCATTGGTTCTATATCTGCAGAGATGGAATTAAAAAAAAAAGCCCTGGTTGGGTAACTCAGTGGATAAAGCATTGTCCCAGAACACCAAGGTTGCAGGTTCGATCCCTGGTCAGGCACCAATAAGAAGCAATAAGTGCACAACTAAATGGAACTACTAAGTAAAACAACAAGTTGATGCTTCTCCCTCCCTCCTTTCCTCTCTCCCTCTTTTCCTGTTTCTCTCTCTCTCTCCCCCTCCCCTTGTCCTTCTTCTATCTCTCTCTCTCTCTCAAATCAATAGAAAAAACAAAAAACAAAAACAGAGGGGCAAACTGAAAAAAATATATATCCCAGAAAGTTCCAAAAGGCAAAATTTGAATTTGCCACTCATCAAGCACTACCCCAAACTGACGTGAATGATGCATTGGCATACCTGGCTGCAGCCTCCTGCCATTTCACAGATCCTGTCTCTCCAGCATACCTGAGTATCGTTCACCTCACATCCTGTGCACAGGCCATTTTATATAAGAAACTTCAGCATCTATGAACTTTAGGACCCATGAGAGCTTCAGGAAACAATCCCCCGCAGTATCAAGGGACCACTGTACTGCTCTGAAATGATCTCTATCTTAACTTCTCCAAATTATGATACTGGTAGAGTTTCATAATGAGGTTACAGTCCCCATTACCTTCTTAGTCTGCCTAACTTCTTCCTCAAGCACCCAGTGCAAACCTGGGGCCATGCCAACCTGCTATTCTGGGATGTATTCTTCTTTGAAATGTTGAGAATTATGACTAGATGAGCCCAATTAGGTGGTGGCACAGTGGATAGAGCATCAAACTGGGATGCAGAGGACCCCAGCTTGAGCATGGGTGCATCTGGCTTGAGAGAGGGCTCACCAGCTTGAGTGCAGGGTCGCTGGCTTGAGTGTAGGATCATAGACAAGACCCCAAGGTCGCTGGCTTGAAGCCCAAGGTTGCTGGCTTGAGCAAGGGGTGGCTGGCTCAGATAGAGCCCCCTAGTCAAGGCACATATGAGAAAACAGGCAATGAACAACTAAGGTGCCACAACTACCAGTTGATGCTTCTCATCTCTCCCTTCCTGTCTATCCCTCTCCCCACTACAAAAAAAAAAAAATGAGAGAGAGAGAGAATTATGACCAGATGCAAAGCTAGGATTACAATAAAATGAAGATATGCTGAGCTGCAAATATAGGGAGTAGCATGAGATCAGAAGTAAACCGGGGTGTTTCCAAAAGAAATGCACAATCCAAAGAGCCATGCTTACTGAGACTCAAAAGACTAGGTCTGGGGGGGCTGCAATAGGTACCTAGCCCAAATCCCCAAGGCTCAGAAAAGCATGCCTTACAATTTCTAGTCTGAATTTTCGGTACACAGAGGTGTTCTGCCTTAACATAAGTCTCTGCAGAGTGTTACAGAAAAGTGCCTGAACAGTGCTGTGAAACAGAAAGACCAAGAAGAGACAGCAATCTTGGGGTACAGGCCTAACACTCCTGCCCTGGCTTCCTCAGTGACAGTAGGGTTACTCCCATTGTGTACCTGACAGCCAGCAGAGGTGAGTGCTATATTTTCTGGTGATTAAAAAATAGTAATAAATTATTCACATAGCACAGACTGGGGTCCCCCTAAGTCAGCAATCAGATTGTTTACAAAGTGAGGATTTGATTTTCCTGGTAGTTCGGAAAGAATCTGCAGTTGTCTGTCTGGCATGAGCGGCCTAGCTGGGACCTTGGAAGTGTTTTACAAGCTGCAGTAAAACCTTAAGGTAGCCAAGTGTCTGATTTATCTTTCAGTTTTGTATACTGTAAGAGCAGACCCCCAAGTCACATGTCTGTCTCAGCCTTTCAGAATGAGCACCTTTGAACCTTCATGTGTTTCATCTGTCTCCTTCCTTACATGCCATGACAGTTTTAGGCCTGGAGATTGTGTCCTCCCATGGTGGATGCTGCACGGGACTTTAGTGGTCTCTGATTTTTGCATAGACTGGGCACTCTGAATCACTCTCTCTCCTGACTGCCTCAGATTACGGTGAAAGCCCCCTTCAATGAAGATGGGGTTCCTCTGACTGAGCAGATGTCCCATACATGCTTTATGGGCATAACAGATTTCAGATACAAAGTTCTTAAAATATCAGAATCTCAAAACAAACAAACAACAATAAAATCTGAATATAAGAAAATCAACAACTACATTAACACAAATTTGTAAAAGAGGGACAAATTCTGTCCAGCCACTTTCTCACAAGGCAGGGGAGTACTGAATAATGACAGCTAAAAGTTCCAAGTTGGTGTTTTCTCTCAAAATTCAATATTATTCAGTATTTTCTTTAAATATATTTCCTTTAAATGGTAAATATGGTCATGTATGTTCCAAATATGATATTTTTAAAGATTAAAAACACAGTTATGGTCATGGATTTAATTAAAGAAAAATCTGACCACAAATCTGATAATAGAGAAAATAAAGGTTAAATTAATATAGTCAGTATTTATATCACTCATTTAAGTAAAGCCTTTGGATTATAGACATATAGGTAGGCCCTATTTTATTAAAAAGCTTAAAAAATTATAGCTAAATAAAGAGATTTTTTTGGTGTGGGACCATTCTTTTGCCACTTATAATTCTGTATTAGAATAAATGACCTTGGTTATGTCAAAATAAATGGGAAATGGCTTGGGTTTTAATGCACTTTTTTAAAAGGTGGTAATAAATTCCTTTAATAGCATTCTAAATATATATATAAGTAATTAAAATTTCTGTACTTAATGCTTGAATTTCAGACAGCATTCAAGCATTCCTAACTTCACAACCTCTGAACTATATCCCTCCCCCCAGCACGACCTCAGCACCAGCCTCCCAGACTCTACTCTCACACACAATTAAAGCAAAGGTTCATTTATATTCTAAGTCATACTCTAATCCTGTGCTCCCAAAGTACCCCATCTAACACACAAACTACCATGTCAACAATCTCTTCTTCTCCAAAGTGGGAGGGTTCACAAATGGGTGATGACATATGACAGATAGTGAAAATCAGTTACAAAACTCAAAAGTTCCACTAATCCCCACACCATATAATAGACAAAATGATTTGTCAGCCAAAAAACTATTGCAGTATAGCTCTGCTGCCATTTCTTAGTAAGAATATGACTTTTAAAAGCTAGTCAAAGGAACATGAGAGGCAAGGCTAATCAAGTCACTGCTGGCTTCAGTTCCAGTACCCAAAGTTGATGGCAACAGTGATGGATCCTGATATATGCATTATAATAAATACTGAGAGAGAATGACATCGTAAGCATGGAGACTAAGGGAACTACAGACCAAAAACCAAAACCTCTAATCCCCACACTCACAAAACTAAAACATTTCCTCGAGTGAGAAACAAAACCACCACTAACAATTTTTGGAAATAATATTCGAGACTTGGCTCAACTGGATAATTTTGTTCTGCACCAAAAACCATGCCATTCAAATTCCCAAAGTCTACGAGCAGCTCTGTACTAATTTTGAGATACAGTTTCCTTCCAAACCCAATGAAGTAAAAGGAAGAAACCAGCAAAAGAAAAAAAATTAAAGAACACATATAAGATGGTTTGCTATTTTATGAAAAACAAATGAATTACACTCACATCACACTGATAAACTGAGAGGCTGCCAGTGGCTTTCAGGGTAGATGTAACATTTTAACAAATGTGATTGTTTGTGAATGAAATAATTCTGATCAAAAACTTAATTGCAGCCAAAGTGAGCCCTGGGCTGTGTCACCATAATCCATTCTGACAGGAAGCAGTGAGTGGAGATTCCTACTGTGAACAGAGCACATGTGAAAGGTCAGCTTTGGCTGGAACTTCAAAACTGTTAACGTGTAAAACAGTGTGCATTAGAGGCCGGAACGGCTAACCACTGGATTAGCGGATGTCCGCTGGGTGGGTCTGATGTGCTTTTGGCAGGTAATGGTTAATTTGTAAATAGACAATGTATTGTAACTTTCTTCTCTGACTCCTTCCAACATTTACCAGTGAACCCATCCTTAATTACAAAGTCCAGAATATTACAGTCTTAGATTTATAATCGTCTCATTACAACAGTTTCTTTTTTTTTTTTTTTTTTTTTCATTTTTCTGAAGCTGGAAACAGGGAGAGACAGTCAGACAGACTCCCGCATGCGCCCGACCGGGATCCACCCGGCACGCCCACCAGGGGCGACGCTCTGCCCACCAGGGGGCGATGCTCTGCCCATCCTGGGTGTCACCATGTTGCGACCAGAGCCACTCTAGCGCCTGGGGCAGAGGCCACAGAGCCATCCCCAGCGCCCGGGCCATCTTTGCTCCAATGGAGCCTCGGCTGCGGGAGGGGAAGAGAGAGACAGAGAGGAAAGCGCGGCGGAGGGGTGGAGAAGCAAATGGGCGCTTCTCCTGTGTGCCCTGGCCGGGAATCGAACCCGGGTCCTCCGCACGCTAGGCCGATGCTCTACCGCTGAGCCACCGGCCAGGGCCAGTTTCTTATTTTTAATAAAAACCTATTTTTAATAATTTAATGAAGGAAAAGTTCATGTGTCTAAAAAAATGTGTTGATATAATAAATAAAAAACTTTTTCATGTAAAATATAGTTGTTCATCCAATAGTGATTATAATAGCCAAAATTTGTCAGATGAGGATTTCATTAGAAGAAATCCACACTTTACTCAGATAGCATAAACTGAAAAACCAATCACACAATACTATGTTACATGGCTTAAAACAAAATTCTAAATAAAAATGCAGTTAATACCAGTTTCCATTTTTCAATGAGATGTTACATATGAAAGAACGAAGCTAAATATTATCATATAAGCAAATGCATACAAAAATGCTTTCTACATATTTAGTGCTATAAAACTGATCCATTTGGCTTTAAATTAGCCATTTCTCTCATATCTAAACCACTGAAGGTAATATGGCATAATAAGAGATAAAAGGTGACACTGGGTTCTTCAATAACTACTTTAGGGTTAACTCATTTCTGAGTTGAGGAGAAACAATACTTCTCTGAAAATGAGCAGGTCTTCTACAGTAAGTTTTATTTCTTTTCTCAAAATCAGCCTTCTCCATTCGTGTCTCTGCCCACTGGACAGACCAGCCCCTGGGCCTTGTGTAGGCTAAATCTAGGGTCTTGAAGCTGGCTCCATGGAGAGGCAGCCTCATCACCAGCAAGATCATGATTCCTATTCCCTTCAGAGGTCAGACACCTTTAGAAACAAAATCATGCATGTGCTACCAACTGGAATGGAAGACTGAGAAGAATCTGGTCAGCAAAACTAGTTACCAATTCTTATGTTTCTGCTTTCCATACAGCAAGGGTCAAGAACCTATGGCTCGCGAGCCAGATGTGGCTCTTTTGATGGCTGCATCTGGCTCGCAGACAAATCTTTAATAAAAATAATAATAACGTTAAAAATATAAAACATTCTCACGTATTACAATCCATTCATTTCCTACCGCTCATGTTCCTGGTTGCGAGTGGCTGGAGCCAATCTCAGCTGTCCTCCAGGACAACACCAAATTTGTATTGGATAATGCGTAACATACACGGGTCATTGTATGGCTCTCTCGGAATTACATTTTAAAATATGTGGCGTTCATGGCTCTCCCAGCCAAAAAGTTTCCCGACCCCTGCCATACAGGATCTGAAACCTTCAACATATTTGAAAGATTCAGAATCTTCCTAACAGTCTGTTCCTGAAAGTATGGGATCCAAGCCTCTGCCCTTCCTGGGCTCCAGGCCCTGGGGCACAGTACTGCCCCTCTAGGAACTTACAGAGTGGTAGGAGAGGGCCGAAAGGTCAGGCATGAAGACCAGGTAAGAAATAAGGGAGGCAGGCCCTGGCCGGTTGGCTCAGTGGTAGAGCATCGGCCTGGCGTGCAGAAGTCCTGGGTTTGATTCCCAGCCAGGGCACACAGGAGAGGCGCCCATCTGCTTCTCCATCCCTCCCCTCTCCTTCCTCTCTGTCTCTCTGTCTCTCTCTTCCCCTCCTGCAGCCAAGGCTCCATTGGAGCAAAAGATGGCCCGGGCGCTGGGGATAGCTCCTTGGCCTCTGCCCCAGGCACTAGAGTGGCTCTGGTCGCGACAGAGCGACGCCCCAGATGGGCAGAGCATCGCCCCCTGGTGGGCGTGCCGGGTGGATCCCGGTCGGGCACATGCGGGAGTCTGTCTGACTGCCTCCCCGTTTCCATTTTCAGAAAAAAATAAAATAAAATAAAATAAGGGAGGCAGACGAGGAAGTAATCTAAGGCTGTGAGAGGCTGGTCTGGGCACACCCATTTCGTATTTTCACCGCTCCCTTCCGCAGAATAGAAATTGCAACAGATTCATGGTAGGGCACCTAAGTTCCCCTAGGAGCTGAATTTATTCGAGGTACACAAATACAAAAGAGATGATGTAATTTACCAAAAAAAAGAATTTTTACAAGGCTCCAAATTGGTCATCAACAGGTATTTTCTTATTCTGTTACGTGATTAATTACACTCAGTAACACACTTAATATATGTAACTTTAACTTTAGCCTCACTCCTAATCGTTTTTTCTGTCACACAACCCTTTCAGCATAGTAATTCTTGGCTACCATTCCACTTCCTTGGTGAGCCTCGGGCTCAAAGAAGCTTATGAACTTACCTCCAAAAAGATGGTCAAAAGAGAGAAAGCGCCTCCCCACTGAGTTCCAGCTTAAAGTAGACATCCCCACTCAGGGCACTCAGAGTTATGGGTCCCATGCTAAGACACTACATGCTGTCCTACGCTCAGTGCCAACACTTACGAGTCTCTTTCAGGAGCAAGATTATTGCTGAGGCAATTACAACTACTGACTATAAAAAAGAGTTTGCTTACTTCTTAATTGGCTTATATTTGTTTATATGTCTAAAATACTAAATGTCCTGAAGGCTGAACTTAGACTTTAATTTAGTTCTGGACTGTGAGTTACCTTCCACAAACACAAAGATATATGTTACCAGTTTCTTTGTGAGGACCAATGTTCAAATGAGAAGACACCAAAGAAATTAACCATTCAACTCATATTCGTACAGAGCAGATTCCCTGTAACCTGTAAATTATCTTGATTTACGGCAAATCATTATTGTATTCATAAGTGCTGCAAAGTTGGTGAACAACATGATATAATGACACCCCAAAATAATTTTATAACTGCAGGTGTGCAAATTATAACATGTGGGAGAGGACTCAAAGGATAATGGGGAATAAAACAGTTTTGGAAGGGTCACATAAAAGAGGATAAGGGATGAGGGCATCCCTTTCAAATTGCCAGGGTGTCTTTAAAACCAACTACTCATTTACAGGGAGAGGCAGTGGAGCAGTCGGGCATGGGCAGCACAGTCAACAGTTGCATTTAAACAAGCAAGAACAGAATGCTCCATAATTTACAACAACCCAATCATGGCGCTCATTCTCTGGAGGTTAAATGCTACTGACATAAGCTACACCTGAATCCAATCAGTGCTGAGACGTTGAGAAGATTCACACGAAAGGACTAAATTTGTCACAAATGGGTTGGTTTCCGATCTTAATGTAGCCAAGTTGCTTTACTCTGACCTCCATTGAACAAATCAACTTAATGGGCACTAGGAGTGCTATAAAACTTAACAATGGAGTGATTTTTAACTTTTAAAATATAGTTATGAAGCAAAATGTTGGATAGCTTCAACAATACTGGAAATCAAATTAAATCTAGATGTTTTTTAACAGTCTTGACAGATATAATCCTAGTTACCATGTAAATTTATGGTAAGCTGCTGTGATATTAGCCACAGGTGCTATTTTTAATATATGAGCCGCATCTGGCTGGGAATAGAATTTCTCAGAGGACTGAAAATGACCTCACTAACAGACAATGGAAGGGAAAAAAACAAGACCACTATGGCTTATAAAGAATTGAAGATGTGGTCCACAAGTAAATTTTTCACATAAAATTCATTTTAACTCTGCAGTTATAGATTAAAGGATATTATGCTTTCAGTATTTAAGAGGCGTAGATATATTTCAACCAAATATCCAAAAGATTAAGAATATAAGACAGTTATGAATACCCTGGCTACATATATAATACTAGTTTGCTGACTTTTGATCAAGGTCAGGAAAAATGATGCACTAAGACTTGAAAAGAAAATTCTTTCATGGTTCCCAAGCACACAACATGATTAGACACCACCAAACATACCAAACCAAGATGTATCCATTACCAATCTCTAAGCAGCAGCAACTCTCCAGCGCCTGGTCAACATCACTGGTTATGTTTCTAAAGGTCTGTGGAGTCATTCATCATGCCCAAGAAAACATTCTCTTGGGGTGAATTTTTTTAAATCACTACAAGTAATTACCATTCTGAGTTTGAGAACCAGCAATATCACCCGGAGACAAATATGAAGGGGAGTTTCTCTTACCTATCCAATTCATAAATAAAAAGACAAATACGTATAAAACACAGAAGTGTTTCCTTTTAAGAAACCCTTCCCAAACGTTTGTAAGCCATCATTTACTGGAGAACTGGCAAGTGTGGAAATGTGATAGAGGATTTACAAAGATTTAATTTCCTATGAAATAACTCTTCCCGAATTAAACCAGCCTTCTTTATCTGAAAGAAAATCTCTAAAAGAGAAACATTTCTATGAAAATATTCCCTACACCACTGCACTAAACTGTGAGAATGGTAACTACAGAGCCCACGAACATAACAGTTTCCTTCAGATCTTCTCAAGTAACTGGAAGGGCTTGATGTTTTTAGCTTCAACAGATCAGTTCAATCTAGGCAATGATTTCTATTTACATTGTTTTTAAACAAGTAACTTGATCAATGGTTGAATTCAATGAGCATGGAGATCCTGAGTGTCTTTTTTTTTTTAAGATTTTATTTATTCATTTTTAGAGAGTGAGGAGAGAGGGAGAGAGAGAAAAAAAAGGGGGCAGGAGCAGGAAGCATAAACTCCCATATGTGCCTTGACCAGGTAAGTCCGGGGCTTCAAACCGGTACCCTCAGCATTCCAGGTGGACGTTTTATCCACCGCACCACCACAGGTTAGGCCGAGATCCTGCGTGTCTTTAGCAAGAAGCACCTGGTATGACTCTCCCTGTGATCAACCAACAGCATTTCCATGAAGCATTTAGAAAAGGCAGGCTCATAAAGCCTCATCTGTGAAGATGGTTAGTTACTGTAGAAAGGTATTGACTAAATTAAATATGGCCTTTCCATTCAATGGAATACTATATATATCCCCCTATTAAAAATCATGAAGTAAAATATTTTACTGACAGGGAAAAATGTTCACCATACATTAAGTGAAAAAGCAACTGAGGCAAAAACATCTACAATATGACTCCAAATATATATTATATATATATATACATACATAGGATCCACAAAACACATTAATACATCCTGCTTTTTAAGTGAGCAGAAGAATTACAGGTACTGTATATTTTTCTTCTTTGTACATTTCTGTGTTTTCCGTATTATAAAACATATTATGCAATCAGGAAAAAAACCAAAAACCGTTGTATTTATTAACAAGCTAAACATACCATATAAATGTAACATGGTGATATCATTCCTGTAAGATTGAGAGGCCTGGCTGAACTCTGTGGTGTATGACTAATCCATAAACGTTAAACTCTTCTATTTAAAGCCTTTAAACAAATAGGAAGATGGAGAAGACTCATTCTCAAGCTTACATAACAGAAGCCTACTTTAAGACACTCAGAATTACAATGGCCCTCTCTTCCTCACCTCTTCATCCACAGTGGCGTGGTCAATAGCTCAGAAAGCTAGGGTCACTCAATACAGGACAAGTTTATCTTCTCTCTGCACAGTTCTGATTTGCAGAGTCAAGTTTTCAGCTGCTCTCTGCAGACCTATCTGCAAGTGACTTTTCACTCCAGATGGAAGTTGAACTCCAATCTATAACCAACTTAGGACAAATAACTGATCCAACTATTATAAACAAATGCTTTCAAGGCAGGGCATGGGGAAGGAACCATGTAGCAATTTATAAGTTGAATTCCTATCAGGAGCTGGCTATACTTTTCTTCAAAATATGCAAAGAACACAGCCCCCTTTAAGACTTCCAAAATAAACATTTTTTTCCCTAAATAGAACAACAAAACAGACAGAGTTTTGAACACAGAGTAGTTCATTCAAAGGTTTAGGGCATTCCAAAACAACTGCACTCCATGTCCTGAAATAACCCACAGCCCTTCAAAATACGTACCTGGGCGAGAGAAGAGCCGTGGCCTTCGGACAGGAAGCCTGGCTTGGGAAGGACAGCCACTGCCTGCTGCCTCTGTAAATTTAAGCAGGTTCCTTAACTTCCCTCACTTTCCACCATTAGCAAAATGAGGTTCCTAACTCCTAACTTTACAAGGCTTCTGTTATTTCATAGGTCACCAAACAAAGAGTTACTAATGCCTCATAGAACTCACTCATTAGTTCAAAAAAGACTTTGCAGCCTGACCAGGCAGTGGGTCAGCGGATAGAGCACTGATCTGGGATGCTGAGGACCCAGGTTTGAAACCCCGAGGTCGCTGGCTTGAAGCCTATGGTCACTGGCTTGAGCAAGGTGTCACTGGCTCAGCTAAAGCGCCCCAGTCAAGGCACAAATGAGAAAGCACTCAATGAACAACTAAGGTACCACAATGAAGAACTGATACTTCTCATCTCTTCCTGTCTGTCTGTCCTCTCTCTCTCTCACTGAAAAAAAAAAAAAAAAACTGTTTGGGATGCATTTCAGGTAAATAACGCAACAATAAAAGTTAACTGTATACAGAATGACCTTAAAGCAACATTTTTACATCAAAATTTCTAAAAATAATTTTAAAAAATTTTTCCAATAATCAGCCTGGCGTGCAGAAGTCCCGGGATCGATTCCCAACCAGGGCACACAGGAGAAGCGCCAATCTGCTCCACTCCTCCCCCTCTCCTTCCTCTCTGTCTCTCTCTTCCCCTCCCGCAGCCAAGGCTCCATTGGAGCAAAGTTTGCCCGGGCACTGAGGATGGCTCTATGGCCTCTGCCTCAGGCGCTAGAATGGCCCTGGTTGCAGCAGAGCGATGCCCCAGATGGGCAGAGCATCGCCCCCTGGTGGGCATGCTGGGTGGATCCTGGTTGGGTGCATGCCGGAGTCTGTCTGACTGCCTCCCCGTTTCCAACTTCAGAAAAATGCAAAAAATACCAAAAAAAAAATATTTCCAATAAATTGTTACATTTTTCTATCTAGAATGCACCAAGTTATGATTAGAAGAAGAAAAATAAAAGGCAGCCAAAAGTTCTGGGCCAACCAGAACCTCTTCCTTTCCTCACAGAAAAGGAAAGGTAGAAAAACAAGGACCTGAGAGGAAAAGAACTGCCTTGTAACAGACGAGTGCCCAGCTGAGCAGGCTGTATGTAGCTCTCTCCCTCTGCCACCCTTTGTGGAGTCTCGGAAGAGCCTGCCATGGGCCCGCAGGACACCAAGATTCACAAAGGACTGGCTGTAGGGAGCTGAAGCTGTGGAGCCAAAATAATCAGTGCCAACCTCAGGCTCTTGGTACTGGAGGCACTTTACCAGAGATGCCACAGGGGCTCATTTCTCTGAGGCTTTGGAACTGCCTGCAGAACAACCAGCGCTGCTCTCCCGGGAAGTGCGCAACTGCCCCCCGGATCACCCGTGCACACAGCAGCTCAGCAGCCAAGCAAGCTGCTCACCATCAGAAGTCACCTGAGTCTGGGAGTAAGGAAACATGGAACAAGGGGATTTAGGCAGTAACCTGTAGGAAATAAGATGGAAAACACTATGTTTCCCCCAACCGGGGCTAAGGACACTACCCAGAATCACCTACAGTGAACACAATCAAGGGACCTCAGGTACTAAAAATACACCTAGGTAACACTGGGCTGGGAACTTAGGAGATGTACTCAAGCACAACCCAAGTAAGTCTCTGCCCTCACGGCACTTATATCTTTGCTGGAGAGAAATACAGGTGAGTAGTTACATTCCTCTATTGCATGATCAAAGGTGCACTTAGTCACATCCTAATTCTACCACTGGTTCTCTGTCAACTTAGGCAAACCACTTCACCGCTGCCTCATCCCATCTAGCTCTAATGTTCACAGGCTCATTATCAAAACAAGGCTGAAAGGACTCTGTAAACAAGATAATCCACAGGCTGCATTCTAAATGGAAAGAACAGACAACAGACTGCTGTCTGTGGCTATGAGGATCCACAGAAGGCATGTGAGCTCCACTTCCTCTCCAGGCTGGCCTGCACCCCACCCACCCAAACCATCCTCGCTAAGGTCATTGGTGACCTCCATGCTGCTTAGTCCACTGGCCATCTTTTGATACTCATCTTTATCTGAAATCTCAGCAGAACTGATTCGTCCCTTCTTTTTAAAACACCGTCTGTCTTCTTTTGAATACTTTGATACAACACAGGCCGGATTTTCTTCCTATTTCACTAACAAGTGTTTCTCAGTCTTCTGCCGGTAACTCCTTTTCTATACAACCCCTAAATGGACTGAGTTCTGAGCCCTCCTCTCTTCTCGTACTACAAATTTATGCCCGAGTGATCTCAGATATTATCTTGGCATTTTTCCATATGCATCTATGACTCCCCGATTATCTATAACCCAGGTCTCTATCATGAGTCCCTAATTCAGACATAAAACTACCTTCTTGAAGTTCACATTTAGATGCCTCACACCAAATCACACTTAGCAACATCCAGACCAGAAATCTTGATCCCTCACGCCAATCCTGTTCCTCTCCCACAATTCCTCAGTTCAGTAAATGTCACCTCCGACCACCCCGTTCCTCCAGGTCCTAAATCTGAAAGTCATTCTTAACAAACCCCCGTTCTTCTTCCTCACAACCCATCACCATCCTTTCCTAGAGAAACTTGGATTTTCTCCTACTATTCGCATTTTCTATGGGTTCCACTGGTTCCTGCTCATTTAAACCCCAGAATACAACTCCAACCTATACACCTCTTTGCTTCCCCTCTGTCACTGCCCCAGCCTACGATCTCCTAGCAATGACATCCACCTAGATCAGTGGTCGGCAAACTGCGGCCCGCGAGCCATATGCGGCTCTTTGGCCCCTTGAGTGTGGCTCAAAGGCCAGCTTAGGAGTACCCTAATTAAGTTAATAACAATGTATCTACCTATATAGTTTAAGTTTAAAAAAATTTGGCTCTCAAAAGAAATTTTGCCGACCACTGAAAGCAATAGGCTCACTATTCTCTCCATGTGATTTTGCCCCTCCCCCTCCATCTGTCCTCTGAGTCCTCTGCTTGGTCTTTTTAAAAAAATGCATCAGGCCGGCCCTGGCCGGTTGGCTCAGCGGTAGAGCGTCGGCCTGGCGTGCGGGGGACCCGGGTTTGATTCCCGGCCAGGGCACATAGGAGAAGCGCCCATTTGCTTCTCCACCCCCCCCCTCCTTCCTCTCTGTCTCTCTCTTCCCCTCCTGCAGCCAAGGCTCCATTGGAGCAAAGATGGTCCGGGCGCTGGGGATGGCTCCTTGGCCTCTGCCCCAGGCGCTAGAGTGGCTCTGGTCGCGGCAGAGCAGTGCCCCGGAGGGGCAAAGCATCACCCCCTGGTGGGCAGAGCATCACCCCTGGTGGGCGTGCCGGGTGGATCCCGGTTGTGTGCATGCGGGAGTCTGTCTGACTGTCTCTCCCCATTTCCAGCTTCAGAAAAATACAAAAAAAAAAAATTAAAAAATGCATCAGGCCCTGGCCAGTTGGCTCAGTGGTAGAGCACTGGACCAGCATGTGGATATGTTGAGTTTGATTCTGGATCAGGACACACAGGAGAAGCCACCATCTGCTTCTCCACCTCTCTCCCTCCCCTTTCTCTCTCTCTCTTTTTCTCTCTCTCTCCCCCTCTCTCATTCCGCAGCCATGGCTAGATTGGTTCAAGCACATTGGCCCAGGAGCTGAGGATGGGTCCTTGGATCCTCTACCTCAGGTGCTAAAAATAGCTCAGTTGCAAGCATGGCCCCAGATGGGCAGAGCATCAGCGCCTGATGGGGGCTGCAGGGTGGATCCCAGACGAGGCACAAGTGAGAGTCTGTCTCTCTATCTCCTCTCCTCTCACTTGGAAAAGGAGGAAAAAAAAAACAAAGAAAATGCATCAGCCTGACCGGTGGTGATACAGTGAATAGAGCATCAACCTGGGGGAGACCCCAAGGCCACCGGCTTGAGTGCAGGCTCATCCGGTTTGAGGACCAGCAGACCAGCTTAAGCTGAGGTCAACACTTTAGCGCAGGATCATCAACATGATCCCAAGGTCGCTGGCTTGAGCCGAAGGTCACTGGCTTAAGCAAGGGGTCACTGGCTTGGCTTGAGCCCCCTGGTCAAGGCATATATGAGAAGCAATCAATGAACAACTAAAGTGATGCAACTACAAGTTGATGCTTCTCCTCTCTCTCAAAAATAAAAGGAGGGCAGGGGCAGGGAGAAGAGGGGAGGGGAGGGGAGGGGAGGGCAGGGCAGGGCAGGGGAGGGCAGGGGAGGAACGGAAATGCATCAGCCCTTCATCCACCTCCTTCCCCTATGCAGTCTTTCTTTGGAGGGATTGATCCTTTGGAAGTCTGACAACAGCCTGCCAGCTTCCCATATTACTGCATGCTTGCCTCCCCCCCCCCATCCTCTTTCCTCTCTTTCCTCCATCTTTCTGTGCCACCACAATGGTGCACTGAATGTCCTAGCTGATGCTCTCAACAGCATCAACAATGCTGAAAGGAGAGGCAGATGCCAGGTTTTTATTAGACCATGCTCCAAAGTCACCGTATGGTGTCTAACCAGGATGATGAACACTGGTTATATGGGCAAATTTGAAATCACCGACGATGACAGAGCTGGGAAATTTGTTGTGAACCTCACAGGCAAGTTAAACAACTGTGTAGTGATCGGCCCCTGATTTGATGTGCAACTCAAAGATCTAGAAAAAATGTAGAATAACCTGCTCCCACCCATTGTACTGACAACGTCAGCTGGCATCATGGACCAGGAAGAAGCAAGGCAAAAACACACAGGACAGAAAAGCCTAGGATTCTTTTCCTAGGATGTAATATGTACATACGTGCAAATAAAATGTTTCAACGGGCAAAAAGAAAAACTATGCATCAGCTTATTGCTTCCTTAGAGACGCCTACTCTGACCGCTGTCCTCAAACTGAATTAGCTCTTCCCATCACTCCCCCTCAGGTCACTCCTGTTGGAGGGCACTATGCACGTTGGCAAACTGTAGGGATTGCCGGGGTCCAATCCCGACTGCCCGTCTTACTAGTGGTGAGGTCTTAGGCAAGTCACTAAATCTAAAACTCAATTTCCTCATCTGTAAAGTAAGTGGAATATTATTTACTTCACAGGATTTTGTGAAGATTAAATGAATATACACGTGTAAAGTCTTTACAATACTCCTGGCCCATAAGTGTTCTTTAAACATTGGCTATTAGGGTTTTCCTTCATGGCACTCGTCACACTTCGCACTTACACACTCAGTTTTCTTCGCACTCTCCCTCCCCGACTGTATGCACGCTCCAGGAGAAAGGGAACACGGCCTGCTCTGCTCACCATGCAGCCCCAGTGGCCAGCACAGTGCCAAGCCTGCAGTCAGGATGTGGTAACTGTTTAATAGAGTTGAATGCATAAGAAGCCAGGAAAGCCTGTCTAGCAATAGGTGGAATGTGGAAAGATGGGGTAGAATGGGTGGCACGGAGCAGAGGAAGCTGAAGAGCAGGTGGCATGAAGGTTAGACAAGAACTACCCTGAGAGGCCGGGGTCTTGGCTGCAGTTGCAACCTGGTCACTCATGGTTTGTGCTCCCCTTGTCTGAGCCTCAGTTTCCCCACTTCCTCAGTGAGGGGAAAGATCAGGTGACCTCTCAGGTATCCTACAGTTCTAATCTGTCAGAGTAAAGAGGCTTCTTTTTTTTTTTTTGTATTTTTCCGAAGCTGGAAACGGGGAGGCAGTCAGACAGACTCCCGCATGCGCCCCACCAGGATCCACCTGGCACGCCCACCAGGGGGCGATGCTCTGCCCATCCAGGGTGTCGCTCTGTCGCGACCAGAGCCACTCTAGCGCCTGGGGCAGAGGCCAAGGAGCCATCCCCAGCGCCCGGGCCATCTTTTGCTCCAATGGAGCCCTGGCTGCAGGAGGGGAAGAGAGAGACAGAGAGGAAGAAGAGGGAGAGGGGTGGAGAAGCAGATGGGCACTTCTCCTGTGTGCCCTGGCCGGGAATCAAACCCGGGACTTCTGCACGCCAGGCCGACGCTCTACCACTGAGCCAACCGGCCAGGGCCTAAAGAGGCTTCTTGTTGAGAAGAGATGGGAGGTAGGATTAGGGCCAGATTGTGGGCAGCTTTGAAAACCTCTGAGAAGATGACATCTTATAATATATAATAAGAAAGAACTGGGATTTTCTGGGCAGAGATCAACTTGGTCACCACAAAGCAGCTTGCAGGCCACTGGAAGCAGACAGGACCTAAAGGTGAAAGCTGTCCAGAAACTGCTACAGCAACTTTAGGGAGAGGGGAGGTGCACCCAGATCAGACGCACAGTCATGGTGAGACTCTAACCCAGTTTTTGGTGAGTGAGACCGAGATAAGTCTTCGATTTCAGGTCTGGATGCTTGAGAGGATGGTGGTACTGCTGAGAGAAACAAGTGGGAGGAAAGACAGAAAGACAAGAGTTGGCTTTCAGATCTCTAAACCTGAAGCAATACTAACCCCAGGGAGAGCACAAAACCCTCGCTGCCAGTCTTCATCCTAGTCACTGGACCAGTCTGAGGACCCTCACTTCCAACACAAATCTGACGTGCCCTCTTCCTCCCTGCCACCCGCTGATCTCTCCCTTAGTGCCATTCCTCAAAAGAAACTTTTCAGACCTTTGAAGACAAACTCAAAACTCCCCTTTCTCCAACAGCCATCCTGGAGTACATTCTCTCAGCTTACTGCTACAGCACAACTTAGCGCCTGGTTAACACGACAATTCTAAAAATTAACTCTCATGCCTTGGCCTGTTGGCTTAGAGGTATGGTATCAGCCTGGCGTGTAGAAGTCCTGAGTTTGATTCCCAGTCTGGGCACACAGGATAAGTAACCATTTGCTTCTCCACCCCCCTTCATCTCTCTCTCTCTCCTCTCCCCCTCCTGCAGCCATGGCTTAAATGGAAACAAAGTTGGCCGTGGACACTAAGGACAGCTCCATGGCCTCACCTCAGGCACTAAAATAGCTCAGTTGTCAAGCAATGGAACAGTAGCCTAGATGGGAAGAGCACTGCCTGGCAGGGGCTTGCTAGGTGGATCCTGATCAGAGCATATGCAGGAGTCTGTCTCTGCCTCCCTGCCTCTCACTTAATAAAAAAAAAAAAATCAACTCTCCTGTACAATTCAGATATGCCACCTCCCCCAAAAAACTGGGAGCTCTTCTGGGCAGAAAGGGAATCATGTACTTCTTTTGCATCTTCCTCCTTTTCTGCCATGGTCCCAGAGCAGTGCCAGCCCCTCAGTGGTTGTCAGCTCAAAGACCTCACTACCTACTGATCTCTGTGAAGCTAGGGCTCTCAGCAGAGAGACCATGTGGCTCCCAGTCCACCTAACAGTCTGCTTCGGGTGCCGGATGTGTGTCCACAGCCAGGCTGCAGTGGTGAGGACAGAGCATATGAAGTCAGTTTGATGAGTGATATGAAAGAATGTCACTATCCTGCCTTGCCAGCTGAAAGCCCAGACACAAACAGATCCATTAGGGGTGTCTGCTGTTTTGATAGGATTGATTTTACTTTTTTTTTTTTTTTTTTTTTTTTTGCATTTTTCCGAAGCTGGAAACGGGAGGCAGTCAGACAGACTCCCGCATGCGCCCGACCAGGATACACCCGGCATGCCCACCAGGGGGCGATGCTCTGCCCCTCTGGGGCATCGCTCTGTTGCATCCAGAGCCATCCTAGCGCCTGAGGCAGAGGCCACAGAGCCATCCTCAGCGCCTGGGCCATCTTTGCTCCAAAGGAGCCTCGGCTGCAGGAGGGGAAGAGAGACAGAAAGGAAGGAGAGGGGGAGGGGTGGAGAAGCAGATGGGCGTCTCTCCTGTGTGCCCTGGCCGGGAATCAAACCCGGGATTCCTGCACGCCAGGCCGACGCTCTACCACTGAGCCAACTAGCCAGGGCCGATAGGCTTGATTTTAATGATACAAGTAAGTGACCTCTGATTGCTCAACAATGATTCCTGGGTTACTCCTAAACAAGTACAGCTTTGTTTGTTTTAGCTGGTGAATAATCCCTTTCTTAGGGAAGTGTGGTCAAACCCATTGAAGGCAAAAAAGTAATCCAACAAGATATCTCCTAGAAAACAAACAAATACAAAAACAAAAATACCTTTCTGTATCACAGTGGGATCTAAACTTGTTGCTGTAGAAACCAGAGATGAGAGTCTGGCACCTACTACCTGTGACATGACCCAGGGTGACCACAAGCAATCCCATGACCTCAGTCTGGTTCAGTGGCCTTCTGTACAATTAGTTAGAATGGCCCGTGCCAGCCTGGATAAGGGCAATGTGATGGTAAATTATCTGCAAAACAAGGGAGAGGAGGCACTGCTTTGTTTTGTTTAAAAGAGCAGCACACAGAGAGCTCAGAGACAGGAAGATCCTCACCCACCTGCCCACACAGGTGGGCTGAACCCTTCCTGAGGACACAGGGCGACTGGTCACGACCCCACCACAGAAACTAAGTGCCTTCACTGGTGGGACACGCTGAGCAGCTGTTAAGGCCCTTCCCTCAGGACCCAACAACTTTCTACATCCTGGCCTGAATGCAGCGAAACTACTGACAGAAGCTGCTGTGCAGACGGGAACACCACTGACAGCGGCTGTGCTGACGCAGCAGGCCAGCTTTCCACGGCAGAACAGATGCAGACCAGAAAAGAGTAAGACCGGCCCTGGCCAGTTGGCTCGGCGGTAGAGCATCGGCCTGGTGTGCGGGGGACCCGGGTTCGATTCCCGGCCAGGGCACACAGGAGAAGCGCCCATCTGCTTCTCTCCACCCCCCCCCCCTTCCTCTCTGTCTCTCTCTTCCCCTCCCGCAGCCAAGGCTCCACTGGAGCAAAGATGGCCCGGGAGCTGGGGATGGCTCCTTGGCCTCTGCCCCAGGCGCTAGAGTGGCTCTGGTCGCTGCACAGCGACGCCCCAGAGGGGCAGAGCATCGCCCCCTGGTGGGCAGAGCGTCGCCCCTGGTGGGTGTGCCGGGTGGATCCCAGTAGGGCGCATGCGGGAGTCTGTCTGACTGTGTCTCTCCCCGTTTCCAGCTTCAGAAAAATACAAAAAAAAAAAAAAGAAAAGAGTAAGATCAAGACACTTTTAAGTTATTGTTTAAGGTCCCCTTTAAATTACTGTAATTACTGAGCCAGCAGTCCACTGTTATTAATTCATATTCAATCTATTTAAGTGGTACCAGCAATGCAGGCTAAACATAAATGCCTGAGTAATTTCTTAACTTTTGAGTGTTATTTTCTTGTCAGTTAAATTTAAAGCAACCCATTTGTGACCACATTATACCAAGTTAATCTCATCTAAAGTGCTTCACACACCCTAACAGCTACAGTAAGGTTTTACACTAATGAAGGCAATTTACATTAATGAAATTTATGTCAATGCATTTCATGACAAATTTTTTATTTTATAATGATTATAGTACTTCTATGATAACATCTGTTGATATTCACAGTTTAAACCTGGCAAAGATTTAAACCCACATTTTCCATGCATCACATACATTATCTGTGAAAAGCAATAAAAAAAAAGCAATGAATGCATTAATCATAGCAATATCATCTGCAAAGCATAAATCTGAAATACCTTGCACGTCAGCTCAAACTGCTTTTTATTTTTTACACACCTGATTTTACACCATCTGTACAAGGGCAAGACAAAGACCATGGAGGAAATTATATTTCTTGGCTGTTTGACTTTTACAAAATACTCAGACTAAGTTCTGTAAACAGAAGATTTACTATCCGACTAAGAAAAAATGATGCAGTTAAAAGTCTATTTTTATTAAAAGATGGTGTAATGACCCTGCATTTTCACACGGCTGTGTGGTGTTGTATTTGCACTTTTGACACCTGTTTTACATTTCCCCTGGTCTATCTATTGAATGTGTTTTTACAAATACACATCAGGTCTAAACTTGTTTTTTGTTTTTTGTGTTTTTTTTTCCTGAAGCTGGAAACGGGGAGAGACAGTCAGACAGACTCCCGCATGTGCCGGACCGGGATCCACCCGGCACACCCACCAGGGGGCAACGCTCTGCCCACCAGGGGGCGATGCTCTGCCCCTCCAGGGCATCGCTGTGCCGCGACCAGAGCCACTCTAGCGCCTGGGGCAGAGGCCAAGGAGCCATCCCCAGCACCCGGGCCATCTTTGCTCCAATGGAGCCTCGGCTGCGGGAGGAGAAGAGAGAGACAGAGAGGAAGGAGGGGGTGGGGGTGGAGAAGCAAATAGGTGCTTCTCCTATGTGCCCTGGCCGGGAATCGAACCCGGGTCCCCCGCACGCCAGGCCGATGCTCTACCGCTGAGCCAACCGGCCAGGGCTAGGTCTAAACTTGTTTTAAAACCTAAACAGCAGAGGCAAGACTCCAAATGATAGCATCCTGGACCCTAGTTTCTCTACCCAGGTGAACACCCGCCCTGATGTCCCTGCTACCACCTGACAAGGTCAGGGGCCAGGGCTCCCTAGGACTCTAGAATAACTCCAAAGTGAACCCCAACCTGAATACACATCCAGATATTTTTCACAGCTTCTCAAATTTAGGTAACATGACAACTCTCCATAACATGATAACCAAGGACACTTTCTTGGGTTTGTAGGTGACTATAGTTACGGTGGGCGTGCAATGCAAGTCACTGTGTGTGTGTGTGTGATAACAATATAAGTTTTCATTTTTCCTAGCTCCCAGACACACAGACATCAGCCTACACCTTAAAAGCAAAATGAAACTCGGACCTATACAATGCCTAAGCCATGGGACCATCCCCTCTGGGAGTGTTTCCCTACCCTCACCAGGCAGAGTGAGTTTCTGCTTTCAAGAGTGCTCAAATGTGACATTTATCTTATTGCACTACTGATTCATAACCTTGGAGTGCATCAAGCTTTGGTGCACAACAATGGACAAGAAAACCTGAACTAATTGTTCCCAGTAAGAGCTGTTGAGACTTCTACCACATCCTGGTGAGGACTGAAGTTCTCATTAACAGTTGTCTTTCTTCTGATATATTTTTTTTTTCAGAGAGAGAGAGGGATAGACAGGGACAGACAGACAGGAACGGAGAGATGAGAAGCATCAATCATTAGTTTTTTATTGCGCATTGCAATACCTTAGTTGTTCATTGATTGCTTCCTCATATGTGCCTTGACCGCGGGCCTTCAGCAGACCAAGTAACCCCTTGCTGGAGCCAGCAACTTTGGGTTCAAGCTGGTGGGCTTTTTGCTCAAACCAGATGAGCCCGTGCTCAATCTGGCGAGCTCAAGGTCTTGAACCTGGGTCCTCTGTATCCCAATCCAATGCTCTATCCACTGTACCACTGCCTGGTCAGGCTTTCTTCTGATATTATCAAGCCCTTGACTTCACTAAGTGTTTCAAAATGTTAACCATAAGCCTATTATGAAATTCCTCAATAAAACACTTTTACAAAGTAGCTGGCAACAGTAACTTTCAACTGCTCTACAGCAGAAGCTCTGGGCCCAGGGAGAAAAACATTTTACATACCTCAAACCCACATATGGTGCTACTGCTGCTAGGTGCATAGACCACGCCGCTACCACCACCACCACCACCACCATCACCACCACCATCATCTCCACCACCAACAACATCATCACCACCACCTCTACCACCACCACCACCACCACCACCATCACCATCACCATCACCATCACCATCACCACCATCATCAGCACCACCACCACCACCACTACCACTACCATCACCACCACCACCACCATCACCACCACCTCCACCACCACCACCACCTCCACCACCATCACCATCACCACCACCACCTCCTCCACCACCACCATCACCATCACCACCACCACCACCTCCATCACCACCACCTCCACCACCACCACCACCACCACCACCTCCACCACCACCATCACCATCACCACCCCCACCACCTCCACCATCACCTCCACCACCACCATCACCATCACCACCACCACCACCACCTCCACCACCACCTCCACCACCACCATCACCATCACCACCACCACCACCACCTCCATCACCACCTCCACCACCACCATCACCATCACCACCACCACCACCACCTCCACCACCACCTCCACCACCACCATCACCATCACCACCACCACCACCACCTCCATCACCACCACCTCCATCACCACCACCTCCATCACCACCACCACCATCACCACCACCACCGTGACCTTGCCATTTAGAAGGCCCCTTCCCTCTCTGACTCTAAAACTTTTTTAACCAAATCATCAAAAACCAAAATGTGATAAACAAGATATGGAATAAATAAAGCCTGGATCTTGCTCTGCAACACACACTGCACTTTGACATACTATCAAATGAACCATGTGAAAGTGCCACTTTGTAGGTACAAACTGGCTGAGTATCTTAGTTCTTATAATTCGACCTAACAAAACCAAATGCCCTGCAGGCAGGCCCGCCTGATTCAGCACTGATGCAGCACAGAGCTCATCCAGAAAGGCAGGGAGTCATCTCCTCCTCACAAAGCGCAGCCCCTCTCTCCTGAGTCAGCGTTCTCATCACCAACTGGAAACTCCTCATATCCTCCACCCAGAAGTCTTCATTCACCCAAAGGTACCAAACCAGACCGGCTGTCCTGCCTCCATTGTTCACCTATTCCTGACACTAAGCTCATTCCCATGGTGAACAATGGTGGGCCCAGTATCCAGGAGAGAGAAATGCGGACAGCCTTCCAAGAAAGACTGTGTTGCTGGCTGACCAGTCTGGACTCCTGCCCTAGAGGGCTCCACCTGCTGGCATCTGGGGTAGCTGTTTCCTGGGTCCCAAAGGCTGCCCTCCGTACCTACTTAGATAGCTTTAAATTTCCTCTGATTTGGTAAGCTTCCCACTGGTTCCTAGACATGACAACGCATAATGTTTCTCTTTGTGGGACACTCACATTTCTGACATTTTCTTCTTTCAATGCAGACATGCTGTATTTGCCAAATACCTAAGAATAAGTTTATATGTCACTGAGAAACCTCTCCCTCCTTTTGTCCACATGAAAAGAAAAAAAATAAAACTCCCTTACAAATGCCAACCCCACCCTGAGTCCAAGCACTCCAAGTACAGAAACTTCCTGCCTCCAGTCCTGGCACTACCATGCTCCGACCGCTCTCAGAGTCTCCCCATCATCATCACACCACCCACTCACCCAAACACTGCAGGTGCCCTGCCACCAAGGAGAGCCAATGGGCAAACAGCCACTGAAACCCAGGGCCACTTCATCCACCTATACTATTGGAATCCCTGGAGAATTTGCACCTTTATGTTCTCTAAGTATATGCACCCATATGAGCTATCATGTGAACTTTTTAGAATTAATTATAACCTGGAATAAAACCTCAAAGAGAAAAAGAGTTCAAATGTATAATATAGCCGGCCATTTCTTTTTATAGTAAAACCTAAAATAACCTAAAGCTTTGAGAAATAGATCTTTCATCCAGGGTCACAGAAAATGTTTCTAAAATGGATGGTTCATTTTCTATAGTAATAAAAGAAATGAATTCTAAAGCAAACTTATGACACTATTTTACACACATTACGCAAGCAAACCATTTAAAAATTGTAACACCCAACACAGTGTAATCTCACTCCTGAAAATCTATTGTAGGTAAAATGAAAAGACTACATAAAGAACTGGAAAATGGCCTGACAAGGAAGTAGTGCAGTGAATAGAGTATCGGCCCAGGACTCAGAGGGTCCAGGTTCAAGATCCCAAGGTCTCCAGCTTGAGCGCAGACTCACCAGCCTGAGCATGAGGTCACTGGCTTGAGCATGGAATCATAGACATAATCCCACGATAACTGGCTTGAGCCCGAGGTCACTGGCTTGAACAAGGGGTCACTGGCTCTGCTGTAGCCCCTGGTCAAGGCACATATGAGAAAACAATCAATGAACAACTAAGGTGCCGCAATGAATAATTGATGGCTTTTCATTTCTCTCCCTTCCTATCTGTCTGTCCCTCTCTGTGTCTCTCTTGCTAAAAAAACCAAACAAATAAAAAACCTAAAAAATGTTTGTAATTTATGGAACAAAATAAACAGAACATACTTTTTTTACCCATATGTTTAGCAAAGATTTAAAAATATATATGCTAACAACAACCAGTGTAGGCTGAACTCTCCTAAGGGACAGGGGACCAGTTCTGACATTGGCTACCCACAGTTTATAGAGTTGAGAGCAGAAAGGGTGCTGCCGCTGCTAGGAGCACATGGACAGTGGCCTCCTGTCACTCCTGCCATGGCAAGGCTGCAGCGAGGGAGAGGTGGTCTTCCCAAGGTGTGCACGTGCACATGAAAATGCCTGCTCCCAATAAAAACCTACAGGCCCACAGAGCCCTGATGGGCATCCTCACATACCCATCTTGCACTCATGCAGGACTACATCTTGATAAATTTCTAGATTAGGACAATGGGTATGTGCATTTTAAAAGTTGACAGACTTTTCCCAATTGCCCTCCGAAAAGATATGAACCACACTCCCACCTCTTCACTATCAATCTCCACATCATGGCTGTACTTCCGCCCTCACCAGTTTAGACACCATAGTCCAATTTTTTCATCTCTCTTGCCCCTGTATTCCTCCACTGTACCCATTTGGCAAAAGTCTAGTCTCTTGTTAAGCCCAACTCGGCACCTACTGCAAGCCTGTGCCCAAACAGGGAACATGGCTGGACAAAACCCACAAAATCTTCACTTAAGGTGTTTGACTATAAACCTCTAGCGACACTAAGAACTACCCAGCAACTGACCACACTTCCCTAGTTAGCTCCCTGTCCTTGTCCCCCATCTCCAAGATGACTAGCTCACTCCTTTTCCTGTCTTCCCAGATCTCCAACACTCTGCCCTCCCACCCCTCCTTGTTCTCAACGGATGACTTCCTAAAAAAAATAGGAAATCTCAGAAGAGAATTATCTCTTCTTCCTTGGACAAATACAGCAACCCACTTCATCTACACACATGCACTCAGCCTTCTTTCTTATTCCAATGCACACACCATCCCTGTGCCTTCACTCACCCCCTTCATCCTGTCTTCTCCTGCTCACCAAGGACTGTGCTCTCACACTTGTGCCCTCCAACAACTCCCAAACTGATACCTCTAGCCTGCACGCCAATCTCATTATCTAACTGCTGACCTGATAGCCACTTGGGTGACTAAAAGTCTCTCAAACGTGACACAGACAAAACAGGTTTCTTAGTTCCCTACCATGCCCTCCGTGCCATCTTCCCTAGCTCAGTAAATAACACCATGGCACCACCCTTCACCCCTTAGCTTGAACTAAAACCTTGGGACCACCCTTGATCCTCACCTTCCAATCTAACAGAAAGTCTTGACTGTTCTGTCTTCCAAACACAGAAGGAATCCTACATTTCTCTCCACTCCACTGCTACCTCCATACTTCCCATCTTCTCTTGCTGAGCCTACTGCAATGGTACCTACGCAATCCGGCTGCTTCCACTCCTGCCCTCCGCCTGTCTATTCTCAGCAGAACAGTCAGAATGATCTTTCTTTTCTAATTGTACTGGAGTGACACTGGTTAAGAAAATTATGCAGGTTTCAAGTGCACAGTTCTACAACGCATCTGAACACCGCATTTGGTTTTCACTGTGCCCGCCAAGTCTAGCCTCTGTCCAACACTGTTTCAGCCAGAGTGATCTTTTCAGAACATAAACCAAATCTATGCTCTTTGCTAGAAATCTCCCAATAGCTTTCCTTCACAGAATCCAGTACAAACTCCTCACCACGCTGACCAGGCTTCAGTGCTCTCACCCCTCTCTCTCTCAGCCTCACCTCCTTTCTGTCCCCTCGGGAACACTGGCCCTCTGGCTCTCCCACAGTCACGCCAAGATCATGCCTGCTTGGGGAATGCTGTCCTTCCTGCACTTGCTGGAATGTTCTTTCTTTGGGTCATCACATGCTGAGCTCCTCCACATTATTCAGGCCGCAGATGTCCCTCCCCAGAGGGCCTCTCCAGACCACTCCAGCTTAAATAGTGCGTTCACCCATCCACCACTCTCTGGTCCAAAGGCCTGTGCTATTTCTCTTCGTGCCACTACCGCGACCCGAATCATGTTGTCTATTCGCCTGTTCACTGTACACCTTCCTCACTATAAAGGGAGCCACAGACATGAGCTCACAGTACCTAGCAGAGAAAACGCTTTATAAGTAGTGCTCACAAAAATTAGGGAATATTTTATTGCTTCATATTCATTTTGAAATATCCCCTAATTCTGCTCACTAAAATTAGGGGTTTATCAGTTCATATTTATTTTGAAATATCCCCTAGTTTTTGTGAGCAGTATATTTGTTGAGTTCATGAATATTACTTTCACAATAAAAATTAAACTAATTTTTAAAAATTTAATTGCACATACAATCACCACATTGTAAATAACTAGACCTATGGAGAGAGACTACAAGAGAATAGTAAAAAAGATGAAAGTAGCTACAGTGAAAAAAAATTGGGTTTTTTTACACCAACCTATTTTAATTTTTTTTAATAAATAAATTTTTATTTTAATGGGGTGACATCAATAAATCAGGGTACATATATTCAAAGAAAACATTTCCAGGTTATCTTGTCATTCAGTTCTGCTGCATACCCATCACCAAAAGAGAGATCATCCTCCGTCACCCTCTATCCAGTTTTTTTTGTACCCCTCCCCCTCCCCTTCCCCCTCTCCCTCCTTCCCTCCCCCCACCCCCCGTAACCACCACACTCCTGTCCATGTCTCTTAGTATCACTTTTATGTCCCACCAATGTATGGAATCCTGTAGTTCTTGTTTTTTTCTGATTCACTTATTTCACTCCACATAATGTTATCAAGATTCCACCATTCTGCTGTAAGTGATCCGATGTCATCATTTCTTCTAGCTGAATAGTATACCATAGAGTATATGTGCCCCATCTTCTTTATCCAGTCTTCTATTTTTTTTTTATTTACTTTTTTTTTTACAGTGATTAAAAGCCTTTAAGCAAACTCTTGGCCAATACAGCAAGAATCCATAAAAGAGTAGTGTCCTTAACATGTTCACCAAGTCCAAGCTGGCCCCAACACCATGCCAAATCCCTGAAAAATGCAACCCAACCACAGTTCAGTCTGTTAGGAGCTGCCACAGGGAGCAGGAGTCCAGGAAAAGTCCACACAGGAAAAGTCCGCATGGCACTGGAATTGTTGTCACCATTCTATACTTTGCAGCTCATGTCCAAGTCCCAATGACAGCTGCTTCTAGCTGGTAATGATTCAGGTAGACTGGAAAAGCCATTTGCAGCATGCGTGGATATGGAGCTTCTGTTCTCCTCTGCCTGGAGAGTTGAGACCAGGTTGCTTTTCCCTGGTCTCAACTAATTTTTAAGACTGTGGCATGGTAAAGAGAACCTTGGGATACACTAAGCTGGGTGGCAAAGGTAAATTCGTAATACAAGTTGGCAAAAGGGGGAAGGAGAGCTCTACATTAGGAGTAGGTCCCAGCCTGAAATATGAGTGGGACATTGAGGTAGGAGGGATAAAGGAAACACTATATATTAAGCAAAGCAGCAGAAAATAGGACTATCAACACCCACAACAGAGATCTTTGAGGGAAGAATAAAAAACCTGACTATTCAGGCAAAACATAGTTAAGTGGCCCTTGTGCAAATGAGATCAGTTTACCTGCTTCTTGGAAGAAATACCCTAGGCTCGTCCACAGTGTCATAGATGGGGCCGACAGCCCTGGGCACCTTCAGCCTTCAGTGGCAAACCCCAGCTTTCTGGGCAAGGTTAGATCATAGGTGGCTGGAGCAGGGCTGGAAGAGACTGAACCCTCCCTTAGAGGAGCGAGGGGGAAGCCTACTTTCCAGTGTCCCTGTTTCCTCACAGCAGAGGCATGTAAGCCTGGTAGGCTTTAGATCAATGACCTTCCTTTCCACTATTGAAGCAGGACCCAGATGGCATCCTATGAGACCCCTTTGGGGCGTTGGATCCTTTAAGGGTGTATCCTAAAAGCTGGTAGTTCCCCTGATCTCTATTGGGTTTTTTCTGCCTCTAGGTATCTTAAAAGCCATTCTCAGAAGATCTCGCTGAGGGGTTTGAGGATCCCCATCCGCCTATATAAATCTTTTCCATATATCTGGAGCTATTTGGAAAAAGACAAAACAGTGTTATTAGCTGGATCTAATAAAGAAGGTAGTAGTTTGCAGGCAAAAAAGATTTGGTGTCTCCTGTTCATCAGCCTTCAAAAGAAATGTAAATTTATATTTTTTTAAGTAAAAAGCATGATATGGTAGACCCGTAGGAGTCATTGGCCTGGTGTACAGGATTCCCGAGTTCGATTCCTGGCCAGAGCACACAGGAGAAGCGCCCATCGACCTCTCCACCCCTCCCACTCTCCCTCCCCTCCCTCCTCTCCGTCTCTCACTTCCCCTCCCGCAGCCAGGCTCCACCGGAGCAAAGCCACCCCGGGCACTAAGGATGGCCCCATGGCCTCTGCCCCAGTCGCTAGAATGGCTCTGGTTGTAACAGAGCTACACCCCAGATGGGCATAGCATCCCCCCCTGGTAGGCATGCCAGGTGGATCCCGGTCAGGCGCATGCGGGAGTCTGCCTGAATGCCTCCCCATTTCCATCCTCAGAAAAAGACAAAAAATAAATAAATAAAAGAAAAAATACAACAACAAAAAAAAAAAAAGAGGAAAAAAGGGGGGAAAAAAAAAGGGCATTCCCTTGTGTTAAAGCTCCAGAGAGCATGGAGTGAGCTTGAGTATGTCCTATGAAACATGGAGCTCTATGTTGATATATAAGTCTTTGAAGAAGGAGGAACTGCTGAAATAGTTCATCAGCATTTGTCCCTAAGACAGCAGTCTTTGGAGTGGAAACACCATAAGTAAATATTTGCTGTCTGTCTATAGATTAAAGGGGGAATATGGCAAATGCTGCAAAGCCATGCTCTTTGTGACCCTCCCCTCCCCCAACCCCCTCACTCTCCTCCCCCCACCCTGTACCCCCAACACTGTTGTCCATGTCTCTGAGTCTCATCTTTATGTCCCACCTATGTATGGAATCATATAGTTCTTAGTTTTTTCTGATTTACTTCTTTCGCTCAGTATAATGTTATCAAGGCCCATCCATGATGATCCTATGTCATCATTTCTTTTTTTTTTTTTTTTTTTTTCTGAAGCTGGAAACAGGGAGAGACAGTCAGACTCTCGCATGCGCCCGACCGGGATCCACCCGGCACACCCACCAGAGGCGACACTCTGCCCACCAGGGGGCGATGCTCTGCCCATCCTGGGCGTCGCCATGCGACCAGAGCCACTCTAGCGCCTGAGGCAGAGGCCACAGAGCCATCCCCAGCGCCCGGGCCATCTTTGCTCCAATGGAGCCTTGGCTGCGGGAGGGGAAGAGAGAGACAGAGAGGAAAGTGCAGCGGAGGGGTGGAGAAGCAAATGGGCGCTTCTCCTGTGTGCCCTGGCCGGGAATCGAACCCGGGTCCTCCGCACGCTAGGCCGACGCTCTACCGCTGAGCCAACCAGCCAGGGCATATGTCATCATTTCTTATGGCTGAGTAGTATTCCATAGTATATATATACCAAAGCTTTTTAATCCACTCGTCCTCTGATGGACACTTGGACTGTTTCCAGATCTTTGCTATTGTGAACAATGCTGCCATAAACATGGGGGTGCATTTCTTCTTTTCAAACAGTGCTATGGTGTTCTTGGGGTATATTCCTAACAGTGGGATAGCTGGGTCAAAAGGCAATTAGATTTTGAATTTCTTGAGGAATCTCCATACTGTTTTCCACAGTGGCTGCACCAGTCTGCATTCCCACCAGCAGTGCAGGAGGGTTCCCTTTTCTCCACATCCTCGCCAGCACTTATTCTGTGTTGTTTTATTGATGAGCGCCATTCTGACTGGTGTGAGGTGATATCTCATTGTGGTTTTAATTTGCATTTCTCTAATGATTAGTGATGTTGATCATTTTTTCATATGCCTATTGGCCATCTGTGTGTCCTCTTTGGAGAAGTGTCTATTCATTTCTTTTGCCCATTTTTGGATTGGATTGTTTGTCTTCCTGGTATTAAGTTTTACAAGTTCTTTATAAATTTTGGTTATTAACCCCTTATCAGTCGCAATGTCAAATATATTCTCCCATTGTGTAGTTTGTCTTTTTATTCTGTTCTTATTGTCTTTAGCTGTGCAGAAGCTTTTTAGTTTGATAAAGTCCCATTTGTTTATCCTGTCTTTTATTTCACTTGCCTGTGGAGACAAATCAGCAAATATATTGCTGCGAGAGATGTCAGAGAGCTTACTGCCTATGTTTTCTTCTAAGATGCTTATGGTTTCACGGCTTACATTTAAGTATTTTATCCATTTTGAGTTTATTTTTGTGAGTGGTGTAAGTTGGTGGTCTAGTTTCATTTTTTTGCAGGTAGCTGTCCAATTTTCCCAACACCATTTGTTGAAGAGGCTGTCTTTACTCCATTGTATTTCCTTACCTCCTTTGTCAAATATCAGTTGTCCATAGAGCTGTGGGTTTATTTCTGGGTTCTCTGTTCTGTTCCATTGATCCCTGTGCCTGTTCTTATGCCAGTACCATGCTGTTTTGAGTACAATGGCCTTATAATATAACTTGATATCCGAAAGTGTGATACCTCCCGCTTTATTCTTCCTTTTCAAGATTGCTGAGGCTATTCATATTCTCTTTTGGTTCCATATAAAGTTTTGGAATATGTGTTCTAAATCATCATTATTTTAATCTGTATTGCATTGAATTTATAAATTGCTTTGGGTAATATAGAAATTTTAATGATGTTTATTCTCCCTAACCATGAGCGCGGTATATGCCTCCACTTATTTGTATCTTCCCTGATTTCTTTTATCAATGTTTTATAATTTTCTGAGTACAAGTCTTTAATCTCCTTGGTTAGATTTATTCCTAGGTACTTTATTTTTTTGGTTGCAATGGTAAAGGGGATTGATTCCTTGATTTCTCTTTCTGACAGTTCATTATTAGTGTATAAAAATGCCTCTGATTTCTGAGTATTGATTTTATATCCTGCCACCTTGCCGAATTTATTTATCAGGTCTAGTAGTTTTTTGACTGAGACTTTAAGGTTTTCTATATACTATATCATATCATCTGCAAATAATGATAGTTTTACTTCTTCTTTTCCAATTTGGATGCCTTTTATTTTTTTTTCTTGTCTGATTGCTGTGGCTAGGACTTCCAGAACTATGTTGAATAAAAGTGGTGAAAGGGGGCACCCCTGCCTTGTTCCTGATCTTAAGGGGATTGCTTTTAATTTTTGCCCATTGAGTATGATGTTGGCTGTGGGTTTGTCATAGATGGCCTTTATCATGTTGAGGTATGTTCCCTGTATTCCCACTTTGCTGAGAGTTTTGATCATGAATGGGTGCTGGACTTTATCAAATGCTTTTTCTGCATCTATTGAAATTATCATGTGGTTTTTCTCCTTCCTTTTGTTTATGTGATGAATCACATAGATTCAATTGCGAATATTGTACCAGCCTTGCCTCCCAAGAATAAATCCCACTTGAACATGGTGTATGATTTTTTTCATATATTGCTGGATCCGGTTTGCTAATATTTTGTTCAGAATTTTTGCATCTAAGTTTATCAGGGATATTGGCCTATAATTTTCTTTTTTTGTGTTGTCTTTGCCTAGTTTTGGAATCAGAATTATGCTCGCCTCATAAAAAAAGTTTGGAAGTCTTTCTTCCTCTTGAATCTTTTGAAATAGCTTGAGAAAGAAAGGAGTTCTTCTTTGAATATTTGGTAGAATTCACTTGTGAAGCCATCAGGCCCAGGACTTTTCTTTTTGGGGATTTTTTTGATCGCTGTTTTAATCTCATTTGTTGTAATTGGTCTGTTTAGGTTTTCTGATTCTTCCAGATTGATTTTTGGAAGATTATATGATTCAAGGAATTTGTCCACTTCATCTAGGTTGTCTAGTTTTTTGGCGAACAGTTCTTCATAGTATTTTCTTACAATATTTTGTATTTCTGTTGTGTCAGTTGTTATTTCTCCACTCTCGTTTCTAATTTTATTTATTTGAGTCCTCTCTCTTTTTTTCTTGGTGAGTCTCGTTAAAGGTTCATTGATCTTGCTTACCTTTTCAAAGAACCAGCTCCTGGTTTCATTGATCCTCTGTATTGTTTCTTTAGCCTCTGTGTCATTTATTTCTGCTCTGATCTTTATTATTTCCTTCCTTCTATTAGCTCTGGGCTTTACTTGCTGTTCTTTTTCTAGTTCTTTTAGATGCAGGGTTAAGTTGTTTATTTGAGCTTTTTCTAGCTTCTTGAGGTATGCCTGTAATGCTATAAACTTCCCTCTCAGGACTGCTTTTGCTGTGTCCCATAAATTTTGAGTTGATGTATGCTCATTATCGTTTGTTTCTAGGAATTTTTTAATTTCTTCTTTGATCTCAATGTTAACCCATTCATTATTTAATAACGTGCTATTTAGTTTCCAAGTGTTTAAATGTTTTTCAATTTTTTCTATTGTGGTTGATTTCTAGTTTAATGCCATTGTGGTCAGAGAAAGTGCTTGATATGATTTCAATCTTCTTAAATTTGTTGAGACCACTTTTGTGCCCTAATATGTGGTCTATTCTAGAGAATGTACCATGAGCACTTGAAAAGAATGTATATTCTGCTGTTTTAGGGTGAAAGGTTCTGAAGATACCTATTAAATCGAGTTGATCTAATATGTCCTTTAAGTCTGCTGTTTCTTTGTTGATTTTCTTTCTTGAGGATCTATCTAATGATGTTAATAGGGTACTGAAATCCCCTACTATTATAGTATTGCTGTTGATCTCGCCCTTTAACTCCATCAAAGTCTGCTTTATATATTTAGGTGCTCCTATATTAGGTGTGTAGATATTTATAATGGTTATATCTTCCTTTTGGATTGCTCCCTTTATCATTATGTAGTGACCTTCTTTATCTGTAACTATGGTCTTTGTTTTAAAGTCCATTTTGTCTGATATAAATATTGCTACCCCAGCTTTTTTTTCATTTCCATTTGCGTGAAATTTTTTTTTTCCATCCTTTTATCTTCAGTCTGTGTGCATCTTTTGATTTAAGGTGTGTCTCTTGTAGACAGCATATGTATGGGTCCTGTTTTCTTATCCACGCAGCTACCCTATGTCTCTTGACCGGATCATTTAATCCATTAACATTTAAGGTTATTACTGATATGTAATTGTTTATTGCCATTTTTTTCTTTAAAAATGTATTCCTCTTTTGCTATATTCTTTTCTTCCTTTGATCTGTTTACAACAGGTCCCTTAGCATTTCTTGCAGCATTGGTTTGGTTGCAGTGAATTCCTTGAGTTTCTTTTTTTGTCTGTAAAGCTTTTTATTTTTCCTTCAATTTTAAATGATAGCCTTGCTGGATAAAGTAGTCTTGGTTGTAGGTTCTTGTTCTGCATTACTTTGAATATTTCTTGCCATTCCCTTCTGGCCTCAAGTGTTTCTGTTGAGAAGTCAGAAGTCATCCTTATGGGGGCTCCTTTGTAGGTGATAGTCTTTTTTTCTCTAGCAGCTTTTAATATTTTCTCTTTATCATTTAGCTTTGGTATTTTAATTATGATGTGTCTTGGTGTTGGTTTCTTTGGGTTTCTCCTTAATGGAATTCTCTGTGCTTCCTGAACATGTGAAATGTTTTCCTGCCTTAATTGGGGGAAGTTTTCCGCTATAATATGTTTGAATAAAGTCTCTATCCCTTGTTCTTTCTCTTCTTCTTCAGGAACCCGTATGATGCAGATGTTATTTTTCTTCATATTGTCACAGAGCTTAGAGTTTCCTCAGACTTTTTGAGTCTCTTTTCTTTTTTCTGCTCTGCTTCCGTGCCTTTATTTATTGTGTCCTCTAACTCACTGATTCGATTTTCTGCTTCATCCATCCTGCTTTTAATTCCTTCCATTGTATTCTTTATTTCAGATATTGTATTTGTCATTTCTGACTGATTCTTTTTTATTATTTCAATGTCCTTTTTTATATTTGTTATCTCTTTATTTATGTTTTCGTAATGGCCATCTATGGTTGTTCTGATATCTTTGAGCATCCTAACAATCATTATTTTAAACTCTGCATCTGGTAATTTGGTTTTATCTGATTCATTTAGGTCCTTTTCTGGGGATTTCTCTTGGTTTATTTGTGTTGTATTTCTCTGCCTCCGCATTTTCTCTTCACAGGAGTGGCTGTGATTACGTGCTCAGGTGCACCTTGGCCTTGGCGGCCTTGGCCTTTGCCCTGCCCCTGTGTGTGACGTTATGCTCGGTCCTGAGGGCACTGGCTAGCACCTTTGCTCAGCTGCGGGTCTCCACCTGTTTCCGGGCTTTCGCCCTGCCCTTGCAGGAGGAGCCCACTCGAGGACCGGCTGCTAGCCTTGGCTCTACCACCGGGCAGGACTGCGTTCCCAAGCTCAGCTCAGTAGCGGAACTCCGCCTCTACTGGGCTTTTGGCTCCATCCCCGCGGGAGGAGCCGGCTACCAAGTCAGACCGGAAGCCTGGGTTGCATGGGCGGGGCAAAGCTGTGCTCCTCTGCCCTTTTTCAGGGGCTGGTCTCCTCCCTTTCCTGGGTTCCCGCCCTTTTCCCCCCGCAGGCTGGATTACAGGCTGCCGGCAGCTGAGCTTTACCGCTTTTGCACGCCCCCTTCTCCCCAGCCCGGCAAGATTGAGCTCACACCTGAGCCCAGTGGTGGCCAGCTGGCTTCCGCCCCTGCCAGCAGAACCCCACTTTTGTCTCCCGCTGCCGCCCACCCTCTGGCGTGCCCTCAGCCTCGTGGGTGGGGGCGTTGTAGCTCGGACCCTAAGACTCACTACTGTAGACCCAAAAGCTCCCTCCTTCTTTGCGACTCTGCTCTGAATGCCGCGGGGGAGCTTGTTTGGCTGCTCTCCTGCTTCCCTTTGCTGGTATTGCTGTTTCCAGGGGAAATATTCATTTCAGCTTTGGGGGGTGACTTGTCCCAGGGGTTAGGGTGGCTATCTCCCAAAATGTTTCTCCCTGTGCCTCCCAGATTACACTCTCTTCCTGTTACTCTGGTCCTCTCCTCTCTCCCCCCATCCCCAGGAGCCCTGGGTGGGTGGTTATGAGAGAGATGTTCTGCGCGGTCCCTTTAAGAAGGATCCTGGGTCTGAGAAATCAGACTCTTTCTCAAAAACAGTATCCTGAGTTGTTTCCAGCTAAATACTGTCCTTATGCCTCTTCTGGGCTCTGGGGCTACAGGCTGGGGCTTTGTTCCTGGGGCTTAGGACCCTTCCCCCTCTGCTAAACTCACTTCCCGCCACACGAGTCTCTCCCTGCTGCCGTTCACTCCAGGGAGCTGGGCAGCCCTCTCCGCGTTTCCCCGTTTCCACTTTTCCTACCAGTCTCTGTGTGGCTTCTTCAGTGTTCCTTGGTTGAAGAGTCCTCTTAGTTTAGTCCAAAGTTGGTTTTTCCAGATGATAGTTCATAAAATTAGTTTGTAATCCACTTTGGTTCTGGGAGGTAGTAGTTGGTACGTCCGCCTACTCCTGCGCCATCTTGTCTCTCCGCAACCTATTTTAATTTTTTATGTTACTGTTTTATAATAAAACAGCAACAACAGATTTTCTATCCTAAGTGAAAGCTAAGTGAGGACTTGTGAGCATCCAAGGGCCACCACCCTAAACATCCCTGAGAGAAGGAGAAGAGCACCCCGATGCCTGGAGCTGGCCCAGGACTGTCAGCCAGGCCCTGGCACTGGCAGGAGCTGGCCTGGCCAGCGCACCCGGCCTTGGTGTTGTACATGAAGTTCAACATCAGACAACGGCCCTCTGTGGGTGCGCATCCACCTCTCCCAGAGGCCCCAGGACCAGAAGAGCCCTCAGAGAATGCTGCAGCAGCCCTGGAGATGGGCCCTGGACCACACGTCAGCACCAGCCTTGACCTCTACCCGATAAAATCCTGTGCCATGGTTGAGGAGCCTATGTTGCCTCTAGGAAATTACATCAAAAATAAGACCTCTGCCATGATATCTAAATACAGACAAACCATAAATAAAATACCCAACCCCCCCCCACACACACACACCTCCCAGCTAATGAGTGACTATTGCTTTTTACAATTTTTAGTTTAGTCTCTTCTCCCTATAGGTAAAATTTATTAAAATACTTTTATATATATATATATATATATATATATATATCTGAAACATGACTAAGATAATATTGCATACCAACTATACATAAATAAAAGAAATTTACAAAAGGAGTTCTTCAATTAAAAAAATACTAAATTATAGAATTATACAGTTATTGACAACATCCACTCCAGAGCAAAACCCTAATTCCTTAACAACTCACCCAAATCACTAACACAAGCCCAAATCCTGTAAGAAGTCTCACCCCACCTCCCTGAGATGTGCCTGGGTCCCTCTGCACTGTGGTCTCCCTCCCTTAAGCAAGCAGTGGACCCCACTCATTCAGCTAATGGTGTTTCTGATGGTCTCTGGCTGATGGGCACAGGCAGCTGTGAGGACATCAGCTGCCATCATAGGAGCCTGGCTCGAGAAACGACCCTCAGATATGGACTCAGTGCTGGTTCTCCGAATACATTCCCTGACATCAGCTGATTTTCTTGTCATCTGCCTGTTTCTCCTAAAAGCTGGATGAAGGGAGAAAAAATGATTCCTTAATTAGATGTCCTGGTGAATAATGCTACAATTAATCGAGGCTGCCCAGGACAGCTTCCCTTCCCTCCCATCTCTGAAAGTCACCCTGGCACAAGGTTAGAGTGGGGCTGGACAACTGACTCACGGTTAGAGCCTGAGGCAACATGACTCAAGTACTTTAAGCCACATGTTCAAGCCCAATAAATTAGCCCAGGCTTAAAGGAGTCAGGCTGTACACATGTAAGAATTTTAATAAGCTTGGAAAATGCTACCTAGAGCTTATGCACAAGCTTACTGTACCGAAGGGATTCCCCGCCACCAGCCACAGAGTGCTAAGCCCCTGACAAGAGCTTTTGAGCACATAGGCAGCAGTGACAGGGAGTCAGCGTGGTCCGGTTTCCTCAGGAGTTGGAGACTCACAGTGGAAGGCTGGCAACCAGATGGATAGAAAGCAGAAGAGGGCACGCAGCTCAGTGGAGCCAACGGCATTTACTAGGAAAACATGCGGAGCTTTCTTTGGTGGAAATCTGGTCCTCACACACCCTTCCAGAAATGAGCAAATGCTGTAATTAATGTCTGCATTTATCAAATGCCTGTTTGTACACAGAACTGTGTTGGATACAACAGAGAGTTATTTAAGCAAAGATGGTCTCTGCCTTCTAGATGCTGACACATAATGTAAATAAAAACAATAAATCTGTCCTGAGGATTACCAAACTAACTGAACAAACATGAAATAGTCAAAAGCACTGAGCTTATACAAATGCAACGGAGTAAGAACTGCAAGGTTAGTCATGGGAGATGACTCTCTAAACAGGGTGGCGCCTCATTCACAGTTCCCTTGTGAAGGCTGAGTCTCCACCTGGAGGTCAGCTTTTAAGAAAAACTTCAAGGGCTGTCTATTGGGCTTGGGGGAAACGAGCCAATCAGAGAAGAGGGTGCAGCTTGGGAGTTGATTTATACAGAAATACAACTAGAGGAAGAAAGAAAACTTGACAATCATCCAAGAAAATTAGGGAAAATCAGTCAAGCTGGTGTGTGGTTTCTCAACTGTTGTTACTCATGCCCCCTTCGGATGAATAGAAAAAACTCACACTCTCTCACCACATTATTTAAAATCTGAAAGGACACCAAATCAAAGCAATAGTGGTTTCAGAATTTTATTTTCCAAATGACACAAACCACCCTCTTCCCCGAGAGCTAAGTAAGGATGGCCCACTCGGTTGGGTGGCATCAGATGTCAGCAGGATGAAGCAACTATCCTTGAATTCTTAAAGAAAAGGATTTGGATCCTGGGCCCACATGAGACCATACAACCAATAGTATTAGAAAGACCATACAACCAATAGTATTAGAAAGAGTTACAGTCTAAGGTGACAAAATCAGACCATGGGACTAGCAAGAATATATCATAATTACCTGATTAAAATTTTTGAAGGAGAATTCTTTGTAGATGGCATCTCTCTCTCTTAATTCTGACCATCCTGCTGTTTTAAGGTCAAGTATAACTTGGTTCCTCTCCTCTGCTGTCAACAAGTGAGCATCCGCTGACTATGAAAAGAACACATTAGTATTGAAACTTAAAATTTTAGTTAAACTCAAATAAAAATATAACTCTTTTCCTTATTAGATATGTAAAAAAAAAAAGTCTTAAGGGCAACAATTTCTAACCATCTTTGGTTCCTTTGTCCTCAAAATGCAAAGTTCTCAAAATATAAACAAAAACAAGGCTAGCTATGTATGAAGTAAGCTGCCTCACAGTATGGTGTTTCATTACCCCTTACTTCTGTTTCAAACTTCACAATTCAGTTTCTCTGATTTATTACAGATATAAGTGAGATTGACCATTACCACTGGCCATCTTACCAATGACCACTGATAATGGCCAGCATCTAGGACTTAGGAAACTCAGGTAACACACCCATCCAAGGACACCGTGCAAGTCCCCAGAATCAGAACTCAGGGCTCTAAACTCCTGGTCCAGCGCTCTTTGGATGGTCCCACACCACTTTAGCAGCCTTTCACTGTCCTATTTTAATAAGTGTACCCTCAAAATCACCTGGACTCGCCTACCAGGCAGTGACACAGTGGATAGAGCATCAAACTGGGATGCGGAAGACCCAGGTTTGAGACCCAGAGGTCACCAGCTTGAGCGCGAGCTCATCTGGTTTGAGCAAAGCTCACCAGCTTGAACCCAAGGTCACTGGCTCGAGCAAGGGGTTACTCGGTCTGCTGAAGGCCCTCAGTCAAGGCACATATGAGAAAGCAATCAATGAATAACTAAGGTGTTGCAACGAAAAACTAATGATTGATGCTTCTCATCTCTCTCCGTTCCTGTCTGTCTGTTTCTATCTATCCCTCTCTCTGACTCTCTCTCTGTCCCTATTTTAAAAAAAAAATCACCTGGACTCATGTTGTAAAATCTTTCCTGCAAAAAGTCAAAAACCCACACACTGCCTGACCAGGTGGTGGCATAGTGGATAGAGCGTCGGACTGGGACGTGGAGGACCCAGGTTAGAAACCCTGGGGTTAAGGATGCTAATTCTGTTTCTCAGGCCACAACCTGCAAAAGGGGCTCCAAGCAAATTGGTGATTTGGCTCCTCTGATTTTGCCAATTGGATTAAAAAAAATAGGTCAGGAACGCCCTGAAATGGAACTAACAATACATGAGCATAAATTTAAAGAACTTTTAGATAGTGGAGCTGATGTATCTGTTATTGCTAAGCTACATTGACCTCCTTCCTGGCCCACTCATGCAGCAGCCACAGAATTATAAGGTATAGGGCAGAGTAAATCCCCTCAAAAAAAGTTCTAGTTTTCTACATTGGTAAGATTAAGAAGGTCATTCTGGATTTTTTAAGCCTATGTGCTCCCTGGATGGCCAGTTAAATTTGTGAGGTAGAGATGTTTTGAAAAATATGGGAGCGTTGCTTGTCAGTCCTAATGGTTTAGTCAGTACTCAGATGCTTGATTGGGGATTTTTGCCCACCAACGGACTAGGGAAAGAACAGCAAGGAATTCTCACCCCCATAGAAATGGCACCCAATACCAGGTGTGGATTAGGATATCAAAATTTAGCATAGGGGCCTTGGTAGCTCCTGCTACCTCAATAATGCATTGTGCAGACCCAATTACTTGGAAATCAGATAATCCTGTATGGGTAGACCAATGGCCCCTTTCTCAGGAGAAACTTAGGGCAGCTGCTCAATTGGTACAAGAGCAGCTACAGCTTGAGCACATTGAACCATCTAATAGCCCGTGGAATACACTGCCATATTTTGATCTTGTTGCCTCCTGGATTATCAAGGGGCATAGGCGACCCTTACAGCTTATAGGTTTTGAGCCTCAAAATTATTGTTGTTCCTTTTTTCAAAGGATCAACAACAATGGCTCTGGGAAACTTCCACTAAATGGCAAATCGCTCTTGCAAATCAATGTACAACTTTATAGTGAAACTGTCAACTTAAAATCAGCTCAAAGTCTAGAATTATATGCCATGATCATGGCTTTTCAGTATTTGCCATATTCCCCCTTTAATCTATATACAGACAGCAAATATTTACTTGTGGTGTTTCCACTCTAAAGACTGCTGTCTTAGGGACAAATGCTGATGAACTATTTCAGCAGTTCCTCCTTCTTCAAAGACTTGTATGTCAACATAGAGCTCCATGTTTTATAGGACATACTCGAGCTCACTCCATGCTCCCTGGAGCTTTAGCACAAGGGAATGCCCTATTTTTTTTTTCTGAAGTTGGAAACAGGGAGGCAGTCAGACAGACTCCCCACATGCGCCCGACCGGGATCCACCCGGCACGCCTACCGGGGGGGGGATGCTCTGCCCATCTGGGGTGTTGCTCTGTTGCAACCAGAGCCATTCTAGCACCCGAGGTAGAGGCCGCAGAGCCATCCTCAGCGCCTGGGCAAAGTTTGCTCCAATGGAGCCTTGGCTGCAGGAGGGGAGGAGAGAGACAGAGGGGAGGGAGAGGGGGAGGGGTGGAGAAGCAGATGGGTGCTTCTCCTGTGTGCCCTGGCTGGGAATCGAACCTGGGACTCCTGCATGCCAGGCCAATGCTCTACCACTGAGCTAACCGGCCAGGGCCTAGGAATGCCCTTGTTGATCAAGCTACCCCCCAAAAAATTATTTGGAGCAACCATGACAGATCGAGCAATTCAGTCTCATACTATTCATCACCAGAACACTGCAGCCCCGTGTAAACAGTTTCAACTTTCTCAGGAAGCAGCACGGCAGAATGGGAAATCCTGTCCAAGGGGTTCTATACTACAATCTGCCCCTTCATTTGGACTTAACCCTGAAGGACCCATACCAGGACAACTTTGGCAAATGGATGTTACCCATATACTTTCATTTGGCAAACAGTCCTATGTCCACATTACAGTGGATACATATTCTGGATTTATAGTAACCTCTGTCAGAACAGGAGAGGCTGCTAAGCATGTTATAGCTCATTGTCTGTATGCATTGTTCTATTATTGGATTTCCTAAACTGGTTAAACTGACAATGCTCCTGCATATGGAGCAAAAGCATTTACTGTATTTTGTCATTCTTACAATCTTTAAAGTCAAGGTATTATTAAAGTGTACCCAGCAAATATTTTAAGGTCAATTTTAAAAAAATTTAAAAGGGGGGAGTCATATCCTGGAACTCCTACGGGTCTACCATATCATGCTTTTTACTTTAAAAAAATTTTAATTGTTTTTGAATGCTGATGAACAGGAGACGCCAAATCTTTTTCTCCTGCAAACTACTACCTTCTTTATTTGATCCAGCTAATAACACTGTTTTGTCTTTTTCCAAATAGCTCCAGATATATGGAAAAGATTTATATAGGCGGATGGGGATACTCAAGCCCCTCAGTGAGATCTTCTGAGCATGGCCTTTAAGATACCTAGAGGCAGAAAAAGCCCAATAGAGATCGGGAACTACCAGATTTTAGGATATGCTCTTAAAGGCTCCAACGCCCCAAAGGGGTCTCATAGGATGCCATCTGGGTCCTGCTTCAATAGTGGAAAGGAAGGTCATTGAGCTAAAGCCTGCCAGGCTTACATGCCTCTGTTGTGAGGAAACAGGGACACTGGAAGGTAGGCTTCTCCCTCACTCCTCTAAGGGAGGGTTCAGTCTCTTCCAGCCCTGCTCCAGCTACCTATGACCTAACCTTGCCCAGAATGCTGGGGTTTGCCACTGAAGGCTGAAGGTGCCCAGGGCTGTCGGCCCCATCTATGACACTGTGGACGAGCCTAGGGTATTTCTTCCAAGAAGAGGTAAACTGATCTCATTTGCACAAGGGCCACTTAACTATGTCTTGCCTGAATAGTCAGGTTTTTTATTCTTCCCTCAAAGATCTCTGTTGTGGGTGTTGACAGTCCTATTTTCTGCTGCTTTGTTTAATATATAGTGTTTCCTTTATTCCTCCTACCTCAATGCCCCACTCATATTTCAGGCTGGGACCTACTCCTAATTTAGAGCTCTCTTTCCACCTTTTGCCAACTTCTATTATGAATCTACCTTTGCCACCCAGCTTAGTATATCCCAAGGTTCTCTTTACCAAGCCACAGTCTTAAAAATTAGTTGAGACCAGGGAAAAGCAACCTGGTCTCATCTCTCCAGGCAGAGGAGAACAGAAGCTCCATCTCCACACATGCTACAGATGGCTTTTCCAGTCTACCTGAATCATTACCAGCTAGAAGCAGCGGTCATTGGGACTTGGACATGAGCTGCAAAGTATAGAATTGTGACAACAATTCCATTGCCATGCGGACTTTTCCTGGATGTGGACTTTCCTGGACTCCTGCTCCTGTGACAGCTCATAACACACTGAACTGGGGTTGGGTTGCATTTTTCAGGGATTTGGCATGGTATTGGGGCCAACTTGGACTTGGTGAACATGTTAAGGACACTACTCTTTTATGGATTCTTGCTGTATTGGCCAAGAGTTTGCTTAAAGGCTTTAATCACTGTAAAAAAAAAAATAGATGATTGGATAAAGAAGATGTGGCACATATCCACCATGGTATACTATTCAGCTAGAAGAAATGATGACATCGGATCACTTACAACAAAATGGTGGGATCTTGATAACATTATATGGAGTGAAATAAGTAAATCAGAAAAAAACAAGAACTGCAGGATTCCATACATTGGTGGGACATAAAAACGAGACTAAGAGACATGGACAAGAATGTGGTGGTTACAGGGGGCGGGGGGAGGGAAGGAGGGAGAGGGGGAGGGGGGTAGGGGCACAAAGAAAACTAGTTAGAAGGTGATGGCGGACAATCTGACTTTGGGTGATGGGTATGCAACATAATTGAATGGCAAGATAACCTGGACATGTTTTCTTTGAATATATGTACCCTGATTTATTGATATCACCCCATTAAAATAAAAATTTATTTATTAAAAAAAAAAGAAACAAAACCCTAGGGTTGCCAGCTTGAGTGCAGCGTCTCTGGCTCGAGCATGGGATCATAGACATGACCCCATGGTCGCTGGCTTAAAGCTCAAGGTTGCTAGCTTGAGGCCAACATCGCTGGCTTGAGCAAGGGATCACTTGCTCTGCTGTAGCCCCCTGGTCAAGGTACATATGAGAAAGCAATCAATGAACAACTAAGGTGCTGCAACAAATAATTGATGCTTCTCATCTCTCTCCCTTCGTTCCCATCTGTCCCTCTCCCTGTTTCTCTGTCTCTGTCACCACCACCCCCAAAAAAGATCTAAACAAATTGGAGGCATGCAATCTACCAGAGTTTTCAAAATATTGCTTATAAGTATGTTCAAAGAACTTAATGAGAACTTCAACAGAGATACTAAGCATAAAAAGACACAGAAACCATAAAAAAGAACCAGTCAGAAAAGAAGAGTACAAAAACTGAAATGAAGAATACAAGGAATAAATAGCAGATTATGTGAAACAGAGGATCAACTCAGCAATTTGAATGACAAAGAGGCAGAAAACATCCAGTTGTGACAGCAAAAAGAAAAAAAAACGATTTTTTAAAATGTGACTAGTTTGCCTGACCAGGAGGTGGCGCAATGAATAGAGCCTTGGACTAGGACATGGAGGACCCAGGTTCAAAACCTTGAGGTCGCCAGCTTGAGCACGAGCTCATCTGGTTTGAGCAAGGCTCACCAGCTTAAACTCAAGGTCACTGGCTCGAGCAAGGGGTTACTCGGTCTGCTGTAGCCCCCCGGTCAAGGCACATATGAGAAATCAATCAATGAACAACTAAGGTGCGACAACAAAGAATTGATGCTTCTCCTCTCTCTCCCTTCCTATCTGTCCCTATCTGTCCCTCTCTCTGACTCTCTCTCTCTGTCTCTGTCACAAAAAAAAATAGTAAAATAAAAATAAAAGAAATAAAAATGTGACTAATTTGCCTTGGCCATATAGTTCAGTTGGTTAGAGAATCATCCCAAAGTGCAAAGGTTGGTGGTTCAATCCCCAGTAAGGGCATATATAAGAAGAGATCGATGTTCTTGTCCCTCTCTGTTTCTCTCTATCTCTGTCTCTCTCTCTCTCTCTCTCCCCTTTCCTCTCTTGCTAAAAGCAATAAACATTTTTAAAAAGTGTTCAGTTTAGCCTGACCAGGCGATGGGGCAATGGATAGAGTGACGGACTGGGATGCCGAGGACCCAGGTTCGAGACCCCAAGGTCGCCACCTTGAGCGCGGGCTCATCTGGTTTGAGCAAAAGCTCACCAGCTTGGACCCAAGGTCGCTGGCTCGAGCAAGGGGTTACTTGGTCTGCAGAAGGCCCGCGGTCAAGGTACATATGAAAAAGCAATCAATGAACAACTAAGGTGTCGCAATGCACAACAAAAAACGGATGATTGATGCTTCTCATCTCTCCGTTCCTGTCTGTCTGTCCCTGTCTATTCCTCTCTCTGACTCTCTCTCTGTTTCTGTTAAAAAGAAAAAGTGTCCAGGTGTCCAGTTTAAGGAAACTCTGGGAAAATATCCAGTGGAACAACATTTGCATCATAGGAATACTAGAAGGAGAGAGATAGCAAGGGATTTAGAACCTATTTAAGAAATATACAATATCAGGGCCCTAGCCAGTTGGCTCAGCAGTAGAGCATCAACCCATTGTGTGGAAGTCCCAGGTTCAATTCCCAGTCAGGGCACACAGAAGAGGGGACCATCTGCTTCACCCCTCATTCCCATTCTCTCTCTCTTTCTCCATCTCTCTGCCTTCCCCTCCTGCAGCCATGCTCTATTCAAGCACGTCAGCCCAGAGTTGAGGATAGCTCTGTTGAGCCTCCACCTCAGGTGCTGAAAATAGCTCAGCTGTGAGAAGCCACTAATGGGCAAAGCATTGGCCCTAGACGGAGGTCACCAGGTGGATCCCGGTCGGAGCACATGCTAGAGTCTGTCTCTGTATCGCCTCTCCTCTTGAAAAAAATAAAAAATAAAGAAATAATATTTTAAAAACTTCCCTAACCTGATGAAGGAAACAGACATACAAGTCCAGGAAACACAGATAATCCCCAAAAAGATGAACTCAAAGAGGCCCATACCAAGACACATCACAATTAAGCCATGGCTCCGTAGCTCAGTTGGTTAGAGCATCATCCCAAACACACAAAGGTTACAGGTTTAATTCCTGGTTAGAACACATATAAGAATCAACCAATGACAGCATGAATAAGTTAGAACAACAACTGGATGTTTCTCTCTCTCAAATCAGTAAATAAAAATTTAAAAGGAAGGAAGGAAGGAAGGAAGGGAGGGAGGGAGGGAGGGAGGGAAGGAGGGAGGGAGGGAGGAAAAGAAGGAGGAGAGAAGGGAGGAGAGAAGGAAGGAAGGAAGTTAATAATCTACAAGAAAATTCCCATAATACCATTAGTTGATTTCTCAAAAGAAACTTTTCAGGCCAGAAGGGATGGGCATGAAATATTCAAAGTGATGAAAAGACCTATAACCAAGACTATTCTACCTAGCAATGTTATCACTTAAAATTAAATGAGAAATAAAGATCTTCCCAGACAAGAAAAAGCTAAAGGAGTTTAGCACCAGCAAATCAGTATTACAAGAAATGTTAAGGGAACTTCTTCAAGAAAAAGAAGGGGGTAAAACACAGATATAGATAATAAAATGGCAAAACTGCATACCTACCAATAATAATTTTACATGTAAATAGATTAAATGCTCCAATCAAAAGACATAGGGTGGCTGAATGGATAAGAAAACAAAATCCATATATATGTTGTCTACATGACACCCACTTCAGATCAAAAGACACACATAGACTCAAAGTCAAGGAATGGAAAAAGATATTTAATGCAAATGGAAATGAGAAAGAAGCTGGGGTACCATTAAATTATATCAGACAAAATAAAGTTTAAAACAAAAACTATAATAAGAGAGAAATAACATTTCATAATGATAAAGGAACTAATCCAAGAAGAGAATTTATGCACCCAACATAGGAGAACCTAAATATATAAAACAAGCATGAGACATAAAGAAAGGGAAAAAAGTAACACAGGCCCTGGCTGGTTGGCTCAGTGGTAGAGCATTGCCCGATGTGTGGATGTCCCAGGTTCAATTCCCAGCCAGGGCACACAGGAGAAACCCCCATCTGCTTCTCCACCCTTTCCCCTCTCCTTTCTCTCTTTCTTCCCCTCCCACAGCCAAGGCTCCATTGGAGCAAAGTTGGCCCAGGAGCTGAGGATGGCTCCATGGCCTCCGCCTCAGGCACTAGAATGGCTACGGCTGCAATGGAGCAATGTCCCAGATGGGCAGAGCATCGTCCCCTAGTGGGCTTGCTGGGTGGATCCCAGTCGGGCACATGCAGGAGTCTGTCTCTCTGCCTCCCTGCTTCTCACTTCAGAAAAATACAAAAAAAAAAAAAAAAAAGGTAACACCATCAGCCCTGGCTGGTTAGCTGAGTTGGTTAGAGCATAGTTCCCACACATCAAGGTACAGGGTCAATCCCTGGTCAGGGCACAGAAAAGAATCAACCAGTGTATGCATAAATAAGTGTAAAAACAAGTCAATGCTTCTCTCTCTCCTTACCTCTCTCTAAAATCAATAATAATAGCCTGACCAGGCAGTGGCACAGTGGATAGAGCATCGGACTGGGATGCAGAGAATCCAGGTTCAAAAGCCCAAGAGTGCCAGCTTGAGCGTGGGCTCAGCCGGTTTAAGCAAGGCTCACCAGCTTGAGCCCAAGGTCGCTGGCTTGAGCAAAGGGTCACTCCGTCTGCTGTAGCCCCCCTCCCTGTCAAGGCACATATGAGAAAGCAATCAATGAACAACTAAGGTGCCACAACAAATTGATGCCTCTCATCTCTCTCCCTTTCTGTCTGTCTGTCCCTATTTGTCCCTCTCTGTCTCTGTCACAAAAAAATAAAAAATAAAATAATAAACAATAACACAGTCATAATAGGGGATTTAACACCCCATTGATATCACTGAATAGAGCTTATAGAAAATCAACAAGGTAATAGCAGACTTAAGTGACACATTAGACCAGATGGATTTAATTGATATTTTCAGAACATTCCACCCCAAAGCAGCAAATATACATTCTTTTCAAGTGCACAGGGAACATTTTGTAGGACAGACCACATGTTAGGTCACAAAACAAGTCTCAATAAATTTAAGAAGACTAAAATCATATCAAATGTCTTCTTTCTGACCACAATGGTATGAAATTAGAAATCAATTACAAGGAAAAAACTGAAAAACACACAAACCCATGGAGGTTAAATAACATGCTACTAAGCAATGAATGGGTTAACAATAAGATCAAGGAAGAAATCAAAACATACCCTGAGACAAATAAAAATGAAAACACAACCACCCAAAATCTATGGAACACAGTGAAAGCAGTCCTAAGAGGGAAATTCATAGCAATACAGGAAAAATCTCAAATAAACAATATAAATTTATACCTAAAGGAACAAAAGAACAAAAAAAGCCCAAAGTGAGTAGAAGAAAAGAAATAATAAAGGTCAGAGCAAAGCCTGGCCTGTGGTGGCACAGTGGATCAAGCTTTGACCTGGAACGCTGCGGTCACCAGTTCAAAATCTTGGGCTTGCCTGGTCAAGGCACATATGGAAGTTGATGCTTCCTGCTCCTTCACCCTTCCCCCCTCCTCTATAAAGTGAATAAATAAAATCTTAAAAAAAAAAAAAAGAACAGAGCAAAAATAAATAAAATTGAGTCAAAAATATATAAAAGATCAATGAAATCAAGAACTGGTTCTTTGAAAAGAAACCAAATTGATAAACCTGTAATAAGACTCATCAAGAAAAGGAGAACCTAAATAAATAAATCAGATAGGAAAGAGAAGTGACAACTGACACCACAGGAACACAAAGGATTGCAAGAAAATACTATGAACAATTATACGCCAACAAATTGAACAGCATGGAATAAATAAATTCCTAGAAACATAAAATCTTCTAAGACTGAATCAAGAAGAAACAGACTAATTACTATCAATGAAATCGAATCAGCAATCAAAAAACTCCCAACAAACACCAGATGGCTTCCCGGGTAAATTTCACCAAACATTCAAAGAAGAACTAACACCTATCCTTCTCAAACTACTCCAAATAATTCAAAAGGAGGGAAGGCTCCCAAGCTCATTTTATAAAGCCACCATTACCCTGATTCCAAAATCAGATGAAGACATTATTTAAAAAAGAAAGAAAGAAAATTATAGGCCAATATTTCTGATGAAAATAAATGCAAAAATCCTCAACAATGCAAATTAAAGCCACAATGAGATATCACCTCACACCTGTCAAAATAACTATCATCAATAAATCAACAAACAAGTGTTAGCAAGGGTGTGAAGCAAAGGGAACCCTTGCCTGACCAGGAGGTGGCACAGTGGATAGAGCGTCGATGTGGGAAGCTGAAGACCCACGTTCAAAACTCAGAGGTTGCTGGCTTGAGCACAGGCTCATCCAGCTTGACACAGAGTCAACTGCTTGAGCATGGGATCATAGAAATGACCCCATGGTCACTGGCTTAAGCCCAAAGGTGGCTGGCTTGAAGTCCAAGGTCGCTGGCTTGAACAAGGGATCACTGGCTCAGCTGGAGCCCCCCCCCCCCATCAAGGCACATATGAGAAAGCAATCAATGAACAACTAAAGTGCCACCGGTACAAGTTGATGCTTCTCATCTCTCCCTTCCTATTTGTCTGTCCCTCTCTCTCTCTTTCTCTCTTGCTAAAAAAAGAGAAAGAGGAAAGAAAGAAAAGGATACCCTCACTCACTGTTGGTGGGATTGGTGGAATTGCAAAATAGTGCAGCCACTATGGAAAACAGTATGGAGGATCCTCAAAACATAAAAAATAAAACTAACATTTTACCAGCAATGCCATTCTGGTATTTATCTGAAAAAATCCAAAATACTAATTTAAAAAGATACATACACCCCTATGTTCACTGCAGCATTATTTACCACAGCCAAGACATGGATGCGACCTAAGTGCCCATCAATAGATGATCAGATAAAGAGATGTGGTATACACACACACACACACACACACACACACACACACAGTGGAATACTATTCAGCCATAAAAAATAATAAACTCTTTCCATTTAAGACAGCATGGATGAACCTATAGAGCATTATGGAAGTCAGACAGAGAAAGATAAATACCATATGCTATCACTTACATGTGGAATCCAAAGAACAAAATAAACGAACAAACAACACAGAAACAGACTCACAGATACAGAGAAAAAACTGATGGCTGCCAGATGAGAGGGAGGCTGGGGGGCTGGATGAAAAAGTGATGGGAGGCCCTGGCCAGTTAGCTCAGTCCAAAACAAGGTTGCAGTTTCAATCCCCAGTCAAGGTACACATGGGAAGTGACCAAAAAATGCCTGACTGAGTGGAACAACGAATGCTTCCCTGCCCCTTCCCCTCTCTTTCCCTTCCTCTCTTTCCTTTCCTCTCTCTGTTTCTCTAAAAAATCAACAAAAATTAAGCCCTGGCCGGAGAGCTTGGTTGGTTGGAGCGTCATCTCAGAACATGGAGGTTGCCAGTTTGATTCCCTGGTCAGGGCACATACAGGGCAGCTCGATGTTCCTGTCTCTGTCTCTCTCTGCCTCTGGGATGCTAAGGACCTAAGTTCAAGGCCCCGAGGTCACCAGCTTAAATGCAGGCTCACTAGCTTGAGCGCAGGTTCGCTGCCTTGAGCGTGGGATCATAGATATGACCCTACAGTCGTTGGCTTGAGCCCAAAGGTTACTGGTTTGAGCCCAAAGGTCAATGGCTTAAAGTCAAAGGTCACTGGCTTGAGCCCAGGGTTGCTGGCTTGAGCAGGGGATCACTGGCTCAACTAGAACCCCCCAGTCAAGGTGTGTATAAGAAAGCAATCAATGAACAACTAAAGTGCCGCAACTACGAGTTGATGATTCTCATCTCTCTCTCATCTGTCCCTCTTTCTCTCAAAAAAAAAAAAAAATTAGAAGTACTAATTGGTAGTTACCAAACAGTCAATGGGGATGTAAAGCACAGCATAGAGAATATAGAAAATAATATTGTCATAACTATGTATGGTGCCAAGTGGATACTAGACTTGAGGAAAGCACTTTGTAAATTAATGTCTAACCACTATGCTGTACATCTAAAACTAAATTATAAAATAACACTGAATGATAACTCTAATTGAAATATAAAGACTTTAAAAAAATTTTATTTTTTGTTGACAGAGACAGAGAGAGACAGAAAAAGGACAGATAAGAGAAATGACAGGAAGGGAGAGAAACAAGAAGCATCAATTCTTCGTTGTGGCACCTTAATTGTTCATTGATTGCTTTCTCATATGTGCTTTGACCAGGGGGCTACAGCAGACCAAGCTCAAACCAGCAACCTTGGGCTCAAGCTGGTGAGCCTTGCTCAAACCAGATGAGCCCACACTCAAGCTGGCAACCTCAGAGTTTCAAACCTGGGTCCTCCGTGTCCCAGTCCAACACTCCATCCACTGTGCCACAGCCTGGTCAGACTATAAAAAAACTTTTAAAGGATAAAAAAAGACAACTTGCCTGGCCTGTGGTGGCACAGTGGATACAGTGTTGACTTGGAATGCTGAAGTCACCAGTTCAAAGCCCTGGGCTTGCCCAGTCAAGGCACAGACGAGAAACAATCAATGAACAATTAAAGTGAAGCAACTATGAGATGATACTTCTCGCTTTCCCTGCCTCTGTAAAATCAATAAATAAATTTTTAAAAAAGGCCCTGGCTGGTTGGCTCAGTGGTAGAGCGTCGGCCTGGCATGCAGAAGTCCTGGGTTCGATTCCCGGCCAGGGCACACAGGAGAAGCGCCCATCTGCTTCTCCACCCCTCCTCCTCTCCGTCTCTCTCTTACCCTCGCGCAGTGAGGCTCCATTGGAGCAAAGATGGCCCCGGCGCTGGGGATGGCTCCTTGGCCTCTGCCCCAGGCGCTAGAGTGGCCCTGGTCGCGACAAAGCAACGCCCCGGAGGGGCAGAGCATAGCCCCCTGGTGGGCAGAGCATCGCCCCCTGGTGGGCGTGCGGGGTGGATCCCGGTGGGGCGCATGGTGGGGCGCATGCAGGAGTCTGTCTGACTGTCTCTCCCCATTTCCAGCTTCAGAAAAATACAAAAAAAAAGACAACTCACTCCATTAAGAGGAAAAAGGATGCTAATGCACCAATTTTCTAGTTTCTCTAACAAAAGAATAAATAAAAATACCTCTTACTTAGATAAAAAACATTCACAGGCTTGTTATAAAAAAAACCATTGCTACTAAGAAATAAAATAGTCATTTTTTTAAATGACAGATTCTGAAATTTTTCACACAAAGATCTACAACAGGTAATAATATAAAATTCTCATTAAACACTTAAATATTTTAAGTCAACCCAGTGTTTTGGAAGAGGAATTAGCTGTATCCACATTGAGTAGCTACAGAGAAAACTATTAACCACCTGGAGTCTATGGAACAAGCTCTGAGCTGTTTCTGTTCTCCACTGTCCACATCCCCAATGAGGTCAATAGTATGCACTCTGTGCTCACCACCAATGTCTGCCCAGGCACAGAAACCATGTCCAGAACTGTGAAATGGAGCCATTTCATCTACATAATAGGAATGGCCATCTTGGGGGCACATTTTCTGCAGAACCCTTTGCAGTGGGCCTAATTTTTTTCAATGGGAGTTGGAGGTAGGGACAGGGAAAAGTAAGGATCTGAAGAGCATAAACTTGACTTAAGATCTAGCTTTGTTGGTACTTGAAGCTGTGGGATGCCCAACAAATAACAGCCTCTCTGCATAACATTATCCTCTTGTCTATAATGGAGATATTACCAATATTAACCTGACGAGATTTTTGAAAGTTTCAATGAAAGAGATCTTGAATGTGAAGGTGTCCAGCATAGAACCCGGCATGAGGCAGCCATTCAAATCATATGTTTATTCATTTCTCCCCAAACACCCTAATTTTACTTAATCACCAGTACCCTGATGACAGAGTTATGCCTGGAGACAAGCCTAGGTGGCAGTAAGCACTCAACTAGTGTTAAGCACTCACCTTAATGGCCACAAAGCAAGGTGCTTATCTCTTCCTCCATCCCCGAGATATTTTTAATTTCTTCTATCAAAAAGGTGCCCAGGGCCGTCGGCCCCATCTACAACACTGTGGACGAGCCTAGGGTATTTCTTCCAAGAAGCAGGTAAACTGATCTCATTTGCACAAGGGCCACTTAACTATGTTTTGCCTGAATAGTCAGGTTTTTTATTCTTCCCTCAAAGATCTCTGTTGTGGGTGTTGACAGTCCTATTTTCTGCTGCTTTGCTTAATATATAGTGTTTCCTTTATCCCTTTTACCTCAATGCCCCACTCATATTTCAGGCTGAGACCTACTCTTAATTTAGAGCTCTCTTTCCTCCTTATGCCAACTTGTATTATGAATTTACCTTTGCCACCCAGCTTAGTGTATCCCAAGGTTCTCTTTACCAGGCCACAGTCACAGAGCTCCAGGGAAAAGCAACCTGGTCTCAACTCTCCAGGCAGAGGAGAACAGAAGCTCCATATCCACGCATGCTGCAAATGGTTTTTTCCAGTCTGCCTGAATCATTACCAGCTAGAAGCAGCGGTCATTGGGACTTGGACATGAGCTGCAAAGTATAGAATGGTGACAACAATTCCAGTGCCATGCGGACTTTTCCTGTGGGGAACTTTCCTGGACTCCTGCTCCCTGTGGCGGCTCCTAACAGACTGAACTGTGGTTGGGTTGCATTTTTCGGGGATTTGGCATGGTGATGGGGCCAACTTGGACTTGGGGAACATGTTAAGGACACTACTCATTCATGGATTCTTGCTGTATTGGCCAAGAGTTTGCTTAAAGGCTGTTAATCACTGTAAAAAAAATAGAGGACTGGATAAAGAAGACGGGGCACATATACACCATGGTATATTATTCAGCTAGGAGAAAGGGTGACATTGGATCACTTATAGCGGAATGGTGGAGTCTTGGTAGCATTGTGCGGGGTGAAATGGGTGAATCAGAAAAAAACAGGAACTGCAGGATTCCATACATTGGTGGGACATAAAAGCGAGACTAAGAGGCATGAACAGGAGTGTGCTGGCTATGGGGGGTGGGGGGAGGGAAGGAGGGAGAGGGGAGGGGGAGGGGTACAGAGAGAATTGGATGGAGGGTGGCGGAGGACGATCTCTCTTCGGGTGATGGGTATGCAACAGAACTAAATAACAAGATAACCTGGAAATGTTTTCTTTGAATGTATGTACCCTGATTTATTGATGTCACCCCATTAAAATAAAAATTTATTTATAAAAAAAAAAAATTGCAAACTGCCAAATGGGCTCTAACAAGCAAGTCAAAATGATGAGTTTAATGCAACATTTCCCCACTAGGTGGTGCTACATGTTAAAACTTACACTCAATTTACTCCCAATATATCGTATTAACTTCTGAAGCAGGAAAACTGACGCCCCTCGTGAGAGGAAAGAACAATCGCTGTGTCACCAAAAAGAAAATTTATTAATGACTTCTCAAAAAAAAAAAAAAAACACAAATTACTTAATTCAACATCCGGTCACCCCGTTTTACAACGAGCGCTCCTGACGGAGGCGGTCCCTGCTCTCACCGAGCGTACAGCCTAGCGGACCGAATAGCACCCTTAATCACATCCAGTGACCCTAACCATCAAGTATTTTTACAACTACTTATATATTTCTTAAAGACCAAAAGTCACCCTCGTTAGTTTTCCGGTTGGAAATGTAGACTGCGATGGGAGTTTTTCAGCCAAGAGAAACTGGGAAGCTGAGGCTCGTCTTAAACCAGCGCGTCCGACCAGGGCGCGTACCCAAGTCCGAGCCCGCTGGCCGGACCCACGTCGGGGCCGGCGCGGCCCTTCCTGCCCCCAATCCGCGCCGTGGAGCCTCCCACTCACCATGGCCGCACGGCCGGGGCTGCAACTCCGCAGCGCCGCCAACAAGTGCCGCGTCACCTCCCGCGCTCCCAGAACCGCCGCCATGGCCGCGGGCCGAAGGCTGTCCCGCGCACTGCCTGCCCGCCGCCTGGCCGCCCGCGGCTCCCAGCTGCGGGCCACCCGCCGGCACAGCTCGGCCTCGCGCGCAGGCCCAGACGCGGCCCGGCCCCGGAAGGCCCGCAGCAGGTTCAATGCCAACTCCACGGTTGCGGACCGACGCGGCTCAGCTGCCCTTGCAGGCCCCCGCGGCGCCCCCCCCAGGTTTCACGCAGGCCCCCCCCCAGGTTCCACGCAGGCTCCCCGCAGGCCCCCCCACCCAGGTTTCACGCAGGCTCCCCGCAGGCCCCCCCACCCAGGTTTCACGCAGGCTCTCCGCAGGTCCCCCCCCAGGTTTCACGCAGGTTCCCCGCAGGCCCCCCCACCAGGTTTCACGCAGGCTCCCCGCAGGCCCCCCCCCAAGGTTTCACGCAGGCTCCCCGCAGGCCCCCCCCAGGTTTCACGCAGGCTCCCCCCCCCAGGTTTCACGCAGGCTTCCCGCAGGCTCTCCGCAGGCTCTCCGCAAGCCGCGCTCTCAGTTGCTGCTCCGCGTCCAGCCCGCGTTCCCCGTTGCCCCGGGGCCGAGTCTCCCTCTCTGCGCGGAGATGAGCGGCTGGCGGGTGGGCTTCCCTCAGCGCGTGGGTTGACCTCCAGTTCTGCTCTCTGGTGTCCGGCCTGGGGCAGCCGCACACTCGCGGACGGGACGGTCAGACGATGCTGGGCCCTCCTGGGCGGTGGGGCGAGCAGTCCGTGCAGCGGGGCATGTCGCGGGCAGGGGCAGGAGCAGGGGCAGGGGCAGGGGCAGGAGGAGGGGAGCTGGGCGGGTGCGGGAGACCACCCTCCTCCTTGCTGTCCGGGCACGGGGCCTGGAGCATAGTGATTCAGGTCAGGGGTCTGTAGGTTAGGGCGCCCTGGGTTCCAGTCGAAGCTCTACTTTGTAGTTCCTCAGCTGCCAAGGCCCCGGGCAGCCTGGCTCATTGGTATTTGCCAAGGTAAAATAATCTGGAAAACCGCGTTCGTAGTATTGTCTCACGTGGATCCTGGGCGCGTCACACAGGAGTACTCCGTAGGTACATGTTGACGGATTAAGATAAATTAGTTTTTTTCTGGAGAAGAGGGAAATCCTTTTAAATATATGTGTGTGTATTCACTAATATTTTATCCTCATCATTCCTTTTCTTTGCCTTTGTTTTTTGAGATGTAATTCATATACAACATAAAATTCACCTTTAATGTGTACAGCTCAGTGGTTTTTTAGTATATTCAGTTTTACCTTTTACTAGTTTAAGAAAATAAATAATGTAAGCATTTTTGCAAAGGACATAACAATACACTCAAGAATATTTTTAAAGGATGAGTCCATTTAAGTTCAATTTAGCAGTTACTAGCAGTTATTTTTCCCGTATGGAGTTGGAAAAAAATAAACTTTTGGCCCCCAAATAGCCTAAAATTCAAACTTCTGGCTCATACCACCTTCTTCATTGTTGCCCACTTGATGAAAAAACTCAGAGAGGAATCTCACTGGAGACCCTAATCAAATGCCACTAGTCTCAGCAGCATTTGTCTGAGACACTAGTTTCTCTGATTCAGATGGTTAGTAACTAGGGATAAAATTAAAGGTTGAATTTCCAATGTTTACCTTGAGTGTTTATGATCACGAGAAATGCTGTACAAAATTGCATATTAAAGTAAGAACTGAAAAGTGAGGCTGCACTCGCCCTCCTGGGAGCAGGCCCAGGATTTGTCCTTCCCCTGCTTCTTTCCCACAGGCTCTGAGACTTCCCAGGGAGCAGTAATCAATGAGCAGTGGCCGCTCATCCTGAGGGAACTCCCTGAACCTGTCTCCAGGCCCCCTTTTCTCAGACTGGTCAGTGAGATAACAGCAGCCCTGTCTAGTCTCACTTCTTTCACATAAATTTCTAGAACCATAGCAGCCCCACCTGGTCTCTCCTGTGGTTTCACTCCTAGGCCCTTCATTGCTTCACCATCCCAGTTCTAACAAATGTACTCTTAAAGTCAAAAAAAGAAAGAAAGAAAAATGAACTGGTGTGTGTGAGGTAACAAGTCAGAGTCCTTTGATACTGTGATTTCTATTTGGTCTCCCCTGTAACTGTTCAGAGTGATAAAGGTGTCTTTTGTTAAAATGTTAGTAAATTCATTTTTGGAAAGCACCTAAGGGTAAGGGCTAGTGGCCCTTGGCATCAACAATGTGGTGTCAGAACTTTCCCCACTATCTGATCTCTGGGGAGGGTAACCACCTTGAGGGGTAGGGTGGCCAAGCTTCATGGGGACAGAATCTCCTTCCTCTGGACTTAGCCCCCATATCTCTTCATCAGGCTATTGATCTGTATCTTTTAACATCATTTGTAGGGAACTGGTCTTTGTGTTTTCCTGAGTTCTGTAATTAATTCCAGCAAAATAACCAAACCCAATGGGCTGTGGGAACCTCTGAACTTCTAATGCCAGTGCATTAGAAGCACCACTTGTGCTTGTGACTGACTTCTGAAGGGGGGGGGGCAGCCTTCTGGAACTGAACCCTTAACCTGTGGAACTTGATACTATCTCTGGATATAGTGTCAGAATTGAATTGGATTCTTGGACACCCTGCTTATTTGTTGGTGAGGGAAACTCTACCACACAACATTGGAAATTGGGTCCAGAAACTCCCTGAAAGTGCCCTCATCATTTTCAGAAGTTTATTTTCATCATTTTCCTTTTCTAACACTACTGTGAAGCTTTGGCATCTCAGCTCTAGTCATGAAAGCCAGATGCTAGTAGAGCCCTATAGGGTCCTTTCTGTACATATAGCTCTTCAAATAATAGGATTTAGGTCCCTTAGTAAAGATTTACTGGGCAGATCCTCTGTAGTAGACACGTTGAGAAAAGCAGTCTCCTGTCTTTCAACCCCTGCTAGGCCACATAAGTGGTCAGGTATGACAGGAGAGAAGTCGCATGGGATCAGAATTGATCAAGAAGAATATTTGTTTGAGGCTTGTTTGAGCTGCGGGAGGTTGTGTCTTAAGAATGACAACCTCTCCAAACAAAGGTAGGGAGAAGTAATACAGGGGAATGGCTGGCACAGGTTGCTGGCATCCGGTGAGGCTTGTCCATGGGTCTGGCAGACATTCTCACAGAAGTTCCTTTGAGCCCTCGGGGATGGAAGGTTCCTTCTAGCCTGAGGTTAGAACTTACAGAAACTATCATGATTCATGTCTAGTTATTTTCACTACAGCTAGTGCTCAACTTACGCCCACGATTGATTCCGACAGACCGGTCGTAACACGATTTGGTCCTAAGTTGAGTAGGCTATATGTACAGTACTGTGAAATGACGTTATAAAAATCTTTAAGTCATATTTTATCATAATTTTCTTTCATTGTTATATATCATAATTTTCTTTGTTCATTTTATGCCATTTGTATCATCTCTGCACCATTTTGTTTCTTATTTTTACATTCGCCAGGTTTAAGTAAAACACTGCATTACCAGTACAACTGGTTTAATATTTGCAAAGACAGTTTCCTCTTGGTAAACATCTTGGGGGGGGGGGCTGATGAAAAATATCCAAGACACAAAACATAAATTGCTGTACCGAGTCTGGGATAACAGTTGAAATGGTGCACGTGGAGATGGTAGTGCTGCCGGAAGCTGGTCTGCACTGTCATATGCCCAGCTGGGCAACGCTTGCGCTGCCAGACACAGAGGAGTCGAGGCTAGCGATTGTGGTTGTAAAGTCGAATGGTCGTAAGTCAATCGATATTTGTACTTGACTGAAACTGGCTTGGAGCTAGACTATTGTGATTTTTTTAGGGTCAGTTATTTTTGTAATCTTAGCTTAGGCCTAACAGTAAGAAAGGGTGTTATAAAGTAATTCTGCAAGTTACATAGACACCGAGATAGGTTATAGAAGAAATTTTAGAAGGAACTTCTTTATTATATGCGGCTTAAGTGTCTGTCGCCAACAGCTTATTGGTTGCTTGCGTAACTGTACTAGCCAATGGGGTGAAGTTGCCATGGCTGAACGCAAATTGAGTGGGTCAGGGCGAAGGTGAACATTTGTTTGCGTTGGCAATCATCTGCTTTAAAACAATTTAAGGCTGAATGCAATTTGAGCGTGTCAGGGGGAAGGTGAACATTTGTTTGCATTGGCAATCATCTGTTTTACATAAAAACTACGTCTTAACGTAATTTCTTTTAAGAATGCCTCCTAGAAGTGAAATAAGTAAATCAGAAAAAAACAAGAACTACATGATTCCATACATTGGTGGAACATAAAAATGAGACTAAGAGACATGGACAAGAGTGTGGTGGTTACCAAGGGTAGGGGGGGAGGGAGGACATGGGAGGGAGGGAGGGAGAGAGTTAGGGGGAGGGGGGGGCACAGAGAACTAGATAGAGGGTGACGGAGGACAATCTGACTTTGGGCGAGGGGTTTGCAACATAATTTGATGACAAAATAACCTAGACATGTTTTCTTTGAATATATGTACCCTGATTTATTAATGTCATCCCATTACATTAATAAAAATTTATTAAAAAAAAAAAAAAAAAAGAATGCCTCCTAGAAAATACAGCACTGAAGAGGAGAGAAAAGGAGCTAAAGCTGCACAAAAACGGCTTTCTCAACAAAAAGAAACCACTGAGCAGAGAAAGACAAGGCTTGCTTCAGTCACAGAGCAAATGCGTCTTTCTCGGCAAAATGAGACTGATGAGCATAGAGAAACAAGGCTTGCCTCAAATGCAAGACAAAAAAGCCTGTCTCGACAAAATGAGTCCCTTGAACTAAGGCAGGAGAGAAATGCAAAAAAACGACAGAGTAATGCTGACCGAAACGCAAAAAGGATTAAAACAGTTTCAAACGGAGAAACTTTAATTTTTGAGCATTCCTCTGGTGACATGAATATTAAATGTGAACGGACGTAAAATTAAAAATAATTGATGGTCCTCTGCAAGGCGAACTTAAAAATGATGGAAATGTTGTGTACAAAGAGATCTTTGACATGTGAATTAACATTTTATTATTTAAATCACCTTTATTTATTGAGCTAGCGGTGGCTCTTAAGAAATGTACCACCAGTGGTTTCCTTTATTGCACTCTACTTTAAGCAATTAAGCAAGTAGAAGGGGGAAACCCCATGGGGCACTAAGCAAAGGGGCGTCCTCGCCGCCTGCCCTGGGTAATTCAGTTTGAATTAGCAGACACCTTTGCACAAATCATTTTAATTACAATTTATAATATCTAGAACAGCGGTCATTTCATATGACCACCGGGCTTTCTAGTTATTAATAAGCTGGCGACATGCACGGGGCATAATCCCAAATCATGCAGTCTGGTTCACAGTTCTGAGGCTGCTTTTATAGGAAAAATCACATACTAGTTGGGAGAAAGGGAGGGGGAGCATGGTACAAAAGTCATTTACTCACAAGCTGATTCTATTGCTGTCTTGTTACAATGTTTATTTATAGGATCTATCAAAAGGAAAAAAAACATTCCTACACACTAAGACCATAAGATAACACAGTAGTGATGAATGTTTTACATACCTGACAAAGACATTCCCAAACCCTCTAGGATTTACAACCTATTCCTGTCGCCACAATAGCGGGAAATGTTTAGTTTAGGATAAGGAGAGAAGCTAAATGAAGTTACTTTTGCTAAGAGTGTTGGGGTTAGCTTATTAGAAAGTTGAAAGCTAGTCCCCGCTTGCTTAGTTTACAAGTTTTGTACATACAAAAAATTTCAAAATGATGATTTAGAGAGCATATAAAAAGTTAAAGAATACAGATTTTTCATACAAGGAAGGGGGTGGGGGCTCATGATCCCTTTGTCTAGAGGTATAGGTCACTCTTATGACTCCAGGATGGGAGGGTGATTCAGGATTAGGGAAGGAATTTTTTTTATTATTAAATTTAATGCAGTGACATTGATAAATCAGGGTACATATGTTGAGAGAAAATATCTCTAGATTATTTTGACATTTAATTGTGCTGTATATCCCTCCCGCAAAGTTAAATTGTCTTCTGTCACCTTCTATCTGGTTTTCTTTGTGCCCCTCCCCTCCCCTAACCCCTCTCCCTTTCTTCACCCCATCCCCCCTCCCCCAACCCCCCGCCCCTGTTGCCATCACATTCTTGTTCATGTCTCTGAGTCTCATTTTTATGTCCCTTCTATGTATGGATTCATCTTAGTTTTTTTTCTGATTTACTTATTTCACTCCGTATAATGTTGTCAAGGTCCATCCATGTTATTGTAAATGATCCAATGTCATCATTTCTTATGGCTGAGTAGTATTCCATAGTATATATGTACCAAAGCTTTTTAAAGGAATTTTTAAATTAAGGTACGTAAACATTGTTTCCTAAAGGCTTTTAAGAAAAGAGAAGCCTGACCAGGAGGTGGCGCAGTGGATAGAGCGTCGGACTGGGATGCGGAAGGACCCAGGTTCGAGACCCCGAGGTCGCCAGCTTGAGTGCAGACTCATCTGGTTTGAGCAAAGCTCACCAGCTTGGACCCAAGGTCACTGGCTCAAGCAAGGGGTTACTCGGTCTGCTGAAGGCCCACAGTCAAGGCACATATGAGAAAGCAATCAATGAACAACTAAGGTGTTGCAACACGCAATGGAAAAACTAATGATTGATGCTTCTCATCTCTCTCCATTCCTGTCTGTCTGTCCCTGTCTATCCCTCTCTCTAACTCACTCTCTGTCTCTGTAAAAAATAAATAAATAAATAATTTTAAAAAAAGAAAAAAGAAAAGAGAAGAGGAAGGGGCTTTCAGATAGGTTCGATCTTCCTTGCTGTCTAGCAAGTGGAGTCAGTCCTTCCAGAGAACTACAGGAACTGAACTATGACTAGTTGACTTTTGCCCCTGTAAGCTCTTCTTCTTTTTCTTTTTTGTTTCTTCCTCAAAAAGGAGGGGTAAAGGGGCCTGACTCTTCCTTTAAAATATTAATGTTAACAATTTTGCAATTCCTTGGCACCTTATCACATTCCGCACTGGTTTTATATTATGAGTCAAATCCTTGACTCATTCTCCTCTTCAGGGAGGGGAGAGTCTGTACCTTGGAGGATTTAATCCATAGTTTGTCACTGCACAGTGATTTCTATTATGCTCTTTATGCTGTTCATTAGCAGTGGCAACAGACACGTTCCTAGGAGCAGTAAAACTGCTCATATTAGGGTTTTAAACCCACCAGAGGCTGAGAACCGTCCTCCAAAAAAGGCTATCAGGGTTTCATCCATGCCAGACTTGCACGGGCATATGTGCCAGGTTTTGTCATTTTCTTGACAAGATTCTCAACTGCCTGGCCCTGGTTATTTATTTGCAGGCAACAGTTAGTGAGATTGAATTTCCCATATATTCCTCCTTCTGTGACTAACAGATAATTTAGTGCTAACCTGTTTTCATAGATGGCGTTTCTCATCTGAGTTTGCTGATGTGTAAGGTGGGTTTTATCATACCTATTACACAGCTTCCTTCCCAATTCTTGGGAAGGCAGATATAAGCCCTGTTCTCACAGAGCCAGTCACGTCCAGGTGGTGCTATCCAGTCTCTGGCCCTGCCTGGATCCTGCAGGCTCCAGTTAGTTCAGGGAGCCTGGCCAACAGATTCCTCTCTGTCTGGTTTTCCTATCACACACTTTGTTTGGAGGTGGCATTATAATACCGTTGCCCAAGGCAAGTCAGTTCCCCACTGATTCAGTCAGATCTCCTCCTCCTCTGGCTAAACAGGCCTGCCCTATAATAGCAAGTTTTAGAACCCATTGGTTGTCATCTGGGATGTGGGGGATTGTTACATTTGGACTAGCCTCAGGAGAACCAGTTCTTTGGCTTCCCACAGCCATCTGTCTCCTGGCAGAGTTCCCCACATACATAGCAAGAGGTGACATTTAGGGAATGGGCTATTCCCTCAGCCATCCTGAGAAACAAGTTCTTAGTTGTTGGTAGGAGTGGTGGTAGGGGTCTAATTGCTTCTTTATAAAAAGACATATATAATATTTGGAAGGCTCACACTGGGTGGTTCTGATTCTGGCCTTGGATGATGAGCTGAGTATAGGGGTCTAAGCCAGCTCCATTAATGCCCAAGGTTAATACCTCATTTTTTCTCCAGTGGGGGACTAGAGGATTGATTATAACTAGCTCTAAGGGATTGCACCTATGCCTAGTGCAATTTGACAGAGCTTTTTCTTTTCTTGGGTATATTTCCTTTTTTTGGAACTATTTATTTCCCAGGTTGCCCATAAGACACAGGACCAATATACACAGCTGGTTTTATAAGTGAAACTTTGTGAGCATATATACTTTTCTCCCACCCTGTAGCTTCTCTCCCAGCTGAGAGATCCACAGGCCTCTCCCTCATCCCATAGCACCTGGCTTATTGCACATGCATCAAACTTCAGTGTAACTTGTCTGTTTCCTTTAACTTTGGTCTGGGCTATTGTTGGTCCTTTCTATTCATTTCCCCTATCCTCCCGTTGCTATTTTTACTTCAAATATTGTTGTAGTAGGAGGATCTGTGGGATCATAACAGATATAGGGCTTGTTATTCCCTGGATCACACACTGAATATTGAGTCTGATTATAGATACAGGTCCCTTTCTGAGTTTCCCAGCGCTTATAGAAGCTATAGAAAAGTGAGGTGGTGGGGACCTTTTGGCCTTCCTTAGTGATATGAATACACAGTTCACAGTCCTCTACCCTAGTTCACGCCCCCACACCCAGTCTAATTATGAGGAGCCCCACAGCAAGGTTCCTCAGGCTTTGGAAAAACCTGGACCAGCCAGTTCCCGGTTTGTGGCTAGAACAGGGCATGTTGTCCTTCTCAGGGTCAACTTATAAGGGTTGGTGGGGTCAGTCTCCGCTGTCCACGAGGTGTCTCCATGGGGGCTGTAGGCTTCAACCAGCCGTGGTGAATTCAGGTGGGTATGCCTTCTGCCTTGGCAACAGTGGAAGTGGTCAGGATCATGGTGTGTGGATCCATCCACGTGGGAGTCGGTCCTTGGGTAATGTACTTCTTTACCCAGACTGAGTCCCCAAGCTGGAAGGGATGTACTGGATCTCCTGGCAGTGCTGGAAGTGCCTCTTAGACAGTCTTTTGGACAGCCTGCTGGACCCTGTAAGTACTTAAGGAAGGAGTGGTCGCTTAACTCAGCTTTTATTTCTTCTCTGAGTAAGGGCAGGGGTCTCCCAAACATTATACAAAGGGAGTAAATCCTTCCCTGTAGGGGGTGCACCTCGCCCTAAGGAGGGCTAAGGGGAGTAAGGTGGGCCAGTTTTCACCAGTTTCAAAGACAAATTTGGTTAAAGTTTCTTTTAATGTCCGATTCATTCACTCTACCTGCCCTGAACTTTGGGGCCTGTAGGCACAATGTAATTTCCACTTAATATTTAAGGCTTTGGTTAAGTCCTGGGATATCTTGGCAACGAATGCCAGCCCATTGTCAGAACCCATGGTAGTGGGGAGGCCATATTGTGGAATTATTTTGTGGAATCATTTTCTAAGTACTGTGGTAGCAGTCTCTGACCTAGTGGGGAAGGCTTCTACCCATCTGGAGAAAGTATCTACACAGACTAGGAGATACCTGTACCCTGTGTAGGGTGGCTTTATTCCAGTGAAATTTATTTCTCAGTGTTCTCCTGGCATGGCTTCCTTTTCTCTGATTCCTAAGGGTGCTCTCTTACTTTCCTTCACATTCACTCATGCGCAGGCCTGACAACGTCCTACAGTGCTACTTAGTATCTTGTCCAGGTGCCATATGAGATACCTGGATTGGAGCAATTTAGTCATTTTGGATGTTCTAAGGTGGGACGCTTGATGTATTTGGAAAGCTATTGTCCACCCCAATGTCTCTGGAATTAAGGTTCTTTCATTTGCTAGGACCCATCAGCCATCGGCATTTTTGGTAGCCTTTTCCTTTTCCACTAAGGTGGTTTCTTCCTGGGAGAAGTAAGGGGTGTTGGACAACTCAGACAGAGGCAAAGTCACTAAAACTTGGAGAGGCCCCACTGGTTTTATGGCTACTGCCCGGGCTTTCCTCTGAACTCTTGCTTTAGCTTTTCTGTTTGGAGCAATGAACAATCTCCATTTTGGTGCCCTTTACAGTGAATGATTGCTATGGCTGAGGGCAGTTGGATGGTTTTTAGTAATGCTAAGATTTCTTCTTTATTTTTTATGTCCTTCCTAGCCGAGGTAAGTAGCCCTCTCTCTTTATAAATGGCACTATGTACGTGTGCCGTGGCAAAAGCATACCTATTGTCTGTATAAATAGAAACTGCTTTTTCCTTTCCCCATCTGAAGGCCTGGATAAGGGTTATTAGTTCTGCCTTTTGTGATGAAGTTCCCCGTCTTAGTGCCTGTGACTAAATGACCCAATCCAGGGTCACTACTGCAGCCCTTGTATACCTGATGCCGTCCTGTATGTAGCTACTCCCGTCTGTGTACAGTACCTCATCGGGATCAGTCAGTTCAGAGTCCTTTAAGTCGGGTTGGGCAGTCTGTATGATGTTGATTACCTCCATGCAATCATGTAACAGGGTGGTTGGGTTGTCATCTGGGACTAGGCTCGCAGAGTTCATGGCAGCTGTTTTTTGGAACCTTATCCTGGGTTGGTCTAGGAGTAAAGCTTGGAACTGGGTTACTTGGATGTTTGACATGTATCTCTCTGGAATTCCCCTTAGGAGCTCTTCCACTGCATGTGGTGCTGTTAGGGTTAGCTCTTGACCTAATGTGAGCTTGTCAGCCTCCTTAACCAGGATCACAGTAGCTTCTATGGCTCTCAGGCAGGCAGGCCATCGGGCAGCTATGGGGTCTAGTTGTTTGGACAGGTATGCAACCAGATGTTTCCAAGGTCCTAAGGGCTGAGTTAAAACCCCTTTTGCATTTAATATATTGGAAACCTTGGAGCTAAATGACAGAGAATTTAAAATAGAAATCCTAAAAATACAAGAAAACACAGAAAGGCAATTTAGGGAGCTCAGAAAACAACTCAATGAACACAAAGAATATATTACCAAGGAAACTGAAACTATAAAAACAAATCAAACAGAGATAAAAACTCAATTCATGAACTGAAAAATGAGGTAACAAGCTTAGCTAATAGAACAGGCCAGATAGAAGAGACGATTAGTGAAATAGAAGACAAGCAACTTGAGGCACAACAGAGAGAAGAAGAAAGAGACTCAAAAATTAAAAAAAATGAGAAAGCCCTACAGGAATTGTCTGACTCCATCAAAAAGAATAACATAAGAATAATAGGTATATCAGAGGGAGAAGAGAGAGAAAATGGAATGAAGAATATATTCAAACAAATAATAGATGAGAACTTCCCAAGCCTGTGGAAAGAACTAAAGCCTCAAATTCAAGAAGCAAACAGAACACCGAGTTTCTTAACCACAACAAAACTACTCCAAGGCACATCATAATGAAGATGGCACAAACCAACGACAAAGAAAAAATTCTCAAGGCAGCCAGGGAAAAGAAGAATACAATATATAAAGGAAGGCCTATTAAATTATCATCAGATTTTTCAGCAGAAACTCTACAAGCTAGAAGAGAGTGGACCCCAATATTTAAAGCCCTGAAAGAGAGGAACTTTCAGCCAAGAATACTATACCCATCAAAGCTATCCTTCAAATACGAAGGAGAAATAAAAGCATTCACAAATACAGAAAAGATGAGGGAATTTATCACCAGAAAACCCCCACTCCAGGAAACACTAAAGGAGGTTTTCCAACCAGATTCAAAGAACAAAACAAAACAAAACCACAAGTAAAAGCTCCACCAAAAACACAATAAAACCAAATTTAAACTGTGACAACAAAAGCAAAAAAAAAAGGGGAGAGGACGGAGATTAACAGTAGCAAAGGACGATGAAGTGCAGAAACACTTATAAGATAGGGTACTACAATGAATATGGTAGGTACCCTTTTCATTACTTAATGGTAACCACACTTGAAAAAACCACCACAGAAGCACATGACTTAAAAAGGTAACAACAGCCTGACCAGGCGGTGGCGCAGTGGATAGAGCGTCGGACTGGGATGCGGAAGGACCCAGGTTCGAGACCCTGAGGTCGCCAGCTTGAGTGCGGGCTCATCTGGTTTGAGCAAAGCTCGCCAGCTTGGACCCAAGGTTGCTGGTTCAAGCAAGGGGTTACTCGGTCTGCTAAAGGCCTGCAGTCAAGGCACATATGAGAAAGCAATCAATGAACAACCAAGGTGTCGCAACAAAAAACTAATGATTGATGCTTCTCATCTCTCTCCATTCCTGTCTGTCTATCCCCCTCTCTGACTCTCTCTCTCTCTCTCTGTAAAAAAGGTAACAACAGAGGAAAGAAGTATGAAATATAAACAAATGATAGAAAAACAAAAGAGAAGAATCAAACAAGATACAAAACTAACAGAAAGTAATTTATAAAATGGCAATAGGGAACCCACAAGTGTCAATAATTACACTAAATATAAATGAATTAAACTCACCAATAAAAAGACACAGAGTAGCAGAATGGATTAAAAAAGAAAATCCAACTGTATGCTGCCTACAAGAAACACATCTAAGCAACAAGGATAAAACAAATTCAAAGTAAAAGGCTGGAAAACAATACTCCAAGCAAATAACATCCAAAAAAAAGCAGGTGTAGCAATACTCATATCTAATAATGCTGACTACAAGACAGAAAAAGTACTCAGATACAAAAATGGTCATTTCATAATGATTAAGGGGACACTGAATCAAGAAGACATAACAATCCTTAATATAGATGCACCAAACCAAGGAGTACCAAAATATATAAGACAGCTACTTATTGACCTTAAAACAAAAACTGACAAAAATACAATCATACTTGGAGACCTCAATACACTGCTGACGGCTCTAGCTCGGTCATCCAAACAGAGAATCAATTAAGATATATTGGCCTTAAACGAAACACTAGAGCACCTGGATATGATAGACATTTACAGGACACTTCATCCCAAAGCGACAGAGTATACATTTTCCTCTAGTGTACATGGAACATTCTCAAGAATTGACCATATGTTGGGCCACAAAAATAACATCAGCAAATTCAGAAAAATTGAAATTCTACCAAGCATACTTTCTGATCATTAAGCCTTGAAACTAGAATTCAACTGCAAAAAAGAGGGAAAAAACCCCACACAAATGTGGAAACTAAACAACATATTTTTAAAAAATGAATGGGTCAAAGAAGAAATAAGCTCAGAGATCAAAAGATATATACAGACAAATGAAAATGACAATACGACATATCAGAATCTCTGGGATGCAGCAAAAGCAGTAATAAGAGGGAAGTTCATATTACTTCAGGCCTATATGAACAAACAAGAGAGAGCCCAAGTGAACCACTTAACTTCACACCTTAAGGAACTAGAAAAAGAAGAACAAAGACAACCCAAAACCAGCCGAAGAAAGGAGATAATAAAAATCAGAGCAGAAATAAATGAAATAGAGAACAGAAAAACTATAGAAAAAATTAATAAAACAAGAAGCTGGTTCTTTGAAAAGATCAACAAAATTGACAAACACTTGGCGAGACTCACCAAGGAAAAAAGAGAAAGGACTCAAATAAACAAAATCCAAAATGAAAGAGGAGAAATCACCACAGACATCATAGATATACAAAGAATTATTGTAGAATACTACGAAAAACTATATGCCAACAAATTCAACAATCTAGAAGAAAGGGATAAATTCCTAGAACAATACAACCGTCCTAGACTGAGTCATGAAGAAGTAGAAAGCCTAAACAGACCAATTAGCAGGATAGAAAAAACTATTAAAAACCTCCCCAAGCCTGACCAGGTGGTGGTGCAGTGGATAGAGCATCGAACTGGGATGCAGAAGGACCCAGGTTCGAGACCCCGAGGTCGCCAGCTTGAGTGCGGGCTCATCTGGCTTGAGCAAAAATAAATAAATAAAGCTCACCAGCTTGGACCCAAGGTCGCTGGCTCCAGCAAGGGGTTACTCGGTCTGCTGAAGGCCCGCAGTCAAGGCACATATGAGAAAGCAATCAATGAACAACTAAGAAGTCACAACGCGCAACGAAAAACTGATGATTGATACTTCTCATCTCTCTCCATTCCTGTCTGTCTGTCCCTGTCTATCTCTGCCTCTGTAAAAAAAAAAAAAAAAAAAAAAAAAACCTCCCCAAAAATAAAAGTCCAGGCCCAGACGGTTATACTAGTGAATTCTATCAAACATTCAAAGAAGACTTGGTTCCTATTCTACTCAAAGTCTTCCAAAAAATTGAAGAAGAAGCAATACTGCCAAACACATTTTATGAGGCCAACATAACCCTCATACAGAAACCTGGCAAGGACGGCACAAAAAAAGAAAACTACAGACCAATATCTCTAATGAATACAGATGCTAAAATACTAAACAACATACTGGCAAATCGAATACAACAACATATTAAAAAAATAATACATCATGATCAAGTGGGATTCATCCCAGAATCTCAAGGATGGTTCAACATACGTAAAACAGTTAACATAATACACCATATTAACAAAACAAAGAACAAAAACCATATGATCTTATCAATAGATGCAGAAAAGGCATTCGATAAAATACAACACAACTTTATGTTTAAGACATTCAACAAAATGGGTATAGAAGGAAAATATCTCAACATGATAAAGGTCATATATGATAAACCATCAGCCAACATCATATTAAATGGCATAAAACTGAGGACTTTCCACCTTAAATCAGGAACAAGACAGGGTTGTCCACTCTCTCCACTCTTATTTAACATGGTGCTAGAAGTTCTGGCAAGAGCAATCAGACAAGAGAAAGAAATAAAAGGCATCCATATCGGAAAAGAAGAAGTAAAGGTATCACTTTTTGCAGATGATATGATCCCATACATCGAAAACCCCAAAGACTCCACAGAAAGATTACTAGAAACAATAAACCAATACAGTAAGGTCGCAGGATACAAAATTAACATACAAAAGTCCATAGCCTTTCTATATGCCAACAATGAAATATTAGAAAACGAACTCGCCTGACCCGTGGTGGCACAGTGGATAAAGCGTCGACCTGGAACGCTGAGGTTGCCGGTTCAAAACCCTGGGCTTGCCCAGTCAAGGCACATATGGGAATTGAAGCTTCCTGCTCCTCCCCCTTCTCTCTCTCTCTCTCTTCTCTAAAATGAATAAATAAATTAAAATAATTTAAAAAAAAAAGAAAACAAACTCAAAAATTAATCCCCTTCATGATTGCAAAAAAAAAAAAAAAAAAATACCTAGGAATAAACATAACAAAGAAAGTAAAGGACCTATATAATGAAAACTACAAAGCATTGTTAAGGGAAATCTAAAAAGATACAATGAGATGGGAAAATATTCCTTGTTCTTGGATAGGAAGAATAAATATAATCAAAATAGCCATATTACCCAAAGCAATTTATAAATTTAATGCAATTCCCATAAAAATTCCTATTAAATTCTTTAAAGAAATGGAACAAAAAATCATCAGATTTATATGGAACTATAAAAACCTCAAATAGCCAAAGCAATCCTAAGGAAAAAGAATGAAGCTGGGGGCATTACAATACCTGACTTCAAACTATATTATAGGGCCACGACAATCAAAACAGCATGGTATTGGCAGAAAAATAGACACTCAGACCAATGGAACAGAATAGAAAGTCCAGAAATAAAACCACATATATATGGTCAAATAATTTTTGATAAAGGGCCAACAACACACAATGGAGAAAAGAAAGCCTCTTCAACAAATGGTGCTGGGAAAACTGGAAAGCCACATGCAAAAGAATGAAACTCGACTACAACTTGTCCCCTTGTACTAAAATTAATTCAAAATGGATCAAAGACCTAAATATAAGACCTGAAACAATAAAGTACATAGAAGAAGACATAGGTACTAAACTCATGGACCTGGTTTTTAAAGGGCACTTTATGAATTTGACTCCAAAGGCAAGAGAAGTGAAGGCAAAGATAAATGAATGGGACTACATCAGACTAAAAAGTTTTTGCTCAGCAAGAGAAACTGACAACAAAATAAACAGACAGCCAACTAAATGGGAAATGATATTTTCAAACAACAGCTCAGATAAGGGCCTAATATCCAAAATTTACAAAGAACTCATAAAACTCAACAACAAACAAACAAACAATCCAATTAAAAAATGGGAAGAGGACATGAACAGACACTTCTCCCAGGAAGAAATACTAATGGCCAACAGATATATGAAAAGACGCTCATCTTCATTTGTTATTAGAGAAATGCAAATCAAAACTACAATGAGATACCACCTCACACCTGTTAGATTAGCTATTATCAACAAGACAGGTAATAGCAAATGCTGGAGAGGCTGTGGAGAAAAAGGAATCCTCATCCACTGTTGGTGGGACTGTAAAGTAGTACAACCATTATGGAGGAAAGTATGGTGGTTCCTCAAAAAACTGAAAATAGAACTACCTTATGACCCAGCAATCCCTCTACTGGGTATATACCCCCAAAACTCAGAAATATTGATACGTAAAGACATGTAGCCTCATGTTCATTGCAGCATTGTTCACAGTGCCCAAGACATGGAAACAACCAAAAAGACCTTCAATAGAAGACTGGAAAAAGAAGATGTGGCACATACACACTATGGAATACTACTCAGCCATAAGAAATGATGACATCGGATCATTTACAACAAAATGGTGGGATCTTGATAACATTATACGGAGTGAAATAAGTAAATCAGAAAAAACCAAGAACTACATGATTCCATACATTGGTGTTACATAAAAATGAGACTAAGAGACATGGACAAGAGTGTGGTGGTTACCGGGGGTGGGGGGGAGGGGGGCGTGGGAGGGAAGGAGGGAGAGGGGAAGGGGGAAGGGGGAAGGGGAGGGACACAAAGAAAACTAGATAGAGGGTGATGGAGGACAATCCGACTTTGGGTGATGGGTATGCAACATAATTGAATGATAAGATAACCTGGACATGTTTTCTTTGAATATATGTACCCTGATTTATTGATGTCACACCATTAACATTAATAAAAATTTATTTATTGAAAAAAACCCAAAAAACCCTTTTGCGATTCCCCGAGCCTCATGAATGAATAGCTGGAGGGGTTTAGAGACATCAGGTAGGGTAAGAGTGGGGGCTGATGCTAGAGCCCTCTTAAGGTCCTCAAAGGCTTTTTGCTCCATCTCAGTCCAGTTTAGGGGTTGCAACCCGCCCGTGCAGGCATAGAGAGGCTTTGCTAGTTCGGCAAAACCCAGAATCCATAGTCTGAATATCCCACAACCCCAAGGAATTCCCTTACTTGCTGTTTAATTGTTGGAGTGGGGACCCGGAGTATGGCCTCAATGCATTCATAGGACAGAGTTCTTTGTCCTTCTTTGACCCTGTACCTAAATAAGTAACCTCTGGAGTGCAGAGTTGAGCCTTTTTAGCTAACACTCAGTACCCTAATACTTGTAGTGAGGCTAGGAGATCTCGAGTGGCCTCGAGACAGCGCTCCTCCATAGATGCCGCCAGCTGTAGGTCGTCTACGTACTGGAGTAGGGTACAGTCTTGATGTTCCTGCCAGAAGGCTATCAGGTCTGCACTTAGGACTTCATCAAAGATAGTAGGAGAGTTTTTGAAGCCCTGAGGCAGTCTAGTCCATGTTAGTTGGCCAGAGACTTCCCTTGTTGGGTTATCCACTCAAAGGCAAAAACGGGCTCGCTTTTAGCAGCTAGCAGGATACTGAAAAGGCATTTTTAAGGTCTAAGACTGTATAGACCCAATGCTTGGGATGCAGGAGGCTGAGCAATGTGTACGGGTTAGGGACTGTAGGGTGTATGGTCTCTAACTGTTTGTTAACTTCCCGAAGGTCCTGAACCAGCCGGTAGTCTTTTGTTCCGGGCTTTAGGACCAGTAATAAGGGAGTGTTCCATGGGGATTGTCAGGGCACCAAGATTCCCACTTCCCAGAGACTCTGTATGTGGACAGCTATTCTCTCTTAGCTTCCCGACTCATTGGGTATTGTCTTACCGCCACTGAAGTTGCAGTGGATAGTAACTATATGACTACAGGCGCTGGTGGGCTGCTAGTCCTGGAGGGTTGGTTTCAGCCCATACTCCTGGAAAACTCTCCTGAAGCTGCCAGAGAAGAGGTGAGCTGTGAGTCTCCCAGCTTAGCTGATTCTTCTAAGAGCTATTCCTTGGAGAGAGGGCAGGTTAGGAGTAGCTGTAACCCAGCGTCTGGAGTTTCCTTATTGGCTCCTATAGTTAAGGTAGTATTTTCTTCCTTAAAGGAGATTGTGGCCTGGAGTTTTTGTAACAAGTCCCGCCCTATCAGGGGGTAGGGGCATTCTGACATGACCAAGAATGAATGGGTGACCATTTCTTTCCCTAGATTGACTGTCTGCTGGGTGGTCCATGGATAGTATGCAGTTTTTTGGGGGTTTTTTTTGCATTTTTCTGAAGCTGGAAACAGGGAGAGACAGTCAGACAGACTCCCGCATGCGCCTGACCGGGATCCACCTGGCACGCCCACCATGGGGGGACGCTCTGCCCACCAGGGGGCGATGCTCTGCCCATCCTGGGCGTCGCCATGCCGCGAACAGAGCCACTCTAGCACCTGAGGCAGAGGCCACAGAGCCATCCCCAGTGCCCGGGCCATCTTTGCTCCAATGAAGCCTTGGCTGCGGGAGGGGAAGAGAGAGACAGAGAGGAAGGCGCAGCAGAGGGGTGGAGAAGCAAATGGGCGCTTCTCCTGTGTGCCCTGGCCGGGAATCGAACCTGGGTCCTCCGCACGCTAGGCCGATGCTCTACCGCTGAGCCAACCGGCCAGGGCTAGTATGCAGTTTTTCCAGTGGCCCCTTGTATTGGAGTTTTGTGAGTGGTGATGGGTCCGAGAGGCTTAGTTAAGATGGAGTGTGGCCTGACCAGGTGGTGGCGCAGTGGATAGAGTGTCAGACTGGGATGCGGAGCAAGGACCCAGGTTCAAGACCCCGAGGTTGCCAGCTTGAGCATGGGCTCATCTGGTTTGAGCAAAGCTCACCAGTTTGGACCCAAGGTCACTGGCTTGAGCAAGGGGTTACTCGGTCTGCTTGTAGCCCCATGGTCAAGGCACATATGAGAAAGCAATCAATGAACTAAGGTGTCACAACGAAAAACTAATGATTGATGCTTCTCATCTCCGTTCCTGTTTGTCCCTATCTACTCCTCACTCTCTCTGTCTCTGTAAAAAAAAAAAAAGACAGAATGTGTTGCTCCAGTGTCTGTTAGAAAATCCACAGTTTCTCCCCCTATTACTACTGTTACCATAGGCTCCCAGGGGTTCAGTGAAAAGGAGCCTTGCCCTGGCCGGTTGGCTCAATGGTAGAGCATCGGCCTGGCATGCAGAAGTCCCGAGTTCGATTCCTGGCCAGGGCACACAGGAGAAGCGCCCATCTGCTTCTCCACCCCTCCCCCTCTCCTTCCTCTCTGTCTCTCTCTTCCCTTCCCGCAGCCAAGGCTCCATTGGAGCAAAGATGGCCCAGGCATTGGGATGGCGCCTTGGCCTCTGCCCCAGGCGCTAGAGTGGCTCTGGTAGCAACAGAGCAACACCCCGGAGGGGCAGAGCATCGCCCCCTGGTGGGCAGAGCGTTGCCCCCTGGTGGGCGTGCCGGGTGGACCCCCGTCGGGCGCATGCGGGAGTCTGTCTGACTGTCTCTCCCCGTTTCCAGCTTCAGAAAAATACAAAAGAAAACATAATAAGAAAAGGAGCCTTGGCCCCTTGTAATTTTGGATATTTACTTTTCCAATGCCCTTCCTCCTTACAGAATGCACAGATTCTCCCCTGGCTGAGTCCCCATCCTTCCTCTTGAGTTTCTTTTTTCCCTTCTTTCTTTATTTTGCTCCCCTGGGGGCCCTTTTTCCTTGAAAGAGTTTACAACTTGGAGTGCTGCTACTACTACTTTAGTTATCCTTTTGTCCTGTTTTCCCTCAATTGTGTCTCTATTATTAAAAACTTTTAGAGCTATTGCAGTTAACTGGGACTTGTTTATGCCTTTGAACCCTTCTAGTCTTTGGAGATTCTTTTTAATACCTGAGGCTGACTGCATCCCGAAAGCCAAATTAATAATTGTTTTCAGTGGCATCTGGGTCTATGGGGGTACACGCCTGGTATGCTTCACAAAGGCATTCAAAAAATGCTGCAGGGGATTCCTGTGGATCTTGAATAATTTCAGAAACTTTCGAAAGGTTTGTGGGCTTTCAGGCTGCAGCTTTTAGCCCTATAAGAGATACCCATGAAGAGCATCCAACGAGGCTTTCCCCTCCTGGGAGTTGTGACTCCACTGTGGTCTAAAGGAGGGGAAAGCTACCTCGATGCAGTCCCTATTTTCCTCCAGTGATCCCCTTCCTGGCCCCAGGACTGCCTTTTTACCTTCCTGCCTAATTCTGTCCTATCTTCCAAAGTGAAGAGGGTATTTAAAAGTTGCTGGCAGTCCTCCCAGGTAGGTCGGTGAGTTTGTAGGACAGTTTCTATGAGCCCTATTAGAGCCTGAGGCTTCTCCGAGAACGGAAGATTTTGGCCTTTCCAATTATACAGATCACTGGTGGAGAATGGGACATACACAAGGAAGGGCCATTCCTCAGGGTCGGGATCAGTTCCTGAAGGGGGTGCTTCTCTGAGTGGCAAGATAGGATCCCTTCTCTGCCCATACTCAGATCCACTCCAGGTGTGGGGGGGCATGTATAGTGGAAGTTATAGCCTCCTCTTGTAGCTGCTGTGTGGGCTCAGGGGCTCTAACTTGGGGGTTATAGGGGGTGGCAGCTCAGTTTCCTCAGGAGGCTCTGAGAGGAGAGGAGGTCTGGGGCTTTCCTTGTATTCCCTTTTTGTTTTAGACTTAAGTCTGGTCAGACTAGGAAGACGTCGCACTCTCTCTGTATTGAGCATGCTTTCAGCCACTGTGGTGGACACATTGTTAAATTTAGCCATTGATCAATGTAGGGGAACTGGTCAGGGTAGCCTGGATCCCCAGTCGTGATATTCCAGACTGCCCTGACTACTTGGGGATAAAAAGTCCTGGCCCGTGGCCATCCAACCCTAAATGTGGGCCATTCTGATTCACAGAGAGTGCAAAATCTTCTTTTTGACCATTTAATTCCTCGGTTGTCTCCTTAGGCTTCTTTAAAGAGCTTTAGGAGACAGCCTAAGGGGTCTTTTGTGTACTTGGCCCTCCTCCCCTATTTAATGTCTTGTGCACCAATCTGCAAAATTGAAACTATCCAGGAGAATGCAAGAATCAGCACAACAGTAAAAGGCAAGAAAGAGAAGACAGATAAGAACTAGCACCCAGAATAAAGGATGTTTAACTATAGAAGTGTCAATCATCACACAAGAGCAGAGGCAGGGGCCAACAGAAAAGGACAATTTCTTCTGAAGAAAAGTCAGAGTGCCCTGAAGCCAGAGGTCTTGGATCCAAGAAAAGAGATCTAGTGGGTCTGAGGAAGGAGGCCCATACCAAGAAATGTCACAATAAATTTCTCAGACAAACAGAATCTATAGTACAATTTACCATTTACATTCACTCTTGACTTTTAGGCACAGTTCAATAGACAAGGGAAGGGGCTGCCCTGTCAGGAGCCTCTCAGGTGCTCACCTGACCGGGTAAACTCAGGTGCAGGCACCAGAGATCCCTATTCACACATCAGTCACTCAGGGGTTTTCAGACAGAAGCAATAAGAGCAAAGAACAAGATCTCAACATGGACAGACAGCACAAGGGAGTCCCAGGAAGCCTGAGGCAGGACTTAATTCTCTGTCAATGTCTTGGCCCTGGAGAGCCCATTGCGTGAGTATGATCGTGTCCGATCCTCTGCCACAATAGTTTCAAATTGACTAGTCCAAAACAGAAAGTCAGAAGTAAAGTGAGCAAAAGCTTTACTTTACTCGCCTCCGGAGGTCAGAATCTGTACTCCTTGATTTTTGCCGAATCTTGGGGCTGGGGGACTCTGCCGAGAAGTTGTCTGAGACCCACAGGATAACTGGAGCCCTGGAACGTCTCAGGGGGCGCCTCTCCTAGAGATCCAGCGGGGTCAGGCAACCTCCTGGAGAGGCCACCCGGTCCGGTGTCTCAACCCGGTGACATAGAACACCGGTATCTCACTGGGGCCTCCAGATGTTATAAAGTAATCCTGCGAGTTACATAGAAACACCAAGATAGGTTATAGAAGAAATTTTTTTTGTGTGTGTATTTTTCTGAAACTGGAAACGGGGAGAGACAGTCAGACAGACTCCCGCATGCGCCCGACCGGGATCCACCCAGCACGCCCACCAGGGGCGACGCTCTGCCCACCAGGGGGCGATGCTCTGCCCCTCCAGGGCGTCGCTCTGCCGTGACCAGAGCCACTCTAGCGCCTGGGGCAGAGGCCACAGAGCCATCCCTAGTGCCCGGGCCATCTTTGCTCCAATGGAGCCTTAGCTGCGGGAGGGGAAGAGAGAGACAGAGAGGAAGGAGGGGGGGGTGGAGAAGCAAATGGGCGCTTCTCCTATGTGCCCTGGCTGGGAATCGAACCCAGGTCCCCCACACACCAGGCCGACGCTCTACCGCTGAGCCAACCGGCCAGGGCTAGAAGAAATTTTAGAAGGAGCTTTATTAATAAGCTGGCGACATGCACGGGGCATAATCCCAAATCATGCAGTCTGGTTCACAGTTCTGAGGCTGCCTTTATAGGAAAAATCACATACTAGTTGGGGAAAAGGGAGGGGGAGCATGGTACAAAAGTCATTTACTAACAAGCTGATTCTGTTTTTGCTGTCTTGTTACAATGTTTATTTATAGGATCGATCAAAAGGAAAAAAACAGCCTGACCAGGTGGTGGCGCAGTGGATAGAGCACCGGACTGGGATGCGGAAGGACCCAGGTTCGAGACCCCGAGGTCGCCAGCTTGAGCGCGGGCTCATCTGGCTTGAGCAAAGAGCTCACCAGCTTAGACCCAAGGTCGCTGGCTCCAGCAGGGGGTTACTTCTGCTGAAGGCCCGCGGTCAAGGCACATGTGAGAAATCAATGAACAACTAAGAAGTTGCAACGCGCAATGAGAAACTGATAATTGATGCTTCTCATTTCTCTCCATTCCTGTCTGTCTGTCCCTGTCTATCTCTGCCTCTGTAAAAAAGAAAAAAAAAAAAAGGAAAAAAAATTCCTACACACTAAGACCATAAGACAACACAGTAGTGATGAATGTTTTACATACCTGACAAAGACATTCCCAAACCCTCTAGGATTTACAACCTATTCCTGTCGCCACAATAGCGGGAAATGTTTAGTTTAGGATAAGGAGAGAAGCTAAATGAAGTTACTTTTGCTAAGAGTGTTGGGGTTAGCTTATTAGAAAGTTGAAAGCTAGTCCCCGCTTGCTTAGTTTACAAGTTTTGTACATACAAAGAATTTCAAAATGATTTAGAGAGCATATAAAAAGTTACAGAATACAGATTTTTCATACAAGGAAGGGGGTGGGGGCTCATGATCCCTTTGTCTAGATGTATACATCACTCATCACTCTTATGACTCCAGGATGGGAGGGTGATTCAGGATTAGGGTAGGAATTTTTAAATTAAGGTATGTAAACATTGTTTCCTAAAGGCTTTTTTTTTTTTTTTTTTTTTTAATACAGAAACAGAGAGTCAGAGAGAGGGATAGACAGGGACGGACAGACAGGAATGGAGAGATGAGAAGTATCAATCATTAGTTTTTTGTTGCACATTGCAACACCTTAATTGTTCATTGATTGCCTTCTCATATGTGCCTTGACTGCGCCTTCAGCAGACTGAGTAACCCTTGCTCGAGCCAGTGACCTTGGGCTCAAGCTGGTGAGCTTTTGCTCAAACCAGATGAGCCCTCGCTCAAGCTGGCGACCTCAGGGTCTCAAACCTGGGTCTTCCACATCCCAGTCCAACACTCTATCCACTGCGTCACTGCCCGGTCAGGCCCTAAAGGCTTTTAAGAAAAGAAAAGAAAGAGGAAGGGGCTTTTAGATAGGTTTGATCTTCCTTGCTCTGTCTAGCAAATAGTCAGTCCTTCCAGAGAACTATAGGAACTAGTTAAGCTATGACTAGTTGACTTTTGCCCCTGTAAGCTCTTCTTCTTTTTCTTTTTTTTTTTTTTTTTGTCTTCCTCAAAAAGGAGGGGTAAAGGGGCCTGACTCTTCCTTTAAAATATTAATTTAACAATTTTACAATTCCTTGGCATCTTATCACAGGGGCATTGGGCCTGGAACACTTCCTCACAAATAAAGAGCCCACAGTCTGTGCCAGGCTTATCACTGTGTATAGGAATATCCTTCCCTGGCATGTGTGTCAGTGGTCTGGGGCATGCTCCCAGCTTTCAGTATTTCAGACTCTGAGGGGAAGGAGTCCTGTTGGAGCACAAGAGGGTAGGCAGTTGGCTGCTGGGGACTCAGTTAGCCATGAGGGACTGACACATACTATTGGAACTTGTCTTGCTCTGTGTCTTTCTATATAAAAACTGTGCTCCATCCAGTCCTTTCCCTGAACACCAGTGCTCCCCGCATGACTCTCTACTCTTGAATCTCCCCTCAAAGGAACAGCCTAGTTCCACATGTAGCTTGTTGGTCATCCTGGGAGTCTTCCACAGCCCCAAACTAGATAGAGTAAGGACTCATAAAAGGCAGCATGACAATCCTTGTATCTTTAACGGAGTAACTCCCACTCTGAGAATCTGCCCCAAAGAAATGAGACTACATACAACCATAAATTCAGCAAAAGAAGACAGGTTAGGTAACCACTGCTTAATCTACTCAGAGGCCTATTATATAGCCATGGTTAAGATAACTTTTAGCAACAGTGAAATGCCATTTTTAAAGGAAAAATAAAAACCACAAAGTGTTCAATTATAGCTACATTATGACTACAGCTATGGGAAACAACAGAAAGACTAAAGGGAAACATACTATAATCACTGAGGCTGTGGCCTAGAGGTGGGGCATCACATATACCCATAGGTCTGAAGCTCAGTCCCAACACTAGAAGCTGCATGACCAAGAGCAATTTTTTTTTTTTTTTTGTATTTTTCTGAAGCTGGAAACGGGGAGAGACAGTCAGACAGACTCCCGCATGCGCCCCACCGGGATCCACCCGGCACACCCACCAGGGGGCCACGCTCTGCCCACCAGGGGGCAATGCTCTGCCCCTCCGGGGCCTCGCTCTGCCGCGACCAGGGCCACTCTAGCGCCTGGGGCAGAGGCCAAGGAGCCATCCCCAGCGCCCGGGCCATCTTTGCTCCAATGGAGCCTTGGCTGCGGGAGGGGAAGAGCGAGACAGAGAGGAAGGAGGGGAATGGGTGGAGAAGCAAATGGGCGCTTCTCCTATGTGCCCTGGCTGGGAATCGAACCCGGGTCCCCTGCACGCCAGGCCGACGCTCTACCGCTGAGCCAACTGTCCAGGGCCACCAAGAGCAATTTATCTGGGGCCTCGTTTTCTCTTCTGTAAAATGAGGATACTAAATAGTAATGCCACTCTTAGAGGGCTATTGTACAGATAAATGAAACTATATGTAAAACACTTAAAACAGTGCTTGGCGCGCGCACACAGTAACATTCAAGTGTTGGTTTTTATAAGAGTTGGAATTACTAGAGGTTATTTTTCCCCTATATTTTAAGTACAGATACATATGAAAGTTCAAACTCCAGCTTCATCAACTTACTATGTGTATGTCCTGGGCAAGTTGTTTAACCTTTTTGTGCTCATTTGTAAAGTAGATCTAATAAAAGTACTGTTCTGAGCCACCGTCCCCTCGGGCTGGTGACTACCCCAGCCATAGCTATCCACAACATCATACACTTAAATTCCCATTGAATATCACCCTGACAAAACTCATTGAAGGTTCTACTTCCATAAATTTTAAGGTGCCTTATGAAATGAACTACTTTCTAAAACAGAAACAATCAGTATAAAAGTAACTTATCATCATGTAATTTGCTGTCATTTGAATTTAGGAACACTTTTAGAAACAGCTTTTCAAAAAGTCTGTATAAATTATGCCTGTTTTCTACATGTGTCCTAAAACTAGACTGGAATCAAGTTGTGGGCAAGAAGAGTGTTTTATATTTCTTTTGGCTCTCACTATACCACAGTGCTTTTTTTTTTCATTATTATTTTAGCGAGAGAGAGATGGAGGAGAGTGAGAAGCATCAACTCCTAGCTGCTTCACTTTAGTTCATTGATTGCTTCTTGTACGTGCAAAGGGGCTCAAGCCAGAAACGTTGGGCTTCAAGCCAGTGACCTTTGGGCTCAAGCCAGCGACCTTGGGATCATGTCAGTGATCCTGCACTCAAGCCAGCAACTTCAGATTTCAAACCGGGGACCTCAGCGTTCAGGGTCTATACTCTATCCACTACACCATTACCAGTCAGGTACTAACATTTTAAGGTTCGAAAAATGCATGCTGATAACTATGACTAAAATTAGTTATGCTTTGGCACAACTGATAAGCTTCATTTATGATAACACTTCTTTCTAACATTTGCCTTACCCAGAAAAAAACTTTTTTTTTTTTTTTTCTGAAGTGAGAAGTAGGGGGCAGCAGACAGACAGACTCCTGCATGCACTGGACCAGGATCCACCCAGCATGCCCACCAGGGGGTGATGCTCTGCCCCTCTAGGGCACTGCTCTGTCGCCATGGAGTCATCCTCAGCGCCCAGGACTACTTTGCTCCAATGGAGCCTTGGCTCTGGGAGGGGAAGAGAGAGATAGAAAGGAGAGGGGGAAGGGTGGAGAAGCAGATGGGCGCTTCTCCTGTGTGCCCTGGCCAGGAATCGAACCCGGGACTTCCACACACCGGACTAACGCTCCACCCCTGAGCCAACTGGCCAGGGCTCAGAAAAAACTTCTTAAACCACTTCATGTTCTTTCAGTGAAATTTGAGGTCACAGCCTGACCAGGCAGTGGCATAATGAATGGATAGAGTGTCAAACTGGGACGCAGAGGATCCAGGTTCAAAACCCCAGGTCACCGGCTTGAGCATGGGCTTATCTGGTTTGAACAAGGCTCACCAGCTTGAGCCCAAGGTCGCTAGCTTGAGCAAGGGGTCCCTCCCTCTACTGTAGCCCTGCAGTCAAGGCATATATGAGAAAGTAATCAATGAACAACTAAGGTGACACAATGAAGAATTGATGCTTCTCATCTCTCTCCCTTCCTGTCTGTCTGTCCCTGCCTGTCCCTGTCTCTGTCACACACACACACACACACAAAAATTAAAGGTCACAAACAACAGGGTATTTGACTTATTTTCCCATCATTTGCTACTTGAAAGGTCACATTTATCAATTCTGGTTTATTCTTCCCATAACAATGCTTTACTGCTTAAAGTCTGAGAAACTACAAATAAACAAAAAAGTAACCTTCTTAGATATAAGGAAACAAGAGTTTTCTAGAACTAATCTGAAAGTCCTATTTCTGCCTTCTACCTAGTAAGCAGATTGTTATTGTCCTCATTATTCCACCAGAACACATCCCACTTCAAACTGGATTACTCCCTTAATCTACTGGATTCTGTTCAAGTAGTAAAAATAAGAATGGTGGATTCTATTGAATATTTTTGCATTTGCTTACTGCAATAAAAGTTAAAACACCAGTGTATGTTTTTTACACATTAAACCGTTCAACAAATACATGATTCTTCTTTTAATTTTATTTTTTTCATGAGTTTCTCCTTTTTTTTCGTTCAATCCCTCCACCCCTCCCTCACTCAGTACTCCCCCAAACGCATGATTCTTTGAAGCTGTAAGTCAACTCTTCACTGGAGAAAAGGTATGAAGCTGCAGTATTAATTTCTGAAATGAAGCATTGAGATTCCTCCTTCCAGCTTCCTTCAGTCCATCCCTACTCCACATGTTCCTGCTCTTGTCCTGGAATTAGCCACCGAATGTTCTCAGTTCGAATGGTAGCATACATAATAAAACTAATTAAAAAGAATAAGGAAAATACAAGCAACCAGTCCACATTTTTTATCAAAGTGCTGGGAAGAGGGCCAATTTGGTCGGCTTGAGTTACTACCACATTTTTCTTTGCTTCTATACCTGCAAGAGAAATCAATTGTTTCAGATCACATAGAAAACACAGCCTCAACCTGGAAACACTGAGGTTGCCGGTTCAAAACCCTGGGCTTGCCTGGTCAAGGCACATATGGGAGTTGATGCTTCCTGCTCCTCCCCTCTTCTCTCTCTCTCTCTCTCTAGTGAATAAAATCTTAAAAAAAAAAAGAAAGAAAGAAAACACAGCCACTACGTATCTTTTGGAAGTATTTTACAAGGTATGTAAAATGACATGCAGTCTTAAACGCCACTGCTGACATATCTGGGATGGGTTTCACTTGCCCAGGTGTACCCTGCACTTGCCTTTCTCCTCACCATATCAAGGGCACAGGACTACCTGCAGCTGCTCCAAGCTAAAACACTAGCATTTCTGTGAGCTCATCAGGGTATTGTGAGTTGTCTTTTGTTTTCTTTTTTAAGTTTTTAAAAATACTTATTGATTTTGAAAAAGAGAGAGAGTAATGGTGAGAGAGAAAAACATTGATTTGTTTTTCCACTTAATGCATTCATTAGTTGATTCTTGTATGTTCCCTCACCAGGGATTGAACCCTCAACCTGGTATATCGGGATGACACTCTTACCCAACTGAGCTACTTGACAGGAGTCTTCTGTTCTCTTTCGAGACCAAAGTTCAACAGGTAACTAGTAAAGCTACTCTCAGGAGTCTACAGGAAGTTTTCACAGGTTACGTAATAATAAATTCAAAATGCTTTTAAATAAATTTACTAAAAGAACTGTTAGCACAAATAACAATTGGGATCAGTGATTACAAATTTCATTTGTATCCTAGGTTTTCTTAGAGCATTGTGAAAAATAGAAACCTCTCCATATCAATCTGAATTACAAGACCCAAAATCACTAACCGCCTGGTAACAAGCCTTCTTCTCCTGTGAGGTCACACTTGGTTTTTTGTTCTTTAGTGTTAGAAATAAATACATGCGGCCCTGGCCAGTTGGTTCAGTCCGGTGTGGATGTTCCAGGATTTGATTCCCACTCAGGGCACACAGGAGAAGCGACCATCTGCTTCTCCACACTCCCCCCTTTCTTCTCCTCCCACAGCCAAGGCTCCACTGGAGCGAGTTGGCCCATGCGCTGAGGATGGCACCATAGCCTCACCCCAGGCACTAAAATGGCTCTGCTTGCAACAGAGGAATGCCCCAGATGGGCAGAGCATCACCCCCTTGTGGGCATGCCAGGTGGATCCCTGTTGGGCACGTGTGGGAGTCTGTCTCTCTACCTCCCCGCTTCTCACTTAAAAAAAAATACAAAAAGAAAAAGAAGTACATGCAACTTAATGTACATGGAAAGTATGTTATAATTTGTATTTATTATAATTTGTATTCTACTTCAGGAAGAAGGTGTGCTCATTATTGAGGTGTTAAAGCTTTTGAAGAATAGACTTTGCCAATGAAGGAAATTTCTTCAATATACAGTGCTCAAACTTTGTAAAAAAGAAGGCCGTCTGCTTTGGCAAATATTAAGGAATTAAAATAGCATCTACAAGTGAATTTGATAAATGGAACACTATACAGCAACAAAAAACAACCAGCACATGCAACAGTGTAGATGAATCCCACAGATACAATGGTGAGTGAAATAAGCCAGACACAAACAATCCATACTTCTTCCCCATTAATATAAAGTTCAGAAATAGGTTACACTAGTCCATGCTGTTAGGAGTCAAACTGGTGGGGCGGGGCAGGGCAGGGCAGGGCAGGAGCAGCGGTGCTGAGAGAGGCTGGTAGTGTTCTCCATCTGTTTCTGAACACTGGTTACCCAAGGTGTCACTTTGTGAAAATGCATCACTTATGCATATTTTTGTGTAAATATTACATTCAAATGAAAAAAATTATTTAAAAAGGTATCTACAGGTGTATGGTATGTGAATTCTATCTCAATAAAGCTGTCCTTTAAAAAAAAAGGTATTTTTAATCTATTAAAATTAGCCTGTTCATGTTATGCTTGCTACCGATTGGGAGACATTTAACAGGCGAATAACAGTTCATGAGAAGAGAAGTTTTACATCTCCAAGCAATCTTGAATCCTTCACGTAAGGATGACAGCAGATGGGAACCCACAGAAGGCACAAAACCCCAGCAACAAAATCTCTTCTACAGCGCATTATTTCTACATACCTGTCTGGTTGAAAATGAAGATTTTCAGGGTTTCCAGTGTTCGGTCTGTATGATTAAACCTAGCCATTGGTTTAGCTCCTTGAAATAACAAGATGTTCGGAACAGCTACAGTGCCAAATCTGGTAGAAAGGCTACAAGGAAAAGTAAAAAAACCTGAATTAGCGTGGGCTTTCTCACACAATTAGCATATGAGAATGGATGGCAACAAATAAAACGGTCTATTCTGGGTGGAAGTTTCTGATATTCAAACTCTATAGACTTGCAGTTGCTTCTGACCTTCTTCTTTATGGGTCCTGGCTGGAGGCATTTTGGTTCTGCTGAGATGTGTTCTATTACAATATGAACGACACATGACCCGGTTATTCCACTTTATAAGTTCCTAACTGCTATATCAGAACTTTCTAACCCATGGACAAAGCACACTGTCGTTTTACATTTCAAACTCTCCAGAATGCCCACATCCATCCCTCATAAAAAATTCAACTTATGCTAAACATTTTTTTTGGTAGGTTGGAACAAAGAAATTGATGATCTAACAAACACACCTGGAAGTTCACAATTAGGGCAGGATGACTGAGAAGTAATATGAACCAGAGCGATTTTGTTTCACCTTTACATAATGCAGAGTGGTGGTATGAGCTCCAAGTCAACACACCCTGGGTTCAAGCCTCAGGTCTGCCACTGAACCAAGTAGTCTGTGGAATCGGCAGATTACTTAACATCTTTTTTTTTTTTCAAGAGAGAGAGAGAGAGGCAGACAGACAGGAAGGGAGAGAGATGAGAAGTATCAGCTCATATTTGGGACCTCAGCATCTCAGGTCAACGCTCTATCTACTGCGCAACCACTGATCAGGCTAAATTACTTAAGCTCTGTAAGCCTCAATTTCCCCCATCAATTTTTTCTCTTAGGCCAGTCCTTCCTGAAGCCCCTGTGAGAATGACTGATTTGTTGGGAAATTTCTTTCTTCATAAACAGTCTCAAGTGAACACTTGCAGTTACCTTACCCACACCAAAATTCACTGGAGCACAAATTAATCAAGTGTTATTCAACTTCAGTTTTATCACCAACTTGACCATCATGCAGACTTCCCAAATTCACTCACACAACACTGTGTGGCCTGCTAAGGGGCGTCTGATTTAGAGAATGAGGGGCACATACAGTTTATAATCCAGGCACAGCTGTAGCACTTAGTGAACAAAGTTCACAGTAACATCTTATTGCACATTTAAAAAAGATAAAAGCCCACACAATATAAAAGAAATATAAAACAAGGGTAAATGTCATTTTAAAGAGCTAAGTTAATTCATTAATTTGTTGAATGTCCACTTAAGAATACTATGCAAAAATAAATGTAAGAAAGAGGGAAAGGCCTGACCAAGGCGGTGGTGCAGTGGATGGAGCATCAGACTGGGATGCGGAGGACCCAGGTTCGAGACCCCAAGGTCGCCAGCTTGAGCACGGACTCATCTGGTTTGAGCAAGGCTCACCAGCTTGGACCCAAGGTCGCTGGCTCCAGCAAGGGGTTACTCAGTTTGCTGAAGGCCCATGGTCAAGGCACATATGAGAAAGCAATCAATGAACAACTAAGAAACTGCACGAAGAATTGATGTTTCTCATCTCTCTCCCTTCCTGTCTGTCTGTCCCTGTCTGTCCCTCTCTCTGACTCTCCCTGTCTCTGCCACCAAAAAAAAAAAAAAGAAGGAACGGAAGAGTAAAAAACAAAGAAAGAAATTCGAAGTAGACACAGAACAGGGATCCAAGAGTTAGGCTGTCAGGCCTAAACTGCAGGTGAAAGTCACAAGGGAAGATCCTACTTGTGATCTGATTTTGCTAATTCTTTCTGGCCAGGATCCGAGAAAGTCCTCTGGCCCCTCCCCTGCCATGAGGCTGCCATCTTTAAATTCCACCACAGAGAAGAGTCCTCCTTCCTCAAAAGGGGCCTCCAGAAAAGGAGCCGTCAGCTTCGTCAGTCAGCTGACACTCTTCATGACCCTCCTCATTCGCACCTGCCTTTCCCTTCCTTCAAGCCCTAAAGCTCACACTACCTCCACTGCTTTCCACTTAACTAGTTACTGCCTCCAAATGACTGTCACCATCATCCCAAAGGATGAGAAGAAAACCCAAAACCCAATCAACGGAAAATACCTGCTATGCTGAGATGCATCCAGGGCCAAGAAATTAAGAGCTGGAAACGCCCGGGGCAGAGAATTAAAATGAGGGGCCAAACTGGCAGAAAATCGGCACCAAGGTGTGTAAAACAGGACTAGTGTGCAGTCACTCCCATTGGGGTTTAGAAAATCCATAAGGTCCTGCAGTAAAAGGAACAAGTGTTAAAGTCAGCGGTACGTTTTTCTGGACGGACACCGAATAGGAAACACTGCTGACTCCAGGGAAAGGAGGTGGGGCAGGGGTGGGAGGTAGACTGTAGTGTATCCCCTTAAACCCTTTTGGATGTTGAACCATAGGCATCCCTCAGTCAGCAGAAAAGTTACTATCAAATAACAAGTTATAAACTTTCCTCTAAGCTGTCTTAATATTACTATAAAGCAATTTTAATAGTTTTCATAATTTATTCATTCAAATACTAGGTATTCACAGGGTATAGGCCACTTCACAACCTTTGATTGTGTGTCTCTCACAACCTAATGGCATTATTAGAGAACTGTGACCTGAGGTCCAAACTATCATCTTAGTTGACCCAAGTCTGTACTAAGCAGATCAATATATTTTTCCAAAGGTTAGTCAAGTCAAAAGTGCATCATTCCTGCCACCACCCTAGCTCAGCCTACTTAAACTGCTCTCTCCTGGTCACGTGTATGACACTCATAAGACAAGTCCCACAGAGTTAAGGCATAGTTTTTACCAGACACTGAGGAGACAGTGTGAGGCGAGCACTGACCCTGTACTTTGAGGGGCTCAGCATACCATACGTGCCCTCATTTAGAAGCAGCAGCCTTGGCCAGTTGGCTCAGTGGTAGAGCGTCAGTTAAGCACGTGGATGTCCTGGGTTCAAAACCTAGTCAAGGCACACAGGAGAAGCAACCATCTGCTCCTCTACTCCTCCCTCTCCCCCTTCTCTCTCTCTCTCCCCCTCCCACAGCCATGGCTCAGTTAGTTCCAGCCTATCAGCCCCAGGCACAGAGGATGGCTCCGAGAAGCCTCCACCTCAGGCGCTAAAAATAGCTCAGTTGCAATCATGGCCCTAGATGGGCAGAGCATCAGCCCCAGATGGGGGTTGCAAGTGGATCCTGGTCAGGGCACATGCGAGAGTCTGTTTATCTCCTCTTCTTTCACTTGGAAAACAGAAAAAAAAGCAATTGCAGCTTTCAGAGCTCTGACTTCTCTGAATTCATGCTGCTATCTGACAACTATCCTACAGAAAGCTATCAGTCTGTATCCTACTATCCTCTTTGGAATCACTGCTTATCCAACTAGAAACATGGCTGGGTTTGGGACAATTGTCTCAGTAGTCATTCAAGAGTAAACACTCTTATGAAGAAAAAATTTTTCTTCAATATATCATACTTCCCAGGGGTATTACTAATCAAACAATGCTAAATTACAATTTTAGTAATTCAGATTTTTTAGAATTTATTGATTGATTTTAGAAAGAGAAAAGGGAAGGAAAAGACAGAAACATCGATCTGTTCCTGTATGTGCCCTGACCCCGGATCAAACTGGCAACCTTTGAATAGCGGGATGATGCTCTAACCAACCAAGCTATCCGGCCAGGGCAGATTATTTTTATAATTCAGATTTTTTAAGTGGCTTCTGTTATGATTCTGATGCCCACTAGAATTTTTACCTTGAGGCTTGGGGATGAGGCTCTCCCAAGAATGACTAGGACGAAGTTTCCCAAAAAGCACGGCCCTGGCCGGTTGGCTCAATGGTAGAGCGTTGGCCTGGCGTGCAAGGGGTCCTGGGTTCGATTCCCAGCCAGGGCACACAGGAGAAGCGCCCATCTGCTTCTCCACCCCTCCCCCTCTCCTTCCTCTCTGTCTCTCTCTTCCCCTCCCGCAGCCAAGGCTCCATTGGAGCAAAGATGGCCCGGGCACTGGGGATGGCTCCTCGGCCTCTGCCCCAGGCGCTGAAGTGGCTCTGGTCGCAACAGAGCTACGCCCCAGAGGGGCAGAGCATCGCCCCCTGGTGGGCAGAGCGTGGCCCCCTGGTGGGCGTGCCGGGTGGATCCCGGTGGGGCGCATGCGGGAGTCTGACTGTCTCTCCCCGTTTCCAGCTTCAGAAAAATACAATAAACAAACAAACAAACAAAAAGCACAATGGAACTAGTTATATCTCCTTTCCTACAAACATCACAGAGAGCCAAGTCCATTCTCATTCATGCAGCCACTATATTACTTACAATACGATCAAGATTACCACCCTCCATTTCAAAGTTGATAGAATCTTGAATCATAAAATCAATGTGCTGAAAAGCAAAAATCATTTTTTCTTACCTGTGACATATTTAAAATTTTCAGGGTGAAATTTTCTATTCCAGTGACGTTTCTTTCCTCGCAGCTGACCTTGGGAGACTTCTGGCTGTCAGTGTGATTGGAGTCCTCAGTGGGGGCCGGGTCAGCTTCCACCACTTCTGGCTCCATGTACTCCTCCTCTTCCCTATCCGGGAGGCTGACTCCAGCACCCTCCAGGGAAAAGAGGCTCTTCCGGAGGTCACACCGTGAGTCCTCATTCCCTCCAGCCTCGCAGGTGCCACCGCTGGGCTCTGAGTTCAGTTTGTCCTCGGCTTCCCCAGGAATCACAGATACCATCACCATGTGGTCGCCTTCGGTGTCCAGCCCCAGCACTGCATCGGCCTCTGCTGCTGACCCTGTGCCCATTGGGCCATGTGAAGGCTTCTCTTCACCCACGTGCATGGACCCCGCCTGGAGCCGAGGTGCAGACTGCTCCCCTGACCATAAGTGACCACTTCCCTCTGCAACTACAACATGCCAGCATGTTCACAGTCATACCTGACTTCCAAATAAATGACCCCCAAAGAATTATTACAGTTCTCCTTAAGTATGACATTTTTCCCTAAGGGAAAAAAGGCTGTCTTTCCCATTAAACTATCAGAGGGCTCTCCACCATTCTCCAGGTCACGGAGAAAGCTCAAGGAGGTAGTTGATTAATGAATGCCAAATAAATAAGTAAACAAATATGATACATAGCTTCAAGCAAAATCCACTGCTTGCCATGTGAATTATAAACAAAAAAATTCCAGTGCGGACATTCCATTGATAAAATATAATACAAACATTTTAACAGTTTCAGTCATTTGACGAAAATATCTAAGGAAGTAATGATGGCTTTATGGAAGAATCTACTATGGCAAAGCATCGTTGCACATGTAACAGTTCTGTGAGATGGGCAGGACAAAGGTTATCACCCCCACTTAACAGATGACCAACAGAGGCAGCAGACAGCTTCGGCATAATGCCCATTGGCACACTGAGCAGGCAATGAAGCCTGGCCTAGGAGCACCTGCAGTGCAGGAGCAACAGCAGGGAGAAAAGGAGAGCCTCTAGCTTGGGCTTCGGCAAAATGCTGCTAAGGGCAGAGTCCTGGGAAGTCTTGAATGTCCACTTAGCAATCTCCACTCACCTCTGTAACAAATCCTCCTGCTCTCCAGCTCTCATTAACCCAACAACAGCTGCCAGACTCTGTGCCAAGCAATGACTAGGGGAAACAAATGAGCCCAACTGCACTCACGCAAGCTCACCATGTGGCTAGGGAGCCACCAGCTGGGTAATGAACTCTGCCAACACCACCAGCATGTCATCAGATTATGAATGACCAACTAGCTTCAGAGCTGGGGGGGCCTGGGAGCAGGATTCCTAAGGTACACACATTCATATACGGTCGTGGTCTTAGAGAACATTCCCATAGAGATCGGTGGCCTCATTTGGCAATTCAAAAACATTCTGCTTCTGGCTAAGATGGAGTAACAGGGACCAGATTTACCCTCCCTCTTAAAGCAACCCAAAGACAGTCAAATACATGAAACAACTGTTTCAGAAGACTAGTTATCAGGCAATGAAGAACAGAGATGTCTGAGAAACAGGAAATGTGAGGAGAGCCCGGCAATAGATCTAGCTTACTGCCTGAGGAGTTCTTTCTCACTGTGGCCCGGGGCAGGGGAACAGTCAGAGCCCAGTGGACTCAGAGAGTTGAGGAAATGGAGCTGAGGGTCGGAGACCAAGGCAGCTAGAGTTAGCAGAAGAGAATACCGGAGATGGGAGAGCAGCAGAGCACAGACTCCAGAGATCTGCAGAGGGGCCCTTCCGGCACATGCATGTGACTAAACTACCCAAAGCCAGGGAAAGAACCACCCAAAAGTATCAGAGGCAACAGTACCCAACACTTGCACAGCTGGGAATTGTACCTGCACTCACCAGCTAGACTGGAAAACCTCATATTTCATGGCACACTGGGCAGAGTACACAAAAGGGACTTGCCCCAGTAATGGGGCACAATTAACCCTGGAGAAAGTACATACAGCTTTGCTCCCATCTAGCAAACCTTTTAAAAGCAAGGATCAAATTCTTTTCAGCAATTTAATTTTCAGAGGCTGACCTTAACTGTACCTCAGAACAAACTTCAGGAACATTTATAGGAATACTAAAATATCCAGCACTCAAGGTAAAATTCATGTCTGGCATCAGAGACCTCCAGGAGCAAAAAGAAGGAAAATATCCAGATGGCTGCTACAGCAAGCTCCACCGCTCATGGGCTCTGGGTTCCTGCCCTGGGACCTGGGGATAAGTTTAGCTGTGGACATGGAGAAAAAAAAAAGAAGGAAAATATGACCCATAATGAGAATAATGAACCAATTGAAACTGATCTAGAGCTTGCACAAGTGTCAGAATTATTAGACAAGGATATTAAAACAGTAATTGTTAAATGTATGACATGAGTTCAAAAAGTAAAAAAAAAAGTAGATATAAAGACATACAAAAATTTTTTGAAAAGATTTTATTTATTGATTCTAGAGAGAGGAGACACAGAGGGGAAGGAGTAGAAAACATCAACTCATAGTTGCTTCTCATATGTGCCTTGACTGGGCAAGCCTGGGGTTTTGAACTAGCAACCTCAACATTCCACATCGACACTTTATCCACTGCACTACTGAAGATCAGGCGATAAAATAATTTTTAGCTTGGCTGGTGGTGGTGCACTGAGGTCCCAGGTTCAAAACTCCAAGGTCACCAGCTTGAGTGTGGGCTCATTTGGCTTGAGCACAGGTTCACCAGCTTGAATGTAGATTTGCCGGCTTGAGTGTGAGATCACAGACATGATTCCCCATGGTTTCTGGCTTGAGCCCAAAGGTCACTGGCTTGAGCAAGGGGTCATTGGCTCGGCTGGAGCCCCCTAGTCAAGGAATATATGAGAAGCAATCAGTGAACAACTAAGGTGCCGCAACTATGAGTTGATGCTCTCCCTTCCCACCTGTCGTTCTCTCTCTTTCTGTCTCTCAAAATAAATAAATAAATCAGGGCACAAATTAGAATCTGGTTCTCTTTGATTCACCCGCGTGCAAAAAATGAATAGATGTCCCCCACAGAAAATCAAAAGGGAGTCTAAGTGATGCAGAAAGCTGGTATTTTAAGTTCAGGAGTGTAGTTTTTCCCTCCGATGAAGATATTGAAGTAGATAGTAGATTAGGAAAAAAAATTCATACTGCCTCAGGTACCACTGTTTTCATTTAGTTATTGAGGAGAAAGAAACCACTGAATTTGTTCCACATTAAGCTACATATGAATTACCATTAGAGAGCCACTGAATCATCCCATGGTAATGCATCTTCTAAAAGACATTGCTTCTTTACCTAAACAAGCTGATTGTAGCTTGACCTATATATAAAGTGAAAATTATTGCAATTATTGCATTACTGGCAGCAAGGAAGATGTCTGGAGAACAAAGGTGGGGGCACCACGCTGCCTCTGCCCGAAGCCCTAGCCTCACTCAGCTCCTTCACACTGTCCATTGTTTTTTCAGAAGGTTCTCTACCAGCAGCAGGTTTTTCCACACTGGCTTCTGTGGCAGGGGAGCCAAATGTGGGAGGACCGAAAACAGCCAGGATTTGGAGGGGCAGCAACCCATACTTTCCCCAGGAAATACTCAGTGTGTGCACCTAACAAGTGGAGAAAATACTATTGAAATGCAGAAATTCACAGGGCTACCATGCAGACTTTTTTTTTTTTTAAGATTTTATTTGTTGGCTTTTAGGGAAAGGAGAGGAGAGATAGACCAAGAGGGGGGCGAAGCTGGAAGCATCAACTCATAGTATTTGCTTCCTGTATGTGCCTTGACCAGGCAAGTCTGGGGTTTTGAACTGGTGACCTCAGTGTTCCAGGTTGATGCTTTATCCACTGCACCACCAAAGGCTACCTTGCAGATTAAATGAGAAAAGATGTGTATGGTCCCTGGCATATAGTAGGACTCCATAAATGGCTGCAGTGATGCTAGTAGTGATGATGATGATAATATGACCAATGTTTATAATTCAAAGAGATGGACAGCACCATCACTAAGTTCTATTAAGTCCTCTGCTAAATACATTCTGGACCAATCCACTTCTCCCATCCCCACCACACCCCTCAACCCAGGCCACAGCCACCTCTCACCTGGACAATTGCGATAGTCCCCTAACTGGTCTCTGTGGTTGGCCCTCTATCTGCCCTCTCCAGGCCCTGCTCCCCACAGCAACCCAAGTGGAACTGACAGTTAAAAATAAATCTAAGCCTGACCTGTGGCAGTGCAGTGGATAAAGTGTCAACCTGGAACACTGAGGTTGCTGGTTCAAAACCCTGGGTTTGCCTGGTCAAGGCACATATGGGAGTTGATGCTTCCTGCTCCTCCCTCCTCCTCTCTCTCTCTCTCTCTCTCTCTCGCTCTCGCTCTCGCTCTCCTCTCTCAAAAATGAATAAATAAATTAAAAAAATATATAAATCTAATGTTACAACCCTCCCTAAAATCCACTCAAAGGCTTCCCCCTGACCTGTGAATGAGTCTGTACTCTGTAGCATAAACACCAGGCCCCTCGTGATGTGGCTTCTGTCCACACTCCCAACTGGTGCCACCAGGCATTTCTGGTCCCTGATCATTCATGCTCTCCTCCACCTTCCTTGGAGCTGTCCTGGCTGTTTTTCTGTGGGGAAAGCCCTCTGCCCACTCTTCTTGTGGTTAATCCAACATATCCCTCAGATCTCACCCTAAACTTCACCAGTATGAGTTGAACTTCACCCTCTCTGACCCTCAGACCTGAAGGACTTCCCATTAATGGCCCTGGAACACCCTCGAAGTATTTTCCACTCTTGTAATTTACTTGTTTGTAGTCATTTAATGCCTGTCTTCCCCATCAGACAGGAGGACAGGCCTGTTTCTCTGTCTGGCTCTGTACCCTCAGTGTCCAACACAGTGTATGGCATATGACGTATGTATGCTCCGTAACAGTCTGCTGATTGTCTGGTGAGGATGGACATGGGTGTGCCGAAGCCAGGAGTTACTGCCAGTCCCTTGACAGCGGCACAGCACTGCCACCTCTGGTTGCTAATCTGTCAGTGGTGTCCTCCGAGGAAAAAAGCTTTGGAATTGGTTGGGGAGCTGTGTGAAAAATGTTGGGGGATTGGGAACTACAAATTGATAGTCAAAAAATGGTCCTGGAAATGTAAAGCACAGCATAGGAATATAGTCAATAATATTGTCAGAACTATGGACAGTGCCAGGTGAGCACGTGATATATCAGGGAACCACTTTGTAAAGTAACCACTAGGCTGTACACCTGAAACTAATATAAAATAATTGAATGTAAACTGTAATTGAAAAGTAAATTAGCCCTGGTAGGTGGCTCAGTGGATAAAGCATTGTCCCGGCATGCCGAGGTCACAGGTTTGATCCCTATCAGGGCATGTACGAGAAGCAATCAATGAGTGCACAACTAAATGGAACCACATAAAACAATGAATTGATACCTCTCTCTCTCCCCCTTCTTCTCTCTCTCTTTTTTTCTCTCTCAAATCAATGGAAAAATTTTCTAAAATAAATAATAAAATAAAATGTAAAATTCTTGTATTTTTCAGTCACCTTGAAAAGAAACCAGCTGGTAAAGGTCCCTGGGTCCTCACCCCAGTCATGGCCTGGCCATGATGACTCACCCTCTGGCTGTTGTTATCCTCAGGTCTACATGAATATGACCTGACTGCTAAGTAGACTCCCTGAACGAAACAATAAATCAACCACCTGAATCAGCCAAGAAACAGAAAGTACATTCAACCAGGGCAATTCCAGGAGAGCTTAATAAAGGGACCAGCAACCTGTAGGCTGGATGTGGAAAAAACAAAAACAATGGTAAAGAACTCCAGTGCCAGGCTTGACCAGGAGGTGGCGCAGTGGATAGAGTGTCGGTCTGGGACGCCGAGGACCCAGGTTCGAGGCACCAAGGTCGCCAGCTTGAGCGCAGGCTCATCTGGTTTGAGCAAAGCTCACCAGCTTCAGTCCAGGATTGTTGGCTTGAGCAAGGGGTCACTCAGTCTGCTGAAGCCCTCCCCTCCCTGCCCCCCCCACCCCCGCCAAGGCACATATGAGAAAGCAATCAGTGAATAACTAAGGTGCCGCAACGAAGAATTGATGCTTCTCATCTCTCTCCCTTCCTGTCTATCTGTCCCTCTCTCTGTCTCTGTCACAAAAAACAAACAAACAAAACAACAACAACAACGAAACTCCAGCGCCAGAAATAGAGGTTGGCAATCCAGTTACCACTCATAGGTCTTAAGAAGCCAGAGGCAGAGACCTGACCAGGTGGTGGTGCAGTGGATAGAGCGTTGGTCTGGGATGCGGTGGACCCAGGTTTGAGACCCAAGGTCACCAGCTTGAGTGCGGGCTCATCTGGCTTGAGCAAGGCTCACCTCAAGGAAGGGGTTACTTGGTCCGCTGAAGGCCCACGGTCAAGGCACATATGAGAGAGCAATCAATGAACAACTAATGTGTTGCAATGAAAAACTGATGATTGATGCTTCTCATCTCTCTCCATTCTTGTCTGTCCCTATCTGTCTCTCTAAAAAAAAATTTTTTTTTAAATTAAAAAAAAAAAGCCAGAGGCAGAAACAATCCCAGAACCTTGAAACAATGAGGACAGCCCTGCCTGGGTAGGACTAGTGAACCTTCCCATGGTAATGCTGTGTAACTCAGTTGGCTGGAACACTGTCACAATAGGCCAAAGTTGTGTGTTTGATCCCCAGTTAGGGCACATACAGGACCTAATGAATGCGTAAATCAGTGGAACAACAAATTGATGTTTCTCTCCCCTTTCCTCTCTAAAATCAATAAATAGAAAAAACTTTTAAATTATCTAATCCTTCAAAAAACAAAACAGCCTGACCAGGCGGTGGCGCAGAGGATAGAGCGTTGGACTGGGAAGCCAAGGACCCAGGTTCGAGACCCCAAGGTTGCCAGCTTGAGCACGGGCTCATCTGGCTCGAGCAAAAAGCTCACCAGCTTGGACCCAAGGTCACTGGCTGGAGCAAGGAGTTACTCAGTCTGCTGAAGGCCCGCGGTCATGGCACATATGAGAAAGCAATCAATGAAGAACTAAGGTGTCCCAACGAAAAACTGATAACTGATGCTTCTCATCTCTCTCTGTTCCTGTTTGTCTGTCCCTATCTATCCCTCTATCTGATTCTCTCTCTCTCTGTCCCTGAAAACAAAACAAAACAGTGAGGACAGACTTCCAGAAGCTGTGACTTTCAGTGGAAGGAAACAGCCAACCTGTGATAACCCCTGAAGAAGGGCGCTAAGAGAATCAATACCCGACCTCTCCCTTTCTTCATTCTGACCCAAAGGAAGCCAGAAGGCAGGAGAGACTGTTGTGTTATTCCACACAGGGCAGCCACTAAGGGTACAGAGCTTGATGCACAAGGCAGAAGATACCCAGCACACGCTTCCCTCTCTCTGAGGCTGGGAGTTAAGTGTAGTGACAGAAGGTAGATTAAAAATTAGAAATTTGACTGTGAAATCAGGCAGACCTGGGCTTGATTCTTGGTTCAACTGGCTATTTGATAGCAAATGTCTTACTGATGCTGAGTCTCACCTTACTTGTCTATAAAAAGGTAACAATAACAACATCTACTTCATAGCATTTAAAGATTAAATAAGATGTTTGTAGAGCACTAAGCACAGCACCAGGCACATCATGAGTGCTTTCATTAACTGTAATTACTGTACCGAACTATCCCTCAGTCTTCTCCCTGCTCAGTAACCCCGCTGCCCTGCCTCGACCAGGACAGCCAGGGAAAGAAAAGACCTGTTCTGAATGACAAGCAAGACCAAAGGGTGTGCACTGTACCAGGGCTGCGAGGAATGGGGTGGAGGAGCAATGGGAGGAAGGCTCCGCTCCTAGACCCAGCCAGGCCTCCAGGGCGGCTACCCTCTCCACCCGAGAGGCCCTGCAAGCACGCCCTCGCCCTGGCAAGCCACGGGTTACCCTGTGGGGGTCCCTTGTGTTTCTGATATCTGTCCTTCGCACAGGCACCAGAGCAAGAGCGGTCTTCTTAAGAAAGTGGTCGAGCAGGGTACAAAGTAAAGCGTGGCCTCTGTCATTTCCCAAAAGTGCCAACTCGGGCAGAGTACCTGGCCAGCCCGAGCCCAGCGTCCCCACCTGTTAACTGGAGATACAACGAAACCTGGCTCCCCGGGTCGGTGGGAGGGCTGAGAAAAGGAAGGAAAGCGCTACGCACAGTTCCTGGCTCCCGATAAGGGCAGCACAAATGCCGGCTACTCGTTATAACTGTCATTAACAAGAGCCTCGGGAAGCGCTACTGCACGGTCATTCCCTGCTGACAGTAGCCAGCCGAGGGGGCCTGCCTGAACGCGGCCCAGCCACAGCCCGTCCCCCGCTCCACCGCGGAGCCAGCGCGGGAAGAGCCGGCGACGGGCGAGGCGAGACGCGCGTTGCGGGCCTCCGCGCAGGTCAGACCGTCGCCCAGGCGGACCCCCACTTGGCCCCGGCATTTCGCACACCGCCGCCTGCCACCCCCCAGCCACCGTCCCAGCCGGTACTCACCCTCCTGGCCGCGGGCGGGAGGCCCCAGCACCCACAGCAGGACCTGCCACCAACCGAGGAGCCTCATTGCGCGGGGCGGCGGCCGGGACCACTACCCTGGCCGAAGAGCAACCGGCACACGGCGACGCGAGTCGAGCTCTCAACCGGAGGAAGCCCAGGGCCAGCCCAGAGCGAGAGCGCAGGCGCGGGCCCATACCGCCATCTTGGAAGCTGGCAACCGCTGCGTGCGCCATCTTGGTGCCGGGCGGCTTGTCTGAGGGTGGATCAGGGCCCTTGAGAAGTCAAGCACAGGACACTTCCGGTCATCTCGAACTTTCTGATCCCCAAATCCTGGGTGGCGGGGGCGGGGTTCCGGCAGAGATCCATGGCCCTCTTTCTTCACGGGCCGGTGAGGCGGGCCTGGCTGCCAGCTGCACACACTGCACCCACCAGTGTTTTATTCTTAGGCCAGGATGGCCCAAAGGCCTCCTTGCAGTGTCCCTTCCAGATGAAAGTCTTCGAAACTCCTGCCCTACCGTGCTACCCTAGCTTAGGTTGCAGGATTAAAGACAGGATACCCAGTAAATTTGAATTTCACAGAAATAACGATTAGGTTTTTACTGTAAGAGACATACCAAAATTCAGATGTAACTGAGTGTCCTGTAATTTATTTGCTGCATCTGGCAGTCTTAATGTACCTGCCTGCTCAGGGCGGAAGGTTTTAGTTGGTTGTTTTGTCCACGTGAGAAACGTCCAAATCTCTAGAGAATTTTTATGAGTTTATTTGAGCCAACTTGGCAACAATTGCCTGGCAGCAAAATCTCAACCATTTAAGAAAATGCTCTGGGAAATAGCAGTTTTGCAGCTTATTTTATACATAAAGATAAAAGGAGAAGTGAAGAGGGTTACATGTAATTCATTGGTGGTAGAGTAGGGAGGCAGGAGAAAGCAAAGCCTGGGAATCTGAGAGTGGATAGAGTAAAATGAATAGACACATTTTTTTTTTCCATTTTTTTACAGAGTCAGAGAGAGGGATAGACAGGGACAGACAGGAACGGAGAGATGAGAAGCATCAATCATTAGTTTTTCGTTGCGCATTGCGACACCTTAGTTGTTCATTGATTGCTTTCTTATATGTGCCTTGACCGTGGGCCTTCAGCAGACCGAGTAACCCCTTGCTGAAGCCAGCAACCTTGGGTCTAAGCTAGTGAACTTTTGCTCAAACCAGATGAGCCCGCACTCAAGCTGGCGACCTCGAAGTCTCGAACCTGGGTCCTTGGCATCCCAGTCTGACACTCTATCCTCTGCGCCACCACCTGGTCAGGCTAGACACATATGATATTTTTAGTTAACAATTAACGTTTACAGCAGTGGTCCCCAAACCCCAGGCCGCGGACCGATACCGCTCTGTGGGCCATTTGGTATCGGTCCACAGAGAAGGAATAAATAACTTACATTATTTCCGTTTTATTTATATTTAAGTCTGAATGATGTTTTATTTTTTAAAAATGACCAGATTCCCTCTGTTACATCTTTCTAAGACTCATTCTTCACGCTTGTCTTGTAAATTCAACAATTATATTTAAAAATACCAGTTTTTAGGCCGGTCGCATAATTTTATTTTGTGCATTTATCCATCCCACCCTAAAGGCCGGTCTGTGAAAATATTTTCTGACATTAAACCGGTCCGTGGCCCAAAAAAGGTTAGGGACCACTGGGTTACAGCACAGATAGCATATGGAAAACACGGTAACAGGAGGGGTTCTGCGGTCTCCCAGCTGCCATGCTGGCCTTCCCTGAGCTTGTCAGGTTTAGTATTTGGCCCCTTCTTTATCCAGTTTTAACTAACCTTCAGGGCAGTCTCTCCTCCCAAAAACACCCCTCAAGACTGGGTCCTGGAGCATGTGAAGCCATGGGGAGCATAAAGCTAGGAAAGAGCCTAGAATGAAGCAAGCTTGGATGGGGAGGGGAGGTGGGCAACTGAAAAACAGGGCTGTGCATTCCAGAGCAAAATCACAGAGGAGGGAATCTAAGAGAATGTTCTCTGAGGGGATAAAAAGGATGACCCTCCTTGTCAGCAGAGGGGAGGGTCTCCTAAAAACACAAAACAAGTTTTGAGCAGCCACTAGGGCTAAATCAATGTGGAGAGTGCAGCTTTCAAACTTAAGCAGCTAAAAAAATAGAAATAGATTTCAAAGATCTTTACATCAAGGCTTTGGTAAATATGGCAATGTTAAGAGGAACCTGGGCTTTTTGGCCATGTAGTGAATGCTGGCTCCAACAATTATAAGAGTAGATGGTCACTCAGGTATGTAACTTTTTTCTTTTCTTTGTGTGTGTGTGTGTGTGTGTGTGTGTGTGTGTGTGTTTCTTAAGTTGGAAACGCAGAGGCAGTCAGACAGACTCCCACATGCGCCCGATCAGGATCCACCCGGCATGCCCACCAGAGGGCGTCGCTCTGTTGCAACCAGAGCCATTCTAGCGCCTGAGGCAGAGGCCACAGAGCCATCCTCAGCACCTGGGCAAACTTTGCTCCAATGGAGCCTCGGCTGCAGGAGGGAAAGAGAGAGACAGAGAGGAAGGAGAGGGGGAGGAGTGGAGAAGCAGATGGGCACTTCTCCTGTGTGCCCTGGCCGGGAATCGAACCCAGGACTCCCGCATGCCAGGCCAATGCTCTACCACTGAGCCAACCGGCCAGGGCCGTAATTTTTTTCAAAGTTCAGTTTATTCATCTGTAAAATGGGGATGAAATTATCGAGTTATGTGGATTAGTGAGATGTAAAGTAATCAGCACTTCAAAGTGGTACTTATTATTTGGGTGATATGATTCTAGTGGAGTAACCATAATACCCATTGTGCCCATCAAAGATTGTTAGACCAGAGAGATTCATTAACTTGAACCTATGAAAGATTTTTTTTTTTAATTTCGGCAAGAAAGGAAGGGAGAGACAGGAACAATGAACTGCTCCTGCATGTGCCCTGACTGGGGATCGAACCTGCAACCTCTGCACTTCAGGATGATGCTCCAACCAACTGAGCCATTTGGCCAGAGCATCATGGATGAGTCTTATAGGCTGTCATGGTTTTGCTATAATAAATTCTCAAGTGGGTCCAGGAGTATCTGAGACAATGGACAAGATGGGCGAAAGAGCCCCACAGTTCTAGAGTTGATGACAACAGTCATCATTTGGCTAATTACCTCCCTCATCCCCAACAGTGTAATAACAAACTTTTCGTTCTTTAACTTATTCTTTCCCTGTACCCTCCATTCCCAATTTGAAGGTGCATGAAAAGCCAATAGAACAGAGGATTAAGGGGATTTAGGATTAATGAAAAGGAGGCTGGTTTGACTCATCTGGACACTCCAACATGGATGCCCTATAGTTACTACTTTTTCCTTTTTTTTTTTTTTTTTTTACAGAGAGAGAGAAAGTCAGAGTGAGGGATAGACAGGGACAGACAGACAGGAACAGAGAGATGAGAAGCATCAATCATTAGTTTTTCGTTGCGCATTGCGACACCTTAGTCGTTCATTGATTGCTTTCTCATATGTGCCTTGACCGTGGGCCTTCAGCAGACCGAGTAACCCCTTGCTTGAGCCAGCGACTTTGGGTCCAAGCTGGTGAATTTTTGCTCAAACCAGATGAGCCCATACTCAAGCTGGCGACCTCAGGGTCTCGAACCTGGGTCTTCTGCATCCCAGTCCAACGTTCTATCCACTGCGCCACCGCCTGGTCAGGCTACTTTTTCCTTTTTTTTTTTTTTTTTTTAATTTTTTATTTATTCATTTTAGAGAGGAAAGGGAAAGACAGAGAGAGAGAGAGGAGAGAGACAGAGAGAGAGAGAAGGGGGGAGGAGCTGGAAGCATCAACTCCCATATGTGCCTTGACCAGGCAAGCCCAGGGTTTCGAACCGGCAACCTCAGCATTTCCAGGTCGACGCTTTATCCACTGCGCCACCACAGGTCAGGCTACTTTTTCCTTTTTATCATGTCCTTTCCCTCCCTGTGTTTGTGCTTTGGAAGTTTGATTGAAGAGATACACTTATAGATGTTGGAATTGTTTAATGACTACTCAGTAAATGCAGGCAACAGGATAGAATGCACATTTGACTGTCTCACCACCACGTAGCACATGCACTTATTTTTGGTGAGAAAATTGCCTACAAGCTTATCTTGAAACTGATTTTATTTTCATGGGGTATTTTGTTTGTTTTTTGTTTTTGTTTTGTTTTAGGAGGCAGATTAGAGTTGACTTCATCCTTTCCCTTTGGCTGAAATGAATTCTGTGCACCAATATCATAGGACCTGGGATGTTCATACAAGAGACTGGAATTGTTAGTACAGCTACACAACTGCACTCCTGGTGTTTACTTTATCCCTCTTGATAGGTTTGCCTAGGTCATTTTAATGTGATGAGTCACAAGGACCTCTTCTCTTTTTTCTTCCTTCCTCTCTCAACAGATAGGCAAAGTGTATTTTGTAAAGATTGCCACAGTACTATGCCCCATCCCACATGCTGTTCTACAGGCAATTTTGCCACTGACCCATCATTAGGTGGGATCTAATCTCCCTCCTCTTTAAGCTGGAGGAGGCTATTATTCCCACATAACCAACAGAATATAGAAGTGTATGAAGTGATCCTGTATGTCTTCTGAGGCTACATGGCTTGATCCTTTTCTGCTGGAAGATTTGTACTGGAGCCCAGAGTCACAAAGTAGTTGAGCTGTCCAGAGGCTGCCATGATCTGAGGAAATTCAAACTAGCTTGCATAGATAAGCCCTGATACTACATGTAGAGAGATGCCCACCATCACCAGATGATCCCAGCCTTACTCTGGCCCAGCTTCAGCTACTACTGGGCAACTACTGCCTGAGGCCATAGCCAGAAATACCCAGCTTAAGCTCTTCCCAAATTCCTGGCCCACAAAAACAGAAATTAAAAATCTGTTGTTGGCCCTGGCCAGTGGCTCAGTAGATAGAGCATCAGCCTTGTGTAGGGACATCCTGAGTTCAATTCCTGGTCAGAGCACAGAGGAAAGCGACTACTTCTCCCCCATCCCTTCTCTTTCTCTTCTCCCGCAACCAGGGGCTCAACTGGTTTAAGTGTGGTCCCAGGCACTGAGGACAGCTACATTGGAGCACATCTGCTTCAGGTGCTAAAAATGGCCGAGCATTGGCCCCAGATGGGGTTGCTGGGTGGATCCTGGGTCAGGCCACATGAGGGATTCTGCCTATCTCCCCTTCTCTCACCTAAAAAAAAAAAAAATCTGTTGTTAAATCACTATGACATTTTCTAAAAATTATTTAGTGAGAGGACGGGGAGGCACAGACAGACTCCCACATATACCCCAACCGGGATCCACCTGGCAAGCCCATCTGGAGACCTTGCTCCATTGTAACCGGAACCATTTTTTGTTAGCACAGGAGGTGGAGGCCATGAAGCCATCCTCAGTGCCTGAGGCCAACTTGCTCCATTCCTGTCATGGCTGCAGGAGAGGAGGAGAAGAGAGAGAGAGAAACAAGAGGGAGAGGGGTGAAGAAACAGATGGACACTTCTCCTGTGTGCCCTGACTAGGAATCGAACCCAGGACATCCACATGCAAGGCCGACGCTCTACCACTGAGCCAACCAGCCAGAGCCTCGCTAATAGGTAACTTCATTTTATTCTTTTATTTGACTGCAATACTTTTTTTTATGATGGAAACAGAGAGAGGGACAGATAGAGACAGACAGACAAGAAGGGAGAGAGATAAGCATCAATTCTTCATTGCAGCACCTTAGTTATTGATTGCTTTCTCTTTTTTTTTTTTTTTTTTTTTTTGTATTTTTCTGAAGTTGGAAACGGGGAGGCAGTCAGACCGACTCCCACATGCGCCCGGCTGGGATCCACCCGGCATGCCCACCAGGGGGCGATACTCTGCCCATCTGGGGCGTCACTCTGCTGCAACCAGAGCCATTCTAGCACTTGAGGCAGAGGCCATAGAGCCATCCTCAGTGCCCGGGCCAACTTTGCTCCAATGGAGCCTTGGCTGCAGGAGGGGAAGAGGGAGACAGAGAGAAAGGAGAGGGGGAGGGGTGGAGAAGCAGATGGGCGCTTCTCTTGTGTGCCCTGGCCGGGAATCGAACCTGGGACTCCTGCACGCCAGGCTGATGCTCTACCACTGAGCCAACTGGCCAGGGCCTGGTTGCTTTCTCTTATGTGCCTTGACCAGGGGGCTACAGCAGAGCGAGTGACCCCTTGCTCAAGCCAGTGACTTTGGGCTTAAGCCAGTGATCATAGGGTCATGTCCATGATCCTACACTCAAGCCAGCAACCCTGCGCTCAAGCCGGTAAGCCCACACTCAAGCCTGTGACCTCAAGGTTTTGAACCTGGGTCCTCTGCATCCCAGTCCAACGCTCTATCTGCTGTGCCACTGCCTGGTCAGGCTGTATGCAATATCTTTAATCTGAAGAGAATATTTCAATTAATTGAATAAATCAGTACTTTGGACATCTTTTCCTACAGTTTTATTCCAAGGTCCTTTCCCATTCTTATCATTTTAATGTTGTATTTTGATGGACTTAAGTTGACCCAATGCACTCATTATTATTTCACCTATACTGGGTATTCTTTATAGTTATAACAAAAGGAGAGACTGACCTAAGCTCCTTCAATAATTTAGTATCCTCCCAAGACATTTAAGAGAACTGTGTCCTAAAACACAGGTAGATCACAAAGCAATGTATAGTATTTAAGAAAACTGATACCTGCCTGGGCCATAGCTCAGTTAGTGTCCACTGATATGCCAAGGAGGTGGGTTTGATTCCCAGTCAGAGCACATGCGGGAATAAACCACTGAGTGCATGGATGGGTGGAACAAGTCTATGTTTCTCTCTCTCAAGTCAGTGAATAAAATAAAGTACTACCTGCCTGAAACTAATACAAAACAATATTGAAAGTAAACTGTAACTGAAAAAATAATAAATAGTAACTCCAATTTAAAAAAAATAATATTGGTCTGACCAGATGGTGGCAGAGTTAATAAAGCAAAAGCTGGGACACTGAGGACCCAGGTTCGAAACTCCGAGGTCACCAGCTTGAGTGTAGGCTCATCTGGCTTGAGCATGGTCTCACCAGCTTGAGTGCAGGGTTGCCTCCTTGAGTGTGGGATCATAGACATGACCCCATGGTCACTGGCTTGAGCTCAAAGGTCGCTGGCTTGAGCAAGGGGTCACTGGCTCAGCTGGAGCCCCCCTCCCACCAGGTCAAGGCACGTATGAGAATCAATGAACAACTAAGGTGCTGCAACTATGACTTGATGCTTCTCATCTTGCCCTTCTTCTCTTTCTCTCTCAAAACAAACAAAAACCCTTTCCAAGCCATTACCTAATCAGTCAACTACCTATTTATCTAATGTGTTCTTCCTTCCCTTTTCAATTCATTGAATCTGATTTTTTTTTTTTGAGAAGCACTTGAGCTTACAATAGGGTTTGAGAAGGTGTTTAGGAAATGCAAAATCCTAAAGTAAAAAATAAATCCCTTAATTATTATTCAATTTACTGTTTGACACTGTATCCAAAGTAGCACTTGGAGATACTGATTCATTAATCCCACCTTCAAAATATTAAAACTGGTATTAAAATGGCAAACAAAAAGAAAAGGCAATAGGCCATATATCTTTTGTTCCAAAAACAGTACATGAAATTCTTAAGGAGAAAGATAAAATCATTTAAGTATTGGAAGTACTCTTACAGCCAAGCTTTCCAATTAAGAATACCTGTATCAATTCATGGCCCTCTTCTTACCCCACTTCATCTCCACTCCAGATAACCTTCAGGTAATTTGAAGGTTAAAGGAATATCTCATGATACTGCCTTGGTGTTCTGCTGATACCAATACCCAAATGCCCAGATCAATAAGCAAACTTCACAAATTAAAAAATTCAGCATGGCCTGACCTGTTGTGGCACAGTGGATAAAGCGTCAACCTGGAAATGCTGAGGTCGCTGGTTCGAAACCCTGGGCTTGCCTGGTCAAGGCACATATGGGAGTTGATGCTCCCAGCTCCTCTCCCCCCTTCTCTCTCTCTCTGTCTCTCCTCTCTCTCTTTCTCTCCCTCTCCTCTCTAAAACGAAAAAAAACAACAACAAAAAAAAACAAAAGAGCCTGACCTGTGGTGGCGCAGTGGGATAAAGCGTCGATCTGGAACACTGAGGTTGCCAGTTCAAAACCCTGGGCTCCTGGTCAAGGCACATATGGGAAGTTGATGCTTCCTGTTCCTCCTTCTCTCTCTCTCCCTCTCTCTCCTCTCTGAAAATTGAATAAAGTCTCTTTTTTTCCTTTTTTTTTTTTTTGTATTTTTCTGAAGCTGGAAACGGGGAGACAGTCAGACAGACTATCGCATGCGCCCAACCGGGATCCACCCAGCACGCCCACCAGGGGCTACGCTCTGCCCACCAGGGGGCTATGCTCTGCCCCTCCGGGGCGTTGCTCTGCCGCGACCAGAGCCACTCTAGCGCCTGGGCCATCTTTGCTCCAATGGAGCCTTGGCTGCGGGAGGGGAAGAGAGAGACAGAGAGGAAGGAGGGGGCGGGGTGGAGAAGCAAATGGGCGCTTCTCCTATGTGCCCTGGCCGGGAATCGAACCCGGGTCCCCCGCACGCCAGGCCGACGCTCTACCGCTGAGCCAACCGGCCAGGGCAATAAATAAAGTCTTTTAAAAAAAAAATTCAGCATGTTTTTGCCTGACCTGTGGTGGCACAGTGGATAAAGCATTGACCTGGAATGCTGAGGACTTTGGTTAGAAATCTTGGGACTTGCCCAGTCTAGGCACAAAAAAGAAGCAACTACTACAAGTTGATGCTTCCTGCTCCCCTTGTCTTTCTTTCTCCTTCCTCTCTCTAAAATCAATAAACAAAATATTTCTTTTTAAGTGAGAGGAGGGAAGATAGTGAGACAAACTCCTGCATGCACCCTTACCAGGATCCACCCAACAACCGCCATCTGGGGCCAATACTTGAATCAACCGAACTATCCTCAGCACCTGGGGTTGATGCACTGGAACCAATCAAGCCACTGGTTTCCAGAGAGAAAGAAGGGGGAAGAGGAAGGGGGAAGAGGAGCAAATGGTCGCTTCTCCTGTGTGCCCTGACTGGGGATCGAACCCAGGACATCGGTGCACTGGGCCAACACTATCCACTGAGCAAACCAGCCAGGGCCAATAAATAAAATCTTAAAAAATATATTCAGCATGTTTTCATTTTATTAAGATACTCTGTAAAAAAAGATACTTTGGGTTTTTCTTGTTTTTGTTTTACAGAGACAGAGTCAGAGAGAGGGATAGATAGGGACAGACAGAAAGGAACAGAGAGATGAGAAGCATCAATCATCAGTTTTTGATTGCGACATCTTAGTTGTTCATTGATCGCCTTCTCATATGTGCCTTGACTGTGGGCCTTCAGCAGACAGAGTAACCCCTTGCTCAAGCCAGTGACCTTGAGTCCAAGCTGGTGAGCTTTGCTCAAACCAGATGAGCCGGTGCTCAAGCTGGCAACCTCCGGGTCTCAAACCTGGGTCCTCAACATCCCAGTCAGACGCTCTATTCACTGCGCTACCACCCAGTCAGGCAAAAGATACTTTGTTAAAAGACCTTTTTAAACTAATTTTTTTTTTATTAATTCATTTTATTTTATTTATTTTTAGAGAGGAGAGAGAGAGAGGGAGAGAGAGAAGGGGGGAGGAGCTGGAAGCATCAACTCCCACATGTGCCTTGACCAGGCAAGCCCAGGGTTTCGAACCGGCAACCTCAGCATTTCCAGGTCGACGTTTTATCCACTGCGCCACCACAGGCCAGGCAAAAGACCTTTTTGAATGTATAACAAAAACTAAAATGATCATACTTACATATAAGTGCTGGGTTAAGTATTTTGATTTTGTATGTCCCATAAAATTCTTACAATATCTTTGGCATAAATATGCTGCACATTTTAAAAATAAATAAAATAGTAATTTGCCTAAGGTCCCACATTAAATGGCAAAACTTGAATTTGAACCCAAATCCAACCCGTCAGTATGCCAAATTACCCAAATGTGTTATTCTTATTTAATGCTCATTACAAACCCATTTCTGAAACTTAGAAAAATTAGGCAACAATTTGAAAAAGGTATAAGCTAGTGAGTAGCTGTGCAGGGACTCAAATCTAGGTCTACCTCTAAATCCAGTGTATTTTGCTATAAACATAGAAAAGTAACATATTATAAATATCAGATTAAGATGATTAACCAAAGAAGCCACTAAAATAGGCAGTGAGTATCCTGGAACAACACTTAACCAGTACTTGATCCGAAATCAAGGTTCAAACATTTGACAAAGGCTAGACCAATAACTAGCTTCATATGAGCAATTGCAACAAAATTATTACTTTATCAAATGCCATGAAAAGAACCTTTATCCAAATGCTTGTTCTCATTAGAAAGCTGCTGAGGGGTGCTGTGCAGGGGTTGAAGGGAGAGAGAAAAAAGCTTAGAGGATGCTTTATCAGAACAGGAGACTGGATGTGGTTAAGATGTCCGTGTGCAGGGAAGGACTATAATATGAAAACAAAAGAGTTATGCTTAGAGATATTTCACACTATTCTAATATCTGCTCAAAGGGATACCCTAGACACAGTTTACTAGCAACAGATCTCAGACTGGATATAGCACTTCCAACGAGTGCCTTTTTGTTTTGCTTTCTTTCCTTATCTCACCTTTCTTTAAGTATCCTTTGTCTACAAAAAAAAATTAATGTGTCCTTGTAAGGATTCTTTCAGTTTCTATAATTTGTCAAATAGTGATTTTAGAAAATGGAGGACATTCTTCTAAACCCCATACACCCTAATTCAAGACAGAGCACACTGCTTCCCTAAACAGCCTTGCTAAGTCAGACCTTTTTGTGAGTCTGAGACATCTTGTCATACCACTTTGTCATACTAGGTTATGTCTAAATGATTAAGGAGACAAACTGGCTCCTACCAGCCAAAGATGGAACAATTTGAGTACAAAAAATGAATAATTTCACTAGCCAGAGATTCATTACATATTAGAATCCATTAGTTTATACTGATACAAAAAATTTAATTCATCACTTTTGGAAGATGCTGGAGAACCAATTCATTATTCAAAAAACTAGTAGGTAAAAGGAAAGAATGAGGCATTTATGAGCCTGACAAGGATTATTTTAGGGTAATTAAATACTTGACGAGGGAAAGGTTTTTAGTATAGAAATATTTGACCTAATTAATAAACAGTAGCACTTAAAATTGCCATTTGCAGCCCCTACTGAAATAAGCGAGGCCAAAATCATCAAAGGCTATGATGATGGTTAATTTTATGAGTAAACTTGAATGGGCTAAGGGGATGCTCAGATAGCTGGTAAAACATGATTTCTGGATGTGTCTGACAGGTGTCTCAAAATTCAACACCTGTTCATAATTTAAAAACAAAACAAAACTCAAAAGACTAGGATCACCTGTTAAAGGGCATCTACCATAAACAGGTACCTAACATCTCACTTAATAAAAGCCTGTTTCAGGAAAAAGGCAATGATGTCTATTGATAGTTCTAGCCAATGCAATAAGCAATAAAGAGAAATGAAAGGTATATAGTACGGAAAGAAAGAATAACTTCTTTTTTTGACAGATAGCATGATTTTGTATCTAGAGAATTTTATGGCAACTATTCAAAGTACTAGAACAAGTGATTTTTTTTATTTTTTATTTTTTCATTTTTCTGAAGCTGGAAACCAGGAGGCAGTAAGACTCCTGCATGTGCCCGACCGGGATCCACCCGGCACGCCCACCAGGGGGCGATGCTCTGCCCATCTGGGGCGTTGCTCTGTCACGACCAGAGCCACTCTAGCGCCTGGGGCAGAGGCCAAGGAGCCATCCCCAGCGCCCAGGCCATCTTTCGCTCCAATGGAGCCTCAGCTGCGGGAGGGGAAGAGAGAGAGAGGAAGGAGAGGGAGAGGGGTGGAGAAGCAGATGGGCGCTTCTCCTATGTGCCCTGGCCAGGAATCGAACCCGGGACTCCCACACGCCCGGTTGACACTCTACCACTGAGCCAACCAGCCAGGGCTTTGTAGAACAAGTGATTTTAACAAGGTTGCCAGATATAAGATCGACAAAAATGGATTGTATTTCTATATACTTGCAACAAACTACACCAAAGTGAAATAAAACAATTCCAATCACAGCATCATCAAAAAAAAAACCACTTAGGAATAATTTCAACAAAAGAAGTGCAAGTTCTGTACACTGAAACCTATTAAAACATTGTTGAGCCTGACCTGTGGTGGCGCAGTGGATAACGCATCGACCTGGAAATGCTGAGGTCGCCGGTTCAAAACCCTGGGCTTGCCTGGTCAAGGCACATATGGGAGTTGATGCTTCCAGCTCCTCCCGCCTTCTCTCTCTCTCTCTCCCTCTCTCTCTCCTCTTTAAAAATGAATAAAGAAAAAAAGAAAAAAAAAAAAAAAAAACATTGTTGACTGAAATCAAGCAAGACTGGCCTGACCTGTGGTGGCACAGTGGATAAAGCATTGACCTGGAATGCTGACTGTGCCAGTTCAAAACCCTGGTCTTGTCTGGTCAAGGCACATATGGGAGTTGATGCTTCCTGCTCCTTCCCCTTCTTTCTCTCTCTCTCTCTCTCTCTCCTCTCTAAAATCAGTAAATAAAATCTAAAATAAATAAGTAAAAGTATAATGGTATCATGCTTACATTTTTTAGTCTTTAGTTTTAAATATATGTATTGAAATATTTTAAGATGACACAATTTGGAAATTTTTGCTTCAAAATAATTGAAGAGGAAGAAGGTAGAGATACAGACCAAAAAAAAAATAAAAATTAAGCCTGACTAGGTGGAGGTACAGTGGATAGACTGGGACGCAGAGGACCCAGGTTCAAAACCCCAAAGTTGCTGGCTTGAGCGCAGGCTCATCTGATTTGAGCACAGCTCACCAGCTTAAACCCAAGGTCGCTGGCTTGATCAAGGTGTCACTTTGTTGTAGACCCCCTGGTCAAGGCACATACAAGAAAGCAATCAATGAACAACTAAGATGCCGCAACAAAAAACTGATGCTTCATATCGCTTTCCCTTCCTGTCCCTTTTACAAAAAAAAAAAAAAAATTGAAGTTTTAATTACTAAACCCTGATGATGGTCACATGGAGGGTCATTACACTATGTATTTACTAAGCTTTGTATGTTTGAAGTTTCCAAAATAAATAGGATTTTTAGTTTTTTGGGGGGTAGGGTACCTTTTTGACAACCCAATTGTTACTCAAAAACATGATTAGTTTCAGTCATCAGCCATCCTGCACATGGCATACTGAGGACGCACAACACTATGGAATTTTTCTTTTTTCTTTTAAGTGAGAGGAGGGGAGATAGTGAGACAAACTTTCCATATGCACCCTGACCAGGATCCACCTGGCAACCCTCATCTAGGGCTGATGCTCCAATCAACCAAGCTATACTCACTGCCTGGGACTGACACTCAGACCAACTGAGCCACTGGCTGCAAGAGGGGAAGAGAGAAAGGGAAGAGGGAAGGGGTGGAGAAGCAGATGGTTAGTTCTCCTGTGTGCCCTGATTAGGGATCAAACCTGGGAAGTCTGCACACCTGGCCAACATTCTATCCACCAAGCAAACCAGACATGGCCATGTTTTTTTATGTGACAGAGGAAGCACAACAGCCATATAAGTAGCTCCCAACATGATTTAAAAGACAGTATTATCACAATTTATGAGTGATCTCTGACCTGATACTTCTGAGCTTATAGAAAATAAGCACAGTAACTAGTTTTCCTTGTGAAATTTATCTAAAACTAGCCTAAAGGTTAGGAGTAGGCAAATGGACTGTAGTTTCACTTGTTCTGTGCTAAAATTAGCTAGCTAATCTGAAAGATAGAGCATGTTAAAATGCCCATTTGGAATGAATAAAAATTGGCATTACATTGTCTAAGTTCTACATATTAATTTTTATTTATTTTTTACAGAGACAGAGTGAGTCAGAGAGGGATAGACAGGGACAGACAGACAGGAACGGAGATGAGAAGCATCAATCATTAGTTTTTCATTGTGCGTTGCAATACCTTAGTTGCTCATTGATTGCTCTCTCATGTGCCTTGACTGCGGGCCCTCAGCAGACCGAGTAACCCCTCGCTGGAGCCAGCGACCTTGGGTTCAAGCTGGTGGGCTTTTCCTCAAACCAGATGAGCCCGCACTCAAGCTGGCGACCTCGGGGTCTCGAACCCAGGTCCTTTGCATCCCAGTCCGATGCCACGGCCTGGTCAGGCTAAGTTCTACATATTAAGGCATTTGTTTCCCAGTATGAGCTCTCTGAAGATTAAAACTGTCTTATTCAGTATATGAGCTGCCACACTCTAGAGTAGGACTATCGCCCCTGAGACAAAGGAATTCCAAAAAGCTGAGAAGCGGCCCCAAGGAGGGGCTCCGGACATATCAGGACTTTTGCCTCAGTATCCCCTCAGGCTCTCCTAAACACTATATAACTCGCCCCTAGTCTGTAACCTAGTCTGTAACCAGCGCTCTTCTCCCTGGGAGAAGTGCCCCCCAGGGTTCCTTTCTTCCTTTCAATAAAGCCTGTTACTCTGGTCTTTCGGACTCCCATGGATTCCAGTAACTGTTTTGAGAAAAACATGAGAGTAGAGTAGAAAATTTCAGAAAGCACAATCCAAGAAAAATACAAGATCCTCGGTCATAAAAAGGATGTATCATTTATTATTCTCCTACTTAAATAAAGTAGGAAACAGTTGATTTTAAAGTAATGACTTTATTAATAAATATACATCCATATGATGATGTAGATACAAATCATGAACACTACTCCATTCCCATATACATAATTGCACATGAGTAGCTCAAGTTCATGGACATAAAAACATACACAGTATCTATTCAGACTTTTTACAGCAGAGGACAGCTTGCTTATATCAGTTAATTGGTAATTATTTTCTCCGTAATTATCTGTGCGAAAAGGAAACTGTGAAACTTAAATCAAAGTGGTCTGATTACTATAAATCACACACTTGATTTACTATAGCAATAAATTTTCCAAAACTTAAATATATTTTATGTGAGAGCACAGATTTATCTGCTTGGGGGTAAAGGGGGAAAAGCAAAGGAAAGATTTAGATACATCCTAGAGTTTAATAGGATATAGTTAAGCTATAATAAAAACAGAAACCTAATAGCATCAAAATATTTTATGTCCAAGGAAAAAATGTTTTCAACAACTGCTGTGAATCTTCTATTTTACTATAAAGGGATCATAAAATTTTACTGCACATAGAGACAATGACTGACAGAATAGCAGTTATTGTCAATATCCCCTGAATTATTCTTTTAAAGCTTCTTAGAATATAAAAGAGAAGGGTTTTTTTCTTTTTTAATTAACTCATACACTGGTTTTTCTTACACTGGATGGACTGCCTTTAACCTAATACATGGATTCAAATAACTTTTTTCCTCCTTAACTCAAACTCTGTTACTTCATGAAATATACATGTAGATTCACACTAACAATTTGGAATGAATATTCCTTTTAATACTTTAACAGATATTTCTTTTAAAAAGTAAATAAAAACTATAATTTTTAGTCTAATTGAAAGATTTTTTAAATGTCCCCAAATATATATTTAAAATTAAGCAGATATTTTTCTTCCAACATAATATGCCCGTATTTTTTTAATATCCAGTGCAAAACTCCAAAGATAGTATCAAAATCATCCCATACTAAAGATTAGTTATGCAAGGTTATATCTGTCAAAAGATGAAAATCTTATCTGCATTGATTAATATGATAATAATAATAAATAAGGCATGTTAAAATAGTTTTTAAAAGAGAAAGTAAAGCAAACTTACTTGAACAGATCATTTTCTGACCAAGAGTTTTAATATAGAATAGTGAAACCTATTTTGTGAAGAAGAGAATTACATAATATAAAATTAGCAATTTGCCTTTAAAGGAACAATCATACCGTGGGAAGAAAAGTCCAGTTTTCCCCAATTGATTATGTTAAAGTGTAGGCATTTAACATGCTATTTCAGTGTTTATCATGACAAGAGACAGTGTTACAAAAGATGCACAATGTAGTCTTTAAGTTATAGAGAAGTAAAAATATTTTATATTTTAAGACTTTGTGTTATCACTTAGATGTGTCTTTCTCTTCAGCATGGCACCAAGAAACTGTTCAGAAGGAGAAAAGGAAGTAGAATCAGGAGATGCTCATCAGCACACAGATCTAATGCTCCATGTAACTTCTCAAAGGAACAGAAAATTCAGCTTTCTAAACAATGTTATCCATTCACAACTGTAGCCATTTGCCCCCCATTCCCCATTTTTTTCCTGTGACATAGCTCCTGGTATTAATAAACACTGTTATGAAGATACTTCCTTTAGTTGATTTTACCATTTCATTAACATGTATAAAAAATTCAGTATACAATAATATACCTGCTTCACCTTCTGACACACATCACAGCACCACTGAGTAGATATGCTGGAGGATGGGGGAAAGGGGAGGGAAATGAATGTAGGAGAGCAGGGAGCAAGGATGATAATGTGTAATAAAACCAGGAATCAAACTGAAAGGGTAACGTCAAGTGGACATACTAAAAAATACAACATGCAACCAAATCCTTGACAGTGGTATGTATTATTTTACAGTAGAACATGTAATTAAAAAACTGTTTTTAGAAACTCTAAAGAGGATTTCTAAGCAACCAAGTGCTAAACATCATCTTGAGAAATAAATGAGATATATAACATCATACAAGTGGATAAACAAATGAATAAAGATGTGTTTGTGTGTGTCAGAAGTTATACTGTTCTGAGTAAATTATTAAAATCTTGTATTTTAAGCTTCTGCATGAATAGACTCTTGTTGCAATTTAGCTGCCACAATGTTGCAACTGATTATGTAGTCAACCAAGATTGTTGCTATGGTTTGTGCAAAGCTAAAATTGTTGAGGTCACTGTCTCAGATGCCAGTGCACACACAGTCCCCACTTACAATGCAACACCTCTTACTGTAAAGAGCAGCAAAAAGTCCAGCTCATTGTGTCAGGCATCACTGGAACACCTGAAGGCTTGCTGCTTTTTTCCTGATAAAAAAGGTACGAAACATGACATCCATTTGCAATCAGAGTTTGCATTAAGTGAGAGCAAGCCCAAACAACACAATATGCGCCTTTTAAAACTTTTAATTACTTTAAAAGTTTTTGTATCCTGCAAATCTACATTATAATCTCAAAGGTATTTAAAATCACAAATACATACATTATAACTTTAAAGTTCAGTGGAATTTTTTTTCAAATCCAAAGTTTATAATAGTTTATTTAGAACAAACTCAGAATAAAATGTATATTAACAAAGAATATTACTTTCAGAAAAGGGGCAAGAGAGATTTCCTTCTGTCCCTACTATACATAACTACCCAATACTTTTTTCCTTTTCCATCTACCTTGCTTCTAAAGCAAACACTGTTGGAAAAAATTGTCTTTTGGGTGAAGTGATCTCACTGGACCCACAAGTAGATTTTTAATTAAACGAACCAACATATTTTTTACATGTTGCATGCATAGATGGATTCCTATGTATTTAGTTTGTGTTTTTATATCAGTGTTACAGTCTACCACTCAGTCTGTGTCCTTTGGTAGATATAAACCTGAAACCACAGTAAGTGCTAATGCAGCGAGAGGCTTCTCAGAAAAAAAAACTAAAAACCATTCTGAATAAATGAACAATAATAATAAATGTTTTAAGCATAACAATTTAAAACTACGTATATGAAAGGCAAAATGTAGTGAATATAGCTCCATGCAAACCCTATGAATGTTTTTCTATTATATCACATAGGCTATTCTCACAATGCATTATTTTTCACCAAGAATGTAATATGTTTTTATTAAATAGTTTAATTTTTTTGTAACGATGAATTGTTTGTAGTGTTTGGTATATATGCTCTTAGGCAATTAAAAAGATACCACCTATCACTGCTGAAAAGCAAACACTAAATAATTCCTTTATAAAAAATGGTTAAATCAATTAATTCCATTTAGATTAATAAATAAAAAGCTGCCTTAAACCTAAAACATTAAAAATAAAATTCTAATACCTGAAGTCTATGTAAATGCCAAAAAATACAAATATCTCTGTCCTGTCTCATGAAAATAAATGTTACAAAAACTCACAGCAATACTTCAAATAATCCTGAATTAGTTTGCTTTGTTCTATCAGTTAAAAATACCTAGATATTATCTTTATTATATTGTAGGCTTACTTAACGAACTAATAGGTTAATGGTTTCAGTTTAGCACTAAAGCAACTATTCATAATGGCCCAAAAGTAATAATGAAATGAGACAGAACCATAACTCTAAAGGAAAGCAAAAATGATTTAGGTAGGTGTTACACATGAACTAATGTACAAATTTAATGCCACTGCTCATGCCCTGTACATCTCCCAACATCTGGTCGTTTCTGAGCAAAAGCAGGAGGAAAAAAACAAAAACAAAAAACAAGAAAATAAATGTGGAAAGCCCAGGCCATAAAATCATGTATGTCAAAATAAAACCAAGAAGCTTTGGGATTATTCACAATCTTCCTTGTACACCTGGCCCTCCTTTCCTGCCTTGTTCACTCATTGGGTGGCTTGACTTCGCTGCTGGCTTCCTCTACCCCGTGAACCGCTCTACCATGCATCATAGGGTAAGGAAAAGCAGCAGTGCCGCAGCCATAACCAAGATCGGCAAGACGGGATAGAGCTTTAATGCTACCTGGAGGTCTCCCTGGGCTGACTTTGTATCCCGCAGCTTTGGTTGTACCCAAAGGTCTGCCTGGACTTGTCTTAAATCCAGCCGCTTTGGTGGTTCCCAAGGGTCTGCCTGTGCTGGTTCGGTATCCTGCTGATTTGGTGGTTCCAGAAGGCCGGCCACGCTTACCAGATCGATTGAGATTTTTCTTTTTCTTTAGTTCATCTTTTATCTCTATGCTTCTGCCACTGGTAGTCTGCAAGTGCGTTTCATTTAATGGGTCTTGCCTCTGACAAACCATTGGTTTGTGGCTGACTGTGTGGCTATATTTGCTTTGCTGGGAGGAATATATGTCAAACTGATCAGCAGCTCTCATGGCATCTTCATTGAGGCAGGAAGGCTTACCAGGCCCACAGAAAGCTGGATTACTGCTGGCAACAGGATGCATCATTTTCTACCAAAATTAAAAGACAAACATGCATAAATATACATATACAAATATCTATCTGTATGACAGCATTCAGTGGGAAAATAGTCTGTCTTCCAACAGCTATGTAGGCTACCTAAAATTAGGCTAACCGGCAGGACTCCAGACTTCTTATAAAAAAAACACATCCACAGATTTGAAGATAGTTGTTTTTCTCAATTTAATCACACAAACTCAACTATAAGGTCTACCGGGAAGTTCTGTCCGTTTCTATCACAAGTTTCAATACGTAAGTACGTTTATTTGGTGCATGTGTGCCTCTCTATTTTTATCACTTAATGTATACATACTGACGTAGCAAATTAACTAAAACAAAGTTGATTCACGTTAGTCTTTTTTTTTTTAATATTTTATTTATTCATTATAGAGAGGGGAGAGAGAGAGAGAGAGAGAGAAAGAGAGAAGGGGGGAGGAGCAGAAAGCATCAACTCCCATATGTGCCTTGACCAGGCAAGCCCAGGGTTTTGAACCGGCAACCTCAGCGTTTCCAGGTTGACACTTTATCCACTGTGCCACCACAGGTCAGGCACGAGTCATGTTAGTCTTATGTGTGAAGCGATAGTGTACCCATGGCTACTGATAAAGTTCATTTACGCCACTGTAATTTTTACGAATTTCAACAAGGAAAAAATGCTACAGAAGCATGTCTGTTGCATCCACCATATTCCCCGGACTAAGCACCCTCCGACTATCACTTGTTTTTGTCCTTACAAAATTTTTTGAAGGGCAAAAAATTCAAAAATGAAGAAGATATCAAACAAGCACTGGTTCAATTTTTCACATCAAAAGATAAAACATTTTTCAAAAATGGGATATACAAATTGCCCTTGCGCTGGCAAGAAATCATTAATAATCATGGCAATTATATTATTTAATAAAGTTTACTGACGGTAAGAAAAATTTGTATTTTGTTTTATTCCCAAAACGGACAGAACTTTCCGGTAGACCTTATATAATACTGATTTAGTAGCTATAATATTCTCTGCTTAGGAATTGAAAAAGTGTACAGGTAGAAAATAAATCTGTCATATTCCATATAAATATATTTGACATTCCTGTATAATCTATATTATCTTTTCTTCCAGATCACTAAACCCTAAAAGGATAACAGTAAAGACAAGAACCCTTATTAACTTATTTTATTTCCAGTTTACCTAACATTCTTAAAATGTCTTCCTTTGGCCTTTTATATTCTGAAGGGCCATAGTTTATACAAAGTGGATACTTACTCATCATTATCATAATTATTTATACAGAATCTTGAGTGTATGTTATACTTTACAAAAGATGGAATGAATGTGTCAAAGACACAATCTCTTGGCCATACATGTTGACTCCCTTCAAACTATTCAAGCAAGAGGCAGTACCAATCTAATGAGTAAACAAAGGTTTCCATAGCTAAAATGAGTAAACATTTATACAAATAATTGAGACATATTACAAAAATATAACCACCATTAAAATATTTTCGATTTTGAAGGTATGGTTATCAAAACAAAAAGTTGAATGTACAACACTGCTTTCTCCATTTTTTTATTTATTGAAACTAGAGAGAGGAAATGAGGGAGGACAGAGAGAGGAGGAGAGAGAGAAACACTGATTGGTTGTTCCACTTATTTATGCTTTCACTGGTTGATTCTTACATGTGCCCTGACTGGGATGGAACCTGCAACTTTGATGTACTGTGACAATGCTCTAACCAACTGAGCTAACCCGCCAGGGTCCATTCCTTTCTCCCTTGATCATAAATATGTGTGAATCTTCTTCCCTTTTAAGAGTCCTGTAACTTATGAACAAACAGTCTAAAGTCTTGTTTTGTCTGTGAAGACATTCCTGTAATTTTTTTTCTCTTAATAAAGGCTGTATATAACCATCACTATAATAAGCCAGTCCTAAACAGCCATATTGTTTAGACACACAGAAAATGAGTTTATAAAAAAGGTAAGTGTATGGGTTTCAATTCAGATTCAGAAATCTCAAATGTATATGAAGGCTTACCCTTGTTAGTTCCCTACACCCTCAGTACATGCAAAACCTCACAAAAACAGTTACTCTCAGAGGCTAAGAACACATAATGAATGTGAGTCAAAACCACTATAAATTTATTTGTTTATAAAAGTTAAAGGAAGTGGGAGTCAAGTCATAAAATTGAATTCTGTTAAATTACTAAATATTTGGGCCCTGGCCGGTTGGCTCAGCGGTAGAGCGTCGGCCTGGCGTGCGGGGGACCCGGGTTCGATTCCCGGCCAGGGCACATAGGAGAAGCGCCCATTTGCTTCTCACCCCCCCCCTCCTTCCTCTGTCTCTCTCTTCCCCTCCCGCAGCCAAGGCTCCATTGGAGCAAAGATGGCTCGGGCGCTGGGGATGGCTCCTTGGCTTCTGCCCCAGGCGCTAGAGTGGCTCTGGTCGCGGCAGAGCGACGCCCCGGAGGGGCAGAGCATCGCCTCCTGGTGGGCAGAGCATCGCCCCTGGTAGGCGTGCTGGGTGGATCTCGGTGGGGCGCATGCGGGAGTCTGTCTGACTGTCTCTCCCCGTTTCCAGCTTCAGAAAAAAAAAAAAAATTACTAAATATTTGCTGAGAATCAACAGATGCAGAGCTGTTGGCCAGCTGGCTTAAAGCTCAACTATGAAGGAAAAAACACTGACAATGAGAGGCTACTTGTTTATGGCAGATGCCTTCTAGACTTGAGAACATAAAACAAGACTGAATGAAACACAAATATTAAAAAGATAATTCTTCACTTATTACCCAAGGATACAATGAGAACTAGGTTATTATCACTAGCTCAAATTCTAATTTCAGATGAGAAATAAGGAGACAGCATCAAAATGTGTTCAATATTGACAGATTTTGAGCATTTTCTATGTGTCAGGTAATAAACTTGACACTGCACATTGTCTGATTTAATCTCACTACAATTCTATGAGGAACATACTATTATTAACTGTTTTACAGAAACTGAGGCAGCCTTTAGCAACTTGCCAAGGTCACATACTAGGAAATGATAAAGCTAAATATGAATTTATATAACTTGCCTACAGAACCAACAAAATTAATATAATATAATATAATATAATATAAAATAAATCAATATAATATAAATCAATATAATATAAATACACCAGGGGCCTGACTTGAGGTTGCCGGTTTGAAGCCCTGGGCTTGCCTGGTCAAGGCACATAAGGGAGTTGATGTTTCCTGCTCCTCCTTCCCTTCTCTGTCTCCCCCTCTCTAAAATGAATAAAGTCTTAAAAAAAAAACTGTACCAGGGTTTTTCAATAGTAGCACTACTGAACACTATTATTTGGGTCAGATGATTCTTTGCTGTGGAGGGTTGTCCTGTTCCTTTTTTTTTTTTTTTTTTGTATTTTTCTGAAGCTGGAAACGGGGAGAGACAGTCAGACAGACTCCCGCATGCGCCCGACCGGGATCTACCCGGCATGCCCACCAAGGGCGATGCTCTGCCCACCAGGGGGCGTGGCTCTGCCGAGACCAGAGCCACTCTAGCGCCTGGGGCAGAGGCCAAGGAGCCATACCCAGCATCCGGGCCATCTTTGCTCCAATGGAGCCTCGGCTGCGGGAGGGGAAGAGAGAGACAGAGAGGAAGGAGGGGGGGGAGGGGTGGAGAAGCAGATGGGCGCTTCTCCTATGTGCCCTGGCCGGGAATCGAACCTGGGTCCCCCACACGCCAGGCCGACGCTCTACCGCTGAGCCAACCGGCCTGGGCCTGTCCTGTGCATTTTAAGATGCTTACCAGCATCCACCGCTTCTCTATTCATACACTATAAACGTTGGTAGCTACATCTTCCTCTTTAACTTCTCAATTTCTGACAACCAAAAATTTCCCAAGACACTGCCAAATATTCTCTGGGGAGCAAAATCCACCCCCTAAATGAGAATCACCCAGCTACACTAAAATGAATACACAGGACTCGATTTTAAATATTCTTGCTTAAGTTTTTATTTACTTCTTTAGCCCTCACCTCTTCAACCCTTCACAAAACCTTTCTGTTGATAACATCTATGAAGTGAAATAGATTTGTTTTCCAAATTGAAGAAAAGCCAATATTGGGACTAGTGAAGGGACCAACCACATTCCTCTCCCCTTCAAGTTAGGAACACATTGAAAAATACACACAGGCATTACGAGGAATCAAATCACTAGTCTGTTTCCAATATAGTTGGACTAGAGACCAACTGTGAACACAAAGAGAAACATACTCAGACTTTTGAGCAGAAGATGGTGAGAGAAAAAGTGGCTCCTTTTTCAATTTTATTATTCAGAAATAACCCTTCTGGAAAGTTCCACGGAAGAGATAAAAGAAAAAAAAAAAAGAGAGATGGACAGATCCAAATTCTCTTTTCTTCCTTTCCTTTTCTTTTCTTTCTTTCCTTTTTTTAAGTAACAGGAGAAGAAATAGTGAGACAGACTCCTGCATGCAACCTGACTGGGATCCACCCAGCAACCCCCATTTGGGGCCAATGCTCAAATCAACTGAGCTATCCTCTGCGCCCAGAGCAGCCACTTGAACCACTGGCTGCAGGAGGGGAAGAAAAAGGAAGGGGGAGAGAGAAGGGAGAAAAGCAGGTGGTCACTTCTCCTGTGTGCCCTGACTGGGAATTGAACCTGAGACGTCCAAACACTGGGTGGACGCTCTATTCACTGAGCCAGCTGGCCAGGGCCAAAATTCTCTTCCACAGGAAGCACAGCCAGTAAAGTGAGAGAATTTTTTTCCTACAATGCTTCACTGCTTTATAGGTTCATGTCTTTTAAGTTCTTTTCACTAACTTACCAACACCTTCCCTCTGGACCTTACTTCCCTTAACTTCATTTTCTCTTAATACAGCAGAACATTTACTATCTATTAGCACTCAGGATATATAGAATCTCAGCTTACATAAAGTTAGGCTTTTAGACCCTGGCCAGATAGCTCAGTTGGTTAAATCATCATCAAGAAGCACAGAAGTTAGGCTTTTATTTTACTATATTTTGAAAATTTTTGTATGAGTCTATTTGAGCCAAACATACTGTATTTGCTGGGAAGCAAGATCTCAAATGCTCCGACATTACATTAGGCTTTTAGAGGCAAGATGCTCTAAAAATACCAATCAGTGTTGGAAAAAATAATACACCATTAAATAAGTAGTCCTTAAGTAAAACACATTAACAAAAAACACCCTTCTCGCCTGACCAGGTGGTGGCGCAGTGGATGGAGCGTCGAACTGGGATGCTGAGGACCCAGGTTCAAGACCCTGAGGTCGCCAGTTTGAGCGCAGGCTCATCTGGTTTGAGAAAAAAAAAAAAAGCCCACCAGCTTGAACCCAAGGTCGCTGGCTCCAGCAAGGGGTTACTCGGTCTGCTGAAGGCCCACGGTCAAGGCACATATGAGAAAGCAATCAATGAACAACTAAGGTGTTGCAACGTGCAATGGAAAATTAATGATTGATGCTTCTCATCTCTCCATTCCTCTCTGTCTATCCCTCTCTCTGACTCACTCCTGTCTCTGTAAAAAATAAAAAAATAAAAATTAAAAAAAAAAATCCCACCCTTCTCCAATCTTTTAATTCTTTCCAACAATTTATGCATTTGATTTGTATTATGTTAATTTAACTTTTGACAAAACTCACATTTATTGAGGCCAACTCCATGCAAAACACCATTCTAAGCACTAAAACACAATGTAGACAGAAGAAAAGCTATTTACTCCAATGCAAAGACAATGACACACTGACTAAAGGGCAGTCTTCTATCTTCTATATTTTTCTTCTCTGCTACTGCCAAGAAATCAGTGCAGTATTCTTCTCACTCCACAACTGAGTACCAGGCTGGGCAAAAAATTTATTATGACAGTTACCCATGTAAATAGTTAACTTAAAAAGGAAACAGCTAAAATCAATCCATTCCTACTTTCAGATTTCAACCTGTTAAGATAGAAATCAGAACCATTAGATTCTTGTGTACATAAACTATTTATATATATTTGTCCCAGTAGAGCCCAAGCTCTACATGGATCAGGTGTCCCTGATTCAACTTCCCCGTGCACTGGCACACTCCTGATTATCAGCAGGGCGGGCAGACTCTTTGAGACTACTCTTGAGGTGGCTACGAGGATGCTACTGGTAAGTGTTGACACTAACTGTCATCGGAGTAAAAACACAACCGACACACAAATTAGTTGCAAGAATTACACAGACAGTTCATTACTCACAAATCCTTTTGGTGTGCCTGGGTACAGCTTAAGGGGGGGCGGGTTGGCATGCCCCTCTCGGCTGTCTTTAGTCAGAGCTCAGAGCATGTGGAGACAGTTCACATTCACATTGGAGTCTGGGTGACTACCACAGCAGGGGGCCTCTCAGCTTTAGTACCTTTTCTGGCCAACACCTTCTAACAGGTGTCAATCTAAGGATTATCACCTCAAACCACCTTTTTGGTAGTTCCTGGCAGGGAACCCCTTTTATGTTAATATACTGAAATGATTACATCAAACCTCTTTTTAAGATGTTTTTATTACGATACCTTACAACGTTATGACACCAAGCCACTTCTTAACTATGTATAACTTCACATACACACTAACTGGGCCCTGCTCAAAAGTCAGAGTCTATTTATCACATTACAGAGTTATGACACCAAGCCACTTCTTATCTATGTACAACTTCACACACATATTAACTGGGCCCTGCTTGAAAGAGTCTGTTTATCACATCTGCACCCACTATATTAATTCCTATCCAGACGGCATAATTTTATTTAATTTCCTTAATTTTTTTTTTTTTTTTTTTGTATTTTTCTGAAGCTGGAAACGGGGAGAGACAGACAGACAGACTCCTGCATGTGCCCGACGGGGATCCACCCAGCATGCCCACCAGGGGCGATGCTCTGCCCCTCCGAGGCGTTGCTCTTTTGCGACCAGAGCCACTCCAGCACCTGGGGCAGAGGCCAAGGAGCCATCCCCAGTGCCCGGGCCATCTTTGCTCCAATGGAGCTTCGGTGCGGGAGAGGAAGAGAGAGACAGAGAGGAAGGAGAGGGGGAGGGGTGGAGAAGCAGATGGGCGCTTCTCCTGTGTGCCCTTGCCGGAAATCGAACCCAGGACTTCTGCATGCCAGGCCGACGCTCTACCACTGAGCCAGCTGGCCAGGGCTAATTTCCTTAATTATTTTTAATATTATCTTTTAATTACTTTTATATATCTTCTATATTTTTGTTTATATTCTATATATTTAATTACTATAACATTATATTACAACATTATTTATAGACAGTATTTGTATATATAGCACTAATCCCACACTTAATAATCCTTCACTACTGCCACTTCAGGGCTTGCCACTTAACTGTCCTTTCTTTTTCTTTTCTTTTTTAAACTACGGTGGTTTTATTTTTTTAATTTTATTTTTTTAAGACTATTTATTTATTCATTTTAGAGAGGAGAGAGAGAGAGAGAGAGAGAGTAGGGAGGAGCAGGAAGCATCAACTTCCATATGTACCTTGACCAGGCAAGCCCAGGGTTTTGAACCAGTGACCTCAGCATTCTAGGTCCACGCTTTATCCACTGCGCCACCACAGGTCAGGCTAACTGTCCTTTCTTGAAACACTTTTATCAAACTATAGTACAGAGATCATTTAAAGTATGCAGAGCACATTTAAGTCAGAATAAACACTGTGTTTCTAGAAAGTTTGTACTTAAATAAAGCCCAGCCTTACAGAACAGACTGTGAAGATTACTAAAGGTTATCTTTTAAAATGGTTTGGAATGTAAGGGAGCCAACTAAGAGCTTCTACATATTTTTAACTGCGACTGAATTAGGACTTTTATTTTTAGATTTTATTTATTCATTTTAGAGAGAGGAGACAGAGAGAGAAGGGAGGGAGGAGCAGAAAGCATCAACTCCCATAGGTGCCTTGATCAGGGAAGCCCGGGGTTTTGAACTGGCGACCTCAGTGTTCCAGGTCTATGCTTTTACCCACTGTGCCACCACAGGTCAGGCTGAATTAGGACTTTCAAAGCATGCACTAAAACTTGCCAACTTTGAAGCTGTTTTCCTGTATGTTTAACCCCAGTCTTCTGGTGAGCTGTTCTTTTTATTTTTAAATTTTTTTTTTAGTATTTATTCATTTTAGAGAGGTGGTGGGGAGGGCTGAGAGAGAGAGAGAGAAATGGGGAGGAGCAGGAAGCATCAACTCCCATATGTGCCTTGACCGGGCAAGCCCAGGGTTTCAAACCAGCGATCTCAGCGTTCCAGGTCAATGCTTTAACCACTGCGCCACCTCAGGTCAGGCCGGTGAGTTGATCTTTATGAAATAATTCTCCTTCCTTCTCTTGAACCTGGAGGTCACTACTGTCAAAATAAAAGAACTATATTTTTAGTAACTTTCAAATCATTCATGAAGCGACCCTGGCTGGGCAGTTCAGTTGGTTAGCGTCCTCCCCATACCCCAAGGTTGTGGGTTTAATCCTGGGTTAGGACAGATAAGAAGAATCAACCAATGAAGTGCATAAATAAGTGAAACAAATTGATGTTTTCTCCCCCCCCCTCTAAATAAATAAGTAAAAAAAATAAATCAAAACACTCATGAAGCTTTCTAGACACGGAAAAAGTCTTCCTTTAAAGAACTCCAATTTCTGCCCTCTTGGAAGGACCCAGCATCACTTATGTCTCAGAGGTTTATTTCATTATTTCAGGCCATTTGGCTTCAAACAATTACATAGAATCATATACAATTTAATAGTTCTAAATGAAAGTCCACTTGTGGCTCACCCACCTCAATCACCCAGAAAATCTATTCAGCACAGACCAAACAAATAGCAGCAGCTACGCATCCTGCCCACCGCGGAAAGTTTTGACACTAGGACGGAACACGCAGAACGGCCTCCTTTGTCTTCTTTCTGCTGCTTAATTGCGCCCCGCGGCCAGAATCCTGAGTTTACACGAGGCGTTTAGAAATGTAGTACTTGTTGTGCCCGAGAGCGATTACTGTGTTTAGCAATAACAACTATGCGGCCCGCACACGCCCACACGAGAATGGGCTGCGTGCCCGCGGCAGCCACAGCCTTCGCCGGTCCGGTCCGGTCCGGCTCGGTCCGGCTCTCGGAGTTCTGCAGGCTCCAGAAGTCCGCAGGCCACAGCATCCACACGGCCCGCTCGACGCCAGCAGGCTTTCATTGAACCGGACGAGGGCGGGCTGCCGATTCCGACCTCTCAAAGAAAAGAAAGCACGACCCCTCCCGCCGCCGCGAGGAATTCCCCCCCAATAATGGCTCCAAGCCGAGGGAAGAGCCGGCTACGTCCGGGGCCCCTCCTCTCGCTCCGGGCTAGGCCGGAGCTCCCCTCAGGCGCGGGTCCGAGAGCTCTTCTCACCAGCTGGCAGGCCCCCGTTCTCGCTGCCTCCCGCCCTCTTCACGAGCGCCCACCACCCCGACTCCACTGCCAGCCGGGCTGACAACTCCCCGCGCGTCCACCTACCTTAGCCGCTAGTAGTCCGGCCCCTCAGCGCACGCAGGGGCTGCCCATCGGCTGGGAACCTCACGCTGGCGACGCTCTCTTCCCAGCCCGCCGCCTCTGCACGCACGAAGAGCTCAAGACACAGAAGCACGCAGCTGCGGCGGCGGCGACGAGGTGGAGGGTGGCTCCCGACTCCAGCTGCAGCCACCGCTCAGGATCCTGCCCGGGACGCAGGAAGAAGAGGCCGATACAGCCCGGTACTGCGAGGGGGCGAGAGTGGGACGTGCACGAACTCGCGAGGGCCTCGCACGCGCACGCACATCGCGAGATCCAATCTCCCGCCGACGACCAGCACGCAAGCTCCGCGTAGGTAACGGGGAAACCAGGATGCGCTTGCGCATTGTGGGGACCAGCAGGAGGCGGAGCTCGAAGTCATGCTTCTCAGGGTCTATTGTAGCTCTTTTGCTGCAGCTGGGAAGGGACCCGCCAAGAGGGAAACAACTTCATTATGTGGATTTTCACCCCAATTCTGTGATGCTGGAACTACTACTGACCCCACTTCTGAGGTTACAAGATTAATAAATGTCAGGATTTGAACCTAGCAGTCTTGTTCCAGGAACTGTGCTTTTAAACGCTACTGGCACAAAGGTTTATTGTCCTCTTGTGCTGGTGCTACTCCAAGCATTATTATAACTCTGCCTCAGCCTTTTATTTGCTTATGGATGGGTCGAGTGAGACCCTCCACCTCCAAACAGAATGGAAGTATTTAAATAATAGGTGCTGTTTGACCCCTTGGGACTAGGATTGTGATAATGAAAAGGCTCATTTTGTGAGACACCCTATTAATTTAGTTTTTACATCCATGTGAGATTTCTGGCTTATCAGAAAGCAGAGGGGTTAGTTTCACCAGTTCTTCAATGAATTCGAAGATGACAGAAAGGTCAGTATCCAGAATTAGGAAAGCTGCTGACAGGGAGACACTTTACTAGGAAGTGCTAAGAGAGGGGTAGGCACCAGTCCTTTTTGCCTAAGTTGTCAAGTATGTTTGAGGAACATACTTGTGGTGAACATACAATATGAAGATGTATTATAGAACTGTACACCTGAAACCTATATAATTTTACTAACCAATGTCACCCCAATAAACAATAAAAAAGAACCCCTGGCCGGTTGGCTCAGTAGATAGTGTCAGCCCCGCCTATGGACATCCCAGGTTCAATTCCAATCAGGGCACATAGACGACCATCCGCTTCTCTTCCCTTTCTCTCCCTCTTCCTCTCCAGCAGCCAGTGGCTCTATTGGCTCACATGTGCCCAGGCACTGATGATAGCTCAGTTGGTTTCATTTGTCTCAGTGGCAGCCTCAGATGCTAAAAATAGCTTGGTTTATCCAGCCCCAGCCCCATGGGAAGTGGATCCCAGTCAGGGCGCACACAGGAATCTATCTCCTCTACTCTCTTAAAGGGGCGGGGGGGGGGGGGAGTGTTAGAGGAGATAATTGTGAGCACGGTATTTGGCCAAGGGTGAACACACAAGCCAAGAGGAAAACCAAATTCAGTACATAAAACAGGAAAGCCCATTCATTTTCTAGCAGGCAGGGTTTCATAACTTGATTCTATTATAAAATGTCATTCTAACTACTATAAAATACTAGATTAGTCATACTAGTATTATTTATACATAAAAGGAAAATGCCAATATGTAAAACAGCTAAAATGTGTACATATATTTGAGGGCATATTAAGTATCCTTCCAAAAACGTTCTTTAAAACGTTTTTGCTAAGAATGGCTTCCTTATTTTTGAAATGGAATTTGAGAATGTAATGTAGTCTCATTATCATGACTATTCCAGATCCATAACTAAACTTTTATCTGAAATGGCATTTGTACATAAAATCACTTAACAAAAACTTTTGTACTAACAAAGTCAAATTATTTGCAAACCCCATGGAAAAGTAGCTAGAATAACAGGAAGTCAAAAGTTTGAATGCCTTTTTGCCATCTGCCTCCCATGGTACCTTGGGCAAATCACTGCTCTTTCAAAGTTTTTATGTATATGAACTGAAGACAATGCCCTCCTTGTAAAGCTGTGAAATTAAATGAGCTAATAGGTGAAGATAGATGTGAATTTAAGTCCTAGGTCTACCATTTACTAGCTATAATTGACAAGCAACAAGTCAATTCAACAGGTATTTATTTATTGAATGCGAGGTACTAGGAGGCAGGACAGACATGGTCCCTTACCTTAGGAAGTTTACATTTGGTGAAGTAGACAAAAACTCAGATAATCAGAAGTCTTACTGGGTTTTCTGATAATTATCTCAGATTGGTCTTAATAAGGTGCTATAGTACACACAATATAGATGAAACATAAGACTAGCTCTGAAAGTAGAGGTTTTTTCACGAGCATAGCCATTTATCATCACTTCAGTTGCAACAAAAGCACACTTTTTAATGTCACACTATTTGACTTACCTCCCATTTCTTCTTTTAAACTGTATATATACCCTTGTAATACAATGTGGACTCAATCCAACATTCTTCATTATTTCTCCAACAACTTCAGCTTGGCCCAGGGTAGGCCAGATCATATAGACAAATCAACAGTAAGATTTTTTATAAATGGTCATTGTATGTATATGTGCAAAAGGCAGGCCATAAAAAGAATTTGTCTAGAGCTGAGAGCCGGCTGCCTCTAAAGGCTTTTCAAATAAGGCAACAAGTGTTCTTAAATACTTTTATTTGAGGTCCTGGCCGGTTGGCTCAATGGTAGAGCATCAGCCAGGCCCAGTCAGGGTACACAAGAGAAGCACCTATCTGCTTCTCCACCCTTCCCCCTCTCCTTTCTCTCTCTCTCTTCCCCTCCTGCAGCCATGGCTCTATTAGAGCAAGTTGGCCCTGGGCACTGAGGATGGCCCCATGGCCTCTGCCTCGTACACTAAAATTACTCTGGTTGCAACAGAGCAGGGGCCCCATATGGGCAGAGCATCGCCCCCTAGTGAGCTTGCCAGGTGGATCCCGGTCAGGTTGCATGAGGGAATCTGTATCTGCCTACCCTCCTCTCACTACAAAAAAATTTAAAAACACAAAAAAAACTTTCATTTGAACTGAAAGATATACATAGAAAAAAAAATGAATCTCACTTTCTGGATTTTAGTTTATCGGTAGCCACTGATTGTTGTTGCTATGTATAAAGCTTACAACAATGTTGAAAGGTATAGGTAGCAATAATGAAAGACAACATAAGAAAATCCACTCCCAGCCTGACCAGGCAGTGGCACAGTGGATAAAACATCAACCTGGGACACTGAGGACCCAAGTTCAAAACCCTGAGGTCGCCGACTTGAGCATGGGCTCACCAGCTTGAGCCTAGGATCATAGGCATGACCCATGGGTCACTGGCTCAGCTGGAGCCCCACCCCCTCTGGTCAAGGCACATATGAGAAAGCAATCAATGAACAACTAAAGTGCTGCAACTATGAGTTGATGTTTCTCATCTTTCTCCCTTCCTATCTCTCACGAAAAAGAATAAAAGAGAAAACCCACTCCATTTACCCATTGTAATGACAATACTACCAATTATTCACTGAATGCTTTCTATATGCCAGGTACTGTCTATGTTATTTCATTTCATCTTCACAACAACCCTGAGAAATAGGTATTATATCCACATTTTATATATCAAAACAGACTTCCTTTTATTGATTTGAGAGAGAAAGGAAGAGAGAGAAACATCAATTTGTTGTTCCACTATTTACGCATTCACTGGTTGATTCTTGTAAGTGCCCTGACAAGGATCAAATCCGCAACCTTAGTGTATCAGGACAATGCTCTAACCAACTCAGCTACCCAACCAGGGCAAAACTGAGATGTTTTAAAGCATTTAAGCAACTTGTCCCATATGTCAATTTATTTTTATGTATATGAACAGTTATAGTTATACCAATACTCTAACAAAATACACTGCTCACAAAAATTGGGGGATCAAGTAACGTGCAGATACTCCAGTGCTTTCAGCCTTTTCTATAGTCATTTTCAACAATGAAATAAAAGTTGGGTGTGCATCTAATCTGCATAATCAATCTTTCTTTGACTTGCCATTTGCTTTTCTGATGTTCTTGTTTAATAAAAAAGAATTCAAACTTTTATTGCTTCGTATTCATTTTGAAGTATCACCTAATTTTTGTGAGCAGTATATTATACACAATATATTTTGTAACATATAAAATATACTAAAAAAATTTAAACGAGATTTAAAAATAAATACAAACAGATGCTCCAATATATTCTTCCTGCTTTCCAATGGCTTACTGTACATGTGCTCCACTTTGGAGATCACTGCTTTGTATCACAGGAAGTCAAAATCCAAGAGCAAAAGAAAGTGAAGATTATCATATCAGTGGTTCTCAAACTTGAATGTGTATCACAGAATCATTACCACCCCAGACACTTAGAATAACTAACAACACCAGACCATTAAATGTTACAGAGGAACTTGTGCTCTCCTTGAAGTTCCAAGGCATTCACTCTCATTCTTCCTACCAAGCTTTCCACATCTGAAATCTGGGTCCTGGGATGGCTTGGGGGATGGCAAGGACTCGTTCAAGTCCACAGTATAGTTCTGGGAATCTCAGCTCCCAGAAAGCTCCCTTAGGCAAAGACATGGCGAGGAAATAGTACCTTCAAGGATCTTTGTACTGGCTGGACCCAGGCACCTGAGAGACTCTTAAGAATTCAGAAATAGGGGCCAAGGACAGTTTAACATCCAAGGCTGCTAGAAGTGCCTGGAGTTGATAGGCTGCTAAAAATCCATCTACTACGAAGTGCCAAGTTCAAATGATGTGCTTTTTGTGTGAACTAAGAATACATTTCTCATACCGAATCGTACATGTTCTTTATTCCATTATAGGCAAAATCGTAAAAAAGGACTAATGTTCATAACACATAGTACCAGGTATTTCCAAATAGTAAAAATTAGGGGTTTTTATTTAATCCTGAAACTCTTTTACAATGCTAACAATGTCTGAATAACTCTGAGTTATAGTTCTAAAAAGGGGTTCAAACTTTTTTCATTTCTTTTTTTTTTTTATCTTTCTGAAGCTGGAAACAGGGAGGCAGTCAGACAGACTCCCACATGCACCTGACCAGGATCCACCTGGCACGCCCACCAGGGGGCGATGCTCTGCCCATCCGGGGCATCACTCTGTTGCGACCAGAGCCATTCTAGCGCCTAAGGCAAAGGCCATGGAGCCATCCCCAGCGCCCGGGCTATCTTTGCTCCAATGGAGCCTTGGCTGCGGGAGGGGAAGAGAGAGACAGAGAGGAAGGAGAGGGGGAGGGGTGGAGAAGCAGATGGGCGCTTCTCCTGTGTGCCCTGGCAGGAAATGGAACCCGGGACTTCTGCAAGCCAGGCCGACTTTCTACCACTGCATTTCCTTTTTATTTTAGGTAAGAGGAGGAGAGATAGGGAGGCAGACTCCCACATGCACCCCAACCTAGATCTAACCAGGAACACCATCTGGAGCTGATCCTTGAGTACAGAGCTAGTGCCTGAGGCTGATGCTCTCCAACCGAGCTCTCCTCAGTGGGAGAAGTAGAGAAGAGGGAGAGGAAATGGAAAAGAAAAGGACGGTTGCTTCTCCTGTGTGCCCTCACAGGGAAGTGAACCCTGGACGTCCATATGCTGGCTGCTCTATCCACTGAGCCATCGGCCAGGGCCTCATTCCATAGTTCTTTCCTCCACAACAGAACATGGTTACATGAACTCCTATAAGCTAATACCATACTTGGAAGAGAACAAGATCAAGAAAAAGAATCTGGCCCTGGCCGGTTGGCTCAGCGGTAGAGCGTCAGCCTGGCGTGCGGGGGACCCAGGTTCGATTCCCGACCAGGGCACATAGGAGAAGCGCCCATTTGCTTCTCCACCCCCCCCCCCCCCTTCTTACTCTCTGTCTCTCTCTTCCCCTCCCGCAGTCAAGGCTCCATTGGAGCAAAGATGGCCCGGGCGCTGGGCATGGCTCCTTGGCCTCTGCCCCAGGCGCTAGAGTGGCTCTGGTCATGGCAGAGCAACGCCCCGGAGGGGCAGAGCATCGCCCCCTGGTGGGCAGAGCGTTGCCCCCTGGTGGGCGTGCTGGGTGGATCCCGGTGGGGCGCATGCGGGAGTCTGTCTGTCTCTCCCCGTTTCCAGCTTCAGAAAAAATACAAAAAAAAAAAAAAAAAAAGAAAAAGAATCAAAAGCAAATTCTTCACCAGTCATGTGATTTAACAGTATGCACTTAACATATACATACACACTAGCTATGCCATAAGGCATTAAAAAGGTAAGACCACTGATATTGTGGGAATTTTGCAAATAATTCACTTATTTTACTTTTTCTTCACATTTCTACTTGGACTCCTACCTGAGGGAAATTATAAATTGATATGGAATTTATAATCTTCTATCAGATATCTGTACCTGATCGGTGGTGGCATAGTGAATAGATCATCAACCTGGAACACTGAGGTCCCAGGTTCAAAACCCCAAGGTCACTGGTTTGAATGCAGACTCACCAGCTCGAGCGTGGGATCATCAACATGACCCCATGGTCGCTGGCTTGAGCAAGGAGTCACTGGCTTAGCTAGAGCCCCGGGGTCAAGGCACATATGAAAAGCAATCAGTAAACAACTAAAGTGACACAGCTTTGAGTTGATAATTCTCATTTCTCTCCCTTCCTCTATCCTGCTTTCTAGCAAAAATAAAAATAAATCTGCAATTGGTAACATGTCAGCAAATCTTACTTAGTGAGGGAAATGTAGCCACAATTCGCCCCAGAGAAGAATGTATGTTTTATGGGTTTTTTCACTTTTTTTTTTTAAGAGAGAGACAGGAAGGGAAGGGGCAGATGAGAAGCATGAACTTGTTGTGGCACTTTAGTTGTTTACTGTGGCACTGATTGCTTCCATAGTGCCTTGATCAAGGCACAGAGGGCTCAAGCTGAGCCAGTGAACCCTTGCTCAAGCCAGTGACCTTGAGATCATATTGATGATCCTATGCTCAAGCTGGTGAGTCTGCATTCAAAGTAGTGACTTCGGGGTTTTGAATCGGGGCCCTCAACACCCTGGGCTAAGCTCAAATCACTGAGCCACCATTGGTCAGCCTGTATGTTTCATTTTTATTTTTAAGTTGTTGTTTTTTCTGAAATTAGAAGCAGGGAGGCAGACAGACTCCCGCATGCACCTGACCAGGATCCACCTGGCATGCCCACCAGGGGGCGATGCTCTGCCCATCTGGGCCATTGCTCTGTTGCAGCTGGAGCCATTCTAGCTCCTGGAGCCATTCTAGCTCCTGAGGCAGAGGCCATGGAGCCATCCTGAGCACCTGGGTCAACTTTACTCCAATGGAGCCTTGGCTGTGGGAGGGAAAGAGAGAGATAGAAAGTAGAGGGGGAGGGTGTAGAAGCAGATGGACGCTTCTCCTGTGTGCCCTGACCAGGAATTGAACCTGGGACTTCCACACGCCAGGCCAACGCTCTATCGCTGAACCAACAGTTCAGGGCCTTATTTTTAATTTTTATTTATTGATTTGAGAGAGAGAGAAGAGGGAAGAGAGAGAGAGAGAAATTATCAGCTTGCCAACTTACCCGTCTATGTACACATTGGCTGATTCCTGCATGCACCCTGATCGAAGATCAAACCTCAACCTTGGCACACAGGGACAACGCTCTAGCCAACTGAGCTACCCAGCCAGGGCAAGACTGTATGTTTTATTAATCAGTGTGCACAAAGATGTTGTTATACTAAGTTAAAGGCCCCATTCAACTGAGATTTCATTCAGATGTTCTGATTGTTACAGCACCTAAATGGAATAAAAAGTTGAGACAGGCCCTCTATCCCTCCAAACATATTCAATCTTTTTCTTTCTCCTTAAATTTGGAGGTTTGGCTTTCTAGCCTGTGATTCTTAAGATTCTAATATGCCACTTAGAAGAGGACTCTACGGTTGGCTTCATAGGATTTAAAAATCCCTGGTATTCAGGAGCTGGTTCTGCTCAAACATCTCTTCACATGGAGGGGCTGCCGGCCTCGAAAGAAGGATCACAGTCACATATGCACTGTGACTACCAGTTAAACACCAATGTACACTAACAGTTAAACTAATAAGAGAAGAAATACATCAAATAATAAAGTGTTTAAAAGGAGCTTGAGAGAACTTAGCATTATCCTCTAATTCTCTACTTCCATTGCCTGGTTAAGAGTAGCACTGTGGTAAAACACCATCTGGCACAGGAACCTATTTTCCCCTATAGCCTAGCTGTCTTTTTTTTTTTTAATGAATTTGATTCTAACATGGGTTTTTTTATTTTTTTGGATTTTATTTATTCACTTTTATTAGAGAGGGAGGAGAGAGAGAGAGGAAGAGATAGAACAGGAGGAGGAACAGGAAGCATCAACTCCCGTATGTGCCTTAACCAGGCAAGCCCAGGTTTCAAACTGGCAACCTCAGCATTCCAGGCCGATGCTTTATCCACTGCGCCACCACAGGTCAGGCTTAGCCTATCTGTCTTATGCCAAATAAAAATACCATCAAAGACTGAAAGGCTTCTTCAGAAACATATATTTTAACAGAATGGTATATTTTGGGTAATGCCAGAATTTTAAAATTGAGTGCAATACTTCATTTACAAGACAACCAATATAAAGAAATTAAGATAAACAGCTGAAAACATTTTAGCAAAGATGATTTTAGGAAAATGAAAACTGAATCAACTTTATTTTATAAGGCTATTAGAAAACATGAGCAAATATTGATATTGCATTAAAAAAACAATTAGTCTAGCCTGACCAGGCGGTGGCGCAGTGGATAGAGCGTTGGACTAGGATGCGGAGGACTCAGGTTCAAGACCTCGAGGTCGCCAGCTTGAGCGCGGGCTAATCTGGTTTGAGCAAAGCTCACCAGCTTAGACCCAAGGTCACTGGCTCGAGCAAGGGGTTACTCGGTCTGCTGTAGCTCCACGGTCAAGGCACATATGAGAAAGCAATCGATGAACAACTAAGATGCCGCAACGAAAAACTAATGATTGATGCTTCTCATCTCTCTCAGTTCCTGTCTGTCTGTCCCTATCTGTCCCTCTCTCTGACTCTGTAAAAAACAAACAAAAAAAACCCAATTAGTCTATACATCATTCAAATTTTAAAGATCAAAGAGTTGATATGACACTAAAAAAATGTAGTAACAGAATAACGTTTCATTTTAGAACAAAATACTATGGTTATAACTAGATATACAAACATAACGGTAGGAATGCTCAAATCATGTAAAATGCTGAATCTGAAAGTGATCCAGCAGGATGAAAGAGCACCAACTGTCACCAATGTGGGACTGTCACATATTCTATCAAAGAAAACAAACTATCACTAGGTAATAAAAATAAATAAATAACTTGTCGGTGGAAAAAGGAGCCCAAGATGCCTGGAATTTTGGAGTAAATGGTTTATTTGGTTCTGTTGTTACATATTTTTGTGTTTCTTCCTCTAAGAAAGAGAGTGACTAGGTGAGGCAGCTAAGAATATTTCCCAGTTATAGCATAGTTGTTCAGTAACAATACTATTAAATAAATAATGATCACTACTCCTTGTCACTTTAACCACTTAATGTACTATTAAAATGATTTTAAGAGCTATAGTATGCTTTCATATATCCCCCCTAAAAACCCTAGGTCAAGAATATTCAAAAGAATTGTCTTTTAAGAAATTTGTCTGTTTAATTTCTGAAATTTTTCTTTTTTTCAAGAAGTGATAATAATATGAAATATATAGCAGGAGCCTTAAAAAAAAGTAATCTCATCATAACAATTGAAGTCAGAATGTTCAGGAAATATATATATATGAGAGCTCAAACGTATAATTTGTAATTCCTTGTGAACTAAATTTCACCGGGAGATGCTTATGTCTAAGTCTAAAACATGGATATCATTATGTTTAAAAACTTTTTAAATTTTTATTTATTGATTTAGAGAAAGAGAGAGAGATCAATTTGTTCCACTCATTCATGCATTCACAGATTGACTCTCATTTGTACCCTGACCAGGGGTCAAACCCACAATCTTGCGTATAGAAATGACTCCAATCAACTGATCTACCTGGCCAGGGCTGTATTTGAATTTTTTTTTTTTTTTACATAGAGACAGAGAGAGAGAGAGAGTCAGAGAGAGGGATAGACAGAGAGGAACGGAAAGAGATGAGAAGCATCAATCATTAGTTTTTCGTTGCGACACCTTAGTTGTTCATTGATTGCTTTCTCATATGTGCCTTGACTGGGGGACTACAGCAGACGGAGTAACTCCTTGTTCAAGCCAGCGACCTTGGGTCCAAGCTGGTGAGCTTTGCTCAAACCAGATGAGCCTACACTCAAGCTGGCGACCTCGGGATCTCGAACCTGGGTCCTCTGCATCCTAGTCCAATGCTCTATCCACTGTGCCACTGCCTGGTCAGGCTGTATTTGAAAATTTTAAAGAAAATTAATTAACCTACACCATAATCCTAAAGAAAAAGCAGATTAAAATGAATAGGGTATTTATATGTACAGATGTATAAACAAATATTTTCAAGGGAAAAGGAATCATTAATATTTACAAGCTATAAATCACTATTTTAAATGAAGATTAGAAAAGAGTACGTAGCCAGGTATAGAGCCAGAGGCTGTGAAGGGAACCTAAAAGCAGTAAACACTAAAACTCTTTGCGGTGTAAAGAAATGCAAAAGACACTTATACTACAATTCTTTAATTTTACAAAACCAAAAAGCAACCCAACTATTGCCCATTTATGATAAAAATTGAAACAAAAAGTCTGAACCCATTTTGAAAAATTCTCTTACAACATTCTTAAATCCAGTTCATATTGTTCCACTGAGTCCAGTAAGACTTAAGCTCAAGGGAGACACAAAATTAGACAGAATTTTACCTTTTCTGAAGAGATGATGTGAATAGCCCTTAGCAACTTGTTTACTCTATTACCTTTAATAAAAAGTCCAAATATTTTCTTTTTTTTATATTCCTGAAATACTACACACACATTTAAATTTTTGATATTTAAGCTTTACATTAAAGGACATCATACTGTGAAAACAAACCTGCTTTAAATGTAGTTTGATCATTCTAGGGGTACTTACTGCAAGATGTCTTTAGCAAATACTTGTTTCTTGTATTTAAAAAATCAGCAAAGTAGAATTTTAAAAAATCTTAATTTATAACACATTGTAAACTGCATACAACAATTGCCACATGTACCAGGACCAGCACAGGTAGAAAGTGTTTTCCAGGTTTTTTATAGGACTTTGTATCTTCCTTTATTTGTTGGTTGGTATGAATTTTGCTATAATAGAAAATAAAAGATACATAGTAAGAAAGAGCAAAAAAGAAACATATATTAAGGAAATTTTCTTTACAAACTCATAAAACTCAAAATACTTAAAATAAAATTGTTAATATTATATGGAGACAGAAAAAACTGTCCAATAACTAGTCATTTCTTTGTGCTCACTCAGCTACTCCTTGATAATTGTTTTGAACCAATGTATTGGGGGTGGCATCAAGGTTCTTTTTCTATCACTCCTTAGTGAAATAGTCTTTTAAAAAGTCTTTTAAACTGATTTTAGAGAAAGAGATAGCTAGAGCCTGACCAGGCGGTGGCGCAGTGGATAGAGCGTCGGACTGGGGCGTGGCGGACCCAGGTTCGAGACCCCAAGGTCTCCAGCCTGAGCGCGGGCCTCATCTGGTTTGAGCAAGGCTCACCAGCTTGAGCCCAAGGTCGCTGGCTCAAGCAAGGGGTCACTCATTCTGCTGTATGACCCCCCAAGACACATATGAGAAAGCAATCAATAAACAACTAAGAGCGCAAGAAAGAACTGATGCTTCTCATATCTCTCCCTTCCTGTCTTCCTGCCCCTATCTGTCCCTCTCTCTGACTCTGTCACCAAAATAAAAGAAAAAAAAAAGAATCAACCAGTGAATGCATAAATGGGTGGGACAACAAATTGATGTTTCACTAGTTTTTTTTTGTTTGTTTGTTTTTTATGACAGAGATAGAGAGAGTCAGAGCATCTGATTCCACTTCACATGAAATTCAAAAATAGGTGAAACTAATCTATGATGGTAAAAGTCAGAATATGGGTACACTTGGGAGAGAGAAATGATGATGAGGGACACAAGAGGGGATTCTGAGATGCTGGTAAATGTTCTATATTTCTTAATCTAGATCAGGGGTTCCCCAGACTTTTTACACAGGGGGCCAGTTCACTTCCCTCAGACCATTGGAGGGCCGCCACATACAGTGCTCTTCTCACTGACCACGAATGAAAGAGGTGCCCCTTCCGGAACTGCAGCAGGGGCTGGATAAATGGCCTCAGGGGGCCGCATGCGGGCCATGGGCCGTAGTTTTGGGACACTTGATCTAGATACTGATCACATCAGTGTGCTTATTTCTTTGTGAAAATTCATCAAGCTCTATGTTTGTGATTTGTGTGCCTTTCTGTATTTATAATATAGTCTAATAAAACATTTATTAAAACAAGTAAGTCCTTTGGTTTTTACTCACCAGCCTGATCAGTTCTTCTTTTATGAGCCTGGTGATTTCTGCCTTTGCTTTCTGCACAGCCAGTTCATTAGCACCTGGTGAGCGAGTGGAAAACATTATTTGTATTACTAGAATTACACTGGCTATTTATCCATGTCATGGAGAGCCACCAGGAACACTGTATGTAACTTTCAGTAAGTGCGCTCCTGCCAGGACAGCCTTTCAATACCTGGTGGAACATCGTCCACATTATATAATGGCTGCTTACTGTCCTCACTACTTGTAGAGTTTCAAATGTAACGGATGAGGCCATAGGACATGTAGTATTAAGGAGTTCATGGTATGCTGATTAAAGAGAGTAAAGAAAAGAGAATATGAAGTTAAAGGGAAATATAACTTCCTTGGTTCATTTATTTAACAAGTATTCACTGGACATTTATTATGTTCTTTAAAGCAACAAATATTCCAAAAAAGTAAAGTCTTAAAGATGAATGGCAGACTAACCAAGTTAAAGGAGAAGACATGACATGGAGAGTGTCTGGCACGAAATCACATGTGCAATGGTACAGACCGAGAAAGGCATGTTTAAATATTAAAGAGAGAAAAAAGTATATCATGGTAAAAAAAAAAAGAAAATGTGGGGAAGAACATAGCAAGGTAGCCAAGTGGCTGAGGCAGGTGGAGACATTCATTCACATAATTATTAACAGTAAGTGCCATCACATATGATATTTTGTGAGAGATGTGTTATACAAAGAAGTCCATGCTATATAATCTTATAGGCTACTAGAAAACAAACTTGTAAAGATATTACAACAGGCCCTGGCCGGTTGGCTCAGCGGTAGAGCGTTGGCCTGGCGTGCGGGGGACCCGGGTTCGAATCCCGGCCAGGGCACATAGGAGAAGCGCCCATTTGCTTCTCCACCCCCCTCCCCCTCCTTCCTCTCTGTCTCTCTCTTCCCCTCCCACAGCTAAGGCTCCATTGGAGCAAAGATGGCCCAGGCGCTGGGGATGGCTCCTTGGCCTCTGCCCCAGGCGCTAGAGTGGCTCTGGTCACGGCAGAGCGATGCCCGGAGGGGCAGAGCATCGCCCCCTGGTGGGTGTGCCGGGTAGATCCCGGTCGGGCGCATGCGGAAGTCAGTCTGACTGTCTCTTCCCATTTCCAGCTTCAGAAAAAATAAAAAAATAAAAAAAAAAAGATATTACAACAGAAATAGCTAGGATATTATATCTACCAGAATAACTTTTAAATATCACTTCTAAGAAACTTTACCCAACTTCCAGGCAGTTAATGTTTTTTCCTCGGTGCTCACACAGGACTGTGTTCACAACATCATGAAAGCACATATTTTAGGTAGAACAAACAAAATGTTTTTTCTGACTAGATGTGAACAGTAAAGAGATACAAAGTAAGATGCTAAGAGTTGAGCAGCAAGTAAGAAGTAACAAAGACACTGAAGCCTGACCAGGCGGTGGTGTAGTGGATAGAGCATCGAACTGGGACGCAGAGGACCCAGGTTCGAGACCCCGAGGTCACCGGCTTGAGCGCGGGCTCATCTGATTTGAGCAAGGCTCACCAGCTTGAACCCAAGGTCACTGGCTTGAGCAAAGGGTTACCCATTCTGCTGTAGTCCTCTGGTCAAGGCACATGAGAAAGCAACCGATGAACAACTAAGGTGCCACAATGAAGAATTGATGTTTCTCATCTCTCTCCCTTCCTGTGTATCTGTCCCTGTCTGTCCCGGTGTCTGTCTGTCTGTCTGTCTGTGTCTCTCTCTCTCTCTCGCACACACAAACGCTGAGGCCCTGGCCTGTTGGCTCAGAGGACAGAGTGTCAGCCTGACATGAGGATGTCCTGGGTTTGATTCCTAGTCAGGGCACATGTGAGAATCGACCACCTGCTTCTCTCCCCCTTCTCCTTCCCCCTTCTCTACCTCTTCCTCTTCTGCAGTCAATGGCTCTACTGGTTCCACTGTGGCCCTGGGTGCTGAGTATGGCTCAGTTGGTTTGAGCATCGGCCTCAGATGGGGGTTGCTAGGTAGATCCCAGTTGGAGCACATGAGAGAGTCTGTCTCACTATGTCCCGTCCTCTCACTTAAAAAAAAAAAGATACTGAATCCAAGAGGAAGAACATATGTTACCAGCAGTGATGGTGGGTGAAATTCAATTCTGAGATCACTGTAGTTGAGGTGCTTATGGGATAGCAGTTGGAAACATCAGTAACACCAATGGAAACACAGGGATTAGGAGTGATGAAGATTAGAGAGCCACCACGGGGATAGAAACCAGGGGACAAGAACAGGGAACAGGTATGTCTAGATAAGTAGCACAGTGTACACTAAGAGGAAATGAGTTGGACCAAAGAAGTATACTAGAGATTAAGGACTAGGAGGGACATGTCAAAGAATAAAAGGAAAACTGGGGTTATAATGTAAGAGAATTACAATTTAATCATTCTACATAAGAAACCAAATGAGGATAATAATTCACAAGAAATGGGGAAAACCCCCCTCTTATTACACGTGAATAAATTTTTTGACCTCAGAGAGAAAAAGGAGGGGTGGAGAGGAGAATGGGGCAGTGGGGGATTAAAGGAGGGAGAAGGGATGGAGAAGTGGGTGGCGAGGGGGAGGGAGAGGGGAGAGACAGTTTAACACTAAGAAGGAAAGGGCCATGAGTACAACTGTGAAGTCAGGACAACATATCTAATCTAAGTCCTATAGCTCCACCAGCTACCAACCACATCTTTTTTTTTTTTTTTTTTTTTGTATTGTTCTGAAATTAGAAGCAGGCAGGCAGTCAGACAGATTCCCGCATGTACCCAACTGTGATCCACACGACATGCCCACCAGGGGGTGATGCTCTGTCCCTCTGGGGCGTTGCTTCGTTACAACCAGAGCCATTCTAGTGCCTGAGGCGGAGGTCATGGAGCCATCCTCAGCGCCTGGGCCAACGCTGCTCCAGTGGAGCCTTGGGGGAGAGGAAGAAAGAGAGAGATAGGAAGGAGATGGGAAGGGTGAAGCAGATAGGCGCTTCTATGTGCCCTGGCCAGGAATCGAACCCGGGACTTCCACACACTGGGCCAATGCTCTACTGCTGAGCCATCCAGCCAGGGCCCTAACCACATATTTTAAACTGTGGTGCTAGAAGGGAAGAAAGGTAGATGAGAGTAAACAGCCACGCCAGACTAGAAATTACAACCAAAATGAAATTCAGGAGGAAACTATGCTTCTTGGCATGAGTTGGTGTGGAGCTTGTTGAAATTGTGTGCTACTTTAAAAAGAAGGAAAATGACTCTCACTTAGACCCAAATGGCAGAGTGACTTTTCTATTTTAGTTAAAGCCTGACATTTCGACCAGTTTAAATTTTTTACTTACATAGCTTCTTTAGGTAATAGATTACATATGTTTATAAGCTGCCATGAAAAAGAGGCATTTCCTTTCACTGGTCCTAAAACAACTCTGGCTGCTTTTAAGGGATTCTCCACTAGTAAAAAGAGGGTCACAAAACAGGCTATAAATTATACAGGGTGGCTAGGCATGTAAGTCCTTCCTGTTCTCCTTCCCGCTACCTGGTGGGAGGCCTGGAGCTGCTAAGCCCACATAGCCTCCAAGGAGCCAGGCACTGGGGTCCCTCCAATTACAGAACTAGAAACAGATGACACTAGGCTCCTTCCAACACCTGTTTTCATCCTATTAGTGTTCAGTTGATTTGGTTGGGGTTTCAAAAACTAAAAGATCCTTTAAAATCTAATCATCTATGAAAATTTTCAAAGATTTAGACCATTTTAATTACCAATTTCCAGCTCTTACTCAGCATCTTACATCTCTAGAATTTTCCAGTTCATTTTTGACAAGTTTATCTTTTTACTGGGCCACAAGGGTGGAGGGTTACTTAGATTATAAAACTTAGACATTATTTCCTGAGTTCAAGCTAACAATGACGAGGCCGGACCACTCACTCTCAGTGGATGGGAAGAGTCAGCAGAGGCGCTGGACCTCTCACTGCACTTCACCTGGTAGGATGGGAGTTATATGTAAACTGAACTTTGATATCTTAATTATATTGTATTAAACAAGCTTAATTAACTTTAAATTAATAAATTACATGAAGGATCCTTTTTCAAAGCAATGGTGTCTCTGATTTACCTCTATATAAAAAGGCAGGCATCTAAAAAGTTGGTTTTGCTTAAATAATCCCCATGATATTCCCGCTGAGGCTAAAGGCTGATTCCATGTTCCTACCAAAGGTGTTACCACCAGGTTCCATTGGATGACAATGGCTCTGCATCCTGCATGGTGGCCTGATGAACACAGAAATAAGGACAACTTGTCCAATCCAAATGTGGAAAGATATCAGTGTAATTTTCTCTCCTTAAAGAGCTACATGATTTAGAAAAAGAGTCACTGGCAGACTGAAGGTCTTGTAGGATACATAAAAGGGTGCCATTTGAAAATGTGACTTGAAATAGACATGAGTCAGTTTATCAAAGTCACAATCACAAACAAAAAAACATGAAATTTGCCTAGTTTTCAACTCACTTCCTTTGCACACCATTTAAAAACATGTATGAACCTTATTATATAGCAACAGTAGAATAGCAATAAAATGAAACTTACAAAGACTGCATCTGGCTTTAGCTGTGGCACGGTTCATCATTATTCATTTAAAAACACCAGTCAGAGTGCCATTGGTGAAAACAGCAGAGTGGGGAACTCCAAAAGCCTGTTCCTTGACAAAAGCAGCAAATAAACTTGCAAAAACTATTAAAATAACCTTTATCAGAACTCTGGAAACTAATCAGAAGTTTACAGGAACCAGGCAAGGACTTATTAAAATAAAATAAGAAAACCCAGCTGAGTCTTGGTAACAGAACGCTTTAGTGTTTTAACTTACTCTGACCCCGTCAGGCATTTTTGTAAGGAAACAATTTCTGTTGAGAGGTAAATGGGATGCACACTGCACATGTGTTTCTCTTATTGTAGTCTTTATATTAAGAAGCCACATAAAAACAATTTGAGGCCAGCAATTAAAATTAAAATAACTAAATAGGCACAATACTTATTTACTTACTGTGAAACTCTGTTTTGGCCAGGAAAGAATCAAAATTTTAAAATAATTCCTAACATAGAACTAAGTAATTTTAGTTAATATTTATTTCACTAAGAAACTTACTAAAATTATAGTCTTCACAGAAATTTTAAAAAAAAAGTCAAAATATAACAAGAAAAATTTAACTAGTAACAAATCTCTTTAACAATATACTTTCAGTGGATCTAAAAACCTTCCATTGGCCTGACCAGGCAGTGGTGCAGTGGATAGAGCGTCAGACTGGGATGCAGAGGACCCAGGTTCAGGACCCCGAGGTCGCCAGCTTGAGCCCGGGCTCATCTGGTTTGAGCAAAGCTCACCAGCTTGGACCCAAGGTCACTGGCTCAAGCAAGGGGTCACTCGGTCTGCTGTAGCCCCACGGTCAAGGCACATATGAGAAAGCAATCAATGAACAACTAAGGTGTCGCAATGAAAAACTGATGATTGATGCTTCTCATCTCTCTCCGTTCTTGTCTGTCTGTCCATATCTATCCCTCTCTCTGACTCTGTCTCTGTAAAAACAAAACAAAAACCTTCCATTGATCTAAGAACAAACTTCAGAGCTGACCTATCCAGTATCATAGCCACTAGCCAAGTGGCTAATTTTTTTTGTTTGTTTTTTACAAGAGAGACAGAGAGCACGACAGAGTTACAGATAGGGACAGACAGACGGGAAGGGAGAGAGATGAGAAACATCAATTCTTCATTGCAGCACCTTAGTTGTTGATGGATTGCTTTCTCATATGTGCCTTGACCAGGGGGCTACAGCAGAGTGAGTGACTCCTTGCTCAAGCCGGTGAGCCTGCATTCAAGACAGATGAGCTCACAGTCAAGCCAGAGACCTTGGGCTCAAGCCAGTGACTTTGGGCTTCAAGCCCGCAACCTAGGGCTTCAAAGCCGTAACCTTTGGGCTCAAACCAGTGACCATGGGGTCATGTCTATGATCCCACGCTCGAGCCAGCGACCCTGTGCTCAAGCTGGCGAGCCCACGCTCAAGTCAGCAACCTAGGGTTTTGAACCTGGGTCTTCTGTGTCCTAGGCCAATGCTCTATACACTGTGCCACTGCCTGGTCAGGCTATTTAAATTTAATTTAAACCTGACCTGTGGTGGTGCTGTGGATAAAACATCAACCTGGAATGCTGAGGTTGCCAGTTCAAAGCCGTGGGCTTGCCTGGTCAAGGCACATATGGAGTTGATGCTTCCTGCTCCCCCCCCCTTCTGTCTGTATTTCTTTCTCTCTCTCTCCCTACTCTAAAATAAATAAGTAAAATCTCTTTAAAATTTTTTAATTTAATAAAAATAAAATAACACTTAAAATTTCTCAGTCACAATGGCCATATTTCAAGTGCTCCATAGCCATCACAGTGAATTCTATGGACAGTGCTGCTTTAGAGAGATCAAGTGGACATGCTTGTCAAAGAATATTTTGTATCCTGAAGACAAGTGCCTACAAGGCTTAAGCAGATTCATTATTCAGTCCACCATGTGCCAGGCACTGGGAATACAGAAGGTAACAGTCACTGCATTCAAAGTCACTGCATTCTAAAGACACAACAAGTAAAAATACACTATCATTTCATGTGATGAGTACTGTGAAGGAAAACAAAGCAGATAAAGAGCTACACACAGTGTGAAGAGAGATTATGTAAGTCCTCCTTGTTAGAAATGACGTGTACAACCCACAGTACTATACTGCAGTGGTCCCCAACCTTTTTTTGGGCCACAGACTGGTTTAATGTCAGAAAATATTTTCACGGACCAGCCCTTAGGGTGGGATGGATAAATGTGTCACATGACCAAGACAAGCATCAAGAATGAGTCTTAGACGGATATAACAGACGGAATCTGGTCATTTTTTAAAAATAAAACATCGTTCAGACTTAAATATAAATAAAACAGAAATAATGTAAGTTATTTATTCTTTCTTTGCGGACCGGTACCGGTCCGCAGCCCGGGGATTGAGGACCACTGCTATACTGGTGTCGGAGATTACACAAGGTGTAGGAGCAGCTTCCATGCAGCCATCAGAGCCATTTAAGCACTAGATATGCAGAGTCAGGCTTACACAACACGTGGAATAAACTTCACAGCTCCAACAACAGTGTTGGACAAATATTTAGTCCCCAAACTTTTTACACAAGGGGCCAGTTCACTGTCCCTCAGACCGTTGGAGGGACGGACTATAAAAAAAACTACGAACAAATCCCTATGCACACTGCACATATCTTATTTTAAAGTAAAAAAAACGGGAACAAATACAATATTTAAAATAAAGAACAAGTAAATTTAAATCAACAAACTGACCAGTATTTCAATGGGAACTATGCTCCTCTCACTGACCACCAATGAAAGAGGTGCCCCTTCCAGAAGTGCGGCGGGGGCCAGATAAATGGCCTCAGGGGGCCGCATGTGGCCCGCGGGCCGTAGTTTTGAGTTTGGGGACCCCTGATTCAGTTCAATGAAGAGATGAAATGACCTGGCTGGTCCACTTAAAAAATCTGTGACTGCGGAGGACCCGGGTTCGATTCCCGGCCAGGGCACACAGGAGAAGCGCCCATTTGCTTCTCCACCCCTCCCCCTCTCCTTCCTCTCTGTCTCTCTCTTCCCCTCCCGCAGCCAAGGCTCCATTGGAGCAGAGATGGCCCGGGCGCTGGGGATGGCTCCTTGGCCTCTGCCCCAGGCGCTAGAGTGGCTCTGGTCGCAATATGGCGATGCCCAGGATGGGCAGAGCATCGCCCCCTGGTGGGCAGAGCATCGCCCCTGGTGGGCGTACGGGGTGGATCCCGGTCGGGCGCATGCGGGAGTCTTTCTGACTGTCTCTCCCTGTTTCCAGCTTCAGAAAAATGAAAAAAAAAAAATCTGTGACAAAGATGTTCAGATTAAATAGAAATAAAGGGAGGCAGGCTATCCTACTATGCAGTGGATTAACATGTTAGGAAAATAAATCAAAATAGAAACTATTTTTTGAATTCATACATGAATGTATAAACAGGGTTAAAAAACAAACCAGATCACTCTTTGTTAGTGCATTACTTGTATCTTTTGAGTTACAGTATTAATTATCCTCATGTTATTTTTTTAAAGATTTGCATAAACGTTTATGGGAATAATTTCAGAAACAATATATGCTTAAATATTCATTTAATGGACTATTAATATAGTTGATTTACTTTCTAAACTTTGGCTAGAATGTTCTACTTAATAGAAATATAAACAGATTAATCCTTAAAAAAAAGTGATTTTCAAAGTTCACTTGTCAAAACTGAAAGCGCTCTAAACAGATCATTCGCCAAGACTTCAAATAATAGATGAAGCTACACTGCTCAAAAAAATTAGGGGATCAGGGAATGTGCAGATACTCCAGTACTTTCAGGCTTTTGTATAGTGCATTTTCACCAATGAAATAAAAGTTGGTTTTGCATCTCATTTGCATAATCAAACAACTTTCTTTGACTTGCCGTTTGCTTTTCTGATGTTCTTGTTTAATAAAAAAAAATCAAATGCTTCTTTTTTTATCGCTTCATATTCATTTTGAAATATCCCCTAGTTTTCGTAAGCAGTATATTTTTTATAGGTATTCCTTATTTTCTAGACCTGACTTCCCGTTCTATTATATCTCCATCAACCTTGAAACAGAACCAACAGTACATACTTTCAATGGCCAAGTAAATTTTCCGCTCTCCTTCCTTGGGTTCCTTGCCAGGCGGGAAGTATGTTCCTCTGATTGTAATTGCAGCTTCAGAGTACTCACTGATTCTCTGCAGAGCTTCCTTGGAGGTAACTTTCCATCTAGCAGTCTAGAAAAGAAAGAGTGGAGGGGAATCACTTCATAATAGGATTTAAAAATTTAGTGTACTGACAAAGACTACACTGTCTAAATCATATTACAGTCAATATTAAGTTTATAAATAACACCATCATAGATACATTTAAATCCTAATGTGCGTAGAACAGATTCATAAAAATAGAATTTCTATTGTTGTTTCCCCATCTAGATAAAAAGTAAAGTAGCTATTAAAATGTTCATGGCGCTTTGTAAAGTATATGATTTTCTAAACACAATGCTGTACACCTGAAACTAATATAAAATAATACTGAATGTAAAACTCTAATTTGAAATTCTTTTAAAAAAATAAACAAATAAAATAAAATGTTCATGGGTTTTAAAGAAGGGATTTTTTACTCCTAAGGAAAAGTTTCTACTCTACAGTAAAATATTTAAACCTGTTACTTACCTGTGGAAAGTCATTAATCTCTAACTCTTCCTCATATCTCTTAAAAGATTCATTCTGTCCACCATCCTGTCTCTCCTCTTCCTGCTTCTCCAAAGGCACGTAATTGAGCTTGGCATTGATCTTTTCAGCAAGTTGCTCTGCAATGGTTTTTGCAGACACTGTGGGAGCCAGGATGGTGCCACCTCTGAGAATGGCATTGGTGGCCTGCTGCATAACATCCTGTAAAGAAGACCTACAGTCAAATCTCAAAAGAGGGCAGAGACAAGATCAAGGACCCCCAACAATAATTCTCTGGAAGCCACTTAATTGAAATCTCTCTCTAATGTAGAGTCCTACCACATGTGCAATTTAGTAGCATATATTTGTAACTGATAGTCTGACATAGCTCTCTTACTTAGATGAGAAAACTAAAGAACATTCAACTCCATATTAAAATTTCTACTGAATCTTCGAGCACTGGCCCCAGACAGGGGTTGTGGGAGTCTGTCTATCTCCCTTCCTCTCACTTAAAAAAAAAAGTTCTACTGAATCATAGACAGTTAGGTAACTCTTGATAGTAAACATAGTATAACATTTCTAAAATCATTCACATGCCTTGGGGCTCCCAGGAATTTCCTCTGAATTAGAATCTTTGTTCACTACCACAAGGTTCTCCTCTCCCCATAGTCCAACCCAACATCCAATAAATTATAGTAAATGACTTACTCAAGACCTTTTCGGTTTTTAACTTGAACTTAATTTTACTATATGCGTAACATGGACAGAATTCTTTTGTGAGTAATATATATTTCAAGTTTTCCCAACAACAGTGAAAAGTTATAGCTTTCTGATTTCTCCAATAAAGAGTTGTTAGCCGTAATAACCCCCGAGAATTTAGGTGCTGCCATCCCTGTTCTCAGAGGTGGCTCAGGCTTGGTACAGTAAACACTTCATGATAGCTCACTGGTTAAAACAGATGCAGAGACCAGAGACTCTGAGCCTGGCTGTGTCTGCCTCCCACAGTTAGTCCACTAGCCTCTGGCTTGGTCATCCCAGCTTAGGTGCTACAGACCTAAACCTATATAGCCTACTGGACAGAGGACCCACCATATTTTTTTGTTTAAACCCATGTTAGTTTGAGTCATATAACTACCTGGGTGTCTGTACTTCCACAGAATTCTCTGTGTGCCCCAAAATCTACCCAATAAAAACAGACTGAGAGAAAAAGAGAATTATTTCTTTAAGATTTTGGCAAGAGCAATCAGAATAGTACTTCATAAAATTTTCCACAGCTAACATGTAACAGGTAGGCCTCCCAGAACAGGCATTAAGACCTCTCAGTTAACCATACACCAGAGAAATCATCCAAATTCAATAATCAAAGAATTCTGTATGCAGAATGTCAACTCTCATTAACTCAATGTCTAGTGGACTTGTTCACTTCTGCGAACATAGTTCCTAAAAACTATTTAAATCAAAGAACTTATAGAAAGTATTGACTAAATCTCGGAACAAATTACTTAATACCTGAGACTCAATGCCCAAATTCTTCTGAGCATTGATTCGAAGAGCCAATCTCTTGGCAATTTCTAACTTCTCAGCATTTCCTGCTGTTGGAGCAGGAACACTAGATGTTCCAGGTGCAGCCATATCTTTCACTCTCTTCTTTGAATTAAACATGCTTTCAATTTGCTCATCGATCTAAACAAGGAAAAAAAAGGTTAGCAAAAATTGGATTAAAATGACCAATTAAGGTATATCTACAGAAACTAACAAAAAATAGTTCTACTGAAAGTCTAAAATAAGACAGTTTACATTTATATTAATTCAACCACACAGATCAATAGGAAACTATACCAGCTATTGGTTAAGGGTAACACATTTTGTTTTAAAAAATCAGTTGTCTATGGTAAAAAAAAAAATAGAAAACAGATAATAATGCAGCATGAACCACTTATGCAGAATCCTGAGTGGTCCAGAAAATACATCCCAGTTCAGCAGATAAGGAATGTGTGCCTTTAAGACAGAGCAGCCAGCCTGACCAGGCAGTGGCGCAGTGGATAGTGTCACAGTGGGATGAAGAGGACCCAGGTTCGAAACCCCGAGATCGTCAACTTGAGCGCAGGCTCATTTGGTTTGAGCAAAGTTCACTAGCTTGAGCCCAAAGTCGCTGGGTTGAGCAGGGGGTCACTCGGTCTGCTGTAGCCCCCTGGTCAAGGTACATATGAGAAAGCAATCAATGAACAACTAAGGTGCTGCAACAAAGAATTGATGCTTCTCATCTTTCTCCCTTCCTGTCTAGTCTGTCCCTATCTGTGCCTCTCTCTCTATCTCTGTCAAAAAAGAAAAAAAAAAAGGAGCAACCAATATGATGCATCCAAGACAGAGCTTAGGCTTTGAAGCCAAATTATACCATAATGAAAGAGGCCAGAAGAAGGGCAGTAACTCAAGGCCAGTGGACAATTTACAAGAGTCATGTGATCTGTGGTGGTGCAGTGGATAAAGCCTCGACCTGGAACATGGAGATCGGCAGTTTGAAACCCTGGCTTGCTCAGTCAAGGCATATATGGGAAACAACAAGATGATGCTTCCCACCACCCCCTCCTTTCTTTCTCCTCTCTCTAAAATCAATAAAAAAAATCATTTAAAAAAAAGTAATTGATTCTCAGGAGGAATGGTTGGTACAACATGTTCCTAAGACAAGGCTCCCAAAAGTCTTCAAAACTCCTAAAATGTACCTGGATTTACCTTTTAAACTGGATAACAAAATCAATCAGAAAAGAATGCTTTACTGTTTTATTCCTTTGAATCAAGATGTAAAAATGTCACTGTCCCCATTAAAGCAATGGGGTAAAAAATCTCTGCTCTCCAGGAATCACACGATTTCTACTGCACCTGTGCAATTCTCACGTTGCCACAGCTACTTTGTAAACTATTTGCATTTCCTTTTAAAAATGCCTTTGCCTGTCTTGGCCGGCTGGCTCAGTGGTAGAGGGTCAGCCCAGCTTGTAAAAGTCCCAGGTTCGATTCCTGGCCAGGGCACACAGAAGAAGCGCCCATCTGCTTCTCCACCCCTCCCCCTCTCTTTCCTCTCTATCTCTCTCTTCCTCTCCCACAGTCAAGGCTCCACTGGAGCAAGGTTGGCCTGGGTGCTGGGGATGACTCCATGGCCTCCACCTCAGGTGCTGAAATGGCTCCGAGTGCAGTGAAGCAGTGCCCTAGAGGGACCCAGCATTGCCCCGTTGGGCATGGTGGGTAGATACCGGTCGGGCACAAGCGGGAGTCTGTCTGCCTCTCTCAACCCCACCCCTCCGCTTGTTGCTTCAAAAAATACAAAAAAAATCCTTTGCCCAACAATGATGACTGACACTGTCAAGTAAAGAGGTGTAAACACGGCCCTGGCTGGTTGGCTCAGCGGTAGAGCGTCGGCCTGGCGTGCGGGGGACCCGGGTTCGATTCCCGGCCAGGGCACATAGGAGAAGCGCCCATTTGCTTCTCCACCCCCACTCCCTCCTTCCTCTCTGTCTCTCTCTTCCCCTCCCGCAGGCTCCATTGGAGCAAAGATGGCCCGGGCACTGGGGATGGCTCCTTGGCCTCTGCCCCAGGCGCTAGAGTGGCTCTGGTCACGGCAGAGCGACACCCCGGAGGGACAGAGCATCACCCCCTGGTGGGCAGAGCGTCGCCCCTGGTGGGCGTGCCGGGTGGATCCCGGTCGGGCGCATGCGGGAGTCTGTCTGACTGTCTCTCCCCGTTTCCAGCTTCAGAAAAATAGAAAAGAAAGAAAAAAAAAAAAGAGGAGAGGTGTAAACACTTTCATATACTCAGATTTAACTCCTAAGGCCTTATTTTCTGTATCTCAAATGCAAACTCTGAAGAAAATTTTCTTCAGAGTTTAATTTGGTTAAGTTAGAAAGATCTTTCACTGAAATAGCTTCTATTAAAAAAACATTTGCTATCAAATAATGGATTTTAGTTATCAACTACCTTTAAACTTTATGTTTAAGTAAAACTGTTTAAATCAAGCAGCATATATAGCATTAAAATCCAAAACAAATGCATAAAATCAAGAAAAGAGAATATGTACAGTGCTAGCTGGTGGAGTAACTTCACTTTCGACTTTATCCACTTCAATATTATTCTAATTTTTTTTTACCAAAAGTATATGTTACTTAACTAGCAGAGAAACAATAAACATATATCATTTTGAGACCTAAAAAGAAGTGGAGCCTGTTCTTGAATGTGAGCTGACTGTAACTTGCTCCATGAAATGCTGGTGTGTGACTTTAGAGACCAGTCATAAAAGGCACTAAGCCTTCCTCTGTTCTCCCGCTAGAACCGCTTGCTCTGGGGACGGCCTCTGCCATGCTGTGAGTATAAGCAGGCAGAGCAGTAAAGCACAGAAGCACTCCGCCGACATCAAAGTAAGTGAGCCATCATGGAAGAAGATGGTCTGGCATCACTGCAGCCTGGGACACAGCTTGAGTGCAACTGCATGAGACCCTAAGCCAGAACCACCTGGCTAAACCACTCCTGATTTCCTGACCCTCAGGAACTGTGAGATAGTAAACGTGTTTTGGGGGTTTTTTTTTGTATTTTTCTGAAGCTGGAAATGGGGAGAGACAGTCAGACAGACTCCCGCATGCGCCCGACCGGGATCCACCGGCATGCCCACCAGAGGGCGACGCTCTGCCCACCAGGGGGTGATGCTGTGCCCCTCCAGGGCGTTGCTCTGTTGCGACCAGAGCCACTCTAGCGCCTGGGGCAGAGGCCACAGAGCCATCCTCAGCACCCGGACCATCTTTGCTCCAATGGAGCCTCGCTGCGGGAGGGGAAGAGAGAGCCAGAGAGGAAGGAGAGGGGGAGGGGTGGAGAAGCAGATGGGTGCTTCTCCTGTGTGCCCTGGCCAGGAATCGAACCCGGGACTTCTGCACGCCAGGCCGACGCTCTACCACTGAGAAAACCGGCCAGGGCCAGTAAATGTTGTTTTAAGCTACTAAGTTTTGAATTGATTTGTGACACCATTATAGATAACTAAAACACTGACTTAATTGAATTTTAAGCCAGTCTGGTATATACTAGAAAGAAATGGCCTGCGGTTGACAGGAGACCTGGGTTCTGGTCCTGGCTGTGCTTAACTGCCAGTGTGGTTATGGAATAAATACTTTTCTGGGTCTCAATTTCCTCATATGACAAGACCAGATTGAATTCCTGACTTCCAAAACTACGTTCTAAACTAAGGTTCAACAAGGTTAAGATCAAACATATTGGAAAATTTCAGGGTCAAGCAGAGTTAACCAAGCTTCTTTCACAAGGACTTCCACAGCCTTCACTATGCTAATATCACTGCTCATGGTATATGCTAGGCAGATTTGCCAAAGTTCTTTAAGAATGAAAACATCTCAGCTACCCCTTCAATCCTTTTATGAGTGAAACATAACAGTTTTATAAACCTATAAAAAAATAACCTTCTCTAAAGCTGAAGCTCCTGGGAGTCAGGGTTCCAGAGAAGACTCCATGAGAACTTCAACCAGCTGAGTCCTCAGGGTCCCTCTGTGCTGGGTCACAAGTCATTCCGTCAGCCAAGAGCATGGCCTTTAAAGTAGCATGAAATGGCAATTATGTGTTTAAGCCTCAGTCTCCTCTATTATAAAACAGGAATACTCGAGTATCTCTCTCACATGGCTAGTATCAGGAAGTATATATATAAAATGATACCTGTAAAGCACTTGAAACAGAGTATGGCACTTAGAAGCACTCCATAAATATTGACTATTATTATTAATAAGAATGTTCTATAACAATTAAATTTAAAAAGATAAATAACAGCCCAATGTTACTAAAGATACAGGAGCCAGATACCCTGACTCACCATTACAGTGAGTGAAAACTGGTACACTCACCTTTTGCTGGAGGACAATCTGACAACATTTTAAGACCAAATTGGATTTACCTTCTGGACTAGTAATTCCTTCTGTATACTCATCCTCAAAATGAATCTGATGAATACGCTAAATTAAATGTTCAAGCATGAGCAATGAAGTATAGGTTAAACACTAAAGTACAGTGTATTCCAAATAATAAATATATAGAAACCCATATATCCAAAAACTGGGGTTTGATTCATAAATGGTAGACCATCCATATAACAAAGTATTATGTAGCCATCAAGAATAATGTAAGAGTGAATGTACTCAAGGGAAGACTTCAACCTAAGACTTATTGTAAAAAACGTCAAAAAAGCAATATGATCTCATTTTTATGGAAATACATAAATACGAGCACATGTGAATACATGTACATACATAAACAAAGGTTGGGAAGAGTACAAACCAAGGTTTCCAGAAACTGGTTATCTCAACAAGCGTACGGCAAGACCTCCTATATAAAAGGAACCACCGTTTCAATGAGCAAGAATGAGGCTAGAACAGTACTCACATCGACTGCAGCATCCTCATCATCTGAGTCCTGCAGACCAAGAGCTGCTTTCTGTAACTTCTTCCTCTCATTAGCCAAAGCTTGTTCTGTTTCATCAAACTTGAATCCCTTACCAGAGAACCCACTACTCTTTTTAATTATTTTCCCTTCCTTACAAGAAAAAAAAAAAAAAAATGTTAATTTCATAGTAAAAAACTTTAATGTCCAGAAAAATACAATAATTAAGTATCTTTCAAGCTATAGCTTGCCAATTTAACAAAAACAGTTTTAGCATGTGAGGAAAAAGAAAATAATATTTTTTAGGTAAACTACTGAAAACACTAAGTTGAAGCAAAAGGATTCTGTTTTCACTTCTTCCCCCCCCACAAAGAGATAAAAATAATCCTTTCAAGATTTACAAGTTTTAAATATTCAAGGTTTAGAACACAATTATTTTCATAAAAATGACAGTTAAAAAACTCACAGCTTTCTGTTGATCTTTGAAATCACTCCAAAGTTTCTCTAGATCAGGAGGCACTGCAGTCCCCGACAATTCAAGAGCTTTAATGATGTCACCAGCATAGCGAGCTTGATCTTCAGTGATAAAAGTATACGCATAACCCTAATGAATGGTGGCAAAGCGAAACCATTAGACACTAACAAGATGAATCCTACTTAGATCACAAAAAAGATAAAATCTAAACCACCCAATAAATCCCTTTAAGACTGACTCCATTACACTAAAGAATTTTAAGGACTATAAAAAAGTCCTAATAAATAAATACTTTAATGGTTAAAAGGAAAATATCTAAGTTTTAATTATTTAAAAATAAAATAAGCAAAACCAGAACATTTCTAATGTCTTATGCAGAAATAGAAATATATGTGATTTTACATAAATGCACAATTGCATTGACATATATATCTTCTTGAATATACTATAGTATTTTCTTCCTTTTTTTTTGCTTATGTTCCCTTCCACCACTCCCGCACTCCTCTACCTGATAGCCTGTATCAATTTCCTAGAATGTAGCTACCCATATTTTCTAACGACCAATAAAAAATATAAAAGCAAATGTGTAGATATAATATTTCATATACAAAACTCTGTTCCAGGGGTTACCGGATGGATCCCGGTCAAAGTTCATGCAGGAATCTGTCTTTGTAACCCCCCTACTCTCATTAAAAAAAAAAAAATAGATACCTTCATTACTTAATAGTTGTGTAACCTTGGGAAAATAACTTCTGTGCCTCAATTTTTCTTATCTATTAAAAGGGATAGTACTATCTACCTCAGAGAAAAGCTATGAGGAAGAAATAATAAATGTAAAGCACTTCTGTGCCCAGTACTTAATCAGTACTCCATATATATAACCTATTACATTTAACATTATTATTGCTTTAGTATGCAGAAATGACATTGACTGGAATATCAACTATATCATCATTTCCGAGAGCAGAATATTCTCCTCCTTCAAAAAGAATGAATCAGCCTGACCAGGCGGTGGCACATTGGATAGAGCGTTGGACTGGGATGCGGAGGACCCAGGTTCAGGACCCCGAGGTCGCCAGCTTGAGCACAGGCTCACCTGGTTTGAGCAAAGCTCACCAGCTTGGACCCAAGGTCACTGGCTTGAGCAAGGGGTTACTCAGTCTGCTGTAGCCCCACAGTCAAGGCACATATGAGAAAGCAATCAATGAACAACTAAGGTATCACAATGAAAAACTAATTATTGATGCTTCTCATCTCTCTCTATTCCTATCTATCTGTCCGTATCAATCCCTCTGACTCTTTAAAAAAAAAGAATGCATCAGACCTATAAACGGTATTTCCCCATGTATAAGACGCACACTTTTTCAAAAAAAATTGGGTTTAAAAACTGGGTGCGTCTTATACAGTGGTTGTAGATTTTTACTTGCATTTCCCACTATTTCACACTTGTTTTTGTGCTCATTGTTGAAGACAGTGATTTGTCATCAGACACAGATAAGAACAAGCAATGGATGGGAACTGACAGTGATAAGGAATTGTATGAATTTTATGATGAATAAAACTTGAGTTCAATAACTTTAATACTTTTTTTTTTTCAAATTTCAGGCCCCAAAATTAAGGTGTGTCTCATACATGGGGAAATACGGTATATAGAAATGTTTAGGGAGGTTAAAAATCCTAAAAGGGAACACTAAATAGTTAACAACATCTAACTACAGAGAACTGGTAGGTATCAGTAATTTTCAAAATACTTAGACATGTATAATTTTTTTTTTTGTATTTTTCTGAAGCTGGAAACGGGGAGGCAGTCAGAAAGACTCCCGCATGCGCCCGACCAGGATCCACCCGGCATACCCACCAGGGGGCGATGCTCTGCCCATCCGGGGCATCGTTCTGTTGCAACCAGAGCCACTCTAGCGCCTGGGGCAGAGGCCAAGGAGCCATCCCCACCGCCCGGGCCATCTTTTGCTCCAATGGAGCCTTGGCTGTGGGAGGGGAAGAGAGAGACAGAGAGGAAGGAGAGGGGGAGGGGTGGAGAAGCAGATGGGCGCCTCTCCTGTGTGCCCTGGCCAGAATCGAAACTGGGACTTCCACACGCCAGGCCAACACTCTACCACTGAGCCAACCAGCCAGGGCCGACATGTATAATTTTAACAATACTTAAACACACAGCTGTGATCAGATAGCTTGGTTAGTCTCGAAGCAAAATGCTGGTTAGATTCTCAGTGGAGGGACATACAAGAACAGATCTATGTTTTTGTTTCTGTCTCTCCTCCACCTTTCCTCTGTCTCTAAAATCAGTCAATAAAAAAATAAAATACTTAGGTCCTGGCCGGTTGGCTCAGTGGTAGAACACTGGCCTGGCGTGTGGGAGTCCCAGGTTAGATTCCCAGCCAGGACACACAGGAGAAGCACCCATCTGCTTCTCCACCCTTGCCCCTCTCCTTTCTCTCTATCTCTCTCTTCCCTTCCCACAGCCAAGGCTCCACTGGAGCAAAGTTGGCCCAGGTGCTGAGGATGGCTCCATGGCCTCACCTCAGGCACTAGAATGGCTCCTGCAGCAGCGGAGCAACACCCAAGATGGGCAGAGCATCACCCTCTAGTGGGCATGCCAAGTAGATGGATCCTGGTCAGCATGCAGGAGTCTGTCTCTCTCCCCACTTCACTTCAGAAAAAGACAAAAAGAAAAAAATACTGAGACACATATATGTATATAAATGATGAACACCTCAACTATTCCTCATACTCTGAGGGTTTTCAAAATGTCTCCATAGCTCTGATTACTTCTTAAAATAGCAAAGAAACATTTATATTTTAATATAATAAAAATCAATTTAAACTTTTTTTTTTACTTTGTTGCCTGCTCTTCCAGTCCGTCCTGCTCTGTGCACATAATCTTCATAATGGTTGGGGCAGCTGTAATTCACTACAAGAATAAGGTGTTTCACATCTAGACCTCGGGCAGCAACAGAAGTGGCCACAAGAAGTTTGCAGGTCCCATTCTTAAAATCATTTATGATGCTATCTCTGTCATATTGGTCAATACCTGCAAGTAAATTACACATAAGAGTTGAAAAACTTTATGTTCAAATTAACTCCCCACTTCCTGACACTCAAGAGAAAGAAGTTAAACACAGAGTAAAGAACACATCCAACTTACACTGATCACACATTCAACAACTACAAAAGGAAAATAAAACACTAAGGAAATTGAATGGCAAGATCAAAGGCTGCTATTAACTCAATTATGAATCTTCTAGATCTACCCTTGATTGCCCCCTTTCTTGTATATAAAACAATTCCAGAAGCCAAATCTCAGAATCACTACCCTAAATTTATCTGGAAAGCAACAAAAGAAAAAGCAAGTATAGTCGGCCTATATTGACAGGATTCAGATCTTTCTCCTTCTGTTGGTTGTATAGAACCTTGCTATTCAGTTCTGTCCAAGGACCAGAAGCAGAATCGCATGGGAGCTTGTTAGAAATGCAGAATCTCAGATCCTACCCCAAATTAAATCAGAGCCTGCATTTTAAGAAGATATTTGAGTGATTACAAATGCATATTAATCTTTGAGGTGCACTGGTAAAATTTACCCAATGGGATATTTCTTAAACATGTTACCCAGAGAGACTCAGAATGAATGATAAAGCAGAGCATAAAATACCAAGATGTTCTATTACAAAATGCCCAGGCCATATATCTGATGATAGGATACCCAGGCACCTCTAGTAATCAGAGAAGTGAATAGGATAGAATCTCAAACTTGAAACTCATTTCTGTAGCAGGAAATACTCTAATAAAATTTTATACAAAATCTGGAGAGCAGAGAAAGCCCATGTGCAGGAGAGGAGAAGCAGCCAAGATGGTGGAATCCTGAAGGAGAAGCCAGTTTGTACAGAGTTTGTGCAGAGCAAAGGAGATGGGGAACAGAGGTGAATAAGGCTGGTGAGGCAGAAACCTTTGATTCTAGGAAACTTGGATAAGTCAGTGGCTTTGGGATCCCTGAATGGAAAGGGAAGTGTTTTCCCACTGTGTGTATTCTCTTGCCCGCCAGGTACAAAGCTAGGATTAAAGCTAATGTCCTACCAAAAAAAAAAAAAAAAAATACAAAATCTAATTTTAACATACACAGAATATTTAGCATGTATTTATTGTTAATTTATTACCTAAAATTTTAAATATATCTTCAAATATTAAATTAAAGAAAGTATTTGGTATTGATCAGTGTCACCCCATTAAATTTAATATTCTAAATTAAGGAAAAAAGTATTTGGAACTTATGTCAAAGAAACTAGACTCTAACACTGTACCCAAAAATCTCATAAGAAAAATGGAATTGATGTCAATGTAAATTTAACTTTATAATTTAAAGATATCAAATCTTTTACTTTAGCCTGAGGTATCCTGAATACAACCCAACTCTACATATTTGATTCCATTGAGTGAATATAAATACACTAAGTGAAGTATATGGGATGTCTGCCTAGCAACCATTAAGCATATTCTGTTTTTTTATTTTAGAGAGAGGAGGGAGAGGCAGAGGAAGAGAGGGAGGGGGAGGGGAAGGGGGAGAGGAGGAGAAGGGAAGAGGAAGAGAAGGGAAGGGGGAGGAGAGGAGAGGGGGGAGGGGGAGGGGGAAAGGGAGGGGAGGGGAGGGGGAGAGGGAGAGAGGGAAAGGAGGGGGAGAGAGAGAGAGGAGGAAAGAAGGGGGAGAGAGAGAGAGAGAGAGAGAAAGTAAGGGAAAAGAACAGAAAGCATCAATTCATAGTAGCTGCTTATTATATGTGCCTTGATCAGGCAAGCCCAGGGTTTCAAACCAGCGCCCTCAGCGTTCCAGGTAAACACTTTATCCACTGCGCCACCACAGGTCAGGAAGCATCTTCCTTTTTAACATAACTCCAGTTTTGTTCACGTATCCATCCAACACATGGTCACATGTATCAAACCAGCAATGAGCCTAATTCTCAGTATTCAGAGGTGAATTATGATTAGCTAAAAACCAGCCTGTCTTAAACTTTCTGTGCTCAGGCTGCCTCTGTACTCTGAAAATTAATGAGGATTAGACCCAGAGAGCTTTAGCTTATTACAGATCATCTCTATCAATCTTTATTTATTTATTTTCTACCAATTTTCAATGTATTAGGAACTAGAAAGAGGCCCTAGCCAGGTAGCTCAGTTGGCTCGAGTGTGTGTCATCCCGATACACCAGGGCTGCGGGTTCAATCCCCAGTCAGGGCACATACGAGAATCAACCAATGAATATATGAATAAGTGGAACAACAGACTGATCTCTCTCTGTCCCTCTCTCTCCCCCTTCCTCTCTAAAATTAATAAATAAAAATTAAGAAAAACAAGAAAACAGAACTGAGGAAATTTAAAAATACTTAACATTTTAAAATAATAAAGCAATTATATGTTAAAATAAAAATATTTTTATAAAAAATAACTTTCCCGAAGCAATAATTTATTAAGAGATGCATAGAATTGTTTTATAATTTTGCAAAATTTTTAAATGTCTGTCTTAAGAGAAAACAGGTGAAGTCTTACACCTTCTGTGTTCACTGTTTCATTATAACGTGCCATGCAGCCACTAGAAAACTACACACCCACGAGAGAATGAAAAAAGCAAGTAACGTGGTGGGGTTCTTATGGAAATACTCTTGACTTCACCAATACGCTGTCAGAAATCCTCAGGTAACCCAGGAAAACATTTTAAGAACTATTAATCAATCATTCATTCCCCTTGCCTATGAGTAGTTTGGGCGTAAGTGTGTGATATAATTCTGACCTATAAGATAAAAAAAAAAAATCTCCTCTGATATAAAAACCACATATTTCCAGCCCTGGCCGGTTGGCTCAGCGGTAGAGCGTCGGCCTAGCGTGCGGAGGACCCGGGTTCGATTCCCGGCCAGGGCACACAGGAGAAGCGCCCATTTGCTTCTCCACCCCTCCGCCGCGCTTTCCTCTCTGTCTCTCTCTTCCCCTCCCGCAGCCAAGGCTCCATTGGAGCAAAGATGGCCCGGGCGCTGGGGATGGCTCTGTGGCCTCTACCTCAGGCGCTAGAGTGGCTCTGGTCGCAACATGGCGACGCCCAGGATGGGCAGAGCATCGCCCCCTGCTGGGCAGAGCGTCGTCCCTGGTGGGCGTGCCGGGTGGATCCCGGTCGGGCGCATGCGGGAGTCTGTCTGACTGTCTCTCCCCGTTTCCAGCTTCAGAAAAATGAAAAAAAAAATAAATAAATAAAAATAAAAATAAAAAAAATAAAAACCACATATTTCCAAGTCTGCGGATAACAACTCCAAGTCCTGCACAATATACAGAAACCAACTACCGGAAGGCACCAGAGAGTGACTAAGAGCAGACAGAACCTGTAAAGGAGTTAACACGTGGAAGAATGTAGTAAAACTGATTGAGTTCACTAGATTTTATTTTATTTATTTATTTTAAACTTGGAGTGTGGGGGGAGCCTGGGCAGCCAGGTAGGGAAGTCAAAACCTGAAAAGAAATACATTCTTACTGACAAGAAGAAACAGATGAAAGAATTCAGGACAAACTCAGGACCAGAAAAGAGAGGGATAAACCCCAGAAGAACAGAGCAGCTACACTCAATTATGCATAAAAATGCTGCCCAAATATGACCTCTAAACTACATATTCATAAAACTGAATCCAAACAGCCCAGTTATGGCTAAAAAAAAAATTAATAGAGATTTCTGATGGAATATGGGTCCAACCAAGCTGATGCCCTGTTTAAAAAACAAAATTCCCACATATGTAAATTGTAATATATTTTACAATGATATTACAATGAAACTTTAAAATTTCAATTAAAGTTCTAACATGAACCATGAAAACCTCTAACTGACATAATACAATGAAAAAGAATATAATACGAATCAAACCCTGACCAGTTGGTTCAGCAGTAGAGCAACAGCCCCATGTGTGGAAGTCCCCAGTTCGATTCCCAGTTAGGGCACACAGGAGAAGCAACCATCTACTTCTCTATCCCACCCCTTTCCCTTCTCTCTTTCCCCCCCTCTCGCTCTCTCTCTTCCCCCCTCCCACAGCCATAACTGTGGGCACTGAGGATGGCTTCATGGCCTCTGTGCCTCAGGCACTAAAATAGCTTGATTGCTAAGCAATGGAACAACAGCCCCAATTGGGCAGAGCATTGTCCAGTAGGGGGCTTGCCAGGTAGAACCCAGTAGGGGTGTATGCAAGAGTCTGTCTCTCTGCCTACCACCTCTCACTTAATAAAATAAAAAGAATATACATGAATCAGAAAATTTTAATTTCACTTCCTCCTTAGTTGATGAATGGCTATGGAATTTGGTTAAACCAATGTACTGCCTTGTTTTATCTCAAAGATGGGAGTAATAATAATAGTGCTATTGTGAATAAAACTGTAACAGATGATATAAAATTTAGTTCTAAATTAAGTATACAAAATAAATATCATTCAGAACACACCAAAGTACTTGGCAAAGTATACTGCTCATAAAAATTAGGGGATATTTCAAAAATGAATATTAAGCAATAAAATATCCTCTAATTTTTGTGAACAGTAGATTTAACAGTTCATTAAACATTACCTCCATGAAGAGACATGCATGGATAAGATGCTCTCATTAAATCTTTCAGAAGACCATCAGCATGTTCCTGCTTATCCACAAATATGATGACAGATCCAGATTCTTGATAATGGCCCAGAAGCTCAAGTAACTTCAAGAATTTCTTTTCTTCTTCAATCACAATCTGAAAACACCAGATTGCATCAAGTTAATGGAATTAAAAACACAAATACATCTCTTGAACAAAAATACTCATTTTATTTGTGGCAGATGAATAAATCACAACACCTGGCTAAATCGTTAGGAAGAATTAGAAAAATCTTATCTGAATTAGAAACCAGTAAAACAAAAATAAAATTTGCAACTTTCAGAAAGTAAGAGGCTCACAAATGTGGGCAAAAGATTATCTGTTCTCTCTGCTTCTTAATTTCACATCCCATTAAGCAAAGAATAAGAGAGCTATGTAACACTTCTACCTACCAGCCTACCACTTCTGGTATGAGAAACTGCCAGAGCATCTTACAGTCAATTCCATGGAATAGCACATATTCAAGTATATCTAGTAAAGTATTAAAAGGATGCAGTTGCTGTGTACTATTTAATTTTAGAAGTGATCTGCCTATATCACACACAGTGATTCCAAAAGGATCACCCACTGCCTAATCATACAGGGAACTGGAGATTTCCTAAGGATTATACCCACCACTTGCTGCTCCACATCTGAGCAAACCACACTCCTGCCTCCAACCTGCACTTCAATGGGTTTACTCAGGATTCTGCGAGCCAAAGCCTCCATAGCTCTGGGGAAAGTAGCTGAAAACATAACTGTCTGTCGATCAGGACGGACATTATCCACAATGCGCATGACCTGGGAAAACATTATAAATTAATATAGTGAGTGTGGTCTCCAAAAATGATGATGTTAAAACCAATTAGAAGGAACTTTGACAGCATCCATTCAATGACTTCTAAACTTGTTACCTTAGAATACTACAACTGATTTTTCACCATAATTTTCTCCTCTCACTTTTGTCTCTCAAGAAATGACAATTCTTCAAGGTCGCTGGCTTGAGCAAAGGGTCACTCGCTCTGCTGTAACCTCTCACCCCCCTCATCAAAGCACATATGAGAAAACAATGAACTAAGGTGCTACAACAAAGAAATGATCCTTTTCATCTCTCTCCCTTCCTGTCTGTCTGTCCCTATCTGTCCCTCTCTCTGTCTCTGTCACACACACACAAAAAAAGAAAGAAAATTCTAGTCATCCACATGTTTAAGTAAAAAATCTAGGAGCTATTTTTCACGACCCCCTCTCTTACATATCACACATCAAATCCATCAACAAGTTCAGTATTCTCAATATTCAAAATAAATCTAGGATGCAACCATCTTCCATTTAATATCACTGGCTACCACCCCTGCTAGGTAGCTCAATTGTTAACAGAGTGTCATCCTGATATGCCAAGGTTCCATCCCTGGTCAAGGCAATAAAAGAATTAACCAATGAATGCATAAATAAGTAGAACAACAAATCAATGATTCTCTCTCTCTTCCTTCCTTTCTCTAAAATCAATCAATGATTTTTTTTTTTTTTAAATAACTGTTAACTGCCTGTGGTGGCACAATGAATAAAGCATTGACCTGGAACACTGAGGTAACTGGTTCAAAACCCCAGACTTGCCTGGTCAAGGCACACATGGGAGTTGATGCTTCCTGCTCCCCCCCCTTTTCTCTCTCTCTCTCTCTCTCTCTCTCTCCTCTCTAAAATGAATTTTAAAAAGAAAGAAAAGGGAGATTCCCACTTAAAAAAAAATCAGTTTATCACCTGACTGGTGGTGGCCCTGTGAATAGTGTGTCAACCTGAGACACTAAGGTCCCAGGTTCAAAACTCCAAGGTCACAGGCTTGAGCACAGGCTCATCCAACTTGAGCACAGGATCACAGACATGACCCCATGGTCGCTGGCTTGAAGCCCAAGGTTGCTGGTTTGAGCAAGGGATCACTCACTGGCTTGGCAGGAGTCCCCCCAACCCCCGGCAAGGAACATACGGAAAGCAATCAATTGCCCTGACCAGTTGGCTCTGTGGTAGAAAATTGGCCTGGCAAGTGTGAATGTCCAGGGTTCAATTCCAGGTCAGGGCACACAGGAGAAGTAACCACCTGCTTCTCCACCTTCCCTCTCCTCCCACTCCTGCAGCCATGGCTCCGTGGTTCCAGAGAATTGGCCCCAGTCACTGAGGATAGCTCCACAACCTCCGCCTCAGGTGCCAAAAATAGCTCTGAACAGAACAACAGCCTAGATGGGCAGAGCATTGACCTTAGGGGGCTTGCCAAGTGAATCCTGGTCCATGTGCATGTGGGGGTCCTGTCTCTATGCCTCCCCTCCTCTCACTAAATAAATTTTAAAAAAGAGAAAGCAACCAATGAACAACTAAGGTGCCACAATGATGAATTGGTGCTTTTCATCTCTCCCTTTGTCTGTCTGTCCCTTTCTGTCCCTCTGTCTCTCTCACTAAAAAAACAAAAATAAAAAATTACTACACAAACCACAAAAACACAGAAAATAAAACAGGAGATAATAGCAATGTTCTGATTAAGCAGTACCTGACTTAGCTGACCTAAGAAATCTAAATACCAAAATCAGAATGGACTAGATTTTCAAAAAGTGGTTTCCTCTTCTTCAGGAGGGTCCCTCTGTACCAGCTGATCATTGCATAAATCTGAATCAATTTAAGTCTTCTTTAATGCTTCCCAGTAAAGTTCCATTATATTCCCCAGATATATCTGAAATATCTTTTGTCAGGATTTTTTTATATGCCCTTGTAAAATACATTTTCTCTAACTTCCTAGGATGAGAAATGTAAGTAATTTTGCTTACTGACTTTGTATCCAGAAACTTGACTATTCTCTTATCAATTTTAATCATTTATCCATAGATTAGTTTGAGTCTTCTACAAAGGTAGTTGTAGCTCTACTTCTCAAAACACTTCTCATGTATTCATTGGTTGATTCTCGTATGTGCCCTGACTGGGGATTGAACCCGCAGCCCTGGTGTATCGGGATGACACACACTCGAGCCAACTGAGCTACCTAATCAGTTCTAGTATCAGTTCTAGTTTCTAATACATTGAAAATTGGTAGAAAATAAATAAATAAAGATTGATAGAGATGATCTGTAATAAGCTAAAGCTCTCTGGGTCTAATCCTCATTAATTTTCAGAGTACAGAGGCAGCCTGAGCACAGAAAGTTTAAGACAGGCTGGTTTTTTTTTTGTTTTTTTTTTCATTTTTTCATTTTTTCATTTTTCTGAAGCTGGAAACGGGGAGAGACAGTCAGACAGACTCCCGCATGCGCCCGACCGGGATCCCCCCGGCACGCCCACCAGGGGCGACGCTCTGCCCACCAGGGGGCGATGCTCTGCCCATCCTGGGCGTCGCCATATTGCGACCAGAGCCACTCTAGCGCCTGAGGCAGAGGCCACAGAGCCATCCCCAGCGCCCGGGCCATCTCTGCTCCAATGGAGCCTTGGCTGCGGGAGGGGAAGAGAGAGACAGAGAGGAAAGTGCGGCGGAGGGGTGGAGAAGCAAATGGGCGCTTCTCCTGTGTGCCCTGGCCGGGATTCGAACCCGGGTCCTCCGCACGCTAGGAAGACAGGCTGGTTTTTAGCTAATCATAATTCACCTCTGAATACTGAGAATTAGGCTCATTGCTGGTTTGATACATGTGACCATGTGTTGGATGGATACGTGAACAAAACTGGAGTTATGTTAAAAAGGAAGATGCTTCCTGACCTGTGGTGGCGCAGTGGATAAAGTGTTTACCTGGAACGCTGAGGGCGCTGGTTTGAAACCCTGGGCTTGCCTGATCAAGGCACATATAATAAGCAGCTACTATGAATTGATGCTTTCTGCTCCTTTCCCCTACTTTCTCTCTTTCTGCCTCTTTCCCTCTCTCTCCTCTCTGAAAATTGAATAAATAAAGTCTTTAAAAAATGATTTAAAAAAACCACTAAGGAATTTAATGATTACCTGTGGCTCAAAACCCATGTCAAACATTCTGTCTGCTTCATCTAAAACAACATATGTCACTCTTCGAAGATTTGTGACCCGACCTAAGATAAGGGGGGGAGAAAGACAAAAAAAAACAAACCTAAAAATCAGTCACAATTCATTTTATGGCTACCAAGAACATTAAAAAACTGTAAAGGGAACTAAAATGCCTGACTTAACCAGAGGGGTAAGTTAGGTATCTTTACACAGTGAAAAGAAATTTTGGTCTACAATGTCTTAATCTAATGGCAAATACTTTCTGACAATGGGTATATGAGGCCCTTTATTTTGTCAAACTCGTCTCTTGCATACCATCATAGGGCCTGAAGAACCTGTAAAATTCAGAAAACAGCCCTCTCCAAAACACATCATAAAACTAAGACTGAGATGAAGCATCGAGCCACATCAGCCATTATCTGACAGCATCACCTAGGAAAAAACATATTAGAGATTACAGCGTATGTGTGGAAAGCAAGTTCCAGAGCTAACTATTTCAGACGCAGAAAACCTCTCTTTATGTTACCTTATAACCTACTTCCATATAGTCAGAAACTCCTAATGGGCGTATCAAAACATTAATGAGAAGCTATGCAATACCATTAGGTAACTAACATATTATACAAAAAACAAATTCCAAATGTATTATTACATAGATACATTTTTAAATACAAAGATACAGACCCAATTTTATTAATTGCTCCCATTGATTTAAATAAATGTGACAGGCTTCTTAGCCAATGAAAATTAAATATATACAAGAGAAACCCTTTCAAAACAATTACCACAAGCACATCTATCAACTGTTGAATCAATCACCTAGCAAACAGTTATCAAATATAAACTATAAGGACAGGGAAAAAGGTCAAATTAATCAAGATGAATTTGAGGAGGAGACTTAATCAAAGCAACATCAAGAAAAAAACAAGGAATTATTTCATCAACAGTCAACCAAAAACACTTCATATGCTGGACAAGCACAATGACTTATCAAACAATTTTGATGTTATTTTGCTAACTTCATATAGAATCAGAATTAAACATATGCAGAAATTCAAACAGAATGCTATTAGAAACATGCACCGCTCGGCTTCTAATACTCTACTATATCTATAATAACTACTATAACCAAAACTCTGAAAGTATTTTCTTCAAAAAGTAGAAATGAGCCCAAATAAACCTTTTCTAATATTTAAGTATTCCACACTAACATTTGCAGCCCCAAGTAATTTTCCAAGGTTGGGAACAGCATTAAAGTACCTACCTTTGATGGGTTAAGTCTCGGAAGCCCAGTTCTATTAATCTTGAAGGGCCTTTCTCCACAGAAGTTAAATAATGTCAACAGTTTAGTAACAGTTTTGATAGGGAATAATTCAACAAAGCATAACGTTTGAGCTAAAAACATGCAATATTTACAAAAGATAAAAACTTCTTGAAGCTGCAATATCTTAATTTATCCAGTATTGTAAGAAAACACTAACACCTGTGAAGAGAATGTCTAAATATTACAATGAAAAAAAAAAAAAAGATATTCCCCACCCTTTTAAAAAGAAAGCCTAAACTTGGATTAAGAATCCATGCTGCCCTGGCCGGTTGGCTCAGTGGTAGAGCGTCGGCCCGGCGTGCAGAAGTCCCAGGTTCGATTCCCGGCCAGGGCACACAGGAGAAGCACCCATCTGCTTCTCCACCCCTCCCCCTCTCCTTCCTCTCTGTCTCTCTCTTCCCCTCCCACAGCCAAGGTTCCATTGGAGCAACGATGGCCCGGGCGCTGGGGATGGCTCCTTGGCCTCTGCCCCAGGCGCTGGAGTGGCTCTGGTTGCAACAGAGCGACGCCCTGGAGGGGCAGAGCATCGCCCCCTGGTGGGCAGAGCATCGCCCCCTGGTGGGTGTGACGGGTGGATCCCGGTCGGGCGCATGCGGAAGTCTGTCTGACTGTCTCTCCCCGTTTCCAGCTTCAGAAAAATACAAAAAAAAAAAAAGAAAAGAAAAAAGAATCCATGCTAAGGCCTGACCAGGCGGTAGCGCAGTGGATAGAGCGGCAGACTGGGATGCCAAGGGCCCAGGTTCGAGACCCCGAGGTGGCCAGCTTGAGCATGGGCTCATCTGGTTTGAGCAAAAGCTCACCAGCTTGGACCGAAGGTCACTGGCTCGAGCAAGGGGTTACTCGGTCTGCTGATAGGCCCGTGGTCAAGGCACATATGAGAAAGCAATCAATGAACAACTAAGGTGTTACAATGCGGAATGAAAAACTAATGATTGATGCTTCTCATCTCTCCATTCCTGTCTGTCTATCCCTCTCTCTGACTCTCTCTCTGTCTCTGTAAAAAAAAAAAAAAAAAAAAAAAGGATCCATGCTAAGATCCATGCTAAGGCCCTGGCCAGTTGGCTCGGTATGTGGCTATCCTGGGTTCAATTCCCAGTCAGAGCACACAGGGGAAGTGGCCATCTGCTTCTGCACTCCTCTCCTTTTCCCTTCTCCCTCCCCCACCTCTTCCTCTCCCACAGCCATGGCTCAGTTGGAGCAAGTTAACCCCCAGCTCCATGGCCTCCGCCTCAGCTAAAATAGCTCAGCTGCCGAGCAATAGAGCAATGGCCCCAGATGGGCAGAGCATCACCCCATAGGGAGCTTGCCTGGTGGATCCTGATTGGGGTGCATGTGGGAGTCTGTTTCTCTGCCTCCGTGCATCTCACTAAAAAAAGAAAAGGCCCTGGACAGTTGGCTCAGTGGTAGAGCATTGGCTCAGCATGTCAAAGTCCCAGGTTCGATTCTTGTCAGGGCACACAGAAGAAGCAACCATCTGCTTCTCCACCCCTCCCCTTCTCCTTTCTATGTCTCTCTCTTCCCCTCCTGCAACCAAGGTTCCATTGGAGCAGGGTTGGCCTGGGCGCTGAGGACACCTCCATGGTCTCCGCCTCACGTGCTAGAATGGCTCCGGTTGCAACAGAGCAACGCCCCCTCGTCGGCATGCCAGGTGGATCCTGGTTGGGTGCATGCGGAAGTCTGTCTACCTCCCCCCTTTTCACTTCAGGAAAAAAAAAAAAAGAATCCATACTAAATATACAGATCATATGGAGTTAGTCTTGAAAAGATATTTTCACTTAAATTGCAAAAATATTATGAATGCTTACAACAATAAGCTTGTTACAATACAAATTTTAAGATATTACAACTTTAAGAAGAAATGTAGAAACCCTTCAATGGTTTCTCGTGTCTGTTGTGGCTTAACAAAAATGTATAGAATTCAAAAAGAAGGAGAGAGAAAAAAAATACCCGACTTACCACTGTTAGCTGCTAACATGTCAATCATTCGACCAGGTGTACAAACAATAATTTCAGCACCTCTTTTCAGTTCAGCAATCTAATTTAAAAAAAAAAAAGAACTTTCATATTCTACCACTAATGCTTACTTAGAGACCTGAGAATACTTCCAGGGTCCTTGCACATCTCCATAAACAAAGTGAGATCTGATCAGGAGACTCTAAAGCTTCCTACTTACTGTATTTCCCCATGTGTAAGACGCACCTTTTCAAAAACTTTGGGGTCTAAAAACTGGGTGCGTCTTATACAGTGGTTGTAGGGTTTTTTACTTGCTTCTTTGTGCCTGCTTTGCGCTCACTGTTGAAGACAATGACTCGTCATCAGACACAAGATGAGGACAAGCTAATGGATGGGAGTTTTGACAGTGATGAGGAGTTGTATGAATTTTATGATGAATAAAACTTTTTTTTTAACAGAGACAGAGAGAGAGTCAGAGAGAGGGATAGACAGGGACAGACAGACAGAAACGGAGAGAGATGAGAAGCATCAATCATCAATTTTTCATTGCAACACCTTAGTTGTTCACTGATTGCTTTCTCATATGTGCATTGACTGTGGGCCTTCAGCAGACCAAGTAACCCCTTGCTCGAGCCAGTGACCTTGGGTCCACGCTGGTGAGCTTTGCTCGAATCAGAAGAGCCCACGCTCAAGCTGGCGACCTCGAGGTCTTGAACCTCCGCATCCCAGTCCGATGCTCTATCCACTGAGCCACCGCCTGGTCAGGCTGAATAAAACTTGAGTTCAGTAACTTTATGTAATATATTTTTTTCCCCAAATTTCGGGCCCCAAAATTAAGGTGTGTCTTCTACATGGGATCATCTTATACATGGGGAAATACAGTAACACACTGGACTGCCGAAGCACTACTAATGTGTAGTGGCAACACGACCACAGGACACTATAACTCTGAAATCATGTAAACCAGAGATTTTTACCAATTTTAATTTGACACAGTATCTCAAAACTAAGAAGGAACATGAGACAGCAGTAAATAAAGCAATAAGATCAAGATTTTTTTAAATGAAAGTTGTTTCCATTAAAGAATCGTGAAATCAATCAGCACAACCAACATTTGTTAAATGAAAATGAAAAATATTAGAATGTGTCAGACATCATAAAACCTTTCCTTGACTTCTATATAAATATGCTATGCACGCATGTACCAGGTTATTTTATTTTTTATATACAGTGGTACCTTGAGATACGAATAGACCAACATACGAATTTTTTAAGATACAAGCTGCGACTCGGTCTCTGTTTTTGTTCGAGATCCGTGCAAAATTCCAAGAGATGAGTCATGATTCGGGAAGCTGCCGCTAGTTGGCACGTTGGTGCACGAGTCCAGTATCAGCAGTTTGATATACGAGTTGACTGACTTATGAGCTCAGTTACAGAACGAATTAAATTCGTATCTCAAGGTACCACTGTATTTTTTAATTATTGATTTTATTTTTTAATGTTTATTTTATTGACTTTAAAGAGAGAAAGAGAGAGCAGGAGAGACACAGGAACCTCTGTTCCTGTATGCGCCCTGCCAGGGGATCAAACTGGCACCTTTGCACTGCAGGACAATGTTCCAAACAACTGAGCTATGGGGTCAGGTTATTTTGTAAATGAATTTCTTACTGTAGGCTATGATTAAAAAAAAAAAACAACTGGCAAAGATAAACTTAGAAAACCAAGATCAAATGTTTAAAATAGCATTGGGCCTGACCTGTGGTGGCACAGTGGATAAAATGTCAACCTGGAATGCTGAGGTTTGAAACCTTGGGCTTGCCTGGTCAAGGCACATATGAGAAGCAACTATTACAAGCTGATGCTTCCTGCTCTGCCCCCCCCCCACTTCTCTCTCTCTCTCTCTCTCTCTCTCCCCCCTCTCTTTAAAATCAATAATCCTTAAAAAATTAATTAAATTTAAATTGCACTGGGATAATAGAAGCAAATATTCCCTAAGTGTATTCTACAACCTGAAAATACAAGTCCTCAGAAAGGGTTTTGTGGTTAAATAAGTTCAGAAAAATAGTTTTAATTTAACCCATTTTTCTAGCTAGCATCACAATAATATCAGCGTATTAAAGACTGAGAAGTCTTTCGGGGAAAAAAACCTGTTTTAAGTTTGTATAACCCAACATTTCCAAAACTTTAAAATTTTTATTTTTATTAGCAAGAGAGAGAGAGAAAAAAAGAGAGTGTGATAGACAGGGAGAGAGATGAGAAGCATCAACTCATAGTTGTGGCACTTTAATTATTTATTGATTGCTTTCTTGTAGATGCCTTACTTGATTGGAGGGCTCCAGCTGAGGCAGTGACCTTGGACTCATCATGGGGTTATGTCTATGATACCACGCTCAAGCCAGTGACCCTGTGCTCAAGCCAGAGACCTCAGGGTTACGAACCTGGATCCTCCGCGTCCCAGGCCAAGGCTCTATCCACTATGCCAATGCTTGGCCAGGCCAAAACTTTTTTTTTTTTATTACTAAGTGAGAGGCAGGGAGGCAGAGACACAGACTTCCCAATGGACCCCGACTGGGATCTACCCAATTAGCCCCCCATGGGGCAATGCTCTGTCCATCTGGGGCCTCTTGCAACCGTGCTATTCCTGAGGCAAGGCCATGGTGCTCTAATGAGCCATGGCTGTGGAAGGGCTAGAGAGAGAGAGAGAGAGAGAGAGAGAGAAAGAGAGAGAGAGAGAGAGAGAGAGACAGGGGAAGGGTGGAGAAGAAGATGGTCACTTCTCCTACGTGCCCTGACTGGTAATTAAACCTGGGACATCCACACGCCAGGCTGATTCTCTATCACTGAGCAAAACGGCCAGGGCTACGCCAAAACATTTTTGACTATAGAAATACCCAGTTTTTTCCTTCTTCTAGTTAAAGCAAAATACCCAATGACTGTCATTTACTTATTATTTATTTACTGATTTGTGGGATGGAGGGGAGAAAGAGAAACACTGATTTGTTGTTCCACTACTTCACTTGGCAAACCACTAAGGTAGAAATCACCCTGAACATAAGCTAATTCAACTAAGATCACTGGGTCTATAATCTTCATAGATAAGGGTGCTTAACTCTTTCACAGACCAACATGAAATTCCTGGCTTGAAAAATACTGCCTTAGAGTTTAAAGAGGGAAAAAAAAAAATGCACCAGAGGGGGAGAGAGAGGGGAAGGGAGGGGGCGAATAGAAGGGAAAGGCACAGAGGTGCTCCCAGAGGGAGAGCACCTGTTCTATTTTATGCATTCCTTGCTTGTTTCTTTTATGTGCCCTTATCTGGTGTGAATCCCCAACCTTGCTATATCAGGAGGATGTTCTAACCAACTGAACTACCTGGCCAGGGCACGCATATCATTTTTAGAAAACACTTTGAGAAATGCCAAACTAAAGAGTGTTTAAATAATTCTTCCTGAAATCAATTAAGATTCAGTTGAAACTCTCATCATTAATGCATCCCACATATCGCTGCCTTTGACAGATGTCACATAAATTAGAGAAAATAAATGCTGTCCAGCAATCAGAAAGCTAGGTACTTGGACAAACTACATCTTTTAACCTAAAACTCTGATCAACTTACTAAACCTTTCCGAACATTTCCTTAAATACAAAATGGAAAAAATATCTGCCTTCCTTGAGTGAAGAAAGACAAGAAATGGAAAGGCTAAGATAAAAGGACTCAAAAGTCCAAAACATATACATAATTCATTCATGCTATTATTTTCACACCTCAATGCTTAAGATTTTTTTTAAGTAAGAAGAGGGAGACAGAGAGACAGACTCCTACATGCGTCCCAACAGGGATCCACCCAGCAACACATCTGGGGTGGATGCTCAAATCAACTGAGCTATCCTCAGCACCCAGGGCCAACACTCTATCCACTGAACCAACTGGCTAGGTCCTAATTTTGTTTTTTTAGTATTTATTTGTTTTAGAGTGAGAGGAAGGAAGAGGGGAGACAGGAACATCAATCTGTTCCTGTATGTGCCTTTACTGGGGATTGAACCAGCAATCTCCGTGTTTCAGGTCGATGCTTCAATCAACTGAGCTATCTGGCCAGGGCTCATTGCTTAAGATTTTAGAAGCAATCACTATACAACAAAACACCAACACAAAAAAATCACTTTTACATTATTAAATCATTCAATTTAAGGAAAAAAAATGAAAAAATTGTTCCTTTTGTAACTACCTGCTCACTGATTCCTGTTCCTCCATAAACACAGACCACTCGAAGTCCCAAGGTCTTCGAAAACTTCTTACATTCTTTAGTAATTTGTAAAGCCAGTTCCCGAGTCGGAGTCATGATGACAGCTGAAAAGATAAATATGTCAAAAGTCTAACCACGAAAATTCCTAAGAAGCTATACTTTAAAGTGTTAAAGGTAATAATCTCTACAATAAAGTTTAGGTCTCTTATTCTAATTTTTGTTTTGTTTTGTTTTATACACTTCTGAAAACCCTACTTCAAAAGCTTTATAACAGTAGAGATTGTAGTGAAAGATAATTTTAAGAAGATTTAAGAACATGCTATAGGAATAAATTAGATAAATGCCTCTTCAACCATCAAGAAAATACTTGGTTGAAAAGAATGCAAATCATTCTCAACTGCAAATCACAGAACAAAGATAATCAAGCAACTCACTGTGCTTCAGAGCCATTCCGCTGTTTCCAGAAACAACCTTGGTCTGAAGGGCACAGACAGGAGAAATACACTGTGCCCTAAATGTCTAAGAATGGAACTGCAAACACCCCTCAAAACCCTACGCAAATTTACAGAGAAGCTCTCGCCAAATGAATCAAGAAATCTGAATCTGAAGACCAAATGTTGAATGCAATGTTGGCACTATAGCCCTTCAAGGCCAAAAATATATATATATATTTCCCTACAATCCTTGATGTTGAGTTTATAAATCCGCTGATTCTGGGCTAAAAACAAACCTCAACATAAATAAACAGGTGTACGAGGAGTCTACCTGCCGAGTCAGAGTTTAAAAATTGATCTGTGCCAGGAGAGGCTGTTTTTGTACTTCTGAGATGTCACTCCAGAGCTCTGAAGATTCTCACTCCACCTGCTGGTAAGGCGAAATCAGCCCCAAAGTGCCAAATTTATAAAAGAAATGTACATAAAGATATCTTTATTGTTATAAGAACAATATATAAAGTATCAGGTCTTTCTGATTAACTGACAACAAAATTGTCTGAAAAAACACTTTAATGAAAAAAACTGTACCTATTGGCCCCTCTCCTTCTTCTAATGACCTCTGATCCATGATGTGTCTAAACATGGGCAACAGAAAAGCAATAGTCTTTCCGCTTCCGGTCTTAGCAATGCCAATCAAGTCTCGTCCAGACATGATAGCAGGAATCGCCTGAGTTTGTATTGGTGTGGGCTTTTCATAGCCATGCCTTAAAAAGCAAACCAAAGAAAGACAAAGTAAAAGTTGAGATCTCTGGCTCTTAGTATTCCAAAAGAATAAGGTTTTCCAAAATCTGGTATATCCATAGAATAAAATATTATTTGGTAAAAAGGAATAAAGTCCGGACACACTGTACATCATGCTTGAACTTTGAAAATATTATGCTAAATAGAAGAAGCCAGTCACAAAAGACAACACTGGTACATTGGCATTTATATGAAATGTCCAGAACAGACCAATCTATACAGACAATAAATTAGTTGTTGCCAAGGTGGAGGAGAAGGAAGAAAACTGACTACTAAGGATATAGATCTCTTTTGGGAATGATGAAAATGTTTAAAATTAGTAAATGGTACCAGACCTGTGGTGGCACAGTGAATAAAACATCAACCTGGAATGCTGATATCGCTGGTTTGAAATCCTGGGCTTGTTGTCTGGTCAAGGCACATACAACCCGCAATCAACGCACAACTGAAGTGAGGCAACTATGAATTAACACTTCTTGCTCCCCCCACCTCTGTAAAAATCAAAAAATAAAATCTTTATGAAAAAAATAAAATGAAATTAGTTAATGGTGAGGACGGTCCAACTTCATGAATACACTAAAGAATCACTAAATTGTACAATTTTAAGGGTAAAATTTTTATTATTTATAAATGTTAGAGAGGAGGAGAGAGAAAAAAGAGGAGAGTGAGACAGAGAGAGAGAGAGAGAGAGAGAGAGAGAAAGAGAGAGAGATAAGCATCAACTCATAGTTGCTTCACTTCAGTTGTTCACTGATTGCTTCTCTTATGTGCCCTGACCAGGCAAGCCCAGGGTTTCAAACCGAAGACCCCAGCATTCTGGGTCGATGTTCTATGCACTGTGCTTCCACAGGTCATGTAGTTAATTCTGTTATTATGTAAATTAGCTCAATGAAGTTGTTTAAGAAAAAACATGTTTCTCTATTAGAGTGAAAATACAACCAAGGGAGATATTTGTGTGAAAGGGCTCCTTTGGAGTAGCAAGATTTTGAAAAATGTGGACAACCACTAACCACTTACTTTTTAAGAGAATTTAAGATCTTCATGGAAATTCCACACTGGACCCAAGACTTAATTGGTTTGGGACAGCCTTTCCCCTTGACGGTAATGCCCTCCATTTCCAAACGAAAGACATTCACCTCTACAAAACAAAACCCAGATTTAAAACTCTTCATTATTGTTCTATTATTAGTTCCTTCACCTTTTCCATTAGACATGGTAAGATCAAGAAGCTTCAATTCTTTTTTTACTGTGAGCACAGATTATTCCACACACAAAAAAAAATACAGGACAAGCAATGAATAGCCCAGAGCAGAGGTCCCCAAACTTTTTACACAGGGGGCCAGTTCACTGTCCCTCACACCATTGGAGGGACAGACTACAAAAAAAAACTATAAACAAATCCCTATGCACACTGCACATATCTTATTTTAAAGTAAAAAACCAAAACGGGAACAAATACAGTATTTAAAATAAAGAACAAGTAAATTTAAATCAACAAACTGACCAGTATTCCAATGGGAACTATGGGCCTGCTTTTGGCTAACGAGATGGTCAATGTCTGGTTCCATATTTGTCACTGCTAGCCATAACAAGTGATATGACACGCGTTCAGAGCCATGACGTGTGCATCCCACGTCACCGGAAGTAGTACTGTATGTACGTGAGCGACGCTACAAACAGTACTCCAGGAGCAAAGGATGCATCCTCTCACTGACCACCAATGAAAGAGGTGCCCCTCCTGGAAGTGCGGCAGGGGCCAGATAAATGGCCTCAGGGGGCCGCAGTTTAGGGACCCCTGGCTCAGAGAGACAGGTAAAGCAATTACTGTTGCAATCAACTAAGGATGAAAAATAATCCATTTCTACAATTTGGCTTTTATTTTATTTTAAATTATAACAGCAATAAAAGAGCAATGGTTGACAAATAATATAATCATTCTCTTCTCCAATTAAAGAGTTGCTCAGATTATCCTTATTCTACCAATATTAGATTCACATTGGTTCCTGACTCCCTAATCCTAGAAGAAAAAGGCTAAACAATATATGTATTATTTTGCTAACTTCACATGAAGATTATTTTCAACACTCAAATTCTCAACTACATGAGCCAAAATACTTTTTGCTCATTTTTAAAAATATTTTCAAAACACACCGATTTCTCACAGCTTTAAATTTTTGCAAATGATTTCTCACCATCTGGTTTCCTCACTTCTCCAGGTAAATCAGGCAATTCCCCCTTCTCACATGTTCCCTCACAGGCCTATCCACATTCCTCCCGGACGAAGAGAAGTGTGTCCTCTCCTCTTCCCACAATAACCAATGTCTGAATAAAACAATTTTACCCTCTTGAGACATTTTTGCCAGTTCTGGAACTTCAACATAAAAGTTTTTTCTGAATGGTTCATATTCAATCTTCCCATGATCTACTGGTTCTAGAAGCTTCCTCTGTTTTGTCTGATAGCCTGTGAGGGCCGTCTGAAGATCAACTTCTTCCTCTTCTGAAGAATACTAAAGTTAAAAAAAAATTTAGGTCAAAAGTTAAACCCATTTCTATTTTTTCCTTATGGCTAACAATATTCCTAGCTTTAAAAATTCTCTTCTCCTAGCTCTGGCCAGTTAGCTCAGTTGGTTAGGGCGTTGTCCTGATTTTCAGAGGTTGCCAGTTCAATCCCTGGTCAAAGCACATACAGGAACAAATTGATGTTCCTGTCTCTCTCTCCCCCCCTCCTTTCCACTGTCTCTAAAATCAATCAATCAACCAATCAATTAATAAAAAATCCTCTTCTAGAAAATACTTTTATTTAATTTCTAAACTTTTCAATTTAATTTCTCTTTTCCCTTATAGAAAGTTGTATAACAATATAGAACTAAAATAATTGCTGGCTTCAATAAAATTTTACTAAAGTTTTCTTTTTCTTTTTTTGCAACAGAGACCGAGAGTCAGATGATAGGGACAGACAGGAAGAGAGAGAGATGAGAAGTATCAATTCTTCGTTGCGGCTCCTTAGTTGTTCATTGATTGCTTTCTCATACATGCCTCAATGGGGGGGGGGCTACAGCAGACTAAGTGACCCCTTGCTCGAGCCAGTGACCTTGGGCTCAAGCTGGTGAGCAAACCTGGGTCCTCTGCAAACCAGTCCAACTCTCTATCCACTGTGCAACCGCCTAGTCAGGCAAGTTTTGCTACAGTTTTCTAATAAATCTTTTTTTCCCCCCAAGTGAGAGGAAAAGAGATACAGAGACAGACTCCCACATGTGTCCTGACCAGGATCCACCTGGCAACTCCCATCTGGGGCTGATGCTTGGTCCATCTTAGGCCATGCTCACAACTGAACTATTATATGGGCACCTGAGGCGGAGGCCAGGGCCCATATAAATCTTAACAATGTACATTAATAGGAAGAAATTTCTTCCTCTCACTTTATTTCTTCTCTGTTCTACAGCAGAGGTGACTTGATAAAGTGCAAGACAATCAAAAAGTAAGGTGACAGCCCTGGCCGGTTGGCACAGTGGTAGAGCATCGGCCTGGTGTGCAGGAGTCCCGGGTTCAATTCCTGGCCAGGGCACACAGTAGAGGTGCCCATCTGCTTCTCTACCCCTCCCCCTCTCCTTCCTCTCTGTCTCCTTGTTCCCTTCCCGCAGCCAAGGCTCCACTGGAGCAAAGTTGGCCCAGGCACTGAGGATGGCTCCATGGCCTCTGCCTCAGGCGCTAGAATAGCTCTGGTTGCAACAGAGTGATGCCCCGGATGGGCGGAGCATCGCCCCCTGGTGGGCGTGTCGGGTGGATCTAGGTCGGGCGCATGCGGGAGTCTGTCTGACTGCCTCCCCGTTTCCAACTTCAGAAAAATGCAAAAAAAAAAAAAAAAGGACACACACACACACAAAAGACACACACAAAAAAAGTAAGGTGACAGCAAGAGGTAAAGGATGTCAGAATGTTCTACCAACTGGATTTTAGCTATAACACTTAAAAGTGGCAAGATCTCCTAGTAACAATTTACATAACTGAAAGGCACATTTCCATCAATGATTTTAGTAAATACTTCTAGGGCAGTATCAGGAACAGAGACAAAATTAATGAAGAATTACCTCCATGGCATCCTGGTCATTCTCCATCAGTTCCCCTTTCTTCTTATCAGAATCTATGACTGCTTTTTTGGTTGTCACAACAGTGACAACTTTTGTGACCGTTGGCCCAGACTTCTAAGTTAAAAAATATAAAATATTTTGCAAACTTGAAATAAAAATTACATGCCAACTGAAACACAATAACTGTCATAATTTACCATTCAAATTTACTTAGTTATTAGCAGCAACTTAATGTAAAGACAAAAAAGTAGTCTCCTTTTTTAAATTTTATAATGCAAAACATTATATTGTATTTTAGAATTCATTAATACAGGTGGGCAAAAGTAGGTTTATGGTTATCAGCACGCAAAACACAAGTTAATAAAGCTATTGTAATAATCATAACCCATGCCATTTCCATATGAACTGTAAACCTACTTTAGCCCACCTGTATATATGTACTTTACTGTATAATGTGTAATTTTATATAATATTATGCAATATAATTTATTTTAAAAGCACTGTTAAATGGTTCTTTTCACTCATTTGACAAGAAAGCAGTTATGGCACTCAGGATAATTCAATAAATAAAACAGGTAAAGGTCACTGTTCCTGAGGAGATTTTATTTTAGAAAAGGGACAAGTAATAAACATAAAAAAATAAATTTGTCGCCCTGGCCGGTTGGCTCAGCGGTAGAGCGTCGGCCTAGCGTGCGGAGGACCTGGGTTCGATTCCCGGCCAGGGCACATAGGAGAAGCGCCCATTTGCTTCTCCACCCCTCTGCCGCGCTTTCCCTCTCTGTCTCTCTCTTCCCCTCCCGCAGCCAAGGCTCCATTGGAGCAAAGATGGCCCGGGCGCTGGGGATGGCTCTGTGGCCTCTGCCCCAGGCGCTAGAGTGGCTCTGGTCGCAACATGGCGACGCCCAGGATGGGCAGAGCATCGCCCCCTGGTGGGCAGAGCGTCGCCCCTGGTGGGCGTGCCGGGTGGATCCCGGTCGGGCGCATGCGGGAGTCTGTCTGACTGTCTCTCCCTGTTTCCAGCTTCAGAAAAATGAAAAAAATAAAAAAATAAATAAATAAATAAATTTGTCAAAAGGTAATAAATGCTATTTAAGAACAAAAAACAGACTCAGGTAATGGGGACAGGAGAGTGCAAAGCAAACACGTTGGAGAGCCGCCTGCAAAAGCAGCAAGTGCGCAAAGGCACCAAGGGGAGGACGAAAGTGAGGATGGTCAGTGCTTCTGAAACAAACACAGATAAAATTCACTAGGATTCCTAGTACTTAGAAAAGTATTGGCATTTCTGATGGCAGAGGAAACAAAAACATTATAAAGTCATTCAAGTCAGCAGTAGATCAACGCAACAATGAAATCAAGTTATCCAACTAGAAATAAATATCTTTAAAAATAAAACAAAATTCCATACCTTTTCATTTCCCCCACCACCTTTTACACTTCTCATGTTAAACTTTTTTACTTCCTCTTTCACTTCTTCCATGTAAGCATCTAATGGATCTAACTCCTCACCCTCCACTTCACTTCCTTCCTTTTCTGCTTCCGCAGGATCTTCTTCATCATCTAAAATATGAGAATATGCTTTCTTCATCCATGTCTTTCAAAAGGAAATACGTCACAATCAGGCCACCCCCCCCACTCTGACCTTTACTCTCACCACCCAAATACATATATTAGTCTGAATAATGATAAAAGAAAATTATAATAAGCTACAAATTATGAAAGAGGAAAAAAATATTATGCCAAAAATTTCCACTACTAGGAACCAAACTAAAAACTCTGATAAATATGCTTAATTATCATATTTTGCTTTTAAATACCTTTCTTTAAAGCACTAAAAAAAAATAATAACATTCTCTCTCTTCTTTTTTTTTATGCACTGACCATGGATCGAAAATAATTACACATTCATTTTTTTTTCTTTTAGAGAGAGTGAGTGAGAGACAGACAGGAAGGGAGAAAGAGATGAGAAGCATCAACTGGTAGTTGCAGCACCTTAGTTGTTCATTGATTGCTTCTCATATGTGCCCTGACCAGGGGTCTCCAGCTGAGCAAATAACCTTGGGCTTTAAAGTAGTGACCTTTAAGCTCAAGCCAGCAACCTCGGGATCACATCTATGATTCCACGCTCAAGCCAGTGACCCTGTGCTCCAGCTGGTGAGCCCACACTCAAGCCATGACCTCAGGGTTTCGAACCTGGGTCTTCTGCATTCCAGACTGATACTCAATCCACTGTGCCACCACCTGCTCACGCTAACACATTCTTTATTGCTAAGGCTAATACATTCTTAACTCAAGATAATGTAATTGTTTGTAACATAATCTCCACTTTAAGATATGACCCATTTATTTAAACTATTCTACGGGCCCGAACAGGTGGTGGCGCAGTGGATAGAGCATCGGACTAGGATGCAGAAGGACCCAGGTTCGAGACCCCGAGGTCGCCGGCTTGAGCAAAAAAAAAAAGCTCACCAGCCTGGACCCAAGCTGGCTCCAGCAAGGGGTTACTCGGTCTGCTGAAAGCCTGCAGTCAAGGCACATATGAGAAAGCAATCAATGAACAACTAAGAAGTCGCAAGGCGCAATGAAAAACTAATGATTGATGCTTCTCATCTCTCTCCGTTCCTGTCTGTCTGTCTCTATCTCTGACTCTGTAAAAAAAAAAAAGAAAAAAAAAATCTCTCTGCACGCCTAGCCCAAATTAATAAAATGTTCTTTAAAAAAAAATAAGCCCTGGCCGGTTGGCTCAGTGGTAGAGCGTCAGCCTAGCGTGCGGAGGACCCGGGTTCGATTCCCCGGCCAGGGCAAACAGGAGAAGCACCCATTTGCTTCTCCACCCCTCCGCTGCACTTTCCTCTCTGTCTCTCTCTTCCCCTCCCGCAGCCAGGGCTCCATTGGAGCAAAGATGGCCCGGGCGCTGGGGATGGCTCTGTGGCCTCTGCCTCAGGCGCTATGGTGGCTCTGGTCGCAACAGGGCGACGCCCAGGATGGGCAGAGCATCGCCCCCTGGTGGGCAGAGCTTCGCCCCATGGTGGGCGTGCCGGGTGGATCCCGGTCGGGCGCATGCGGGAGTCTGTCTGACTGTCTCTCCCTGTTTCCAGCTTCAGAAAAATGAAAAAAATTAAAAAATAAAAAATAAATAAAAAAAATAAAAATAAAAATAAAAAAACTATTCTACGGAACTTTGAGAGAAAATGAAAAATTCATAAGGCAGGCCTGACCTGTGGTGGCACAGTGGATAAAGCCTCAACCTGGAAACACTTGAGGTTGCCGGTTCAAAACCCTGGCTTGGGGCCCTGGCCGGTTGGCTCAGCGGTAGAGCGTCGGCCTGGCGTGCGGGGGACCCGGGTTCAATTCCCGGCCAGGGCACATAGGAGAAACGCCCATTTGCTTCTCCACCCCCACCCCCTCCTTCCTCTCTGTCTCTCTCTTCCCCTCCCGCAGCCAAGGCTCCATTGGAGCAAAGATGGCCCGGACGCTGGGGATGGCTCCTTGGCCTCTGCCCCAGGCGCTAGAGTGGCTCTGGTCTCGGCAGAGCGACACCCCGGAGGGGCAGAGCGTCGCCCCTGGTGGGCATGCTGGGTGGATCCCGGTCAGGCACATGCGAGAGTCTGTCTGTCTCTCCCCATTTCCAGTTTCAGAAAAATACAAAAAAAAAACGAAAAAAAAAACAAAACTAAAAAGCTATTTTACTGCAATCAGTGATCCTTAATAAACACCACTTGACAGTTTTAAATTTAACTGAAATATTAAAAGGAGTAATTAAAACTTCCATAGGAATCTAGCAATTCCAGTTCTAGGTGTATACCCAAAAAAACTGAAAGCAGACACAGAGGTACTTGCAAGTCAAAAAATCACAGCAGCCTAACCAGGTGGTGGCGCAGTGGATAGATCATCAGACTGGGATGCAGAGGACTCAGGTTCAAAACCCCAGTTTTGACTGTGGGTTCATCTGGTCTGAGCAAGGCTCACCAGCTTGAGCCCAAGGTCGCTGGCTTGAGCAAGGGGTCACTTGCTCTGCTGTAGCCCCCCAGTCACGGCACATACGAGAAAGCAATCAATGAACAACTAAGGTGTTGCAATGAAGAACTGATGCTTCTCATCTCTCTCCTTTCTGTCTGTCTGTCCCTATCTGTCCCCCTTCTGTCTGTCTGTCACACACACAAAAAAAACCCACAGCAATATTATTCAAAATAGCCAAAAGGTGGGAACAGCCCACACATCTAACAACACAAAACAGGTAAACAAAATGTGGTGTACATATATAACAGAGTATTATTAATCCATAAAAAGGAATGGAATTCTGATACATGCTATAACATGTGTGACCCTTAAGGACCTTATGTTAAGTTAAATATGCCAGTCACACAAGGACAAATATTATATGATTCTACTGTTACAAGGTACCTAGAATAGGCGAATTCACAGAGGCACAAGGCAGAATAGAAGTTACCAGGGATGGCAGTGAGGGGAAGAAGGGAAATTATTGTTAATGGGTCCAGTTTGTTTGGGATGAAGAAAAAGTCCTGTAAATGGACAGTGGTGACAGTCCATTACATTATGTATAAGTACACTGCATTATGTACTTTTTCCACAATAAAAAAACGGACTTGGCCTGACCTGTGGTGGCGCAGTGGATAAAGCGTCGACCTGGAAATGCTGAGGTCGCCGGTTCGAAACCCTGGGCTTGCCTGGTCAAGGCACATATGGGAGTTGATGCTTCCAGCTCCTCCCCCCTTCTCTCTCTGTGTCTCTCCTCTCTCTCTCTCTCTCTCTCTCCCCCTCTCCTCTCTAAAATGAATAAATAAATAAAAATTAAAAAAAAACAAGCTATAAATAAATTCTTAAAAAAAAAAAAAAAAAAAAGCCTGACCTGTGGTGGCGCAGTGGATAAAGTGTCGACCTGGAAATGCTGAGGTCGCCGGTTCAAAACCCTGGGCTTGCCTGGTCAAGGCACATATGGGAGTTGATGCTTCCAGCTCCTCCCCCCTTCTCTCTCTCTGTCTCTCCTCTCTCTCTCTCTCTCTCTCCCCCCCTCTCCTCTCTAAAATGAATAAATAAATAAAAAAATTAAAAAAAAAATACAGCTGAAACAGTTCTTTTTAAATAAATAAATAAATAAATAAATAAAAAAACAAAAAAAAAACACGGACTTGCCTGACCGGGCGGTGGCACAGTGGACAGAGCATCGGACTGGGATGTGGAAGACCCAGGTTCGAGACCCTGAAGTTGCCAGCTTGAACCCACGGTCGCTGGCTCGAGCAAGGGGTTACTTGGTCTGCTGAAGGCCCACAGTCAAGGCACGTATGAGAAGGCAATCAATGAACAAAAAAGGTGTTGCAATGCGCAATGAAAAACTAATGATTGATGCTTCTCATCTCTCCGTCCCTGTCTATCCCTCTCTCTGACTCACTCTGTCTCTGTAAAAAAAAACAAACACAAAAACAAAACAAAACAAAACAAAAAAAAGGCCTTGCCTGACCAGGAGGTGGCGCAGTAGATGGAGCATCAGACTGGGATGCGGAGGATCCAGGTTCGAGACCCCGAGGTTGCTAGCTTGAGCGTGGGTTCATCTGGTTTGAGCAAAGCTCACCAGCTTGGACCCAAGGTTGCTGGCTCGAGCAAGGGGTTGCTCGGTCTGCTGTAGCCCTCTCCCCCACTCCGTCAAGGCACATATGAGAAAGCAATCAATGAACAACTAAGGTGTCGCAACGAAAAATTGATGATTGATGCTTCTCATCTCTCTCCGTTCCTGTCTGTCTGTCCCTATCTATCCCTCTCTCTGGCTCTGTATAAAAAATAGTAATAATAATTAAAAAAAATAATAAATGTAAAAAAAAAATGGCCTTAAAAATACCAGTAAGGCCTGACCTGTGGTGGTACAGTGGACAGAGCATTGACCTGGAATGCTGAGTTCCCCAGTTCAAAACCCTGGGCTTGCCTGGTCAAGGCACATACAAGTTGATACTTCTCTCTCTTCCCTCCTCCCGCCCCCCGTTTTATTCCCTCTCTAAAATCAATAAATGAAATCATTGAAAAAAATTGTTTTTAAATGCCCGTAAAGACTGTTACTTGTAAATCTAGAATATACTATGTGAATTGTTATACAAGCTATTAGCCTAAGAAGTGAATATACCATCATCATCTTCTAAACTCCATTTTTTCCCTTGTTTCATCTCTTCAATTTCCTTTTTCAGCTCCCCTATGTTTTCCATGGCCTTTTTGCGTTGTTCTTCTCGCCACTTTTCTACTCTTTCTTTTCGCTTTCTCATTTCTTCTTCCAGCTTATTTTGGTCAAAGTTCTAAGGGAGGAAAGAGAAATGAAAGCAAGGGTTAACATTTTTACTCTAAGCGATATTCAAATATTTTCTCCAAAGTCTAAAAAAAAACACTGACCTACAAACTCCTATATTTAGACCAGATTAAGATCACACATCTTTTGCTTAACCAGGCAATGGCGCAGTGTATAAAGCAGGGGTCAGGAACCTTTTTGGCTGAGAGCCATGAATGCCACATATTTTAAAATGTAATTCTGTGAGAGCCATACAACGACTCATGTACGTTACGCATTATCCAATAAAAATTTGTTGTTGTCCCGGAGGACAGCTGTGATTGGCTCCAGCCACCTGCAACCATGAACATGAGCGGTAGGAAATGAATGGAATGTAATACATGAGAATGTTTTATATTTTTAACGTTATTATTATTATTTTTTTAATTCATTTTAGAGAGGAGAGGGAGAGACAAAGGAGAGATTGAAGGGGGAGAGGAGCTGGAAGCATCAACTCCCATATGTGCCTTGACCAGGCAAGCCCAGGGTTTTGAAACAGTGACCTCAGCATTTCCAGATCGCTTTATCCACTGAGCCACCACAGGTCAGGCAACGTTATTATTTTTTTTATTAAAGATTTGTCTGCGAGCCAGATGCAGCCATCAAAAGAGCCACATCTGGCTCGTGAGCCACAGGTTCCCGACCCCTGGTCTAGAGCATCAGCTTGGGACGCCGAGGACCAGATTCGAAACCCAGAGGTTGCGGCTTCAGTACAGGCTCACCAGCTTGAGCGTGGGATCACAAACATGATCCCATGGTTGCTGGCTTGAACCCAAAGGTTACTGACTTGAAGCCCAATGTCACTGGCTTGAACAAGGGGTCACTGGCTTGGCTGGAGCCCCCCTCCCAGTCAAGGCACATATGAGAAACAATCAATGAAGAACTAAGGTGTCACAACTATGAGTTGATGCTTCTCATCTCTCTCCCTTCCTGTCTGTCTGGCCCTGTCTCTTTCTCCCTCTCTCTCTCTCAAAACATAAAGCATTAAAAAAAAACAAATAAAAGTTTATCACTGCAGAAACAACTTTGGTATTATGTGATTATTTATGTTAGTAAACATACACCAGCATCCTTTTCTTTTTCATCCTCCTTGTCATCTTTGTCTTTTTTCTTCTCTTTAGAACCTTCTCCACTCTCCGTTTTTTCTTTGGACCTAGACCTTCAAAAAAAGAGAAAGACATACCATTTTTTTTGTGCTTGGAACATTCATTTAAAAAAACTTTTATAAAAAAGAAAAGAAGAAATATGATAAAGTGAAAAGAGTAGTAAGATATAGTAAAAATTTTTTAAAAATTAAAAATAAAATACTCCTATAGACTTGTACTTTACTTTTTACATAAGAAATAAACTTCTAAAAGTCAACTCCATTTTTATATTCCTTTAATAAACACCTTGAAAGTATACTTAAGAAATTCACCCAAGAAAAACTGGACATATATCATATAAAAATTACAAAATTTAAATAGGAAGGGTAAAATTAAACAAATGGAGAAACAAACCAAGATATTAGTTTTTAAGACCATTTTTATATGTAATAATATTTAAAATCTCAATAGGCTTATATCTGACAATACTTAATTTTAAATGAATAAAATTTAATTTTACTGTAATCAAACTGATTGATCTTCTTTTCCCCTTTATAGCCAGTGCTTTTTTAAGTACAAGGCCATGACTGACTGGGTAGCTCAGTTGGTTAACCCTTTGAGTAGTACATATGTTCACATACATCCTCGTGCCTCCTGACCATCCAGAGTATGATTGACTTTATTTTAAAAATGTGCAAGGCAACAGGCCCTGGCTGGTTTGCTCAGTGGTAGAGCGTCGGCCTGGCGTGCGGAAGTCCCGGGTTCGATTCCTGGCCAGGGCACACAGGAGAAGCGCCCATCTGCTTCTCCACCCCTCCCCCTCTCCTTCCTCTCTGTCTCTCTCTTCCCCTCCCGCAGCCAAGGCTCCACTGGAGCAAAGTTGGCCCGGATGCTGAGAATGGCTCCATGGCCTCTGCCTCAGGCGCTAGAATGGCTCTGGTTGCAACAGAGCGATGCCCCAGATGGGCAGAGCATCGCCCCCTGGTGGGCATGCCAGGTGGATCCTGGTCAGCTGCATGCAGGAGTCTGTCTGACTGCCTCCCCGTTTCCAACTTCAGGAAAAAAAATGTGTAAGGCAACATTGAAAAAAGGCAAATCTATGTTTTGGGGTTTTTTTTTGTTTTTTTACAGAGACAGAGAGAGAGTCAGAGAGAGGGATAGATAGGGACAGACAGACAGGAACAGAGAGAGATGAGAAGCATCAATTATCAGTTTTTCATTGTGACACCTTAGTTGTTCATTGATTGCTTTCTCATATGTGCCTTGACCGTGGGCCTTCAGCAGACCGAGTAACACCTTGCTCTAGCCAGCGACCTTGGGTCCAAGCTGGTGAGCTTTGCTCAAACCAGATGAGCCCACACTCAAGCTGGCGACCTCGGGGTCTCGAATCTGGGTCCTCTACATCCCAGTCCGATGCTCTATCCACTGTGCCACTGCCTGGTCAGGCCAAATCTATGTTCTTGTTTCCATAAGTTGGTTATCAAACAAACATGATTTTAAGTTAATAAAACTGTAACTGAAACTAATTTCATTTTTTGAAAAAAAAAACAACTCACTCCTGGGGTCAGCGAGCATGAAAAAAACTCACTACTCAAAGGGTTAAAGCATTGTCCAGCTATGACAAGGCTGCAAGTTCCATCCTAGATCAGGGTTCATACAAGAATCAAACAATGAATGCATAAATAACAAATTGCTCTCTCTCTTTCTCTCTACCATTAATTTAAAAAATTTAAAAAGTAAAGTACCTAGAAATCCTTTCAGATTTGAGGTAAATAAAATATTCTCTAGTATAAACTTCTAAAAGTTTTACAGTTTTGCCATCTATTTAGTCTTTAATCCAAGTGGAAATGCTTTTTTGTGCACAGAATGAGGTAAGCTGTCCTCTTTCATTACAGAATACCAAATGTCTATAACACTATTTATTGAAGAAACTTTTTCTCATTTGATTATGTCACTACTGTATTGTATCAAATGACCATATATGAGTGGATCTGGGGTTTTTTCCCCTAAGAAAGAGGAGAGGAGATTCAGAGAGAGACAGACTCCCATATGCGCCTCAATCAGGATCCACCTGGCAACCACCATCTGGGGCCATGCTTGCAACCAAGCTATATTTTTTAGCACCTGAGGTGGAGGACCCCAGAGCCATCCTCAGCGCCCAGGGCCAATGCGCTCAAACCAATGAAGCTATGGCTGTAGGAGATGGGGAGAGGGAGAGACGAAGAGACGGAGAGGAAGAGAGAAAGACAGAGAGAGGGGAGGGGTGGAGACCAGACAGTTGCTTCTCCTGTGTACCCTGACCAGGAATCAAACCCGGGACCATCCACATGCCAGGCTGATGCTCTACCACTAAGCAAATTGGCCAGGGGCTGTTTCTGGGCTCTTATATGGTTTCACTAATCTATTTGTCTATCCTTACACTAAAACCACACTATCTTAATTTCCAAAGCTTTATGCCAAGTGTTGGCATCTTATTCGTCAAGAGTGTTTATGCCCTTTATATTTCCAATTTTGTAATCAATTTGTCAAATACTTTTCTATTCGTGTCTGCTAGTAACTTTTAAACAAGAATATATGTTAAAGTTAATAAAATGCTTTTTCTGAATCTATTTAAATACTATGACTTTTCTCCTTAATCTTAATAATATAGAGTAGTACACTGATCTTTTCTTTCCCTTTACTTTCTCTCTATAGTGAGAGAGAAAAACAGAAAGGGAGAGATGAGAAGCATCAACTCGTAGTTGCAGCACTTTAGTTGTTGACTGATTGCTTCTCATACGTGCCTTGAAGGGGGGTGGGAGGGTTCAAGATGAGCCAGTGATCCCTTCCTCAATCCAGCAACCTTGGGATCTTGTCAACAATGCCGTGCTCAAGTTGACAAGCTTACACTCAAGCCAGATGAGCCCATGTTCAAACTGGCAACCTTGGGGCCTTGAACTTAGGACCTCAGTGTCCTAGGTCAACACTCTATCCACTGCACCACCACCAGTCAGGCACACTAATTTTCTAATGTTAAATCCATTCTGGCCCTGGCCACTTGGCTCAGTGGATAGAGCATCGGCCTGGCATATGGAGTTCCAGGGATCGATTCCCAGTCACAGCACACAAGAGAATCGACCAACTTCTTCTCTACTCTGCCTCTCCCCCCCCCCCCCCGTCCCTTTCTCTCCTTCTCCTCCCATAGCCAGTGGTTCAAATGGTTCGAATGTCAGCCCTGGGTGCTGAGGATAGTTCAGTTGATTAGAGTACATCAGCCTCAGGCATTAAAAATAGTTCAGCTGATTCAAACATCAGCCCCAGACAGGGGTCACCAGGAAGATCCCAGTTGGGGCACATGTGGGAGTCTGTCTCATTATCTCCCGTCCTCTTACTTAACAACAAAACAAAACAGCAAACAAAAAATCCAATCCTCCATTCCTGGAATGAATCCAACTAGTTCATAATTGCGTTATCTTTTTTAAATGTTCAATTCAGTATGCTAATCTTTATCCTTAGATTGAACACAGGCTAATTTTCTTTTCTCATACTGCTCTTGTCAAGTTTTAACATTTATGTTTTTATCAGTTCATAAAATAAAATTTTCTTCAAGTCTCTGTTTGTCAAAACTATCATTACGGAGCGTAACAACAAACCAGAATAAGAAAACATATTTGCTACTCATATAACTGATAAAAAAAAAAACTGTCCAGGACATTTAAAACCAAAAACAAATCTTCTATAAATCTCTGTTTGTTTGCTTTTTGTTTTGGGGTTTTTTTTTTTTATTTTTCCTAAGCCAGAAACAGAGAGGCAGTCACTCTTGCATGCGCCCAACCAGGATCCACCCGGCATGCCCACCAGGGGGCGATGCTCTGCCCATCTGGGGCGTTGCTCCATTACAACCAGAGCCATTCTAGTGCCTGAAGCAGAGGTCATGGAGCCGTCCTCAGTGGTTGGGCCAACTTTGCTCCAATGGAGCCTTGGCTGCAGTAAAGATAGAGAGGAAGGAGAGGGGAAGGGTAGAAGGGCAGATGGGCGCTTCTACTATGTGCCCTGACGGGGAATCGAACTCAAGACTTCCATATGCCTGGCTGACGCTCTACCGCTGAGCCAACTGGCCAGGGCCCCTTCTATAAATCTATGTTTAAGGAAAGAAACTACCCAATAGGAAAGTGAGCAAAAAATGTGAACATGCACTTCAGAAAAAAAATCTGAATATAAATAAAAGTTCAACTTCATGCCTGACCAGGTGGTGGCGTAGTGAATAGTGTCGGATGGGGACACAGATGACCCAGGTTTGAAACCCCAAGGTCACCAGTTTGAGCACAGGCTCATCAGCTTGAGTGCAGGGTTGCTGGCTTGAGTGTGGGATCATAGACATGACCCCATGGTCACTGGCTTGAGCCCAAAGTCACTAGCTTGAGCCCAAGGTCACTGACTTGAGCAAGGGGTCACTCGGTCTGCTATAGCCCCTGGGTCAAAGCACATATGAGAAAGCAATCAACGAACAGCTATGGTGCCACAATGAAGAACTGATGCTTCTCATCTCTCTCCCTTCCTACCTGTCTGTCCGTATCTGTCCCTTTCAGACGTCTGTCTCGCTAAAAACAAACAAACAAAAAAAAACTATACATACAAAAAGTTACTAGCACAAAAATCAGAACTGGTTTTATCCAAGGAAGTAAAGAGCTGGGTTACAGAAGGCAGGTAGAAGAATACAGACAACGTGTTATTTCTTTTTTAAGATTTTTTTTTAGCCTGACCAGGAGGTGGCGCAGCGGATAGAGCGTCAGACTGGGATGCAGAGGACCCAGGTTCGAGACCCCAAGGTCACCAGCTTGAGCGCAGGCTCATCTGGTTTGAGCAAAAAGCCCACCAGCTTGAACCCAAGGTCGCTGGCCCCAGCAAGGGGTTACTTGGTCTGCTAAAGGCCCGCAGTCAAGGCACATGAGAAAGCAATCAATAAACAACTAAGGTGTTGCAACGCGCCATGAAAAATTAACTATTGATGCTTCTCATCTCTCTCCATTCCTGTCTGCTGTCTTGTCTGTCCCTGTCTATCCTTCTCTCTGACTCACTCTCTGTCTCTGTAAAAAAAAAAAAAAAAAAAGGCCCTGGCCGGTTGGCTCAGCGGTAGAGCATTGGCCTGGCGTGCAGGGGACCCGGGTTCGATTCCCAGCCAGGGTGCATAGGAGAAGCGCTCATCTGCTTCTCCACACCTCCCCCTCTCCTTCCTCTCTGTCTCTCTCTTCCCCTCCCGCAGCCAAGGCTCCATTGGAGCAAGGATGGCCCGGGCGCTGGGGATGGCTCCTTGGCCTCTGCCCCAGGCGCTGGAGTGGCTCTGGCCGCGGCAGAGCAACGCCTCAGAGGGGCAGAGCATCGCCCCCTGGTGGGCGTGCCAGGTGGATCCCGGTCGGGCGCATGCGGGAGTCTGTCTGACTGTCTCTCCCCGTTTCCAGCTTCAGAAAAATACAAAAAAAAACAAAACAAAAAAAAACCAATGCCAATGGGTTGTGTTACACTGACCTTGGCAAATAAAAAATTCACAAAGTAAAATAAATGACATGGAAAAAATACTCATGGCTAATACAAATATTATACAGAAAACAAATACCAGACCATGTATCAACTATCCTATGACACTTTAGAAACAGTAACAAAGAACTGACAAGTGAAATACAAAGAGTATACAAATGTATAACAGGCATAATACCTCAAACTGAAACATGTAAAGTGAAATTATACAAACTTCTCCCATCTTGAACAGCAATTCAGAGATGCATACAATCACTTCAAGTATTTGTCAAAGTCAGAAATACTGAGAGACTTCCAGGCAAGATGGCTGAAGGTAAACTCATTACTTGCCTCCTAAAACCCCATCAAAATTACAACTAAACTACAGAACCAACTGACACCTAGCTGAATGAAAGTCTTCTAACTAGAGAACTAAAAAAAGAAGCCACAGCCTGACTGGTGGCACAGTGAACAGTGTTGACTCCGGGTACTGAGCCCCCAGTGAGCACAGGATCACTGACAAAACCTCAAGTCAGTGGCTTAAGCACAAAAGTCACTGCCTTGAGCCAGGGGTCACTGGCTTGGCTTGACCCCCCAGTCAGGGCACATATGAGAAGCAATCAATGAACAACTAAAGTGAAGCAACTATGAATTGATGTTTCTCATCTCTCTCTTCCCCTTTTTCTTTCACACTCTCAAAAAAAAAAAAAGTGCCCTGGCCGGTTGGCTCAGTGGTAGAGCGTCAGCCTGGTGTGCAGAGGTCCCGGGTTCGATTCCCAGCCAGGGCACACAGGAGAAGCGCCATCTGCTTCTCCACCCCTCCCCCTCTCCTTCCTCTCTGTCTCTCTCTTCCCCTCCCGCATCGAGGCTCCATTGGAGCAAAGATGGCCCAGGCTCTGAGGATGGCTCCTTGGCCTCTGCCCCAGGCGCTGGAGTGGCTCTGGTTGCAACAGAGCGACCCCTCCCCCCCCCGCGGGGCAGAGCATCGCCCCCTGGTGGGCGTGCCGGGTGGATCCCGGTCGGGCGCATGTGGGAGTCTGTCTGACTGTATCTCCCCGTTTCCAGCTTCAGAAAAATACAAAAAAAAAAAAAAAAAAGTTAAAACATAGTTAAAAAAAAAAGCCACATCGAGATTGATAGGAGGGAACAGACGGCGATGACACTGGTCCCACACCCATGTGTAGCAGATAAAAATTAAGAGGAATATCTTGGTTGCAGAGGTCCCCTGAGGAGCAAGGGGTCCCAGCACCACAGCCCAGGGTTCCAGTGCCAGGAAGAGAAGTCCCCATAACTTCTGGTGAGGAAAACCAGCAGGGATTAAGACTGAGGGAAATGGAGGCTGGTGGAGTTCCAGATAATTCTTCTTAAAAGGTCCTGTTCAAGGACTTACTCAGACTCACCCCCTCTGAGCAACAGTGCTGGGACAGGAGCTGGAAAGGCACCACTTACTGGGAGGACAAGAGCTGAAGGGACAGCTTTCTCCTAAACAGAAGTGCTGGCAGAGGCCACTTTTCCTTTAATGAGCCCTCCCCCTACAGAAACTGCAAATGGAAGTCATATAAGACTCCATCAATCTGGCTCACACTGTTGCCACCCTGGTGGTTCCCTGAGTCCCCACCCCACCCAACTTTCAGGCCCACTCAAGCTGTCTCCAGTGGCTTTTTCATACAAATGGTCTTCTCGGCTCATGCTTCAGATTTTCTTAAAATTTCTCAAACAAGCATCATCTGGTTTCAGTGTTCTCCGTACATCTCCAAAGTGACACCAGGCCCAGCAACAGTGGCAGCCAGCCTTGGTTCACAACTTGGTATCTCCAAGCCCAGCAAAAGTATCAGCCATCTGCAGTTCACTCTGCAGCTCATGTCTGGTGGTCCCAGGCAAAACCCAGGCGGCAGCTGACCTCAGCCTGCACTGCACAGGAGACCCCAGAGCCGTGCAAGCAGTGGACAGCTTCAGACCACACTGAAGCATCACCAACCAAACACCTCCACAATGACACACTCAAGAGGTGGACTCATGGAGCAGCAGAGCCCTGCTGAAGTTAAGTCCTGACCTGTGGGGTGGGCCCCTGCACAACTGATCCTCCACAGTGGTCAGAGGTTGGTGGTCAGTGGTCACAGACAGTCCTTGCAGCTGATCAGCCTGGGGACAAATCTGTCCCACTGATGTGCCAACAGCAATCAAGGGTCAACTACAAAAGGAAGGTGTATACAACCAACACTGGCGGGGGGGGGGGGGGTACCTCAAGTACCCAGCCTGGGTGATCAAGGAGGCTGTGCCCCCGGACCCTACAGAATTCCTAGTACATTAGGACATGCTACCAAGCCCAGGAGACATAATAGCTTTACCTAATACACAGAAACAAACACAGGGAGGCTGCCAAAATGTGGAGACAAAGAAACATATCCCAAATGAAAGAACAGAACAAAACTCCAGAAAAAGAACTAAACAAAAAAATGAAAACAAGCAATCTACTAGATGCAGAGTTCAAGACACCGGTGACAAAAATGCTCAGTGAACATAGTGAGATCCTCAACAGCATAAAAAAGGTCCAGTCAGACATGAAGGATACACTAACTAAAATAAAGATTAATTTGCAAGGAGTCAATAGTAGAGTATATGAAGCTAAGAATCAAAACAGCAACTTGGAATATAAGGAAGCAAAAAGCACCCAATCAGAACAGCAAAAAGAATATAAAAATATGAAGACAGTGTAAGGAGCCTCTGGAACAAGTGCGAGCACACCAACATTCGCATCATGGGGGTTCTGGGAGAAGAGAAAGAAGTTGAAAAAATTATAGAAAACTTGCCTAACTTGGAGAAGGAAATACACATACAAGTCAGAAAATACAGAGTCCCAAACAAGATGAATGAACCCAAAGAGGCCCACAGCAAGACACATCATAATTAAAATGCAAAAGGTTAGAGACAAAGAGAGCACCATAACAGCATCAAGAGGAAAGCAGTTAGTTACCTACAAAGGAGCTCCCATAAGACTGTCAGCTGATTTCTCAACAGAAAGTTTGCAGGCCAGAAGGGACTGCCAAGAAATATTCAAAGTGATGAAAAGGAAGGACTCTACCCCACAAAGCTATAGAATTGAAGGACAGAAAAAGAGCTTCCCAGACAAAAAAAAAGCTAAAGGAATTCATCACCACCAAACCAGTATTATATGAAATGTTAAAGGGTCTTCTTTAAACGGAGGGAAAAAAGAAAAATATATGAACAAGAAAATATCAATAAGCCCTGGCAGGTTGGCTCAATGAATAGAGCATCAGCTTGGCGTATGGATTTCCCAGGTTCCATTACTGTGCAGAGCAGACAGAAGTTACCATCTCTTTCTCTCACCCTTTCTCTCCACCTTCCACAGCCAGAGGTTCACCTGGTTCCTGCATCAGCCCCAGACAGAGGTTGCTGAGTGGACCCTAGTCAGGGAGCACGTGGGAGTCTGTCTATCTCCCTTCCTGATCAGCTATTGACGGAGTGAATAGAGCATCAACCTGGGATGCTGAGGATCCAGGTTTGAAACCTCGAGGGCACCAGCTTGAACACAGGCTTATCCAGCTTGAGCACGGGGTCGCTGGCTGGGCATAGGATCATAGACATGAACACATGATCAATGGCTTGAGCCCGAAGGTCGCTAGCTTGAAGCCCAAGGTCACTGGCTTAAGCAAGGAGTCACTGCTCAGCTGCAGCCCCCAAGTCAATGAACATGAGAAAGTAATCAATGAACTAAGGTGCCACAACAAAGAACTAATGTTTCTCATCTCTCTCCCTTCCTGTCTGTCCCTATCTGTCATTCCTTTCTCTCACTTAAAAAAAAAAAAAGTATCAATACATACATATTGCCTGTCCTGTAGTGGTGCAGTAGATAGAACATCGACCTGGAACACTGAGGTCACCAGTCTGAAACCCTGGGCTTGCCCAGTCAAGGCACATATGACAAACAACCAATGAACAGCTAGAATGAAGCAACTACTTCTCATCACCCCCACCTCTGTAAAATCAGTAAATAAAATCTTTTTTTTTTTTCTTTTTAATTTTTTTACAGGGACAGAGAGAGAGTCAGATAGAGGGATAGATATAGACAGAAAAGATCAGAAATATTTTTCTGATATTCTATTCAGATAAAGTACAACAGGAACGGAGAGAGATGAGAAGCATCAATCATCAGTTTTTCGTTGCAACATCATAGTTGTTTATTGATAGCTTTCTCATGTGTCATGACCGCGGGCCTTCAGCAGACTGAGCAACCCCCCGCTCAAGCCAGTGACCTTGGGTCCATGCTAGTGAGCTTTTTGCTCAAGTCAGATGAGCCCACGCTCAAGCTGGCAACCCCGGGGTCTCAAACCTGGGTCCTTCCACATCCCAGTCAGACGCTCTATCCACTGCGCCACCACCTGGTCAGGCAGTAAATAAAATCTTTTAAGTAAATAATTAATACATACATATCTATCAACAACTGAATCTTAGGAACAAAATAAACTAAGCCCTGGCAGAATAGCTCTGGAGCGATGTCCCAGAGCATGGAGGTTGCCAGTTTGATTCCCCAGTCAGGGCACATACAGGAGTTCAATATTCCTGTCTCTCTCTCTCTCTCCCTTTCTCTCCCTGCCTCTCTCTCAAAAACAAACAAACAAACAAAATAAACTACCAAGATGGACAGAAACAGACTCACAGAGAACATTCTGACAATCACCAGACGGGAGGGCATTTGGGGATGGATGAAAAAGATGAAAAGATTGAGAAGTACAAATTGGTTATTACACTACAGTCATGGGATGTAAAGTACAACATGAGAAATACGGTCAATAATATTCGAATAGCTTTGTATGCTTTCAGATGGGTGCGAGAATTATCGAGATGATCACTTGGTAAGTTATATGTCTAATCACCGGGTGTACGCCTGAAACTAATATGTTTGTCAACTGTAATTGAAAAATAAAAATGAGCCTGACCAAGGTGGTAGCATAGTGGATAGAGCATCGGCCTAGAAAACTGAGGACCCAGGTTCAAACCCCGAGGCAACTGGCTTGAGCTCAGGCTTACCAACTTGAGCGCAAGACTATAGGTGTGACCCCAAGGTTGCTGGCTTGAAGCCTGAGGTCAATGGTTAAGCAAGGCATCACTGGCTTGGCTTGAGCCGCCCGATCAAGGCATGTATGAGAAAGCAATCAATGAACAAGTCAAGTGCCACAATTACGAGTTGATGCTTCTCATCTCTCTCCCTTCCTGTCTGTATCTCTCACAAAAAAACAACAAAAGATTTTAAAATAAAAGAAAAAGAAATACTAAAGAAAAAAGTTGTAACAGAAGATGTTTATAAAATATATTTCTGAACCATCAAGTTATTAAATAAGAAATAATGCATTATGAGTGTTCAAGTACAGTCATGTATTTTCCAATTGAATCATAAGCTTTAAAACCTATTAAAACAACCTGACCAGGCGGTGACAGGATAGAGTATCGGACTGGGATGCAGAGGACCCAGGTTCAAGACCCTGAGGTTGCCAGCTTGAGCGAGGGCTAATCTGGTTTGAGCAAAGCTCACCAGCTTGGACCCAAGGTCGCTGGCTCAAGAAAGGGGTTACTCAGTCTGCTATAGGCCCATAGTCAAGGCACATATGAGAAAGCAATCAATGAACAACTAAGGTGTCGCAATGAAAAACTGATGAGTGATGCTTCTCATCTCTCTCCGTTCCTGTCTGTCTGTCCCTATCTATCCCTCTCTCTGACTCTTTCTCTGTCTCTGTAAAAAAAAAAAAAAAAAAAAAAAAAATATTAAAACAAAATTCTGCCAACAGTTCAAGGTAGGAATCAAACTCAATAAATATGTTTATAAGGATTTTTTTTAAAACGAAAGGATTAAGGAGACAGTTCCTAACCCGCATGGCAGATAGCCCAATGATAACTTACCGATTTTCAGCTTTCTTGCTTTTATTGCCAGGACTGGAGGATCGGGATCGCCGGCCCCGGCTTCTACTACTTGAGCGTCTTCTGTCTCGACTCCGTGATCTTCTTCGTTCTCGACTTCTGTCTCTCTCTCTACTTCTGGAACGCCTGAAAGGGAGACATTTTTCATGTAGTCTATATTCAAACAGAACTATTTCAGATTATGATTCTGTCCCATGTTGAAAGAAGCTTCTTAATTTTTTCCTTTTTCTGTTGTTTTCATTTTTATACTGGGGAGGGGGCGTAAATAGAACAATAATTTCTAGCCAATCCTCTCCCCAAACCTGTGTTACAATATCCCAAAGTTTAACAGAACAGGGAAGCTGTCCTCAACACTTTAGAAAGTTATTACCATTATTAAAGGCAGAGATTTCAATTAACTATCAAACCAACTAAACAGAGAACAAGCAATGCCAATTTTAAGAAGTGGTCACTGAGCCTGACCAAGTGTGGATAGAGCGTGGGACTGGGACACGGAGGACCCAGGTTTGAAACCCTGAGGTCGCCAGCTTGAGTGTGGGCTCATCTGGTTTGAGCAAGGCTCACCAGCTTGAGCCCAAGGTCACTGGCTTTGCTATAGTCCCCCAGTCAAGGCACATATGAGAAAGCAATCAATGAACAACTAAGGTGCCACAACAAAGAACTGCTGCTTCTTATCTCTCTCCCTTCCTGTCTGTCCCTATCTGACCCTCTCTCTGTCTCTGTAACAAAAAAAGAAAAAGTAGTAGTCACTGAAAAAAATGAGGATACCAATTTCAAAATGAAGTTTACTAAAAAACATAGCAAATCTATAATAGAAATTTGAACTCTATGGCCTATAATACGGAAAACATAAATGTGAAAGACAGTCTAAACCTAAGTTCAAGGATGAACAAAACAGGGCTCTATAAAAAGATTACAATTATGAAGATAAGACAAGAATATCTACCCAGGCCTGATCTGTGGTGGCGCAGTGGATAAAGCGTCAACCTGGAAACGCTGAGGTTGCCAAAACCCTGGGCTTGCCTGGTCAAGGCACATATGGGAGTTGATGCTTCTTGCTCTTCCCCCTTCTCTCTCTCTCCCCTCTCTATAATGAATAAATAAAAATCTTTAAAAAAAAAAGTTATATATAAAAAAAAAGCAGCACCCTGGTGCTGCTATTAACTAGTGACATAACACAGAGCACATCAACTCTCTGGGTCTGTTTCCTCATATATAAAATATGGAGACTTCATGAAATAATCTCAAAATCCTTCTTGCTCTAAAATCTTGTAATTCTACATTCAAACCAAAAAAAAAGCCAAAGATCAACAAACAATTTCACAAAACAAGTTCTTGACTAAACTGTACAGAACTGTTCCTGGAACCACATAATATAAAACTGAGTAAGTTAGCCCTATCCACATTGTCAAGGGTTAATATATTTCAAATATTTGCAATCTCTCTATTGTTTGAAAAAGATAAAATCAAAATTCTTTCTGTTGTAAGTTCACAGCAACGGTACAACCTTGTCTTCTTTCCTATTTTAATAAGAATCTTTATTACCCTGATGAGGCAGTGGTGTAGTGGATAGAGTGTTGATTTGTGACACCAAGGACCCAAGTTCGAAACCCCAAGGTCACCGGCTTGAACGCAGGCTTATCTTGCTTGAGCACAGGCTCAGCAGCTTGAATGTGGGATCAGAAATGACCCCATGGTCACTGGCCTCAGCCCAAAGGTCACTGGCTTGAGAAAGAGGTCACTGGCTCAACTGGAGCCCCCCAGTCAAGGCACATATGAGAAAGCAATCAATGAACAATTAGGTGCCGCAACAGAGGTGTTGATGCTTCTCAAATCTCTCTTCCTGTCCGTCCCTGTCTGTCCTTGTCTCTCTCTCTCTCCTCTCTCACTCAATTAAAAAAAAAAAAAAAAGAAACTGTATTACAAAACTTATTTTTGGTGTCAAGAGGTTTTAATTTACAGTAAATATGGTTTTTTACACCCAAAAAAAGGTGAACAGTGGAAGGAACGGTTGCTTATGTAATTAAGTAAATGTCAAGTGTCTGATCGGTAGTGGTGCAATGGATAGAGCCTCAACCTCGGACATTGAGGTACCAGGTTCAAAACCCTAAGGACAACAGCTTGAGTACAAGTCACTGGCTTGAACATGAGATTACAGACATGACTCCATGGTTGCTGGCTTGAGCCCAAAGTTCGCTGGCTGAAGCCAAAGGTCACTGGCTTAAGCAAGCAGTCACTGGCTCAGCTGGAGCCCTCTCCAGTCAAGGCACATATTAGAAGCAATCAATGAACAACTAAAGCGCGCAAGTATGAGCTGATGCTTCTCATATCTCTCTCCCTTCTTGTCTATCTTTCTCTCCCACTAAAAAATAAATAAAAAAGGAAAAGTAAAAAGTAAAAAATTCAGATGGCCTGACCAGGCGGTGGCACAGTGAATAGTGTCAGACTGTGACGCAGAGCACCCAGGTTCAAAACCCCAAGGTCGCCAGCTTAAGCACAGACTCACTCAGCTTGAGCATGGGCTCACTTGAATATTGGATCATAGACATGACCCCATGGTCACCGGCTTGAGCCTAAGTTTGCTGGTTTGAGCAAAGGGTCATTTGCTCTGTTGTAGCCCACCAGTCAAGGCACATATGAGAAAGCAACCCAATCAATGAACAACTAAGGTGCTGTAACGAAGAACTGATGCTTCTTATCTCTCTCCCTTTCAGTCTGTCCCTATCTGTCCCTCTCTCTGTCTCTCTTTCTCTCTCTGTCAAAAAAAAAAAAATTCAGATGTTCTTTCATTTAAATTTAAAACATTTCACCCTGGGTAGGTATCTCAGGTGGTTAGAGCATCATTTCAATATGTCCATGTTGTGAGTTCAACCCCTGTCAGGGCACATACAACAATCAACCAATGGCCTGACTGGTCGGTCACAATAAAGCCTCAACCTGGGACACTGAGGTACCAGGTTTGAAACCCTGAGAACACCAGCCTGAGTGCAAGGTCGCTGGTTTAAGCAAGGTGTCATTGGCTCAGCTGGAGCAACAATCCCTACCCCATCAAGGCACATATGAGAAGCAATCAATGAACAACTAAAGTGTTGCAACTACAAGTTGATGCTTCTCATCTCTTTCTCCCTTTCTGTCTCTCTCCCTCCCTTAAAAAAAAAAAGAATCAACCAATGACTACATAAATAAATAGAACAACAAACTGATGTGTCTAAGTCAATAAATTTTTTTAAACTGAACACAGTTCTTTCAATAGTCTCAAACAGTAAGCAGGACCTGGAGATGGCTCTGTCCTGTTTCCTTTAGTCAGCTTTAGTGGAGTCTCAGAACACAGTGGTCGGCTCTCTCAGGACTGAGTTAGAATAGAAGCCCCTTGATAGCATATTACCTTACCTTTTGCTTCTTTTTTTAACTTTCTCAGAAGGGCTTCATGGTTTCTCTTTGGATAACAAAAAATATAACCTAAGTTTCTGAACTTAAAATATGTTTGAGAGTCTTTGTTCTAGGCCAGCAATTTTCAACAGGTATGCCAGGAGAATTTTTAAAACATGTAATATCTGACCATTTAGTTAGGAGCACTGACCTCTTTTACCTTAGACCAGTGGTTCTCAAACTTTTTGAAGTTAGGACATATTTAAAATCCTACAAATTGGCCCTTCCCAGTTGGCTCAGTGGTAGAGCGTCGGCCTGGCGTGCAGGAGTCCCAAGTTCAAGCCCCGGGTTCGATTCCCGGCCAGGGCACGCAGGAGAAGCGTCCATCTGCTTCTTCACTCCTCCCCCTCTCCTTCCTCTCTGTCTCTCTCTTCCCCTCCTGCAGCCGGGGCTCCATTGGAGCAAAGTTTGCCCGGGCACTGAGGATGGCTCTGTGGTCTCTGCCTCAGACACTGCAATGGCTCTGGTTGCAACAGAGCAATGCCCCAGATGGGCGGAGCAACGCCCCCTGGTGGGCATACTGGGTGGATCCCCATCAGGCACATGCGGGAGTCTGTCTGACTGCCTCCCTGTTTCCAACTTCAGAAAAATACAAAAAAAAAAAATAATAAATAAAAAATAAAATCCTACAAATAAGTGTAGGTGCACTATATACAAATTTCTGAGAAATATGTTATAATTATTAAGTCAAATATTAAAGAAAAAAAATAAAGTCCAAGCGTGCTTTTATGGTAATTAAACAAAATAAATACGACATACTTAAGTTTATTTTGACATTAAAAAACATTTTTATGTCACATTTTTGAATTATGCTTTTTAGAATTCATAAAAAAGGGGTTAAGATATATAAAAAAAAGTTCTTTTTATATATATAGATACATTCTTAGCAAGATTTAATAAATTCAGCAGGTCCGGTGCAAATGTGTTTTTTCATTCTTGTTTATGAGAAACACGAGCCTGATGTGTCCTAGCGATTTCTTCAATGTTTGGGCATATACTTGAAAGGCAAACTCTCATTTCCTTGTTAATACATTGAAGAATTCCTCTCTTTTTACTCTTAATTGTGTGAGTGCAGAAAACCCCCACCATACGTATCATCTTACCTTTACACCCAACAAAGGATAGAAGAAAATTGCCTCCAGTCTTTCTGGGGAACATGGAGGGTAGTGTAAACAATCCAGCACCACAGCTTAAAAGCCTTTTGAAACCTAATAAGGCAACTGAGGTGAGGAGTTGGGCAGACTGTCAGCTTACAGCCAATTCCCCACACCTCTGCCTCCCCCAAATTTAAACTCCATAAACCCTGTTGGTGTTTTGGTCCATATTTCTCTGGAATAACATAGGGCACACCTGGAAATCTTCTGGGGCGCACCAGTGAGCCCTGGGCCACAGCCTTAGATTGTCAAATAAAAAAATGACAACAGCCAAAACAATACCCATCCAATGTGAATGCCTGATTCTGAACCATAAATATATAGGTCATATAATAGAGAAACACCTCATTGGTCACATGGCATAATAAGGTTGTGTCTACTGATTAATTCTTGTTCCAAAAATTCTTATATACAAGTATAGGCACCTGAGTTTTAAAAAGTCACCTTGGAGCAAAACAGGTAGGTGATTACTATTATTTTTTTGTAACTCAATCAAAATTATAACCATTTGGCCTAACCTATGATGGCACAGTGGATAAAGCATCAACCTGGAATGCTGAAGTCCCTGGTTAGAAACCCTGGGCTAATGGTCAAGCCACATAGGGAAGCAACTACTACTGAGTTGATGCTTCCTGCTCCTTCCCCTCCGCTATCTCTTCCCCCTCCATAAAATGAATAAAATTTAAAAAATAAATTAAAAAAATTTATACCCATTTTTTGTAAGGCTGACAAAATATACATTTTTTGGTGTGCTGCAGAATTTAAGTAATTAGTTTATGTTTGTCATGAGATAAAAAGGGTTGAAAATCCCTGTTCTAGTCCGACCAGGTGGTGGCGCAGTGGATAGAGCAACAGACTGGGATGTGGAGGACCCAGGTTCAAGAACCCGAAGTCGCCAGCTTGAGCGTGGGTTCAAAGCTGGTGGCAAAGCTCACCAGCCACCCAAGGTCGCTGGCTTGAGCAAGGGGTTACTCGGTCTGCTGAAGGCCCGCGGTCAAGGCACATATGAGAAAGCAATCAATGAACAACTAAGGTGTCGCAACAAAAACTAATGATTGATGCTTCTCATCTCTCTCCGTTCCTGTCTGTCCCTATCTATCCCTCTCTGTCTCTGTAAAAAAAAAAAAAAAGAGAGAGAATCACTGTTCTAGGCAAATCACTTCTGGTCCTAATGAAACAAGCTAGAGTTAAAGCAAAAAGGCCTGCAAAGGGGCCGCTAAATTTTAGCCCAGGACACATTTTTGAAGCTGATTTAGCTGAGAAGGCTCAATTTATCATGGGTCCTTACCTCAGACGCTTCCTGTCTCTTGACCGAGATCTTCTCTTATCCCTGCTACGAGACCTCTCTCTCCTTCTATCTCTATCTCGGCTTCTAGACCTTCTGTCATCTCCACGTTTACTTCTTTTGTCTGAGGGTGAGCGACTTCTCGATCTACTTCCAGAGCGTCCCCGTGATGCTGATCTCTTCCGATAGTGGCTATAACATTGAGTTAAAGGTTAAGTTTAACAGATATAGTTAGCTTCTATTATATCTTATTACATTTTCCCCCAGAAAAATCTCAGCAGACAAATCATACACTGAAAGGATTCTTTACGCACTTTTAATTAGGGAGAAAGAACCCTTTTGCTATAAAACATGCAGAAGGGGGTAGACTATCTTGAAAGGGAAGCAAGGATAGTACACAAAAACCAAGCCTAATGCAGCTTTCATTCTATAAAGGAACACATGGTAGACAAGAAAAAAAATATATATATGTATATGTATATGTATATGTATATGTATACATACACACACACACACACACACACAAAATGCTATGTTATGCTACGTAGAAAAACAGAGGAGAGTAAAGGGAAAAGGGGAGGCAGTGGGAAGTAGGTTTTGCAGGGCAGCATGAGAAAAGAAAATTTAGCCTCAATCTAAACCTAAAGCTTAGCAAACCGAATTCAACAATACATAAAAAAGATGAAACAGTCCAGGGCCGCGAACCGGCCAAAGGCAATGCGAAAGAACCCTGGCCCGTCGCCGGTTCAAGCACAGCCACTCCCTCTGCCGAGGTCCCCCAGCCACTCGAGCAGCTCGGGCCGAACGGTCACACGTGGGTATGCGCCGGACCAGGCCTGGCCCCGCGGCCCTCGCGATTCCCGCCTCTTCGCCCCTGCAAGGAACCGCTCGCCCCTCGCAGCGCTCCCTCACCGTGACTCCCGGCCCATGCTGCCGGCCGCGGGACAGCGACGCCCTTCGGGAGGACGCGCAGAAGAACCCGACAAAGGAATTGTGCGAACTGCGCGCCGCTCGCCGGCGGAAAAACGGCACTAAGTCGTGGTCGCAGATTCAGCAGCAGAAACCATCCGACCGTGGCCAACGAAAACAGGACGTGCTGGCGCCGAGGACAGAAGGAAGGAAGAGGCGCAACGGAAGCTGCTGTCTTTTCACACCGCCATCTCTCGGTTGGAGTCCGCACAGCACTGGCTATGCCGAAAAAAGTCGCCTTGGCTGGAATTTTCTTGCACCATCGCGAAGGTCCCGCTACTGACCCTTTTCTGCAGAAGCCAGGGGGTGCCAAAAGCATCCACGAGCTGTCCCAGGACTGGTACTGACCTCCGCCTTAACCTGCGCTGAATGATACCACAAACATCTCCGTTCATTCTTATACATTTATTGATATAAGATGACATCTGTAAAAAAATAAATAAAAAAAATAGTATAAGGTGACCGCCTGACTAGGTGGTGGCACAGTGGATAGAGCGTTGGACTGGGATGCAGAAGACCCACATTCGAGATGCCGAGGTCGCCAGTTTGAGCGCAACCTCATCTGGTTTGAGCAAAGCTCACCAGCTTGGACCCAAGGTCAGTGGCTTGAACAAGTGGTTACTCGGTCTGCTGTAGTCCCATGGTCAAGACACATATGAGAAAGCAATCAATGAACAACTAAGGTGTCACAAGTAAAAGAAACATTTTATTCATTGCAACAATAATACATTATAACATGATAAATGCATAATAAAACATTTGTATGCCCTGGCCGGTTGGCTCAGTGGTAGAGCGTCGGCCTGGCGTGCAGAAGTCCCGGTTCGATTCCCTGTCAGGGCACACAGGACAGGTGCCCATCTGCTTCTCCACCCCTCCCCCTCTCCTTCCTCTCTGTCTCTCTCTTCCCCTCCCCCAGCGAGCCTCCATTGGAGCAAAGATGGCCTGGGCGCTGGGGATGGCTCCTTGGCCTCTGCCCCAGGCGCTAGAGTGGCTCTGGTGGAGACAGAGCCACGCCCGGGAGGGGCAGAGCATCGCCCCCTGGTGGGCAGAGCGTCGCCCCCTGGTGGGCCTGCCAGGTGGATCCCGGTGGGGCGTATGCAGGAGTCTGTCTCTCCCCGTTTCTAGCTTCAGAAAAATACAAAAAAAAAACAAAACACATTTGTAGTATTTTATATTGTAATTATGCTTACATGCCTATTAATTTTTTCAAATTTATTTTTTTTATTTATTAATTTTAGAGAGGAGAGAGAGAGTGAGTGAGAGAGAGAGAGAGAGAGAGAGAGAGAGAGAGAAAGAAAGAAAGGGGGGAGGAGCAGGAAGCTTCAACTCCCATATGTGCCTTAGACCAGGCAAGTGCAGGGTATTGGACCAGCAACCTCAGCATTCCAGGTCAATGCTCCATCCACTGTGCCACCACAGGTTAGGCAGCCTATTAATTTTTTATTTTTTGTATTTTTCTGAAGTTGGAAACGGGGAGGCAGTCAGACAGACTCCTGCATGCGCCCGACCGCGATCCACCCCGCACGCCCACCGGGGGTGATGCTCTGCCCATCTGGGGCATTGCTCTGTTGCAACCAGAGCCATTCTAGCGCCTGAGGCAGAGGCCACAGAGCCATCCTCAGCGCCCAGGCCAACTTTGCTCCAATGGAGCCTTGGCTGCAGGAGGGGAAGAGAGAGACAGAGAGGAAGGAGAGGGGAAGGGGTGGAGAAGCAGATGGGCGCCTCTCCTGTGTGCCCTGGCCGAGAATCGAACCCGGGACTTCTGCATGCCAGGCCGACGCTCTACCACTGGGCCAACCAGCCTGGGCTGCCTATTAATTTTTAATAGTAATTGTAAGAAGAAAGTACTCGTTTAGATAATATGTAAATTAGTACTTTATCATTGAATGAATTTTTTTGTGAATGTATCATGATGTAACAATTTATTGGAAATATCTGAACAAGAAATATCCTTCAGCCTGACCAGGCGGTGGCGCAGTGGATAGAGCATCGGATTGGGATGCAGAGGACCCAGGTTCGAGACCCTGAGGTCACCAGCTTGAGCGCGGGCTCATCTGGTTTGAGCAAAAAGCTCACCAGCTTGGACCCAAGGTCGCTGCCTCGAGCAAGGGGTTACTTGGTCTGCTGAAGGCCCGAGGTCAAGAGACATATGAAAGAGCAATCAGTGAACAACTAAGATCTCGCAACGAAAAATAAACTAATGATTGATGCTTCTCATCTCTCTCTGTTCCTGTCTGTTTGTCCCTGTCTATCCCTCTCTCTGACTCTTTCTCTGTCTCTGTAAAAAAATAAATAAATAAAACCTTCATATTGAATTTTAAGGCAAGTGCTGCAGCTAGAGTATCAACATTCAGTCTCGATTTCTCACTTGTCCAAAAATCATTAGCAATTGAAAAAACTCATTCAACTGTTGCATTAGTTCCAGGGCAGCACAATGTAAATTGAACAAGAATAAATAAATTTTCACATGGAATATGTTTATTTTATTTATTTATTTATTTATTTATTTTGTATTTTTCTGAAGCTGGAAACAGGGAGAGACAGTCAGACAGACTCCCGCATGCGCCCGACCGGGATCCACCCGGCACGCCCACCAAGGGCGAGGCTCTGCCCACCAGGGGGTGATGCTCTGCCCCTCCGGGGCGTTGCTCTGCCTGACCAGAGCCACTCTAGCGCCTGGGGCAGAGGCCAAGGAGCCATCCCCAGCGTCCGGGCCATCTTTGCTCCAATGGAGCCTTGGCTGCGGGAGGGGAAGAGAGAGACAGAGAGGAAGGAGGGGGTGGGGGTGGAGAAGCAAATGGGCGCTTCTCCTATGTGCCCTGGCCGGGAATCAAACCCGGGTCCCCCGCACACCAGGCCGACGCTCTACCACTAAGCCAACCCGCCAGGGCCCGGAATATGTTTATTTTTGAAGAGGCTGAATATTTCCACCCATCTTTTATCAATTTTGATGTGTTCATTTTCCCATTGTATTAATTTTTCAGAATTTAAATATACATTAAATCTTCTAATTTCTTCAAAGAGAAATTGTCTATTTTTCTTTTTTGCATTTTTTTCTGAAGCTGGAAACAGGTAGAAACAGTCAGACAGACTCCCGCATGCGCCCAACTGGGATCCACCCAGCACGCCCACCATGGGGCGACGCTCTGCCCACCAGGGGGCGATGCTCTGCCCATCCTGGGCGTCGCCATGTTGCGACCAGAGCCACCCTAGCGCCTGGGCCACAGAGCCATCCCCAGCGCCCGGGCCATCTTTGCTCCAATGGAGCCTCGGTTGCGGGAGGGGAAGAGAGAGATAGAGAGGAAGGTGCGGCGGAGGGGTGGAGAAGCAAATGGGCGCTTCTCCTGTGTGCCCTGGCCGGGAATCGAACCCGGGTCCTCCGCACGCTAGGCCGACGCTCTACCGCTGAGCCAACCGGCCAGGGCGAAATTGTCTATTTTGATGTCTGGTATTTCTTTAGATAAAAACTCAAGACAAGATTCGGCATCTGTCCAATAGACTTGCAATGAAGTAAAAAAACACCATTGAAAACTGTTATTTCCCATGATGTTTGTTTCAGACCATTCTTTGATATATTGAAAACATGTCCGGTAAAAATTCTGCACTTCTTTGATAAACGTTTCTGTTATGTCCAGATTTGATTCCTCTAAGTCTGACAATTATTTTTTGAAAAGGAAGAAATTTTTTTCAAAACGAAATTTATATTGAAAAATAAAGTCGCCCTGGCCGGTTGGCTCAGTGGTAGAGCGTCGGCCTAGCGTGCGGAGGACCCGGGTTCGATTCCCGGCCAGGGCACACAGGAGAAGCGCCCATTTGCTTCTCCACCCCTCCGCCGTGCTTTCCTCTCTGTCTCTCTCTTCCCCTCCCGCAGCCGAGGCTCCATTGGAGCAAAGATGGCCCGGGCGCTGGGGATGGCTCTGTGGCCTCTGCCTCAGGCGCTAGAGTGGCTCTGGTCGCAACATGGCGACGCCCAGGATGGGCAGAGCATCGCCCCCTGGTGGGCAGAGCTTCGCCCCTGGTGGGCGTGCCGGGTGGATCCCGGTCGGGCGCATGCGGGAGTCTGTCTGACTGTCTCTCCCTGTTTCCAGCTTCAGAAAAATGAAAAAAAAAAGAAAAATAAAGAAAAATAAAGTCATTCAAAATAAGACTATGTTCTGTAGCTGAAATGTGTTCACCTTCAATCTTTTGAATCGTTTTATGAAAAATAGATGCTTGATTATGTACAAAATACATTAATATATCAGATATTTTATTATTTAAAAATGATTCCAAGATTTTAGGACATTTGTCTAAACTTAAAAAATATGAATGGAGAGGCTCAAATAATTGTAGAACACACTCGTTAGCAGGTGTTAGAGCAAGCTATCTAACTTTTGAATATCCTAAAAGTTTTTTGTATTCAACATTTGCTTCTTCACAAAATGTTTTAAAGTAGCAACACGAACAGTAAAACGACTAAAATGCAAATAAATTGTAGTTACTATTATTTCAACATCAATTGGCATGGCACATGATACTGTGTTGATATGTGCATTGCAACCTATTCCTAGTATTTTCTTTTGGAGTAACTTTTTTTAAAATCTTTTTTTTAATTAATTTATTTTTACAGGGACAGAGAGAGAGTCAGAGAGAGGGACAGATAGGGACAGACAGGAACGAAGAGAGATGAGAAGCATCAATCATCAGTTTTTTGTTGTGACACCTTAGTTGTTCATTGATTGCTTTCTCATATGTGCCTTGACCACAGGCCTTCAGCAGACCGAGTAATCCCTTGCTCGAGGCAGCTACCTTGGGTCCAAGCTGGCGAGCTTTTTGCTCAAGCCAGATGAGCCCGTGCTCAAGCTGGCAACCTCGGGGTCTCAAACCTGGGTCCTCCATGTCCCAGTCCGACGCTCTATCCACTGTGCCACCGCCTGGTCAGGCTGGAGTAACTCTTTTAATTTTACATACATATTATTCACCCTTTTGTGTCTCCACCCAACAAAATTTGTATTTGTATCATCAGCCGTTAGTGCAACAACTTTGGACTTCAAATTGTTTTCATTTATTACTCTGTAGATGGTTTGACAAAATTTCAGAAATTTCTGACCAGGCGGTGGCACGGTGGATAGAGCGTCGGACTGGGACAACTTTGTGAATTATGGTATGAAATGTAAATGTTTCCTCCATTGCAGCCAACTGTTTTTTCATCTTCAGAATAATTTAGAGTTTTGAAAAAACTTGTTACTTTACAAATAGAAGCTGATGAATCTAATGATTACTTATTTTTGTTGGTGGTCAAGTGTTTCGTTATTACTGCTCTGCCCCCAACTGCAATACAAAATTCTCCACTGCAAATATTGCAGAAAACAATGGTATCTCTCTTTAAAAAGAATGTAAATTCTTTTTTTCAATTCATCATTGAAATGGCATTTTCTCTATTTTGATTTTTCAAGCCCTTAAATGAAATTTGAAATTAAAAATAAAATATAGAGCTACACGAACAATGCAAGCACATTATGAACTGAAAATGTTACATTATGGTAGGCAAATTTTCCAGAAGCTAGATTAACAAAACTAAATATCAAACAAAACCACTAATTTGGAATGATATTCAGGTATATTTATCAATTTCTAATTAAAAAACATCTGTTTTATGCAACTATTTAATCAAAATGCATTATTAATAGATACAGTTAGAGGATAGATTTCCACTTTAAAACTCGAGTTGCAGGAAAATATTGTAAATAAAATTATATGGCCTGGCCTATGGTGGCGCAGTGGATAAAGCGTCGACCTGGAAATGCTGAGGTTGCCGGTTCGAAACCCTGGGCTTGCCTGGTCAGGGCACATATAGGAGTTGATGCTTCCAGCTCCTCCCCCCTATCTCTCTCTCCTCTCTCTCCTCTCTCTTTCTCTCTGTCTCTCTATCTCCTCTCTAAAATGAATAAATAAAATAAAAATTAAAAAAAATTATATGTATTTGGAAATTATTAAATAGATAATGAATTAATAAAACATGAATTGTGGGCCCCATCTATGACACTGTGGATGAGCCTAGGGTATTTCTTCCAAGAAGCAGGTATACTGATCTCATTTGCACAAGGGCCACTTAACTATGTCTTGCCTGAATAGTCAGGTTTTCTATTCTTCCCTCGAAGATCTCTGTTGTGGGTGTTGATAGTCCTATTTTCTGCTGCTTTGTTTAATATATAGTGTTTCCTTTATTCCTCCTACCTCAATGCCCCACTCATATTTCAGGCTGGGACCTACTCCTAATTTAGAGCTCTCTTTCCACCTTTTGCCAACTTCTATTATGAATTTACCTTTGCCACCCAGCTTAGTATATCCCAAGGTTCTCTTTACCACGCCACAGTTGCAGAGCTCCAGGGAAAAGCACCCTGGTCTCATCTCTCCAGGCAGAGGAGAATAGAAGCTCCATATCCACACATGCTGCAGATGGCTTTTCCAGTCTACATAAATCATTACCAGCTAGAAGCAGCGGTCGTTGGGACTTGGACATGAGCTGCAAAGTATAGAATTGTGACAACAATTCCAGTGCCATGCGGACTTTTCCTGGATGTGGACTTTTCCTGGAGTCCTGCTCCTTGTGACAGCTCCTAAGGGACTGAACTGGGGTTGGATTGCATTTGCAGGGATCTGGAATGGTGTTGGTGCCAACTTGGACTTGGTGAACATGTTAAGGACACTACTCTTTTATGGATTGTTGTTGTATTGGCCAAGAGTTTGCTTAAAGGCTTTAATCACTGTAAAAAAAAAATAGAAGACTGAATAAAGAAGATGTGGCACATATACACTAGGGCAGGGGTCTCAAACTCAACTCAGCATGTGGGCCGCAGAGCAAGATCACAGCCGTTCGGTGGGCCGCACTAAGTCTACAAAAGGCAACTGTTACACAACACTTTTCTCACTGCAGTTGAAAACAAAAAAAAATCAGTACAACAAGCACAATCGTACATGCAGTTTACTCAGTGTCACAAAACGACCAGAAACTGTAGTTCGCATCACAACTGCTGTTAACTAAGCTAATATCTAGCTAGGATGCTAGAGAAATGAAAAATACAAGTAGGCCCCTAGGCTTACTTAATTTTATCCAAAATATTTTTTTTTTCATTTTTCTGAAGCTGGAAACGGGGAGAGACAGTCAGACAGACTCCCGCATGCGCCCGACCGGGATCCACCCGGCCCGCCCACCATGGGGTGACGCTCTGCCCACCAGGGGGCGATAATCTGCCCATCCTGGGCGTCGCCATGTTGCGACCAGAGCCACTCTAGCGCCTGAGGCAGAGGCCACAGAGCCATCCCCAGCGCCCGGGCCATCTTTTGCTCCAATGGAGCCTTTGCTGCGGGAGGGGAAGAGAAGAGACAGAGAGGAAGGAGGGGGTGGGGGTGGAGAAGCAAATGGGCGCTTCTACTGTGTGCCCTGGCCGGAAATCGAACCCGGGTCCTCCGCACGCTAGGCCGACGCTCTACCGCTGAGCCAACCGGCCAGGGCCTATCCAAAATATTTTGAACTTCGTGGATTAGTCTGCGGGCCACACAAAATTGTTTGGTGGGCCGCGAGTTTGAGACCCCTGCACTAGGGTATGCTACTCAGCCATAAGAAATGATGACATCGGATCATTTACAACAAAATGGTGGGATCTTGATAACATTATATGGAGTGAACTAAGTAAATCAGAAAAAAACAAGAACTGCATGATTCCATACATTGGTGGGACATAAAAACGAAACTAAGCCTGACCTGTGGTGGCGCAGTGGATAAAGAGTCAACCTGGAAATGCTGAGGTGGCAGGTTCAAAACCCTGGCCTTGCCTGGTCAAGGCACAAATAGGAGTTGATGCTTTCAGCTCCTCCCCCTTCTCTCTCTTTCTCTCTCTCCTCTCTCTCTGTCTCTCTATCTCCTCTCTAAAAATGAATAAATAAATTTTAAAAGAAATAAAAAAAAAACCCAAGACTAAGAGACATGGATAAGAGTGTGGTGGTTGGGGGGGGGAGGAAGGGGGCGAGGGAAAGCGGGAGGGGGAGGGGCACAAAGAAAACTAGATAGGCCCTGGCCGGTTGGCTCAGCGGTAGAGCGTCGGCCTAGCATGCGGAGGACCCGGGTTCGATTCCTGGCCAGGGCACACAGAAGAAGCGCCCATTTGCTTCTCCACCCCTCCGCCGCGCTTTCCTCTCTGTCTCTCTCTTCCCCTCCCGCAGCCAAGGCTCCATTGGAGCAAAGATGGCCCGGGCGCTGGGCATGGCTCTGTGGCCTCTGCCTCAGGCGCTAGAGTGGCTCTGGTCGCAGCATGGCGACACCCAGGATGGGCAGAGCATCGCCCCCTGGTGGGCAGAGCGTCGCCCCTGGTGGGCGTGCCGGGTGGATCCCGGTCGGGCGCATGCGGGAGTCTGTCTGACTGTCTCTCCCTGTTTCCAGCTTCAGAAAAATGAAAAGAAAAGAAAAAAAAAAAAAAAAAGAAAACTAGATAGAAGGTGACATAGGACAATCTGACTTTGGGTGATGAGTATGCAACATAATTGAAGATAACCTGGACATGTTTTCTTTGAATATATGTACCCTGATTTATTGATGTCACCCCATTAAAATTAATAAAAATTTATTTATAAATAAAAAACTAATAATAAAACCATGAATTGTGCTTACCTATGATTAAATATTCACTGAGAAAGAAATAATCATGAGTATACAATGTCATATGTGCCATGTCGTGTTTCAGTAAGAAGTACACAGAGCCATTTTTGCACTTGGTATATCGCGTGCTCTCTCAAGGTCTCCCATGCTAAGCACATGCGTCTCATAATCACGTCTCGCCACACTGTACTGATCCTTGATGAATTGTCATGTCAAATACAAATACGTCACATCACACGCAATGGATCGACTTTGCATCGATTGAATACGGACATTTACAGATTAGTCTTCCAATATCAAAAAGGAGGACAGATAGAAGGATACTTTTTGAGGGAGGATGGACCTTACAAAAGAAGGATTGTCTTCCCTAAAGGAGGACGATTGGTCACCTTAATTTTACTGTATGTAAAATTTACCTCAATACATTTGATTGTTAAAAAATGCAACTGACTTAAGGGTCTAAAATGAATTTTGCTCTTACTAAGCAGCCTACTCCCCACCCGTAGCTACAGTGCGGTCCATGCCAAGTGTAAGTAAGGCCTGCACTAACATGTGACCAGATGGACATCGGTGTGGCTCAGGTACGAGAGCCACTGTAAACTGTTTCTGGGCTGAAGGTAAAGTCTGTGGAGCTTAGTCTAAAAGAAATAGGAAACCACTAGTGATCAATTGTGGAGATACTAAAAAGTGGTCAAATTCTAGATATATTCCAGAGGCATCTCTCCAAACACTAATTATTAAATTGGATGTTAACTGTGAGGGGAAGGGAGAAACGAAGATGCTCCCTGAATTTGAACAGCACTACTGTGGATTTTGATGAATCTGAAGATGAGAAGTGTGTGAGAACAGCAGATTTAGCGGGGGGGGGGGGGGGGGGGGAAGGAGAGAAAAATCAGTGTTTTGGTTTCAGTGATGTAATGTTTGAGATGCCTGCTTAGATATACAGAAGGCAATAATGACTACATGAGGGGACATATTAGCCTAGAGTTCAAAGGAGAAATAGAGATTGGAGAGATAAAGGAGGGTTGTAAGCATTTTATGAAATGAATAATATTTGAAGTAATGGAATTGGATGAGGCCATGCAGAATTAATGTTACAACTTATATAGATTCTTGAAATCACTTATCTTGATTTTAATTGAAAAAATACTGAGACTTGGGAAACAATCTTAGATCACTAATTTTTTTGGACTCTAAGCTGAAACTAGAGCCCAGTATCTGATACCCTGACCAGAGCTCTCATTCCCCTTTAAAAGAACACATTGAAGTGACAATTCTGACTGCCTTTTTTTTTTTTAGATTTTATTCATTGATTTTAGAGAGAGGAGGGAGAGAGATAAAGAGAGGGAGAAGTTAGACGCATCAATTTGTAGCTGCTTCCTGTATGTACCTTGACCAGGCAAGCCCAGAGTTTTAAACCGGGGACCTCAGGCCCTGACCGGTTGGCTCAGCGGTAGAGCGTTGGCCTGGTGTGCGGGGGACCCGGGTTTGATTCCCGACCAGGGCACATAGGAGAGGCGCCCATTTGCTTCTCCACCCACCCCCTTCCTCTCTGTCTCTCTCTTCCCTTCCCGCAGCCAAGGCTCCATTGGAGCAAGGATGGCCCGGGTGCTGGGGATGGCTCCTTGGCCTCTGCCCCAGGCGCTAGAGTGGCTCTGGTCTCGGCAGAGCGTCACCCCCTGGTGGGCAGAGCATCGCCCCTGGTGGGCGTGCCGGGTGGATCCCGGTGGGGCGCATGCCGGAGTCTGTCTGACTGTCTCTCCCCGTTTCCAGCTTCAGAAAAAAAAAACAAAAAAACCCCAAAAACCTAAACTGGGGACCTCAGTGTTCCAATTTGATGCTTTATACACACTGTACAACCACAGTCCTTGACTGCCTTTTTTTTTTTTTTTTTTTTTTTTTTTTTGGTATTTTTCCGAAGTTAGAAGCCGGGAGGCAGTAAGACAGACTCCTGCATGTGCCTGACTGGGATTCACCTGGCATGCCCACCAGGGGGCGATGCTCTGCTCATTTGGGGCATTGCTTCTTCATTGTGGTCGGAGCCATTCTAGCGCCTGAGGTGGAGGCCATGGAGCCTTCCTCAGCGCCCAGGCCAACTTTGCTCCAATGGAGCCTTGGCTGCAGGAGAGTTAGAGAGGAAGGAGAGAGGGAAGAGTGGAGGAACAGATGGGTGCTTCTCTTGTGTGCGCTGACCAGGAATTGAACTCAGGACTACCACATGCCGGGCTGATGCTCTACCGCTGAGCCAACCAGCCAGGGTCCTGGCTTTTTATTTTTTAATTTATTTTTAATTTTTCTGTGACAGAGACAGAGAGAGGGACAGATAGGGACAGACAGGAAGGGAGAGAGATGAGAAACATCAATTATTTGTTGTAACACCTCACTTGTTCACTGACTGCTTTCTCATATGTGACTTGACTAGGGGGCTAAAGCAGACCCAGTGACCCCTTGCTCGAGGCAGCAACCTTGAACTCATGCTGGTGAGCCTTGCTCAAACCAGATGAGCCCACACTCCAGCTGATGACCTTGGGGTCTTGAACCTGGGTCCACCACATCCCAGTCCAACGCTCTATCCACTATGCCACCGCCTGGTCAGGCTGACTGGCTTTTTATGCCCACAATATATTTATGGAAAGTTCACAGCAGGTCTATGTCCCAAAAGAAGCTGCTTTTATCACACAGGTGGAAGAAGTACAGGCAGACCTCACTTTACTGTGCTTTGTTTTACTGCACTTCACAGATACTTTTTTTTTTTTTTTTTTTTTTTTACAAATTGAAGGTTTGTGGCAGCACTCTGTCAAGCAGCTCTATTGGTGTCATTTTCCAACAGGCTCACTTGATGGTTTGCCTTTTTTAGCTATAAAGTTTTTTTATTGGTGTTCTGCATTTGGACTAAATTGAAACATTGGATCTTTGGGGGCTCCAACCTGCTGGTTTTCAGATTGTAACTTGTACCATCAGTTCTGCTGAATTTCTAGCTTGTAAACTGCAGATCTTGAGACTTCTTAGCTCCATAATCTCAGGAACCAATTCCTTATAATAAATTTCTATCTAACATCTGCCTAAAATAAATGTTTTTATATGTCAATAGACCAAACAATGGCCGTTGGTGCCAATTCAACACCAAGAAGAATCCCCAGTTTGGGGTGCAGTGAAGAAAACTTTATTTAGTACAAAACAGCTCAATGGTAATAATACAGCCTGGCTGTGAAAACAGTGGCACTGTGGAAGAGCTCAACGGTGCCACAGGGCAGCAGGCAGCGAGGCTGCAGGGCCAGGCCCGTCTGCAGGAAGGCAACTCTGCTTTGCTCTGCACTGGTTTGCACTGGTCTGCACCTGTCTACACTGGTCTGCACCTGTTTACACTGGTCACACCTGTCTGCACCAGTTTGCTTCCAGAGACATCTTCCATGTTTCAACTGCAACCCAGGAACGTGGTCTTCAGTCTTCGGTGGAAAGTGCACTCCTGCCTGACCTGTGGTGGCACAGTGGATCAAGCATCGACCTGGAACGCTGAGGTCGCTGGTTTGATTCCCTGGGCTTGCTGGTCAGGGCACATATGGGAGTTGATGCTTCGTGCTCCTCCCCCTTCTCTCTCTCTCTCTCCTCTCTAAAATGAATAAAGTCTTTAAAAAAATAAAATAAAAAATTTTAAAAAGCACACTCCTATGAAATATTTTTAAATTAAGGTATGTAGTGTTTTTTTTTTTAGACCTAATGCACTTTATAGACTACACTGTAATTATAACTTTCATGTGCGCTGGGAAACCAAATAATTATTGTGATGCACTTTATGGATATTCACTTTATTGTGATAGTTGAACCAAACACACGATATCTCCATGGTAGCCTGTAATTATAGTCCACTCTGTCTCTCATGCATCACTTTCAGTAAATTGTCCTGGCTTCTAACGCCGATTTTGGTTCTAATTAACCCAGTCCTGAGCATCTCATAACCCTCTTGCTGTTTTTAGTACCAACTGTAATGCACATATTCACTTATACAACTAATCAGACTAAGAAGCTGCTGATGTTGCCTCTCAACAACCATCCCCGTCAGTTTAGTTTTAACACATATACATTTAAAGTCGCTGAGATTTCTGCCTGACCAGGCGGTGGTGCAGTGGATGGAGTGTCGGACTGGGATGCAGAGGACCCAGGTTCGAGATCCCAAGGTCACTGGTTTGAGCTTGGGCTCATCTGGTTGTTTTTTTGTTTTTGTTTTTAACAGAGACAGAGAGTCAGAGAGAGGAATAGACAGGGACAGACAGGAACAGAGAGATGAGAAGCATTAATCATTAGTTTTTCGTTGCGACACCCTAGTTGTTCATTGATTGCTTTTTCATATGTGCCTTGACCGTAGGCCTTCAGCAGACCAAGTGATCCCTTGCTCGAGCCAGCGATCTTGGGTCCCAGCTAGTGAGCTTTGCTCAAACCAGATGAGCCCGCACTCAAGCTGGCGACCCCGGGGTCTCGAACCTGGGTCCTCCGCATCCCAGTCCGACGCTCTATCCACTGTGCCACTGCCTAGTCAGGCGGCTCATCTGGTTTGAGCAAGGCTCACCAGCTTGGACCCAAGGTCGCTGGCTCGAGCAAGGGGTTACTCAGTCTGCTGTAGCCCCATGGTCAAGGCACATATGAGAAAGCAATCGATGAACAACTAAGGTGTCACAATGAAAAAAATAAATAAAGTCCCTGAGATTTCCAAAGAAAATTTTCTTTTTAATTATTCCAAAGACAATTAAATTTTTTATTTATTGATTGATTTTAAAGAAAGGGAAGGAGAAACATCGACCAGTTGCTCCACCCATTCATGCACCCATTGGTTGCCTAGTGTGTGCCCTGACCAGGAATCAAACCCACAACCTTGGCACATCAGTATGATGCTCTAATTGACTAAGCTACCTGGCCAGGGGCAAACACCAAGAAATTTTTATTTCTGTTTGACACTACTCAACATGCTTAGAGTGGCATCAGTAGACACAGGTATCTTATACCTGTTGTCTTTGAAATAAATTTGATAATGATCTCTAATTACTAAACCTTTGCATGTGTCAATTGAGAAATTTTTTTTTTTAAGAAACAAAAGTATATTTGTGCAACTAAAGACCACTAGTGTCTTCCCAGAGACTGAGGGGGATATGGCAAATCAAGATGCTTTCCAATCCTATAGACACTAGATTCATTATGGGATCAGGAAAAAAATATGTGCTTGTAATCTTATCCTAAATCAGAGGATTGAACTTAATTACACTTCTATTTTCCAGTATTCTGCTTCAAAATAAAGTGACAAAAATCAAGATTTTGTGAGTAAGAATAAAAGAAAGGATATATGTTTTTAAATCACAAGGCTTAATCAAATAAGCCATACAAAAACCTGTAAGGAAATGTAACACCAGGCGATATAACATTTATGTTTTATATACTCTTTTAAGACAAACATTCCAAATATGAGTGTTACTGAGTAGGTTAAAAGGATATTTATGCTATTGAGTTGCATACCTCAGTCAATTCTTCAAATCACATTTTTATATCTAATCATTCAAGTCCAGTTTGCTTAAAAAACATACTTCTGAAAATTAAAAACTCAAAAGCAAAAATTTCCAATTCTGAGATGGGCAATGAAAATTTTTTCATAAATAAAAATTAAAATAAATATTTCATAAATACCTTCTTATTTCACATGTATGAATCTTAATCTTTTCTCCCATTACAATATTTGGACTGGAGTAAGAAGACACTGACTCCACAAGAAAAGACACAATTGGCTACCTTATTCAGTCCTTATAAATTAAAATGTGCAGACTTAACATGAGCCACTTCCATTTATTTCATTTTATTATTAAGATGGCTCCATTTCTCGGGCAGAACAACACAAATAAATGCAAGATGTGGTCCCCAATTACAAAGGGCTGGCTGGCTCATCTGTGCCCCTCAAAGCATCAGCTCAGCCCCAGAAAGAAGAATTACAAATCTGAGAAGTTAGGGAAAGGTATTGACGAAGGATTCTAATTAAACAAGAAAAATCAGTTAGTGACATTGGTACTCTATTTTTCATATCAGTATTAATACAAATTCGACCCTTTTAAATCAGGGAACCTGCCATTCCATTCTTAAGTTATTTTACAACCCCTACAAAGTAAAAGAATTACTAAAGGTATAAACCGATTTGCCTCTTTTAGAGATACTGCAATACACCAGAGAAACTGGAAATTGGTTTTCTATAAGCTTCTCCTTCTGAGTTCTGCAGGCTTCATGGTACTTCAGAGCCCCAATACTCAAGCAGTTCATGACAAAAGATAAAAGTGAAAAAGTAGACACAGAGATCTGTGAAAACTTCGCCCATTTTGCTGTAAGTATCCATTGATCGATTTATCACTTCAGCAGGAATTCCAGACAACAGAAGTGCAGCTGTTAGTACTGTTGTCTTTATCTTCTTTTCACCCTGCACAGAGAAAGACAAGTAAATCTTATGGCTTTCAAAAGACAACTTAAACTCTATAAAAACAATATCAGTGCTATTTTTGCCTGATTTCAAAACTGTTAATGAAGTTTCAAAATATCAATCAATAATAAATCAACAGATATTTACTGAATAAATAACATGTTAAGTAGTTACTTAAACTGCAAGCGGTAGGAGAAAAGACACCATTCTTGCTATGAAGTTTAAAAAATGTCTTTGCCTGATCAGGTGGTGGAGCAGTGGACAGAGCATCAGCCTGGGACGCAGAGGACCCAGGTTCGAATCCCAAGGTTGCTGGCTTGATCAAGGGGTCTCAGACTCGGCTGGAGCTCCCCGGTCAAGGCACATATGAGAAGGCAATCAATGAACAACTGAGGTGCTGCAACTACGAGTTGATGCTTCTCATCTCTCTCCCTTTCTGTCTGTCTATCCCTTTCTGTCCCTATCCCGCTCTCTCACACATACACAAAAGTCTTATCTTAGAGCCAAGACAAGAATAACAATTTAAGATATATACACACAACAGCACAAGAAAAAGACATGTAAAAACATTACTAGATAGGACATAAATAAATGCTAAGTGAATGACATGGATAAGATGTGGTAGAGTGGCTCAAAGGAGATAAAAATTACCCCCAGGTTCTATATATAAAAGCACTGGGAAGAATTTCAAGAGAAATGGAATTAAAAACAGGCCTTCAAGCCTGAGCCACAGGGTTGCTGACTTGAGCTGGAGGTCACCAGTTCAATCTCTAGTCAAGGTATGTGTGAGAAACAATCAATGTGCAACTAAAGTGGAGCAATGAGTTGATGCCTCTCTTCTCCCCCCTCAAATATAAATAAATAAATAAATTTATTAAAAACAGGCCTTTAAGAATAAGCAAGATTTAGATGGGCAGAAGTAAAAGAAGAAATCATTTTTTTAAATGTTTACTGACTTTTGAGAGAGAAAGTGTGAGAGAGCGAAAGATGGCCCTGGCCGGTTGGCTCAGTGGTAGAGCGTCGGCCTGGCGTGCAGGGGACCCGGGTTCGATTCCCAGCCAGGGCACATAGAAGCGCCCATTTGCTTCTCCACCCCTCCCCCTCTCCTTCCTCTCTGTCTCTCTCTTCCCCTCCCGCAGCCAAGGCTCCATTGGAGCAAAGATGGCCTGGGCACTGGGGATGGCTCCTTGGCCTCTGCCCCAGGCGCTAGACTGGCTCTGGTTGCGGCAGAGCGACGCCCCTGAGGGGCAGAGCATCGTCCCCTGGTGGGCAGAGCGTGGCCCCTGGTGGGCGTGCTGGGTGGATCCCGGTCGGGCGCATGCGGGAGTCTGACTGTCCCTGTTTCCAGCTTCAGAAAAATACACACACACACACACAAAAAAAAAAAAAAAAAAAAGGAAAGAGAGTAAGAGACAGAAGGGAACATCGATCTGTTCCTGTATGTGCCCTGACTGGGAATTGAACTGGCAACCTCTGAGCTTCAGGACAAATGCTCTAACCAACTGAGCTATTCAGCCAAGGCTAAAAGGAGAACTCTTATTGAAAAGTAAATCTAATGATAACAAAAGTCAGAATAGTGGCAGGTGTACTGGAGAACAGTGAGTAATTTTGTAACAGAATCATAGGAACCTTCTGCAGAGCCCTAATTACCATGCAAGGCAATTCATACTTGATTACAAATGCAATAGGATATCACAGAACATTTATTTCCTAATAGAATTTTCTAGTTTCATTTTTTAAAGAGATTCAAGGATGTATTTTCACTTAATTTACTGATTTGGGGTAACCAAATCCAGTCATATGATTCCAAAAATTTAAGACTATAAAGAGCTATAGTTACTCAAGTGAAATCAAACCCTATGTCTACAAAAATATTCATACAAAAAAATCTTAGCTTCTTTAATGATAATAACCAAAAATTGGAAACAACCAAAAAGTCTATCAACAGTTTGGACAGGCCTGACCTGTGGTGGCGCAGTGGATAAAGCGTTGACCTGGGAATGCTGAGGTTGCCGGTTCAAAACCCTGGGCTTGCCTGGTCAAGGCACATATGGGAGTTGATGCTTCCTGCTCCTCCCCCCTTCTCTCTCTCTCTCTCTCTGTCTCTCTCTGTCTCCTCTAAAAAAAAATGAATAAATAAATAAAAATAATTAAAAAAAACAGCATAGAAACAAAAAAAATTAAAAAAAAAATTTTAAAAAACCCAGTTTGGACAAATAAATGGATATATTCACACAATGGAATATTACTCAGCAAAAAAAGGGGGGAGGGGCCCTGGCCGGTTGGCTCAGTGGTGGAGTGTCGGCCTGGTGTGTGGGAGTCCCAGGTTCGATTCCCGGCCAGGGTGCATAGGAGAGGCGCCCATCTGCTTCTCCACCCCTCCCCCTCTCCTTCCTCTCTATCTCTCTCTTCCCTTCCAGCAGCCGAGGCTCCATTGGAGCAAAAGATGGCCCGGGAGCTGGGGATGGCTCCTTGGCCTCTGCCCCAGGCGCTAGAGTGGCTCTGGTCGCGACAGAGCGACACCCCGAATGGGCAGAGCATCGCCCCCTGGTGGGCGTGCTGGGTGGATCCCGGTAGGGCGCATGTGGGAGTCTGTCTGACTGCCTCCCCGTTTCCAGCTTCAGAAAAATACACACACACACAAAAAAAAAAGGGGGGGGGAGGGATAAATTACTAATACATTCAACAACATGGATAATTACCAATACTATGCACAATAAAAAAAGCTTTATATAAAATGTATGTACAGAAATAATTCCATTCATATGAAGTAGTAAAACAGAAAAAAGTAATCTATGGTGAAAAAAAGAAAATCTGACCTTCAGAGTGTAGGGGCTGGGGCTGCCAGGAAAGGGATGGAACTTGCTGATAGTAATGTTCTAAACCTTGAAAGAATTTGGTTTTCATGGGCTGTCAAAACTCATTAAATGGTATACTAAAGACTTTAGCAATTCACTGTATGAAAATTTTACCATAAAGAAAAAGAACCACAGCCTGACCAAGCGGCAGCGCAGTGGACAGAACGTTGGACTAGGACACAGAGGACCCAGGTTCAAAACCCCGAGATCTCCGGCTTGAGCATGGGCTCACCAGCTTGAGCATGGGGTCGCTTGCTTGAGTGTTCGATCATAGACATGACCCCATGGTTGCTGGCTTGAGCCTAAGGTCACTGACTTGATCAAGGGGTCACGCGCTCTGCTATAGCCCCCCATTCAAGACATATGAGAAAGCAATCAGTGAACAACTAAGGAGCTCCAATGAAGAACTGATGTTTCTCATCTCTCTCCCTTCCTGTCTGTCTGTCCCTACGTGTCCCTCTCTCTGTGTCTGTTACAAAAAATAAATAAAAGAAACAGAAAAAGAACCACAAACAAACACTGAATTGTAATAAGTAAGCTGAATTGTACAGGGGTAAAGGATATTAACATCTACATCTACAACACACATAATTTGAGTGCATCAAGAAAAAAATATGTATTAAAACTGGAGAATCTGGCCCTGGCCGGTTGGCTCAGTGGTAGAGCATCGGCCTGGTATGCAGGAGTCCCGGGTTCAATTCCTGGCCAGGGCACACAGAAGTGCCATCTGCTTCTCTACCCCTCCCCCTCTCCTTCCTCTCTGTCTCTCTCTTCCCCTCCCACAGCCAGGGCTCCATTGGAGCAAAGTTGGCCTGGACACTGAGGATGGCTCTGTGGCCTCTGCCTCAGGTGCTAGAATGGCTCTGGTTGCAACAGAGCGATGCCCCAGATGGGCAGAGCATCGCCCCCTGGTGGGCGTGCCGGGTGGATCCCAGTCAGGTGCATGCGGGAGTCTGTCTCCTCCCCGTTTCCAACTTCAGAAAAATACAAAAGGAAAAGAAAAGAAAAAGAGAAAAACAAACAAACAAACAAAACAAACTGGAGAATCTGCATGACCAGGTGGTGATGCAGGGGATACAGCATCGATCTGGGATACTAAGAAGCCAGGTTCAAAACCCTAAGGTCATTGGCTTGAGCATGGGGTCACCAGCTTGAGTGTGGAGTCACCAGACATGACCCCATGGTCGCTGACCGGAACCCAAAGGTCGCTGGCTTGAAGCAAAGTTGGTGGCTTGACCAAAAGGTCACTGACTCAGCTACAGATCCGTGCCCTAAGTCAAGTCACCTATGAGAAGTAGTCAATGAACAACTAAAATGCCATAACCACAGGCTGATGTTTCTCATCTCTCTCCCTTCCTGTCCCTGTCCCTGTCTCTCACTTGCTATAAAAAAGAGAAGAAAATTGGATATACAATACAGAGTGTGGCAAAAGTAGGTTCATAGTTGTTTGTATGGGAACAAAACAATAATTAATAAATATTAATACAAAAATAAATTTTGTATTCTTACAACTTAAACCGACTTTTGCCTCACCCTGTATAATGAAATGTTAATTATACAATCTAGATCATAAGTATAAATGGGAGTTCCCTACAGAATTTTTTCAACTTTTCTACGTTTAGAAACTGTTATAACAAAATGTTTTGAGAGAAAAGTATATGGCAGTCTCCCTTCCTTCTCTGTCCACCATTCACCAAGTAATTTAGTACACTACTATTAAAAATAATCATTGTTAAAAGTTTCATGTATTATTCTTTCAGAGTTTCTTATACAGATATAAGCAAAATTAAACATCTATAGTTTCTTCCCTTTTACAAAAACGAAGTATACTGTGGGTCCTATTCTGTATTTTGATTTTTTTCTCTAAATATTTTTTTGAAAGCTTGTCAATATTAGTACATGAGCTTCTGAATGAATAGGTTATAACTCTTTTTTTAAAATTGATTTTAGAGAGAGAGAGAAAAAAAACATCAATTTGTTTACAGTGGTCGGCAAACTCATTAGTCAACAGTACGACTGAAATTTCTTTTGAGAGATAAATTTTTTAAACTTAAACTATATAGGTAGGTACATTCCTTATCGAGGTAGCGCCCGCACGTGGTATTTTGTGGAAGAGCCACACTCAAGGGACCAAAGAGCCGCATGTGGTTTGTGAACTGCAGTTTGCCAACCAGGGCACTAACCTATGCACTACACTCATTTGTTGATTTTTGTTCAAACCTAATACCTTGGCATATTGGCCGATGTTCTATCCAACCAGTCTGAGCCTAACTAGTCACTTATTAGTAGACATTTGGGTTGTTACCAAACTTTTGTCATTGCCAAACTACAATCCATGTTTCAAGGTTAAGTTTCTAAACAAATGCTTTTATTAAAACTATGCTTTTGGAACACTTGAAATCTTGCTCAGTGTCATATGTTGTCAGTTTGAATCAAATAAAACTCATAAAAATTTTTAAAAAATTACATATTTGGGGAAGGGGGTCAATATACATCTGTATCATCAAAAGAATGTTTTTATTTTTTTTAGATTTATTCATTTTAGAGAGAGGAGACAGAGAGAGAGAGACAGAGAGAGAGAAGGGAGGAGGAGCAGGAAGCATCAACTCCCATATGTGCCTTGACCAGGCAAGCCCAGGGTTTCAAACTGGTGACCTCAGCATTCCAGGTCGATGCTTTACCCACTGTGCCACTGCAGGACAGGCTTGTATCATCAAAAAATTTTTAATTAAAAAGAACATGTGGCCCTGGCTGGTTGGCTCAGTGGTAGAGCATTGGCCTGGTGTGCAGGAGTCCCGGGTTCGATTCCTGGCCAGGGCACACAGGAGAAGCGCCCATCTGCTTCTCCACCCCTCCCCCTCACCTTCCTCCCTGTCTCTCTCTTCCCCTCCCGCAGCCAAGGCTCCATCGGAGCAAAGTTTGCCCGGGTGCTGAGGATGGCTCTGTGGCCTCTGCCTTAGGCGCTAGAATGGCTCTGGTTGCGACAGAGCATCACCCCCTGGTGGGCGTGCCGGGTGGATCCCGGTAGGGCGCATGCGGGAGTCTGTCTGACTGCCTCCCCGTTTCTGGCTTCGGAAAAATGCAAGGGAAAAAAAAAAAAAAAAAAGAACATGTCTTGGCCTTCGTCAGATTGTTCAGTGGACAGATCATTGTCCCAGCACATTAAGGTTCTGAGTTTGACCCCTGGTCAATGCACGTACAAGAAGCAATCAATGACCAAATGGAACAATGAGTTGATGCTTCTCTCCCTCTCTCTCTCTCTCCCTCTCTCTCCCTTTCTCTCTCTCTCTCTCTCTCAAATCAATGGGGAAAGTTTTTTAAAATATCTTTTATTTTTTTACTTTTACTTTGTGTATTTGACCTATTTGGCCCCTTAAAAATATAAACGTCTCACCCTGGCCAAGTAGCTCAGTTGGGTTGAACATCTTTCCAATATGCCAAGGTTGTGGTTTGATCACTGGCCAGGGCAAATAAAGAATCAACCAATGAGGCCTGACCTGTGGTGGCACAGTGGCTAAAGCATCGATCTGGAACGCTAAGGTCGCTGGTTCAAAACCCTGGGTTTGCCTGGTCAAGGCACATAAGGGAGATGATGCTTCCTGCTCCTCGCCCCCCCCCATCTCTCTCTTTCTCTCGCTCTCTCTCTCTCTCCTCTCTAAAATGAATAAAATCTTTTTAAAAAAATAATTAAGAATCAACCAATGAACATGTAAATAAGTGATCAATGAATCAATGTTTCTCTGTCTCAGTCTCTCCTACCTTCCCCTCTCTCTCTAAAATCAATAAATAAGCAAAGAAAAATAGCCCTGGGCAACAGCTCAGTTGGTTAGAGCAGTAGTCCCCAACCTTTTTTGGTCCACGGACCAGTTTAATGTCAGAAAATATTTTCATGGACGGGCCTTTAGGGTGGGATGGATAAATGTATCACGTGACCGAGACAAGCATCAAGAATGAGTCTTAGACGGATGTAACAGAGGGAATCTGGTCATTTTTTAAAAATAAAACATTGTTCAGACTTAAATATAAATAAAACGGAAATAATGTAAGTTATTTATTCTTTCTCTGCGGACCAGTACCAATGGCCCACAGACCAGCATTGGTCTGCGGTCCCGGGGTTGGGGACCACTGGGTTAGAGCATCGTCCTGAAGCTCAGAGGTTGCTGGTTCAATCTCTGGTCAGGACACATATAGGAATAGATTGATATTCCTCTCTCTCTCCCTTCCTCTCTCTCTAAAAATCAATAAAATAAATTTTTAAAAAAGTAAAAAAAGGTCCTGGCCGGTTGGCTCAGCGGTAGAGCGTCGGCCTGGCGTGCGGGGGACCCGGGTTCGATTCCTGGCCAGGGCACATAGGAGAAGCGCCCATTTGCTTCTCCACCCCCCCTTTCCTCTCTGTCTCTCCCTTCCCCTCCCACAGCCAAGGCTCCATTGGAGCAAAGATGGCCCGGGAGCTGGGGATGGCTCCTTGGCCTCTGCCCCAGGCGCTAGAGTGGCTCTGGTCGTGGCAGAGTGACACCCCGGAGGGGCAGAGCATCGCCCCCTGGTGGGCACCTGGTGGGCGTGCCGGGTGGATCCCGGTTGGGCGCATGTGGGAGTCTGTCTGACTGTCTCTCCCCGTTTCCAGCTTCAGAAAATTAAAAAAAGAAAGAAGAAAAAAAAAAAGTAAAAAAATACTTAAAAAAAATTTTTTTTAAATGTGTTTCAATGAGGTCTATCAGTGCATTACAAATTACTAAGCAAATAGCCAAGTAGCCATTTTTCAGCAAAAAACACACAAAACTCAATCACACAAACAGAATTATCTTCTATGATAGCCAAGCCAAGTTCCATAAATCTGTATATGTGCAATCAAGCAGATCAGATAAACACTGAGACTCCCCATGATTCTGTTATGCAATTTCGGCCAAATATTTTTTGCAAATATAAGGTCCTTGGCAATAAAGAACAAGTGCATTGTTTTTTGTTGTTGTTTTTTAAGCTTTTTTATTGATTGATTTGAAAGAGAGAGAAACATTGATTTATTGCTCTACCTATACATTCATTGGTTGATTCTTTTTCTTTTTCTTTTTTTGTATCTTTCTGAAGCTGGAAACAGGGAGGCAGTCAGACAGACTCCCGCATGCGCCCGACCGGGATCCACCCGGCACGCCCACCAGGGGGCGATGCTCTGCCCATCTGGGGCGTTGCTCTGTTGCGACCAGAGCCACTCTAGCGCCTGAGGCAAAGGCCATGTAGCCATCCCCAGCACCCGGGCCATCTTAGCTCCAATGGAGCCTGGGCTGCGGGAGGGGAAGAGAGAGACAGAGAGGAAGGAGAGGGGGAGGGGTGGAGAAGCAGATGGGTGCTTCTCCTGTGTTCCCTGGCCAGGAATCGAACCCGGGACTTCCGCAAGCCAGGCCGACGCTCTACCACTGAGCCAACCGGCCAGGGCCCATTGGTTGATTCTTATATGCACATTGTCCGGGGATCAAACCTGCAACCCTGGTGTATGGCGATGACACTCCAACCAACTGAGCTACCCAGTCAGGACAAGTGCATTGCTATTAAGTGTCCACTAAGAAGCACAGTAAGATCAGTGAATCCATTTTAAAATTAATTTATCATAAAATGGACTATTGCCTGACTAGGCAGTGGCGCAGTGGATACAGTATCCAACTGGGATGTGGAGGACCCAGGTTCGATACCCCGAGGTTGCCAGCTTGAGCGTAGGTTCATCTGGTTTGAGCAAGGCTCACCAGCTTGAGCCCAAAGTCGCTGGCTCGAGCAAGGGGTCACTTAGTCTGCTGTAGCCCCCCCATCAAGGCACATATGAGAAATCAATTAATGAACAACTAAGGAACCGCAACAAAGAATTGATGTTTTTCATCTCTCTCCCTTCCTGTCTGTCTGTCCCTATCTGACCCTTTCTCTGTCTCTCTCTGTCTCTGCCACACACAAAAAAATTAAAATTAAAAAAATAAATAAATAAAATGTATTACTAAAGTTTTATTAAGTAACTAAATTAAACACTTTTATACACATACTATTTAAAATCCCTTTTGAGGTTTTTCCCCCCAATCCTTGGTGGATCAACATTTTTTGTAAAATATAATTAAAATGTTATGGCAACATCCAATGTCTATCAATGTGTCTCCTCACTTTCTGAACTTAACTCATTGCAAACAGAACAAATAGTTTGATTGGTGACCAATCACACTGAGTAGCACTGATTCAGACCATAAGTATGACTCATTTCTAAAAAGGTCTTAAGATAACCCAGTCATTACTCAATCTAAGTACATCATAATAATTTAGAAAAAAAATGTAATTTACCTTGGGAAAATATTTGTATAGTCCCATGTATGCAAGTTGTAAAGTAAGGAATGGAGCAAATATGGACTGTGAAGACAGAAGATACAATTATATACTTATAACATACCCATTCAAATCACAATAAATCAAACTAACAGCAGCTATAAACTCCAAGCAAAAAAACTATAATAAAATATTTAATTTTAACAGCTGAAAGTAGTTGTTTCTACAGAAGAGTGAACAAAGGGATTATATTTATTATCATGAACATGTTTCTCAAACCAAGTCACACTCTTTTTTTTTTTTTTTTTTTTTTACAGAGGCAGAGATAGACAGGGACAGACAGACAGGAACAGAGAGAGATGAGAAGCATCAATCATCAGTTTCTCGTTGCGCGTTGCGACTTCTTAGTTGTTCATTGATTGCTTTCTCACATGTGCCTTGACCGTGGGCCTTCAGCAGACCGAGTAACCCCTTGCTGGAGCCAGCGACCTTGGGTCCAAGCTGGCGAGCTCTTTGCTCAAGCCAGATGAGCCCGCGCGCGACCTCGGAGTCTCGAACCTGGGTACTACCGCATCCCAGTCCGACGCTCTATCCACTGCGCCACCGCCTGGTCAGGCAAGTCACACTCTTTAATGTCCCCAAAATGTCTTGTCTCATAAAAACTTATTTTTTAAAAAACTTAAAAGTATTCAGTGGTGACAGATGTACAATATACCATGCAGTAACATTTCTCTCATCTGGAGGTAATTTACTGACAATTTGAAAGTACACATAGGTCTGACCTGTGGTGGCACAGTGGATAAAGAGTCAGCCTGGAATGCTGAGGTTGCCGGTTTGAAACCCCAGGCTTGCCTGGTCAAGGCACATATGGGAGTTGACATTTCCTTCCCCCTTCTCTCTCTCTCTCTCTTTCTCTCTCTCTCTCTCTTTCTCACTCTCCTCTCCAAAAAGAATTTTAAAAATCTTAAAAAAAAAGAAGAAAGAAAGCACATATAAAAAGCCTGGTTCTCAAAATAAGTGCCCATACATTCCTCAGACTTTGGGGCAAAAAATTAACTCATGTAACTACATCTTTGGCCCTCAAATGACAAGCTATTCTTAGTAAAGATTATCTTGCTTCTCACACAATAAAATAAAAAAGATCGCCTGACCAGGTGGTGGCGCAGTGGATAGAGCGTCAGATTAGGATGTGGAGGACCCAGGTTCGAGACCCCGAGGTTGCCAGCTTGAGCACGAGCTCATCTGGTTTGAGCAAGGCTCACCAACTTGAGCCCAAGGTTGCTGGCTTGAGCAAGGGGTCACTTGGTCTGCTGTCAAGGCGTATATGGGAAATCAATTAATGAACAACTAAGGAACCGCAACGAAGAATTGATGTTTCTCATCTCTCTCCCTTCCTGTCTGTCCCTATCTGTCCCTCTCTCTGACTCTCCCTGTCTCTCCCACAAGAAAAGATAAAAAAATTAAAAAAGATCAAAATAATACATAATTTACACTTATTTCCAAAATTAAAACTATTATGAAAGGAATAAAGGAGCAAACATTACTGGATGAAAATATAGTGAAAACAGTGAAAATAAGTTGAAAATATGATAGGAAAGAAAACCAAAAAGCAAAAAAGATACAAAAAGTAGGCACAAAAATAGGACAACTTTAAAGCCTGAAAGCAGAGTCCTTTAAAAGAAAAAAAAGCAACTAAACATCTCACTTAATGCTGTATGCTACAAAAAAAAAAAAAATTCAAACTTGTTCAACAGATTCTCTTTAAGGAAAGATTGGCATAAAAATATATTTTTAAAAATTTGTGCAATAATATAAACCATAAATATCTAGAAAATCTTACATGCCTAGGACGTGATATTCTTAACATGTATACTGAATGGGCCTGACCAGGCGGGGGTGCAGTGGATAGAGTGTCGAACTGGGATGCAGAGGACCCAGGTTCGAGACCCCGAGGTCGCCAGCTTGAGCATGGGCTCATCTGGTTTGAGCAAAAAGCCCACCAGCTTGAACCCAAGGTCGCTGGCTCCAGCAAGGGGTTACTTGGTCTGCTGAAGGCCCGTGGTCAAGGCACATATGAGAAAGCAATCAATGAACAACTAAGGTGTTGCAATGCGCAATGAAAAACTAATGATTGATGCTTCTCATCTCTCTCCGTTCCTGTCTGTCTCAGTCTATCTCTCTCTCTGACTCACTCTCTGTCTCTGTAAAAAATAAATAAAAAGGCCCTGGCCAGTTGGCTCAGTGGTAGAGCATCGGCCTGGCGTGTGGAAGTCCTGGGTTCGATTCCCGGCCAGGGCACACAGGAGAAGCGCCCATATGCTTCTCCACCCCTCTCCCTCTCCTTCCTCTCTGTCTCTCTTCCCCTCCCGCAGCCAAGGCTCCACTGGAGCAAAAGATGGCCCGGGCGCTGGGGATGGCTCTTTGGCCTCTGCCTCAGGTGCTAGACTGGCTCTGGTCGCGACAGAGTGACGCCCCGGATGGGCAGAGCATCGCCCCCTGGTGGGTGTGCCGGGTGGATCCCGGTCAGGCACATGCAGGAGTCTGTCTGACTGCCTCCCCGTTTCTAGCTTCAGAAAAATACAAAATAATAATAATAATAATAAATTAATTAATTAATTAATTAATTAAAATAAAAAAAACAAAACAAAACATGTATACTGAATGGAAATATTACAAAGAGCAAGACACTAAACAATATATTAAGAACAGTGTTTTTCCTCATTCCTTTGCACAGTGTATAACAAAAGAACCTGTAAATCCCAGTTTTCAACAAGCAGCCACTGGCACATGAAGGTACAGCAAAAAGGACATTTTTATAATACTACATTATAAAATGCTGAAATGCCTTTCAAACCATAAAAAAATTACATGTTCAGGACCAAACAAACTTCATTTTAATGCTTAAAATTATTTGAAAAATGGTAATTAACATATAGTATATGTAGGTACTTTTGCCCTTTGGGTTTAGAACAAAACTGCCTGGGTTTAGTCCTAGCTGTCACTTAGTAGCAGTGTAACCTTGGGCAAATGATTTAACCTCTATGAGTCTTCATTCCCTCATCTATAAAGCAAAGATTCAAATGATACTTTAGTTCATAAAGATGAGGTTAAATGAATCCATATATGTAAATCACTTAGAATGGTACCTACATGTAGAAGGAGTTTAGCAATTACTATTAGGCTCTGTACTTAACCAGAATTCCTCATTCTATAACTAAGGTGGGTAGCTATTTATAACACATATCCAAATGGCCCCGTGAATCTGACAAATATTACGTTAATAGAGGCACTGAATTCTAAGGATTAAAAACAATCATTATTATAACTAATTTTCATTTTCCAGTAAGTTTCTTACCAAATATTTGCAAACAAAAGCTCTGACTCCAAAGGCAAGAAGAGCACATCCGACCAATCTAAAGATTCGGAAAGAGTCGAATTCTTCTGTTGTATTTCCATCCTCTTGATTGGGTTTTTCACTAATCAGCTGCTTCCGTAGCTTCATGGCTTCTTCAAATCTGGAGAGGTACTGTTCTAGGCCATGGCGAGAACCCCTCTGGACAGTGCCTGCGGTCAGGTCCCCTCGGTTCCGCTGCCGGAGCTCAAGGCTTACATCATTACTGCATTCAGGTGGTTTCATAAAAGAGTCCATTTTGTCTCCCATATCAGTCCCCTTTACCTCCGCCACAGCATTCTGCTGGTCAGTTGTTCCTGTACTGACCGAATCACCTAGCACTACTCGCTTTGAAACTGAAGGAACGGTGAGGGAGTTCAATTTATCACTGTCCTGTTGCTTTGCTTTTGTTTGACTTTCTTCTGAGAAAAGAAAGTTAGAAGCCTTATGAATTCATAGTAACTTAAAATATATGCCAGTGAGCTAGAACCCTGAATCTAAATTAATACTGATTCTGCATAAAGCATAAAAACTAGTTCTGGCACTAACCAAAGAGCTCAGGTGGTTAGAGCATACTCCCACCTACAGAGGCTGCACGTTGGATCTTGGGTGGGAGCACATACATGAATAAACCAATGTGGGCATGAATAAATGGAACAACAAGTCTAGGACTCTCCTTTCTTTTTCTTTTTTTTCCTTTCTCTCTCCCTTCCTTTCTCTGAAAATAAATAAAATTAAATTAAAAAAAAAAGAATTTAAAACATACACTAGTTCCTTCTTCTATACCCTCAAAATATATCACTCAAAAAGAGTATGTCTGCAGAGAATATAATCCAAACTTTGGGGGTAAAAGGCTAATAAACAAATTGGAGAAGATAGGCAGGGAGGAGCAAGCTCTAAAGATCAAGTTTTCATGAGTAATAGTATGTCCCTGAAGTATGGTTGCATTGTTAATTGGTTAAAAATAGAAAATTATTACAGCTTTTTAAAATCTGTATTTTTATTTTATTTTATTGATTGATTTTTAGAGAGGGGGGGGAGAGAGAGAGAGAGAGAGAGAGAGAAGGGGGAGGAGCAGGAAGCATCAACTCCCATATGTGCCTTGACCAGGCAAGCCCAAGGTTTTTGAACCGGCAACCTTAGTGTTCCAGGTCGACGCTTTATCCCACTGCGTCACCACAGGTCAGGCCTAAAATCTGTATTTTTTAAAAAATAATTTCTCAGCCTTTTGGCTAAGATCAAGTGTAATTCTATAGTTTAATATTATATTTCTGGCCCTGGCTGGTTGGCTCCGTGGTAGAGCGTCAGCCCAGCGTGTTGATGTCCCGGGTTTAATTCTGGTCAGGGCACACAGGAGAAGCACCCATCTGGTTCTCCACCCCTCCCTTTCTCGCTTCTCTCTCTTTTTCTCTCTTCTCTCCTCCCCTCCTACAGCCATAGCTCAATTAAAGAGAGTTGGCCCCGGCACTGAGGATGGCTCCATGGCCTCTGCCTCAGGCGCTAAGAAATAGCTCCAATTGCAAGGGAGCAGCGGCTCAGATGGGTAGAGCACTGCCCCCTTGTGGGCTTTCTGGGTGGATCCTGGTCAGGGCGCATGGGGGAATCTGTCTCTGCCTCCCCTCTTCTCATTAAATAAAAAATAATAAAATAGAGCCCTGGCCGGTTGGCTCAGCGGTAGAGCGTCGGCCTAGCGTGCGGAGGACCCGAGTTCGATTCCCGGCCAGGGCACACAGGAGAATCGCCCATTTGCTTCTCCACCCCTCCGCTGCGCTTTCCTCTCTGTCTCTCTCTTCCCCTCCTGCAGCCGAGGCTCCATTGGAGCAAAGATGGCCCGGGCGCTGGAGATGGCTCTGTGGCCTCTGCCTCAGGCGCTAGAGTGGCTCTGGTCGCAACATGGCGACCCCCAGGATGGGCAGAGCATCGCCCCTGGTGGGCGTGCCGGGTGGATCCCGGTCGGGCACATGCGGGAGTCTGTCTGTCTCTCCCTGCTTCCAGCTTCAGAAAAATGAAAAAATATATATATATTAATATTATTAATAATATTATAATTTTATTATTATATTTCTGAATCCAGAGTCCTGTTGGCATAGAGTGTGGTATCTTTTACAGCTACTGTTTAATCTTTCTACCGCAGTCAGGAAGCCATTAGTAGGGACTTACACAGTTTTTAGGATGTTGTTCTGCTTTAAAACAAAACCTTCATGACAGATAACATTTTCAAAGCAAAAGAACAAAATATAGGATGTAACTCAAGAAAGATAGTAAATGCTTGAGGAAAGAATAAACATTCTACTAATCATTAAAGAAATAGTCTAACTATTGTTCTAGAACAATATGAAATAGCACGCTTACCTCTCTTGGTAGTTTTCAGCTGCAAACCTGTGAACTGTCTGTAAGTTCAGAACTATGTATCTAAAGTTCCACAGAACAGAAGCCACAGAGATCTAAGGAGCTTTCAACCAGTAACTAAAGGCCAGTTACTAAAGGAAAGTTAGAGAACACTAGCACATACCAGATGCTCAGTAAATATTTAGATAAAATAAGTAAATAAAGTTACATAAAATTTTTTTTAAGACTTTATTTATTCATTTTAGAGAGGAGAGAAGGAGGGGAGAGAGAGAGAGAGAGAGAGAAGAGGGGAGGAGCAGGAAGCATCAACTCCCATATGTGCCTTGACCAGGTAATCCCAGGGTTTTGAACCGGCGACCTCAGCATTCCAGGTCGACGCTTTATCCACTGCGCCACCACAGGTCAGGCACATAAAAATTTTTTAAAGAAACTCATTGTACAGATCAGAGGGGAGAGAAACGAGGAACTCTATTACAGTTAGACATAGTTCCTGACATAATCACATTAATCTCAGCATTTTAGGTGAGAAGACCTCGGGTGAGCACATCCCACTTGTTGGTTCTATAAAGAATGGTCGCTCCAATTTTTTAGAAGACCTGTAGATGACAATGCTGAGGGCACTGAGCACAGATTGTAAGAGTCCTTGATCCATGCAGGAAGGACTCGGGGCAGTTGAGTACAGACAAGCTCATGGGGCCATAGTTGCAGCAAAAGGCAAAAGAAGGCAGACAGACGCTAGGGAAGGCGCTGGAAAGGAAAGCATTTGGGACAGTCAGAGCAGTACGCCTAGCGATAAAATGTGCGCCTTCCTAGGCGAAGGGGTGGGGAAGGAAGAGGGAGTTCCCCGTCTCAGTAAACTGGGCAGCAGGCACCACGCAGAGGGACTCGAGAGCGAGGGCTTCGCAGTCCGCAGCAGAGGGGAGACAAGGTCTGGGCGAAACCTCCGAAAAATAGAAGGGAGCGACAAGAAACGTCCTGAGCCTGACCTGTGGTGGCGCAGTGGATCAAGCATTGACCTGGAACCCTGAGGTGCCGGTTCGAAACCCTGGGCTTGCCCGATCAAGGTCAAGGCACATATGGGAGTTGATGTTTCCTGCTCCTCCCCCCTTCTCTCTCTCTCTATCTCCCTCTGTCTCTCTTCTCTAAAATGAATAAATAAAAATAATAAATAAATAAAAAGAAACGCCCTGAGGCTAAGAAGTGAGAACTTGGGCCATTTACCTACGGAGCAGGGGCAGAGAGCAGAGCTTGTTCAATAAGGTCAGCGGGGTGGAGGAGGGAAGGAATGATCCTGAAGACTGAAAGGGGTGGGCGGGACACTGACGGGCACACGGAGGTTCTCACCCGCGCCGCTCCCGGGCCTGTGAAAGCCCATGATCCGGTTGATGCGCTGTTCCGAGTTCATGAGCAGCTTTCTCCGCCGCAGCTCCGCCCGACGCTGGGAAGCAGACAGGCCTGAGCCCACCGGGGCCGCCGGCCGCTCCCCGCTGTCAGTAGCGACAGTCACCGGCTCCATCTTCCCTTCCACAATCTGGGAGTGGTGATGATGGTGATGGTGGGGCTGGCGGCGGTAGCGGTGAAGCCGATGACATCAGGCTGGGCCTCTGGGCGCGCGTCCCCCCTCCCCCACTCCCCACCTCACTGTAGACCCGCCCTCCGAGGCCAGGCTGCGGACTGCGCACTGAGGACGCGAGCGGCCCGACCGGACCAGGCCGAAGCTTGTGTCGCCATCTTGGATAAGGGCAGGGCGTGACGCCCCAGGTCCTTCGGCCTAGGCTGGCCTGGGCCGCTCTCCCCCGCGGTAGATCCCTCTGCTGTCAAAGCAGAGGTGAAGAGCATCGGCTCTCAGACCGTCAGCCCGAAAGGATTAGCATTCTCATCACAGATGTGTTCCAGGAAGCAAAATGGAGGTAGCAGCAGCATGCACTGGTTTCCACTGACCTTCTGTCGCCTCTCTTATAGGCCGAAGGGTCACGTCACTCTGGCAGGGAAGCTTTGGGGAGCGTGGCTTTTGGGATTTGTTCTCGGTAGTGATTCTTCATCCTCAACCGCTCTTGTCCCAAATGCGTCTGGTTTGTTTCACGCTTTCCTTACGGCTCTGTTCAAGACTTCTCCAATGAAACCTTCCCAGTCCATTCTATTTAAATCAACACTCCCTATTTTAATTTTTTTTTTTTTTACAGGGACAGAGAGAGAGAGAGAGAGAGAGAGAGAGTCAGAGAGAGGGACAGACAGGAACGGAGAGAGATGAGAAGCATTGATCATCAGTTTTTCGTTGCGATACCTTGTTTATTGATTGCTTTCTCATATGTGCCTTGACCGTGGGGCTGCAGCAGAGCGAGTGACCCCTTGCTCAAGTCAGAGACCTGGGTCCAAGCTGGTGAGCTTTGCTCAAACCAGATGAGCCCGCGCTCAAGCTGGCAACCTCGGGGTCTGGAACCTGGGTCCTCTGCATCCAAAAAAAAAATTTGTATTTCTAAATTACAATTGACATACAGTATTATATTCTTCAAGTGTGCAATTAAGACATACAATTTATGAAATGATCATCCTGTAAGACTAGTACCTATTTTCTTTATCTGCGTTTTTCTCTTCAACCCTTATAACTGACTCACAAGCTAAATTTATGTACTTATTCCGTTTTTTGTGTTTCTCTGTGAAGACAAGCCCTGTGTTTTGTTAATGGACGTAACTCCTAGAATGAGTGTGAGCGCTCATCAGGGTTGATTTAGGCAGTGGTGAGGGCCCAAATAATCTTAGGGGCCCAAGAAAAGGTTTGTTTATTTTTAGAGAAAGAGAGATGGACAGACAGGCAGAAAGGAAGAGAGATGAGAAACATCAATTTGTTGAGGCACTTTTAGTTGTTCATTGATTGTTTTCTTATATGTGCCTTGATAAGGGGGTGGGGGGGGTGGGAGGGGCCCATCTAAGCCAGTCACCAGTGACCTTGGGCTCAATCCAGCAACCATGGGGTCATGTCTATCATCCCATGCTTAAACCAGAAACCCTATGCTTAAGCCTGCAACCTCGGGTTTCTCTCTCTTTTTTTTTTACCTCAGGGTTTCAAACAGTGGTCCTCAGTGGCCACTGTGCTACTGCCTGATCAAGCTGTTTTTTCATTTCTTTAAAAATAAGGAAAACGGGCCCTGGCCGGTTGACTCAGTGGTAGAGCGTCAGCCTGGCGTGCAGGAGTCCTGGGTTCAATTCCCAGCCAGGGCACACAGGAGAAGCGCCCATCTGCTTCTCCACCTCTCCCCCTCTCCTTCCTCTCTGTCTCTCTCTTCCCCTCCCGCAGCCAAGGCTCCATTGGAGCAAAGTTTGCCCGGCGCTGAGGATGGCTCTATGACCTCTGCCTCAGGCCCTAGAGTGGCTCTGGTCACAACAAAGCGACGCCCTGGATGGGCAGAGCATCGCCCCCTGGTGGGCATGCCCAGTGGATCCCAGTCGGACACATGCGGGAGTCTGTCTGACTGCCTCCCCATTTCCAACTTAAGCAAAATACAAAAAAAAAGTAATAAATAAATAAATAAGGAAAACTTAGCCTGACCAGGCGGTGGCGCAGTAGATAGAGTGATGGACTGGGATGCTGAAGGATCCAGGTTCGAGACCCCAAGGTCACCAGCTTGAGCACGGGCTTATCTGGTTTGAGCAAAAAGCTCACCGGCTTGGACCCAAAGTCGCTGGCTCCAGCAAGGGGTTACTCGGTCTGCTGAAGGCCCACGGTCAAGGCACATATGAGAAAGCAATCAATGAACAACTAAGAAGTTGCAACGCGCAACGAGAAACTAATGATTGATGCTTCTCATCTCTCTCCGTTTCTGTCTGTCTGTCCCTGTCTATCTCTGCCTCTGCAAAAAAATAAATAAATAAACCTTTAGAAGAAAAATAAGGAAAACTTAATAATAATTAATATATAATAATGAATCCAGCCTGGAATATAGTCCTTATTCCAATACAGTCTTAATATATAAATTTGAATGAGCTTTTTATTATTTTGTGACAGAAACACAGAGAGGATCAGATAGGTATAAGAAAGGGAGAGAGCCCCTGGCCGGTTGGCTCAGCGGTAGAGCGTCGGCCTAGCGTGCGGAGGACCCGGGGTTCGATTCCCGGCCAGGGCACATAGGAGAAGCGCACATTTGCTTCTCCACCCCTCCGCCGCGCCTTCCTCTCTGTTTCTCTCTTCCCCTCCCGCAGCCAAAGCTCCCTTGGAACAAAGATGGCCCGGGCGCTGGGGATGGCTCTGTGGCCTCTGCCCCAGACGCTAGAGTGGCTCTGGTCGCCACATGGCGACGCCCAGGATGGGCAGAGCATCGCCCCCTGGTGGGCAGAGCGTCGCCTCAAGGTGGGCGTGCCGGGTGGATCCCGGTCGGGCGCATGCGGGAGTCTGTCTAACTGTCTCTCCCTGTTTCCAGCTTCAGAAAAAAAAAAAGAAAGGGAGAGAGGCCCTGGCCGGTTGGCTCAGTGGTAGAGCATCGGCCTGGCGTGCAGAAGTCCCTGGTTCGATTCCCGGCCAGGGCACACAGGAGAGGCGCCCATCTGCTTCTCCACCCCTCCCCCTCTCCTTCCTCTCTGTCTCTCTCTTCCCCTCCCGCAGCGAGGCTACATTGGAGCAAAGATGGCCCGGGTGCTGGGGATGGCTCCTTGGCCTCTGCCTCAGGCGCTAGAGTGGCTCTGGTAGCAACAGAGCGACGCCCGGGAGGGGCAGAGCATCGCCCCCTGGTGGGCAGAGCGTCGCCCCCTGGTGGGCGTGCCGGGTGGATCCTGGTCTGGAGCATGCGGGAGTCTGTCTGACTGTCTATCCCCCTTTCCAGCTTCAGAAAAATACAAAAAAAAAAAAAAAGGGAGAGAGTGAGATGAGAAGCATTGATTCTTTGTTGCAGCACCTTAGTTGTTCATTGATTGCTTTTCATATGTGCCTTGAGCAAGTGACCCCTTGCTCAAGCCAGTGACCTTTGGGCTCAAGCCAGTAATTCTGAGGTCATGTCTATGATCCCACACTCAAGCTGGTGATCCTGTCCTCAAGCTGGAGACCTCAGGGTTTCAAACCTGTGTCCTAATCCAACACTCTATACTGCTCCAACGCCTGGTCAGGGGAGTATGCTATTTTGGAGAAAGAAGGTCACAAAAAGAAAGTGCCTAAGGCCTACAAATGCAGCCCTGGAGCCCAGTAATAACTAAGTGAAGGAGTGAAATGAATGAAGGAATTGAATCTGGCATTAACCCTTTCTGGGAGGCTGCAGAGGTTGAAGCAGGCTAGTGCGCCCTCTGCAATGGAGCCAGCTGCACAATCACGCTCAAAATCAGCAAGTGGGTGAAATCTCTCTTAGGCAGAAGGAAATAAAATACTATTGTTAACTGTTAATCATCTAACCCTGTACCAGACAACAAAAAAGGAGTCTGAGAAAAAAATGTAAAAAACTTTATCTTTTGGACTCAACCACATAAGGAGCTTAAATATAAAACACAACTTTACGTGTTGGCCACATAGCTCAGTTGGTTAGAGCATCATCCAGAAGCACCAAGGTTGCTGATTCCATCCCTTGTCAGGGCACATACAGGGACAGATTGATGTTCCTGTCTCTCTCTCTCTCTTTCTCTTTTCCTCTCTCTTTAAGATCAATAAAACAGCCTGACCAGGCGGTGGCGCAGTAGATAGATTGTTGAACTGGGATGCGGAGGACCCAGGTTCGAGACCCCGAGTCTCCAGCTTGAGCGCGGGCTCATCTGGTTTAAGCAAAGCTCACCAGCTTGGACCCAAAGTCGCTAGCTCGAGCAAGGGGTTACTCGGTCTGCTGTAGCCCCACGGGCAAGGCACATATGAGAAAGCAATCAATGAACAACTAAGGTGTCGCAACGAAAAACTAATGATTGATGCTTCTCATCTCTCTCCGTTCCTGTCTGTCTGTCCCTATCTATCCCTCTCTCTCTCTCTCTCTGTCTCTGTAAAACAAACAAACAAACAAACAAAAACTACAAAAAGATCAATAAAACAAACATTTTTAAAAATTATATAAAATAAACACAACTTTATGTCTTGATTGTATAAAAGCTATTAACATGCCCTAGTTAATAATTTTAAACCATTAAAAGAGCTTTCTAGGCATATCTGTACAGACTTACATCTCTAAGGCTCAGACTGTATCTTTTAAAAATTCTGCAATGTTGCCCTGGCCAGGTGGTGGTGCAGTGGATAGACGGTTGAGTTGAGACTCTGAGGACCCAGGTGTGAAACCCTGAGGTTGCCGGCTTGAGCACAGGCTCACCAGCTTGAATGTGGGATTATAGACATGACCCTGTCGTTGCTGGCTTGAACCCCAAGGTCGTTGGCCTGAAGCTTAAGGTCACTGGCTTAAGCTGGAGTCCCCCCCCCCATCAAGGTACATGTGAGAAGCAATCAATGAACAACTAAAGTGCCACAACTGAGTTGATTCTTTTCATCTCTCTCCCTTTCTGTTTCTATCTTTCTCTAAAAAAAAAACAACAAAAAAACAAAACAAAACAAAAAAACCCCATAAAAATATCTAGGAAAATTATAAGACGCTAAAAATATTGAAGAAACAAATAAATAGAAGCCTCTACTATGCCCATGGATAGAAAGAATAAACATCACTAAAATATCCATACTGCACAATTTACAGATTCAACAAAATTCCTATCAAAATAGACCGTAGCTGGTTGGCTCAATGGTAGAGTGTTGGGCTGGCGTGTGGATGTCCCAGGTTCGATTACCAGTCAGGGCACACAGGAGAAGTGCCCATCTGCTTCTCCACCCCTCCCCCTCTCACTTTTTTTTCCTCCATCTCCCAGCAACCATAGTTCCATTGGAGGGAGTTGGTCCAGGTCACTGAGGATAGCTCCATGGCCTTTGCCTCAGGCACTAAGAAGAGCTGGGTTGTTGAGCAACTGAGCAAGGCCCAGATGGGCACAGCATCTCCTCCTAATGGGTTTGCCAGGTAGATCCCGGTAGGGGTGCATGCAGGAGTCTTTCTGCCTCCCCTCCTTTCACTGAGTAAATAAAAAAGAAACAAAAATTCCTATCAAAATACCAATGATAGAGCGTCGGCCTGGTGTGTGGAAGTCCCGGGTTCAATTCCCAGCCAGGGCACACAGGAAAAGCGCCCATCTGCTTCTCCACCCCTCCCCCTCTCCTTCCTCTCTGTCTCTCTCCTCCCCTCCCGCAGTCAAGGCTTCATTGGAGCAAAGATGGCCTGGGCGCTGGGGATGGCTCCATGGCCTCTGCCTCAGGCGCTAGAGTGACTCTGGTTGCAACAGAGCAACGCCCCGGATGGGCAGAGCATCGCCCCCTGGTGGGTGTGCCAGGTGGATCCTGGTCGGGCACATGCAGGATCCTGTCTGACTGCCTCCCTGTTTCCAGCTTCAGAAAAATACAAAAAGAAAAAGAAAAAAAAACCCAATGATTTTTTCACAGAATTATAACAAATACTTCAAAAATTTATATGATGAGGGTAAAAGAGGGATAAATGGTAATAGAAAGAGACTTGATTTGGGGTGGTGAACAAATGGTGCAGTGTAATACACCTGAAACCAGCGGTGGGATTCAAATAATTTAACAACTGAATTTCTGCCCTAATGACCGTTTTAAGTATAAAAAAAAGATATAACAAAAAGGTAGTTTATTATTTCATGTATTTAATACTTAAACAAGAACAATTAAAGAGGTACACAAAATTAGATTATGTTTTAAAATATTAATGAAAAAATATTAAATAATACCTGACAAAAAACAGCAAAACTGTTATTTACAGTATTTCCATATTGCTTTTTTTTTTTTTGTATTTTTCTGAAGTTGGAAACAGGAAGGCAGTCAGACAGACTCCCGCACGCGCCCGACCGGGATCCACCCGGCACACCCACCAGGGGGCGATGCTCTGCCCATCTGGGGCATTGCTCTGTTGTGACCAGAACCATTCTAGCGCCTGAGGCAGAGGCCATGGAGTCATCCTCAGCACCCGGGCCAACTTTGCTCCAATGGAGCCTCGGATGCGGGAGAGGAAGTGAGAGACAGAGAGGAAGGAGAGGGGGAGGGGTGGAGAAGCAAATGGGTGCTTCTCCTGTGTGCCCTGGCCAGGAATCGAACCCAGGACCTCTGCACGCCAGGCCGACCTGCTTTTCTTTCTTTTTTTTTTTTTTTTGTATTTTTCTGAAGCTGGAAACGAGGAGAGACAGACTCCCGCATGCGCCCAACCGGGATCCACCCGGCACGCCCACCAGGGGGCGACACTCTGCCCACCAGGGAGTGATGCTCTGCCCCTCCGGGCATCGCTCTGTTGCGACCAGAGCCACTCTAGCGCCTGGGGGAGACACCAAGGAGCCATCCCAGCGCCCGGGCCATCTTTGCTCCAATGGAGCCTTGCTGTGGGAGGAGAAGAGAGAGACAGAGAGGAAGGAGAGGGGGAGGGGTGGAGAAGCAGATGGGCGCCTCTCCTGTGTGCCCTGGCCGGGAATCGAACCCGGGACTTCTGCACGCCAGGCGACACTCTACCACTCAGCCAACCGGCCAGGGCTGCTTTTTTTTTTTTAAGTGAGAAAGACAGAGAGAGGGACAGATATGGACAGACAGGAAGAGAGAGAGAGGAGAAGCATCAGTTCTTCGTTGCAGCACCTTAATTGTTCATCGATTGCTTTCTCATATGTGCCTTGACCGGGAGGCTTCAGCCAAGCCAGTGACCCCTTTGCTCAAGCCAGAAGCCTTGGACTCAAGCCAGTGACCTGTGGGCTCACACCAGCAACCGTAGGGTCATGTCTATAATCCCACACTCAAGCTAGTGACCCCACACTCAAGCTGGTGAGCCTGCACTCAAGCTGGATGAGTCCACACTCAAACTGTTGACCTTGAGGTTTCAAACCTTGGTCCTCTGCCTCCCAGGTTGATGCTCTTATCCACTGCACCACTGACTGGTCAGGCCCATATTGCTTCTTTTTTTAAATTTTTATTTATTTATTTATTTTCATTTTTCCGAAGCTGGAAACGGGGAGGCAGTCAGACAGACTCCTGCATGCGCCTGACCAAGATCCACCGGGCATGCCCACCAGGGGGCGATGTTCTGCCCCTCTGGGGCGTCGCTCTGTCGCATCCAGAACCATTCTAGCGCCTGAGGCAGAGGCCACAGAGCCATCCCCTGCGCTCGGGCCATCTTTGCTCCAATGGAGCCTCGGCTGTGGGAGGGGAAGAGAGAGACAGAGAGGAAGGAGAGGGGGAGGGGTGGAGAAGCAGATGGGCGCCTCTCCTGTGTGCCCTGGCCAGGAATCGAACCCGGGACTCCTGCACGCCAGGCCGACGCTCTACTGCTGAGCCAACCGGCCAGGGCCCATATTGCTTCTTGATTGTCATCCTCACTTGCAGTTTTTTTCACCTCTGGACAGAATGAACATTACTGTGGGTGCTTAGAATATGCTGTTATGCAGATGAACGTTAAAAAAGAGTAAGGAATGTAAATTTGTGATTTCCACATTAGTCAGCTACCCAGGCATCCACTTTAGAGAGAACCCTGATTACAAGTGCCATTTGAACAACTGGTTGGCCAAACTCAACAAAAAAATTAGGTATTGGTTCTGCCAAACTGGTGTGAACTGGCTGAATCCTACCACTGCCTAAAATTGGACAGATATGTGGAAGGAACATAACTACACTGCCTTCTTATACCATACACAAGAATAAACTAAAAATGGGCTAAAGATTTTTTTTAAGTGAGAGGAGGGGAGATAGTGAGACAGACTTCCACATGTACCCTGACCGGAATCTGCCCAGCAACCCCCATCTGGGGCCAATGCTAGAATCAACTGAGCTATCCTCAGCCCCTGAGGCTGACGCTTGACCAATGAGCTGTCCTCAGTGCCTGGGGTCAAAGCTTGAACCAATCCAGCCACAGGCTGTGGTAGGAAAAGAAAGGGAGAAGGGGTGGTGGTGGAGAGAAGCAGATGGTCACTTCTGCTGTGTGCCCTGACTGGGAATTGAACCTGGGACATCCATATACTGGGCTGATACTCTATCCACTTAGCAAACCAGCCAGGGCCTAAAGATTAAATATAAGACTTGAAACCATAAAATTCCTAGAAGAAAACATAAGAAAGTAAAATCTATAATATTTCTGTAGTAAAATTTCTAATATTTTTTTTCTGATATATCTCCTTGGACAAGGGAAACAAAACAAAAATAAATGTGATTACATCAAACTAAAAAGTTTTACAGAAGGAAACCATCAACAAGATGAAAGACAACCTACTGAATGAGAGAAGATATTCACCAATGATATATCTGATAAGGGGCTAACATCTGAAATTTATAAAGAACTCATAGAATGCAACACCAAAAAAAAAAAAATCCAAATATAAACATTGGCAGAGAACCTAAAATAACACTTGTCCAAAGAGGACATACAGATGGCCAATAGACATGTGAAAAGATGTTCAACATCACTAATCATCAGAAAAACGCAAATTAAAACCACAATGAATTTTCTCTCTTCTTGTCTGTCTGCCCCCCAACTTGGGGGAATAAAACCCCCACAATGAGATAGCACCTCACACTTGACCTGTGGTGGCACAGTGAATAGAGCGTTGACTTGGAATGCTGAGGTCGCTGGTTTGAAACCCTGGGCTTGCCTGGTCATGGCATATATGAGAAGCAACAAGCAAGCAATGAACAACTAAAGGGAAGCTACTATGAGTTAATACTTCTTGTTCCCCCCCTAACGTCCTCTTTTTGTGAAATCAATAAACAAAATATTTTTTAAAAGAGAAAGCACCTCACACTTGTCAGAATGGCATCATCAATAAATCCACAAAAAAGTGTTGGTGAGGATGTGGAACCCTCTTGTACTGTTGGTAGGAATACAGACTGGTGCAGCCACTGTGGAAAGCAGTATGGAATTACCTTAAAAAATTAAAAATGGGGCCCTGGCCGGTTGGCTCGACGGTGGAGCGTCGGCCTGGCGTGCGGGGGACCCGGGTTCGATTCCCGGCCGGGGCACGCGGGAGAGGCGCCCATTTGCTTCTCCACCCCTCCGCCGCGCTTTCCTCTCTGTCTCTCTCTTCCCCTCCCGCAGCCGGGGCTCCATTGGAGCAGAGATGGCCCGGGCGCTGGGGATGGCTCGGTGGCCTCTGCCTCAGGCGCTGGAGTGGCTCTGGTCGCGACATGGCGACGCCCAGGATGGGCAGAGCGTAGCCCCTGGTGGGCGTGCCGGGTGGATCCCGGTCGGGCGCATGCGGGAGTCTGTCTGACTGTCTCTCCCCGTTTCCAGCTTCAGAAAAGTGAAAAAAAAAAAAAAAAAGTAAAAATGGAACTATTCATGACCCAGGAATTCCACATCTGGGAATATATACAAAGAAACCTGAAACACTAATTTAAAGGAATATACGTAGCCCTAATTTAAAGGAATATATGTAGCCCTGTATTCATTGCAGGGTTATTTACAATAGCCAAGATTTGAAAGCAGCTCAAGGACCTATTAGTAGATTTGTGGATAAAAAAGCTGTGGGACATTTACACAGTGGGTAATACTACTTGGCTGTGAAAAAGAAAATCTAATTCTTTATGACAGCATGTGGACCTGGGGAGTGAAATAAGCCAGTCAGAGAAAGATATGTACCGTATGGTTTCACTCATATATGGAATCTAATGAACAAAATAAACTAATAAACAAAATAGAAACAGACTCATAGAGAGCAGACTGACAGCTGTCAGAGGGGAGGGGAGTTGTGGGTCTGGGTAAAAAATGTGAATGAATTAAGCAAAAAACCCAAACAAACCCCCCAAAACCCCTCATAGACACATAACAGTATAGGGGTTACCAGAGGGAAAGGGGAGTAAGGGGGGCAAATGGTGATGGAAGGAGACTTGACTTGGGGTGGTGAACACACAATACAATATACAGATGATGTATTATAGAATTGTACACCTGAGACCTATATAATTTTATTAAGCAATGTCATTCCAAAACATACAATTTAAAAAATATAAAGTGTGCTCTGAAAACCAAGAGGGATATATAATAAACTGTAGATTATTAGGGATAAACTAATATTATCCTCAAATAAACAATTAGACAATAGGCAGATTATCAGTGACAAAATGGTCCAGAACTCAATGAAGTAGTTAGTACCTTAAGCACATTTATAGTAAAAAAAACCAAAAACCTTCCAATATGGTATTTTAAACCCAGAATTTTAAACTATCCTAGAGGAGTGAGCATCAAGAATTCGGTTTATAACCTCCCAGACAGCAACTTAGATTTAAAGAAACTTCAGCAATAGTTTTACACTAACTTGGATGCACAACATAGCACTACTCAGTGATTGGTAAATTATTCATATCACCTTAAATAACCATTCACTAGCCTGACCTATGGTGACGCAGTGGATAAAGTATTGACTTGGAATGCTGAGATTACCAGTTCCAAGCCCCAGGCTTGCCTGGTCAAGGCACAGAGGAGAAGCAACTACCAATTGATGCTTCCTGCTCCTTCCCCCCTGTCCCCACCTTTTTCTCTCTCTTCTCTTTAAAATCAATCAATAAATAAAACCTAAGGGAAAAAAAAGTTGCTTTAAATAACCAGGCACTAGCCCTGGTCAGTTGGCTCAGTGGTAGAGTGTTGGCCTGGTGTGCGGGAGTCCCAGGTTTGATTCCCGGCCAGGGCACACAGGAGAAGCGCCCATCTGCTTCTCCACCCCTCCCCCTCTCCTTCCTCTCTGTCTCTCTCTTCTCTCGCAGCCAAGGCTCCATTGGAGCAAAGTTGGCCCGGACGCTGAGGATGGCTCTGTGGCCTCTGCCTCAGGCGCTAGAATGGCTCTGATTGCAGCAGAGCAACGCCCCGGAGGGGCAGAACATCGCCCCCTGGTGGGCATGCTGGGTGGATCCCGGTCGGGCGCATGCGGGAGTCTGTCTGCCTCTCCATTTCTAGCTTCAGAAAAATACAAAAAAAACCCCCCAAAAACAAAAAACCAGGCACTATATGTAAGCTCTTTCAATTAATTTTATTGAATAGCCAAACTGATTAAATTAGCACAATTATCTGCATGGGTTACAAATGACTTTTTTTTTTTTTACAGGAATAAAACTGAAAATTACAAACTATAAAAAGACAAATCCTGTCTCTAACATTTTAGAGAAGCAAAGATTTAACACAACACATTGAAATTCAATACATATATGAATTTGAGAACGAGAATTTAATGTTACAATATTGTACACTACTTTACAAAATTAAAATTTCTATATAAGGATTATATTTGTAATAGTTAACAAAAATCTTGAAATCACATTTGGTGGTCCCCTAGATAATAGCTATTATGTATCTTTGATTAGAAGAAATAAATCTTTTATTTTAATTACTGTAAAACAGTCTATTAGACTCAATACATTACATTAAATTAAAACAATGAAATATATGTAACCTAAAATAAATGGTACAGCTTGAGTGAATATTAATATGTCAGACTTACAGAAATGTTATTTTAAAAATCCTAGAAATTAGAAAAATAGAGTACTTTTTATGGTAGAACTGCCATGCTCAGATTTAAATACCAAGATTGCCCTTGTCTGTTACTTTAGTAGTTGTAGATCTGTAGAAAATTCAAAGATCTTTCATAATTTATAACTATAATAAAAAAAATATGGCATAGTGTAAATATTAGTTGCTTTACATAAAAAAGTAATACAAGATGAGATAAGTGCCCTACTCAAAAAAGAAAAAATAAAAAAAACACGTTCAATATTGCAAAAAATAATTTTTTAATGTAAGTATCTCCAAAAGGCTCATTCATTGCCTCATTATCCAGAGAACAAATATTGTGAATCCTAACTAAAGTTATGATTTTTATGACCTGGCTTTTATAAATTATTCTAGATTGCACATGTTATACAATATCTAAAATAATTTTTTAAAGTAAAATTTTAAAAGTAAATTTGTGAAACATACTAACAAAGCATGTAGTAGTAACAAGAGCCATACCCACTCAGGGATGAAGTGAGGCACAAGGAAGATTACTGTCCCTAGAAGCACAAATTTTTCCCTCTGGAAGATTCTTTATTATAATTAAGAAAGGACCTACAAATATCAACATTTAAAATTCACATTAAGAAGAGAATTTTAGTTAAGAAACATCAGTGCATAATAATGACTCAGTTTCTTTAAAAGAGGGGAAAATATAAATTTATTTTTATTTGCTACACTTTGAAAATTGCTTCCTAATAAATGAAGCAGCTTTCAAGAATATTTCCAGTTCACTGTACCACATACATACTGAAAATAAACTGTAACACTGCTTAAGGGAGATGGTATCTTCATAAAACACAATTATTCTTGTTGATAGACAAGTAGTGTTTATTCTAGTGGGACCTGCTTCTTCCCTATCCCAAAACAACTCAGTTAAGTCAGCTCATATTGCTGTAAACCTGATAGTTATTATTTCATTGGTGATCATATGAGACCAAGAGTGTAAACACATTTTTTTCTAAACCATTAAAACAAAGAAACAAAAATCTTTTCATCAAGTATTACACATGAACATCTTTAAGAAGTTCATACAAGACAAGATGAATCTGCAAAAACTGGGCCAAACTCTTATAAAGATATTTTGTCACAGCACTTTAATATACAGATGTATAATTTACATATTTGTAAACAAAATTCATTTAATGGTTTTGCCTATAATGTTTCTCTGGCTGAATCAAAACAGCAGTCTCTTGAGCATGTTCAGAAATCAAGTTTCTTTCATAACTTCAATATATTGGATGTGTCATCTTAATGTCCATCATATTAAACAGCAACACTCATGCTATATTAAGTTTCACTATCCAAGAATAAAGATCCTATGAGTGGCTTTCAATTTAATTATTAAATTCCTTAGAAAAATGTTACTGATACATGAGACAGCATTAAGAAAACTTTATTTTACTCATACTCATTTCACCAATAACACTTTTATGACATATCATAGAGCAGACAAACAAAACCCACTCAAAGAATCATGGTAACAGGTTTCTCATCTCCCTATTATCATTGCCAGTCCCAATGTATTTCATGAAGGCAGCTCAGATTCTTTTCACTACAGAATAAATGTGTCCAAGTCTCTTGCAGTGAAATCAGAAAACCACTTAATTCATTTTTACTTCAAATCAAGGTGATTTTGTTCAAGTATAGAGAATACTGACAGATTTTAAAGCTTGACAGTTAATTCATATTCTTCTCAAGCTAGACCAGAGTTAGTTTACTCTAGTTTTACTTTAGTTAACATGATGATCCCTTATCCTCTTTAAATAAGAAAAAACAGGTATGGGGGAATGGATTCTAGTTTTTCTATATACTATTTACTTCTGACTTTTTTTTTTTTAGAAAGATCATTACCGATGGATTTGTAACTCCCCTAAAACTTAGTCTTGTGAGGTTTTTTAAATGTAGCAGCCAAAAATTCAGGGAAAAAAAGTGAGAAATATACATTTGGAACACAGAAGTCTTTTTTTTTTTTACAAAATGTACTTTGCCTCTGCAATATTATTGCATCTTATTTCAATTTATAACAACTCAAACATAATTGGCAGCAAAGAAAAAGGTATCCAATCATATGTAGATATATTGATTTGAAAAATACAGTATTCAGAGTTGCATGTTTGATTCTCTGCTGTGGTCATTTATTTGCTATAGTTTGTTGAAATCACAGTGACAACATATAATCACCACATCAGTCCACAAACCTAATAGGAGGAAGGTATCACACATTCTCAAGTGATCTGCATTATTGTAACTTTCTTTAGAAATACCTAAGTCAAATATCTTCATTTGTTCATTTATTCACTTGCTGTTGTATATGCAAAAGAAATTCATAATATGATAGTGCAGATTCTGTTCTGTCTTCTACCATGTTTTGAAGGAAATTTGCTTTCATTGGACTCTCATCCCTTAGGAATAAAAGAAAAATATATAAATTAATAAAATGTAATAGTAAAATAAACATTGGATTTGTCACAAGGCTTTTGACATACTTTTTACTAATAACTGGATGTAAAGCACAATTTAGTAATGTTTGAAAATTCTTCTTTTTCTTTTCTTTTTCTATGTTCTTCTAATGGCTTTGCTTTAGCAATAGGTCACATTTATTTATGACTCAAAACAAGTCCTTGCAAGGCCAAACAAGCTATTTCACTATTAGCAAATGAAAAATTCAACTTACCTTATTACATAAAGTACTGGGAAAAATGGTCTTTGTTCTCTAAGCCAACAGATGAAAGCTACTGTTCTGGCAGATTCTGGTGTATCAAGTTCCGGAAGGTCTGTCTATTAAACAAAAACCAGCAATATCTAACTTACTCTAATAATATCTAATGTAGCATCTACAGTGATTCTCAAGCTTTATCATGTACAGTAGTGCCCCCTTATCCATGGGAGATACATTCCAAGACCCCTAGTTGATGCCTGAAATCATGGATAGTCCTGAACCCTATGTTTTTCCTATCCATACACACTTACCTTTTCATGTAAAGGAAGCATTTTATAGCTTCTCTTTGTAATATCTAAATTGCCAGCATCATTGCTCTTGCACTTCGGGGCCATTACTTAGTAAATTAGTGGGCCACTTGAATACAAACACTCTGATATCAGTAGATCTGACAACTGATGTGGCTACCAAGTGACTAATAAGCAGATGGTGTATACAGAGTGGATACACTGAAAAAGGGACGATTCACAGCCCAAGCAACAGAGAAGGATGATGTGGGGTTTCATCACACGACTCAGAACAGCACTCAATTTAAAACTTATAAAATGATTATTTCTGGAATTTTCTTTTAAAAATATTTTATTGATTGATTTCAGAGAGAGAGAAAAGGGGGGAGAGAGAAACATCAATTTGTTGTACCACTTATTTATGCATTGATTGGTTGATTTTTTTTTTTTTTTTTCATTTTTCTGAAGCTGGAAACAGGGAGAGACAGTCAGACAGACTCCCGCATGCGCCCGACCGGGATCCACCCGGCACGCCCACCAGGGGCAAAGCTCTGCCCACCAGGGGGCGATGCTCTGCCCATCCTGGGCGTCGCCATGTTGCGACCAGAGCCACTCTAGCGCCTGGGGCAGAGGCCACAGAGCCATCCCTAGCGCCCGGGCCATCTTTGCTCCAATGGAGCCTTGGCTGCGGGAGGGGAAGAGAGAGACAGAGAGGGAAAGCACGGCGGAGGGGTGGAGAAGCAAATGGGCGCTTCTCCTGTGTGCCCTGGCCGGGAATCGAACCCGGGTCCTCCGCACGCTAGGCCGACGCTCTACCGCTGTGATTGGTTGATTTTTATATGTGCCCTGACCCAGGATTGAACTCACAACTTTGGCCTATTGGGACAACACACTAACCAACTGAGCAACTTAGCCAGGGCAGAAAATTTTTTTTATAATTTTTATTTTATTTTAATTTTTTACATTTTATTTATTCACTTTTAGAGAGAGGAAAGAAAGAGGGGGGAGGAGCAGGAAGCATCAACTGCCATATATGCCTTGACCAGGCAAGCCTGGGGTTTTGAACCAGTGACCTCAGTGTTCCAGGTTGATGCTTTATCCACTATGCCATCACAGGTCAGAAAGAAATGTTCTTTTTAATATTTACAGACAGGGTTGACCATGGGTAAGTGAAACTACATAGAGCAAAATCACAAATGAAAGGAAAGGTACTACGTATGAATTACCTAGGGATCTTGCTAAGCTGCAGGTACTGATTTAGGAGGTCAGAGGAGGAGCCTGAGATTCTGCATATTACAATTTTCTACTATTGTGGACAGAATATTTGAAGAGCCAGACAGTAAATATTTTAGGGTTGCAGGATATTTAGTCTCTGTAGCAACTACTCCACTCTGCGATTGTGCCACTAAAGTAGCCAAAGATAATATATATGTACTTGGACATGGCTATGTTCCAATAAAACTTTATTTACAAAAATAAGTGGCAAGTTCTCTTGGGAATAGTTTACTGAGCTCTGATCTAGAAGAACTTCCTAACTCTTCTCTTCATTTTATTAGGACATTTAGAATTAATGGATTCATTCAGGAAGTTGTCAAGAATATGACAATTTGTTATCTCATCGTTAAGATAGGTCATTCAAAAAAAAAAAAAAAAAGGTCATTCAGACCAGTTGTTTTACTCAAAGCCTGAAAGCTAATGTTAATCTTAGCTATAATTCTGACACACGTTTATTTATTTATTTATCAATTTATTGTATTTTTCTGAAGTGAGAAGCGGGGAGGCAGAGAGACAGACTCCCCCATGTGCCCAACCAGGATCCATCTGGCAAGTCCACTAGGGGGCGATGCTCTGCCCATCTGGGCCCGTTGCTCCATTGCAACTGGAGCCATTCTAGCACCTGAGGTGGAGGCCACATAGCCATCCTCAGTGCACGGGCCAACTTTGCTCCAATGGAGCCTTGGCTGCAGGAGGGGAAGAGACAGACAGAGAGGAAGGAGAGGGGGAAGGGTGGAGAAGCAGATGGGTGCTTCTCCTGTATGCCCTGGTCAGGAATCAAACCCGGGACTTCCACATGCCTGGTCAATGCTCTACCGCTGAACCAACTGGCTAGGGCCTGTTTATTAATTTAAAATTTTTATTCATTGATCCTAGTGAAAAAGAAGAAAGGAGAGGGAGATGAGCCAGAGACAGAGAAAGGAACATTGAGCTGTTCCTGCATGTGCCCTGACCGAGAATTGAACTGGCAACCTCTGCACTTTGAGGAGATGCTCTCGAACTATCCAGCCAGGGCCTGACATATATTTTTTAAATACAAGAATGTCCTAATGGCTTCTATGGATGGCATTAAACCCATAATTTGAAAAAATGCTGACATAAAACACATATTCCAAAGTTGGTAACAAACTGATAGGGACTAAAAAAATATGACACTAAATAAAACAATGTTATAATTAATTCTCACATTTTAATTTAAAACTATCAAAATGCAATATAATTTAACAAATGTTTTTCATGGATTCTATCAATTACTCTTCATAAGCAACAGCATTCTCTTTTTTTTTTTTTTTAATTAAATGAGAGGCAGGGAGGCAGAGACAGACTCCCGCATGTGCCCTGACTGGATCCACCTGGCAAGCCCCTATCAGGCGATGCTCTGCCTAGCTAGGCCTCAGCTCCATTGCTCGCAACTGAATTATTTTAGCGCCAGAGGCCGAGGCCATGGAGCCATCCTCAGCGCCCGGGGCCAATTTTGCTGGAATTATTTAAGCCAGGGGTCCCAAACTATGGCCCCCTGAGGCCATTTATCCAGCCCCCACTGCACTTCCGGAAGGGGCACTTTTTTCATTGGTGGTCAGTGAGAGGAGCACTGTATGTGGCGGCGCTGCAAAGCGCTGTGTTGCTCACGTACACTACTTCCGGTGACGCGAAACGCACGCATCACGACTCCAGAGAGCGTCATATCACTTGTTATGGCTAGCACTGACAAATATGGAACCGGACATTGACCATCTCATTAGCCAAAAGCAGGCCCATAGTTCCCATGTTCTTTATTTTAAATACTGTATTTGTTCTCATTTTGTTTTTTTACTTTAAAATAAGATACGTGCAGTGTGCATAGGAATTTTTTATAGTCCGGCCCTCCAACGGTCTGAGGGACAGTGAACTGGCCCCCTGTGTAAAAAGTTTGGGGACCCCTGATTTAAGCCATGGCTGTGGGAGGGGGGGAGAGAGAGAGAGATGGGAGAGGGAGGGTTGGAGAAGCAGATGGTCGCTTCTCCTGTGTGGCCTGACCGGGAATTGAACCTGGGACTTTCCACATGCTGGGCCGATGCTCTATCTCTGAGCCAACCAGCCAGGGCCAACAACATTCTTTCTTTTTTTTTTTTATTTATTCATATTAGGGAGGAGAGGGAGAGACAGAGAGAAAGAGAGAGAGAAGAGACAGAGAGAAGTGGGGGAGGAGCTGGAAGCATCAACTCCCATATGTGCCTTGACCAGGCAAGCCCAGGGTTTCGAACTAGCGACTTCAGCATTTCCAGGTCGATGCTTTATCCACTGCGCCACCACAGGTCAGGCAACATTCTTATTTTACAAATGAGGCTGCTAGTTACTTGTCCAAGGTCACAGAGCTAGTGTCCATTATGAATTTCTTCAATAATCAATAGTAATCCAACTGACACTGATCACGTCATTTGCTTGTTTCACAATTAACTTAGTTCTTACTCCAAAGCAGCAGTTAAAAGAACCCTCTCAAAGAACAATGAAATCACATGCCCAAAATACAAAGAACTAAAAAGCCTTAACACTAATGCCAACTGCAGCAAGCTATTTCTATTTTGAATTACTTTCAATTAAATTATTTTCTCTAAAAAAGTAGTACACTGTCAGACACATAAAAACAATTAGGTAATCTGGGTGATCAATTCATAAATTATATAAATGTCTAATCACTGGGTTGTATACCTGAAATTAATATAATATTGTACATCAAGTGTAATTGAAAGATAAAAAATTATTTTAAAAAATAAGCCAATGATGCAAAATAACCCCCCAAAATGCCTTTAAAACATAAAATGAGCCTAGCGTGCGGAGGACCCGGGTTCGATTCCCGGCCAGGGCACACAGGAGAAGCGCCCATTTGCTTCTCCACCCCTCCGCCGCGCTTTCCTCTCTCTCTCGTCCCCTCCTGCAGCCAAGGCTCCATTGGAGCAAAGATGGCCCGGGCGCTGGGGATGGCTCTGTGGCCTCTGCCCCAGGCGCTAGAGTGGCTCTGGTCGCAACATGGAGACGCCCAGGATGGGCAGAGCATCGCCCCCTGGTGGGCAGAGCTTTGCCCCTGGTGGGCGTGCCGGGTGGATCCCGGTCGGGCGCATGCGGGAGTCTGTCTGACTGTCTCTCCCTGTTTCCAGCTTCAGAAAAATGAAAAGAAAAAAAACCCAAAAAAACATAAAATGAGTATTTTCAATTGGAACAGAAATAATCTGTGGGAAAACTTTCTTCTTTGGAAAAAGTTTTAGTATTATACTATGATTTCAAAATAGGCTTTTCATGTTTTTGCCACATTTCAAGTGCCCTTTAAGTCTATTACAATCACTATAAGACAATCTTACCATAGTCTGTGGAATCAACGCATAGCTTTGAACTCCTAGAACTTGGCTGAAAAAATGCTGTCCACAATTTTTTCCAACCCAAAGCATCAGTACCTGGGGACAGAAAGAAAATCATTCTGAGATATAGCATAAGAGTGAGTTGAGTTTTGTTTGTTTGTTTTTTGAGAGAGAGAGAGGAAAAAAAAAGAGAGATAAGCATCAACTCATAGTTGCATCTCTTTAGTTGTCGATTGGTTTCTTCTCATATGTGCCTTGACCAGGAGGCTCAAGCCAAGCCTGTGACCCCTTGCTCAAGCCAGCAACCTTTGGCTTAAGCTAGTGACCACGGGATCATGTCAATGATCCCACGCTCAAGCCAGTAACCTTGAGGTTTCGAATCTGAGACCACTGAGTATGTTTCAAAAAATCAAAATGATTAATAAGTTTAGTGATATTGTATTGCTTTCAACAGAACTACTAATAACTACTATTTACCAAGATGAGACATTTTACGCTTGGTATGAAAGAAGACTATGGAGGGAGATGGTGGCCAATACGATTATATGTAGATTAAGTATCATATAATTTGTTCAGGAAGAAAGATATTAAGGGGAATGAAGGTACAGTAGTGTGCATACAGAAGAACTGAATCAGACCACTCACAGAGCCGGCATCCATGAGAAAAGCTCCATCCCTGCTCAGCTTCTCCACTGAAAGCTGAAGAATAGGTGGCTGAGGTATAGTTCTATCGTTGATGTTGAGAGCTCCCTGAGGAATGAAACAAAAGATGAAAATGTTTAGATATAGGTAATATGAAGTCACAATTAACCAAAAGGTTTCTGGAAATTATCCTTATTTATTTATTTATATTATATATATATTTTTCTTAAGTAAGAAGTGGGGAGGCAAAGATACAGACTCCTGCATACACCCTAACCGTCATCCACCCAGCAAGTCCCCTATGGGCAATGCTCTGCCCATCTGGGGCCGTTGCTCTGCAACTGAGCTGTTTTAGCGCCCAAGGCGAGGTCATGGAGCCATCCTCAGTGCCCAGGCTAACTTGCTCCAACTGAGCCATGGCTGTAGGAGAGGAAGAGAGAGAAAGAAAGAGAAAGAGAAAAGTGAGAAGAGGAAGGGTGGAGAAACAGAAAGTTGCTTTTCCTGTGTGCCCTGGCTGGGAATTGAATCCAGGACATCCAAGCACAGGGCTGACACTCTACCACAAGCCAACCAGCTAGGGCAATTATTCATACTTAAATATAAAAGGATGAAGAAATATTTATCACTTATCAAAACAAAGCACTGTGAAATAAAGCCAAATTAACTTCTAATCTTAATTATTATTTTAAAAATCAATACAATAAATTCAATTGGAGTTAATGAAATTCAAACCACATTAGTGAGATTCAAATAATGTCTGAAATTTAGTTAATAATAATAGTTGGTTTGGGTTATGTACATATCCTGAGGGATTTAATAGTTCTTCCCAATTTAACATTTATTTATTAAAACACTCAAACACACCTTTTAAATATTCATAACTATTCATTGTAAGACCTCTGGCCTTAGGATATATCGGAAGTAGGAGAGACTATAAACCTATTATAGCACATCAAAAATTTCCGCTACAGGTTTTCTAATGTGAAACTAAGAAAAAAGAGCCTTGTCTTGCTCTGGTGATAAAGGGAAGATATCAGTGGCTCTGTTTTCTAGTCTAGTAGAGAAGACCGATCTGAAAAAAGGAGGCCAATACAAAGGGTCTGAATCTGAGCTAAACCTGACTAGTTTGACGCCAGTTTTTTCTGTGGTTTGTTTCTGAGTGCAATATCAATCCCCTTTTCTTCATAAGCTTACCTGTAGGCCAAAGTGTCCTGATAAAAACACACTGATATATTAATAGTGCTTGTCTTTGAATGCAAATATTATGAGTGTTTTTTTTTCTTCTTTCTGGTGGTTTCCATATTATAGAAATACAAGCCTGACCAGGCGGTGATGCAGTGGATAGAGCGTCGGACTGGGATGCAGAGGACCCAGGTTCAAGACCCCAAGGTCGCCAGCTTGAGCACGGGCTTGAGCACTGGCTCATCTGGTTTGAGCATAGCTCGCCAGCTTGAGCCCAAGGTCGCTGGCTCGAGCAAGGGGTTACTCGGTCTGCTGAAGGCCCCACAGTCAAGGCACATATGAGAAAGCAATCAATGAACAACTAAGGTGTCACAACGAAAAACTGATGACTGATGTTTCTCATCTCTCTCTGTTCCTGTCTATCTGTCCCTGTCTATCCCTCTCTCTGACTCTCTGTCTCTGTAAAAACAAAACAAAACAAAAAAAAAGAAATACAATATATTGTTGTGTGTGTGTGTGTATTTTTATTCAGTGAGATGAAGGGAGGCAGAGACAAACTCCTGCATGTGCCCTGACTGGGATCCACCTGGTAAGCCCATCTGGGGCATTGCTCCATTGCTCAGCAACCAAGCTCTTCTTAGCACCTGAGGTGAGACCATGGAGCCATCCTCAGGGTCAGGGGCCAACTTGCTCCAATCGAGCCATGGCTGCAGGAGAGGAAGAGAGAGAGAGAAGCAAGAGGGGGAGGGGTGGAGCAGCAGATGGGTGCTTGTCCTGTGTGCCTTGACTATGAATCAAACCCAGGACATACATATGCTGGGCCAATGCTCTACCACTGAGCCAAACAGCAGGGTGTATTGTATTTGTATTTTTATGTTAATTTGCCATGTTTTTATTATAGACAGACAGACAAGAATGGAAAGAGATGAGAAGCATCAATTCTTCATTGCAGCTTCTTAGTTGTTCATTAATTGCTTTCTCATATGTGCCTTGACCACAGGGCTCCAGCAGAGTGAGTGATCCCTTGCTCAAGCCAGTGACCTTGGGCCTCAAGCCAGTGACCTTTGAGCTCAAGTCAGCGACCATGGTGTCATATATATGATCCCACACTCAAGCCGGATGAGCCTGTACTTAAGCCAGAGACCTCAGGGTTTTGATTGCGGGTCCTCAGCATGCCAGGTCGATGGTCTATCCACTGCGCCACTGCCTGGTCAAGCTAATATGCCATTTTCTAATGTGAGAAAAAGGTAGGCCCAATTAGTTGAACTTGTCAAATACAGGATTAATCTTGATTTATTATTTCTGTAATACAAACTAATAATGTTCTCAACAGTTTTCATTTGCTAAAAGTTACCTTAAATTTCACAGGCAATTCATACTTTTTAAAAAGAAATTATTTTTATTGATTGATTTTAGAGAGGAAAAGGGACAGAGAGAGAGAGAGAGTGAGATCAATTTGTCATTCCACTTATCCATGCATTCACTGGTTGATTCTTGTATGTGCCTTACTGGAGATCAAACCCAAAGCCTTGGTATATTGGGATCATGCTCTAATCAACTGAGCTACCCAACTAGGGCTGGCAATTTTTACTTTCTATATGTAAGCTCTATTAAATTCTTTAAACTTTGAAAGGTTTTAACCAAAATATTACTTCTGATATATATATATATATATACCCTAATTTGAACACCATATATATATATATATATATCCTAATTTGAACACCATTTTTAAAAATTTATTCATTTTAGAGAGGAGAAAGAGAGAAAGAGGGAGAGAGAAAGAGAAGGGAGAGGAGCAAGAAGCATCAACTCCCATATGATTTAACATTTTTATGCTTGGGATTTTAGGTAAATTTCCTACTGAGGACAAATAATGTTACAATATTTTTTCTTTAAGAACACTAAAAATTGAGCTGGTGTGTTTTAGATCTATTTTGATTTGTAGGGTACTCCTTTCCAGTCAATTTGTTTAAAGAAATAAATCATAGGTTGCTCTGGTCAATTTGACAATCTCTTCATTTACTTTTAACTCTGCTCTAGTGATTTGTCTTAGGCAACTTAAATAAAGGTGCTGTTTTCAGGAGCTTCCCAAAATCAAAATATCTTTTCATAGAAATAGCAAAGAAATAGAATAAAAAGCTTAAAAAACCAAAGCAAAACAAAGCCATTCCTCATTTCTGTAATTACATGGATATAATTTGGTTTATAAACCTTCAAGTAAAAGCCACTAAAAAGTGAATTAATCTTACCTCATCCGAAAGATTGTCAACTCTATATAAATTGGGATGAGTTGTAAGCATAAGATGAACTAAGGGCTGATTTTTGACTTGACACATAGCAAAAATGCGTTCATCTAGACGTGCATTCGTCCCAGTCTGGAATGATTTCTGTAACAAAAACCACCCCCACAAAGACAAAAGGTATTTAAAAAATACATATAAAACTGCAAATAACAGTTGTTAAAAAATTATCTTCTGACAAAATTGGCAAATTTGCTGTTAATTATTCTTTAAAGAATATCTTTTAAGAAGTCACACGCATGTACTAAATTTTAGCTATAACCCCAACTAATAGTCTTGAGAAATTAATTAACTAACCATGGCAAAGTCTTTTGATCTCTCTGGTATCTTTTTCCTAATCAGTGAAAAGAGCTAAACACTCTATCTACCATATAGTGTTCATATATGGTAGTATATAAAAACAAATACCACCACAAAGGGATAAAGTTATACTACAGATGACAAACTAATACATATACGAAGAACCAAAGATCTAAGTAGTCTATAAATGTGGAGTGATGATTAATGGTGGTTAACCATCCTTGTTTTTTCCATAGTTAGAGAAATTAAACAATATACAAAGGTTACATATTAGTATCAACCAGGAAAAATAATAATACAAATGCATTCATTGGCTGATTCTTTCATGTGCCCTGACCAAGAATCGAACCCACAACCTTGGTGCATCAGGACAACACTCTAATCAACTGAGCTACTAGGCTAGGGGGTAGAATAATGAAGTTTTGAGGTAAGGTTATAAGTGTTCCTAAGTGATGGGAAGGAGTAGGAAGAGTCAGAGATAACAGTAATGAAATTATGCCTTAAAACAATTGCAGTGACTAAAAATAAAGATGATTAAAAAAGGCTCTTAAAAAAAAAGGCTCTTAAGATATTTTAAATGGGCATGTGGATAATAACGAAGAAAGAAAAAAGCACTGTGGGAAATAGAAGAAAAGTTCCCTTTATTCATTCAAAAAATATTTACCGGCCCTGGCCGGTTGGCTCAGCAGTAGAGCATCAGCCGGGTGTGTGGAAGTCTCAGGTTTAATTCCTGGTCACAGGAGAAGCATCCATCTGCTTCTCCACCCTTCCCCCCTCCTTCCTCTTTATCTCTCTTTTCTCCTCCTGCAGCCAAGGCTCCATTGGAGCAAAGTTGGCCTGGGCGCTGAGGATGGCTCCATAGCCTCACCTCAGGCATTAGAACGGCTCCAATTGCAGTGGAGCAACATCCCAGATGGGCAGAGCATCGCCCCCTGGTGGACATGCCAGGTGGATCCCAGTCGGGCGCATGTGGGAGTCTGTCTGTTTCCGTACTTCTGACTTCAGAAAAATACCCCCCCCCCAAAAAAAAAAAAATTACCGAGTAACTATTATGTACTAGAACTGTTTGTTCTAGGTGTTAAAAAATAATGAACAAAAAAGATAAAAATCCTGTCTTCATGGACAAAAGTCCTAGTGAGAGAGAAGTAAATAATAAACAAAATGTGGTATGTCAGTGCTAAGTGCTATGGTTCTTGTCCCCAGAAAAGTTTGTGGCAAAAACAAAACAAAACAACCCCACTTAGTTGGCATAAAGTTATCTATACAATGTTTAGGGACTCAGAGAATAAAAATTTTGCCTATATATATATATATTTTTTTTCTTTTGTTTTTCTGAAGCTGGAAACGGGAAGAGACAGTAAGACAGACTCCCGCATGTGCCCGACCGGGACCCACCCGGCACGCCCACCAGGGGGCGATGCTCTGCCCCTCTGGGGCGTCGCTCTGTTGCGACCAGAGCCACTCTAGCGCCTGGGGCAGAGGCCAAGGAGCCATCCCCAGCGCCCGGGCCATCTTTGTTCCAATGGAGCCTCGGCTGCGGGAGGGGAAGAGAGAGAGGAAGGAGAGGGGGAGGGGTGGAGAAGCAGATGGGCGCTTCTCCTGTGTGCCCTGGCCAGAAATTGAACCTGGGACCTCCACACACCAGGCCGACGCTCTACCACTGAGCCAACCAGCCAGGGCCATGCCTTTTTATATTTTTGCTATGTAAGTTTCTGTTTTAATTATCTTACCTGTTTAAGGAGAGCCAACACAAAGAGTGGGAAAAGCCGCAAAGAAAAAGGAACCATAAGTCCAGGCTGGTGGTTACTTAGGACTGAAGAACGATAAGCTGAAAGAGAGTCTATGACGGCATTCACTAGGGCATCCCGAGCATCACTCAGACTGGCAGTCACAGACCTGTCAACAGCTAATAGAGGTGGGGATAGGGACAAAAAAATAAAATAAAATAGAAGTTTACCTCACAGAATAAAAAAAATACATTTTTTAAAATCTTTTTAAAAAAATTTTTATTTTATTTATTCATTTTAGAGAGAAAGAGCGAGAGAGAGAGAAAGGGAGGAGCAGGAAGCATCAACTCCCACATGTGCCTTGACCAGGCAAGCCCAGGGTTTCGAACCAGCAACCTCAGCATTCCAGTTTAATGCTTTATCCACTGCGCCACCACAGTTCAGGCCACATTTTTAAATTATACAAATTCTCTCTCCAATTTATTATGTATATAAGAAGCCAAACACAGCAATTAAAAGCACGTATTTTGGAGAATCAAACCAACATCTGCTGAAATGCTACTCTGTTATTTCCTAGCTGTATGATAATTTAGCAAGTAATTTAACCTTCACAAGCCTCAGTTTCCCTATCTATAAAGTGGGAAAACAGTATTATTTATTTTTATTGATTGATTTTTTAGAGGGGGGGAGAGAGAGTGAAAGAGGAAGAGAGAGAGAGAGGAGGAGCAGGAAGCATCAACTCCCATATGTGCCTTGACCAGGCAAGCCCAAAGTTTCGAACCGGCAACCTCAGCGTTCCAGGTTAACCCTTTATCCCACTGCGCCACCACAGGTCAGGCGGGAAAACAGTATTATATAGAATCTAAGACGTTATTAATTGTAACTCACCATTTTATCTTGTGTACTATTGAGAAAGAAAAACTCTGCAATTAAACATACATGCTTTTTTAACACAGAGAATTTTTTTTTTTGTGTGTGTATTTTTCTGAAGCTGGAAACGGGGAGAGACAGTCAGACAGACTCCCGCATGCGCCCGACCTGTATCCACCCGGCACGCCCACCAGGGGCGTCGCTCTGCCAGGACCAGAGCCACTCACTCTAGAGCCTGGGGCAGAGGCCAAGGAGCCATCCCCAGCGCCTGGGCCATCTTTGCTCCAATGGAGCCTCGGCTGCGGGAGGGGAAGAGAGAGACAGAGAGGAAGGAGAGGGGGAGGGGTGGAGAAGCAGATGGGCGCCTCTCCTGTGTGCCCTGGCCGGGAATCGAACCCGGGTCCCCTGCACGCCAGGCCGACGCTCTACCGCTGAACCAACCGGCCTGGGCCAACACAGAGAATTTTTTATTATATTTATTGAAAGAGCTCTTAGAGCCTAACCTGTGGTAGCGCAGTGGATAAAGCGTTGACCTGGAATGCTGAGGTCGCCAGTTCAAAACCCTGGGCTTGCCCGGTCAAGGCATATACAGAGAGAAGCAACTATTGTACTACAAGTTGATACTTCCCGCTCTCCCCCACCCTTCTCTCTCTTTCTCCCTCTTCTAAAATCAATAAACAAAATCTTTAAAAAAAAGATCTATTAGAGAATTATTTTCATCATGTGACATATTACTCTGTTTATATGCATTCTACATATTCAAAAAAATATATATATATATTTTTGTGATAGAGACAGAGAAAGGGACAGATAGGGACAGACAGGCAGAAAGGGAGAGAGATGAGAAGCATCAATTCTTCGTTGTGGCTCCTTAGTTGTTCATCAATTGCTTTCTCATATGTGCCTTGACTGGGGGACCACAGCAGACCGAGTGACCCCTTGCTCAAGCCAGCAACCTTGGGCTTCAAGCCAGCCACCTTTGGGCTCAAGCCAGAGACCATAGGGTCATGTCTATGATCCCATGTTCAAGCCAGTGACCCCGTGCTCAAGCTCATGAGCCTGCACTCAAGCTGGATGAGCCCGTGTTCAAGCCACTGACCTTGGCATTTTGAATCTGGGTCCTCCATGTCCCAATCTGACGTTCTATCCACTGCACCACCATCTGGTCAGGGTTTTTAATTTTTTTTTTTTCATTGATTTTAGCAAGAGAGAGAGGAAAGGGGAAGGGGAGGAGGAAAGAGAAAGAGAGGGAGAGAGAGCAAGAAAGAGAGAGAGAGATCTGTTGTTCTACTTATTTATGCATTCACTGGTTGATTCTTGCATGTGCCCTGACTGGGGAATCGAACCTGCAACCTTTATGTATAGGAACAAAGCTCTAACCAACTGAGCTACCAAGCCTGGGCTCAAAAACTTTTTAATACTAAAAACACTATACTTGTTTTAAAAACCTCTCAAACTACATCTAAACTCAATTCATGTGGCATCAAAAATATACTGAATTAAGTTATATTAGTAACTTTTTTTTTTTTTTTTTTTTTTACTTTATTTATTCATTTTTAGAGAGGAGAGAGAGACAGAGAGGGAGAGAGAGACAGAGAGAGAGAAGTGGGGAGGAGCTGGAAGCATCAACTCCCATATGTGCCTTGACCAGGCAAGCCCAGGGTTTCGAACCGGCGACCTCAGCATTTCCAGGTCGACGCTTTATCCACTGCGCCACCACAGGCCAGGCTATATTAGTAACTTCTATGACCAAAATTGTACACAGGCAAGAAAGAATGAAGACTACTGAGATTCCAAGATGGTGATAGAATAGGTGGAGGTTCCAACTGCCACCTTCCAGGACCAAACAAGTTCTAACTAAATATGAGAACAATCATTCTGAAAAACCAACTTTGGACTAAATGAACAAGAGTCTATAACCAAGGAGTCACAACAGAAACCACACTGAGACTGGCAGGAAGGGCAGAGATGTGAAAAGGGCTGCCTCACTCCCAGGAGTGAGCAGCAGCAAAGGGTCCGAAAGTACTCTCAGCTGTGGGGAGATTTTCCCTGAGAGGTATGGGTCCTAAGCCCTAGGCTGGGCACACTAGCCTAGAGCCCCAGAGCCTAGAAGAGGTGCCCACATAGCATTTGTGGTGAAAAGAGGCAAGGTTTCTATCTTTGAGAGAGATGGGAGTTCTCAGAGACACTCATGCTCTTAAAGGGCCGATGCAGTAAAATCTTACTCATAGCCACATGCCCTGGGCTCTGGTGTAGGGAGGGTTAAGTGGACTAGAGTCAAGTGAGAAGAGTATGAAATTCAGGGCCTTGGGGATAGACACAGTGGGGGATGGCCACCGAAACCCCTGTGCTGAATCACTTTCCAATACCGCAGTCCCCTCAGTGAAGCATTAGCCTGGGGGAAAGCAACTACCTCACCCTCCGGAATCTCTCTTGCCCCACCCTGTGAAGATTGGGCCCTACTGAGAAGCAAGCAGTGTTGGCCAGGAAGCAGGGGGTGTGACAGTGACTCAGTTGTCCAGCTTTGAAGCGGGAGCTCACCTCCCCCCACTTTCTTTTTTTTTTTTTAAAGATTTTATTTATTCATTATAGAGAGGAGAGAGAGTGAGAGAGAAGGGGGGAGGAGCAGGAGGCATCAACTCCCATATGTGCCTTGACCAGGCAAGCCCAGGGTTTTCCCCCCACTTTCTTGAGAATAAAATTGGTGCTTCCACCTCATGGGAGATTTAGGAGAATCTGTCCAGACTGTGGGCAGACCAAATGTCTGGGTTTCAGAGGTCACACCCACCAGACTCCTAGTGGCCACACCCCACTGAGGTCTATGAAAAAATTCAGGACAGATTGACACCTGAGGCTCTGGGGTAGGAACCACATCCACCACCTTTCCTAACCCCTGAATTGCCCCAGCCTTTAGACTACCAGAGGTTTTTTCGGGGCGGAACCCAACAAGCAGCCAGTGGACAGAGGAAGCAACTCTCAGGGAACCTTGGGACTTATGCTGACTTGCCCCCAGGTCCAGTGCTGGTAAAAGCCAGCCTAGGTGTGCAGCATGGTCCTTCCAGGTGCACCTAAGCCCAGAAGAGGCAACCACTAATTCTGGTTTGCTTACAGCTCCAAAAAGATTGGTGAGAACCAATCATGGGCAGTGTCTTACTGGTCTGCACCAAATTCCCTCCTAAGAGGCCCAGAACCAACATAACCAGTGGCCAACTACAGACTAAATCAGAGCAGGACCAAGTAATCTTTCTAGCAGCATATCCAAAGAGAAAACTTGTCAGGCATCAAACCCACCTAAGGCAATTCCGCTTTCTGTGGTCAGCACCTTCACAGCAGCTCAAACGCACTGGACAAGATAGAGCTTTACAGTTTTGGTCCAAGCTTTATAGTATCCTGCCCCCGCTGGAATAAGTTTCACAGGGTGAAAGGAGAGAGGCTTAGAACACAGGCATTCAAAGTGTGAGTTCCCTGGAGCCTACTGTTGGGACCAATCAAGGGGCTTAGCCACTTTCTGGGCAGGCACAATCAGCCCCAGTGGAAGACTTTCTCAATCTTCTTCTGAGATCAGGGGATCCCCAGCTAAAAGAACTTCTGCAGAGGGGACTGTCGGCCCCACCCAATCTGAACCTGCCACTCACCTCACTGAGGAGAAGTAGAATTGAAGTATCCAGCAGTGTTTGAGGCTCTGGAGAAGGGGCCACTTTCCTAGTACTGAGCTCCTACCAAGAGACCCCTGAAGTATGGGGTACCAATAACATTATCATCCCGACCCCAGCTTTCCTAACTCACTAAGTTTGCAACCTGTGGAGGGGTTAATGTGGTGAGGCCAGTCTGAGTGCCCTCTACAATCTTTCTACAGAAGACTCTGGGAAGATCATGCAGCTGAAAGAGGAGGTAGAGCAGCTAAAATGTTGAGGCAAGTCTTAAGGAACTTGGACCCTTTTATAGAGCTGCCCTCAGCCCTAAGCAGGAGAAAGTCGGTCCTTATACACAGGTTGGCCTCTCCCATGCACACTCAGGCATAGAAAACAAAGACACAAACAGTGAACAGAGTGATAGTTACAGACAGGTAGCCCACAGTGGGTTACAAACAACATCTGACATCAGCCTGTACAAGAATCCCACTCAAGAGGATCCAGAACCAACACAACCAGTAGTAGGTAGGAAACCACACCAATGCTAGACTCAACTAGCTACATAACCAGCACACCCAAAGGAGGAGTCCAGCAGGCACCAGACCCTGATGAGAATAACTATGCCCCATAGGACAGACATTGCACAGCATCTAATACATGTGATCAAGGTTGACCCTTAGAGACAGCCAGCCTGAAGGGTTAACTCCACCCACGAAAAGGCAAACTGCATTCAAGACACCACTGAGCCCACCTTCCTCATAAAGACATCACAACAAATATGGAAGTCAGAGCAGAGCTACCTAACTCATAGACAAAATGGGCAAAGAAATATGACCCAAATGAATCAATAAGAGAAATTCCCCAGAAAAAGAACTAAGTGAAATGGAAGTAACCAAACAACCAGATGCAGAGTTTAAAATAATGGTTATTAGAATGCTCAAGGATCTTAGAGTAAAAATTAAAAATGTTTGATCACGAGAATTTAGTAAGCATTAACAAGTAAATTGAAACCATAAAAAAGAACCAGTCAGAAATGGCAAACACAATTATCTGAAATTAAGACTGCACTAGAAGGAATCAATAGCAGGTTGGAGGAAGTAGAGGATCAAATCAGTAACTCAGAGGACAAAATAAAGGTAAGAACAGAAGCAGAGCAGCAAAAAGAAAAGAGGCTCAAAAAGGCTGAGGAGCCTAACCAGGCAATGGCGCAGTAGATAAAAGCATCAAACTGGGATGCGGAGGGCCCAGGCTCGAGACCCCGAGGTCGCCAGCTTGAGCGAATCTCATCTGGTTCAAGCAAGGCTCACCAGCTTGGACCCAAGGTCGTTGGCTCGAGCAAGGGGTTACTTGGTCTGCTGTAGCCCCCCGGTCAAGGCACATATGAGAAATCAATCAATGAACAACTAAGGTGCCGCAACAAAGAATTGATGCTTCTCATCTCTCTCTGTTCCTGTCTGTCCCTATCTATCCCTCTTTCTGACTCTGTCTCTGTAAAAAAAAAAAAAAAAAAAGGCTGAGGAAACTATGAGAGGCTTCTGTGACATGGAAAGAAACATTTGCATTATTGGAGTTCCTGAAGGAGAAGAGAATGAAAAAAGGATAGAGAACTTGTTTGAAGAAATCACAGCTGAAAACTTTCCTAAAATGATGAATGATGTGAAAAAATGTGCATATTTGAATCAATCAAATTCAGTGAAGAAAACTATTATGAACATTTTTCTTTCTTTCTATTTTTGTTTTAGATTTTATTTATTCATTTTAGAGAGAGGAGAGAAAGAGACAGAGAGAGATGGAGGGAAGGAACAGGAAGCATCAACTCCCATATGTGCCTTGACCAGGAAAACCAAGGGTTTCGAACCAGTGACATCAGCATTTTAGTTCAGGTAGACACTTTTATCCACTGCATCACCACAGTTCAGGCAATACTTTTCTTTAAAGGTTTATTTATTGTTGGCGTGAGCACAGAGGTTGCCGGTTCAATACCTAGTCAGAGCACATACAGGAACAGATTCAATGTTCCTGTCTTTCTCTCTCCCTTCCTTTTTTTTTTTTTAATACTTTGTTTATTTTACAGAGACAGGAGAGAGAGGGGAGCATGGAATGGGAAACATCAACTCATAGTTGCTTTATGTTAGTTGTTCATTGCTTGCTTGTTGTATGTGCCTTGACCAGGGAAGCCCAGGGCTTCAAACTAGTAACCTTGGCATTCCGGGCTGAAGGTTTATCAACTGCACCACCACAGACCAGGTTCCCTTCCTTTCTAAAATCAATAAATTAAAAAAAAAATTAAAAGTTTATTTATTGATTTATTGTTTTTAGAGAGAAAGAGGAAGGGAAAGAAAGAGAAAGAAAGAGCAAGAGAGAGATGTATCAAATCATTGTTCCATTCAGTTGTGCAACTGGTGACCTTGGGGTCAAGCCAGTGCTGTCACTGCTCCTGGACGATGCTCTATTCACCACACCACTGGCCAGAGTATTGTGAAGACATTTTAAAAATAGCCACAATGGCTGGTCCGATGGTAGTGGGTTATCAGAACTTATTAACTTAGTGTCACTAAAAATAGCCACAATACTGTCCTGGCCAGATAGCTTGGATGGCTGGAACACTGTCCCGAAGCACAGAGGTTGACAGTTCAATCTCTGGTCAGGACACATAAAGAAACGGGTCAATGTTCCTGTCTCTCTCTCTCTCTCTCTCTCCCTTCCTCTCTCACTAAAATTAATAAATAAATTTAAAAAATAATCCATAATACTGTTTGATATATAGCTGTTGACGATAATATAATCATTATCATACTGTTACCAAAAAATATTAGTTCAAGAAAAAATAAAGGCAGCGATCCTCAAACTTCTTGTCATAATTAACTTTTTTTTGAGAGACAGGAGAGAGATGAGAAGCATCAACTCATAGTTTTGTCACTTTCATTGTTCACTGATTGCTTCTCATATGTGCGTTGACCAGGGACTCCAGCTGAGCCTGTGACACCTTATTTCAGCCAGTGACCTTGAGATCACGTCAATTATCTTGCACTCAAGCTGGTAACCCTGTGCTCAAACTGGATGAGCCCTCACTCAACCCAGTGACCTCAGGGTTTTTGAACCTGGGACCTCAGTGTCCTAGGGCAATACTTTATCCACTGTGCCATCACTGGTCACGCTCATAATATTTAACAACATATGGGAAGACTAATGTGGAGTTTGACCCTTCACCAGTCTCCATCAAAAAAAAAAAATCTTCCCTGTAAGAAATGCATGAAAATGTGTAACTATTCCAGTTACAGGTAGATTTGAGTTTGAGCAAATGGACCCACTGGCAGTCTTCCCTGAAGGAGAAAAAGAGCAAGAACCAAAATTATGCTAAACTCTATGTGTTTGAGAAAGGGACCCCCCAAAAATATGTCAAGAAAAAAACTGGCATGAAGATATTAATAAATCTGTTAGTCCAAGGGATCTGTCCAAGGCTGCAAACTTATTGTATATGTGATAGTAAACTGGTTTGCAATCCCAAATTCCATGACTCCAAGGTCTAATGATCTTTATAGAACACTGTCTCTTGTAATCCAAGTTACAGAGCTCATAAAAGAGCTATTAACCACTACTATTAAACATTAAGAAATGATAATTTAAGTCCATAGGAGAGAGATTATAAAACCGAAAGCAGTTCATTTAAAAAAAAAAAGTTCTTTATTTGATTGACTTGAGAGAGTGAGAGTGTGTGTGTGTGTGTGTGTGTGAGAAAGAGAGAGAAGACAGAGACAGAGAGAGATTAATTTCTTGTTTCACTTATTCATGAACTCATTGACTGATTCCTTGCAAGTGTCCTGACTGGGAATCAAGCAGACACCTTTGGTGTAGTGGGATAATGCTCTGCTAGCCGGGGGAGACAGAAAGCAGTTTAGTGTTGCCTGAGGTCAACAAGGGAAAAAATGAGAAAGTGGGCAGTAACTGTTAATGGCATAAGATTGTTTTCTGGGTGATAGAAATATTTTAAAATTAGATTGAGGTGACAGCCACACAAACCTGTAAGTACACTAAAAACAGTGGAATTGTATACTTAAAATGGGTAAAGTTACATGTTATATGAATTATATCTCAATAAAACAGTTTAAATTTAAAAGATAAGGCAATATGCAGCAGATTCTTTATTCAAATAGTTATTTAGCAGGCATACATGGGATCCAAAACACCGAAACCTTTAAAGCTAATTATTTGAACAAAAACAAAACTCTGTGGATTTTTCTAATGTTATGACCTGTAAAATATTGACAATAAGTAATAAAAATTCTTACCCATATTGGCCAATAACCCTGAAATTGCTTGAACATCAGCTCCAAGAAAAACTTCATTCAGAGTTGAAACTACAGGCAAACACAAAGTATGAACACGAATTCTTCTTTCACCTTTTGGGAAAACATAAAAATGTTAGTAAGAGATAAACTATATTAAAAAATTTACAATAGCCCGACCAGGCAGTGGTGCAGTGGATAGAGCGTCGGACTGGGATGTGGAGGACCCAGGTTCAAGACCTCGAGGACACCAGCTTGAGCGCGGGCTCATTTGGTTTGAGAAAAGCTCACCAGCTTGGACCCAAGGTTGCTGGCTTGAGCAAGGGGCTACTCGGTCTGCTGAAGGCCCGCGGTCAAGGCACATATGAGAAAGCAATCAATGAACAACTAGGGTGTCACAACAAAAAACTGATGATTGATGCTTCTCATCTCTCTCCATTCCTGTCTGTCTGACCCTATCTATCCCTCTCTCTGCCTCTGTAAAAAAAAAAAAAAAAAAGTTTACAGTAGAATCACTTTTTTATTTAAAACCAAGTAGAATTAAATAGGTAGTAGAGATAAAAACTTTAATGTGAAACTCTAAAGTTTTATTTATATAAATATTTTTACTACAAATCTTTTTGTTCAATTTATTGCTGAAAAGACAACAGGGATGGATTCAAACGATGGTAAAATTTGAGCTTTTAAAAGCTGGCTTTTCTGAACTTTTTTGTTATTTTATCTTTTGTAATAAAAATATACATAAGTATATACACACAAAACTTTATATATAACATTACTCCAAAATATGTTTTGATTTTCAAAGTCAAGAGAGAAATCTTATACCTTTCTCTTTCATCACAGGAAGAAAACATAAAAGAAATGGCCTAATAGTCACAATACTTTCTCTTTGGTAATTTAGCCATAAGAACAAATATCAATAAATATATATAAAAAAGAAAACCTTTTGACAACCATCAAATATAAAACATCAGCTCTGGCTAGTTGGTTCAGTGGATAAGAACACTGTCCCTGTTCAATTCCCAGTCAGGGCACACAGGAGAAGCAAACATCTGTTTCTCTTTTCCTCCCTCTCTCCCTTCTTTCTCTTTTCCCCTCTGACAGCCAGTGGCTGGACAGGTTACAGCTTCGGCCCCAGGCACTGACAACAGATAAGTTGGTCCTAGCCCAGTGTCAGCCTCAGGTGCCAAAGATAGCTCAGTTGATTTGAGCATCAGCCCCAGACTGGGGTCTCTGGATGGATCCTAGTAAAGGCGCATGTGGAAGTCTGTCTCTCTATCCCTCCCTCCTCTCACTTAAAATAATTATATATACACATCATGTCAACCTTTAATTTCTGATTAGCAAGACTCCGAATACCAGAGAAAAAACCCCAAAAATCTAGAGAGATGAACATTACAATTTAAAACTAATGAAAATGTAAATATGCAAAATTCCTATTACTTTAAAAAAAAGAAATATCTGCACAAAAGGTAACACTGTTTAGAGTTTCTATTCTTGATAAAAACAATGTTAAAAGAAAGTAAGCGTGCGGAGAACCCGGGTTCGATTCCCGGCCAGGGCACACCGGAGAAGTGCCCATTTGCTTCTCCACCCCTCCGCCGCGCTTTCCCTCTCTGTCTCTCTCTTCCCCTCCCGCAGCCGAGGCTCCATTGGAGCAAAGATGGCCCGGGCGCTGAGGATGGCTCTGTGGCCTCTGCCCCAGGCGCTAGAGTGGCTCTGGTCGCAGCATGGCGATGCCCAGGATGGGCAGAGCATCGCCCCCTGGTGGGCAGAGCGTCACCCCTGGTGGGCGTGCCGGGTGGATCCCGGTCGGGTGCATGCGGGAGTCTGTCTGACTGTCTCTCTCTGTTTCCAGCTTCAGAAAAATGAAAAAAAAAAAAAAAAAAAGAAAGTAGATATAATATTTAGCCTATCAAAATGGCAGCAACGATAGCCACATAAAATCAGAGGCTGAGCCCTGGCCGGTTGGCTCAGTGGTAGAGCGTCGGCCTGGCGTGCAGAAGTCCCAGGTTCGAATCCCGGCCAGGGCACACAGGAGAAGCGCCCATTTGCTTCTCCACCCCTCCCCCTCTCCTTCCTCTCTGTCTCTCTCTTCCCCTCCCGCAGCCGAGGCTCCATTGGAGCAAAGATGGCCCAGGCGCTGGGGATGGCTCCTTGGCCTCTGCCCCAGGCGCTAGAGTGGCTCTGGTCATGGCAGAGCGACGCCCCGGAGGGGCAGAGCATCGCCTCTGGTGGGCATGCTGGGTGGATCCCGGTCAGGCGCATGAGGGAGTCTGTCTGACTGTCTCCCCGTTTCCAGCTTCAGAAAAAATACAAAAATAAAAAATAAAAAAAAATCAGAGGCTGAAATGAAAAGGGCACATGAGGGCCTACAAATCAGTAAATTTTTTCTGAATAGAAATTTGGCAATACCAAGATTTTTCTAGACAGTTCATTACTACACTCTATATTTCTTTTTTTTTTAAAGATTTTATTCATTTTAGAGAGGAAGGTGGGAGGGGGAGGGAGAGAGAGAGAGAGAGAGAGCGCGCGCAAGAGGGGAGCAGCAGGAAGCATCAACTCTCATATGTGCCTTGACTAGGACAAGCCAGGGTTTCGAACCGATGACCTTAGCATTTTATCCACTGCACCACCACAGGCCAGGCCTCACTCTATATTTCTAATCCTAGGAATTCATCTAAGGGAAATTATCACAAATGAGAGATTTGTTTACATGCATAGAAATTATCACCTTTTTCACAAAACAACCCCAAGTTTCCAACAATAAGTATATGAAAAGATATCCAACATTATTTATTAGGGAAACACAAAATAAAACCGAAAGAGATACCTCTATAGTTTATTTAAATGGTTAAAAACAAAAACCTCAAACCAAAACCAAAAAAAACCTAAACACTGAAATGCTGGTGAGGATGCAGAGCAGCTGGAACTCTCATATGCTATGGTGGGAATGCAAAATGGTAAAGCCACTTTGAAATCAGTTTGGCAGATTCTTAAAAAGTTAAACATATATTTACCATACAACCCAGCAATCTGTCTCCCAGGTATTTACAAGTGAAATGAAAATTGATGCTCACACAAAATCTGTACATATATGTTTACAAGGGCTATATTTGAAATTGCCAAATGCTAGGAATAACCAAATGAACTTCAACTGGAAAGTGAATACACACACTGGGTACAATGGAATACTACTTAGGAATAAAAAGTAACAAACTGCTGGTTGGTGTAATTACATAGATGAAACTTGGATGCACTATGCAAAGTGAAAGAAGCCAGGTACAAAAGGCTATCTAATGTATGACTCCATTTATATGACATTCTTGCAGAGGCAAAAACTGTAAGATCAGAAAACTGCCAGGAGCTAGGGAGAATTATCTGAGTTTCTTTACAAATTTTGGATAGTAACCCCTTAACAGATGTATCACTGAATAACTTAAAAAAAACCCAGGCCTGACCAGGTGGTGGCGCAGTGGATAGAGCATCAGGCTGGGATGTCAAGAACCTAGGTTTGAGACCTCGAGGTTGCCAGCTTGAGCACGGCCTCATCTGGTTTGAGCAAAAGCTCATCAGCTTGGACCCAAGGTCACTGGCTCGAGCAAGGGGTTACTCGGTCTGCTAAAGGCTCACGGTCAAGGCACATATGAGAAAGCAATCAATGAACAACTAAGGTGTCGCAACAAAAAACTAATGATTGATGCTCCTCATCTCTCCGTTCCTGTCTGTCTGTCCCTATCTATCTCTGTCTCTGTAAAAAAAAAAAAACAAAAAAAAAAAAACAAAAAAACATGAGATTTTTGGGGTAATAAACTGATTATGATATCTTGATTGCAGTGGTGGTTACACAATAAATACATATATTTGTCAAATCTTGTGGAGCTGTACACTAAAATGGTAGATTTTATCATACGTCAATTATATGTGTTTTTTTTTTAATGTTAAGAAAAGGAACCTGCCCTGTGGTGGCACAGTGGATAAAGCGTCGACCTGGAAATGCTGAGGTCGCCGGTTTGAAACCCTGGGCTTGCCTGGTCAAGGCACATATGGGAGTTGATGCTTCCAGCTCCTCCCCACCTTCTCTCTCTGTCTCTCTCTCCTCTTTCTCTCTCTTTTTCTCTCCTCTCTAAAATGAATTAAAAAAATTAAAAAAAAGAAAAAAAAGAAAAGGAAACAGGATGTTCTCCATTTGTTATTTAAAAGTGGTATCAAGAAACAGAAATCTATCTTTTAATTTATGATGTGCTGGGTTAAGTACAATCACAATAAAAAAGTAAAATTCTCTAATACTAAAAGTTTTCATTCAAATGCCTTTATTTATTTATTTATTTATTTAGTATTTTTCTGAAGCTGGAAACAGGGAGGCAGTCAGACTCCCGCATGCGCCCGACTGGATCCAGCCGGCACGCCCACCAGGGGGCGATGCTTTGCCCATCCGGGGCGTTGCTCTGTCCCGACCAGAGCCACTCTAGCTCCTGGGGCAGAGGCCAAGGAGCCATCCCCAGCGCCCGGGCCATCTTTTGCTCCAATGGAGCCTCGGCTGCGGGAGGGGAAGAGAGAGACAGAGAGGAAGGAGAGAGGGAGGGGTGGAGAAGCAGATGGGCGCCTCTCCTGTGTGCCCTGGCCGGGAATCGAACCCGGGACTTCCGCACGCCAGGCCGACGCTCTACCACCGAGCCAACCGGCCAGGGCCTCAAATGCCTTTAAAATTGCATACTCTTTTTTTTTTTATTTTTTTGTATTTTTCCGAAGCTGGAAACAGGGAGAGACAGACTCCCGCATGCGTCCGACCGGGATCCACTCGGCATGCCCACCAGGGGCCACGCTCTGCCCACCAGGGGGCGATTCTCTGCCGCGACCAGAGCCACTCCAGCACCTGGGGCAGAGGCCAAGGAGCCATCCCCAGCGCCCGGGCCATCTTTGCTCCAATGGAGCCTCGGCTGCGGGAGGGGAAGAGAGAGACAGAGAGGAAGGGGTTGGAGAAGCAAATGGGCGCTTCTCCTATGTGCCCTGGCCGGGAATCGAAACCGGGTCCCCTGCATGCCAGACCGACGCTCTACCACTGAGCCAACTGGCCAGGGCCTAAAATTACATACTCTTTATAGATTTTGGAAGGACTGTAAAGGTGAGTATACATAGCACAGAAACAGTCCTGAAACATTTTTTAAGGAGGTAAAACAGAGTTAGTGGCTGAGAATGGTAAACTTTAAAATAAAAAACTAAATTTAGCCAATCTTCACATCATCTTTAGGACAAAACACATTAACCTGCTTTATATTCTCCTTACCTAATATCATTACATAATACACTTTTTACTTATTTATCCTTTTAATTATATCTCCCCTACTAGAATAAGCTCTATGAGGAAAAGGATTTCTTAAATTCAGTTTATTGACTATTTTGTCATCAAAACATATTTCAGTGCCTGACTCTAAGCAGACTCTAAGTAAATACCTATATAATAAAATGGTTAAGAAAAATAAACACCAAACACCTTCAGTTTACCAAGAAGAGCAACAAAGTTCTCAAAACTAGGATTATGCTTTTGGGTTAATAGAAATGAGTAATTACCTCAAGGGTGGGAGTTTATCACAAACCACACAATACATGACCAAATCAAAATTCTTATCTTTTGTTACAACATTTTTCTTACAGTTAACAATACTGGACTATACACTTAATGTTATATGTTTTTTGCTATAATAAAAACAAAAAACAAAAAACCACAACAACTCACCTTTGCTGGATGTATACAAGAGTGCTGACTGAAAGGAAACCAACTGAGTGTCCATAAGGCTCTCCTCCACTGACATCTGCACTGCATACCCAGCGTCTGGGTTTACATTAGGCAAAGACAGTAAGTCTGTTGACCGAACAAAGAAGTTCCCATGGAAAGTATGAATGGAAAGACCTAGAAGAAAAACATTTATCAAAATGATTTATATACACACCTACAGATGGATATTTACATTTTATCTTGTCACTTATCAAACTGACAGAGTAAATGAAAAAGTTTAGATGTGATACTGTAATTTATAAGAAGAACTATATATATATATTTAGTCTATATATACTGCTCACAAAAATTAAGGGATATTTCAAAATGAATATGAAGCGATATAAAAAAGCATTTGATTTATTAAACAAGAACATCAGAAAAGCAAACAAGTCAAATAAAGTTGTTCCCTTATGCAAATGAGATGCAAAATCAACTTTTATTTCATTGGTAAAAATGCGCTATACAAATGGCTGAAAGTGGCCCTGGCCAGTTGGCTCAGTGGTAGAGCACTGGCTTGGTGTGCAGGAGTCCTGGGTTCGATTCCTGGCCAGGGCACACAGGAGAAGCGCCCATCTGCTTCTCCACCCCTCCCCCTCTCCTTCCTCTCTGTCTCTCTCTTCCTCTCCCGCAGCCAAGGCTCCATTGGAACAAAGTTGGCCCGGGCGCTGAGGATGGCTCTGTGGCCTCTGCCTCAGGCGCTAGAATGGCTCTGGTTGCAACAGAGCAACACCCCAGATGGGTAGAGCATCGCCCCCTGGTGGGCATGCCGGGTGGATCCCGGTCGGGCGCATGCAGGAGTCTGTCTGACTGCCTCCCGGTTTCCAACTTCAGAAAAATACAAAACAAAAAACAAAAAAAACGAGCCCTGGCCGGTTGGCTCAGTGGTAGAGCGTCGGCCTGGTGTGTAGAAGTCCCGGGTTCGATTCCTGGCCAGGGCACACAGGAGAAGTGCCCATTTGCTTCTCCACCCCTCCCCCTCTCCTTCCGCTCTGTCTCTCTCTTCCCCTCCCGCAGCCAAGGCTCCATTGGAGCAAAGATGGCCCGGGCGCTGGGGATGGCTCCTTGGCCTCTGCCCCAGGCGCCAGAGTGGCTCTAGTCGCAACAGCGCGACGCCCCGGAGGGGCAGAGCGTCGCCCCCTGGTGGGCGTGCCGGGTGGATCCCGGTCGGGCGCATGCGGGAGTCTGTCTGACTGTCTCTCCCGGTTTCTAGCTTCAGAAAAATACAAAACAAAACAAAATAAAACAAAACAAAAAACCCCCCAAAAAACCAAATGGCTGAAAGTAGTGAAGAATCTGCACATTCCTGATCCCCTAATGCAGGGGTCCCCAAACTGCGGCCCCCTGAGGCCATTTATCCTGCCCCTGCCGCACTTCCGGAAGGGGCACCTCTTTCATTGGTGGTGAGTGAGAGGAGCATAGTTCCCATTGAAATACGGGTCAGTTTGTTGATTTAAATTTACTTGTTCTTTATTTTAAATATTGTATTTGTTCCCGTTTTGTTTTTTAACTTTAAAATAAGATAAGTGCATTGTGCACAGGGATTTGTTCATAGTTTTTTTTTATAGTCCGGCCCTCCAATGGTCTGAGGGTCAGTGAACTGGCCCCCCTGTGTAAAAAGTTTGGGGACCCCTGCCCTAATGTTTGTGAGCAGTATACTTAGCTCTTAAAACCCTTAGAATTTACGTAGTAATGAGAATGATAAAGATGTCTTTTGCTATGTGAATGAGGTGACTTTTAGAAAGCATCTAGGTAATCTAAGGAGGGGGCTGGTTACTAGAGCAACCAGACACGTGATTAGAGGGTTGGAACTTTTAGTTCACTCCTCTCCCCTCCCTCAAAACACATCAAGGGAGGGTAGAGAGGCTGGAGATTGAATCAATCACCAATAGTCAATAATTTAATGAATCATGACTATGGAATAATGCCGCCATAAAAAACCCAAAAGAATAGGAATCAGAGTTTCTAGGTTGACGAACTCATGGAGATTTGGTGAGGGGGCTACACTCAGAGCATATGGAAGCTTCAAAAGCTCCGTACTATTTCCCTTTCCCTATACCATGTCCTGTGTGTTTCCAAGCTATCCTCTTTTATAATAAATCAGAACTTTAGAAAGCAAAATGTTTCTCTGGGTTCTATAAGCTGCAAATTAATGAAACCCAAGGAGGAGGTCGTTGGGACTTCCAATCTATAGCCAGTCAGTCACAGCACAGGCAACAATCTGTTCTTAAAATTAGCTTCTGGCTTGACCAGGCAGTGGAGTAGTGAATAGTGTTGGACTGGAACGTGGAGAACCTCGGTTCAAAACCCTGAGGTCGCCAGCTTGAGCATGGGCTCACCAGCTTGAGCACAGGATCACTGGCTTGAGCGTGGGATCATAGACATGACCCCAGGGTCGCTGGTTTGAGCTCAAGGTCACTGGCTTGAGCAAGGGGGGGGGTGTCACTCACTCTGCTGTAGCCCCCCAGTCAAGGCATAGATGAGAAAGCAGTCAGTGAAAACTAAGGAGCCGCAACAAAGAATTGATGCTTCTAATCTCTTTCCCTTCCTGTCTGTCTGTCCCTCTCTGTCTCTTTCTCTCTCTCTCTCTCTCTCTCTCTCTCTCTCTCTCTCACACACACACACACACACACAAATTAGTTTCCGAAGTATGTGTGTGTATTGGGGTGAGAGGGTTGCAGAGAACCTGTGGGATCTCACGCTATCTCCTGGTAATGTCAGAATTGAATTAATTAATTGATGATGTGGGAAAGGCATTGAAATTTGGATATTAGATAATTCAAAGTATTTAGTGAGGGTGATGGAGGTTTAATACTAGATATCATCTCTCTATTTTTAGCAAGAAAGAGACAGAGAGAGATAAAGACAGGAAGGGAGAGAGATGAGAAGCATCAACTCACAGTTGTGGCACTTTTTATTTCTTCATTGATTGCTTCTCATATGTGCCTTGACGGGCGGTGGGAGGGCAGCTCAAGCCAGTGATCTTAGCCTCAAGCTAGAGACCATAGGATCATGTCAGTGATCCCCCGCTCAAGACAGGGACCCCATGCTCACGCTGGTGAGTCTGCACTCAAACCGGCGACCTTGGGGTTTCAAAACCTGGGTCTTCAGTGTCCCAGGTCGATGCTATATCCACTGCACCACCACTGGTCAGGCTAGATACCTTCTTTTCTTTTTTTTGTTTGTTTTTTTTTTACAGAGACAGAGAGAGAAAGTCAGAGAGAGGGATAGATAGGGACAGACAGGAACGGAGAGATGAGAAGCATCAATCATTAGTTTTTCCTTGCGCGTTGCGACACCTTAGTTGTTCATTGATTGCTTTCTCATATGTGCCTTGATCGCAGGCCTTCAGCAGACCGAGTAACCCCTTGCTTGAGCCAGTGACCTTGGGTCCAAGCTAGTGAGCTTTGCTCAAACCAGATGAGCCCATGCTCAAGCTGGCGACCTCGGGGTCTTGAACCTGGGTCTTCCGCATCCCAGTGTGACGCTCTATCCACTGCGCCACTGCCTGGTCAGGCTTCTTAAATAATGGTGAGGATTCAAATTTTCAAAAAAACTTTTTGAAAGGATAAATTGGCAATATCTATCAAAATTCTAAATGGATACTTACTTTGATCCTAGTAATTTTATATCTAAGAATTTAACCTACAGATACACTCAGTCAAGTGCCAATTTATATATGCAAAAAACCCCAAAACAGTACCATGACATAACAAAAAATATATATCAGAAATATCCTCAATGCCAATCAGTAGTAAAATAACTAAATTGTTATTTGTACATTCTACTGAATACTAGTAGAGGTTTGAAAGAATGAGATCTATATAAATTAGTATCAATGGATCTTCAAGACTTGCTGCAAACATGTACAATGTCATAAATGCTAAAACAGTGTATTATCCACTTTTCATAGAGAGGTGCCTAAGTATGTAAATGTATAGAAAAGCCTGATATACACACCAAGATGGTTACAGTAACTTCATAAGGATGGAATGAAAGTGAAAGTACATTCACACAAAAGCTGATGCAAGAAGACTTCAGCTGTTATCAGTAATGTTATTACTTTTTTTTATTTTTTTATTTTTTTTAAAAAATATTTTATTTATTGATTTTTAGAGAGAGAGAGAGAGAGAGAAGGGGGAAGGAGCAGAAAGCAACAACTCCCATATGTGCCTTGACCAGGCAAGCCCAGGGTTTCGAACCGGCAACCTCAGTGTTCCAGGCCGACACTTTATCCCACTGCGCCACCACAGGTCAGGCAGTAATGTTATTACTTTAAAAAAAAATAATGTGGCCCTGCCCGGGTGGCTCCGTTGATTAGTGTTGTCTCAACATACTGAGGTTGCAGGTTCAATCCCTAGTCAGGGCACATACAGGAATAAATCAATGACCACATGATATAGCTGGAACAACAGATGGATATTTCTCTTTCTCTCTCCCCCTCCCTCCCTCTCTCTAAAAATCAATAAATAAAAAAAATTAAAAGAAAATAATGTTATTACTCTTTACTACAATAGATGTATGCTTTGCTTATGAAATAAAAATCAACTTTAAAACAGTAATTAGGCCCTGGCTGATTGACTTAGTGGTACAGCATCAGCCTGGCATGTGAATGTGCTGGGTTCGATTCGCAGTCAGGGAGCACAGGAGAAGAGACCATCTGCTTTTCCACCTCTCCCCCCTTATTTCTCTCACCCTCTCTCTCTTCCCCTCCTGCAGCCGTGGCTCCATTGATTTGAGCGCATTGCCCCAGGCGCTAAGGATGGTTCGGTGTAGCCTTCACCTCAGGTGCTAGAAATAGCTCAGTTGCGAGCATGGCCCCAGATTGCCAGAGCATCAGCCCCAGATGGGGGCTGTCGGGTGGATCCCAGTCAGGGTGCATGCAGAAACCTGTCTATCTTCCCTCATCTCACTTGGAAAAGAAAGAAATAAAAAAAGCCAGATGTAATCCTCATTGATTTTCTTTAAAGGCTAAAACACATCCTTATATATGCATGAGGAAACTATTCAAGGGCATATGCGAAACTCTGAAGTAGAATACACTAGGCTAAGTTTAATATTTCATTTTATATCTTTTGTACTGTATTCTTTCATTTGTAATGAAATTTATCATAAAAAAAGAAAAAGCAAAACCTAATAAGCAGGTGACCACAAAGACTTATTAACTTAAACATTCTAGAAAGAAGGCAAACTGTTGGTTTGTTGGTGTACTTACAAGCTCTTTATGCAAATTAGGTAATATATCAATAAAATAGCTTCTGTCCTGACAAACAAAAATAGTTTTAAAAGCACTTTTAGGAAATACATTTCCAGTAATTTATACTCAATATGTGCAGAAATAATTTTTTTTTTGTATTTTTCCAAATTTAGAAGCAGGGAGGCAGTCAGACAGACTCCCAAATGCGCCCAACTGGGATCCACCTGGCATGCTCACCAGGGGGTGATGCTCTGCCTAGCTGGGACATTGCTCCACTGTGACTGGAGCCGTTCTAGTGCCTGAGGTGGGGGCCATGGAGCCGTCCGTCCTCAGGGCCTGGGCCAACTTTGCTCCAATGGAGCCTTGGCTGCAGGAGGGAAAGAAAGAGATAGAGAAAATAGAGAGGGGGAAACGTGGAGAAGCAGATGGGTGCTACTCCTGTGTACCCCAGCCGGGAATTGAACCCGGGACTTCCACATGTTGGGACGATGCTTTACCGCTGAGCCAATCAGCCAGGGCTACAGAAATAAAAAATTTATGAGGCCCATCAATCTTGAATGAATGGGATACAACAAATGAGACCTTTAAAACATAAACACTAAAAAACTACTTGAGCCTGACCTGTGGTGGTGCAGTGGATAAAGCATCGACCTGGAAATGCTGAGGTCGCCAGTTCGAAACCCTGGGCTTGCCTGGTCAAGGCACATATGGGAGTTGATGCTTCCTGCTCCTCCCCCCTTCTCTCTCTCTGTCTCTCTCTCTTCTCTAAAAATAAATAAATAAAAATTTAAAAAATAAATAAATAAAAACTAGTTGAATTAATGAATGAGTTCAGCAAGGCTGTAGACTGTGCAATCAATAGGTAAAAGATTAATTATATTTATATGAAGAAGCAATGACATTTTTTTTAGTGAGAGAGACAGAGACTGAAACAGAGAGGAAGGGAGAGAGATGAGAAAGCATCAACTCATAGTTTCAGCACCTTAGTTGTTCACTGATTGCTTTCTCATATGTGCCTTGACCAGGGATCTCCAGCTGAACCAGTGAACCTTTGCTCAAGTCAGTGACCTTGGGGCTCAAGCTAGCAACCATGGGGTCATGTCTATGATCTCATGCTCAAGCTGGCAACCCAGCGCTCAAACTGGTGAGCCTGTGCTCAAGCTGGCAACATAGGGGTTTTGACCCTAGGTCCTCAGCATCCCAGGCCAATGCTCTATCCACTGCGCCACTGCCTGGTCAGGCAAGAAGCAATGAATTTTTAAAAACAATTCCATTTACAACTGCATCAAAAGTATGTAGGAATTTAAAGAAATGTAATACTTATACTCTAAAAATTTTAAAATACTGTTGAAAATAAATTAAAAGAGACCAAATAAATGTAAAGAAATAGCCTACCTGTTGGTGGGAAGACTTAATACTGTTAAGATGGCAATATTCCCCATATTGATCTACTTATTAAATGCAAGCCCTTTCAAAATCTCAGCTAGGGCCTGGTCTGTGGTGCTGTAGTGGATAAAGCATTGACCTGGAATGCTGAAGTCACTGGTTTAAAATCCTGGGCTTGCCCAGTCAAGGCACATATAAGAAGCAACAAATGAACATCTAAAAGGAAGCAAATGTGAGTTGATACTTCTTACTTCCAACCCCCTCTTCTCTCTCTGTAAAATCAAAAAATAAAAAATAAAAAAATCCCAGATAGCTTCTCTGCAGAAATAGACAAACGGAGCCTAAAATTAATATGGAAATACATGACACCCAACAATCTCACCTAAGTATAAAAAAAGTTGGCAGCACTCATATTTCCTAATTTGAAACTTATTAGAAAGCTACCATAATCAAGATAGTTTGGAACTGGCATAAGAATAGGCATACAAATGAACAGAAAACAATTCAAACAATCCAGAATCTAGAAAAAAACCTTCAAATTTATGATCAACTGATTTCAAAAAGGGGACATGGGTCCCAAGAGAATTCAATGTGGGGAAAAATAATCTTTTCAACAAATGATTTCAACAAATATCCACATGCAAAAGAATGAAGTCAGGTGTTGGCTGGTTGGCTCAGTGGTAGAGCGCCGGCCCAGTGTGTGGAAGTCTCAGGTTTGATTCCTGGCCAGGGCACACAGAAGAAGCGCCCATCTACTTCTCCACCCTTCCCCCTCCCCTTTCTCTCTCTTTGTTTTCCCCTCCTGCAGTCAAAGCTCCATTGGAGCCAAGTTGGCCCATGCGCTGAGGATGGCTCCATGGCCTCCACCTCAGGAGCTAGACTGGTTCTAGTTGCAAGGGAGCAACACACCAGATGGGCAGAGCATCGCCCCCTAGTGGGCATGCCGGGTGGATCCCGGTTGAGCGCACATGGGAGTCTGTCTCTCTGCCTCCCCGCTCTTCACTTCAGAAAAAAAAAAAAAAGAATGAAATCAAACACCTACCTCAAATACAATAATAAAATTAACCCAAAGTAAATCAAAGACTTAAATATAAGAAGTAGAAGTATAACTATAAAACTTAGGGGACAAAAAAAAAAATACAAACCTTAGGAGACAGCATAAGTATAAATGTTTGTGACCTTGGATTAAGGAGTGGTTTAATGCTATAATATCAAAAGCACAAAAAGAAAAAAAATTGAGTAATGGCACATCACCAAATTTTTAAAAATACTGTGCTTCAAAGAGTGCCATTAAGAGAGTGAAAAGGTGCCTGACCAGGTGGTGGCACAGTGGATAGAGCGTCAGACTGGGATGCGGAGGACTCAGGTTCGAGACCCCAAGGTTGCCAGTTTGAGCATGGGCTCATCTGGCTTGAGCAAAAAGCTCGTCAGCTTGGACCCAAGGTCACTGGCTCGGGTCGCTGGCAAGGGGTTACTCGGTATGCTGAAGGCCCGCAGTCAAGGCACATATGAGAAAGCAATCAATGAACAACCAAGGTGTCGCAACGAAAAACTAATATTGATGCTTCTCATCTCTCTCTGTTTCTGTCTGTCTGTCCCTATCTATCCCTCTCTCTCTCTCTCTGTCCCTGTAAAAAAAAAAAAAAAAGAGAGAGTGAAAAGGCAACCTAGGAAATGTAAAAAATAATGTTGCAAATCATATATCTGATAGAAACCTTGTATCTAAAAATATGTAAAGAATTCTTACAACTCAATAATAAAAAGACTAACCAAATTTTAAAATGGGAAAACAATCTGAATAGTTTTCCAAACATGTTAAACAAGTAGCCAACAAACATAAGAAAAGATGTTCAACATCATTCATCAATAGAGAAACAGAAATCAAAACCTCAGTGAGGCCCAGGCTGGGTGGCTTGATAGATAAAACATTGTCCTGGTGTACCAAAGGTCACAGTTCAACCCCAGTTTAGGGCACTTACAAGAAGCAACAAATGAGTGCACAACTAAATGGGACAACTATTTGTTGAAACGAGTTGATGCTTCTCTCTCTCTCTCTCTCACTCAAATCAATGTAGAAAAAAAAAAATCCCTCAATGAGATACCACAACACATCCACTAAGATGATTAAAATTAAAAATACAGGACAATAACAAGTACTGACAAGGATGTGGAGAAAGCAGTACCCTCATTAACTGCTAGTGGGAAAGTAAAATAGTGCAACTGCTAGAAAACACTTTGCAGTTCTTCATAAAGTTAAACATACAGTTTTATGACCCAGGCATATACCAGAGAGAGAAATGAAAACATGTCCCTAAATCTCTATATAAATATTCACAGCAATATTATTCAGACTACTCAAAAACTGGAAACAACCTAAATGTTCATTAACTGATGAGTGAAAAACAAAATGAAGAATATCTATATGATGAAATACTACTAGGCAATAAAAAGATATAAATATTTTTTTAAAAAGGAATGAAATACCGATATATGTTATAACATGAATAAACCTTGAATACACTTTGCTAACTGTAAAAAGCCAATCACAAAGGAACTCATATTGTATGACTCCATTCATATGAAATACTCAGAAGAGGCAAATCCATAGAGACAGAAAGACTGGTAGTTGCCTAGAGTTGCAGTTTTGGGGAGGAGGTGAGGGGGAATGAGTGACTGCTAATCAGTACAGGGTTTTTTTTGGGGATGATGCAAGTGTTCTAAGATCAACTGTGGTAGTATCATAGCAAATATTTTTTTTTCATCAAGTAAGAGGCAGGGAAGCAGAGAGACTGACTCCTGCATGCACCCCAACTGGGATCCACCCAGCAATCCCCATCTGGGGCTGATGTTCTGCCCATCTGGGACCACTACTCCATTGCTCAGCAACCAAGCTATTTTAGCACGTGAGATAAGGCCATGGAGCCATCCTCAGCACCTGGAGCCAAATTGCTCATTTGAGCCACAGCTGCAGGAGGGGGAGAGCAGAAGATGCTGGGCTGACGTTGTACCACTAAGCCAACCAGCCCAGGGCTTTAAAACTACTGAACTGTACACTTCAAATGAGTGAATTGTATGGTATGTGTATGTAAATGTTATCTCAAAGCTCATATTAGCCCTGGCCGGTTGGCTCAGCGGTAGAGCGTTGGCCTAGCGTGCGGAGGACCCGGGTTTGATTCCCGGCCAGGGCACACAGGAGAAGCGCCCATCTGCTTCTCCACCCCTCCGCCACGCTTTCCTCTCTGTCTCTCTCTTCCCCTCCCGCAGCCAAGGCTCCATTGGAGCAGAGATGGCCCGGGCGCTGGGGATGGCTCTGTGGCCTCTGCCTCAGGCGCTAGAGTGGCTCTGGTCGCAATATGGCAACGCCCAGGATGGGCAGAGCATCGCCCCCTGGTGGGCAGAGCATCGCCCCTGGTGGGCATGCCGGGTGGATCCCGGTCGGGCGCATGCGGGAGTCTGTCTGACTGTCTCTCCCCGTTTCCAGCTTCAGAAAAATGAAAAAATGAAAAAAAAAAAAAAAAAAAAAAAAAAAAGCTCATATTAAAAAACAAAAACAAAACAGAAACAGAAAGTTATTGTAATAAATCACTGTTTGTGGGTGATGCTAATTCTGTGAGTTATTTAGAGACGTGACAACCTCTTACGTGTTTGATACCTTATATAAGAGATTACATATGAGGCCCTGCCTGAATAGTTCAGTTGGTTAGAGTGCTGTTCCAGTATACCACAGTTGCGGGCTCAATCTCCAGTCAGGTCACATACAAGAATCAACCAATAAATGCATGAATAAGTGGAACAATAAATTGATGTCTCTCTCTCCCTCTTCCTCTCTAAAAATCAATTAAAATTTTTTTTTTAAATACATAGGCCCTGGCTGGTTAGCTCAATCAGTTACAACATCATCCTGAAACACCAAGGTTTTGGGTTTGAACCCCAGTCAGGTCACTTACGGAGAGTGATCAATGAATATACAACTAAGTAGAACAACAAAATGAATGCTTCTCTCTCTCTCTCTCCCTTCTCTCTCTCTAAAATTAATCAATAAAATAAAAAATACATTATTTATTAAAAAATAGATTACATGTTTTCTTTAACATTGATTAACTCAATCATTTTTTCTTTTTATTACAGTGATGGATAATAACTATCACTTAATAACTTAATTTTGTACATGGTTTGACCAATAAATTTCAACACCTAATAGATTTGTAGACCCTTATCTTTTAAAAAAATGTATTATTATTACTTTTTAATTTATTAATTGATTTTAGAGAAAAGGGAAGAGGAAAAAACATCAATTTGTTGCCCCACTTATTTATGCATTCCTTGCTTGATTCCTGTATATACCCTGACTGGGATCAAACCTACAACCTTGACATATTGGGACAATGCTCTAACCAACTGAACTTCCTGGCCAGGGCTAGATCCTTATCTTTCAATATCTAATTTTTTGCTACATATTTCATATATTCTTTCCACTTTAAAAAATGATTGCTTCACTCAGGCTGGATGGCTCAGTTGGCTGAAGCGTTATTCTGAAGCACAAGGTTGCTAGTTGGACCCCCACAAGGCACATACAGAACAAGCCAATGTTCCTGCCTTTCTCTCTCTCTCTCTTCCTTTCTAAAATCAATAAATTTTTAAAAAATGATTGCTTCATACCCTTTTATAGAGCAATAATATTTTAAAAATAAATAAAAGATTAGAATCAGGTTGAAAATGTAGAGAAATGAAATACCAAGAATTATAATTTCCCATTTTCATAAGAAAATAGTCATCGTTTGCCCTGGCTGGATAACTTGGTTGTTAAGAGCATCATCCCAAAGCACAAATGTTGCTGGTTGGATCCCCGGTCAGGGCACACACAGGAATAGATCGATGTTACTCCCCCCATACTTTCTCTCACTAAAATCAATAAAATAAACATTAACATGTTTTTTTAAAAGGAAGAAAATAGGCCCTAGCCGGTTGGCTCAGTGGTAGAGCGTCGGCCTGGCGTGCGGAAGTCCCGGGTTCGATTCCTGGCCAGGGCACACAGGAGAGGCGCCCATCTGCTTCTCCACCCCCTCCTCCTTCCTCTCTGTGTCTCTCTTCCCCTCCCGCAGCTGAGGCTCCATTGGAGCAAAAGATGGCCCGGGCACTGGGGATGGCTCCTTGGCCTCTGCCCCAGGTGCTAGAGTGGCTCTGGTTGCGACAGAGCTACCACCCGGATGGGCAAAGCATCGCCCCCTGGTGGGCGTGCCGGGTGGATCCCGGTCGGGCGCATGCGGGAGTCTGTCTGACTGCCTCCCCATTTCCAGCTTCAGAAAAATACAAAAAAAAAAAAAAAAAAAAAAAAGGAAGAAAATAGTCATCATTTAGCAGCCACAAAATATTGGACACAGGCATTTCAAAACTGTCAGATTATTTGCAAAGGAACACTGTGAAATTGTTAGTAGCAGGTGCCAGGTGAGAAGAGCATACATTAAGTCTCCTACTTATAAAGATGGATGGTGGTAGTGTTATACAAGAATGAAAATGGACTTAATACCCTCAACTGTACACTTTAAAATGATGAAAATGGTAAATTTTATGTTATATATATTTTACTACAAAAAAATAATTGTTTAAATAGAAAGATCTTCTATTACTACCGTTCAATAAGTAGAATAAAAATCCATCAGTAATATATATTATTTTCTTTGGGGATATAATCTCTTTTCATTGAGATATAATTCATATACCATAAAAAACATCCTTTTCAAGTGTATAATCTAGTGGTTTTTAGTATATTCAAAGTAGTCCCCTTTAAAAGCAATGTTTTTTCTTATTCCTAATTGTATACTCCACAAGAGTAAGTACAATATCTTTGATGAGCAAATTTTGTGATAAGACTAAGTAAAAACATGTATTATTTACGGGTGGTATCAAATGCAACATCTACTCTTATGTAAATGCAAAAAATAGTGCACCCACCTTTGGTGCACCGAATCCTCATGACTGCCTCAAAGCCAATCTTCCGAGTGAGGTATCTTTGTAGCTCCTTCTGTAATTTCTGTACTTGGACTGGGTTGTGCTGATGGTGGTAAGAAGGATAGTAATAGACACTACCTGCTGAATACCGAGAAATACAACCTAGAAGAGAATGTACACTCCTTTTCAATTCTGCCATTAACTACTGTTACAACACCAAAGTAGCTACAAGCATTTGAATCAATCTTTCTTTAACATCCCCAGTAACTGTCAAAAAGAATACTTCATTCCTTTAAATGGTAGTACAGAAATTTCTCTAAGTTTTTAGAGTAGAAGACTACAGGGTTTATAAAAGACTAAACCGACTAACTCTCCGAAATGAATAAAATTTCTTTCAGTTTATCCTAAATTTAGAATATTATATAAATATCATCTTGACATTCATTTGAGAAAAGTAATCATTATGAAAGACTTACCCAGAGAAGCCAAATCAGAATACTGTCCACTAAGAAGAAATAAGTCAACGGCTACCTGCTGACCAGAACAGTCCAAAGCTAACTTCTTATAGAAGTCAGTGGATGGTGTCAAGTGAATTTCCTATTAATAATAAATTAAAAAAAAATTTTAAGTCATTAAATTGTTATAAAATATAAATTTTTATCTATACACACCAAGGTATTAATATCCTTGGATATTGTATGAAATCCTTTTGCTTTGATATAGTTCTAGTTTTTCAGTAAAAAATATGTACTGCTTAAGAATGTTTTCCTTTTTTTTTTAGGTGATGAACGGGAGATAGTGAAGCAGATTCCTGTATGCATCCCAGCTGGGATCTACCCAACAAACCCATTGGGGCCAATGCTCCAGTACTGAGCTATTTTTAGAGCCCAAGGCTGAAATGCTCCAATGGAGCTATCATCAGTGCCCAAGGCCATGCTCAAACCAATCGAGTCACTGTCTACAGGAGCAGGAGATAGAAGGCAGGGGGTGGGGGTGGGGGTGGGGGTGGGGTGAAGCAGATGGTCACTTCTTGTGTGCCCTGACTGGGAATTGAACCTGGGACATCCATACGCCAGGTTGACACTCTATCCACTGAGCCACTGGCGAGGGCCAACTTTTCCTTTTTTCTTTTTTTTAATTTTTATTTTATTTATTCATTTTAGAGAGGAGAGAGACAGAGAGAGAGAGAGAGAGAGAGAGAGAGGAGAGACAGGGGGGAGGAGCTGGAAGCATCAACTCCCATATGTGCCTTGACCAGGCAAGCCCAGGGTTTCGAACCGGTGATCTCAGCATTTCCAGGTCGACGCTTTATCCACTGCACCACCACAGGTCAGGCGAGGGCCAACTTTTGTTCTACTTTTAATATTTTTTTTGTTTTACTTTTAAAAAGAAATAAATCTATTATACTAATTTCAATAATATATTAAATAGTATGCTGGAAACAGTTTAAAATAATTCTTATGTAATATCTATTTAGTCCTTTTAACTACCATAAGAGGAGCGTACTATCATTATTTTTACTTTATAAATATAAGAAAACAAAGGCACAGAGAAATTAAGTAACTATTCAGGTTCATACTTTGAAAAAGCAGTTGAACTTAGGCAGACTAACTCCAGGACCAACACCATAATCATAGTATAAGGCCTCTCATAATCTTTTTTTAAAAATTATTTTTATTTATTCATTTTAGAGAAGAAAGAGAGAGAGAGAGAGAGAGAAGGGGGAGGAGCAGGAAGCGTCAACTCCCATATGTGCCTTGACTGGGCAAGCCCAGGGTTTTGAACCGGCAACCTCAGCATTCCAGGTCAACGCTTGATCCACTGCGCCACCACAGGTCAGGCCTCTCATACTCTTTTGAGAAATACGCATCTCAAACTAGGTTTATAGACACAAGGTGCTCAAAAGCAATCCATGCAGTCAGTATGTCGAACTGAGTATTTTCTACTGGTCACCTGGTTCTTCTTTGTCCCTCATGTTCCTTCCTCTCTACAACTGAAATATATAAGCTATGTGGTCAAAGGGACAGAGCACCAGCATAAATCTTATCATACATTTGATGACCTTCTAACCTTAGCAGACGACCTCTGGTTGGGTTCTTCTCGTGGTTTCAGGGCTCCCACACCAAGAGTTGGGAGTTGTGTTTGAAAGACAGACATTCGACCACCAGTTGGGGACATCAGCTTAAAGGCAGCCTGAAGTGCAGGACCCAAGGCACTCTGGGTCTCCAGGGTCTTCGTGAACATTTGTGGCAAAGTTTTCAGTAAATCTTGGACAAGCTTGTGAAATAAAGCAAGAAAACTCAAGAGTGTTATAATAAAAAAAAATTTTTACAGAAAGTCAGTAACTAATATAATAGACAAGACATTGAGTCATGATGATGGTCAGAGAATCTACAGACAGTACAAAAGCAATGAAGTTGGTAAAATGACAAGAAAGCTATTTATATTAACATTATAAATTGGCAAGCAAGACAAATAAAAATTGGGGCCTTACAGTTCTTGCACATGCGGTAGTCCAGCAAGACTATAAGTCCAAAATGTATCCAAAAGAACCATCACAGTTTAGAGATTTTATTTATTTTAATGCCATAAAATATGGCCTTCTCAATCACCTCTACACACTGTATTATTTTCAGTTCTAAAGTGAGTTTAACTCTTCCCTATTGCAAAATCTAAGAGATCCAGTAAATTTGCCAACTAGTAATAATCACAGCAAAAGAAAAATAAAACAAAAAACAACTACCTATTCAGGTTATGTTATACAAATAAAGAGAGTTAATGGGAAAAAAATACATTGCACTATGGCAAAGTCACTGTTGCCAACAGCTGAGACCATAGACTTGCTAGTTAAAATGTTACCCCTACGGCATATATGCATGTACAGGGTAGACAACATCCCCCCTTCAGACACATTCTGTTCACCTCTCACTGTATTATGTCATGGCAATTTCCAGGCAGGTAATAAGAGTTTCTTCTTAACTGACCCCAATGACACTCTGTGAATCAAAAAAGCAAAGGGCACTGAAAGCGGCCTAGCTAAAGTGCTTCTATATAGTGACCAGAAGCTTTATTTCAGCAACCCTCCCAATTTCCCAAATGGCTAGCAAGGCAGGCTTCCTTCAGATTTTTCTCCTTAATGGAAAAACTCATCTCCTATCCTACTATGAATAACTTGCTACATTAAACTTAAAAGCAATCAATTCAAGGGCAAACTTAAAAGCAGGTCTTCTGATGAATTTTAATTAATAGCAAAATAGAAAATGCTACACATCTTAAAAATGTCACAGAAAGAAGCAAAATTTTACTTAATGTTCATTAAAAAAAAATACATTCCTTCAATATTGCAATTAAATATGTGGGATAGGAAAATGTGCCTTACCTCTTTACTTTCATTTAAATTTACTAATAAGTTCTCTGGCATAGGTATAAAAACATCTGAAATAAGAAATAAATATATTTTTAACAAAACTTACTTGTGAACAGTGTTCCAAATACATAATACTGATATAAGTAACCACAACCATACTTACAGAAAAGCGGCCTCCTCATAGCACTGTCTATGTATGTTCAAAGAGACTAAAGGAGCATTGATTTAGGTACCTATAACAACTTAACTGTTACTGTGTAAAAGGTAAATAACCTCCCAATTGATCTGTAAGCACTCAGTAAGGGTTTCCACAGTGCTCTGCTTCTTACTTCAAAGACAATTCAGAATTCTACTTTATGTTCTTGCTTAGCCCTGGAAGCCAGCCAAAGAAACATTATTTAAAAAAAAAAAAGGTAGACTCAGATAACACAACACAAAAATACTCTGTCTTTACATAGACATAATTCAGCCCAACAGTGCTGAACAGACTATCACTCAAAAAGCAGGTGTCCACCAGTGCTTCTACTTATGGGAACACAAAATCAAGTGAATTAGAAGGAATGCTAGCTTAACCACGTCAGATCAGCTTCTTGGGATTTAAATTTACTCTTGCTTATCAATTAAATTCCCTTCCTGAGAAGGGAGCAAAATGGAAAGGAAATGTGGTTGGTGATGAAGTATTTTAACAGGGTCCCACTTTCTACATTAAGTGTACTGTTTTTTACTACAATAAAATAAGAAGGCTCATAATGTTTGTAAAAAAGTATCAACAAATAATTTGAAACATTAAGTATTTTCATTAGCTGTCATATAAAAACTGTTTAGATTTCTTCCTTTTATTTAAAATTAAAAATAATTTTGTAAGTTTTATTGAGATATAATTCAACCTTACAGAAATATACTTAGTGATTCTCTTTTATATATTAAGAGTTGTGCCTGACCAGGCGGTGGCGCAGTGGATAGAGCGTCGGACTGGGATGCAGAGGATTCAGGTTTGAGACCCCAAGGTCGCCAGCTTGAGTGCAGGCTCATCTGGTTTGAGCAAAAGTTCACCAGCTTGAACCCAAGGTCACTGGCTCAAGCAAGGGGTTACTCGGTCTGCTGAAGGTCCGCGGTCAAGGCACATATGAGAAAGCAATCAATGAACAACTAAGGTCTCGCAACGAAAAACTGATGATTGATTCTCATCTCTCTCCGTTCTTATCTGTCTGTCCCTGTCTATCCCTCTCTCTGTCTCTGAAAAAAAAAAAAGAGTTGTATAACCATCATCAATAATTCCAGATCATTTTCATCACTGCTCAAAAGACCCTCACAGATTAGCAGTTACTCCTCACCTCCCTGCCAATTCCCACAGCTCTAAGCAGCCACCAGGTTTTCAGATTCTGCATTTGTCTGTTCTGGACATTTCATATTAGTGTAGTCACACACATTATGAAGTTCTTTTTTTTTAAGATTTTATATATTGATTTTAAAGAGAACCTAGAGAGAGAGAAAGGTGTGTGGAGGGGTGTGGGGGAAGAAGCTGGAAGCATTAACCTATAGTAGTTGCTTCTCCTATGTGCCTTGACCAGGTAAGCCCAGGGTTTTGAACCAGCAACCTCAGCATTCCAAGTTGACACTCCATCCACTGCGCCACCACAGGTTAGGCAATGACTGATTTCTTACAACTAGCATATTGTTTTCAAGGTTTATCCATGTTGTAGCATCTATCAGTACTTTATCCCTTTTATCATACAGATATACCACATTTTTTTTAGTCATGAAAAGATGAGCATTTGGGCCCTGGCCAGTTGGCTCAATGGTAGAACACTGAACTAGCATGTGGATGTCTCAAGTTCAATCCTGGTCAGGGTACAAGTGAGAAGTAACCATCTGCTTCTCCTCCCCTCCTCCCTCCCCCTTCTTTCTCTCTTCCCCTCCAGCAGCCATGGCTTGACTGATTTGAGTGCATCAGCCCTGGGTACTGAGGATGGCTCCTTCATCAAGCCTCCACCTCAGGTGCTAAAAATAGCTCAGTTGCAAGAATAGGCCCCAGATGGGCTGAGCATTGGCCCCAGATGGGGGTTGCCAGGTGGATCCTGGTTGGGGAGCATGTGGGAATCTATCTCCCCTCCTCTCACCTAAGGAAAAAAAAAAAAGATGGGCAATTGGATTGTTTCTACTTTTTTGCTACATTGCTCTCAATAGTTGCCTATACATTTTTGTGTAGATTGTGTTTAATTTTCTTATATACGGATTGAGTGGAATTGCTGAGTCATATGATACTCTATATGTTTAACTTCAGAAGAACTGACAGACTGTTTTCCATTACTGGCTATATCTTTTCCATTCCCACTAGCAATGTACGAAGAGTTCCATTTCTCCACATCCTTGCAAATATTTGTTATTGTCCTTTTTCACTTTTTCCATTTTAAAATAATTTTTATTTCTTAATTATAGTTGATATACATTATTATATTATTTTCAGGTGTACACTCTAGTGATTAGACATTAAATAATGTACTGACCATCCTGATAAATCTCACATCCATCTGACACAATACATAGTTATTAGAATATTATATTCCCTATGCTGTGCTTTCTATCCCCATGACTATTTGGTAACAACCAATTTGTACTTCTTCTTTTTTTTTTTTTTTTTTTAGTCTTTTTTTTTTTTTTTTTTTTTTTTAGATTTTATTTATTCATTATAGAGAGGAGAGAGAGAGAGAGAGAGAAGGGGGAGGAGCAGGAAGCATCAACTCCCATATGTGCCTTGACCAGGCAAGCCCAGGGTTTCGAACCGGCAACCTCAGTGTTTCCAGGTTGACGCTTTATCCACTGCGCCACCACAGGTCAGGCGATCAATTTGTACTTCTTAATCCCTTCCCCTTTATCATCTTCCCCCTCCCATCTGGCAACTGTCAAAATGTCCTCTGTATCTACAAGTCTGTTTCTGTTCTGCTTGTTCATTTTGTTTTTTTAAATATGATTAAAAAAATTTTTTTTTTATTGATTTGAGGGAGACATAGAGAGAGAGAGGAGGGAGAGAGAAAGAGAGAAACATCAACTCATTGTTCTACTTAATTATTTCATTTTTAGTTGTGCATTCATTGACTGCTTCTAAGTATGTGTCCTGATGGGATCAAACCCATGACCTCAGTATGTGGGGATGACGCTCTGCTCACTAAACCACCTGGCCAGGGCCTAGATTCAATTGTTGATAGGTAAGTACTTATTGTCATTTTATTGTTCATATTTTTTCTTTTTCTTTTTTTTTATTCTTTATTTTTCATATTGTTCATATTTTTTATCTTTTATCTTCATCTTCTTAGAAGACCCTTTAACATTTCATATAATACTGGTTAGGTGGTGACAAACTCCCTTGGCTTTTTCTTGTCTGGGAAGCTCTTTATCTGTCCTTCAATTTAACAGGATAGCTTTGCTGTATAGAGCAGTCTTGGTTGTAAGTCCTTGCTTTTCATCACTTTGAATATTTCTTGCCACTGCCTTCCGACCTGCAAAGTTTCTGCTGAAAAACCAGCTGACAGCCTTATAGAAGCTCCCTTTTATATAACTAACTGCTTTTCTTTTGTTGGTTTTAAGATTCTCTCTGTCTTTAATCTTTTGCATTTTAATTATGATATGTCCTGGTGTGGGCCTTTCTGAGTTCATCTTGTTTGGGTCTCTCTGCACATTCTGGACTTATATGTCTATTTCCTTCACCAAGTTAGAAAAGTTTTCTGTCATTATTATTTCAAATAGGTTTTCAATTTCTTGCTCTCTTTCTTCACTTGGCACCCCCGTGATGCCAATGTTGCTGTGCTTGAAGTTGTCTCAGAGGCTCCTTATACTATCCTCATTTTTTTGTGTGTGTGACAGAGACAGAGGGAAAGAGAGAGGGACAGACAGACAGGAAGGGAGAGAGATGAGAAGCATCAATTCTTTGTTGCGGCTCCTTAGTCTCCTTAGCTGTTCATTGATTGCTTTCTCATATGTGCTTTGACCAGGTGACTACAGCAGAGCGAGTGACCCCTTGCTCAAGCCAGTGACCTTGGGCTAAGGCAGTGACCTTGGGCTTCATGCCAGCAGCCCCGTGATCAAGCCAGTGACCTTGGGGTTTCAAACCTGCATCCTCTGCGTCCCAGTCAGACGCTCTATTCACTGCGCCACTGCCTGGTCAGGCTATCCTCATTTTTTTTTTTTTTTTTTTTTGCTGTTCTGATTGGATGATTTTTGACTTATATTCCAAATCTCTGATTTGATTCTTGGCTTCACCTACTCTATTATTGATTCCCTGTAAATTATTCTCCATTTAGTTAATTTATTATGACTGGTCCTTTTTTTTTTTTTTAAATTAAATGAGAGGAGGGGAGACAGAGAGACAGACTTTCACAGGTGTTCTGACCTGGCAAGCCCCCCATTGGCGAATGCTCTGCTCATATGAGGCCATTGTTCTGTTGATTGGCAACTGAGCTATTTTAGTGCCCAAGGTGAGGCCATGAAGCCATCCTCAGCGCCTAAAGCCAAATTCCTCAAACCTTTTGAGCCATGGCTGCGGGAGCCAAAAAGAGAGAGAAAATGAGGAGGAATCGAAAAGCAGAGGGTCGCTTCTCCTGTGTGCTCTGACCAGGAATCAAACCTGGGACTTTCACATGCTGGGCCGACGCTCTACCACTGAGCCAGCCAGCCAGTTGTCACTGTGATTTTGATTTGCATTTCTTTTTTTTTTATTATTCATTTTAGAGAGGAGAGGGAGAGACAGAGAGAGAGAGAGAGAGAGGAGAGAGAGAGAGAGAGAAGGGGGGGAGGAGCTGGAAGCATCAACTCCCAAATGTGCCTTGACCAGGCAAGCCCAGGGTTTTGAACCGGTGACCTTAGCACTTCCAGATCAACGCTTTATCCCACTGCACCACCACAGGTCTGATTTGCATTTCTTTTTTTTTTTTTTTTTATCGTATTTTTCTGAAGCTGGAAACGGGGAGAGACAGTCAGACAGACTCCCGCATGCGCCCGACCGGGATCCACCCGGCACGCCCACCAGGGGCGTCGCCATGTTGCGACCAGAGCCACTCTAGCGCCTGAGGCAGAGGCCACAGAGCCATCCCCAGTGCCCGGGCCATCTTTGCTCCAATGGAGCCTTTGCTGCGGGAGGGGAAGAGAGAGACAGAGAGGAAAGCGCGGCGGAGGGGTGGAGAAGCAAATGGGCGCTTCTCCTGTGTGCCCTGGCCGGGAATCGAACCCGGGTCCTCCGCACGCTAGGCCGACGCTCTAACGCTGAGCCAACCGGCCAGGGCTGATTTGCATTTCTTAAATGACTAACAGCTTTAAGTATTTTTTTCATTATTTCATCATTGATCATTTGTAAATATTCTTTATTTTTAATATTTTTAAATTTTTTAAAGTGAGAAGCAAGGTGTGGGGAGGCAGAATGACAGGCTCCCGCATGCACCCGACCAGGATCCACCTGGTATGCCCATCTGGGCCATTGCTCCGTTGCGACAGGAGCCATTCTAGCGCCTCAGGTGGAGGCCATGGAGCCATCCTTGGTGGCTGGGCCAACTCTGCTCCAATAGAGCCTTGGCTGCGGGAGGGAAGAGAGAGATAGCGAGAAAGGAGAGAGGGGAAGGATGGAGAAGCAGATAGGCACTTCTCCTATGTGCCCTAGCTGGGAATCAAACTCAGGACCTCCACATGCTGAGCCGATGCTCTACCACTGAACAAACCGGCCAGGGCCTGTAAATATTCTTTAGAGAAATGTCTATTCACATCTTTTGCCTATTTTTGACGTTATTTTGTTGCTGTCGAGTAGTTCTTTAGTTGTTCTAATATTAATCCTTCCTTAGATATATGATTTGCATATATTTTCTCCCTTCTGTGAGATGCCTTTTTTATTGAGCTGTCTTTTTACTCTTGATAGTATTCTTTAATGTACAGTAGTTTCTTTAATATTGACGAAGTCCAATTCTTTTTTCTTATTGGCTTTGCTTTGGTGTCATATCTAGGAAATCACTGCCAAATCCAATGTCATATTTTCCTGTTTTCTTCTAAGAGTTTTTATATTTTGTAGTTTTAGCTCTTTTATTCATTGAGTTAATTTTTTTATCTGGTTTCAGGTAAGGACCAAGTTAATTAATCTGCATATTCAGTATCCCCAGAACTATTTGTTGAAAAGACGGTCTTTTCCCATTGAATGTTTTTGGTATCCTTGTCAAAAATCAAATGACCATATAAGATGGTTTATTTTTGGGTTCTCCATTCTATTCCATTGGTCTGTATGACTATACTCAAATATTTTTTGAATGAATAAAAAAGAAGAGGTAAAGAGTTCATCTGAGTTTTAACACTGACTCATTTTTGTTTCCTTGTTCAGAATTCACTTTATCATCATAACTGTTCTTCTATTAAATGAGGGATTGGATGGATTCTTACAATTCCAACAACAATCTTATAATTTTACATTCAAAGTTTTTCTCAATATAGTAGAAATATACATGTCTAATTTGTTAAATAGTCATGAAATACTTCTAAAACTGAAAATAACTAAGTTCAATTATTTCAAATGTACAATACATACCTTCAATATCTGAAACTATTAGCATCTGAGGTTGAGAGAGACCTTCTTGAAGACTGTAGAAGTGGATTGTACTATCAAAAGTTATAAAGCCAATTTTTGTCCTCGTGTTGCCAGGGAGTCTAAAAATAAATTTAGAAGAGTATTTTTATCAAGTTTTCCCATATATACATATTAAATATCTGCTAAGAGTTACATGCAAATATTTATTTTCATATTATGGAAATTTTCCCAACATAAATGTTTAACCCACCCAATATTAAAACCTCTGAAAACATACTCTACTCAAAGTAAACATACAACCCATAAGCCAAACGATCAATAAAATCTAGTAATAATATAGCAATTCAAAACTCATTATGCCTATATAAAATTATATAATCACTTAGGAAATTGCATATAAAAATCCTGGAAAGCATGTACAAAATTTTGTGATGAGTTTAATTTATAAAAATTACTAAAATACTATATACCAACTCTAAAATGTAATATAAATTTAGGTCCTGCATATCTTGAAAATTTGTACCCATGCTTGGGTGAATCAGTGAACTCTTCCTCAATAGACAATCCCAATACACAACTTGCAACATTAAAAGTGCAAATGCTGGCAAGAACAAAGATGCCCCTTATCACTAAGATGAAGGAGTTAGTCTATTTCTGATGAGATTTGGTTTTCTATATTCTTCCATACAACATGAAAATACTATATAATTCATTATATTTCAAGGTCACATAAGTTTTTATAAGTTACATTAAGTATCTAAGCACCATTTAAAGTGCCAATATTTTAAGAGACTTAAGAGATATGACAATCAGCCTGACCAGGTGGTGGCGTATTGGATAGAGCATTAGACTAGGATGCAGAGGACCCAGGTTCAAAACCCTAAGGTCACCAGCTTGAGCCTGGGCTCATCCAGCTTGAGCACAGGGTCACTGGCTTGAAGAAAGTGTCATTTGCTCTGCTGTAGTTCCCCTCCTCCCGTCAAAGTACATACAAGAAAGCAATCAATGAACAACTAAGGAGCCGCAATGAGGAATTGATACTTCTCATCTCTCTCCTTTACTGTCTGTCCCTATCTGTCCCTCTGTCTCCATCACCAAAAAAAAAAAAAAGGACATGACAATCAAATGCAATTTATGAATACAGTTTAGATACTAATTCCAAAAAACATACAGTAAAAATACTTTTTTTTTTTTTTTTGTATTTTTTTCCAAAGTTGGAAATGGGGAGGCAGTCAGACTCCCGCATGCGCCCGACCGGGATCCACTCGGCATGTCCACCAGGGGGCAATGCTCTGCCCATCTGGGGCGTTGCTCTGTTGCAACCAGAGCCATTCTAGTGCCTGAGGCAGAGGCCATAGAGCCATCCCCAGTGCCCGGGCCAACATTGCTCCAATGGAGCCTCGGCTGCAGGAGGGGAAGAGAGAGACAGAGAGGAAGGAGAGGGGGAGGGGTGGAGAAGCAGATGGGCACTTCTCCTGTGTGCCCTGGCCGGGAATTGAACCTGGGACTCCCGCACACCAGGCCGACGTTCTACCACCGAGCCAACTGGCCAGGGCCTAAAAATACATTTTTGAGAGAACCAGAAACAAAACTTGAACTGGGTATTAGTTCATACTATGAAATTGCTAATTTTGTTAGGTGTGACATTCATATTTTAATTAGGTCTAAAAATTATTCCAAGTATTTATAGGTAAGATATGCTGATTGAGACTTACATTAAAATACTCAAGGGGGAAAAAACTATGTGTGTGTGATTACATGAATCAAGAACAGCTGAATGCTAGCCCTGGCTGGTTGGCTGAGTGGTAAAGCATTGGCCTGGCGTGTGGAAGTCCCGGGTTCAATTCCTGGCCAGGGCGCACTAGGAGAAGCGCCCATCATCTTCTCTGCCCTTCCCCCTTTAATTTCTCTCTATCTCTCTCTTCCCCTCCTACAACCACAGCTCCATTGGAGCCTAGTTGGCCCAGGCACAGAGGATGGCTCCATGGCCTCCCCTCAGGTGCTAGAATGGCTCCGGCTGCAATGGAGCAAGGCCTAGATGGGCAGAGCATATCGCCCCATGGTGAGCATGCTGGGTGGATCCTGGTCGGGCACATGCAAGAGTCTGTCTCTCTGCCTCCCCGCTTCTCACTTCAAAAAAAATACAAAAAACAGCTGAATGCTAAAAATGTTGAAGTTCATTACATTCTTCCAACTTAATATGTTTAAAATTTTTCCATAATAGGCCCTGGCTGGTTGGCTCAGTGGTAGAGCGTCGGCCTAGCGTGCAGGAGTCCCAGGTTTGATTCCCGGCCAGGGCACACAGGAGAAGCGCCCATCTGCTTCTCCACCCCTGCCCCTCTCCTTCCTCTCTGTCTCTTTCTTCCCCTCCCACAGCCAAGGCTCCATTGGAGCAGAGTTGGCCCAGGGCGCTGAGGATGGCTCTGTGGCCTCTGCCTCAGGCGCTAGAATTGCTCTGGTTGCAACAGAGCAACGCCCAGATGGGCAGAGCATCGCCCCCTGGTGGGCGTGCTGGGTGGATCCTGGTTGGGCGCATGTGGGAGTCTGTTTGACTGCCTCCCCGTTTCTGGCTTCGGAAAAAATTTTTCCATAATAAAGAGTTAAAGTTTCTCAGAGAAAGTAAGGCCTTAAGTTCAAACTAGGCTTTTAGAACATAATTACATAGCTTCTTTTTTTATTTTGAAACTACTTATCCATTTTGTAAACACTTTAGTTTCAAATTTAAACTGAATTAAGATACTTACAAATCAAGATTGTCTAACAAACTCTGGCAAACTGAAGTCAAGTATCCAGTTTCAACTGCATTGTGAGATACATCAAATACAAAGAGGTACACTGGAGGCTGAGGTGGTCGTAACTGAAGAAAAAAAGAATCTCATTAAATACATTTAATAGGATTAAATTTAAACTTACCATTTGCCATATCCACATACAGCAAAGCAATAAAATAAGCATTATTTACAGATTAAGTGGAGAGTATAAAAAATAATGGACAAAGGAAATAATAAGAACGAAAGTTTAAAAAACAGACAAAACTATAAAATGTTTTCAGATGGACACTTAGAAAAGATGTGATTGCCGTAAGTCAGAAGAGCCTTTTCTCTAAGACTGAAAGGAGAGGGAATGTGATCAGAAGGGCTTCTAGGAATACTGGCAACGTTAAATTTCTTGACCTGGGTGGTGCTAACACAGCATTTATAGTTATTTGGTTTTTGTTTTTTTGTTTTTTTAATTAGGGCAGCTGGGCGCACCCCACCTTTCTCTTTCCTGGGCCCTACTTCTAAAATCCAGTTATTTGGTATTTTATACATTTATGTTTTATAGATTTTTCCATTTGTGCATTATATTTCACAATATAGGGGAATTATAGTTCTGAAAGTGATACATTAAGATGCCTTCAATAACCAACACATTTCAGGCTAGTTTCATAAAAATGTATGACTACATATTTTTTTTAGTTTACTGTTTTATTTTTAATTTTTTTTAATTGTTTGATTTTAGCAAGAGAGGGAGAGTGAGATAGAGACAGGAACATCAATCTGTTCCTGTGCCCTGATCAGGGATTGAACCAGCAACTTCTGTGCTTCTGGACAATGCTCTAACAAACCAAGCTATTCAGTCAAAGCTAATTTATTGACTTTAGAGAGAGAGAAAAGGAGAGAGGGAGAAGGAGGGAGGGGAAGAGAAAGTGGGGAGGTGGGGAGAAACATCAATTTGCTGCTCTATCCATCCATGTGTTCATTGGTTCACTCTTGTACATGCCTCCACCTGGGATCGAACTCACAACCCTGGCACATGGGGATGATGCTCCAACCAAATGAGCAACCTGGCCAGGGCACTATATTTTTTAACTTCCAAATTCAAAGCTCTATTTTCAATTTAATAAAAAGCATCAAATAACCACAACCAGAACTGGGCGTAAAGTGTTCAAACTTTTATATATTTTTGCATGTATCACTTGATGAATCATAGAACCTGTTGTATGAGAGGAGAGGAAGAAGAAAAACCTCTTATAATAGGCAAGTTCCAAATTTAAAGGAAGCCATTTTTGCATATCCTGGGAGATTAAAGGAAAGAAATGTAGGAAATCCAATTCAAAAGAACAAATGCCTCTGCATATTTTGGTTTTAATTCAACAAAGGGACAGGTACACTGCAGAAAGCTAATGCCAACCATGTAAGTATCACAAAAATGTTTTCTATGCTAAACTATCTCTGTGGTGGAAAGATATAAAACCCTCATAACTTCTATACTAAAATGGCCCCAAGTGCTCAGGTAGAAAAAGACTATCTCACAAAAACATACTAAAATAAAACATTAAAAGTTGGTGTTAAGTTCTATCTTCATATACTCCTTCCCTTACAATCAATTATGGCATGGTGACACAGTAACCAAATCAAAAGACCTGGAACTTAATGAAAGCTCTACCACTTATTAAAGAATATTTGGGCCTGACCAGGCAGTGGCGCAGTGGATAGAGCGTCAGACTGAGATACGGAGGACCCAGGTTCGAGACCTCGAGCTCGCCAGCTTAAGTGTGGGCTCATCTGGTTTGAGCAAAGCTCACCAGCTTGGACCCAAGGTCTCTGGCTTGAGTAAGGGGTTACTTGGTCTGCTGTAGCCCCACGGTCAGGGCACATATGAGAAAGCAATCAATGAACAACTAAGGTGTCGCAACGAAAAACTAATGATTGATGCTTCTCATCTCTCTCTGTTTCTGTCTGTCTGTCTGTCCCTATCTATCCCTCTCTCTGACTCTCTCTCTGTCTCTGTAAAAAAAAAAAAAAAAATAGGATAAAAGAGAATAAGAATATTTGGCTGGCAAATCACTTAAATTAGTAAATCTGTTTTCACATGTAAAATAGGATTAATAGTATTCCCTGGCTTAGTTCAGAGAGTTGTTTGAGATGATCAAAAATATAAGTACTTTATAAAATGCTAATTTAATTCAGTCATAATTATTATTTTTAAAATGCATGATCTCAGATACTCACACAAGCGTATAAAAGTACTTGCAGGAAGATATTCATCACACTGTTATTTGCAATTAGAAAAAAACTGGAAGTGACTTAAGTGGAACTTTACATATACTTTTCAGACTTACCCTTTTATACTAATTAACTATTTTTATATAATGACAAGAATATCTTTTATGAATTTAAAACTATAAAATTTTGTTAAAGGATGCCATATTGTTTTACTTAAAACCCAGTATTATGAAATAAATAAGCTATATAAAAAATAAAAACAAAAACTTACCATGTACTCTGAAGGAGCCATAAACTCAATTGTAGCATTCTGAACTTCAGGTCTTCTGTGAGGTTCTCCATAGGCTCTGGTCAAAGGGTTGTACATGAATTCTTCAGGTACTATGTAAGTTAACAACATATAATGATAAAACTGATAAATTAAGTATAATAAACCTTGTGTTTGGCTGTTTCTTCATTTAGTAATTTATAAATACTTCAATTTATAGATCAGTGGTTCTCAACCTGTAGGTCGTGACCCCGGCGGGGGTCGAACGACCAAAACACAGGGGTCACCTAAAGCCATCGGAAATACATATTTTATTTAAAAATGTATTGTATAATAAATATGTATTTTCTGATGGCTTTAGGCGACCTGTGTTTTGGTCGTTCGACCCCCGCCGGGGTCACGACCCGCAGGTTGAGAACCGCTGGACTAGATATTAAGGAATAATATGTACATTTTGTTTTTGAGCTCATTTAAGTTCCCCATAAACTAAATGGCCCTACATATTTCTTACTTTTATAACTAAATCACTGTGATTTTTCTTTCTCTGTCTTGTAATATACTCTTGACTTAATTCTTGCTAAAGCTGCTTTTCTAAAATAGCTTGAGAAGCCCTGGCTGGGTAGAGCATCAACCAGATACGCCAAGGTTGCAGTTTGGATCCTCAGTCAGGGCACATACAAGAATCAACCAATAATGCCATGGCCGCATAGCTCAGTTGCTTAGAGTATTGTCCTAAAACATGAAGGTTGGAGGTTCGATCCCCGGTCAGGGCACATTCAGGAACAGATCAATGTTTCTGTCTCTCTCTCCCTTCCTTTCTCTAAAATCAAATTATATTTTAAGATTTTATTTATTGATCTTTTAGAGAGACAGAGAAAGAGGGTGGGGAGAAGCAGGAAGCATCAAATCATTGTAGTTGCTTTGTATGCGCCTTGAGCAGGTAAGCCCAGGGTTTTGAACCGGTGACCTCAGCATTCCAGGTCGGATGCTTTATCCGCTGAGCCACCACAGGTCAGGCTAAAATCAATAAATTAAAAAAAAGAAAATATTTTTTAAAATTAACCAATAAATATATAAATAAGTAGAATAACAAATCAATGTTTCAAGCTTCGTCCTGAAGAACAAGTTGCCAGTTTAATCCCTGGTCAGGGCATATACAGGAACAAATTGATGTTCCTGTCTCTGTCAGTCTGTTTCCACCCCCACTATAAAATGATAAAAAATAAAAAATAAATAAAAACAAAAACAACTAAACTTTGTCTTAAATTTCAATGGTACAAAGATATTAACATTTGACATATAATATATACCGACTCTGGCTGTTCCTAGAAAGCTATGGTAAAAATACTTCAAAGTTTAAAGTCTAAGGGTTTATTATTTAATTTTATTATCTCTTTGGAACATCAGTTATCTATAAATTATAACAAAGTAGAGTTCAGACAGTATATTTTTTTTTTTTGTATTTTTCTGAAGTTGGAAACGGGGAGGCAGTCAGACAGACTCCCGCATGTGCCCAACCAGGATCCACCTGGCACGCCCTGCCCATCTGGGGCGTTGCTCTGTTGCAACCAGGGCCATTTTAGCACCTGAGGCAGAGGCCACAGAGCCATCCTCAGCGCCCAGGCCAACTTTGCTCCAATGGAGCCTTGGCTGCAGGAGGGGAAGAGAGAGACAGAGAGGAAGGAGAGGGGGAGGGATGAAGAAGCAGATGGGCACTTCTCCTGTGTGCCCTGGCCGGGAATCGAACCCGGGACTCCTGCATGCCAGGCCGATGCTCTACCACTGAGCCAACAGGCCAGGGCTCAGACAGTATTTTATAAATAAATTATTCTTTTTTTTTTTCAGTGAGAAAGGGAGAGGGAGTGGAACAGACAGTAAGGGTGAGAGCTGAAAAGCATCAATTCTTCATTGTGGCTCCTTAGTTGTTCATTGATTGCTTTCTTATATGTGCTTTGACTGGGGGGGCTACAGCAGAGCGAGTGACACCTTGCTCAAGTCAGTGACCTTGGGCTCAAGCCAGCAACCCTGGGCTTCAAGTCAGAGACCTTTGGGTTCAATTCAGTGACCACGGGGTCGTGTCTATGATTGCATACTCTAGCTGACGACCTGGGGGTTCAAACTTGCATCCTCAGCATCCCAGGCTGATGCTCTATCAACTGTGCCACCACCTGGTCAGGCTGAGAGATTTAATTTTCAAAGTGGATGCCAGCTTATCATCTTTCTTCTATAATCCTATCAAAGTGTTGTTGGTTAGATATTAATTGTAAAAGTTACTGAAAGATCTTCAACTAACCTTTTAACACTGTTCACATCCCTTCAGACAGCAGTGAATGAAACTAATGGCAGCTATTCTGTGGACTTATTTTCTTTTACCGTAGCACAGCAATTTTCAACCTTTTTCATCTCATGGCACATATAAACTAATTGCTAAAATTCTGCAGCACACACAAAAATATATTTTTTTGTAGATTTCACAAACAAAAAAATAGGTATAATTTTGATTCGTTCATACCAGATGGCTATTGTTGTATTGGCTGTTGTCATCCTTTTATTTGACAATCTAAGGGAAACGAGGTCCGTGCCCCTGACTAAATAGGCATTGCATGTTTTAAAAATTCTTGTGGCACACCAGTTGAAAATCATTGCCCTGGAATAAGGGCATGGGACAATTTCTAAACAAAAATATTTCTTAAATTACAGGCTTAAATAATACCAAAAAAATATCATTTATTATATACTTGATATAATAAATGTAAAAAATGGTATCAAAGTAATAGTATCAAGGCTCTGGCTGGTTGGCACAGTGGTAGAGCGTCAGCCAGCATAAGGACATCCCGGGTTCAATCCCCAGTCAGGACACACATGAGAAGTGACTGTGTGCTTCTCTTCCCCTCGTCTCTCTTTCCTCTCTTTTCCCCTCTTGTAGCCAGTGGCTTGACAGGTTTGAGCATCAGTTTCCGGTGCTGAGGATAGCTTGGTTGGTCCCAGCATTGCCCTCAGGCCTTGAGGATAGCTTGGTTGATTTAAGCATCAGCTCCAGATGGGGGTTGCTGGATGGATCCCAGTAGGGGTGCATGTGGGAGTTTGTCTATCTCAAAAAAACCCCAAAAGTAATAGTATATAATGTTATTTTTGCTTAAAAATATATAATTATTTATATGTAAGTACCAGCGCATAGAAAAAAGTTAACAGAAGCTATCTCTAAATAGAATGATTATAGGTAAATAAGACAGGTCTTTTTTTTTTTTTTTTTGCATTTTCTGATTTCCCTACAATTCAAGCAGAAATTTTAAATGTTTCAAAAAGCATACCATCATTTACTTGGTAACATAAGTTACACTTCCATCTCCTTTGATCAAGAAAGCTGACAAAAGGGTTGATGTACGTCCTGCATGAACGGCATCTTACAATTGTACTGGAGGTAACCACAGGCAATTGCTGAAAAAACAGAACTAATTTTTAAAAAAGCAGTAATCATCATGACTGAAGATGAAACATTAATCATACTTCCTAAATAACTGTTGTGATATTATAATTTTGGAGAAAAAAAATGTAGGGTATAAAACTGTGTCCAAACTACCACACAAAGAAATTACATAGCAGAATTATATTGATTTGAAACCCTATTGCTTTTCTCCAGGACCAGTCTTTTAAATATTATTTATTTTCTCATTAAACAATTACATTGCAAAACCAACATAACAAATTTACAATGTATTTTTGAGATCAGCGGCAAAGGAATGATCAACATTCTAAACAAAGGGCTGGTGAAATTATTTGGAAGTTCTTCATGATACATTATTAAGTTCTCAGGAAAGAACTGTCATATTTAAATATTCAATTAAACTTTGCAATTATGTTCCTATCTAAAGTTTATTCAACATATTAAAAGTTGTAAAGTCTTAATATAAAGAAAATCAGTAAATATTATACAATACAATCCTATCATCAAAAGGACGTTTGTTTTGGAAAAAATCAATTCATTTATGCATTGATCCTCTCAAGAGTATGTGGCCACATGTCAAGGTCCCAGAGTCTTAGAACAAAACTAAAAGGGCTGTTCTTTTCTCTTAAACAGCTTCTTAATGCAACAAATTTTATTCCAAGAATGGCAGAATTGGGAGGCTGGGTAAAGTATTTTAATGGGTAAATAATTTATAACTTGTTAAAATAACTTGGTTCATTTATTTATTTTCTTTCAGTATCTCTATTCTATTCAGTACCGATTGGATTTTTCAACAATATGTTTATTTTACTTCATTTTTCAAAGTGTTTGGTAATAAACTTTTTGGTTGAATTACAAACAAAAGAATCAGTCAATAGTAAAATTCCTAAAGAGAACTCAAATTCTATGTGATTCTTGCACTATTGTAGAAAATTCCTCACACACCAAAATAATTTTGTACAAAACATTTACTTTGACTAATGAAACATACCACTAGGTCTTTGAAAGGATGAAGTAGCAGTCCCAAAGGAAGTTTGGCTTTATTCAGTAAGGCCTGAGTCTGAGGAATGCTAGTCAGTGTGCATCGAAATAATCTATATTAAAGTAAAATGATGTGTCAGTTGTTGCTATAATTATCTTTGAACAACAAAAAAAATTTAAAGGTACACCATTTCAACACTGGGTCAGATTACAAATAAAATATTTCAACAGGCACTCTCTCATTTTATCCCATTTAGATAGACATTTAAGTCCTATTCCAAAGTAAGGATAGATGGTTACAATCCTCTATTATATATAATTAAAGAAAAGTCTTTTCTCTGCTTGTGTGTAAGGCTGTCTGTCTATTAAATGACCTATTTCTTTATTATATAAACCAAGATTACACTGGAACAACGAGGGGATAATCCGAATTTTCAAATACACATAAAGTTTATTACTGAAAAGTTCATCTTTGGTGAAGGTTCTAAAAGACTATTTATAACAAAATTCAATTTATCACAACATCTTCACTATATACATTTAAACTTGTATGGTCAATTTTAAGGGAGAAAAAAGTATTATAATTATGTTTGTTATAAAAAACAATTTAAAAAGAGCAAATAAAAGATTATATAGAATCAAATCTCTGTACTCTGGACTGAATAAATAACATAGCTACCACAATGCTAATGAATATCACACTCCCATTACAGCTGATAAGGACCTCAATCACCTCAGGGGTTACAACCCTATTTCTGAACTTAGATCATTTCAAATACCAATTAAATAAGCAACAGAGTAGTTTTCTGCATGCAGAACTATGTACTTTCACAAATTAATATATTTTTACAACTTGTTCATAATATATGAAGCTCCAAAACTACCTGAAAAACTTTTAGAACAAGTAAAATGTCATATTTAGTTACAAACACTTAAGCCTTACTCTGGGTTACAGTTGAGTCTCTGGATATCTTCATGCAAATTTGGAACTGGAGGTTGCAAAGGTGTTGATGGCAGCATGTTTCTTTCTTGAAGAAGGTTAATAACTCTTAGCCCCTCTGGATGTAGACTTAATCCACTCATGCTTGCAGTTAAATGATTAGCACCTAAGGGCATCTAACGATATACAATTTTAAAGTAAGTAGCCTTTAAAATGTCTTCAGTTGAAAACAGAAGTGTATAAGGACTTAGTTACTTTATTTCTGTCTAAATAAAGCCATAATCTAGACCTCACAATTTTTTTGGTTCTGGAGATATACAAAAGAACAAAGATCTGGTCTGACCTGTGGTGGCACAGTGAATACAGCTTCGACCTGGAATGCTGAGGTCGCTGGTTCGAAACCCTGGGGTTGCCCGTTCAAGACACATATGACAAGCATTCAATGAACAACTAAAGTGAAGCAACTACAATCTCGCTCCCTCTCTCTCTAAAATCAATAAATAAAATCTTTAATAAAAAAAAAAGAACAAAGGTCTTATGAAATATCCATTATTCTTCCAATTTGTTAAAAGTGTTCATTATACACTTCCTAATAACTTTTTCATGTATATTTAGTTTAAACCAAAAGATGGAAAGTAAATAAAAACAAAAATAAAAAGTTTACCTGAGAAAAGGCCTGTGGCCCACTTGGGTAACTCAAGGAAGAGGGTGGCATTCCGGTTGTACTAGGTGGTGTTGTGTTCTGATAACCAGGTGGTAAGGAGGGATAGGAATAGCCAACACTTCGGCTTATTGTTGGATTCTTATTAGTAAGCTGTGGTGTTGCTAGAAACAAGGTAACTTTTAAGTTCTATTTTATACTCCAGGATACTTTAAATCAACACACAGATCCATTAAATTTTAGGAATTATAACTCCAAATCCTTTGGGTCATTTAATACTTTCAATTATCAGTTTTATAAAATAAGATAAACACTAGTAACAAAGTAATAGCAATGATTAATATCTATTTAATGTAGACTATAGTTATAAACACAAAAATAAGTTTGCTACAATTAATTTATGTTTATATGTACAGATGAAAATTCTAATTCAAAACAACTTTAATGAAAACATACAAAATGCTCAACTGGTTAAATAAATTTAAATAGCTCTAACTGATGAAAATATTGTATAGTCATAACATCATAATAATAAAGCTCAAGATCCCAAATCTGAAGAGAAAAACAAAAAACCATATGCATGGAGAAAAAAAATACTAGCAGTATGTACTGCTGTGGGACATGATTATGAAGATTTCATCTTTGTTTACTAAAATGAACACATATTTAAAATTTTTTTTTAAAGTTTCATAGCGCCTGACCACGTGGTGGCGCAGTGGATAGGGCGTCAGATGGGGATGCAGAGGACACAGGTTTGAAACCCGAGGTTGCCGGCTTGAGCATGGGCTCATCCAGCTTGAGCGCAGGTTCACCAGCTTAAGCATGGGGTTGCTGGCTTGAGTCTGGGGTCACTGGCTTGAAGCCCAAGGTCACTGGCTTGAGTAAGGGGTCACTCGCTCTGCTGTAGTCCCTTGGTCAAGGCACATATCAAAAAGCAATCAATGAACAACTAAGGAGCCACAACAAAGAAGTAATGCTTCTCATCGCTCTCCCTTCCTGTCTGTCCCTCTCTCTATCTCTATCTCTCTCTCTCTCTCTATCTCTGTCACAAAAGAAAAAAAGTTTCATAGCATCTCACCCAAGAAGCCACCGCCTTCAATTTCATCATAGTTGTTGTGAACCACCAGAGATCCATTGTTGGTACTTGATGTAATACCTAAGAAGGAAGTTTATTAGTATTTACATTAAAAAAAACTGTTATAATTTCTGCAAGAGTGGAGATAATTTAAGTAACTTTCCAAACAACAAATATAGTTTAAACCATAGCTCAAGAAAAATGTCAAATGTTGAAATAAAAATGTCAAACAATGCCAGTTTTTACTTTTATTCTAATTTATTTTTGTTTATATGTTGTCTTTTTAAGTATATTTACTTCTTTTAAAAATGTTTATTTTGCCTGACCAGGTGGTAGTGCAGTGGATAGAGCGTCGGACTGGGATGCGGAAGGACCCAGGTTCGAGATCCCGAGGTCGCCAGCTTGAGCGCAGGCTCATCTGGCTTGAGCAAAGAGCTCGCCAGCTTGGACCCAAGGTCGCTGGCTCCAGCAGGGGGTTACTCAGTCTGCTGAAGGCCCATGGTCAAGGCACATGTGAGAAAGCAATCAATGAACAACTAAGAAGTCGCATCATGCAACAAGAAACTGATGATTGATGCTTCTCATCTCTCTGTTCCTGTCTGTCTGTCCCTGTCTATCTCTGCCTCTGTAAAAAAAAAAAAAAAAAAGTTTATTTTATTAATTTAGAGAGAGAGGAAAGGAAGGAGGGAGAGAGAGACAGGAATATCAATCTGTTCCTGCATGTGCCCTGACTGGGTATTAAACCAGCAACCTCTGCGCTTCAGAACAATGATTTAACTAACTGCACTATCTGGCCAGACAACGCCAGTTTTAAAAAAGCTTTATCTATTGCATTTAGAAAGAAATATGAAGGGAAAGAGAAACATCAATTTGTTGTTCCACTTATCCATGCATTCACTTGTTGATTCTTTCATGTGCCCTGACCAGGGTTCAAACTTACAACCTTGGCGTATTGGGACAACACTCTAACCAACTGAGCTACCTGGCAGGGGCCGATGCCAGTTTTTAAATATATAAAATATGCAAAAGTATCAATTGATTTTGCCTGACTTGTGGTGGCACAGTGGATAAAGTGTCAACCTGGAATACTGAGGTCGCTGGTTTGAAACCCTGGGCTTGCCCAGTCAAGGCACTTGTGAGAAAGAACTACAAAAGCTGATGCTTCCTGCTCCACACTCTCTCCCCTGCCTTTCTCTTCTCTTCTCTTCTCTCTAAAATCAATAAATCTAAAAAGGCCCTGGCCACTTCGCTTAGTGGTACAGCATCAGCCTGGTGTGTGGATGTCTCAGGTTCAATTTCCTGTCAGGGCACACAGAAGCGACCATCTGCTTCTCCACCCCTACCCTTTGCTCCTTCCCCCTTCCTCTCCCACAGCTATAGCTTGACTGGTTTGAGCGTATCAACTCCCGGGCGCTGAGGATGGCTCCATGGAGCCTCAGGGACTAAAACTAGCTCAGTGGTGAGCATGGCTCCAGATGAACAGAGCATTGGCCCCAGATGGGGGCTGCCAGCTGCATGCTGGTTAGAGGACATGTGGGAATCTATCTATCCTCCTCTCACCTGGAAAAGAAGGAAAAAATATTTAAAAAAGAAAAGGTCAGTTAATTTTATAAATTTCTAAAGAGGTTGTCCTTTGTGGAGTTTATAAAATATATATACTATCTTAAAAGATTTCATCATTTGTGAGAGCAGCATTAAAAACCTCTAAAGAGGCCCTACCAGTTAGCTCAGTCAGTTAGAGAGTCATCCTGAAACACCAAGGTTGAGAGATGACGTCAGAGTAATGGCAGGGTAGGAAGTGATACCAATAAATCTCCCCCAAAACTCAACAAGATCAACCAGAAACAGAAAAACCTATCCTTGGAGCCTCCAGATGTTTTGCAATACACCCGAAGGTATGGTCGAGCAAAAAATTGGCTAAATATATAACCAAACCCCGAAGGAAATAGGGAGTAAGAAATGCTCCGCCTTTCTCACTAACCTAAACAGGGCAGCTTTCTCTGAGAACTGTGAATATAGAAACTGAGGCGGGCAAAGGGGGTGAACAGATCCAGGCCGTGGCACAAACGGCCGAACCAGGCTGTGGCACAGAGATCCAAGCCGAGGAAAAACTGTTCCTGTGGCAACCTGGGCAATACAAGCTAATACTTGCGCCAAACCCAGACAAAGACAGACAAGCGGGGCAGCCATTTTCCCCGATCCCCTGGTTGGCGCGCGCAGATAGTGGGCGAGAGATTCCTTCCAAAGCCACGGGAGTGGGTGTCCGTGTTGTCCCACAGAGAGGCAGAGTCAGAGGCCTTTGTGTGGGCCGAAAGCGGAATCTCTGGGCAGCCCCAGCGCCCTGGGAAAGCAGCTTACGGAAGGGAGCGAGAACTAATTCCAACGCTGGAACTTTTCCGTGCTGGTGGGGGTTTCACTCAGAGGGAAACGCGGCCGGCCTGATATCCTGGTCTGCGCGCGCAAACAGTAAGCGAGAGATTCCTCCAAGTGCCTCAGCAGTGCGAGCCAGTGTTATCGCACAGAGGGGCAGAGTCAGGGGCCTTTGTGTGGGCCAAAGCGGAATCTCGGGCCACCCCAGCGCCTTGCGAAAGCCACGCACGGGACGGAGCGAGAGCCAATTCCAATGCTGGAACTTTTCCATGCGGTTGGGGGTTTCATTCAGAGCGTGAGACTGCCGGCCTGATATCCTGGTCTGCGTACGCAGATAGTGAGCGAGAGTTTCCTCCAAGCGCCCTGGGAGTGGGTGCCCGCCTGTGTTACCGGACAGAGTGGCAGAGCTAGAGGTCTTTGAGTGGGTGGAAGCCATGCCTGATTATGCTAGCAGCTCTGACTGACTGAACCTTACCCAGAGCCCTCTGCTGAGTGGAAATAGAGTGGGGAGTTGCGAGCTCTTTGAGCCTCTTACTATCCAGGCAGAGGCAGCAGCAACCCCATAGCTGGATTATCAGGCTACTAATTGAGGAAGGAAAGACGAGGAGAAAGGCTCCAGGTACACGGACTCTCTCACTGTCGGAGCCTATAAATGCTAATGAGCCTCGACTGCCAACGAGACTAAAGCACAATACATGACATCACCATAGAGACTTATCAACTGCAAACCTCTACCTGAGCGTGCCAAAGGGGCAGAACCTGGGGTACAGAGTCACCGACGAGGAAGAGGGAGAGAAAAGAAAAAGCAAGAAGATAACCTCTCAAAATCAAGAATAATCCGCAGACTTTATAACCTATCCCATTTTATTATATTTGTTCGTTTGTTTCTCTTATCTTCATTCTTGATATATTTTTTTCCTCCTCCAATTTGGCCAATTAACTCTCTGCCAGTCTTACTCTCCTCTCCTTGAACTACACTACCCATAAGTGTTGCATCTCCCATTATCTTTTCTTTCCTCTTCCTTTCTCTCTATGAGGGTTGCACTCCAAAACCCTTAACTCTCTCTCTCTCTCTCCTCTTTTTTCTTTTAGTGGTTCCCTCTTTTTCTCTCTCTCTCTTTCTTTTCTCCCTCTATATTAGTTTCTTCCTTTCTTCTTTACATCGCCTCTCATTCAAACCTCAATAACAAACAAATTATCTTATCTGGGACTCAAACTTATGTTTGTGGCATTTTGGGGGGTTTTTACTTCACCTTTTTAACTCACTAGCAGTGCTCCCACCCCTGGCTCTCCGTTTTATCTAGTTCTTGTTCCACTAAATACAATAATAATTTTTTAATTTGTTCCTCTATTTTCCTGTTTCCCTCTTATTCCTCTCATCATAACTCCTAGTCAACCAACACCTAAAAGCAAATCATTTTATTCTTGACCCAAAATTTTTCCTTATTTGCTTTTTGTGGGTCCACACCCCCTTCTTTTTTCTTTTTTTTTTTTTTGCCCCTTTATTACTCTTCCCCAATTCAGGCCCTCCATTACAGGCATTGTTTGTTATAATTCACAGTTCACAAGATTTTCTCAAGAAAGAGGGGAGAGGAGAGGAGAGGAAAAAAGGAGGGGGGGAATAATTTCCTTTTTAAAAAATTTTTATTTTATTTTATTTTTCTTTATTTCATTATTAATTTTTTTTAAAAAAAACAACTCTTTTCGATTTTTTATTTTTTTAACTTTTCATTTTTTAGTAAATCTCATTAATACTATCAACAAAACCACCCTCAGATGCCATTAAGGAAGAGAAAATCGAATATCATGGATACAAAAGAAAGAGAGGTAACACAGCTAGATGAGGAAAAATCTATGGAGAAAAAATTTAATATATTGGAAACCCTGGAGCTAAATGACAGAGAATTCAAGATAGAAATCCTAAAAATCCTCCAAGATATACAAGAAAACACAGAAAGGCAATTTAGGGAGCTCAGAAAACAACTCAATGAACACAAAGAATATATTTCCAAGGAAATTGAAACTATAAAAACAAATCAAACAGAGATGAAAAACTCAATTCACGAGCTGAAAAACGAAGTAACAAGCTTAGCTAATAGAACAGGTCAGATAGAAGAGAGGATTAGTGAAATAGAAGACAAGCAACTTGAGGCACAACAGAGAGAAGAAGAAAGAGACTCAAAAATTAAAAAAAATGAGATAGCCCTACAAGAATTATCGGACTCCATCAAAAAGAATAACATAAGAATAATAGGTATATCAGAGGGAGAAGAGAGAGAAAATGGAATGGAGAACATACTCAAACAAATAATAGATGAGAACTTCCCAAGCCTGTGGAAAGAACTAAAGCCTCAAGTTCAAGAAGCAAACAGAACTCCGAGTTTTCTTAACCCCAACAAACCTACTCCAAGGCACATCATAATGAAATTGGCACAAACCAACAGCAAAGAAAAAATTCTCAAGGCAGCCAGGGAAAAGAAGAATACAACATATAAAGGAAGGCCCATTATATTATCATCAGATTTCTCAGCAGAAACTCTACAAGCTAGAAGAGAGTGGACTCCAATATTTAAAGTCCTGAAAGAGAGGAACTTTCAGCCACGAATACTATACCCATCAAAGCTATCCTTCAAATATGAAGGAGAAATAAAAACATTCACAGATACAGAAAAGATGAGGGAATTTATCATCAGAAAACCCCCACTCCAGGAATTACTAAAGGGGGTTCTCCAATCAGATACAAAGAACAAAAAAAAAACAAAGCCACAAGTAAAAGCTCCAAGAAGAACACAATAAAACCAAATTTCAATTGTGACAACAACAAAAAGAAAGTGGGGGAGAAGATGGAGATTAACAGTAGCAAAGGACGATGGAGTGCAAAAGTACTCACAAAATAGTGTGCTACAATGAACAGGGTAGGAACCCTTTTCATTACTTAAAGGTAACCACCATTGAAAAAAGCACCACAGAAGCACATGAGATAAAAAAGATAGCAACAGAGGAAAGATGTATGGAATACAACCAAATAAAAACAAGATAGAAAAACGAAAGAGAAGGATCAAACAAGACACAAAACTAACAGAAAGCAAGATAGAAAATGGCAATAGGGAACTCACAAGTGTCAATAATTACACTAAATGTAAACGGATTAAACTCACCAATAAAAAGGCACAGAGTAGCAGAATGGATTAAAAAAGAAAATCCAACTGTATGCTGCCTACAGGAAACTCATCTAAGTAACAAGGACAAAAACAAATTCAAAGTGAAAGGCTGGAAAACAATACTCCAAGCAAAAAACATCCAAAAAAAAGCAGGCGTAGCAATACTCATATCTGATAATGCTGACTACAAGACAGCAAAAGTGCTCAGAGACAAAAATGGCCATTTCATAATGGCTAAGGGGACACTGAATCAAGAAGACATAACAATTCTTAATATATATGCACCAAACCAAGGAGCACCAAAATATATAAGACAGCTACTTATTGACCTTAAAACAAAAAATGACAAAAATACAATCATACTTGGAGACCTCAATTCACCGCTGACGGCTCTAGATCGGTCATCCAAACAGAGAATCAACAAAGACATAGTGGCCTTAAACAAAACACAAGAGCACCTGGATATGATAGACATCTACAGGACATTTCATCCCAAAGTGACTGAGTATACATTTTTCTCCAGTGTACATGAATCATTCTCAAGAACTGACCATATGTTGGGCCACAAAAACAACATCAGCAAATTCAGAAAAATCGAAGTTGTACCAAGCATATTTTCTGATCATAAAGCCTTGAAACTAGAATTCAACTGCAAAAAAGAGGAAAAAAATCCCACAAAAATGTGGAAACTAAACAACATATTTTTAAAAAATGAATGGGTCAAAGAAGAAATAAGTGCAGAGATCAAAAGATATATACAGACTAATGAAAATGACAATACGACATATCAGAATCTATGGGATGCAGCAAAAGCAGTGATAAGAGGGAAGTTCATATCACTTCAGGCATATATGAACAAACAAGAGAGAGCCCAAGTGAACCACTTAACTTCACACCTTAAGGAACTAGAAAAAGAAGAACAAAGACAACCCAAAACCAGCAGGAGAAAGGAGATAATAAAAATCAGAGCAGAAATAAATGAAATAGAGAACAAAAAAACTATAGAAAAAATTAATAGAACAAGGGGCTGGTTCTTTGAAAAGATCAACAAAATTGACAAACCCTTGGCAAGACTTACCAAGGAAAAAAGAGAAAGAACTCATATAAACAAAATCCAAAATGAAAGAGGAGAAATCACCACGGACACCGTAGATATACAAAGAATTATTGTAGAATACTATGAAAAACTTTATGTCACTAAATTCAACAACCTAGAAGAAATGGATAAATTCCTAGAACAATACAACCTTCCTAGACTGAGTCAAGAAGAAGCAGAAAGCCTAAACAGATCTATTAGTAGAGAAGAAATAGAAAAAACCATTAAAAACCTCCCCAAAATTAAAAGTCCAGGCCCTGACGGCTATACCAGCGAATTTTATCAAACATTCAAAGAAGACTTGGTTCCTATTCTACTCAAAGTCTTCCAAAAAATTGAAGAAGAAGCAATACTTCCAAACACATTTTATGAGGCCAACATAACCCTCATACCGAAACCAGGCAAGGACGGCACAAAAAAAGAAAACTACAGACCAATATCTCTAATGAATATCGATGCTAAAATACTAAACAAAATACTAGCAAATCGAATACAACAACATATTAAAAAAATAATACAACATGATCAAGTGGGATTCATCCCAGAATCTCAAGGATGGTTCAACATATGTAAAACGGTTAACATAATACACCATATCAACAAAACAAAGAACAAAAACCACATAATCTTATCAATAGACGCAGAAAAGGCTTTTGATAAAATACAACACAATTTTATGTTTAAGACTCTCAACAAGTATGACCAGGCTGTGGCGCAGTGGATAGAGCGTTGGACTGGGATGTGGAAGGACCCAGGTTCAAGACCCCGAGGTTGCCAGCTTGAGTGCAGGCTCATCTGGTTTGAGCAAAAGCTCTCCAGCTTGGACCCAAGGTTGCTGGCTCGAGCAAGGGGTTACTCAGTCTGCTGAAGGCCCACGGTCAAGGCACATATGAGAAAGCAATCAATGAACAACTAAGGTGTCGCAATGAAAAACTGATGATTGATGCTTCTCATCTCTCTTCGTTCTGTCTGTCTATCCCTCTCTCTGACTCTCTCTCTGTCCCTGCAAAACCCTGGGCTTGCCTAGTCAAGGCACATATGGGAGTTGATGCTTCCAGCTCCTACCCCCCCTCCTCTCTAAAATGAATAAATTAAAAAAAATTAAAAAAAAAAAGACTCTCAACAAAATGGGTATAGAAGGAAAATATCTCAACATGATAAAGGCCATATATGATAAACCATCAGCTAACATCATATTAAATGGCACTAAACTGAAGGCTTTCCCCCTTAAATCAGGAACAAGACAGGGTTGTCCACTCTCTCCACTCTTATTTAATGTGGTACTAGAGGTTCTAGCCAGAGCAATCAGACAAGACAAAGAAATAAAAGGCATCCATATTGGAAAAGAAGAAGTAAAGGTATCACTTTTTGCAGATGATATATCCTATACATCGAAACCCCCAAAGAATCCACAAAAACACAACTAGAAACAATAAGCCAATACAGTAAGGTCGCAGGATACAAAATTAACATACAGAAGTCAATAGCCTTTCTATATGCCAACAATGAAACAATTGAGAACGAACTCAAAAGAATAATCCCCTTCACGATTGCAACAAAAAAAAAATAAAATACTTAGGAATAAACATAACAAGGAATGTAAAGGACTTATATAATGAAAACTATAAACCATTGTTAAGGGAAATCGAAAAAGATATAATGAGATGGAAGAATATACCTTGTTCTTGGTTAGGAAAAATAAATATAATCAAGATGGCTATATTACCCAAAGCAATATACAAATTTAATGCAATTCCCATCAAAATTCCAATGACATTTTTTAAAGAAATAGAGCAAAAAATCATCAGATTTATATGGAACTATAAAAAACCCCGAATAGCCAAAGCAATCCTAAAGAAAAAGAATGAAGCTGAGGGCATTACAATACCTGACTTCAAACTGTATTATAGGGCCACGACAATCAAAACAGCATGGTATTGGCAGAAAAATAGACACTCAGACCAATGGAACAGAATAGAAAGTCCAGAAATAAAACCACATATATATAGTCAAATAATTTTTGATAAAGGGGCCAACAACACACAATGGAGAAAAGAAAGCCTCTTCAATAAATGGTGCTGGGAAAACTGGAAAGCCACATGCAAAAGAATGAAACTGGACTACAGTTTGTCCCCCTGTACTAAAATTAACTCAAAATGGATCAAAGATCTAAACATAAGACCTGAAACAATTAAGTACATAGAAGAAGACATAGGTACTCAACTCATGGACCTGGGTTTTAAAGAGCATTTTATGAATTTGACTCCACAGGCAAGAGAAGTGAAGGCAAAAATTAATGAATGGGACTACATCAGACTAAGAAGTTTTCGCTCAGCAAGAGAAACTGATAACAAAATAAACAGAAAGCCAACTAAATGGGAAATGATATTTTCAAACAACAGCTCAGATAAGGGCCTAATATCCAAAATATACAAAGAACTCCTAAAACTCAACAACAAACAAACAAACAATCCAATAAAAAAATGGGAAGAGGATATGAACAGACACTTCTTCCAGGAAGAAATACAAATGGCCAACAGATATATGAAAAGATGCTCATCTTCTTTAGCTATTAGAGAAATGCAAATCAAAACTGCAATGAGATACCACCTCACACCTGTTCGATTAGCTATTATTAACAAGACAGGTAATTGCAAATGTTGGATAGGCTGTGGAGAAAAAGGAACCCTCATACACTGTTGGTGGGAATGTAAAGTAGTACAACCATTATGGAAGAAAGTATGGTGGTTCCTCAAAAAACTGAAAATAGAACTACCTTATAACCCAGCAATCTCTCTACTGGGTATAGAACCCAAAAACTCAGAAACATTGATACGTAAAGACACATGCAGCCCCATGATTATTGCAGCATTGTTCACAGTGGCCAGGACATGGAAACAACCAAAAAGCCCGTCAACAGATGACTGGATAAAGAAGATGTGGCACATATACACTATGGAATACAGCAAAATGGTAGGATCTTGATAACATGATACGAAGCGAAATAAGTAAATCAGAAAAAACCAGGAACTGCATTATTCCATACGTAGGTGGGACATAAAAGTGAAACTAAGAGACATTGATAAGAGTGTGGTGGTTACGGGGAGGAGGAGGAAAAGGGAGAGGGAAAGGGGGAGGGGGAGGGGCACAAAGAATACTAGATAGAAGGTGACAGAGGACAATCTGACTTTGGGTGATGAGTAGCAACATAACTGAATGACAAGATAACCTGGAGTTGTTATCTTTGAATATATGTATCCTGATTTATTGATGTCGCCCCATTAAAAAAATAAAATTATTTATAAAAAAAAAAAAAAAGAAAGAAACACCAAGGTTGCACCAAAGTTGGGGGTTCAATCCTCAGTCAGGGCACATATGGGAAGCAACCAATGAATGCACACTAAATGTAACAAATAAATGCTTCACTCTCTCCCCCTTTTCCTCTCTCTGTCTCTCTAAGAAACAAACAATAACAACAAAACTCTAAAGCAGTACACACTAAAAACACCATAATCAACATTATTTAAAAATAAAATTATGAAGATAAAAATAATTTTTTTCAAAATATGGAACAAAATAGAATTCAGAGTTAATTTGAAGGTGTTATAAATTAATTAGAATGACTGTTTTAGATGAGAGAACCACTAAAATAAAAAAATCTATATCTCCTCAACTTGTTTACTCCAATTTGAAATTTTAAAGTTAAATGCTTATGAAGAGTATAAATTTATTTCTATGTATGTATGCTATTTATTAATTCTAATTCAGGTCCAAGAGAAACTAAAATCAGTAAAGAGCATCAACCCCTAGTAGCTAAGTACAAAGGTGCTAACATTAATAGTCATTCTTTAAATCATTTAAAAAAAATTTATTATTATTTACTGATTTCAGAGAGAGAGGACGGGAAGGAGAGAAGGAAACATCAATTTGTTTCACTTATTTATGCATTCATTGGTTGTCTCTTATATGTGCCCTGACCAGGGATTGAACCCCCAACTTTGGTGCATCTGGCCTTAACAGTCATTTTAACACCAAATAGATTTAGTGGCTTCAGTAAAGTTGGTAACTTCTATCCAATTCTCAATATCACTATGATTTGATACAGAAAAATTTAGTAAAACTGTTTACAGGACAAAAAAACCCCACATTATATGTGTGTATTTGCAATTTTATTTTATTTTAGAGAGAGGAAAAGAGAGAGAGAGAGAGAGGAAGAGAGGAAAAGAGGAAGAGAGGAAAAGAGGAAGAGAGGGAGGCAGAGAGAGAGAAAGAGATCAATTTGTTTTTCAACTTATTTATGCATTCATTGGTTGTTCTTATATGATCCCTGACCAGGACTGAACCCACAACCTTGGCATAGGGGGACAATGCTCTAATCAACTGAGCTAACCAGCCAGGGGCTCATGTGTATATTTTTAATTAGTTAAAAATTTAAATACTGTGGCAACCAGTGGGACATTGCTTTATTATTTTGTTTTTCATTGTTAATACCATTTTTTTCAAACTACTCACAAGTCTTTTTTTTTCTCTTATGTACAATTCTACAAAAGGAAATGCCAAAGAAAAATGGTAATTTACTGTATTTAGTAGTATTATATGGGCAATGGTTTGTCTCCTCATTTTCTGTTTTCCTATTTCCACATCTTGCTGCAATGGTTTTATTACTGCTAAAATCAAATTTTTTACTTTACAAAATATTATTTAAATTACAGTAATAAACACATTTTTTAAATTCAGTGAGAGGAGAGGAGGCAGAGATAGACTCCCATATGTGCCCTGCCTGGGATCCACCCTGCAAGCCCACTATGGGGCGATGCTCTGCCCATCTGGGTGGTGCTCTGTTGCTCAGCAATTGAGCTCTTCTCAGCACCTGAGGTGGAAGCCATGGAGCCATCCTCAACACCCAGGGCCAACTTGCTCCAATCGAGCCATGGCTGCAGGAGGGGAAGAGAGAAAGACAAAGAGAAAGAGAGAGTAAGGGAGAGAGAAAAGCAAGAGGGAGAGGAATGGAGAAGCAGATGAGCACTTCTCCTGTGTGCCCTGACCAGGAATTGAATCCAGGAATACAAACACTGGGCCCACACTCTACCACTGAGCAAACTGGCCAGGGCTAATAAACACATTTTAAAGTTAAAGATGAAGACAATAGTTTAAAATATTTTATTTATATAAAATTTCAAAATGCTTGTATATTTAACTTTTTATTTAGACACCTAAATATTTGCTAATATTAACAATAACAGTGGCAATCAAAATACAAAATACTGCTTCCATGGAAAAGAGCAAATATATTAAAGAATAGTTCTAACATCATATCCAGAAAAGCAGGAAATCTCTTCTCACCTCTCTCCTAATAAGCACCTAACTTTATAAGCACAGCAATAAAAAAATTAATAGCAGTGCTTCCCAGATGTTAGTCCACAGCCCAGCATACAGAGGACAGTGGAATTGTGAGAAACTTTCTTAAAATTCTAAATTTCTGAAGGCCAATCATAAGCAAAACAACTCAATTTCTAGAAAAATATGATATGGAGGCACAGTTTTCAGAAAATATTCATCCTTCTACCCTAGATCAAAACTTCAGGACTTGATTTTGTTTTGCCATGCTTACCTTCTTGGTTGATAGCTGAATTAAATGAGGGCTGGGGCACAGTCCTATGTGATGATTTCTGAGCAGTGAGGGCCCTCACTGGAGGTGGTCCTCCTGTTGGAAGGGGCCCAAGAGGAGCTCCTGGTTGAAAAGTAGTAAACAGAGGTGGATTCATTATGGGGGGTGCAGAACCTATGGAAACATTGATTTTTCATGTTACTAAAGAATTTATTTTTTATTATTTTTTTATTTAATTTTTTGTTTTAGTGAAGATAGTCTTTTATTTATTTATTTATTCATTTTTAGAGAGGAGAGAGGGAGAAGGAGAGAGAGGAGAGAGAGACAGAGAGAGAGAAGGAGGGAGGAGCTGGAAGCATCAACTCCCATATGTGCCTTGACCAGGCAAGCCCAGGGCCTCGAACCGGCAATCTCAGCATTTCCAGGTCGACCCTCTATCCACTGCGCCACCACAGGTCAGGCACTAAAGAATTTAAAACAAAGGCCAAAACAGCCTTTTACCAAATCTGAGTTCCTTTGAAACTTACATTTATAATTATAACCACCAAAAAATTACCAGAAATATGTTAATTTCACAAACTTATGATTTAATTTATATGCATACTTTACACATTTCCAAGTCTTGCCTACAATGCTTCTTATCTGTCAATTATTAAAGCAGTGTAAGTATAAACGCAGCATCAAATCACTTATAGGACTGATACAGTGCCCTAATTATTAATTTTTCATTAATTGGCCCCAGAATTTCAACAGGCCATGTCAAATATTCAGTAGAAATTAACATAAATAAAATTTTATTAATGGCCTATTAATATCAATTGGGTTTCCAGTTAGCTTTGTAAAACTACAAAGTATTGTAATTACTCTAAATTCTTCAAGTTTTATTTCATTTTGCTTCATTTTTATTGGTGGTATAACCTGTTAAAAATGAGATAGTAGATTTGTACACTGTTCAATAGCTAATAACAATGAAAAGTGGTTTACTTTCAATAATGGTTTATATACTATATTAAGAATACTCCCTAAGCTTAAAAACCAGGAAATGATCCAAAGTTTATGCATATGCCTTATAAAATACTGCTATACAAGAGGTATAAAAGTACCTATCAAACTAAACAAAGAACAACATGGTATTTGCCCTTGTATCTATCTATCTACCAGTATTCTCACTGCCTCAATTTCACTAATTTTCTATTAGGACAATTAAGTTCTGGCCAGTGTAAAAATATTATCAGTTACTCTTGGGGAAATTCTTCTATGTGATATCAAAAGTTCCAAAAACCACAACGACCTGCTCATTCCAGTCAACAATATTGCTGCCACCTTCTCATTTGCCAAAGAGAAGGAACAAAGTCTACAAAGTAGATAAAATACTACTGATAACTATATGATTTAATTTTTCATCCCAAGGCTCTTTTTATCCTCTGAATATTTAAGTGAAATAGGTAATAAACTTTATTTATAATATATTCTAATCCTGTATTTTTTAAAACTAAAGGAATAAAGATTCTAGCCAAGTATGAAAATTTTCAATATTGTTCTTCAACAGTGTTCAAATCTTCTAGGGCCTAATTGAAATTTTTTTTGTATTACTAAACCTTATAGCTCCCAACAAGACTAATCAGTGCCCTGCTGACAAAAGCGAAGACATAGATTACTACCATGTAACTTCCTTATCAAAGAAGCACCCACACATATCTTTGGCAACACAGACAAGTCAAAAGAACAAAAGGGCAAGGTACAGTACCAACTCAGCATGAACAAGAATGTATGACACATCTGGCCACAAAATGTAACAACCTAATGTTTAATAACATACAAATGAACTTATTAGAGATTTTTCACAGCTTTAAAAAGAATTATTTTTTAATCCAAAAAATGCTATATTTCATAGGATAGACGTTATTTTTTCAAGCTGCATAGTTTTTATCAACACTAATAACGAGAATTTTAGAATCTGCCTTCTAAGATCTCTAAAGTTAACGTAGGATGCTAACAGGTGGCCTATTAAAAAAAAAGAGAGCCTGACCAGGCGGTGGTGCAGTGGATAGAGCGTCAGACTGGGACACAGAGGATCCAGATTCGAGACCCCGAGGTCGCCAGCTTGACCAAGGGGTCACTCGCTCTGCTGTAGCCCCACTAGTCAAGGCACATATGAGAAAGCAATCAATGAACAACTAAGGTGCTGCAACGAAGAATTGATGCTTCTCATCTCTTTCTCTTCCTGTCTGTCTGTCCCTATCTGTTCCCCTTTCCGACTCTGTCTCTGTCACACACACACACACACACACACAGAGAACTTTAATATGTGGACTAGAAACTCAGTATAACTTAGATACAGTTTTGAAATCAATCAGGCATCAATGGTGGGTTGAAAAAACAAAGATAGAAAATGAGCAATTTTTTTTAGAGGTTTCATATGAAAAAGAGAAGGACAGTCATACATTTATTTTAGGTTCATTTTATTAGTTTATATATCTTTCTCCTTTTATTTTTTTAAATTTTATTTTATTTTATTTTTTTCTGAAGCTAGAAACAGGGAGAGACAAGTCAGACAGACTCCCGCATGCGCCGACCGGGATCCACCCGGCACGCCCACCAGGGGCAACGCTCTGCCCACCAGGGGGCGATGCTCTGCCCCTCCCGGGCATCACTCTGCGGCGACCAGAGCCACTCTAGCGCCTGGGGCAGAGGCCAAGGAGCCATCCCCAGCGCCTGGGCCATCTTTGCTCCAATGGAGCCTTGGCTGCGGGAGGGGAAGGGAGAGACTGAGAGGAAGGAGGGAGGGGAGTGGAGAAGCAAATGGGTGCTTCTCCTATGTGCCCTGGCCGGGAATCGAACCCAGGTCCCCCGCATGCCAGGCCGACGCTCTACTGCTGAGCCAACCGGCCAGGGCCATTCTCCTTCTTTTACATAGAACCCTTCATAAGCTGACACTTGCTTATGTCTCCTTATTTTTTTTTAAATTTTATTTTTTCAGGCTTGTCCATTTTTTAAAATTTTTATTTTTTTACAGGGTCAAAGAGAGAGAGTCAGAGAGAAGAATAGATAGGGACAGACAGACAGGAACGGAGAGAGATGAGAAGCATCAATTATCAGTTTTTTGTTGCGACACCTTAGTTGTTCATTGATTGCTTTCTCATATGTGCCTTGACCGTGGGCCTTCAGCAGACCAAGTAACCCCTTGCTTGAGCCAGCGACCTTGGGTCCAAGCTGGTGAGCTTTTTTTTGCTCAAGCCAGATAAGCCCACGCTCAAGCTGGTGACCTCGGTCTCAAACCTAGGTCCTTCTGCATCCCAGTCCGACATTCTATCCACTGTGCCACCGCCTGGTCAGGCAAATTTTTTTTAAATTTGAGATTAAGTGAGTTAGAGACAAGAAGGAAGAGATTGAGAAGCATTAACTCGTAGTTGCTTTCACTTTAGTTGTACATTGAGCTTTTCATATATCCCTGGACTAGGGCATGCCCGTGTTCCCTTGCTCAAGTCAGTGACCTTGGACTTTCCATACCAGCGACCTTTTGGGCTCTTCATACCAGTGACCTTTTGGGCTCAAGCTGTTTTGGGGTCATGTGGACAATTCCCCTGCTCAAGCTGGCTAGCCCACACTCAGCCAGCAACCTTGGGGTTTCAACTCTGTGATCTCAGCACTCCAGGTTGACACTTTATCCATTGTACCACCACAGGTCAGGCAACACTTGCTTTTATCTCTTTTACCACATATATGCTATAGTCCAGGTACTCTACCTGAAGGCTTCTGCTATAGCTCCAAAATATTTCGTATTATTGATCACATGCTTTTAAACAAGAAACTACACCTACTCGTAAAATAGTATTTTCATAATACCTATTTCCAAATTATTTTCTGGTGGCTTTGGGTAAATTATTCAAGCCTCAGAATTCCACTTATAAAAGAGACTTGCGAAAATTAAGATAACATATATAAAAGTGTGGTGAAGTGCTGGAAAATAATAAATATTTTAAATGATTGGTACTTACTCATTGTGTCAAATAAATAATAAAAGTAACCAGGAGAATTTTGGTTCTAACAAGTGTGGGACAAAAGATTTCCACAAAGAAACTAAGTTTCTAGAAAAAGCTTTAATTTTTACAAGACCAAAATGCATTCACCAGGGCCAATGGCTGGTCAAGAAACTAAGAAAAATAAGTAGTGTCAGCAGTTAACAAACTACAAGCTTAATGACGTGTATATAGTACACAGATGAATAAATACACGTGACTATAAAAAGATAACCATTGATATTATTATTTCACTTGAATACTCACACTAGTTCATTTCCTTGAGGATGTCTGCTGAGCAGAATAAACCTGCAGACCCCAATACAGGATTTTATTTTTATTTTTATTTTTTTTGCATTTTTCTGAAGCTGGAAACGGGGAGAGACAGTCAGACAGACTCCCGCATGCGCCCGACCGGGATCCACCCGGTACGCCCACCAGGGGGTGACGCTCTGCCCACCAGGGGGCGATGCTCTGCCCCTCCGGGGCGTCGCTCTGCTGCGACCAGAGCCACTCCAGCACCTGAGGCAGAGGCCAAGGAGCCATCCCCAGAGCCCGGGCCATCCTTGCTCCAATGGAGCCTCGCTGCGGGAGGGGAAGAGAGAGACAGAGAGGAAGGAGAGGGGGAGGGGTGGCGAAGCAGATGGACGCCTCTCCTGTGTGCCCTGGCTGGGAATCGAACCCGGGACCTCCGCATGCCAGGCCAACGCTCCACCACTGAGCCAACCGGCCAGGGCCCAATACAGGATTTTAAATGCTTTTCAAAGTAACTCTACATGTTGATAAGTGTATAACACAAATTTTAATAGTTAAATGAATCTATTTTGAACCAGATATGAACAAACACTAGGTTAAAAATAAAAAAGATTGGCCTGGCCAGCTGGCTCAATGGACAAAGCATCAGTCTGGCATATGGATGTCCCAGGTTCAACTCCCACTCAGGGAACATAACAGAAGTGACCATCTGCTTGTCTTCCCCTCCCATTACCCCTTCTCTCCCTCTTCTTTCCTTCTTCCCCTCCTGCAGCCAGTGGCCCCATTGGTTCAAGCACTGGCCCGGGAGCTGAGGATAGCTTGGTTGGTCCAAGCAAGTCAGCCTCAGGCACTAAAAAAACAGCTCAGTTGATTTGAGCATCAGCCCCAGACACAGGTTGCAGTGTGGATGTGCATGGGGGAGCCTGTCTCACTATCTCCCCTCCTCTCACTTCCAGCTGTATTTTTTTTTTTTTTTTTTAATAAAAATGGACAAGTCGATTCTAAAGTTTTTATGGAAAAGCAAGGGAATGGACCCAAAGCTGCTAAAAACAATTTTGAAAAAGAAAAATTAATTTGGTAAAGTCACACTTTTCAAATTCAAAGCTCACTACAAAGCTACAGTAATCAAGATGTCTGGTAGTGGTATAAAGATAGGCATATGGCCTGACCTATAAGTGGCGCAGTAGATAAAGTGTCAACCTGGAATGCTTAGGTCGCTGGTTCGAAACTCAGGGCTAGCCTAGTAAAGGCATATGTGAGAAGCAATCAATGAACAACTAAAGTGAAGCAACTCTACAAGTTGATGCTTCTCACTCTCTCTCCTTTCTCTTTCTCTCCTTCTCTCTCTCTAAAAATCAATTTAAAAAAGTCATATAGATCAATGAAACAGAATTCAAATTCCAGAAAGAAACCCTTACCTTTATGATCAAATTATTTTCTACAAGGGTGTCAAGATAATTCAATGGAAGAAAGAATAGTCTATCAAAGAGTCCTGGGACAACTGTATATCCACATGCACAAGAATAAAGTTGAACCCCTACCTAACACCATACACAAAAATTAATTCATACTTGATCAATGATCTAAATGTAGGGGTTAAAACTATAAAACTCTTAGAAGAAAACAGATGTAAATCTCTATCTACTGCTTTTTTTATTTTAGCATTTTTAATTTAATTTATTGGGGTGACAGTGGTTCATGTCCACCGCTTTCTGACCACAGTTGTGCTCAATAACATCCTCACTCCAAAAATATTATCTGTTTTGACATTTGGGATACTATAGTTTCTGGGGCTAAAAACTGTCTATGCCAGGGGTCTCAAACTCAACTCAGCATGTGGGCCGCAGAGCAAGATCACAGCCGTTCGTTTGGTGGGCCGCACTAGGTCTACAAAAGGCAACTGTTACGCAACACTTTTCTCACTGCATTTGAAAACAAAAAAAAATCAGTACAACAAGCACAATCGTACATGCAGTTTACTCAGTGTCACAAAACGACCAGAAACTGTAGTTCGCATCACAACTGCTATTAACTAAGCTAATATCTAGCTAGGATGCTAGAGAAATGAAAAATACAAGTAGGCCCCTAGGCTTACTTAATTTTATCCAAAATATTTTGAAGTTCGTGGATTAGTCTGCAGGCCGCACAAAATTGTTCGCGGGCCGCAAGTTTGAGACCCCTGGTCTATGCCATAAGAAAAAGATAACCCAAGCCTCAGATCAAGATCAAAGAGAGCCTGACCAGGTGGTGGCACAGTGGATAGAGCATCGGACTGGGATGCGGAGGGCCCACGTTCGAGACCCCGAGGTCGCCAGCTTGAGTGCGGGTTCATCTGGTTTGAACAAAGCTCACCAGCTTGGACCCAAGGTCGCTGGCTCAAGCAAGGGTTTACTCAGTCTGCTGCAGCCCCACAGTCAAGGCACATATGAGAAAGTAATCAATGAACAACTAAGGTGTCGCAACAAAAGACTGATGATTGATGCTTCTCATCTCTCTCTGTTCATGTCTGTCTATCCCTCTCTCTGACTCTCTCTGTCTCTGTAAAAAAAAAAAAAAAAAAAAAAAAAGACCAAAGAGAGACCACAGGGATTGAGCTTCCCTAGAATACAAAACAGAACGCAGCTAGTAAAAGTAATGGCCAGTCCTTACAGAAGTGGTTCTATACGCGTACTTGAATCCCTGTGATATCATGGATCACTCAAAAAATACAGAGGATAAAACGCAAAGCAGAAACAACCCATCATTTTAAGTTAACTTACAGTTTAGAGAAGTAACTTATTTAAACATTAACAATGATTTAAAAAATCAATAGTTGCATGACTTGTGGTGGCGCAGTGGATAAAGCATCAACCTAGAACACTGAGGTCACCAGTTCAAACCCCTGGGTTTGCCTGGTTAAGGCACATATGGGAGTTGATACTTCCTGCTCCTCCCTCCCTTCTCTCTTTCTCCTCTCTCTAAAATAAATAAAAATCTTAAAAATCAATAGTCTTCCATATGGTTTTAGGCTTGAAATATTAATTCAAACATCTATATAAGCAAGTTCCCATTTCTATATTTTAAAGAAATCTACCTGATTTTATGAAGTTGTTTTGAAGTGAAGGATCTCCAGAAGAAACATACTGATGACTTGTCAAATTTGTATTCCCAGACATAGTTGGTCCAGATGATACATTAGGACAATCATTTGTCTGTGATCCTGCAGATGGATAGTTATATTGCCAATTCAAAGGTGGTGGTAGGTTGGCTCCAGGATGAAAGCTAACAGAAGGCATCGGTATAGCAGCTGAGTTGTGAGAAGTATGTTGTGGCATTCGGGGAACAGGACCACTATGGAGTGAAGATGTCACTGGAGTAGAAGCCACAGGTGGTCTATGAAGAGTCTGCCCAGGTCTCTGATAACTACTTAATGGAGACACAGTCTGAGGACCACCATAGGTAGATTGTCCAGAGACTGGATTCAAAGTTTTTGCTGGTATTAGATGAGGGTAGGATCCTGGAAGCTGAGAATTATATCCTTGTGAAGACATCAGTGCATTTTGGATAGGACCTTCCAATAATAAGAAGAAAGGTCAGTCTTGCAAATAAATAAAACAATACTTTAAAAAATACAATAAAACATACAGTATACTTACCACTCAATAATAAAAAGACAACTCAATTTTAAAACAAGGAAAGGATTTAAATAGATCTTCAACTACATTTGAAAAGAGATATACAAATAAATAGCCAGTAAACACAAGCAAAAAACTCAACATTAGTCATTAGAGAAATACAAATCAAAACCACAATGAGATACCACTCACACCAAGTAGGATGGCTAAAATGAAAAAGATGGAAAATAATAAGTGTTGCCAAGGATGCACAGAAACTGGAACCCTCATTCATTGCTAGTAAAAACATAAAATAGTGCAACTACACTGGAAAACAGTTCAGCAGTTCCTCAAAATGTTAAACACAGTTATCATAGAATCTGGCAATTCTACTACTATTCTGCAAAAAAATTTGTATATGACTATCATAACATCATTATTAGTAATAGCCAAGAAGTGGAAACACCCAAGTGCCCATCAACTAATGAGTAGGTAAACAAAAACAGTTATATCCAGACAATAGAATTTTTTGTTTTTTCTTCTTGTGATATTTTGGAACAATGGAATATTATCTGGTCATAATAAGGAATGATGTAATGACAACATGCTACAACATAAGTAAACCTTCAAAACATCATGCTAAGTGAAAATACTAGTCACAAAGGACCATCCATTATATGATCCATTTACATGAAATATCCAAAATAGAAATGTCCAAAAACACAGACATATATTTGAGGTTGCAGTGGAAGGAGAAGGAGGAGGAGGAGGAGAAAGAAGTGGAAAAAGAAGAAGAGGAGGAGGAGGAAGAGGAAGGGAAGGAGGAAGAGGAGGAGGAAGAGGAAGAGGAAGAGGAAGCGAAAGGGGAAGGAGAGGAAGGGGAGGGGGAGGAGGAGGGAGGGGAAGGAGGAAGGGGAGAGGGAAGAGGAGGAAGGAATGGAAAGTGACTACTAATGGGTATGGAGTTTCTTTTTGGGGTGACCAAAATATTCTAGCCCTGGCTAGATGGCTCATTGGTTAGAGTGTTGTCTGGAAGCACAGAAGTTGCCAGTTCAATTCCTGGTTAGGGCACAAATAGGGACAGATTGATGTTCCTGTCTCTCTCTTTCTCTTTCCCCCTTCTTCTCTCTAAAAAATCAATAAAGTAATTCAAAAGAAATATTCCAAAATTTATTGTAGTGATGGTTGCAAAACTCTGAATACACTAAAAATCATTGAATTGTACACTTTAAAGCTGCTACAAAAAATTAATCCCTAACCCTAGCCAAGTGGCTCATTAGATAGAGTGTGTAGTCCTGCCACACTGAGATCACAGGTTTAATCTCTAGTCAGGGCATGCAGTAGAAGCAATCAATGAGTACACAACTAAATGAAACAACTAAGTAGAACAGTAAGTTATGTTTTTCTCTCTCCCCCCACCAAATCATTGGAAAATTTTTAAAAAATCAATCCCTGGAATCATCACTCTACTCAGGAATATACTATCATTTCTGACCATAAAATTAGACAATAAAAGAAAATATGATGAATATTTTTTAAAAATGGCACTCATACAAACTTTAAAAAAAGTCTTTGCCTGAGCTGTGATGGCACAGTGGATAAAGTATAAACCTGGAATGCTGAATTCGCTGTTTTGAAACCTTGGGCTTGCCTGGTCAAGGCACATATGAGAAGCAACTACCAGGAGTTGATGCTTCTTGCTTCTCCCTCTGCCTTTCTCTTTCTCTAGTCTCTCTCTAAAAAGTCAATAAAATCTTTTAAAGTTCTTTTGGACTTTTATATTTAAAAGATATAAAAAGAAAATATCTTAAGCCCTGGCCAGTTGGCTCAGTGGTAGAGCATCGGCCTGGCATGCAGGAGCCCCGGGTTCGATTCCCGGCCAGGGCACACAGGAGAAGCGCCCATCTGCTTCTCCACCCCTCCCCTCTCCTTCCTCTCTGTCTCTCTCTTCACCTCCCGCAGCCAAGGTTACATTGGAGCAAAGTTGGCCAGAGCGCTGAAGATGACTCCATGGCCTCCTCCTCAGGCGCTAGAATGGCCCTGGTTGCAACAGAGCAATGCCCCAGATGGGCAGAGCATCGCCCCCGGTGGGCATGCCGGGTGGATCCCGGTCAGGCACGTGCAGGAGTCTGTCTGACTGCCTCCCCGTTTCCAACTTCAGAAAAATACAAAAAAAAAAAAAAAGAAAGAAAGAAAGAAAGAAAATATCTTCCATTCATACCTCCTCAGACCATGCAACCAATGTACAAATTCACTAATGTCATCAGATTAAATTGAATCCTTTCATAATTATACAATGTTTACAAACATGCATTAGCCCTGTGTATGTAGATACAGGTAAGTTGGGAGGCCTACAAAAGCATATATTAATATACAGTATGAATTGGAGGGAGTTAGTCTATATACATTGCTCTCCAAAACGAAAAACATAGGTATCCTTTTGGGACAAAAGAAATAGATCCAAATGTGTTAGCTGCAGCATTGTTTATAATAATAAAAAATTGGAAAGGGATCATTGGCTCAGAAGGAGCCCCTGATCAAGGCACATATGAGAAGCAATCAATGAACAACTAAAGTGCCACAACTAGGAGTTGATGCTTCTCATATCTCTCCCTTTCTGTCCCTGTCTCTGGTTCTCTCTCTCTCTAAAAAAATAAAAAATAATTTTTTAAATTGAAATGTTGAATAAAATTACATTTGATTTATATATTAATTTTGGATTGTTGACATTTTTACAATAGAACACTTTTCCCATTCAGACATATGGTATATCTCTCCATTTATTAAAAACTTATTTTATATCTGCCAATTATATTTCATGCTTTTTTCATTAAGATTTTAAAATTAATTTTTTAATTAAATTTCATTAATTTATTTCTTGATATTTTGTAGCTCATAAGTACTATGAATAGAATATTTAGTTTCATTTCTAGTTAAAAGAAAAAGCTATCAATTATTCAAAGTACCATAAATGCCCAAGGTGAGATTTTCCTCAAAAAAGAAGTCATTTTATATAAGTTTCTACAGAGGTTCTTATTGTACAAGAATGCTTTGCCATAGGGGATTAACACTATTTTTTAAATGGCAGGTAGCAATCCATTATGGCTTATAAAATTAATGACTTACCATCTGTTTTATAAGAAACAGTAGATAAAGAATGGAAATTACAGGCTGATCTGTGGTGGTGCAGTGGGTCAAGTGTCAACCTGAAATGCAAGGTTGCTGGTTCAAAACCCTACTAGGCTTGCTTGGCCAAGGAGCATACAAGAAGCAACTACTACAAGTTGATGCTTCCTGTTCTTGCCCCCTCCCTTTCTCTCTCTCTTTCAAAAAAATCAAGAAATAAAACCATTAAAAAAATGAAAATTATCACCAGCACATTTATGTAATAAGGGCAAATATATAGTTTCATTTATGAATATATATATGAATATATATACTAGGTCACTAATTAAAAAATATTTTTATTACAGATTACACAATTTGAAAGCCACTTGACCAACTGATACCTTTTAGTCCTCCCTTATCTCTACGATTTATTCCCTTGACATCCCTTTTACCTTTTACACACCCCTTTTAAAACATGGATCATATCAGCTCCCTCCCCTACTCTAAAATTCCAAGGTCCTTATCTTAGTTCACAAAACCCTCTGTCTTTCCTTCTGGTTTCATTTCTTACTTTTTTTTTTTAAATTGGACATTCATTCTATTCTAATAAAACAGTGCCAGGATAATACGTATGTTCTGTCTGATTTAAAAGTATTCTATTCTTCTGATTCTATTTGTTTCTTGTCTCTAAGGCGAATGTTAGTATAAAGTTCAATTTTTCTGTAGTTAGGTTTAACACAGAGTATATCAACTCAAGACAAAAAAGTGGCTGTTTTAAACCATAGAGTCCCTCAAATCTATCTTTGTTATATTAATCAAGTATGGTTTTTCTCTCATTCAGCTTCTCCAGTCCCAATTGGATATTATTAGTTAATATTTGCTCATCTGTATAGACCAAGGAGTCTTTTTATCTGATATATCTAACTCTGGAGAGGTGGCTATGCATGCTGTTTTTAAGCCAACTTGGAGCATGTAGTTTCAAACAAACATATACCTATACAATTCCACTTTGTAACAGTTTACCAAACAATATAAAATGGCTTAATAAATAATTCTAAAGACAGAAAGTCCCTTTTAAATATGATGGAACCCTTATTCTTTTTTTTTAAGCAAGAGACAGACAGACAGACAGACAGGAACAGACAGGAGGGGAGAGAAACGAGAAGTATTAACTCATGGTTATGCCACCTTAGTTGTTCATAGATTGCTTTCTCATATGTGCTTTGACCTGGGTGGAGGGGGGGACTCCAGTTGAGTGAGTAGTGACTCCTTGCTCAAGCCAGAGACTTAGGCTCAAGTGAGCGACCTCAGGCTTCAAACCAGCAACCTTTGGGATCAAGCCAGCAACCAGGGGGTCATGTCCATGATTCCATGCTCAAGCCAGAGCCCCACACTCAAGCCAGCAACCTTAGGGTTTCAAACCTGGGTCTTCAGCTTCCCAGGCCAACACTCTATCCACTGTGCCACCACCTGGTCAGGCAGGAGCCCCTATTCTTTGAGTTTAGTAAACACCTATGGTAAAGTCACTATGTCAACTGACATCAATCACTCCCGTTTACTGTCCAAAGCATTTACTAGCAAACTATTCAAAGAATTTCTTAATCCCCTTTCTCTCTACTCAGCTCCAGCCACACCCACATTTTAAATGTTTTTTCAACAAGCTTAAATATGCTCCCACCTTAGGATTCTTATATTCTGCCAAGTACACTCTTCCACTAGATAACATCACTCCTCCATCTCTTCATTCAGGTCTCAGATATAATCTCCTCATAGAGGCACTGCCTTAATACTGTACTATCTAAAATATCATCTCTTCCCCTCTGATCCTGCCCTATTTTTCTTTGTAGTGTTTACATAACTATATTATTAATCTATAGTCTGTCTACCCCACTATAACATAAGCTCCCTGAAAGCAGTAACTTTTTTGTTCATTACTGTATTCTCAGAACCTAAAATGTGCCTATCACATAGTTGGTACTCAATAAATGTTTGTTAAATGAATCAAAGAATAAATATTATAGCACAGTCTTTCATCTGAACAACAGAATACTATCTGAGAAAAAGTGAGAATCAACTTGAATAAAGGATCGTTTCAATTGCTGTAGTGATCATCTGATGGAATCCCTTAAAATTATCCCACAATATGGAACCATAATGTGGGAGATTTCTGTAAGCAAGTCTTTTAAATAAATAAACTAAAAGAAAAAATAAAAAAATAGTCCCTTTCTTGAAAAAGTCAGCCCTAAAGACATTAGGTGGGAAGTTGGAGGAGGGTGACAGGGGAAGCACCAGCAATGGGAGAATGGTTACATAGAGGGGAACTGAACAAATATATATATATATATATATATATATATATATATATATATATATATATATATATGATAATGGAAACAAGGTCTCTCACTCTCAGAGGAGAGAGTCACAAACATGGAAAGAAGAAAAAACTAGGCCCTGGCCAAAGTAGCTGTTGGTTAGAGCATCCTCCTGATATACATAAACAAGTCATTGTTTCTCTCTTGTTCTCTCTGCCCCCTTTTTCTCCCTCTCTGTTAAAAGAAAAAAAAGAAAGAAAGAAAAGTGCCTGACCAGGCAGAGGCACAGTGCAGTGAATAGAGCAGTGGCCTGGGACACAGAGGACCCAGATTCAAAACCCCAAGGTTGTCGGCTTGAGCACAGGGTCACTCAAATGTGTCCCAAAATCACACAAGTCAATGTAGTTCACTGAACTCAGTCTTCTTCTATATATTCAAACTCAACAGTATGGTGCATATTTGATTTCTGGGACTTACCATAGAAAACTATTTAAAGGAATGTCATAAAACCTGTACAATCAACTTCCTAATAGTACAAGGTTACTCTAATCAGCGATCTTCAACCAGTGTGCCACAAGAATTTTTAAAACATGCAATACCTGACTATTTAGTCAGGGGCACTGACCTCTTTTCCCTTAGATTGTTAAATAAAAAATGACAAGTCAATACAACAATAGTTGTACAGTGTGAATGAATCAAAATTTACCTTTTTTTTTTTTTTTTTTGGTCAGATCGGCCAAAAATGTAACATTTTTTTGTGTGTCGCAGAATTTTAGTGATTAGTTTATGTGTGCCATGAGATGAAAAAGTTTGAAAATCACTGCTCCATAAAAAATATATCTAGAAAAAGGCACTGTGAAGTAGTGATTAAGAGCACAGACTAGAACAACTGAGATCAAATTCTGGCCTTGAAATTTAGTAATTGTCCTTGAGCAAGATATTTAACCTTTATAGACCTCAGCTTCATCTATAGAATGGGAATAGTAATAGTACCTAAACTACAGTGTTGATGTGTATGGTAGGCAGAAAAATGACCCCCCAAATATGTCCACGTCCTTATCCTTAGAACCTATGATCTGTTAGTTTAATGGCAAAAAAAGGAATTCAGGCTACCGATGGACTTACAATTGCTAATCAAATGACTTTGAGTGGGGAAGACAGGTAGGCCCAATGTAGTAACAAGGGTAAAAAAGGAAAGCAGGAAAATAAGGGTCAGTGACACTAGGTGAGAAAGACTTGAAAGGGCATTGCTGGCTTCGAAGACTATTTGGGGGCCATGAGCCAAGGAACAAATATAACCTCCAAAAGGTGAAAAAGATAAAAAACCATATTCTTTGCTATAGCCTCCAACTGGGAACATAGCCCTGATGACCTATTTCAGAGTTTGGACCTCCAGAACTATAGGATGGTTTAATTCAGGCGTCCCCAAACTACAGCCCGCGGGCCACATGCAGCCCCCTGAGGCCATTTATCCGGCCCCTGCTGCACTTCCAGAAGGGGCACCTCTTTCACTGGTGGTCAGTGAGAGGAGCACTGTATGTGGCGGCCCTCCAACGGTCTGAGGGACAGTGAATTGGCCCCCTGTGTAAAAAATTTGGGGACCCCTGGAATTTATGTTGTTTAAAGCCACTAAGTTTGTGGTAATTTGTTACAGCAACAATAGAAAACTAATACAATGTGAATGAGATTTAGGTGAAATGTTTATAATGGTGTTTCTCATATAGTTAGTACTCAATAAATCAATGGTAGTCAACCTGGTCCCTACCGTGTAGCCCACTAGTGGGCACTCCAGCTTTCATGGTGGGCGGTAGCGGAGCAACCAAAGTATAAATAAAAGATAGATTTAACTATAGTAAGTTGTTTTATACAGATTTATTCTGCCAAACTTAGCGAAAATCCGACATAAAGTACTTGGTAAGTAATTATTATTATATGCTTTAACTTGCTGTAACTCTGCTTTATAAATTTTATAAAATAAAGTTACTTCTCTACTTTATAAATCACCATTACTGTGGAACTGGTAGGTGGCTAGAAAATTTTACTACTAACAGAGATACAAAAGTGGGCGGTAGGTATAAAAAGGTTGACTACCCCTGCAATAAATGTTTGCTACTGCCATCATCTAAGAAACATGTATTTGTGTTCTTAACCAATTGCAACACTCATTGATATTTCTGTTACCAGTAAACCAAATTATTTCATCTGAACTAATCTTTTTTTCCTAGTCTTTCATTTAGTTAAAGACTGATCCTATATTTAGGCTAATTGTTCACTTTATTACAAACGATTAAGGAACCTTCTATTATTCCGATTGAAAAAACACATTTCAGCCTGACCAGGCAGTGGCGCAGTGGATGGAGCGTCGGACTGGGATGCAGAGGGCCAGGTTCGAGTCCCTGAGGTCACCAGCTTGAGTGCAGGCTCATCTGGTTTGAGCAAAAGCTCACCAGCTTGGACCCAAGGTCGCTGGCTCAAGCAAGGGGTTACTCGGTCTGCTGTAGCCCCGTGGTCAGGGCAAATATGAGAAATCAATCAATGAACAACTAACGTGTTGCAATGAAAAACTAATGATTGATGCTTCTCATCTCTCTCTGTTCCTGTCTGTCTGTCCCTATCTATCCCTCTCTCTGTCTCTGTAAAAAAAAAAAAGAAAAGAAAAAACATATTTTACTAAATATCTCCTGAGACAGAGGTGAGATAAATCCACTCTATCTACTGCACACTTTATCTACTGCACCACTACAGGTCGAAATGTGATGTTGAAATTGCAAAGAAATAAACTAAATACTAAGAAAAATTATGACTTGGGTGGTGAATACACAACACAGTGTACAGATGATCCGTTGTGGAATTGTGCACCCAAAAGCTGTATAATTTTGTTAACCAGTGTCACCACAATAAAGTCAATAAAAGAGGGGAAAAAAATTTTTTTGTAAGAAAAATTAGGATCAAGTCATGTATTAATTATAATCTAAATAAGTTAGGTTGCAGTTTCAAAAAATAGAGTAAATATTTATTGTAATTATATGTATCCACATAAAGAAACCAAAGAAATCCTTGATTCAGGCACTAATTCAAGGTGCTAGGTCCTGGGATTCAGAGATAACAATCAGATAAATTCAATAAGAGTGGTTAAGTAAGACTGCCTAGATTTAAATCTAGGTTCCACAAATCTAAGTCATTAGCTGCATGACGTTGAGCTAGTTGCTTTACCACTCACCTCAGTATGTTTTTCAGGAGCTTCCAGTGTATCAGCAGAGACAAAAAAAGAGCTCAATGCCATAAATTTTAATAGAGATATGCAAAGAGTCATATGGGAGTCCAAAGTTACTTGTCCCCTGAAAACATTAAAGGGAACTTGGCCACAACAATCAGTGTTACAGACTAGTGTTTTTTCAACCACCAGTCCATGAGAAATTTCACGTAGGTCCACCAAAGAATTAACCACCCTGATGCTGTAAGATAATAGATCCAATGATCTTAAATTTGCTTATGCTCAGGGTCGCTGCCACTTACCAGCCTGTATCATCAATGAAAATACTATTTAAGTTGTCTTAGATATCTTTGGAATTTGTAAGCTCCTTTGAACAACCTTTTGCACTGTGTACAGAATATCCAAATCAGATGCAATAGACAAAAAGCATTTAGACAAACTTAGGTAACATTCAATGCATTGTACCTGTGGGGTTTTGAAATCAAGCACCAGTTTGTACTGTGTTGCACTGTTATGCAGGTAAGATAAAACTATTCATTAGGTGTTTCTGTTTCCAGCCAGCTAGGTCACCATTCCCCAATAAAAAGGTTAAAAACCACTGTTATAGTTCATATGTCAATTTTATTCACAGCTTGCTTCGATCATGACTAAAACTTTCCTATATTTGGCCCTGGCCGGTTGGCTCAGCGGTAGAGCGTCGGCCTAGCATGCGGAGGACCCAGGTTCGATTCCCGGCCAGGGCACACAGGAGAAGCGCCCATTGCTTCTCCACCCCTCCGCCGCGCTTTCCTCTCTGTCTCTCTCTTCCCCTCCCGCAGCCAGAGCTCCATTGGAGCGGAGATGGCCCGGGCGCTGGGGGATGGCTCTGTGGCCTCTGCCTCAGGCGCTGGAGTGGCTCTGGTCGCAACATGGCGACGCCCAGGATGGGCAGAGCATCGCCCCTGGTGGGCGTGCCGGGTGGATCCCAGTCGGGCGCATGCGGGAGTCTGTCTGACTGTCTCTCCCTGTTTCCAGCTTCAGAAAAATGAAAAAAAAAAAAAAAGACACATACTCGAGCAAGCAACAAGCAACTAAAGTGAGCAACTATGAGTTAATATTTCTCACTCTATCCCCTGACCCCTTCCTCTCTTTGTAAAATCAATAAATAAAATCTTTAAAAAAAATAAAATAAAAAATAAAACTTTCCTATATTAAATACACAATCATAAACATGGTTTAGATCTTAGTGAAACTAAAAGAGATCTACATTTCTATCATGCCTAAAATAGAGATGAGTACAAGTCTAGCCTTTAAACTGGTAATCAAACCTCCTTACACACGTATCTATTGAGTTTTAGCTTATAATATTGTGCAAAAATCCACAGAAAAATTCACCAGGAAAAAAAAAGTTAGAAGTGAGCTCTAATCTCACAATGAGTAAGTCAATACGTGTTTAGTGCCCTAAATTACAAAATACGCAAATCTAAAACTTTCATTCAATAAAACTGTTAATTCCTAAAATGTGCTAGATACCATACGGGGAGCTGGAGAGAAGATGATGCACAAAAGCAGATAATCTTGCCCTCATAGGTGTTCTAGTCCAGAGGCAAATCAGATATTATTTTATAAAATTACAACATAATGGGAGAGAGGGTTGAAAATATTCTTCTCTTTTTTTTGTTTGTATTTTTCTTAAGCTAGAAGTGGGGAGGCAGTCAGATAGACTCTCACATGTGCCCGACCAGGATCCACCCAGCAAGCCCACTAGGGGGCGATGCTCTGCCCATCTGGGGCGTTGCTCCGCTACAATCTGAGCCATTCTAGCACCTGAGGCGGAGGCCGTGGAGCCATCCTCAGCGCCCGGGCCAACTTTGCTCCAATGAAGCCTTGGCTGTGGGAGGGAAGAGAGAGACAGAGAGAAAGGAGAGGGGGAGGGGTGGAGAAGCAGATGGGCACTTCTCCTGTGTGCCCTGACCGGGAATCGAACCCAGGACTTCCACACACGTAGCCAACGCTCTATCACTGAGCCAACCAGCCAGGGCTCTCACTTTCACTCTAAATAGGAAAAATGAGTATTACATAAATGTTAACAAAATAAATTTGATAAAACCATAGTTTCTAACTGCCTTGGCAAATGGATTCAAATAGTTAAAATAAATCAGCTAATTAACAGTAAAAAGCATGATTTGCCTTTAACCTTATTACAAGGTTATCAGATGAAGATGTGCCAGTTTAAGTAGTCTTTTCAGTTTCACTATCAATTTTTGCAAAGGAAATATGTGTACACAAATCTATACAGAGACCTAGAAAAATCTGTCTCGACAATTTTAAATTGTAACGCAGTGTTACAATCCACCACAGAAAAAAAGGTCTCTTTATGTGAGGGATTCTGTAATATAATGACACAATATAATATGAAAGCAAGTTATAGAAAAATGTAAAAACCGATTATGGCCTTGACCAGTTGGCTCAATGGTAGAGCATCAGCAGCACAGCCAGTGGATGTCCCAGGTACGATTCTCAGTCAGGGCACACAGCAGAAGCAATGGTCTGCTTCTTCACCCCTACCCCTCCTCCTTTTCTCTCTCTATATCTCTCTTCCCCTCTCGCAGTAATGGCTCAGTTGGAGCAAGTTAGACACAGAGCTGAGGATGGCTCCATGGCCTCACCTCAAGTGCTAAAATAGCTCGGTTGCTGAGCAACAGCCCCAAATGGGCAGAGCACTGGCCCATAGGGGGCTTGCCCGGTGGATCCTAGTCCAGGAGCATGTGGGAGTTTCTCTTTGCCTCCCCACTTCTCACTTAAGAAAAATAAAAATAAACAAAAATTTTTTTAAAAAAAAGATGATTAAAGTAGTTCCCCTTATTCACAGTTTTGCCTTCTGCAGTTTCAGGTACCTTTGGTCAACTATGGTCGGAAAATATTAAATGGAAAATTCCAGAAATAAACAATAAGTTTTAAATTGCATGCTGTTCTGAGTACCTCATTTCATCTTACATAAGCATTGTATCATCTCACATCATCAGAAAAAAGAAGGGTAAGTACAGTACAAGTTAGTTTGAGAGAGACCATATTCATATAACTTACTGTGCCTAATGCATAAATTAAAATTTATCATAGGTACATATGTATGGGAAAAAACATGGCATAGATAGGATTCAGTAATATCTGCAGTTTCAGACATCCACTGGAATATAACTCCCGTGGATAAGGTTATACATATCCTAAATTTGGCCTTTTTTTTTTTTTTGTATTTTTCTGAAGCTGGAAACGGGGAGAGACAGTCAGACAGACTCCCGCATGCGCCCAACCGGGATCCACCCGGCACGCCCACCAGGGGCGAAGCTCTGCCCACCAGGGGGTGTCGCTCTGCCGCGACCAGAGCCACTCTAGCGCCTGGGGCAGAGGCCAAGGAGCCATCCCCAGCGCCTGGCCATCTTTGCTCCTATGGAGCCTCAACTGCGGGAGGGGAAGGGAGAGACAGAGAGGAAGGGGGGGGGGGTGGAGAAGCAAATGGGCGCTTCTCCTATGTGCCCTGGCCGGGAATCGAACCCAGGTCCCCCGCACGCCAGGCCGACGCTCTACCACTGAGCCAACCGGCCAGGGCCTAAATTTGGCCTTTTGATTACAATCTAAAAATATCTGAAGACCCAACTGAATTATAATAAGTAATTTAAGCAAGCTACTACATTAAATCTAAAGCTTAAGAGTATTCAATAGAATATTTAAGCAGCAATAATTGAACCAAAAAATTACATTCTAGCATTGAACTTTCTTTTCACCCTCTAGAGAAATACTCTCCCCTCCAATTCTCCACCACGTACATACTCTATTACTGGGATGCACAAAAAAGAAACCCAATATAGAACATTAGCCATTTCACTTAGACTTCTACAAAAAAACTTTAGAAATCGGACTTATAAAAAACCTGTTCCTTATATCTTTTAAAAGGCATGTATTATACAGTTCCATTATTCCTTCCCTATGTGAATCCCCATTTGTCTCTGGGCAACCTGTGTACAAGGAGGGGACTGGACCTTGGTCTTTACTTTCCCAAGGACACAGAGCTTAGAAGGTATGCAACAAGTGTCTGTTGGACTGGATCAAATCAACATAGTGACAACATCTCCAATACAGCATATCACATTGGCTGAATTACTGTGACATTTCAAAATTAATAAAACTATACCTTCATGTAAGCTTACAAGCATATTTGCAGGATCTACCATTTAAAGTGCATGTATAATTGCAATTTATAGATTATAAGAAAAAGCAATAGCTATATGACATCTTAAGTTTTTTTATCCTAAAGTAAATTTCCTTTTTTTTTTTTTACTGTATTTTCTTTTTTTTTTAATTTATTTATTTATTTATTTATTTTAGAGAGGAGAGGGAGAGACAGAGACAGAGAGAGAGAGAGAGAGAGAGAGAGAGAGAGAGGAGAGAAGGAGCTGGAAGCATCAACTCCCATATGTGCCTTGACCAGGCAAGCCCAGGGTTTTGAACCGGCAACCTCAGGATTTCCAGGTCGACGCTTTATCCACTGCGCCACCACAGGTCAGGCCGTGAATTTCTTAAAATTATTTCATCCCCAGTGTAAATGTTAGTAAGTAGTCTAAAATAAATGTAGTTTACACAATGTTACCATAAATTTGAGAAAGAATAATTGATTCAATTTAACATCATTTCAGTGCTTACCCCCATTTATTCTTGCTCTTGCCCACTCACATTCTTAAAAGTCTTTTAGAGCCTTCTTTGTAAAATAGACAGTAGTCTTCTCTAAAAATAATATAAATTAGCTATTTTAGTCATTGGATATATTCTTGAACTTCACAGCAATTTTAGATTCCAATGGCCAATTTAAGTATTTTATTACTATTCTAGTTTTGTTTTTATGAACCAGAGATTTATAGGTAAATTGGTAACTTGGCAAGCTGGCAGACAATTATAAAATCTTTTTTAAAAATGTTAATGGGTACAAAGTACTTAGAAGACAACTGAGACACAATACTCACTACTATTGTTATTGCTGTATTTCATCACATTGAAAATACCCTCCATCATAAAATGATCTATTATTATCTGTACTGCCTGGATAGAAAAAAATGCCTACTCTAAATGCAAAATGCCATCAATCTGGAGATGCACGCTGATGTCAGAGATATTGAAATGTGAAATAAAAAGTATGTCTTGATAAAAAAAATAACAATTACAATAAAACCACAGGACAGGACAATTTTTAAAATCTAGAAGACGTAAAAAATTATAAGACAATCTCACACCAAATGACAAATTATAGTGCCGCATGCATACTCTAGTCAGGTTTGGAGAGTTGTGTCCAGCCACTTTCCATGTAAAGACCTCTGGAATCAAAAAGGAGGTCCTCCCCTCTAGTGGTTCTTCTAAAGTAGAAAAACTGAACAGGTGGCCTAAACACAGTTCTAGGAAGGTTCTAGGAAAGATCTGAAAAGCATCTTCTTAAAGCACATTCATCTCCGCTAAGTCAGACACTGAATATGACCCCATCCCACTGCAGGCTCTGTGGGACCGAAATGAATCAGACCGCAAACTCTGCTCTCGGGAAGATGGGTGAGGTTGGCGCGTTGTAGGGAGGCACACAAACAACTCTGAGCTGGGTATGCGAGTTCTGCGGTACGGGATCGAAGCTATTTTCACCCAGGTATACCAGCGCGCTGCTTACAGCAAGCGCTTATGAACTGTTTGCTGATCAAATGAATAAATAAAAAACATATATGAAACATACTGGCCGCGGTCTCCACGGCCCAGTCGCCCACCGCCACCGGCTTCAGACCCATATCGGGAGGTCACCCTCTCCGCCTCTCGCCTCAGGCGGCGGCAGCAACCAAAGTTCAGCTCGAGCCCCAGGCCCAGACTGCGCCCTCCCCGCTCCCCGAGCGGCACCTACCGTTGGTGTAGGGAGACCCCGAGGCCGAGGCGGCCCCATTCTGGGCCTGGAGGCTGGTCAGGGTGCCGCCGAAGGCAGGTATCCCCGGCTGGGACATGACGACGGTGGTTATCGGGGTTGGAAAGGGCTGCCCGGGATTCGCGACAGCGCCAAACGAAGAGGTGAAAAGATGACTGCTGGAAGCTGAGGGAAAGAACTAACGACTTAGGACTGAAGGCGAGGAGGAGAGAGGGCGGCGCATCAAACCCTAGGCCTGGAGCCGCATCCCCCCGGGCCCACTGGCGGCCACGGTTGGCCTGGGAGCTGAGAGTACGGAGACAGGCCCGTGGGACCTAGAACGTCTGGCTGGATGGAGGCAGCCAAGAAGAGCTGAGAGAGGCCCCGCCGGAAGTGTCTGTCAGCCGCCGGCCGCGCAGGCGCAATCGGGACACGTGGCACTTCCGGCTCCGGGCTAGCGGCTGCTACCGCAGTAGGTGTCCTCCCCGCGGAGCTGCCCAGAGGGTACCTGACAGCTCCGGGTGTCCGAGCCGTAAGGACCATGCTCGGCCTCCCTTGCCACGTCACTGACTTTCGCCACCGGCCGGAAGTGGTGTGTGTCACCGCTACGGAAATCCCCGCCGTCGTAAACGTCATCTTGCCAGCAAGGCTGGAACCTTAGCGTAATCAGGGCTTCACTGTTCGCTTTCGTGGAGCGGGACTGACAGCTCATCTCCTCGGGTTTTTGTGAAGATTACCTGAAACTACAGACATCATCATCTTCCATTAAGACTATATCTCTGGTAGCTGAACCGATTAATGTTCATCGCCTTAGTTCATTCTACATTTTGTCATCATATTCCAGGTGTAAATTGTAAGGCTAAATTTTAGAAGAGGTGGTTAATTTTGTACGTGTATTTAAAAAAATTATGTACGTGTATTAAAAGTGTAATCATCTTAGGGGAGGCCTTTGCTTTTTGACCTGAGGATTCAGAAGTAATTTTAATTTTGAAACTCTGATTCATATCATAGTCACACTAAAGTTCATTAACAGCACATTGAATAGCACGTTTAAATGGCAGTTTTATTTCCTCGTCTGGGTTTACAGAAAGGTAAAACATTCAAACTTCCTTTCTGGGCGACTTTCTCTATGGAGCCTTTCCCCAGCCCATTCTTCCAGGCGCGGTTTCCTTGCCTCTCTCTTTCTCTTTAGCTACAAGGGCCCTACCTTTTGCCTCTGTGACTTGTTTCCTGAGCCCATTCCTTATACCCTCACTTTTTCTACCTCTGTGACTGTCTAACTTTCTAGTTTGAGTCTTGGTTCTAAATTCTTTCTTAGCCAGAACTGAAGTACCTAGGTTGCTGAACCAAGAAAGTGGGGTCTGACTCCACAGGTCTAACATCTGGTGCCCTTTCCCTGCCAACAGTCCTATATGGTGACTTTAGGTCTCCGCGTTTGTAAAGCTTGCTCTGCAGGCCTCCCGTGAACTTGTCAGGTTTAAATGTGGCCCCTTTTTCATCCACAGGACAAATGGCTGTTGACCATGGTGACTACTTTGAATAAAGAGAAATAACCAGACTTTTCAGGGAATACTGGACCTTGTTTCTAACCTAACACTAAGTCCTAGAGACCCAAATGTCACTGTTCTATTCGTGAAAAATAGGAACTTATGGTCAACAGTGGAGTTTTAGCTCCGATCCATGTAACAGTGGTGGGCCCAACAAGCCCCTGAATCTATCCTGTGGTTATTTCCCCATTTCTGTAGTGCAAAATTAGAACAGACATGCTTAGCAACAGGCAGGATCCCCCTATTGGATCCCTAACCAACAAAGTACTGTTTGAATGATAAATCTGAGATAGGTGTGTAGGAAGTGGGGGTGAGGGGGGAGCACCCTGATGAGATCTGAGGCCCAGAGAAGAGATCCTGCGGAAACCAGGGAAAGGTGAGAAAGGTTTTGTTGGAATACGATGGAAGTTAAAGTTGGAGTATTTCAAGATCTCTAACCTAAGATAGTTGATATTTGGGCATTAATTTGCAACTGTTAGGGAGTTATTGCTGGCTTTGAACAATAATGTGGCATGAAGTAAAATTCTGTGCAGGTCAAAGGGGGTGGAATATAGGTAGGGAGTTACAGATAAATATGCGGTTCCTGATATTAAGCAGTTTACAGTGGAATAATGAAGCAAATACACACATCAAGGCAGGATATTATAAAGACTCAAGAAAGGTGTGAAATCATCAGGCCCTGGCTGGTTGGCTCAGTGGTAGAGCGTCGGCCTGGCGTGTAGAAGTCCCAGGTTCGATTCCTGGCCAGGGCACACAGGAGAAGCGCCCATTTGCTTCTCCACCCCTCCCCCTCTCCTTCCTCTCTGTCTCTCTCTTCCCCTCCCGCAGCCGAGGCTCCATTGGAGCAAAGATGGCCCGGGCACTGGGGATGGCTCCTTGGCCTCTGCCCCAGGCGCTAGAGTGGCTCTGGTCGTGGCAGAGCGACGCCCCGGAGGGGCAGAGCATCGCCCCATGGTGGGCAGAGCGTCGCCCCCTGGTGGGCGTGCCAGGTGGATCCTGGTCGAGCGCATGCGGGAGTCTGTCTGACTGTCTCTCCCGGTTTCTAGCTTCAGAAAAATACAAAAAAAAAAAAAAAAAAAAGGTGTGAAATCAGAGAAAAAGAAAGGTCTCAAACAGGGAATGAAAGCAAGAAATGCTTTGGCAATCTGCTTCACCTCAGATTTTTCTGTTCTCTCCTACCCCTTAAATTAAATCAATATTTGTAACTTGGCTACAACTATGATATCTTATTTGCCATTGGCATCTATTCATGAGAGTGTTATTTGCTCAAAGTTTTTTAGCCTAAACTTCTCGTTTATCATTGCCCACAGTTGCTGACAAGGCAGGGGAAGGAAGAAGGTGCAAATATGAGTCCTCAGGGTCAAGAGACCAAAACCGCAAGTCATGAAGCTGAAGCATGTGTAGAGAAGAGAAGTTTGACCTCCAGCTGCACCTGAAACCAAAGTTTCCTCCCACTTCCCCACCACCACCCCACATACACCACACAGAACCAAAGGACCAGGACAAAAAAAGAAACTGCTTTTCTGAGTGATTAGAGGTTGTTTTATTTGTTTTTGTTGTTGTTGTTGATTTTGGGGGGTGGGGTGGCAAATAGATTTTTTTTTTTACTTTTGAGGCCAAAGGAATATAGAAACTAGAGTGATTAGTCAATATAGTTAATGGATGATCTCGCTAATCAACTTAGCTACCTCCACTCTAGGTAGGTTTTTCCTGCTTTGAGCTAATGATAAAGCCCTTCTTTAAACTACAGATTTGTACTGTTGATTAAAATGTCATGTCAAAAGTTTCAAAATCTGTGAAGGGTGAAGTACATTTTATTTAATTTGATATCAAATACTTGCTGCAAAATGTTAGATTACATACAAAATAAGCAAGACCTAAACTGCTGTATCAGGTCTGAAAAGCAAACAGCAAGAAATCGAAAGTATTAAATTTGATCCTAACCCTATTTTATCATTTGCGTGAGAACTTTACTAAAAATATGTTTGCTGTGTATGGATTCTACAAGTCCTTTGTACGAGTTAGAAGTATGAAGACTTCTTAGGATAAAAATGACACTTTAGTCAAACTATTTTCATCTTATAGCCCCTATAACAAAGTCCCAAATCATATTATCCCGAGAACACTTTAAAAATATACACAAGCACGCAAAAAAAAAAAAAGAAAGAAAAAAAATATACACAAGCACAAGTTTCTCAATCTTTTAATGAGAAAAAAAACCTCAGAGAGAAACTGAACCTTCCTGAGGTCAGACTGAAAATCGGGGTGACTCTTCAAATGGGCAAATGCTTAAAACTCATCTCAAACGTGCATTAGTTTCTTTCTCTCTTATGCAGCTCCTTAATGATCTTGGTTTGTTGACTCTGGCACAAGAGTTTGATGTGTTTAAATCAAGCTTCTTTGAACTTTGTTCTATTTAAGCAATGTCTGTTCAGAGAGGATAAAAAAACTGATGGAGAGGATTAACCATTTAAAAAAGTAAATAACCTCACTAGTTAAATCAGGTTAAATATACAAATTATTTGCTAATAAGTAAACAATGCTTTTTTTCCCTAAAATGTGTCCCACCCCTAAAGAATCTGTGTTGCTTTACCCCTCTCAAAACTAGGGTTGAGTCTCTTAAATTTTTTTTTTTTTTTTTACTTTTTCAATGTAGTCAGCTTTAAACTATTGACAATAAAAGCAGCATTTGTTATCTGCCCACTCTCAGGGACAATAGGAAGTTAAGTTTAAGTAATGAGATGAGACAGCATATTTAAAAGTTTAGTATTGTCCACATATTGTCAAATCCTTTTCTGACTTCTAAAAATGTGGTCACACAAATATTACGAAAAAATGTTTAGTGTTATTATATTACCAGTTGTTAAGGGTATTGATATTTCTTTAGTCAATTACCTCTATCTATCCTACACTACCATACACTTTTCTAAACTGATGTCAATAATACATTCAACTTTCTTATCCATTATTTCCAGAATGGGACTCTCTGCCACATCTGCATGCTTCATACATATATGTATCAGATTTCCTGTACATTATTTTCAGAGCCTTTGACCGTGCTTTAAAAAATTATAAACAATAAAGTAACACAAGAGTTTTTCAGTAAGGAGATAGCACTATACAAAGAATATTCCATTAAAGTTGATTATTCAGACCCAAAAGAGGGAGGAAGGCATTCCTAATAAAATGTGCTGATATGTAGAAGTGAACTTAGGCTCACACTAGTGTCCCTTTGCCTGCCTGCTCATGACTATTGAATTGTCAGCTGATAAACGGTGACCAATTGTGTTTCCTTTTTGGGGTGCAGGAAATTATTTTAGGGCCTTTCATTATTGTTTTTTACACTGTAATAAAAGCACTGTATTTTCTATTATATTAGCAAATTACACAGAGGAGCAATTTTTAAAATGGAGTCAAAATACAGGTTCTGACATTCACGAACACATATCGGAATCACTTGTGGAGGGGTGTTTTTGTTGTTGTTTTTTATACTTTTCTGAAGTGAGAAGTGAGGAGGCAGAGAGACAGACTCCTGCATGCGCCCAACTGGGATTCACCTGGCAAGCCTGCTAGGGGGCGATGCTCTGCCCATCTAGGGTGTTGCTCCATTGCAACCAGAGCCATTCTAGCACCTGAGGCGGAGGCCACAGAGCCATCCTCAGCACCTGGGCCAACTTGCTCCAATGGAGCCTTGGCTTCGGGAGGGGAAGAGAGAGATAGAGAAGAAGGTGAGGGGGAAGGGTGGAGAAGCAGATGGTCACTTCTGTGTGTCCTGGTCAGGAATTGAACCCAGGACTTCCACATGCCAGGCCGACGCCCTTTCATTATTTTTTAAAATGTGTTTTATTTCAGACAAACAAAATGATTTCAATTACAAACAACAGGCTTGTTTTGAAACACTCTTGTGGCTCCATTTTAGGAACAGTTCTTTTGGCCTTGTTTGCCTCTGACGGGACCTTTGTTTGTATCTGAAGTCAGTAGCTCTGAAGCTACCTTACAAGTACACTCTTCTCGCAGCAAACCAGTACATGCCATTATTATTTTTTTTTAAACTTCATCTTTCAGTAGTTCTGCACACTGGTTTTCTTCATCTTGCACTGCAGCTATTGGGATAGCCTTTCTTGTTTCCTCCTCTCAGATCCATCCTGCATGTTGAATTGAGCTCCTAAATACTGATTCTGTTTTTAGTTTCCTGTATCCTACATGTGCCTGATCCATCAAGTTAAAGTTCCTCTGTGTGGATTTTCTCATCTCATGCTAAGGAAAACCTAAGTCCTACCCAAAGCCTTCAAAGCCCCACATACTCTGGTCTTGCCATCTTCCGTACTTACTTTTTTCTCACTCATTCCACTCCAGACATACTTGCTCTTTCTCTAGCTACTCAAACACAAGCCTTCCTTTTACATTTACTTCTATTATCTGGGGTACTCTTCCCCAAGACACCCATGTAGTTCCATCTCTCACCCCCTCTACCTTTATTCAAATGTGACTTTATTGACGAGGACTGCTCTGAACACCCTGTACAAGAGTATACCCTCCCTGCTCACTCTCTATCCCTCTTTTTTCCCCACATAGCACTTCTAATTATTGGTATATATCTGGATCTCTGCTTATCTTTCTTCATTGGAATACAATTATATACTGTATTTCCCTATGTATAAGACACTCCCATGTAGAAGACTCACCTTACTTTTTGGGCCTGAAATTTGAAGAAAAAAAAAATGTATTACAAATGGGGAATTATGGTACGGTACATAACCTGTCAATTTTAAGAGAATCATTTTTGTTTTCATGTCTGGCTTGTTTAGATTGTTAGAGAGTAGAGGCCAGGGACTGTGCTCTCTTCACCTCTGTATTCTCAGCACTTGACTTGGGGCCTCAAACTTCATAGGTGTCCTAAAAACATTTTAAAATGAATAAATTTAAAGTGTCATCTCTTCTAGTCTTCCATTCTGATTATTTTAACCCTTATTAATTCACTACTACAAGTTCATATTGCACTTATAACTTAAACCACATTACTAGCACTTGCTACTAAACTATGGTAGTTTCTTATTCTTTTGAGGTCTTAAATTTTTTTTCATTGATTTGAGAGAGAGAGAGAGAGAGAGAGAGAGAGAGAGAGGAAGGGGGAGAGAGAGAAACACTGATTCATTGTTCCACGTATTCATGCATTCATTGGTTGATTCTTGTATGTGCCCTGACTGGAGATAGAACTGCAACCTTGGCATACGGGGATGACAATCGAACCAATTGAGTTATCTGGTCAGGGCTATCTTTTAATTGAATTTATTGGGGTGACACTAGCTAACAAAATTATAGAGATTTCAGGTGCCGAATTCTACACTGTACACATCATCTGTACATTGTACTGTGTGTTCACCACCCCAAATCAAGTCTCCATCCATGATCATTTATAGTTCCATGCTCTCCTCCACCTCACCTCCTCTTTTAGGTTCTTAATTATTATGCTACCTTGCGCCCCATCTGATGCAGACCTAATAGCATAGCTGAAATAGTGTCAGCTTCTCATCATGCCCTGTCTTCCCTGGGTAGCACCGGAGATACAATATCAAATGTCAATCCTTTTCTTAACCCTAAATATATCCTTTTGCTTCTACCTCCTCTGCAAATAACCTGGCACAACAGTAGCAGAGATCTGAGATGCAACTTCCCCTCTAAATCTATATTTTCATCATACTCTCTGCTGAATGTCCTCACTAGCTTTTCCATTCATTGATTACTTCATTCAACAAATATTTATTAAATGCCTTCTATATGCTAGGCACTTTGTTAAATACCAAGCAAAACCAAAACAGAATAGATAAGTTCTCTTCCTTCTGTGGAGTTTACATTGGAGGAAACAATTAAAATGTAGATAAAGATATATCTCAAGTTTAAAATTTAGTAAGTGCTATTGGAGTATTTGGTACTGAGATAAAGACTAGTTGCAGTGGATAGAGCATCAACCTAGGACATTGAGGCCCCAGGTTCGAAACCCCGAGGTTGTAGGCTTGAACTCAGGCTTACCAGCTTGAGTGTAGGTTTGCCAGCTTGAGTGAGGGACTGTTGACATGATTCCATGGTTTCTGGCTTGAGCCTAAAGGTTGGTGGCTTGAAGTGCAAGGTTGCTGGATTCAGAAAGGGGTCACTGGCTCAACTTGAGCCCTATGCTGGTCAAGGCATATATGAGAAGCAATCAATGAATAACTAAAGTGCTGTAACTATAAGTTGATGCTTCTCATCTCTCTCCCTTCCAGTCTGTCTCTTTTTTTTTTTTTTTTTTTTTTCATTTTTCTGAAGCTGGAAACAGGGAGAGACAGTCAGACAGACTCCCGCATGCGCCCGACCGGGATCCACCCGGCACGCCCACCAGGGGCGGTGCTCTGCCCCCCAGGGGGCGATGCTCTGCCCATCCTGGGCGTCGCCATATTGCGACCAGAGCCACTCTAGTGCCTGAGGCAGAGGCCACAGAGCCATGCCCAGCGCCCGGGCCATCTTTGCTCCAATGGAGCCTTGGCTGCGGGAGGGGAAGAGAGAGACAGAGAGGAAAGCGCGGCGGAGGGGTGGAGAAGCAAATGGGCGCTTCTCCTATGTGCCCTGGCCGGGAATCGAACCCGGGTCCTCTGCACGCTAGGCCGACGCTCTACCGCTGAGCCAACCGGCCAGGGCCCTTCCAGTCTGTCTCAAAAAAAAAAAGAAAGAAAAGAAAAGAAAAAAAGACAGGCCCTGGCCATTTGGCTCAGTGGTAGAGCATTGGCCCAGTGTGTGGAAGTCCCAGGTTTGATTCCCAGTCAGGGCACACAGGAGAAGTGCCCATCTGTTTCTCCACCCTTCTCCCTCTCCTTTCTCTCTATCTCTCTCTTCAGCCAAGGCTTCATTGGAGCAAAGTTGGCCCGGGCACTGAGGAATGCTCCGTGGCCTCCACCTCAGGTGCTAGAATGGCTCTGGTTGCAATGGAGCAACGCCCTAGATGGGCTGAGCATTGCCCCCTGGAAGGCATATTGGGTGGATCCCAGTCCGGCACATATGGGAGTCTGTTTGACTGCCTCCCACTTCTAACTTCAGAAAAATACAAAAAAGAAAAGAAAAGAAAAAAAAAAAAGACAAAGAAGACTAGCAAGTAGGGACCTGATTTGCATATAGTTAGGACAGGAGGGGATATTTAAGTTACAATCTAAAATAAAGAAAAGCTAGCTATACAAAGAAGATGGGGACAAGCAGGGCTCTGGGCAAACAGAACAGCATCTGCAAAGGCCCAGCGGCAGCAACAAGCTTGCTGTGGTGAGCAAGGCAGAATGGCAGGAGATATGATTGGAGAAGTAGAGACATGCAGAGGAATAAGAGCCTTATAAGGCAGTGTAAGGAGTTTTTAGGCTTTGGAAAGTAGTTGAAGAACTGTAAACAGAGAAGTAATTGATTCAATTCATATTTTAAGATGAATCTATTTTTTAAAGTTAGTTCAGCAGCTGTGAGGATAATTGATTGTTAAAAAAGAATGGAGTTGTTGTAACCCAGGGCCAAGATGACAATGACTTACAGTAAGGTGCTTGTAGTGGAGAGAAAGAATAGACTTAATAATCTAAGTTAAAACTTTGGACTTTGATATCTCCTTTACTTTTGCTACCAACATGCAGTCAATCATAAAATCTTATAGGTTCCAACCTTTACACTTTCTCACTCATGACTCCCTATTTCTCTGTTCCCACTGACCCACTGGTGTGATTCAGCCAGTTCGCAACCAGTTCAGCAGAACCAATACCTAATTTTTTGTTGAGTTCAGCGAACCAGTTGTTAAAATGACACTTATAATCAGAGTTCTCTCTAAGGTGGGTGCCTGGGCAGCTACCCAATGTGGAAATTACAAATTTACATTCCTTACTCTTCTTTAATGTTCATCTGTGCAACAGCATATTCTAAGCACCTGTAGTAATGTTCATTCTGTCCATAGGTGAAAAAAATTGCAAGTGAGGATGCCAATCAAGAAGCAATATGGAAATATTTTAAATAACAGTTTTATTGTTTTTTGCCAGGTATTATTTAATATTTTTTCATTAATATTTTAAAACTTTCTTATAACATAATCTAGTTTTGTGTACCTCTTTTATTGTTCTTATTTAAGTAATAAAGGCATGAAATAATAAACTACCTTTGGTATATCTTTTTTTATACTTAACACAATCATTAGGGCAGAGAACTGGTTGTTAAATTATTTGAATCCTACCACTGCACTGACCCAATGCAGGACCATGTACTTCTCACCTGCATAATTATAGCAGCCTCGTTGCTGATCTCAGTTTTCAGTCTTGACTTGTTCCAATACAATCCACACAATGGCAGCAGAGCAAACTTTTAAAAACACAACTCTGACCACGTTTCTGTTCTGCTCAAAATCCCCCAAAGGCTCAATAGTTTGGGAGTCAAGTTCCCTGAGAATCCAGCCCAAATATATCCAGTCAAACTGGGTGCTTTCCCCATCTCTATTCCTTTTTGTGTGTTATTCTTTCATTATAATACATCATCCTTTCTGGATATTAATCTCCCATATTACATATACAGAAACGGAAACTTTGTGTGGCTGCCAATGTTAGAACCATGGTCTCTAGCTAGAGGTTGAACACTAAACTATTACACTTTATTAAGAATGCAGCCATTAAAATTCATGATTTAGCCTGACCTGTGGTGGCTCAATGGATAAAGAGTCAACCTGGAGCACTGGGGTCACTGATTGGAAATCTGGGGCTTGCCCGATCAAGTCACATAAGAGAAGCAACTATGAGTTGATGCTTTCTGCTCTTCCTGCCCCTGAGTGTTTCTCACTCAATATCCTCTAAAATCAATAAATAAAATCTTTTTTTAAGAGAGAGAAAAAGGAGAGTAGAGAGAGAGAGAGAAAGAGAGAGAGAGAGAGAGAGAAAATGGGGTGGAGGGAGAGCAGGAAGCATCAACTCATAGTAGTTGCTTCTCATATGTGCCTTGATAGGGCAAATCCAGGGTTTTGAACTGGCAACCTCAGCATTCCAGGTTGACACTTTATCCACTGCGCCACCACAGATCAGGCAATAAATAAAATCTTTTTAAAAAAATCATGATTTAGAAGAATATTTATATAAGAAAGTACCCAGATTAAGTAATTAAGATTTAAATAGTAAATGTTTTACAAAACTATGTATAGTATGATTATAATCTTATAAAATTGGTTATATCTGTAAGGTGCAATTGGGAATGATTTTTGTTTCCATTATGTTTTTCCAAACTTTTCACAATTACTAAGTATTACTTTAGAACAACAATAATGATGAAAATAATTAGGGGAAAACATCCCATGTATCCTTTAGGGCTCTCCTCAAACACTGGCTCCTCCTGCCCTCCCCCTCACTCCCACCAACATACATACTTATTATCCTTTCTCTCCCCTATCTTTCTTTTTATTTCTTTTTTTTTTTTACAGAGACAGAGAGAGAGTCAGAGAGAGGGATAGACAGGGACAGACAGACAGGAAATGGAGAGATGAGAAGCTTCAATCATTAGTTTTTCTTTGTGTGTTGCAACACCTTAATTGTTCATTGATTGCTTTCTCATATGTGCCTTAACCGCGGGCCTTCAGCAGACTGAGTAATCCCTTGCTTGAGCCAGAGACCTTGGGCTCAAGCTGATGAGCTTTTGCTCAAGCCAGATGAGCCCTTGCTCAAGCTGGTGACCTTGGGGTCTCGAACCTGGGTCTTTCGTCCGATGCTCTATCCACTGCGCCACCGCCCAGTCAGGCCCTATCTTTTTTTATAGTTGTGGCCTAACACATCTCCCTGCAAAACTGAAAGGTCCTTGAGTAAAGACACTATGTCTTGCTTACTGTCATGTTCCTCCATTCCTCATTATTTCACAATATGTTGTTGAAGTCAGCAGCAGTCATAATTTAGAATTTTAAAGGCTGACTAAGATGCCAGAATTATTAAGAGAAAAAGGCTATTCAGACAAGAGCTATAGAGTAATCTTGAGGAGCTCTGTGAAATGCCTCAGGCTACCTAGAAACCTAAATTAAACTCAAGAGTAGGTGAGCAGCACTGGCCCAGTAGCTCAGATGGTTGGAGCATGTCTTTTTAAAAAAAATTTTTTTTTTTATTCATTATAGAGAGGAGAGAGAAGGGGAGGGAGAGAGACAGAGAGGAGAGAGAGAGGAGAGAGAGAAGGGGGGAGGAGCTGGAAGCATCAACTCCCATATGTGCCTTGACCAGGCAAGCCCAGGGTTTCGAACTGGCGACCTCAGCATTTCCAGATCGACGCTTTATCCACTGCGCCACCACAGGTCAGGCGGTTGGAGCATGAATTGATAAGAGAAGGTTGCAGGCTCAACTCCCCAGGAATCAACCAATGGATCCACAAATAAGTGGACAACAAATTGATATGTTTCTCTCTCTCTCTCTCTCTCCCCCCCTTCTTCTCGCTCTAAAACTAGTAATTTTTGTGTGTGATAGAGTCAGAGAGAGAGAGAAACAGAGAGAGGGACAGACAGACAGGAAGGGAGATGAGAAGCACCAACTCTCCGTTGTGGTACCTTAGTTGTTCATTGATTGCTTTCTCATATGTGCCTTGAACAGGGGGCTACAGCAGAGTGAGTAACCCCTTTCTCAAGCCAGCAATCTTTGGGCTTCAAGCCAGCAATCTTTGGGCTCAAGCCAGTGACCATGGGGTCATGTCTATGTTCCCACGCTCAAGCCAGAGACCCCATGAGCTTGTGAGCCCTCATTCAAATTGGATGAGCCCACACTCAAGCCTGAGACTTCAGAGTTTTGAACTTAGGTCTTCTGCATCCCAGTCCAACACTCTACCCTGTGCCACCTCTTTGTCAGGCTAAAAATCAGTAAATTTTTTTTAGAGTAGGTGAGGGAACCTAGACTAGAACAACAGGATCCTCTAACTCAGAGCAACGGACTCTAGGAAAATGCTTCAACCCTCTGAGGACAAAAATGCACCTAGGAATCCTTCACGTTATAAAAGAATCACTTGCTAGTATGTACTGGGCACCTATTTTATGCCAGGCACTGAAAATAGGTTCAAGAAGAAGAAAGGTCGATATGATTTTTGACTTCAGGAAGCTTACAGATCTGTTGGGGGAGAGGTTATATAAACGTACATATTTGTGTAATTATAAGCAAGATAATTTCAATAATATGGAAAAATGTCCAGGGAAACTTGTAAATGAGGGCTTAACCAAGTCTGGAAGGCTAGCTGCACTGAGACCTAAACAGTGTTCAGGAGTTAGCCAGGTGGAGAGAACATAACCTTCCTTAACTCCAAATTCATGAAAGAAACTGAACTGTCATTCGAGGAAGCATTTTTTCTCAATCTATTGAGATCTTGCTTCCAGTTGTGTCTTTGGCTCAAATAAAAAAATTTAATTGATTCTAGGAATAGAGCTAGAAACAGGGAAAGGGGGAGGGAGAAGGAAAGGGGGGAAGAACGAGAGAGAGAGAAAGAGAGAGAGAGACAGGGAGAGAGAAAGAGACATATCAACTTACTGTTCCATTTATTTATGCATTCATTGGCTGATTCTTGTATGTGCCCTGACCCAGAATGGAACCTGCAACCTTGGCAACCTTAGCATACAGGGAGGACACTCTAACCAACTGAATGACTCCGTCAGGGTTAGCTCAAATAAGTTTTTATAAAAATATGGGTTTGGGCCTTCTCAAAAGAGCAGTCTTGAAAGTACTGTCATCACACTTGCATTCAAGGCTCCCAAATATTCCTATTTAAAAACATTTAAGGAAGGTATTGCTAATTTACTAACAATGAACAGAGTCAAGGTAGTCTTGCTCAATACCCAGTATCCAACATATGATCTTAGCATTTACATTTTCTAAATCACTTGTCAATTAAAGAAACATGTACATTAAAAGTATATTTCTTAAAGATGATGTCACGGACATTTCCCCATGTTAGGAACCACTGTTTGCCTCTCTACTTAGGACCGTGAGCTCCCCGATTCCCTTCTGGCCGATGTGGGGAGGCTGGGCTGCGGGGAGGCAAATCCTTGCCGGCAGGGGCGTGCTCAGCCTAGGGATTGGCGGCGGAACCTCTAGAAGATGGAACTTGGACCGCACGGTGCTCCAGTCCTGCGGACAATCAGGAGTGAAGCACCCGCCGGTCCAGAAGGAGCTGACGAGAGCTGGGCTAGCGGCGGCCATCGTGCTTTGCAGTTGGGTTTCGGAAGGTGTAGGGCAGACGTCAATTAAGGAATTGTGTTCTCTCCAATCGCAGGTGAGTGACGGCCTGTCCTCCCGGGAGAGCTAGCAGGCGGCAGCTGTAGATCCCGAGGAAGGTGCACTTTGGGGGTCTAGGCCCACCCAGGGTCCCTGCGGGTGGCGGGGCGAGGAAGGGGCACCTGTTTTTCTGCCCCGGAATCAGGCGGCACGGGGCAGGATGGGTTCCTTTTCTGATGTGCGTGGCCATCTGTCAAACACTGCTGTCAAGTGGTGGGTTATTTCGGGAAAGAACCAAATGACTAAACTGCAGACAAACCCTTTCTTCCCCTTGGCCTCAATTTCCTCACCAGGTAAGGAAAAGGCGGCGGGAATCTTGGACAGCTCAAGAGGCTGTAACGCGGCTGTTGTTTGTTTTCAGATCTCCCAATTAGTGTATGAGAAAACTGAGCTTTACTACTAGTAGTTAACGTCTTGCCATAGCCCAAGTCCCATTTGAGTGCGAAAAAGATGCAGTAGGGGGAAACGAATGGTTTATAAATGTTCCAAGATTTTACCACAAGATAGAAATTTGTTTTGACAGCAGCGAAAACTGACATCTTTGGCTAAAAGAATCAAGCTCGTCATAAATTTAAGGTATTTGGTAAATTGGGCAACATATGTGAAGAAATCCTTTTATCTTGAAAAATTAAATCCAATATTATTTGCATATTCTTATATCAAGATCTGTATTACTACATGTATTGTTCTGAAGAATGTTCTCTGCTCAGTATTAAATACCAGTTAAGAGGAAGTCACGTTGAAGCAAATGAAAGGAAAGGAACATTTATTGACTACTATGTGTAAGGAGGTAGTCATGCACACAGCAGTCCACTAAGGAAGTTGGTAATATCATTTCTATTTTACAGATGAGGAATAAAGGAAGATCTATAATTTGTCAATGGTTAGTGGTGCTGATGTATCAAAGCAATTGTATATGTAATATTGTTTTAGTGGATTTGTATTCGTTATCAAAATATTTTGAACTTTAAAAACTTTAAGATTAGGCCCTGGCCGGTTGGCTCAGCGGTAGAGCGTCGGCCTGGCGTGCGGGGGACCCGGGTTCGATTCCCGGCCAGGGCACATAGGAGAAGCGCCCATCTGCTTCTCCACCCCTCCCCCTCTCCTTCCTCTCTGTCTCTCTCTTCCCCTCCCGCAGCCAAGGCTCCATTGGAGCAAAGATGGCCCGGGCGCTGGGGATGGCTCCTTGGCCTCTGCCCCAGGCGCCAGAGTGGCTCTGGTTGCGGCAGAGCGACCCCCCGGAGGGGCAGAGCATCGCCCCCTGGTGGGCAGAGCGTTGCCCCTGGTGGGCGTGCCGGGTGGATCCCGGTCGGGCGCATGCGGGAGTCTGTCTCTCCCCGTTTCTAGCTTCAGAAAAAAAAACAACAAAAAAATTTAAGATTATTCTATTGGTATTTTCTACATTTGCAGAAAGGAAGGTTGCCTTTATTTTAGAAATGGTAAAGAAGTGTTTTCAATAATTATGAGGGTTAACAGTTTAAATAAGTACATTTTAACCTTTCTTTCCTTGCACTTCAAGCAAGAATTGAGACAAAAGATTAGGCTATCAGAAAAGAAATCAGTGCCACATCATTTGAAGCTTACAAATCAGAATTCTATAGTAATGATTCATTATTTCTCCACCCTCTTAAGTACACTTGATGGAAACTCATTTAAATTATTTCTCTGCAAAACATTACTAACCAAATAATTTTAAAATCACAGTGTTGGAAAGTTTCTCTTCCTTGTGTATAGCTTTTAGAACAATTTCAATTAAAAGTATTTTAAGGATTGAATTTGTCATTGCTTATTTACTATACGTAATTTAGAATACACAAGTTGTGAGTACTCAGACTCACAACTTACTTCATAATATAGAGGTTTTTTCCCCCTTTTTTCACTCTTCAAATATCCTATTGTTTATATTTGTCACAGATTTAGCCTTCTTTCAATTGAGTGTCACTTAGGAAATTTGAGTATGTACTTTTTGTTGATTACATCAACCAGAAGATCTTTTCCATTATTGTGATTGCTATGCATTCAATCCTAAAATGTTTTCTTGAGTTTTTTATTTTCATCAGTGACTCAAAACTTTAAATGCTATAGAATGAAAATCTAACAATTTTCGGGGAGAATACTTATAAAGCAGCGTTGTCTTGAAACATTGAACATTGTTACTGTCCATCCTTAATAATGTACAGGGCCTTGCTGAACTTCTGCAAAACATGGTCAAGAAGAGATTTTGGTATTCTTTATATTTCTATTAGTTCAGTTTGAGACAGAGGTGTGTATAATTCCTAAGTTAGCTTACAGATAGTATATTGATCTTATGGATTTTGTACATTTTTTAATGTTATTCTTTTTCCTTGTCAACCTACTCCCTTCTCCACCTCATTTCCCACCCCTCTGGTAACCATCCCTTTGGTGTTTGTTTCTATGAGTCTGGTTTTGCTTTAAGTTTCCACATATAAGTGAATCCATATGGTCATAAACCTGACACGGTTAGGTAGAAAATTATGATTGATCTCTTTTAGTGAAACTTTTTAAATCTGGAGTTGAAGGAAACTCGTCTAGTGTCTTTTCTGGTGACAGTCAATGACAGTGTTGTTAATAAAGTAAAATCAGAATACCATGAACAGCTTTTCATATTAAAAGTTGTTAAGGCCCTAGCCAAGTAGCTCAGTTGGTTAGAGTGTCATCCTAATAAGCCAAGGTTGTGGGTCTGTTCCCCAACGGGGCCTATACAGGAGTCAACCAATTGAATGTATAAGTAAGTGGAACAACAAATTGATGTTTCTTTCTCTCTCTCTCTTCCACTCTCCCTGAAATAAATTTTAAAAGTTTTTTTTTCTTAAGTTAATATTGAAGTTAATTTGAAAACTGGCACTTAACTTACTGGGCATTGAATTTCCATTAACTTAGTCTGAACAAGTTAATTCCCCCTTATACTGTATAGTATTCAAGGTGTATTCAGGTATATTATTTTCTTTACTCATTTTTACAACTCTGATGCCGGTGATATTCCCGTTGTATGCAGAAGGAAATCGGGGCTCAGAAAGATTGACTTTCCCAGAATGAAATAACAGTATTTAAAAATATGCATGTTAGCCTGACCAGGCGGTGGCGCAGTGGATAGAGCGGAGGACCCAGGTTTGAGACCCCAAAGTCGCCAGCTTGAGAGCGGGCTCATCTGGTTTGAGCAAAGCTCACCAGCTTGGACCCAAGGTTGCTGGCTTGAGCAAGGGGTCACTTGGTCTGCTGAAGGCCCACGGTCAAGGCACATACAAGAAAGCAATCAATGAATAACTAAGGTGTCACAATGAAAAACTAATGATTGATGCTTCTCATCTCTCTCCATTCCTGTCTGTCTGTCCCTATCTATCCCTCTCTTTGACTCTTGCTCTGTCTCTGTAAAAAAAAAGAAAAAGAAAAAAAAAAAGCATGTTAAATCCTTATTTTTTAAAATTCTAATACAGGTACTCTATTTACTTCCCAAAGTTATTAATGTATTGCTTGTATAAGCCTACTCTGATGTCATATTTACCTCTTTAGACTATTATAGCTGTTTGCTATCAGCAGTACTTTTTGGAGTATTTGTATTTTGTTATATTTCATGTATTTTTCCTTTAAAGTTTATACCTAAATGGTTCTTCTAATTACCGGTACTTATATAAATTTGTTGTAAATGTTAAAAGGCCATGTAAAATTGTTAATTTGACTTTAATTTTAATTTTATTGTTTTTAGAGAGAAAGGAAGGGAGGGAGTAGGGGAGAAGGGGAAGGGTAGGGAGAAGGAGAGAGACACACACACATCAATTTGTTGTTCCACTGATTTATGCATTCATTGGTTGATTCTTGCCCTGACTGGTGATTGAATGTGCAACCTTGCCTTATCAGGACGACACTCTAACCAATTGAGCTACCCAGCCTGAGCTGACTTTAATTTTTTTAGTAGCAGCCCTGGTCAGTTAGTTTGGTCATTTGGAACATCCTCCTGGAGCTGGAGATTGCTGCTTGGATTCCCCAGTCAGGCACATATAGGAGCAGCTCTATGTTCCTGTCTCTCTCCTCCTGACTCTCTCAAAAAAGAAAAAGAAAAAAAAAAAAAAAAAGAAAGAAAGAAAGAAAGAAAAGAAAAAACAAAAAATGTTGAAAAAATTTTAATAGCTTTATTGAGATAGTAGTTTATATATCTTAAAATTTATCCTTGTAAATGCAGTTCAGTGTTTTTAGTATATTCACAATGTTGTGCAGCTGTCACTTCTATTTAATTCTAGAACATTTCATCACATCAGAAAGAAACCCAGTATCCATTAGCAGTCACTCCCGGTTTCCCCTTCCCCTCCTGTCTGACAAGCACTGATCTATTTACTCTAAGGATTTGCCTATTCTGGAAAATTTCACATAAGTGGAATCATAAATGTAAGTTGAATGGGACAAGGCTTTAAAAACTCATTTTTAATGTGAGAGATTCTTTTCCTTTGCACTCTTTGCACTGATTTTCATGTTATATCAGTAGATAGATCATTTTTCTGAACTGCATAGAACCTTTTCCTGTTTGGTATTCATGCAATAAATAAATATGCTGACGTGTATATATTTCCTTGTTCTTGACCTTTGCTCTTCACATGTCTTAATAGGGTGTTCATGGTGTTGTGTAACCTGTTCTCAGGGCTCAGGTATCTGTTTGTGGCTAAGTAACTTTTATTCTTAGTTGGGCATTTTTACCTCTACTTAAAAATGACTAATGACTGGTAGCTTGTTTTAAGGTTCTTAGAAACCACTAGTTTATAGAAATATAAATAACTCATTTTCTTCTAAAGCATATTTGCCCATATATGTTACTAAATTATTTCTCTTGTGAGAAATTTTATAGCAGCAAATAGGTACCATCCTTATGCAAAAAATCCTTTTTCCTTCAAGGTTTACCCCCTTCTACTCTCCATCAGCCTTTATAACTCTCACCTACCAATAGTCATCTTCAGTAAGGGCTTCGCCACTTGATTCAGTCTTCATTTCTATTGCAATGCCCTCCATTTTTGTAGGTGATTCTACTGCCTGTCAGTGTAGACAGAGTATCCTCTAGTTTGGTTTCCCATATCTTTCACCTCTAGTTCTCTCCAGCTGTCTGTGCAGAGCCAGGCCTTGGAGCTTGCCACCACCCAGATCTTACTCTCTCTTGAATTCTTTTTTTTTTAACTTCTAAAAATTTTATTTATTGATTGATGAGAGAGAGAGAGAGAGACATTGATTTCTTGTTTCACTTATTGATGCATTTGTTGGTTGAATCTTGTATGTGCCCTGATGGGGGATGGAACCTGCAACCTGGGCATATGGGGACGACCCTCTAACCACCCGAGGTATTCGGCCAGGGCCTCTCTAAATTCTTGAACCTCACATTCTTCTCCACTTTGCTGGCACAGTTATGGTCCACCTTCCACTTCTCTCACCCTTTGACTACATCTATGCTTGTTTTACTACTAAAGGCTTTCCCCCTTTTCTCCTTGTTCTATATTTTGAGAACCCTGCTGTCGATCCCCATCCCCTATACCACCTGCTTTTATAACTTTATTTCACTCAGCCTGAGCTTCTGATCAGATCACTTTAGTCTCTCGCAGTACTCTCGGTTTCCTGTTCCCCTTGTCTTTTTTTAAGTTTCTGTTCTGCAAGTCTCTAATTCTCCTTCCCTCAGTGTTCTCTAAAGGTAAGCATTGCTGGAGAGTGAGGGTGGGGAGGAGAGGAGATTGGAAATCAGTGCAGATCAGCACTGCTGTGAGTGTTTTTCAACCCCAGCCGAGCACTTGGCTGTTTTTACCAATCTTAACTTGATCTTTCTGCCACAGTAGCTATTCTAATCCTCACTCTGCTCCTCAAGATTTCTCTACACCCTTCTTCACTTTTGGAGTCATATTCCTGCCACCTCCATTTTACATTCCTGGCCTGTCTTCCTTGTAAGCTTGGAAGAAGAGATGTGCTCTCAGCCTAGGCCCCTTTTGAAACTTTGCCCCTTTTGGTTAACTCCTTCCTTCTCTTTCTCTCTCATCTTTAACCTCTTCCTTTCCACTAGCTCTTTCCCTTCAGTGTATCAGCATACTCAAGCCTCACCCTTCCTTAAGAAGAAAACCTCATTTTTCCCTCATTTCATTTCAAACTTTTTGTAAGAGAATTCTCTCCTCACTGCCTTCCTCTATTAACTTCCTGTTCCATTCATTTCTCAGCAACAGCAGCTAGTTAAGGACTTCCTTGGTGCAACCTATCTCATTGATCTTTACAACACCCTGAGAGGTTTTGCAGAAAAAACCTGTAACTTGTTCAAGGTCACACAATTAATGAGTCATGGAGCTCGGCTCTGCTGTGCTGGAAGTACTGGCCATAGGCTCTCCGGTACCACTGCACCCCTGCAAGTTCCTAATTCCCCTTCCCTCAGTGTTCTCTAAAGTTAAGCATTGCTGGAGAGTGAGGGTGGGGAGGAGAGGAGACTGGAAATCAGAGTTTGGAAATAAATGGAGGCTGCTCATGCTCTCAGCAATTGTCTCTGTGTCACCAAAGCCAGCTGTGGCATCTCTACTGCTGTATGTGATGGGGCTAACTTCTTTCCTTTTACTTGCCACTGTCTCTTCTAGTTGTACCCTTCCAGGGTTCCATTGGTTCTTCCACCCCATCTGGCCTGTAAAGGCCATCTCAAGTGATAACTCACTTCTTCCACAGCATTTGGCTGGTGCTTCAGGTGGGAAGACTTTAGGCAGAGGTGGTGGGAGAACATTCTGATGTTGGGAAAAACAGTGGGTAGAAGTTTTAAGGTGGTAAAATACAGGTCACCAGTGGTGAATTGCAAGCGGTTTACTTTGACCCAGGAATGCTATAAGTGGGGAAGTAATATTTATTAAGCTTGGAATAGTAGCTAAAATGTAGATAGTGGAAGTTCTGGAATAATAGACTCAGAGTTTGATTGAATCACTTTTCAGCTTAAAAACCTCCAGTGGCTCTCATCCACATGTATGGGGTGGCCACATCATTTCACACTTAAATCACCCTTTAAAGAGTGAAAGGAAGCAATATTAATACTTACACTGAGATAACTGCTGAGACTGACCCCCGCAAACGGGGATTTATAGTCACCCTGACTATATGCAACAAGTTCAAGATGACATTTTGATGAAACCATTCTGGAAGTTTGTGTACGAATGGATAGAAACAGATTTAGAGGTTAAGTTAGCAATTTAGGAATGAGACATAAGGTTCTTGACTAGGTAACACCTGTGGGAATCAAAGAAAGTTTGAGATTTCTCCACAGAAATTGATAGAATTGGGGAATAACTGGATGTGGGATGTGAGGGAGAAGGATTACATCTCAGAGTCATGAGCTGAAGTGATTAAAAAATGGTGCATAATACTTTAAGCAAATTTTAACCTTTATTTTTTTAAAATTTATTTTTTTGTATTTTTCTGAAGCTGGAAACGGGGAGAGACAGTCAGACAGACTCCCGCATGCGACCGACCGGAATCCACCCGGCATGCCCACCAGGGGGCGATGCTCTGCCCCTGCGGGGCGTAGCTCTGTTGTGACCAGAGCCACTCTAGCACGTGGGGCAGAGGCCAGGGAGCCATCCCCAGCACTCGGGCCATCTTTGCTCCAATGGAGCCTCGCTGCGGGAGGGGAAGAGAGAGACAGAGAGGAAGGAGAGAGGGAGGGGTGGAGAAGCAGATGGGCGCTTCTCCTGTGTGCCGTGGCCGGAAATCGAACCCAGGACCCCTTGCACGCCAGGCCGACGCTCTACCACTGAGCCAACGGGCCAGGGCCAATTTTAACCTTTAAAACTACGTGGGAGGGGCATGGACATGAAAGTCAGAAAGACCCAGATTTGAAACTTAGATGTGCTGATCACTAATAGTTAAGTTTCAGTTATTTTAGCCCTAGTTTCTTCTGAAAACTGGGAACAGTAATATATTTACTTTTAAAGGTTGTTGGGGTGGTTAGTGGTGATGTATGTAAAGTACTGAGTACCGTGGGCCATACAGTAGGAGAAATAACAGCAGCTAATATTGAATGCTTACTCCATGCCAGATGTGTAGTAGTGATTTGTGTGCTTCGTGGGTAGTAATTTACTTAATCTTCACGACAACCATCTCAGGTAGCTACTGTTATCCCCATTTTACAGGCGAGGAAAGTGAAGTCGCTTGCCTCAGGTAGATGGTAAGTGGTAAAGTCCTGGCTCGAGAGGTCCTGGTCTTAATCTCTATACCATCTGCTCCTGGGGATTAATAAATGGTAGCTGGTTTTTTGTTTTATTAAATTGAAAGATTGATTTGGCATTGTTTCTTATGCGCATATATACAGGTAGCAAGCATGAAGACCAGATGCCTAGAATTATTTCAGACTTGTTTATTACTCTGGCTCCTGCCTCACTTATGAGACCAGCTGATTTTTACTCTGTTTGCAGGTCCCTAACCCCAATCATCATCTAAGGATACCTGGCCTTTTGCTGTCCCCTTTCAGTTTCATACATCTGTACATGGTTTAACCTTCACAGCCTTTTAGCAAACTTACTCAGTCTTCAAGGTTTGCGCTAAACGTTATCCGAGAAACCTTTTCCTAGTTGCACCTTGTAGCTATAGAACTATGGGAATAGGACTTTGGATTTAAAGTCAAGCAGGATTTGGGAGCAATACATATTATACCTCTTTCTGTTGCATTATTTATTTTTATTACTTTGTTTTCATGCTCTAATCCACTTGTAGCTTATGATTTACAATGTGGGAATTTTTTTTTTGTTTTTGTATAAATCTTGAAACACTATAGGATAAGTTGTTACTGTCCTTGATAATATCCTATTCAGTTTTAACATTTTTCAGTTAAATCACACTTATTTAGCTAATTTATCATGCTAGACTATTACCTTTTTGAGAGATTTATGTTTATCATCAGTATTTGTACTCCCCATGGTGTTGAGCTTAGGACCTTCAGTTTAATATGAGCTCAGAAAACATGTATTGAGTTAAATATCTTAAGATACCACTGCTTTATTTGATTCTCTACAGTCAAGATTACGATGCTTTATTAATTTATTTTTAATTACAGTTTACTTTTAGCATTATTTTGTATTGGTTTTAGGTGTATAGCATAGTAGTCAGACAGTCATATACTTTACAAAGTGTCCCCCTGATATTTCCAGTACCCACCTGGCACCATGTATAGGTTATCACAATATTATTGATTATATACCCTATCCCATACCTTTTTTTTCTTTTTAAATCACAGTTGATGTATCATATAATGTAGTTCCCCATGTATAAGACGAACACATTTTCAAAAAATGTGTGTGTGTGTGGGGTCTAACCTGACCAGGCAGTGGTGCAGTGGATAGAGCATCAGACTGGGATGCGGAAGACCCAGGTTCGAGACCCCGAGGTCGCCAGCTTGAGCCCCAAGGTCGCTGGCTCAAGCAAGGGGTTACTTGGTCTGCTGAAGGCCCGCGGTCAAGGCACATATGAGAAAGCAATCAATGAACAACTAAGGTGTTGCAATGGCAATGAAAAACTAATGATTGATGCTTCTCATCTCTCTGTTCCTGTCTGTCTGTCCCTTTCTATCCCTCTCTCTGATTCTCTGTCTCTGTAAAAAAGAAAAATGTGGGGTCTAAAAACTGGGTGCGTCTTATATAGTGGTTGTGTCATTTCAAATGCCATAGATGGAACTGAGGATGAGGCAATATATGAAGACAGTGATTCATCATCAGACAGAGATGAGGACAAGCTAATGGATGAAAGTTTTGACAGTGATTGGGAGTTGTATGAATTTTATGATGAATAAAACTTGAGTTCAATAACTTTATGTAATACATTTTTTTCAAATTTCGGGCCCCAAAACTAAGGTGTGTCTTATACATGGGGAAATACGGCATTAGTTTCAGTCATACAGCCCTGTAATTAAACATTTATATAGCTTATGAAGTGATCACACTGGTAAACCTATGATTCTCAATGAAAAACATATATGATACCTAAAAAGAGATAAACCACTTGTATATATTTTTTTCTGCCTACAAGTTTCGGTTCTACATGACCTAGAATGAGAATAGTAGAAGGAGGTGTAATTTTCAACTTGAGTAAAACATGAATTAAGATATTGGATTCTTATATAAAAATATGTTGCTGTTGTAGATCTCATTTTTTTAATTGAATTTATTGGGGTGACACTAGTTAAGAAAAATATACAGGTTTCAGGTGTATGAGGTAGTAAAGCTTGTTCCATTCTTGTGTTACTGACACATGAAACTTCATAATTTGCTAATCACTCTCATAATCAGAATCAGCTGGTTGAAAGAACAAATTTCTGCTCATGTTAGTTTAAGTAAGGGTGAGAAACTGTTGCCAGGCTCCAGGGAATCTAGGAAAACTGCTAGGCCTTATACAAACTGGAGGCAGGCTCTTTTCTCTCAAGGCAAGGTGGTCCCTTAACATCTTTCCTCGAGGAGTTCTGAGTTTGGTGGCTCCACATGCATCAAACTTGGCAGCCCATGGAGTAAGAGATGGTTAAAGAAAGCAGTATTGGCCCTGGCCGGTTGGCTCAGTGGTAGAGCGTTGGCCTGGCGTGCAGGAGTCCCAGGTTCGATTCCCGGCCAGGGCACACAGGAGACGTGCCCATCTGCTTCTCCACCCCTCCCCCTCTCCTTCCTCTCTGTCTCTCTCTTCCCCTCCCGCAGCCAAGGCTCCATTGGAGCAAAGATGGCCCGGGCACTGAGGATGGCTCTGTGGCCTTTGCCTCAGGCGCTGGGATGGCTCTGGATGCAACAGAGCGGCGCCCCAGAGGGGCAGAGCATCGCCCCCTAGTGGGCATGCCGGGTGGATCCCGGTCGGGCACATGCGGGAGTCTGTCTGACTGCCTCCCTGTTTCCAGCTTCAGAAAAATGCAAAAAAAAAAAGCAGTATTGTGTGTCATAGTTTGTCCAAAGAATGTCAAAGGTAGCACAACCCTTTAAACTTTTTGGGTTTGGCCCAAGTTTTGGGCCTGGGTTATTTTTGTTCAGCTTTATTTTTGTTGAACTTTATTGATCTGAAAGTATATTTTTATATACAAATATGTGATCTTTCTTAAAGGGCTTCTTTTAATTTTCATATTAACATTTTATCAAGCACATGTCAATTAAATGCTGAACTACACTGCATTTTCTACTGTGATTTAAGATTTTTTTTTCAGTGATATGATTGGAATGTGAAAAATATAGCTCTGGCTGGATAGCTTGGTTGGTTAGAACATTGTCCTAATTTGCAAAGGTTGCCGGTTTGATCCCTGGTCAGGACACACACAGAAACAGATTGATGTTTCTGTCTCCCTCTCTCTCAAATCAGTAAAATAAATCTTTAAAAAAAATGAAAAATGTAAATAGATAATCCTATAAATTTATCACCTGGTACAAACTGCTCCAAAATAAATAGAAAAAGGTTTTTACTCCATTAGGTATAATCAGATTTTGAGACATTTTATTATCATAAACTTTCTTCTCTTTCTCTTCTCCCTGATAGTCCTCCTCCCACTCCATCGTTTTGGTAAATATTCCATAGGTCATAAATACTAATTAATTTAATCTGAACAAAGATTTTTTTCCAAATTTTTTTTATTTTTATTTATTTATTTATTTTTATTATTATTTTTTTTTTACAGAGACAGAGAGTGAATCAGAGAGAGGGATAGACAGGGACAGACAGACAGGAGCGGAGAGAGATGAGAAGCATCAATCATTAGTTTTTCATTGCACATTGCAACACCTTAGTTGTTCATTGATTGCTTTCTCATACGTGCCTTGACTGCGGGCCTTCAGCAGACCGAGTAACACCTTGCTGGAGCCAGCGACCTTGGGTTCAAGCTGGTGAGCTTTGCTCAAACCAGATGAGCCCACGCTCAAGCTGGCGACCTCAGGGTCCTGAACCTGGGTCCTCTGCATCCCAGTCCAACGCTCTATCCACTGCGCCACCGCCTGGTCAGGCTTTTCCAAATTTTTTTGTAACATTTTGATGCATATCTTTATATATATAACTTTTCCATATTCAGGATAATTTCTAAAAGTAGAACATGTATCAACATGTATTATTGCCAAAAACAATGCTTCTTTTACCACTCCTTTTCTAGCTAGCTAGTATATATATTTTTAAATTTTATTCCATATTATTTTTTTAAAGATTTCACTTTATTGATTTTAGGGAGAGGAGGGAGGGAGAGAGAGAAAGGCAAAAGGTGGGAGGAGCAGGAAGCATCAGCTCATAGTACTTGCTTCTCGTATTTGCCTTGACCAGGCAAGCCCAGGGCTTCGAACCAGCTACCTCAGTGTTCCAGGTCGATGCGCTATCCACTGCACCACCACGGGCTATAATTTTTTTTCTTGTTGGTTACTCTGATGGGCAAAAAACGGTCTCTACTTGGTATTTTAATGGTATTTTGTTTTTTATACATCAGTATAGATCAGGTTAGACCAATCTAAATAAGTGTTTTAATTCTTTGTTAGTAAGGCTATTAATGGGTATTTACTCAGTTGGTTAATTTTGTTGATATTTAATGTATGTTGATGTTTAATGTTGACAACTAAATTTAAAACGCTTTTTTTTTCTAGACCCTGTAAGATTTGGATATGTCCTTCATATTTGACTGGATTTACAGTGGTTTCAGCAGTGTGCTACAGTTTTTAGGTAATGTTGGTCCTGTTGTTACCCATTTAAGCCTATTTACATAAAAGTACATATTTGTCTAGAGCGTCCTTTTATATACCCAGTAGTTACAAGTATGGGTTTTGAAATTGTACAATCATGTTTAATGACTCATCCTATCATCTTTCTAATTAAAATTTTTTTTTTAACTTTTAAAAATTTATTTATTGACCCTGGCCAGTTAGCTCAGTGGTAGAGCATCGGCCCAGTGTGTGGAAGTCCCAGGTTCAATTCCTGGTCAAGGCACACAGGAGAAGTGACTCTCTGCTTCTCCACTGCTCCCCCTCTCCCTTCTTTCTCTCTATCTCTCTCTTTTCCTCCTGCAGCCGTGGCTTGATTGGAATAAGTTGACCCTGGGCACTGAGGATGGCTCCATGGCCTTGCTCCAGGTGCTAAAATAGCTTGGTTGCTGAGCAATGGAGCAGTGGCTCCAGATGGGCAGAGCATTGCCACATAGGGGGCTTGCCAGGTGGATTCTGGTCGGGATGCATGCATATCTGTCTGTCTCCCTCCCTCTCACTTAATTAAAAAAAATTGATTGATTTTAGAGAGAGAGAAAGGGAGGAGAGAGAGAGAAATATCGATTTGTTATTCCACTTATTTATGCATTCATTGATTGATTCTTGTATGTGCCCTGACCAGGGATCAAACCTGCAACCTTGGTGTATCAGGAGGACGCTCTAACCAACAACCAGCCAGGGCTCATTGTATCTTCTATAAATTATATAATCTTGGGCAAATTACTTTCTTCATGTTAGCCTTAGTTTTTTTTATCTATAAAATAATAATCCCTACTTCTTAAAGTAGTTGATAAGAATATTATATAAAATAATATTTTGTATAATAAAACTATTGAAACTTTTATATAATACTTTATATAAACTTTTATATCATAAAAGTATATGATAGTAGTTAATATTATAGTGGAGCAGAAGTAGGTTTATAGTTCTTCATTTGGCAAATGATTAATAAATAATACTAAAAGAGCTCTGGCCAGGTCACTTTGTCAGTGTTTTTGTATCACTTTATCAATGCTTGGTTGATACATCTAAAATTATGTTTTTTTGGCCCTGGCCGGTTGGCTCAGCGGTAGAGCATTGGCCTAGCGTGTGGAGGACCCGGGTTCGATTCCCGGCCAGGGCACACAGGAGAAGCGCCCATTTGCTTCTCCACCCCTCCGCCGCGCCTTCCTCTCTGTCTCTCTCTTCCCCTCCTGCAGCCAAGGCTCCATTGGAGCAAAGATGGCCCGGGCGCTGGAGATGCTCTGTGGCCGCTGCCTCAGGCGCTAGAGTGGCTCTGGTCGCAACATGGCGACGCCCAGGATGGGCAGAGCATCGCCCCCTGGTGGGCAGAGCGTCGCCCCTGGTGGGCGTGCCGGGTGGATCCCGGTCGGGCGCATGCGGGAGTCTGTCTGACTGTCTCTCCCTGTTTCCAGCTTCAGAAAAATGCAAAAAAAAAAAAAAAAAAGAAATAAAATTATATGTTTTTTTTTTTTTTTGTGTGTGTATTTTTCTGAAGCTGGAAACGGGGAGGCAGTCAGACTCCCACATGCACCCGATCAGGATCCACCCGGCATGCTCACCAGGGGGTGATGCTCTGCCCATCCGGGGCATCGTTCTGTTGCGACCAGAGCCACTCTAGCGCCTGAGGCAGAGGTCATGGAGCCATCCCCAGCGCCCAGGCCATCTTTGCTCCAATGGAGCCTTGGCTGCGGGAGGGGAAGAGAGAGACAGAGAGGAAGGAGAGGGGGAGGGGTGGAGAAGCAGATGAGCACTTCTCTTGTGTGCCCTGGCTGGAAATCGAACCTGGGACTCCTGCACGCCAGGCTGATGCTCTACCACTGAGCCAACTGGCCGGGGCCTAAAATTATATGTTTTTATTGTTGCTTAGTTTTATGCAATCCTGTGACTTGTTTAACCCTATTCTTAGGGAAATTTGACCATGACCTAAACTTTTACTGAAAAAGTCACTGTAATTTTTATTGTCAAAAATACTTATTTATAGCCTGACCTGTGGTGGCGCAGTGGATAAAGTGTCAACTTGGAAATGTTGAGGTCGCTGGTTCGAAACCCTGGGCTTGCCTGGTCAAGGCACATATGGGAGTTGATGCTTCCAGCTCCTTCCCCCTTCTCTCTCTCTGTCTCTCTCCTCTCTCTCTCTCTGTCTCTCCCTCTCCCCTCTAAAATGAATAAATAAAAAAAATTAAAAAAACAAACTTATTTATATCCATTAAGTTTTCTTTAATCTCTCTTTTGGTCTAGCTTCATAAATACATGATTTCAACTATTTTCGGAGTGTTTTTTTAGTAGAGGACATATATATATATCTCAGAATTGTCAAGGGGACAGCTTTTTGGCATTGTGGATAAGTTTAGATAACACATTCATTGATGGGGCAAAGTTTAGTTTTACTATGATTTGAACTCCCAAATCGTAAATAAATTTAAAATAGCTCTTCAAAACTAAAAATAGGCAGTCCTGGCCAGATAGCTCAGTTGGTTCGAGCATTGTCCTGAAGCACAAAGGTTGCTGGTTTGATCCCTGGACAAGGAACAAACAGGAACAGACTGCTGTTCCTGTCTCTCTCTTTCTAACCTTTCCTTTCGCATGGAAATCAATAAATAAAATTAAAACAAACCTAAAAATAGGTTAGAAATCCAAGCTTATTCAGACCAATTTATAAAGTCTTAGAAGTTCAAAAGGTTAATACGTGTTTCTTTATCAAAAATCTAGAGTAATTAGGAAAAGTATCTAAATAACTGTTAATATATTATAGTTTTATTGAAGGTCATTTTATTTGGATAATCTGTGTCAGATACCATTTTGACTAATCACAGTTCTTTCTACAGGATTATATAAGAAAACTGGCAAATTGGTATTTCTTGGATTGGATAATGCAGGAAAAACCACATTGCTACACATGCTAAAAGATGACAGACTTGGACAACATGTCCCAACGTTACATCCCAGTAAGTATATTCCCCATAAGTGCTAGTACTTCATCAAGTGATAACGATTCATAGGCATTGACTAGTGTTATTTTGTTTTGGGTTTTTTTTTGGTGGATAAAATATTATCAGGTGATTTGACCCAAATCCCAGGGAGCATATTTAGGTCTTTAAATAATACTCATATCTTCTTATCAGTTAGTACACCCTTCTTCAGCTAGAGGAATTAAAAAGTTATTGTCTCAAGGATTATGATATGATTAAGTTCTATCCAACCAGATATTTCTTAGGCTATATAATTCACCATAACCTTGTTTACATATATAAGTTTCTTTCAAACTTTCAAACTGCTATTTTAATCATTACTCAGTGGACAGAATACACTCTTCTACATCCTTTGCTGGTCTTTCAATTTATTAACCAGTTATTTTTCTAGTCCTAACAACCTCAAGAATATCTAATATAAAGACCATAGAATTATAGTCATGCACTGATACAGTTTAGTAAAGTTTTAAAATAATTAACTGTGCTTTCTTTAAGACAGACTACCTGAAAGACAATGACTTAATACATACCACTCTTTTTAAGAAAGTAAAGGTAAAGTGACAAAGTTATTACAAAGAAGCCTAACTTATAAATAACTGGAACCTCACTTTTACTGTTGAAAGACTATGAGTCAAGTAGACACAGAATTTAAAGACAATTGACAGAGATTGATATGAAATAGAGAGTGTGGCCTTAAGAATGAGTGTAAAATGGAGGACTGGACCAAAAAGTAGATAATATGATAGTTATCTAGTTCAGTAAATAATCAAGAACAAGGAAGGAGAACAGAAGAAAAAGCACCATTTTATTTGTAAAATTATTAGTGAAGTTGTCAAAGGAAGATTTCATAAAATTGACAAATCTTTTTTTATATTAGGAGAAGAGAGTGGGGCTTGGCAGATAAGATTCTGATACAAGAACAATACTGTTAAAGAAAAAATAATCATGGTGAAATTGTGTTTATAAAATTGTCTGCAAAAACAGCAGAATTGGAAGAGACTACAGAGTTGGTCTTATATTAGGTGTAAGTCATTTTATAAATTTTTTGATGTTGCTCTCTCTCATCTACTCAACAAACATTGAGCACCTACTGTATGTCAGACACTGGAAGCACTGGGAGTAAATGCAGTAGCATGAACAGTTGCTATCTCAGTCTTCCCTGTAGCATATAGTCAATTTCAGTTTCTACTTTTCAGTTAATCACAAGCATATATGAAAAAAGTGACATCTATCTACCCTAAGATCTGGCAGTTCCACTACTAGGTATTTATTTAAGAGAAATGTAAACATATCCACCAAAATCCTTGTATAAGAATGTTTATACTAGCTTAATTTGTAATAGCCAAAAACTGGAAACAGCTCAGATGTTTATCAAAAAAAGAATGGGTAAACAATGGAATTTTACTCAAGAAAGGGGAATAAAATGCTGATGCATATTATACTGCATGGAAAAAGCTGGTCACAAAAAAATGACATAGTGTTTAATACCATTTATATGAAATTCTAGAGCAGGCACAACTAGGCTGTGGTGATAGAATTCAGATCAGTAGTTGTTTCTGGGAGTGGAGGTAGGGATTGACTGGGAAGGGGCTAGAGGAAACTTCCTGGGATGTTTGCAGTGTCGTGTCTTAATTAAATAAACTGGGATTTCTTTAATAAAGCAGGGAGTATAACCATAGAGGTAGTTTGCCAGTTACATTCAAGCACTCAAGCACTGTCTTTTCCTTATGGAAAGGAACATACTTTGACCACAAATTTCATTAATTATTCAGTTGACACTGTGTATAGAGTATTTTTATTTTACTTTTAAATTTTATTTACTGATTGATTTTAGAGAACCTTTAGAAAGAGAGAGAGAAAGAAAGGAGGAGAAATATTGATTTGTTCCACCTAGTCATGCATTCATTGTTTGATTTTTGTATGTGCCCGACCAGGATCAAAGCCACAACCTTGGTGTATCTGGATGAAGCTTTAACTAACTGAGCTACCTGGCCAGGGCCATGTACAGATTTTTTTTTTTTTTTTTTTGTATTTTTCTGAAGCTGGAAACGGGGAGAGATAGTCAGACAGAATCCCGCATGTGCCCAACCGGGATCCACCCGGCACGCCCACCAGGGGGCGATGCTCTGCCCCTCTGGGGTGTCGCTCTGTTGCGACCAGAGCCACTCTAGCGCCTGGGGCAGAGGCCAAGGAGCCATTCCAGCGCCCGGGCCATCTTTGCTCCAGTGGAGCCTCAGCTGCGGGAGGGGAAGAGAGAGAAAGAGAGGAGGAGAGGGGGAGGGGTGGAGAAGCAGATGGGTGCTTCTCCTGTGTGCCCTGGCTGGGAATCGAACCTGGGACTTCTGCACGCCAGGCCGACTAGGGCCCATGTACAGAATTTTTAACAAAATAAACTATTGTGGGGCCTTAACAGTTATACTGAATAGTAAACAATTGCACTGAACCTTTCATTGTAGGAACTTATGCTTTTGGCCATGAGGGAGTTACAGAGTCCTAAATTGCCTTCTCACTGTAAACAACTATAGGAAACAGGACAAAAATATATACTACAATTGTTTTCAGATACTGGGCAATAGTTAGCTCATGACTATGATTCCTATGAGTAAGAAAACAAACCCTTCTTTTTTTGTGTGACAGACAGAGAGACACAGAGACAGGGACAGATAGGAAGGGAGAGAGATGAGAAGCATCAATTCTTCATTGTGGCACCTTAGTTGTTCATTGATTGCTTTCTCATATGTGCCTTGACCCGGGGGGCTACAACAGACCAAGTGACCCCTTGCTCAAGAAAGCAACCTTGGGCTCAAACTGTGAGCCTTGCTCAAACCAGATGAGCCTGTGCTAAAGCTGGCGACCTTGAGGTTTCAAACCTGTGTTCTCCATGTCCCAGTCCGACACTATCCACTGCGCCACTGCCTGGTCAGGCACAAACCCTTCTTTTTTTTTTTTTGTATTTTTCTGAAGCTGGAAACGGGGAGAGACAGTCAGACAGACTCCCGCATGCGCCCGACCGGGATCCACCCGGCACGCCCACCAGGGGGCTACACTCTGCCCACCAGGGGGCGATGCTCTGCCCCTCCGGGGCGTCGCTCTGTCGCGAACAGAGCCACTCTAGCGCCTGGGGCAGAGGCCAAGGAGCCATCCCCAGCACCCGGGCCATCTTTGCTCCAATGGAGCCTCGCTGCGGGAGGGGAAGAGAGAGACAGAGAGGAAGGAGAGGGGGAGGGGTGGAGAAGCAGATGGGCGCTTCTCCTGTGTGCCCTGGCCAGGAATCGAACCCGGGACTTCTGCACGCCAGGCCAATGCTCTACCACTGAGCCAACCGGCCAGGGCCACAAACCCTTCTTTATTCAGGCTTTATTATAGGAGCCTTGCTGAGTTGAGGAGACAGAGAACAGGTTTGGAGAGGCAGAGGTGACTAGAATTTGCTGCGTAAGAATAGTAGAGAGGAAGGAGCTCTGCAGAGAATAAACTCCAGAAATGGTTGTGGTTGAATACTAATCTGTGCCTGCACAGGGTAAAACTCCACATGGCCACTCAAAGAACAGCTTCTAGAGAAGATTGTAGCGGAGTGTTAACCACTGGGAATCATTCATGTTCCCATCAGCCAGAATGGAGAGATCTGGTTGAGTATGCAGGGTATTTATTTGATAGAAGCTCCAAAAGGCTTAGACCAGGGGTCCCCAAACTACGGCCCGCGGGCCGTATGCGGCCCCCTGAGGCCATTTATCCGGCCCCCGCCGCACTTCCGGAAGGGGCACCTCTTTCATTGGTGGTCAGTGAGAGGAGCATAGTTCCCATTGAAATACTGGTCAGTTTGTTGATTTAAATTTACTTGTTCTTCATTTTAAATATGGTATTTGTTCCTGTTTTGTTTTTTTTTTACTTTAAAATAAGATATGTGCTGTGTGCATAGGGATTTGTTCATAGTTTTTTTTATAGTCCGGCCCTCCAATGGTCTGAGGGACAGTGAACTGGCCCCCTGTGTAAAAAGTTTGGGGACCCCTGGCTTAGACCTTAGTAATGGGTTATAGTAGCCTCAGAGTAAAGCCTCTTTAGATCTGTCCTAACAAAACTTAAAAACTGATATGCAATCAGTTTAACTGCCTGCCAGAAAAAAGTTTAACTGCCTGCCAGAACAAAGTCTTCAGAAGAATACAACAGAATCTACCACCCAGTCAAAAAATTACTGGACATGCAAAGAAGCAGGAAAGTGTAATCCATAACTAGGAGGAAAATCAATCATTAGAAATAGAACCAAAAATGACAATGATGATGGAATTGGCAAATAGAAAGTTAAAAACAGCTGTTATGAATATGCTCAAGGGTTTAAGGAAAACATGAGCATAATGAGAGAAATGGAAGATATAAAGGAACCCAATAGAATATCTGAAATGAAGTTTTCATTGGATAGGATTAATAGCAAATTAGACAGTGCTGGTACTGTAGAAGGAAAGATCAGTGAACTTAAGTCAATGCAACAGGAACTATAAAATGTGGCACAGAAGGAAAATATGACTGAGAAAGAAAATGAACAGAGCCTCAGTGACTTATGGGATACTGTCAAGCCATCTAGCACAGTGGTCCCCAACCTTTTTTGGGCCACGGACCAGTTTAATGTCAGAAAATATTTTTACTGACCAGCCTTTAGGGTGGGACGGATAAATGTATCACGTGACCGAGACAAGCGTCAAGAGTGAGTCTTAGACGGATGTAACAGAGGGAATCTGGTCATTTTTTAAAAATAAAACATCATTCAGACTTAAATATAAATAAAATGGAAATAATGTAAGTTATTTATTCTTTCTCCGCAGACCGGTACCAAATGGCCCATGGACTGGTACTGGTCCGTGGCCCGGGGATTTGGGACCACTGATCTAGCAGACCTACAATTGAAGTCCCAGAATTGGAGGGAGGTAGGGAACAGAAAAAATATTTGAAGAAATAATAGCCAAATTTTTTTATGATAATTGTTTGTCATTAAAGACTCACTTGTAAAATTTGACAGCCACAAGACAAAATTGTTTATTCTGCCTGTGTGTCATTTAAGCTAATTCGCAGGAAAAATTATTAGATTGTTCACACACAAAAATAATTGTCTGAGTGGATTAACATTTTCAGCAAGAGAAATAGAAAGGGAAAAATAAGTGATGGGTTTGTGGTGCTGGGTAGTAAAGACTGGAGTTGATCATTACCATGACTTGTGTTATAGCATTGATATGACTTAGAGTATATCTGATTACAGTGAAGAATGACCAGTTTCTAAATGTTTGACCTTATTTGTAGTTAAAGTAAATCAAATACTAAGTAACAATATATATCGTGAATGGATTTCTGATTTTTATGTTGTAAAATATTTTATTATTTAGCTTCAGAAGAACTAACCATTGCTGGCATGACCTTTACAACTTTTGATCTGGGAGGCCACGTTCAAGGTAAGATTCTGTTACTCTTACCATAGCTTTATTTTAATTTAATAAAAAAATGACCATTATGTTCCAAGCACAAAATCTCATTCTACTCAAGGAGGGCCAGAGTAGACTTTAAATTCAGGAATTATTACTCCCAGCTAAATGCTTTAAAGGCAAAGGGTGTTTTCATGCTTCTCCTGGGCAATTTAAGTCTGAATTGCTTTTGGTGGTAAAGCAAATGAGTAAAATTGATCCTCCATTCTCTCTCCGCCCTAATCCACCTCTCACTTGTTGTTACTGTCATGTTGTGAATGTTACTGTTCTGTATAAAAAAAACCCAGTGGTTAACTCTACCTACAAATTAAAGGCCAAACTCATTGACCTGGCATTTAGGGTTCCTTTGATCTGATTCTAGTTTACTTTTCAAGGCTTTATTTCCCACTATTTCCCTTCCCATTTTCTATTCTAACCAAGCCATGCCCACTTGGTATTCTCCCCCCTCTGTGTTTTTGCTCATGCTATCCCCATATCACATGAGTGACCCCTCTAGGGCCCAGGGTGAACACTGCCACCCGAGGAGATGTTTCCAGCTGGGAGTGCTCTCAACTGTGCTTCCACAGCACGTAGTGCAATTGTTCACATGTCTGCAGTTTTGAAAGACTGCCTTCTCTCCTCTCCTAAAGTTTCTGGGATTAAAATCCTATTCTTTTTTTTCTGTTTATTTTTTATATCCCCAAAAGAACTTGGCAGTACCCAGAGCATAGTAATTCATAAATAAAGAATAATACAGCCTGACCTGTGGTGGCTCAGTGGATAAAGCGTCTACCTGGAATGCTAAGGTTGCTGGTTCGAAACCCTGGGCTTGCCCGGTCAAGGCACATATGGGAGTTGATGCTTCCTGTTACCCCACACTTGTCCTTTCTCTCTAAAATAAATTTTAAAAATCTTTGAAAAAAAAAAGAAAGGGAGACTACAGCCTCTAGTCAGTGGCTCAAGAGATAGTCAGCCTGGCGTATGGATGTCCCAGGTTCGATTTCCAATCAAGGCACACAGGAGAAGTGACCATCTCCTTCTCCCTCTTTCTTCTCCCCCTTCTTTTCCTTTTCTGTTCTCATAGATAGTGACTCAATTGGTTTGGGCATGGCCTTGGGTGCTGAGGATGACTCTGTTAGAGCACATCAGCCTCAGGCACTAAAAATAGCTCAGTACTCTAGCATCAGCCTAAGATGGGTTGCCTGCTGGATCCCAGTTGGGGTTCAATCAGGAGTCTGTCTCACTGTCTCCCCTCCTCTCACAAAAAAAAATAAGAAAAGTTTTTGGACATTCTAAAAACCTCATATGACAAATAGTTGAAAAGGTTTTATAGTTGTAGCTAGTGAAAGCACATTTGAGACATATAGTAATTTTTGAAATTCACAAAGTAATTTCTGGAATATAATTATTAGAGGGAATTAGAACCTAATGGAGCTCATATGAGACTTCATTTCTACATTGTTTTTAAGATATGTCATAAAACTGAAGTCAGAGAAAAAAGGTATTTTCCTCTAGGGTATTCCAAAAATTATTTTCTCTAGAAAAAAATGACATGAATAAAATTATCCTAATGGTTTTAGAGACTTTAGTTTATTTCTGATACGAGTAGAACAGTTTGCTTTTATTATTTTAACTTTAGTTTGTACCTGGTACTAATATCCTTCTGCCACTGACTCCAAATTTACCACTGGCTAAAAAACAAAAACAAAAAACTAATAAACTAGAAATGTCAAAAAATGAATACTGCATGTGAAAATAGTAGCAGTTGTCCAGTGAACTTAACAAGCATCATGTCCATTGGTAGCAGATATGAAGTCTTTCTACTTCTAACATAGGAACATGGGGGCAGAGTAAAATATTGACTTGCCCACAATCAAGGAAAGCCCAAAGCTTTGTTTTCTGGAAAGATTTTGGCAACACTGGGTAAAGATTAACGAGAATATAGTGAAACAGCAGCAGCTAAGGGATAAGTACACTTGGTATCTTATTGGACTTTCCATCAAACCATCTGCTAGGTTTGACCAGCAAATAAAATCTAACTCCTGATTGTTTTTGTTAGCTCGAAGAGTGTGGAAAAACTACCTTCCTGCTATCAATGGCATTGTATTTCTGGTGGATTGTGCAGACCATGAAAGGCTGTTAGAATCAAAAGAAGAACTTAATGTAAGTTAAATAATTAAAATTAAACATAGTTGGATTACTAGTAAGCCTGATGAAATAGGTTGGAGATCTAGGTATCAGAGTACAGGCTCTGATGCAACTCCTGGCAATTTGTGGAGCTCAGTGATTACTTAGAATGCAGAAGGAGTAGCTGTTGAAGAAGTACTAATGTAGACTTCTTTCCTGAAAACTAGAGCTCACTCTGTGCAGTGTGCCCTTGTAAGATATTCATGTCTGCTACATTCCTAGAGTGGCTTGGTCTTGAGCCCCTGGTCATCCTCAGATGCCAGTTTCTTAAGGACTTGGCCAGAACCTAGAAGTGATATAACATACTATCTTTGTCACCACTCCCAGGAATGAGCAAGGCCATGTGTAGCTACTTCCCCTCGCTTCATCTAGATAAGATGCTTCTCAAAGGGGCACAGGAGTGGCAGGCAAGGCCAGCACTGGATTTTGAGCCACAGAGAGCAGGTCCATGATTTAATTGAAGGCTGGCCTGCCTCTGCCTCTGCCCAGAATAGGTGAAAAAATGCTTACTTATGTGTAAAAGTCCAGGTAGGTTCGGTGGTTATGAAACAGGGTGAAGGAATTCCTAAGTTCCTACTTTATGCCACACGCTATGCATATTACCTCATTTAATTCTCATATCAACTTCATAAGGTAGGTGCTACTACTCCAGATTCTCTTTGAACTTCAGTGAGACCTATTTGTCCAAGATCTCACAGTTTGGAAGCAGCAGAACAAGAAGTGAAACCAGTCTGCCTGTTTTCTGGTCACTGTACCTCACTGAGTCACAGAGCAAGCAGTGTGAACAGCTACAGAAGGAGCCTTAGGGAGACATAAGAATTGAGCTGATGGATTCATTGAGCTCACTTTAAGGGAAAGCTTGACAAAGAAAGTTGGCAAAACTGACATGTTATGATAGAGAATGAATTACAAGATACCCATTTGGTATCTTGTAAACATAAGCCCTTCAGATGGTTTCTTATTGACATCTTGTGCTTCTTTTTGTTTTGATTTTTTTTCAGTCACTGATGACAGATGAAACCATTGCTAATGTGCCTATACTGATTTTTGGGAATAAGATTGACAGACCTGAAGCCATCAGTGAAGAGAGGTTACGAGAGATGTTTGGTTTATATGGTCAGACAACAGGAAAGGTAAAAAAAAAAAAAAAATTTGTTTGAAAAGCATGAATATTTCATTTAACAGTACATTTTTATCTTCTGAATTTTTTTTAAATTTAGGTATAATTAATACATAACATATTACTTTCATGTGTACAACAAAATGTCATTTTACATTACTAAAGTCCAACTACACAAGCCCATTATCTTTCCTTTTTTTTAAAAAAAACTATCAATTATACATCAATTAGAGAAATGCAAATCAAAACCACACCAGACACCTGTCTGAATGGCTGTTACCAAAAGTTAACAAGTAGCCCTGGCCAGATAGCTCAATTGGCTAGAGCATCGTCCAGCGGTTGTGAGTTCCATCCCTGGTCAGGACATATACAGGAACAGATCAATGTTTCCAATGTTTCTGTCTCCCTCTCTTTCCCTTCCTCTCTCTTTAAAATGAATAAATTAAAAACATATGTGTATGTATGTGTGTATATATATATATATATATATATTTTTTTTTTTTTTTTTTTTTGTATTTTTCTGAAGCTAGAAACGGGGAGAGACAGTCAGACAGACTTCCGCATGCGCCTGACCGGGATCCACCCAGCACGCCCACCAGGGGGCAACACTCTGCCCACCAGGGGGCGATGCTCTGCCCCTCCTGGGCGTCGCTCTGCCGGACCAGAGCCACTCTAGCGCCTGGGGCAGAGGCCAAGGAGCCATCCCCAGCGCCCGGGCCATCTTTGCTCCAATGGAGCCTGGGCTGCGGGAGGAATATTGAGAGACAGAGAGGAAGGAGAGGGGGAGGGGTGGAGAAGCAGATAGGCGCTTCTCCTGTGTGCCCTGGCCAGGAATCGAACCTGGGACTTCTGCACGCCAGGCCGACGCTCTACCACTGAGCCAACCGGCCAGGGCTATATGTTTTTAAGTTAAATAACATGTGTTGGCAAGGCTGTAGAGAAAAGGGAACCTTTGGGCACTGTTGGTTGGGATTGTATATTGGTACAGCCACTGTGGAAGATAGTATAGATATTCCTCAAAAAGCTAAAAATAGAACAATATGATCCAGCTATTCTGCATCTGGGTATTTATCTGAAGAACTCAAAAACACTAATTCAAAAGATATATACATCTCTATTGTGTGTTGTAGCATTGCTTACAACAGCCAAGATACAGAAGCAGCTCAGGTGTCCATCAGTACATGAGTGGATAAAGGAGATGTTAGTGTGTAGTACCCAGCAATAAACAATAAGTTTTGCCATTTGCAACAATATGGATGAACCTAGAAGACATTATAAGTGAGATAAGTCAGACAGAAAAATATAAATACCATATGGATTCATTTATAACGTGGAACCTTAAACATAAAGCAGAAACAGATTCAGAGAAACAGACACCAAAGGGATGGTTGTCCGAGGGGTGGGAGATGAGGTGGGTGAGTAAAAAGGTGATGGGGAATTGAGTCAATAATATTGTGATACGTTTGCATGGTGACATGACTATCTAGAATTAGTGGGGTGATCACAATGTAAGGTATAACAATGTTGACTTAACTGCCTGTGACTTAACTGCTTGTGGTGGCTCAGTGGTTATAAAGCATCAACCCGGCATGCTGAGGTTGCTGGATCGAAGCCCCAGGCTTGCCTGGTCAGCGTACATACAAGCAGCAACTACTGCGAGTTGATGCTTCCCTCTATTCCCCCGGCCTTTCTCTCTTTCTCTCGCTCTCTCCTCTCTCTAAAAAATATATAAGGTCTACCGGAAAGTTCTGTTTGTTTTTGAAATAAAACAAAATACAAATTTTTCTTACTGTCAATAAACTTTATTAAATAATATAATTGCCATTATTATTAATGATTTCTTGCCAGCGTGAGGGCAATTTATATATCCCATTTTTGAAAAATGTTTTATCTTTTGATGTGAAAAATTGAACCAGTGCTTGTTTGATATCTTCTTCATTTTTGAATTTTTTGCCCTTCAAAAAGTTTTGTAAGGACAAAAACAAGTGATAGTCAGAGGGTGCTAAGTCCGGGGAATATGGTGGATGCGACAGACATGCTTCTATAGCATTTCTTCCTTGTTGAAATTCGTAAAAATTACAGTGGCGTAAATGAACTTTATCAGTAGCCATGGGTACACTATCGCTTCACACATAAGACTAACGTGAATCAACTTTGTTTTAGTTAATTTGCTATGTCAGTATGTATACATTAAGTGATAAAAATAGAGAGGCACACATGCGCCAAATAAACATGTGCTTACGTGTCGAAACTTGTGATAGAAATGGACAGAACTTTCCAGTAGACCTTATATATATTGAGCCTGACCAGGTGGTGGTACAGTGGATAGAGCATAGGACTGGGACATGGAGGACCCAGGTTCAAAACCCTGAGGTCACCGGCTTGAGCATGTGCTCATCTGGCTTGAGCGTGGGATCATAGACATGACCCCATGGTCACTGGCTTGAAGCCTGAGGTCGCTGGCTTGAGCAAGGGGTCACAGGCTCCTGCTGGAGCCCCTTCTCTGGTCAAGGTGCATATGAGAAAGCAATCAATGAACAACTAAAGTGACGTACCTATGAGTTGATGCTCCTCTTCTCTCTTGCTAAAAAAAAAAAAAAAATGAAAAAAAATTTCCAAAGTTTACAAACAAAATTTCCTTGGTTTACATATATTCAGGTTATAGAAATACTGCAGCTGATGGAAGGAAACTCTTATGTTACACAATGTAGACTTGGGTCTCCTTCTTGTCTTTTTTTTTTTTTTTTTAAGATTTTATTTATTGATTTTAGAGAGAGGAGAGACAGACAGAAAGAGGGGAGGAGAAGGAATCATCAACTCATAATAGTTGCTTCTTCCCGGCTTGACAGGGCAAGCCCGGGGTTTTGAATCAGCGACTTCAGCATTCCAAATCGATACTCGATCCACTGCACTACCACAGGTCAGGGTCTGTCTTCTTTTTAATAACTCAATTCCATATTAGTTTTAGGAAATGCCTTGTTTAGTCAAAAACCTACTCAGAGAGTACTCATCCTTAATATTTGTGAAGCCAGTTTGAGTAACCTGAATTTTTTCTAAGTCAGTCCAAAATTATTTCTGTTCCTGAGTGCCTCGTAAGCCACTTCGTCCCCATTCTGCCCTGAGGTGGGACACAGAAGAGGGGGCTGTGTTTAGAGGACCCAGACGCCAGCATGGCTGGATCACAGTCACCTTTTGTTCTAAGATATATTGTATAAGCTGCAGTTCTGTGGGGGAGTGGAGCTTTTATTTCACAAAGGGGTCATCCAGCATGTTTGTCTTCTCTTCCAGGGCAATGTATCTCTGAAAGAGTTGAATGCCCGGCCATTAGAAGTCTTCATGTGCAGTGTGCTCAAAAGGCAAGGTTACGGGGAAGGCTTCCGCTGGATGGCACAGTACATTGATTAACACCAGCTGCCTTGGGTCCAGCTCTCGCCACTCAGGCCTAATCAGAGATTTGATTGCTGAACATGCATAACTTGAATTCAATAGACTTTTGTTGTTTAGAAAACAGATATTTTTTAGATTAATATTATATCAACTTAATTTGAGTGAGAATTGAACTGATTCAAGTAAGTTTGAATATCACAATGTTAACTTTCTAATTCCATAAAGATAATTAGTTTTTACAGTTTGTAATCTGACATGACCCCCAGCACCATTTATAAAGAGCAGCTTTGCAGCAGTACATTTGAAGCACTTTTAACAATATGAAACTACAAATATAAACCAAAATTAAAAGCTCATCATGTTAAAATTTTTATGTACTTTTTGGAACTAGTTTTTAAATTTTAGATATGTCCACCTATCATAAGTATACAGTTAATAATTAGCTTATTGATGATTGCATGATGCCTTACAGGTTTCAATATTTTTTCTTATGCAAACGTCATGCAATAAAACAGACCTTTGTGTTTTGGCATCTTTGTTGGACAAATGTTTCATTTTAATGTGTCTTATTTAGCTAGTATGCTCTGAAACTTTGAATATTTATATTATACATAAGAGGTGGTTGTTAGGAAAGAAAATTGCTTCAGAATATTTAGAATATTGTTTCAATCCCCAGAGACTTTTGGATTTATCATGAGACAGGTTGTGCTTGGTGTACCTTATACCACATTTATCTCTGAATCCTGTATTTTTTTATCAATAACAGTACCATTATCAGTGCTGATTAGGTCCCTGTGGGATTGGCCTTCTGAAGAAAAACACATCTTGTGGTACAACACTAGGCTAGTTTTGGGTTTGCAAGCCCCCTGTAGCTCCATTCCAGTTGTCTAATTCCAAAGTGCTCCATTTCTACTGGTGCCTGGCCTGATAATCTGCCTTGTCAACAAATGTAGTGACAGGCACCAGTCTCCCCGCATTTAGTTACTCCCCCGTCTCTTTATACTGAATAGCACTTCCTGGGCAAGTGACAAGCGGGGTCCTTTGTAGTTAGTTCATTGCGGAGCCTGCGGACCTGAGAAAGAAGAGCCTGCTCTGCCTCGTTGTCAGGGAGACGTGTCCTCTAAGCCCTTAGGCATTCTTTGTTATATTTCATTTCTTGGAAAGAAAATTAATGCTTGTATTTAACTTTCTTTTTTTTTAGTTGCTCCCAGCCAGCTGTTACATTACAGCACAGAGGCTTTTACTTTGAGACATAACGCTGGCCATGTGGTTATGTCCATTAAGAGATTCCCCTAATTAGTAAAAATAAGATGAAAGACAAGTGCCAAATATGTATTTTTAAAGACTCTCAAGCTTAAGATTTCTCTGTTGGTTATCAACCAAGATTTTATAGTATATTTAACCAATACCATTGAGAATAGATCACTTCAGCTCCATCAAGAATAATTTAATAAAATCAGTGTTTTCTCTAGCTATTGCTGAAATCCGTTCCTGTAGCCCTTGCACCAGTAATGTAGCACATGGCGGCAGATGAGGGCTGACGCGGATGCTGGGAGCTAAACCAGCAAGGCCATTTTTTAGCATAGCATCTGGTTTTAGTAATCTGGCTATTCTGTTTCGCTTTCAGCTTCCTTCACATTGAAAATTTAGAGCTTCCTCCATGTTTAGAAATGTAGTAGCACCATGGGAAAAGTAGGAAATAACATTTCAGCCTATTGGTTTATTTTGCCAGATATGTTTAAAGTCCTCACTTCTGATGTCCTGATGAATAGAACTAAGCCTTATTAAAAGTAGCTGCCTCTTGTTGACGGTATCATTCTTCAGTTCAAATATTTTGTAATATCTGTTGTGATACTTGAAAAGTTAATTATTTGTCTCATTGGCATAAAGGAAAAAGCTTGTTGGTTTCTCTAGGGGGGGAAATACTTTTCGATACAAAATATTGAAATATCCAGAATTGTCATTCTAGCTCTGACACTGGGATCAAAGAAACCAAGTCACTGTGGACATTTTCCCAATGATGTAAACTTCATAAGTCCCGGCCCTTTGGAAGAGCAGCTACACTGGCAGCAGCCCGCTGTCCCGCGCCAGGGGCATGGCCTGCAGGGTCCCCACCATTACCATCAGGCAGCTAGCTCAGAGCTCCCCAGAGCACACAGAGCCCCTGCCCGTTTCAAGAGAACACACACAGCAGAAGCACTGGGGGAACATCCTGTCTGCTTGTGCCAGCGTGTGCACCTGTGGAGTATTTTAAGGATACATGGCCCTATTGGGGATATAGATGAATTCTGTACCTCCTCCTGTGACGTATGACAATGTAATGGTTAACATTCTTGTATACAAGTTAAGGTTTGGTCCTATATAAATCAAGCACTGTCCAAAAGGTGTTTTAAAATCTTAATTCTAAAACTAAAAATACAAAGTCTTAGCCCACTTTTATATTTCTAAAGGGTTTCTTTCCCCTACACCTAATTACACTTTTGTGTAACTGGTCAAACTGCTAGATTCCAGTTTATCTTTAGTTCAGCGAATTTTTAGAATGGAGACTATACCATGTTTTAAATCAGGGCATAAACATTTCCTAAAGTACAGCGGCTCCCCTTACCCATGGGAAGTAAGTTCCGAGACCCCCAGGGGATTCCTGAAACTGCAGATAGCACCAAACCCTCTACAGCAGGGGTCTCAAACTCAACTCAGCATGTGGGCCGCAGAGCAAGATCACAGCCGTTAGGCGGGTCGCACTAGGTCTACAAAAGGCAACTGTTACGCAACACTTTTCTCACTGCAGTTGAAAACAAAAAAAAATCAGTACAACAAGCACAATCGTACATGCAGTTTACTCAGTGTCACAAAACGACCAGAAACTGTAGTTCGCATCACAACTGCTATTAACTAAGCTAATATCTAGCTAGGATGCTAGAGAAATGAAAAATACAAGTAGGCCCCTAGGCTTACTTAATTTTATCCAAAATATTTTGAACTTCGTTGGATTAGTCTGCGGGCCGCACAAAATTGTTCGGCGGGCCGCGAGTTTGAGACCCCTGCTCTACAGTATGTTTTTTCCTGGACACACACATCTCTTCACTTTAAGGAAGCACTTTATGGCTTCTCTCTGGCATGTCTGAATGCTGACATCATTACTCTTGTGCTTTGGGGTCATGATTAAATAAAAATAAAATAAAGATTACTTGAACATAAGCACTGTGATACATAGTTGAGCCAGCTTCTAAGTGACTGACAGGCAGGCAGTGTATACGGAGCGGATACACTGGACAAAGTTGGTTCCTGTCCCAGGAAGAACAGACCCAGACAGAATGGCATGCATTTTAAAATTTACGACTTTTTTATTTCTGGAATTTTCAATATAATAGTTTTAGACCATGATTGACCACTGGTAGCTGAAACCTCAGAAAGCGAAACCACGGATAAGATGGGGGTCTACTTATATATGAAAAATATATTCTCTACCTTTCTTAGTTCACCCAGTTTCTTTGAGTGCCAAAGATATAGAAATTCAACTGCATGCACAGATCTAAATTTTGGTTTTGTGTGCCTGTGTACATAAATTTACTGTGGTTTACAACATAATAAGCAGAACATTGTTTCTTTACCATAGTTTTCAACTGGCTCACAATTCTCTATAGTCTTTCCAGTACATGAACTACTTGTAAGTCATTAAAATAGGCTAATAGTTGTGATAATAGTGTTTCTTGCCTTCTGCAAAATGATTTGATCAACCACATTTTTTTTTTTTGAGAGTGAGCGAGAAAGGCAGGAAGGGAGAGAGATAAGAAGCACCAACTCGTAGTTGTGTCACTTTAGTTGTTCATTGATTGTTTCTTGTATGTACCTTGACTGGGGGGCTCCAGCTGAGCCAGTGACCCTTTGCTCAAGCCAGCAACACTAGTGACCTTGGGATCATGTCTAGGATCCTGTGCTCAAGCTGGCAACGTTGGACCCTCAAACCTGGGACCTCAGCATCCCAGGTCAATGTTCTATCTACTGTGCCACCACCGGTCAGGCAATCAACCACATTCAAAACCTAGCATTTTTACAAGTTCACCCTTGTGAAATCTGGCATGATTTGAGAGATTCAGGAGAAAGATTCACATCTTCTAAACTGTTTTTGGTATGTGGTTCAATGTGGCATTTCAATGTTGTAGTAACTTATATGACTAAGTGTGCAAGGAGTTATTGCCAAATAAACTTTGGCCATAATACACCGAGAATGGCTAATATAAAGGAAAGTCTCTCAAAATATCTTGTGTTCATTTTCTTTAGAGGATAATGCTTGGATCATTTTAAACATGTAAAAGTTGGTGAAGCTTCAAAAAATCAAGAAAGCTTGAAGAATAGAAATGAGCAAATACAAATTCCTTAATAGGAAATTAAAGGTTTTCTATAAGCCTTTAATATTTTGCTACAAATATGATTCAAAAAACAATATATCTTTAATGAAGGACTAAATTCTCACAGCTACATGTTGATGCTTCTGGTTATTTCTGTCACTGTCCTGAAATACAGATCCATGCTTTGTAGCCAGAGAAAGAAAAAGAACAAGCTCTTGTAATCAGGACTATGCCTCTGTGTAAAGTGATCAGGATTTTGCTAAAACCAAGTCTCCACTCCTGCCTGAACCCTGCAACCATGTCCCTGCCCCACGTGTGGATAAAAAGATCTCCAAGTATGAAGGGAATCTACAGTCTCGAAGATGCAGATCTGAACCAACTAATTTTTGTCCTCATAATTTAGAACATTGAGTAGCTAATATATTTAATACTAGTGATTGATTATTGAGAGCTTTGACCACATTTAATCAATGTCAAGTAAGCAAACTTATCCAAAGGCAACTTTGTTTCAGGAGTGCCCCCACCCCAAATAGATTTTAGGACAGACATGGGAAAGGCTTTTGTGTGATTTTACGCAGAATTATTTTTGGAAAAGCTGCACTAGAGTGGATGAATTCTTCAGCACACATTTCAAATAGGGGAGGGAGGTTAGGTCTTAGTTCCAAAAATTTGGAGGTAAAAAAAATAAATAAATATGGAGGGGTATAAAAGCAGGTGACAATTCTACAGTTTTTGACGTACAAGTTGTTTTTGGAATTTTTTTCATTATCAAGGGTAAGGATTCACACCAGAATGGCCGGCTCTCCAAGGGTTTCTGTATTCCCTGGTGCTGCTGCCCCTAACCTGAACTCTTATCAGCAGCCATACTGAGGCGCGCACACTCAGGGTGAATGTAGGCAAGTGACTTGATACATGATCCAAATGTTTTCCATGGCAAGGCCTTCAGTGTTTGGCTGAATGCAGAGTATATTGAAGTGGTAAGGGGGTGATAAGTTTTCAGCACTAACCTTGTTTGCACTTTTGTACACTGCTTGCACTAGCATCTTAAGTGTGACTTTCAACAATTGTTTAACAGTGTATACAGATTATTAAATGTAATTTATATAAAGATGTTTCTATTTACATTTATGTATTTTACAAAGAACAACTAGATAGATGGTTAAATGTTTCCTGAATTGTGTTTGTATGTTATTTTTATTCTATTATCTCTTCACCCCCAATGAATTTGACTGTCAGGACTAGAAAAATAAAATGCTAACCTGGTCTTTGAAAAACTCTAGTATCAATTTTCATTTTTACCACCCAATTGTAATTTTCATTTTACTCATTAGACTTTGAAATCATGAAGATAATAGAACTTTCCCTTTGTACAAGGATTCCAGAAAAAAAACAAAAAAACAAAAACCTGCCAAAGTACCAAGGCTTAATTCGCCTTACAAGACTGAAAACAACTATGGACAAACTGAAGTAGGACTTACACCATGCTGACTCTGTTGAAATGTGAAAAATAAGGCAACTAGCCCTGGCCGGTTGGCTCAGTGGTAGAGCATTGGCCTGGTGTGCAGGAGTCCCGGGTTCGATTCCCAGCCAGGGCACACAGGAGAGGCGCCATCTGCTTCTCCACCCCTCCCCCTCTCCTTCCTCTCTGTTTCTTTCTTCCCATCCTGCAGTCAAGGCTCCATTAGAACAAAGTTGGCCAGGGCGCTGAGGATGGCTCCATGGCCTCTGCCTCAGGCACTAGAATGGCTCCCATCGCAATGAAGCAACACCCTAGATAGACAGAGCATCACCCTCTGGTGGGCATGCCGGGTGGATCCCAGTCAGGCGCATGCGAGAGTCTGTCTCTCTGCCTCCCTGCTTCTCACTTCAGAAAAATACAAAAATAAGTAAATAAACAAGGCAACCAGTTTTATTTACATCAAGGTTCTATAGCTTTGAATATAGTATGCATCAGAATACCCTGGAGAGCTTTATTTTTTTAAGTGAATGGAGGGGAGATAGTGAGACAGACTCTACATGTGCCCAACCAGGATCTACCTGGCAACCCTTGTCAGGCTGATGCTCAAATCAACCAAGCTATTTTTAGTGCCTGAGAATGACACACTCAACTGAGCTATCCTTAGTGCTCAGGGCCAACACTTGAACCAATTGAGCCACTGGTTGCAGGAGGAGAAGAGAGTGAGAAGGGGGAGAGAAACAGATGGTCGCTTCTCTTGTGTGCTCTGACTGGGAATCAAACCCAGACGTCCATATGCGGGGACAATGCTCTATCCACTGACCCAACCGGCCAGCACCCTGGGAAGCTTTAAACACACACACACACACACACACGAAAGAAAATCTCACCAAACATTTTGACTTAGTAGATGTGGGATGGAGGAGGAGGGCAGGAATCTGGATCTGCAACAAGCTTCTCAGGTTTTCTGATGCTAGTGTGGATTTCTCATTTAGGAGAAACAGTGATACAACAATTCTAAATATTAATACTAATAACACTAAATGATCATTGGCCAATCAGGGAAGAAAAAGTCACTTTGGTAATGATTATCAAAAGCTACTTTTGAGACTTAAATGCAAATATAAAACCTTTCTACAGTCACTCCTTTAGCATTCCCCCTAACTATGTGCAGAATGACAACAGGCTTTGTGCTCTTTAAAAACCAATCATTAGCCTTGGCCGAATAGCTCCACTAGTTAGATCATCATCCCAAAGCACAGAGGTTGCCCGTCAGGGCACATACAGGAACAAATCGATGTTCCTGTCTCTCTCTCTCTCCCTTCTCTCTCTAGAATCAATAAATTAAAATTTTTTTTAAAAACCCAACCATTCTATTGGTTCTATTGTATTACAATTGGGTCCATCAGATAGAGATTTACTTATGAACTCAACTTATTTGTTGAATTGAAACTAAGTGGCTAGAACCCTGGCCCGTTGGCTTAGCGGTAGAGCATCAGCCCAGCATGTGGATGTCCTCGGTTTCTAGCCAGGGCACACAGGAGAAGCGCCCATCTTCTCCACCCTTCCCCCTCTCCTTTCTCTTTATCTTTCTCTTCCCCTCCCGTAGCCAAGGCTCCATTGGAGCAAAGTTGGCCTGGGTGCTGAGGATGGCTCCATGGCCTCCACCTCAGGCACTAGAATGGCTATGGTTTCAACAGAGCAGTGCCCCAGATGGGCAGAGCATCTCCCCCTAGTGGGCTTGCCGGGTGGATCCCGGTCAGGTGCATGCAGGAATCTCTCTGCCTCCTCACTTATCACTTCAGAAAAATACAAAAAAAAGAAAAAAAAAGAAACTAAATAGCTAGAAATAGTAATTGCATTGAAGGGACACATGCTAATAAAATAAAGCCTAGTTTATTTAGCTCATTTTCTTGAATTTAGCCACATAATCACCAACTACACTGATATTTATACCAAAGGTACAAGCAATGCAAGTGACCAGGTTCAATTCCCGGTCAGGACACACAGAATAAGTGCCCATCTGCTTCTCTACCCCTCCCCCTCTCGCATCTCTCTCTCTCTCTCTCTCTCTCTCTCTCCCTCCCTCTCTCTTCTCCTCCCTTCCTGCAGCCAAGGCTCGATTGCAGGGAGTTGGTCCGGGCACTGAGGATAACTCCATGGCCTCTGCCCCAGGCACTAGAATGGCTCTGGTTGCAATGGAGCAAGGGCCCCAAATGGGTAGAGCGTCACCCCCTAGTGTGTTTTCTGGGTGGATCCTGGTCAGGGTGCATGCAGGAGTTCTGTCTCTGCCTCCCAATCCTCTCACTAAATTTTAAAAAAAATCACCTTGTTGAAAATAGAGAAACTTCCTGGGAAACCATGTAAATGAAGCCCTTTGGGTGCTGGCCACCAACTTCCTGTTGGAAAAGTAAGAACTACAGTTTAGAAACCTGATGATTAAAGACAGAAGTCCTGGCCCTGGCTGGTTGGCTCAGTGGTAGAGCGTCAGCCTGGCATGCAGGAGTCCTGGGTTTGATTCCCAACCAGGGCACACAGCAGAGGCCCTGTCTGCTTCTCCACCCCTCCCCCTCTCCTTCCTCTCTGTCTCTCTCTTCCCCTCCCACAGCCAGGGCTCCATTGGAGCAAAGTTGGCCCGGGCACTGAGGATGGCTCTGTGGCCTCTGCCTCAGGCGCTAGAGTGGCTCTGGTTGCAACAGAGCAATGCCCCAGATAGGCAGAGCATCGCCCCCTGGTAGGCATGCCAGGTGGATCCCGGTCGGGCACATGTGGGAGTCTGTCTGACTGCCTCCCCGTTTCCAACTTCAGAAAATAAAATAAAATAAAGACAGAAGTCCTAAAACAAAACAAAGGCCCCAAAACAAGCCTCTATTTCTGCTACATCTCTCACACAGGGTTCCACTAGATTCAATTTATTGGCAAAGGTCAGGGCCTGTTTACAAAGCCTCTTAATTCTATTTAAAATTAGACACCAAGTCTCAATCATTTTCTGGCTGTTATTTAGTAAACAAAGTGAGCCTTGCTTTGGAATGTGGGATTTGATTTGGGACATTCTGAAAAATATTTATTTATTTTTGAAGTGGGGAGGCAGTCAGACAGACTCCTGCATGCCCCCGACTGGGATCCACCCAGCATGCCCACCAAGGGGTGATGCTCTGCCCATCTGGGGTGTTGCTCCATTGCAGCTGGAGCCATTCTAGTGCCTGAGGCAGAGGCCATGGAGCCATTCTCAGCGCCCGGGCCAACTTTGCTCCAATGGAGCCTTGGCTGTGGGAGGGGAAGAGAGAAACAGAGAGAAAGGAGAGGGGGGAAGAATGGAGAAGCAGATGGGCACTTCTCCTGTGTGCCCTGACTGGGAATTGAACCCGGGACTTCCATATGCCAGGCTGACACTCTACCGCTGAGCCAACCGGCTAGGGCCTAAAATGTTTATTAAAGTCACTCTTACTTCTGTGTTGGCAATGTGTCACTACTGACAAGCTGATAATGTCTCAGAAAGGAACTGAAGAGCCTTCTTCCTCAACTGAACTGAAAAGGCCTCAGTTAATGGTAACACATTCCTCTAAGCACACTTCATGGCTGTTAAAAGCAAAGAAGGGGAAGAGATCACTGAAGGTAAGGTACAGGTGGACAGGGAAAGAAACACTTGGGGTTCAAAATGTTAATTGTTTTAAAATTTATTTTAGAGAGGAAGAGAGAGAGACAGAAACATTGATCTGTTTCTGCATGTGCCCTGACCAGGGATCAAACTGGCAACCTTTGCACATCAGGATGAGGCTCTAACTAGCCAAATCATCTATCCAGGGCACAAAATGGAAACTTTTAAAAGTACTTTTTAAATTGAATTTATTGGGATGACTGGTTAATAAAGTTATACAGGTTATAGTTGTATAATTCTATATAAAGCGGAAATTTTTGTTTACTGCTTTCTGGATGTGAAATTCAACAGTGGCATTGTAGTTCCATTTCATCTGGGATTAACAAAATCTCAGAAACTAGGGAGATTACAAATATTATCAAGCACTATACTTAGGGTTTCCTCCCAGCAAGGGCTAGTGTTTGGCCAGAAGTCTCCTTAGACCCTGCTCGTAGTTAAGGAATCACATTAAACTATTGACTTTCCTCCAACCTAGGGATTTCACGTTCTTTGTGGGGGGTTTTTTGTTTTAGGTGAGAGAAGGAGAGATAGTGAGGCAGACTCCTGCATGCACCTCAACCAGGATCTACCTGGCAACCCCTTTGGAGCTGATGCTTGAATCAATCAAGCTAATTTTAGCACCTGAGGATGACACTTGAGCCATCCTCAGCACCTGGGGCTATGCTTGTACCAATAGAGCCACTGGCTGTGGGACTGGAAGGAGAGAAGGGGGATAGGGAGATAGGAAGAAGCAGATGGTTGCTTCTCCTGTGTGCCCTGACCAGAAATCGAACCTGGTATGGCCATAAGCCAGGCCAACACTTTATCCACTGAGCCACCATCCAGGGCGAAGACTTCACTTTTTTTTTTCTTTTCTTTCTTTTTTTTTTTTTTTCTGAGGCTGGAAACGGGGAGAGACAGTCAGACAGACTCCCGCATGTGCCTGACCGGGATCCACCCAGTACGGCCACCACGGGCGATGCTCTGCCCACCAGGGGGCGATGCTCCGCCCCTCCGGGGCGTCGCTCTGCCGCGACCAGAGCCACTCTAGCACCTGGGGCAGAGGCGAAGGAGCCATCCCCAGCGCCCAGGCCATCTTTGCTCCAATGGAGCCTTGGCTGCAGGAGGGGAAGAGAGAGACAGAGAGGAAGGGGGGGGGGTGGAGAAGCAGATGGGTGCTTCTCCTATGTGCCCTGGCCAGGAATCGAACCCGGGTCCCCCACACGCCAGGCCGACGCTCTACCGCTGAGCCAACTGGCCAGGGCCAAGACTTCACTTTTGAGACCTGAATGGCCAAGAGCCCCTCTGTGAGAAAGGGAAAGGAGAGCTCTATCCCTGTTCTGAGCACCAGTGGCTAAATACGTGGCAGCTTGTTTGTATCTCAGGACTCCACTGCATGGACCACAGCCCTAGCGGCTCCTGAAGGAAACCGACAATGCTTTCTTTCTTGACTGCCTGGCCACAGATATGCACATACCCAGCAAAGGCTGGGGCACAAAGCTATTTAGGGAACAGTCTGAGTTTTTCTCCACCCAGCTTCTGTTTGGGGCCAGGCTCAGAATCACTGGTATGCTGGCAGTTGGGTGGCAGTGTGGCCCCTTTTGGGTTCTCTGGAGCCGCAACTTGCCTTCCTCCTTAGAGGAGCAGTGTGCTGGCACTGCTTGTGACTTCGCTCACCACTCCAAGGGCAAAATAGGGGGCAGGGTCCCTACTCACCAGCTTTTCTCTTTTCCCCTCTTCACACACAGCCTTGCTCATACAGGAAACCATTGGTTATCATGAGGCATTTACCAAGGATTGTGCTGGTGTTGCACTCAGGTTGGGGAGCCTGGTCTCACCTTCCACCTGCCTTTCCATCAGTCAGCTAGTCAGCAGACATTTCCTAAACGTCTGCTTGCCGGAGGCTGGCATCCCACAATGAAAAGTGGGCAGAGATCTTCTAAAGGCACTGTGAAAGGCAAAAGAAAAGGCAGGTTTCTACAAACAGGGCATTAGAGCTGAATCTTTAAAGGAGCACAAACTGGTTAAGTGGAGAAGTGGTGAGAGAGAATATTCCAAGAGATAGAACAGCAAAGACAAAGGCATGGCAGAAAAGGGCTTTGTTTGTCTTGCGGGCTGGTAGAGTCCAGTGCCTGAGGCCACACTGTGTGCGGAATGTGTTAGAAGGAGGTAGGACTGGCCCTGGCCGGTTGGCTCAGTGGTAGAGTGTTGGCCCAGTGTGTGGAAGTCCCGGTTGATTACCAGTCAGGGCACACAGGAGAAGTGACCATCTGCTTCTCCACCCTTCCCCTTTCCTCTTTCCTCTCTCCCCCTCCCCCAGCCATGGTTCATTCTAGCAAGTTGGCCCTGGGCACTGAGGATGGCTCCATGGCCTCACCTCAGGAGCTAAAATATCTCAGTTGCTGAGCAATGGAGCAAGAGCCCTAGATGGGCAGAGCATCTCCCCGTAGGGGGCTTGCCAGGTGGATCCTGGTTAGGTGCATGTGGGAGTCTGTCTCTCTGCCTCCCTGCCTCTCACTTCATAAAAAACAAAACAAAAAACAGAAGGAGGTAGGACTGAGGGAAAGCCTGGAGGGCATGCAGCCTCAACAGAGGAGGAGACAGGAGAACAGGGCTGCTCTTTTACCATATTTCAACCTCTTTCTCCCCTGTAATGATAAGGACATTATTTTTCACACCAATCCCAAAACCAGTATTTTATGACACATGACCATGTTTTCAGAGCAAAGGTAAGAGCCAGTGATCTACTGGAATAGCCTGCTTGTGGGGCCATTGTTCAGATGAGGACATACTATCTGAAGTTGGGATCATGTGGCTAGACATGTGCTCTCCTCAAAATGCCACTCTGACCATTGAGCATGTGCACCAGAGTGTGTGGCCCTGGCAGCAGGAACAACCACAAAACAACTGAGAAGTCTTAAATTACAGCAAGCCACTGTTAGAGGGGAGAGACGAGGGGTTAGTCAGTCAAAAACTGCAGGGCAAAACCAACAAAAGACAGCTCACACTCCTAAGTGTACATGGAAACTTGGAATTAACTCTCAGGTAGCTATTTGCATGATTATCTAAAAAAGAACAGCTGAGCCCTGGTCGGGATGCTCAGTGGATAAAGCATCCTGGTTCCATCCCGGGTCAGGGCACATACCAGAGGCAACCAATGAGTGTACACCTAAGTATAACAACTAAGGGGAACTGAGTTGATGCTTCTCTCTCTCTCTCTCTTCCTTCCCCCAACCCCCTCTCCTCAAATCAATGGAAAAAATTGAAAAATAAAAAGAAAACAGCGGAGTAGCCAACCATGAGGAGCCACAGACCACCGGACACCTCCAACCTAGCTGCACATGACCCTTGCAGACTGCAACCAACAGCCAATCCTAAGCAGCAAACACCTCCTCCCTGGGGACTCTGCACCTGCCCCAGGACGCCCCTCTTCACCTTCTATCTGCAGCGAAGTCTTTCAAACAACTTACATCTTCTTCCTCCCTCAGGCTTGATGTACAAAGGAGCCAGTCCGCTCCAGGACTGCGGCCATGCTGCCTTCTCCTCCAGCTTCCGGCTGGCAGTGCTGGCGTTCCAGCTGCAAACCTCTGCACCTGCTCTTTTTCTTGCTGGCACGTGGCTTAATGAACCCTTTCTTTTAGGAAATCTTTCAGCTGCGAAGACTTTTTCATTGCTGTTTAACAGGAAAGATTCTGGTTTGGGTTAAAACTGAAACACATGCTGAAGCTATTGAAATGGCAGGTATGCCGGGCTGAGCTGGGGTGGGGGCTTTCTGATGACGTTGCTGGGACTGAGGGGAGCTGAGGCAGCTCTGTCCCCTCTCTGACCCGGAACCGGCCCTATCTGAACAGTGTGGGACCTGGTGGCCCCCCCACCAAGCAATTGAAGTGCAGTGGAAAGAGAGGAGGGGAATACCCTGCATTCTAACCCCTTGGGAAAGTACTGAACTTGAAGTCACATGGGATGGTATCTTAACTCATCAAATAGTGCAGAGAACAGAGGATTGGACTTGACCCTCTGTGGCTTCAGGGCTCAGGACGACAGTGAAAAAAATATCAAATATCAAGGAGACAACTGCAGTTGAATTTAAGGACTTTTTTTTTTTTTTGAACACAGATGGCTTAGCACTGGGTTGCTTTCAAAATGACAAGCTCTCTGTCACTAGAATGCCAAAGCTGTCCTATAGAAGGCAGTTCTTTGGGCACAAGCTTTCATGCCCTACCCCCCCCCCAACCCTGAAAACCAGGATCAATGGTACAGGCTGGGCCAGTCCCACAGTTTCTTGACTAGAAGGAAGTGCTTCTGGAGAGGAGAGGGGTGCCTGAGATTTGCGCATCTCCTCTGATTCACGATGCGTCCACATGGCACGCTGCTCTCTTTGGCATGAGCTCATTTGTGAGTCTTACACTGGATGAAGCAGTGGTCAGACCTGCCCACCAGACCTCCTTGCCAAGCCTCCTAGGTTTCCTTCGGTAAGCCAATGGGCATGAATATTACAGCTGGCATGTGGAAGTAAGGCTGTGTATATCAAGCACCTGTCACCAGAACCAGGCAGTCACTCAGAGCCCTAAAATAGCAGTTCAGACATCTACCAGGGAACGTTGCTTTTGCTGAGTCATTCACCCCCCTCAGCTTCTCCAGCAAGTCCTAGCTGCTCTCCGGAGTTTATGTTGATCACAACATTTGATCCCTAGCAATGGAACATTCTTTCTTTGCAAAAGGGGGTTGGGGGTGGGGGCAGGAGGGATGTCCTGTTCAGCTACCTACAGGCTCTTCTTGGGTTACAAGGTTTCAGGTGTACAGATGGCCATGTAGAAACCCAGAATGCTGGGAAGTGGGTGTTTCTCAGGCCCAGGCAGCTGACTGTCACAGGGTTCACATGAGCTGCTTCCTGGATGAGCGCCAGCTGTTTACAACCAGCACCCATCCCAGCTGCAGGTGGCCAGTCCTGCCCTGACCCAGACCCCGCCATCCTGGTTGGGGTAGGAAGGTACACAAGAACTTGTAAACAACGGGGTTTTACCGGCTCAGTTTCCAGGAAGGGAGCGCACACAGATTCCTCTGACTCCTGCATCTGGCCCGTCTGCCTGAAGCTCTGCTGATCCTGTCCCCCAGCGCTTCTCCTGTCCCCCAGGGCTGTCCATGGCTCCCCACCTTGCCCACTTCACACTCATGCCCACTTGCGCCTCTCAGCCACCCTGTCTGGTGGGTCCAGCAGGAACTCTCATCCTCATTTATGAAGTGAGGAGACTGAGACACAGAAAGGGCAGGAACACATGTCAGTAATTCTCCATTACCACCCCAAGGCCCTCCAGATGCCATTTCAAGTCACTTTCCCCTTCACGGTGCATTCAGGGATGAACCCTCTATCCCTGAATGGCCACATGTGGCTCATGTTAGCTGAGGACAGAGGGGCCTGAGGGGATCAGTCATGGAACACAAACCCCTAGACCCAGGGCGAGCCCAGCCGAGAACTGTCACCCAGCCCTGCCAGTGAGGCCCACACCCCATTCCCAAGACTGGAGGACGACGCCTCCAGGACCCCAAACCCTGCTTCATGCTTAACCCTGTCACTGTCTCAGTCAGACCTCTGACCCCATAATCACATCCAAGGCTACTGCTGTGCACCTCCTAACCCCTTCACCTGATGACAGATGAATTAGCAGCCAGTGGCATTCTGATTAGGTGAAGATCACAAGCTGGGTGAGTAAAGCTTCTTCCTTCTCTCCCTCTGCCCAAGTCCAGTCTGGGGGCTCACCTCACCTATCTGCAAACCAGCCCCACCTCACCCAGTAGGTCTTACCTTAACAGGCCTGGCAGGCTCTCACTTGACCCTCACTGACCACATCTTCTGGCCCTCAGGACCTGGACTTTGAAGATCCCAGTATCCTCAACCTCTTCTACCATTGTACATATGGGAAAACTGAGGTACATCAAGTCCGTGGCAGAGAGACCTGACCCCTGGTCTCCTCACTCCTGAGTCAGTCTGTGCAGAAAGCCTTGGGGGGTAGGGAGGGGAATCACAATAACAAAATGGAGCCTGATTTGAGTTTGAGTTGGGGGATGCAGGGGAGTCATGGGTATAGCCCAGGAAAGGCAGAGGCCCAAGCTGGACTCTTTTTTCTTCTTAATGTTTTAGAATGGCTTCTAGAAAGGGGGGTGCAGGAATAGAAAGAATCAACTCGCAGTAGTTGCTTCACACATGTGCCTTGACTGGGCAAGCCCAGGGTTTCGAACTGGCCACTTCAGCGTTCTAGGTTGGCGTTCTATCCACTGCGCCACCATAGGTCAAGCTGCCACATTTCCTTTATCCATTTGTCTAGCAACGGATACCTTGGTTTCTTCCACCTCTTAGCTATACTGAATAGTGCTGCAACTCTCTTAGATGCTGACCCAAGTCAGCAAATAAATGGGTTGTGGGCCTCAAAGAGCTTCAAGGAGCAGGGTCCTTTCAGGACACCTTGGCATCTATTCAGCCATGGACTGGGACATAGATGCAGTGGGCACTGTGGCAGAGTGAGACAGGTGCAGGCTGGGCCCTGTCTGTCCTGGCCACTGGCTGTAGCCTGCTCCCATTGCTCTGGGGCTGCATGGGTGAGTGTTCTGGGGTGTGGGGACAGTCCGGGATCTGCTCCAGTTTGTTCACAACAGTAAATCCCATGCCAGCACTGACCCCCTGCCTGGGCACAGTGTAGTGGAGGACACGAGGCCTCTCACCAGGACAGCCAGAAAAAATAAAGGATGTAGTATTTGGAATAGACTTATACTATAGCATTACTCGTTGTTTGTCTGAAATGCTAATTTTACTGTGTAGCCTGTATTTTTATTTGCTAAATCTGGCAACCCTATAGCCTAACCCACTGATGGTCTTCCTGACGAGCCAGCACCAGGGCCTCTGTGTCCCGACCCGGGTTGCCTTAGAACGGACGTGTATGCTTCTGGATGCCAGTCCTGGTGTGGAGCACTGGGGATTGAGCACCACCCTGCTCTGTACAGCCTGCCCCTTAAGTCACGTGCTTGACCAATCAGTACCTCCTTTCCTCTCTTCCTCTGACTCTTGGCAATGAGTCTGCCTGAACCCCAAAAGGTTGCCCTAAAACTCATATTTTATGACCTTTTTTTATTGAGCACTACCAAATGGTAATCATGAAGCCTCATGTGCCTCTGCCTGGGCCTCTCACCATGGGGAGCGGGTGGCAGGGCCAGACCCACAGGGGCAGTGACAGGCTGGCTCAGTCCTCACAGCGCCTAACAGCTGGCCTTTGTGGATGCCCGTGAGGCTGAAGGTGAAGCTGAAGCGTGGGGGTCTGCTGTGGAGGGGAGGGCGGCTGCATTTCCTGGCCTCTGAGTCCTGAGATGGTCCCCAAGAAAAGGGCCTTTGCTGCCTCCTCTGGCAGCTCTGGTCACAGACACAGATGCAGAAAGAGACTGAGGCCAACTCAGGGAGCAGGGGGTGCTCCCTCTCCAACCCACCGTTCCTGCCCTCCTTCGGCAGTTGCAAGAAGGCAGGGGCTGGGTATTCTTGGTCTACCCACTCCACCCAGGTTGGGCATCCAGCAGGCCTCGGCCAAGGCTTTATTCTCTCAGGAGGCCCCTTGTCCTTGAACTGCCTCCCTGTTCTTGAAGCTGACAAAGATCCTTCTCTGCACTGAGGGGAGCTGGTGTGCAGGGACGAGGAGACCGCTGGCAGAACGCAGCAGCATTGGCTCTGGCGCTCAGGACTTGGAGCTGGAGGCGTTTAGGCTGTGGCCCGGCGGGCAGCAGATGGCGCCCCAGATCCAGTTGAGTGAACAGGGGAAGTATGGGGTGGGCAGAGACCTCCTCGCACCTCACACTCACTTGCAGCACAGTCGCGATGAGTAGGTGCACATTGCTTTGGGATTATCTAATTCAAGTCTGTCTCCCACCCACACGGGCCTGGTCTCTGCACAGAAACTTGTGGTCATCCTAGTGGCCTCAGGGCCCAGCACCAGGTGTTCAGTGAGCCCGAGTCAATGCAGGCCTGACTAAAGTTGTGAATGAGGAGATATTCCCCTCTGAGAGACGCTGGCAGAGAACTGGCCCTCCTCAGGGGAGCTGCTACCGGTCTGCCTGCACATGTCCTGTCCTTGGGGGCTCTGACGGGGCAGGGATGGCAGAGGCAGTGACTGGCGTGAAGGCCTAGGAACACCGATCAGACATCAGACCATATGAGACCGAGACCAGGGCAATGCAGGGGACAGCCGAGTCACCAGGGCTGTGCTGCCCAATGGACAAGACATGGATATTAAGCTTGAAATGTGGCTAGTCTGCACTGAGGTATGCTGTAAGTGTAAAATACACAGTACCAAAAAAAGAATGTAATATATTTCATTAATAATTATTCTATATTAAGTATATAGTTTAAGTTGTGACACCTCAGATATAATGGATTAATTAAAACTCCTTTTTCCTGTACTATTTAAACTCATGGCTACTAGAATTACTCGCAATGTATTTCTATTGAACATTGCTGCTTCAGACCCACAGGTGCCCCAGTTATCAGCCGGGTCTGCCGTCAGGTGCAGGTCTTAGAGGGATGGAGGGACCCTGCATCACTCTCGTGGACTATTGGGGCATTGGGCTGGACACAGGAGCGGGAGAGGCTGGGGAGCTGGGCCCGGAGCAGCTGGTCAAGAGATGCTCCACACCATGGCCAGGTGGGCTGGCCTCCCAAGAGTCCACAAGTTTATTTCTAATGCTTTCCACATTGTGGACTCACAGAACTTTGGATCTGGAGGTGCCTTTGGGGACCTGCCACTTATTGCACTGGTGAGGAAAATGAGGAAGTTCTCTGCCTTAAACGACTAAGTTGCCAGCTCAGCTCGATTCCCAATTCGACCCCCTTTCCACACAGCCTCCCCTTGGGCTCTGAGGTTAAAGACCCCTCCTCGCATAGCGAACAGGTCTTTAACTGTGGTAAGCCCTCTACCAGGAATGTTTCTTGTACCTTCCTTCTCTTCAGTTCCCCTTGGACAAGCAACTGTTTATTCTTCAGCTCTCCATTGCCTGGAAGATCCAGGAGGGCAGAGTCCTAGTGACATGCACAGTATACAACCCAGCACACTGGCAGAACCGGCTGTGTGGTCAATAAATTCATTCTTGGATGAATGAATGAATGGGATTGCTTTCTGAATGCACTCCACCCACCCAGATCAGCCCAGGCCTCCATAATGACCCCCAGTTCCCTCATGTCTGGTTCTTATTGGACTGTGAGCTGCCCTGGGCAGGGATGGTCCCCATATTTCCAGAGACCTGGAATGAATCAAGCTCAGAAAATAATGAATGAAAAACAAACCTGGGCAAAATTCTTCCCTGATGTAGGGACAGATGCCTGAGCTTCCTTCTAAACCTTCCCACTGTCCCAGGCAGGTGGCTCATGGGGGTGGCAAGAACCTAGCAGTCTCGCCTGTGACACAGCACTTCACCTCTTACCAGAGGCAGAGTCCTAGTGACATGCACAGTATACAACCCAGCACACTGGCAGAACCGGCTGTGTATATCCTTTGGGTATATCCCTCACCCACTCTGAATCCCAACAGGTGGCAACAGGGAGGAGCAAAAGAAATACAGCCCTTAAGCAGAGCCCCTGGCACATACCGAGGGGTCACTATGACCATCACTATTGTGACTCCTTAGGCGGTAGCAGCAGCTCTGTGGGACACCCAGGGACCACTGACGTTTCACTGAGCCCACTGTCGGGTGTGTGCACAGGACCCTTGCCCCGTTCAATGCAACAAAGCCTCACACCAGCCAGCACGGAAAACATTGCTTTATTAACTGCGTTTGCCAACACATGAGGAGTGCAAAGGGCTCCTGGAGACACAGGCCCTGGTCGGGGCGGGGTCTGGAACCCCCATGAGTGAGCAGGACAGGATGGGACTGAAAGCTATGTAGCAGCAGCAACACAGAGTCATGCAGGGCACGTGGGAGCGGGCCGCACCAGGGCGGCCATACATTCTATTGCTCGATAAGGGCAACGAACACGGACGATGTACAAAAAGGAGAAATAGGTCTTTGCGTTAATGAAAAATACATTTTTTCTCTACAAAGGAATCTTTTCTAATACAAGAAAATAAATATTGCAACATAAGCCAAAAATAATTTAAAATTGCTCTTTTCAATATATTTTCAATATTTCTCTTGTATATTAACAAATGGCACATCACTTTCTTTGAAACAAAGACAGAAGGTGTCTCCTCCTGTGACATTCATATCATGCCCCCACCCCAAGCCGACGTGGAGCACAGAGTGTTGTGCGTCTGAGGGACAAGGTGGCAGGCAGTGCCTTAAAGAACAACCAAAAGCCCCAGACTCCAGCCCTGGCTCTTTGACCAATGTGGTCAGCTGCGCCAAGGGGCATGGGAAGTGGCCTCCCCCAGGGCCTTGCTACAGGCATTCAGACCATTCTGCAGAGCTCTGGGCACAGGCAGAGGTTGGCCACATCTGGCAGTGAGCAAGGAGATGCCAAGTCCAGCTGCTGCTAATGTCTGTTCAAGTTGGACAGTTGATTCTTTGGGAATTGTCCCAGCAAGTCCCGTAGTGTGCCCACCTACGACACACAGACACGCATGCACATGGACACACGTGATGTGCCCTGGTACACATACACTCACATACCAACAGCCTGACCCCCATGCCTGGAAACACGGGTAACTTCTCCAAGGAAACCGAGACCCTTAAAATGCTCACACACTGTCACCAAGTCAGGGCTCATTTAATAAAATAAACCTTTCTACCTTTCTTCTCCTTATTTGTTGTAAAATACATCTCTCATCCATAAAAATAGTTTCCTTGCACAATATCCTTTCTCGCTGTGATGAGGGGGAAGGTGGGTGGGCAGCCAGAGTGAGCTACAGAGCAGCCTCTCCCTCCCCGAGGGCAGGGGAGTGCGGGCCAGTGAGGTCAAGTGTGCAAGATCTGCCCCAGCCTCTGGCCTGCAGAGGCCTCTTCTGTCGTCTTCCCACCTTAACTTCAGGGGTGGCGGACAGTAGAACAGAAGAGGAATGGGCTCTGGCTAATGGTGGAAAGGAAGGAGGTGGAAACCGGCATCCTTGCCATCTTTTCAGCCTGGTGGACATCCAAAAGGGGGACAGCTGCTTGATAAGGTCAGGGACTCGCCTGGGAGGGAAGGGGTCCCCACCAGCCAGCTTAACAAGACACCTAGGCTCTATGCAGGATATGGCCCCAGGGATAATTCAGTCCAAACAAAGCAAGAGCCAACATAGGAAAGGGTCAGAATCCAGAGGCCAACTTGAACAGAGCCCCCCACGCCCACCTAGGCAGAGTGCCGTCTGCCCAGCAGGGGCCAGGCCCACCACACTCCCTCCCTGATCTCTCCCAGCCCAGGGAGCCCAGGCTTGCCCCAGGGGAAAGTGCTGAGTCTAGGGATCTATCTAAGTCACTCCTGGCACCCTACCCCACACCCTGGGGGGAGTTTGGTTGTTCTTTAAGCCCATCCTTTTGCTTCCTGCGAAGTCAGACTGGGCAATCCAGCACAGACAAGGCTGTGACCTGAAGCGTGGGGAAGGAAGGTCTGTTCAAAGGCAGTAAACAGAGTGGGGCTGGGACGCTGCTGCTGACACTGCACTGGCCACTACTACCAAGGCGGCAACAGACTAAACTCTTATGTGGTAGCTTGTGCCATCTCAATGCCCAGAATCCTTGAAGCCTGCTGAGTCCATTCCAACTGGACACATTTGTCCGATCCCCTGAACTTAAAGTCATTATCTTTGTTTCCTAAAATTCACGTAAAACTTGAGTGTTGATGACAATGCCACTGTCGTACCTTGCTAGTTTTGGAGTCGGGAGTGAGTGGTCAAGTTGCTCCCCATCCCACTGATTTGCGCTTTGTGTATCTGCATGGTGGTGACGGACGGAAACCTCACGGTCAAGACTTTGGCCATGCCGGTTTCACTGCCAGTGTTCCTCCCCCCCCTCCCCCCTGCTGTGAGTCTGAGTTTCCGGAAAGCTCACGGTGGGCCCAGTCCAGGATCTGAAATCCAACACCCAGTTCCTGGTTTCCACAGTTGGGCAACAGAAGAGCATCCTCCTCCAAGAGCTTGGGCTCATCTCCTTGGGTGTGTGCAACGAATATGTTTCTGTATTTTGTTGCTAAGAACTCCATTAAAAAAAAGTCCAAGTGACAAGCTGGTAGGTCCAGGCTGTGCTGTATTATGGTCAAGATATTCTTTGGCATCCATAGAATGATTCGACTGATTCACTGGACTTTTGCAAGCTTCTTGTTGAAGTTCTGGCTTTACCAGTGGTGGAAGTGACCCAGGAGTAATTCACAAAAGAAAAAAATAACATGTTTTCACTGAATTCCTTTTTGTTTGTTCCCTGAGCTATCACCCTGGGGCCACTCCACTAAAAATTCATCAGAGCAACTACCTGGGACCTAGAGAGTGGGGTAGGAAAGGCTGGAGGGTGGTAGGAAGGGAGAGCACGGTTGGGAAAGGGCGTTAAGGCTTGAAGGGAGAGGAACCAGGAGCTTCCAGCAAGACTTGAAACAGTTCCAGCAGCCCACACGACTGCCGGGCCCCGGGATCCCACTGCTAGTTGGAAGGAGGAGTTTCCAAAAGGAAACCGAGGAAGCAGCTCATCTCTTAGCAGGACTGGGAAACTTGAAAAGGCAAATGGTCTGGCCTGGTCAGCTGTCTGGGAGTGAGCAGACTCTGGCCAAGACTGGCCCCTAAGGAAAGAAGGAAGTTGGAGCGCTGGAGCGACTCTCTGCAGTGGGCGAGTCTGAGCCCCATACCCCCGTCTGGGCACTGGCCCTCCCTGGCAGCCCTCCACTGGCACTGGCGGCTGGCTGCTTGGGAGTCCCCTGAGTAAGTGGCACAGCTCAGGAAGGATTCTGGGAACCCCTTCCCACAGCTGCAGGGCTGGGTGCTGGCAGGGGCAGAGCAGCAAGGGAGTGGAGGGTCACGGGTTGGGCGGGCAGGCCTTCGATGTGGGTTGGTAGGGACGGCTGTGGTTCGCCTGGAACCAGCAGGCCCTCTGTGCCCCCTCAGTGCTTTCTCGTATAAGCTCGTTGTGCTTGTGACAGTGAGTAGACTGGCTGGGTATCACTTAGTATATACTTCCTTGGGGATCAGTGGAGTGCAGCAGGACCCCCCAAATGGACTCCAGTGGGATTCAAGGGCAAGGTGGGGCAGACCCTGGACTGGCCCATCTGCCATGAAATAATGCCCAAACGACAGTCTATGTCACCCAGTGGCAGTGGGCTGGCGTCCTGAGCTCTTCTTCACCATGCCTTTATCTAGCCAGGAGCCCACAAGGCCGCCCGGGCGAGGCCAGGACGCTGCTGTGGCAGGGGTGCTGTGCAGGACCTGGCCCCGTCCTTGCAGCCGGGGCCGTGGAAGGAACCCTAATGTCCTAGGCCAGCACAGAGGAGAGACAACAGTGTGAAATTCAAAACTTTCTCTATATTAAAAATAAAACCACAACAGAGTGGCAGCCTCGAGGGTCTGGGACACTCAGCAGATTGGAAATGGCAGTTGTGACTGGACTGAGGCCTCATGGGGGGACCAGGGCAGGGCCTAAAACAGGGGTAGGGGTGACTTAGGAGGCCAAAACCCCCATGCGGACCACCTCCTCAGCCCCTGCTTCCCGGGGACCCCGCTGCAACCCGCTGTCCTCGGCTTCCACGTCTGAGTCGCTCATCTCCCCATCAGAGAAGAAGCCATCAGTCTCAGTGTCAAAGTGTAGGCTGACCTTTGGCCTGTCGGCCACAGAAGAAGGCGGTCCTGCCCCAGCATCAGGCCTGGCACAGGATGATCTCCGGGTTCCCTTGCTCTCGCGGGATGGCCGCTGCCGGCCTACGGGCTTGGGGCTTGCCGTAGGGCCAGGCACTTGGACATTTGAGTCGGCAGCCATTGGGGCTGCTTTGTCGGGGGTGTCAGAGGCCAGTGGAGGGGGGCTCTCGGCAGCTGCTGGGATGGGACAGTCGCCAGCTGTAGGACTGGATGGCAGGTGAGAAGGTGTTCGCCGTGGTGGCTTCCTGGTAGGTGGTCCTTGACCTTGACCCCCCTTGTCGCTAGCTGCATCCTGGCCCCAGGGCTTCTTGGGGGCTTTGTCTGGAGTCATCCGTGAACCGGCCCCATCCTGTGGTGGTTTCTTCTTGGCAGGCTGGCGGGTGGTGCGGCCGCGGGCCTTCCTGGCAGGGTCGCCGGGTCGCAGTGAGGGGTCCCGCATGAAGCTTAGCAGCGTCTCTTCGTCCTGCAGCAGCTCCTCGGACAGGAGCCCTGGGGTGGGGTCCTCGTGGTGCCCATTGTTTAGTGACCACTCGCTCATGGCCATGTTCTCCGCTGTGATCTGCACTGACTGTGCCAGCCAGCTGTTGAAGAAGGTGCCATCGATGGGGAATGAGGTGGACAGGCCTGGCAGAGAGGAGTGAGGAGTAAGGTGAGATGCCAGCAGGTGTACGTTCCATCGTCTTTCTGGAAGCCCTCCCAACACTCTCAGCATGCCACCTGTACCTTTCTCCCTGCAGGCAACCTGTTTGGAACTCACTAAGAATTTCAAGGTGGCCACACTAAACCAAGGACTTCTGAGACTGCACAGGTACAAACCCATGAGCCGCCCTGCCCCCCACACTCACCCTGGGAGTACAGGAGATGCAGGAATGGAGGAAAACACCCTCAGACCACCAGGGGGCGCTGGATTTCTATGAGCATCGCTTCCCAGAGCTGTTTTTTTTTTTTTTTTTTTTGTATTTTTTCTGAAGCTGGAAACGGGGAGAGACAGTCAGACAGACTCCCGCATGCGCCGGACCGGGATCCACCCGGCACGCCCACCAGGGGCCATGCTCTGCCCACCAGGGGGCGTCGCTCTGCCGAGACCAGAGCCACTCCAGCGCCTGGGGCAGAGGCCAAGGAGCCATACCCAGCGCCCAGGCCATCCCCTGCTCCAATGGAGCCCCAGCTGCCGGAGGGGAAGAGAGAGACAGAGAGGAAGGAGGGAGGGGGGTGGAGAAGCAAATGGGCGCCTCTCCTATGTGCCCTGGCCGGGAATCAAACCCGGGTCCCCCGCACGCCAGGCCGATGCTCTACCGCTGAGCCAACCGGCCAGGGCCTTCTCAGAGCTTTTAAAGTGAGAAACTTGGATAAGGGTGTCAGGAATGAATAGGATGGCAAGGTATGATCCCTCTTGGATGTCAGGGCCTGCTGTAGCTATGGGTCATTCCTCCTTTACTGAGGTCTCAAGACAGCTAGTGAGACTGGGCCTCCCGTTACACACTCAAGTTGTCCCCTTTCTGAGACTGAAGGAAACAGAAGATGGTCTGGAACTTCTGTGCTGGAAGTGAGGTCGAGACAGGACTCCACCCCGATCCCTGAGCGGTGGTCTAGGGGAAGCATGTGACATCCTGGGACTCAGAGACATGTGATGTCCCTGCAAGGTGGTCTGTGACAGTGAAGATGGGTTGAGCCAGTGCCTCTGGCCACTCCTCTGGGTTTCCTTAGGTGGCCCCATGAATGTTTACTGGCAGGGAACAGAGGCAGAGTGGTACAAGGATGGAGAATTCTAGGGCCCTCGCCTTCAAGCATGGAGCTGGGCTCCTAGAAGGGCCCAGATGGCCTAGAGATCTCTTCAGGACCTCTAGGGAAACCTACAATCCAGGATCCCGGCCAGGGGAATGAGCAGTCAGTTCCTGAGCTCCTGGGCATGGCCTCCAGGTCTTTAAAAGAGGAATTTCTTGGGATGGCAGACGGTGCTCTGAAACTCTAGCTTTCTTTACGGCTGGAAGGTATGAGCACCTGAGTGAAGAAGGGCCTGGTGGCCTCTCTCGGGCCTCCCACTCTGTAGTGGGGATGCTAGGGTCCCTGCTGGCCCGACATGGGGGGGTTACAGCACAGTGATGGTATGAGCCTGGCCAGCCTGCCAGGCCAGCCTGGCCACTTACTCACCCAGCTGTCCCAGGACTGAGTCAGGCCCTGCCTTCACTTTCTCCTTCTTCTCAGGGCTGCCCCTTGGGCCCTCATGGCCTTTCCTTTTCGAGTTGCTCTTCTTGCCCTTTGCGCTCCTCCCAGAACGCTCTGTACCAGGGAGAGAGAGCAGTAGGTGGTTATCCAAAACCGCCTCAGCCAGAACCAGGATCACTGCATGTCACCCCAAGAATCCTGCTTCCCTGGGGCCTCACCATCTAGGTCACCTTGGCTGCCTCTGTACCCCGGGCTCAGAACCTTGGGGGCCTGAAAGAACTGGAGCTCTAGTGAGTCAATGCAGCTGGTGTGGGAGAGTGTGTGTATAAATGCCCACTGCTGCTCTGGCCTGGCTTGAAGAGTGTGCAAGGCCACAAAGAGGGTAGATGGCCATTGTGCAGGAGCTAGACTTCAGCCTGATCAATGGGGCCTGCAGATCCTGGGAGAGTCCTGGCTTGCGGTGAGTGGCAGAGCCTTGATTGCCAAGGCCAAGGAGCTGGACACAGAGGTGGACAGAGCACTACCTGAGGAGTCAAGAGGCTTTGGTACAGGACTCACACTGGTCAGCCCCCTGAGCAAGCCTGCCTTGCTCTCCGGGTCTGCTTTCGAGCTCAGACAGTAGATAGGAGGTCATGGTCCTTTCAGTCTGTGATCACACAGGTCTAGGGAGCTAGAGAACAGCAGAGCAGGGATGAACATATGGAAGGGGATGCCCAGCTGCCAGGAATATTGTCCTGGCTTCTCAGCTGCAGGCTGGAGGGCTTCCAGAATAAGGGCTTAAGAGAGTGTTGTGTGTGGGGGGGGTCCTGGGTCTGCTGATTCCCTGTGCAACGTCACTGGGACCCAGTCTCCACATCTGTACACAAGACCTTGCACAGCCAACCCTGGCAACCCAGCCTCACTCTAGACTAGATATCCTCCTTCAACCCTAACTGTACCTATGCCAGCCTCCTTCTACTTTCTCTAACAAGACAAGTTCTGGCCTCTAGGTCTCCAAAAATGCTCCTACTTTGTCCTGTCCTTCACCTGGTTCAGCTCACAGCCTAAATATCACTGTCGTCAGGAAGCCTTCTCCAGCCCTTTGGCGAGACAGGTCTTGGCCATATGCCTGTAGCCTGTGTCCCACTCCAGGGTCAAGCGCACAACACTAAGAGTGTCAGCTTTGGGCAGAGGCAAACCAGTCTTTTCTTCAAATGTCCTGCCTTGAATAAAGAGCTGCCTGTTGCAGCCGCTCAGGTCTAGGAGTTGCAAATGTGCCCAAACTCAATGCGGGATGTGGATCCACCAGGCTCTTAAACATGTCTCTGGAATCCTGTGCTCCAAGGCATAGCATGCCTGGCCACTCTGCTGCCTTGAATGTGAGTCTATCTACAGTTGGGTGTGTGGTCACAGTGATGTCCCAGAAAGCAGGAGATGCTGCTCCGGAATCACTGCCACTGTGAAGCCATCCTTGTGCCTGTCCCTGCACTGCCACCACTGCGGTCCCTTGGGCTCCACTTCCTTTATCTTTCTAGATAGTGAGCACCACAAGGGCAGGAACCTTGTTCATTCAGTCTGCAGCAGCATGCCCGGCAGGGCCCAGCACAGAGCCTGGCCTTCTGTGCATGCTTAGTCAGTGCTCTCTGAGTCAATCAACAGAGAGGGAGCCTGGAAACACCCTGGAAGCCAGGAAGCTGCCCCACTCTTGGGGCACAGGGTGAGCTCTGAGTTCTGCATGGCTGCAACTCCCAAACCCACTATCTGTACTTGGCATTCCTGGGTTGTTTTTCTCCTGAAGTGAGAAGTGGGGAAGCAGAGAGACAGACTCCCGCATGTGCACGACCAGGATCCACCCGGCATGCCCACTAGGGGGCGATGCTCTGCCCATCTGGGGCGTTACTCTGTTGAAACCAGAGCCATTCTAAAGCTTGAGGCAGAGGCCATGGAGCCATCCTCAGCACCTGGGGCCAACTTTGCTCTAATGGAGCTTTGGCTGTGGGAGGAGAAAAGAGATAGAGAGGAAGGAGAGGGGGAAGGGTGGAGAAGCAGATGGGCGCTTCTCCTGTGTGCCCTGGCCAGGAATTGAACCTGGGATTTCCACACGTAGGGCTGAAGCTCTACCACTGCGCCAGGCAGCCAGGGCCACATTCCTGGGTTTTGGGTAAGAGTGAATGGTGATCCCAAATTGCAGATGAGGTGGCATGGCTCTCAGGCAGGGGTGGGCAGTGCCAGGTCCTCAGCTGCCTGCTCCGATGGCAGCCTGGCAGCTCTCCGCCCTGTCCACTCCAGGCCCAGCCTGACCCAGAGGCTGAGCTGGCAGTGGCAGCCCCTGGCTCAAAATCTCGCCACCCCACCATTTCTGCTGCATGTAACTCAACATGAGCACACCATTTGCTAGGTCAAGCACTGCCCTTGTTACCATGTGAGCACTCCAGGAAAGGCTGTGTCTGGCAACATCCACACAACTCGCATATAAATGCAATGTTGGTGCTTCTTTGGCCTTTGATGTCCAGATCAGTTAAATACATGTGGTGCAGGAGAATAAGAAAACGGGGGAAAACTGCCGACCCTGGGGCTGCACCCTACACAAGGTCAGCAAGGGAGAGCGCACAGGACCCCCTGCATCACTGGGTAGCTGCCTTCTCCAGAATCAATATGCAGGCACACAGGTCCTGTCCCAGTTCACTGGTCTGCACCTGTTCACACGCAATTTACTCCTGACCACTGCAGCCCTGGCACTACCTGGGTGTTCCCAGTGAACTAGAAAGCTCTCTGAGGTCAGACCAGCTGCCCACAGTCCAAAATCTTTCGTTCCTTGCCTAACAATACATACCTGGGACCTTGGGGTGGTCCCCGTCTTGGCCCAGTTACTGAATGATGGAAGGTGGGGGTGGGGGCCAGTGGCCCCCAGCCCTATGCACGTGCTCCCAAAACAGGCCCCACAGACACGCCTTCCTTGGGACCCAGCCCCTTGAGAGCGTGCATACTGAGGTGGTCAGCATCAGGCAGGGGAGGCGCCTACCTCGACACAGATCCTGTTCAATAAGCTTCATCTGCAGGTGGAATATCTGCTCCTGGAGTCTGCAGATGGCATGTTTCGTTCTCTCACGCCTTGTCACCATGTAGCACAGGTTTCTAACCTGGGGAAACACAAGAGAGATTTCCTACCTTACTTGAGGGCAACTACCCCTGACCATCTGGCTGTGGGGGGCCTAACCTGCCCAAGGCATCTAGGAATCAATTCCTAGACGCTGAGTGTGTCCATAGCCCTAAGCCACAATTGTCTGATCCAAAACATGGGGCCAAGCACAGACTTGGCGCTGTAGCCCCCAGCTGAGCCAGAGTAAGAGGGAAAATGCCTGGGTAGCTCAGGCTGGTGACTCTGCCTTCCTGGCGAAGCCAGCCATGATGCTGCCCAAGGCCCTTCTAACAGTGCTGCTCTCCCCTATACACACAGTGCTCCAAGTCTCATTGGTGCCTTGTGAGGTCACCAAGCCCATCCCTTCCTGACCAAGGCCTCTCCTCTCTCTTTCCCTACAAAGAAATCTTCAGCCATGGCAAAAACTACCTCCTATCCTGAGATACGGAGGGCCATGGTGCATGGAGCAGAGAGAACTCCAGCCAACAGCTTCAAGTGGGCAGTCCCCAACTCACCTGGGTCTACCTGCTGGTCCAGGACCCAAGCCAGGCCCACACCTGTGAAGGCAAGGCCCTCACGTCCACATGGCCACGTTTGCTCAGCTAGAGACGGAGCTCCTCACGGGGAAGGGCAGGGGCCTCTCTGACTCCGAGGCCAGCCAGGAAGAGCCTCTTAGGGCCTGGAGGAGCCACTTCCTGCACTACTCTGGAAGCACCTGAAGGACGGGCCATGTCACTCCCTGTCCACGTGGCACCTTTCCCCAGTGTGCCCATGTTCACCAGCTGCTCTCTGGGCTAAGGCCAGGCCCCTTCCCTTGAAACATTTCCTTGTTCTGGTGTCATCTTCAGTTTGGGCCAGAATCTCTAGTGGCCGGGACAGCTGGCCAGGAGCTGCTGAACTGAAGTCCTGGTCCCACCAGAGTCTTTCCAGCTGAAACTAGGACTGTCTCCACTTGGGTTCCATTTTCAAGTGTAAGTTCAGGTTTCACGTCCGTAAGTGCCTGGCAGTGATCTCTAGGTTTTAGAGCCCCAGCCTGCTGTCATAAGCACCCTTTCTCCCGGGGTGGCTGTGACCCGGCCACTCTGCAGGCACGGGCATCCTCAGCTCCTTCCTGCACCTAGCTGTGAAGGAGATCCCAGAACACCTGCCCCAGCCTGACCTGCAAAACACTCAGGGCACTCACACTGGTGTGTACACCCAGGCTAGACCAGCCATCCTAGTGGCCGGAACCTCCCGAGGGGGCAGCTGTGCCCAGCCTGAGAGGCCTCGCTCTCAATGACACTTGTCTGACTTTTTCAGTACCTCCTGCCACCTTGAGCACAGGCTATGGCTCTGGGAACTCCTGTTGTGTTGGGTTCCAGGCTAGCAATAAGCAATGCCATCCAGGTCCCTCCCTCTCTTCTCAGGATTTGCCACTCAGTTGGGCAGATAGACACTGACCTAGTTCTGATAGGACCAGGCAGCCCTGACCCAGACCTGGGGGCGATGAGGAAGGTTTCCTGGAGGAAACGAGAGCTAGGCTGAAAAGGAGCTGATCACAGGTCGGGGGACAGATTGGGGTAAGGAAGCCAGAGTAAGGCCAGGCAGGGAACAGGCAGAGAGAGGCCTTGTGGCTACAGTGTTGGGCTTCAAGGCCAGCTGAGGTGTGAAGAGTCTGACGGGAGGAAGTGCAGAGATCCCCGCCACTCAGTCATCTTCAATGACCCAGCTCCTCATCTGTCCCCACAGCAGATCCATTAGCATGCCCATTAGTCCTTCCTGAGGAACACGACTCCTTGCCACCAGCTCCCTCAGCTCTTAGCCAACCCCATCTTCAGCCACTTGGACCCCTCGGCTATCTCAGAACAACCTTCTTTTTTTTTTTTGTATTTTTCTGAAGCTGGAAACGGGGAGAGACAGTTAGACTCCCGCATGCGCCCGACTGGGATCCACCCGGCACGCCCACCAGGGGGCGATGCTCTGCCCCTCCGGGGCGTGGCTCTGCTGCAACCAGAGCCACTCTAGCACCTGGGGCAGAGGCCGAGGAGCCATCCCCAGCGCCCGGGCCATCTTTGCTCCAGTGGAGCCTCAGCTGCGGGAGGGGAAGAGAGAGACAGAGAGGAAGGAGAGGGGGAGGGGTGGAGAAGCAGATGGGCGCTTCTCCTGTGTGCCCTGGCCGGGAATCGAACCCGGGACTTCTGCACGCCAGGCCGACGCTCTACCACTGAGCCAAACGGCCAGGGCCCAGAACAACCTTCTTGAAAAGTAAACGCAAATCCTCCAATGGTTTCTGTGTGGGGCTGACTAGTGGCCTGTGCCCAAGTGTATGTCTGCCTGGCATCTCAGATATAACTAGTTAAGATAAAATTATACTGCATAAAAGTGAGCCCTAAATCCACTGACTCGTGTCCTTATGAAAGGCCATGTGACGACACACACACGGAGCATTCCTTGTGATAACAGGGGCAGAGAGATTGGAGTTGTGGGTCTACAAGTAGAGGGATGTCCAGGGATGCTGGCAGCCACCAGACGTCAGGAGAGGCCTGGGACGGATTCTTCCTCAGGGCCTCCGGAAGGAATCAACCTTGGCGACTTTCAGGATCCAGAACTGTGAGACAACAGAGTTTCTGTTGTTTAAAGCCACTGGGCTTGTAGGACTTTGTCACAGTAGCCCCAGGAATCAAATCTAGCTTCCTTGCTATCACAGTGACAGATGCTGAGCAGCAGCCCAATGCACATGGCCCATGTCCCGAAAGGCCTCCGGGGCGGCACTACCCTCCAGGCACCTTCCTTCTGTGTCCCACGCCATTCTGCCCTGAAGCCTTGGTATACACTTCGCCCCTGGCCAGGGTGCTCCGCACTCTTCTCTTCCCCATGCTGGACCTCGTCCCTAAGGTCCTGGATCAAACGTCCCCTCCAGAAGGCCTGCCCTGTCTACCACGTTTAAATAGCCCAACACTCTCCCTGTATCCTGTTCTGCTTCCGTCCTGGCCATTACGTGGCCCAGTGGGCGTGGGGTCAATGGAGATGAAGAGAAGTGGATGGCTACTTGGAGGCCTCAAAATAAGCCAGTCAATGTATCTAACTTAAAAACAGATCATTCAAGGTCCAGCTTTTAACAATTTTCTAAAACAAGTCATTCTGGAATTTTCTCGCCCTTAAACCTAACCTCCGAAGGTGAGAAACCAGATGAAGTGAGGCTCAGACTTGCAGATTTCTCCCCCAAAACACTACAAATTATACTTAATTACTTCCTATTAAAATCTACACGTAGTTTTTTGTTTTTAGTCTTCCATGGAAACTCTAGAGGAAGGAGCCTTAGGGCACACCTGCATGAGTTACTGGCATCAAGACCCCTAGGGTGGCTGACTAATACTACATTCCCAGGCCTGGGGACCCTGACCAAACTCCCTAGCCGTGGGGTCCTCATGCATTACTGTGGAATCAGACAGTAGCCCTAGGCTACTGAGCTAAACAGTTCATCCCAGGACAGGATGAGAATATTAGACCTTCTACTGGTATATTTTTTTACGCTATTAGATATTGAGTATGTTTGTTGTATAATAAACAGTGATAGATAGGAATGGATATTAAAGACACAATATATTACAGATAAATGTTCAATTTCTCTTTTCCTGAAAAGGGCACACTACACTATCAGTAATGTCTGGGATTCCTGCTATAGAAGACAGGGCGCTTCCTTCTATGAGAACCGCAACAATGCCAACATTCTTTGGTCGGTACCCTGATCCTTATTCCCATTTCACCCTCCATCACCGACTAGTTCTGTAATCTCTCCCAGACTCTTGCAAACAGAACCACCTGTGACTGAATGCTGTAGAATTCCCCTCCACTGATGGCTTTGGGGGAGGAGGTATCACGCACCTAACAAGCTCATCCAAGCCATCAGGGGTCCTTACACCGTCATTATTGTTTTTGCTCACTGTAAAGATAAAACGTCTGCTTAAAGAAAGAAGAATCGAATATAAAAGGCCTCCAAAACTAGGGCAGGGACTGGTAATAAAAGCAGGTTTTACATTCTGATGAAGTTGTTTTGGTATTAGCAAGTTTTGGAGAGAACCTGGATGTGGGCTGAGGAGAGGGAGGGCAGAGAGGACACCCAGCCAAATTAGCTTAAGCTAGAAGGGACCAGGGTTGGGGACATTTATGGAGACAGGGAGGTTGTGGGATGAGCAGGCTAGGAGCCGTGGGCGTGCTGGGCATGAGGTGCTGGAGCTCAGAAGGGGGTGTGGGCTGGAGCGTCCTGCCGGGCAGCAGGCTGCGGAGCTGACGTAGCACTCAAGGTCAGGCAAGTGTGCTGATGCTCACCAGACCAGGGCGAGCTCAGGGAGGGCAAGGCCTGGGGTCCTGGGGCTCTGGTCAGAGCATCAACTGGAAAAGTTACTCAGGAACAAGGGTGTGACTGACGGTGGCAACCACTGCTGAGAGGGCTAGAGGACAAGGATGGAGAAGTGGCCACTGGATCCAGGGAGATGGAGGCTGTGGGCCCTGGTCGAAGGTTCTGGAATGTGTTGGTGGCAGGAGCTTGGCCAGAGTGGGAGGCAAGGAAAGAAGAGCAGTAAGGAGTGATGAAAGAGGAGTGCAGGGGATGGGAATGGAGAAACCCACGACCAGAGGGAGATGGGGAGGGAGGATTTGCATTTGAAGAGAGAGAAGATGGAATGGATGAAATGCTGGCGGAGAGAGGAGGAGGAGGGCTCCTGAGCCGCAGGCCGGGGCTGGAGGCGGCTGGGTGGGAAGGAAAGCCAGTGGCAGAGGGATATCCTGGATGAAGTCTGAGCTGTCTGATCTGCAGAACAGGAGGTGAGGTGGTCTGCTCAAACGTGGGGGGCCTTGAGCAAAGTGGGGTAGGGGTGGAGCTAGGTGGTGGGTTAGGGAGCCCATAATGTGGCTGGCTTGGGTCCTGCCAAGTCTAGGGGCAGTGACCTTAGGGGACCCACTGCCTCAATGCTATAGGGTCACTACTGCTGGGCAGAGTGGCTCCTAGTGGGTGAGAGTCTGCCAGGGGTGTGGCCTCCATACAAAGGCAAGGGCACAGGCAGTGAGCTAAAGCCAATAAAGAAAGTAAGGGACAGTGAAGGGCAGGGGGTCTGGGAGGCAAGTGAGCAGGGAGAATGCAAGGCTGTGGTCACGGAGGAGAATGTAGGAATTTGGAGATGGTGATGGCGTTTGAGTGGGGCGGGGCACTAATGGGTTGGGAAAGTCTGAGATGGGAGATGCAGGGGCTGAGGAGCCAGAGTTCTGGAAGCCTAGGCTGCTTTGGTGGGAGGCCACGCAGCCCACAAGTCAGGCACTGAGAACAGAATGAATGGAGCAGTGACCGAGTGACAAGGAAGCAGGCACAAGACCTTCTTCTCTTGGGAGAACTATGGGAAGCGAGGCCTGGGGGAGTTTCTACCTGCTATTCTCACTGGGGAGTGTCTGAGAGCCACACCCGCCCTCCCAGCCCCGCACAGGCCAGGTCAGGCTCCCGAATAAACTCCTGGTAACCAGATCCAGAGCCACGGGCAGCGAAGCCCTGCGCAGCCTGAACCGCCTTCGCGGTTGCTAGGGGACACCAGCGTGCTCTGGTTGGACTGATCATCAGTGTTGCAAATTTTTTGTCAGCTGTGAATAACTCTGGGAGACTGCAGTGGCCACACCTTCCCGAGCTGCCTACCAGGGCCAGGGCCTATGGCTAAAATGTTAGAAAAGCACATTTTCCAGGCTGACCATAAAATGGGATTTTCTGGTGGCGGCAGCATGGCCCTGGCTCCTGCTTCTCTCAGCAAAGCTCCCGCCTGGCCTTGGGGGAGACTCATCGGGAGGATGCCTTGCGGTTCCAGGCACTGGGTCTGCCTTTTGATTTTCCATGGAGCCCGCCCTCCACCCGGCCACCCTCTTACAAGACAGAGCAGCAGTGATAGCTACCTCTAACAACAGAGGGCACTGCTAGGCTCTGTCCCCCATCCTCACCGTGAGCCCGAGGTTAGTTCAATCCTTATTCCCATTCTACAGACAAGGAAACCAAAACTCAGAGAAGTAGAAACCAAAACTTGAAAGGCATAGAGCTGAGCAGCGATGGACTGGCTGCAAACCCAGGCTACCCACGGTCTTGACCTCAGCCCCTCCCCTGCATCCCTGACGAGTTCAGCCCACGCTGGCCTGGTGCCAGTCACAGGCTGGAAACTCTCAGCCGTTGGCACTGGGCCATGGTCAGACTGGGCCTGCTGGCCAGGCCACCAACAATCAGGGGGCTTTGCAGAAAGCCTCCCTGTGGCATAGTTCTCGGCTCTGTTCACTTACTCAGGTCACCAACACATGGTCGTGAAAGGCCCTGAGGCCAGACCTGGAGTGGTCAACCTGGCACATGGCTGTGCACAGCCTCACAGTGCAGCCCAGCGCAGCAGCTGCTGGAGAAGCGGCATTTGATGGGGCCTCCTGAACCTTAAGAAGCTGCACAGACTTAAAGCCAGTCCTGCTTCCTCTTCCTAGAGGAAGAGTGGACTAACACACACCTGACTCTGAAGGACTCTATCCCCTGACCAGAGCGGTCTGTGTGGCAGCTCTGCTGCCCCAGAGCTGGCCTCAACAGGCTTGCTGGCATCCCAGCCCTTGGCAACCTTCACCCTGGGCACACCTCTACCTGCTAACAAGGGGGGGTGGAGAGGCGCAGGGGCTGATAAGAGGATTTTTGCCCAGGATGTGCACAGAATAGAGACTAGGTCAACAACCCTCTCTCTGACAAACCCCTCACCCCATTCAGGTCTAAATCCAACTATTAGGACACAGCTGATCCTCTAAGGCTTCCTGTCACTTCACCAATCTGAGCCCCAGGTTCCTCATTTGCTCCTAGTGGCTGGGCGGTCCACCTCTCACCTCTTTTCTAGGGGACAGCAGGAATGGAAGCAGGGTGTTTGCACTGGGGACCCGGGGTGGGAGCTGAGGGCAACTCCAGTAGCAGCTCTGAAGGGTTTGTACCAGATGGCCCTGACGCAAGAGACAGGAGGCCAGGCTGCCCAGGAAGTGGTGGCTGCATGGCCTTGCCCTCTGCCCTGGCTGGAACTGGGGACATTTGGTGCCACCCCTGTATACCTCTCCCTTCTGACCTGGTGGCAGACTGGCTGTCAGGCAGTAAGCTCCCTCCAAGGCCAATGGGTTCATGTCCCCTTGCCCAGGTGGAAGGGCAGGTGAGTGGGGTGCAGGATGGTAGGGGAATCGAGTCCAGTTTCAGAGCCCCCGCTGCAGGCCCCCCTTCTGCCCCACATCACAACATCCGCCCAAGGTCCTCTAAACATGTGACAGGCTTGCTGACCAGCCACACAGAATGAAAAGCCACTTCTTCAGGTCACACTAATCCCCCCAGGGACTTCTACCCAGGGCTGCTTCCTAGCACAGCCTGGGGAGAATGCGGGCAAATATGTCCGTACCCATGAAAAACACTGTGACATAATCCCACATGTTTTGGAGCCCCTGAACTGAGTGTCCCCCAGAAGAGAGGCCAGACCGGCACCTGGGGTTTGGAGGACTGAACCTAGGACCAGAGCATCTGTTTCCTTCTTGGGTGGCCCTCAACATCAGGGGGGCACTTTATCCGCTGGAGGTGGCAGGGGAGGGTGCCAGAAACACCAAGTTCAAGGGCACACCTCACAGCAGGCAGGCCGCCTAACCTTCTTTCTGGGGCTGGAGGAGTGATTAGAGGCCTAGGGGGCCTCCATGCTCTAGAAAAGCAACTCTTGCTGCTCCCCAACCTCTAAGCCAGGGGTCCCGAAACTGCGGCCCCCTGAGGCCATTTATCTGGCCCCCACTGCACTTCCGGAAGGGGCACCTCTTTCATTGGTGGTCAGTGAGAGGAGCATAGTTCCCATTGAAATACTGGTCAGTTTGTTGATTTAAATTTACTTGTTCTTTATTTTAAATATTGTATTTGTTCCCGTTTTGTTTTTTTACTTTAAAATAAGATATGTGCAGTGTGCATAGGGATTTGTTCACAGTTTTTTTATAGTCCGGCCCTCCAGTGGTCTGAGGGACAGTGAACTGGCCCCCTGTGTAAAAAGTTTGGGGATCCTTGCTCTAAACCAAGGTGTCTGCACCCCTTCTTCCTCTCACTCAGCCCCCAAAGCTACCACCCTGGACCAAACCAAAATCACCTGTCAGCTTACACTTGGAGGTTCTTGGCCAACCTGCCCACAACCTCAAGGCCCTGGGATTCCTCCTTGGGGTGAGTGTTTGGAAGTGGCAGTCACAGCAGGACAAATCCTTGCTTAAAATGCTTCTGGAGTAGCCCTGGCCGGTTGGCTCAGCGGTAGAGCGTCGGCCTAGCGTGCGGAGGACCCAGGTTCGATTCCGGCCAGGGCACACAGGAGAAGCGCCCATTTGCTTCTCCACCCCTCCGCCGCGCTTTCCTCTCTGTCTCTCTCCTCCCCTCCCGCAGCCAAGGCTCCATTGGAGCAAAGATGGCCCGGGCGCTGGGGATGGCTCTGTGGCCTCTGCCTCAGGCGCTAGAGTGGCCATGGATGGGCAGAGCATCGCCCCCTGGTGGGCAGAGCATCGCCCCCTGGTGGGCGTGCCGGGTGGATCCTGGTCGGGCGCATGCGGGAGTCTGTCTGACTGTCTCTCCCTGTTTCCAGCTTCAGAAAAATGAAAAAAAAAAAAAGCTTCTGGAGCTTCTAGACCACTTTGGTCTCCCCACCCACCGCCACCCTTCTACTCCACACAGGCCTCTGCGGGTCTCTAGTCTCCATCCCCCACTGCTCACGTCTCCTCTCTTGGCACCACCAGGAGCTGCAGCCACGCCTGTCTTCCCTGCCCTGGTCCAGCACATACTTGTTGGGCTGATTCAACTCACTGGTCATTCCCAGGTCCTCCCCCACCTCTGACTCAAAGCAGAAGCTCGTGCGCTGGGGCCAGGCAGGGCACACAGAGGCCACAAGTGGGGCCGGAAGCCACGAGGAGCTGGAAGCCTGGGTCCTTGCCCCAGCCCTGGGATCTTCCAGCCTTATGACCCTGGCAGGGCCCCCGCCCTTTACCAGGCCTTTGAAAGGGCTGGGACAAGAGAGACTCAGACCCAATAGCTAGATCCTTCCCTGTTCTGCAAAGTATTAGTGACCTCTACCCTGCCTGGGACCTGGAGGCCCTCAGCCCCTGGGCCAGAGCTCAGAGTCCTGATGAGTCACAGCTGCTCCAGGGCAGTGACAGTGGGGTGCAAAGGCCTCCCCGGACAGCCTGGCGGGCAGGTGGTAGGCAGGAGTACTCACTCTCTCCAAGTCCTGCCGCAGGTGTGTGAAGAGCTTCAGGCGGCGGTAGAGGACATCCTGCTCCTGCTGGGCCAGGTTGTCCACCTCGTCGGTCTTGGAGGTCAGCAGTGGCTGGTTGGCATTGGCTTTTCTCTTCAGCTTCCAGTATTGGTAGATGAAGTCAACCAGTGCCTCAGTCAGGTCCAGGCGCTCGGCCACCTCGGCCGGCTCCACCAGCTCATAGAAGTCTTCTTCTAGCTGCTGCAGCCGCTGCTTACGCAGGGTCACCTTTTCCAGGTCCTCTCCAGCTGAGCCAGGCTCCACCGGCTCGGATGTGGGCTCAACCCTGGGACCCCCATCACTGTGCTCCTGGCAGAATGACTTGAACTTGACCTCATCGTTGTCTACTAATATAGTCCGCATTTCTAGGCCATGGTCAAAGGCGCATGTGACGTGGAACGCCGTGACGCAGGAAGGCATGGAACACTGGAGGGACATGGAAGGCAGTGTCAGGCATGAAGGAAGCCTGATGGGAGGCAAGAAGAGTGTGGGCATCCCCCAGGGCCTTGAGAATAAAGAATGCTGGTGAGACCCTAATAAAACAGCATGGGCTCCTACCATCCTGCAGGGTCTGAGGGAGTTATAGCAGATGGGAAGGGGGTGCTGGAAAGGAAACAGGGATTAGCCCTTAAACCCTGGGGAAGACAACAAGCAGATGACTGGACAACCCCTCTGGGGGCCAGCTGTATGCCTGTGTGGGCAGGATGACTTTGGAATGAGAGGCATCGAAAGAGGCTGGTGATGGGCCGCTGCCCCCTCTGCTAAAGTATCTAAGATGGGAAGCTGCACCCCTTCCTTGTCCTCTGGGAGGGGCTGGCTGGCTCTTCTTCTTCTCTGTCTGCCCTGGCAGCTAGGGCCAACTCAGGGTCTGCCCCACCCTGCGAGCCTCGGGTGATGGCTGTGGGCAGCTGATCACTGTCTCAGCAATTACCCAATCATTAGGGACCACCTCTGCTATACTCATAGCCACTCCGAGAGCCTTTCAAATGGGTGGAGGCACAGCTAGTGTTTGCCATGACAACTTCTAGAGAGACCAGGGAGAGAAAGGATACCCCCTGCCTCCCAGCCTGTAGGCCAGTAGCAGCAGTATCACCTGGGAACTTGCTAGAGATATAAATTCTCAGCCCCACTCCAGGACCCCGTGAATCAGGCCCTCCGGGAGTAAGCCCAGCCATCCGTGTAATAATGATCACTCTGGGACCTGGGGCCCACTGCTGCTGATGGACTAGCAGCCCTGCACTGTGAGGCAAGGGCCCAGGTTTGATTCCTACCCCTGCCACATGTCATATTTGACATCAGAAGTCAGGTCCATGGATTTACTAAGCACAAAGACACTTGGTCTTGAGCTTAATAAGGCAAAGCGCTCAGCACTGCAATGGGGTGGTGAGCCTTGGCTCCCCAAGGCTGTACCCCATGCCTAGAGGAAATGGGAAGGGAGGAATGCTGTCCAGGTAGGGCTCTGAATCTGGTCCCAGTCCCAGGCCTTCTGGGCCTATCAGTGGCTCTGTCTGTAGCACCGTGGGTGTGGGTGAAGGGTGGCGGCACCCGGCCCCTGCGTGGGCTCCTGGGCAGCAGCTGAGGGAAGTGGCCATGTACCTGGATGCAGGTGCCCGTGCACTCCTTGCACAGGCTGCAGGACAGAGCCCAGCGGCTGGCTGGGATATGCGAGATCTTGGTGATGGGCTCCATCTTCTCGGGGCAGCCAATGCTGACCTGGGCAGGACACAGGGAGCTGCATCAGGCCTCTTGTCCTCAGCCTGCCCCCAAGAGTCCCAAAATTGGAGGCTGTCTTCTGAAACCAGGCAGGGGCAGACAGGGCAGTGGGAGAGCTCCTGAATCCCAAGTCCTTCCTAACTATCCCAAGCACTGAGCACTGTGTGAGTGTGGGCTCACCTGTGACAAGTATTACATCTGACTATATGAGACAGTACACATCAGTGGTGTGAGTATGTGCGCCTATGACTGTAGCCCTCAAGACTGAGATGCTTCAGAGAAAGAGAGAGAGAGAGACAGAGAGAGAGAGAGAGAGAGAGAAAGGGAGAGAGAGAATACTCAGATGAGTGTAAGGTCTCCTTTCTTCTGCATCTCAAGCCTTTGTCAATATCATCTTCAGAGTTTTTACCATAACTTGTATTTATTTTCCTGGCCAATGGGGATGTGCCTCTGTTTAGCCCCTCCCATTTGTCCTCTGGGACAGGCGTACAGCCATGCCCAAGTTTCCTGGACACAGCCCGCTCCCTTCCACTGCCCATGCCTAAGGATGGAAGAAGGGCCCCTGTTCACAGGTGCTAAACCAAAAGGTCACCACGGTGGGTCCTTGTTGGGTCTCCGTCCTTGTTGGGTCTCCGTCCCTGCTGTCCCCAGCCCAGGAGTCCCAACCTTCCAGAGGCTGATCTGGGAGCAAGTGACTATTGCTGAGACAACCACTATCATCATAGAAACCTGTAATGTAACTCCCAGCAAGGACCTGCAGACTGGGGGCCCAGGAAGGCAAGGGCCACCGGTTGACGGGGCCACCCACTTTGCTTCCGGGCACAGGGAACACTGAGTGAGGCCATGTTCCGGGCCATGGCACACAGCAGGGCCAGGGCTGAAATGCCAGTGGATTTTAGCATTTCTCATTTTAAATAAAATGGAATGCCTTCTGGGAGCCAGGCCCTCTGCTAGTCACTGTGGGTCCAGTCTATAGACATGGTCCCTCCCCACCTACACTCAGACCCAGGCCCACCCCGCTGTCTAGCCACAGCCACAGCCACAGCAGCAGGCTCACCATCCAACTTTTTCTTATTTTTAAGAGAGGAGAGAGTGACAGGAGGAAGGGAGAGAGATGAAAAGAGAAGCATCAACTCGTATTTGTGTCACTTAAGTTGTTCATTGATTGCTTCTCGTATGTGCCTTGATTGGGGGGCTCAAGCTGAGTCAGTGACCCCTTGCTCAAGCTGGTGACCTTAGGCTCAAGCCAGAGACCTTAGGCTTCAAGCCAGCAACCTTTGGCCTTAAGCCAGTAACCATGGGATCACGTTGATGATCTCACACTCAAGCTGGGGATTCCGTGCTCAAGCCAGATGAGCCCGTGCTCAAGCTGGTGACCTTGGGGTTTCGAACCTGGACCTCAGTGTCCCAGGCTGACGATCTATCCACTGCATCACCACGGGTCAAACACTATTCAACTTTTAGTTAGGCTTACTACTTGATTCCCTTTTAGGTCAGTTGGCTTATTTTTGTTTTTAAAAAGGCAGCTTGACTTTGGTCGGAACCACTGCCTAGATAGGGATGGGTCCACACCACGTTCCCCACAGTGAGCTGCCTTGCATCTAGCTCTCAGACCTACACTGGATCCTGCACTAGCCTGAAATCCCATTTTCCCAGGGAAACCACCACCTGAGTTCTCCCCAAGTCCATAACAAAGCCCCCTGGTGGCTGCTTCCCCAGTTTTCTCCAGGGTTACACCTGAGGACCCATTTCATGTGGGCCCATCACCTTCTTTTCCCAGGGCTCTGCCGCCCGAGTTCTGAGTACCATAGTTCTGAGTACCATGCAGACCCACTTCCCCATGGCTGTTCCTCAGGGCTGTTCCCCAGGGTCGCCCACTCCCACACCTGCCCACCTCAGGAATCCACAGAGCGCAGCTGACGTGCACCCACTTGGTCCCACTTCTGGTGGGCTTCAGGGCTCCTCCTCGCTTGGGGCAGAGCAGGCACTTTGGCTGGACACCCAGGGCACACGTCCGGCATAGCCAGCTGCCTGTGGGCACCTTGAGGATCCCGTAGCATGCCTGGGAAGAGAGCAGGGTGGTCACAGGTCAGAGGCATTGGTCACCCCCCCTGGGCTGGGAGCTGCAGAGCTCCACTGCTACCAGGCTCTGGCAGGAGAACTGAGGGACGGTGACACAGGGCTCCTCTACCTGCGTTGTGCACCTGAAATACCACCATTTCAGTCCTATGTGAAAAGGGCTCAGATCTGCCCACTGCTGGGAGGACAGTCACTTTAGCCAGAGGCTCCTAACCAGTGAGGGACCTCCAGCAGTGTCCAGGAACTGATTCAGGAGAGTACAACTCTTGGTACGTATGCTGTCCGAGGGCAAGGAGCCGTGTCATGCCTATAGGTCAAGGAGCTGCTGGGTATAAGGGATGTGGATGCATAGGGGTGGGGGTCCTGCCTACCCACCCACCAGCTAGGGAAAGCCTTCTGAGCTTCCCAAGAGATACTCCAGCAGCAGTGCATGGGGGTGGGGGTGGGGAGAGGTTTGGTGGGGGAGGCATCAAAGTCAGAACCAGAGTGGGCCCACTGTGTTCCAGTTACATTGTCTGCAAACAGGGCCCAGGAATATCTAAGACCTAGAGTCTTGGGCCCAAGATCAAGAGGGGTGGGCCAGACCCAGTTTATAATATCAACAACGGTAACAAATTCTTGGAACACTTATGATGCTGTTCAAAGCAAATCACTCAGAGAGGTTAAGAAACTTGCCCAAAGCCACAGAGCTGGTGAAGGGCAGAGACGCAATTTGAAACCAGGCAGCTTGGCTCCAGGCTTTGCTCTCAATCACTACATGGTGCTGCCTCTTTGTAGCAGGCTCGGGGCAGCGAGAGAAGAGGAAGATGGCTGGGGGCAGGATGTTCAGTGGGGAATTGGCCAGAGGAGGACAGAAAGACCATCCAAGGGCGCTCACTCAGTCTGGCGGGTGGTGATGAGCCAAGGGGCCCTAGATGTCCCTGGCACCACAGGGCACTCATGCCAGTCCCTTCTGCCCACCCTGTCCTCGTTCTTAGGGGCCATGCCCACAGTGCTGTTGCATGCCCACTGCCGGATGACCAGCCAGGCAGGAGCCTGCCAGGCTGCATGTGAGGACACAGTGAGGATGCAGGCAGCTAGGGGCTGGCCACCTGGTGCACGCAGACGTTGCATTTGTCACAGAAGACCATCTCGTTGCCATCTTCGCCCTCAGGAGAGCGGCACACATCACAGACAACATCCTCGTCATACTCGATGCCCAGCCCCTCCTGCGTCTCAATGGCCCGCGCCATGTTCTGGTGGCACAGCGTCTCCAGCTCCTCCAGCACACGCTCCAGCGTCAGCTCGTCCAGTGCCGGCCTCTCTGTGAGGACAACACAGCAGGGTGTGAGGAGCCTGGCTTTCTGGGGCAGAAGTATGGGAGGGTCTCCACTCACCTGCATAACCTGGGAAAACAGGTCGGCTGTTGTGGGTCTCAGGCCCACTGTCTAAAAGCTGAGTAGTGGGCTGGACCATCTGATCTCAAAGGCCCTGGGGCCTGTTGTGTTCTGACTTTATTTATTTATTTTTCATTTTATTTATTTTTTTGAAGCTGGAAACGGGGAGAGACAGTCAGACAGACTCCCGCATGCGCCCGACCGGGATCCACCCGGCACGCCCACCAGGGGCGAGGCTCTGCCGCGACCAGAGCCACTCTAGCACCTGGGGCAGAGGCTAAGGAGCCATCCCCAGCGCCCGGGCCATCTTTTGCTCCAATGGAGCCTTGGCTGCGGGAGGGGAAGAGAGAGACAGAGAGGAAGGGGGGGTGGAGAAGCGAATGGGTGCTTCTCCTATGTGCCCTGGCCGGGAATCGAACCCGGGTCCCCCGCACGCCAGGCCAACGCTCTACCGCTGAGCCAACCGGCCAGGGCTGTGTTCTGACTTTAGACAGCCTGCCTGTAACCATACACATTATGTGCACATATAGATAATGTGAAGTGTTTCTGGGATGCAGCTGGCTCTACTGCTTGAGCTGTGGGGTGAGGGGACCTCTGGAGGTGGCTGGCCCTTCCTGAGACATGTTAGTGGACTCCAGACGGGAGGTCCATACCAACTGATCCAGCCACATCTGTCATCCTAGACTCACTCGTGTGCTCCCTCACTCTTCACGTGACAGTAATACTTACTAATGTTCCCAAGAACTGTCAATGACATGCTGTTCTCACCCTCACCCGACAACTACAGAAACCAAAGCACAGAAACACCAACTAACTTCTCCAGTCTGTAATATTGCAGAGACTGTCACCCCAGATCCATTCAGAAGCCAAGTTGTGGCTACTGCCCTTCTGAGGGTGAGGTTGCTTGGAGTTCAAAAGAAAACTCTGCCTGGCCTGCCCCCGATTCTGCTCTCAGTCTGGCAGGTCACTTACCCATCTCCTTGAGCTCCGAGTTGATGAGCTCCAGCCAGTAGGCATCGATCTCGTCCAGGTCATAGCGGCTGCCTCCTGGCCAATCAGACTGGGAGCCTTCGCCAAATTCAGAGCTGCTAGGGGACACCTGGGTTGGGGGGCCTTCCATGGGCGGGAGGATCCTAGGAAATCAAGAGTGGGTGTCATGAGGGAGGGATCCTAAGACTGCCACTCTTGCTAGGTTTGGGGGCATCCAGTGAGTTGAGCAGCCCAGCTGAGGACCTGGTGGGCAAATGAGGTGCAAGACTTTGATCCAAGTAGGGCCCACCTCCTTTCATTCCCTTCTTACACCTCCTCCTCCTGCCTGCCCACCCTGTAGTCTCAGAGACAATGAGCAAACAGGACAGGAAAGTACAGGGCTGTGGGGCAAAGTAGGGGATGGGAGGGCTGACCCATAGCTCTCTCACATCCCTCCAGAAACAGCCATTCTGTTCAGAGAATTCTTACTGCCCCTCCCATCAGGGCACCTGGGCCTTAGTGAAAGCCCCACGATCTGGATCTGCCCCGGTGTGGCCTGGAGGAGGCATTCCAAGTGCTGCCCTAGGCCATTTCCAGTGCCGGTCACTCTGGATAAGTAGAACAGAGCCAGGCAGGCTCCAGGTCCTTCAGCACACCCCTCAAGGCTGGGGAGAGGCTGGGAATTATCCCCATGCCCTCACAAGGTCTGGCCCCTCCACCAAAAGCCTGAGAACTGAGGCCAGGTTTCCTCGCCAGCTACATGATTGCAGCCCAGGGTGGCCATTTCCACCTACAAAAGGGCTACTGCCCCAGAGCACTATTGTCCACACACCCGGTCCTTCCCTTAGGAAGAATGCTCCCTGAGCAGTGAGTCAGTCTACAGCACTCCCCTCACCCAAAGATGGAAACTGATTCCCCTGGATGCTAGGATGCACCTACTGTAGACCGAGGACCACTCTTCCAGGTAAATCCTCCCTTGGCCATGGCTCTGCCTCGGAGGCAGCTTGGAAGGGCCCTGCCGCAGAGCGTGGACTCAAAGCCCAGCTCTGCCACTTGATGTGGCTTCTGGGCCGGCCACTTAATTTCTCTGTGCCCCAGTGACCTCATCCAAACACCGGGCTAATGAGAACAGTCTTTACCTTCTATGGTTGGTGTGAGGATAAAATGGATGAATACCTGTAAAGCTCTTAGAACAGTGCCTGGCACACAACAGCCCTCTATGTATGTGTCCTTTAAGACCCCTGGATATCACTTGGCTCCTTCTGAAATGTAATACAAGAGCTTTTTGCTCTGGGATGGCACAGTTTTCCCTTTTGGTTCAGCAGTATGCTGCCCCCAGTTCCTGATACCAGTTCAAAATGCCAGCTTGTCCCACCCCCCACCAGTTGCCATGGTTATTGCTGCAGAGCCTGGCCTGCATCTGGCCAGCCCTCCCTGGGCCAAGAGGCCTCCTGGGGTCGGAGGCAGGGCTGCCAGGGGCTGTGACTCAGCGCAGAGTGAGGAGAGGAGGGCAGGGCCCTGTGCTCCAGGAATTGCCCAGAGTGTCAGCAGGAAAGGCAGGAAGGATGAAGGAGATGGGAGGCCCAGAGGCAGCTGAGGGGGCTCAGGGCTCCCTCTCCCCACACAGGGGCCCAGATTAAGGAAGGCCTTAGGCACGATTCCCCCCCACTCCCATGAAAGGTCGTTTCAAATAGAAGCAAGACAAATAGTTCTGCCTTTTCTCATGAGGCTCTTATTTGAATTAATACATTCTTTAAAAACACTGACTGATGCTGTCATGCTCTGCTTTGTTTGTGCCCGCAGCATTGCTTAAGTGGGGTTTTGGATCACCTGTCCCAATGCCCACTACCTGCTGGCAGGACTGCCCACACCCCTGTGCTCAGGCGGGGCTACCTGGCGGGGCTACCTGGCGGGGTTCTTAGGGCCAATATCACATTCCTTTCTCTGGGGAGTGGAGTTCAGGAGCTTACACCAAAAAAAGCATTTCCTGTGCTCCCTGGGCTTCTCACCTTCCTCCATTTGGCCTCTGCTGGCTGGCTATGGAGGAGGCTCTTGCACCAGGCGTGGACCAAGCTGACCCCAGGCCAAGGCCTCTGTCCGCTGCAGCCAGCTACTGAGGTCGGCTGGGAGGAGGTGGTGGCTGAGCTGGGATGGGGAGAGGGGAGGAGTCTCTACACCAAAAGACCAGAAAGACACCAGAGGCAGAGGTTGGTTTAGCCTTAGACTGAGTCTTTTGGCCACACTGAGGGAGCAGTGTAGGCCCTCACTCCATTCATGATCTGGGGGCAAGACAGATTCTCATTACTCAGATAAACTTCAGGCCATGCGGGGACAGACCTGCCCAAGGGCCAGGGAGAATGGGCAAGGAGGGAGAGGCAGAGGGGGCTAGGGCAGCAGCTGGCGAGGGCAGTCAGAGCCAACATGCAGGGTGATCAGGCACAAGGTTCTCTCTGGGCCTCACAGGGGTCACCCAGGGCTTGTTCCCAGGCCTTGTGACTTCCTGACCTAGCCCACTAGGCCCTGACAGTCATGCAGGGAAATCCCCAGAATTTTCCAACTTCCTCATCTACAAAATGGAGACAGGAGTATGTACTTTATAGGACTAATACGATAATTAAATGTGAAGATGAACATAACAGGCTCAGCACAAGTTCTCAGGAAGAGTTCCTGTTAACAATAATTCTGACGATAGTGGCTGCCTGCGGCTCCCAACAACGGTCACGGTCACGCGGTAGCGGCACTGAGGGAGATGGAAGGACTGGGTGGGAGTGAGACAGGGGAAGAAGGGGCATGGGGATCTCTCCAAGAGAGCACCCCACCCCTCGCCTGCAGTCTAGCCTCTGCAAAGAGCACGGACAGGACAGGCTGCCTGGCTCTTGTCAGCTTACAGCAGCGTGTGTAAGTGGGAATGCACCAAGTAGTGCCAGAGCCATCTGAACACGTGCTCTCCTCTTGATGTCAACAGATAAAGCAGACTGAAGCCAAGCTACTGGTGTGGAAGCATCTGCAATTAATTACCCAGGGCAGCGGATGTTTCCGGAACCTCCTGACATTGACATCAAGGAGAGGGGACAGACTGCTGGGCCAAGCCTAATCAGGATACACCCCTCCATGCCCAGCTGGTGGCCCACCCCTCCCCCTCACTATCCTGGGCCCTTGGCCCCTACTTTGTCACACAGTCCGCACCACCACACCATCAGCCAGGTACTGTTTTAGCTCCATTTGACAGGAGAGAAAACAAGCAGTAACAGTTCTTTCGTCTGCAGGCACTTGACCTACATTTTTGGCCCTGGATAGGGGATGTGGAGAATAAATTCTGCCCCAAATCTCACATGTACTCCCCCTTCCAGGGAATCTGGAGCTCCCTGACTTTCAGAAGTGCTGGTAGCTACTCAGCCCTCAGGAGCCACAGGAGGAGGAAGCCTGCCTAGCAGCCAAGCCTGGTGAGCTCCCACGCAGGGATTAGCCTGCCTTCCCTCTGTAGTCTCACGCCCAGCACAGACCTGGCACCAAGAGGGCACTGGGTGTCTGTGAGCCAGTGATGGGCATGACTGCCAGGAAGCAACAGTGCCAATGTCATGGAAGGTGACGGCTGCAATCTTTGCCCCAGGCCTGGTCAGATAGGCCTAAGCAAAAGCCACGGGGCTGCCAACACCAGCAGTGGGCTGCAAATGATACAAGCTGCCCAGTGTTGGCGGGCTGGTGGGCAGGAGAGGCCAGGACAGCAGGCTCCTCTGCACCAAGATAGGAGTTGGGGGGGGGGGGGTTCCCAGGGTGTAGAAAGAGGCTGAACTCTGTTGCTGGAGGCAAGGTACCGGCCATGAGGTCGCCTCCTGAAAAGAGCACCAGGGGTATCTGACCCACAAGCTCAGAAGGCTCCAAAGCCCAGACAGGACTCGGCCCTGGCTCAGCCCCGGCAGGGGCCTCCCAGGAGGCTGGTCACAGCAGCTGCTTCCTGAGCTTCTGCTGTGTGCATACAACCCTCTCCCGCTAAGAACTCCTTAAAAAGGTTTAAGAAGTCGAGAGATTGGCTTATCCCTGTTTTAAGGACTCATCAAAAGTCTGAAGACTTCCCTAACATGTGCTTGTGAGACCCAGTTTGAATGGACATCAAGCTAATCCAAGGCCAGTTACCAGTGAATACGCATGTGCCAGACCCTGTGCCAAGTGCCTTTCACACATCATTTCCCTGTATCATCTTGACCACCATAGGAAGTAGGTGTTATTGTCATCATTTGCATTACACAGACAAGGAAACTGAGACCCAAGGAGATTACCTTTTTGGCCCAAGGTCACACTAAATGTGAATGGCCATTTGAACCAAGGCTAAGGCTGTCTATCTCCATAGCTGAGCCCAAGCCCAAGAGCCTAGCCTAAAAGGTAAACTGCCAGTATTTCTGGGACACTTCAATGGTTTATGGGCCCCAAAAAAATCTAAGACAAAATAAAGTCAGGCTAGAGAGGAATCCCAGGATGGGTAGGTCCCATGCGGGTCCTCGCCTCCCCTTCCTCCCCTGCCTGGGCTTCCTGGCTCACCTCACCACGGGCTCTGGAATGGCCTCCGCCCCGGCGGGCACCTGCACACCTTTTTCCCACTCCTGTCGCCATGGGTCTGCCAGGATGTAGTAGTCATCCGGGCTGAGCTGGTATGAGTCTGGGATCTTCATGGCTGTGATCAAATCTGTCCGGAAGACCTGTTGGGAGCAAGAAAGGAAAGAGTAGCTTCAGACTGCCTGTGGTAGTCTGCTCCACAGGCCAGGGGTGGAAAAGACAAATGCAATTCAACAGGGCTTTCTGTCCACTCAAAGTCAGGAACCAAAACAAGTGCACTAAGCACAATAATGTATCTTCTCTAAACCCAGCACAGTTCTTTGCACACAGCAGATACTCAGTAAATGTACTGAACTGAATTCACATGTGTTCTGACCTGTTAAAGGTCAGAGTGATGAATAGGAGTGGACCTCAGAGGGAAGAAGAAAGACTGGAAAGGCAAAAAGTAAAAAGGGAAAGTCAGATGGCAGAAAAGCCTCTGTGAATACAATATCGTCATTAAGTGACTGTTCGGGGAATTTCTGTGGAAGGCTTAAAATTATGTTTGTAGTTGTAAACATAGCGCTGCAGGCACAGTGGAGAGGCAGTGCATATAGGGCGCCAGCCTAGGCAATCGGAACGCCAGGACCTATGCAAACAGCCAAGGGGCGGCTGGGCATGCGAAGCCTAGAAATAGGCTTCCCATGGGTCAGGGTCTCCAAGGTCTCTCAAGAGCAAGGACACCAGGTCCCCTGCTCGACAAGGCTCTACAGTTCCACCCTTCGTGTGTAATGGGGTAGGAGAAGAATGGGCAAGTACTCCTTCTCAATCAAGCCTACCCAAGTTCCTTCAGAGCCAGACCACGGAGTGAGTGAGTGCACCCTCATTTTGGTTTTCTTCTGGTCACTCAGGAAACTGTTCTTCCCAGCGTTTGATCTGTTGCCCTCTCACTGCCCCAGAACAATCTCCAAGCCCAGCTCCCGCAGCACCAGCAGGGATTCCTGTGCCCTGGTTGCCTGATCCACTGTGGCCTCCCAGGAGAGGCTGCTGTGGGACTTGGTGGTTGACTTGCTTAGGTAGCAACCCTCCGAGTGATAATCACATGAGAATCACAAGTTAAAGAAATTGCATCGCTGAGACAAGAGAAACCACTTCAAGGAGTGCTCTAGGCCTCAGAGCAATCTCCAAAACCACCCTCCCTGGAGAGGTCAGCATCTGCTGGCCTTCCAGAGGCTCATGACAGGCTCATTCACGATAACCTCTGCCTGATGGGGGCCCAATTCTCTGGTTGTGTCATTTGAATTTAGGGCCAGAACAGCAAGAAAACTGAAATGGGTGCACCAGGGAGGTTCGAGGCAGCATCTTGCAGAAATCTAATTAACATCTGCATCTAGCTAGAGAGGGTCCTGGATTGAAAAAGGTCAAGTTTCTTTTTTTCTTTTTTTTTTTTACAGAGATAGAGAGAGAGTCAGAGAGAAGGACAGACAGACGGGAATGGAGAGATGAGAAGCATCAATCATTAGTTTTTCGTTGCGCATTGTGACACCTTAGTTGTTCATTGATTGCTTTCTCATATGTGCCTTGACCGCGGGCCTTCAGCAGACCAAGTAACCCCTTGCTCGAGCCAGCGACCTTGGGTCCAAGCTGGTGAGCTTTTGCTCAAACCAGATGAGCCCGTGGTCAAGCTGGCGACCTCAGGGTCTCGAACCTGGGTCCTCGGCATCCCAGTCCGATGCTCTATCCACTGTGCCACTGCCTGGTCAGGCAAAGGTCAAGTTTCTTGAAGGCTCTATTTGCCAATATAATTTAATTAAGACGAATACCCTAACATTTAATTAGGGTGCTAGTGTGAAAAAATTAAAACGAGATTACAATTAAATGCTAATTAAACAGAAGATGGAATGTGGTGAAGATTTTATAGCCCTGATAATTTGCGTATCTTATTAGCAAGCAGTAAGCCCACTGCTACAAAAACACAAACTCAGGCACCCATCGCTTTTATGGGGCCTTTCCTAGCTGTGGCCTCAGCCAAGCCAAGCAGGAGTGTGGCTGGGTTACTTCCCTCTGGGCCCCAGTACAAGACCTGGAGGGTGAACTGAACCCACAGTGGACTCATCACTGCCTCAAAGTTCTCCTAACCCAGGAAAGCCATAGGGTATGACATCAAAGCCCACTGCTCTGATGCCAAGGGGTGTTGCCCACCTGGACAGTATACCTCCCACCCAGAAATCAACTTTTCAAGAGCCCAGTGTCACTGTGTACCCCTCTAAAGAGGCACCCAAAATTCAAATCAGGTGGCTTCTGTAAGGGCTGGAATATGCAAATCAGATGGAAGCTTTTGCAAGGTGCAACTGCCCACAAGCTGAGCTGCATGGTGTACCAGGCCTTGTGCCCACATGGATGAGTATCCAGAACACTTTACTCCTTTGGTGCATGAGAGGACTCTGCTGGGATTCTTTTCCCTTGCCAGTGTGGAGTTGGCCTGCTTCTTTTTTAAGGTCTTAGTCCAGCTCACATCTGCTATGGGAACTCTCCCCCAATCTCAGGCTGGGTTCTGGGCTTCTTCTGAACTCCCACAACCCCGCTATGGGTATCTCCTGGTTTCTTGCCACATCTCCCCATGAGGTGATCTCAGTGAGGTCAGGCAGGCCAGCAGGTTGGAGCCTAGCAGTGCACATAGGGCCTGGCACATACAAGGTGCTCACAAAGGCTGAAGGACTCAAGAGCCTTCCATGGGTCTGCCCCCACCTTGCTGGGTTTCTGCCCAAGGCTATGGCTAGGCACTCTACCCTAAAGAGGAGCCTCTGTACCTTCACATAAAACCTGTCCACAAACACGGCAACCTAGTGCAACCCAAATATCTTTTTGTTTTGAGTTGCCAGAGGTTAGGCTTGAAAAAGGTCACAATTATTCTCCTAAACCACCTTTATGAAAACTAAATAAAGAATAAAATGGCCCTGGCCAGCTGGTTCAGTGGTTGAGTGTCTGCACAGTGTGTGGAAGTCCTGGTTCAATTCTTGGTAAGGGCACACAGGAGAAATGACCATCTGCTTCTCCCCTCCATCTCTCTCTCTCTTCCCCTCCCGCAGCCATGGCTCGAATGGTTAGAACAAAGTTGACCCCAGGCGCTGAGGATGGCTCTATGGCCTCACCTCAGGAGCTAAAATAGCTCAGTTGCAATGGAGCAGTGGCCCCAGATGGGCAGAGCATCATCTGGTAGGGGGCTTGCTGAGTAGATACCAGTGTGGGCACATGCGGGAGTCTGTCTCTGCCTCCCCACTTCTCACTTAAAAAAAAAGGATAAAACAGACACTGATGGACTGGAGGCCTTGCTGTGGCAAGAAAGTTAGAAGCTAGAAAACAAGCAATTGTATAAGAATGTGAATGTTTACTATTTTCCTCTCTTTTGAGAGAAATTGACAAATTGTTCTTAGAGGTCTGCTGCCTGGCAACCAAGTTCTGCTGAACTGCTTAGGAGATGTTCATTGCAGCCTCTTCAAACAGTAGGAAGAAAGTTTAAAGGTCTAAAACTGGAATGTAATAACCAATCTGAGTGCTAGAGGTGCCAGTGCAACTCTGGAGGGAGCTGAAGACCCTGCCCTGCCTATAAGTAGGAACACAGTTCATGGCTTTGATCTTCACAACCATCAAAGTCAATCTAGCTTTCGGAACCCATTTCTCCAGCAAGAACCAAAAGCAGGCTCTGCCACAAAATATCGGGATTCTGACGTGATCTCCAAAAGCAAATCAAGACAATGACAACGGGCAACTTCCACCATCCCATTCAATGCGTTCTCACATATGACCATAGGACTTGTGGGTGTAATTTGAATATTTGATCCTGGGACCTTGGACTCTGCTTCCTTTTCTCAAGGGTGAATTATATATATATATTTTTAGCAAGAGAGAGAGAGAGAGAAAGGAGACAGACAGGAAGGAGAGAGAAGCATCAACTCATAATCACAGCACTTTAGTTGTTCATTGATTGCTTCTCATATGTGCCTTGACGGGGGTAGGGGTGCACCAGCCCAGCCAGTGGCCCCTTGCTCAAGCCAGCAACCATGGATCATGTTGATGATCCCATGCTCAAGCTGGTGAGCTTGCGCTCAAGCCAGTGACCTTGGGGTTTTGAACCTGGGACCTCATTGTCCCAGGTCAATGCTCTATCTACTGTGCCACCACCAGTCAGGTAAGGGTGAATTATTTTATCATGGTATATTTCAGACCAAGAGGCACCAAGAGGAAGTTTAGTTACTTAAGGAAAGGCCCCAGCATTTATCACAATTACAAAATATGATTATTTGCGTAATGGTTTGTTTAACGTCCATCTAATAATCAAGCTGAGAGAGGCAGTGATGACATGTGTATCCTGTTTATCATTCAGCCTATTTGTGCACAGTGCCTGGCACACAGCAGGTGTTCAAGAAATGCTTGTGGAACAAGTGAGTAAATGAATGAATGAACCTCAGAGTTTGTCTGAAGTATGACTAAACCCTGAAACTTCCTGTTCTGCCTAGCAAAGGGCTGGTCCAAAAGATTCTTCAGTGGACTTCAGCAACTGGTCTTGGTCACTGTCCCCAAGCCAGTGAAAATGGCTCTCTCTGGTCAAAACTGCCTCTACTTGCCCTCCGTCCATATGAGGAGTCCCACTGCAAGCTGGGAGTGGCCCCCTCCCCTTAACCCTCCCCTAAGGATGTGTGAGGGTCTGTCCTGAAAGAGCCAGTGAAGTTTCTCCTTTAATTTCTTCTGAGCACTTCATCTAAAAACCAATAGCTAGTAGTGAAAGGCAATTGCCTTGTTGTGACACGGCCGGTGCTATGTTCAATGCCTTGCATATTTAATTTCACCTAATTCATATCACCCCGTCCCACAGATGTGCGGACTAAGACTCAGAGGTTAAACCACTTGTCTGAGGTCTGCACTGTCCTTTAATCACTGCAGTTACTACCTGCAAACCAGTCAGATATTTCTTTTGAAAAAAAAATCTTTCCTGGGCTGCAACCTGAATAAACAGTATGCCAGACAAGAGCAACATTACATACTTAAAATTAAGCATAACACACGAGAGAAAGGCTCTGCGAAAAGCCACCTTCTGCCCAGACCCATTCAAGCTTGCACATTTGGTCACACACTTAAAACACATAGACACAGACACACACTCTCTCTCTCTCTCAACATCTCTTTCTCTTCCACAAGGATAACAGCACTTCCTGCTCTTAAAGAGAATTTATTACAGGCATTTCTTTTGCAAGACAAGTCCCAGAGGCCAGGAGGCCTTTCCAGCTGGCGGAAGGAGCATGGTTTCCGACTATACGAGACCCAGAGGAAGGTGGCGGGAGGCTCAGCAGGCAGGCGCAGAGCCCAGTGGAAGGGCTCTCCGCTCACTCACCGCCTGCTCCAGGACAGCGGAGGAGCTGCTGGCTGGAAACAGGGCTCGAAACCACAGGGGCAGGCACAAAACCTTTTGGGAATTCTCCTGTTTTATCTCTTCAAGTGTGAGGTAACATTTTGCATGTTACTACAATACATGCCATCATTGTTTTAGTGCAAAATCAGTTATGTCAAACATCTGGGTACTGCCTTTGCTCTTCCGGGAAGGCATCTCATTGATTCTGTGGTTTTGCACCCCAACACAATGTGGCTACTTCTGTCTCCACCCAAGGTAGAAGGGTGTCATTTTTAAAAGCAATGGGTCAAGCCAATGAGCTGCATCCTCACACTAAACGTACACCAACACTGGGTCTTGGGGATACCCCAATGGGGGCAGATGCTCTCCATGAGGACCAGCTTTTTCCTAGGTCCTGTCCCCAGGGGCAAGAGGCTGAGCATTGGTGAAGGATCTCATGCCCTCATTTACAGATATACTAGTTTGTCACCAGAGCCTACAAAAGAGCTGATGGGTGGATCTCAACACGCCCCTCCATTCTGTGATCACCCAGGCTTTTGTCCCAGGGAGGCCAGCATCACCTCCACTCTCTGGGATCATCCTTACCCCCAGGCTCCACAGGCCTCAAGAAAGAATAGTCACATCTACCAAACAGAACTCCACATCACGGCGCAGGTTATGGTTCTACTGATGACAATTCCGAGGCTCAGAGAGAAACAGCTACTTCCCCAAGATCAGAGTTCCTCAGTGGCAAAGCTGGCTGCACCTCTCATAACGGACACTTTCCTGTGCAGCACCTGCATCCTGCTGATGGCCCAGGACAAGTTCCCTGGGGACAGGCCTTGTATTTTCTGTCCCCCAGCACCAGAGGGGGTCTATTAGTGCTCTTGAGTGCTAGCTGAGTTTTATCGGTTTCAGTAGCTCTTGGGTCCTAAAGATCCACACCCCTGCCCACTGGCTGAGTTCCAGGGACTCTCGCTTTCTAAAACCACGGCTTTCTACTTCAATACAGCATGCCTAGGGGGAGCACCCCCAAATGGCCTACCCTCTCATCTGCCTCTCTGCCCAGTCTGAGGAAGACACAGCCTCAAACAGCAGCCCTCAGGTCTCTTAAACTGCCCTGCCAGGCGAGGGCTTAGCAGAAACCTATCAGTTTCCAAGCCACTGTTGGGAGGGGGGTGAGCTAGGTGACTGCCCCCTCCCACTCTCTGCCTTTGCTTAGGTCACTGAATCAGGCTGGAAAGCCTCTCCTCCCTCCTGCAACCTCAGGATCTTCCAGCAAATTAAGGAGAAAGTTCTATGGTAGTAGTTTCTAACCCTGGTTTCCAGCGGGAACACTTTTACAAAGCACCGGTAGCTGGGGCCCCCCTCCAAACCATTTAGGTCAGAATTCCTGCGGGTATGATAGGATGGGGAGTCTGTGATCTCTATCAGATTCATAGAGATATGAGCCACAAAGTGCTAAGCACCAATAATGGCGGTGCCATCTGGTGAGACGGGTCAAGACAGAAGCGTATGGCTTCACCATGATTTATAGGCTAACATCACCTCCGTAGGCCAGGCTAATCCCTTCTCCCCCTTCGGGACAGACCCGGCCACCTTTGATAGATCTCACCTTTGCTGGGATGCTGAAGACATGCAGAACAGAGGAAGGCAGCAACCTGTGTCCTCGGCATCAGCCCCACCTCTTCCCTCCACTTCCAAAGGGGAGCCTGGGGCCAACCTCAGACTTGGTGGACTTCCATCAAAATCCTAATCCAGCTTCCCAGGCCCCCCAGGCCCTTTCCCTTCAGTCCCCAGGACTAAATCCTGCACTTGGCCACCCACTCCTTAAAGGGTGGATGAGAATGTGGGTCTCAAGGCCTCAGCCCTGTCCAGGGTCCTGACTCCTGGTTTGAGCTCTTTCTCCTGCCCTATGGCACCTCCCACTGGTATAGAGGCCATCCCTCGATTTGCACCCTTAGGGTGCACTAGGAAGGGTGGCCTCGACTGGTCATCACAGGGGCAGCCCCTCCGGTCTCCCCGAAACCCAACCCTAGCCCTTTCCACAGCGCTGGCTTCATTGCAGGTTAGTAGTGCTGCTACGCTAAGTACTCCTGGTTTTCAAACAGCCCGCCCCGTCACGTCCACACTCAGATATGAGGAGTCCACATCCCGAGACAAAGAGGGGAAGTGAACTGTGCAGCCACCAGGAAGGAGGCTCCTGCACCACACACATCATTTTGCAAACATTCGGGCTGGGCACTTGGGCCAGACGGGGAGCAGACATCCATCCCACAGGTTTCTTACTCTGGGAGACAGGGCAGATGGGGCCCCAGGCCCCCTCTCATCAGGGGTCCAAAGTCCAGGGCCCCATGCTCAGCAGGCTAAAAAGGCCCTCCTCTCCACACCACTCACAGAGAGAGGGAACAGCCCAGAGAGGTTTAGGCCAGGGCAAACGTTCTCTGCCACCAAATCCTTGCTTTCCTCTTGGCCTTCTCAGGAGCCAAATAATTTGAAAGCTTTCACTGATGGTTTCCTCTATGCCACAATATAGCTTGGAATTTATGGTGGCTATGGCTTGGCCTCCTAACTTAGGGGACGAGGGAAACCTTGCAGGCTGGCCTCCAGCTGCTGTGAGAGGGAAAGCTTGTCCTTGGCCAAAGTTCAAGGTGAGGAAGACTTCCTCAGCCCTCCTGGAGCCCAGGACTTGAGGGCGGGTATCTCCAGTCAGACAGCACAGCCCTCTGGGAGGCTCCTGTGCTTGAACCCAGGACCACCTGTAGCCAGTCCCTAGCAGGACCCGGCACCAATACTCTTACAATGGCTTGACTCTATTTTTAGGTGGGGAAAGGTTCAAAGGCTCAGAGCTGGAAAGCCCAAGAGGCAGGGGAATTTTCAGCCCCATGCAAATCATTCTTTCTCCTTCGCCTTCACTGACACCTGTTTCCTCCCCTCAGCCAGCCTATCCAGGGTGCCAATGGCAGCCCAGCCCTGGGGATCTCGGCAGGGGACCTTCTCCAGCTTTCACCAATCTGAATACCCAAGAAAGGGGGGTGGGTGTGGGTGGGTTTCCTCTTCTCCAAAACATAACAATTGCTGCCTCAGAAGACCAGGAAAGTACATAAAGGTGGCCACTGTTTTACTAATTCAACCATAACAACTGAGGAGCAGCTGCAGGCCTTAAGATGAGGGGTGGGCAGAAGGGGAGGGATAAGAGGAGTAGAGGAATGGACCTAGGGGCCCCAGCACTCTGCCACATACTTCCCAGTGCACCTAGACACATCCCATCCACCCACCAGCAGGCCTAGTCCAGGAAGGCACTAAGAGTGGCTTCCGTGCCAGTTCCAACTGCATTCCTGAAGCTCTCTCTTTCCATCCTCATCCCTCCTCCATGGGGCCAAGGGAGGACAATAGATTGGGGAGGTGGAGGTGGGAGGCATCAGGTCTCAAAGGCTCCCTACTCCCCACAAAGGGAGGCTCTTAGGGTCAGCCAGCTCCCTGAGGAGGCGGGAAGTCCTTTTTCAAATGCAAGATCTTGTGGAAGTAGGGGATGGCTCAAGACAGCTGTGCCAAGATTGCTCCCATGGTGAGGGTGGGATGAGGGGGGCGCTCAGAACACAGATAACTCCTCCCACCCCAAGCCAAGGACTCAGTCCAGAACTCTGGTTCTCCCTATTCTGGGCACTGTTAGTCCCCAAAACTTTACGTCTTGGCTATATAAGTTTGGGATCCTCAGTTCCCTTATTATAACGGGACTGAAAACTCTCAGCTACATTGAAGGATTAAAAAAACAGTGTCCAGTCCAGTGCCCAGCTACTACATAGACTGCAGAGCAGTATCTCTTTTAAGGGCCAGATTCAAACCCCACCCCTTCTCAAAGACATGTTGCTCTAGCAGTTTCATCTGTGCCCAGCAAAGGGCACTGAGGACCCAGCAGGGAGCAAGTAGGCCTTGGGAGGCAGTTCACCCCTCCACTTCCAGGCCACTTCTCCATAGCTCCAGGAGCCAAATACTGCTACCTGCTACAGGCCACAGCCCAGGTCAAAGTGAGGAAGGCATACCATGCAGATGCACAGGAACAGGGCATGATGAGAACCAGACGACCTAACTGGATGACTCAGGATCCATCCTTCACCCCTACATCAGCAATCCTGTCACCCTTGCTCGGCCTCCTAAGTGCCCCGAATCCTACTGCTTTTTACTCCCCTGCCACCTTCGTTCATCTCCTGGTCAACAGCAAAAGAATCCTTCCTGCTTCCACCTGTGTCCCTGGCTTTCCCTTCTCCTTACAGTGGGGCCTTTCAATGAAACATCAGAGAATGGCATTACCCTGCTTATGATCTGGAAAGGCTTCTTTCACTCAGACCAACAGAAACATTTTTACAACAACCTGCAAGGCTAAGAGAACTGGCATCCCCTCCCTGCATCCACTCCATCAGCCATACTGGCCCCAGTTTGGCAATGACTGCGCCCACTGCCAGGAGTGCTCTTCCCACACAGGTCAGCAGGTTACCCTCTCCAGTCGCTGCTTCTGCATCCTCCCCATCTCTGCTTCACCTTTCTCTAGGACACCAGTCACTACCCACCTCTGAGGGCTTCTTTTCGTTCTGCCGGGACCAGCCCGACTTGGTGCTGCTGGGCAGTTTGGAGCATCTTGAGGCAGATGTAGTGTGACCTGCAGAGAGAACACAGCTATTAGTAACCCCTGCAGGGCCAGGACCACCCACCATGCCCAAGGATAGTGAAGCCTGTAAGAAAAGCTCTGGCTTGAATGTTCAGAAAGCGGACACCTCTTTGAGTACCTGGTAGACTGTCTCCGCTCTGGGACTCTACAATGAGTGAGGATGTGACAACCCTTCCACTCACTAACCAGAAGGGGTTGGGAAAGAAGAGGCAGTGACCGGGACTCAGTATCAGTTTACTGTGTGACCTATGCTAAGTTCCTTGTCCTCTCTGGTCCTTTGCTTCCTCCTTGGTGTGATGCCCAGTGGATAAGACAGAGGAAAGGCATAGCAGTGGGAAGAGTGTTGCTCTAAAAGTAGACCCATAGACCAGGCTTGTCACCCTGGGCAAATAACTTAATTTCTCTGTGCCTCAGTTTGCTCTTCTGTAAAATGAGGGCAAGAGACTGTCTTCAGAGGGTTGTTGTGAGGATTAGATGATATCTTGCCTGTAATCTTCTCAAACATTATTATGAGGGTCTAATTTAAGGCCCTTGATGAACTACAGGGCTGTGGCCTCCAGCCCTATGGGTCAAAGGAGCAGCAGCCATGGGTAGGCACAGTGGTGGGGACTGCTGGGGAAGGAATGCATCAGCCTGGCCCAACTCTGATGCAGCTACAGGGCTCAGCTGCCCAGAGGACCATCCCTTGCATGTACTCTGCCATCTAAGGTTCCTTTGCATGCAATAAAGTTATTAAAGGATGCGGTTCTACTTGGCTCTACTGAGCCAGGCCACAGGCAGAGTGGTTGTAGCCACAGAGGGCCAGACGCTGTAATCTCCTGCCACAGGGAGGAAGGGCTGACCAGGTAAGGCACCAGAGCCAAGCTGAACCAACAGACCCCAAAGGACAGTGAATGAGACCTGGGGGGAGAGGGGAAAGAGACTGGGACCAGACCCATCCACCGAGTGCATCTGCCTCAGGCTCTTGGGGGGAAGGTGTGGAACTATGGGAGCTCTAAGGGACCTCAGACATTTCCTTCACCCCAGGAGCTCACCACACATGTGAACAACTGAGGTCCAGAGTTGCAGGGTTACAGGCCCAGCCTCCCTGGCAATGCAGCCTCTTCCTCAGCCTGAATTTCACCAGTCTACACCACTAGGTGGGATCCTCTTGCCAGTGTCTTCCTTACACAGGGCAGAATTGAACTCCTTACTCCAACCCGCCCATGCAGGCCCGGGCTCCCAGGCGGCTGAGAAGAGCCACCCTCCACTAGTACAGAAAAGCTCTCATCTTACACAAACCTCCCCCAAATTCCAGAAGAGGCTCCCTAGCCCCTATTTGCTCCCTGACAATGTGTCCCCACATCCCAGATTTCCAAATGACACCCCCAACCCATACACTAGTGGACTTCTAAGACTCTATTACTGAGATCCCACAAAGGTCAGACTCCTTCATTAATTTCTTCAGCAAACATTTACTGAACACCCACTGACCTAGCCGGGGATAAGGCAGCAAGCCAGATGTGACCTCTCTTATCACAGAGCTTACCAGTTGTTAGGTAATAATATTCATCAGGTAATTATGATAGTGACAAGTTTTCTATGGATTGTGTAGAGACCTCTAAGAGCCTGGGGCCTGACTCAATGGGAGGGTGCCCCAGAGAGAGGGATGTGCTCCTAGTAGCCTGGAGTTCCATATGCAAAGGCCCAGAGGGGAGCAGATTTGTTCCAAGCAGAGCAAAACATGTGGGGCTGAGACCTACAGGGTAATGGGGAGGGGGGTAGAGTGAAGAAGACAGCAAGGGCCTAGGGGCCAGAGTGGTGTGGGGACTTTCTCAGGAGTAGAGGGGCCTGATTTTCATCTACACTGAGACTCAGGCAGCCTCTCCCCACTGGGCCTGTGGGCCTGGTAATTATTCCCATGCTTTCCCCGGAAGAACCCCAAATGGAAGGCCTTACTGTCAGTGGTGTCAGAGTTGTCGCTGCTGAAGGAGTATTTCCGCCTCTTCTCTTCCATCTGCAACAAAAGGCAGGCCCCATTATATGCAAAGGCAGCTTGGGAAATCCTCAATCCCTTAGAAAATCTCCAGGAACCTGCCTCCTCACACTCACCTGCTGTTGCAGAAGAGTGAGAACAAGGCCCAGTCCCTGCCAACCCTGGGTGAGGTAGGGGCGGGAAGGAGGTTGCATCTCCTACCTCCTGAGCTCAGAGTCTCAGAAGAGAAGCGGTCTGAGATGACAGGACTGCCCAGCCCCAGCTCCCACTCAAGTAAACTCAAGCCCACCAGAGTCCACTCCTACCCAAGAGTTGCAACTGGTGCCTCCTGGGTGCTGAGGAGGGGAAGGCAGAGGAAACAATACTGATTCTCCCAGTAGGACCAGCCAATCTGAGTTTAATGTCAAGTCAGCCCAGACAGCACTGAGGACACATCCCCAGGAGGTGGCCAGGAGTGTGGAAATGGGGGTAGGGATAGGGAGGCTCCAACCTGGGGCTCTGAGATGTAGGCCCAGGGTGACTGGTCCTGGGCTGCCCCCACCCCTGCCATGTCCTTCTCCAGATAAAAGTACAAACCAACTCTGTCCTGACTACAGTATTGAACTTCAGGGTAAGAAGGGCAGCTCTTCCATCTCTCATTCCTCTACCCACACCATCCCAGCTATCTCCTGCTCCCAACAACCTGGTAAGTTGTGAGCTTTTAGCTTCCTGTATTGGGGGGCTCAGTGCCTTGTCCTGCTAGTAACTGGCTGAACTGGGATTTGAGTCCATGAGGCCTGACCCCTGAGCCCACACTGAGCTGCCTTTGTGTCCTGTCAGCTCCAACCTGTTGGAAATGCTTTCCCACCAGCTACTTCCTTTAATCCTGCAGAGTGCAGGGTGGCAGAGCCTGCTCCTGTCCCCTTTTGGAGAAGAGTACACAGAATGGCCAGTTAACCTACTCTGGGTCTCACAGCTGGTCAATGGCTGCGTCCTAATGTGAGAGCAGATCTGGGGCTCGGGGCCCAGAGCACTTTCCACCATGTTCCTGTTAGTCTGGAACTTGGGCTGCCTCACTGCCCACAGCAAACAAGGAGCCAATGTCAGCAGGGAAAAGTCCCGCTGCCCAACCCCGCTGCAGTCCAACCAGGCTCCAACACCCCAAGTCTGCCTAAGCCAGGCCTGGGGTTCCCCTTCTCCTGCTGCGGCCGTGCAGATACCCAGAAGCATTAGGCAGGGTGTGACTACCCGGACCTGAGTGACCAGGAGGACCTTCCCCCAGGAGATTTGACCTGAGCCAGGAGCTTTTCTCTCCCCCAGTGTCCCCCAACAGCAAGGCCAGGACAACAGGAAGGTTCACTGGGGCTGCTTGTTGCCCAGCTCTGATGGCATGGACAAGAGGGTGTGGCAGTACGGAGCGATGCCTGGTGGTCTGAGCTGCATGGATGGCAGAGGGAGGGGACACCATGGTACATGGGGACCTTACTAAGTCCTGAGAACAGAACTTTGGTACTGGTAGTCCTAACGAGTGCTTCCCTTTTCCAAATGAGGAAAACAAAGCAGAGAGGCTAAGTGGCTGCCCAAGACTGCAGTGCCTTTAAGAAGTCTATCTGATTCAAAGACCACGCTCTTGACCTTTAGACCTCCCGCCTGTGCAGCAGAGCGCAAGCAGGCAATACGCCCTACCACCCACAGCCGCCTGTCCTCGCTGTTCTCTGGGGTCTGAGGGTGACTTCAGAGAAAGCCCTGACTCTACCCTCCTACATCTTGCCAACCCAGCCCTGTCGAGGTTGGACAGGAGTCAGGGAGAGGTGCTGTGAACGCACCCACCTGTTTTCCCCTGCAACGGGCTGTCCAGGAACTGCCTTTCTCTTAATTTCTAGCAAAGAGGGCACTTCTGAGCCAGGCTCCCCCACAGCATAAAAGCCACACCCCTCAAGAGACTAGGGACCATGGGAAAGACACACCTCCCTGAGGACACAAACTGGAGCTGGATTTTTACATAAATCTCCTAAACTTAAAATGTTGGCAACTGATTCAGAATTTTAAAAACACTTTGAGAGGGCCAAACCAAACACATCTGTGGGCCAGAATCAGCTGGTGAGAATAAATGGGAGCTGCGTACAGCCCTCTGCACAGCGGTGGGCTCTCCATATAGGTGCCAGTTATTAAACCAAGGCAGTGGGGGCCAGGTAGGGGGGCCTCCTGCCAGTGCCCACCTGCGGGGCTCCTCAGAGGAGCAGTGACCCTGTGCAGTAAGGAAGGCCCCAGTAACAGGCCCCCTGGCTGCCAGCACCTTCTCATAATGCTGTTTCCTGCTGCCCTGCACACTGGCAGGCCCACCCCCAGCCAGCTCCGTCTCCAACCTGCCCTCTATGAAACACCCCGGAGTCCTCCTGAGCAGGGTGTTATTAGGGAGATTTTGTGGTGGCGTAATTGAAATAATAACCAGGCTTCAGAGGAAATTCACTCTTTTGTGAGTGAAGCTTCTTTCCTTTGAACCAAGTCTGTTCTAAAGGTCTCCCTGCCTCGGATGAGCCTCTATAGCCGGTGGCTAACGAAGCCCCCAACAAAGCCTGGGCTGCCCTGTGGGATGGCCCCAGGCCCCGTGAACCCCCCTCACCCCCCAGGAGGACAGGGAGGACTCCTTCACCAAAGCCAAATTGAGCCTGCAAGTACAGGTGGGGGTGGAAGGTACTGAAAACTGAGCTTGGCCTCTGGCTGTTCCCTCTCCACTGGCCCCTCCACTCTCTCCCCAAGCAAGGCCTCAGTGTCACAGGGTACCTGCTTTTGGGGACAGAAAGGGCTCCTGAAACCCTATGTACAAAGGAATGAAAGGGTACTATTTCCTTCCGTTTGTACCTCCCACACCATCCCCAGCATGGAGACACAGAGAGGAAGCTCTCTTTTGGGAATGGGGTGTCAGAGGGTCACCTTAGTGGAGCAACAGCCCACATATCTGTGTGTCCTCCACCCCACAGCCAACCCTTGGCATGACCAGTGGGCTCTCCCCTCCAGAACGTACCATGAATCCACCCACCTTTTCCCCAGTTCTATTGCTACCCAAAGGGTCTCAGCCAGCTCATTCATCTCTTGCCTGGACTCCTCATTTATCTCTCAGCTTCTACTATCGCTCCCCCATAATCCCGGATCCATACAGCAGCCAGAATGATCTTCAAAGAGTATAAATCAGATAATGCCATGCCTCTATTTAAAATCTCCCAAAGGCTTCCCCCACTGACCAAAGGATAAAACTCAAGCTCCTGACCACAAGACCCTGCAGGATCTGGCCCCTACCTACCTCAGCAAGTTCATGTCTACCACTGGCCCTTCCCTACCACTTTCCAGCCTCTACTGCCTCCTGTCAGTTCCTGGAACAAGTCAAACAGGCCATGCTTTGAGACCTGTACACAGCCTCTACCCTCTGCCTTTAATGGTCTATGCATGTCTAACTTTCATTTTTCAGCTTTCAGCTTAAATGCCACAGAGGTCTATGCAGAGTGCCTTATCTAAAGAAAGCTCACCTGTTATTCAGTGTCTTCGGGGGATCCATCATAACCTGTAACTTGTTGAACATCTCTCCCCGGAACATACATTCCATGAGAGTAAGCCTGCCTGGATCCCTGTGGGAGCCTCCATGCCTTCCGTGCGGTGCACCAAGCATGTTACCGGGCTCGATACATGCAGTGTGCTTGAGTGGATTCTTGTCCCCTCCCTCTATTTGGGGACCACACAGCCCAGCTGGCCTGCCTGTAGCTTGCAGAAACAACACCCCAGCCTGAGATTTCGTCCTGTTTTCACAGCCCTCTTCTCCGTCTTAACCTCACACATTTTCCAGAACTCTTTATTTGGTTGGGCTCCTGGCTAATGATCAATGTCAACTCAGTAATAGGGCAGCAATTTGGTGGCAGATGTTTTCTTGGCAGCCCTAGTCACTGGTCTTAGTGGGGGCCTCAGGTCTGGACTTGAAACACCAATGCCCACTGCCAGCCCCCTTTAAAGACCTCTCTGCAAATAAACTCAAATAAACACCCTGGGCCTCCATTAACGCCCTTCCAGCTGACCCTGGGAACAGTGGGCCTTTCAGGCCAGCTACTGCAGCCGCTCCCTGGGCAGTTAAAACACCCCAACCTGGCCTCCGGCCTCTCCTCTCTGGGGGCCACCAGGCCTGCCCTGACCGCCACCACACACAGCAGGATTTCGTCTTCCTCCTTTAAAAAAGGGGAGTGGGGGAGGCTTTCAAGCAGGCAATTTACCATTCCAGACACAATCTTTCAAAGAGAAACAAAAACTCTCCCTGTCTGAGGCAGACCACTAAGGCGTGTATGTAATAAGATGCTAATACAATTTAATGATATTTCGGCTGGAAAACCTGTCCTCAGAGCCTCCTTGTGTCGGGAAGGCCAGACATTCAGAAAACAAGAACTGCATACTCTTAAATGGCTTTAAACGGGGGTCAGAGCCCTACTCCTTCCTATCTCTCATTAACTTTAATGCCTTCTCAGGGACAGTAATTGCCGTTACAGAAATGATTTTGTACACACAGATCTTCAAACTTGCTTCTCCAAGCACAGAGAAGCCTGAAGTCTCCTCCGACTCCCAACATTGCCTACCTGCGATTCCAAGAGTCCCAGAGTGCACCCAGCTCCCCTAGAACATGCTGCCCACACCCACCCTCCAGACCCAGTTCTGGGGACGTACCAAGGGGATCCTGGGAGAATGAAAGGGGCTTTGTCTACTTTGTCGTTCAGCACTCTCACCCTACTCTCCACCTCAGAGAGGGCAAAACTCAGGCCGTTTGCTCCCACAGATGTCTGCCCATTGGCAACTGCAGGGTCCTTCTGATCCCTTCTTCAGAGAAGAAGGCTCTTCGGCCTAGCCTAAAGGGGAGAGATCAAAGGTCAAAGCTGTGTTTGGACCCTCTTCATGTCATTAATAGTAATAGCAAGAATGACTAATACTAATCAAGTGCTCATCACACGCCTGCCTTTGAGTTTAATCTTTATGTAATCAATATCGCTTACTCTGTGCACCCACCGTGAGGTAGGTAGTGTTACTAACCCTATCAATAGATGAAGAAACTGAGGCACAGAATAATTGTCATAACTGGTGACTGCATAGCCAGCATTCAAACCTAAGCTGTTTCACTCCATATGGTGTACCCCACCCCACTGGGCTACAGTGAACACAGGCCTACAACTCCTGAGTGTTGCTGTGGTACTCCAGTTTCCTGTGGGTTACCTGAGAAACTTCTTGGGTGCCTACGCTTTGAGCCACATGGTAAGGGTTCTATGTGGAGGACAGGGAAAGCCAGGGATACTTCCCTCCTCACAACTCTGACCTGGCATCTTTACAAAGCCTGCTGGATCAACTTTGAAGATTTTGGACCAGAAGCCTCTAACCTGGGATCTTGGGTAAAAGACAACTACCTCCCTGTTAACTGGACCAGCAGTTAGCCAGAACACCCTGCCCCAAAACTCAAAGACATGGAAGTCAGTGTCAAAGGCCTAACCTCAACTCTGAGGTGCACCTAGGGGCTGGGGACCAGCAGTCCCACCTCACCTGTCAATGAAAGCTAAGCAGACATATCTGACAGCTTCTTGGATCAGTATTACTGTCTGTTTAGCCAGGCAATTTAGGGAAAGGAAAAGCACGTTGGATGGGAAATGTTCTGGAAACATTTGCTGCATCTCAAGCCCAAACAACTTTATCCTTAAACACTTCATCTCCAAAAGTGCTGGGGAGACCGTTGGCCAAGCAGTTTCAAATCCAACATTCTCGGCTAGCCCGGCTGTTTGGGGTGAGGACTTCCCTCTGTGAGGCATTTGCTGTGAAACCAAATGCTTTCCCACTCTAAACAACAGCCAACAGCACTTGGGACAACTGAGAGGGCTCCAGATCAAACAAACATCCCTTTTTTTTTCTACCATGCAAACTTTCTCAATAAATTATTCGCCCATTTCGGATCAAAGCCTGTTTTTGCAGCCTGTGACCTAAAAAGCAAATAACATCTCTTAAACATGAAAGCCCTCCTCCCTGCCTGGGTCGGCTTTATTACTCATTCCCTCTCCTTACAGTTATTCTGTTATTTTCCTCCTCTGCTTGTTAGATGGTCCTACGAGTCCCAACCTGCCCCAGGAAGATGGGACAGAAGGGATGGTGCTTTTACTTGCGGTCCTAAGGTGAGAGAGGAAGTCAGGGTAGGGGAGAAGCCAGAACCCTCGGAACCCAGGAAACAGGGCCAGGCCTGGTTGGCAGCTCCCTGGCCGGCCTTTTTGCCAAATGTTCTACTGGGAATTTTACCAGTGAAGAGAGTTAATGCCACCCTGGGAGGAGGGGCCAGGTGGCCCTACCACACCAGGGCCCAGAACTCAGTTTGCAAACAGAACGGTTAAGTGAGTCTCCTGACAGCTTGCCTGGGCTCAAAGCTCAGGGCTCCTCCCCTTCTAACAAAGGTAAGACAGCAGGTCAGGCAAGCCCACTCAGTCCCTCCCCATCCCCTCTGGCAACGCTGAGTACAAGCCTGGTGTCTCCTGATGATCCCCTGCAAACTCAGCCCCTGGGTGAAACTTCCTCTCAGAATCCTGCAGATGAGCGCGGTTGGGGAGTGTGCTAAGTGCTAGGGCAAGGTTTGGAAATCTGCAGAGACCACAGTTCCCGGCTGCAGCGTGCCCTCGGCACGGGGCAAAGGGAAACATAGCTCTTCCTGCCCCCAAAAGCCCTGGGCTCAAGACTTGCGGCGACGATAATTAAAAAAAAAAAAAAGTCAAGTGTCCCGGCGGGTGGCAGAGACCGGAGGGGGGTGTTGGTTGGCACGCGCCTCCAGCCTGCCCCCGGAGGCAGTCCGCGGGACCGCAGGCTGGAAGCGCGCCGGCGTGATTCCGACAGCGGGAGCCGGGAGGAGGAGCCGAAGGTAGCTGCGGGGGGCTCCGGCCCAGGCGAAGGAAGGGCAAGAGGCGGTTCTGGCCAGGGGCGGCGCCGGGAGGTGGACTAGATGCCCAGTGTGGGGGAGGGGGTTGGGTGATGTGAGTGAGAGCCCCGCGCCACTTAGAGGTGGGCAGCTGTGTATGGTGGGGAACTGTCTGTGTGTGTGTGTGTGTGTGTGTGTGTGTGTGTGTGTGTGAGAGAGAGAGAGAGAGAGAGAGAAAGAGAGAGAGAGAGAGAGAGTGTGTGTGTGTGTGTGAACGGGAGGGGGGGTGTTCTGGGCCTCTGGAAGGTACAGTGAAGCCTTCCTGCCTGTCTTGCAAGCATCCTCATTTTCTGACCTAACAGCTCCCAATCGCCAAGCTGACCCCCTCTCATCCCTGGAATAGAAGGTGTCTCAGGGCCCAGAGATAGGCGGGAAGGGACCGGAGGGATCCACAAGTCTGCACACAGGCAGGGAGGAGGCGGGCGGGAGCCGCTCCGCAGGCGCAGGCGAGTGGGTGGGAAGGAGGGAGGGAGAGAGAGGGAGGAAGAGAAGAAGGAGGTGAGGCCGGGAAGATGCCACTGCCGGGGGCGGGGCCGGGCCGGGATCCGGGAGAGGGACTGCAGCGGCGTTTGGTGGGGGCGGGGGATGCAGTGTCACTCATTTGGGGGTCGGGTGTGTAAGTCCGTGCTGGGGCTGCCACTTGCCTACGTCTTCCCGGTACCACCCAGGGCGCAGGAGCGGAGGCGGAGGGCCGGGGACTGCAGAACCATCCCCGGAGCGGGACGCGAACCGGCTGAGTTGGGAGAAGGTAAACAAGGGCCACGCCCCCTGCCGTCGCCCCGCGGGCGCGCACCCGCCGCTTCAGCCGCCGCGGGTACATTTCCACTCTCTCAGAGCTTCTCCCCCGCCGGACTCCCGCGCAGCCCTGGAGGAGGGAAGCTGCCCCAGACCCAGCCCGCACCCCCCACGCTGGGGCTGTGTACCCTCCATACTCACCTGGAAGGGCATCCCCCACCCCTCCAAAAAACTGTTTAATTTGTGCAGAGGCTCGGCGCCCGGGAGCTGAACATGCTGCCCCCGCGTGCAGCGCCCGCGTGCACCCAGCCTGGAGAGGGGGCGACAGGGCGGAGGCAGTGGCCCCCGGAAGGTGTCTGGGACCCGGCCGGCTGCACGTGAGCCCAGCGCGGGGTCATGTGCACCGGCTTAGCCCGGTTCAGCGCCCAAACGTGCTGCGTATCAATAAAATGAAACTCGGGGAGACCGGAGGGCAGTTAGCTCCGGGTCCTCCGAACCCTCGCCCCCGGCCGTGCGACCTCCCCTCGGCACTGGTCTCCCGCCGCAACCCCTCTACCCGGCTGGAGCTGCGAGGCAACTTGCAGCCCTGGCGCGCCCCCGCCCGCCCGCGCCCCCTTGCCGGCCCGGGGGCTCTTTGCCGCAGTCATTAATAAAGAAGGTCGCCAAACTCACCCTTCCAAAAGTTGTTGTTGCATGCGCCCCTCTCAGCCTCCCTGCAATGTACTCTTTAAAACACGACTGACCAACATGCGCAATCTCTCTCCCCTGTGCTGTGCATCCCCCCTCCCCCCGCGCGCTGGCTTCCTAGAACAGGCAGCCAGCAGGAGAGAGAGAGAGGGAGCGAGCGAGCTAGAGAGAGAGAGCGAGCGAACGAGGAGCGCTGGCAGATCTGTTGCAAAAAAAAAAACACAAAATAACGCTGTGGAGATGCGCAGGGCCCATCCCCGAGGGCTGAATCTTACCTTGCTCCGTGGTGCCCTTCCGAGGGGCGCTGCCCTGGGCTACGCGCAGCGGCGGGGGCCGGCGCGGGAAGGATGCTCCCGAAATCCGGAGCTCCTGGGGCCGGCGCAGGCGGGCGGGGGGCGTGCATCCATCCGGGGTCGCGGCGAGGGAGGCGGCGGGGCCCGCGGCGTCCTCGGCCCCGCACCCCTGCCGGGGACAGTCCAGCCCGCGGGACCTAAGCCCTTGCCGCCTAGGAGTGGGCGCAAAGTAACTCCATGGACGCTACTCACTCCCGTCCCCCCCCCCCCAAAATAGCCTCCAACTGCGATGGCCGCGGTCAGGACCATTCACCAACCCCCCCCCCTCCCGGTGTATGTTTCTGTTTCTTTTTAAACCAAGACTTCCTTGTGATCTCTTTTTAAAAAAAAAATGGGGTGGGGGTGGGGTGGGGGCGGGCGGGAGGAGCGAGGGGGAGTAGCCACTTTTTTTCTTATTCAGTCAGATCTCCACTCCTGACACCCCCGGTCGCCCGCCCCCCCCCTCCCGGAGCCCAGTTGTTTCGCTTCAGCAGCGGGTCCAGGTAGCGTTGCAGGCCTCGGGAGGGAGGATACTCTGCCGAGCCGCCCGCCTGCCTGCACCTCGAGCCCGGACTCCCCACGGGCTCTGGGGCGCCCCCAGCCCGCCCTGTCCCCAGGGCCAGGCCCGAGCGGCGGCTGCGCCCGTGCAAGTCCCATCAGGTCTGCTCACACTTCACACACTCACATACATACCCCGCCCCTCCACTCTCTCACTCACACTTTCTGCTCACACCCCGCCCCCTTCTCGCCCCAGACCCGGGCGGTGCCCCCCGCAACCTTACAAAAAAAAAAAAAAAAAAAAAAAAAGCAAGCTATACTTAAAAAAATCTTTTGGCGCCATATTAATGACGTACTTAAAATTTGCCATTTCTCCCTGCGTCAAAAAGACGTTTCTTTGCAAATAGCCTGAAGGCGACACTCGCGGAGGGAATGGGGTTTGCACTGAGCACACCACCTCCCGGGTCTCCAACGCTGGAAGACCCTCGCCCTAGGCCCTGCTCCTGAATCGCTAGTTTAAAATGCGAATCAAATCGCGTGGCGTTTTACAGCGCCAGAAGTGAGCAGAAAGTGCTGGCAAGAGCGGAGGGGAGGGGCGCGCGCGAGTCTGGAGGAGGGGGCGCGGCCCTTCTCCCCCACCCACAGCAGATGAAAACTAACATCCCGGGCGGGGGAAACTTGAAATTGTGGGCGACCTCAAGAAAGAAGGGGCGGTCCATAGAGAGGGTCCCTCTCAGGTTCAACGCACCCTCCTCCCGCCAGGGTGCCTCAAGGCACCCAGCTTTGCACCACATTTCCGGGGGGTGGGGAACGCAGTGATGGGTGGGTGAGTGGCTGCACGTCATGGCCCCGGAGGAGTTTGGCCCGGAGTATCCCCTTCCCCTTGCTTGTCCTTCCCACTACCCATAAAGGATTAAAAACCAGGGGCAACTTCCAAGGGCTGGCACTTGGCGAGGAAGCGGGGAGCCCCTCTCCCCACCCTTCGCCTCCTCGCCCCTCCTCCTCTGGCTCCACTTCCCGACTTGACCTTGTGGTGCACAAACAGTGCGCTCGGATCCTCGCAGTTTCTGGAAGAAGAGCTTGCGCTCGCCTGGCAGGCGGACTCTGGGGCGGCTCGCGAGCGGTGGCGGGGCCTTGGGTCGGTTCCCGGAGCCGCGGGCCACACCCACTCAACCCGTTGTGCCCGCCGCGCTCACCTTCTCTCGAGGAAGGAGCAGGGCTGGACTCCTGGATGGGAAGAGTGAGAGGCAAGCTACAACCTTCACCGGACGCTTCCAGCTGGGAAGGGGGTGGCTGGTCTCAGGAGAGGTTTAGGGGGCAGACCTGGGAGCCTGGCCCAACATCCCCAAAGCATCATGGCCATTCCCCCCCTCAACCTTTTGGCTGCCCCTCAAAGATGATCCAGTAATTTTTCAGCTCACCTTTAGCTTTGAAGGCTCAGGGGTGAGTTATAAATTGGGCCAGGACTACCTTCGCTCTCCAAAACTGAAGGTTGTTTATTCTTTCTTTCCCCTCGTCCCCTTCCATGGGAAGATAAATATTCAATTTACATAAAGTGACATTTATGTCACAATTAAGGAGATTCCCTGATGGAATGTTGTGAACACATTTACTTATAGGAGAAATAAATCTAATAATAAACTCGTAATGACAGCACAAATCTGACGGGGTTGATTGTCTACACAACAAAGAGGGAGATCATGGATGCTGAAATAAGCACTTTTGCAACCAGAAAGAAATAAAGAGCTCAAAGGGAGCCAGTGCAACATTTCTCTTTCTTGTCCTTCATTCTCAAAATCTAGGGAGGTATTTCTGGCAAGAGTGAGGGGCTGGGTGAGACCTGGTTTTACTCTTAGTGGTCAGTTGGTAGGATTTGCCCAAGCCCAAACTCAGTACCTGGAGACAATGACAGGTTGTGAGCATGTAACAGAAATGGTTAAATACTTGGGTTCTAATCCTGACCCTTCAGTTTAAAAGCTGCTTGATGTGGGCAAGTGAATTCATCTCTCTGGTTCTCTTTCTCCTCTTCTGTGGAATGGGGTGGTGGCAGGGTCCCTAAGGCCATGTGTGCCCTCGTGTACATATCCACGCTATATGTGTACAGCAGGACCTGGCTCAGAGTGCACAGTGTGCATCAGCACTTTCCCTGGTGCCTGCATTTTGGAAGGGTGACTGTGCTCTCTGATAGCTCTTAGCACTGAAAAACTGGGGGACAGTGATTTCTGTCTCATCCTCTATGTGGACATATATGAGATTCCCCAGTGTGGGCAAAAGGGAAAGCCAGGAGAAAAACTGTGATAAATGGTGGGCTTCATGGTCAACGTCCAGATGTGAATCTCAGCCACGCATCTGAGGTGGGAGTGAAGGCATGGATTTACAGTGGCACAGTCCAAGGGGGCTGCTCTGGTCGGGTCTAGTTGCAAAGGGTTTACACACAGGAGAGGACTGGACCGTTTCCTCTTAGCCATCAGGATCCCACAGACCTTGACAAGCAGGTAAAAAATGACCTAGAGAGATAGAAGAGGGAGGAAGTGACCATTTATAGAGTACCTGCTCTGTGCTGTGCACTGTGCGAGCCGTCCTGTTTCATTCTCCGGAAAACCATCTTACCTTTTCAGAAAGGCTTAGTTACTTACCAACAGTCACACAGCTAGCAAGCGGTAGCAAAATTGGCACCTAGTCCAGCTGACCCTGAAACCTATGTTTTCTATTTCACCACACTGCCAGAAATAGAAAGTATTAGTAGTAGTGGTCTGATTGCGATGGGTTTCTGACTGGTGTGTGGATAAGAAAGAATTTTATGGGCAGCACTTTGATTCTGAGGTGATTCCCTGAATTTGGGTATGACCTATGTCCCCTACAAAGTCTTTGGAAGATACTTCCTCCTGTTGAGGACTGGAAGCTTCATCAGTATTGTTGGGTTCTACAGCTCTCTGCTATTGTTTAAGGTTAACCTTGAAATGTTAACGGAATGACAGCCATAAAGCTAATATAACTCTTGAATGTTTATTAAGAGTCTCACAAATCATTAACTTTTTACAGGAAAAAAAATGAGAAAAAACATAGAGTTCTCAGAGATATCATCACTCATTTTTTCCCCCAACAAATATTTGTGGAGTGCTTCTTGTATGCCAGGTCCCATTCTGGGTGCTGGGGACACCGCACAAACACAGGACGGACAAAAATGCCTGCTCTCATGGGACTCACTTTCTAGCAAAAGGAGATACACAGTTTCTTTAGAAAGTAAAAAAATATTTGAAGTTAAGTACTATGGAGAAAATTAAGTGGGAAAGGGGGATAAGGGTATGTGGGGATACAAGTTAAACAGAGTCCTCAGGGAAGGCTTTTGAGTAAGAGGAGGTAAAAGAGTGAGCGATGAAGGTTTATGGGGAAAGAGCATTCTGAGCCCAGGCTCTCAACCTAGAATCCACACATTCCCCCTTCAGAGGTCAGTGGATGGAATCCAGGCAGTCTCAGTCTTAGAAGGGAAAAATATATCTTTATTTCCACTAATAAAATTCAGCGTAGCCTGACTGGGCGGTGGCGCAGTGGATAGAGCGTTGGACTGGGATGCGGAAGACCCAGGTTCGAGACCCTGAGGTCGCCAGCTTGAGCGTGGGCTCATCTGGTTTGAGCAAGGCTCACCAGCTTGAACCCAAGGTTGCTGGCTCGAGCAAGGGGTTACTTGGTCTGCTGAAGGCCCACGGTCAAGGCACATATGAGAAAGCAATCAATGAACAATTAAAGTGTTGCAACGCGCAATGAAAAACTGATTGATGCTTCTCATCTCTCCGTTCCCTGTCTGTCTATCCCTCTCTCTGACTCTGTTAAAAAAAAAAAATTCAGCGTGGTCTTCAACTATGAATGCAGACAGCAAATCACAGTGATATTAGCAGCACCTGTACATTGTTGCTACTAGAAATCACAGATATTTTTGCAACACATTATAGTAGAAAATATCTTTAAAATATTATACTCACTACTTCAAAATACTGCTAGCTTTTGTAATTTAAAGAGTTAATAAGAAACACATATTACACATTTAAAAATATTTTGAGAGTTGTAATTAGTTTTCTTTATTATTTATGTAACTTATTTTATGAGTCGGAAGATATATATTATGCTCAGAAAGAGTCCACAAACATCACAGACTGCCAAAGGGGTCTGTGGCACAAAATAAAAGGTTGAGAGCCACTGTGTTTACAGAGAGATCAGCAAGTACAACAGGCCCTGAGGTAAGAATGTACTTAGTGTGTACCTGTACAAGTAAAAGTTATATGGGGCATTGTTAGAAATTTGGCTTTTGCTAGGAGTAATATGGAGAGGTTTTTTTTCTGTTTTTTTTTTGTTTTTTTTTTTTGTATTTTTCTGAAGCTGGAAATGAGGAGAGACGGTCAGACAGACTCCCGCATGTGCCCGACCAGGATCCACCCGGCACGCCCACCAGGGGCGACGCTCTGCCACGACCAGAGCCACTCCAGCGCCTGGGGCAGAGGCCAAGGAGCCATCCCCAGTGCCTGGGCCATCCTTGCTCCAATGGAGCCTTGGCTGCGGGAGGGGAAGAGAGAGACAGAGAGGAAGGAGGAGGTGGAAGTGGAGAAGCAAATGGGCGCTTCTCCTATGTGCCCTGGTCGGGAATCGAACCCGGGTCCCCCGCACGCCAGGCTGACGCTCTACCGCTGAGCCAACCGGCCAGGGCCAATATGGAGAGTTTTGAGTAGAAGAGTGGCATGACCTGTCACTGGATTTAACAGGTTACTCTGCCACTAGATGGAGGACAGACTGAAGGAGGAAAAGTTGAAGCAGAAAGACTAGTTAGGTCACTGAAACAAACCAGGTAAGAGGTGGTGTTACCTTGGACTATAGTGGCAGCAGTGGAATTGGACAAATCCTGTATATATTTTGCAGATAGCTCTGACAGGATTTGTTGATGGGAACAAGACTTTTACATTGTACCAGTGGAAAGATGGTGTTGCCATTAACTGGGATGGGGGAAACCTTGGAAGAAGGACATTTTGAGGGAAGCTAAGGAGCTTAGTGTTGGACATGTTAAGCTTGAGATGTCTATTACATATCTAAGTGCAGTCATCCTATAGGCAGCTGGAAATGGCAGCCTCAGCTCAGGCGCAAGGGCTGGGCTGAAGATATCATTTGAGAGTGGTCAGCAGGTGGATGGTATTTAAAGCTCTAAGGCTGTTTGAGCTCATTAAGGAAGTGTGAGTGTAGAAAGAGAAGCAGTCCAAGGATGGTATCTTTGGGCACTGCAAGGTTAGGAGGAATCAGCAAGATGCTGTTAAAAAAAGAAGTTTCCAGACATTTCTGCAAAGAAGGGATACAAATGGCTCATAAGTACACCAAAAGATGCAAAACATTACTTACTAATCACTAGGGAAATGCAAATCAAAACTACAGTGAGGTACTACCTCATACTCACGAGGGTGGCTATAAAATAAAACAACCAGTGTTCGTGAGGATGTGGAGAAGTTAGAACCCTGTGTATTATTGATGGGAATGTAAAATAGTGCAGCCATTCCTCAAAAATTTTAAAATAGAATTACCATATGTTTCAGCAATTCCATTTCTGGGTATATTCCCCCCAAAATTGAAAGCAGAGTCTTGAAGAGATACCTATCTGTGCACTCATGTTCACAGTAGCATTGTTCACAATTGCTAAAATGTGGAAACAACCTAGGTGTCTACTGATGGATGAATGGATAAGCAAAATGTGCTCTAGACATACAATGAGATATAAATCACCTTTAAAAAGGAAGGAAATTCTGCAATATGTTACAGCACTGATGAACCTTGAGGTCCTTATGCTAAGTGAAATAAGCCAATCACAAAAAGGTAAATACTGTATGACCCCTTATATGAGATATCTAGAGTGGTGACATTTATAAAGACAGAAAGTGGAAGGGTGGTTGCCAGAGGAAATGGGGAATTATTGTTTAATGAGTATAGTTTCAGTTTTGCAAGATGAATGAGTTCTGGAGATGAATGGTGGTGATGGTTGCACAACATTGGGAAGGTACTTAATACCACTGAACTGTATACTTAAAAATAGTTACAATAATAAAATTTATGTTATGTGTAATTTACCACAATAATGAAATTGAGAGGGAAAGATAAAAAAAATAAATAAAGCAGCAGCAGCAGCATCCAAAGAGATGAGACAAATGTCCTAGAAGCCATAGGAAGGAGTTTTGGAAAGAAGGAAAGCCCTATCTCCAAAACTGCCACGGGGTCAGATGAAATAAGGGCTGACAACCACTAGGTTCATGCAGGTTGAGGTCACTGGTGATCAGGACAATAGTCATGCCAATGGAGTGACATGAGCAAAAGTTTGACTGAATGGGTTCAAGAGAAAGCAGGAAAGTTGATAGTCGCTACAGGTTGTTCCAAGAGTCTTCCTGAAAATGAGATGTCCTCTGGGCATCTGTGTTTCTACAGGTGGATAATCATGTATTTGTAGAAATTCAGTTCAAACGATTTGTTGAGGACCTCCCAGGTGCTGGGCATGTGGGCATGGTACTGGATGCTATAGATACTGAGAAAAATAATTCACTGCCTTCTGAGATTTTACAAGAGTTCACAATACAGCAAACTTTGTGGACACATGAGATACACACAAGGTCATGTGCATGGCTAAATATACACAGTCTGCCCAGCATCAGTTTTTCCAGTGTAACAGACAACATGGTTAAAACCGTGGATTCTGGATTCCCGCAGTCTTGGGTCTGAGTCCTGTCTCCACCATTCACCAGCTCTGTGATTGTGTGCAAGTCAGTTAACCTCTCTGTGCCCTGGTTTCTTCTGTAAACTAGGGATGCAATAATTTCCAAACTTTAGTGTGTCTGGGATGTTTATTAAAAATGCAGATTTCTGGGCCCTGACCTGCTAGCTCAGTGGTAGAGTGTCAGCCGGCATGTGGAAGTCCCGGGTTCGATTACCGGCCAGGGCACACAAGAGAAGCGCCCATCTGCTTCTCTACCCTTCCCCCTCTCATTCCTGTCTATCTCTCTTCCCTTCCTGCAGCCAAGGCTCCATTGGAGCAAAGTTGGCCTGGGTGCTGAGGATGGCCCCATGACCTCCACCTCAGGTGCTAGAATGGCTCCCGTTGCAATGGAGCAATGGCCCAGATGGGCAGTGCATCGCCCCCTAGTGGACTTGCTGGGTGGATCCCAGTAGGGTGCATGCAGGAGTCTGTCTCTCTGCCTCCTCACCTCTCACTTCAGAAAAATACAAAAAAAATTTAAAAATGCAGATTTCTGGACTTCATCTCCAAAGGTTCTCAATAGAAAGGTCTGGAGAAGGGCCCAGAGATTTACATTTTTAAACAAGCAGCTGGTCATGCTTGATGCTCTTGGCCTTGAACCACACTTTGTAAGAGACTGAGAGCTTATCCATACAGTACCACATTTGCTTGGCACTCAGTATTTGCTCATTTAACAATAGCTGTTCTTCCAGGGGTCCTTATTGGGAACTAAAATTCTTTCTAATAACTTGCGATTTATGTCCAGAAACAGAAGTCCACCAAACCCTGAGCACACTAAATTTAGAAAATAACACAAGAATCATTCTGATTATTCATTAAATATTTACTGAGCACCTACTGTGTTCTAGACAATATTCAAGGGCTAGAGCAGGGGTCCCCAAACTTTTTACACAGGGGGCCAGTTCACTGTCCCTCTGACTGTTGGAGGGCCGGACTATAAAAAAAAAACTATGAATAAATCCCTATGCACACTGCACATATCTTATTTTAAAGTAAAAAAAAAAAAAACAAAAAAAAAAAACGGGAACAAATACAATATTTAAAATAAAGAACAAGTGAATTTAAATCAACAAACTGACCAGTATTTCAATGGGAACTATGCTCCTCTCACTGACCACCAATGAAAGAGGTGCCCCTTCCGGAAGGGCGGTGGGGGGCCGGATAGATGGCCTCAGGGGGCCGCAAGTGGCCCGCGGGCCCATAGTTTGGGACCCCTGGGCTAGAGAGACAAAAAATATCTGACTCAATGATTGGTCTGAGTCACTGAGGTAGGCAGAAGCCCCAAATGTAGTTTGTCACATTTTCTAGCAGCCAACCCCAGGTGAGAAGTCCTATGTTCCATCACTGGCTGTTTAAGGCGGTACTTGTCTGACGATGACATGCACACTGTCACCTGGGATCTTGTTCAAGTGCAGATTCTGATTCATCAGTTCTGGGTGGGGCACGAAAGTCTGCATGTCTAACAAGCTCTCAGCGGCTGCTGATGCTGCTGGTCCACAGGTCACACTTGAAATATCACAGTTTTAGAGGGTTAGGAAAACTGGATCACTCACTTGCCCTAATGTTAGAGTTCCTGGAGGAATCTGGGGAATCCTGACAGGAAAAATTAAAATCTGGGAAGATTGCACAGATACAGGTGTAGTTTGCTCACATCTTCTTCTGTCCCCTCTGTTTCTGGAATCCAATCCTTCTACTCTCACTATAGTCAATGGCATTAGGTGGCCTCTTCTAAGGAAGGGAGAACATTTATTCTGTTGGTCATTCAGTAAATATTTGCTGGCTGCCTATTCTGTGTCAAGCCCTGTGAAAAGCATATAATTTGGCATTCAAGATAGGACAAATCCAGCAGCTTCTGCCCCCTAAGCTCCAGCCAGAGGCTGTGGCAGGGTTTGGGACAGAGAGAAAAGCTGCTCAGGGCTGTGTCTGTAGCTGAAGACATTGCCCTGGCAAGATCCAGTCTGGCTCCTCTGTGGGGCACTATACATGCATGCCTGGGAAAGGCACCCTCTGGAGCCTTTGCCAACTGGTTTAGAGATGGTGCTGACCAGCCCCAGGAGATGTCTGGATGAGGTGTCAGCCAGGCCACCTGTCCCTCTTCAGACTCACAGCCCAGCCCAGTGGCCACAGATGGCAGAAGGCAGTGTAGATCCCGGGGGCCTTCGCATGTCTCCCCGGAAACTGGCAGCAGACAGTAATTCCAGCCAAGTCAGAGGCCAGCTTGACCAGAATCAAAGTGTGAGACACTCCATTCGGAGCTGAGGGGCCTGACCTAATCCAAGAACCGCCAAGAACCAAAGGCACTGGCTCCAAGTCAAGTTGAACAGTTCAAGCAAAAGCCTTTCACCCTTTCCCAGGACGTCAAAGCAAATCTCCCCTGTCTATCCGTCTTACAAAGACCCCTCCCCTGCATTGACTGACGCGTTCATAGTGACAGTGGAGGAAGCTTGCTCTGGGCTAGCTTCTGGCTACAGAGATGTGTTAGAGGAGACCCCTGCCCGAGGATATCATAGGATGAAAGAGGGGCATACATTGGATTTGGATGAGGTCAAGTATATGAATAGGATCCAGACTCAGTGTAGAACCGGAAGCAGCAAGGCCAGCTGGCCCCAAGATGCCTCGCTCCAGTCAAGGCTTCCTCAGTGGTGTCCTGGCCTTCACCAACCTCCCACTGCTGGGAAGTGCTCCAGAGTGCAAGGTGGTAGCCTCGGGAGCTTCCTGCAGGCACTAGTGAGCAAACTGTTCCTCCCGTAGGGCTGTGCACAAAGTGACTTGTGAGCCTGGGCTGGCCTTGGGCACTATAACTGCTGGACATCCAGCCATTGCAGCTCTGGCAGGTAGCAAGCTGCTGCTAAATGTGCTGGGTCTCCAGTCAGGGCCTCGGGGAGAGGCTTGGACCGAAACTGGTGCTGGATGCCTGTGAGTGGAGATGCTTGGAAACAGGGCATTCTTGTTGAGCTGATCCCCAGCTATGCCAGCACCAGGTAGATTGTCTACCTAGCACAGCTCCTGTAAGAGAGTCCTACTGAGCAGGAAACCCCTGCATTACCCTGGCATCCAGCTGAGGCAAGAGAGGCAGATTCCTTGAGGGGCAGAGGGGATTATGTTGGGCAGTGAGGGCTTTTCTGGAGAGCCTCTGTTGTTGGGAATCTAACTTCTTACCTCCCTGTCCCCCAACTGCCCTCAGAGTTCAAGGAAAGGCCAGTAGCTCTTAGGTGTCCCGTCCCTGGCTGGCCAGGCTGGGAAGGCATGGTCAGAGAGAAGAGGGGGGAGGGAAGGAGGTAGTTAGGAAGGAACCACTATGTGGGGGAAGAGGGCAAAGAGGATATTTGTGTATATCCACATATGTGTGTGTTGTGTGTCTGCATGTGCCCATGCATGCCTGATGTCACAACTCTGGGGTCTCCATATTCCATGCTATCTGCCCAGACAACCTAAAAATAATCTCCATTTAACTTTAAGATTTGTCATTTGATGCATTAGATACTTGCTCAGCAGATATACTTTTCCACCTACACTTTATCTAAGATCAAGTAAAAACAAATGTATGTTATTTATGCATATCCAGGATGGAGGACTAGAACAGTCTGGATTTGGCTGGAAAGTCTATATCAGAATGGTCCCTATGTGGATGACAAAGCTGGACAGTGTGCATAGATTGGCAGTGATGGCATTGATGGTGAGGATGATGTTGAGAAAGGACCCAAGATGGCTACCGGGGCTGTCATCAGCCCTTTATCTCACCCACACGTGACCAATTGGGCACATAGCAAGCACTCAAGGAATAGTTATTTATTTGTGGACATTGAGAAAGAATGTCCACAGATGTGACACATGTGCAAATATGGAGCTAGATGATTGATAATTTGTCATGGACAGAGTACAACTAAGTGATAGACTGAATTTAAAAGTCAACTTATTAGATCAGTGGTCCCCAACCTTTTTTGGGCCACAGACTGGTTTAATGTCAGAAAATATTTTCACGGACCGGCCTTTAGGGTGGGACAGATAAATGTATCATGTGACTGAGACAAGCGTCAAGAGTGAGTCTTAGACGGATGTAAGAGAGGGAATCTGGTCATTTTTAAAAAATAAAACATCATTCAGACTTAAATATAAATAAAACGGAAATAATGTAAGTTATTTATTCTTTCTCTGCGAACTGGTACCAAATGGCCCACGGACCAGTACCGGTCCGCGGCCTGGGGGTTGGGGACCACTGTGTTAGATGACTGGTGGCGGGGGGGGGGGGGGGGAGATACAGTTATTAGACTGAAAGATTAAAGCCATAGAAGAATGATAAATTGATAAATAACTTGTTGATATCTGATAGAGAGGTAGGAAGAGAGATAAATTGTGATCAGATGACAGGTAATAGATCCAAGTATGTAGATAGATAGGAAAACAGAAATGTAGAATAGCGTGAGAGAGACACAAGGATGAGACAGACACTGTGGCAGGCAGAATAGTGTCCCTCCAAGATATCTATGTTGTGCTCCCTGGAATCTGGCACATGTTATATTTACATATAGCAAAAGGGGCTTTGCAGATTTGAATAATTTAAGGATGTTGAGATTATTCTGGTTATCCAGGTGGGCCCAATCTGATCACATGTCCTACCAGTGACCTCTTTTTCACCGTGTTCCAGCCTCCCTGGACTTCTTTTCAGTTCTTGATCATACCAAGCTCATTCCTACCTCAGGGCCTTTGAACTCACTCTTTCTTCTGCTTCTTTTCATTACTCAGATCTCAGTTCAAGTTAGAGTTGCCTCCCTGCTTCCAGATTTTTGTCCTGAAGCCTTGAGTACACTCCGTTCCTGGGGACTGGGTTGGGGCAATGGGATGTCCAAGCTCCCAGCCTGCTCTGGCTGGCACTATCCCCAGCCCTGGGTCCCGCCCAAGGCTGCGGATGAAGCAGTGTGTATGAGTCATCGAGCCACAGACACAGTCCCCTTGTTGGAGAGACCTGAGCAGTTAGTTATGTTGTGGCAAAGTCATAGGGCCAGCGGCCCAATGGAAAGGGAAGGTTAGGAATTTCCCCAAGTCATTCAGACTCATATAGAGCCAGGAGGGGACTGCAGAGTGGAGGAGCTGGGAGTGGCCTGTGTGGATGATGCTATTACTCCTCTTCAGTCGGTCCTGTGCCCACCTCCGATAGGCCAGGCTGTGGAGGAGTAGATAGCTCATCCCAGTCTGAGAGGGATTTATTACCCCTCAACTAGCCCTCCATTCACCTCACATTGACTGAGCACCCACGGTGTATCGGGTCCATGCTGCCCTACTTCTGGTCGGCCCTGCCTTGAGGAGTTTACAGTCTTGTCGGGGATGTAGGCTGGCCAGCAAATCTTACAGATCTATTGCACAAGGGCTCAGCATGGGGTTACACATAGAAGTTGCACTCAACTCTGCCTGCATGAAGCAGGTGATGGGACTGGAAGGTGGTGAGAGAGCTAGCCAGAAGGAACATGGTGAAGGGTATTCCAAGCAGCAGACCAGCCTGGTGTGGCTGTCTCCTGGGGCTGCCACAACAAAGCATGTATCATAGACTGGTGGCTTACAACAACAGAAATGTGTTCTCTCCCAGTTCTGGAGGCTAGAAGTTTGAAATCAAGGTGTGAGCAGGCCCACACTTCCTCCAAAGCCTCTTGAGGAGGATCCTTTCTTGCCTCTTCCAGCTTTTGGTGACTGGGCATTCCTTGGCTTGGAGTAGCATCACTCCGGTGTCTGCCTCCATCTCTATATGGCTGTCTTCCTTTGGTGTCTGTGTGCCTCTGTGTCTTCACGTGGCATTCTTAATGTGCAGCTGTGTCCAAATTTTCTTCTCCTTACAAGGACATCAGTCATACTGGATTAAGACCCACCCTAGCCTGACCAGGCAGTGGTGCAGTGGATAGAGCGTCGGACTAGGACACAGAGGACCTAGGTTCGAAACCCCAAGGTCGTCTGGCTTGAGCATGGGCTCATCCAGTTTGAGCACAAGCTCACCAGCTTGAGCAAGGGTCGCTGGCTTGAGTATGGGATCATAGACATGACTGCATGGTTGCTGGCTCAAGCCCAAGGTCACTGGCTTGAACCCAAGGTCACTTGAGTTTGAGCAAGGGGTCACTCGCTCTGCTGTAGCCCCCCAGGTCAAGGCACATATGAGAAAGCAATCAATTAACAACTAAAGAACCACAACAAAAAATTGATGATTGATGCTTCTCATCTCTCTCCCTTCCTGTCTCTCTGTCCCTATCTATCCCACTCTCTGACTCTGTCTCTGTCAAAATTAAAAAAAAAAAAGACCCACCCTAATGACCTCATTTTAATTCAATTTAATCTGCAAAGACTCTATTTCCAAATAAGGTCACATTCAAATAGGGGAACTAGGACTTCGATATATCTTTTTGTGGGGACACAATTCAACCCATAACAGTTGGCAGTGGCTTGGAAGAGCATGGAGCTGAGGGCCAGAGCTCTCCACAATTTGCTACCTCACTACTCCCAACTTTTTAACCCATTTTCCCTGGGTGGCCCACTGGTCCTTGTACCTACCTGGCATGTCCCTACCCCCAGACTCTTGCTCCCACAGTCCCCTTGTCTCAACAGCTTTTCTTTCTCCATTAGCATGCCCACGCTTCAGCATACACTCTCAGACACTGACCAGAGCTGCTGGTTCCCTCTGACTTCTGAGACTCTCACAGTTGAGGGTTATTTAGTCTACAGCACAATGCCCGGGTGGGCATCTTTTCACCTGTCCTTCTCAGCCTCCTGCCTTTTCCATGCCAAGCCCAGGATCAGGGAGCCAGAGGCTGAGTCCAGCCCCTCAGTCATTTCCAAATTCTCCCTTCACCATCCCTGCCCAGCCTTCTCACTGTGCCCATGCCCCGTGATAGGCATCACCTCCTCAACGCCAGCCCTGACTGCTGGATGGTCTCCCTTGCTCTGGCCACGCTGGACACCCCAGGAGTTCCCTTGGAGTTTTGCGGTCCCCTTGCTCCAAGCATTTGGGGCCCCATTGAGCCCACTGAGCTCCACAAGTGACCAGGGCTGCAGTGGAGCACTGCCCACCTGAGGCAATTTGAGAGACTTGCAAAAGGACCCCTGACCCAAATGACCTCCCTCACCTACCTCCCCTGGGTCAGAAAATCCACCATTGGCAAGTTTGACAGCACCCACCCCTGATAAGGGCAAAGGCTCCAGAGGGGCAGGACTTGCCTCCAGAACCTGGCAGCCTGCTGGTAGCTCACTCACGGTGTATGGGGACTTGCCACCTGGGAGCAGGGGGGCAAGAAGGCAGGCTACTCTGCGGAGCCTTGTCCAGAGGCGCAAGCTGTGTGGTCGGAAGAGCCGAGAGCAGCTCTGGTGGCCCAGCCCTGCCCAGATGGAGACGAACTCAGTCCTCGGGCAGGCACGAAGCTCACCCTCTTCCTTCTCTTCCACCTGCCCTTCCTTGTCCTACAGCTCCTTGGCTGATGACACCCCCTCCACATACTCCCAGCGCTGGGCTGTTAGTGGCCTTTGGACTAGGGAAAGACTGGGGCCTCCTGGGCCCTACACCCAGGCTGACACTCTGAGGGAGTAGGGAGAGGCACAGAACTGTCATTTCCTGGGCACAATCTCACAGTGTTCTCAGCTGGCCGGTCTGTTTTACCCTTTCTGGTGTGGGAAGGAGCTGCAAGAAGGGAAGAGACAGGGTCCATGCCTGGCTGGAGGCACTGTGGTGCCCTGGCGTTCAGTCCCACGTGCCCAAGGAGCTCATCCTCTGTGCGGAGCCTGTGGGTGACGCTAGGCTGCCTGGGCTGCTCTTCTTTTCCTGACAGAGGAACTGGAGGGTAGGATGAGGGGTATGCTCACCATAAAACCCAAGGGTCCCCAAAAGGCTCTTTTGGAAGGGAGAGCTGGCCACATCTAATAAGGAACTATTTCAGTTTTGCCATAATCAAGTCTAGCTCGGGGCTGTCCCAAATAACCAAGTAAAAGAATCCAAGGTCTGCCAGAATGGTCTGGTTCCTGAGGCCTGGGGTCCAGAGCAGGCCCAGGTGGGGATCAGCAGGGCAGTCTCAGCCACTGCACCCAGATTCCAGCCTCCCTACCTCCACCTCAAGGCTTCAGTCCAGATTTGGCCCCTAGAAGGTCTTTAGGCTAGTGAAGGCTCTAAAATCCCCACTCTTACCAATTTAGTCAATGTCCACATAGCCGACATGAACAAAACCCTTTTTAGATTAAGGGCTACATGCAGAATTCCACGTGCCCCAGAAAAGGTAAGGAATGCTTAGGGTTTGGCTAGGCCTGGCTTTGAACTTGCTGCTCATAGGACAGAAGGCATCTTTAGGCCTAGCCTGAGCCTATGTTGGGGGTCCAGTCAGTGGCCTGGGTAGCTGGGTTGGCCTCTTCTTCCAGAATCATCTCCCTGCTTGGTTACTGAGGACAGCTAAGTTGGGGCTGCCTCCACTCCAGGAAGGACAGCCTGTCAGTGACTCCACAGGCCCCTCACGGGTTTGGTCCTCTGCTAATGTGGTTAGACCTGCTAAGATCTCATTGTCCTTTACCTTACAGGAGAAGAGAGAGACCCAGAAGGACATGGCATGGGCCCTGTGGCCCATGGTCTGACCCCGGAGTGTGGCATCAGGGTGGCAGGAAGGAGCACACAGACACCGGGCACCTTGGAGCAAGGCTGGTTGCCTTTGTTCAAAAAGTAAATGCTCAGCTCCTGTTCTGCAGCAAAACCTGCTGTGTGTTCAGTTTTCTCATTAGGCCCTGGAGACATCTGGAGAGTGTGTGACGCGTGATCTGCTCTGTCAGGGGCATGATCCCCAGGCCCAGCAAACCCTACACTTCTAAGTATTTTCTAGAGGTTCTTGTGTAGCACCAGGAAGAAAGAGCACTTTCTCCCCCACCCTGACCTTGACTTCTCTGGGAAGCTCAACCCTCCCCGGTGCCACCTGAGGGCCACAGCCACCGAACCTCAGAGCTACAGTCTAACAAACGGTTAATGCCTGTTCCACCATTTGGTAGTTATCTGACCACAGGCAAGGTACTTAACCTCTCTAGGCTTCATCTGTCTCAGTTTATATAATAGAAATAATAATAGTTCTTATCTTAGAGCATCCTTGTGACCAACTGAGATTTTCCAGGGGCTGGCACACAGTGAGTGCTTAATAAATAACTGAGCAGGTGCTGGTGCAGTGTATAGAACATCCACCTGGGATGCTGACAACCCAGGTTCGAGACCCTGGGGTCGTTGCCAGCTTGAGCATGGGCTCACCAGCTTGAACATGGGGTTGCCACCTTGAGCGTAGGATCATAGACATGACCCCATGGTCGATGGCTTGAGCCCAAGGTTGCTGGCTTGAAACTCAAGATCACTGACTTCAGCAAGGGGTCACTGGCTCCGCTGGAGCCCCCTGGTCAAGACACATACAAGAAAGCAATCACTGAATAACTAAGGTGCCGCAACTATGAGTTGATGCTTCTTATCTCTGTCCTCCCTTCCTGTCTGTCTGTCCCTCCCCCCACTAAAAAAATAAACAACAGATGGTATGATTTATCATTAGCATTATTGGTGAGCATCCCTCTTTAGCCTGCCCCTCTGCTCCAGCCCTCTCCATCCATATGTGTTGCCTTCTAAAGCTTCTGCAGTCTGAACTGGGTGGCTGGTCAGGTTCTGTTTCCTGGTGAGTGGTACACAAGGTCGTAAAGCTAGAATGAGTCCTCCAGGAGGACCCAGGATGCTCTTGTTTTGGTCATTGTCCACACTCTTAATTCAAGGGGACTTCAAGGATCAGCATTTCTGTGGTAGAAGCCAAAGCCAAGATGCAGAGAGGGTAAGGGAGTCACTGAGGTCCACACAGCAAATGGGGGACAGAGTTGGGCGAGAGTCTGGGTGGACTTGACTCAAAGGCTCTCATTTCTTCGGAAGCCACACTGGAAGCCTCCCTCTGGAGCTTTCCGGGTCAGAGAAAGCAGCAAGCAAAGTGCAGAGCCAGCTCCCTGGGCCTGGAGCCCTGAGCTCCCAGCACAGACCTACAGGCTGACAGAGACGTTACCGGAGCTGATGATTCAACTTCCTGCCTTTTAAGAGCGCCCAGACCACAGAAGTTTTTTTGTTTGGAGGAGGGGGCATCTCCCTGCTGAGGCCAGGCAGAGCGGGACAGGCCCTACCACAAACCACAAAGATGAGGCAGTGCATGGGGCAGGCCCTTGGGGCCACACTAGAACCGTGGCCTGAAGTCTGGCTCTTTGGGTTAATGATTGCCACCTAGGGTGATCAACCATCCTGGTTTACCTGGGACTTTCCTGGTTATAGTATAAAAAAATCCCACATCCCAGGAAATCCCTCAGTCCTGGCAAAACCAGAATGGTTTGTCTCTATTACCGCCCATATTTTGGTATGACATGATTTATCACCTCAGTGACTCTGGAAGTCTGGATCCCAGGACAGCACATTCTAGAACAGGGAATTGGCAAACTATGGTCTGTGGGCTGATCTGGCCCTCTGCCTACTTTTGTAGCGCCTTTGAGCTAAGAATAGTTTTTTATATTTTCTAATGGTTGAAAACAAAATTAAATAAGAATAATATTTCATGACATGTGGAAATTATTTGAAATTCAAATTTTAGTGTTCATAAACAAAGAAACACAGCCATGCCCATTCATTTACATATTTTCTCTGGTTGCTTACACATTACAAGTCAGAGTTGAGTAGCTGCAACAGACAGCTATACGGATCTATGGACTTCAATGTCTAAAATATTTACTGTCTGACCCCTTACACAGTTTGCTGCCCCCTGTTCTAGAGGCAGGCAGAAGGTGGGGTGCCTGACTCAGGGCAGGTGTGGCTGTGATGCTTTTCAGAACTTCTCCAGAACTGGTGACCTTTGTGCATTTCAGGGTGCCTAGATGATGTGTTGATTAACTATAAAGTATCAAGTCCTAGAGGGGCGGGGAATGTCTGGGACTTCTCAGGCAACCCAATGCTTGCTTGGAGATGGGTGGTATCTCATATTCTCACTGTATCTGGGGCTGTGTGTCAGTCCACTGATGTCTCATACAGACCCAGGCTAAGGAGTCCTCTTCCCTGTTGAGAACTACTGTAGTTTCCATGCTTAGTATCCATCCTCTGTCTTCAGATAATAGCACCCCAATTTTTTTTAATGTTTAAAAAATTATTGATTGACTTTAGCCTGACCAGGCGGTGGCGCAGTGGATAGAGCGTCGGACTGGGATGCGGAGGATCCAGGTTCAAGACTCTGAGGTCACCAGCTTGAGCGTGGGCTCATCTGGTTTGAGCAAAGCTCACCAGCTTGGACCCAAGGTCGCTGGCTCCAGCAAGGGGTTACTCGGTCTGCTGAAGGCCCACAGTCAAGGCATATATGAGAAAGCAATCAATGAACAATAAGGTGTCGCAACGAAAAACTGATGATTGATGCTTCTCATTTCTCTCCGTTCCTGTCTGTCTGTCCCTATCTATCCCTCTCTCTGACTCTTTCTCTGTCTCTGTAAAAAAAAAAAAAAAAAAAAAAATTATTGGTTTTAGAGAGAGAGGAAGGGAAAGAAACATACACAGATAACCATTGATCTGTTTCTGCATGTGCCTTGACCAGGGATCAAACCAGCAACCTTTGCATATTGAGACGACACTCCAAATAACAGAGCTATCCAATTAGGGTGATAGCACCCCAATTTTCATCTGAGAAACTATTCCTCTTGTCATTTTCAGCTCAAGTACTTAGGTGGAGTTAATCCCTGGCTGAGGAGTCTTGTGTGGATCAGGGTCATATGGTGTGTTAAGCACTGTGAAGAGTGTGGAGTTGCTTGGTGGTTGGTTTAGAGATGGGCCATGCAGTAAGACTCTGCACAGTGCTTAATGCGCTATACTGCCTGACCTGTGGTGACGCAGTGGATAAAGCATCACCCTGAAACGCTGAGGTCTCAGGTTCGAAACCCTGGGCTTGCCTGGTAAGGGCACAAATGGGAGTTGATGCTCCTGCTCCTCCCTCCCCTTCTATCTCTGTCTCTTTCTACCCTCCCCACAAATGAATAAGTGAAATTTTTAAAAAATAAACAGCTTTCTTATAAAAAACAAACAAATGACATGCTGTACAGCTCTGATATAGTGAGAATATGAGATACCACCCATTTCCAAGCAAGCATTAGGTTGCCTGAGCAGCCCCAAATACTCCCTGCCCCTCTAGGACTTGGCACTTCATAGTTAATCAGCACATCATCTGGGCACCCTGAAATCCACAAAGGTCACTAGCCCCTGCCAGGAACAGGGGTCATCCAGCCCATGCCTCCTAACTTCCTGATGGTACTGTGTGTCTTTGAGGACAGGGACTAGAACATTGTCTCCTCTGTGTCTGCAGAAATAGTTATAGAATGAATCATCTTTCGCAGGTGGGTAGAACTTGATACCTCTTCAAGCCTCTTTGACATCTATTACCTTATTTGATTCTCTGTTCTTCTTTTTGCCTCCCCAGGATCTGAACCCTCTTCCTGTGATGGGGAATTTCCCTTGTTCTGAGGTAGCACCACTTCCACCTTAGAGGCTGAAATTACCACGTGCATGCTCTTCCCAGCCTCCTCATGGCTGGTTCGGGGGCCCCTGACCTAGGCTCTGATGGACATCTGGCTCCAGACTGACCCGGGAGCTAGTGACCTAAAGAAACCACAGAGAGCTTTTCTTCGTGGTTATTGTGGGTGCAACAGGCCAGTGTTCATAGGACAGTGGAGCTGGTGGCACTCAAAGGCGTGAACTGGATTCTGCAGCCCAACCAGCAGAAGCTAGTGCAGGGTGGTGGCAGTCCCAGTGATGGCAGCAAGGTCCTGACTGAGCCCATTCTGCAGTATGATCTGGGCCTTGCTTGTGGCCATCTGACCACTGGGGTGCTTCTCTGCTCTGCCCAGAGATTAACTGAGCTACTCAATAGCCTTATTATTTCTCTGCTTAAGTCAATGGAGTCAATCTGTTTAAGAGACAATTTCTGTTGCCTACAGCTAAAAACTCTGTTACAATCCTTGAGACAAGACAAATGAATCCCCTTTATACAGGTGGATAAATTAGGCTTAGAGACTGGCCCAAGTTCATGCAATGTGACAATTTCTGGAATGAGACCAGAACCCTGGACTAGGAGGAACAGACCTATAACTGGCAGATGGGAACCCAGGCAAAGAAGAACTTTCTCACAAGTACAGTTGCCAGATCAGAAGTCTCCCTGGTTATTGGACATATGCAAGCAGATCTGGGGAGACTGAGGGTGAGACCAGGCAAGGTGAGGTCAGGTGAGGTCAGGCAAGGTAATGCCAGCTCCCTTCTTCCTCGTGGATTACACGTATTGTTCTCTGTGCAATTCAAATTACTCGTTGTGAACATAAAAGTGTTATGGTGAAAACACAACGCCATGTGCTGTAGCTTCAAGTCCCCGCCATCTCTGCTCTTTACCAGCCAGCCTGCCTCTGGCGCAAGACACAACTGTTGCTAGTAGACGTCCCACAGCAAGTTCATTGCGTTTATTGGCCTCCCTCACTTTAATGAGAGACCCTATGCTAAACAAACGCAAGCACAGACATTTGCAACTAATTATGGTATTGCTGATCAGTCAGATTTTATTGCAAACTGCATGTTGAAATTGATAGTGGGTGAGTCATGAGTAAACCGGTTGTCTGGAAAAGTGACACGGGCACATAAGACTAGATTAATAATTCAATTTAAACTCAACCAGACACTCTGAAGAAGAGGGAAAAGCAGATTATCACTGCCCCAAGATTGCTCGTTTACGCGGGCACCTCTTGTCAGTGTGCCTGGCTTCTAAGGAAGCTGAACCTCCTTTAGGATCCTCCCACTTTGCAAGACTATAGGGCATTGAGTATTCTAGCCTTTAATTCTTGGTTTGCAAAATTGCAGCCTTGAGTGGTGTGCAGAGAAGAAGACTGCCCTATGTTACCGCTGTTGCTGAGAAGCCCACTCAAGAGGCTTCAATGTCCCCTGTTGCAGCAAATAGGACTGTTGGTTTCCCATTTGTGAGTACTGGGCCCAGGTGACATTACCCACCTTGAAAGCCTATGTGGGTCCCTCAGACATGGTGTGGTTCCAAAGGAGTGAGCCTGGAGAAGGTGGGAGAGGAACTTAGAGGGGTTTTACAGAGCTCCCCACTTGGCCTGGTCCGTGTGGGGTCCCAGAGAGCCATGAAATCCAGAGAAGAGACAGTCCCAGCTTGGCATGGAGGCCACAAGATGGATGGGCAATATCATCAGGGCATCAAGGCTAGACCGTGTGTGTGTGTGTGTGTGTGTATGAAAGAGAGAGAGAGAAAGAGAGAGAGAGAGAGAGAAAGAGAGAGAGAGGGAGATGAGAAGCATCAACTCATAATTGCATTACTTTAGTTGTTCATTGATTGCTTCCCATACAAGCCAACAACCTTGAGCTAAAGCCAGCAACCTCTGGGCTCAAGCCAATGACCTTGGGATCATGTCCCAACACTCAAGCTGATGATCCTGTGCACAAGCTGATAGGCTCACGCTCAAGCCAGTGACCTCAAGATTTTGAACGTGGGACTCAGTGTCCCAGGTTGATGCTCTATCCACTAAGCCACCACTGGTCAGGCAGGGCTGGACCTTCAGCAGTATCCTACTGAAAGGTCACTGTGCCCTGAACCTAGCGAGGAAGGCAGGAAGGAGACACAGAGCAGGCAGCGTGTACAGGTGCAGGCACCCATATGCCCATCAAATGCAGCCACAGTGGCCACCTTGACCCAGTCAGGAGTGCTTCACACTGAGCTGCTCAGCCAGCCTAGAAGGAGCGTGAACCGACCAGCTTGCAGCCTTCACTGAGCCACTGGTCCCCATTCCATCTGCCCTCACTCTGCAGAGGAAAAGTCTTACATTTTATCCCCTAGATTGGGGTTCAAATGTCAGATGTCTACAAAGAAGTAGGCCAGCTATGGACTGGGAAGAACTGGCAGCTTGGGCCTGATTGAAGAGGGGTGGCCATTCTCAGCCTCAGGAGACTGCCTAGAGACAATATGAGTTGGAATTCAGAAAAAGGTTTAGGTCAGGGATAGAAAATCATCAGGAACTGAACAGTGTTTAAAGCCAGGACACTGAAGATTATCAAGGGAGTGAATAAAGACAAGAGATGACAAGAGGTCCAAGGACTGAGCCTTGGAGATGAGGCGGTGCCAGCAAAAGGGACAGAGGAGGGGCAACCAGACAGGCAGAGGGGAACCAGGAGAGGGTGGTGGTAATCTGGGCCCAAGGAAGGAGGGATGAACTATGAAGAAGAGGCAAGGAAGGTGAGGCCTGAGTTTTAACAACATGGAAAGTTCTTGACAAAGGCAGTTTTGGTGTAGTTGTGGGGGCTCAAGCCTGATAGGAACAAGGAAGGAAGGAGAGGTCTTGAAGGGGCAAGGAGAGTCAATTCCTTCTAGGGGTTACATCATAAAGAGGATCTGAGAAATTGCGTGGGCATCTGAGAGGAATACAAGGCCAAGAAGAGGTTTCTCTTTAAGATGGAAAGGTTTCAGTATTTTTATGTGTTGATGGGAATACTCCTGTAGAGAGGAGAATTTTGATGATGTGGTGAGAGAGGGGATGAATGCTGGAGTGAAGTCCTTGAGCAGATAGATACGGTGCACAAAATAGGGGGCTGTCCTGGACTAGAAGCATGGCTGGTTCACCCCTACTGGGGATACAGAAGACAGAGTGGTGAGCACAGGTGCAGGTGGGTGGGGGAAGCAGTGGCAGAGGCCGTGGAACTGCTCTGCTGAGGGCCTCTATTTTCCTAGAAAACTAGGAAGAAGTTGTCAGTAGATTGAGACTGGTCAGCCCATTGTGGGTTTTTCATCAGTCCCGGGCAGCTGTGGTGCAGGTATAGAGTGGTTAAAGGGTTGAGTTTAACCAGGGTTGTGGTTTTGTCTGGTGACTATACTCTGAGCTGAGTAAAGAGGGAAGTGCTGTGTGAGGGGTGTGGGTAATGGATTTTTCTTGGATCAGTAGGTTCCAGGAAGAATTGATGGAGTGAGGGTACTGAGGGGAGTGAGCTGGAGTCAGAGACAGTGTTTACTGAAGAGTGGGATGCATGACATTGAGATGATGAAGGAATTGTATTGGTAGATAGACATCAACTAGTTCAAAGTCTGGCTGTGAGGGCAAGAGGCTGAAATATTGCAGAAGCCAAGATCCTGAAGAGGAGGCCAAGGGTCTGAGAGGCCTCTTCATCTACATGAATGATGAGATAAAACACTAAGGTAGGAGGGGCTTTGGAAAGGGTTACTGTGGGTAAGGATCTAAAACTTTCAAAGAATGAGGGTAGGTGACAGGAGGTCACTAAACGGCTGCGAAAAGAGAGAGAAATGGTCATGTCCAATCACAGGGCATTCAAACATGGGTGTCTGTAAAGAAGAGGGCAAACAGAAGTGGCACCGGGGAGCAAAATGGGCTCCTCTCGCCACTATACAAGGGATGACAAGAGAGAAAACAGCCATCACTTGAGAGGCTGCAGGGGGAGGGGAATCCTTACGGAGAGGCAGTTTTCCATTAGCCCAAAAAAGCAAAGGGACATGGGGCTGAGGATATGGGGGGGGGGTATTGGTGATGCCACACCATCAGAGAGTCCAGTGAAACAATTTCTGGATGTGGGCTAGGGTGGGCAATGAGATCCGAAAAGGGAAATACAGAAGCTTAGATTCCTGGGGTGAGAGAGGTCCTGAGAATTCTAGGCTTCTTTTGGAAAGTGATTTGTACAAGGACTAAGGGCCTGATGAGAGCAGTCCTGAGGAACCCCGGGCAGAGGGTGGTGGCCAGGCTCTGTTTGCTGGGAAGTGGGAGGGGAGAGCACTAGTCAGGAACCCCCTTCACTCCTGCTGATGATGGTCTGTCTTCCCAGAGCAGATGGAGCTCTGAGCTCCCTCTTCACTCCCAGGTAGGAACATTAATCAAAACACTCTCCATAGAACTGATATGAAGGGAGAGGGTTAGGGGGAGGGGGAGGGGCACAAAGAAAACTAGATAGAGGGTGACGGAGGACAATCTGACTCTGGGCGAGGGGTATGCAACATAATTTAATGACAAGATAACTTAGACATGTTTTCTTTGAATATATGTACCCTGATTTATTAATGTCATCCCATTAATAAAAATTTACTTTAAAAAAAAAAAGAACTGATATGAAAACCACTGACATGTCAATGAAAGAGAATTGCCCAGAAATAGACTCTTATATATGGCATAATAAATCTATCTATAATAAGCTTCGTCCTCAAAACAGTAGAGATAAAAAGCATGATTTTCCCCTGCAGGGATAATTGGTTAACTATTTGAGAAAAAAATAAATACAGCTCTGTACCTTAGATCTTATACTAAATGAATTCAAGTGAATTGAAAAGCTAATGTAAAAAAAGTGTGATATTAGTGTAAAAACAGAAGTAGACTCACACGTTCTTGATCAATTGTTTTTCAACAAACAGTATCAAGGTAATTCAATGGGGATGAATCTTTCTGACAAATGGTGCTGGAACTATTGGACAGCCATGTGCAATGTAATGACTTTTGACTCTTACAGCATATACCATATACAAGAATTAACTTGACATGGCTCACAGTCTTATATTATAAGCCATATACAAAATTACAAATGCAAATATTATTAAAAAAGGATATAAACCTAATCTAAAACTGGGAAAAAGACTTGGATTGAAGAAGACTTCACCAAATAAGATATTTAGATAACAAACACATGAGAAGATGCTCAACATCATTTGTCATAGGGAAATGCAAATTAAAACTGCACACCTGCTGGAAGGACTACAATTTAAAGACTGGCCAAATCAAGTGTTAGCAAGATCAGGTCTTGTCCTGGAGTGGATGGATCACAAAGGTGCTTGAGGACACACCAGGGAATTATGGGCAACCCAAATGTCTTCAGTTGATAGACATTTGGGTTGTTTCCCAGTTGGGTTGGTGGCAAGTGCAAAGATGTGCCACCCAGATCCCACCTCAAGGAAGGATCCCCTGTCCAGTTGCAGGCAGTGTGGTCAAAGGAAATCTACAGCCAACAGCTTTTTCAGAGTCCTGAGCTTCCTTGTTCCTTCCCAAAGCAACTTGCATCCCATGACTGAAAAAGCAGGGATGCAGAGGCTAGGCCCTTTTTGTTTGATACAGGACAAATCAGACACACAATATTTGCTTCAGAATCCCTGCCAAGTGGACCTAGACTCAATGGAACCTGCATCACAGTTTGACTCCTGCTCAATACTGCTTCCTCTTCCTTTCTTTCCTAGATGTTGATCTCTAATATCCCTAATAAGTATCTTGGACTCCAAACTCCATCTCAGCGTGTTTCCTGGGAAACTGACAAAGCTTCTATGATCATTCCTGTTCATGTTTCCTGTCCTATAAACACTCTTTTCTGTAAATATTTGCTTAGGAATGGAATTGCTGCATCATAGAGTGTTATTTTCAGCTTAATTAGATAATGCTGAACTGTTTTTTGAGGTTTATAAGTTTGAGTAAATTTATACAAATAAATATCTTTGCTAATACTTGGTATTGTAGCTTTAAAATTTTAGTGAATTTGGTAAGTGTGTGTGCTATCTTATTGTGATTTTAATTTATATTTCCCTGATTACCAAAGAAGTTGAACACTTTTTTATGTTATTAGCCTTTGGGTTTCTTCTTTTTTATTATTTATTTATTTATTTTTTACAGAGACAGAGAGTGAGTCAGAGAAAGGGATAGGGACAGACAGACAGAAACGGAGAGAGATGAGAAGCATCAATCATTAGTTTTTCATTGTGCGTTGCAACACCTTAGTTGTTCATTGATTGCCCTCTCACATGTGCCTTGACCGCGGACCTTCAACAGACCAAGCAACCCCTTGCTGGAGCCAGCGACCTTGGGTCCAAGCTCATGAGCCTCGCTCAAACCAGATGAGCCCGCACTCAAGCTGGCGACCTCGGGGATCTCGAACCTGGGTCCTTCCGCATCCCAGTCCAACGCTCTATCCACTGCGCCACCACCAGGTCAGGCGGGTTTCTTCTTTTTTGAGGTGCTTATCTTTTGCCCATTTTTCTCTTCCCACCAGGTTTTTATTTAAAAACCACTTTATTGAAGTATAATTGACATACAAAAAGCTGTAATCTTTAATATATGCAATTTGATGAGTTTTGATTGCCCATTTTTCTATTGACTTGTCTTTCATTATTAATTCTTATGAGTTCTCTGTATATTCTGGGTAAAAGCCCCTTTTCAGTTTTACCTATTGCAATTATTTTCTGCTACTATGTAGCTTGTCTTTTCCCCCTCTTAATGTTGTCTTTTGATGAGTAGAGAGTCTTTGTTTTATCCACATTTCCTTTGTGGTATTGCTTTCTGTGTTTTGTTTAAGAAATTTCCCTTCTTCACAATTATAAATATATTTTTATATTATTATTCAAAAACTTAACAGCTTTGTCTTTCATGTATAGGTTAATATGCCCCTGAAATTGATTTTGGTGTATGGTGTGAGGTAGGGATCCAATTTATGGGGCTAATTATTCCAGCCAAGTTTACCTAGAGTCTGTCTTTCTGCTTTACACTGCCACCTCTGTCTGAAATCAAGTGTCTAGATGTGTGTAGGTCTGCTTCTGTAGTCTCATCTTCATTCCATTGAACTGTCTATCTGCCCTACTCTCTCTCTCTCTCTTTTTTTTTTTACAGAGACAGAGAGAGAGATAGATAGGGACAGACAGGAACAGAGAGAGATGAGAAACATCAATCATTAGTTTTTTGTTGCAACACCTTAGTTGTTCATTGATTGCTTTCTCATATGTGCCTTGACCATGGGCCTTCAGCAGATGGAGTAACCCCTTGCTGGAGCCAGCGACCTTGGGCTCAAGCTGGTGAGCCTTGCTCAAACCAGATGAGCCCAAACTGGCGACCTCGGAGTCTCAAACCTGGGTCCTCTGCATCCCAGTCCGATGCTCTATCCACTGCGCCACTGCCTGGTCAGGCCCTACTCTCTTAATTACTAGGCTTTAGAGCAGGGGTCCCCAAACTACGGCCCCGCGGACCACATGCAGCCCCCTGAGGCCATTTATCCGGCCCCCACTGCACTTCCGGAAGGGGCACCTCTTTCATTGGTGGTCAGTGAGAGGAGCATAGTTCCCATTGAAATACTGGTCGGTTTGTTGATTTAAATTTACTTGTTCTTTATTTTAAATATTGTATTTGTTCCCGTTTTGTTTTTTTACTTTAAAATAAGATATGTGCAGTGTGCATAGGGATTTGTTCATAGTTTTTTTATAGTCTGGCCCTCCAACGGTCTGAGGGACAGTGAACTGGCCCCTTGTGTAAAAAGTTTGGGGACCCCTGCTTTAGAGTAATCTTGTACAGCAATTCCTCTAACCTCATTCTTCTTCTATAGTGCCTTAGTTATTTTTGGCCTTATGTATGTCCATATGAATTGAAGAATCATCATGTCAAGTTTCAGAAAAATTCTGAGTTTTTATTAGAAATAAAAATCAATCTATAAATCACTTTGGGAAGAACTGATACTCTTTGTAATATTGGGTTTACCAATCCATGAATACCATATCTCCATTTATTAAGATCTTTAATTTCTGTCAATAATACTTTCAATGCTTTTTGTATTGGAGACTTACTCAATTGTTATTAGATTTATTCCTAGTGATTTGGTATTTTTAAGTGATATTACAAATGCTACTCTTTTATAGTATAATATTCTCTTTGTTGCTGTTAAATACATTAATTTTTCTTTATTGATATTTTTTATTAAGTGAGAGATGGGGAGGCAGAGATAGACTTCCACATGTGCCCCAACTGGGGTCCACCCAGGAAGCCCTTACTAGGCAATACTCTGCCCAGCTGGGCTTCAGTTCCTTTGCTCAGCAACCAAGCTATTTTAGCACCTGAGGCTGAGGCCAACTTTGCTGAGCCATCTTCAGCGCCCAGGGCCAACTTTGCTCAAACCATTCAAGCCATGGCTGTGGGAGGGGAAGAGAGATTGAGATAGAGGAGAGGGAAGGAGTGGAGAAGCAGATGGTTGCTTCTCCTGTGTGCCCTGACCAGGAATCGACTTGGGACTTCCATGTGCTGGGCTAACACTACCACTGAGCCAACTGGCCAGGGCCTCTTTATTGTTTTTAAGTCCAGGAAACTTGCTGAACTCTCCTAATACTTCTAATTATCTGTAGATTATTGTTTTTTTTCCCATTGATTTGAGAGAGAAAAGGTCAGAAAGAGAAAGAGAAGCATCAACTCATTGTTCCACTTAGTTGTTACATTTAGTTGTGCATTCATTGATTGGTTCTTGTATTTGCTCTGCCCAGGGAATTGAACCTGCAACCTTGGCATACAGGGACAATGCTCTATCCACTGAGCAACCCAGCCAGGGCCTGTAGATGATTTTTATTTCCTCTGTACACTATTCTATCAACTATAACTAATGGCAGCTTTGTTTCTTCCTTTTCCCATTCTTATTTCTTCTCTTTCTTTACTGTGCTGGCCAAGACCTCCAGTTTAATGTTGAACAAAAGTGGTAGTAATGAGTATCTTTGTTTATTCCAGTCTTCAAAGGAAAAGTTACAATGTTTCATCACTAAGTATGATGCCTGCATTAGCTATTTTTAAAAAGGTATCCTATATAAAAATAGGGAAGTTTGAGTTTGGCAAAAGTTATTTTAAAAAATTACTCATTTTGCCTGACCTGTGGTGGCGCAGTGGGATAAAGCGTTGACCTGGAACACTGAGGTTGCCGGTTCGAAACCATGGTCAAGGCACATATGGGAGTTGATGCTTCCTGCTCCTCCCCCTTCTCTCTCTCTTCCTCTTTCTCTCACTCCTCTCTCTCTAAAAATCAATAAATAAAAAATATTAAAAAAAAAAGAAATTTATTAAAAAAAAAAATTACTCATTTAGTTCAAGGGGAGTTAATTTATCAAATGCTTTTTCTGCATCCATTGAGATAACCGTAAGATTTTTCTCCTTTAATCAGATAAATTGCATTAATTAAACATTTGTTTGAACATTAAACAAACCTTATATTTCTAAGGTTAATTATAACTTGGTCCTATGCACTATTCCTTTTATATGATGCTAAATTTTCTTTAATAATACTTTATGTAGAGTTTTTATATATATCTGTGTTCATCAGTGAGATAGCCCTTTACTTTTCCTATATCAACCCTACTAAATTTGGGAGTCAAGATCATATTAATTTTATGAAATGAGTAAAAAGAGATAACTTGGTTCTTTGGGATTCAAAACTTCTAAATTCTGGAAGAGTTTACATATGAAAGGATTATTATTTTCCTTAATGTTCAATATAACTTACAGGTAAAGTTATCTGAACTTGGAATTTTGTTTGTGGGGAGATTTTAAATTACTGATTCAATTTCTATAATTGTTATGGCACTATTTAGGCTTTCCATTTTTTCATGAATCACTTTTGGTAAATTACTATTTCTAGAGATTTTTCTATTTCCTCTAAACTTTTTAGATTTATTGGCATTAAGTTGTTCATAATATCTTCTTAGTATCATTTTGATGTTTACAGGACAAGTAGTAATGTTCTACTCTTACATATTATCAATATATTAATTATTTGTTCATCCTCTTTTCTTCTTTATTAGTCTCATCAAAGATTTATCAATTTTATTATTGTTTTTGAAGAACAAAGTTTAGTATTAAAAATTCTCTCCATCACTTGACCAGGCAGTGGTGCAGTGGATTGAGCGTCGGACTGGGACACAGATGACCCAGGTTCAAAACCCCAAGGTAATCGGCTTGAGCTCTGGATCACTGGTTTGAGTTTGGGATCATAGATGTGACCCCATGGTTGCTGGCTTGAGCCCAATGGTCACTGCCTTGAAGCCCAAAGTTGCTGGCTTGAGCCAAAGGTCGCTGGCTTGAGCAAGGGGTTACTCGCTTTGCTGTAGCCCCGTGGTCAAGGCACACATGAGAAAGCAATCAAAGAACAACGAAGGTGCCGCAACAAAGAAGTGATGCTTCTCATCTCTCTCCCTTCCTGTCTGTCCCTATCTGTCCCTCTCTCTGTCTCTGTCAAAAAAAAAAAAAAATTCTATCATATGCTTGATTATTTCATTGATTTATTATATTTATTTTATTCTTCTACTTTCTTTGATTTTTTTTAAAATGTTGCTTCTCTTGTTCTGTGACGGTACACATATCTATCTATGGGTAGCAAATATTTCCATCAAGATAAAATTAAAGATTACAGAAAATATGAGGGATTAAATGCTGAAATGTGCTTCAACTTGCAACTAGTTCTATATTATAAAATTATACATACTTAATCTGTGATGTTACACATAGAGAAAATGTCTTCAGTGTTTTGCTGGTATTTTTTTCAAAAAATAAAAATAGAGGTATTGTTTATTTTGGCCTATTTTGTTGAACTTTTATTATTTTCTTACTCAAAAGAGATTTATAATTTTTTATAAATCTAAAATTATAAAAATTATGAATTGAACTTCTTGAAATGCATCCTTGGCTATTTTCAACAATCTTTCTTTTTAAACATATATATATATATATATTGCTATCAATTTCCTCTAAATACTACTTTTGCTACACTCACAAAATTTTATATATAATATTGTCACTAGTATTCAGTTCTTTTTCTTATGAATTTATAAAATTTCTTTATATATTCTGGATCCAAGCAATTTATTTTTTAAAAAATAATTTTATTTTATTAATGGGGTGACATCAATAAATCAAGATACATATATTCAAAGATAACATGTCCAGGTTATCTTGTCATTCAATTATGTTGCATACCCATCACCCAAAGTCAGATTGTCTCTGTCACCTTCTTTCTAGTTTTCTTTGTGCCCCTCCCCCTCCTCCTTTCTCTCTCCCTCTCCCCCCTTCCCCTGTAACCACCACACTTTTTTTTTTTTTTTTTTGCATTTTTCTGAAGCTGGAAACAGGGAGAGACAGTCAGACAGACTCCCGCATGCGTCCGACCGGGATCCACCCGGCACGCCCACCATGGGGCGACACTCTGCCCACCAGGGGGCGATGCTCTGCCCATCCTGGGGGTCACCATGTTGCAACCAGAGCCACTCTAGCGCCTGAGGCAGAGGCCACAGAGCCATCCCCAGCGCCCGGGCCATCTTTGCTCCAATGGAGCCTTGGCTGCGGGAGGGGAAGAGAGAGACAGAGAGGAAGGCGTGGCGGAGGGGTGGAGAAGCAAATGGGCGCTTCTCCTGTGTGCCCTGGCCGGGAATCGAACCCGGGTCCTCCGCACGCCAGGCCAACGCTCTACCGCTGAGCCAACCGGCCAGAGCCCACCACACTCTTATCAATGTCTCTTAGTCTCACTTTTCTGTCCCACCTACGTATGGAATAATGCAGTTCCTATTTTCTCTGATTTACTTATTTCACTTCGTATAATGTTATCAAGATCCCACCATTTTACTGTAAATGATCCGATGTTATCATTTCTTATGGCTGAGTAGTATTCCATAGTGTATATGTGCCACATCTTCTTTATTCAGTCATCTATTGACGGGCTTTTTGGTTGTTTCCATGTCCTGGCCACTGTGAACAATGCTGCAATAAACATGGGGCTGCATGTGTCTTTACATATCAATGTTTCTGAGTTTTTGGGTTCTATACCCAGTAGAGGGATTGCTGGGTCATAAGGTAGTTCTATTTTCAGTTTTTTGAGGAACCACCATACTTTCTTCCATAATGGTTGTACTACTTTACATTCCTACCAACAGTGTATGAGGGTTCCTTTTTCTCCACAGCCTCTCCAACATTCCAAGCAATTTACTAATTACAGCCAACCCTTGAACAACATGGGGGTTAGGAGCACCAACCCCCTGCACAGTAAAAAAGTCACATATAGCTTTTGACTCCCCAAAACATAACTACTAATAGCCTACTATTGACTGGAAGCCTTACCAATAACATAAACATTCAATTAACACATATTTTGTATGTTATATGTATCATACAGTGTAGTCTTACCATAAAGTAAGCTAGAGAAAAGATGATGTTATTAATAAAATTATAGAGAAAAGAAAACACATTTTTAGTACTGTGTGTATTAAAAAAATTTGCATATAAGTAGAAACATGCAGTTCAAACCCATGTTGTTCAAAAATCAATCATGTTTTATAAATATTTTCTTTGTATCTTGCCATTTCACTCTTGCAATGATACTTTAATGAACAGAATATTCTAATTTGAATATAGTTCAATTTATGCATTAATTTTATGGGTTTTTTTGAGTGTCTAGCTTAATAAATTTTACTTTATCCTGAAATCATGAAGATATTCTCCTATAGTAGCTTATAAAGCTCAGGAAATAACTTACTTCTAAGAAACAATCTTACGGATATTCATTAAGCATAATATGCAATAATAAAAAATTTTAGATGAGTTAATACAATAAAATAAGGCATATCTTTAATGAAATATTTTTGTAGTTACTGAGAAGTTATGGTATTCTGAGATTTGCACATAAACTCTATCACTTCACTTCATCACAAGAAAATATGTTCATATTATAATTTTTAAAATCTAATAAAATATTTTGAAATCACACTTTTAAAGAGCTTTAAGTCACATCCAGTAATGCTCACAAATGTAATTTTTTACTGAGGTAAATTCATTTAACATAAAGATAACCATTTTTAAATGAACAATTCAGTGGCATTTAGTATATTCAGTGTTGTGCAACCACTACCTCTCTCTAGTTCCAAACATCATTATCCCCAAAAGAAATCCTGTATCCATTAAGTGTTCTACACTCCCCTCCACCCCCAAACACACACACTCTCCAGCCCCTGGCAACCACCAATCCTCATTCTGCCTCCACTGATTTACTGATTATGGATATTTCACATAAATGAAATCATACAATATATGACCTTTTGTGTTTGGCTTTTTCACTTACCATGATTTTAAAATTTTTATTCATTGATTTTAGAGAGAGAGAAAGGGAGGGGGAAAGAGAAAGAGAGACACTGAGAGAGAAACATTGATTTATTGTTCCATCTATTTATGCATTCATTGGTTGACTCTTGTATGTGCCCTGACCAGAGATCCAACTCATACCTTGGTGTATCCGAACAGAGCTCTAGCCAACTGAGCTACCCAGCCAGGGCACTTAGTATGATGTTTTTGAGGTTCATTCATGTTGTAGAATGTGCCTGACTGGTGGGGGCACAGTGGATAGAGTATCGACCTGGGACACTGAGGACTCAGGTTTAAAACTCTGAGGTCACCGGTTTGAGCTCAGGCTCATCCTGCTTGAGCACGGGCTTACCAGCTTGAGTGTGGGTTCATCTGGGTTGAGCATGGGCTCACCAGCTTGAGTGCAGGGTCGCCAACTTGAGCATGGTATCATAGACATGACCTTATGGTCGCTGGCTTGAGCCCAAAGGTCTCTGGCTTGAAGCCCAAGGTCACTGGCTTGAGCAAGGAGTCACTAGCTCAGCTGGAGCCCCTGGTCAAGGCACTTATGAGAAATAATGAATGAACAATGAAAGTGTCACAACTAAGAATTGATGCTTATCATCTCTCTCCCTTCCTGTCTGTCTGTCTCTCTTTTTCTCTATTTTTCAAAAAAAAAATTAAAATAAAGGCATGACCTGTGGTGGCGCAGTGGATAAAGCATTGACTTGGAATGCTGAGTTAGCCTGTTTGAAACCATGAGTTTGCCTGATCAAAGCACAAATGAGAAACGACTACTATGAGTAGACTGTATCTGTACTTCGTTCCTTTTTATGGCTGAATAATATTCTGCTGTAGCTCACAAAAATAATTTTAACATATAAAAAGCAAACCAGCATACTTAATTCCATATAGAGCATGATGCCAATTTTGTGTTTTTTAAATTGATTTTAGAGAAACAGAGAAAGGAAGGAAGATAGAGAGAAGCATTCACTTGTTCCACTTAGTTGTTCATTCATTGATCGCTTCCCTAAGTGCCCTGACTGGGGATCAAACCCTCAACCTTGATGTTTTGGGACAATGCTCTAACTGACTGAGTTAACCAGCCAGGGACACAATTTTGTATTTTAACATGTATATGCATAAAAAACATAAGAAAGAAATTCACCTAAATATTACTAGTGCTTACCTGTATATAGTGGGATTAGGAATAATTTTAATTTTAGTTATACTTTTCTATAAATACTTTCACATTTTTACAATATGAAAAATAAATCATTTAAAAAGAAAAATAGAGGTAAACACTTACCAGGTCATTCTATGAGGTCGATATTATACCAATATATAAAAAAAAGACATCATAAGAAAAGAAAACTACAGACCAATATATCTTATTCAATAGATATAAAAAGATTCTGTGAAACTTGCATTAGGTTTAGACATACAGACCAATATACAAGAACTGAACATTTTGAAATAAACCTTTACATCTAAGGTCAATTGATTTTTTTTTTTTTATTTATTTATTTATTTATTCATTTTAGAGAGGAGGGGGGAGATAGATAGAGAGAGAGAGATTGAGAGAGAGAGAGAGAGAGAGAGAGAAGGGGGAGGAGCAGGAAGCATCAACTCCCATATGTGCCTTGACCAGGCAAGCCCAGGGTTTTGAACCGGCAACCTCAGTGTTTCTAGGTTGACGCTTTATCCACTGCGCCACCACAGGTCAGGCGGTCAATTGATTTTTGACAAGGGTATCAGGACAATTCAATGGGGGAAAGAATTGTCTTCAACAAATAATGCTAAGACAAGTGAATACATGCTGAAAAATGAAGTTGGAAACTTACCTCATGCCATATGCAAAAGTTAACTCAGAACAGATTAAAGACCTAAATGTAAGAGGCAAAACTCTTGGCCCTGGCCGGCTGGCTCAGCGGTAGAGCGTCGGCCTGGCGTGCGGGGGACCCGGGTTCGATTCCCGGCCAGGGCACATAGGAGAAGCGCCCATTTGCTTCTCCACTCCCCCCCCCCCCCCCCCCCCCCCCCCCCCGCTCCTTCCTTTCGGTCTCTCTCTTCTCCTCCCGCAGCCAAGGCTCCATTGGAGCAAAGATGGCCCGGGCGCTGGGGATGGCTCCTTGGCCTCTGCCCCAGGCGCTAGAGTGGCTCTGGTCTCGGCAGAGCTACGCCCCTTGGGGGCGTCGCGTCGCCCCTGGTGGGCGTGCCGGGTGGATCCCGGTCAGGCGCATGCGGGAGTCTGTCTGACTGTCTCTCCCCATTTCCAGCTTCAGAAAAATACAAAAAAACAAAAACAAAAAAAACCTTCTTATAAGAAAACATAGGTGTAAATATTTGTTAACTGAATTAGGCAATAATTTTTTTAGCTATGATATTAAAAGCATAAGCAGCCAAAGAAGAAATAGATTAATTAGACTTCATTAAAATAAAAAACTGTGTGCTGCAGAGATCATCAAGAAGGTATCAAGACTGTCTGCCCTGTGGTGGCACAGTGGGTGGAGTATCAACCTAAAATGCTGAGGCTGCCAGTTTGAAACCCTGGGCTTGCCTGGTCGAGGCACATACAGGAAGCAACTACTAGGAGTTGATGTTTCCCATCCTACTCCCCATTTCTCTCTCTCTCTGCTTCTTCTCTCTCTAAAAATCAATAAACAAATCTTTTTTAAAAAAGCAACAAAGTATAAAGACAACCCAGGGTCATATACCTAGATACAAGGGACTTCTATCTATAATACATAAAGGACTCTTACAAATCAATAATAGATAATTTCTCAGTTTTAAAAAAATGGGCAAAAGGATCTGCATATACATTTCTCCAATGATCATATACAAATAACAAATAAGCACATGAAAAAATAATATTGTTAAAAAAATAATATTGTTAGCTATCAGGAAAAAAAATTGCCCTGGCAGGATAGCTCAGTTGGTTGGAGTGTCATCCTGAAGCTCAGAGGTTTCCAGTTCGATTCCCAGTCAGGGCACATACAGCAAGAGATTGATGTTCCTGTCTTTTTTTCTCTCTCCCTTCCTCTCTTTCTAAAAGAAGAAGGGAAGAAAAGAAAATGCAAATCAAACCATAATGAAATACTGTGTCATACCACTAGAATAGCTATAATCCAAAGGACAGATTATAACAAATGTTGGTAAGGATGTGGAGAAATTGGAACCCTCATGCATTGCTGGTAGGAATGTAAAGTAGCGCAGCTGCTTTGGAATCTGACCGTTCCCCAAAATGTTCAACACATGACCTAGCAATTCTACTCATAAGGATTGATCCAAGGGAAATAAAAACATATGTATATACAAAAAGTTGTAGGTGAGTGTTCACAGCAGCAGTATTCATAATTTCCAAAAAGTAGAAACAGCCCAAATAACCATGAACTGATGAATGCATAAATCAAATGAAGTATATCCATACAATGGAATATTATCCAGCCATAAAAAGGAATAAAGTTCTAATATATGCTACAATATGGATGCACCTTGAAAGTATTATATAAGTAAAAGAAGCTAGTAACAAAATACATGTTGGCCTGACCTGTGGTGGCGCAGTGGATAAAGCATCGACCTGGAGCGCTGAGGTCGCCGGTTCAAAACCCTGGGCTTGCCTGGTCGAGGCACATATGGGAGTTGATGTTTCCTGTTCCTCCCCTCTTCTCTCTCTCTCTCTCTCTCTCTTTCTCTCTCTCTGTCTCCCTCTTCTCTCTAAAATAAATAAATAAAATCTTTTAAAAAAATACCTCATGTTGTGTCATTCCATTTAAATTAAATATCCAGAATAGGCAAGTCCATAAAGACAGAAAGTAGATTAGTGGTTTCTAGGACTGTAGGTGGGAAATGGTGGGAAAAGATAATGACTCCTGATGGGTATGGTTTACTGAGGAGGAGGGTGATGAAATGTTCTAAAATTGTGGTGATTTTGCACAACTCTGTAAATATACTAAAGACCACTGAATTGTATACTTTAAATAGGTGAATAGCAGAAGTATATCTCAATCAAGGTGTTTAAGAAATTAAATGGATCTGCCAGTCAAGGAGACTCTGGTGACCCCCAGCTAAAGCCGTTTCAGTGCCATGTGGTGTGCTGCAAAGTTGCAGGCTGGGGAGTAATGCGAGCAAGGAAGAATGGAAAATGCACAAAGAGACTCTGGGGGTTCATCTGGCCATGAAGACAGGAGTGAAACTTGGTGGAAAGGAGGCTTGGGGGGGTGTATTCTGCAGGCCCTCATTAGACACATTCTATTCCCAAGCCTGAGAATCAGCTCCTTGAAGAAGCTGATGAAGCTGACTCTTTGGGCTTCTCCAGCCTTCTCTCCTGATGCTGGCCAGACCGGCCAGGCCAGTCCTCTCTTCTGTATACCACTAAAACGTAGCCACCTGGAAAGGCTTACCACACCCTGTCTCATTTTAGAGCCCTTCCCTGGAGGCGCCAGCTCCCAATGACCTCTCCCTTCTCAGCCTGCTTTCTCACTTCATACAAGATGTCATCACCATATCTATCTTACAGTTTATGGGAGCAGCTTGCAAGTAGGGAGAAGATGCAGGCGCGCGCGCGCGCGCACACACACACACACACACACACACACACACACACACACTGCTTCCCCAGCCTGTGAGGACAAGGGGATCCAGGCAAGGCTCCAGCCTGTATATCCTTGGCTCTAACTCCCACCTGCTCAAGCAGGGCCATTACAGCTCCCTGCTTAGTGCCCCCAGGATTTCTGGGAGCCCTGGGGAATGCTCTGGAGGTCCCATGCAGGGTCTACAGTCTCTTTCCTCTGCTGCTCTTCCCTCTACTTCTCAACAAGGATGCAGGTCTTTCTGATGTTGGTTACACTTTGTCAGAGGGTTCCCCAAGCACCACAGTTTAGATGCCACTGCTTTACCAAAGCAATGAGAAAGCCCATTTTTGAGGACCAGTTTTGCTCCTGTGCTTTCTGTGGGGTTAGACATGAGGCCATAGGAGGCTCAGGTCAGGATATACCCTAGTGGAGGAACCACACTGACCACAGCCTCAAGCCTCAACCTGGGCCACAATCTATAACCTCTAATCAGTGTGCTCTGTGCCAACACCATGGGATTCCCCAACCATAAGCAGGTATCCCAGATTCCCTGAGGCTGAGTGGGACCTGATTTAAGGAGTAGGAGACTGCAGAGAGCCTGGGACCCAGAACCTTGAGTCTGCCAGACTCACTTATTTGGCAGTCTCTTATGGCCATCATCCCTTGCCTGGACTTCTGCAGACTGGCCTCCTTTGAGAAGATAGTCATTGAATCTGGGTATCAAAGAAAGCCATGTTTTCTTTGGTGCCTGCGTGTGCCCATCCATTCCATCTGGGCCAGAGCCAGCAAGTGAGACATATTTATTAATCCTTGGACCCCATGTTTTCAGAAAAGCACAAGTCCTATGAGGCTGGACTTAAGGTGGGAGGGGATCTTCTGCATACCTTATCCCCCTCTTGGAGAACAAAGATGCTCACTAATTAGCATATGAAATAAAGGCTCTGATAAAGCCTGCAGTAAGTGGTGTTAAGCTTTTTTGAACAGTGCTTCCAATCTATTTGCCTATGGGACCCTTTTCTGTCCACCCTGCCCACTATCATTCAGGAGCACATTGCCTCAACAATAAAATAAAAAATCTGCCTGACCTGTGGTGGCGCAATGGATAAAGCATCAACCTGGAACACTGAGGTTGCCTGTTCGAAACCCTGGGCTTGCCTGGTCAAGGCACATATGGGAGTTGATGCTTCCTGCTCCTCCCCCTTCTCTCTCCTCTCTAAAATGAATAAATAAAGTATATATTTTAAAAATCTGCGACTGACTCTTGGAAACCAGCCTACAGTCTCACTGGCCAACCTCTCTCTTCTCCTGCCACCAGGACTCCTCTCCATATCTCACCCATTCTCCTCCAAGGCATAACTCACAGCTGTCTCCACTTGCTGTGGTGCCAGTATCTCTGAGCCACCTGTTCCCTTAAACACCCAGAGACCTCTCTCCCCACCTCACACCCACAGCTTATTATTGCTTCCAACATTAATCCTTGAATATCCCTGGTTGCTAGCCCTTTCCCCACCCTCCTTTGCAGGTTATTCCTTGCTGCTCTGAGTTGTCTTTGTGAGGCCAGAGCATGGGATTCTACAAGTGGCAACAAGCCAAGGGGGCAGGTCTAGGCCTTAAAGTGTTCTCAGAACCTGTGCCCTCTTCCTGCCCCGGCCCAGCCCCACATTCCCTACTCTAAGGGACTGCCTCAGGCACACAAGAGCAGGAGGTATAGGCGGTGAGAATGGGAGTGATCAACACCCAGTAGCAGCTTCTCCCATGGGCAGGGATGAGAGGCTGTCTCCATGCCTGAGCCTGGCACTTCGTGAATGAACAATCAATGATGGTTCTTAGAGAGAGCCCCCACCTCTTTGTCCCCCCAGGCCAGGACACATTCCCCATAAGGGAATCGGCCACTTCCCAAAACTCAAGACACATCCTGGCTGGAGCTCTCGGTAGGCCGGGCACCTCCGGGACAGCTCCGGGGCAGCCGGGCAGGGCGGGGAGTCCTGGAGAGCCGAGTATGGACCTCACACCCAGCCTGGGCCAGGACACCCCGTCCTTGGCTGAGGCCCAAACCGGCTCTGTTTACAGAATGTCAGCTCTGTTGCCCCTCCCCCACCCACCACTTCCCCTAGAGTCCTGGGGGCTGGGAGAGGGGCAGGCGGGGCCAGAGAGAGCCCAGGAGGGAGCCAAATCTCAGGCTTCCCCCTCAGTCCTCCTCCCCTTCTTGGCTCTGAGGGTCCATCAGCCCGTTTTCCAGTCTTCTGGTTTTCCCTTCAAAGCATCTGTGGGAATGCGCATTTTAAAAGAGAAATCTGCAGAAGACAATGATCACTCCCAAGAAAAGTTTCGCTAATGGTTGGAAGACGGCAATGTGCCGGGAGGAGCAGGAAGACTCTTCTAGGAAAGGGGTTTACTGGCTACCTCCAAACAGCCGGGAAGAAGGCTCCCTGTTTCCTCAGGACCCTAGACCCATGGGCCCCTGCACGTGTGTTTTTAGAAATGCTGGAGGGGCCTGACCTGGGGCGGCGCAGTGGGTCAAATATTAACCTGGCAATGCTGAGGTCTCTAGTTCAAAGCCCTGGGCTTGCCTGGTCGGGGCACATATGGGAGTTGATGCTTCCCGCTCCTCCCTCCCTTCTCTCTCTCACCTTTCTCTAAAAAGAATAAATAAAAAATATATTTTTAAAAAAGAAATGCTGGAGGAACTTGGCGCAAATTAGATGTCGCCCGACGTGCAGTCCGGGGGCTTTCGGGGGTAGCGACGTCTTGAGATTAGTCCAACGGCCGGCTGCCTGGGCAACATGACTCAGCGGCTTTCGGCTACAGGGACGCTCCGTGGGCCCCACCGGAGCCAGACAGGGGAGGCGGGGTCCTACCTGGGATGCCCCGCCCCGGCCCCGCCCCCTAGCTCCGGGAAGGCCGGCCCACCACCCCCAACTTCCCAGAGGCGCTCGAATTTCCCACAGGTTTCCCCATCTGCTGCAAATAGTAACAAACTCTATCTAGCACTTTCAGAACACTCACTCCGTGCTAGGCACTTCTCAGGCATCATATCTCTTGTTACCTCCAACAAGACTGAAGCATGCAACACTATTACTTCCATTCAGAGTCAAGGAGCTTCAGGCTCAGAGAGGCCAAGCTACTTGCTCAGGGTCATACAGCTACTGAGTAGGAGAGGCCACAGTTTCTTTCTTTCTTTTTTAAAAAAAGTTTTATTTATTTATTTACTTTAATAAGGAGAGAGGAGAGAGAGAGAGAAGGGGGAGGAGCAGGAAGCATCAACTCCCACATGTACCTTGACTGGACAAGGCCAGGGTTTTGAACTGGTGACCTCAGTGTTCCAGGTTGATGTTTTATCCACTGTGCCACCACAGGTCAGGCCAAGAGGCCGCATATTCAAACCTCCTAGATCCTTCTTGCCCCTTCCGGCATCCATGTCCTGCCCTTCCAGGTGCTAGCAGGTCTTTTGACATGACTTTCTAGGCACAACCAGGAATCTGGACATCCCCTGGCCTGGGGGCTAATTCAATATAAATATTTATCATTTTAAGGCAAATACAGTGGTATTGACTGTGTGTCTGCTTAACTCCCAGCCTGGTTTCAAGTGGTGGCAAAGTTCCCCAGCCCTGAGTTTCCCCTTGGTCTCCACTCTGAGGGAAAGTCCTGGGCACAGAACTGGGCCCTCAGGGAGTACTGCCCCACCAGCACCAAGCCCTGCCCTTTGGGAAAATGCAGTCTCCAGAAAGCCCCTGCCTTGCTCACAGATTAGCTCCCAAAACCCGGGGCCTTGCCAAGTAAGAAGCAGCAGGCTCACACCACCCCGCTGACCCCATGTGGGGTCAGGGCCAGGACAGTGCCACAGAGAGCAAAGTCTGAGCCCCAGAGGGGTCAAGAAGCGAGAGCAACCTGTCTGTACCCTGGGGCTCCCCTGGGAAGCAGTGAGCTCCCTGTCTTCTGGGGTTGGGGAGCACCTGTGGAAGAAATTATTCAAAAGGAGGGTGGGATAAGATGACCTTTAAACCCCAATTCCTCTGTTCTATGAGTCAGGCAGTGTCCAAGTGAATGGCTTGTTCTGACAGCTGCTTAAATGGAAACTTTCCCAGACTCTCCCACTTCCTTCCCCTTTGACCTCTTTTTGCTGGGCTCTATGATCTTCCTCCTAGAGACTCAGAGAAAGAAGATCCCATATGGCCCTGCCTCAGTTTGCTGCTCTGGTCACTGTCTGGGCTCTAGGAGGCTCTGGTTCCTAAGAAGGAAGGAAGGAAGGGAGGGAGGAAGGAAGGAAGAGGAAAGGAGGGAGGGAGGGAGGAAAGGAGGGAAGGGGCCTTGAGATGAGAGATTGCCTCTGTGGTTGAGTTGAACCTGGGTCCCAGTCTGAGCTCCAACCTCTTCCCCCAAATAGGTAGCCTTAAGCATTGTCACTTCAGCTCCCAGGGCCTCAGCAAAATGAAAGGACTCTAAGCAACCACCCTTCCTGTGAGGGTTGTTGGTAGCAACAACGAGTGACCACTGTGGGCTGGGTGTAGAGTGGGCAGCCCAGCTCCACAGGCATACATGGTTCTATGAGTCAAGCATGACTCTATGGTTCTAAGGACATAAATCCCCAAATATAGGCAAGTTTGGGTGGAAGGGGGGGGGTCTGAGTAGGGGCTGCAGGGGGTGAGTTTCCTGCAGTGGGAAAGGTTATAGCAGTATTTCCCAACCTTTTTTGTGCCATGCCCCACCTTAACCTTTCTAAAATTTTTATGTCCGCCCCTATGTAACATACATAATTTTTAACATTAAAAAATTGATTTGTTCACTTAATAAACATAAATGATAGGTTCTAGGAAGAAATCACTATGAAATTGTTAACAAAACACAGTAAGTAAAATTTCAAAACATATAATGAAAAACAGAAATTTAAATTCCAAATAATTTTAATACATATTTTTCTATATTAATTTATTATTTTAATTTAGTGTGATCCTTGCGCTTGCTGCTTGCTGCTTGCTGCACAGAGATTTTATATTAGGTTCCAATTTGGTTAGCTTTAGTCTCAAGTCTCCAAGTTGTGTTATATCCAGCCGATTTCTTTTTTTTACCAGTAAATCATTTACAGCACTAAATCCACATTCAGCTAAAAATGAAGATGGAAACGGTAGCAATAGTTTTCTTGCACATTTGGTTGAATTTGGGTATTTGATTTCTGTTTCCTTACCAAGCCATGCCATCGCTCCTTTGATATTAAATAAAGCTTTAACTGACTCATCATTTTGCAATTCTGTGAGTTCTTCTTGATACTGCATATTTGATATATCAGACAAATCCACTAACATTGACTGCATCATCCATGTTGGGAAATCAATTTGTTTTAAATCAGAAAATCTTTCTTTTAAATCAGCCGATAGAATATTCAAATGATTGACAATAACAAGTAAAGCGGTATCAGTTACTTCACATTTTTGGAGCCAATGAAACTGTTTAAAGTTTTTGTTGTTAATATGTTTCTGACATAACTCAATATTGGTAATGAAACCAAATATCTTTGCTTTTGCATCGACAAGAGTTTTATTTGTTCCTTGAAGTTGCTTATTTAATATATTTAGTTTTTTAAAGATATCGGCTAAATAACTCACAAATGCTTTACCATCTATTGTTAACAGATACTTCATTTCAGGTTTGTCGCTTAAAAAATCACTAAGAGTATCAAACAGTTCATAAATCTTTTCAAACAGTTTCCTTTAGATAGCCATCTTACTTCAGTATGAAGTAAAAGTCTCACATGGTCTTCATTTTGTTCTTCACAAAATAGCTTGAAAAGACGCTCACATTTGGCACTAGCTTTAATAGCATTAACACACTTTATTACTGTATGTAATACTTCATTCAGAACAGGCGAGATGTTTTTAGCTACCAAGTTTTCCCTATGAATAACACAATGCACAAGAATCATTTCTGGATTCCCATCTTTCATCAATTTTAAGCAGCCATTTTTGTTGCCCATCATATTGGGAGCACCATCTGCAGCACAAGATGTTATATTGGTATATCATTGACATCTAAGTAGTTTTTTAGCTTATTATATATATATCTTTGGAGGTAGTGGTGCTTTCTACTCTTTTACAGAACAACATTTCTTCAGCAAAATGTCCTTTATCAATATATCTTACGTAAGTTATCAATACTGCCTCACTGTCTCTCAAAGTTGATTCATCCATTTGCAAGGAGAATTTTCTTGTTTTCAGCTTTTCAATAAGTTGTTTTTCAATATCCTCACTCATTTCGTCTATTCTTCTGCTAACAGTATTGTCACAGAGCAGCATAGCTTTTACATCTTTGTCATCTTTTTCAAGAACCGTTTTAAGAAATGCTGATATTGACAGTTTTATTAAATTCTCTCCTATGGCCCTGGCCGGTTGGCTCAGCGGTAGAGCGTCGGCCTAGTGTGCGGAGGACCCAGGTTCGATTTCCGGCCAGGGCACACAGGAGAAGCGCACATTTGCTTCTCCACGCCTCTGCCGCGCTTTCCTCTCTGTCTCTCTCTTCCCCTCCCGCAGCCAAGGCTCCATTGGAGCAAAGATGGCCCGGGCACTGGGGATGGCTCTGTGACCTCTGCCTCAGGCGCTAGAGTGGCTCTGGTCGCATAATGGCGATGCCCAGGATGGGCAGATCATCGCCCCCTGGTGGGCAGAGCGTCACCCCTGGTGGGCGTGCCGGGTGGATCCCGGTCGGGCGCATGCAGGAGTCTGTCTGACTGTCTCTCCCTGTTTCCAGCTTCAGAAAAATGAAAAAAAATAAATAAATAAAATAAATTCTCTCTATAGTGTGATTTTCTCCAGTTTTAGCGATGAATAAAGAAATTTGATAACTAGCCTCAAGAACACGATTATTAGTTGAAGTATGAGCAGTAAATAGAGACTTTAATGTTCTTTTTTCAAAATTTTTCTTTAAAGTTTTAAAGTAACTCAAATCTGAATTAATATGAGCACTATGTTTCACCTTCAAATGTGCCTCAAGACGACCTCGTTTCATTGATTCGTTGGTCAAGCATTGCTGGCATAAAAGACAAAAAGGAATCCGCTCATCGTGAACAGTGGGTATGAACCCAAATTTTAAATATTCCTCTGAATATTGACGAGTTTTTTTCTTGCTTGCACCACTCATTTTACTATGGGCTATAATAAAAATTAGATCAATTAAAAACTAATATTAAAATATGTGTTAAAATATATTCAATGTGACATAAACGTATACTAAAAATTCCTATTTCTTTAAATGTATATAACACATTTACTACACTACCACCGCAAATCAAAAGGTATCTATATTTTTTCCACTTGACAAAATTTTCTGGAAAGTTATGCTTCTAAAATTAAAATTGTCATGCATGCACTATTATAGCCCCAATAATATTTATAAAATATTAGTGCTTTCTAGCCCCGATGCAAGAAGTACTTAATAAAGAGTTTAATATTGATAAAAATAAAATCAAATACTTACCAATTATATCTATACAATATATATATGTATATTTATTAAATCAACGAGCTTTTACAACAGTTTTGACTGACACTTATTTCAAATTAACACCAACTGAATAATGTGAAACACTACAGAAGTTGCGATGGGCCAATTAAGTGAGAATAACTGCGTTGTTAGGGAGTTTTTAAAACGTCTGGGGTTCCCCACGGCAGACGGCACGCTCCGCGGTGAACCCAGGACGAAGTTTACTTGACGACGCCAATCACTCAGTTGATATTTTGGTCTCATCACATGAAATTATACTTAATAATTATTTACCGCAATTATTTAAGAATTGCATTTTTTGTTAAATTTGGCACCGATATCTAGCATTGCATTTAAATGGCCCGGGGTGAAAGAGTTAAAGTCGTGTTGAGTCCATTTTCAAATTGCCCCCCTTAACTATGGAATTGTCCCCCTTTGGGGCATGGGCCCCACGTTGGGAAACACCGTGTTATAGGGTCTGTAGTCAGGAGACCCGAGTCCTAAAAATATTAAGTACCACTTCTGTGACAGGCTGGTGCTAGGTGCTTCACACACATTGTCATATTTAGTTCTATCTATAAAGAAGGTACTATCATTACCCCCATTTAACAGATAGCAAGATCAGGGTTTACAGACAGGTTAAGTGACTTGTCTGCCAGTGGAGGAGCCAGGATTCACAGCCAGGCAGGCTGACTCTGGAGCCCTGTCCTGCCCAAGTCCTGACTCCAATTCTTTCCCTGCTCCCACAGATGTCTTGGAGGCTGGTACCCAGTGGCTAAGTAGATCATGCCCAGTGCTCCAAGATCCCATCCCTTGCTTGACACTCTCCCTCTGCTAGCTGCCCTGTCCAGCCAGAGCATGTTTGGCTAACCTGAGAGAGGCTGGCTGGCATCATGGCTATGTTGGACTTGTGCAGAAGAACTTGAGCTGATGGGCTAGGATCAAAGTTCCAAATTACAGGAGGTAGATAGAATGTAGGGGAGGGATCTGGGCTGGTGCCGAATCTTGCACAGCAAAGGAAGAAAGACTAAGAGGCAGGCAGCCGTCCCCATCTATCCTGCACTTGGAATTGAGAAGGGACCATAGGCACCTGTCACCTGAGACCAGCTCTGATTCCATAGAGGTTGAAGAAGGTGTTAGACAGTTATTCAGGGAAGCTGTAAGACTGAGGCTGCCCTAATGGTAAGGTGATACTGGAGGACCCGAAGGCCTTCCCAAACTCCCTGCTATTCTCCTGTCAGAGTCGTGGTCTGAAGTGGGGCATCATCTGGTGAAAGCCCTGCACTGCAGTGCTTGTGGCAATCACGGAAAACCTCTGTTGAGTGACACTGAGCCCCCAAAAGGGGCTCCCTTCCCTTTACCTAGAAGAGCCCCTTCCTTGCCCTCTCACCTTCACTCCTAGTCAACTCTTCATCTTTCCTTGGAAATAAATTGCTCCCAACTTCAAAGCATAATTCCCTCCAAAGAGCAATCTCGAGAATGTCAAGGGGAAATTATTGAATTATCCTGGTTGGCAGAAATATCTAATTTATAGCAAAGCATTTCTCCCAAAGTTTTAATAGATTTTTTTCCTCTGATGGATTTTAATGCACAATTGTTTCCTGGGCTTGGAAATTTACTTTGAAGCAGCGACATCACTTTTCAGTTCTTGATTTATTGCCAGCTCCCTGTTTTGAGCCTGATAGCAAACCCAACATCCTATTTTCCTTTAAACATGAGACTGCTCTTTGGTCAGCTTGCTGGACCAGATATCGCATGGCACTGCCATCTCATTAAGGGTGTAAGAGGGCCTGGAGACCTGGTTGAACACTCCCTGTGCTCCTTATCTGGCTCCCAGGGGCAAGCTCCCTCTTGGAGGATTTTGCTAGAGTGGAACCTCAGTGCCACATCTGTGAGGATGCTATGCTGCTGGTCAATGGGAACCAATGTGGGCAGTGGAATGGCTAATCTTCCTCTCTATTCACTTCCTGCATCCTAGACTATCTGGGTGCCTGGCACAAAGTAAGGGCTCAGCCAACAAGTATCAGCTGAAATAGAGGGTGGCTTGGCTAAGTGTCAGAGTTCTGCTTGGGCTCTCATTAGCAAAGGAATGTTATATTGGCATCTTTGTCCAGGTTCCAGTCCTTGAGATTGGGATTGATCTGGACATAGCACAGGGGATAGCAGACAGGGTGCTACCTAGAGGTCTCAATTTATGGGGGCATGGCCAACTCTGGGGAAAGGGGATAGAGGCATGATGTCATCAGGAAATGTATCCTCCCAAAGGTAAAAAGCTTTGTGCCCTCAGTCACCTTTCAAGGGTGGTAGCTGACTAGGGCAATGTCCAACCAAAACTTGCTAAGGAGAGCAGGCTTTTGGAATGAGTGACAGGCAGAGAAGGGAGATATTTGGGGAATAAAATAGACTTCTTTTGAGTCCTTAGACCAATGATACCCATTTTTCAGATGCAGAAACTGAAGCCCAGAGAGGGACAGAGCTCGTGAAGCTTTGGCAAGTGGCCAAAGAGACACTGAGACCCATAGTGACACTGTTGAACTCCCTGAGGGTTCTTCTAGCAGCAACATGGGAAACTGCCCCAGGCCCTCTGTAGCCCGTCTCTGCAGGCGCCAGCAGAGATCAGTCTCCTTGGGGAGAGAGAGGGTCCCTCCGGCCCAAAGGATGCTGCCCACCATCCCATTTTAGAGTGGGCTAATATGCCCATGGTGACTCTTTCCTAGGTCATAGCTGCTCTCTGGGGGTTTCTTCTAAGCATTCTCCCACCCATGATCTGCCTGAATATCCAGAGCCCCTTAAGACCTCTGCCTCTTTCTTCCCAGAGAGCTCTCTTATGGTGCCAAGTGGGAGAGCCACCTGGCTAGAGAGGGGTAGTGATCAAGGGGCAGAGGAAAGAGGGTCTGCATCCTCCAGCTACTCCTGAATGTGTCTTTCCCCATCTCGCCTTGACTCCCTGACCCTCCCTCCTCAGGCATTTGGGTTTCCTATCACAGGGCAGTACCAGGAACAGAGGGACAAATAGCCTTACCCCTGGTAACTCTTGAGGGGCTCCTTAAGGGTGAAGGGCTCACCCTGGCCAGAATCCTTGTCCAGACATGGAAGTGCGGGGAGCACAACACCCCCAGGAGTGCCACAGGACACGATAACTTGGGCAGGAGGATCCCGGGATGTGAGTTGCATCATTTACCACACAGTAGGATGATAAGCAGGAGCGGGCACTTCTCTTACAGCTTCCCTGAAGGATGGCAGGAAGAGAGCGGGCAGTCCCGACTTCATTAGCTCACCTGCTGGCTCACCCTCAAGAGTCTACACTCTTGGCAATGACTGAGCATGGGATGAAGGTGACTGTGGGGTTTGGGGGAGCCCTTGGTTGAAATAGCGGTGGCTGCTGGGGGAACACACTGTGGCTGAATCTCCCCCAGACAGCCTAATTTGGGAGACATCAGCCCCTCTCTTAGCACTTCTGCTGGTCACCAGCAGGCTTCACCCCTCTAACCTGCCTTGACCAGCCTTAGCAGTCCCCATTTCTGCACAAGGCCAGGCCCCGCCTCTGCCTGAAGTGGACCCTGGACACTTTTACTCCATCCAGCCCTCTAAAGCAAATCCAGGAGCCCAGCCAGGAGGGGGTGGTTTGGGTTATTTCACAGGGTTGTGGGGGAGTGGACCAGGGGTGGGCATTTCAGTGTAACCTCAGGGGCTGAAGATCCTGGGGACTGCACACTTATATGGAAAACGTCCTCACCCCTCAAACTGCAGAAGCGCATGACAGGGTGTCGTGGGGAGAGAAAGCCCTGTCAGAGGGCTATCATTCTAAAGGCCTGCCTCTTCAGGTGATACCAGACTAGCTTCTGCTCAGGGAAAAGTGGGGAGCTCATCTTGTGAAGCCACCCTGCCCCTCCAGATTTAATGACTCCCAAAGTGCCACCTTGCTGGGACAACTCCCTGGCTCTATCCCAGCCAACTGGATCCCAGGTCACCCGACTGCCTTCTCAGTGATAGTCCCTTTACGCACTGGCAGGCTTGTGACTATGCAAACATGGCTGTGAGCCAGGCCCAGGAGGGCTGAGCAGTGGGTGGGGGGACAGGAGAAGGAAACCTGAGCAGGCTGGTCATCGGATCCCAGCTCTTGGGGGTGGGGAACTCATGAGAGGCCAAGACTGGGATATTTTCCTAAGGGTGTCAAGGAGCAGGCTTCCAGGATGGGGGTCACTGTGGAACTTACTGACACTTTCCAGAAGGGCAGCATAGGGATCAGAAATGAGAAAGCCATGATGGGACTCTAGAATACACAGCAAGTCAATCTTGGGGTTTTGAGGGTCCCAAATGGTCAGCTAGAGGGACCAGTCAGTCCTAAGGGGCTCAGGCTATGGTTCCCTGGTCCCCACCTGCATTTTGGTAAGATGAGGTGTAGGGCAGCCTAGGCCTGGAAGGAGCTGTACTGGGTAGGGCCCTGGTCCCTTCCCTGAAAGCCCCCCAATACTACAGCCCCTGCTAAACAATCATTCTAATCAGACCTAAGGCAGGGTACCTTGCCTGGATTTCTGAAGCTTTGCCCTCTGGTGAGTAATTTCTTGGAGTCTGGCATCAAGATCAGAGGTTTTACTCTCTACCTCCTACCTCTGAAGGAATCACGAAGAAGATCCCTTCTCATGGGCCCCAGGGGATGCTTCTATCTGAGAGAGGGCTCCAGAGGCAGGATGAGGGGCATGTGTGGACCCGAAGGGCTTGGGGCAGTGAGATCCTGTACCGGGTCCTCCGGCCCACACACCCCAGCGTGGGCTCACGGAATCTAAGTCTGACGAGCATCAGAGGTTGGCATACTTGATAGTGATCATACAAGAAGCATGCCTGCCACCCAAGCCCTTGTTCCTGAGCCCATGCCTCAGTCCCACTGCCTCTCAGCACTCAGTGGGCTCACCAAAGTCAAGTATGGAATGGTTTGAGCTCAAATTGCAGCTAGAAGGTCAGGGTTAGACTCAAAGACCCTTCTGAGTGTAAGAGCTGTGATGTATAACCAACAAAGGTGGGGAAAAGGTGAACTGATCACTCAGCTCCCAGCAACCAGGTGCCAGTATCGTCCTTTAAGCTGTAAGTGGTCAGATCTCAGAGAATGATATTACTCTCCACCTATGTGGCAAAGGCTGCAATGGCCAGTCCATTTGCAGGCCTTGGCATCTCTTCCTCTGAAACACCTCCAGAATCTGCCTGTAGCCCCCTCCACCTCCACTGCCACCACCCAGGCAGGGCCACCACCACTTCTCTGCTCAGTGCTGGATGATGCGATGAGCTCGCAGCAGCTTCTCACTGTCTGCCTGCTCCTACCCATGCCCCCTGCTGTCCATTCTCTACCCAACAACCAGAGTGAGCTTCTCAAAATGTAAGTCAAATAGAGTTCTCTCCTGCAAACACTTAAGGGCACTATGATCCCTTTGGGAAAAGGTCCTGCCCAGTCTGGCTCCAGGCCAATTTCCTGCTCCCTTGACCACAGCTCAGCCACAGTTACCTTATTCTGTATTATAGCTTCACTATGACTCTCCCATCTCCCTGGCCTCTAGACTGTCACTTTCTGATCCACCAACCCCTTCCAAGGCTGAGAATCCCTGTTGAACCTGAACCCATTTCCCCAAAACCTATTACCTCTTACTGTCTTATTTCTTTATTATTAAGTCTACCTACTTAAGAATGACAGACACATTCACACAAAGAATCAAGACAAGTCACAATCAAGACAACACACATAGAACAGACATGTAAAATGACCCATCATTGTCCTCCTCACCATCACTGCTAATTCGTACTGAGCACATTTTATGTGCCTGGCGCTGTACTGAGCATTTTATAGAGATTAAGCTATCTGATTGTCATGATAATCCTATGAGGTCAGATTTTTCTTAAATTCCAAGATGCCCCAAAAGGGGTCAGTGGGGATTGATGTGGACAAGAAGGCTTTGTGGTAAAAGTAGGATTGGAGTTGGTACTCAAGGGATAGGAGCAACTGGAAGATATAACTGGGCAAGTATTCCAGGTTAATATGAAGAATAATCATAACAGTATTGATAACAATAATATATGAGCGTTTACTGTACAACTTACTGTACTTAAGAGCTTCATGTTATTATCATTTGATGCTCACAACACATTGAGGGGTGGATCTCAAAAGCCCCATTTGCAGACGAGGACACTGAGCAGCTATTGCAGGTCTCCCCCAGACTGTGGGGGCAAGCACCTGACCCAGCCCTGGGAAAGGCTTCAGTCCCCTGAGGAGAGAGTTCCGGGTGAGGAGAGCAGGACTGCTGAAGCAAGAGGGAGGGACACCTGCTCTGGGGGGAGCAGTGAGGGCTGGACATTCCATCCTGGAGAAAGAGGGAAAGGACCAGAGCTGGGCTTGGACGGATGGACAGGAGTTAGAGAGGTAGAAATAAGGGTAGGTTGGGGATGGGGGTGGGAACCAGACAGCCCCTTTCATGTGCACCCCTTCCCCTTTCACCATCTTCCAGGGCCCTGAATAAGCTCCTAGAGGAGGACACTTAAAGACTTAATGCCTAACTCCCTTGTGATTTTTCCTTTTTGTGTGTGTGTGCTAAAATATAACTAACATAAAATTGACCATTTTAACCATTTTTAAGTATATAGTTAGTGGCATTCAGTATATCTACACTGTTGTATACTTAATGTTGTATCATATCACCACCATCTATCCCCAGACCTTTTATATCCTCCCAGACGGAAATGCTATATTCATTCAACAATAATTCCTCATTCCAATAACTCCTTCCCATTGCCCACAACCACCCTTCTAGTGTCTGTCTCTATGAATTTGACTACTCTAGGTACCTCATACAAGCAGAATCATACAGTATTGGTCCTTTTGTGACTGGTTTACTTCACCTAGCACAATGTCCTCAAGATTCATGTTGTAATGTATGTCAGAATTTTCTTCCTTATTATTTTTTTTTGTATTTTTCTGAAGCCGGAAATGGGGAGAGACAGTCAGACTCCCGCATGCGCCCGACCGGGATCCACCCCGCACGCCCACCAGGGCAACACTCTGCCCACCAGGGCGACACTCTGCCCACCAGGGGGCGTTGCTCTGCCACAACCAGAGCCACTCTAGCGCCTGGGGCAGAGGCCAAGGAGCCATCCCCAGCGCCCGGGCCATCTTTGCTCCAATGGAGCCTTGGCTGTGGGAGGGGAAGAGAGAGACAGAGAGGAAGGAGGGGGTGGGGGTGGAGAAGCAAATGGGCGCTTCTCCTATGTGCCCTGGCCGGGAATCGAACCCGGGTCCCCTGCACGCCAGGCCGACGCTCTACCGCTGAGCCAAGCGGCCAGGGCAGAATTTTCTTCCTTTTTAAGTCTGAATATATTCCATGGTATGTTTATACCTCATTTTGCTGATCCATTCACACACTGATGGATATTCGAGTTGTCACATTTTGGCTATTGTGAATAATGCTGGTATGCATATGAGTGTATAAACATCTGTTTAAGTCCCTGCTTTCGGTTCTTTTTAGGTGTATACCCGGAAGTGGAATTCGTGGATCATATGGTAATTCAATGTTTAAGTTTTTGAGGAACTGCCAAACTTTCCACAGAAGATGTACCACTTGATACTCTCACTGACAATGCCTAAGAGTTCCAATTTCTCCACATCCTTTTCAACCCATGTTATAGTCTGTTTAGCTTTGGGTTTTGTTTTTTTTTCTTTTTTTTTCATTTTTCTGAAGCTGGAAACAGGGAGAGACAGTCAGACAGACTCCTGCATGCGCCCGACCGGGATCCACCCGGCACGCCCACCAGGGGTGACGCTCTGCCCACCAGGGGGCGATGATCTGCCCATCCTGGGCGTCGCCATTATGCGACCAGAGCCACTCTAGCGCCTGAGGCAGAGGCCACAGAGCCATCCCCAGCGCCCGGGCCATCTTTGCTCCAATGGAGCCTTGGCTGCGGGAGGGGAAGAGAGAGACAGAGAGGAAAGCGAGGCGGAGGGGTGGAGAAGCAAATGGGCGCTTCTCCTATGTGCCCTGGCCGGGAATCGAGCCTGGGTCCTCCGCACGCTAGGCCGACGCTCTACCGCTGAGCCAACCGGCCAGGACCGGGTTTTTTTTTTTATAATAATAGTCATTCAAATGAGTATGAAATAGTATATCACTGTATTTTTGTATTTTTATTTTCCTAATAATTAGTGATGTTGATCATCTTTTCATGTGCTTATCGGCCACTTTTATATCTTCTTTGAAGCAATCTCTACTCAAGGCCTTTGCCCACTTTTTCTTTTTGTTTTTGTATGTATTTTTCTGAAGTGAGAAGGGGAGAGGCAGAGAGACAGACTCCCACATTCGCTTGACTGGGATCCACCCGGCATGCCCACTAGGGAGCGATGCTCTCCCCATCTGGGGCATTGCTCTGTTGCAACTGGAGCCATTCTAGCACCTGAGGCAGAGGCCACGGAACCATCTTCAGTGCCCAGGTCAAGTTTGCTCCAATGGAGCCTTGGCTGCAGGAGGGAAAAAGAGAGAGAGAGAGAGAGAGAGAAAGAAAGGAGAGGGAAAAGGGTGGAGAAGCAGAATCGAACCTGGGACTTCCACACGCTGGGCCAATGCTCTACCGCTGAGCCAGCTGGCTAGGGCCCTTTGCTCACTTTTAAATCCAGTTATTTGTTTTTGTTGTTGAGTTGTAAGAGTTCTTTATTTATTCTAGGTATTAACCTCTTATCAGATACATGATTTGCAAATATGTTTTCCATTCCATGGGTTTCCTTTTTACTCTGTATTGTCTTTTGATGAACAAAAGTTTTTAATTTTTAAAAATTTATTTATTTTTTCAATTACATTTTTCTTTCAACATCATTTTGTATTGGTTTCAGGTATACAGCACAGTGGCCAGACAATTATACACTTCACAAAGTGCCCTCCCTGATACTTCCAATACCCACAAAAGTTTTTAATTTTGATGAAGCCTAATTTATTTATTTTTTTCTTTTGTTGCCTGTCCTTTTGGTTTCATACACAAGAATCATTGCCAAATCCAGTGTTATGAAGCTTTTTAGGACAGTTGTTTTTTTTTAAGTGAAGGAGGGGGATAGTGAGACAGACTCTTGCAGGCGTCCCAGCCGGGATTCACCTGGCAACCCCTGTCTGAGGCCGATGCTCCAATCAACCAAGCTATCCTCAGCACCCAGGGCTGATGCTTGGACCAACCAAGCCACTGGCTACAGGAGGGGAAGAGGGAGCAAAGGAGAACAGGAGGGGAAGAGAAGCAGATGGTCGCTTCTTCTGTGTTTCCTGACCAGGGATGGAACCCAGGACGTCTGCACACCAGGCCTATGCTCTATCCACTAAGCCAACTGGCCAGCGCCATAAAGTTGTTGCTTATGTTTTCTTCTAAGAGCTTTATAATTTAGCGTTTAAATCTATGTCTTTTATACATTTTGAGTTAGTATTTATATATGGTATAAAGTAAGGATCCAAGATCATTATTTTGCATGTAGATATCCAGTTTTCACAATACTATTTGTTGAAAAGACTGTCCTCTCCTCAATGAATGGTATCGACACCCTTGTAGAAAATCACTTGAACACATATGTGAGGGTTTATTTCTAAGCTCTTTATTCTATTTCCTTCATTTATATGTCTGTCTTTATGCCAGTGCCACACTGTTTTGATTACTGTTGCTTTCAAGTAAGCTTTGAAGTCAGGAAGTATGAGACCCCCAACTTTTTTCTTTTTCAAGACTGTTTTTGGCTGTCTGGGCTCCTTTGAGATTCCATATGAATTTTAGGATAGATTTTTCTATATCTGAAAAACACTTTGGGTATTTTGATAGTGATTTTATTGACCCTTGTGACTTTAAGGAGGGTCTGGGCCAACTGGGGCATCCCACAGGGACCAGTAAGGATGAACAGTGGTCTGAACAGGAGGTAAAGGCACAGACTGGCACATCAAAGAGTGGGGACAAGGCTACCCTTCTTTAGAATACTGAAAGCATTCACTCTTCCCAGGCCTCCATCAGAGGCAGGTCCCCATAGGTAGAAACTTACCCATTTATTTAATGGGCATTAAATTCCCAACCACTGAAAACTTTCCTCCAGAATCAAATGCTTCTTCCTTTCTTTCATTTATTTATTTTTTTATTTTTATTTTTATTTTTTTCATTTTTCTGAAGCTGGAAACAGGGAGAGACAGTCAGACAGACTCCCGCATGCGCCCGACCGGGATCCACCCGGCACGCCCACCAGGGGCGGTGCTCTGCTCCCCAGGGGGCGATGCTCTGCCCATCCTGGGCGTCGCCATATTGCGACCAGAGCCACTCTAGCGCCTGAGGCAGAGGCCACAGAGCCATGCCCAGCGCCCGGGCCATCTTTGCTCCAATGGAGCCTTGGCTGCGGGAGGGGAAGAGAGAGACAGAGAGGAAAGCGCGGCGGAGGGGTGGAGAAGCAAATGGGCGCTTCTCCTATGTGCCCTGGCCGGGAATCGAACCCGGGTCCTCCGCACGCTAGGCCGACGCTCTACCGCTGAGCCAACCGGCCAGGGCCCTTTCTTTCATTTAGGTTTTTTAGCTCTTCCATGTCCTCCGTTAATTGTTAGGACCTGGCACTCCCTATCCTGGCTCTTAGGAGTGTTAGTACTATTTTTGATATGGCTGGGACAGTCTCACTCCCATCCCTAGACAAGTCATCCCTCCAGTCCAGCCAGCCATTCCTTCTAAGAGGATCATGTTTCCTCAAGACTGGGGGGAATAGGAAAGGGTGGTTCCAGGCCTTCAGGGAGAGGATGGCCAGGCAGAATCACTTGGTAAAGATTATGGAGATGGTTTCCCCATCCTAATGCATCTTATAAGCAGACCTAGACCTCAGTAGGTGAGGTCCACCTACTGCCACAGTAAAATCAAAGGCAGCCTTCTTGTGCAGCCTAGACTCTTGGGAGATGACTCACCAGGTCCTAAGCCAGACCTCGGGCTCTGCCTCAGAAAAACTACTACACTCAGTCCATCAGTAAGACAGATGGATGGACAAACAAACAGAGCATTCTGGGCCCCTCATGGGACACAACCCCCAGTTCTGAGCTGTGACATTTACCCACCTTCCCTGCCCAGCCATGGAGGTATAGAAGAGCCTTTATTGCCGTAACTCTAGGGCATGTGTCTGAGGAAACTCATCCTGCCCAGGGATCTGGGGACTTAAATCCAGTTCTGAAAGAGAGACTGGTATTTTCTGGCACAGCCTGAATTTCTGAAAGAGAGAGAGAAACAATCTGTTGTTCCATCCATTTAAGCATTCATTGGTTGATTCCTTTTTTTTTTCTTTCACTTATTTATTTATTTTATTAATAAATTTTTATTAATTTTAATGGGGTGACATCAATAAATCAGGGTACATATATTCAAAGAAAACATGTCCAGGTTATCTTGTCATTCAATTCTGTTGCATACCCATCACTTAAAGTCAGATTGTCCTCCATCACCTTCTATCTAGTTTTCTTTGTGTCCCTCCCCTTCCCTCTCCCCCTATCCCTCCTTCCCCCTCCCCTAACCACCACATTCTTGTCCATGTCTCTTAGTCTCGTTTTTGTGTCCCACCAATGTATGGAATCCTGTAGTTCTTGTTTTTTTTTTTCTGATTCACTTATTTCACTCCATATAATGTTATCAAGATCCCACCATTTTGTTGTAAGTGATCCAATGTCATCATTTCTTATGGCTGAATAGTATAACATGGTGTATATGTGCCACATCTTCTTTACCCAGTCTTCTATTTTTTTTTTTACAGTGGTTAAAGCCTTTAAGCAAACTCTTGGCCAATACAGCAAGAATCCATAAAAGAGTAGGTGTCCTTAACATGTTCACCAAATCCAAGTTGGCCCCAACACCATGCCAAATCCCTGAAAAATGCAACTCAACCCTGGTTCAGTCTGTTAGGAGCTGTCACAAGGAGCAGGAGTCCAGGAAAAGTCCACATCCAGGAAAAGTCCGCATGGTACTGAAATTGTTGTCACAATTCTATACTTTGCAGCTCACGTCCAAGTCCCAATGACGGCTGCTTCTAGCTGGTAATGATTCAGGTAGACTGGAAAAGCCATCTGCAGCATGTGTGGAGATGGAGCTTCTGTTCTCCTCTGCCTGGAGAGATGAGACCAGGTTGCTTTTCCCTGGAGCTCTGCGACTGTGGCTTGGTAAAGAGAACCTTGGGATACACTAAGCAGTTTCAGTGTGGCTTCTTCAGTGTTCCTTGGTTGAAGAGTCCTCTTAGTTTAGTCCAAAGTTGGTTTTTCCAGATGAATGTTCTTAAAATTATTTTGTAATCCACTATGATTCTGGGAGGTGGATGTTGGTACATCCGCCTACTCCAGCACCATCTTGTCTTCCTCCCATTGGTTGATTCTGTATGAGCCCTGACTGGGGAACAAACCCACAACCTTGGCATGTTGGGACAACACTCTAACCAACTAAACTATCTAGCCAGGACTCCAAGTTGTTATTAACCTTCCCAAACTTTATCAGGCTGACTTGAACCATATTAGATACAGAATAAAGCAACAAGCAGAGAACATTCTTCCTATTTCAAAGATAAAACAATAGAGGCCTAGAAAATTATATTAATGCTGGCAAGTATCTCATCCAATTGAGCCTTTTGTTTTACCAAGTGAAATCTCTCCAGCCATCCATCTGTTTGTTCATTCATTCATTCAGTGCCTACTCTGAACGGGTCTCTTGCCAGGGCTAGGGATATAGCAGTAAAACAAGAGAACTCTCTTCCACGGAGGCACAGTCTGGCCCCTCTCATCCTGCATAAGGCAGATGGTAGTAAATAAGTAAAGAAAACCTCTAATGAAGGAAAAGAAGTAATACGCCTGACCAGTGGTGGTGCAGTGGATAGAGCATCTACCTGGGATGCTGAGGATCCTGGTTTAAAATCCCGAGGTTACCAACTTGAGTGCAGGCTCACCAGCTTGAGCGTGGGGTAGCTGGTTTGAGTGTGGGATCACCAAAATGATCCCATGGTCACTGCCTTGAGCTCAAAGGTCTCTGGCTTGAAGTCCAAAGGTTGCTGGCTTGAACAAGGGGTCATTGGCTTGGCTGGAGCCCCCTGATCAAGGCACGTATGAGAAGCAATTAATGAACAACTAAAGTGATTCACTACAAGTTGATGCTTCTCATCTCTCTCCCTTTCTCTCTCTCTCTCTCTCTCTCTCTCTCTCTATATATATATATATATATATATATATATATATCAGTAGTAATGGAACACTGGTCTATCAGAATATGTAACTAAGGACTCTGACCTGTACCAAGAAGTCAGTGAGGTGTTTTCTAAGAAAGTTAAGATCTAAAGCAGGGGTCTCAAACTCAACTCAGCATGTGGGCCGCAGAGCAAGATCACAGCCATTCAGCAGGCTGCACTAGGTCTACAAAAGGCAACTGTTACACAACACTTTTCTCACTGCAGTTGAAAACAACAAAAAAAAACAGTACAACAAGCACAATCGTACATGCAGTTTTTACTCAGTGTCACAAAACGACCAGAAACTGTAGTTCGCATCACAACTGCTATTAACTAAGCTAATATCTAGCTAGGATGCTAGAGAAATGAAAAATACAAGTAGGCTCCTAGGCTTACTTAATTTTATCCAAAATATTTTGAACTTCATGGATTAGTTTGCGGGCCGCACAAAATTGTTCGACGGGCCGCATGTGGCCCGCGGGCCGCAAGTTTGAGACCCCTGATCTAAAGGATGAATCAAACAGAAAGAAGAAGGGAAGAGTATTCCAGGCAAAAGGAATGGCATGTGAAAAAGGCTGGGAGCTGGGGATTGGATGGGGGCAACAGGCTCAGAGAGGAAAGGTGACCCAGAAAGATGGAGGCCAGACTGAGGCTTTGAGATTCCTTCTCTTCCACCATACCCTACAGCGGTGTTTCCCAACGTGGGGCCCATGCCCCACAGGGGGGCAATTCCATAGTTAAGGGAGGCATTTGAAAATGGACTCGACACGACTTTAACTCTTTCGCCCCGGACCATTTAAATGCAATGCTAGATATCGGTGCCAAATTTAACAAAAAATGCAATTCTTAAATAATTGCGGTAAATAATTATTAAGTATAATTTCGTTTGATGAGACCAAAATATCAAGTAGGTGATTGGCGTCGTCAAGTAAACTTCGTCCTGGGTTCACCGCGGAGCGTGCTGTCTGCCACAGGGAACCCCGGACGTTTTAAAAACTCTCTAAACAACGCAGTTATTCTCACCTAATTGGCCCATTGCAACTTCTGTAGTGTTTCACATCATTCAGTTGGTGTTAATTTGAAATAAGTGTCAGTCAAAACTGTTGTAAAAGCTTGTTGATTTAATAAATATACATATATATATTGTATAGATATAATTGGTAAGTATTTGATTTTATTTTTATCAATATTAAACTCTTTATTAAGTACTTCTTGCATCGGGGCTAGAAAGCACTAATATTTTATAAATATTATTGGGGCTATAATAGTGCATGCACGACAATTTTAATTTTAGAAGCATAACTTTCCAGAAAATTTTTCAAGTGGAAAAAATATAGATACCTTTTGATTTGCAGTGGTAGTGTAGTAAATGTGTTATATACATTTAAATAAATATGAATTTTTAGTATACATTTACTCTATGTCACATTAAATATATTTTAACACATATTTTTTTTTCTTTGTATTTTTCTGAAGCTGGAAACGGGGAGAGACAGTCAGACACACTCCCGCATGCGCCCGACCAGGATCCACCCGGCACGCCCACCAGGGGCCGATGCTCTACCCACCAGGGAGTGATGCTCTGCCCCTCCGGGGCGTCGCTCTGCCATGACCAGAGCCACTCTAGCACCTGGGGCAGAGGCCAAGGAGCCATCCCCAGCGCCCGGGCCATCTTTGCTCGAATGGAGCCTTGGCTGCGGGAGGGGAAGAGAGAGACAGAGAGGAAGGGGGGGGGTGGAGAAGCAAATGGGCACTTCTCCTGTGTGCCCTGGCCGGGAATCAAACCCAGGTCCCCCTGCACGCCCGGGTCCCCCGCTGAGTCAACCGGCCAGGGCCTTTAACACATATTTTAATATTAGTTTTTAATTGATCTTATTTTTATTTCTTATAGCCCATAGTAAAATGAGTGGTGCAAGCAAGAAAAATACTCGTCAATAGTCGGAGGAATATTTAAAATTTGGGTTTATACCCACTGTTCACGATGAGCGGATTCCTTTTTGTCTTTTATGCCAGCAATGCTTGACCAACGAATCAATGAAACGAGGTCGTCTTGAGGCGCATTTGAAGGCGAAACATAGTGCTCATATTAATTCAGACTTGAGTTACTTTAAAACTTTAAAGAAAAATTTTGAAAAAAGAACAACATTAAAGTCTCTATTTGCTGCTCATACTTCAACTAATAATCGTGTTCTTGAGGCTAGTTATCAAATTTCTTTATTCATCGCTAAAACTGGAGAAAATCACACTATAGGAGAGAATTTAATAAAATCATCAATATCAGCATTTCTTAAAACGGTTCTTGAAAAAGATGACAAAGATGTAAAAGCTATGCCACTCCGTGACAATACTGTTAGCAGAAGAATAGACGAAATGAGTGAGGATATTGAAAAACAACTTATTGAAAAGCTGAAAACAAGAAAATTCTCCTTGCAAATGGATGAATCAACTTTGAGAGACAGTGAGGCAGTATTGATAACTTACGTAAGATATATTGATAAAGGACATTTTGCTGAAGAAATGTTGTTCTGTAAAAGAGTAGAAAGCACCACTACCTCCAAAGATATATATATAATAAGCTAAAAAACTACTTAGATGTCAATGATATACCAATATAACATCTTGTGCTGCAGATGGTGCTCCCAATATGATGGGCAACAAAAATGGCTGCTTAAAATTGATGAAAGATGGGAATCCAGAAATGATTCTTGTGCATTGTGTTATTCATAGGGAAAACTTGGTAGCTAAAAACATCTCGCCTGTTCTGAATGAAGTATTACATACAGTAATAAAGTGTGTTAATGCTATTAAAGCTAGTGCCAAATGTGAGCGTCTTTTCAAGCTATTTTGTGAAGAACAAAATGAAGACCATGTGAGACTTTTACTTCATACTGAAGTAAGATGGCTATCTAAAGGAAACTGTTTGAAAAGATTTATGAACTGTTTGATACTCTTAGTGATTTTTTAAGCGACAAACCTGAAATGAAGTATCTGTTAACAATAGATGGTAAAGCATTTGTGAGTTATTTAGCCGATATCTTTAAAAAACTAAATATATTAAATAAGCAACTTCAAGGAACAAATAAAACTCTTGTCGATGCAAAAGCAAAGATATTTGGTTTCATTACCAATATTGAGTTATGTCAGAAACATATTAACAACAAAAACTTTAAACAGTTTCATTGGCTCCAAAAATGTGAAGTAACTGATACCGCTTTACTTGTTATTGTCAATCATTTGAATATTCTATCGGCTGATTTAAAAGAAAGATTTTCTGATTTAAAACAAATTGATTTCCCAACATGGATGATGCAGTCAATGTTAGTGGATTTGTCTGATATATCAAATATGCAGTATCAAGAAGAACTCGCAGAATTGCAAAATGATGAGTCAGTTAAAGCTTTATTTAATATCAAAGGAGCGATGGCATGGCTTGGTAAGGAAACAGAAATCAAATACCCAAATTCAACCAAATGTGCAAGAAAACTATTGCTACCGTTTCCATCTTCATTTTTAGCTGAATGTGGATTTAGTGCTGTAAATGATTTACTGGTAAAAAAAAGAAATCGGCTGGATATAACACAACTTGGAGACTTGAGACTAAAGCTAACCAAATTGGAACCTAATATAAAATCTCTGTGCAGCAAGCAGCAAGCAGCAAGCGCAAGGATCACACTAAATTAAAATAATAAATTAATATAGAAAAATATGTATTAAAATTATTTGGAATTTAAATTTCTGTTTTTCATTATATGTTTTGAAATTTTACTTACTGTGTTTTGTTAACAATTTCATAGTGATTTCTTCCTAGAACCTATCATTTATGTTTATTAAGTGAACAAATCAATTTTTTAATGTTAAAAATTATGTATGTTACATAGGGGGGGACATAAAAATTTTAGAAAGGTTAAGGTGGGGCATGGCACAAAAAAGGTTGGGAAACACTGCCCTACAGTGTGACATCCTCAAGCTTCATGGCCTCAGACATCCCCTCTAGCCCCTCCTGGGGCCTTTCACTGCACCTTCAGATGTCCAGGAGAACTCAAAGACAAACCACAGGTGTAGAATATCAAAATTGTGCAAAGAACATATACAGTGTGCCCAACTTTGTTAAAACCTCTTCAGGCCCCCATGGCTGGGGGAACCTCTGGCTTGAGTTAAGGCTAGAGATCAGCCCTGGCTGGTGGTTCAGTGGATAGAGTGTCCTCTTGGAGTGTCAGGGTCGCCATTTTGACCCTGAGGACATTGGAACAATATGTTGATAGTTCTTTCTCTCTCTCTCTTTCTCTCTCTCTCTCTTTCTCTCTCTCTCTCTCTCGCCCCCTCTCTCGTTCTCTGTCTTTCTCTAAAAAAAAAAAAGGATTTACTACCAAAGAGAAAAACTATTCCAGCAGAGAGCCTAGGCTCAGGATTGCGGGGAGAGAAATGGGGTTGGTCATGAACTATCTCTGTTCTGTATTTAAAAAGCAAAGTTTCTGAGCATTGTCGAGCAACTGGGGACATTGGACTTATAGGTCAGGTGAGCACTTGGTTGTCTGGAGGTGGTCAGCTACCTACCTGGGATGTCTGCTTCAGGATTTATGATGTCGAGCCAGAGGTGGATTAAGGTCGGTTGAGGCCCCGGGCATAGAAGAAAATATGGGGCCCTTTAAAAAAAAAGAGAGAGAGACAGGAAAAATAAAAATACATGTTAACCATATTTCTAAATAAATAAAAAATATTATGTACTATTAATGTTAAAATTGCATATATAAAACCAAACTTGGTGTCATTAGAAAAAAAGTACAAAGTTGGGGTTTTGCAGGACCCTTCAGAAGTTGGGGTCCAGGGTGCGTGTCTGGTGCACCCGCCATTAAATCCGCCTCTGTGTTTAGACATAGACATGCTCCAATCAAGATTTGGGTGTCCAGTCAGGTTTGCACTGATGTCAGCAGGCTAGATGGCCAGGCTGGCACTTCTTACTTGCCACTGGTCTTCAGTTATTCACTTATGAAAAGATGTGGGGTCTCCCAGTTTCCCCCATCCAGAGTCCAAACCAGTTAAAAGTTGTTTGCTGAATGCAAACATTGGTCTAGAATATATATATAACAAAACACTTACGGCAGGGTCCCTTTCCTCCCTCACCCCGACATGCAGTGTTGAATACTACCTCTTCTCATATTCCGTCTGCCCTAGTCCAGGCCATCATTATTGTTTCTCCAAAGGCGTTCACTTCCTCCAAGTTATCACCTCCAATTTATGGTCTATGTAGTAACTACATCATCTCTTTAAAACCCTTCCTTGCCTCCCAGTTGATGTCTTCAACTACACACCTGTACATCCCTTCACACATTAATCTCAGTAACAGTCAATTTCAGTTTCTCCAAAGTCATGCTCCCCCACACTTTCAGGCCTTTGCCCATGATATTCACTCTGCAAGGAATGCTGTTCTCACCTTCACTTGCTACCTTCTGCTTATCTTTCAAGTATCAGTTTAGATGTCAATACCTTGGATCTTCCCTGACTACCTTAAGTTGGGATTAGGTGTTCCCAACGACTGCACCCAGTCCTTTATTAAATAAATTTAAATATTTCTTTAAATTGGAATGGGGTCAAGAGATGTGGTTCTTTGGGTTATTTGGAGAAGATATCTGCCCTCTGCCCCTCAAACTGCTTAGAAACATGGGCTAAAGTCTCTGGAGAAGGAATAGCTAGCAAATCCTGTTTCTTCCCCCCTTAAAATGTCAGCACAGATCCTTTTCTAAGGAGGACGGGGCCCATTGAACCCTTAGGGTGGATTTTTCTCTTGGACCATGCTATAAAGAGCATCACTCAGGGGGTAACGGGGCTCTAGGCTACCCAGCCAGAACATGGGCCAGAAGGCCCAAGTTGGAGAAGGAAAGGCCAGGGTTCAAAGCTCATCTCTCTCCCGTCAACTGAGTGACCATGTCATTAAGGCTGCCAGATTCTTGTTCATCTCAGCTGGGGCTTGTAGTGGGGGTGTGCTAGGCCAAGGCCAAGAGGATTCTCCTCCAGAGGCTGAGTTGCTTTTTTTTTTTTTTTTAGTGAGAGAGACAGGGACAGATAGGAAGGGAGAGAGATGAGAAGCATCAACTCATAGTTGTAACACTTGGCACCTTAGTTGTTCATTAATTGCTTTCTCATATGTGCCTTGGCCCGGGGGCGGGGGTCAGCCGAGCCCGTAACTCCTTGCTCAAACCAGCAACCCCTTGCTCAAGTTGGTGAGCCCATGCTCAAGCCAATGACCTCAGGTTTTTGAACCTGGGTCCTCAGTATCCCAGGCTGATGCTCTATCCAGAGCCATCATCTGGTCAGGCAAAGTCAGGTTGCTTTTTAAACTTGAGTTTCTGGCTCTTAAGTGAATAGCATGAATATTCCCATACAAATTATAAATGCCTTCCTGGGCCCTGGCTGGTATGCTCAGTGGATAGAGCGTTAGCCCAGTCTATGAATGTCCTAGGTTCAATTCCCAGTCAGGGCACACAAGAGAAGCAACCATCTGCTCCTCTCTCACCTCTCTGTTCCTCCTCTCCTTCCGTACATAGTGGATCAGTTGGTTCAAGTGTTGGCCCCTGAGGGAGGATGGCTTGGTTGCCAAGTGTAGCAACCTCAGGTGCTAAAGATAGCTCAGTTGATTTGAGCATTGGCCACAGATTGGGGTTGCTGGGTAGATTCCAGTCTGGGCACATGCAGAAGTTTGTCTCACTATCTCCCCTTCTCTCACTAAAAAAGAAAAAAAAATCTTTGAAAGAAATCAAGGGTCCTACAGACTGAATCTTGAGAATTTTCTTTCAAAGTCAACCTGTTACCACTCTCTGGAAACTTCTACCAAATCTGCTTTTTCCAACCCTCACCCTGCTACCACCATGCCAAGTGGTTATGGTCCCGCTCATGGTGGGTAAAATGGGTATCCATGTGCATGCCTGATTATTAACTGGGGTGAGTTCTAGGGAAAAGAGAGTTGGGATGATACACATTCATTTTACTATGTATGTTTCTGTAATATGGGAATGTTTTTATGATCATGTAAGATTCTTGTAATTAAAGATGCAAATCTAAGTAAAAAGCTCCATCCCTTAGGCCATGGGTTCAGAGGGCAGAGGGTGACAAGGAAGACTTAATAGGTGAGATAGTCCTGGAGCTAGGCCTGGTCAGAAGGGCAGTGTCTACAGCAGCAGCAAGAGGGCACTGACATTAGGTAAAGGCAAGGTCCAGGGTCCAAGGTTGGCAGAGTTTTGTGGGTAGAAGTATAAAAAGGATGGAGGAGCGTAAACAAAACCAGTGAGAGGTGTTAATACTGTAGTGGGTAGAGACCTGAATGCCAGACCAAGGAGTGTGTAATTAAGAAAATTACAGAGCCAAAGGGATGTGACCTGTGCTAGGCCTTGGGGTTGAGAGAGGCCAGACTGCCAGGAGGTGATTGCACATCCCAGTGAGATGAGCAGTAAGTAGTCAGGGGAAAGGAATTCTGGGATGAGTGAGTTGGGCTGGCCAGGACATTGATACTGAGGGCAGGGCTTACCCTCTACCTGTACCACAAACTCTCCCATAGCCTTGCTATGGCACTGGCAGCTCTGTGCCAGAGGCTCCTGGTCCACCTGAAGCTGGAAACAGGGTGACATCCCAGTATGGCTCTGGTTCAGTCCCACTTTGACTCAGAGAGGAGGTGCCCACTATACCTACTGGGGTCTTTGGTTCCTTTTGCTTTCACAGAAAAACTCTAAAGCTACTGTTTGGTTTGGGATCACCTGGTGATTTATTTGCATATCGCATTGTCCTGGGTCCCAGAGAAGCAAACTTGTGCGCTACAAAAATAGTGATGAAGGTCTGTCAATATGAGCCAGATGATGCTTCTTTCGTTGTAGTGCTTGTTGCAAGAGCAGGATGGGTGCTTTGGCATAAGTGGGGGTTGCCATGGACTCTGGAAAGGACTAGAGACCTGAGGGACTGGATCTGACTACAAGGTGGGGAGGCCAGAGTGTCCTACACAGTGTACCTTCCAGCCCTGCCTTCTGCTTCATCAGAAACTGTGAGGGACAATCATACCCAAGGGCCTACATGGAGAAGGACTGGGACTTGAGCCGGTTATTCAAGACCAGAGACTATTTCTACCCTTCCTCATTAAGGTACTTCCACTATCTGCTGCAGAGTTTGTTGGATTTCCATTTATCTTTGATGCTCTGCAGCAAGGGAGAATCTTTTTTCCCCTCTGACTCCTGAGTTGCTTGGTGGGAAGAGATCAAGGCCATACTCCACCCTGAACAGGCCCAGAAACTTCAGAGTACAGGAAATGCATCAGGCAAACAAACTCCCTTCCTCTGCCTCCGGAAGCCTCACAGCTCAGAACTCTGGGGCCTGCTGTTCCCTCTGCCCAGATGCGCTTCTTCACCTGGCTCCATTGTCATCGAGGAACACCCATCCTTCTTGCAGGTATCAGCTCTTCTGTAAAGCTTCCCTTTCCATTCCACTCTCACATGCCATTATTTCTGTCCCCTGTACTTAATCCACCACTGCATGTTGCACCCTCAGTTCTTTTGCTTTAATTATCTCTGCTCTGTGTCCCCAGGGGGTAGTCTAGGGTCTGTCCCAGTGAGCAGGTGTTCACTGAGCTTTGGTGCAACAGAGCCACAAAGCAGAGTCTGAGCTTTTCCAAGCCAATTTCAGGCTACTTCAGAATACTGTGCCCCTCCTTACCCCCTACCAGCCACTGTTAGCCCCTAGGGACCTCACCCTCTGCCCAGGGTTGGAGACCAATCTCAGCCACACCAAAAGGTGTCTCATTTTGAAAGGATCCTCAAAGTCTGTGAAGGTCTCCCAATTTCTCAATGAACTTGGGACTGAGACCAAGACAGAGTGGCGAAGGCTGGGAGCTTTGCTGATCCCTTCGTCGCTCTGGAAATGGGCCCTTGTGCAGCAGCAATGTATTAATGATTGACAATCTCATGCAATAAAGAGCAGGGGATATGGCCCAAGTGAGTGAGCATGTTGCCTGCCCAGGGTGTCCTGACAACCCCATCTGGAGATGAACAGGTGGGGACTCAGTTCCTAGGATATCATCCAGCCTGGGCCATGGGCAGGGTGTGTGAGACCAGCCAGGCAGATAGGCAACCCCAGCCACCTTCCATGAAGCAGTACTTCTGAGTCCTCAGTCTGCTCTCTTCCGCTCTCATGATAAGGATTCACATCCTAGCAGGCTGTGGCAGCAAAGAGAAAGCTCGCTCCTTCCACAAAGCCATAGCAGTACCAGCTGTCCCCTTGGGTGCCCTGGCCCTAGTCTTCTTGTTTCACATTTTGCATTCTTCCAGGATAACAGTGTCTCTTCTCACTGGTCACCTGGCCAAGCCCGAGCCTTGCCGTCCTTCTGCTAGGGCATCTTTTTTGTGTACTTCTGAAGCCTTAGAATTCTCTAGCTAGCTAATCGCTCATCTGCTCCACCAGGCGCCAGTGCCCAACACTACCCTCCCTACCCCTCACCACCAGCTTGAGTCAGCACACAGCTGGCTGCTCAAGCCCTGGCTCTGGTCTCTAAGAGGTCTCTGGCAAATCTGCAGTTCAGCTCTAAAAACTTCCGTATTTGGTCTCTTCACTTCATTGATTAGGAATCATATAATCTCTTAAAAACACAGCTGCTAGAGTTGCCCATCTGTGCTTCTGCACTGAATCATTAAATTGGGCAACCTAGCATTTATTTAAACCCACAGGTCTGGGTGCAGAATGAAGCTGCCTTCACGATGCCTCCTGTGATAGTCTTCTCATTTTCTGGACCATCTTAATTCTTGAGACCATCCTTGATTGGGCTTCTAGAACTAGGTCTGTTTTTAATGCTCATTTGTTCCCTTGAGCTCTCTAAGGACTATTTTCTCTTTACACTGAGATTCACTAATTACAGGGTGAAGTACTAATCTGCACTCCTCCCCTGTCCCTGCCAACACACACACAATTATTTCCCAGACAAGATGGGTCATAAGTTCTTAGCCAGGTCAGTAACCCAAGATAGTTATCTTCTCTGTGCTCCCTTCCCCCACCCCATCCTTTGAAATCTACATGGGAATGTTGTTGATGTGGCAGACTGCCAACTGTCCTCAGTATCTGGTCTGGATGAGCACATCACTATCCAAAATAAATACTAAATTTCCAAGCCTTCTTTCCAGCTAAGTGACTAAGTTCTGATCAATGAGATATAAGTATGATGGTTTATTCAACTTCTAGAAAGTCTGTTTAAAGGGAAAAGGCATGCCCTTCCTTTCTTCTTTGTTCATACTAGTAGTAGGCACCTTCTGTGATGTGATAGCTGGAGTTAGAGCAGCCATCTTGAAACATGAGGATGAAGCCACACTTTGAGGATGGCAGAACCCAACTTCTTAGATGGCCTCCTGTGATTTTTAATTTCTGGTATCCATGTCCTTGTTTAGTTCTCTCCCATATTAAATAGGGCTGACCTGTGAAACCAATAGGATATTGCAGAAATGACAGTGTGACTTCTGAGCATACACCATAAAAGGTATTGTAGCTTCTGCCTTACTCTCTTGGATCATTTGCTCTAGGGTAGTGGAAGCCAGCTGCCATAAGCCACTCAAGCAACCTATGGAGGACTATAGGTGATGAGGAACTATGGCTTCCTGCTGATAGCCAGACCCAACTTGCCAGCACTACTGCAGTCCCAGTCAAGCCTTCAGATGACCACAAATCTGCAACTTCAGGAGAGAGCTTGAGCCAGAACCAGCCGTTAAGTCATTCTGAATTCCTGACATACAGAAAGTATGTCAGGAATAAATGCTTATTGTTGTTTTAAGTCCCTGAATTTTGAAATAATGTTCTATATATATTACAACAGAGGAGAACAACAAAATAGAAGGGGTCTAGCCCTCTGAATTTGTGGAGGGCCATAACAATCCTTGACACTTACTTCATAATTTTTTTTTAAGGAAAAATAAACTCTTACTTTCAGAACTATTATTTTGAGTTCCTGATCACTTCTACTCCCATCCCTGTTTTGGAACCATTCATTCAGAAACTCCTCTAAGACTCACTAGCAAGAAGTGTATTTGGAGGCCATCTCAGTCATTCCTGCTGCCAATGGCAAGTTGAAGCCTAAATCTTCCTAAGGTAATGGGCAGTTAATGTCTAAAAATATCTATAAAAGCAATTTCATAACAAGAACCACAGGCAAGGATCAAGAGACCCTGGCTCTACCCTCTTTGGAAGGATCTCACTTAACACTTTGGTGACTTTATTCAGCTTAGAGACACCATTTCCATATGAGTCTTCCTGGGGTTTCCATGAAGCTCAAACACTTGTAAATAAGTGCTTTGGAGAGTGCCAAGCTGCTTTATCAATTGAAGTTCTCTTGTTAATGGGTCTGGCTGTTTCTGGATGAACTTAGCCTATGTCAACATTTACAGATATCCCTTTCATGGACCAGCTTTGTGGTGTGCATCCTATGTGACTTACTGAGCAAATCCTTAACAGTGGTGAGATGCTCTGCTCAGGTTTGCTAAGCCATGACAGCTAACAGGACTGAGAGATGGCTGTTAGTTTATTCTTTACTCTAAAGCACTTTTTCCTGGTGCCCTGGTTGCAGGACAAGGGCCAGTCCTCTGAGGCTTCCTCTCCACCCACATCCTGCTTTATCACAGACTACAACGTCTGGGCAGACTAACTGGCTAACACAGTTCCTGACTCTCAGCATCACAATTCCTGGATCCGCTTAATGATCCTCATTTTCTTCCACTTGGCTCCTGCCACATTGTGGGATAGTTTTCCTCGGAAATCCTGGCTCATGAATTCTACCAGAGGCCTTGACCTCCTGCTTTCCTAGATTTTTCTAGTCCCCTCTTCACTACTATTATTGAACTTTAACAAAGTTTTTGGAGGTTTTTTTTTTGTATTTTTCTGAAGTGAGAAGTGGGGAAGCAGAGAGACGGACTCCCGCATGCATCTGACTGTGATCCACCTGGCAAGCACACCAGGGGGCGATGCTCTGCCCGTCTGGGGCATTGCTCCATTGCAACTAGAACCATTCTAGCGCCTGAGACAGAGGCCATGGAGCCATTCTCAGTGCCTGGGCCAACCTTGCTCCAATGGAACCTTGGCTGTGGGAAGGGAAGAGAGAGATAGAGAGAAAGGAGAGGGGGAAGAGTGGAGAAGCAGATGGGTGCTTCTGCTGTGTGCCGCCTGGGAATCGAACCTAGGACTTCCACATGCCAGACCACCGCTCTACCACTGAGCGAACCAGCCAGGGCTTAACAAAAATTTTCTATCCCTAGAGGCTTCAATTGTTTACCCAGCCTGGCCTATCTGAATAATCTGAATAACCATCAATTTTCTGATACCCTATATTAGTTAAGGTAATGCTAGATGCCATAACAAACAAATTCTAGAATGTGTATTGACTCAACTAACACAGTTTGTTTCTTGTTCACAAAAACCCAAAATGGTCATTCCTGATCAGTGGTATCTGTTTCTAAGTGATGATTCAGTAACCACGATTCCTCTACCTTGTGGCTCTGCCATCTCCAACATGTGGTTTCCAAGAGGGCATCAAACTTAGAAGGGGAAAGGAAGGGTGCAGAAGGCACATCTGCATCTTAACTATCTTGGGCTGGAAATGATACATGTCATCCCTGATCAACATTCCATTGGCAAGAATGAGTCACTTGGCTCCAGCCAGGTAACTTAGTTGGTTAGAGTGTCATCCTGATACTCCAAGGTTGTGGGTTCAATCCTTGGCCAGGGTACACAAAAGAATCAACCGATGAGTGTATAAATAAGTGGAACAACAAACTGATGTTTTTTTTTCTCTCTCTCTCTTCCTTCCCCTCTCTCTAAAATCAATCAATAAAAATTTAAAAAACAAAAAACAAGCCATTCACCTTTCAGATGTAATAGGTATGAGAGGAGGAGGTATACTGGGCAATGGTAGCCTCAACTTTATTCTATAGAAGGGTAGGACTATTTATTTTGCTGAACAGTTAGCTCTCTCTGCTATATACCCTACTCTTCCTTCTGCCTCTTAGCAAGACCACAGCCTCGGCACTATGGGCCAACCTGCCTTCCTGGCATCTATGTTCTGGAGAAAAGCCAAGGTGGACGGATTCATGCCAATGCAGATTTATGACCCCCAAAGTCAACAGTGCCCTGTACTGCTAGGCCTAGGCCAGATTCTCTCCTATTTCCTGTATCAAGGGTTCTAAACATCCCCTCCTTGCCCTTAGCCTCTCCACCACCTGCATTCTCAGCAAGTGAGAATTTTTAGGGCCAAAGGGCACAATGCCCCTCCACTTCTTCCCTTGCTCTCTCTTCCATGCCCACATTCACTTCAGCTTCCTTTCATCTGCTTCACAGCCCCAACAGCTATGATGGTGACACCCTGACCACATGGTCATCCAGGATGAAATCCCGAGGATTATCATTGTTTCATTTCTCAGCTTAAATCTTGGCCAAAACATTTCTTGAATCAATCCCTTCCATCTCTTTCTTAAGCTCAGATCACTCCTTGCTCAGATGCCTGTAACCACCTCATTGGGTCTTTTTTTTTTTTTTTTTTTTGGTGTGTGTGTGTGTGTGTGTGACAGAGACAGAGACAGTCAGAGGGAAAGATAGGGACAGACAGACAGGAAGTGAGAGAGATGAGAAGCATCAATTCTTCATTGTGGCATTTTAGTTGTTCATTGACTGCTTTTTCATATATGCCTTGACCGGGGGGCTACAGCAGACTGAATGACCCCTTGCTTGAGCCAGCAACCTTGGGCTCAAACCAGATGAGCCCGCACTCAAGCTGGCGACCTCCAGGTTTTGAACCTGTGTCCTCCACATCCCAGTCCAACGCTCTATCCACTGTGCCACTGCCTGGTCAGGCTCATTGGGTCTTTGTGTTTCTACTCTGTTCCCTTCTAACCTGTTTTCCACAGGCAGCCAGAGTGACTGTTTTATGGTACAACTCTGACCAAGGACTCACTTTCTTAAGTCAAATATGGACTTCCCTCTGAGGCTACCAAGACCTCATGTGACTGGCCCCACTCGTCTCTTCAGCCAGCCCTTCACCTCCCTTGACATTCCAGCAATAACAGACATTCCTCGGTATGTGACCTGTGGATCCCTGATGCCATATTGGGGTCACAGGTGGGTGTCCCTCTTTGGTGCTGCCAGAATATCCTTTGTTTTCCTTTGTCTGTGCCTACCACATTCTTCTGTAAAGCTCTTTTTGTATGTCTGCCTCCCAGCACCTCAAGGGCAGAAGCTAGCTCTCTGTATCTCCGTGCATGGAACAGTCCTAAGCCAGAGGTGGATTTAACAGACACGTGCCCTGGGCCCCAACTTCTGAAGGGCCTCGCAAAACCCTAGCTTTACACTTTCTTCTAATGACACCAAGTTTGGTTTCATATGTGCAATTTTAACATTAATAGTATATAACATTTTTTATTTATTTAAAAATATGGTTAACATGTATTTTTATTTTCTCTCTTTTTTTTTAAGGGGCCCAATATTTTCTTCTGTGCTCAGGGCCTCAACCAACCTTAATCCGCCTCTGTCCTTAGCACACAGTAGGTACACACTATATGCTCAGTGAGTGAATAAAGATAATGAGAAAGTACCTGTTCAATATGAAAAATTTTCATTTAAACACTTGCCTTATGCTGAAGAAACATTTCCTTTGTAGGACAGCCAAACTATATACACCACTCACCAAAATTAGGGGATCAGGGAATGTGCAGATACTCCAGTACTTTCAGGCTTTTGTATAGTGCATTTTCACCAATGAAATAAAAGTTGATTTTGCATCTCATTTGCATAATCAACTTTCTTTGATTTGTCATTTGCTTTTCTGATGTTCTTGTTTAATAAAAAAAAAAAATTAAAATTTTTTCATCACTTCATATACTTTTTGAAACATCCCCTAATGTTTGTGAGCAGTATATATATACACATATATACATATATATATATACACATTTATTTATATTTATCTGTAAAATCTGATCCTTTGTCTGAGAGCCTCCCCATCAAATAATCATGAGTGGCCATTTACACAAAACCTCTTCTCCCAAAACACTTTGCCCAGAGGTGCCAAGCTCTTGTGTCCTGTCAATCTGTGGGCTCATTTCCCAGCACATGACTAGCCTTGGCAGTAGACTCCCACCCATCCATGCCTCTCTCTGGACCCCCCTAGCAGCCCAAGGAGGCAAGACAAAAAGGAGCATTGCCTCCCATTGCTAAGATAAGAAAACGTGTTCACAGGAGATGAGTTGATTGTCAAAGGATAAGTCAGGTATTTGTTCTTTTCCACTGTATCATAGACCACTCTGTCCCTGCCTTCTGGAGCTGACATCATGCCTAATGGTGCCAACACAGACTCTGGGGTCTGTGGGAAACTGCCTCAGACCAGGAAGGTTGCGATGCTATCCCAACATTGTAGGTCATAATACTATACATTTTGCATGTCAGCTATTCTCTCAGGTGGGGAATTACTGGAACAGACACTCACCCAAACTTATTCAAGCATAAAGGAGGATGCTCATGGAATCCAAATTCATGAAGACATCCAGAAACTAGAACCTCATTAGACAACCCCTTTGTCTTTTGTGCAGAACCACAAAGAATCACTGTAGTTCTAATCTGTTACCCTTTCACAAAACTCTTGAACATTTTTGATAAGACCCAACATGACTGCCATCGCTGAGTCAGCCTGACTCACAACTCCAGGCCCACCACCATAGAAGCAGAATGTCAGAGCCTTGGGAGCACCTGGCTGGTTCTACCAGGTGAGGCTTTGAGCCCCAGCCCATCACCTGGGACATGAGTTGAGGGGTTGAGTTGGCTGTTCTGAACAGGGCAGAAGGGATTATGATGGAAATCCTAGGAGGGATGTAGGTAAAGATCCAAATACAAGTATATGAAAAAACTGTGTGATGTTGAAATTTTGGGGGTGTGCTGAATAACTTACCCATCAGGGTTATCTCTGCCTTTTGTTGTCTTTGACTAGACATTTCTCAACTCTAAAGATGGAAGGTAAGTTGTAAAAACTTGAGAGTAATAAAAATAATTCCTGTTTACAGAAATGCAAATTGTGAAATACAAATGACCATTATTGCCTTGTGGAAATGAACTAGTTTTGCACCCATTTCTAAAAATCACTTCTGTATTCCTTATCTGACTATCATATGTCCTACTTTGAGTTCTCCTTTGAATTGGTTGTAATATTTTAATAGTTCTCTCATTAATTAATAAGTTGAAGCTTTAACACATGTTAATTTTATGTCTTAGGAGGGGTGTGATTACATTCTTTTTTTAAAATTGATCATTAACTATAGATAAAGCCTATATGATCACAAACACATTTTAGAAATATTAGTGATGCAGAAATTTTTTTTTAAAAGGATTCACAAGAAACTATAAGGGTTACTTCTGGGGAAAAAAAGGAAAGGTGGCATTTACTTTTCATTTTATATCTTTTGGTAGGTTAAAAGAATTTCAGGCCCTGGCCAGCTGGCTCGGTGGATAGAACATTGGCCTGGCTTGAGGATGTTCCAGGTTCAATCCCTGGTTAGGACACACATGAGAAGCAACCATCTGCTTCTCTCCCCCTCCCTCCTCCTTTCTCTCAGCCAGTGTCTTGATTGTGTTGAGTGTCAGCCCCAGGTGCTGAGGATAGCTCGGTTGGTCAAGTGTTGGCCTCAGGCACTGAAGGCAGCTCGGGTGCATCAGCCCAAGATGGCAGTTGCCGGGTGGATCCTGGTCAGGGTACATGCAAGAGTCTGTATCACTATCTCCCCTCCTCTCAGTTTAAAAAAAAAGCATTTCAGTGAAAGTTGTCCATGCAAAGGTTTAAGGGTCATTTGTATTCCTTTTCATACTTTTCTATATTTAGAAAATAGCATTCATTTTAAGTTGTACTTATGGTTGCTTAGACTTTCCTGACTCTGTGTGTGTCTGTGTGTGTGTATGCGGTGGGTGTAATAAAATTTTAAAAAGCTGATACACGGTCATTAAATTTTGTAAATTTTAAGGGGAAAAGCAAACCAAATAGGTAAAACTACATTTTTATCTATTGCTCAAAGCCAGCCACGGGCAACCAGGAGGTGCTTATGACAGGCTACCTGCCCCCAGGGAATGGCATAAGGTTCAGGCCTCACCCATAGGCCAAATGGTTCGAGACACCCACCACACCCACTGTGTCAGGAACTGCCCAAGTGAGGGGCCTTCCTCATTGTTCAAGACCTGCTGCCTCTCCACCCTCCGGCACCCCTGGCAGCCCAACTTAGGAAACTGATGGAATAGCATGCCAGAATGGGAACATGCTTTCCTCCTGGCCCTCCTCCCCGACAACCGGAGAGGCACCTTGCCCTCCCTAGCCTGCGGCTGAAAGGGGAAAGCCACTGCAGAACCACTGCTACACAACAATGTACTTCACATGAGGGTCCCAAATGTGCTCTGCTTTTAAGCTCATGGGTGGCTCAACTACTAGTAATGACCCCCAACACTATATTCTTCTATCTTCCTTAGCCAGCCTATAAACCAGTATTTCTTTAAGTATATGAGGACAGAACCCTCTTTCTAGGAATTCCATCAACCAAGCTTGGACATTTGTCTCTGCTATTTTTTCAATGTGTATATGTGGTGGGGGAGACAACACCAACAGGCAGTGGGACCTTCTCACAGGCCTTTCCTTCCCTGACCTTTAGCATGAGTATGGGCAATCCCTTGCATTTATCACATCTGCAGAAATATGCTTCATTAATGAACTCTGGCCTAGGAGGACTGAGGAAGAAGGAAACCATGAGCTTAGGTGTCCCCTCTCACTCGTGGCACATTCTCAGCAGGCCTAATGAGGCCCTTCCCACTAGGCTCAGAACCACAGCCACCCCTGAATCCTAGGGTGGTGCTGCAGACCCCTCCCCAAGGAGCATACCACTTCTTACAGGCTGCTGTGGAGCAGGAGAGCCTTAGCCTTAGTGCTACTTCTTGGGGAAGTCTGAGCCCAATGTTCTCTGACCTTATCACTTTCTGCCTTAAGTACTTCAGTAGCACCCCCTTTCCTTCAGAATTAAGTCCAAGCTCCATGATGGAGCCTTCAAGTCCCTTGCTTACCAATCTGTCCCCAGCTGTAACTCTGGCACCATCTTCCTATGCCATGTACCCTACTGTCTAACCATTCATTCACCCCATGCATGCTGGAGTCAATGTGTGCATAAGTTTAAAGGCTATTTTCAAAGCCCTCATAGCTGCCCCAATTGCCTCATTTCAGCAGCAGCCTCTTGTATTAATCGGTATCATCAACATTACATTACTATCTATGCAAACGCAGGCATGTTCTGATGCAGGGCTTTACCCTGGCACTCACGCCACTCCAGTAGCTGCACCTGGGTGAACACAGACCACTCCCCAGAGTGGCTCTCTCCACAGGAGCAGCTGCAGATCCCTCCCACCTCCCAAAAGCTCACTGCCATAGAGCATAGGCAGTTGTATTAGGACACCTCACAGCATCTCACTGCCAAAGTGACAGCTACAATTATGTTTTGGTCAACAGCTGGAGATGAGAGAATATGCACAGAGCCAAGACTTCATGAGGCTCCATGAATCAGCAGTATGGGCTACGTGTCCAGCTGGTAGGTCGTCCACCCTTCCCTTGGTCAATGTGCTAGCTACAAACCTCACATTAGCACTAGGGACTGTTAGGTGAAGTCCACCATTAGATGGTGATAGTTGATGCCCCCAGGGCCATCCCAGGTATCAGAGGAACAGAAGGGTCAAGTGCTCAAGCCCGGGCAAGCCCAATACCAAGGGACAGGTGCTTGATGTCCAGGCTAGGACAGGGGCAGGCAAAGCAAAGGGTCATGCTCCCCAGGCAGGGGCGGGGGAGTTCATTACGCTGGGCCTCCTGGTGCAGGGTGTGCTCATAATGGGCAGAAGGTCTCTATCGAGGCCCCAGAGCTCCACCTCCATGAGGAGCTTCAGGGCCACAGGCTGTGACCAGAGTAGGGACCAGGACACCAAAGCAAAACAGCAGCAGCAGAGGCAGCAGCTTCCACTTACTGAGCCCTTTCATGTGCAAGGCACTGTGCTGACCACTTCAAATACATTCCTTCTTTCTATCGTCACCACACCCAGTGAGGTTGATTCTGTTATCATTCCCATTTTAATGGTGAGGAAACTGACTCTCAGAGAGAAGTTTCATGCAGGCGGTGCAGCTGGACAGTGTGGAGATAGAAGCTGAGCCCAGACAATCTGGCTCCATAGCTCAGCTGGTTTATGCCTCATAATCCTGGTTTGGTCCTTTCAATGCACTCTTGGAAGCTAAGAGACCTCCAGAACATTCTTACAGGGTGAGTTGAGTTGGGGCCTCCAAGTAGACTTTGGCCTAGAAGCCAAGATGCTACCAGGAAAATAAATAACTGCAATTTCAGGTGACAGGTTCTGAGCTATGGAATTGGTGGGAGGGGCTACCAGGATTTCCTCATTGTACACTTTTGCATGTTCAGCAGAACTAACCTCATCAGTAAACGGCTTCATGGCCAGCATTGCCCCTGGAGAGAGGGCAGGAGCAGGGACTGTTCTTTCTCTATGATCTGTAGGCCCTCTGAGGTCCCAGCACCTGAAGGTGGCCTCCTGAGTCCAGGGCTTGCCTCTTACTCACCGCTGACCTGGGCTCTCACTGAGGCCTCTGGGAGGGGCAGGCTCAGGCTCTTGGGATTCTCCAAGGAGTGCTGCTGCCCTTCTCAGGTTCCTTGTTGGAACAGAACCTGCCTATCCTCACATCCTGCAAACACATGCAGAAAAGGAGGCAGCAGACTAACAACTCTGTGCAATATGCTTCCAAAGTGGGCGTCTGAAAGGCCAGTGGGGCTGGGGTGCAGGCGTTTGTATTCCAAGTGGCTGCTGCCCATGAATCACCAATTTCATTTTGTGCTCTCAGCTCTGCAAAGGCATCATTTCCACCCAGCCTCACTTGGAGCTGGCGGCCAGAGCCTCTTAGTGGGGCTATAAATAGCAGATCATCAACTCACCTCCTCTGAGTTCACAGGCTCTTCAGTTTACTGTGTGTCTTCCTGCTGCCTGCATGTCACTCACTCAGATTTCCAAGTGAGGCCTGGCTAAGGCCCAGCACATGCTCTGGGGGTGGGGGGCTGCAGGGGTTGGGTTCCCAGTGATTTTCAGGGTGACAGTGAGGGCAATGGCAAACTTTTGAAGAGCTCAACATTTAAGATGTCATAATTATAATCACAGGCCTCTGAGCTCCTTTCCAATGAAACACAGCAGCAAAGGATTGTCATTTCTCTAAATCCTAGAAATAAAAAGCAAAGGACTCACCAAACACACACCCAGAGAAAGCCACCCAGAGCGGGTCGCAACAAATGAAAGGTTTCATGCCTTCCAGTGGACTTGTCTCCTCCTAACACTGAATGAAATACTTTATGGCTGTCTGGCTTCAGAAGTGAGATACACTGAATGAAATACTTTCTGGCTCACTGGCTACAGAAATGAGATTGCATTTTTTTAGTATTATTACTCATAGCTACCATTTATGGAGTGCTCCCTGTGTGCCAGGCTCTGTGCCTAGCCTTTGCATGCTGCATCTCATCAAGTCATCACAACAGCCATATTGAGTTAATGCTAGCATCATCAGCTTGCTGTAGGTGAGGAGGCTGTGGTTCCCAGCATCACATGAACAAGGATACAAGACTCTAGAGCCCAAACTCTGAGCTCCTGCAGAACAGGGCTGTGTGTGTCCACATGTATCCATGCATGAGTCCACATGTGTGTGCAGCTGGAGGGATATGAACTGTAGTCTCCAGGACAGATCTGAACACACTCCATGACTATATGCGGGAGGCAGATTCACCTTCCCCCAAGTCCCGGGCCCCTATGGCATACTGAATGTCCCCTGTCACCATCCTCTCTCAAATCTGATCTTCCAGTTCTCCTGTAGGGAGGGCACTAGCCTTCATTTGGCTCTTTCCTGATAACCCCTTACCCCACCCATAGAGCCACCTTTCCCTGTGACAGCCTCCTGGCCCAGCTCAATGATCTTCCTCATGCTTCCTCCCTGCATGCCACAGTCACGTGTTTGAGGTCTGGGCTGTCACAGTAGCCTTCCAGCTCAGTGCTGGGGAATGTTTTAAGAATACAGAGTCTTGCCTGACCAGGCGGTGGCGCAGTGGATAGAGAGTCGGACTGGGATGTGGAGGACCCAGGTTCGAGACCCCGAGGTCGCCAGCTTGAGTACGGGCTCATCTGGTTTGAGCAAGGCTCACCAGCTTGGACCCAAGGTCGCTGGCTTGAGCAAGGGGTCACTCAGTCTGCTGTAGCCCCCTGGTCAAGGCACATATGAGAAAGCAATCAATAAACAACTAAGGAGCCGCAACAAAAAATTGATGTTTCTCATCTCTCTCCCTTTCTGTCTGTCCCTATCTGTTCCTTTCTCTGACTGTCTCTGTCACCACACACACACACACACACACACACACACACACACACACACAGATTCTTGATTCCCTCCCCAAACCACTTGAAACAAAATTTTGTAGAGTAGAGGCCAGGGTCTAGATTTTTAAAAAGCTTTTCCAATGATCTTGGTAGTCAGGATTAAGAACCACTTTGTCTAACTGGCCTCCTAGATTATAGCCTCTCTCTCTGCCTTAAACCCTCTCACCCACAGCTATCAGCTTAATTTTCTTCATCTCATGTCAGTCTCCTGCTTAAGATCCGTGGGTAGCTTCCCACTGTCTGCAGGAAAGTACAAAGTCCTTAGTGTGGAATTCAAGGCCCTCTCCATCCTGGTTCACTGCTAACCTCTTACCCCACCCCACAGAACCACCTTTCCCTGTGACAGCCTCCTGGCCCTGCTCTCTCTCCTTAGCTTTTCTGGACTTTACATGTCAGCTGAGAACAGCAGAGCACAGAATGAGCAGTGATCTCTCCTTAAGACTTTGAGCTCTTCAGTAAGAGGAATGAGGAATTATAGTTAAAATGCCCTTCTTCATATAAGAGCCACATGTGCAGCTTTAAATGAAGAGGGTTTTGTGTGGCCTGCAGATGAAAGGAGATCCGCCTGCAGATATAACACAATAGCAGTAATGTGTAAACACAGGAGAGCAGGAGAGGCAGGGCTCATGATTAATTCAAAGGAGATGGTATTTCGGCATTTATTCAAGCCCAGAAGACAGAGCAGGTTTGGTAAGCACTGGGGCCAGGACCACATTTCAAAGTGCCTCTCATGCTTCTCTGTCCCCCATTCTTAGAAGAAAGCAGAGAATCATACTTGGATCTTGTTCAAAGGTCAAGAGCGTTTTACTAATATAATTAAACAACATGTGTGTTTGGACTTTGCTCTATTTCCCATAAAGAAACACCTACTTCATAATAAAATAAAAAGTGACTATGTTGACTGACAGCATGAGAATGGGGCCTGGAAATTGTTCCCAAGTGCTTCAGAGTGAAAACAGACCCGAAAGAACCTCTGGTTATATGTGACAGAGGAGCCTCTCATGAGTCTCTGTCTGCTCCCTCCCCAAATGCTACCAAAACAATAATAAGAGTAAAAAGAGTTGCAAATCCACAAAGTCTATGAGAAAAGGAGATAGCAGCAGATGAAGGATGTTAGCTCACTTTTGGATGGTGGGAACCCGAGGAAGCAGTGGTGAGTCACATGGCGGCATGGGGGATGCTGAAGGCCTGATGCCTGCAGAGGGGCTGCTGGTGAGAAGGTGAGAAGCAGGCCAGCTGCAGGGAGAGGGAGGGCAGAGCTGCTAACGGGAGAACAGGTGGAGCTTGCATGAGAGCACAGTCCTGCGGGCAGTGGAGTGGCTGCTCCTTGCCCACTCCGCAGACTTAAGCTGCTCTTTGGAGAATTTGGATCAGCACATGAGGCACTGTGGAGGGTGGGTATGAAGTGCAGAACTGACAATATGGGGACCAAATGGAAATCTAGATACTAACAGGTTAAGTCCCAGCTCCTTTTCTTTACCCTGCTTCTAGGCAACCTGGCAGGCAGGCACACCTATTACCCTGAGGTGAAGACTAAGGAATCCTTTTCTGTAGGAACTGAGAAGACTCAAGAGGAAGACCTACTAATACAGACAGTTGGGACCTCCACTGGAAGAGCCAGTTCATGACCAACCACCCCTACAGGGAAGTCCACCATTAGAAATACTCCACCCAAGCATGCTGACCACCCAATAACCTCTTTAGCACAAAATTCTTAAATATGAGCAGAAAGTCAAGCTCCCCAGGCTTTTAAAGCAAGCCTCAAACATGAGAGACAGGCATGGGGAGAAGGAGGGGAGTGGGAAGGGAGAAGAAATGCATTAAGTTCAAGGAGGAGAAAAAAGCTTTAAAAATGCTATAACATCTTTAGGGAGAGAAAATAAGATTTATATCTCAAGGTTCATTATCATGAAATTTCAGAAGATAAGGAATAAGAAAAAAAAAAAAAGACCCTAAAAGAACCCAGGAAGGAAAAACAGGTGAATTGAAAGGCTCAGCAATCACAAAGGCACCTGACTTCTCAGCATCAGCACTGGATGCTCAGAGATAATGGAGCAGAATTCCAAGTAAAAATTTTTATGGCTTAGAAATCTAAACCCAAACTATTAAGAGAAATGGTAAACTAGAAGATGCTTCAGACATGGAAGATCACAAGTCATTTGCCTCTCATGCTCCCTTTTTCAGGAAACTCTCCATTTAAACAAGAGAATAATCCAATAATAAGGAAGACATGCCCAGGAGAGGTCAGAGGGATGCCCAAGATGATGGCAATGGAGCCCCTGGATGACAGTAGGCCAGGAGACCTGGGCATCAGAGTCCCCTCTGAATCAGAGAATAGAAAACTTTAGGACAAAGATGGGCCATATGGATTACCTGACAGGGGTGCCTACATGGGAAGTTATGTTGAGGGGCTATTAGAGGGTTGTGAAAATTAATGTTTATCAAAAACTGAAGCAATTAATACCTACAGAAAACCTATGACACATAAGTTGTAAATGAGTAAACATGGCTGACCAGGTGGTGGCGCAGTGTATAGACCGTTGGACTGGGATATGAAAGACCCAGGTTTGAAAACAGAGGTCGCCAGCTTGTGTGTGGGCTCACCAGCTTGAGCTCAGGGTGGCTGGCTTGAGCGTGGGATCATAGACATGAATGACCCCCATGGTCACTGGCTTAAGCCCAAAGGTTGCTGGCTTGAAGCCCATGGTCACTGGCTTGAGCCCATGGTTGCTGGCTTGAGCAAGGGGTCACTCGCTCTGCTGTAGCCCCTGATCAAGGCACATATGAAAAAGCAATCAATGAACAACTAAGGTGCCACAACAAAGAATTGATGCTTCTCATCTCTCTCCCTTCCTGTTGTTCTGTCCCAATCTGTCCCTCTCTCTGACTCTCTCTGTCTCTGTCACACACACACACACACACACACACAGAAAAAGAATAAACATAACACCAAACCAAAAAAATTATATAACCATAATAATGTAAAAACAGATAATTGATTTAACAAAAGACTAAGAAGCAGGTTGGGGAGCTGGGAGAAGGGAAGGAGGATGCAGGTGGTGGTGGCTAAAGAAACAAACCCTCATCTTCCATAATTGCAAGAAAATGGGTAATGTCAAAAGCTGACAAATCAATAATTACCTGGCAGGAGAGATACCATGATACGATGGTGGTTTTCCAGGGCAAAGTTTATCCATTGCACTTGGGATGACTGCATAGTTTGTGATAGTGGGGGACTGCGTTCGCACTAAAATAAATTAAAAAACTAATAATAAATAAATAAATAAATAAAAAGAAATAAAGTGACAAATCAACAAATTAGCTCTATTGGCAATTACTTTAAAATTTAGGGAAGAAGGTTAAAACTGGGAAAGACAGCTGAAAGAGTTTAACTGGGTTACTCTGGGATTAGACGGTGGGGTGGTATTGGGTGGGAAGGTGACTACTGTTTTTCATCATATGCCTTTTAGTAATATTTGGCTTTTAAATTTGTGTGTGTATACATTGTTTTCATTAAAATATAAAAAAAGATCATTAAAAGGAAAATTAATAGAAAATTTCTTAAAATGACAAAAACAAATTTTTTTCCTTTTTGAATTTATTGGTGACATGGTTAACAAAATTACACAGGTTTCAGGTGCACAATTCCACAACACATCTCTGTATATTGTATTGTGTGTTCACCACCTCCAGTCAAGTCTCTGTCCATCACCATTTATTCCCCCATCCCCTCCTCCACTCTCCCACCAAGCCCCACTACCCCACCCCCAGACAGCCGTCAGCCTACTTACTATGTATGAGTCTGTCTCTGTTCTGTCTGTTAATTCATTTTGTTCATTAGATCACACATATGAGTAAAATCATATGGTACTTGTCTTTCTCTGGCTGTCTTATTTTACTTAGCATAATGCTCTGCAGGTCCATTCATGCTGTCACAAAGATGTCTTTTTTTTTTACAGCTGAGTAGTATTTCTTTGTGTAAATGTACCACAACATTTTTATCCAGTTATCTACTGATGGGCTGCTTCCAAATCTTGGCTATTATAAATAATGCTGCAATTAACATAGGGGTGCATATATTTTTTTGAATTAGTGTTTTGGGTTTCTTTGGATAAATACCCAAAAGTGAAATTACCATGTTGACAAGAACAATTTTTTAAAATTATTTTTTATTTTTTTAGTGAGAAAGACAAACAGGAAGAGAGGGAGATGAGAAGCATCAGCTTATAGTTGTAGCACATAGTTGTTCATTAATTGCTTTCTCATATGTGCCTTGACTGGTAGGCTCAAGATGAGCCAGTAACCCCTTGCTCAAGCCAGCAACCTTTGGACTCAAGCCAGAGACCATGGGATAATGACGATGATCCCACGCTCAAGCCAGCAACCCCGCGCTCAAACTGGTGAGCCTGCACTCATGCCAGATGAGCCCCTGCTCAAGCCGGCAACCTCGGTTTTAGAACCTGGGACCTCAGCTTCCCAGGTTGACACTCTATTCATTGCGCCACCATTAGTCAAGGGAACAAATTTTTTTAAGTGTTAGATATTCATTAGTTACAGCTCTGAATTATTTCTTTCCTGTTGGTATTTATTTCCATTTAGTCATTCACTTGTTTGTTTATTCATTTATTTTCTTTCAAAGTCTTAAATGTTTATTGGAAAATGTGTTAGGGTTAACAGAGAATACATTTGGGATATACTAACACCAAACAATTATTTATTAACCTTTATATTTTTTTGTTAACTCTGGCACCCTAAAATATGGACTTTCCCTTTATTAACCCCAGAGGCTAGGCTTGTGGCTAACGAGATAAAGGAACCAGAACATTCTTCTGCAATTAATATTCACAGTGTGGGAGATGTGTAGAAGCTGACAAAACTTCCTAGTCAGATGCTGAGTAGGAATTTGGTATCTAGTCAAGACATGTATGACATGGTGCCAACCAGTTCCTTGCCAGTCTCAGTGAGCCCAAAAGTACATTTAAAGGAGTGCTGTTCTTGCCCTGTGGCTGGAAGCAGTCCATCCAAGAGCCCAAGGCTTAGGTCTCATCCTTCCATCCATCCTTCTGGGCTCAGGAACTGTGCCCAAGGCTCCTGCAGGGGGTAGGTGGGCTGCATTTTCTCTCCTGGGAGATGGCCCAGCAGGATCATAAGGGACCTCAATTTAGGTAAATTCAGGAGTGGGACCACACCCATTTCACCACTTCTTGCTTTTTACTGAAAAACTATCTCTTTAAGCAAATTTACATGGGTTCCTAATTTTGTCTACAATGAGCTTGCTAAGAGTTTCACTTTCAAAGGAGGATTTTGCTATTGAACTATGTGGGGAGATCCTCTACTACCACTGACAAATGGTAGGAATGTAATCAATTTTTCTTTTTTGTGCTAGGAAAATGATTCTTAGGGTAACAGAATTAAGAAAAACTAAGGATATATGAGTCCTCCTGAAAGTTAAATTCATTTCTGGAATAACAGTATATAATTTGGCAATAGACATACAAAAATATATAAAGAGAAACAACTAAAATCTGGGTATTTGAAAATAAGGATGAACATAAATATCATGTGCTTTTGCTGCTTTCCTATTGATTATTGCTTATGTGAATAGATGTCAACAGGTTTCAGAAATCCAATTGAGATTAAGATTAGCCATAGGGTCTAATTCTACAAAACCAATAGTCAGACTAACAAGAGTTTGCTTTTCCTAAACATTTTCAAGGCTTTCTAAAAGCAAAGAGCTGTGTCCATATATATATATAAAATTGTAAAATATTTTGTTATGTATCTAGTTTAATCATGAATTTATCATAGATGTGAGATGACTAGGGGCTCAGTTCAACGTGAGGGGTATTTTGTATTTTTCAGACAGCTCTAATTGTTTAAAGTTCTTCTATTTAAAGATAAAATCTGACTATATAGCTTTCGCTCTTTGGCCCTATGCCTGCCTTGAAAAGCAGAAAATGAGCCACGTTCTATAACACAGTCCTTCAAAGATCTGAAGACAGTCATAGGGCCTCTCCAACTGTGTCCTCTGCTCTCACATTACCCGGTCTCCAGCTCCCCTCTTCCTTTCCTTCCCTGTGAGCACCTTAGTTCATCATCAATGCTGTGCTTAAAATAAGGCACTCTGACTGAACTCCTCCTGGTATGGCCCGAGGCATACCAAAGAGCGAAGAACTCTAACTTCATGTGATCCTGAGCGCTGAACAGCCATTCAGTTCGGTGAAAGCAGCCACTTCACTGCTGTAAGAACATCAATTTTTAAGGTTTATGGCAGACTTGTCTAATTCAATTAAAAAAACCTTAAGATTACATTTACAACAGGTTAAAACATTCATGCATTTTGATACAGAAATATCTTATATAAATATATATAATGGACTAACAAACAAACTTGCAAAAAGCAGTTGCTAACCTGATGTTAATTTTTACTACCTTTGCACTCAGGAGAAGGGTAACTTTCTGGAGTAGGAAACCTTTGGAGAATGTAATTTCCATTGCCTTGTAATGTTAATTTGAGGCAATTATCATAAGTAGACTAGAAAAGTTTTTGATATTATTTGTCATTGTTAGAGCCCCGTGCTGTTGGTGAGTCAGAACACAGGTGCAGCTTTAGGAGAGGAATATTCAGAATATAGACATTTCTGGCCCTGCCCAAGTAGCTCAGTTGGTTAGAGCAACATCCAGATACACCAAGGTTGTGGGTTCAATCCCAGGTCAGGGTATAGACACGACTCAACCAATGAATGCATAAATAAACAGAACAATAAATTGATTTTCTCTCTCTTCTTCTCTCTTTCCCTCCCTCCCTCTAAAGTCAATCAATAAAAAACTTAAAAAAAAAAGAATATAGACACTTCTTTAATAGCCATGGATCCCAAGGTTTCAAAGATTTTAATGTATACCAGCCTTTCATTGGGAAAATCTTCCTCGCAGATGCTGGAAAGCCAGCTCCAAGAGTTCCAACAGCTCTCTTCACTTGGTATTTTTAGTGCACCTGCATTTTCAGATTTTTCAAGGCAAGATGATAAAGAATAAAACCACTTCTCCAGTCCATTTGGCTATTTTAGAACAGTTTTGTCAGGCATGGAGGGAAAATATGTGGGGTTTTTTTTTCCCTTGACACTTCCAGGACCACTCTGGATTTAGGTTACTTGCTGAGCTTGTTTGTGGGGGCCATGGTTCAATGCTCCTTGAGCCATTTCCAGGGGTATTTTCTCCTGTTGATTGGCTCCCTTTTTCAAAACCAAAATCAGAACAGACCTGAAAGTGCTGGAGAATGGATAAGGCTAGCTGTTTTCCTAGTCCCATGTGTTCATGCCAGGGCCTCTGAGTCAGGGGCTTTGACAGCATCAGCCACAAACTGGAGGCTGACAAAGAGAAGGGAGGTTTCACTCTCAAGAGAGTCAGGGAGGCCTGACCTGTGGTGGCTCAGTGGATAAAGCGTCGACCTGGAAATGCTGAGGTTGCCGGTTGGAAACCTTGGGCTTGCCTGGTCAAGGCACATATGGGAGTTGATGCTTCCAGCTCCTCCCCCCTTCTCTCTCTCTGTCTCTCTTTCCCCACTCTTCCTCTCTGTCTCTCTCCTCTCTAAAAATGAATAAATAAATAAAAATTAAAAAAAAAATAAAACAAATATATAAAAAAAAAAAAAAGAGAGTCAGGGAATTCAAAATTGTGAGAGCAGTTATTGCAGTCTTGCACTACTCACCGACTTTAAAGAGGAAGCCAGCAGCTGGGAGGCATGAAAACTTAGGCCCAAACTTTCTAGAGGTTATTTTGGGAAAACATAGTAAAAGCTTTAGAAGTGTGAAGCTCTTTGAACCAGGAATTCCACTTCTAGGAGATTATCATAAGGAAAATAAAACCTAGATGTCCATAGAAGTTTAACTGAAAGTATAAGTCATAGTGGCATAGTGGCATTGATTAAAACATTTTAGCCTGACCTGACCAGGCAGTGGTGCAGTGGATAGAGCATCAGACTGGGACATTGAGGACCCAGGATCGAAACCCTGAGGTTGCCAGCTTGAGCGTGGGCTCATCAGCTTGAGTGTGGTGTTGCTGGCTTGAATGTGGGAGCATAGACATGATCCCATGGTTGCTAGCTTGAGCCCAAAGGTCACTGGTTTGAAGCCCAAGGTCGCTGGCTTGAGCAAGGGGTCACACATTCTGCTGTAGCCCCCAGTCAAGACACATATGAAAAAACAATCAATGAACAACTAAGGTGCCACAACAAAGAACTGACGCTTCTCATCTCTCTCCCTTCCTGTCAGTCTGTCCCTATCTGTCCCTCTCTCTGTCTCTGTCAAAAAAAATAAATAATTTTTTTTAGCCTGACCAGGCAGTGGCATAGTGGATATAGTGTTGGCCTGGGACACAGAGGTCCCAGATTCAAAGCTCTGAGGTTGCTGGCTTGAGCACTGGCTCACCAGCTTGAGCACAGGATTATTGGCCTAAGCGTGAGATCATAAATATGACCCCATGGTTGCTGGCTTAAGCCCAAGGTTGCTGGCTTGCTCTTCTGGAGCCCCCGGGTCAAGACATATATGAGAAAGTAGTCACTGAACAACTAAGGTGCCACAACTATGAGTTGATGCTTCTTATCTCTCTCCCTTCCTGTCTGTCTGTCCCTATCTGTCCCTCTCTTTGTCTCTCTCTGTCTCTGTCACACATAAACACACACACAAAAAAAAAAAAGAAAAGAAAAGAAAGTCTGCTAAATGATGATGGATGAAGACTTGACTTTGGAGAGTGAACACAAACTATAGTGTACAGAGATGTGTTGTAGAATTGGGCACCTAAAACCTGTATAATTATACTAACCAGTGTCACCTCAATAAAATTCAATTAAAAAAAGAAAAAGAAAAGAATCTACTAATAAAAATCATATTAATAGTTCTATGTAGAAAATCATGAGTATCTTTATAAATACTGAAAATGTACTTGATAAAATTAAATACTTATTCTTGATTTAAAACATTTAGTAAAATGGGAATTAATGGATACATTCTCAAAATGAAAAAATAAGTCTTTTTTTTTTTTAGCAGATAGACAACAGTTTGCTTAACAGAGAAATACTAGAGACACTAATATATAAGATATGTTAGAGCCTGACAAGGCGGTGGTACAGTGGATAGAGCATTGGAGTGGGATGTAGAGGACCCAGGTTCGAAACTCCAAAGTTGCCAGCATGAGCACAGGCTCATCTGGTTTGAGCAAAGCTCACCAGGTTGAGCCCAAGTCACTGGCTTGAGCAAGGAGTCACTTGGTCTGCTGTAGCCCCACGGTCAAGGCATATGAGAAAGCAATCAATGAACAACGAAGAATTGATGTTTCTCATCTCTCTCCCTTCCCCTCTCTCTCTCTCTCTCTCTTTCTCTCTCTCTCTCTCTCTCTCACACACACACACACACAGCAATAGACTAAAATAGCCAAAACAATTTTGTAAAACAAAACAACACAGTTGGAGGACAAATAATCTGATCCTGAGACTTACTATTATTGAGTACCTTTGCTCAGTTGGTTACAGCGCCGTTCTGAAGTGCAGAGGTTGCCAGTTCAATCCCTAATCAGGGCACATACAAGAACAGATCTATGTTCTTGTCTCTTTCTCTCTCTCCCTTGCTCTCTTTCTAAAATCAATCAGTTAAAACAAAACAAAACAAACAAAAAAAGACTTACTATAGAGCTATAGCAGGTTGGCAAACTCTAGCCCATAGACCAAATTTAACCTGTAGTCTGTTTTTGAAAGTTTTACAAGCTAAAAACACTTTTTTTAGATTTTTAAATGGTTGAAAAAAGAAACAAAGAAAAGTATGCAACAGGAATTACATGTAGCCCACCATTACAGAAAAATAATTTACTAACTCCTGAGCTACAGTATTCAAGACAGTATGGTACTGGTAAAAGGATAGATACATAATCAATGGAACAGAACAGACTCCAGAAATGGACTCACACAGATATGGTCAATTGATTTTCAACAAAGGTATCAAGGTAATTAAATGGAAAAAGGATAGTCTTTTTGACAAATTGCACTAGATCAATTAGACAACCAGGATGTGAGGGTGATCTGGCTGCAACATCTGTCACCCCATTGATCTCCAGGGTTGATTCAGCTGATCTGGCTGGCTAGGCTGGTGTCCCCTTCCTCCCTCACCGCTCCATGTGTGTCCCTCCCGAAGCTGCATGCTCAGTCTCGGTCGAAGAGGATGACCTTCCCCGCTAGAGGAGAGGACCGTTCTTCCGTCAAGGGTATACTAGTAGCTGCACTCCCCTGCTAGAACCTCCAAACAAGTCTCAATTAGACAACCATATGCAAAAAAAAGAAAAAAAAAAGAATCTCAACCTATGTTGGGAGACAATTCTCCATGGGCCTCTCATGTATCTTAACATCTTTTTAAAAAATTGATTTTAGAGAGAGAAGATGAAAGAGAGAGCAAGAGAGAGAACCATCAATTTGTTATTCCATCCAGTTATGCATTTATCGTTTGGTTCTTGTATGTGCCCTGACCAGGGATCAAACCCTCAACTTCGGTGTATCGGGACAATGCTCTAATCAACTGAGCTATCAGAGCAAAGCAATGTAGCTTCACATCTTAAGAGCTACATGCTAACTCCCCTTTTGTTCCAGACTATCTTTTCAAGGATGTTTGTCCACAAAACAGTCTGGAGATAGTGTTTACCTCCAGAGCAAAGGGCAAGTTTGTTTACTGTTTAGATAAAAAAAGATAATGCATTGTTCTCAGGCCAAGGTTCTGCAGGTTTGCTGCACTCCTTCATAATAAGATTGATGTTCCCTAAGCTTGAAGTTGCTGAGCTGTGGTACAAACCCTCCATGTGTGCCTGTGGGTACTTCATTCACCTGAGTGTTTTGGTATAGCTCCTGTGGGTCTTGGGGAAAAAAGGGACCCAATGCAAACATGAAGCTCACACAGCTTGCTATGCTGTGATAAGGTTCTTTGTCTCTGACTTAGGAGTCATGTATTTTGCCAGCATCCATTGAAACTGTGGCAGGGCAACTTATTAACTTGCAAGTAGGGTAAAATCTTCCCAATTGAGTAATCAATTAATTGAGAGAGGAAAGGAGAGAGAAACATCAATTTGCTGTTCTACTTATTTATATAAATACATTCATTGGCTGACTCCTGTATGTGCCCTGACCCAGGGTCAAACCTGCAGCCTGGGTGTATTGGGACGATATTCTAAACTGAGCTACCTGGCCAAGGCAAGTAGGGTAAAATCTTATACCTTCCATTGCTCTTGACAATCAATACCTTACATCATATACAAAATTTTACTTGAAATGAATCATAGACCTAAATGGAAAATCTAAAACTATATATAAAACTTCAAGAAGAAAACAGGAAATATTTATGTCATTGGGTTAAACACAGATTTCTTAGATAGGACCAAAAAAGTATGACTCATAAAATAATAAATTGGATTTCATCAAAATAAAAACTTTTGCTTTTCAAAAGACACTGAGGATTGTTAGAGGAGTAAAACTATTTTGTATGTTTACTATAATGTGGACACATGTCCTTATACATTTGTCCAAACCCATAGAATGTACAACACCAAGAGTAAACTATGAACTCTGGATGACAACAATGTGTTAGTGTAACAAATATCCCAGTCTGGTGCGAAAAGTTAATAGTGGGGAAGGCTCTCTGGGGGAAGGGGGGACATATGGAAGCTCTCTGTACTTTCCACCCAATTTTGCTATAAATCTAAAACTGCCCTAAAAAAGTCTATTCTTCTTCTTTAAAAAAAAGCAAGAGATCTGAATAGACATTTCTCCAAAGAAGATATACAAATGGCCAATAAGCATATGAAAGATTGTCAAAATGATTAGTTTAAGAAAATACAAAACAAAAACCACAATGAGATACCACTTTGTAGCCACTAAGATGGCTCTAGTCAAAAAAGGGAGAAAGGCCCTGGCTGGTTGGCTCAGTGGTAGAGCGTCGGCCTGGCATGCAGGAGTCCCGGGTTCGATTCCCAGCCAGAGCACACAGGAGAAGTGCCCATCTGCTTCTCCACCCCTCTCCCTCTCCTTCCTCTCTGTCTCTCTCTTCCCCTCCCACAGCCAGGGCTCCATTGGAGCAAAGGTGGGCCGGGCGCTGAGGATGGCCCTATGGCCTCTGCCTCAGGCTCTAGAATGGCTCTGGTTGCAAAGAGCAATGCCCCAGATGGGCAGAGCATCGCCCCCTGGTGGGCATGCCGGGTGGATCCCAGTCGGGCGCATGTGGGAGTCTGTCTGACTGCCTCCCCGTTTCCAGCTTCAGAAAAAATACAAAAAAAAAAAAAAAAAAAAGGGAGAAATACTGTGTTGACAAGGATGTATAGATATTAGAGTCTTCATGTATTGCTGGTGGGAATGCAGAATGGTGTAGATTAGTACATGAAGATTATAGAGTTTATAATCATTGGGTCTATAATCTTCATCCAACATTGGGTGGTTAATACTTTTGCAGAGGGGCATAAAATGTCTGGTGGACCAGCACCAGTCCAGGAATCAGCGGTTGAAAAACATTGGTGTAGGCACTGTGGAAAACAATCTATAAGTTCCTTAAAAAGTTAAAATACACCCAGTAATCCACTTTATAACCAAGAAAATTGAAAATATATGTCCACACTGTAATTTGTATGTGAATGTTCATAGCAGTATTATTTAAATAGTCAAAATGTAAAAACAACCTGAATGTCCAGCAAATCATGAACGAACAAAACAAGGTATATCCACACAATGAAATGTTATTCAACCATAAAAAAGAATGAAGTATTGTCATAGATAAACTTTGGAAAGTATATACCTAAAAGAGCCATTCATAAAAGACCACATATTATGATGCCACTTATGTTAAATGTGCACAGTAGAAAATCTATAGAGATAAAAAGTAGATCAGTTGTTGCCAGGAGTTGGAGGAAAGGGGAGCAATTGCTAATGGGTATGAGATTTCTTTTAGAGGGTGATGAAAGTGTGCTATCTTTAATTTTGTTGATGATTGAGCAAATCTGTTAATACATTAAAATGATTGAATTAAAAACTTTAAATGGGAAAATGTTATGGTTTGTGAATTGTCTCTCAATAAAGTTTTTTTTTTTAAAGATAAGGTATGGTCCTGGCTGGTTTGCACAGTGGATAGAGCGTCAGTCCAGTGTGCTGACATCCCAGGTTCAATCCCCGGTCAGGGAACACACCAGAAGCAACCATCTGCTTCTCTGCCCCTCCCTCTCCCTCTTTTCTCTCTCGTCCTCTCTTGCTGCCAGTGGCTTAATTGGTTTGAGCAATGGCCCCAGGTGCTGAGGATAGCTCTGATGGATCATTCCAGTATCAGCCCCAGAGGGGGTTGCCAGGAGGATCCCAGTCAGGGTGCATGTGGGAGTCTATCTCCCCTCCTCTCACTTAAAAAAAAGAGGATAAGGTAGGAAAACTGATTCTTCTCTATGGAAGTAAGTACTCTGAAAATCAGAATCATAGAAACAAGTTAGAAACAATAAACTGGTTAGTAACTGGATTTGCCACAGGGTCCTGTAAAATTAATACTAACATTTTTAAATTACCTCACATTGAAAAAATTTTTTTCTGTTCACATTTTGAAAGTATAAGGTCAATAAATTCATATCATAAAAAAAAGGATACCTATTTGTGCACTTTTGGGTTCTTAAAACCTACATGCATGTCTGAGTATGTTTGCATGTAGGTACATATATGCATGTATCCCAGTGCTTTTCAAACAGCAATCTGCAGACCAATGCCAGTCCACCAGAAATTTTGTGTTGGTCCACAAAAGAGTTCATCACCCAGGCATTGTATGAAGATATAGACCCAACGTTCTTAGTCTAATTCAGGGTGATTTCTGCCTTTGCAGTCCCTGAAATAATTCTCCTCTATTTTCACCAGAACCCTAGTGTAAAAGGTTTAAATCCACTGACATCACTGTCAAAGATGATCCCTTAGCTTTTTCACACCCTATTGGCCCAGTTAGCTGAGTAGCTGCAGCTGCTATCACAGAGCCCAGGTTCCTAGTTCTGGGCCAACCTCTCCACCTTACAATCAGGTGACAAAGAATTTGGTTCAGCAAACCCTTATTTTTTTTCTCTCCAATTTTTATTTATTTATTTATTTATTCATTTTAGAGAGGAGAGGAGAGACGGGGGGGGGGGGGGGGGGGGAGAGGAGCTGGAAGCATCAACTCCCATGTGTACCTTGACCAGGCAAGCCCAGGGTTTCGAACTGGCGACCTCAGCATTTCCAGGTTGACGCTTTATTCACTGCACTACCACAGGTCAGGCCAACCCTTATTAATGTTAAAGGTTCTTCAAAGTTTGCTCAGTCACAGATGGATTCAATTACCCAGGGACTTGACTCTGAATATCTGGAGAAGGGCCTGGGAATCTGCTGTTTTAACAAGCCCAGCAGGAGATGTGATCTGCACTTAGTTTGGGGGGCCCAGCTCTGGGCACCTACTCCACCTTGCTGTGGAGAAGCCGAGTCAGTCTTTGGCTTCACAGCCCCGTTCACCCTCTCCCTGCTCACCAAGGTGAGTAGCATGCTTCCTTATGGTTAACCACAATGAGATGTCACTGAACCTGGTGCTGGGTCTGCAGGCAGAGTCTGTTCATCAGATTGCCTGGTCATTTCCATTCCGTATGGGGTTTCTGTCCCACCAGAAGCTGCATAAGTAGCAGACAGCACATAGCTGGCTCTGCCCCTAGGTCCCACTCACAACACAGAACCTTCACTGGAGCCCTGGATCCTGGATTTTAGGGCGGGCTCTGAACCCCACCCCACATTGTATAGGGGACATTGGGAAAGCCTATTAGGTCAATAACCTCTCAAGGATCTAGATCCTCTTAGGCTCTAGACCCCAGTCCCTACCATGGCCTACCATCCCTGTCCATCTCCATGGCCTCACCTCCACCGCCCCTGCTCTAGGGCCCTGTCACAGCTCCTGCGGCTCTCCTCCCAGGCCAGGCTCTCTCTTGCACGGCCTGCTCCTCTTTGTGTAGTTAACTCCTGTCTGTCCCGCAGCTTCCAGCATCATTTCCTTGACCCCAGGTCTGGGTCAGGTCCCTTGCTTACAGCACTTGGGGCCTCTTCCTTATTAAAATATGTCAACGTTGAACATTTTCACTTGAGCATTTAGGTATTTCACTAATGTCTGCCTCCCTCAGTAGGTGGTCAAGTTCATTACTGCAGGGCTCTGCGTCTGCTCACATTGCATGCCCAGCACCTGGCAAAGGGCCTGGCAAGTATTTAACTGGACGGATCACTCGCTGGAGGAAGGCGGGGAGGGTGTGGAGGCCTCTGGGACTTACAGACAGCAGCGGAATGGTTACACATGCAAGTCCTCAGAACAGAGGAAATGCGTCTGCGGGCCGGCGGTGCCCAAGGAACGCTCAGGACAAAAACACAGTACAGCTCTGGCTGGCATCAGCTGCCGAGTGAGAGAAAGGGCCACCCGGTCCCTGTGCTTGGGGACCTCCGTTTCCCTACCGGTTCCTCACGGAGTCCACCGAGAACCGCCCCTGAGGCCAGCAGCCACCGGCTGCGCAGCTTTGAGGAGCCAGGCCGGTCAGGCCACCAAGCCCGGCGAGGGCGCTCCAGGTGGGTCCTCCGGAGCAGTCGCGTATCGCCTGCGCCCCTCTAGCCGCCGGGAGGTGGCGCAGTGCGTGTCGGGAAGGCGGCGGGCGGGTCTGGCCCTCGCGGCGTTTGGCGCCATGGTGGGTGGCGAGGCGGCCGCAGCGGTGGAGGAGCTGATTTCTGGGGTACGGCAGGCGACCGAATTCGCCGAGCAGTTCCGCTCCTATTCGGAAAGCGAGAAGCAATGGAAGGCCCGCATGGAATTTATCCTGCGCCACCTGCCCGATTACCGCGACCCACCCGACGGCGGCGGCCGCCTGGACCAGCTGCTGTCCCTCTCCATGGTCTGGGCCAACCACCTCTTCCTGGGTTGCAGGTGCGGACCCCTGTCGGCCGGCTGACCCCGTCCCCTGCCTTACGACCCGCAGTCCTCGCCCGCTCTCCGCCTCAACCTCCAAAAGCTCAGGCCAGGCCTACCTACGTCTGTTTCTTACCCTTAGCCAGCCCCTTAGATATTTATGACCTCTCTGAGCCTTAGTTTCCTCATTTGAAAAATGAGTTGTGATGGTTACAATACTACGGGATGAAAAGCACTTAGGACCGTCTCCTATATCTGGCAAGAGCTCAATACATGCTGGATTCTAAAATTCCCATTTTGATTTGTATTGCTAGTATTAGTTCAAACCATCACCTTTGCAGAGTGCATTTCAAGTCCATTAGCGCCTTTCACCCACATAGCAAATGCAAAGACTTCCGGAAACTGAGATTCCCCAATTTACATATGAAAAAGTTGAGAGGGGAGGTGATTTATCTCTAGGGTTTGCAGCTTCTGACGGGATGTAATCCGTGGCCTTTGGCTTTGTTTCTACTCCTCAGTCTGCTGGACCCTGAGCCAGAGCCAGGCTTTTCAGCATTGCCGTTCCTCTTTCAAAAAGTTACTGATTTTAGGGAGCAAAACATTGGTTTGTTGTTGTACTTGTTTATATATCCTCTGGTTGATTCTTGTATGTTCCCTGACCAGAGATCGAACCTGTAACCTTGGTGTATTGGGACAATGCTCTAACCTTGTGGTTTTTAACCTTTTTACACTTGGCGACCAGTGAAAATAGAATTATTTTGGGGACTGCTAAGGTGGAAATCACTCTGAGCATAAGCAAGTTCAACTAAAATCATTGTGTCTATAATCTTCCTACAACAGGGTGACTAACTCAAAGACTGGGATGAAATTTCTGGCAGACCAGTCTGTGGACAGGTGTTTGAAAAACATTGCTCTGACGAACTGAGCTACTAGGCCAGGACTGTCTTTCCTCTTATGAAAATAACAGATGCCTTGCATTCCCCTCTACCCACCCAGTCATGAAGGTGACAAATCTGAGACTTCCACACCCTTTTATTTTAGTGTTTCCTGAAAGTATATTTGGATAAAATGCCTCAGTTTAGTCCTGGTTTTTGTGCTCCTTATGGCTATCAACCCTGGTCATTTGGCCCCTCTAGCCCGAAGCCACTTGTTTTGCTTTCACTTGTTGGGGATTATTAGAACAAGGTTTGGGGAAGCAGCACCAGTCACATCCACCCCTTTTCCCTGCCTTCTTGGTGCCCCTGGGAAATACTGGTTAACAGGATCAATGATTCGGCACATGTCAGAAAGTTAAACAAATAATGTTATTTTCATTAGACCAACATTCCATGTGTTCAAAAACAAACTTTCTTGGCCTTCATACCATATTATGAATATGTACTACCAGTACATGAATATGTACAGTGCCTCTATTTTTGTAAATCTTTTATTTTGTAAATAGGAAATTCCTGCTCTATTGGCATTCCTGGAGCCACTTCTGTACCCCAAATGGGAAGAACTGTTAATTAACCTGCAGCTGAGCATGTATTGATTTCTGCTGTAGTATCAAATCAGTCCTCTGAGAATTGAGTTTATAGTCCCTTTGACTGCAGTTTCTTGTTAGCCCATAATGACAAGTAATTCTTCCAAGGTTTTTAACCTTACTACTCTTTATTGTGCAGTTACAACAAAGACCTTTTAGATAAAGTGATGGAAATGGCTGATGGGATTGAAGTGGAAGACCTGCCACAGTTTACTACCAGAAGTGAATTAATGAAAAAGGTAAACAGGATTTCCAAGTGCATTTGAAATAGTATAGAGTTAACATCTATACTGTTTTTATGTGTTTATACTATACTGTGTTTATGGTGATATGTTAGAATATATATTGTTTTCTGAATGCTCATTTACTACCCTAGATATCTTAGCCCTTTCATTTTTATTTCTCTGTAATTGGGATAAACCTTTTCATATCTGGATAACAACTCAGCATAATAAATTATGTATTATTGGTGGAGTAACACAAACTCAGCCTTTTCTGTTACTCTTCAGTGGTCGGAAAACCCTGGCTCGCAAGCCACATGCGGCTCTTTGGCCTCTTGAGTGTGGCTCTTCCACAAAATACTACATACCCTAATTAAGTTAATAACAATGTACCTGCCTATATAGTTTAAGTTTAAAAAATTTGGCTCTCAAAAGAAATTTCAATGTTGTACTGTTGATATTTGGCTCTGTTGACTAATGAGTTTCACAAACACTGCTGAGTCTAGGTACATTGTTTTAAGCTTGTTTACATTTTTTTTAAAGAAGATGTTAGCTAGAGTGCTACAGTTTCTCACTTATTAAAAAATCTCGTTGGTAACATTAACTCATCCTTACTCAACAGATGAGGGCCTGACCAGCCTTGTTTGGCCTCTTTGACTTACTGATAGGAATTTGATGGAGTAATGTCCACACATCATAGTGTTCCCCATTCTGCAGGGCTCAGTCTGATATAAGGCCATGGAATTTTTCACAGTGAGCTATTGCCTGTAAAGCCTTGTTTCTGGATCTTGAGGCTGAGCCATGGAGAGTATGGCAGGAAGAAGCTCAGGTGATAGGGCTGGGCAATCCAGCTGCTTCTCAGAATCCCCCAAGACATGCTTTTTCTCATTTGCCTGAATCTCCCAAAGTTTTTTTCTTTGGCACTTTACCCAGGTCTCTTTTAGAACAGATTGTAAGCTTCTTGAGGTGGTACCTAAAGTTTCAGTCTTAACTCCAGAACGTAGTATAGGCATATCCCAGAGAAGGAGCTCAGAAAATGCTTACAAAATTGACCAAAGCAGTAGAGTAAAAGACTGCTGACTTCTTTTTTAGTTCTACCCTCAGAAACATAGGTAAGGCCTTCCCTCACCCCAGTTGGGTCTTGTTTTTGGAAGGCAGCACATATAAAGAGGTTCCCTTCTGTGTGGGTAACCAGGAACTTACTCAGATCCGCAGCTGCTCAGAGAGTACTTCAGCCCCCAAAAGATGCCCCACTTGATTTCGGACAGTTTTACTATAAAAGTATTCTTTATTTTTTAATCTGAACCTGGAAATCAAAAGCTTCAGGTTGGTGTTCAAGGGTCTATTTTGTTTTTATTTTATTATTAATCATTTTTATAAGGTTTACATATAGAAATTTCTATTTCTTTCTCTTTTAAAAATTTATTTATTGATTTTAGGCAGGAAAGGAGAGAGGGAGAGACAGAAACATTGATCTGTTTCTCTCCAGCAGTTCTCAACCTGTGGGTCGCGACCCACAGGTTGAGAACCGCTGCTCTATGTGCTGTAACGGATCAAACAGGCAACCTTTGAATATCAGAACAATGCTCTAACCAGCTGAGCTACTGGCTGGAGCTTTATTTTGTTTTAAAATCAGCTATTGCCCTGGTTGGATAGCTTGGTGGGTTGGAGCATCATCCCGAAGCACAGAGGTTGCTGGTTTGATCCCCGGTGAGGGCATATACAGGAGCAGATTAATGTTTCTGTCTCTCTCTCCCTCTCTCCCTCTCTCTCTCTCATCAATACAAAAACATTTTAAAATCAAATCAGTTATTAACAGGGGGCTACTGTTTTAGCCAGGAAACTATGTGATTCTCTCATATAGTACTTTAAAAAAATCTCTGGGCAGCCTGACCAGGTGGTGGCGCAGTGGATAGAGCGTCGGACTGGGATGCGGAAGGACCCAGGTTCGAGACCCCGAGGTCGCCAGCTTGAGCGCGGGCTCATCTGGCTTGAGCAAAGAGCTCACCAGCTTGGACCCAAGGTCCCTGGCTCCAGCAGGGGGTTGCTCGGTCTGCTGAAGGCCCACGGTTAAGGCACATGTGAGAAAGCAATCAATGAACAACTAAGAAGTCGCAATGCACAACGAGAAACTGATGATTGATGCTTCTCATCTCTCTCCATTCCTGTCTGTCCCTGTCTATCTCGGCCTCTGTAAAAAAAAAAAAAAAAAAAAAAAAAATCTCTGGGCATTAAGTCCTTTAGTATCCTGGAGCAGTGAGGTTCCTGGGGCCCAGACAGGGGGCAGCTGGAGAGTTGCTGGTTGCCTGAATGCACTGTGTGAGGCAGGGCAGGCAGGGAATGGGGTGCTTTACTTCTTAGCTGCTTGTGGCAGATTCTCTCTGTGATTTTTTGCTCCTAAGAGTTATTCTGCCCTCCTAAGATCTTTCACATCAATTTTATTATAGTATACTTTTCTCTCTCTCTCGTATGTACTTGTACTTTCCAGTCATGCTGGGCCATTAGAAATCAGATCACTTCATGATATTTGGGCTACAGCCCCAGGAGAGACTAAGGAGGTTTTGTAATTGATACGCACATCCCTTCTGTTACCTGTGGACCAGTGTGAAGTATATATGTGTGTGTTGGGGGGGGGGGGTGTCTCTCTAAACTGTTACACATTGTAAAGGGGTTTTGAATCTCAAAAATAGAGGCAACCCCTGCCCTGGAGTGTTCATTTTTGACGCTGTCATTGCACAATATTAGTTTCCAGAGACTAGTTCTCAGGCATGAACCTGGCATCCCTGAAACCAGCTCTGCCATCAGACCAGTCATTGGCACCTACCTACCTGGAAAAGCCTGCAGGAAGCCTATACTTCTGTAACACTTTTGGATTATCTGTGTTTTAACTTACTTCATATACAACTTATGTTTTCTTAGTAACCAAGCCTAATTTTAGACTGTTGATGCCACTAAAAAATGGAACTCAGTTGATCCTGAAAAGTGAGGTACTTAGAGGGTGCATAGAGTAGCCAGCTGTTAAGACTCTTCTAGATAAGTCTATCCTGCCAACAAATCATCTGATCTGTGTGCCATGACAGACCTGTTTGATTTTGAAGGCTGTCCCCTCTCCATTGAATGCCACCGTGAGAGCCCACTGTAAAGAGCCATGGGGACTTTGCAGCAGTTCTTTTGTCTCTTGCCTGAGGCTTTTGCATGTAATAGAGGCTGGCAAACCTTAAACAACGTTGCCAGCCCAGAGACCAAAAAACATTGGCACTGAGCCATACACCTGAAAATGTGTATTGTAGTTCTGCCCAGAATTATTGATTCTTACCTCTAAAATTAGAGTTTAGTTGGGTTTTAAAGCTAGCTAGCAGTAGAGATGAATCACCTGGCATTGTTGATATCTCAGGAATGGATAGTGAAGATGACTTGAGACATACGCTCTTTAAAGTAAAAGTTTAAAAATACTTTATGGCCAGTCTATAGTCTTGATGCAAGTACATCTCTGATATCTGTCCAACCTTTTTTTTTTTCTAACAAAAGAAATGAACACTGGTCTCTGACTGGTGGTGTTTGTCAAACAGTTGCAGTGTATGAGTTTTCTTTTGAAAGAGAGAGATTCGAATATATTGAGTGAACATTCTCAGTTATCTGCCATCGCTAGGCACCTATCAGCAGCCTCTGTGGTTGACCAGCTTTACCCATTAATGAGCAGTAATTAACAAATGAGCAGCAGCTTAGGTGTCATTACTGTGACTGACAGAGTTAATATTTCCAAAGCATTGTCTTATGGAGAGAAAGGAGTGATTGACCAGGAAGCTGTCATTATTGACTAAAAAGAAGAATTTGTCAACTTAATTACTTGTCCATTTTCCCTGAAAGCATTTTTATTCAAGAGGGAAAATGGCAGAATGGAAAGTGACTCTATATGAAAAGTGAAAGAGAAGTTAGAAAAACTAGTGTGTCTGCACTTCGGGAGGTTCTTTATTGTGCATTAAGTCCAGTCTTGGCAAGCTGTAGGGAATGGAGCAGCCACTCCCTTGGTGGGAGATCTGATTCTAAAGTGGCAGGATTTTTTTTAATTGCAGCCTGTCACATTAAATCAGGCTTTGTCTTGCATCACCAAGATGAATGCTCAGTGGAGCTACCTTTTCCCCTTTATCCACGAGAAGCTGGAAAAGCTCTGTCTGTCCCCACAGGCCATTCTGTTGGCTGGTGCCCAGGATGAGTGAGTCACCTGCCAACACCTGTGTCAAAGACCATACTTATAGCATGGTGGCAGCTGTTGTGCTGCTGTAGTCTTGGTCTATCTTACCAGAAATCTAAGAGACAGTTTAGGGAACCTCCTTCCCTTTGGACTGAAGATGGTTTGTGCTGTTACACTCTCCTAAAAGGAGAAAGACTTTTTATATATTGTTTTTGCTGAGGAATTTTGCTTTTTCGTTTCTCAAAAAGACTGGGAGCAATAGGCTTATCTAGGAAATAGGTCATACCTTGAAAACTCTGATTACTAAAAAGACTCTCAAATTGATTCATTCACACTGCTAAATGTTAAGGAAATCCATTCAAATACAAGGTGACAGCCAAAATGATTTCACACCCTGCTTAAAAGTTGTGTAAAATCAAGTTTAAAATTTACCGAAGGTGCTAGAGAGTACCCAGAAAGAATATATCTGCTTCATTTTGCCACTATTTTTTTTTTTTACAGAGACAAGAGAGAGAGAGTCAGAGAGAGGGATAGACAGGGACAGACAGACAGGAACAGAGAGATGAGAAGCATCAATCATGAGTTTTTCGTTGCGCATTGCGACACCTTAGTTGTTCATTGATTGCTCTCTCATATGTGCCTTGACTGCGGGTCTTCAGCAGACCGAGTAACCCCTTGCTCAAGCCAGTGACCTTGGGTCCAAGTTGGTGAGCTTTTGTTCAAACCAGATCAGCCCGCACTCAAGCTGGCGACCTTGGGGTTTTGAACCTGGATCTTCGGCATCCCAGTCTGACGCTCTATCCACTGTGCCACAGCCTGGTCAGGCAATTTTGCCACTATTTGAAGACATACATTTACAGTTTCTAATAGTGTGAAATCCAGAAGTATATATATAACCTTCACATCTGCTAAATATCCTTTCTGAATGTGAAATGTGAGTTACTACCTGGATTCAGCTGATTTAAATTTAGAACAATAAGTGTTTGTGTGGTTCTTTTAGAAACTTTCATTGCAGAGCAGGCCAGGAAAAAAAGTTATATTTTAAGTATTTTTGTTATCACATTAACTTGTGAACATTTATAGATCTCAGACAAAAAAATTTGGGTTCTGGCTTTCAAATGGATGGTATGGTCAGAGTTCTGAATTTTCTGTATGTAGTAAAATATTAATAATTTCTAAGTCTACTTACCATCTGGGTAGTACATAAATACTGCATCACTGTTGTATTTTAATTTATGAATCTGATTCACTGGACTACATAGCTACATAACCTTTTCTTTTTTTTTCCCCCCCAGCATCAAAGCTAAGGCAGAAGATCCATCACATTTTCATTATCAGCTACAGGCTGGAAAGGAGGCTGAGATGAATGTGACCTTAACCACAGAAGCTCTCTTAAGATTCCTGCAGGGTATTACTAACACGTAGGAAAGAGGCAGTTGAAATGAAAGTGGCATTTTAAAAGGTCTCGTTCTGGCAGTGGCTATCATTGTGAAAGTATGCGTGGATATTTATGTATTTATAAATCATACCCTTTTTTATTTTGTTTTTTAATATACAACTTTGTTAAAAATGTGTTTTTTTTTATGTTGATGTAATACTGGAAATGGATTTTACACTTTGGATTTCTCAACAATGTACCTTTAAGTATGATTTTGATTTTGATGAGTGTTTTGGGTTTTTTTTGCCCCACTAAGGCCAACCAGATCCCGTATTTCCCATTTCTATATGAAGTTTACACCGTCCATATACTTCACTGCCACACACACATTTTTTTTAAAGAGATGAATGAGAATCAAACCATAGGCCTCGGTAACCCATCAGCTCATGGAGAGAGGCAGCCTATAAAAAAGCACCTGACCTTATTTTAAAACTGGCAAAAGATTGCAGTTTGGTCCAGGCAGCCAGTTGATCTGTAGATTCTCTAGAAGAATGTACTAACAGAACAGTTTAGGGTGCTCAGTTGACAGTGATACCCTTTCATATCATCTAGGAAATAGCTTTTTGAAACATTCCTTAGAGTCTGTCCTCTACCTTTGCAGGGGAAAGGATTCCCTCTGAACCCTTTCCAGGATCCACGTGGTCCTGTGGCTTACCTATTCCATGGGCACTGGGGGGAATGGCAGTATCACTGCCTTTGATGCTTTGCTATTTGTAGTATGTGCATGAAAATACAGTGTTCCATCGGAAATGAGATTTATATTACCCCATATGTCAGGTAACAGTGTTTCCCTGCTGTACTGCGCTAATGTATCTGCTGGGAACCCTTATGTCTGGAAGGAAACTATCAACTTCTGGTTCTGAGGTCTGTCCTCTAGTTATGTCATCTAGTAATGGCTGTCATTCTTGATCAGTTTAGGGACACCTTTTGGTTCTGTAGGAATTAAACACAAATCTTAAAGGCAAGAGTTTTAGAATTTAAACAGAATTTTGGTCATATGGAAATTGCTTCCTTCAACAAATATTGAATGCACATTAAAAAACTCTCTGCCCTCGTGAACACACACACAAATAGACAAAATCTTTGGGGGAGAAACAATCTCATGGCTCACTTTTCATTAAAATAGCAAGCAATAATGCCTATTTATTATTTTTTTAAAAAATTAGATGATAAGCAAAAAAAGTTTACTGTCCCTTCAAAGTTATAACTCTCAGGGCTAAGGATGGTGTTGGCTGCCCTCATTTGAGTTTGGGTTCTCAAAGTGCCAGCAGTAGAGGCAGAGTCCTTTGCATGTGCTCCTGTCACACATGGAGGTGGGCTTGAAGCCTTGCCTGTGGACAAAAGGACTAGCTCAAGAGGTGGGGTAAATCATTTGAACAGGTGACCTTGGAAATCGAATAGTAGACAGTGAAATTATTAAGCTTCTATTAGATGGAGCTAATTCTTATCTGTTCTAGACCATGTGAACCCGAGTTGTTTTTTTTTTGACAGTGCTGTGAGAAAAAGGTGCTTCTTTAAAATATAACCCTGGTAGTTGTAGCCTATTCCCAGCCTAGGAACAATTAGCTAATGAACAAAAAACAGCCTTGACTATAGTCCCCCCACCTATTTGCTTGAGAGGCAGAAGGATCTTGTTAGGGGCCTGAGCCAAGTCTTGGTGCGCCTCTGGTTTAGTGTAGTAAGGTCAGCCTTGAACTGTGCAGGCCTAAAGCCCATGCTTTGATTTGAATGCTAGCATCAAAATCTCATTCTCTTAGGGCTGCATTTTCTTCTCCCTTTGACATTTGCTTCTATTAAGAATGTTTAACTGAACCTAGTAGATATGAACTGGCAGGTGATTCCTCCTGAGTTATTTCCCTGAGTATAGTAGGATCTGCAAAGTGGGGCTGATGCTACTTTAATCTTTAAGGGTGCTTAATTTTATTTCATATAAATTTTAGTTGAAATAATTCATATCTTCCCAGCTTGGCCTCAAAGGAAAAGTAGGGCAGGAATTAAACTGTGGGAGTTCGCTAAATGCCTGGTACTTTCAGACATTAGTTTCTCCATTGAATCCTCCAATAATCACCCCACCAGACCAGGCTCCATCCCCAGAGCTGCAAAAGGGTATGCCTTTTCTATTCAAGTTGTGGAGCAGGCCCTAACATGTGACTTGATGCCCATTAGGTACTTGGTAGATATGCTGACAATAAAGGGCAGCAGGCACTGAACTATGCAGCACCAAAAGTCAAGCTGTTCTGGAGAAAGGGGCAGAAGCACAACCTCCAGAATGGAGAAAAACAGTCAGCCTTGTCCACAGCTTATGTGTCCACTGTAGTCCTGCCACACCAAGGTGCCTAGGTAGTCCTGTACTACCTGGATCTAGGGGTCTGGGGCTTGCAGAAGCAGTAGGTATGCTCTTTTTTGTGAAAGTGGCCTTTGCTCTAGCACTGGCTGTCTGGCAGGCTTGCCTTGTAGTCTTACCTTGTAAACTGACTAGATAGATTCCTTATCACTCTAGGTGTGAACTTTGGGCCCCAGATACTAAGAACAGTTGGGCTTGGACCATCAGTGACCTATATAGTATCACTTCCTCTTAAACCAGCTGTTTTCAACTTTTCAGGTACTGAGACAGTGACTCATGCTTCCTTGTACTATTGACCAAATTGTTACAATTATATGCTTTTATAATGAAAAAACTAATTTTAAGTGTCTTCCCCCCAAAAATAGAAGTGTCCCTAGTGACATATTCAACAGGCAGCAGAGCCTAGCTAAAGTCAGTCCTGCTCTGTGGGGTGGGCCCCCTGCACAGCTGATCTTCCACAGTGGCTGGGTGTTGATGGTTGGTGGTAGTCAGTGGTCACAGGCAGTCCTTATAGCTGATTGGCCTGGGGTAGATCCCTTCCATTGACATGACAATAGCAATCATTGCTCAACAAGGAGTGTACAGAGCCCATGTAGGGGGTAAGGGGAAGGATGCACTTCAAATGCCCAGCATAGCTAATAGGGGAGGCTGTACCTACAAAACACCTACTAGCCCGACCAGGTGGTGGCACAGTGGATAGAGTGTTGGACCGGGACATGGAGGACCCAGGTTCAAAACCCCGAGGTCACTGGCTTGAGCAAGGGGTCACTCACTCTGCTGTAGCGCCCCAGTCAAGGCATATATGTGAAAGCAATCAATGAACTAAGGAGCCCTAATGAAGAACTGATGCTTCTCATCTCTCTCCCTTCCTGTCTGTCCCTATCTGTCCCACTCTCTGTCTCTGTCACACACACACACACACAAAATTGGAGGCCTGACCTGTGGTGGCGCAATGGATAAAGCATCGACCTGGAACACTGAGGTCACCGGTTTGAAACCCTGCACTTGTATGGTCAAGGCACATATGGGAATGCTTTCTGCTCCTCCCCCCTTTCTCCTCTAAAATGAATAAATTAAAAAAAATAAAAAATCAAAGGACATCCTGATTAGGCAGTGGTGCAGCGGATAGCATGTTGGCCTGGGATGCTGAGGACCCAGGTTCAAAACCCTGAGATAGCCAGCTTGAGTGCAGGTTCATCTGGCTTGAGCGTGGGCTCACTGGCCTGAGCATGGGATCACAGATATGACCCCATGGTCACTGGCTTGAGACCAAGGTCGCTGGCTTGAGCAAGGAGTCATTGACTTGGCTGAAGCGCCCCAGTTAAGGCACATATGAGAAAGCAATCAATGAACAACTAAGGTGCCACAATGAAGAACTGATGGTTTTCATCTTTCTCCCTATCTGTCTGTCCCTGTCCCTCCATCTCCCTCTCTCTCACTAAAAAAAAAAGAATTTAAGGATAAAGAACTTCCTAAACAAGAAAAAGCTAGAGTTCATCACCACCAAACCAGTATTATATAACTTTTTAAAGGGTCTTCAAGAAGAAAAACATGAAAAAATATGAATAAAATGGCAATACATATCAACAATTGAATCTAAAAAACAAAATAAGCAGAACAGAAACAGACAAATACAGAGAACATTTTGATAGTTGTCAGATGGGAGGGGGGCTGGGAAGAAGGGTGAAAAGGTGAAGGGATTAAGAAGTACAAATTGGTTGTTACAGAACAGTCAGGGGGATGTAGAGCATAGGGAATATAGTTAATATTCTAGCTCTGGCCAGATAGCTTGGTTAGAGCATTGTCCCAAAGCACAGAGATTGCCAGTTCAGTCCCCTGTCAGGGCATACAGGAACAGATCGATGTTTCTGTCTCTAAAATCAACTAAAAGAAATACTAATATTCTATTAACTACATATGTTGTCAGATGGGTACGAGATTTATTGGGATGGTCACTTAGCTATATAATGTTTGATCACTGAGATGTACACCTGAAACTAATAATTATATCCACTGTAATTGGAGAGAAAAAAAAAGCATCTCCAGAGATTTGTAGCTTAAGACCCTGTAGGTCTTCTAGCCTACTGGCCTCTTGTGCATGTATTGGCAGAGGCTGTCAGAAAGCAGTTCCCGTTTTTGGCTTTAAGTTCTAATCTTTGGTACTTATGTTACTCTTACAGCCTGATCTCTCAGACTTGATCTTGAGAGGGTGCGATGGTGATTGTGGTCTTAAGCTGCTCTGTGTCAAGAATACCCAGTCCCTGTCAAAGAACCAGCAGGTAAGAGCTAACAAAAGGCAGAGAGGGGAACTTTCTCCCTGAACAGATGGTTTTATCAACGTCACCACCACCAGGTCCTAGTACTGCCCTCACTGATCTTTCTGGCTTGCAAAAGATCCCTGTACCCAACCCTGGGATCAACACTGTCTTTTCCAGTTGATGTTCCAGGGCATCTTCACCTGAAGCCACAGTCTTAAGTGCCTGTGCCTATAACCAGAAGCCTGCTACAGTACAGCAAGGTTACTAATCTAGCTTTTCTAGCCTTTAGCTGAAGATGATGACATGGGCATTCTTTATTTTCTGCCCAGCATGGTTATCAGGCCAAGAAGCTTCCTGTTTCTTGTAGTCTTTGCACTAGCACCAACACAGTAGTATTGAATGTCCAAAATCACTTTTGTAAAGATGTCAGAGGCCAGCCAAAGAACAGCAAGCTTCTCTGCAGATGACATTATCTCGCTCAGGAGTGCTCCTAGTCCAATTAAGCTAGTGGGTTGTGGTATTGGCAAAATGCTGTTTGGAAAGGGGGAAGGGTACAGGGCAACTATAGCCTTTGGGCTTCAGACAGAAAGCACTATGAAAAAGTCTGTTTTAAGTGGTCTTAGGCCCTGGCCGGTTGGCTCAGCGGTAGAGCGTCGGCCTAGCGTGCGGAGGACCCGGGTTCGATTCCGGCCAGGGCACACAGGAGAAGCGCCCATTTGCTTCTCCACCCCTCCGCCGCGCTTTCCCTCTCTGTCTCTCTCTTCCCCTCCCGCAGCCGAGGCTCCATTGGAGCAAAGATGGCCCGGGCGCTGGGGATGGCTCTGTGGCCTCTGCCCCAGGCGCTAGAGTGGCTCTGGTCGCAACAAGGCGACGCCCAGGATGGGCAGAGCATCGCCCCCTGGTGGGCAGAGCATCGCCCCTGGTGGGCGTGCCGGGTGGATCCCGGTCGGGCGCATGCGGGAGTCTGTCTGGCTGTCTCTCCCTGTTTCCAGCTTCAGAAAAATGAAAAAAAAAAAATAATAAATTAAGTGGTCTTAGGTTTGCATCTGACAGCCTTCAAGATACCACAGGCCCTGTCCCCGTCCTGCCCCGCATTCCAGGAAGAATTGACAAATGGGGTTGATGCAGCCCAAGATCCTTTCAGATAGGCTGTGGTCCCCTCTACACAAGCTTCCAACCCAGTGGCACTTTAAGGATCCCAGTGTTCCAGGTAAGACTTGAGGTCAGCCAATCTCCCCCAAAGTCCTCAGAAACATCATACCTATAACGAAGACCATCACCATGTGGAGACCACTGTACCCCTTCAAAGGTTGTTTTCTCTCAGCAGTCTACTCTCTATATACTCAAGTCTTCCCAAACATATTATTCCAGAAGTCACTGATAAACAACTGCATCACGTGGCCAAGCTTTAGCACTCAGTCAATGACAACGAGTTCCTGAAAGTCAGTCTATGCAGTGTTCTCATATATGTATGACTCCTATGCCAAAGAGAAAGCTTGGAGCTCTTCCTTCCAGGGTTCTTGATTTCAAGCAAGGAGCTAATGTTGCTGAAAGTTATGTACCCAAAAAGGTTTGTTAAAAGCACTCTCATACCTTTTTTGACCCAACTAAAAAACGAAAAACTTTAAAACCTCAAGATATTACTGATAAAATTGTTTTAAAAGGATGTAGTGAGGGCCCTGGCCGGTTGGCTCAGTGGTAAGTGTCGGCCTGGCGTGCAGGAGTCCTGGGTTTGATTTCCGGCCAGCGCACACAGAAGCGCCTATCTGCTTCTCCAACCCTCCCCCTATCCTTCCTCTCTGTTTCTCTCTTCCCCTCCCGCAGCCAAGGCTCCATTGGAGCAAAAGTTGGCCCGGGCCCTGAGGATGGCTCCATGGCCTCTGCCTCAGGCACTAAAATGGCTCTGGTTGCAACAGATCAACGCCCCGGATGGGCAGAGTATCACCCCCTGGTGGGCATTTCAGGTGGATCCCAGTCGGGCGCATGCGGGAGACTGTCTGACTGCCTCCCCGTTTCCAACTTCAGAAAAATACAAAAAATAAAAAAGGATGTAGTGAACCCTGATTGGATAGCTGTTGATTAGAGCAGCATCCCCATATACAAAGGTTGCGAGTTCAATCCCTTGTCAGGGCACACAGAGAAACAGATTGAGGCCCTGGCCAGTTGGCTTAGTGGTAGAGCATCGGCCTAGCTTGTGGCTATCCCAGGGCACACAGGAGAAGGGATCCTCTGCTCCACCCCTACTCCTTCGTTCTCTCTTCTCCCCCCACAACCATGGCTCAATTGGTTTGAGCACATAGGTTCAAGGTGCTGAGGATGACCTTTAAAAGCTTTCCAACCATTGACTTTCCTATTAACATACATAATCCTCACATTAACAAGTTCCTTGAGGACTTTGCATTGTTGAATGCAATAGAAATTGTAATAAACACCAAGACTTAAAAATATGGTCTTTCTCAAAATTTGGGGAAATTAAGAGACCAAAATACCTTAGAATATAACGGTAAATTGTGGTATGAACCCCAGAGAGCTTATTTTTTTTAATTGGGGGGGAGGTGCATTTATTGGTGGGGTTGCTTCCAATATGTGCCCTGACCAGAAATCAAACCCACAACCCTGATGTTTTGAGACGATGCTCTAACCCACTGAGCTAACTGGCTAGGGCCCCCAGGGTTCTCTTAAAAGAGTACTAAATGAATAAACTAAGTAGAAAGTTACCTTATTTACTGAGCACAAGACTTGCTAAATATGGGACCTTTAATAGCTTTTTCCTCCCACTGCCTCCTCTACCTATATGAATAAGAATTATTAAGCAGATCTCAAAGTTAACCACAATAACAAAACTTATTTTTTGGGGAGTGGGGTGTGCAGACTCAAAAATATTTCTAGGAAGGGGAAAATTTTTTATCTATTGGTAAGTCATAGTCCTTTATAACAGAGACCTGAAAGTGTTCCTATATTCCGACTTTATACCAGGAAAAAAAAGGTGGAAAATAGTGATCAAAACCTTTTCATTGGATACTAGTCTGTACAAAAACTCTAAATCAACTAAAGTATTTTCATAAATTGGGATGAATATTTTAGTTCAGTAGAATTTCTAAAACTAAACTCAATCCCTTTATCTCTTAAGGGATAGTACAGTGACTGGCTTAAAAGACCAGACTGCCTGGGTTCACATCCCAGCCCTATCACTTACTAGCTGGTTGACCTTGAGTTAAGCCACTTAATCTCTTTGTACCTAGTTTGCTTATCTCTAATAATTACCTCATAGGATTACTGTGAATTTGAAATGTGACATTATGTCAAAGTACTTAGAATAGTGCGTTGCACAGTGTTGTATGTTAGAAGTATTATTACAGAGGAATTGCATCGCAAATGTATTTAAATCTTAACATGAATCCACCTTTATACCTAAATAAATTAATTCTAGCTTCTTGCCATACCATTTATAAAATCTGTGAGGAGTTAAAAGTAAACGTATGACATAACCTTGTAAATTCAAGGTTCAAATCTGGTACTCAAGCAAAGAAATAGAATCTGTTCCAAAGTTGAAGGAAAAAACTGAGGAGTAATTCAGAGGCTGTTCCTAAGAATTTACTCTAGTGGGAATGGGGAGTAGGTATGGGTTTTATGCACGTGTAGAGTTGACTGCTTACAAAGTAAGATGTATTACCCTTGTACTTATCTTATTGATAATTGAAATATTTGTTGTAAATAAGGGAAGGAAAACAGGTTAAGGATGAAAACAGACTTTGAAGCACTGTCCAAATAACATGTAATGAAGTTACATGTTATTAACTTGATTGCTACTGTATGTAATCCGAGAGTCATTCACTGGAGTAAATGTCTATAGGAAGTATAATTTTAGAGCTAAATATAAAAGCATCACTCAAAAGTACCTTTAAATAAAACATCTTTTTTTTCTTTCGGCCATTTTCCCAGTGAGTGAACTCTCCAAGTTCCTAAGACCACTGACTCACTCCCAAATTTACCAACTAATAAATTTTAAAGGGAACCATTAGCACTTATGCTTCCAATGCTAAACTTTACTTAATAGAAGCTGTAGATATTGCCATCTTAAGAGTCTTCCAATAAAGAAACTCTCGCCTGACCAGGCGGTGGCACAGTGGATAGAGCGTCGGACTGGGATGCAGAGGACCCAGGTTCGAGACCCCGAGGTCGCCAACTTGAGCGCGGGCTCATCTGGTTTGAGCAAAAGCCTACCAGCTTGAACCCAAAGTCGCTGGGTCCAGCAAGGGGTTACTCGGTCTGCAAAAGGCCTGCGGTCAAGGCACATATGAGAAAGCAATCAATGAACAACTAAGGTGTTGCAATGCATAATGAAAAACTAATGATTGATGCTTCTCATCTCTCTCTGTCCCTGTCTATCACTCTCTGTCTCTATAATAAATAAATTAATTAAATTAAAAAAATTTATTTAAAAAAAAAGCTCTCAGCTTATTAAGCTAGTGTGAATATGTTAAGAAACACTCGCGGTTACTGAAATAGCTGTTTTAACTACTAGAAGGACTACACAGGTGGTTCAATAGAATTACTTGTATATTTTCCATTTTCTATACTACTCGAAGGCATAGTGTTGTATTAGCCTTCTACAATACTGTGTTTTAAATTTATCCAGTAAACTAAGATGCAGTACAACTTTTATACAATTTAGGAGATTAAAAAGAAGTCTCCACAAGAGAAAGCAACTCAGCAGGCCCTGGTAGTAAAACATTTTTTCAGAATAAACAAGTATGCAATTGCATTAAAAGGCAGTTTCAAATATTTAAATTATACCAAATATCTGCCTTGCTCATGCAATGCAACTAATTCTTATTTGTTGCTAATAGAGGGGTATGGATTTTTGGTAAATATTTATGGTTTTACTTTCTTCATTATCAAAAAATTGTAAAGTGCTATCAAGGAGCAGAACAAGTTGGATCAGCTCTCTGCTCATGGTAAAGGTGCTAATTCCTCATGGTAGGGGTGCAAATTGTGAAATCACAAAATGTAGTTTAACAGTAAGTAGAGCATGATGAAACAGTAACAAGTGGCCTAAATAGAAGTTGAACAAAACAAAACCAATTAGGTCTATAATTGCTCAATTGATACTAATATAGGTGGCATTCAAAATAAAATTTGAGATTATAGTTGTTTTAGAATCAAATTTGAAGAATTTCTTGATAAAATATAGATCCGTTCTTTTGAAATTGAAAATGAAACTATCAGTTGATGGAGAGCTAGAGACTTATTAGCCCCTCCTACACAGGTAAGGAAATAAGTGACAAAGTCTCTTGCACTGAAGTTATGTATTTTAACAGCTTTACATGTAATATTCATATATAAAAAACTTTAAGTGCTTTTCTCCAATTTAAAAATCTAAAGAATTCAAAAATAAGGCATTCAATATTTGAAAAAAGTACATTTACAAAATGTGTATATTCTGTCATGAAAACTCCACACCAACATTATACACTTGGAAAAAAATACAAACAGGATATATTACAAATTTATGTAAGCAATAACTTAGTTCACACCATGCAATAAAAAGTACATTAATCAAGATACACAAGCTTTTGTAGGTTCTAAACGGAAGGGCCTTTTTTTTCTGTAGAATCCTTAAAACCTGTGGCACTTAAAATTTGTTAGCCTTTCTCTACTGAGAGGTAAATTATACACAACAATGATGAAAAAGATTAACAGACCAGTTGTCTATTATTATGAATCATTCCAGCTTTGTTCAACAATGGCTGAAACTCTTTTCTCATATTCTCGTTTGTTTTCCTGATAAAGTTGTGCTGCCTGGCTATTGGCCGGGCTGTTTGGATTTGGTTCATCCAGCAGAGACTAGAAGGAAAGAGAAGAAAAAACAGATTTGCAGTTATTCTTTATATTAACATCAGTCATATAAGCAGCACATAAATTATACAAAATTGCTGAACTGAGTATGTCTTACATATTTTTAGGTCTAAATACTTTTCAGAAATGGTTGATAAATATAGTAAGAAGATTCCTGCAACTAGAAAACTTAAGCTTCTTAAATCACTCAATTACCTTAAGACCTCTAATCATAAATAAACTGGAAATAAGCAGTTTGATTAATATACAACACTTATAAATGGTTTAACAATTAACATTTCCCAAAGTGAAGCTCTCCTATTGTGGTTACTTGGCAAATGTCTGACAATAAGTTAGATAGTTAATCTTGTTTTCTTTAACCAATAAAATATATACATCTAGCAGCAAAGGAATGATATAGGAAAGTTAAAAACTGTTTTATAAGATGACCCAATTAAAGCACAAGTGTAATAGGAAAAGCTTTAAAAAGGTCACAAAGCAAAATGTTACTCCTGCTACTCTCTGAAAGGCAGAAACCACTGGCCGAACCAAAAACACCAAGGCTAGTATGTTCCCAAAGGAAAGTTTATTTTAAAAATGCCTGGGTGCAGGCGGCCTGAGACCAGCAAAGGGAGTCAGCCCCAAGGGAGAGATGGATAGAGGTTATATGGATTTGTCAAAGGGCCTTGGGCAAAGGTGGCTGCAAGATTGCTGCTTCTGTTTGTGGTTGGGAGTGGCGCCACAGTTCCTCAAAATTGTCTGTACCCTTCAATTGTCCTTTATCAGCATCCTGCTGCAATGAAGGGCCTGAGCTGGATTACTGAGTAGGCAAGTGCTTCTACCTCCTTCAGGCCTGCATTGTGCTTAAGAAAGATGGTGGCTGAGTAGCCATTTTACCTATCCCTCTTAAATCCACATAACTAAAACATCATTCCCTCCATCTGTCAGCAAAACTGTCATTCAAGGTCAACTATGAAACATTCTGTCAGAATGCTTTGGCAAATAGTTATACTACTTTTCTTTTTTTTCTGATACAGAATTTCTTGGATGGGGCAACTTACTCAATGCTTCGCTGCACTTGGCAGTTTCTCAAGGTCCCTATGGTTTTTCTAAGCAATCATCTTTCTCTTCTCCCAAGATTTTTCATATATTTCATGGGCACAAATAATACTTGACCTGTGAGAATCTTTGCTTATATACGAATAGGAAAATAATTGTGGATTTGATCTAAGGTAGTTACTAATGAAAAAGCAGACCGTCATCTATCTGAAAATCATGGGGTTTGTCTCAGCTCTGCGACTGGTACCTGGTAATAGGAAGGTTTGTTGGCTCACTTGGTCTTTAGCTTATTCCTAAAGGAGCCACTGGACCCCAGAGTCTTAAAAAATTATGAAGCATCTTATTACACACTTACCTGAATTGATGTTAAAATAGAAGATACATCATATGTTGGACTCCATCGGTTCTGAAGGATATCTAAACATATGCTACCATCAGCATACACTGCAAAGACAACACTAAAACTGGTTACATATTGACTTCATCATATCTAACAATTAAAAGAAATCTTTACAAAAACAATGTTTGCCACAGACAGAAGTTCTGAACTTCAGGCAATAACTAAAGCCCTTCTGTCTTACAAAAGAACCAGTCTTAAATACCAAGGTCTCTTATTTTATACCTTTTCATTAGGATGCAGAGTGAGAGTTAAACTTTTTCAGCAAATCTGTTTAAATTCCATATTTCTAAATATTCTTCTGTGTGTGTGTTTGTGACAGACACAGAAAGAGAGACAGATAGGGACAGACAGGGAGATGAGAAGCATCAATTCTTTGTTGAGGCTCCTTAGTTGTTCTCACTGATTGCTTTCTCATATGTGCCTTGACCAAGGGGCTACAGCAGAGTGAGTGACCCCTTGCTCAAGCCAGTGACCTCGGGGTTTTGAACCTGGGTCCTCTGCGTCCCAGTCCGACGCTCTATCCACTGTGCCACCACCTGGTCAGACTCTTAAGTATTCTTAAATAAAGCTCTTGGGGAAAAAATTTTATTTTAAATTTATTTACTTACTGAATGATTGATTTTAGAGAGGAAGAGGGGGTGAAGTAGGGAGAGAGGAAGAGGAGGGAGGGGACAGAGGGGGAGAGAAAGAGGGATGGAGGAGGGGAGGGGGAGAGATACCTGTTCCTGTATGTGCCCTGACAGGGGATTAAACAGACAACCTTTATGTGTCTGGATGATGTTCCAACCAACCAAGCTATCCAGTCAGGGCAAAAAAGTTGACTTTTTTTTAACACAGCAATTCCACTCCCATAAATTACTTTAAAGAAGAGAGAAAGAAAAAGGAAAAAATCACGGATATGCAAAGTTTTATTTATAGATGTTCACTACAATACTATTTATAAGAGTTAGAAATTGGAAATGTGGAAAATAATTTGACTTTGGGTGATGGGTACAAACATAATCAATAGTTCAAATGCTATAGAAATATTTACCTAAAACCTATATATTTTTATTGGTCAATGTCACCCCTTTAAATGTAATTTTTTTAAATAAAATTTAAAAACACCACTATTATAGCCACCAGAAATGGTATACATCTACCCTATGTTAACTGATGTAGAAAGATACCCATAATACATTACCTTAATAATTTTCCAGTTATTTTTACAGAGTAATTTCATTTTTGTAAAGATTTTCATTTAAGGTATTGGTAGCTGCAAACACATTTGTAAGACTAAATGCTAAAATGTAAGTAGTGGATATTTGTAGATAGAATTATGAATGGTATTATTTTCTTTACCTTTTCTTGTGTTTGTGATTTGTTTTTGCACTGAATATGCATTCCTTTTATAATTTAAAAAATCAAGTAATTAACATGTTTTAGAAGTCTTTAAGACTTAGGAGGATTTCCCCCTCTCTATTGAATTCATTATGTAAAAACACAAACAATGAACATAGATTTTTACCCATCTGCAAGATTATATATCTGTATGATAAATTTCCAGAAGTAGAACTGCTGCTGTGTTGACAAACGGTAAAAGCATTTAAATGTTATAGATACTGCCAAACTGTAGAAAGCTTCATGGAGCAAGCCAGATCACTTTACATAAAAACAGTAATGCAGCTTTTTGGGTGGAGATGAGACAAATTATATTTAAATATTGTCACAGGCCTCAATCCTGGGTCCTATTCCTTCATAGCCTTCACATACCCTCTACGACAATGGTATTCACTCCCATGGCCTCAATTACTATCCATGTGCTAGTTTCCAACTGTTAGCTTTAGATCAGATTCTAAATCTCAGGTTAAAAGAAGCAATGTCGTTGGCCTGGCGTGCAGGAGGCCCGGGTTCGATTCCCGGCCAGGGCACACAGGAGAGGCGCCCATCTGTTTCTCCACCCCTCCCCCTCTCCTTCCTCTCTGTCTCTCTCTTCCCCTCCAGCAGCTAGGCTCCATTGGAGCAAAGATGGCCCAGGGGCTGGGGATGGCTCTGTGGCCTCTGCCTCAGGCGCTAGAATGGCTCTGGACGCAACAGAATGACGCCCCAGAGGGGCAGAACATCGCCCCCTGGTGGGCATGCCGGGTGGATCCCGGTGGGGCGCATGCAGGAGTCTGACTGCCTCCACGTTTCCAGCTTTGGGAAAAAAAAAAAAAAAAAAAAAAAAAGAAGCAATGTCAACTACTTACTGTCAATCCACAAGAACATCACACTTAGCAACCCAAAGAAAAAATCATCACCTCTGTAACTCCCATAAAAGGATTAAATGATTTAAAAGTTTTAAACTAGTTAACTACTTTTGAGAAGCAATCAGAAAGTAAACAAGAAACCAAACACCTATGGATTGATGAATAAACAAAATACATTATTATCCATACAATGGAATATCATTCAGCAATACAGTACAGGTAAAAGGAAAAGAAGTACAGATAAGCATTACAACACAGACGAACCCTGAAAACTATGCATGTTAGCTTAAGTTAGTTACAGAGCAATACACATAGTATATGATTCCATTTATACGAACTCTCCAGAATAGGTAAATCTATAAAAACAGAAAATATCAGTAGCTGCCTGGGATTGGGGGTATTTGGGAGAAGTGGGGAGTGACTGCTAATAGGCATGGGATTTTGGGGGAGGGCAATAAAAGTGTTCTAAAAGTGATTATGGTCATGCTTGCACAACTCAGTGAATATACTAAAAACCATTAAACATATTTAAAATGGGTGAATAGTATGGTATACGGTATAAATATTTCAATAAAAATGTTTAAAAGAAAAATAAACCAGAAAATTAATAAAAAAGCATTGATATCAGAAAAAGGAAAATTATGTTATTAATAAGGATTAAAAATAAATATATTGTTTCCCTATCAAATCCTACACTAATGCACATATCCCCTGTACATTCTATTCTACAGTATCCCACCTTGAATTACAGAGCACCCTTACTACAATTGGGGTTGATTCAATACCAAGTCTAAGTCTGATAAAGCTACAGTGGAATAAATGGTAATTTCCCCCAAAAAGAAACAAAAATTAAAATTAAACCAGCCTTGACTTAAAAAAAAAAAAAAAAAAAAAGGGCAGCTAGAAAGAAAAAGAAAAAGTAATTAAATTTATTATTGGAAGTCAACTAGTTCCAGACACATAAACGTATCTCTCCTGAGTAGGGAGCTCTAACTGCCAATAGCCCACTCACACAGTTTGCAGTACTATAGACTAGATGTACAATAAAGAATTCTGAAAATGTTCCTCCAGAGATTAAGTTAACTGATAGGGAAGATGGCATTTAAATGAGCAAAAGGTTACAAAGAAAAAGAGCTTAATTAAATATTTTGGAAAATAAAGCCTTTCAGACTTTATAAACCAAAAATATATTAAAAGTAAATAACAGCAAGTCAGGGAGAGCAAATATAACTACGAAAGGGTCAGCAATCACTTAAGAAAAATATTAATAAACTTCTAAAAGTGAAAATAGGAACAAGAAAAAAATTAAAAATGGTTTTTGTTTTTTTTAATTCAGAAAGAGGAGGGGAGGCAGAGACAGACTCCTGCATGCACCCCAACTGGGATCCACCAGGCAAGCCCACTAGGGGGCAGTGATTTGCCCATCTAGGGTGTTGCAGAGCGACCAAGCTCTTCTTAGAAAAGGGGGGAGGAGAAGGGAAGAGGAGGGGAAAGGAAGAAAGGGGGAGGGAAAGAAAGAAGTCAGAGGAGGAGGGGTGGAAAAGCAGATGGATGCTTCTCCTGTGTGCCCTGACCAGGAACTGAACCTGGGACATCAACAAGCTGGGCCTATGCTCTACCAGAGCCAACTGCCCAGGGCCTAAAAACTTTATTTTAAAAAGCCTTTAAAACAGAGGTTGGAAACCTATGGCTCGCGAGCCAGATACGGCTCTTTTGATGGCTGCATCTGGCTCACAAATACTTTAATAATAAAAAAAAAACAACGTTAAAAATACAAAAACATTCTCATGTGTTACATTCCATTCATTTCCTCCACTCATGTTCATGGTTGCAGGTGGCTGGAGCCAATCACAGCTGTCCTCCGGGACACCACCAAATTTTTATTGGATAATGCATAATGTACATGGGTCGTTGTATGGCTCTCACGGAATTACATTTTAAAATATGTGGTGTTCATAGCTCTCTCAGCCAAAAAGGTTCCCAACCCCTGCTTTAAAACATACAAGGCCTTGACCCAGTAATCCCATTTCTAAAACCTTATTTAATAAATATTCATGGGTATTTGAGAAGATTTATTTTCGGGAATATTAAAAGTGCTAAAAATCACCAACTGGAGACTAATTAAAATAATGGTAAAGTTGTAACAGAACATTTTGTAGCCACTAAAAATGATGTAAAAAAGTATTTAACAAAGGAAAATGTTCATAATATATAAAAATATTACTGAACCTGATGGGGAAGTGATGCTCATTGCACTATTCCTTTAACTTTTCTATATTTTTGCAAATTTCTTAATAGTAGAAAACATTTTTTAAAAAATTAAACTTAATGTATAAATTACTGATTTGGTACAAGCATTTATTTGTAAAAGCTAAATTTTAAGTGACAAATTCTTTTTTGCATCTTTCACATTTCTACAGGTAAATAGGTATTACTTGAAAATCACAAGTTATCAAAACAAAAGAGCTTTTATCTCAAATTTTGTAGTCTTCATAAGACTACAAAACATGGCCAATACTGACACGGAAGCAGCATCTGGATGGGGGCCTAAGCATGAGAGAAGTATGGGGCAACACCTAAAAGGAAGAAAACGTTTTTCCCCCTCCCCTCTATCATTTGTAAAGTCTAGTAAATTCTACTTACCATTTGGATGAAACATTTTGGATAAAAACCTAACAGTTGGCGGTTTATTTGGATATTCTTCAGAAAATTCTATTACTAGTTTAAAAGTACCTAGATAGAAAACAAACCAAAATAATTATAGTAAAAACAAGTGTAACTTTAAAATCTCTTCATCAAGGAATTCTCAACTCATACTGGTTTTCGCACCACATAAAAATGGGAATTAAGGTTTAGCACATACAATATGCTAATATAGCCTAACCAGTGGTGGCACAGGGGATAGGGCATCAACCTAGGATGCTGAGGTCCCAAGTTTGAAATCCTGAGGTCACCAGCCTGAGCAACGGGTCACTGGCTCGGCTTGAGCCCTACCCTGGTCAAGGCACGTATGAGAAGCAATCAATGAACAACTAAAGTAAAGCAACTACGAGTTGATGCTTCTCATCTCTCTTCCTTCCTGTCTGTTTGTCCATGTCTGCCCCCCACTACTGTTGCTGGGGAAAAAAAACCCCAAACCAAACCAAAGAAGCCTGGATCACTTAGTCGGTGAAAAAATTTGGCCTGACCTGTGGTGGCCCAGTGGATAAAGCGTCGACCTAGAATGCTGAGGTTGCCAGTTCAAAACCCTGAGCTTGCCTGGTAAAGGCACATACAGGAAGCAACTACTATGAGTTGATGCTTCCTGCTCCCCCCCCCCATCTAAAAATCAATAAATAACAAAATTATAAAATAAAAAGAAGTGGCCCTGGCCAGTTGGCTCAGCGGTAGAGCGTCGGCCTGGCGTGCGGGGGACCCGGGTTCGATTCCCGGCCAGGGCACATAGGAGAAGCGCCCATTTGCTTCTCCACCCCCACCCCCTCCTTCCTCTCTGTCTCTCTCTTCCCCTCCCGCAGCCAAGGCTCCATTGGAGCAAAGATGGCCCGGACGCTGGGGATGGCTCCTTGGCCTCTGCCCCAGGCACTAGAGTGGCTCTGGTCAGGCAGAGTGACCCCCCGGAGAGGCAGAGCATCGGCCCCTGGTGGGCGTGCCGGGCGGATCCCGGTGGGGCGCATGTGGGAGTCTGTCTGACTGTCTCTCCCCGTTTCCAGCTTCAGAAAAATACAAAAAAATAAAAATAAAAAATAAATAAATAAAAAGAAGTGAGGTGCCCGAGGACTATGACAAAGGACTCAGATTGGAGGTATAGGAGGTAATGTGAAAGGTTCTGTCTCATTAACAATCCCTTCACTTAAATATGCCAGTAAACATTAGTTTAACTGGCTACTATTGTTGCCTATAGACCAACATATTACATTTTGATTAGCTTGTATCGGTATTTTCTGGTCAACAGAAACACAGGCATTTAAAAAAATTAAGCATTTGTAGCAAAGTAAAGAGACAAGAGAAACATCAATTTGCCCTGGCTGGGTAGCTTGGTTGGTTAGAATATCATCCTGATATGTAGGGTTGCCAGTTCAAGACCTGGTCAGGGCACATACAGAAACAGATAGATGTTTCTGTTTCTCTCTCCTTCCCCTTCCTTTCTAAAATCAATCAATCAACAAAAACAAACAAACATCAACTTGTTTTTCTTACTTATGCATTCATTGGCTTTAGAGATAAAGAGGGAAGAAGAGAGAGAAGTGAGGGAGGGAGAAGGAAGGGGGAAAAGGCAGTGGGGGAGGAGAAACATTGATTTGCTGCTCCACTTATTTAAGCATTCATTGGTTATTTTATGTGCCCTCACTGGGAATGAACCACAACCTTGATACATCAAATGATGCTCTAACCCAGTGGTAGCCAACCTAGTCCCTACTGCCCACTAGTGGGCGTTCTAGCTTTCATGGTGGGCAGTCGTGGAGCAACCAAAGTACAGTGTCCATAAAGTCATGGTGCACTTTTGACCGGTCACAGGAAAGCAACAAAAGACGAGAGAAATGTGAAATCTGCACCAAATAAAAGGAAAACCCTCCCAGTTTCTGTAGGATGATGTGGCAGCATGTGCGCATGCACAGATGATGATGTAACACCGTGTATACAGTGGAGCAGCCCACGGCCATGCCAGTCAAGATGTGGACAGTACAGAGGAAAGTTCAGTGTGTTCTGTGGCTCGCTAAATTTGAATCCGTGACCAAAGTGCAACGTGAATATTGGCGCGTGTTGAGCAGATAAAATATATTATGCTTACTTTGTTAAAAATAGCGCTGCCCACGTGAGGCCATTTCCCAGGTGATATAAATGTGTGTTGAGAATCCTTGTAGCCTGGGGCTTGGTTTTGGGCTTAAGCCTTTCCCACCCTTTTTGATGTGGGGTGGTACAATCCAATCATGCCTCAGAGAAGTGACTTTGTATTAGAGACTTCCCTATTTTGTATATTGGATTAGAGGTTGTGAAGCTACAATATAAAATGGGGGCAGAACGAGAGTTTGCTCTCTTGGTTCCTGGGATGATTAGCATGAGAGAGCAGAGCACAGAGCAGAAAGAGGCCATGTGGCCAGGAGAAGCAGCCAAGATGGCGGAGTATTGAGTGAAAGGCCAGTTTGTGCAGTTTGATGCTGGAGAAGGAAGGAGATGGGGAACAGAGGTGAATAAGTCTGGTGAGCTAGAAACCTTTGATTCTAGGAAACTCGGATAAGTCAGTAGCTTTGTGAGCACTGAATGTGAGTGGGTTTTGGAGCCCAGTGTGTGTTTTTACTTGCCCGCCGGGTGCAAGCTAGAATTAAAGACTATGGCCCACCAGTTTGTGGCTCCGTTGTTTCTTTACCGACTGTCCGAATCCAATGCGAACCTGCATGGGCTGGGCGGCTGTGATGGTGTGCCTGGCTGTGGCTCCTGGCTTTACAGAGCGTTTATAACGAAGCGCCACCACATAGGAATAACGTTACTCGGTGGGATAAGCAGTTGAAGGAAACCGGCAGTTTGGTGGAGAAACCCCATTCTGGTAGGCCATCAGTCAGTGACGAGTCTGTAGAGGCTATACGGGATAGCTACCTAAGGAGCCCTAAAAAATCTGTGCATGAGCCCATATCGAACTGCACTGAATAGGTCTGAAACTGGGAGAGTTTTCCTTTCATTTGGTGCAGATTTCACATTTCTATCATCTCTTTTTTTTTGTTTTCCCTGAAGCTGGAAACGGGGAAGAGACAGTCAGACAGACTCCCGCATGTGCCCGACCGGCACGCCCACCAGGGGCGATGCTCTGCCCCTCCCGGGCGTCGGGGCGTCACTCTGTCGCGACCAGAGCCACTCTAGCACCTGGGGCAGAGGCCAAGGAGCCATGCCCAGCCCCCGGGCCATCTTTGCTGCAGGAGGGGAAGAGAAAGACAGAGAGGAAGGAGAAGGGGAGGGGTGGAGAAGCAAATGGGCGCTTCTCCTGTGTGCTCTGGCTGGGAATCGAACCCGGGACTTCTGCACACCAGGCCGACGCTCTACCACTGAGCCAACCGGCCAGGGCCACATTTCTATCATCTTTTGTTGCTTTCCTGTGACCGGTCAAAAGTGCACCATGACTTTACGACACACTGTATAAATAAAAAGATAGATTTAACTATAGTAAGTTGTTTTATAAAGATTTATTCTGCCAAACAGAGCAAATTCGATGTAAAGTACTTGGTAAGTAATTATTATTATATGCTTTAACTTGCTATAACTCTGCTTTATAAATTTTATAAAGTAAAGTTACTTCCTTACTTTATAAATCACCATTACTATGGAACCAGTGGGCGGTTAGAAAATTTTACTACCAACAGAGATATAAAAGTGGGTGGTAGGTACAAAAAGGCTGACTACCCCTGCTCTAACCAGTGGTCGGCAAACCATAGCTCACGAGCCACATGTGGCTCTTTGGCCCCTTGAGTGTGGCCCTTCCACAAAATACCACGTGCGGGCACTACCTCGATAAGGAATGTACCTACTTACATAGTTTAAAGTTTAAAAAATTTAGCTCTCAAAAGAAATATCAATTGTACTGTTGATATTTGGCTCTGTTGACTAATGAGTTTTCAGGCCACTGCTCTAACCAACTGAGCTACCCAACCAAGGAACCATAGTAAACTTAAAAAAAAAAATGTTGCCCTGGCCAGTTGGCTCAGCGGTAGAGCGTCGGCCTGGCGTGCGGGGGACCCGGGTTCAATTACCGGCCAGGGCACATAGGAGAAGCGCCCATTTGCTTCTCCACCCCCACCCCCTCCTTCCTCTCTGTCTCTCTCTTCCCCTCCCACAGCCAGGGCTCCATTGGAGCAAGGATGGCCCGGGCGCTGGGGATGGCTCCTTGGCCTCTGCACCAGGCGCTAGAGTGGTCGCTGCGGGGCGACGCCCCGGAGGGGCAGAGCATCGCCCCCTGGTGGGCAGAGCGTCACCCCTGGTGGGTGTGCCGGGTGGATCCCGGTCGGGCGCATGTGGGAGTCTGTCTGACTGTCTCTCCCCGTTTCCAGCTTCAGAAAAAAAAAAATTTTAAAAAAAATGTTACCAACTTACTTATTTTTATTTGATTTAGAGAGAGGAAGGGGGAAGAGAGAGAGGAGAAAGAAAGAATGAGAGGGATAGTAAAGGAGAGGGAGAGTGAAGAGAGGGAGAAAGAGGGGAAGAGAAGAGAGGGGGGAAGGAGGGCGGGAGAAAGGGAGAGCAGGAGAGAGAGAGGGAGAGAGAGGGAAGGAGAGGGAGAAACACTGATTTTGTTGTTCCACTTATTCATGCATTTGTTGGTCAACTCTTGTATGTGCCCTGACCAGGGACTGAACCCACAACCTTGGTGCACTGGGATGCTTCGACCAACTGGGCCACCCAGACAGGAGCCTATAGTAAACTTTTAAAAGATCTTTCAACTATAATTCCAAATCAATTTCACAGAAATAACACTATTAGTGACTTTGGGTTTGTCTTCTTAGACTTTTGTGTTTATTCACTATTTGGCAAAGTCCACTAATTTTGAGGAAACTCACCTCAAAGGTGAGTTTGTTGAAGAGGTACTCAACTACAACCCTTGGGCATACGTATTCCTGATGAAATCAATAGTAACCATTCTAGTTGTCTCTACAAGGTTCTTTCCTTATTTCACCAATGCAGTAAAAAAAAAAACCCAAAATATACAAACTATAATTAAAAAATAAAAAATTTAAAACAATCTAAAAACTCCCAAACAACAAAAACCCTTAATTAACCTAAATTCTAAACTCCTGGCTTCAGTTTAACAAGATTAGAGGCATATATTTAGTAAAATATTATATATTTATCTTCTTTACTAGTCATATATTTGGTATGCAAACTCTACATTTTTTTTTGTTGTTGTTATTTGGAAAATTGGGATTAAAGAGGCCAAAGTTATGAGCAAAATTAAAGGTGACATCCATTTCATATTTTGATGTATTAATAGAGGTACTGCCTCACCAGGGGGTGGCGCAGTGGACAGAACGTTGGACTGGGATGTGGAGGACCCAGGTTCAAGACCCCAAGGTCACCAGCTTGAGCATAGGCTCATCTGGTTTGAGCAAGGCTCACCAGCTTGAGCCCAAGGTCGCTGGCTTGAGCAAGGGGGTCACTCAGTCTGCTGTAGCCCTCTGGTCAAGGCACATATGAGAAATCAATCAATGAACAACTAAGGAGCCGCAATGAAGAACTGATGTTTCTCATCTCTCTCCCTTCCTGTCTGTCCATCCCTATCTGTCCCTCTCTCTGACTGTCTCTGACACACACACACACACACACACACACACACACACACACAGAGGTACTAATGAAATGTATAGTTAGTGAAGACAGCCTTATACCTAATTATGTATTGTTAAAGCTTACACTTTATTTTCAATTATGAAAATGTGCCATGTAAAAATTTCAGGTAAACAAAAATATGAAACAGCTATTTTTAGGCTTAATAAATTTTTTTCAGCCTGATCAGGCAGTGGTGCAGTGGATAGAGCACTGGGCTGGGACACTGAGGACCCAGGTTCAAAACCCCAAGGTTACTGGCTTGAGCGTGGGATCACTGGCTCAGCTGGAGCCCCCCAGTAAAGGCACATATGAGAAAGCAAACAATGAACAACTAAGGTGCTGCAAATATAAGTTGATGCTCCTCATCTCTCTCCCTTCCTGTCTGTCCCTTTCTCTCACTAAAAAATAAAAATTTTTTCATATTATGGGGTCTCTGACTCCCAACCACACCAAACTTCCAATGTGAAGTCACAGCATGTGAAGCTAGGAAGAGATGTATGCAACAGCATACCATTTTTTGGTATAAAATATAATTTCACTTTTAAATACTGGCTCTCTAATAACCGGCTTGCAAAAATTCCCAAAACTTTTAACAATTTGTTCTCACAAATTGGTACAAGCTGCCTCCAACTCACCACTGGCTATAACTATCAATATGCGTTGTATTAGAAATTATAACTCAGCAAATCTTAAAATATGTAATAACTATAAATTCATCACACATTTACCCAAGTACACTTAATGAAAAAATAACTATCTTCCCACAAATTAGTAAGAAATGAAGCATTGTTTTTACATTTTTGCAAATCTCTTTAATGATTGAACGAAAGAAAACTGTATTCTCTTAGCTGCTTCTGCATTTATTTATTTATTTTTTACAGGGACAGAGACAGAGTCAGATAGAGGGATAGATAGGGACAGACAGACAGGAACGGAGAGAGATGAGAAGCATCAATCATCAGTTTTTCGTTGCGACACCTTAGTTGTTCATTGATTGCTTTCTCATATGTGCCTTGACCGTGGGCTTTCAGCAGACTGAGCAACCCTCGCTCGAGCCAGTGACCTTAGGTCCATGCTAGCGAGCTTTTTGCTCAAGCCGGATGAGCCCGCACTCAAGCTGGCAACCCCGGGGTCTCGAACCTGGATCCTTCCGCATCCCAGTCCAATGCTCTATCCACTGCGCCACCACCTGGTCAGGCTGCTTCTGCATTTAATCTGTTGTAATATGCTGTTTTGTTTGAGGAAATCAGGCATCACACAATTATGTATATGAAAAAAGGAGTATTTTTTAAAAATGGTTATTGTATTGATTTGAGAAGGGGGGGAGGGAGGAAGAAAGAGAAGTAGAGGAGAGACAGGAGCATTGGTCTGCTCCTATATGTGCCCTGACGGGACTGAACTGGCAATCTCTGTACTTCAGGATGATGCTCTAATCAACTGAGCTATCCAGTCAGGGCAAAACAAGTATTTTCATAGACTTTTCAGATAACTAAATTTTTTTTATATTACACCAAAGAAATGGTAGGTTTTTTTAAAGGTTACTCTGAAACCATATAAACCTTTTGCATCAGATACATTTGGAAAATATTGGTTCACTATTATACACATCTAGCCTGACCTGTGGTGGCACAGTGGATAAAGCGTGGACCTGGAATGCTGAGGTCACCAGTTCGAAACCCTGGGGTTGCCCAATTAAGACACATTCGAGAAGCAACTACTACAAGTTGATGCTTGCTGTTCCTCCCACGTTCTCTCTCCCCCCTCTCTAAAATCAATAAATAAAATCTTAAAAAATCTTGCCTGACCAGGTGGTGGCGCAATAGATAGAGCATAGAGCTGGGACGTGAAGGACCCAGGTTTGAAACTCCGAGGTCGCGCCTTGAGCACAGGCGTGGGCTCAGGCTCACCAGCCTGAGCGTGGGCTCATAGACATGACCCCATGGTCGCCGACTTGAGCCCAAAGGTCCCAAAGGTCACTGGATTGAGCAAGGTGTCACTCGCTCTGCTGTAGCCCCCCCCATCAAGACACATATGAGAAAGCAATCAATGAACAAGAAATCAGCGAACAACTAAGATGCCGTAACGAAGAATTGATGCTTCTCATCTCTCTCTTCCTGTCAGTCCCTATCTATCCCTCTCTCTGTCAAAAAAAAAACAAACAAACCCAAAACATCTTTTAGATGTCACCATATCCCACCACCAAACCCTCCCCCCAAAATCAAAAACCACCTACTGATCTTGTCAATGAAATCTTTTTTTGTGTGTGACAGAGACAGGGACAGACAGCACCACCGCCTGGTCAGGCTTGTCAGTGAAATCTTAAAAGAACTGGGAAGCTGTCATTTTATCAGAAGCAACAAATATTGCAGCTCCTTTCCCTAACATAACAGCTCCTTTAGGTCACTTTTGAGAATATGTCTGTCAAATAAATACTCAAACCTAAATAATCAGTTTGTCTGTTATTCTTTTGAGAAAAAAGTTCTAAGAAAGCAGCAGCAGTTCAAGCTGTGACTCAGACAATGCAGAACTGCTTTTCCTCCAGACAATCCTCAAACTTGGGTACACAAGAGAAGTACTGTATGCATATTTCCCACTTCATCACACAGAATATTAAAAAGGTGTATACTCAAGGGTCAGAATTTAATATTAATAATTTCCACTTTCTCATCAAGACATTTTAAAGTAAAACTGCATTTTTTTTTTTTAATTTAATGATTTTAGAGGAAGAGGGGGAGAGAGACAGGAACATGTCTGTTCCTGTATGTGCCCTGATTGGGTGTCGAACTGGCAACTTCTGCGCTTTGGGACAAAGCTCTAACCAACCCAGCTACCCGGCCAAATTCCAATGACAAACTCAAATGTACAGTTTGGTGCCATTGTCTTGATTTGCACCAAGATGCTAAACTGCTCAGGTCCAGTTTTAGTCATTGATGCTTTTGTAGCATCAGTGCAAATGTCAATACAGTGAAAAAGGCAAAAAATGTCTTAGTATTGGTACGAAGACAGTTTTGATCACATGGAACCCCGGAAAGAGCCTCAGGGACCCTAAGGGGTTTATGGACCACCCTTGAGAACACCTAGGTGTAGAGTAAAAAGCTTAAGTCCTTCAATACCTCTTTAATTTCTAACCCCAATCTAGAGATAACTACTGATTATAATGTGATATACAATCCTTTAACTACACACAAATTTGCATGTATGTACTTAGTAAAAATGTGATACTATAACATATATTATTCTATAACATCCTCATTTGTCCAGATCTACCTCATTTCTTAGCAGGTCTATTAATATTCTGGAGTATAGTTATATTATAATTTTTAACCATTTCCTTTCTTGGCATTCAGGTTATCTCCTTAAAAATTGTGTGCAATCAGTATCTCTATAAATATCCTTGCTGTATTAATGCTAATGCCATTTTGACAAAACAAAACTGTTTAACAATTTTTTTAAATGGTATAATTAGGGAAAATCAAAGTACCTGGTTAAAATCAAGTTGAAAAATTCAACTGTAAATACATATTAGCACTAGTTTTCCAGTTCCGTCTCTTGTTGAAAATACTGAATTTAACACGCAAAATGTTATGAGAAATGCTATTACAGGTGTTGAATGCCAGCTGTTTGTGAAACTACTAGCAGCTATGTATATTTAAGAACAATTTCAACTCAACATCCTATCAATATAGACAACATAGTTAAAAAAAAAATCACAATTACCCTCCTGGTGTTTACCTAGGAACATTGTCAACATGCTACAAGGCCATCATAAACTCTGCTCAATACAGACCCTACCATCTAGGCCAGCGGTTCTCAACCTGTGGGTCGCGACCCTGGCGGGGGTCGAACGACCAAAACACAGGGGTCGCCTAAAGCCATCGGAAAATACAGGTTGAGAACCACTGATCTAGGCTTATGGTTCTATTGGTTCTATAGCCAAATATCAAAATAACAGAGTAAGTGGCAACAAAGGTGATCAAGCTGATCAGAGTCCTGTAAACTATAAATTCTCAACTGCGGTATTTAGTTATAATTTACCTATTAACAAAACAAAAAATAGTTTTAAGTAGCTACAGTGATGTTACAATTTCTTACTTTAAAAACCTCTTAATATCATAGAAAACATGGAGAATGACTTACCATCTTCAAAGGGTGTCCCTTCTGGCCTGAAAACAAGAAGATTTCTGATTAAAAAAGGTTTTTCATTCTTTCATTCTGCTTCTTCCTGATTTTCAAGAGTGGAAAGGATAAACTCAAACAGAAAGGGAGGCTCATTCTGATGTGTGGAGTTTTGAAGATATTATTTAGTATCATCTTAGCCCTAGATTTTTATAGATGTAGGCCTAAAAGGCAACTTTTTTTTTTACAGAGAGAGAGAGAGACAGACAGACAGGAAGGGAAAGAGATGAGAAGTGTCAATCATTTGTTTTTTGTGCAACACCCTAGTTGTTCATTGATTGCTTTCTCATATGTGCCTTGACCGTGGGCCTTCAGCAAACCGAGTAACCCCTTGCTCAAGCCAGCGACCTTGGGTCCAAGCTGGTGAGCTTTGCTCAAACCAGATGAGCCTGCGCTCAAGCTGGCGACCTCGGGGTCTCGAACCTGGGTCCTCCGCATCCCAGTCTGATGCTTTATCCACTGCGCCACCAGCTGGTCAGGCTAAAAGGCAACTTTTATTTTCTAAGTTTTCTTTTTAGGGTGGCTTTACAAAAAAACAAAACCAAAAAAACTTGTCAGAGTTTTAGCTTAAGAAGAATTCAATGGCCTAGGATGGTTGCTCAGTGAATAGAGCATCGGCTCAGCATACGGGTGTCCTGGGTCTGAAACCCGGTCAAGGTACACAGGAGAAGCGATCATTTTTCTCTCTGTTCCCTTTTTCTCCCTCTTCCCCTCCTGCAGCCAGTGCCTCAATTGGTTTAAGTGTGGCCCTGAGTGCTAAGGATAGCTTAGCTGGAGTACGTCAGCCTCAGGCATTAAAAATAGCTCAGTACTCCAGCATCAAGCATCTGCCCCAGATGGGGTTGCCAGGTGGATCCTGGCCTGGGCGCATGCGGGATGCCTCACTATCTCCCCTCCTCTCACCTAAAAATAAATAAATAAAGAATTCAGCTCATAAATACTAAGCAGTCATTTTGTAAATGTGTGTATTCTAAAGAGAAAAATCCTATTTTAATTTACATCACTAAGATGGAAATACTCTATAGCAGTGGTCCCCAACCCCAGGGCCGCAGACCAGTACTGGTCCGTGGGCCATTTGGTACCGGTCCAGAGAGAAAGAATAAATAACTTACATTATTTCCGTTTTATTTATATTTAAGTCTGAACGGTTTTATTTTTTTTAAATGACCAGATTCCCTTTACATCCGTCTAAAACTCATTCTTGACGCTTGTCTCTGTCACGTGATTCATTTATCCGTCCCACCCTAAAGGCTGGTTCGTGAAAATATTTTCTGACATTAAAACGGTCCATGACCCAAAACAGGTTGAAGACCACTGCTCTATAGTTTAAAATAAATACAACACTGAAACAGTGTTCTGCTTTTCAAGAGCAATTTCTCATTCAAATTGGATAGACATAACTTAAGTCATCAAGAAATCTACTTTCTTTTTCTTTTTTTTAGCAAGGAGAGACAGAGAGACAGGCAGAGAGACACAGACAGAAAAGGAGAGATGAGAAGCATCAACTTGTTGAGGTCCTTTAGGTATTCATTGATTGCTTTCTCATATGTGCCTTGCAGGAGACCAAGTAACCCCTTGCTAAAGCCAGCGACCTTGGGTCCAAGCTGGTGAGCTTCGCTCAAACCAGATGAGCCCACGCTAAAGCTGGCGACCTCAAGGTCTCGAACCTGGGTCCTCCGCATCCCAGTCCGACGCTCTATCCACTGCGCTACCGCCTGGTCAGGCAAAAGCAAGTTTCTTTTGTTCAAATCTTTTACTTGCCTCCATAGCGCAATTTCATTTTTCCTAAGCAGCAGCATGAAGCTTATTACTTGCATGGCATATCCATGTTAACAGCCTGAATTTAATATAATCATTTTAGAACTGGCACCATACTGATTTTTCCACTAGTCATAACTAATTCAGAGGCAACTCAGAATCATTTAAGTATTCCCCTTTAAAGTTTTAGTGAAAAACCCTAGTTTAAAAAGAGTGAAAGAACAAAAGATCAAGTCTGGGGAAAAAAAACGAAAGAACAGGCATTAGGAAATTTTAAATTAAAAAAAACAAAAACAAAACCATATATGCAATATATATGTAATATGTAACACTGCTTTTCAAAGATTCCACTCAGCTAAAGGCCTATTTCATTTTATTGAGCTTCCTTTTATTGTGCTTCACAGATGTTGCCTTTCTTAAATAAATAAAATATAAGGCCCTCAATCAGACACACACACACACAATTTGCTTTATTGCAATGGTCTGGAGCCAAACACGCAGTATCTCTGAGGTATGCCTGTATTTCACACTAGGCTGTGAAACATTTTTCATTTTTATCTTGCCACACTGAAGTTCTCAATATTTTTGGTTTCTAGCCCTTTTATATTTCCAATAGAATGCAAGCATAAACACTTGCTTGGTGTATTTTTTACTAAAGAATTTTTCTATTCTCTTTTAGTTTCAAATGGTATTTTCATTAAGTAAAATCAAAATCATTATGAAATTATATGTATTCACACCAAAATGCAAATAAATTTTATGTAACTGCTAAAACTTAAAAAAGTATTGACTTTTTCTGAGAGGGGGAGAGATGAGGGAAGAGGGGTGAGAGATAGAGAAACATCAATTTGTTGTTTCACTTACTCATGCACTCATTGGTGGATTCTTGTACGTACCGTGATTGGGATTGAACCCACAACCTTTGTGTATCAGGATGATGTCTAAGCTGCCTGACCAGGACTTGTAACTGCTAAAACTTTTATGGAAATTTTCTTCCCCTAATTTACCTTGCAGTTTCTGTAAGGTCCCCATTTCACCTCAGCTTCTGTTCCTAGTTGCACATTTTTAAAAATAATCACCACACCTATCAGTTGTTTTACCTTTCAACTTACCCAAATATAACTGCATTCCATTGCATGATGTTGTTTTCAGATGGTGCTCCACTCACACCCACAGGTGGGTCCTCTTGCAATCTAGAAATCCATAGTAGTAATTTTAGAAGTTGAACCTTTGGGTCACTGAAATAGCCAAAGAGAACACCTATAAACTATACTATCTACTTTGATACGCAAACTAAACTTATTTCCTTGTTCCTGTGCTGAGCTGGAATAGACTAACAACAAAAAAAATTTTGACCAGGTCTATGTTAATTAGCTACCTCTCTAAATTATCTAAAATTCCAAAGGGCTTGGGAGGCTTCAAATATCATCAGGGTCAAAATTATCTTTCAAGAACTAATGTATGTGCAAAAAATTTGAGTCCTAACCAGGGCTATTTGTGCAACCTGGTCACCAATTCCTCCCCCACCCCACCCCCAAACCCAAAACTCCTCAGTGTAACCACCACCAAATGACTGAAAACATTCAGTTTGATTAGGAAATGAATTTTAGGCAGGAAAGTTCTTTTATCCCATTTGCTTAAATTAGCAATGGCTTTTAAAGTAATAAAAGGTTCGGTCAAGTTTTCTTTCTCTCAGTCCCTATTTTAAAGGCTCTGCACGAACAGTAAACTCACCTCTCAGGTCAGAAGACTCAATAAATACAAAGCTACCTTCCAACATTTGTCATTGTCCAATTCTTGTAACCAGAAGGCCCTAGGAAAACTACCAAAGGTATAGCATGTGTTCAATTCAGAATAAAGCAGGGAATCTAAGAAACCAGAATAACAATGAACACAAATCGGAAGTTTTATTTGAATTTCACTCATTCGAATTTTAGCTGATCTTAAATTGACTGATTTCAAGCTTTAGGAGACGACTTTCATATGAAACAGGGCATTTCCTTTTAAAGACTCAGTGAAAAATAATAAATTTCTTTATATAAATAATATATACATATAATTATATAATATATAAATACATTTCATCTCTTTATATAAAACGTATGTATAAAGTACATCTGTGCATATGAATAAAAAACATATACGCAGTGATTGTCATGTGGTATACTTTGAAATTAGTCCACATAAAAATTACTCTTTTCAAAAGTCAACCTCAAGAACAGAAACGCTGCTTGACGGCCACCAAAGGTAACCGGCGAGGCGAAATTACGAACATATTCAGACCGAACATATTCAATGATAAAATTGGCCAAAGCCCGAAACAATGGCTTCCGAGCGCCTCACCTCCAACTTCATGTAATGGCGAAGTTGAAAGGTTACTTCCTGAAGACTAATCTAAATTTTTATACTAGATATTCTGTCTCAATCACGGCAGGTCTCCTCCAAAAAGAGAAAGAGAGAAAGAGAAATTGAAAGAGAGAAAAAGAGTGAGCGAGAGAGAGAGAAGGGAAAAAGAATGTGCAGATCGCAATGCTGTTTTCTGTTACTTATCCCCGTACCTTCAAGTAAAAGGTTAAACAAATGAAAAAAGTCACCTCCTCGTCACCAACCCCCACACCTCCTAACAAAACCCTATTTTACAAAAGGAGGCCCAGGGAGTATCAGGTTAGCGGCAGGCTCGGGGAGGCATTTTTCCAGACTCGGGAGACTATAGATAGGGCTTTATCCGCCCGGCTGCCGAGCGGAGTTCCAGAGGCACTGGCAGCCGGCGCTGCCAGCCGAGGCCAGCGCCCAGCCAGCGGTCAAGGTCCTTGCAGGCGGGCGGCGAGAGTCGGGTTTCGGAGGGTGGGTTAACCGCCGCCGGCCCTCGCGCTGCGGACCCCACCCTCACTGCAGGGAGAAAGGGCGCCTTTCGCCCCAGCCCTGCCCTCCGAGGGCACCGCACGACCGTCCGACAAAGCCGATTCGTGGAAAGCAAGGAAGCAGCTTCCCGCAAGGGCTCGCTTTTGGGGGACAGGGACGGGGCACGCAGGGTGCAGGAGCGGGGTGAGGAGCGCCAGGGCGACACGTCAAGTAGCCGGCCCAAGCGGGCAGCGGGGACTCCTAGGAAGCAAAGTTGTCTTTTTACTTTTGGGGGGGAGGAGTATCGAAATTTCTTACGTCGGAGGAGTGAACAAACAAGGATGAGAGAGTGCGGCCGGGGGCTAGAATCGGCCTTCCGCCGCTCTCAGGGCCCACAGCCGGCCCGGGGAGGAAGGCGAAAGGAAGGTGTCCCGGGTTCCCGCCCCATAGGGCCGTAGCTTTGGGGAAACGCCGTCGCCCAGGCGAAGGTGAAGGGCCTTACCGCTTGAAATCCCTCATGAGCCTCCTCCGGGCGGGGGTCGACATGCTGCCAGCTGCCCCGCAGTCAGTCTGAAAGAAAAGAGTCCGCGCAACCCCCACCCCCACCCCCAACCCCCGGCGCGGAGGCCGAATCACAGCCACCGCCACCGAGGCTGCACAAACAACCCAGCAATGACGTCTCCCTCCGCCGCCTCCAGATCCCTCCGCCCGCCGCCACTACCACAGAGGAAGGGGAGAGCAAAAAGGTAGGGGACGTGTGAGAGCTCCCGTGGGAGCCTTGCAGCAAGGCGCTATCTATTTTGGCTTCCTGAACTAATTTGAAGATTAGTGTTCTCTATGTTCAGACTATATATTGCGGATTAAGAGTCCCCGAAACAGAAACACCATCCTTTCTCCTCCCCTTTCGCTAGCTTAGGTCCGACCGAGTGGGGAGAGAAGAACGCAAGCGGGCCAGAGATTTCAGGGAAAGGAGGAGGGATAACGTAAGATCACGTGACTGCTTGCGGTGTTGTCAACAATCCACCCCTGGGGGGGAGGTGGTGAACTAGCTAGCATCACGTGCCCCTATGACGCGATTAGACTAGGTCAAGTCTGAGCGCGTCATCCGAATCTGAGTCTCAGCCAGGTATAAGAAGCAGGTAGTTAGGTTCACTGGGCTGAGGACGGGCATACACCTTTATTAGTTTTTCAAACATTTAGTCCCATGAACAGGGAGGCCGACTCGAAAAGGAAGAGGTGAGAAGCGAAGCTTGTTTTGTTTCTTAACTCTTTAACAAAGGTGAAAATAATTTAAGATTTAAAATCCTCACCGCCTTGGCAGGTTTGCTCAGTGGTTATAGCGTGGGCGCTGAGTGCGCACGTCCCAGGTTTGGTCCCCAGTCAGGACACACATGAGAAGTGATAATATGCTTCTCTTCGCCTCCCTCTCTATTTTCTCTCTCTCTCTTCCCCTCCCGTAGCCAGTGGCTCATTGGTTCCAGTGTTGGCCCAGGCACTGAAGATAGCATGGTTGATTCAAGCATGGGTCCCCGAGAGGGTTCCTGGGTGGATCCCGGTCAGGGTTCATGTGGGAGTATGTCTATCTCCCCTCCTCTCACTTAAAATAAATAAATAAATAAAAATCCTCTCTTCTTGGTTAGTGACTTATCATTCTTGCAAGTGAGGTATTGAATACTGAGGCCCATACAAAATATAGTTCCCTGCAGTGCTTCCTTAGGGCACCAAATAGCCTGTATATGCATTGCTGTGGAGTTTCTAGTGTTGGAAACTCTGGGTAAATATAAAAGAACGTTGTAGCTTGTCCAACGTTGTAGCTTTGTTCACACTCCCTGTGAAATTACAAATTTTATCTTTCCCTCATGAGTCTGCTCTCATTTAAGAATTTTTGTCAGAATCCATGGATTTGGGCCTGACCTGTGGTGGCGCAGTGGAGAAAGCCTCGGTCTGGAATGCTGAGGTCAGCAGTTTGAAACCCTGGGCTTGCCCAGTCAAAGCATATATGGGAGTTGATGCTTCCTGTTCCTCCCCCCTTTCTCTCTCTCTCTCTCTCTCTTGCCTTCTCTCTATCCTTTCTCTCTAAAAATGAATAACTAAGATCTAAAAAAAAAAAAAAAAGTATATGGGACATTTAAAAAAAGAATCCATGGATTTGGCTATGATGGGGTCCCTACTATTGTCTTTTGTCAAGAAATGTGGAGGTGAGATCTCCAGACAGCAGCATATTGATGCGTGACTAGTTGTCATATTGCAGGAATCAAAGGAGGACCAAAACATCAAGACAACTTGATGAAGGCAGTAGGATTTATTAAAGCGGGTAGAGCACGTGGGGATTGTAGCTCCAAAACACGGGCTCCCCAAAGTTGATTTTCTTACAGGTTAAATATCTTTACAATATCTAAGCAATGGGCATGTGATTTCTTTGCTTAAGGTTCCCAGGACTCAAGGAGAGGAGAGGGAAAGTTTCAGTGGGGTCAGCAAGGGGGAAGGAATTTCTAGATCACTTAGATCACTGGCCATAGTTACACACAGATCCTGCTATTCTTGCTTTGTATTGTAACTATGGGATATAGTTAATTTATTACTGGCTGACTCGGTTACCCCTGCTGGCTCCTTTCTCTTGTATTCTTTTCGTTTCTTCTCAGGGAAGAGGGGGCCTGCCCCTCCTTCTTCAGTCAACGCAATCTAAAAACATGATTCAGATCTAGGGGATAGATCATGAAGACATGGGTGGGAATTTTATATCTAGCACCAGAAATGCCCCCACAGTGTGTGTGTGTGGGGGGGGATTCAGAGGTATTGACCCTTGTAGAGGACTCTGAACATTTTCATATCTCTTAGGGTAATTCTTCATCCCAAAGTACAGTGGGAAGATAGAATGAGTACCTTAGCATTGTTCCAAGCTGCCCATAGCTCAGTAGAACCAGACAGAGTTAACTTTCCCTACTTTCCTGGTACTGCCTGTGGAAGAAAAAAAGGTGCCATATACTACACCTGACAAGCTCAGGGGAGCCTGTGTGGTGGGCCTTACAAACTCTGAGACCTAAAGTGGCCACATGGGATGGTCTGAAATGAAAACATCCTAACTAAAAGCAGTTCATGGAGAGTAGTCATGTCCTATTGCCTTTTTGCATCTATGATAACATACCTTTGGAATGTCAGAGTAAAATCCCCTTTTTCCAGACCCTTTGGGGGACAATCTCCCACCAGAGAAGGAGCCTACTGAACCCCTCATTATTTTATTTATTCATTTTAGAGAGGGGGAGAGGGGGAAAGGAGCAGGAAGCATCAACTACCATACGTGCCTTGACGGGGCAAGCTGAGTGTTTCTAACCAGCGACTTCAGCATTCCAGGTCAAAGATTTATCCACTGTGCCACCACAGGTCAGGCTCAGTCTGTTGAGATTTTGCTTCCTGGCATTTGTCATCAATTTGGCTCAAATAAACTCATAAAAATCATGTACATGCTTGAATGTTTCTTATGTTGATACACCCTTTCTTCAAATGCAGAAGTCTATCTCTTGCTTTTAGTAACTGCTTTTGCGATCAAGTTAGCCAGGCCTAACTCTTGATAGGTCCTGCTGTGCACTCCCAAATGTGATTCTCTAAATCAAAAGCTGAATATTCTTATTTTTACTATTTTGCCTTCCTGCCACAGCAATCCTAATTCTCCCCATAGCTAAGGAGGAAGACACACTGGTAGGGCTACATGCAGCAAAATACTAAAGAAAAACATTTTAAAAAATTTGTTATGTCATTTACCTAGCAATTTATAATTGTTTTTGGAAACCCAGTTTATGGTTTTCCAAAGTGAAATAACAACTTTTTTTTTTTTTCCATTTTTCTGAAGCTGGAAACAGGGAGAGACAGTCAGACAGACTCCCGCATGCGCCCGACCGGGATCCACCCGGCACGCCCACCAGGGGCGACGCTCTGCCCACCAGGGGGCGATGCTCTGCCCATCCTGGGCGTCGCCATATTGCGACCAGAGCCACTCTAGCGCCTGGGGCAGAGGCCACAGAGCCATCCCCAGCGCCCGGGCCATCTTTGCTCCAATGGAGCCTTGGCTGCGGGAGGGGAAGAGAGAGACAGAGAGGAAAGCGCGGCGGAGGGGTGGAGAAGCAAATGGGCGCTTCTCCTGTGTGCCCTGGCCGGGAATCGAACCCGGGTCCTCCGCACGCTAGGCCGACGCTCTACCGCTGAGCCAACCAGCCAGGGCCAACAACTTTTGACAAAAATCAGTGAAGGTGTTTCATTAAAGCCTTAGAGCAGTGTACAAGCAAGAATCATTGGCTGTTGTGGTTGTTAGGCCTGCCATAACCTATTTGTAGTGTTAAAAAAACAAACTCAACGGAATAAATTTAAAGTAACACTCTATCCACTGCACTGCCGCCCGGTCAGGGGGGCTTAGAGACATCTTTTTTAAGGTAAAGAGAATGGGAAGGGTTGTCTTTTTTTTTTTTTTTTAATTTTTTTACAGAGACAGATAGTGAGTCAGAGAGAGGGATAGACAGGGACAGACAGACAGGAATGGAGAGAGATGAGAAGCATCAATCATTAGTTTTTCATTGTGCGTTGCAACACCTTAGTTGTTTATTGATTGGTTTCTCATATGTGCCTTGACCGCAGGCCTTCAGCAGACCGAGTAAACCTTTGCTGGAGCCAGCGACCTTGGGTTCAAGCTGGTGAGCTTTCCCTCAAACCAGATGAGCCTGCACTCAAGCTGGCGACCTTGGGGTTTTGAACCCGGGTCCTCTGCATCCCAGTCCAACGCTCTATCCACTGCACCACCGCCTGGTCAAGCGGGTTGTCTTTTTTTGTTGTTGTTGTTTTTTCTTTTTACAGGGACAGAGAGAGAGAGTTAGAGAGAGGGATATATAGGGACAGACAGGAACGGAGAGAGATGAGAAGCATCAATCATCTGTGTGTATTTTTTGTTGCAACACCTTAGTTGTTCATTGATTGCTTTCTCATATGTGCCTTGACCGCGAGCCTTCAGCAGAACAAATGCCCCTTGCTCGAGCCAGTGACCTTGGATCCAAGCTGGTGAGCTTTTTGCTCAAGCCAGATGAGCCCATGCTCAAGCTGGCGACCTCGGGGTCTCGAACCTGAGTCCTTCTGCATCCCATTCCGATGCTCTACCCCAGTGTTTCCCAACCTTTTTTGTGCCATGCCCCACCTTAACCTTTCTAAAATTTTTATGTTCCCCCCTATGTAACATACATAATTTTTAACATTAAAAAATTGATTTGTTCACTTAATAAACATAAATGATAGGTTCTAGGAAGAAATCACTATGAAATTGTTAACAAAACACAGTAAGTAAAATTTCAAAACATATAATGAAAAACAGAAATTTAAATTCCAAATAATTTTAATACAGACTTTTCTATATTAATTTATTATTTTAATTTAGTGTGATCCTTGCGCTTGATGCTTGCTGCACAGAGATTTTATATTAGGTTCCAATTTGGTTAGCTTTAGTCTCAAGTCTCCATGTTGTGTTATATCCAGCCAATTTCTTTTTTTTACCAGTAAATCATTTACAGCACTAAATCCACATTCAGCTAAAAATGAAGATGGAAACGGTAGCAATAGTTTTCTTGCACATTTGGTTGAATTTGGGTATTTGATTTCTGTTTCCTCACCAAGCCATGCCATCGCTACTTTGATATTAAAGCTTTAACTGACTCATCATTTTGCAATTCTGTGAGTTCTTCTTGATACTGCATATTTGATATATCAGACAAATCCACTAACATTGGCTGCATCATCCATGTTGGGAAATCAATTTGTTTTAAATCAGAAAATCTTTCTTTTAAATCAGCCGATAGAATATTCAAATGACTGACAATAACAAGTAAAGCGGTATCAGTTACTTCACATTTTTGGAGCCAATGAAACTGTTTAAAGTTTTTGTTGTTAATATGTTTCTGACATAACTCAATATTGGTAATGAAACCAAATATCTTTGCTTTTGCATTGACAAGTTTTATTTGTTCCTTCAAGTTGCTTATTTAATATATTTAGTTTTTCAAAGATATCGGCTAAATAACTCACAAATACTTTACCATCTATTGTTAACAGATACTTCACTTCAGGTTTGTCGCTTAAAAAATCACTAAGAGTATCAAACAGTTCCATAAATCTTTTCAAACAGTTTCCTTTAGATAGCCATCTTACTTCAGTATGAAGTAGAAGTCTCACATGGTCTTCATTTTGTTCTTCACAAAATAGCTTGAAAAGACGCTCACATTTGGCACTAGCTTTAATAGCATTAACACACTTTATTACTGTATGTAATACTTCATTCAGAACAGGCGAGATGTTTTTAGCTACCAAGTTTTCTCTATGAATAACACAATGCACAAGAATCATTTCTGGATTCACATCTTTCATCAATTTTAAGCAACCATTTTTCTTGCCCATCATATTGGGAGCACCATCTGCAGCACAAGATGTTATATTTTTCATTGGTATATCATTGACATCTAAGTAGTTTTTTAGCTTATTATATATATATATATATATATATATATATATATATATATCTTTGGATGTAGTGCTGCTTTCTAATCTTTTACAGAACAACATTTCTTCAGCAAAATGTCCTTTATCAATATATCTTACATAAGTTATCAATACTGCCTCACTGTCTCTCAAAGTTGATTCATCCATTTGCAAGGAGAATTTTCTTGTTTTCAGCTTTTCAATAAGTTGTTTTTCAATATCCTCACTCATTTCGTCTATTCTTCTGCTAACAGAATTGTTACTGAGTGGCATAGCTTTTACATTTTTGTCATCTTTTTCAAGAACCGTTTTAAGAAATGCTGATATTGACGGTTTTATTAAATTCTCTCCTATAGTGTGATTTTCTCCAGTTTTAGCGATGAATAAAGAAATTTGATAACTAGCCTCAAGAACACGATTATTAGTTGAAGTATGAGCAGTAAATAGAGACTTTAATGTTGTTCTTTTTTCAAAATTTTTCTTTAAAGTTTTAAAGTAACTCAAATCTGAATTAATATGAGCACTATGTTTCGCCTTCATATGCGCCTCAAGATTACCTCGTTTCATTGATTCGTTGGTCAAGCATTGCTGGCATAAAAGACAAGAAGGAATCCGCTCATTGTGAACAGTGGGTATGAACCCAAATTTTAAATATTCCTCTGAATATTGACGAGTTTTTTTCTTGCTTGCACCACTCATTTTACTATGGGCTATAATAAAAATAAGATCAATTAAAAACTAGTGTTAAAATATATTCAATGTGACATAGAGTAAATGTATACTAAAAATTCCTATTTCTTTAAATGTATATAACACATTTACTACACTACCACTGCAAATCAAAAAGTATCTATATTTTTTCCACTTGACAAAATTTTCTGGAAAGTTATGCTTCTAAAATTAAAATTGTCGTGCATGCACTATTATAGCCCCAATAATATTTATAAAATATTATTGCTTTCTAGCCCCGATGCAAGTACTTAATAAAGAGTTTAATATTGATAAAAATAAAATCAAATACCAATTATATCTGTACAATATATATATGTATATTTATTAAATCAACGAACTTTTACAACAGTTTTGACTGACACTTATTTCAAATTAACACCAACTGAATGATGTGAAACACTACAGAAGTTGCGATGGGCCAATTAGGTGAGAATAATTGCATTGTTTAGTGAGTTTTTAAAACGTTCAGGGTTCCCCGTGGCAGACGGCACGCTCCGCGGTGAACCCAGGACGAAGTTTACTTGACGACGCCAATCACCCAGTTGATATTTTAGTCTCATCAAACGAAATTATACTTAATAATTATTTACCACAATTATTTAAGAATTGCATTTTTTGTTAAATTTGGCACCGATATCTAGCATTGCATTTAAATGGCCCGGGGCGAAAGAGTTAAAGTCATGTCAAGTCAATTTTCAAATCGCCCCCCCTTAACTATCAAATTGCCCCCCTGTGGGGCATGGGCCCCAATTGTTGGGAAACACCGCTCTACCCACTGTGCCACCGCCTGGTCAGGCTGAGTAGGGGTTTTATCATGCTAATTGCCTCTTCTGCCTGACCAGGAAGTGGTGCACTGGGTAGGGCGTGGGACTGGGACACAGAGGACCCAGGTTCAAAACCCCAAGGTCGCTGGCTTGAGCATGGCTCATCTAGCTTGAATGTGGGTTCAACAGCTTGAGCGTGGGTTTGTGGGTTGCCGGCTTGAGCATGGGATCATAAACACAACCCCATGGTCGCTGGCTTGAGCTCGAAGGTCACTGGCTTGAAGCCCAAGGTCGCTGGCTTGAGCAAGGCATCACTCCCCTCTGCTGTAGCCCCCCACTCTGCTGTGCCCCCCTCCGTCAAGGCACATATGAGAAAGCAATCATTGAACTAAGGTGCTGCAATGAAGAATTGATGCTTCTCATCACTTTCCCTTCCTGTCTGTCCCTCTCTCTGCCTTTATCTCTCTCACTAAAAAAAAAAAAAAAAAGTGTCCTGACCTGTGGTGGTGTAGAGGATAAAGCGTTCACTTGAAATTCTGAGGTCACCAGTTCAAAACCTGGGCTTGCCTGGTCGAGGCACACAGGAGAAGCAATTGAATTGATGCTTTCTTCCCCCATGCCTTTCTCTCTCTTCTAAAGTAAAATTTAAAAAAAAATTTTTAAGAATTCTGAATATTATCGTGGTAACAAACTAAAGCCATGACCACTTCTTTTCCTCCCACTTCTTTTTCAATATAAACTTTAGCAGCATAGAAACACTTGGGAAGCTTTTAAAATACCAATCCCGTTACCCTATCTCATTTAAATTAGAATCTCTGAGAGTGGGGCCTTTTTAAAAGCTCACCAAATGTAATTTTAATGTATATGATGGAGTGGGATCAATTGAACTAGGATTTATTGGATAATAATGATTTCTTTTTTAAAAAGAGACAGATAGGCAGGAAGGGAAAGAGATGAGAAGCATCAATTTGTAGTTGCCTCATTTTAGTTGTTCATTGATTGCCTCTCATACATGCCTTGAGGGGAAGGGGGACCTCCAGCGGAGCCAGTGACCCCTTGCTCAAGTCAGCGACCTTGGGCTTCAAGCCAGTGACTGTGGGGTCATGTTGATAATCCCACACTCAAGCTGGTGACCTCGTGCTCACGTTGGTGAGCCTGCACTCAAGCCGGTGACCTTGGGGTTTCAAACCTGGGTCCTCATAGTCCCAGGTTGATGCTCTATCTGCTGTGCCATCACTGGTCAGGTGTGTAATAATGTTTTCTCATTTAGGGAAGCATAGTGAGATTTGGCCTTTTAACATTTTACTTCTTTTACAGAAATAAATAAATAAAAGCCCTAGGAAAGACAGCAGGCACTCCCTGGGCACTGCTCCAGCAATATACTTGCTTCTCACTGGAGGCTGGAACACCAGCAGAATCCCATGTCTAGTTTTTAAGCAATTAGATAAGAGCTTTTTTTTTTCTTTTTTCTGTGCCCTTGTATGTCAATCTGTTTTTGGTAGAAACAGTTGAATTATTTGCTTTCCCAAAGACAAGTCTTACAGCTTTGACACATAGTAAGGTTTTTGGGTTTTTTTTTTTGTTGTTGTTTTTTTTAAAGGAGGATTACTACAATCTTGAAAATATTTAAAAGCACAGTGCAGGTGTTCAAGAAATGTTTTTGACTTAAGAAGTGTCTTCTCATTTTAAGAATGAAATGTGGACAGCTGAGGTCAAACTCAGGTCTATGGAATATTAACATAACTTCATAACTTTGAAAACTACTACACTAGACTTGTTTTGAAGGCTCCTTTTACAAGAAGTCTCTGCTACTTAATGACACCAGCCATCCTGTTAGGACCCAGCATAAGCGGTAGGTGTTCTCCGGCCTGGGTGCATATGCCAGCAGGTTGGACAAGCCTCTAGGGTTCCCCTTCCCTAGAGTATTTGCAGGCACTCATGCTGCAGTCAAAATGCTGATTCTGTGTGACCTGTGGTGGTCACTGACCTGGAATGCTGAGGTTACCTGTTGGAAACCCTGGGGTTGCCTGCCCCATCAAGGCACATACCGAAAGCAACTATAGTTGATGTTTCCCGCTCCTCCCTATGGCCTCCTTCTCTTTCTCTTTCTCGCTCTCTCTCTCAACTCTCTCTAAAAATCAATATTTTTTTTCTTAATGCTGACCTTCCCGCATCTTTGAGAGTGGGACCCAACTTAATCCTGGGCGACCACTTATCCCCATACCACGCCCAATGAACTCCCAGTTAGCGTATACCACAAACTCGTTTACCCTTCTTCTCATTTTCTCTTCCGGGTCAGGCCGGCCTATGTTCCGGTCTTGCGCACTAGGTTCCGAGCGCGGCGTCACCGTTGCCATGGTAGTGGTGGTGGCTCTCTAGTGGGGCTAGCTGCCTAAGTAGGGCTGGGACTGCGCGGGGCCCCCCTCCCGCAGGACTACAGAATGGGCTGAGGCGGTGGCTACTGTCGGAACGAGGTCATCTGCCCGGCGAAGGGCGCAACACTGGTCCGAGACCTTAAGACGTGGTTTGAGGAGCGGGCGGGAACTAGGTTTCCTTGGGTCCCGGGGACTGACCTGTGGGGCATCAGCAGTATTGTGAGATCCTCGTTTTAGACGCGGGCATGACAGAAAGTGTGAGGGACACTCCTCTCCCTGAGGATGGATGGTGACTTGTAGTGAAGGAATCTTAAAACAGTGTTGATGGGAATAACGGAGACAGCGGGAGGCTCCCGAAGTTCTGGTGAGGGCTCGAGCTTCACAAGGACATTACTGCCGAGCGGGCAGTTTCCAAAGACAAACGGTGCTTGTGGAAAAAGATTTCCTACATATCTTCCCCATCTTTTGATATTTTGAAGTATGGGTTTATTGTAGAAATGCATTATCCAGCTTGAAAAAATAAAAAATGTTTAACATTTTCTTTCTTTATGTCTATGAAGAAGAAGTCGAGTTTAACAATGGAGATGTATGAAACGCTTGGAAAAGTGGGAGAGGGAAGTTATGGAACAGTCATGAAGTGTAAACATAAGGATACTGGGCAGATAGTGGCCATTAAGATATTTTATGAAAAACCAGAAAAATCTGTCAACAAAATTGCAATGAGAGAAATAAAGTTTCTAAAGGTTTGCTTCTTTTGCCTTAATTGCTCTCTGTAAGTCAAAAGAGAAATTGTTAGGGAAAAAAAATCTGTAAGGAATGTTTCAGTTAACACATGTATTAAGACAGGTAATAGAAATAAGTGTGATACTATACCTTATTGTCTATATTTTGTAATTTTATAATTTATACAAGATAGATATGCTTATGTAGAATGTAACAAAAGCTATGCCAAATATTGTAAAATAATTATTCAGAAATATCCAGGTATAATACTTAATATAAATGTCTGATTTGTGCAAGGTATTGTGTTAGATGTTGAGACTATTGGGTAAAAGATAGCACTTGCTCTTCAGGACTTATTATTTAATCAGAAAGGAGGACATATAAAATAATACTGAATAAAAAAATGTGGCTTATAGCAAATGCCAAATGATTAACACAAAGTCCTATTAGGTAGGAAGTTTTTCTTGGAAGAAGTGGGACATGATTTTGGCTTTAAATGATGTGTAGAATTAACAGAAGAGGGAGAAACTGTTGTACACGAGTTAGCAAAGCAGCATAAGCTCAGAGAAGCTAAAGCAGGACAAAGAGCAGAGTGGAAAAGACAAAAATTTGCTTGTGGCATTCCTAATGGCCATTGTTTTAAACTTGACTGTCTGGTAGTTTGGTTGCTTCCATTTAATTTCATTCTTTTTGGGGGGATTTCTCTTGTTGATTCATTTGGGGCATATTTCTTGCCCATTTTTGTCTATTAGGTAGCTCTACTCTGGCTCTCATTTTTACTGTGAGGTCTTTATGAGGAAAGTGTCCTTTTGGAGTCAGTGGTACAAATCTCCGGACCACCTGAGCTCCTTGCTCTAAAAACATTTCTTGAGGGTTAAAAGTATCCTTCTGTTGTATGTGAGTCTTGAATGCTGTTAACCCTTTCATGGATGGAGTTAACCCTTTGGGTTGGCTGGCCCCAATGGTCAACTTTGATTATATTCATTAGATGGACTGTGGCTCTCCCTTGGGGCATAGTTATTCTCAGTAGGGTCTGGTGCCTGATAGACTTTCCTTCTGGGTCTGCCACTTGTGTGGCTAGATGGGTCTAGCACTGGGGTGGTCTGCAACCCACTGCTGGTTGTGTTGGTTCTAGGTCCCCTTGGGTTCAGGTATGGGTTGATGTCAGGCGTTTGTATCCAGCCATGGGCTACCTATCTGGAGCTACCGTTCTGTTCATTGTTTGTGCCTGTGTTTTCTTGCCTGGATGTGTAGGAGAGGTGTCAATCTGTGTATAAGGGTCGACTTTCTCCTGATTAGAGCTGAAGACAGCTCTGTAAAAGGGCCCTAGCTCCTTAAGATTTGCCTCCACTTTTCAGTTACTCCACCTCCCACTTGTCCCTGCCTCGTCTTCCCATAGAGTCTTCTGTGGAAAGACTGTAGATGGACTCAGACTTGCCCCACCTTACCAAACCCCCAGAGATTATAAGCCTGGTAGGGTATGACAACTGAGGTTGGGGGGGGACAGAATTAGTGGGACCCCCTATGTGGGGGAGATTTCTTAGGCACTTGGTATAGGGAAAGTGGGCCCTACTCCAGAGCCTAATCTCTCAGCCACCGCTAGATACTTCAATTCTGTTTCTCCCCAGAAAGATGAGCAGCAGGTTCAGGTTGGGTAAGAGAAGCAGTTATTTATTTTTGCTACTGCCAGCATGTTGCTGCTGCAGTGCTCTGGCACCTTGCCCACCAGTGAATTTGGGAGCAGAAATAGAAGGGCATCTGACATTGTATTTTGGCATGTTTTTCTATTAGTCATGTTCTAAGGACTGGTTCATGTATTAATACTGATAAGTAGAAAAATTGATATTGTCCCATTGGAGTAAAGGCAAATAATTTTCATAATAGTGTAGTTTTCTAATGAATCCAACATTGAAAGTACATCCCTTAATTTTTAGCCCAATGTATATTTTTGGTAATTTGAAAAAGTTAAATGTTTGAGAGTTGACTGTAATTTAAATCAGTGTATTAAAAAATAGAATAAGCAGCATAAAATATTAAAATGTCAATTGTTCCCTAAATTCATACAGCCATTTTTTATATTTTGAGATTAAGAATGTCTTGGCTGCTTGGCTCAGTGGATACAGCATTGGCCCAGCGTGTGGACGTTTAAGGTTCAATCCCCAGTCAGGGCACACATGAGAAGCGACCATCTGTTTCTCTTCCCCTCCCTCTCCCCCTTCACCCTCTCTTTCCCTCTTGCAGCCTGTGGCTTGCATCACCACCAGGTGCTGAGGATAGCTTGGTTGGTCTGAGTGTCAGCTTCAGGGGCTGAGGATAGCTGGGTTCAGTTGACCGTCGGCCCCAGACTAGGTTGCTGGGTGGATCTGGTTGGGGCACATGAGGAAGTCTGTCTCACTATCTCCCCTCATCTCATTAAAAAAAAGTATTAATACCCATCTAAAGTATTAATACCCATCTAAAAAGGTGTCCTGTTGCTTAATAGAATGATAGACTATTAATTTATTCTGGTAGAATAGAATAGAATAATGCTTATTAGGATAGAAAAAATATACCCATAAATATTGTATATTTATGTAAAGCCCTTATGATGATATAATATATTAGTATTTAATATTAATATATCTGAAAAGTGTCTAGATATTTTGATACTCTGTTATAGTGTGATGAATTTATGATGTCTACTTGAAGCTTAGATTTTTTTTTTTTTTTTTAGAGAGAGAGTTGGCAGACAGACAGACAGGAAGGAAGAGAGATGAGAAGCATCAACTCATAGTTGTGTCACTTTTTAGTTGTTCATTGATTATTTCTCATACGTGCCTTGACCAGCAGGCTCAAGCCAAGCCAGAGACCCCTTGCTCAAGCCAGTGACCTGGGCTCATCAAGCCAGTGACCTTGGGCTTCACACCAGCAACCTTTGGGTTAAAGCCAGCGACCATGGAATCATGTCTATCACGCTCGATCCAGTGACCCTATGCTCAAGCTGATGAGCCTGCACTCTTTAGCCAGTTGAGTTTTCACTCATGCCATTGAGTGACCTAAGAGCTTTGAATCTGGGACCTCATTGTCCCAGGTTAAAGCTCTACTCACTATACCACCACCAGTCAGCTTGGAACTTAGATTTACTCTCAAAAGTTTAGTACCAGATATGCCTGGGTAGTTCAGTTGATTAGAGTGTCATCCCAATACGCCAAGATTATGGTTTCTATCCCTGGTCAGGGCACATACAAGAATCAACCAATGAATGCATAAATAAGTGGAACATGATTTCTCTGATTCAATATATCTGTTTCTCTCCCGTTCTTACTCTAAAATCAATAAATAAATATTTTAAAAAAGAGTTTAGGACCAAACTTAATAATTTATATAAATTCAGATCACGTACTCAGTAGCATTGAAATAGTGCTCATTTGAATACATAAAGACCTTTTAAATTTCAGATGTTAAATTTAACCACAAATCAAGTTAAAAGAAAGACATGTCTTAGCAGTAAACCAAGATGCATTATAGTACATTAACTCTAAACTATTTTAATAAGCAATCAAGTAACTGGAAGTAAAGCAATACATTTCCCTTTGTTCTATAAATATTAATTATGAAATAGATTAACATTTTCTTTTTTTTTAATTTTTTTTTTTTTAGAGCGGAGAGAGAGAGGGAGAGAGAAGACAGAGAGGGAAAGAGAGGAGAGAGAGACAGAGAGAGAGAAGGGGGGAGGAGCTGGAAGCATCAACTCCCATATGTGCCTTGACCAGGCAAGCCCAGGGTTTCGAACCGGCAACCTCAGCATTTCCAGGTCGATGCTTTATCCACTGCGCCACCACAGGTCAGGCCAATTAACATTTTCTTAAAATAGGAATATAAGCAAGTCCGTTGAGAAATTTCTGTTGAAATGCATTGGAGGAAAAGAAGCTGAGAATATTTCTACTTTAAAAAAATGATATAAGTGTTTTAATTTTATTTAGCAAATTAAATTTAATTTTTTTTTATAATTTTATTTTTTTAATGGGGTGACATCAATAAATCAGGATACATATATTCAAAGATAACAAGTCCAGGTTATCTTGTCGTTCAATTATGTTGCATACCCACCATCCAAAGTCAGATTGTCCTCTGTCACCTTCTATCTTGTTTTCTTTGTGCCCCTCTCCACCCCCTATCCCTCTCCCATTCCCCCCTCCCCCCCGTAACCACCACACTCTTATCAATGTCTCTTAGTTTCACTATTATGTCCCATCTACGTATGGAATAATACAGTTCCTGGTTTTTTCTGATTTACTTATTTCGCTTCGTATCATGTTATCAAGATCCCACCATTTTGCTGTAAATGTTCCGATGTCATCATTTCTTATGGCTGAGTAGTATTCCATAGTGTATATGTGCCACATCTTCTTTATCCAGTCATCTATTGATGGGCTTTTTGGTTGTTTCCATGTCCTGGCCACTGTGAACAATGCTGCAATAAACATGGGGCTGCATGTGTCTTTACGTATCAATGTTTCTGAGTTTTGGGGATATATACCCAGTAGAGGGATTGCTGGGTCATAAGGTAGTTCTATTTTCAGTTTTTTGGGGAACCACCATACTTTCTTCCATAATGGTTGTACTACTTTACATTCCCACCAACAGTGTATGAGGGTTCCTTTTTCTCCACAGCCTCTCCAACATTTGCTATTACCTGACTTGCTAATAACAGCTAATCGAACAGGTGTGAGGTGGTATCTCATTGCCGTTTTGATTTGCATTTCTCTAATAGCTAAAGAAGATGAGCATCTTTTCATATATCTGTTGGCCATTTGTATTTCTTCCTGGGAGAAGTGTCTATTCATATCCTCTTCCCATTTTTTTATTGGATTGTTTGTTTGTTTGTTGTTGAGTTTTATGAATTCTTTGTATATTTTGGATATTAGGCCCTTATCTGAGCTGTTGTTTGAAAATATCATTTCCCATTTAGTTGGCTTTCTGTTTATTTTGTTATCAGTTTCTCTTGCTGAGCAAAAACTTCTTAGTCTGATGTAGTCCCATTCATTAATTTTTGCCTTCACTTCTCTTGCCATTGGAGTCAAATTCATAAAATGCTCTTTAAAACCCAGGTCCATGAGTTGAGTACCTATGTCTTCTTCTATGTACTTAATTGTTTCAAGTCTTATGTTTAGATCTTTGATCCATTTTGAGTTAATTTTTGTACAGGGGGAGAGACTGTAGTCCAGTTTCATTCTTTTGCATGTGGCTTTCCAGTTTTCCCAGCACCATTTATTGAAGAGGCTTTCTTTTCTCCATTGTGTATTGTTGGCCCCTTTATCAAAAATTATTTGACTATATATATGTGGTTTTATTTCTGGACTTTCTATTCTGTTCCATTGGTCTGAGTGTCTATTTTTCTGCCAATACCATGCTGTTTTGATTGTCGTGGCCCTATAATAGAGTTTGAAGTCAGGTATTGTTATGCCCCCAGCTTCATTCTTTTTCTTTAGGATTGCTTTGGCTATTCGGGGTTTTTTATAGTTCCATATAAATCTGATGATTTTTTGCTCTATTTCTTTAAAAAATGTCATTGGAAGTTTGATGGGAATTGCATTAAATTTGTATATTGCTTTGGGTAATATAGCCATCTTGATTATATTTATTCTTCCTAGCCAAGAACAAGGTATATTCTCCATCTCATTATATCTTTTTCGATTTCCCTTAACAATGGTTTATAGTTTTCATTATATAAGTCCTTTACATTCTTTGTTATGTTTATTCCTAAGTATTTTATTTTTTTTGTTGCAATCGTGAAGGGGATTATTCTTTTGAGTTCCTTCTCAGTTGTTTCATTGTTGGCATATAGAAAGGCTATTGACTTCTGTATGTTAATTTTGTATCCTGCGACCTTACTGTATTGGCTTATTGTTTCTAGTAGTCTTTTTGTGGATTCTTTGGGGTTTTTGATGTATAGGATCATATCATCTGCAAAAAGTGATACCTTTACTTCTTCTTTTCCGATATGGATGCCTTTTATTTCTTTGTCTTGTCTGATTGCTCTGGCTAGAACCTCTAGTACCACATTAAATAACAGTGGAGAGAGTGGACAACCCTGTCTTGTTCCTGATTTAAGGGGGAAAGCCTTCAGTTTTGTGCCATTTAATATGATGTTAGCTGATGGTTTATCATATATGGCCTTTATCATGTTGAGATATTTTCCTTCTATACCCATTTTGTTGAGAGTCTTAAACATAAAATTGTGTTGTATTTTATCGAAAGCCTTTTCTGCGTCTATTGATAAGATCATGTGGTTTTTGTTCTTTGTTTTGTTGATATGGTGTATTACATTAACCGTTTTACGTATGTTGAACCATCCTTGAGATTCTGGGATGAATCCCACTTGATCATGATGTATTATTTTTTTAATATATTGTTGTATTCGATTTGCTAGTATTTTGTTTAGTATTTTAGCATCTGTATTCATTAGAGATATTGGTCTGTAGTTTTCTTTTTTTGTGCCATCCTTGCCTGGTTTTGGTATGAGGGTTATGTTGGCCTCATAAAATGTGTTTGGAAGTATTGCTTCTTCTTCAATTTTTTGGAAGACTTTGAGTAGAATAGGAACCAAGTCTTCTTTGAATGTTTGATAAAATTCGCTGGTATAGCCGTCAGGGCCTGGACTTTTATTTTTGGGGAGATTTTTAATGGTTTTTTCTATTTCTTCTGTACTGATAGGTCTGTTTAGGCTTTCTGCTTCTTCTTGACTCAGTCTAGGAAGGTTGTATTTTTCTAGGAATTTATCCATTTCTTCTAGGTTGTTGAATTTAGTGGCATAAAGTTTTTCATAGTATTCTACAATAATTCTTTGTATATCTACGGTGTCCGTGGTGATTTCTCCTCTTTCATTTTGGATTTTGTTTATATGAATTCTTTCTCTTTTTTCCTTGGTAAGTCTTGCCAAGGGTTTGTCAATTTTGTTGATCTTTTCAAAGAACCAGCTCCTTGTTCTATTAATTTTTTCTATAGTTTTTCTGTTCTCTAATTCATTTATTTCTGCTCTGATTTTTATTATCTCCTTTCTTCGGCTGGTTTTGGGTTGTCTTTGTTCTTCTTTTTCTAGTTCCTTAAGGTGTGAAGTTAAGTGGTTCACTTGGGCTGTCTCTTGTTTGTTCATATATGCCTGAAGCGATATGAACTTCCCTCTTATCACTGCTTTTGCTGCATCCCATAGATTCTGATATGTCGTATTGTCATTTTCATTAGTCTGTATATATCTTTTGATCTCTGCACTTATTTCTTCTTTGACCCATTCATTTTTAAAAGTATGTTGTTTAGTTTCCACATTTTTGTGGGATTTTTTTCCTCTTTTTTGCAGTTGAATTCTAGTTTCAAGGCTTTATGATCAGAAAATATGCTTGGTACAACTTCGATTTTTCTGAATTTGTTGATGTTGTTTTTGTGGCCCAACATATGGTCAATTCTTGAGAATGATCCATGTACACTGGAGAAAAATGTATACTTAGTCACTTTGGGATGAAATGTCCTATAGATGTCTATCATATTCAGGTGCTCTAGTGTTTTGTTTAAGGCTACTATGTCTTTGTTGATTCTCTGTTTGGATGACCGATCTAGAGCCGTCAGCGGTGTATTGAGGTCTCCAAGTATGATTGTATTTTTGTCAGTTTTTGTTTTAAGATCAATAAGTAGCTGTCTTATATATTTTGGTGCTCCTTGGTTTGGTGCATATATATTAAGAATTGTTATGTCTTCTTGATTCAGTGTCCCTTTAGCCATTATGAAATGGCCATTTTTGTCTCTGAGTACTTTTGCTGTCTTGTAGTCAGCATTATCCGATATGAGTATTGCTACACCTGCTTTTTTTTGGATGTTATTTGCTTGGAGTATTGTTTTCCAGCCTTTCACTTTGAATTTGTTTTTATCCTTGTTACTTAGATGAGTTTCCTGTAGGCAGCATACAGTTGGATTTTCTTTTTTAATCCATTCTGCTACTCTGTGCCTTTTTATTGGTGAGTTTAATCCATTTACATTTAGTGTAATTATTGATACTTGTGAGTTCCCTATTGCCATTTTATATCCTGCTTTCTGTTAGTTTTATGTCTTGTTTGATCCTTCTCTTTCGTTTTTCTATCTTTTGTTTTTATTTGGTTGTATTCCATACATCTTTCCTCTGTTGCTATCTTTTTTATCTCATGTGCTTCTGTGGTGGTTTTTTCAATGGTGGTTACCTTTGAGTAATGAAAAGGGTCCCTACCCTGTTCATTGTAGCAAACTATTTTGTGAGTACTTTTGCACTCCATCGTCCTTTGCTACTGTTAATCTCCATCTTCTCCCCCTCTTTCTTTTTGTTGTTGTCACAGTTTAAATTTGGTTTTATTGTGTTCTTCTTGCAGCTTTTACTTGTGGCTCTGTTTTTTTTTTGTTCTTTGTATCTGATTGGAGAACCCCCTTTAGTAATTCCTAGAGTGGGGGTTTTCTGATGATAAATTCCCTCATCTTTTCTGTATCTGTGAATGTTTTTATTTCTCCTTGGTATTTGAAGGATAGCTTTGATGGGTATAGTATTCGTGGCTGAAAGTTCCTCTCTTTCAGGACTTTTGTGTGTTTTTTTTGTTTTTTTGTTTTTTTAGTTTATTCATTTTTTTAGAAAGGAGAGAGAGAGGGGGAGAGAGAGAGAGGAGAGAGAGAAGGGGGGAGGAGCAGGAAGCATCAACTCCCATATGTGCCTTGACCAGGCAAGCCCAGGGTTTTGAACCGGTGACCTCAGCATTTCCAGGTCGACGCTTTATCCACTGTGCCACCACAGGTCAGGCTCTTTCAGGACTTTAAATATTGGGGTCCACTCTCTTCTAGCTTGTAGAGTTTCTGCTGAGAAATCTGATGATAATCTAATGGGCCTTCCTTTATATGTTGTATTCTTCTTTTCCCTGGCTGCCTTGAGAATTTTTTCTTTGCTGTTGGTTTGTGTCAATTTCATTATGATATGCCTTGGAGTAGGTTTGTTGGGGTTAAGAAAACTTGGAGTTCTGTTTGCTTCTTGAACTTGAGGCTTTAGTTCTTTCCACAGGCTTGGGAAGTTCTCATCTATTATTTGTTTGAGTATGTTCTCCATTCCATTTTCTCTCTCTTCTCCCTCTGATATACCTATTATTCTTATGTTATTCTTTTTGATGGAGTCAGATAATTCTTGTAGGGCTATCTCATTTTTTTTAATTTTTGAGTCTCTTTCTTCTTCTCTCTGTTGTGCCTCAAGTTGCTTGTCTTCTATTTCACTAATCCTCTCTTCTATCTGACCTGTTCTATTAGCTAAGCTTGTTACTTCATTTTTCAGCTCGTGAATTGAGTTTTTCATCTCTGTTTGATTTGTTTTTATAGTTTCAATTTCCTTGGACATATATTCTTTGTGTTCATTGAGTTGTTTTCTGAGCTCCCTAAATTCCTTTCTGTGTTTTCTTGTATATCTTGGAGGATTTTTAGGATTTCTATCTTGAATTCTCTGTCATTTAGCTCCAAGGTTTCCAATATATTAAATTTTTTCTCCATAGATTTTTCCTCATCTAGCTGTGTTACCTCTCTTTCTTTTGTATCCATGATATTCGATTTTCTCTTCCTTAATGGCATCTGAGGGTGGTTTTGTTGATAGTATTAATGAGATTTAATAAAGAATAAAAAGTTTAAAAAAATAAAAATAAAAAAATAAAAAATCGAAAAGAGTTGTTTTTTTTTAAAAAAATTAATAATGAAATAAAGAAAAATAAAATAAAATAAAAATTTTTTAAAAAAGGAAATTATTCCCCCCCTCCTTTTTTCCTCTCCTCTCCTCTCCCCTCTTTCTTGAGAAAATCTTGTGGTGGACTGTGAATTATAACAAACAATGCCTGTGATGGAGGACCTGAATTGGGGAAAAGTAATAAAGGCGCAAAAAAAAAAAAAGAAAAAAAGAAAAAAAAAGAGCGTATGGACCCACAAAAAGCAAATAAGGAAAAAATTTGGGTCAAGAATAAAATGATTTGCTTTTAGGTGTTGGTTGTCTAAGAGTTATGATGAGAGGAATAAGAGGAAAATGGAAAAATGGGGGGACAAATTAAAAAATTACTATTGTATTTAGTGGAACAAAAACTAGATAATATGGAGGGCCAGGGATGGGAGCACTGCTAGTGAGTTAAAAAGGTGAAGTAAAAACCCCCCAAAATGCCACAAACATAGGTTTGAGTCCCAGATAAGATAATTTTTTTGTTATTGAGGTTTGAATGAGAGGAGATGTAAAGGAGAAAGGAAGAAACTAATATATAGGGAGAAAAGAAAGAGAGAGAGAGAAAAAAAGAGGGAACCACTAAAAGAAGAAAAAAGAAAGGAGAGAAAGAGAGAGAGTTAAGGGTTTTGGAGTGCAACCCTCATAGAGAGAAAGGAAGAGAAGAGAAAAATAATGGGAGATGTAACACTTATGGGTAGTGTAGTTCAAGGAGAGGAGAGAGTAAGACTGGTAGAGAGTTAATCGGCCAAATTGGAGGAGGAAAAAAATATATCAAGAATGAAGATAAGAGAAACAAACTAACAAATATAATAAAATGGGATAGGTTATAAAGTCTGCAGATTATTCTTGATTTTGAGAGGTTATCTTCTTGCTTTTTCTTTTCTCTCCCTCTTCCTGGTCGGTGACTCTGTACCCCAGGTTCTGCCCCTTTGGCACGCTCAGGTAGAGGTTTGCAGTTGATAAGTCTCTATGGCAATGTCATGTATTGTGCTTTAGTCTCATTGGCAGTCGAAGCTCATTAGCATTTATAGGCTCCGACAGTGAGAGAGTCTGTGTTCCTGGAGCCTTTCTCCTAGTCTTTCCTTCCTCAATTAGTAGCCTGATAATCCAGCTATGGGGTTGCTGCTGCCTCTGCCTGGATAGTAAGAGGCTCAAAGAGCTGGCAACTCCCCACTCTATTTCCACTCAGCACAGGGCTCTGGGTAAGGCTCAGTCAGTCAGAGCTGCTAGCATAATCAGGCAGGCTTTCCGCCCACTCAAAGACCTCTGGCTCTGCTACTCTGTCCGGTAACACAAGCGGGCACCCACTTCCGGGGCGCTTGGAGGAAACTCTCACTCACTGTCTGCGACCAGGATATCCGGCCAGCAGTCTCACGCTCTGAGTGAAACCCCCAACCGCAGGGAAAAGTTGCAGCATTGGAATTGAGTCTCGCTCCGTCCCCGTGCGTGGCTTTTGCAAGGCGCTGGGGCGGCTCGAGATTCCGCTTTGGCCCACACAAAGGCCCCTGACTCTGCCCCTCTGTGCGATAACACGGGCGCGCACTGCCGAGGCACTCGGAGGAATCGCTCACTCCTTATCTGCGCGCGCAAACCAGGATATGAGGCCGGCCGCGTTTCCCTCTGAGTGAAACACCCTCCAGCACGGAAAATCTCCACCGTTGGAATTAGTTCTCACTCCCTCCCGTGAGTGGCTTTCCCAGGGCGCTGGGGCTGCCCAGAGACTCTGCCCTTGGCCCACAGAAAGGCCTCTGACCCTGCCTCTCCATGGGGCAACACGGGCACCCACTCTCGGGGCCTAGGAAGAAATTCTCGCCCACTAACTGCGCACTGACCAGGAGACTGGGTAAAATGGCCGCTCCGCTTGTCTTTCTTTGTTTGGGTTTGGCGCGAGTGTTAGCTTGTATTGCCCGGGTTGCCACAGGATCAGATTTTCCTCAGCTTGGATCTCCGTGCCACAGCCTGGTTCGGCCGTTTGTGCCGCGGCGGCCTGGATCTATTCACCCCCTTTGCCTGCCTCAGTTTCTATATTCACAGTTACCAGAGAAAGCCGCCCTGTTTAGGTTAGTGAGGAAGGCGGAGCATTTCTTACTCCCTATTTCCTTCGGGGTTTGGTTATATATTTAGCCAATTTTTCACTCAATCATACCTTTGGGTGTATTGCGAAGCATCTGGAAGCTCCAAGTATAGGTTTTTCTGTTTCTGGTTGAAGATCTTGTTGAGTTTTGGGGGAGATTTATCGGTATCGCTTCCTACCCCGCCATTACTCTGACGTCATCTCAATATTTTTAAAACTTCTGTTTAGGAAATTAAATTTAACAGGTATAGCTTTTATATGTACAGATTATTGTGCATGAAATAATTTATTAAAAATCTGTTTCTTTTGTCAATAGCAATTGCATCATGAAAACCTGGTCAATCTGATTGAAGTTTTTAGACAGAAAAAGAAAATTCATTTGGTGTTTGAATTTATTGATCACACAGTGTTAGATGAGTTACAACATTATTGTCATGGATTAGCGAGTAAACGACTTAGAAAATACCTCTTCCAGATCATTCGAGCAATTGAATATCTTCACAATAATAATGTAAGTGCTACAGAATAAGCCCAACTACAGGATGTATGTGAAAGATAAGTGCCCTTTAAACATTGTTCTGTTTTTATGAAGATCGTTAAAATTATTTTTCTGTACTATATCGACATCCTGGAAATGGGATCATTACCTTACAATTTAGTTGTAGAAACAAAAAACATTGAGCACACAATATAATTATAGGGCAGACCAAGTATGGGATGCTAAAGGAGGTATTAAAAATTTGGTATAGAGGAATCAAGAATCAACTGGGGCATCTTATATTAGAGAAAGTACATTAAAAAAAGTATTGCCCTGGCCAGTTGGCTCAGCGGTAGAGCGTCGGCCTAGCGTGCAGGGGACCTGGGTTCGATTCCCGGCCAGGGCACACAGGAGAAGCGCCCATTTGCTTCTCCACCCCTCCGCCGCGCTTTCCCTCTCTGTCTCTCTCTTCCCCTCCCGCAGCCAAGGCTCCATTGGAGCAAAGATGGCCCGGGCGCTGGGGATGGCTCTGTGGTCTCTGCCCCAGGCGCTAGAGTGGCTCTGGTCGCAACATGGCGACGCCCAGGATGGGCAGAGCACCGCCCCCTGGTGGGCAGAGCGTCGCCCCTGGTGGGCGTGCCGGGTGGATCCCGGTCGGGCGCATGCGGGAGTCTGTCTGACTCTCTCCCTGTTTCCAGCTTCAGAAAAATGAAAAGAAAAAAAAAAAAGTATTGAAAGCTAGGCCAGCTCAAAGGAAGGAGGTTTGAAGGTAGCAACAGGAAACTAGGCCAGGGGAATGGCCAGTGAATGTGGATCCTTTAGGGGAAGAAAAGAGAAATAGAGCAACTGAGATAAAGAGACTTGTTTAACTTATGAAAAATCAGGAAAGGAAAAATCAACTCTTCTGATTTTTAGTGTTGCCTTTAGCATTGACTAATAGATACTTTTGTCATCCGCGCAATTTGTGGAGGCAACTAGCACTAACCACTGAATGAGACTGACTGACTGGCTGGCTCACTCAACTAGTGTATGAATCGGGTGCCTCCCCCGGCACTGCCTATCCAGCCGCCTGCCTGTGCAGGTCTCTCGTTGCCCCACCCACCGACCACCCCCATACCTGCGCGCCCTCACGTGGTATTTTGTGGAAGAGCCATACTCAAGGGGCCAAAGAGCTGCATGTGGCTCCTGAGCAGAGGTTTGCTGACCACTGGTCTAGAATGTATTTAACTCAGCAGGTTTTGTTTTTGTTTTTTATTTTTTGTATATATTTTTTTGTATTTTTCCAAAATGAGAAGGGTGGAGAGGCAGACAGATTTCTGCATGCGCCCAACCGGATCCACCTGGCATGCCCACCAGGGGCGATGCTAGGCCCATCTGGTCCATTGCTCCACTTCAATAGGAGCCATTCTAGCACCTGAGGTGGAGGCCATGAGCCATCCTCAGTGCCCGGGCCAACTTTGCTCCAATGGAGCCTTGGCTGCGGGAGGGGAAGAGAGAGAGAGAGAGAGGAAGGAGAGGGGTAGGAGTGGAGAAGCAGATGGGCGCTTCTCCTGTGTGCCCTGGCCAAGAATCGAACCCGGGACTTCCACATGCCAGGCCGACACTAGACCGCTCAGCTAACTGGCCATGGCCACTAGCTCAGCAGGTTTTTATGAAGATATTGCATTCCCATAATGACCTCTACTTTCTGGAATGTTAGATATGTATTCAGGAAATAACAGTAAAAGCCTCAAAATAGTTTTATTAGTAAGTGATATAAGCATAACATCTATATATCTCAGGCTTTTTCAGACATCCTAATTTCTAATTTTCTGTCTTGCTAATAGTATATCACATTTTGCTGCTTTGAAAAATAGGGTTGTGATAACTAGAATTCAGATGGCAATTTCCTTGCTAGCTAGTTTCATGAGGAGGCAGTATGATGCAAAAGTTAAGAGCAATCTTTGGAATCAGACTATCTTAGGTTTTCCCCCCACCAGCTTGTCAGTGGATAACCACACAACTTGTGCAGTTACATCTTGCACAATGAAAAGTGGCAGCCCCATTACTCTGTGGCCCCAGGAAAGTTATCTAACCTCTCTCAACTTCTTTTTCTTTATCTGTGAAATGATAATATAGTACCTCACAGATTTTTTGTAAAGATCTAAGTAGTAGGTAGTAGGTATAAAGTGTTTAGCACTGTATCAGGCTCATTTTGAGTGCTCAATAAATAGTGCTAGTGGAGGGTCAGAAGTAGTCATGTTATCTGTAATTCCAATAGTGCCTTATGTATAGTAGACTTTAAAATGTTTCTTCAATAAAGGGAGACAACAGTATGGGCTAGACTGAAAGTAAGTCTTTAAATAAGAGCACAATTTTGAACGGTAACTAAGATTTCACTAAAAGGGGAGATACATTCAGATGAGGTACTACTGAGGGTAGAGGCAAACCTGGCCAGGGGACTTGGGAGAATGGTGATGAGTGTGCTTACAGAGACCAAGCAGAGGGAGATAAGATTGCACAGTTGCCCTGGGGAAAGGATTTTCAGAGCCTTGAAATTAATCTGAGGTGTTTGGACTTTCTCCTGAGAATACTGGGAAACCAAGGTTTTCAGCATTGCTGTGATAGGATAGAAACAAAACATTATTTTGGCAAGAGTAGAGGATCAGTATGGAGAGAGACAGGGAGGTCAGGCAAGAGGCTTTGTGACAGGCCAGATATGAAGTGAGAAGGCTCAGACCAGCATAGGGTGATGGGAAGGAGAGGAAGGATGACAGTGGGAGAGAATGAAATGACAAGATTTGGGAATGATTTAGGTATGAGAGGGATGCAGACAGAGGGAGAAATCAAAGATGATTCCAAGATTTTAAATATAAGAGCAGTAGAATTATGGTACCATTGACAGTAATTGGTTTTAGAAAGGGGAATTGCTTTTAAATATATTGACATATTTTAAGGGATGATGAGAATTTTTAAATAAAAATAGTGTACAACCAATTGTTTAACATGGCCCAGGAAGTTGTCAGAATTGGATATATAAATTTGGGGATCTTCCTTTTGGAAAGTATGGTTGAAGAGTTAAGGACAGATTACTCTCAAAGGGACAGAGAAAAGGAAAAGGTAGTCCTGAGCACCGAGAATGGAAGATGGTCTGTGAGGGTGTATAGGGCAGGGTGTACAGGGCAGCAAAGAGGCCTGGACAGAAGCACCCTATTCTCTTATTTTCCTGTTCTCATCTAGGACCGAGAATAAAGTTTCCCCTGTCTCTCACTTCACAGAATGTTGTCAAGTTAGTTACCTTTGAGAATTAAGGCAGTGGCTCATTAGAATAAATACTATTATATTTATTATATGTATATTTGAATTCTGGCCTTGATGATTTGACATTATCTTCATGTTAACAAAAATCAAGAAAGGAAAACTTTATTTTCTTAATATTTCCAAATTTAAGATGATTGGGTTTTGTATAACTGAAATGTCTAAGCTATTTTCTACCATTGTACCACATTTCCTCTTAATAAGAATTCATGAAGTTGGATACAGTTCAATACCAGCAAAAGCTTTTTATCTATGGAATATTTGTTACCTTCTTTTATTTAATAATTAAAACGTATTTTCTTTTTTATATTGGTTTCTTGTCAGCACCGGTAGAAATTTAATGTTCCGTTGTAGTGACTACAGAAGTCTAGTTTATTTTTTTTCATTTTGGTTGTTTTTATAATTTAAAGTTTTTATCTAGTTAAATTTAACATTTAAATATGAGCCTCTTTAAAACTATTTTGAAGCAGTCAAGTGTAAATGAAAGTAACTGGCCACTTATGGGGGAGAAATGGTTATTTATTCTCTTCTTTATTATTTCAACAGATATTTATTGAGCATTTTCCGCTAACAAACATTGATTGTACAAGGTGCTGAGGATGCGGCCTTGAGTGAGAGACTTGGTTCCGAACCTTATGGAGCTTATTAAATTTTATCCAGTTTTCAGTAAACTTTATGAATTGTAATTCTTTTTTTTTTTTTTTTTTTTTTTTTTTTTTGTATTTTTCTGAAGCTGGAAACGGGGAGAGACAGACTCCCGCATGCGCCCGACCGGGATCCACCCGGCACACCTACCAGGGGGCGATGCTCTGCCCACCAGGGGGGATGCTCTGCCCCTCCGGGGGCGTCGCTCTGCCTCTACCAGAGCCACTCTAGCGCCTGGGGCAGAGGCCAAGGAGCCATCCCCAGTGCCCTGGCCATCCTTGCTCCAATGGAGCCTTGGCTGCGGAAGGGGAAGAGAGAGACAGAGAGGAAGGAGGGGGTGTGGAGAAACAAATGGGCGCCTCTCCTATGTGCCCTGGCCGGGAATCGAACCCGGGTCCCCTGCACGCCAGGCCGATGCTCTACCACTGAGCCAACTGGCCAGGGCCAATTGTAATTCTGATTAATAACTAAGGACTGTCAGTCTTACCTGGCTCCAACCCTCCTCTACTTCACAAAGCTCTGCTTCCCTAAATTTAGGCTACTTTTCCATATTTTCTTAACTCTGCTTTTGGATTTTAAACTGATAGTCATCCAAACAAGGATTTATTATTTGAATAATGTTAACATTTTAATATTACTTAATATATTTAATGTATTGTTAATATTTTACTATAGTGCTTCCTCTACTTTTTTTCTGAAGTATTTTAAATTATAGCCAACCTGACATTTTATTTCTAAATACATCACCATATATCTCTTTTAAAAAGTATATTTTCCTGTATAACTTCAAAGTCATTATTACATCTGCACAATTAACAATAATTCCCTAACATCATCTAATACTGAATTTATGTTAAAATTTACCCAATTGTTCACCAAAATGTTTTTTTTAGAGCTGATTTACTAAAATCAGTATCCATTCAAGGACTGCACTTTCCATTTGATTTTCAGGGTATATGGAAATTTCCACTCTTGCAGTCTACTTCATACGTCTTTATTCATCCTCTCTCTGGAAGCTTTTGGCTTATTCTGTCATATAGACATTATAATTTAATTGTGTAACATGCAATTGCAGCCTGACCAGGCAGTGGCACAGTGGATAGAGCGTCGGAATGGGATGCGGAGGACCCAGGTTTGAGACGCCGAGGTCGCCAGCTTGAGCGCAGGCTCATCTGGTTTGAGCAAAAGCTCACCAGCTTGGACCCAAGTTCGCTGGGGCTTGAGCAAGGGGTTACTCCATCTGTTGAAGGCCCACGGTCAAGGCACATATGAGAAAGCAATCAATGAACAACTAAGGTGTCGCAAGGAAAAACTAATTATTGACATCTCTCTCCGTTCCTGTCTGTTCCTATCTATCCCTCTCTCTGACTCTCTCTCTCTGTCTCTGTAAAAAACAACAACAATAAAAACCCATTCAACTGGAAAGTTTATTAAAGTGAAACTCTGAATGAATTAGAACCAGGCTCCCTGAGGGTGTTAGAGGATATGGAAATTTGAACTTCCTTCTTAGACGGGTGTTTAAATTCAAGTTCATAGGGCTATATAGAGCAGAGGTATATAAATCAGATTGTTAGGCAGAGTTTTATATAGTTTTGGAGCATTCCACTACAAAGTAAAAAGGAGAATCAAATTTATTGTTTGAATCCAAACAATGATACTATAGTTAACACTATATATAAAATTAACTCAAAATGGATCAAAATCTAAATGTAAGAGCTAAACCTATAAAACTCTTAGAGAAGAAACCTATAAAACTCTTAGAGAAGAAAATCTGTATGACCATGTATTAGACAGTAGTTCTTTAGCTATGACACCAAAAGTAATAAAAAGCAAAGTAGACAAGTTCTTATATTATTATTTATTAATTACTATACTATTTATTACAAACAACTGTAAACTACTTTTGCTCACCCCTGTATATCTGAGGAGCATCTAGTATTTAGAGTATATAGAATACAATTCAACCATAAAAAGACAAATAACCCAATTTAAAAATGGGCAAAGGACAACTTGAATAGAAGTTTCTACAAAGAAAACATACAGATTGTTGATAGCACATGAAATAATGCTCAATATCATTAGTTACATGGAAATGCAAGTCAAAATCACAATGAAATACTGTTCATATGCACAAGGCTGAACATAACTTAGAAAATACAACAAATATTGGCATGGAAGTAGAGAAATTGGAAACCTCATATGCTGCTGCTGATAATGTAAAAAGATGTAGCTGCTATGGAGAACAGTTTGGCAGTTCCTCAAGAAGTTAAATATAGAATTACTATATGACCCAAGAATTCTACTCCTAAGTATTTACCCAAGAGAATTAAAAAACATATGTTCACATAAGAACTTGCACAGGAATGAATGTTCATAGCAGCATTTTCAGAATAGCCAGATAGTGGAGACAACTGAAATGTCTGATGAATAAGATAAATCCTACAATGGAAGTTACTCAGCCACAAGAAGGAATGAAGTACTGACACATGCTACAACATGGATGAACCTTGAAAACATGTTAAATGAAAAGAGTAAGATGCAAAAGACTACATGGTATAAAAGCCATTTAAATGAAATCTCCAGAACAGGCAAATTCATATTTGTATATCTTCTTTGAAGAAATGTCTATTCAAGTCCTTTGCTCATTTTTAAATTGGATTATTTGTCTTTTATTGTTTAGTTGTATTTCATATATTTTGGATTCTGGCTGCTTATAAGATACATGACTTGCAAATATTTTCTCCCATTCGGTGGGTTGTCTTTTTATTTTTTTGATAGTGTTTTATTTAGTTTTATTTATTTATTTATTTTTTCATTTTTCTGAAGCTGGAAACAGGGAGAGACAGTCAGACAGACTCCCGCATGCGCCCGACCAGGATCCACCCGGCACGCCCACCATGGGGTGACGCTCTGCCCACCAGGGGGCGATGCTCTGCCCATCCTGGGCGTCGCCATGTTGCGACCAGAGCCACTCTAGCGCCTGAGGCAGAGGCCACAGAGCCATCCCCAGCGCCCGGGCCATCTTTGCTCCAATGGAGCCTTGGCTGCGGGAGGGGAAGAGAGAGACAGAGAGGAAAGCGCGGCGGAGGGGTGGAGAAGCAAATGGGCGCTTCTCCTGTGTGCCCTGGCCAGGAATCGAACCCGGGTCCTCCGCACGCTAGGCCGACGCTCTACCGCTGAGCGAACCGGCCAGGGCTATTTAGTTTTATTAATATGTGATTTCTCTTTCTTTATTGGTATCCTTAATTCTGTGAAACATTGTCTTCATACTTTTTAAAAATTCTTTACACATGGTTTCCTTTAGCTTCGAACATATTTAAAATAGCTGATTATAGTTTTTGTCTTGTAAGTTCAATGTCTGGGCTTCCTCAGGAAAAGTTTCTTTCTTTCTTTCTTTCTTTCTTTCTTTCTTTCTTTCTTTCTTTTTTTTTAATATGGAACGCTTCACGAATTTGCATGTCATCCTTGTGCAGGGGCCATGCTAATCTCTGTACCGTTCCAATTTTAGTATATGTGCTGCCGAATCGAGCACAGGAAAAAGTTTCTTATTGACTGCTTTTCTTTCCGGTGTATGGGCCATACTTATTTCTTTGAATACCTTTAATGTGGCCACTCTGAAAATGTTTCCTATCTCTCAGGGTTCGTTGCTGTTTGTTTAATTACTTTCCTAAACTAATTCTGTAAGGTCTGTATTCTTTATCATGTGTGATCACTGAAATCTCTGCTCAGTTAGCTTAGTGGCTAAGAAATGATTGGACACAGATTTCCTTAAATACCTGAAACCAATAAATCTCTCAGCCTTATTTACTGAGGGGCTCTCTCTCTGTTCTGCGAAGTGCCTTCAATGTTCAGACAGTTTACAACTCTGCCTTAGCCTTAACCTTTCTGCTATGCAGAGCCAGAAGTGAGAGCTTAGGATCATCTCAGGTCTTTCCTAAGCATGTGCACAGCTCTGCATGTGGCCTTCTTTTCTTTCTTTCTTTTTTTTTTTTTTTTTTGTATTTTTCTGAAGCTGGAAATGGGGAGAGACAGTCAGACAGACTCCCGCATGCGCCCGACCGGGATCCACCCGGCACGCCCACCAGGGGCGACGCTCTGCCCCTCCGAGGCGTGGCTCTGCCGCGACCAGAGCCACTCTAGCGCCTGGGGCAGAGGCCAAGGAGCCATCCCCAGAGCCCGGGCCATCTTTGCTCCAATGGAGCCTTGGCTGCGGGAGGGGAAGAGAGAGACAGAGAGGAAGGAGGGGGGAGTGGAGAAGCAAATGGGCGCTTCTCCTATGTGCCCTGGCCGGGAATCGAACCCAGGTCCCCCGCACACCAGGCCGACGCTCTACCGCTGAGCCAACCGGCCAGGGCCCATGTGGCCTTCTTGATTCTTTGTAATATGTTAGAGCTTTTCAAATCCTTTATGGACATTGCATTTCCAGCCTTTCTAAGTATTTTGGTCAGCTTATTGTTTGTCCTGTTATAGCTCCCTCAGGTGGATATAGTGTTATATAGTAGCTGCTAATTATTCCTAACAAAGGTCCCCAGAGAAAGACTGTTTGTACCGGGCAAGCTCTGGGGTAGGTAAAATAAAGACTAGACTTCTAGTGGAATTTTTCAGAGACCTGCCAGACAAGTCAAATAATAACAGTTACCTGGGAATGGGGCTTTGGAGGAGATACGACCCAGTTTATTTTGCAGGTTGTTTAATAAAGCTACCAGAAGCTGAGGAGAGGGGAATAGAAATAAGGCAAGTTAATAACACTGGGTCATATAATTTGTTTTAATTTTTATAAAGAAACTGCCAAACTTTTCCAAAGTGGCTGTGTACCATTTTACATCCCCACCAACATATTGTAGTTTTTCCACATCCTTTCCAGTATTTTTTTTTTTTTTCATTTTTCCAAAGCTGGAAACGGGGAGGCAGGCAGACTCCCGCATGCACCCGACCAGGATCCATCCAGCATGCCCACCAGGGGGCGATGCTCTGCCCCTCTGGGGCGTTGCTCTGTTGCATCCAGAGCCATCCTAGCGCCTGAGGCAGAGGCCACAGAGCCATCCTCAGCGCCCGGGCCATCTTTGCTCCAATGGAGCCTCAGCTGCGGGAGGGGAAGAGAGGGACAGAGAGGAAGGAGAGGGAGAGTGGTGGAGAAGCAGATGGGCGCTTCTCCTGTGTGCCCTGGCCAGGAATCGAACCCGGGACTCCCGCATGCCAGGCCAATGCTCTACCACTGAGCCAACCGGCCAGGGCCATCTTTCCAGTATTTTTATTGTCTTTTTGATTATAGTTATTCTAATCAGTGTGAAATGGTATCTTTTTTTTATGAGAGGTTAAACTGTCTTTATTCACAGATGACATAACAATGTAAAAAGTCTATGGAGGCCCTGGCCGGTTGGCTCAGTGGTAGAGTGTCGGCCTGGCGTGCAGAGGACCTGGGTTCGATTCCCGGCCAGGGCACATAGGAGAAGTGCCTATTTGCTTCTCCACCCTACCCCCCTCCTTCCTCTCTGTCTCTCTCTTCCCCTCCGGCAGCCAAGGCTCCATTGGAGCAAAGTTGGCCCAGGCGCTGGGGATGGCTCCTTGGCCTCTGCCCCAGGTGCTAGAGTGGCTCTGGTCGCGGCAGAGCGACGCCCCGGAGGGGCAGAGTATCGCCCCCTGGTGGGCAGGGCGTCGCCCCTGGTGGGCGTGCCGGGTGGATCCCGGTCGGGCGCATGCGGGAGTCTGTCTGACTGTCTCTCCCTGTTTCCAGCTTCAGAAAAATACAAAAAAAAAAATCAAAAAAAATCTATGGAATCTATAACAAAGTTTACCAAACTAATTTGTAAGTTTATCAAGATTGTAGGAGACAAATCAATATATCAAAATTAATTGTATTTCTATGAATTAGCAACAAGCTATCAGATATTGGAATTAAAAATACCATTACAGCAGCATAAAAAATGAAACAGGGAAAATCTGACAAAAGATGTACAAGACCTATACTCTGAACACGGTTAAACATTGATGAGAGAGGTGAAAGACCTAAGCAAATAGAAATACTCTGTTTAGGGAGGCCTCAATGTGATAGTGGAAGACCATGAGGATATTGTCAGAATATAGAATTTTAAAAGTTAGGATGCAGACAGTGCTTAGTTCTCAAGGATAATAAGATTCTGCAGGTAGTCATGGTGTTAATTGTTGAAAAGAGTGAGAATATTAGGGTATCAACTGGATGGATCTTTGTGTCTATGTTTAGAGCACGGACAAGGAGGGTGATGGATGTGTGCAGGGCAGAATGTGTGAAGTGGTATCTTAATGTGCTTCTTCATGTCTGTTTTTGTTCACATTATATCCTCAGATTTTGGTATAGTGACTGGTATATACTAATCACTCAATAAAAGTTATGCAAGTAAAAATAGATCAATGTAGTTGTATAGATGTCATCTTTAATATGACTCATTAACCTAAGTCAATTTTTTGGCCATTTGTGGAGGGAAACTGAAGCAGAACAAAAGCTAATCCCAAAGACAGAGCAGTAAACTATATAAACAAGGAAAGATCCCAGATTTTGGTCACTGAGATATTTTCACATATTTTCCAGTCATGATAACATACTTCATTCATCTGATAAAGTTTCTTTTTTTCAAGATTTTATTTATTGATTTTTATAGAGAGGAGAGAGAGAGAAAGAGAGAAGGGAGGAGTGGGAAGCATCAACTTGTAGTAATTGCTTCCTGTATGTGCCTTGACTGGGCAAGCTTGGGTTTTTGAACCAGCAACCTCAGCATTCCAGATTGACACTTTATCCACTGTGCCACCACAGGCCAGACCTCACCTGATAAAGTTTTTTGTTTTTGTTTTTTTTAATTTATTTATTGATTTTAGAGAGGTGAAAGAGAGAGAGAGAAGGAGATAGGAACAGGAAGCCTCAACCCATAGCAGTTGCTTCTTATATGTGCCTTGACAGGGCAAGCTGGGTTGTTGAACCAGCAATCTCAGCATTCTAGGTCAATGCTTAATCCACTGCGCCACCACAGGTCAGGCTTACCTGGTAGTTTTAACATGCCTTCTTTGTTTTAGGCACTGTACTGGGCACTGGGATATAGCTGAAATAAGACACACATACATCTTGCCCTCATGGTGCTTAAAGTCAGTGGGAATTACAAAGATGTAAATAGACAATTAATATGACAAATACTGGGATGGAGAAGGGCAGAATGATGTGAGAAGAAATAGAAGGAACATTTAATACAAGCATCTGAGCTGAGACCTGAGGAAATAGTTGGCCAGGCAGTTGGGATATTACCAATAAATGCACAGATGAGACAAACCCTGGAAAATTGGGAAACTAATGTTCTCTAGGGAAAGAGGTTGAGAAGGTGAGCAGGGTTCAAATCCTACAAGCCTTTACAAGCCATTTTAAGGAGTTTCAAATTTGTCCTTTGGGGTGGGGAATTTTTGAAGGATGTTAAATGGAGAAGTGACAAGATCACCCATGATTTTAAAATAGTACTGTGCTTTCGTGGGGACAGTGTATTGGGGGGGATCAGAGTGAGTGGAGGGAGACCAGTTAGTAGTAATAATTTTCAGTGAGAGAGTTGAGAGGACTTGAACGAGAGAGAGAGAAGTAGATAAGTTAAGAGTATATGGGAGAGAAAAAAAACCCCCAAAAAACGACAAAAAAAGAGTATATGGGAGCTGAGGGAGAAAAATACCTTGGTTTCTGGCTTGAGACATGGTCAATGTTGATTCTATTTATTGAGCTAAAGGACTATGGAGAACAAATAGGTTTGGGGGACATGATGCATTCAGTTTTGAATTTGCTGAGTGGGATTTCTTATGGAATTCCACTCCCAGTGGAAACCAGGAGAAATACCTAGAAACAGAAATTAAGTTTAGAAATTTGGAAGTCGTCAATATATGGAGAGTTACTAAAGTTGTAAAAGTAGATGATATTGAGACAAAGTAGCCAATAGGTGAGAAGAAGCACAAGAAAGTATGATGTTCCCATAACCAAGTGAAGAAAGTGATGGGGAAAAAAAGTAAATGAGATTGCTTAGGAAGCATGATGTATGAGAAGAGAAAGCCCAAGACTAGAACCTCGCATTTAAGGGACAGATAGAGAGAGAACTGCCTCAGAGATAGAAGGAGCCTAGGAGAATTTTAGGTTCCAGAAATCAGGAACAGAGGAGTGCTTGGCAACATTTTTACTCTAAGATATCAAGTAAGATATGTATTGAGGGGCATCTATTGGATATAGTAGCAACAGTTAAATTATTGATGACAATAGCTTGGGCAGTTTAATGGAACACTGACTGCAGCAGAAGGCAGATTACATTATCTTGAGCAGTGAATCTGTGGTCATAAAGTGAAGAATCAGTAACAATGATGATGTCTTCAAGAGGTTTAGCTGTGAAGGAAATGAGAGAAAGGGCAGTACCTGAGATGTGATATGTGCTTAAAGGAAAGTTAAACATTTTTCATTAAGTTCTTTTGATTACTTTTCCTTTTAGGAATGTGATTTACCTTTTTAGTATTATACTTGTTTTCTGGGCTTCCTTAATTTTAAGATGATGAATGGGGTAAAATGGAAAATACGTAAATTAAGCTTTGTTTTGTGTGGTTAATCCTTTGCAAGTGGTAAGAAAATAGCTTTATTGCCTTAGCTAGATTTTCGATATAATTTTTGAGAAATTCTCTAGGTAATGAAAACTCATTTTAATGTATTGCATCTTCTGTTTGTTTTTTAGATCATTCATCGGGATATAAAACCTGAGAATATTTTAGTATCCCAGTCAGGAATTACTAAACTCTGTGATTTCGGATTTGCACGAACACTAGCAGTTCCTGGGGACATCTATACGGACTATGTGGCCACACGCTGGTATAGAGCTCCAGAATTAGTACTAAAAGATACCTCTTATGGAAAGTATGTATATTTTGGGATCTTGCCTGGCCTTGCCTATCCCTCTCTTTTTTTCCCCTCGGAAAGTCTGTCACTACTACTGACACCCTTTGCCTTCTGCATGTGAGTTGGGGTTAAGAAAGAGGCACCTCTGCTTAGGACAGAGAGATTCTATAGGCACCTTCCCTTCTGGTTATTAATGTTCTCATGCTTACCAGCTGGGACTGAGTGGCCCCTACCCCAGGAGGCCTATGCAGACAACCCTCAGGCTTTATCCATGCTTGTTTGAGTGTTCCATCCTTCGTAGTCTCCTCTGCTTATCATTAGCCTCTAAGTTCTGCAAAGATTTTTTTTTTTAATTCTGCAAAGATTTTAAAATCTTTTACCTCAGTATGCCAGTGTCCTTATCATACTGCCAACAAAGATTTTGGCTCTGTTGTACCTTCAAAATTATCAATACATTTCTTTTTTACTCTTTCTTTTCCTTCCTTCCTCCCTCCCTCCCTCCCTCCCTCCCTCCCTCCCTCCCTCCCTCCCTTCCTTCCTTCCCTCCCTCCCTCCCTTCTTCCTTCCTTCCTTCTCCTTTCCTTTCCTTTCTTTCTTGGAGGAGGAGGAGGACCAGGATCCACCTGGCAACCCCATCTAGGGTTGACGCTTGAGTGCCAAGCTATTTTTAGCACCTGAGGCTGATGCATTCCAACAAAGCTATCTTTAGTGCCTGTGGCCACACTTGAACCAAATGAGCAGCTGGCTGTGAAAGGGGAAGAGGGAAAGGAGGGGGAGGGGAGGTGAGGAGAAGCAGATGGTCACTTCTCCTGTGTGCCCTGACCAGGGATCGAACCTGGGACATCCCTACACTGGGCTAATGCTTTATCTACTGAGCCACCAGCCAGGGCCTTTCACTGTTTCTTTTAAACTTTATCCACTGAACCACTGGCCAGGGCCTTTCACTGTTTCTTTTAAACTTGAAGCACTAATACTTGGTTATCACTACTTTTCTTTTGACTTTTGGTTTTGCTTTTGAAGAAGGTTAAAATGTTTTGTTGTTTTTTTCTTTCTATCTCATAGGGTTTAAAATTTATAGCAAAGCCCTGGCCAGTTGGCTCAGTGGTAGAGCAGCGGCCTGGCGTGCAGGAGTCCCAGGTTCGATTCCTGGCCAGGGCACACAGGAGAAGTGCCCATCTGCTTCTCCACCCCTCCCCCTCTCCTTCCTCTCTGTCTCTCTCTTCCCCTCTGGCAGCCAAGTAGCTCTGGTTGCAACAGAGCAACCTCCCCAGATGGGCAGAGCACTGTCCCCTGGTGGGCATGCCGGGTGGATCCCGGTAGGGCACATGCGGCAGTCTGTCTGACTGCCTCCCCGTTTCCAACTTCAGAAAAATAAAAATTAAAAAAAATTTTTATAGCAAAATGACACTAAAACACACAATAATTTGTTTGAAAAGAATATGGATGTGTTCTGAATAGGCGAGTACATACATGAATAATTGCACAAGCATGAAAATAATGTACTACTGAGAGAGGAAGGGACTGGAAACAGAAACATACAGCACATAAAGTTTTATTATACTGTGTACCACAGTGCATTATGGTGCAAGCTGGTACTTGGTTTCCAAACACCACATGTATGATGCATTGAACATTATATCAGTTTGTCCAAACCCTGTTTGTGCAAGCATGAAAAAAATGAACTACAGAGAGAGGGGGTGAGAGTTAAAGCCTGCACATAACCTGGTCAGCTGGAAATGGAAACACACAACAAATAAAGTTTTGTCTTGCCACACATAACAATGCAATACAGTACAATCTGGTGCTTGATTTTCAAACTCCACATATATGATGCATTGAATACTGCATAAGTTTTTCCAAATGCTTTTTGTCTATTGCTCATGATTTGTAAATGCTCTGCACAGTGCAAAAGGTTGTTTGAATGAGCCTACAAATTCCAAAGATATCTAAGACAATTTCAATAGTATTTTCATCCATGGTACAGGCAAATAAGTTGGCCATCAGGGTGGCCAACTCTTCGCAAATCAGCACAAAATTTCTGGTAGCCTGCTGCTGGTCTGCAGACAGGTGGTTGAAAAACACTGGTCTAGACCGTCTCTTCATTAAATTCACGAATCTCTTCCCAATTGCCTTTTATCACATCCTCCACTTTTCTTAAGAGCACCCTTAAATTTGAACTTCACATTGTTGCAAATGAAGTAAATTCCTTTGGAAGAGATTAGGAGCTGTTTGTTTTATAACCTGCTTCTTCCAGACAAAAACTCTAAGCCAGGGTTCTGGAGCTTGGGTGGGGTTAATGGCAGTCTTCTCTCTAAGTGCCATTCTGCTCTAGGAGCCAAAGTGCTCAGTGAGGTGGGGAGGCAGCAGCCTAGAGTCCTCTGACCTTACCTTTCCTGGTGTGGAACTAGTGCTTTCTGGGGTGGGGCAAGGGCATTTGGGGCCCCAGTATTCTCAGTGTGCCACATCCAAGCAAGAGCCATCATTCTATGAGTAGGTGCCAGTTAGACCCTTGAACACACTCACCCTGGACTTTTAGCCTCAGCAAGAGGTAGCTGGAGACAGTATGAGAAATACTGGAGTTCTGCTGCTTCTGGGAACAAAGCCCTTTGACTGGAAGCTAGGGGGAAAGGAAACCCTATGTTCTTGGCTGGAACTGTGTAGGATTGAATCTTTGCCTCACTGAGCTAGAATGAAGGAGGGAGAGAGTGGCTTTGACTCAAATATTAGAGACTCATCTTTCTTTACAAATTATTATAGATTTTCTTGAGTAGATATTTCTTCATTTTCTATTTAATTTTAGGATTATTTCCAGAGGCTTTAATTATTGTGGGTTTTAAAAAAAATAATTTTCACCAGTTTTACTGGTCAGCAGATCTCTTCACTGTATCATGATCAAAGTTCCTCCCCCCATGCTTGTTTTTAAGCTCATCTTACCCCTGCATACAAGGACTTGCTCATATTTCAGATAATGGAGGAGCTTTTTAAGATTAGTGCTGCAATGGCAATCAACTCCATGCATTCTGTCTTCCATTGCTCTTTGAAAGGCCTGCCTATAAAATGCATTACATTTTTGCAAATAATGCCTTACCTTACTTACTAAATCAAACTGTGAAAGTTCAGATCAAGCTGGGGAAAAGCGAACTAATTTCCCCAGGAAATTATAGGAATATTTTTTGGTGCCTCTGTTGGAGATGGAGATGAAGAATAGGAATTTCATACCGTAGGGAAAATGCTTAAAATAATTTACTTCGGACCTGTGGTGGTGCAGTGGATAAAGCGTTGACCTGGAAATGCTGAGGTCACCGGTTCGAAACCCTGGGCTTGCCTGGTCAAGGCACATATGGGAGTTGAGGCTTCCAGCTCCTCCTCCCTTCTCTCTCTGTCTCCCCCCCTCCTCTCTAAAATGAATAAATAATAATAATAATAATAATAATAATAATAATTGATGGTGGTCCTGTAGTCTAGTTAAAAAAAATTTTTTTTAAATAATTTACTTAAAGTTTTGAAGGCTAAAACTTAATTTTACTGTTTCTTACTAAAACTTACAAATTTCCATTACGTTCTTAAAATTTGTGAAATAAGCAAGCTAATATGTTTTTATTATATCTTCCAGTCTGTGTTGTAATGTGGACTTGAAAATTTGTATGCACTACAATTAAGGCATTTATTCTGGCCCTGACCAGTTGGCTCAGTGGATAGAGCGTCAGCCTGGTGTGCGGATGTCCCAGCTTTGATCCCCAGCCAGAGCACACATGTGAAGCAACCATCTGCTTCTCTTCCCCTCCCTTCCCTCTTCTCTCCTTTCCCCCCTCCAGTGGCTTGATTGGTTCCAGTGCTGGCTAGGGTGCTGAGGATGACTCAGTTGATTTGAGCATCGGCCTAGACAGGGGTTGCCAGGTGGATTCTGATTGGGGCACATGCAGGAGTCATGTGCCCCACTATTGCTAGGTAATGATTTTAAAGAATAATGGCCCTGGCTGGTTAGCTCAGTCAGTTAAGAGTGTCCTCTGGAAACAAGGTTGTGTGTTTAATCCCCAGTCAGGGCACACATGGGAAGCAACCAAAAAAAAAAAAAAAAAGCACAACTGAGTAGAACAACAAATGCTTCCCTTTTTCTTTCTCTTTCTCTCTCTCTCTCTAAAAGTCAGTAAAAATTAAGCCCTGGCTGGATAGCTCAGTTGGTTAGAGCATCATCTCGGATCATGGAGGTTGCCAGTCCCTTCCCCAGTCAAGCACAATACAGGAGCAGCTCCATGTCCCTGTCTCTCTTTCTCCCTGCCTCTCTCAAAAACAAACAAAAATGAATAAATGCCTTTTTTTTTTTAAATGTGAGAGGAGAGGAGATAGACTCCCACATGTGCTCCAATCAGGATCCACCCTGTAACCCCTGTCTGGGGCTGATGGTTGAATCAACGGGGCACTGAGTGTAAAAGGAGAAGAGAGAGAGAAGGGTGAGAGGGAGGGGAAGAAAAGCAGATGGTTGCTTCTCATGTGTGCCCTGACTGGGGATTGAACCTTAGACATCCACGTGCCAGGCCAATGCTCTATCCATTGAGCCAACTGACCAGGTCCAGCTATGTATATTTAAGGTTTCTCCATTTTTAAAAATGACTTATGGTTTCTTTTTATTATTAAATAATGTTCCATTATATGTATGTATGACATTTTATTTATTCGTTTACCTAATAAAGGACATCTTGCTTGCTTTCAATTTTTGGCAATTTTGAATAAAGCTTCTATGAACATTCATGTACGGGTTGTTTTTCAACTCATTTGGTAAATACCAAGGAGTGCAATGATGACTGGATTATGTGATAAGACTATGTCTAGCTTTGTTAGAAGCTGTCAAACTGTCTTGCAAAGTGGCTGTATCATTATGCATTTCTATCAGCAGTGAATGAGAGTTGCTTTTTTTTTTGCATGAATATGAGAGAGATAAGAAGCATCAACTCATAGTTGTGCACTTTTAATTGTACATTGATTACTTTCTCATATGTGCCTTGACTGGGGGCTCCAGCCAAGCCAGTGACCACTTGCTCAAGCCAGCAACTTTGGGTTTCAAGCCAGTGACCTTTGGATTCAAGCGAGTGACCATAGGATCAGGTCAGTGATCCCATACTCAAGCCAGATGAGCCCACACTCAAGGCAGTGACCTCAGGATTTTGTACGTGAGCCTGCAGTGTCCCGGTCAATGCTCTGTCCACTGTGTCACCACCTGGTCAGGCTGTATATGTTCTTGGTGTTGTGCCTGTTCAAATATTTTGCCCAATTTTTAATTTGATTGTTTTCTTATTGTTTAGTTTTAGGAGTACTATCTATATATATAGATATATAGATATATAGATATAGATATATAGATATAGATATAGATATATAGATATATGTGACACAAGTCATTTATTATGTACATGTTTTATAAATTTCTCAAACTCTGTAACAGGGTTTTTTATAGAGCAGAAGTTTTTAATTTTAATTATTTACCAATTTTTTTTTTCTTTTGTGGCTTATGCTTTTGGTATGGTAACTAAAAACTCATTGCTAAAATCAAGGCAATCTAGATTTTTTCTTGTATTATTGTCTAGATGTTTTATAGTTCTGTATATTACAGTTAGGTCTATGATCCATTTTGAGTTAATTTTTGTGAAAGGTTTAAGGTCTAGATCTAAGTTCTTTTCTTTTTTCTTTTTGCATATGGATGTTCTGGTGTTCCAGTATCACTTGTTGAAAAAGCTTTCCTTTCTCTACTGAATTGTGTTTGCTCCTTTGTCAAATATTAGTTGAGTATATTTGTGTGAGTTTTTTCTGCACTCTATTCTATTCTCTTAATCTGTATTTGTCTATTCTTTTTTACCAGTGCTACACTGGCTTGATTTCTGTATCTTTAGAGCAGGGGTCGGGAAACTTTTTGGCTGAGAGAGCCAGGAACGCCACATATTTTAAAATGTAATTTCGTGAGAGCCATACAACAACCTATGTACATTATGCATTATCCAATAAAAATTTGGTATTGTCCCGGAGGACAGTTGTGATTGGCTCCAGCCATTCACAACCATGTACATGAGTGGTAGGAAATGAATGGATTGTAATACATGAGAATGTTTTATATTTTTAACATTATTATTTTTTTATTAAAGATTTGTCTGCGAGCCAGATGCAGCCATCAAAAGAGCCACATCTGGCTCGTGAGCCATAGGTTCCCAACCCCTGCTTAGAGTAAGTCTTGAAATCAAGTAGTATCTTCTGTCTTCTTCTGACTTTGTTATTCTTCAACATTGTGTTGGCTGTTCTTAGTCTATTGCCTTTCCATATAAATTTCAGAATCAGTTTATTGATATGCACATTGGAATTTGATCAGGATTGCATTGAATCTGTAGATCAAGTTGAGAAGAACTGACATCTTGACAATACTGAGTCTTCCTATTTATAAACATGAAATATCTCTCCATTTATTTATATCTTCTTTGATCTCTTTAATGAATTTTTTTCTTCAGTTGACAATTTAGCTTAGAGATCACTTTATATTAGCACACATAGATAGACCTATGTTATCCTTTCTGACAACTGAATAATATTTCATTGTGTGGTGTACAAAAATTTATAAGCCATTTCCATATTGGTGGATGATTTGGTTTCCAATATTTTTCTAACAATGTTGCTGTGAAATTTTTATATAATTTGTCTTTGTGCACATGTGCAAGTAGATTTTTGAATAAATTTCTAGGAATAAAGTATTCAGTCAAAAGTATTTGTTTTTATTTTGGTAACTTTTTCTAGTTTTTCCTCCAAGAACTTATATAAGTTTATACTCCCAGAACAGTACATGGGAGTTTTAATTTTCCATAGCCTCACCAGCAGTTATCAAATCTTACAATTTTTAAATCAGTTGTATCAGTAAAAATAGATTTCATTATAGTGTTTATTTATATATTTTTTATGAATGTGATGTTGGGTATCTTTTGACATCTACTTAAAAGCCCCAGTAATATAAACTATCTTTTAAAAAACTGTTATATTGAAAAGAGTTTGAATTATGGATGACTTATAATATGTTAAGATAAATAAATTAGTCTGAGCCAGGCAGTGGTACAGTGGATAGAGTGTCAGACTGGGATGCAGAAGACCCAGGTTTGAAACCCCAAGGTTGCCAGCTTGAGCAAGGGCTCACCAGTTAGATTGCAGGGTCGCTGGCTTGAGTCCAAGGTCGCTACCCTGAGCAAGGAGGGGTCACTCACTCTGCTGTAGCTCGCCCTCCTCCCGTCAAGGCACATATGAGAAAGAAATCAATGAACAACTAAGGTGTCACAGTGAAGAACTGATGCTTCTCATCTCTCTCCCTTCCTGTCTGTCTGTCCCTATCTGTCCCTCTCTCTCTGTCTCTGTCACAAGAAAAAGAAAGAAAAAGATAAATAAACAAATAGACGTAAATGTTTGACATTTTTAATTTTTGCTTTTTTAGTACAGGATCATTTTAGTATTCATTAATTCTAATTCATAAACCAGTTATCATTATGTTCTTCTATAAGTATCTAAAATAATTTTAGAATTATGGTTACTTTTTATCTGGACTGCTACATGAATTCTCATGCAATTTAAATATAATCTATTTAAGGATATTAGTAAAATGTGAGACTAATATATATCCTAAAGTAGGCTTATGATACTACAGTGAAAATTTGTAAATGATACCACCTAACCATTCTTTTTTCTTTGTCTTTAACTTTATTTTTAAAGTTTTTTTTAAAGATATTTTATATATTTCTCCATGAAGAAGTGACTTATTGCTCTCTGTTTCAGACCTGTGGACATCTGGGCACTGGGCTGTGTGGTCATTGAGATGGCCACTGGAAATCCCTTTCTTCCCAGCAGCTCTGATCTGGATTTACTTCATAAAATTGTTTTAAAAGTAGGTAAGTATTACTGAAATATATTAAGTGCCTAAAATAAGTATTTCCAGATCATTTTTGCTTGATTTTCAAATTTAGTTTTCTCATGATGAAGAACAGGGAAGCATACTGATAGATGCCAGTAGATGGATATCTTGAGCTAATTAAGAAAGTAGAAAATTCTTGTCTGTGTTTACAAATAAATATTTTATTTCCCAAGATGCAAATAGCTAAGCCGTATGTTGATGGTCAATAATAAGAAAAATAGTACAATAGAAATCTTCAATTTATCTGAAAGTTCCTTTAAAATTTAGGTTTCTATGAATATTTGCATATCTCAAAGGAGACTTTTAAATGATAGATTTGATTTAGATACTTTTTTAAAAGCACTTAGAGATAGAAAGTCAATTATGTGTTGAGAAAACTCTTTTTTAGTATAGTAGATAACCAAATAGCTAGCTAAGTTATTTAAAAATATATTTGATGGAAGCTGCATTATTTGATTATCTGCTTTGACTACATAAGCATTTTGGTGGATAGCCTTACTCATGGAGTTTCAATGATTTGTTTATATATATATTTATGAATGAGAACCTGGATGAGCCCTTTTTGTGGTGGGGAACTATACATAAACATGTAATTACAGGATCAGAAGGAAAGTACTGTGAACAACTATAAAAACCCTGAAATCGGCCCTGGCCGGTTGGCTCAGCGGTAGAGTGTTGGCCTGGCATGCAGGAGTCCCGGGTTCGATTCCCGGCCAGGGCACACAGGAGAGGCACCCATTTGCTTCTCCACCTCTCCCCCTCTCCTTCCTCTCTATCTCTCTCTTCCCCTCCCGCAGCCAAGGCTCCATTGGAGCAAAGATGGCCTGGGCGCTGGGGATGGCTCTGTGGCCTCTGCCTCAGGCGCTAGAATGGCTCTGGACACAACAAAGCGATGCCCCAGAGGAGCAAAGCATCGCCCCCTGGTGGGCATGCCGGGTGGATCCCGGTCGGGCGCATGCGAGAGTCTGTCTGACTGCCTCCCTGTTTCCAGCTTTGGAAAAATGAAAACAAAAACAAAAACTCTGAAATCTGGATAAATATTGATTAAAAATACAGTTCTGAGCCTTAAAGCATCACGCTTTTTTGTGTCATCTTTAAAGTTTTGGTTGAGATTAATGTTAGAGGGAACCTTAGAGATGATGGGATCAATTTTGTCATTTTATAGATGAGGAAACCAAGATACAGAAAGGGAGATTTACCCCAGGTCACAGAACTAGTTATACAGCAAAATTGGTACTAGAACTTGACTCTCTCCACTCCTATTTATTGTTCTTTCTGTTCTACTACTACTCATTAGCCTTTTTTTTCTTTGTAATATTTCTATTTCTAAGCAATTTTAATATGTTAGCTGTTTTGAGTAAGGCTCTATTGATGAACACTTGCTAGTTAAGCCATTTAGATACCCGTGTGGAAATATGTAAAAGTTTGTATTTGTTTTTCCTGATAGCATTATACATTATATATTATATTTTGGGAAAAGAAATGAACCTGGTTGTTTTGCATTCTTTACTGCCTATGTGCTATCAACAAATTACTGGGGAAACTTCAATTTTTTATGATATATTCAGATATTCCTTGTTCGACTTAAAAAACAATTTTTTTTAAAAGTAAGAGGTAAGGATATAGAGAGACAGACTCCTGCATGAGCCCCAACCAGAATCCACCTGGCAACCCCCATCTGGGGCCAATGCTTGATTCAACTGAGCTATCCTCAATGTCTGAGGCTGACACTTGCACCAACCCAACTATCCTGAGTCTCGGGGGCTGTTGCTTGAACCAATTGAGCCACTGGTTGTGAGAGGAGAGAGAGAAAAGAGGGAAAGGGAGAGGAAGAGAAGCAGATGGTCACTTCTCAAGTATGCCCTGACCGGGGATGGAACCTGGGATGTCTACACACTAGGCTAACGCTTTATCCGCTGAGCAACTGGCCAGGGTCTAAAAATTTTTTAAATGTAATCATCATTCTCTCTTTTTAGTAACAGTACAGACTACATAGCAATTTGATTATACACTAATTTCTTTGTTTCTTATATTTTTTCCTCTTTTCAGGCAATTTGACACCTCATTTCCAGAATATCTTTTCCAAGAGTCCTGTTTTTGCTGGGGTGGTCCTTCCTGAAGTTCAACACACCAAAAGTTCAAGGAAAAAATACCCAAAGCTAAATGGACTCTTGGCAGATATAGTTCATGTATGTAAAGAGATTAAGGGATTATTTCTGGGAATTTTTTTAAAAAAATTATAATACAGTTTTAGGATATTACTTCAATGAAATTCTGAAAAGATTCATAATGTAATGGTATCTTAAAAATTACTATATTCCTGTCTTTGCATTTAACTCTGAGAAAGTAAAATTCATAGGCTATTAGAAATGATAGCTCCCTAGTATAATCCTGTGTATTATTTTTAGTTTACCCCAATTTTAATGATAATTAGGAATAAACTGGAAAAATTCTAGGGACTTAACCTGTTTGGCACCACCTTTTAATAACCTGTCTACCCAAGTTAGGGCTCTGTTCCCTGTGTAGTGTCCTAAGGTATCTATAAGCCACTGGCAACCGCAGTTGCAATATTGTATGAAGACACAGCAGTGCCAAAATACACCTAGAATTGGAGGGGAAAAAACACATTTTATAGCACTTTTAAATTATTTTAAAATTTAAATTTTATTTTAAACTAGGCAATAAATATATCAACGCAGTATAAAATTCAAAAGGTAAGAGACTTTACTGTGAAAACTAACTGTTCCTATTTATTTTCTTTTTTTTGTGGCAGAGACAGAGAGTCAGAGAGAGGGACAGATAGGGACAGACAGACAGGAAGGGAGAGAGATGAGAAACACCAGTTCTTCGTTGCGGTTCCTTAGTTGTTCATTGATTGATTTCTCATATGTGCCTTGACTGGGGGGAGGGGACTATAGCAGATGGAGTGACCTTGGGCTTGCTCGAGCCAGAGACTTTGGGCTCAAACTGGTGAGCCTTGCTCAAACCTGATAAGCCCGCGCTCAAGTTGGCGACCTTGGGGTCTCGAACCTGGGTCCTCTGCATCCCAGCCCAACGCTCTATCCACTGCGCCACTGCCTGGTCAGGCCCTATTTTTTTCTTGATCCAGCCAATTTCCTTTCCCAGCAACAACTAAGGTATCTTATTTCTAATGTATAGTCCTTAAAAAAACTAGTTACCTCAACTTCAAAGCAGGTATAGTGTAGTGTTTATAAGAATTCTGGAATCACATAGACTACATTTAAAGCCTAGCGCTGTCACTAATTAGCTCTGCAACCTTGAGCAAGTCCCTCAATCTCTGTGCCTCAGTTGGAGAATTAAATGAGGCAATGCTGGCAATGTTCTGAGCCCAGGGCCTTGAATAAGCTCTCGACAAATGTTGCTCATGTTAATTGTTGTTGCTGTTATTTACATAAACTTAAACATGATATGTAATATCTAAAAACTATTCTTGAAGGAAAAAATTATTTTATTGGTACCTGGAGGATACTAGAGTTTATTAAGGATCAGATTTGTTTATTACATTTTTAGTTCAGTTTAATTTTCTTTTTTTATTTCATAGTTTTAATTATACAAAGAATATGAGAAAAAGTAGAAAATACATGATAAACAAAAAAGAGAAGTTAAGATTTTCTTAACTCCCATAATCCAGAAAGAAATTACTATTAACATTTTGGTTTATATACTTACAGACTTTTCCCAACCAAATATACGCATAGGAATTTATGCTTTTTAAGTGTTGCCTCTGGGTACAGACCTAATACGTGTAAACCTTTAGCTCTAACACTTTATAGCCATGGGAATTGTGGTACAATGGGAAATATATACAGTCATGTGCTACCTAACATTTTGGTAAACCTCAGATCACATATACAGCGATTCCTTAAGATTGTAATGGAGACCTGTGGTGGCGCAGTGGGTAAAACGTCGACCTGGAAATGCTGAGGTCGCCGGTTCGAAACCCTGGGCTTGCCTGGTCAAGGCACATATGGGAGTTGATGCTTCCAGCTCCTCCCCCCCTTCTCTCTCTCTCTGTCTCTCTCTCTGTCTTCTCTAAAAATGAATAAATAAATTAAAAAAAAAAAAAAAAGATTGTAATGGAGCTGAAAAATTCTTATTTCCTAGAGATGTTGTAGTCATTGTAAGGTCAGATTATAGCACAACTCATTACCTTCATGTTTGTGGTGATGCTGCTATAAACAAACCTACTTAACTACAGTTGTATAAAAGTATAGCACATACAATTAAATACAGGATATAATATTTGATTGTAAATGACTTACTGGTTTACGTAAAAAAAAATTTATGCTTTTTAAAAGGTGTCATACTTTACACACTGCTATGTAACCTGTTTATCTTCACTTAGCATTATAATATTATAAACATATTACCATGTTATGAATATGAAACTATATAATTTTCAATAGTTGCTTTGTTTTTATTGTATGACTATTTTGGACATTTGTTTTCAGGTTTTTTCTCCTCACTATTGGTAAAAGTGTTACAATGAACATCTTTTATATATGCATTATGAACTTATTTTATTATTTGTTTAGGATAAATTCCTAAGTTGTGAACAGTGGGCACAAGGTTTATGTTTTTTAGAATTTTTGATACATTTTGCTGTTTTTTTTAATCTAGAAAGATTTTACTGACTTATACTCAAGTTATCTTAAATTGCATTAGATATAAACTCTCACTCTTAATCTGGCATTAGATATTACAATATTAAAAATATTTGCTAATTTAATAGGCTAGAAATAGTATTTTCTTTTTTGTGTGTGTTACAGAGACAGAGAGAGGGACAAACAGGAAGGGAGAGAGATGAGAAGCATCAATTCTTCATTGTGACATCTTAGTTGTTCGTTGGTTGCTTTCTCATATGTGCCTTGATGGGGGGGTGAGGAGACCACAGCAGAGCGAGCGACCCCTTGCTTAAGCCAACGACCTTGGGCTCAAGCCAGCGACCTTGGGCTTCAAGCCAGCCACCTCTGGGCTCAAGCCAGCCACCTCTGGGCTCAAGCCAGCAACCATGGGGTCATGTCTATGACCCCACACTCAAGCCGGCCACCCCGCACTCACGCCGGATACCTCGGAGTTTTGAACCTGATTTCTTTGCATTCCAGTTTGATGCTCTATCCACTGCGCCACCATTTATAGCCTGGTCAGGCTAGAAATAATATTTTTGAAATTGCACTTCCATCATTAGTGTAAAGGTGGAGGAGCATTATGCTAATAGTATTAATCAGTCATTTGTTTCTCTTATTTTAAGCATCAACCTATTTGTCAATTAGAATATCTTTTTTCATATATATTTATAAAATAACAAGACTGTTAGTCTTTTGTCACATACAGTATGTTGTAAGTGCTTTTTTCAACTTTAACAATCCAACAATTTGGAATGCCAAATTTATCACAGACAGATGCTTATGCATGCTAGAATCTGTTTCTATGTCATTGATTTCTCTCTTCATTTTTGTATAAGTACCATTTTGATTGATTATTATAACCTTGATATATCTTAATATCTGGGTTAGAGCATGTATTTTTTCTGGATTTAAATTTTCTAAACAACTTTATTGTGGTATAATTTATGTACAGTAAACTACACATATGTAAAATGTACAATTTGCTGAGTTTTGATAGATGTATGTATCTATGAAACCACCACCACAAGACACCTAACATTTGCATCACCCCTAAAATGTCTTTGTGTCCTTTTACAATTCATCTTTTTCTCCATTTCTGTCCCCAGACAACCATTGATTTGCTTTCTGTCACTATAGATTGGTTTAGATTTTCTAGAGTAGAATATAAATGTAATCATACAGTATGCACTTTTCTAAGTCTGGCTTCTTTAACCCAGCAGTATGGTTTAGAGGTTCATTTATGTTTTTGAGTGTATTTGTAGTTTGTTCTTTTAATTGCTGAGTATTATCCCATTGTATCACAGTTTTTTAAATCTATTTCCCTGTTTTGGGTTGTTTCCTGTTTTGGGCTAAATAAAATCACTATAAACATTCATGAATAAGTAGATGTATATTTTTATTTCTCTTGGGTAAATATCTAAGAGTGGAATGGTGGGTTTAAGATATGTATATGTTTTATTTATTTATTTATTTATTTATTTATTTATTTTTACAGAGTCAGAGAGAGGGATAGTTAGGGACAGACAGACAGGAACGGAGAGAGATGAGAAGCATCAATCATCAATTTTTCATTGTGGTGCTTTAGTTGTTCATTGATTGCTTTCTCATATGTGCCTTGACCATGGGCCTTCAGCAGACCGACTAACGCCTTGCTCAAACCAGTGACCTTGGGTCCAAGCTGGTGAGCTTTGCTCAAACCAGATGTGTCCACGCTCAAGCTGGCGACCTCAGGGTCTCGAACCTGTGTCCTTTGCATCCCAGTCCGACAAACTTTCCACTGCGTCACTGCCTGGTCAGGCTGTTATGTTTAATTTTTTTTTTCTGAAGTTGGAAATGGGGAGGCAGTCAGATAGACTCCCGCATACGCCGGACCGGGATCTACCTGACATGCCCACCAGGGGGTGATGCTCTTCCCCTCTGGGGTGTTGCTCTGTTGCGACCAGGGCCATTCTAGCACCTGAGGCAGAGGCCATGGAGACATCTCCAGCGCCCGGGCCAACTTTGTTCCAATGGAGCCTTGGCTGCGGGAGGGAAAGAGAGAGACTGAGAGGAAGGAGAGGGGGAGGGGTGGAGAAGCAGATGGGTGCTTCTCCTGTGTGCCCTGGCTGGGAATCGAACCTGGGACTCCTGCACGCCAGGCTGACACTCTACCACTGAGCCAACTGGCCAGGGCTGTATATGTTTAATTTTTAAAGAAACTGTGTCTTTGTTTTTCAAATTATCATATTTTACATTTTCCAAACTAAGGCATGTATTTAAGTTTTCTGAATTATATTATTTACAGATGGACTAATATTTTTGCCTCTAATGGGCTATGACTTGTGCAGACCTTTCAGCATTTTTCTTAGTTTTATTGATAGATTATTATGCTTTAAATAAGCATATATGTTTAGCTAGTTGCAGTTTTAAAGATCTAGGTGCATATCATAAAGTAAATAATGGATTTCATGCCTGACCAGGTGGTGGTGCAGTGGATAGAGCATCAGACTGGGACGCAGAGGGTGCAGGTTTGAGCCCCAAGGTCACTGATTTGAGAACAGGGTTGTTGGCTTGAGTGTGGAATCACAGACATGACCCCATGGTCACTGGCTTGAGCCCAAAAGTCGCTGGCTTGAAGCCCAAGGTCGCTGGCTTGAGCAAGGGGTCACTTGGTCTGCTGTAGCTCCTTGGTCAAGGCACATATGAGAAAGCAATCAATGAACAACTAAGATGCCACAACGAAGAATTGATGCTTCTCATCTCTCTTCCTCTTTGTCTGTCCCTATCTGTCCCCTTCTCTGTCTCTCTCTCTGCCTCTGTTACAAAAGAAAAAAAAATAGAATTCATTCCACTTTTGAGTCAAATTTTTTTTATTGTGGTAAAACATACATAGCATGTAATCTACTCTCTTACCAAATTTTGAAATGTATAGTACAGTATTTTAACCGTATTTATATTATTGTATAGCATATCTCTACAACTTTTTCTGTGAATCTCTTTAAACATTCACATTTTGAAATAAACAGAAGTATAATATTATATGCAATTACTTTTGATTTTCTGGACTTTTAATTCTAGCTCTTTTACTTATAAGATATTATACCAATTACTTGAACTTTTTGGGTCTCAGTGTCCTCATCTGTACAATGAGAATAATAATACCTAACTTATAGGGTTGTTGTTGGGATCAAATAATAGGAAAAGTCTGGATAGAATGTTGTATGGCACTCAGTAAGCATCAATTAAGATTACCTGTTACTATGTTTTGGCTTCTTTTAGAGAAAGAATGAAAATTTTAGACAAATGGTTTTTATTCAAATTTTATCTTTAATATTTTGATTAAAGAAGTGTGTTTTACTTATAATGATAGTTACTTAATTGTATATGGATTCATTATGTGGAACTTATTATCCAAAACTCTTCCTTCTGTTATCTGTTTTTGTTTTGTGGGTTTTTTGGTTGTTTCTCTACTTAATTGAAGTACTCCCCAGGTAGGGAAGCAAAAGAGATGTTTAAATAAAGGCTTATTAAAAAATTAGAAGGCTTGTACATTTGTGAAATTGTATTATGCCATAGAAGGAGCACTGGATTAGGAATTAGACAATCTGAGTTAAAATTCTAATTTGGAAAATAATGAATCATGCTTTGAGCTCTGTACAGTAGAAATGATAATCCATGAACTTTCTACCTTCCTGGCTAATAAGAGGGTCCAAAGGAGCTAATTAATTTCTGCTAATTCCAGAAGAAACAGACTGACTTCTTGTTTGGCTAGAATCATAGGATGTTTAACCTGTAATAATATTTTACAAGTACAAATTTCTCAGGGAAATAAGTGGCCAGAACTCACTGTCAGAAATTCCTGAGGTCTAATTCCATTTTTTCAATAATGCTATTAGTTCTGAGTAATTAATTACTCTTATACTTGTCAAATAAATATAACTTTTACCTCATAGAGCCCTATTAAGGGCTTATTTAACCATGGAATTTTTTTTCATTTTTTAGGCTTGTTTACAAATTGATCCTGCTGAGAGAATATCAGCTACTGATCTTTTGCATCATGAATATTTTACTAGAAATGGGTTTATTGAAAAGTAAGCATTTTGAGAGAATGTAGTGTTTTGAATTAAGAAATTTTACTTGAAAAATTAATAAAAATTTTAAAAAATTAAAAAAAAGAAATTTTACTAGCATGAGAATTTTTGCATAGGTTAATGTTACACAACAGAAAAGTTCAACTTAACAAAAACATACTGAGTTCCTGTGCTGACAAGGAATATGGTAGACTTAAAGGTGTCATGATGAAAATTCTTTTTTTTTTTTAATAAATTTTTATTAATGTTAATGGGATGACATTAATAATTCAGGGTACATATATTCAAAGAAAACATGTCTAGGTTATCTTCTCATTAAATTATGTTGCATACCCCTCGCCCAGAGTCAGATTGTCCTCTGTCACCCTCTATCTGGTTTTCTCTGTGTCCCTCCCCCTCCCCCTAAATCTCTCCCTCCCTCCCTCCTGCGTCCTCCCTCCCCCCAGCCATAAGAAATGATGACATTAGATCATTTATAGCAAAATGGTGGGATCTTGATAACATTATACGGAGTGAAATAAGTAAATCAGAAAAAAACAAGAACTACATGATTCCATACATTGGTGGAACATAAAAACGAGACTAAGAGTCATGATGAAAATTCTAATAATAAAAATAATAAATTCATTAGACAGTTGCTATGCCCTAGGATGTGTACTAAATAAGCTCTTTATACACATTTTCTTTTCTTTTTTTTTTCATTTTAGAGAGGAGAGGGAGAAACAGAGAGACAGAGAGAGGAGAGACAGAGAGAGAGAAGGGGGGGAGGAGCTGGAAGCATCAACTCCCATATATGCCTTGACCAGGCAAGCCCAGGGTTTCGAACCAGTGACCTCAGCATTTCCAGGTCAATGCTTTATCCACTGTGCCACCACAGGTCAGGCCTTTTATACACATTTTCAATGGTCATCATTGGCCAGAGATAACAGTAACTAAATAATCAGTAATTTCGGTCTTTTTTCTCATTTGGACCTCTGAATCAGAATAGCCTGGTTTCCTTTCTTGATAGCTTCTCGATCTATATATTAAAATTGAGATTCCAAATTGGGAGTTTATTAAAGACAGGGACCATGCCTCTCACATTAGCCATATATATATATATATGCACACATATTTTTTTTTTTAACCACCATTTTCTATTTGGGCTTTGATAGAAATAGAAAAAGTTTCTTATTTTTTAAAGTATTTTTTTAAGTCTTTATTCATTTTTTAGAGAGGAAAGAGAGAGAGAGAGAAGGAGGGAGGAGCAGGAAGCATCAAGTCCCATATGTGCCTTGAACAGGCAAGCCCATGGTTTTATTGAACTGGTGATCTCAGCATTCCAGGTCTATGCTTTATCCACTGCACCACCACAGGCCAGGCAGAAAAGTTTCTTACTAATTGCAGAATCATTCAGCTGGCCTTTGGAATGTGAGGTCAGAATGGTGGACATTAATTAAAAATGTGATGGAAGTAAGATCAAGCATGGAAAAGTCCAGGAACCGTCACTGAAGAGAGACTAAAATAGAAAAAGGCATAAAAAGGGAATCTCTGAGATTCCCTTCAGGCATTGTAGGAATTTTATCAGAACAAAAGAATGAAAAGATATGTTAAAGTACCATTAATGAAAAGTCCCAGTTGTTGAATAAAAATGTTGTTCTGTATCAATTTTTTTTTAAGTGAAAGGAGTGGAGATAGAGAGACAGACTCCCGCATGAGTCCTGACAGGGATCCACCCAGCAACCCTCCTCTGGGGCTGATGCTCAAACAACCACTCTATCCTCAGTGCCTGGGGCCATTGCTTGAACCAAACTGACTGCAAGAAGGGAAGAGAAAAAGAGAGAAGGGGGAGAGTGAGGGGAAGAGAAACAGATGGTCATTTCTCATGTGTACCCTGAGCAAAGATTGAACCCAGTACAACCGTATGCTGGGCCGACACTCTAAACACTGAACCAATTGGCCAGTGCTTGTACCTACATAGACTAAGTTGATACCTCTGGGGTATTTAGATATTTGGATTTTAATACTATGGGTGAAAGCTCTTGAGTTCCAATTATTGAATACTCAGAAAATGTTTGGAGAAGACCTTTTCCTTTGGTAAGAGGACTCTTCCTTTAGTGAACCTTCTGCAACACGAGGGAATGTTGACAGAAGTACGACATTTTCTTATCAGCCGAAATAATCACTGGTTATTTCCTTCATCTCTTCACATTACCCTTTACCAGACAGATGCCCTGCATAACTGATAGCAACAGCTGCTTCAAGGAGGGGAACTGTGCAACTCAGGGAAAGGGGCGGAAAGGAGACTTTTCAATATAGCCTGTTGAATTTTGAGCCATATGAATGGATTTTATATTCAAAAATGAGTAAATTTTAAAAAAGAAATTAAAATAAAACCAAAGCAACCTCCCTTTGATATTGATGTTCTGCTACATTTTGTATTGCAAATATTTTTCTAGAGTAAGATTTCAGAAGCTATTGTAGTTAGTTCATCTTTTAAGTACTATTACTTTAAAGAACCGTGAAAAGGACAAAGTGGTTGAGTCTTTCTTGAGAAGAATAGTATATTTATCAAAATTTAAAAGCAATATTTGCATTGAGTAAAGTTTGTATCACAAAAGGAATCTAATTCCTATAAGTCTATTTTTAAAAAGTTTTATATAGTAGCCCTGGCCAGATAGCTTGGTTGGTTGGAGGATTGTCCTGAACTGCGGAGGTTGCTGGTTCAATTCCTGGTCAGGGCACATACAGAAACAACTCGATGTTCCCGTCTTTTTCACTCTTTCCCTTTTTCTCTCAATGAAATTAATAAATTAAAAAATTATTTAGCCTGACCAGGTGGTGGCGGAGTGGATAGAGTGTCGGACTGGTTTGTGGAGGACCCAGGTTTGAAACCCTGAGGTCGCCAGCTTGAGTGCAGGCTCATCTGGTTTGAGCAAGGCTCACCAGTTTAAGTCCAAGGTCTCTGGCTTGAGCAAGGGGTCACTCCATCTGCTGTTGCCCTCCACCACCACCCTGTCAAGGCACATATGAGAAAGCAATCAATGAATAACTAAGGTGCCGCAACGAAGAATTGATACTTTTCATCTCTCTCCCTTCCTTTCTGTCTGTCCCTATCTGTTCTTCTCTCTCTCTCTCTCTCTCTCTCTCTCTCTCTCTGTCACACATACACACAAAAATTATTTTAAAAATTTTATATAGTAAGTTCCTATGGCAAAATTGAAAAATGTATCTTTACCAGAAAGCAAGTTGTATTAGGTAAATATTGGGCCGTTTCTTGACACCCGTTTTTTTTTTTTAATTTTTATTGTATTTATTGGAGTGACATTGGTTAATAAAATTGTATAGGATTCAGGTGTACAATTCTATAATACATCATCTGTTGGCATGTATTATGGATTACTTATTTATGCTATGGCTGAAATGTAAATTAATTAAGTGGTCAATTAAAGATAAAATATTCTATCTACATAAATAAAAAGATTATTGGTTGATATTGCTTGTTTTATCAGATTCATACCAGAACTAAGAGCCAAATTACTACAAGAAGCAAAAGTCAATTTATTCATAAAGCCAAAAGAGAATTCTAAAGAAAATGAAATTATAAAAGATGAAAGAAAAACAATTTATACTAATACACAACTAAGTACTTCACTTATAGGAAAGGTAAAAACTGGTTTTCTTTTTAGCCAGTAACTATATTACAGTTAGCTCTCTAATGCTAATAATTACCATTCTTCTTACTCAGCTTTTGAATGTATTTATTCCAGGAAGTGGAAAAAGAGAAAAAGCTCAAAGAAATAAAAGTCAGAGTTCTTAAAGTCAAAGGAGGAAAAGTAGATATTTTAGAACCAAAAAAAACAGAATATGAAAGTGGACATTGTCAACAGGATGCTATTGAAAATGCTCACATTGTGTCTCAAGATACAAAACCTGTAATCAACGAACCACCAAACCCTGCCAATCTCAGCACTACCTCTAATGGCATGAAGAACAATCCACATGCTGGAGGGAGTGTGATAATGCCGCCCATCAACCTGATTAGCAGTAACCTGATGGCTTCCGATCTCAATTCAAATTTCTCTCACTTCAATTCAAGGTGAGTTCTAACAGTAAAGAGACAGAAGGAAATGGGCCTGAGTAATATAAAGTTCCTATATAGTAGTATTTCAAAGAATCAAGTTCATAGTGTCTGTACATAAACGGAATTTGAAGATATATTAAAATTATAATCATACAGTGGGTCATTACTGAGTCCTTCTTATGAATGCTGTAGAAGAAATGAACTTTTCTTGGCTACTCAGATGTTTAATTTTTCACTAATGCCTTTTGGAAAAACATCATTTAAAAATAAAATCCCTCAGAAAAACTCATTTGGAGAGAAAAGGGTAGTATGACCAAAGGTCTGATATTGATATGTCTTGGTATAACAAAGTAAGCTTTATTTCTGTATTATAGCAAATTTTCTAAATGGAGAGAGGATAGTTGAAAAGAACCTTTTATGTCAAATAGTCTTTCAAGGTCAAATATTCTGAAAGGGAAAGAACAGCTAGTTTGGGTTTTAGCTACTGATACAGATTGAGAGAATGATGCATGAGTCTGTTATTCAAGAATAGTGTGATAGACCACAAGGGTCTGTCTCGTAGGGAATCAGGGAATCAGAGCTAGTTCTAAATTTAGGAAAACTACTATGTAGCTAGATGAAGAAGGAGACTAGTTTCAATATCCCAAGCCAACCCTAACAGACTGATTTGGGCTATAAGTTGTGAAACTTAGTGCTCTGCAGAGGTGGGCAAGTGGACATGTCTGTGTCAATCCAAAGGTACAGTAGGTTACAGACAGCAAGAGCTTGATTATTCTTGTGGTGACCCAAAAACCATTGTTGCAATAACCATGGCTGTAAGCCTGCTTTGGACAGCAAACTCAGAAATATAGAAATCCAGTAATTAAGAGATCCAGGTTCAGATCAGAAGAAGAAACCAAGGTTTCCAGCTGATGTAACCCTAATGACATGGTTGTTACCACCAATGTTAGCTATGAGGGCATTGTTCTCTGCTCTGTTTTCACCTCTCAGAGCATCTGGCACTTAAGGACTGACAATTGCATTTTGGCACTCAGTTTTTCAAACAGTAGACTTCCATAGTTAACTTACTCATTGTTAAAGCTAAAACAGAAGCACTTTTGGGGAGTTCTAATAACTTCTCATTTGTTTTAAAATAATAGGTTAACTGAAAGAGCAAAAAAGAGACGTACTTCTTCCCAATCTAGTGGACAAGTTACAGCTAATAGCAGGCAAGAGGATACAGGCCCCACTCAAGTAAGGCAAGAAGCTAATCATTGAAATATGGCCTCTTTCAACATTTATCCCCCTAACTGCCCGCCTTGTCCAATCTTCAACTCTGGGGCTCTAAAATTTTTTAAAATGTGCTTTTAGTTTCTTTTTGTCCCCCTGAGATGAAAATAGGCCATCATTTTCTTAGTGCCTTCATAATGTTAGTCAATATCTTTTAATTTGATTTGTGTATTCAGTGTGTTACTTGGAGGGAGGATGTTAAGATTTTCACTTTAAAAAGTCACAAGACTTTGCCCTGGCTGGGTAGCTCAGCTGGTTGGAGCATCATCCAGAAGCCCCAAGGTTGTGGGTTAGAACCCTGGTTGGGGCACATACAAGAATCACCAATGAATGCATGGGTAAGTGGAACAACAAATTGATGTTTTTCTTTCTCCCTGCCTCTCTCTCTAAAATCAATAAATAAATTTAAGACATTTAAAAGTCATAAGACTTTTTGGTTTATACCTCCAAAAAATGTTTTTAACATCTTTATATATTAAAGCAGTTGCCAAATAACATACATTTTACTTTTCACTAAACAAAATAATCATTGTTCATTTCCTCATTTTTTCTCTCATTTTTTTTACATAGTAAAGTAGCTTATTCAAAATTGAACCACAGTGTTATTTATAATAATAAAAAATTTTAAAACACACATTCAGCCTAACCAGGCAGTGGCGCAGTGGATAGAGCATCGGACTTGGATATGGAGGACCGAGGTTTGAGACCCCGAGGTTGCCAGCTTGAGCGCGGGCTCATCTGGTTTGAGCAAAGGCTCGCCAAGGTTGCTGGCTCCAGCAAGGGGTTACTCGGTCTGCTGAAGGCCCATAGTCAAGGCACATATGAGAAAGCAATCAGTGAACAACTAAGGTGTCGCAATGAAAAACTGATAATTGATGCTTCTCATCTCTCTCCGTTCCTGTCTGTTTGTCCCTATCTATCCCTCTCTCTGACTTTCTCTCTCTCTCTCTGTCTCTGTAAAAAAAAAAAAAAAAAAAAAAAATTCATCCAAGAGTGTGTGACTGGTTAAGTACACGCAGTGTTTTTCAACTGCCCATTTGCTAACTAGTCTGCCAAAAATTTTGTGCCTGTCTGCGAAAGAGATAACCACCCTGATGTTGTATGAGGGTATAGACCCGATGATATTAGTTGACTTTGCTTATGCTCAAGGTGATTTCTGTCTTAGTGGTCTCTGAAACACTTCTCCTATTTTCACTGGTCCCTAAGTATAAAAAGGTTGAAAACCGCTGCATTAGAGTATATCTACAGAGTGGAATACTACTACACATTATATTGTGGAAGCTTAGGAAAGTTTTTTCTTTTTCATTTTCAAACATATAATATTTTATTAGTTTCCATGATTAGACATACAACCTGCAAAGGGATCACCCCAATAAATCCAACACCCGTCTGAAATCATCCACAGTTGATACAATATTACTGACTATATTACTTATGTTGCATTCTACATTCCCACGACCATTCTGCAACCACAGATTTGCAAGTGGTAATCCCTTCATCTCTTTTACCAATCCCCTCAACCCCTGTTCCTTCTGGCAGCTGTCCAAATGCTCTCTGCATCTGAGTCTGCCTCTGTACTGCTTGTTTATGTATATATTTTGTTTTCTAGATTCCACATATAAGCGAAATCATCTGACATTTGCTTTTCTGTCTGACTGATTTTACCTAGCACAAAAACCCTCTAGGTTCATTCATGTTGCTGCAGATGGCAAGATTTCATTCTTTTTATGACCAAATCAAATTCCATTGTATATATGCACCACTTCCTTTTTATCCATTCATCTATTGATGACATATAGGTTGCTTCCATATCTTGGCTATTGTAAATAATGTTCCAGTAAACATATGGAAGTAAATGTCTTTTTGATTTAGTGTTTTGGGTTTCTTCTAATAAATACTTCAGATAAAAACTCATTGGAGTTGCTGGGTCTTTCTTTGTCTCTTGTTATAGCCTGTGTTTTAAAGTCTCTTTCATGTGGTATAAGTATTGGATCCCAGTTTTTTTGTTTTGTTTTATTTCCATTTTCATGAAATATCTTTTTCCATTCCTTTACTTCAATCTGTGTGTGTCTTGTAATCTGAAGTGAGTCTCTTGTAGACAGTATGTATAAGGGTCTTCTTTTGTTATCCATTCCATCACCATATGTCTTTTGATTAGAGCTTTTAATCTGTTTGCCTTTAAAGTAATCATTGATAGATATGTATTAATTGCCATTATTTATATTTTGATATTTTCTTCTTCTTCTTAAAGAAAAACACTTTAACATTTATTGCAACATGGTTTTGTGGTGATGAACTCTTTTAGCTTTTTCTTGTCTCAGAAGCTCTTTATCCATCCTTTCAATTCTAAATGGTAGCTTTGTTGGGTAATGTAATCTTGGTTATAAATCCTTGATTTTCTTTTCCTTTTTTTTAGAGATAGTGAGGGACAGACAGGGACAGACAGGAAGGGAGAGAGATCAGAAGCATCAACTCATAGTTATAGAACTTTAGTTATTCATTGATTGCTTTCTCATACCTGCCTTGACCAGAGGCCTCCAGCTGAACCAGTAACCCTTTGCTCAAGCCAGCGATGTTGGGGTCAAGCCAGTGACCATGGGGTCACGTCTGTGATCCCATGCTCAAGCCCGTGATCTCAGGGTTTTGAACCTGGGTCCTCAGCATCCCAGGTCTACATACACTCTGTCCACTGTGCCACCACCTGATCAGGCAATCCTTGATTTTCATCACTTTGAATATTTCTTGCCAATCTCTCTGGCCTGCAAAATTTCTGTTGAGACATCAGCTGACAGTCTTGTGGGAGCTCCCTTGTAGGTAACTATAACTGCTTTTCTCTTCCTGCCTTTAAGAGTCTTTTTTTTGTCTTTAACCCTTTGCATTTTAATTATGATATGTCTTGGTATGAGTTCTTTGGGTTCATCTTGTTTTGGATTCTCTGTGCTTCCTGGACTTATATGTCTATTTCCTTCACCAGCTTAGGGAAGTTTTTTATCATCATCATATAAATGTTGGTATGCTGCCTGACCAGGTGGTGGCGCAGTGGATAGAACATTCGACTGGGACATGGAGGACCCAGGTTCAAGACCCCGAGGTCGCCAGCTTGAGCGTGGGCTCATCTGGTTTGAGCAAGGTTTACCAGCTTGAACCCAAGATTGGTGGCTTGAGCAAAGGGTCATGGAGCCACAACAAAAAATGTTTCTCATCTCTCTCTCTTCCTGTCTGTCCCTCTCTCTGACTCTCCCAAATAAATAAATAAATAAATAAATAAATAAATAAATAAATAAATGTTGGTATGCTTGAAGTTGTCCCAGAGGCTCTGTACACTATGTTCATTTTTTGGATTCTTTTTTCTTTTTGATATTCTGATTGGGTGTTTTCTGCTTCCTTATATTCCAAATTACTGATTTGATTATCTGCTTCATCTACTCTACTGTTGATATTCTGTAAATTATTCTTCATTTCAGTTAGTATGTACTTCATTTATGACTTGTTCTTTTTTTTTATGGTTTTCATGTCTTTTTTTATGCTGTTGAATTTCTTAGTAAGTTCCTTGCGTATCTTTATAACCACTGTTTTTAAATTGTGCATCTGGTAGTTTGCTTGCCTCCATTTCATTTAATTCTTTTCCTGGAGATTTCTCCTGTTCTTTCACTTGGGACTCATTTCTTTGAATTTGGCTGCTTCCCTCTGTTTGTTTCTACATATTTATATTAGAGAGAGCTGCTCTGTCTCCTGGACGTGGTAGAGTAGCCTTGTATAGTAGGTGTCTTGTAGAGCCCAGTGGTGCAGCCTCCCCAGTGCCCACCCTGAGCTGGGCACTCAGGTGTTGGGCTGCATGGAATGTGTGCACTGTCCTATTGTAGTTGAGCCTTGATTGCTTTTGGCACATCACTGGGAAAGAATGACAGTCAGCTGTGAGGACCAGCTGCAACTACAGGGAGAAGGACTTGCCTCAGTGGGACTTTGATGCTTGTGAGTCTGCCCCTAGAGTGTGTCACTTGTGGAGGTGGTCGGGTTGTAATCTGGTGTGGTCTGAAGCTGTCCACCAGGTTCACTGGTTCTGGGGCCTCCTGGGAGATGCAACACCAGCCATCACCTGTGCCCTGCCTGGATCCAGCTAGCATGAGTGACAGAGAAATCTGTAGTTGAGTGACAGAGAAATCTGTAGTTGGCTCCTACTTGTGTGGGACTTGGAGGTGCAAGGAAGAGGCCAAGCTGTGAAATGAAGCTGGCTGCTGCTAGCGTCAGGCCTGGGGCCACTTAGCAAGAGGTATGGGGCATGCCAAAGCCAGATGCTGTTTGTTTGAGGGATTTTAGGTAAGTGAAAAACTTGAGACAAAGGGGCCATTTGTGTGGAAAAGCCACTGGAAATGTCTTGGGTAGGCCCAGAGGTTGGGTAGGGTGGAGTGGCAGAGAATCACCAGGGCTGGGAGAACAGTGTTGACCAGATTGATGGACACTCAGATGTGGAGCCCCCTTGCTGGCTCTGTGGGGGGAGGGCTCATCAAAGAAACAATGGCCTCTGCAGGCACTTCTGTCTGGGAGAAAGTTGTCTCTCCAGCTCTCGCCTTGATGCCAGGCAACTCAGTTAACCTAGGAAAATTTTTATCATCTACTCTCAAATTAGCAAAAAATGGGTAACATAAAAGGTTTTCCAGAATGCTGGGTTCACAGGTAATTTTTTTCCTTTGGGTTTTCCCAGTGTCCAGAGCACATCATTTTGTAAATAGAAAAAATTTTAATTAAATGAACTGAAGCAATTTGTCCAAAGTCTCAGTGAAATAAATAGGATTAAAAATTAAAAGATTGGGCCCTGGCCGGTTGGCTCAGCAGTAGAGCATCAGCCCAGCATGTGGAAGTCCTGGGTTCGATTCCTGGACAGGGCACACAGGAGAAGCGCCCATCCACTTCTCCACCCTTCCCCCTCTCCTTTCTATCTCTTCTCCTCCCACAGCCAAGGCTCCATTGGAGCAAAGTTGGCCTGGGTGCTGAGGACGACTCCATGGCCTCCACCTCAGGCGATAGAATGGCTCCGATTGCTGTGGAGCAATGCCCCAGAGGGGCTGAGCATCGCCCCCTGGTGGGCATGTCAGGTGGATCCCCATTGGGAGCATGCAAGAATCTGTCTGCACAACCCCCCAACCCCCGCCACTTTTCACTTCGGAAAAATAGAAAAAAAAAATTAAAGGATTGTGGTTTATTCCTGCTGGGTGCTCAAAGGACAGTGCAATATAAGGACAGTATCTGGCATCATTGGTTTTCCTGGCTTTGTGCATGGTAAACTTGGTATTTTTATTGGTACAGTATTTTAAAAAGTTAAGATTGTGGTTCTCATGGTCAAGACTATTACTGTGACAATATTCAATATGCTAAAAAATGTTTGCTTTATAAAACTTTTATTGACTTTAATCTGTTCATATGTTTATTGGTATTTTATTGTACTAGGCATTGTTATGCCTATCTTACACCATCCAAATGGCTAATAATTCTAGGCTAGTTATTCAATAATTACATATTCTACTTCAAATTAACTCGTTTGTTTGTTTAGAGCCAAATGAAGAAGGGTGTATTTAATGAGCGAACAGGTCAAAGTGACCAAATGGCAAATGGAAACAAAAGGAAGCTGAATTTTTCCAGACCTGACAGGAAAGAATTCCATTTCCCAGAATTGCCTTTCATAAAACAGTCAAAGGAGATGAAAAGAATGGAAGGTACACATTGGCTGCATAGCATTACAAATCTCCAGGTGTTTTCTTCTACAAAACGTTTTTTTTTTTTTTTTTGTAATATAACTTGCATTTTATAATGTGATTTAGGTAGAAAATAGTAAATTATGTGAAAAATATTTTCAGCAGATGATAATTTTTTCCCATATTCAAATAAGGAGTGAGATTTAAAGAATAAAAATTTAAAGAAAAGCTAAGAAAAATTTTAAAGGTAAAATTTGTATTAGCTCAGTATGGTTGAAATGTTTAGAACCGTATTTGAAGAAGGTGGTTTTGGTTCAGTGTATGACCTGGAGCAGATCAATGTCCTATGTTTCTCCATGACTATTTGCCCACATAATGTCAGGAATTATATATGTACTTCAGGAATCCAGGGATTAAGTAGATTAATACAGGGATTAAGTAGATTAAGAGTTATAACATGTATTGATTTCTTAAAATGAAACTTTTTTTGGCAGTGAATGTTATGTTTCTTTGAAGAACAGTGACACCTTGTGAAAAGTGAATATAATAGCAAGACCTTTTACAGTTTAAGAGGAATTATTTCATCCACTTACGTTATACTCAGAATTTTAAAAATAAGTGTTTTCTTTTAATGGTAGATTATTTGTGAAGTTATAAAATAAATCATTTATGATTGGTAAATTTTACCATTACAACTCATGATTTGTTCAGTTTCTTTATGATAAAGTGAGAAACTGACTTAAGTGGCTATCAGAATTTGCATTTGAAACTCTTAAAAAGAAAAGTAAAATTTCAATGTAAGAATAACAAGTTGTCATTGTTGTATATATTTTTGCAAAAGTTAAACAGATAAAATTGCTGAAGAGGGAATCAAAGAAGACAGATTCATCTAAAGTACCAACTTTACTTAGTGTGGATCGAAAACAGGAAGAACAAGAGGTAAAACTTTTTTTTTGGTCTATGGCTTTTACTAAGGAATGCTGTTTAGAACCCTTGACTTGGTGTGTAAACTTAGTTATTATCACTGGAAAGTTATATAAAAATTCAAAATTCTGTAATCTTTGAAAGGAACAGCTCTATATTTTCCTAGAATAACCACTATTTTTTAAATTTTGGGGGGAGAAAAGAGTAGTGAATACCAGCCCCTCATTTAAATGTTGAAGTGACTATAATATATGGTACTCAGGGAAAAGAATACAATATATGTGTTATGAGCATTACCTAACATTGGGCAAGTAAACCAATCCAGAAGAAAAGAATAATGGTATAAACATGTGGTTATACTGACCACAAGAACAGATGTATTTGTCTTAAGCCTCTTCCTTCCTGTTTTTTCTCCAATTTGTTCCTGCATCTCTGCTGTCTGCCTGCTGTCTTATTTTCACAAATATTTGTTCTTAGCTATCAGATAATCTTGTTGAATTGTCCCAGCCCCTACACACCAGAGAAAGTTTTGAATTTTATTTGGAAATCTTGAAGTCCTAAACATCCAAATAAATTTTCTCTAAAGGTATTCTTTTAAGATAAGGAGATTGTATTGAGCACCCACTGAATTAAATCTCATAGCTGGCCTATTTTTATGTGGTCACCAACTTCATTATCTTAGTTTCTTCCTTTTTAAATAAAATTGATTGTACTTTTATTCATGATAAAATTACTAAATATCTATCAAGGACATTTGAAGACATTACAAAAATAAAGAAGCTTTGATCTGAAACTATTTAAGAAGGCATTTTAACCAAGTCTACAACATTCAAATAAAACAATTATCAGACACTATTAGATACATGTTCACAGTGACATTTATACTTTATTCTTGGCCTAGAACTTCTTTTTTTTAATTTTTATTTATTTATTCATTATAGAGAGGAGAGAGAGAGAGAGAGAGAGAGAGAGAGAGAGAGAGAGAGAAGGGGGGAGGAGCAGGAAGCATCAACTCCCATATGTACCTTGACCAGGCAAGCCCAGGGTTTTGAACCGGCAACCTCAGCGTTTCCAGGTTGACGCTTTATCCACTGTGCCACCACAGGTCAGGCGGCCTAGAACTTCTTAATAACTCCCCAGTCCACTTTGCAGAAAAGAGAAAAATTCTGGATAGAACAAGAAAGCCATTAATGGTCACCTTTTAGTTCATTATAAAAGTAATAGGTGGCTTTAAACTTGGGTAACTTAGTGGTATCACAGCATGTTAACAGCACACCACTTGCTAATTTTTTGAATGACTAGTGAATTAGGGCTCCTGAGTTGGGCAGGCTAGTACTGTGTTACATGTGTTTATCCCACGGTCCTATGAGAGCCCCTCTGGAGCTACAGTTACATTCCAATGCAAGAAGAAAGGAGCCCTTAAAAAAGTTCTGTCACTTTTTTTTAACAGAGACAGAGTCAGAGAGAGGGATAGATAGGGACAGATAGACAGGAATGGAAAGAGATGAGAAGCACCAATCATTAGTTTTTCGTTGCAACACCATAGTTGTTCATTGACTGCTTTCTCATATGTGCCTTGACCGGGGGCTACAGCAGACCAAGTAACCCCTTGCTCAAGCCAGCGACCTTGGGTCCAAGCTGGTGAGCTTTTGCTCAAACCAGATGAGCCCATGCTCAAGCTGGCAACCTCGGGGTCTCAAACCTGGGTCCTCCTCATCCCAGTCTGATGCTCTATCCACTGTGCCACCACCTGGTCAGGCAAAGTTCTGTCATTTTTAAAATACAAAAGTAAATAGGAAGGAAAAGTTCTTTCTTGCTCATATGGTGTAAAACTCCTGAGGAGATGACATTTTTAAGAGTGACCTTGAAACAGTTGTAGTTATTAGAAATAACCAGAAGTCATCAACAATGGTTGTAGTTGCCTGACCTGTGGTGGCGCAGTGGATAAAGTGTTGACCTGGAACGCTGAGGTCGCCGGTTCGAAACCCTGGGCTTACCTGGTCAAGGCACATATGGGAGTTGATGCTTCCTGCTCCTCCCCCCTTCTCTCTCTGTCTCTCTCCCCTCTCTCTCTCCCTCTCTCCTTTCTAAAATGAATAAATAAAATTTAAAAAAATAAATAAATTGTTTAAAAACAAAAAAAAATGGTTGTAGTTTATATGTACTACCTACCATTCAAACGAGTTTTGATGAGTGACTAAAATTGCATCTAAGACTATTCCAAACGCTTTTAATAAATTAATGTCAGAATTAAGAAAGGTTCCTAAATTTTGAGTTGGTAGTATGTTATTTTAGAGGACAAGAGAATATCACACTTTTAAAAACAAAAGAGGTACCTGACCTGTGGTGGTGTAGTGGAAAAAACATCAACCTGGAATGCTGAGGTCACTGGTTCAAAACCCTGGGTTTGCCCAGTCAAGGCACATACAAGAGTTGATGCTTCTTGCTCCTTCCCCCTTTCTCTCTCTCTGTCTCTCTCTCTAAAATGAATAAAGTCTTAAAAAAAAAGAAAACTATTTAAAAAATAAAATAAAAACATGAGGTAATAGTAACTTATTTGTTTTATTCTTGGCTCTGTCATTGACTTGTTTTTTAGTTACCTAATTAGATCAAGGTACTTTCCAACTGGGCATTAAACTCTTTTAGGCATCTTCAGTGTATATTGAAATAGTACAACATGCATTGAATAGACTCTGATGTAGAGACAAACCCTGAGTTACTGCTAATGAATTTGTTAGGCACGAGATATAAGAGCCCATACAAAAACTACCTTCAGTTCTGTTTCATGATGAGAATGAGGAATAATTTGTTAATAGTCTCCCTGTACCTTATAAAACAACCTCCAGGTGCAAAGTGTAAGAACTTATCTGTGGCTATATTTCCTTAGCCAAAGATTCACTATTCCCTCATTTAAGGTCCTATTTCTATTTACTTTTTTAGAATACAGGAAATGCACAAACTGAAAGGAAGAAGAATCTGCCAGATGTAGAGTAGAAAATGCAGCAGCTGAAAATTTAGGGAATCCCAGAATCACTGTATGGTTTAAAAAATTTTTTTTTAATATTATATGCACAAAAATGCTGACTAGATAATTCTACAGATATATCATAAATTCTGTGTAGTTATGTGTGTATTCAGCTAAATTTGTTTTTTGTTGCTGTTGTGTGATAGAGACAGAGAGAGGGACAGATAGGGACAGACAGACAGGAAGGGAGAAAGATGAGAAGCATCAATTCTTTGTTGCAACTCCTTAATTGTTCATTGATTGCTTTCTCATATGTGCTTTGACTAGGGTGCTACAGCAGAGCAAGTGACCCCTTGCTCAAGTCACCGACCTTGGGCTTAAAGTCAGTGACCTTTGGGCTCAAGCCGGCGACCATGGGGTCATGCCTATGATCCCACCTCAAGCCAGCGACCCTGGCTTAAGCTGGTGAGCCTGCACTCAAGCCGGCAACCCTCAGGGTTTTGAACCTGGGTTCTCTGCGTCCCAGTCCGATGCTCTATCCACTGCACCACCACCTGGTCAGGCTCAGCTAAATTTGTTTTAAAGTTTATTAATCTTTAAATCATTCATGTTTTCTTAATTTAAACATTAATTTATCAAAACTGCCTGACTGGTGTATCCTAATAAAACTGCATCTTATGCCTGACCTGTGGTGGTGCAGTGGACAGAGCGTTGACCTGGAACCCTGAGGTCGCTGGTTTGAGATCCCTGGGCTTGCCTGGTCAAGGCACATATGATTGCTTCTCACTCCCTCTATTTCTACCCCCCCAAAAAAATAAATAAAATAAAATCTTTTAAAAAAACCTACAGCTTACCTTAAATCATATAATTTTATTTGATGATACCTGAATCATGTTTGATTAGTGGTCATTCTTAGCTTTGTTTCAGAACTTTATAATTGTAGAAGAAGTTTCTAAGCATGTAGTAAAGTAAGATCCCAATGTCTGGGAGCACCAAATATTTCTGAGCAAACAAATATACTTGATAGGACAAAACGTGGGCTGAGCATTCCGCACTGAACATTGTGGAAAAGCAATTAAACATATCATGAAGGCTGTGTTTAATAAGGATAGAAATTGAACAAAGCATTAAAGCAAATCCTTTAGCTTAGCCAGCATGTTTATCATTTAGTAGTTTAATAGAATATGTTGTTATGTATAATTTAACATTAATAGGCAAAGTTATGGCAGCATATATTTACGTACGTATCTCTGCTTCTTACTGGCTTGGTTTCTAATTTTAGGGTGGAGATGGCCAATGTGAGGGGAAGAATTTGAAGAAGAACAGATATTATTTGTGGTAGTATCTTTTAAATCTTAGATAAAAACTGGCAAGTCTTCCTTTTTTATTTTATACAATAGAAATGTATCATGAGCTGTTAAGATGGGCATTCATCTGCGTTAGCGTCATCCAAGTTATTTTGTTAGCAAGTCATTCACTGTTATTGTCTTTCTTCTAAGAATTCTGTTGATGTGATGCTCTGGTTTGGAATTAAAGTCATCTCCTGTCTGCCAGCTTCTTTACTTGCCATGATTACTGAGTAGGTAACACATCCTGTCATTGACACACACGGCACTTATATTGATCTCTGCCCTCTGCTAGTCACATAACCTTAAATGTCAATTATTTCCTAGGATGGTCAGGCTTCCTGAAATGAGTTCTTCATGAAATATCTGACCCATTGTTTTAAAAGCTGCTCATTACCATTACATGATTAAACATATGTTCTGCTAACCAGCTATGAAAGTATTTATAGCATTTATAAAATACCTGTAAATTATATAGTATGCAAATGTTAATTTCTTTTATCCTTTTAAACAGCTACCAGCACTCTTCCAGATTTCTAGTTCCATCTCACAGTGCCTTTTATGTGCTATGAACCTTCCTATTTTTCAAATTTATTTGTTGATTTTAGTGAGAGGAATGGAGAGAGAGCTTGACCCCAGGCTTGCCCAGTCAAGGCATATACAAATGCTTCTTGCTCCTGCTATCTGTTCCTGTACGTGCCAGGCATTGAACCTGCAATATCTGTGCTTTGGGACGATGCTCTAACCAGCTGAGCCATCTGGCCAGGGCTGAAAACTTTCTATTTAGTAAAATAAATTATATACAACCCAGAAAAAGTATACTACCAAAATTCTCAAATGTTTCATTCTTCAAAAAACCAGTCAAGTAAGATTATCTGGTGTTGAACCAGGACTTTACCTGGTTTTGCATTTATTAAAAGTAGACATGAGGCCTGACCTGTGGTGGTGCAGTGGATCAAGCGTCGACCTGGAACGCTGAGGTCATCAGTTCGAAACCCTGGGCTTGCCTGGTCAAGACACATATGGGAGTTGATGCTTCCTGCTCCTCCCCCCTTTCTCTCTCTCTATCTCTCTCTCTGTTTCTCTTCTCTAAAAAATGAATAAATAAAAATAAATAAATAAAAATACTTTTTAAAAAAATAGACATGAAAGACAATAGAAAGCATAATTTCTTCATTATAATATTATACTCTCATCAAACGGTTGATTATAATTCAGATCTGTGATTATTATACAGAATATACCTTTCTAACAGACTCCCTGTTGGCTTTAGTACCTAGTCTCCTCCAGGGAAATTGACTTGTTCCCTGTGGTAGGTTTAACAGTTATAAGTCCATTCATTGCCTGTTGAATTTTATATTTATATTTGCTTATCCTTACATCAATATCAAAGGATTATCAACTTTTTTACTTTCTACAAAAATACCTTTTGGAATTTGGGGACTATGTTAAATCTATACATCAATTTGAGGAGAATGGATATCTTTTAAAATTTTTTATTGAATTTATTGATGTGACATTGATTAATAAAATTATATAGATTTCAGGTATACAGTAATAATCATCTGCATATTGTATTGTGTGTTCACCACCAGAGTCAAATCTCCTTCCATCACCATTTATCCCTCCTTGACTTCTACCTCCTCCCCACACCCTTTCCTTCCTTAATCATCATACTGTTGTCAGTACCTATGAGGTTTTTTCCTTTGTGTAATCCCATCACCTTTTTAACCCAACTTCCCAACCCACATTCCCTCTGACAGCTGTCAGCCTGCTCTCTATCTATAAGTCTATTTCTATTCTACTTGTTAGTTCATTTTGTTCATGAGAGTTCACATATGAGTAAAATCATATTATACTTGTCTTTCTCTGACTGGCTTAGCATAATACTCTCCAAGTTCATCCATGCTGTCACAAAAGGTAAGATTTTCTTCTTTTTTATGGCCAAGTAGTATTCCATTGTGAAAATATACCACAGCTTTTTTATCCACTCATCTACTGATAGGCACTTGGGATAGGCACTTGGGATGCTTCTAAATCTTGGCTAATGTAAATAATGCCATGATGAACATAGGGGTGCATATATTCTTTTGAATTAGTGTTTTGGGTTTCTTTGGATATATTCCCAGAAGTGAAATTGCTGGGTCAAAAGGCAGTTCCATCTTTAATTTTTTGAAATAACTCCATACTGCCTTCCACAGTGATGCACGAATCTGCATTCCTACCAACAGTGCACAAGGAGGGTTCCCTTTTCTCCTCATCCCTGAGAATGGATATCTTTTTCTTTCTTTCTTTTTTTTTTTTTTTTTTGTATTTTTCCTAAGTGAGAAGCTGGGGGGGAGGGAGGCAGACCAATAGACAACCACCTGCGCCCGATAGGGATCCACCTGGCATGCCCACCAGTGGGCAATGCTCGGCCCCTCTAGGGTGTTGCTCTGCTGCAATCGAAGCCATTCTAGTGCCTGATGTGGAGGCCATGGAGCCGAGAGGCCTCAGCACTTGGGCCAGCTTTGCTCCAATGGAGCCTTGGCTGTGGGAGGGGAAGAGAGAGACAGAGAGAAAGGAGAGGGGTAAGGGTGGAGAAGCAGATGGGTGCTTCTCCTTTGTGCCCTGGCTGGGAATTGAACCCAGGACTTCCACACGCTGGGCTGATGCTCTACCACTGAGCCAACCGACCAGGGCCGAAAATGGATAACTTAATACAGTTGAGTCTTCTAATCCATGACCTTCCGTTTATTTCGATCTTCTTTAAATTTTTTGTAGTATTGTGTAGCAGTCTTGTACATCATTTACTAAGTTTTTCCCTGTGTGTTCAATTTTTTGATGCTTTTACAAATGGTACTGGATTTTAATATCATTTCCCTGTTTGTTGTTGCAATATAGAAATACAATTTGCCTTTCTATATTGATTTTGTATTCTGAGACCTTGCTAAATTTGCTTATTAGTTCTAGTAGGTTTCCTTCCTTTATTCTTTCATTCATGTATTCCTTTCTTCTCCTCTTCCTCTTCTACCTCCTTCTTCCTTTCCTCCCCCCCTTCTTTCCATTTTTGCCTTTACCTTCTTTTCTGTATATTCCTTAGGATTTCCTATATAGTCACAACATCTGTAGATATAGTTTTAGTTCTTTTTATTTCTTTCTTTTCTTTTTAGTGAGACACGAACAGGGAAAGATAGACAGGAAGGGAGAGAGATGAGATGATCAAGTCATAGTTGTGGCACCTTAGTTGTTCATTGATTGCTTTCTCATATGTGCCTTGACCTGGGGGCTCCAGACAAGCCAGTGACCCTTTGCTCAAGCCACCGACCTTGGGCTCAAGACCATGAGGTCATGTCTATGATCCCACACTCAAGCAGATAAGCCCATGCTCAGGCCAGCAACGTCAGGGTTTGAACCTGGGATCTCAGCGTCCCAGGTTGATGTTCTATCCACTGTGCCACCACTGGTTGGGTCTTCTTTATTTTTTAATTTTATTATTTATTATTGATTTTAATTTGTTGTGTTTACATAGTTACAAGTGTACCCCCGAATATATCTCCCTCCCTACCCCACCTATGTTCTCTTGATTCCCTCTTTGCCCCTTCCTCCCACCACATTCCCCCTTTCCCTCCCTACCCCACCTATGTTCTCTTGATTCCCTCTTTGCCCCTTCCTCCCACCACATTCCCCCTTTCCCTCCCTGATTTACTATCCTGCCCTCTATCTCTCTGTGTTATGTGTATATACTTTCACTAATGTCTTTCCTTTCTTTGATCCCCTCCTCTCATCCCCTTTTCCTCTGCCCGCTTTCCATCTGGACTCTTTGACTCCTCTGCCTCTCTTCTGTTCCTCAGTTCACATTGTTCATTGGCTTCCTCATATAAGTGAGGTCATATGGTATTTTTCTTTCTCTGCCTGGCTTATTTTGCTTAGCATAATAGACTCCAGATCCATCCATGTTGTGCAAAGGGTAAGATTTCCTTCTTTTTCATGGCCACGTAGTATTCCATTGTGTATAGGTACCACAGCTTTTTAATCCACTTGTCTACTGATGGACACTTCGGCTGTTTACATATCTTGGCTATTGTAAACAATGCTGCTATAAACATAGGGGTGCATTTCTTCTTTTGAATTGGTGATTTGTTATTCTTAGGATATATTCCTAGAAGTGGGATAGCTAGGTGAAAACGCAGTTCGATTTTTAATTTTTTGAGGACTCTCCATATTGTTTCCCGCAGTTGCTGCACCAGTCTGCATTCCCACTAGCAGTGCAGGAGGGTTCCCTTTTCTATACACCCTCGCCAGCACTTGTTATGTGTTCTTTTGTTAATGAGCACCATTCTGACTGGTGTGAGGTGGTATCTCATTGTGATTTTAATTTGCATTTCTCTAATGATTAGCGATGTTGAACATTTTTTCATGTGCCCATTGGTTATCTGTATGTCCTCTTTGGAGAAATGTCTATTCAGTTCTTTTGCTCAATTTTTGATTGGATTGTTTACTTTCCTGGTGTTGAGTTTTACAAGTTCTTTGTACATTTTGGTTATTAACCCTTACCAGATGTATTGTTGAATATGTTCTCCCATTGTGTGGGTTGTCTTTTTATTTTGTTCATGTTGTCTTTTGCTGTGCAAAAGCTTTTTAGTTTGATATAGTCCCATTTGTTCATCCTGTCCTTTATTTCACTTGCCCGTGGAGTTAAATAGCAAATATATTGCTGCAAGAGATGTCAGAGAACTTACTGCCTATGTTTTCTTCTAATATGATTATGATTTCATGACTTACATTCAAGTCTTTTATAAATTTTCAGTTTATTTATGTGAATGATGTAAGTCAGTGGTCTAGTTTTATTTTTTTGCATGTATTTGTCCAATTTTCCCAGCACCATTTGTTAAAGAGACTCTCTTTACTCCATTGTATGCTCTTAATCTCCTTTGTCATATATCAATTGACCGTAAAGGTGTGGGTTTATTTCTGGGTTCTCTGTTCCATTGATCTGTATGCCTGTTCTTAATCTAGTACGAAGCTTTTTTTTTTTAATTTTTTTTTAAATTCATTTAGAGAGGAGAGAGAAAGGGAGAGAGAGAGACAGAGAGGGAGAGAGAGAGAAGGTGAGGAGGAGCTGGAAGCATCAACTCCCATATGTGCCTTGACCAGGCAAGCCCAGGGTTTCGAACCGGCGACCTCAGCATTTCCAGGTCAACGCTTTATCCACTGTGCCACCACAGGTCAGGCAAAGCTGTTTTGAGTACAGTGACCTTGTAGTATAACTTGATATCAGGAAGTGTGATACCCCCCCACTTTATTTTTCTTTTTCAAGATTGCTGAGGCTATTCATATTTCTTTTTAGTTCCGTAAAAAATTTTGGAATATTTGTTCTATATCTTTGAAGTATGACATTGGTATTTTAATAGGAATTGCATTGAATTTATAGATTGCTTTGGGTAGTATAGAAATTTTAATGATATTTATTCTTCCTATTCATGAACACGGTATATGCTCCCATTTGTTTGTATCTTTCTTGATTTCTTTTATCAATGTTTTATAATTTTCCAAGTACAAGTCTTTAACCTCCTTGATTAAATTTACTCCTAGGTACTTCATTTTTTTGGTTGCAATAGTGAAGGGGATTGTTTCCTTAATTTCTCTCTCTGACAGTTCATTGTTGGTGTATATAAATGCCACTGATTTCTGAATATTGATTTTATATCCTGCCACCTTGCTGAATTCATTTATCAGGTCTAGTAGTTTTTTGACTGAGACTTTAGAGTTTTCTATGTACAGTATCAAGTCATCAGCAAATAATGAAAATTTTACTTCTTTTTATTTATTTATTTATTTATTTATTTTTATAATTTTATTTTTTTAATGGGGCAACATCAATAAATCAGGTTACATATATTCAAAGATCAACAAGTCCAGGTCATCTTGTCTTTCAACCACGTTGCATACCCATCACCCAAAGTCAGATTGTCCCCTGTCACCTTCTATATAGTTTTCTTTGTGCCCCTCCCCCTCCCCCTTTCCCTCTCCCTTTCCCCCCTCCCCCCGTAACCACCACACTCTTATCAATGTCTCTTAATTTCACTTTTATGTCCCATCTACGTATGGAATAATGCAGTTCCTGTTTTTTTCTGATTTACTTATTTCACTTCGTATAATGTTATCAAGATCCCACCATTTTGCTGTAAATGATCCGATGTCATCATTTCTTATGGCTGAGTAGTATTCCATAGTGTATATGTGCCACATCTTCTTTATCCAGTCGTCTATTGACGGGCTTTTTGGTTGTTTCCATGTCCTGGCCACTGTGAACAATGCTGCAATGAACATGGGGCTGCATGCGTCTTTACGTATCAATGTTTCTGAGTTTTTGGGGTATATACCCAGTAGAGGGATTGCTGGGTCATAAGGTAGTTCTATTTTCAGTTTTTTGAGGAACCACCATACTTTCTTTCATAATGGTTGTACTACTTTACATTTCCACCAACAGTGGATAAGGGTTCCTTTTTCTCCACAGCCTCTCCAACATTTGCTATTACCTGTCTTGTTAATAATAGCTAATCTAACAGGTGTGAGGTGGTATCTCATTGCAGTTTTGATTTGCATTTCTCTAATAACTAAAGAAGATGAGCATCTTTTCATATATCTGTTGGCCATTTGTACTTCCTCCTAGGAGAAGTGTCTGTTCATGTCCTCTTCCCATTTTTCTATTGGATTGTTTGTTTGTTTGTTGTTGAGTTTTATGAGTTCTTTGTATATTTTGGATATTAGGCCCTTATCTGAGCTGTTGTTTGAAAATATCATTTCCCATTTAGTTGGCTTTCTGTTTATTTTGTTATCAGTTTCTCTTGCTGAGCAAAAACTTCTTAGTCTGATGTAGTCCCATTCATTAATTTTTGCCTTCACTTCTCTTGCCATTGGAGTCAAATTCATAAAATGCTCTTTAAAACCCAGGTCCATGAGTTGAGTACCTATGTCTTTTTCTATGTACTTTATTGTTTCAGGTCTTATGTTTAGATCTTTGATCCATTTTGAGTTAATTTTAGTACAGGGGGACAAACTGTAGTCCAGTTTCATTCTTTTGCATGTGGCTTTCCAGTTTTCCCAGCACCATTTATTGAAGAGGCTTTCTTTTCTCCATTGTATGTTCTTGGCCCCTTTATCAAAAATTATTTGACTATATATATGTGGTTTTATTTCTGGACTTTCTATTCTGTTCCATTGGTCTGAGTGTCTATTTTTCTGCCAATACCATGCTGTTTTGATTGTCGTGGCCCTATAATAGAGTTTGAAGTCAGGTATTGTAATGCCCCCAGCTTCATTCTTTTTCTTTAGGATTGCTTTGGCTATTCGGGGTTTTTTATAGTTCCATATAAATCTGATGATTTTTTGCTCTATTTCTTTAAAAAATGTCATTGGAATTTTGATGGGAATTGCATTAAATTTGTATATTGCTTTGGGTAATATAGCCATCTTGATTATATTTATTCTTCCTAACCAAGAACAAGGAATATTCTTCCATCTCATTATATCTTTCTCAATTTCTCTTAACAATGGTTTATAGTTTTCATTATATAAGTCCTTTACATTCTTTGTTATGTTAATTCCTAAGTATTTTTTTTTGTTGTTGCAATTGTGAAGGGGATTATTCTTTTGAGTTCATTCTCAATTGTTTCATTGTTGGCATATAGAAAGGCTACTGACTTCTGTATGTTAATTTTGTATCCTGCGACCTTACTGTATTGGCTTATTGTTTCTAGTAGTCTTTTTGTGGATTCTTTGGGGTTTTTGATGTATAGGATCATATCATCTGCAAAAAGTGATACCTTTACTTCTTCTTTTCCGATATGGATGCCTTTTATTTCTTTGTCTTGTCTGATTGCTCTGGCTAGAACCTCTAGTACCACATTAAATAACAGTGGAGAGAGTGGACAACCCTGTCTTGTTCCTGATTTAAGGGGGAAAGCCTTCAGTTTTGTGCCATTTAATATGATGTTAGCTGATGGTTTATCATATATGGCCTTTATCATGTTGAGATATTTTCCTTCTATACCCATTTTGTTGAGAGTCTTAAACATAAAATTGTGTTGTATTTTATCGAAAGCCTTTTCTGCGTCTATTGATAAGATCATGTGGTTTTTGTTCTTTGTTTTGTTGATATGGTGTATTATGTTAACCGTTTTACGTATGTTGAACCATCCTTGAGATTCTGGGATGAATCCCACTTGATCGTGATGTATTATTTTTTTAATATGTTGTTGTATTCGATTTGCTAGTATTTTGTTTAGTATTTTAGCATCTGTATTCATTAGAGATATTGGTCTGTAGTTTTCTTTTTTTGTGCCATCCTTGCCTGGTTTTGGTATGAGGGTTATGTTGGCCTCATAAAATGTGTTTGGAAGTATTGCTTCTTCTTCAATTTTTTGGAAGACTTTGAGTAGAATAGGAACCAAGTCTTCTTTGAATGTTTGATAAAATTCACTGGTATAGCCGTCAGGTCCTGGACTTTTATTTTTGGGGAGGTTTTTAATGGTTTTTTCTATTTCTTCTCTACTAATAGGTCTGTTTAGGCTTTCTGCTTCTTCTTGACTCAGTCTAGGAAGGTTGTATTGTTCTAGGAATTTATCCATTTCTTCTAGATTGTTGAATTTAGTGGCATAAAGTTTTTCATAGTATTCTACAATAATTCTTTGTATATCTACGGTGTCCGTGGTGATTTCTCCTCTTTCATTTTGGATTTTGTTTATATGAATTCTTTCTCTTTTTTGCTTGGTAAGTATTGCCAAGGGTTTGTCAATTTTATTGATCTTTTCAAAGAACCAGCTCTTTGTTCTATTAATTTTTTCTATAGTGTTTCTGTTCTCTATTTCATTTATTTCTGCTCTGATTTTTATTATCTCCTTTCTTCGGCTAGTTTTGGGTTGTTTTTGTTCTTCTTTTTCTAGTTCCTTAAGGTGTGAAGTTAAGTGGTTCACTTGGGCTGTCTCCTGTTTGTTCATATATGCCTGAAGTGATATGAACTTCCCTCTTATCACTGCTTTTGCTGCATCCCATAGATTCTGATATGTCGTATTGTCATTTTCATTAGTCTGTATATATCTTTTGATCTCTGCACTTATTTCTCCTTTGACCCATTCATTTTTTAAAAGTATGTTGTTTAGTTTCCACATTTTTGTGGGATTTTTTTTCCTCCTTTTTGCAGTTGAATTCTAGTTTCAAGGCTTTATGATCAGAAAATATGCTTGGTACAACTTCAATTTTTCTGAATTTGCTGATGTTGTTTTTGTGGCCCAACATATGGTCAGTTCTTGAGAATGATCCATGTACACTGGAGAAAAATGTATACTCAGTCACTTTGGGATGAAATGTCCTGTAGATGTCTATCATATCCAGGTGCTCTAGTGTTTTGTTTAAGGCCACTATATCTTTGTTGATTCTCTGTTTGGATGACCGATCTAGAGCCGTCAGCGGTGTATTGAGGTCTCCAAGTATGATTGTATTTTTGTCAGTTTTTGTTTTAAGGTCAATAAGTAGCTGTCTTATATATTTTGGTGCTCCTTGGTTTGGTGCATATATATTAAGAATTGTTATGTCTTCTTGATTCAGTGTCCCCTTAGCCATTATGAAATGGCCATTTTTGTCTCTGAGTACTTTTGTTGTCTTGTAGTCAGCATTATCAGATATTAGTATTGCTACGCCTGCTTTTTTTTGGATGTTATTTGCTTGGAGTATTGTTTTCCAGCCTTTCACTTTGAGTTTGTTTTTATCCTTGTTACTTAGATGCATTTCCTGTAGGCAGCATACAGTTGGATTTTCTTTTTTAATCCATTCTGCTACTCTGTGTCTTTTTATTGGTGAGTTTAATCCGTTTACATTTAGTGTAATTATTGACACTTGTGAGTTCCCTATTGCCATTTTATAGATTACTTTCTGTTAGTTTTGTGTCTTGTTTGATCCTTCTCTTTTGTTTTTTTATCTTTTGTTTTTTTTTGCTTGTATTCCATACATCTTTCCACTGTTGCTATCTTTTTTATCTCATGTGCTTCTGTGGTGGTTTTTTCAATGGTGGTTACCTTTAGGTAATGAAAAGGGTTCCTACCCTGTTCATTGTAGCGCACTATTTTGTGAGTACTTTTGCACTCCATCGTCCTTTGCTACTGTTAATCTCCATCCTCTCCCCCCTTTCTTTTTGTTGCTGTCACAGTTTAAATTTGGTTTTATTGTGTTCTTCTTGGAGCTTTTACTTGTGGCTTTATTTTTTTTGTGTTCTTTGTATCTGATTGGAGAACCCCCTTTAGTAATTCCTGGAGTGGGGGTTTTCTGATGATAAATTCCCTCATCTTTTCTGTATCTATGAATGTTTTTATTTCTCCTTCATATTTGAAGGATAGCTTTGATGGGTATAGTATTCATGGCTGAAAGTTCCTCTCTTTCAGGACTTTAAATATTGGGGTCCACTCTCTTCTAGCTTGTAGGGTTTCTGCTGAGAAATCTGATGATAGTCTAATGGGCCTTCCTTTATATGTTGTATTCTTCTTTTCCCTGGCTGCCTTGAGAATTTTTTCTTTGCCATTGGTTTGTGCCAATTTCATTATGATGTGCCTTGGAGTAGGTTTGTTGGGGTTAAGAAAACTCGGAGTTCTGTTTGCTTCATGAATTTGAGGCTTTAGTTCTTTCCACAGGCTTGGGAAGTTCTCATCTATTATTTGTTTGAGTATGTTCTCCATTCCATTTTCTCTCTCTTCTCCCTCTGATATACCTATTATTCTTATGTTATTCTTTCTGATGGAGTCAGATAATTCTTGTAGGGCTATCTCATTTTTTTTAATTTTTTTTTTTTTCCATTTTTCTGAAGCTGGAAACAGGGAGAGACAGTCAGACAGACTCCCGCATGCGCCCGACCGGGATCCACCCGGCACGCCCACCAGGGGCGACGCTCTGCCCACCAGGGGGCGATGCTCTGCCCATCCTGGGCATCGCCATATTGCGACCAGAGCCACTCTAGCGCCTGAGGCAGAGGTCACAGAGCCATCCCCAGTGCCCGGGCCATCTTTGCTCCAATGGAGCCTTGGCTGCGGGAGGGGAAGAGAGAGACAGAGAGGAAAGCGCAGCGGAGGGGTGGAGAAGCAAATGGGCGCTTCTCCTGTGTGCCCTGGCCGGGAATCGAACCCGGGTCCTCCGCACGCTAGGCCGACGCTCTACCGCTGAGCCAACCGGCCAGGGCCTCATTTTTTAAAATTTTTGAGTCTCTTTCTTCCTCTCTCTGTTGTGCCTCAAGTTGCTTGTCTTCTATTTCACTAATCCTCTCTTCTATCTGGCCTGTTCTTTTAGCCAAGCTTGTTACCTCGTTTTTCAGCTCGTGAATTGAGTTTTTCATCTCTGTTTGATTTGTTTTTATAGTTTCAATTTCCTTGGACATATATTCTTTGTGTTCATTGAGTTGTTTTCTGAGCTCCCTAAATTGCCTTTCTGTGTTTTCTTGTATATCTCTGAGGATTTTTAGGATTTCTATCTTGAATTCTCTGTCATTTAACTCCAAGGTTTCCAATATATTAAATTTTTTCTCCATAGATTTTTCCTCTTCTATCTGTGTTACCTCTCTTTCTTTTGTTTCCATGATATTCTATTTTCTCTTCCTTAATGGCATCTGAGGGTGGTTTTGTTGATAGTATTAATGAGATTTAATAAAAAATAAAAAGTTAAAAAAATAAAAAATTGAAAAAAGTTGTTTTTTTAAAAATTAATAATGAAATAAAGAAAAATAAAATAAAATAAAAATTTTTAAAAAGGAAATTATTCCCCCCCTCCTTTTTTTCTCTCCTCTCCTCTCCCCTCTTTCTTGAGAAAATCTTGTGGTGAACTGTGAATTATATTGTATTTAATAGAACAAACAATGCCTGTAATGGAGGGCCTGAATTGGGGAAAAGTAATAAAGGGGCAAGAAAAATAAATAAATAAATAAATAAATAAAGGGGTGGTGGTATGGACCCACAAAAAGCAAATAATGAAAAAATTTGGATCAAGAATAAAATGATTTGCGTTTAGGTGTTGGTTGACTAAGAGTTATGGTGAGAGGAGTAAGAGGGAAACAGGAAAATGGGGGGACAAATTAAAAAATTACTATTGTATTTAGTGGAACAAGAGCTTGATAAAATGGAGAGCCAGGGATGGGAACACTGCTAGTGAGTTAAAAAGGTGAAGTAAAAACCCCCCAAAATGCCACAAACATAAGTTTGAGTCCCAGATAAAATAATTTGTTTGTTATTGAGGTTTGAATGAGAGGAGATGTAAAGGAAAAAGGAAGAAACTAATATAGAGGGAGAAAAGAAGAGAGAGAGAGAAAAAAAAGAGGGAACCACTAAAAGAAGAAAAAAGAAAAAAGAGGAGAGAGAGAGAGAGTTAAGGGTTTTGGAGTGCAACCCTCAGAGAGAGAAAGGAAGAGGAAAGAAAAGATAATGGGAGATGTAACACTTATGGGTAGTGTAGTTCAAGGAGAGGAGAGAGTAAGACCGGTAGGGAGTTAAACGACCAAATTGGAGGAGGAAAAAAAAAAGAAAAAAGAAGAAAAAAAATCAAGGATGAAGATAAGAGAAACAAACGAATAAATATAATAAAATGGGATAGGTTATAAAGTCTGCGGATTATTCAGATTTTGAGAGGTTATCTTCTTGCTTTTTCTTTTCTCTCCCTCTTCCTGGTCGGCGACTCTGTACCCCGGGTTCTGCCCCTTTGGCACACTCAGGTAGAGGTTTGCAGTTGATAAGTCTCTATGGCGATGTCATGTATTGTGCTTCAGTCTCGTTGGCAGTCGAGGCTCATTAGCGTTTATAGGCTCCGACAGTGAGAGAGTCCGTGTTCCAGGAGCCTCTCTCCTAGTCTTTCCTTCCTCAACCAGCAACCTGAGAATCCAACTATGGGGTTGCTGCTGCCTCTGCCTGGATAGTAAGAGGCTCTAAGAGCGGTCAACTCCCCACTCTTATTTCCACTCAGCACAGGGCTCTGGGTAAGGCTCAGTCAGTCAGAGCTGCTAGCATAATCAGCCGGGGCTTTCGCCTACTCAAAGACCTCTGGCTCTGTCACTCTGTCCGGTAACACGGGCAGGTCTGCGCGCGCAGACCAGGATGTTAGACCAGAAGTCTCGCCCTCTGAGTGAAACCCCCCGCCCGCACTGAAAAGTTCCAATGTTGGAATTGGCTCTCACTGGTCCCCGTGTGCCGCTCTTTCAAGGCGCTGGGGCAGCCCGTGACTCCGCCCTCGGCCCACACAAAGGCCCCCGACTCTGCCCCTCCATGGGACAACTCGGGCTCCCACTCCAGAGGTGCTGGGAGGAGTCTCCTTCCCACTCTCCGTGCGCGCAGACCAGGATGTGAGGTCGGAGTCTCGCCCTCTGAGTGAAACCTCCCGCCCGCACTGAAAAGTTCCAGCGTTGGAATTAGCTCTCGCTTCCTCCCCGTGTGCGGCTCTCCCCGGGTGCTGGGGCAGCCCGGAGGCTTTCGGCCCACACAAAGGCCTCTGACTCTGCCTCTCTGTGGAGTAACACGGGCGCACCCTCCGGGGGCTTTGGAAGGAATCTCTTGCCCACTATGCGGCTACCAGGGGATCAGGTAAAATGGCCGCTCCGCTTGTCTTTCTTTGTCTGGGTTTGGCGTGAGTGTTAGCTGTATTGCCCAGGTTGTCACAGGAACAGTTTTTCCTTGGCTTGGATCTCTGTGCCACAGCCTGGTTAGGCCATTTGTGCCACGGCCTGGATCTATTCACCCCCTTTGCCCGCCTCAGTTTCTATATTCACAGTTACCAGAGAAAGCCGCCCTGTTTAGGTTAGTAAGGAAGGCGGAGCATTTCTTACTCCCTATTTCCTTCGGGGTTTGGTTATATATTTAGCCAATTTTTCGCTCGATCATACCTTTGGGTGTATTGCGAAACATCTGGAGGCTCCAAGGATAGGTTTTTCTGTTTCTGGTTGAAGATCTTGTTGAGGTTTGGGGGAGATTTATCGGTATCACTTCCTACTCCGCCATTACTCTGACCGATTTCGAAAATTTTACTTCTTCTTTTCAAGTTTGGATGCCTTTTATTTCTTCTTTCTGTTTGATTGCTATAGCTAGGACTTCCAGAACTATATTGAATAAGAGTGGTGAAAGGGGGCACCCTGCCTTGTTCCTGTTCTTAAGGGGATTGCTTTTAATTTTTGCCCATTGAGTATGATGTTGGCTGTGGGTTTGTCATAGATGGCCTTTATCATGTTGAGGTATGTTCCCTCTATTCCCACTTTGCTGAGAGTTTTTATCATAAATGGGTGCTGGATTTTATCAAATGCTTTTTCTGCATCTATTGATATTATCATGTGGTTTTTAATCCTTCTTTTTGTTTATGTGATGAATCACGTTGATTGATTTGCAAAAATTGTACCAGCCTTGCCTCCCCAGAATAAATCCCACTTGATCATGATGTATGATTTTTTTCATGCATTGCTGGATCTGATTTGCTAATATTTTGTTGAGAATTTTAGCATTTAAGTTCATTAGGGATATTGGCCTATAGTTTTCTTGCTTTGTAGTGTCTTTGCCTAGTTTTGGAATAAGGATTATGTTTGCCTCATAAAAGGAGTTTGAAGTTTTCCCTCTTCTTGAATTTTTTGAAATAGCTTGAGAAGGATAGGAGTTAGTTCTTCTTTGAATAGTTGGTAAAATTTGCCTGTGAAGCCACCAAGCCCAGGACTTTTGTTTGTTGGGAGTTTTTTGATAACTGTTTTGATCTCATTTGGTGTAATTGGTCTGTTTAGGTTTTCTGATTCTTCCAGACTGATTTTTGAATGATTATATTTTTTCAGGAATTTATCCATTTCATCTTAGTTGTCCCATTTTGGGGCATACAGTTCTTCGTAGTATTTTCTTACAATCCTTTAAATTTCTGCTGTGTCAGTTGTTACTTCTTCACTCTCATTTTTAATTTTATTTACTTGAGCCCTCTCTCTTTTTTTCTTGGTGAATGTGGTTAAAGGTTCATCAATTTTGTTTACCTTTTCAAAGAACCAGCTCTTGGTTTCATTGATCTTCTGTATTTTTTTTCTGTATGTCATTTATTTCCACTCCGATATTTATTATTTCCTTCCTTCTACTTCCTCTGGGCTTTATTTGCTGTTCTTTTTCCACTTCTTTTAGGTGCAGGGTTAAGTTGTTAATTTGAGATTTTTCTTGCTTCTTAAGGTATGCCTGTAATGCAATGAACTTTCCTCTCAGGACTGCTTTTGCTGTGTCCCATACACTTTTAGTTGTATGTTCATTTTCATTTGTTTCAAGGAAGTTTTTTTTTTTAATTTTTTTATTATTATTTTTTTTACAGGGACAGAGAGAGTCAGAGAGAGGGATAGATAGGGACAGACAGACAGGAATGGAGAGAGATGAGAAGCATCAATCATCAGTTTTTTGTTGCGACACCTTAGTTGTTCATTGATTGCTTTCTTATATGTGCCTTGACCGCGGGCCTTCAGCAGACCGAGTAACCCCCCTTGCTCAGGCCAGTGACTTTGGGTCCAAGCTGGCGAGCTTTTTGCTCAAGCCAGATGAGCCTGCACTCAAACTGGCAACCTCAGGGTCTCGAACCTGGGTCCTCCGCATCCCAGTCTGACGCTCTATCCACTGCGCCACTGCCTGGTCAGGCTCAAGGAAGTTTTTTATTTCTTCCTTGATCTCATTGTTAACCCATTCATTATTTAATAGCATGCTGTTTAGTCTCCAAGTGTTTGAATGTTTTTCAATTTTTCTATTGTAGATTTCTGGTTTAATGCCGTTGTGATCAGAGAAGGTGCTTGATATGATTTGAATCTTCTTAAATGTATTAAGACTTGTTTTGTGTCCTAACATGTGGTTTAACCTAGAGAATGTACCGTGAGTACTTGAAAAGAATGTATATTCTGCTGCTTTGGGGTGAAAGGTTCTGAAGATATCTATTAAATCCAATTGATCTAGTGTGTCATTTAAGTCTGCTGTTTCTTTAATTGTCTGTCTGGAGGTTCTATCCATTGATGTTAGTGAGGTATTAAAATCCCCTACTATTATAGTATTACTGTTAATCTCACCCTTTTTGTCCATCAAAATGTGTTTTAGATATTTAGGTGCTCCTATATTAGGCACATATAGATATATTTATAATAGTTATATCTTCCCGTTGTAATGCTCCTTTGATCATTATGTAGTGGCCTTCTTTATCTCTTACTATAGCCTTTATTTTAAAGTTTATTTAGTCAGATATTAGTATTGCTACTTCAGCTTTTTTTTTTCCTTTCTGTTTGCATGAAATATTTTTTCCATCCCTTTACTCTCAGTCTATGTGTATCTATTGTTTTGAGGTGGGTCTCTTGTAGACAGCATATGTATGGGTCCTGTTTTCTTATCCACGAAGCTACCCTATGTCTTTTGATTGGAGCATTTAATCCATTTACATTTAAGGTTATTATTGATATGTAGTCGTTTATTGCCATTTTATTCTTTAAATCTATAATCCTCTTTTTCTCTATTTCTTTTTTCTTTGCTCTTTTTACAGCAAGCCGCTTAACATTTCCTGCAGTACTGGTTTAGTTGTAATGAATTCTTTGAGGTTTTTTTTTTTGTCTGGGAAGGTTTTTTTTATAGACAGAAAGAGAGTCAGAGAGAGGGATAGCTAGGGACAGACAGACAGGAAGGGAGAGAGATGAGCAGCATCAATCATCAGTTTTTAATTGTGACACCTTAGTTGTTCATTGATTGCTTTCTCATATGTGCCTTGACCATGGGCCTTCAGCAGACCGACTAACGCCTTGCTCAAGCCAGTGACCTTGAGTCCAAGCTGATGAGCTTTGCTCAAACCAGATGAGCCCATGCTCAAGCTGGTGACCCTGGGGTCTCGAACCTGGGTCCTCCACATCCCAGTTCGACACTCTATCCACTGCGCCACTGCCTGGTCAGGCTAGGAAGCTTTTTATTTCTTTTTCAATTTTAAACGATAATCTTGCTGGATAAAGAAGTCTTAGTTGTAGGCTCTTGTTTGCACTACTTTGACTATTTCTTGTCATTCCCTCTGGCCTCAAGTGTTTCTGTTGAAAAGTCAGATGTCATCCTTATGAGGGCTCCTCTATAGGTAACTGACTTTTTTCTCTTGCTACTTTTAGTATTTTTTCTTTATCTCTTAACTTTGGCATTTTAATTATGATGTGTCTTGATGTAGGCCTCATTGGGTTTCTCTTTACCGAGACTCTCTGTGCTTCTTGAAGTTGTGTGACTTTTTCCTTCATCAATTTAGGAAAGTTTTCAGCTATGATTTCTTCAAACAGGTTCCCTATCCCTTGTTCTTTCTCTTCTCCTTCAGAAACCCCTATGATGCAGATGATATTTCTCTTCATATTGTCATAGAGTTCTCTTATACATAGTTTCCTCAGACTTTTTGAGCCTCTTTTCTTTTTGCTGCTGTTTCTGTGTTTTTATTTATCTTATCTTCTAGTTTGCTGATTTGATCCTCTGCTTCATCAAGCCTGCTGTTGATTCCTTCTAGTGTAGTCTTCATTTCTGATATTGTAATTGTCATTTCTGATTGGTCCTTTTTTATGATTTCAGTATCCTTTTTGATGCTTGCAATTTCTTTATTTAGGTGCTCGTTAAGTCCATCTATTGTAGCTCTGAGATCCTTAAGCATCCTAATAATCATTATTTTAGACTCTGCATCCAGTAATTTGGTTACTTCCATCTCATTCAATTCTTTTTCTGAGGATTTCTCTTGTTGATTCATATGGATTATATTCTTCTGTCTTCCCATTTTTTCTGTGTTTGGTTTGCAAGCTTGTTATGGTTGTGGGTCTGAGGCTGGTATATGGAATGCGGTTTCTCTTCCAGGTCTTTATCCCTCAGTCTCTGCTGGTTGCTTAGATTTTAATTCTCCTTAACTAGTAGAGATGCTTAAAAGTCTTCTTAATTTCCCTGCTGTTTGTTTGCTGAGCTCAGCAGGGAGCTTCTGTGTTTGCTGAGTCTAGCAGGGAGCCTCTGTGTTTAGGATGGGGGTAGTGGGTGTATCCTGTTCTTTGGCCCCAATTGAAACTCTATCCAGGAATGCAGTGGGTGTGACCTATGAGAACCAGAGGTGTGGTCTGCGCAGTTACTCTCCAGGGGTGGGGCATGTTCTCCATATCAGAAGGGGGAGGTGTAGCTCAGGTCTCCCCAGAAACCTGAGTCACTGCCTGTCCTCTTTACTTTCTAATTTCTGAACAGCCTTTTGTGCTGATTGGAGCTGGAGAGCTTTTTGGAGGTGGGTCAATTGGCTCCACACTAGGCTTGTGCTGGACAGAGGGAGCTACCCCTCACCCCCAGCTATGGCCACCTTGGCATTGGAGAATGACTTAGCTCAGGTATTCTTCTGTCCGTCACCATTTGTGTCCCCATGACTCGATCTCCCCACTCTCCTCATGCAAGACCAGTCCTCTCGGTCCTCCTTGCCCCTGGAACCCCAGGCAAGTGGCTGTGAGAGATATTTTCTATGCTGGCTCTTTAAGGCTGCAACTTCTTTGCCAGCCATTTCCCACAGATAGAAATCCAGCTCTTCTCCCCACTCAATGCTGTCAGGCTGTTTCTTCCAGTCTCTGGGATTCTAGGCTGGGGCTCTGGTCCTGGGACTGAGGACCCCTGCCTCTCAGAGTCTCTTTTCTTTTGCAATAAGAAACACTCTGAACCATCAGCCTCCCCTTACTCCTGGGGGGTGGGGGAGCCCACCCCACATCCCCGCACTTCCTACCAGGCTCAGTGTGGTTTTTTCTGTGCTCCTTAGTTTTCGAGTCCTGTTCTTTTAGTCCAAAGTTAGTTTTTCACGATAATTGTTCTTTTCTTTTCTTTTCTTTTCTTTTCTTTTTAACAGGGACAGAGAGAGGGATAGATAGGAACAGATAGACAGAAATGGAGAGAGATGAGAAGCATCAATTATCAGTTTTTCATTGGGACACCTTAGTTGTTCATTGATTGCTTTCTCATATGTGCCTTGACCACAGGCCTTCAGCAGACCAAGTAACCCCTTGCTCAAGCCAGCGATCTTGGATCCAAGCTGGTGAGCTTTGCTCAAGCCAGATGAGCCCACGCTCAAACTGGTGACCTCAAGGTCTCAAACCTGGGTCCTTCCACATCCCAGTCTGATGCTTTATCCACTGTACCACTGTCTGGTCAGGCACAATAATTGTTCTTAAATTAATTTGTAATCCTGTTTGGTCCGGGGAAGTGGCAGTCTGTACGTCTGCCTACCCCACTGCCATCCTGGAATCTCTCCAGTGTATTCTTTTTTATTTTTTTTTAATTTTATTTATTTATCTTTACAGTGACAGAGAGAGAGACAGATAGGGACAGACAGGAATGGAGAGAGATGAGAAGCATCAATCATCAGTTTTTCGTTGTGACACCTTAGTTGTTCATTGACTGCTCTCTCATATGTGCCTTGACCATGGGCCTTCAGCAGACCGAGTAACCCCTTGCTTGAGGTGAGCCTTGCTCAAACCAGATGAGCCTGCGCTCAAGCTGGCGACCTCAGGTCTCAAACCTGGGTCCTTCAGCATCCCAGTCCAACGCTCTATCCACTGCGCCACCGCCTGGTCAGGCCAGTGTATTCTTGATGTCAGATATTGTATTCTTAGTTTCTGACTGTTCCTTTTTATGATCTTTATTCTTTTTGCATGCTGTTGAACATTCTTATAACCATTACTTTGAACTCTATTTCTGATATTTACTTACCTCCATTTCATTTAGCTCTTTTTGGAGATTTCTCCTATACTGTTACTTAGGGTCTGTTTCTTTGCCCCCTCCCATTTTGGTTATCTCATTATGTTTGTTTCTGTGTATTAGATAAATCTATGACTCCTAGTCTTTGTGGGGTGGCCTTATGTAGTAGGTGTCCTGTGGGACCCAGGGGCATTATCTCCTTGGTCACCTGAGCTGGGTGCTCTAGGAAAGTCCTTTGTGTGGTTATGTGGGCCTTTGCATTGTAATGGGGTCTTGATTTCTATTGGCCCATTTATGTGTAGGATTGACCCTCAGGGTGGCTGTCAGTGAGGCTCACCCTTACTGGGGCATGTGAACTGCTATGTGGATGCTAACCTCATGAAGATTTCACCTCAGCAAGGTTTGGTGCCTGCCAATATCACCTTTTGGATATGCTGCTTGTGAAGCTTATTGGATATTGTTTTGATTTCTGAATCTTTCCACTGGATATGTTGATTCTGGGATTCTTAGGAAGGACTCTGGTGCAGGCCAATGTCAGACGCCATCTGTGTATGGCCTTTGGCAACCTGTTTGGAGCTACAAGTGATCCAGAGTTTGTGGCTGCTTCTGCTGTGTTTGGGTGAATGTGGGAAGGACCAAACTGTGTGCCAAGGCTGGCTTTTATCAGCACTGGGCCCAGGGGCTTGTCAGTAAAAGTCCTAGCTCTGCCTCTGGCTGCCTCCACCTGCCAGCTGCCTGTTAGGCTCAGTAACTGAAAGCCTTTGGTGAAGTTGGGAAGATGTGGCCAGTAGATTCCCTGGGAGGTGCAGATCAGGCTTCAGGTGGATGTGGCCTCTGACCCAGAGCCACATGACTCAGTCTGACCCAGATTTTCCCCCAACATCAGCATGGCAAAACCACTAGAAGTCAGGTAGTTAGCACCTCTGGAGCTAGGAGGATGGGTCTGCAGAAAGTTGGGTGGGTAATTCTATAGGATCTCCTATGAAGGGGAAATGCCAATCAAGTTCCCAAGAAAGTGAGGGGAATGGCCTTCACTCCAAAGTCAGACAACTGAGTCACTGACACCCTTTGAATCTGTCCAGACCTCTACACCTCGACCAAGGCAGCTGAGTCCTCAGCAGGGCCTAAGCTCTACAGGGTGGGGGTGCAAGAGAGAGTTCTAAGGGTGGGGCTATTGCTTTTCCTCAGGCTGACACCACAGGGAGTGGAGTGCTCCACCAAAGAAAGATAGCATCTGTGGTATTAGAAATGATTCAGCATGGGGATCCTGGCAATTGTTCCCCAGTGTCTCTCCACAGAGCCACAGAACCCAGACTCTACTCACGCAACTTTAGTCTGCTCTTCCCTCCCTCTGTCAGAGTCCAGGATGAGTGGCTTCAAACAAAATTTTGTGAGTTGGCCCTTTAAGAGGGTGCCTGTGTCTCTAGCCATCTCTCCCTGGCAGACAGAAACCCAGCTGCTTTTCACAGCTGAATATTATGTGGGCACTTCTTCCAGGCTTTGGTGCTCTGGGATGGGAAGCCCAGCATGGGATTGAGATTTCACACTTCATAGAGGGAATCCCTCCTCAGCTGAGCTATTTCTTGGGAACCTTAGCCACCACCTGTAGGGCTGAGGCCATCTCTTCTCACATCTCTGCCCTTTTTACCAGTCTTGATGTGGCTTCTTCTGTAAATCCTTGGTTACAAGACTCCTCTTCAGCCAGTCTTCAGTTGGATATTCAGGATGATTGATCTTTAATTTAGTTGTAATTCAAGCTTGATGATCCTGGGAGTAGGTGAGTGTAGCTTTCACTTAGTCTGCTGCCATCTTGAACCTTCTAATGTGTGTCAACTTTAATTGAAAACTAAAAATGATTTAAAAATGGAGTCTGTAGAGAAAATGGAACCCTCATTCACTGCTGGTGGGAATTCAAATTAGTACAACCATTATGGAAGAAAGTATGGTGGTTCCTCAAAAAATTAAGAATAAAATTACCATGTGACCCAGCAATCCCTCTACTGGGTATCTATCCCAAAAGACTAAAAAACATTGGTATGTAAAGACACAGGCACCCTCTGGCCCTGGCCGGTTGGCTCAGCGGTAGAGCGTCGGCCTGGTGTGCGGGGGACCTGGGTTCGATTCCTGGCCAGGGCACATAGGAGAAGCGCCCATTTGCTTCTCCACCCCCCTCCCTTTCCTCTCTGTCTCTCTCTTCCCCTCCCGTTCCCCTCCCGCAGCCAAGGCTCCATGGGGGCTGGGGATGGCTCCTTGGCCTCTGCCCCAGGCGCTAGAGTGGCTCTGGTCACGGCAGAGCGACATCCCGGAGGGGCAGAGCATCGCCCCCTGGTGGGCAGAGCATCGCCCCTGGTGGGCGTGCCGGGTGGATCCCGGTCAGGCACATGCGGGAGTCTGTCTGACTGTCTCTCCCCGTTTCCAGCTTCAGAAAAATACAAAAAAACCCAAAAAACAAAACAAAACAAAAAGACACAGGCACCCTCATGTTCATCACAGAATTATTCATAGTGGTCAAGACATGGAAACAACCAAAGTGTCCTTTGATAGAGGATTGGATAAAAAAGATGTGGTACATATATACAATAGAATACTACTCTGCCATAAGAAGTGATGGCATAGTGACATTTACAACAATATGGAAGGACCTTGAGAATATTATACTGAGTGAAATAAGTAAATCAGAGAAAGCTAAGAACTGTATGATTTCACACATAGGTGGGATATAAAACTGAGACTCATGGACATAGATAAAAGTGAAGTGGTTACCAGGGGGAGAGGGACATAACAAGAGAGGGGGTAAGGAGAAAGGTGTAAAGAGGGACAAATATAAGGTGACAGAAAATGATTTGACTTTGGGTGACGGGTACACAACATAATCAACAGTTCAAACGCTATAGAAATGTTTACCTGAAACCTATGTACTCTTATTGATCAATGTCACTCTGTTAATTTTCTAAATAAAATTTAAACAACAAAAAATTTTAACATAAATAAATAATTTTTTTAAAATGGAGCCTGAACAGGCAGTGGTGCAATGGATAGAGCATCAACCTGGGATGCTGAGGACCCAGGGCCAATTTTTCTTTTCTGAAAACATAATCCTAAGGTCATAAAACCAAATATATACACTTATGATGGGTGGAATGGAAGCCAAACTAAAAGAGAAGAGGACAAAACTAGTTAAAGAGTTCTTAGACCCTGGCTGGTTGGCTCAGTAGTAGAGCATCAGCCCAGCATGTGGATGTCCTGGGTTCAATTCCCAGTCAGGACATACAGGAGAAGAGCCCATCTGCTTCTCCACCCCTCCCCTCAAGCTTCTCTCTCTCTTTCTCTCTCTCTCTCTCTTCGCCTCCTGCAGCCATGGCTCAATTGGAGCAAGTTGGCCCTGGGCACTGAGGATGACTCCATGGCCTCTGCCTCAGGCACTAAGAAGAGCTCCGTTTCTGAGCAATGGAACAATGCCCCAGATGGCAGAGCATCACCCCCTAGTGGGCTTGCCAGGTGGAGCCTAGTCAGCGCTCATGCAGGAGTCTGTCTCTGCCTCCCTTACCCTCACTGAATGAAAAAAAAAAAAAAAAAAGAGTTCTTAAAGCTGTGTTTTATCCAGATTTATCTAACATATTGTCATTCATCCTTGGATTGCTAAGAAATAGCTGTTATTGTTTAGTGAGAAGTTGTTTCTTGGGAACCTCCTGGGGTGGGCAGAAAAATATAGCACCCTTCTTTAAAATGTCATGGGTAACCCCCCCAACCAGATTTGTTCACCTTAATTTTGAAACCTGAGAACCTAGAAAGAATCACCAGATAGGTGATTTATAGTCATTGGTGGAACAGTAAATAATCCTATGAAGTTATTTTTTTCTTGTTTCTCTTAATAATAGCTTAATGAGCCTTTAAACAAAGGGATATAAAGATTTTATAATTCGAGTAATTAACAAGTACTTGGGCTCAGTTTTTAAACCTCTTCTCTTTTCTGTCTAGTCTCCCTTGGTGAGTCTTTCCCAATTCATTGCCTTAAATACCTTTTATACACTGATAGCTCTCAATGCTCTGTCTCTACCCTGGGCTTGACCCCTAAACTCCAGACTCAGATTTTCAACTGCTCATTTACCAAATCCACTAAAACATGTAATAAGTATCTCATTCTTCCAACTGCTCAAGAGAAAAATTCTGCAGTAATCCTTGACTTCTCTTTCTCTCATACTCTATCTACATCCCTTCAGCTCTACATATCCCTACATACCTTCAAAGTATTTCCAGGATTTGACTACTTTTTACCCTTCTGCTATTCACCACATTTCTTGGTTGGATTTTGTAGTAGTCTCCTAACTGATCTCCCTGATTTTACCCTTGTTAAACCTTGATTCTCTTACCAACTAACTCACTGCCTAGGTGTTAATAAAATTTAAATCAGATGATGTCACTGCTCTATTCAAAACCCCTAATGCTTCTCATATCACTCAGAGTAAAAGCAACAGACAGACATTACAGTAATCTATGTGGCCCTACAGTATGTCTTTGTCCCCTCTGACACGATTTGCTTCTCTCCCTATTGCTCATTCTGCTCCAGGCCCACTGGCCTCTTTGCTATTCTAGATATGCCCCTGCCTTAAAAACCTTAGTTTTTACTGTTTCCTCTGCTTAGAAATCTCTCCCCAGGGGTCTGCATTATTGATTCCCTCCTTTACCTCACTCATTGTTCGGTACAACCTCCTGGCTGGTTTTCACTCATATATGAAGTCTTCTCAACCACTTTACTTAGTGATAACTTTCCCCATTCCTTTTTCCCTTTCCTGTTTTACTTTTTCACATAGCATTTCCCTATCTAACAAACTATATATTTTACTTATTTTGTTTATTAATGGTCTCCTTCCATCAAAATAGGAACTACCGGAGGGTGGGGATTTAGTTTTGTCTGCTGCTGTATTCCTCATGCCCAGAGCAGTGCCTAACATATGATATATTAGCATTTAACAACAATTTGCTTTGTGAATGAATGAATCGATTCATTAATCATCTTATATAGTAATCACTTGAAAAAACAAAGAAGAATAAAATGTGAGATAATTTTATCGGTGGGATAGATTATGCTCTCTATAGCAGGCTATTAGTGATTGTTCAAGTGGCCAACTGAACAACTGGTCAAGGGATAAGTAGCAGCGATTCAGCATGGAGTATAAGGGTGAAGGAGATCAGCTGAACTTAGAGTTTGTTAGCATTCTAATGAAGGAATTGAAAATTACAGAAGGGTCACAGAAGAATGCATTTTAGGGGCAGAATTCTGTGGAATGTCAGGTAAGTTAGAAAAATTGTTTTTCAAAACTTAAAGGAAGGAGAAAAGGATTAAGCAAGTGAAAGGTTACATAGAAACAAGGCTCTGCAAGGTACATTACAGGATATGGGGCAGATTTTCACGTTCTCCACCTACAGTCATCACATTTCTGTTTTTTAGCCACTATGTGTTAGGAGACCAAAAGTACTAAATTAGCTCACTTAGTACTTGCTATAGAGTGGGAAATTGTGTGAGTACTGTTAGTGTTATGCAGGCCTCTGAATTAGCTCTCTTGGCTTAGAATAAGTGCAATGATTTCTTTACTTAATTGGGTGGACACATACGGTATTGAAAGAATAAACGATCCTGTGAAATGGAGTTTGCCTGATATTGACTTTCAAACTGGCTTGTGTTAAGGTTCTTGCTTTTCCAAATTAGCTTTCGTTTAATAGATAGCAGTATAGAGACTGCAGGTATCCAGTGGTTGTTACATAGTCCAAATGCCCTTCTTGCCAAAGAGTAAAGATGAATGTGAAGTTTTCTTTGAAGTCAGATAGTTCGAACCTCCTCCAGAGGGAGCTCAGAGTCCAGCGTTTTCAGGACCTGGAGACAGTCTCAGCCCAGGAAACAGCCATTCTGCCCCCTGCTGGACTGAACTGGTATATGAGGTGGGTACTAATTCCGCAATGTTTTAGGCTCTTAATCAATACTTTTTGCTCCCCTGTGTGTGAGATGCAATAAAAATGCATGCTAGGAACTGGGTTCCCCCAGATGGTGACTTTAAAGTCTTAGAATGTTTAAACCAAGCCCCGATTATTTATATACATTTAGGCAGCATCTCTTGCGGGTCCCTAAGTAATTTCTTTGTGGCTATTAATTATTACATTGAATTATATTATTACAGTGTTGAAAATATCTGACACCTCATGAAAAACTTTAAAGCAAGATTTATTATGGAATAATTCTGCCAGTAGTAGTCTTCCTTGGATTGTTGTTTGATAGATTTGCATTTGGAAAGTTGGTTTCTTTCATTTCTGTCTACCAAACAGAGTATCTGTTAGTGTCAGACTATTTATTGAGACTATCTCTATAAACTCCTGGGGTTTCCTTCTTTTACAAAATATTTATTGATAAACATTAATTTTTATTAAAAAGCCAGATAGTACAGACTAGTAATAGAATCCAGATCAGTATCAGATTGCCTGAATTAGAATCATGGCCTTTACCACTTTTCCACTGGGTAACACATGTGTGGTGTGTTATGGCTTCAGTTTTCCCAGGAAAATGGGGACAAAATTAGCTTATGCCTTAGGACATATTGAGATAAAGTTTAATACACACAGGATATAGTGAGTCTATTTTCTTTGCTTTTTTTTTTTTTTCTGAAGTTGGAAATGGGGAGGCAGTTCAGACAGACTCCCACATGCGCCCGACTGGGATCCACCCAGCATGCCCACCAGGGGGCGATGCTCTGCCCATCTGGGGCATTGCTCTGCTGCAACCAGAGCCATTCTAGCGCCTGAGGCAGAGGCCCTAGAGCCATCCCCAGTGCCTGGGCTAACTTTGCTCCAATGGAGCCTCGGCTGTGGGAGGGGAAGAGAGAGACAGAGAGGAAGGAGAGGGGTAGGGGTGAAGAACCAGATGGGCGCTTCTCCTGTGCACCCTGGCCAGGAATCAAACCCGGGACTCCTGCATGCCAGGCTGACGCTCTACCACTGAGCCAACCAGCCAGGGCCCAGGACATAGTGAGTCTATATTAATGAAATTTAGATGTCCACAGGACCTCTAAGAAGCAGAATTATGGCCTTTTAGTTCTGTTGTTTGAATTTATCCTGACTTCATTCCCTTTGGTAATAAATTAGGTCTAGAGGTGCCCTTCAGTTTTGTAGCATACTACCTGTGAAATTCTGAGGGTATCTGTGTTTTGGTCCCTGTAAAGCCAGTATTCGTGGCTGCCATCAGAGCCGTCTGGCCAATGCAGGTTCAGGTTTGATTTGAACAGATTGTAAAGAAACAATTGAGCCAAGAACTGGTGGTCCATTTTCCTTTAGTCCTAGCTTGCACCCGGCAAGTAAGTAAATACACATAGCGAGAAACACTTCCCTTTCCATTCAGAGCTCCCAAAGCCACTGATTCATCCGAGTTTTCCTAGAATCAAAGGCTCCCCACCTCTTTGCCTCTATTTTGGCTGTCTCCTCTCCTCCACGTGGCCTCTCTCTGCCCTGCTACAGCATGACCTCCTCCTCTCTACAAGAACGTGACCACTCTCCTCCAAAATGGCCTCCTAGCTCCACCTTTTAAAACCTTTTGGTGCGAAAGCCCTCCCCCAACACACATTAGCATAATCATGCCCCTTCCCAAGCAAGAAGGCAATCAGCCACCCCACGTGGGCAGTGGCCATCTTTAACAGGGTGAGAAAAATATATCTTCTCTGCCTGACAGTCTCTTTGTTTAGATGTAAAGTTGGCATGGGTGACACATCAAATATCTGCTCTGCGTGTATAAAATTTTTCATTCAATACAAGAGAATTGATTGTATTGAATGAAACAATACAATACAATACAAATGAGAACTGTGTAACATCTCCTTTTGTAGTTGCAAGGAAATCCTTGCAGACACAGTAGCACTTTTCTTTTTTTGTGTGTGACAGAGACAGAGAGAGGGATAGATAGGGACAGACAGACAGGAACGGAGAGAGATGAGAAGCAGTAATTCTTCTTTGCAGCTCCTTAGTTGTTCATTGATTGCTTTCTCATATGTGCCTTGACCAAGTGACTACAGCAGAGTGAGTGACCCCTTGCTCAAGCCAGCGATGTTGGGCTCATGCCAGTGACCTTGGGCTTCAAGCCAGTGACCTTTGGGGTCAAGCCAGCAACCATGGGGTTATGTCTATGATCCCACGCTCAAGCCAGAGGCCCAGCACTCAAGCTGGTGAGCCCATACTCAAGCCAGGTGAGCCCATGCTCAAGCCAGTGACCTTGGGATTTAGAACCTGGGTCTTCTGCATCCCAGTCCTACATTCTATCCACTGCATCACTGCCTGGTCAGGCTACAGGAGCACTTTTTAGAGTTGTACCACATCAAAGGGGAGATTTTAGTATTGTAGTTCCATTCCATGCTAGGAAAACCAGGTCTAGACCAGCAGTTCCCAACTTTTCCCTTTTGAGGCTACATTTGACTTTCTGAATCTTTGTGCATTAGTGGAACAGGGAAAGTGATGTTACAAACATGGTTATGTAAGGAAATCCAGCTATTATGGAGTCTGAAGCTTTTAAATCTGAGGGCCTTTTTTTTTTTTTTTTGAGAAAAAGAATACAAAATTATAATTACAAAATTACTAAGGCTGTTTTCATGGTCTTGGAAGGAGCCTTAACAAAGGAAGAGCCTACACTGGCTTCTTGGCAAATATACCTCTGCCAATGGATTGCCATTACTTGGTTCTTCGTAGCCACCAAAAATCATGCAGAGAAGTGAGTTATGACAGGCCATGGCAACTGAGTTGGCAATCAACTAGGTCAAGTTTTGAAATCTTTTGGGTAGACAGTCGTGAAAATTGCGAGTCCTAGCTCTAGTCCTTGGACCAAGTGGAGTTGTAAGTGGAAGGGAGCTACAGGTGTTAGCTTAGTGGTTGTACTGTGTGGCACTCATTTCCTCTTATTTGGATAAAAGAACATAGAATATAGGCAAAGTTACAGGAAGCATTCTGATGCATTTAACACCTTGAACAATAAAATTAAAATCTGATTCATTAAATGTTGACTCTGACCTGTGCTTTTACCACAGTAACAAAACCTTGTTTTTGATGGGCACCAATTATCTTCTAATTGTCAGATTCAGTGCCTTTCTTTAAGCCCTTATTCCCCTAATTTTCCATCACATTTGACACCATGAATCAGCTCTTTCTCCTTGAAACACAGTCGTGTGACTTTTTAATCACATCATTGCTTTCTTCCTTGAGAGAAGTGTGCTGCTCTTACAGTGACTACCACCTTGTAGGATTTTGGAGATTATTACTCCAAGATCCATAGTTCTGACACCAATATTTATCTGAAACTCCAGTCTCCAAATATTTGCTAATATTTTCACTTTATCATTTTGCTCTTCTTCAAACTTACTATATCTAAACTGGATTAACTTCTCTCTAACCCGGACTTCCCTTCCCTCCTAGATTTCCTTGTTTCTAAAAATGGTACATGGTTTTCCCTGGCTTGAAATTTGACATTGACTTGATTTTGTTTTTAGTTTTCATATACTTGATAGCCATTCAGGCATCAGGTATATTTGATTCAATCTTTTTTAAAAATATATATTTTTAATTTATTTACTTACTTTAGAGAGAAAAAAGGGAGGAAGACAGACGGACAGAAACATTGATCTGTTCCTGTATGTGTCCTGACTTGGAACTGACCCGGCAACCTTTGCATATCTGGATGACACTAACCAGGGTTTTTTGTCCAGTGCTATTCATTCTTTCTAATACATTTTGATCCATGTTATATTAATTTTTTATATTAATTTTATGCTTAATTTATATAGCCTTTCTTGTATGGTTGAACTGTTCCCATGCAAACTAATTTTTTTTTCTAGACTCCCATTTTTTTTATACTATTTATTTGTTATAGATATATAAACAAATATGCTTTACATCCTGATTTGTGATACTAGTTATCTCTTTATTTTATTTACTAATTTTTAGAGAGAGAAAGAGAGAAGGGGGGAGGAGCAGGAAGCATCAACTCCCATATGTGCCTTGACTAAGTGAGCCTGGGGTTTCAAACCAATGACTTCAGCATTCCAGGTTGATGCTTTATCTACTGTGTCACCACAGGTCAGGCACTAGTTATCTCTTAAATTATATCTTTGTACCTTTAACACCCCACCCCCAGTGCCTTTATATAATTATGTACCTTACTGTGTATGAACAAATAGTTTAAATTCAAAATGACCGTAGTAGTTTGGACAGTGGCTGAAGAATAAATGAATAATGTTAAAATGATCAGTAAGGCCTAACCAGGTGGTGGTGTAGTGGATAGAACACCGACCTGGGATGCTGAGGTCCCAGGTTAGAAAATCTGAGGTCACTGGCTTGAGTGCAGGCTTATCTGGCTTGAGCCAGCGTAAGCATGGGATCATAGACATGACCCCACGGTCACTGGCTTGAGCCCAAAGGTTGCTAGCTTGGAGCCCAAAGGTTGCTGGCTTGAAGCCCAAGATCACTGGCTTGAGCAAGAAGTTATTGGCTCAGCTGGAATCCTCTGGTCATGGCACGTATGAGAAAGCAACCAATAAACAACTAAGTGCTGCAACTGTGAGTTGATGTTTCTCATCTCTCTCCCTTCCTGTCCATGTGTCTCTATCTATCTATCTATCTATCTCTCTCTCGCTAAGTAAAAAAATAAAAAATGATCAGTAAGAATCTGAGAGCTGGATGCCACTGAACAAATCATGTCAGAAGCAACAGTGAGATGCTAGTTAGTGGTTATGCTGCAGGTCCTCATTTAAACTTCAGCGCACTCACAATTCTCTTTGTCTTTAGGAAGATGAGGTTGAAGCTTTTCTGAACTTTCAGCCTTCTTAGTTTGAAAGCAAATCTACTTTTACATATCTGACAATATGTGTGTATTTGACACACACATTTGACGATGTGTGTGCTGGATAGCCTGAAAAATTTCAATGCTGAAACCTCTCACCAGTGGTTTAGAGCTTTGGTTTGAGCCGGTCATTCAGGTGAAAGGAGATAAATTCTAGGGTCCAAGCCACGGGTCAGAAACCTATGGCTCACGAGCCAGATGTGGCTCTTTTGATGGCTGCATCTGGCTCACAGACAAATCTTTAATAAAAAACATAATAACAGCCTGACCTGTGGTGGCGCAGTGGAGAAAGTGTCGACCTGGAAATTCTGAGGTTGCTGGTTCGAAACCCTGGGCTTGCCTGGTCAAGGCACATATGGGAGTTGATGCTTCCAGCTCCTCCCCCGTCTCTCTCTCTCCTTTCTCTCTCTCTCTCTCTCTCTCTCTGTCTCTCTCTCCCCCCCTCTCCTCTGTAAAATGAATAAATAAAATTTAAAAAAAATTTTAAAAAAGAAGTCAAATGCAGTGACTATTGAAAAAAAACCCATAACAACGTTAAAAATATAAAGCATTCTCATGTATTACAATCCATTCATTTCCTACCGCTCATGTTCATGGTTGTGGGTGGCTGGAGCCAATCACAGCTGTCCTCCGGGACAACACCAAATTTTTATTGGATATTGCGTAATGTACACGGGTGGTTGTATGGCTCTCACGGAATTACATTTTAAAATATGTGGCGTTCATGGCTCTCTCAGCCAAAAAGATTCCCAAACCCTGGTCTAAGCAATTCTAGGATAGCAATTTGTGTTGGAAAGTATGCATAAAGCTAAGTCCTTAAAAAGTAATACCCTTAGTAAAGAGTGAATTAGACAAAATCTGTTCCTCAAAAAGAGACTGGAGAGAAATTTGTCCTGTACTGGGCTCTGGATGGGGAAAAAAGCAACAACCTTTTCCCTGAGAATTCTTAACCATCCTTCATGCAAGTCTGCTGTCAGAATTCACACTACATGTGGTATCCAAAAAAACTGAAGATTAGAAGGTAGTTTTGTACTGAACTCTAAGTCAAAGGTTTTTATTGCAGTCAAGTGCTGCTGTATATGTGATAAAATTAGGTGCCTGACAGAAGCAAACACAAATCCTCTCCAGAGGAATACACTTCAAACGAGGGCCTTACATCATTTCTACAGTTATATTTCCTGTGAACATGAACTTACTATTATAGATCACAAACACATAAATATATAAGCCAGCATGAATGGGACTTTGCAGAAAAAACAAACAGAATCAACCCTGAAAAGGCTTTATAAATTAAACTTGTCAGATACATATTCTACGAAGGTTTATTTTTTACATATAAAGACATAAAAAGAGTATTGCTGTATGATTGAAAAACGAGACTATCAAAAATACCAAGGCAGGTTTGGGGAAAGAACAAAACAGAACATTTAGGAATAAAAATATAATAACTGAAAGTAGAATCCTAGTGAGTCAGTCAAGTTGTAAATTAGAGCTGAAGAGGGAAATAGTGAACTGAAAAAAAGATCTAGAGAAATTACCCAGACTGCAGCCTAGGGATACAAAGAAGTAGCAAAAAGAAGTTGAGAGACATGCATGGAGTGTGAGAAAGTCTAACATGACTAATTAGAATTCCAAAAGGAAGAACTATAAATAGTGAGGGAGGGCAAAATTTAAAGAAGTAATAGCTGATAATTTTTCAAAATTGATAAAAAAACAAGAATCCTCAGTTTTAGAAATTTTAGTGCACCCTAAAAATAGCTAAAATGAAGCCCACTCTTAGACATATCAACATGAAAGTATGGAACACCAAAGTAAAAAAATTAAAAGCAGAAAAAGACTGGTCACTATAAATAAATGACAGATAGAATGACAGCTGACTTCTCTACAGCACAATGGAAGTCAGAAGATGGTTAGAATAATATCTTCCTAGAACCAAGAGAAAATAGCTGTAAATCTGCTATAGTGAGGCAGATTTATAATCATCTCTCAATAGCTGTCCTCTGCTGCTGCTTATGGAATAAAAATCCCTGGGTTTTAACTGAGCACATAAATGCCTGGAATAAAAACTACTTTTCCTAGCCTTCCTTACAGTTAGCATATCAGAGAAGTAGTGAGAGTAATTTGTATTGAACTGTAACAAGTCAAAGGATTTGCTTTATTGCAGTCGATTGCTAAGATAATAGGGAAAATATATGCAATAACTGTATTAGACACTGGGCATCAGGTAGCCCAGGACTATCATCCCTGACAGAAGGAAAATGAAGTGCAACACAGGGTTTCTACAATTTCTAGGTCACAGCACAAAGAGAGGGTCATCCAAAGAGAACCTGGCAATTTTGCTGAGTTGATGAGGTAGGAATATAAACTTGGGGAGGCAAAGGTGGCTAGAATTTGCAAGGCAGAATATCAGAGAAAAAACAGATATGCAGAGAAGGAGCTTAGAAATCTGCATGAATTCCCCTTCAATGCTTAGCTGAATACTAATCTGTGCATGTGTGGCAGCCATGAAAATGTACCTTCAGAGCTCCATGCAGGAAGTGTAATTAACTCTTCACCAAAATAATTGCAAGATTTAGCTAGTTTACCAGCAGGAGCCAAGGAAATAACTCTGGATTTATATTTTTAGGGTATTTGATCAAAGCAACTAGAATATAAACCTAGTTAAGAAGGAATTCATTGCTTTGGGGGGCACCTTCTCAGGACAAAATTTAATTACTCCAAAAAGGACCTATGGGAATGTAGCAGATTCACTGCTGGGGTAGCTCTGAGAGGCCTGGGTAAATCTATAGCCAATACTCAGGGAAGTAGAAATGCCTGAAGTGCCCTCACAAATGGCAGAGAAAGGAATAAAGAGGCTGAGTGAAGTTGGCATGCTAGAATAAATGTATTAGGTAAGACCAGAAGACTAACCAGCAAATAATGTTCCATGGGAGGACTCAAGGGACACATAATTCACCAAGGCCATTACGAATGCCTTGGTAAAAGGAGGTACAGGGCTTATACACTGAAAACTACAACAGAGACTAAGCTAGCCCCCAACATGGCATTATTCCTTAAGGAGACCAACCAGCAGCTTGATAGCAAGTCAAGTACATTTTTCAGGCTCTTTTCTATCCTTTAAGGGCTAGGGTTTCATCCTCACATAGATGGATATCTAGTCTGAAAATGGCTATGCTTTCCTGCCTGCAGATTCCCAGTAGCCTGAGCTTGCAGAATGAGAGATCCACAATCATGAAAATGTACACAGCATATAGCATGCATCCACTTTACATTGAAGGAGGTGTGGGAGTGGTGTGGGAGTGGGTAATTTGTATGTCTAGTCTGGTTGCCGGCTCAAGACCTCTGTTTGCTCTCAGTGGATTATTTTATTATTGTTGATTGGTAGGTTTTCTTTCTTTTTTTTTTGTGGCAGAGACAGAGTCAGAGAGAGGGACAGATAGGGACAGACAGACAGAAAGGGAGAGAGATGAGAAACATCAATTCTTCCTTGTGGTTCCTTGGTTGTCCATTGATTGATTTCTCATATGTGCCTTGACGGGGGGGAGGGGGGCTACAGCAGACCGAGTGACCCCTTGCTCGAGCCAGAAACCTTGGGCTCAAGCTGGTGAGCCTTGCTCAAACCCGATGAGCCCGTGCTCAAGCTGGCGACCTTGGGGTCTCCAACCTGGGTCCTCTGCATCCCAGTCTGACACTCTATCCACTGTGCCACCTCCTGGTCAGGCAAGGTTTTTTTACATATTCTGAATTCAAGTTCTTCATTGATTAATGTACTGAGAATATTTTCCTGCACATAAGTCTGTAGTTTGCCTATTCATTTTCTTTTTTTTTTTTATGTATTTTTCTGAAGCTGGAAATGGGGAGAGACAGTCAGACAGACTCCCGCATGCGCCCGACCGGGATCCACCCGGCTCACCCACCAGGGGCGAAGCTCTGCCCACCAGGGGGCGATGCTCTGCCCCTCCAGGGCGTCGCTCTGCCGTGACCAGAGCCACTCTAATGCCTGGGGCAGAGGCTAAGGAGCCATCCCCAGCGCCCGGGCCATCTTTGCTCCAATGGAGCCTTGGCTGCGGGAGGGGAAGAGAGAGACAGAGAGGAAGGAGGAGGCGGGGGTGGAGAAGCAAATGGGCGCTTCTCCTATGTGCCCTGGCCGGGAATCGAACCCGGGTCCCCCGCACGCCAGGCCGACGCTCTACCGCTGAGCCAACCAGCCAGGGCCCTATTCATTTTCTTAATAGTGTCTTTTTATTAGAAGAAATATTTAATTTTTGACAAAGTCCAACTTAATGTTTCCTTTTATGGCTTGCACTTTCTATGAGCTAAGAAATTTTTTGCCTTGTCTGACCAGGTGGTGGTGCAGTAGATAGAGTGTTGGTCTGGGACCAGAGGGACTCAGGTTTGAAACCCCAAGGTCACCAGCTTGAGCACTGGCTCATCCAGCTTGCGCACGGGGTCGCTGGCTTGAGCCCAAGGTTGCTGGCTTGAGCAAGGGGTCACTGGCTCGGCTGGAGCCCCACCCCCACCCCAGGTCAAGACACATATGATAAAGTAATCAATGAACAACTAAGGTGCCACAACGAAGAGCTGATGCTTCTCATCTCTCTCCTTTTCTGTCTATTCCCTTCTCTGTTCCCTTCTCTCTCTCCCTCTCTTTCTCTATCACTAAAAGAAAAAAATTTTTTTTGCCTACCCAAGGTTGCAAAGATATTTGCCTATGTATTTTTAGAAGTTTTACAGTAGTAGTATTTGATTGAGTTAAATCTAATCTCAAATTAACTTTTGTATATGGAGTAGAATGGAGGTCTCATTATTTTCCCAATTGGATATCTTATTCTTCTATCACCATTTATTAAAAATGCTCTTCCCCATATAATTAGACACTAAAGTATGTGTGTGCGTGTGTGTGTTGTGTGTTGGGGGTGGGAACTAAAAAATGAATACCAATAGTGCCCAGGGCCAATACATTCAAACCAGTCAAGCCAGGGCTGTGGGAGGGGAAGAGAGAGAAAGAGAAGGAGAGAGGGAGGCAAGGAGAAGCAGGTGGTTGCTTCTCCTGCATGCCTAGACTGAGAATTGAACTCAGGACATCCATACACCAGGCCAACACTCTACCACTGAGCCAAACAGCCAGGGCCAGTTAATTCATGTTTCATGGGAGTATGTGTTAATAATTCTAAAATTTTATATATTATGTATATTCTAGGGTTGAACAAATAAGTATATTATGGAGTGAACTCATGATTTTTATTAGATATAGATGTATATATGTGCATATGTGTATGCATTTTACATATGTTCTAGTCTGAGACACCCAGGTTACAATGAGCATACCTAGTGCCCAGATCTTTTTTAAAGACCTTTTTTTTTTTTTTTTTTACAGAGAAAGAGAGGGATAGACAGGGACAGACAGACAGGAACAGAGAGATGAGAAGCATCAATCATTAGTTTTTCATTGCACGTTGCGACACCTTAGTTGTTCATTGATTGCTTTCTCATATGTGCCTTGACCGGGGGCCTTCAACAGACTGAGTAACCCCTTGCTCAAGCCAGCGACCTTGGGTCCAAGCTGGTGAGCTTTGCTCAAACCAGATGAGCTTGCACTCAAGCTGGCAACCTTGGGGTCTCGAACCTAGGTCCTCTGCATCCCAATTCGACGCTCTATCCACTGCACCTCTGCCTGGTCAGGCTAGTGCCCAGATTTTGACTTCTAAATACTACCCTTCAATAAAATATCACAGAGTTCCTTGGGGAAATGGCTGATTCCAGGACTGGGGCAGAGAAAGTAGATAATGAGCCTGGAACATGTTATTATGCCAGAGTGTAAGGCAGTCCTTTTGGAAAATGTTGAGAGGACACAAACACCAGCTGGAAGCAATTTTTAATGGTCAAAACTGAGACAACAAGAGCAACAAACAAACAAACAAATAAATATATAAGATAGGTATCTATGAGCCTATATACATATAAATGGATAATTGAAAAAATAATAGGAGAGAAGACAGAGGTTTTCCTTACAGTAGAATTGCATTTAATAAATAGAAGAAATGCTCTGGCTGGGTAGCTCAGTTTAGAGTGTTGTCACCATATACCAAGGTTGCAGGTTGGATCCCTATTAGGGCACATATAGGAATCATCCAATACATGCACACATAAGTGGAACAACAAATTGATGTTTCTCTCTTTCTTCCTCGCTCACTCTCTAAAATCAATAAATTTTAAAAATTTAATAAAAGATAAATAGAATGCCTGACAAAAGGTGGCAGAGTGGATAGAGTATCATCTTGGGACCCTGAGATCCCAGGTTCAAAATCCCAAGGTTGCCAGCTTGAGCATAGGCTCATCTGGCTTGAGTGCAGAGTCCCTGGCTTGAGCATGGGATCATCAACATGATCCCATGGTCTCTGGCTTGAGCCCAAGGTTGCTGGCTTGAGCATGGGGTCACTGGCTCAGGTGGGGCCCCCTGGTCAAGGCATATATAAGAAAGCAATTACTGAACAACTAAAGTGCCACAACTATGAGTTGATGCTTCTCATCTCTCTCACATCCTGTCTGTCTGTCTCTCTCTCTGTGTCTCTTTCTCTCGCCAATGAGCAAAGTACACAATCCGATATTTCACAAAAGCAGAAAGATGAATAGTCAATAAGATAACAAGAGCCTCAGTTCATTAATAAGCAGGAAAATGGAAATTAAAACCTCAGATTCCAGTTCTTTTAATAATTTGTTTAATTATTATAATTTAAAGATACTAATTATATTCTCACCCGTTGGCAAAAACTAATTGCCAGCACCAATTGGTGAGAATATGGAGCAGTGGGATCTCTCATGCGCTGGTGGGAGTGAACATTGGGAGGAACACATTGGAAAACCTGGCATTATCTAGTAAAGTTGTAAATGGCAACCTATGCCCAACTGTTCCTCTCCTTGGTGTTTACCTGACAGAAAGTCTTGCACATGAACCTCAGGAAGTAAGTATAAGGATGTTTCCAACAGTGTTGTCTGCTATAGCAAAAACTGGAAAAATCCAAAGTCCATCAACAACAGACTGGATAAAGAAATAGTAATATTCAACACACACCAAGTAAAAATGAATGAACTGCAACTACATGCATCAACACTGATAAATCTCACAGACATATTTCACCAAAAAAAGAAAGTCACAGTATGATTCTACATGTATAAATCAAAAACATACAAAACTATATCTTAAAATACATAATGTATGATAATAATACACACAATAAACACAAAATTCAGCATAGCAGCTCTATCTGCTGGGAATGTGATCAGAGATATTGTACCTGGTGCTTTGGTGGTATTAATAGTGTTAGGTTTCTTGAGTCACTCAGGTTCAATGGAATTTGTTTAATTATTATAATTTAAAGATACTAATTATATTTTGCCAGTATATTTTTCATAATAAAAAATATTTTAACATAAAAAGCAATTCTTACTAGCTGAGGGTGGGTGGAGATGGGTATTGTTCTAGGAAGTCAGTCCAAGAAGAACAGGACTCATCCAGAACTTTCCCATGGATGCTTATTCATGTTTTGGTTGCATTTTTTAAAATTTTAATTTTAATGTGTATTTTTACTGTGAAGTAGTTCAGAAATGCAAAAATGTATAGAGAATAATAATCATCGATGTGTCTACAACTTTATATAAAACTTTTCAAAGCTAGTTGAAGCCCCTTTCTAGTTCATTCTTCTTCCTGCATTCCCAGTAACCACGGTTCTGAAATTTGTATCTGTCATTCCCATGCTTGTCTTCCTAATTTTATGTATGTACCCTTATAAGTTTGTATTGTATTGTCTGGCATGTTGGCATTTTATGTAAATGGAATATTTCAGTACATATCCTGCAGTTTTTTGTTCTCTAACCTTTTTTTAAAAAAAGTTTGTACATGTTGATATGGTAGGATTCTTTGTATCCAGTTTTAATTTGTTTCCAATGCTCCAAAAAAAATGATGGGAAATTTCAAATATATACAAAGTAGGCAGAATATCATAATGATCCCCCATGTACTCATCATCCAGCTTTATCAATTATCAACACATGGTCAACTCTGTTTCATCTATTCTCCCAGTGGTTTCTCCCTCCATATTATTTTTGAGCAAATCTCAGACATCATATAATTCTTCCCTATGTATTTTAATATGTACTTCTTAAAATTTTTTTTCATTGATTTGAGAGAGAGAGAGAGATGAAGGAGGAGAGAAGGTGAGAGAGAGAGAGAGAAGTATCAACTTGTTGTTCCACTTAGTTGTTCCATTTAATTGTGCATTCACTGATTGCTTCTTATGTATGCTCTGACTGGGCATTGAACCCACTAAGTCGGCACACAGGGAAGACACTCCATCCACTGAGCCACCTGCAGGGCCTCAATATGTGTTTCTAAAAGCTAAGGCGTCTTTTTTTTCAAGATTTTTTTTATTAACTCATTTTTAGAGAAAGAGGGGAGGGAGAAAGAGACAGAGAGAAGTGGGGAGGAGCAGGAAGCATAACTTCCATATGTGCCTTGACCAGGCAAGCCCAGGGTTTTTTGAACCAGCAACTTCAGCATTCCAGGTTAATGCTTTTATCCACTGCACCACTACAGGTCAGGCTAAGGCATCTTTTTTTTTTTTTCATTTTTAGAGAGGAGAGAGAGAGGGAGAGAGAGAGACAAAGAGGGAGAGAGAGGAGAGAGAGACAGAGAGAGAGAAAGGGGGAGGAGCTGGAAGCATCAACTCCCCTATGTGCCTTGACCAGGCAAGCCCAGGGTTTCAAACCGGCGACCTCAGCATTTCCAGGTCAATGCTTTATCCACTGCGTCACCACAGGTCAGGCCAGGCTAAGGCATCTTTTAATAAAGACATGACTATGTGCCTTTATAATAGTTATTAATAATTTCTTAATATTATCAATGGGCAAATATCCATATTTCTCATATTTTAACATTCTGTATGAATCAAACTTCTGTTTTAATTTTTTTTTAATTGCTGATGTGCTACTCTGTGCAAAACATTGAAGTTCTGTTGAATATGTGTGGGGGTCTCACTCTGAGCAAAGTACAGCTTGCTCACTCTGTTGATGGGCTAAGAATCCAGACTTCTTCACGTGGCTTATGGAAATCAGCAACCACGTCCACAGATGCCTCGTTTGCACATCACTGATAAGTATTTAACTCTGTGATAATGTTGGTTTTTGTCTCTTTTATAAACCTTGTGTAAAAAACTTCTATAACAAATCACTAGATGCTTATGCAGTTACTCAATATGTATTATATAAGTAAAATATAGATAATACTGCTTTATTTACTAATAATTCATGCTAAGCAAATACTGATTTGGGTCATCTTACCATCTTCATTCTTCCCTAAACCTGAAGAAGGGTGTGGGATGGGATGAAAAAGTGAGGTGATGACTAAACGAGATAATGTATGTGGAAGTAGGTTGTACCCATAAGGTGCTATATGATGGTAGTTTAAATAAAACAAGCAGCCCTTGTATTTCACTCATTTAAATTTTATACACTGTATTTACAACTTAGCCCACTCGTCTTGTACTGAGGCTCTCATCCATCATTTGGGTTATTGTCGTCTAGCATCCTCTGCCACATCCGTGGTGCAGTCTTAAAAGTGTTGCTCCCATTGTTGGCATAGTGGTGCTTATATGACAGTTTGAGTATTTTCCTCTATTTTTTGTAAATGTAAGGAATAATTTAAGTGGAAAAATGTTGCTGCTGATGGCAGTGGTTAGAAGCGTGGCTCACATGAATGTGATATTGTTAAGACAAAATGAGCCTGATTGGTGGTGACGCAGTGGATAGAGCATCAGCCTGGAATTTTGAGATCCCTGGTTCAAAACTCCAGGATTGACAGCTTGAGCGCAGGCTCATCTGGCTTGAGTGCAGGGTCACTGGCTTGAGCGTGGGATCATAGACATGACCCCATGGTCGCTGGCTTGAGCCCAAAGGTCATTGGCTTGAAGCCCAAGGTCGCTGTCTTGGGTCACTGGCTCAGCTTTTCATTTCTCTCCTCCCTCTTTCTCTCCCTAACCCCCCCCCTCAAATCAATGAGAGAAAAAAAAAGACAAAATGAGCTCCTTAGGGTTACTAAGAGCAGTGAATCTTTAGCCTCATCTTGTATGTCACATGCTACATGACATACTCAGTTGTGAAGAAAAGAAAAAAATAAGAAAATATCTACAAGTGCTGGAAATGTAGTTTGCTACTGTGACTGAAATGTGAAATGTGAGGTGTAATTAGGAATTTTATAATGCTTTAGTATGAACTATTCTTTTTTTTTTTTCAGAGAGAGAGAGGGATAGACAGGGACAGACAGACAGGAACGGAGAGAGATGAGAAGCATCAATCATTAGTTTTTCATTGCGCGTTGCAACACCTTAGTTGTTCATTGATTGCTTTCTAATATGTGCCTTGACCGCGGGCCTTCAGCAGACCGAGTAACCCCTTGCTGGAGCCAGCAACCTTGGGTTCAAGCTGGTGGGCTTTTTTGCTCAAACCAGATGAGCCCGCGCTCAATCTGGTGACCTCGGGGTCTCAAACCTGGGTCCTCTGCATCCCAGTCCAATGCTCTATTCACTGTGCCACCACCTGGTCAGGCAGTATGAACTATTCTTAAAACATTTAAAGCCATTGTTTGGCATTTATTTATTTATTTATTTATTTATTTATTTATTTATTGGTGAGAGAAAGAGACAGAGACAGACAGGAAGGGAGAGAGATGAGAAGCATCAGTTCTTCATTGTGGTACCTTAGTTGTTTGTGGATTGCTTTCTCATATGTGCCTTGTTGGGGTGGGGGGTTGGCTCCAGCTGAGCCAGTGACACCTTGCTCAAGCCAATGACCTTGGTCTTCAAGCCAGTAACCTTTGGGCTCAGGCCAGTGACCACAGGGTAATGTTTATGATCCATGCTCAAGCAAGTGACCCCGCACTTAAGCTGGTGAGCCCGCACTCAAGCCGGTGAACTCAGCGTTTTAAACCTGGGTCCTCAGGATCCCAGGCCAACACTTTATCCACTGTGCAACCGCCTTGGTCAGGCATATACATTTGACTTTTGAATGTTTCAGAAACACAAAACTGCCCACAGTTGAATAAAGCTTTCCTTTCCATAGTTATCCACAGAGCTAGAACTCTAGAGATAGAGTGAGGAAATCAGCCTAGTCCAGCCAAAAGGCCATAGTCTTCAGCCAGCCTGGAGTAGAGGGCAGTGAGAAAAAGGGGGTGATCAGTTCTGCTCAGAAGAGCAAGCCCCGAAGAACAAGCTAGTCCTGTTTCTTTGGTAGCCCAGAGCAACTATTCATTAGGAGCCATCTCAATGACACGCACCCAGTTCACATGGTCAAAATATGCTGCCAAGCTGCATTGTTTCCTGTTGTAGTAGGTGTCCTAGGTGTTATCTTCTGGTATTTGGGTGAGGCAGGATCCTGAACAGTCTCACTTGAAGGCTTATTGACCCTGACAGCCTGGTACTGACTTATAGTTTCATTTAGCACGAGACAGAGTTAGGACTTCAGCAGTTAGCACTGCAGGCTCTCTGCAGCTGGAACCCAGTGGTTGTCACTGACCTCATGGTCTTAACTCTCTATAGGCTGGGTGAGAGGAGGCAGCGTGGACATGCAGCCTTCACCATGTGTTCTGCCCTTCAATTACAAACGCATCAGGAATGCGCGTCATGATGGCATCATCAGGAAAAGAGGCTAGAAGCGCTTTAGCATTGTGCTTTATTTTAGGTCCAACACTGTGTGTTTATTTAGACAAAAGCTTTGGGATCAGAGAAAATCATAGTTTGATTCTATCACTTGAATCTGACATCACCACTGATATTACTTTTCCCCTGATAGTTCTCTAAACTCAGCTGTGTTCCATTGTATTTCCCTTTATTCACTCTCAAGAGGTAAATTCTGTTTAGTCATAGGGGAAATAGTACCTGGGTTAAAATCTAGCTCATATGTGAAGAGTCTTCTGTAAGAGAGACCTTCAGAAAAACCATATCATAATAATGAGCCACATTTTTTTTTTTGTACTTTTGTATTTTTCCGAAGTGAGAAGCAGGGAGGCAGACAAACAGACTCCCGCATGCGCCTGACCGGGATCTACTAGGGGGCAATGCTCTACCCATCTGGGCAGCTGGTCTGTTGTGACTTGAGCCATTTTAGCACCTGAGGTGGAGGCCATGGAGCTGTCCTCACTGCTCGGGCCAACTTTTGCTCCATTGGAGCCTTGGCTGTGGGAGGGGAAGAGAGAGATAGAAAGAAAGGAGAGGGGAAAGTGGAGAGTGGAGAAGCAGATGGGCGCTTCTCCTGTGTGCCCTGATCGGGAATTGAACCTAGGACTTCCACATGCCAGGCCAATGCTCTACCACTGAGCCAACTGGCCAGGGCCGATAATGATCCACATCTTTACTCAACTAGTATCACTGAATTATTTTTGAGTTGTCCATGTCTGTTTGCTAACTAAATTGTGATCACTTTCATGGCAAAGAGCCAAATTTCCTGCATCTTTTATTCCCCATGGCATTTAGTACATGGCAGGGTTCAGTAAGATGGAACAGAGATGCATATCTATATAATAATAATAATACAAAGCAGAAAGTGATTAGTGCTGAGAAAGAGATATGAATGATCTGTGGGATCCTAGAGGAGGGAGATGAGACTTCCAGATGAGGGAACTAAAAAGACTTCAAGGTGTCTCTTGACAGATAGAAGGACCTTCATAGATCAAAATAAGAGCTATCGTATACTGGCTGTTTATTATGTACAGCCAGGCACTGTGCTAAGCATTTGACATGCTTAATTCAAACAAATCTTCAAACTCATGGCTCAGGCAGATAAGATGATTTTATTAAAGTCACACAGCTAATAGGTGACAGAGCCAGGATTCGATTCAGTCTGATGTGAAGGGTGTGCTATATTGTCTCTTGTTCTAGGAAGTGAATTCAGTGGTTCAATGTTAGGAAAAACTTGGACTATGTTCTGAAAACATTTACTAGTTGATAGCTGGAGAACAGAGTATGTGGTGAGTAGAGAGCAGTGGGAAATAAGGTGGTTCCTATAAGATGGGGCAGATCTCAGAGAATTTGGAATACTACACTAAGGAGTTGGGGGGGTTTGGAAGGTATGGAGGCATCAAATGCCTATTAGTGACGTGGCAGGACTAAATATGTGCTTTAGGAAGAACGGGCAAGAGAAGAGGCATAAAAACCATAAATGGTTATCTCAGTAGTGGGGCAGGAGTAAAAGCATGCATAAACCCAAGAGCAAGTGCTTTCCCCTGCAAGCCTAGTTGGGGTTGCTTTATTTGAAGAAAAAACAAGAGCAGGACTTCTGGTTAGATGTTGAGGAGGGGGCAGGGGACTGGCTACTCTATGTGTGGTTGTGTGGGGCGGCCTGGGGCAGCCCAGGAGCGGCTGACCCTCTGCCTACCCGGACGGAAGCTGCAAGGTGGTTGCCATGGCGGTGTTGGAGAGCCAGCTGAAGAAAATGGTGTCCAAGTACAAATACAGAGACCTAACTGTACGTGAAACTATCAGTGTTATTACATTATACAAAGATCTCAAACCTGTACTGGATTCATATGTTTTTAATGATGGCACTTCCAGAATTAATGAACCTCACTGGAACAATACCTGTGCCCTATAGAAGTAATATATATAATATTCCAATATACCTGTGACTGTTGGACACATACCCATATAATCCCCCTATCTGTTTTGTTAAACTTACTAGTTCATTGACTATCAAAACAGGAAAGCATGTTGATGCCAATGGAAAGATATATCTTCCTTATCTACATGAATGGAAACATCCACAGTCAGACTTGTTGGGGCTTATTCAGGTCATGATTGTGGTGTTTGGAGATGAACCTCCAGTCTTTTCTCGACCTACGATGTCAGCATATTATCCACCGTATCAGGCAACAGGACCACCAAACACTTCCTACATGCCAAGCATGCCAAGTGGAATCTCTGCATACCCATCTGGATACTCTTCCAATCCCAGTGGTTATCCAGGCTGTCCGTACCTGCCTGATGGTCCATATCCTGCCACAACAAGTTCCCAGTACCCTAAGTTCCCAGTACCCTTCCCAGCCTCCTGTAACCACTGTTGGTCCCAGTCGGGATGGCACCATCAGTGAAGATACCATCTGAGCTTCCCTCATCTCCGCGGTCAGTGACAAACTGAGATGGTGGATAAAGGAGGAAATGGATTGTGCCCAGGCCAAGCTCAATGCCTTGCAACGGACAGAGGAAGACCTGAAAAAAGGTCACCAGAAACCGAGGAGATGACTACCTGTTTAGACCAAGAAGTAGCCGAGGTTGATAAAAACATAGAACTTTTGAGAAAGAAAGATGAAGAACTCAGCTCTGCTCTGGAGAAAATGGAAAATCAGTCTGAAAACAATGATATTGATGAAGTTATCATTCCCACAGCCCCACTATACAAACAGATCCTAAATCTGTATGCAGAGGAAAATGCTATTGAAGACACTTTTACTACCTCAAGAGAAGTCTTGAGGCGGGGAGTAATAGACCTGAATGTCTTCCTAAAGCATGTACGTCTTCTGTCCCGTAAACAGTTCCAGCGGAGGGCACTAGTGCAAAAAGCAAGAAAGACTGCTGGTCCAGTGACCTCTACTGACTTCTGGTACCAACTGGAACGTGAGCTCTTCTTAAAGCATCCTTCTCTTTCTTTCTCTGATCAGTAAGTGCCCAGAATAAATTATCACAGTTTATCATTCAAGTGTAAAATATTTTGAATCAATAATATATTTTCTGTTGGTAAAGACTGGCTTTTATTAATGCACTTTCTATCCTCTAAACTTTTTGTGCTGGATGTTGGGACTATGCTAAATAAAATTTGTTGCATAAAAAAAAGAGCAAAACGTTAAAAAATTGACACTCACAAAGCACATAAATTAGAAAATGATTATTAGCTTTACAAAATGTGCTCTATTTGAAAGCTTTAAAAATAGGACTAGGTTTAGAGAATTATTTGCACATAAATATTTGGGAACTGCATAAACCAACCTGTGTTTATGTAATATTCTTTTTTTTAATTAATTAATTTATTTTTGGGTATTTTTCTGAAGCTGGAAACGGGGAGAGACAGTCAGAGAAACTCCCGCATGCGCCCGACCAGGATCCACCCGGCACGCCCACCAGGGGCGATGCTCTGCCCCTCCGGGGCGTCGCTCTGCCGCGACCAGAGCCACTCTAGCGCCTGGGGCAGAGGCCAAGGAGCCATCCCCAGTGCCCGGGCCATCTTTGCTCCAATGGAGCCTTGGCTGCGGGAGGGGAAGAGAGAGACAGAGAGAAAGGAGGGGGGGTGGAGAAGCAAATGGGCGCTTCTCCTATGTGCCCTGGCCAGGAATTGAACCCGGGTCCCCTGCACGCCAGGCCGACGCTCTACCGCTGAGCCAACCAGCCAGGGCCCTTTTTTTTTTTTAAGTAAGAGGATGGGGGAGATAGTGAAACAGATTCCTACATGAGCCCCAACTGGGATCTACCCGGCAACTTTATCTAGAGCTGATGCTGGAGTACCAAGCTATTTTTAGCACCTGAGGCTATGGCGCTCGGGCCAACCAAGCTATCCTCAGCACCCGGAACCATGCTCGAACCAACCAATCAAGCCCCTGATTTCAGGAGGGGAAGAGGGAGAGAAGGGGAAGAGGTAAGGGGAGAGAAGCAGATTGCTTCTCTTGTGTGCCCTGACTGGGAATTAAAACTGGGATGTCCATACACCAGGCTGATGCTCTATCTACTGAGCCACTGGCCAGCACCCTTTATGTAACATTCTTAAATTAACATCTGTCAATCAATTATTACTAAGGAATATAGAGAATATGTATATATCCCTTAGAACAAAAACCCTTTTTTTATATGACTCTATTTTCTCTTCTAACCCTTATGAATGCCACTACATGTTATTACATATTCAATAAATTCCTAAAATAGTTCCAAAGAAATGGAAACCCAAAGAATCAGACATTTGGAAAACTCTCTAAGATTGTTGCTTCTTCAGAGTGCTCTGGGTCTACAAGTAATTCCCTTGCCCATGCTGCTTGCTCACATTCCAGAGCTGTGTATGTAGCTCTGAGGCAACGTTTGATGTGACATAATGACATTGGCTAATTACATGGAGTCTCCACTTGTCAAAAGGGAGTCACTCATAAGGAGGCAGGCTCCCTAATTTTCTTTCTAGAGGGATTTCATCCCACAATTTCCCATCCTGAAGTGCAGAAAAAAACAAATAATAAAAATTAGGTTGACTGTGAGAGCTCATTACCCACTTTCTGAGGTCTTATCAGCAAAGCTAGAGATATGTCATGTTTCACCCCAGAGCCTGTGAGAATGACAGAATTTCACATCTCCCCACTGGTCAATGGTTTTCATTTGCTGCCTAAAACACAATCACCTGGATATTATGAAATTATTAATTTCAAGTATGGGAGTGATTGTGTTAAAAATGAGATAATCTTGGCCCTGGCCGGTTGGCTCAGTGGTAGAACGTCGGCCTGGCGTGCAGGAGTCCCGGGTTCAATTCCTAGCCAGGGCACATAGGAGAAGCGCCCATCTGCTTCTCCACCCCTCCCCCTCTCCTTCCTCTCTGTCTCTCTCTTCCCCTCCTGCAGCCAAGGCTCCATTGGAGCAAAGATGGCCCGGGCGCTGGGGATGGCTCTGTGGCCTCTGCCTCAGGCGCTAGAGTGGCTCTGGTTGCAACATAGCGACGGCCCGGATGGGCAGAGCATCGCCCCCTGGTGGGCGTGCCAGGTGGATCCCAGTCGGGCGCATGCGGGAGTCTGTCTGACTGTCTCTCCCCTTTTCCAGCTTCAGAAAAATACAAAAAAAAAAAAAAAAAAAGAGCCTGACCAGGCGGTGGCGCAGTGGATAGAGCGTCGGACTGGGATGCGGAAGTACCCAGGTTCGAGACTCCGAGGTCGCGCGCGGGCTCATCTGGCTTGAGCAAAGAGCTCGCCAGCTTGGACCCAAGGTCGCTGGCTCCAGCAAGGGGTTACTCGGTCTGCTGAAGGCCCACGGTCAAGGCACATGTGAGAAAGCAATCAATGAACAACTAAGAAGTCGCAATGCGCAACGAGAAACTGATGATTGATGCTTCTCATCTCTCTCTGTTCCTGTCTGTCTGTCCCTGTCTATCTCTGCCTCTGTAAAAAAAAAAAAAAAAAAAGAGAGATAATCTTTTAGAGATACATATTGAATATTTATAGGTGAAATGATGTGATGCCCGTGATTTGCTTTAATACAGCACAGAATGGGGAAGTTTTAGGGGGTGCAGATAAAATAATAATGGCCATGAGTTGATGATCATTGAAGCTGGATAATGTGTGCATGGGTGATCATTATACTCCTAACTATATAGTGAATAAATGCTAGCTTTACAGAAGGCCTACTATTGTGTATGTTTGAAATTACACATAATTTTTAATTAATCACTCTACATAGAGGGCAAAATTAGCAATGTTTAGATTTTGGGTTGAGTATTGTAGTGAAAAAAGGAGAAATACTGATGAATTATTTCTACAAAAATGTGCATGCCCAATAATTTCTCTTATTTTTAATTTAAAAATGTTTCAGTTACACTTGAAACACTATTATATTAATTTCAGGTCTAAAACAGTGATTAGACATTTATACAACTTATGAAGTGACCCCCCCATAAATCTAGTATCCACCTGACACCATATATAGTTATTACAATGTTATTGACTATATTACCTATGCTATACTTTATATTCCTGTGACTATTTAAAAATTTTTTAATTGATTCATTTGAAAGAGAGAAACATCAGTATGTTGTTCCATTTATTTATGCATTCACTGATTGATTCTTGTATGCACTTTGGGGATTGAACCCACAACCTTGGCATATGGAGACAATGCTCCAACTAACTGAGGTACCCACTGGGAACTGCGACTATTTTTGTTACCTGTAATTTATACTTCTTAATCCCTTTACCTTTAACAATTTCCCTTCTTAATGCATACATAGTACACTATTCAGTACATCACCGTCTTCAGGCCTACACTCACTTTGGAGAGCTGTGATTCGCATCCCAAGCATTTGCCTGTGCCTTTTATCTGTATTCTTAGAGCTTTTTCATCTTCAACTGTCTCTTCCATTAAATTAGTAATCTCACCATGGCAGGACTTTCCGTGTAAACAGTCCCTCACTCCATGACTCAGAGTACTATGGTTTCTCAAGAATGATCAAATATTAAAGATAAGAGATCAAACCAATATTTTTCAGATAAGAGTGTAAACCAATATTTTTCAAAAGGCTTGCAAAGAGATGGTGATTATTTAAATGTTGATTTATGTGTCAGAACCATCTGAGTTCAATTCAGTTACCAACAGTGACTCTCTTTGAAGCTAAGAGGAATAAATACATCATTCTTTTTCTTTCTGTAAAACAGAAATAATCTTGGTCTCAGGGTAGAATGGAGGGGAAAAGAAGGGGAAAGGGGATGAGAACAGCTATCATGTTCCCCAGAAACCAGTGGTTGTTTCAAACTTTATTCCTAAGTGCTGAGGACTGCGGACCTGTTCCCCGTGGGTCTGTGTTTTACCAGTATGGCTGCACCACTGCTCTAATTCTCCTGGGCAGGTGACATTGATGCCAGAATCATCTGTACCAATGCAGTCCTCTTTCCTCTTTTCACATAGAGCTCTACAAACTGTTATTTCTGAGAAAGGCCATAGCATTATTTTTTAAATGAAATTTTATTGGGGTGACACTGGTTGACATAATTATACAAGTTTCAGGTGCCCAATTCTACAACACATCTCTGTACTCTGTATTGTGTGTTCACCCCACCAAGTCAAGTCTTTGTCCATCACCATTTATCCCCCCTTACCCTCCTCCACCTTCCCCCTCACGGGGCACTCAGCACATTGTTGTCCGTGTCCATAAATTTTTTTCTTTTTTTTGTCCTTTTTGGTTCTTTCCTTCCACATCCCTAACCCAACACCCACCCCCAACAGCTGTTAGCCTGCTCTCTATATATGAGACTATCTCTATTTAGCTTGTTAGTTAATTTTGTTCATTAGATTTCACATATGAGTGAAATCATATGGTGCTTGTCTTTCTCTGACTGGCTTATTTCACTTTGCATAATGATCTCCAGGTCCTTCAATGTTCTCGCAAAAAGGTAAGATTTTTTTTCTTTTTTATGGTCACATAGCATTCCATTGTATAAAGGTACCACAGCTTTTTTTATCCACTCATCTGCTGATGGGTACTTGGGCTGTTTGTTTCTATATTTTGGCGATTGTAAACAATACTGCAATGAACATAGGGGTGCATATATTCTTTCAATTTAGTGTTTTGGGTTTCTTTGGATATATTCCCAGAAGTAGGATCACTGGGTCATAAGGCAGTTCTATTTTTCATTTTCTTTTCTTTTTTTTTTTACAGAGGCAGAGATAGACAGGGAGAGACAGACAGGAGCGGAGAGAGATGAGAAGCATCAATCATCAGTTTCTCGTTGCGCGTTGCGACTTCTTAGTTGTTCATTGATTGCTTTCTCACATGTGTCTTGATCGTGGGCCTTCAGCAGACCGAGTAACCCACTGCTGGAGCCAGCGACCTTGGGTCTAAGCTGGTGAGCTCTTTGCTCAAACCAGATGAGCCCGCGCTCAAGCTGGCGACCTTGGGGTCTCGAACCTGGGTCCTTCCTCGTCCGATGCTCTATCCACTGCGCCACCACCTGGTCAGGCCTATTTTTCATTTTCTGAGGTAACCCCATATCATGACTGCACTAATCTGTATTCCCACCAGCAGTGCAGGAGGGGTCCCTTTTCTCTACACTCTTGCCAACACTTGTTTGTTGACTTATTAATGATAGCCATTCTGACAGATGTTGGGTGATATCTCATTATGGTTTTAATTTGCATTTCCCTGATGATTAGTGACTTCGAGCATCTTTTCATATGTCTATTGGTCATCTGTATGTCCTCTATAGAAAAGTGTCTGTTCAGGTCTTTTGCCCATTTTTAAATTAATTGATTGGTATTTTGGCGTTGAGTTTTATAAGTTCTTTATAAATTTTGGATATTAACCCCTTATCAATGTATCAGTGAATATGCTTTCTCATTCAGTGGGTTGTCTTTTCATTTTGTTGATGGTTTCCTTTGCTGTGCAAAAAGTTTTTGGTTTGATGTAGATCTATTTATTTTTTCTCATTTCTCTTGCCCAAATAGATATCTCTGAAAAAAATATTGCTATAAGAAATGTCCAAGGTTTTGCTGCCTATGTTTTCTCCTAAGATTTTTATAGTTTCATGTCTAATATTTAAGTCTTTACTCCATTTTGAGTTTATTCTTGTGTATGGTGTAAGAAGGTGGTCTAGTTTCATTGTTTTGTGTCTGTCTGTTCAATGTTCCCAACACCATTTATTAAATAGACTAGCTTTACTTCATTGTATGTTTTTGCCTCTTTGGTCAAATATTAATTGACCATATAGGTGTGGGTTGATTTCTGGGCTCTCTATTCTGTTCTACTGATCTGTCTGTTTTATGCCAATGCCATGCTGTTTTGGTTACTATGGCCTTATAGTTTGATATCAGGTAGTGTAATTCCTCCAACTTTGTTCTTTTTCTTCAAGAGTAATGTAGCTATTCAGGGTCTTTTTTGATTCCACAGAAATTTTTGTTCTAGTTCTTTGAAATACACATTGGTATCTTGATAGAAATTGTGTTGAATCTATAGATTGTTTTGGGTTGTATGGACATTTTAATGATGTTAATTCTTCCTATTCATGAACATGGTATATGCTTCCACCTGTTTGTGTCTTCTTCAATTTCTTTCTTCATTGTCTTATAATTTTCTGAGTATAAGTCTCTTACATCCTTGGTTAAATTTATTCCTAGGTATTTTATTCTTTTTGAGGTAATTGTGGATGCTATTGTTTTCTTGGTTTCCCTTTCTGATAGATCATTATTGGTGTATAAAAATGCAACTGATTTCTGGATATTTATTTTGTATGCTACTACTTTGAATTTGTTTTCAGTGCTAGTAGTTTTTTGGTGGGATATTTAGGGCTTTCTATATATAATATCATGTCATCAGTCATAGCATCATTTGAAAGTTTATCCCTAGACCGCAAATGCAGCAGGGCTCTTATTAGAAGCCAGGTTTTAGGATCACTGGCTAATTCCCACCTCTGCTCAACTTCTATACAGATGTATCTTGGGGGTTTGTTCTGCCTTTTCATTTTTCTTTTCTTTTTTGGAGTTTTTAAAGTGGAATTTATTGGGATGACATTGATTAACAAAATTATATAGGTTTCAGGTGTACAATTCTATAATACATCATCTCTTGTATTGGGTGTTCACCAGCCCAAGTCATGAAGATTTGTTTTGAAAAATTTTGTCTAATAGGAATTAAGGAATAGGTTGAGTGCCTCATTTAAAAACTATAATCTCTAGATTGGACTTTCAAAAGGAAGTTTTGGGAGAGTGGCTTACTTCTTAAGCAACCTGCTAAGATAACTGAATGAACTGCTATGGGGAAATGGTGACACTGTCAGCCCTTTCTGGACTCCATATTGAAACTGGAATGACATTCTTGGTTAGGAAGTAAAGGAGGAAGTGAAGCAGATTCATCAGTGTTTAAGGAATCTGGTATGCGGAGCAAGGATTCCCTAGCTGTTAGTTGAGGCAACACCAGGAAACTTTCTCATGCCTGTGCTGGGCGCCACCCAAGAAAGCTGCTGGTTGCTAGGCTCTGAGCTCTGACAAGCTCACTGGGAACAGCAGTGATCCCTGTCTTCTCTGACTTTGTTCAATACTGCGAGGAAGTTTTCTTTAGGAGAAACCTTTCATAGCAGTTCTGCATGGATAATTGGGAGATGTGACTTTGACACAACAGGCAAGATTTATTTGAGTATTTGAAAGTTTCTTCCACTAAATGGACTTTAACATGTAAGAGTCCCCTTCCTTGGCCCCCTAAAAGAGGTTGAGAAAATGAATCAGGGTCACAGGGGCACAAGGGAGTAGACACAGCAGGTAATTTGAGCTCTTGGAATCCCAGACAGGCTCTCTCAGCCCTTCTTTTTCCTCTGTAATAGGTTCTTGTTCAGTAATTAGGAATAAAAAGTTCAGCTTGCTAGAGCATCTGGCTACTCTTCTGAACATATCTAAAGGAAGCATGGCCTCTCCTTTTGCAGGCAGGCATGCCTGGAGTCTAGAACCTATGGCTCACGAGCCAGATGTAGCTCTTTTGATGGCTGCATCTGGCTCACAGACAAATCTTTAATAAAAAAAAATAATGTTAAAAATATAAAACATTCTCATGTATTACAATCCGTTCATTTCCTACCGCTCATGTTCATGGTTGCGGGTGGCTGGAGCCAATCACAGCTGTCCTCTGGGACAACACCAAATTTTTATTGGATAATGCATAACATACACAGGTTGTTGTATGGCTCTCACGGAATTACATTTTAAAATATATGGCTGTCCCAGTACAGCCCAAGCTCTACGTTGATCAGGCATCCCTGATTCGACTTCCCCATGCAGTGGGACACTCCTGCTTATCAGCAGGGCTGGCAGCCTCTTCGAGACTACTCTTGAGGCAGCTATGAGAATGCTACTGTTAAATGCCACCGGAGGAAAGACATGACCGACACACAAATTAGTTGCAACAATCACACAGGCAATTTATTACTCACAAATCCTTTTGGCGAGCCTGGGTACAGCTTAAGGGGGCCCCGTCGGCGTACTCCTCTCGGCTGGCTTTGGTCAGAGCTCAGAGCGGCGTGGACACAGTCCACATCAACCTTGGAGTCTGGGCGACTACTGCAGCACGGGGCCCCTCAGCTTTAGTATCCTTTCTGGCCAACACCTTCTAACAGGTGTCAATCTACAGGATTATCATCTCAAACCATATTTTTGGGAGTTCCTCACAGAGAACCCCCTTTATGTCAATCTACTGAAATGTTTACATTAAACCACTTTTTAAGATGTTCTTATTTTCATTAATTTACAAAGTCAATGTAAATAACACCAAGCCACTTCTTATCTATGTATAACTTCACACACATACTAACTGGGCTCTGCTTGAAAGTCAGAGTCTGTTTATCACATTACAGAGTTATGGCACTAAGCCACTATATTAATTTCTATCCAAATGGCATAACTTTACTTAATTTTAATAATTATTTTTAATATCCTTTTAATTACTTTTATATATCTTCCATATTTTTATATTTCTATATATTTAATTACTATAACCTTATATTACTACAACAGTGGCATTCATGGCTCTCTCAGTCAAAAAGATTCCCGACCCCTGGTCTAGACTATGCACTGTCTCCTGCTCGTCTGCTCCTTGAAGGGCTCTGGAAAGAAGTGATGTTCCCACCCTTTTGCCCAAGACCTAGTTCAGCCTGTGTTTCCTCTTTTGTCAAATACTTTGTCAGGTGTCAGATGAAATCTCTGTTGTCCTAATTTGGGCCCATTTCTTCTTGATTAGTCATGTGATGACACAATAACTTCTTAATCACTACTAAGTAGCTGCACCTAGAAACTTTTACAAGTGTTGAGCTTTTCAGAAGAAAGATACTATTAAATCCAATAAACAAATACATAAATAAACAAACATGGCATACCTTAGACTTGGAATCAAATAGGAGGGAAGGAAGGAGGGGTAGCCTGAGAATCCAAATCCAGTCTGGCACCTTGCAGCAAGCAACAGGAACCAGCTCTGGTCTCCATCACAAGCAGAATTCAGTGATATATAGGAAATACAGTAATCATTTGATTTCTGGGATCCACCTATCTCCCCCCAGAAATTTGAAAATTATATTCATTCTTTCCTGAAAAATCATAAATTAAGCCTTCTGTCCCCCTTTAGAAGTTTGTGTTGTCATTACCCTCATTTGACAGAAGAGGAAACATCAGCAGCATGAAAATATCAGCTTTCTTTATAACTTAGGTGCTTGATTTACCTCCTCACACACAGATGTCCCTGAATGGTCACTAAGGGTTTCTGGTGGACTTTAAACCTGATCTGTTTAAAGAAGCTGAATTAGATGATTGAATCTAAAGCTGTTCAGCTGACCTTGAGCAAGGACTGTCACATCTTATTTGAAGCTGTCACAAGATGCTCTCCAAGGGGCAAAGGCAAGATGGCTCAGGGCTAGATATCCACCATCTGTGGCCAAGCCATTGCAAAATGCTGCCTGTGGACATGAGGCCAGCCACTTCACCTGTGTCCTGTGACAGCAGCAATAAGGGGAAAGATAAACATCTTTTGATGTCTGCCACCTCCAAGATAAAGTGGGCTAGTGAAGTGCCCAGGCCCTTGCCTGGGTCTCTGGCAGGCGCATCTGCACTACCCGTAGATGTTGTCATCATGCCTGATGCCCCGGTTCCTGTGGATGGACCTTGTAACCAAGCCCAAGTATAAAGTGCTCAATCTATGTGGCACTACTTGGTCACATTAAGTACACACATATCCTATGACGAAATTTCTTTAGTCAATTGATACCCTTTCCTATACCAACCAGAAGTGATGTTGGTGGAAGAAATGGGGGAATGTTATTGGCTGGTCCACCTCCTGCTAGTGTACAATTTTTCCCTGAGTAAGGCTTCAACTGAGGAGGTGAGTTGGGGATGAAACCCAGTCTGAGCTCCACCTTGTCAAGCCTTGTACCTTTGTAACAGTCAGGAATGGTGGATTGGATGCGTACATAGCAATGTGGATAGGTTTTTTTAAAAGTGCAGGAGGTAAAGGGGGGTAAAGGAGGGTGGGGGGGATAGATGGTGATGAATGGAGACAACTTGGGGTGGTGAAAACACAATGCAGGCCCTGGCCAGTTGGCTCAACAGATATTGGCCTGGCGTGCAGACATCCTGAGATCGATCCCTAGTCAGGGCACACACAAGAAGCAACCATCTGTGTTGCAGTAATATAAGGATATAGTAATTAAATATATACAAGTACTGTATAGAAAAATGTGGAAGATATATAAAAATAATTAAGATATAATATTAAAAGCAATTAAGGAAATTAAATAAAGTTATGCCATCTGGATAGGAATTAATATAGTGTGTACAGATATGATAAACAGACTCTGCCTTTCGCGCAGGGCCCAGTTAGCGTGTGTGTGAAGTTATACATAGATAAGAAGTGGCTTGATGTCATAACTCTGTAGGTTAACGTAAACAAGAAGCTTCCCTAGGAACACCTTAAAAGTGGCTTGATGTAACATTTCAATAGATTAACATAAAAAGGAATCCCTCACAGGGAGGATTATCACCTGGTTTGAGGTGATAATCCTGTAAATTGACACTTGTTAGAAGGTGGGTTATGATAATCCTGTAGATTGACACCTGTTAGGAGGAGTTGCCAGAAAAGGTACTAAAGCTAATGGGCCCCTCTGCTGCAGTAGTTGCCCAGACTCCAGCGTTAATGTGGACTATCTCCACACCGCTCTGACCAAAGACAGCCAAGAGCAGCACACCCACGGGGCCCCCTTAAGCTGTACCCAGGCACGCCAAAAGGATTTGTGAGTAAGAAACTGCCTATGTGATTCTAGCAACTAACTGTGTGTCAGTCGTGTCTTTCCTCTGGTGGTAGTTAGTCTCGGCACTGATAAGTATCAATAGAATTCTCATAGCTGCCTCAAGAGTAGTCTTGAAGAGGTTGCCAGCCCTGCTAATAAGCAGGAGTGTCCCACTGCACGGGGAAGTTGAATCAATCGGGGATGCCTGATCCATGTAGAGCTTGGCTTTACCGGCACAATCTGCTTCTCTTCCCCTCCCTCTCCCCCTTCTCCCTCTCTTCTTCCCTTCTCGCAGCCAATGGCTCTATTGGTTCAAGCATTGGTCCAGGGAGCTGAGGATAGCTTGGTTGATTTGAGCATGGGCCCCAGACAGGGTTGCCAGGTGGATCCCAGTCAGGGTGCATGTGGGAGTCTGTCTCTATCTCCCCTCCTCTCACTTAAAAAACAAACAAATGAAACAAAATACAATGTAATATACAGATAATGTTTTGTAGAATTGTGCACTGGAAATGTGTATAATTTTATTAACCAATGTCACCCCAATAAATTCAATTAAAAAAATTTAAGTGCCAAGTGGGCCCTGGCTGGTGGCTCAGTGGTTAGAGTGTTGGCCTGGCATATGGATGTTCTGAGTTTGATTTTCAGCCAGGGAACACAGGAGAAGCAACCATCTGATGGAGTTTCCCCCACTCCATTTCCCCCTTCTCTCCCTCTTCCCCTCCCACAGCCAGTGGCTCGATTGGTTCGAGCATGGCTCCCCAGGCACTGAGGATAGCTCAGTTGGTCTGGTTGGTCCAAGAGCATCAGCCTCAGGTGCTAAAAATATCTTGGCAGTTAAGCATTGGCCCAGATGGGGAGTTGTTGGGTGGATCCCGGTTGGGGTGCATGCAGAAGTCTGCCTCACTATCTTCCCTCCTCTCACCTTAAAAAAGAAGAGAAAAGAAAAGGAAAGAAAAAAGTGAAGACTGGAAAAGATAAGACAAAATGAGATCTATAGCACAACACTATTGATATACGGTAAATGAAAATACATGCAAATGAGACAACAGTACACAATTTACATGAACACATACAAGCCAAAACCCAGAATTAAATATATTAGAGCGGTTGTTTGTGGGGGCAAGGACAAGACTGAGAAGTGGGAGGTACGTGCATACATACATAAAATAGAGGAGCTGCCTGCCTTGTATGGACCAATTATAGCATAATGTGCCATGAACTGAAAAGTGAAGAAGCTAACACTCTACATTTGCCCTCATAAGTTAAAAAAATAAATTAAGTGCTTTGGGCTTTGCTATTTGAAGCTTTCTTCAGTCCAACTGTGGACCACCAGCATGGCTTGATCAACAGGATTGCAGCTTTATTATAATACCATTTACTAAGATATCTGGACTTGTGTTAGCTGCCTCCTTATAACATGCCTGCTTGTATCAGACTCAGGGATGTCTGTTGCTATCCTGGTCTTTAAAATCCTTGGAAATAACATTGCTTTATTTATACTGTTTTATTTTCCTGGTAGCCATAAACATAAAGAAATGAAAACATTTACTTTACTGGGATCTAATCCAACTCTAAAAGCTGTGACAATGATGAAAAAGGCTGCAAAGAAGAAAACTCTTGGTTCTGTTGGCCTGGTTTCCTATCAATCCTGCATCTACTTTTTGTATCCAAACAAGGCTGGCAGCAGATGAGTCAGACTGGGCCCTTGGTCATTGGGATATCGCGTCTTGGCCTATTTTCCTAATGAATAGCTCTACTTAATGGAGGATTAGGGACATATGCCTAATAACTAAAATTTTCAGCTCTATTTACCGGAATTGTTACCAAAGCAATCATTGCTAAAAGCAGGTTAGTAGCATTTTCTTCTTTTCTAGTAGCTTGTAGCATTTTTTTTACCATTAAAAATCAGTTTTATTGATAAAAGAAATCAAGGAAGATACAAACAAGTAGAAGCACATACCGTGCTCATGGTTAGGAAGAATAAACATCATTAAAATGTCTATATTACCCAAAGCAATCTATAAATTCAATGCAATACCAATTAAAATACCAATGACATACTTCAAAGATATAGATCACATATTCCAAAAATTTATATGGAACCAAAAAAGAACACAAATAGCCTCAGCAATCTTAAAAAAGAAGAATTAAGTGGGAGATATCACATTTCCTGATATCAAGTTATACTACAAGGCCACTGTACTCAAAACAGCCTGGTACTGGCATAAGAACAGGCATATAGATCAATGGAACAGAACAGAGAACCCAGAAATAAACCCACAGCTCTATGGACAACTGATATTTGACAAAGGAGGTAAGGAAATACAATGGAGTAAGGACAGCCTCTTTAATAAATGGTGTTGGGAAAATTGGACAGCTACCTGCAAAATAATGAAACTAGACCACCAACTTACACCATTCACAAAAATAAACTCAAAATGGATAAAAGACTTAAATGTAAGCCATGAAACCATAAGCATCTTAGAAGAAAACATAGGCAGTAGGCTCTCCGACATCTCTCGGAACAATATATTTGCTGATTTATCTCCACGGGGAAGTGAAATAAAAGACAGGATAAACAAATGGGACTATATCAAACTAAAAAGCTTTTGCACAGCTAAAGACAATAAGAACAGAATAAAAAGACAAACTACACAATGGGAGAACATATTCGACAATACATCTGATAAGGGGTTAATAACCAAAATTTATAAAGAACTTGTAAATCTCAACACCAGGAAGACAAACAATCCAATCAAAAAATGAGAAAAAGAAATGAATAGACACTTCTCCAAAGAGGACATACAGATGGCCAATAGGCATATGAAAAAATGCTCAACATCACTAATCATTAGAGACATGCAAATTAAAGCCACAATGTGATATTACCTCACACCAGTCAGAATGGCGCTCATCAACAAAACAACACAGAATAAGTGCTGGCGAGGATGTAGAGAAAAGAGAACCCTCCTGCACTGCTGGTGGGAATGCAGACTGGTGCAGCCTCAGTGGAAAACAGTATGGAGATTCCTCAAAAAATTGAAAATCGAACTGCCTTTTGACCTAGCTATCCCACTTTTAGGAATATACCCCAAGAACACCATAGGCCTGCTCCAAAAGGAGAAATGCACCCCCCATGTTTGTGGCAGCATTGTTCACAATAGCGAAGATCTGGAAACAGCCCAAGTGTCTGTCAGAGGACGAGTGGATTAAAAAGCTTTGGTACATATATACTATGAAATACTCAGCCATAAGAAATGATGACATTGGATCATAACATGGATTGACCTTGATAACATTATACGGAGTGAAATAAGTAAATCAGAAAAAACTAAGAACTATATGAATCCATACATAGATGGGATATAAAAATGAGACTCAGAGACATGGACAAGAAGGTGATGGTAATGGGTGGGGGAATAGGGCGAGGAAGGAGAGAGAGGGGTTGGGGGTAGGGGAAGGGCACAAAGAAAACCAGATAGAAGGTGACTGAAGACAATTTGACTTTGGGTAAGGGATATACAGCATAATCAAATGTCAAAATAATCTGGAGATGTTTTCTCTCAACATATGTACCCTGATTTATCAATGTCACTGCATTAAATTTAATAATAATAAAAGTCAGTTTTTTAAGTTGACCCCAACTTGGTATTTTAGCCTTTTCAATACCAAGCACTATACCTTTAAGATTCTTCTTTGAAATTCATTTCTTCCATTTCAGCAATAGGCAGATATGGAAAGAATCTATTGTTCTTATTCATGTTGTTAGTTTAATTCTGCGAGCAGGACTCCAAAGGACTTCACCGGATTCTGCAATGACACAAGCAAACCCTCTTCCCCAATGTTGTACTATACTAGGTACCTATTAATCCAACTCACTTTTGTAACGTATAGGTTGATTAATCTTAGAACTGTTATTTTTTGTCCAATGTCTGTCTGCAACAGTCAAATTATCTTCTCCTGTATTAAGAAATTTAAAGTAAATAAAGCTTTGTGTAACATAATTCTAGGGGATAATCTTCCTTCTCTCTCCTTTTAGTTTAAGTAACATATTTTTCAGAATGCAATTACTGCATTCAATAATCACTTGTCCTTGTGGGTTATATTGAATTCTGGTAGTTTGGTTAATATTCTAAAATTCTAAGAATTGTTAAAATATAGCAGAAGTACAGGTCAGACTATTGTCAGTTTTAATTGCTTTAGGAATGCCCATAACATTAAAAGCTTCAATAAGATGTTGAATGACACAATCAGCCTTTTCTCTAGGCAAAAGTGTGGCCTATTGAATGGAAGATTAAATATTAATAGAACAGTATACATAGGATAATTTTCTAAAAGAAGAAATATGAGTACTATCTATTTGCTACAGGTTATTACTGTGTTGTCCTCTAGGATTCATTTCTCTCGGTAATGGAGGAGCATTTATAACACTATACTGAAGACAATTTCTAACAATATTCTGAGCTTCTTGCCTGGTCATTTTTAAATTTTGCATTAAACCTTTTCTATTTGTATGAATGGGAGAACATACTTTGCATGAAACTTAGTAACTATTTCTATTGATCCAATGAGTAATTGATTAACTTTATTATTTATAATAGACATAGGTCTTGGTAAAGCTGTATGAGAACAAATGTGAGTTATATAAATAGGCAAATTTCATTTTTACAATAAAAGTTGTAACTCTTGAAACAATTTGTGCAATCTAGAACTATTATTTCAAATATAAACAGTTTCTATAAGTTTAACTCTATGTTCTACATATTGTGAATCAGTAACAATGTTAATAGGACAGGATGTTTGAATTTTGTCTTCAGCTATAATTAAACTATACTGATTTAAGATTTCAGAAGCATTTTTAAGGATGACTGAAAGTTCAGCATTATTTTATAAGCTATTAATATGATATGTCATTTATATAATGGATTATTAAAGATTGAGGCTATTCTGATGAATTTTTTCTAAAGGTTGATTTACATAATGTTGATAGTGTCAGGCTATTCAACATTGCTTATGGAAGTAATATAAACTTAGTAAGAATAGTTAGTTCTGCTTATTATAGACACAACAGCTAGCATTGCTAGAAATAGAGTCAAAGATGTTTTCTGAAGTCTTAGTTTTAATTAAAACATTTTTTGCCTCCTGGGTAAGTTTATTTAATTGGCAAATCTCCCTTTTTTCTATTTCCAATTTATGCTGAGGCTTCAATCTTCTGGAAGGTATTTACTGGTCTCCCGTATCTGTGGAGATAAGAGCAAATCCTCACCCCTACATTTTGCCTACATTGCTGTTGTAAATTAGCAAACTGTCCATATAAAAAGTTCATTTTGTGTAATATTAATAAGAGGGTTAGCATTAGCATTTTGATTAGCTTGAATACAAGCCTGATTCTCCGACTAAGTCATAAATGGTAACTCTTTCACTTTTGAAAGAACAGTCCGAGCTAACATTTCTAAATTTTTTGAAATAAAACATTCAGAGTCCATGAAGGAGGATAGCAGTTCCTGTGTATAAAGAGTTAGTTTTATACTGGTAGCAAGCTGTTTTTAACTTTTTAAAAGCTTTGACGGAAATTTGGTCATAGTAAGTATAAAAAACTCCTTGTCAGAAAGTTTAGACTGTATTTTAAAAAGTTGCTCTTTTAATTATTTATAAGATAAATGTTTTTCTTTATCAGAGGCCAAATGACCCTTGGTATTTTCCTATTGTAAAAAAAAAAAATTTAGAGCTCTGTTAGGGACTTTCCCTAAGCCATGCAGCTTAGTGACTACTGCCTAAGTGGGCTAAAAAGAAAACTAATGTTGCTTAGTAATAAGAGATACATCAGCTTCTATATCTAAAAGTCTTTTGTATTGTTAAGTGTATTATAGGGCATCAGAGGAACTAAATTCCCGCTTTCCTCAGTGCCTCCTTTTTCAGGATGTGGCCTTACAAGCAACCAATTGTCTGAAGCAGCTTGAGATAAATTCTCAAAATGACTTAATTTTACTTAATTCCTTAGTTTTACAAATTTGAGCATATTTTTACACACAAATGACAATTTTCAACACAGAAACACAAGTATAACATATAACTTTAATTAATCCTAATACTTGAATTCTTATTTAATTTCAAACTTTGAATATACCTTACAATGTATTAACCAAATTAGCAAGTCTTAAGGATCCATATTCTATTCAATTTAAATTTAAATGAGCGCTCCTATAATTTCTAATTTTAAAGCAAAAACTATATGGATGAAACTATTTTTTCAATATAAAAGCCAGCATTTTTATCCACTGCACCACCTCCTGGTCAAAAGCCAGCATTTTTAAACTTTGCATGTAAACACTTAATTCAGGCCTTAAAAAATCACATTTTAGACAACATCAAACAAAAACTAAACAGAAATTAGAATCAGACAAACCAGACCAGACAAACCAAAGAGAAACCCGGGATTTCAGAGCACAGTCAGACTAGAAAGATGCCTGCCTGATTTTAATCAGGGCATTTTCTGACAGAGAGACTGACAATGGATGAGACTAAACAAAATTTCCCCAAGAAAATTCTCTTGGAAGCTGCTGGGATATTTTCTATAGTCAGATCCAACACATATCCCCTGCCTCAGTTTCCAGGCAAAGAATAAGAAAGAAATAAAATGATAGCTCAGAGGACTGTAGCTAAAACACCAAAGAAAATCAGTATTTATTTATTTTATTATTACAAAGACTAGAGAATTCTAAGGACTTCATGATTCTTCTATATGTCCTAATTCTAATTGAATTTGTACCAACTGATGTAAAGCTGCAAGCTTTTCTTCCTTGTGTCTAACTCCAGTGATTTGCATCCAGGCTTTAAGACAAGCAATCTAATCTGAGCTATAACAGCATCAGTATAATCAGTTTGTTGTCCCACAGCTGCATAAGCACCAGCTCCGATGAGCATTTCAAAAGTAGCTCGGGGGGGGGGGGGGGGTTATTTCTGGTGTTCATGCGAGATATTCGAGATATCCGAAGAGCCTCCTCTCTCCACCAAGATTTGAATTGTAAATATTGTCCTGGTTCCAAAGCATACTAGCAAGTAAATCCCAATCAAAAGGAATCACTAAATGATCATTACAATAGGAAGAGATAAGGCCTTGAACATATAGGGACTGAGGTCTATATGGTAGCAACAGATTGTTTTACTAGCTTTAAGAAAGTAAATTCAATTTGGTCGAATTGGACATTATGCCCTCCCCCAGGATCATTAGGAGGAAAAGGCTGTCAAATAATTAGAAAAATACATGCAGAAAAATTACTACAATTAGATTCCAAATCATCATGATGCATAAGTGCTTGTTGCATTTTAGAGATTTCAGGGAATTGAAAAATCTTTCCCCTGCCAGTACCAATTAATATTTGACCTTGAATTGGAGGAGCCGTAGGCTCACATGTATCTTGCTTTTGAACAGGATAAGCAGTATGCTGATTTCCAATCTCCTGTTGTTCCAGTGTAAATTATAATTTATTTAATAAATGTTTTAGACAGGCAACATAGGGGCTCCCTCATTTTTTTTTAAAGGAAGTTTCTAAACATTTTTTTTAATTTTTTTTTTTTTTTTTTTTTTTTTTACAGAGACAGAGAGTGAGTCAGAGAGAGGGATAGACAGGGACAGACAGACAGGAACGAAGAGAGATGAGAAGCATCAATCATTAGTTTTTCATTGCACGTTGCAACACCTTAGTTGTTCATTGATTGCTTTCTCATATGTGCCTTGACCGCGGGTCTTCAGCAGACCGAGTAACCCCTTGCTGGAGCCAGCGACCTTGGGTCCAAGCTGGTGAGCTTTTCCTCAAACCAGATGAGCCCACACTCAAGCTGGAGACCTTGGGGTCTCGAACCCGGGTCCTCTGCATCCCAGTCCGACGCTCTATCCACTGCGCCACCACCTGGTCAGGCGGGGCTCCCTCATTTTTTAAGAAAGAGGGATGAAAGCCTGTGGACGGCTGAATTTCATTAACATTATCAGTAACTTCAGAAGCAGAGACAATATTGTCCAAATCATTATTCTGTTCATTCTGTGCTGAATCAAATTCTTCAGGCTCATTATAAATAACCTCACTCAAGTCTTTAACAGAATCTCCATCTGATTGCAAAGAGCCAAGGGCTGTAGAAATAAGATTATAAGCAGTCCACATTTCAGCATCAAGTGGATCTCCATGCTGATGAGTACGGCGTAAAGATTTTCCTACTTGTTGCCAAACATTCAAATTCAATTGATTAAGATGTTCAGGAGTATACCAATAACAGTGTTTCTGAATAGCATTTAAAAGATGTAACAAAACCTTGTCTTTTATCTGAATCCCTGATCCTCTTGAGAGGGATTTTAAAACTTGTACATAGTCATCTAATAATGAATGGGAATTCCCCATGACTTTGCTAGTTTTCCCGAAAGTTTCACGTATACAGCACATCCAACTTACCCTTTCAGGGATCTGCTTGTTCCTAATGTCTTCTTAAGGCCCCATGATAGGTGCCAAATGTTGTTGTGAGTTGGGGGGTGCAGAGAGAGAGATCAGTAGACGAAATCATCGTGGACTAGCAAAGGACCACCGCTTGCTCAGGCAAATGGCGCCAAGTTCATGCTGTGTCCTATTTTTATTCACAAAATTTCAAAGAGCTTGTTTACTGAGAAATTGGCATAGCATCAAACATAAATTTTACTTAAAAATACATGGAATACATCTGCATGACAGCTTAATAACAATATAATATCAAAAGGCATTAATTGCTATTGCTTCTATGGTTCCCACAACATGGTTGGCTCAGTGGTAGAGCATTGCCCAGTGTGTAGATGTCCCAGGCTAGAGTCCCAGTCAGGGTACACAGAAGTAACCATCTCCTCTTCACCCCCTATCTCCCCCTCTCCCTCCCCTCCCCCTTCTCTCTCTCTCTCTCTCTCTCTCTCTCTCTCTCCCCCTCCAGCAGCCATGGCTCAATTGATTCAAGCACTTTGGCCCTGGCACTGAGGCTGACTCTGCCTCCGCCTCAGGCACTAAAAATAGCTCAATTGCAAGCATGTCTCCATACAAGGTTGCTGGGTGGATCCTGGTCAGAGCTCATGCGGGAGTCTGTCTCTCTAGCTCTCTAGCTCTCCTCCTCTCACTTGGAAAAAAAGAAAAAGAAAAAAAAAAATATATATATATATATATATATTTAAGGAAGCTCAATACCTTTTTAAAAAAATTATTTGGGTAATACTGGTTAACATAATTATACCAGTTTCAGGTGCCCAATCCTACAACACATCTCTGTACGCCATATTGTGTGTTCACCACCCCACCACCCAGCACCATTTTTGAGATATTTGTGGGCCAACAGTGTATGCAGATTAAACATACAAAAAAAGACCTAATGTTTCCCAAAGTAGCATGTGTTCAGTAAGTACCCAGTAAGTGGAAATTAGATTGAATGATCTTTTACCATCTATTCAGGCACACTTCTTCCACATTTGGTGCCTTATATGTAATAGAACAGGTGTCTCTTCTTCCTGGCAATGCAGCCCCACAGTCAGGCACAGGTATGGCAAGTACAGCTGGGCTTCCCCCTCCCCACTGACCCCTTGGTGGTTCAGGGCACAATCTATACAATTTTAGGACATGACCCTGCAAATAGATTTCCCCCTTCTCTCTTCTAGGTTTCCATTGTTTGCTATCTTCCCTGGTTAGTGTAGAAAAGGAGACTTGATTCTCCATTGGCCAAGTGGAGCGACACTACCTCCTATTCCACATGCTTTTCTGGAACTGTGCCCCAGCCCCTGTAAAAGTGGCGTCTAATTCCATTCTCCTGGAGTCTGGGTAAGCTTGTGACTTGCTTGCAATCAACAGAATACAGCAAAAGTGACACTAATTTCTGAGACTAGGTCACAAAAAGTGATACAGCACCTACCTTATTGCCTGGAACACTTGCACTTGGAGCCCTAAGCTGCCATGTAAGAAGCCTGACTCCTGAGACCACCACACTGTGAGGAAGCCATGCCACACAGAGAGGCTGTGTGTAGGTGCTCTAATCACCAGCCCTTTTTTTGAATGTCTTAGGCACTCCAGACATGTGAATAAATAAGCCTTCAATGCTTCTAATTCCCAGAAGTGAAGTCATCCCCAGACTTTGAATCTTCACAGCTGAGACCCCCAACAGCTTGGAGCAAAGAGAAGCCATCTCCCCTGTTCCCCTTCTGAGTTCCTGACACATAGAATGTGCAAACACGACAAAGTGGTGGTTGTTTTATGCCATTAAGTTTGAAGTGGTTTGTTACACAGCAATAGTTACTAGAATACCCATTAACACTACCAAAAAGTAGAGCAATAGCCTGATCTGTGGTGGCGCAGTGGGTAAAGCATTGACCTGGAACATTGAGGTCGCTGGTTTGAAAACCCAGACTTGCCTGATCAAGGCACATATGGGAGTTGATGCTTCCTGTTCCTCCCCACCTTCTACTCTCTCTCCTCTCTCTAAACTGAATAAATTTTTTAAAAAGAGGCTATTATAAATTTAAATTTTTTAAGTTATAAACTAGAAAAGGCAGAAGAGATAAATCAACAAATACAAATGGCTTGTTTGGCTATTAAACTATTACAGCCTCTGGAACAGTCGCCTTGTTAATTTTATTTTTGAAAATTATTTTCTGGCTCTACCCTTTCACCTCTGACTTTCCTTTCCTAGTCTGTCCCTGCCATTCTGTTTTTATAAGTGGCTACACTTGCCTTCCGAATGATTGAAAGAAACTTTTAAATAATCTCTTCCAAAATAAAAGTAACAAGCTGACTGTGATACTCAAGTTGAGACTAGAACAGCAGACAGAGGTCTCACTTTAAATTTTTTTTTCTTTTTCTTTTTTTGCACAGGGCATGGCTTGAATTGGTTTTATTTTTCTTAACTTTAAATATATATATGAAAATATATATTAAAATGTTCTCTAAATAAAAAAAATAAAAAAACTATTACAGAAAGACACAGGAAAATTAGCTCAATATGACTTCTGACTAGATACTAGATGATATTAATGAGTTAGTGTTCATTTTTAAGATATGATATAGTAGTTATGGGAAAAAGAGTTTTTATTTCTTAGCTACATACAGAAGTATTTATAGCCCTGGCTGGATAGCTTATTTTGTTAGAGCAGGGATTAGGAACCTATGGCTCACAAGCCAGATGTGGCTCTTTTGATGGCTGCATCTGGCTCGCAGACAAATCTTTAATAAAAAATAAAAATGTTAAAAATATAAAACATTCTCATGTATTACAATCCATTCATTTTCTACCGCTCACGTTCATGGTTGTGGGTGGCTGGGGCCAATCACAGCTATCCTCCGGGACAACACCAAATTTTTATTGGATAATGTGTAAGGTACACGGGTCGTTGTGAGGTCAGGAAGTAAACTTCCCTCCTTTTAATCAAGTAGTCAGCTAGCTAATTGTAGAAACCCTTTTGACGAAGAAGATGGCTAAAAGAAAATAGATGAAGAGTATCGTACTTTTCAGCAGGAATGGACAGAGGAATTTGCCTTTGTGGAGAGAGCAGGTTCTGCAGTGTGTCTAATATGCAATGATAAAATTGCATTGATAAAATGGTCAAATATAAAGCAGCACTTTGACACACACCATACTACATTTGCATCGAAATATCCAGTGGGGGACAGCAGGAAGGAAGCATGTCAAGAGCTACTGTGCAGCCTGACCAGGCGGTGGCACAGTGGATAGAGCGTCGGACTGGGATGAACCCAGGTTCGAGACCCCGGGGTTGCCAGCTTGAGTGCAGGCTCATCTGGCTTGAGCAAAAAGTTCACTAGCATGGACCCAAGGTCACTGGCTCAAGCGGGGGGTTACTCAATCTGCTGAAGGCCCACGGTCATGGCACATATGAGAAAGCAATCAGTGAACAACTACGGTGTCACAACGAAAAACTGATGATTGATGCTTCTCATCTCTCTTCGTTCCTGTCTGTCTGTCCCTATCTATCCCTCTATCTGACTCTCTCTCTGTCCCTGTAAAAAAAAAAAAAAAAATAGCTACTGTGCAGAGTGCAAGCTAGTCAGCAGCAACTCTATGTTTGGACCCAACACGATGACTGAAATTCAGCTAGTTTTGCTGGTGCTTTAGCAATTGTGAGAAATGGAAAGCCATTCACAGATGGAGGGTATGCCAAAACATTTATGCTTGATGTTGCCAATGAACTTTTTGACGACTTTTTGGATAAAGACAAGATAATCAAACGAATAAAAGACATGCCTCTGTTGGCAAGAACTGTTCATGATCATACCATCATGATGGCAAATCAAGTTGAGGCAACACGAAGGACATAAATGCAGCACCATTCTTTTCTCTCGCTTTGGATGAGTCAACAGACGTAAGCCATTTATTTATCCCAGTTCAGCGTGATAGCAAGGTATGCTGTCGGTGACATACTACATAAGGAAAGTCTTGCTGTTTTGCCTACGAAAGAGACAACAAGAGGGGAGGATTTATTCAAGTCTTTCACTGAGTTCGCTAAAGAAGAAAATCTACTGACGGATAAACTTATTTCAGTGTGTACTGATGGTGCTCTGTGCATGGTGGGGAAAAACGGAGGATTTGTAGCGCTTCTTCATGAACATGAAAAGAGACCCATCCTAAGTTTTCACTGCATCTTACATCAGGAGACGCTTTGTGCTCAGATGTGTGGCAAGCAGCTTGGTGAGGTGATGTTGCTGGTCATTCGGCTGGCCAACTTTATTGTTGCCCAAGCTTTAAATGATCACCAGTTTAAAACACTGCTGAATGAAGTTGGGAATAATTATCATGGTCTGCTTCTGCACAGCAATGTGCGTTGGTTGTCAAGAGGAAAGGTGCTCAGACATTTTGCGGCTTGTCTGAGTGAAATCTGGACTTTTCTTGAAATGAAAAACATTGAGCATCCTGAGTTAGCTAACACTGAGTGGCTCCTGAAGTTCTACTATCTCATGGACATGACTAAACATCTGAACCAGCTCAATGTGAAAATGCAAGGCATTGGAAATACAGTCTTATCCAACTTCAACAAGCAGTGGTGGCATTTGAAGACAAGCTGAAACTCTTCATCGTGGACATTGAAACAGGTCGTTTACTACACTTTGAAAAACTGGGAGAGTTTAAAGATGCATGCACAGCAAGTGACCCTGCTCAACATCTTGATGTCCAGCAGCTAGCGGGTTTCACATTTAATCTCATTCAAAGCGTGCTTTGGAGAATTTCATGAGCACACTCGACTTTTTAAATTCATCACCCATCCACACGAGTGTGCAGTGGACAGCGCCGACCTGAGTTACATCCCCAGTGTCTCCATCAAAGATTTGAGCTACAAGCTGCTGACCTGAAGGCCTCAGACATGTGGGTGAATAAGTTCAAGTCACTGAATGAAGATTTGGAAAGACTTGCATGACAGCAAGCAGAGTTGGTGAGCAAACACAAGTGGGGAGAAATGAAAAAAGTTCAACCCGCTGACCAGCTGATTGTCAAAACTTGGAACGCGCTTCCTATCACATACCACACACTGCAGCATGTGAGTATTGCTGTACTGACAATGTTGGCTTTACGTATGCATGTGAGCAGTCTTTTCACATCTAAAGAACATTAAGACCAACCTACGATCATGTTTAACAGATGAAGTCTCAACGCCTGCATGAAGCTTAACCTCACCACGTATCAACCAGACTACAACGCCATCAGCAAAACCATGAAGTTGCATTAATGGTAAGAAGTACTTTATTCATCATTGGTTAGCAACAGCATAACAATGTTATTAAAAAGAATTCAGAGACTTATTATACTTTAAAAGTGTTGGTCTTACATAAAATGCACACATTTACTTGTATTTAGTGTTAAACATATTGTATGGCTCTCAGGGAATTACATTTTAAAATATGTGGCGTTCATGGCTCTCTCAGCCAAAAAGGTTCCCAACCCCTGGGTTAGAGCATCGTCTGAAGCACAGAGGTTGAGGGTTCAATCCCCACTTAGGGCATATACAGGAACAGCTCAATGTTCCCGTCTCTCTCTCTCTCTCTCTCTCTCTATCTATCTATCTATCTCTCTCTCTATCTCCACTCCTCTCTTGCTAAAATCAATTTTTTAAGAAAAGTATTTGTATCTGAAAATATCTGTGACTTGCTTTAAATTGGCTTTAAAGTAGAGATGAGAGAGAGGTATGGGACAGATGAGACAAGATTAGTGTATATTGGTAATTGCTGAAGCCAGGTGATGGGTAAATGGAGGTTTATTATATTATCTTTACTTTTTGTGCATATTTGAAACTTCCTGTAAGAACAAGTTTGACAAAAGAGTAGGGAGACTTACTTGTCCTCTGTCCCAGACTGCTGGGCTGTGGTTGTGTGTTAACAGGTGTCAATTGTTTAAATAGATTGCTCCTCTTATAAACATGACCTCTATGTACGCATGGAACCTTCTTGAGACACAGGACCATAGTTCAACGTGGAAATTTCAGGCAGAGAAACAGAGGAGCAGGCATATTCTTAGGCAAGTGTTTTAGGTACTCTTTAAATCAGTATAATTTTTGGTGGCTATGATTCCCCTTGAGGACAGAATTCTCTTCCCTAACAATCCCTAATCCAGTACTAGGTACACAGGAGGCATCTATAAATTCCCAGAGGATTGATTCGAATTTAGAAACTTGATTGTTCAGAATTAATCCATCAGCTTACTCTCAAGGCTAGATAGTGTTGAATTTTGAACCTTTTATCTCTCAAAAAATATGTTTATCTCTCAAGAGAAATATGTTTACCTCTCAAGAGAAAAATAGGCAAATAGGCTGCATGAGGCTATGCAGATGACATATTTTGAAAGGTCGTTCAGTTTGATGCAGATTCTCTCCCTTGAAGAAAAACTATTAACTCATGCTGCAGCCTGCTGCTCTCTGCTTGGTTTTGGCTACGTTAGTAAGCCCAAAGTAGAAAGTTCTTCTACTGCAGAGCAGGGAAAGAGGTTTAAATTTATTTATTCAAATAACAAAGGGCAGCATTATACTGGCTTTTGTTGGGTGGGGGGTGGAAGAGAGATAATGCCTGCTTCATCAAGGAGTGATCTGACACTGGCAGGGCTGGGACCAGGAGACAAACTTCCACTGTGGTGAGCTGGGCTTGTTTCCCATCCTGGCCCCCTCACTCCCTCCTTCCAACTGTGTCACCTCTTTTAGGACATGGGAAAGCAACTAAGCCACTGGGGTAATGTCACTGAAGTTATCAGACTGGGAACAATTCTCTGAGCCCAAGCCCTCTTCTCTTAGCTTTTAGAGGAGTCAGTACCTTGCCACAAAGTTAAACAGCAGCGAGACATCATGTTTTCCTATCAAATGGTCAAATATTTTCAATGATCCCTAGGGTCAGAAAGGGCTTGGGGAAATTGCCATTCTCAGACTCTGCAGAAGGAAGGTAGACTGATCCAACCATCAGTAGAACACTGACAGCATGACTCCATGATGCACCACAGGACGTGGGGCCAGAAGAGCTCACTTGCACTGGTGGGGGTATAAACTGGTTTTCTAGACAAACTCTTGTACAACAGGGGCATTTACAGTAACATTCAGAGTAGCAGTGTGAACAAGAGCTGAATCCTGGAGACTGTACACTTGTCTACAGTGAAATGCAAAGATATGGATGAATTTTAACAAGTAATATTAAGTGGGAAAAAGTTTTGAAGTTTTATATATAGCATGATATTCTTATAAAGCTAAGAACAATTTTTAAAATTACTCTTTAGGAATATATTGAAATATAGAAAAGAAAGTTTTTAGCAATAGGTAATTTTAAAGGCTCTTAGCATAAGTAACTTCATTTAACTTCTCTTATTTTAAACTCTAATTAACCTCAGAACTTACTTAGGTTTAAAACTCCCTACTCCTGGCCCTGCCAAATTGCAAAGGTGTCAGGGGTAGGTCATAATTCCTAGAATGTTTAGGAATGTTTTTGTTAGGTATGTGAAACACATCACTTACTGTGTTACCATCTTCAAAAGCTTATAGTCTTAGTGTGTAGAAATATTTTTTCTTTTTAATGGATTGTTGGGCAGATAAAGTATATTATGCTCACTTTGTTAAAGATGGCGCTGCCCACGTGGAAGCCCATCGCCCAGGTGATGGTATTGGTTGCCCTTCTTGCTTGGGATGGGTGTGATTATATTAATGTGTGTTGGGGGCGGGCTGTGGGCAGGCAGGATCCTTATAGCCTGGGGCTTGCTTTTGGGACTAAGCCTTTCTCACCTTTTCGATGTGGGGTGGTGCACTCTCATGAGGAATCCCATTATGCCTCAGGTAAGTGACTTTGTATCAGAGACTTCCTTGTTTGTATATTGAATTAAAGGTTTTGGTTTCTACACTATAAAGTGGGGCAGACCAGGAGCTTAGAGGAGAGGGCAGAGAGGAGAGCACAGAGAGGCCACGTGGAGGAGGCCAGGAGAGCAGCCAAGATGGCAGAATGCTAAAGGAGAAGCCAGTTTGTGCAAAGTTTGTACAGAGAGAAGGAGATGAGGAACAGAGGTGAATAAGACTAGTAAGCTAGAAACCTTTGATTCTAGGAAACTCGGATAAGTCAGTAGCTTTGTGAGCACTGAATGAGTGGGTTTTGGAGCCCAGTGTGTGTTTTACTTGCCTGCTGGGTGCAAGCTAGGATTAAAGGTAATGGCCCACCAGTTCTTGACTCCGTTGTTTCATTACCAACTGTCCCAATCTAATACAAACCTGCATGGGCCAGGCTGCTCTGGTAGTGGCCGTGGCTACTGACTTTACATGGATCCTATAGATAAATGTTGTAACAAGACAGTAAAATTTAATGAGCTTGTTAGTGAAATTAATGAATATGATTTAGTGCTTTTGTACCATGCCTTGCTGAGCTACCCCACCTCCTTCCTACCACAACCAGTGTGTGATTTTGTCTTTAAGAACTGGCTCCGGCCTGACCAGGCGGTGGCGCAATGAATAGAGCGTTGGTCTGAGATGCGGAGGACCCAGGTTCGAGACCCCGAGGTTGCCAGTTTGAGCGCGGGCTCATCTGGTTTGAGCAAAAGCTCACCAGCTTGGACCCAAGGTCGCTGGCTTGAGCAAGGGGTCACTCGGTTTGCTGAAGGCCCACGGTCAGGGCACATATGAGAAAGTAATCAATGAACAACTAAGGTGTCGCAATGAAAAACTGATGATTGATGCTTCCCATCTCTCTCCGTTCCTGTCTATCTGTTCCTATCTGACTCTCTCTCTGTCTCTGTAAAAAAAACAAAAAACGAACTGGCTCCAAACTGTGTTCAGAGCCTCATTGATTTGGATGACTTAGGTTTTCATGCAGTCGTCAGCTTTAAATAAATACTCCTCAATTTGGCTACTTAATTGTGTGGTAAGACGTCTGTTTCTTGCTGTTCCGATACAACAATATAAGATAGAGTAAGAACTTATAAAAAGAAAAGCAGCTGAGCAGACGGTGACACTGTGGATAGAATATCAAACTGAAATGCAGAGGCCCAGGTTTGAAACTACAAGGTCATTGAACAACTAAGCAATCAATGAACAACTAAGGTGTCACAACGAAAAACTGATGATTGATGCTTCTCATCTCTCTCTGTTCCTGTCATTGGTTTGTGCGCAGGTTCATCCGGCTTGAACGTGGGCTCACCAGCTTGAGCATGGGATCACTGGCTTGAGTGTGGGAACACAAACATGACCCCATAGTTGCTGCCTTGAGCCCAGAGTTTGCTGGCTTGAAGCCCCAAGGTTGCTGGCTTGAACCCAATGTTTGCTGGCTTGAGCAAGGGGCCACTGGCTCAGCTGGAGCCCCCCAGTCAAGGCACATATGACAAAGCAAGCAATGAACAACTAAGGTGCCACAATGAAGAATTGATACTTCTCATCTCTCTCCCTTCCTGTCTCTCTCTCTCTCTCTCTCTCTGTCACACAAAAAAGAAAAGAAAAGAAAAAAAAAAGCAAGGACATGAAGGTACAATTCAGGGTGGTTTCCCTGGTTGGGGAGTATGTGGAGATGGGATGGAAGGCCTTATGGTTAAATACTGCTTATTGTGAGGTGAGCCTTTTGTTTTGGGTTATGGATTTACAGGTACTGATTATATGATTAAAATTAATGAATTACCACCTAAATTAATAAAATCAGGCCAGCAAGTACCAATTATGAGAGTATGTCATGAACCAAGGATTATGGATAATCCCATTCTGTGTATTCAACATTAACAAACAAACAAAACACGGGTCTACAGCCTTGGCCCTGTTTCGTTTCTAAGCATTTGTCTGAAGGACTAAACATATGCACATAAAAATTTATGAAAAAGGACATTTATCATAGTATTTATAAATATAAAAATAGGGAACAATCTAAGTACCAAGCTAAGGTATTAATTACATAAATTGGGTTACAGGCAGTTTTTTCTTTTTTCTTTTTTTTTAATTGATTGATTTTATTTTATTTATTCATTTTTAGAGAGGAGAGACAGAGAGAGAGAGAAGGGGGGAGGAGCTGGAAGCATCAACTCTCATATGTGCCTTGACCAGGCCAAGCCCAGGATTTCGAACCGGGCGACCTCAGCATTTCCAGGTCGACGCTTTATCCACTGCGCCACCACAGGTCAGGCCTTTTTTTATCTTTAGAGAGAGAGGAGAGAGAGACAGAGAGAGAAATATCAGCTCATTATTCCATTCATTCATGCCGTCATTGGTTGAGTCTTCTTGTTTGTTTTTTAGTGAGAGAGAGAGACAGACAGGAATGGAGAGAGATAAGAAGCATGAACTCTTTGTTGTGGCACTTTAGTTGTTTACTGATTGGTTTCTCATATGTGCCTTGACGGGGGGGGGGGGGGGGGGGCTCTAGCCGAGCCATTGACCTTGGGTTCAAGCCAGTGACCATGGGGTCATGTCTATAATCCCACACTCAAGCCAGTGACCCCGTGCTCAAGCTGGTGAGCCCGCAATCAAGCTGGATGAGCCTGTGCTCAAGCTGGAGACCTCAGCATTTGGAACCTGGGACCTTAGCGTCCCAGGCCAACACGCTATCCACTGTGCCACTGCCTGGTCAAGCTTTACTTTTTTATTTTATTTTATTTTTAAATTTATTGATTTTAGCAAGAGAGGAAAGAAGAGAGAGGGAGACAGGAGCATAGATCTGTTCCTGTGTGTACCCTGACTGGGGATCGAATTGACAACCTCTGTGTTTTAGATGATGCTCCAAACAACTGAGCTACCCGGCCAGGCTTAGGTATTCTTTTAAAAATAATATTTTCTGGCCTGACCTGTGGTGGTGCAGTGGATAAAGAGTCAACCTGGGCCTGACCAGGCGGTGGCGCAGTGGATAGAGCATCGAACTAGGATGCGGAGGACCCAGGTTTGAGACCCCGAGGTCGCCAGCTTGAGCGTGGGCTCATCTGGTTTGAGCAAAAGCTCACCAGCTTGGACGTAAGGTCATTGGCTCGAGCAAGGGGTCACTCAGTCTGCTAAAGGCCCATGGTCAAGGCACATATGAGAAAGCAATCAATGAACAACTAAGGTGTCACAACGAAAAACTGATAATCGATGCTTCTCATCTCTCTCTGTTCCTGTCTGCCTGTCCCTATCTATCCCTCTCTCTGACTCTATCTCTGTTAAAAAAAAAAAAAAAAAAAAGAGTCAACCTGGAATGCTGAGTTTGAGTTTGCCGGGTCAAGGCACATATGGGAGTTGATGCTTCCTGCTCCTCCCCCTTCTCTCTTTCTCTTTCTCCTCTCTCTAAAATGAATAAATTAAAAAATATAAAACTACTATTTCCTAAGAGTATTTAAGTATATGGTAAAATACTTATGATATATCAGTTGAATAAAACAGGTTACAAAACAAGCCCTGGCCAGATAGTCAGTTGGTTGAAGCATCTTCTGGAGCATGAAGGTTGCTGGTTCGATCCCCAGTCAGGGCACATACAGGAGCAGCTCCATGTTCCTATCTCTCTCTCTCCCTGCATCTCTCTCTCTCAAAATGATAATAATAATAATAATAATAAAATAATAAAACAGGTTGCAAAACATATACATAATATATATAATAGTTTTTTTGTGGTAAAGACAGAGTGAGTCAGAGAAAGGGACAGATAGGGACAGACAGACAGGAAGGGAGAGAGATGAGAAACATCAATTCTTTGTTGCGGTTCCTTAGTTGTTCATTGATTGCTTTCTCATATGTGCCTTGACCAGGGGGCTACAGCAGACCGAGTGACACTTTGCTCGAGCCAGTGACCTAGGGCTCAAGCTGGTGAGCCTTACTCAAACCAGATGAGCCTGCACTCAAGCTGGCGACCTTGGGGTCTCAAACCTGGGTCCTCCACATCCCAGTCCGATGCTCTATCCATTGCGCTACTGCCTGGTCAGGCAATATATAATAAATAATAGTTTTTAATTCCCATAAGTATGTGTATAAGCTGGGAAGACTATACATGAGAATGATTATAGCACTCATCCCTGGATGTTATGTTTGTTTTTTTCTTAAACTTGTCAGGAGTTCACCAATTTTCTACAGTGATCATTAATTCTTTTACAATCAGAAATAATTTTATTATGAAAATGATGTTACTAATAATAGCTAATGTAGATGGAGTACTTGTTATGTGCTAAGAGATTTACATGAGTTTATTTAAAGCTTAGACTAGCCCTGTGCGGATGGTACTATTATAATTCCCATCACAGCAGTCATAAGAAGTGGTGCCTTGAATCAGGCTTCTGTGGGACTCTTCAAAGGGAGGGCATGAGAGTAGGGTTTTAGTTTACCTTATGCAGTGATGACTCCACCAAGGAGATGATCTCCCCAAGAATAGCACTGGGGACTGATAGCCTGATGTGGAAAATGCAGTCCACAGAGAAAAAGACCCCCAATAAGTATTTGAAGAGTGGCCCACATAAGGCAGCCAACTATCTAACATGTGGAGGGAAGACATGGGGGAGACACAGTGAGCCCCTGAGAATTTCTGGGGAGCCTTTGTGAGAGAGGAGATCCCGAAGACTGGAGAATTGACTGGAGAGCAGAGATGTCTTACTCATGGCTCTGACCAGCTCTGACTCCCACAACCACGGTAGCATTGGTGTGGGGAGAAGGAAGATGCTCCAGGGTGCATGTAGGGATGGGAGAGAGCCAGGAACTTAGCTGTGGTCTCTTCTCATCACTCATGCTTTAAATAAATATAAGCTCTGATGTGATCAAGGCACCAGAGATAAAATGCCTTTCTCAAGCTAAGCAGGCAGGATCTGGTATCCAAATTGGACAAGACAGTGGAAAATAGACTCAGGGGGAAAAATCCCTTGGCTTCAACACCAACACACGGGAGTTGAAGAATTTAACACCTTTAACATCATAGAATAAATAAACGTGGGCATGGTTTCCTTTGCTTTCTTCAAAACCACCTAGAATAGATATGATTTAAGAGGGAATGATTTTAACATCTCTTCTCAGCTGAAGAATTCTGGATTATGTTTCAAGATACAGCTCAAGCATCAGCTTCCCAAGCTGCCCCAAGCTGCAAGGCCATTCCACTTCTCTACCTGTTTAATAAATGATTTGTTTATCTGTTGGATTGTCTGTCTTCCCTTACTGGGGCATAAGCTCAGTGGACTGTGTTTTATGCACCTTCATATTTTTCCTGCTTTCCCTGCACTTCTTCCCATCACTTCTACCCCAAATGTATCCCTCTGTCTGCCATGTGGTAAGTGCTAGGTAAATGTGGCTGTTGGAATAGAAAGCTATAAAGATTTGGGTGGGGTCTTATAGAATTCCCAGGGGTGGAAATTCAACCCCCTTTTGCATCTCTGATGCCAGAAAGAATCTGATTACATCTAAGAGCTTTTTCCCCCCAAAAAATAATCCCAATTTTATAGCAGTAAATACACGCACACAGACCCCATCACAAAAATGTAAAACTAGGAAAATCTGAATAACATAGGAGGATTGTCGCATAAATATTCTAGTTGTAATACTGTGCTACAGGATTGCAAGATGTTACCAGTGGGAAACTGGCACCTCTGAATTATTTCTTACATTGCATGTTAATCTAAAATTATTGCAATAAGTGACCAGGCAGTGGTGTAGTGAATAGAGAGTCAGCTGGGATGCTAAGGACCCAGGTTTGAAACCCAAGATCACTGGCTTTAGCACGGGCTCATCTGACTTGAGCACAGGATCATAGACATGACCCCATGGTCGCTGGCTAGAGCCCAAAGGTTGCTGGCTTGAAGCCCAAGGTCACTGTACTGAGTCTAAGGTCGCTTGCTTGAGCAAGGGGTCACTTGCTCTGCTGGAGCCCCCCAGTCAGGGGGCTCCATATGAAAAAGCAGTCAATGAACAACTAAGATGCTGCAATGAAGAATTGAGGCTTCTCATCTCTCTCCCTTCCAGTCTGCCTGTCCCTCCCTCTCTCTCTCTTTCTTGATAAATAAATAAATAAATAAATAAAATTATTGCAATAGAAATATCAATAAAAAATAAAATTCCTATACATTATCCTTTGGGAGTTGATCAATCTCCCCGAATCCACCTATGAATCTTTTTTTTTTTTTTTTTTTTTCTGAAGCTGGAAATGGGGAGAGACAGTCAGACAGACTCCCGCATGCGCCCGACCGGGATCCACCGGGCACGCCCACCATGGGGCGACACTCTGCCCACCAGGGGGCGATGCTCTGCCCATTCTGGGAGTCGCCATATTGCGACCAGAGCCACTCTAGCGCTGAGGCAGAGGCCACAGAGCCATCCCCAGCGCCGGGGCCATCTTTGCTCCAATGAAGCCTTGGCTGCGGGAGGGGAAGAGAGAGACAGAGAGGAAAGCGCGGCGGAGGGGTGGAGAAGCAAATGGGCGCTTCTCCTGTGTGCCCTGGCCAGGAATCAAACCCGGGTCCTCCGCACGCTAGGCCGACGCTCTACCGCTGAGCCAACCGGCCAGGGCCCCACCTATGAATCTTAATTTAAGAACTCACCAATATAGTTGGATGAAGAAACTGATGAAAAAGGATGTGCCCAGATCATATAGATTGTTGTTGACAAAAGTTGGGATGAGCCCAATTTTCTTTTCCTTTCAGTACAACTGGTTCTTGGGATGGAGAAAGTACAGTCCACATTGTGGTGTTTACTTGACCTAAAAGCAAGAAAAACCAATCCAGGTAACTTATGTTCTCTGATATGGGAAGGGAGCAGGGCAATTTGTTTTCAGAATAGTTTGATCTTGGCCCTGATTGGGTAGTTCAACTACTTTGAGCACCTCATATGCCAAGGTTGCAGATTTGATCCCCAATCAGGGCACATACAAGACTCAACCAATGATACATAAATAAGTGGAACAACATATCAATGTTTCTCTTTCCTCCCCCTTTTCGTCTCTCTCTAAGATCAATAAACAACAAAAATAATTTTTTAAAGACTATTTGGGCCCTGGCCAGTGGCTCAGTGGATAGAGGGTCGGCCTGGCATATGGACGTCCCAGGTTCAATTCCCAGTCAGGGCACACAGGAGAGGTGCTTCTCTCCCCTTTCTCTCCTGCTTCTTTCCCTCTTACCCTTCTGAAGCTGGTGGCTCGACTGGTTTGAGCGTCAGCCCAGATGTTGAGGATAGCTCTGCTAGAGTGCATTATCCTCAGGTGCTAAAAATAACTCAGTACTCAAACATCGGCCCAAGATGGGGTTGCCAGGTGGATCCCGGTCCAGGTACATGTGGGAGTCTGCCTCACTATCTCCCCTCCTCTCACCTAAAAAAAAAAAAAAAAAAAAAAAAGGAATATTTGGTCTTTGTTTCTTCTCATTGCTTCCTAAACTGCCTCTGTTCAACCTGTAGTTTGAAAAGGACTCATTTCAAAAGGAAGTGGCTTGGGAAGGTGTAGCCCAGGGACCAGCAACCTTTTCTTATTCTGATGCCAAAAGAAGAGTGAAACTGTGCCTATGACTTGTCCCAGTTGACTGGTCAAATGGAGAAGTAGGAGAAAAAGAGGGCACATCAGGAGGAGAGCAGAAGGGCATGGTACAAGTAGAAGACCATGGAAGAAGCTATGGGATAAATATAATTAGGGAACAGGATTGATGGGGTGGGCTGGACCACAGGCCACTCACTAAGCTGCAAACCTTAGGGATCCTGGTTATTGCTCTATCCTTGGACATTGCTAGGCATTGAAAGTATCAACTGAAACAATAGCCAGGATCTTCTTTTCATGAAAATCACTTCTGAGCTGATGTTAAATGCTGTCAGTAGTTAAGAGTTTGGTCGCTGAAGCCAGATTCTCTAAGTTTGAACCCCAGAAACTCTACTTACCAGTTATTTAACCTTGTACAAGTTACTTAATCCCTTTATGTCTCAGTGTCATCATCTGTAAAACGAGAATAATAGTGCCTGCCCCATAAATTGTGAGGAATAAATGATATATGTAAAGCACTTAGAAAAGTACTTAATAAATGCTGGCCTTATAATTGTAACTACCTGACCAAGTCTCATTTCTTCTTGCTTGTTGACAGAGACAACTGATTAGCATCCTTCTTCTAAGAACCAATTATCAACCTGTAGACACTAAATTACCCATCAGCTATCTCTTCTCTGTTCCTTCTTTTGTTTGTGGACCCAAATCCTTTATCATCCACCACATTCAGAATTTAAGGATGAACATAAAAGTACCTGGTAATTGAGGAAGCCTCCCTGCTAGTGTCCCTCTAAGAGCTTAAGGAACAAACACTCCTGTAAGGGGAGTTTGTTTCTTTCCACCAGACAGGAGAGCAGTAAGTCCCTATCTTTCAATCTTTGCAAATTTCAAAGCACTGCTCAGATGCCTCTATGCTTGCAAATTAACCTGCTTCAGGAGGATCAGTGGATAGCAATATGTTTTCAGGACAGATGAATCAAATAACTAAAAAGAAAATAAAAAAGCCACCCCACTCACCAGAAGCAACTGACGTTAATATCTCAGTATATCTGTCTAAAGTCTTCTACATACATGCATTTATAATACATATTTAATAAAATTAGGGTTATAGTAGATGATGTTTTATAAAGTACTTTTTCACTTAATAATATATTGTGAATAATGTCAATAAATATACTCCTATAATAAGATTTTTAATAGCTGCAAAGTTGGTGATTGTATTCTTAAGGTTTACGCAGTCTTCTGGAGTCATGAACTTTGCCTTTCATTCCAGAGACTTTTTTTTTTTTGTAGCAGAGGAAAATATTTCCTCTGTAACTGAGAAGGGTATCTAGATGTCAGGGACATTACCAGGGGACATGCCATTTCTCTTTTTTTAATTTTTCTTTAGCCAAACTGTAGTAGCTGAGGGAAAGGGCCATATTATATCTATGGCAAAGTACCTGTTCACAAAATTTTGGCCACATTTATAAAATTCTAATTCCAGATGAAGGGGCAATAAAGTTTATTTTCCTGAAAACCACAGAGAAGAGGAACAAGAATAGATACCAATGAGTTGCAAGCATCATTACATATCCTGAGTTCAGAAATTTTTTGGTTGTTGGGCAGTTCTAGTTGGCCAGATTATGGCAGGTTTCTCAGAGGCAGAGCCACCAAGATGTTGACCACTCAGGTCTTTTTTCTTTCTTTTTTAAGTGTGAGGAGGGGAGACAGAGACAGATTCCGACATGCACCCTGACCGGGATCTACCCAGCTAGCCCCCTACTGGGCACAATGTTCTGCCCATCTGGGGCCTTTGCTAGGCAACTAGAGAGAGAGAAAGAGAGAGAGAGAGAGCAGTAGGAGGGGGAGGGGTGGAGAAGCAGATGGTTGCTTCTCCCGTGTGCCCTGACCAGGAATCAAATTCGGGACTTCCACATATTGGGCAGATGCTCTACCACTGAGCAAACTGGCCAGGGCCCTGCTCAGTCTTTATTTTGGGGTTTCTGGGGCATAGACGGCCTTGGTGCAAAGAACATGTTATCAGATATGGCACCCTTTCAGATAAAGATTCTGAGCCAACAGGAGCATAAAATTGACCAGCTGTATTACTTCTTGGATTTATTTGTAAGTAACTTTCTCTCTACACAACAAACCTTCTGAATGTTCACTTGATAGCAAGGGAAGAATGGCACTCTTTTTGTTCCATTTCTGCATCTCTTTGCTTGAATTTCCTCCCTCATGGCAGATATTGAGGGATTCCAATTTTAGTATATGTGCTGCCGAAGCGAGCACGACATTGAGGGATTCCAACTGGCATTAAAGGATATTAAGATTCAGAGACGACGTAGAGATAATATGTAACACTTACTGGACATTTATTATATAATGTTTGGTGTTTTACATTTATAATTCCATTTAATTCTTGGAAGAACCCTGTTATTTGGCTATTACAATGATCCCAACTTTATAGGAGAGAAAACTGAGACTCAGAAATGTTAGGTAACTTGCCAAACTTCACATGCCTAGCCAGTTACAGAACCAAAAAATTCAAACCAACTTTATCTGCTTCCAGAGCAACTGCTTATCTACACAGCTCCCCTTTCTGTCTCAGTAAATTTAGAAGTCAGGGAACTGAGAGGAACGACAACAAAATAAACTTAACATAAGGCCAAGAGAATGGCTGGCAAAATAAATCTCATTCCTTCTCCATGTTTAATCTCAATTTTATACCTTGGCTAAGAATGCCTATTACAAAGCTATTTGCTTAAGGTTATTTTCCTCCAACCCCACCCTCATCATCAGATGATTTCTATTTATAGCTATGTTTAAACACCATAGGCACACTCAAACATGCTATATACTGAATTTTTCATTTGAGCAAAAATTATTTCTCAAAGCATATTTGCTTTATTCACTGTTTTTTGCTAAGGAATTAAAAAACTTTTTTGTGAGGGGGTTTGCTTTTAACTTTTTGTTCCAAGTGTTCCTCAGCTTAAGAATTGAAAAGGTCAGCCTGATTGGTAGTGGCATAGCAGATAGAGTATCTACCTGGGATGCTAAGGTCTCAGGTTTGAAACCCCAAACCAGCTTGAGCCCAGGGTCACTTACTTGAGTGTGGGATTATCCACAGGATCCCATGGTCAATGGCTTAAGCCCAAAACTCACTGGCTTGAAGCCTAAGGTCGCTGGCTTGAGCCCAAGGTCATTAGCTTGACTGGAGCACTGTGATCAAGGGACTTATGAGAAGCAATCAATGAACAATTTAAGTGCTGCAACTACGATTGATGATGCTTTTCAGATTTCTCCCTTTCTGTCTCTTTCTCAAAAAAAAAAATGAAAGAAAAAAGAATTGAGAAGATCAGGCCAATTATTCAAGACCAAATCACACTGAGTTTTTTATTTGTTTTTGTTTTAAAGAGGAGGAGAGATAGTAAGACAGACTGCTGCATTCACCTGTACCAGGATTCACCGGCAACCTAGTCTGGGGCCAATGCTCAAATTAACCAAGCTATTTTTAGCATCTGAGACTGATGCACTCAGACCAATGGAGCTATCCTCAGCACTCCTGCTGATGCTCAAACCAATCAGGCCAGTGGCTGTGGAAGGGGAAGAGGGAGAGAAGCAGATGGTCACTTCTTGTGTGCTCTGACTGGGAATTTAACCTGGGACATCCATACACTGGGCTGACACTCTGTCCGCTGAACCAACCAGCCAGGGCCACGACTTTTTTTAAAACTGATTTTAGAGAAGGGGGAGAGAGAGAGACATCAATTTGTTGTTTCACTTATTTATGTATTCATTGGTTGATTCTTATATGTGCCCTGACCAGGAATGGAACCTGCAACCTTGGTATATCCAGATGACGCCCTAATCAACTGAGCTACCCAGCCAGGCCCCAATCATGCTTAATTTTAAGATCTTTGGCTATTCAAGTTCTACAAAGTAAGAAAACATTCTAGATTTCTTTTAAAGACGTTCTGATTTAATTCTATATTGTTTATAATCATGTGTGCTTTACTTTACTGCTTGAATGCTAATAAGAGCTTCCTAGAATTCATTGCTTTAAGAAGTCATGGCATCTAATTATTTGGCAGGATGTTTTAAGTATATATAATTATATCTTCCCTCCATTTTGTGGTGGTAGTGAACCAAGTAATCTGCATCAGGAGAAAATAAATAATACCTACATTAATTGCTAGCTAGCAACAAGGAGCTCACAGCACCAGTGAGAAACCCACTCATTTTAATCTCAGCATATAGAGAGTGCTCAATAGTTTTTAATCTACCAAACTAACATCACCCCTACTTTTATAGATATTAACTCAGGCAAAGGGAAATTATACTGATCCTGTTCCTTATCTCAGTCCTTGAAGGTCAGTTGTGTGAGTGAGACTGAGACCTTGAATTTGGGAATATGAAGTTTTAAATTCTGATCACTACCTTTGGCAAATCCCTTCTCTTTTCTGAGTGCCTGTCTACTTCTTGCCCTGTTAGATAGTTACAATACAACCTGAAAAATAAGACATAGTCCTGGCTGGATAGCTCAGTTGAGTGGAGTGCGGAAGCGCATAGGGTGCTGGTTGGATCCCAGGCCAGGGCACATACAGGAACAGCTTGATGTTCCTGTCTCTCTGTCTCTCTATCCCTGCCTCTCTCAACAAAAGAAAAAGGAAAACAAAGCACACCAGACATGTCTTTTTAATTGTGGGCACCAAGTGATTATTTTTTCCCTCATTCATTCTAGTGGTCTTAACTCTTACTTCTATTATTTGGGGATGCTAACTGCAAAACATGGTCAAACTTTGGGCTAACAAAACTTTTCCCCAGATTAGTTAATTATGTATAAGCCTTTGGGGGAGTAAATCTAAGATACTTTGGTCTGGGCACACTACTAGAAGGGAAAGCACAATTGCAACTTCCAGCTGGGTAAGGCCAAGCCAGTCAGCCTGGCCAAGCAGGTTGTCTAGGTTGAAGGAGAATTTTTAGTCCCCCATTAGCTCATCTGGGCCTCCGGGGCCTTCTTCAGTTTGTTGACGGGGCTCAGAGCTGCAGTGAGCGCTCCCCTCTGGGGGTAGGGAGTAGAAGACAGGGGACCAGGTTCAGCTCTTGCCTTGTGCTTTAAAGTTAAATGTCCTTTGGAAAGCTTCTCTCAGGTCCTGTGGACATCATAACCTCTCTTCTACCTACCTATCCCCAGACCATTTTAAGAGTACTGTTGGAAGAATACAGGCTCCACCAGGACAAAGTATCTTGTCTATTTGGATGACCCCTGTCTCTCCCAGGCATGGGATCCCGCATATGGTTGGAGCCAAATATTTGTGAATGCAGGGACAGTGGAATGTGAAAACATATCACAAACCCCGAAGAGATTAATAGCTAGACAGAGGTCTGATACTACGTAAGCTTTCTTTAAGCGCGGATTTTAACTGTTTCTACCACCACCTGGTCAGGGCGAGGGCATATCTCCTTCCGCCCTTCCCTCAAGAAAGTAGCCAAATGCAGGCAGGGTTGGGTGGGTGGGAAATGTCTCTCACTCCCTGGAGGAACTGGAGTCAGAGGAAGGCGCACACAGGCGAGGCGGCGAAGTGTGAGGAAGAGAGGTGAGGCTGAGGCCTAAAGAAAAGTCCAAGCCTCGGCCCAACCGTCGCGCCCGACGGGACACCTAGGCCCGGAGACAGGTGTGTTCCTGGGGAGTTAGATGCACTACGTGGCACTCCTCCGGCAGGTACACCTTCCCGCGAGTGGCCTAATTACAAAGTGCTAACCAGAGGTGATAGTGGCCTCTAACCAGGCTACCACTCTCGCCCGCTCTTGCCCACAAAGATGCGGAAATTCCAAGCAATTCCAGCGCTGTCGCACCATAAAGGAGCGGTGGAGTCTTCGTTCTCGTTTCCGACCGGGCTGCAGTCGCCGGGTGAAGGGCCGAGGTGTAGCCCTTTTGAGAAAATGTCTCTGGCAGCTAGGAAGCCCTGCCCGCAGAGACTGCGCCTGCGCCAGGTCCGCGCCGCGAGCGCCGTGCTTTCTGGCACTCGGCCCGCCCTTCCCCCTACTCTTCTGGAGGACCACGCCCTAAAACTGAAGGTGCCAGTTACCAGCCGGCTCTGTTGCGCCTGCGTCTTGGCCCCTGATTTTTCGCCTCCTCTCGGGTCTGGCTGCTGACCAGGGTTGGCTCTACAGTTGCGCAGCTCGTGCCGCGGCCCTTCTACCCCTCCGCACCCCGCCGCCTCCTGCCGCCGGGCGTGACGTCACCACGCCGGTGGCCGCCATTACAGAGAGCCGAGCTCCCGGGCTATAGCGAGCGAGGACGGCAGCGGCCGGTGGCCGAGCACGGCGAGGAGGGCAGGCGGCCAGTGCTAGCGCCGAGCAACCTCCAGTAACCACACAAGTACCCCGGAAACCGGCGGCGGCGTGTGCGTGTGGCCCTTGTGCAGGCGGCGGCGCGGGAACAGCGCGGAGCGGCAGCCGGTTCGGGCGGGTGGCATCATGGACGAGAAGGTGTTCACCAAGGAGCTGGACCAGTGGATCGAGCAGCTGAATGAGTGCAAGCAGCTCTCGGAGCCCCAGGTCAAAAGCCTCTGCGAGAAGGTGAGCTACACCGGCTCGGGAGCCGCGGTGATCTGAGCCCGCCGAGAAGGAGGCGACCCTGGGGAGGGTGCAACATGGCGGAGGCCGCCGGCCCAGGCTCCCCGAGCCTCCCTCACCGGTGTCCGGCGCGGTGAGACCCGGCGATGATTCCCGGGCGACCCGGCGCCCCTTGTCTCTCGCGCAGAGATTGGCTGTCGCTGCCACTGCCTCCTAAAATGGCGCCGTTCACCTAGCTCCGAGGCTTCGGAGCCTCCGGGCCTTGCTGTCGGGCGGGGTGCTGTGGGAACGGAGACCCTGGGTTGGGGACAGATTTCAGATCTGCGCCAGGTCCGCGCAGAGGACTCGGGTTCTGTGGCCTGGGATGGAGCCTGGGGACTCTATGTGACGTGGGTAAAGAGGCTTTTTGCTTGGCCTCAGGACTAAGTCTTAGCTCCAAACCTGTCCAGAGGATACTCCGAAAGGCAAGCTTGTATATGCCAGATCCCAGGACCTATTTGAAGCTTTAGTACAGTATCATCTTGGGTAGTTTGTGCTAATCTCACCAAGCAGTGTTTTCCACAGACTTTTTAAAAGAGTGTTTTTAAAGGTTTAAAATCTCTAACCTAATTTTCTACGAAGGTCATGGCGATAGTTGTAGGGAGGAACAGAATTTATTTTTCGTAGTTTGAAGAAATGGAGAATTTGGTGAGTCACTATATAAGGAGTTTTGGGATTGAAATCAAGTGTCATTGGAATCTATGATTTGTACGCTGACTCAAATTGGGTAGTGTGAAAGGAACCCTTTTCTCAGCCTACTGTATTTGGCATTTTGCCATTTACTTAATGAGCAACAAACTGGAAGAGCAGTAAATTCTGTATCCTGAATCTTCGTTGGAAAAGTTACTTGTTTGTATTTTTGTGGCTTTAAGTAGTAGTATGTATTAATAGTAATAGCTGTAGATTGAGCCTTTTCTGTAAGACATTGTGCTTAGTGTTTATATCACAGGCTGAAAATGGAATCTTGTAGTTTAGTAAGTCCATTCTAATTTCTCTTTTCAAAATTAACCTTGCAGCGTTTTATTTTAATACAGAATTGTGGAATATCATGTAAGCATTTTGTATTAGTGCTGGCTCGTTGGTGGTTTGATGTGAAAATCAGATTAATGATTTTGGTGTATATGCCCCTAAAATAGGCTTTTAAATAAATTATGCTGTAAATAATTGCAGTTTAAGTGAGTCAAATTCAGATTTATTTATTGCAAGGCTGAACAAAACTCTCCTAGTTGATGAGGTGACACATCATCTTATTGGAGCTACATCTTGATGATAGCTTCTTGACCCTTAATTTTCTAGTATCAGATGAGGGTGGTATTTGTTTTAAAGGTTTAAAAATAGGCTTTTAAAAATTATTTAATGTGTATTAACAGGTTTTAATTTTTAGGTACCATAAGTGATGATTTTTAGAATTCGGTAGTTTACATAAAGACTTTTGAGTTAGCATTTAGGTAGATAAGTAGTCATTTGTGTAGAAAATATTGGAAAAGAGGTAATGATATAATTGGAAGATCAGGGGACTTTGAATTACATCTGGACATTAGTGAATAATTGTGACTGACCTTGGGGCAACCACTTCACTAGGTCCATTTTCTTGCTTATAAATGAGTTAAAACAGATGTTGCAGCCCTGGCCTGATAGTCAGGTGGTTAGAGCACCATCCTTACATGCCAAGGTTGCTAGTACCATCCCTGATCAAAACACATACAAGAATCAACCTATGAATGCATAACTAAGTGGAACAATAAATCTGTGCTTCTCTCCCCCCTCTTCCTCTCTTTTTCTCCTTCTCCCTTCCTCCTCTCAAATCAGTTAAAAAAAAAAAAAGGTAAAACTAATCATATTCAAGATCGCTTACTCTTATGAGAGGAATGAAAAGCAGTGCAGAATGATCATGTTTATTCTCAAGGAGCTTGAACCTAGTTAGAAACCAGTAGTAAATAGAACATGGACATAGAGGGAGACCTACAGAAGAAATATTTGATGCTATGGTGGAGTGGCTGAAGCTTGTGCATTCTAGTAAATGGTCATGGTTTTCACATCTTTGTAAAACTAAGGTGTAGTGGGATTAATCAGTTTATGCTTAGATCTCCACTGCTCTCCCAACATATCCAGATTTTAGTTCTTAGAGCCAAAGAGATGAAATAATATTTGGTATTAACTTTCCAAGAAATGTATCTTTTTGGGGGGTATCATCACAAGCCTTTACACTGTTTTTAGCTTGTATTCAAATTTTGGTATTACATTAACCTTCCAAAGTAAGTTGATTTGAAGGTGGCTTTTTAGGTATGTGGGATGAGTTTGGATACATGACTTGGAATGATCTTTTGTACAAGTCTTTCTAGTACAGGGGTCCCCAAACTATGGCCCGCAGGCCGCATGTGACCCCCGCCGCACTTCCGGAAGGGGCACCTCTTTCATTGGTGGTCAGTGAGAGGAGCATAGTTCCCATTGAAATACTGGTCAGTTTGTTGATTTAAATTTACTTCTTTATTTTAAATATTGTATTTGTTCCGTTTTGTTTTTTTACTTTAAAATAAGATATGTGCAGTGTGCATAGGGATTTGTTCATAGTTTTTTTTATAGTCCGGCCCTCCAACTGTCTGAGGGACAGTGAACTGGTCCCCTGTGTAAAAAGTTTGAGGACCCCTGTTCTAGTAAAACAAGAGCTCTCTTTTCACTATTAATATTTGTATGGCCCATAACACATCTGGGGAAAGCTACGCATTTTGAAAATCTTGAGGGTGAATATTTATTAGTACAATAGTTTTTGTAGTTGGAAATAGCTCTTTGGTAGTAGTTGATAATTTCTCTGATTATGAAAAGGAGTGATAATTTTAAAACCTTTTATATATGTGTACAGTACCTGAAAATGTCTGATATGATTGAAATATTTAAATAGTAAAAGTTACCATAAGAGATTATTACAACTTAAAAATGCAGAGGTCATTACTATGGTATCCCATCAACAAGGAACAATGGGTAGGTGTTCAAATGCAGAGAATCCAAGTGTGTGTTTTTTTTAACTTTTTAAAATTTTATTTATTTACAGAGACAGAGAGAGGGATAGATAGGGACAGACAGACAGGAACGGAGAGAGATGAGAAGCATCAATCATCAGTTTTTCATTGCGACACCTTAGTTATTCATTGATTGCTTTCTCATATGTGCCTTGACCGTTGGCCTCCAGCAGAATGAGTAACCCCTGACTCAAGCCAGGTTGGTGAGCTTTTGCTCAAACAAGGTGAGCCCGCGCTCAAACTGGCAACCTTGGGGTCTCGAACCTGGGTCTTTCCGCATCCCAATCCGACGCTCTATCCACTGCGCCACTGCCTGGTCATGTGTCCAACTGTGTATTTATTTTTATTGATTTTGGAGAGGAAGGAAAGGAGGGAGGGAGAGAGAGAAACATTGATTTGTTGTTTCACTTATTTATGCATTCATTGGTTGATTCTTGTATGTGTCCTGACTGGGGATCAAATATACAACCTTCATGTATTGGGAGGATGCTCTAACTCAGTGTTTTTCAACTTCAGGTGTGCGGACCAATACCAGTCTGCCAGAAATTTCCTGTGAGTCTGTGAAAGAGTTAACCACTCTGATGTTGTGTGAAGATTATCAAGTCTTCAACATCAGGGTGGTTAACTCTTACTCGTACTGGCATGAAATTTCTGGCGGACCAGTGATTGAAGAACACTGCTGTGCCTGACCAGGCGGTGGCACAGTGGCTAGAGCCTCGGACTGGGATGTGGAGGACCCAGGTTCGAGACCCCAAGGTTGCCAGCTTGAGCAAGAGGTCACTCAGTCTGCTGTAGCCCCCGGGTCAAGGCACATATGAGAAATCAATCATTGAACAACTAAGGAACCGCTACAAAGAATTAATGCTTCTCATCTCTCTCCCTTCCTGTCTGTCTGAACTTATCTGTCCCTCTCTCCGACTCTCCCTGTGTCTGCCACCAAAAAACAAAAATACTGCTGTAACCAACTGAACTAACCGTCCAGAGCCAAGTGTTTAATTTGTACAGGGTGAATGTGGTTTTTATATTATTAGTCAAGCTCCCCTCCCCCAATATATGATTAAGATTTATATCAAAGCCAAGGTTGTATGTGTGCACTATGCCTTGTCATTTGGGAGATCATAGTTTATTGATTGTTTAAAAATTTGTAGTGGGTGAATGCAGTTTTTTTCTCAGGCACAGTTCTATAGTCAGTAACATTACCGTATCTGTATAACTGGACTGGTATGTTTCTATCTACAGATCAGAGGAAAATATTAGTGCCAACTTGCTTTCTCATTAACGACAGCAAACAGTCTTTTATTTTATTTTATTTTATTTTTTTTTTTAAATTTTTTTGTTTTTTTTTTTTTTTTTTTTTTAAGTTTTATTTATTCATTTTAGAGAGGAGAGAGAAAGAGGGAGAGAGGGAGAGAGAAAGAAGGTGGGGAGGAGCTGGAAGCATCAACTCCCATATGTGCCTTGACCAAGCAAGCCCAGGGTTTCGAACCGGCGACCTCAGCATTTCCAGGTCGACACTTTATCCACTGCGCCACCACAGGTCAGGCCAAACAGTCTTTTATTATATGACTTCACCGGGGGTTTAATTTAGGTTTGGTTTTTGGCTTTGTGCTTTCAGTTCTTACCAAACTTGTGGAGAATGTTGTTTGATAGCCAGATTTTTTTTTTCAAAGCAGTTCTTTAGCTGGGTGTGCTATTTTCCATTGCTGTACAAGCACTATAAATAAAATGCAGTCATTAAAGCTTCCCTTAGTCCTAACATTTCTTATGTGAACATGAATAAAGAAAACCCCTTCTAATCAGATGAGCTGCAAAATATTTGACCAAGGATAAATTTCTTTGTGAAATGGGTAATTTGTTTTTGCTAGCCTGCATATGTGTTTGATTTAAAACCTTGTTTGGTTCATTTACATAAAAGTAAGTTGAATATTGAGAACAAACTGTTGACAGGGAAACATGATACAGAACATTATGTTCATACTTTCACATGCACAGTTCTCTTAAGTTTATGACACAGTTATTGTCCTCCATTATAAATAGAAACCAGGCCCTGGCCGGTTGGCTCAGCAGTGGAGCATCGGCTTGGCGTGTAGGGGACCCGGGTTCGATTCCTGGCCAGGGCACATAGGAGAAGCGCTCATTTGCTTCTCCACACCCCCCCCTCCTTCCTCTCTGTCTCTCTTCCCCTCCCGCAGCCAAGGCTCCATTGGAGCAGAGTTGGCCTGGGCGCTGGGGATGGCTCCTTGGCCTCTGCCCCAGACGCTAGAGTGGCTCAGGTCGTGGCAGAGCTACGCCCCGGAGGGGCAGAGCATCGCCCCCGGGTGGGCAGAGCGTCGCCCCTGGTGGGCGTGCCAGGTGGATCCCGGTCGGGCGCATGCGGGAGTCTGTCTGACTGTCTCTCCCTGTTTCCAGCTTCAGAAAAATACAAAAAAAAAAAAAAAAAAAAAAAAAAAATATATATATATACACACACACACACACACACACACACACACACACACTATAAAAAAAAAAAAAAAGAAACCAGAGGCTCAGAAAGGTAAAGTTATTGACTGCAGGGCTAAATTGAGATTGCCTAGACTTATGAATTTTAAGACCAGTTTTCTAGCCTTGCTTCACAGCCTCTGTTTTTTGTTTCTTAGGTAGTGTTAATAATGAAAGATGCAGGTGAGTTGAGGCCAAACTGAATTGTAGAGTAACAGCTCTGTAAAATAAAGAATTCGTTTTACTTCGATGCTTGATGGCTCCCTATTTCTGTCATATACTGTTGTTTCACTCTGCCCTGGAGGAGTAAACAGTAATTGTTCTTCAGTTTTGGATGTGGCTAACTGCATTTGCCCCTCAAATAAGATTAGTGAGGTGAAAACTTCAGTTTATTTTTTATGTATTATCAGCATAATTTATGATCCATAGACTAAGCTCTAAAATATTCTAATAAAGCTTAACGTATAGTTATATTGTTTATTACAACTTGTAAAATGCCTTTTCTTTTTGTCCTAATAGCTTCCACAGTCAAAGCTGTTTGTGCCTGTGTGTTTCTTGATCTCCCAGGCATAATGCAGTAGTACAGTCAGTTTTGAGTTGACTTCATAAGGAAACACTGAAAAGGTGAACAGTCCTACTATTCATATACACAGATCCACCAACTCTCCCTTTGTTTTATCAGAGTCAAGAGTTCTCTGCAAATACTGGCAGGGGGCTAAGGTGAAACTCATGCTGCCGAAAGAGCGGTGAGCACTGCAGGAGTATATGGGGTAACATTTTTATCACCAGTCTGGTGTCCCTTTTTATGACAGCAAATATTTCCCTTCTCATTGTAATTTGTGTGGAGTATTTGTTTAGTTTAGAGGAGATAAGGTAGGAAACCCAGTAGACATTGGGTTTGGGTTGAAATAATGGTGGGCACGGGTCTTTTTGAGGATGCTGAGGAAGTTTTGTGTGGCACTTCCCTCACCCTCTTTTCCCTTTCTACTTTGATTTGGTTCTCTTATCTCCAGGTTTTTTCTTTATTCATTTTTCATTGCCATCCTTATCTGAAAAAAACCCTCAATCTGTACTTTCTTATGCAGATGAGATCTGAATTGGAGTAGAATTAGGAAGGGGAAAGATTTTTCTTTTATTGTTGTTTTAAACAGGTTTTTTGTTTGTGTGTGTGTGAGAGAGAGAGAGAGAGAGAAGAAGAATCTTGTTATTCCACTTGTGCATTGAATGCTTTTGGTCCGTGCCTTGACAGGGAATCAGACAGGTGACCTCAGGTTTTGAACTGGCAACCTTGGCATTCCAGGTCGATGCTCTATCCAGTGCACCACTACCAGTCTAGCTAAATAGCTTTTCTCTCAGCTTCTGGAGCAGCAGAAGTAGGAGAGACAGGAATAGAGAATTCTGGCTTGATAGTAATTGGTTAGTGTCTGAAAGAACTACAAAGTAACAATCTGGGGTTAACAGCTTTATTTCTTCTCAATACAGAGTTGCTATTGCCTAGTTATATATTGGTATTGTGGTTTGGAATGGATGAACAAGGCCTAATGGAGAAGTGTGTGTGTCTAATGTACAGGACCAGCTGGCCAGTTACTATGATACTCCATATCTCCACCTCTGCCTTAGTCATTTGGTTACTACTACAAATCGGAATTTTTACACTTCTTTTGGGGGGGGGTGCTGAAAGAAGGTTGAGAACCTTTGTTTTAGAGTGCTCCTGGGAAACTGTTTACCTAGCTAGAGTCATATACAGAGTGTAGTTGACGAAAGTTATGAAGTATCATTGATGCTATTAACTATGTGACACTTCATTTGTTTATAGAATTAATTCAACCAAAGATTTTAAGCCCCCATTAAATGTATTACTAGTGTTTAGTATTTAGCTTTGTTTAAATAGCATTATCATAGGGATTTGTTAGTTTATTTTTGCTCTTAATAGCAGGATTTCATATTAGTCAGGAGATTGAATTTGTAAACTCGAAATAGGAAAGGTTTTAGAACATTTGTGCTAGTTGTGATCGAGGGAGTTTTATCTCTGTGCCACTCACCATTTGTAAACTAGCAGCAGTGCCCACCATCTATTTTGTTTGTGTGGCTCTGGCTTTTAATAAAAAGGCTTAAGAAGTGATTTAGGGTGGAGTAGAATTTTAGTGTTGGAAGGAACCTTAAAGGCCTTCTAGGCCAAGTCATGTTTTACAGATGAGAGAGGAAACAGTCCCAGAGTGGTTGAATCTAGTTCCTGATAAATTGTGAGAATTTTTAAGCAACTATGTATGTAGCAGCATTTCTCAATTTAGTAGATGAACATTTTCCCCTATGCAAGAATGATTGGGAATGTTTAATTCATGCACCATGTGTAGATTGGTTGGTAAAGATAGAGGCAGTTTTGTTGCACATGAGACATGGCTTTAAAGAAAACGATCATTCATTTTGGTCAGAGGTGAAGATGATTATTTGAGGCATAATTATAAAGATTTTAATCAAAGAAGACCAAATTGTTTCATAACATAATAGAGGCATCTGTTTAGTATATTTAATGAAGGATGGGTAGTGTGAAGAAAGGTTTGATAATTAAAGATAATTAACTCAAATTATTACTTCCAGAGCTAATAATGTGACCTACTTTTTATGTATCACACCAAAATTAAGAATCTAGCCATATATATTAATTAATCATAAACCATAAAACTTTGCAGTTATGAAAATCAAAAGAAAACTACTTTTATTTTTCTAAAAGCAAAGTGAAATTCTCTTATGATATTGAAAAAATGTGTTCTTGCTTACAAATTTAATTATTTTGCTTTAAATTAAAAACTAAAAAATTTTAAATGTCTTCATTTCTTTTTAAACTGGAAAGTAATTCAAAAGTTGCAATTTTTCAGCTTCTCATGTCTTTATGGCTATATTAGTGAAGATGTACTCAATTGTGATTAGAGTATGAACTGTTAATTTGAACTAGAGTTCCAATGAATATTAGAATTAATAATCAGATTTTTAATAGAAAAATAATATCAAGATATTATCCAACTCTGGCTACTCAAAGAATAAGTGTGGACAGTTTGTATAAAAGGAGAAATAGCTAGAAATAAATACACATGAAATAAAAAGTTTGAGCTCTGAACAGTGCCAGTTAAATCAGGAGATAACATTTGCTATCTGAAATAGCTGAGACTGGGTGTAGTCTTCCATTTATTGTTGCATAACAAATTGGGCATAATCTAGCGTGGATGTGCACTCTTGCATGCAAACCATTTTAATACAATTAATATCTTTTAAATAAAGGAAGAAAAGATTTGTGCGTATAGATATAACTTTTCCAGTTAACATCTGCAAGCATAAACAGTAATGATCTCAGTTTATAAATTTATCAAGGCCAGAGCAATTGACCAATGTCTCTTTATTGTTAGCTTTACTGGCAGAGGGATTAGTGTCCTTTTGTTTCTCTTCTCTCGTTCTCCTTGTCCAGAGACATTTTGATGAAGTCTAGCACAGATTAAAAACCACAGGTATACCATTTATGTGAGACACACAGATTGTCTCTTAAACTACATTTTAAATGCTTGTTGCATTTAAACAACATGAAATGTGAGCGAGCTGAGACACTGTCCATTTTCTAAGGTTCAACCGAGGACTGGCTAAACCATTGGAACACCTCTGCTAATAAAGGCTGTCCTTTTCTTCTTTCCCTTACAATTTAGTCTTTTTTTAATTTTTGGTGTGTTTGGTTGCATGTAGTTAGAACGCTTTGATCACTTTGCATATGAGGAAAACCAATCATCTAAAACTATGACAGGATCTTAAGTGGGTTGGTTTGTCTGTTTCAGGTTGCTAGTTGGTGGGCCCTTCTCAGGGCCTTCATTTTACCTTCTGTGTCTCCCAGAACATTGATCAGAAAATGACTCTGAGTATCATCCCATCTCTTTCTCTTTCTCTCTCTCTCTCTCTTTAAGAAGCAGGGAGGCAGAGTGACAGACTCCCGCATGTGCCCCGACTGGGATCCATCTGGCAAGCCCACTATGGGGAGATCCTCTGCCCATATGAGGCCATTGCTCAGCAACTGAGCTGTTTTAGTGCCTGAGGGGAGGCCATGGAGCCATCTTCAGTGCCTGGAGTCAACTTGCTGGAACCCTTTGAGCTATAGCTTCAGGAGGGAGAGAGAGAAAGAAAGGGGAGGGGTAGAGAACCAAATGGTTGCTTCTACTGTGTGCCCTGACTGGGACCTGAACCCGGGTCGTCCATATGCCAGGCCTGGGCCGATGCTCTACCACGGAGCCAACTGGCCAGGGCCCATCTCATCTATCTATTTATTTATTTATTTAAATTTTTTACAGAGACAGAGAGTGAGTCAGAGAGAGGGATAGACAGGGACAGACAGACAGGAACGGAGAGATGAGAAGCATCAATCATTAGTTTTCCATTGCACGTTGCAACACCTTAGTTGTTCATTGATTGCTTTCTCATATGTGCCCTGACCATGGGCCTTCAGCAGACCGAGCAACCCCTTGTTAGAGCCAGTGACCTTGGGCTCAAGCTGGTGGGCTTTTGCTCAAACCAGATGAGCCCGCGTTCAAGCTGGCGACCTCAGGGTCTCGAACCTGGGTCCTCTGCATCCCAGTCCGACACTCTGTCCACTGCGCCACCACTTGGTCAGGCCCATCTCATCTCTTTTAACCAGTACCTGGCGAAAACTGGAATGTCCAGCACAGTATATTTAAAAGTCATCCACAAAAAAGAGATTCTACAGGTCTTCACAAAACTTGGAATTTCCAGAGATGTTTGATCTTTATAATCCAAGCATTCAGCATTGAAGTTGAGCTTCCAGGAGGCAGTTTGGTCTTTATAACCCAAGCAATTGGTGGTTGAATTAAAACCAGTGGGGAGATAGAAGCTTCACTCCAGATAAACATAGAAGCAGTGCTGCTGGAAATGGCTGGGACTGAATTGCCAGGGGTAACTGAATTGGCCACTTGCTTTACTCTATGAACTCTTCCTGAATAGATGTTTTTTTTGGTAGGTCTTACTTTGTTTTAACCCAGGGGTCAGGAGTCTTTCTGGCTGAGAGAGCCATGAACCCCACATATTTTAAAATGTAATTCCGTGAAAGCCACACAACAACCTATGCACGTTATGCATTATCCAATAAAAACTTGGTGGTGTCCTGGAGGACAGCTGTGATTGGCTCCAGCCACCGCAACCATGAACATGAGCGGTAGGAAATGAATGGATTGTAATACATGAGAATGTTTTTATTTTAACGTGTTTTTTTTAATTAAAGATATGTCTGTGAGCCAGATGCAGCCATCAAAACAGCCACATTTGGCTCGCGAGCTGTAGGTTCCTGACCCGTTTTAACCTATAGTCTGTTGTTTCTATGACTTGTTGGTAGCACTTAGCTCTTTGATTCTTAAACTGTACCAAGGGGTGCAGCAAGTCCATGCCAGAAGTGGTCAGACTCAGCCCATTGACTACATAAGGTGATTAATTAAGGTTAAGACATTATGCTAAGGTTGTTCCGAGGCTCAAAGTCAGTCCAAATGGGGATAGCAGTGGGTAGGATCTAGCCAGAAGGTCTTTCTTCCCCCAGAGTGGACAGATCCAGGGGACTCGGTGGGTGGATGGAACTAAGAGCAAAGTATATAAACATGTCCTGGTTTACTCCTTCAGAGGCAGCAGCCCCTTTTCCATGGTCCACCACTAACAAAGCATAATCCAGTTGTATAGTACATATGAAACGAAAAACTGGTCATATTTTTTCACTCTGTAATTCCACATTTGAAAATTTTCTGAAAGGAAATAATTCAAATAATAGTATGTACATAGATTTGTTCTGGAGGATATTATACCGCAGATTTAAAAGATCATTATATTGCTGTGGAAAGTGGGCTAGTAAATATGAGACCTTAGGACACAAAACGAGACATTGACCAATTGTAGACATGAGAGCTATGTGTAGGCAGAACTGAAAGAAATGAAAATAGTTTTGTTGGTGTGGTAGAATTAAGACAACCATATTCTTAAAGTTTCACCACTAAAATAATCTCTTTTAACATTGTAAATTTTTTGGGTCTTTTTTTTTAATTTTTTATAGAAACAGAGAGTGAGTCAGAGAGAGGGATAGACAGGGACAGACAGGAACGGAGAGATGAGAAGCATCAATCATTAGTTTTTCATTGCGCATTGCAACACCTTAGTTGTTCATTGATTGCTTTCTCATATGTGCCTTGACTGTGGGGCTACAGCAGACCGAGTAACCCCTTGCTGGAGCCAGCGACCTTGCGCTCAAGCTGATGGAATTTTGCTCAAACCTGATGAGCCCGCGCTCAAGCTGGCAACCTCGGGGGTCCTCTGCATCCCAGTCCGACACTCTATCCACTGCGCCACCGCCTGGTCAGGTTTTTTTGGTCTTTTAATACAAAGAATTTTTCCGTAGTTATAATCATATAGTATTTTTAAATGTTTGATTTAATAAAACAATATAAATGTGTTAAGTCTTTTCCTATGATAACAGATTAAATAGAAATGATACTGCTATTGTGTATCCTTAAGGAAATTAATATCTAATCGGTTGGTGAATCTGTTGGTTTATTTTTATTTCTTTTTTTACTTGAAAAAAATTGCCTTGGATGATCTGTGAGGTCTAATTAAAGTCTGCTTTGTTTGTAATTTCATGTTATGATGGTTGGAGTGACCTATATCTGAGAATGTCGAACAAATTTATATAGGTCATTCGCCTTATACCTGCTTGTTTTATAGTAGATTGAAAAAGTTGTATGTTTTCCGAATCTGAACTCAGAATGCTGAGAGAGGATGTTGATAATAAATTAATATCCCTAAAGATTGCTTTTTATTAAATGACTCTTTAAATTGGATGTTAGAATGGTATATATAAAATTTTAATGTCACATGGTTGCCTGTGATAAGCTCTTATTAATTAATGAAATAGCCTAGTCACATTTTAACCATGTTCTAGGAAGTTTCATTTTAAATCTTTTTCCCTTGAATGCATTCACTTCAGTCTTTATCATTTGTCTGCATTTCAAGAAGGTTCCAATAAATAGAAGTCAATATAGTGCTAATTACACAACTTTTAAAAAACTTAATCTCTGTTTTTTTCAAATGTTAATTAGTTGAGGCATTTGAAGGTCTGGAAAAATGTTTTAGGGGAAGCAGAAACAAGTTTGTGGGGCCTGACCAGGCAGTGGTGCAGTGTTTAGAGTGTCACCCTGAGACGCAGAGCACCCAGGTTCAAAACCCCAAGGTCACCCGCTTGAGTGTGGGATCATACACCTGACCCAGTGGTCTCTGGCTTGAGCCCAAGGTTGCTGGCTTGAGCCAAGGGGTCACTCAGTCTGCTGTAACCCCCCCCCATCAAGGCACATATGAGAAAGCAATCAATGAACAACTAAGGAGCCGCAATGAAGAATTGATGCTTCTCATCTCTCTCCCTTCCTGTCTGTCCTTTCTGTCTCTCGCAACAAAACAAAATAAAACCCAAGTTTGTGGGTATGTATGTTTTGCTTTTGTTTCTGTGCATAATTCAGGTTACATGAGACTTTATAGTAGTCAGAATATTAGAGTGAAAAGGTAGTTCCTAAAATTTTTTAAAATCTCTAATCTTAATTGTTACTTTGAAAGTCTGGTTCTACCATTTACTCTGAGTATTAAACTAGAGAGTTGAAGTTGTATAGCTGCCTTTGAAACAGATGGTGGATGAAGGAAGGCCTGAGGCTCAATCTCAAGATAACTCATTAGAGATCCCATTAGGTGACCCCGTTGCAGGTTTCCATTAAGGTGCTTCTGGTTGCAAGCAACACTCTGTGGCAGATGCAAAACTGTCTGACACAATTTGAGCTTGCTATACTAACAAAGTCTAACCTATTCGGGTACTCTCTCCTCTATGAGACAAACCTTTATATAGACTTAGACAATGTAAAAAGAAAAAAAAAAAAAAAAAGGTGCTTCTGGGACTTAGAAGGTAGGACAGCTTCTCTCACACCTCTCTTTTTCTATGATTAGTTTACCTGTTTGTAAAATAATCTTTAATAAGGCCATCTACAGCCTTTGATATTCTGGTGTTCTGTGATCATGTATTTTGGGTATATTTTGGTATAGTGATCATCAGAGCTGGTAAGTTGAAACCCCCCCAAAAAAGTATCAGTATATATTTAAGGCTGGTTCTTTGGCCTGACTAGGTGGTGATGCAGTGAATAGAGCAGGGGTCGGGAACCTATGGCTTGTGAGCCAGATGTGGCTCTTTTGATGTCTGCATCTGGCTCGTAGACAAATTTTTAATAAAAAAAAATGTTAAAAATATAAAACATTCTCATGTATTACAATCCATTCATTTCCTACCGCTCATGTTAATGGTTGCAGGTGGCTGGAGCCAATCACAGCTGTCCTCCGGGACAACACCAAATTTTTATTGGATAATGCATAACGTACGCAGGTCGTTGTATGGCTCTCATGAAATTATATTTTAAAATATGTGGCATTCATGGCTCTCTCAGCCAAAAAGTTTCCCAACCCCTGAAATAGAGCATCAGCCTGGGACACTGAAAACTCAGGTTAGAAACCCCAAAGTCTCTGGCTGGAGCCCAAAGGTTGCTGGCTTGAGCAAGGGATCACTGGCTCAGCAGGAACCCCCAGGGTCAGGACACATATAAGAAAGCAATCAGTGAACAACTAAAGTGACACAACTATGAGTTGATGCTTTTCATTTCTCTCCATTCCTGTCTGTCTGTCCCTGTCTCTCTCTCTCTCTTTCTCGCTTTAAAAAAAAAAAAGACTGGTTTTTGTAAGCATGGATTTTTCTTGTTAAAATACACTTTCTTGCATCTGATACATACTGTTATTTTCTCTAGTATTTAATTAAAATTGTTCTGGTTTGAAATTTGGTAGCAAGAGAAGAAAGCTTTGACTTTCTCAGTTTTAGAAGTTAAGATGTTCACTTTATACAGTGTCCTTTCCCTTTCCCCTTTGGAGGACAATTTGGTAGTGTCAACATAAGAAAGTGCAAACTACTAGATATACTAATAAGTTCACTTTATAGTATCTTCTTTCAGGAAATGTGCCTGCATATGTGTACAAGGAAGCAAATAGTAGGATATACGTTGCAGCAGCAACCACCCTTCCCTGAAGGTATTATCACTCCTCAGGGAATACTCTACACCTACTATGATAAAGTGACCAATTATCATCCTACATGTCCTCCTTTTTGATAACTGGAAGACCAATCTGTAAATGTCAGTATTCGATTGATGCAGAGTCGATCCATTGACTGTGATGTGACGTATTTGTATCTACAATATTAAAAATTAGTAGGCATGTAAGCATAATTACAATATAAAATATACAAATGTTTTTATTATGGATTTATATTATAGTGTATTGTTGCAATCAATAAAATGTTTCTTTTATTTATGATATTGTTTTCAATTTATTTTTGTCCTCCTTTTCATTGTAAAAAAGTTGGTCACCTTAACTATGAGAAATTAACCAGGTCTATATATGCATTTTGAGCAGACTGCTGAACATACTACTTCTAGTTTAAATATATACAGTTATGTTTCTTTAGACATATAATATGTATTAAAATGTATAAACAAGGCTTTTGGGGTTTTTTTTTTGTGACAGAGAGAGTAAGAGAGAGGCACAGACAGGAAGGGAGAGAGATGAGAAACATCAATTCTTCATTGTGGTTCCTTAGTTGTCCATTGATTGATTTCTCATATGTGCCTTGACCTGGGGGCTACAGCAGACGGAGTAACTCCTAGTTTGAGCCAGCAACCTTGGACTCAAGCTGGTGAGCCTTGCTCAAACCCGATGAGCCTGTGCTCGAGCTGGTTACCTCGGGGTCTCAAACCCGGATCCTCCACGTCCTAGTCCGACGCTCTATCCACTGCGCCACTGCCTGGTCAGGCTATAAACAAGGTTTTGAAAGGATATACATCAGAATGCTATTGGTGGTTACTTTGCCTAAGGCTGGGAGTTGAATTGCTGAGAGTGATCAATAACCTTTTGCAAATTTCTTTGAAGTAGGACCTATTATTTCATTCATAGCTATGTTCATTAGTACATATGTAGTAGGTGTTGAAAACACTAGACATGGGATTAATGCCAGAGTTAGTAATAGAATACGCCAAGTGACCTTCCACTTTTTAGTAATAATAAATCAGGGAAGGTTGGAATTATACTAGAGATATGGATTATTTATATTTCTTAAAAAATATCTATTTTTGAGACACTGGGTATTTTTTTCTACATTTAAAAATGTTAGCCTGACTTAGGTGGTGGTGCAATGGATAGAGCGTTAGACTTGGATGCAGAGGACCCATGTTTGAAACCCTGGAGTCACTGGCTTGAGCAGGGAGTTACTCACTCTGCTGTAGCCCCCCAGTCAAGGCACATATGAGAAAGCAATCAATGAACAACTAAGGTGCTGCAACGAAGAATCAATGCTTCTCATATCTCTCTCTTCCTGTCTGCCCCTATCTGTCCATCTATCTGACTCGCTCTCTGTCAAAAAAAAGTTAAATCAAATTAAGAATTAATTTTGTATGTCACTGGTTAGTGGATGTACTGAAATAGGCTCCCCAGAATGTTTGACAGCTTGAAAATAATGATTTTTACACTTGGCTGCATTTGAGAGCACCAGTATGGGGTGGGGAGGGGAGAATTTTAAAATTTATTTATTTATTTTAGGAAAGGAGCGAGACATATCAGTAGTTGTCCCGCTTATTTATGCATTCATTGGTTGATTGTCATATGTACCCTGACTGGGGATGGAATCCGCAACCCTGGCGTATTGGGATGACACTCTAACCGACTGTGCTACCTTGCCAGGGCCTTAAAACAATTATCAATGCTTGGGTTCTACCTCCAGACACTCTTACTTAATTGGGGAAAGAGAAGCCTGGGCTTCTTGACCTATATATTTGTTTATTTACTTACATTAAAAAGAGTAAGTGATTTTTAATGTGCTAAGGTTGGTTACCAGCCTTAAAACCAATCCTTGTCATACTTGTTTGTCACTCAAAATATGATGAGCAAACACTCATTAGCAACAAGTCTCTGGTCATTTCACCACCTGTGTTGCAGTGCTTTTCCTTTCCCTGACCCAGCTTCCCACTGTACATCTGGAACACTATTCCATAGTGCTGGTCACATGTAGAAAGGGGGGGGGGGTACTCAAGAAGTGTTGATTGAATATATGAAGTATCACCATTAACTCATTCTCAGAACAAATTTCTTTTGCCTTAACTGAAATCTGGTGCTCTCTGAGGAAGTCATGCACCTTTTCTGATAGCCCTCCCTGATGGGTGGATTCTGTCTTTCTCTACTCAAGGATAAAATTCCCTGTGTTCAGGCTTCTGTCCTCTCCCTAGATAGCTGGGCATCTTTCCTTACTGCTGTTATTTCTTTATTCTCCAAAGAATTTGGTACCAATTTCCAGGGTTGTGCTGATGTACTGGGAGATAACTATGGCTTTCCCTGAAGATGACCTTGATTTAAGCTCTTGATTAACTTAAATATATATGAAGTGCCTTCTACATCTCAGATATTGTTCTAGCAAGGTGCTGTGCATGCAGTCGTAAATGAATCTGGTGAACATTTTTTAAAATTGTCGCTTTGATTGTTACATAGAATATAGATTAGAGGCAGGAAAATGAAACAGGGAGATAAGTGTGGAGGCCAGCACAGTAATCCAGGTGAGATGATGGTGGCTTGGACCAGGGTAGTAGGGAAAAAAAGGTAGAAGCAGATGGATTTGTTTGGGAAAGAGACTGGATAAGACTTGTCCGTGGAGTGGTCCCTGGATACTAGTGACCTTTAAGCTCTACTTCATCTCAGATGTCCACATTTATAGCTTTACCTCCAAAATATGATACTAAATTCACTTACCGTGTTTTCTGTCGGTGCATCTTTGTTCTAATACCACTTTAATTAGATTTATTCTTCGATCTCTATCCATGCTTCATTCCCTCCTACATTTCCTACTTGGGGTGATCAATTGTAATGGTTTGCGTGCAGCTGAGGCATTTCCTGGGATGTGGGGCTTTCAGTGTTAAAACCAGGGCAGTTGTTAGCATGGCCCCACCCCAGTAGACCCTCCCCTTTACTCTTGTATGTTATGCTTCAGCCATGTTAATGTTTCCCTCTTAACTCCTAAGATATTCTACATAGGATTGCATCTGCCTGTGTTAGACCTCTCATTTCCTACTTTCATCCACTTTCTGTAATTTACACATTCTTTGGACCTCAGGCAGTTTTCCTAGCAGTCTCAGGGCATGTGATCCTGGAACACTGCTGCTTACACTAGCATGTCTTAGCCATTTCTTTTGTAATGATTGCTTTTATTTTATGTCTCGCCAGCTCTACTGTGTTTTGGGGGGTTGTCTGGTTTGTTGTGATACCTTATTTAAAGTGGCCACCACCAGTTACTCTTTCTTTCATGGCATTTAATACAGTCTGTACTCTTACTTAATAACTTGTTAGTGGGCCCCACCGCATCATGGGAATGACTAATCTTGTTGACTACCTGCAGTGGCTAGCACTGGGCCTGGTTATAGTGTCACTCAGATAATTCAGCAACTAAATGATCATCTCTTTACAGTTTCTGGCATTTAGTAAATGATCAATAAGTGTGTGTTGGATGAATGAAATGGTACTGAGAGATACATTACCCTTAAAACTAATGTTTAAATTTGTGATTATATGAAGGAATGCATATGCTGTCAAACAGTTTTCTAAAAGCAGTATAAAACCTGGTATATTGAATAGCTACAATTGTAAAACAAGGAGCTTATATTTTGGTATAAAGTATAAAAAATACATGAATGTACATATAAAATTTTAATGTCTTTCAACAACTAAAATCAGGCAGAACTAAGAATCCTCTCGTCCTAGCCTGGAATCCTGGAGTGCCAGCATTTTGGTTAGACTCCAACAGTAAGGAACTAGGAATTTGAATGGCTTGCTCCATTTTCAGTAGCCTTATAAAGCTGCTCTAAAGAGAATATATTTACTTAGATGGCAACTAATAGGCCTAAAAACTCTGATGCTAATGATAAGAATATATTTTGTTGAATTTATTGGGGTGATACTGGCTAACAAAATTATACTGTACTGATTTGAGGTGCATAGTTCTATAGCACAAGTCAGGTCTCCATCCCCACTTATTGCCGCCGCCCCCTCCCCCCCCACTATGCATCTTGGTACACTTTTTTCTAGGAACCAGGGGAGAGATAACCAATGGAATAGTCTTGCCCTCTTACTTTAACAGGATCATAAGTGCCTGCAATTTCATCTTATTTTGAACTTGCCCCTTAAGCTATATATTAAGTGTAAATAAACATATATATGTTAATGTTGTTTAATGTCAAATATATTGGTTTTGTTGTGTTTTTTTTTTTCATCTGTAGGCTAAAGAAATCCTGACAAAAGAATCCAATGTGCAAGAGGTTCGATGTCCAGTCACAGTCTGTGGAGATGTGCATGGGCAATTTCATGATCTTATGGAACTGTTTAGAATTGGTGGCAAGTCACCAGATACAAATTACTTGTTTATGGGAGATTATGTTGACAGAGGATACTATTCAGTTGAAACAGTTACTCTGCTTGTAGCTCTTAAGGTAATTTCCATTTTAAGTCTGGGCTTTTTAAACTGGGTAAAATAGTCCTGGGTATGTGATTTTGTCCATCTGAATGTTAGGTTTTAGAATAAAACTCCAAATCTAGGAATGTAGGTATTCAGGTTTGGGATTCTCTGTCTTCTTTCTGAGGGGATAGTACAGAATAAAAACAAAAGGGTTATTCTTTAAAAAAGAGAATACTTCTGTTTATTGAAAAAATATTAGAGGCCTGGTCAAATAGAAATTTTAGATCAACAAATTGGGGTGTGGTAATATAAATACATTTCTAGATACTTTGGGATTGTTTTAAAGAACAGAACATATCAGTTGTTGGAATGTTTATATCCTTTGACACTTTGACACAGTAATCCTATAATAAAAATTTTATTGAGTTAGAAATTCAAGAGGAAAGAGCTTTATTTATATGAAAATAAATTGTAGCATTACTGTATTTTTAATATCAGGAAAAGAATTGACCTATATATCCAACAGTAAGTGAATATCAGTTATGATTTATCTCAGTGGACTAGTTTGCAGTCATTAAACGTGATGTGATAATCTAGAACAGTAAAAATGATAATTAAAGCAAGTTGCTTTATACCAGTGATAGCTTTGGGAAGTGTACAAGACCTGAAGGTAAAGCACAAAATGGTAAGTAGTTTTTAGTATGATAGGCTTCTGCCTTTCCCTTAAAAGAAATTGTTTGACTTTACTTTGGAGGGAAGATTTTATTAAATAATATGCAGAAAGGTAAAGTGGCTGCCAAAGACTTGTAGTACTGGAGAACCAATAAGATACGGTTTTGGCAAGAGCTGAAGTTTAGGCAGTTAATATACTGTATGTGTTTGCGAAGCTACTAGTCTGAATCATGTAAAGTGCTACACAGATCTTTGGAGTGTGTTCCCTGCACTGTAAAATAAAAGAGTTAGATTAAATGATGGAAGGTTTCTACAGTGGCTCTAGATCAGGGGTCCCCAAACTTTTTACACAGGGGGCCAGTTCACTGGTTGGAGGGCCGCCACATACAATCAATGCTCCTCTCACTGACCACCAGTGAAAGAGGTGCCCCTTCTGGAAGTACGGCGGGGGGGGGGGGGGGGGGGGATAAATGGCCTCAGGGGGCCGCATGCTCTATCAGGCGTCCCCAAACTGCGACCCCCTAAGGCCATTTATCCAGCCCCCACTGCACTTCTGGAAGGGGCACCTCTTTCATTGGTGGTCAGTGAGAGGACCACTGTATTTGGCAGCCCTCCAATGGTCTGAGGGACAGTGAACTGGCCCCCTGTGTAAAAAGTTTGGAGACCCCTGCACGAGAGCAGCCTTACAAGCAAGCTAACCTGTACTGTAAAGCCGAGGATAAATTCCAGTGCTTAGTGAAGAAATGAATATGTTTCCAATAAGAATTCATGTTTGAAGCTGTTTTGGGCTGAACTGTGTTGTTACCACCCTCAAATTTCATATGTTGAAACCCTAACCCCTAGTAGCTCAGAATGTGACTATATTTGGAAATAGGGCCTTTAAAGAGGTAGTTAAAAGTAAAATGAGGTCATATGAGGGAACCCTAATCCAATATGACTGGTGTCCTTTAAGAAGAGAGTGGGACACAAATACAGAGGAAAGATAATGAGACTTGTGAAGAAAATGGACATTGACTAGACAAGGAGAGAGGTCTTCATCTTGGTCTTGGACTTCTATCCTCTAGAACTGTGAGGAAAACATTTCTGTTGTTTAAGCCACCCAGGCTGTGGTACTTTGTTATGACAGCTCTACCCAGCGAATAGAGGGAAGAGGAAATGAGCAAATAGTGATGGAACAGTTGGGTATACATCTGCAAATAAATAAACAAACAAATTTAGATACCTTATACCATACAAATGGATCAGAATTGATCATAGACCTAAATACAAGAGCTAACACTATGAAACTTTAAGAATAAACATTGGGGAAAAAATCTTTGTAACCTGGAGTTAGGCGTAGATTTCTTAGCTATGCTAAACTAACAAAAGCAAAATCTATTAAAAATTAATAAATTGAACTTCATTGGAATTAAGATTATTTTTTTCAGCCCTGGCCGGTTGGCTCAGCGGTAGAGCGTTGGCCTGGCGTGCGGGGGACCCGGGTTCGATTCCCGGCCAGGGCACATAGGAGAAGCGCCCATTTGCTTCTCCACCCCCCACCCCCTCCTTCCTCTCTGTCTCTCTCTTCCCCTCCCGCAGCCAAGGCTCCATTGGAGCAAAGATGGCCCGGGCGCTGGGGATGGCTCCTTGGCCTCTGCCCCAGGCGCTAGAGTGGCTCTGGTCGCAGCAAAGCGAGGCCAGGAGGGGCAGAGCATCGCCCCCTGGTGGGCAGAGCGTCGCCCCTGGTGGGCGTGCCGGATGGATCCCGTCGGGCTCATGCGGGAGTCTGTCTGACTGTCTCTCCCCGTTTCCAGCTTCAGAAAAATACAAAAAAAAAAAAAAAGATTATTTTTTTCTTCAAAAGACATCACTAAGAAAAAATGTACTCTTGCTTTTTTAAAAATCTGTTATAACTAAGATAGCAGATAATTTTAAAATGGACAAGCTATACCCAAGAAGATAAGTAAGCATATGAAAAGATGCTCAAACTCATTAATCATCCAGGAAATGCAAATTATAGTCACAGTCAGTTGAATGGCTGTCATCAGTGAGCCATCAATGGCTGATACTACCAAGTGTTAGTGACTTTGTAAAGAGATTAGAATCTTCATACATTGCTGGTGGGAATGTAAAATAGCCCAGCCACTTTGAAATACAGTTTGACAGTTTCTCAAAAAGTTAAACATATCCTATGACCCAGCAGTTACACTCTTATTAGGAATCTACCCAAGAGAAATGAAAACTGTTCATATAAAAACTTACATGCAAATGATTTTAGTAACATTATTCATAATAGCCCCAAACTGCAAACATTCCAAGTATCCATTCACCTGGCAACTGAAGAAATAAAATGTGGTCTAGTCATACAATGGAATACTGCGCAGCAGTAAAAAGAAACACACCCTGATCCATATACAGATGAGCCTCAAAAATACTCTGCTAAGTGAAAAAAGCCAGGCACAAACAATGACGTGTTGTGTGATGACATTTATATGAAATTTATAGACAAAGCAAATGTTAGCAAAGTAAATCAGTGGTTGCTGGGAGTGGGAGTTGAGAGTGACTGCAGATAGGCATGAGGGATCTTTTGGGGATAATAGAAAGGTTCTGAAATTGGATTGTGATGGTTGTTATCTAACTATAATTTTACTAAAAATCATTGAATTAGAAAAAGTTCGTGAATGGAGTTTTATAGCTGATAATTATTCTTGTTGTAAAGTTGGTGGTAGTAGGAGTTTGATTTTTAGTAGTTGAGATAGGGTTGACAGATACACCAGGTACAAATGTCTGTAGATGGGTAGTTTCAGTTCAGAGTGATATAAGGGCCTGGGGTTTTGTTTTGTTTCCCATCAAAATTGGAACTCTGCATTTCCCTGTGGAAGGTTTGCTAAATTGCCATTTGGTTTTTGAAGGATCTAGCGTTTCATGTAGTTTGCCATTTGTTTCAGGTTCGTTACCGTGAACGCATCACTATTCTTCGAGGGAATCATGAGAGCAGACAGATCACACAAGTATATGGTTTCTATGATGAGTGTTTAAGGAAATATGGAAATGCAAATGTTTGGAAATATTTTACAGATCTTTTTGACTATCTTCCTCTCACTGCTTTGGTGGATGGGCAGGTATGTAGGTCTTTTTAAAACTTATATTTCTCATCATGTTCAGTATTCTGCTTTCTTAATGTTTAAGTGCCAGTAACTTATTTTTTCACCCTCACATCCCTCTTGGCCCTCTTTGAAGTGCCTTATATCAGGCCTTGGGACCACAGGGATAAAAGATGTAACCCATCCATCTTCTCAGACTGTTTCTGGACACATCTGGGAGATGTAAATAAGAATATTGCAAGAAAATTCTGTGAGAAGGAAGATAATAGTCTATGGTGAGGGTGAAGTTGGAGAAACAATTTCTTATAGGAGCTCATTGAAGTGGAGTAGCAATGGTTTATCAGGAAGAAAGGAAGTATATTTGATAGTTTAGAGTGGGTTGGAAGAAAGAGTGTTTACAGTGGGCTGTGGAGACAAGCCTGGTTGTGGCAGAACATAAAAATACTAGTAGGGGCAAGAAATGTGGGCTACTGCCTGCACCTTAGTCCAGAATATTTCAGGTTTCATTTAGGTGAGGTTAATTATAAACCGTTCTTTTCAGATCTTCTGTCTACATGGTGGCCTCTCGCCTTCCATAGATACACTGGATCACATCAGAGCACTTGATCGCCTACAAGAAGTTCCCCATGAGGTATTGACTTTTATTTAGTAATAAAATCTTTTTAGCAAACTTCTTAGAGGGAAATTTTAATTGTAGCTTAGTTCGTTATATGTGTACATTCTCTTAATTCTCAAAACAACCCCATGCTGTGCGAGCATTCTTGTCCACCCCATTCTTCGGAAGAAGCTAATATTAAGGATCCTGCCAAGCCTGACCAGGCAGTGGCACAGTGGATAGCGTCAGACTGGGACGCAGAGGACCCAGGTTCAAAACCTTGAGGCTGCTGGCTTAAACACCAGCTCATCTGGTTTAAGCATAGTTCACCAGCTTGAACCCAAGGTCGCTGGCTTGAGCAAAGGTTCACTCAATCTGCTATAGCCTCCCGGTCAAGGCACATATGAGAAAGCAATGAACAACTAAGGTGCTGCAATGAAGAATTGATGCTTCTCATCTCTTTCCCTTCCTATCTGTCCCTCTCTCTGTCTCTCTCTGTCTCTGTCACACACACAAAAAAGGAGTCTGCCAAGATCACAACAGTTGTGTGACTGGGCTTAGGATATAGAGTGTAATTGTGTTCAGAGCATCAGCCTTAATTACCAGACTGTACTGTCTAACATTGACATTCACATACTATAGGCAGATCAATTAGTTAGGGTTTGCTGCTATTGAGGCTCAATTAATGTAGGCTAGTTTTCTTAAAGACATCTGGAAATAGTTTCCTACTTATTTAACAGAGATTTTAACTGTTAAGACCTTTTACTGCTTTCAGCAAACACCACTTAAAAAAATGTGATTTAGTAGGATGCTGCTTCTGATGAATTACTCAAATAATTTATTAACCATTTTTACACAAATCTGTTTAAAACTTAACTTGCTTTTTTTTAGGGTCCAATGTGTGACTTACTATGGTCAGATCCAGATGACCGTGGTGGTTGGGGTATATCTCCTCGAGGAGCTGGTTACACCTTTGGGCAAGATATTTCCGAGACATTTAATCATGCCAATGGCCTCACGTTGGTGTCTAGAGCTCACCAGTTGGTGATGGAGGTGTGTTCTGTTTTTTGAAACCGGATTTGCTTTCTAAGTAAACTTAATGAAGGAAGATGTTAGGGAGTTTAAATGAATATTAATGAGAACATTTCATGTGTTCTTTCTGACATTTGCCATTAAAGTCTGAGCGTTTTCAATAAATACTGTACATACTAGAATTAAAATCTCAAGCTGTGATCACAGTGAAACTCATAGTTAACATGTTTTCAGAGATTTTTTGATTAAGTTGATTGACATTGGTTAGTAACATGTAAGTTTCAAGTATACAGTTCTGTAGTACATCATCTGTACATTGTATAGTGTGCTCACCAAAGTCTGATCTCCCTCCACACCATAAATTTGACAGATTCTTATTGATTGAATAGTGCTTGGGATTTAAGAGTAGGAAAGTAAGATTCAGGTGTGGGGAACAGGAGAAAGGGGAATGTAACATTTTATGAGCTCAGTTTTGTTATTTCATACATTAAATGTGTATGTGTGTTGGAGAGTTTGGGAAGAAATAAACCAAATATTTTAAGTAGTCCTTTGGATGGTGGGATTACAGGTGATTTGAAAGAAGAAAGGGGAAATGGGCTCAATTCTTAGCATAGAACATGGATTTAGCATACTTAGAAAAATTAGGGTCCTATTTACATTAATTCTAATACAATTCTGTGATTATCAATAAAGTCTGACTTTACTGAAGACAGGGAAAGAAATTTGTGAACAATACTTCAAATAGATTGAGAGAGTGAAGCCAGACATACTAGCGGCATATCTATTCTTTGTACTTGGGCAGTGTGCAACTTGGGGATCTTCCCTTGTGACTGAGGAGAGAATTATTAATGAGGTTGTGGTCTCCTGGGAATATTTCTCCGCCTTTACAAGGAAAGGCTATATACTCATTCTTGAGTGATGTTTAGAGCCACTGCAATAAAAGAGGCTGGTGAAGCACTGCTATTTACAGAAGGCCACATATTTAATCAGCAGTTTATTCTTTGGTTATTGGTGCTATTTTTTAAAGTTGTGCAGAGCACAGAAAATTATTAATTTATCCTGAAACAGTGTTGATATTTTTTAAATCTTTTGGGGAGAAGAGACTTTTTTTTCTCTTCTGAGTGGAGTCACATTTAGTTATGTAAATAAGGGAGTAAAAAATATTTTTATATCCTTTCTTTTCCTTGTAGGGCTATAACTGGTGCCATGACCGGAATGTTGTAACGATTTTCAGTGCTCCAAACTATTGCTATCGCTGTGGTAACCAAGCTGCAATCATGGAACTTGATGATACTCTAAAATACTCTTTGTAAGTATCTACACCTGAGTAATTAGTTCCATTATTTGATTATACAGCTTTAATGGGAGGTTTATAAGAGTTGAAAAGCTCATGCTAACTCCAATTTGATTTTTAAGTTTTCTTTGAAACAGACGTATGGTATTTTGAAGTACATTAACAGAAACTTGCATAATATGAATTACAACTTTTATTTTATTTATTTAGTAGAGCCTGTCTTTCAATGCTCTTATAAGGAAGTCCGTTAAAAGCGTATCTTCTCTGGCTGAAGTTACCTTGGCTCTTTGAGGAGGCATTCAGCTAGCAGACCCTTATCATTAAGTGCATGGTTAGGCTACAGTTAGGTTTCTGTTAAATTAAGGCAAGCTGACATTGAATAGGAAAAAATGTGTGAAGTTTGAGAGACTAATGTTCTTGATTTTGGTTGACAGTACTTTGGTGTCTGAGAGTATAAACAACAAATGCATCTTGTTTTTCAGCTTGCAGTTTGACCCAGCACCTCGCAGGGGTGAGCCACATGTTACTCGTCGTACCCCAGACTACTTCCTGTAATGAAATTTTAAACTTGTACAGTATTGCCATGAACCATATATTGACCTAATGGAAATGGGAAGAGCAACAGTAACTCCACAAAGTGTCAGAGGATAGTTAACATTCAAAAAACTCGTTTTCACACGGACCAAAAGATGTGCCATATAAAAATACAAAGCCTCTTGTCATCAACAGCCGTGACCACTTTAGAATGAACCAGTTCATTGCATGCTGAAGCGACATTGTTGGTCAAGAAACCAGTTTCTGGCATAGCGTTATTTGTAGTTACTTTTGCTTTCTCTAAGAGACTGCAGATAAGATGTAAACATTAACACCTCGTGAATACAATTTAACTTCCATTTAGCTATAGCTTTACTCAGCATGACTGTAGATAAGGATAGAAACAAACACTCATTGGAGCTTAATGAACATTTTTAAAAATAAGTATCAAGGCCTCCCCTCTACTTGTAGTTTTGAAATCTTTGTTTATTTTCAGGGATACTGTTTAATTTAATTGTATGATTTGTCTGCACTCAGTTTATTTCCTTTCTCAAATCTCAGCCTCATGTTGTTCTTTGTTGTTGTCAGAATCTGGTGAGTTGTTTTGAACAGAACTGTTTTTTCCCTCCTGTAAGGCGATGTTACTGCACAAGAGCACTGCAGTGTTTTTCATAATAAACTTGTGAACTAAGAACTGAGAAAGTCAATTTTTAATTGTATCGATGGGCAAGACTGGTGCTGTTTATTTAAAAGATATATTGATAAATTTTAGAATTTGTAGCATTCTAGGTAAAGAAAAATAAAAATCAAGGCCATTACATAATCTCTGGTAACTCCTTTGCATTCTTCAGATGAATTTCATGATTTATTTGTAGTTCAGATAGTACAATCAGATTGCCACTGTGCTCTGTGGGTTCTTCCTCCATATTAACTACTCTGCAAGAAAGGAATTCTGTGCTACTTCATTTAGACCTGACTATAAAACCATGTAACATGAGATTTAAGTTTGTGTTTTGTTTTAATAAAACAGCATGTTTTCAGGTAGATCTTATCAAACTAATGTGTCCACTTATCAGTCAATGCAGTTTCTAGTTATAAATATTGTTATATATGTTATATAGACTCTTTAAAGTGATTGACAAATTGGTAAATTCTTAACAAATATTTGTACACTTCTTGTCATGTGATCTAAAGTTAAATTTGTCTGAGGTGTTAAAGCATTATCCTCTAGGTAAACTCTTAAGTGATACTAGTTAAACCAAATAGAACCTTGCTGGATCATGGGCTAGTGTTAGTATACATTCATCCAAGGACAAAAAGGGCATTTGAAATGAAGGGCAGTGCTAAGCACTTAGTCATTCCCCCTCTCCCTTTTACCCTTTGATAAAAGTTAGCCCTGGCTGGATAGTTCATTGGTTAGAGTGTTGTCCCTATGCCCAGAAGTTGGGGGTTTGATCCCTAGTCAGGGCACATACAGAAACAGATAGATGTTTTTTCTCTCTTTCTGTCTTTCTCCCTTCCCTTTGCAATAAATTTTTTAAAAGATTCAGAAGTTAAAACAGTTATCCTGTGGAAACTAATACTTGCTCATCTAAGCTATCTGGGTAAACTTTAGGACACTTAATCATTTGTGTGAGTATAGTAATAAATTTTTTTTGCTTTATACTGTATTGAATTTGGAACTGACAAGGAGGTGTTGCCTTTCTCTTTTCTATGTTGCTTTGGGAGAATACACATACACACTGTATTTTTTTAAATGGTCCAGTTTCTTATCTTTTGTGATCTAATTGACAGTACTTTTGATGGCTTATGGAGCTGAATGTCCAAAGCAAAAAGCCCTTAGTTTTTTACTTGTTTCCATTTCACTTTATTGTTCTATGCTTTCACAAGAACTACATCTAGCTCTCTTTTTTGCTTTTTCGGTTTATGGCCTTTCTCTCTGACTAAACAAAAAGTTTATCAGTTTTAATTCAATGGCGATGTGGTCTAGATACCAAGCAGCTGTTTTTCAGGTTTGTTACAACAGAATTGACTCTAGAGAAAATGCACATTTTATAATTGACCTGCACTGTCATCCAGGTACACATTTCTCTATAAAGTAAATCTTTGTGGTGTCAGAAGAGGGGCTGTGGCCAGAATGGCTTGGATTTAGAATATTTACCAGACTTTAACTAACTTGTCTGTTCGTAGAGACTATCTGGGTTTTGGCCGTTTTAGAAAGTATTAGTAACCTACCTGATTATGAAATAAGTTAAGAAAATGTGTTGGTAAGTATAGTAATTTCTTTAAAAATATATAATTGCTGCCCTCAGCAGATAGCTTGATTGGTTAGAGCAGTGGTAGTCAACCTGGTCCCTGCCGCCCACTAGTGGGTGTTCCAGCTTTCATGGTGGGTGGTAGCGGAGCAACCAAAGCATAAATAAAAAGATTTAACTATAGTAAGTTATTTTATAAAGATTTATTCTGCCAAACTTAGCAAAAATCCGACATAAAGTACTTGGTAAGTAATTACTATTATATGCTTTAACTTGCTGTAACTCTGCTTTATAAATTTTATAAAGTAAAGTTACTTCCCTACTTTATAATCACCATTACTGTGGAACTGGTGAGTGGTTAGAAAATTTTACTATGAACAGATACAAAAGTGGGCAGTAGGTAAAAAAGGTTGACTACCCCAGGATTAGAGCATCGTCCTGAAGGTCAGAGGTTGCCAGTTTGATCCCTGGTCAGGGCACAGATCAGTGTTCCTGTCTGTCACTCCCATCCTTCCTTTCTTTAAAGTCAATAAAGTAAACATTTTTTAAAAACACATACATAATATAATTGTTGATTTCTCAATTAGTAACATTAAAGTCAAATTTTCATAATAAACTTTTTAAAAGCTGCTTGTTCCAAAACAAAAAGATTGAAGATGTCAACTGAAAATGAGGACTTGGCAGAAGTTTGCTTTGGAACTTACAGGTAAAATGATGGGCTTATTTTTTAGGTTGAATATCCTACACAAGAATAGATGGCTTTTTTTTCCCTTGGTTGCAGTAAGTATGTTTTTATTTTATTATGTTAATTTTAGCAATTTTAGAGGAAGGGAGAGAGAGAAAGACAGACACATCAATTTGTTCGGTATGTGCCCTGACCAGGGATAGAACCAGCAACCTCTGCACTTCTGGACGATGCCAACCCAGCTAACTGGCCAGGGCAGTTAATGTTTTTTAAATAGGAGTGTAGCATGTCAGTATTAGCAAGGCAGAAAGACGTGGCATTAGCTTTGTAGGAACACAATTATTTCAGTGGTTTTCAACCTTGATACCCACAGAGGTTCTGATTTAAATTGTTTAAAGGAGGAAGTCCCAGGTATATGTATTTTTAAGTTTCCCAAATGACTTTAATTTACATGTAACTATAAGAACTCAGTTTTCCAACTACATATAAGGAAATTGGATTTTGTGGTGGTTGATGATGGTTTTGGGTTTTGGTAAATAGATGTATTGCATGACTGACTTTGTTTCAGTAGTGGCTTTTACCTGTCGTATAAATTTTTTTATTTTTTATTTTTTTTATTTTTATACAGGGACAGAGATAGAGTCAGAGGGATAGATAGGGACAGGCAGACAGGAACGGAGAGAGATGAGAAGCATCAATCATCAGTTTTTCTTTTTGATACCTTAGTTGTTCATTGATTGTTTTCTCATATGTGCCTTGACCGTGGGCCTTCAGCAGCCCAAGTAACCCCTTTCTCGAGCCAGTGACCTTGAGTCTAAGCTGATGAGCTTTTTGCTCAAGCCAGATGAACCCGTGCTCAAGCTGGCAGCCTTGGGTCCTTTTTTTTTTTTTTTTTTTTTTTAATGTTTTTGTTGTTTTTTTTATTTTATTTTTATTTTTTTATTTTTATTCATTTTTAGAGAGGAGAGACAGAGAGAGAGAGAAGGGGGGAGGAACTGGAAGCATCAACTCCCATATATGCCTTGACCAGGCAAGCCCAGGGTTTCGAACCGGCAACCTCAGCATTTCCAGGTCAACGCTTTATCCACTGCGCCACCACAGGTCAGGCATCCCCGGGTTCTTAAACCTGGGTCCTCTGCATCCTAGTCCAACGCTCTACCCACTGCGCCACCACCTGGTCAGGCATAATCAATTTCTTAATTTCTACTATAATGTGTTCCTAGAAATGGGTCTTCAAGTTTAGTATTAGGCTTATTTGTTCTGCGCCACCTCTGTTCCCATGAGCTAAAACTTTTTTTCATTAAAGCCTTAATCTTTTCAAATCTTAGGGTTTTTTCTCTCTTCACAGTTAATACATTTATTCTATTGAATAACTTGATGAAGGTTATAGATACATTATTTTGGGCATACCTGATGCCCTCTATACTTGTTTCAATTAAGATTTTTTAAACCTTAAGTCTTAGGGTTATATGTATATACTTTTTTCAAACTAAGAAAAAGTTATTCAGAAAATAACAGAAGAGCCTGACCCAGTCTGAGTGCATCAGACTGGGATGCGGAGGACCCAGGTTTGAAACCTTTTCTCCCTTCCTATCTGTCCCTCTCTCTGACTCTCTGTCAAAAAAAAAACAAAACAAAAAACCCCAGAAGAAATGGATTTTTAGGAGACGAGTTACAGAGGCAAAAAAAGGGACCCTTGCAGCTTAGGAGAGAAAATGCTAAAGGTGCTAAGCCTTATAGGAGGAGGAAAGGCACAGGAATGAGAGTGAGCACGCCTATAAGTACATTTTATTTCTACTATTATAAAAATTTTATTAGTTGCACAGTTACTGCCATGTAGACACAAATGGGATGTTGTTGAATGGCACTTGGCTTGCAGTCCTGTTATTTTGTAAATACGTTACAATGCTCATTTATCAGCTGGTGTATAAATTTGAAGGAAGGAAAAAGTGCATTATAATATTTATAATGTACAAAGTTGCTACAGTTGAACATATAAAAATCAATGATACAGCCTGACCAGGCAGTGGCGCAGTGGATAGAGCGTCGGACTGGGATGCAGAGGACCCAGGTTCGAGCAAGGGTCACTCAGTCTGCTAGAGCCCCTCAGGGCACATATGGAAAGCAATCAATGAACAACTAAGGTGCTGCAACAAAAAAACTAATGATTGGCCCTGGCTGGTTGGCTCAGTGGTAGACCGTCGGCCTGGCGTGCAGAAGTCCCGGGTTCGATTCCCGGCCAGGGCACATAGGAGAAGCGCCCATCTGCTTCTCCACCCCTCCCCCTCTCCTTCCTCTCTGTCTCTTACCCTCCCACAGCTGAGGCTCCACTGGAGCAAAGATGGCCCAGGCGCTGGGGATGGCTCCTCAGCCTCTGCCCCAGGCGCTAGAGTGGCTCTGGTTGCAACAGAGCGATGCCCCAGAGGGGCAGAGCATCGCCCCCTGGTGGGCGTGCCGGGTAGATCCCAGTCGGGCACATGCGGGAGTCTGTCTGACTGTCTCTCCCTGTTTCCAGCTTCAGAAAAATACAGAAAAAAAAACCCCTAATGATTGATGCTTCTCATCTCCGTTCCTGTCTGTCCCTATCTATCCCTCTCTCTGCCTCTCTGTCTCTGAAAAAAAAAAAAATCAATGATACCTAAGAGTAAATAGACTGGGCAGCAAACTCCAGGTTTATGTCTCTTGTCATACTTGGACCAGAATTCCTTTCCCAGGAGGTAGGTAAAAAGGAGTGATAGCTAGTGACTGAATGCTAAAAGAAAAGAAAAAAAAAGACCTTTTTTTTTTTTTTTGATTAAGGCAAACCACACATTCTCATGGCTGAAGTTCAATTGAATGGAATTTATATCCTAAACCGGTTTAAGTAGCTGGTCTGTTAAAAAAAAATTCTCCACCTAAAACACTGCTAATGTAGCAAACCACTTGTTGTGTCTCATTTTGCTACTTAGACCCCTTGGGGATTTCTCTTGAGATAGCCTCGGTCAACTGGAGAATTGTTATTGGGAACGTCCATTTAGGCTTTAAAGGACAAACCAGGCATGGTCTTCCAAGAGATGACTGAGCGTAGTGGTAGGCGGCAGCTACCAGCAAATCCAGTGTCCATTGGTGGAAGTCAAAGACCAGAATTGTAGAAAAGGAAGTTAAGAGTACTTACTCTGCAGACACTTGAAGACCAAAGTGAAATGTCTAATCTCTTGGAAATGCCAGAGGCTGCTGAGAGCTACTTCAAGACTTAGCGTGCTTTCTGAGCTGTAAAGAAACTCAGTGGTCTAACTTGGTTTAGCATTTTGCAGTAGATTCAGAACCACTTCAGAATGGCAGTGGTACCGAGGGGGCAGGAGTAAGGGCTAGTGGTTAGGTTTTGTAAGCCTGGCCAAGGGTGGACCTCCTGATTACAGGGTCAGCTGTGTCCAAGCATGTCTTAGGAAAAAGTCAGGTTATAAGGTGAAATATACCAGGTGTAAAATGTGTAGAATATGCTCTTGCTGAGTCCGGCCAGCTTTCCCTTTTTTTTTTTTTTTTTTTGTATTTTTCTGAAACTGGAAACGGGGAGAGACAGTCAGACAGACTCCCGCATGCGCCCGACGGGGATCCACCCGGCACGCCCACCAGGGGCGACGCTCTGCCCACCACGGGGCGATGCTCTGCCCCTCCGGGGGGTCGCTCTGCCGCGACCAGAGCCACTAGCGCCACGGAGCCATCCCCAGCGCCCGGGAAGAGAGAGACCGAGAGGAAGGAGGGGGTGGGGGTGGAGAAGCAAATGGGCGCTTCTCCTATGTGCCCTGGCCGGGAATCGAACCCGGGTCCCCCGCACGCCAGGCCGATGCTCTACCGCTGAGCCAACTGGTCAGGGCCCAGCCAGCTTTCCTTTTAAGGTTAGTCCCTTGCCAACAACAGCGAATCTGGGGTGTGTGTTGCATGAAGCAGGCAGAAGAGTGGGAAGGGAAGCTATATAATGTATTTACTCTTGACTATTCTTTATTTCCCAGAAGCACATGGAGAAGTGTGATTAATCTCTACCTTGGTTCAAATAAAACTTAAAAAAATAATAATTTTAATCCTCAGTGATCTGTGGCTAAAAGTACACCACAAGAACAAAAGCCCCAGCTCACTACTACTTCCCCATAACCACACTGGAGCAGGTTGTAGCTGTAAAGGGCTGGGTAGATATTTAAATATGAATCAAGGCCTGACCTGTGGTGGCGCAGTGGATAAAGCATCGACTTGGAAATGCTGAGGTCGCTGGTTCGAAGCCCTGGGCTTGCCTGGTCAAGGCATATATGGGAGTTGATGCTTCCAGCTCCTCCCCCTCTTCTGTCTCTCCTCTCTCTCTGTCTCTCTCTCTCCTCTCTAAAATGAATAAATAGCCCTGGCCAGTTGGCTCAGCGGTAGAGCGTCGGCCGGGCGTGCGGGGGACCCGGGTTTGATTCCCGGCCAGGGCACATAGGAGAAGCGCCCGTTTGCTTCTCCACCGCCCCCCCCCTCCTTCCTCTCTGTCTCTCTCTTCCCCTCCCGCAGCCAAGGCTCCATTGGAGCAAAGATGGCCCCGGGCGCTGGGGTTGGCTCCTTGGCCTCTGCCCCAGGCGCTAGAATGGCTCTGGTCGCGGCAGAGCGATGCCCCGGAGGGGCAGAGCATCTCCCCCTGGTGGGCAGAGCGTCGCCCCTGGTGGGCGTGCCGGGTGGATCCCGGTCAGGCGCATGCAGGAGTCTGTCCAACTGTCTCTCCCCATTTCCAGCTTCGGAAAAAAGAAAAAAATAAAAATAAAATAAATAAAATAAAATAAAATGAATAAATAAAAATTTTAAAAATTAATAAATAAATATGAATCAAGGTCTTTGAGGTGGCAATGCAATAGCTCAGTTTTTTTCACCTGGGGTGCCACAAGAATTTTTAAAACATGCAATACCTGACTAGTCAGGGGCACTGACCTCTTTTCCCCTCTAGATTGTTTTTAAGAAAATGAAAGCCAACACAACAGCAGCTGCCTGATATGAATGAGTCAAGATTATTATACCTTTTTTTGGTGTTTTTTGTCAGATTAGCAAAATATACATTTTTTTTGGTGTGCCACAGAATGTAATTTATGTGTGCCATGAGATGAGAAAGGTTGTATAGCTGCAATAGCTTCTGACCTCTGAAAAGGTCAGTGAGAAGAGATCAGGTACCTCTGCTTGGTACCACTGCATCATATTTTGTCTTTAACTCAGGACTTCTTTAAAACAAAATATTAATGATTGCGTTGTAAGCCTTTGGGTTTTTCCAACTTTGCCTGCAATCCTAGAAAAAATAACCTTACTCCAGAAAATCAGAAGCTAAGATTTTTTAAATTGAGCTGGGAATGTGAATAGATGACTTGGATTGAGAGTATTTAAGTCACTTCCTGGAAACACTTGAACATTTCTGCCATCACCCTGAGTGGCAGATGGTCTACATCATTAAGTATCTTAGAAGAGTGCAGAGTAAGTGATTTGTGGCTTCTGAAATACATAATTGTGATGTTGCTATCCTAAAAGATTCAGTGGGCTAGGTTAGGGTTCCGGTGCATGCAGCATTTGTGAAGGAGAGTAGAGAAATGACCATTACTGTAAAGGGTTTAGTTGAATTCATAGTGACCAGGAGAGCAATAGACATTGGAGGTTCAGTTCTTAGAATGGCAGAAATAGTTAATGACTAACACTGAGTATTTGCCACGTGCTGGGCATTTTACATGAATTATTTTATTAAGCTGTTTCAACAGTTTGGAAGGAGGAGGGAGGGTAAAGTGATTCAGATTCAGGCAGTCTGACCCAAACTCCCTGATTCAATAGAAAGCATTAGGGTTCCCTTTCATTTGCTGAAATTTATATTTAGTGGCCTTTAAGGGTGGGCAAGAGCCTGCACTGTTTTTGGGTCTAAAGAAAGTGACTTGTGCGTGTGCCTGACCCCTGCTTCAGGAGTTGAGTGTGTGGCAAGCCCTTTGGGAATTATGAGGGAGGCTTGTTTGCCACTGGTCCTCGAGTGTTGGACCAAGTCAAGTAGCCTGGTCACTGCATTCCCAGAGCTCGTGCAATGACTTTACTGTAGGTCTTGGGACATTTATATGAGCCAGATTTGAAAGAGCTGAAGCTGATCAAGAAAATGATACTCAGCCAAGCACCTACCTCTACAGCCTATTGTTTCTGAGGATAAAAGAACTCTCACAGTGGACTTACAATGACAGGTATTAGAAATGAAAAAAAAGAAAGAAAGACAGTTTATTTTAATAAGGTATATATGGAGTAGGGCACCCCACCCCCAAATTTAAGAGGAGGATTGAGTTCAGAGCAAAATTGAGAAGATAGAGGTTCCCCATATTCCCCCTAGCCCCACATATGTACAACCTCCTCAGTTATTAATATCCTCGACCAGAATGGCACATTTGTTAGAATTGATGAACCTACATTAACAATCACCCAGAGTCCATAGTTCACATTAGGCTTCACTCTTGGTGAACATTCAATGAATTTACATTGGTTGTACATTTTGTGGGTTTGGACGGGTAATTACATATGTCCACCATTATACAGAGTATTTTCACTGCTCAAAAAATCTCTGCTGAAAAAAAAAAACAAAAACAAAAACAAAAAAAAAAAATCTCTGCTGGGCCTGACCTGTGGTGGTGCAGTGGATAAAGCATCGACCTGGAACGCTGAGGTTCAAAACCCTACATTTGTCTGGTCAAGACACATATGGGAGTTGATGCTTCCTGCTCCTCTTCCCCTTTCTCTCTCTCACTCTCAGTCTCCTCTGTAAAATGAATAAATAAATAAAAATTTTTAAAAGAATGAAAAAAAATTTATTAAAAGACAACAGTGTGGGGGCAGTTTTGAAAAAAAAAAAAATCTGTGCTATTTTACAATTCCCCTTACCCCAATCTGTTACAACTAAGTGAAATAATTCCTTTCTCCCCTGAAAGTCCAATTGATTTTGGAGTATTCTTGTAGCTAAAGAATGACCTTGGTTTTTTTAGACTAGTAAACTGGTATTCTATGTAAGACTGTTGGAAACTAGTCAGCTGTTTAGGGCCTAAACAGCTATAACCTATACTTTAGGCTTTAACAAGTATAGTAAATGGAATCTCATGCTAGCCTTTCATCACCTGACCATCTATCTCCTCACCTTTCTGAAAGCCCTTGTCAGTATGGGGTTCTATGCTACACCTTGTAGGCACAGGAAGCCTTTCCCATCCTCACCAGTTTGGCAGAATCCAGGCCCTGCTCTGGCTCTTATCAGGGCTTCTAGTGAGGGAAGTGGTAAATGGATGAATTGACAGACATGAGTCATAAGTCCTAAGTCCATCTGTTGCTTGGCCCGATGTCTTGGGTCAGCAGAAACCTATCTTTAATTTAAAGCCTATGACTTGGGATCTGCTGACACTAAACATTCCAAGTCTTGTGCAATATTCATGCTCTTGTTAATGAAAGAATATTAAGGCTTTCCAAATCTTGAGGTAAAGGACAGATTTTTATCTAAGGGGGAGACCAGAAGTAAAAATAAATTGGCGACTTGTATAATTTTATTAACCAATGTCAGCCCAATAAATTCAATTAAAACTTAAAAAAAAAAAAAAATTGGTGAGCCTGACTTGTGGTGGCGCAGTGGATAAACTGTCGACCTGGAGGGCTAAGGTCACTTGTTCAAGGTCCTAGGCTTGCCTGGTCAAAGTACATAAAAAAAAAACAACTACTATAAGTTGATGCTTCCCATTCCTCAACCCCCTCTCAAATCAGTAAGTTAAAATATTTAAAAAGAATAAATTGATGAAAAAGAATAGAAAGGAGAAAACAGGTGTATTGGAGGGCATGGGCTATGTGATTCTAGCAAGAGGGCTTAGATTTCGCTAGAGTGTAGTTAGGGGCTGTTGTCATCTGGAGGAGCATAGCATATGAGGAGCAAGAAGAGATGTTGCCATGGTGTTTGAGTAATGGCCATGGGATTAAGTAAGCAACTACCAGATACCAGACTGAGTGGTTTGGTGGAGTGCCGATAGTGGCTGGTTCAGCTAGTATACCACAGGTTTTTTGAGTCAGACAAGTGATTGGATTACCTGGGTGGGCTTGGGAGCTATTTTGACTTCACTGCAGCACAAGGCTGCGTCTTATCCTCATAAGAGAACTGTCGTGTGCAAAGGAAGCTGAAGTGTAGTGAGGGCCCCCCCATTTCAGGTGTACTGTCCTAGAAAATTGCTGCTCTGAAGTTTCTTCATTAGCCACTTCTCTGTGTTAGCCAGAAACCTTTTTTTATTTTTTTTATTTTTTTACAGAGACAGAGAGTGAGTCAGAGAGAGGGATAGATAGGGACAGACAGGAACAGAGAGATGAGATGCATCAACCATTAGTTTTTCATTGCGACACTTCAGTTGTTCATTGATTGCTTTCTCATATGTGCCTTGACTGCGGGCCTTCAGCAGACCGTATAACCCCTTGCTCAAGCCAGCGACCTTGGGCTCAGGCTGGTGAGCTTTTGCTCAAACCAGATGAGCCTGCGCTCAAGCTGGCGACCTCGGGGTCTCGAACCTGAGTCTTCCGCATCCCAGTCCGACGCTCTATTCACTGTGCCACTGCCTGGTCAGGCAGCCAGGAACATTTTAAAATATAACAACATTTAGACTGCTCTGTGGTAGTGCAGTGGATAAAGCATTGACCTGGAATGCTGAGGTCGTCAGATTGAAACCCTGAGTTGCCCAGTCAAAGTACCTATGAGAAGCAACTACTATGAGCTGATGCTTCCTGCTCCTACCCCCTTGCTTTCTCACCTCTATAAAATCAATAAATAAAATCCTTTATGTATAACAACATTTAAAGGACAAACAGAAGGAAATGCCTTTGAACAATCAACAACTACTTACTGAGCACCTGTTATGTGCCAGGTGTTATTAGGCAATGGTAATAATACAGTGGTGTACAACACCAAGACTGCCCTTGGAGAGCTTACACTTCCGAGAGACCAGTATAAAAGGAATAATTTGCTATGAAGAGAAATAGAGATAGCAGTCTAGTGCACAACTCAACTAGTTTGTGAATTATAATGATTTTATGCCTAATGGGAATAATACGTTTTGAAGTAGTGGCTTTTAAATTTAGATAACTTTTAATTAGATTTAACAATGCATTGATTGGGGAAGTAATGAGGCTGGTGGTTTCTGAGGAGGGGACATTGAAATGAGACCTAAAGGATGATAAGAAGCTATCCTTTTTCACCTGATTGTATTTGTCACTATCACACTATTTAGACATACCTGTATTTGAAAAGAAAAACTGAAAAACTAATTTGTAGAGTAGCACTGGCCATGACCTGACAACATCCCCAGTGATGTCTGCCTTCAGCTGCTAGGGGCGGGAGGTCAGGGACAGCAGAAGGGAGGCTGCTGGATGGGAACTTGTTGTGGTCCAGGCTGGGATTTTCTGACCAGAACGGGATGCCTGCACCTTAAAGCAGGACATGGCTAGAGATATTGACACAACTATACTGGTATGGAACTCATTTATAAAGTGTCAAATTGCTCATGGTTACTGCCTGTTGGGCAGATAAAATGTATTATGCTCACTTTATTAAAGAGGCCATTGCCCAGGTGATATTAATGTGTGTTGAGAATTGTTGTAGCCTGAGGCTTGGTTTTGGGATTAAGCCTGTCCCACCCTTTTTGGTGTAAGGTGGTACAATCCTATCATGCCTCAGAGAAGTGACTTTGTATTAGAGACTTCCCTATTATGTATATTGGATTAAGGGTTTGGATTTCTACACTATAAAATGGGAACGAAGCGGGAGTTTGGTTCTTGGTTCCTGAGGTTAGCTTGAGAGAGCAGAGAGAATAAAGCCAGCAGCGGGAGAAGGCCAGGAAAAGCAGCCAAGATGGCGGAGTGCTGAGTGAGATGCCAGTTTGTGTAGAGTTTGTATTTGGGATAAGGAAGGAGATGGGGAACTGAGGAGAATAAGTCTGGTGAGCTAGAAACCTTTGATTCTAGGAAACTCGGATAAGTCAGTAGCTTTGTGAGCACTGAATGTGACTGGGTTTTGGAGCCCAGTGTGTATTTTTACTTGCCCGCCGGGTGCAAGCTAGATTAAAGACTATGGCCCACCAGTTTTTGGCTCCATGGTTTCTTTACCGACTGTCCGAATCTGATGCGAACCTGCAAGGGCTGGGCTGCTCTGATGGTGGCCCTGGCCTTGCCTCCTGGCTTTACACTGCCAGACAGTCCCACTTACTGAGATTCTTTATCAGACTTCGAAAGGACTGCTTCACATGGTCTCTTCTCAAATTGCCAGCACAGCTCCTCCAGAACTCAAACTCTGACGACCTTATCTATTAATTGCACTTCAGAGTGCAATCAGACAAGAAGAGATCTTTCTTCTTCCTGCCACCACTTCCACCAGCTTCTCTGCAGGTGTGCCTTCAGCTAACGTCTACCCCCTCAATTGGATTCATTCCGATAGCATACAAACATGGTTCTAGTGTCTTTGATCCTAAAAACAGACTTCTTTGACCTTGCAAACCCCTTAAATGTCTGCCCCTTTTCTGTGCTGCTCTTGTTAGCAAACTTTAAAGAACTGTTTCTATTCTCTGTCCATCTTCTCACATTACATTCTCACTGTACCAGTCCACTGAGGTAATTGGCATTATCCAGGTTATTTTCCTATTGCTAAGTTTAGTAGATATTTTTCTGACTATTAAATTCTAGTGTTTAGCATTTGAAATGAGTAACCAAAACAACTTCCTGGAAATAATTTGTATACATTTGCTTGTTTTCCTCCTTTTTGACTGCTGCTTCCCAGCTTCCTTTGCTAATTCTTCCTGTCCTCTAAATCAGTGGTCCCCAACCCCTGGGCTGCGGACTGGTATCGGTCCGTGGGCCATTTGGTACCGGTCCGCAGAGAAAGAATAACTTACATTATTTACATTTTACTTAAATTTAAGTTTGAACAATGTTTTATTTTTAAAAAGTGACCAGATTCCCTCTGTTATATCCGTCTAAGACTCACTCTTGATGCTTGTCTCGGTCACGTGATACATGTATCCGTCCCACCCTAAAGGCCGGTCCATGAAAATATTTTCTGACATTAAACCGATCCATGGCCCAAAAAAGGTTGGAAATGTTAGAGTGACCCAAAGCTTAGGTCTCTCTCTGTCTCTCCTCTATCAGGCGTCCCCAAACTATGGCCCGCAGGCCACATGCAGCCCCCTGAGGCCATTTATCTGGCCCCCTGCCGCACTTCTGGAAGGAGCACCTCCTTCATTGGTGGTCAGTGAGAGGAGCACTGTATGTAGCAGCGCTCCAACGGTCTGAGGGACAGTGAACTGGCCCCCTGTGTAAAAAGTTTGGGGACCCTTGAAGATGATCTCATCTAGTCTCATTTATATGCTGAAGAATGCTAAATTTATATCTTTAGCCTAACTTCTCCCTTGAGCTCCAGAATTATCTACCCAACTGCCTCCAAGACATGATTCAAGTGTCTAACGTGCATCTCAAATTGAATTCCTGATCTCCCAAACTCCTGGTGCTCCCTACTTCAGTAAATGGTACCACCATTCATGCAATTTTCTTCACATGAAGTCCCTCAATACCTCCAAATATATCTTTCTCATCTCCACAGCCCCTGCCTCCTAAAAGATCTTACTGCTTTCCACCTTCCCCCCACTACAATCCATTCTCCATAGTCACAAGAGTGATCTTTCTAAACTGTGGATCAGATTATGCCCCTTGCTGCTTACCCTCCATCCCCTGAGGTTGCTAAATGCAAATAGAATAAAATCCAACATTTTTATGTTGTCTTCCCTACAAAACTCTTCATGATGTGGTCCTTACTTGCTTCTCTGCTTTCATTTCTTTCCATTCTCCCCTGTTCATTAAACTCTAATGATGCTGGCCTTGCTGTTTCTAGGACATGTCAAGCTCATTTTTACCTATCTGGGGCCAATGCTCTGCCCATCTGGGGTTGATACTTGCAACTAAGCTGTTTTTAGTGCCTGAGGCGGAGGTTCCATGGAGCCATCCTCAGCACCCGAGGCTAACATGCTCAAACCAATCGAGCCACGGCTGTGGGTGGGGGAGAGAGGGGAAAGGGATGGAGAAGCAAATGGTTGCTTCTGCTGTGTGCCCTGCCCAGGAATTGGACCTGGGACATCCACATGCCGGGCTGATGTTCTACCACTGATCCAACCAGCCAGGATATATTTTCTTCATGGTCCTTATCTAACATTCTTTAATTTGTGTTTGTCCCATTCAACCCACTCGAAGACAAACTCCTTGAAGGTAGAAGTCTCTTTTCTTTTTTCCTTTTTCTGTCTTATTTACCACTGCCTAGAACATAGTTGTAGTGGATACTAGATCATAGTTATTGACTGGCACAATCCAGACTGGCAGCTTTCTGAGCCAGTTAGTGAGCCATTGGCTTTCTCCTTGGGAAATCCTTGCCACTCAGTGGCCCCTGGGCAGATAGGCTCTTCCCAACTGGCATTCAGCATTCACACACTGCCATTTGGCTTGTAGGACACACTCAAGTTGCACTTGCCTTCACCTAACTGCTGTCCCTGGAGTCTGGCTCCCGGAACTCTCAGCGTCTCGGGGCCTGGTCAAGAGCTCCACGGGCAGCCCACTGGCAGGCTAGGCTGCAGTCCTTTCAGACAGAGTGCCATCTCTGGTGCACTTTGCCCAATGTGCTGGTTCCAGATGCCACACTGGTACTGGGGATCTCTGAAACCCCACAGAACCAGATAAGGGAGGACAGAGAGAGATGGTTGTGTCTTGTCATCTGCAAAAGACCCCTTGAGGCACTGCACTGCTCTGCTCCTGACTGAGCCTACCCAGCACCTGCTGCCAGAATTTGTCATGTGTGTATTTGATTTCATAGAGGGACACTGGCCTATGGGACTGGGGTCTACTTTCAGAGTCACACTGTTGGTGTATGATCATGCTGTGTTGGCAATCAGTCTGTGATGGCCAGACCAGGAATCTGGACAGAAGTCTGGGACCTGGAGAGGAGCGAAAGCAGTGTCTAGAGGCATCTCAGTGAGCCGGCAGGGCAAAAAGGGATAACCCAAAAGGGGCAAGCTGGGTGAAGATGCTCTCTTTGGATGGCCATCTGACCCTCTGGCACCATCTACTGGCTGGAGCCAATCAGTGCTGGTAGTTCTTGGTGACTAGCCAGGACCAGACAGCAGAGAACCCAACCCTGTCCCTGTCTTGGCTGAGCTAAGCGTGGCCACTCTGAGACCACACTGGGCACCCAGGTATCCCCATAGACTTTTCCTCTTGGGGAGGGTATAGAACAGGGTAGCCCATGCTCTTCTGGGAAGCTTTGACATATATATGGTGAGTCAGACCTAAGAGAAAATGCCGCCTCCCCAATTCCTTTCTGAGTAGCCTGGGGCAGGTTACATATCCATCTCAGCTTCATGGGCAGGCTCACCCTGACAATCCTTCAATCCAGCTAGGACCCACAGTTCTCTGATAGTGGTAGGTACAGATATTGGTCAAAAGTTGTCTCCTTTATCATTTAGGTGTGGATGCCACTTCTGCCTAGAGCTTCGTTCCATTGGCTGGGCTTCCCAAGGCTGGGCCCACAGCCCACCACGGGAGACACTGCCCTGGCTGGCCAAGGTAGAAGCAAGGAAGCTGATGAGTGCTCCTTCCTGCAGCTTTACCCAAGGCCTTAGTTGGACTCCTGGGTAATGGGCAGATAAATTCTCCCTGGGCATAGGGACCTTGCAACAGCCCCCACTTTCCCTCCCAACATCTTCTCACCTTGACTGAAGGGTTGGGCAGCCATGTGAAGGAGAGACTACAGGGGCTCAAATTTCCTTCAGGGACTGACACTGGCATCATGCTAAGCATGAAACATACACTATCACAGTTTTCACACTCCCCTCTTTTTAAAAATTGAACTATAACATATATGCAGTACATGAGTGTGGTTATAGTTCAGTGAATTTTTATATATGCATATATCCATGAAACTACCACCTGGGTCAAGATAGAGAATTGCTAGCATCCCAGAAAGCTTCCCTCATCAATACCTGCCTTCCTTCCAAGGCGGTGTTTCCCAAACGTGGGGCCCACGCCCCACAGGGGGGAAATTCGATAGTTACTGGGGGCAATTTGAAAATGGACTCGACAGGACTTTAACTCCTTCACCCCGGGCCATTTAAATGCAATGCTAGATATCGGTGCCAAATTTAACAAAAAATGCAATTCTTAAATAATTGCGGTAAATAATTATTAAGTATAATTTCGTTTGACGAGACCAAAATATCAACTGGGTGATTGGCATCGTCAAGTAAACTTCGTCCTGGGTTCACCGCGGAGCGTGCCGTCTGCCGCAGGGAACCCCGGACGTTTTAAAAACTCGCTAAACAACGCAGTTATTCTCACCTAATTGGCCCATCGCAACTTCTGTAGTGTTTCACATCATTCAGTTGGTGTTAATTTGAAATAAGTGTCAGTCAAAACTGTTGTAAAAGCTCGTTGATTTAATAAATATACATATATATATTGTATAGATATAATTGGTAAGTATTTGATTTTATTTTTATCAATATTAAACTCTTTATTAAGTACTTCTTGCATTGGGGCTAGAAAGCAATAATATTTTATAAATATTATTGGGCTATAATAGTGCATGCACAACAATTTTAATTTTAGAAGCATAACTTTCCAGAAAATTTTGTCAAGTGGAAAAAATATAGATACCTTTTGATTTGCGGTGGTAGTGTAGTAAATGTGTTATATACATTTAAAGAAATATGAATTTTTAGTATACGTTTACTCTATGTCACATTGAATATATTTTAACACATATTTTAATATTAGTTTTTAATTGATCTTATTTTTATTATAGCCCATAGTAAAATGAGTGGTGCAAGCAAGAAAAAAACTCATCAATATTCGGAGGAATATTTAAAATTTGGGTTCATACCCACTGTTCACGATGAGCGGATTCCTTTTTGTCTTTTATGTCAGCAATGCTTGACCAACGAATCAATGAAACTAGGTCTTGAGGCACATTTGAAGGCAAAACATAGTGCTCATATTAATTCAGATTTGAGTTACTTTAAAACTTTAAAGAAAAATTTTGAAAAAAGAACAACATTAAAGTCTCTATTTACTGCTCATACTTCAACTAATAATCGTGTTCTTGAGGCTAGTTATCAAATTTCTTTATTCATCACTAAAACTGGAGAAAATCACACTATAGGACAGAATTTAATAAAACCGTCAATATCAGCATTTCTTAAAATGGTTCTTGAAAAAGATGACAAAGATGTAAAAGCTATGCCACTCAGTAACAATTCTGTTAGCAGAAGAATAGACGAAATGAGTGAGGATATTGAAAAACAACTTATTGAAAAGCTGAAAACAAGAAAATTCTCCTTGCAAATGGATGAATCAACTTTGAGAGACAGTGAGGCAGTATTGATAACTTACGTAAGATATATTGATAAAGGACATTTTGCTGAAGAAATGTTCTGTAAAAGAGTAGAAAGCACCACTACCTCCAAAGATATATATAATAAGCTAAAAAACTACTTAGATGTCAATGATATACCAATGAAAAATATAACATCTTGTGCTGCAGATGGTGCTCCCAATATGATGGGCAAGAAAAATGGCTGCTTAAAATTGATGAGAGATGCGAATCCAGAAATGATTCTTGTGCATTGTGTTATTCATAGGGAAAACTTGGTAGCTAAAAACATCTCGCCTGTTCTGAATGAAGTATTACATACAGTAATAAAGTGTGTTAATGCTATTAAAGCTAGTGGCAAATGTGAACGTCTTTTCAAGCTATTTTGTGAAGAACAAAATGAAGACCATGTGAGACTTCTACTTCATACTGAAGTAAGATGGCTATCTAAAGGAAACTGTTTGAAAAGATTTATGGAACTGTTTGATACTCTTAGTGATTTTTTAAGTGACAAACCTGAAATGTATCTGTTAACAATAGATGGTAAAGCATTTGTGAGTTATTTAGCCGATATCTTTGAAAAACTAAATATATTAAATAAGCAACTTCAAGGAACAAATAAAACTCTTGTCGATGCAAAAGCAAAAATATTTGGTTTCATTACCAATATTGAGTTATGTCAGAAACATATTAACAACAAAAACTTTAAACAGTTTCATTGGCTCCAAAAATGTGAAGTAACTGATACCGCTTTACTTGTTATTGTCAATCATTTGAATATTCTATCGGCTGATTTAAAAGAAAGATTTTCTGATTTAAAACAAATTGATTTCCCAACATGGATGATGCAGTCAATGTTAGTGGATTTGTCTGATATATCAAATATGCAGTATCAAGAAGAACTCGCAGAATTGCAAAATGATGAGTCAGTTAAAGCTTTATTTAATATCAAAGGAGCGATGGCATGGCTTTGTGAGGAAACAGAAATCAAATACCCAAATTCAACCAAATGTGCAAGAAAACTATTGCTACCGTTTCCATCTTCATTTTTAGCTGAATGTGGATTTAGTGCTGTAAATGATTTACTGGTAAAAAAAAAAGAAATCGGCTGGATATAACACAATGTGGAGACTTGAGACTAAAGCTAACCAAATTGGAACCTAATATAAAATCTCTGTGCAGCAAGCATCAAGCGCAAGGATCACACTATATTAAAATAATAAATTAATATAGAAAAATCTGTATTAAAATTATTTGGAATTTAAATTTCTGTTTTTCATTATATGTTTTGAAATTTTACTTACTGTGTTTTGTTAACAATTTCATAGTGATTTCTTCCTAGAACCTATCATTTATGTTTATTAAGTGAACAAATCAATTTTTAATGTTAAAAATTATGTATGTTACATAGAGAGGGACATAAAAATTTTAGAAAGATTAAGGTGGGGCATGGCACAAAAAAGGTTGGGAAACACTGTTCCAAGGGTAACTATTATTTTCTCATCTCTAACCTAGATTACTTTGGGCCTGTTTTTGGTCTTCATTTCAGTGGATTCATACAAAAAGTACTCTTGTGTCTACTTTCTTTCTTTCTTTCTTTCTTTTTTTTACAGAGAGAGAGAGCCAGAGAGAGGGACAGACAGGGGCAGACAGACAGGAATGAAGAGAGATGAGAAGCATCAATCATTAGTTTTTTTTCATTGCGCGTTGCAACACCTTTGTTGTTCATTGATTGCTTTCTCTTATGTGCCTTGACTGTGGGCCTTCAGCAGACCGAGTAACCCCTTGCTGGAGCCAGTGACCTTGGGTTCAAGCTGGTGAGCTTTTTGCTCAAACCAGATGAGCCCACGCTCAAGCTAGTGACCTCGGGGTCTCGAACCTGGGTCCTCGGCATCCCAGTCCGATGCTCTATCCACTGCGCCACCGCCTGGTCAGGCTTGTGTCTACTTTCTTTGGCTCAACAGGTCTGAAATTCATCCATGGTGTTGTTTATATCAGTAGTTTCTTTTTCATTGCTATTTAGTATTCTATTGTATGGATATACAGAGGTTCATATTTTTATCTTACAGTTGATGGATTTGTTATTTCTAGGTTTTTTTCTCTTGTGAATGAAATTGCAGTGAAAATTCTTAAACACGTATTTTGGTAGATATAGGACTTATTCCTTTTGGGAATTTGTCTGGAATTGGAATTACTGAGCCATTGAATATATATATATATATTTAACTGTGGCAGATACTGATGACTAAAATATTAATTTTCACACAAATACTGTGAGGTAGGTACTTCTGTGTGCCCCATTCTACAGAGAAAAAGACTGAGGCTAGGGGGAGAAGTCACACATAGGATGTGAGCAGCAAATGGGCAGCAGCAGACCTGCATGATTCTTATCTGTGGCTGTATGAAATTTTTTTTTTTTTGTATTTTTCTGAAGCTGGAAACAGGGAGAGACAGTCAGACAGACTCCCGCATGCGCCGGACCGGGATCCACCCGGCACGCCCACCAGGGGGCGATGCTCTGCCCCTCCGGGGCGTCGCTTGGCTGCGACCAGAGCCACTCTAGCGCCTGGGGCAGAGGCCAAGGAGCCATCCCCAGCGCTCGGGCCATCTCTGCTCCAATGGAGCCTTGGCTGCGGGAGGGGAAGAGAGAGACAGAGAGGAAGGAGGGGGGGGGGGTGGAGAAGCAAATGGACGCTTCTCCTATGTGCCCTAGCCGGGAATCAAACCCGGGTCCCCCACATGCCAGGCCGACGCTCTACCACTGAGCCAACCGGCCAGGGCCTGTATGAAATTTTAAAGTCAGAAAACTCAGCTCTGCCAAAATGATGGGTTTTATTTTCTTAATTATTTTCTATAGTACCTATTTCCATTTGCTAGCAGAGACAGAATCTAGTCACTTCCTGGTAAGTTCGGTTGGGTAAGCATATGATCACTCAGTTATTTCAGGCTACACTCAGCCATTTTAGGCTACACTCAGTCAGCTTGACGGTCTTGTCCCTCTTCTGTTATCCAAGATCACAGCTACATTCTGTAGAGCTTAAGTGGTCATGGTACGGAGTGGGAAGTGAGGGGGCTAGGGGGTGCCTGGTCCTTGGTCAGGAGCCAGGCAGACCTCACCCCTACCAGGTTGTGAGCTGTCATCCTTGGTTTCTACTGTGCCCACATTTCTGCATTTGTGCCCTGGTCTCTGACTTGGACTGTCTAGTTTCATCTACTTTCATTATCCCTTTATTACATTCCCAGAATCCCCTTTCTGGTCACCTATCCTCTCTTTGAGCAATGTCCAGGCTGTTTTAGGGCCTCAGGACATATTTTAATGCTCCTTAGGATCCTCACACATTAATCATGAGCCTGAGATGCTCTCAGACCCACCTGCCCAGGTATACCCAGCAGCCATTTCTACTTGACCACTATCATATCTTTTCAAGGTGAAAGATTTAGACTTAAACACCTTACACCTTACTCACAGACCAAGGCACATACTCTCTCAATGCTCAGAGCCCCCATGCCTTTCTGGGGGGGTCCTTATCTCTCCATATCCCTGGTTTGGAAGGAAGGGGGACGGAGTGGCATAGTTCCTTCTTAGAGGCCAACCCTGGTAGCTAACTGCAATGTTCCCTTCTCTGCCTCATCCCCCCCCCCTCAAATCTTTTGGAAATCTGGCTCTGGCATCATCATACCTTCTTCCCATCTCTGCTGTTACTGGTATAAAATTTAAGATTTGAATCCTTCAGCCTCTTGGGCTTTCAGTGTTCCAAAAGACCTTTCTTGCTCTAAAAAGCTTTTGGTTTCAAGAGTCTGTTTTGCAAATCAGGATCCAAGAATTTGACTTTCTTCTTTGCATTCAGCACAACTTTCCTCTGGAATAATAAGATGGTCTGGTTTTAGGTGAAAGACTTATAGAGTGTGGCAAAAAAGAGGGCTTAGCAGGGAAAGGTGAGGCTCAGAGAGGAAAAATAACTTGCCCCAACTCACATAACAGAGTCACTGTGCTTATCATTCTGTCAGGAGAGCAAAACCAAGAAAGTAGACACAGCAGCAGAGTGCAACCAGGAGACCATAGCAATGGTATTACTTTTTACCTTGCATCTGTTCTACGGGCTGGTACATACATCCATAGTCTAGAGTCCAAAGCCTGTCCCATGGATGGTAGATGCCTGAGAAAGGAAGTGTGAACTGAATTCTTGGCAACAAAGTCACATTTATTTTAATATTTTAGAGAGGGAAAAGAAGGGAGAAAGAAAGAGAGAGAGACATCAATTTGTTGTTCCACTTATTTATGCATTCTTTGGTTGATTCTCGTATACTGTATGCCCTGACCAGGAATCAAACTCACAACCTTGGCATATTGGGACAATGCTCTAACCAACTGAGCTACTTGGCTAGGGCACAAAAGTCTCATTTTAGATGTACTAAGAGGGCTGGTCCTTGTATGAATCCAACTGTGAACCCTTAAGAGCTAATTAAACTCTATTTACAAAGGAAGATCATCATTTGTGGAAATGAATTAATCATAAAAGCCAGGTTTTTTCCCACCTGGACTGCTTGAGTCCAAGGCCTTTAGCTTCCCTGGAGGTAGTATGCTGGGAACAGTTGTAAATCAGAAAATATTCCTGGCATTTGAGGGATTGGGCTAAAACTCAATATATAGGTGTGGTGGCAGAAGCATAGCTGGCACCTGAGCCTCAGCCCTACACTGCAGTAGTGTGTGACATGGGAAAAATCTCATCTCTTTGGTTTTATTCCTTCCTATATAGGACAAAGAGTTTTCCTTACGGTGTGTGTGTAGTGATTGAAGTAAGAATGACACCTCAGCCTTCTCAGGGGCCAGACTGTTTGGGGACTCATCCTTTCAGACCTGGGCTGGTGATGATAGTTAATGAGGGGAGAGGAATGATCTCTAGTCCAGCAATTACCTTGTCCCTCCTGAGTGGAGGGTTTGAAAAAGGATCGAGTTGATTCAGAATATATGGCTAAATGAGTCGCCTTTGTCAGACACTGCAGGGCCCCTTCTTTGCAGTGCTTCATCTCTGAGTCTCTACTGCAGAGGTCTCTCAGCTTGCCCTGGGCTTAACGGTCACTTGGAGACTTGTTTAAAAGGTGGAAAAACCTGCCCCTCCTCCACCCCGGTGGGGTTGATTCATTAGATCAAGAGTTGAACCAGGAATCTGCATTTTTCTTGACCTGATGCCAATTTATTTTTTGAAAAAAAAAATTGACATAGGTAATAGTCATTGGATTGAAATCCAAAAGGTAGAAAAGGGTATAAAGTGAAAAATCATCCTAACCTCTGGCCCCTAGTCACCTAGTTCCCTTCATCTGGGCAAACAATATATCTTTTATCTTTCCTGAAATAATGTATGCATATAATATATATGACTGAATAAGATCTGAATGTTAAAACAAGCATCTTTTTGGTTTTAAGAGTTATTTTATTCATAAAAATAAAGCAGTTAATAGCTTGCAAACTACATATTGGCTTTGATGATCTCACATCACTATATATTATTATTTCACTTATTTTATTTATTTTATTTTTTTGTGGCAGAGACAGACAGAGTCAGAGACAGAGACAGATAGGGACAGACAGACAGGAAGGGAGAGAGACAAGAAACATCAATTCTTCGTTGCAGTTCCTTAGTTGTTCATTGACTGATTTCTCATATGTGTCTTGACCGGGGGCTACAGGCGACCAAGTAACCCCTTGCTTGAGCCAGAGACCTTGCGCTTCAGCTGGTGAGCCTTGCTCAAACCTGATGAGCCTGAGCTCAAGCTGGCGACCTCGGGGTCTTGAACCTGGGTTCTCCACATCCCAGTCCGACGCTCTATCCACTGCGCCACCACCCAGTCAGGCTTTAATTTTTAAAAAAACATTTAATTTTTTATTTACTTTTTATTCAGTGAGAGGAGGGGAAGCAGAGAGACTGACTTCTGCATGCACCTTAATTAGGATCCACCCAGCAAGCCCACTAGGGGGCAATGCTCTGCCCATCTGGGGCATTGCTCCATTGCTCAGCAACAGAGCTCTTCTTAGTACCTGAGGTGGAAGCCATGGAGTCATCCTCAGTGCGCAGCACCAACTTGCTCCAATCAAGCCATGGCTGCAGGAGGGGAAAGAGAAAGAGAGAGAGGGAGAAAGAGAAGAGGGAGGGGGAGAGGTGGAGAAGCAGATGGGTACTTCTCCTGTGTGCCCTGACTGGGAATTGAACCCAGGATATCGACATGCTGGGCTGATGCTGTACCACTGAGCCAACTGGTCAGGGACTATTTCACTTATTTCAGTGGAATTTGTGGGAATTATTATTATTATTATTATTTTGCTTATTTACTGTATTAGAAGAGGGGGGAGAGAGAGAGAAAGAGGGGAGAAGTAAAAAGCATCAACTCATAGCAGATGCTTCCTGTATGTGCCTGGACCAGGCAAGCCCAGGGTTTTGAACCAGCGACCTCAGCATTCCAGGTCGATCCTTTATCACTGCGCCACCACAGGTCAGGTGTGGAAATAATTTTTAAGTTAATTTAAATAAATATTTACATACATCTGTGAGAAAAAGAAACTACATCAATTATAATTGCTGAAATTCAGTGTTCTCAGTATTTATAACACCACATTAAAGCAAAATTTAAAAAGAAATAGCTTTTAAGAACCTAAATCTCTTGGTGATTCTAATATTGGGGTCCCCAGACAAATTTGGAAAAATATAGACTTACTTTATGCCAGGTCCTATGACAAGTACTTGGGCTAGATGTGGGACCTGGCACTGCCCAGTCCTGCTTAGGATGCTCAACAAGAATTTACAGGGTGCCACTTGGTGTGCCATGGGCAGACATCGGACAAAGGGGCTCCGGTGGGCCTTGCCTAGGAGACCTGAAGCTCAGCCTTCAGTTGAAGGCGGACTGTGTTATGGAAAAAAAGTATGAGAGCTGTAGGTCCTTTCATCTTCCTTCATCAGCTGTGGCACCTGGCAGATACTGGACACCGCTGCTGGTAGACAAAGACCTGGTAACTCAAGAAGCTGTTTGGCCTCTCGGTTTATTCCCATCCCAGAAGAACTGTAGGCCTCTGATTTCTTTAGAGGGCCCTATGTAGACGTGTCTTTTGTCTCCCTGGCGTCAGGAATACATCATGTGCCTGCTGGTTAGGTGAGCCTGGCGCCTTAGTCTCCTAGGGAGGGGTGGCAATGTTCCCTAAGCAGAGCAGGTTAGAGCCAAGTCAAGGCCCTGACAGGGTGGGTGGGGGTTTTCAGGCCAAACCCTTTTTCCTTTAGGGTTGGCTTCATCCTGTGGACCCTATCACAGCCTTCAGGGAGCACCCTACACAAGAGTGTCCAGGCTGAACCCTGGCTGGCTGGCGGGCTCACTGAGAATCCCCAGCTCTGTGCCTGGGCATACAGGGGCTCAACATGCTTTGATGAAGGGGTGGATATCTACCTCCAGGACGAGGTTTCTTCTCCCGACCTGGGGTTTCCCTGCAACACTTGTTATCTTGGGCCTGGAGGCCTCTTCAGAAATCCATAGTTGGAAATAAGGGTGCAGGTCACCAAAATGCGGAGAAAGCATCATCTACGCGTTCTGCCACCGTTGGAAACCTGTTTCTTCACGTTTAAAGGAGAAAACGGGTAATGATATTTCACCTCATGGGTTACTGCGGACAGTGAGCTAACTCAGGTTCAGGGGAGGGGCCCGGGGCCCTGAACAGACTCTCAGCGGCGACTGCAAAGCCCATCCGCCTTCTTCCTCTGGGCCCGTTTCCCATTTTGAAAAGGGAGCGACAGCCCCTCCCAAATACCACCCCCAACGGCTCCGCACACTAGTAGTTTCTAGGCTTCTCAGGATTGGGGTGGGTCTTCAATTCGGCTTAGGGCAGTCCCTGCCTGAAGGACCCTTGCAGGTCACGGAGTACATCGTCCAGTTCCTGTTGCCTCTGAGGACCGCAAGGCCAGCTTTCGAGGGTGCGGTTAAGAACCCAGCCCCGCCCTGCCCCGCTGCGCCCACCGCGCCCGCCGTCTCCAGTCCCGGCTCTGCCCCTCCACCCCCACCCACCCTGTGTCCTGGAGCCGCCCTGCAGTCGTCCACGTGCCGTCAGGCGAACTCGGCGGCCAGCCCTGCCGGCTCGGTGACGCCACGGGGCCCGGGTCCTCGACGCCTGCGCCGCTCATATAAAGGCCGACGCCGCGCCGCGCTGTTGTTAAGTGGCCTTGTTTCCCACCTTCTTCTGTTGTGTCTGCGGACTGCTCCGCTTTCGTCAGCCTCCGGCCCGCTCTCTTCTTGAGACCGAGCACGGTGAGTAGTCGCCGACAGAGCTGAAGAGGCGGTGGCGCCGCTGGTTGCTAGCTAATGGTCGCACTGTTGCGGCTTCGGTCCGCCTGAGGCGGGAGGTACCTGGGCCTGGCCTTCCCTCAGGCCCGAGGCAGCCCGTTTCAGACGCCGTTCTCCCATTCTGCTCCTCCACTCGGCGAGGCCTCTTTCGGCCGCGCGTCTTCACGAAGCCCCATGGGCGGCCGGGAGAAGGTGCGAGCCGAGCCCGGGATTGGGCCTTGTCTCCTTGGGACGAGCATCAGCCGGCGCGGAGCTCCGCTGCAAGGCCCAGGCTGCGACCCGAGACCTCCCTTGGTGTTGAGCTTGCCGGCCTCGGGGACTCCTGGTGGGGATGGCGGCGGGGTTTTTAATGGAGGTCCCATGGCTGTCGTGAGCGTTGGTGTGTGTTTGTGTTTTGGTGTCTGAGGGAGCGTGGCGGTGATGGTCTGGGAGCGTTGGTCCTTTCTTTCCTCTGTCTCTGGCGTCACTAGTCACCGATTCTTTCGCCAGCTGAGCAAATAGTCGCCAGCTGCTTTTGAATATTTCTGTTAATTTGTCACAGCCTGCAGTTGGTAAAACAACTTGTAATAGCAGGTACTGTAGTCATGGGGTGTGACTTTGAGGAACCCTAACTCTGTAAAACTTAAGGTGTCTGGCTTTTAAAAAGAGGTAGAACGTTCACCTGATTTGGTTCACTTTTTAATGGAGACTAGGTCATGAATTTTTTTTTTAAATCTAGCGTCGCAATAGGAGGTGTCTTTGTTGTAGAGCAATGCAGACTTACCCCCTCTGCCCAATGAAAGGTGTCAGAATTTCGGGTCACTTAAAACATTTTCTTCCCCTTATGATGTTGTTAGAACCCACATCATGCCAGTCATGGAGAGTGATTTAAATTCTAACTACAGGAGCCTGACCTGTGGTGGCGCAGTGGATAAAGCGTCAACCTGGAAACACTGAGGTTGCCGGTTCAAAACCCTGGCTTGCCTGGTCAAGGCACATATGGGAGTTGATGCTTCCTGCTCCTCCCCCTTCTCTCTCTCTCTCTCTCTCTCTCTCTCTCTCTCTCTCTCTCCCCACTCTTTAAAATGAATAAAAAAAAAATTAAAAAAAAAAAATAAATTCTAACTACAGGAGCCTAAAGAACTGAAGGAATGGTCTTGGAAGCATGTCAGAGCAAAATTTAATCCATTATTATCTAAAAATTTTGCACCGAATTCCAATTGTATAACACTAAAAAAAGTTCTCTTTGAATATTAAGTTTAGGATTACAAAATACATCGAATTACAGATGAGCTGATTGACTCCCTGCTATTTAATAAGACCTCAACTCCCTTAAGAGTAATCTAATACACGAATTTGACTATGACTAAGCAGATCTTGCTATTTATTGAGTTATTTTAAAGAAATATGAAATAGTCACTTTGCTTAAAAGTAATTTTATCAATTGCATTGCCGGACTTGTGATTCTATGTTTATTCTAGTACTATGGAACATAAAAAGAACATAGAATATTTTGTAATTAAAAGTTGCACTCACATTCAAATACTTCTTTTGGAGATACCTTTTGTTACTGCCTTGTCACAGGGAAGGTCCTCTGCCCTGGGCTCTCTGCATTATTGGCAAGTGCAGAGCAACATTGAGAAGCAGACATATTTGTGAACTGAAAAGTGAAATTTGATTCTTTACAACCCTGGGTCAGTGATGGCAGGATATTTCAGTGCTTGGTTTTAAAACATACCCTTACCTTTTTGCTTCAATTTTTCCTATTGTTTGGGGTTTGGAGATAATTGTCTGGAAAAAGCTGCATGAATATTTTAACATTTAAATGAGTCGTAAGTCTTTAAACCTAAAATTGTTGCAATGGATGTTTTAAATGCCAAATTCTCCACTTTCAAGTTAATAGTGACATCACAATATTATGAGTTTCTCAGAAGCATGGGACCTTTAAAAATCTATACTCGAAATTGGAAGAGGTCTTGAGTTAATATTTATAGTGAGGTATTGCTGCCCTTCCCTCCCTTCCCTAAACCCTCTCTCCCCACGAGAAGATTGCTAAGAAATTGCTGGTTTAGAATGTTTAATTTTAAAGGTTTGTTTTTTGGGGTTTTTTTTTGCCAGAGTTCAGTCACATCCTTTTGCTTAATTAACTTGTATGTATGAGGTATTTTTTTTCCTGACTCATAATTAATCTGAGTTAATAAGTTTTTTGAAGCAAGTAATAGGTTATACTGTGAGGATTTTGGCAAAAGATCTCAAACTTGGACACTCAGTAATAAACGATAAAAAGAACTCTGCAGTTTCAGTTTCTTATTTGGCTTAGGGAATTAGATTGACATCTGCCCATCCTTAGATTTTTTTTTTTTTTTTTTTTTTTTTTTTTCTTTACAGGGACAGAGAGAGAGTCAGAGAGAGGGATAGATAGGGACAGACAGACAGGAACAGAGAGAGATGAGAAGCATCAATCATCAGTTTTTCGTTGCGACACCTTAGTTGTTCATTGATTGCTTTCTCATATGTGCCTTGACTGCGGGCTTTCAGCAGACCGAATAACCCCTTGCTCGAGCCAGCGACCCTGGGTCCAAGCTGGTGAGATTTTGCTCAAGCCAGGTGAGCCCGTGCTCAAGCTGGTGAACTCGGGGTCTTGAACCTGGGTCCTTCCACATCCCAGTCTGACACTCTATCCACTGCGCCACCGCCTGGTCAGGCCATCCTTAGATCTTTGATTGTTACGTGATCATGCATAAATATGTCCTGATCCACTCTTTGGGTCTGAACTCATTTTTTCACTGGTAAGTCTCACTAGGGGAAAACTATCTTATTTAAATAAGTTTGCATCAAAAGTATGGCATATAGGCCTGACCTGTGGTGGCGCAGTGGGATAAGGCGTCGACCTGGAACACTGAGGTTGCCGGTTTGAAACCCTGGGCTTGCCTGGTCAAGGCACATATGGGAGTTGATGCTTCCTGCTCCTCCCCTTTCTCTCCCTCTCTCTCTCTCTTTCTCTCTCCCCTCTCTCTAAAAATCAATAAATAAAATATTTTTTAAAAAAAGATTAAAAAAAAAAAAGTATGGCATATAACTTAAGTTTATATGCCAGTAATGAGTTCAGTAGGGCAGACCTTAAAAGCTTCTGATCCTATGATTTATACTTTGAAAAAATTTTGTATGAACACTTGTGTGTTAGCCTGTGATTGTCCACTCAGAGTTTTATAGGGCTATAAACTACAGGTCCTTAGGATTTTATAGTTAATAAAGTATAGAGGGTTTGTTTGTAACAGACTGTAGTTGATGAAATGTTTTATAGAACTAATATCTCTTATATTTCAAATTTAATATAATGCATTTTTTTTAGATGCCCTCAATTAAATTGCAGAGTTCTGATGGAGAGATATTTGAAGTCGATGTTGAAATTGCTAAACAGTCTGTGACTATCAAGACCATGTTAGAAGGTAAGTTTATTTAAAAACTTGGATCCAGGGGAAAGGGGGGAAAATAAGTGGTTTGAAATAACCTGTGAATATCGAATTTATACAAGTAACAATCTGTCAAAGGGCTCAAGAGTATGAAGGGGTCAAGTTTACATTTTTTTTACATTTAAATTATTAACTATGTTTTTCTGATACAGGTCGTCCTTTCTGCATTGTCTGAATTAATGGGGTTTGTTTTTCCTTAATAAATAAATAAGACCATAAGCTAACGTTGAAATGTCCAATTTCTGTTTTAAGTAAATTTAGGTTCAGTTTCTAATGACAAAAAATTAAAGCCTTTGAAAAAGATCCCTTCTATGAGGTAACTAAATAGAGCGCCTTGTTTCAACAGAGGGAGTAAACTGAGTAGATTGTAAACTGAGCAGACCACAGACCATCAGCTTTTTTTTTTTTACTATTTGTTTTTTTTCTTTTGTCTTTTTTGTCATTCCTTTGAAACTGCTGCAAAGTATCTGTGCAGCACAGCAAAGAAGAAATAACAGGTTCTGAAACATTTTGAAACTTACTAGTTAGGGTAGATCTCTTCTTAGTATTACCAGTGGGCTAGATTTGTATGGAGACATACAAATCTGTATACAAATCAGTTTCTAGAGTTGGTGAACAAAAACTTAGTAAAGATGTTCTTTAGTTCTTAAACATCAAATGTATCTATGTAGGGAAGATCTGTGGCTTTTAGATACTTAAAGTGAAGAGAAGTTATGTGCCAAGCATTAGCCGTATTCTAGTGCAGTGGTCCGCAAACCGCAGCTCACGAGCCACATGCGTCTCTTTGGCCCCTTCAGTGCAGCTCTCTGGTCAGCTTAGGAGTACCCTAATTAAGTTGATAATGTACCTATCTATATAGTTTAAGTTTAAAAAATTTGGCTTTCATCAATCGTACCATTGTTATTTGGCTCTGTTGACTAATGAGTTTGCCGACTATTGTTCTAGTGAAAAGAGGGTAAGTGAGAAATGGTCTTTGCCTTTGAAGGATTTTTAAACCAGGGAGGGAGGCAGACACCAAACAAGTCAAATTGTTACGTGGCATAATTAATAAAGTTGTGTGCCAAGGGATGGTATGGGACTAACTTGGCTGATGCTATTCTTCAGACTTGTGGAGAGACTCCAGTGTGTAGTCCTAGTGGGATATTTCATATCTAGTATAAATAGGATGTTTGGGAGATCATTCTGAGGTAGAATGTGTTAGAGAAAAGTAAAATCGAAGTTTTTTAGTTGGTTTGTTTTTTGTTTTTTTTTTTGGGTGGGCCATAGTCTTTAATTTAGCTTGCACCCGGCGGGCAAGTAAAAACATACACACTGGGCTCCAAAACCCAGTCACATTCAGTGCTCACAAAGCCACTGACTTATCCGAGTTTCCTAGAATCAAAGGTTTCTAGCTCACCAGACTTATTCACCTCTGTTCCCCGTCTCCTTCCTTATCCCAAATACAAACTCTACACAAACTGGCATCTCACTCAGCACTCCACCATCTTGGCTGCTTCTCCTGGCCTCCTCCACATGGCCTTTCTCTGCTCTCCTCTGCTCTCTCTTCTAATGATAATCTCAGGAACCAAGAGCCAAGTCCCGTTCTGCCCCCATTTTATAGTGTAGCTTCACAACCTTTAATCCAATATACAAAATAGGGTAGTCTCTAATACAAAATCACCTCTGAGGCATGATTGGATTGTACCACCCCACATCAAAAAGGGTGAGAAAGGCTTAATCCCAAAACCAAGCCCCAGGCTACAACAGTTCTTAACATACATTAATATCACCTGGGCAACGGCCTCTTTAACAAAGTGAGCATAATACATTTATCTGCCCAACATAGGTCCATGCCCTCTGCCCCCTATTTAGGTCCATGCCCTTTGTCCCCATATAGGTCCAGGTCTCTTCCCCCCCATGTAGGTCCAGGTCTCTGCCTCCCATGTAGGTTCAGGTCTCTGCCCACAATGTAGGTCCATTTTTAAAATCCAATTAAAAAAAAAATAAAAAATATACTTACCTAGTGCTGCAGCCGCTGCCGCGCTGTGGACCCGGCACCTCGGTCTTCAGTCTGTCAGGCCTAGATACGCACGTCGCGCGCTACAACGTCGCGACGTGATCATCTAGGTAGGACAGTGAGCACCGAGCGCAATACAGGAAAGACAGTTCCTTTATAGCGGCGGGCGCATTATTTCAATTGTAAGCGCCAGAGCGCTTACAATTGAAATGAATCAGGGAACCAGCTGAATCCCCGTAAGTGCGACGGGGGCCGGGTAAAAGGCCGTCATGGGCCGCATACGGCCCGCGGGCCATAGTTTGGGGACCCCTGGTCTAGTGACTAGTCTGTACTGAGGCCATGCCGTGTTAGAGAAGAAGATTAATTTCTTCAGTTTGAGGTCTGAGAGACCAAGTTTGGTGAAGATTTTTATGAGACATCCTAGAGGTGTCTGGTCGGAAGGCTTAGACTGAAGAGCCCATAGTGAAGACGGGAGCAAGAGGGGGCGTCCCCGCCTTTTGTCACTGTCCCAAGAGGAGAGAATCTCCATGTGGGGGAGTCGTCCCTGATAGAGGTCGTCACCACCTGTCAGGGAGCTCCGAGGACGAGAAGTCCGAGAGAGTGGAGAGGTTTGGCTAGGCGCCTAGTCTTCCGTGCAGTCCACTGAGACTGAAAGTCAAACCCCTCAAAACGTGAGGCGTGTCAGAGAAAACCGTCTGACCAGAAAGGGGTGTTTTTAGAGAGAAATTTAGAGGCCAACCGGGGAAGGGGAAGGGAGAAACTCCTTACCTTCTGGTCCAGCAGGGGTTCAGGACAGGGTTAGACTGCCGGCCAATCAGCCCACAATTTCACGTCCAAACAGAATCAAGGAGTAAGCCCGGGACGAGCTGCCGCTGCCCATTGCTTCCCTGGTTGTAAGTTTGAATGGCAAAGAGGGATCGTCCAGGCAGTTAGTACCCTGTCCCGGGTTTCGGCACCAAATGTTGGAATCCATGGGAGTCCGAAAGACCAGAGTCACAGGCTTTATTGAAAGGAAGAAAGGAACCCTGCCAGGCACTTCTCCCAGGGTAGAAAAGCCATAGTTGGGGGTTTTTGGAGTGGGGTGAGATTGTGATATATAGTTGGTAGAGCTGAAGAACGGGATTGAGAGGAATGAAAGGAAAATGGCTTTGAGCTTGAACGTGTTATGTGTGTTTGAAATTCCTTCAGTAATCTTGGTAACAATTTATAGGCAGTTAAGTGTGTAGATCTTGGTGTCTGAGTTGTAGGCTTCTGGAGATAAGCAGACTTACTTTGTATGGTGGGTTATGAGAGTATATGAGACTATCTGTGTGAGTAAATGAGGTTGGCAGGAGTATAGAAGTCAGAAGTGGAGGCCCTGGCCGGTTGGCTCAGTGCTAGAGCGTCGGCCTGGTGTGCAGGAGTCCTGGGTTCAATTCCTGGCCAGGGCACACAGGAGAAGTGCCCATCTGCTTCATTCCTCCCCCTCTCCTTCCTCTCTGCCTCTCTCTTCCCCTCCCACAGCCAAGGCTCCATTGGAGCAGAGTTGGCCCAGGCGCTGAGGATGGCTCTATGGCCTCTGCCTCAGGCGCTAGAATGGCTCTGGTTGCAACAGAGCAACGCCCCAGATGGGTGGAGCATCGCCCCTAGTGGGCATGCTGGGTGGATCCCGGTCATGCGTATGTGGGAGTCTGTCTGACTGCCTCCCCGTTTCCAACTTCGGAAAAATACAAACAAACAAAAAAAAGTAGTCAGAAGTGGAGAATCAGCAAAAAAATAGGATTTGTGGAAACCAAAGTAAGTGGGTAGCATTTTGAGGTGACCAGAATGATTAGTTGATTCCTATCTGTAGACTGGTCACTTAGGACTTCACAATTAATAAGTTAGAGGACTTCTAACAGCAGGTATTATGTGTGGTAGAGGCAGAAGCTGAATTGCAGAGGGTGTGTCTTCAGTTTTCTTAGAATGTGACTTCTGCTTGCTAGTAAGCTGAATATATAATTATTTTTTGTCATTGATACCAATCATGTGGCACTTACATTCCCATATCCTGGTAACTTACATAGATCATTTCCATTAAGTTGTAAATCCCTTGGTACATCCCATAGTCACTGTTCATCAAGTACCTATTGATGTTTGTTGTTATTTATGCATTCATTGGTTTATTCCTGTATGGTTCCCTGACACAGGATGGAACCACAACCTTGGCCTATTCCCACAAGGCTCTAACCAGCTACCTGGCCAGGGAGATTTTCTGTATCTTGAGTCTATCTCATTCATTTGTTGAATGTCTCCCACTTCTTTTTTTTTTTTTTAACAGGCAAAGAGAGTCAGAGAGAGGGACAGACAGGAATGGAGAGATGAGAAGCATCAATCATTAGTTTTTCGTTGCGCATTGCGACACCTTAGTTGTTCATTGATTGCTTTCTCATATGTGCCTTGACCATGGGCCTTCAGCAGGCCGAGTAACCCCTTGCTCGAGTCAGCAACCTTGGGTCCAAGCTGGTAAACTTTTGCTCAAACCAGATGAGCCCGCGCTCAAGCTGGTGACCTTGGGGTCTCGAACGTGGGTCCTCTGCATCCCAGTCAGACGCTCTATCCACTGCGCCACCTCCTGGTCAGGCCACCAAGTACCTATTGAATGAAGAACTATGGTATGGTCACTAATAAAAGAGTATGAAAGCCATCCAAGTGTCCCTAAAGGCAGGTGAATAAAGCTTTATCTAGAAAATATAGAAACTGATACCACAGTTGCTGCTTGAATACTTGCTTTGGCAATGAAAGTTTTTTTTATTTCATCATTGTTGGTGCCTGGCACACTAATCTGTCTTGTGCAGCTTCAAGGAATTGTTTGCCAGTGTGAAAACATAGGGCTCTTTGAAGGTTTTTCACACTAACTTTGATCACTGAATCAAGTGGAATGATAGCAACAGTTAAATAATTTTTTTCCTCCATAGCATTTGGCTCTTACAGTGGTTTATATAGAATTCTAGGCTTGTGAGGACTAGAGTCGATAGAGTTCAGTGACTTAATGCTTTCCTTGTTTTGCATCTGTAGTGTTTCTAGTTATGGGCTTTTTGTGACTTAGGAAACAAAAATAAAACCTTCTAATCACAGGACAATCAGAAGTGAAAATCTTGGCTTGGATACATGTGGATTGACTGATTTGTTCAAGTACAGGGTGTGGTATCAGGATACAGGTGTCTTTCAGGAGTCCTTGAAACTAAATATCTTAAAGAAATGACTATTGCTACTTGTACATTCAGTCTAAAAGCAAAAAATTTTGCAAATCCTTAGTTTAAATGCTAGAGAAGGAATTCTTTACAACCTTAAGTCCCTTATTTTTAATGTGACGTAACTCTTCTTCCAAAGGACATTGGATTTAAACAAGATGGTCTTTTATATTATTTTCTCTAAATCTTAATTTCCCAAACACAAGTATTTTACATATTAAAACTTTTTTTTTCTTCCCTTTGACTAAAACTATTTTATATTAGTTCAGGAATAGAGTATGTGGCTTGATCCAAATTGGGTTATTATCATTTTACAGTTTTACTCAGGGCAGAGATGGGATCAGGGAAAGACATTGGTGGGAAGAAGGAGCAGGGAGATGAATAACTCTAACCCATTTAGGAAAATAAGATACTTTTTGAATCTGTACTCCACTGGGACTACTTGTTAAGCTCAGTTACCTCCATATTATATCAAGTGCATCATCTGTTTCATTTCTCATCTAGACTTATTGACAGCATTTGACGGTTGATCATTCTCTTCTGCATTTGGCTTCCAGGATACTGTACTTACTAGTACCTCTCCCATAGCCTTCTATCTCCCTGTCTTTAAAGCCTGAAGTTCTTCAGGGCATACTTAATCATTGTACCTCTTCGCTGCATCTCTACTGATTGATTCCCTTGGTCAGCTCATCCAGTTTCATAGTGTTATAAGCCATCTGTACACTAATTCCCACGCTTACCTACAGTTAAGATCTCTTTTTTTGATTTTTAGACTTGCATATTTTAACCTCTTGGTCTACCCTTACATATCTAATTAATATCTCAAACCTATGAAAGTAAGAGTTTTTTTTAAAAGATTGTTTTTATTGGTTTTAAAGAGGGGGGAAGAGAGAGAGAAAGGCAGGGGTGGGGGGCATCAATTCATAGTTGCTTCTCAAATGTGCTGTGACCAGGCAAGCCTGGGGTTTCCAACCAGTGACTTCAGCATTCCAGGTTGATGCCCTCACCACTGCGCCACCACAGGTCAGGCTGAAAGTAGTGTTCTTGATTCTCTGCCCTTCAGAATCACAGTTCTTGACACCCTTTCCCATATCAATTAATGGCAATTCATCATGTCTTAAACCTTAGTCTTCTCTGACTCCTTTTACATTCTATTTCGCATCTGTTGGCAAGCTCTATTGCCTCTACCTTCAAAATACATACTAAATTACACCATTTCTTCTTCCGTGGCTATAAATCTTGTTTAAGCCACCACTTTGTGCCATATTGCTTGCCCCATAATTGGTTTCCCTCTTTTCCCTCAGCTCTCCGTGGTCTCTTTCCAATACAGTAGCCAAAATGCAGAAGGCCCTATTTCTATCAGTCCCCTATTCATACATCTCATCTGTTCCTTTCATCCTTGCCAGCCCTGCTCTAGCAACACTAGATACCTTAGTGTTTTTAGAACATGCCAGACTCTCCCCTTAGAAGGCCTTTGCATTTGCCATTTCCTTTCTGTAGGTGTTCTCTCCTCCTTTAAAGTTATAATAAAATGATATCTTCTCTGTGAGATATCCTGATCTACTCTAAAATTGCAATAATTCCTCCTGTCTGGTATTCATTGCTGCCTCTCAACTGCCTAGGACAGCACCTGGATATATCAGGGAGTCAAATGTTTGGTTCAACACTGGCCATGTCAGCATAAATGATACTCTGGTACACCAGTATAGTACTGTAGTAATTTTTTTATATATAGAGAGAGAGGGATAGACAGGGACAGACAGACGGGAACGGAGATGAGAAGCATCAATCATTAGTTTTTCTATTTTTTTTCCTTTTTCTTTTTTTTTCCTGAAGTTTGAAACGGGGAGGCAGTCAGACAGACTCCCGCATGCTCCCGACCGGGATCCACCCAGCATGCCCACCAGGGGGCGATGCTGTGCCTATCTGGGGCGTTGCTCTGTTGCAACCAGAGCCATCCTCAGCGCCTGGGCCAACTTTGCTACAACGGAACCTTGGCTGAGGGAGGGGAAGAGAGAACAGAGAGGAAGGAGAGGGGGAGGGGTGGAGAAGCAGATGGGCCCTTCTCCCGTGTGCCTTGGCCTGGAATCGAACCCGGGACTCCTGCACGCCAGGACAATGCTCTACCACTGAGCCAACTGGCCAGGGCCAATCATTAGTTTTTCATTGCACGTTGCGACACCTTAGTTGTTCATTGATTGCTTTCTTATATGTGCCTTGACCGCGGGCCTTCAGCAGATCGAGTAACCCCTTTCTCGAGCCAGCGACCTTGGGTCCAAGCTGGTGAGCTTTTGCTCAAACCAGATGAGCCCGCACTCAAACTGGCGACCTCGGGGTCTCAAACCTGGGTCCTCCGCATCTCAGTCCGATGCTCTATCCACTGCGCCACCACCTGGTCAGGCTACTGTAGTAGTTTTTGGCCTCTAATCTTGGTATGTGCTACTATGAAATAACTTTTCTTTGGCAGCTTTTCTTAGTCTTCTAGAAACCAAAGGACAGACCCATTTGGTTTGAAAAATATATAGAACCTTTAAGTAACATGAATTTTTATGTTAAGTTTTATCTGTGGACTTTGCCAACCATTTTGTGCTTTTACTTTTATTTGTTTAAATTGTTTTTTATTAGAGGAAGGGAGAGAGACATGCACAGAATCCTTTGGCTTCACCTAGTTGCAGGGATAGAACCTGCAACCTTATCCCATCTAGGCAACACTGCAGAGCACTGCAGTTATCCCCTCAGCTTTTAGTTTTATTACTATTTATTTTATGTTGAATTTAGTCTGGGCTGTAAGTTTTTGTTTCTCTAGTTTCTTCTGGGATATCTTTCTTCTGTGCAACTTCCTCTTTTGTACCAACCATTTTGAGAGTCTGGAAGTTAGACCTTTTTATAAGAGCTTATAAATTCAAAATTATAGGTAATGTGTGCAAGATGTATGACCTTGAAACTGAATCACTCAACCCAAATTCTCATTAACTTCCCTAGACATAATATTTTTAACAGTTCCTTATGTATCCTTATGGAGATATTTTAAATATAAATATATTCTCATTTTTTATCCAGGTAACGTATCTTTTTTTATTAAGTGAGAGGAGGGGGGAATAGAGAGACAGACCCCCACATGTGCCCCTACCAGGATCCACCTGACAACCTCCATCTGGGACTGATGCTCGAATCAGTGGAGCTATCCCTCAGCACCTGAGGCCAATGCTCAGACCAGCTGAGCCACTGGCTGCAAGAGGGAAAGAGAGAGAAGGGAGAGAGGAAGAGGAAGAGAAGTAGATGGACGTTTCTCACGTGTGCCCTGGCTGGAGATCAAACCTGACTTCTGCGCACCGGGCCGGCACTATCCGTTGAGCAAGCTGGCCAGGGCCACGTGTATCTTTTTATTCCTTGTTTTTAAAACTTGAAATTATACCAGAATGTATGAAGCTGCCTGCCTTGTTTTTGTCAGTGGCTGCATAATTTATTGTGTGTGTTATGTGAGGTTCTGTTACTTGTTTTATTTTTATAAATGCAGTCCATCTGGAAAGAGTAGTATTTAGAGGAAAGATAAGGGTTTGGCTTTATTTAAATGGCTGCCCAGTCATCCCAGTCACACTTACTAAGTCATTTTCCTCCTACTTAAGAATTCTTTATAATCCTTTATTTGTCACAGCATTTTAGTTTTGGGTGGTTCATGGACTTCTTGTTAGGAACCACCAATTTTATTTTATTTCTTATGTTTATTTACTGATTTTTAGCCAGAGAAGAAGGGGAGAGAGAGATAGGAACATCAACCTGTTTCTGTATGTTCCCTAACTGGGGATCAAACCGGCAACCTCTGCACTTCACATGATGCTCTTACTTACTGAGTTATCTGGCCAGGGCAGAACAACCAATTTTAAATGCTGTTACAGGAACTGTTCTTATCAGACAAGTTGTCACACAGGTTACTTCGAGAAATAGCCTGGTTTGGTATAAATGTTATAGTGAAATTAGGAAATAATGGCACTCTTCTGGTTTTGTTAGATTTGGGAATGGATGATGAAGGCGATGATGATCCAGTTCCTCTACCAAATGTTAATGCAGCAATATTAAAAAAGGTAAGCTAGCAAACTACACACTTGTATATTTTTTTCATTTTTCTTTTCTCATTTCACAATATTTTGGTGATCTTTCTATATTGATACTGAGATAGCTTTCTTTTATAAAAAAGAAAACCATGGTATGACTCTCTAAATATTTATTTTAGTTTATTTAACCAGGCCTTGTGAATATTTGAGCTGCCTAGCCTTTTCATTAACACATATTTTTTATTTATTTTTTTGTGGTAGAGACAGTCAGAGAGAGGGACAGACAGACAGGAAGGGAGAGGGATGAGAAATATCAATTCTTCATTGTGGTTCCTTAGTTGTCCATTGATTGATTTCTCATATGTGCCTTGAGCGGGGGAGGCTACAGCAGACCGAGTGACCCCTTGCTCAAGCCAGCGACCTTGGGCTCAAGCTGGTGAGCCTTGCTCAAGCCCAATGAGCCCGCGCTCAAGCTGGCGACCTCAGGGTCTTGTACCCAGGGTTCCGCGTCCCAGTCTGACGCTCTATATCCACTGCACCACCGCTGGGTCAGGCTTAACACATTTAAATTACTTAAATATAACAGTATTATGATTAGCAAATTTTTGTATTGTTTGTCCATTGAATGGGTATGCCTCAAAAGGAGCTTGAGAATAAAAGATTCACTTTTGTTTTTGTTTTTGTTTTCTCGGTTGATAATCTTACTTTGTGTCCAAGCATAAATGGCTATTCACATTGAATAGGAATTTAGTGTTTCAGGGCACATAGCTCTGTAACAGAGCCAAAATTGTATTCTTACCTGCAAAAAACAGCAGCCAGTTTCCACATGGGGGAGAGAAACTAGCAAGGATTAGAAAAGTGAATGGTTTACTCCAGTCAGCCCCTTTCTAAGGGATTTTTTTCAAGTGAGAGAAAGGGAGACAGTGAGACAGACTCCCGTATGTACCCCAAACATAATCTACTCAGCAACCTCATCTGGGGCCAGTGCTTGAGTACCAAGCTATTCTTAGTGCTTGAGGCTGATGCACTGCAGTGGAGCTATCTTCGGCGCCTGGGGCCATGCTTGAACTAATTGAGCCACTGGCTGTGGGAGGGAAAGAGGGGGAGAGAAGGGGGAGAAGGAAAAAGAAAGAAGCAGATGGTCGCTACTCCAGACTTCCCTGACCCAGAATTGAACCCAGGACGTTCATATGCCAGGCCAATGATCTATCCACTGATCCACTGGCCAGGGCCTCTTAAAGGATTTTTTTAAAGGTCACTAATCATGTGCAGTGTCCTCTTATGCTTTCTCTTGACCCTGGTGCAAGATGTAGTTAGTACATTTTGTATGTTTCCATACTTTTACCTCAATTGGCTATTAAATTGGCTTTTTAGTTGCCCTAGACTGGTTAAAAAGTGATTCTTCTCTAAGCTTGAATATTTTTACATATGTTTTTGTCATTTATATTTTCTACATTGTCTATTTTCCTTTGCTCACCTTTCTAATGGGCATTTAAAAAATGGTGATAGCCTGACCAGGTGGTGGTGCAGTGGATAGAGAGTATTGGACTGGAACACAGAGGATCCAGGCTTGAAACCCTGAGGTTGCCGGCTTGAGCACGGGCTCATCTGACTTGAGCCCAAACGTAGCTGGCTTAAAGCCCAAGGTCGCTGGCTTGACCAAGGGTTCACTCACTCTGCTGTAGCTGTCCAGTCAAGGCACATACAAGAAAGCAATCAATGAACAACTAAGGAGCTGCAGTGAAGAATTGATGCTTCTCATCTCTCTCCCTATCTGTCCCTCTCTCTGTCACAAAAAAAAGTGATAAAATACATAACCTAAAGTTTATAAAATTTTTTTAGGTGAACAATTCAGTGGCATAAAGTACATTAACATTGTTATACAATCATCACCTTTAACCAGCTCCAAAACTGAATATGTTCTAGACATCTTTTCTTCATCCAAAACTGAAACAATTTCTCTATTCTGTCCTCCCTTCAAGCCCCTTGTAACCACTATTCTATTTTCTATCTCTGAATTAGACTATTCTGGGCACCTCATATAAATGGGATTATATAATATTTGTTCTTTTGTGTCTGGTTTATATTATGTTTTCAAGGTTCATTTTATAGTCTGGTGGGCTTTTTATAGGAGTTATTTATATAGAGTTTCTGTCTGTGTTATGTCAATTCATAGTATTTTGTGGCTTAGAAGCTTTATATTTTATTTAGTTAGATCTCCTTTCTGGCTCCTGTGTATTGTCTTGCAATTAACATTTTATTTTATACTAATGTAAAATGCTTCTAAAAGGAACTTTTAGGTATTGGGGAAAACATGCCACATAAGAAATATGTCAGATGGAAAAGCACTAGATAATAAGTGGGTTGGTATTTGAAAATAAAGATAGGAAATGCCTTACTGAGAAGATGATCTTTGAACAAAGATTAACAGTGTGGGGGAAAAGAATTCTGGACAGTGGGAGTAAGTGCATTGACTATTGACTATATGACAAGAGCATGCCCTACTTTTGAGGTGGCTAGAGCATAGTGAACAAGCAAAGAGGTAGTGTAGAGATCAGAGCTGATGGGCTGGGGGACATAGGGCCACTTTTGAGGATAAGATTTTTTTAAACTTATTTGCATTATTACTTGTGAATATTTAAACTTAAGTGTATTAAGTAATCACATGATCCAAAAACTAAAAATACATGATAAAATCTTGTCTCTTATCTGACCAAAACCTCCGTAAGTAATGATCAACAGTAATTTTTTACATATCCTTTAAATATTTTTTTTTTTTGTATTTTTCTGAAGTAAGAAGCGGGGAGGCAGAAAGATAGACTCCCGCATGTGCCTGACCAGGATCCACCCTGCATGCCCACTAGGGGGTGATGCTTTGCGCATCTGGGGTGTTGCTCCAGTTGCAATGGAGCCATTCAAGGGCCTAAGGCAGAGGCCATGGAGCCATCCTCAGTGCCTGGGCCAACTTCGCTCCAATGGAGCCTTGGCTGCGGGAGGGGAAGAGAGGGGGGGAAGAGAGAGAGAGAGAAGGGAAGGGAGAAGGGGAAGGGTGGAAAAGCAGATTGGCGCTTCTCCTGTATGCCCTGACCAGGAATTAAACCTGGGACTTCCACACACCAGGCCAACGCTTTACCACTGAGCCAACCAGCCAAGGCCCCTTTAAAGAATTTTTTAATGCCTACATAAGTAAGTACTAATTTCTGTTTTTGTTATACAACTAGACTTCTTAAAAGCTATTATTTATTTCATTAAAGCACCTTATGCATGGTTTTTCCTTCTAGAAATACCTCTTTCCCTTTTTTGCATCCTGGCAGTATAATTTCTTGGCTCTGCCAATTTTTTTCCACCAGTGTTATGCTATGAAATAATTTTTGTAATGATGCAGCATTTTGGTGCTACACTTTATTTTTTTTATTTATTGGTTTTAGACAGCAAGGGAAAGAGGGACAGAGAGAGAAAAAAACAGGAATGTGCCCTGGTGCGGATTGAACCAACAACCTCTACACTTTGGGACAATGCTGTATTCACTGTGCCACAAACCAGGGCTCACTATTCAGATTTTTTTGTGAATGACCTGTTCATATCTTTATTTATTTGTAGTGTTTACTCTGCAGCAAGTAAAGCAAGGATGTATTGGCCGGACAGGAATACACTCAGAAGGGACTACTCTCTTTGCAGAACTTGGGACAGTGAAACAAGGGCCTAGGATAAAAGAAGCAACAGGAGAGAGCCTAGGCGGGCCTACTTTGGTTCTCTAGAAATATGGGAAAGAAATGAGCCCACTAAAAAGTCAGAAAAATGGGGGCCTTGGAGATAGGTTCAGGGGTTATCTCAGGATGAGCAACCACCACCCATTGCTTCCCTCTTTGCAAGTCTCATGGGGACCCTTAGAGCTTAGGGGAAACTGAGAGGCAAGGAACATGTGCTGTGGGCAGGTTGGCAGGGAAAAGAGGAGTGAAAGGCAGAAAGCACGGGGATGCTTCAAGGAAGGAGAGAGCACTCTGTAGTGATTTTTAAGATTTTGTATTCTAGGGTAATTCATTGCTGGTTGTACATGTTGGAGGTATTTTCCAGTCCTTATCCTTTGTGACTTTATTTTTATTTATTCATTCATTCATGAGTGAGTGAGACAGAGACAGGAAGGGAGAAAGATGGGAAGCATCCACTTGTAGTTGTGGCACTTTAGTTGTTCATTGCTTTCTCATGCCGCAACTTGGAGGTTTCAAACCTGGGTCCTCAGCATTCCAGGTTGACGATCTAGCCACTGTGCCACTCACTGCCTGGTCAGGCATGTCCTGTGTGACTTTATATATTTTTTTGCATAGAGGATTTTTTATGTGGTCAAGGATAGTAATCTGTCTGCAGATTTATTGTTACCTAAGATCTTCCACCTTTTTAAAGTTGTGAAGATTACTCAAGGTTCATTTTTGCTTTTCAAGCTTGGCTACTAACTTTATTATCAAGTCAACTTCTAGGTAGTTCTTAGCCCAGTATAGAAATAACCTTGCCCAGCAGTGGAATGATGACCTTGTGACAAAATGCCACAGAGGAACAAATTTATGTTTCTGTTGTAGGTCATTCAGTGGTGCACTCACCACAAGGATGATCCTCCTCCTCCTGAGGATGATGAGAACAAAGAAAAGCGAACAGATGATATTCCTGTATGGGACCAAGAATTCCTGAAAGTTGACCAAGGAACACTTTTTGAACTTATTCTGGTATGTTTTTAATGAATAAAATAAAATTAATCTCTAATTCAGAGCCTTTAGCAGTTCTTACAGAGTTAAATTTGTTAAATTAATTGATACTGAATTTTATGACTGAATTCAAATCTACATATCAATAATCACATTAAATGTAAATGGTCTAAACAGTACAATTAAAGGGTAGAGATTGTCACATTGGGTTAAAACGTAAGGCTCAGCTATGCTGTCTAAAAAAACAAATATAAAGACACCTTAGGTTGAAAGTGGGAAGGGGGAGATATATATTATGCTAACATTAATCAAAAGGAAACTAGAGTAACTGTGTTCTGGACAAAGAATATTACCAGGATTAAAGAGGGTCGTTGTACAATGATAATGGAATCAGTCTATTATTGAGGGCATAACAATTCTAAAACATTTATCTGCCTAAATGCAGAACTTCCAAAAAGTTAAAACCAGTAGACCTCAAAGGATAATAGACAAATCTACAATCATAGTTGGATATTTCCATGCCTGTTTCTAAATAATTGGTAAAACAATAGAGAAATTAGTAAGGATATAGAAGACTTGAATAACACTGTTGATAAACTTGTCCTAATTGACATTATAGAATATTACATCTAAAGACAGCAGAATACATACTACAAGTAGTCCCCTGGGTTACGAACAAGATAGGTTTGAAAATGTTTAAGTATTTATGTGCACAGAAAGGTAAAAATAAATATATGTTAAAGACAAACATCTGAGTTGCATTTAATACGTAAATATACCTGTTTCAAATTACAAATTCAACTTAACAAGCCTACAGAACATAGTCTTGTTCATAACTGAGGGATTGCTTGTATGTATTTATCATCAAGGTAGACATGTTCTGAGCCATAAAATAGTCTCAAATTTGGAAGAATTAAAGTCACACAACTTGTGTGTTCTGATCACAGTGGAATTAAATTAGAATTCAGTAACAGAACGCTATCTGGAAAATCTGCAACTATTTGAAAATTAACGTACTTTTCAGTAACCCATGAGTCAAAGAAGAAATCAAAAGGAAAATTAGAAAGTATTTTGAACTGAATGGAAATGAAACACAACGTGTGAAAATCTGTGAGGTGCAGCTGTTGTATTACAGGGAAATTGATAGCATTAAAACACCTACATTGGAAAAGAAGTCTCAGATCAGTAATCTAAACTTTTTACCTTAAGAAACTAGCAAAAGATGAAATTATCTCAAAGAAAAAGGAAATGTTTTCTATTGTGCAGAAATCAATAGAAAATGGGAAAACAGTAGAGAAAATCAAAGAAACCAAAAGCTGATTCTTTTAGAAAATCAAGAAAATATAATGCTATGCCTGACTATATTTGAATTCTTTAAATGTTTTGTCAAGATTTGATGTGGATGCCTGACCTGTGGTGGCGCAGTGGATAAAGCGTCGACCTGGAAATGCTGAGGTCGCCGGTTCGAAACCCTGGGCTTGCCTGGTCAAGGCACATATGGGAGTTGATGCTTCCAGCTCCTCTCTCCCTTCTCTCTCTCTGTCTCTCCTTCCCCCCCCCCTCTCTCCCCACTCTGAAATGAATAATAATAAAAAAAGTACTGGTGGGAAAAAAAAAAGATTTGATGTGGCTCTTGTGTGTGCGGTTAACATTTGAGGTAGTTTGTAGTGTATGTAGTTTACTGGAGGCAGCACCAGGTTACACAGTTGAAGGGGATGTACAAATAATCTTTCACAAAACTTGTCTGTCTTACTGTTTTCCACTTAATTTCCTAAATTTAACTAGCATTTTAATCTTAATTAGATCCACTAAGTTTGGATTTAGTTTAAAATATTAAATATACTTTAATGAAAATAACAATCACTTTACAGGCTGCAAACTATTTAGACATCAAAGGTTTGCTTGATGTTACATGCAAGACTGTTGCCAACATGATCAAGGGGAAAACTCCTGAGGAGATTCGCAAGACCTTCAATATCAAAAATGACTTTACTGAGGAAGAGGAAGCCCAGGTAGGTAGTCCACAATTTGTTCTTGATCACATGCTTTTTAAAAGAGAATCATAAAACCCATAACATGCCAGGAAAAGAAGTGTCTGTATCAAGGAGTCTTGACTTTTATTTGAGGGATGATAGGTTCCTTCTGTGTCCTAAAATGAGTAGAAGTACTTGAATGACACTGCTTTTTTATAAATAGAAGAACAGTTACTTTTCAACCAAACGTGCTCTTTGATACTTACTCCTTAGCAGTTACTAATACCAGTTTTTGCACCTGGGACCTTACATATAAGCCATAAGCGACTTCAGAAAAGCAGGCCCCTAGTGTTGGTTGGATACTAGGTTACTTTAGAGAAGCTTAGTGAATGATGAAGAAATGAATAGATCAGAATGATTTTGGTGACATAGCTACAAGGTGAAATAAGGTGAATAGAGTTATTTGAATTTGCTGCATTAGCTCTGGTGACTGAAGCTCTAATTGTCCATTACCTTTGCTTTTTTGATAACTTCAGCAGGGCAGAATAAAAACCTAAGGAGGAAAAGAAGGGTGACTAGGAAGTTTACTGTTAACCTGGTGTTTCTCCAGTTTTTTATCCGTTTTTTTCTGACCCATCTCACAGATTATTTGGTAGTATTAAGAAAAATTACTTAAGTTAAAGTACGTCCTTATATCCATCTCTTCTAGGTACGCAAAGAGAACCAGTGGTGTGAAGAAAAGTGAAATGTTGTGCCTGACACTGTAACACTGTAAGGATTGTTCCAAATACTAGTTGCACTGCTCTGTTTATAATTGTTAATATTAGACAAACAGTAGACAAATGCAGCAGCAAATCCATTGTATTAGCAGAATATTGTCTTCATTGCATGTGTAGTTTGGGTACAGATTCCAAACCTATGGCTGAGTTTCTTCCAGTATGATCAAAAGTTTTTTTCTTTGCTCTGAATAAAACTGAATTGTGGGTTCTCTATAGAAAGTGGCATTTTGGGCTTTCCCTCTTTGTAAAGTGATTTCTGCCTAGTTTTTTTTTCAATTAACTTTATTTAGTTTAGTGACCTCATAAAAGTTGGCATTGTAAATAAAAACTTGTAAAAGTTTTCTGAAATAGAAATAACAATATATTATCTTTATTCATGAATTGGAAGCTGGAAAAAGGGCTACTTTAAGTAAATGTTCTGAGTTGTGGTTATTAGGATTTCTTCCAGCTTCCTGGAATCAAGGAGTACCACTGGTATTGATTAGCTCATATGTAGCAGGGCTCCCTTAATTGGATCTGAGGACTTGTTTTTTGCATTTTTAATCTTTTCAGCTTTGCATATGTTGGCTAGAGACTCAGTTTGTGGTTTTGGGGGAATATAACTAGGTAGTTGTTAGGTCTTCAATGACAAAAGACAACCCTTGTGGTATGTCATCTTTTTATAACAGTGATCTCATATGAAGAAAACTATTCACACTACTTGCATGTGAAAAATTTTAACCTTTAACGTTAAAACGTGTGGCAAAACCCAGAAAACATCCATTATGAATGCAAGATACTTTCAATAAAAAGTAAGTTGCATAGTAGGTAGTAAGTAATTTGTTTTTGTGTACTTAAATGAGTCTCTTCACTTAGTATATTACATGAGTTAAATGTATGTACTGTTGTTTAGCTGGAAAAGACTTATAAGCAGCCCTGGCTCACTATAGGCTGCTTACATAACAGTAAGAGTTCTGATGGACTTTTGTCTCTTCTAATGTCATTGAAGGGTTGGTGGAGCCAGTGTTTCAGTTTTTTGGGTTTTTTTTTTTTTTTTAGAGACAGGAAGTGGGAGAGGGAGGAGAGAGATGAGAAGTACTAACTCATAGTTGTTTTACTTTAGTTATTTATTGATTGCTTCTCATATGTGCCTTGATGGGGTGGGGGTGGGGTGGCCCAGCTGAGCCAGTGACCCCTTGCTCAAGCCAGCAAGCTAGTGACCCTGGAATCATGTCGATGATCCTGTATTCAAGCCAATGAGCCTGAGCTTGTTGCACTCGCCGGGTAAAACAAACACTGGAGACGTTTGGAGAGTTTCAGACAAAGTTTTATGGCCAAGAGAAAAAGAAAAAACAAACAAACCTGCGCAGGGGTGAGCTCAGGTGGCAGTCACCAGAGTCACATCGAGCGCCTACAGTCTAGGGGTTTTTATAGCGTAGCAAGCAAGCGGTTCATACAGAAGCTGATGTGGCTGTTAATCATTAGCTAGGGAGGTTGTGCGCAGTTACAGGGGCGGTATTACTCAGTGGAGAATTTCAAACATAAACTTCTGATAAGGGTCTCTGACTCAATGCAGGATGTTGCTGAACTCTTTGTTCTCAGCGTCACAGGGACCTTGGCAGCCCCAGCATGTCAGTACTCCCTGAATCTAACAAGCTCAAGCTAGCAACTTCAGGGTTTTAAACTGGCAACCTCTGCCTCCCAGGTTGACACTGTATCCACTGTACCACCACTGGTCAGGCAGTTTCAGTTCTTAAGTGGTGTAGTCAGTCACACAAAACTGCATTGGCATTGTTACCTTCTAACCCCTGCAGCAGAATGAGGTTTTCCTGATCATTTGATATGGCTCACAAATTTTTCCTTTCTTCCTGTTTCCTTTTTTCTTCCTTTCCCATCATCTGTATTCACATGTAGCCTTATTGTACATGTTTACTTCATGTTTTCTCTGAGCTCTTCTTGCTTAGATTATTGACAGCAGTTTGCCTCTACTTCACCTCTTATCTGCCCCAAATCACTTTATTTAATATAGTCCCATATGCTATATCGCATGACTCCCCATTTGTTGACTGTACCAGAGCTAGCAGACTGCAGCCTGTGTGTGGGTGAAATCCAGCTCACAGCCTGTTTTGCAGTCTGTGCGTTAAAAATTATTTTTACATTTTTAAAAGGATTGTTTAAAAATATACACAGAGACTGTACCTGACCAAAAGCCTAATATGTATACTTTCTGGCCTTTTACCCAAAAAAAATTGCCAACCCCTAGACTACTGCTGCTGGATCCTTGATTCCCTTTACTCTCAGGAAGTAAGCTTGTTTTCTATTCTGGTTTTTGTGGGTAAGGTAGCAGAGTTCATACTGGCTGTAGTGTCTCATCTGCTAATTCCCACTATAATGGTCAACTCTTACAAAAATCTTAACCACCCCAAGTATATCCTAGCAATATCATGATAAATGTAAACCTTTACTGAAAGTCCAAGATATTAGCATATATTATGTTTAATTTGGAAACTAAGCATCAGCTTCTAGGAAACACAAGCCTATTACTTTTTTTTTTTTTTTTTTTTTTTTAGAGAGACAGGAATGGGGAGATGAGAAGCATCAATCATTAGTTTTTTGTTGTGTATTCTGACACCTTAGTTGTTCATTGATTGCCTTCTCATATGTGCCTTGACCGCGGGCCTTCAGCAGACCGAGTAACTTCTTGCTCAAGCCAGCGACCTTGGGTCCAAGCTGGTGAGCTTCTGCTCAAACCAGATGAGCCCATGCTCAAGCTGGTGACCTGGGGGTCTCAAACCTGGGTTCTCGGCATCCCAGTCTGATGCTCTATCCACTGCGCCACCACCTGGTCAGGCACTATTAGTTCTTGATCTGTGTAATCCTCCAAAATTGTTAGAATTATAGGACTAAATAATTTCACTGTAAAGGACACTGGGAGCTTTCTGATAAGATTGAGTAGACAGCCCAGGCCAGATAGCTCGGTTGGTAAGAGCATTGTCCTGAAGAACAGAGGTTGTGGGTTTGATCCCTAGTCAGGATACATACAGGAACAGATTGATGTTTCTATCTCTCTCTCAAACCAGTAAACATTAAAAAAGGGGGGGGGGATTGAGTGGACAATGTAATACTTTAAATTTTTGTTCTCTTTCTGACTTTGTGTTGACTATGGCCCTAGCCTTTAAACAAAAAGGTCTGATAAATTCTCATGTTTAATATAGATCTGACAGCTCATCCAAGAATAAACAGGCCAGCCTGACCAGGTGGTGGCACTGGATAGAGCGTCGGACTGGAATGCAGAGGACCCAGCTCTGAAACTTTGAGGTCACCAGCTTGAGCACAGGCTCATTCAGCTTGAGCGTGGGGTCGCTGGCTTGAGCAAGGGGCTACTCGCTCTACTGTAGCCCCCTAGTCAAAGCATATATGAGAAAATCAGTGAACAACTAAGGAACAAGCAAAGAAGAATTGATGTTTCTCATCTCTTTCCCTTCCTGTTTGTCCCTATCTGTCCCTCTTTCTCTTTCTGTCACAAAAATAAAAAAAAAAAATAGAAAAATAGGGAAAAAAGAATAAACAGGCCATTTATAGATATTGTATACCCAAATAAATATTTGGCATGGTATTAAGAGGCCCTTCAAGCTGGCTGCAGTACTTACTCTTCCCCCTTCCCTTTTCCCTCTTCCCTGCTATATGCTGTTTTTTTTAATATGTCCAGAAAGAGTTTTCCAGGTTCTCATTTTATCCAGGGAAAGTGAGTTGCCCTTTCCCATAGTAGCCAAACATGTCTTCAAAGGTACACCCTGCCTATTCTCTCATTTCAACTTTTCTGAACTAATGCTTTGGCAATGAAGTTGTACTGTGAGGCTGGAGTCCTGCCTCTGCCTCTTATTGCCTAGATGGCCTGGATAGGTTGGAAATAGGAGCTACCTGCAGCGTGGTGCTGTTGATGGTGAAGACTCCCTCTGTGACAGTCCTTTGGCTTTTTCAGCTTTTCATTGTGTCACTTGTGATCAAAAAATAAACTGTACCCCTTATTTTTTCTAACATTGTCATGGGCAAAAGATGTGGCCCCTCAGATAGTTTCTAATAATTTTTAAATTGTAAAAGCAAGTTACCTCTTTTGAAGTGGTTGTACAGCAGGCCTTGTTTTCTTAAATTTCACTTTATAGTACTTAACGATACAAGTTTCACAAATTGAAGGCAAGATCCTCCACCAAAAAAAAAGACAGACTTGCTTTATTGCAATACTCACTTTATTATGATACTGTGGAACTGAACACGCAATGTCCTGAAACATGCCTGTGTATTTTATGAGCTTGCCTTCATAAATCTCCCTTTAACAACACACAAAGTAGATACACAGCTTTACAATTTTTATATTTTTCCAAAGAGTCACAAAGGCTTCCCTTTAAGTTACAGATGCTTGAGTGACATTATAGCCACAATTTATTCTATAATTATTCAAACACACCAGCTGCTGGAACTAAGCAAGATCTGTAACAGGGGTAGTCAACCTTTTTATACCTACTGCCCACTTTTGTATCTCTGTTAGTAAAAATTTCTAACCACCCACTGGTTCCACAGTAATGGTGATTTATAAAGTAGGGAAGTAACTTTATAAAATTTATAAAGCAGAGTTACAGCAAGTTAAAGCATATAATAATAATTACTTACCAAGTACTTTATGTCGGATTTTTGCTGTTTGGCAGAATAAATCTTTATAAAACAACTTACTATAGTTAAATCTCTCTTTTTATTTATACTTTGGTTGCTCCACTATCGCCCACCATGAAAGCTGGTAGGGACCAGGTTGACTACCACTAATCTTAACTTGGTGGACTGCTAAGACTGTAGCCCTGTAACATGATGTCAGGCAGGGCTGAGGTTAGCTTTAAACTAGCTGAAGGAGAGTAACAGTGAGTCACTATGAGCATGTGACTCAGGACAGGCAGATATTCCAAACCACATGAATGATCTCTTCATTTACTTAAAAATTGACCAATCCTGTTTGTTTTCTGATCCAAGGGTAAATTAAGAAGAAATTGTAGGTAGGTTATATACGTTCTTTTTTAGGGGTTTGGGGGATAGAGAGGCAGACTCCCACATGCGCTCCCACCAGGATCCACGGGGCATCCCTGTCTGGGGCCATGCTCAAGTACTGAGCTATTTTTAGCGCCTGAGGCTGCCGCAGTTGGACCAACCAAGCTATCCTCAGCGCCCAGGGCCATTCTCAGCCCAGTCAAGCCACTGACTGTGGGAGGGGAAGAGGGAAAGAATGGGGAGAGGGAGAGAAAGAGAACCAAATGTTTGCTTCTCTTGTGTGCCCTGACTGGGACTTGAACCTGGGACATCCATGTGCTGGGCTGATGCTCCATCCACTGAGCCACCTGCTGGGGCTAGTTATATATGCTCTTAATAGTGCAGTTTGAACAGGGATAGGAAGGGGCTTTGACCAGGGAAAAGACATAACTGAGAGAACCACAGACCTCATGCTCTGAGCGCCCTTTACCTTATCCCCAGCTATCAGAGTCTCATCTTTTGAAGCTTAACTTTTGCTTGCTCCCACTTCCATTTGAAGATTTTATGATTTTTCTTTTTCTAAAGCTCAGTACACATTCAAGTGAGAAGGAATAAAATGTTATCCCTACAAAGTTGCTTGAGCTTTAAAAAGATGATAATCCTCAGTTATTTGAATTTCTTTGAAAACTGATTTCCAGCTACGAAAGAAGAGCATACGGGAAAAGAATGCAAGTAAAGGAAAAGCATATGAAATGGTTGAATACCTAAAGTATAGCTCCTGGCTTATCCTTTGTAGGAAGGATAAGAGTTGCCTTCTTGGTAGCTCTTGGAATAGTTAAGGAGGCAAAGCATAAATACTCCTGGAAGAGGGTAACTTTATATAAAAATGTTCCTAGACAGAACAAGATTAGTGAGCAAATTGGGGGCTACAGGGCTGGAAAGGTCTAGGAAAGGTTCCATGAGGAAAAACTGTTTAGTTTGAAACGGTAAGCTGGATTTGGATGGGGATGGAGAGATGCCAAGGTGAGGAGGAAAGCAGTGCTTAGTCTGGACCTGGCAGCAGGTGGTTGGGCATTGGTAGGTTTACCGACGAATATAGTCTGGAGAAATTCATGAAGGCCAGATTGATGGCAGGATTTTTGTAACACTCTAGGAAAAGTATTTATTAGACTTAGGTTAGGCGTTGCTATTTTTGAGTGTTAGAACTAAAACTTTTTATTACTGGACTAAAGTATTCTGAATATTTGGGGTTTTACAACTACCTTGTTTACTGTTGTTAAAAATCACTCACTATCTTCAGCCTGACCTGTGGTGGCATGGTAGCTAGAACTTGGACCTGGAATAATAGTGAGGTTACTGGTTTGAGGCCCTAGGCTTGCCTGGTCAAGGCACATGCAGGGGGCAACTACTACAAATTGATGCTTCCTGCTCCTCCCCATCCCCTTTTTCTCCCTCCTCTCCTCTCTAAAATCAGTATCTTTAAAAAAAAATAAAAAAAAAGGCAGAATAAGAAAATGTGCATAGCAAGATAAAGAATGGTGTAAGCTGTAGTTTAGAACATGTCCCTTAGTGCAAGATTGAGCCATTTGGACACTTAAGCAAGATTTGGATACTCGGTCCTTCCACTGAGTTGTCAGTAGTCATGAGCATTGTTAGTGGCATAAAGGTGTTGAAGTTGCTCTTGTTTGACAGGTTTCCAATGTGGGACTTTGAGTGATTGTTTAACTCATGGTTGACTGCTGTCTTGCAGAATTTTTGCAGTGTTGGGTACAGCTGGTCTGTGTGACGGTACTGAGATGCATTTTGTGGGAGAATATAGACTGCTCACAAAAATTAGGTAGGGGATATTTTATTGCTTCATATTTATTTTTGAAATATCCCCTAATTTTTGTGAGCATATATTTAGTTGCTCACAATACCCGCTTCCTCTTTTGTAGTTCTCATGACCTTCTGATACCACTGAACTTTGTATTTTTTAGGAAGTGTTTACTGAGCACTTAATCTGCTATATGCCAGCCTTTTCTTTCTACTCTGTGTGTGGTGGTGGTGTGCCGTTTCACAACGTCAACCTCAAGTGTTTTGCAGATATTTCTCTCTCAGAAGGCTTATAGGAGCTAGAGAATATAGAAAGCTACACTTCTCAGAAATCTATATTCAAGAGGCGTTTCCAGAGTGGCTTCTTGGTGGTGGTGGGGATGGTAACTGGAACATAATTCCTCTTCCTCCCTAATTTCTTTCCCCCACCCTTGACATTGATTGCACATGTCTGAAGGAACAAGACTTCAGATAAATAAAAACCCTGGTCCAGATTCTCTGGTAAACTTAAAGTGTCAGCCTGAACTACTACTAGTTAACTATCTCCCATATAATTCATGGCTACTGAAACAGCCCTTATCTTGTATTGCTAATAATTTATGAATACAGCTAGGGATAGAATAACTCCTACCCCCAGAACAGAATTTGCCCTTTCTAGTTAACTCTGCCCAATCCCACACTGTCCTTAACTTCAAAATCTTCTGACCTGAGGTAGGCTTTTATTCTGGGGAACTATATCATCCCCATTTGTTCATCTCTGTTTTAAAACTCTGCTGTTTTGAGTATATGAAATTAAGGCTCTTTTCAGACCACCATACCCATTGTGGACAAGACGACCAGTGACAGTCTATTACAGGGGTCACCAAACTTTTTACACAGGGGGCCAGTTCACTGTCCCTCAGACCGTTGGAGGGCCGGACTATAAAAAAAACTATGAACAAATTCCTATGCACACTGCACATATCTTATTTTAAAGTAAAACAAAACGGGAACAAATACAATATTTAAAATAAAGAACAAGTAAATTTAAATCAACAAACTGACCAGTATTTCAATGGGAACTATGCTCCTCTCACTGACCACCAATGAAAGAGGTGCCCATTCTGGAAGTGTAGTGGGGGCCGGATAAATGGCCTTAGGGGGCCGCATGTGGCCCGCGGGTCGTAGTTTGGGGACCCCTGGTCTATTAGCTGCTCCAGACAAGCTGCTCCAAGAGGCCTAAGTTGAAGAGTCCCATAGTGATTTGAGATCTCAGAGATTGGAATAGATGGGATTAGGGAAGTTGACCCAACCTAAGAACCAGACTGCTTGCATGGCCAGTTCAGTTTCAAGGACCCCATGGTGAATTATTAAATATAAGAATCTTGAAGAAAAAAAACAAACACTAAAGCATCCTCTCCAACCTCAAAAGCCAATCAGTGTGTTATGAATTACTGTTTGGTCTCAAATCTTCCACTTTATAGTCCTGGCCAATTTTATTCTGTGCCGTTTTTTCTAGCAATGCATACAGGAACCATTCCTTCCTTGGAACTATGTAAGGAACTTTCACTTTCAGTGTGGCCTTTTCAGGATGAATAGTTGTGCTTCTGGGCTATTCAAGATAGTTACAGCTCAGAAGAGCCTAGCCATGGGACTTTCTGTAAAAGGGAGAAACACCTTCAAATTGGGAGACTTTGGAAAGCTCTTTAGTTTACCATCACAGTGGGAGCAGCTGCTTTAGGGCTCAAGATTAATATTTCAAGCAAATCTGCTAGTTGTGGGAATGTGTAAGGAAAGTTGGGTCATCTTGTCTTACGTTTCAGGAAACAAGACCGGTTCTTGGATGACAGTGAGATGGGACTGGTGTATCTGAAGTAGAATTAGGGACTGTACCATCAAGTCACCCTGAGACCTCATAGGAATGTGCTGGTGTGATCTGGCAGGGTTTGAGTTTCCTTTTTGATGTCAGGTGTTTTTAAGAGCTGGTTTAATTCTACCACAACCCCCTTTCCCCTCGCATACACAAAGAGTACATTGTTCATGTATCCAGTGTGCTCTAAATAAGAGGCCTAATCAGATGCAGCAACCCAGTCTTGCATAAGCCTTGGTAAGAATGTTTTTTGAAACATCTAGGTCATTAGCCAGAGCTGAATTCTTTAAATGGGACAGATGTCAAGAGAATGCCCGATCTCTAGCACCCTTCCAGAAAAAAAGCAAGTCTGGGATTACAACTTCCACTGGCCTACTTTAAATAGACACTACTCTGGAAGACTTTATTTATAAATATTTTAAAACACAAAAAAATGTAACTCAGTAAAAATTACAATGCATGATGTTGGCCCAGTGACTGCTTGTTGTATACAGTTCTTGCATTATCTGATAGTTGACCTATTGAGGTGGCTTTATGACACCTTTTACATTCATGATGGGTCTCAAAGTTAATAGCATACTTTAACATGATGGAAACTGCTGTATAAAAAATAGGTTGCAGATTTATCAAACCAGATGTTTTATAATACTATGAAGACACTTCAAACACCTTGATAGAGTCTTTGGGAGGAAAGGGTTTTATTAACTATCTTTTTGGATTTTTATACCAGTATAAAAAGACTTGTTCATTTTTCTCATAGGATTCATACTTAGAGTGGTTCATCTCTCAACCCTCAGAGAAAATGGAGCCTTCTGGTCTAGTTGGCTTTATCTAAGGGTCTTGGTAGCAGTTTCCAACCCATTCTTATTGGGGGGGGGGGGGGCACAGGCAGGCTGGCCTGTGCCTGCATCATTGTTGGATTAAGAGCAAGGCTTGTGGATAAAGCATCGACCTGGAAATGCTGAGGTCGCCGGTTCGAAACCCTGGGCTTGCCTGGTCAAGGCACATATGGGAGTTGATGCTTCCAGCTCCTCCCTCACTTCTCTCTCTCTCTCTCTCTCTCTCTCTCTCCCTCCCTCCCTCCCTCTCCTCTCTAAAATGAATAAAAAAATAAAAAAAAAAGAGCAAGGCTTGGAATGGCAGCATATACTCAACATGAGCTCAGCAGGGCTGAAGGAAGCCCCTGAAGGGAAATCAGAGTGTAATCCCTGGCTTCTGTGGGTTGAAAGTCTTTTAACATGTGTACCATAATAGAAAATAAACCCCAAGTTTCCTGGCTGTGAAGAAAAGGGGAGAGTATTATGCTCTTATTTCTAAAACAGCTGATTCCGTAGGGTCAAGCTTTTTTTTTGGGGGGGGAGAAAAAAACAACAGTAAAAAGTATCTTTATTCTCATGTTTAAAAAGTTTTTCTATGATGATGCATTAACAATACAAAAATATTTTGAATACAATGGTTCTTTTTGTCAAGACTTCCGGCAGTACTATGCAAGAATATATGGTCTTTGGAATCTGAGAAGCCACTGGCTAAAGTAGGAACTACAGGTTTTTGTTGAGGGGTGTGTGGGGGTACAGGAATATAGCCCTTTTTCTTTGAATTCAGGCTCTGTACAGTAAGGAGGCAAAAAACAAGTTAAGTTAAAAAAAACTTTAAGGCTCAGGGTTGAAGCTTGGCTCAGAATTAGGCTGTGGTGAAAACCAATGGTCTACCACTAGAGTTTTTCTGGGCTACTTGCTTTGGTTGTTCTGGTCCTCATTCCTACAGAATTTCAGGGAAACTGAAGCTGGCCTGGTTTCATGCTGGAAGATAGACACTGGCTGTCATGTTTGGTTTGCCCTTTCACCACTAAAAAGCTGGCTAGATTGGATCTGTCAAAAAAAAGGCTCTCAGAACAGGGAGGGATACACACCGGATTCTAGACCATGACTTCTTTGAACTGTTGACTACAGCCACTAGTGACAGACCTGGGGCTTTGGTATTGGGGCTTCTTAGGCAATTGAGTTTCTCAGGAATCAGTTTCAAGTAATTTGAACTAGAGAGCCAGATAATCCCCACCACCCATATTTGCCTGATTTAAGGTAGTGTCAGGTTGCCTAGGTTGACAGGCCTAAACTTAACCTATTCCATCCCCTCCACCTACAAGCTCCTGAGAACGTGGCAGGATTCCTCTGGCCCAGCTTACAAATGGCAGCTAGTTTTCTGCAAAACAAGGCTTTTCTAGGCCCTCAAGAAAAGCATTATCTTTTTTTTTTTTTTTTGTATTTTTCTGAAGCTGGAAACGGGGGAGAGACAGTCAGACAGACTCCCGCATGCACCCGACTGGGATCCACCCGGCACGCCCACCAGGGGCGACGCTCTGCCTCGGCCAGAGCCACTCTAGCGCCTGGGGCAGAGGCCAAGGAGCCATCCCCAGAGCCCGGGTCATCTTTGCTCCAATGGAGCCTTGGCTGCGGGAGGGGAAGAGAGAGACAGAGAGGAAGGGGGCGGGGGTAGAGAAGCAAATGGGCGCTTCTCCTATGTGCCCTGGCCGGGAATCGAACCTGGGTCCCCCGCACGCCAGGCTGACGCTCTACCGCTGAGCCAACCGGCCAGGGCCAACATTATCATCTTGAGCTTGGTGGCTATGACCAGGCTCACACACTGTTTGATATACCAGCTCATTCTTGGTCCGTGAAGTGTCTGGTATGGGGAGGGTGTGTAGTGGGGGTGGGGAGACAGGGAAGGGAAAGCAGCTGACAGCCTGTCTATGACCTATAGCAGAAAAGGGAGGCAGGGCAATCTGGCTAGCAACAAGACAGATATTAAAAAGAATAGATGCAGGCTGCCACAGGCACAGAGAATACCCTTAATCAGAGGACAACACAGATCAGATGTACCACTCGGTTCCAGGTTCAAGCAGAAGTTGTGCAGCCTCTGAAATCGCCAGCACCTGGACCCTGAGAAGGATTTAACAGGCCCCCTGGCCGGTTTCCACATGCTTTGGGGCTCTGTTGCTCCTCCTCAAAGAGTGGGTCCCCGGAGGCGGCCAGCTGTCCTGTGCATGCTAGGCTGCCTGTTTCCGAAATTCCTGTTGTTGTACCTGTATACTCTGCAGGGCACTGCTGGGGGCCTGTGGGGGCCCAGGGGGCTGGGAGGCTGAAAGCTGCTGAGAGACCTGGTGATGTAGGTGCTGGCTCCGCAGTGCTAGCAAGTAGTGCTGTGGGGAAGTGGGGCAGCAGGAGATATGAGGGTGAGCATTGGGGGGCTGGGGACCCAGAGCAGCCTAGAGTACTGTCATTGGAAGGAACGGGGCTGGGGCAGCGGCCTTCTCCGGGTAAGTACCGAATGCATTTCTTTTTCCTCCTAGGAATAGTGAAGAGAGTTATCTGTAAACAGAGGGTGAATTCACAGTCATACACCACAACCAAAAAATGCTGTCATTGCACAGGCCTAGCTGACCTCTCGTCCCCTCTCCCTAGGACTTGAACAATGTACTTATGTATACCTTCAGACAGTGCAGTTCTGCTGGGCCTGGCCCAGATGTGGAACAGTTGCAGTTCCAAGCACAGCCACACGATGGCACAGGGACCTTTTCTAGTTGGGCCTGTAGGTTGCCTTGTTTTCTAGGATAACCATCTTAGTCTGTGCCTTTGAGCCTCTGCTTCATGTGTGTTTGTGGGGCTCAGACTGCATTAAAGAAAGGGGCTGTCATGCTTGTGGCTACTTGGGTTGAACAATCCCACTGCTCAAAGCGAGGTTAGGGGCAAAGAGGAAGAGAAGTAAGACAGTGATTCTTCTCATCCATTCTTACCATCTTGAGTTCTCTGGGCCACAGTTTATCTTTGAGTAGTGTGGAATGGGTAGAATTAGGACCTCTAAGGACAGGGCTGCCTCCCGTCATGTATACATATTCCCCCAGGTTCCTCTTTGCCCTTGGACCAGGAACATGGAGGGTACTCTGAAGGGTCAAATATTCCTTAGAGTCAATGAACTTAACTGCCTGGATTAGCCGCAGCCTTGGCCTCACCAGGCCTGATGTGAACCTAAACTAGGCAACTTTTAGCCACTTAGTAGGTATATCTTCTTTTCACATACACAAGCATTTTCCTGTTATATGGCAAAACACACAGGTTTAGTGCTACAGGGCCTAAGTATGGCCCTTTGGTTAGGACAGCCTTGCTCTTCTCTCTCTTTCTCTCCAGCCCTCTGGGCTCAGTAGGTATAAGATGATGAGTTACTTGGTATCCACGTTATTCATGGTATTCTCTACCAGTCACCTTGTTTTTCTTAGATTTATGGGCTCAGGCAGGGGTCCCAACTTGAAGTGATGGAATTGGTTGGCTATTATGACTTTCAGGCCTAGGAGCAGGGGCTGAAGCCACCTGAATGGTGTGGTATTTGGCTACTGAAGACCAGCTAGGCCTAGTTAGCACTAAGCCCTCATTACCAAAGAACCCTAGATAACATAACTACCTTCTTCAATCTGCCTTTCCTTCCCTTCTAGAGCATTATCCCTCCTTCCACTTAGACCCAAATGATTTTCCCTACAAGCCGTGTTCAGTGCTCACTCCTATTCTTAGGAGGGCTCCACAATCTGCAAGTCTCCTAGGGGGCTGGGGGGGAGGGACAAAGGAAGGCTATAGGCCCAGTAGGACATGTGCAGAGTCAGGGAAGCAGCTTGAAGCAAAGGGAGGATTGTGGTGGGGACAAACCCACCTGCACGGACCACACCAATCCATCTGCTGGTTGAGGCCAAAGCGAGCACGGCATTTCTTAGGCGAGCCAGGGTCTGCTCACAGCCATGCCAGAGGGGCAGAGCAGGGCAGAGGGCGAGCAGGCAGGCAGCAGGGCAGAGCAGGGCCCAGAAAGAAGAGGTAACATCAGTGTTAGCCAGTCACAGATATCCCACAGCCCCCACAGGCAGATGGCTTCTTCATGGCACAGCCAGCCCCAGTGGGAGCCTAGGACCCAAAGCCAAGGTATTAGGAAAGTGGGCATGGTACCCAGTTGGGCAGAAGAGGCAGTGGGAAGAATGGTAGGGAAGAGAGGGTACCCTATCAGGCTTGTTCCTCTCTGTGGCTCGTGGGCCCCTTGCAGCATGGGAGCTGTGGGAGAAGGAACCCAGGGAAGTCCTTGTGGTTCCAGATTCAGCCTCTTCTGCCTTAGGGCTGCCTACACCCCAAAACTCCCTGCCATTTTATCTTTCTTTTTCCTTTCCTTTTTGCCAATGCCCTGACTGACCCATATCCCCTCGTGCTGTAACTTAAGCCTATTCTATGCACTTTCCCAGATGGAAAGTAAAACTCATTCTTCAACCTCAGAAAAAGGGCTGAGGACTGCCCTGCCTGTTACAGCGTGAGAGGGCAGCACAGCTGAGAAAGTCATTCATGAATGTGGATCAGAGTTGGGGCAGGAACCCACCCAGGAATCCACAGGGAGGAGACTTAAAGCAGTGTGAGTTCCACAAGTCCTCTACAAAGAGCACTTAACTGCCATGAAGAATAAGACGGTGTGGTAGGGTGAGATGTGACAGAATTGCTGGGCACCAGTTAGCAGGCTGTATGACTAGTGAGCCTAGGCATGAGGTCTGTCTCAGTGTCCATCCAGATAGTGTGCTGTCCACCTCAGAACTAACTAGGATGCTAGTGTTTGGGTTTAGCATGGATCATATGGTCAGTTCCTCACTAACTTTCCCTTGCTAGCTGTGAGCAAGGCAGGGCTAACAAAGGTGGTGAGGGTGTGGTGGGCCCACACACCAATGCTATGTGAATTGGCTTCTGCTGGTCTTCCTTAGGACTCAGTATATGTATTCAAGTGGGGATTTCACTTGTCAGATGCAGGCTTTGTTTCCAGGGGGCCCAGGGACCAGGCACTAAAGGTTTGTAGCTGAGGACTCTGACCCTCCCTCTGGGCCAGAGCAGTGATGCTTGTCAAATGGGGACCTGGAGAGGCACCTCCACTACTGCAGGAGGAAGGGCTCACCTGTGTTGGATTCTTGATGCTTTTCCCTGGAACGCCTCTTCTTCTTCCCCTGCAGTAAACAAAGGGAGAGATCCTCACATCTGGGAGGTGGACACTAAGCCCAGTGAGCAGGTGGTTGGGATACGTGCAGCCTGCTGCCTAGCCTGGCTGCCACTGGGATTCCAAGCCCAGTTTCTTTCTACTTGGGGGCCCTAGTGCAGTAGTCAGCAAACTCGTTAGTCAACAGAGCCAAATATCAACAGTACAACGACTGAAATTTCTCTTGAGAGACAAACTCTTTAAACTATATAGGTAGGTACATTTCTTATCAAGGTAGTGCCCGCACGTGGTATTTTGTGAAAGAGCCACACTCAGGGGCAAAAGAGCCACGTGTGGGTCGCAAGCCAGTGTGCCGACCAGGGCCCTAGTGTTTCCTGATTGCAGTTCTTGCTTACTAAACCGTGGCCAGTTAGGGGCCTCCTCCCTTTCCCATACATATCCATTTTAAATGGAAGAGGTAACTACCAGGTCTCTTCCCCCCCTTCTGCTCATGAGCTCCAATAAGTTACTGGGCAACAATCCTATGTGGGAGTAGATCCTGGGTGAAAAACAGGACATGGGCCTACCTTTAGGGGCAGCTCCCCTTGCTTGACCCTTTTCTGAGCTAGCTATGGCAGGCCTTGGGCCCTCCAGTCTACCACTTCCCCTCATCTGTGCCTTCAGGACAGTAAGCCTGCCTTTCCTGCTGCAACTGTGGCCTGGTACGGTTCCCTACTCATCCCTGTGTGTTGTTGGCCACTCACGTAGTTGTCCCGCGCCGACCAGCCTGGATATAGCTGCATGTGCAGCTGCCTCTCCTTGCGGGCCAGCTCGTAATACTTGGCCTGCTCTTCCCGTGACAGTGCGTGCCACTGCAAAGGGAAAGGAGGGGCAGATGGGGTGCATCAGGGAGTCAGCAGGCTGCACCAAGCTGAAGGTGATCAGGGGCTGCCCTTACCAGCCCACTTGCCCATGGCCTCACCCTGCGGCCCAGGATCTGGTTAATGGCAGCACTCTCCTTGAGTGTGCACTCTGCAATGACCTTGGCTCGCATCTCTTTCATGTACAGCATGAAGGCATTGAGTGGCTTCTTGATGGTTGGCTTCTTGGCCTCCTTCTCTGCCTTGGATTCTGCCTGCGTCTTCCTGAGGGGCACATGTCCAGATCACTTGGGAGCTCCTACATGCCCACCTAATGCTACCACCCTCCTCTAGTGTGTCCAGTGCATGTGTAAGTACATGGATACCTGAGCTTTAATCTTATTTTTTTATAGCTGCTTCAAAACGGGTGAGGAGAGTTAAGTAACTGTTCCTTATAGGAATAGTACAGCTAAGTGAGAAAATGTGTAGGGATTTCTCAGCTTATCCCACCTTCGCTCATACCAAATCCTTGTTTCCCACTGCACCCACCCCCTCCTGTTTCTGAGACTCAAAAAACAGTGGTCAGTGGGAAGAGCCACAAGATAATTTGACCAGAGGCCTGTGGCAGTCCTTGGAGCTTCCAGGCAGCAAGCCTTGGGTCTCCTGGAAGAAACATGTATCCTGGCTGACAAATAGATGCGAGCCTGAGGTCTGCTCACCTGTTTCCCTCCCTCTTTCCCATTGTGTGCCTTTTCACTCACAGGCTGCGATCATAGGGCTGCAGATCCTGCTTCCCTGAGGTGGGCACAATGGCTGGGTGGGGAATGGCTGCTGGGTGACCAGGTACACCGGAACCTAGCATCAGCGGTGGATGGGTGAACCTAGAGACAGAAGAGAGTTAACATTGAGCCAGGTGTGTACGGACAAGACCTTGACACACAGGCCCTGCAGAGTAAACAAGGACAGGTGAACAGATACCCACCCACTGCCCTATTTTGGCCTGCATTCAAGTACGCATTGCACAGACGAACATTGCAAAAATCTACATATACATCATTTAGGAGTTACTAAATTAAATCCTAAATAGCTTTTGAATATCTCCCCTTGTCACCTCTTGCCTTTACCTGCTCAGCCTCATGAGCCTGTGACTGCTCTGTGGGTTTTCTCACTCTCCTTACCAACTCCTCTAGTACTCTCCCTGCATAACAGCCAGAGTGACCTTTTAAAAACACCTGAGTGCGCACGGGCTCATCTGGTTTAAACAAAAGCTCACCAGCTTGGACCCAGGGTCTCTGGCTTGAGCAAGGGGTTACTCAGTCTGCTGAAGGTCCATGGTCAAGGCACATATGAGAAAACAATCAATGAACAACTAAAGTGCCACAACGAAAAACGAATGATTGATGCTTTTCATCTCTCTCCGTTCCTGTCTGTCTGTCCCTATCTATCCCGCTCTCTCTGTCTCAGAAGAAAAAAAAAATTTGTTAAAAACACCTGAGTGCTCTTGGCTGCTTTTGCTGAAACTCCCCTACATTTCTAGTTCCATCTTTTCCTGTTTCCCATCACTTCCCACCCCAGCCATCCCCAACTACTGCTGCTCCCTTTGTCACCCTCATGCAGGAGATGTTAACCCTTTTTATGAAGCTGTGACCCATTGGATCTGGCTGGGGTCTCCCCGTGGGGTTTCAGACCCACATAGCATAGCCCATTCAACTGCTGATGCTATTTCTATACTGTCTACACTGGCTGTGAGCTCCATAGGGCTGGAAATGTCTGCTAAATTCCTATTCCATCCTTAGCATGGATCTGTCACTAAGGAAGGGAGCTAAATAAAGGGACACACATATATGCACACGTCCCACTTCACTTTCTTGCTATTCTATGAGTACCACTCTGCCCCTTGCTGCTTACACAGAGATGGAGTCCCTGAGCAGGCCAGAGGTTGGAGGCACATGTAAAAAATGCTGCCTCAGCTTGGGTGGAGCTTAGGGAATGCCTGGGAGAGCCCTTCACTCAGCAGGGATGCAGTACAATGGTGCGTGCATACACACCTGCACACGCACTGACTCATGCATGCAGAGGCAGGAACACAAGCACACATGTGCATCCACTGTCCTTGACTGCTCTGTGGTGCTCTGCTGCAGTCTGGCCTGGGTGGGCTTAGGCCTCCTGCAGTGCCACTAGCTTTATTCTCAGGCACAGGGCAGCAAGGGGCTACAGAATGACGGGCAGACGGATGGACAAACAACTAACACAGGACAAGCAGTGGCCTGGGCATGGCCTTGTGTGGGCACTGAAGCCTGGGCAACAAGAAGCAGGAGCCTGGCTGCAGGGTAGGGGACTCACCTGGGGTAAGGGGCGCCAGGGGCTGCAGTGGGGGCAGGGAAGTGCTGTCTATATCCGCAGGAAGGGGACAGGGGGTAGAGAGGAGGGCTGGGCCTGTGGTTGGGAGAGATAGCTGTTAGCAGTCTGGCTACTGGCCCTGTGTGGGTAAGGACTTCCCTTCATGCTCAGGCCTGACCCATAGGATTGCGAGGCAAATCAGCTGCATGGGCCACTCCAGTGTGTGTTTTAAGCATCTGCCACCAGAGGGCAACCTATGCTGCACCTAGTTCCCTCTACAGGCTTGTACCAGTGCTTGAGAGGTAGAAATGGCAGCATTCTCCTGGGAGACAGGTCAGCCTTGCCTCCTGGGAGACAGGTCAGCCTTGCCTCCTGAAATGAAATGTCTCTGTCAAAACAGGGTTAATACCTGCCCTGAGGCCTTTGCACCCACTGTTGACACTGTCAGGATTGTTATTCTGCCCCACTTTGCCTGCTTTAGCTTCTGGTAATCCTCTAAATGACACTTTTTCCTGAAAGCCCTTGAGATCACAAGCCAGATGAGGTGCCCCTCCAGTCCTCAGTCAGAGCACTGCTGACAGTGCCTTGTAATTGGCTGGCTTTTTGTCTGGGTTGTGCACTAGACATACTGAGTTCTGCCAGGGTCGGGACCTGAGGATCAGCCAGCTTCAGCAATGCTTCTCTGGTGCCTGATCCTTGCCTGGCACACTTCAAATATGGGGGTACTTGTGGGGTTAGCCCTGGTTTGTATTCAGAATGCAGCTGTGTCCAAGGAGAACCTAGAAATAGAGGGTTGTGCTTAACATAGAGAAAAGGCAAGTGGAAAGGGACAAGAAGTTCCCTAGGTTGGGCCTCTGGCCTACCCTGCCTTCTTAGGAAGCCAACTTTTCCTGCTATTAAGTGACTGCCCAGGCCAGAGCGGCTAAAGACCTTCCCAAGTCACACTGCTGTTGCTGAGTAAAGGTCCAAGTAACCTGTCAAACCCAACTCCAGCTGAAGACAGGCTCTTCTGCCCACTGACTTGGGGTCAGGCTGTTCTCCTGGCCCAGCTTTAATAGGCTCTCCACGCAGACTGGTCAGGGGCTTGGGCTTAAGCAGGCACCTTAGGCACAAGAAGGGACCCTGACCCTTAAACAGCTCAGCAAAGGAAGAGACCAGCCAGCAGTAGGCATTGAGGCTAGTTGTAGGAAGTATCCTCCTCCCCACCAAGTGGCTAAGGAGCAATAGCCTCTCTCTTACGGCCATTCATGCTATTACTCCCTGAGAAGGCCTTTTCTTCCTCACATACTCATATGGCCCTGAGCAACTCAGGGTTCTCATTCAAGTCTCAGACATTGAAACAGAGTTCAAGGATTACAGACCATAGCCTAGTCTCCTGTCTTCCCAGAGGGAGTATATTAGGCTACATGGGGAGTGCATAAAGCTGTTGGCCAGCCCTGCTATCTATACAGAGCTGGCAGCAGGGTGCTCAGCACAGGATGGAGGAGGAAAATAGAAGGTGCCCCTTTCCCACTGGGCCCACACTCACCAGCTCACAGTGTGAGGGAGCTGTCCCATGCTGCCTGAGGTCAGAGAGTAGAAACCAGAGAGGTCAGGTGTCTGCAGAGGCCTGTGAACTGCAGTGGAGAGGGGCCAAGTAAGTGAGCTAGCCTGACTCAGAGGCCACCTTAGCCAATGACTGCATCCTAGAGCCTCCTGTGCAGTCCTCTACGACCCCACCCCTGCTAGAGTGCCAAACATTCAGCTTTGTTCGGGGACTCTCCCAGTGTCATAACTGCCTGCCGCATTTACAGGCTAGGGAACCAAGGGCAAATGGGTTGGGTGACTTGCCTAAGGACACTGGCTGGCCAGTGGCAGAGGTGGAGTCATTCAGGAATTGGAGGCCAGGCCTTGCCAATGCTAGTCTCTGCTGGGAGTCTCCTAGTCTGGGGGAACCTGGCTGTGGACCCAGGGCTCCAAGCCACCCCCAACCCCTTTGAGTCAGCAGGTTTCCCCCAGTCAACAGTGGCTGATTTCAGAATGACTTTGCCTGAGGCTGAGGTGAATCAGCCATCACAACCACCACTTTCCATTTTCTCACTGGGGGAGGGAAAGGCTATACAAGTTTTATAGTTAATAGCTTTTTACATCTGACTGCTCTCACAATGGCGTTGGGAGGTCTCTCAGGATTTAGGTTCCTACCTCAACTTGAATCCTTCACATTTTGACTTGGCACCACCTACTCCAGCCCTCTGGTACCCCCAGGTCCCCCGATCCATCTTTCTGGCATTTTGAGGGGCCCTGATTTTACACAGCCCCAGATTCTCCAGTTGTATAAAGGGCCCAGCCACCTGTCTCACTGGGCCCCTCCCCATCCCGGGTCTGTACCTTGCTTCTGGTTGATGTCAGCCGGTGCAGGTGTGGGATGTGGGCTGCTGAAATGTTCATAGAGAGGAGAGAGTTGGGGGACGCCATGAGTGGGCTGACTGGCCTTGTTATGCTGAAAAATGAGGAGGATGGGTGAATGTGGGGATAACTGAGGGAGGGAGGCACAGGGCTGGGGGCTACATATAGGCAGGGCCCCAATTAACTGTGTGTGTGGGCAACCCAATTGTCAAAGGAAAAGGGGGGTGGTCAAAACCACAGGCCTCACAGGAGGGGGCACCACTCAAACCAAGCTGAGTACAGTGGTCCAGCCCTCCTGCCCCCAACTCCCAGACTTTGCCCAAGCAGTCCCACCTCATAGAGAGCCTCTCAGTCTTTCTGTGCACTCAGTTCCAGGAGGACTCCCCTGTCCAGGAAATTATTCCTACCTCCTGGTTTCAGACATCCCTGTTTCTCTTAGGCCCTATGACTTGCTCACAGCTTCTAGCCCCATACATCAGGACATGGTCTGAGGACCTTGCCTACCCTAGGAGCTTTAGTTCCTCCTCCAGTCCCCAAATTAGGGGTGTTGAGTCTGACTTTGTCCCACCTCAGGCTTAACAGGTTATTACTGACACAGTGAAGAATCCCCCTCAGTCCTCTAACTCAGGGACAGACCAGGTGGGGGCAGGCTCCCTCCAGGGTCAGCCTGCCTAGCCCCACACTTCCTGTTTCCTCAGCACCACAGGACTCTTACTTTTCACACTAGTCACATGGATCTGTTATGAGATGACTCAGGCTGAGAAGGGGGCTCCCCATGCGACCCAGGTACAGGGTGTTGTTGCTTATGGCCAAGGCCCAGCTCTGCATATCCTCAGCGCACATCTGTGTGGGCTAGGGCCCGAAAGACACCATCTACAACCGAGGCTCAGCTTCTACTCAGGAAGTCCACCTGTGGGGATGCTGCTAGCTGTGAGCACAGCTGAGTGACTCCTGACCCATGGCACAGAATAAACAGGACATCTCTGGGGCAAGACAGTCATTAAGTTGTGGCCTGGGCTCCTTCCTACCCTGTAGGTGAAATTTCTCGTGATCGCTTATCACCAGGTTTAGGGAAGGGTTAGATAGCTCATGGTGAGGAGACTTGGCTGTTGGATGTCCAGGGTGAGGATACAGGGAAGGCAGGGTATGAACTGCATATAGCCAAAGTGTGAAGCTACAAGGTGGGCACACACTTCCCCCAACTCCCAACAATAACCCTGACCACCATCTTTCCCACATTCCTGCCTCCAGGAGAATTCGAGGCTGGGTTACAAGCTGTACCCTTCCGCTCAAGGCTTGAGGAAGGTGCTGACACTGCCACCTAACAGTCTCCTGCTCACCCATCTGCCCGCCAGAAGCAGCCTTTCATTTGTCCTCATGTACACAGGGCCGATATCCCTATAGTGGTGGCTCTTCCTTTGCAACTGATGTGGATATGGCACCGTAGCTCCTTCCTGAGCCCAATGCCTTACCACTGACTAGAGCCCCCTCCTAGCCTCTGGGTAGGGCAAGTGAGCTTTCCTCTGTCAGCCCCAGGGAGGGCTCTCTGCTGTGAACTTGACCAAGAGAAGGTCAACCTTGTTCAGATCCTCGTTCTTATTGTGCAGCCTTCAGAGCTCACTACAATATCTGAGCGTCCATTTCCTTATAAAATGTAGGTGATCAGAGGATTGTAAGGATAAAACCAGACAATACCCAAGAGTTCAATGACTTAGGTGTCACGTGATGAAGGGACATGTAGAAAGCCCTTTATTCATGCTAGAGAGCCTTCATAGCTGCAGAGGAAATGCTGCTCACAGTGCTTCCCTCCAGTGCTGGGCCTCACACATGCCAGACACTTTGGCCTCATTATGCCAAATGGGGAGTAGCCTGGAGATGGCAGGCACTCCTGGCAGCCCACTGGCAGAATCACCTGGGGAGGGTGATGACAGGACCATGCGTCCTCAGGCCTTGGATGTTGTGACTGTCCTGTTGCTGTTCCGAGGTCAGGCTTCCTGAGCAAGCTGGGGGAGTCTCATGCTACTCTCAGGCTAATTTTTATTTCCAGCCTTGAATTCAAACACCTTGTGACAGTTTAGCTGTACGTGTGGGAATGGAAGGTAGGATGTAGGATCCTCAGGCCTGCAGGTGGCTGGAAAGAGGAGTGGGCTGGGACAGCTGTGGGCTATGTGGACACACGTGAAATCCTTCACATACCGAGGACCTGCCAATACCAGGCACTGTGCCAAGCACCCTGCTAGCCCAGTCTCATTCCCACCAAGATATCCACTAGCTGTCATTTCTCCAACCTGTAAATCCTCCCCCAGCTGTCACATCATGTCTCACCTCCCTTTGCAAACCTCAGCAGACCTGTTTGAATTCACTGCCTCCAGTTCTCAGCTCTCATCCTCCCTTCAAACTAGCCAGTCTTTTGCCCTGTCACTTCACTGGATGACTTTTGTCAAGGTCTCCATGATTTCCATGTTGCTGAACTCAGTGGTCCATTCTCAGTCTTCATGTTTCCTGACCTCTCAGTAGCACTGGACACAATTGATCCCCTCCCCCCCTTTTTTAAACAGAGAGAGAGGGACAGACAGGAAAGGAGATGAGAAGCATCAGTTCTTCGTTGCAGCTCCTTAGTTGTTTACTGACTGCTTTCTCATATTTGCCTTGATGGCGGGGGGAGGGGGGCGCACTACAGCAGAGCGAATGACCCCTTGCTCAAGCCAGCGACCATGGGGTCATGTCTATGATCCCTCGCTCAAGCCGGCAAGCCTACGTACTCTCAAGATGGAGTCCCAGTCCGAGGCTCTATCCACTGCGCCACCACGGCATGGTCAGACTCTCCTTCCTCTTTGAAATAGTTTCTTCACTAGGCTTCCAAAATGCCACACGCACCTGATTGTCCTCCAAATTCACAGGCTACTCATTTTCAGTCTTGTTTTTGCCTCTTCATCCCCTTCCTGACCTGACCCAAAATTGACCCTTGGCTCTCTATCTACCCTCATTTCCAAGGTGTTCTCATACAAGCTCCTGGCTTTAAGCATCTTCATCTGATGACTCTACCTTTTTTTTTTTACAGAGACAGAGAGTCAGAGAGAGGGACAGACAGAGACAGACAGGAATGGAGAGAGATGAGAAGCATCAATCATCAGTTTTTCATTGTAACACCTTAGTTGTTCATTGATTGCTTTCTCATATGTGCCTTGACCATGGGCCTTCAGCAGACCAAGTAACCCCCTGCCCAAGCCAGCGACCCTGGGTCCAAGCTGGTGAGCTTTGCTCAAGCAAGATGAGCCCGTGTTCAAACTGGTGACCTCAGGGTCTCTAACCTGGGTTCTCCGCATCCCAGTCTGATGCTTATCCACTGCGCCACCGCCTGGTCAGGCGACTCCACATTTCTATCTCCAGCCCTCACTTGTCCAAGAACTCCCCTCTCCAAACGCTTGCTCATAAACTCTACTCAGAGGTCTAAAATGCTACCCAGGCCAAATATGTCCAAAGCAAAACCTTTGATGTCCTTCCCCAATTGCTTATCTTCATCAATTAATGTCAACTCTATTCTTCCAGCTGCTCAGACCAAACACCTTGGAGTCATCCTTGACTCTTCTCTTATAACCTATATCCAATTTGTCAGCAAATTCTAATGGTTTTACTTTCAAAATATATCTAGAACCCAAACACTTCCTCCTAGTCCCCCCACCTTGTCCAAGCCATAGGCACTTCTCACCTGGATGACTGCAGCAGCCTCCTGCCCCCTCAACCAGTCCTCCATCTGGCAGCCACATAAATCAGATCATGTCACTCCTCTGGCTTGAGCCTCCAATAGCCTTACCCGGGCCTACAAAGCTCTACACGATCAGGCCCCTACTTTAACCCCATTATTTTGCTCTCTCCTTGCTCACTATGCCCAGGACTTCCCATGGGTGCTTCAGCCTCCTCCAAGTTACTCCAGTGATCATTTTTAAATGTGCCATGGTGTGAAATGACCTTTCCATTGACCTTTCACTCTGAGATCCTAGGTCAGTTTGTCCCTTGTAAAATAAGGATGAGAATATCAGCTCTACCTACCTCATTGCTACCAGATGCAAAAATGCCGCTTTATCCTAGAGCAGTGGTCAGCAAACTGCGGCTCACGAGCCACATGCGACCTAATACCATGTGACGTTTTTAGCAAAAGCCAGCTAAGGAATACCCTAATTAAGTTAATAACAATGTACCTACCTATATAGTTTAAGTTTAAAAAATTTGGCTCTCAAAAGAAATTTCAGTCATCATACTGTTGATATTTGGCTCTGTTGACTGAGTTTGCTGACCACTGTAGAGTTTTTGGGAGCAGGAGCTGAGGGCCTATGAAAGTGAGAAGCTTGCTGGAAACCTCTGAGGCCTTTTTATCTTGATAGGTTCCTAGGACAGTGATAACCAAACAGCATCAGCCCTGACCAGGCTCATGGCGGTCAGGATGACTGAGCCTCAGGCGCCTGGGCACTCATGGTGGGAGTCATTCCACCACTCACTGCCTAGGGCACAAATGCCTGGAGTCCTGGCCCAACAGGTGGAATGAATACCCTCCACAAGTCCCCCCAAACCACAGGGGGCTTTTGAGTCTAAGCTCTTGCTCCAGAAAAGACCCTGTCATCCAGCCCTAGCTCTGGCTCTCTGGCCTCTGGGTGGGCAACTCTGACCCTGAGAAGTCTTAGGAGGAGAGCCTGGGCTCCAAGCTGCCAGCTCTAGCAAGAGAGTCCCAGAGTCGCACTCTGCCTAGAGCAGTGGTTCTCAACCTGTGGGTCGCGACCCACAGAATATGTATTTTCCTATGGCTTTAGGCGACCCCTGTGTTTTGGTCGCCCCCGCCGGGGTCACGACCCACAGGTTGAGAACCGCTGGCCTAGAGCAAGGTGTGTGGGGTATGTATCCCATAACTGGTTTCTCAGCACACCACATCTCTGAGGAGGGCTAGCTTTGGCCAGGAAGCCCTGAGGGCTAGAGCTGACCCTCCTTGGCAAGGCTGGATAAGTCCCAGGCTGCAGCCCAGCTTAGGCTAGGCCTAAGAAACTGCAGAATTGAGCTCAGTCTACAGCCTCTGGTGTAGTATGGATGTATGTGTGTGATGGGCAGTAAGGTGGTGCACGGGGTTTTGCCTGGTGGACAAAGGGTTCATCCTGTCTACCAGCCTTCCCTGGGAACTGGGGAAAAGCCTCATTAAACAGGAGTCTGCAGCCAAAGCACAGAAGAGGCACCAGGTGGGCAGGGGTGGGGAAGACAGCCTGCTGGCAGCTAGAGCCCTGAGGTGGCCAGGGCTCCAGGGCACGGCATTGAGGGCCTGGCCAGTCCTTCCCACGTTCATCAGGCTGCCCTTCGGCCTCACTCTCCACCCCCGCCAAGCCCGGTGGTAGCCAGGGGGAAATGTCTGGCATAGGGCCTAGTGCCCCACACCCCCCTCAGCCAGTGGAACGTCCCACTCCACAGCCTCAGCACAAGGCTGTCCTGGGGCCAGGCTGCCCAGACAGGGTAGGGTTGCCTGAGGCATAGTATGTGTGTGTGAGCCCAGTGATGGGCGCTCCCCTCCTCTCCTTCTCCTGATGGTGACTGGACCCAGCTTCCAAGGGAAGGAGGCCTGAGTCGGTTGTCCCTACCAAGCCCTGAGTATCTTGATGGCACAAGCCTGTCTTTCTCACCTCTGAGGGCAGTCCTGAGCACTGAGCTGGACACTCACTACGTGCTCGCAGCACAGCACAATTATAAACGAATGACTCAAGCGCAGTCCATACTCCTTGATCAAGACTCTCCAGGACCTCCATTCTTTGCCTTTGCCTGTAGCTCCCCCTCTGAATCCCCCCCCAAACCCCATCCAAATTTCAGGATAGGTCTAGGGCTCCATGTCTGTTATATTCTCAGCAGAGGTGGTGCTTCCTTGCTGTTGCATTGCTCTTACTGCGCTTCCCCATGCCCAACCCAAGACGTGGTCCTCATCACAGAATACTATATTTTCATTAGTGCATGGCTAGAAACCCCTTCTTGAGCAGGCCGGAGCCAGGAAGGGGCCCAAGGGCAGGGCAGGACAGGCAGAGGTGGAAATGAGGGACTCCGGAGGTAGGTCTCCTCTGCTCTGAAGATGAGTTTGGGCCTGGCTGGGCTGCCCCCTCTCTTCTTGCCCCCCCACACACACACTTCCTGCAGGCTCAGGTGAAAAATAAACACAGTCGGCATTTTCCCAGCAGACCGCAGCGGTCTGCTCACAGCCTGTGTGCACCCTGAGAGCCTCTGCCACCGCCAACAGAGAAACTCCCTTGCATCTGACGGTTGACTCTGAAAACCCCCAAATGCTTGAGCCCCACAACACTTTCCCAGCGAAGAAAGTCGCTGCTTCCTCTGGCCTCAAAACTGGGGTTGGGGGAGCATGTGGGGCCTGACCAAACCCTCCCACCAAGAAAGTCTCCCTGTTGCAGGGCAATGTGCCAGGAGAAGTACCCATCCCCTATGCCCCAACACACACTAGGATTCTCGGTTGGTTGCTATCAGCAGACATATTCAATCAGTATATATTTACTGAGCTCCTACTACGTGCCAGGCAAAAGAATGTTCCAGACTGAGAGAATAGCATCTATTAATGACAAGCTAAGTGTTTACCATGTGCCAGGGATAGCTCTGAGTACTTTACAGAGTTCAACTCATACTCCTAAAACAACCCTTTGATATAGGTATAGTTATCCCCATTTGCTAGATGAGAAAGTTAGGCACAGGAAGGTTATACTGTATCTAGCTTGCTCAAGGTCACACAGCTGGTAAGTGGCAGAGCTGGGATTCCATGCACTGTATTACAAAGGTTCTGTGGTTATCATGGACAGAACAAGGGGGAGCAGGGGAGAGGGCCTGAGTCCTAAAGCCAATTTCTCCCTTCTCCAGCCTGCTTGGTCAGTTACCAGAGCCAGTGCTTCCCTGACCCTGAAAAAAAATGTTCCATCAGGTTCTGGGACCCCTACTATTTGGGTTCTGGCCACACCCCCTGCCTGCCGACAATCACTGGACATGGCCCTCGGGGCCCTAGCCCACATCTCCCTGCTCACCCAGGCACAGCCACATCCCAGCCATGCCCAGCCACTCAGGCCTGCTCTTCTCCTGCCAGCTGCCCAGCTCCTCTCTCAGCGCCTCTGCCTACTCTTCTTCCTTCCTTCTCTTTGTCAGGCTGGCTCCTCATGCTGACCTAAGACTAAAGGTCACTTGCTTGGAAAGTGCCATGATGTGGGGGGTTCTATAATCCCAGCAGGCAGAGATGCCCACTAGGTACAGAGGTCAACTTGAGGGTCCTGGAGGGCAGAATCAGCCTGTCAGTCATCTCTGCCCACCCAGGTTCTGAGCACAGTCACCGAAACTCGGATGGAGGCCTCTAGGATCCCAGTGCCCTGACAGCCTCTGCACGCCTCACCCACCCGTCTGCCAGAAGCCAACTTCAGTCTGGGCTCCCAGCTCCTGAGGGTTCCCAGTACCCGATCCAGAGCTCTAGAGAGGATCTTGGGCCCGAGCCCATAGAACGAGTGGCAGATTCACACCTTGAGCCGCTTTTCCTTCTGGGGCAGGGCCTGACCAGACAGAAAAGTGGGCTATTGATAGTTACTGTTCTCTCTACAAGGCAGAGGTGAAGCAGTATTATAAATGTCACATGTGACAACCAATTAGAGGCAGGCATTCTCCTTCCCATTTTACCATGACGGAAGTGAGGTTTAGAAAGTTGCCTGTAGTCAGACTGCCCTCCATCCAGTCAGTGCTAGGGGCCCCTTTATGGGCTCTCGGTCTTCAGCGATGCCGGACAGCCACTCACATCTCCCCTTCTCTCATTCTACGCCAGCCACTGAGGACTGCTGGCCCTGATGTCCACACTGGTCTCTGTCTGGGAGGCTCTCCCTCACTTGGCTTAGTCAATTCCTGTCCATCTTTCAGGCCTCATCGTAAATGAGACTTCTTTCTGGAAGCCTTTCCTACCCTCCCCATTTGAGCAGGAGTCCCCTGCTCAGCAATGTCCCAACTTTGCTGTCTGTTCAACCTGTCTGTCTTCGTGCCCTCCCTGAGGTCTGAGACTGTACCCTGCAATATTTCTATTACATAAATGAAAGCTGGGCCCTCAAAGCTGGGTCTCTAGCAGTATGGGTGGGTAGGGCCTGACAAGTGTGAGCCAGTGTTTAGGGAGAATGTGGCAGCACTGGACAGAGCACCCCGGCTGGGGCTGGACACTGGATTACTGTAGCACACAGGAAGATGGGAGCTGAGGCCACTGCATGGAGTCAGGGACATCCTGCCTGGCACCTGAGACCCTCCTCCTACCCTGTCTTCTGCCTATCCGCAATACCTTTAGGAGTCAGAATGTCCTTTAGGACCAACAAAGCCAGGGCCACCACTAGTTCAAACAGTACCTTTTTTGCTAATTAGAAAAGTAGCCCTTCCTCTAAAGAGACACCAAGGCCCATGCCAGGACCGTGGCTTTGGGGAGCATGGTGCAGGCCAGGTTTCAGTTTGTTGGCCCAGCTCCCCTACACAACCCTACACAAACAGCCTCTCCAGCTGTCATTTCTCTTCCCCACACCGCCAGGAGACAGGCCCCCCTCCCAGCTCCAAGATCCACCAGGCAGCGCACAGATCCCTCAAACTTCGGTGTCTGGTCCACTGTCCAGCAGCAATGGTGCTTAAGTGCTAAGGAGTCTGGCGGCAAATTGTTAAGTGAGAAGCTCCTCCAAGGCCTGGAACTATGAGAATGAACTTCCCAAAGGGAAGCAGGTCCCCCAAAATCTTCCAAAAGGAACTGGCCTGTATATCAAGTGGGTCTCAATCTGTGGGCTCCTGCAGACCCTGCCTCTGCAGATCTACCTGCAGCTGGGCTCATGGCCTTTTAATCCCAGCCCCCACTCTGAATTCTGCTGTCCAGGACATGGTGCTCCCAATAGGACAGCCCAGAAGCTCCCCAACCACAGCATGCTGGACGCCTTGTGCCAGACGCCCACCCCAGAACACGGACCCGTGGTTGAATCCTGAGTGGAGCCAGAGGCCTGGGGGTTGCCTGGGCCACACTTGTGGACCAGGAGGCTTTGGTCCTGCCTGCCAGCACAAGGCTGTTGCCATGGTTGCACAGAGCCCTGCCAGGTGCGTGTGGCCAGTCCACCAGCTGCCTGGCCTCGACATCAGATAACAGGGCCCTGCCACAGCAGAGGTGAGGACCAGAGTCCCTGCATGCAGCCTTGGCAAACCACAGGCCTGCTCTAGACCCAGCCCAGCCCCAAGGCACCCTCAGAGCTAGCTGAACCTCACTGAGCTGAGTGGCCTGGCCCACGGCCTCCAGTGGTTTCTATGCATTCGTTTGTGTTTTCCTTCCTCCTCTTTGAGGTGAACGCCCCTCAGGACAGGATGTTTTTAGAGGAAAACACAAGCTTCCGGGAGCTGTTGCAGCCGAGCTGCTAGATGATGCTACCAACACACTGTCAGGGGACTCTGCAGCAGCCCCATGGCAGGGCATCCTCCCCCTCAAGCCCCCAGGCAATCACTCACCATAGTGCCAGCCATCCAAGAGCCCACTGTGAGCCGAGGCGACTTCTGAGCTCAGCCTATCTTTGGCAGTTGGGAATTAAAGGCTTTAGGGAAGGAAGCATTTGAGGAGCTCAGAGATTTTGGTCGCCTGGGAGCAAAGCTTTGTAGAGAAGGCAGGAAGAAAACAGCCAAGGTGCAGATTTAGAGATGGCAGCTCCCACGACTAAAAGCCTACTGTATGCCTTGCACCCTACAGAGTCCACCCCCACACGAGAATCCCACCAGGCTTCCAGCCACTTTTAACTGTGCAGATTTTGCAGATGAGGGAAGGTAAGCCTGAGATGTTGAATGACTTGCAGAGGTCTCACAGCAAGTAGTGACAGATCTGGATTTGAATCCAACCCTTTGGGGTTCCTGGCCAAAGATCTCTACCACTCAGCAACAGTCCTCATAGGATAGCTGGTAGTGAGCCAGCATGGTGACCAAGGAGCAGTGTTCCCAGATTCCTCTCTCCACCATGCTGGGTCTCCAGCCCAGTGGGGAGCTGGGACCACCAGTTTTGCTAGTGACACCTTGCCAAGAACCTTTCCTGTAACGAAGTGGCTGGTAGCGTGGCTCACTCTGTGTGAAGGGTGCCTTCACTCTGGCCGTGAGAAGATGATCTTTGTTCTAGCAGAAATGATTAAAGGAAACATGAGAGGTGACCCTTCCATGGGGTCTAGCATGTGCTCCCACCCTCCACAAACGAGGAGGGGTGGGACAGTCACTGGCAGTTGGGGTGGCTCTCTATAGGACTTATCTAGAAGGGTAAATGTGCTGCTTAGGAGTGAGCTCGGGAGAGCCCTGGCCGGACCTGGAAAACTAAAGGCTGATAGTCAGCAGTGGCTCAAGGGGGGGCATGGAGATTTCATCCCCAGCCTCGGCACTGCATTCCTACCCAGCTTCACTCCTGCCAGCTTCTGAGGAGCAAAGACAAGACGACAGACAGGTCTCTGAGTTACTCGGCCTATACCAGCCCCAGGCCAGTTCTGCCTGGAAGCCACAGTTGGGAAGCTCACTAGGGTCTAACACCTTGCAGCTACTGCCAGTTAAGGCCCTTGGGGCTTTGCCTGGACTCGGTCAGCGGTTTATCCAAAGGAAAAGAAAACAAGGAGTGGGAAGAAGCTGCTGGAGCCTTCAGGCCTCAGTGCTCCCACCCATACCCCTCCTGCCCAGTGTCAGTAGAGGTGGGTAGGGTTGGTAGCTTCCACAGGGGCCCTCTTGTGGTGGAGCTCCCTAACGAGGTTGAGATAGGGTGTTCCGAAACTACACACACAGCTCTTACAGGTACACACCCGGGTGGAGTAGTATAAAAACTCAGGGAAGGGAGAAATGTCAGATTTCCAGGTCTAAGTGTGGGAATGGATGGAGCGGAGTTACCAAGGGGATCCAGCTATAGCTATAATATAAACAAGTTTTCTCAGCCTGACCAGACGGTGGTTGCAGTGGATGGAGCGTTGGACTGGGATGCCGAGGACCCAGGTTAGAAACCCCGAGGTTGCTGGCTTGAGCAGGGGCTCATCTGGTTTGAGCAAGGCTCACCAGATTGAGCCCAAGGCCAGTCACTAGCTTGAGCAAGGGGTCACTAGGTCTGCTGTAGTCCCCCAGTCAAGGCACACATGAGAAAGCAGTCAATGAACAACTAAGGTACCACAATGAAGAACTGATGCTTCTCATCTCTCTCCCTTACTATTTGTCCCTCTGTCTCTGTCACAAAACAAAACAAAACAAAAAAAAACATTTTCTCAAAAATGAGTAGCAAGATATGTTGTCTAAGAGGCAAGGAAGATTAGTGGTTAAGAGCAGTGAATACATAGATACATGCCTGGGTTCAAATCCTTCTTCCAGTGTGTACAAGGTACAAATCTCTCCATGCCTCAAGTTCTTCACCTGAACCATGTCCAGACCTCAATGGGCTGATGTCAAGATTAAGTGAATTAATGACAAAGGCAAGCGTGTCCCTGGACCAAGGCTTTCCAGGAAAGCCAGCCTTTGTGCCAGGCTGGGGCCGCTGGCCTTCTATGGCCTTTAGACTGCTGCTTCATTGCTATGGGGCCAGATTGCTGAGCTCCTGACTGGCTTTCAGTGGCCAGGGGGCGGAGAGAAAAGGAAGGCAGCAATAGAAGAAAAAACTACTCTCAAAATGCCCCAGCAAGGCTGGTAGGTGCCTTTGGTTCCCAAAAAGCTTTTCCATTGGTGGTGGGGGGCACACTCACGGACACCCTCAACTTCCTCAGTCTGTTCTCTTCCACATTCTCAGTGACTTAGGGTCTGAAAAACCCTCTAGCCCAACCCTGGACACACAGAGGAAGGCACCTGGGCCCAGAGAGGTTCAACAGTTAGCTCCAAGCTAAGCCGAGACCAGGACCTGTCTTTGTGTCATGCATCAAACCTGATTCAATCTTAAATGTCATTTATAAACACTTTTTTCTCAGGTAACACTTATTTTGGAAACCCTGGGCTTCTGCCTCCAACCCAGAGATATAGCCCATTTGGCCCTGGAAGCCTGACCTTTCCAGGCATCCAGAGAGGAAAAGGTCTAGCCCTGACCCAGGCCCAGAGCTATGAGGTCACATGCAGCAGGGGCAGTGAAGGCCAGATCTTTCCTTGGGGCCTGAGGATTGCAGCTGGATCCAGCTTATGAACCCAACAGGAGCAGGGGAAACAGCTTCTCAGCCTGCAATGCCTCTACCTCCAAACATTCAAGAGCAAAGGGCAGGACAGCGAGGAATATGGGCTTTGAGATAAAACAGACCTGAGTCCAAGTCCTGACTCTGCCAGGTACTAGCTAGTATGTTCTTAACCTCTCTGAGCCTCAGTTTCCCCATCTGCAAAATGAGAGCAATAACAGTATCTGCTTTCTTGGCTTCTTGTAAGGTTCTTGAGATTGGGTTTAAAAACCCCAGGCACAGGCCTGACATTACTACAGTTATTCTTTCAACAGCTGTTTACTAAGCATCTACTGTGTCATGCCCTGTGCCAGGCACTAAGATCCTATCATTAAAGAAGACAGATGTAGCCCTGGCCTGTAGATCCTCTCTAGCCCTTTTTAATCCAAATCATCATCCCTGAAACCCCCAACTCGACATGGCCATCAACCCTTGTGGCTTAGGCAATCCTAGCTTCATCTGTCCCCACACCCTGTGGACTGTGGTCACCCCCAGCCCCACCCATGAGGTTGCCCACCACAGCTGGGTGGTTCCCAGGCTGCACACTGATTCAAAGCCTGCCAGCAAGCTCTGGGGTGGCAGCCACAGCCTGGCACACACTCAGTGGCCACGCCGCCTGAACCCCCGGCTGTACCCACCAGAGACCTCACTGCTGCTGCTGCTGCTGCAAAGCTCCTCCACAGGCTGTCTCTCGGCATGCCTGAAGGCCCACCCACCCTCTGCCTGCCTGGCCACAGGGCCAGCCACAGAGCCATCTGATTTGAATGAAACTTCAAACTTAATGACTTTCATGCTGGTTATTTAAAACGCAATGTAATTTTCTTAAACACCCTATTATTTCCTTTGATAGATACAAAGCTACCCCCAATCGCATAAGCATGTTTATTTTTAGGGAAAAGAGTGGTTTGCAGTTGGTCATGGAGACCATAGGGAGAGAGAACCCACAGAAGGCAGGGCAGAGTCAAGCTTAGTAGCCTGGAGACCCACAGCTGCCCTCCCTTCCTGCTAGACCAGGCTTTCCACCGACACCATGGGATTCTGGGTAGGCCCCTGCCCTGTGAACAGCAGCGCAGCGGCCAGTGGCCTCCTGTCCACCAACTGACGGGCTACGGCCCCCTTTCTGTGCTCCCCCTCCACAGGACCCCCGTGTCCTCATCTGTAAGATGGTTCCAATGGCTTCCCCATGAGCTTTCCCATGGACATTCCAGGCACATAGGATGCTGGAGAAGGGGTCTTAGGGCCACCAACAAACCCTCAACAGCTTCCCCCTGGCTCCTCCAGGCATTGTGCCCTGGGTGAAGCCTTGGGGCCTGAAGCTCTGACCAGCTGGATGAGATCTGGGCCTGGATAAAGTGGCCCCAGGCAGTGGCTGCCTATGCTGGGAGGATAGTGGGTGTGGTCCTGCCAGTCGGGGCTCCCTGGCAAGGGAGGTGGCCTGGTGGTGGGTGTTCGTGCAGAGGTCAGCTGAGCCTCACCAATGCGGGGCGTCTTCTGGGAGTGGCTATTTTTAGATCCCAGGCTTTCATGTGGCCGAATGATGTGGAGTTTACAAAGCATTGGTAATGCGTTTCAGATGGTGGCCCAGCAGACCAGGAGGCTGAGCCTGCTGCCACCAGAGCCAGGTCAGAGTTAGTCAGAATACCCTAAGCCTAGAGTCCATCACCTGTACCTCCCACCCCACAATCTCTTCTTGCCTGATGGGGAAGCTGGCCCTGGAGCCATCCTTGCAATGCCCAGCACACCCCACCTGAGACCCACCCAACAGCAAGCCTCTCTAGCCAATACTTATCTGAACTTTAGAAATCCTCCAGGGCCAGGGGTCCCCACCCCCATTTTAGAGGAGGAAACTGATTCCTAGAGAGGTAACAGATTTGCCTGAGGTCAGCCCAGAGAGAAGGTGGCCCTGGCCCCCTAGCTTTCTTACCCATCACAGCCCTCTAGCCTAATGGGCAAATGGGGCTTTACAGAAGGGGGCAATTTGCTACCCCTGGCTATGCAAACCCCAAAGCCCACTGTTCCCTGGGCTATGGTCTGTCCGTCCATGCCTGTAGTCAGAGCCGTATACCTGTCATTTGGGAGCAGATAGTGGGCCCCTGACAGTCTCCCGTTCTTGGAGGGAGAAAGAGCTGGGTGCTTTAATGGGAGGGGTGAGGGGGCAAGGGGAAGCTTATTAAGCAGAGCACCCACTTCCTCTGATCTCTGAGGAGCTAGAGCTGTTGAAGTCAACCACGACATGAAGCCTGTGTGTCACCAGTGTCCTTCTGGGCTTGAAAGCCATGGCTGCTGACACAGCCCAGGCAGGCAGTCTCCATGGGTGGGACAAGCTACACAGGCAGCGTTCCCAGAGGGCCAGACTCATGCCCATCTCAGCCTCAACCCAGGCCAGCTCCCCTATCCAGCAAGGGCCAGTTTCTTCACCCATCAGGGGACTAAGCCAAAGGGGCCCCATGCTCCAGCAGGACTAGAAGGGGCCAAACTTCTGCCCAGGACAAACCCACCCCGCGGTAGCTCAGACTTCACGCGTGTGAGGCTGATGTGGACCACACATTTTGAGGGAGGGCGGCAGCATCAGGTTCAAACCTCAAGCTTCGAAGTTCTGTGAGCTGAGGCAGCAAACTGCCTGAAGGGAGTAGCTAACTGTCCTGGGTTCTCAGAGTACCTCCTTCCCAGACTCTTGCTAGAGACAATGCCAATGAGAGGCAGTCTACACAGTGGATGCCACCTGACCTCTGGGGTTCAGCTCCCCTTAATAGGGGCTAAAACCCGTGACTCATGACCCTGGAGAGACTGAATCAAGTACAGTAACAAAAAAGAAACTTCCACTTCTGAGGCACTCCTTGCCTTGCACATGCCAACACGCTGGGAACCTACCGAAGCCTGCCGTTCCCCAGGCCCTGCTCACACTCCAGCCACCCCTGCACCTACCAGCGCCTATCCTTTGCCAGCTTTGCCTCACCACGTGCAACTCACACCCCTGCTGATGGGTACCACCTTGATCTTCAACTGCCAACATACCACACACGTGCCCACCAGCCACCCCTAGGCTTGGAGCCAGCACTGCCTGGGCATCGAGGTCACATGCTGGGCCACTGAGGTCAGATCTTCTTCTCCAGCCTCCCCTCATGGCCCTCACAGACCTGGGCTTCAGGCCACCCTTCTGATGACCAAGAACATACTAGTTTCTGCCTTGCCCTCCCTGCTCAAGCTGTCTCCCTAGACACCAAGCATGTTCTCCTACTCTCAACTGTGCAGGTCCCTGGCCAGCTGGGACCCTTCCTGGCTGCCCCTACTGGTCTCTCTCCCTCTTCAATGCCCTTTTATCCAACTCAGGCAGAACCTCAAAGCTGACTCTCAGCCCCCAGGAGAGTGTCTGCCTTGCCAGGACTGAGCTCTGGGAGCTCTCACTGCTGAGCCACGGCCAAGTATACAAGTCACAGGGAGGCAGTGCTCAGTAAATGCCAGTAGGGGTCTGGGCCCAGGATTCTAGATCCAGCAGGCACTCTGTAACCAGCTGAAGGCCCACGGACCAGGTGGGCAGGCAGCTCCTGTTTGCACCACCCCGGGAGAGCTGGCTGCCAAGTGTCAGGCTCAGCCTCAGGAGTACCCCACCTCCTCAGCCTGAGGTCCTTCACAAGGGCCATTAGCACAGTGTTAACAATCCCTCCTACAGTAGCATCCACTCAAAACACCTACTGTGCGCTAGGGACTGCACATACTCTATCTCAGTCCATACCACAGTGACACATGGAGATGGGAACCCTCATTATCCTAAATTTTAGATGAGAAAACTAATACCCAGAGAAGTTAAGTAACTCACCCAGGGACACTCAGTGAGAAGTGGCAGATGTATTTGATGGTGGGTCTTCCAGACTCAATGCCTTCCCCTTCCATTCTCCCAAGGGGCCTTGGACAAGTTCCCTTCCCTGACCTGGCCTTACTGTCCCCACCTGCAGAAGGAGAGCTGTTACCAGAGGATCCCACACTGTACTGTTGGGGGCGGAGGCCTCTGTGACCTGATAAAACACCTGTTTCCTCCAACAAAGTGTTGTTTGTACACAGTGGCAGGAAGCAGCCAGTCACAAGGTATGAGGGAGTGTGACTAGTCTTCGGGACTGTAGCTACCTAAAGTCTCCCCTTGCTCCTCCATGTGGCTCTGCCCACCCTGTTCCAGCCTGACCCCAGCAGTTATATGACTTGAAGCCAGTGTCCCTAGAGCCCACGTCTATAGCTGAGCTAAACCTCCTTTCCTGCAGGGACAGGGGATAGGGTCTCAGGAGAACCAGGATGGAGGGCATGGGCTGCTGGCAGCCTCTGGGAGGGGACCAGCAAGACCTCCCTTCCACCCTGCTCATACCTGAGTCTCTGGGCACCCAAGGAGGTGGGAAGAACTGTTAGGAATGCTCCCATCTGCTGGCTGTGGAAACCAAGGTAGAGCTTCAGGAAGAATACCTGGGTCCTGGCAGCCAACCCAGGGCTCTGTCAGCCCTTCCACCTCACTGAGTGAGAAGGGCAGCCCTGGGGACAGGGTGGGCAGGGGTCTGTGGAAGGGGCTTTCCTGGCCCTGAATGGCATCAAGGGTAGTCCAACCTTGGCAATAGCTGAGGGGGATTTCAGATTTTCCAAATATTGCAACCAATGCCACAAAGTCTTCCAAGTCAGGAATGAATGCAAGTCAAGTCAAAACTTCTAAGTCTCATTGCCCACCACATGCCTATTAAGTGAACGACAAGAGGAATGTCCACGTTAGCAGTGCATGCTCAGGCCATGCAAAGACCCCAAAGCAAACTGGAGCCACAGGGGAGCAAATTCTTTCTCCCTCTGATCCCATAATTCTCCCTGAATACTATGCTCCAGAAAAATACACAAAATGGCACCTAAGAGTGATCTGTGTAGAGTAACATTCCCATGGGTAAAGAAGGCAACCCATGAGCAAGCTGGAGGCCACATGAGGGACAGTCAATGGGCGAGATGACAGACAGATGCTGCACACGGCCTGTTGGAGCCTGCAAACGTGCCCACACCATGGGAAGCACCGTGGCATGACACGAGGGCCACGTGCAGGGAGGGTAGTTTTGAGGCTGACGGCCATGTGGGTCTCTTCCGTTTTCTAAAGCCCCTTTCATTCTGTGTAAAGGGGTTCTATATGACTGGTGGAGGGGGGCTTCTTTCAGATAAATCTTTGGGGTACTGGCAGAATTCTCAGGATAAACTGGTCAAAGTACCTGTCCTGGCCTCAGGAATTGAACTTCCCCTCCCAAGAAACCCTGGGTGAGGCAGGACAGAGAGAAGGGGGCCTGTGCCTCTATGTCCCCACCCTAGGGCTGGCCCCCAGGGTTCAGTTCCCCAGGCCTCTGTGGCCTATAGTAGAAATACAGCCACTGAGCCATGACTGCCCGACAGGAACTTGGACAGCAAGGGAGAAAGCATCAGTCACTGTCCCACAAACCAAGGCCATACCAGCACTCTCCTGGGCACCCTACTGGCCCTTCTGCCTCCTGTCCTCACTCCAATGTTGTGAGAAGGGCTCACCACTCCCATTGTGCAGATGAAGACACTAAGGCCAAGATACTTTTGACAGGTGAGGCATCTTGGGTGTAAGCATGGCAAGTACATCATAAAGCAGGACCAACCCTTTGGCCAGAGGAGCTGCAAGGGTGGGCAAGACAGCGGGAACCAGTTAGATGGTCAGAGGTGGTCTCTCTGAGAAGGTGATATCTGAATGACAAATGAGAAGGTGGCAGCTATGTTAAGAGGTGGGAAAGATACCTGTTGGTTATAAAATATATCATGACACTGAGGTGGCTGCTACTTAGGAAGAGAAGAGTATGGTGCTGATAAAGGAGGTGGTCAGTAGGTGCTGGGCACCCAGGCACTCAGGCTGTGGTGAGTGGTTTGGACTTTATTCCAGGAGCAATGGAGAGTTATTGCAGGGTTTAATCAGGTGAGAGATGGGGCTGATCTATGTTTTTAAAGGACCCCTTTGACTATGTGGAGCCTGGATCGGGGGTTAGGGTAGCGGTTAGGATGGGGGCAAGGGTTGAGGGGCCCTGGAGAAGACTGTCACTGCCATCTGGGTGAGGTGGTGATGCATGGGCTTGGTGTGGTAACTGAAGTGAAGAGTAGAAGATTTGGGGTGTCTGAAGGGGAGCCCAGATGCCTGCCAGACCCCTCTGTCTTCACCTGCTCGTCAGGTATGCCTTCTTAAGACGCTGCTCAGCAGAAACTCCTCCTGAGCCAGCTCTGCCCAGGATGCCCCCAGCTGGGCCTTCTGTGACAGCACTCTGGCCAGGAGGGAGTCTTCTCCACTTGGCCAGGTGCTCCCTGTGGCGGAGGCTCGTTCTGATCCATCTAGGTGCTCAGCCTGGTGCCAGCCTCTCTTCTAACAGGCTCCACCCCAACCAGAGCTGGCGATCCACCATCAATAACCCTCCCTCACAAGGCCCCGCTACTCTGAGGGCCAGGTAGGTGCATCTCTGCAGAGCGCCCCTGGATAGTCTGTCATGTGTCAGCAGCACTTCCTTCCTTTACTCAAGCTGTGCTTACACCCTTGCCTCCTGCTCCGCCGGGGCTTGTCTGCACAGCCCTCACCTGGCCCTTAGACCTTGGAGTCAGGGAATGTGAGCCAGATGGCCAGGAGCCCAGCAGGAGTCCACTGCCTCAGCTGGGCACTCCACCCCAGAGCTGACCCCCCAGAGCTGACCCCTGGCTCCCTGGCCTGGAACATGCCCAGATACCAGGAAGGCTGTGGAGCTGACACAGGGAGAGAGAGCCCCAAGTTCCTACAGTAGCCAAAAACCTGTCTCCCCACCTCCCCCCGTATTGAAATGTAATTCACTTACCATAAAAATCACCATTATAAAGCATGCAATTCAGTGACTTTAAGTACATTCACAAATTGTACAACTGTCTCCACTAATTCCAGAACATCTTCATCACCCCCAAAACAAACCCCATTAGAGTCACTGTGCACACCCCTCTTCTCCAGGGTCCTGCCACCACTATGTACTGTCTGTCTCTGTGGATTTACTCATCCTGGACAGTTCATTCACACTGCAAAAGGCTCAGCCGTCTTCCAGGCCACAGGTACCAAGTGGAGCTCATGGAAGGGACGACCAGAGCAGTGTGGCCTCTTCTTTTTGAGATGAAGATTTGCAACAGACCATCAGTCCTGCACATTCAAGAGCCTAAGTGTCCCTAAGAGATGATGTCTTATTCATCCCAGAAGCCCCTCAAAGTCTGGTCCAGTACCAACTCACTGCCCTCCACCCCCACGCCCAGGTCTCAGAGCAGAGAAAACAAACCAAAATAAGGAGTGGCTACTGCTCTGGGCCAGTAACTGTTTGCAAGCCCACATTAGATGCCTGACAAACATCAGCCGTGAAATAAACTTTGACCTAATTCCCCTTCCCCAAACAGAGTTTACAAGAAGCTAAGTACCAAAAAGAAAGAAACTTTCTGGGGGAAAAATCTCCCTCTGTCCCCCGGCAGCTGTGCTGGAGGTGGTCACTTGGCCCGTTGCTCCTGGTGAGGCTCAAGTCTGCCAGTTTCAAGGTACCCACTACGGTAGCCACATGGACATTCTACCTAAATAGGGCAAAAAAGGTAGCTGGAATGGGTTTCCCCGCCGTCTAGAAAGTCAAGGGATTGGTCTTGAGCTCCTCAGCACAACTGCTAACCACTTGGATTCTCCGAGGGCTGGGCAAAGAGGGCTGGCTCTCAAGCCCATGGGCAGGGGCCAAGCAGTGTGCCATCTGTGCCGTGAACATGGGCTCAGGAAAGAACGACTTTGAAGAAAACCTCCACAGGTAGTTTTTCCTCAGGGTTCCTACAAGGGGCTCCTGACCTTCTGTAAGAGAATCTTCTCTGATTCCAGACACATAAACCTTGAGTCACATGATAAACGTGTTCCCAAAACATAGCGTTAATTGATTTTGCTTTTAAAAAGTCAACCAGAGCCTGACCTGTGGTGGCGCAGTGGATCAAGCGTCGACCTGGAACGCTGAGGTCGCCAGTTCAAAACCCTGGGCTTGCCAGGTCAAGGCACATATGGGAGTTGATGCTTCTTGCTCCTCCCCCCCTTCTCTCTCTCTCTTCTCTAAAATAAATAATTTAAAAATTAAAAATAAATAAAAATAAAAAGTCAACCATATTTCAAATGTCCATCCAACTTTTTGAGTAATGTGAGCAGCTACTCTTACTTGCTATGTGCTTGTATCTATCAAGTTTTCTTAAAAGAGGCTCCACTACAATCATGTATATCTTCCTTACCCAGTGCCACCCCTACTTAGGCCCTTGCTTCCCTCCTTCTCCCACCCCTTGGAGCAGCTGACACCAGGGCACCGAAAATCAGTGACAGAGCCTTTCCCCCTCCTGTGTTCCCAGAAGCTGGGCAGTGGGGGGCTGCAGATGAGTGGGGAGAACCAGGACTTGCCCTGTAGGAGAGGGTGTACCTTGAGAAAGATCTACAAGTTAAAAAAAAAATGATCCAGGCCACTGGAGTGGTGTTCTGCTTGCTCTCCATCCTTAGTGCTAGACTGGGGCTCCTACTCTTTTGACCAGTGTGAACTAAAGGATACCAAATGGTCTCATCACCACACCCCTACAGAGAATGAGGCCCTCCCTCTGTGGGCACTCTCCCACCACTTGCCCATGCCATGAAAGGATCTCAGAAGAAACACTGTCTTTCCTTGTACCATTGTGGGATCACAGAAAGCAGGAGGGAGCCTGCCTCTGCTAGGCCCATCCTCAGGCTTGGGCCTTTTGTCTAGTCATGGTTATCAGTGACTCCAGCCCCCTGACCAAGCAAGCAAGCAAGCGACTCACCTGCTACCATTGGTTTGGCAGTGGTGGATTAGGTCAACTTGGCCCAAAATGGAAGGGTTTGTTCCTTCTAGGGGGCCCAAAAAGCATCTTTGTTAAGTATCTACTCTTGCGGGGTGGAGGTCTCTCAGAAGAGCTGTCGCATCAGGTGGTAAGGTCAGGGGGCAGCCCCCCACACACACACTTGGAAAGAAAAAAACATCCAGGTGGAGAAAGTCAGCCAGAACATTCATCTGGCATGCTCTTTCTACAGATGAGAAAACGGGGGTCCAAAGGGCAAGGAGCTCACTTCCTGAGTCAGCTGTCTACAAGGTTTTCCATCCTGCGTTTCAGGAGAGAAGCCTCAATCTGTCTTCTCACCTCCCACTACCTTCAGCATGAAACAGCTCTCAGAACCAACCTTCCTCACTCTGGGTCAGAAACAGCCAGGCAGTCACCCTCCATCCCCCCGGGTGATCTCCACCACTAGCCAGGTTGAACCTCCCACTTGCATACACCGGCTTACATTTGCACTCAACACCCACCCGCCAGAGTCCCCCTAACCTTTCATGTACTCAAGGAGCTCTAACCTCACCATGACTTGGGCTGAGGACAATCTGAAACACTAATCTGAATTCTTTTAAAAGTGCAGCCTAACTGCTCCAAAGCCCTCAGAACAGACTCTTCACACTTGAGGTCATCTGCTCCAATGGGCAGAAAAGCATGGTTTTGTAATGATCATGAAAGCTTTTGAAAGTACTAGGTATAATTTGCAAATTCATTCAACAGGCCCCTTACCAACACTACTGACCTGAAACACCTTAGCAAACCCTTTCTGGTGCGTTTGAGACCACGCCAGCTACTTTCCACACATAGCATTCAGGGTTTTTCTCTGGCAAGGGTGCACTCATGCCAATAAGGACAGAATGAGTAGAGCATCCACAACCAGGAGATCTGAAGCTGCCCAGTTTTTCTAGGGCTTGGGGTTTCAGGCTTCAAGGAGAAAGCTAACTACAAAGCTCACAGCTCAGACCTCACTAAGCACACCACCCTTAGGAGCCAGGGGTGGGTCTAAGCTCAAAAGTTCTCCAAGAAGACTCTGCCCCAGGATCACCTAGCACCAGGATAAGGCCTGCACCTGCTTGTGAGCAAGCTGGGAAGAGAAAGCCAACATCTAGTGGGGAAGTGGGGTGCCCAGGGCCGTCCCTCCTTTCTTCAACAAAGTTCTCCTCTGGTTCAGATTCTACTGGACATGAATGGGAAAAGACAGTACAGAGTTCTTCTGTATCTATTCCGTTGTAAGCGAAAGTCACTTCTTGCTCCTGCCTCACATACCTGGTCGAGGAGGTAGCAGGCACCGGGCTGCTGGGGCCACTTACCAGTGGAGGTTGCGGCTGGGGGTGCTGCCCCGCTCCCGAGGGGGGTGGGTAGTGCATGAACAGATTGAAGGCGGAGTAGACGGTGTCTTTGTACATGCCGCTGGCGCACTCTGGGGCCTTCAGGCCTGGAAAAACCACAGCTGGGTCAGTCACGCCAGCCCCGGCGTCTCAGGCTGAAGGCTGTCTGCTCTCCAGAGTAAAACAAGAATTGCCAAGGGGTCCCCCCTTCAAGTTCGTGACTTGAGAAGGAACGGGATGGGGTGCCGGCAGTGCCAAGCTCTGACGAAGAACCCTGAGTCCAGGTCTCCCCTAGACAGCCCCTACTTGACCCCCACCCCCGCCTGCTGGCCAAGGAACATTGGCCAAAGCTTTCTCCTCAAGACAGGGGATTAGTCAGTCACCTGGGCAGCAGGGGAGGCGGAGATGGCGGGGGTCTGTTTACTCCTATAAAGGTCAGGGCACCGGAAGTGACTCGAGCCCAGAGGCGCCCGGGAAACCCGCCCCCACTCCCCCCACCCCCTCGGTTTTACCGCCTCCAGGAGCTGCAGTTGGGGGGAGGCACGCCTCCGCTGACTCCCTCCCTCCCACGGAGGCCAGGGCCTTAGCGGGTGGAGGGGAGCCGACCCGTGCAGAAACTCACCGTCCTCCAGAGATTCTGGAAGTTTGTTGGGGAAAAGTCTCTGCGAAGTGTGTTCCCGCCCGAGAGCCTGCGGGGAAATGCAGAGGGGCCTTGAAAGGCGCAGAAAAAGCTAGGAACTCGGGCCAGGGACAGGGGGTGCTCTGAGGGATGGGGACCCCAAGGTACCGCGGGAGGGAGGGGCGAGTCAGCGAAAGCCGAGGCCCGGGCCGCGACTGCTGGGAAGGAGCGGGGCGCGGGCCGGCGCTCACCTCGGCCCCGACCTCGGCCTCGCCTGGGGCCCCGGAGACGGTCCCCGGGACCCCCACGCCGCCCGCCGCGCCCTCGGACTCATTGACCAGCGACGACTTGAGCTCAGCCAGGTCGCGCTCGGGGCCCGTGGCGCTGTCGCGGCTCTTGTCGTCCTGCTCCTCGCCCTCATCTTGGAAGGCCAGCAGCTCGTCAGGCGCGCCGAGGTCGTCGCCGCCGCCCGCGCCGCCCCCGCCCGAGTCCAGCTGCGGCATGGTGCGCTTCCGCCCGCGTGGGCGCGGGGTACAAGAGTGCGGGGCGCGAAGCCGGCCCGGGAGGCGGCGAGCCCGGAGTCAGGACCTCCGAGCCCGGAGCGCGGCGGGCGGAGCGCGGGCTGACTCCGCCTGGGCGGGCTGCGGGCGCTGGGCGCGGGCTCCGAGCTCAGCGGCTTCGGGAGCTGGCGGGTCCGAACATCAAAGGCGCCGCCGGCGGGGGGCGGGGCGGGACGCCGGGGGCGGGCCGGGACGGTGGGCAGAGCCAAGTCGCCCCGCCCCGCCCCTCCTCTCACGGGAGAGGCCGGGACGCGCCCAATGGGTATAGTCTTAAAGGGCTCGCTCTCCTGGGTGTAATCCGAGTGAGGCTTCGGATGACCCTGGAAAGCATCACCCTTCTCCTAAAATGCCGTGACTTCAAAGGAGGCTCTGATCCTGTCCTTGCCTAGGGATTCCCTCCCGGCGCCTACATTTCTCCATCAGCTGCAAAGGGCGCGGGACCCCTAGGTTCTTGAGGTGTCTTGGAACAGGAGCCAAGGTGTGAACTGCGTCTGTGTCCTGGGCCCAGTAAACCCTGGGTTTGGAATTGGCGACTTCCTAGACCTTGGGGCTCCTTGGAGGCTGTGCGCCAAACCCGGGCGGGCAGGAGTAGGCCTACTCAAAGCCGCGTTCTCCAAACCTAAGGCCAAGCAGGTCGCTCACAGAGTGAACACAAGCATGTATCCGCCACACATTTATTAAGCGCCTGTTGCACGTGGGGCTCGTACATCACATTTGTGAGAGCTTCTCAGCCATGTGGCGGCTCCGAGGCGCGAACACAGCAGAGAGAACTAGAAGGAAGGACCCCTCCAGCAACACACACAAGGGAATCCTCCAGCAACACCCTTACCCTCCCAAAACTGTCTCAACTCAGTTCCACACCTATAAACTGCGGCCCAGTGGTGCCAGGATTTGGGCAGCCACATGGGCCGCGAGATTCGGATTAGGGGTGGGTTGTGCAAAGCAACAAACGAAGTTGCATTCCCATGGAGACTATTGATTGAGCCTGGCACAAGAGGGCCCTCGCAAGATCCAGGCTGCAGGTTCTATAACCAGGAGGAGCGCAGAACGTGCGCCAGATTCCATCGCGTCTACAAGGCACCCAGAGTCAAGTCCACGCGGGTCTCTACAGCACGCTTGGCCTCGGCTCAGCCATTGCGTCTAGCTCCGTCTAGCTCCCTTTGGATCACAGTGCTGAATCAGCCCCCAGCAGATTTCTGTGCCGTGTTCAGTGTAGATGTTCCCACCTCTCCCGAGAGCATTTGAGGCAGAGGGTATTTGGGGAAGGGTGGGTGTCCTGGGCAATTCTCCGGCTGAGCCCCACAGGACCCCTGGCTGATGTGCAAAGTCAGGCCGGAAGAGAGTCGCGCCGCCTCTCCGGGTCCAGGCCCAGCCTGGCTGGCTGCGGATCAAAGAGCTTTGGCTGTCCTTCTCCGCGTTCAGATCCTATCTGCGCCCGCCCAGCGGGGCGCCTCGGCCTCCCCCAGCCCCCCACTTCAGGGCTGGAGTGCTGTCTTTTCCGACCTTCCGGGTGGGGCGGGGTGGGGGGGGAGTAGGGGTAGAGGGTGGGCACTAGCGCTCAATATAGCGATAAGTATGTGGGGAAGACCCTGCCCATTAAGTAAGTGCCCTAGTCAGCTTTACCTGTGTGAATTTGCTGCTCAGTCTCACCTCATCCCCTTGGAGGAGAAGGGGGCTCCAGTCAGACGTGGCCCACCCTAGGGACGAGTACAGGAGGAGGGGCCTAAGGTCTCCTCCCACCTCAGCCCCTGAAGTTGTAAGGTCTAGCTTTGAAAGGGGCCTCCTCAGCTATGCTGAGTGGGAATACGGATATGTCTAACCCAAATGCTTTGAGGGTCTTCTTCGTTTTCAGGTGACCCCAGCTTAGCAGGAGCCTCTTCCAGGACAAAGTTCCCCAGACCTATGAGGTCCCAGTGGACACAGGCCAGTCGGGCTGAAGTTTTCTCCTCTGTGGATAAAGGAGAGACAGAGAGGCGTCCAGGCAACAGTGAGAGAATTTGTTTTTCTCAAGAGGGCTCAAATTCTTCAGCTTAAAGTATTAGCTTTTAATCAGAGATTATGAACTTTCTGTTTTCTTGATGTGAAAATAGCTTTTCTTTATTAAAATGATGGTAAGAGTTGATTTTTTAATGTTTTTATTTGGCAAAAGAAAAATTTGGCAATGTTCTGTTCGCTCTCCCAACCCCAGATTTCCTTGGACTTTTTTTTTTTTTTTGTATTTTTCTGAAGCTGGAGACGGGGAGAGACAGTCAGACAGACTCCCGCATGCGCCCGACCGGGATCCACCAGGCACGCCCACCAGGGGGCGACGCTCTGCCCACCAGGGGGCGATGCTCTGCCCCTCCGGGGCATCGCTCTGTTGCAACCAGAGCCACTCAAGCGCCTGGGGCAGAGGCCAAGGAGCCATCCCCAGCGCCCGGGGCCATCTTTGTTCCAGTGCAGCCTCGGCTGCAGGAGGGGAACAGAGAGAGACAGAGAGGAAGGAGAGGGGGAGGGGTGGAGAAGCAGATGGGCGCTTCTCCTGTGTGCCCCGGCCGGGAATCGAACCCAGGACTTCTGCACTCCAGGCCGACGCTCTACCAACCGGCCAGGGCTCCTTGGACATTTTATAGAACTCTGAAATCCCAAAGTCTGGGAACCACTGCCCTATGGGATCATGGTCCAACCTGTTGCCCTGCAGGGTGGAACTAGCGAGGGGTACAGGTACAGGTGGGTAGGGAGAATAGGTGTGTGAGGAGGGGTAATGGAGGGAGAGACAGGCTGAGTTTCAGACATCCACAGCCACACTGAAATCAGCTGAAGGCCTGAGTGCCTAACTCTGACCTCAGGCTATAGAGAGGAGAGGGACAGAACGGCTACTTTAGGTTCTTGAGACGCTGAGAAATTATTAGAGCCAAGTTTGTTACTGTATGGTTTGTTAGTCTATACAAACCATGGACAGAAGGAGCTCAGATGTAGTGAGATCAATGGGGCTGAGTGGTCAGGTTAGCTTCCCGGAGGAGGTGGACCTGGAAGGCTCTGTAGGATTTGGAGAGATAGAGAAAAAATGGAGCTAGGCTTGTCCCAAAAGGTACACGTGAGCCCTGTAGCAGCCCCTTGTCTGGTTAGCACTGATTTTGTCAGCCTTATCCACACAGTGCTTGCTATGTACCAGGCATCATGTCAAGAGCTTCACACACATTGTCATTTAATCATCATACCAATCCTATGACATAAGGACTATTTATGCCCATTTATGAATGAGCAAACTAAAGCTCAGAGAGATTGAATAAGTCACCCAAGTCCTCACAGCTTGGAAGTAAGGTTATTAGAATTCCAAACCCAGGCAGTCTGACTCCTGAGCCCACACCCTAACTTTTATACCCTAACTAGTGTTCCATTATGACCTCTACAATTTCAGCGGAGTCCTTATCTACTTTGTGGTATTTGCAGACAAACGCTGATGAGAGAGCTGTCACTAATAGAGTTCCTACTTTCTGGGTGACTCATATTGCATGATGGGGCCACCAGGAGGACTGAGAAATCTCTCTGACTGATCTGTATAGGGGAGCTGAAGACCTTTGCTGGGTGAGAGGGTCCAGAGTGTCTCCCTTGAGTCAGAGCAATCTCTCTGTCCCATTGCTCCCCTAAGCCCACCCTAGACTGCCTGCTCTGGACCTGACTCAGATTCCATAATGAGACAATAGGCCCTGGGGTTCTTCTATGGAGAGCTGAGTAATATCTGCTGTGGCTGCCTCCTGGATGTGACCAAGAGAGTTTTGGGACCAGGGCCAGCTGCAGGCAGACTCCAGTCTTCTGGACTTGTGGAGTCCGGTCAGAGCTGGAGACTTTTTTAAAAAGATTTTATTTATTGGTTTTAGAGAGAAAGGGTGGAGTGGGGTAGGGTGGGGTGGGGAGAGGAGACAGGAAGCAGCAATTCATAGTACCTTAGTGGCTTCTTGTATGTGCCTTGACCAGGCAAATCTGGGGTTTCGAACTGGCAACCTCAGCATTCCAGGTCAACGCTTTATCCACTGCGCTACCACAGGTCAGGCCAGAGCTGGAGATTTAATAAGGTTTCATCTTCATGCAAATAAACCAAGTGGACCTGCACTGTCCTCAGATGCTGGATGCAATATGAAGAACTCTGAAGGGTTGAGGGTTGGAGCAAAAGAGCTCTGGCTTTGGATTTAAGCAGACCTGAGATTTCATCCCTGCCCTACCATTGACTAGCTGGAGGACCCCAGACAAATCACTGAATCTCTCTGAGGCTCTGCTTCCTTATGGGTAAAATGGACACCACACTTGAACCTGCCTCACACTGTGGGAGCAAGGTTGAGATGAATCATGTATTTTAGGAAAGAACTTAGCACAACACCTGGCACATTCCAAGTGCTCTAATAAGTGGGTGCTCTTGAGCTAGAAATTTTTCGGAAGTTGTTAGGCTAATTGGCTCTTCATGTAACGTCATGTAAATCATCTAAGTGTTCTCATGGCCTGAGCCCACTTAATCACAGCTAAGGCTGAAAATATACATTTCCTTTCCTTTCTTTCAAGTTCCTTTAACATGAAAGACCCATATGAACTCTGACCTTTTCTAACAGGGAGACCCTTGAAATGTGGCATTTCCAGAAATCGACTCAAAGGATCCCCAGATGGATTTGGTAAATTACAACGGGGAGAGGTTCGGAGTAGCATCTTGTCCTGCCTGCCAGCCAGCCTGGCATCCTGTTGGGGCTTGCCAAATGCTGCCTGGAGGCTGGGCTGCTGGCTTGGGCAGGAACACTATCGTGGAGCCTTTTCTCTCAGGGCAAAGCCTGGTCACACATCCCAGAGGCAGACTGTGGTTTGTTACTAGAAACACAGTTTGCTCTCTGGAGACTGTGTAGTTTCACTGCATGTTTGTGCATGTGTGGTGTGTGTGTGCACACACGCACGCGCATGTGAGTGGTTTTGGCCTGAGAATGACAAAGACACACAATTGCTATGATGCCTCTGCTCTGGGTCAGGAACCAGGCTGTTGTCTTAAAATGGAGCAAGAAGATGCCTGACCGGTGGTGGCACAGTGCATAGAGCATTGACCCTAAGGATCGAAACCCCCAGGGTTACTGACTTGAGCACAGGCTCATGCTGCTTGAATGTAGTCTCGCCAACTTGAGTGCAGGGTCACGCAGCAGCATCAGCATGATCCTAAGGTTGCTGGTTTGAGCCCATTGGTCTCTGGCTTGAGCCCAAAAGTCTCTGGCTTGAATCCCAAGGTTGCCAGCTTGAGCCCAGGGTCACTGGCTTGAGCACCCCCACTCCCCAGGCACATATGAGAAACAATCAATGACCAACTAAAGTGATGCAATTATGAGTTGATGCTTCATATCCTTCTCCTCCCTCTCTCTCTCCCTTCCTGCCTCTCTCAAAAGAAATGAAGCAAGAAGGGTTTGGGTTCGTCTTTCTTTACAACCTTCAATGGGTTCTTTCCCCTATCACCCTCCCCCAATTTTGTGCAATGCCCAAGAATTGCTCTAAAAATAAAAATTTAATAATAAAACTAGATGTTAATTATTCCGGATGAAACCCTAAGGAGGTTTGGCCAAATTGGCTTGTGGTGGTAAAATTACCAAGAGAGCCATCTCACAGCTTCAGAGGGTTTGTTGACAATTTCCCACAGGCTCATTTCCCATTGTGCTATCCACTGTTCCCAATGAATGGAGCTGGTATTTACTCACCAGAAGAAATAAATAGCCCTAGGAAAGGGGCTGAAGTCAAGGTACCAGCAGCTAAGACAAGCCAGGAATGGCTTGTGTATGCCAAAGACTATGCCACCAGGGCACACCGGTCTCCCAAGAGCTTGGTAGAGGTCGACCTGTGTCCTGGTTCCCAAAAGGACCTGTGCCAGATACTGTAGCTACTGTCAGACCCAATGTATAGAACCGGTAAAGGCTCTGAGAAGTCCTGCCCCAGAGAAATCCTGTCTAGCCTCCTTCAGCCAAGTGTCTCCCAAACTTATTTGATCATAAAACTATTTATATATGTATATAAATATGTGTGTGAGTGTGTGTGTGTGTGTGTGTGTGTGTGTATGATTTTTCCAGAGAACATGAGTCCCCTGAAAGTCTTTGGGAAATTCTAGTATCCCTGATTTCAAGAGGAAGGGAGGGACACTCCTTGTCCCAAAACATACTCTAGTTTGTGTCCCTGATATAGAGAAAATGAGCTTCCCAAACTGGTCATCACAGCTGTAGTCAGGTTTCACTTCTACCCTGCTGGATTCACAGCTTCTTGGTTGCCAATGTGGACCAAGCATACTGTGGTGTTTAGTAAATGCCCACTGCCCATTGGATGGAGCTCTTATGTAACAGTTCAACCCAACTCAGTTCTTCATCTTCCTGGGGAGCCATTCCCATTGGTCCTTTAGTTGGGAATTCTGTTAGTGTGTGAGATACCTTGTTTTCTCATGGTTCATCTCTGGTTTCTCCCTCCTCCAGGAAGCCTTTCCACCTAGTCACGTCCACAGGGATCTCTCTCCCTTCCAGACTCTCATTGCCTTTAGAATTGAAGCCACTCAACTTCAAGAGCTACTTGGTCCCTGTTTCTTGTGAATGAGTCTCCTGTTCTTAGACTGCTATCTTTGTCATCTGATGGTCAAGAGCTGGGCTTGAAACTCACAGCTTATGAGTGAACTGGGGCCTGTCTACTTACTCACTATGGTGAGACCTTGGGTTAGTCACCTCCCTCTTGGAACCTTCAGTTCCTCATCTGTTATGTGAGGGCAGAAATAATGCTTGTCTCAAAGAGCAGGGAAGATGGATGGGTTTCTGATAGTAAAGTACTCAGCATGTTGTCTAGCGTAGAATAAGTGCTTGCTAAGTGGTTACCAGTGTCAATTATTATTGTCCCCAGCCAATGAGACTGTGCTTGGGACAGGCCCTTAGAAGTGCTTAGCAGAGGCTGTCCCTCTGATCCTGCAGTCCTGCTAGTCGTGAGCTGGAGAGCAGGGACCAGGGTGGGGAAGGTACCAGGAACCCTGCCATCTGGGACCAGGCTGAGGCCACCAAGTGGAGACTCCTGCCAAGATATGGCCATCTCCAGATGTCTGCGACCAGAGGGAGCCAGCTGGCCTGTGGGGCCTAAGGGCAGAGACGGGACTAATGGGAGAAAATTACATGGAGAGATTTCATCTCAGCTTGAGGAAGCACGTCTACCAGTCAGAGCTGGCCAACTGTGGTCTGCCCAGGCCGCAGACAGAGGCAGTGAGCTCTCTGTCACCAGAGGTGTGAGAGCAGAGGCTGGGGGCTCCCAAGGGAGGGAAGTCACTCAGGGGTTTCTACACCCAAGGCTTCTCCAGGGCTATGGGCAGTCCCTTGTACTTCCTGTGCAGCGTGGCCTCTTACTTGGCTCATTTGAGCCACCGCAGGCGTCTGAGGAACGACAGGCTTTGAGGTGAGTGTGAGAGCAAAGGTTTGGAGATTCCTGGCTCCAAATTGGAGCTGGAGGCTGAAGGGAGGGTTGCTGTATAAGGCTGAGGACAAGGCAGGTTGATAACAACAACATCACCCTTGGGGGAAGGAGCTCAGTGTAAAGGTTAGCAGCCTGGAGCCCAAGCCCATTCTGCGCAGGCACCTGCTCAGGTCTGCTGGGGTTGGGGAGGACAGAGATTGCGGTGAGAAGGGGCTTGTTATGAAATCAGCCTCTCCTCAATGGCTTCAACTTGTAACACTGAGGGCTGGAATGAAAAAGATGGGGAGAAGTAGAAAAGGAAAGAGCCTCGGTTTCCATTTTGGCTCTGCCTCTAAGCATTTCTGTGACTTTGAGCAAGTCACTTACCCTCTCTGGGCTTCAGTTTTCTCATCTGTAAGGTGGAACGATAATAATACCTATCTCATTGGGTTATTGTAAGGATTAAGTGAGTTAGTGCTTGTAAAGTACTTGAAATAATTTGTGGCCCATAGTAAGTACCATGTAAATATCTGTTAAATAGACAAAAATTAATTGAGCAACTCATCTATGTCTAGCCTAGTAATATGCAAGGAGCTTTATATCAATCACTTTGTTTAGCATCACAAAAGCCTAATGAGGTTGAAAATACTATTTCTAGGGAAGTGAATCTGAGAAGGTCAAGTTCCTTGCCCAAGGTCACACAGCTGGTAAGAGGCAGAGCTCAGGTTTAAACTCAGGATGATCTCTGTCCTAGACCTGGATTCCTTCTCATTCAGCTCTCCCTCCCCAGGAGTTTATAGCAGCTCTAGGGATTTCTGGTGCCTACAGGATCAGGGCTACACTAGATCATCAGGAAGAGGGAGTCAGAGAAGCCCTTCCTCCTCCCCCCACTCCCTTACTCGGGCTGGAAGCCCTTCTCCCCACCTCTCCTCGGCTGCCTGGAAGAGAGTTCTCTGACTAATTGGTGGAAATGTTGCTGGGTGACTCCGATTATACATTGCAGTCCTGATTCCTTCAGCTGAGTAATCCTAGAAACAACCATAGTTCTGGGCTGGCTGTGTTTGCTTTCGCTGTGACATTGCTAAGGGAGCTAGACCACCCCGGACAGCCTTCAGAGACAAGGGACAGGAGATGGGAGATGTGGCTTCCCTACACAGTCTCTCTGGGTGCAGGGGCAGCGGTGGACACTGTGGGCCTAGGGTGTCCTTCTCCCCCCATTCCTCTTCTGTCCCAGCAGGAGCCCTTTGTCTTGCTCATGTCTGTGACCCTGGACTGAGCCAGGGCCTGGCTGAAAGTGGATGTTTAATAAATAAATACGTGGGGGACCCAAGAATGTCTTCAGACACTTGCACTGCACTGTACTGTTTACAAAACTCCTTCTCATTCATTATCTCATCTGATCCTCCCCCAAACCCAGAAAGGTAGGTATTTTAACCCCATTTTACAGATGAGGAAACTGTGGCTCAGAGAGAGGAAGTGACTTGTCCAAGGTCACATAGCTCAAACTCTGGTCTCAGGGCTCCAAATTAGCTCTAGGTCTACAGCCCATAGAGGTGTCTCCCCTTCCTGTGCTAAGAGTGTGGGGACAGAGGAATCCCTTCTGTTGGTAGAGGCCTCGTTTGGCCTCCTTCAGCACAGAAGGGCTCCTCAGAAACGGTCAGGGGAGAGCCTCTGCTGGATAGCGCTGCTGGTTAGAGCGTGGTCCCTATATGCAGGGGTTGCCAGTTTGATTCCTGGTCAGGGCACATACAGGAACAGGTTGATGTTTCTGTCTCTCTCTCTCTCACTCTATCTTTCTTCCTCTATCTCTAAAATCAATAAAAGAAAAAAAAGTAGGGGAAATAATGTTATTGGCTACCAGGGAGTGACACCCTCCGGGCTTCTTATGTGGGAGGGGCAGTCAGGGGTGCTGAGCTTCCGTTATTTAGGAAGCAAGTTCTCCCTAGCCTCTCGGGAGACCAGGATAGACGTCGTGCCCTCAGAAGCTAATCTGTCAGAGATGGGGGTCCAAGTCACCATCCCAAAGATGGGGCAGTGTTAGGGATGCCTTCTTCTCATGCCTGCAGCCTCTGGAACTGTCCCAGGACCTGCAGAGCCCACCCATTCTGCAGGGGTGAAAGTGCTTCTCTGCAACTTTGGGTCACTGGTAGGCCTCTGCTGACGACTGTGGTTTTCCTTGTCAGCTTTGCTGTTTTTACTTTTTGTTTATGGCTCTATTATTACTGACATCTTACAGGATTTCCTCTTCTGGTCAAGTTTTATCTTTTTTTTTGTATAATTTTAGAACTTCTCTCCTTTCCCTCTCATCTATTCTTTCTCCTCTCAGCCCATGGTTTGGAAGATGCTAAAGCAGGAGGTAGGTTGGGTGGGACAGGTTTAAAAGCAACTTTCTCCACATCCCTTATTTCCTTGCCCCTGTTCCAGCAGGCCAGAGGGACCGTGGTGGACCAGATCTGAGGGCAACCTGGTGGGAGGCAGGGAGTGCACTCCTTTGACTGACAGCTTTTTATTTTATTTATTTATTTTTTTATTTTTTAAGATTTTATTTATTCATTATAGAGAGGAGAGAGAGAGAGAGAGAGAGAGAGAGAAGGGGGGAGGATCAGGAAGCATCAACTCCCATATGTGCCTTGACCAGGCAAGCCCAGGGTTTTGAACCGGCAACCTCAGCGTTTCCAGGTTGATGCTTTATCCACTGCGCCACCACAGGTCAGGCTATTTTATTTTTTTTAGCAAGAAAGACAGAGAGAGGGACAGAGAGGAAGGGAGATAAGAAGCATCAATTTTTCCTTGCGGCTCCTTAATTGTTCATTGATTGCTTTCTCATATGTGCCTTGACCGGGGAAGGGGCTACAGCAGAGCGAGTGACCACTTGCTCAAGCTAGTAACCTTGGGCTTTAAGCCAGTGACCTTTGGGCTCAAACCAGCGACCATGAGGTCATGTCTATGATCTCATGCTCAAGCCAGCTATCTGCGCTTCAGGGTTTTGAACCTAGGTCCTCTGTATCTCAGGTCAACATTTTATCGACTGCACCACTTGAGAGCTTTTTTTTTTTTTTTTTTTTTTTTTTTTGCATTTTTCTGAAGCTGGAAACAGGGAGAGACAGTCAGACAGACTCCCGCATGCGCCCGACCGGGATCCACCCGGCACGCCCACCAGGGGGCGACGCTCTGCCCACCAGGGGGCGATGCTCTGCCCATCCTGGGCGTCGCCATGTTGCGACCCTCCTGGGTGTCGCCATGTTGCAACCAGAGCCACTCTAGCGCCTGGGGCAGAGGCCACAGAGCCATCCCCAGCGCCCGGGCCATCTTTGCTCCAATGGAGCCTTGGCTGCGGGAGGGGAAGAGAGAGACAGAGAGGAAGGTGCGGCGGAGGGGTGGAGAAGCAAATGGGCGCTTCTCCTATGTGCCCTGGCCGGGAATCGAACCCGGGTCCTCCGCACGCTAGGCTGACGCTCTACCGCTGAGCCAACCGGCCAGGGCTTGAGAGCTTTTTAAAGTGGGAGCTTTGGGCCTGACCTGTGGTGGCGCAGTGGATAAAGTGTCAACCTGGAAGTGCTGAGGTCGCTGGTTCGAAACCCTGGGCTTGCCTGGTCAAGGCACATATGGAAGTTGATGCTTCCTGCTCCTCCCTTCTCTCTCTCTCTCTCTCTCTCTCTCTCTCTCTCTCTCTCTCTCCCCGTTCTAAAATGAATAACTAAATAATAAAAAAAATGCTTTTAAAGTGGGAGCTTTGGTACCTCTAGCCCTGCACACTCAAGTTTGTGTGCCAAGCAAATCACCTTACTTAAAATTTTTTATTTATTGATTGATTTGAGAGAGAGAAACATTGATCTGTTGTTCCACTTATTTATGCATTCATTGGTTGATTCTTGTATGTGCCCTGCCCGGTGATCGAAACCACAACTGTGGCATATCGGGATGACGCTCTAACCAACTGAACTACCTGGCCAGGATAACTTCACTTTTGGGGACCTGTAGTGCCCTGGGAAAACTGACAGAGACTAACAAGATGGGGGGTGGAGCCTCAGCTCATCCTGATTCATTGTGGAACTAGGTCTGTGGTCAAAAACTCCCTTTCTGAATTCTCAGCCCCTCTGGTTTGGGTGGGGGTTTCTTCTGTTGCAGCAGGCTGGGCCACAGCGACTGGCTATTAGAAATGGATTCCTGGCTGCAGGTGGGGGCTGGGAGGGTTCTTCCATCTTTACTGTAGGGGGGGTACTTGACGATTGGTTTCTGGGAGGGCAGATCTGCCAAGCTGAGAACCACCAGGTCTCAGAGGTTAACTTGAATTCCTACCTCTGTCTGGGAGACAGAGATATGCCTCCCGCCTCCAACTCAGCTCTGCTCCCAGAAACTTAAAGTGGGGAGGGTCAGAAGTCCCAAGCTCCTCCCTCCTTCCTAAACTACTCATGGGGGTGGGTCTGAGCTCTAAGATTTTATGTTAGAAGATGAGATTCAGACCTGCAGGGGAAAGTACTTAAAACCCCTGAAATGCTGTAACTTGTACATGAGACAGACCCACAGCATGCCTGCACTCAGCGTGGGAAACGCACTCTCAGCCTTTCCTTTGTGCACAGAGAAAGTCCCGAAGGTGTCTGGGCACAGGTTCTCAGGTTCTTCGGAAGCTGAGCTGTGATGCTTACGCAGGGAGGGCTGGGCCTGTCTGGTTCCCGGCTGTTGTCAGAGCCCCAGAGACAGGGTGAGCCTTGGGGAAAGGTGGAGAATTATACTGTGTAGACAGGGCCTGCTGTAACCATGTGTCCAGGACAGCGGAGTCTTGGTTATGCAGGTCGTCAGAGGGAGATGTTCAACAGAAAACTTAATTTGTGTGTGTGCACGGGTGTGGGGGGAGGTTAGGTAGGAAGGTGAAGGGATTGAGAAAAAAATAAAAGAAAGACAGAAAAAACTCCACAGTGAAAACAATGTGGTGGGGGAGGTGGAAGAGATATAGGGGGATAAATGATGATGGACAGAGACTTGACTTGGGGTGGTGAACACATAACACGGTGTACAGATGATGTGTTGGGGAATTGTGCGCCTGAAACCTGTATAATTTTGTAAACCAGTGTCATCCAATAAATTCAATAAAAAGGACAAAAATTAAACCTTAACTCCCATGTCTGAAAGCCTTTTTTTAATGTTTTATATATATATTTTAAGGTTTTCTTTATTCATTTTATTATTTTTATTTTTTTATAAATGAATTTTTATTAATTTTAATGGGGTGACATCAATAAATCAGGGTACATATATTCAAAGAAAATATGTCCAGGTTATCTTGTCATTCAATTATGTTGCATACCCATCACCCAAAGTCAGATTGTCCTCCGTCACCTTCTATCTAGTTTTCTTTGTGCCCCCCCTTCCCCTCTCCCCCCAACCACCACACTCTTGTCCATGTCTCTTAGTCTCGTTTTTATGTCCCACCATGCAGTTCTTGTTTTTTTCTGATTTACTTATTTCACTCCATATAATATTATCAAGATCCCACCATTTTGTTGTAAATGATCCGATGTCATCATTTCTTATGGCTGAGTATACCATAGTGTATATGTGCCATATCTTCTTTATCCAGTCTTCTATTTTTTTTTTTTTACAGTGATTAAAGCCTTTAAGCAAACTCTTGGCCAATACAGCAAGAATCCATAAAAGAGTAGTGTCCTTAACATGTTCACCAAGTCCAAGTTGGCACCAACACCATTCCAAATCCCTGCAAATGCAACCCAACCCCAGTTCAGTCCGTTAGGAGCTGTCACAAGGAGCAGGAGTCCAGGAAAAGTCCACATCCAGGGTTTTTATTCATTTTAGAGAAAAGAGAGAGAGAAAGGGAGGAGCAGGAAGTATCAACTCCCATATGTGCCTTGACCAGGCAAACCCAGGGTTTCGAACTGGCAACCTCAGGATTCCAAGTTGATTTATCCACTGTGCCACCACAGGTCAGGCCTAAAGCCTTTTTGTTTTCTTTTATTGATTCAGAGAGAGAGGAAGGAGGAGAAAGAGAGAGAAAGGAACATCAATCTGTTTCTGTATGTGTCCTAACCCACAACCTCTGTATTTCAGGACAATGCTCTAACCAAGCGAGCTATCTGGCCAGGGCAAGCCTTTTTAAAAGAAAGGGTTAATTGGGTCATATTGGTAGCAAGAAAAAGAAACATCCTGGGGCATGAAGCCTGAACCACAGCGGCAGGGCTGCATGGAAAAGACACACATCCATTGTCCTGGAGTTGACAGGCTCCTTTATTCATCAAGTAGGGAAAAGAAAGATGTAAGTTTTGGCAAGAAAAAAGTTCTGAGATATTCTAAATTAAAATGACAGAGGCTAGAGAGTGAGAGAAAGAGAACAGCCTGGTAATCGCTGTGAGCCAGCTCTGACAAAAGACGGCTCACATTCCTGCACCTCTGTTGGAATTTAGGATTAACTTCCAGGTGGGTATTTCCAAGATTATCCAAACGAGAGACTAGCCAGGCGCCATTGAACCCCAGGAGCCTCAGCTTCCTATTTGCACATGAATTTCCCAATTTGCTGCCCACAGCTAAGCCACAGGTGCCAACACCTCTTCCTGTTGAACTCTGTCTGTGCTTGACCCAGGACTAGTCCCACAGCTCCTCTCCAGTCCCCCACTTAGTCGTAGTCCCCCCAGCTAATGTAAATCCTTTCAAAATCGTTTACATCTTTCTTCCCCTACTTGATGAATAAAATGCTTGCAAAACTCTGGGATGGTTGTTTTTCCTACCTAGACATGCTGCTGGCAGTTTAGACTCTACGTCCCAAGACTGGTCTTTTTTTCTAGCCATGACTTAATAAACCTTTTCTTTTAAAAAGACTCGCAGCTGTGGAAGTTTACGCTTTTTTGTTTAACAGTTGTTTAGAAAGAATTGACATTGGCTATGGATAAAGGGGGTAGGAGAAGGGGCAGTGGGGCTGGTACTGGGATGGGCACAGAGTCCCATGGAAGAAGTGTTTGCTTTTTAGGACTGGCCGTGGGCAACAGCCCGAAAGTTCTTGCGTATGCAGGATGCGGCGGGCTCCTGGGGTTCCTAATGCCTGGCTGTTTGTTCTAGGTAATCATGAACTAGCCACCTGGAAGTTAATTCAAAGTTCCAACATACACTAAGGAATACCATCTTTTGTTGGTTCTGTTAACTAATTAACCCCATCTTGTCTCTTCCTTCCACCCTGTGGCCTGCTGTAATTTGATTTAGGACATCTCATAGTTTTCTCCTTATCAGAGGAGAGCAGTAAGGACTAGAATGGCTTAGTAGAGTTCCTTGCAAGTGAGATGAGAGGCGGGAAGTTGGAGATCCCTGTGGAAAAATGGTGGAGGTGATCCACCTTCCCTGACCAGCCCTGGCAAGCCCAACTGCTAGAGCTCAGTTTGCTAGGACCCTCAAACATGCTGACAGGGGAAACCGAGGCCCAGAAAGACAGGGACCTGCCTGCATCTCATTGGCCATTTGAGCTCCTTCCTCTACTCTATAGCCCAAATCAATTGATGGCCATCTGCTCTAAGCTCAGAAAGGCTTGAAACATGCAGCAAAACAAAACAGAAAAATCCAAAGCACCCATGTAGTATATTAACATGAGTTGCTTTTGTAATAATAAAAAAATAAATTATTTACTGTTATTTTAAAAATGCAAGTGGAGCCCTGGCTGGATAGCTTGGTTGGTTGGAGTATCATCCTGAAGCACAGAGGTTGCTGATTCAATTCCTGGTCAGGGCACATACAGGAACAGATTGATGTTCCTGCCTCTCTCTCTCTCTCAAATCAATCAATCAATGGAAAAAAAAATTTTAATGCAGGTGGAAATAAAAACTTTGGGGCAGGGTGGGGCTTAGATTGATTGCTCCATTACAAGCAGTTCACTCACTCACTGCCCTGGCCCAGGGTGACCATGTGACTCCTTGCAAAGCCTCCTCCAGGCTCAGTCTTGGGGAGGATCTAATTCCGAGGGAGAGCAGCTGGCGCTGCACACAGGCACCCTCTGGTGGCTGGCTCTGGAAGAGGCTGTGTCTGAATTGCAGGGATGGGAGGAAAGGGTGATTCTTGGGCACTGGGTCCCTGTCTCCTCTACAGTGGCTACCACTGACTACTAGACGGTGGCACTGGATGTCACTGGCAGAACCTGTCTTCTTCAGTTATCAGGAAGTTGTGATAGGGTTCTCACCTGGGCTCTGAAAGCAGGCTTAACAGCTAAAAGTTTTGGTTCAACTGAGCCTCGGAAGAGGGTCTTTCAGAACAGTCACTCACAGGGGTCCTAAAGCAGTCCATAAAAGCAGGCTTTGTGAGAACTTGGCAGCCTCCAGTAGTTCCTGAGCCCCATCTTCAGTGTTGGTCACAGAGCTGTGACACTCAGCTGCTGAGGCCCCACAGTGAGGGGTAGGGCAGTGCAAGGTGTCCCTGAGAGGCACTTGGGGATCAGGAATCCAGGCTCTGGCACAAGTGCTCATCTGGGAGGATAATAAAAACGGTAATGGCAGTGAGGATGCTGGCTCACGCGGACTGAGCTTCCTGTGGGCAGAGCCCAGGAGTCTTTGAAAAAAGGATGTTAATAGAAAATCTCAAACAAAGGTAGAGAGAATAGTATGATGAACCCAATTTTACAACTTTCAGAATTTTGCCATAATTGTTTCATTTGTACCTCCCCCTTCTCTCTTGCTCTTTCTTTCTTTCTCTTTTTCATTTTTCAATTGACATTCTTTCTCTTTTTAGTTAAATATTTTAAAGAGAATCCTAGACATTATGTTATTTTACCTTTGCATGCTTTTTTTTCTTTTTTTCCCTTTGCATTTTTTAATATGCATTTCTTTTCTTTTCCTTTCAACGTTTTATTTATTGATCTTGAGAGAGAGAGCGAGAGAAAGAAAGGAGTGAAGGAGGAGCAGGAAGCATCAAATCGACCAGGCAAGCCTGGGGTTTCAAACCAGCAACCTCAGCATTCCAGGCTGAGGCTTTATCCACTGCACCACCACAGGTCAGGTGTGTTTAGTATAGATCTCTAAAAATACAGACATTTCTTATGTCATCGTATCCAAATAAAGTGAATAACAATTCTTTGGTGTTGTTTAACACCCACCCTGAGAGGCAGATGCTCTGATTGTCTCCATTTTACAGAGAGAGAAGCAAAGACTGTGAGAGAACCAGTAATGTGGCCCGAGGACACACAGCGTGTTAGTGCTGGGGATGGCACTGGAACCAGACTGTCTGACTTAGGAGCCCACCCTCAAGTCACTGTCTCTGGGCCTCAGTTTCCCTCTCTGTTAAGTGGGGAATAGTAATGATTGCTTTGCTAATGCATGAATGTACCATGTTATTCGTGCTTCTAACAAGAACAATGGAAAATAATAGTGAAATAAAGCAACCAGAAGAGTTAATAGGAAGTCGGCATAATTGCCAAGAAATATGACAATTCAAGGTTTGCTGAGTCCCCTTGTCTTCTCTTCTTTATCTCATTTAATGTTTATCCCAATCGTATGTTTCTTAATTAACAGCTTCATTTTACAGGCAGGGAAACCAGGGGCTCAGAGGGAAGACATCGTCTCTAAGGGCAGGCCACTGGTAGCCAGCAGGAGCAGGGTTTGGAGCCAGTCTGCTCTCGGGGGTGGCAGGAAACCCTGGGGTATGTCTGGAGTTGAAGGTAGCATTTGCCGAGGGCTTTGGGCCATCCTGCCATCACAGGCTGTGCCAGTTGGAATTATTGCTTGCAAGCAACAGAAATCAGCTTTGGTGGTCTAGGGCAGAGCAGGAGTTTATTGAAAGAACATGTACTGGCTCACAAAATGGACTGGAAGGAGGAAGTCAGGCTGGGAAAAGATGAATGTGAAGCCGCCCTGGGTCCTGGAAGGCAGCAACTGCTCAGAGGTCCCAGCTGGGCATCCCCTGGGATGAATCCTCTTCTGCCTATTTCCTTCTTTTTTCTTTTTTAGGTTTTATTTGTTGATTTTCCGGGGGTGGGAGTGAGAAGTAATTGCTTCGTTCTAGTTATTCCTTGGTTGCTTGTAGTATGACCCGGCAAGCCCTGGATTGTGAGCCAGCGACCTCAGCATCCCCGATGGGTGCTCCATCGCTGCGCCACTATAGGCTAGGCCTCTTTTGCCCATTTCTCTGCATAGACAGACTTTCCCAAACCTAGAACCCTGGGAGACAGCATCAAGGAACCCAACCTGGGGGGCATAACCCCTGCCCACCAAAGCTAGGGAAGCATGGCACTTTCTTGGAGGGTTCCAAAGTACTGGGCCATGTCAGGACCTTTTTCTTTTTCTTTCTTTCATTTTTTTTAAAGTCAGGACTTTTTAAAGGAGTGAAATGGAGAAGTAGCCAGAGGGGTTTCCCCAGAGAAGACTCAGAGGCTCTGGCTTTCACACTGTAATTTTGCTTCTGGCCCTTGGGGTGTGAGTCACATGTGAAAGTCTCCTGTTTTGTGAGGCCAGTGTCTGCTGCTGTGGCCAGACCACGGGCAGGACCTCCTGTGCCGGGTGCTGTAGCCATGTGAGTAAAGCATTAGGGACTGTAATTTGGGGCCCAGTGTTGGAGGTTATTTTCCATCCTTTGCCTTATACCAAATAGAATGCAAACAATATGCAAATAAGGGGGGTGCCCTCAAAGCTTAGTGGGTGGGTACTGTGTGTGTGTGGGGGGGAACACTTGGTTCTGTGTCTTCCAGAAAATGCTCTGCCCAGCTCCCCTCTCCTGCCCCCCAACCCCACCCCAGAGCCTGGTCTCTGGCAGTTCCATTTTCTCCTCCTTCTGGAAACCTGCTGGGCCACTGCGAGGGTCTGCCCTTGGGCACTTAGTACTCCTCTACTCCCTGAAAAGCCTCAAATCCTTGACAAGTGGGTGAGGTGGGAAGTCTAAATCAACAAATAAAAAACATTCAGTGACTTACCGGTTTCCCCACTTATGGCCTCTGTATGGGGCTGGGCACACAAGACCTGTAGGATGGACCCAGGGTCAGCCAAGAGGCCAGGCTGCATGTACCAGCACCTCCTGGGAGGTGTGAGCAGCTCCCTTCCCACTCGGTCTCAACCCTGGGCCTGGACCACGGATCTGGGTGAGACCAGAAAGGAGACTGGGAATAGATGACTCTGTGGAGGGGTGTGGGGCTGTTTCACACCTGGTAGAGCCCCTGGAGACTCCCCAGACATGATACCTGCTCACCCAGGCTGTGCCAAACTATTCAGATGAGGAGATGAGCCAATGGGGGAAAGAGGATGAGAGGGCCCCAGGCTCCTCATTATATGCTGGAGAAGCGGGAGAACAAATCCAGGGGCAATTCTGTGGCGACTGGAGAGCCAGAACCATCCCAAGCCAGGCCAAGCCAGAGGCTGGCTTCTGGTGGCCCAGACTGCGGTCCTTTGAAAAGCCCTTGGTCTTAGTCTGGACTCACCTGAAGCACACCGGGCCCTGAGCTGGTCGGTTCCAACCAGTTCTGTCTTTCCTGCCTGCCTACCCGCCTCCTGCACCCACCCCCCATCTCCTCTGGCTGAGGCTGTTTCACCCCTGCAGCAGTCTGAGCTCTAAAGGTATGGGGAGCGACCCCAGAATGTGCCACCCTGGCATGCAGATTATTTCTAACTAAAATCAGTTAAGGTCCTCTTTTCTTCTTAAAAAGATTCAGATAGAAAAACCTGTTTCAGGAAGAAACCCTTAGCATAATCCCTCAGGCATTTTCACCTGGGCATTAGACAGGAAAGCTCAGAGCAGGGCCTGCTAGCTGGGGTCGCCTGTGCCCCATTGTTGCTGAGTTGCCTGCTAGGTATTTGCCGGCTCTCTCAGCTACCTGCAAATTGCCCATTTCCACTTTGGAAATCTACGCTCCCCTTCCCTACTTTTCTCGTCTGTATAAAATGACGTATATACCTGTTTTTGCCTCACTATTTTTGGAATTTTCAGGCTTATGTGAATTCTCTGTGTGCATATATTAAAATTTAATTTTTTTTTCTGTTAATCTGCAGTTCAACTTTGAATTATTCAGCCAGTCAGAACTAAACAGGTGAGGGGAACATTTCCCAGGCCCTGATATACCCACCACCACCACCACTGGCCCATCACACTGCAGGACCTGAGCCCTGAGTCCTGCCTGGCTTGCCCACTGCTGCTGAGTAGAAATAGACTCCAGAATCATAGGCCTTCAGACACAACTTTGAGTCTGGTGCAACCTGAATAGATTGTTTTCCTGTTTCTTATGGGCTCAGCCTGGCCCGGTTAGACTTGACTCCCTCTCCTTTGCTTCAGTTCAGGGGTGAGGGTAGGTGCTGGGCTGGCCTGGCCTGGTCACCATGACCTTAACCTTCTTACTCATGCAGGCTACACACAGCTCCAAGGACACAATCAGGACAAGCTCATGCAGGCAACTTCAGGAGCCTGGTGCCGAGGTTCTTCATGTGACAAGGATGGGGTTTGTGGCGAGGGCCACACAGGGCACCGCCACCTGTCCAGGCACAGAGGATTGGAGGGAGAGAGGGGAGCAGTGTCAGAGGCTGGCAGATGATTGGTCCAAGAGAAAGAAATCCATGTGTTTGCAAGACCTGTCCTGTGAGGATCCCAATGGGAAAGGCCCCCATAAATGAACGCACAGTTGCCAGGAAAATGAGATAGCTAACTCCTATGGCTGTCCGCTTCATTCTGTACAATCACAGCCTTCCGCCCCTGCCCTTCCCAACAGCCCAGAGGAGCACCCTGAGGCCCAGCCACCAGCAGCTCCTCCACCAGAGATGTGGGTGTGTACACTGACAGGGCTTCCAGGAAGAGGTGGCTTCCCTATGCCTGAGCCCAGCTGCAACTGGAAACATACGCTCACCATTTCATCATCTGAAGATTTATTTAAAAGAGTTTTGTGTTGTGGCTATTCTGGGTGAAGTTCTTTTTTTAAAAAAAAACAACAAACTTTGTTTCTTATTTATTTATTTATTCATTTTTTAGAGAGGAGAGGGAGAGACAGAGAGAGAGAGGAGAGACAGAGAGAGAAGGGGGGAGGAGCTGGAAGCATCAACTCCCATATGTGCCTTGACCAGGCAAGCCCAGGGTTTCGAACCGGCAACCTCAGCATTTCCAGGTCGATGCTTTATCCACTGTGCCACCACAGGTCAGGCCTGGGCAAAGTTCTTGATGATCTGATTTTAAAAGCCTTTCCCCCCTAGACCCTCAGAGAGTTGCCATAGAGATACTTTAGAGGCAAAGCACAGCTAATGAGTTTGGTTGGGCCTTTTGTGTTCCTGCATGTTTTCCATTCTGAGTCCTGAACATATAATTAGATTATTTAGCACGAACTTTTTCTTTTATTGTAAATTAATTTTGAAACCAAGTTCTGAGGTTAACTAATGACTGTATTTGTTAATCAATCCAACCTGTATTTCCTTCCAGAAGAAAAGAGGATGCCATTGTCAAAATGTTTGGAACAGGATGTTTGAGAACTCAGGGGTCTCACTGATTGCAGTGATGTTAACCTGACAGTCAGCACTAATCTGTGTTGATGTCTTTTTATTAGACAGGGATGTGCTTTGGAAGAGGTGAAATCAGACATGCTGGTGGGAGGTATGCTGGGGGCCATGAACCCCAGTTATGGGCTGGGTCCCGGGAAATTCACAGCTTCCTGAGAGGGGGCTGTGGGTCCCTTGGCCAGGCTCAGCTTGCCTACTGGTGAGCCCATAAATGTCTATTCAAACATGGTGATGAGGGTGAGAAGGGGTTGTCATTTAGGCCGAGGGACAGGCTAACTCTGCTTACAGCGCCACAGACCTTCCCAGCCCTGTCTCTCCAGTAGAGTAAGTTCCGATGTTTTTCTCAGGGTTTCTCAATCTTGGCATTATTGACAGTTTCAGCATTGACAGTTGTCATGAAGGCTGTCCTGTGCACTGTAAGATGTTTAGCAACATCACTGACCTCTACCCACTGGATGCTGGTAGCACGTGCACAACCCCCCCACACACACACTGGTTGTAACACCAAAAGTGTCTCCAAATGTTGCCAAATGTCATCTCAAGGACAGAATTACCCCCAGTTAAGAACTGCTGAGTTAAAACATAATACATATTCATTGTAGAAAATAAGATAAAAATAACCTATAATTCCAGGATCCAGAGTAACCCCTGTCTTTCTAGACCTTCTTTTTCATGCATATATACATTTTTGCTTTTTTCATGAAACACAGGCTACACAGTGTGCTGTTTCCTAACTGGCACAGCAGACATTTCGTCTCATTGCCTGATCCACTCCACTGTACTCCTTCTGAGCTCAGTTGGAAGCACCCTCTGCAGGAGTGGCTGGCTGGAGGTCTAGAAGCGTGGTGTGAAGCTCATCAGGGTCTCATGTGAAACTGCAGGGGCCCAGGTCTCCATGTGGTCATTCACCCCCAGAGGGGTGTGCTGTGGGCACTGACTCTCACTAGCACACTGCTTACAGAAAGTCACTAGCCCCATTCCCACCCGGCCCGGAGCCTGCCTGTGCTCTGTGTGGGCTTGTGTTACCCCAGCCTTTCCCAGACTGGGTCAGAACCTTTGGAGGCCCCATCACTGTGTGGTCTGCTCTAGACATGGCAGCTCTGAGGCCAAAGGCAGCTCCTCCCTGCTGTCCATTGGCCTTAGGACATAGGGATATGGGCCACTTGGTGGGGTGTGCAGAGGCAGTTGCCCCTTTTTTTTTAGATTTTATTTATTCATTTTTTAAAAAGATAGGAGGGGGGGCAGGAAGCATCAACTATTATATGTGCCTTGACCAGGCAAGCTCAGGGTTTCGAACCAGCAACCTCAGCGTTCTAGGTCAACGCTTTATCCACTGTGCCACCACAGGTCAGGCACAGCTGCCCCTTTTCATGTCTTTCCAGTCTTCCATGGTGTTGCCTGACCAAAGAGGCGGGACTGGGAGAAGCTCTATCATTGCTCCAGTATCTGAGCTGGACCCTAAGGAGGTGAGATGAGAAGCAGGGCAGGTATCTGTCAGGTGCTCCTTCCACCTGCCCAGGGAGCCAGTGTGCAGGTCAAGGCCCAGAGCCAGCTGGGACTGCAGCCCTGCAGGGAGAAACCAGGAACTTCAACTGAAAATGCTTCATGCCTGTCCACCTTTGCCTTAAGCCAAGTGATGGGTCCGCCACAACCATCCCCCTGCTGCTGGCCCAGACTGTCATAATCACACAGTTGCTCTCAGGTGAGGCAGGGAGTTCCAGCTGGGGGACTGTCAGGTGTTCCACAGTGCTTCCCAGAATAGGGAATGGTCAACAGAGAGGTGCTGTACTTTCTATCCCTCTCTGGACTCCAGCAGCGTCTCTCCGGTAGGGAAGGCTTAGTCCTCTCTGGGTAACAGGAAGGAGTGCCCTCACCCCCTTCTCCTCCCAGAACTCCATGGTGTAGGTCCCTGCCATGCATGGAGGCCTGTGTTCACCTCTCCAGCTCACTGCTTTGACCCTGACATGAGGAATATTGATGGGAAATCTGGAGTGCTTCCTTTTGCTGACTCCGGGAAGTCTGAAGTCACATCTGGGACTTCAGACCCTGTGAAGACATCACCAAGCCTGACCTGTGGTGGCACAGTGGATAAAGCGTCGACCTGGAAATGCTGAGGTCGCCAGTTTGAAACCCTGGACTTGCCTGGTCAAGGCACATATGGGAGTTGATGCTTCCAGCTCTTCCCCCCTTCTCTCTCTCTGTCTCTCTCTCCTTGCTCTCTCTCTCTGTCTCTCTCTCTCCTCTCTAAAAAAAAAAAAAAAAAAAAAAAAAAAAAAGAATAAATAAATTTGCCTGACCTGTGGTGGCGCAGTGGGATAAAGCATCGACCTGGAACACTGAGGTTGCCGGTTCTAAACCTTGGGCTTGCCCGGTCAAGGCACATATGGGAGTTGATGCTTCCTGCTCCTCCCTCCCCCTCTCTCTCTCTCTCTCCTCTCTCTCTAAAAATTAATAAATAAAATATCAAAAAAAAAAAATTTTTTTTAAAAAGACATCACCAGCCGACTGGCAATTACAGGCCTGTAGAGCCTGAGCTGAGATGGGATTCTTAGCTCTGCTCATGAAAGGACAGCCTGCCCCAACCTGGAGTCCCAAGGCCTGGCCTGTGTCCCTGTGGACACACAGTATATAATGCAGGATGACCATAGCACAACTTGGGGTGCACCACTCACATGGGACACATGGCCATGCTGGAGACCCACACAAAATGTGTCAGTTTTGTTACCATGCACACCTTCCTCACCAAGCCTCAGTGCTCCCAATACATGAACCTCCAACTTGATTAAAAATAGACAGTAATCAGCCCTGGTGGGGTGGCTCAGTTGGTTAGAGCATACTCTTGATATGCAAAGATTGTGGGTTCGATCCCTGGTCAGGGCACATACAAGAATCAACCAATGAATGTATAAGTAAGTGGAACAACAAATTGATGTTTTTCTCTCTCCCTTCTTCTCTCTCTCTAAAACAAACAAACAAACAAACAAACAAATCAATATAAAGGAACTCCCTGCAGTGATCTTACCCACTGCAGAAGCTAATGGCTTCCCCCAGGTGTTTGAAAGGGTTCTATTTACATCTAACTTTCCAGGACCATATCCAGCTCTATTAAGTGAGATGCACCTGTGCTCTGATGACTCACAGGTACATTCAAGCTTGCCAAGGGCCAGGGAAGCAGTTGTTCCCAACTATGGCAGATCCCTAGTAATTTATGACTCAGGGTCAGGAATCCATAAACCACTTTTATCCCCTGGAACAATGATTGTGCATTTGCTAGAAAGAGGCCTTTGCTGCAGTTGTCTTTGGCAAAACCTGGCCAAAGCTGTGAACCGTCAGACAAGGAAATTCCAGCAGTTCTATTGGTCCCCGAGAAGAGGCAAGGGCTATAACCAAGAAAATAGACTTGAATGGAAATCTGTGATAACATACTGGAGCCCCAGTAGTGAATTTACTGAATTGTGCATCCATATTACAAGTATAGTACCTCAAGCCCTTCTGGGTGGGGGACCTGTGGGGGTTGGTGCGGGGACTTGTCATGAGTGGGGGGATCTAAAGTCAGTGTTGGAGTTCACCCAGAGACACCTGTACATCTTTTGGATGAGGAAATGAATCCAGAAAGGTCAAGATTTGACCCTAGGACTGAACAGCATGTGAGGGGCAAAGCCAGGACCCCAGCCTTGGTCTGCTAAGCCTGGCCCCCTCCTGGAACTCTCTCAGACCCAGCTCCCTCATTAAAACACAGAGAATCCCAAAGGCAGTGACTCAAAGCCCCTTGGCAGTTTTGCTGATAGATTTTTTGTTTTGAAGTAAGATCTGACTCTATTAAGGTCTTTAGGAAATTATAGTGATTTTGATTTTTTCAGACATGTTTGGATTACTCATAGTCTGAAATTCCCAGGCAGGAAGTGAGGCCCAAAGATGCTGCTGAGGAAGTTAGGGGCATCGGAGTTGCAATCAGATGGATCTGAGTTCAAATCCCTGCTCTGCCACTTACTATGTAAATTAGCTGGTCTGACCATCAATTTCTTTGTCTAGTTTTGGTAACTAACACCAGCACTTAGTTAAAAGATTGCTGGGGACTAAGTGAGGTAACAAGTAGGGGTGCTTTGCCACCAGAAGGCCTTTGTAAGTGGGCACTGGGGTTACTCCCTGGCTACCCAATCAAGCAGGAAGGCCAGGGTCTTGCTTGGCAAGTGTGGGATCAGCCTGAACAGACTTCAGATAGAGCCTACTCAGCCTTATCAATCAGGAACTGGGCTCTCTGGGTTCAAATCTAGCTGTGTCACTAACCTCCGGCTAGAGGACTTCCCCTCTCTGATGCAGGTGACTACAGCAGCAATGCAAGGACCTACGTGTCCAGTGCTTAGAATGTTGCCTGGCATAGCATTGGTGCTCAGAGATGATCATTTTGTCACTGTCCCTGTTTTTTTCTGCCTGTACTTGTGCTTCCGGCAGGGTGGCAACAGCTCCTGTGTCTGCAGAGCTAGTGGGAGAGTTTCCATAGCCCTGTTTCTGCCAAATATGGTGTGAATTTGTATATTTCTTGTTCATATGTGGCCAAGCCTTTGCCCATGCTGTTCCTTTGCCAGGAAACCCCTTCGTTGTCCATTGTCATCTGTCCACATCCTTCCAACATCTAGCGCCCTAGTCGGAAGCATCCACTGAAAGTCCAACAGGCACTTGCTGAGTGCCTGCTCTGGCCGGGCACCGCACTGGTGCCCACTCAGTTCCTTCTCCCAGCCCACTTCTGGTCTTGAGCCCTTATTTGCTCTACCCTAACCTGTAACGTTAATTCATCTCTAGATTTCAGAGAGTGAAAGGCCTGATCAACCTGCAGAGGGTTCTGTAGCCAGCGTGTGCCCTGGAGCCTCCCTGTCCTGGACTTCTCTCCCTGGCCCCAGATGCGCCCAGGTGCAGCTGTGTCAGTGTCCCGTCTCTGAGCATGCTCAGAAGGACCACAGGGTACCACCCCAAGTTGGGGATTCAAAGCCCTGAAGAGGTAGCCCCCAAAGGAAGATGAAGGCTTTCAACTGTTATTGTTAGTGTGTCTTCTCCGTGGGTTGCATGGAGATCAAAGTCTGAAGGAAGTGGAAGGTTGCTCTCTGACAAAAACACCATATTTTTAGAAGCACTTGGTGGTTTAGGATGTTTGCCCCAGCTCTGCCTTTCAGTGGCAGGGGTGGGCTGGGCGGAGGCCAAGGACTGCGACCTCCAGCTCCGGGTCCGGGGGAGTAGATTTCTGGGCAATGAGGGCCCAGGGAGGAGGATGAGGGTGGGAGAAGGGTCTCATCACTTCTCTTTCCTGATGACCAGAGCCCCCAGGCCATCACTGCAGGGCCAAGGAAGAGGTGAGGGGGCTGCCTGGCCTCTGGCTCCATCTCCTTCTTTCAGAGATGGGAACACTGAGGCCAGCAAGGAGCAGAGGTTTGGCCAAGCTCCACCCCACCCTCACCCCCATCCCCATTCCCCATCTGGGGATTTGGGACTCACATACATGAAACCCTTAGAGAACAATGCACGCATTCTGTAATCAGGGTTAATTGGTGTGGTTCAGAGTGGGAGGAGGAATGCCAGGCGTTTGGGGGCAGGAACCAGCCGCTGGGAATAGTCCATGGAGAATTAGCATAGCTCCTGGGGTCTGGGAAAACTTGGATAGGTGAGAGGATGACCCAGCAGCATGGGTAAAACTAGGACATATGAACTAGTCGGACCTGAACATGGAGAATGATGGGAGGCATGTGGCAAGGATGGGAGCTTGATGAGACAGGAGGTGACCTGTCTCTGCTCCCAGCACTTTGGAGACTCCCTCACTTCTATGGGCCATCATTCCCTAAGGTGTCTGGGAGAGGTGTCTGGCTACTCCCTGCACCCAGCTGGGAGTTAAGAGAGGCATGTTGGGGGGCTGCCCAACCCTCCCCTCCCTCCCTGGTGCCTTTACCTTATAATCAGGGTGGCCCTTCCTTAATGTTTATGCCAAGATGTCAAACAGCCAGGCTGTGATGGTGAGCTATAATTTATATCATTTTTCATATGGGTTATAGGCTCCAAAGGCTCCGACTCCTTCAAATGGGAACCACATTGGAGAAGGGTAAACTGAGAGGGCAGAATGTTAAGAAATCTGCTCCCAGGAAGCCACCTGCTTCTCATTTGGGATGTGCCTGGGTTTCTTGTTTGCTGCCTGTGCCCACTGGTTTTCCGAGATAGCCCAGGGCAGCCATGAATCGCTCTCCTCGCCAGGCGTCTGTGCTGAGGCTGGGGTGAGCCTCTGCTGTGAGTCCTCCTGGCCTCCTGTGCCCCATGCGAAGTTCTGCGGAGGCGGTTAGGAGCACACTGCTCTTTGTCTTTGCCTGTCTCCATAGAGCAAAGCCATCTGGAAACAACTGAGTCTGGGCAAAGCCCCACAGTCCCGTGGGAGGCCTGGCACCCCGGGGGCTGGTTGAGGGGATCGAGGGCTCTGGATTCCCTGGGCCCTGACTCCTGCAAACCCAGAGGCAGTGCATCCAAGCAGGCGGGAGGCAGGCTGCAGGGAAGATGAATTAGCCAAAGCTACACATGACGGCGGGGTTGGGTCTTAAGCACATGGTGGTCAGTGAAAGAAGCTGAAGGAATATGCATGCTTGATTCCATTCACATCAAATTTCAAACGAGGCAAAACTATTCTGCGGTGTTCAGGGAGGTAAGCTTAGGGGATAAAACTAAAGTTCGAAGTGACCACCCTAACAGTTGGTGTAGCGGTAACCTTCAGTGAGGAGAGGGGTAGGGTTTGTTGGGGGGGTGTGTGAGGAGTCTCTCAGGAGCAGGCCCTGTTCCAGCTCTTGGTCCTGGAGGTGCTGTGGGAACATTCGCCCCAATCAGTCACAAGGTTGGGCTTTCTGTTTTTCTGAATGTGTCATTTCTCACCATAAAAAAGGCGAAGGAAATAAGCAGAGGGACATCGAACTCTGACATGGCATTCCCTGCCTGCCCTGTTGCTCTTCTCTCCAGCTCACTCACTCACAGGTCTCCAGAAAGCCCTCTCTTTCTCCTCCCCACTGTCCACAGCGGCCCTCTTCCCGTTGTCCCTCCGAGCCTGGCTCAGCCTCAGGCCTTCTTTGGTGCTGGTGGAGTCACAGGCTAAGGGGGCTTCCTGACCCCCCGAGAGCCTGGACTCTCAGAGGCTGTGGGTTCCCCTTCTCAGTGGCTCCTGGCCCCCTCTGGGCCGGGCCTAGCCCAGCACTGGGACGTGAGGATGATGCTCTGGCTCCACTGTCCCTGGCCAGGTCAGGAGTGTCAGAGCTGCTTGGACTTCCTCTCCTGGGTTCCTGCAGGAACTGTCCGCAGGCTGAGGAACCAGGCCAGAGGACCTCTGTGGGTGGCCTTTGGTGGCCACAGGCAAGGAGGGGCTCTGAGGGATGCCCTGGAGTACTGAAGGGCCTATCTTTAGAACATAAAGATTTTTTGGGGAAAAAAAAACTCTGATCTTCAAAATTCCGTTTGCTCTTTTAATTTTCTTCAAGAAGAATATCGATAGATGAAGGCAGCTTTCACTGTTTAATGGGTGAAAGGAATCCCTCCATGTTATTGTTGAAGGAACTGTGGGAGACAATGAAGAGTGGGAGGTGGGGGCTCCTAGGAGGGAGGGGCTGGCTTCCTCCTTGCTCCCTGTTGCTGGGAGCAGATGAGTCTCCCCCCAGGCACCCAGGCCTCCTGGCTCCTCTCCTCCACAAGCCTTTCAGGTGAGAAACTTTCCACTGCCGCCTTATCTCATGGCAATCCGCCTTGCCTCCTCGCAGCCACCACAGCTGCACGCAGATCTGAGGCCCGATCTGTTCCATTCTTTGTGCCAAGCAGAGCAGGGGAGGCGAACCCCAGCATGAAATGGCGCCCACAACCACAAGGCCCGGTGTGCACCCTCCGAAACTGTAGGTAAAGACAATTACCGGCAATTTCCATAGCATGGTTTATTTTTTGTTCAAAGGCCATAGAGGCATTCTCAGCATCAGGCCCAAAATATATAGTATTCCCACCGCATGCCGCCCTCATACATGCGCGATAAAGGCTGTGGTTGCTTTGTCCCGGCTCTTACTTTTAACAGTCAAACTTTCAAGTTTGATGTTGAAACTGCTTTTTTCTTAAAGTGTACTTTGATGGCCCAGATAACGCTCCATGATAAGGAACTGCCTTCAAAACCACTCACTGTACCTCATGCTCACCATTAGGATACGCGTCATAAGGGAAAATCAGGCACCTGAACTTATGAGAAGTTGGGTAGGAATGTGCTGAGTTTGTGAAATTCTCCTCTCTGTTGCTGTATTAGAGATTTTTGCATAAAAGGAAGAAAAGAGAAAGAGAACCAGGCACACATCAGAAGGGGATTTTGTGAGAGGAGAGAATGGTGGGCAATGTCCTAGAAAGAGCTGTTGTCCCCGTGGTGAAGTCGCCAAGTATCTGTGCCTCGTGCCCGACAGTTTTCTTTAATCAAAAAGACTCCATGAGTTAGAATGGATAGTGGCCTAGTGGCCTAGTCACTCACAGTGATATTTCCTGACCCACCTCTTATATCAAAATAAAACTAAATTCACAAGAAATAGAGAAAGAACTGCCTGACCAGGCGGTGGCGCAGTGGATAGAGCATTGGACTGGGATGCGGAAGACCCAGATTTGAGACCCCGAGGTCGCCAGCTTGAGCACAGGCTCATCTGGTTTGAGCAAAGCTCTCTGGCTTGAACCCAAGGTCGCTGGCTTGAGCAAAGGGTTACTCGGTCTGCTGAAGGCCGCAGTCAAGGCACATATGAGAAAGCAATCAATGAACAACTAAGGTGTCGCAACGAGAAACTGATAATTGATGCTTCTCATCTCTCCTCGTTCCTGTCTGTCTGTCCCTATCTATCCCTCCCTCTGACTCTCTCTCTCTCTGTCTCTGTAAAAAAAAAAAAAAAGAAAAGAAAAAGATTCTAAAAAAGAAAAAAAGAAAAAGGACTCTGTGAGGCTGATGTCGAGGGACCCAGACAGCCGGGAATGCCGGCTCTCCTGGGGAGGTCTGGAGGCTCTGCTGTCATCCCCGCGGCGTCTCCTGTGGTTGAGTTTAGGCCTCCTGCTTGCTCATCAGTGTCTACAATCTACCAAGGGCTGCCCACAACTGGAGTCATTACATCACAATAGGAATGGACTCATGTGCTGTGTAAGCGCTGGATGAGTTTTCTTTTATTTGTTTGCTTGTTTGTTTATTTATTATTAATTTTGAGAGAGAGAGAGAGAAGTGGAGAGGAGCAGGAAGCATCACTTCCCATATGTGCCTTGACCAGGCAAGCCCAGGGTTTCAAACTGGCAACCTCAGCGTTTCCAGGTCAACACTTTATCCGCTGCGCCACCACAGGTCAGGCCTGGTTGACTTTTTCATAGCAATCTCATGCCCAGGATCTTATATCTCATTCTATGGAGAAGGTTGGCATTGATATGGCGGCCAGCACAAATCCCAGTTGTGAACGAGGCCCATTTTGTGGATACGGTAAGAGTGACTGCAGAAACAATGGCAGAAAATACACCAAAGCCAGGGAGGGGTTTTCACTGGAGTTCCCATAATTGAGTCTGCAGAAACCAGGCATTTGCAAAGACCTCTATGCTTTGAATCAAGATTCGTGGCTTCCCAGTTCTTTTATAAGACACCATCTTGGCTGTTCACTTCATTTTTAGCTTTGCCTTATGCTCGGGGACCCCAGAGATCTCCAGCCTGTGAGCTGGCTTGGATAAGAAGAACTGAGGCATAAATCTGGCTTACCAGCTGTGTGACTTTAAGTGAGTTACTTTAGGTCTCTGGGCCTCGGTTTCTTCATCAGGAAAATTCAGGTGCCGTGATAAAAGCTCTTGAGGATCCTTGCCATAAATGACAGTCCGTGATCTTGTGATTCTATGAATTACCCTGGGTTTGCATACACATAACATTGTATAGGTTTCGAAGTACTTTCACATGTCTTTCAGCAGTTTATTTGATCTTGGCCACAGCTAGGTAGGGTAGGCAGGCAGGCATGTCATGTTTTCATATCCCCATTTAGGAGATGGAGAAATTGGTACAACAAAATGAAGTGGCTAGCCATAGGAACCTTAGCAGCTGGTTGCTGGTTAGGACCTGAGCAGACCTGTGGAGATCTCTAGAGTATCTTGTAGGCGGCTCACTGAGTCAGGGAGCCCTCTTGTGCCATCCTAGAAAGGACTAAGATGTGGGCCAGAGCTTCAGGGTTTGGTTTCGAGTGCCTGGCCCTCTGGGCCTCCTTACCATGTGCATCTCCATTTGGGACCTAGGACCCATCTAGGACTCCTGCCAGCAGTCCAGGAGGTGGGCTTTCCAAGGTGGAGGCAGGGGATCACTGTTCTGGCCAACTCCTTCCTCCTCAGTCCTTTCCTATGTGTCCACATCCCGCACCTTGAACTACACAGGTCCCCTCCTGAGACTCCCTCATTCCTGTAGCCAATCGGATTCTTAGCTATCCTCCCAAACCAAAGAGCCCTCCACTAAGATAAGTACTCTACATACATTTTATTTAATCCTCTTTGTTTCCTCATCTGTAAAATAAGAATAGCAATAGCCTCTATAATACTGTTTATATTCCATTTTACAGATGGGAAAACTGAGGGTTAAGCCACATGCCTGAGATCATACAGTTGGTAAGGGTTGGAGCCAGGATTTGAACCCTATGACCTAAGAAGCCCAGGACCTTATATAACATGGGATACTGGCTTCTTTATTCCATCACAAAGCACTTGGGGACCACCCCTTACTTCTCTGAGCACTCCCAGCCTCAGAGGAGTGTGTGTTCTGGGGGTGTCTTTTGTCTCCTTCTCTGGCTTCTGAGTCCCCTAGGTCAGAGGCTGCATCCTGTTTGGCACCATCCACCGTGCACACCTGCCTGGCACATAGCAGCTCTCGGAAAGCTGAGCCTTGCTAGTTGAAGGCTCAGCGAGGGAAGACACCTGCTGTGCGGAGGGGGAGAGGAGGCTAGTGGGGGGGCTGCGAGCCTGGGGGCTGTTGCTTCCAGCTGGTCCAATAGGGCCAGAGACTGGCCACACCAGGGCTCTCTGGCTTAGCACTTAGAGCATAGCAGTGCCATGGGATAACCCAGTTTGTTTTTCTCACGTGGACCACAAACTTGTCTTGACCATGTAGACTAATGTCTTATTTAAAAGCACAGGGTCAGGATTGGACACTTCATCCCCCATCCACTGTGTGTGACGCAAGGCAAGTGACTTTACGTATTTCATGAAGCTAAGACTCCATCCTGTGCAAGTTCCCACCAAGAAAGAAAAAACACTCCCTGTCTGTTTATGCTAAGTTGTCAATGGTAAGCCATAGCTCAGCCTCACAGATGTTAAGATGTGTAGACACCTCACAAAAAATAACATAGGAATGGCTGATAAACACATGAAAAGATGCTCGTTATCAGTCATCAGGGAAATGCTAATTAAAACCACAATGAGATACTAGTTCCATATCCATCAGAATGACTGAACAAAAATACACACCAAACTGACCATAGAGAGTGTTGGCAAGGATGTGAGGCAGCTGTGCTGCCCATGGGACTGTAAAACCACTTTGGATAAATAGTTTGACAGTTTCTCGAAAAGTTAAACAAATAACTATTATATGACCCAGACCTTCTACTCTTTGATATTTACCCAACAAAAATTAAAACATGTGCACATGATGACTTGTAGCAACTTACTTTGTAATAGCCCAAAACAGGAAACTACCCAAATGTCTACCAATAGTGAATGGATAAACAAATTGTAGTACATTGTATTCCATACAGTGGAATAGTACTAAGCAATGAAAAGAAATGAACTATTGCTGTTTGCAGCAACATGGATAAATCTCATGGATAAATAATAATTATGTTGAACGGGAAAATCCTGGCAAAAGAGAATATATATCATATGATTTGATTCATAGAAAACTCTAGAAAATGTAAAGGAATCTATATGGACAGCAAGCAGGTTGCCTGGGCCTGGGGCAGAAAGAGGGAGTCATGGATTACAAAGAGGCATGAGGGAACTCTGGTGGGTGACAGGAACATTCACTATGCTGATTGTGGTAATGACTGGATGGCTCTAAACATGTCGAACTTACTAATTGTACACTTTAAATATTGGATAGTTTAGTATATTTTTATTATTCCTCAGTAAAGTTGAAAACTATGTACATGTTAGACTAGGATGATTTCCTTGTCTGTAGCCCAGGAATATTGTTATGAGGCTTAAATGAGGTAAGATGTTAGCCCAGTGTCTGGTACTTTACTTCTGTAGATGACTTGAAGGTTTTATTCCAATATGAAGGCCTTTTACAGACAGGGGTCTAGGGCTGGGACAGATTAAGGACCCTGCCCCAAGTCTCCCAGGGAGTTGGTACAGTGCAGGTCAGTATTCCCAGTTCTGAGTGAGGCCCTATCTCTGTGGCCTCTTGCACTGGCCTGACCCTCACCAGGACACAAGGGGATAATCCCAGCTTCCAAGGAATGGTCTGGCTATTGGGAGCTAAGGCCACTGGGTACTGGGGCTTGAGCATCTGAAGTTGGGTCCTTATCGAGGATGACTGACCACAGTGAGCACTGTGAGTTGTCACCACCCACCCTGTGGCCTGTGTGTGCATGGTTCTACATAGCCTGCTCCTGCCGGGCCCCCGGGCCCCTGCGAGTGAGTGATTCAAAGCCACTCTTTACAGCGAGTGTGAGAAGCCCCCACCGCAGGCCGCGTTCAGGGCAGGCCAAGATTCAGACATTACTCACAGCTTCCAGTACCTGCCTGAGTTCAAACAGGAAGCCCGCTTTTCCTCTTATGTCAACAACAGCTTTATTTCTCTTTCTCTTCTGGCCTCTGTGCTTTCTTGTGGAGAGGGTTTCTTGGGGTAAAAGTCTGCAAAGGCTCAGGGGATTGCTTTGGGCAGCAGGCTATGAAAATGACCTAGCTCATCTATGGCCTGAAAACAAAGGGAGCATATGGCCGGGCAGATAGTGGGGCTCTCCTACCCATTTGTTCCACTTGTTCTAGATTGAAATGTAGTATGTCCCCAGACAAATGCAGCTCCTCCTAGGTTCCTAGTTCAGCATCTATCAACTACACCTGCTTCCCTGGGCCAGACACAGTGGAGGCCCTTGTCTGGCTTTCTGACTTCCTTGCTCCCCACCCCAAGTGGACACTAAGTCCATCTGTCCTTCTTCCTCAGTGTTTCCCCAACCCATTCCATCCCTCCCACGCCCCCTGTGACAGTCTTAGTCAAGATCCCTGCCCCTTCACACAACAATGTCACTCCTCTGTCTTATCTGGCCCCTAGTCCACCCACAGGCTGCCCCGTGGCCAGGGCCATCCTTTCTATGGGCTTGAGGGGCCACACCACAAAGGAACCTTTTTGTTTACCATCCTTGCACAACCTGATGGCAAATCTAAAGTCCCTACTGTGGCCTGTAAAGCCCAGGGTGGCCTCCCAACACTCAGAGCGCATCCCTACTCCCAGAGTTCTCTGTGCTGAGCATACCCATCTACCTAGGGCTCCCTAAGCAAGCCTCATCTTCCTGGCCCCCTGGGCTTCGCCTGATGCTCCAAATGGGCCCCTGCCTGGCCTTGGACCTCCAAGGCAGCGACTCTCACCCTCCACCTGAATGCACCCTCACCCCGACTCCCTGTTCCCCTTTGCCTTTCCTGAGAAATGGCCAGAGCTGACTTCCTGTGTGTACAGCTTGGTTTTGTATGTGTCACCCATGTATATATCTCCAGTCTCTGGGGGCAGGGGTCCGATTTGGCTCTGTTTGCAGCCCAGCCAGCCCTGTCCAGTCAAAGAGGGTTCAGCCCCAAGCAGGGGCTTCGTAAGTCTGTGCTGGACAGTTGTCCCTCTGTGCCTCTCACAACCTCAGGGAATCTGCCTCGGGCCTGGAAGCATCTGGTATGTGACAGTGACATTCTGTCCCTAGGCTCCCTGAGAAGCTTGCTTTATAAGGTACATAGTCTGTGGAATCAATAATTAGGGGGCAGGATCAAAGGGGAGGGGTCTCTTTCCAGGGGAATTTCTATGGACAAAGGCTTTATGTCCTCTGCCTATAGCTGGACTGTGGAGCTAGCTATGGCCAAGGTGGGAGCACTCAGACGACCTGCCTTCATTTCTGCTGAGTTCTGAAAAAAGATATTCCTAGGCTCCTGGAGAAATGCTCCTCCTCCCGGGTTGGATGGATGCTGGGAAGGCAAAAGGGAGACCTAGCCCTCTTTGTGCCTCAGTTTCCTCATCTATACAATGAGGAACACCTTCTTCAAGAGATTACTGTGAGGATTAAACGAGTGAACATGCATGAAGGTTTTAAATAGCAAAGTTAAGTGTTTTACATGTTAGTCTTTTTTTTTTTTTCATTTTTCTGAAGCTGGAAACAGGGAGAGACAGTCAGACAGACTCCCACATGCGCCCGACCGGGATCCACCCGGCACGCCCACCATGGGGCGGCGCTCTGTCCACCAGGGGGCGATGCTTTGCCCATCCTGGGTGTCGCCATGTTGCGACCGGAGCCACTCTAGCGCCTGAGGCAGAGGCCACAGAGCCATCCCCAGCGCCCTGGCCATCTTTGCTCCAATGGAGCCTCGGCTGCGTGAGGGGAAGAGAGAGACAGAGAGGAAAGCGCGGCGGAGGGGTGGAGAAGCAAATGGGCGCTTCTCCTGTGTGCCCTGGCTGGGAATCGAACCCCGGTCCTCCGCACACTAGGCCGATGCTCTACTGCTGAGCCAACCGGCCAGGGCAACATGTTAGTCTTGACGATGATGGTGATGCTGATCAGAAGGTCCAGGGGTATCCCAGCGTGACAGGAAGAATCCAGGCCACAGTGTGGGGAGGGCAGGCCCTGTGTACACGGGGCTGAGCCTCAGATCCCTCGCTCATGAGAGACCTGCCCTGTGAGGGCAGAGGCTGCGTCTGGCCCTCGGAAGATGCTCAGTAAGAGTCCTTTGACAAGATTTAGAGTTTGTTTCTTTGGACTACACTGAGGTGAAGTTTTCTTCTGTGCCAGGGAAGGAAGACTTTGCCAAGCAATTGAGAGAGAAAGGAGGCTTAAGGGTGAATTTTTAAAATACTAATTTATTTATTTATTTTAGAGAGAGAGGGAGAGAGAGAAAGAAACTTCGATTCTCTGTTCTGCTCATCTGTGCACCTATTGGTTGATTCCTGTATGTGCCCTGACCAGCGACAGGACCACAACCTTGGTACTGCAGGACAACACTCCAGCTGACCGACCTACCTGGCCAGGGCTTACGGGTGAATGTTTAATCTCATAGAAGAAATACCTGAAGTGCTTATTTACAAGGGTAGTGCTAATTAGTAATAATTGTTATCTGGTCATGCCTGACCTGTGGTGGCGCAGTGGATAGCGTGACCAGTCAAGGCACACTGAGAAGCAACTATCAGTTTGATGCTTCCCGCTCCCCCCCACATTTCTCTCTTTCTACTCTCCCTAAAGATCAATAAATAAAATCTTTTAAAAAATTATTATCTGTCACCTCACACCAGCCAGAATGGCGCTCATCAACAAAACAACACAGAATAAGTGCTGGCGAGGATGTGGAGAAAAGGGAACCCTCCTGCACTGCTGGTGGGAATACAGACTGGTGCAGCCACTGTGGAAAACAGTATGGAGATTCCTCAAAAAACTGAAAATCGAACTGCCTTTTGACCCAGCTATCCCACTTTTAGGAATATACCCCAAGGACACCATAGAACGGCTCCAAAAGGAGAAATGCACCCCCATGTTTGTAGCAGCATTGTTCACAATAGCAAAGATCTGGAAACAGCCCAAGTGTCCGTCAGAGGACGAGTGGATTAAAAAGCTTTGGTACATATATACTATGGAATACAACTCAGCCATAAGAAATGATGACATCGGATCATTTACAATAACATGGATGGACCTTGATAACATTATACGGAGTGAAATAAGTAAATCAGAAAAAAACTAAGAACTATGTGAATCCATATATAGAAGGGACATAAAAATGAGACTCAGAGACATGAACAAGAATGTGATGGCAACAGGGGTGGGGGTAGGGGGAGGGGGGATGGGGCGAAGAAGGAGAGATGGGTTGGGGGAGGGGAGGGGCACAAGAAAACCAGATAGAAGGTGACAGAAGACAATTTAACTTTGGGGGAGGGGTACACAGCACAATCAAATATCAAAATAATCTAGAGATGTTTTCTTTCAACATATGTACCCTGATTTATCAATGTCACTGCATTAAATTTAATAAATAAATTAAAAATTAAAAAAAATTATTATCTGGTCATAAGACAGACCTTCCCCCAGAACTGTTGTACCCACAGGGGCCCAGACTGGGCTAAGAGTAGACAAATTGCAGGGTTCCAGGTGATCTGGAAAAGAGGGCAAGAACACAGGTCCAAGGTCCGGGACAGTCACCATGACACCCATATTCACAACATAGGGGAGAACTATCAAACACCAACTTTCCGCTCACCTGCTGGGCGTTCCCAGAATCAGCACCTGTTTCCTTGCAGGGGAGGGGGTGGTAAGCATTGTTATCACCAGGTTTCTTTCTAAAACTCCAGGGCTCCGGGGGAAGGGCTGACCCCCTGCTGTGTGATCAGGATGGGTCTGGGAGAACCAGGACTGGAAGTGGCCCGGAACTGGGAAGACTGACTGCTGCAGATGCCCTGTAGCAGCAAGAATTTTTTAAAACATGCAATGCCTGACTATTTACTCAGGGGCACTGACCCCTTTTCCCTTAGCTGGTCAAATAAAAAAATGACAACAGCCAATGCAACAATAGCCGCCTGGTGTGAATGAATCAAAATGATACTATTTTTAAAATTTTTTTTGTCAGATGGGCAAAAAATATATTTTTTGGTGTGCCACCAAATTTTAGTAATTAGTTTCATGTGTGCCATGAGACGAAAAAGGTTGAAAATTGCTGCCCTATAGGTTAGGTTGCCCTGACATGACCAGCAGCCTCTCAGGCAACAAAACCTCCTGCCTTCCTCTTGCACTCTGTATTCCTTCTTCCCTCTGCTAGGGGCGACCTGGTGTTCCTGAGCCCGGAGCAGAGCGCTGGCTCCTGACTCCCACTGGCTCTGTGCCAGTCACCAGCTTCTGGACACCCCCGCCCCAGCATGCTTGCTTCTCAGGCGAAGTTCCTTGTTCAAATTAGATTTCATTTCAATTTTTTTATTCATTCTTTAAATTTGAAGTATTTTAAAGTTGTTTTTTTTTTTTTTTTTTAATGTTTACCTTCTTGACCTGACCAGGCAGTGGCGCAGTGGATAGAACGTCGGACTGGGATGCGGAGGACCCAGGTTCAAGACTCCAAGGTTGCCAGCTTGAGCATGGGCTCATCTGGTTTGAGAAAAGCTTGGACCCAAGGTCGCTGGCTTGAGCAAGGGGTTACTCAGTCTGCTGAAGGCCCGTGGTCAAGGCACATATGAGAAAGCAATCAATGAGCAACTAAGGTGTCGCAATGAAAAACTGATGATTGATGCTTCTCATCTCTCTCCGTTCCTGTCTGTCTGTCCCTATCTATCCCTCTCTCTGACTCTCTCTCTGTCTCTGTAAAAAATAAAATAAAATAAAAATAATGTTTACCTTATTGATTTTAGAGAGAGAGGAAAGGAGAGAGAGAGAGAGAGAGAGAGAGAGAGAGAGAGAGAGACACGGGAACATCAATCTGTTCCTGTAAGTGCCCTGATCGGGGATTGAACCAACAATCTCTGTGCTTTTGGACAGTGCTCTAACCAACTGAGCTCTCTGGTCAGGGCTAAAATAGATTCTTAATGATTTAACTCAGTGGTCCCCAATCCCTGGGCCGCGGACCGGTACCGGTCTGTGGGCCATTTGGTACCGGTCCGCAGAGAAAGAATAAATAACTTACATTATTTCTGTTTTATTTATATTTAAGTCTGAACGATGTTTTATTTTTTAAAAATGACCAGATTCTCTACATCCATCTAAGACTCACTCTTGATGCTTGTCTCAGTCACGTGATACATTTATCCGTCTCACCCTAAAGGCTAGTCCGTGAAAATATTTTCTGACATTAAACTGGTCCGTGGCCCAAAAAAGGTTGAGGATCACTGATTTAACTAATACAGATATTGGGAAAGAAGTCAATAGTCTGTTTAAAGCTAGAGTTCCTTCCTCCAAGTCTCCAAACCTGGGAGGTACCTTCTTCCAGTCTTTTTTTTTTTTTTAATATTTTTTATTTATTCATTTTAGAGAGGAGAGAGAGACAGATAGATAGACAGAAAGGAGGAGCAGGAAGCATCAACTCCTATATGTGCCTTGACCAGGCAAGCCCAGGGTTCTGAACCAGCGATCTCAGTGTTTCCAAGTCAACACTTTATCCCACTATGCCACCACAGGTCAGGCTTCCAGTCTTTTTTTTAAATGCATTTTCATTTATATGTATGTAGATGCAAGAATAGATAGTATTGTTTGGTGTATATATGTCTTTTTTGTGTGTTACAGAGACAGAGAGAAGGACAAATAGGGACAGACAGGCAGGAAGGGAGAGAGATGAGAAGCATCAATTCTTCATTGTGGCACTTTAGTTGTTCATTGACTGCTTTCTCATATTTGCCTTGACCAGGGGGCTACAGCAGAGCGAGTGGCCCTTGCTTAAGCCAGCAACCTTTGGGCTCAAGCCAGTGACCATGGGGTCATGTCTACGATCCTGCACTCAAGCCAGTGACCCTGCACTCAAGCTGGTGAGCCTACGCTCAAGCCAGAGACCTCGGGATTTCGAACTTGGATCCTCTGCGTCCCATTCCAATGCTCTATCCACTGCACCACTTCCTGGCCAGGCTGGTATATATATTTCTTTTTACGTAAATATGAGTTCTATGTATTACTTAGCAACTTCCATTTTACTTAATGGTACCTCTTGGAGATCTTTGCACATCCATGTATGAAAACCCACCTCATTCTTTTTAATGACTGCATAATATTCCCAAGTATATATCCCCATAGGATAGCTACCATTCTCTCATTAATGAACATTCATTCACATTATTTCCAGACTGTCACCATCACAAACAAATCCTTTTATGTGACTCTCAGTCTAGCTAGCTCAACTCAAGGATAGTTGTTTTGGTTAGTGATGAGATCTCTGTCAGAGGAGGTTCAAGTAAAAGGTGAAATAATGTCTTCCTTACTTCAGAACACTGATGCTTAAACTTTATTGTGTGTGAGAATCCCCTGGAAAGCTTTTTACCCTTTGAGTAGTGAGGTTTTTCCATGTTCGCTGACCCCCAGGAGTGAGTATTTTTTTCAAAAAATAAAATCAGTTCCAGTTCCAGTTTTATTAACTTAAAATCATACTCTTGTTTCTCTTCATCTCGTATAAATCTTTCGCCTTTTATTTATTAACTTAAAATCATGTTTTTTTGATAATCAATTTATGGAAACAAGAAGAACATACAGCCTGACCTGTGATGGCGCGGTGGATCGGGCTTTGACCTGGAATATTGAGGTCACTGGTTCAAAGCCCTGGGTTTGCCTGGTCAAGGAACATATGGGAGTTGATGCTTCCTGCTTCTCCCCCCTTCTTTCTCTGTCTCTCTTCTCTAAAAATGAATAAATAAATTTTAAAAAATTATATAAAAAAGAACATACATTTGCCTTTTTTTAATGTTGCCTTACACATTTTAAAAATAAATCGATTGTACTCTGGATGGTCAGGAGGCATGAGGACATACATGAACGTTCGTACTACTAAAGGGTTAAAGATACAGGTTGCTGGGCCAGACTCCTGGTGTTTCTGATTCAGGAGATCTGGGGTGGGTCTGCGAATTTGCGTTTCTAACAAGTTCCTGGGTTAGACTGCTGTTTCAAGGACTTTGGGTTAGAATCCTTGCTCAGCCTCCACTTACTTGAAGGGTCACCTACCTCACCCTGAAGAGACAACATTCAGGAGAATTCACCCTCAGGTCCTCCTGCTGCTGAGGAGTGGGTATGCTGGCATCCTGCTGGGAGTAGGGCCAAGTAGGTCACTGGTAGTGGGTCTGGAAGTCTGGCTAGTAAGGCTGTCTAGCAGACATTCCACCGGGGCCTGGAAGCCAGGGACTTGCTGACTCTAGACATAACCTGCAGGACCAGCCTTTTCTGGGCACTAGCCCCCCACCCCTGCACCTCACCCCATTCTTCCCTGTGGAGCCTAAGGAAGCGTTCTGAGGGCTGGTGGTGAGCTGTTTACACAGCATGGTTGGGAAGTGCTCTGAGGTTTTCATAAAAGCAACAACAGGAGGGCACATCCCCAGAGAGGGGCTTCTAAAGGCCTTGAGGTTTCAGGATGCTGAGGCACTCATTGTTCCCAGCTGGACTGCAGGAGGTCACACTGGGGTTGGGGGAAGCATCACTGTGATGGAAACAGGGGAAAGTGCAGCCCGGACCCCTGGAACTAAAAAGGATTCCCCCTTCCTGGGCCTACCTGGTGGCTTTGAGAGGGACACTTTTGTACCTGAGGATGGTCCAGTTGCAGACTGAGGGTCAGATCCCAATGTACATTTGGCCAGTGCCTCCTCCCAGAGCTGAATATGACCCCTTGCAGTTCACCAAGTTTCTTGTCCTTTGACCCCCAAGGTGCTGTTCAGGAACTTCAGAAATCTTGATGTCACAAAGAAGCTTCCTCTTTGTTTCCCGTATCAGAAGCAAGGAAGAATGAAGCCTAAGGGTCTCACCACCACCCTTTGGGAGGGATGGAAGGCCTTTGGGCTCAGGAGAGTGGCCCCAGGCTCCTCTCTTTCAGTGAGGGCAAAATTTGGATCCAGTTCTAATCTGGTACAGAAATGTTGTTTGAGGGAGGCTTGTGTGCCTTTTCCTTTTGGGTTATAGCTGAAGTCTGAATAGCTGATTTTTCATGATTGTAATCTCAGCACCTAGCACATAGTAAGAATCTAAAAGACCCTTGTCAAATAAATGAAAAATGAAAAAATAAGTATCTCAGAATGTATCCAGAAGATGGGCTGGGGCTGCCCACTCCCTGGATATGGTGGCTGGACCCTAGGGCCAGCTAGTCAACTATTAGAGGCCATTTCTGCACCGCCTTAGGCAGTGGGGTGCTGGGTCCCACCACCAGAAACAATCTCTGCACAACCTCCCCTGTGAAGGGGACCCTGGGAGTAAACTCTGCCTCCCATGCAGGAGTTACCAGGGGAGGGAGAGGAGTCTGGAAAGGGACTGGCTTCCTCCTTTTGCAGCGCATGAGGTCTGGCGGCTCCAGCTCAGGGCAAGCCAGGCTCTGTCCAGGATCCCATCACCCACGCCTCCACCCGCCTTCGCTAGCGCACTCTGCAGTAATAGTGCAACTGGGGGGGAGGAGGAGGGACAATTTTAATCCTTTTAGACTCAAAACTCAACTTCTCATTTCTTTCAAGACACTTGCTCCTAACCTAAAAAGTGAAAGTCGAGGCTGGGGAAATTCTGCTCAGTGGAAAAGCTCAGGGTGTTACTTTTGGTCTGGGTGGGGTTGGACCCAAAGTGCCCCATGCTGGGAGAGCCGAGAGTCTGCGGGTCGGGTCCCTGGGCGGCACTGGGCCGCGGGGGGGGGGGGGGCGCGCAGAAGGTCTCCACCCCAAGGCCGAGTGTGTCCCCACCTGCTTGGCGAAACCGAGCCACGCGCGCCCCTTCCGGGACAGTGGGGAAAGAGAGCAGCCCTAGGAAGCTTCCCTCTGTGGGCCTCCGAGCCCAGCCCCTTCCCCTGACGGCCCCCAACGGAGGGCTTTGTGTTAATCCAAATTCGGAGGGACCCGAAATATGGAAGACAGGAACAAGGTCCATCATTTACACATCAAAGCTTTATTGTCTAGCTTGGCCAAGCGGCGGGAACTCCGACAGAAATCTGACGGAGAGCGCGCCGGCCCTTTGTTCTACTTAGTTTTTATAGTTTTGTAAGTGGGAAGTACAGAAGCAAAAATTGCAATTAGGAGCCCTTTACCACCATTGGTTATAGTCATATGTCCTTTAACATGATAGGACCACGTTCAATTTGCAAACCATACATCATTTTGGAGAAAACAAAATTTACAAGCCAACACAATGGTAGAAAGATGTCTCTTTACATATTAAAGGCATTCCTATATTATCTAGTGTTTATCTGCTCTCTCTCTGTCCAGAGTCACACACGCATTTACATAGGAGAGGTAGTTTCGGTGGGGACAAATGCCCTCAAATGACACATTGCTATAAGAAAAGGTTTATTTTGGCTTTACTTTTCCTGCACCTGGCTAGCCATTCACCCCTTTCCCCACAGGTGTGGTGGAATGTCTGGGAATCCATGTTTTCCTCCCCTTGCATTTATAATACAATGCCAAGGGCCATCCTGGTTATGCCAATCACACAGTACAGAGACTATTCTCACAATTTCTCTGCACACCTTAATCCAAATTAATAAAATGTTCTCCAAGCCTTCTAAAATATTAATATTAATTCTGTAGCCTTTGGTACTTTACAACACCTGCAGGTGAAATGGTTCAGTGGCTCCTCATTTTGAAGTGGCCGCGATTGCAGCCCCCTCGCCAGCTCTGACCCCCCATCCCCCGCAGCTGCGCCCGCACCTTGTCGGTGGCCAAGTGCTTTGCATAGTAATGGGCCCGGTGGCACCCTCTGGGCACTCTGTAAATTCATTCCTCCCCCCTCCCCCGGAGTAATTCACCTTTGGGGTCACAGGGCCTAGGCGTTCAGGGTTAGCCTAGTAAACCTCTGGACCCTGGACGAGACGTCAGAGCCCCCACAGTTCCTCTGGAGGAGATGGGCTGGGCAGGACCTAAGCACCTAAGAGGAGACCAGGGTGGGGGGTACGTGAACTTGTTTTCAAGGAAAACTCAACTGGCCATTTTGGCAACATATTTGTACTACCCCGTTTCCCCGAAAATAAGACATCCCCCGAAATAAGACCTAGTGCAATTTTTTTTCAAGCTTAGAAATATAAGGCCTCCCCTGAAAATAAGACTGAGCGCATCTTTAGGAGCAGAAATTAATATAAAACACTGTCTTATTTTCATGAAAACAGGGTTGATTGTTGTACATGGAAATAGAGTCACAAGAAATTCCTGATGGAATTCAGAGTTTGGCTGGTTATGCTGATGTTTGTGATGACATGACTACAGTATATTAATAAATGTTGATTTTTTGTTAAACAATAAATGTGAATTCTTGTTCATGGAAAAATAAGACATTCCCTGAAAATAAGACCTAGCGTGTCTTTAGGAGCAAAAATTAATATAAGACACTGTCTTATTTTCGGGGAAACATGGTAATAGTTAAAATCTGTGCAGACCTTTGACCAAGCAGATCCATTGCTACTAAGAAAATAATCATTCATAGAGAACTAGAAAAGCATGGAAATACACAGCAATAGAGATTGGTTATATTAACTAATTAACTAGTTTACCATGGGCCAGATACTGCTGGAAAAACCCAACTTCACAGCATTAGCAATGATGTTATAGAAGAGTATTTACTACCAAAAATGCTCTTGGTGTTAAATTAAAGCAATAACTAGATGTACTTGTATGGAAAAAAGACTGGAAACTATACTTTTTACCATAATCATGAGTTTCAAAGTAAATTTTATTTAAACAAAACTTTAGTTCTAAGAATATAAAACATAAATTTACCAGGTTTCTTCATTTGAGCAGCACCCCACAAGACACTATAGCATATTTTTCTCTTTTGTTTTTTAAAACGGCCTCTAGCCTGTGGGGTGGGTGGGCAATTACTGCTGTCCCCACTTCACAGAAGAGGAGGCTGCTGCCTGGGACGGTGATGGATGGCTTGTAGGTGTGGGGCAGAGCAGGGGCAGACTCGGTCTTCCCACAACACAGCTCCTTCCTGTTTGCAGAGCCTGCATGGAGTCAGGGAGTGGAAAATAGGGAGGAAGTTGTGTCCTGACCAGGCTCCCTTGGGCTCTGCCCACTCTGGGCCACATGTCCCTTTCAGGTGTGGCCAGGACCCAGGTATTCTTGGCTTCCTTGCTACCTTCAGCATACACACCAGCCCCATTGTAACCCCGGAACTCTCAGCAATGGAGAAATGAGAACACTAGAAATTTACAAAGCAGGAATATGACCCCTCTGGTCTCCCAGAGGACCTGGGTCTGATTTTTCACCCTGCTCTTCTCTTTGGCTAGTCAGGAGATTTGGGTGGTGGTGGGAGCTTCTGCAGGACTTGGGCTTGTCTAACATTCAGCTTTCTTTCTAGTAGTGGTGATAACCTCACTGTGGGAGGATCCTCCCCACCTCTGTGCATCATCATCCCCTCCTCCACTCCCTACCAATTCATATGTGGCTGGCTGGCCCTTCACGTGGTTAAAAACAGTCCTGAATTATTAGGGCATGAATGGTGGGAGAGAAGTGTTCTGTTGTAGTGGAATGTATTCAGAGAGTTTGAGCCCAATTGAAATGCTACTGTCATTGAAACTACGGTTTAGGGACAACTAAAAAGATTACCCTTTTCTCTAGTTAGCTTTGGTGATCTTTTGATGTTCTTGCTTCTAACTTGGCAGTTTATTGCTCTAAGTCATTCTATGCTTCTGATTTCTTTAACATTCATCTTTGTTTTCTTTTGAAAGCACAGTAAAACCTTGGGGGTGGGGAGGTGGCTGTGTGGGTGGGAGTTTTGCTGGGGCTCCCAGAGGGTGCTGCTACAAAGTAAAATTTGCTTTTACTAAAACATGCAAAAATCACCTCCTAGAGAACCTTTTTTGTTTTGTTCTAAATTAATTTTAGGTGAATATACTGAATCAACAGAGAATTTTTTAAAGATTGAAAATAAATGAGAAAAGGAGACCAGGACACACAAGCTAGAATATAAACAGGTCAAATGAATTTCAGAAGAAGGCAATGGAGAGAATGGGAAAGAAGCAATATTCAATGGCTATGAATTTTCCGACATAGTGATTTCTGAGCAGAGAAAATATAAAACACTCTCCACCTTGCTGTGCTGTGTTGTAGTAAAACTTTATGACACCAAAGACAATGAGAAAAGCCTAAAAGAAACCACAGAAAAAAGGAAAGTCTACAAAGAAATGATCATTGAACAGCCTTCTCATCAGCAACAAAGGAGGTGAGAATACTATCCTCAAAGTGCAGAGGGAAAAAACTTGTCATACTCAAATTCTACTCTACACTACATGTTGATCAAGAAATTAGGGCAAAATGCAGACACAGACAAAAAAGGACTGAGAAAGATTTTCACTTGCATGCCTTCATTGAAAGAACTGCTACAGATATTCCTCAGAAAGAAGGGAATTCAGCCTTGAAGAAAGGATTGGAATGAATGAACACGTAGGAAAATCTAAATAAACCCTGCATATGAAAAGCAACAACAATCATAATGGCAACTAATGGCAGAGGGTTTAAAACAAGAAAGAAAAAAGCACTAGGCAACCATAATAAATAAGAAGAAACAGGCTCATTGGAAGAAAACATTTGAAGATTCTTTTATTATATTATATTTTGGAAGAGAGCAGAGTGAAAAGCAAATTAATTTGTCACTAAGCTAAGGAAGCATAAGCTGTAGCACTCGTCTTTTTCCTTAAAGAAAACGCCCAATTTCAATAAGCCTCCAGTCCCATAAAACCTGGATCTGCCTCTGGGGTAGGGTTAATGTTTTATATTTAGATTTTTATTATAACAGTTATGTATGTAGAAAAAATGTGAAGACTACTAAAAGTATAAGAAACAAAACTTAACTTGTTTAACTTCTAACTTGGTAGGGAAAAATAAAGATAAGACACTTTGATCAAACCAATCAAATGCAGGAAAAGATTGGAGGGGGGGGGGAGCAAAGAAAAGACATTATAAAGAGAAAACACAAACTAGAATGGCAGATGTGGACACAGTTCTTACCTGACCCTTGATATTTGTTCTCCCTTTCTCACATGATAATAGAATTTATAGCCAGATTTAAAATCAGCATCTCTCATCCTTTCATACAGGTAGATGTGGCCAGTGGTACATGACCAGAAGTGGCGTGGCAGCTTCTGGGTTGCATTAAAAGGAAGGGAAATCCAGCCCTGGCTGGCTGACTCAGTGGATAGAACATTGGCCCAGCATACGGACATTCCAGGTCAGGGCACATGAAGCAACTGCATCTCTTCCCCTCCTTCTCCCCTTTCTCTCCCTCTTTTCCTTCCGCAGCCAGTGGCTCAATTGCTTTGACTGTTGATCCCAGACAGGGGTTGCCAGGTGGATCCCAGTTGGGGCACAGGTGGGAGTCTGTCTCACTATCTCCCCTCCTCTCACCTATAAAAAAAGGAAGGAAAATTCCTTTCTCTTTCTCCTTTTCTTTCTCTAGTTGGCTGGGATTTAGACGTAATAGCTTGGGCTGGATCATCTATCTTGTACTGTAAGAGATAGTAGGATGCCCATTGCGGATGGCAGAGCACTAAGGAAAAAGGGGGCTGACCCCTGATAAAGTTGGGCAGAGCCATCATACCAGTTAGAATTTTTATGTGAGACATAAAACTTTCCATCTTGTTTAAGCTGTTTTTAATTTGATATCTTTGCAAAAAAAAGCCAAACCAATGAAACCTATTTTGCAGGTATAAGTATAAATATGTTAGAAATCACAGTAAAAGTAAGTGAATTAGACTCATCAGTTAAAAGACAATGATTTCATTTTAGAATAAAAGAAAACCAAATCCAGAATAAACAAACTGCACTCACTTAGTACGTGCTTGTCTATAAGCCAGGGCTGAATAGTTACAACAGAGACTGTACGGCCTATTAAATAAAAGAAAATTACTACTTGACCCTTTAAAGAAAAAGTTTTTTTCTTTTCAGAGATAGAGACAGAGTCAGAGAGAGGGATAGATAGGGACAGACAGGAATGGAGAGAGATGAGAAGCATCAATCATCAGTTTTTCGTTGCGACACCTTAGTTGTTCATTGATTGCTTTCTCATATGTGCCTTGACCGCGGGCCTTCAGCAGACTGAGTAACCCTTTGCTTGAGCCAGCAACCTTGGGTCCAAACTGGTGAGCCTTGCTCAAACCAGATGAGCCTGCACTCAAGCTGGCGACCTCGGGATCTCAAACCTGGGTCCTCCACATCCCAGTCCGATGCTCTATCCACTGCACCACCACCTGGTCAGGCGAAAAAGTCTTTTTAAAAAATATTTTATTTTAGTGGCCTGACCTGTGGTGGCGCAGTGGATAAAGCCTTGCCCTGGAACACTGAGGTTGCTGGTTTGAAACCCTGGGCTTGCCCTGTCAAGGCACATATGGGAGTTGATGCTTCCTGCTCCTCCCCACTTCTCTCTCTCTCTCTCTCTCTCCTCCCTAAAATGAATAAAAATAAATATATAAAATTAAAAATAATTTTAAAAAATATTTTATTTTATTGAATTTAGAGAAAGAGGAGAGCCTGACCAGGCGGTGGCATAGTGGATAGAGCGTCAAACTGGGATGCCGAGGACCCAGGTTCGAGACCCCGAGGTTGCCAGCTTGAGTGCGGGCTCATTTGGTTTGAGCAAAAACTCACCAGCTTCAACCCAAGGTTGCTGGCTCGAGCAAGGGGTTACTTGGTCTGCTGAAGGCCCATGGTCAAGGCACATATGAGAAAGCAATCAATGAACAACTAAGGTGTCGCAACGAAAAACTAATGATTGATGCTTCTCATCTCTCTGTTCCTGTCTGTCTGTTCCTATCTATCCCTCTCTCTGACTCTCTCTCTGTCTCTGTAATAAAATAAAAGCATTCTTAAAAAAAAAATAGAGAGAGAGGAGAGAGAGAGAGAGAAGGGGTGGGGGGAGCAGGAAGCATCAACTCATAGTAGTTGCTTCCTGTATGTTCCTTGACCAGGCAAGGAACCTGCATCCTCAACATTCCAGGTCAACACTCCATCCACTGCGCCTTGATTGTCAGGCAGAAAAAGTTTGATGACCCCTGAAGTAAGTCATACAGCCAATTTTAACAAATATCAAAAGATAGCTGTTATACTAACCATATTCTCTAATTTTGATTAAGTAAAATGAGAAGTGAAAATCAAAGAAATAGCCAAAATAGCCCCATTTTATTTGGAAGTGTGTCTAAAGAACTCATAGGAAAAAGAAGAAACCATAAAGGAAATTAGAAATTATGAAATATACAGATAGAAGAAATTGACACATTTTAGAAGAAAATGTGTGGGAATCAGCTAGAGCAACAGTTAGAGAGAAATTTATATCTTTAAAAAATACATTAGAAAAAGAAGAAAAGAGAAAAATTTATAAGGTTAGTGCCTAACTCAAAAATTAAAAAAAAGAATAACAGAATAATCTGAAGAAATCAGTGAAAAGGAAATAAGACTGGATGTGAACAGAATGCAGAGAAGCAATAGAGAGAGCAACAACAGCAAAGGTAGTGCTTTGCAAAGACCAAGACAAACCCCTGGCAAGATGGACCAACCAGAGAGAGAGAGAGAGAGAGAGAGAGAGAGAAGGAACAAATAATACTAGATTAATTTACTAAATTAATTTATTCAGTGAATTAATTTAAAACAATTAAAAAGTAAAATAATAAAAGATACTGTAGAGATTTTTAAAAATTATGAGTAAGGCCTGACCTGTGGTGGCGCAGTGGATAAAACGTTGACCTGGAATGCTGAAGTTGCCGGTTCAAACCCTGGGGTTGCCTGGTCAAGGCACATGTGGGAATTGATGCTTCCTGCTCCTCCCCCACTTCTCTCTCTCTTCTCTTTAAAATGAATAAGTAAAGTCTTAAAAAATATTAAAAAAATCATGAGTGAATGTTACAAGCAGCTTTATGCCAATAAACTTGAAATTTCAAAAGATGGATAATTTTCTAGTAACATATAAATGTATAGAAAAACAAAAATGTTTTTATCCTTTGTATCAGTTATCTATTGCTGAGTAACAAAATCACCCTCAACCACACTGTCTCAGACAGCAACCATTTTATTTGTTTACGATTCTGCCAGTCAGCAAGTTAGCAGGGCATTAGCACAGGAACAGGTCTTCCATTGGTTTCACCAGAGCTCACTCAGGCAGTAGCAGCCATCCCTTAAGGGTCTGGCAGTTGGTGCTGGTTTTCAGTTGATTTACATGTTCCATGAGGTTATTCTGGACTTCTCATGTTAGCAGAAGCAAGCAGCAGAATGGGGCAAACCCCAATGCACAAGTATATTCAAGCCTCTGCTTGTGTCATGTTTTCCAATGTCTCATTGGCCAAATAATAACGAATTTTGGCCCAAACAAGTCATTGAATCATTGTGGGAGAGATTATGCAGGGTAAGGATATAGGAAGAGGCATTCATGGGGGGGGGGGGGCGTTACTATAACAATCAACCCAAATTGTTACATAACCATAAAAAAATCAACCCTTCCTGAATACAATGTGGTATTCCACATCGGGTGCCGAAAAGGACATTGTGCAAAAACTGGTGAAATTTATTTGGACAAATGTACCATGGTTATATAACTCTGACAGTAGGGGAAACTAGAGAAGAATAGGGGAGCCCTCTTTGCTATCTTTGGAAAACTTTTCTGTAAATAAAAATTATTCCAAAATTGAAAGTTTATTTTTAAAAAGAGCAACAACCAGCCCTGGCCAGATATCCCAGTTGGTTGGAGCATCATCCTGATATGTCAAGGTTGTGGGTTCCATCCCCGGGCAGGGCACATATAAGAATCAGCCAATGAATGCATAAATAAGTCGTACTCTACTTATTTGGGAATAAGAAATTGATGTTTTTCTCTCTCTCAAATCAATTTTTTTTAAAAAAGCAACAATCCTACAACATACTAAAAAACAATTGGCCCAGATAGTAAATAATATAGGTGATATTTGCCAAATTATTCAAGAAACATATCTTTCTTTATTTAAACTGTTATAAAAATTTTTGAAAAAGAATGACTTCTAATTAACTTTGTGAGGTAATATAATCTTATACGCAAGCTGGTCTAGGACAATGAGAAAAGAAAATTATAAGCCATTCTCACTTATGAAGAGGCAAAAGTACTAAATGAAATATTAGCAAACTGAAAATAAATGTACATAAGTGATCCAGCAGGAGTACCTAGACAGTGTAAAATTAGAATACTCAAAACAATTTACCAAATTAACAGAGCAAAAAAGAAAACCCATATATAATCATCTCAAAGACGGAAACAGAAAAACTGAGAACATTTTAACATCAGTCATTTTTAAAAATTCTTGACCAACTCAAAATAAAAGAAAGCTTCCTGAACTTGACAAAAAGTGTCTATCAAACACCAACAGCAAATAGTATCCTTGATGGTGGAAAATTTGAGGCATTTCCTTTACCATCAGAAATGATGGAAGTCTACTTGCTATTGTGATACTAACATTGTACTACATGTTTCAGCTAGCAGAATATGACAAGAAAAAGAAATAGAAAGAGCCCTGGCTAGGTACTGGGTTGGTTGGAACATCGTCCCCATGCAGGTTTAATCCCAGTCAAAGCACAGACAAGAATTAACAATGAATGTATAAATAGGTGGAGAGTCAAATCAAAGTTTCTCTCCCTTCCTCTCTCTCTAAAAATCAATAAATAAAAATTTTAAAAAATTGCAATGGAAGAAAAAAAATTGCAATTTGAGGTACAGAAGACATCATTGTCTGCATAAAAAAATTCAAGGAAATCTACAGGTAAAAAAGAAATCTACAGCGCCTGACCTGTGGTGGCGCAGTGGATAAAGCGTCGACCTGGAAATGCTGAGGTCGCTGGTTCAAAACCCTGGGCTTGCCTGGTCAAGGCACATCTGGGAGTTGATGCTTCCTGCTCCTCCCTTCTCTCTCTCTCTCTTTCTCTCTCTCTCATTCTCTCTCTCTCTCTCCTGTCTAAAATTAATAAATAAATAAAAAGTCTTTAAAAAAAAATCTACAGGTAAACTGAACTAAAATGGGTTCAGTAAGACAGGGTGGGGTGGGGGGATGCAGGAATGTCTGGCTTCATTATTAATAACACAACAGAATCACCTAGTTCTCAGAAAACCCTGGAAGTCCTTGCTGCCTTGGCTAGCCATGCTAAAATGGCTTGGGAATGTGTGGATGTTCAAAAGGTCTGAGATGTCAGCTCCCATTAAGGAGGAGCTTTTCAGGCAAGGCTTCTCCAGGGTTGTGCCTCCCGGGGTTTAGCACCCACTGTACACACACGTGCCTGGGCACTGACCTGTCCTGTAGTTTCGGTTGGAAGATACAGGCTTTGAAACTCCACCAGGCTATGATGCCATCCAATTTCCTTTTGGTCTGGAACTGGGGAAACCTGGGTAGGAGCATGTCCAGGCCTTCCTCTTGGGCAGCACCCCTGAAACTGGGCCTTGGCTCTGTGTGGCCTGGGAGCCATGAGCTCCCAGTGGCTGGTGGGGAGGGAAGCTGTAAGGGAGCCCAGGCTGCTGCCCCTGCCCGGGCTTCTCTTTCCCCATCGCCCCGAGCCTAGAGCTCTGTAGCTCCCTGCCAGCACTGCCGCCTCACAGGCTGGCAAAGCCTGCTGCATGGAAGACTATAATTAGTGAGTCATGGCCTGTCACCAACCATGGGCAGTGCTGAGTACTAAGGCTTGCCTGTTCTACTGAGGAGAGCCAGGCACTGGGGCAGTGGGGAAGCCCACCTCCGACTGCTGGGCAGAGCTTGCCTCAGCTCCGGGGAAAGGGCAGCGGTGAGCTCGGGCCCTGCGCTGGGCCAGCTGGAGGGAGGCTCTGTGAGCGGCCTGGGAGTCCAGGCTGGTGTTGCTGAGGTTACTTTGCTCCCTGGGATGCTGGTCCCCATCGGGCCTGACTGGGACAGACCTCACATAACCAAGGCTGGTGACGCGTAGTCTGCCCACTGTCTCTCAGGAGGTCTTCAGAGTCAGGGTCTCAGGTCACCTGGGCACAGTCAGGCTGCCGACCTGGACCCTCCAGCCGCTCACAGTCTTCTTTTATTACTTTCTTGCATACCTGGACAGAAGTAGAAACAGTGAGGAGCGACTTGCAATTTTTTCCTGTTCATCAGATTGGCAAACAATTTGAAGGATTAATAATACCCAGTACTGGCGAGAATGTAGGGAAGCAGGTACTGTTATATGAGAATGGCAGGGAGAACAGGGGCCCAGCCTGCCTCTGAAGGGTCACGTGGCAGTATTTGTTAATGTTTAAAAGACAGGTATAGTTTTTATACTTTTTTTTTTTGATTCAGCAGTACATTTCTGAGAATGTTTTATGTAGAAAAATGTACAGAATGATACAAAAAACATGTTGCAGTTTCACATATTTCTGTAAATGTATATAACACAAAAAGTTATGTTCAAGCCCTGGCCAGGTAGCTCAGCTAGAGTGTTGTCCCGATAACCCAGGGTTGTGGGTTCAATCCCCAGTCAGAATACATATGGGAATCAATCAGTGAATGCATAGATGGGTAGAACAGCAAATTGATGTTTCTCTCCCTTCCTCTCTCTCTCTAAAACTCAATCAATCAATAAAAACTTTTAAAACAAGTTATGTTCAAGAATGTTTACTATAGCTTTGTTTGCAACGATAGAAAAAATGGCAACAGCCTTAACATCCGTCAGTAGAGTGATGTATAAATAAACCTGACTCTGTACTACTGAGTGCTCCCAGCTGTACGAAAGAAGTAGGTCTGTATGAACCAGGTCTTCATGAGAGGATATTCGTGATATATCGTAAACAAAAGTCACTGGACCATGTGTTTCATATAATCCTGTTAAACAAGCAAAACCTGTGCATGTGCGTGTGCTTGTGTGTATGAGTATATACATAGAGAAAGGTCTGGAAGGAGGTTAGTGGTGATTTTCTTTGGGAGGGGGCTTGATAATTGAGATAATGAGAAGTCTTGCTTTTTAATCTCTTTATTCCTATATTGTGTGATGCTTTTACAAGTATGCATTTACTTTAAATAAAAAAGCAAAAAGCAGCCTGAGCTGTGGTGGCACAGTGGATAAAGCACCAACCTGGAAGGCTGAGGTTGCCGGTTTGAACCCTGGGCTTCCCCGGTCAAGGCACATATGGGAGTTGATGCTTCTTGCTCTTCCCCCTCCCTTCTCTTTCTCTCCCCTCTCTAAAATAAATAAATAAAATCTTAAAAAAGAAAAAATAGCAAAAACAAAATAAGCCATGTCCGACCTAACCCATCATGAGGACCCAAATGCTTGTGTATGCATGTGAGATGGGAGATGCGGGAGAGATTTCTCTCACCTCCCCCAGGGCTAAAAACATCCCATGTCCTGTCTTCTTCCCTCAGGTCAGATATCCCAGTGGACCACAGTTGGGTCTAATCCAGGCATGGCCAACATACGGCCTGCGCATAATGAGTTTATGCAGCCCGCGATTAAATTTTTAATACTCTCTGCTACTTTAAATCTCAGCTACTCAGAAGCGGAAGCATCTTTTACTATTGGAAATCGAGATATTTAAGAAGATAGTGATACGCGGAAAAGAATTCCGTGTGTGACTAATCTAGGGTTAACTTCCAATAAGTTGTCGAATGGATTCAGGATACTTCTTTATTTTTAAAAATAATTCCATTGTAAAGATTTACAATTTTTGTACTTGTCTGTACTCCATACGAACTGTTTGCTGTTTAGCGGCGATGTGAAACCCACATTCTTTTAGGCGGAGTTTGCCAGTGCGCACCCAAGGTCAAACAATTTGTTATTTTTGTGGTCAAGTATGCTGAATCAAGTAGCATTGTAGCATAGACAACAGCTGCAGTTGATAGCTGAAAACATGTCCAGGTTGTTTGTAAAACAAAATAATTGTTTTATTTGTAATATAACCCCTTCAAGCTCATTCTATTAATTAAATATAGTTTAGATTGATTGCGATACAGTTTGGATATTTATACGGTATGTAATTATATTTTTATAAAATATATTTTTATTAAAATAATATTGTATATTAAAATTTTTTACTCACTCACATTTATTCATAAACAAATTACATAATAAAATTTTGTTTACTTAAACAAATCGTTTTTATATTTAACAATTTTAAATTTTAATATTTCGTCCGGCCTGTAAAAAAGTTTTTTCTAATCTGGCCCAGGGGCAAAAACTGTTGGCCACGCCTGGTCTAACCCCTATCCTAAACAACTTCTCTTGTCTTCCCTCCATTCCTCCTGGTGACTTCCTTGGGGACCTCTCTGTCCCTATTTATGCTCCCAGAACCCCTGCCTGTCTCCTCTGGTTACCCCTTTCCCCACTCCCTGCAGCTACACCTATACCGTGGGTACCACCCAGGCAGGATCCTGCCCCTCTTCACTCTTCATTTTTATGTGCAGAGAAGGGCCACAGTAAATGTTTGGTGAGTGACATAAGAATGAATAATATAGAAACCTGTGGGGAAAACAGCCGCGTTATGCTTGCTCGCTAGTTCACCAGCTGCAAGCACTTCCTGACTAGTGTGTGAGCACGTGGCAGCACCATGTGCTTATAGTCTAAGTAAGGCTATGAGTGCTTTCCCTTCCGGGCAATTCTCCCAGGTCTTCTCCCAGATTGCTCTCCCACCACTGTGAGGTGCGGTTTTCCTGATCCCTTGCCCTTCACTGTGAAAAGCAGGTTTTCCGTTGTATATTCGCTCACCTGTCTTTGTGAGCCTCCAATAAACGGGTAATGGCCTGATGCTTTCCAACTCTGCAGTTCCTCTACCATCTGCCCGAATTCAATGCAAACCTGCTTGGCCTTGGCCACCAGCATTACAGAACCATCAGAGGGACATTGTGTGGGGAGGGACACTGGGTGGAAAGGGACCTCTGAGATCACCTGCCACTTTCCTACCTGATGCCCAATGCCCTCTGCTGGACCCCTCTAGTGATAAGTAGCAACTGCTACCAGGGAAGCTCAGTGCGCTCTCTGAGGAGAGTTCAGTGGCTTTCTTGAGCTAATCAGGAAGGAGCAGTGGTGGAGGCATCTCCCAGGTCAATTTCAAGTCTCTGGGTAGTTCTCAGCGGGCATTGTAGAAGCCTGGCAGGGTGAAAATGGAATGGCTCCATTTCTCTGGCCAGGAGAGCTCTAAACTGCTGCGTACGGTACCAGCCTACGGGACCTCATCTAGTTTCAGCAGGTCAGCCCCACCCTAACCACCATGTTGGCAGAATAAATTAAGCATTAAAAACAAACTAATTAGTACTTCAGGGTAGCTTCATTCAGAAAATTACCACACCGGGAGGAGGTGTCTCATTTAGGACCGACTTAATTAAAAGACACTGGGTAAATTCCTGTAACAGATGAAGACAGCACTTTCCAGAAATGCTGTAAATGGAATGTTTTACTGTATATATCACATGGTGATTAAATCTTTAATATCATAATTTCTTAAGAATGCCATTGTCAGTGACAAACAGCAACCCTACAACAAAGTACCTAATTGTTCCTTCCTCTGGGCTCCGTAGCCCACAGGAAGTCATAACTTCTCTGTTATACTTCGTTCTTTGCATTTTTAATGCCTATGAGTAAATGCCAGCTCTGGGAGGACTCACCATAAAGACACAGAATGGGGAGAAGCCTGGTTTCTGACTGGTTAAGAAAGACCCATCTCTCCCAAGGGAAGGGGCAGGCTTGTTGGCTGAATGTCTGCCATAGTGGGTGGGCTGTGGCCTGGGGTAGCACAGAGACCCTGAGTGACTAGCCCAAATCGCCCAGCAAAGTGGAGGTAGGAGAGAAGGCCCTGCCCATACAGTGTGGGATGGCCTGGCTGCTGCTCCTGCCCTGAGCATGTGGCCTGAGGCAGGCAGGATGGAGTGTCTACAACCTGCTCTGTGTCCCTCCACAACCCTTGCCCTGCCTGGCTTCCTCCCAGCCCAGCTTCCTGGGACTGACTCCATGATGCAGGCCATACCCTGAGTACTTCTTCCTACAGGATGGGTGCCAGGCCTTCTCCCTGGAGCACATGACTCATGGGAGGAACCTAGAGAATGGTGGAGAGTTGGGCGATGGGTCTGTTGATCCATAGGAAATTGACAAAATGCAGAATCTCCTAGGCTTGGATGGGGTTATTGAGGGGGCTTGTGACAAGAGTAAGGGCCTTCTTGAAAGGAACTGAAAATCAGCTTTTTGCTGACTTGCTGGGAGTCTGGGCAGGTAGCCTGATCACTTCATGTTTAGTTTCCTCACCTACAGAGAGGTGGCTATGTTAGAAGGGTCTGGATTTGGAGTCAGAGGAATCTGAGTTCAAATCCTGCTTGGTTATGTATTGTAGGATTAGGAGGCCGGTGTTTCTTATCTTTGAAAAATGGGGGAAGCGACCTCCTTGGGGCTTGGAGGTCAGGGTCAAATGAGTCAGCACAGAAGCAGCAGGCACATGAATGGCACATGGCTGTGCTCAATACATTGGTCGGTGTTGATTGTTAACATGATTTCAGCTGGAGTTACAGGAATGGGAAAGAGAGATGGAGTGGATGGTGTCACATGCAGATGGCGAGCAAAGGAGACTGGCTGACCTACTCAATAAGGCGAGCCCACAAAAAGGAGCTGGTTGAACAAGGCAAAGTGAGGGGCTCTGAACCTGAACCGAAATGCAAGTCACTCTGAAACAGTCTTTCTGTTGGAAGAGGGTTGGTTATTTGGTCACCCTAACCTGTGGAAGCCACAGTGGAAACCCACAGTGGGTGCTGCATATATGTGAGTAGAGTAGGACCTTCTTGGCCTTACATGAGCTACTTATAGATTTTCAATGTAGACTCTGCATCAGAGTTGATGGGACCATCAAAATTGGCTAGCCAAACCCTTATCATATAGATGGGGAAACTGAGGCCAGGCAGCGTTATTTGGGTTCCCATATAGAGAGTCATGGCAGAATTAGAGTCAAGGCCTACCTCATGGCCCCTGGCCCAGTGTTCTTTCTCTGTTCAACAGTTCAGGCAGCTACTGCCCACCTGGTGCCTTGGAGAAAGCTGGAAGTTGTTTCATCCTCCTCTGGATTTCAGCCTCCCTGGCTTCCTTGAGGCATGCCACACAGCCCAGCCTTGCTGCAACCAGAATCTTACGTGCCTTAGAAAAGAACCCAGAGGCCTTGTACCCAGAGGCTTTCCCTGATCTGCCAGATGTCCTGGTGGCTCTTTTGCTGGGGAGTGGGTAGGTCTTTACCCACCAGGGTCATGGCCCCCATCCCTACCTAGACTCCACCACCCACTTGTCCAAAGTCAAGTCTCCAAAAGTCAGCATACTTGGCAATACCCTCACTCCTAACCTGACATGGTTTTAATAGTCCATTTAAAGAATTTTCACAGCCTTTGAGTCTTTCAAGGAGTTTCTTAAGCCATTAGGACAGTTCTGTCTTAACTCCAAGTTAACCAGTGCATTTTAGAAGCTTCCAAGGCTCAAAGGAAGAAAGTGAGTGAAAGTCATTCATGAGTAGGAGGGGCAATCATTGCTCTGTAATTAGGAAAACACCAGCCTCCTATCACATCCTCCTTATTTCATATTCTCTTTCATCTCTTCCCCTGACCACAGGATAGAGGGAGGGGTGGTTTCTGGGGGGGGGACTTGGAAATGTAAATGGGGGCCTCTCTTCAATGCAACCCCCAAAGGATCCCCCGAAGGATGCGTTGAAGAATCAAAGAGTTGAATAATTTAAAAACAAACTACGCACACTGGAAAGCAGAATTATTAATTTCTCTGGAAGGGAAGGTGTTTCAAGGCTGGAAGCAGTGGACAACATTATAAAAGAGAAGGTGCTGGGTATAATACCTCTAAATTTCCATATGTAAAACACAACATGATTAAATTAAAACAAAAAAAGCTTTAGAAATGTGTGTACCATTTGAGTCAGTAATTCAATTTCTGGGGAGTTTTTGCTGATGAATAGCCCTTAAACAAAGAGTTAGGTTATGCATAAAGTTGTTAATTGCAGAATTATTTATGATAGTGAAACACCCTCCCCCTGAAAATAACCTAAATGTGTAGTGATTGAGAAATGGCTAAGTTCGCCTGACCAGGCGGTGGCACAGTGGATAGAATGTTGGACTGGAATGCCAAGGACCTAGGTTCGAGAACCCGAGGTCGCCAGCTTGAGCACAGGCTCATCTGGTTTGAGCAAAGCTCACCAGCTTGGACACAAGGTCACTGGCTTGAACAAAGGGTTACTCGGTCTGCTGAAGCCCCATGGTCAAGGCACATATGAGAAAGCAATCAATGAACAACTAAGGTGTTGCAACAAAAAACTGATGATTGATGCTTCTCATCTTTCTCCATTCCTGTCTGTCTGTCCCTATCTATCCCTCTGACTCTCTCTCTCTCTAAAAAAAAAAAAAAAAAAAAAAGGCTAAGTTCATTTAAAAGAATATTATGAAGTTATTTTAAATACTATTTCTAAAAATGTTCACTGAGAGGCAGTGATATAGGTGTGTGGTCAGTCAGACCTGAGTTTGACACCTAGTGCTACCTGTATAACCTTAGGACTTTCTTTTCTTTTCTTTTTTTAAAAATAAATTTTTCTTAAGTGAGAAGCAAGGAGGCAGAGAGACTACCACATGCGCCCTGACCAGGATCCACCAGGCAAGTCCCCTATGGGGTGATGCTCTGCCCATTTGGGGCTGTTGCTCCATTGCTCAGCAACTGAGCTATTTTAGTGCCTGAGGCAAAGCCATGGAGCCATTCTCAGTGCACAGGGCCAGCTTGCTCCAACCAAGTCATGGCTGCAGGAGTGGAAGAGAGAGATAAAGAGTGAGATAGGAGGGGAGAAGGGGTGGAAAAGCAGATGGTCACTTCTCCTGTGTGTCCTGACCGAGAATCAAACCTGGTACATCCGCACACCAGGCCAACACTCCACCTCTGAGCCAACCAGGCAGGGCCAACTTGGGACTTTCTAAACCAGGGGTCAGGAACCTATGGCTCGCGAGCCAGATGTGGCTCTTTTGATGGCTGCATCTGGCTCACAGACAAATCTTTAATAAAAAATAATAATAACGTTAAAAATATAAAACATTCTCATGTATTACAATCCATTCATTTCCTACCACTCATATTCATAGTTGCGGGTAGCTGGAGCAAATCACAGCTGTCCTCCGTGACAACACCAAATTTTTATTGGATAATGCGTAACATACATGGGTTGTTGTATGGCTCTCATGGAATTACATTTTAAAATATGTGGTGTTTATGGCTCTCTCAGCCAAAAAGGTTCCCGACCCCTGTTCTAAACCTTAGTTTATATGTCTGCAAAGTGGGGATAATATTAGTACCTACCTCCTAGGGCTATTGTGAGTTTTATGTGAGATAATATATACTCAGCACAGATCCCTCAGTTGTCACTACGTATTCTGATTTTTATTACTTTTACATACCATAGAAAAATTATCTATGTCCATGCATGCAATAACACAACAGTAATTTTTGAGGTCCTATTTGTGCCAAGTCCTGCTCTAAGTACCAGAGTACAGCAGAAAATAAGTTAACACTCAGTGAAAAAACAGAAGGTATACATGCAGCCTGAGCACAGAAGTGTTAAAAAAAAAAGCCACAATCAATCAATCAATTAATCAATAATAAAAATTAAAATCTGTCCAGGATTAAAAAAAAAAAAAGACTAGAAGGAAATAGACCAAGATGGATAGATAGTAAGGCCATTGGATGGTCTGTCCTTATGCCTCGATTTTCTGTAATGAATGGGAATTTCCTTTTTCTTCCTTTCTTTCTTTCTTTCTTTCTTTCTTTCTTTCTTTCTTTCTTTCTTTCTTTCTTTCTTTCTTTCTTTCTTTTTCCTTCCTTCCTTCCTTCCTTCCTTCCTTCCTTCCTTCCTTCCTTCCTTTCTTTATTGATTTTTGAGAGAGAAGAAGGGAGAGAGACAGACAGACAGGAACATCAATCTGTTTCTGTACCCTGATCAGGGATTGAACCAGCAAACCTCTGTACTTCAGAAACATGCTCCAACCAACTGAGCTATACTGCCAGGGTGAGTGTGAATTTCTTTCTCTTTCTTTCTTTCTTTCTTTCTTTCTTTCTTTCTTTCTTTCTTTCTTTCTTTGTGAGAGACAGAGACAGGGATAGACAGGGAGGGAGAGAGATGAGAAGCATCAATTCTTCATTGCAGGACCTTAGTTGTTCACTAATTGCTTTCTCATATGTGCCTTGACCAGGGGCCCCAGCTGAGCCAGTGACCCCTTGCTCAAGCCAGCAACCTTGGGCTTCAAGCCAGTGACCTTGGGCTTTAAGCCAGCAACCTTTGGGATCAAGCCAGCAACCATGGGGTCATGTCTATGATCCCATGCTTAGGCCAGCAAACTCATGCTCAAGCTGGTAAGTCTGCGCTCAAGCTGGCAACCTTTGGGTTTCGAACCTGAGTCCTCTGTGTCCCAGGCCAATGCTCTATCTCAGTGGTCCTCAACCCCCGGGCCGTGGACCAGTACTGGTCCGTGGGCCATTTGGTACCAGTCCGCAGAGAAAGAATAAATAACTTACATTACAGTGTGTCCATAAAGTTATGGCGCACTTTTGACCGTCACAGGAAAGCAACAAAAGATGAAAGAAATGTGAAATTTGCACCAAATAAAAGGAAAACCCTCCCAGTTTCTGTAGGATGATGTGGCAGCATGTACGCATGCTCAGATGATGACGTAACACCATGTATACAGCGGAGCAGCCCACGGCCATGCCAGTCGAGATGTGGACAGTACAGAGGAAAGTTCAGTGTGTTCTGTGGCTCACTAAATTCGAATCCGTGACCAAAGTGCAGCGTGAATATCGGTGCATTTATAACGAAGCGCCACCACATAGGAATAACATTACTTGGTGGGATAAGCAGTTGAAGGAAACTGGCAGTTTGGTGGAGAAACCCCGTTCTGGTAGGCCATCAGTCAGTGACGAGTCTGTAGAGGCTATATGGGATAGCTACCTAAGGAGCTCTAAAAAATCTGTGCGTGAGCCCACATCGAGCTGCACTGAATAGGTATGAAACTGGGAGAGTTTTTCTTTTATTTGGTGCAGATTTCACATTTCTATCGTCTTTTGTTGCTTTCCTGTGACCGGTCAAAAGTGCACCATGATTTTACGGACACACTGTATTTCTGTTTTATTTATATTTGAACGATGTTTTATTTTTAAAAAATGACCAGCCCTGGCCGGTTGGCTCAGTGGTAGAGCGTCGGCCTGGCGTGCGGGGGACCCAGGTTCGATTCCCGGCCAGGGCACACAGGAGAAGCGCCCATTTGCTTCTCCACCCCCCCCTCTTTCCTCTCTGTCTCTCTCTTCCCCTCCCGCAGCCAAGGCTCCATTGGAGCAAAGATGGCCCGGGCGCTGGGGATGGCTCTGTGGCCTCTGCCTCAGGTGCTAGAGTGGCTCTGGTCGCAACATGGCGATGCCCAGGATGGGCAGAGCATCGCCCCCTGGTGGGCAGAGCGTCGCCCCATGGTGGGCGTGCTGGGTGGATCCCGGTCGGGTGCATGTGGGCGTCTGTCTGACTGTCTCTCCCTGTTTCCAGCTTCAGAAAAATGCAAAATATATATATATATATTTTCTGACATTAAACTGGTCTGTGGCCCAGAAAAGGTTGGGGACCACTGCTCTATCTACTACGCCACTGCCTGGTCAGGTGAGTGTAAATTTTTTTATGAATAGTAACAAAACTTCTACATATTAAAAAAGTCAGAGAAAGGCGCTGGCTGGGTGGTTCTGTGAATAGAACACTGCCCCAAAGCACGGAGGTGGTGGGTTCCACCCCTGGTCAGGGCACATATGAGAAGAAATCAATGAGTACACAACTAAAAGTGGAACAACGAGTTGATGCTTCTTTCTCTCTCCCCCTCCCTACCTCCTCTCTCAAATCAATGGGAATTAAAAAGAAAAAATCAGAGAAAACCTGACCTGTGGTGGCGCAGTGGATAAAGCATTGACCTGGAATGCTGAGGTCACCAGTTCGAAACCCTGGGCTTGCCTAGTCAAGGCACATATGGGAGTTGGTGCTTCCTGCTCCTCCCCCTGTCCTTCTCTCCCCGGCCCCCCATTGCCTCTCTGAAATAAATTTTAAAAGCCAGAGAAAAATAATGGTGCGTGTTGATTAGCCTCTATTTCCCCATATCATGCTATGATGTGGGTGTTGGGAAAAGGGCACTGTGGTCGTGTGTCTCCGAGACTGTCCCACACAAGTCCCCCTTCACCTTCCAGGCGGCCTTACCACCACAGGGAACAATGCTGGGTCGTGTACTGATTTGCCTCGCTGTGTCCACATTGCACAAAAAGGTAAACAGAATCAAACAAAAAATAGAAAAGCAAAGAAGGAAAGACCCTAAGGGTTGCAGCTGATGGCTAGGTCTGCGTCACGAACAATTAAATACTTCTTGGCCATATGACAGCCGGAGGCAGCCTCCATGAAGGGAGCTGGGGGAACCTTTAGCCTCCGCTGGTCCCAAGTTTCCTCCTCTGGGAATGAAGGGAAACCCCATGGCCTGGACATGGGCAAGAGAGCACCTGTTCTCTCTCCTACAGGAGCAGTTCTCAGAGGCTGGCTCAGGCCCCTGGCCTTACCTCGACTTCCTGTGTGGAGAGGCTTTGGCTATCCCCCGGTGTCCACCATCCCTGTGGGGACACTTGAATATCTGTTGCTTCTCTGTGGGCAGCCCGCTCCCAGGTACCATGGACCCTTGCCTAAGTGTCAACAGTCATACAACATTCAATCCTTTATTAACCGGCTTCTTCCCTGCACCGGCAGGTGGCTTTTTGGGCACAAAGTATTCCCTTTCTAGGACCCAGGTAGGTGTCAAAGACTTCCTTCCCTGAGAAGTCTCCAGGAAAGCATCATGGGCAGCAGGTCTCCCAGGGCCAGGTCACTATCTGGTTTCCAGTCGTGCTGGGTTTGTGTGTTTAGCCCTCCCTCTCTGGGCTCTTCTCTCATTTCTAAATGAGCGGGGGGGTGGGGGACGTTGGGGGGTGGCTAAGAACCCTGCCACAGCTCTAACAGAGCAGCGACAACACGGGCCATTTTCATCCTCAAACCAGGCACATGGTGGCTCTCATCATCACCCCCACTTCACAGATGAGAAGACCAAGGCCCAGGGACATTAAGCCAAACATCAAGGTCACTCCTCTAGTAGGTGGTGGTGGCTGAGCTGAAAAGCATGCGCAGATTTTAGGAGACCAGCTTGAAGTTTGGGGGAGGCCTCCTCTTTCTCTCTCCCGGGTGCTACCCTAAAGGACACAAACTCGGGGGTCTGAAGCCTGAGTTCTGGCCTTCACTCAACCCCTTGAGACCTTGGGTTGGCCCTTCCATTGCTGGGTGTGTCAGAAAGAATAATGGTCCTCACCTTCCTAAAATGTCCTCATCCCACTGCCCAGAACCAGTAAGCATGTTCCCCGCATGGCCAGGGACTTCCCAGATGAGATCAGTTAAGGATCTGGGATTGGGGTGAGTTTCCTGGATTGTTCTGGTGGGTCCTTCAAGGGGGAGGCAGAGAGTCAGTCAGAAGAGCTGTAACAGCAAAAGCAGAGGTCTGAGGGAGATTCAAAGATACTACACTGCTGGTGTTAAAGAGGGAGGATGTGCAGATGAGCCAAGGAATGCTGGAAGCCTCTAGAAGCTGGAAAAGACAAATACGTGATTCCTCCTTGAGCCTCTGGAAGGCATGCAGCCCTGCTGACACCTTGTGTTAGGACTTCTGACTCCAGGCTGTGAGGTAATATGTGTGTCTAGTTTTATCACTGTTTGTGCTAATTTGTTACAGGCAACAGGAAATGATATACTGAGCTGTAGCTGACCCCTCTGTAAACCAGGGGAGGCTGGCCAGAGGGCCCTGAGTGCTGTGCTTTCTCAGCAGGGCTTCAACAGGGCTTGCAGGTCTAGTCCAGCAGGGCCTGGAGTTGCTTTGACTGATTTTGTGGACTTTCTTTGGGAATCTTGATCCCTATTCTTCCTCCCCCATGGAAGGGGCTGTAGCTTTGTCACAGTGGCCCTGGGGGGCTCAGCCTGTGATAAGGGCGGAGGAAGAGTGTGGCTTTGCAGGGTGGGCCTTCTTAGGGGTTGCTAGACCCCCGTGCTGTGCCTTACCATGGGCTCAAACCCCTAAAAGGCCATACCTGCCTCTGGCTCCCATGCAGAATTATAGCCTCTGCCCAGGCCTCCCTTCCCCAGAATGGCCAGGGCTGAGGATGCCTCACATAGCAATAGGCTCCATGTGGCCTGATTCTCTTCTGTGTGGCCATCACTGGCCCAGTGACCTCTGTGGAGCAGGTGTTCAAAAAATATGTGAAGCCCTGGCTGGTCAGCATAGTCAATTGGAACATTGTCCCAAAACACCAAGGTTGCGGGTTCAATCTCTAGTCAGGGCCAGAGAAAGTGACCAGTGAATGCACAACTAACTGGAGCAACAAATGAATGCTTCTCTTTCTCTCTTTCCCTTCTTCTCTCTGTCTCTCTAAAATCAATCAATTAGAAAAAATGTAAAATAAAAGAAATATGTGTTGAATGAATGAATGACTCAATGACACACACAGAGTCATTTCACATAGACACATGCCTCGACGGGCACTGCATACATGTGTGTGTGCACACACGTACACGGGCACAGGTCCACAGAGACACAGCTATGCACATACACATGCTGTGGAGCCCTGTTCTGGAGGAAGAGAGGACATTTCTGTCTCACCAAGAAGAAGCTGAGATGCCAGCTAGTGTAGCAGGTCTGGGAAGATTTTATGAACCCATGGGCAGCAGGGGCTTCCCTGTGGGGCCCTGTGCCAAAGAGAACCCAGCAGGAAGGATGGGGCAGATCTGCCGCTGATAGGAGGTGGAAGCCAGATGCTGGCTGCCGTTGGTGGGCACACACACCTGCATATGACAGGAGCGGCACAGGTGTCTAAGCCTGCCCCCTGCAAGGAGAGACAAGCCTCTGACATTTAGGTCCCGCATCACAACCCACCCTAGATCTTGGGGGAGGCCCAACTTTGGGGCTGTTATCCTAGAAACAAGGACGTGCAAGCTAAAAATGCCGCTGGTAAAGAGAGAGGTAGGATGCAGATACCGAGCAAGAAAGGCTTTGGTTTGAGTCCCACCCTGCCAGTTACCAGCTGTGTGACTTCAGGCTGGTTCGTTCTTGTCAGCTATGTCTCTGAAATGGGCTAACCAAGGCACCTACTTGTCAGGGCTGGAGGGAGGGCTGGAGGAGAGAAAGAGAGTGAAGTGCTAAGCTCATTGCCAAAAATATGGTAGCCTAAGAGACTGAAAGCACTCAGCAGTCTGCTCAACCCATCCTTGGCCAGAATGACCAGTGGGGGGTGAGAAGTCCTCTCCACCCACCTCCCGCCGGTCAGTCCCATAGCCCAGAATCCTTTTCTGTGTTCCCAACACAGCTCAGTCACTTCCATGGAGCAGCTTTGGGCGGGCTGACTCCTGGGAAAAGCGTGGCCCCCTGCTGACCTCGTGCTGGCTTGCTGTGTGCACTGGAATAAACGGCCTTGCCTGTCTGAACCCCAGCTACCCCCTGCTCTCTATCCCAGAGAGCTGTGCAGCTCCAATGAGACTACATCTACAACTCCTAGAAGTGAGGTGTCCTCGCTGGGTCAGCAGCCTCTGCGGCCGTCCCTGAACATTCGATACTGATGATATCACGCTGTAGGCCAGCTGACCCACCCTTCATTCCTGCGTCTCTGACCACTGCTCTCCCGCCATCTCTCACCCCTGGCTCATAGTGTTCCCTGAGGCTGCTGTCTGGATCCAACAGCACCAGCCAGACCTCTGTGGTCAGCCTTCAGATGTGCCCATTCCCTCATCCAAACTCAGGAAAAGCTCTCCCTGGCTGGGTAGTTCAGTTGGTTAGAGCATCTTCTGGTACACAGGGTTGTGGGCTCGATCCCTGGTCAGGGCACATACAACAATCAACCAAACTCAGGAAAAGCCTGGGCAGGGCCCCCACCCTACATGCTTCCTATGGCCCACATAGCCTGGGTGTTGAGAGGGGCACCCCCAGATACCTGAAGTGTTCTGGTTTCTGCCCTACTGTGTGCTCCTTCCTGGAGGTGGAGGTCTGGGGGAGCCTAGTTTCATCAGAAAGCTTAAGTCCAATAGGCAGGTGAGACAGAGCTGGGCAACCCCCATGTACTAAGTGGGTCCCCAATGTCTCACCTGCTGGCCAGGAGTTCCCATGGGGCAGGGCCCAGGTCTGTTTCACCTTGTCCTGGGCACCAGCCCAACGATGCTAAGACAGAGGCTAGATCCGTACTGTATGGTCCAGAGTCACTGGGCTTCGTTTCCATGCTGTGCCCCATCTCCCTACCCCTTCACACTAAGGAAGGAGGTCTTCTGCCGAGTCCACACTGCTCGGGGCGAGTGTGGGTGGCCATGGCCTGAGCCCCCTGCGCGGCTGTCTGACCCCAGGCCCTCAGCGCGGGTCAGTGGGCGGCCTTGTTTCCCAGCGCACCACACCCTCCCTTGACTCATTCTGAGACAGCATTGCCATGAGGGTTTCTGGCCTCTGAATTCACCTTTGGTTTGGTTTCTGCTCAGGCAGCTCAGAGCAGTTTTGTTTTTAAGTGCAAACCCACAGAGCTGCTTTCCCCTTTCTCTGATCCCCCAAAACAAACAAAGGATGTTGGTCTGCATTTTGGTTTGTTTTGAAGCTGAGAGGAAAGTGAGGGAAACGGGTCACCTCAGGAGCTTCGAGGGTGGCCAGGCTAGTCAGGGAGTGTGAGAGTGTCTGGGGGGGGGGGTGGCCAGGGTGGCGCCTCACTCTCTCAAAGGACAGGCCACCAGCCCACCCTGGGTGGGCCCTGTTCCCATGGAGTTCTCCCTTCATCAACAGGGATGCTCGGAGCTGGAGATTTCTCATGGGTCCAGGAAAAGACCTTGCGTGGAAGGCAGCAGGCCTGGGTGAGAGACATGGCTCTGAGGCCCCTTCCTGTGTAACACAAGGCTAGGCCTATCCCTCTCTGAGCTTCAGTTTCCTCCCTGGTAAAATAAGGCACTGGGCTCTGTTCTACCCTGTCTCTGCCTCTCCCACTGGGAGTGGGTTAGGGGGCACCCCTGAATTCCACTCATGGCACTGACTTCCAGGGCCCACCCTGAGCAGCCAGTTCCGGGTCCCTGGGAAAAGCACTTGACCTCTTGCTGGGGCTTTGGCTGTCAGGCCTGGTCTCCCAGGCCCCCGCTTTCCTCCTTCATCTTCTCTCTGGTCGGGTAGAGGCCCCACAGGGCCACCCCCCCCCCCAGCCTGTGACCCCTCCCATAGGGTATACAGCTATCTGATGCAGAGAAGATTAGTTCAAGGAATTTTCAGACCACAGAGAGGTCTCTTTTCTCACACTTTCCAAGGGAAGAAGTCACCTGAGCCAGGCAAGCTCATCATACCCAAAGCCTGCAGGTAACTTTAGATGATTAGGAGGAGGAGGCCCTGCGCTAGACAAGTCCTTGAACCACCAGGGGAAGTGGCTGGCAGCGTTCCCCCTTTGGTAGAGCTGTGGGATGAGCAATAACTGGATTCCCAAAATTTAAATGTATTAAAATTCATTCTTTTTTTTTTACAGAGACAGAGAGAAAGTCAGAGAGAGGGATAGATAGGGACAGACAGGAACGAAGAGAGATGAGAAGCATCAATCATCAGTTTTTTGTTGTGGCACTTTAGTTGTTCATTGATTGCTTTCTCATATGTGCCTTGACCGTGGGCCTTCAGCAGAGCGAGTGACCCCTTGCTCGAGCCAGTTACCTTGGGTCCAAGCTGCTGAGCTTTTTTTTTTTTGCTCAAACCAGATGAGCTCGCACTCAAGCTGGCAACCTTGGGGTCTTGAACCTGAGTCCTCCACATCCCAGTCTGAGGCTCTACTGCGCTACTACCTGGTCAGGCTTGCTTTTTAAATTTATTTTTATTTTTTTTATTTTAAAATTTTATTTATTTATTTTACAGAAACAGAGAGTGAATCAGAGAGAGAGATAGACAGGGACAGACAGGAATGGAGAGAGATGAGAAGCATCAATCATTCGTTTTTCATTGTGCATTGTGACACCTTAGTTGTTCATTGATTGCTTTCTCATATGTGCCTTGACTGCGGGCCTTCAGCAGACTGAGTAACCCCTTGCTGGAGCCCGCAACCTTGGGTTCAAGCTGGTGGGCTTTTTGCTCAAACCAGATGAGCCCACGCTCAAGCTGGCAACCTTGGGGTCTCGAACCTGGGTCCTCTGCATCCCAGTCCGACCCTCTATCCACTGCACCACCGCCTGGTCAGGCACTTTTTAAATTTTTTTTAAGTGAGAAAGAAACAGACAGGGACAGAGAGAGATAAGAATCAACTCATAGTTGTGGCACTTCAGTTGTTCATTGATTGCTGCTTCTCATATGTGCCCTGACCGGGGGTGGGGGGGGTTTCTAGCCAAGCCAGGGACCCTTTGCTCAAGTCAGTGACCTTGGGCTCAAGCTAGAAACCATGGGGTCATGTTTATGATTCCATGCTCAAGCCGTTGAGCTTGTGCTCAAGCCAGCAACCTCAGGGTTCAAAACTGGGTCCTCAGCATCCTGGTCAACTCTCTTATCCACTGCACCACCTAGTGGTGCAAATTCCATCCATTTTGACAGTTCTTTTTTTTTTAAACTTTTTTTTTTTTAAACTTTTTTTTTTTTTTTTTTTTTTTTTTTTTTTTTTTTTTTTTACAGAGACAGAGAGAGAATCAGAAAGAGGGATAGCCTGACCAGGCAGTGGCGCAGTGGATAGAGCGTCGGACAGGGATGCCAAGAACCCAGGTTCGAGACCCCGAGGTTGCCAGCTTGAGCATGGGCTCATCTGGTTTGAGCAAAAGCTCACCAGCTTGGACCCAAGGTCGCTGGCTCGAGCAGGGGTTACTCGGTCTGCTGAAGGCCCACGGTCAAGGCACATATGAGAAAACAATAAATGAACAACTGAGGTGTCACAATGGGCAATGAAAAACTGATGATTGATGCTTCTCATCTCTCTTCGTTCCTGTCTGTCTGTCTATCCCTCTCTCTGACTCTCTCTCTCTCTGTAAAAAAAAAAAGAAAGAGGGATAGGGACAGACAGACAGGAACAGAGAGAGATGAGAAGCATCAATTATCAGTTTTTCTTTTTTCTTTTTAATTTTATTTATTGATTTTACAGAGAGTGGAGGGGAGAGAACAAGAAGTATCATATCAAGTCATAGTTGCTTCACTTTAGTTGTTCATTGACTGCTTGTTGTATGTGCCCTGACCAGGCAAGTCCTGGGTTTTGAACTGGCGACCTCAGCATTCCAAGTCAATGCTTTATCCACCGCGCCACCACAGGTCAGGCATCATCAGTTTTTCGTTGCGACACCCCAGTTATTCATTGATTGCTTTCTCATATGTGCCTCGACCACGGGCCTTCAGCAGACCGAGTAACCCCTTGCTCGAGCCAGCGACCCTGGGTCCAAGCTGGTGAGCGTTTTGCTCAAGCCAGATGAGCCCATGCTCAAGCTGGCGACCTCGGGGGTCTCGAACCTGGGTCCTCCGCATCCCAGTCCGACGTTCCATCCACTGTGCCACTGCCTGGTCAGGCATTTTGACAGTTCTTAATCATTTGTAGTTTTAATCTTTCTAGAGTGAGAGTTGTGGACTCTGTCCTTGGGGGAAAGCACGCCCACACAGGATATGCACCAGATAAAGGGGTCCATTGCCCTCCGTGTTAAACTCTTGGAAAATCAAGGTAATTCAGGGGAAATGCCTTCCTAGGGGATCCCTCTTGCTCTTTGGGGAATAGGCACTATAGGGTTACTGGGTTTTTCTTTTAAGGGCATTTTGGGGAAATGTGGAACCAGTTGCTTCTTTTAAGGCGCGAGTGCTGTCTGCTGGTTGCCAAAAGGGGGTAGCTTTTCTGTGGACCCAGGGAACCCAGGCCCCCACCACGGGGCCCTGGAGGGAGCCTCTTTTGGTGCTCCTGAGGGGGGTGTGCTGTCACCCGTTGTTTTCTTAGCTGACCAGCTACAGGTGCATGGGTGAATTTGTGCTGTGTGTTGGGGCGTGGGGCTGGGGGTTAGTGGGTACTATTTCTGGGACCCCCTGCAACGTACTAAGGCCTACTGAGGCTTTAACCAGGACCAGCCTGGAAATCTGGGGGAAACGTCTCTGCTCCGACATCCCACACTCTTAGGGTGAGCAAAACCCCTAGTGGCCGGAGGCTGGGGACTGCTACCCAATTCCGAGTACTGAAGTGCCACACCTTCAGATTGTTCGTTCCCCTTTGGAAGGGACAGGCCAACGCTCTTCTTTGGTCTGTTTCTAGCGCCATCTGGTGGCAAATTCTCGAATAGCAACCGGATCTCCATCTGGCGGCAGAGGTTTCTCGGCCCTTGCTGCACCCGCAGCACCGTCAGGGGAGCTTTTCAAAATACTGATGTCTGGGGTCAACTCCGGCCAATTAAATCATCATCTCCGGGCGGGGCAGTTTCAGAGCTCTCCAGAGGATATCAACGTGAAACCAGGGTTGCAAATCACTGTAGCACAAATAGGCTGGTTTCCTGGACCTTTGCCAACCAGCAAGGAAAGGTGGGTGGCGTGGGGAGGAGAAATTAGAGATGCTTTCTAAAGAACATGCTTCACTTCCCTTGTGTGGACCCACTCCAGTGCTCTGAAAATCCAGAGGCATGCTAATCATGACCATTACAATGGAGAATGTTGTAAAGAACTGTGTCTGAGACTGGGCCTTTCTATTAGTGTCTGCGGACATTTTGGGGGGAGTACACAGGTTTTCAATTGACATTTGCTCATTTTGTGTCTTATCCTAGAGATAATATTCAAAAGTCAACATAAACAACTAAGGCGCAGCAATAAGGAGTTGATGCTTCTCATCTCTCCCCCTTCCTGTCTGTCTGTCCCTATTTGTCCCTCTCTCTTTGTCGCTGTCTCGTCACAAAAAAAAGCAAGAAAAAGCTCAAATAAACAACATAACCTAGCATCTAAAAAAAAAAAAAAAAAAAAAAAGTCAACGTAAACACACCTTGCATTAACTGGAGGGCTGTTAACTGACTCTCTCTCCCAAGGTTTTAGTGTCCAAGGTAGCTTTGCCAAGCAGGATGACTTTAACTGCAAACGGTGAAAGGGCTTAATTGGTGAAAGATGTGTTTGAACAAGGCAATAGCTCAGAGACATTCCAGAACATTTTACATATGAAGGCTTTATAGTAGTTCAAATTAAGAAAGGGCTTGGGAGAATTGAGTCATCTTTCAAAAATCTTTTCATGTTTTCAAAACACCACTGTAGTTTTTTGAACTCCTAGAAATTGCCCCCATGCTATTTCACACATATTTGCATTGTGAGTGATGTTTGGTGAGGGGAAAGGCAAGGAGGAGTCATCCCCATTAGGACAAGAAATAAAGTCTCCATTCCTGAGTCTCTGTTCTGGTCTTCCTTCCAAGCTCCTCTCTCACCACCCCATACTCACTGGCTTCATTCTAGCCACACTCAACTTTTTGCTGCTCAAATATTTCATGCATATTCCCACCTCAGGGCCTTTGCACTTGCTGTTTGCTCTGCCTGAACCACTCTTCCCCCAGATATTTACATAGTTTACTCTCTGAGTTCTTTCAGACCTCAATTCTGGTGTCAGAGAGGCCTTTCCTGACCATCCTAACTAAATTAGGACACCTTCCTAATTCTTTTCCATGTTTTTGTATTGTCTGTTACATTTTTCACTATTTGAAATTTGTCATTTAAGTATTTGTTTTCTTGTTTATTGTCGGTGAATCTCATCCATTGTAACTCCTTGAAGGACGTGGCCACTGACTGACTACAATGCCCTCATTCTCTGGCACAGTCCCTGGCACAGAGATGTGAAATAAAAAATACTCTTTTATTTTGAAATAATTTTAATTATAAAAAATTCCACCAAGAGTTCAGATATTTTCACTATGCTTGTTCTAAGGTCAATATCATTTATAACCATAGTACAATGAGTCAAAAAGGAATTAATGTTGATACAATACAAATAACTAATCTACAGATCTTTTTAAATTTTATTTATTTTTTAGTGAGAGAGACAGAGGCAGAGAGACAGACAGGGACTGACAGACAGGGAGGGAGAGAGATGAGAAGCATCAATTTTTTGTTGCGACACCTTAGTTGTTCACTGATTGCTTTCTCATATGTGCCTTGACTCAGTGGGAAGGGGAGGGGGCTCCAGCAGAGTGATTGATCCCTTGCTCAAGCTGGTGAGCCTGTGCTCAAGCCGGCAACTTCGGGGTCTCGAACCTGGGTCCTCTGTGTCCCAGTCCGATTCTCTATCCACTGTGGCCACTGCCCAGTAAGGCCTAACCTACAGATCTTAACAGAACTTCAATTTACCCATTAATGTCCTTTTTTCTGGTTGAAGTTCCAATCCAGGGATTCCATCCTTTGCTTTTAGTGGCTGTTTCTCTTTAGTTTCTTCTGATCTAGACAGTTCTACAGTCTTTCATGACCTTGACACTTAAAGAAATGTGTTGAGAGGAAGGGAGAGAGCGAGATAGAACACTGATCTGTTCCTGTATGTGCCCTGATTGGGGATCAAAATCATAACCTCTGCGTATGGGGGCAACACTCTAACCAACCGAGCTATCTGGCGGGGCGCCCTTACACTTTTGAAGAGTATTGGCCAGTTGTTTTGTGAATGTCCCCACTTTGTGTTTGATACTTTTCATGATAGACTAAGGTTATTACACCTGGGCAGGATACCACAGAAGTGACGCTGTGTTCTCCATAGAATGGGAGGTGAGGAGGCTCATTGTCTGAAAGTCTCCTAACAGGGATGTTAACTTTGATCACTTGGTTAAGGTGTGATCTGCCAGGTTTCTCTATTATAGATTTTTAAAAAACATATATTTTATGTTTTTGTTTTTTTTCTTTTTTCTCTTTGTAATTAAAAAAAATCTTGTGAGGAAATACATTAAAATTATGCAGATATTCTATTTTTCATCATATTTTGCCCCACTAATTTTAGCATTTATTGATGATTCTTTTTTTGTTTTGTTTTGTTATGATTTTTGTATTTTTCTGAAGTGAGAAGCAAGGAGGCAGAGAGACAGACTTTTGCATGCGCCCGACCAGGATCCACCCGGCATGTCCACCAGGGGGCGATGCTCGGCCCATCTGGGGCATTGCTCTACCGCAGTCAGAGCCATTCTAGAGCCTGAGGCAAAGGCCATGCAGCTGTCCTCAGTGCCTGGGCCAACTTTTGCTCCAGTGGAGACTTGGCTGTGGGAAGGGAAGAGAGAGAGAGAAAGGAGAGGGGGAAGGGTGGAAAAGCAGATGGGTGCTTCTCCTGTGTGCCCTGACCGGGAATCAAACTCAGCACTTCCACATGCCAGATCGATGCTCTACCACTGAGCCAACCAGCCAGGGCCCATTCATTGATAATTCTTGCCCTGCAATGATTACTGTGGTGTTTAGCAAATGGTGTTTTGTTTTGTTTTTTAATTTGTATTGATTTTAGAGAAGAAAGAAGAGAGAGACAGAAACACTGATTTGTTCCTGTATGTGCCCTGACAGGGCTTTGAACCCACAACCTCTGCATATTGGGACAATGCTTTAACCAACCAAACTATCCCATTAGGGAAAATGGTGCTTTTCTGTTTCTACATTTACTCAATTGAATTCTGATGTAAGAAAGAGTTGTTCCTTCTCCATTTATTTATTTAATAGGTTATTTATGTCAGTATGGGTACATGGACATTTATTTTATTCTGAATTATAATCTATTAATATCATGATTTATTTTGTTGCTCAAATTGTTCTATGTTTGGCCTCACCTGTGGTGGCGCAGTGGATAAAGCATCGACCTGGAATGCTGAGGTCACCGGTTCAAAACCCTGGTCTTGTCTGGTCAAGGCACATATGGTAGTTGATGCTTTCTGCTCCTCTCCCCCCCCAAATGAATAAATCTTTTAAAAGAATAGTTCTTTAATAAATAATTGTTCCACATTTGGCAACTGAGAGCTCCTTCAGGTTGGCTCCTGTGAGAACTTATCTTCTTACCCACCCCCAGAAAATCTGTAACTTCTGTAATCAGGCTTATCTTGTACTTTCCTGGCCTCAGCTCTGAGGCCAGGCATTTCTCCAAAGCACCCTGGTTATCCTTTTATTTCTGGGTACCAGATGGGCTCATTGTTACTGCAGCATCACTGCTTCTGTGCCCTCTAGTGGACAGAGCTCAGAAGTACATGTAAATGTAGACACGACAATTTATTTCTTTCTCTTAAAAATATCGTGCATTTATACTGTTATCTCTGATCCCAATTCAATACTGCAGTACTTAATTTAACTTTCTCCTTTTCCTTATTATTATTATTTTTTTGTGTGACAGAGACAGAGAGAAAGACACATAGGGACAGACAGGAAGGGAGAGAGATGAGAAGCATCAATTCTTTGTTGCGGCCCCTTAGTTGTTCATTGATTGCTTTCTCATATGTGCCTTGACCAGAGGGTTACAGCAGACTGAGTGACCCCTTGGTCAAGCCAGTGACTTTGGGCCCAAGCTGGTGAGCCTTGCTCAAACCAGATAAGTCCGAGCTCAAGCTGGTGACTTTGGGGTTTTGAACCTGGGTCCTCTACGTCCCAGTCTGATGCTCTATCCACTGTGCCACCACCTGGTCAGGTCTCTTTTCCTTATTTGTAACTCCTTTCTTCATTATCCAAAACCTGGCCCTCATTATTCACAAATATTTACTTATTTGCCCAACCTCAATATATTATTATTTCTTTAAAAATTTTTTAATTGATATTTTAGAGAAAGAGGTAGGGGTAGAGAAAGAGAGAGAGAGAGAGAGAAACACTGATTTGTTGTTCCACTTATTTATGCACTCATTGGTTGTTTCTTGTATGTGCCCTGACTGGAGATCAAATCTGCAACCTTGATGTTTTGGGACAATGCTCTAACCAACTGGGCTACCTGGTCAGGACTAGTATAATTTTATTTTCTTTTTAAAAAAATTTTTAAATTTTATTTGTTCATTTTAGAGAGGAGAGGGGAAGGTGGGGGGAAGAGCAGGAAGCATCAACTCCCATATGTGCCTTGACCAGGCAAGCCCAGGGTTTCGAACCAGCGACCTCAGCATTTCCAGGTTGATGCTTTATCCACTGCGCCACCAAAGGTCAGGCTCATTTTCTTTTTTTTTTTTTTAAAAAAAATTATTTAAATTGATTTAATGAGAGAGAAATGGAGAGAGAGAAACAGGAACATCAATCTGTTCCTATGTGTGCCCTGACTGGGGATCGAACCGGCAACCTCTGTGCTGTGGGCTAGTATAATTTCTTAAGGCTACTGCAACAAAGTACAACAATCCAGGTGGCTTAAAACAATGAAATTTTATTTTATTTTTTTCACAGTTCTGGAGACCAGTAGTTCAAAAATCAAGAGCTGGTTCCATCTGGAGGCTCTGAGGAAGAACTTTCTCATGGCTTGTGGTGGCTGCCCGTGACCCATGGTGTTCCTCAGCTTGTACCTGCATAACTCTAATCTCTGCTTCTTCTTCTCTGTGTGTCCCTGGGTGCCAGTCTCTCCTTTCTCTCCTAAGGACATCAGTCATTGGATTTAGGGCCTGCTCTCATTCCAAGCTCTTTAACTTAGTTACACCTGCAAAGAACCGATTTCCAAATAAAGTCACATTTGTAGGTGCTGGGAGTTAGGACTTGGATATATCTCTTGGGGACATTACCTGATTCACTACACACATAAAATCGTTTTCAAATTGCTAACCCAGGCCCTGGCTGGTTGGCTCAGTGGTAGAGCGTCGGCCTGGCGTGCAGGAAAACACTGGCTCTTCTTCCATTCCGTGTGTTGCTCCAGCTCTGTCTGCCTATTCAGACTCCTCAGCTCTTTTCTGATTTTGCTACATGCTTCAGGGGTATGTGTAACAGGAGGTGGGTTAGAGCTGCTGTAACTGTTAATTAGGAAAAGTGTATAAAGGCAGTAGGTGGAGAGATTCTCTCTTTGATCCCCAGTCCTACATGGGGAACATATATCAAACTTTCAGGCTCTTAGCTGATGGCTGTGGATAGAGTGTGTGATCCCATCTCAAGATCCTACTACTGTACATCTGACCCAGCACCTTGTATTTCTCTCTCTCTCTGTACTGCTCTACTTGTGTGGGAATGTAGATTCTCCCAGATGTCATATTGTTAACTTTGCTTGATTTTCCTTATTTATTTATTTATTGTACTTTTTCCAAAGTGAGAAGTAGGGGGAGGCAGACAGACAGACTCCCACATGCACCGGACTGGGATCCACCCAGCATGCCCACCAGGGGGTGATGCTCTGCCCATCTGGGGTGTTGCTCTGCTGCAATCGGAGCCATTCTAGTGGCTGAGGCGGAGGCCATGGAGCCATCCTCAGTGCCCTGGCCAACTTTGCTCCAATGGAGACTTGGCTGTGTGAGGGAAAGAGAGATAGAGAGGAAGGAGAGGGGAAAGAGTGGAGAAGCAGATGGGTGCTTCTCCTTTCTGGCCTAGTGTAAGGCCAGGAGCCTCCATCATGGCCATTCACATGCAGGTTCCCATTGGATTCGGACAGATGGTAAAGAAATGGCGGAGTCAGAGGATGGTGGGTGTTGGTCAAATAAGTTTGTAAATATGATATTATATATGTTTGCTCGCTTGTGATTTATATTGGGTGTGGGGGACAGGCTATAAGCAGGCCAGGTTGTTGTAGCCTAAGATTTAGTTTTAAGACTAAGCTTTTCCCCACACCCTTGACTGATTGTATGATCTGGGTGGTGCACTCTCATGAGGAATCCAATTATGCCTCAGATAAGTGCCTTTGTATCAGAGACTTCCTTATTTGTATACTAGAAAGCCCGGCGGTCATACGAAATGACCGCTGTTCTAGATATTATAAATTGTAATGAAAATGATTTGTGCAAAGGTGTCTGCTAATTCAAACTGAATTACCCAGGGCAGGCGGCGAGGACGCCCCTTTGCTTAGTGCCCCACGGGGTTTCCCCATTCTACTTGCTTAACTGCTTAAAGTAGATAGAGTGCGCCCTGGCCGGTTGGCTCAGCGGTAGATCGTCGGCCTAGCGTGCGGAGGACCCGGGTTCGATTCCCGGCCAGGGCACATAGGAGAAGCGCCCATTTGCTTTTCCACCCCTCCGCCGCGCCTTCCTCTCTGTCTCTCTCTTCCCCTCCTGCAGCCAAGGCTCCATTGGAGCAAAAGATGGCCCGGGCGCTGGGGATGGCTCTGTGGCCTCTGCCCCAGGCGCTAGAGTGGCTCTGGTCGCAATATGGCGACACCCAGGAGGGTCACAACATGGCGACGCCCAGGATGGGCAGAGCATCGCCCCCTGGTGGGCAGAGCGTCGCCCCCTGGTGGGCGTGCCGGGTGGATCCCGGTCGGGCGCATGCGGGAGTCTGTCTGACTGTCTTTCCCTGTTTCCAGCTTCAGAAAAATGAAAAAAAAAAAAAAAAAAAGTAGATAGAGTGCAATGAAGGAAACCACTGGCAGTATATTTCTTTTTTTTTTTTTGTATTTTTCCGAAGCTAGAAACGGGGAGAGACAGACAGCTCCTGCATGCGCCCGACTGGGATCCACCCGGCACGCCCACCAGGGGGCGACGCTCTGCCCACCAGGGGGCGATGCTCTGCCCCTCTGGGGCTTCACTCTGCCACGACCAGAGCCACTCCAGCTCCTGGGGCAGAGGCCAAGGAGCCATCCCCAGCGCCCGGGCCATCTTTGCTCCAGTGGAGCCTCAGCTGCGGGAGGGGAAGAGAGAGACAGAGAGGCAGGAGAGGGGGAGGGGTGGAGAAGCAGATGGGCGCTTCTCCTGTGTGCCCTGGCCGGGAATCGAACCTGGGACTTTCGCACGCCCGGCCAACGCTCTACCACTGAGCCAACTGGCCAGGGCCTGGCAGTACATTTCTTAAGAGCCACCGCTAGCTCGATGCAAAGTTCCAGTTTGATAGTAAACTTGACCATGAAGTCGAAAGCAATAAAGTCCTGGTCCAGGCAAGTCAATTGGTTTGTTTCCCATGGACGTAAAAGCAAAGGAACTATTAATGGATTGAATGCTATCCATGTACTGTTTGCTATTTGGATGCTGATTAGTCAATAATTTATTCAAGAGTGGTGGATAATTCTCAATTAGTGGAACTACAATGTTTCCATACTTGCAACATTGAGAAAATCCTTTCTTGCCACAGTCAAATCGATTAGTTTCTAACTTGAAGTTTAAAGACTGACAGTGCTCACATTTAATATTCATGTCACCAGAGGAATGCTCAAAAATTAAAGTTTCTCTGTTTGAAACTGTTTTAATCCTTTTTGCGTTTCGGTCAGCATTACTCTGTCATTTTTTTTGCATTTCTCTCCTGCCTTTGTTCAAGGGACTCATTTTGTCGAGACAGGCTTTTTTGTCTTGCATCTGAGGCAAGCCTTGTTTCTCTATGCTCATCAGTCTCATTTTGCCGAGAAAGACACATTTGCTCTGCAACTGAAGCAAGCCTTGTCTTTCTCTGCTCAGTGGTTTCTTTTTGTCGAGAAAGCCGTTTTTGTGCAGCTTTAGCTCCTTTTCTCGCCTCTTCAGTGCTGTATTTTCTAGGAGGCATTCTTAAAAGAAATTATGTTAAGACGTAGTTTTTATGTAAAACAGATGATTGCCAATGCAAACAAATGTTCACCTTCCCCCTGACCCGCTCAATTTGCGTTCAGCCATGGCAACTTCACCCCATTGGCTAGTACAGTTACGCAAGCAACCAATAAGCTATCGGCGACAGACACTTAAGCCGCATATAATAAAGATTAGATTAAGGGTTTTTGGTTTTCTACTCTATAAAGTGGGACAGACCAGGAGCTTGCTCACACAGTTCCTGCTATCACGATAGCAGGGGTTTCCCTGATCCCTTGCCCTTCATGGAAAAAGCTGGTTTTCTGCTTTTCCCTTGTCTTCTTTAGTGGTTTGCCTGTCTTGGTGAGACACCAATAAATAGGATGGCCCACCATCCTCTGACTGCGCCATTTCTTTACTGTCTGCCCGAATCCAATGGGAACCTGCATGTGAATGGCCATGATGGTGGCTCTTGGCCTTACAACTGGCATAGTTTGCGGCAGGATTCAGAGATTGGTATGCGGCCACCACCCTTAATGGTGGAGTAGAGTACTGGTTGCTGCTCTGGCCCCCCATGGCTGTCCTTTTAGGGGCCATGGGCTACGTGTTTTTTACTCAAGAGAAAACCAGGAGTTCTGTGCGAGAAGCTGCCCGAGGTCAAAAGCTTCAGTATGAACTGCAAATAGAACGGCAGAAAAGGCTGGAATTGGAGCGAGCACTGGAGAAGGAATTACGGGTTCGCGAGTTGTAGTTTACCCTGGAAGCTGAACGTTTTCACCGGCAGTTGTTGGAGAAACAACTGCGGATTCAAGACCTCCAGTCTCAGCTTCTGGCCAAAAGCCAGCAGCCACAGGAGCCTAAACGGTCAACAAAGGAGCAGCAGCATCCGTGCTGGTGGATTGGCTTTGAGTCAGTGGGAGCAGGCGTTTGCAACTCCTCTTCTGAGGATGAGAAGGCTCAGGCTGAAACTGCCATACGCACACTGAGAGCCCGACCAGTGGTCGCCAAGAAAGTAAAAATCCAGCAACAAAGAGTCCCTCAGGGGCAGTCACAGCCTCCTGCCCAGGCAATGGAACACTCTGTGGTCTGGCCCTATACCCAAGCAGAGCTGATGGAGTTGGGGGCACAATTTAGACAAAACCTACTGAATCCCTGGTAGCCTGGTTACTACGGATTATGGGATATAAGGGTGGATGGCATCATGCTCTCCGGAACAGAGATGGAGAAATTGGCCGCCATTTCCACACACTCTTCCTTGAGGCAGCGTTTTCAGAACTGCCATGGCAACCCAGGAGACCATACCCTATTAGAATGGGTGATGGCTGCCATTCGTATGGTCTGGCAGAATGCTGGAGAATTGCTGGGGGCAATGAGTTGTGGCAATGCTATAGTGAGCTAGTAAAGGTCCTTCGGGAGCTAGGTATGAAGAATGCTGTTTTCAACCCTGGGTCCCGTGGGCCAGACGAGAAAGTGTTTATGGCAAAAATGAGGGAATTTGTCCTTGCTAGCGCCCAGTCAGCTCTTTTTGGGTCACTTGTGGCTATCTTGGGCCCCTATGTGGGGCAGCCCATCATTGCAGTTACACAGATGGTAGCAGATTTGGGAGAGCTGGAGGCTGCTCGAGATCATAAAGCAGTGAGGGCTGCTGCCCAGTTGCCCCCCCCCCCCACTAACAAGGGAAATGGGCCTGTAAAGGTTACTCAAACGCAGATGTGGGTAGATTTGATTGCGGCTGGAGCAGATAAGGGGAAATTGGATGGCCAGTCTAATAAACTTCTTTTGGAGCTTTGGTGGCAGCTTAAACCAGAACAGAAGTTCCAGCCACTAAGATAAAAGGCCCCAGCAGCTACCAATAAAACGTTTTTTTGTGCACGCAGCTCGGTTACAAGATTATATGATAGAGACGACTGCCGAGGGAGAGGAAAACAGCCAAGACCTATTGTACCAGTCTGCATAGGAAAAGGGCCGAGGGACCTGTCTAACGGAGATGGGCGGGGACTGGAGGCCACACATGGAACTGGCTATTCACTGGTCTCTGTAAAGCCAGGAGCCAAGGCCAGGGCCACCATCAGAGCAGCCTGACCAGTGCAGGTTCGCATTGGATTCGGACAGTCGGTAAAGAAACAACGGAGCCAAAAACTGATAGGCCATTTTCTTTAATTCTAGCTTGCACCCAGCAGGCAAGTAAAAACACACACTGGGCTCCAAAACCCACTCACATTCAGTGCTCACAAAGCCACTGACTTATCCGAGTTTCCTAGAATCAAAGGTTTCTAGCTCACCAACCTTATTCTCCTCAGTTCCCCATCTCCTTCCTTATCCCAGGTACAAACTCTGCACAAACTGGCATCTCACTCAGCACTCCGCCATCTTGGCTGCTTCTCCTGGCCACATGGCCTCTTTCTGCTCTCTGCTCTGCTCCCTCTGCTCTCCCATGCTAATCATCCCAGGAACCAAGAGAGCAAGCTCCCGCTCCGTCCCCATTTTATAGTGTAGAAATCCAAACTCTTAATCCAATATACAAAATAAGGAAGTCTCTAATACAAAGTCACTTCTCTGAGGCATGATTGGATTGTACCACCCCACATCAAAAAAGGGTGGGAAAGGCTTAATCCCAAAACCAAGCCCCAGGCTACAAGAATTCTGCCTGCCCACAGAGACACACATTAATATCACCTGGGCAACAGCCTCCACATGGGCAGCGCCACTTTAACAAAGTGAGCATAATACATTTTATCTGCCCAACAGTCCCCTTCCAATATAAAACGGGTGTTGGCCTTGGTGGATACAGGTGCAGAATGTTCTCGCCTCTATGGGAACCCAGAGTGGTTTGCTGGGACCTCAGTGGCCATTGACGGTTATGGGGGCCAAACTGTTCAAGTGAAGCCAATAACTATTCCATTGGGGATAGGAAGACTGCCTCCTAAGCCATATAAGGTGTATGTATCTTCTATTCCTGAATATATTTTGGGGGTAGATGTCTTGCAAGGACTGTGGTTGGAAACTACAGCTGGGGAGTTTCAGCTGCGGATCAGGGTTGTGAAGGCTGTATTGCGGGGACACGCATCACATTCCCCTTTGCTATTACCCATCCCTCGGCGTGTGACTAACACCAAGCAGTACCACCTGCCAGGCGGTTATGAAGAAGTCACAGGGACAATGCTCGAACTAGAAAAGGTGGGGATCATCCAGCCAGCACATAGTCCTTAGAACTCCCCGGTATGGCCTGTGCGCAAACCAGATGGAACCTGGAGAGTGACAGTAGATTACAGGGAACTTAATAAACTTGTTCCCCTTTGCATGCTGCTGTTCCCTCGATAGCTAACATGATGGATCGGCTAAGCCATGAGTTGGGGACAATGCTTTTTTCTCTATTGATATAGCTGCAGAGTCAAGACCAATTTGCCTTCAGTTGGGAAGGGAGACAATAGACCTTTACATGTTACCCCAGGGCTATTTGCATAGCCCCACCTTGTGCCATGGGCTGGTGGCTGCTGACCTGGCTAAATGGAAACAGCCAGAGGTAGTTCGCATGTACCATTATATTGATGATATTATGCTAACTAGTGATTCTCTTCCAGAATTGGAGCAAGCAGTCCCTACCCTGCTATCCCATTTGAAAGCATGTGGCTGGGCAGTTAACGAGAACAAATTACAAGGACCTGGGTTATCTGTTAAATTCTTGGGAGTTGTCCGGTCGGGTAAAACAAAAGTTATCCCTGACGCAGTTATAGATAAGATTCAAGCATACCCTGTGCCCACTACGGTAAAACAGTTACAGGAATTCTTAGGTTTGTTGGGGTATTGGCGAGCATTTATACCCCATTTGGCTCAGTTACTATGCTCCTTGTACAACCTATTCGAAAGGGGGTTCATTGGGATTGGACTGAGCAGGCGCAGGTTCATTTGCAGCTGCTAAGAGAGCTGTCAAGGTGGCACAGGCCTCGAATGTGTTTGATCCTGCCAGGCCCTATGAATTGGATGTTCATGTAACCTCATAGGGGTTTGGATGGGGCTTGTGGCAGCGGACAGAGCGCCTACGGCAACCTATTGGGTTTTGGTCCCAATTGTGGAAAGGTGCTAAAGTTTGTTAATCATTAGTGGAGAAGCAGCTGGCAGCTGTGTATGCTGCCCTCCTGGCAACTGAGAGTATTACAACCACAACACCAGTTACAGTCAAGACAACATACCCTATTGCTGGATGGGTGAAAGACTGGGCAACTAAACCACGCAGTAGAAAGGCCCAAATGTCCACCCTGGCCAAGTTGAGTGCCTACCTGCAACAACGCTGTGCTCTTAGCACCAGCCTGTTGAGGGCAGAACTGCAGGAAGTCTTGGGTCCAGTCAGCTATGCGACCTTAGAGTCAGGTGCAACTGGGACTCAGGAGGCAGAACCTGAAGTCAGTCCCTACCAGGAGGCGCGGGTGCCCATCCCTGAGGATGCCTGGTATACTGATGGTTCCAGCAGGGGCCAACCTGCCAAATGGACAGCTATAGCCTTCCATCCGGCCACTGAGACTATTTGGATGGACACAGATACAGGCCAAAGCAACCAATGGGCAGAATTAAGAGCTGTTTGGCTAGTTGCCCATAATGAAACTTCACCTCTGGTGATCTATACTGACAGCTGGGCTGTTTATCGTGGACTGACCCTTTGGATTGCTACTTGGCACATTAACCAGTGGATGGTAATGCACCGTCTACTATGGGGTCAGGCCATGTGGCAGGACTTATGGAAAATAGGACACCAGAAGCAGGTGACAGTATACCATGTCACGGGGCATGCCCATCTAGCCCATCCTGGGAATGATGAGGCAGATATGTTGGCAAGGGTACAATGGTTGGAGATTGCCCCTGCAGGTTATGTGGCGCAGTGGCTCCACCAGCGCCTGCTCCATGCAGGACAGAAAACTATGTGGGCTACGGTTAAGGCTTGGAACTTGCCTGTGTCCTATGCGGAGGTACTTGCAGCCTATGAACAATGTGCAGTATGTTCCAAGGAGCACCCTCGGAGACCACTGGTGTCACCTGGATAGATCCAGAGGGGTCATGTTCCACTGACACGATAGCAGATAGACATCATTGGACCCTTACCAAAGTCAGAAGGGTACCAGTATGCAGTCACTTGTGTAGATACTGCCACTGGGCTGCTTGCTGCTTACCCCATCCGTAACCCTGACCAGAGGACAGTCATACAGGCTCTGGACTGCCTGAGTGCTGCATACAGGCGACCGCTGGTCCTTGAAAGTGACAATGGTACCCACTTCACTGGTTCAACGGTGAGGCAATGGGCTCAAAAGCTGGGGGTGGACTGGAAGTACCATGTTTCCTACCACCCCCAGACTGCTGGTATCATTGAGCAGTATAATGGACTCTTAAAGCAGGGACTGTGACAGGAGGGGTGGCACCGGCTCTCTTACGGGATGTACACACCGCTTATGGACAGTACTCGGATTTTGAATGAGAGACCTCGATGGGGGAGCCAAGCTCCAGTAGAGGCCCTCCTGCATCAGGCAGCTGCCCCCATTCAGTTGCAGATATGCACCAAGGACATTTTACTCAAGCTAGGTTTGGACAGCAGGGCAACATGCTCTTGCCTGCCCCAACAGCCCTTCTTAAAGGCCAACAGCTTCGATGGACTTGGCCCTGGACTATACAGGCCCCCCACCTGAGATGAGTGGCGTGGCACCATGGGGAAAGGGGCTAGAGGTGGACCTCAGATAACTTCTTGGGCAACCAGCACCTGGCCACCTAAGGTAGAAGTGTATTATCCCTTGAGTGCTCAAGGGGACAGCATTATGAAGGGCACCTTCATAATTTCTTTATGGCCAATAATGAGTTCTCCTATTTTACTACACATAGAACCAGCAGATGCTGGTGTATTGGCCAATAAGGTTTGGTATGCCCGCTCAGGGCGGCTCTGGTGCCAGCTACGGTGCTGTTTGCAGACAAAACTCTGGCCTGTATTCTGCCAGAGGGAAAAGATTTGCCTCTCTTGGTGCCACTGACAGCTCTCTCATTTCACCCATAGCTTTTGATTTGTTTATCCTATTGTTGTAGTTGGTACTGTTTCTGTTTATGCAATGTATCCCAGTCCTTGCACAGTGACCATCATGGAAGATGCCTGTGGTTTAGATTGTAAAGCGAGCAAAAGGGGTGGAATGTTTGTCAAATAAGTTTGTAAATATAATATATATGTTTGCTCGCTTGTGGTTTATATTGGGTGTGGGGGACAGGCTACAAGCAGGCCAGGTCGTTGTAGCCTAAGGTTTAGTTTTTATTTATTTATTTATTTATTTATTTATTTATTTATTTTATTTATTTATTCATTTTTTTTAAGGAGGAGAGAGAGAGGGATAGAGAGAGACAGAGAGAGAAGGGGGGAGGAGCTGGAAGCATCAACTCCCATATGTGCCTTGACCAGGCAAGCCCATGGTTTCGAACCGGCGACCTCAGCATTTCCAGGTCGATGCTTTATGCACTGCGCCACCACAGGTCAGGCCTAAGGTTTAGTTTTAAGACTAAGCTTTTCACATACCCTTGACTGATTGCATAATGTGGGTGGTGCACTCTCATGAGGAATCCAATTATGCCTCAGATAAGTGCCTTTGTATCAGAGACTTCCTTATTTGTATATTAGATTAAGGGTTTTTGGTTTTCTACTCTATAAAGTGGGGCAGACCAGGAGCTTGCTCACACAGTTCCTGCTATCACGATTGCAGGGGCTTCCCTGATCCCTTGCCCTTCATGGGTAGGCTGGTTTTCTGCTTTTCCCTTGTCTTCTTTAGTGGTTTGCCTGTCTTGGTGAGACACCAATAAATAGAATGGTCCACTGTTGGACAGATAAAATATATTATGCTCACTTTGTTAAAGATGGTGCGGCCCACGTGGAGGCCGTTGCCCAGGTGAAATTAATGTCTGTCTCTGTGGGCAGGCAGGATCTTTGTAGCCTAGGGCTTGGTTTTGGGATTAAGCCTTTCCCATCCTTTTTGATGTGGGGTGGTACAATCCCTTCATGACTCAGAGAAGTGACTTTGTATTAGAGACTTCCCTATTTTGTATATTGGATTAAAGGTTGTGAAACTACACTATAAAATAGGGGCAGAATAGGAGCTTGCTCTCTTGGTTCCTGGGATGATTAGCATGAGAAAGCAGAGGGAGCAGAGCAGAGCAGAGAGCAGTGGAAAGAGGCCATGTGGCCAGGAGAAGCAGTCAAGATGGCGGAGTGCTGAGTGAGATGCCAGTTTGTGTAGTTTGTGTAGAGAGAAGGAAGGAGATGGGGAACTGATTAGAATAAGGCTGGTGAGCTAGAAACCTTTGATTCTAGGAAACTCAGATAAGTCAGTGGCTTTGTGAGCACTGAATGTGAGTGGGTTTTGGAGCCCAGTGTGTATTTTTACTTGCCTGCCAGGTGCAAGCTAGAATTAAAGAAAATGGCCTATCAGTTTTTGGCTCCATTGTTTCTTTACCGACTGTCCGAATCCAATGCGAACCTGCATGGGCCAGGAGGCTGCTGTGATAGTGGCCCTGGCTGCTGGCTTTACACCCATCATCCTCCAACTCCACCATTTCTTTACCGTCTGCCCGAATCCAATGGGAACCTGCATGTGAATGGCCATAATGGCGGCTCTTAGCCCTACAGTGGGCCATCTGGTTTATTGGTGTCTCACCAAGATAGGCAAACCACAAGAGAAGACAAGGGAAAAGCAGAAAACCAGCTTTTCCCATGAAGGGCAAGGGATCAGGGAGGCCCCTGCAATTGTGATAGCAGGAACGGAGAGAGCAAGCTCTTAGTCTGCCCCACTTTATAGTGTAGAAACCAAAAACCTTTAATCCAATATACAAATAAGGAAGTCTCTGATACAAAGTCACTTATCTGAGGCATAATTGGATTCCTCATGAGAGTGCACCACCCACATTATGCAATCACTCAAGGGTGTGGGGAAAAGCTTAGTCTTAAAACTAAGCCTTGGGCTATAACAACCTGGCCTGCTTATACCCTGTCCCCCACACCCAATGCAAACTATAAGGGAGTAAACCTATATATCTTATTTAAAAACTTGTTTGACCAACATTCCACCCCTTTTGCTCGCTTCACAATCTAAACCACAGGTATCTTTCATGTTGGTCACTATGCAAGGAGTGGAATACATTGCATAAACAGAAACAGTACCAACTATAGCAATAGAATTAACAAATCAAAAGCTATGGGGCCCTGGCTGGTTGTCCCAGTGGTAGAGCGTTGGCCTGGAGTGCAGGAGTCCCAGGTTTGATTACCGGCCAGGGCACACAGGAGAAGCACCCATCTGCTTCTCTACCCCTCCCCCTCTCCTTCTTCTCTGTCTCTCTCTTCCCCTCCTGCAGGCAAGGCTCCATTGGAGCAAAGTTGGCCCGGGCGCTGAGGATGGCTCTGTGGCCTCTGCCTCAGGCACTAGAATGCCTCTGGTTGCAACAGAGCAACAGCCCAAATGGGCAGAGCATCGCTCCCTGGTGGGCATGCCGGGTGGATCCCAGTCGGGCGCATGTGGGAGTCTGTCTGACTGCCTCTCCGTTTCCAACTGCAGAAAAATACAAAAAAAAAAAAAAAAAAAACCAAAAAAGTTATGGGCAAAATGAGAGAGCTGTCAGTGGCACCAAGAGAGGCAAATCTTTTCCCTCTAGCAGAATACAGGCCAGAGTTTTGTCTGCAAACAGCACCGTAGCTGGCACCAGAGCCGCCCTGAGCGGGCATACCAAACCTTATTGGCTAATACACCAGCATCTGCTGGTTCTATGTGTAGTAAAATAGGAGAACTCATTATTGGCCATAAAGAAATTATGAAGGTGCCCTTCATAATGCTGTCCCCTTGAGCGCTCAAGGGATAATACACTTCTACCTTAGGTGGCCAGGTGCTGGTTGCCCAAGAAGTTATCTGAGGTCCACCTCTAGCCCCTTTCCCCATGGTGCCACGCCACTCATCTCAGGTGGGGGGCCTGTATAGTCCAGGGCCAAGTCCATCGAAGCCGTTGTCCTTTAAGAAGGGCTGTTGGGGCAGGCAAGAGCATGTTGCCCTGCTGTCCAAACCTAGCTTGAGTAAAATGTCCTTGGTGCATATCTGCAACTGAATGGGGGCAGCTGCCTGATGCAGGAGGGCCTCTACTGGAGCTTGGCTCCCCCATCGAGGTCTCTCATTCAAAATCCGAGTACTGTCCATAAGCAGTGTGTACATCCCGTAAGAGAGCCGGTGCCACCCCTCCTGTCACAGTCCCTGCTTTAAGAGTCCATTATACTGCTCAATGATACCAGCAGCCTGGGGGTGGTAGGAAACATGGTACTTCCAGTCCACCCCCAGCTTTTGAGCCCATTGCCTCACCGTTGAACCAGTGAAGTGGGTACCATTGTCACTTTCAAGGACCAGCGGTCGCCTGTATGCAGCACTCAGGCAGTCCAGAGCCTGTATGACTGTCCTCTGGTCAGGGTTACGGACGGGGTAAGCAGCAAGCAGCCCAGTGGCAGTATCTACACAAGTGACTGCATACTGGTACCCTTCTGACTTTGGTAAGGGTCCAATGATGTCTATCTGCTATCGTGTCAGTGGAACATGACCCCTCTGGATCTGTCCAGGTGACACCAGTGGTCTCCGAAGGTGCTCCTTGGAACATATTGCACATTGTTCACAGGCTGCAAGTACCTCCGCATAGGACACAGGCAAGTTCCACGCCTTAACCGTAGCCCACATAGTTTTCTGTGCCGGTGGAGCCACTGTGCCACATCACTGCAGGTGCAGTCTCCAACCATCGCACCCTTGCCAACATATCTGCCTCATCATTCCCAGGATGGACTAGAGGAGCATGGCCCGTGACATGGTGTACTGTCACCTGCTTCTGGTGTCCTATTTCCCATAAGTCCTGCCACATGGCCTGACCCCATAGTGGACGGTGCATTACCATCCACTGGTTAATGTGCCAAGTAGCAATCCAAAGGGTCAGTCCATGTTAGGCAGCCCAACTGTCAGTACAGATCACCAGAGGTGAAGTTTCATTATGGGCAACTAGCCAAACAGCTCTTAATTCTGCCCATTGGCTGCTTTGGTCTGTACCCATGTCCATCCAAATAGTCTCAGTGGCTGGATGGAAGGCAAAACCATCCATTTGGTAGGTTGGCCCCTGCTGGAACCATCAGTATACCAGGCATCCTCAGGGATGGGCACCCGCCCCTCCTGGTAGGGACTGACTTCAGGTTCTGCCTCCTGAGTCCCAGCTGCACCTGACTCTAAGGTCGCATAGGTGACTGGACCCAAGACTTCCTGCAGTTCTGCCCTCAACAAGCTGGTGCTAAGAACACAGCGTTGTTGCAGGTAGGCACCCCACTTGGCCAGGGTGGACATTTGGGCCATACCACTATGTGGTTTGGTCGCCCAATCTCTCACCCATCCAACAATAGGGTATGTTGTCTTGACTGTAACTGGTGTTGTGGTTGTAATACTCTCAGTTGCCAGGAGGGCAGCATACACAGCTGCCAGCTGCTTCTCCACTAATGAGTAATGAACTTCAGCACCTTTCCACAATTGGGACCAAAACCCAATAGGTTGCCATAAGTGCTCTGTCTGCTGCCACAAGCCTCATCTAAACCCCTTCGAGGTTACATGAACATCCAATTCACAGGGCCTGGCAGGATCAAACACATTCAAGGCCTGTGCCACCTTAACAGCTCTCTTAGGTGCTGCAAATGAACCTTTCACCTGCTCAGTCCAATCCCAATGAACCCCTTCTGAATAAGGTTGTACAAGGGGTATAGTAACTGAGCCAAATGGGGTATAAATGCTCACCAATACCCCAACAAACCTAAGAATTCCTGTAACTGTTTTACCATAGTGGGCATGGGGTATGCTTGGATCTTATTTATAATTGCGTCAAAGATAACTTTTGTCTTACCCGACCAAACAACCCCCAAGAATTTAACAGATAACCCAGGTCCTTGTAATTTGTTCTCATTGACTGCTCAGCCACATGCTTTCAAATGGGATAGCAGGGTAGGGACTGCTTGCTCCAATTCTGGAAGAGAATCACTAGTTAGCATAATATCATCAATATAATGGTACATGCGAACTACCTCTGGCTGTTTCCATTTAGCCAGGTCAGCAGCCACCAGCCCATGGCACAAGGTGGGGCTATGCAAATAGCCCTGAGGTAACACTGTAAAGGTCCATTATCTCCTTCCTAACTGAAGGCAAATTGGTCTTGACTCTCTGCAGCTATATCAATAGAGAAAAAAGCACTGGCCAAGTCTGCCACAAAGTGGTATGTCCCCAACTCATGGCTTCCAGGGGTCGTCAAACTTTTTATAAAAACCGCCCACTTTTGCAGTGCTGGTCAACCTGGTCCCTACCGTGCAACCAAACAGCGCTGTGATTGGCCCATCATGAAAGCTGGAATGCCCACTAGTGGGCAGTAGAGACCAGGTCTACCAGCACTGCAAAAGTGGGCGGTTTTTATAAAAAGTTTGACGACCCCTGGTAGCCGATCCATCATGTTAGCTATCGAGGGAACAGCAGCGTGCAAAGGGGGAACAACTTTATTAAGTTCCCTGTAATCTACTGTCATTCTCCAGGTTCCATCTGCTTTGTGCACAAGCCATACCGGGGAGTTGTAAGGACTGTGTGCTGGTCGGATGATCCTTACCTTTTCTAGTTTGAGGACTGTCCCAGTGACTTCTTCATAACCACCTGGCAGGCGATACTGCTTGGTGTTAGTCACATGCCAAGGATGGGTAATTGCAAAGAGGAATGTGATTCGTGTCCCTGCAGTACTGCCTTCACAACCCTGACCCACAGCCGGAACTCCCCGGCTAGTTTCCAACCACAGTCCTTGCAAGACATCTACCCCCAAAATATATTCAGGAATAGAAGATACATACACCTTATATGGCTTAGGAGGCAGTCTTCCTATCCCCAATGGAATAGTTATTGGCTTCACTTGAACAGTTTGGCCCCCATAACCGTCAATGGCCACTGGGGTCCCAGCAAACCACTCTGGGTTCCCATACAGGAGGGAACATTCTGCACCTGTATCCACCAAGGCCAACACCCGTTGTACATTGGAAGGGGACCAGTGGATAGCCAGTTCCACGTGTGGCCTCCAGTCCCCATCCATCCCCACTAGACAGGTTCCTCAGCCCTTTTCCTATTCAAACTGGTACAATGGGTCTTGGCTGTTCTCCTCTCCCTCGGCCGTCTCTATCATATAATCTTGTAACCGAGCTGCCCGTGCACCAAACATTTTATTGGTAGCTACTGAGGCCTTTCATCTTAGTGGCTGGAACTTCTGTTCTGGTTTAAGCTGCCACCAAAGCTCCAAAAGAAGTTTATTAGATTGGCCATCCAATTTCCCCTTATCTGCTCCAGCCGCAATCAAATCTACCCACATCTGTGTTCGGGTAACCTTTATAGGCCCGTTTCCCTTGTTAGTTGGGGGGGGGGGGGCAACTGGGCAGCAGCCCTCACTGCTTTATGATCCCGAGCGGCCTCCAGCTCTCCCAAATCTGCTACCATCTGTGTAACTGCAATGATGGGCTGCCCCACATAGGGGCCCAAGATAGCCACAAGTGACCCAAAAAGAGCTGACTAGGCGCTAGCAAGGACAAATTCCCTCATTTTTGCCGTAACCACTTTCTCGTCTGGCCCACGGGACCCAGGGTTGAAAACAGCATTCTTCATACCTAGCTCCCGAAGGACCTTTACTAACTCACTATACCACTGCCACAACTCATTGCCCCCAGCAATTCTCCAGCATTCTGCCAGACCATACGAATGGCAGCCATCACCCATTCTAATAGGGTATGGTCCCCTGGGTTGCCATGACAGTTCTGAAGATGCTGCCTCAAGGAGGAGTGTGTGGAAATGGCGGCCAATTTCTCCATCTCTGTTCCGGAGAGTATGATGCCATCCACCCCTATATATCCCATAATCGTAGTAACCAGGCTACCAGGGATTCAGTAGGTTTCTTCCTAAATTGTGCCCCCCAACTCCATCAGCTCTGCTTGGGTATAGGGCCGGACCACAGAGTGTTCCATTGCCTGGGCAGGAGGCTGTGGCTGCCCCTGAGGGGCTCTTTGTTGCTGGGTTTTTACCTTCTTGGTGAGCACTGGTCAGGCTCTCAAGTGTGCTTATGGCGGCTTCAGCCTGAGCCTTCTCGTCCTCAGAAGAGGAGTTGCAAACGCCTGCTCCCACTGACTCAAAGCCAATCCACCAGCACAAATGCTGCTCCTCCTTTGTTGACTGTTTAGGCTTCTGTGGCTGCTGACCTCTGGCCAGAAGCTGAGACTCGAGCTCTTGAATCTGCCGGTGCAAACATTTAGCTTCCAGGGCAAACTGCAACTTGTGAACTTGTAATTCCTTCTCCAGTGCTCGCTCCAATTCCAGCCTTTTCTGCCATTCGATTTGCAATTCATACTGAAGCTTTTGACCTCAGGCAGCTTCTCGCACAGAACTCCTGCTTTCCTCTTGAGTAAAAAACACGTAGCCCATGGCCCCTAAAAGGACAGCCATGGGGATCCAGAGCAGCAACCAGTACTCTATCCCACCCATCAAGGGTGGTGGCCCCATACCGATCTTCGAATCCTGCCGACTATGCCAGTTGTAAGGCCAGGAGCCTCCATCGTGGCCATTCACATGCAGGTTCCCATTGAATTCGGGCAGATGGTAAAGAAATAGTGGAGTTGGAGGATGATGGGCCATCCTGTTTATTGGTGTCTTACCAAGACAGGCAAAGAGAAGACAAGGGAAAAGCAGAAAACCAGCTTTTCTCATGAAGGGCAAGGGGTCAGGGAGGCTCCTGCAATGGTGATAGCAGAAATCAAGAGAGCAAGCTCCTGGTCTGCCCCACTTTATAGTGTAGAAACCAAAAACCTTTAATCCAATATACAAATAAGGAAGTCTCTGATACAAAGCCACTTATCTGAGGCATAATTGGATTTCTCATGAGAGTGCACCACCTCATGTAATCAGTCTAGGGTGTGGGGAAAAGCTTAGTCTTAAAACTAAGCCCTAGGCCAGGGGTCCCCAAACTTTTTACACAGGGGGCCAGTTCACTGTTCCTCAGACCGTTGGAGGGCCAGACTATAAAAAAAAACTATGAACAAATCCCTATGCACACCACACATATCTTATTTTAAAGTAAAAAAAAAAAGGGGGGGAACAAATACAATATTTAAAATAAAGAACAAGTAAAATTAAATCAAGAAACTGACCAGTATTTCAATGAGAACTATGCTCCTCTCACTAACCACCAATGAAAGAGGTACCCCTTCCGGAAGTGCGGCGGGGGCTGGATAAATGGCCTCAGGGGGCCGCATGCGGCCCGCGGGCTGTAGTTTGGGGACCCCTGCCCTAGGCGATAATGACCTGGCCTGCTTACAGCCTGTCTCCTACACCCAATACAAACTATAAGCGAGCAAACATATATATCATATTAAAAAACTTATTTGACCAACACCTGGCCAGAAATCGAACCTGAGACTTCCACACACTGGGCAGATGCTCTACCGCTAAGCCAACCAGGCAGGACCTTTATTTATTTTTTAATGAGATACTGAGACCGAGAGAGGAATAGACAGGGACAGACAGGCAGTAAGGGAGAGAGATGAGAAGCATCAATTCTTTGTTGTGGCACCTTAGTTGTTCATTGATTGCCTTATATATGTTTCTCATATGTGCCTTGACCGGGGGTTACAGCCGAGCCAGTGACCTCTTGCTCAAGTCAGCGACCTTGGGCTCAAGCCAGTGACCTTGGGGTTTTAAACCTGGGTCTTCAGTGTCTCAAATTTATGATCTGTCCACTGTGCCACAGCCTGGTCAGGCTCAATTTGCATCTTTTTTGAATGTTAAAATATTCCATCACGCACATGTACCCCACTACATTTGTGCAATCACCTGTCAGTGGACTTTGGAATTGTTTTTGCTGTTTCGCTGTTATGAATAATGCTTTTTGAACATGAGTATGCAAATATCTCTTTGAAAAAAAACCCAGGAAGTGAGCCCAGGAAGGATAGCTCCGTTGATTATAGCATTGTCCCAAAGTACAGAGGTTGCTGGTTTGATCCTCGATCAGGGAACATACAGGAACAGATAGGAGTTCCTGTCTCTCTCCCTTCCTCTCTCACTAAATCAATTAAAATAAAAAAACTCCCAATAAACAAAAGAATACCAAAAACCAGAAGTGGATTATAAAGCCAGTAGCCAAGGCCACCATCACAGCCGCCTAGCCCATGCAGGTTCACTTTGGATTCGGACAGTCGGTAAAGACACAACGGAGCCAAAAACTGGTGGGCCTTCATCTTTAACCCTAGCTTGCACCCGGTGGGCAAGTAAAAACACACACTGGGCTCCAAAACTCACTCACATTCAGTGCTCAAAGCTACTGACTTATCTGAGCAAGTAAAAACACACACTGGGGCCCTGGCCGGTTGGCTCAGCGGTAGAGCGTCGGCCTAGCGTGCGGAGGATCTGGGTTCGATTCCCGGCCAGGGCACACAGAAGCGCCCATTTGCTTCTCCACCCCTCCGCCGTGCCTTCCTCTCTGTCTCTCTCTTCCCCTCCCGCAGCCAAGGCTCCATTGGAGTAAAGATGGCCCGGGCGCTGGGGATGGCTCTGTGGCCTCTGCCTCAGGCGCTAGAGTGGCTCTGGTCGCAACATGGCGACGCCCAGGATGGGCAGAGCATCACCCCCTGGTGGGCAGAGCGTCGCCCCATGGTGGGCGTGCCGGGTGGATCCCGGTCGGGCGCATGCGGGAGTCTGTCTGACTGTCTCTCCCTGTTTCCAGCTTCAGAAAAATGCAAAAAAAAAAAAAAAAAAAAGCAAAAAAAAAACCCCCCAAAAACACACACACACTGGGCTCCAAAACCCACTCACATTCAGTGCTCAAAGCTACTGACTTATCCGAGTTTCCTAGAATCAAAGGTTTCTAGCTCACCAGCCTTATTCACCTCTGTTCCCCATCTCCTTCCTTTTCCCTGCACAAACTGGCTTTCACTCAACACTCCGCCATCTTGGCTGCTTCTCCTGGCCTCCTCCACACGGCCTTTCTCTGCTCTCCTCTCTGCTCTCTGTTGTAATGTTAATCTCAGGAACCAAGAGCGCAAGCTTCCGTTCTGCCCCCATTTTATAGTGTAGAAATCAAAACCTTTAATCCAATATACAAAATAGGGAAGTCTCTAATACAAAGTCACATATCTGGGGCATGATGGGATTGCAGCACCCCACATCAAAAAGGGTGGGAAAGGCTTAGTCCTAAAACCAAGCCCCAGGCTACAAGGATCTGGTCTGCCCACAGCCCGCCCCCAATACACATTAATATCACCTGGGCAACGGGCTTCCATGTGAGCAGCACCATCTTTAACAAAGTGAGCATAATATATTTTATCTGCCCAACATGGATGTTGATGTAATGTGTGTGTAGTGCTATGTCATTTTCATTTTCTTTCTTTCTTTTTCTTTTTTCTTTTTGTATTTTTCTGAAGTTGGGAACGGGGAGGCAGTCAGACAGACTCCCGCATGCACCCGACCGGGATCCACCTGGCATGACCACCAGGGGGCGATGCTCTGCCCATCTGGGCCATTGCTCTGTTGCAACCAGAGCCATTCTAGCACCTGAGGCAGAGGCTATAGAGCCATCCTCAGTGCCTCGGCCACCTTTGCTCCAATGGAGCCTTGGCTGCGGGAGGGGAAGAGAGAGACAGAGAAGAAGGAGAGGGGGAGGGGTAGAGAAACAGATGGGTACTTCTCCTGTGTGCCCTGGCTGGGAATCGAACCCGGGACTCCTGCACGCCAGGCCGACGCTCTACCACTGAGCCAACCGGCCAGGATTGTCATTTTCTTATGTGTGTAGATGTGTGTGACCACCACCATAATAAAGATACAGAACTGTCCCATCACCACACATGCTGCCCTTTTATTGTCCCACCATTCCTCTATCCTTAACCCCTAGTAGCCACTAATCTCTTTCTTCGTAATTTTGTCATTTTGAGAATGTTATTGCTGGTCAAATAAGTTTGTAAATATGATATATATGCTCACTTATAGTTTGCATTGGGTGTGGGAGGCAGGCTGTAAACCGGCAAAGTCATTATAGCCTAAGGCTTAGTTTTTTTGTTTGTTTGGGGTTTTTTTTTTTTGCATTTTTCCGAAGCTGGAAATGGGGAAGCAGTCAGACAGACTCCCGCATGCACCAGACCGGGATCTACCCGGCATGCCCACCAGGGGGCGATGCTCTGCCCCTCTGGGGTGTTGTTCTGTTGCATCCAGAGCCATCCTAGCGCCTGAGGCAGAGGCCTCAGAGCCATCTTCAGCGCCCGGGCCATCTTTGCTCCAATGGAGCCTCGGCTGCGGGAGGGGAAGAGAGAGACAGAGAGGAAGGAGAGGGGGAGGGGTGGAGAAGCAGATGGGTGCTTCTCCTGTGTGCCCTGGCCAGGAATCAAACCCGGGACTCCTGCATGCCAGGCCGATGCTCTACCACTGAGCCAACTGGCCAGGGCTTAGTTCTAAGACTAAGCCTTTCCCACCCTTTTAATACTAAGATCTTTTTAAAACTAAGCATTCCCCACACCCTTGACTGTTGCATAATGTGGGATGGTGCACTCTTATGAGGAATCCCATTTATGCCTCAGATAAGTTACTTTGTATCAGAGACTTCCTTATTTGTATATTGGCTTAAAGGTTTTGATTTCTACACTATAAATGGAGGCAGACCGGGGGCTCTCTCCCCACCCCCTCTCAGTTTCTGCTATTAGCATTGCAGAGGAGAAGCAGCCAAGATGGTGGAGTGCTGAAGGAGAAGCCAGTTTGTGCAGAGAGGAGATGCGGAACAGAGATGAGTAAGGCTGGTGAGGTAGAAACCTTTGATTCTAGGAAACTCGGATAAGTCAGTGGCTTTGGGAGCCCTGAATGGAAAGGGAACTGTTTTCCCACTATGTGTATTTCTCGCCTGTGGGGTGCAAGCTAGGATTAAAGGTAATGGCCCACCAGTTCTTGACTCCTTTTTTTCATTACCGACTGTCCGAATCAAATTCAAACCTGCACTGGCCAGGTGGCTGTGATGGTGGCCGTGGCTACTAGCCTTGCAGTTATGTAACTTTATTTTTTAATTTTTTTAACAGTTATGTAACTTGAATCATACACATGTGTTATTTAAATTTGAAGTTTAAGTCATTGAATTAAACCAAATAAATTCAGTTCCTCAGAAATATCAGCCACATTTCTAATGCTCAGTAGCCACATTTGGCTAGTGACCCTGTGGGTCAAATAAATTTGCAAATATGATATATAGGTTTGCTCACTTATAGTTTGTATTGGGTGTGGGGGAGAGGCTGTGAGCAGGCAGGGTTGTTATAGCCTAAGGCTTACTTTTAATTTTTTTTTTTTTTTAGTTTATTCACTTTTAGAGAGAAGAGAGAGAGGAGAGAGAGAGACGGGGGGAGGAGCTGGAAGCATCAACTCCCATATGTGCCTTGACCAGGCAAGCCCAGGGTTTCGAACCGGTGACCTCAGCATTTCCAGGTCGATGCTTTATCCACTGCGCCACTACAGGTCAAGGCTTACTTTTAAGACTAAGCCTTTTCCACCCTGGGGTGGTGCACTCATGAGGAATCCCATTATGCCTCAGATAAGTGACTTTGTATCACAGACTTTCTTGTTTGTATATTGGATTAAAGGTTTTGATTTCTACAATATAAAATGGGGCAGACCAGGAGCTTGCTCTCTCTCTGTTCCTAAGATTAGCATTAGAAGGGAGAGCAGAGAAAGGCCTCGTGGAGGAGAGGAGATGCAGCCAAGATTGAGGAGTACCTAAGGAGAAGACAGTTTGCGCAGAGTTTGTGCAGAGAGAAGGAGATGGGGAACAGAGGTGAATAAGTTTGGTGAGGTAGAAACCTTTGATTCTAGGAATACTCAGATAAGTTAGTGGCTTTGGGAGCCCTGAATGGAAAGGGAAGTGTTTTCCCACTCTTTGTATTTCTTGCCTGCTGGGTACGAGCTAGGATTAAAGGTAACGGTCCATCAGTTCTTGGCTCCATTGTTTCATTACCGTCTGTCTGAATCAAATGTGAACCTACATGGGCCAGGTGGCTGTGATGGTGGCCATGGCAACTGGCTTTACAGACCTTCATATTGGGAGCATAGATATATGACTATTCCCTTGTTGCAGGAAGTTCTACTGGAACGTGCTGCTTTAGGGGGTGAGATCAGGTCTGTGGTTCACAAATGCTAGTTCACAGACTAAGTTGTCACGGAGACAGTGACTACTTGGAGACCACATGGAGTGCACTGAGGGACCTAGGGGAGACCACCTCACAATCCCCTATACAAGTTTCATGAGACTGCCCTACCCCCCAGTCCTTATGGGTATTTATTTATACACATAAATGGAAGCAGGGATGAGAATGAGGAAGGGGAACTTCTTTAGAGTAGACAAAAGGGCAAGGGAGTAGCTCAAATGTCTCCACCTACTGATTAATCAGAATTGCTAATTTTATCCCTATTGTGCTGCTGTTCATCACAGTACTGTGTTCAGTACTTTTGTCAGTAAAGCCACTGTGGCCTTTGCCTCAGGACAATGAACTCTGTTCCTGTTCTGTGTTCCTATTCAAGGCCTCTACATGAACTCACCCAGGAGTGCAATGAAATACAGGGTTCTTAACATATTACTTATCTGTCGCTGCATAAGAAGTTATCCCCAAGTGTAGTGGCTTAATCAATCTTTATCATTTCACATACTTTCTGTCGGTCGGGAGTTGAAGCACTCCCGTTATTAGTGTTATTAGGCTCAGAGCCTCTTGTGAGGTTATAGTAAGATATTGCTCAGGGCTGCAGTCACCTGCAGGCTTGGCTGGGGCTGGAGGACAGACTTGCCAGAGGCTCACTTACTCGGGTGGAAAGTTGGTGCTGCCTGTTAGGGTGACCACTCGTCTCCATTAGCCCGGGCCTAGGAGACTTCCTGGAAAGTGGGACTTCCACTGTGAGCGCTGAGACTGTCCTAGACAAAAGGAGCAGTTGTTGGCAGGAGGACTCAGTTCCTCTCAATGTGGGCCTCTTCTGGGCCTGCTGGAGTGCCTTGCCACATGGCCAGGGCTTCTCCCAGGGTGAGCGATCCGAGAGCGAGCGGGCGAAGCTCCGCCACTTTCCCGCCCGCCTGGGACGCCACCTGGCATCCCCTCTGCTGCATGCTCTCATGAACAGCCTGTCATTATCGCTTCTGTCTGGTCCACAGGCAGGAACAGGGGAGCGGGACCCACCTTTTGAAGGGAGGATTGGGAAAGAATTAGTGGACATATTTTAAATTCTCCACACTTGCCTGCAACAGAGATACTGACTGGGCCTCCAAATCCATACTTTACCAAGGTTCCTGATGACCTCCCACTATGTGACCAGGTTTGGCCACCACCGGGTTGCCTGACCTCAAGGTCCCTCCTCACAGCGGATTGGTGGTCACCCCCCTTCCTCAGTGGACACCCACAGGAGGGAGGAGGGCAGGACAATGCCAGGCCAGAGAAACTGGTGAGCTGAGCATGCTTCCTGGAGCTCTGTGAGATCACACAGGTGTCCCTTCTCATGTAGAAATGAACAGCTGTTGGGGAACCATAGATAATCCTTGCCACACCAAAACACTGAACAGTGTTACAAATGATCATCACTAAACTGCACAGCAACATGTGAGAGATCCTCACGATTCAGCACACACACTTGAGGGACGTTAAGATGCTGCAGCAAGGTGATTGGGAGACGAATTCATTATACAAGGAAAGAACGGGGGGCAGTGATAGCAGATGGGTAGAAAGAGGACGGTGAGGAATTTAAGGAAATGCAGTAGTGTTGTTATGTTGTCTTCTCAACAAAACAGGGTCATTCTGTCTTCAGACCTTGGCACAACTGTTACTTCATCAGAGGTTTCCCCAACGTTCTTGGTTGAATTGGTCCCCTCTGTGTTATAACATTGGTTTGTCCACACACAGTATTTGTCACATTTGTAAGTATGTTGTCTCTCCCTGTAGCCTATGAGATCCATGAAGAAAGGCAGGGACTGTGTCTGTGTCTGTCCCCCATGGTCTCAGGGCTACCACAGTGTCTTGGACACGCCTGCTGTAATTGAGGCATGAATAAGGTGAGGTCAGGGGTGCAGGCAGGAGATGCTGCAGGTGGAGGAAACAATGGAGGCGGCTTATCAGTGGTGGTGGTAGGGAGGCCAGGGATCAGCCCAGTCCAGTGGCCCTGACCCAGGGATGTCTAGGAATTTGCAGGCCATCAGCTCTTGAGAAGTTGATTGAATCAGTGTTTCTCAGCTGCAGCACCATAAATTTTTTGGGCTGGAGAATTCTTTGTGGGGAGGCTGTCCTGTGTGAGACATTGGCAGCATCCCTGGCCTCTGTCCAGTATGTGCCAGAAGCACATTTTTCTCTTTTGTGACAATTAAAAATATCTCCAGATGTTGCCAAATGCCCCCTGGGTGTTGCATCAGAAAATCAGCCCAGCTTCTTAGTGGGCCTGAAATCTTTGCATGAACATGAGTGAGGGTATAACTGATAGAAACTGTCTCACATTGTTGTAAAGTAGCATTCCGCGGGTTTACATAGAGATGAGGAGCCACTGAGCCATTTCACCCGCAGGTGTTGTAAAGTACCAAAGGCTACAGAATTAATATTAATATTTTAGGAGGCTTGGAGAACATTTTATTAATTTGGGTTAAGGTGTGCAGAGAAATTGTGAGAAATAGTCTCTGTGCTGTGTGATTGGCATAACCAGGATGGCCCTTGGCATTGTATTGTAAATGCAAAGGGGAGGAAAACATGGATTCCCAGACATTCCACCACACCTGTGGGGAAAGGGGTGAATGGCTAGCCAGATGCAGGAAGAGAAAAGCCAAAATAAACCTTTTCTTATAGCAATGAGCCATTTGCAGGCATTTGTCCCCACCGAAACTACCTCTCCTATGTAGATGCATGTGTGACTCTGGACAGAGAGATAGCAGATAAACACTAGATAATATAGGAATGCCTTTAATATGTAAAGAGACATCTTTCTACCATTGTGTTGGCTTGTAAATTTTGTTTTCTCCAAAATGATGTATGGTTTGCAAATTGAATGTGGTCCTATCATGTTAAAAGACATATGACTATAACCAATAGCGGTAAGGGGCTCCTAATTGCAATTTTTGCTTCTGTACTTCCCACTTACAAAACTATAAAAACTAAGTAGAACAAAGGGCCGGCGCGCTCTCCGTCAGATTTCTGTCGGAGTTCCCGCCGCTTGGCCAAGTTAGACAATAAAGCTTTGATGTGTAAACGACGGACCTTGCTCCTGTCTTCCATATTTCGGGTCCCTCCGAATTTGGATTAACAAGAGACACTAAGGCAGGATACAGAATAATTTTTAAGAGGAGATTTATTGTTTAAGCCAGCTGCATACGACTAACACAGGGTATAGCTGACCCAAATCATGCAGTTGAATATAGCTCTGAGGCTGGTTATATACACTTAACCATATACAGGTTGGGGAAAAGGAAGGGGAGCATGACACAATCATTAACAAGCTTATAACATTTGTCTAGAGGATCTATAAAAAACATTAAAACTTTCAAGGTAACACAATAGTGATGTCGTTTTACATATCAAGATATTCACAAATCTTTTAGTGTCTATTTCCCCTCCCTTTGCCTAGAGGTATAAGTTACTTTCAGGATTCCAGGAAGGGAAGGAGAGTTAAAATCAGTGTAGGTATGTAAATATTGTCTCTTATTGAAAGGTAAAGGAAGTTCCCCAGATAACCTTTATTCTATAGTTAAACTAAATGATTCAGTTGTCCTTGCAAGCCAGAAAGCTTCTACATTCTTCTCCCTCCATTCTCTAAAGAAAGGACAGGGAAAGAAGCCTAACTTTTCCTCCTAAAATATTAATATTAATTTTTGCAATTTTTTTGTACCTTACTACATTCCCCACTGGTTTTATATCCTGAGTAAAATTCTTGACTCATTTTAGAGGTGTATGAGGCTGTTGAGTAGGAATATAAGTCTATAACATGCAACAGATATTTAACAGGTAGACTTGATGTTTTCATTAACAGTAATACAGTTTACTGAAGAAACAAATGCTATTGATTAATTTCTTATAACCTGTACAAACCTTTTGTAATTTATATAAACCCTTAATTATATAAACTTTCTTAACTATTCAGAAATAACTGGCTTTTATAACAACTTACTTTCTTCCTTTCTCTTTCAAAAGTATTTTCATACCCTATACCTTTTTATTTTTTTATTTATTTTTATTTTTTATTTATTCATTTTTAGAGAGAGAAGAGAGAGAGAGAAAGAGAGAGTGAAAGAGGGGAGAGGAGCAGGAAGCACCAACTCCCATATGTGCCTTGACCAGGCAAGCCCAGGGCTTTGAACTGGCGAACTCAGCGTTCCAGGTCGTTGCTTTATCCACTGCGCCACCACAGGTCAGGCCATACCCTATACCTTTTTAGTGACAACCAAGCCAGCTACTGGAGAACAGCAGCTGCCAAAGGCATGCTGGGAGAGATGGCGCACTGCCAGAAGTCTTGGATGCACATGTGCCCACTGGTGCTTCTGCCACAGGGTGTGTGCTACTGGACACCAAGGTCCTGGGCCAGTAGCCGTTATATCCAGAAGGGCATGAAGCAGCACAATGCCCAGGATGAAGTGCAGCACTCTGGGGTTGGGCAGCCACTGTGTCTGTGGGAAGGACACCTGTTGTGACAGTCAGTAGGCCCAGGCCAGGTGCATGTAGAGCAGTCTGATGACCATGCCAGGCCCCACAATGCTGGTCCCAAAGAGCAGTGTCAGGTAGGCACAGTAGGTGCTCTGGCCTCACACCGGCAGGCAGAGGATCTTGTGTTCCTTGTGGACCAGCCGAATAGCCAGCTTCATAGGCAGCACCAGCAGCAGCACCAGCAGCCATGTGCCAAGTGCCAGGACCTTGTGGTAGCCCTTAAAGCACTGTGTGGTGTCCAGCAGCCTCAGCACTGCTCCAGTGGCACCTGTGGTCACCTTGTCCTCCAGGGATCTGGGTTCCATCAGGCTGGCCCATGAGCTGTTGGTGCTAGAGGGGTGAGAGGAGGTGCACGCCACCCTAAGGAGGGCCACTTTTCACCAGTTTCAAAAACAAATTTGGTTAAAGTTTCCTTTATGATTGGATTCATGCATTCTACCTGCCCTGAAATTTTGGGGCCTGTAGGCACAATGTAATTTCCAATTAATATTGAGTGACTTTCCCACTAGCCATGAGACCTTGGATACAAATGCAGGCCCATTATTAGAATGGGCAAGCTAAATCTGGAAAGAATTTCATATAGCAATTTCTTAACAACTGTTATTGCTGTCTCATTTCTAGTAGGAAAAGTTTCTACCTACTTGTCAATTACTTTAGTAAAATCTATTTCTAAATGTTCATCTGGGAAAGTTCCTCTCTCCTTGTTTCTCTTTATAATTTCTTTATTTTGCTTAGTATTTATTTGGGCACAGGCTAAACACTCAGATATTATGCCTTCTGCAATAGATTCTAAGTCTGGCTTTTCTAATTATCCCTTTTCTGCTAGCAAAATCTTTTTCTAATTGTTTGCAAATAAACCTTCAACACAAGGGTTCTAGTAAAGTCACTAAAATTTCCTAAAAACCCTACTGGTTTTAGGGCTACCTTATTGGTAATATCATCAGCTGCTTGGTTTTTCTTGAGTTTCTAGGAAGTCTCCCTCTTTTGGTGCCCTGGACAATAGATGAAGACCACTATTTCAGGGGAGCAGGCTCCTGCATTGTTGAGGTGAGGGTTTGAGCCTCACCTGTGTTAGTTCTTAAGCCTTCTCCTTATGGCCCCGCTTCGACTGTTCCTGTCTTAGGTTGTTCCTGCCTTCAGGAATCTTACCCATCTTTGACTAACCAGCCATCTTAGGGGCCAAACAGAGTTATATGATTGAACAAGGAGCAATCTTCCTTCCCAAATGCTTAGTTTTACTTATTTTTTTTAGCAGCTGATGATGCCACTCTTTTAAAAAACTTTATAATACATTTTCCTTCCAATTTCTAGAGCTGATTGCTATGTAAAGGTTAAGCTGACTGCTTTAGTATTTTCTGGCACCTCTAGGTCTAGAGGTGCATAACTCTAAGCTTTCTAGTCTAAGAAAGCTGTGGTTGTCTGCTGAGGATCCTTAATAACTTCTGACACTTTAGACAAGTTTATGGTTCTTTTTCTTAGTATTTTTTTCTGATCCTGGCTAACAGAAATGGGTGGAAATGTCTCAGCCTTCCTCACTTGCTTGGTTGTTAGGGTCCCACTTTAAGCAAAGCAACCAGAAACATTTTCTTGAGGTGGTCTCGATTGTCTTAAGTGGGACAGTGTATGTACTTCTGAGCTTTCTAATTCAATTGGGAAGTCATTTGAGAAAAAAGGATTTAAACTATTTTCTTTTTTAAATTTATTTATTTTTTTATTTTATTTATTCATTTTAGAAAGGAGAGAAAGAGACAGAGAGAGAGAAATGGGGGGAGGAGCTGGAAGCATCAACTCCCATATGTGCCTTGACCAGGCAAACCCAGGTTTTCGAACCGGCGACCTCAGCATTTCCAGGTCGACGCTTTATCCACTGCGCCACCACAGGTCAGGCTTAAACTATTTTCTATTACACTTATGTCTCAAATTCTAAAGATTTAGTTAAAAGCACCAACTGAAATGACCAATATTTTATAAAATAAATCTTATATTCTACTTAATCACAAATTTCTTTTACATTCCAAGAAAACATACCTTATTTATGCTGTAATTTTATGCACCCTAACAGATAATGTCTAAAAAAAGCTCAAGAGAAACAGATTTCTGTTCATATCCTTTAGCCCTTTTAATCTGGGCTCAAAACTTAAATGTTTCCTACTATCACAATTAGTCATCTATTTTCTATTTTTTCCTTTCCACATATTATGTTGAGAATTCTACTATTAAGTCAATCAATACTAATATTTGTCACTCTGGGATTGGTGACCTAACATTGAACAATACTGCTTCAAAAATAATAATAAGCTAAACATTTATACACCACATAAAAAGACATTATTAATAATCAATACATATTCCCTAATATTTAAAACCAAGATTTCAACATCACAGGGCTATGAAATAGCAAATAAAAAGAATTAACAAAAGACTCTTCAAATAACACATACATTTTTAACATAGAAAAAATTTTTTTCATAACTTTTCACACACCAGTAGAGGGCAATAAGCCACTACTCCTATGGAGGGCCTATGTGACATTCAAGTCTTAGGGGAGGGGAAGGGAAGAAGCCACCAGAGAGTGTTTCTGACAATCCCATCCCCCTCTTTCTATTACTTATGATCTCATCACACATTCTTCTTCCTGGAGATGCAATTCATTTCAAGAAACTGATAATCAATAAGGTCTACACCCATGGTTTGTTATTTCCCAAACATTTCTATCTGGCCCTGTTCCCTTTTCCTTCTCTAAGATTCTTCTAGCAGGGGTCTCCAAACTTTTTACACAGGGGGCCAGTTCACTGTCCCTCAGACCATTGGAGGGCTGCCAAATACAGTGGTCCTCTCACTGACCACCAGTGAAAGAGGTGCCCCTTCCAGAAGTGCAATGGGGGCTGGATAAATGGCCTCAGGGGGCCGCATTGTGGCCCACGAGCCATAGTTTGGGGACGCCTGTTAAGGAAAAGTTTAAATCTTTTTAATACTATTTCTACCCCATATCTTCCAAATGGGTAAAACTTCTTTTGGTCCGTAGGTGGATATCTAAATATGAAACTAGTTTCTATTCTATACTTCCTCCAGTCACCTCACCCTTAGTCATCCTAGCTACCTACTCCAGTGCCCTTCCCCTGCTGCTCTGCATGCAGCATGTCCTGGCCCTGCCTCCCGCTCTTCTCTCACCCAAATCACTCACTTGCTGCCCTTTTCCTCCAGAGGCTGAAGAAACATTTCCCGGAGTGCATTCTTCAGTGCTCTCCTTTTTGCAATATGCACACTGATTCTTTCCTAGCAGAGTCCTAGTCCTTTCTCTCGAATCCCCTTTTTGTCCTAGATGTAAATCTGGCTGGACTAGGAAGATGTAGCACCCTTTCTGTATTGAGCATGCTTTTAGCCATTGATCAATGTAGGGGAACTTGTCAGGGTAGCCTGGATCCCCAGTCATGATATTCCAGACTGCCTTACCATCTGGGGATTAAAAGTCCCAACAGATGGCCATCCAACCCCAAAGGTGGGCTATTCTGATTCACAGAGAGTGCAAAGTCTTCCTTTTGACTATTTAATTGCGTACTCTCAGTGTCTCCATAAGCTTCTTGAAAGTGCTTTAGGAGACAGCCTAAAGGGGTCCTCTGTGTACTGGGCCCTCCTCCCATATTTAATAGCTAGGGCACTGACTTACAAAATTGAAACTGTCTGGGAGAATGCAGGAATCAGCACACCAATAAAAGGCAAGATAGATAAGACAGATAATAATTAGCACTCAGAATAAAGGATGTGTGACTATAGAGGTGTCAATCATCACACAAGACAAGAGGCAGGAGCCAACAGAAGGGAATGATTTCTTCAGAGGAGAAGTCAGACAGAGTGCCCTGAAGCCAGAGGTCTTGGATCCAAGAAAAGAGATTTAGTGGGTCTGGAAAAAGAGGCTCATACCAAGAAATGTCACAAGAGATTTCTTGGATGAACAAAGAGAATCTACAGTACAGATAATTCACCATTGAAGAATTTTTAATACTTTTATGAATTTTGCTAGTTTTTAATATGTGGGCTCTGGTGGACAGCCGCTAGCTCATATAAGGTTTACGAATTTCCCTTCACTTTTGCCCTCTGGTTTTAAGCCAGAAATTTTCAATTTTTGCATGCAAGAACTTAATTCAGGCCTTAAAAACAGACACTTTTAGACATTAAACAAAGACTTCACATATAATCAGACAAATCAAGAAATTTAAATGAGCATACTTTACTTATTCCAATTAAAATTACACCAGAAATTTTCCTAAGAAACAAAGAGAACTTACAAAACAGACAATTTACTATTTTACATTTACACTTGACTTTTAGGCACACAGTTCAACAGACAAAGGAAGGGGTTCCTCCATCAGGTGCCACTCAGGTGCTCGCCCAGCTACGTTCTTCATGGGAGCTTAGGCTCAGTCACCAGAGACCCCCACTCACACATCAATCCTCAGTGGTTTTAGACAGACCCTGGCTGGATGGCACAGTGGTAGAGCATTGGCCTAGCATGCAGGAGTCCTGGGTTCGATTCCCGGCCAGGGCACACAGGAGAAGTGCCCACCTGCTTCTCCATCCCTCCCCCTCTCCTTCCTCTCTGTCTCTCTCTTCCCCTCCCGCAGCCAAGGCTCCATTGGAGCAAAGTTGGCCTAGATGCCGAAGATGGCTCTGTGGCCTCTGCCTCATGCACTAGAATGGCTCTGGATGCAACAGAGCAATGCCCCAGATGGGCAGAGCATCGCCCCCTGGTGGGCATGCCGGGTGGATCCCGGTCGGGCGCATGCAGGAGTCTGTCTGACTGCCTCCCCGCTCCTGCACTGTTACCTGGGGTTCGGTGAGGGTGATGGGGGTCTTTGAGTCCGGGCCACATCAGTCGTCCATGAGGCCTAGGAGTTCGAGTGATGGGCCTGCCTGGCTGGCTTGGCCTCCCATTTGGGTGGCTTGTCCTCCACGTAGAGGTGCTGAGGAAGAGCCTGTTGTCCAAAGGGCTCTTTTGGATGGCCCGGGCGCTGAGGATGGCTCTATGGCCTCTGCCTCAGGCACTAGAATGGCTCTGGATGCGACAGAGCAACGCCCCAGATGGGCAGAGCATCGCCCCCGGTGGGCGTGCTGGGTGGATTCCAGTTGGGCGTATGCGGGAGTCTGTCTGAGTGCCTCCCCATCTCCAGCTTCGGAAAAATGAAAAAATAAATAAATAAAATAAATAAAGCAAGCTCCTGTTGGGATTCCTCTTTGCGGCCCAGACTTGGGTCTGGCACCTCCTATGCCTTGCCCCTGTTGCTCTGCCGGCCTCAGGGCTGCCACAAGAGCCTGGGTGTGGAGTGTCACCTTCTGCTGCATGCGGGCCTGGTGAACAGCCTCGGCCTTTTCCTACTAGCTGCGACCATTAAAAACTTTAAATGCCATGTTCATCAGGTCTTGGATAGGGGCTTGGGGGTTGAGAATAAGAGGAGAGGGGCTCCTAGGGAGCCCAGCACCCAGATCCAGCCGTAAACACCGGAGCCAGAGGCAGGACAGGCCCAGGGTTGGGCCATGGGGTCAGGAGCCCTGCAAACCCGGGTGAGGGCCAATGGCTGGTGGAGGAGGGCCTGATGGGGGAAGGGCTTATGAGCACAGAGGAGAAGGGAGGGGTCCCTGGCAGGCAGGGGAGGAGGCTTCCTGGAGGGAAGAGACCCAAACTTAAGATGTCTGTAGAGGGACCAGAGTGGGGTCTCAAGAGAGGGGTGCCCCCAGGGGCCAGGCAGGGGGGGGAGAGAGTTGGGGATAGGTGAAGGAGGAAAAATCAGGAGCGGAGGATTTTCTGGCCAAAAAGGGCCTGCACCATAGAACAGGTGGCACAGAGATTAGGATGGGAGTGCAAATACTAGAAGCCCTGAATGCAAGGGATCTCCAACCAGTTCTGTGGCAATAGTTAAATTGGTGAGGGTGTTAAAATCAAAAGTCCCTTCAGGAGGCCACCTGGTCTGGTTATTCAGTGGGTTCTATGGCCCAGCCACAGTGGAGAGGAAGAACAGTTTCTTCTTTAAGGAGGGAGAGGTTTCGGATAAGGCACTCCAGGAGTGTTTTGGATCAGGTTTAGATTCCTGTGCCTCAATGGCCACCCTCAGTCCTCGGAGTGATCAGAGATGAGAATTGGCATCCTGCAACTCAAGCTCTGGTCACCGGATGGTTAGGTAGAGTGGGAGTGTCTGGGACATTTCCATGGGCACACATGCACTCAGAACAGATAAGAGGTCCCCGATGCAGCTGCGATTATGAACAGGGAGTCTCAGCAGAGAAAGAACTGAGGGGAGGCTAGAGGTAGGGGACTTACCGCACCATGTTGCCAAAGTGCGTGGGAGACGGGGCCTGCAATGTCTGTGATCTTATGCTCTAGCTAGTGACCACATTCTGTTGGTCAGAGCAAGCCCCAGGCCAGCCCAATTCTATCAGGAGGGGAAGTAGATTCCATCGCTCTTTGTTTTAAAAAATGTATTTATTGATTTTAGAGAAAGAGGAAGGGGGAAAGAGAGAGAGACAGAAACATCAATCTGTTCCTGTATGTGCCCTGTCCAGGGATTGAACCAGCAATTTCTGTGTACCAGGACAATGCTTTAACCAACCCAACTATTCGGCCAGTCAGGGGTAGACTCCATCTCTCAATGAAAGGTTTTTGGGAGGAATTGGCCACCATCTTTTTTTTTTTTTTAATTTAACTGAGAGGAGGGGAGATAGAGAGACTTCTGCATGTTTCCTGACTGGTATCCACCTTGCAATCCCTGTCTGGGGCCAAAGCTTGCAACTGAGTTATTTTTAGCACCTGAGGCAGAGGCTCCACAGAGTCATCCTCAGCATCTGTGGCCGACACTCAAATCAATTGAGTCATGGCTGTAGGAGGGGAAGGGAGAGAGAGATAAAAGGTATGGGTGGAGTGCAGAGTGCATTCCTAGCAGCTGTGGCTGATGTAATGCTGTGAGAACACTCCAGCACCTGAAACCCTCCTAGGCACACCCAGAAGGGAGCTCGCCCGCTGTAAGGAAGTGACTCAGCACCAACCAGGCAGCTCCCTGACTTTTCAGCCATTGGCTATGAAGGACATGCAATAACACCCTATAGGCTGAACCTGTGTATATAAGTTAGCTTACTTCCTGAATAAATCGAATCTGCATCACTGAACCTGGTCTACGGTGTCAGGTCTCTGCATCTCTGTCGTCCTCACCCCCGATGGGCCTTGTCCACAAAAAGGGAGGGGGAAGGGAGGAGAAACAGATGGTCACTTCTCCTGTGTGCCCTGAGTGCCCTGACTGGGAGTTGAACCCGGGACTTCCATAAGCTGGGTCAACATTCTACCACTGAACCAACCGGCCAGGGCCGGCCACCATCTTTGAAGACAATCCATACACCTATCTCCCTCAGGCCAGACCCTCCATTAAATATCCACTCACTCACTTCATTCACATCATTTCTGCTCAAAAGTCACCTCCTTGGACAGGCCTTCCCTGACTGTCCAGAGTAGGTGCCCCCTCCCTCTCCCATTTCTCTCTACCTCCACCCCTGCCTTAATTTTCTACAGGACACTTATCAGCACTTGACATCGTAGTCCATATTTGTTAACTGCTGGTCTTGCCCATGAGCCATGAGTACTAGGAGAGAAGGGACTATGTCTGTTCGGTTCACTGTTGAGTCCCTAACACCAAGGAGAGTGTCTGGCCCATGGCAGGAGGACAAGACATATTTGCTGAATGAATGAATGTTTCTGTGAGGCTTTTTCCCATAACACTTATCAAAGTTCATCATTACATGTTTATTTGCATGATGATTTGAACAAAGTCTATCTGCTCCTCAAGGGAAGGGACAGTGTCTGTTTCCGCCCATCATTATATGACATCCTGACTTCTGAGCGCAGTTTCTGGACAATAACAACCTGCAATGAATAAACTCTGAGTAGGAGTGACAGCACAGAGGGCAAAAGTTGAAGCATCTTCCTGCAGAGCCATCCCTCTTCACAACACACAGATGCTGGATCTTAGAGAACAGGGTGCAAAAAAATGTTCTGACTTGATTTTCTTTATACTCCCGACCCCTTCCTCCAGGGAGCTGGTGTCCAGAGCAGCCGCACCTGGATTTCTTTCTGTGAGATTGTGTAATGTCACAGCATTTTTCTGAGCCTGCTGCTTGTGAAAAATGCAGGTGCCGGCCCTACCCCAGAAATATTAAGGAAGTATCTTAGATGGTAAGCCCCCCCCCCCCCAGCCCTCCCAGAGGTTCTTGTGTACACCATATTTTGAGAAACATTGCCTTTCCATTTCTGGGTTCTGAGTTTGGGTTTTCTTGGGCTGGTTTTTCCTTTAGACCAGTGGTAGTCAACCTGCTCCCTACTGCCCACTAGTGGACATCCCAGCTTTCATGGTGGGTGGTAGCAGAGCAACCAAATTATAAATTAAAAGAAAGATTTAACTATAGTAAGTTGTTTTATAAAGATTTATTCTGTCAAACTTAGCGAAAATTTGACATAAAGTACTTGGTAAGTAATTATTATTATATGCTTTAACTTGCTGTAACTCTGCTTTATAAATTTTATAAAGTAAAGTTACTTCCCTACTTTATAAATCATTATTACTATGGAACCAGTGGGCGGTTAGAAAATTTTACTACTAACAGAGATACAAAAGTGGGCGGTAGGTATAAAAAGGTTGACTACCCCTGCTGTAGACCATCTTGTGTCTCTTAAAATCTTGGTAGCTTTAGTTATTTATTTCCCCCAGAAGTCTTTGTAAACAAGCATCCTGTTTCATAATCCCTGGAAAACAAGGTGTGTTTCTGTATCCTTTGGGAAACCTAATGTTCAGGGTCATAGATCAAATGGTCCAATTTCCTGTAGTTGTGGGGATCATGCTTAGAAACCAGGCAGGGAGAAGCAAAAAGGGTTCTCTCCTTTTTCAGATTTGCTGTGTGTGGAGTTATGAGGTTTGTGCTTGGGGCTTAGCAAGAGAAGAAGTGGCGTCCCTGATATGAATGAGCCTTTAGTACCGTTGAGAAGCCAGTATTTCCCCAAGTATGAGGAGGAACTGAGGAGGGAGAGGGAGGGATAAAGGACCTAATCTTCTTACATAAGAGTCATGGAAGAACTTGTTTTGTAATCCCAGGGCAGCAGGGCTAAATTTAGACTTTAACCTGAAACTTCTGAACTTGAGAGTCATCTGAGGCTGCCACCACCTTGGGCTGTGCTGATACTGGCAGGAAGGCCTGTGTCCAGCTCCACAGTCGACACCTGGGCAGCTGGGGAAGGTGGAGGGCATTCGAGGAAGGAGGGGGCTGCCGAGTTTTAGGAGAGTTGTGTCATTTAGAGAGAAACCCTGGTGGTCAGCTCTTCCTTCCCCAGCCTCTCCTCCATCAAAGACCAGAGAAGGTCTGGGGCAGAGGCCATGAGAGGATGTGGTGGGGACAATGGCAGGGACACTTGGGCTAAGTAGGTGTATAGCCAGTAGTCACGGCCATCACAGCCAGGCACGTGCAGGTTCCCATTAGATTCAGATAGACAGTAGAGAAACTGCGGAGCCATAAACTGGTGGGTCATTCCTTTATTCTAGCCTCACACTGGCAGGCAAGTAAATAAACACACAGGGCACCAAAACCCACTCACGCATTCTGCAGTTCCACAACCAGCAGAATCTTTCCAGTTTTCCCTAGAATCAAAGGCCCCCACCAGTCTCAGAGGAACTCACAAAGCCTATCACTTCTCTGGTTCCCCATATGCCAACATGGCTTCTTACTCTGCAAAACTGGCTTCTTCTTCTTCTCTGCAAAAAAAAAAAAAAAAAAAAAAAGGCCTCCTTCTCCTCTTTCCTGCTTCTTTCTCCTCTCTTCCTCATAAACTTTTCTTGGTGCAAAACTGCTCCTCCAGCACACATTAGCATAACAAATCTCCTTCTCAAGCAGGAAGGTAATTAGCAGTTTCACCCAGCAGTGCAATTTACCTGGGCAGCAGCCATTTTTAACAATAAAAGTGAGCAAACTCCAAAAATACAGATTTTACAAACTCATTTGCCTGACAGTTGGCATCCTGGCTGCTCATTTGTTGTCTGTTTAGCTGTCATTGCACACATCACAAAGAAAGTCCTTCCTGCCAGCCAGGCTGGAGGAAGAGACACTGTGAGGAAGCAACAGTTCTCCAGCTCCCAGAAGGGCCCCTGGGGACTGCAATCTAGTAGACAATGTAGCCTCAGCTAGGGCAGCTGCCTAGTCTGATAGCAGATCTTGGCCATCCAAGAGAAGTCAGGAAAAGAGAGTCCTCCTCGTACAAAATTCTGTGTGTATGTGTGTGTGTGTATACACACACAGCTTCTGGGTAGTGCCACATTAGAGGCTGTTGGGCAGGCCTGACCAGGAGGTGGCACAGAGGATAGAGCGTCGGACTGGGATGCAGAGGACCCAGGTTCGAGACCCCGAGGTTGCCAGATTGAGCACGGGCTTATCTGGTTTGAGCAAAGCTCACAAGCTTGGACCCAAGGTCACTGACTTGAGCAAGGGGTTACTTGGTCTGCTGTAGCCCCACAGTCAAGGCACATATGAGAAAGCAATCAGTGGACAACTAAGGTGTTGCAACGAAAAACTGATGATTGATGCTTCTCATCTCTCTCTGTTCCTGTCTGTCTGTCCCTATCTATCCCTCTCTCTGACTCTCTCTCTGCCACTGTAAAATAAATAAATAAATAAATAAATAAATAAATAAATAAATAAATAAATGGTGTTGGGCAGATATAAAATATATTATGCTCACTTTGTTAAAGAGGGCGCTGCCCATGTGGATGCCCATAGCCCAGGTGATAATATTAGTTTCCCTTCTTGCTTGGGATGGGCGTGATTATACTAATTTGTGATGGGGGAGGGCTTTCATGCCAAAAGGTTTATACATTTCTTTTTTTTTTAATTAATTTTACTAGGGTGACATCAATAAATCAAGGTACATATGTTCAAAGAAAACATGTCCAGGTTATCTTGTCAATCAATTATGTTGCATACCCATCACCCAAAGTCAGATTGTCCTCCGTCACCTTCTATCTAGTTTTCTTCCCCATCCCCCGTAACCACCACACTCTTATCAATGTCTCTTAGTCTCATTTTTATGTCCCACCTACGTATGGAATAATGCAGTTCTTGTTTTTTTCTGATTTACTTATTTCACTTCGTATAATGTTATCAAGATCCCACCATTTTGTTGTAAATGATCCGATGTCATCATTTCTTATGGCTGAGTAGTATTCCATAATATATATGTGCCACATCTTCTTTATCCAATCTTCTTTGAAGGGCTTTTTGGCTGTTTCCATGTCTTGGCCACTGTGAACAATGCTGCAATGAACATGGGGCTGCATGTGTCTTTACGTATCAATGTTTCTGAGTTTTGGGGGTATATACCCAGTAGAGGGATTGCTGGGTCATAAGGTAGTTCTATTTTCAGTTTTTTGAGGAACCACCATACTTTCTTCCATAATGGTTGTACTACTTTACATTCCCACCAACAGTGGATGAGGGCTCCTTTTTCTCCACAGCCTCTCCAACATTTGCTATTACCTGTCTTGTTAATAATAGCTAATCTAACAGTGTGAGGTAGTATCTCATTGCAGTTTTGACTTGCATTTCTCTAATAACTAATGAAGATGAGCATCTTTTCATATATCTGTTGGCCATTTGTATTTCTTCCTGAGAGAAGTGTCTGTTCATGTCCTCTTCCCATTTTTTTATTGGATTGTTTGTTTGTTGTTGAGTTTTATGAGTTCTTAGTATATTTTGGATATTAGGCCCTTATCTGAGCTGTTGTTTGAAAATATCATTTCCCATTTAGTTGGCTGTCTTTTTATTTTGTTGTCAGTTTCTCTTGCTGAGCAAAAACTTCTTAGTCTGATGTAGTCCCATTCATTTATTTTTGCCTTCACTTCCCTTGCCTTTGGAGTCAAATTCATAAAATGCTCCTTAAAACCAAGGTCCATGAGTTTAGAACCTATGTCTTCTTATATGTACTTTATTGTTTCAGGTCTTATATTTAGGTCTTTGATCCATTTTGAATTAATTTTAGTACAAGGGGACAAACTAGCCGAGTTTCATTCTTTTGCATGTGGCTTTCCAGTATTCACAGCACCATTTGTTGAAGAGGCTTTCTTTTCTCCATTGTGTGTTGTTGGCCCCTTTATCAAAAATTATTTGACCATATATATGTGGTTTTATTTCTGGACTTTCTATTCTGTTCCATTGGTCTGAATGTCTATTTTTCTGCCAATACCATGCTGTTTTGATTGTCATGGCTCTATAATATAGTTTGAAGTCAGGTATTGTAATACCCCCAGCTTCGTTCTTTTTCTTTAGGATTGCTTTGGCTATTTGGAGTTTTTTATAGTTCCATATAAATCTGATGATTTTTTGCTCTATTTCTTTAAAAAATGTCATTGGAATTTTGATGGGAATTGCATTAAATTTGTATATTGCTTTGGGTAATATGGCCATCTTGATTATATTTATTCTTCCTATCCAAGAGCAAGGAATATTCTTCCATCTCATTGTATCTTTTTCGATTTCCCTTAACAATGGTTTGTAGTTTTCATTATATAAGTCCTTTACATTCTTTGTTATGTTTATTCCTAGGTATTTTTTTGTTGTTGTTGCAATCGTGAAGGGGATTATTTTTTCAAGTTTGTTCTCAAATGTTTCATTGTTGGCATATAGAAAGGCTATGGACTTTTGTATGTTGATTTTTGTATCCTGCGACCTTAATTTATTGGCTTATTATTTCTAGTAGTCTTTTTGTAGATTCTTTGGGGTTTTCGATGTATAGGATCATATCATCTGCAAAAAGTAATACCTTTACTCTTCTTTTCTGATATGGATGCCTTTTATTTCTTTGTCTTGTCTGATTGCTCTGGATAGAACCTCTTGCACCACATTAAATAAGAGTGGAGAGAGTGGACAACCCTGTCTTGTTCCTGATTTAAGGGGAAAAGCCTTCAGTTTTGTGCCATTTAATATGATGTTAGCTGATGGCTTATCATATATGGCCTTTATCATGTTGAGATATTTTCCTTCTATACCCATTTTGTTGAGAGTCTTAAACATAAAATTGTGTTGTATTTTATCGAAAGCCTTTTCTGCGTCTATTGATAAGATCATGTGGTTTTTGTTCTTTGTTTTGTTGATATGGTGTATTACGTTAACCATTTTACGTATGTTGAACCATCCTTGAAATTCTAGGATGAATCCCACTTGATCATGATGTATTATTTTTCTAATATGTTGTTGTATTTGATTTGCTAGTATTTTGTTTAGTATTTTAGCATCTGTATTCATTAGAGATATTGGTCTGTAGTTTTCTTTTTTTGTGCCATCCTTGCCAGCTTTTGGTATGAGGGTTATGTTGGCCTCATAAAATGTGTTTGGAAGTATTGCTTCTTCTTCAAGTTTTTGGTAGACTTTCAGTAGAATAGAAACCAAGTCTTCTTTGAATGTTTGATAGAATTCGCTAATATAACCGTCTGGGCCTGGACTTTTATTTTTGGGGAGGTTTTTAATAGTTTTTTCTATTTCTTCCCTACTTATTTGTCTGTTTAGGCTTTCTGCTTCTTCTTGACTCAGTCTAGGAAGGTTGTATTGTTCTAGGAATTTATCCATTTCTTCTAGATTGTTGAATTTAGTGGCATAAAGTTTTTCATAGTATTCTACAATAATTCTTTGTATATCTATGATGTCCGTGGTGATTTCTCTTCTTTCATTTTGGATTTTATTTATATGAGTCCTTTCTCTTTTTTCCTTGGTAAGTTTTGCCAAGGGTTTGTCAGTTTTGTTGATCTTTTCAAAGAACCAGCTCCTTGTTCTATTAATTTTTTCTATAGTGTTTCTGTTCTCTATTTCATTTATTTCTGCTCTGATTTTTATTATCTCCTTTCTTCGGCTGGTTTTGGGTTGTCTTTATTCTTCTTTTTCCAGTTCCTTAAGATGTAAAGTTAAGTGGTTCACTTGGGCTCTCTCTTGTTTGTTTATATAGGCCTGAAGTGATAAGAACTTCCCTCTTATCACTGCTTTTGCTCCATCCCATAGATTCTGATATGTCGTATTGTCATTTTCATTAGTCTGTATATATCTTTTGATCTCTGTGCTTATTTCTTCTTTGATCCATTCATTTTTTAAAAGTATGTTGTTTAGTTTCCACATTTTTGTGGGGTTTTTTCTCTCTTTTTTGCAGTTGAATTCTAGTTTCAAGGCTTTATGATCAGAAAATATGCTTGGTACAACTTCGATTTTTCTGAATTTGCTGATGTTGTTTTTGTGGCCCAACATATGGTCAATTCTTGAGAATGATCCATGTACACTGAAGAAAAATGTATACTCTGTCACTTTGGGATGAAATGTCCTGTAGATGTCTATCATATCCAGGTGCTCTAGTGTTTTGTTTAAGGCCAATATATCTTTATTGATTCTCTGTTTGAATGACCGATCTAGAGCCATCAGTGGTGTATTGAGGTCTCCAAGTATGATTGTATTTTTGTAAGTTTTTGTTTTAAGGTCAAGAAGTAGCTGTCTTATATATTTTGGTGCTCCTTGGTTTGGTGCATATATATTAAGAATTGTTATGTCTTCTCGATTCAGCGTCCCCTTAATCATTATGAAATGACCATTTTTGTCTTTGAGTACTTTTGCTGTCTTTAGTCAGCATTATCAGATATGAGTATTGCTACGCCTGCTTTTTTTTTTGGATGTTATTTGCTTGGAGTATTGTTTTTCAGCCTTTCACTTTGAATTTGTTTTGTTTATTTATTTATTTATTTATTTATTTAGTATTTTTCTGAAGCTGGAAACAGGGAGAGACAGTCAGACTCCTGCATGTGCCCGACCGGGATCCACCCGGCACGCCCACCAGGGGCAACGCTCTGCCCACCAGGGGGCGATGCTCTGCCCCTCCAGGGCATCGCTCTGTCGCGACCAGAGCCACTCCAGCACCTGGGGCAGAGGCCAAGAAGCCATCCCCAGTGCCTGGGCCATCTTTGCTCCAATGGAGCCTCGGCTGCGGGAGGGGAAGAGAGAGGCAAAGAGGAAGGAGAGGGGGAGGGGTGGAGAAGCAGATAGGCGCTTCTCCTGTGTGCCCTGGCTGGGAATCAAACCCGGGACTTCCGCACGCCAGGCCGACACTCTATCACTGAGCCAACCAGCCAGGGCTTGTTTGGTTTTTGTATTTTTCCAAAGTTGGAATCGGGAAAGCAGTCAGACAGATTCCCACATGCGCCTGACCAGGATCCACCTGGCATGCCCATCAGGGGGCGATGCTTTGCCCATCTGGGTTGTCGCTCTGTTGCAACCAGAGCCATTCTAGTGCCTGAGACCGAGGCCACAGAGCCATCTTCAGTGCCCGGGCCAACTTTGCTCCAATGGAGCCTTGGCTGTGGGCTGCGGGAAGGGAAGAGAGAGACAGAGAGGAAGGAGAGGGGGAGGGGTGGAGAAGCAGATGGGCGCTTCTCCTGTGTGCCCTGGCTGGGAATCAAACCCAGGACTCCTGCACGCCAGGCCGATGCTCTACCACTGAGCCAACCGGCCAGGGCTGAATTTGTTTTTATCCTTTTTGCTTAGATGAGTTTCTTGTAGGCAGCATACCGTTGGATTTTCTTTTTTAATTCATTCTGCTACTCTGTGCCTTTTTATTGGTGAGTTTAATCCATTTACATTTAGTGTAATTATTGACACTTGTGAGTTCCCTATTGCCATTTTATACATTGCTTTCTGTTAGTTTTGAGTCTTGTTTGATTCTTCTCTTTTGTTTTTCTATCTTTTGTTTTTGTTTGGTTGTATTCCATACATCTTTCCTCTGTTGCTATCTTTTTTAAATCATGTGTTTCTGTGGTGGTTTTTTCAATGGTGGTTACCATTAAGTAATGAAAAAGGTTTCTACCCTGTTCATTGTAGTGCACTATTTTGTGAGTACTTTTGCACTCCATCGTCCTTTGCTACTGTTAATCTCCGTCCTCTCCCCTTTTTTTTGTTGTTGTTGTCACAGTTTAAATTTGGTTTTATCGTGTTCTTGGTGGAGTTTTACTTGTGGTTTTGTTTTGTTTTGTTCTTTTTATCTGATTGGAGAACCCCCATTAGTAATTCCTGGAGTAGGGTTTTTTGGATGATAAATTCCCTCATCTTTTTTGTATCTGTGAATGTTTTTATTTCTCCTTCATATTTGAAGGATAGCTTTGATGGGTATAGTATTTGTGGCTGAAAGTTCCTCTCTTTCAGGACTTTAAATATTGGGGTCCACTCTCTTCTAGCTTGTAGAATTTCTGTTGAGAAATCTGATGATAATCTAATGAGCCTTCCTTTATATGTTGTATTCTTCTTTTCCCTGGCTGCCTTGAGAATTTTTTCTTTGTCGTTGGTTTGTGCCAATTTCATTGTGATGTGCCTTGGAGTAGGTGTGTTGGGGTTAAGAAAACTCAGAATTCTGTTTGCTTCTTGAATTTGAAGCTTTAGTTCTTTCCACAGACTTGGGAAGTTCTCATCTATTATTTGTTTGAATATGTTCTCCATTCCATTTTCTCTCTCTTCTCCCTCTGATATACCTATTATTCTTATGTTATTCTTTTTGATGGAGTCAGACAATTACTGTAGGGCTTTCTCATTTTTTTTTTAAATTTTTGAGTCTCTTTCTTCTTCTCTCTGTTGTGCCTCAAGTTGCTTGTGTTCTCTTTCACTAATCCTCTCTTCTATCTGGCCTGTTCTATTAGCTAAGCTTGTTACCTCGTTTTTCAGCTTGTGAATTGAGTTTTTCATCTCTGTTTGATTTGTTTTTATAGTTTCAATTTCCTTGGTAATATATTCTTTGTGTTCATTGAGTTGTTTTCTGAGCTCCCTAAATTGTCTTTCTGTGTTTTCTTGTATATCTCTGAGTACTTTTAGGATTTCTATTTTAAATTCTCTGTCATTTAGCTCCAAAGTTCCCAATATATTAAATTTTTTCTCCATAGATTTTTTCTCATCTATCTGTGCTGCCTCTCTGTCTTTTGTATCCATGATATTCAATTTCCTTTTCCTTAATGGCATCTGAGGGTGGTTTTGTTGATAGTATTAATGAGAATTAATAAAGAATAAAAAGTTAAAAAATAAAAATAAAAAAGAATTTTAAAAAATTATTATTCTCCCCCCTTTTTTTCCCTCTCCTTTCCTCTTCCCTCCTTCTTGAGAAAATCTTGTGGTAAACTGTGAATTATATTGTGCTAAATAGAACAAAAACTACCTATAATGGAGGGCCTGAGATGGGGAGAAGTGATAAGGGGCAAAAAAGGGGGTATGGACCCACAAAATGCAATAAAGGAAAAAATTTGGGTCAAGAATAAAATGATTTGCTTTTAGGTGATGGTTGTCTAAAAGATTTGATGAGAGGAATAAGAGGGAAACAGGAAAAGGGGGAAAAAATTAAAAAATTACTATTGTATTTAGTGGAGCAAGAACTAGATAAAATGGAGAGCCAGGGTTGGGAGCACTGCTAGTGAGTTTAAAAAGTGAATAAAAAAACCCCAAGTGCCACAAAGAAAAATTTGAGTCCCAGATAAAATAATTTGTTCGTGATTGAAGATTGAATGAGAGGAAAAGTAAAGGAGAAAAGAACAAACTAATATAGAGGGAGAAAAAAGAAAGAAAGAGGAAAACACAAAAAGAAGAAAAAAGAATAAAAGGAGAGAGAGAGAGAGAGAGAGAGAGAGTTAAGGGTTTTGGAGTGCAACCTTCATAGAGAGAAAGGAAGAAGAAAGAAAAGATAATGGGAGATGTAATACTTATGGGTAGTATAGTTCAAGGAGAGGAGAGAGTACAACCGGCAGAGAATTAAACGACCAAATTGGAAGAGGAAGAAAATAATCAAGACAAGAAGATAAGAGAAACAAACGAACAAATATAATAAAATGAGATAGGTTATAAAGTCTGTGGATTATTCTTAATTTTGAGAGGTTATCTTCTTGCTTTTCTTTTCTCTCCCTCTTCCTGGTCGGTGACTCTGGGTTCTGCCCCTGTGGCATGTTTAGGTAGAGGTTTGCTGTTGATAAGTCTCTATGGTGATGTCATATATTGGGCTTCAGTCTCATTGGCAGTCGAGGCTCATTAGCATTTGCAGGCTCTACCAATGAGAGAGTCCGTGTTCCCAGAGCCTCTCTCCTAGTCTTTCCTTCCTGAATTAGTAGCCTGATGATCCAGCTATGGGGTTGCTGCTGCCTCTGCCTGGAGAGTAAGAGGCTCAAAGAGCTGGCAAATCCCCACTCTATTCCCACTCAGCATAGGGCTCTGGGTAAGGCTCAATCAGTAAGAGCCCCTAGCATAATCAGGCAGGGCATCAGCCCACACAAAGACCTCTGACTCTGCCCCTCTGTCTGGGAACACGGGTGCCCACTCCTGGGGGAATCTCTCATCCACTATCTGCGCTCGCCGACCAGGATATCTGGCCAGCCGCCTCTCACTCCCAGTGAGGCACCTGCCCGCACGGAAAAGTTCAAGTGTGGGGAATTTCGCTTCCACTCACTCCCCGTGCGCTGCTTTTCAGGGCACAGGGGCGACCCCAAGACTCTGGTTTCAGCTCACACAAGGGCCTCTGATTCTGCCCCTCTGTCCGGGAACACAGGGCGCCCACTCCAGGGGAATCTCTCGTCCACTCTCCGTGCTCCCTGACCAGGATATCAGGCCGGCTGCCTCTCACTCCGAGTGAGGTGCCCCGCCCACACAGAAAAGTTCAAGCATAGGGAATTTCACTCCTGCTCCCTTCCCGCTGCGCCGCTTTTTCAGAACACAGGGGCGACTCCGAGATTTTGTTTTTTTTTTTTTTTTTGTTTGTTTTTTTGCACTTTTCTGAAGCTGGAAACAGGGAGAGACAGTCAGACAGACTCCCACATGCGCCTGACCGGGATCCATCCAGCACGCCCACCATGGGGCGACGCTCTGCCCACCAGGGGACGATGCTCTGCCCATCCTGGGCATCGCCATGCTGCGACCAGAGCCACTCTAGCGCCTGAGGCAGAGGCCACAGAGCCATCCCCAGTGCCCGGGCCATCTTTGCTCCAATGGAGCCTTGGCTGCGGGAGGGGAAGAGAGAGAGAGGAAGGCACGGCGGAGGTGTGGAGAAGCAAATGGGCGCTTCTCCTGTGTGCCCTGGCCGGGAATCGAACCCGGGTCCTCCGCACACTATGCCGACGCTCGAGATTCTGCTTTTAGCCCACACAAAGGCCTCTGACTCTGCCTCTCTGTCCGGGAACACTCTGTCCGCCCACTCCCGGGGCGCTCGGAGGAATCTCTCGCCCACTATCTGTGCTCGCCAACCAGGAGATCAGGCAGCTGTCTCTCACTCCCGGTGAGGCGCCCCGCCCACACGGAAAAGTTCGAGCATAGGGAATTTTGCTCCCGCTCTCTCCCTGCATGCTGCTTTTAGGGGCGCAGGGGTGACCCTGAGATTCCAGTTTCAGTCTACACAAAGGCCTTTGACTCTGCTCCTCTGTCGGGTAACACGGGCGCCCAATCCCGGGGCTCTAGGAGGAATCTCTCGCCCACTCTCTGAGCACGCCGACCATGAGATTGGGGTGGATGGCTGACCCAAGTGCCTTTCTTTGTCTGAATTTGGCGCAAGCATTAGCTTGTGTTGACTGGGTTGCCACAAGCACAGTTTTTCCTCGGCTTGGATGTCCGCGCCATTTCTCTGACATCACTCCCAAAAGGTTTAAAAGGAGAAGAGATTAGGTTGTTCTGAGGAAGAGTGATTGCATTCTAGGAAGAGCCCATGGAGGCATGTCAGGGAAGCCACGTGGAGGAGGCAGCCAGAATGGCAGATTAGGAGAAGGAATGGGAAATAGAGGTGAATAAGGCTGGTGAGGTAGAAACCTTTGATTCTAAGAAACTTGGATGAGTTAGTGGCCAAGTCAAGTCCCTCATCCAGTTAAGGAGGTTATCAATTTCCATGCTGTGAGGTCTGAACCAGGCGATGTCTTAAAAAACCTGAGTGAGGAAGTAAAAAAATCTTGCGAGGTAATAATTGTTAGTTGCTTGCTGCGAGTGCTGATTGAACAGAGTGACATGGTGATGCATGGTCTCCTGGATGAGCCTCATGAGACGTGCCGGTCTGGTTCCTCTCAAATGGGAGGACATGTGGAGATTTTTAGAGACAGGGAACCTGTTGGAGTAAGTTTTTAGAAGGACTGAATATGTGTGGTTTAAAAGGAAGGGGATTTAGAAAACATTCAGGAGGAAACTTCTCGGGCTGAGGGGTGGCTTCTTCCTGCTGTCATCCCTACCTATTTGATATTTCCTTCATGAAGTTCTCCTTGGAGTATTGGAGAATAGGAGTGTAGGAGCATTTGATTGTAGGTAATCCTAGAGATTTCTCTCATCTGGGCCTGTAGAAACTTGATAAAGAAGGGGGCAAGTACTTGGAGATCAGGAATGCAGAGATAAGGAGGGTTGTATAGTGGGGGTGAAAGTTCTTCCATGGTAAAGTTAGAGATATTCTTTCCTGGCAGCCCTGGAGAGAGCAGTTAGTTTGAGCTAAAAGAAATGTTTCAGACATTATAGTCAAAACAGCCTGGTACTGGCATAAGAACAGGCATATAGATCAATGGAACAGAACTGAGAACCCAGAAATAAACCCACACTTTTATGAACAACTGATATTTGACAAAGGAGATAAGAGCATACATTGGAGTAAAGACAGACTCTTCAACAAATGGTGTTGGGAAAATTGGACAGCTACCTGCAAAAAAATGAAACTAGATCACCAACTTACACCATTCACAAAAATAAATGTAAGCCGTAAAACCATAAGCATCTTAGAAGAAAACATAGGCAGTAAGCTCTCTGACATCTCTCGCAGCAATATATTTGCCGATTTATCTCCACGGGCAAGTGAAATAAAAAACAAGATAAACAAATGGGACTATATCAAACTAAAAAGCTTCTTCACAGCTAAAGACAATAAGAACAGAATAAAAAGACAAACTACACAGTGGGAGAATATATTTGACAATACATCTGATAGGGGTTATAGTATTTTTATTTATTTATTTATTTATTTATTTATTTTTCTGAAGCTGGAAACGGGGAGAGACAGTCAGACAGACTCCCGCATGCGCCTGACCGGGATCCACCCGGCACGCCCACCAGGGGCGACGCTCTGCCCACCAGGGGGCAATGCTCTGTCCCTCTGGGGCGTCGCTCTGCCACAACCAGAGCCACTCTAGCGCCTGGGGCAGAGGCCAAGGAGCCATCCCCAGCGCCAGGGCCATCTTTGCTCCAATGGAGCCTTGGCTGCGGGAGGGGAAGAGAGAGACAGAGAGGAAGGAGGGGGGGGTGGAGAAGCAAATGGGTGCTTCTCCTATGTGCCCTGGCTGGGAATTGAACCCGGGTCCCCCGCACGCCAGGCCCATGCTCTATCACTGAGCCAACCGGCCAGGGCCCTGATAGGGGTTAATAACCAAAATTTATAAAGAACTTGTAAAACTCAATACCAGGAAGACAAAAAATCCAATCAAAAAATGGGCAAAAGAAATGAATAGACACTTCTCCAAAGAGGACATACAGATGGCCAATAGGCATATGAAAAAATGCTCAACATCACTAATCATTAGAGAAATGCAAATTAAAACCACAATGAGATATCACCTCACACCAGTCAGAATGGCGCTCATTAACAAAACAACACAGAATAAGTGCTGGCAAGGATGTGGAAAAAAGGGAACCCTCCTGCACTGCTGGTGGGAATGCAGACTGATGCAGCCACTGTGGAAAACAGTATGGAGATTCCTCAAGAAATTAAAAAATCGAACTGCCTTTTGACCCAGCTATACCACTTTTAGGAATATACCCCAAGAACACCATAGCACTGTTTGAAAAGAAGAAATGCACCCCCATGTTTATGGCAGCATTCTTCACAATAGTGAAGATCTGGAAACAGTTCAAGTGTCTGTCAGTGGACGAGTGGATTAAAAAGCTTTGGTACATAAATACTATGGAATACTACTCAGCCATAAGAAATTATGACATCGCCTGACCGGGCAGTGGCGCAGTGGATAGAGCATCAGACTGGGATGTGGAAGACCCAGGTTCGAGACCCCAAGGTCGCCAGCTTGAGCGAGGGGTTACTCGGTCTGCTGAAGGCCCACGGTCAAGGCACGTATGAGAAGGCAATCAATGAACAACTAAGGTGTCACAACACGCAATGAAAAACTAATGATTGATGCTTCTCATCTCTCTGTTCCTGTCTGTCTGTCCCTGTCTATCCCTCTCTCTGACTCTCTCTCTGTCTCTGTAAAATAAAATAAAATAAAATAAATTTAAAAAAAAAGAAAGAAAAAAGAAATGATGACATCGGATCATTTACAACAACATGGATGGACCTTGATAACATTATACTGAGCAAAATAAGTAAATCAGAAAAAACTAAGAACTATATGATTCCATACATAGGTGGGACATAAAAATGAGACTCAGAGACATGGACAAGAGAGTGGGGGTTACGGGGTGGGAAGGAGGGGTTGGAGAGGGGAGGGGCACAAAGAAAACCAGTTAGAAGGTGATGGAAGACAATTGGACTTCGGGTGATGGGAATGCAGCATAATCAAATGTCAAAATAACCTAGAGATGTTTTCTCTGAACATATGTACCAAGATTTATCAATGTCACCCCATTAAAATTAATAAAATTAAAAATAAAAGAAATGTTTCATGTCCATTTGTAGGCTTTTTTTTAGCCAAGAAGACCCAGTGATCTTGTCCCCTTACTATGTAAAGGGTAAAAAGACTAAGAAGCATTAAGAAGTGAATGCGGCCCTGGCCAGTTGGCTCAGCGGTAGAGCGTTGGCCTGGCGTGCAGGAGTCCTGGGTTTGATTCCCGGCCAAGGCACACAGGAGAAGCGCCCATTTGTATCTCCACCCCTCCCCCTCTCCTTCCTCTCTGTCTCTCTCTTCCCCTCCCGCAGCGAGGCTCCATTGGAGCAAAGATGGCCTGGGCGCTGGGGATGGCTCTGTGGCCTCTGCCTCAGGCGCTGGAAAGGCTCTGGACGTGACAGAGCGACGCCCCAGAGGGGCAAAGCATCACCCCCTGGTGGGCATGCCGGGTGGATCCCCGTCAGGCGCATGTGGGAGTCTGTCTGACTGCCTCCCAGTTTCCAGCTTCGGAAAAAATGGAAAAAAAAAAAAAAAAGAAGTGAATGCTATTCATTCTCCTAGTTCTTCAGGAATATGGGAGAGCTTTAGGGTTAGGGGACCTGTAAGGGTTAAAAGATAGGATTTAGGAAGTTTGCTGATATAGGGTTTCAGATTTTTCTGTTTTGCGAGGGCAGGTTTCAGGGTTAGTGTGTAGGGTTAGGTAGATTTTTCCAATTTTCTGATTGGTGAAGGTCTGCATGTATTTCTATAAGAAACTAGTGAACAAATGTAAGAGGCAGGGTTCAAAAGTTAGAAAAATAAATAGGAGAGTGAGTGGACCAATGAAAGGCAATAGTCAAGACACCCAGTTTGTACAAAACAACTGATTCCATGACTCAGTTTATTTTTTACAAATTCACTGGGCTTTAGAGATAGAGAGAGTAGGAATAAGGGCAGTGGCCAGTCCCCCTGCCCTTAGATCTATTTTTGTAGAGATTTCTAAAGCAACAAGAAGAGGGATTACCTGTACAGCTCATTTGGTTCTTAGATTGCCAGGTAATGTACTAGGAATTAAGAGGTTCATGGGGTAGTGTTAGGTTGATATTTGGGGTGAGATAGATTAGGGTATTGGTTTTTGTCTAATTAGTAAGGAGAAACATATAGGTGTTGGTCCCACACAAGTAGAAAGCCCCTGATTGGGTGAGGCAGGCTGAGAGACAAATAGAGAATAGAAGGACAAGTAGTCGGTTTTGTTTCTCTGTTTCTGAGCTCCAGATGGTCAGGGTGGAGGAGAGTAGCCCTTAGCAGCAGTGGGAGTTGTCAGCATCATAGTGTGTGGACCTGTCCACATGAAAGTCAGTCCTTGGGTGATGGAATCACCTCTTGGACAGTCTTTGAACAGTTTTCTGAGCAACCTGTAAATCCTGCAAGTACTTAGGGAAAGGGTGGTTACATTTCTACACTTTTCAGTTAAAGTTTAAGTCCTACTGACCACTGCTTCTAGCTGGAATTAGCAGCAGGTCCCAGCCTACAATAGGCATGGGGCATTGAGACAAGAGGAACAAAGGAGATATTATGTCACATTAAATATTATACATTAAATAAAGTAACAAAATGAGACTGTCAATACCCATAGTAGAGATCTTTGAGGGATAAATAAAATTCCAATATTTAGGCAAGGCATAGTATATGGCCCTTGTGTTTACAAGAAATGAGATCAGTTTATCTGCTACTTGGAAGAAATACCTTAGGCTCGTGAACGATGTCCTTGGGCCTTCAGTGGCAATTCCCAGCATGCTGGGCAAGGTCAGGTCACAGGTAGATGGAGCAGGGCTAGAAGAGGCTGAACCCTCTCTCCATGGAGCAAGGGGGCAGCTTACCTTTTCATGTCCTTCTTTCCACAGCAAAGACGTGTAAACCGGCGGGGCTGGGAAGCCAGGCAGGCTTCAGTTCAATGATCTTTCTTTCCACTCTGGAGCAGGGCCCTGATGGAATCCTATGAAGCCCTTTAGGGCGCTGGAGCCAAAAGCTGTTATTTCCTGACTTCTTTTGTGCCTTATTTGTCTTTTCTGTTACTCCTTGGCCATTATAGACCTTAAAAGCCATGCTCAGAAGATCTCACTGAGGGGCTTGACTAAGAGAGCAAAATTGGGAATCCAGTGTTTAAAGAAGCCTATTAGACTGAGGAAAGAAATGATTTGATCAGTGGTGGTAGGTGGTTGGAGACTGCGGAGGGTTTGAGTTTGATCTAGGGTGAGACCTCAGGTGGTGGGGGTTAAGGCGATGCCCAGATAGACTACAAACTAAGAGTGAAGTTGAGCCTTAGCAGAGAAGACACAATATCCCTTTACAGTGAGGAAGTTAAGAAGGGTGGCGGTGTGTCTCCTTGAGGCAGGCAGGGAGGGGCTGCAGAGGAGTAGGTTATTTACATATTACAAGAGAGTACTGGTTTTGAGATTGCATGCTGCTAAATCCTGAGCTAGTGCCTGCCCAAACTGGTGTGAGCTGTTTTTGATCCCCTGTCCATGTAAGTTGCTGGGCTGCATTAGTGTTTGGGTCAGTCCAAAAAAAAAAGCAAACATAAAGTAAGAGTCAGGGTGTAGAGGAATGGTAAAGAAGGCATTCTTGGCCCTGGACGGTTGGCTCAGTGGTAGAGCGTCGGCCTGGCGTGCGGGAGTCCTGGGTTCAATTCCCGGCCAGGGCACACAGGAGAAGCGCCCATCAAGTGGGATCTTCTGGGATGTTGTTAGTGTTCTGCTCAGATGACATGACATTAAAGGTAGTGTGGTCTGGAAGCATGGGCTGCTTGATCCTGGACAACCCCTGTAGTCTTGCATTCATGGCAGCTGTGACAGAAATTTTTGTCACAGACACTCTTCCAAACACTATAAATTTTCCCCATTGCTACTCTATATCTCGCTGTCACCAATTAACTTCTGTTGATCATTAGAGAATCATGCTGAGATCCTCCCTTCCCCCATGGTTTTTCTACTGCCCCCAGGATTTTGTCTACCCCTCTACCTGGGCAGTGACCTGTGAGTCGGTGAACTATCCTGGAGCTGCAGACCTAACGGCACTCACAGAATGACTAATGTTGAACTGTTCCTAACTGCAGAAACAGCATTGGCTTATGTTGTCTCCATATGTTCTCTAGATCTGGAGTACGAAGCAGGACACATGTGTCTGTGACCTTCAGGCTCAGAGCAAAGAGATATATACCATAAAGTGGAGTCCAACCAGCTTGTCCACCAGCGACCCAAACTCCAACATCATCCTAGCAAGGTAAACGGGAGATGGGCCACGGTCCTGTCTCCCTGGGCTTCTCAAAGCAGCCTTGCTCATGGTGGCTGTAAAAGTTATCTGACAGTAACTTTTTTCTGTCCCCTTTGTAAATGTTATGGTCAGCAAACGTTACTTGCATCAAAGAGAAGAGAAATGTCACCAGTAAGCATTATTTGTATCAAAGGGAACATAAATTTTGCTAAGGTGTGTTGTGATTGTTGGCACCCTTCCAAATTATACAAATGGAAGTTCACCTTGAAAGGGCACCATCAGATAGAGCTATCAAGTGACACCCACTCAAGGTAAGGATCCTCTTAACCCCTAGGCCAGTTGGGGGCTAGGTTGTGTGCCCAGGCGCCTGGCACTTTTCTCTGTGAAGAGTTTTGTTATGACACAAAAAGGAAACAGAGTTCAGCGTAGGCTTTGGGCTTGGTTTACTTTATTCAATGCAGAGATGCAGGTGGTGAGAATTCTGAGGGGCAGTAGCAGTTGCCCCAGCCTTAGCCAGTTCTGTCTGAACCAGTTACATAGAGTGACCCTCTGAGGCACCAGTCTGGGGAAGGGTGGTGATAAGTGGTCACAGGGGCCTCCCCAAAGCCACATCATGTTAGGCTGCAGTCAACAGAACTGTTACGTCCCTGTGCTCAGAGGACACCATTCAGGATACAACATTCCACTCTCTTGTGTATCAATAAGAACATTTACAAGAATAAGCTGATGTGATTCAGAGGCTGTGTTGGGATACTTAGGGGTCTGGAATCCATGATGAAAAGAAGTGTGGGGGGGTGTTTAGTGGAGAAGGCAGAATTGGAGGGAGGAAGACATTCCTCATTTCTTACTATCAGGAAGCAGCAGTAGGTTTATTCCATGTCACTGCAAAGAAGGAATAGTGGGAGAAGTGACAGTTGGCACAGTTCTGTCAGCGAGGGGGACCCAGACTTCGTCTCTGTGATATGGCAGTGGCTGGGCAGTCACCCCAGCAGCAAGGACCCTTGTTGCTGAAAACGCCTGATCCGAGAAAGTTCCTTAGCAAACTGGAAGGAAGGAACTCCTACATCAGCTGAGAGGCTGGACCCTGAGACCACAAAAGACTCATGCGAATGACGGTGATAATGAACATATCAGAATCATGTTTTGATGGCTTGTGAGGTTGCTTTTGTCTTACCTGGTACCCAGTATGAACATTAATTGTCCTTTTAGTCGGAAAGGGGTGTAGCTTCGGGAGTCCCCGTAGAGAGAAAAAAATGCCCAGTAGCAGCTTTGTAGTGTATACTGTTCTTTCTTTCAAAATTGAGAAGAACTGAAACTTGCAGGTCTCTGGAGTATGAGTGCATATTTGTGTACAATTGTATTTTTATTGCCATCATGTTAAAACTTTTATTGTCTTCATTTGCCAGTCTTTCCAATTTTACAATTGGTAATGATCAGTGTTGTGTTTTGAATTGTGGGACCATTTTAGGGAATGTAGTAAATGTACTACAGGAGTATTTACCGTTCATAGGTATAGAAAATGTAGGAATGGATGAACCTGGCCTAGGTCAGTTTCCCCAATCACAGACAGAGAAAAAAGAGAGTAACCTCTGTCTCAAACGCTACTGCTTGTAGACCTCCTTTTGCCCAGCCCTGTGTGCTAACCATCTTGGGAAAGTAGAAGGAAGCATAGTGCTTCCATGGTGACAACTCCTCACGTCTTTTTTAGCCTTTCATTCAATTCCACGGTCTGGCTGTGAGACGTGGAGCATGGCGTGTGCACCCACACGCTCACCAAGCACCAGGAGCCCATCTACAGCATAACTTTCAGCCCCAACTGGAAGTACCTGGCCAGTGGTTCCTTTGACAAGTGCGTGCATATCTGTAACACTCAGGTAATTCCCCCAAGTCCTTTCTGAATGTCAGTCAGCGTGGGTATCTCTGCCCACTCCTGAAGATGAGAGAATTTTTTAAGGGGGAAGGGGAGAGAGAGATAGAGAATGAGAAGCATCAACTCATAATTGCTTCTAGTTGTGCATTGATTGCTTCTCATATGTGCCTTGACGTAGACGGGGGGATGGGGGGATTCAAGCCCAGCGATCCTGGGGTTTTGAACCGTGGACCTCAGTATCCCAGGTTGACACTCTATCTGCTGCACCACCACTGGTCAGGCTAGAGAATTCTGACTCTCAAGAGTGGAGTCTGTGGGAAGCAGGAGAGTGGAGAGTCCTACGCTGGGCAGCCAGGTCTCGGGTCTCCAGCTCATGGAAGAGAGAAGTGGTCGGAGATGTTGCAGGTGGCCAGTGACCTGTTCTGTGGGCCTTGGGATGGAATCAAGGCCTCTGCTCTGTCCTTTCAATCCAACCAGCCTTCTGGATTCCCTGTGGCTGGGATGACATTGGCCTGCATTTGTGTTGAGCCTGTGACCCTGTATGGCAAGGCTTGGTATTACATGAGCCAGGTTAACTGCGAAGGTCCACTGAGATTTCAGGCTTCCCAGGGTCAGCTTCACAGGAACATTATCCTTTTGGAGAGGAAGTCATGGTTGGGCCTGCGTAAACTCTTGTAGCCCAGATAAGCCCACCCGCTAAGTCACACATCCCAGGAATAACATGCAAGAGTCTCTGTGCATGAGTTGCTCACTAGAAACTGTGATGGTTGCTTTATAAAGCAACAACTTAAACAAGTGGCATTAGGAACCGCCTGTTGTCAAAAATTCATCAAATGACTTTCACTCCTTTCTTGTAAATCACAAATTTCTTTGAGACATTTTATTTTGTTTTTGTTTTTTTTTTTTTCATTTTTCTGAAGCTGGAAACAGGGAGAGACAGTCAGACAGACTCCCGCATGCGCCCGACCGGGATCCACCCGGCATGCCCACCAGGGGCGATGCTCTGCCCACCAGGGGGCGATGCTCTGCCCATCCTGGGCGTCGCCATGTTGCGACCAGAGCCACTCTAGCGCCTGGGGCAGAGGCCACAGAGCCATCCCCAGCGCCCGGGCCATCTTTGCTCCAATGGAGCCTTGGCTGCGGGAGGGGAAGAGAGAGACAGAGAGGGAAAGCGCGGCGGAGGGGTGGAGAAGCAAATGGGCGCTTCTCCTGTGTGCCCTGGCCGGGAATCGAACCCGGGTCCTCCGCACGCTAGGAGACATTTTAAAGCTCAGTTGAATCCCCCGTGAGGTTGATGCCTTCTTTACATACATAAACACGTATGATATTGTGGACTGGCTCCATGCCCAGTCCCCCTCCACCTTAGTGTCCTCACCGCCGTCACACATTGTATGAAAACGGCTGAGGAAGGTGTGTCCTCAGGCAAAGGAGAGAGGAGGGTTCCATGTGCAGTCAGAGGTCAGCTACACTCACGTAGTGGGAAGTCTGAGAGACACATTTCTACAGCCACCAGAGTGTTTGCCACAAATTCTTTAGCTCCTGAGTGTTTGAGAATTTCTGTGCTAACACACTGTGGGGCGGTGAAGTGCCCTTACACCGCCGCAGGGTTCTGAGCCCCCGTCACGTCATGCGTGATGACCTTTTTTGTTTCAGAGTGGAAGTCTCCTCCACAGCTACCGAGGCACCAGTGGCATCTTCGAGGTTTGCTGGAATGCCCAAGGGGACAAAGTGGGCACTAGTGCGTCTGACAGCTCTGTAAGCAGCACCCAGGATTTTCTAGGGGTGGAGGGCATGGGGAAGAATGGATTAAAGCTGGGCACCTGAGACCCAAGAACTGAGGCTGAGAAACTTGCTCCTGTCTCAGCCCCAAGTTTCTGCCCCCAAACTGGACGCCCTGCTGATAAAGGCATGACCTTGTGTCCCACAGGTCTCTTGGATCCCATGAGATGTCTAGCCTTTGAGATTTTCTTGAGCAGAAGGCAGGGGGCCATGTGAGGTCTAGCTGGGTGTTGTAGCCCCTAAGGTTCTCAAAGCCCAGGTGCTGAGGCTTCAGTTGTCACCTGCCTTTCCACTGGAGGCCAGGGCTGTGACACCTGCTGAGACAGTACCAATGTGTTAGTTCCTGGCTTTGCTCTTGACCTGGCTCTTCTCCTCCATGCTCTTAATGTTAACTTGGGGTGGGTGGGTTGGTTGGATGCTCAGCAAGTGAATGCTGTTGTTAGAGCTGCTCTGAATGTTCATAACTGTGTACCAATAAAACTTTATTTATAAAACAGAATTGGTGGGCCATGTGATTAGCCAACCTCAGCTCAGAAGGTGCCTTTGCATTATCTTGGAAGATAACAGAGGTGTTCTCTCTCTCTCTCTCCCCTTCCCTCCCTCCCTCCCTCCCATTGCAGGTGTGTGTTCTAGATCTGTGGAAGTAAACACACAGCGTGTGGAAGATAGGCGAGAATTCTAATGGACCAGCAGCGCACGTGGGGTTGCGTCACTCTCCAGACTCCATTCTGTCCGCTCCAGAACTGCGCGGGTGTGACGCGTTGGCTTAGACTTTAAAATCCACTCATCCCTGGCCCCGGGACCCAATACTTTTTTGTAGTCCTCATCAAGAAGTTCGAAACAGAAACACACACACACACAGATACACACACCATCATACCGGAGGCAGGGAGTAAGGTTCTCACATGGGGCGGGCAGCCCGAAAAGCACAAAGCCACCGGCTGGACAGTGTGAGGTCTGGGTCCCACCCTGACGGACTGATGGATGAGATGGGAGGGGAGAAGATACCTGTGCCAAAGTAGATAAACAAAATGCTCTGATATACGGAGAGGAAAAAGCTCCCCTCAGCATGTTGTGTCTTTGCCCCTGATAAGTCAGACACTAGGGACAGACGCTCCGGCAAAGGATTTTAGGAAACGGTCCATACTGTTGAACTAAGCGGTCTGTAATCCAGAGACTCTGTTTCCCGGAGCTGTCTCTGTGCAGCAGCTGTCCTGTCGGGTAGAATCCTGTCGTCTGGGCCCACCGTCCACGACAGGGGTGGGTGGGTGGGGGGTTTACTCCCTTCTCTGAGGTTGCCTGTCTCTTCACCTGCCCCCTGTCCCTCCCCCCACCCTTCATCCCAGTATCATATTAGGTCTCAAGGGCACTTTCAGTGCGGAATAAGTGCTTTATGCAAGAAGGCAGGGCAGGGAAGACTTTATACAGGAGAAAACAAAAAATGACTTAGAAAGAGACCGGAGTATTTTTGGAAAAAGAAAATTATCTTTATGTTAAAATGATTTTAAAATCCTAAAATGGCCATCAGACAGAGAGAGCTTTGTGTGGTTTTCATAGTTTTAAAAAATGTAGCCTGACCAGGCGGTGGCACAGTGGATAGAGCGTCAGACTGGGATGCTGAGGACCCAGGTTCGAGACCCCAAGGTTGCCAGCTTGAGCACAGGCTCATCTGGTTTGAGCAAAGCTCACCAGCTTGAGCCCAAGGTCACTGGCTCAAGCAAGGGGTCACTCAGTCTGCTGTAGTCCCCCCACCCGGGGTCAAGGCACATATGAGAAATCAATGAATGAACAACTAAGGAGCCGCAACAAAGAGTTAATGTTTCTCATCTCTCTCCCTTCCTGTCTGTCTCTATCTGTCCCTCTCTCCGACTATCTCTGCCAAAAAATAAAAAATGTATAGTAAGAAGGGTCCTAGGTAGCGATCCTTTTGGCCCCTGGCCACGGAACAGGCGCAAAGGACACTGGGCAGTGGAGGGTACACCCTGGGGAGGCAGCAGAATGCTTTTGGTGTGGAGGGAGAAGTCCCTGCTCTTTTGGCTGGAGGTTGGCGTGGCATCTCTGGGTCCGTCTACCTTTGTCACTGCAGGAGGGAAATGAGGAAGGATTCGCTCTCATCCCGAACCAATCAGGATGCAAGCCATTAAAACAGCTTGGCCCTGTGTCACCTGACAGTGACACCTCATTCACAGGACGGTCATTCCTCCACCCCAGGAGCCACTGAGATAGCTCTTGCGCAGCTGACCTGCTGGCTCCAGGGTCTCAGCTGGCCGGACAGGGACAGAAATGAATGAGGAAGAAAGGTCCTTCTGTCCCGAAGGCGAGTTACAGGTAGACTGTCACCGATCACTTCCACCGTCTGTGTCACTTCTTTTTATGCCTCCAGACTAGGAGATTTTTTTAAATAATCAACCTTTTTACTGTTAATTTTTTTTTATTAAACATGGCTTTGTGTTCCTACAGAAGTTTCCTTTCATTGGATTGGTTTGTACTGTCATAATCTGACACAGATCTGTTTTGAGTTATTGGGAGAAGGACCATCATTCTCCCGTGAGCTCAGCAAGGGACGGCATGTGGCCATGGTGCTGGCAGTGGGCGGGGTCCACCCGCCTGTGTTCGGGCTATGAGAGGGGATGCTGTTCAGAGAGTGGCATCCGTGCATGCAGCTGGAAATCTCCCCATCAGGGCAGGCAGGCACACCTGACCAAGACTGTCCTGGGACACCAGTGTCCCACATCCTTGTCCAGCCATTCCTGGACTATGTGCACTCCTCACATCCTAACTAGAGAAGGCCAAAAACAGCTGTGTTCCCACGTTGGGTATTGTATTCGGCTTTCATTAGTGGGCACTTGCTCATTAAGGTCAAAGGTCTGTGTGGTCAGCAATCCCATCTTGGAAGGCAGCCGACACCATGGCTACAGTGATAATCTGCTGTCTCTAGAAATTGTTAGGTTTGTGACATCATTTGTGGAGGTGCAGATGCACACCCTCCTGCCTTCTCCCCAAATAGGGACAAACATATCTTGAGGCCCGGCCCATGGTCAGGACATGTCAGTGGCTACTGGGACGCAGGGTTGGGGCTTCTGTGGACGATCATCACGTGAATATTGGTAGCCAAGGTCTCCCGGACGTGTGGCCTCTTGATACATCTGAACCTCTCAGCAGTTGGGAGGTCGGAGTGGAGGGCTGGGAGGGCCTGGACCCATGGACACAATTCTGATGAAGGCAGACCATCCATGTCCCTGGCTTCCCTGACCAGTGGGTCATTGGAGAAGAGCTTGCTGTGGTCGCAAGGGGGATCAATGTGAGAATGCACTTACACAGCTCAGGTCAGTCCCCGCCCTGGGCACATGTCACCTCCAACGCTCTCACCACGATCACAGCCCTGGAAAGGCAGGAGGTCATTATTGTGGCCAAGGTGGCCCGTGGGTACTGACTGTCTGCCATGTCTGCACCTCTCAAATCTTGTGAGTGATGTAAGGTCGGTGGATAATGGGGGATGGTCACGTGGGGAACTCAGACCCGCAAACTTTGGCTAGAACTGCCCACAACCAAGCGTGCCAAAGGTGGCTTCACAGGAACCGTTTGGAAAAAAGCGACCGTCTACCAGCCAGTGGGATTTCACCACATCATGTTAGCTCGACTTCCCTAGAGGGACCCCTTTAAATATCTCCCACGCGGTTTAATCCGTGCAACTTCCCTGGCCTCCATCTTACCTCGGGGCCAAGGAACTTTCCCAGGCAGGATGCGCGCTCTGTACTCAATAAAGCCTTTTGTTCTTCCACACTTTGCGGTTCAGGGCCCCTTCCTTCCTTCTCGGCGGGGAAAAATACCTTACATTTTGGTGCCGAAAACCCAGGAGCAGTTGGAGGTCCGCAGGGACCGCTCCTCTTCCTCATCCCTTCTGAGAAAGAGCCAGGATCTCTGACCTTCCACCCACTTCGGTGCACAGTGTGGTAGGTCCCCCCCCCCACCTCAGTCCTTTCCACCGAGAATCCCTGTCCGAAACCGCAGCTGTGTCAGGGACTTCTTTTCCATTCCGAGTGAGTGTGTGCTTGTGGAGACGTCCCAAGCATATCCACTTTACTTTTTATGTCTGTGGCCAGACCTTGAGATTTAGGACGCTGATACTCAGATCTGACCACTCCGAGGACTGAGGGCGGCTGTGGGGGCACGGAGTCTACCTCCTTGAATAAGAGGAAACTGTTCTTCTCCACTATGGCCAGGCCACAGAACCCACTCAATTAGCCTCCTGAAGGGACTTTCGGTGTTGACACCTTCACCAATTTGACTATCACCAGGGAAGCTGGGAACTGTTTGGAGATCTCTTACATTCACGGCTTCTAATCATCCTTGATGTCTGTGCCACCTGTTCCACTGTGCAGGCCTTTTTCTGGCCAGAGAAACCTCACCTAGAGCCTCCGCTCCTGATCTTTTCTTCTCCGTGGACTCCCGGCTCTCTCTCCCTCCTGACTGACCCTGGGGGCACCCCTCTCTCGGGACTTTTCTCTGGTCCCTCTGCAGACCTCTTTTGTGCTCGGGTCTCTTCCCTCTGAGAGCCCCCTCCCTTCTCAAAAACCTGTTTCTTATTCACCACTACCATCTCTTTCTTCTCCCCTGCTGGCCAGGGGCCCCTCCCTTCACTGTGTTCTTTAACTCCTCCTCTGTCAGGCCATTCTCAGCCTGGCATTGGCTCTTACACCGGTTTTCAGGACGTCCAACCCCAATTTTCTTGCAGGAAGTTCCTGCCCTGTCCTGCCTTTGCTCCAGCGTTTCCTGTGGGATCTGGGTGCCGGGCTCCCTACGAGCCCCCCTCCTCTTATTCCCAACCCCCAAACCCCCATCCAGGACCTGTGAACACGACATTTAAAGTTTTTAACAGTCCCAACTAGTAGAAACAGGCCAAGGCTGTTCGCCAGGACCGCATGCAGTAGAAGGTAATGCTACAAACCCCGGCTCTTGTGGCAACCCTGAGACCAGCAGAGCCACCAGCAGCTTGCTTTAAGTGTGGCAAGGAGGGTCATTGGTCCCAGCAGGGCCCCTGCCCGCAGCTGCCCACTGAGCCCTGCCCTGACTGCAAGCAGCCCGGTCACTGGCGGAGTGATTGCCCCTTTGGGCAACAGGTTTTTCCTCAGCGCCTCTACGTGGAGGACAAGCCACCCAAATGGGAAGGCCAATCCAGCCAGGTGGGTGCATCGTTCAAACTCCTAGGACACAGCCTGGACTTGGAGAACCCAGGGTATGCTGCAACAAATGGGTAAGTCTGTCTCATTTCTTGTGGACATGGGGGCTACCTTCTCTGTTTTACCATCACACTCAGGACCTCTAGTTCCCTCACAGGTCTCGGTTATGGGAATGGATGGGACCCCTTCCTTTCCCCTTTTACGCCACCTCTGACATGCAGTTTTGCCTCAAGCTTGCCTCCTTACAGGACCACTGGCAGTCGGAACCACTGGACTCCATCCATCTCCAGCTCACCAAAAGACTGGACCCTACAAATCCCCCTATTACTCCTCTTTTTTTAAAAAAATCCTTACAGGACTGCATCTGCGAAGTTTCTCAACTCATGGCCACACAGATGTTCCTCCTGACACCCCTCCAAGCCACCACCTTCCAATCTCCCCCTCCCCACGATGCCCCTATTCAGCAGGAAGTAGCCAGACGAATAAACGGCGCCCCTTTTTCTATTTAACACAAAAGGTCAGAATGTAAGGTCGGTGGATAATGGGGGATGGTCATGTGGGGAACTCAAACCCACGAACTTTGGCTAGGACCGCCCACAACCAAGGGTGCCAAAGGAGGCTTCACAGGAATCGTTTGGAAAAAAGCGACCATCTACCAGCCAGTGAGATTTCACCACATCATGTTAGCTCGACTTCCCTAAAGGGACCCCTTTAAATATCTCCCACACGGTTTAATCCATGCAACTTCTCTGGCCTCCATCTTACCTCGGGGCCAGGGAACCTTGCCGGGTGGGATGCGCGCTCTGTACTCAATAAAGCCTTTTGTTCTTCCACACTTTGTGGCTTTCAGCCCTTTTCCTTCCTTCTCGGCGGGGAAAAATACCTTACAAGTGATGCTTATGTGTTAGTGACCAAATGCAACCTTGATTCTGAGCGCAGCCTCCTCAGGGTCTTTGGTGCAGTTTTAAGTGACCAAGGGCACTGGATTCCGGGGACTGGGCACTGACCCTGCACGATCCCTAGGACTTGACTTTCCTCTGTCCTCTGAAGTGTCGGTCACGGGGTCCACTAAAGTGCACTTTGTTAAATGGAATGCTCTGCTTTCTTCTGGTTCCTTTTCTCTCTTTAAACCTGTTTTACCTTTTTAAAAAAGACTTTGTTCCTTGTCAGATGCCGAAATGTTTCTTCCACCTGTTTGCCAGGGTTTTAAATTCTGGATTCCATGGTTTTTATTGTCTGTGTCAAACATCCCTACCAGATGCTCTTGTTAGTACTTCCTGGCCCTGCCTGGCCTGGCCCAACCTGTCTACGTGGGCCCACCCTGCTGACCCTCATGCTCTCCAAATAAAAGAACCGCTTTATGTGTGTCATAGCTCGTGTTCTGAGAGAGAATCAACAGATCATATTTCATGTCTTGAATAAATTGCTCTATTTTTATATTAGAGAACATGGCAGGTGTGGTTTTTTTTCGTGCCCCTCTGTCACCATGGGGCCTGGCGAGACCCCAAGGCGTGAAGACAAGGGCATCTTCTTGAGGGAAAGGGGACTTGGGTGTGTCTTCCCAGGACTGCTGTCCAAACAGGGCAATAGAACTCGCAGCCGTGGCTGTGGGAGCAGTGGCCCCGGGTGTTATAAAATCTTGTTTACTAAGGGAGCCTGTTTTCCTCTTTGTGGCATTTTTCAGGCCAGCTGTTGGAAAAGGTCAACGAGTGAGTTTTCTCTTGTTCACAGAGCGGCTGTCCAGGAGTGTGGTTTCAGGATGAACTGAGATTAAGGTGCAGATCTAAAGTCACAGGCAACAGGGGACCATGGCCATGGACTGCACTGGGGCCATGTGGACCCACATTTAGCAAGTGTTTTCTGCCACCCACTCTGCCCTTGACTGACTGTTCTTTGATGCCACTTGAATCATTACTTCATTTTGTTAATCATTACTTCATTTTGTTAATAGCTGTCCCCATGATGGGGAGTGGGCAGCTATATTGGGGAGACCGGCTGCATTTTGCTTCACGAGTGGGTTACAAAGCTGGTCACGGTATCATTTCCCCGGAGACCCAACTCAATTCTGCACAGGAGCAGACGGGGCTGGACAGTCCCTGCCCTGTGGTCCCAGAGTTGTGTGCCACCTGCTTACTTTTTCTCTTTTTTTAACACCTACCCCATTTACCAAGCCCATCCCCACCAGGTAGACTGGGGTCAAAGTCTGAGTGACATGGTCCTGCTACAAAAGCCACAGGAAAGTCCTGGGGGAGCTGGTGGAAGACCCTGGCAGGAGCAGCACAAAGCCACTCCCAGGATAGAGGCATGTGTGGCGGTGGTTACCGTCGCTTCAGTGACAATGCTGGTAAGAAATGGACAGTTTTACATGGGGTTGTTTGCACCACGGGGTATGGTGGCCCAGTACACATAGATGGTCCTAAATTTGACTCACTCTAATGTAAGTTTGAAACCCAGAGGTTGCCAACTTGGGCATGGGATCATAGACATTACACCATGGTCGCTTCAGTGGCTTGAAGCCCAAGGTCACTGCCTTAAGTAAGGGGTCAATGGCTCAGCTGGAGCCCCCCAGTCAAGGCACCTATGAGAAAGCAATCAATGAACAACTAAACTGACATAACTAAATGTTGGTGCTCATCTCTCTCCCTTCCTATCTCTTTCTAGCTAAAAAACAAACAAACTCAAAACAAAAAAAACTATGTCAAGTGACGTACTCCATCTTTTGCTTTGAAAGTCAGAGAAGCAGTAGGTTATAGAAATATCAATAATCCTGTTTAAAAACTGTTGCCTGGCCTGTGGTGCACAGTGGGTAAACATCAACCTGGAACGCTGAGGTTGCAGGTTTCAAATCTGGGCCTTGCCTGGTCAAGGCACAAATAGGAATTGATGCTTCCTGCCTCACCCTCCTTTCTCTCTCTTTCCCCTCCCTAAAGTGAATAAACAAAATCTAAAAATAAGTAAATAAAAAATTTGCCCTGGACAGATAGCTCTGTTGGTTGGAGCATCAGTTGCAGAGGTTTCCAGTTCAATTCCTGGTCAGGAACGGGTTAATGTGTGTCTCTCTCTCCTTCCTCTCTGGCTAAAATAAATGAATAAATAAAAAGTTAACAAACAAACAAAAACCCTGTTGTCTCCCCTATAAATAGGCACTTGGAGGAGGGCTAGGCTCTGCATAAAGGAGGCTGTCATGAGGCTGCCCCCGCAGAAACCATTATCCCTGATTTCTACGAATCTTTTTTTTTTTAACAGAGACAGAGAGAAATAGACAGGGACGAGAAGCATCAATCATTAGTTTTTCGTCGTGAATTGTGACACCTCAGTTGTTCATTGATTGCTTTCTCATATCTGCCTTGACCGTGGGGCTGCAGCAGACCGAGTGAGTAACCCCTTGCTCAACCCAGTGACCTTGGGTTGAAGCTGGTGAGCTTTTGCTTAAAGCAGATGGGCTCGCACTCAAGCTGGCGACCTCGGGGTCTCGAACCTGGGTCCTCGGCATCCCAGTCCGACGCTCTATCCACTGCGCCACCGCCTGGTCAGGATCTACGAATCTTATAACAGGCAAAAATCTTAAAAAATGCCCAGAGCATCGTCATGAAGAAGAGACATAAATAAAACCCAGTCCTCTCAAAGACTATCATCATCACACCCCGCAAACGCGCAACGGCGCCACGCCTGGGGTAAGGTCCTGGGGAGACACGGGGTAGGCCCGACTCCACAGCCAGGGGTAGGGGAGGCCGACGCTCGCCCCACCTGGTGCGCTTGGAAGAGGCGGCCGCAGCAGCAGGAGCACAGGACCCGAGCCTTTGGAGGCGGCACCACGAGGGCCTCTGCCCCACTTCATGAGCTCGGGCGCCGGCCGGTGGGTTCGCGCTGCACACCCCTTAGACGCTCGGACGCCTTGGGCCGCGTCCCGCACCACCTCGTGTGCTCTTGCGCCCTGCGCTGCAACCGGTGGGCTGCAACACCCTGCAGGCGCGGGAGCTGCTCTAGCCCCCAGCACTGCCTCCTGTGTGCGAGTGCGCCCCCTGCTGGCGCTCGGGACCCGCTGGACCCCCAGCAAGTCCTGACGGTTGGCTGGGGCCCTTGCGACTTCAGGACTCCAGCCTGCAGTTGCCGCTCAGTCAGGCTCAGTTTGTGGTTGCGTGTGTGTCTGGTGTGGGACCAGTTCCTTTCAATCCCTGAGCCAGCGTTTTATGGGCTCGCTGGAAAGACTGGTCATCATGGCAGGGCCTGCTGCAGCTGCTGCGATCTGGCCTGAGGCTGCCCACCTCCTGGGCCTGTGGTTGGAATTTGCTGGGCGTCTGAGGGAGGTGGTCACGCTGGGCCGTCAGAAGTAGCTGTACACAAAAACCAGTTGGTTTTCCTGCAGCCCCAGAGGAAGTGGCACAGCTCAGACCCCATATGGAAGGCGGAGGAGAGGCCTGCCCAGGCAGGGGCAGTGCTGCTTCCCCTCTGTTTGTTGCCAGCCCATCAAACATTCACAGGTGCCTAAGGACAAAAACCATCTTAAGACAATTACAGACATACTGTCAAATATGTTCTCCTATTGTGTAGTTTGTCTTTTTATTCTGTTCTTATTGGCTTTGGCCGTGCAAAAGCTTTTTAGTTTGATATAGTCCCATTTGTTTATCCTGTCTTTTATTTCCCTTGCCCGTGGAGATAAATCAGCAAATATATCACTGCGAGAAATGTCAGAGAGCTTACTGCTTATGTTTTCTTCTAAGATGCTTATGGTTTCACGCCTTACATTTAAGTCTTTTATCCATTTTGAGTTTATTTTTGTGAATGGTGTAAGTTGGTGGTCTAGAACATATTTGACAGTATGTCTGATAAGGGGTTAATAACCAAAATTTATGAAGAACTTGTAAATCTCAACACCAGAAAGACAAACAATCCAATCCAAAAATGGGCAAAAGAAATGAATAGACACTTCTCCAAAGAGGACATACAGATGGTCAATATGCATATGAAAAAATGCTCAACATCATTAATCATTAGAGAAATGCAAATTAAAACCACAATGAGATATCACCTCACACTGGTTAGAATGGCGCTCATCAACAAAACAACACAGAATAAGTGCTCGCGAGGATGTGGAGAAAAGGGAACCCTCCTGCATTGCTGGTGGGAATGCAGACTGATGCAGCCTCTGTGGAAAACAGTATGGAGATCCCTCCAAAAATTGAAAATTGAACTGCCTTTTGACACAGCCATCCCACTTTTAGGAATATACTCCAAGGACACCATAGAACGGTTCCAGAAGGAGAAATGCATCCCCATGTTTATAGCAGCATTGTTCACAATAGCGAAGATCTGTAAACAGCCCAAGTGTCCGTCAGAGGACGAGTGGATTAAAAAACTTTGGTACATATATACTATGGAATACTACTCAGCCATAAGAAATGATGACATCGGATCATTTACAATAACATGGATGTGAAGCATCCACCGGGTATATAAAAAAAACAAATGTCAGAGACTTTCAGAGGTATAGATGTAACTTTATTGGCCAGTTTCACCTGCGCAGGGACGAATTCCCTGGTGTCCGGAGACACTGTACTCAGAAGGAGCTGCAAATGGGAAGCGCCCCTGGCGCTTACAGCTAGTTCCTTATATATTCTAAGTAAGCAAGCATAATACAGAAGCAAAAGTGGCCGTTACCTATTCGCTAAGGGAGTTGCACATAGCATAGCAACAGGGGCTGGGTCTAACTCATTGGCGAACTTCAAACATAAACTTCTGATAAGGGTCTCTAGCCAATGGAACGCAAATGTTTGTCTTCCTTTGTTCTTAGCCTTCCAGGGTCCCTATCATTATCTCCCTGTCTCTGCTTCTGGCAATCCCAGCACACTTTCCTGAATTTAACAATTTGATCTTTTCTTGATCCTTACATTCCCTACTCCTGTTGGGGCATAATCAAACCCTTGATTCTTCATCAGAGGGAAGGAGGGTGTAGGGTTGAGACAGGATCATTAACTTAACAGTGTCTATATGCTTTTTAACGAAAGCGAGTAGTTTATTTAAAATTATAGGGCCCCAGGATATAAGACACAGGAAGCCAATACATGGACCCAAGAGGGGAAGTAGGTATGGCAACATTCCATTAAAGCCATTCCACAAAGGGCTTTCGAAGAGTTCTTTTCTTCTTTTTACTAAGTCCTCCTGTAGTTTCTTTATTCTATCCCTGACTATTCCAGATTTGTTAACATAAAAACAGCATTTCTCCTGTAATGCCAAATTCCCCCTTGCTCTGCAGTTAGTAAATCTAGACCTCTCCTATTCTGTAGGATCATTTCAGCTAAGGAATCTAATTGATCTTGTATGTCTTGGATGGACCGAAACACAGATTGGATGTCGTCGATTAGCTGGTGTGATAATTTATTATAGGAGTGAAGGGCCACCCCTAGTCCAGCTGTTCCAGATGCTATTGCTCCAGTTACTCCTAGACCAACTAACAGGGAGATTAATGTAACCGCTCTTTTGAGCCATCCACTAATGTAATCTAAAGTGGGAACAGGGACGGGTTCATCACCAGGGATGATGTCTATATCTGGCATTAAAGTTGCTAGTATGCAAACCCCGGTCCAATTCACAGGTAAATAGGAGTAAGCTAAATTACCTCCGCATAGCCATACCTTCCCCGTATCTGCACATAAGGGTGAACTGGAGTTGATGAACCGGCTGCAATTAGCAAAATTTGCCAATTCAACATCTATGTTTAAACTATTATTTTGTGGGTAACTGATTACACAGGAAACATTGAAAAACTCTAGGGGTTGAACTCTAAAAGGAATGTTGCCACTGCAGTTTTTATTTCCTAAGACAAGAGCAAGTGCAGATATATTAACTGCAGAGGGGATTGCAATAGGTATTGGTGTGCCTAGAGTCATACAAAGCCAATGGTCAGCAGCCAGAATTGGGTTGGTAAGGTTCAGAGCCTTATTGGTAGCTAACAATATCTCAGAGGTTTGGGTATCCAAATCAACATCCTGGCCCTTAGGCAATGTTAGAGGGTGATAGTCTATTCTAGGGAATATGTTCTCAAGTATTTGCTCTAATTTCTTCTGGACTCGAAACTCTCGTACTGCATCTTGAGGCCCACCCCCATCTGAGATATGCAGCGGTAGCTCCCTGGTCCAGCACACTGGTTTTCCCGCTGTACCTCTACATGAGGCTTGCATATAGTGGTTTGTCCCAATATCTGGTGCTTTTCCTTCTCTGTTTCTTATTAGAATTGCAGTATATACTGTCAGATTGCCCTTAATGCATTCTTGTAATTCCTGATAGCAAGTGGAATACATTTGATTATAAATGGTTTCGTACTCCCTGGGGCACGACTTATCCTTTCCTACGGTTGGTGGCATACTGTGAGGCTTTACACGACAGACCCAACATTGTTCTAAACCCCCCGTAGGTAGCTGACTTTGTGTTCCTCATGACCATCCCCCTGAATTTAAGGGTCTGCCTGTTTTAATATTCATAAGAGTAGGTATCCACTATTGATAAGTGAGGTAGGCTACCTTATTGGTGCAGTTTACTGTCCTTGTCCATTGCTCAGGTGGTACACTATATGTGCCACCCCTACACTCGCATGGGGGCCCATATAATTTTCTAAGAAATGTTTCAGGGTCTACAGGAGGTCCAAACCCACTGTTAGCAAAATCAAATAGTATTTCTAGGACACAGATGAAAATCTTAACCTTAAAGGATCCTTGGGGTCTGTATATACTCTCCATCGCTTGGGATCAGTCTCTTGTTCACTGAGCATAGCGGGTTTCACGTGGGAGAGGTGAATCCAATAAGGTTTCTCAGCCACCTTGACTGCAGAGGGAGTGCTGAGTAATACCTGGAATGGTCCTTGCCACCACGGTTCTAGGTTTCCTCAGCGGTGGTTAAGGATCCATACCCACTGTCCAAGGTCCGGTGGTGAGGGTCTCTGGGTGTCGCTTCCCGGTTCTGCAATCCTTTGCTCCCGCAGTTCCCTTAATTCTCTCCGAATATGTTGCAATGCCTGTAGGGACTTGAAGAAGTTATGATTAGACACCTCTATTTCCTCCCTGGTAAGCTAGGTAACCAGGGGAACTGGTTGTCCAAACATGAGCTCATAGGGGGTCCACTTATTAATGTAAGGTGTACATCTAACCTGGAATAGGGCAAAAGGGAGTAATTTTACCCAGTTTTTGCCGGTCTCCTCCTTCAACTTAATCAAAGTTTTTTTCAAAGTCCTATTCATTCTTTCTACTTGTCCTGAACTTTGAGGCCTGTAAATGCAATGCAATTTCCAATTAATTCCTAGCCTTTTAGCTAATTCCTGGGAAATCTTAGAGATGAAAGCTGGTCCATTGTCAGATCCTATAGCTATAGGTATTCCATATCTAGGGATGATCTCTCTTAGTAGAATTTTACAAACTGTGGAAGCGGTTTCACCCTTGGTAGGAAAGGCTTCCGTCCATCCTGTAAAGGTATCTATTAGCACAAGTAGATACCTGAATCCTGCCTTTCCTGGAGTCATTTCCGTGAAATCTATTTCCCACAATTTTTCTGGGTACTTTTCTCTATACCTAACTAGAGGGGGAAGCTTCTTATTAATAGCGTTGACCTTAGCACAAGCCTTACATCTAGAAACTATAGATTGAACTATATTTCTAATCTGGGGTCCCTCATAATACTTCTTAATTAGTTGTTCTATTTTATTTTGCCCTAAATGGGAACTTGCATGGATTTTCTTTGCAATTTCTCCTATTACTCCTTGGGGAAGGTAGAGTCTGGCGTCAGGAAGTTTTATCCACCCTTGGTTATTTTTTACCCCCTTAGTTGCCTTCCCTCTTGCTTTTCTTCAGGAGCATACTTAGGGTTTGGAGGCAGCAAGGGTTGAGGCAAGAGCGGAAGAATGTCTGCAGTCCCTCTTTCCGCAGCTTCTCTGGCAGCCATGTCAGCAAAACGGTTTCCTTGAACAATGGGAGAGTCCCCTTTTTGATGTCCTTTGCAATGAATTATGGCTACTTTAGAGGGAAGCCAAATGGCCTCAAGCAGTGCCAAGATTTCAGTTTTATTTTTAATCTTTTTTCCTCCTGCTGTTAGCAAGCCCCTTTCCTTGTAAATGGCACCATGAATGTGGGCAGTGGCAAAGGCATACCTGCTGTCCGTGTAAATGTTGGCCACTTTGCCCTCAGCTATCTGGAGGGCCTGTGTCAGTCCAATTAGCTCTGCTCGCTGCGCAGACGTACCTTTTGGCAATGCCCTTTGCCACAAAACACTGTTCTGGGTGGTTACAGCTGCTCCTGCACATTTTTGTCCATCTCGGACATAGCTGCTTCCATCAGTGAACAGCGTGAGGTCTGCCTTCTCATAGGCCTGGTCCCGAAGGTCCGGTCTAGCCCCTGTAACAGTATCCAGTATTTGTCTGCAATCATGGACCACTGTTGGGTCTGGCAAAGGTAGCAAGGTGGCAGGGTTTAGGGCTGCTGTTTTCAAAAACTGCACTGCTGGGGGATTCAATAGCTGTGCCTGGTACTGCATCAGGCAAGCGTTTGAAAGCCATCTATCCAGCGGGGCTTGCAGCACTTATTCTAAATAATATTCTCCAATTATCTGGAGGTCCTGACCCAATGTCAGTTTATTAGCTTCTTTGACTAGGGTTGAGGTAGCAGCAAGTGCCTCAGGCAAGTTGGCCAGCCAGATGCTACGGGATCCAGCTTTTTGGACAAGTATGCTACAGGCCTCTTCCATGGCCCAAGTTCTTGGTTAAGGATTCCTAATGCTACCCCTCTCTTTTCAGCAATGTACAGCTGACAGGGTTTGGCCATGTCTGGCAAGGCCAACGCTGGGGCAGCCACTAGGGCCTCCTTCAATGCCTGGAAAGCTTTCCTTTCCTTGTCTGTCCAAATAAACTGTTCTTCCTTTCCCCTAGTCAGCTCGTGCAGAGGCCTGGCCAGTTCGGCGAACCCTAGTATCCAAAGTCTGCAATAGTTCACTGCTCCCAGAAATTCTCGTACTTGCCTCTTGCTAGTAGGTTCTGGGATTTGTAATACAGTCTGAATCCTTCGACTAGATAATGTCCTTTGTCCCCCTTGTAAGTTATACCCAAGATAACTTACGGTTTGGGTGACAATTTGGGCCTTCTTGGCAGAGACTCGATACCCCATCTGCTGGAGGTCCAGGAGTAGGTCTATGGTGGCCTCTTTACATTGTTTGTCTTCTGCTGCAGCAATGAGAAGGTCATCTACATATTGAAGCTGTACAACTGATGGATGAGCAGCTCAAAACCCCTGCAAGTCCTTGCTCAGAGCCTCATTAAAGATAGTGGGGGAGTTCTTGAACCCTTGGGGAAGCCTGGTCCATGTATACTGCCCCACTAGTTCTTTCTCTGGATTATTTCATTCAAAAGAAAATATGTCCTGGCTCTTGGGGGCTAATGGAATACAGAAGAAGGCGTCCTTCAAATCTAGTACTGAGTAATAGATATAAGTAGGGGGCAACGAGCTTAGCAAAGTGTAGGGATTTGGCACCATAGGGTGAATAGTCTCTACCAGGGCATTTACTTCTCGCAGATCCTGCACCGGGCGATAGTCCTGGGTCCCAGGCTTCTGGACTGGGAGCAAAGGTGTGTTCTAGGCTGACTGGCATTCCCGGAGGATACCTGCCGCTAATAAGCGCTGCAAATGCTGTGCTATGCCTTGCTTAGCCCGTGCAGGTATGGGGTATTGCCTTACCTGCACTAGACTAGCGGTGCTCAGCAACTGCACTATGACAGGTGGCTGATGGGCGGCTAGGCCTGGTGGGTTGGTTTCTGCCCACACTCCGGGCACCTGTTTCCGTAACTTCTCTGGGACCCCGATAGCTTCATCCTTACCTTCCTGGAGGGCTGCTATCAAATATTCTTCAGATATGGGCACCATTACCTCCAGACTACCTCCTTTGCTGTTCTCTTGAGAGCTGCTTAGTTCAAGTTGATGCTTGAAGGTGATGGTGGCATGGAGTTTCTGGAGGAGGTCTTGGCCCAACAGAGGGTAAGGACAGTCTGGAATGATTAGAAATGAATTGGTGATGGTGCCGCGACCCAAATTAGTAATTCTTGCAGAGGCCCATGGGTAAGTTACCGCTTTTCCCGTTACCCTCACTATCTTTGTAGTTTCTTTTTGTATTTGTCCTTGAGGGCTTTTCAAGACTGAGTAGGTGGCTCCCGTGTCAACTAGGAAATCAGTGGGCTTTCCTTCGACTGTCAAGGTGACCATGGGCTCCTGGGAGCCAACAGGGATAGAGCCCCGGCCCCGTCAGTCCAATTGGAGCAGTACTTGCGATTCCCGCTCGGGCCTTTCAGCCCGCAGTTTAGGGCAATCCTTCTTCCAGTGTCCCTTCTCTTTGCAATATGCACACTGATCTTTGTCTATTTGCTTCTGCGGTGGGCCTCTCCCCTTGCCTTGGGGCTGCTGCCCTTTCTTTCCCTTCCCTTCAGACTTGTGAGCGGCAAGGAGGATTTTTACAGCCACTCTTCCTAATTCTGGGTCATTCCTATTTACGTATACTTTCTGAGCTATTTCTAATAGCTTACTTCTATTTTCTCCTTCAAATCCCTCTAATTTCTGAAGCTTTCTTCTAATGTCTGATGCAGCTTGCGTCACAAAGGTGACCTGCGAAATTCACCAACCTGCGATTTTCTTCAGCCTCTGGATCTATAGGGGTATAAACCCGGTAGGCCTCCATTAGCCGCTCTAAAAATGCAGCGGGGGACTCTTCCCTTCCCTGAATAACCTCATTTACCTTACTGAAGTTAGTAGGTCTCCTGGCTGCTGCCTTTAAACCCCGAAGCAGAGCCCGGCGGTACTGGAAGAGTGCCTCCCTTCCCCTAGAAGTATTTGGGCCCCAATTCGGGGGTTGTTTAGGAAGGACATTCTTGACTTCCCCATCCGTTCCCCCATCCTCTAAAACAACCTTTGCTGCTTCTCTTATTATCCTGTTTCTTTCTTCTGTAGTAAAAAGAGTTTGCAAGACCTGTTGACAATCATCCCACGTTGGCTGGTGGGTCCTAAAAACAGTCTCAAGCAAAGATATTAATCCCTGTGGTTTTTCAGAAAAGGGAGGGTTCTGATGCTTCCAATTGTACAAGTCACTGGTAGAAAAAGGCACATAAATGAGGCGAGGAGGCGCCCGTGAACCAGCATCTGGTGCCGGTGGCGCCTCCCGGAGCGGTGAAATGGCCACGTTCTCCTGGGTTTCTCCCGCCAAACCTGAAGGAGAAGGCAAGATGGTGGTTCTTCCCACCAAACCTGCCGAAGAAGAAGGCAAGATGGCGGTTCCTCCCGCCAAACCTGTTGCCTTCCCGTATACCGCCCCTCCTTGAGTGAGAGGCGGACTTAAAAACCCCTTCTCATCCTGCCTCGAAGAATCAGGTTCCTCCTGCCGCGGATAGGGTGGGGGAAAATTCACTGGGTCTAAATGATCTTCTGGTGCCCCCGGCAACACTGGGTAAAGTCTAGATGATGGCGTACTGGGGGCCCAAGTTTTTCAGAATTTCCTTTCTTTTCCCTGTTTCTCTGTCCTGCCTTCTGATTGCTTGCAGCTAAGCACACTGCCCTTTTTTCTCGCTTATTCTCCCTCAGGCACTTCTTGATATACCCTGGCTTCTCTGTAGCAATATCAATCCATACATTTATATACAAAAACTGATCTGGGTGGGGCACCTGATATATGATAGCTTGTACAGCAAACACAACAAGAAGATCAAAGGTGCCATCAGTGGGCCAGCCAACGTTAAGGGTTGGCCACTCGAGCTGACTCAGGATGCGGAGTGTCTCCCGATCTGGAGCTGGTCCGCAATATCCCTGAGCTCGTTTCTGAAAGTCAGAAAAATTAGTTAGTACACAATCCAGTGGGGAATTAGGGACAGACTCCTTTTTTTTTAAAATAATTTTATTTTTAATGGGGCGACATCAATAAATCAGGATACATATATTCAAAGATAACAACTCCAGGTTATCTTGTTGTTCACTTATGTTGCATACCCATCACCCAAAGTCAGATTGTCCTCTGTCACCTTCAATCTAGTTTTCTTTGTGCCCTTCCCTCTCCCCCTTTCCCTCTCCCCCCTCCCCCCATAACCACCACACTCTTATCAATGTCTCTTAGTTTCACTTTTATGTCCCACCTACGTATGGAATAATGCAGTTCCTGGTTTTTTCTGATTTACTTATTTCACTTCATATAATGTTATCAAGATTATACCATTATACCATTACACCAGTTTGCTGTAAATGATCCGATGTCATCATTTCTTATGGCTGAGTAGTATTCCATAGTGTATATGTGCCACATCTTCTTTATCCAGTCATCTATTGACGGGTTTTTTGGTTGTTTCCATGTCCTGGCCACTATGAACAATGCTGCAATGAACATGGGGCTGCATGTGTCTTTACGTATCAATGTTTCTGAGTTTTGGGGGTATATAGCCAGTAGAGGGATTGCTGGGTCATAAGGTAATTCTATTTTCAGTTTTTTGAGGAACCACCATACTTTCTTCCATAATAGTTGTACTACTTTACATTCCCACCAACAGTGTATGAGGGTTCCTTTTTCTCCACAGCCTCTCCAACATTTGCTATTACCTGTCTTGTTAATAATAGCTAATCTAACAGGTGTGAGGTGGTATCTCATTGCAGTTTTGATTTGCATTTCTCTAATAACTAATGAAGATGAGCATCTTTTCATATATCTGTTGGCCATTTGTATTTCTTCCTGGGAGAAGTGTCTGTTCATGAGGGACAGACTCCTTTTGACCCATTTTGCTGCTTTCAGTTTGGATCCTCTTCTTTTCTGCTTCCTCAAGGAAAAACCACACAAGAACTACTGTCGAGAGCCGATCCACTAGTGCTGGCTAACAAGGTCACAGCAGAAGAAGATCCACAACTGCTGGTTGACAAAGTCACAGCAGAAGAAGACCTATGGCTGCTGGTTAATAAAGTCACCTCAGTGAAGACTAACAGCTGCGGGTTGACAAAGTCACCGCAAAGGAAAGGCACAATGATACTTCCCCCTTTTGATCTTTTTGAATTAATCTGGCCTTATATCCCCCCTTTTCAGGGTGTGTGCTATCATTTATGGCACAGGGATAATAGTACCGTACTTTCCCTGTAGATTTGTAGTAATATCTTTGGAAATGAGACAGAGGGTGTGAGTTCCACAGAAAAGCCTGTAAGCCCCTTGAACTGGGCTCATAGACATAAGAGGCTGGCTATGATATCCCTCATAAAGGGTTAAGTTGGTAGGAGAACTTCTTCTTATTAATCATGTTAGAAAGAATAGATTGTGACTTATGAATAGGTAGGAAACAGTAACTATACACAGAGCACCTTTCAGCCTTCACTTAATTCATCACTTTTCCTCCCTAGCCTTCTCATGTGGTAGAGTAAAGAAACTTTCCATTCTTCTTGCATACCTGACCTGCAGGTGGTGGAACACTCTGAGAAAAGTAAAGTTAGAACTTAGTGTATGAATATAGTAATAAATAAAATTTGACTAGACAATAGAATCCTAGACAAGGTAGAGTTATTAATCAGTACTGACCTTTTGGAAGTTTGTATCAATATTGTTATTGCTGTTCAAGTTATTGTATAATTGTACTTTGAATGACTTATCACCTGATTTATAGTTTATAGAAATGAATTAACTGTTACCTAGAAAATGTAACCATAGTGAAACAAAAACAATGACTAATCAATGTATTCTGAATATCATGTGATTGTAACTTAGTGTGTGTGCATAAAAGGAAAGCTAGACCAGCAATAGAGAGAGATGCCTGGCAGTAAATGCTAACAAGAGAATAAAGAGAAAGAAAAGAATTCGGCTCTCTCACTCGATTCGTGCCGACGCCGTCTCTTCCTGTGGGACCCCTGGATTCCCCCCGGGGCTGGACCCCGGCAAACTACCGTGCTTAAAGTATTAATATAAACAGACCTAAACACACACAAGCAAGCTTCTCATTTGGATTTCCCCCTCTCATTGAATTGCCCGACAGTTACGCAGCACAGCGCAGCGACTTTCTAATGTGACCGGTCACTTCCTAATTTTCAAACTCGTCTCAGAGAGCAGCGTCCTGCCTCTGAGAGTCCTGGATAGGTCACCAGCAGCGTCCTGCCTGCTACCACAGGTGATATGCTCCGGATCCCAAAACGAAACCAAATAAGGATCCTTAAAGAATACTTACTTATACCGAGCTATCTCCTTGGTCTCCAACCCAAAACTGCGCCAAGGCAGATCTCGGGCGAGCCCCCAGCTGAAGCATCCACCGGGTATATAAAAAAAAAAAAAAAAAAGTCAGAGACTTTCAGAGGTATAGATGTAACTTTATTGGCCAGTTTCACCTGCGCAGGGACGAATTCCCTGGTGTCCAGAGACACCGTACTCAGAAGGAGCTGCAAATGGGAAGCGCCCCTGGCACTTACAGCTAGTTCCTTATATATTCTAAGTAAGCAAGCATAATACAGAAGCAAAAGTGGCCGTTACCTATTCGCTAAGGGAGTTGCACATAGCATAGCAACAGGGGCTGGGTCTAACTCATTGGCGAACTTCAAACATAAACTTCTGATAAGGGTCTCTAGCCAATGGAACGCAAATGTTTGTCTTCCTTTGTTCTTAGCCTTCCAGGGTCCCTATCATTACCTCCCTGTCTCTGCTTCTGGCAATCCCAGCACACTTTCCTGAATTTAACAATTTGATCTTTTCTTGATCCTTACAGATGGACCTTGATAACATTATACGGAGTGAAATAAGTAAATCAGAAAAAAACTAAGAACTATATGAACCCATGCATAGATGGGACATAAAAATGAGACTCAGAGACATGGACAAGAATGTGATGGTAACAGGGAGTGGGGTGGAGGGGTGGGGAAGGGGCAAGGAAGGAGAGGGAGGGAGGGAGGAGGGTAGGGGCAAAAAGAAAACCAAATAGAAGGTGATGGAGGACGATTTAACTTTGAGTGAGGGGCATGCAGCATAATCAAAGGTCAAAATAATCTGGAGATATTTTCTCGGAACATATGTACCCTGATTTATCAATGTCACTGCATTAAAATTAATAAAAATAAGAATAAAAAAAAAAGACAATTACAGCTTCCAGTCCTGACAAACATGTGAGAGAGGGTCTGGCTGAGGTAAAACACCAATCAAGATTGCTCAGGTGGAGAGCTACGGGAACTGCCCTGGCCGGCGGTCACCTAAAGATCAACCTGGCTAAGTTGAGGCTATTGGTAAGGGGCACTGGACCGGAACCTAAGGGAAATGACAATGACTTTTTTTTTTCTTTTTTATTAAATTTATTTATTCATTTTAGAGAGGAGAGAGAGAGAGAGGGAGAGAGAGAGAGAAGGGGGAGGAGCAAGAAGCATCAACTCTCATATGTGCCTTGACCAGGCAAGCTAGGGTTTTGAATCGGTGACCTCTGTTCCAGGTCAACGCCTTATCCACTGCGCCACCACAGGTCAGGCTGACAATGACTTTTTAAAAATTGACTAATCTAATTGATTTAAGCCATCTCTTGCCATAAACAAAGAGACAGAGATCAGTATACTCTCATGTGGATGAAAAAGGGGCCACGTGCTGAACCTGACACACTCAGGTTGTTGTATCAGAACAGCGAGGAACAGATGTTTTGCCACACAATTAAGTAACCAAATTAAGGAATCTTTATTTTAAAGCTGGTGACCGCAGGGAGTCCTAAGTCATTCAAATCATGCCGCCCGGAAGCCCAGCGAAACATGGTACAAAAGCAATAGAAACATTTTCGTTAATCTCGCTAATAAGTTCAGTAAATCTTACTGTCTTGTTACAATGTTTATAGGAGCAATTTAAAGAAAAAATATTTTCTACACACTAAGACCATAAGCTTTGAAGTTGATAACACAGTAGTGATAAATGTTTCACATGCTTAACAAAAACATTTCTAAACATTGTAGAGTCTATGACCCACTCCTGACACATCTGCAATTTGGCGAAACTGACTTCAAGGCCGGAGGTAGGGAGTTTTAGACCTAAGTAAGTTCTGGAGTTAGAGTTTAAGATGGAAGAGAAGCTAAATGAAGTTATTTATGCTAACAGCCTTTTTAAAGTTACGTATTATTGCTAAAAGCCTTTTTCCCCTATAATTCAAGGTGAGCCCTGCAGGATGCCCTTGCAAACCCATAGACCTCAAGTAACTGTTAAGGTTAAATTATCCCCTGTAAAACTCAAATTCCCCTCAACCAAATGGAACATCCTCATCCCCCACTGTAATGTTGTAGTTTAATTTGCTTGCTGTAAGGCCAGGAGCCGCCATCGTGGCCATTCACATGCAGATTCCCATTGGATTCGGGCAGACGATAAAGAAATGGCGGAGTCAGAGGATGGGGGGCCATCCTATTTATTGGTGTCTCACCAAGACAGGCAAACCACAAAAGAAGACAAGGGAAAAGCAGAAAACCAGCTTTTCCCATGAAGGGCAAGGGATCAGGGAAGCCCCTGCAATCGTGATAGCAGGAACTGCGTGAGTCAGCTCCTGGTCTGTCCCACTTTACAGTGCAGAAAACCAAAATCCCTTAATCCAATATACAAACAAGGAAGTCTCCGATACAAAGTCACTTATCCAAGGCATAATTGGATTCCTCATGAGAGTGCACCACCCAGATCATACAATCAGTCAAGGGTGTGGGGAAAAGCTTAGTCCCAAAACCAAACCCCAGGCTACAACGACCTGGCCTGCTTACAGCCTGTCCCCCACACCCAATATAAGTCACAAGCGAGCAAACATATATATTATATTTACAAACTTATTTGACCAACATTCCACCCCTTTTGCTCGCTTTACAATCTAAACCACAGGCATCTTCCATGATGGTCACTGTGCAGGAGAGGGGTACATTGCATAAACAGAAATAGTACCAACTACAGCAATAGGATTAACAGATCAAAAACTATGGGCGAAATGAGAGAGCTGTCAGTGGCACCAGGAGAGGCAAATCTTTTCCCTCTGGCAGAATACAGGCCAGAGTTTTGTCTGCAGACAGCACCGTAGCTGGCACCAGAGGCCGCCCTGAGCGGGCATACCAAACCTTATTGGCCAATACACCAGCATCTGCTGGTTCTATGTGTAGTAAAATAGGAGAACTCATTATTGGCCATAAAGAAATTACAAAGGTGCCCTTCAAAATGCTGTTCCCTTGAGCGCTCAAGGGATAATACACTTCTACCCTAGGTGGCCAGGTGCTGGTTGCCCAAGGAGTTAACTGGAAGTCCACCTCTAGCCCCTTTCCCCATGGTGCCAACAAGGCCACCCATCTCAGATGGGGGGCCTGTATAGTCCAGGGCCAAGTCCATTGAAGCCGTTGTCCTTTAAGAAGGGCTGTTGGAGCAGGTAAGAGCACGTTGCTCTGCTGTCCGAAACCTGGCTTGAGTAAAATGTCCTTGGTGCATATCTGCAACTGAATGGGGGCAGCTGTCCGATGCAGGAGGGCCTCTACTGGAGTTGGCCTCCCCCGTCGAGGTCGCTCATTCAAAATCCGGAGTACTGTCCATAAGCGGCGTGTCCATCCAGTAAGAGAGCCGGTGCCCCCCTCCTGTCGCAGTCCCTGCTTTAAGAGTCCATTATACCGCTCAATGATACCAGCAGCCTGGGGGTGGTAGGGAACATGGTACTTCCAGTCCACCCCCAGCTTTTGAGCCCATTGCCTCACCGTTGAACCAGTAAAGTGGGTACCATTGTCACTTTCAAGGACCAGCGGTCGCCCATATGCAGCACTCAGGCAGTCCAGAGCCTGTATGACTGCCCTCTGGTCAGGGTTACGAGCAGGGTAAGCAGCAAGCAGCCCGGTGGCAGTATCTACACAAGTGACTGCATACTGGTACCCTTCTGACTTTGGTAAGGGTCCAATAATGTCTATCTGCCATCGTGTCAGTGGAACATGACCCCTCTGAATCTGTCCAGGCAACAGCAGTGGTCTCTGAGGGTGTTCCTTGGAACATACTGCACATTGCTCACAGGCTGCAAGTACCTCCGCATAGGACACAGGCAAGTTCCAAGCCTTAACTGTAGCCCACATAGTTTTCTGTCCTGCATGGAGCAGGCGCTGGTGGAGCCACTGTGCCACATCACCTGCAGGGGCAGTCTCCAACCATCGCACCCTTGCCAACGTATCTGCCTCATCATTCCCAGGATGGGCTAGAGGGGCATGCCCTGTGACATGATATACTGTCACCTGCTTCTGGTGTCCTATTTCCCATAAGTCCTGCCACATAGCCTGACCCCATAGTGGACGGTGCATTACCATCCACTGGTTAATGTGCCAAGTAGCAATCCAAAGGGTAAGTCCATGATAGACGGCCCAGCTGTCAGTACAGATTACCAGAGGTGAAGGTTCATTATGGGCAACTGGCCAAACAGCTCTTAATTCTGCCCATTGGCTGCTTTGGCCTGTACCCGTGTCCATCCAAATAGTCTCAGTGGCCGGATGGAAGGCTATAGCTGTCCATTTGGCAGGTTGGCCCCTGCTGGAACCATCAGTATACCAGGCATCCTCAGGGATGGGCACCCACGCCTCCTGGTAGGGACTGACTTCAGGTTCTGCCTCCTGAGCCCCAGTTGCACCTGACTCTAAGGTCGCATAGGTGACTGGACCCAAGACTTCCTGCAGTTCTGCCCTCAATGGGCTGGTGCTAAGAGCACAGCGTTGTTGCAGATAGGCACCCCACTTGGCCAGGGTGGACATTTGGGCCATACCACTGCGTGGTTTAGTTGCCCAATCTCTCACCCATCCAGCAATAGGGTATGTTGTCTTGACTGTAACTGGTGTTGTGGTTGTAATACTCTCAGTTGCCAGGAGGGCAGCATACACAGCTGCCAGCTGCTTCTCTACTAATGAGTAACGAACTTCAGCACCTTTTCACAATTGGGACCAAAACCCAATAGGTTGCCGTAGGCGCTCTGTCTGCTTCCACAAGCCCCATCCAAACCCCTATGAGGTTACATGAACATCCAGCTCACAGGGCCTGGCAGGATTAAACACATTCAAGGCCTGTGCCACCTTGACAGCTCTCTTAGCAGCTGCAAATGAACCTTGCGCCTGCTCAGTCCAATCCCAGCAAACCCCCTTTCGAATAAGGTTGTACAAGGGGCGTAGTAACTGAGCCAAATGCAGTATAAATACTTGCCAATACCCCAACAAACCTAAGAATTCCTGTAACTGTTTCACCGTAGTGGGCACAGGGTATTCTTGAATCTTATCTATAACTGCGTCAGGGATAACTTTTGTCTTACCCGACCAGACAACTCCCAAGAATTTAACAGATAACCCAGGTCCTTGCAATTTGTTCTTGTTAACTGCCCAGCCACATGCTTTCAAATGGGATAGCAGGGTAGGGACTGCTTGCTCCAATTCTGGAAGAAAATCACTAGTTAGCATAATATCATCAATATAATGGTACATGCGGACTACCTCTGGCTGTTTCCATTTAGCCAGGTCAGCAGCTACCAGCCCATGGCACAAGGTGGGGCTATGCAAATAGCCCTGAGGTAACACTGTAAAGGTCCATTGTCTCCCTTCCCAACTGAAGGCAAATTGGTCTTGACTCTCTGCAGCTATATCAATAGAGAAAAAAGCATTGGCCAAGTCTGCCACAAAGTGGTATGTCCCCAACTCATGGCTTAGCCGATCCATCATGTTAGCTATCGAGGGAACAGCAGCGTGCAAAGGGGGAACAACTTTATTAAGTTCCCTGTAATCTACTGTCATTCTCCAGGTTCCATCTGCTTTGCGCACAGGCCATACTGGGGAGTTGTAAGGACTGTGTGCTGGCCGGATGATTCCCACCTTTTCTAGTTCGAGGATTGTCCCTGTGACTTCTTCATAACCACCTGGCAGGCGGTACTGCTTGGTGTTAGTCACACACCGAGGGACGGGTAATTGCAAAGGGGAATGTGATGCGTGTCCCCGTAATACTGCCTTCACAACCCTGATCTGCAGCCGGAACTCCCCAGCTGTAGTTTCCAACCACAGTCCTTGCAAGACATCTACCCCCAAAATATATTCAGGAATAGGAGATACATACACCTTATATGGCTTAGGAGGCAGTCTCCCTATCCCCAATGGAATAGTTATTGGCTTCACTTGAACAGTCTGGCCCCCATAACCATCAATGGCCACTGGGGTCCCAGCAAACCACTCTGGGTTTCCATAGAGAAGGGAACATTCTGCACCTGTATCCACCAAGGCCAACACCCGTTGTACATTGGAAGGGGACCAGTGGATAGCCAGTTCCACATGTGGCCTCCAGTCCCTGCCCATCCCCGTTAGACGGGTCCCTCGGCCTTTTTCCTATTCAAACTGGTACAATGGGTCTTGGGAGTTCCCCTCTCCCTCAGCTGTCTCTATCATATAATCTTGTAACCGAGCTGTACGCGCACCAAACGTTTTATTGGTAGCTGCTGGGGCCTTTCGTCTCAGTGGCTGGAACTTCTCTTCCAGTTTAAGCTGCCACCAAAGCTCCAAAAGAATTTTATTAGACTGGCCATCCAATTTCCCCTTATCTGCTCCAGCCGCAATCAAGTCTACCCACATCTGCGTTCGGGTAACCTTTACAGGCCCGTTTCCCTTGTTAGTTAGGGGGGAAACATAGGCAGCAGCCCTCACTGCTTTATGATCCCGAGCGGCCTCCAGCTCTCCCAAATCTGCTACCATCTGTGTAACTGCATTGATGGGCTGCCCCACATAGGGGCCCAAGATAGCCACAAGTGAACCAAAAAGGGCTGACGGGGTGCTAGCAAGGACAAATTCCCTCATTTTTGCCGTAAACACTTCCTCATCTGGCCCACGAGACCCAGGGTTGAAAACAGCATTCTTCATACCTAGTTTCCGAAGGACCTTTACTAACTCACTGTAGCACTGCCACCGACTCATTGCCCCCGGCAATTCTCCAGCATTCTGCCAGACCATTCGAATGGCGGCCATCACCCATTCTAATAGGGTATGGTCCCCTGGGTTGCCATGGCAGTTCTGAAGACGCTGCCTCAAGGAAGAGTGTGTGGTAATGGCGGCCAATTTCTCCATCTCTGTTCCGGAGAGCATGATGCCATCCACCCCTATATCCCATAATCGTAGTAACCAGGTTACCAGGGATTCAGTAGGTTTCTGCCTAAATTGTGCCCCCAACTCCATCAGCTCTGCTTGGGTATAGGGCCAGACCACAGAGTGTTCCATTGCCTGGGCAGGAGGCTGTGACTGCCCCTGAGGGACTCTTTGTTGCTGGGTTTTTACGTTCTTGGCGACAACTGGTCGGGCTCTCAGTGTGCGTATGGCAGCTTCAGCCTGAACCTTCTCATCCTCAGAAGAGGAGTTGCAAGCGCCTGCTCCCACTGACTCAAAGCCAATCCACCAGCACGGATGCTGCTGCTCCTTTGTTGACCGTTTAGGCTCCTGTGGCTGCTGGCTTTTGGCCAGAAGCTGAGACTCGAGCTCTTGAATCCGCAGTTGTTTCTCCAACAACTGCCGGTGAAAACGTTCAGCTTCCAGGGTAAACTGCAACTCGCGAACCCGTAATTCCTCTCCAGTGCTCGCTCTAATTCCAGCCTTTTCTGCCGTTCTATTTGCAGTTCATACTGAAGCTTTTGACCTCGGGCAGCTTCTCGCACAGAACTCTTGGTTTCCTCTTGAGTAAAAAACATGTAGCCCATGGCCCCTAAAAGGACAGCCATGGGGAGCCAGAGCAGCAACCAGTACTCTACTCCACCCATCAAGGGTGGTGGCCCCATGCCAATCTCTGAATCCTGCCAGAAACTACGCCAGTTGTAAGGCCAGGAGCCGCCATCGTGGCCATTCACATGCAGGTTCCCATTGGATTCGGGCAGACGATAAAGAAATGGCGGAGTCAGAGGATGGGGGGCTATCCTATTTATTGGTGTCTCACCAAGACAGGCAAACCACAAAAGAAGACAAGGGAAAAGCAGAAAACCAGCTTTTCCCATGAAGGGCAAGGGATCAGGGAAGCCCCTGCAATCGTGATAGCAGGAACTGCGTGAGTCAGCTCCTGGTCTGTCCCACTTTACAGTGCAGAAAACCAAAATCCCTTAATCCAATATACAAACAAGGAAGTCTCCGATACAAAGTCACTTATCCAAGGCATAATTGGATTCCTCATGAGAGTGCACCACCCAGATCATACAATCAGTCAAGGGTGTGGGGAAAAGCTTAGTCCCAAAACCAAACCCCAGGCTACAACGACCTGGCCTGCTTACAGCCTGTCCCCCACACCCAATATAAGTCACAAGCGAGCAAACATACATATCATATTTACAAACTTATTTGACCAACACTTGCTATTCTCCTAAAAGCTACCTGGCCTTTACTTTGAAACGTAGCAAAAAGTTTACCTTTGCAAAAATGTCTGGGAAAGTTTACATTGGGGAGTATAAAGCCAGTGGCTGCCACCATAGTGGCCATGCAGGTTCTCATTGGATTCGGGCAGATGGTAAAGAAACAGTGGAGCAAAAAAATGGTAGGTGTTGGGCAGATAAAATGTATTATGCTCACTTTGTTAAAGATGGCGCTGCCCATGCGGAGGCCGTTGCCCAGGTGATATTAATGTGTGTCTCTGTGGGCTGTGGGCAGGCAGGATCATTGTAGCCTGGGGTTTGATTTTAGGACTAAGCCTTTCCCACCCTTTTTGATGTGGGGTGGTACAATCCCATCACGCCTCAGAGAAGTGACTTTGTATTAGAGACTTCCCTATTTTGTATATTGGATTAAAGGTTTGGATTTCTACACTAATAAAATGGGGGCAGAACGGAAGCTTGCTCTCTTGGTTCCTGAGATTATCATTAGAGGAGAGAGCAGAGCAGAGAGCAGAGAGTAGCCACGTGGAGGAGGCCAGGAGAAGCAGCCAAGATGGCGGAGTGCTGAGTGAGAAGCCAGTTAGTGCAGAGTTTGTGTATAGAGAAGGAAGGAGATGGGGAACAGAGGTGAATAAGTCTGGTGAGCTAGAAACCTCTGATTCTAGGAAACTCGGATAAGTCAGTAGCTTTGTGAGCACTGAATGTGAGTGGATTTTGGAGTCCAGTGTGTGTTTTTACTTACCCGCCGGGTGCAAGCTAGGATTAAAGAGGATGGCCCATCAGTTTTTGTCTCCATTGTTTCTTTACTGACTGTCCGAATTCAATGCGAACCTGCATGGGCCGGGCAGCTGTGATGGTGGCCTTGCCTACTGGCTCTACAGTAGGCCATTCCGTTTATTAAAGTCTCATACCAGCGGACAGGCAAACAGGCAGGGAAGACCACTTCCCTCTCATTCAGAGCTCTCAAAGCCCTGACACATTCTCTGGTTCTACAACCCCCAAAATCCCGGTTCCTCCTGGCATCAAAGGCCCCCACCAGCCTCAGGGGAGCTCCCGAAGCCCCTCAGCTCCATTCCACCTCTGCACTCCTTCCCTCCACAGAACCCAGGCTGGGGAAAAAAATCCCTTCTCCAGCAAACACTGATATATAGAAAAGAAAGGCTCTTAGCATGAATAATTTTTGGCAGAACTTACTTTCTCTAAAACAAAGAGACTTTTTAGCAGAACTTACTTTTTCTAAAAAAAACAAAACCAAAAAAACCCCTCCCTACCCCTGGCCTTGAAGCTGGGTTCCCAGGCGCTGGCCTTGGATAGTTCTGTAAGGTTGCAGATGTTCCCGGAATGTTTCTCCCCGAATTAACCTTATAAACATTGTAAGAGAGCTTGTTTCACTGCTTTGTTTTACTGCTTCTCCTCCTCCACATTCCCCAACCAGTATGTAATTTTGTCTTTAGAAGCCAGCCCCAAACTGTGTTCAGGTCGGCATGATTTGGATGCCTCCAGTTTTAAATAGACTCCTTAATTTGGCTACTTAATTATGTGGCAAAAACGTCTGTTTCTCTCAGTTTCTCTCACTGTTCCGATACAACATTAGCAGTACAATGACCCCTCCCAAGCAGGAAAGTAATCCGCAATTTGCAATCAGCCACCCTAGGGCAAGCACAAAGCCTTTCACAGACCACATACACATGGCACTGCCCAGACCAATGCAAAATATAAGCGAGCAAACCTAAAAAACACATTTTACAAACTTATTTGCCCAAGACTTGCAAAATTCTGTAAATTTACTAAAAGATCATTGAATTGTAAATTAAAGTAAGCAAATTTTATGGTAAGTTATGCCTCAGTGAGGCTATTATTTTAACTTTTCAAAAAATTTTTACTTATTCATTTTAGAGAGGAGGGAGAGAGAAAGTCGGAAGAGCAGGAGGCCTCAACTCCCATATGTGCTTTGACCAGGAAAGCCCAGGGTTTCAAAAACAATTTATTAGGCCCTGGCCAGTTGGCCTAGTGTGTGGATGTCTCGGGTTTGATGCTGGCCAGGGCACACAGGAGAAACACCAATCTGCTTCTCCATGCTTCCCTCTCTCCTATTTCTCTGTTCTTCTCTGGCAGCGAGGCTCCATTGGCCTGGGTGCTGAGGATGGCTCCAGTTGCATCCAGATGTGCAGAATAACGCCCCCTAGTGGGCTTTCCAGGTGGATCTAGGTCTGGTGAATGCAGGAGTCTGTCTCTCTGACTCCTGCTTCTCACTTCAGAAAAATACCAAAATAAATAAATAAATAATAAAATTTTAAATTGATTTTAGTGAGAGAGGAATAGAGAAAGACAGGAACATCAATCTGTTCCTGTATATGTTTTGACTGGGATCAAACCTATAAACTCTGTGCTTTAGGTCGAAGCTCTAACCAACTGAACTTTCCAGATAGGGCATGGCTAATAAACTTTTAAAAAGCAAGAGCCAGGCCCTGGCCAGTTGGCTCAGCGGTAAGCATCAGCCCGGCATGTGAAGTCCCGGGTTTGATTCCCGGCCAGGGCACACAGGAGAAATGCCCATCTGCTTCTCTACCCTTCCCCCTCTCCTTTCTCTGACTCTCTTCCTCTCCCGAAGCCAAGGATCCACTGAAGTAAAGTTGGCCGGGGTGTTGAGGATGGCTCCATGGCCTCTGCTTCAGGCACTAGAATGGCTCCGGTTGTAGCGGAACAACGCCCCAGATGAGCCAAGCATCACCCCCCGGTGGTCATGCTCGGTGGATCCTGGTTGGGTGCATGTGGGAGTCTGTCTGCCTCCTCACCCCGCTTCTCACTTCGGGGAAAAAAAAAAAAAAAAAGGCAAGAGCCAGCCCTGGCTGGTGGCTCAGTGGATAGAGCATTGGTCTGGCGCATGGATGTCCTGGGTTTGATTCCCAGTCAGGGCACACAAGAGAAGCAACATCTGCTTCTTTCCCTCTCCCTCTCTCTCTTCTCCCACATCAATTGGTCAAGCTACGCCCCGGGAGCTCAGGATAGCTCAGTACTTGAGCATTGGCCCAAGACAGGGGTTGCTGGGTGGATCCAGGTCAGGGTGCATGTGAAAGTCTGCTTCTCTATCTCCCCTCCTCTTACAAAAGAAAAAAAAAAAAAAAAAAGCAATAGCCACAGAGATATATCTTTTAGTAGAAGCAAGAATGGTCCTGTGTATGTGAGTGTTTGTCAATTAGACACTGATGATCAGCACCTGATGCAAAGCAAGAGGATCCTTGTGGTTCAGCCTGCCGCCTGTGGCCCCACAGTCTGCTTCCTAAACTCCAAAGGACATCCATCCTGCACCCAGACCCAGGCTGCCCACACCTGCACAGTGCAAGCTCAGGGCACCCTGGAACAGGTTAGTACCTTCTGTGTCCTGGGAGCCCTGAACCCCACCCATGGGGAACTGTGTCTGGAAACCTTTAAAGGCAGCCTGAGGTGAAGCCAGGAGCCCCAATCAGTGGCCTGGGCCACATTCACACTCTGTACACAGTGTTTTTTTAGTTAAGAGATTTATTAAGGCACTGAGCACAGTGCGATTTTTAGCTAACTGAAATGCACACAAGGAGTTCTACCAGGACCTGAGGGATGTATTTTAAGGTTAATGGTGAGGATGACGAGCTGAAAGAGCATCTGAATATGCCTGCATGGCACCCAGTGTCCCTTAGCCAAGAGCTCTGGCTCAGGGGCTCCTGGAGAGCTACCACTGGTGCCCAACAGGCAGATGACCCCCCCCCCCCCCCCCCCCCCCCCCCCCCCCCGCAAGTGGCAGTAAAGCCCGAAGCAGGCAGCTGCAGGAGAGCCTGTGGGAAAATACCACATGGCCTGGCTATGGCCCAGGCGCCCAGGCATTGGGCAAGCAGGGGCCGCAGGAGGGTTCTGGCACTCTGCAGGGGCCAGCAAACCCAGGGTGGGAAGAGAGGCAGGGAGACTCTGCCTGGGCATCTACAGCAGCTGTTCAGCCTTCTTCCCCTCTACTCCCTGCTTCTGGGAGGAGAGGAGACTGTGTCCTTGGGGGGGAAACAGACCTGGAGGGAGGAGAGAGGTCCCCACTTGGCAGAATCTTTAGCCCAAAACCCCAGAATGCTCATGGTCACTGGAGGTGCTGAACTGTCTCTCCACTTTCCTTTGGTCCTTGATCTTGAGTCCAATGTCCACCCTCTTCTCAAAGAAGTTCACCAGCACAGACTCAGTCAAGATGGAAGCTAGGATCTGCTCGAAGGAGATGCTCCATTCGGTGTCGACTGAGCCCCCGCTGCGGGTGGTGGTGGTGGAGGGGCTGTGGACCTCCCCACCCACCAGCACAGTGTCGTCGGTGAGGTCCTCACATTGTAGGGAGCCCGTGCTCACCACCGAGTAGGAGGACATGGACATGTCATCTTTGGTTTCGTTATCAGAGAGATGCTGGGAGGGGGAAGCCTGGCCCTCATCACCGCACCCTTCACCCACCACCTGGCTCTCCTGTGGTACTTTTCCAAGTTGGGTGTCTCCACCAGCTTTGGCCTGGGGGTCTCCCACAGCTGGTGGCGGGAGCTCCTGGGCAGGATCCTGAGGGGGGTCAGGGGCTAGCAGTTGGTCCTCCCCAGGGGCGCCGTCCCTGGGCTTCCTGCTTGGCTGTGCCGAGAACCTCTTCCCCACCTCCCCAATGTGCAGCAGCAGGCTGGCCACTGTGGCGATGGCGTGGTACAGGTCCTGCTCCATGGGGTCTTCACTGAACACGTTGTAGAGCGTCTTACACAGCTCAATGAACTGTTCCTTTTAAGAGGAAAAACAGAAGGGCAGGGAGGTGGTACAGGCTGGTCAGACTGCCCGAGCTGCCCATCCACCTGCTGGGGGAGTTGTCTTGTTAGTCACATTCACACACCTGCACCCTGTGTGTCCCTGTCACAGACTGAAACAGTGAGGTCAGAGAGAGAAACATGGTAGCTACCCTTCACCTAGCACAGAGAATGATCTGGAATCTCTCCCTGTCTCTATGTGCATTCTGTTAGCACAGCTAAACTTGTTTCTGTCGTGTGACTCTCCAACCCAGTGACGACAAGGATTTCTTCACTGCTTTAGATCCACTTTGGGTTTTTAGATCTTTAATCAGAAGCCAACTACAACTCTGTCCTTGAGAAAGCTCTTTAGAGGGTGGTGGCAGGGAAGTGCAGCCTAGTCAGCTGAGGTGAGGAGGCCCGGTTGCAGGTCCTGACCTCATGCGTGCCGGCCTCGTGGCCTGACAGTGGGATAAGTCCCAGTCCGTGAGCACCCCACCCTTCCGCCCTGACTATAGGGTGCCCTCTGGGCAGAGCAGGGCCACGCTCAGGCTGTCGCTCAAGAACTGCCTCTGGTTACCTGTCTGTGGTCCTGGCCTTGAGCCTTTCACCAAGATGCCAGGTTCTAAACCTAGAGACCAGCAAATGAACAGCGAGCCTGCATGTGCTGAGTGCCCAGTGGGCCCGGGGAGCAGGAGCGCCATGATGCCAGGTCCTGGTAGAAGGCAGTGTGTTAGTCTCTGTGTATCAGGGACCGGCCTTCACCAATGCTTTTCTGGTTCACAGATATCGAGTAAGTGTGAGCAAGTTGTCACAAGACACTGCCCTGAACAAGGCCCTAAAGCACCTGGTCTCCTGTCTTCCAGAAATCACCCAACTGCCCTCCGACTAGCAGGCTTAAGATGTAGGCAGGAAAATGCCCCCTCCCCTTTGGGGATGCCAGGGCAAAGAACCCCACCCAGCCAGCATCCTCACAAGTACCTGTTGCAGGCTCTGTGGTGCCTACCTGGTTCATCTTGGGAAGGTCCTTAATGGTCTCCTTCTGAACCTCTTTCTCCTTGGCCCACATTTGAAGGTAGTGCCGATAGTCAGGAGTGCTGGTCCTCTTCTCCTCTGTGAGTTGGGAGAAAAAATTAACCTCCAGCTACCAAGTGAAAGAAAGAGGGCTGAGGGCTGGTAGCAGGGAATGAGTAGGTCAGAGGTGTGGTCTGGCATGGAGTTACCTGGGTTCTTTTAATAAATATCCCAGCATTTGGGGAGGTGGTAAATGAATACCCCAGAACACCCATGGGTTTCCCTGGGTTATGCTAAAGCAGGTTTGACCTAAAATGATAAAGATGAGCCAAACTGTTTCCCCCACAATCGTGATGGAACCACGTGGTGGCTAGAGATAGGCTAGCATGAGAGGGGTCCTGGCAGAAAGCAGGCCCCCCAGGAGGAGGGCCACAGCCATGGGTGTTCATGGGGAGAAGTAGATTCAGGCCTGAGGCTGAGGCAAGCAGGGCCTCCCCGAGCAGCTGATGGGCCACATCTGCCTCACGGCCTCACCCTTTCCACAGGGAGAGCCTTAGAGCCAGGTTGTGTGCTATCTCCCCAGTGGGGGTTTTCCTGAAGGGACAGGGCACCCACCCCCAGCAGAAGTGGTGACTGGCCTATGTGTACCTCCTCTTTTTTCTTGGACAACCTCGTTTCCAGCTTCCTCTCGCTCTTCCTGTTGTAGTGCTTCTAGATGACCGAAAAAAGACCCAGAGAACAGTCTTCTGTTGTGGTTCCAAATCACAAGGTCCGTGAGCGGGCTAGTCTGTGCTCTCTTGCAGAAGTAAGCTGGCCCCGTGAGGTCCTGCACTGCTCTCTGCACCAGCTGCCTGTCACACTGAAGCATCCACTCCTGTCTCCACTTGGTTACATTAAGCCCAAGAGCCACCTAGAGCCACCCAACCCTCATGTCCTGTCTTTTAGAGGAATACAAATCTCACCATGCAGTGTTCAAGTGCTGATGAGATCAGCACTTATGGAGAAAAAGTCCAAGAACTAATTGCCATAGTCTCAGCCAAAAAACGGTCAAACTGAGGAGGTCCTAATTAGCAGTTCAAGTTCCTAATGCCACACCAGCTGAGGAGATTTAAATACAGCTGGCTCTGTATTCTAAAAGTGACACATCTGCTGGAGTTGGCATACAGTGCTCCCTACAGTGACCTTGAAGTCCAGGGAGAAGCAGGCTGCTTAGCCCTCCCAGGCCTGTTCCCTGAGGCAGTGTGGCAGGTTGGGGACCCCTGGCTGGTGGCAGCATCCTCATCATGTGATGGGGGGCACTTCTGTGGGCTCAAACTTCTCACTGTGGAATGGAGACCCACTGCCTGGAGGCTATGTGGCATCTAAGGACAGGGTTCGGCACCCCCAGTCCCTGGACTCTCCCATAAGCAGTGGTTGGTCCCCAATCTTTTTTGGGCCATGGACCAGTTAATGTCAGAAAATATTTTCACGGACTGGCCTTTAGGGTGGGATGGATAAATGTATCATGTGACCGAGACAAGCGTCAAGAGTGAATCTTAGACGGATGTAACAGAGGGAATCTGGTCATTTTTTTAAAATAAAACATCGTTCAGACTTAAATATAAATAAAACAAAAATAATGTAAGTTACTTATTCTTTCTCTGCAACCGGTACCGGTCCGCGGCCCGGGGTTTGTGGAACACTGCCCATAAGTGCCTGAGAAGAGCGTAAGGTGCCCCTGACTTGCCCATGTTCTGAGTATGACAAGGTATATCTGCTTGTTTAATTTGTATAATTGAAATCAAGGTCCTGGTGGTGCAGTGGATAAAAGCGTCGACCTGGAAATGCTGAGGTCACCGGTTCGAAACCCTGGGCTTGCCATATGGGAGTTGATGCTTCCAGCTCCTCCCCACCTTCTCTCTCTGTCTCTCTCTCCTCTCTCTCTCCCTCCTCTCTAAAATGAATAATTTTTTTTATTTTATTTTATATAGAGACAGAGAGTCAGAGAGAGGGATAGATAGGGACAGACAGACAGGAACAGAGAGAGATGAGAAGCATCAGTCATCAGTTTTTCATTATGACACCTTAGTTGTTCATTGATTGCTTTCTCATATGTGCCTTGACTGGCGGGGCCTTCAGCAGACCAAGTAACCCCTTGCTCGAGCCAGCGACCTTGGATCTAAGCTGGTGAACTTTGCTCAAACCAGATGAGCCTGCATTCAAGCTGGTGACCTCGGGGTCTCGAACCTGGGTCCTCCGCATTCCAGTCCGACAATCTATCCACTGCGCCACGGCCTGGTCAGGCTAAAATGAATAAATAAATTTAAAGAAAAAAAAAAAGAAATCAAGGTCCTTCAGCTTCAGAATCAAGGTCAGGTAAACCTCCGACCCTGTCAACAGGACTGACTGACTTAAGTATTTTGATAAATGCTGTTTTTAATTTTTGATACATGTATTTTTTTTAAGTGAGAGTGAGAGAGATGAGAAGCATCAACCCGTACTTGTGTGACTTAGTTGTTCACTGATTGCTTCTCATATGTGCCTTGACCCGGGGGGGGGGGCTTCAGCTCAGCCAGTGACCCCTTGCTCAAGCCAGTGACCTTGGGCTCAAGCCAGTGACCATGAGATCATGTTAATGATCCCAAGCTCAAGCAGGATGAGCCCACGCTCAAGCCAGTGACTTTGGGGTTTCAAACCTGGGACCTCAGCATCCCAGGTCAATGCTCTATCTACTGTACCACCACTCATCAGGCTTTTTGTGGTTATTAATCTTGGTGTGTACTGTCCCCTGTGAGAAGTTATAAGGGAGTTTTGATCAGTTTGGTGATTATATACACACATACATACATACATACATATATACATTTTTTTAAAGTGAGAGTTGGGGAGAGAGTGAGACAGATTCCCACATGTGCCCTGACCAGGAACCCTTGTCTAGGGCCAATGCTCAGATCAACTGAGCTATTTTTAGCACCCAAGCCTGACATGCTTGGAGCAACTGAGCCATCCTCAGCACCCTGGGCTGACATTCAAACCAATCAAGCCATTGGTTGCAGGAGGGGAAGAGAGAGGAAGGGGGAGACGGAGGGAAAGAGAAGCAGATGGTCACTTCTCCTGTGTGCCCTGAGAATCAAACCCGAGATGTCCATACACCAGGCTGATGCTGTATCCACTCAGCCCCAGCCAGGGCCAGTTTGGTAAGTATATTATACACCACCAGCTTAACTACCAAAGCACAGGCCCAGAATGCCCCCAGCACCTGGATCTGGTGCTCCCAACATGCTTTAAATGCAGCAGAGGGATGACTTCTAACTGGTACTCGACAAACATATTTCTCGCCAACAGAAATGTGTGGAATATGAAAAACATTTTTTAAGAAAGGACCCACCATCCTCCTTCACCTCACTCCTCCCTGCTTGTGTTTTACATTGTTGCAGTGATAGCATTTGCATTATTTCCTATGAAGGTCACAGAGAATGCTTCTTGTACATGCCCGTGGAGTGGACACTCTGGTGCCTGTGCAATGCCCACTGTGCTACGCGTCCTCACAGACTACCCCCCCCCACAAGCCCACAGGCCGCCCCTCTCCTCCTCCAGTCCACAGGAGTGCTTGGTTCTGGGTCCTGCTCCGGGCACAGTCACACAGGAGGCGTCCCTGGGACCAAGAGCTTGCGGGCCTCCTGACTGTGCGGGCAACTGTTAGAAGGATGGAGCCCAAGGCCTGGACGAAGCCCAGGACAGAGGGTGCCAGGCCCTCCAGGGACTGACCTTGAGCATTCCATGGCAGGAAAAGATCCAAACCTGAGGCCAGAGGAGATGCTGGAAAGGAGAGCGGAGGAGTAGGGGCAGAGGGAGGAGAAGCCAGAGTCCAGGAAGGCAGAGACAAGGGAAATGATGAGAACACCCAGGCATCTGCCCGGAGAGGAAGGCAGCACCCTTGCCCGCCAGCACCCCAACAAGGCAGGCTCCCCAACACACCCAGGGCTGCAGACCACCTGTGTGGGCCTCACAGCGAGGCTGTGGTAGCCTGCGCCTGCAATGCTTACCTTCTCGGCTATCCTCGGTGAAATAATGGGTGGCTTCCAGGGCTGACTCCGCCTCCTCTGGGCTCAGGGCTGTGCTCAAAGAGAAAGGAGGGCAGGGGCAGGAGGAAACATGACTCTCCCCAGGGCCAACCTCCAGTCTGGGACAAAGATGTGCTCCCCACTGGTGTGCCCCACCACTCCCAGCCCCACCACCTGAAATGCAGTCACAGTGAAGCTGTGAAGATTCTGGTTACTGCTACTTTCCTAGCTTTTACATATATTATGCTTGAAAATGTAATAGGTGCCCAAGGTAAAAATCTGGTCAGTGCAGCTGGCGGGTCTTCTGGGATGGTCTGTGCCCCTGGCAGCATATAGGCAGGGACCTCTGTACACAAGTGACCTGCTCTCCTCATTCATGCATTCTGGACACTGGTCCTTGTGTGGACAGTCTCTACAAGCTGTCCCTGGGGACCTGCCCTGCTCTGTGAGGAGCTCATTCTCCCCGCTGTAGAGAGGGAGTGCAGTGAGGGTTGAACAGTGTACGGCACATGGGGAGGAGGTCTGGTGTGGGCCCAGGTCCACGGGAGCCCTGAGCAACCCAGGCTCCCAGCCCAATGGGGAGCCCCAGCCTCCCCCTGAGCAGAATCACTGGCAGCCAGTAACAACTTCCCCGAGGCGCCTGGAGGCCACTGTTGTTGCTGCGTTACAGGAAAACTAGTTCAAGGTGGAAGCCACGAAAAGAAGGGCTTTCCTCCTCTGGCTGCACAGAACAATTTTTTTTTTTTTTAAATATCATCTTCCTGTTTGGGCTTGTCTTTTCACTTTTTTATGAAGACTTTGGTCAAGCAGAAACTGAGCAATCTTTAAAACCACCGTCTTGGCTGAGCCCCAGGCCAATGAAGTGAGAGCCCTGGGGAGGAGTGCGGCCCAGGATTTCAAAGATCACTCCTATGCAGTTGCGGATACTGGTGTGGCCCACAGCAGGGACAGAGGGCAGCTCCACCCAACAGCAGAATGCCTGGGGTCAGAATTGTCACTTGCTCAGTTACAGTTCCCTCAGGGACCCTGCCTTGGAGAAGATTCCTACAGCCACCCTCGCTGAATTAGGTGAGCTTGGCCAGCACAGTGGGAATCCAGCAACCTCAAGTCCCACCTGCCTTCAAAAACCAGCTCTCCCACACACCATCTGTCGGCACCCTCAGGAGGGGGCTGATCACTGGCTGCTCGTAGGCCACAATACAAGACTGCAGGTCACCCCAAAGGCTTTGGCAGTAACCTGGGCAGACCCTCCAGGGATAAATTGGAACCCTTGAGAAACTTAAGGGCAAGCTAATGAATGGAAGATGTCTCCATTTCAAACTTGAGTCTCCACTCTGCCCTGGCACGGTGTTTCAGTCAAGCTGCACGTGCTCCCAGAGCCCGAGCCCTTGGATAGTCTCCCCTGAGACACTCCCACACACATACTAGCTCGTGGGAAGGGGGAGCCCCCACTATGCTTGGCCATCCAGAGTACTGTGCCTCAGACACTGCAGGGCCAGCTTGGGACAGGTGAGTGCCACTCACTGGAGAGTGGGAGGGGAGGCTCTTACCTGGGGGCAGGTGCAGCTTGTAGAGCACCTTCAGCTTGTCTGTCAGGTCCCCATGGTACATCCTGCCTGCAGAGGAAGGCCAGAAGAGGCCCTCTGATCAGAGGGCTCCATGCCCCACACTAGCCCTCATTTGAAGACCTCTTCTAGTGGGTTCTCCTTCTAGGAGGGGCCCTGGGAGTGATTCCAGGTCTCCAGCTCTCCCCTGAGCTTCGCTCTTTGCTGAGGCCCACAGATCAAGCCATAGGTAGCACTAGGCTGATGGAGGAAGGGAACCCCTACTGGGCCCACATGTCTCCAGTAAGAAATGGCCCTGCCTTTATAAAGGGTCCTAGGCTCCCATCAGCCCTGGAGCCACTCACTTATCCCTGTCACGAATTCCTTGAAGTTGATCAGTGAGTCCCTGTTTTGGTCCAGGAGCCGGAACATGCGCCCTGCCAGCACAGGCGTGTGGGCACCGCAGGCCCATGGTGTCAGGCTGGTGAAAAGTTCCTGGAACTGGCTGGCGTCAATGCGGTACTGCTCCAGGTAGGGCAGGCTGGGGTCCCGCCGCACAGCAGCGGGCTGGCCATTCCCCCAGTACTGACTCGTCAGGTGCTTGGCCTGCAGGGGGCAGAGCCAGGTGAGATGTTGGCTAGGACCCCCAGGCTGGTCCACGTGCCCACCCTCCTCCCCCATCCAGGGCTGCAGAGGCCTGAGCGGTGAGCGCTGAGCCAGACACAGCCTCGCAGGACCTCCAGCTGGAACCACCAGCCCTTGTTCACAGGTCTGGGAACTTGGACAGAGCTGCGACAGGTCACAATGGGCCACAGCAGGCAAGGGGCAGTGCTGGGTCAACTGTTCAGACCTTAAGGCCAGAGGACAGCGGCCATCCCGGGCTGGATCAGGGTAGCTCGGGTGGCAGACGGGAAATGACCAGACCTGGCCAATGTGGCCTTTGCTGTTTGTGCCCACTCCACTCTTCAGCACCATCTCCTCTGCTGTTAACTGCACCTAACGTCTTCTTGGAAAATCCCTTCTGTCCCACCCTCAAGCAATGGGGTAGGAATATGGCCATTTTGGCCCAGCAACAAACACTCTCCTATAGTTACAACACCCTGGGTTTTTAGCTAAAAGCACTTGGAAAGAAAAATTCTCTTCCTACTGGGACCAGTGAGGACAGGACGCCTGGAGCAGCCTGACAAAATGTTTGAGCACCTGGACCCAGCCATGCCTCCTATGCTTTGGTCACACAAGCCAATGCAGTCCCTCTTCTGTGTAAACTGACTGAAGTGAAGTTTCTGACACGAGAATGTCCTGCCTAAATTCCAAGGATTAAATTTACCACATGAGGTTTGCGGTAACTGCATCTGAGGGTGTTTTGAAATCTACTTTTCTTCTGGCAGGAGGCTGCTGCACTGAGGATGCACTCGGGGAACTAGTATGGGGTACTGGTGCTGCCCTCACTCTTGGCTGTCACCTTAAACACCACGTACAGGTCCTCTAGCTCTTCAACTGAGAAATCAATGTCCCCAGGTATAGCCCGGACCTAGAAGAGAAATGAATACAGTGATGGGTTCTCAATCCTGCCACAGTGAAAGCAGGATGCTCTCTGACAGAGCCCCCATATAGACAAGGAAGAAAACACGCTACCCGCCTGGTCATGCCCACAGGTCAAGCAGAGGAGGGCAGTCCATTCAGGGAAGAGGGTGTGGTCCACTCACTTCCCTTGACACCCATCTGCCACTCAGTTCACGCTCCCTCCTGTTGGGTACTGGGGGTGCTTTCTGTCCTGAACACCTGGTCAGGGACACAGGGCGAGCATCTAGTGGCCACTGTCTGGGTCCCTGGGAAGACCCTGGCACCGGCTCTTTAGGAGGTGTTCTATAACTCAGCAAATACTCCATCCAGAGATCAGAGGGACAGTAGAATGGGTGGATGAAAGTTGGCTGCGTGTCACTAGCCAGGGGTAGGGTCACTGCCAGGCCAGAGGGCTCAGCACAGAGCAAGATCATGCTCGGCCTATAGACACTGGGGTGTCAGATAAGTTCCCCAGTGACCAACACATGAGCAGAAAACAGTGACTGGCACCTACTCCCTGGACACCAGCCCCACATGAGGCAGCAGTAGGGGACTCTGCACTTGCCCCATCCTGAAAGGGGTCTGAAGACAGCACAGCAGGAACAGCCCACCGGAGTCACCACCCCACCTTTGTTCACGCCAGCAACCTGGGGCCATCGTACCACACTCCTCTTGGCTGTATCCTCCAAGGACTGGATGACTTTCAGCCTCTGTTTAAATCTCATTTGTTCAATGTCGTCAGCCCTCAAGCTGAATTTCTACGGGCCAAAGGTCCAAAGGTCATTCAGTGAGGTAAGGTAAAGCAGAGGGACACCACTGCTCAGGCCACCTGACCCACACAGATATAGTGGCCTGACCAAACGTCCCCAGTGAGTGCTGACCTCATAGGACACTTTGAGGAGGTCAAAGATGTCCACTTCTTCAGGAGGGTCATCTCCACTGGTCAGCAGGGCATGGAGGTGTGGGATAGGAAGAGAAACACTCTGCTTATTAACCACATTGTCCAGGTATCTGTAAAGATGAAAGAAGTCTAGACCAACAGGTGACAGAGCATCTCAGCCATTGCTAAATAATGTGGAGAGACCTCATTTGCATAGCTTCCCAATTAACAAGGGAGCGCCTGCAGATGGCTGGGCACCCCTCAGGGAGCAAGTGGGAGGCAAGCCCTAGTCAATCAGTCATCCAGTGAGGACCTCGCCCCATGAGACCTGAGAAAGCCAGACTGTCCTCTGAAGGTCCCAAGGTCCCACGTGCAGGACCCTGTATAAGCCCAGATCGTACCATACCAGAAGAAAGCTCTGTCCCAACTAGTGGGATGTGTTCCCTCTCTGCTGAGTCCTGAGGGACACGGGGACTTCCTGGCCAGGAAGAATCAGGGACCAAAGGAATGTCCCAGGACAAAGGCACAAGAGGAGCCCAGCTGTGGGGGTGTCTTCAGGGACTTGCTTCCTCAGGAACACAGCCTTGAGACAGGGCTTGACTTTGGCTGTCAGGACGTCATGCCGTCCTAGGCTCTCCCTACAGCCTGGCACTCAGGTAGGAGTGGGTGCCTGATTTCCTACACCCACGGTTCCTGTCCCTGAGGAGGGGCCCAATGTTTCTGGTGTGAGAAACAGCCATGAGAATAAGCCTCAGACTCTGGCCACTGGCTGAGCCTCTTGACATCACTATGGACAAAGAGCTCATATGGTCTAGAGCAGGGTGGCAACAGCCCTGCCAGAACAGGACCCCTGTAGGCTCCCATAGCACCTGAGTTGGCTCAGCAGGCAAGTGGCAGTGTCCTGGGCTGTCCTGCAAATATGTGCATATGAACAGCAGGCTGTACAAAACTCAGGGTCAAGGTCAGAATGAGGCCAGGAGAAGCCTGGATATAAGGGGTGTGAAGGCTAGGCTAGGGGATTCAGCTCCTTTGTATAGGGAACCATCAGCATAACAAGGAGTCCCCATGTCCCAGGGGAGAAACAGGGTTGGATTCTGATCAGAAAGAGCTCCTGTGGGATGCTGGTGGGAGGGAGCAGAGAAAACCTTAAGGAAGCAGGCACGGGGCCCAGGGCAGCAGGGCTGTAGGCTGGGGGGAGGGGCTGGATCCCCCAGGACGTCTACAGGAGATGTGGGGACCAGGGAGGAGCAGCATGCCAGGTCCACCTTTCAGCAGTCACAGCAGAGTGACAGGAGGCAGTGCTGTGGCTGGGCTCAGGAAAGCAGAGTGGGAGGGCCTGCTCCTTCTGGGACCTCCTGCCCAGCAGGTCTCCCACATCTAGCACATGTGGGCAAGCTCCTATTTTATCTTCTCCAAGTGGTAAATACTAACTGTTCCCATCCCCCCACAATCCTCCCCACTCCCTGCCATTTGTCTCCTATCAGAAAGGAAGCATCCTGTCTCCTGGAGTGTTCCTAACTCCAGCCTTGGCCAGGCACTCAGTGGGCATGGTCACATGGTCACTGAATGCTGACCAAGGAGCACCCAGGGCTGGTGAGGGGTTGGGCTCTTGGGTAGGAGGAGGGAAGCCGCTTGGTCACCTGCCCAGGATGGTCATGGCCTCGCCCTCATCACTGCAGTCCAGCAGCTGCTTCATCTTGGCATCCAGTATGGCCAAGGCCACCTGCAGGACCACCTTGACGCCCTCGTAGAAGAAGCAGTCAACAATGACCACAGCACTCTCAAAGGGCATGACGCTGAGGAAGATGGTGAGGAACCAGGAGAGCGAGATGCTAGCGATCACCCCCAGGTCCTGCATCTTTTCTGAGAGCTGGGGCAGGAAGTCTCTGGTGAGCTCTTCGAAGATGCTTTGGTCCACCAGGGCCCCTAGCGAGAGCATGAAGCGCATGGTGAGCCTGCCCCGGCTGGCTGGCAGTCCCCTGTGGAGGGCCCCAGGGCCTGAGGTGCAGGGGGCAGGGAAGGTGGAAAAAACAGGAAAGAAGGAACCCTCTACATTTTTTTTCTACACCTTCTAATCCATTGTGTAGAAAGAACAATTTTTCCATTATACTGTATTTCTTTCTAGGGAAACACAAATTTCTCCCTAGAAGTGTCCTAAGTAACAGTAGTCTCAGTGGCTTCTGTGTGTGCCTGCCCTGGAATTGGTGAACAGATGCGATTCTAAAACACCCAGAGTGGAGAACCCAAAAAACCAACAGTAAGGAAGGACACCTTGAAAGCACAGACACATAGGTGTCATAAATTGTTAGTAAGGGCACTTCCACTGCTGACACAGGCTCCCACTGAGTCAGGGAGGTGGGGCTGGGTAAAGGCACATGGCGGCTATACCCCTAGTTGTGATATAATAAAAAAGGTTAAGAAGAGTTAGATAGCCTGAACAGGCAGTGGCACAGTGGATAGAGCACTGGACTGGGACGCGGAAGATCCAGGTTCGAGACCCCAAGGTCGCCAGCTTGAGCTCAGGCTCATCTGGTTTGAGCAAGGCTCACCAGCTTGGACCCAAGGTCGCTGGCTCAAGTAAGGAGTCACTTGGTCTGCTATAGCCCCCTGGGTCAAGGCACATATGAAAAAAAACAATCAATGAACAACTAAGGTGCCACAACAAAGAATTTGATGCTTCTCGCCTGACCAGGCGGTGGCGCAGTGGATAGAGTGTCGGACTGGGATGTGGAGGACCTGGGTTCAAGACCTCGGGGTTGCCAGCTTGAGCACGGGCTCATCTGGTTTGAGCAAGGCTCACCAGCTTGGACCCAAGGTCACTGGCTCAAGCAAGGGGTTGCTCAGTCTGCTGAAGGCCTGTGGTCAAGGCGTGTGTGGGAGAACAATCAATGAACAATTAAGGTGTTGGAACACGCAATGAAAAACTAATGATTGATGCTTCTCATCTCTCCGTTCCTGTCTGTCTGTCCTGTCTATCCCTCTCTCTGTCTCTGTAAAAAAAAATAATATAAAAATTGATGATTCTCATCTCTCTCCCTTCCTGTCTGTCCCTCTGTCTGACCGTGTACAAAAAAATAAAAATAAGAAGAGTTAGATAGATATGGATTTGAGCATCAAGTTGACTTTAAACCCCCAAATGTGCACCATGTTCTCTTCTGGCAGCCATCCTCTGGGAGTCAGGGAGCCTGAAGACAGCAGGGCCTGCCCCACTCTGCTGTGCAGCCGCCTGCCCGCAGCATGGCTGCAAGGCCTCCGAGGGTCCCCATGAAGGTCATGCTGGGTAGGAAGCCAGACCCCAGGAGGCCCCCTCCTGCCCTGGGGAGCCACAAGGCAGCAGCACTCACCCACCACCCTGGTGTTGTAGTAGTCAGGCAGCATTCGCTCACAGAGGGCCACCAGCAGCCAGAAGGCCTCCTCCTCGCTGCCATAGAGCAGGAGCACCGAGGTGACGATATTCATGGCCTATGGGTACAGAGATGGTGAGGGGAGGGTCTGGAGCTGGACAACAAGGAAAACTGTTCCCTCCTCCAAAGGGGTTCCCTTCACTCTACAGGCAAGTCTGGCAACAATAAACCCATCAGGCTCCGTGCAATTTGTCAAAAAGCGATTTGTAGGAAGTCAATGTGATAGAAACAATCAGCCAAATCCTTCCAGCTGGGCCAGTGGGTACTCGGAACACCAGGAAGGCAAACGTGAGTGGTGCTCAGTGTGGGAGGTATGACGCGGGGACCAGTGGATGTGTAAGTGAGCTGTGTCAGAAGCTACTGAGGCTGGTGACAAATTAGCTTAAAAATTATTTAAAGCTAGCACACTCGCCCTGGCCAGATAGCTTGGTTGGTTAGAGCAGCATCCCAAAGTGCAGACAGAGGTGGCCAGTTAGATCCCTGGTCAGGGCACATACAGGAACAGATCAATGTTCCTGTCTCTCCTCTCTCAAATCAATAAAATAAACATTAAAAAAAAATAAAAACAGGGTTAAAAATATTAGATTGTTTTTAAAAATAAAATAAAGCTAGCATACTGGCTTCCAATGCACTGGTAAGATGTCATACAGAACACTGACCCTACAAAAAGTGAACTCTGGGGAGCTGGCCTGCCTTTCTGAAATCCTGGAGCAGTCTACTGGAAACAAGCCACCTGGCCTGCCAGGAAAATGCCCACCGATTTACAACAAAATGCTGCCAGAAGTGCAAATCAAAACCACAATTCGATGACACCTCATACTATTAGGATGGCTATACTGAAAAACACAGAAAGTATAATAACAAGTGGTGGTGAGGACAAGGAGAAACTGGAAGTCGTGTGCATTGCTGGTGGGAAAATGATGCAGTTTTTGTGGAAAATGCTACAGCAATTTCTCAAAAAAATAAATACAGAATTACTGTATGGCCAATACTTGCAGTTCTGGAAACCTACATAAAATAACTGAAAGCAGGCTTGAACAGACTGCACCCAGGCTCCCAGCCACACAGTCACAATAGGGGCTTGAACAGACTGCACCCAGGCTCCCAGCCGCACAGTCACAATAGGGGCTGGAACAGACTGCACGCAGGCTCCCGGCTGCACAGTCACAATAGGGGCTGGAACAGACTGCACGCAGGCTCCCGGCTGCACAGTCACAATAGGGGCTGGAACAGACTGCACGCAGGCTCCCGGCTGCACAGTCACAATAGGGGCTGGAACAGACTGCACGCAGGCTCCCGGCCGCACAGTCACAATAGGGGCTGGAACAGACTGCACGCAGGCTCCCGGCTGCACAGTCACAATAGGGGCTGGAACAGACTGCACGCAGGCTCCCGGCTGCACAGTCACAATAGGGGCTGGAACAGACTGCACCCAGGCTCCCGGCCGCACAGTCACAATAGGGGCTGGAACAGACTGCACGCAGGCTCCCGGCCGCACAGTCACAATAGGGGCTGGAACAGACTGCACCCAGGCTCCCGGCCGCACAGTCACAATAGGGGCTGGAACAGACTGCACGCAGGCTCCCGGCCGCACAGTCACAATAGGGGCTGGAACAGACTGCACGCAGGCTCCCGGCCGCACAGTCACAATAGGGGCTGGAACAGACTGCACGCAGGCTCCCGGCCGCACAGTCACAATAGGGGCTGGAACAGACTGCACGCAGGCTCCCAGCCGCACAGTCACAATAGGGGCTGGAACAGACTGCACGCAGGCTCCCGGCTGCACAGTCACAATAGGGGCTGGAACAGACTGCACGCAGGCTCCCGGCTGCACAGTCACAATAGGGGCTGGAACAGACTGCACCCAGGCTCCCGGCTGCACAGTCACAATAGGGGCTGGAACAGACTGCACCCAGGCTCCTGGCTGCACAGTCACAACAGCAAAAGGTAAAAGGAACCTGAGTCTGTCAGAAGATGGACGGCTACATCAAATGTATCTGTACACACAATGAAGTATTCTTCAGCCTTACAAAGGCAAGGAGATTCTGACACATGCTACAGTGTGGATGAACCTTGGGGACATTATGCTAATGAAATAAGCCAGTCACAGCCTGACCTGTGGTGGCGCAGTGGATAAAGTGTCAACCTGGAAATGCTGAGGTTGCCGGTTCAAAACCCTGGGCTTGCCTGGTCAAGGCACATATGGGAGTTGATGCTTTCTCCTCCTCCTCTCTCTCTCTCTCTCTCTCTCTCTCTCTCTCCCCTCTCTATAATGAATAAATAAAATCTTAAAAAAAAAAGATATTAAAAAAAAAAAGAAATAAGCCAGTTACAAAAGGACACAGATACTGTATGATTCCACTTACATGAGGAACCTAGAGTTCATAGAGACAAAAAGTAGAATGATAGTTGCCAGGGGCAACTGGGGGAGCTGTTTAATGGGGACAGTTTCAGTTTCACAAGATGAAAATTCTGGAGATGGATGGTGGTGGCGACGGCTGCACAAGGACATACTTAAGGTCACAGAATTGTGCATGTAACTACAGTGAAGATGGTACAGTTTATGTCACGTGTATTTTATCACACATGCAAATCAATCAGATGACTCCAGGAACCATACCAGAAGCACACAGAAGATAACTTATAATATATAGCATGGGGATGAGGTCAGCAGTTAATATTATTTTTAATGATACCTTTTTCTGTGGTCAGGCATTTCCTGTGGGAGCAGGGCACAGTTGAAGGTATGTGAGGTCATCACTCAGGCCCAGGATCATGGAGACCTGTTCCCCTGAGTTCTGGTGGGTGATGCTGTCTTTGGGCCCCGCTCAGCCCTTACCTGGCAGTAGCCGATGGTAGGGTTTCGGAAAGCATAGGCAGTCAGCACCCGCCGAAGCGCAGCGATCCCCAGCTCGTTCTGGAAGGCAGGGTGCTCGGGCATGGAGCGGTGCAGGTCTCGCTCAATCTCCTCTGTGGCCAGGGTGTATTTCCCTGTGGACTCCTCCACCAATTCAGCGTAGTAGCCAGGGTGAGTCACCATCTCATTCCAGGCCCCTGTGGAGACACAGCTGGCAGCTGCCTCCCTCCTCCTCCCCTCCTGGGGCTTTGAGGGCAATAACAGGGCAGGCTGGAGATGTCAATGTACCACAGAGGAGGAGTGGGATTTTGAAGTCAGTCAGTATGAGGCAAAGGTTCCCCCATGACTGATCCTTGGAGGGGTCTCCCCAACCCTGTTCCAATGGCCAATACCACCTCCTCCTGAAACTGTTCAAGTAGTCAAGGGTGTCAATGTTGTCAGAGTCTGTTCCAAGGAAAGGAGGCCTTATGGGGTTGCTGGCATCTCACTGCATATGGCAAGGTGGTACCCCAGAGTGTGTGCCCCCCAGGACACCCCTCCTGGTGTGGGTGCAAACAAAACCCCGTATGGCAGAGTCCCATTTCCACCCCACGAAGGTCGGGCAGCTCCTGCCTGGCCAACTCAGGAGGCCAGCGGGGGTCAGCAGGGCAGCTCACCGGAGAAGAGGAGCCAGAGTTCCCCGCGGAGGCGCTCAGGGATGCCCTTCAGCACCAGCTCCCGCATCTTGGCCGTGCGGTACATGCACATACCGCGCCCGTACTCACAGAAGTGCGAGTTCCACTGCTTCTCCTTCTCTGTCTCAGCCTAGAGGGGAGCAACAGGGAGCCTATGGCTGTGACCGGGCAGCTGAGGCCCAGGTGGCTTCCTGCTTTCCTCTTCCATCTAGCACGGTGATCGGTCGTCTCAGGTTGCCAAGGGCTCACAGTAAAAACGACACCAGCTCAGATAAGGCTGAGCACAGCACCACCCTTAGGTGGCAGGCACATGGGCCTCCCACGTAGACATGAGGCCCAAAGGGACAGCACTGCCCATGATGGGCACAGAGCCGCAGGTTTGCCCCGTCCCCCCAGGCCTGGACCTGGCACGGGATGGAATCCGCACCCTGGGCTTACCCCCTTGGCTCCCAGGTCCTCCACTGGTGCGTTTCTCTGGAAGAGTTTGAGCAGGCCCTGGGAAGCGGTCGGTGCCTCCTGTGCAAGGGAGCTCTGGCGACCACCCCAAGGTGTGGTGGGGCTGACAGGCTGCTCTGAGGCCTCCTGAAGAGAGGGCAAGGACTGAAAAGTACAACACAGAGGGACAACACTGAGCCTACCAGCCTCTGTGCCCCGAGGCAGGAGGCACGGAGGGCAGCACGCAGCCTGCACAAGCAGGAGCTCCCACCGCCTCCTGGCTAGCCAACACCTACACTGTCTCCTTCACCAAGCCCAGTAACGCTGGCCGTCCCCTCTGGGGCGGTTCTCGGTCCATCCTGTGAGGCCCTCTCAGTAAGGTCAGGGCCAGCAGAGAAGAAACCCCAAGAAGACAGCTTATGCGTCCCCCACAGGGCCTGGCAGCAGCACTGAGATCCCGGGGACACTGTTCTAGCCTCTGGGTGCAGACCCAGATGACCCTGGAGGAATGGCTGTTGGTGATGTCTGCCCTGATTGTTCCCGGGCCCCTGGTCACAGTGATTGGCTTGGGCTGGGACCCTATGGAGCATGAGCACTGAGCCAGGAAGGGAAAGAGGAGCATAAGCCCAAGTCTGACAACCTGCTCTGCCCTTTTCAGAGCGACAGGGTTCCAACTGAGGGAGTCCCTCCTGTGGGTGCCTTCCATGACTTCTACCAGCCAGGGAAGGTGTCCTCTCTCCCTCAGGCTGCCTGTCCACTATGCCCCCAGGGCTCGCTGGCCCGCATGCCTCTCTGCTTTGGACACTTGTTCCAGCTTTGGACTGGGTTCTTCTCAGAGGCCCTGCTGCAGCTTCCAGCAAGGCTGCAGGGCTCTGGGGGCAAAGATGAGGATGAAGACCTAGAACTGGATGTGAGGAGGGGTCCCCATCTGTGGGCCGTCTCTGTTGCGGACTACCTCCCCATAAGTTTTAACGTGCATTGGGGGGGGGCCTCCCCAGTGCAGGAGCCCAGGAATCTGCTTTCCCATTGCAAAAATGGCCAAGGGCAAGAGAAACTAACCCTGTGGGTTTTGCGAACACACGGGGAGGGGGAGGAAAAAACAATATGGGGCTGGCAGAAGGAAAGGGGGGCACCAGGGACAAAGGTCTGCCAGGAAGCCTGACCTCCAGGGTTCTCCCCTGGCTTTCTGGAACCCCTGCCTCTGGCCCTCACATTGCCAACAAGGCAAGCAGGTTTGGTTCCTAGGCTGACCCCTTCCCCCATCCCCACCCCCAAGGAGGTCTTCTGCTGGAATCCATACCCATCTCTTCAGGGGAGCACTGGCTCCTGCTCTCCAGACTGTATTCTATCTGCAGGCACCTGATTCCCAGGTGAGTTTACCACTGTGGGCAATGACCTGTGCAGTGAGTTTGTCTCCTGGCCTGGGGGTCAGGTGGTCTAGAGCTAGTGCCCACTCTGGTTCTCCCCTCAGCTCCTTCCCTGAGCACCCTCAACAGAAAACAATACTGCTCTGGGTGGGCAATGGTCACTGGCTCCTTGTAATTCACTTCCCTTTCTGCAGGCAGCAGCTCCCTGTTTTCATGTGGGGGCACATCTCTCTCCACTCTTGGCCCCAGGCACTGTGGGTTCTGCTGAGGCCTGGGGTGATGGCCCCAAGCTAATTAATTAGCATTTCCCACTGAGAGCCTCAGGGGCTTTGAGGTACTGTCACCCAGGGGCCACCAAGGAAATGCAGGGTAACTCTACAGAGAACATCAGGATGAGCCAGGAGGATGCAGGGCTTCTGCCATCCTGGTACCACATCCGGTCTGGGGATGACTCTGCTGCAAGGAAGCCACATCCCGTGGGCAGAGGCCAGCTCTGACGACAGGTGGCCACTGCATGGACTTCTAGGCCTCATGGGCCAGTAAGCACCCTCTGCTCTCGTGTCTTCTCAGAACCCTCCACCACTGTGAAGGTTTCACAGGAATGTGTTAAACACATCAAACTCTACTCTCTCAATATGTACAGCATACTGTTTGTCCACTGAACTGCAGTAGAGCAGTTTTTAATAAAAACACTAAAAAGGGGAGAAAGAAGAGAACTCTGCTAGGTTCACATCCACAGTCCACCCCTCTGCCTTGGCTGGTGTTTTGAAATGGATCTGGGCCCACTAAAATACTTTTTCATGACAAACTGCTAGAATCCAGGGGGCAGGACCCCAGTCCAAATCGAGAGTGCCCTGATGCAGAGAGCTTTGTGGGATATTTCTGAAATCCTCAGGGTTGGCGCCACCCTGGTGTCTCCGTCTGCCCTCAGCTCCTGAATGGCTTCCATGTGCTGTTCTGTTTACTTAGCTGTAAACTGGAGCCTCAGAAATGGCTCCCAGTTTCACTGGCTGTTTTTCAGTCACTTCCTTGCTGAGGTTTCTGTTCAGTGAGTTGTTGCTTTTGGGGGCAGGAAGCTATTTTTTGGTGATTTCTGGACTCCTTGGCTCTCAGGAAAGTCAGAACAGAATCTTTTTTTCTTTTCCATCCATGACTTCAGCAGCTGCTGATTCTGTGTCTATATAGAAGAATGCTGCTTGGTGGTATGACTCACTTGCTGTGGCCTGCAGAGTGTGGAAATACTCTTTCTCCTTTGTTGAAGGTGTTGTCTATAGGCTTTAACTTTTACTCTTAAAGTTGCTCTGTGCATTTTTATGAGGAAATTTGGTAAGATTTTAAAATATACCCAGCAACCACACCTTAAAAATCTCAATGACTTGTCCCAGGTGAAGGCCACTTAGTTAGGCTTTTCTCCCTGTCCTTACACTGAACAACTCTTGTCTAGACCATTATGACCTCTCTTTGCCATCTCCAGTGGTCAATTCTTAGTTCCCCTTACCCTGGCCTTAAACGTCACATATTCAAAACTGAATGGCATCTTCCCCATGTCATTACGTGGTGGTTCTGTTCTGTAATCTGTTCAGGCCAAAGCCACAGGGGTCTCTCTGACCCCTTTCTTTCACTTATAACCCACGTATGTCTACTCCATCAGTTCTCAGATCTGTCCTCAAAACATGTCCTGCTAGACACTAACACCTAACAATCCAGAAAGGAAATTAAGAAAATAATTTCTATATAATAGCACCAAAAAGCATAAAATACTTAGGAATAAACCATGTAGGTAAAAGGCATACACTGAAAAGTTAAAAAACACTGGTGAAAAATTAAAGACATGCCCTGGCTGGATAGCTCAGTTGGTTGGAGTGTCATACCAATATGCCAAGGTTGTAGGTTTGATCCTCTATCAAGGCACATATAAGAATCAACCAATAAATGCATAAACAAGTAGAACAACAAACTGATCTTTCTCTCCCTTCCCTACTTTTTCTAAAATCAATAAATAAAAAAAACTAAGGAAAACACAATAAATGGAAAGACATACCATGTTTGTGGACTAGAAGGCTTAAGATTGTTAAGACATCAGTACTACCCAAAGTGATCTACAGATTCAGTGCAATTTCTATAAAAGTCCCAATGACTTTTTTTACAGAAACAGAAAAGTCTTTTCTAAAATTCATATGGAATCTCAAGGGACCCCAAATAGCCAAAAAAACTTAGAAAAAGAATAAAGTTGGAGGTCTCAGACTTCCCAATTTAAAAATTTACTATAGCCTGACTAGTGGTGGCACAGTAGATAAGGTGTTGACCCAGAATGCTAGGGTCACTGGCTCTAAGTGCGAACTTGTCAGCACAGGGTTGCTGGCTTGAGCAGGGTATCATCCAAACAAGCTTAAAGCTCGCCAGCTTGAGCCCAAAGGTCACTGGTGTGAAAAGTCCTAGGCTGCTGACTTGAGCAAGGGGACGCTGGCATGGCTCTGGTCAAGGCACTGAGGAGAAGCAATCAATGCACAACTAAAGTGAAAGCAACTACAAGATGATTGTTCTCACTCTCTTCTCCCTCTCAGAAACAATCAATGCACAACTAGAGTGAAAGCAAGTATGAATTGATGGTTCTCATCCTCTCTCCCTTCCTGTTTCTCTCTCAGTTACAAAAAGTTAACTATAAAGTGAGTTAAAAGACAAACATATAGTGGTAGTCAACCTGGTCCCTACCGTCCACTAGTGGGCGTTTCAGCTTTCATGGTGGGCGGTATTGGAGCAACCAAAGTATAAATAAAAATATAGATTTAACTATAGTAAGTTGTTTTATAAAGATTTATTCTGCCAAACTTAGTGAAAATCCAACATAAAGTACTTGGTAAGTAATTATTATTATATGCTTTAACTTGCTATAACTCTGCTTTATAAATTTTATAAAGTTACTTCCCTACTTTATAAATCACCATTACTGTGGAACCGGTGGGCGGTTAGAAAATTTTACTACTAACAGAGATAAAAAAGTGGGTGGTAGGTATAAAAAGGCTGACTACCCCTGATATAGACCAATGGAATAAGATTGAGGGCCCAGAAATGAACCCTGGCATATACGGTCAAATGATTTTCAACAAGAGTGTCAAGACCATTCAATGTGGAAGGAGTAGTTTTTACAACAAACGGTGCTGGGAAACCTGGATATCCACACATAAAATGATGAGGTTGAACCCTTACCTTACATCTACACAAAGATTAACATGCAGCAAATACCTAAATGTAAGAGCTAAAATTAAAAAAATCTTTGAACAAAACATAGAGGAAAAGCTTTGTGACACTGTACTGGCAATTATTTCTTAAATGTGATATCAAAACCATAAGTAATAAAATAAAAATAGAAAAACTAAACTATATAAAAATTAAAAAGTTATGTACATCAAAGGACACAATCATCAGAATGAGAAGGCAATCCACAAAATGGGAGAAAATATTTGAAAAGTATATATCTGATAAATGGTTAATACCTGCAATACAGAAAAAACTTCTAAAACTCAACAACAAAATCACACAACCCAATTGAGATGCTTCCCTGGCTGGATAGTTTGGTTAGTTGGAGCATCATTCCAAAGTACAGAGGTTGCTGGTTCAATCCCTGGTCAGGGCACAGACAGGAACAGATAAATGTTCCTGTTTCCATCGCTCTCTCCCTTCCTCTCTCTCTAAAAAATGAATAAAATAAACATATAAAAAAGTAAGAAATGAAGAGATGCTCAACTTCACTAATCACTGGGAAATGCAAATCAAAACCAATGAGCTATCATATCGTTAGAATGGTTACTGTAAAAAAAACAACAACAAAGAAACAGAAAATAACAAGTGTTGGCATGGATCAAGAGAAATTGAACACTTTGCATTGCTGATGAAAATGTACAGTGGTGCAACTAATGTGGAAGACTACGGTAATTAATCAAAACATTAAATACTGAATTACTATTTGACCCAGCAATTCCACTTCTGGGCATTTCTTTCCTAAAAAAACTAAAAGTAAGATCTTGAAGAGGATTTTTTTTAATTAAAAAAGTTTTTTTTCAATTACAGTTTACAGTCAATATTATTATTTTTTCAATATTGTTTTAATGAAGAGAAATGTTTACACCCATGTTCACAACAGCATCATTCGTAACAGCCAAAGGTGGAAGAAACCCAAGTGTCCATCAAAAGATGAATGGATACATATCTTTTGGAATTAAGTTTTGGATTTCTTTAGATAAGTGTGACTGCTCGATCATATGGTAGTTCTATTTTTAATTTTTGAGGAATCTCCACATTGTGTTCCATAGTGGCTGCACCAATCTTCATTCTCATCAACAGTGCACGAGGGTTCCCTTTTCTCCACACCCTCTCTAGCACTCTTTGTTTGTTGATTGATTGATAGCCATTCTGACAGGTGTGAGATGATATCTCATTGTGGCTTGAATTTGCATTTCTCTCATGATTAGTGATACCCTGCAATTTCACTTATATGTGGAATCTAAAATATAAAATAAATGGCCTGACTGTGGTGGTGCGTGCAGTGGATAAAGTGTCGACCTGGAAACACTGAGGTTGCCAGTTCGAAACCCTGGGCTTGCCTGGTCAAGGCACATATGGGAGTTGATGCTTCCTGCTCCTCCTTTCTGTCTGTCTATCTGTCTCTCTCTCTCTCTCTAAAATGAATAAATAAAAAAAATAAAAATAAAATATAAAATAAATGAACAAACAAAACAGGAACAAACTCATAGCTAGAGAGAGCAAAGTGATGGGTTGCCAGGTGGAAGTGGAGTTAGGGGGCTGGATAAAAAAGGTGAGAAGGCCCTTGCTGGGAGGTCAGTTGGTTAGAGCACCGTCTGATCTGCTGGGGTTGTGGGTTCAATTCGTGGTTGGGGCACATACATGAAAGCACAAATAAGTATAACAAATTAATTTTCTCTCTGTCATCCTTTCTCTCTCTCTCAAATCAATTTTAAAGAAAGGTGAAGGGATTAAGAAGTAAAAATTGATAAGTTATAAAACAGTCATGGGGATGCACAGGGAATATAGTCAATAATATTATAGTAACTGTATGGCGCCAGTAGTACCAGACTTTGTAAATTATATAAATGTCTAACCACTATGCTGTATACCTGAAACTAATATAAAATAATACTGAATGTCAATTGTAATTGAAAAGAAAAACTTTAAAAAATAAATGGATAGCCCTAGCCAGCTGGCTCAGTGGTAGAGCATCAGCCTGGTGTGCAGGAGTCCCGGGTTCAATTCCCGGCCAGGGCACACAGGAGAAGCGCCCATCTGCTTCTCCACCCCTCCCCCTCTCCTTCCTCGCTGTCTCTCTCTTCACCTCCTGCAGCCAAGGCTCCATTGGAGCAAAGTTGGCCCGGGTGCTGAGGATGGCTGTATGGCCTCTGCCTCAGGCACTAGAATGGCTCTGGTTGCAACAGAGGGACGCCCCAGATGGGCAAAGCATCGCACCCTGGTGGGCATACCGGGTGGATCCCGGTCGGGCACATGCGGGAGTCTGTCTGACTGCCTCCTGTTTCCAACTTCAGAAAAACACACACAAAAAAAATGGATAAAAATTGTGCTATATCAGGGGTTGGGAATCTTTTTGTGTAATTCCGTGAGAGCCATAATATATGTTTAACACTACTAAATACAAGTAAATGTGTGCATTTTATGTAAGACCAACACTTTTAAAGTACAATAAGTCTCTGAATTATTTTTAATAACATTGTTATGCTGTTGCTAACCAATGATGAATAAAGTACTTCTTACCATTAATGCGACTTCTGGTGCTGCATGGTTTTGCTGATGGCTTTGTAGTCGGGTTGATACGTGGTGAGGTTAAGCTTCATGCTGGCGTTGAGACTTCCATCTATTAAACGTGATCGTAGGTCGGTCTTAACATTCTTTAGATGTGAGAAAGACTGCTCATATGCATACATAGAGCCAAACATTGTCAGTACAGCAATACTCACACGCTGCAGTGTGTGGTATGTGACAGGAAGCGCGTTCCAAGTTTTGACAATCAGCTGGTCTGCGGGTTGAAGTTTTTTCATTTCTCCCCACTTGTGTTTGCTCGCCAACTCTGCTTGCTGTCGTGGAAGTCTTTCCAAATCTTCATTTAGTGACTTGAACTTATTCACCCATATTTCAGGTCATCAGCTTGTGGACCATAATCTCTGACAGAGACACCAGGGATGTAACTTAGGTCGGCGCTGTCCACTGCACACTCGTGTGGATGATGAACTTAAAAAGATGAGTGCGCTCACAAATTCTCCAAAGCGTGCTTTGAATGACTGCAGGAAATTAGATGTGAAGCTCGCTAGCTGCTGGAGATCAAGATGTTGAGCAGGGTCACTTACTGTGTATGCATCTTTAAACTCTCCCAGTTTTTCAAAGTGTAGTAAATGACCTGTTTCAATGTCAGCGATGAAGAGTTCCAGCTAGTTTTCAAATGCAAACACTGCTTATTGAAGAGTAAGACTGTATTTCCAATGCCTTGCATTTTTCACATTGAGCTGGTTCAGATGTTCAGTCTGTTTACGAGATAGTAGAACTTCAGGAGCCACTCAGTGTTAGCTAACTCAGGATGCTCGACATTTTTCACTTCAAGAAAAGTCTGAATTTCACTCAGACAAGCCGCGAAACGGCTGAGCACCTTCCCTCTTGACAGCCAACACACATTGCTGTGCAGAAGCAGCCCAGGATAATTATTCTCAACTTCATCCAGCAGTTTTAAACTGGCAATCATTTAAAGCTCGGGCAACAATAAAGTTGACCACCTGAATGACCAGCAACATCACCTCACCAAGCTGCTTGCACACATCTGAGCACAAAGCGTCTCCTGATGTAGGACGCAGTGAAAACTTAGGATGGGTCTCTTTTCATGTTCACAAAGAAGCGCTACGAATCCTCTGTTTTTTCCCACCATGCACACAGCACCATCAGTACACACCGAAATAAGTTTATCCATCAGTAGATTTTTTCTTTAGCGAACTCAGTGAAAGACTTGAATAAATCATCCCCTCTTGTTGTCTCTTTCATAGGCAAAACAGCAAGACTTTCCTCACCTAGTGTGTCACCGACAGCATACCTTGCAATCACACTGAACTGGGATAAATGGCTTACGTCTGTTGACTCATCCAAAGCGAGAGAAAAGAATGGTGCTGCATTTATGTCCTTCACTTGTGTTGCCTCAATTTGATTTGCCATCATGATGGTACGATTGTGAACAGTTCTTGCTGACAGAGGCATGTCTTTTATTCGTTTGATTATCTTGTCTTTATCCAAAAAGTCGTCAAAGAGTTCATTGGCAACATCAAGCATAAATGTTTTGGCATACCCTCCATCTGTGAATGGCTTTCCGTTTCTCACAATTGCTAAAGCACCAGCAAAGCTAGCCAAATTCCAGTCACCTTGTTGGGTCCAAACACGGAGTTTCTGATGACTGGCTTGCACTCTGCACAATAGCTCTTGAAATGCCTTCTTCCTGCTGTCCCCAGATGGATATTTTGATGCAAATGTAGTATGGCGTGTGTCAAAGTGCTGCTTTATACAGTGTGTCTGTAAAGTCATGGTGTACTTTTGACCGGTCACAGGAAAGCAACAAAAGACGATAGAAATGTGAAATCTGCACCAAATAAAAGAAAAACTCTCCCAGTTTCATACCTATTCAGTGCAGTTCGATGTGAGCTCACGCACAGATTTTTTAAGGCTCCTTAGGTAGCTATCCCGTATAGCCTCTACAGACTCGTCACGGACTGATGGCCTACCAAAATGGGGTTTCTCCACCAAACTGCCAGTTTCCTTCAACTGCTTATTCCACAGAGTAATGTTATTCCTATGTGGTGGCACTTCATTATAAACGTGCCAATATTCACGTTGCACTTAGGTCACGGATTCAAATTTAGCGAGCCACAGAACACACTGAACTTTCCTCTGTACTGTCCAAATCTTGACTGGCATGGCCGTGGGCTGCTCCGCTGTATACACGGTATTACATCATCATCTGCGTATGCGCACATGCTGCCACATCATCCTACAGAAACTGGGAGGGTTTTCCTTTTATTTGGTGCAGATTTCACATTTCTATCGTCTTTTGTTGCTTTCCTGTGACAGGTCAAAAGTGCACCATGACTTTATGGACACACTGTATTTGACCGTTTCATGGATGCAATTTTATCATTGCATATTAGACACACTGCAGAACCTGCTCTCTCCACAAAAGCGAATTCCTTTGTCCATTCCTGCTGAAAAGTACGATACTCCTCATCTTTTTTCTTTTAGCCATCTTCTTTGTCAAAAGGGTTTCTGCAATTAGCTAGCTAATTACTTGATTAAAAGAAGGGAAGTTTACTTCCTGACCTCACAACGACCTGTGTACATTACACATTATCCAATAAAAATTTGGTGTTGTCCCAGAGGACAGCTATGATTGGCTCCAGCCACCCGCAACCATGAACATGAGTGGTAGGAAATGAATGGATTGTAATACATGAGAATGTTTTATATTTTTAACATTATTTTTTTTATTAAAGATTTGTCTGCGAGCCATATGCAGCCATCAAAAGAGCCACAGCTGGCTTGCGAGCCATAAGTTCCCGACCATTGTACTATATATACACACACATACATACATGTAAAATATATGTAAACAGAATATTATGCTAGGTGAAATAAGCCATAACAAAAAAATAAATACTGTATGATCATATGAGGTACATAGAATTGTCAAGTTCACAGAGACAGAAAGAATGAGGTTACCAGGGCTGAGGGGGATAAGGAAACAAGGAGTCAGTGTTTAATGGTATAGATATGCAGTTTTTCAAGATGAAAAAAATTCTGTGGATGGAGAATGATGATGGTCTTACAACAGTGTGAATGTACTTCACGCCACTAAAGTATACAATTAAAAATGGTTAAGGTGGTAAATTTTATGTGAATTTTACTACAGTAAAAAAAAAAAAATCACCTGACCAGGCTGTGGTGCAATGGATAGAGCACTGGACTGGGATGAGGAGGACCCAGTTTCGAAACCCTGAGGTCGCCAGCTTGAGTGTGGGCTCATCTGGTTTGAGCAAGGCTAATCAGCTTGAGCCCAAAGTCACTGGCTTGAGCAGGGGTCACACAGTCTGCTGTAGCCCAACGGTCAAAGCACATATGAGAAAGCAATCAATGAAAAACTAAGGCGCTGTAAAGAAGAATTGATGCTTCTCATCTCTCTCCCTTCATGTCTGTCTGTCCCTCTCTCTGTTTCTCTCTGTCTGTCACAAAATAAAAAAATCTATCCTGAATTTGAGTACTCTTCGCCAGCCTTACTGCTGCCATCCTCAACTAGGGCTCTGTTACCTTGTGTCTGGACTGCTGTCCCCACCATCCGGTCTCTCTCTGCTTCTATCATTGCCATGCTCCAGTCCAACACTGTCCCAGGGAAACAGCATGAGAGCTGTTTTCTTATTGTAATTTAAAATTTTCTAGTATCCACATTAAAAACCAAGAAATTGGTGAGATTACTTTTAATAATATATATATTTTATTTAATCCAATACAGTGTAACCAAAATATTACCATTTCAACATGGAATCAATGTAAAAAATTATATACGGTCTACCGGAAAGTTCTGTCCGTTTTTGGAATAAGACAAAATATAAATTTTTCTTACTATCAATAAACTTTATTAAATAATATAATTGCCATTATTATTAATGATTTCTTGCCAGCGTGAGGGCAATTTGTATATCCCATTTTTGAAAAATGTTTTATCTTTTGATACGAAAAATTGAACCAGTGCTTGTTTCATATCTTCTTCATTTTTGAATTTTTTGCCCTTCAAAAAATTTTGTAAGGACAAAAACAAGTGATAGTCAGAGGGTGTTAAGTCCGGAGAATATGGTGGATGCAAAAGAATTTCCCAGCCTAGTTCTGCAATTTTTTTGACGAGTCCCCAAAGCAGCATGTGGCCTGGCATTATCATGATGCAGTATGATGTTCTTCCTATTGAACACTGCCGGCCTCTTTTCTTGGACTGCTGTCTTAAATTATCCAGTTGTTGACAATACTTCTCTGAATTGAGCTTTTCGTTCGGTTTTAAAAGCTCATAATGTATTGGTCCTCGAATGTCCCACCACATACACAACATTCTCTTATTCAGAGTCAAGTTTGGTTTAGAGGTGGAAGGGCTAGGTTTTCTGGGTTCACAATATGCCTTTTTGCTTACGATGTTTTCGTAGGTAATCCACTTTTCATCCCCAGTTATCATCCGGTTCAAGAAGGGCTCGATTTTGTTCCGAGCAAGCAGAGATGTGCATATGATGACTTGATCATCCAAATTCTTCTGACTTAATTCATGTGGCACCCATCTTGAACATTTCCACACCAATCCTATAATCCGAATATGGTCCGAAATGGTTTGCTGAGCTGAATTAAGCCTTTTTGCGATCTCCGATATTGTCAGAAAAGGATCTTGCTCCAACATGGTCTTAACAACATCATCATCAATCAAAGATGGTCGCCCAGAACGTGGCTTATCAGAAAGGTCGAAATCACCTGTTTTGAATTTTTCAAACCATCTTCTGCATGTCCTATCAGAAACTGTACCTTCACCAAACACTTTCAATAAATTTCTACATGCTTCTGTAGCATTTCTTCCTTGTTGAAATTCGTAAAAATTACAGTGGCGTAAATGAACTTTATCAGTAGCCATGGGTACACTATGGCTTCACACATAAGACTAACGTGAATCAACTTTGTTTTAGTTAATTTGCTACATCAGTATGTATACATTAAGTGATAAAAATAGAGAGGCACACATGTGCCAAATAAACATGTGCTTACATGTCAAAACTTGTTGTGATAGAAACGGACAGAACTTTCCGGTAGACCTGATAGAACTGGCCCTGGCCAATTGACTCAGTGGTAGAGCATCAGCCTGGTGTGTGGATGTCCCGGGTTCAATTCCCAGTCAGGGCACACAGGAGAAGCGCCCATCTCCTTCTCCACCCTTCCCCCTCTCCCTTCTTTCTCTCTTTCCCTCTCTTCCTCTTGCACAGCCGAGGCTCCATTGGTGCAAAGTTGGCCGGGGCGCTGAGGATAGCGCCATGGCCTCTGTCTCAGGCACTAGAATGGCTCCAGCTGCAATTCCCCAGATGGGCAGAGCACCGCCCCCTAGTGGGCATGCTGGATGGATCCCGGTTGGGCGCACGTGGAAGTCTGTCTCTCTGCCTCCCTGCTTCTCACTTCAGAAAAATACAAAAAAAAATTATAGAACTATTTTACATTCTCCTTTTCATACTAAATCAGGGGTCCCCAAACCACAGCCTGTGGGCCGCATGCGGCCCCCTGAGGCCATTTATCCAGCCCCCACTGCACTTCTGGAAGGGGTACCTCTTTCATTGGTGGTCAGTGAGAGGAGCATAGTTCTCATTGAAATACTGGTCAGTTTGTTGATTTAAATTTACTTGTTCTTTATTTTAAATATTGTATTTGTTCCTGTTTTGGTTTTTTTTACTTTAAAATAAGATATGTGCAGTGTGCACAGGGATTTGTTCATAGTTTTTTTTATAGTCTGGCCCTCTAACAGTCTGAGGGACAGTGAACTGGCCCCCTGTGTAAAAAGTTTGGGGACCCCTGTACTAAATCCTCAGCCTCTGATGTGTAGTTTATGCTTTCAGCTTTTTTCAATTTGGACGAACTGCATTTCAGATGCCAACAGTCACATGCCTAAACCAGTGCACTAGAAATTTCGTGCCAGTTGGCAAAAGCGTTAACCACCCTGATGTTGTATGACTATCACAGACCCAGTGTTCTTAGTTGAATTTGGTTATGCTCAGCGTGATTTCTGCCTTACTGGTCTCTGAAATAATCCTTCTTTTTTCACTGGTCCGAGTGTAAAAAGATTGAAAACTAGTGTTCTAAACCATTTTCAACATGGTAGCCAGAGTAATTCTGTTAAAACAGATTGTTCCTCTCCTCATCTTGACAAAACTCTCCAACAGTTCCCCTTTTAGCTTAGAGTCAAAGCTCAAGAGTCTAATCCAGTGGTCCCCAACCCCCCGGCCGCGGACCAGTACCAGTCCATGAGCTATTAGGTACTGGTCCACAGAGAAAGAATAAATAACTTACATTATTTCCGTTTTATTTATATTTAAGTCTGAATGATGTTTTATTTTTAAAAAATGACCAGATTCCCTCTATTACATTCGTCTAAGACTCACTCTTGACGCTTGTCTCGTAAGTTCGACAATTATATTTAAAAATACCAGTTTTTACGCCAGTTGCATAATTTTATTTTGTGCATTTATCCATCCCACCCTAAAAGCCGGTCTGTGAAAATATAAGGTCTACCGGAAAGTTCTGTCCGTTTTTGGAATAAAACAAGATACAAATTTTTCTTACCGGCAATAAACTTTATTAAATAATATAATTGCCATTATTATTAATGATTTCTTGCCAGCGTGAGGACAATTTGTATATATTTTCTGACATTAAACTGGTCCATGGCCCAGAAAAGGTTGGGGACCACTGGTCTAAGCTTTCCATGCGCTGGTTACCTGCTTCCTCCTCCAGCTCACTCCTTCACCTGGTCTCCACTTGTCTTAGTAGGCTGTGACCAACTCAATCTGGCCTCTAGGCTGGCTTCTTCCCTTACTTCTTTCAGTGTCCTGCTCAAACGCCACTTGCTCAGAACTCTTGCTGCCCCCTGGCACTCCCAATCCCTTGATCCTGCTTTATGTGCATCTATGGCCCTTATCACCATCTAACATACTGGATATTTGCTTACTGTCTCTCTCACTAAAATATAAGTTCTAAGAGGGCATGAATTTTATCTACTGTTCAAAATTTTGTCTTTGTTCCTAGTCCTGGAATAGCGCCTGGCACCTATGGGGAATGCAAATAAAGGTGTGTTGGGTGAACGAATGGAGCTTGAATGGGGCCACAGGTCCGTGCTTACTCTGCTGTCAGGCCCTGGCAAGAGTAGTGCTGGGCCTCATGGAGGCAGATCAAAATTCCAGGTCATGTTCATTTTCACCCAATCCAACCTTACTCTTTCTTGAAATCCCAGATCAAGCCTAACCTCCTTTAAAACCCTTTTCTTTTCCTTCCTTTCTTTCTTTCTTTTTTCTTTTCTTTTCTTTTCTCCTTCCTTCCTTCCTTCCTTCCTTCCTTCCTTCCTTCCTTCCTTCCTTCCTTCCTTCCTTTCCTTCCTTCCCTTCCTTCCTTCCTTCCTTCCTTCCTTCCTTCCTTCCTTCCTTCCTTCCTTCCTTCCTTCTTTCCTTCCTTCTTTTCCTTTCTTTCTTTCTTTCTTTCTTTCTTTCTTTCTTTCTTTCTTTCAAAAAAATTTATTAATTTTATATATAGAGAGAAAGATGGGGGGAGGAGTGAAAAGCATCACCCCGTAGTTGCTTCTCATATGTGCTTGACCAGACAAACCCAGGGTTTCGAACCAGTGACCTCAGCATTCAGGTCAATGTTTTATCCACTGTGCCTCCACAGGTCAGGCAAGAAACCTTTTTTTTTTTTTTTTTTTTTGTGACAGAGATAGAGAGAGTCAGAGAGAGGGACAGATAGGGACAGACAGACAGGAAGGGAGAGAGATGAGAAACATCAGTTTTTCGTTGTGGCTCCTTAGTTGTTCATTGATTGATTTCTCATATGTGCCTTGATCAGGGGGATACAGCAGACCAAGTGAACCCTTGCTTGAGCCAGCGACCTTGGGCTCAAGCTAGTGAGCCTTGCTCAGACCAGATGAGCCCATGCTCAAGCTAGCGACCTCGGGGTCTTGAACCTAGGTCCTCCACATCCCAGTCTGAAGCTCTATCCACTGTGCCACCACCCGGTCAGGCAAGAAACCTTTCTTAATGTCTAATGGACAGTGATTCTACTGGACCCCCTCCCATCCATTGCTTAACTATTCAATAACTTACTAAGCATCGATTACAAGGGTGGAAAATTTATAGACCTTTGTGGGCCAGACCAGGTGGGGCTCTGGGTAGCTGAGGGCATCTGCTGCCTCTCAGCTCCAGTGCTGCCCATTGGGAATGTGTGCCCAGTAATGGCAGGCTGCTGATTTTTATATGGACTCTTCTAATCATGAAGTGTTTTTATAATTTCAGAATGACCAACAGCATGCACGGTTTGTCACACCAGGGAGCAAAGATACAATCAAACTGTGTCAAAAGGACATAGGTGCCAACCCAAATAAGCACCTCAGGTCACAGATGGACTAAAGATAATAACCGCATGGATTGAAACACATAAAGTGGCTTAAATTTGCAAGGTCATAATCACAGTAAAAAGTAAACGCAAAAAGTGAATTGATCACATTTGGAGGATACTAGATAACCAACTCATCATTTTAACAATTGGTGAAGAACAGGAAAGAATAAACTATTTTGCTTTGTGCATATGAAGAGTGCTTCAGGGTCACTAAATGATTGAGGAGGGGAAGTTTCCCTTTACAGGAATATTCCAGCTGACAGACGGAGGGAATGACAGAGTTAGAGTGCCATCATCTTTTTTTTTAATTGAGTTTAGAGAGAGAGAGAGGGAAAGCAGAACTCTATAGATAAAGAGGAATTTAAAAGACATCAACTGACTGTAACATATGACCTATGTGTACCTCAATTCCAATGATTAAAACTATAAAAAGAACATCTACATTTGGGGAAATGTGAATACAAATATTTGATATTCAGGAATTCTTTTTTTTTTTTGGTATTTTTCTGAAGTGAGAAGCAGGAGGCAGAGAGACAGACTCCTGCATGTGCCCAACCGGGATCCACCCGACACGCCCACCAGGGGGCAATGCTCTGCCCATCTGGGGCGTCACTCTGTTGCAACCGGAGCCATTCTTGCACCCGAGGAGGAAGCCATGGAGACATCCTCAGCGCCCGGGCCAACTTTGCTCCAATGGAGCCTTGGCTGTGGGAAGGGTTGAGAGAGACAGAGAGGAAGGAGAGGGAGAGGGGTGGAGAAGCAGATGGGCGCTTCTCCTGTGTGCCCTGGCCGGGAATCGAACCAGGACTTTCACATGCTGAGCTGATGCTCTACTGCTGAGCCAACCGGCCAGGGCAGATATTCAGGAATTCTTGTGAATTTTGTTGGTATAACAACAAGATTGCTGTTAAATCTTTAAAAGGAGGTCTTTCACTGTATGAATCTCAGATTGAAAGACTGACAGAGAAGCTCCCAAGCCAAACAGGGCCACACAGTGCAGCTCAGGCTCACAGGGTGGCGGGTCTCCTGTGCTATGGGACTGAGGCGGGTGGGAAATAAGGGTCACAGAGGCCTGTGATGGAGGATAGTGCATGTGTGGCCAGATACTGGAGACCATTGGGGCTAGACACGGCTCTCCCGACACCCAGCAGGGACCCTCCCCACCAGGTCCGTGGTGGCAGGCCCCACAGGGCTGCCTGGGCTCTTCTCCTGACCCTGACCCTGACCCCCACCCCCGTTCCCAAGACACCCTCTCACCTCTGGGGCCGAGTCCAGGCCGCTGGCTTTCCTCCCTGTGCTGCTGCCACCCGGTTGTTTAGATGACGTTTTCTGGAGGAAGTCAGAGATCTTCTGAACCAAGAAATCACGGTCTTTCAGGTTGGCAAACAGGAAGGTCATTTTGCTTTTGGTGCTAATAGACAGAGGGCTGGGCAGGACACTGGAGCTATCGGCTTTTTCAACAATGGTCACCTGAGAAGGCAAAAACACTGGGTGTTTGTGTCTAGGGATGTAAAGCTGGAAAGTTCTGTGACTGTGAGAGCACAGCGGTTCTAGGTGGCCCTCTCCTGGGAGGGCGTGGTGAGCCAATGAGGGCACCTGGGTCCACCACATTCACACTCTGGCTGCCTCTTGCTGCTGTGAGCAAGTTACGTGCATGTCTAAGCCTCGTTATTTCACCTGTCAACGGGGTGGACACAAGCCCTGCTAGTATGTCATGAGGACTGTGGGCCTAGTCGCCGGCCCTTGTTAGCTTCCCAAAATGGCCAGTTCTTCTCCTGTCCTGAAGCCTGATGAGCAGCCCACCCAAGCACTAATTCCCGGAATAGCCGCTGACAGGTATGTCTGGGACCCAGCTCCAACCCGAAGTGTGAACAGAGCAGACAGCCTTGCAGGGGTGCCTCTGCAGAGCCCACAGCCTGGGGTAGGGACAGACAATGGCCATGCAGGCTAAACATGTTCCTCAGAGGTGGTGGGAGTGACAGGGCCAGCTGGAGGCCACTGGACTGCTTTGTGCTGAAGGCTCCTCTAGGGTAAGAGTAGCCACGCTGAGATCTGGTACAGCCAGGTGAGCTAGGGTGGAGGCCCAGCAACCACTGTGAGATGCCACACTGGCTTGATGGAGAAAGAAAGGCCAGAGAAGCTAGGGCAGGGTGTGTATGTGTATGGTGTGTATATGCATGTATATGCATATGAATATATGCATGTTTGCGATGTGTGTGCATGTACGGGGGTGGTGTGTGTACGTGTGCTGATGCACATGTGTACACACATGGATGTGAACACACATGTGTATTATCTGTAGTATACACGGTTCGCGTGTAGCATACACTTGTGCATGTGCGCAGTGCATATGTGTATTGCGCACAAGTGTGTGATATGTGTAAGTCCATGTGAGTAGAGTTTATGTGTGTGTGTATGCACACGTCTACATGCATGTGAGCTGAGATCCAAGAAGGGGTAGACAGCTCATAAGTTCAGCAGAAGATGCTGGAGGATTCCACACAGGGTGTCGACATGCTCTAACGTTTTAAACTGCATTCGCTGCTGCATGAAGATGGGTCCTAAAAGGGTTGGGTGTGTGTAGGACACTCCTGAGGTAGCCCAAGCAGATGTCGGGGTCTCAAGTGGTGGTTCTGGAGGGGATGGGACATGCTATGGCCAAGATGCAGGAATGAGGCTGCATCAGAACCAAGGCGGCTCCTGATTTACAGTTGAGCAGATAGGGAGAGGCGATGCTGTGCGGGATGAGGTGAGAAGAGCATTGGGTGTGCAAATGCAAGAGCGCAGCTGGCTCCCAGTGAGGAGCCTGTGAAGCCTCTCTGGCCAGGACACTGAGGACAGGCCAGTGTTGGGCCAGTGCAGAGCCCGTCCCAAGTGAGCAACAAGACAGTTCTGCTCCCCAGCTCAGCCAGCCGTCAGAAATTCTCTGCTACCAGAAACATCAGGAGGAATGGAGCTGGGCCCTAAGGAGACCCCTAAGCCAGCCCCTAGGCCTTGGGGCCATGTCAGTACAGTGCCCAGGACAAATCCATGGGCCTGGTGCCAGAGACCACGGGATCATGGGCCTCCTCTGAGCCTCTCAGCCTGGAGCTGTGGCTCCTTTGAGTCCTTTCTCTTTCCTTGGGAAACCCAGACAGGACACTAGTCCACACCTATTCGTAGCTATACGTGTAACTAGAGGGCTTTGTACACATTCAGGAATGTCTCACTATTCTAGGTTTTTAATAAAATCAAAATACTGTGATTTAGGTCATAACTTAAAAACCTCACTGAGCTTCAGTGGGTTTGTGCTGCTGAGCCAAGAAGAAAAGGAAGTCTTAAGACCTGCCTGCCCTGATCTTGGGGCCACTACCTTCTGTCTGGGCCAGGTCCCTCTCCCTCACCGTCTACATTTTTCACTAGTTACACAAAAATGGCTTCCACCTCTTACAAGTGAGAGATGACTTCCAATGACACGGTTATAGCTTGAGCCACCGACAAGGCAGATGTCAGCGAGGAACAGTGAAATGGCCTCTGAATGACATGGTGGAGTTGGTGCAGGGTCAGCATCCTCCACACCCAGCCAAAGAAGGGCTGTGCCAAAGTCCAGCTGCATGCCAGGAAGGCATGACTGAGGGACACTCCCACCAGGGAGGCTTGGGTCCTGCTTGAAGTTTCCTTATGTACCAGTGTGAGCCCTCCTGGCATGTCAAACTCCCTCCCTGTCCACCCACAAGGCAAGGTGACTCCCGGGACTGTGCACCCACTCCCAAGAGGCCTGCAGGAGCTTGGGGAGGTGCAGACTCACAATGTACCCATCACTGAATGCTGGGGGGCCACCCAGGTGAGGCAGGGCAGAGCCAGTGGGGGCTGGGTGCTCACCTCTCGCAAGGGTATGATGAGGTGGCAGGCATTCTCCTCCTTGCTGGCAAAGCAGATATAGTTGCTGGAGATGAACATCTGGCCGGGGATGTGCAGCTTACTGAACGGAGTCCACAGGGTGCAGCCTGTGTGGCCATCCAGGTGCTCATCCCCAGGCAGCTGGAATGTGGCCCGGTAGTACTCGTTCTTGGCTCGTGCGTCTAGGTCTCTGGGGAAACCAGGGTGGAGGTAGGAGGGAAGAAGATAAGAGTTGGGTTTCCACATTGGATTTGGACTCCTTAGGTCCTCCCTTGAGCAAATCATGACCAGGGATCTTAGAGTTCAATAAAATATGCACCTTAAATAACCAAGGAAAGGTGGGACATTCGTATGGCCAGCACAGGAGTGATCAGCAAACATGCTCTTGAGATCTGATGGCAGTGGGAGGACACCTGGAGGCCGACAGGCTGTGACCAGCACTGCCCACACAGTCCCTGTACCTGCCCTGCTGCTTCTCACTGGGAAGACCCAGCCCCACCTAGAAACCCAGAAAAGAACCCTGTGAAGTTAAAACTAAAACACAATGCTACACTTGATATGAAAGGCACACTCAGCTGGCCCACAGCCTGGTTCCCTGCTCCTCAGCCCTGTGGTGGCTCTGTCCTGGAGACTGCCAGCAGCCTAAACAGGGCCTGGCAGGCACAGCCTGATGGAGTGCCGAGATTGTCATGACCTGTCCCTACTTGTTTTCTTTCCAGAAAGTTCCAAAAGGCACCCTGTCACTTGCATTAGGACAGTGACATCTTTTGACAATGCTCTAGTCCTAAAGGGGCACCGCTGATTCCAGGCATAGGCCATGGTCTCTGAGCACACGGGTGTGAAGTGCCTGTGGGAACCTGGGGCTTGCACTGGCCTTGTGGGTTTCCTGTGAAGCTACAACTGAGGAGTGCAAACAGAAGCGCTCCAAAGGGGCTGCCAGCAGCATCTGTTCCGTTGTCTGCCAATTCCCACAGACCGGGTGGCAGAGACCACAGACCTACTTGGCTGCACTTCAGCCCAGGCCTGGGCCCCACAGCTACCAGCGTGAGGAGGGTAGGAGGGGTCAAGGAGTGCAGAGAAGAGCTGTCAGTCATGGTGGGATGGAGGCAGTGTACTCTGGGACCTGATCACCAAAGACATCTGGAGAGGCTGGGGACACGGAGATGGAGGTGGTGGGGAGAGAGGCTGGGGACACGGGGGTGGAGGTGGTAAGGGGAGAGGCTGGGGACACGGGGGTGGAGGTGGTGGGGGGAGAGGCTGGGGACACGGGGGTGGAGGTGGTAGGGGGAGAGGCTGGGGACACGGGGGTGGAGGTGGTGGGGGGAGAGGCTGGGGACACGGGGGTGGAGGTGGTGGGGGGAGAGGCTGGGGACACGGGGGTGGAGGTGGTGGGGGGAGAGGCTGGGGACACGGGGGTGGAGGTGGTGGGGGGAAAGGCTGGGGGCGCCTGGATGGAGGTGGTGGAGGGAGAGGCTGGGGACATGTGTACGGAGGTGGTAGGGGAGAGACTGGGGGATCCCCGACAGAGGTGGTGGGGAAGCCAGCTGGAAGCTCATGCTCTGGCTCCACTGTTCACTTGCTGAGGGGCGTTGGGAGAGTTGCTCAGCCTCTCTGTGCCTTAGCTCCCTGTTTGAGACTAAGAGTGTCTAAGACCTCCCCCATCATAGAACTGTGAGAAAGAGATCTCGGATCTCCCTGCAACCACATCTTTACCTGGCCCCTTCCCGAAGGTCTCCCTGTCCCCTGGGCAACGCACCGCTTCAGAGCTGAGATGTTCCTCCGTGGCCGGGCGGGCCTGGGAAGTGCCTTGTCCTCCAGGAAGCTCTCGCTGTCCAGCAGTTGCCGCATGGCCAGGTTGGCCAGCTGCTCCATGAGTTTGAAGGTCTCACCAATGTTGAGGAACATGGAGAAGAAGAGCTCGTGGTCTCGGGTGTCCACACGGATGCTCTCAGGGAAGAGCACGGTGTCATTCTTCTCCAGCCGTATGACATCCACCCACTGCACGACTAGGCTCACTGGATACCAATGGGGACAGACATACAACCACTGGGTCAAATGGGTTGAAAGGTTGGCCAGGGCGGCTCCTGCCTCCTGCCTCCAGCCAGAAGCCACTGCGGGAAGTGTAGCCTGAGCATGCCTCCCATGCCTGAGTGTGGCTGTGCTGAGACACCAGCTCCATAAGAGAAATGGGCCAACCCACCACTGGCCCTGAGAAGACACTGGGTGAACATTTATCCCATGAATGGCCAGAGTGACATGAATAAATGAGCACAGCTGAGCTAGCTGAGATTCTGGCCCCAAGAAGCCCATCTAGTGGGAGTGGACTGATATGAGAAGAAATGTCAGAACATGGTATGACCAGCATAGAGTGGACACCAGCCCCTGCCTGATGAGCAGGTACAAGGCCAGGAGCAGTGCCAGGGAGGATATGGTGGGTGTGTACATGGTGGGAGAAGGCCTTGATGGGCTCAAGAAAGGCAACACTGGGAAAGTCAAAGCCCTGGAGGCTCTTTCTGGGGTAAGGTGGCAGTGGGGACACCGATTACCCTGGGAAATCTGCCTTGTGTCTTGAGGCCCGGGCTTCCCTTAGGGAAGCATCTGTAGCACCAAGGCATAGAGTAACCTGGAGCCACTCACAGATCCATGTGCCCTCAAATACTTAACTTAAAAGAAAGAGGCCCCATGCAAAAAGTCATTATGTGAAACCTCATACCACTGGCCACATATGACAGGAGCTCCCAAGAGCCAGGTATGTGTCTGGCTCAAGTTTAGGCATTTCTGTTGTAGGCTACAGAGGTGGCACTTGGTTTTGAGGAGATGCTCTGCTGGGTGTGTGGGAACAGCATGTCTGAGAGAAAGGAGACCCCTCAGGGATTTTAGTAGTCTGGAAAGGTCATGACCTTTCTGGAGGTGAGGTCAGAGGGTGAGGGCCAAGAAGCTGAGGAAGATGGGATCAGCTGGGCAGTTGGTGGGATGCCAGGGCACCCACGCTCACCTTCCTTGCCCAGAAGGAAGGAGTAAAAGCACAGGTGATTGACGGTCAGGTAGAGCCAGCCCTGCCTGGGGACATGACCCTTCCAGTAGCTACAGGAATAGTAGTTGACCAGTTTCTCCCCCTCAGGCATCCCGAACTGCTTCCGCATTTTCAGCTCAGCCTCCTTGAACTTCCCGGGATCCTCATCTCCCTGGGGCTGCAGGTTCTTGTTCTCTTCAGCGATGATACCCTGGAGGAGGAGAAAGGGGCTGGTTCCTGGGAAGCCCAGGACTTCCACAGCGAAGGCTGGAGCAGAGAGGCCTGGGGAACCAGGTGGTGACACCCAGGATGCTGGCCTAAAGACCATAAACAAGGTTAGGCCCCGTTGGCTATTCCGGCAGTGCGTGGTCAGACTAACACTGCCCTTGTGACTGCACATGCTCCCTTAACTCCCTGAAATTATTAGGGCACAGAGAGGTGACCTTTTACATAAACATGTATTTTTATGTCAAATTTCTAAAAGATATAATGGTAAAAAATGCACATAGTAAAAAAGCATATTTAGTGAAAAGGGACTCTGCCCTTCCTCCCAAAGCCACTCTCCTGGCTTCCTTCCAGACACACAGGCAGATGAGCCACCTGTAACCATCATGTATGCTTCGCTTTCTCTCATTCTTTATTCAAATGCACCGTGCTGTGGCACTCTGCTGTGAAGAGCTTTTCTCATGACCATATCTTGGAGAAGTCCTGTATTTGGTTCCCCGAACTCCACATACTGGGCACTCTTGCCTATTACCCACACCCACAGATCAGGCATAGGGCTCACCCAGCTCATGGCACATCTATGCTAACTGTAACCTATCTGTATCTTTCCTGGGCTCAGAGTGCCCAGAGACATCACTCTGGGCCCCAGGGCCAGTCCCAAAACTCTTGGGGTAAAAGAGGGTCCTAGTACACTCAGCTCAAAAGGTACACACAGGTTTTTCAGGGTGATTACTCAACACGCTAAGGTAATTCAAGGCCAGTGCTTGTGGCTCCACCTGCTGCTTGCACCAGGCTTCCTGCCCTTCCACCATGGGCAGGGAGGACAGCCAGGAGGTAGGGGGGGACCTGAAGGTGAGGTATGCTCTGATGTCCTCCACCTCGGTACAGCTGGCATGGTGGTTGCTGTGACTTCCACACCTCCTCTCTCTCAGGCTACCTCTGACGTCTCCCTGAACCGCTCTGTTGGAACTGTCTCTACATTTGGGAACAGGGTCTAGCAAAGCTCTCATTATTAAGGCCCTGCCTTTGTTTCTGCTGTCCTGGATTCTACAGCTGAAAAACAGAAGATGGGCCTTGGATAGTCTGTGGGCCTCCAATGGCCACCCTACCACTGGGCGACCTTCCCGGGTCTCACCCAGCAGCACCTGAGCCACCCCTAAGCAGGGAGGCAAAGGGGCTGGCACAACCTGCTCTGAATTCTCCAATGGCTCCCACTCATGACCAACCCTACCCAACAATGAGAGTGAGCCAGCCTGGCTCACAGGGCTGAGGTTCTCTGTTTACTGGCTAACACTGCTGGACTATAAAAATCTCTGGGATTCCATGTCTTTCAGAGTTTTAGGAATATTCAAGTTTCCTATTTCTCTGGGGAAGCTGGTCTCCCCAGAATTGGTAAACAGCCTGCACAAGATGGAGTCAGTATGGACAGGTCCACTACATCGACCTGTCCCAGCATGACTAAGAGAAACAGGCCGGAACGGTAGGCACGCGCACCTGCCTTATATACCTGATAATGTGACCCCCACTTTTTGTAATCATGGCTTGGTGCCACCTTTTGTGTGATTTACTATGAGACTCCTGTGCACTGCATCAGGCTGCTGCTGTGCCCAATAAAGCATGCATCATCTCCTTACTGCTCCACGTGTCTTTTTCCAGCTCCTGGCACCTCGCATTGCTCCGTCCCTTGCCTCCAAACTCAGACCTAACACCCTGTCTCTGTTTAAGTTATATTTTATGGTATGCCAAATAATTGCCTCCAAAGACGTCCACACCCCAAGCCCCAGAACCGGGGGAAATGTGATCTTATGGAGCAAAGGAAACTCAGTAGATGCGACTAAATAATGGTCTGAGATGGGGAGATCATCCTGGATTATTTGAGTGAGCCTATTATATCAACAGGTCCTTAAAGAAGGCAAGAGGGTTAGGGTCACAGGGCATGAGGTGGGTGGGGAACTGAGTGACTGATTTGAAGATGCCACCTGCTGGCACTAAAAAGAAGGACAGGGTCAAGAACCAAGGAACACAAGTGGACCGCACACGCTAGAAAAGGCAAGGAAATGGATTCTCCCCTCAGATCCTCCAGAAGCAAGGGAGCCCTGCTCACATCTGGATTTCAGCCCCTGACACCCATTTCTGAGTTCTGACCTCTTGAACTGAGAGATAATAAATTTGTTTTGCGCCACTAAGCTTGTGGTAACTTGTTGGTAGCAACTGGAAACAAATTCATAGTATTCTAATAGAGTCCATCATGTTAAATTATTCGCTTAAAGCTATTTGTAGCATTATCTCTTTTTCTGTAAACTGTGTACAGGTGTTTCTCCCAGGCCTATCCCAAGGTTGCTCACGGGGATCCCTCTGCCACAGCCTCAGGGTGCTTTGGGGTCTGCTGCTCTTCTCTATTGTCCTCTTATTCTCTACAGAACAAACTCCTTCCCTTTGCTGTTTCCTTCTTTCTAATTTCCTGCTTTCTCTGGACTTCTCACTTACTGAGCTAAACAGCTGACTCATTAATTTCCATCCCTTTTGCTTTTATAATGTGAGATTTAAGCCTTTCCATTCCCTTCTCTGTACTGCTTTACTGCATCCTGTCAATTCTAATATGCAGCAGTATTTCAATTATCATTCAGTTTTAAATATTTTCTGGTTTCCATTTCTTCTTTGACCCATGAGTCATTTAGAACTTTCTCCTATTCTGTAGAATGGTTTGTTTGAGTCTGGCACATAGGAAGCATTCAATAATGTTGCTATTGCTATTATTGTTAAGAGTCCAGCTTGTTCACTAGGACAGTAGAGGCTTGCCTGTTTCCCGGGAGCTATGAAGCAATACAGGTCTTGTGGTGAACTCCAAAGTGCACAAAGAGCCGAAGAACTCTTTGTACTGTCTGCCAGGTCCAGGAAGTTGTGATGTAATGAAGTCACAAGGGCCCAAAGCAACTTAGCATCATGTAACTCTGACCCAGTAAGAGCCCTCCTTGAAATTTAACCTAAAGCAATAATAGAACAGAAAGGAAAACATACATACACTCAGATAAATACTCATTATTACCTTAATTACCCACCATGAGGAAACAACCTAAATATTGCCGTGATACCCATTTTACTGGTTGCTACCATATATATTTTTTTTGGTGACAGAGATAAAGACAAAGACAGAGACAGAGAGAGGAACAGAGAGGGATAGACAGGGAGAGAGATGAGAAGCATCAATTCTTTGTTGCAGCTCCTTAGTCTCTTTAGTTATTCATTGATTACTTTCTCATATGTGCCTTGATAAGGGGGTATCTACAGCAGAGTGAGTGACCCCTTATTCAAGCCAGTGACATTGGGCTTCAGCTAGCAACCTTTGGGCTCAAGCCAGAGACCATGGGGTCATGTCTATGGTCCCATGCGCAAGCCAGCAACCCCACACTAAGCTGGATGAGCCCACGCTTAAGCTGGCAACCTCAGGGTTTCAAATTTGGGTCCTCTGTGTCCCAGTCCAACACTCTATCCACTGCACCACTGCCTGGTTAGGTTGGTAGCTACCATTTTCATAATTATTATTTTGATAGCTATAAAACATTCCACTAGGTATACCACCTGTGACTTATCTAGTGCTCTGAATGTAAGTGCTCAGCACAGGACTCACACAGAAAGTACCCAATAAATGCTCTGCTCTGTCTCACGGCTCTTGTTCTGCAAAGGAGAGCATGGCTGCTCCCCCAACCATGGCTCTTTTTGCTGACAGTGCTGCAGGGACATCTTGACATATATGTCATTCTGCACATGTGAATGAATACACTGCAGGGTCAACACCAAGGAATGAAATCACTGGTTCAAGGGTCTGTGCATTTCTTTTTTTTATTTATTTAATTTTTAGCAAATGAGCGAGCTAGTGAGTGAGCAAGTGAGAGAGACAGAGAAAGAGAAAGAGAGAGAGAGAGAGAGAGAGACAGGAAGGAAGAGATGAGAAACATCAACTCATAGTTGGGGTAATTTAGTTGTTCATTGATTGCCTCTCATACATGGCTTGAATGGGAGCTCAAGCAAAGCCAGTGACCCCTGGCTCAAGTCAGTGACTTTGGGCTTCAAGCTAGTGACCTCGGGTTCAAGTCAGTGACCATGGGGTCATGCTGGTGATCCCATGCCCAAGCTGGCGACCCCACACAAGATGGGGAGCCTGCACTCAAGCTGGATGAACCCGCACTCAAGCCAGTGACCTTGGAATTTTGAACCTGGAATCTCAGTGTCCCAGACTGATGCTTTACCCACTGTGCCACCACCTGGCCAAATGGGTCTGTGCATTTTCTTTTTTTTTATAGGTTGGCCTGAGTGGGGCATGGCATGTGAAAGTGCCTGGCGCCCAGCCTTGTACATTTCTAAGTCATGTAAGTTTTATAATAGAAACATGCCTCTATCCTCTCACTTCCAGCTTCTTCTCCTGCCAGCCGGGTTGCTGACAGGCAGCAGTGGATCTGCACACCTGCCCTCGTACCCTCTGCAGGGAATGGACACCCCTAGCTTAGACAGACCCAGTGGCTGGCCAGAAGATGGGCCTGCACAGGGAATAAGCTCCACTGCCCCTTTCAAAACCAAAAGAATGGTGGTGGGCACCCATTTCCACCTCTGTAACTGGAGATAAGATTGACATTGTGCTGTTAAGGATGAAATAGGCTGACATACGCGAACACTGCCAGCACTAGGGAAGCAGAAGTAAACCTTACGTAAGAAAACCAGATAGAAGGTGACGGAAGACAATTTGACTTTGGGTGAGGGGTATGCATCATAATCAAATGTCAAAATAATCTGGAGATGTTTTCTCGGAACATATGTACCCTGATTTATCAATGTCACTGCATTAACATTAATAAAAATAATAAGAAGTGTCGGGAGCCGATCCACTAATGCTGGCTAACTAGGTCACAGCAGGAGAAGATCCACAACTGCTGGTTGACAAAGTCACAGCAAAAGAAAATAGAGTCACCGCAGTAAAGACCAACAGCTGCGGGTTGACAAAGTCACCGCAAGGAAAGGCACAACGATACCTCCCCTTTTAATCTTTTGAATTAATCTGGCCTTATATCCCCCCTTTTTCTGGGTGTGTGCTATTATTTGTGGCACAGGAATAATAGTACCATGCTTTCCCTGTAGATTTGTAGTAATTTCTTTGGAAATGAGACAGAAGATGTAAGTTCCACAGAAAAGCCTGTAAGCCCCTTGATCTGGGCTCGTAAACATAAGAGGCTGGCTATGATATCCCTCGTAAAGGGTTAAATTTGTAGGAAAATTTCTTCTTAATCATGTTAGAAAGAATAGATTGTGACTTGTGAATGGGTAGAAGGCAGTGGCTGTGCACAGAGCACCTTTTGGCCTTCACTTAATTCATCATTTTTCCTCCCTAGCCTTTTCATGTAATAGAGTAGAGAAACTTTCCTTTCTTCTTGCTTATTTGATCTGCAGATAGTGAAACACTCTAAGAAGAATATAGTTAGAATTTACTAGTGTGTGAATATAGTAAATAAATAAAGTTTAACTAGACATAGAATCTTAGGTAAGGTGTTATAGAATGGCCCGTTGCATGGCTTGGGATGGGAATGCAGTCAGCAAAAAAAGAATGTTTTGCTAAGAGAATTGTTTTATGACTAAAGGCAGTTGCTGGGCTTTCTCAGTGAGACATTCTCATAAGATTTATATACTTTCCCAAGGTTTTTCGTTCAGATAATAAAGAGGAATATGGAAGAATCCATAGAAGCAATAGCAATTAATGCCTTCTAATATTATGTTGCTACTAAGCTATCTTGCAGGTGCACTCTATATATCTTTAAGCAAAAGTTACTCTTGATGTTATGACAATTTCTTAATAAGCAAGCCTTTTGAAGTCTTGTGAGAAAAGTCAGGACACTGCATAAACTCAAGGCCATTTGCCTGAGCAAGCGGTGGTCCTTTGCTAGTCCTTAATGATTTTGTCTGTTAATCTCTCTCTGCCCCTTGACTCACAACAACAGTAAAGTTGAGTTATTAGTTAGTACTAATCCTTTAAAAGCTTTTACCAATGTTATCGCTATTCAAGTTATTTTTTAATTGTACTTTGAATGATTTGCCACCTGATTTGTAGTTTATAGATATAAATTAACTGTTATCTGAAAACATGTAAACATAGTGAAACAGAAGCAATGATTAATACCATGTAATTGTAACTTGGTGTGTGTGTATAAAAAAGGAGCTGTACTAGCATTTGGTAGAGATGCCTGGCAGTAAATGCTAACTAAAGAATAAAGAGAAAGAAAAGAATTCAGCTCTCTCACTCGATTTTGCCAACGCCGTCTCCTCCTGTGGGACCCCTGAATCCCCACCCCGGGGCTGGACCCTGGCAAAGAAGAAAAAAAGTAAACCTTACGTGTATTTTGCCCTTGACGAAGGTGGTGATATCCTCCTCGTTGTCGAAGATGGACAGTGTCTGGAGTAAGTTATTTTCTAGCCATTCCCAGTGCTCTGTTATCTCTTTGCGGGAAGAACCTAGAGGAGGTTTGGTGAGTAAAGAAGAGGAAATCATTCTATCAACGAGCGTTAAACGTGAACTCAGAGAAAAGCAACAATCGGATGTGCTATATCCGAATGACTACATTCTTCACGCTGTCTACTCTTTTCCTCCTTAAATGTTAAGTATATGTAAAGAACAAGTCATAGGTAGTCCCGGTAAAAAATGAAAAACAAAAATAATTCAGGCAGAATTGTAGAGTCAAATGGAAAATAAGCCTCCATTTACCCCTAACACTAAGAATGACCAGTAGTATCCTATGTGTCTTCCCAGAAATGTTTATACATCTACAAGTTTGCTTACTTTTTAGGACTGTTCTTTGAGATACAAGGCCTTAATGTGGCCTAAGCAGACACAGTCATTCTTGGTATAAGTGGCTGCAGCCCTCCTGAGAATTGAAGAGTCCACAGATGGCAGCTGGAGCTTCCTGCAGAATACCTCACCCCAGCCGGCCAGTCTCCTGCTGGGCAGGGCACACCAGGTCTGAGATTCCCATTTGTCTGAAGCCAGATGCACCCACCCAGGCCTCTGCCTGAAATGCTCCTCCTTCCTTCTCCAGCTCATACCCTAGTCCTACTCTGGTCTCCTCCAGGAACCCCTGCCTGAGCCCTTTAGCTTCTGGCTAGCCTGAAGTATCTGCTCAGACCAGGAGGTAGTCCCTGTCCTCCTCAGGGAGGGGCTCTGGAGGGCCCTGCAGGCCCAGTGTGAACGGAAAAACTGAGAGAACGCAGCCTAGTTCCATTCCCAAAGGGTGGGGAAGCTACCCTCTCTATTCCCACCAGGAAACTGGGAAAAGGAGCCCCAGGAGAAGCACAAGTATGAAGGAAGTGTCAGCGCGGCCTGGCTTCCCTTCCCCTGACACAGCCAGGCATGGAGTTTGCATTCAAAACCGTTTTCTGAGCGAATGAACACAAGAAGAGAAGGGAAGGTTCTCCATCCTCTCAACTGTCCTGGGCTGGGATGGTTTAGGATTGTGAGCATACAGATGGCTCAGCTGAATTCACAACCCCAGGAAGGTCCACACACGTGGCATGGACGAGCCTTGGCAAAGTCAGCATGGCTGTAGACCAAGACATGTTGCCTGAGCCCAGTTACCCATCCTTCCCTACCTGGAACACTCTTTTACCCAGCTGAAAACTCAGTTCTTACCCCACCCCCACCCCAGTTGAGTTGGTCCCCACCATCTCCTGATGTTGTTCTGCTCATTGTTCTGTCACATGTCACAATCCAGTTGTCTTGATTGGGGTTGATTTGTTTGTTTCTTTATATTTACTCCAACAACTAAACCCCTAACAAGCAATTCCAAGGAAGGACCCTCTCCATGGGCCTGCATGAAGATTCCTGAGTGAAGACAATCAAACCTGGGTTTGATTCACAGTGAGTCACACAGGTGAGCAAAATTACCCTGGATCGTCCATAAATTACCATTATTTTTTCCCATTTTTCTTTGCTTTTCTATTATGGCCTCTTTTCCCTGGTGCATGGAGGCCAAGGTCTATCAGGGGTAGTCAAACTTTTTATTAAAACTGCCCACTTTTGCAGTGCTGGTCCCTACTGCCCATTAGTGGACATTCCAGCTTTCATGGTGGGCAGTAGTGGAGCAACCAAATGGCACCGTGATTGGCCCACCATGAAAGCTGGAATGCCCACTAGTGGGCGGGAGGGACCAGGTTGACCAGCACTGCAAAAGTGGGCAATTTTTATAAAAAGTTTTGACTACTCCTGGAGGGGAAGGGGAAAGGGAAGGGGAAAGAGAAGGGGAAGGGAAGGGATTTTTCCCTTGTTCTTTTTGCTAAGACCCACATTTGAATTTGGAAATTAAATCTGCACATAATTCACCTCTAGTGTATTATTCCCTTTTACACATGCTCCCAGCAGCCTAAAGCCAAAGAAATCTGTCTGCACTGTCTGTGTGGATCTCTCTGCACTTCAGTTATAAAAATCTACACATGGGTCTGACCTGTGGTGGCGCAGTGGATAAAGTGTTAACCTGGAACGTTGAGGTCACTGGTTTAGAGCTCTGGGCTTCCCTGGTCAAGGTATATATGGGAGTTGATGCTTCCTGCTCCTCTCCCACTTCTCTCTCTCTCCCTATTCTAAAAAAAAAATGAATAAACAAAATCTTTTTAAAAATCTACATAAGTGCACCTAACAGAATTATTACTTAAAAGTAACTCAATCTTACCTGACTGGCAGTGGTGCAGGGGACTGAGCATCAGCTTGGGACCCTGACAGCCCCAGTTTGAAACCCCAATGTCACCACTAGAGCGTGGGCTCCTCAGCTTGAGCACGGGGTCAGTGGCTTGAGCACAGCATCACTGACATGATCCTAAGATGGCTAACTTGACCCCAAAGGTCACTAGCTTGAAGCCCAAGGTCACTGGCTTGAGCAAGGGGTCACTGGCTTGGCTAGAGCCCCCCATTCAAGGCACATATGAGAAGCAATCAATGAACAACTAAGGTGAAGCAACTACGAGTTGGTGCTTCTCATCTCCCTTCCTGTCTCTCTTTCTAAAATAAATAATTCAATCTTCATTTAGTACAACACAAACTATGCCATCTCTGCTTGCCACTGGGAGCAAAAGGAATATAAAAGATAATTGCATTAATCAGTGCTAGTTCTGTTTTCAGAACTTTTTGTGGATCACAGTGTTTAATTCTTAGAGCACCTTGAAGACAGTTATCTTCATTTTATAGGCTGAAGGTGAGGCAGAGAGGTTAAGACCAAGGTCACTTAGCTGGGAAATGAAGAGACCATAATCCGAACTCGGGCTGCCCAGCTGCAGAGCCTCCCCTCACCCTCAGGGAGCCTCTGGTCTGGCAAGAGAGCCATAAGCATGCAGTGTGAAAGTGCAGGCAGAGACGTGGTAAGCCCCATGAAGCAAGAAAGGGTTGGCACATGAGCCTGGGGGTTCTGGGAAGGTTTTCCATACGGGGCAGCATGAGAGTGGGAGGAGGTTAGGTGGACATGGGGGGCCACTGTACCCACACTGTCCAGGACAGGTGAGGTTAGGAACTTTGGGCCCTGCAAGTGTCTAGTCTGGCTGACAACAGGTATGAGCTGAAGAGAGAGGCAGAAATGGAGGCAGATAACCCCAGAAGTCCTTTAGTGGCAGGCTGAGCAGCTGGGATTCACTGCAGGTGCCAGCAGGACCAAGTCTAGTTCGGGAGAACTAAAGGGCAGGGGGTGGGTGAGGGACTTGGGGGAGGAGGCTCTGGCAGAGGCTGGTAGAAGGGGGAACAGGTCCACGTGAGTGGCCTGAGTTCCCCAGCACCAGGCCCCATTGCCACCAAAGGGGTTCTCACACAGTATGGTCACACTCCTTTCTCCCTTCAAAGAGGCTGCTCTCACTGCCACTGCCCCATCCCCATCCCCATCCGCTCCCCGAGGAAGAACACCTCTTGAGACACAGATGGAAATCTTGAGGGCTTACAGAAGGTGAAGCCCAATCTCCCCTGCCCCGCTCAAGAACAATGCCACCCCACAGGAAGCCCCTCTCGCCTGTGGGTAAACCAGCCCCCTGCGTACCACCCAGGTTCCGTAACCAGGAGAGCAGGGCCCCTACCAGCCATCTAGATTGGCCCTGAGTAAACTCAGCACTTTAAAAAATTTTATTTATTTATTGATATTAGCAACAGAGGAAGGAAGAGAGAGAGGGAGAGACAGGAACATCAACCTGTCAGGGATCAAACCATAACCTCTGCACGTTGGGACAATGCTCTAACCAACTGAGCCATTTGGCCAGGGCCAAACTCAGCTTTTTTAAGCCTTCCTTTATTCATTCACACAAGAGGGAAGGACACCTCTGTTCAGGTGCCTGGAAGGAAGAAGACACCGTCTATCCTGGCACCCAGGGCAGGGCCCACCTGGTAAGGGGGACTGTGCCAGCTACTGTCCACCCTATGCCTTTAGTCCTGACCACTCCTCTCCTGAAGCTGGGGTCCAGCTGTGAATGCTTTCATTATTTTTTCTCAGGCCTCCCAAGAAAAACCATTATCCTGGGGGACAGTGACTCTGTGGCTTCTAGCACATTGTAGAGAAAACATCTGTTAGGCTTGCTTGCTAGCACTTTGTACGATGAGTGCCATGAGCACGTGGCAGATTCACGTGTGTGCAGCCTGCATAAAGCTGAGTACTTTCCTCTCCTCCTCTCTCCTGCTCTCAGGGAGAGAGGCTGTTTTCTTGGTCGCTTGCCTGCCACCACAAGGAGAAGTTTCCCCTGCCTGTTGGCTTGCCCACCGTTGCAAGAATCTAACAAACAGGAATGGCCCAGTGCTTTCTGGCTCCACAGTCCCTCTACCGTCTGCCCGAATCCAGTGTGGACCAGCCTGGCCTCGGCCATGGGTCTTACACATATGAAGGTAGGTTTTCAGCTCAGGGACCTGAGCAGGGCTCTTGGTCCTGAACTGCAGTCTGTGTGACCTTGAGCAAGTTATTCAACCCCTTTGGGCCAGTTTCCTCATCTTCAAAATAGGGAAAACCAAAGTGTGCCTTCTGGAGTTACCGGGAGGTTCACAGAAGTGCTCAGCTGCAGGCAGCATTTCTGAGCGCCAGCTATCACTGCATTTCTTCCCAGCAACCTCAGCCTGTGCCCACCAGAAGGGGCCTTTCTCCCAGACTCTCAGAAAGTGGGGTGTGTGTCCTTCTAGCGCAGCAGTTTCAACCTTTTTCATCTCATAGCACACAAACTAATTACTAAAATTCTGCGGCCTGTAAGAGTAAAAAATATATATACTTTTTGCTGTTCTGACAAAAACAATAGGTAATTTTTGATTCATTCACACCAGATGGGTATTGTTGAGTTGGCTGTTGCTGTTTTTAAAATTTGACAATCTAAGGGAAAGAGGTCAATGACCCTGCCTGATAGGTATTGCATGTTTTAAAAATTCTTGAGCACACGTGCTGAAAATTGCTGGCACAGGGGAGAGCTGCAGCTGATTCTCATTACTCACAGTCGTATGTCCCATAGTCTCCTAGCATATTGAATTTGCCAAGACTGCTCTGGGAATCTACAGGGCTCTGTTTCTTAAAGACTCTGGTCACATTTTCATCAACTGATCAAAATATAACTTTGTTCTATGTTTTTTTTTGTTTAAATGCACCTTATTTAATATACACGGTTATTCCCCTAACATCAGACTCCTGGCCAGCACACTGCCAGTCACACCTGAAGGAAGCCCATCTAACGTGCGTGCTGGCACACAGGGCACCCCACAGCTGCCTGCCCTTGGGAGCAACACACAGCACTTCAGCTCTGCACCTGGGCCCATTTTAAACAGCAAATTACCAAGAAAAAAAAATACATGAGAAAAGCATGATACTTAGACCACCAAAAGGACACTTGTTTACAGTTTGAGAGCTGACACAAGGCAGAAGGGTGCCTTGTTCCACTTAAGCTGGGAACCTGTGTTGGGTAACTAAGATTTTTTGCTGCTCTGCATCTGCACATTCCCATGAATGCCACAAATGACTCAGAGCACTGCCAGGCCTGTGACCGGCAGAGCCGCCTTCCTAAGTGGGGCACCGGCCTGGGCTCTGCTGTCTGAGTGAGGGGCAGTGCTGCATTCCACAGGCAACAACCAGCCCAGGAACCGGGCGCATTCCCTCCCTCCCGGGCCCTCAGGACATTCCCTACCCAGCATCCCCTGTGATGCTGGTCACCTACCGCGCGCCACCGTCCAGTAGACCTGCGAGTCGTGGGTTTGGTGCAGGATTCGGTAAGGGGCCACACGGGCGCTGGAGTCCAGGACCACGTCCAGGGTGCCCACAAGAAGACCTGGGAGCAGGGAGAGAGGAGGAGAGGAAGGGAGAATGGCGCTGACAGCTGAGCCTGGCAGCCAGGGCGGGCCCCAGAGAAAGGGACCCCCCGCAGCACATCACCTCTTCTGTCAAGTGACTTCCCTTTCTCAAGTCTGGTTCCTACAAAAATCCACCCCCTTCTTCCTGAAAGATGCTGCTTATCATCTTGATGCAGAAACACCTGAACAATCAGGATTTCCACTCCCCCATATTCATGTTACTTACTGTACAGTGTACACAGACTCATGCTGCCCTGTCAAATAAAACCACAGGGGTGGAGGAGCACAGGTGTGTAGGAGGTAGCATCAACATGCAGCTTCTATGAAGCTTAAACAACATGAGAGGCCTCCTTTTTCCCCCCCTTCTTTTCCAAGTGAGTGGAGGGGAGATAGCAGGGGAAAAGCATGATACTTAGACCACCAAAAGGACACTTGTACCCAGACCGGGATCCACCTGGCAACCCCTGTATGGAGCCAATGCTCTGCTCCTCTGGGGCCTCGCTTGCAACCGAGCTATTTTTAGCATCTGAAGCAGAGCCTCCATGGAACTATCCTCAGCCCCTGGGCACTAAAACCAATTGAGCCATGGCTGTGGGAGAGGAAGAGAGAGAGAAGGGGGAGGGGGAGGGGTGAGAAGCAGATGTTCGCCTCTCCTGTGTGCCCTGTCCAGGAGTTGAACACAGGACACCCACACACCAGGCCAACGCTCTACCACTGAACCAACCAGCCAGGACCATGGGAGACCTTCTTGAAGAACATAACAAAATCAGGTTTGAAAACACCTATTTTGGCCTTGGCTAGTTGGTTCAGTGGATAGAGCGTTGGCCTGGCGTGCAGACGTCCTAGGTTCGATTCCTGGTTAGGGCACATAAGCAGCGACCATCTGCTTCTCTCTCCTCCCTCTCCCCCTTCTCTCTCTCTTCCCCTCTTGCGGCCAGTGGCTCAGTTAGTTCAAGCATCAGCTTCAGGTGCTAAAGGATAGCTCAGTTGATTTAAGCATCAGCCTCAGACAGGGGTTGCTGAGTGGATCCCAGTCAGCGTGCATGTGGGAGTCTATCTCCCCTCCTTCCTTTCACTTAAAAATAGAAAACATGTATTTCTTTAGAATGAAAAGTATTGACCGTTACAAATTAAATATGGTTTTATGAAGTCCAAAGCTTAACCTGGGAGGCCCTTTGAAAAAAATTACAAAATCAGGTTTGAAAACATTTCTCTAGAATGACAAGTGTGCCTGACCAGGTGGTGGCGCAATGGACAGAGCATCAGACTGGGATGCAGAAGGACCCAGGTTCAAGACCTCAAGGTCGCCAGCTTGAATGCGGGCTCATCTGGTTTGAGCAAGGCTCACCAGCTTGGACCCAAGGTCACTGGCTCCAGCAAGGGGTTGCTCGGTCTGCTGAAGGCCCGCAGCCAAGGCACATGTGAGAAAGCAATCAATGAACAACTAAGGTGTTGCAATGAAAAACTAATGATTGATGCTTCTCATCTCTCTCTGTTCCTGTCTATCTGTCCCTGTCTATCCCTCTCTCTGACTCACTCTCTGTCTCTGTAAAAAAAAAAGTTTAGAATGACAAGAGTAAGTTACAAATTAAAAACAAAAACAATGCCACGAATATAACAAAAATCCAAAAAATATATACAGTGTGTTTTATTAACTGCCAGACATCTCTTATGAAACATTCCACCACCATCCCCAGCATTTTTGGTGTTCTTTGATGGCTTTTTTCATAATACAATGACTTTGTAACATCATTTTCCATATGCACAACAGGAAGATAACATAGTCTTTCCTCTGCCACAGAAAGCTTAAGGAAGTTCTTTGCAACCTCAAAAGTCATGACTGAGGGAGACAAGATGGCGCTGGAGTAGGCGGACGTACCAGCATCTACCTCCCAGAACCAAAGTGGATTACAAACTAATTTTATGAACTATCATCTGGAAAAACCAACTTTGGACTAAACTAAGAGGACTCTTCAATCAAGGAACACTGAAGAAGCCACACCGAGACTGGTAGGAAAAGCGGAAACGGGGAAACGCGGAGAGGGCTGCCCAGCTCCTCGGAGCGAACGGCAGCAGGGAGAGACTCGCGTGGCGGGAAGTGAGTTTAGCAGAGGGGAAAGGGTCCTGAGCCCCAGGAACAAAGCCCCAGCCTGCAGCCCCAGAGCCCAGAAGAGGCGTAAGGACAGTATTTAGCTGGAAACAAGTCAGGATACTGTTTGTGAGAGAGTCTGATTTCTCAGACCCAGGATCCTTCTTAAAGGGACCGCGCAGAACATCTCTCTCAAAAACAATCACCTGGGGCTCCTGGGGACGGGGGGAGAGAGGAGAGGACCACAGTAACAGGAAGAGAGAGTAATCTAGGAGGCATAGGGAGAAACATTTTGGGAGATATCCACCCTAACCCCTGGGACGAGTCACTCCCCAAAGCTGAAGTGAATATTTCCCCCGGAAACAGCAATACCAGCAAAGGGAAGCAGGAGAGCAGCCAAACAAGCTCCCCCGCGGCATTCAGAGCAGAGTCGCATAGAAGGAGGGAGCTTTCGGGTCTACAGTAGTGAGTCTTAGGGTGCGAGCTGCAACGCCCCCACCCACGCGGCTGAGGGTGCACCGGAGAGCAGGTGGCAGCGGGAGACAAAAGCGAGGTTCTGCTGGCAGAGGCGGAAGCCAGCTGGCCACCACTGGGCTCAGGTGTGAGCTCAATCTTGCCTGGCTGGGGAGAGGGGGGCGTGCAAAAGCGGTCAAGCTCATCTGCCGGCAGCCTGTAATCTAGCCTCTGGGAGAAGGGCGGGAACCCCGGAAAGGGTGGAGACCAGCCCCAGAGCAAGGGCAGAGGAGCACAGCCCTGCCCCGCCCGTGCAACCCAGGCTTGAGGTCTGACTTGGTAGCAGGCTCCTCCCGCGGGGGTGGAGCCAAAAGCCCAGAAGAGGCGGAGTTCCACTACGGAGCTGAGCTTGGGCACGCAGTCCTGCCCAGCGGTAGAGCCAAGGCTAGCAGCTGTTCCTTGAGTGGGATCCTCCTGCAAGGGCAGGGCAAAAGCTCAGAAACAGGCGGAGACCCGCAGCTGAGCAAAGGTGCTCACCAGTGCCCTCAGGACTGAGCATAACGTCACACACGGGGGCGGGGCAAAGGCCAAGGCCACCAACCCTTGTGCACCCGAGCACGTGATCACAGCCACTCCCGTGAAGAGAAAATGCGGAGGCAGAGAAATACAACACAAACCAAGAGAAATCCCCAGAAAAGGACCTAAGTGAATCAGATATAACCAAATTACCAGATGCAGAGTTTAAAATAACGATTGTTAGGATGCTCAAAGATATTAGAACAACCATAGATGGCCATTACAAAAACCTAAATAAAGAGATAACAAATATAAAAAAGGACATTGAAATAATAAAAAAGAATCAGTCAGAAATGACAAATACAATATCTGAAATAAAGAATACAATGGAAGGAATTAAAAGCAGGATGGATGAAGCAGAGAATCGAATCAGTGAGTTAGAGGACACAATAAATAAAGGCACGGAAGCAGAGCAGAAAAAAGAAAAGAGACTCAAAAAGTCAGAGGAAACTCTAAGAGAGCTCTGTGACAAAATGAAGAGAAATAACATCTGCATCATAGGGTTCCTGAAGAAGAAGAGAAAGAACAAGGCATAGAGACTTTGTTCAAACATATTATAGCGGAAAACTTCCCCCAATTAAGGCAGGAAAACATTTCACATGTGCAGGAAGCACAGAGAACTCCATTAAGGAGAAACCCAAAGAAACCAACACCAAGACACATCATAATTAAATTACCAAAGCTAAATGATAAAGAGAAAATATTAAAAGCTGCTAGAGAAAAAAAGACTATCACCTACAAAGGAGCCCCCATAAGGATGACTTCTGACTTCTCAACAGAAACACTTGAGGCCAGAAGGGAATGGCAAGAAATATTCAAAGTAATGCAGAACAAGAACCTACAACCAAGACTACTTTATCCAGCAAGGCTATCATTTAAAATTGAAGGAGAAATAAAAAGCTTTACAGACAAAAAAAAACCTCAAGGATTTCACTGCAACCAAACCAAGGCTGCAAGAAATGCTAAGGGACCTGTTGTAAACAGATCAAAGGAAAAAAAGAATATAGCAAAAGAGGAATACAGTTTTAGAGAAAAAAAAATGGCAACAAACAATTACATATCAGTAATAACCTTAAATGTTAATGGATTAAATGATCCGATCAAGAGACATAGGGTAGCTGCGTGGATAAGAAAACAGGACCCATACATATGCTGTCTACAAGAGACACACCTTAAATCAAAAGATGCACACAGACTGAAGATAAAAGGATGGAAAAAAAAATATTTCACGCAAATGGAAATGAAAAAAAAGCTGGGGTAGCAATACTTATATCAGACAAAATGGACTTTAAAACAAAGACCATAGTTAGAGATAAAGAAGGTCACTACATAATGATAAAGGGAGCAATCCAAAAGGAAGATATAACCATTATAAATATCTACACACCTAATATAGGAGCACCTAAATATATAAAGCAGACTTTGATGGACTTAAGGGGCGAGATCAACAGCAATACTATAATAGTAGGGGATTTCAATACCCCACTAACATCATTAGATAGATCCTCAAGAAAGAAATTTAACAAAGAAACAGCAGACTTAAAAGTCATATTAGATCAACTCGATTTAACAGATATCTTCAGAACCTTTCACCCTAAAACAGCAGAATATACATTGTTTTCAAGTGCTCATGGTAAATTCTCTAGAATAGACCACATGTTAGGGCACAAAAGCGGGCTCAACAAATTTAAGAAGATTGAAATCATATCGAGCACTTTCTCTGATCACAATGGCATTAAACTAGAAATCAACCACAATAGAAAAATTGAAAAACATTCAAACACTTGGAAACTAAATAGCACATCATTAAACAATGAATGGGTTAACATTGAGATCAAAGAAGAAATTAAAAAAATTCCTAGAAACAAACGATAATGAGCATACATCAACTCAAAATTTATGGGACACAGCAAAAGCAGTCCTGAGAGGGAAGTTTATAGCATTACAGGCATACCTCAAGAAGCTACAAAAAGCTCAAATAAACAACTTAACCCTGCATCTAAAAGAACTAGAAAAAGAACAGCAAGTAAAGCCCAGAGCTAGTAGGAGGAAGGAAATAATAAAGATCAGAGCAGAAATAAATGACATAGAGGCTAAAGAAACAATACAGAGGATCAATGAAACCAAGAGCTGGTTCTTTGAAAAGGTAAACAAGATCGATGAACCTTTAACGAGACTCATCAAGAAAAAAAGAGAGAGGACTCAAATAAATAAAATTAGAAACGAGAGTGGAGAAATAACAACTGACACAACAGAAATACAAAATATTGTAACAAAATACTATGAAGAACTGTATGCCAAAAAACTAGACAACCTAGATGAAATGGACAAATTCCTTGAATCATATAATCTTCCAAAAATCAATCTGGAAGAATCAGAAAACCTAAACAGACCAATTACAACAAATGAGATTGAAACAGCTATCAAAAAACTCCCAAAAAAGAAAAGTCCTGGGCCTGATGGCTTCACAAGTGAATTCTACCAAATATTCAAAGAACTAACTCCTATCTTTCTCACGCTATTTCAAAAAATTCAAGAGGAAGGAAGACTTCCAAACTCCTTTTATGAGGCGAGCATAATTCTGATTCCAAAACCAGGCAAAAACAACACAAAAAAAGAAAATTATAGGCCAATATCCCTGATGAACTTAGATGCAAAAATCCTCAACAAAATATTAGCAAACCGGATCCAGCAATACATGGAAAAAATCATACACCATGATCAAGTGGGATTTATTCTGGGGAGGCAAGGCTGGTACAAAATTTGCAAATCAATCAATGTGATTCATCACATAAACAAAAGAAAGGAGAAAAACCACATGATAATTTCAATAGATGCAGAAAAAGCATTTGATAAAGTCCAGCACCCATTCATGATCAAAACTCTCAGCAAAGTGGGAATACAGGGAACATACCTCAACATGATAAAGGCCATCTATGACAAACCCACAGCCAACATCATACTCAATGGGCAAAAATTAAAAGCAATCCCCTTAAGATCAGGAACAAGGCAGGGTGCCCCCTTTCACCACTCTTATTCAACATAGTTCTGGAAGTCCTAGCCATAGCAATCAGACAAGAAAAAGAAATAAAAGGCATCCGAATTGGAAAAGAAGAAGTAAAACTATCATTATTTGCAGATGATATGATATTGTATATAGAAAACCCTAAAGTCTCAGTCAAAAAACTACTAGACCTGATAAATGAATTCGGCAAGGTGGCAGGATATAAAATCAATAGTCAGAAATCAGAGGCATTTTTATACACTAATAATGAACTGTCAGAAAGAGAAATCAAGGAATCAATCCCCTTTACCATTGCAACCAAAAAAATAAAGTACCTAGGAATAAATCTAACCAAGGAGATTAAAGACTTGTACTCGGAAAATTATAAAACATTGATAAAAGAAATCAGGGAAGATACGAATAAGTGGAGGCATATACCGTGCTCGGGTTAGGAAGAATAAACATCATTAAAATGTCTATATTACCCAAAACGATTTATAAATTCAATGCAATACCGATTAAAATACCAATGACTTACTTCAAAGATATAGAAGACATATTCCAAAAATTTATATGGAACCAAAGAGAACACGAATAGCCTCAGCAATCTTGAAAAGGAAGAATAAAGCAGGAGGTATCACACTTCCGGATATCAAGTTACATTATAAGGCCATTGTTCTCAAAACAGCATGGTACTGGCATAAGAACAAGCACATAGATCAATGGAACAGAACAGAGAACCCAGAAATAAACCCACAGCTCTATGGACAACTGATATTTGACAAAGGAGGTAAGAAAATACAATGGAGTAAAGACAGCCTCTTCAACAAATGGTGTTGGGAAAATTGGACGGCTACCTGCAAAAAAATGAAACTAGACCACCAACTTACACCACTCACAAAAATAAACTCAAAATGGATAAAAGACTTGAATGTAGGCCGTGAAACCATAAGCATCTTAGAAGAAAACATAGGCAGTAAGCTCTCCGACATCTCTCGGAGCAATATATTTGCTGATTTATCTCCACGGGGAAGTGAAATAAAAGACAGGATAAACAAATGGGACTATATCAAACTAAAAAGCTTTTGCACAGCTAAAGACAACAAGAACAGAATAAAAAGACAAACTACACAATGGGAGAACATATTTGACAATACGTCTGATAAGGGGTTAATAACCAAAATTTATAAAGAACTTGTAAAACTCAACACCAGGAAGACAAACAACCCAATCCAAAAATGGGCAAAAGAGATGAATAGACACTTCTCCAAAGAGGACATACAGATGGCCAATAGGCATATGAAAAAATGCTCAACATCACTAATCATTAGAGAAATGCAAATTAAAACCACAATGAGATATCACCTTACACCAGTCAGAATGGCGCTTATCAACAAAACAACACAGAATAAGTGCTGGCGAGGATGTGGAGAAAAGGGGACCCTCCTGCACTGCTGGTGGGAATGCAGACTGGTGCAGCCACTGTGGAAAACAGTATGGAGATTCCTCAAAAAACTGAAAATCTGAAAATCGAACCGCCTTTTGACCCAGCTATCCCACTTTTAGGAATATACCCCAAGGACACCATAGAACGGCTCGAAAAGGAGAAATGCACCCGCATGTTTGTGGCAGCATTGTTCACAATAGCGAAGATCTGGAAACAGCCCAAGTGTCCGTCAGAGGACGAGTGGATTAAAAAACTTTGGTACATATATACTATGGAATACTACTCAGCCATAAGAAATGATGACATCGGATCATTTACAATAGCATGGATGGACCTTGATAACATTATACGGAGTGAAATAAGTAAATCAGAAAAAAAACTGAGATGAATCCATACATAGAAGGGACATAAAAATGAGACTCAGAGACATGAACAAGAATGTGATGGCAACAGGGGCGGGGGGGGGGGGGTTGGGGGAGGGGGGAGGGGGTGAAGAAGGAGAGAGGGGTTAGGGGAGGGGAGGGGCACAAAGAAAACCAGATAGAAGGTGACAGAAGACAATTTAACTTTGCGGGAGGGGTATACAGCACAATCAAATGTCAAAATAATCTAGAGATATTTTCTCTCAACATATGTACCCTGATTTATCAATGTCACTGCATTAAATTTAATAAAAAAATATTAATATTAAAAAAAAAAGAGGACACACAGATGGCCAATAGGCATATGAAAAAATGTTCAACATCACTAATGATTAGAGAAATGTAAATTAAAACCACAATGAGATATCACCTTACACCAGTCAGAATGGCACTCATCAATAAAACAACACAGAATAAGTGCTGGCAAGGATGTGGACAAAAGGGAACCCTCCTGCACTGCTGGTGGGAATGCAGACTGGTGCGGCCACTGTGGAAAACAGTATGGAGATTCCTCAAGAAATTAAAAATCGAACTGCCTTTCGACCCAGCTATACCACTGTTAGGAATATACCCCAAGAACACCATAGCACTGTTTGAAAAGAAGAAATGCACCCCTATGTTTATGGCAGCATTGTTCACAATAGCAAAGATCTGGAAACAGCCCAAGTGTCCATCAGAAGACGAGTGGATTAAAAAGCTTTGGTATATATATACTATGGAATACTACTCAGCGATAAGAAATGATGACATAGGATCTTTTACAACAACATGGATGGGCCTTGATAACATTATACTGAGCGAAAGAAGTAAATCAGAAAAAACTAAGGACTATATGATTCCATACATAGGTGGGACATAAAGATGAGACTCAGAGACATGGACAACAGTGTTGGGGTTACAGGGTGGGCGGAGGAGAGGGAGGGGGTTGGGGGAGGGGAGGGGCACAAAGATCATGGCTTTTCAGCATTTGCCATATTCCCCCCTTAATCTATAGACAGACAGAAAATATTTACTTATGGTGTTTCCACTATAAAGACTGCTGTCTTAGGGACAAATGCTGATGAACTATTTCAGCAGTTCCTCCTTCTTCAAAGACTTATATGTCAACATAGAGCTCCACATTTCATAGGACATACTAAAGCTCACTCCATGCTCCTTGGAGCTTTAGCACAAGGGAATGCCCCCTTTTTTTTCCCTCTTTTTTGTTGTTGTTGTTGTATTTTTTCTTTTATTTATTTATTTTTTGTATTTTTCTGAAGATGGAAATGGGGAGGCAGTCAGACAGATTCCTGCATGCGCCTGACCGGGATCCACCTGGCATGCCTATGGGGGGAGGGGGGAATGCTCTGCCCATCTGGGGTGTTACTCTGTTGCAACCAGAGCCATTCTAGCGCCTGAGGCAGAGGCCATAGGGCCATCCTTAGTGCCCGGGGTGGCTTTGCTCTGGTGGAGCCTTGGCTGCGGGAGGGGAAGAGAGAGACAGAGAGGAAGGAGAGGGGGAGGGGTGGAGAAGTAGATGGGCGCTTCTTCTGTGTGCTCTGACTGGGAATCGAACCCGGGAATCCTGCACACCAGGCCAATGTTCCACCAGTGAGCCAACCAGCCAGGGCCTAGGAATGCCCTTGTTGATCAAGCTACCCAAAAGAAAATTATATGGAGCAACCATGACAGACCGAGCAAGTCAGTCTCATACTATTCATCACCAGAACGCTGCAGCCCAGTATAAACAGTTTCAACTTTCTCGGGAAGCAGCACAGCAGATTGGGAAATCCTGTCCAAGGGGTCCTATACTGCCCCTTCATTTGGAGTTAACCCTCAAGGACCCCTACCAGGACAACTTTGGCAGATGGATGTTACTCATATACCTTCATTTGGCAAACAGTAGTATGTCCACATTACAGTGGATACATATTCCGGATCTATAGTAACCTCTGTCAGAACAGGAGAGGCTGCTAAGCATGTTATAGCTCATGGTCTGTATGCATTGTTCTATTATTGGATTTCCTAAACTGGCTAAACTGAAAATGCTCCTGCATATGGAGCAAAAGCATTTACTGTATTTTGTCATGCTTACAATCTTTAAAGTTAAGGTATTATTAAAGTGTACTCAGCAAACATTTTAAGGTCAATTAAAAAAAAATTAAAAGGGGGTAGTCATATCCTGGAACTCCTATGGGTCTACCATATCATGCTTCTTACTTAAAAAAAAAAAAAATTTACATTTCTTTTGAATGCTGATGAACAGGAGACACCAAATCTTTTTCGCCTGCAAACTACTACCTTCTTTATTAGATCCAGCTAATTACACTGTTTTGTCTTTTTCCAAATAGCTCCAGATATATGGAAAAGATTTATATAGGCGGGTGGGGATCCTCAAACCCCTCAGCGAGATCTTCTGAGCATGGCTTTTAAGATACCTAGAGGCAGAAAAAGCCCAATAGAGATCAGGGGAACTACCAGCTTTTAGGATACATCCTTAAAGGCTCCAATGCCCCAAAGGGGTCTCATAGGATGCCATCTGGGTCCTGCTTCAATAGTGGAAAGGAAGGTCATTGAGCTAAAGCCTGCCAGGCTTAGATGCCTCTGCTGTGAGGAAACAGGGACACTGGAAGGTAGGCTTCCCCCTCGCTCCTCTAAGGGAGGGTTTAGTCTTTTCCAGCCCTGCTCCAGCCACCTATGACCTAACCTTGCCCAGAATGCTGGGGTTTGCCACTGAAGGCTGAAGGTGCCCAGGGCCGTTGGCCCCATCTACAACACTGTGGACGACCCTAGGGTATTTCTTCCAAGAAGCAGGTAAACTGATCTCATTTGCACAAGGGCCACTTAACTATGTTTTGCCTGAATAGTCAGGTTTTTTATTCTTCCCTCAAAGATCTCTGTTTTGGGTGTTGATAGTCCTATTTTCTGCTGCTTTGCTTAATATATAGTGTTTCCTTTATCCCTCCTACCTCAATGCCCCACTCATATTTCAGGCTGGGACCTACTCCTAATTTAGAGCTCTCTTTTCCCCTTTTGCCAACTTCTATTATGAATCTACCTTTGCCACCCAGCTTAGTGTATCCCAAGGTTCTCGTGACCATGCCACAGTCGCAGAGCTCCAGGAAAAAGCAACCTGGTCTCATCTCTCCAGGCAGAGGAGTACAGAAGCTCCATATCCACGCATGCTGCAAATGGCTTTTCCAGTCTACCTGAATCATTACCAGCTAGAAGCAGCGGTCATTGGGACTTGGACACGAGCTGCAAAGTATAGAATGGTGACAACAATTCCAGTGCCATGAGGACTTTTCCTGGATGTGGACTTTTCCTGGACTCCTGCTCCCTGTGACAGCTCCTAACAGACTGAACTGTGGTTGGGTTGCATTTTTCAGGGATTTGGCATGGTGATGGGGCCAACTTGGACTTGGTGAACATGTTAAGGACACTATTCTTTTATGGATTCTTGCTGTATTGGCCAAGAGTTTGCCTAAAGGCTTTTAACCACTGTAAAAAAAAAATAGAAGACTGGATAAAGAAGATGGGGCACATATATACCATGGTATACTATTCAGCTAGAAGAAATGATGACATCGGATCACTTACAGCAGAATGGTGGAATCTTGATAACATTATGCGGAATGAAATAAGTGAATCAGAAAAAAACAAGAACTGCAGGATTCCATACATTGGTGGGACATAAAAATGAGACTAAGAGACATGGACAGGAGTGGGGTGGTTACGGGGGGTGGGGGGAGGGAAGGAGGGAGAAGGGGAGGGGAGGGGTACAAAGAAAACTGGATAGAGGGTGACGGAGGACGATCTCTCTTTGGGTGATGGGTATGCAACAGAACTAAATGACAAGATAACCTGGAAATGTTTTCTTTGAATATATGTACCCTGATTTATTGATGTCACCCCATTAAAATAAAAATTTATGTATAAAAATAAAGTCATGACTGAAAAGGACATGCAAATTTTTAGAAATATCCAATTTGTGAAAACTTGAGCCAGTTTTTTCATCCCTGAACTGAAGCATTCTAGGGCATTTCAAGTTTTCTTTCTTCTCACATATACCCTTTCTCAACGTCATTATTACCTCGAAAAATTAAAGATCTATCTTGAGTTATTCCTCTTCATTAACTGATTTACCAAGCTATCTAAAAACTTGTTCACTGTTTCTATTTAAAATTAATTTTTTCCTTTTAATGAAGTGCTGCTTTTGGTATGATGTCAAACTGTTTTGCTACCACTTTCCTGTTGATTGTCAGAATTTTTATTTTATTACTCAACTTTAACACTTTTGTTTCATATCTTATTTTAACCATATTTCTCCCTCCAGTATTTAATAAATAAAATTACTGACTACAAAAGAAGGTACTCCTCACATACATCCAAGCCAGGAGTCTGTAATTTCTCGCTTATTTTATTGAAAGGTTCTAAAATGCCTTTCTAATTGCGGTTAAAGTAGTATAATCATCAAGCTTCACCAGTGTTTGGAATAAACTTTTTTTCATGATTTCTGATGGGATTTCTCTTCTGGTGTCTTAGAAATGTCATTTTCATCCTTATTCTGTTGGCAGGACCTGAAAGCTTTATAATAGATCATCTCACACTTAAGACTTCTTCAGTGAGGAACACAGATTGGCAGCTGTATATAAAAGACAGCTGGAATAAGACCATATCACTAACTGTTCCTCTTCTGGGGAGACACATGGCACAGGGAAGGACATTGGCAGAGGCCACGGCAGGACTCACAAAACCTACTGAGAATAGGGAGTTCAAGAAATGGTTTCCTGGGGGGGCATATGAGGAACTCCGTTTTGGGGGACACAAAAAGATGAATGAGGTGGAAGAGGCCTTCTCTAGGGCACAGAGGGTCCCACTCACTTGCTGAGATGATCTACAGAAACATAGAGCACAGAACATGTGCTCAAAGCACACAGGTGATCTTAACACACTGGTACAACAAAAGGTATTGAGCTGTTGCACCTCAATTTCCTACATGGGCTTGCAGTAGCTTCCAAGGGTGACCACTGGCCAGCCTCTGTGGGGGGCTGCTATCTCAGCTCCACGGAGCACTGTAAGTCAGGAGGCAGGTCCAGCACTGGCCTCCATGATTCTTGAGGCCCTTTGGAGAGAGCCTGAGACACTGAAGGGAACACAGTTTTCTTGGGAACTGTAGTCTCCCCCACCTTAGGAGGCGTGGCCCAGTGAGGCTGGCAGCTGGTCTCCCTTGGGAAGCCTCTGCATCTGGCAGGACTACATTAGCTGCTAATGTTTTTTTGTTTTTTTTTATAAATAATTTTATTTTTTTAATGGGGTGACATCAATAAATCAGGATACATATATTCAAAGATAACAAGTCCAGGTTATTTTGTCGTTCAATTATGTTGCATACCCACCACCCAAAGTCAGATTGTCCTCTGTCACCTTCTATCTTGTTTTCTTTGTGCCCCTCCCCACCCCCTATCCCTCTCCCATTCCCCCCTCCCCCCCGTAACCACCACACTCTTATCAATGTCTCTTAGTTTCACTATTATGTCCCACCTACGTATGGAATAATACAGTTCCTGGTTTTTTCTGATTTACTTATTTCGCTTCGTATCATGTTATCAAGATCCCACCATTTTGCTGTAAATGTTCCGATGTCATCATTTCTTATGGCTGAGTAGTATTCCATAGTGTATATGTGCCACATCTTCTTTATCCAGTCATCTATTGAAGGGCTTTTGGTTGTTTCCATGTCCTGGCCACTGTGAACAATGCTGCAATAAACATGGGGCTGCATGTGTCTTTACGTATCAATGTTTCTGAGTTTTTGGGATATATACCCAGTAGAGGGATTGCTGGGTCATAAGGTAGTTCTATTTTCAGTTTTTTGAGGAACCACCATACTTTCTTCCATAATGGTTGTACTACTTTACATTCCCACCAACAGTGTATGAGGGTTCCTTTTTCTCCACAGCCTCTCCAACATTTGCTATTACTTGTCTTGCTAATAACAGCTAATCGAACAGGTGTGAGGTAGTATCTCATTGCTGTTTTGATTTGCATTTCTCTAATTAGCTGCTAATATTTAAAGTCTGAACACTACACAGAAAAATCTCTTGATAAACAGGACGATCTGTCAACACTGGGCCTTCAGTCCTGTATGGCCACAACAGGGCCCCTGAGGAGAACAGGCCCTGGTCTGCCCTGAGCCTGACCCAGCTCTGCTGTGGCACTGCCTACATAGGCCCTGGAGCATGGGGGTCCCAGACACTTGCAGAGGTGACACCCAGTGGCAATTCCTTGGACCTTACAGGCCATACAACTTCAGGAGATGCCTGTCCAGCCTCGTCCTGGGTGAGTGGTGATGCCACATGGGTACAGGAGCACCCTGGCTAGCTCACCAGAACATCATATACTGGTCATTTGGCAAACCTTCCATCTGCAGCTCCAACAGCACCAAGAATCAGAAAGGTGTGCAGAAGTTGGAGCTTTGGGGCAGGGCCAGCCCGCAGCTCGGGAGACCTCTGATCTTGCTAAAAGAGCAATTCTTTGGTGAGCTGAGAATGAAGGAGGCAACCTGAAAAATGTACTGTGTTCTTCGGCCCCTCATAAGCCCTTGGGGAAAAGGAGGTGGAGGAAGAAGCCCGGGATACCTCGCTGAGGTTTAGCTATGAAGTCCCTCTCCAGAAAGCCGCACAGGCCGGGGCTGGGCACGCGCGGGGCGCTCACCAGCATCGAGTGCGGGCAGAGGCCGCTGCCAGCCTTCCCGCGGGGACCGAGGTTTCCCGACCAGCTCCACCCCGCCCCGCATCCTCGCCACCACCTTCGCCAGCCGCCTAACCTTACCACCCCGGCCTCGCGCCCCTGCCCGCGCCGCGCGCGCTGATGTGCGCGTTCGCGACGAGCCGAGGCCGGGCCTGCCCGGAGGTCGTGCGGCCCCGCCGCCCGGCGCGCCCTTCTCGCCAGGCGGCTCGTGCCTCTTACCCGTGAGGCCGCCGCCCCTGCCGTGGCCCCGGCGCCGCTGCAGCACGAAGAAAGGGTTGGCCCGTTCTGTTACCCACAGCGCGTTGGCCACCAGCACCTCCTCCGGGCCCAGCCACATCGTGGGGCCACTCGCACTCGACCCAACTGGTCAGGCGGAAGCGCCGCCGTGGTTGCGGCGCCGAGGCTTGAGCCGGAGGGCGGAGCGGGCGGCAGGCCGAGTAGGTGGCGCCCCCTGGCGGGCGACCGGGCCGCAGGACGCCAGCTCCGGGCTCTCCCGGCCGGCCCCGCCCACGAGGCCCCGCCCCACGTAGGCCCAGTTCCTTTGCCGCCCGGCGTAGCTTCATCCCGAAGGAACGATCGGTCCGGGTCACGAGCTCTACCCGGAACGGCCGAGCCCACAGACCAAGAGGAACTAGTTCTGCAAAGGGCAGAGACTCTGGCGCTTTGTGAAAACCTGTCCGGGGTTTGGGAGAAAAATGTGAAGAAATAGCATCTGAAGGTATACTTTTGGTTGGTTGTGCGGTGCGACCAGTCTGTATTAGCAATGCAAAGGGCGGCTGGAAAAGGGCTGTTCGATTGTAATAATTCTCAGAACTTTCACACTTGGGCCTAAGAGTAGGAGGGACTTCCAGGAGCCGAGGACAGGTTGTAAGGAAACCCGGAGCTGGCAGGACCCTCAAAAATTAGTGCAGGACACTAAGGTTGGGTGGCCCTGTGGCCAGCAGCAGAGGTTTCCGCACAGGCGCTTGGGATGCAGGCCCCTGCCCTCCCAGTCTGGCCTATAGGGGTCGACCCCGCACAGTCCGAACACTGACGCCTTTGAGTGAAAGGGCATGCTGGTAACTCCGTCTGGAGCACTAGACCTGTTTGCAGAATATCCCGGGCCAGGTGGGATGCAGGATCACCCTGCGGTCTTGTGCCTGCCAAGGTCTGGGAGGAGGGCATAGGGAAGGTGCCCTTTAATCACCCTGGGAGGCTTAAGCTAGTTTCGAATTGTTTCTGTCACTGCCATTCAAGAATCGAATATGATAGATGTCAATATAAATAGGTGGTTTCATGTCAGCCAGAGTCTTCTGAAATGTTGCTTAAGGCTCTGAATCAACTTTCAAGATGTAGAGGCTTAGAAGCTTAAGCTGATAACATGTCTTTATGATCTCAAGTATATAGAAGTACTTGTTTACTTCCCTTGAGAGGAAGTGAGGGTTATTTGGTTTCTTCATTCCAGTGGTTCTTGAACTTGAGATGCATCAGAATCACTTGCAGAACTTATTAAAATGCAGATTGCTGGGCCCCATCTCAGAGTATTTGTATTTCTAACAAGTTCTGACGCGATGTTGCTGCTGACATGGAGACCACCTTTAGAGATCTATTTTTTATAAGCAGGAAGAACAAACATTTATTGAATACTTAGGATGTGCTAAGCCTACTTCATTTTTTCATTTATTTTCTAAGCTATAATTCACATCCAGTGACTGTCAGTGTATTCACAAAGTTGTACAACCATCGCCACTATCTAATCTAGAACATTTTCATCACTTCAAAAGAGAAACCCACTTAGGAGGGAATAGGGGGGATAAATGGTGATGGACAAGGACTTGACATGGGGTGAACATGCAATATGGAGTAGAGAGAGATGTGTTGTAGATTTGGGCACATGAAACCTGTATAGCGGTGTTTCCCAACGTGGAGCCCACGCCCCACAGGGGGGCAATTCGATAGTTAAGGGGGGCAATTTGAAAATGGACTCCACACGACTTTAACTTTCGCCCCGGGCCATTTAAATGCAATGCTAGATATCGGTGCCAAATTTAACAAAAAATGCAATTCTTAAATAATTGTGGTAAATAATTATTAAGTATAATTTCGTTGACGAGACCAAAATATCAACTGGGTGATTGGCATCATCAAGTAAACTTTGTCCTGGGTTCACTTGCCGTCTGCCACGGGGAACCCCGGACGTTTTAAAAACTCGCTAAACAACGCAGTTATTCTCACCTAATTGGCCCATCGCAACTTCTGTAGTGTTTCACATCATTCAGTTGGTGTTAATTTGAAATAAGCGTCAGTCAAAACTGTTGTAAAAGCTCGTTGATTTAATAAATATACATATATATATTGTATAGAGATAATTGGTAAGTATTTGATTTTATTTTTATCAATATTAAACTCTTTATTAAGTACTTCTTGCATCGGGGCTAGAAAGCAATAATATTTTATAAATATTATTGGGGCTATAATAGTGCATGCACGACAATTTTAATTTTAGAAGCATAACTTTCCAGAAAATTTTGTCAAGTGGAGAAAATATAGATACCTTTTGATTTGCAGTGGTAGTGTAGTAAATGTGTTATATACATTTAAAGAAATATGAATTTTTAGTATACGTTTACTCTATGTCACATTGAATATATTTTAACACATATTTTAATATTAGTTTTTAATTGATCTTATTTTTATTATAGCCCATAGTAAAATGAGTGGTGCAAGCAAGAAAAAACTCATCAATATTCGGAGGAATATTTAAAATTTGGGTTCATACCCGCTGTTCACGATGAGCGGATTCCTTTTTGTCTTTTATGCCAGCAATGCTTGACCAACGAATCAATGAAACAAGGTCATCTTGAGGCGCATTTGAAGGCAAAACATAGTGCTCATATTAATTCAGATTTGAGTTACTTTAAAACTTTAAAGAAAATTTTTGAAAAAAGAACAACATTAAAGACTCTACTGCTCATACTTCAACTAATAATCGTGTTCTTGAGGCTAGTTATCAAATTTCTTTATTCATCGCTAAAACTGGAGAAAATCACACTATAGGAGAGAATTTAATAAAACCGTCAATATCAGCATTTCTTAAAACGGTTCTTGAAAAAGATGACAAAGATGTAAAAGCTATGCCACTCAGTAACAATTCTGTTAGCAGAAGAATAGACGAAATGAGTGAGGATATTGAAAAACAACTTATTGAAAAGCTGAAAACAAGAAAATTCTCCTTGCAAATGGATGAATCAACTTTGAGAGACAGTGAGGCAGTATTGATAACTTACCTAAGATATATTGATAAAGGACATTTTGCTGAAGAAATGTTGTTCTGTAAAAGATTAGAAAGCACCACTACCTCCAAAGATATATATAATAAGCTAAAAAACTACTTAGATGTCAATAATATACCAATGAAAAATATAACATCTTGTGCTGCAGATGGTGCTCCCAATATGATGGGCAAGAAAAATGGCTGCTTAAAATTGATGAAAGATGCGAATCCAGAAATGATTCTTGTGCATTGTGTTATTCATAGGGAAAACTTGGTAGCTAAAAACATCTCGCTTGTTCTGAATGAAGTATTAATACATGTGTTAATGCTATTAAAGCTAGTGGCAAATGTGAGCGTCTTTTCAAGCTATTTTGTGAAGAACAAAATGAAGACCATGTGAGACTTTTACTTCATACTGAAGTAAGATGGCTATCTAAAGGAAACTGTTTGAAAAGATTTATGGAACTGTTTGATACTCTTAGTGATTTTTTAAGCGACAAACCTGAAATGAAGTATCTGTTAACAATAGATGGTAAAGCATTTGTGAGTTATTTAGCCGATATCTTTGAAAAACTAAATATATTAAATAAGCAACTTCAAGGAACAAATAAAACTCTTGTCGATGCAAAAGCAAAGATATTTGGTTTCATTACCAATATTGAGTTATGTCAGAAACATATTAACAACAAAAACTTTAAACAGTTTCATTGGCTCCAAAAATGTGAAGTAACTGATACTGCTTTACTTGTTATTGTCAATCATTTGAATATTCTATCGGCTGATTTAAAAGAAAGATTTTCTAATTTAAAACAAATTGATTTCCCAACATGGATGATGCAGCCAATGTTAGTAGATTTGTCTGATATATCAAATATGCAGTATCAAGAAGAACTCGCAGAATTGCAAAATGATGAGTCAGTTAAAGCTATATTTAATATCAAAGGAGCGATGGCATGGCTTGGTGAGGAAGCAGAAATCAAATACCCAAATTCAACCAAATGTGCAAGAAAACTATTGCTACCGTTTCCATCTTCATTTTTAGCTGAATGTGGATTTAGTGCTGTAAATGATTTACTGGTTAAAAAAAAGAAATCGGCTGGATATAACACAATGTGGAGACTTGAGACTAAAGCTAACCAAATTGGAACCTAATATAAAATCTCTGTGCAGCAAGCATCAAGCGCAAGGATCACACTAAATTAAAATAATAAATTAATATAGAAAAATCTGTATTAAAATTATTTGGAATTTAAATTTCTGTTTTTCATTATATGTTTTGAAGTTTTACTTACTGTGTTTTGTTAACAATTTCATAGTGATTTCTTCCTAGAACCTATCATTTATGTTTATTAAGTGAACAAATCAATTTTTTAATGTTAAAAATTATGTATGTTACATAGGGGGGACATAAAAATTTTAGAAAGGTTAAGGTGGGGCATGGCACAAAAAAAGGTTGGGAAACACTGCTCTATCCACTGAGTCACCAGCCAGAGCCCATTAATCTATTTCTATCCCTATAGATTTGTTCATTCTGGACACTTTATGTAAATAAAATCATACACTATGTGGCCTTTGTGCCTGGTTTGTTTGTAAATAAAGTAATTTTATTTATTTACTTTTGAGTTACTATAACCTGTTCTTGGTTCATCCATGCTGTAGCGTGTGTCAGTGCTTATTCTGTTTAAGGCTGAATAATAGTCCATTGTATGGACAGACCTGTTGGATGGATGATCTGTTCATCAGTTGGTGGACAGTTGTTTTATTTCCCCTTTTTGGCAATTGTGAGTAATGTGCTGTGTACAAGTTTTTGTGTGGACATCTTTCAGTTTTCTTGGGTGGGCTCCTAGGAGTGGAATTGTTCAGTCATATGGTAAAACCATGGTTACCTTTTTAAGGAACTGCCAAACCGTTCTCCAAAGCAGCCACACCATTTCATATTGGCACCAGTGTGTGTGAGGGTTGTGGTTTCTGTGTATCTCCTCAACATTTGTTATTTTCTATCTTTGTTATTATAACCATCCTAATGGGTGTGAAGTGGCACCTCTTGTAGTTTGGATTTGCAGTTACCTAATGACTTATAATATGGGACATCTTTCATGTCCTTGATGGTCATTTGTGTTTCTTTGGAGAAATGTCTGTACTTTGCTCATTTTAATTGATTTTTCTTGTTGAGTTGTAAAAGTTATTTATGTATTTGGGATACTAGACATACAGTATTTTAAATCTAATCCTCACACATTAACCCTATGAGGTAAATATTTTATGATCCCTCTTTGAGAGAAGATAAAACCAAAATCCAGACAGGTGAAATGATCTGCCAAGTTCATATAAGTGTGCAGAACTTTCTGGCTCAACTCTTTTCTACCTGTATGGGACATCTGCTGCTTTGGCCTAGTGTCCACGTCATCCTATGCAGCATCTTGCTTTTGCCGTGGGAACCACACCTTAGAACTCTCTGCTGCTGTCTTTGCATGAAGCTGAATGTACTACTGGGGGGCAGAAGTGGAACCCATGTTGGCTTTGGCCATTGGCACATTCTACCTCTTTTTGTGACTGCAGCAGCTGGTTCAGTGATGACCATGTGCCTTCCAGCAAGCCAGCCAGGATTAAGGAAATGCCATTCTGGCCCGGGTGACCTCCTGGGGAATTAGATGAGCTCTACTGCTGATGGGGCAACCGTTGTCCTGAGCCTGAGTCTGAAGTTTACCCAGAGGAAGCAAAACTGGCAATGTGTATCAGTGTTTGAGAGCCAAACCTTGCCATACCCCTCCCTGATACAAACATACCCCTGGCATTTAGCTTTAATGAGCCACTGCATTCGCTTTTGCTTAAGCCAGTTTGGGTTGGGTTTCTGTAAGAGTCCTCTCTGATACAGGTTACCATCAACAGTACTCCACTGAAAAGCAAAGCAGCTTTTTCAATAGGTTTTTATTGAAATGGTTATATTAGCAAATCCCACATACAGGTATATACTATCAGCATATAGGTATATACCGTACAATTCCGCTACTTAATTATACCTACATCAACTAATGGACCTAGAAGTTGTGCTGCCCAGAACATTTTAAAGGGCTTATAAGATCTAATTGCCAACAAATCAGCTCACAGTCTACTTGCCGGTGTGTATGTTCTAGACAAGGTAAATCCCCATACAATGAACCCCTAAATTAGGCTAGTGATTACTTTTGCTTCTTGGATTTTTGATGTGTCTTTCTAGCACAAGCTAGCCAGTGGTGGATTACATTCAAGTGCATAGTTTCCCTTTCATCACTCAAGGGGGAAGCTAAGCCATTTGCCACATTTAGGTAAACCCTAGCCTCCCACACCCCACATCACCTGTGTTAAAGTTAGAAAAATAGTTTGTATGCCATCCTCTGAGATGTTTGCATAGTTAGCAGGAACCCAGAGTAAGAGGAGCTCTTTGACCCAAATATGAAAGGGGAAACTTTAATATTTGATACGAGTACAAAAGCTACGTAGGGTCAAAAACAACTGTGACATATATGGTCTAGGGTTTGGACTAACTCTTCCTCTTCTATAGGAACAGGATACAGGGGTCCCCAAACTTTTTACACAGGAGGCCAGTTCACTGTCCCACAGACCATTGGAGGGCCACCACATACAGTGCTCCTCTCACTAACCACCAATGAAAGAGGTGCCCCTTCCAGAAGTGCAGCGGGGGGCCGGATAAATGGTCTCAGGGGGCCGCATGTGGCCCACGGGCCGTAGTTTGGGGACGCCTGTAGGTGATGGTGTTCCCCAGACCCCAAATAGTATTTACTAGCTTAGAGTCCTTTCCTGTTTCTGTAATTGCACCGGTCAAGTTTCCTTAGACAAAGCCATTGCCACTCAGGAGTCAACCCTGCTTCCCATTCTAAGCCTAAGACGCCAGAGTCTGGCCCCAAGCCCTGGCCTAGGGTGCCACTCCTCCTGCTGGGTCAGCAGCCAGGCCTGGGCTGGGCTGCTGAGGCATGAGTGGACATAGTGCCCTCTCTGCTTCTCTTCAGGATGGTACGACTCACCTCAGCTGGGCACCCAGGAAAGGACCTGGGACCCTGGCACTGGTCACACCTTGCGTCCTGGTCCACATGGCGTATTGGCAGTCACTGGGCAGTCAGCCTTTCTGCTGGGAAACAGCTTACTCACTTGAGGGAAAGAAATGGCCTGGACATTACAGTTGCCCATGCCCACTCTTTGTTTCTACAAACATCTCAGGTTAGTACCTCCCAGTCACTAGAAAAGTCCTTTAATGCCAGATAGTGTAAATATACTTGGACATAGTTATAAATGAAGGATAATTCTGAAAGCAAATTAGAATTTACTTTGTGTTGGGTTAAATTTGTAAAAATAACTCAGAACAATCATCTGTAAGTCTCGCTAATTGTCAAAAGCTGTAGAGATTTCTGGGGAGAGAGATTGATCACTGCTGGGGGATCCTGAGCTGTGAAGGCCCATCAGGCTTGCCTGATGACTGGTATCCCCCAAGTGAACCACAGTGGGTTGGAGAGAAGTGAACTGTTTCAGCCCAGCAATAGAACAGACTGAGGACGATGGCAGCTGTGTCCCAGGGGATAAAGGGTCCACTGCAGCCAAGAACGAGTGCTCATGACATCCTCCGGCTCTCAGCTTTTCCACAGGAGAGTGTGCATGCTTTCTGAGGCTCCTCTGGTTGAGCTGGCCTGGCCTGCTGCTTCTGAGAAAGTCAGCCTTTTCAGGCTGCCGAGCCAGGCCATGCTGCCAGGACCCCCATCTTTCAGGTATATCCCCAAGAAAGGTTCTAGGGGAGAAACTGGGAGAACCCAGTGTGGAGGTCTGAGGATTCCAGCAGCACTGAATTATTTTGAAGTTTAATACTCAAGTTGCATGAAGTTCAAAGTTTTTGTTTTTTGTTTGTAGTAAATTATCTTTCTTCTTCCCCAAGTCAGAGTGAAGAAAAGTGAAAAAGTGACACGAGCCAGGGTAAAAAGCGAGAGGGAAAACCATGGATAAGTTCCCATCACAGACTAGGGGACTTATCAGGCACTGGGCCTGGTGGGGCCAGGATAGCCAAGGCTTGGGTGCAGATACGTGTCCTTTTTAGCAGTCAAGGCTGACAGTACCCCTTTCCCTCCGTGGTCCTGAGGGGTCATGGGATGCAGCTCTAGAGCACAGGTGACTGCTTTCATCCTTTGTCTGCTAGGGGCTTTGTCTGCTTCAACACTCGGTTTGTGGGGATCTTCCAGGACACGCTTAAGAAAGAGGACAAACCTCTGGACTTGACCAACACCTTAGAGGAGCCCAAGGTCACAACTGGGCTTCTGACTCCACTTCAGTCCCCCTCATCCTGGCCTTCAAGGCACGGATGTGAACTGGGAACTCAGGGCTCCAGAGCAGTGAAGGAACAGTTCGGAACATGGCACAGGCTCCTGGGCTCTGCTCACACGGCTTCACAGGACGTGAGGAAGGTCTCTGCGCAGGCGCAGCCCAGGCACGTCACCTCCGCACCCTTCCTCCTGTATTTCCTCTGCTGTTACTATGTCTAAACTATGTAAGGCATCTGCCAGTCCTGCTCATTGATCTCATGGATGCTACATGAACACATACACTCAACACTCATCCTTGGTCCAGTAGGCTTTAGAACAATTTACCAATGAAACCAAAAGAAAAGGCAAAACTAGGTGCACCTCATTTGTAACAACTGCCCACAACAAAGAAGATGCTAATTTTAAACTGTGGGTACCATAATGGTCACCCATACTCATGTGTGAAGCTGGGAGAAAACGCTGAATTTGATTCCAAACTTTGTTTCTGGGAGTGTGTGAGAGTCAGCTGGTCTGCCTCTGGCACAGAGTAAGGTGAACACCACCTTTTTTGAATAGAGAAGTTACACTCAGTGGTTTTTCTTTTTTAAGAGAGGAAGAGAGAGAGAGAGACAGCAAGACAGGAAGGGAGAGAGATGAGAAGCATCAACTCATAGTTGCAGCACTTTAGCTGTTCATTGACTGCTTCTTATATGTGCCTTGACTGGGGTGGGGGTGCCTCATGCTGAGCCAGTGACCCCTTGCCCAAGCCAGCAACATTGGGCTCAAGCCAGCAAACTTGGAATCATGTCAATGACCTAAGCTCTAGATGGCAAGCCTGCACTCGAGCCAGATGAGCCTGGGCTCAAGCCAGCAACTTTGGGGTTCTGAACCCGGGACCTCAGTGTCCCTGGTCAACGCTCTATCTACTGCGCCATCACCGGTCAAATTCAGTGGTTTTTCTAAATCAGTTGCTGAGAGCATCTCCTTCTGTCCACACCTAATATCAGTCTCCCCAAGCCTGACTCTTGTGTCCCTGGGCAATTTCGGCCCTACTCTGGCTTCCACCATCATTTGAAATAAGGGGACACCGGGGCTGGCTAGACACTCACTCTGGGATTCTAACTCCAATGTGTGTGGGAAGGAGAGTGCATGTGCCTATGTACATAGTGTGTGTGTGTGTGTGTGTGTGTGTGTGTGTGTGTGAGAGAGAGAGAGAGAGAGAGAGAGAGAGAGAGAGAAAGGGAGAGAGGAGAGAGAGAGAGAGAGAGAGAGAGAGAAAGGGAGAGAGGAGAGAGAGAGAGAGAGAGAGAGAGAGAGAGAGAGAGATATCTGAGGCACCCAAGGGGCTGCAATTACATGGAGACTACTTTTGTAGATGTAGGTGACATGTACATTTAAAACAGCTTCCCAAGAACTCTTATGCACAGAGGGCCCCACTTTGATCAGTCTTTCCTCACCAAACCTCTACTGGAGACCCAAGAGCTGCATCTACATGCTCTCCTTTAGAAGCTTGGCCAGCCCTGAGATTTCAAGTGCCCCCACAGGGCTGTCCCCGGGTCCCACCAATACCCACCTTGTCACCAAGACTAGCAATCAGGGGTTCTGCTTGCTCTTTGTGGGTCCTTCCTTTTCCACATTCAGTCAGACCCAGTCTTGGGCCCACCTTTGAAGTTTTCTGCTCTGCCTGGCACCCACGGCAGGACCCAGCACTCAGGCATTGCAATTCCTATCCAACCCATCCCCTCCCTAGCTCACTCTCTAAGTAGAGATTTGGATGCTCCCGCAGCAAAAGCTACCCTGCCTAGCAAGTGACACCCACACCTTTGAATCTCAAGCCCCCTGGCTTGCCTTCACTGGAGGTGTTGCATTCCTAGCAACCTTAAGGCTTCCAGGCTGCACTAGGCCCCATTCACCTGTGCCCCAGGAAAACTTAACTCTGCATGACTTACCCTCACTTTATCTGGTCTCACATCCCACTTGGTGTTAATGTGCTAGTCTTCCTCCCTCCCTCCCTCCCTCCCTCCCTTCCTTCCTTCCTTCCTTCCTTCCTTCCTTCCTTCCTTCCTCCCTCCCTCCCTCCCTCCCTTCCTCCCCTTCCTCCCCTTCCTCCATTCCTCCCCTTCCTTTCTTCCTCCCCTTCCTTCCGTACAGGGAACTCCCAGCCTCTAGTACTGAGAGCCCATATCACTGCAGCCTTATTGAATTTATTGGTCTCCTTGCTCATTAGGTAAATTAACAGAGGGTTCAGGTGCATAGAAGGGTAGTTAACTGTCTTTCAGGTATGTAAGGAAAGGTCATAGGGATCAACTGTTTTCCTTTAAACAATCTTTTCTAGCGCTGGCAAGGGCAGCATTCTGCCCCCGCAGGACCCGGTGTTCCAAAGTCTGCACAAAAGACTTGTCTCAGGAACACAGTCTAAACCCCAGCCATTTCCCTACTTGTCCCCCTTCTTCTTCTTCTTATTTTTTTTTTGCACAGCTGCATAAGCAGTCTTGCAGCCTTCCTCTGCATCAATTGCTGGATGTTTTGTTGCAAGCACCTGAGGAAGTCTCCGTAAGCAGAGCAAAAAGTGCAACTGTCATATTAGAGGCTGTCATCAAAGTTTTCTGCTGCTTCAATTGTTTCTATGCTTCTTGGCATAGATTTTTTATCTGCCTCCAAGTTGGAAAGCTGCCTTCTTCATCGCTTGCATCAGTCCCACCATGGTCTGGAGGGTTAGTACCTCCATCTGCATGATTGGGGATTCCAGGTTGTAGGTGCATCTTCTCCATTTTCTCTCGCTCCTGACAAGGTTTTACTCATTGAGAGGGTACCCAAAGCAAAGCTTCTCTTTACTTAGCGCTCTGGCGGTCCTTCCAATTGTGTCACTGTTCCAATTGAGTCCCTGTTCCAGTCAGGTTTCTGTTCGGCAGGTCCCTGTTCATCAGGCCCCATGTCTGGGCACCACTTGCCGAGACCAGCTCAGCCGTGGGTGTGCATGAAAGGAAGGCGCTGCAGGACTGAAGGAAAAACATACACAAGACACAACATACAGTGAAAGATGGGTACAGGGGACTCCCAGCCTCTTTTTTGTTGTTGTTGTTCCACTTTTACATGCTTTCATTCATTGGTTGATTCCTACATGTGCCCCTACCAGGGACCGAACCCACAATCTTGGTTCATTAGGATGATTGCTCCAATCAAGTGAGCTACCTGGCCAGGGGCAATGTTTTCTATAACAGCTAAAATCTTAATGATCATTGGATTCACCTGAATTTGGAGTATATATGTGGCACATGGTGAGAACATAATAAAGGTCTGTTGACAAAATCAGTCTTATAATCCTACCTTTTTCCTTCTAAATCCTACTTCCTGGAAATCAGTGTTTTTGTTTCAAGACATTTATGAGCAGCAACCACTTGTCAAGGTGACCTGATATCAATACTACCTCCTTGCATTCCTATAGTAGAAACACTGCATAAATAATAAAGGTTAACAGCAAGGCAACATTTTAATTTTTCTTCAGTTAAAACCAGTTTTGTTTAACATGTAGATCAAGGAAAGAACTGGGTGTGAGGGGTAATAAAAATATGAAGCCCATAGGAAACACCAAGTTAATTAAATTTAGTAACCTTATTTTGTTTTTTGCACCCTTAGCGACTGCACTTCTGACACAGGCTGTGGCAGGCATCAGGGTGGCTGGCAGCTATTCAGGGAAGTGCCTCATGGACCTGAGAAGGGACAGGAAAATGGAGTGTTTCTTAAAAAGTAGGGTTCACCAGACCTTGCAAGGTGTTTTAACCACCTGGTGGTAGAGCCTGTCTTTCCCCAGGGCAGAAGCAAGCAGCCCAGGGTAGACATGCTGCCTGCTCACACCCAGCACCACCACAGGGCCACTGGAAGCCTGGCCCTCCTCCTGCAAACAGCTGGGCTATTTTCTGACCAGCCATCTCTCCTATTTCTCTGAAATAATAGGAAAGGAAGACTATAGGAAGTTCTTCCCTTGGGAAGTTAAAAATCACCAAATTGAGACATTTGCATTTTAACTGTCACGACCGAATTTCTGGCTGCTCCAGACCACAGTCCATGTGCATCCTGTGGTTATGCTGCCAGTTCTGCCCCTGCTTGGCCTGGGGAGAAGCTCGAGCCAGGCCCAGCTCAGAGCAGTCTGCTGCAGGGACGGAGGTTTGTGGTTTAAGTAACTCTTCTGCTCCTTCCATTCTTCAAATAGTCCCCACAATCCCCCACCAAAACGATCAAAGTTAATCACACGTTGCCTGGGTAAGAACCGTGGTGGCTGTAAGTGTAGTGAACTGGGATGCTCATACAATGAGAGTAAAGCACCTCTCCACTCATCTGACCATGTCTGCCAGGCCAACAAACTCTGCTGCCTGAACCACGAGCTTCTCAGAGGCAAGGGTTCCTGGGTTGAGGTGTGCTCTCACAAAGCTCACACAAAGGCAGCTCTGGCCTCCTGTCCCCTGCCAGGATCTCTGGGTGGCTTGGCAGAGGATTTCTCCTCAGCACAACTGCCAGCAGAGGCTGTCATTAGACACAAATCATGCCACCCTCATTGTTCCCGAAGTGTATGACCTTCACGGAGAAGTTGCTGTGCCTCCTGACAAAGGTAGAACATTATGTACTAAGCAGGAAAGTGGCCCCCATTTTCAGGAAAAGGGTGTCGAGTAGGGCTCTGAAGCACTATTCTGAGTGAACTCCATGTAAGAAATGCCTCCTTGGTTATTCAGCAGGAAATGTGTGCCCTAGATTTACCAGAAATTCAAATAGTGTATCAATAAGTGAGACAATTTTTTTTTTTTTTTTATGACAGAGTCAGAGAGAGGGACAGATAGGGACAGGAAGGGAGAGAGATAAGAAGCCTCAATTCTTTGTTGTGGCAGCTTAGTTGTTCATTGATTGCTTTCTCATATGTGCCTTGACTGGGGGCTACAGCAGACCGAGGAACCCCTTGCTTGAGCCAGCAACCTTGGGCTCAAGCTGGTGAGCCTTGCTCAAACCAGATGAGCCCGCACTCAAGCTGGTGAGCTCGGGGTTTGAACCTAGCTCTTCCACATCCCAGTCCAACGCTCTGTCTACCGCGCCACTGCCTGGTCAGGCAATAAGTGAAATCTTTAGGGGCCTGAATTTTAAATTTCTTCTCGAGTAATTTTATTTCTTTTCAGTAAAGGGATGTTTCAAGTGAAATTTAATGTAATTGCTTTTGTAAGACTGCACAAATCAGAAGAAAACACTGCTGGGATGTGAGTTCTGGTTCAGGAAAGCATGGTGTGGTAAGGACAACGTGTCAGAGCCAGGCCTCTTTCCCTTGGGATGAGCTGAACCAAATGCAAATACAGGTGCGAGTCTGGAACCCTGCAGACCAGGCTGCATTTCCTCAGCTCCATTCCCGTACTGCAAAGCAGTGGCAAGCCTGTCTCTGAACAGTGCTGTCTGAAACTGTGTTTTTATCAAAAATATTTTTATAGTGCAAAGACTATAAAAAGGAAACCAACAAAAGCCCTTGGATAAAAAAGGTAAAAAGAAAACATTGCCAAAACCTTAAAAATCTGCACTGTTCCGACCTCAAATGATTACAAACAAAATGCTGCTGCTCACACTGAGGTGACGAGCCTGCAAGATGTTACCACTCTGGTTCTCGGAAGGTTTTTGTTCCGGGCACAACTGTGTCAGAGGCACCTCAGCAACAAATCGTGAACAGAGATGCTGATAAAGAGAAGCTAGTGCACGTGGAAAAGGGCAAGTGTTCCCTTCAAAGTTCTGTCCTACAGAGTCAATAGAAACAGCAGGGTGAGGAGACATGAGTCTGTGTGGCATGCTGCTGGGTCTGATTCTTGGCATGAAGCTTCCGATCTCACAACAAGGCTTGGAGGGTCTGAATGTATCCACTCCTCTTCGTGGCTCATGTCACAAGGAGAAACAAGCTGACTTAGGGTATATCTTTGAGCAAAAAGGATGCTTAGATTTGTTCCATAAATTTGCTTATCACAGTTCCATGTTGGGAATATTCTTAATATGCACGTTTCTTGTGATGTTAACTTGATCATCCCAGGTGTGGGGGGAAAGCACGTGTCCCAGCTGTGCACTATGCTGGCCACCGCATCTTTTTTTGTAGGCCCCTGTGTCTTCTTCACGCCAATGCCCAGCGGGGTACTGGGTTGGACCAGTGAAGACTGAAGTAGGGTGCTTATCTGGTGTCTAACAACAAGGAGGTGGTGTGATCGTCTCAAGAAAGCACTTAGAGTCATTCTGATTTTGACACCCATGGGCTGTCACCCTGACATCATTGCCAGGCTGGCCTCCTCCTCCACACCTTGGTGGTTGCCAAGCAAATAAATCCACAGGCCTCGGAGACAGGGCCTTCTGTGTTTTGGTGGTCACTTAAGCAATGATACCTTACATCATCCTCTCTGACAACATGGACAACAGCTTGTCCTGTACCGCCCACCTGCAGCCCCGTCGTGGTGCTCTGGGTGGTCAGTTTCTGAGGCAAGGTCAGACCAGAGGAGGCAAGATTTCTCTCAGGAACCTTTAGAAAGAGGCCCTTTAACAGAAAGTAGAGTAAGAGATAGGAAAACATAGAGCAGGCCACACAGTAGCAACTTGTGCCTGCGTCAGTAAGAAGCATGCCTGCGGGCATTAGTATGCATCCTAAGTGGGAAGCACAAAGGCATTAAATATAAAATAAAATTTAAAAATGTCAACATCACCGTGACACAGCATGTGATTACTCAGAGACATGTTTGCGATGCAACATTAACCCTTGGGCCACCTCTTCTCTGCAAATAGCCAGGCTACTCGGGGCCCGTGTTCAGTGGCCAGCTTTGGGCAGGTTTTTGGTGCCACCAGGTCACCAGAGCAAAAGGCTGTCCTCCAAGCCTCACCTTGGGGGAACTTTGCAATTTAACCCTGAGCCTCAACCTGAGCTCGGAAAACACTGTCATTGTTCCAGAAGGGGTATTGACAGAGAACACAAAATGGGAAAGGTGATCATAAACCAAGTCACAAAAGAGGTGACCCCCAACAGCCCATTTAAAAAAAATCAGGTTTTGTTTTCATCATACATGTCCAAAGAAGGTTCGATTGTGGATAATTCACTTTCATAAACCAGGCTCCGAGGGGACAGAGAGCTTCGATGAAAGAAGTGACCACCTGGAGAAGGAACAAGAAAAACAGACTCACTAGGTCATCAGGCCGGTACTTCCCACACTTCCCACGTGGCTTGGAGGAAAGAAGGTGAATTATCTTCAAGGCATCACATTTTCTCAAATACTTGTCTATGTTTTGGGTTCTTATGAAAGAATTCAGGCATCCCTCAATTTACATACACTTTAAACATGTAAATGCCAATGTTTGGGTCCCCAAAAGATTAACCACTCTTCAAAGAGAAAGCTGCCGCCTGATCTGTGGTGGCACAGTGGATAAAGCATCGACCTGGAAATGCTGAGGTTGCCGGTTCAAAACCCTGGGCTTGCCTGGTCAAGGCACGTATGGGAATTGATGCTTCCAGCTCCTACCCTCCCCTCTCTAAAAAATGAATAAAATAAAATTAAAAAAAAAAAAGAGAGAAAGCTGCCTGATGCTTCTACAAAGCCTCTACTTACAAACCCGAAGAATTCCAGCAGGGACCTGCAATCATTTGGAAACTCTCACACCTCCTCTCTGAGCCAGGGTGAGGCGCACAGAGTCCCTTCATCTTTGGGCAGACCAAGGCTATGACTTTGAGGCTCTGATAGTGCACTAAAAGTTTTTATTTAAAGTTAAACCTTCACATGGTTCAGAGAGTTCATCCCACATGTGTTAAGACCAGTAATATGTGGTCCCCCTTCTTCAGAGACTTCCATTTGAGGTGATTTGTGGCATATTTACCTCCGTGTCTCTAAATAACATGCCTGTGCTGATCCTTCCTAATGTTTCCAGGCTTAGATTTACCTGCTGAACACACACTATGCAGGATTTCCCCCATCTTCCCCTTTACCACATCCACACATTTTTCCATTGCCCCAATATAACTATATTTTGATAAAAAATTCAGTGTTTACATTATTTGACTTTTTGTGCTATTCAGAGCTAAGCCATGCTTAAATTTTCTTTTATTTTAATAACTGTGTTTTGTCTTACAGCTTTATTGGGGTATAACTGACATACAACAAAACGCACATATTTAAAATATATAATTTTTTTGTGTGTGACAGAGACAGAGTCAGAGAGAGGGACAGATAGGGACAGACAGGAAGGGAGAGAGATGAGAAGCATCAATTCTTTGTTTCGACACCTTAGTTGTTCATTGATTGCTTTCTCATATGTGCCTTGACCAGGGGGCTACAGCAGAGTAAGTGACCCCTTGCTCAAGCCAGCGACCTTGGGCTCAAGCTGGTGAGACTTGCTCAAACCAGATGAGCCTGTGCTTAAGCTGGTGACCTCGGGGTTTCAAACCAGGGTCCTCCACATCCCAGTCTGACCCTCTATCCACTGTGCCACCGCCTGGTCAGGTTAAAGTTTATAATTTGATGAGTTTTGACCTCTCTACACATCCCTGAAACTTTCATTGGAATCAAGACAGAGTACATCTCTGTAGACTTCCTGGTGATGCATACTTCTTCCCACCCTACTCCTACCCCCAGGTAAATGCAGGTGAGTTTGGATCTCTCTAGACTTATAGTAGGTTATTGGCTCTAACAAATAAAGGTGCTATGAACATGTGTGAATGAGTCTGATTGCCATTTCCCTCGGGTAGATACCCAGGAGCGAAAGGCTGCACAGGTGTAAGTTGACTTTTCTATAAATGATTGAACTATTGAGCATTGTACCAGCAGTGTGTGAGCTCTAGCTCCTCGGCATCCTCACCAACACTTAGTCACTGTTTTACATGTTAGCCATAGCAGGAGTGTAGTAGTATCTCACTGTGGTGTTAGTTTGCATTTCCCTGATATCTGGCACCTTCTCATGTGCTTTTTGTCCAAATCTTCTGCCCATTTAAAAAATTGGGTTGTCTTCCTATTGTTGAGTTGTAAGAGTTTTAAAAATTTTATACACACACACACACACACACACCTCTGTGTCTCTAAATAACACGACTGTGCTGATTCGTCCTAATGTTTCCTAATATATATATATTCTGGACACAATTCCTTTGTCAGACATACATGTTTTGCCAATATTTTTTCCCAGTCTGTGGCTTGCCTTTTTCTTTTCTTTTAAAAAAATTTTTTTTCTTCTTCTGTTTTCTAAGTAAGAGGAGGGGAGATAGAGAGACAGATTCCCACATGCACCTTGACCGGGATCCACCCAGCAACACCCATCTGGGATAGATGCTCTGCCCATTTGGGGCCATGTTTACAACTGAGCTATTTTTAGCACCTGAGGCAGAGGCTCCACAGAGCCATCCTCAGTGCCCTGGGTGATAACACCCAAACCAATCAAGCCATGGCTGCGGGAGGGAAAGAGAGAGAGAGAGAGAGAGAGAGAAGTGGGGAAGGGTGGAAAAGCAGATGGTTGCTTATCCTGTGTAACCTGCCCAGGAATTGAACCTGGGACATCCATACGCCAGGCCAATGCTCTACCACTGACCCAATCATGTCTTTTTTATTTTCTTAATAATCCCCTTTGAAGAGAAAAAAATTTAATTAATTAATTAATTTATTTATTTTTTTGTATTTTTCTGAAGTTGGAAACGGGGAGACGGTCAGACAGACTCCGGCATGCCCACCAGGGGGCGATGCTCTGCCCATCTGGGGCATTGCTCTGTTGCAACCAGAGCCATTCTAGCACCTGAGGCACAGGCCATAGAGCCATCCCCAGCGCCCAGGCCAACTTTGCTCCAGTGGAGCCTCGGCTGCGGGAGGGGAAAAGAGAGACAGAGAAGAAGAAGAGGGGTGGGGTGGAGAAGCAGATGGGTACTTCTCCTGTGTGCTCTGGCTGAGAACTGAACCCGGGACTCCTGCACAGCAGGCCAACGCTCTACCACTGAGCCAACCGGCCAGGGCCTTACATTTTAATAAAATCTGCTTTATTAATTTTCCTTCTATAGTGGGTGCTTTTGTGTCAGAATGAAGAAATCGTTGCCAGCCCTGGCCGGCAGAGCATTGCCCCCTAGTGGGCGTGCCAGGTGGATCCTGGTCAGGCTGCATGTTTCTCTGCCTCCCTGCCTCTCACTTAATACAATAAATAAATAAATCTCTGTGGAGTTGTCAAGAGGGCATCACTCCTCATGACATGTAGGTTGTCCCATAGGGATTTCCAAATTCAACTGTAATTAAACAATTGACTCATCTGGCAATGCACACATGAAGGCTGGTTACCTAGCCCTCTGAGTCCTCACAGTTGTATTAGGCAGCTTGGGAGAGAAACCGAGACACATAAGAGGGTTTGAGATGACTTGGAATAAGTAATTCCCTTAGAGCGCAACCCACAAGCAGCTCTCTTGAACCCACTACACAATATCCCTAGAAATTTGTTCAGACTCTGCAGATATACAAAGAAAATTAAAATTAACATGGGAAATCATACCTTTAAGTCAACAAGTCCCAGGAACATCAGCCCCCCATTAATAATCCTGCAGGTTAAATTCAAAGTTAACTTGCAAGTATCTACTGTAATGGAAAAATTTCAGCTTGAAATGGTCAAAGTGAGGAACTTGTGATACCTCCAAAGTGATTTTTCTGCACGCTCAATTAGAAAATGCCGGCTCTCGGCCCTGGCCCGTTGGCTCAGTGGTAGAGCGTCGGCCTGGCGTGCAGAAGTCCCGGGTTCGATTCCCGGCCAGGGCACACAGGAGAAGCGTCCATCTGCTTCTCCACCCCTCCCCCTCTCCTTCCTCTCTGTCTCTCTCTTCCCCTCCTGCAGCCGAGGCTCCGTTGGAGCAAAGATGGCCCAGGCGGTGGGGATGGCTCCTTGGCCTCTGCCCCAGGCGCTAGAGTGGCTCTGGTTGCGGCAGAGCGACACCCCGGAGGGGCAGAGCATCGCCCCCTGGTGGGCAGAGCGTCACCCCCTGGTGGGCGTGCCGGGTGGATCCCAGTCGGGCGCATGCGGGATTCTGTCTGACTATCTCTCCCCGTTTCTAGCTTCAGAAAAATACACACACACACAGAGAAAATGCCGGCTCTAAAGTTCATATTGAATGAATATAAAGTATATATTGATTGGAAATAGAAGCTTCTGGGAGAAGCACAGATAAATTCTTTATAGAAAAAAAAATTTTTTTTGAGACTGTCTCTGAACTAAAGGCCTCTGAAGTTAATGAATTCCAATGCCCCTTTCCTCCCCTTCCACAGCTCCTCCACTATATTTTCTAACTGAGCTTCCTTATCTGGACTCACCCTTCCCCTCTCTTCTTCCTTCTTCTTCCTCTGTCTCCTCTATGACCACTCCCTACTGACCCAGGGCCAATTAAGAATAGGAATTTGAACAAGAATAATCCAAGAATTCTAGCAGCTCCCTTTGGAGGAAAGCTAGTCTCAATCAGAGGGGAACCAGCAACTGTGTATATTCTTTAGAGTAGAACAGAATTAACCTACATGAAAGATTTCCCTGATTTTTATCGGGGACCCTGATAGGTTCACAAAGGAATGTAACTGTTAGAACATGTGATCCTGGCTATTCTGACCTGTTCCAAATAATATATTTACTGGTTTTTAGGAGTAAAGCATCACAATTACTAAATAGGGTTTGCTGAGAAACTCTTGTAGAGAAGTCTGTTTTTATTGTAGAAAACCAGGTAACCTTAAAAATTATAGGAAACTGCCTGACCGGATGGTGGCGCAGTGGATAGAGTGTCGGACTGGGTTGCGGAAGACCCAGGTTCGAGACCTCGAGGTCTCCAGCTAGAGCGAGGGCTCATCTGGTTTGAGCAAAAGCTCACCAGCTTGAGCCCAAGGTCACTGGCTCGAGCAAGGGTTACTTGGTCTGCTAAAGGCCCACGGTCAAGGCATATATGAGAAAGCAATCAATAACAATTAAGGTGTTGCAACGCACAACGAAAAACTAATGAATGATGCTTCTCATCTCTCTCCCTTTCTGTCTGTCTGTCCCTGTCTAGCCCTCTGACTCTCTGTCTCTGTAAAAAAAAAAAAAATTTAATTAATTAAAAAAATTATAGGAAACTGAAATGGGATTAAAATATGTATGTAATAATAGAAACAGAAGTAAGCATATAGTTGTCTCAAGGACTGTGAAAAGGTATTTCCCCTTCTCCTTACTAATAGTTTAGGAGAAATTAGAATTACCATTAAAAAGGGGAAATCACTAAGGTTCCTTGTAAATGCTGGGTGCTACTTAATCTGTTTTTTTTAAATGTATTAATTTTATATTATTTTTTATTTTATTATTTTTTTACAGAGAGAGAGAGATACAGACAGACAGGAACAAAGAGAGATGAGAAGCATCAATTATTTAGTTTTTCGTTGTGACACCTTAGTTTTTCATTGATTGCTTTCTCATATGTGCCTTGACTATGGGGCTACAGCGGACTGAGTAACCTCTTGCTCAAGCCAGGGACCTTGGGTCCAAGCTTTGCTCAAACCAGATGAGCCTGCGCTCAAGCTGAGGACCTCAGGGTCTTGAACCTGGGTCCTCCGCATCCCAGTCTGACGCTCTATCCACTGCGCCACTGCCTGGTTAGGCTACTTTATCTGTTCTTAACCCTAACTAAGTTGCCTTCTACCTCAGAGTAAAGCTTATGTATAAATGGAAGGAATATGTAATCAACCAATGATTGTTAAATCAAAATCTGTCCCTTTCCAATAAGGGAAAATTGAGAGGTGATATATATTTTGTTAATCAAGTTTGCCCCTGTTAACATAATAGGGTAAAATTTCTTTAAAACCAATTATTTAGAAGTAAATCAAATACTACACCAATTGGGAAAATAACAATTTTAAAGGAATTTCCATGAAAGGAAAATAATCTTGAGACTGAAACGTTTGTTGCAGGACATTCCAATGCAACTTTGGGCCTTTTTCAGTACAGATACAGTATTGACAAGATTCATCAATATCCTTTAAGATCTCATACACTAGCTGGAATTAAGACCATTATACTAGATTACTTAAAAAGGGGATTTATAATTCTATATACAAGCCCTTGTAACTCTAATTTTCCAGTAAAATAGAGATTTATACAGAATCTCAAAGTTATAAATGAAAGTTATTCCCAGACATCCTATGGTTCCAAACACATAATCTATTACTAGCTATTCCTTTGGATAGCCAATATTTTTCAATAATAATAAAGTCATGTAGTGCTTGTTTAAGCATGTCTGTAAAATAAGGGACAGGAATACCTTTTTGCTTTCACCTGGGAAGGGTATAAGTTTAGTTGGACAGTAATGCCCTAGGGATATACAAAGTATCCCATCTATTCTCTTAGATACTAAAAGCTGATTTGAATAGTGCTAAATTTTCCAGAGATTTTACTCTAATCCAATATATACGTAATATACTTTATGCTCTCGGACAAGCTCTGATTCTCTTTACTTCCAGTGATATACTTGGGTTATCTCACATTTAAAAATGGGCTACTAATTAACCCTAAAAGCTCAGAGGAATCCCATCTTTCAAAAACAAAACAGTTTACAGGATTCCTGGGTTTGACTGGATATTATCACAATTAGGTTACAAGTCTTTATTACTAAAATCAAATTTACATAAAAAGTTTTAATTCAAGAACATGGAGATCATCACAGACCTATAAAATATTATAGTCAGCAATTTGATTCAGTAACAAAAGGGCCCCCTCCCTAGAAAAGGGCTATCTCGACTACAGCCATGTAATGTAAACAAGCAGAAAAGATAGTTATGGACTCTCTTTATTAAACTCTTTATCACACTCAACATTTCTGTCAATCAATTGGCTTAACTTTGTAATCATCTTAACCCTGCAACTTTGTTAACCCTTTTTATAGGATGAAGACACCCACAATTGTGTCTTACTTACTGACCACCTTCTTGTCCATAGGAATATAATTTACAGGAAACTCCTACTGAAAATACTGACTTAATTTGATTAGAGATAAATCTTCTCTAAAATAAACAGGGACATTACAAGCTGAACATGCAAAAACTTCCATGGTGAACACAATTCTTATTTACCTGAAATAAAATCTGCCCAGCAACCCAAAATAAATACGCTGACCTGGGCTTATAAATTAGAAAAAACTCAAGTAGCCAACATTTACACTGATAGTCACTATGCATTTAGTATAACATATGACTTTGGAATGTTATAAAAGAAGCGAGGTTTCTTTTTTTTTTCTTTTTTTTTACAGAGACACAGAGAGGGATAGATAGGGACAGACAGACAGGAACGGAGAGAGATGAGAAGCATCAATCATCAGTTTTTTGTTGCGACACCTTAGTTCAGGGGTCCCCAAACTTTTTACACAGGGGGCCAGTTCACTGTCCCTCAGACCGTTGGAGGGCCGGACTATAAAGAAAACTATGAACAAATCCCTATGCACACTGCACATATCTTATTTTAAAGTAAAAAAAAACAGAATGGGAACAAATACAATATTTTAAATAAAGAACAAGTAAATTTAAATCAACAAACTGACCAGTATTTCAATGGGAACTATGCTCCTCTCACTGACCACCAATGAAAGAGGTGCCCCTTCCGGAAGTGCCGTGGGGGCCAGATAAATGGCCTCAGGGGGCCACATGCGGCCCGCGGGCCGTAGTTTGGGGACCCCTGCCTTAGTTGTTCATTGATTGCTTTCTCATATGTGCCTTGACCACGGGCCTTCAGCAGACTGAGTAACCCCTTGCTCGAGCCAGCGACCTTGGGTCTAAGCTGGTGAGCTTTTGCTCAAACTAGATGAGCCCATGCTCAAGCTGGCGACCTTGGGGTCTCAAACCCGGGTCCTTCACATCCCAGTCAGACTCTCTATCCACTGTGCCACTGCCTGGTCAGACAGAAGCGAGGTTTCTTAACCTCCTCAGGACAACCCATAAAGGTCGGAGATGGGTTGTAAAAATTTTAAATGCCATACAGCAACCAAAAAAATAGTCAATTATCAAAACTTTAGGACACTAAAGCTACCACCATAGAAGCAAAAGGAAACTAAATAGTCAAGCCATCCAGACATGAGAGTTCTTCTTGCTGATGTTTAAATCAGTAACAGTATCCCTTACAGTGCCTACAGATGACTGCAGAGAAAAAGAAAATATAGCAGCAAAAAGGGGAACCTTTGTCACTGGCAAAAAGATGGCTTGGACCCAACCAAACCAACCTTGCCAACAGGGGTTTAATTACCTATGCTTTAACAGGTACATGAGCTAACACATTAGGATGCTAAAAAGATGATTTTATAAAGTAAACAATATTATGCTACTTTAATTCAAAGCATATAGCAAATATTTCTGTATGTCCACTAGAAAATCATTCTATATGTCTAACTGATATAGGGCAATTAGACTTTGTCCAAATGCCACCGTTTTAGATTTTTAGAGAGAGAGGGAGAGAAAGAAAGGGGGAGGAACAGGAAGCATCAATTCCCATATGTTCCTTGACCAGGCAAGCCCAGGGTTTTGAACAGGGGACCTCAGCATTCCAGGCTGACACTTTATTTTGCACCCCCACAGGTCAGGCCAAATGCCACCATTTTAGAGGTACAATATGTTATGATTTAATGTCCGTCCCCTCTGAGTTGAGGCATTTCATTTTAGGAGAGCTAGAATCTAAATGGTAGGTAAATTATTGGGGGGGGGGGAATTTATTCTGAATTGGGGAATTTTCTCTAAGTTAGTGACTGAGGGACTCATTTTACTAAAAAAAATAATGCAATTTATTTGTACTATTTGGCCTATTCTACAATAAGCTTTTAAGTTGTTGGCCAAAAGCTCTCCCTACAGTGCTCCTCAACCTGAGATCTACTCCTTTTGGTAAACATAAACCTCACCTTCTTCTGAAATAATCACTGGCTGCCCTATGTATCTGGATGAAGGGAAATAGGAGCAAACTTTGCTAAAAGGAGACATTCTATATTATTGTTGAGGGCTTATTAACCAGTTTAAAAAAATTAATAGCCTGACAAGGTGGTGGCGCAGTGGATTAGAGCGCTGGCCTAAGATACTGAGGACCTATATTGGAAACCCTGAGTTTGCCAGCCTGAGAGTGGGCTCATCCGGCTTGAACATGGGCTCACCATCTTGAGCCCAAGGTCACTGGCTTGAATGCAGGTAATTAGGCCAAGGATTTAAGAACACAATACTGTAAATTACAGTTAATATTTAAAAATTCCAGAGGACAGCAAATTTCTTAAGTAAATTTCCTATGCCTTAGCAGTAGTTATAGAGGCCTAATTACCCCTGGCTTGAGCAAGGGGTCACTGGCTCAGCTGAAGCCCCCTGATCAAGGCACATATGAGAAAGCAATCAATGAACTAAGATGCCGCAACAAAGAATTGATGCTTCTCATCTCTCTCCTGTCTGTCCATGTCTGTCCCCCCCTCTTTCTCTCTTGTAAAAAAAAAAGAAAAAAATTAATAAATTAGTAACCAGTTCATTTCACAATATGCTCCCAGTAGACAAAGACTTCAAAGACCATGACTTGCAACTAGAAGAATTTTGTCCATCAAAAAAAGACATTAAAGACTCTCCAGCATTGTTAGAAGAGACATTATCAGATGCTTCACCATGAAAGTACCTCTGCTCCTGTCTCACATTTGCCTCTACCTACAGTAGAGGATGAGCAGCAGCCAACATTAGAGACAGACAGCTTTCCCAAGACATTGACAAAGCCTGTATACTCAAAACTTAATGTGGAACTTTATTAGTTTGTCTTTACCTGTCTGCTAATACTGTAACCATTAATTAATAATAGACGTGTTCTTTTTTTTAAGCCTTGTGCATATAATCCAACTGTTATTATAATTGCTAAAGGTGTATAAGATAACTTAGGTATTGTCAATGCTCTAATATGGCTTCTCTTTCAAAGCAAAATCTATTGCTAAAAAATAAAAAAGAGATACGTGTTTTAAGAATTTCAAAGAAAGTGGCTATAAAATCATGGCCCTCTATAACTACTGCTAAGGCATAGGAAATTTACTTAAGAAATTTGCTGTCCTGCTGTCCTCTGGAATTTTTAAATATTAACTGTAATTTACAGTATTGTGTTCTTAAATCCTTGGCCTAATTACCTTCAAGTTAAAGCTTCTAATTGCACAACAAATGGGCATCAGATTAATAACTGCACTTGAGTACTTCTGATAGGAAGTATATAAACCATAGTAAATAGAAACTCATCTCATGGTCAAATTATTAAAACTAAAGACGTGTATAGTGCCCTCAAACTATAAATAAATGTTACACTAGATGCAAAATACAGAAAAGTAAAACAGACAGCAAAAAATTTGGGTCATAATAACTTACAGAGTAAAAAAATGATCCAAAGTGTTTTTGTTTTTTTTTCTTAATAAAGGCCTATAAGACCTGACTGCCTCCCATTTACCTGCCTTTCTTTTAAATAATTTGGCCTTGAATGTCATCTGAGGTTATGGTCTTGTTCCATCCCCAGTGGTCCACTCTGTTCAGCCAGACAAATGCTGACTTTGAGATTTCCTAGGAATGAGCCTTCCGAGCACGGTGGGACTATATTATCCAAGAAAAAGGTTGGTCATCTGTATGGCCAGGGGCTGCTGCTGTTGTGGCCATTCACATGCAGGTTCTCACTGGATTTGGGCAGATGGTAAAGAAACAGTAGAGCCAAAAAAGGGTGGGCCATTCCTTCATTCAAGACTTGTACCGGCCGATGAACAACACACATAGGGAAAAACACTTTGCCTTTCATTCAGAGCTCACAAAGCTACTGATACATTAACCTGTTCCACAACCAGGAGAATCTTCTCTGGTTCCTCCTAGAATCAAAAGCCCCACCAGTTCCAAAGCCCCTCACCTCTGGTTCCCATCTGCCAACATGGCTTCTTACTCTGCAAAACTGGCTTCTCTCTCTTTCCCTGCCATCTTGGCTTCTCCTCTCTCCTCCTTCTCTCCTTTTAAAACTTTTCTGGCACCAAACCTCTCCTTTAGCACACATTAGCATAACAATGGCCCTTTCCAAGCAGAAAGGTAATTAGCAATTTCACAGATCACATACCTGGCGCTAGCCAGCACCATTTTTAACAATAAAAGTGAACAAACTCAAATAACACAAATTTTACAAACTCATTTGCCCAACATCATCAGTGCATCCTTCGAACTGATTTATGACCAAAAGGGGAAACTGTGGATGGAAAAAATAAAAGGACCACGAACTAAACCTGACAAGCTCTGATGAGCCCTGTACAATGGCCTTGCAAACTCAGAGACCTAAAGTAAACACTCAAGATGGTCTAAATCAGTGGTAGTCAACCTGGTCCCTACCTCCCACTACTGGGCGTTCCAGCTTTCATGGTGGGCAGTAGCGGAGCAACCAAAGTATAAATAAAAAGATAGATTTAACTATAGTGAGTTGTTTTATAAAGATTTATTCTGCCAAACTTAGCGAAAATTCAACATAAAGTACTTGGTAAGTAATTATTATATGCTTTAACTTGTAACTCTGCTTATTTTATAAAGTAAAGTTACTTCCCTATTTTATAAATCACCATTACTGTGGAACCGGTGGGCAGTTAGAAAATTTTACTACTAACAGAGATACAAAAGTGGGCGGTAGGTATAAAAAGGTTGACTACCGCTGGTCTAAATTAAACTTTTCTAGGTAAAAGCAGTTTATAGTGGGTAGTCCTAGGGAGGTGTTCTCTCTCAATAAAGGTCAATGCTTACTTTTACTCAAGCCTGTCTGTTGTCTTTTGCACCTGCAATAATGTAACTGATAACATGCCTTTGGAATGTAAAGGCCATCTTTTTTTTCCATCAGGCCAGACATTCCACCAGAGCAGGAGCCAACAGATACCCACCCCCTCATTATTATTGTTTTTTTTTAAATAAAAATTTTTTAAAGACTTTATTCATTTTAGAGAGGAGAGAGGGGGGGGGGAGGGGGAGGAGCAGGAAGCATCAACTCCCATATGTACCTTGACCAGGCAAGCCCAGGGTTTTGAACCTGCAACCTCAGTGGTCCAGGTCGACACTGTATACACTGCACCACCACAGGTTAGGCTCATTGTTATTGTTATGTGAACCATTAACTGTTAACTGTCTTGTTCCTGCCTATGTAAAAGAAGTTTCAGCATACTTTATACACTTTTACTCTATACTTAAATCCAGAGATTTCTCTGCTTTGCTTTCTCCCGCCTCCCTAATCTATCACCAATCAATTTCATGTAAGCCTCTTACATCTTCCCCTTTGATTCTGATGAATAAAATAAGTGGTGAAACTGCCATTTTTTGAGCATTTTTTCAATCCACTGAGACTGCTTCCCCGCAACTGTCGACAGTTTGGCTCAAATAAACCATAAAAAATCCTTACAGGTTTTGAAGTTGTTTTATGTTGACAGTGCTCATAAATACTACATAAAATTGAGTTGATTGGGATGTATACAATCCCAATTAGGAATCATTAATTTGTGTCCAAATAGCTTTAAGTTGGAACTATCTCAGCATGACATAAAGAGGGCTTTTGCACTAAGAGACAATCAAGAACTCAGAAATTAATCACCACTTGCTATTTATGGATCTCATTGATTCTGGCAGTTATATGGCCTTCATAAAGATTATAAAGACTTAAAATAACTGAAATGTCCTTTAGAATTGATTCAACACACTATATTTGTTAATATTAAAGAGAAGGGTACAGATAGATTTGTATGTACATACAATGTACAATAATCTTCAAATATTGGAGAATATTATGATCCACATATTCTGTGTGTGTGTGTGTGTGTGTGTGTGTGAGAGAGAGAGAGAGAGAGAGACAGAGAGAGACAGAGAGACAGAGAGAGACAGAGAGAGGAACAGATAGGGATAGACAGACAGGAGGGAAGAGAGATCAGAAGCATCAATTCTTTGTGGCGGGACCTTAGTTGTTCATTGACTGCTTTCTCATATGTGCCTTGATCGGGGGGCTATGGCAGACCAAGTGACCCCTTGTTCAAGCCAGTGACCTTGGGCTCAAGCTGGTGAACCTTGCTCAAACCATATGAACCCACGCTCAAGCCAGCGACCTTGGGGTTTGAACCTAGGTCCTCTATGTCCCAGTCTGACGCTCTATCCACTAAGCAACTGCTTGGTCAAGCCACATATTCTTTTTTGGATAATCTACTGTTTCCTATAGTCTTGGTCTTAAATTTTGTTAACTACATGTTTTCTGATTCATTTCTAGCAAAGAGCAAATGGAAGATTGCCTATGTCTTGAGGGAATTGTTGGTGTAGATGTAAAATGGGAACAGAATTGTGTAGAGTCATTTAGGAGAAACTTGCCAGGTTAAGATGAAGACAGGAAACACAAAAGCATAGGTCCTACTACTTACAAATGGAACCATTAGAGTGTCTGTGACAGTATTGGTGAAACCATTCTGAGATTTTAAAACTTCAAAGGTGTAAAGTTTTCTTAGGGATTACATTCAAACTTTAAAACACCCAATGTTAATTTGTCACATATAACTGTCATCTGTTACTCTCTTCTATGGATATAAGGCAGGGGTTCTTTTGTTTGGCTGAAAGCCTCAGAAATGTCCCCCCTCCCTTGGGCTAAAGGGAAATAAATTGATCAGTGACCAATAGGTAAACTGTTTTTACAGCTATGTGTAGAAGAGATTTTGTTGGGGAAGGGCAATATGTATATTATGGTAATAATTCTTTTAGTAAAGAGTGTATGAAAGAACATATTTCTAAATGTACAAAATCTCTCTGGCAGTATACACACAGCAGCAGGCTCTGCCGGGGTTGGGGGACTGGTTCAGGATGGGAGGGACATGTCCTTTTTCCCTTACAGCCTCTTGTACTAATTTGACATTTTTATTTATTTTTTTACAGAGACAGAGATAGGGGGGGGGGGATAGATAGGGACAGACAGACAGGAACAGAGAGAGATGAGAAGCATCAATCATTAGTTTTTCGTTGTGACGCCTTAGTTGTTCATTGATTGCTTTCTCATATGTGCCTTGACCACGGGCCTTCAGCAGACCGAGTAACCCCTTGCTCGAGCCAGAGACCTTGGGTCCAAGCTGGTGAGCTTTGCTCAAACCAGATGAGCCCGTGCTCAAGCTGGCGACCTCACGGTCTCGAACCTGGGTCCTCTGCATCCCAGTCCAATGTTTTATCCACTGCGCCACCTCCTGGTCAGGCTACTTTGACATTTTAAAAAACCATGTACATAGTATTTATTCATACAAATAATTTAAAATGATTTCTAAGTACAAGAAAAAGAGGATAAAAGAGAAAATCTCAACATTTATATATAATTTTACAACCCCACAAAAGATATGCTGTTCTTATTTCATAGAAAGTAAGGCTCAGAGAGATAAAATCACTTGTTCAAAATCATGAAGCTAGATGTGGAATCCAGGTAAGTTTGAATCCAAAGTTAAGTTATCTTTCAGTTTTATACTCTTTTTGTGTGTGTGTGACAGAGAGAGAGAGAGAGAGAGCGAGAGAGAGCGAGAGGGACCAATAGGGACAGAGAGACAGGAAGGGAGAGAGATGAGAAGCATCAATTCTTCATTGCTGCTCTTTAGTTGTTCATTGATTGCTTTCTCTTATGTGCCTTGACCGGGGGCATATAGCAGAGCGAGTGACCCCTTGCTCAAGCCAGCAACCTTGGGCTCAAGCCAGCGACCTTTGGACTCAAGCCAGTGACAATGGGGTTATGTCTATGAGCCCGTTCTCAAGCACAGGGTTTCAAACCTGGGTCCTCAGCATCTCAGTCCTACTCTGTCTCCACTGTGCCACTCCCTGGTCAGGCCAGTTTTATACTCTTAATACATAAGTACCGTAAATTGTTTTTGACATAAAAGGCAAAAAAATTCAATAATGACAAACTCCCTAGTTGCAACACTACTGACTGATTTGAGTTTTTCCTGCTGCACAAGAAATGAGAATACTAAATGAAAAGATGTATGTTTTCTAAGGCAAAGTTTAATTAAACTCAACTTCCCAAGGACTTCAGAGAGGAACCATGAACAACTCTGATTAAAAAAATACAATATTGCTACTGTTTCTCTCTCTTTTCAAGAAACTAGAAAAACAGCACAAATGAAGACAGACAAGGTCTCAGCTCTTAGTGCTGCAGCAGAACCAATGAGATAACTAATGGAGCTGGCACACTTAAGATTTACTTTCACTATGGAAACCTTGCGTTCCTATAACTCATGTGACACTGTAATCTACAAATCTGTATCTTGTGTCTTCTTAAAGAAATTAGACAATGCTCAAGTCTTCTCATACTAAGGCAGCGATTTTCAACCTTTTCCATCTCATGGCACACATAAACTATTTACTAAAATTCCGCAGTGCACCAAAAAATATATTGTTTTGTCAATCTGACAAAATAATTTTGATTCAGTCACACTGGATAGCTATTGTTGTATTGATTGCTGTCATTTTTAAAATTTGGTAATCGAAGAAAAAAGAGGCCGACGTCTCTGACTAAATGTTCAGGTTTTAGAAATACTTACAGCACACCAGTGTGCGAGCCATGGCACAGGTACTCCGTTGAAATTTGCTGTCCTAAGGCATCGAGAGTCACCTGCAGTGAGGCTCCAGGACTGGGTGCCCAGCTCTGTGAATGAGCCTCTTTCCTCCCATTTCCTCTGTCTCATTTCTAGTCTAATTACAGCCTCATTTTCAGATCAGGTGGATGTATTTGCTCACAGCAGAGCTTTGTTTTATCACTGGGCCTGAGGCTCAGCTGTGGCTGCACCTATTGAAGTGATACATGACCAGAATTTGAGTTCCTGCCTGGCACTGGGACCCCTGTGTCTCCAGGAGGGCGGGTGTGTGCTGGGTGAACACGGAGTAGGTGCAATGGTGCGCAACAGACCCGAACAGACAGTCACAACAGCTCAGCAGTGCAGGACGCTTCCCCGGGAGGAAGGACACCCGAGTAACGCTTTCCCGGCATCAGTGCTAGGGAGGACTTCTATGGGTCTTTTTTTCCTTTTTTGTTAGTGAGAGGGAGAGATAGAGAGGACAGAGAGAGGGGGACAGATAGGAAGGGAAAGAGATACCTGACCTGTGGTGGCACAGTGGATAAAGCATCGACCTGAAATGCCAAGGTCACCAGTTCAAAATCCCGGGTTTGCCCAGTCAGGGCGTATGTGAGAAACAACTATGAGTTGATGTTTCCTACTTCTCCACGCCCCTTCTCTCTTTTCTCTCTCTAAAAGTTAATAAATTTAAAAAAAAAACTAAAATAAAATAAATAAAAATAAATAAAGGGAGAGAGATAAGAAGCACCAGTTCTTCATTGTGGCACCTTAGTTGTTCATTGATTGCTTTCTCATATGTGCCTTGATGGGGGAGGGGGGCATTGGAGGGAGGTCACCAGCTGAGCCAGTGACCCCCTTGCTCAAGCCATCAACCTTTGGGCTCAAGCCAGCGACCATGGAGTCATGTCTATAATCCCATGCTCAAGCTGGCGACCTCGGGGTTTCGAACCTGGGTCCTCAGCATCTCAGGTTGATGCTCTACCCCTGTGCCACCACCTGGTCAGGCTGGATCAGTTCATCTTTTCATGGAAGGAAGGAAGAAATTACATTACTGGGCAACACTATATGCCAGGCCCCTTCACAAACATCACCTTTCTCATTCTCCCAGCCCTATGTGGCTGTTATACCTTTCATTCCACTGGGGAGAAACTGAAGTTGGCAGAAACTAAGTATCTGAATGGTCAGCAGGGGCCAGCCTGGGATTCACACCCCAGTCACCTGGTTGCACATTTGAATGTGTAGATTACATCAACCTACAGTGCCAGCTAATTTTGCTGGCTTAGGTGAAGTGCTCAGAGGGACAATGGAAATTCAGTTTGTTCTGCCCAGAGTGTGGTGGTGCTGGGCCATCACAGGAACCTCCACATGATGCATTCTGCTGTGAACTTTCTCCTCTGTCCTGGGTTGTTCATGCATACGTCCAATTGAAGAAGATCTCAGAAGATGCCCAGTTCAATGGCAGCCGTGTCCTAAATCCAATCCCATCACACTTCCCGGCCTTTCCATGTGCCTTTGCACCCCGGAGGGGAAAAGGGAGAAGCATGAGAGAGACCAGACATGTACAGTGGGGGTGACACTGCCTGCTGCTGCACACCAGGTGGCCTGCCCTGTGGTGACAGTGACATGAGGAGCATATGACTATGTTCCTACAGGAAGTTACAGTCCCTATACTTTGTGGCAGCATTTCACTGTCATCTGAGGGGTATTTCAAATGTAACTGGGGCACTTTCTTTTCTGCCTTTATAAACCACCCCAAAGCTCTAGGACGTAAACTCTCTATTATAGTTTGTGAAGCATGTGACCAAAAGCAAGGTGTGCTAGAAATGTATTTTTCTGGGCTTGAAAAGAAATAAATCATTTGTGTCTTTGAATTTTGAATGATTCTTCTCTGTTCATATGTCTGGGCCATTCTTATTTCAGTCACATGCAATGTGTGGAATCACAAGAAAAGCACCTCTGGGAGGGAGGTATCAGGGATAACCTCTGGCTGGGTGCCCCCTTCTGCCTCTACCCTGAGCAGGGACAGGCGCCACCCTGAGAGAGGGCAGCTATGCCTGAAGGTTCTCACCCAGGATGAGGAAACTCTTTCCCCTTGTTTAGTTAGGAAAGCTCAATTGACATTTTCTGCCCCCAAAAAAACCCTTTAATAAAAAATTTTAAAGAAAACAAAGTATGCCTACCCAGTGGGTAGAGCATCAACCTGGAACACTGAGGTACCAGCTTCAAAACCCTGAGGTTGCTGGCTTAAGCACAGGGTTGCCAGCTTAAGCATGGGGTCACTGGCTTGAGTATCAGATCATCAACATGATCCCAAGGTCACTGGCTTAAGCCTAAGGTCACTGGCTTGAGTAAGGGGTCACTGGCTTTTCCTGAGCCTCCCAGCCAAGGCATGTATGAGGAGCAATCAATGAACAACTAAAGTGATGTAAGTATAAGTTGATGCTTCTCATCTCTCTCCCTTCCTGTCTCCCTCCTTTCCTGTGTCTCTCTCAATAAAATAAAATAAAATAAAATAAAATAAAATAAAATAAAATAAAATAAAATTGAGTGGGGGAGGGGAGTAAAGAGGGACAAATATACGGTGACAGAAAATGATCTGACTTTGGGTGATGGGCACACAATGCAATCAACAGTTCAAATGCTATAGAAATGTTTACCTGAAACCTATGTGCTCTTATTGATCAATATCACCCCATTAAATTTAGTTTTCTAAACAAAAATTTTTAAAAAGTAAAAAACCATTAAATTAAAATATAAAAAGGAAACAAGTAAAGGAACTGTGTGATTTTTACAGATTTACTAGATTTCTTCTGAGTTTCTCAAAGACTTATCAGAGACTGGCCAGGCCACTGCTGCCAACCTAGGGCACCCACCCTACATTTCTGTTCACTCCTGGCTTTACCTTTACCCTTCTTTTTAAAATTTTTTTATTTTTCCGAAGTGAGAAGCAGAGAGGCAGACAGACAGACTCCCACATGCACCCTCCGGGATCCACCCGGCATGCCCACCAGGGACGATGCTCTGCCCATCTGGGGCGTCGCTCTGTTGTAACCAGAGCCCATCTAGCTCCTGAGGTGGAGGCCATGGAGCCATCCTCAGTGCCCGGGCCAACTTTGCTCCAAAGGAACCTTGGCTGTGGGAGGGGAAGAGAGAGAGAGAAAGGAGAGGGGAAAGGGTGGAGAAGCAGACAGATGCTTCTCTGGTGTGTCCTGGCCGGGAATTGAACCTGGGACTCCCACATGCTGGGCTGATGCTCTACCACCGAGCCAATCAGACAGGGCCTACCTTTACCCTTCTTATCCTCAGACTGAACTCAGGCTCTCCTGCAGCCTGAGCTCCTGTCATTTGCACCTGCTTTGTTTTGTAATGAGGCCAGCATTACCCTAATACCAAAGCCAGACAAAGACTTCACAAGAAAAGAATATTACAGACCAATATCCCTTATGAATACAGGTACAAAAATTCTTGGCAAAATGCTAGCAAACTAAATCCTGCAACATAGAGAAACATAACCCCATTATGACAAACTGGGATTTATCCCAGGTGGTTCAACATATGAAAACCAATCAATGTAATATACCATATTAACAGACTAAAGGACAAAAACCACATGATCATCATAATAGGCACAAAAAAAGCACTTAATAAAATCCAAAACTCTTTCATGATAAAAGCACTCAACAAGCCAGGAACCTTATATAAGGGAACTTATCAACCTGAGAAAAGGCATCTATAAAAACTCCACAGCTAACATCATACTTAATGGTGATAGGCTGAAAGACTTTTCCCCCCAAGTTCAGGAACGAGACATGGATGTCTACTTACACTACTTCTATTCAACATTTCACTAATGGAGGCTCTAGCCAGGAGCAATAAACAAGAAAATGAAATAAATTGGAAAGAAAAAATAAAACTATATCTGCACATAACATGATCTTGTATATAGAAAATTCTAAAGCATTCACTAAAAAAATTATTAGAGCCAATAAATGAGTTCAGCAAGGTTGCAAGTATAAAAGATCGATGTATAAAAGTCAATCATATTTCTATAGAATTAAAATAAATAAGTGGAAACACATACCTTGTTCACGGACTGAAGACAATATTGTTAAGACAACACTATTACCTAAAATGACCTGCAGATTCTAAGTAATCCCTATCAAAAACTCAGCTGGCTTTTTTGGAGAGATTGAGAAACTGACCCTAAAATTCAATGGAAATGCAAGTGACTGTGAGAAAACCACAAAGAATCTTGTAAAAGAACAAAGTGGAGAACTCACACTTCCCAATTTCAAATCTTACTATAAAGCTACAGTAATCAATACCATGTGGTACTGACATAAGGACATAGAGATCAATGGAATAGAATTAAGAATCCAGAAATAAACTCATATATATTTTCTTATTTTTTTAAGACTTTATTTATTCATTTTAGAGAGAGGTAGAGCAGTAAGCATCAACTCCCATATGTGCCTTGACTGGGTATGCCCAGGGTTTTGAACCACTGACCTCAGCGTTCCAGGTTGATGCTTTATCCACTGCACCACCACAGGTTAGGCTTGGTAAACTCATATATTATACTTAACTGATTTTTGACAAGGGTACCATTAAATGGGGGAAAGAATAATCTCTTCAAAGAGTAGTATGAGGGCAAAAGATATCCATATGCAAAAGAATAAAGTTGGACCCCTGCTTCACACCATATGCAAGTCTTAAAACAGATCAAAGACCTAAATAAGAGAACTAAAATTATAAAACTCTTGGAAGTATTTGTGACCTCTTTTAAAAAATTCATTTTAGAGAGAGGAGAGAGAGAGAGAGAAAGAAGGGAAGGAGGAGCAGGAAACATCTCAGTGTTCCAGGTCAACACTTTATCAACTGCGCCATCACAGGTCAGGCTGTGACCTTTAATTATGCAATTGTTTCCTAGATATGGCACTGAAAACACAAACCAAAAAAAACAAACAAACCCAAATTGGATTTCCATCAAAATTTAAAACTTGGGAGGTGGGTTCAAGATGGCGGTATAAGAGGGTACTGAGTTTGCCCCCTCCCAAGAACACATAGAATGTAGATCTTTATTGAGAGCAATTCCTCCTGAGAGACGGCTGAAGGCCAATTTAACAGTTTCTGCACAACAAACAAGAGACATACCACATAAAGGAAGTTGGGGACCTCAAGAACTCTCTAGGGCAGGAATCAGGAACCTATGGGTCGTGAGCCAGATGTGGCTCTTTTGATGGCTGCATCTGGCTCACAAATCTTTAATAAAAAAATGTTAAAAATATAAAACATTCTCACGTATTACAATTCATTCCTTTCCTACCACTCATGTTCATGGTTGTGGGTGGCTGGAGCCAATCACAGCTGTCCTCTGGGACAACATCAAATTTTTATTGGATAATGCGTAACGTACATGGGTTGTTGTATGGCTCTCACGGAATTACATTTTAAAATATGTGGCGTTCATGGCTCTCTCAGCCAAAAAGGTTCCCGACCCCTGCTCTAGGGGCTGAGGGAACTCTCCAGCACCAGAGGAACCAGTGAGCTCTATTATTCACTTTCCTCAGCACTTGGATAGCAGTCAGAAGCTCTATCCAGATTCTCTGGCCAACCTGCAGGACTGCTATAAGGAGTCTCCAGCTAACCCTTCCAGAGCTAGCTCCAGCAGGAGGGGAAGGTATCATGGTACACATGCATGGGGCCCCTCCACTGTAGACTGATCCAGTGGGTACAGCAGGGTACCCACTGGGTTGCACACACACATGGGTCTCCCCTGAGAGCACAGAGTTCCAAACAAAATGAGCCCAGAGAGACCCACACTGAGACACATTTTAATTAAAATGGCAAAAGGATGAAAAAACAATTTTGAAGGCAGCAAAAAGGAAACAAGTCACATACAAGGGGAACCTCCATAAAACTGTCAGCTGTTTCCTCAACAGCAATTTTACAAGCCAGAAGGGATATTTAACCCTTTGAGTAGTACGAATGTTCATGTACATCCTCACACACATGGGTCTCCCCTGCCAGAGGAGTGGTAACTAGCAAAACGCTGTGGTACCTATACTTAGGGCTGTTCGTTTGGAGAAAGTACAGAACAAGTAGAGTGTTGTGATGTGCACACACAGAGCAGCCCTGCCCAGACTAGTTCAGGCAACAGATAATTAAACAATAGGGCATGCCACATCTACACTGGGCAACCTCACCTGGATGAGAAGAGCAAAACAGTGTACACACACCAGGATTCCCAACTCAAACTCCACTCCTTCTGGCCAGGCAACACTACAGGCACCCGTGTGCAAACCACTCTAACTACAACCAGCCTAACAAAAACTCTGGCACACAGTTTACCCAGAGACCACTTTTGCAAGACTGGGATAGAGGACTATTTCATCTAATTCATAGAAACAAAGACAGAAAGTCTAACAAAATGGGGAGACAGACTAATATTCCCCAAATGAGAAACAACAACAACAAAATACCTGGAGAAAAACACTAGTGAAACAAGAAAAGTAATTTGCCTGATAAAGAATTCAAAGAAACAGTCATAAAGATGCTCAACAAACTTGAGAGTAGACCAGAGGAACTCACAGAGCATGTCAACAGAGGTAGAAAATATAATAAAGAACCAATCAGAGATGAAAAAGACAATAACTGCCTGACCGGGCAGTGGCGCAGTGGGTAGAGCATCAGACTGGGATGTGGAAGACCCAAATTCGAGACCCCAAGGTCGCCAGCTTGAGCGAGGGCTCATCTGGTTTGAGCAAAAGCTCACCAGCTTGAGCCCAAGGTTGCTGGCTCGAGCAAGGGTTTACTCAGTCTGCTGAAAGCCCGCGGTCAAGGCACATATGAGAAAGCAATCAATGAACAACTAAGGTGTTGCAACGTGCAACGAAAAACTGATGATTGATTCTTCTCATCTCTCTGTTCCTGTCTGTCCCTGTCTATCCCTCTCTCTGGCTCTCTCTGTTAAAAAAAAAAAAGAAAGAAAAAAGAAAAAGACAATAACTGAAATGAAGAATGTATTAGAAGAAATTAAAAGGAAGGGGAAGAAAGTATATTTGAAGAAATAATGGCTGAAAACTTTCCTAACATACATACAGGTCCAGGAAGCACAGAGAGTTCCAAACAAGATGAGCCCAGAGAGACTGACAGAGTCATACTTTAATTAAAATGGCAAAAGGATGAAAAAACCATTTTGAAGGCAGCAAAAAGGAAACAAGTCACATACAAGGGGAACCTCCATAAAACTGTCAGCTGTTTCCTCAGCAGCAACTTTATAAGCCAGAAAGGATGGCAGGAGACATTTAACCCTCTGAGTAGTATGAATGTTCATGTACGTCCTCACTCAAAGGTTTAACAAAAAACTCACTACTCAACGGTTAAAGTGCTGAAAGAAAGGAACCTACAACTGAGCATACTACACCAGCAAGGTTATCATTCAGAACTGAAGGAGAGGGAAAAGTTTCCCAGACATGCAAAAACTGAAGGAGTTCACCACAACTAAACTGGCTTTACAAGAAATATTAAAAGGTCTTCTTTATGCAGAAAGGCCATAACCAGAAATAAGGAGATACAGGAGAGAGAAAAAAAATCTCACAGGTAAAGGCAAATATATTAACAAACATAATAAATCTACCACTTAAAAAGCTAACATGAAGGTTTGCCCTGGCAGGTTGGCTCAGTGGATAGAGTATTGGCCTGGCATGTGGACATCCTGGGTTTGATCCCTGGTCAGGGCACACATGAGAGGCGACCATTTGCTTCTCTTCTCCTCTCTCTCCCCCTTCTCTCTCTCTTTCCCTCTCACAGCCAGTGGCTGGATTGGTCCAAGTATAGGCCTCAGGTGCTGAGAATAGCTCGGTTGATTTGAGCATTGGCCATTGATGGGGGTTGATGGGTGGATCCCAATCGGGGTGCATGGGGGAATCTGTCTATCTTCCCTCTTCTCACTTTAAAAAAAGCTAATATGAAGGTTAAAAGATAAAAGTAGAAAAATTAACTATAATTACAACAGTCGGGGATACACAAAAAGATATAGAACATGTAACAGCTGAAAATAGACTACTATATTTATCTCTATATACCTGTAACTGTAGATTTATAGAGATGGATAAAAATGTCTCATGGTAACCACAAACCAAATACCTACAAAAAATAAAAAAGGAGGAATCCAAACAAATGAGCAAAGAAAAACTTCAAATCAAGAAGAAAGGAATCAAGAGAAGGAACAGAAAACAACAAAAACAGCCAAAAAACAATTAAGAAAATGGCAACAAGCACACCTCTATCTATTATTACTTTAAATGTACATGGACTAAATACTCCAACCAAAAGACATAGGGTGGCTGAATGGATAAAAACAAGACCCCTCTATATGCTGCTTCCAAGACTTAGTTTATTTATTTTTTAGAGAGAGACACACCCTGGCTGGATAGTTCGGTTGCTTAGAGCATTGTCCTGAAGCACGGAGGTTGCTGGTTCAATTCCCAGTTGGGGCACATACAGGAACAGATCAAAGTTCCTCTCTCTCTCTTTTCCTCCCTTCCTTTTTTGCTAAAATAAGTAAAAAAAAAATTTTTTTTTTAATAAAGAAGAGAGTGACAGAGACAGGAAGGGAAAGGGATGAGAAGCATCAATTTGTAGTCATGTTACTTTAGTTGTTCATTGATTGCTTCTTATATATGCCTTGACTAGCGGTCTCCAGTAGAGGCAATGACCTCTTGCTCAAGCCAGCGACCATGGGATCATGTCGATGATCTCACACTCAAGCCGGTAACCCCGCGTGAAAGCTGGCAAGCCTGTGCTCAAGCTGGATGAATCCACACTCAAGCCAGCTACCTTGAGATTTCAAACCTAGGACCTCAGCATTCTGGATTAATGCTCTATCTACTGTGTCATCACCAGTCAGGCCCAAGAAACTCTCTTCAGATCAAAAGACATACATAGACTGAAAGGGATGGGATAGAAAAAGACAGTTCATGCAAATAGAAAGAAAAAGAAAGCTGGGGTAACTATATGCATATGAGGCAAAACAGATGTCAGAACAAAGAACGTAAAACGAGACGAGGACATTATATAATGATAAAGGGATCAATCCAAGAAAAGGATAATAAATATCTATGCACCCAACATAGGTGCAAGAATTAATGGACACAGAGGCAGAAATAAACAGTAATACAATAATAGTTGAGGACTTGAATACTCTACTTAGCTCAATGGATAAATCATCTAGACAGAAAATTAATAAAAAGCTAATGGCTTTCAATGTCACATTTGACCAGACTGACTTAATAGATATTCATAGAACATTTCATCCCAAAATAGCAGATTACACATTTTTCTCAAATGCACATAGGACATTTTCTAGGATAGACCACATATAGGTCACAAAACAAGACTCAAATTTAATAAGATTAAAATTATATCAAATATCAAGTATATTTTCTAACCACAATGGTACAAAACTAGAAATCAACTAGAGGAAGAAAACTGGAAAAAGCACAAATCTGTGAAGATTGAACAACAGGCTACTAAACAACCAATGAGTCAAAAGAGAAATCAAACAGGAAATCAAAAACTTCCTTGATACAAATGAGAATGAAAACACAACTTTCCAAAATTAATGGATGCAGCAGAAGCAGTTCTGAGAGAATCTGTAGCTCTACAGGCCAATCTCAAGAAGCAGGAAAAATCCCAAATAAATCAAACAATCCAACTTTACACCTAAAGAAACTAGAAAAAGAACAAGACCCAAAGTAAATGGAAGGAAGAAAATAATAAAGATCAGAAATTACAAGAGACCAAAAAAAAAAAAAAAAAAAAAAAAAAAAGATCAATGAAACTAAGAGCTGGTTCTTTGAAAAAAATAAATAAAATAAAAAATCTCTTCAAGAAAGGAGAGAGATTACAAAACATATCACAGAAATACAAAGGATCATTAAAGAACACTATAAACAATTATATGCCAACAAGTTGAACAACCAAAATATATATCTCTAACAACATACAACCTTCTAACACTAAACTAGGAACAACAAAAAAATCTGAACAGACTGATTACTAGGAGTGAAATTTAAGCAATAAAAAACAAAAATGAAAGAACTTCCCAAAAAACAAAGGCCCAGGACCAGTTAGCTTCACAGGTGAATTCTACTAAACATTTATTATTATTTTTAAAGTTAATTAATTTTTTAAGTAAAAGGAGGGGAGACAGTGAGACAGGGTTCTGCATGTACCCCGACTGGGATCCACCTGGCAACCCCAAGCTGTTTTTTGCTGCCTGAGGCTGATGCTGGAACCAATCAAGCTACTATCTGCAGGAGGGGAAGAGGGAGAGAAGAAAGAGAGGAACAGGGGGAGAAGCAGATGGTGGTTATTCCTGTGTGCCCTGACTGGTAATCGAACCCTGGACGTCCATACGCCAAGCTGATGCTCTATCCACTGAGCAAACTGACCAGTGCCTAAAAAAGAATTAATACTTATCCTTTTCAAATTATTCCAAAACACTGAAGAGGAAGGCATCTATATTAATTTTATAAGAACAGCATTAACCTGGTACCAAAACCAGATCAAAAAAGAGAATTACAGGCCAATATCTCTGATGAACATAGATGCAAAAATTCTCAACAAAATACTAGCAAACACAATTCAACAACACATTAAAAAGACTATACACCATGATCAAGTGGGACATCCCAGGGATGCAAGGGCAGTTCCATATCCACAAAATAATGAATATGATTCATCACATCAATAAAACCAAGGATAAAAATCATGTAGAAAAAGCACTTGATAAAATTCAACATTCATTTATGATAAAAATTCTCAAAATAGTATAGAAGGGACTTGCCTAAAATGATAAGGGCCATATAGAACAATCCCACAACTAACATCATGCTCAATGGTGAAAACTGAAAGTTCTTCCTCTAAGGTCAGGAACAAGACAAGAAGATTCTTACCACTTTTATTCAATACAGTATTGGAAGTCCTAGCCACAGCAATCAAACAAGAAAAGAAAATGAAAGCATCAAAAGTGAAAAGAAGTAAAACTGTTACTATTTGAAGATGACATGATACTATATATAGAAAACCATAAAGAATCCACCAAAAAATTAACAGAATAAAGGAGTTCAGTAAAGTAGGATACAAAATTAATACACAGAAATCTGTCACACTTTTTTTTTGGTGACAAGGACAGAGAGAGAGACAGAGAGAGAGGGACAGACAGGGGCAGACAGGAAGGAAGAGAGATGAGAAGCATCATATCTTCATTGCGATTCTTTAGTTGTTCATTGACTGCTTTCTCATATGTGTCTGACCGGGGCGCTACAGCAGAACAAGGGTCCCCTTGCTCAAGCCAGCAACCATGGGGTCATGTCTGTGATCCCTTGCTCAAGCTAGTGACCCCACGCGCAAGCTGGTGAGCCCATGCTCAAGACTGATGAGCTCAAGCTGGAGACCTCGGGGCTTCAAACCTGGGTCCTCTGCGTCCCAGTCCAATGCCTGGTCAGGCCTGTCACGCTTTATACACTAATCATAAATGGTTAGAAAAAATTATGAAAATAATATTTATAATTGTATCTAAAAGAATAAAATACCAGGAATAAATTTAACAAAGGAGGTGAAAGACCGGTATTCTGAAAACTATAAGATGCTGAAGAAAGAAAAAGAAGAGGACACAAATAAATGGAAGGAAACACTGAGCTCATGGACTGGTGGACTGGAAGAATATTGTTAAAACAACCATACTATCCAAAGCAATCTACAGATTCAATGTAATCTCTATCAAAATACTGACATTTTTCACAGAAGTGTAACAAATAACTATAAAATTTATATAAACTCACAGAAGACCACAAATAGCTAAACCAATCTTGAGAAAGAAGAACTAACTAAGCTGGAGGTATCAGACTCCCTGATTCAAACTACTACAAAGCTATAATAAAGCAATATGGTACCAGCACAAAACAAGACAGACAGATCAAAGGAACAGAACAGAAGCCCGGAAATAAACCCCTGCTTATAAGGTCATTTAATTGAAGACAGAGGAGGCAAGGATATACAGTGGAGAAATGACAGACTCTTTAACAAGCAAAGCTGAGAAAACTGGACAGACACATGCAAAACAAACAAGTAAATAAAACAGGATCACTGTCTTAACATCATGGATTAAGGACTTAAATGTAACACCTGAAATCATAAAACTCCTTGAAGAAAATATAGGTAGTAAATTATTTGACATCAATATTAGAATTATCTTTATAGATATGTCCTCTTGAGCAAGGGAAATAAAAGCAAAAATAAATAAATGAAACTTTACAAACTAAAAAGCTTCTGCACAGTGAAGGAAACCGACAAAACAGTAAGATGACCAACTAAATATTTGCCAATGATAAATGTGATAAGGTGTCAATTATCCAAAACATATAAGGAACTCAAACAACTTAACACTAAAAAAACCCCAAAAATATGAGTGCTTGACCAGGCAGTGGCGCAGTGGATTGAGTGTCGGACTGGGATGCGGAAGACCCGGGTTCGAGACCCCGAGGTCGCCAGCTTGAGCGTGGGCTCATCTGGCTTGAGCAAAAAGCTCACCAGCTTGGACCCAAGGTTGCTGGCTTGAGCAAGGGGTCACTTGGTCTGCTGAAGGCCCACGGTCAAGGCACATATGAGAAAGCAATCAACGAACAACTAAGGTGTCGCAACGAGAAACTGATGATTGATGCTTCTCATCTCTCTCCGTTCCTGTCTGTCCCTATCTATCCCTCTCTCTGACTCTCTCTGTCCCTGTAAAAAACAAAACAAAACAAAAAACCCAAAAAATCTGAGTAAAAGATGGGCAGAGGACCTGAACAGATGTTTCTCCAGAAGACATACAGAGGGCCAAAAGACATATAAAAAGATGTTCAATGTCTAGTCATCAGAGAAGTGCAAATAAAAATATTAAAACCACAATGAGATATCACCTCACACCTATCAGGATGGCGCTCATCAATAAATCCACAGATAAGTGTAGTTGAGGGGAAAAGGGAACCCACATGCTCTCCTGGTGGAACTGCAAGTTGGTACAGACACTATGGAAAACAGTGTGGAGTTCCCTCACAAAACTAAAACTAGATCAACCATATGATCCAGCAACTACACTTCTGGGTATCTGAAGAAAACGAAAACAATAATTGGAAATGACATATGCATCCCTATGTTCATTGCAGCATTATTTACAATAGCCAAGACATGGAAGCAACCTTGGTGTCTGATGGTAAATGAAGAGAATATGGTATATATATATATATATATATATATATATATATATATATATATATATATATATAATAGTATTCAGCAATAAAAGAATGAAATTCTGCTATCTGTGACAATATGGATGGATCTAGAAGGTATTATGCTAAGTGAAATAAGACAAAGATAAATACTGCATTTCACTGATGAATAGAATTTAAAATAAAAAGCAGAACCCCTCCAAAAAAAAAAAAAAAGACAGACTCATAGAAACAAAGAACAACTTATGGTTCCCAGGGGAAAAAGGTGAAGGGAAATATAGTCAATAATAGTGATAAATTGTCATGGTGACAGATGGTTACTAGACTCAGTGTGATATGGCGTGAGGTATATAAATGTTGAATCACTATACTGTACACCGGAAACTAATATAATATTGTATGCCAATTATATTTCAATTAAAAAGAAAAGACAGACATGACTGCAGAGGAAAGGAATGTTATTTAAAAAGGGCTATTATAAAGACTAACCAAGCAGTGTCCAATAGAATGAGAATGTGAGCCACATACATAATTTAAAATTTTCTAGTAGCCACCTTGATTGATTGATTGATTGACTTTTGAGAGAGGCAAGGAGAGAAAGATAGAAACATTGAAAACTGCTCCTATATTGTGCCCTGACCAGGGAATCAAATGTGTAACCTTACTGTTTCCAGAAAACACTCTTAACCGACTGAGCTAGCTAGCCAGACCCTAGTAACCACCTTTAAAGATGTAAAAAGAGACAGGTGAGATTATTTTCAATAGTATATGTTACATAACTCAATATGTCCAAAATGCTATTATTTCAATATGCACTTAATAATTGAAATAAAAAACAAGAACTTGTACTTGGAAAGACACTATCAACAAAGTGAGAAAATGTTTGCAAATCATTTATCTTGTAAGGACCTAATATCTAGAATATATAAATAACTCTTACAACTCAACAAAAAAAGACAAATACCAATTAAAAAATGTGCAAAGGACTTGTATAGACATTTTTCTAAAGACAATACTCAAGTGGCCAATAAGCCAATGAAAAGATGATGATCATCATTAGTCATTAGAGAAATACATATCAAAACTACCCATTAAAAATACAGCTATCATTTTTTCAAAAAGAAAAGTAGTAAGTGCTGGTAAGAATGTAGAGACACTGGAAGCCCTGTATATATTGCTGGTGGGAATGTGAGCATGTACTGCTACTTTGCGGAACAGTTAGCAGATTTCAACAGTTTAAACTGAAGAGTTACCTGACCCAGCCATTCCAGTCCTAGAAATGTACCAAGAACCGAAAAGATTTATTCACACAAAAACTTGTACACAAATGTTTATACTAGCATTATTTACAATAGTCAGGAAACAACCTAACATCTATCACTGGCTGACAAGATGAACAAAATGTGATTTATCTATACAGTGGAATATTATTTAGCCACAACAGAAAATGATGTACTACTACATGCTACAACCTGGCCAAACCTTGAAAACATGCGCAGAGACCAAAGGGCCACATAATGTATCATTCCATGTACCATATTTCCCCACGTATAAGATGCACCCTTGTTCAAAAAATTGGGGGTCTAAAAACTGGGTGCATCTTATACAGTGCTTGTAGCATTTCAAATGCCATAGATCAGTGGTCCCCAACCCCTGGGTGTCTGCAGAGAAAGAATAAATAACTTACATTATTTCTGTTTTATTTATATTTTAGTCTGAACGATGTTTTATTTTAAAAAAAATGACCAGATTCCCTCTGTTACATCCGTCTAAGACTCACTCTTGACACTTGTCTCGGTCACGTGATACATTTATCTGTCCCACCCTGAAGGCCAGTCCATCAAAATATTTTCTGATATTAAACCGGTCCGTGGCCCAAAAAAGGTTGGGAACTACTGCCATAGATGGAACTGAGGACGAGGCAGTATATAAAGACAGTAATTCGTCATCAGACACAGATGAGGACAAGCTAATGGATAGGAGTTTTGACAGTGATGAGGAGTTATATGAATTTTATGATGAATAAAACTTGAGTTCAGTAACTTCATGTAATACTTTTCTCCCCAAATTTCAGGCCACAAAATTAAGGTGTGTCTTATACATGGGGAAATATGGTATGTAAAATGTCCAGAGTAGGTAAATCCATAGAGACAGAGTAGACTAGTGGTTTCCAGGCTGGCAGGGGGAGGGAGGCATGAGAGGTGACTGCTAATGGTACAAGACTTCATTTTTGGGTGATGAGAATGCTTTGGAGTTAAGACAGTTGTGATGGTGCACAATTGTGAATATGTTAAAACTTCCTGAAATGGCTTACTCCCTAAAAGGACAAGCTTTATGGTATGTAAATTATAGTTCAATAAAAAACAAAGAAAAAATAATCTTCAGCCCTCCTATCAATTTGAGTGTGACTGCTAAAGGAAGTCCTTACCAATGGGAGCATGTCTCATCCTCAGGTACACTGAAGTGTAAGGTTGAGACTTCACACTCAAACATTATGCATACTGATACTCCTACAAGCATAGGATTTTTTAAAATTTATTTTATTTTATTAAGTGAGAAGCAGGGAGTTGGGAGGAAGATAGACTCCCACATGTGCCCCAATTGGGATCCACCCAGTTAAGCCCTGTATAGTGTGATGCTCTGCCCATCTGGGGCTGCTGCTCTGTTGCTTGGCAAGTGAGCTATTTAAGTGCCTGAAGCCAGGCCATAGAGCCATCCTTAGTGCCCAGTGCCAACTTGCTTGAACCACTCAAGCCATGGCTGCAGGAGAGGAAGAGAGAGAGGGAGTGAGAAAGAGAGAAGGGGAAGGGGTGTAGAAGCAGATGGTTGCTTCTCCTGTGTGCGCTGACTGGGAATCCAACCTGGGATACCCACACGCCAGGCCGATGCTCTACCGCTGGGCCAACCAGCCAGAGCCACACAGGATTCAATATAACAAAATATTTCAACATTTTCCTCATCAATAAAGCAAAAGTATTTCATTTATACATGTAAAACTGCTTTCATCCAGCCTTTTAGAATTTGCTGTTTTTAAAAAAATGCTGTACAAACTAGGTTTAAAAAAGATAGATGAATATAGTTTATTACTGATCAGTATATATTTTGGAAATTTTTTCTTATACTTAACCCTTCATCCCACAAATATTTATTGAGCACTTACTGTGTGCAAAGCACTGAACTAGGTACAAGGTATACAGTGGCAGGAGACACAATTTAATGCTCCGGACACTGCGGTGGATGTTCTAGCTAGAGGCATTATCAGCCACAAAATGAAAAAATGTTCAACATCATTAGTCTGGTAAGATCAGCAAGATATTATCAGTGAATGGTGACCTTGAAGAAAATAAAATAGGAGTAACCAAGCCTGAGGGGGCATTATCACACAGGACATCCCCAGGAATGGGCCCTATTTGGGCACAGTAGGGGCTGACAGGAAAATACCACCAGAAAGAGCGCCTGTTCCTCCCGTGAGAGGAGCACCTCCCACCTCTGAAACAAATCAGGGCATGCGACCTCCAGTCTGCCTTCCATACACAAACAGGTGGGTAACACTCAACAGCATAGTCTTTTTATTTTATTATTTATTTATTTTAATACAAAGCTTTGGCATTAGCAATTTTATGAAAAAATAAAATGTACTAAAAATAAATGCTTGTGTGGCATGATTGGTAAATGATGCACAAAAATAGGTTCCTTTTCCTTCAAGGCGATCAGTCAGAAAGCTGTTTGCTTCTTCTTTAAAACCATTCTACCCTATGGAATAAAGGAAAAAAGACAGGTCAAGAATTAAAGGGTAGTTGGTCAATATTAAAAATAACAGAGAAAGTGATCCAATTGGGGTTGTTTGTCTCCAACTAATCTCCAACCCCATCTGGTAAAGCCAGGAAGCTAATAGCATTTTCATGAACTCAGAAGCTTCAGATCTGTGGTCATCACCTTAGAAATGTATCAGTATTCTCAAAAGAGATGCAGGGAAAAGTATAGGCTAATAGCTTCTTGTTTAAAAACACAAGGACAATTACACAAGTGACGACTTTTCCTTGTTTGAACACGTGTTCTAAATGATGAGTGTCCTTAAAATGTGCCCCCACCCCTGTTTATCTTCAAACAAGAATGTCATTATTTATTTTGAAATAAGATTTGAAGAGTACAGGCCTCCAGAGATGTATGGCACTTATGGGAGTTCCCCAGATCATGTGTACATGTTCCTAAATCAGGTGTCTGAAGGTACCTTCAGTCTTATAAGGCCTCCTGCACTGCCCCCAGCCTAAGGCTGCTTGCTCTGCAGCCAGTCCTTGTGGGACCATCCAGCTTCCTGAACCTTGTGCAGACTGGCTCATTTCCATGGTTACCAAATCAGGCCTTCAGTTCTGCTCTCTGTTCTCTTTGCCAAGTTTCAGATCCATAGCTCAAACTATTATCTTTGGTCATCTTACAATTCTCCAGCATTTCTTGATTTCATCTCCTTCCTTATCACCTTGACTTCCTCAATCAACTCCATATTTTTACCTCACTAACCTTCCTGCCTCCAGTCTACCGCACCAAAGCAACTTCTCAGCCATAAGGAATTATCTTTTCGCTGCAAATCCTTACACATTACTCACTGTTTATAAAAATAAAGTCCACATTTTAGATCCACCTACTGCAGCCCCAACCACCTAACAGACACGTCAAACCCACAACTGCCTGACCCTGTTCTGCTCTTCCTCCCTCTGTGCTCTCATCATGCCTGCCTTCCCTCCAGAAAGCCTCTCCAACCCCTCAGGGGAAAGTAGCTGGTGTCCTGTGTCTGTGTGACACTGAGCAACCATGCTCATTCCACACAGGCACTCACTCGCTCTGCCATCACGTCACCCAGTGGCAGCCCCTTGTCCCCAGGGCCCCTGCACGCCAGGTCTGGCGCACAGGGCACACTGGTATCTAAATGAAGGAAAGGCCACTCACAGAAACTTCACATAAAGCTCTATGCTTTACTTTTTACTCTAGTTCATATGTAAGATACATTGTTTTGATAATATTTCCTCAGAAAAGCTGGATATCACATATAAGGACTTTTAAAGGGTGAATCAAAAATTTTAAACTTATTTTATTTTGCTGTCTTTCTAAGAAATTATAAACTAATGCAGCCATAACATTAAAAGTACTTCCAAAAAAAAAAAAAAAAAAAAGACTGCCAAAGAGTACAGAAGTCCAATCAAAGGTCCCATTGCCTTTAATCCTTTTTGTCATCATGTTTTTAGAAAATTGTTATCTTTAACCACATTGTCTGGAGCCCTTACATGGTGCTGTGGAGTAGGCAGAGACAATGGTGTGAAGGGAAGAGACTGACCCAGAAACACTGGGTGTCAATGCCATGCTCTGCTTCCTATGGCACAGCTAGGGGTCACTTGGCCCGTCAGGCCTCAGGTTACTGCTCTGTATGTATCTCAGGCTCAGGGTGGCTAAATGGAGAAGTATCTATTCAGAGAAGAAGGAGGTTCATTAACAAACTGGGACAAGTTTACACTGCTACAAGAAAGGTTGTCTCGGGAAAATAAACAAAGGTGGGTGCTAGCTAGTGAGAGCAAAAGGTAGGAAACTGAGAACTAAGCATCCACAGATCAGTGTTTCTAAACATTAATGGATTGTAAAATCAATGAAGGAGTTCATGACTAGCATTAACAACAGAGTAGAGAGAAGGACAGATCAAAGAATACTGCATGTACGAGGAAAATGTCTATGAAATTTCTATTCCAGCTGTACACGTGGGAGTCCTGAGTATCAACGCAAAATGTATTTCTTACAGTGGGAGATGGTATAAAAAAAGTTTTAAAAACATTGCTTTTGATACTCAAAAAAAGGCAGAGAGTCCAGCCCCTCTCCTCTGGCTCTGCTCACTCCCAGGAAGGGACCACTTGGGACCGTGTAGTTCAGGAGGGACTTGAAGCAGGATGTGCCTTTGAACAGCTCCACCTTCGCAGTTTCTGTCTGAATAAGCAAGTCCTAGCAAGCTCACTAGCTTTCAAGATATCACATGTTGTGGTGGACAATTCTGGCTGACAAAGTTCTTTCTTACTTAAGTGAAAATCTACTTTCCTGCAGTTGTCTCCAGAGCTCCAGATTAGTAACCCTGGTTAGTAACCACAGGACTCAGGAGTATGAATGGGGCAATAGAGTGGGGCTCAATGCAGGCGTAAGTCTTGGTAGGAGCTATTCTCCCCTTTGAGAGTCCTTCAAACACCTGAAGACATGTCTCATCTCACCCAGTTTCCTCTTTTCCTAAGCTAAGCATTCCCAAGACATCAAATGATTAAGTTTTCAGACCCTTTTATATTGAGATATGCCAGTGTTCTCTTCAAGACTGCACAGAGCAATCCAGAAATACTGAGAGTAAAAGGGATATCAATTATTTGATCTGGTCTAGACGTTTCTACCATGATCCCACGGAGGACAGCTTGTGAGGGGTACTAGTGGGACAGCGTGAACCCACTGGCTGATGCGGAACCAGGGCTGCTGGGCCCTGGGTAACGTTACAGGATTTGACACTTGTTCCAGTTACTTCATCACACTAACCACCGCAGATTCGTTTTTGTTTCCTCCTGCTGAGACTGTTTCAGTCTTGAATGTTTGGGCTACACTATGCAAATTTTAGGACATGATTTCCATGAATCCAAAACTAGGAACCGAGAATGGGCTGAGAGGATGCCTAGCTATCCCTTCCACTCCACTCAAAATCTCTCCTATATCACCCACAGCTTCTGTAACTTGTTCCTTAAATAAAAGATAATGAAAACAATTTATGTTGAGAGAAAATTAGCTTGATAGAAATATAAGCCTGTAAATGCTAGGCTTTAACAATATTTATGTGAATAAGAAAGTAGAGAAGAAAACCTCCTTTGGAAATTAAACTTCAATAACCTTGCTTACTTAGGTAATAAGAAACAGGTATAAAAAGCAAATATATAAAAATATATTTGACTGGCCTGTGGTGGCACAGTGGATAGAGTGTTGACCCGGAACACTGAAATTGTCAGTTTGAAACCCTGGGCTTACCCAGTCAAGGCACATATGAAAAGTAATCAATGAACAACTAAAGTGAAGCAACTATGAGTTTATGCTTCTTCTGACCCCTGCCACCTTCTCTCTATAAAGTCAACAAATAAAATCTTAGGAAAAAAAAAAACCTTTAAAAATATATTTACCTTGTTTTTATACACTTCTTTGACTACTATCCTGTGTATATCGCAAAGTCTCAAAATTTACTAGATTTGCAGTGTTAAAAAATTAAAAGCACAGGCCCTGGCCGGTTGGCTTAGCGGTAGAGCGTCGGCCTAGCGTGCGGAGGACCCGGGTTCAATTCCCGGCCAGGGCACACAGGAGAGGCGCCCATTTGCTTCTCCATCCCTCCGCCGCGCTTTCCTCTCTGTCTCTCTCTTCCCCTCCCGCAGCCGAGGCTCCATTGGAGCAAAGATGGCCCGGCTCTGGGGATGGCTCTGTGGCCTCTGCCTCGGGCGCTAGAGTGGCTCTGGTCGCAACATGGCGACGCCCCAGAGGGGCAGAGTGTCGCCCCCTGGTGGGCAGAGCGTCGCCGCATGGTGGGCAGAGCGTCGCCCCATGGTGGGCATGCGGGGTGGATCCCGGTCGGGCGCATGCGGGAGTCTGTCTGACTGTCTCTCCCTGTTTCCAGCTTCAGAAAAATGAAAAAAAAAAAAAATTTAAAAGCACAATTAATCATGGTTGAGTACTTAAATAAATAGTATTTCACCACAATAGAAGGGGGTGAACCCAGGTAATGAACTTTTGATTGACTCCTGATTAAGCCAATAGCATCAAGCCCTGGGTAACCCTGCAGAGGGGTGAGGGAGGTGGCAGTGCTTTCACCCCTAGGGGGCAGCAGCCACTCACTGCTGGTGCCACATGCCTGCCCTTATGTCTGGCCAGCACTGCTTCATCTTGCTCACAAGTTTTCACAAGTGACTAGATGGTGTCAAGGTCTTGATGAAATCACAACACAAGTTCAGTGTAATACTGTCAGAAAAGTGAATTGTAACAGACTGACAAATGAATGTGGTTACCTAAAATATTAAAAGAGCTATTAAACTGAAAAGGCAAGTCATTTTGGCTAAGTTTTTGGTAAAGGCAAAAAAAGGGAAGATAGATTTTTAAAAATTCAATAATAAAGAATACTTATAAATTTAATTGCTAAAATAAATTTTTCTCTGGAGTTAAAAATTTTCATCAACATTTTGCAGAGACACATTGAGTAACTATTACCTCCTACAATTAAAAGGCTTTTAAAAAAATTAAGTAGTTGTCTGACCAGGCGGTGGCGCAGTAGATAGAGTGTCGGACTGGGATGTGGAGGACCCAGGTTCGATACCCCAAGGTCGCCAGCTTGAGCGCGGGTTCATCTGGTTTGGGCAAGGCTCACCAGCTTGGATCCAAGGTCGCTGGCTTGAGCAAGGGGTCACTTGGTCTGCTGTAGCCCATGGTCAAGGCACATATGAGAAAGCAATCAATGAACAACTAAGGTGTCGCAACGAAGAATTGATGTTTCTCATCTCTCTCCCTTCCTGTCTGTCCCTATCTGTCCCTCTCTCTGACTCTCTCTGTCTCTGCCACACACACACAAAAAAATTAAGTAGTTCATGTTATAAAAAATCAACACATAAAGGCACAATAGGAGAAAAATACACCATAAGTCTACTAAATTAAGATAATCACCATTAATAATATCCTGGTGACCATCTTTCATGCATCTATTTGTGTGTATGTACACACACACTCTCACACTCTCTCAAGTTCTCTTTAAATGGGATCTTGAAATTCATCTTTTAGGGTGGTTTCGATTAAAGGCACAGAAATAACATTCAAATGAGTAACTGCAGTGTCAAGGCTAATGGGAGAAGGGTTGGACTAAGACATGGATCTAAGATCTATGACTTAGATTTTGAGTCATGCAGGCATTTATGCATGGAGCTGAAATATTATGTCCTAGGTACTCTAATTGCTAATAGGTAACATGTCTATTGAGCATGCTTTAAAATATGATTCATGAACTGAGCACTTGGCAGCTTCTGAGTGGCAGCAAGATGGCCATTAAATTACTTTAAAATTCTCTAAGAGCACTCATAGTGTCACTATTTTTTGTGACTGGTTTTTACTCATTTGTGAAATCATCTCATCTGATGGGTTGGTATGGGAGTAACAAAAGAGGTAATAACTGCAGGTGAAATAAATATTTCCCTCCAAATTGTGGTTTGAATCACAGGCACTCACAGAGCTCCTATGACTCTGTATTACATTTTGTGAAGGAAAAGTACGTTCATTTGCCAAATGACAAAAAACAGATGGCTATCTTACTCAATGAACTTTAAAAAGCTCAATGGAATTAACTGGCTAACATTTATTGAGCACTTCTTATGTACCAGGCACTGTGCTAAGCACTTTACATGCTAATTCACACGATAACCTTCTCACTTACTCCTACCATTATCTCTGTTTTATGGATGACTAAAATGAGCTTCAGATAAATATAACTTCAAGCAAAAAATAGAAAAGTAGGAAGTCATCCAGGTAAGTCTGCCTCTGGACTTGGAGCAGTTAACACTGTGCTGTATTGAAGTAAAACTGCATCAGATGGGCCCAACAGAAGCAGCCAGCTGATGACCTGTTGGATGAGGCCAAGACTATTCATCTGAAGGTTGAAGAATGCCAACTGGCCAGACATCCTCCCAACACATCACTGGTCAACAGACCAGGTGAGAGGTAATAAAATCATGTCCCTAGAGTGGAGGTTACTTGCCCATAGTTTCTATGGCTGAACAATGAGCATTAAATTAAATCAATTACACGGGCTTGATTAATATGAATCAATTAAAATAGCAGACATAACAATATGGACAGCACATAAATTCTACCTGTACAATTTTTATGTTCAGATTCGGGCAGTGTCCCAGGGATGCTTCCATCTCAAATTTGTTTGCCTGAATACTGGTGAAAGATTGAGTAATGCCTATAGTAGATGACCCAAATTTAAAACAAAACAAAAACCCTTTTGTGTATCTTACCCCTGTGGAAAGCTAATCTTGGAGAATCACTGGATCAAAATGGACCCCTAACAGTTAGTTCTCAACTTTTCATCCTTTGAGAAACCTCTCAGCAGCCTGAGAAGTGACATCCAGACTCCTAGTCCTGGGCACTCCCCACAGCAAACATTTCACTGATGAGTAGTAGCCTCACTGACAGTTGCTCTTCCCTTAACAAAGGTTCTCATTTTGCCCTATGAAATATCGTTTACAGTTGTTTTCTTTCCCTGACAGTCTTCTTTCTTGCAGGCTAAACACCCAAGTCTCTGTTCCTTGACCTGCAGCCAGGATATCAGTGCTCCACACACCAGACTCCAGGGAAAGTCTGACAGAAACTTAGGAAGGGCTGTTCCTGCCAGTGATCAGGACATGAGCATGCTTTATCCTAGAATGTACGGGTTCCCTCGGCATTTGCAGCATTATATTGTTGGTTCACTCTGTGTGGCTAAGGAAGGCCCTGTATCTCTTCTCAAGTGAGCTATTGTTGCTGAGCAAGGTGAACTCCCAATCTGAGTTACTGTTCATGAAATAAATTATTCTGCTAGGTATTATTCCATCAGAATAAGTATGAAACTGGTGAAAGCCAATTCTCACCATCCTTATAAAAATTACATATTTTCTTGGGATCATCTGGCACATGCAATCCAAAAAACAATTTGTTACTTACTCATTAGCATTCAAGCTAGCTGTGGCTCTGATGATCATGTAGCAGAGTGTGAGAGCACTGAGGAGGCCAAAACTGGCAATAATAAACCATTCTTCTGTTGACAAAGGAAAGGGAGGAAATCACTCTGGGGAGAAGGCTTAAGTCAAATCGATGTCAACATTTCCCTCAAAAGCAACGGCGCAGACGTCAACGGAGGTGTGAGCCCAGATTGGCCCAAGGAAGTGTAGCAGGAGGTTTGCCAGAGAGCTACTAACTGGAGAGGGTTAGTGGAAGGAGTGGAGAAAGCTGCAGGGGAGAGAGGAAAGCATGGCCCAAACATTTCTTCCAGTTCAGGTCCTGAGGTCTGTGAGCAGTGTGGCCATCAAAAGCCATGTAATGAAAATATGCATATAAAGTTGCACATGGACAGAGACTTTTTACTTGTTAAGTGACAGTAAAGTGGACTAGCTGAATATATAACCTTTCTTTCTTCATTGTCACTCCTGCATGGTTATGTCATTCATTACTAGAGATTGGCTTAGAAATATGGAATAGTGGTTCCCAAAGGTCTTGTGGGTTCACCAACCAATCTGCAGGCTGGCCTTCCACAGCACTCATATCTACATTCTGTTCTCTTACGCCTGGGTTACTTCAAATCTTAAAAAGCACATGTTATTGGTATTTCTAGAAACCTTACCCTTGCAACCCCCCCCCCCCCCCCCCCCCCCCCCCCCCCCCCGCCGACTGGGAAGCAGCACTGGCAGTTCTGGCTCTGTGAACATTAGTAGTAGGAAGGGTAGGTGACTCACAAGATACTTGGCCCATCAAGGAGCTGGAAACCTCTGGTACACAGAACTTTAAGCATGTTTATCTGGTCTCGCTCTAGATCTAGGCGTTAGTGTACATTTTCCTTTAACTTTTCCAAGTCTGTATCATAACATTCCAAACATAGTATTTACTGAGAATCTCAAAAATAATCTGAGAACCAATTTAACATCCTGAAAGTCTGAATTCTAAAATGTTTTCTAGAGTATACTATAGCTGGCTTAACAAAGTGTCACACAGTACAATTCCCTATATATCTGCAGTAAGGCAACGAGAGATTCATGCTTGAAATGCCAACTGTTATATATGCAAAAAGCTGTGTGTAACATGGATGTTTTTCAAACTGGTTTCCATGAATCCTACAATTGTGCAAAACAGTGTGTGCCTAGGAATTTTTCTAGGAAAAGGTGATTCTACTTTCATTGGATCTTAAAGTTGGTGATCTTTGATTCTCTGCCCACCTCAGTTTATGTTAAGACTTAGCAATGTCATTCTTTTAAAATAACAGTGTGGTCACTGCTCCCTGGATTACAAATTTCTCATTAGTAGAGTGAATTTATAACGTTTTTATTCAAGTCAAAATAAACATTCAAGAACCCATACAAAATCCTCCATTTTACCCAGATATATTTTAAGTCAGGAAAAATGTATACTGACATTTAAAAAAATTAAGAAATGCTTGGTTATCAGTATCAAGAAGTGTAATACAGCATTCTCACATTTCTTCTTCTTAGACTTTTATACATGATAAGCAGACTAACTTTTAGAATTTCAATTATGTCTATGCTTCTGAATTCTTAATGTACCATCCATATACATGAGAATTTTAATGATAAAACTCATGCTGAAAAGGAAGTCAACACCGTGGTAGCAACACCGAATGGGCTAAGGAGAATCGTGGCAAGGACCCACTGCAGCAGCCGTGCGGTCCGCCGAGTCCTCCGACGTTAGCACAGTGCCTCGTACACAGCGCATGCGCACGGCTGGCTGAGTGTGCGCAGGGATCACATCACCACAGAGCTTCAAGGGAAAATCGAGGCAGCTTGGTATAATTTAACCACGTGGATTTTATTAACATGCATAAATTCTGCTAAAGATAATTAATTTCATAAATGAAGTAATTTTTTATCATCAAAATAGAAGATTTTGAAAAGACATTTCTACATAAAACATAATGGACTCAGTATTTAATGTGGTAGTAGGTGCTCAATAAATGTTGATCAACGAAGGGCCGATAAAAACTCAGTAATAAACAAACAGCTTTCATCTTCATTACTACTAGATCAATTTTTAAAAATTTAGACCATAAAACCTAAATGGCGAAGCAGGAAAACATGAAATACTGTTAAAACAAGTCATTGGGCACTGGACAGAAATGAGTCAAACCATATCAAAGACTAGTTTTCCTTATTATATAACTGAAAATAATTCTCTAATAGTTTTTGGTTGGTGACAGGCATGTAGACAGTAATTGGACAGACCACACGAACCTGACTATGTGAAGGGAAATATCTTTTTTAACAGCTTTACCGCCGTACTGACTGAGGTAAGCAGAGCCTCATTGTTTTAGGGCCTGAAGCTGGAGGCAAGCAACAGCATGGACTAGAAAAGGCAGCACCAGAGTGGTGCAAGATGGGGTGAAGAGCTGTTAGATGAGAATAACAAGGAAGGAATGGAATTGAACAAAATAGCTGGCTGGTTACAGGAATGTCCACAAGGCCACATGCACGCCTGCCAGACACTCACACGTACTTAGGCCTGGCCATCAAAACACTTGGATTAAGTAATGATGACATTCACAACTAGCTCAAGAGCATTTAAGGCAGATTTCCCTTTGGCTTTTCTCCCACCTTATATATAATTATACCAAAGAGCTAACTGTCAAAACACCAAACTTCATAAAAAACTTCATAAAAAGTAAGCAGCCACAGGCAATCTCAGCTGTTCTTAAAGTTGTAAGTTTTTAGGTTCAGATTCTGGATTAGGTTTTCACGAGGTTGCTGGCAGCCTGGGAACTAGAGAGCACTGGTGCTCAGTCATCCCACCCACCCCTGCCCCATCCTACCCTGCCACCACCCTTCTTCACATCCCAACACAACTCTTTAAAATGCGTGCTTGCATTACAGTCATTTCAAAACAGGTTTGTAAAGAGCCATGGAGACAAAACCCTGAAAAACTGCTCGTGTGGCAGCCACTCCTATCAATTCCACATGAAACACACGCTCCCTATTATAAAGCAGGTTTTGTTATCCCCAACAGCTGTTTTAACAAAAGCATCCATTACTTTCTCAGGTACAGATTAATGACTGCTCCTGTGACTGCTTCAGCTCTCCTCTGAAACTGTCACCGTATGTCAAATAGTAGCAGCAAACCTGCCATTTGGGCACAGGGCCCACTTACTTGTTACTGCAATGTTGATCTCTCCCGTTCTGGGAGTGAGCTCCCCGTCCTGAGGAAGAGGTGAGATCCCCGAAGTTCGAAGTGGCTCAAGGCCAAGGGAGTTGTCGTTGGCGAGGTCACCTAGGGCTGATCTTCGGTTAACTGCTTGGGTTCTGGTGAGCCTTTCCATATCAAATGCTACGTTATCAGTGCATGGCAAATTTGGCTGCAAAATATTTCCAGATTAAAAGTACTTGTAAAAATAACAACTTCTAAAGGTTTGACAACGTGTTGAAAAGACTTCACCAAGTATTTTCCTGGAATTTCCTCTCATTTCTCTCCCAATCTACCCTTTTCCCTCTTTCCCAAGAGATTTTCTTTAAAAGAAGCATGTAATTTCATCCAAAAAATGGTCTTGAGGAAAACCAAAATCCATCACAGAACTGAGAAAAATGGGATATTTCATCTTTATAAAGAAATGACAACCTTGTGAACGTGGCTCACAGGCAGAGTGGGTCATTAGTATAAAGCTGACAGTCAAGTGTGCAACTTTGGCTCAATGCTCCAGGATAGCAGTTAACATGCAACACCCCTTTCATACTATTAACATCTCTGTAATGTCCCATTTATCTGGTTGTCAGTTAAATATCTTCCTTTAAATACAAGTAAAGCTCAAAACTCAAAGCAGATAACACTGAAAAGACTTTTGAGCTATAAGAAAACTTTCAAAACCTAAGCACCTAATTTTGAAGGAGAGGCATAGAGCTGCCTCATGGCCAAAGCTTACCAGCTGAAAAGTGGATATGCAAATCTTCTGATTTAAAAACATGGATATATGGTTTCCCTAGCAGCCTTCATTCTCTTAGCCAATAGCAGACAGCATATTAGAAGTAGAGTTGGTAATGGTGGCTGAGATAAGTAACAGTCAATGAAACCCAATACAAATGGCTTCCTGGGCAAAAGACTTTCGTCTTCCTAGATCACTCCAAAGCCCAATTTAAAAAATTTACAGCACAGTGTAATACTAGTGCTTATAATGACACCCAGTCAGTTAGGTTTATTATGTTTTCTTTTTATGTAAGGAATTTGGTAGCTTATATTTTACAAGGATTTTCATTAAAAACAGAGAAAAAAGTATTAGCAGTTCAAAGAATAGGATTTAAAAAACAAACAAGCAAAAAGGCTGGAAGCAACAACAGGGGCTAATATTCCCCAAAGTGCCCACTACATGCAAGACATGATGCAGATCTATGTTAAATCCTTCAAATGCTGGTGACTTTGTCCCCCAAGGGACATTTGGCAATGTCTGGAGACACCTGCACTGTGTAACCCAGTGGAGAAGCCCTATGAAACAACTTTGGTGACAGGGTCTCTGAGGACAGAGGATGCATGGGCATGAAGGTCCATTTCAGGACTGCACTGAAATAATCACCTGAGGACATATTTCAAACAGGAACACAAAGCTCTTCTTTGGATTGCCAAGCTAAAATGAGGAATTCATCTACTGGTATCAAACTAAACTTTTTGCTCCTTAAGATTATTCATACACACACAAAAAATTATTCATTCACTTTTTTGAGACCAAAAGGTTTTTCTTTGGTCTAAAAAGCAATAATCCTGGATATGTACTTCTTTTAAGGAAGGACCTGGAACAAAGGAAGTCTCCAAGGTCCTCAGTTGGTCAGCGCTGACTCACCTGGCCAGAGATGAAGTGCTCCCTGACCAAAGCTCCTGCCAGGGGTCAAGGTTCACCCGGGGCAGATACTGCCCACCTTGGCTGCCTGCCATTTACCAATGCCCAGGAGAGTAAAGCCAAATTCAAGAGGAAGGAACATAAGTGATAACAGTTTTACATTATGCTAAACACAGGAAAAGTTGCTACTGGAATTGAGTCAAAAGTCTATAGTCTATTCCTTAGAAAAAGAAAAAAAAAAAAGATACTGGAATGAAAAAGAATCACATCCTTGTCTCTACCTCAGTTCTTCACCACATAACCACCACCCAGCAGAGGCGCCCTCTGGTGGGCAAGTACAGTTCTTCACCTTTTCTTCCAGGAACACCTTGAGCTGGGCTGGAAGGTCCTGCTGGATGAACCAGGCTACAAGGCATAGAAAGCCAGCATTTTCTCCTGAGACGTAACCATCCACTTGTGCTGCTATGTTACACTTAGAGGCAATACTGCAGAAAAGTAGTAACAAAATAGGCAACATACCACAATTCCCAGGGCCTTCAAAATATTAAGTTTGCACATAGGACAGGTACAATGTTCACTAAGCCAGGGATCCACGCAGGATTTGTGGAAAACATGCCTATAAAAGAGTGGAGAACTGTATTAGGAGTTATATACTGAAAAAATATTAGGTCAAAATACAAAGAAATTGTATTAACATAGCTGACAGAAAATCTCGTGAACTCAATCTTTTTCTTCTTCTTTTCCAAGTGAGAGGCGGGTAGAGAGACAGGCTCCCACATGCACCCCAACCGAATCCACCTGGCAACTCTTGTCTGGGAGCTGATGCTCTGCCCATTTGGGGTCATGCTTGCAATGGAGCTATTTTTTAGTGCGTGAGGAAGAGGCTCAAGGGAGCCATTCTCAGCACCTGGGGTCAACTCACTCAAACCAATCAAGCCATAGCTGCAGGAGAGAAAGAGAGAGGGGGAGGAGAGGGGTGGAAAAGCAGCTGGTTGCTTCTCCTGTGTGCCCTGATCAGGAATCAAACCCAGGACGTCCACATGGTGGGCTGACATTCTACCACTAAGCGAACCAGTCAGGACCTGAACCCATTCTCATATATCAGAAAGATTGTGTAAGGAGAACTGATAAGCAGTTTGAGCTGTTTGGTCTTTTTATTTCACCAATTTCCAAAAAAGATTTGAAGAAACTTAGGAAATTTATTAAGAATGAAAACAATGAATTACACCTAATATATCAGCTGTGTTTTCTATAATGGTTAAAGCAAGAAAATTAGAATTTAAAAAAGATGTTATAACAAATTTTAGGTGAAGAGTTCTCTGTATAATTAACTAGTTTCATGGAACTCTGTTTAAATGTCATTTAAAACATTCTTTAAAAAGACTTCTAAGCAACCTATGCTAAATGTCTGTATAAATTGCAGGGTAGTTGGGCCTATTTTTAGGATGAACTATATTTAAGAATGAGGTAACAGAAGTTTTCAGCTGGAATGTTAAAGGGAGAGAGAGGAGAGGTGATTATTTCTCTCTTTTCCAGGAAAGTAGAAAGTCATATCCCTGCGACTGGAAATAAGTGAGCCATGGAAGGTTTACAATCCTAGAAAGGAACTTGTGCCCTTTGGGAGGGAGAGAAGGTGCTGAGAGAGCTGCAGCAAACACCACTCAGCTCAAGCAGCACTCACAGCAGCTCTGAGAGGTCGAGTTGAAGGCACAGGGGGAAGCAGGGTCCCAGCCACACCAGGGAAGGGGGAGGCAAGACATTCTAGGTGCCTTTGGAGGAACTAGAACCTGAGTATTGGCATAAGATGAAAAAATTTTTGAGTAAGACACCAAAATGAACCATGACATGTCTTTAAAACTTTGTTAAACTTTAACAAAGTTAAAGTTTATCAAGCTTATCAAGTTATATACAACTGTTTAAAAATAGTTTTGATTTTTAAAAAAGGTATAGAAAACTCATTGTTTCAATTGGGATTTGGAAAACACTTGTGCTGATAGCTTCAGCCTGAATAATACACAGCCACCCACCTGATGCCCACGCAGTGGCCTCACATCCATTTCTTTGGGATAAGAATAAAGATCTTAAAGCCCTAATTTATCAATCTAGTTTGAAACTTGCAGAGTATTCACTGAACTAGAACCCAGTCATCCCTGAAGGCTTTCATTTAAATCTGAAGGGTTTTACTGAAGAGGTGGAGGTCACCAAACAGTAGTGGAGACTGAAGCCATGTGGTATATATCAATATATATACATATAAGGCATGATCATGTTGCTTCTGGCTCCTTGTACCCTTCTGTGAGTGCTTTCGGAGGGGGATGACGGCTCCTTACCACCATTGAGCATGTGCTGAGTTGGAACTGCTCACAGCTGGCTGTATCTAACAAATGCCAGAACTAGGCTTTCAATCCTTTTTGGGGATAGAGACCCCTTTAGGTCTGACATAAATAACAGATCCTACAAGGGTACATCTGCCTACTTTCTGGCTGGGTTTTTGGGAGGTCCATGAATGCTGAGGGTTTGGTCAGTGTAGGAAGGAGGAGGGAGCTTAGGAAAGTTCTCTAGGCCTGTTCTATGTAGGGTGAACAAGAGGCTGATGGTTTGACACGTGACAGAAAAGATAAGGTCATGTGACCTGTGATGGGCTGCTTTGGTCAAGGGATGAGAGGGGCAGTTGATTGGAGGTGGACTTTTTTTTTTTTTTTTTAATTTTCTTATGTTGTTTTCTTTTAATTTATTTTATTTTATTTATTCATTTTAGAGAGGAGAGAGAAAGGGAGAGAGAGAGACAGAGAGAGAAGGTGGGGAGGAGCAGGAAGCATCAACTCCCATATGTGCCTTGACCAGGCAAGCCCAGGGTTTTGAACCGGCGACCTCAGCATTTCCAGGTTGACGCTTTATCCACTGCGCCACCACAGGTCAGGCCTGGAGGTGGACTTTTGTGGTGACCTCAGCAGCTGCTGTGGGAGCAGTGGCCTGGGGTCTGCTGTGGCTGGGGGAACAGAGGCCTGGGTTCAGCAGTGGCCAGGGGTCAGCGGCAGCCTGGGATCACAGTGGCCAGGGGAGCAGCAGTGGCCGGGGATCAGCGGCTGCTTGGCACCTACCCTCCCACCCTCCTCGGCGCTTCTGCTTCTCTGTTTCTGGTTACTCAGAAAGAACAAAATGATATGCTCCCATCTTTAATTTTTAAAGCTGTAAGAGTTGAGTATTCCCTGTTCATCTCTTCCTTTAAAGCTTGGTTATAGATTTTACTTATACTGGGGTTGTTTCCTTGTGGGTTTGTTGATTTAACAGAAGGTGCAGGGACCCCTGCTATGGCGCCCCCTTACTGAAGGACAACAAAGACAGACTGGCTTTTAAGGACAAACTGAGAAAGCCTCCCGTCCTTAGTGACTCAAAATCTGAAGGAAATATTTTCTTACAAAAAAATCCTCAAAACTCTTCCTTTTGTCTGTCCACCCATGGCTTTCCTAGCCCAACCCTCAGCCCAGTCAGCTCACCATCCTTCCCCCTCACCTCACCTGGAGATCGTCAATCTGACCCCAACTGCACATCTCTTCTGGAAACAAAACACAGCAACTGTCCTCTTCACCCACAGGCCCTTCTAACAGAGCCCCTCACTCTTCGGTCACAGGTGGGACCCTGAAGAACTGCCCTGTACTTGTTCCTTCCTGTCCCCACCAGCCGTTCTCCTTACCCGCCAGCTTCCACGGCCTCAGCTCTACCGTCTCCCTGAGCTCAGCACGGCCTCTCCCCTCCTCACAGGCAGAGCCCTGATACACGGCTGTCTGACCCAGACAGAGGCTCTTTCTGACTCCCAGTTGTTTCCCCTGAAAGCTGAAAGCTGGGGGTGGGGTGCAGTCATGGGAAGGCTGGAGCAGGATGTGAAAACCTGTATTCATGAATACTTAGAAGAGCACCAAGGATGTGCACATGAAATGTGTTATTAAACATATATTCAGACAAAGTAACATTGTTTCACACGATATCCCAATAAATGGTCAGAGCACTTGCGCATGCTGGGCACCACAGTGACCTCTTGCTATTATTCAGATGGCCATAAGCATCCAGACACCTCAGAGGGCAATGCCTTGGGGTCAGTCAGACCTTGCAAAGAAGCCCCTTCCCACTGTTACAAAAGACTTGATTAAATGATAAAACAATGAAAATACACACAGAAGCAGAAAAGGGCCCTAATATTTAGGGCTGAATGATGACTGCAATGGAAAGCAGGTGTGCCAAGGACAGTGATGTGTGAAAGGACAAGCAGGTCAGAGCTTCGACAAAGTCCTTTATTCCTGTAAGAACTGCTTTCAGATACAGAATGCAAAACATATGGCACATAAAAGGGAAAAACCAGCAATAATGAAAATAGTGCCTCCCCCTTTCCTATTTCCCACAGGCCACAAACTAGAGTGAGCGAATGGGGGTGAGGATCTACAGTGAACTAGAGAGAGCAGACACACTGCGGACGGCGGTGGTGAGGCGTCTACAGTGAAGGTGAGTTGTTGTCACAGCTCTGCAGCCTCTTGGTGCCGTGCAAGAACCTGGCAAATATAAAAGGACCCAGGATTACTCAATGTTAGAGACAAGCATTCTTCCCCTCAGCTGGGACTGGCAGTAAACACCGCTTCAGACAGTCTTCCCTGAAGTGTGGTGGCAGAGACATGTTGGCCAGCAGCTGGACGGCTGACCCATTCTGGCTTCTGAGTGGCCTCTTAGATACATGTTTATCCATGGTCCAGTGCTCTGCTTAGGAAGAGTATGTTTATCTACCAAAAAGTGTTGTGGCTAACCTTTAAGTGAAAGAGGCGATAGTTTTTCAGTTTCTAAGACATGTTGGCTAACATCAAAAGGATGATCAACTGTAATGAACACACAGGAGGTCCCAGAGCCAAGCCACTGCCATCTGTCCACAGCACACTAATGTGACAGAACGTGGAAAGTAAAGGTCAAGCAACAAAAGCCAGCAATCCAGGTGAGTGTGCCATCTAGACAGTCAGGTCAGGTTCCGGAGAGGCTTGTTAAAATTAGGGACAAACACAAGAGCACCTGGGCTGTTCTACCCCCTACTCAGGAGAAGAGGGCACCATGAATGCAGCGCCCGTCCAAAGTCCTTTATTCCAGCTGGGAAGGAAGAAGCAGTAGGGTGGATTTTGGAGGTGGCTTTGATAGAGCTATGAAACTGGAAGATGAAAGGCCTGCAAGCTGATGAGCAGACAGAAGGAAGAGAACCAGAGGGAGCAGGCGACAGAGCAGGTCTCTGGGGAAGGGAGGAGTTGGCATGCAGAGGCTCGTCAGGAGATAGGACTGAGAAGACTGCGAGGGTGGGTATGCAGGCAGATCCTCATGAAGGTTTGGGTCAGGAAGCAGAATTTCAACTATCAGTTACTGTTTTCTCTTGAGGTTGATGGTAAAAGTTCTGCAGCTAGGACCAGGGAGACCTGACCAGGGAGGAGAAGGGCTCTGCAGCGCCCCTGCAGGGCTGGAGGAACCAGAGCTGTCTGGCAGAAGAGGAAAAGGAAGAAGCAGAGTCACACCCTACTTGGTGTAGAGACCTGACGACCCAAGAGGAAGGGCAAGGTATGCAGACAGAGGGAACCAAGTAAGTAGCAGACAAGGCAAGAGTTAATCTGAAGGTACTGGAGAGGATCCATGAGAAATGAGAAGCTGCGAGAAGACCTGGGGTCAGGATGAGTGCTGTGTGGAACCATCCTCAAGGTCAGCAGCTCTCCACTGGAGACATCCGCAGCTGTCACAGCTGTGTGGGGGGTGCTGCTACTAGCACCTACTGCTGGTGCCGGGGTCCTGCTGATTATCCTGCTGCACACAGTATTTCCCCTGTCCCCAGCCCAACACTGACCTGGTCTCAATTTTCAACTGTGCCAAGGCTGAGAAAAGCTATTCCAGGTCAAAGCTGTCTACTTGGGTCCCACAGAATGGTGCTCAATGTGCAAACTTAATTTTTACTACAGCCAGAATGCTGTTGTTACCATTTCAGTGAGGTGCATGTCTTGCTGAGTTTAGAGATGGCTACAACTTATTGAAACTTAAGATATATACAAATATTGATCGACTTATGACCTATGCAACTTACGACCATTCGACTTTATGACCACAATCGCTAGCCACGACTGCTCCGCGTCTGGCAGTGCAAGCGTTGCCCAGCTGGGCATACGACAGTGTGGACCAGCTTCTGGCAGCACTACCATCTCCGCGTGCACCATTTCAACTGTTACCTCAGACTCGGTACAGCAATTTGTGTTTTGTGTCTTGGATATTTTTCATCAAACCCCTCCCAAGATGTCTACCAAGAGGAATTTGTCTTTGCAAATATTAAACCAGTTGTACTGGGAATGCAGTGTTTTACTTAAACCTGACGAATGTAAAAATAAGAAACAAAATGGTGTAGAGATGATATAAATGGCATAAAATGAACATAGAAAATTATGATATATAACAATAATGAAAGAAAATTATGATAAAATGACTTAAAGATTTTTATAACATCATTTCACAGTACTGCACATATAGCCTACTCAACTTACAACCAAATCATGTTACGACCGGTCTGTCGGACCAATCGTGGTCATAAGTTGAGCACTAGCTGTTTGTAACAAACATCAACCCACTCCAAAGGTAATGCGGAACTCTGACACACAGGCAGGCAGGAGTGAGCTTGCCATAACTTCAGGTGTAAAGAAATGCTGCTAAGTTAGACAAAATTCTAATACTCAAACACAGACCACAAACAAAGAGGTTGAGATGACTCTTGGGCTAATGGGTGACCACATAAACAGCTAAGTCCACCAGAGCTCTGGATCCCCAGGGCTGTGGTCTTGCAGCAGCAGAACCATTGGGTAAGTATTAAACACACATGTGCACCCCTCCACCAGAGCTGTGCTTCTGAGAACTCCTCACCGAGTCTGATATATAGTCAGGGTTAGAAAGCACTGGACTAAATTAAGAAAAAAAGAGAACCAACAATAAAACTTTGGAAACCCTTAAGGGACAGGCAGAATAAGAACAAGTGCCCCACAACAACATATGTTCCAGCTGAGGAGCTCTGAGCAAGACACTTAGGTTAGTGAGAACTGGTTTTGTTTATAGGCCCCAGAGGGTTCTGGGGACCGTGAACTGAAACAGGAAGACAGAGTAGTTGGACAGAACTTCTCCCTGGTCCTTCTGGTGTCAAAAGAGCTCTGTGCAGCCTGACTGGTGGTGGTGCAGTGGATAGAGCATTGACCTGAGATGCTGAGGTCTCAGCTTTGAAAGTCCAAGGTCACCGGCTTGAGCATAGGCTCACCAGCTTGATCGTGAGATCACTGACATGATCCCAAGGTCGCTGGCTTGAAGTCCAAGGTTGCTGGCCTGAACAAGGGGTCACTGACTCAGCTGGAGTCCCTTGGTCATAGCACGTATGAAAAGTAATCAATGAACAACTAAAGTGACGCAACTATGAGCTGATGCTTCTCATGTATCTTTGGGGTGTGTGTGTGTGTGTGTGTGTGTGTGTGTGTGAGTGAGACAGAGACAGAGAGGGACAGATAGGGACAGACAGGAAGGGAGAGAGATGAGAAGCATCAATTACTTGTTGCAGCACCTTAATTGTTCATTGATTGCTTTCTCATATGTGCCTTGACTGAAGGGCTACAGCAGACCGAGTGACCCCTTGCTCAAGCCAGTGACCTTGGGCTCAAGCTGGTGAGCTTTTTGCTCAAACCAGATGAGCCCGTGCTCAAGCTGGTGACCTCGGGGTTTCAAACCTGGGTCCTTCATGTCCCAATCTAATGCTCTATTCACTGCACCACCACATGGTCAGGCCTTTTCATGTATCATTTTCCTCCCTCCCTTCCTCCCTCTCTCTCGCTAAAAATAAATAAAAAATAAATCTAAGGCCCTGGCTGGTTGGCTCAGCAGTAGAGCGTAGGCCTGGCGTGTAGAAGTCCAGGTTCGATTTCCGGCCAGGGCACACAGGAGAAGCACCCATCTGCTTCTCCACCCTTACCCCTCTCCTTTCTATCTCTCCCTTCCCCTCCCGCAGCCAAGGCTCCACTGGAGCAAAGTTGGTCCGGGCACTGAGAACGGCTCCATGGCCTCCGCCTCAGGTGCTAGAATGACTCCAGTTGCAGCAGAGCAATGCCCCAGATGGGCAGAGCATCGCCCCCTGGTGGGCATGCTGGGTGGATCCTGGTTGGGCGCATGTGGGAGTCTGTCTGTCTGTCTGCCTCTCCCCTGCTTCTCACTTAGGAAAAATATAAAAATAAATAAATAAATCTAAAAACCAGTAGTAAAAAAAAAAAAGATTAAAAAAAAGCAAGTGGCCTGACCAGGTGGTGGCCCGGTGGCGCGGTGGCTAGAACGTCGGACTGGGATGCAGAGGACCCAGGTTCGAGACCCTGAGATCGCCAGCTTGAGTGCGGGCTCATCTGGTTTGAGCAAAGGCCCACCAGCTTGAACCCAAGGTCGCTGGCTCCAGCAAGGGGTTGCTCGGTCTGTTTGAAGGCCCGCGGTCAAGGCACATATGAGAAAGCAATCAATGAACAACTAAGGTGTTGCAACGCGCAATAAAAAAACTAATGATTGATGCTTCTCATCTCCCTCTGTTCCTGTCTGTCCCTGTCTATCCCTCTCTCTGACTCACTCTGTCTCTATAAAAAATAAATAAATAAAAAAAAAGCAAGTGCCCTGGCCGGTTGGCTCAGTGGTAGAGCATCGGCCTGGTGTGCAGAAGTCCCGGGTTCGATTCCTGGCCAGGGCACACAGGAGAAGCGCCCATCTGCTTCTCCACCCCTCCCCCTCTCCTTCCTCTCTGCCTCTCTCTTCCCCTCCCGCAGCCAAGGCTCCATTGGAGCAAAGATGGCCTGGGCGCTGGGGATGGCTCCTTGGCCTCTGCCCCAGGCGCTGGAGTGGCTCTGGTCGCGGCGGAGCGACGCCCCGGAGGGGCAGAGCATCGCTCCCTGGTGGGCAGAGCGTCGCCCCTGGTGGGCATGCCTGGTGGATCCCGGTCGGGCGCATGCGGGAGTCTGACTGTCTCTCCCCGTTTCCAGCTTCAGAAAAATACAAAAAAAAACCCCAAAAAAACCGAAACAAAACAAAACAAAAAGCAAGTAAGAGCTGACCATGCTTTATGATGCATGCTGCCCACCTTTCTCTGACATGTATTTGTATGTGTATTTTCTCTTGCCTCATGCTTTAGACCGGTGGTAGTCAACCTGATACCTACTGCCCACTAGTGGGTGTTCCAGCTTTCATGGTGGGCGGTAGCAGAGCAACCAAAGTATAAATAAAAAGATAGATTTAACTATAGTAAGTTGTTTTATAAAGATTTATTCTGTCAAACTTAGTGAAAATCCGACATAAAGTACTTGATAAGTAATTATTATTATATGCTTTAACTTGCTGTAACTCTGCTTTATAAATTTTATAAAGTAAAGTTACTTCCCTACTTTATAAATCACCATTACTATGGAACTGGTGGGCGGTTAGAAAATTTTACTACTAACAGAAATACAAAAGTGGGCGGTAGGTATAAAAGGTTGACTACCCCTGCTTTAGACTGTAAATGATTACATGGAAAAAAATTGGTAACTGCGTAATTTAATTCTCTATAGAATAGCTTACATGTAATTTTGTAGATTTACCTTTATATGTAAACTGCTTATTATTTAAAAAAAATTTTTTTTTACTAGTTATTCTTAAGTTCCTTGATTTTTAAAAAAGTAGATCTTTCTGGCCCTGGCTGGCTGGCTCAGTGGATAGAGCATCAGCCTGGCATCTGGACGGGTCAGAGAACATAGGAGAAGTGACCATCTGCTTCTGTCCCCTGCCCTATCCCCTTTCTTTCCCTTTTCCCCTCCTGCAGAGAGTGGCTCAAATGGTCTGAATGATGGCCCTAGGCACTGAGGATAGTTCAGTTGATTCAAGCATTAGCCCCACATGGGGGTTGCCGGGTGGATCCTTGTTGGGGAGCTTGCAGGAGTCTGTCTCATTGTCTCCTCTCATCTAACTTAAAAAAAAAAAAAAAAAGCAACTTCCTAGGCTCAGAATAGATCACTTTGTGAGTAAGTAATATAATACCAGTAGACTCATGGAAACAACTGCTACTAATTATTTTATTTATTCACACCCTGCATTGTTAGAGGGCTGGAGTTGTAGGGATGTGTTATAAAGCACAGGGAGAAGGTGGAGGAAAAGTCTTTGATTCCAGGCTTCTTAATAGGTGCTTTCCTATTTTTCCAATCAATACTTGAAACTGTGTACCTTAATATTTCGCATACCCTCGCACAGGGCAGCACCACAGCAGGGACTGACACCTAATTCAGAAAATGTGCTCTTTTTCAGAGCATGAAGTGCAGGTGAGCACCCTATTTTTGAAGGGAGGTACAGGCCCTATGTAAAAAGCACCAGAAGTACAGCAGACCTTAGTACTGGCTCTGCTCTTCTGAACAGTGTGGCCCTGGTATGCACGGCTGGCTTCACTGCCCTTCAGTACACATGGAGAGAAAGTCCCTAGAGTTCTGGTGCCCTGCCCATGTGAGCACTGTTGAGGCTGATCAGAGGGCCTAGGGACAAGTTCTGATTCAAGGAGAGGAACGGTGGCTCATTTTGAAACCCACAGAAGTCACAGAATTAAACATTTTTTTACTTCAATCCTCTTTAGACTACAGAAGTGGCTGGAGGCTGTGCCCCAGGTTTCCCATAACTAGAGAAAGGCCTGTGAAATCTGTTCTGGCTGGGGCAGCATGGCTCACCACTAACCACAGCTCCCACTACGTGCAGCGTGCAGCTGGGCCCAGCCTGAGGAAAAGCTCTGAGTAAGGTGGCTCTGATGAGCAGGAGGCATCCCTTCTTGTCAGAGAGGGAGGCATACAAACCACATAGTAGTGTTCTTTTTAAACAAAGAAAGTTGACGTACTTGCAGGGGAGAATCCGGACAACATCATTCTGCTTATAGCTCTCTATGCAGACAGCACAGTGATCAAAGTCTGGGTCTGTTTCCTGAAATGCAAAACATAGGAACCCTAGTCACACGCTAAAGCTAAAAGTCCGTGAATGGAGGAGAAACAACCCAGGAAAGGACCTTCCTGTGCCAACTACAAGAAACAATGATTATAAAGTGAAAGGTTATAAAAAAATTATTTAATGTTTCCATTTGCTTAACTATATCAACCCAAATCATATCTAAATCAATCTATTTTGACTTTAAACTATGTTGTAACAATACTAATTCTGTTTGTATAACATCTTAGAAGTCAGAATTCTGATTTTTTTCAAGATTCATCAACTGTCACCAGTGACAGTGCTCATCCCCAGTCCCCAGCCCACACTTCTGCTGCATCACCATTCTGGTCAAGCAGGTGTCACTGTGTATCTCCACAGCTGGGCGCTAGCCAGGAGGCTCATCCAACCACGTGGCTAAGTACAGGCAGAGAAGATGATGGCCCCCAGCAGGCTGCTACCTAGAGACCTGCCCCAAGGATGGTCACAGATTGAGGGTAGAGAACTCATAGGCTCCACTTGATACTGGATCTTTAGCAAGAGTCAGGAGAGTAACTGACTTCCTTTCTTTTCTGGTTTGGGGACGGGTTTCCCTGAACTGCCATAAAACAGTGTATCCAGGAACCTAAACCAGGAAAGGTGACACTATCTGTCATATCATTGCCACCTGGACTGAAACTCAGTGGGAAATACACACTGGAAGGAGGTGCTGCTTTTAACAAGGAAAGGTGGTTCTGTGGCCACTTACGGGACAAAGCAGGATGACAGTGAGGCAGCAGCTGGAGACACCAGGCCAAGTGAGCACTTCACAGCGACCGCGCCTCACGGTGCAGCTGTTGTGATGCTGCTATTTTCCACAATGTTTTTACTTTTTTCTTTCCGGAGTGTACAGTAAAGTTTACTGACAAAGTCTCCACCTTCTGGAGCTGAGTCATGGAAAATCAGATGTGGCGGTTTCAAGGTAGTGGGAATAAAAATGAGCCAAGTCAATAAAGTGGTAAAACTGAAGGTGGAGAATTGCCTAAAATGATCCTTCCAGAGTTCTTAGTTAAAACATTAGAGTTGGGTGTGGGCCAGAAGATGATTTTGGTTTCATGCTTCCAGAGATACAATTTTTCATGCTAGATAACCTTGACTATATGCAATGTCAGGTCTAATTTTAAGTTGCTTTTCTGTCCTCACAGAGCAGAAGTAGGGCTCTAGCATAAGTTGAGATCCGGCTGGAGAACTGTGCTGAGCAGTCTCCACTACAGCCCCTGTCACTGCCTCTCTGATCCAGTCCCATAAACCACCCAACCTTGACACATTGTGCCCTCCTTCCCAACTGCTCAGTACGCACAGAAAGCCTGTTAGCCAGCCGACACTCCCTTGAATTTGGATCTCCAGTTCTCCATTTAACTGAAGAAAAAACAGGAGGTGTGGCCAAGACCCAGAAAGCACAGCAAGACATCACATTCCTGGCTACTAGTATATCAACAGCCCCATTAGAGTTAGTTCTTCCCAAAAGGATGATAGATTTTAGCAGAAGGAAACTGTTGAACACCACAGCTAGGGTAACTATAAGTCATCCAGTGAAGCAATTAATGGCAAGAGCATTTAAAATCCAGAAAATGTAGAGAACTGAGCGAGAGCCTCCAAATGTCAAAGTATACAAAGAATATAATTTCAAAGAGAAGCTAGTTTAAAATAAAGCATTAGTGTATGCTTGGAGAAAAATAATAACCTAAAAAACAAGGCACAAATGATTAGAGTATATTCTCTCCCACCAAATCAAAAGCAAAACTACTTTATTGTTTTAATGTTAAAAGTTACTTTATTACTGTACCTTATCACCCTTCTTCACTGTTCTGGTTGTCAATTTGCTGATGGCTTTCTTGGCCGCATCCCCAAGACGACGCTATAAATGTTGTAAAGAAAAATAGACATTAAGTAAAACATCTCTGAATAATGTTCTTTATTTAAAAATGATTAAATGTATAAAGTCCCTAGTATCCTATATCATTATCCATTTCATAGCATATAAAAGGGCTCTAAAAAAGCAAGTAAAAATGAGAGAAACTAGATTTCCCAAATATTTAGTATTTCGGTTGAATCATTAAAAAGGGAATATATATAGTTAAAAGGCCAGGTGTCATAATGACTACTGCATTTTGTATTTACTAAGCATTGTAAATATTACAACATTATAAAAAATCTTATACATGTCACAGCTCCTACCATCATTCTAATAGATTTCCTAGTCTGCTCCACGGACGCCCACTACTAGATGTTTAAGCTCTGTCTTAGCAAAAGAACATCTCCAAAGCCTGTTGAAATAGCTCATTGTATCACTCAGTAAGAGAGAAGAGATGTGGTCACGATTTCTACTTCTGTCTCTGCTACTACAATGCTCCATTATCCTAGGAAGGTATATTTACCTTCCCAGGGTTGAGTTATTGTCATTTATCTGAGAGGGTTAAGTCAGAGACTCTCTAAGGCTGGATTTATCCAACATTCTGCCAGACATTGCTAGCAGTGCCAGACACCAAGAACCCAAAAAGGAAAACATAGTATATTTTTGATCTTGCAAAGCAAACTGAATCGGGGACAGCCTAGTACAACAGAGTGTGCCCAGAGGGTATGGCAGCACAAAGGAGCCAACCTAATGCAGGCTGGGTGGGAGAGGGCAGAGGAGCAAACAGGAGGGCTCTGAGGAAGTGATGCCTGAGCTAAGGCTTGGAAAACTGAGCAGAAAGGAATTACATAAAGAAGAGCATAAAGGCCATAAGAAAGACTCTGGCCTGACTAGGCAATGGCCCAGTGGGTAGAGCGTCAAACTGGGATGCGGAGGACCGAGGTCTGAAGCCCTGAGGTCTCCGGCTTGGGCACAGGCTCATCCAGCTTGAGCACGGGCTTACCAGCTTGATCATGAGCTCACCAGCTTGAGCGTGGGGGTCACAGACAGGACCCCATAGTCGCTAGCTTGAGCCTAAAGGTCACTGGCTTGAGCCCAAGGTCACTGGCTTGAGCAAGGGGTCACTCGCTCTGCTGTAGCCCCCTGGTCAAGGCACGTATGAGAAAGGAATCAGTGAACAACTAAGGTGCCACAACAAAGAATTGACGCTTCTCATCTCTTTCCCTTCCTGTCTGTCTGTCCTTCTCTCTCTCTCTGTCAAAAAAAAAAAAAAAAAAAAGACAGACTCCGGACAAAGAAAATTTAGTAAAGACAAACAAGTGTGAAGTGCAGATATGTGAAGGAAATGATAGTTCAGTATAACTAGGGTGAACACTATTTTATACTGTGCAGATTAGAATGCTCTGAGAGTTAGAGGGCACTATTAACAACTAAACTGGGACAATGTGGCCTGACCAGGTGGTGGCGCAGTGGATAGAGCGTCAGACTGGGACCTGGAAGACCCAGGTTCAAAACCTGAGGTCACGGCCCTGGCCGGTTGGCTCAGTGGTAGAGCGCTGGCCTGGCATGCAGGAGTCCCGGGTTCGATTCCCAGCCAGGGCACACAGGAGAAGCGCCCATCTGCTTCTCCACCCCTCTCCCTCTCCTTCCTCTCTGTCTCTCTCTTTCCCTCCCGCAGCCAAGGCTCCACTGGAGCAGGGTTTGCCCGGGCTCTGAGAATGGCTCTGTGGCCTCTGCCTCAGGTGCTAGAGTGGCTCTGGTTGCAATAGAGCGACACCCCAGATGAGAAGCATCGCCCCCTGGTGGGCGTGCCGGGTGGATCCTGGTTGGGCGTATGTGGGAGTCTGTCTGACTGCCTCCCCGTTTCCAACTTCAGAAAAATACAAAAAAAGAAAAAAAAAAGAAAACCTGAGGTCACTGGCTTGAGCGCGGGCTCATCTGGCTGAGCAAGGCTCACTCACTAGCTTGAGCCCAAGGTCACTGGCTTACGCAAGGGGGTCAATCGGTCTGCTGAAGGTCCCCAGTCAAAGCACATAGAAAAAAGCAATCAATGAACAACTAGGTGCCACAACAAGGAACTGATGCTTCTCATCTCTCTCCCTTCCTGTCTGTCTGTCCCTATCTGTCCCTCTCTCTGTCTGTCACAAAAAAACAAAACAAACAACAACAACAAAAACACTGGGACAATGTGACTAAACAGGTACACAAGACAGATGATCACTTAACATGTAACCAGATTCTAAACTGTGGATTCTATTCTATTCTGAGGATAAAAAGTCATTAAAAACAAAAATTTTAGTGGAAATTAAAAATATGCAATGAGAACAATTTAATGAACCTCTTTGTGTCCATCATCCAGCTTCAATTATGAACATTTTAATCCATATTTTCATCTATTCTACTCTTTATGGTATGAGAGGGTTTCACAGTACATTGCAAGCTTGTGTAATCTCACCCATAAAGTCTTCACTATGTCTAACAGACATGGGCCTTCATTTGGTGCCACTGTCTTATCTAACAAAATTAACAATAATAATCAATCAATCTTATCAAATACTCACACTATACTACAATTTCCCCAGTTGTCTCCAGAATGTCTTTTTATAGTTGGCTTCTTTGAACCAGGATATCTAGTCCAAACACTGCATTTGGCTACTATTTCTCTCGTCTCTTTTAACCTATGAGTCCCCCTCCCCATATATATGGAGGGCGTCCAGATGTTTTATTTACATATATGTAAATAAATACCCACCTTATGGAGATATAACTGACTTACAACAAACTGCACATATGGTGTACAGTGTAATGTTTTGACATGACCCATGGTCTACGGCCATACCACCCTGAACGCGCCCGATCTCGTCTGATCTCGGAAGCTAAGCAGGGTCGGGCCTGGTTAGTACTTGGATGGGAGACATGACCCATGAAACTATCATAATGACCAAGATAGTGCATCCACCCTCTCACCAATGCCTGTGCCTCTCCTACTCCTTTCTTCCCTCCACCCCACCCCCCATGACTTACTCTCTGCTACTAGTTTGCATTTTAGCAAGTTTTACATAAATGGAATATTTACATAGCATTATATTATTATATTATATTATATATACTGTTTTGTGTATGATTTCTTCTACCCAGTATAACTGTCTTGAGATTAACCCATGTTGTTGCATGTATCAACAGTTTGTTTCTCTTATACCACACTGTACAGATATTCTGCAATCTATCTTTTTACCTGCTGATGGGACATTAGTAGTTTTCCAGATTTTGGATCCAATGGACACAGCTGAGTACAACATTCTTTACCTTTAGAAGTCTTTGTAAATACATATGCTTTTTTCCTGGGGTAGATACCTATGAAGTAGGGAAGACTGGCTAATATAATAGGTGTGTTTGACTTAAGATGCTGCCAAAGCGGTTTCCCGAGTGAGCCCTGTTATGTCTCGCCAGCGGTAAATGAAGTCACAGGTCCTCCACATCCTCACCAGCACATGGTATGGCTGGTCTTTCTCATCTGGCTGCAACCTCACTAACGGGTGTGCTGTGCTATCTGTTGGTGGCTGTCATTTGCATTTCTTTGATGATGTGGAGCATCATTTCATGTACTTATTTGCCATCTGAATATTGCTTCTGAAGTCTGTTCAAAACTTTTGCCTGTTTTTTGGACTTTGTTTTCTTATTATTGACTTGAGAGTATTTTACAAATTCTAGAATTCCTTTTGCATATTATATTTTCTCATTTTTTGGCAGTTTTTAATTTTGTTGATTTATCAATTCTTCATTTATGGACTGTGCTCAGGTGTCATAGTTAAGTAATCTTTGCCTATCCCAAGGTTACTTTCCCTATTTTCTTTTCTAGAAGTTTTATCATTTCAGGCTTTATATGTAGGTATCTGGTCCATTTTGAGATAGTTTTGTATAAGGTGTGAGGCTTTCATTGCTTTTCTGGGAGGAAGGGCACATGATATAAAATTCTTCCAGCACCCTTTGTTGAAAAGGCTGTCCTTTCCCCACTGTGTTGCCTTTACACATTTGGCAAAAATCAGTTGCCCATAAACGTGTGTGGCTCTATGTTTGAACATTATTTTGTACCATGTATCTACCTACCTATCGTTAAGCAAACACCACACTGTCATTTCTGCAGTTTTGTAACAAATCTGTAATCTGATAGGGCTATAGCTCTCCAGCTTTTTTCTTCTCCCAACACCCTTTTGGTTGTTCTTTTTTTTTTTCCTTTGTGATAGAGACAGAGAGAGAGACACAGAGAGGGACAGACAGGGAGAAGCATCATTTCTTCGTTGTGGCTCCTTAGTTGTTCATTGATTGTTTTCTCATTTGTGCCTTGATGGGGGGGGGGTACACAGAGAGAGTGACCCCTTACTCAAGCCAGCAACTATGGGGTCAGGTCTATGATCCAATGCTCAAACCAGCAACTCCACACACTCAAGCTGGTGACCTGGGGGTTTTGAACCTGGGTCCTCTGTGTCCCAGTCCCTGTCCAATACTCTATCCAGTGCACCACCGCCTGGTCGGGCCCTTCTGGTTGTTCTTGACCCTCTGCATTCCCCTAAGAATTTTAGGTTCAGCCTGACCAGCTGGTGGTGCAGTGGCTAGAGCGTTGGACTGGGATGTGGAAGGATCCAGGTTCGAGACCCCGAGATAGCCAGCTTGAGCGCGGGCTCATCTTGTTTGAGCAAAAGCTCACCAGCTTGGACCCAAGGTCGCTGGCTCAAGCAAGGGGTTACTCGGTCTGCTGAAGGCCCGCGGTCAAGACACATATGAGAAAGCAATCAATGAACAACTAAGGTGTCGCAATGCACAACGAAAAACTAATAATTGATGCTTCTCATCTCTCTGTCCCTGTCTATCCCTCTTTCTGACTCTGTCTCTGTAAAAAAGAAAAAAAAAAAAAGAAAAAAGAATTTTAGGTTCAGCTTATTAATTTCTATTAAAAAAAGCTATCTGGGATTTACCCTGCATAGAATATACAGGTCAATTTGGGGAGAACTAACATCGTAGCAAAACCAAGTGCTGCCCTAAACACTGTTATCTCTCCATCTATTTCTTCTTATTTAATTTCTCTCAGAAATATTTTTAGTTTTCACTGTACAGGTCTTGCACATCTTTGGTGAGATCTCTAATAATTTCCTGTTTATGCTATTTCTTTTTTGATGCTAATAAAAATGGCATTCTAAAAATATTTAAATTTCCATTCATTGCTTATAGACAAATAAAATTTATTTTTGTATACTGATCTTGTATCTCTGAATCTTGCTAAACCCATATGCTTTTTAAGAGACTCATTCAAATTTTATACACAACAATGTCATCTGTGAATGGAGAGTTTTACTTTTTCGTTTCTAATAATGGTACTTTTCTTTCTTCCTTGTTGTGTTGGTTAAAACCTCTAGTATAGAGTGGAAATAAAATCAGAGCACAGATCCTTCTCTTGTTCATCTTAGAAAAGAGCATTTAGTCTTTTGTCTTTCACCATATGTATGATGATAGCTATCAATTTTTGTAGATACTCCTCATCAGTTTAGGAAAGTTACCTTTTATTCTTAGTCTACTAAAAGCTTTAACATCCAGAATAGATGTTTAATTTTGGCAAATGTTTTTTCTTCATCTACAGAGAACGTATAGTTTTCCTTTAGCTGTTAATATGCCAACTTATATTGATTAACTTTTTTTTTTTTTAATAAATTTTTATTAATGGTAATGGGATGACATTAATAAATCAGGGTACATATATTCAAAGAAAACATGTCTAGGTTATTTTGTCATCAAATTATGTTGCAGACCCCTCGCCCAAAGTCAGATTGTCCTCCGTCACCCTCTATCTAGTTCTCTGTGCCCCTCCCCCTCCCCCTAACTCTCTCCCTCCCTCCCTCCCATGTCCTCCCTCCCCCCCCCCCACCCTTGGTAACCACCACACTCTTGTCCATGTCTCTTAGTCTCATTTTTATGTTCCACCAATGTATGGAATCATGTAGTTCTTGTTTTTTTCTGATTTACTTATTTCACTCCTTATAATGTTACCAAGATCCCACCATTTTGCTGTAAATGATCTGATGTCATCATTTCTTATGGCTGAGTAGTATTCCATTGTGTATATGTGCCACATCTTCTTTATCCAGTCTTCTATTGAAGGGCTTTTTGGTTGTTTCCATGTCTTGGCCACTGTGAACAGTGCTGCAATGAACATGGGGCTACATGTGTCTTCACGTATCAATGTTTCTGAGGTTTTGGGGTATATACCCAGTAGAGGGATTGTTGGGTCATAAGGTAGTTCTATTTGCAGTTTTTTGAGGAAAACACCATACTTTCCTCCATAATGGTTGTACTACTTTACAGTCCCACCAACAGTGAATGAGGGTTCCTTTTTCTCCACAGCCTCTCCAACATTTGCTATTACCCGTCTTGTTGATAATAGCTAATCTAACAGGAGTGAGGTGGTATCTCATTGTAGTTTTGATTTGCATTTCTCTAATAACTAATGAAGCTGAGCATCTTTTCATATATCTGTTGGCCATTTGTATCTCTTCCCGGGAGAAGTGTCTGTTCATGTCCTCTTCCCATTTTTTTATTGGATCGTTTGTTTGTTTGTTGTTGAGTTTTATGAGTTCTTTGTAAATTTTGGATATTAGGCCCTTATCTGAGCTGTTGTTTGAAAATATCAGTTCCCATATAGTTGGCTGTCTGTTTATTTTGATATCAGTTTCTCTTGCTGAGCTAAAACTTTTAATTCTGATGTAGTCCCATTCATTTATCTTTGCCTTCACTTCTCTTGCCATTGGAGTCAAGTTCATAAAATGTTCTTTAAAACCCAGGTCCATGATTTTAGTACCTATGTCTTCTTCTATGTACTTTATTGTTTCAGGTCTTATATTTAGGTCTTTGATCCATTTTGAATTAATTTTAGTACACGGGGACAGGCTGTAGTCGAGTTTCATTCTTTTGCATGTGGCTTTCCAGTTTTCCCAACACCATTTGTTGAAGAGGCTTTCTTTTCTCCATTGTGTGTTGTTGGCCCCTTTATCAAAGATTATTTGACCATATATATGTGGTTTTATTTCTGGGCTTTCTATTCTGTTCCATTGGTCTGAATGTCTATTTTTCTGCCAATACCATGCTGTTTTGATGATCGTGGCCCTATAATATAGTTTAAAGTCAGGTATTGTAATGCCCCCAGCTTCATTCTTTTTCCTTAGGATTGTTTTGGCTATTCGGGGCTTTTTATAGTTCCATATAAATCTGATGACTTTTTGTTCCATTTCTTTAAAAAATCTCATAGGGATTTTGATGGGAATTGCATTAAATTTGTATATTGCTTTGGGTAATATGGCCATTTTGATTGTATTTATTCTTCCTATCCAAGAACAAGGAATATTTTTCCATCTCATTGTATCTTTTTCGATTTCCCTTAACAATGCTTTGTAATTTTCATTATATAGGTCCTTTACGTTCTTTGTTATGTTTATTCCTAGGTATTTTATTTTTTTTGTTGCAATCGTGAAGGGGATTATTTTTTTGAGTTCGTTTTCTAATATTTCATTGTTGGCATATAGAAAGGCTATGGACTTTTGTATGTTAATTTTGTATCCTGCGACCTTACTGTATTGGTTTATTGTTTCTAATAATCTTTTTGTGGAGTCCTTCGGGTTTTCGATGTATAGGATCATATCATCAGCAAAAAGTGATAGCTTTACTTCTTCTTTTCCGATATGGATGCCTTTTATTTCTTTGTCTTGTCTGATTGCTCTGGCCAGAACTTCTAGCACCACGTTGAATAAGAGTGGAGAGAGTGGACAACCCTGTCTTGTTCCTGATTTAAGGTAGAAAGTCCTCAGTTTTATGCCGTTTAATAGGATGTTGGCTGATGGTTTATCATATATGGCCTTTATCATGTTGAGATATTTTCCTTCTATACCCATTTTGTTGAGAGTCTTAAACATAAAATTGTGTTGTATTTTATCAAAAGCCTTTTCTGCATCTATTGATAAGATCATGTGGTTTTTGTTCTTTGTTTTGTTGATATGGTGTATTACGTTAACCGTTTTGCATATGTTGAACCATCCTTGAGGTTCTGGGATGAATCCCACTTGATCATGATGTATTATTTTTTTAATATGTTGTTGTATTCGGTTTGCCAGTATTTTGTTTAGTATTTTAGCATCTGTATTCATTAGAAATATTGGTCTGTAGTTTTCTTTCTTTGTGCCATCCTTGCCAGGTTTTGGTATGAGGGTTATGTTGGCCTCATAAAATGTGTTTGGAAGTATTGCTTCTTCTTCAATTTTTTGGAAGACTTTGAGTAGAATAGGAACCAAGTCTTCTTTGAATGTTTGATAGAATTCACTAGTATAACCGTCTGGGCCTGGACTTTTATTTTTGGGGAGATTTTTAATAGTTTTTTCTATTTCCTCCCTGCTGATTGGTCTGTTTAGGCTTTCTGCTTCTTCATGACTCAGTCTAGGAAGGTTGTATTGTTCTAGGAATTTATCCATTTCTTCTAGGTTGTTGTATTTGGTGGCATATAATTTTTCATAGTATTCTACAATAATTCTTTGTATTTCTATGATGTCTGTGGTGATCTCTCCTCTTTCATTTTGGATTTTATTTATTTGAGTCCTGTGTCTTTTTTCCTTGGTGAGTCTTGCCAAGGGTTTGTCAATTTTGTTCATCTTTTCAAAGAACCAGCTCCTTGTTTTATTGATTTTTTCTATAGTTTTTCTGTTCTCTATTTCATTTATTTCTGCTCTGATTTTTATTATCTCCTTTCTTCGGCTGGTTTTGGGTTGTCTTTGTTCTTCTTTTTCTAGTTCCTTAAGGTGTGAAGTTAAGTGGTTTACTTCGGCTCTCTCTTGTTTGTTCATATAGGCCTGAAGTGATATGAACTTTCCTCTTATTACTGCTTTTGCTGCATCCCAGAGATTCTGATATGTCGTATTTTCATTTTCATTTGTCTGTATATATCTTTTGATGTCTGCGCTTATTTCTTCTTTGACCCATTCATTTTTTAGAAGTATGTTGTTTAGTTTCCACATTTTTGTGGGTTTTTCCCCCTCTTTTTTGCAGTTGAATTCTAGTTTCAAGGCTTTATGATCAGAAAATATGCTTGGTACAATTTCAATTTTTCTAAATTTGCTGATATTGTCTTTGTGGCCCAACATATGGTCAATTCTTGAGAATGTTCCATGTACACTAGAGAAAAATGTATACTCTGTCGCTTTGGGATGAAGCGTCCTGTAGATGTCTATCATATCCAGGTGTTCTAGTATTTCGTTTAAGGCCACTATATCTTTATTGATTCTCTGTTTGGATGACCGATCTAGAGCCGTCAGCAGTGTATTGAGGTCTCCAAGTATGATTGTATTTTTGTTAGTTTTTGTTTTAAGGTCAATAAGTAGCTGTCTTATATATTTTGGTGCTCCTTGGTTTGGTGCATATATATTAAGGATTGTTATGTCTTCTTGATTCAACTTCCCCTTAATCATTATGAAATGACCATTTTTGTCTCTGAGTACTTTTTCTGTCTTGTAGTCAGCATTATTAGATATGAGTATTGCTACGCCTGCTTTTTTTTGGGTGTTGTTTGCTTGGAGTATTGTTTTCCAGCCTTTCACTTTGAATTTGTTTTTATCCTTGTTGCTTAGATGTGTTTCTTGTAGGCAGCATATAGCTGGATTTTCTTTTTTAATCCATTCTGCTACTCTGTGTCTTTTTATTGGTAAGTTTAATCCATTTACATTTAGTGTAATTATTGACACTTGTGGGTTCCCTACTGCCATTTTATAAATTGCTTTCTGTTAGTTTTGTATCTAGTTTGATTCTTCTCTTTTGTTTTTCTATCATTTGTTTTTGTTTGTTTGTGTTCCATACTTCTTTCCTCTGTTGCTACCTTTTTTAAGTCAAGTGTTTTTGTGGTGGTTTTTTTAAGGGTGGTTACCATTAAGTAATGAAAAGGGTACCTACCATATTCATTGTAGTACCCTATCTTATAAGTATTTCTGCACTTCATCATCCTTTGCTACTGTTAATCTCCATCCTCTCCCCCCTTTTTTTTCCTTTGTCGTCACAGTTTAAGTTTGGTTTTATTGTGTTCTTGGTGGAGCTGTTACTTGTGGTGTTGTTTTCTTTTGTTCTTTGAATCTGGTTGGAAAGCCCCCCCTGGAGTGGGGGCTTTCTGTTGATAAATTCTCTCATCTTTTCTGTATTTGTGAATGTTTTTATATCTCCTTCATACTTGAAGGATAGCTTTGATGGGTATAGTATTCTTGGCTGAAAGTTCCTCTCTTTTAGGGCTTTAAATATTGGGGTCCACTCTCTTCTAGCTTGTAGAGTTTCTGCTGAGAAATCTGATGATAATCTAATAGGCCTTCCTTTATATGTTGTACTCTTCTTTTCCCTGGCTGCCTTGAGAATTTTTTCTTTGTCATTGGTTTGTGTCATCTTTATTATGATGTGCCTTGGAGTGGGTTTGTTGGGGTTAAGAAAACTTGGTGTTCTGTTTGCTTCTTGAATTTGAGGCTTTAGTTCCTTCCACAGGCTTGGGAAGTTCTCGTCTATTATTTGTTTGAGTATATTCTCCATTCCATTTTCTTTCTCTTCTCCCTCTGATATACCTATTATTCTTATGTTATTCTTTCTGATGGAGTCAGACAATTCCTGTAGGGCTTTCTCGTTTTTTATTATTTTTGAGTCTCTTTCTTCTTCTCTCTGTTGTGCCTCAAGTTGTTTGTCTTCTATTTCACTAATCCTATCTTCAATCTGGGCTGTTCTGTTAGCTAAGCTTGTTACCTCGTTTTTCAGCTCGTGAATTGAGTTTTTCATTTCTGTTTGATTTGTTTTTATAGTTTCAATTTCCTTGGTAATATATTCTTTGTGTTCATTGAGTTGTTTTCTGATCTCCCTATATTGCCTTTCTGTGTTTTCTTGTATATCTCTGAGTATTTTTAAGATTTCTATTTTAAAATCTCTGTCATTTAGCTCCAAGGCTTCCAATATGTTAAGTCTTTTCTCCATAGGTTTTTCCACATCCATTTGTGTTACCTCTCTTTCTTTTGTATCCATAATATTCGATTTCCTCTTTCTTATCGGCATCTGAGGGTGGTCTTATTGATAGCACGCAGGCGCACTCCCTCGCGGCTTGAATGAGCGTCGCTGCGGTAGCTTCCTTCACACCCTCGTCTCTCAGATTCAAGTGATAACAGTCCTTTTGCTTTCAGTTTGTGTGGAACTTCAGAATGCTCCGAGGATAAATTTTTCTGTTTCTAGTTGATAAATTTGTTGTGATTTAGGGGAGAGCTGTCGGACGCGCTTCTCACGGCGCCATTTCCGTGACGTCACCCGATTAACTTTTTAATGTTAAATCAACCTTGCATTCCTCGGATGACCACCACCTGGGCATGATGAATTACCCTTTTTATATAGTTAAATATAATTTGCTAAAATTTTGTTTAGAATTTTTGCATCTACAGTCAAGAGAGATTCTGGTCTACAGCTTGTTGTCCTGTAATGTTTTTGTCTAGTTTTGGTTATCAGGATGATGATGACTTCATAGAATGAAATGGGAAGTATTTCTGCCTTTTCAATTTTCTATTTTGAATTATTTTTTCCCCCTTAAATGTTTGGTAGAAATAACCAGAAACCATCTGCCTGGAGCTCTCTTTTGGGGGGAAGGTTTTAAACTACAAATATAATTTTCTTGAGAGACACAGGTCTAACTTATCTATTCATCTTGAATAAGCTTTGGTTGTTAGTGTCTTTCACGGAATTTGTCCATTCCATAGAAGCTGTCACATTTACTGGCACAGAGTTTTTGTTTTGTTTTGTTTTTTTTTTTTTTTTTTTGTATTTTTCTGAAGCTGAAAACGGGGAGAGACAGTCAGACAGACTCCCACATGCGCCCGACCGGGATCCACCCGGCACGCCCATCAGGGGTGAAGCTCTGCCCACCAGGGGGCGATGCTCTGCCCCTCCGGGGCGTCGCTCTGCCGCGACCAGGGCCACTCTAGCGCCTGGGGCAGAGGCCAAGGAGCCATCCCCAGCGCCCGGGCCATCTTTGCTCCAATGGAGCCTTGGCTGCGGGAGGGGAAGAGAGAGACAGAGAGGAAGGAGGGGGGTGGGGGTGGAGAAGCAAATGGGCGCTTCTCCTATGTGCCCTGGCCGGGAATCGAACCCGGGTCCCCCGCATGCCAGGCTGACGCTCTACCGCTGAGCCAACCGGCCAGGGACACAGAGTTGTTTTTAATACTATCTTTTGATCCTGATAATCAGCAACGATGCCATTTCTATCGCTTTTATTTTTCTTGTCTGGAACCAAAGTGCTCAGACCAACGAAGCTATCCTTAGCACCCAGGGTCATGCTCAAACCAATTGAGCCACTGCCTGCAGGAGGGGAAGAGGGAGAGAAGAGGGAGAAAAAAGGGAGAGGGATGGGGAGAGAAGCAGATGGTCACTTCTCCTGTGTTCCTGGACTGGGGAATCAAAGCTAGGATGTCCATACGTCAGACGATGCACTGAGCCACCAGTCTGGGCCCATTTCTATCATTTTTTATACTGATTTATGCCTTCTCTTTTTTCCCCCCTGATGAGTTTGACCAGAGGCTTATCAATTTTCTGTAAGACCCCTAGCCTTTTCTGTTATTGATTCATTTATTTTTTTTAGCAAGCGAGAGAGCGAGGGAGACAGACAGGGAGGGATGAGAAGCATCAACTCGTAGCTGCAGCACTTGAGTTGTTCATTGATTGCTTTCTCATACATGCATTGACTAGGGGCCGCCAGCTGATCCAGTAACCCCTTGCTCAAGTCAGCAACCTTGGGCTTCAAGCCAGTGATCATGCTGATGATCCCATGCTTAAGCTTGCCACCCTGCACTCAAGCCAGATGAGCCCATGTTCAAGCCAATGAGCTTGGGATTTCAAACCTGGGACCTCAGTGTCCCAGGTTGATGCTCTATCTATGGTGCTACCACTGGTTAGGCAGCCTTTTCTGTTTTTTAGTTTACTGACCACTGCTTTCTTTCTTTTCTTCTAATTACTTTGGGTTTAATTTGCTCTTCTTTCCCCAGTTTAAAGTTTAAGTTGAGAGTAATTTCAGATCTTTCATCTTTAGTGGTATCTTCAAAATACTGATATAATTTTCAGTTCCATTCAATGTTTTTCTAGTTTCCCATTTGATTTCTTCTTTATCCATGGGTTATTTGTAAGTTAGTTTCTATTTTCAAGACTTTGTTCATTTGAGAGAGAGAGAGAGAGAGAGAGAGAGAGAGAGAGAAGGGGGGAGGAGCAGGAAGCATCAACTCCTGTATGTGCCTTGACCACGCAAGCCCAGAGTTTCAAACCGGCAACTTTAGTGTTCCAGATCAACGTTTTATCCACTGTGCCACCACAGATCAGGCAAGTTAGTTAGTTTCTAAATATCTGGAGATTTCGAAGATATTGTTATAGATTTCTAATTCAATTCTAAGTAATCAGAGAACATGTTTTGTATGACTTGAATTCTTTTAAATTTATTGAGACTTGTTTTATGGCTCAGAATATACTTAAAAAAATGTGTATTCTGCTTTTGTTGGATGAATTATTCTATAAATGTCAAGCAGGTCAGGTCAAGTTAATTATGTTGTTCAAATCTTTTATATACTCACTGATTTTCTGTCTACATATTCTTTGAATTAGTGAGATATTAAAAACTGACTATAACTGCAAGTCTATTTCTCATTGTGGTTTTATCAGTTTTCACCTCATTATTTAAAGCAGGTTTTTATTAAGTGCATAAATGTTTAGGTGTGATTCCTCTTACTAAATTGACCATTTTATTGTTAAGAAATGACTTTGTCTGCCTGACCAGGTGGTGGCACAGTAGATAGAGCGTTGGACTGGGACACAGAGGGTGTAGGTTCGAGGACCCGAGGTCGCAGGCTTGAGCGCAGGGTTGCTGGCTTGAGCATGAGATCATAGACATGAGCCCATGGTTGCTGGCTTGAGCCCAAAGGTTGCTGGATTGAGCCCAAGGTCGCTGGTTTGAGCAAGAGGTCATTCACTCTGCTTTAGCCCCCTGAGTCAAAACACATATGAGAAAGCAATAGATGAACAACTAAGGTATTGTTGCAAGGAAGAATGAATGCTTCTCATCTCTCTCCTTTCCTGTCTGTCCCTAGCTGTCCCTCTCTCTGGCTCTGTCAAAAATCAAACAAACAAACAAATAAATAAATGACTTTGCCTGACCTGTGGTGGCACAGTGAGTGGATAAAGCACCAACCTGGAACGCTGAGGTTGCCAGTTTCAAACCCCAGGTTTGCCTGGTCAAGGCACATATAAGAAGCAACTATGATTTGATGTTTCTCACTCCTCACAGCCCCACCCCTTCTCTCCTCTCTAAAACCAATAAATAAAATCTTAAAAAAAAACAAACCCAGACTTATCCCTATCAACAACTTTGCTCTGAAATCTCCAGGTATTAATATAGACATTTCAACTTTGTTTTTTTTAATGTTCTTTTTTCTTATTCAGATTTTATTTATTGATTGCAGAGAGAAGAGAGAAAAAGGGGGAGGAGGAGTGGGAAGCATCAACTTATAGTAGTTGCTTCTTGTATGTGTGTTTGTGCCTTGACTGGCAAGCTCAGGGTTTTTTTTTTTGTTTGTTTTTAAGCTCAGGGTTTTGAACCAGTGACCTCAGCGTTCCAGGTTGAAGCTTTATCCACTGCACCACCACAGGTCTCAACATTATTTTGAATTGTATTAATATGGTGAAGCAGGCCCTGGCCGACTGGCTCAGTGGTGGAGTGTCGACCTGGCGTGTGGGGGACCCGGGTTCGATTCCTGGCCAGGGCGCATAGGAGAGGCGCCCATTTGCTTCTCCACCCCCACCCCCCTCCTTCCTCTCTGTCTCTCTCTTCCCCTCTGGCAGCCAGGGCTCCATTGGAGCAAGGATGGCCCGGGCGCTGGGGATGGCTCCTTGGCCTCTGCCCCAGGCGCTAGAGTGGCTCTGGTAGCAGCAGAGCGACGCCCCGGAGGGGCAGAGCATCGCCCCCCTGGTGGGCAGAGCATCGCCCCTGGTGGGCGTGCCGGGTGGATCCCGGTCGGGCGCATGCGAGTCTGTCTGTCTCTCCCCGTTTCCAGCTTCAGAGAAATACAAAAAAAAAATAATAATAATGTGAAGCATTCTTCATCCGTTTGATCTATTTGTTTTTTTTCTTTTTTCTTTTTCTTCTTCTTTTCCAAGTCAAGAGGAAGGGAGGTAGAGAGACAGACTCATGTATACACTCCAACTGGGATTCACCAGGCAAACCCTGTCTTGGGCCAATGGTTTGCCCCTCTTGGGCCATGCTTTTAACCGAGCTATTTTTAGCACCTGAGGCAGAGGTTCCACAGAGCCATCCTCTGCACCTGGGGCTGATGCGCTTGAACCAATTGAGGCATGGCTGCAGGAAGGGGGGGGGGGAGAGAGAGAGAGAGAGAGAGAGAGAGAGAGAGAAAGAAAGAGAAAGAAAAGAGAAAGAAAGAAAGAAAGAGAGAGGGAGAAAGAGAGAGAGAGAGAGAGAGAGAAGGTGGAGGAGGAAGGGTGGAGGAGCAGATGGTCGCTTCTCCTGTGTGCCCTGACTGAGAATGGAACCCAGGACATCCACACACCAGGCCGACACTTACCACTGAGCTAACAGCCAGGGCTGACCTATCAGTATTTTCATATTTATTTATTTTATTTTTTCCATTATTTTTATATTTAAAGTGCATTATTTATAGATATCATATGGTTGAGTCTTGGTTTTTTAATCCAATCTGTTAATCTCAACTTTTAATTGGGGCCAGTGGTCCCCAACCCCCAGGCCACGGACCGGTACGGGTCCGTGGGCCATTTGGTACTGGTCTGCAGGGAAAGAATAAATAACTTACATTATTTCCGTTTTATTTATATTTAAGTCTGAATGACGTTTTATTTTTAAAGAAATGACCAGATTCCCTCTGTTACATCCATCTAAGACTCACTCTTGACTCTTGTCTCGGTCACATGATACATTTATCCGTCCCACCCTAAAGGCCGGTCCGTGAAAATATTTTCTGACATTAAACTGGTCCATGGCCTAAAAAAGGTTGGGGACCACTGGTTTAGACCATATACTTTAATATAATTACTGATATGATTATGTTTAAGTATATTATCTTGGTAATTTTTATTTGTTCCATCTGTTGTTTATTCCCCTTTTCCTGTCTCCTTTTGAATTATTTTAAAATTTTTTTAAATATAAATAATATAAAGCTGCCTGACCGGTGGTGGCATAATGGATAGAACATCGACCTGGGACAATGAGATTGCTGGCTTGAGTGCAGGATCGCTGGCTTGAGCCTGGGATTATCAACATAATCCTGGGGTTGCTAGCTTAAGCCAAAGGTCTCTGGTTTGAGCCCAAGGTTGCTGGCTTGAGCAAGGGGTCACTGGCTTGGCTGGAGAGCTCTCCTCCATCAAGGCACCTATGAGCAGCAATCAGCGAACAACTAAGGTGACACAACTATGAGTTGATGCTTTTCATTTATCTCTCAACCCTTCCCTTCCTGTCTCTCTGCTGCTCTCTAAATAAATAAAATAAAATAGTAACATAAAATTGACCATCTTTTAAGGGTACAGTTCAGTGATGCTAACTATAGTCACACTACTATGCACCTATCACCACTATCCCATTTTTTAGGTCTTATAAATCTGAAACTCTGTACCCATTAAAAACTAATTTCCCATTTCCTCCTTTTCCCGGGCCCTAGCAACTGTCATTCTATTTTCTGTTTTTATCATTTTTGACTACTCTAAGTATATATGTGAAAAAATTGTCCTTTTGTAACTGGCTTATTTCACTTAGCATGTCCTCAAGGTTCATCCACGTTATGACATCACAGAATTTTCTTCTTTTATAAGGCTAAATAATATTCCACCATACAAGCATACCACATTTTGCTTATTCATTCATCTATCAATGGACAGTTCAGTTGCTTCCATGGTCTAGGTATTGTGAATAATTCTGCTATGAACATGAGTGTACAAATATCTCTTTGAGACCCTACTTTTATTTCTTTTGGATATATATTGAGAAGTGGAATTGTTACATCATAGGAAATTTTTATTTTTAATTTTTTGAGAAAACTACGTACTGTTTTCCACAGTAGCTATTCCATTTTACATTCCCAACATCAGTGCACAGGGTTTAAATTTCTCCATATTCTTGTTAATACTTACTGTGTTGTTTTTTAGGGAGCAGTCATCCTTTAAAGGGGTGAGGTGGTGTCTCACTATAGTTCTAATTTACATTTTCCTAACGATTAGTGATGTTGAGCATTTTTTCATGTGCTTATTAACCATTTGTTTATCTTTGGAGAAATGTCTCAAGTCCTTTGCCCATTTTTTGAAATTGGTGTTTGCTTTTCTGTTGTTGAGCTGTAGGAGTTCCTTATATAGTCTGGCTATCCCCTTATCAGATATCTCTCATTTTCAGAGTTGTCTTTTCATTCTATTGATTGTGTCCTTTGATGCAGTTTTAAATTTTGATATAGTCCAATTTATCTATTTTTTGTTACTTGTGCTGTTGGTGTCTTATCCAAGAAATGCAGCTTTCCCCCTGTGGTTGTCCTAAGAGTTTTACAATTTTATCTCTTATGTTAAAGTCTCTGATCAATTTTGAGTTAGCTTTTATATTAGGTAAAGACCCAACTTCATTCTTTTGCATATGGGTGTCTAGTTTTTCCAGAACATTTGTTGAAAAGGCTGTTCTTTCTACATTGAATAGTTTTGGTCCCATGTCAAAAATCATTTGACCACATATGCAAAAGCGTACTTCTGGGCTCTATATTCTATTTGACTATCTGTCTTTATTCTTGTGCCCCAGCTTTGATTACTGTAGCTTTGTAGTAAGTTATTAAATCAGGAAGTGTGGGAGTCCCAACTTAGTTCTTTTTAAAGATTGTTTGGGCTATTTAAGATCCCTTGAGATTCCATACTATTTTTAGGATGTAATTATTTCTACAAAAAATGTAGTTGGAATTTTGAAAGGGATTGCACTGAATCTGTAGATTACTTTGGGTAGTACAGAAGTTTTAACTATCATAAATCTTCTAATCCATGAATGTGCTTTATTTTCCCATTTATTTGTGTCTTCTTTAATTTTTTTCACCAGTGTCTTTTACTTCTCAGTGTATGCCTTTCACCTCCATGGTTTATTCCTAAGTATTTTTATTTTATTTTATTTTATATTTATTTATTTATTTATTTATTTATTTTTACAGGGACAGAGAGAGAGTCAGAGAGAGGGATAGATAGGGACAGACAAGATAGGAATGGAGAGAGATGAGAAGCATCAATCATCAGTTTTTTTCGTTGCGACACCTTAGTTGTTCATTGCTCTCTCATATGTGCCTTGACTGTGGGACTACAGCAGACCGAGTAACCCCTTGCTTGAGCCAGTGACCTTGGGTCCAAGCTGGTGAGCTTTTTGCTCAAGCCAGATGAGCCCGCGCTCAAGCTGGCGATGTCAGGGTCTCAAACCTGGGTCTTCCGCATCCCAGTCTGATGCTCTATCCACTGCGCCACTGCCTGGTCAGGAGATTCCTAAGTATTTTTAAAAGACAAAATTGTGTTATTTGGCTGTTTTCTTTTTGTCATTTTATTTGATCCATTTCTTATAAAATGCTTGTTAGATTCAGGTTCAATTACCTTGACAAGAATACCTCCTAGATGGTGCTGTGTAGCTTCTGATGCATCCCATCATGAGGACATAATGTCCAACACTCAATGTTATCAAGAATGACCTGTAGGTTTAGGCTCTGTCAGTTAGATCCATCCACTATAAAGCTCCATCAGTCAGTATTTCAACTGATTTTAGTATCCATTGATGACTACTGCCTAAATATATCACTGCATTAAGCGTTACAAAATGGCGATTTCTAAGTCTATATAATTCATTTATTAGTTGGAATTTTTCCACTAGTTGTTTACTATGAAACATATGAAACATAATTTGTACAGAAAAAAACAGAATGAATCTTTTTTTTAAAAAATTAATTTTTAGAATAGCATGTTGGTCCTCTAACAACCTCCAGTTTCAGTTACCTACAGTATTCATTCCTTGGTGCTCAGTCTCTCTTTGGATATGGTGAACTCCTTTAAGATGGAACATAGGTTTTTTACACACCACTTTAGTAATCATTACTAGCTTCCTTGCTTTCTGAAACTACATTCATCTTATGTATTTGCTGCACTAAACCTTGAATAAGCCATTTCTCCAAGGTTCCCTGGTTCCTTTGAGTGGGAAATGGCACTTAAAGATAACTTTAGAGCAGCCTCAAGGTAAAAAGGGGTGGGGCAGGGATTTATTATTTTATTGAGGGTGTAAAAAATAGGGGTACTTTTTACTGGGTTGTTATTGCCAAGGACAGATAAGTGCTATACTTTTAAGGAAAAATGCCCAGGAGTACATATTGATATTTCCAATTCAAAATCAGGATTTATAGGGTTATTACTTAATTTTTTTTTCTTTTTCTTTTTATTTATTTATTTTATTACAGAAACAGAGAGAGAGTCAGAGAGAGGGACAGATTGGGACAGACAGGAAGGGAGAAAGATGAAAAGCATCAATTTTTCGTTGCAGCACTTTAGTTGTTCATTGATTGCTTTCTCATATGTGCCTTGACCGGGGAGCTATAGCAGACCGAATAACCCCCTGCTCAAGCCAGTGACCTTGGGTCCAAGCTGGCGAGCTTTGCTCAAACCAGATGAACCTGTGCTCAAGCTGGTGACCTTGGGGTCTCAAACCTGGGTCCTCCACATCCCAGTCCGAGGCTCTATCCACTGCGCCACTGCCTCACTGCCTGGTCAGGTTAGGGTTATTACTTAATTTCTTTGATTTATATTTTTCTCTTACTCTAAAAATCTTGATTTCTAGTATCATTAATATAATCACTTATTTGCTTTATCCTACAATAAACATATAATAGTTTGAAACAATACTACTAACAATAAGACTATTAAATATACTCAGATCTTTTTATATCTTAAAAAATATATCCCAATAGAAATGTACTTTCAAAAAAAGGTTTTCCTAAAACAATTCCTTTCTCCATGTGTCATGCCACCGTCTTGAAATACATTTAAGTTCATTTGTTTTCATGTATTTTCAACAATGATGATGTGTTTTTTTTTCTTTTTGAAAAAATTATAGGTCCTGGCCAGTTGGCTCAGTGGTAGAGCGTCCGCCCAGTGTGTGGATGTCCTGGATTCGATTCCCATCAGGGCACACAGGAGAAGCAATCATCTACTGGGGGCTCCAGCTGAGCCAGTGACACCTTGCTCAAGCCAGTGATCTTGAGCTTCAAGCCAATGACCTTTGGGCTTAAGCCAGCAACCATGGGGTCATGTCTATGATCCTACACTCAAGCCAGCAACCCTATCCTCAAGCTGGATGAGCCTGTGCTCAAGCTGGTGACCTTGAGGTTTCAAACCTGGGTTCTCAGTCTTCCAGGTCAACGTTCTATTCACTGCACCACCACTTGGTCAGGCCATAACAGGATATTCTAAACCAGGAGTCCTGTAGGTTGTGAATTTTTATAGCTGATCTATCATCAACAGTAAAATTAAAATGTTACTGTTCTTTTTGGGACTCAAACTCAAATACCTTGGAAATAAAGGTATAATATTAACCATGTAATCCCGAAACAGTTTACATTACTCAGAAAAACCTCAGGTACTCATTCAATATAAACACACCAAACATCAATGATCTTGTGTGACATAACTATCACTGACTTACTAGAGGTGACATTTAAGTTTACCATCAGCCATCATCTGAGCATTTGCATCTAAAATTGTATTTAGGTGGGTTGTAAGAGTTTTTCAGGAAGAGCAAACCACAGATACTTAGCAGTATACTAAAAAGTCAAGCATTAGAGTCTTATTTCACATGTAAAGTGGTGCTGATTGGGTACACTGCACGTGCTTAGAAAGGTATTTACAACACATAGCTCTCTTTGGTAGCATATTCTGCAGAAAAGACTGCTTCATGTTGACATTTTATGAAAGAAAATGAGTCTCTCCTTAAACTCAGTTTTTCCTTTGCTAATAGTTCTGGCTTCTCTTTTAAAATAGCCAAGGTTTCAACCAGTTGAGCTGCTGCCACCTTATTATTAAACTTTAATAAACTAAGCTTCTTTAGCCACATAAAAATTTCACCAAGCATTTCTCAACCTTAGGAAAAACGGGAGAAAAAAAGGTCAGAACATCACTTTCCACTACAGCAGCATCTGAAGAAGAGTGCTTTGAAAGTCTGCAAGCAGTCAGCCACAAAACTAACACTAGGAAGCAAGTTCCCATTTGTGGCCTGCACCAGATGGTAACTGTGTTGAGTTCATCACACACAGGTCCCACACTGGTGCTAATTAAAGCACTACCGGCAAACAGCAGGCTCCTGGGACCAATCATCCGCTTCTTTTGAAAAGTCCTTGAGACACTACATTCAACCCACCATTGTAAGGCTTGTCAAGAACACCATTTCATCAGAAGATGTGGCACATATACACTATGGAATACTACTCAGCCATAAGAAATGATGACATCGGAACATTTACAGCAAAATGGTGGGATCTTGATAACATGATACGAAGCGAAATAAGTAAATCAGAAAAAACCAGGAACTGTATTATTCCATACGTAGGTGGGACATAATAGTGAAACTAAGAGACATTGATAAGAGTGTGGTGGTTACAGGGGGGAGGGGGGAATGGGAGAGGGATAGGGGGTGGGGAGGGGCACAAAGAAAACAAGATAGAAGGTGACAGAGGACAATCTGACTTTGGGTGGTGGGTATGCAACATAATTGAACGACAAGATAACCTGGACTTGTTATCTTTGAATATATGTATCCTGATTTATTGATGTCACCCCATTAAAAAAATAAAATTATTAAAAAAAAAAAAAGAACACCATTTCAGAGCCACTCTTGATCATTTTACATTGTTTTATAATGGCAATGTGTATTTTTTAAAATCTTTTTTTTTTTTTTACAAAAGGAATATAGCATAGCATGCTACTTAGGTATCTGAAGTTCATGATACAAGGACCAGATAAGAGTTGAAAGGGGTGACTTGCCTCTGGGAAATCAGAATTAGGAGTGGGGCAAGGAACCAAGTCTTGTGCTATTTATTTTTAAAAACCATGCTCACGTGGTCCAAAATTTTATTTTAAAAATGAAGCAACAACACTGAATAAAGTCTGTCCTCTACTGTCTTTCAAGCAACTGAAGGACTTCAATTGACATCTATTTTCTTCCAACATCATTAGACAGAATTTCTTGTCAGATGCTTTGATGATAAACATACAAATGTTATTTTGTTCGAGCCGATTTGCCTCTGCATTCCTCCATTTCATCAGAATTTGATTTCTTTCTTTTATTTTCTTTTTTAAGTGAGAGGAGAGATAGACAGACTCCTGCATGCGCCCTGACTGGTATCCCACTTGGCAGCCCCTGTCTGCGAGAGCCACTGGCTGAGCGAGGAGAAGAAAGAGAGAAAAAGGGGAGGGGGAGGGGAAGAGAAGCATATGGTTGCTTCTCCTGTGTACCCTAACCAGAAACTGAACCGGGGACCTCTGCACACCAGGCCAAGGTTCTATCCACTGAGCCAACCAGTCAAGGCCCAGAATTTGATTTCATCTATTCATTTTGTCAATACACATATATCCAATAATCTTATTTATGGAAGTACCATATTTTTAGATCAGGTAACACTTTAATCAAATAGTTCTTTATCGCTTTGGTTACCTATGTCCAAGTCAAAAAGCATGTAAGATGCTAGGGGCACTTTAAAAAAAATTAACTTGTTTATTTTAAGTGAGAATAGGGGAGATTCAGAGATAAACTCCTGCATGTGCCCCGACCAGGATCCACCCGGCAACCCCCGTCTGGGGCCATGCTTGCAACTGAGCTGTTTTTAGTGCTTGAGGCGGAGGTGACAGAGCCATCCTCAGCGCCTGGGCCAATGTGCTGGAACCAATCGAGCAATGGCTGCAAGAGGGGAAGAGAGATAGAGAGATAGGAGGGGAGCGGGAGGGGTAGAGAAGCAGATGGGCACCTTTGTGTTCCCTGGTAGGGAACTGAACCCAGGATTCCCACATGCTGGGTTGATGCTATACCGCTGAACCAACCAGCCAGGACCTAAGGGGACTTTTAGTTCTGCCATGATGAAGTAGCCTCATTCCTTCCAGCTACTCCTGCTTTTAACTAAAAACTCCTGGACTTAATGCAAAAAACAGGCACAGGGAGACTCTGAAAGGTGGAAAGAAGAGATGGGCTGCCAAAGGACCCTGAGACTTGAGGGACACAGGCCAGAGAGCTCCTTAGGCTTCCTTATGGCCTCATATATACTAGACAACATGCTAGAGAAGCCTCCATCTGCAACTGCAGACAGAAACAAACCAAATGGAGGAAAAAACAAATGTGCTTCCTGTAGCCCAAGTACCAGGAAGAGTTGCCTGTACCTGTCCTACTCTAGTCAAACACCAGTGAAAAACTGTACCCTATTCCCACAATGGCTTCAGTGGAGCCCAGTAGAACGTGAGCTTTCCACCCTACCTTTTCTCAGAAGCAATGAAGGTTCTGATTTAATTGCCATCCATATAACACTCCACTCAACAGCAAAACATACAGTTTTTTCAAGTACCCATGGAATATTTACCAAGACAGACAACATCCTATGTCTAAAACAAACCTCAACAAATCTAAAAGAACTAAAATTATAGAGTATATCTCTGATCATAATGAAATCAAACTCGAAATCAGTAACATTCCCATAACAAACAACTGAAAATTAAACAATACACTTCCAAATAACACATGGGTCAAAGAGGAAGTCTCAAAACTGTATAAAAAAATTATATACAATTGAATAAAAATGAAAATACAAGACATCAAAATATCTATATTTAGCTGTGGGAAACAGCTAAAGTAGTGCCAAGAAATTTACACCACTAAATGTCTACATTAGAAAGAGAAAAGGTTTCAAATAAAGTTCCTATGTTAAAAACAAAAAGTGAAGTGGTTACCAAAGGGAAGGGGATGTGGGGGAGGGGGCTGGGGGAAGAAGGGTATAAAGAGGGACAAATATACAGTGACAGAAAATTATTTGACTTTGGGTGATGGGAATACAACATAATCAACAGTTCAAACGCTATAAAAACATTTACCTAAAACCCATGTACTCGTATTGATCAGTCACCCTGTTAAATTTAATTTTCTAAATAAAATTAAAAAACAAACAAAATAATAAAATAAAAATAAAGCTGGCTCTTTGAAAAAAATCAATAAAATTGAGAAATTTCTAGCATGACTGACAAAGATAAAAAGATAATATACAAATCATTAAAATCAGGAGTAAACAGGGAATATTGTTACAGATACTGCAATCACTAAAAGAAGAATAAGGGCATTTTATGAAGAACTATGCTCATAAATTGGATATCTAAAAAATGAGCCAATTCCACAAAACTCACAATTACAAAAATTCAATAAAGATAAAATAGACAACCTAAACAGTCTTTTAACTATTTTTTTTTCTTTTTTGACAGAGACACACGAGGACAGACAGACAGGAAGGGAGAAAGATGAGAAGCATCAATTCTTCGTTGTGGCACCTTAGTTGTTCATTGATTGCTTTCTCATATGTGCCTTGACTGTGGGGCTACAGCAGAGTGACCCCTTGCTCAAGCCAGCAACCTTGGGCTCAAGCCAGCAACCTTGAGCCTCAAGCCAGTGACCTTGGGCTTTAAGTCAGTGACCTTGGAGCTCAAGGCAGCAACCACAGGGTCACACCCATGATCCCATGCTAAAGCCAGTGAGCCCACGCTGAGGCCAGTGACCCCACGCTCAAGCTGGTGAGCCTGTGCTCAAGCTGGATGAGCCCATGCTCAAGCTGGTGATCTTGGGTTTCAAACCTGGGTCCTCCGTGTCCTTGTCTGATGCTCCATTCACTGCACACTGCCTGGTCAGGCAGTCTTTTAACTATTAAAGAAATTAAACTTTTATAACCTCCCCAAAATAGTATCTAGATTAGTATCTCTAACAAACTTAGATACATCGTTTTTATTTTTAAAAACCATGCTCACGTGGTCCAAAATTTTAGTGCTGCAATTTTTTCTTTGTCAGTCATGCTAGAAATTCTCAATTTTATTGATTTTTCTCAAAGAGCCAGCTTTATTTTTATTTTATTATTTTGTTTGTTTTTTAATTTTATTTAGAAAAATTTAACAGGGTGACATTGATCTATACGAGTACATGGGTTTTAGGTAAATGTTTTTATAGCGTTTGAACTGTTGATTATGTTGTATTCCCATCACCCAAATCCTCAACAAAATATTAGTCAGTCAAATCCAGCAATGCACAAAAAAATATACACCATAACCAAGTGGTATTTATTACAGGTATGCAAGGCTAGATCATGTGTAGTTTATTTTAGTTATACAAGTCTGGTTCAACATTCAAATATCAACAAACACCATCCACCATGTCAACAAGCTAAAGAAGAAAATTAAAAATCTTATGATCATACCAATTAACAATAAAACCATTTGACAAAAGTCATTCACTTGTGATAAAAACTCTCAGCAAAGCAGAAATAGAGAGGATCTTTCTCAACTTCGTAATAAACATCTACAAAACACAACAGCTAACAACATAATAATGGAAGACTGAATCCTTTCCTCTAAGATTAGGCACAGGCAAAGATGCCCATCTCATCATTGTTATTCAACATAGTACTGGAAGTTATAGCCCTTGCAATAAGGGAAGGAAAAGAAATAAGGAAGAAAGACTAAAAAGAAAGAAAACTGATTCCTATTTGCAGATAAACATAATTTTCTATACAGAAAATACCATGTAATCAATCTACAATAATGAGTTTACCAAGGTTGTAGAATATAAAACCAACACACCAAAATCAATCACATTTCAATATACTAACAATGAATATATGGAACCTGAAATTAAAACACTTACATTGAATAAAAAAGAAAAAAAAAACCCCACACACTTACAGTCCATTTCCAATTACATTACCACATATATTTATTCCAAAAAAAAAAATTCTTTGGAATAAACTTAAAATACATACAGAATCTGTATGCTAAAACCTATACAGTGCTTGTTCACAGTGGCCAAGACATGGAAACAACCAAAAAGCCCTTCAATAGAAGACTGGATAAAGAAGATGTGGCACATATACACTATGGAATACTACTCAGCCATAAGGAATGATGACATCAGATCATTTACAGCAAAATGGTGGGATCTTGATAACATTATACGGAATGAAATAAGTAAATCAGAAAAAAACAAGAACTACATGATTCCATACATTGGTGGAACATAAAAACGAGACTAAGAGACATGGACAAGAGTGTGGTGGTTACCAGGGGTGGGGGGAGGGAGGACGCCGGAGGGAGGGAGGGAGAGAGTTAGGGGGAGGGGGAAGGGCACAGAGAAAACTAGATAGAGGGTGACGGAGACAATCTGACTCTGGGCGAGGGGTATGCAACATAATTTAATGACAAGATAACCTAGACATGTTTTCTTTGAATATATGTACCCTGATTTATTAATGTCATCCCATTAACATTAATGAAAATTTATTAAAAAAATAAAAAATAAAAAAAATAAAACCTATACAGTGCTGATGAAAGAAACAAAAAAGGACCTAAATAAATGGGAAAACATACAAAGTTCATGAACTAGAAGATTCAACATAGTAAAGACTATATAGTGGTCCCTCGTCTATCATGGGGGTTAGGTTCCAGAACCCCCCATGATAGGCAAAAATCTGCAAAGTAGCAACCTTATATTTATTTTATTATTTTTATATATTTTAAGGCTTTATAAACCCTCCCCACACTCTTATAAACCTTCCCCACACTGTTAAGAACCTTTCCCACACTTATTTTGTTTATTTTACTGCAAAAATAATTAAAATAATATATAAAGACCTATATAAAATCCTGTGATATGGCAAAAAATCCGCAATACAAAATTAGATCTATACAATTTAAAAATCCTCAATACAGCAAGACTGTGAAAAGTAAACCGCGATATGGTGAGGGATGACTGTGTATCAACTCTTCCCAAATTAATCTATAGGTTTCAGCATTCATAACAAAAATCTCAGCAAGGGTTTTTTTTGGGGGGAGGCTGGGGAAAAAGACACAGACAAGCTTATTCTAAAATTTATATGAAGAGGCTCTAAGATCTAGAATAGCTAAAACAATCTCGAAAAATAATAATAAAGTAAGAGGGGCCCTGGCCAGTTGGCTCAGTGGTAGAGCATCAGTCCAGTGTGTGAATGTCCCAGGTGCAATTTCTGGCCAGTGCACACAGGAGAAGCTCCCATCTGCTTCTCCACCCCTCCCCTTCTCCCTTCTCTCTCTCTCTTCTCCTCCCCTCCTTGAGCCATGGCTTGATTGGAGCGAGTTAGCCCTAGGCACTGAGAATGGCTCCATGGACTACACCTCAGGCACTAAAAAATGGCTCTGGTTGCAGCAGAGCAATGCCTCAGATTGGCAGAGCATCACCCAATAGTGGGCCTTCTGGGTGGATCTCGGTCAGAGTATATGCCGTGATAGTCTGTCTCTGCCCTCTCCTCCACTAAAAAAAAAAAAAAAGTGAGAGGAATCACTTTACACAATACTAAAGCCTAATATACAGGCAAGACATTGTGGTACAAACAGAGGGACATCAGTGGAAGAGAAAATCCAGAAACACACCCACCTGACTTTTGACAGAGGTACAATATTGGACACATGAAAGCAAAAATAGATAATCTCAACCTAAACTGCACACTTTATATAAAAATTAATTCAAAATAAACTATGGACTTAAGTGCAACATGTAAAATTATATAACTTTTAACTATAAACTTTTAGAGAAAGATAAAAATCTTTAGACTTGATGGTCAAGAAACTGAACCTCCTCAAAACTGAAAAATTTTGCTCTTCAAAAGACCCTGTTAAAGGTAGAAAAAACAAGATACACACTGGGAGAAAATATTTGCAAATCACAATTCCAACAAAGGACTTGTATCTGGAATGCATAAAGAACTCTCAAAACTCAACAGTAAAAACAAACAACTCAAGTAGAAAATGGGCGAAAGACATGAATGGACACTGCACGGGAAAGGATACACTGTTGGCAAACACGCACATGAAAAGACAGTCACCATCATTAGCTATTTGAGAAATGCAAAGTAAAAGAGATACTATGACAACTATCAGAGTGGCAAAAATAAAAAAATAGTGACAACACCAAATGCTGTTAAGAATGTAAAGGAACTGGATCAGGGAGATGTGTCTAGTAGGAATGTAAAATAGCATAGCCACTTGGGAAGAGTATGGTAGCTTCTTACTAAATTAAATATATGCTTTCCATAATAACTCCAAAACATTTATCCCAAGGAAATGAAAACTCACGTCCACATAAAAACCTGTACACTACTGTTCATAGTCACTTTATTTAAAATAGCCAAAAACTGGAAACAATTTGGTTAACTAAATTGTGGTATATCCAAGCCATGGAATATAATGAGCAGTAAAAAGGAATAAACTACTGATACAACAACTTGGAAAGATCTCAAAGGAATTATGTTAGGTGAAAAAGTCCAAATTCTAGAGGTTAATTACTACATGATTCCATTTATATAGCATCCTTGAAATGACAAAACTATAGAGTATGGGACACATTAGTAGTAGTCAGAAGTTAGGTAGGGGGTAAGGGAGTGGCGTGGCTGTAACATAGCACAAGGGGTCCTTGTAACAAACTATTCTGTATCTTGACTGTGGTAGTGGTCACTTGATATTGCACAGAAGTAAACAGACACACAGAGTACAAGCTAAACTGGAAAAATCTGAGTAAGATCAATGGATTTTATCAATATCAATGTCCTTGTTGTGATATTTACTATAGTTATGTAAAATTTTACCACTGGGGGAAAAAAGAGTGAAGGGTATTGGTATAGTCTTACTTCTTATACATGCATGTGAACCTACATTATTTTAAAAGTTTAACAAGTGTAAAAGACTGGTATTCCTGACAAAAACTCATGCAACCTGGATCTAATCATGAAGAAACAGCAGACATCAGACAAACTCAAATAAAAGACAACTGTCCTGTAACTCTTCAAAAGTGTCAATGTCATGAAACAGAAAAAGAGACATGATAAGTACATGCAACATATAATCTGATTGAGTTTTCCAGGGTTTTCTTTGCTGTAAAGAACATTACTAAGACAATTTTACAAAACTTAAAAAAGGTCAATAGATCAGATAATGGTATTGTATTAGAAAATACATAATGAAGTATTTAAGGGCAAAGGGGCACCATATCTCAAACTTACTCTCAAACAGTAAAAAAAAAAAAAATATATATATATATATGGTAAAATGTTAACAGCTGGAGAATCTGGGTATGGGAATACTTTATGTCAGTGTTTTTCAACCACCAGTCCTCAAGAAATATTTTGCAGGTCCCAAAAGAGTTAACCACCCTGATATTGTATGAAGATTACAGACCCGATGATCTTAGTTGAATTCACTTATGCTCAGGGTGATTTCTGCCTTGACCATCCCCAAAATAATTCTCCTATTTTCACCGGTCCCCAAGTAAAAGGTTGAAAATCACTGCTTTATACTATTCTTGCAATTTTCCTATAAGTCTAAAATTACAAATAATTAAAATAAAAATATTTTAAGGTGTACAAGATACTGACTGCTGAGAGGTTGGTACATAAATGTCCAATAAAATATAGTTCTCAGATATTTTATACTGATTTTCAGATGACAAAACAAGCTGAGCCTGACCAGGTGGTGGCACAGTGGACAGAACATCGGACTGGGATGCAGAGGATCCAGGTGTGAAACCCCAAGGTCTCTGGCTTGAGTCCAAAGGTTGCTGGCTTGAAGTCCAAGGTCACTGGTTTGAGCCCAAAGTCACTGGCTTGAGCAAGGGGTCACTCGCTCTGCTGAAGCCCCCGGGTCAAGGCACATATGAGAAAGCAATCAATGAACAATTAAAGGCGTCACAATGAAGAATTGATGCTTCTCATCTCTCTCCCTTCCTGTCTGTCTGTCCCTATCTCTCTCTCTCTCTCTCTCTCTCTCTCTCTCTCTCTCACACACACACACACACACACACACACACACACACACACAGAAACAAGCTGAGAAGCTAAATAAACTGTCAGAAGGAACCATGACAAATTGGTGGTAAGGTCAGAATCTGAACTCAGACCCTCATATCTGTTCTATACCAAGCCTGTGCTCCTTTCACTAGAATAAGGAAGGGTAAAAATGTCACTCTCCCCACCCTCCACCAGCAATTTAGATGGACTGTTTGAGGATGGCATTATATCAAAATTGGCTAAAACCACTCTCCAAGCAATTCACTTCTTAAGTTTCCTATGAGAAAAGCTTAGGACTGTAACAGTGACATAATACCTTGAACTTGATTCCCAAATGGATATTTTGTCTACAGCCCATCAAACAAACCAAGTTAACAAACTGACTGAATCCCAGCTGCTCTACTAGAGGCAGCATCTTGTCTTTCCTGTGTCTTGATCCATTCAAAGCCCATTAAGCACTCAGGCTGTGCTGGTCAATGGCATTTCTAGGGTGGCTATCATGATACAGCTTTTCTGTTGGTCCTGCCCCCCTCTCACCACCCCCCATGGCTAAGCTTATATAATTTTTTTTAAAGAAAGAGTGAGAGCAACAGAGTAAGAAAGAGAGAAAGACAGACACAGTCAGGAAGGGAAAGAGATGAGAAGCATCAACTCATAGTTGCAGCACCTTAATTGTTCATTGATTGCTTTCTCATATGTGCATTGATTAGGGGTCTCCAGTTGAGCCAGTGACCTTGGGTTTTGAACCTGGGTCCTCAGCATCCCAGGTCAATGCTCTATCCACTGTACCACCACCTGGTGAGGCAGGATCATTTATTTTTAATTGATTTATTTTTTCTGAATAGATAATACATAGTTAAAAATTCTCACAAAAGTTTGTATAGTGAAAAGTTTCCCTCTTCCATTCTCCAGTCACCTCCCACTGACAACCAGTGTTACCAGTTTAAAAAAACAACTTTCTGCCTTGACTGGATAGCTCAGTTAGTTAGAGCATCATCCCAAAGCACAGAGATTGCTGGTTCAATCCCCAGTCAGGGCACATACAGGAACAGATTGATGTTCCTGTCTCTCTCATCTCTCTCTCCCTTCCTCTCTAATATCAATAAAATAAACATTAAAAAATAAATAAAAATGCAACTTTCTGTATTTACTAGAATTAGCTAGATGATATTATGATTGTAAGCTAATCATCTACCTAGAATACTCCAAGTGATCATTATAATTTAGTAATTTCCCCATTTAGGCATTTAAAATATTCTTAAAGTACTTGTGTAGATGTTTTCAACATTTAAATAACTGAAGGTTATAACTTTTTGAAAAATGAAAATATATTTGTGTTATGCATGATCACAACAGATGTCTATGAATGCTACGGCTCGTCAGCATCAATCACTAGAGTACTGGCAACTCACCTGGTTCCTGTCACGTGCATTTGTGTATCTGATCTTCTGAATGAAGTAGAATATGAGCCATGCTGAAGAAATAATCATCAAAACAATAAAGGATATTGATACGAAGACTAGAGAGCCTCGGCTGAAGTTCTTTGGCGGCATTCGAGTTCCAACAGCTATTGTCATTTGTACAGAGATGTTTTTCTCCAGATAATTCAAAATATCCTTACCCCTCAGTTCTGTAATCATGACAGCAATAATATCTCCAGTGCCTGTAATGTAAAATAAATATACATATCAAGTGACATTTAAAATTTATAGGGTCATCAAATACACAAAAAATGGTTAGAAAAACAATACTACAATTTTTGCTAATGGCAAGTGTTTGCAGATTCAACTTTTTAAATGAAATGAAGCTGCAGTGGGGTGTGTTGGCATCAAGTAGAAACAAGAATTTTTTGTGTAGTACTTAAAAGCATAAAATGATTGCAGTGTTATGAGTCATATTAACTTTTGTTGCAACTATATTTAAAAAACTTATCAAATCAAATGCGACATCAAATAGTAAAAAACACTATATTATAGAGCAATAAATGTGATAAAATCATGGGAAGTTTTCTTTGTAAGATGTTTTCCATCTTAAAATGCTCTCTAGAAAGTTCCAACTCCTTAAGAAAAGGAGAAAATACTGTCATTTATAGTATAAAAATTGGTACTTCTTACACTAATTATTCTTAGAAACTTTTATGGAACTCCCAAAGAACTAGTGTAGAACTAGTACAAGGAATAGAAAGAATACAGGAGGTGCAGGTGTATAATAGCACTGTTAGGACACAAATCTGATAATTGGGTTAACAATAGCAAAATGCCAAACGGTAGTATCTTTATTAAGAACTGAAACTAACCTTGGTTCTATGTCTAGACCTCACTAGAGGACGGTTCCTTTCTAGTTACCCCAAAACTCTATTGGAAATCAAACTCTTCCTTAGACAAATCCAACCTGCAACACTCTGGACAAGTTTGGCATCAAGAGCTCCAGCTCCTAGCAGCTGTTAGAGGTTCTGCCACAAATAATTCAATTAAATTGTAACAATGTTCTTATGCAGCATGTCTAACCACCTAGGTTCTTCCACTTATATAAGTTTCAGATGCTATAATACAGTAAAGTGACTCCTATGCACAGCTTAAAATTACAGTCTATTTCATCTCCCTATCTCCCTTTCTTTTAAGGAAAAAAAAGAAGCTTTTTACCACCAATCTAGCTGTCAGCAATTGTCCTTTCATAAGCTGAAGCTGTCTGGGCAACATACAACTTTTACAATTTGCCTTCTTCAAAGAGCCCCAAAGACTCTAGGTGTTAAGAGGAAGGAGAATAAACATTTTATTTTGAGAAAGAGAAAATTATAAGCATTATTCAAATGTGAATAAAGTTTGTTCATATAAATGTAGACCACCAAGACAAATAAACCCCTTAAAAGTTGCCCTTTCAAAGGTTTCTTCAATGACTACTACTACCAAATATTTGGTTTATATGTTTGTCATCTTTAACTAAAGGACTATCTTTGTATCATATGTAGTCAAAGACTGTATGCAATTGAAAATAAATTCAATAATTAAAAGTTTCATGAAAAACTTAAACCCAATGGAACATATACCTTTGTATTATTCAAAATTATGCCAGCCACTTTATCAGAATAGCAATTTATCAGAATACTGATTAAAAAACAAAAAAACAAAATGAAAACTGCAAATTTAAAGCAAGCAACAAAGTTAGCATCTAATTATATTTCTGAAATACAAGTCTGATCAGCAAGTAAGAGAAAATCATAATATGCTAAACCATTTTAAATTTCCATTTAGAAACCTTAGGTTTGTGCTTTTAAAATGTTGTTCAACAGGCAATGTGGTATAAGATACCAGGTATGGCTATAAAGTAACTGAGACGGATCCCACACACGACACATGACAATCAGTCTCATTGCTTTATAATCACACCAGGTACAAACATGGTTTTAGAAATCAGTTCTGAGGCTCCCTCTTGAAGATTCAAGCTGGAAAAGGAGCAGAGAAAGCTGCACAGGTAGCCTAGGGAACAAATCCATGTAATCTCATTCACTCAAAGAGCACTACCCGATTTCAATTGGAAAGCTGTGCAGGGAAAGAAGTGTTTAATTATTTCAACCTTTCATTTAACAATATTCATTGAGCACATACGATGATCAAGGTTCCTTAATGTTCACCATTCAAAGAGAGTGAAACATCATCTACTGTGAAGTAAAAAATATGTACATATTTATCTCTGCCCTGGCTCCAGGCACAGGGCTCCTAAAACCCTTGAAATGTCCTAAGTCAGTGGTCGGCAAACTCATTAGTCAACAGAGCCAAATATCAACAGTACAGCAATTGAAATTTCTTTTGAGAGCCAAATGTTTTAAACTTAAACTATATAGGTAGGTACATTCCTTACCGAGGTAGCACCCACACGTGGTATTTTGTGGAAGAGCCACACTCAAGGGGCCAAAAAGCCGCATGTGGCTCCCAAGGGGCAGTTTGCCGACCAGGGTCCTAAGTGATAAGCATTAGGAACAATCTTTGTCTTTGGTCTTTGATTTTGGTTCCTGACACAGAGCTTCTAAATCCCTTGGAATTCCCTGGGTGACAGGAGAGTCTTTTGTCCTAATGAGGCCTCTTCTGGTAGCTTGGATAGCTTGAGGATGGGGGCTGGTCATCACCAGTGAAACCAAGCCATGAAGAGAAGCTGGGAACTTTCATACCATCCCCATGCTCTGGGGAGGGGAGTGGGGCTGGAGACTAAGTTAATGACCATCATGCCTAGGTGATAAAGGCTTCATACAAATCTTCCAAATATGGGGTGTGGAGAGCTTTGGGGTTGAACACATGGAGGTGCTGGGAAGGTGGGTTGTCAGAGAGTCCTATCCCTACCTTGTCGTATATAAGTGTTCATCTGGCTGTTTGTCTGTATTCTTTATTACAGTCTTTATAATAGACCAGTAAATGTGTTCCCGAGTTGTGTGAGGCAGTCTAACAAAATCTTTGAACCTAAGGAGAGGGTTTGTGGAAACCTAGATTTATATAGCCAGTTGGTCAGAAGTACAGGTGACAACCTAGGACTTGTGAAGGCTTCTGAAGGTGGTGGGGGAACGGGGGCCAGGAGACTGAGCCCTTAACCTGCAGGATCTGATGCTACCTCCAGGTAGCATCCAGAATCCAATTAAATCATAGGACATCCAGGTGGTGTTGCTGAAATTGCTTTGAGAAAAACCCCCATACATATTCGGTGACCAGAAATGTCAGCAGTCAAGTGTTCCGTGTGAGTAGTAAAGGAGACATCCTCAGGAGTGTTTTCTCCTTCTCACTTGCTCTTGCTTATTACATGAAAGCTACCCACAAAAGGCCAAGAAGACTCTTCAAGGAACTATAGAAAGGGGCCAGATGCAGGCAGCCTCATCATGTGAGTACAAAGGAGGAGATGAAGCAATGACAAGAGAGGACACTGAGACACTGCGAGTCAAGCAACATGTAAGGAATCACAGCAGATCATCAGAGCACTGGGGAACACACTAGATTCTTACTCATTTTAGGTTGTACATCCCTCAAGAATATGATAATGGGGCCCCCTTTAGAAGAAAAGCCCCCCCCCAACTCTACTAATTTCAGGATCTTCTCATTCCTTACCCCTAAAGCCAATCTGGCCTTGAAGACCCCGATTTAAGGATGCCTCGGCCAACTGACTTTGAAAGATTTGCAAAGAATTAGCCACACTTCTAGGGGGATATTAATGCCAGAAGAAACGTAAGCTTCAGGATAAAACTAGGGTTAGATCAAATAGTAACCTGGTAAGAGTTAAGAAAGACTGTTATGCTGTAAACATTTAAGGAGAGGGGATAAATATTTGGAACATCCATCACCATTCTCCTATCTCAAACCTTCGGCAAACACTACTAATAAATCACGGCTAACGCCCCAGAGTACCAAGCATTTCAACATATCCAACAGTCAAGATTAATTTACTAGAGATGACAAGTAAAAATCTAGTTGTGATCCCTCTTTCACTGGTTTTCTTAAAAACATTCTCCATTATTATTCTTTAATGTGAATCTATGCTTCCACTATTTGAGTTTGGTTACTTTCACACACAATTCAATTCTTTTCCCTTTTATTTTCAGAATTTTCAAACCTACAAAACTGTTTCAATACTATATGAGTACATATGCACTTTTGCGAGAGACACAGACAGAAAGACAGGAAGGGAGAGAGATGAGAAGTATCAACTCATAGTTGTGGTACCTTAGTTGTTCGTTGATTGCTTCTCATACAGTTAACTGGGGGGCTCAAGCCAGCAACCTCAGGCTTCAAGCCAGCGACCTTGGGTTTCAAACTAGAGACCTTTGGGTTTAAGCCAGTGACCTTGGAGACTCAAACTTGAGACCTCAGCATCCCAGGTTGACACTCTATCCACTGTGCCATCAACCATCAGACAAGAATACATGTACCTTTTATTTAGATTTGTCAACTGGCAACATTTTACCTTTTCTATATGTTATTTATTTTTGTTGAACCAATTCACAATTGCAAACACGACATTTCCTCCTTAAATACTTCAGCTTATCTTCTAAGAACAAGGACAGAATTCACTTATCATACTCAAGAAAATGAGCTCTGATACAACACTACTCTGTAATATCTCTGCTTGGTCCTAACAGTGACCTTCAGAACTGTTCAGCTGAGTACCCAGGACACAATCTGGTCTGTGGGCACTGTGCTTAGTTGTCTTGTTAGTCCCTTTGGATTTAAAGTGGATCCTCAGTCACTTTTGGTCACTCATGACATTGATCTTTTTGAAGAATTCAAGCCATATTTAGAAAATGTCCCTCATACTCTGGATTTGATTGTTTCTTCATGATAAGATCTCAGAGCAGACATTTCTGTTAGGAATGCAGCACAGGTAATGTTTCTTCAAGTGTGCACACAGAATTCTGCCTTTACTGATGATAGCAAATTTTATCAGTTGGCTAATCTGCTACCTGCCAAATTTCTCCTCTGTAAAGAAATGCCTCTCTTTTTAATTATTAAGCAACCGATGGGGTGATGCTTTAAGAATATCCAGTACTCCAATAAGCTTCCATTCAAAGATCTCAGAACCTACTGATACTCATCTGAATCAGTTACAATAGTGTTTGCAAAATAGTGATTTTCTTTTTTTTTTTCTTTAAGTGAGAGGAGGGGAGATAGAAAGACAGACTTCGCATATGCCCTGACTGGGACCCACCTGGCAACTAGTTTGGGGCTGATGCTTAAACTAACTTAATGAGCCACTGGTTGTGAGAAGGGGAGGGGTAGAGATGGTCACTTCTCATGTGTGCTCTGACCAGGGATTGAACCCAGGACATCAGCACACTGGGCCAATACTCTATCTACTAAGCCAACTGGACATGGCCAAAATAGTGATTTTCTAACTATAAACTTCTACACTGTAAAGTGGTTCTATAATCAGAGGCACTAACATATTTTTGTATCTATCTTTTCTCCTGTTAAAAAGATATGACTGCTAGGTGGTAAAAAAGAGTCCCGTCCCCCCCCCCCCCACTACTACTAATTCTATTTTTTAATGGGGAAAAGGATAAGTGGGAAAAGTAGCAATGCTGCTATAGTCGAGACTACAAAATCAATTTTCAGGGCCCAACAAAAGGAACGTCAGAATTAATGTCCTTTGGGTTCTGGAGTCAGAATGTCTAGGTTCAAATCCCAGCACAATATTTAACCTCCCTGAATTTCAGTTTCTTCTTCAAAATAATGAGATACTACCTGCAGGATTCATGGCAGATACTCAGTAAACATACAACTTACCGAGGAAACCAAAAAGCCCCTACCACACAATTTGGAACTCAAGGCACCCATTGACAACACAATCCTCCTGGCTTTGAAGAAGATTCATGCCTCAGCTCAGAGAGTCACCCAGTTGAGGCAGTTAGAAATTACCCTTCCCACACTGTCTCTCCCTCCTGGGAATTAATCTCAGGGCAAGCCCAGCTCAGCCAGGCCATGGCTCCTTTCACCCCAGAAAGGCAGAACTAGAAAGAAAGAAAATGCGTCACCTGAGCACCAGATCACAAATGGAGAGAGGCGATTTTCCTGTAAGCTTTTTAAACTTTATTGTAAGCTTACATGTTTTTTTTAAGGAAAAAAGAAAGCCCTGTGCAAATCTCACCTAGCAGAGGTTTTATTTAAGCTTTAACAGATAAACTTGTTTGTTCAGTTCAAATCAACTGCTAAAGTTTAAGAAATTTTAAAGCTCTTAGATAATTCTATAAAATTGCCCATAAAAAAGTTGAGGAGGATGCTTCATCCCCAAACTGAAGTGTCTGCAAGGATGCTTCTGTAACTCCTGGCAGGTTCCTGTCCATGGCATCAGTTATTCCTACAAAGTTCAATGCCTATATATATATATAAAGTAGAACACCATATACTTCTAAATTGTTTCAAAGTTCTAGAAGGGCTGCTGCTGAGGGGACACTTGGGTATAACTCACATTTTCTGTAGCCACATCTCTGAAGTCGTGCAGACCAACGAGCCCTGTTGCCTGTGTCTCAATGAGTATGCTCACGCATAGTCTCAGCCTTCTCTTCACTCCCACTGACTTAACTGAAGTCCTTCTCAAATGTTTATCTACAGTATTTGCACTTTTTCAAACCCAGTACTCTTCATTCTTCTCTTCACTAACCCCTTAAAGAACCCACAAGAAAACAAGATATGCTACATTCTTTAATAAAATGAGTATTATGATAATTCTGAGAGATGCAGATGATAGGTTATATCAATTATAGATTTCCTGCTGAGATTTGTCCAGGTTTCCTAAAATAAACATTTGTTGAGTCGTCACTCCTCTGTTCCAAGCCTTTGATTTGGCCCTTCTTCCATCAGCTAAATAAAGTTCAAACTCCTTACCCTGACTCAAGGTATTTGGAAGCCAAATGAGCCTAAAGGTGACTGATAGTCAGATGACAACAGACACCCCTTACTGACCAAAATGGACTGCTGGTCAAAGTAACTGAAAACAGTGGCTCATGTGGTCTAAGCAGAATGGAGGAATGAAGTCTTGGAGTCAAACCGAAAGCTTCAACAAAACCAAGTGACAGGAGAAGAGGGAGAAAACAGGAAGAAGCATCAGTCAGATGACAGGACATGGGGGTTGACACTCAAAAGCTACAATAATTCTAGGAGACGGTGAGGCTCAGAGAAGTAGCTATGGGGTCAGGCTTCTGGTGAGGGGGAATGGTTGAAGGGCCTAAGGAAGAAATTTTAAGTTAAGAGTTTTCACTTTCCACATAGTTCCTGGAGTTGCCCAGATGATGGCAGGACTATATGTGAGTAGATCAGGAGGAGTCAAGGCCTCTGATGATGTGAAGTTGTTAGCATAGATAAGGAAGGGAAGAGAATTAGACATTAAAAAGCCTGCTTCCCTAGGAAGTTGCAGCATTCATAGGTTCCCCAGGGGACCTCTACATCCTTTGCCCTTGGGACCTAATTTCTGAATGGGGAAAGAAGTATCCTGACAGTAGATCATTATGAAGGGAGAAATAAAAACTGCAGGAGAAACTTCTCTGCTGGGCGTATGTGCGCTAGAATGCAAGATGGTTATAGGGGAGGCCTAGAATGGGAAAAGGATCAGATTGGATAAGGGACACGGAACCCTGGAAAATCTAGGAAATGGATTGGTTGTGGGAGGGCCCAATACAGGTCCATGAAATATTGGGAAATAGATTGGTTAGTCTGAAGAAATGCCTGGTCCTTCCCAAGTCCGAAGTAATACAATCTAAGCCAGGGGTCCCCAAACTACGGCCCACAGGCCACATGCGGCCCCCTGAGGCCATTTATCTGGCCCCCGCCGCACTTCCAGAAGGGGCACCTCTTTCATTGGTGGTCAGTGAGAGGAGCATAGTTCCCCATTGAAATACTGGTCAGTTTGTTGATTTAAATTTACTTGTTCTTTATTTTAAATACTGTATTTGTTCCCATTTTGTTTTTTTACTTTAAAATAAGATATGTGCAGTGTGCATAGGGACTTGTTCATAGTTTTTTTTTTCTAGTCCGGCCCTCCAACAGTCTGAGGGACAGTGAACTGGCTCCCCGTATAAAAAGTTTGGGGACCTGTGATCTAAGCTAACAAAGCTCTCCCTCCTAAGGCGTGTGCTCCTGGGTTCTCTCTCTCTGTAGCAGCCATGTGGCCCTAGCAGCCTCAGACTCAGAGAGTGAGCTTGGGTAGGCAATGAAGCGCCAGTCCAAGCACAGCTAGGAATAGAGACAACAGCCAGACAGGAACAAAAGCACAGAATTCGCAGAACCTGGCCTTTGTTCTGGGCTTGATGAAGACAAAGTTGGACTTCTTTCTCAGCCAGGTAGCCAGAGATAAAACATTGAGAACCTGTGTGGAGCCAACTATTTCAACCCCAATTATTCTTGCCACACCAACCCTCAACTCCCCACCTCCATAAGTGAGTCTCCTGATTTTTGTGTGACTCCCATGAAAGGACGTTTCCATTGGCAACACAGTGAGAGGCAGGGAAGAGAATGACTGTGATAATGAGAAACACAGGTGTTGAACATGAGAATAAAAGGTAAAGTTCTGTGACTGAGAGTGTATTACTTTGAAAGCAGCTGTACTGAATTTAAAAAGTGCCAGCACCACGTTACCTAGTGGTGCCCACAAAGACTCACAACACTAACTTGTAACTGTGCTAAAGCTCGAACCTGAATCTCCAATCAGGAAGCTGCCACGCAAGAGTGAGGAAATTTCCCACCGGCACACAGGTAGGGCAAAGGCTCCATGCCCACCACTCAAACATCAGTTTGCTTTCTTCTTATACTATCTCCTGATTGTATGCACACTCTTCACATAAATGTTTGTTTTTCCACATCATAAAAAGGGAAGGATGGCAGGAGCAAAAACTTACACGGAGGAAAAAGCCACTTTTTTCCTTCACTGGAGAGACAGAAAGGTAGGGTAGGGGACTGGGGGTGGGGTTAATTAGGAAGACAACTCACCAGGCAGCAAAGTCTTTTATCTTTTAGTTAAAAGAGTTCTTAGGGGTAATCTTCAACATAATGCAGGAACCCCCTATAAATTGCTGACTCTTCTTGAGCAGCTGATTCTATATACACTCATGGTTCTGAGTATTAGAAAGGGCTACCTTGCCCTGGCCGGTTGGCTCAGCGGTAGAGCGTTGGCCTAGCGTGCGGAGGACCCGGGTTCAATTCCCGGCCAGGGCACACAGGAGAAGCGCCCATTTGCTTCTCCACCCCTCCACCGCGCTTTCCTGTCTCTCTCTTCCCCTCCTGCAGCCAAGGCTCCATTGGAGCAAAGATGGCCCGGGCGCTGGGGATGGCTCTGTGGCCTCTGCCTCAGGCGCTAGAGTGGCTCTGGTCGCAATATGGCGATGCCCAGGATGGGCAGAGCATCGCCCCCTGGTGGGCAGAGCGTCGCCCCTGGTGGGCGTGCCAGGTGGATCCCGGTCGGGCGCATGCGGGAATCTGTCTGACTGTCTCTCCCTGTTTCCAGCTTCAGAAAAATGAAAAGAAAAAAAAAAAAAAAAAGGGCTACCTTATACCTCAACTCTTGATTCCTAAATGCCCATTTATGGCTCTTGGTTCTCTTCCCTGGAAAAGCATCACCGAATATATAAATTGTATTTCATTAATTCATGGTGTAAAATATCATAAACTGTAAGGTACATCATTACTGTATAATGAAAAAAACCCCTCTCAATAAATTCTAAGATGTCACTAAAAGAAGAAATAAGCTAACTTCAAGCTGCCCATCCCAGGACCAATGAAAATTCCTCCTCTTCCACACAACAGTCCTTCAGGTAGTCAAAAATATCTTCCCTGAACTCACGTCAGTCTTTTCTCCATACTGACTATTCTTCGAGTCCCAAATTATTCTTTTAAAAATATATATTATTGCCCTGGCCGGTGGCTCAGCGGTAGAGCATCGGCCTAGCGTGCGGAGGACCCGGGTTCGATTCCCGGCCAGGGCACACAGGAGAAGCGCCCATTTGCTTCTCCACCCCTCCGCCACGCTTTCCTCTCTGTCTCTCTCTTCCCCTCCTGCAGCCAAGGTTCCATTGGAGCAAAGATGGCCCGGGCGCTGGGGATGGCTCTGTGGCCTCTGCCCCAGGCGCTAGAGTGGCTCTGGTCGCAACATGGCGACGCCCAGGATGGGCAGAGCATCGCCCCCTGGTGGGCAGAGCGTCGCCCCTGGTGGGCGTGCCGGGTGGATCCCGGTCGGGCGCATGCGGGAGTCTGTCTGACTGTCTCTCCCTGTTTCCAGCTTCAGAAAAATGAAAAAAAGAAAAAAAAAAAAATATATATATATATTATTAAAGATTCTACCACTTACAAAAAAGATGGAAATATACACAAACCTTTTTCTAAAAAAACCATTGAAGATTAAGTTACTGGCATGATGCCTGATCATCTCCAAATATTTGTGTATGCCACAAAAAAAAACCATTTGTTAACAAAGTATAACCACCAAAAACATTAAGACATGAACGCTGATACATTCTCTGCTGTCTAATCAGAGTCTATTCAAGTTTCCCCAATTTCCTACTAATGTTCTGCAGTTCAGATCAGAGCCTCACACTGCATTTAGCCATCGCATCTCATTAGTCTCTGTCAGCCTGGAACAGTCTCTCCGTTTCCTTGACGTTCACAACCTTGACACTTTTGAAGATTATAGCCCGGTTGTTTTGTAGAACGTCCCTCCATTCTGGATTTACTGGTGTTTCCTTGTGGCCTGGTCAGGCCACGCACCTCTGGCACAACAGCTCAGAAGTGATGCTGTGCTCTTTTCTGTGCACCCTACCAGGTGGCACGTTTTTATATATCCCATTCCCTGCTCAAATTCTTTTTTTTTTTTATTTTATTTATTCATTTTTAGAGAGGAGAGAGACAGGGAGAGAGAGAAACAGAGAGAAAGGGAGAGGAGCTGGAAGCATCAACTCCCATATGTGCCTTGACCAGGCAAGCCCAGGGTTTCGAACCGGCGACCTCAGCATTTCCAGGTCGATGCTTTATCCACTGCGCCACCACAGGTCAGGCTCAAGTTCACTTTTATCACTTGGTAAAAGTGCCTCCTTCAGGCTTTCCACTGTGAAGTTATTTTATTTTCTCCTTTGTTAATTATTGAGTATTCTGTGGGGAGGTACTTTGAGGCTAGGAAAGTCAAACTTTCAATTTACTCTTATTTCTTAGATCAGTATGAACTCATGGTTAGTTTTATTTAATGGGCTTAATAATTATTACCATCATTCATTTAATGCTCAAATTCCAATTTATTTATTTATTTATTTATTTTTGGCATGAGAGAGAATAACAGAGAGAGTAACAGAGAGAGAGAGACAAACAGGAAGGGAGAGAGAGATGAGAAGCATCAACTTGTAGTTGCGTACTTTGGTTATTCATTGATTGCTTCTCATATGTGCCTTTAGTGGGGGTCTCGAGCCAAGCCAGAGACCCCTTGCTCAAGACTGCAACCTTGGGCTTCAAGCCAGTGACCATGGGACCACATCTATGTTCCCAAACTCAAGCTGGATGAGAACACACTCAAGTTGGCAACCTCAGGGTTTCGAACCTGGGTCTTCAGAGTCCCAGGTCGACACTATCCACTGTGCCACCATCAGTCAACTCCAAATTGTTTTGATAAAACACTGCTTTATAGACTTCTTATCCTGTTCTTGTTTGGACATCGGTTTTTCAATGCTTTTATTAAAATAAGGTGATAAAATAAATACAATATTTCCAATATCAAAAGTAGCAAGAGACCACTATTTCCCTACATCTGAATATTACGTTCATGAGAATACAGTCCAAACTTTCCATGTATTTTTTAGCAGCCATGGCAGACATTAGCATGCACTCAGTTTCTGAGACTGAGGTGGCTAGGAGGTCCTCCACTTGAGCTGTTACTTAAGCCAGGTCTCCATAAACCAGGCGTCCCCAAACCACGGGCCGCATGCGGCCCCCTGAGGCCATTTATCCGGCCCCCCCGCCACACTTCTGGAAGGGGCATCTCTTTCATTGGTGGTCAGTGAGAGGAGCACTGTATGCGGCGGCCCTCCAACGGTCTGAGGGACAGTGAACTGGCTCACTGTGTAAAAAGTTTGGGGACCCCTGCGGCATAAAACCTTGTTGGTAATTCTTGAAACCATTTGCAGGTGGATTTAATGAACACTTTCCTTTTGTCGTTATCTGTATTCCCAGATCCACCTAGTTTTGTGTCATTTTCAAGTTAAGATATTTTTAGAGTTTCTTACAAGTTTTTAATAAAATAATTTTAAATGGGAGTGTGGGGGGAAGTTATATACAGAGTTAGGTATTCCAACCAGGCAAGATTTATATCGAGAGGAAAGCTGATGACATTAGCTTTCACACCAAGCACCAGAACTCTAAAAGCCTTCAAATCTATTATATTTAAAAAAAAAATTATTTACTGATTTCAATCAATTCTCTCCTGCATGTGCCATGACTAGGGATTGAACTGGCAACCTGTGCACTTCAGGTCAATGCTCTAACTAACTGAGCTATCTGGCGAAGGCAAATCTGTTATTTATGTTTAAGAATCTATAAACCTGAGAGCTCAATGAACTGAACAATTAAGAAAACTGATGCTGGAGGCCAGGTTTCTCACTGTTGTAGTGGGAGTTTACTGATAAGCAAATGGAGGAGGCTAGAATGAGCCATGTGGTGATGGATTAGAATTGGAGACAGCAGGATGAACTCATTTTTAGCTTAATATAGACATGATTACATATAAAAATACTTATAGATATGTGTATACACAAATGTCAGTACTACACATATTATTTCCTTGCTCTGTTAGCTAAGAGGGCCCGGAAGCAACAAAACCTGAATACTAAAAGCACATTTAATGCCTAGCTCTTAGTTTCTAATATTGTTCTCTAATAAACAGTTCCTTGGAGTACTACCTGATTCCAGTAGCGGGGCACGAAATATAAACAAGATAAGCCTGGAGAGTCTTATAGCACCAGAAAGTAACAAAGTGCTCAAAAGGCAAAATAGACAACCATACCCACGGTACTGGGGGTATATCAATCAAAGGACAGAGTAGCCAACTGAAGGAGCTTCCAATGGCCAGAGCTAGAACACTCTGAGCAACAAAATAAGGTAGTACTATATTATTTATATAATACAAAATATAAAATAAATATGCATGAGTTCATATTGATATAAAAGTAAATGATTGGACCCTGGCCGGTGTTTCAGAGGATAGAGCGTCGGCCCAGCGTATGGACATCCTGGGTTTGATTCCTGGTCAAGTCACACAGGAGAAGCAAATATGCACTTCTCCCTGCCCTCTTGCTCCCCATTCTCTCCTTCCCCTCCCACAGTCAGTGGCTTGGTTGGTCTGAGTGTGTTAGCCTCTCAGGCACTGAGGATAGCTTGGTTGATGTGAGCATCGGTCCCAGACAGGGTTGCTGGGTGGATCCTTTTTGGGGTGCATGTGGGAATCTGTCTCACTATCTCACCTTCTCTTACATTAAAAAAAAGAAGTAAATGATTGAGTAAATTTATAAATGGAGAACAGACAAACCATCTATGCAGAATAATTCCAAATGCCCTAAGGAAGGGAGGTTATAACTCCCTGTGTATAGTGACCTCCTTTCAAAGAGTGCTGCACAGAGAGAGTGGAGAAGCCCGACATACACTACCTCTCACTCAGGCGATTGTTCACATTGAAAGTATGTGGCCGTCCACCCTGACCAGTTGGCTCTACAGCGTCGGCCTGGCGTGCAGAGGTCCCGGGTTCGATTCCTGGCCAGGGCACACAGGAGAAGCGCCCATTTGCTTCTCCACCCCTCCCCCTCTCATTTCTCTCTGTCTCTCTCTTCCCCTCCTGCAGCCAAGGCTCCATTGGAGCAAAGATGGCCTGGGCGCTGGGGATGGCTCCTTGGCCTCTGCCCCAGGCGCTAGAGTGGCTCTGGTCACGACAGAGCGACACCCCAGAGGGGCAGAGCATCGCCCCCTGGTGGGCAGAGCGTCGCCCCCTGGTGGGCGTGCCGGGTGGATCCCGGTCGGGGGCATGCAGGAGTCTGACTGTCTCTCCCGTTTCCAGCTTCAGAAAAATACAAAAAAAATACAAAAAAAAAAGAAAGTATGTGGCCGTGACACAATGTTATGAGAACGGCACTTCATCTCTGTGTTCTTCCTCCCCAAAACCCATATCCTCAGTCTAATCATAAGAAAAACATCAAACAAGTCCCATTTAAGGGACATTTTATAAAATAAGTGAAGACTACTTCTTAAAACTATTAAGGTCATCCATCGGATCATTTACAATAACATGGATGGACCTTGATAACATTATACGGAGTGAAATAAGTAAATCAGAAAAAAACTAAGAACTATATGAATCCATACATAGAAGGGACATAAAAATGAGACTCAGAGACATGAACAAGAATGGGATGGCAACAGGGGTGGGGGGTGGGGGCAAGGGGGATGGGGCGAAGAAGGAGAGAGGGGAGGAGCACAAGAAAACCAGATAGAAGGTGACAGAAGACAATTTAACTTTGGGGGAGGGGTACAGAGCACAATCAAATGTCAAAATAATCTAGAGATGTTTTCTTTCAACATATGTACCCTGATTTATCAATGTCACTGCATTAAATTTAATAAATAAATTTAAAAAAAACTATTAAGGTCATCAAAACAAGGAAAGTCTGAAAAACAGTCATAGCTGAGAGGAGCCTAAGGAGACACAGGATAAAAAAATGTCATGTGGTGTCCTAGATAAGATCATGGCACAGAAAAAGGACATCAGATAAAAACTAAGAAAATGTGAATAAAGTATGGAATTCTTTTTTTTATTTATTTATTTTTTATTTTTTTTCCATTTTTCTGAAGCTGGAAACAGGGAGAGACAGTCAGACAGACTCCCACATGCGCCCGACCGGGTTGTACCCGGCACGCCCACCATGGGGCAACGCTCTGCACACCAGGGGGCGATGCTATGCCCATCCTGGGCGTCGCCATGTTGCGACCAGAGCCACTCTAGCGCCTGAGGCAGAGGCCACAGAGCCATCCCCAGCGCCCGGGCCATCTTTGCTCCAATGGAGCCTTGGCTGCGGGAGGGGAAGAGAGAGACAGAGAGGAAAGCGTGGCGGAGGGGTGGAGAAGCAAATGGGCGCTTCTCCTGTGTGCCCTGGCCGGGAATCGAACCCGGGTCCTCCGCACGCTAGGCCGACGCTCTACCGCTGAGCCAACCGGCCAGGGCTGGAATTCTTAATAATAATAATAATGCATCGATACTGGTTCATAATTATAATAAATGCGCCACACTAATATAAGATGTTAATAGAGTATCCTTGCAATTTTTCTATTGTAAAACTGTTCTAAAATATAAAGTCTATTTTAAAAAGAGAAAAGCTTCTGATCAGAAAAAAAGGAGGCTAGAAAAACAATACTTTTAAAATGCTGAAAGGAAAATATCAAATTCTCTATAGGGGAGGGCAAAGGTACGGTTACAGTTTTGAGTTCACAAAATAGAATTTATTCCTATTAATACTATTTTTAGAGTGAAAGGAAGGGGGAGGGGGGAAGAAAGAGGAACAGAGAGAGAGAGATTTGTTGTGTTCCACTTACCCATGCATTCATTGGTTGATTCTTGTATGTGCCTTGACTAGAGATCAAACCCACAACCTTAGCATATTGGGTTGATGCTCTAACCAAGTGAGCTATCTGGCCAGGGCCCATAGTTTATTTTGTATTACACCTGTAAGCCTACCTTTGCCCACTCCTGTATGGCCTTGAAAAATGGTAAAAAAAAGACATTTTCAGATAAATGATGAAAGAATTCATCACCAACAGATGTGCACTGCAAGAAATGATTTTAAAAAAATGATCTGGGTTGAAAGAGAATTGACAACAGATGGAACTCAGGACAGCAGAAGGAATAAAGAACTCCAGAAATGGCCCTGGCTGGTTGGCTCAATGGTAGAGCGTTGGCCTGGTGTGTGGGAGTCCCGGGTTCGATTCCTGGCCAGGGTACACAGGAGAAGCGCCCATCTGCTTCTCTACCCCTCCCCCTCTCCTTCCTCTCTGTCTCTCTTCTCCTCCCGTAGCCAAGGCTCCATTGGAGCAAAGTTGGCTCGGGTGCTGAGGATGGCTCTGTGGCCTCTGCCTCAGGCGATAGAATGGCTCTGATTGCAGCAGAGCGTCGCCCCCTGGTGGGCATGCCAGGTGGATCCCGGTCGGGTGCATGCGGGAGTCTGTCTGACTGCCTCCCGTTTCCAACTTAATACAAAAAAAAAAAGAACTCCAGCCCTGGCCGGTTGGCTCAGCGGTAGAGCGTCGGCCTAGCGTGCGGAGGACCCGGGTTCGATTCCCGGCCAGGGCACACAGGAGAAGCGCCCATTTGCTTCTCCACCCCTCCACCGCGCTTTCCTCTCTGTCTCTCTCTTCCCCTCCCGCAGCTAAGGCTCCATTGGAGCAGAGATGGCCCGGGCGCTGGGGATGGCTCTGTGGCCTCTGCCTCAGGCGCTAGAGTGGCTCTGGTCGCAATATGGCGACGCCCAGGATGGGCATAGCATCGCCCCCTGGTGGGCAAAGCGTCGCCCCTGGTGGGCGTGCCGGGTGGATCCCGGTCGGGCGCATGCGGGAGTCTGTCTGACTGTCTCTCCCCGTTTCCAGCTTCAGAAAAATGAAAAAAAAAAAAAAAAAAAAAAAAAAAAGAACTCCAGAAATGTTAATAAGTGGGTAAATATAAAAGCCAATCCTATCCCTCTCACCAATAGAGATCTTTTCATTCCTCCTCTAAAGGTTCCTTAGACTTAAGAGTCTGACAGAGGGTCTCAACAGGGGAGGAAACACCCTCTAGGAAGTGTCTGTCTGGAATCTCTGGGAAGGCTTTCATACTGAAACAAACATGGAGAAAGGCCAGTAGTTGTTGGTAAGAGCCCAGGAGGCAAACCATTCTATGATTAGCAAAGAATTATCCTGCCCCAAATGCCCCTTCTCCATATCCCCTCAAGAAAAAACCTGATTGCAGAGCTATAAAGCATCAATCAAGGGGAAAGGGAGTCCACCACCCAGACCTCTAACACACGCAGCCAGGCTGTATCATCTTCATTAGCACCTGTGTTGGTACTATTCATGCTGAGCTTGCAGCATTAAATCCAGGGTCATCATCATATGAAGAGCTCTCAAGTATAAAATGTCTTCCAGCCTATAACCTATAGGACTGAATTCTAAACTAGTATTCTAAACCCAAACAGATCCTTCATAGAATTTTAACTCCCTTCTCTTCTGCTGCTGGAGAGGAAAGGATAAGCACAAGAAGGATAAAATGGCAAATCAAGCGATGAGTCCCAACAACCTCCTCAAGACTGCAAAGAGCCTGCAATATTTATGCCAGACAGGATGGCTTGTGGAAAAGTTATCTCAAGTAACTGACAGAGGGAGGGGCTCTCTAAATCCACCCAAGATTTAGAGAAAAAATCAAAGCTTATGTAAAAGTTTTAAACAATTATTAGCAGTTTTTCTTTACCTAAGTGATTCAGTTTTAGATTTTTTGTATAATTATAATTTTAAAAAAATATGATTCATATAGAAGATATTGTAGAAATATTTATAAATGAAGGAAAAAAGATACATACAATTTAAACTCTTACTTCATGCCATAGCAGTACTCCATCTTTTCCAAGATAATTAAAATCACATTCAATTAGAACCTAAAAACTTTAGAGTAAAACAGTATGACTATTACGCTATTCATTAATGTGCTTTTAGAATAAAGGTAATAGATTTAGATTAAGTGACACAAATTATTGATACTTAAAGGTATTTTGAAAAGTGTTTGTGATTTATCTTGTTTTCACAAAGTATGATTTTTATATTCACTTAGTAAATAGTCTACATTTTCTAGTCACTGGTAGACAATACTTTTAAGAGAATAAGATGGAAAAAAGTAAAGAGCCATTCTGTTCAACTAGCCACAGAAAATTAGATACTGCTGACTGACAAAAGATAGAGAAGCAACATTATATTTGGTTACATGTTTATCTAAATTACCTCACTTTTCTTCAAACAATGAAAAAAAAATACGCTCTTACAGACACAAAATAAAACCGTAAGGGATTTTCAATTTGACAATAATTTGACATAATTTAAGACTATTAATAACAGTAAAGTCTACATAAATATTTTAAATCAGGAAAATAAATCCTTAACTCTCAGACAAATATGCCTTATTTTAAACTATCTAAGAGCCCATAACTTCCCCTTTATACTCCACATATCCGCTAACTCATTCTGCTAACTAGAGGTAACAAATAAAACCACAAATTGAGCAGTCTTTCCTGTCAGTGATGTAATGGACACAGCACTGGGGAAAATGTCCTTCAGTCATCAAATGAAGGGCACTGATTAGAACAAACACGAGAGAGCTCTTGAAACACAAGAAGCAAGAAAACAAAATACTTATACTCAACAATGTAGATTTTTTTTTTTTTTTTTTGTATTTTTCTGAAGCTGGAAACGGGGAGAGAAAGTCAGACTCCCGCATGCGCCCAACCGGGATCCACCCGGCACGCCCACCAGGGGCGATGCTCTGCCCACCAGGGGGCGATGCTCTGCCCCTCCTCGGCGTCGCTCTGCTACGACCAGAGCCACTCTAGCGCCTGGGGCAGAGGCCAAGGAGCCATCCCCAGCGTCCGGGCCATCTTTGCTCCAATGGAGCCTTGGCTGCAGGAGGGGAAGAGAGAGACAGAGAGGAAGGGGGGGGGGTGGAGAAGCAAATGGGCGCTTCTCCTATGTGCCCTGGCCGGGAATCGAACCCGGGTCACCCGCACGCCAGGCCGACGCTCTACCGCTGAGCCAACCGGCCAGGGCAACAATGTAGAATTTGACAGTTATACAGCCTTAAAACGGAAAGAAAGCTTAACAGAACTACATGACTTCATGAAATCACCTCAGTGCAGTACAAACTTATACTGTCCCAGGCATTCTGGCGACCACTGCAGAGAACAGAAAGGTAAGGCACACACTTTAAAGAAATTTCCCTATTGTTAGTCAACTATACAAATAATGACAACATAAAAGGAAAAGGGCAATACTGTCAAAGAGGTACCAAAAGGCCCTCTGAAGACTACTGTGGCCTTGGATGGTACACTCACTGAGGGTGTGACCCAGGGATCTTTTTAAAAAACTCTTTACTAGTTCATATTAGTTCAAATTAGAATGTACAGCACAGGCCTGGCTGGTTAGTTAGTTCAGTCAGTTCGATTCTTGGTCAGGGCACACACGGGAAGCAACCAAGGAATGCACGGCTAAGTGAAACAGCAAACGAACACTTCTCTTTCTCCTCCCTTCCCTCTCCCCTCCTCTGTCTCCATAAAGAAAAAAAAAAAAGCCCTGTCTGGATAGCTTGGTTGGTAGGAGCGTATTCCAGAGCTAGGAAGTTGCTGGTTTGATTCTCCAGTCAGGGCACACATAACACACAGGAGCAGCTAGATGTTCCTGTCTCTCTCTCAAAAACAACAAAAACCCGCTTAACACAAAGGTTTCTTTACCTAAGTGAAGGGTAGACAGATTGACATGGGAGCAAGGGAGGGCTACACAGGGATCTCTGGGTCCACTGCTCAAGGGTTATGGGAGTTGTAGCTCTGATGCAGGGGTCCTTAACCCTCACGTGACCAGCACTGTTCTATAGGAGAGAAGGGGAAGAGAAGCTGTGGCATATTAATGAGCCAGGAAAGCAAACACTTCTCAGCACATAAAGATTTTTTTGGTTGTTATGCTCCACAATAGAGATTTATGGCCTGCCACAGAATTAGATTTAGAGTCACAAGAGGCCTTCCCACTCAAGAGGCAACTTGGTGTATGTCACAGAGGAAGCTGGTGGAAAATCTGGGATTAAAACCCATGTTTCCTATTTTTACTTCCTTGTTTCTCAAAGCAAGATCTGGGGACTAGCATAGCATTCGCCACCTGTAATCTTATGAAAAATACAGAACCTCATGCTGTACCCGAGACCCACTGAACCACAATTTGCATTTTAATCAGGTTCCCAAGTGATCTATATGCACATTAAAGTTTGAAAAGTACTTAGTATTATGTAGGCATGAAATTACTAAATTACAATCAATGTACCTGTGAGTTCTTTAACCCTTTGAGTAGTGAGTTTTTTGTTAACCCTTTCAGTGAGGACGTACATGAACATTCGTACTACTCAAAGGGTTAATGATATCAGATACTGCCAAAATTCTCTCCAAAGCATTGTACAAATTTACTTACTACATTATTTTAATTTTCTATGTATCTAATTATAACATAAAGCCATTTCCTATTGCTAAAATTGTTCTATAAAAATAAAGTCTATTAAAAAACAAAATGCCTGGTCTAAGCAGGTGGTGGTGCAGTGGACAGAGTGTCAAACTGGGACACTGAGGACCCAGGTTCGAAACCTCAAGGTTACTATTTAAGTGCAGGCTCATCCGGCATCAGCATGGGCTCACCAGCTAGAGTACAGGGTTGCAGGCTTGAGTCAAGGGTCACTAAGTCATCTGGAGCCCCCCCCCCCCATATAAGGCACATGAGAAGCAATCACTGAACAACTCAAGTGCCGCAACTATGAGTTGATGCTTCTCATCTCTCTCCCTTCCTGTCTGTCCCTATCTGTCTGTCGCTCACTCTAAAAAACAAACAACAAAAAAAAAACTAACAAAAAATGCCCTGGCTGGATGGCTCTGTTGGTTAGAGCATGTAAAAATGTAAAGGTTATAGGTTCAATCCCTGGTCATAGCACATACAAGAACAGATCAATATTTCCACCTGTCTCTCTCTCCATACCTCTCTCTCTCAAATCAATAAATAAAAAATAAAAAAAGAAACCAAAGAAAGCTATTTTAGTGCCTAGCATATATATATAAATATTATAGTAAGTACTCAATAATTTTTAACTATTGTTATTAAAACATTTACATTAGAAATATCCTAAATGTTTCTGTAAGTAATTAGTAATATTGTTTCTACTGTAATTATGCTAATAACTAAATCAGTTTAAACATTGATTTTGACAAGATAAAAGCATCTTTGCAAATAGGTAAATCTTGAGAATTCATGACATACCTGGACAAATGATTCTAAACCTAACACATTATTTCTACAAGTTACCAAATGAAACAGGGAAATGTAAAATGACTTAAGGATTCAATCATAGCCAGTGTCTTAATAAGTACAAGTTTTATAGGCTCTTATGGTTATTATTTAAAAAAAAAAAAGTTTCGGCCCTGGCCGGTTGGCTCAGTGGTAGAGCGTTGGCCTGGCGTGCAGAAGTCCCAGGTTGATTCCTGGCCAGGGCACACAGGAGAAGCGCCCATCTGCTTTTCCACCCCTCCCCCTCTCCTTCCTCTCTGTCTCTCTCTTCCCCTCCCGCAGCTGAGGCTCCATTGGAGTAAAGATGGCCCGGGGCGCTGGGGATGGCTCCTTGGCCTCTGCCCCAGGCGCTAAAGTGGCTCTGGTCCCGGCAGAGCATCGCCCCCTGGTGGGCGTGCCGGGTGGATCCCGGTCAGGCGCATGCAGGAGTCTGACTGTCTCTCCCCATTTCTAGCTTCAGAAAAATACAAAAAAAAAAAGTTTCAACTAAGGGGAAAAGACAAACAGTAATACCAAAAATAAATATAATCACAGAATTATGTTGAAAATGATATGGTTTCAGCAGAGATGGAATGCCCACCTGGGAGGAAAATAAATCTATAACCTCCTTTGTTTGTTTACCTGGATGAGTCATGGTGACTGGCTCCTCTTTGGACTTATTATTGTAGATGACTACAGCAACTGCATTGTGGAAAGCAGCCCGTGATATTTTCTCTTTAAATGTGCAATTTCCCCTCTGCAGCAAGGCAATCCACTGTTTGATATTAGGAGGGACAAAGAACCGGGTTTGAGGATCACAGCCCAGATGATCAGCAACTAAAGAGAAAAGAAAAAAAAATACATTACTTTTTTCTCAAGTAAAGATAAATAAAACCAATCAAATCTTTCTCTAAAGCACATCAAGCAGTTCAATGCCAGCAGAGCTATGAATTACATCCACAAAGAACATTACAATGAATCTAAGCCCTCATCTGTACAGGGAGAGAGATGCTCCTGTAATTCAAATTAAAAAGTGAAAAATTCTGTTTACAGAGTGACAAAAATAAAGAAGACTATAATACGAAGTGAAGAGAGAAGGAAGAAAAGACAAACACAGAAAACCACCTGAAACCCGCGAGACTGATCTACCCAACTTGGCTCATTCATTTGCACTTCTTTCTCCATAACTCACCTCCCACCACCTCCATGAGACTGATTTTGCTTGGGGTAAGTAAGGAAGCCAAACTAAATCTTTTGTTCTATTACCAACTGGTCTTCTTGAAATTCAAAAATGCTTGAACGAATTTCTTAGTGTCTAAGGAAATTAGAAAAGTTCTGTATATAAAAGTTTAAATAGCTAAAATAACAATTAGAATAGATTATTTACATTTATTGTTAAAAATTCCTCTATAATTTCATATTAGGGTACATATTAACTTACTACATCCACCCGTCTAGCAAGATACACCAAGATTATCCCCTGGGACTACAAATTACAAGGCTACTGTCCTAGATTTGGGGGAATAGCTTGTTTCAAATATCCTTAAGTATATTTGAGTTGGTCAGGACAAGCCCCTCAGCTTTCAATTCTGCAAGAATGATCATCACAGCTCTGACATCCTTTGTAGACCTTAAGCTGCTCTCCCTAGCTGCTCTTCCCATTCCTTATCCTTACATTTATAACCGGTTAAAATGAAAGGGGAGAAACAATCCAGAAGGGGGAAAGAAGTCACCAAAGGTAAGTTTGAAGACTATGGCTCCACAGTGCCAGAGGCAGCAGGCCCCATACCTCCTGGAGTCAATTACTGCTGGCACTGTGTAGGCTCAGGAGGGAAGGGAACATAGCAAGCACAGAAGGGTAACACTGGAAGCAAATATATAAAAATATTAAATTAGCATTGATCAATTATAAAGTGTATAAAAAAGACAATACCACTGGGGAAATGTTTGCTTTCCACACACTCGTGAGAGTACACTGTTTAGTAAAAGAAATGAAATGTTTACGTTACATAAACTAAAATATAGAGATGCCACCAACTACAAAGAAATGTTACATCTATCATTTCCACTTAAATAATGTCTTTCTCCAAATCCTCTTATTATCATGGAGGGATCGTGATGAAAGCATATTTGCTACCAGAGAACTCCTAATACACAGTAAGTGGGAGATAAATGATTTCATAATTTGCCATGATACTGTTTACAACTATGACTCGCCTTTCCCTCAAACAGTTTCTGCACTATGAAATTTTAGTCCTTTCTCAAATTAAAACTTTAGTAATCAACTATTGAAAGACACAGTCAGGAATTGTGAAACTGAAATTGTGAAACAGACTGTTTACTTTAAGTGGTATCTGTTTCACTGATTATTATGCTGTTTTAAAATATAAGCATTTAGGTGATATGTTAGGACAGCTTGTCTTGAGAAAACTTCCAATAGGAAGCACAAACTCATTTTAACCCTAAAGAAAATGCAGAATCAAGAATATGTAAAGAGACTCATTTTTCTGTGACTTTCCTGACCTCCCTGTATTGCCTACATATAATATTTACAGGGTGGTAAAGAGGAAACAACAGTTAGGGACCAGCAAGACCTGGGGTGCAAATTCTCTAATTTTCAGTTTTTGCTTATTTATAAAAATTGAGATAAAGTCCTTACCTCACAAGAGTTATGGTATGTGAAAAAGTCTATAATAATGCCTCTATTCTTGGGTGCTTTCAACACATTCCTTTCCTTTTGTTTTATGGGTACCATCCTATCTTGTCCTAGTGATCCAGTCTGGTGCCATGGGGACTCTATGACAATGTTCATGAAATCTACCCAGACCTAGGCAGCACACCCCCTATGTTCCCTGCTCCCAATAGTTCTCTAGTCTCATCCTTTCTCCCTGTTGCTCTGACAGGATTACTGTTCCCTTAGACCAGTGGTAGTCAACCTGGTCCCTACCGCCCACTAGTGGGCATTCCAGCTTTCATGGTGGGCGGTAGCAGAGCAACCAAAGTATAAATAAAAAGATTCCCCCCCCCCCCCGAAGCTGGAAACGGGGAGGCAGTCAGACAGACTCCCACATGTGCCCGACCAGGATCCACCCGGCATGCCCACCAAGGGCAATGCTCTGCCCATTTGGGGTGTTGCTCTGTTGCAACCAGAGCCATTCTAGCGCCTGAGGCAGAGGCCATGGAGCCATCCTCAGCGCCTGGGCCAACTTTGCTCCAATGGAGCCTCGGCTGTGGGAGGGGAAGAGAGAGACAGAGAGGAAGGAGAGGGGGAGGGGTAGAGAAGCAGATGGGTGCTTCTCCTGTGTGCCCTGGCTGGGAACTGAAGCCAAGACTCCTGCAAACCAGGCCGACGCTCTACCACTGAGCCAACCGGCAAGGGCAAAAGATTTAACTATAGTAAGTTGTTTTACAAAGATTTATTCTGCCAAACTTAGTGAAAATCCGACATAAAGTACTTGGTAAGTAATTATTATTCTATGCTTTAACTTGCTGTAACTCTGCTTTATAAATTTTAGAAAGTAAAGTTACTTCCCTACTTTATAAATCACCATTACTGTGGAACCGGTGGGCGGTTAGAAAGTTTTACTACTAACAGAGATGCAAAAGTGGGCGGTAGGTATAAAAAGGTTGACTGACTACCCCTGCCTTAGAAGAGCAGCCATTCAGTAAAAGTCACAATATCTAAGGCTGAAAGACACAGGAAAGGATGCAGCCACAGAGTAAATCTATCTCTTAAAGGAATCCCCATCCACTAAGAACAGATTCTATAAACTGCATGATCCTAACAAATTTCAACAACAGACTGTATGAACAAAAAGAATGTCCCTGATCCCCCAAACCATCATTTGTAAAAGGTCTCTGAAAACATGTATCAGTAAGAACAGAATATGCAATGATACACAAGAATAAGATATTCAAGTTCCTGTTCAAAGAAGCAGTTTTCATTATCAGAAAAAGAACATAAAAGGTTTTCATTATCACTTAATATTGCAGTATGCTTGTTTTATCTATTTCTTTCTTTCTGTAATTAAAAAATAACTTGAACAATGAAAATATTAACAGCTAAAAAAAACCCCAAAAACGTCAAGAGAAATGACTATAGTGATAAAGTCGTACTACTTCAAAATTTAATGCGTTATTTGTACTTGAAGCAATTTATTAAAAGACAAAATACTTATATATTTATGAACCATAATATTTGTCAATAGCAATTTTGCTCAAATTAAAAACCATTTACCGTATTTTTCGCTCCAGAAAACACACCTGACCATAAGACACACCTAGGGTTTTAAGAAGGAAAATAAGAAAAAAAATATTCTGAACCAAATGGTGTGTTAAAATATTTAATAAAATACCTTATTTTTCGCTCCATAAGATGCACTGGCATTTCCCCCTCCACTTTGGGGTGGGGGGAAGTGCGTCTTATGGAGTGAAAAATATGGTACTTCTTTTTTTACCTGCCAAGTTCAGAAGAGGAATCACCTCTCCTGACTTCTTTGCACTTAGTCATGGTACCAGAAAAAACTTATTAAAAGTTATCATGAAAATGTGAAATTATAGATGATATAAAATACTGTACAATACCTTACAATATTGTTCATTATTAACTCAATAAAACTGAAAAATACTGTATTACAGGAAAACATTTCTTTCCTGTATGGCCTTTCCTACTGAGCCCCAAAATAGTATTAAGACTTTTATTTACTCCTTGACCAGAACCAAACAATTCTCAACAAGAACAATTATGGAATCCTCATCTCAATGAGCATTAACTTAGATATTCGAAACACACTAAGTACCACAGAGAAATACGACAGAACCACACATTTTGGTCTTGAATCCTCAAGAACCTCTAAATGTACTCAGGAGGCATGCCTGGCACAGAAATGACTATCAACAAGGCAGCAGAAAGTACTAACAAGAGTGCTTAAGACACTAAAAGGGAAAGAACAATAGGTAATCAAGGAACCTACATGGAATGTCGGAAAACTGCTCAAGCAGAAAGTAGGGGTACAGAAGTGAACAGCACAAGAGCACAGAAGATTAATCCTTTCTCTTAAACTCCTGTGGGCCCTGGCCAGTTGGCTCAGTAGATACGGTGTTGGCCTGGTGTATGGACATCCCAGGTTTGATTCCTGGTCAGGGCAACAAGAGAAGCAACCATCTGCTTTTCTACCCCATCCTCTCTCCCTCTTCTCCTCCCTCAGCCAGTGGCTTGATTGGCTAGAGCAGTGGTTGTCAACCTGCTCCCTACTGCCCACTAGTGGGTGCTCCAGTTTTCATGGTGGGTGGTAGCGGAGCAACCAAAGTATAAATAAAAAGATAGATTTAACTATAGTAAGTTGTTTTATAAAGATTTATTCTGCCAAACTTAGCGAAAATCCGACATAAAGTACTTAGTAAGTAATTATTATTATATGCTTTAACTTGCTGTAACTCTGCTTTATAAATTTTATAGTGTAAAGTTACTTCCCTACTTCATAAATCACCATTACTGTGGAACCAGTGGGCGGTTAGAAAATTTTACTACTAACAGAGATACAAAAGTGGGCGATAGTTATTAAAAGGTTGACTACCCCTGGGTTAGAGCGTCACCCCAGGTGCTGAGGACAGCTCAGTTGATTCTAGCATCAGCCCAAGATGGGGGTTCCAGGGTGGATAACAACTGGGGTGCATGCGGGAGTCTATCGACCCATCTCTCATTTAAAAAACAAAAAATAAAAAACTCTGGTGAAAATTGCCTGACCTGTGGTGACACAAGATAAAGTCTCAACCTGGAACACTGAGGTTGCCGGATGAAAGCCCTGGGCTAACCTGGTCAAGGCACATCTGGGAGTTGATGCTTCCTGCTCCCCCTCTTCTCTCTCAAAATGAATCAATAAAATCTTTAAAAAAAAAAAAAAACTCTTGCAAAAATCAAGTGAGGTCTGACCAGTGGTGGCACTGACGTCCCAGGTTCAAGACCCCAAGGTCCCTAGCTTGAGCGCGGGCTCACTGGCTTGAGTGTGGGATCATATCAATGATCCCATGGTTGCTGGCTTGAAGCCCAAGGTCGCTGGCTTGAGCAAGGTTTTTACTGGTTTGGTTGGAGACCCCAGGTCAAGGCACATATGAGAAGCAATCAATGAACAACTCAAGTGCTGCAACTATGAGTTGATGCTTCTCTCTCCCTTTCTATCACTCTCTCTCACAAAAAATGAAAATAAAAAAAGGAAAATCAAGTGAGGAGATATATGGCCAAAGTTATGACACTATACAAATTTAAGATAATCAAGTTCTGAAAAGAAGACCCCAACTATAATGGGAAAAGAGAAAGACTATTCTGGTATAAAAAATATGTACATATTTTAAAGGTTCTGTGAGTGAATAAGTAAAAAAATAAAATATCTCTTTTCCAATCCAGCAACCTGAAACTCTCCACGTTGGCTCATCTGACTTAAGACCTCATCTTTTCAAAATGCAAACATCCACCTTAATAAGTTTTGGCCACCACATTACTGTGTGGGTGAACCCTCAGTTCGCTGTGGTAAGAGTGACATGGGGCTGGGACATGTGACCGAAGGTCAGGACTTCTCCAGGCGCACAGTGCAGGTGCTCCAATGCATCTCTTGTTCTCAGAGCCCGTGTGTCTCTTTTCTCTGCCTGAAATGCCAATCCCAAGATTCCTCTGTCAACCACCTCCTAAGTTTCATGATACTGCTAATGTATCTACTCAGGACACCTTCCCAACCTCCCAAGGCTGAACTAGGTGCTGTTTTCATGTCTCCAAGCCACCCCAAGATCACAACCATCTTAGCATTCATTGTACTGTATTAGTAACTGGCTGTTTATTCTGAGTGAGGTCTCCTGGGTGTGAGATCTAGCATCTCCTCTAATATGTCTGAAACACAGTAGACACACAATATACCTGATGAAGGGAGAGAGAGAGAAGGATGACAGAGGGAGACTAAGCAAGAATGGATATAAAGAAAAACCTTGTGCCAAAGACCTGTTTCATGTGGCAGAAATGTTCTATCAGCTGTTTCCTACAAAAGAAGTAAAAATAAAAATAAGCCTAACTAGTTACCCTGCATTTAGATACAGTGGTTCCTCGTCTATCATGGGGGTGAGGTTCCAGAACTCCCCCCTGCAATGGGTGAATATCCACGAAGTAGCAACCTTATATTTATTTTATTATTTATATATATTTTAAGGCATTATAAACCCTCCCCACACTCTTCTAAACCTTTCCTACACTGTTAACCTTTCCCACACTCTTATAAACATTTCCTATGCTCTTAAACACTTTCCACACTCTTAAACATACGTAATTTTAACAGCATATATAAATACAATTCCATGTGGGTACTCACCAGTGAATATACTACAACTTGAACTATGAAGATGATGATGAATTAGCTGTGCAGTACTGATGATGATGAAGGTGACAACGATGAGATGTACTGCACTGCCAAGAAGAGCATGACAGCTCTTCTGAAGGCGCCACTTCATCACGTGGTGCAGTATCTAGATGTGCACTTTGTCTACTCATCTGCTGTATGCTATGTATTTTATTTTGATTTAATGTTTTAATTAATAATTTTATACTTTTACCATATCTCCCCATGTATAAGACCCTTTCCTTGAAAAATTTGGGATCTAAAAACTGGGTGCATATTATTATACAGTGGTTGTAGATTTTTTTTTAACTTGCATTTTCCACTTTTTCATGTGGATGAGGAGTTGTATGAATTTTATGATAAAATCTGAGTTCAATAACTTTATGTAGTACTTTCCCCCTCAAATTTTGAGCCTCAAAATTAAGATGTGTCTTATACATGGGAGTATCTTATACATAGGACAATATGGTATATTGTTTTCAATATTTTAGGTCAGTAAATGATTATTTTACCGCAAAAACAATTATAATATATAAAAATCCTTATATACTGCAAAATCCCACAATATAGCAAAAAATCCACGATACAAAATTAGACATATACACACTTTTAAAATCCACGATACAGTGAGACCATGAAAAGTGAACTGCAATATGGCGATGGGCAACTATATTTTCATTGTCAGGTATGTTCTGGTTGTTTTCCTATTTTTTAAAAATTGATTTTAGAGAAAGAGGAAGGGGGGAGAGAAGGGGGAGAGGAGGAGGAGGAGGAGGAGGAGGAAGAGAAAGAGGAGGGTGAAAGGGGGAGGGGGAGAGAAAGAAACATTGATTTGTTGTTCCACTTATTTCTGCATTCATTGTTTGATTCTTGTATATGCCCTGTCTGGGAATTGAACCTGCAACCTTGGTGCATCAGGATGACTCCACCGCTTTCCTACTTCTACACTAGATTATACATCTCTTTAATCTTTAGGTTTCCTGCTTCTACCTTGTCTTTCCTTATTTCCTGTTAAACTCTTACAATTCAAAGAAAAAAATACAATTCTTTCTTTTTGTTCCCAATTTCTTTTTTCTTTCTTTTTTTTTTTACAGAGGCAGAGATAGACAGGGACAGACAGACAGGAACGGAGAGAGATGAGAAGGATCAATCATCAGTTTCTCGTTGCACGTTGCGACTTCTTAGTTGTTCACTGATTACTTTCTCACATGTGCCTTGACCGTGGGCCTTCAGCAGACCGAGTAACCCCCTGCTGGAGCCAGCGACCTTGGGTCCAAGCTGGTGAACTGTTTGCTCAAGCCAGATGAGCCTGCGCTCAAGCTGGCGACCTCGGGGTCTCGAACCTGGGTCCTTCTGCATCCCAGTCCAACGCTCTATCCACTGTGCCACCACCTGGTCAGGCTTGTTCCCAATTTCTTAACGGACTTAAATGTCCACCTTTCATTCCTTCATCCACTCCCATAAATATAATTTATTATCTTACTATTTCTATACTTTAACTTAATTATTTCGTTTTATTACTTCATTATTTAGTCTTGTTGAAAATGTTTTATTCTTCCTTTTCTCTTTATTTTGTTAAGTTTACATGTACATTTCAATTTTTCTCTTAACCTTGTATCTACTTGATTTCTGTAATTGTTTTATCCTGTCCTCCCCCTACTCCCTGTGCCCAGCTCCAACCTGTTTCATTTTTCTTTTCTGGTAGGCCAGCAAAAATGATCTAGGCCTGTATGATTTCTCAGGAACCTTATATTTATATTAATGACCATTCTGTCTTTCTCTCAATTAAACCTGCTGGTCTCTTCCATTTTAAAAATGAAGAAAAGGAGCTGCAGGAGCGCGAGGGGAGGGAGGAAGGACCAGCTATTCAATCTTCCCAAGGTATGACCGTCCATCCCCAGACTATGGGGGCAGGGGGAGGTGTTTCTACTTTGAGGCATGCGCAGTAAAAGCCAAGAGGGCACCATAGAGGTCTGTCAGTCTAGCCTGGCAGCAAGATCTAATTGGTTAGGGGGAGAATTCAACAGAAGCCTAGGAAATATTAAGAAGCTGATTCAATAATGTGAAGAATGCCTCGTTCTCCCCCAGCCCAAGATATAACCCAGGTCTAACAAAGAAGCTCTCTTCCTCTCTTGTTTGGAAACACGCTCCCCTGTTCCTTCGTGCATTCTCCAAGCAGCCTAGGAGCTGCACAGGTCAGCCAGCTGCAAGAAGCCTGTGGACTTCAAGCATAGCGCCAAGATCGCAACTGAACCACACACTACGCTAGCCTGACGAAGACTAGTTGGACTGAATAATGATAGGATATTTGGACGCTAATCTTTAGTTGGGTCTGATGAAGACTAGGCTGGACTTTTTCCACAGTAGGACCAGCGGAGTTAAGACACTGGGAACATGTGGGCAGCCTTCCATTTCAACTCCAAATAAATCTTACCAGAAAGTCACATCCCCCCTTACGTGGGCATGCTTTCCTTAGGACTCTGTGGGAGAACACTGTGTTCACCGGCATCAGATCAATTCCTTTCCATTCAAAGCAGAAAGGGGTCTTGACCCTGATGAGCTAATTAGGCATTCTTGACTTCCCACTGGTTTACATGGAAGCATAGGAGGGTATCTATGTAGCCAGGTGCTTGGAAAGTCACTAATTTGTTTCCAGGCTGCTTTGCCCCACTTTTCAAGCAGGTCCATGCCATCACTTTGAGATCTGAAGTGAACTGTGCTATTTGAAACCACTGCCTCCAAAACAAAAACAAAAGGAGAAACAAAAACAAAATCTTTATTTAATTTTGGCATCTACAGATCACCTCTACATAGCCATATGCATTAAGTGACACCTACTTGAGCTCCAGCTCTGGGGGAAGAAAAGTAGACAGCCACACAGAAGAGCAGAGCTTAAATTACATTTGAAAGAGAAGATTTCTTTGTTTCCTGTGGGAAGTGAATAAGCTAGCATGTGACTCCAGTTGTTACTGGCAGCCATTTTATGACAAAGAAGAAACAATCACAGGATAAAGTTAAAGCTATGATGTCAAAGGGAGAGAATGAAAGGAACAAGATCCCTGGTAACATGGCTGAATGCTGAATCCCTGAACCCTGAAAGCAGCCCCACTTCAGAGCTTCTAGTCCTGCGATAGGACACATGTCATTCTGTGCAAGCCATCTGTGCAGGGATTTGTCACCTGGAGTTATTTGTGCTACTTGTGGCATCAGGCAGCAATGGTGGAGATGGGGCTTTATCCCTTGTCAAGTGGCTCTCTTATTCCACCAGGATCCACACTTGGTAACTCAGGCCTATCAAGAAGGTCAAACTTAAGGAGAAAGCTTCCTTGCAAAAGTCCTTTGGCACTGGGAGGCAGCTGAAACGCCAATCCTTTCCCTCCTACCCTCACTCAAGTGACGTGATAGCTCTTCAGGACAGAAGGGTTTCCCTTGAAGAGTAACATCTAGAGCAGTGGTAGTCAACCTGGTCCCTATTGCCCACTAGTAGGCGTTCTAGCTTTCATGTGGGTGGTAGCACAGCAACCAAAGTATAAATAAAAAGATAGATTTAACTATAGTAAGTTGTTTTATCAAGATTTATTCTGCCAAACTTAGTGAAAATCCAACACAAAGTACTTGGTAAGTTATTATATGCTTTAACTTGCTGTAACTCTGCTTTATAAATTTTATAGTGTAAATTACTTCCCTACTTTATAAATCACCATTACTGTGTAACCGGTGGGCAGTTAGAAAATTTTACTACTAACAGAGATACAAAAGTGGGCAATAGGTATAAAAAGGTTGACTACCCCTGATCTAGAGCAGGAGTCCCCAAACTTTTTACACAGGGGGCAAGTTCACTGTCCCTCAGACTGTTGGAGGGCCGGACTATAAAAAAAACTATGAACAAATCCCTATGCACACTGCACATATCTTATTTTAAAGTAAAAAAACAAAACGGGAACAAATACAATATTTAAAATAAAAAACAAGTAAATTTAAATCAAGAAACTGACCAGTATTTCTTCTTTTTTAATAATTTTATTTTTTTAATGGGGCAACATCAATAAATCAGGATACATATATTCAAAGATAACAAGTCCAGATTATCTTGTCGTTCAATTATGTTGCATACCCATCACCCAGAGTCAGATTGTCCTCTGTCACCTTCTATCTAGTTTTCTTTGTGCCCCTCCCCCTCCCCCTTTCCCTCTCCCTTCCCTCCCCCCCCTCCGTAACCACCACACTCTTATCAATGTCTCTTAGTTTCACTTTTATGTCCCACCTACGTATGGAATAATGCAGTTCCTGGTTTTTTTCTGATTTACTTATTTCGCTTCGTATCATGTTATCAAGATCCCACCATTTTGCTGTAAATGATCCGATGTCATCATTTCTTATGGCTGAGTAGTATTCCATAGTGTATATGTGCCACATCTTCTTTATCCAGTCATCTATTGAAGGGCTTTTTGGTTGTTTCCATGTCCTGGCCACTGTGAACAATGCTGCAATAAACATGGGGCTGCATGTGTCTTTACGTATCAATGTTTCTGAGTTTTGGGGGTATATACCCAGTAGAGGGATTGCTGGGTCATAAGGTAGTTCTATTTTCAGTTTTTTGAGGAACCACCATACTTTCTTCCATAATGGTTGTACTACTTTAAATTCCCACCAACAGTGGATGAGGGTTCCTTTTTCTCCACAGCCTCTCCAACATTTGCTATTACCTGTCTTGCTAATAATAGCTAATCGAACAGGTGTGAGGTGGTATCTCATTGCCGTTTTGATTTGCATTTCTCTAATAGCTAAAGAAGATGAGCATCTTTTCATATATCTGTTGGCTATTTGTATTTCTTCCTGGGAGAAGTGTCTGCTCATATCCTCTTCCCATTTTTTTATTGGATTGTTTGTTTGTTTGTTTGTTTGTTGTTGAGTTTTATGAGTTCTTTGTATATTTTGGATATTAGGCCCTTATCTGAGCTGTTGTTTGAAAATATCATTTCCCATTTAGTTGGCTTTCTGTTTATTTTGTTATCAGTTTCTCTTGCTGAGCAAAAACTTCTTAGTCTGATGTAGTCCCATTCATTAATTTTTGCCTTCACTTCTCTTGCCTTTGGAGTCAAATTCATAAAATGCTCTTTAAAACCCAGGTCCATGAGTTGAGTACCTATGTTTTCTTCTATGTACTTAATTGTTTCAGGTCTTATGTTTAGATCTTTGATCCATTTTGAGTTAATTTTAGTACAGGGGGACAAACTAGTCGTTTCATTCTTTTGCATGTGGCTTTCCAGTTTTCCCAGCACCATTTATTGAAGAGGCTTTCTTTTCTCCATTGTGTGTTGTTGGCCCCTTTATCAAAAATTATTTGACTATATATATGTGGTTTTATTTCTGGACTTTCTATTCTGTTCCATTGGTCTGAGTGACTATTTTTCTGCCAATACCATGCTGTTTTGATTGTCGTGGCCCTATAATAGAGTTTGAAGTCAGGTATTGTAATGCCCCCAGCTTCATTCTTTTTCTTTAGGATTGCTTTGGCTATTCGGGGTTTTTATAGTTCCATATAAATCTGATGATTTTTTGCTCTATTTCTTTAAAAAATGTCATTGGAAGTTTGATGGGAATTGCATTAAATTTGTATATTGCTTTGGGTAATACAGCCATCTTGATTATATTTATTCTTCCTAGCCAAGAACAAGGTATATTCTTCCATCTCATTATATCTTTTTCGATTTCCCTTAACAATGGTTTATAGTTTTCATTATATAAGTCCTTTACATTCTTTGTTATGTTTATTCCTAAGTATTTTATTTTTTTTTGTTGCAATCGTGAAGGGGATTATTCTTTTGAGTTCGTTCTCAATTATTTCATTGTTGGCATATAGAAAAGCTATTGACTTCTGTATGTTAATTTTGTATCCTGCGACCTTACTGTATTGGCTTATTGTTTCTAGTAGTCTTTTTGTGGATTCTTTGGGGTTTTCGATGTATAGGATCATATCATCTGCAAAAAGTGATACCTTTACTTCTTCTTTTCCGATATGGATGCCTTTTATTTCTTTGTCTTGTCTGATTGTTCTGGCTAGAACCTCTAGTACCACATTAAATAAGAGTGGAGAGAGTGGACAACCCTGTCTTGTTCCTGATTTAAGGGGGAAAGCCTTCAGTTTAGTGCCATTTAATATGATGGTAGCTGATGGTTTATCATATATGGCCTTTATCATGTTGAGATATTTTCCTTCTATACCCATTTTGTTGAGAGTCTTAAACATAAAATTGTGTTGTATTTTATCAAAAGCCTTTTCTGCATCTATTGATAAGATCATGTGGTTTTTGTTCTTTGTTTTGTTGATATGGTGTATTACGTTAACCGTTTTACGTATGTTGAACCATCCTTGAGATTCTGGGATGAATCCCACTTGATCATGATGTATTATTTTTTTAATATGTTGTTGTATTCGGTTTGCTAGTATTTTGTTTAGTATTTTAGCATCTGTATTCATTAGAGATATTGCTCTGTAGTTTTCTTTTTTTGTGCCATCCTTGCCTGGTTTTGGTATGAGGGTTATGTTGGCCTTATAAAATGTGTTTGGAAGTATTGCTTCTTCTTCAATTTTTTGGAAGACTTTGAGTAGAATAGGAACCAAGTCTTCTTTGAATGTTTGGTAAAATTCGCTGGTATAGCCGTCAGGGCCTGGACTTTTATTTTTGGGGAGGTTTTTAATGGTTTTTTCTATTTCTTCCCTACTAATTTGTCTGTTTAGGCTTTCTGCTTCTTCTTGACTCAGTCTAGGAAGGTTGTATTGTTCTAGGAATTGATCCATTTCTTCTAGGTTGTTGAATTTAGTGGCATAAAGTTTTTCATAGTATTCTACAATAATTCTTTGTATATCTACAGTGTCCGTGGTGATTTCTCCTCTTTCATTTTGGATTTTGTTTATATGAGTTCTTTCTCTTTTTTCCTTGGTAAGTCTTGCCAAGGGTTTGTCAATTTTGTTGATCTTTTCAAAGGACCAGCTCCTTGTTCTATTAATTTTTTCTATAGTTTTTCTGTTCTCTAATTCATTTATTTCTGCTCTGATTTTTATTATCTCCTTTCTTCGGCTGGTTTTGGGTTGTCTTTGTTCTTCTTTTTCTAGTTCCTTAAGGTGTGAAGTTAAGTGGTTCACTCTCTCGTTTGTTCATATAGGCCTGAAGTGATATGAACTTCCCTCTTATCACTGCTTTTGCTGCATCCCATAGATTCTGATATGTCATATTGTCATTTTCATTAGTCTGTATATATCTTTTGATCTCTGCACTTATTTCTTCTTTGACTCATTCATTTTTTAAAAGTATGTTGTTTAGTTTCCACATTTTTGTGGGGGTTTTTTCCTCTTTTTTGCAGTTGAATTCTAGTTTCAAGGCTTTATGATCAGAAAATATGCTTGGTACAACTTTGATTTTTCTGAATTTGCTAATGTTTTTGTGGCCCAACATATGGTCAATTCTTGAGAATGAACCATGTACACTGGAGAAAAATGTATACTCAGTCACTTTGGGATGAAATGTCCTGTAGATGTCTATCATATCCAGGTGCTCTAGTGTTTTGTTTAAGGCCACTATGTCTTTGTTGATTCTCTGTTTGGATGACCGATCTAGAGCCGTCAGCGGTGTATTGAGGTCTCCAAGTATGATTGTATTTTTGACTGACCAGTATTTCAATGGGAACTATGGGCCTGCTTTTGGCTAATGAGATGGTCAATGTGCTCCTTTCATTGACCACCAGTGAAAGAGGTGCCCCTTCCAGAAGTGCAGCGGGGCCGGATAAATGGTCTCAGGGGGCCACATGTGGCCCGCGGGCCGTAGTTTGGGGACCCCTGATCTAGAGCAAGGTTCACAAAAGGGCTCTGTGGGTAGAACCTAGGAGGTCAGTGAAATTTTGAGGAGGGGAAACATTCTTTATTTTCACACAATTAAACTTATTGAAATCTAGCATTTTCTTCATCTATGAATATAGACAGCAAAGCATCCATAACTCTTTATTTAAGCAATAGCAATTACATTACTACAGATATTGCAAACCACTGGTAATTGAAGTTATTAGACCCACAGCCAAGGCTTGTTAATTGTGTTAACAAAGAAGCATATACTGATACATTACTAAGTCACAAATATTTTATATACATTGATACTGTGTTTCAGTAAACTTGGTTTCCTTTCATCCTACTTACTTTTTGTACTTATCACTATCCTGAGAAGCATCCCATAGGTTTCTTATTCACTAGGCTGCAAAAGAAATCATAATTGCAATTTTTGGTCTATCTGTATTATTTGTGTGATACATTTGGCTCCATTTCTACTACTTTACTTTGTTCTCATTTACCCTTTTATTTCTAAGCTTCTTTACACATTCCTCCTTCCTTCTTTGTTTCTGAAAGTACTGATCAAATTTTTATCCTCCCCCTTTTCTTTCATCTATGTATTCAAGTTCTAATTTTTAGTGCTTACGCTTAAAATATTAACCTGTATACCTGATGAAAAGTTTACATTTAACCAATATTTCTATTCTCTTCCTGGCTCTTAAAATATGTAGTAGTTTCATAGGGCTGCCATAACAAAATTCTACAAACCTGAGAGCTTAAACAACAGAAATGTACTCCCTCACAGTCCTGAAGGCCAGAAGTCTGAGAGCAAGGTGTGGGTAGGGCCATATTCCCTTTGAAAGCCCCTGTGGCAAATCCTTCCTTGCCTCCTACAGCTTCTGGTAGCTCCAGGCTTGTGGCTGTATCACTCCAACCCCTGCCTCTGTCTTCACATGGCCTTCTCTTCTATCTTCACTTCTGTCTTGTATAAAGACACTTATCACAGGATTCAGGGTTTACCTGGGTAATCTAAGATGATCTCATCTCAAAATCTTACTTTAATTACCTCTGCAAAGACCTTTTGCCCAAGTAAGGTTTTCACATTCACAAATTCTGGGAATTAGGACTAGGACATGGACATGTCCTCTGGGAGGCCACCATTCTGCCTGCTACTAAGACAACCCCAATTATCACCTTTCTTCTCATTTCCAGTATTCAGTTCCACCTTGCTTTAATTATCTCTTCCCTAACATTTAATGTTTCATACGGTCAGTGATTGTTAAACTTTACCTACGGATGCTTGTCAGTCCTTATACTAGTCAGGATTCTTCACAGTTCTCCAGAGAAAGAGACCAATAAAGTGTGCGTGTAAAAGATATTATAATGAATTGGCTCTTATGACTATAGAGGTCCCAAGATCTGCAGGGTAATTCAGCAAGATGGAGAGTTGATGGTACAGTTCTAATCCAAAGGCTGGCAGGCTAGAAACCCAAGAAAAGTCAATGTTTCAGTTTGAGTCCAAAGGCAGGAAAAAAACCCAGTGTCCTACTTTGAAGGCAGTCAGGCAAGAGGAATTAATTCTCTTACTGATAGGAGAATCAAGATCTTTTGTTTACAGTATGAGGCCTTTGACTAGTTAGGTAAGGCCTACCCACACTGGGCAGGGTAACCTGCTTAAAATGCTGTATTCAGTCTAACAATTTTTTTATTTTTCTCTAAGATTTTATTTATTCATTTTAGAGAGGAGAGAGAGGGAGAAAAAGAGAGAGAAAGAAGGGGGAGGAGCCTGACCAGGCGGTGGCGCAGTGGATAGAGCATTGGACTGGGATGTTGAAGGACCCAGGTTCGAGACTCCGAGGTCGCCAGCTTGAGCATGGGCTCATCTGGCTTGAGCAAAAACTCACCAGCTTGGACCCAGGGTCGCTGGCTCCAGAAGGGGTTACTTGGTCTGCTGAAGACCCGCAGTCAAGGCACGTATGAGAAAGCAATCAATGAACAACTAAGAAATCGCAACGCGCAACGAAAAACTAATGATTGATGCTTCTCATCTGTCTCCATTCCTGTCTGTCTGTCCCTGTCTATCCCTCTGACTCTCTCTCTGTCTCTGTAAAAATAAAAAAATAAAAAATTAAAAAAAAAAAAAAAGAAGGGGGAGGAGCAGGAAACATCAATTCCCATATGTGCCTTAGACCAGGCAAACCCAGGGTTTTGAACCGGTGACCTCAGCATTCTAGGTCGACGTTTTATCCACTGCGCCACCATAGGTCAGGCCAGTCTAACAATTTTAATGTTACTTTCATCCAAAAGAAGATCACAGAAATACCAAAAATAATGTTTAACCAACTACCTCTATTTTGAGGCCCATTCAAGGTGATACATAAAATTAACCATCATAGTTATTTATCACATCTCACTTTTCCTTCTGCATTTCATTTTCTTCTTCCTTATTCTACATCTTTTCAGTTCTTCCAAAGAGGATCTGTTAAGGGTAAATTCACCTTTTATGGTAAACTTGGTTTGTTTGTTTTTTTACATCTGAAATTATCTTTTATTCGTCCTCATTCTTGAATGATAGCTTAATCAGGTAAAAAATTCTGGATTACTTTTCTTTTAGCACTTTAAAGATATTATTCCATTGTCTTCTGCTTATGTTGAAAAGAGGCTGGACAAACATTTTAATTGCATGGGCTCTCAAATATTATTATATCTACTTTAAAATTCTAAATCTAGTATTTTTAAAAAGTAAAATAAATGTGTTTTAAAATTTTTCTAATTGGTATTTTTACTTCTTTATATTCATTTGTACAATAAATTACCTCCCTTTCATACAGAATTTTTAAGAAGAAGGCAATAATGAAATATCTTCTGTACACCTAGAGTGCAGAATCTATCAATCAACATTGGAAGAAGAGCCATACATAGCTGAATTGTCAGCAAGTTTAACTGTCAATAGCTCTCCATTATCATTTGTCTTCTATATTTAGTTACTGTATATCTCAAATGGATTTTGATTATTTTTCACATCCTTAGATCTTAAACATATCTGCTGAATGTTCTCCATTACATAATAAAAAGCATCTGGAGTAATTTAAAATGATGGCTGATACAAATCACTTTATCTCATCATATTTAAAAATAATTTCTAGCCCTGGCCAGTTGGCTCAGCGGTAGAGTGTCAGCCTGGCATGCAGGAGTCCTGGGTTCAAATTCCTGGCCAGGGCACACAGGAGAAGCGCCCATCTGCTTCTCCACCTTTCCCCCTCTCCTTCCTCTCTGTCTCTCTCTTCCCCTCCCGCAGCCGAGGCTCCATTGGAGCAAAGATGGCTCAGGCGCTGAGAATGGCTCTGTGGCCTCTGCCTCAGGCGCTAGAATGGCTCTGAATGCAACAGAGCGAAGCCCCAGAGGGGCAGAGCATCGCCCCCTGGTAGGCATGCCAGGTGGCTGCTGGTCGGGCGCATGCGGGAGTCTGTCTGACTGCCTCCCTGTTTCCAGCTTCGGAAAAATGAAAAATAATAATAATAATAATAATTTCTATTGCCTGACCAGGAGGTGGTGCAGTGGATAGGAACGTTGGACTGGGATGTGGAGGATCCAGGTTCAAGACCCCAAGGTCGCCAGCTTGAGCCCAAGGTCGCTGGCTCGAGCAAGGGGTCACTCGGTCTGCTGCCCCCCCCCGTACCCCCCCATCAAGGCACATATGAGAAATCAATCAATGAACAACTAAGGAGCCACAATGAAGAATTGATGTTTCTCATCTCTCTCCAATCCTGTTTGTCCCTCTCTCTGACTCTCTCTGTCTCTGCCAAAATAATAATTTATATTACAACGGATACAACAAATAGGCGAGTCAAAAGTAAGGTTTACAGTTATGAGTACATGAAACAATTTATTCTTGTATTATTAATTATGGTATTAATGTCTATACAAACAACTGTAAACCTACTTTTGCCCCATCAAGTGCTTCATGCAAATCAAAATAACTAAAAATCACAGCTAGGTCTTTGTACAAACATGCTATCATAGTACATCATAAGTGTTAATCATTTAATTCATATCACATCTCACTCCATAACAGCATTAAATATCAACTCTTTCTGAGGTTCTCTTTTCTACTGGCCTATCCATCACGTTTTCCTCACACATCTCAGACTATTCTTTCTCTATTCTTTTTTTAAATTAAAAAAAAATTATTCATTTTTTAGAGAGGAGAGAGAGAGAAGGGAGAGAAAAGGGGGGAGGAGCAGGAAGCATCAACTCCTATATGTGCCTTGACCAGGCAAGCCTAGGGGTTCAAACTTGCAACCTCAGCGTTCCAGGTCAACGCTTTATCCATTGTGCCACCACAGACCAGGCCTTGGACTATTCTTTCTCATTTTTCGATTACTAGCCTCTTATGCTGGAGGTGTTTGCAAGGTTCTGCCCTAGGCCCTCTTTTCTCAGTGGACAATCTCATTCAGTCCGACAGCTTCACTTTTCACCTCTATGGAGATAATGTCTAAATCTAAATCTCTTTCTTGAGCTTTAGTCTTTATTTCAACTGCTTGCCAGGCATTTCTCCATGAATAGGGAGTATCTTAAATTCACTACTCTTCTCCCCTGAATGTGATTGTTCCAAGTGGAATTCCTTAGTGACAGCATGCTCATCTATCTAGACTGAAATCCCTGTTGAAAAACAAGGACATGGCTATGAAGAGGTCCAGCGCATTCAATAGTGTTCAGTGTTCACGGCTGCCAATAAGAGCCCATCAACACAGAACAAAGCCACTGACAATAACTCAACATTGTTGATACATAGAAGTAAGAACACCATCAAGGACCGAGAGGAACATCAAAACATTACAGGTATAATTAACAAATATATGTAAATAAACTGATGATCTGATGTATCTACAAACTATGAAATGATTACATAATCAAGTTAAGTAACACCTCACCTCACAAAGTTACTTTTTTTTCTTTTTTGTGGTAAGAACACTTTAGATCTACTCTCTCAGAAAATTTCAAGTACCTAATACAGTATTATGAATTATATAGTCACCACGCTGTACATAAAATCCCCAGAACTTACTTATTTTATAGTTACAAAGTTTGTAACTCTGGAAGGCATTTTAAATTATTTGGCAGAAAAGTAACAGATGTTAGAACACTCCCATTTTGTTCTATTTATCACTTCTTTCTTCTGGTACTAGTACTTCTAGTACTAATGACTGACATGATGACAATGTTGATATAGACTGGGATATCTGGAACATAATTTCAAATATAAGAATGACAGATTCACCTGACCAGGTGGTGACGCAGAGGGCCCAGGTTCGAAACTCCAAGGTTGCCGGCTTGAGCTCAGGCTCATCTGGTTTGAGCAAGGCTCACCAGCTTTGAGCCCAGGGTCACTGGCTTGAGCAAGGGGTCTCTCAATCTGCTGTACCCCCCCCCCCCAAGCCAAGGTACCTATGAGAAAGCAATCAATGAGCAACTAAGGTGCTGCAACGAAGAACTGATGCCTCTCATCTCTCTCCCTTCCAGTCTATCTGTCCCTCTCTCTCTCTCTGTCATAAAAAAAAAAGGAAAAAGAAGAAGAAAAAAGAATGACAGATTCAACAATACATTGAAAGGACCATACACCATGAACAAGTGGATTTATTCCAGGGTAGATTTATTCCAGGGATGAAAGAATCGTTTGAAATCTGCAAATCAATATGATACATCCCATTAAGAAATTGAAGGATAAAAATCATACAATTATATCAATAGATGCAGAAAAAACATTTGACAAGATTCAACATAATTATGATTAAAAAAAGAACCAAACTCTCAACAAAGTAGGTATAGAGGGACCATAATATCAAAATCAACTCTTATTTAACATAGTACTGGAAGTCCTAGCCACAGCAATTAGGCAAGACAAAGATATCAATAGATGCAGAAAAAACATTTGACAAAATTCAACATGATTATGATTAAAAGAAGAACCAAACTCTCAACAAAGTGGGTATAAAGGGACCATAATATCAAAATTAGCTCTTATTTAACACAATACTGGAAGTCCTAGCCACAGCAATTAGGCAAGACAAAGAAGCAAAAGACATCCAAATCTAAAAGTAAGTAAAACTGCCTCTATTTGTAGATGATATGATACAGAAAATTCTAAAGACTACCAAAAAACTGTTATAATAAATTGATTCAGTAAAGCTGCAGGATACAAAATCAATATGCAAACATGTTACATTTCTAAACACTAATAACTATCAGAAAGAGAAATTAAGAAAATAACCAACAATTGCATCAAAAAAAAAAATACCCTGAAATAAATTTCATCAAGGACATGAAAAAACCTGTACACTGAAAACTACAAGACATCAATGAAAGAAACTGAGGATGAAACTGTAAGGTCTGGTGGATAATGGGGAAAGGTCAGGCCTGGGAACTTTGGCTAGGACCACCCACAACCAAGCGTGCCAAAAGAAACTTCCCAGGAGTACTTGGGGAAAAAAAGCGACCTCCATCAGCCAGTGAGATTTCACCATGTCATATTAGCTCGACCACCCTGGGGACCCTTTAAATATCTCTCACAGGGGTCACCCCTTGCAACTTCCTTGGCCTCCATATTTCCTCATGCCAGGGAACCTCATCAGCAGGAAGAGCTCTGTACTCAATAAAGCCTTTTATTATTCCACACTTCGTGGCTCCGGCCCCTTCCTTCTTTCTTGGAGGGGGAAATACCTTACAGAAACAAATACAGTAGATAAAAATGGGCCCAATATCTTTTTTTTTTTTTTTTTAAGCTGGAAACGGGGAGAGACAGACAGACTCCCGCATGTGCCTGACGGGGATACACCCGGCACGCCCACCAGGGGGCGAAGCTCTGCCCACCAGGGGGCGATGCTCTGCCCCTCCAGGGCGTCACTCTGCCCTGACCAGAGCCACTCTAGCGCCTGGGGCAGAGGCCAAGGAGCCATCCCCAGCGCCCGGGGCCATCTTTGCTCCAATGGAGCCTTGGCTGCGTGAGGGGAAGAGAGAGACAGAAAGGAAGGAGGGGGGGGGGGGTGGAGAAGCAAATGGGCGCTTCTCCTATGTGCCCTGGCCGGGAATCGAACCCAGGTCCCCCGCACGCCAGGCCGACGCTCTACCGCTGAGCCAACCGGCCAGGGCCTGGGCCCAATATCTTATACCACACAAAAATTAACTCAAAATAGATTGTGAAACCTGGAACCATAAAACTCCTAGACAAATACAAAGGCAGTAAACTCTTTGGTGTTGGAAATAATTTTTTGGATTTGACAATAAAAGCTAAAATACATAAGTAGGACTACATCACGCTAAAAAGCTTCTGCCCAGCAAAGGATGCAAGCAACAAAATGAAAAGGCTACCTAAGGAATGGAAGAAAATATTTGCAATTCTGATAAGGGGTTAATACTCAAAATATGAAAAGAACTTAGACAAGTCAACAGAAAAAACATCTTAGGGTCCATGTTTTATGCAAATTTCTATTCACAGTTTCCTACCATTTCTTACATTTCACAGGTCTGAGCTAAGTGCGTATATTGTCGTTATCTCTTGAATATCTGAGTTAAAAGAAATATCTCACTCTCCACAGACACACACACACACACACAAAGGTAGGCAGAATGTAGCTCACACTAAGAGAAGTATTTGTCCACAGATTGAGCTAAACTGCTGAGGAAGGAGATAGGAGATCATGAAAATAAAATCATGAAATTAAATCCTTATAAAGGACAATTAGAAAAAAAATGTGTGGGAGAGAACTCACATGAAAACATGAGAATAGGAGGTTTAAAGTTTTCATAAGCTGAGATGTCCATAAACCAAAAATATAGTAAGAAAACCCTTTAATGTTTACCTTAAAAATACAAAATAATCAATGAGGCTTGTTGAAGTAGATCTCAATGATGGAAAGATATATTCTTCTGAAGAAGCTACTATTCAGAGGGGAAAAAGTAGAAGCAGATATTTTATATCAAGATAGTGTGTGTCATCCAAGTGAAAAGAATAACTAAACAATATACCTGGGATATAAAAATGAGATTTTGATGGGAGCAATAACCAAGGTCAATTTACCAAATGAAATAAATATGGAAGTTCTTAACAAATCACAAAACAGGTACACATGGTAGAGCACTGGCAGGGACTCCAATTATCTACAGAACTGTAGAAATCAATCAGCTTAAAGCAGTGAGTCTAACAAGATCCTGATCTGCTTTACCATTCATTTCACCTCCCACAGGGCAATGGCCAAGGGTAACCAGGGTAAATGCTACCCTGAACCTAACAGAGACCCAGCATGTGAAGTCACCAAATACTTGGAAGAAAGCAACCTATCATTTTAGTTTTGCAAATCCCAGGGCAAAGCAGGCTGGATAATTACAAATCATCTTGATGGGAAACTACATAAGAAACCAGCTAGAATGCATAAGATAAATTAAACATTAAGGAAGACATCCAAAAGCTGTAAAGACAAATTTAGGATAACAGCACAGACTTAAATCTTTTTTTTTCAAAACTAAAAAACTGAAAAAGAGATTAAGATTAAGATTGCCAGTAATGACAAGAACAAGCAAAGGGGCTTTGCTTCTTTCATACCCTTTCCAAAAGATTATTTTTCTTTTTAGTTTTTTTTCAGAGCCAGAATAGGAAATACATCTGCTCAGGTCCCCCAAACAATGGATGAAAACATTCTCAAAACCTCTTTTGCTTTTCCTTTCTCTATCAAGGAGAATAACCTGAGAACTGAGGCAACCAGAGCAAAGTTAAAGGACATAAAAAATGGGTGTAAGAAAGCAAATACATTATTAGGATAGGTTTCTGTTACATGCTCTCTCTTTGCAGTAAAACAACTGTTTACAACTTGTGCATTCATTCTGGTTTCTTCAAGTAATCTCTCATCCCATTAAGATAATTTGTAACTACCCAGCTCTCTTGGTCCTGGGATTTGCAAATATAATGATATATTTGTTTTCTTCCAAATTTCTAGTCACTTTGTTTTAGATTAGCAAATGCAAAGTATAAATTCCAGTCTTCAGCACATAATCCTCCTCAGCAGTGCCAGAGGGCTAATCACTTAACTTTTAAAACAATACGTATTCCTTTAGCCTCCTCCATCTCCCTCTCAGTCTTCTTGGCTCTCCAGTGTACCCTGCACCCTTTGAAAAGACCCACTTTGACTCATTTAATTTTCTTGGCACCTCTTTCACTTCTGGATCTCAGTTCTATTTTATTGATTTACTGATGTCTACGCCAGTACCACACTGTCCTGGAGCAAATTTTTAAATCAGGAAACACGAGCCCTCTATTTTTGCTCTTTTATGATTGTTTTGACTATTCTTGACCCACATGAATTTTAGGATCAGCTTATCAACCTCTGCAAAAATAACCCAGCTCATTATTTTCTTAGGATTGTGCAGGTCAATTTGGGAAATACTACCATCTTAACACTTTTAAGTCTTTGGATCCATGAACATGGTATATGTCCTTCCATTTATTTAGATATTCTTTAATTTCTTGAGACATTTTGTAGTCTTCAGTGACAATGCCATTGTAAATGGTGTTTTAAATTTTAGTTTCTAATATTTTGTTCCTGCCATTTAGAAGTACAACTAACATTTTAATTTTTTTGGCATGTGTGATTTTGTATCAAGTGACCTTTCTAAATTTACTTGAATTTTTAAAAAATCACTTAGGCAATAAGCTTTATTGACATTTATTATGGATTAACACTGGCTGCTTTCCTCAAGCCATGTCAGATGGCTGTGTGTCTCCTATACTATTTGAGGTGTCCCGAAGAAAGAGTGAAATTCCACAAATGTAAAGGGGATGGCAGAGACTCCCTCATATGTATTTGTTTTCAGTTTATTGCAAAATAGCATATACCCAGTCACATGGATTTACAGATGAGACCAACTACTTTTTTTTTTAAGTGAGAGGCAAGGAGGGAGGAAGGCAGGGAGAAAGACTCCGCATGCACCTGACTGGATATCCACTCAGCAAGCCCCCTACGAGGCTGCTGCTCCTCCGCTGCTCCTAATAGAGCTATTTCAGTGCCTGAGGCGGAGGCCATGGAGCCATCCTCAGCACCGGAGGCCAAACCGCTTGAACCTTTCGATCCATGGCTGCAGGAGTGGAAGAGGAGTGGGAGGGGTGGAGAAGCAGATGGTCACATCTCCTGTGTGCCCTGACTGGGAATTGAACCTAGGACTTCCACACTCCAGGCTGACACTACCACTGAGCAAACTGGCCAGGGCCAAGACTACATACATACTTTTAACTAACTTGTTCCTTATTAAACAAATGTTTTTTAAAAATCCCTGCAACATAAAACAAAAAGAAACGGGCAAAGCTAACATTTCTACTCCTGTACAGGCTCTTTTTAGCTAAAATAAAAGGTTTAAAACAAACAAACAACTAATCAGATTGGAAAAGCAAAAAAAAAAAAAAAAAAAAAGAAATTAATATGAAGACTATTAGAAATACAGATTTATTAAGCTGTCATTAACTATTTTTTTGTGTGTGACAGAGACAGAGAAAGACGGAGAGAGAGACAGATAGGGAAGAGAGACAGAAAGGGAGAGATACGAGAAGCATCAATTCTTTGTTGCAGCACCTTAGTTGTTTATTGATTGCTTTCTCATATGTGCCTTGCCTGGGGGCTACAGCAGACTGAGTGACCCCTTGCTCAAGCCAGCGACCCTGGGCTCAAGCTGGTGAGCTTTTGCTCAAACCAGATGAGCTCGCGCTCAAGCTGGCAACCTCAGGGTTTCGAACCTAGGTCCTCCACGTCCCAGTCCGACACTCTTATCCAGTGTGCCACCGCCTGGTCAGGCTGTCATTAACTATTAACCTAAGTACTGGACCTTAAGATATTATATCAAAGAAAATGAACAGCATGGTATATAACATTTTTTAGTATAATGCATATATGGAGGACAAGTACACGCATAAAACAAAAATGTTTGTGTCCCAGTACTACAGGGAATGGGTTAGAGGGGCAACAATATATACACACAGAAGCCAGTGAGGAAGCCACAGTTTAGGTCAGAGATTAAAGAAGGTTGCAATAGATGTGGAGAGAAACATTTTAGAGGTTTGGACACATTTTAGAGGTATTTAGGAGTTTGGATCAACAAGACTTGGTCATTAGCTATGAGGTGGGGTGGGGCTCTAAAGTAGAGGTCTCACCTGACCAGGTGGTGGTGCAGGGGACAAGAGCATCAGACTGGAACACAGAGGACCCAGGTTTGAAACCGCGAGGTCACCAGCTTGTGTGGGCTCATCTGATTTGAGCAAGACTCACCAGCTTGAGCCCAGGGTCGCTGGCTTGAGCAAGGGGTCACTCGGTCTGCCGTAGCCCCCGGTCAAAGCACATATGAAAAAGCAATCAATGAGAAACTAACGTGCCACAACAAAGAACTGATGCTTCTCATCTCTCTCCCTTCCAGTTTGTCAGTCCCTCTCTCCGTCTCTGTCACAGAAAAGAAAAAAAAAAAAAGGAGAGGTCTCAGTTTCTGGCATAATTCTGGGTAGAGATGGTGCTGTTGACTGAAACAGCAAACAGGAGGAATAATAGATTTCTGGAGGAAAGATACCGTGTTGGACAAAGAGAGCTTGAACAAAAACTGAGGAGAGAACAATTCCACTCCTAAGCAATTTCACACCTAACAAAGGGTTACATATTTATAACAAAAGACACAAACACAATGCTTCTGACAGTACTACTTGCAAGGGCCAAAGAGCAGGCAACCCACATGCCCATCAACAGCACAGATAAAATTGTGATGTGTTCATACACTGGATCACTCACAAAACTACTACTACAGGCAGGAACATAAATTCATTTCACTAATATGAGACTAAGAGCAATTACAAGAATACAAAAGAATGTGTACCAAGAGTCTATATATATAAAGTTTAAAAACAGGCATAATCTATGGTGTTTAAAGTCGGGGATGTATTTACTTTGGGAAGGGATGGAGGATGAGTGACGAAAGGGGACTTCTGGGGAGCTCTCAGAAACTGGTAATGCTCTATTTCCTACCAGGTTTAGTTACATCAGTGTGTTCACTGGTGATTTATTAAGCTGTAGGCTTAAAATTGTGTATTTTTCTGTGTATGTCATAGCCAGTAAAAGTATTTGCTAATTAAAAAAATTTGGTTTTCTCACTCCCCACATTAAGACTCTTCAACAGTATCCTGACACATACTACAACATGTGTATGCTAAGTGAAATAAACTGGTCACAAGAAGACAAATACTGTATGATTACACTTAGATGAGATTCCTGGAGTTGTCAGGTTCATAGAGACAAAATGTAGAAGGGTGGTTGCTAGGAACTGGGGGAAGGAGAGAATGGGGCGTGGAGTTTGTTTTGCAAGATGAATGAGTTCTGGAAATGGGTACAAAATTTAACATCTTAACCATGTTTAAGTGTACAGTTCAATAGTGTTTAGTACATTCACACTACCTGGGATAAATGAGAGCCCCAAACAGGAAATACCACCCTCCAGGTATACCCTTCTCTCTGTTAATATAAATCCCACACTTTTTTTGGGTTTGAGTTAACTGCTCAAAGTTTGATGTGAGTCTTTTTTATATTCATTTCTCTCAATATGTTCATGTTGGGTTTTTTTTATCTCTTTGAGTAAACTGAGTATGTCTGTAATAGCTGCTTTAACATCTTTATCTGCAATTATATCATTTGTTCCATTTCTAGGCCTGTTTCTACTGATTGCTTTTGGTCTGTTTTATGGGTCATGTTTTCCTGTTTAATTTTTCATTGGATGTCTGTCTTGAATTGCTTTTGGAAGCCAGATTTTATTGTATTCCTTTCAATATCACTGTTGGGTTTTGTTATGGACCAGTTAAGTGACTCCAAATCAGTCTGATCCTTTCAAGCAGGTTTGCTTTTTTTTTTTCTTTAGAGGAAGGGAGATAGTGAGACAGACTCCTGCATGTGCCCCAACCAGGATCTACCCAGCAACCTCTGTCTGGGGCTGATGCTGGAATCAACTGAGCTATCCTTAGCACCCACAGCTGACACTCGGACCAATCGAGCCACTGGCTGTGAGAGGGAAAGAGAAGCAGATGGTTGCTTCTCTTGTGTGCCCTGACCGGGAGTCAAACCCAGGACATCCATTTGCCAGGCTGATGCTTTGTCCACAGAGCCACTGGCCAGGGCCAAGCAGATTTGCCCGTATAGGCGGGTTCAGAACAGGGTTTTCTCAAGGGCTAATCTGGCCTCACGCCATGTCCTATATCAGGGGTCCCCAAACTGTGGCTCCCTGAGGCCATTTATCCGGCCCCCGCCACACTTCTGGAAGGGGCACCTTTTTCATTGGTGGTCAGTGGCACAAAGCGTGGCGTCACTCACGTATAGTGCTACTTCCCGTGACACGGGATGCACGTGTCACGGCTCTGGAAGCGCGTCATATCACTTGTGACGGCTAGCAGTGACAAATATGGAACCGGACATTGACCATCTCATTAGCCAAAAGCAGGCCCATGGTTTCCTACTGAAATACTGGTCAGTTTGTTGATTTAAATTTACTTGTTCTTTATTTTAAATATTGTATTTGTTCCCGTTTTGTTTACTTTAAAACAAGATATGTGCAGTGTGCATAGGGATTTATTCATAGTTTTTTTTATAGTCCGGCCCTCCAACGGTCTGAGGGACAGTGAACTGGTCCCCTGTGTAAAAAGTTTGGGGACCCCTGCCCTATACTTTAGGAAGTATTCCTACTCTGATCAGTGAGAATATGAACTACTTCCAGTTTCATGAGAACTCCACCTGCCAATTTGACAGTCCTTAAACAAATGTGCAAATCAGTCTGAGGGAACGCACTGTAGTTCTCCAGAATTCACTCTCCGTGCAGTTCCCTCCTCTCCAGTACTTTACCTCCACCACATTCACCTCTGACATAGCCTCTGTGAGCTCTGGACTCGCTCCAGTTCAGAAAGACCACTGATTCTTTTGGGATTCTCTGTCCCTGCACTGCAGCATGGCAAGTCTCCAGGTGATGGTCTGGGGCAGCCACAGGGCTTGTTTACTTCCGTTCTCTCAGAGATCACTGTCCTGTGCTATTGATCCATTTCTAAAACCACTGTTTCACAACTGTGACAAGTTTTCCAGTCACTTATGGTAGGAAGGTAAACCTGGTGCCTGTTACTTCATTATGGCTAGAAACAGAACCAGTCAACTTTGACCTCAACTTCCACATTTCAATGAAACCATTCTAGACTACAAGTCCAAATATATTCTTCTCTGGTCTCCATGCCATTTATGATCTAGCACAGTAACAGAGGCCCTCCAGTCCACTCTGTCCATCAATCCCCACCCCACATCCCACCTTCCTAAAATGCCTGCCATCAGTTTTGTACCAAACCAAGAACCACAGGACTAAACGCAAATCACACTTGCTAGTGTCAAGCACAGTCCTAGGTGCTAAGCTGAAACAAAGAAGACACCATTCCTAACTTTCAGGACCTTATAGGTTGGGACAATTTAGTTAGGTAGGAATAAAATTCTCATCCATAAATCCATAACATAGTTTTTAATGGGAAAAACTAAAGTTATAAATGGACCTTTAGAACAGGGATGGTCAAATGCTTTCTTAAAGGGCCAGATAGTAAAGTTTAGGCTTGCAGGCCACATAGGCTCCTGTTACAATCACTCAACTCTGTAGCCTGAAAGCAGCCACAGACATGTAAACTAATGGACAGAGCTGGTTCCAATAAACTGTTTAACACAACAGGTGGCTGCCCACTGGATGTAGTGCAGAGTGCAGAGCTCTGCTTCAGAACAAAATCCCCTTGTAGGCTAAAGACAGTCACACACATCTTCTGCAAGAGTGGATCCTTGTTGTGCCATCCAGACAAGGCTGATGTCCTCAAAAAAAAGGATGAAGTTCTCCCAGGCAGGAACTGCATACCCTGTCCTTTGCACACACTACAGGGCTTGCATAACACAAGCACAGAAGAGGTACTTTAAGTAATTTTTTATTTATTTCACTTGACATTTGAAGTGTTCCCTTTGTTTTATTCAAAGTTGCCTCCAACAGTAAAGAAAGCTATACTTACTACAATTTATGGAAAATAATGAATGGCTAATAAATAAAATACCCTAAGGAAGATGACGTAAAGAAATGTTGATAGTCCTGAAAACTTAGTTTCGTTTAGTACGTAAGTCAAAACTGCTACACTTAAAAGAACCAGCTCTGAGGACTATGTGTTCATCCCACCTTGCGGACATGGCCCAAAACATTACTGAACTCCTCCTTGAGCATTCTCTAGAGAGAGAGTTCACAAGCTCAGAAACAAGTAACTGCCTCAAAATAACTGTCAACTGTCAAAATTCTAATCTAGAAAAGACAAAAATTTGATACATTGCACATAATCTCACAAATTTGAAAAGTATTTACATTGATGTTTTCACTGCTGCACAATATATGTGTATATACTCTCCTTAATAGGTATATTTTGGGATGTCTGTTTAAAAAGATTTGTTTAAAAGAAAAAAAAAGATTTGTTTTACCACTTTACAGTCTCACATTGCTCAAGGTGGAAGGATTTTAGAAGCCATCTAATCTATCTTTCAAATGAAGGATCTCCCTTTTATAATAGTATTCAAAATAATATTCTGTAGTTAGTTCATGTCTTAAAACTCACATTCAGAGCTAACCATAAACTATAGGTGTGCTTGGCCTCTATGAAGTGGAACCAGTGTTACCTAGGATCCAGGGCCCGAATGCATGCAGGACAGGACTGGGCGAGACACTCAGAGCTCACAGGTTTTGTCCTGTGACATGCAGCTAAGCTTATCTCTTTCAACTCCCCTTAATGCAGGACCTAGTATCTTATTCCTAATGCAGGACCATATATTATTCCTATTAACTTCTTCCTTAGTCTTGGGCCACTATTCCACACACTGAGGTCCTAGGGATCCTGCAGTTCAATACACCAGGTCTTTATTAAAATCACTGGCACAGCAAACCCCTCCAGAATATGAAAAGAATAATAATAGTAGGAGGAAAAATTAAAGGCAACAACTATAGATAACACTTATGAGAAGCTCGGTCATAAAGAGATACAGAGAAACTGGATGATAACAGGATGGATATTTGGGGGGAGGTTAATTTTTTTAATATTCAAATATTTATATGCTAATTGATCACCCAAAACGAAAGGAAAAATACAGTATGTAAAGATATTTTCTAAATTGTGAAATAATTTATTGTACGTCTCTTTTATCTTCTTGCTTGGTTATTCAATTTATGTCAAAATCTGATGTTTAGAGCCTCCAGCTCCTTCTGAATTCTTTTTTCTTTCAGATTCTTTGCTCCAAGGATCATTCCCACTTTTCCTCTAAATATCGATATTTTGAAACCTCTATCTCCAGTAGCCATGCATTTGCCATAGTGAACTGCAACATTATATAACCCCTTTCACTCCAGCTCTTATTTACACATCCATCTCCTTCACCTTTTTTTTTTTTAGATTTAAAAAAAAATTTTTTTTAAATTCATTTTAGAGAGGAGAGAGAAAGGGAGAGAGACAGACAGAGAGGGAGAGAGAGAGGAGAGAGAGACAGGGAGAGAAGGTAGGGAGGAGCTGGAAGCATCAACTCCCATATGTGCCTTGACCAGGCAAGCCCAGGGTTTCAAACCGGTGACCTTAGCATTTCCAGGTTGACGCTTTATCCACTGCGCCACCACAGGTCAGGTTTACCTTTTTTTTTTTTTAAGGTGAGAGGAGGGGAGATAGTGAGGCAGACTCCTGCATGCGCCCCAACCAGGATTCACCTGGCAACCCTATCTGGGGCCAATGCTTGAGTACAGAGCTACTTTTAGGGCCTGAAGCTGATGTGCTCCATCGGAGCTATCCTTAGTGCCCAAGGCCACACTCAAACCAATCAAGCCACTGGCTGCAGGAGAGGAAGAGGGAAAGAAGGAGGAGAGGGAAGAGAAGAGAACCAGATGGTTGCTTCTCCTGTGTGTCCTGACCAGGAATCGAACCTGGGTAAAACCTGGGTTGAACCTGGGATGTCCATAAGCCGGGCCAATATTCTGTTCACTGAGCCACTGGCCCAGGGCCCCATCTCCTTCACTCTTTATGAGAATTTTAAAAACTAAATTCAGGTATAAGGAATGTATCCAACAGATACTACTTTTTTTTTTCTTTCTTTCTTTCTTTCATTTTTCTGAAGCTGGAAACAGGGAGAGACAGTCAGACAGACTCCCGCATGCGCCCGACCGGGATCCACCCGGCACGCCCACCAGGGGCAACGCTCTGCCCACCAGGGGGCGATGCTCTGCCCATCCTGGGCGTCGCCATATTGCGACCAGAGCCACTCTAGCGCCTGAGGCAGAGGCCACAGAGCCATCCCCAGCGCCCGGGCCATCTTTGCTCCAATGGAGCCTTGGCTGCGGGAGGGGAAGAGAGAGACAGAGAGGAAAGCGCGGCGGAGGGGTGGAGAAGCAAATGGGCGCTTCTCCTGTGTGCCCTGGCCGGGAATCGAACCCGGGTCCTCCGCACGCTAGGCCGACGCTCTACCGCTGAGCCAACCGGCCAGGGCTACTTTTTTTGTTTAATTGATTTTAATTTATTGTGTTTACATAGTTTCTAGTGTTGCCCTGCATGCGTCCCCCCCACCCCTGTATTCCCCTCAACATCTCCCTTGCCCCCCTCCTCCCAGCATCCTTCCCTCTTCCCTTCAGGTTTATCCCATCCTATCATCCTCGATTTCCCTCTGTCCTCTTTTCCTCTGGTCCCTTTGATCCCTCCTCTGTCTTAATTCCATTCCTCAGTTCACATTGTTCATTGGATTCCTCAAATGAGTGAGGTTATATGATATTTTTCTTTTTCTGCTTGGCTTATTTCACTTAACATAATAGTTTCCAGGTCCATCCATGTTGTCGCAAAAAATATTTCCTTCTTTTTCATGGCCTCATAGTATTTCATTGTGTATATGTACCATTGCTTTTTAATCTACTCGTCCACTGATGGACACTTGGGCTCCAACAGATATCACTGTTTAAAAAAAATTTATTAATTTTTGAGAGAGAGAGGAAAAGAGAGAGAGAAAGGCACATTCATCTATTCCTGTATGTGCCCTGACAGGGGTTTCAACCAGCAACCTCTGCACTTAGGAATGATGCTCTAACCAGCCGAGCTACCCAGCCAGGGGTAGAATCACTTTTAAAACATAAAAACCTGCCTGACTTGTGGTGGCGCAGTAAAGCGTCGACCTGAAATGCTGAGGTTGCCGGTTCAAGGCCCTGGGCTTGCCCAGTCAAGGCACATATGGGAGTTGATGCTTCCTGCTCCTCCCCCTCCTCTTTATTCCCCCTTCTCTAAAAAAAAAAAAAAAACATGCCTGACTGCGGGAACCAGGTGGTGGCATAGTAGATAGAGTCTCAGACTGGGATGCATAGGATCCAGATTTGAGATCCCGAGGTTGCCAGCTTCAGCGCAGGCTCATTTGGTTTAAGCAAAGCTCACCTGCTTAGACCCACGGTAGCTGGCTTGAGCAAGGGATTACTTAGTCTGTTGTAGTCCCATGGTCAAGGCACATATGACAAAGCAATCAATGAACAACTAAAGTGTCGCAACTAAAAACTAGTGATTGATGCTTCTCATCTCACTCCATTCCTGTCTGTCAGTCCCTCTCTCTGACTCTCTTATCTCTGTAAAAAATCAAACAAAAAAAAACTTGCCTGACCAGGCAGTGGTGTAGTGGATAGAGTGTCGGACTGGGACACAGAGGACCCAGGTTCGAAACCCTGAGGTCACCAGCTTGAGCGTGGGCTCATCTGGTTTGAGCAAAGCTCACCAGCTTGAGCCCAAGGTCACTGGATTGAGCAAGGGGTCACTTGGTCTGCTGTAGCCCCCCCCCTTCCTCGTCAAGGCACATATGAGAAAGCAATCAATGAGCAACTAAGGAGCCACAATGAAGAACTGATGCTTCTCATCTCTCTTCCTTCCTGTTTATCTGTCCCTCTCTCTGTCTCTGTCATAAAAGAAAAACCCATAAAAACCCAAGATTATTTTTTGAAAGTTTTACTGCATCCTTATAGTCAGTAAGATGACAAAAAAAAGTTTATCATTTAGTAAAATTATTCTCTAATGCTGTGAGATCCAATACCTAAATGTCAATGCAAAGCAAAAAGTGGCTGACACAAAATTCTTCTTACTGGCACATCTGCATACATAATGACATCATCAACACTGGACCCTCTCCTCCCCCAACCCCCACTCTAGGCTCAAACAAAAAGTCAGTGTGTGGATACGTAAAGCACATCTACAATGTCTGCTTCACAGTAGATACTATACTAGCTAGTTTCCATTGTTTCTTGTTCTAAGCTCAACCTTTGCAGAAGCAACTGTGATCTGCACATAAATACAAAACATGCTTCTTCAAAAGTCCATTTCTAAAAATGAATTCTTTATCAGTTAAAACATACAATTTGTTAGCACCAAACAAAAAAATCTCCACTTACAAATGTATTTCTATTTAATGACAAAAAACATACTTTCAAAGTACACTTGTTTATGAAGTAAACAATATACCCTTCAAAGGTATTGGACAAATAAATCTTGCTCAGAAATTCATAAATGGTTAATTGATAGTAGCACTGGAAATAACAAGAAAGGTTTCTAATTTCACAAACCGAGTCAGAGGTTTAAAATGAGTCATTATTACATTAAGCTCTAGGAAAACTGTAAAGTTATTTTTGCCTTTATCTTCATTTCTACCAAACACTTATCCTCAAAATGACTTTTCATTAATTTCACATCTATTGACCACAGCTGTTTTTGGCCAGGAATTGTATCAAACTTTTTGTTTTTGTAATTTGAACATCACTTAGTTTAGTGTCAACACTAAGTCCTCAATAAAGATGTTACACTTTTGTTTAGTGTCAACACTGAGTAAGTCCTCAATAAAGATGTTAAGAATTTTCTTTAATTCTTCAAAAATATTTCTTCAATTCTTCAAAATTATAAAAGTATAAAGGTCAAGAGGTATGCAATATTTTTTCTAAAGCCATAAAAATGTGAAACTCACTAAATCAAGAATATCATGATGTGAAATATCAAAACATTATTCCATTTCTCTAAATTTAGAAATTAAATTTAATAGTGTGACATAGATCAATAAGAGTACATAGGTTCCAGGTAAACATCTCTATAGCATTTGAACTGTTGATTGTGTTGAGTGCTCATCATCCAAAGTCAAATCATTTTCTGTCACCATATATTATTCCAATTTTAAGCCATTTTTAAAAAACGTATTGGCCCTGGCCAGTTGGCTCAGTGGTAGAGCATTAGCCTGGCATATGGAGTCCTGGGTTCGATTCCTGGTCAGGGCACACAGGAGAAGCGCTCATCTGCTTCTCCACCCCTTCCTCTCTTGCTTCCTTCTCTCTCCTTCTCTCTCTCTTCTCCTCCCCTCCTGCAGCTAAGGCTCAATTAGAGCAAGTTAGCCCAGGCACTGAGGATGGCTCCATGGCCTCCGCCTCAGGTGCTAAAAAAAAATGGCTCCGGTTGCAACAGAGCAAGGGCCGCAGATGGGCAGAGCATCGCCCCCCAGTGGGCTTGCGGGGTGGATCCCAGCCGGGGTGCAAGTGGTAGTCTCTCTATGCCTCCCTTCCTTTCACTAAGATAAAAATGTATTTATTTTAATTGATTTTAGAGACAGGAAAGAGAGATTAAGGCGGTGGAGAGGAGCAGGAAGCATCATCTCATAGTTGTTTCTTGTATGTGTCCTGACTGGACAGGTCCAGGGTTTCAAACCGGTGACCTCAGCATTCCAAGTTGACACTTAATCCACTGAGCCACCACAGGCCAGGTTCCAATTTTAAGCCATTTTTTAAAACAAATATTGACATAAACCATTTCCTTAAATATGACAGCACCCTTCTTGTTTTTAATATACATCTTGAAGTTCTGGCTGCAAATGCAGCAAAATGTCTTGAGACTTCATTTACAAGTAAACTGATTTATAAAGACCCCACCTAGAATATCAGCGTCAAGAAGGGAAGAGGTTTTTTATCTGTTTTGTTCACGGCTGTTGCCCTTCCCTCATACTTAGTGCCTTATAAATAGTGGTTGGAATGAAGTAGGATTTTAATTCATATTTGCTGGATAGAGAGAAACTATACGTGCAGACCCCCCACAAAGCAAGACTCAAACCACCTGTAGGGATCCCACCAACACCATGAGAAAACTTGTAACAAACTCATATGTGAATATAAAATGAGCTCCTAGCCAAAGGAGAGGCAGAGCAGACAGATACCCAAGAACTGAGCCCAGGCTCAGTCTTCACATACCGCTCCAAAGTGTTTACTTTGATGCAGTGTTGAAACCCCACCACTTCAGAGACTGATTTAGGTTAACAAGAAGATCCTTTTTTAAAAAAAAAACCGCAGGCCTGGCCTGTGCTGGGGCAGTGGATAAAGTATTGACCTGGAATGCTGAGGTCGTCAGTTCGAAACCCTGGGCTTGCCTGGTCAAGGCACATATGGGAGCTGATGCTTCCTGCTCCTTCCCCCTTCTCTCCCCCCTCTCTTTCTCTTCTCTAAAAATGAATAAATAAATAAAAATATTAAAACAAACGAAAAAAAGCAGAAACCAATCAAGACTCTCAACAACCTCAGGAGGTAAATTTTTCATCATTCCACTTTTGTAGATGAAACTGAGGCCAAGGAACCAAATTACTTTCCCAGTGTCACACAATTTACCTACAGCAGCACAATATAACGTTTAATTCTACATAGCTATCTCCCTAGTGTCAGGGGAATAAGCTTCATCTACACATCAGTGAAGCTAGTTCCCAGTACTCTTCTAGCCAAACACCTTAACTAGCATTCTCAAGGATGGGGCTTTTGTTCAGGGTGACAGGCAAGCAACAAGTAGTTTAGCACTCTGGAGGCAAGAACCTCAAGTGATGGTCTTAAATTTGAGGCCAATGGGAACCAATCCCCAAAGACAAACCACATATTTCAAAACACTGCACAGGGCCAGCTCTTGCTCAGGATAGTTCGCCTCTCTTCCTCTTCCTACGTTCCACGTGATCCTCAGTTTCTCCTGCTCACCACAAAATAGGCAACCATTGTTGGTGCCACAGTGTGGCAATATTATGTGTCCCAACCACAGTGACAAGGCACTCAAATATTTACAGAATGAGCCAAAGACCAAAGCTGTTTCCGTGGGCAAGCTGGGACCACTGTTTTTAACAAAGTGGAGATGAGAAATGCACGTTAAGCACCTGATTATTGGTGTAGAAGTGGACATTTGAAAAGCTGGTCTAAACTGGGGACAGACTACAGTAACAGCCTTCTGTGATTCTTCCTCCTCAGTCCGACTGCCTCAAAGAAAACAACTTAGAGTTTAGCATCCAAAGAGAGACGTCGGAAGGGCCTGTTTTCCTATGTTAGAGTATAAAAACAAACACCAGTACCTTATTTAGATTGCCTAATTTAGGTCATCTTAACACGAAAAGCAGCTTAAAAAAATCCCCTGCTCAGCATTCTCGGGGTGAGAGTGGGGGATGAAGACAACAGATATTTTCCAAAAAGTTCGAAAAAACAAAACAACAAAAAAACTAAGAATCATACTCCACGGTGTGGAAAGTTTCCTTTAAAACATAACCAGTAATTTCTACAAATATGTTTTATACCAAATAATTAAAAAAGAGCCCGTATTTATGCTTAAAACAGTAAAAGCTAAATGACTTCAAAAACAATTCTTGAAAATTTTGCCCATTTCTCCTTTAGTGACCTGAAGACTTGGCTATCAGATGCTCCATCTGAGATTTTTTTGGCGTCAAATTGAAGTAAAACTACCGGGGCAGAACAAGAGCCTAAAGCAACAGGGAAGATTTTGCCCATTTTACTCTTCTATTCCTCTCGCCCCCACTTGCTGCTTAAGAAAAACCGCACGTTTTATGCGAGGAAAGGGCCTCATCCTTTGAGAGGCACTGCAACGTTAAGTCTGTGATTGGGGCAGGTTAAGACCCCACCACGGAGTTCTGCGCTCCTCCCCCGCCGCCTTTGTCCCAACCGTCCCCGCACGCTTGCAGTCCAGCACCCTCCCGAGAACAAGCCTCCCGCACGCACAGGAAGCTCCCCAAGTGGAGAAGAATAGGAAAAACCCAGCCGCGCGCAGAGCCCCTCTCCCGGCAGCGAGCAGGCCGGGCTGCGCACAACCCAGACCTGGTCCCCGGCCGGCCGCGGAGAGGCGCGGGAGGCCTGGCGAAACGGAGCAGGGACCCCCGCCCACTCCGCCCCGCTCCGTCCCTCGCCCAGCACTCACTTCCATGGATGGGCAGCGGCGCCAGCACCTGGCCGCGGACCTCGGCCTTGGGCGAGTCGAGCCCGTAGCGCCCGCGGTCGATGCGGAACGTGAACGGGGCGCCGCGGCCGGGCTCCTGCACCGTCACGTTGATGAGCGCCGTGTAGTACTCCTGGCTGGCGTTGTCCGCTCGCGCCGGCCACAGGCTGCAGGTCAGCAGCGCGAGCGCGGCGAGCCGGGCCGGGCCCGCCCGCGCCGCGCTGCTCATTGTCCCTCCGGCCGCCGCCGCCGCCGCCCGCGGACCTGGCTCCCGGGCCGGCGCCGAGAGGCGGGGTGCGCGCGGCCGAGCGCAAGCAAGGGTTTCCTCGGCGTCGCGGCCCGCTCGCGGGGACGCGCCCATGGGCCCCGTGGCGAGGTCGGAGGGTCAGGTCGCGCGCGGCTGTCCACTCAGGACTCCAGCAGGGCTGTAGAGGCGGGCCCCTTCCATGCTCTGAGGCCGAGCCCGCCGGGTCGGGGCGGGGGGGCGCTCGCCACGACGCAAGAGTGGGATGCGCCCAAAGGGTTGAGGGCGGGGGTCTGTGGAACACAAAGTCCCGCTCGGCCTCGGCCGCTGCCCCGCCCCCGCCCCGCCAGCCCCGCGGCTGCGCGCAGGGCGCAGCCCCGCCCCGCGCCGCGCGCCTGCGTGCGAGGCCCGGCGCGCTCCCGTTCCCGTCGCCCGCTCGAGGGCCGCTGCAGGCCGGTTCTGTTTCGGGCTGCACATGACCATGTTTATCCGTCGGGCGTGATGCGAACAGGGCCTGCAGCCTGGGATGGTTCCGAGAACCTATGGGAAAGTTTAAGACAAGAATTTAAAATAAAAAGAACTAAAATTTTACAGTTAATTTAAAAATTAAATGTCTGAGGTTTCACATTGCCACTGGTCAAAAGTGACCTTATGAGGAGTGGGCAGTGTAAGAACACTCGAGTGGTTAGGAAGGACCTCTACAGACTAGATGAAAGCTCCGAAAGACTGGACAAGATGGAGCTGGTGGAGAGACCCCCCCCCAAAAAAAAAAAAAAAAAAAAACCCTGCACACACACCCACATGCCATGTCAGTTAAGCTATGTATCCTTCTAAAGCGTAAAGAAAGGGGAAGGATGGTTCAAGTGCGGCTGAATTTAGGAGTTTATAGAATATTACATATACTGTGTCCCCAAAAGAAAACTGAGGTGCTGTTTCTGGGAAAGGGAAGTGGATGCAATACAGGTTAAAACATAAGTCATCCATATATGCGTTCTTAGCGACACCCTTCACAATTTCTACCTCCCAATTTCTCCTCTTCCACCCTCTCTTCATCATCTGTTTAGCCTCTGTCCCTTTTGAGAATGGAATTTACTGGCCTGTAAGAAGTACAGCCCCTAAACCAGTGTTTATCACTGAAGAGTTAACCACTCTGATGTTGTTGTATAAAGATTATAGACTAATGATCTTAGTTGAATTTGCTTATGCTTAGGGAGATCGTCACTTAGCCTTTTTAATCATCAATGAAAATACTATTGAGGTTGTTGTAGATATATTTGGAACTTGTAGGCTTGTTGGGACAACTTTGTACATGTGCAGAGTATTTACAAATCACGTGCAATAGAAAAAAAAAGCATTTGGACAAACTTATGTAGTGTTCAATGCATCGTACCTGTGGAGTTTGGAAATCAAACACCAGTTTGTACCATGTTGCACTATTAGGCACTGGTAAAACTTTATTCATTGTGTGTTTTGGTTTCCAGCCAGCTAGGTTATATTCAGACTGTAACTCCCTGTCCCCCTCTCTGTAGTTCATTTTTTACATGCATGCACAAATATTTTGATCAAAGTTAAATAGTGTTCAATGCATGGTACATGTGGCATTTGGAAACCAAGTATCAGTTTGAACCTTAATGCACTATTGTGTGCAGCATAATAAAACTGTTACATGATTCCATTTCCAGACCTCTCCCTCTCTTGGTAGTACTTTTTTTTTTCACTCTTGTGCAAAGCAAATAACATGCATGTACTCACCTGTTCAGAACGTGTCTGTATTGTTTGCAAATAAATTATAATGTGTTTTTGTGTCACTGTACTGTAAATTTTAAAACTCTACAAAATGGAAAGAAAAAAACAAAACATTTTAACCTTCTTCAAAAGCAAAAACAATAGTAAAAAAAACTGGTAGTGATGAAAGTAAACCAAGTATTAATGTTTCAAGTTTAATTTTTAAAATTTATTTATTTTGGACAAGGGGAGACAGAGAGAGAGAAGTGGGAAGAGGAGCAGGAAGCATCAACTTCCATATGTGCCTTCACCGGGCAAGTCCAGGGTTTCAAACCAGCAAACTCAGCATTCCAGGTTGACACTTTACCCACTGTACCAGCACAGGTCAGGCCATAGCGCTTCAAGTTTAAAAGAAATAGTGAAAAAGAAATGTGCTGATAATTTGGAAGGTGCATCAGACACCAAAAAAAAAAAAAAAAAAAAAAAAAAGGAAAAAGGAAACTTTGTTATGCAGTAAGTTAAGGAGTATTTAAAACTTGGTTTCACTGTAGCACCTGTTAGTAAATTATTGCCACGGCCCTCCTGTGCAGTATGTCCTGAAATTGTGTCAAGTGATACAATAAAACCTTTCAAACTTACTTGTTATTTGCCTTCAAAGCATAGCAATCTTATTGAGAAGTCATTGGATCTTTTTGAAAGATTACACAACCAAATGAAAAGTCAGAAAATTCAAATGAAGAAAATGATGACTAGTGACAAATGGCTGCTTCAAGTGTCTTATTTGGTTGCCCTTTGAATATTGAAAATGAAAGACAATGTTCACTATTGATGAAGAATTATTAAAGCCTTGCATCTTAGATGTCACTCATGAAAGTTTGGGTCCTCAAGCTGCACAAAAACTTGAGGTTATATCACTTTTGGACAATACCATTCAGAGAATTGTTGATATGACCAAATATATTGAAGAGGAAATTTTAGAGAGGGCTAAAGAGATCAAAATGTTTTGCCATTCAACTTGATGAATCAATTGATGTGAGTGACCATGCTATTCTATTTTGCTTCATGAAATATACTGACTCTGTTGTCTTGACCTACCTGGTTGGACCAGTAGTTTAGACATACTTAATGGTCTTAATGAGTACTTTCAAGCAAAGGGCTTAGACTGGGGAAAATGTGTCAGAGTGTGTATGGACAGTGCTGTGAGCACGAATGGACATCACTCAGGGGTAGCTGTGAATTTAAATAAAAGAAATGTTGTCCATGCACTATATAATTCACCAGCAGCATTTAGTTGCAAACAAACTCTCCACTGAGTTGAACACATGATGAATGACACAGCACAGTGAAGATTATTAATGATATTCATAGCCAAGGTTTGAACTCCAGACTGTTCACAACACTCTGTGAAAGCATGGATTCACAACACCAAACATCTCCTTCTCTATAAGTGGAATCATAGAGTATTTGTCCTTTTGTGACTGGCTTATTTTACTTAGCATACTGTCCTCCAGGTTCATCCAGGTTGTAACATGTCAGATTTTTTTTGCTTATTTAAGGATAAATATATTATATTGTAGGTATATACCACATTTTGTTTATCCATCGATTGATGAACACTTGGCTTGCTTCCATCTTTTGGCTCTTGCAAATGCTATAAACATGCTATAAACCTCTTTGAAATATTAACTTAATTTTTTTACATAAATACCCAGGAGTGGGATTGCTAGGTCAGATGGTAGTTCTATGTTTAATTTTTTGAGGCACCACCATACCATTTTCCATAGTGGCTATACCATTTTACATTCCCACCAATAGAACACAAGGTTTTCAATTTTTCTACTACCATGCCAACACTTTGGACAAAACTACCTTTTATAAGATCTATTTAAGTCAAAGAAAAGTGAGTCAATTAAAAGTCTTAAGTAAAAAGAAGCATAGGTATATTTCACTCTGACAGATTTTTTTTTTTTTTTCACTCTGACAGATTTGAATCAAACCCATGCTGGCCTGAGAGTGAGGTGAGTTGCCTCCGGCCCTTCCTCTCCATCAGGCCATTTCTCTGACTCCACCACACACAAGTCTCCCCTTCCTCTGCTTCCAACTCCCAGCTTGTAAGAAATCTCAGGTCACCAGCTTTAAGCCACAGCTGAAATTTCCCTTTTCTGTAGAGTTCCAGCAGGCCCAGCTGCCAGCCTCCCGGCTCCAGTTTCTGGAAAGGGCTTCCTTCTTTCAGGAGCCTATCTGCCTCCTCTAGGAGCAATGTTGGCCTTCCCAGGGACACAAAGAGGGCAACCTGTGTGTATAGCACACTATATAATAGTGGTCCCCAACCCCCGGGCCCTGGACCGGTACCGGACCATGGGCCATTTGGTACCGGTCCGCAGAGAAAGAATAAATAACTTACATTATTTCCGTTTTATTTATATTTAAGTCTGAACGTTTTATTTTTAAAAAATGACCAGATTCCCTCTGTTACATTTGTCTAAGACTCACTCTTGACGCTTGTCTCGATCACGTGATACGTTGCTGCTAAAATTAAACCCATAAACTAGCAAAATGAGTAAAAAAAAAATTCCATCAAAAGTTTTGTTGCTAAGTGGAAAAGGGCCAGTGAGGAGACAGAAGAAGAGCCTACGACCTCGAAGAAAAAGAAGGCTTCATTTAACAGACAATACCAGGAGTCCTACTTGAAGTATGGATTTATCGCAACTGGTGATTCTCGTGCACCAAGGCCACTCTGCATAATATGTGGCGACTGGCTAAGTAATGAGGCAATGAAGCCTTCAAAACTGCTTCGCCGCTTGGAGACCAAGCACCCTACTTTAAAAAACAAGCCTTCTGAGTATTTTGAAAGCAAAAAACATTAACAAGAAGGACAGAAACAATTACTGGTGGCCACTACATCAATAAATGCGAGTGCACTGAGAGCATCATACTTGGTGGCTAATCGTATTGCTAAGGCTAAGAAGCCATTCAGCATTGGTGAAGAATTGATCCTTCCAGCCACTAAAGACATTTGTCGTGAACTTCTAGGAGAGGCTGCAGTTAAAAAGATAGCACAGATGCCTCTTTCGGCTACCACCGTCACACAGCACATTGAGGAAATAGCAGAGGACATTGAATCACAATTATTGGAAAGGATTAATAAATCACCGCGGTACGTTCTCCAGGTTGACGAATCTACAGATATTGACAAGGCAATGCTACTTGTTTACATGCGTTATCTTTTTCAAGAGGATGTGCATGAGGATATGTTATGTATACTATCATTGCCAACCAAAACCACAGCCATAGAACTATTTAAATCGCTGGATGACTGTATATCAGGAAAACTGAAATGGTCTTTTTGTGTCGGCATATGCACAGATGGAGCTGCTGCCATGACTGGAAGGATGTCTGGTTTAACTACTCGGATTAAGGAGGTTGCACCTGAATGCGAGTCTACGCATTTTGTCATTCACAGGGAAATGCTGGCTAGCCGAAATATACCACCAGAATGTAACAGTGTATTGAATGATGTCATTAAAGTTATTAACCACATCAAAGCACATGCCCTTCACTCGCGCCTGTTCGAGCAGCTTTGTGAGGAAATGAACGCGGAGCACAGACACCTTCTCTTATACACAGAAATAAGATGGTTATTCTGAGGGAGGTCCCTGGCCAGAGTGTTTGAATTACGAGAGCCACTGCAGAGATTTCTCTCAGAAAAAAAGTCACCACTAGCAGTACATTTCAGTGACGAGAAATGGGTCGCAAAACTCGCTTACTTGTGCGACATATTTAACCTCCTCAATGAACTCAATTGGTCACTTCAAGGGAAAATGACAACTGTCTTCAAGTTGGCAGATAAAGTAGCTGCATTAAAGCCAAACTGGATTTGTGGGGACGACGCATGAACAGGGGTATATTTGACGTTTCAAACATTCGCGGGAATTTTGGAAGAGACTGAGCCCAAGCCTTCATTGTCCCAGCTGGTGCATGATCACCTGTATTTGCTTTTAAAAGAGTTTAAACACTACTTCCCAACCACAAAAGACCCATGAATGAATTCCATTCATGCCAAGGAATGAATCCGCGATCCATTTGTCAACAAACCAGGTGAATCCAGCGTGTCTATGCAAGAAGAGGATCAACTACTGGAGATCACAAATGACAGCGGCCTTAAAAATATGTTCGAGACTACAACTTTGCCAGTGTTCTGGATTAAAGTCATGGAAGAATATCCCGAGATCGCCACAAAAGCACTAAAAACTCTGTCGCCATTTCCGACATCCTATTTGTGTGAAGCGGGATTTTCTGCAGTGACAGCAAACAAAACAAAATTACAGAATAGACTGGAAATAAGCAACACACTTCAGGTGTCATTGTCTCCCATTACCCCTAGATGGGACCGTCTCGTTGCAGAGAAACAATCTCAGGGCTCCCACTGATTTAGTGTATGGTTGTTGAGAGATAGGCTACTATCTCTCATTCTATATAAACATTATAATAAATAACCCTTAACTTACAATATTCATAACAATGATGAATTGTATTTTTCATGCACTTTATATTTGTTTTTGTGTTGTATCTTATTATTAAGACATGTTTAAACGTTACCATAGTGACTGGAAAGTGTTTGGAGGCAGAGAGGATGTTACTCATGTTATGTTGTTGGTGCAATGTTAAGAGGACGCTTCTAATAAAGTTGCATACGAGTACACAGTGGATTCATGTTTATTTTTATTGTTGTAGGTTCATGATTGGTAGCGAGCCTGAACCTATCATATTATATATTGATGTCAGACATGACACGCTGTCAGAATAACAAATTTAAATACAGCCTGAATAATGAGGACATGATCATTCCTCCTTTAACTTAGCCCAATAAATATCGTAAGTTCTACAATTTTATTTAAAAATACCACAGATTTTACGCCAGTCGCATAATTTTATTTTGTGCATTTATCCGTCCCACCCTAAAGGCTGGTCCGTGAAAATATTTTCTGACATTAAACCAGTCCATGGCTTAATAAAGCTTGGGGACCACTGCTATATAACACTTGTAGGGCTCCAGGAATCAGAGCCAAGCTGCACTCCCTGAGCAATGTTGGAAACCTCAAAGGGTTGTCCAGAATCTCTCTCTTCCTCCCCTTCCTTCTCCTACTCCTGTTCTTTTTCTTTCTTAAATGGCTCATGATTCCCTCTGGTCCTAACAAAGCCCCTATCATACTATGTGCTCCCTTTTTCACTGCCCTTCACTCCCATTCCTAACCCTCAGGTAACCATTCTAATGTGCTTAAAGTGTATCTTTTGTGTTCTTGCAAATTGTGTGCTATTGTTCAGTGTACATGTACTTCTTAATTATTAAACTATATTGGTTATAGATACCATTCTATTTCTCACTCTCTTTACCCAGCACTATGTTTTTTGTGTTTTTTTGTTTGTTTGTTTTTTTGAGAGAGAGAGACAGGAAGGGACAGAGATGAGAAGCATCAACTCATAGTTCCTTCACTTTAGTTGTTCATTGATTGCTTCTTATACACACCTTGACCAGGAGGCTCAAACTGAGCCAGTGACCCCTTTGGCTCAAGCTAATAACCTTGGCTTCAAGCCAGCAACCTTTGGACTTAAGCCAGTGAACTTGGGATCATGTCAATGATACCACGCTCAAGTCGGTGACCCCACATTCAAACTGGTGAGCTTGCATTCAAGCCGGATGAACCCACGCTCAAGCTGGCAACCTCGTGGTTTTGAACCTGAGACCTCAGCGTCCCAGGTCAGTGCTCTGTCACCTGGACTACCACCAGTCAGACCACATTCCACAACTTTTAATCTTCCTTAATGAAAAACTTCAAGTATAAGAAAAGGTTGGCTCTGGCCGGTTGGCTCAGTGGTAGAGCATCAGCCTGGTGTGCAGGAATCCCGGGTTCAATTCCCGGCCAGGGCACACAAGAGAAGCACCCATCTGTTTCTCCACCCCCCCCCTCCTTCCGCTCTGTCTCTCTTTTCCCCTCCCACAGCCAAGGCTCCATTGGAGCAAAGTTGGCCCGGATGCTGAGGATGGCTCTGTGGCCTCTGCCTCAGGCGCTAGAATGACTCTGGTTTCAACAGAGCAACACCCCAGATGGGCAGAGCATCGCCCCCTGGTGGGCGTGCCAGGTGGATCCCGGTTGGGCATATGCGGGAGTCTGTCTGACTGCATCCCTGTATCCAACTTCAGAAAAATACAAAAAAAAAAAAAGAAAAGAAAAGGTTGAAAACATGGCACAGACAAGCACTTATACCCACCACTGAGTTCCACCATCCTTAACATTTGGTCATACATGCTTTTCCTTTGAAATGTTTTTTCTGAACTATTTTATGACCCTTTGGGCTATTCTTTATTACTATGACCAAAACAATGAATAGTAGTTCCATAAAATAATCCCATACCCTTTCTATTTAATTATTTTCAAACATCTAAAAGTGTCCCCCAGCCCCTACTGTTTGCTTTGAATGGGATCCATGAAGATTCTACATTGGGTTTGATTATATCTTTTTCTAAAACTTTAGACTTTGAGGGTACAGCCCCAACTCCAGCAGATTACAAGAAGTAAATGCCAACTCTATAACTTTGAGCTTGTGTCCTACCTCAGCCTGTCCTGCTCAGACTTTCACCAGAAAATGTGTTGAATTTTGCAATCATCTTGTCAGTAACACAAATATGGGGTGGGTAAAAGGTTTATAGTTGTGAGAATGCAAAACACAGAGTTTATTCTTATATATTTTCCCACACAAATAACTGTAAACCTACTTTTGCCCACCACTGTGTATTGCATCATACTTTTGCTGGGTAGACAGTTACTGCAACTTTCATCTTCTTTTTTTAAATATACCAGAAACCTCAAAAAATGGAAGTGGCCAGGGCTTCTTTTTCCTCCAAGAAGTCCCCCAGAGGAAGGAAGCAGCTGCCCTCCCCCTGTGGTGGTGGCATGGCCTTAGGGAAGTGGTAGTGGGCATGGCTAGGGAGGGCACTGGCAACCTCTAATCCCAGGGCTCACAGGCCACATCAGGGAGATGGAGTGAAAACCCTGTGGGCTGAGGAGTGGTGACAAACAAAACAACTCAGATTTGGAACTATATTTCAGGGACCAGAATTTAATTCTACTGAGGATTCTAAGAGATAAGAATTATAACCATTTTGCAGATAAGGGAACTGAAGCTCAACCATGCAAGCTCTTTGCCTTGAACTTGCCCCAGCTAATGAGCAGCCAGTGGTGGTGCTGGAGTGGGAGCCTCATTCAGCTGGCTACTAGACCCTCACTGATTTTACTCCTACCAGTGGGCACTAGGCTGAGGGTTCAGACCACACCTGAGTTTCTTGGCACTTGGCACATCCCAAGAAGCCAGAGACCCTCTCCAGGAGGGGGCCTGGGGCTGATGCCGAGTGGGCCTGGCTGCCGGGGTGGCTGGTTTTCAGCAGGATCAGAAGCATTGCCTGGTCTTTTGTCAATACTTGTTTGGTCAGAGTGATGAGTGGCTGGGCAGAAAGACCCGAGAGGAGATTCTGGCCAGGCTGACCTGGCCTGGGCAGGCCAGCCCTCCTGTTTTACTGCTGGTCCTCAGGCTGACCTGGAGTGGTGGTTCCAGGGAACTTTAAGACCCTCTGCCATGGGGTCTGGCTGTACCTGCAAGAGCCTTCTGTTCACAGGCAGGAGCCACATGAACAAAAAGAGACTCTTTTGGAAGGCTGCAGGGCAGCTTACAGGGTGATGGCAAGGTGGCAGGCCTGGGCTCAGAAAGGACAGCACTCAGGTGGTTCTAAGACTCTAGGCAGGAGGGATAGAAGGATGGCTTTGTCAGGGCACTACTATTGGGCTAAGTCAGCATTACATCTCTCTAGGAAGAAAGCATCTGACCAGTCTGGTTTCAGTCAGGTGCCCAAGCCTCGATCCTAGAAATGCAAGGCACCTTGACTGTTGGCCTGCTGTGAGGAAGCCCCCAAGAGCCAACTACCCAGTGGGTATGGGAAACCCAGCAGCTTTTCTCTCACCAGCAGCTTAGGGATTCAGGTGAAGCAAGGCAATGCAAGCTTCCAGCCCAGAGCTGACACCAGCCTTCATGTAGCTTTCAAAACAACATTCAGGCTCTGGCCCGGTGGCTCAACGGGTAAAGCATTGTTCCGGCACGCCAAAGTTGTGGATTCAATCCCTAGTCTGGGCACATATGAGAACCAGTCAATAAGTACACAACTAAATGGAACAACTAAGTGGAGTGGTAAGCTGATGCTTCTTTCCCTACCCCACTCCCATTTCCCTTCCTCTCTTTCTCGCTCTCAAATCAATGAAAAAATTAGGGGAAAAAAAACATTCAACACACAAAAAATGAAACAAAACTCTGTGCACAAGGTTATTTATTGCAACATTAGCTACAGGGGCCAAACAAGTTGAAAATAAACTCATTTATTTGTTGAGCAAATTATGGCACAACAAATTTGAGGATGATCATGCAGCTATTAATATATCAAGGAAACTGTAGCAACATGATGAGTGCTTGGGATGTACTATTAACTGCAGATGCAAACTACAAAATAAAACTCTGGTTGTCACTATGTAGAATAAGTCTGCATGTGTGAACAAGGTTTGGAAGGGAACTAGCAAAATAAAAATAGTTTGGTTTATCAGGGGATTATGGGTGACTGTTTTTACTTTCCTTCCCCTCCCCCTCTATTTTAAAAGTGTTGTGTTATTTTTGCAATCAGAAAAAGGTATCTTTAATGATTCATCAAAACACCACTGAGGACTCTATTGGAATTGATGGGATTGTGGCAGGTGGAGCCAAGAGTGGGAAGATTGGGGTATTGTGTAGGGTCAGGCTGGTAGAATTGGAGGGTGCTCCAGGTCACCCTCAGTCACATTATCCTTTACAGTTAGGTTACTTCCCATACATTTAATGATTCTATTAACATTCCTTGGAGGGAAAATAGACATAAATTTGGTCTGTTGACTGTGTGCATCTTTACTAAAAGATACGTCTCACATTATTGCAGTGTATAAGATATGAATGCTGGCAATATTCTTACAAGAAGTCTTTTGTTCAAAATTGCACAAGCTTGGGTTTGAATATTGTTACTAAAGGCAGAGAAGGCCAGCTTGTTACCCTTGCTGACATCACAGTTGAATCTCATTGCTGTCAATTATTTTTTTTTGCTCCAGAATAAGTTACAGAAATGTGGAGAATATATCTCCCTAGTGAAGCATAAGTCCTGTGCTAGCTAAGAATCTCCTAAGAAATTCTGAGATGGGGGTATCCAGATCACCTTAGATATATGAAAGAAGTCTCCCAGGAACTCCTACCTGTGGAGGATGAAGTCCCATGGAGGATCCAGGAGACTGTGCTTGCGTGGGGAATGGATGGCAGACACTGCAAGGGATCTCAGTAGCCACCAGCCCCTTCTCCCTTTTCTGACTACATTGTGGGGCTTTAAGAGGTAAAAACTACTTTCCTGTATGGGCTTCTATCCACCTAGCTATCCATCCATCTACCTACCCACTCTCCCACACATCCATCCATCCATCCATCCATCCATCCATCCATCCATCTCTCTCTCTCTCCCTCCCTCCATCCACCCACCCTCCCACACATCCATCCATCCATCCATCCATCCATCCATCCATCCATCCATCCATCCATCCATCTCTCTCTCTCTCCCTCCCTCCATCCACCCACCCTCCCACACATCCATCCATCCATCTACTCATTCATCCACCCACCCACCCAAACACATATCCACCCACCTATCCATCCATTCATCCATCCATCCATCCATCCATCCATCCATCCACTCATATTCACTCAGCACATGTTTATTGAGAAATAGATCTAGGTACTTGGAATACATAAGCAAATAATTAAAGATCTCTCTCCTCAGGGCACATTCCAGCCATGATGGGTTTTTGGCCAATGCACTGGGAGAAAAGTTCTACTGTTCCCATACTTCCTCTTCCTTCCATCCACACAAGATTATGACAGAAGTCATACACTAAGGGGGGTGAAGAAGCAAGAATGAAGATCCTAGGTTTGTGACCTCTGCATTCTCTGACACCTCTTTGTTTAAACAACTTTGTGAAAGAGCTTTATTATTTGCATCTGAACACAGCCCTACACCTGGGCTCTAAGTGCCTTGGCTTCCTGAAATTTCCCCTGTACCACTTACTTTAATTTTTTTTTTTTCATTTTTCTGAAGCTGGAATCAGGGAGAGACAGTCAGACAGACTCCCGCATGCGCCCGACCGGGATCCACCCGGCACGCCCACCAGGGGCAACGCTCTGCCCACCAGGGGGCAATGCTCTGCCCATCCTGGGCATCGCCATGTTGCGACCAGAGCCACTCTAGTGCCTGAGGCAGAGGCCACAGAGCCATCCCCAGCGCCCGGGCCATCTTTGCTCCAATGGAGCCTTGGCTGCGGGAGGGGAAGAGAGAGACAGAGAGGAAAGCGCGGCGGAGGGGTGGAGAAGCAAATGGGCGCTTCTCCTGTGTGCCCTGGCCGGGAATTGAACCCGGGTCCTCCGCATGCTAGGCCGACGCTCTACCGCTGAGCCAACTGGCCAGGGCTGTACCACTTACTTTAAAAGACTCCCAAATGAGGACTAGCCTATAAAGGGAGCTCCTCTTGACAGAGGATACCCAACTTTAAGAATAAAGAAAGAGGCCCTGGCCAGTAGACTCAGCGGTAGTGTCAGCCTGGTGTGTGGATGTCCTAGGTTTAATTCCTGGCCAGGGCACACAGGAGCAGCACCCATCTGCTTTTCCACTCCTTCCTCTCTTTCTCTCTCTCTCCTTCTCCTGCAGTCATGGCTCAATTGGAGCGAGTTGGACCCAGGCCCTGAGGATGGCTCCATGGCCTCTGCCTCAGGCGTTAAGAAGAGCTCAGTTGCTTAGCAATGGAATAAGGGCCCTAGTGGGCTTGCCAGGTGGATCCCCGTCTGAGTACATGTGGGAGTCTGTCTCTGCCTTCCCTCCTCTCACTGAATAAAAAAGAAAAGGAAAAAAAGAATAAAGAAATAGTTGGGGTTTTGTGGTATGAGTGAAGATGGCTGTTGGGGAGGGTCCTGCAGCAGGATGGTGGCCCTGTTAGCACAGGGTGGTATGTACTAATTGGGGCCAGTTCAGTGGCAAGTATCAGAAACCAAACTCCATGTGCAGGAGAATTTGGTAATTTATGAAAAGTCTGGGGTTGGTCTAACTTTAGACACAAGTGAATCTAGGAAGTCAAACTGATATCAGGCAGTAAATTTATTCAGAGTTGAAGTAGAAGGTTGCTTACAGGTTTCCAATGCCTTATTTCCTTCTGTCCCACCAAGGAAAAAGTCCAGTTTTGCCTTCATTAAGCCCAGTATAAAGACCAAATCTAGATATTCTTTGCCATGGTTTAGCTTATATCAAAGCTTGATCCAGTCCAGGCGCTGCTCAAATCTTATACTTGGGAGACTTCTGGCTGCCAGCCCACACAGCATGGCTGCAAATGGGGCCAAGGCATTCGCAAGCAGAAAGGCAGAAAGAAAGGCAAAAAGAGTCAGATCTCTGTTAAGCACCAGTTTATATATATTTTCAGGCTAGGAAGGAGTAACTTTTCGTTAAGCCAATCAATCAGTTTCTTTAAAATTTTGTGGGGGTTTGTGTTGATTCCTCCCACTAACCAATCAGGTTCTTCTTCTAGGCTATACTAACAGGCCTCTATGGTTACCATTCTGGCTTCCATTGTGCATGCCTTAAAGTGGAAGCACAGAAGCACCTTCCTGCATAGTCTGGGTATGACCCTGGGGGCCTGGAAAAACCTGTTCTATTTATTTATTTATTTATTTTTTTATTTATTTTTGACAGAGATAGAGAGAGTCAGAGAGAGGGACAGACAGATAGGAAGGAAGGAAGATGAAAAGCATCAATTCTCTGTTGTGGCATCTTAGTTGTTCGTTGATTGCTTGTTCATTGATTGCTTTCTCATGTGTGCCTTGACCGGGGATCTACAGCAGAGCGAATGACCCCTTGTTCAACCCAACAACTTCGTACTCAAGCTGGTGAGCCTGTGCTCAAGCCAGATGAGCCAATGCTCAAGCCGGCAACCTCAGAGTTTCGAACCTGGGTCCTCTGTGTCCCAGTCCAACACTCTATCCACTGCACCACTGCCCGGTCACGCACCTGTTCTTTTCTTTTCTTTTCTTTTTTTTTGAATGCTCTTTTATTATATTCATTAATTTTAGAGAGGTGAGAGAGAGAGAGAAGGAGGGGAGGAGCAAGAAGCATCAACTCCCATATGTGCCTTGACCAGGTGAGCTCAGGGTTTCGAACCAGCGACCTCAGTGTTCCAGGTTGACGCTTTATCCACTGTGCCACCACAGGTCAGGCCTGTTCTTTTCTTAATGGCTGGGGTCCAAGGCCTCAGTGGCACAATGGACTCTGAGGACAAATTAAGCTATGTGGGATACTATGGTTTCCTACTGAAGCAGGCTTTCCAACTTTTATAAAATATAATTTCTAATTCCCTTTGTTCTCTTCTCCCATCAATATCTACCTACCTGCCTACATTAACAAAATGATATTATCAGAGCTAAGCTTCCTTTGTTCCCCTCTCAACATTGGTGTCTTCTCAGTTGCCTTCACTCATGCTCAGGTAAGCTCTCCCCATATCGGTACAAGGTGACCACCAGAAGGTCTAGGGAGCACAGAATCTGAGAAGGGTGCAGCAGGAGAGAAAGAGTTTCCATTTTATATTCTGGGTCTCACTGATTTGTGTCATGTTATGACTTTACCACTGGGCCAACTGCTGTGGTCAAGTGCATAAGATGTTCTGTCTGGCCAGACTTTACCACATGTTCACTCCTGATGAGAGACAGAAGTTCTCTTGATCCAACCCAATGGACTAAGAATGGAGGGTGTATATAATAAGAAATAAATATTTGGTCTTTGCCATTGGTTCCCGGCACACGGCTTCTGAAACCATCGGCATCTGTGGAGTGATAGAGTGTCTTTGTATGCTAAGGAAATGAGGTGGCTAGGAGCCCCTTGATAGCTTCAGGATGGGTTCTGACTGCCAGAAAGACCAAGCCTTGATTAGAGGGTTGAAACTTTTAGCCTCACTCTCCCACCCCCAGCCTTCAAAGAAGGAGATCAACTTAGTCACCAGTGGGCAATGATTTCATCAATCATGTCTATGTATTGGAACCTCTATACACCCCCAAAACAACAGAGTTTGGAGAACTTCCAGGTTGATGAACACATCAAGGTGCCAGGAAGGGGTTTGCACACCTCCCCTATGTCTTAGCCTGTAGCTCTCTTCCATTTGGCTGTTCCTGAGTTATAGCCTTTATAATAGTAACAGTGAGTAAAGTATTTTCCTGAGTTCCATGGATCATTCTAGCAAAACGAACCTGAAGAGGCAGGTTGTTGAAATCCTTGACTTTGTAACTGAGTCAAACAGAAGTGCGAGTGAGTAAGCTGGGGATCTCATACTGTGACTGGCATTTGAATTGGGGCAGACTTGTGGGACAGCCCTGAACCTGTCAGGCCATTAGTGTCAGAGTTATATTGGATTGTAGGACACTCAGTTAGTGTCAGAATTGGTTGGTGTCCAGAGGGTTGAAGCATTGGTTGTTGGTGTAAAAAAAAAAAAAAAAGGCCATAACAGAGAGTTTTCCCAAGGATGCTTACAAGCATAGGGACATAGTCTGAGTAGGGACAATAACAGGTACATTTGAAGGTGGTTCTCTAACACCAGCCTGGGGCAGGTGGCCTCTGGAACACGTCCAAGGATGGCTTAGGCAGAGAGTCAATTAGGATACTTTGGGCAGCAAGTAACAGAAACCCTGACTTGAACTGTCTCACTTGAGGAGAAAATCCAGAGGAAAAGGAGGTTCCAGGCAGACTCTCCTGTGTGGGCTTTGTTGCCAAGATTGCTTTGGTCGCAGTGACAGATGGATGCCTGCAGCTGGTACAACATACTTCCCTCCCACTGGGTGGGGCAACAGCATTTTCTCAATTGTAGAATAAAAATCCTCCTCTTCAGCCCATTGTGGTGACCTGCCCAGCTGCGCCTAGACAAATGGGGTCAACAAGGAAATGCCAAGGACAGTTGAGTGAGCCAGGCCCCAGTGGAAAAAGGGATAGGATTACTTTACTGCTCACACAATTCATGGAGGAAGGGCTGCAAGTAAAGGAGGGAGTGCTTAAGGCAGAGCTGCTGTTCCCTGATCCTGCCCTGACTTTCTCACCTCCCTACTTTCTTCCTTTTCTCTGCCTCTTCTGTTTCTCTCCCATTTCACACTCTCTCCCTACCTCTGTTTTCCTACTTCCTGCATCCTTTTTTGCCTTCTCCTGCTTTCTGACTCCACTCCACACACCTATTCCATGAGCTAATTTTAATCATACACATTTTTCACCATGGCATTGGCTAAATGGGTTTAGGCAAGTGACCACACCTCTTTAAGCCTCAAGCTTTTCTTTTTTTATCTTTAAAGTAGGAAAATTAATACTGATCTCACATTGTCATTAGGAATATTTAAAGTTATATTTATGGGTTCTGATGCTGGCCAAGATGAAGTAATGGCACTATATCTGCCCCACTGACTACGATTAAGAAGTCTAAGGAAGGTAAATGAGTCAGTAGCTGAGGATTCTGCCGTGGTCATAATGGCAGGCAGATTGAAGAGGAGGGCCAAAACTTGAAGGATGACCCATAATAGAGGCATTCCTAGATTTTCTTTTCTTCTCTAAAAGAGACAGCTATCTGAGCAACTGTACCCGCTCAGCATTGGCCCCAGGACCCCCCACCCTGAATTCCTAGACAGAGCCTCTGGCTTCCTGGGCTGCACAAACCAGGAAATCCAGGTGTGGTCTGAAGTAGGGGGAGGGTGCGGTCCAATGGGACTGGGCCCTCAACCTGTGGATCTGACACTGTCTCCAGGAAGATAGAGTCAGAATTGAGTTAAAGTGTAGGGACACTCAACTAATGTCACAGAGGATTGCTCATTGTGGGGAAAATCTCCACATAATTGGTAACCAGAAGTATCAGAAGTAAAGTACTCTGTGTGAGTAATAAAGGAGACTCATCGGGAAAACACACCTAGTGGGAAAGAACTGGCTTTTCCCCTCAGAGGAAGGAAAAATCTGGGTGTCTCTTTTACAGCAAGGTTCTCTTAGACCAGCCTGCCTAACAGTTGGATGCCACCAAGTGACCTCAGTGGATGTGACATGGAGCAAAAGAAACTACAACTGGCCCTCCTCGAATTTATGACCAAGAAATATGAGACAAAAGAAAGTGATTGTTTTTAGGAAGCCACTATATTTGGGGGTAATTTTTTACGCAGTAATAGCTAATTGGAACAAATGTTAGTGCCTGAAAATGGGGCATTGCCTCAGTGGAAACCTGACGAGGGAGAGCTCCAGGAGCCTTTAGGAGGCTGTTGATGAGCACGGGGTGGGGGTGGGGCAGTGCAGCGAACACTATTGGAGGCTGGAGAGAGAGAGAGGGGTGGGGGTGCGCTGCTATGCAATGATAGGAGGTTTGGCAACACTGTAGTCTGTGGACTTCTGGAAGATATAAATTGTGCTCAGTGAAGCTGTGAATCTGGTAGGAGAATCTTGGGAAGAATTTAGAAGGTGCCAATGACTTTTTTAAAATTTTTATTTATTTTTTGCCAACTGACTTTTTTTCTATCTACCTATAATAAAATATGAAATTAAGTAAAAAAAAAAACACCCAAAACAAAAAACCCTTATAGTTTAGTTTTAAAGCAGATTTAAAAGCCAGGACTACCTAGGTTTGAAAATAAAAATTTCATCCCTAATCTTTACCAGCAAAACATTCTTTAAGTAAGTACACATATCTGAAACACTAGGGGAGATTTAAGGGAACATCTAGTGGGTTCCTATGATCTCTGCAAAACAAGTAGGCCTCTACGAATCTCAAGATGGTGTCTTCAAGATTTTTAAAAGTAGGTGTTTCCAAAGACCCTGAGAACCTTTCCCACAGCACCCTGATTCTCATCCAAGATATGAAAAAGGGCTTATTCCATAAAGAAATACGAGTGTAGCTTTTGTCTATTGGAGTGGCTTACAGTTGGATCCACAGCACTTTATAAAAATGGCAAGAAGCATGCTGGCCTGATGGCTCAGTTGGTTAGAGCTATTTCCCAAGTGCAGAGCTTGCCGGTTTGATCCCTGGTCAGGGCACATACGAGAACAGATCAATGTTCCTGTCTCCCTGTCTCTCTATCTTTCCCTTCCTTCCTCTCCCTCTAAAATCAATAAAATGAACATTTTAAAAAAATGGGCAAGAAGGCTGCTGGGGACTGTGCAGAATTGCCATCAGATATGGCCCGGAGCTAGCAGGTGGTGCAGCACCCTAAGAGAAGAAGCCTGGGGCCCTGATTGGTATGTATAACTTCCAATTCTAAATGTCTGCTGGCAATTAAGTCAATTGGAACCATCATGCAGGTCAGGCTAAAGAGGCCTGGATGTGGGCCCTGCTGTGCCTATGAGGGCAGGCCAGTGTCTTGGCACTCTGTTTGCAGAGACCAGGCTGCTGTTTTCTCAGCCTGAGGATTGCAGACGACTGCATCAGCATCACCTGGAGACATGTGTTACCAATGTGACATCCAGACACACCTTGGATCCCTGAGCCTGAGTCCTAGGGATGGGGTCTGGGACCTTTTGTCTGCCAGAAGTGCCACAGTCACAGGCCCTTTAAAACTGCTGGATTGGAGACATTGGCCAAGGAGCCCTGAGGAATGCAGACATCCAAAGCTGTTTAGTCCCAATCAGTGTCACGTTTGGTATTTAGGTGACTTAAGAGTTCCTTTAAAAAATAGTCTTACCTGCTGAATAAAGTTTCTATCCAGCTCTGCTGATGTAGGGGTAGGAACATGGGAATCCATGGCAGCCAGAGCCATCTGGATCTTAAAAAAAAATGACTCCAGCCATGTCACCTGTTTGTTTATACTCACAGGCCAGTCCTCAGTCTGCACACAGGCAGGCTCAGGCCCTGGTTATCTGGGTCTCTTCATCTCTCTGCTGTCATTCTCTACCATTGTCCTTGCCTCTTTGCTCAAATGTCACTTTCCCAGGAAGACTTTCTCTGACCCCCTAGCTCTTCCCATGCTTTTACATTCTGGTGTCATTTTATAGGGTATTTTGTCCCCTGTGGTATCCCCAGGGTACAATACCTAGCAACAGTAGGTGTTAAAAACGATTTGTGGAATGAATGAATGGCTCCACGAAGGCCTCCTTGGGGCCTTTGCATGGGTTGGTGTCTTTGTCTAGAATGCTTTTCCCCTAGCTTTTCCACAGTTGGCTCCTTCTTGTCACTCAGGTCCCATCAAGTATTCTTACTCTTTCTCAGACTTTCTTTATTACCCTGCTTTATTTTCTCTTTAACTTGAGATATACTTTACATGACACAAAATTCACCATTTTAAAGTATATGATCAGTGCTTTTGAATGTATTCACAAAGTTGCGGAACCATCACCACTATCAAATTCCGTAACATGTTCACTCAATCCCCTCTCCCCCCAACCCATGCTCATTAGCAGTTGCTCCTCATTCCTCTCCCCTCAGCCCTCTATAACCACCAACCTACTTCCTTTTTCCCTACATTTGCCTGTTCTGGACATTTCATATAAATGGAACTGTCCCAGTAGAGCCCATGCTCTACGTCGATCAGGCATCCCTGATTCAACTTCCCTGTGCAGTGGGACACTCCTGCTTATCAGCAGGCTGGCAGCCTCTTCGAGACTACTCTTGAGGCGGCTATGAGGATTCTACTTATCAGTGCCGACACCAATTGCCACCGGAGAAAAAACACAACTAACACACAAGTTAGTTGCAAGAATCACACAGGCAGTTTATTATTCACAAATCCTTTTGGCGTGCCTGGGTACAGCTTAAAGGGGCCCCATTGGCGTGCTCCTCTTGGCTGTCTTTGGTCAGAGCAGCATGGAGACAGTCCACGTTCACGTTGGAGTCTAGGCGATTACTGCAGCATGGGGCCCCTCAGCTTTAGTATCTTTTCTGGCCAACACCTTCTAACAGGAGTCAATCTACAAGATTATCACCTCAAACCACCTTTTGGAGAGTTCCTCTCAGGGAGCCCTTTTTATGTTAATCTACTGAAATGTTACATCAAGTTACTTTTAAGGTGTTCCTAGGGAAACTTCTTGTTCAAGCCACTTCTTAACTAGGTATAACTTCACACACACACTAACTGGGCCCTGCTCGAAAGTCAGAGTCTGTTTATCACATCTGCACACACTATCCAGATGGCATAACTTTATTTAATTTCCTTAATTAATTTTAATATTATATCTTAATTACTTTTATATACCTTCCATATTTTTTTTATTTCTATATATTTAATTACTATTACATTATATTACTACAACAGGAACCATACAATATGTGGCCTTTTCTGTCTGACTTCTTTCGCTTAGCTTAATATTTTCAAGGTTCATCCATGTAGCATGTGTCAGTCCTTCCATTTTTTTATAGCTGAGTAATATTTCATTGTATGGATGGACCCCATTTTGTCCACTTGTTTATCAGTTGATGGGTATCTGAGTTGTTTTTACTTTTTGGCTATTATAAATAAGGCTGTTCTGAGCATTCACATTCAAATTCTTGTGTGAACGTCTATTTTCACTTCTCTTGGGTATATACCCAGGAGGACAATCACTGGGGCACATGGTAAAGTTTTATTTACTTGTTTTTGGGAAGGTTTTATCACTTTCTGAAGTTATTACTGGGTTTACTTGCTTATTGACTGTGTCTGCTGGGGCTGGGAGGCTGAGCTGAGTGAAGCGCTTGCCTCAGGTGCTAAGCTTAAGAAGGTTGCCCCAAACCTCAGTCATCAGCATAAATAATATTTTCATGCAATATTTTTAAAAATTAAAGACAGGATCACTCAAAATGCTAGAGTCTGGGGCAAAAGGAAAAATTTAATCCTGTCTCTATTTAAAATGTCTATATTTTGTTTATCATAATTCTTTTTGCGTTAGTTTTGACTTTAAAATTTTGCATTAGATATTATTAACCTTGATGACTGAGTATTTGGTATCCTTCTATATTTCACATGGGAAGCAAACCAGTGCACTGACCCCAAGCCCCCTCGGTGTGAGCATCCGGTGCCCCAGCACACGCAGCACCTCTGGAAGTCCTTGTCTGGCAAGGAGTGGAGCTATGAGTTTAGGGTCAGCTCTCAAGCTGTGGGATCACAGCCCTTCTGATGCCCCTCAAAGCCCCAGGTGAGAGGGCCTGAGGTTAGACCTCAGGGAGGGCTGCTTATTGGAGAGTATCAAAGAGATCCCAGGTCTTCTTAGAGAAGAAATGGACACGGGTCAGCAAGCAATTGGTTGTGGGAGGTTGGCAGAGGGATTTTCCCAGCCAGGCGGAAATCTGACACCTGGCATTTGTGGAACAGGAGGCCCAACATGGCTTTGGGGTCAGGGTGGCCAGGACTGGAGTAGTTGGGGCTGCTCCTCAGACATGTGCCGATTTGGGGGTTACAGAGGGAGGGTGCCTCTCTGGTGCTCCATGCTATGCTGTGTCTGACCATGGCCTCTGTGAGCCTCCAGATAAACAACTCAACAAGACCACAACCCAGGTGCAGAATTTAAGAGAGCATCAAAAATCCCAGTAAATAACACATATTTTTAATGCAGTATTTAAAAAAATTAAATCAGCAAGCTTCTTATTACCTGTGGAATGGCCACCTGTTTATTAAAATAAAATCTTATTGGAAATTAGGCAAACATTAGAGAGCAAAGGCCTCTGGTGCTGGCCACAGAATCACGGAAAGGCACTCCCTGCCCCTCCTGCGATGTCCTGGGTGTCCTGTGATGACACAGGTGGTCTCTGACTGTCTCTTTTCCTCATGACTGAGGGGACAGGATGTTGTGACAACCTTTTGGGAAAGTACTTTGTGGATATTTATTAAAGTTTCAACCTTACTTCTCCTTTGGAGCTGTCATACATTTTTAGAAGCCCATTCACTTTCATTCTATCAGGCCCCTATACTCCCATTTGAAATACTAGTATGATTTTTATTTTTCTGTCTAGATTCTGATGGATTTGTGTCCTACCTTCCTGTGCAATAATTTTAGGGACAGCAGGGAATTATACTCAGGAGTGACATCGCTGGTTTATAAGAAGTACGCACACATAATTTTTCCAAATCCTGCTAAAATGCTTGCTGGCCTGCCTATCACACATCTCCCCCAGCAGGGCGTGGGAGCCGTTCCTCAACAGTCTCAACCATATTTGATATCTTCTCCTTTCTTAATTTTTTACGTTGGATATAAAGTGGTATTTCACTTTGGTTTTCATGTGTTTTTTCCCTGATGTTTTAGTTTTTCTTCATAAGGTGTTACCCTTTCAGGACTCAGGTTTTTGCCATCTCTCTCCTTTGCTCATTTTAAAATTGTGTTCCCTATCTTTTTACAGCTGATTTAAAGAAGTTTGCTATAGAATATAGGTCAATTTTAGACTTCAGAAGTATTTTCTCCAAGTCTATTATCTATCCTTTAACCTTGTCACTGTGTACTTTGAACAGGAATCCTTAATTTTGTGTAGTCAAATTCAATGACTTTTTTCCCCTGCATCCACTTAATTTCTTTAGAACTAAAAATACAGTAGAGCAAGGTTTATACACACAATATTTTAGTCTTATTTACAGTGATAAAAACCTGGGTCCTTTCCTGCTGACCCCTCCCCAGTTTCACGTCATCAGTAGGAGAAAGGTTGAATACATTGAAGGGCACCATGCTTGGTATCATACAGCTATCAAAAAAGAGAAACACCCATATCTATTGCAGTAATAGAAAAGAGCCAATTATAGAGTAATGTGTAAAATAAGATCTAATTTTGGTTAAAAATTGCTTCACCACTATCTATTCATCTATATATGTTTGTAAGAACAAGGAGAAAAATGACAAAAGATCCCCAGCAGGCTGTTAATATTAACTAGGATATAAATGGGGTGCGCGTGTAGGAGCAGAGGTGGATGGTTCTTCTGGGAGGTGGTGTGTCAGAGTCCTAGGCTTCAGCACACCACTTCCTCACTGACCCTGATATCCAATCAAGCCCTAGCCCCAATCTACTTCCTAAACACTATCTGTTCCCATCATTTTTCCCCATCCATCCAGCCATCCTACTTTCTGTCCATCTGTCCGTTCTTCCTTCCTTCCCTCTCTCCCTTCCTCCCTCCCTCCATCCATCCATCTACCCATCCACCTATCCATCATCCATTCCTCCACCCATCTATCATCTATACACCCATCCACCCACCTATCATCCATCCATCCATCCACCTAGACAAGCTTTGCCCCTTAACTCTTTACCCCACTGCCCCTTTTCCTTGGTGGCCTACCAGCCCTCAGTGGTACTCTTTTTCCCAACTGGTGCATTGACCACAAGGAAAAGAATGTGACCCTGTCAGGGACCATAACCCTTTAATGGCTCCCAAAGATCTAGAGCAGCAGTTCTCAACCTGTGGGTCGCGACCCCGGTGGGGGTCGAACGACCTAAACACAGGGGTCGCCTAAAGCCATCGGAAAATACATATTTGTTATACAATACATTTTAAAATAAAATATATATTTCTGATGGCTTTAATACATTTTAAAATAAAATATATATTTCTGATGGCTTTAATACATTTTTAAATAAAATATGTATTTCTGATGGCTTTAGGCGACCCCTGTGTTTTGGTCGTTCGACCCCCGCCGGGGTCGCGACCCACAGGTTGAGAACCGCTGATCTAGAGAGTAAAAGCCAAAATTCTCTTCGTGCATCAGCCACCTACTTTGTTTTCCATCCACTCATTCTTGCACCTGCCATTCAGTCCCAAGACTCTCCCCAGAGGTCAGCCTGTCTGTCTTGGCTTGCCTTTAGCAATGTGGAACCTCCACCCTACAGGTGAGCTGGGGGAGGGCAATCAGGGCTCCAATATTCTCTGACTGAAGCATCTGGGGTAAGTTTCCACCCTATGAATGTGGGGGCCAGTGGAGAAGGGAGCCCCTAACCGCTCAACTTGTACTTACTCAGAATTTCCCTTTCGCAACCTGTGGGAAGGTTTGAGACATGCTGGCAGTCTCTGCCTTTGGGAAATATGATGGTCTGTGAATGGGAGCTGGTGGGAGAGGGACCCCGTGTGACAGGCCGCACCACCTGGAGCGGAGCTTCTGTCATGCTGAGCTGAGTGAAGAGTGGGAAAATGGGTCATGGTTCAAATGACATAAACTCTCACTATTCTGAGTTTTAATATTTTTTCTTAAATTTTTTCTTCTTTTACTCTATGCTCTTAAGAAAATTTCTTTTCAATCATTTTCACCACTTATGCTTGTTTTTCTGGGAGTGGGTGGAGTTCCTTTCACCACTATTCTAGAAGGGAAATCCTGCCAGCTTGCTCTGTGAGATTTCTGCTCCTAATGCTGGGAAGAGACACTTCATCATCACTGTCCTGAGAAACTTTCCTGTCCCTCCTCTCCCTGTCCCTAGTTCCCAGTCCCCAAGTGTTTCCTCTTCTGGTAGCCTCGTGTGTTTGGAATCATATTACTTGGGAAGGAGACACATTTGAGATCCTTCTGTCTTTCGCTGCCCCAGGGCGTCTGCATTTACTGCTTGCCACTCTGGGTGCAGAGCTGCCTGGCAAAGACACACAGGTCCTCTCAGGTTTGGGAACCCCACCCGGCTTCCACAGAGATTTACTGTAGTTTTTGGTTGTATAATGCTTGAATGAAATTTTATGATTTGGATTTAAAGTTATTTTTAAATTCATTTTTAAAATCAGTGTATTACTGCCTGACCAGGCGGTGGTGCAGTGGATAGAGCATCAACCTGGGACGGAGAAGACCTAGGTTAAAAACCCCGAGGTCTCTGGCTTGAGCATGGGTTCATCCAGCTTGAGTGCAGGGTCGCTGGCTTGAGCAAGGGGTCACTGGCTTGGCTGGAGCCTCTCCCCACCCCCAATCAAGGCACATATGAGAAAGCAATCAATGAACACTTAAGGTGCCACACGAAGAATTGATGCTTCCCATCTCTCTCCCTTACTATCTGTCCCTCTCTCCCTCTCTCTCACTAAAAAAAAATAAAAAAAAAATAAAAAAAAATCAGAGATTACTTAAAAAATAGTTTACAGTATTAAAGGACTTACAACAAAAGTCAGCCATCCCTTGTCTTCCTCCCCTCTTTTGTTCCATCTCCCAGAGGCACTCTGGACTAATGATCAGGACGGCCATGCCTGCTGGCCTGCTCTCCATGTAGGTTGCTCCTGGAGTCGTTCATTGAGGACTGTTGTGGCGCTCTGACATTGTCCAGCTCTCTCCCCAGGATTTGCCTTCTTCTCTTCTGGCATTAGTTGCTATGACTTCTGACTTTCATTTCTATTTCCTCATTGTGGTATGCATATGTCATGTTAGGCAGGAACATATCCTGATGATACTAAATGTTGGCAAGGATTTGGGGGGCTCCCCCGGTTGGTGGGAGCACAGACTCATACTGTCATTCTAGAAAGCAATATTCTGTGAAATTCAGAATATGCAGGTTCTGTCTGGTAATCCCATGCCAGAGAATCACATAGCGTGAAGTTGGTAGTGATTTTCTCTCCCTGTGGGTTCTGAGATATAGGCTCTGTGTATGTGTTCAATTTTAATGAACTAATTTGAATAGGAAATATATTGCATGGTTCAAAAGAAGAAAATATCCACTCAGCCCACATTTCTCAAAAGTTAACTATTATTATTAGGCTTTTGTGAATTTTTTAATGTTTTAAAATTTTTATAGAGATTTTAATGTCATATAAGCCAATGTAAATATGAATTCTTTCCTGCTCCTTTTTACACAAATGCTTACATACTACACCTGCTATCCTGTACCTACATCATGTCACAGTTACTTTCTCATATCAGCACAGAGAGCTTCTTCATCACAGCTTCTCAGTGTCTGTAGTAGGGCTGTGCAGTGATTGATTTAACCAGTCTCCTACTCATGGATACTTGCATTGGGGGAGGTGACAGCACCTACTTCATAGGGTCATCAGGTGGGACTTGGCACTCATGTCGGAGTAGTTGAGTTTAGGGGTGAAATGGCCCTTCTGGCTAAGTCACAGCTGTGGCTCTTGACTGAGTTATGTGGCTTCTGCCCCTTGACCATTGATGGACATATTGGCAGAGATTCAGAGACTGGAAGGGCATTGCTTGGGGTACTATGGCTGGGGTGCCCCTCCCTTGAGAACTGCATATGAGTCCTGCAACATGATGGGACACAGCAACTGAGGCCTGAGGCCTGCCTGAAAGACCTGAGGGACAAGGGGCCATGCTGGTGCTGTCTGTACTGAGTTGCTAGAGAAAGGGTCTGTGGTGCCCCTGGGACAACTTTGGTCATGACTTTGAGAATTGCCTTGGGGTCACCTGGGCTCCTGCAGGGGCTGCTGTGCAGAATGGACAGGCTCTCAGAGAAGCCTGGACATAGTGGCTCCTGGGATATGTGACCAGTCACACTGAGATGCCCTCCTAGGGAACTGCAGGGCATAGGGATGGTGGGATGCTGGGGAGTTCTCTCATCGGGGGCAGAGGCATCAGAGGACCCCTGGGTCACCCATGTAAGAGTGAACTGATTCTGAACCCTGGCCAGATCTGAAGTCTCTGAGGCAAAGCCCAGTCAGGGAGGTCTTCCTGTCTGCGTCCTCACTGTTCTGTCCTGCAAGGCTCAGAAAAAGTGCCAAGCAACAAAGGAGAGACCATAGCCATGGCCCTTTCCTGGCCTCCTGGGCACAGTGGGGCTCCTGGCTGTCCTGGAGCCCTGAGCCCCAAGCACTTGCCGCATGGCGTAACTGGCAACTTCAAACCTCGGGATGAGTGTTAGCTGTGTCATCTGGCACTGAGCCGGGCCTCAGGGGTACCAGCTGTGCTGCTGCCTCCTGCACCAAAAGCATAGACCCTGCCCAATGGAGCCCCTGTGGGCCATTTGACAAGGATGGCAGAAGGACAAAGGGGTCTAAACAAGGAAGGGCCATGAGTCCTGGATGTGGCTAAGGAACCAGCTGTGTGGCTGTGAGCAGGGGGCCATCCCTCGCTGGGTTCTGAGGTTGCACCCAGAGAAAGGGCACCATGATCTCCACCTGGGGGGCTACTGGGCAGGTCCTCTGAGGGAAGACCCTCCTCCTGGCTACACTGGAGCCTAGCACCTAGTGGCTGCTCAGGGCGGTAGAGAGCAGGCTCAGGAGCCCCTTGCATAAACCTGAGACACAAATGCCTTCAGCCTGAGTTCTCTTGGCCCTGCATCCTCTGCAGGGCTGGTCCTAGGCTGCCTCTCTTTCCTGACCTGCACCCTCCCCCAGCTGGGGCTGAGCCTAGGCCTCACTACACCATCTTCCCTAATATCCATTCTGTGCTGGGCCATGGAGGCGCTGGCGGCCCGCAGGGAGCAGGTGTGGAGGAGGGGGATGCATGTTAAGAATCCTCCAGAGGCTGGAGCTCTGACTCCAACAAGGTGGGGAACAGCACACCAGGCAGTGGGAACAGCATGTACTAGGCCACAGAAGCAGGAAACAGAAAACTGTTTCCTTTGCATTGGGGCTGCAGGCCTGGGTGCAGCAGTGCCAGCCACACCCTTTATTGGCACTGACAGGCTGGACTGGCTTTTCCTGGAACTCAGAGGTGGGCCCTGCACTTCATTCTCTAGCATCCTTGCCTCAAGCTTCTCAGAGCTGGGAGACGGCTGCCCTGGCCTGTGGGGGGCATGGCTGTGGGGGGACCAGACTGGCCTAGGAGAGAGCTGGGACCCTGGGCCTGGGTAAAGGGCCGCACGAGACAGGGGAAGGCACTGTGGGCAGCTGCTCCCAGGCCTCTCGGCCTCACCTGTCACCCCCAAAGCTCAACATTCTGGGGTTTCCTCACTGAACCTCCACTGCCTTACTCAGGAATAAGAAGATGGAGCCAGGTGACAGGCAAGGGGGTGCTGAGTGTGGGCTGGGAACCTCCTTCCGAATGTCCTGTTTCCCTGTGGCCGGGGTGGGGGACAGCCTCTGGAGGGAACTGGGCCTTGGGCAAGCCTCCCAGAGCTCCAAGGACACCAGTCCTGGAGCTGCCATTATGCATCTTCGAGGCCACTGACTCCTTCTATGCCACTTGCCCCTACTCCTGACAGGCAGTGCTCAGTGTGACCAGGACGCAAAGACAGTCCCAGCTAATGTCTGCAGGGGTCCTGTCTAATGTTGCCTCAGGAAAGGCCAGGCAGTAAAGGAGCATGTTGGGTGAGAATGAGAAGAGGTGGTGTGGCAGGCCAGCTTCAGGGACCCCAGGACTCCTTGGGTTTGGCCCAAAGGCCCTGCCAGGAGCTGGCTGTGGTGTGAGGCAGGGTGGGAGTCTGGGTCAGGCTGACGTCCAGTCCCTATTCTGCCACCTATTCCTACATGACTCAGCCTCTCTGGAGGTCTGAGATGGAAAGGCGTAGATTGGCCGGGGCACAGAGCAGAGCTTGCTCAACTCTTACACACAGCATTCCCTCACCTCTGTCAGGTCGCTGGGCCCTTCTGGAGTCTTGCCAAGGTCTGCGTCCACCATGCTGCCTGGAGAGCTGAGTCTGGTACTGTGTGGGGCTGACGTGGCCAGCAGCCAGTCAGGTTGTGTTAGTACACCCCAAACACACACCCCTGCCCTGCAGGTCCTGACCAGGAATGAGGGTGCACATCCAGAAGTCAGGGAGTGTGATGTGCACCCCCATTCCTGGTCACATGCCAAGTGAGGGCTCAGTAGCTCTGCAGCCTACCTACTTCCTAGCACAGAAACTTGGCTCAGTGTGTGAGGGACTGAAGGGGGAGGCGTGCGAGTGGAGTCGCATGGTGGCCTGAGGGTGGCTCCCTGGCTCCACAACTTCCCCTTCTTCCCCCACCCCCAACAAGAGAGGCATGGCTGTTTGCAAGGATGTCAGCATGAGCTGGGGTCTATGGAGTGGAAACAACCACCACATGCCCCTTCTGACCCATGGCTGTATCATTCCCAGGCTTGCATCCTGGCAGAAGCCCATGTTGAAAGATGTGGTGTGGACGTGGATATGCATGTGTTTATACCAATTCTACAGTTTACAATGTACATGTGTTCAACTCCGTGGCTCAAATTTGTCCTGCTGACTGATGTCCCAGCCATCACCAGAAAGCTATCCCCTGATACCAGAAAGATCCAGAAGGGGGTGCATGGGGTTGCAGAAACCAGGCCATCTCAAGGGTCGGGGGTGGGTCATCTGTGTCAGGGCTGGGCTGCTGGCAGGCTCTGGCCCCTCTCACAGCACCCTAATGCCTGCTGGAGATGTGGAGGCTCCCAGGCCGCCTCACGGCAGACAGTGTCAGCCTCCAGGGCTTGAGTCACCTAGTGAGAGTGAGTTCTCGCAGAGGATTGACAGACTGCCTAACAATGTGATCACTACTGTCTTGAACGCAGGGTCCCTTGAAGAACGTGCCACCCATATATCTGGAGGTCCTGGGCCTGCCAGGGCTGAGGTTCTACAAAAGGAGGATGAAAGTCTCCCGAACCACATGGTCATTGTGGTGGGCATCAGGCCACGGGGTCACTGTTTGCAAAGCAGTGAGGCACCCAGACCTCCTCTAACTGCTAGGCCGGTCTAGGCAGGGCTGCAGAGGACTTCTGTGGGCCTCCTGTCCTCCTCCTCCTCCTCCTCCAGCTCCCCAATCCTCACGTCTTCCCCAGAATAGAAGACCTGCAGATTTAAATAGGCACAGTCTTTGATTACACTTCCCTCTAGTATGTTACCTTCTCACCAGGTGGCCTCCTATACCAGAGGGGCATCATGCAATGTCTTGGGCTCAGGCCCACCACTGTGGATCATCTCCGTCCTCCACTTGGCTGTGGCAGCAGGCTGAACACATAGGAGGTGGTGCCCACCTCACTTTCTGGCATAAGAACGTGGACTAGGCGGTTAAGCCCAGGACATACATCTCGATTGCCCTCAGAGGCAGCCACCACCTGTTGGGGTCATGGTCCCAGTCTCCCTTTCTATCCAGCCCTTGAGGTCTTCCCCTGCTCAAGATCCTGGCCTGACCTGCCCTCTTCTCATGAGCTGGGGGCTCCATGAGCTGGATGCTGGTGAATCCCCTCAGCCCTGTCCTGGCCCTAAGCATCCCACCATACCCCCACCACATTGGGAACACAGACTCACCTTAGAGATTTCCATCTCTCTTTTTCTGTGTGGTTCTCTGGGCTCTCACTTTCATAAGAAGCCAAATAAAGACCTACTCAGAAAATGAAATGAAATCACACAATTATGGTTAATGATAATAACCTCTTCTACACCTAGAGTCTGACCTACTTTTTGTTTTAAAATTAAACCTGTGGTTGGGATATAATTGTAAATTTACATGCTGTTGTAAGAAATAATACAGAAAGCCTGACCAGTGGTGGCATAGTGCATAGAGCACTGACCTGGGATGCTTAGGTCCCAGGTATGAAACTCTAAAGTCGCCAGCTTGAGCGTGGGATCATGGACATGGTCACTGGCTTGAGCCTAAAGGTTGCTGGCTTGAATCCAAAGAGTTCTGGCTTGGCCTAAGCACCCCCACTCATCCTGGTCAAGGCACATATGAAAAGCAATCAATGAACAAATAAAGTGCCACAACTATGAGTTGATGCTTCTCATCTCTTTCTCTCCCTGTCTCTATCTCTCACCAAGAGAGAAAGAAAGAAAGAAAGGGGGGGAGGGAGGAAGGGGAGGAAGAGAGAGAGAGAGAGAGAGAAAGAAGAAAGAAAGAAAAAAGAAAGCAAGCAAGCAAGAAAGAAAAAAAGCAAGCAAGAAAGCAAGAAGGAAGAAGGAAGAAGGAAGGAAGGAAGGAAGGAAGGAAGGAAGGAAGGAAGGAAGGAAGGAAGGAAGGAAGGAAGAATAGAGAAATCTGTGAAGCCTTCATCAGGTTTCTCCAAATGGCAATCACTTGCAAAACCACAGGACAAGACTGGGATATTGACACTGATGCAGTCAAGATGCTGAACATACATCACCACAAGGACCCCTAATGTTGCCTTTCATAGCCACACCTACTTTCCTACCACTTGCAGCCCTTTCTTAACCCCTGGCAATCACTAATATGTTTTCCATGTCTAAATTTTGTCATTTCAAGAATGTGATACAAATAAAATGAGACAGTATGTAACCTTTTGGGACTGGGTTTTCTTTCTCAGCAAAATTCTCAGGAGAATAAATACTCCATGATATAGTGCAGGGGTCCCCAAACTACGGCCCGCGGGCCACATGCGGCCCCCTGAGGCCATTTATCCGGCCCCCGCCGCACTTTTGGAAGGGTACCTCTTTCATTGGTGGTCAGTGAGAGGAGCATAGTTCCCATTGAAATATTGGTCAGTTTGTTGATTTAAATTTACTTGTTCTTTATTTTAAATATTGTATTTGTTCCCATTTTGTTTTTTTACTTTAAAATAAGATATGTGCAGTGTGCATAGGAATTTGTTCATAGTTTTTTTTATAGTCCGGCCCTCCAACGGTCTGAGAGACAGTGAATTGGCCACCTGTGTAAAAAGTTTGGGGACCCCTGGTGTAGTGTATCTATACTTCACTTCTTGGTATTGAATAGTATTCCATGGTGTGGATATCTGAACCATTGTTTAATCATTCACCCGCTGACGGGCATCTGGGTTGCTTCCAATTTTCAGCTATAACAAACTAAGCTGCTGGAAACATTGCTAGACAGGTTTATGTGTGAACATGAATTCTCCTTTCTCTTGAATAAATGTCCAAGAGTGCAATTGCTGAGTCATATTTATTTGCATATTTAGTTTTATAAGAAACTCTCTTTAGTTTAACATTCTAAAGATTTTCTCTGCTTTTTTCATAGTTTTATATTTGAGTCTGTGAATCTCTTGAGTTAATTTTTATATAAACTGTAGCCCTCAGGTCAAGGGTTATTTTGGGGCCTATAGTTGTCCCAATGTCCAAGCACCATTTTTCCTGCACAGAATTACTTTTGCACCTTTGTCAAAAACCAATGGGCATATTTGTGTGGGTCTATTTCTGGGTTCCCCATTCTGTCCCATTGATCTATTAATATGTGTCTGTCCTGCCAACATCACACTGTCTCTATTACTGTGGCCATAGAATATTGGCTGTAATATTGGGTAGAGAGTGATTCCTTCCATTTTATTCTTTTTTTCCCCAAAATTGTTTCAGCTATTCTAGTTTCTTTGTTGTTCCATATAAATTTTTCTGTACTTTCTAAATTTGTCTATATCTACAAAACGAATCTTGGTAGGCATTGTATTAACCCTGTGCTTCAATTTAGAGAGGGGATTCTCATCTCCGCTATGCTGAGTCTTTCAATTCATAAATGTCCTCTCTCCCCATTTATCTAGATCTTTGATTTCTTTCATTAGTATTTATATATTGTAGTTTTTAGCATGTTAAGCTTGTACATGTATTATTAGATTTACACCTATTTCATTTCTGGGAGCAATTATAAATGGTATTGTATTTTTAATTTTGGCGTCTTTCCATTCACTGTCAGCACATAGAAGTAGAGTAGGTTTTTGCCATTTTTATTTTGTATCCTGTAACTTTGGCTGAACTCACTTAGTTTTAGAAGTTTCTGTAGATTCCTTGGGATATTTTACATCTGCCAATAGAGGTAGTGTTAATTCTTCCTTTCTGAGCTGTATGTCTTTAAATTTTTAAAAAATCAAATTTAATTAAGTCAAGTCTCCTTCAATCACCATATAGCTCCCCTTTGCCCCCCCTCACGCCCATTTCCCTCTGGTAATCGTCATCTTGTTGTCTGTATTTCCTTTCCTGCCTTATTGCACAGACTAAGGTCTTCCATTACTATGTTAGATAATCATGGTGAAAGTAGACATCCCTGTTTGTTAGCAATCCTAGTGAGAAGCATTTAGTCCTTCACAATTAAATATAATGTTATCTGAAGGGGTTTTGTAGATGTAATTTATCAAGTTGATAGATTTCCTTCTACTCTTATTTTTCTGAGAGTTTTGTGCTGGCATGGGTATTGAAATTTGCGAAATACTTTTTCTACAATGATTGATATAATCAAGTGATTTTTCTCCTTTAGCCTGTTAATATGGTGGATTACATTGACTGATTTTCTATTTATTTATCTACCATTTATTTATTTATTTTCAAATATTAAACAGCCTTGCATCTCTGGAATAAGCTCACTTGGTCATAATTATAATTATTGTTTTATATTGCCAAATTCTATTTGCTAATATTTTGTTAAGGAATTTTTGCATCTGTATTCACGAAGGATAATGGTCTTTATTATTATATTTTATACTGTCTTTATCTGGTTTTCGTATCAGGATAGTACTGGCTTTATAAATGAATTGGGAAGTTCCCTCTTCTATTTTTTAAAAAAGTGATTGTGTAGACTTGGTATTAATTCTTCTTTAAAGTTTAATAGAATTCTCTAGTATAACCATCCGCGCTTAGTGATTTCATTTTTGGGTGTTTTGAAATTATAAATTCAATTTCCTCAATAGTTATAGGGCTATTCGAATGATGTATTTTATGTTGAGTTGTGGTAGTTCATGTTTTTCAGGGAACTGACCCATTTAATGTAACCAATCAGATTTATGAGCATAGAGTTGTTCATAGTATGTCCCTATTAGCCTTTCGATGTTGGCAGAGTTTGTAGTGGTATCCTAATTCCTTCACATTAGTAACTTCTCTCTTCTCTCTCTGCTTCTTCGTCAAGAGGTTTTTGCTAGAGGATGGCAATTTCAATTTCCTTTTTAAAAAATCAACTATTTGTTTAATTGACTTTATTGCTGTTTTGTTTTCCATTTCATTGATCGCTGCTGTTCTGTGTTCTCATTTCCTTCCTTCTGCTGGCTTTGGGTTTATTTTGCTTCTCTTTTTCTAGTTGCTTGAGATGGGAACTTGAATGATTGATTTGACACTTTCACATTTTTAAATTTATACATTCAGTGCTGTAAGATTCCCTTTCAGTCTTGCTTTAGCTGTGTCTACAAGTTTTATTGTATTTTTATTTAGTTCAATTATTTTTTATTTCCTTGGAAACTCCTGCTTTGATGCATGGATTATTTAGAAGTGTGTTGTTGAGATTCTAAGTGCTTGGAGATCTGGCCCTGACCAGTTAGCTCAGTTGGTTAAGAGTACTGTCTGAAATGACAAGGTTGCAGGTTTGATGCCTGGTCAGGGAACACATGAGAAGCAATCAGTGAATGTATTACTGAGTGGAGCAACAAATGAATGCTTCCCTTCCCCCTTCCCTCTCTCGCCCTTCCTCTCTCTGTCCCTAAAAAACAAACCGAGCCCTGATTGTATAACTCGGTTGGTTGCTGTGTCATCTCAGAGCACAGAGGTTACTTGTTTGATTCCCCAGTAAGGGCACACACAGGAGCAACTCAATGTTCCTGTCTCTCTCCTTGCCTCTCTCAAAATAAGTAAGTAAGTAAATAAATAAATAAAATAAGTTTCTGGAGATTTTTCTTGTTATGTTATTGATTTCTAGTTTGAACCATTGTGCTCAGAAAACAAACTCTATGATTTCAATTATTTTAATTTGTTGCACTTTGTTTTCTGTACTCAGGATATGGTCTATCTTGGTATATGTCCCATGGGCAATTGAAAAAATATAAATAGTATTCTGTAAATGTGTACTTGTATGGAGTATCCCATAAATGTCAATTATGTTATTTGATGGTATTAGTAAGTTATTCTATGTCTTTTCTGATTTTCTCTCTAGTTGTTCTACCAATTGTTGAAAGAGGGGCACTGAAATTTCCAACTCTGATTGTGGATTTGTTTATATCTCGTTTCAGTTCTATTAGTTTTTGCTTTATAAAATTTGCAACTCTGTTGTTTGATGGATACACATTTAGGATTGTTATGTCTTCTTGAGAGACTGACCCTCTTGTTATTACTATATTTCCCCATGTATAAGATGCACCCTTTCTCGAAAAAATTGGGGTCTAAACACTGGGTGCATCTTATACGGTGGTTGTAGATTTTTTTAACTTGCATTTCCCGCTTTTTCGCGTTTGTTGTCTTTTTTTTCAAATTCCGGACCCCAAAATTAAGGTGCATCTTATATATGGGAGTGTCTTATACATGAGAAAATACAGTATATAATGTATCTCTCTGTCTCTGGAAGTTATTTTTCCTATGAAGTATACTTTACCTGATATTAATATTGCTATTCTTGCTTTCATTTGATTGATGGTCCCCCATTTTTAACTTTTTAACTTGTTTATGTCATTCATTATATTTGAAATGAGCTTCTTGTGAACAGCATATAGTTGGGTCATGCTTTTTAATTTACTCTGCCAATCTCTGTCTTTTACTTGGTATATTCAGAGCATTCACATTTAGTATAATTATTGATATGTTAGAGCTTGAGTCTGCTATTTTATTTACTATTTTGTTTTCTGTTTGTTCTCTGTTTTGTTTTTCTTTTTAAAATTTCTTTTATTTATTTATTGTTTTGTCTTCCTAAGAGTTACCTGAACAGTTTTTTAAAATTCCACTTTGATTTACGTATAGTAAATTCTTGAAGAATATTTTCACTGGATATAAACGTCTGGGTTTGCAGTTATTTTCTCCCAGCATTTGAAAAATGTGCCATTGCCTTTGGCCACCATGGTTTCTGATGAAGAATGTTATGTCATTTGGATTGTTTTCCCTTTATAGGTAAAGTGTCATGTCTCTTTCAGTGCTTTTAAATTTGTTCCTTTTTCCTAAGTTTCCACAAGTTCGACTACGATGTGTCTCAATACAGGTTTCCTTGGGTCTATCCCTTTGGAATTTACTCAGCTTCTTATATCTGTATGTTTATATATTTTCCAAATTTGGTAACTTTCTAGTCATTACTTTTTTGATCTTTCTTTACTTCTTTACTCCTTTCTTTTCTTTCTTTCTCTTTCTTTCTTTCTTTCTTTCTTTCTTTCTTTCTTTCTTTCTTTCTTTCTTTCTTTCTTTCTTTTCTTTCTCTCCCTCCCTCTCTCCCTCCCTCCCTCCCTCCCTCCTTCCCTCTCTCCCTCCCTCCCTTCCTTTATTAAGTGAGAGGCAGGGAGGCAGAGATAGAATCCCTCATGTGCCCCAACTGGGATCCACCCAGAAAGCCTCCAACTGGGGGATGCTCTGCCTATTTGGGGCCGCTGCTCTGTTGCTTGGCAACTGAGCCAACTTGCTTGAACCATTTGAGCCATGGTTATGGGAGGAGAAGCGGGGCTGGGAGTGAGAGAGCAGATGGTCACTTCTCTGGTGTGCCCTGACTGGGAATTGAACCCAGGACTTCCACATGACAGGCTGATGCTCTACCGCTGAGCCAATAGGCCAGGGACTTTTTTTGACTATTTTTCTTTTCTTTTCTTTTCTTTTCTTTTCTTTTCTTTTCTTTTCTTTTCTTTTCTCTTCTTTTCTCTCTTTCTTTCTCTCTTTCTTTCTTTCTTTCTTTCTTTCTTTCTTTCTTTCTTTCCTTTCTTTCTTTCTTGACAATTAAATTTAACAGGGTGATATTGGTCAACCAGAGTACATAAATTTAGAGAAAACATCTCTCTTTTTTTTTTTTTTGCATATTTCTGAAGCTGGAAACAGGGAGAGACATTCAGACAGACTCCCGCATGCGCCCGACTGGGATTCACCCGGCACGCCCACCATGGGGCGACGCTCTGCCCACCAGGGGGCGATGCTCTGCCCATCCTGGGCGTCGCCATGTTGCGACCAGAGCCACTCTAGCACCTGGGGCAGAGGCCACAGAGCCATCCCCAGCACCCGGGCCATCTTTGCTCCAATGGAGCCTTGGCTGCGGGAGGGGAAGAGAGAGACAGAGAGGAAGGCGCGGCGGAGGGGTGGAGAAGCAAATGGGCGCTTCTCCTGTGTGCCCTGGCCGGGAATCGAACCCGGGTCCTCCGCATGCTAGGCCGACGCTCTACCGCTGAGCCAACCGGCCAGGGCGAGAAAACATCTCTATATCATTTGGACAGTTGATTATGCTGTAGTGTATACCTATCACCCAAAATCAAATCATCCTCTGTCACTCTATACTTTATTTCTCCTTAAGCCCCTCCACTTCCCCCCATCACCCTCCCTCTCCACCTTTCCCTTTCCCCTTATATCTATGCCCACGAGTCTCATTTTATGTCCCACCTATGTATGGAATCATACAGTTCTTAGCTTTTTCTGATTTACTTATTTCACTCAGTATAATGTTATCAAGGTCCATTCATGTTGTTGTAGATGACCCTATGTCATCATTTCTTATGGCTGAGTAGTATTCCATTGTATATATGTAACACATCTTCTTTATCCAATCCTCTATTGAAGGGCATTTTAGCTGTTTCCATGTCTTGGCCACTGTGAACAATGCTGCGATGAACATAGGGGTACATATGTCTTTACGTATCCATGTTTTCGAGTTTTGGGGGTATATACCCAGTAGAGGGATTGCTGGGTCATATGGTAGTTTTATTCTTAATTTTTTGAGGAACCAGCATATTTTCTTCCATAATGCTTGTACTACTTTACATTCCCACCAACAGTGGATGAGGGTTCCTTTTTCTTCACAACCTTTCCAGCATTTGTTATTACCTGTCTTGTTGATAATAGCTAATCTAACAGGTTTGAGGTGGTATCTCATTGTAGTTTTGATTTGCATTTCTCTAATAGCTAGTGAAGATGAGCATTTTTTCATATATCTGTTGGCCATTTGTATTTCTTCCTGGGAGAAGTGTCTGTTCATGTCCTCTTCCTATTTTTTTTAATTGGATTGTTTGTTGTTGAGTTTTATGAGTTCTTTGTATATTTTGGATATTAGGCCCTTATCTGAGCTGTTGTTTGAAAATATCATCTCCCATTTAGATGGCTGTCTGTTTATTTTGTTGACAGTTTCTCTTGCTGTGCAAAAACTTCTTAGTCTGATGTGGTCCCATTCATTTCTCTTTGCCTTTACTTCCCTTGCCTTTGGGGTCAAATTCATAAAATGTTATCTTTGGCCAAGGTCTATGAGTTCAGTACCTATGTTTTCTTCTATGTAATTTATTGTTTCAGGTCTTATATTTAGGTCTTTGAACCATTTTGAATTAATTTTTGTGCAAGGTGATAAACTGTAGTCAAGTTTCATTCTTTTGCATGTGGCTTTCCAATTCTCCCAGCCCCATTTATTGAGGATGCTTTCTTTTCTCCATTGTGTGTTTTGGCTCCTTTATCAAAGATGATTTGACCATATATATGTGGTTTTATTTTGGGGCTCTCTATTCTGTTCCATTGGTCTGTGTGTTTACTTTTCTGCCAGTACCATGCTGTTTTGATTATCATGGCTCTCTAGTATAGTTTGAAGTCAGGTATTGTAATGCCTCCAGCTTTGTTTTTTTTCCTTAGGATTCTTTTAGTTATTTGAGATTTTTTTATGGTTCCATGTAAACCTGATGATTTTTTGTTCCATTTCTTTAAAAAATGACATTGGAATTTTGATGGGAATTTGCATTAAATTTGCATATTGCTTTGGTTACGTAATATGGCCATTTAACTATATTTATTCTTCCTATCCACGAACAAGGAATAATTTTCCATTTCATTGTGTCTTTTTTCAATTTCCTTTAACAATGCTTTGTAGTTTTCATTATATTGGTCCTTTACATTCTTTGTTATGTTTATTCCTAGGTATTTTTTGTTGTTGTTGCTATTGTAAAAGGGATTATTTTTTTTAGTTCTTTTTCCAAGGCTTCATTGTTGGCATATAAGAAAGCAATGGACTTCTGTATATTAATTTTGTATCCTGTGACCTTAGTGTATTGGTTTATTGTTTCCAATAGCTTTTCTGTGGAGTCTTTGGGGTTTTCTATATACAGGATCATGTCATTTGCAAAAAGTGAAACCTTTACTTCTTCTTTCTCAATATGAATGCCTTTTATTTCTTTCTCTTGTCTGATTGCTCTGGCTAGAACTTCCAGCACTATGTTGAATAGGAGTAGAGAGAGTGGACAGCCTTGTCTTGTTCCTGATTTTAGAGGAAAAGTTTTCAGTTTTTTACCATTTAGTATGATGTTAGCTGATGGTTTATTATAAATGGCCTTTATTATGTTGAGGCATTTTCCTTCTATGCCCATTTTGTTGAGTGTTTTAAACATAAAAGGATGTTGTGTTTTATCGAATGCCTTTTCTGCATCTATTGATAAGATCATATGGTTTTTGTTCCTTGTTTTGTTGATATGGTGTATTACCTTAATTGTTTTATGTATGTTGAACCATCCTTGTGTTTCTGGGATGAATTCCACTTGATCATGATGAATTATTTTTTTGATGTGTTGTTGTATTCAATTTGCTATTATTTTGTTTAGGATTTTTGCATCTGTATTCATTAGAGGTATTGGTCTGTAGTTTTCTTTTTTGTTAGCCTCATAAAATGTGTTTGGAAGTATTGCTTCTTCTTCAGTTCTTTGGAAGACTTTGAGAAGGATAGGAACCAATTCTTCTTTGAATGTTTGGTAGAATTCACTTGTATATCCATCTGGCCCCAGACTTTTATTTTTGGGGAGGTTTTTGATAGTTGTTTTTATTTCTTCCCTGCTTATTGGTCTATTTAGGCTTTCTACTTCTTCATGATTCAGTCTAGGAAGATTGTATTGTTCTAGGAGTTTATTCATTTCTTCTAGACTGTTGAATTTGGTGGCATATAATTTTTCATAGTATTCTGGAGTAATTCTTTGTATATTTATGATATCTGTGGTAATTTCTCATCTTTCATTTTGAATTTTGTTTATATGAGTCTTTTCTCTTTTTTCCTTAATGAGTCTTGCCAGGGGGTTGTCAATTTTATTGACCTTTTCAAAGAACCAGCTCTTTGTTGTATTAATTTTTTTATAGTGATTTTGTTCTCTATTTCTGCTCTAATTTTTTTTTTCTGAAGTTGGAAATGGGCTGGCAGTCAGACAGACTCCCACATGTGCCCGACCAGGATCCACCGGGCACGCCCACCTGGGGGCGACGCTCTGCCCATCTGGGGTGTTGCTCTGCTGCAACCAGAGCCATTCTAGCACCTGAGGCAGAGGCCACAGAGCCATCCTCAGTGCCCGGGCCAACTTTGCTCCAATGAAGCCTCGGCTGCGGGAAGGGAAGAGAGAGACAGAGAGGAAGGAGAGGGGGAGGGGTGGAGAAGCAGATGGGCACCTCTCCTGTGTGCCCTGGCTGGGAATCGAACCCGGGACTCCTGCACACCAGGCTGACGCGCTACCACTGAGCCAACCGGCCAGGGCCTCTGCTCTAATTTTTATTATTTCCTTTCTTCTGATGGTTTTGGTTTGCCTTTGTTCTTCTTTTTCTATCTAGTTCCTTAAGATGTGGTGTTAAGTTGTTTACTTGGGCTCTCTCTTGCTTTTTCATATAAGCATATAATGATATGAACTTCCCTCTTATTACTACTTTTGCTGCATCCCAGAGATTCTGATATGTCGTGTTATCATTTTCATTGGTCTGTATATATCTTTAGATCTGCTCTTTTATTTCTTCTTTGACCCATTCATTTTTTAGAAGTATGCTGTTTAATTTCCACATTTTTGTGGGTGTGTTTACTTCTTTTTTGCAGTCGAATTCTAGTTTCAAAGCCTTATGGTCAGAGAATATGCTTGGTATAATTTCAATCTTTCTAAATTTGTTGGTGTTAGTTTTGTGGCCCAGGATATGGTTTGTTCTTGAGAATGTTCCATGTACACTGGAGAAAAATGTATACTCTGATATTTTGGGATAAAATGTCTTGTAGATGTGTATTATGTCCATTTGTTCTAGTGTTTCATTTAAGGCTGATATTTCTTTATTGATTTTCTGTTTGGATAAACCATCTAAAGCCATCAATGATGTACTGAGGTCTCCAAATATGATTATATTTTTTTCAGTTTGCACTTTTAGATCAGTTAGTAGTTGTCTTATATATTTTGATGCTCCTTGGTGTGGTGCATATATATTAAGAAGTGTCTTCTTGATACAAAGTCCCCTTTATCATTATGGAATGTCCATCTTTGTCCCTGGCAACCTTTGTTGTCTTGTAGTCAGCATTGTCAGTTATGAGTATAGTATAGCTACTCCTGCTTTTCTTTGGGTATTATTTGCTTGGATATTATTTTCCAACCTTTCACTTTGAATCTATTTTTATCTTTGTAGCTTATGTCTCTTGAAGGCAGCATACTGCTGGGTTTTGCTTCTTGATCCAATCTGCTACTCTGTGTCTCTTTATTGGTGAGTTCAATCCATTTACAGTTAGTGTAATTATTGACACTTGAGGATTTCCTATTGTCATTTTATATACTGCTTTCTGATAGCTTTGTGTCTTGTTTGGTTTTTCTTTTTTGTTTTTCTGTCATTTGTTTTTGTTTGGTGGTATTCCATACTTTTATCTTCTGTTTCTTCTTTTTTTAAGCTATGTGTTTCTGTAGTGGCATTTTCATGGGTGGTTAACATTAGGTTATTAAAAGAAAAATTATCAGCCCTGGCCGGTTGGCTCAATGGTAGAGCGTTGGCCTGGCATGCAGGAGTCCCCGGTTTGATTCCTGGCCAGGGCACACAGGAGAAGCGCCATTTGCTTCTCTACCCCTCCCCCTCTCCTTCCTCTCTCTCTCTCTTCCCCTCTTGCAGCCAAGCCTCCACTGGAGCAAAGTTTGCCTGGGCGCTGGGGATGGCTCTGTGACCTCTGCCTCAGGTGCTAGAATGGCTCTGATTGTGGCAGAGCGACGCCCCAAGATGGGTAGAGCATTGCCCCCTGGTGGGCATGCTGGGTGGATACCGGTCAGGCACATGCGGGAGTCTGTCTGACTGCCTCCCCGTTTCCAGCTTCGAAAAAATACAAAAAAAAAAAAAAGAAAGAAGGAAAAATTATCATATTTAATAGAGTCCATTATCTCATGAGTGCCTCTGCACTCCATCCTCCTTTGTTACTGCTGATCTCTTCCTCTCCCCTTTTATGTTTTTGTTGTCACAGATTACCCTTGTTTTTATTGTGGTTTTGTTAAAATTTTTTACTTGTAATTTTGTCTTGTTTTGTTCTTTGTATCTGGTCAGATAACCCCCTTTAGTATTTCCTAAAGTGGGGGTTTTCTGGTGATAAATTCCCCAGCTTCTGTAACTATTTTCATTTCCCCTTCATATTTGAAGGATAGCTTTGATGGATATAGTATTCTTGGTTGGTAGTTCCTCTCTTTCAGTACTTTAAATGTTGGAGTCCACTCTTCTGCCTTGCAGAGTTTCTGCTGAGACATCTGATGATAGCTTAATAGGTCTTCCTTTTTTTTTTTTTTTTTTTTGTATTTTTCCGAAGTTGGAAATGGGCTGGCAGTCAGACAGACTCCCGCATGTGCCCGATCAAGATCCACCCGGCACGCCCACTACGGGGTGATGCTCTGCCCATCTTGGGGCATCGCTCTGCCGCAATCAGAGCCATTCTAGCGCCTGAGGCAGAGGCCACAGAGCCATCCTCAGCGCCCGAGCAAACTTTGCTCCAGTGGAGCCTTGGCTGTGGGAGGGGAAGAGAGAGACAGAGAGGAAGAAGAGGGGGAGGGGTGGAGAAGCAGATGGGCGCTTCTCCTGTGTGCCCTGGCCGGGAATTGAACCTGGGACTCCTGCACGCCAAGGCGATGCTCTACCACTGAGCCAACCGGCCAGGGCCAATAGGCCTTCCTTAATAAGTTATATTCTTCTTCTCCCTAGCTCAGCATTTGGGAACCTATGGCTCACAAGCCAGATGTGGCTCTTTTGATGGCTGCATCTGGCTCACAGACAAATCTTTAATAAAAATAATAATAACATTAAAAATATAAAACATTCTCATGTATTACAATCCATTCATTTCCTACCGATCATGTCCATGGTTGCGGGTGGCTGGAGCCAATCACAGCTGTCCTCCAGGACAAAATCAAATTTTTATTGGATAATGCGTAACGTACACAGGTTGTTGTATGGCTCTCATGGAATTACATTTTAAAATATGTGGCATTCATGGTTCTCTCAGCCAAAAAGTTTCCTGACCCTGCCCTAGCTGCTTTGAGGATTCTTTCTTTGTCATTGGTTTATGATAATTTCATTACAATGTGCCTTGGAGTAGGTCTGTTTGGGTTGAGGTAACTTGGTGTTCTGTTTACTTCTTGGATTTGAGGCTCTCTTTCCACAGGCTTGGGAAGATCTCATCGATTATTTGTTTCAATATGTTTTCCATTCCCTTTATCCTTTCTTCCTTTTCTAATATACCTATTATTCTTACATTGTTCTTCCTGATGGAGTCAGACAATTCTTGTAGGGTTTTCTCATTTTTCTTTTATAATTCGTGAGTCTCTCTCTTCTTCTCTCTGTAGTGTCTCTAGTTGCCTGTCTTTTTTTTTTTTTTTGTATTTTTCTGAAGCTGGAAACGGGGAGAGACAGTCAGACAGACTCCCGCATGCGCCCAACCGGGATCCACCCGGCATGCTCACCAGGGGTGACGCTCTGCCCACCAGGGGGCAATGCTCTGCCCCTCCGGGGCATCGCTCTGTTGTGACCAGAGCCACTCTAGCACCTGGGGCAGAGGCCAAGGAGCCATCCCCAGCGCCTGGGCCATCTTTGCTCCAGTGGAGCCTCGCTGTGGGAGGGGAAGAGAGAGACAGAGAGGAAGGAGAGGGGGAGGGGTGGAGAAGCAGATGGGCGCTTCTCCTGTGTGCCCTGGCCGGGAATCGAACCCGGGACTTCTGCATGCCAGGCCAACGCTCTACCGCTGAGCCAACCGGCCAGGGCCTCTAGTTGCCTGTCTTTAATATCACTGATTCTCTCCTCTATCTGGCCTGTTCTATTGCCTAAGTTGTTACTTCATTTTTCAGTTTGTGTATTGAGTGTTTCATCTCTGTTTTTTTTTATATAGTTTCAATTTCCTTGGTGAAGTACTCTTTTTGTTCATTAAGTTGTTTTTTGAGCTCACTAAATTGCCTTTCAGTGTTTTCTTGTATCTTATTGAGTATTTTTAGAACTTCAATTAAAAAAATTTTTTTTACTAAAGAGACAGAGAGAGAGATCAGAGAGAGGGATAGATGATAGACAGACAGGAATGGAGAAAGATGAGAAGCATGAATCATCAGTTTTTTGTTGTGGCACTCTAGTTGTTCATTGATTGCTTTCTCATATGTGTTACAGCAGACTGAGTAACCCTTTGCTCAAGCCAGCGACCTTGGGTCCAAGCTGGTGATCTTTGCTCAAACCACATGAGCCGCGCTCAAGCTGGCGACCTTGGCGTCTCAAACCTGGGTCCAAAGCATCCCAGTCCGACGCTCTATTCACTGCACCACCGCCTGGTCAGGCTAGAGCTTCAATTTTGAATTCTCTGTCATTAAGCTTCAAGGTTTCTATGTAATAGAGATTTTTTCCCTGGAGATTTTTTATCATCTATCTGATCTACATCTCTGTCTTATATATCAATATTTGATTTCTTTTTCCTTGATGGCATTTGCTAGTGGTATTGTTAATACCCCAACAAGAGATAATGATTTCTTTTTCTGGCAAGGGTTGCTGTACTACAAGATTTGCCTCTGAGATTCTTGGGTGTTCTTCTAGGCTTAGCTGTTGCCTTTCTAATGATGCAAGCAGGGTCGTAGCATTGGTAGGAGGGGCTTGTTATTAGGGCTTTACAATTTTATGGCACTGGCAATGGTTGACCAGGAGTCCTCCAGAGTCCTCCCCCCACGTTCCAACAAAGCAGGGGATCTAGTATCTGGGTGCCCCTGCCTCTCACAGGAGACAGCAGCCTGGAGACCTAGTGGAGGGGAAGGGGGTCTGTCACCACCGCTGTTCTCACAGCCAAGTGGAGCAATGAGGAACCAGGAGGCTGGAGTGACACACTCCAGTTCCTCCTCCTATATCACACTAAGCACAGCCCTGGAAAGGGTAGGGGGTGCATGCCATAAGCTGGTGTCCCCGACTTTTCAGAAGCAGCTGTGGCAGAGATCGCAGATCAGGGGCTTCTTGCCAACCCACACTCAACTCCCTCCAGCAAGCTGGTGCCCAAGATTCAGAGCCGGTGGCGTGCAAATCCCAGATCAAGCACGTCTGGCGCCACAAGTCTAAACTGTGCCTGCTAGGCAGGCAGATCAAGTGCGCCCCAGTGTCCTGTGGGCCTATCTCCACAAGCTATTCGCCCTATAGTTCTTGGGAGCATGCCATTGGCTTTGTGTGCATCCAGCACCTGTAATTGCCCAGCCCTGCAATCACGAGTGCGGCAGACACTGGGAAACTGCTCTGCTCCCGGTTCTTGGTCGTCGCCCCTATTTCAGCTCTTTCCCCCGAGACTTTCCTTTTCTCCCTGGCTCCTCCAGGTCTGAGACAAAGCCTGCGCCAACAGTGCCTCCCTCCCTCAGGTCCATCAGGAAGGAGAAACACTCAGTCCTCCATTATTTTTTTCTTCTTCTGTGCTTTGGCTTGCTTTCTTGTGCAATCATACCTTTGTTTATGCAGTGTGTGTATATTTCAGGTTCATCTGGGTTTTTTTTCTCTGCATATAGTTGTAGAATTTGTTGAAATTTCAAGGGGTCCCCAGCGCCTGGGCCATCTTTGCTCCAATGGAGCCCTGGCTGCGGGAGGAGAAGAGAGACAGAGAGGAAGGAGAGGGGGAGGGGTGGAGAAGCAGATGGGCACTTCTCCTGTGTGCCCTGGCCGGGAATCGAACCCGAGACTCCTGCATGCCAGGCTGACGCTCTACCACTGAGCCAACCGACCAGGGCAGCACACTACTTTTCAACGCTGCCCTTAAGTCCCCTCATTCCCAGCCTCTGAAAATATGAGTGTTAGAGCTTTTGTTATGGTCCCATAGGTCCACGAGGCTCTGTTGTTCAGAGTATAATTTCTTTTTTTTTTTTTTTTTTTTTAATTTTTCTGAAGCTGGAAACAGGGAGAGACAGTCAGACAGACTCCCGCATGCGCCCGACCGGGATCCACCCGGCACGCCCACCATGGGCGACGCTCTGCCCACCAGGGGGCAACGCTCTGCCCATCCTGGGCGTCGCCATGTTGCGACCAGAGCCACTCTAGCGCCTGGGGCAGAGGCCACAGAGCCATCCCCAGCGCCCGGGCCATCTTTGCTCCAATGGAGCTTTGGCTGCGGGAGGGGACGAGAGAGACAGAGAGGAAAGCGCGGCGGAGGGGTGGAGAAGCAAATGGGCGCTTCTCCTGTGTGCCCTGGCCGGGAATCGAACCCGGGTCCTCCGCACGCTAGGCCGACGCTCTACCGCTGAGCCAACCGGCCAGGGCCAGAGTATAATTTCTATTGTTTAATTTTCTAGCTCATGAATTCCTTCCTCTATACTCTCCATTCTGAAGTTGAGCCCATCCACTCAGTTCTTTATTTCAGTTGTATTTTTTAGTCTTAAAATTTCCATTTGGCTCTTCCTTCTGTCTTCTGTTTCTTTGCTGAGATTTTTTGTATTTTCATTTGTTTCAGGGAGCCTTAAGGCTGACTAGAGAGCTAGGCAGCCCCTGCCAGCCTGGAGCTGAAGACAAGTCAGGACTTTTCTCAGGGGCTTTGACTGATCTAGTTGGGGCTCGATATCTTAGGTCGTTTCCTTTGCTTTTCTCCATTTTTTTTGCAGTAGGGAAGAGACTGAAGGAAGAGAGGGTCAAATGAAAGGTGCTTCTTTCTAAGGGTGCTTTAGAAGGGCCAGGCTTTTATCTGTCTGTTCATGGCTAAATCACTACCTGGCACTCAGCAGGCTTTCTAGAAATACTGTTGACTGAAGAAGTAAATGAAATGCCCCTCTCTCACTCTCCTCCCTGCCCCTAGACTCCTTCTGTTCTCTCCTAGTGTCCATTGACAGTTTTTTATTGCCTAATTTCTATTGGTTAATGACAACAATCACCATAATAACTAATGTTGTAAATTGAATAATGGCTCCCAGAGATAATCCAGATCCTAATCCCCATCTCCTGTGACTATGTTACTGTCTTTGGAAGAAAAGAGACATTGCAAATGTGATTAAGTTAAGAATCTAGAGAGGGAAAGATAATTCTGGATTATCTAGCTAGGCTCTAAATGCCATCACAAAGTGTCCTTCTAAGAGGGAGATATATAGAGATTTTTTTTTTATTTTTATTTTTCTGAAGTTGGAAACAGGGAGAGACAGTCAGACAGACTCCCGCATGCGCCCAACCGGGATCCACCCGGCACGCCCACCATGGGGCGACGCTCTGCCCACCAGGGGGCGATGCTCTGCCCATCCTGGGCGTCGCCATGTTGCGACCAGAGCCACTCTAGCGCCTGAGGCAGAGGCCACAGAGCCATCCCTAGCGCCCGGGCCATCTTTGCTCCAATGGAGCCTTGGCTGCAGGAGGGGAAGAGAGAGACAGAGAGGAAAGCGTGGCGGAGGGGTGGAGAAGCAAATGGGCACTTCTCCTGTGTTCCCTGGCCGGGAATCGAATCCAGATCCTCCGCACGCTAGGCCGACGCTCTACCGCTGAGCCAACTGGCCAGGGCATAGAGAGATTTGAGTACAGGAGAGAGAAGATGTAATGGGAGAAGCAGGGGTTGGAGTAATGTGCTTCGAAGGTAGAAGAAGAGGCTGTGAGCACAAGAATACAGGCAGCATTAGAACTCGTAAAAGGCCATGAAACGATTCTTTTCTCAGAGCCTCCAGAAACAACCTGCTCTGTCAATACTTTGATTTTAGCCCAGTGGAACTGATTTTGGACTTCTGACCTCCGTAACTCTAAGAGGATCAGTTTGTGTTGTTTTGAGCTACCAAATCTGTGGTGATTTGTTTCAGCACCAATAGGAAACTATTTCAACTAGTGTTGATTGAGTGTAGTCCTATGAGCTTTGCTGTGCTAACTCAAGTGAATCTCACTGTGGCCCTGGGAAGTAGATTCTCTTTACCCCACTTTATAGATGCAGCACACTTGGCTCAGAGAAGGTGAGGAAACTGGCAGGGTCACACAGCTTGTTGGGGTGGGAGTAGCCCAGGTTAGTTTACCCATCAGGCTGTTGAGCTTCTTGTTGTGTAAAGGGACTCCAAAAACTTACTAGTTCCAAAATATAAAAAAATGTAATGGCAAAGTTGAAAGAATTAACAATTAAAAAGCAAAGTCATTAAAAAATTCCTTCCCAGTCCTGGCCATGGCTCAGTGGATAGAGTGTTGGCCCAGCACATGGATATTCTGGGTTCAATTAATTTTTTCTTTTTCTTTCTTTTTTTCTGTGTGTATTTTTTCAAAGTTAGAAGCAAGAGGCAGTCAGACAGACTCCTGCATGCACCCTACCGGGATCCACCCAGCATGCCCACCAGGGGGCAATGCTCAGCCCCTCTGGGGCGTTGCTCTGTTGCTAGTAACTGAGACGGAGGCCATGGAGCCATCCTCAGTGCCCGGGACAATTTTGCTCCAAAGGGAGGGGAAGAGAGAGATAGAAAGGAGAAGGGGAAGGGTGGAGAAGCAAATGGGTGCCTCTCCTGTGTGTCCTGGCTGGGAATTGAACCCAGGACTTCCACACGCCAACTGACACTCTAATGCTGACCCAACTGGCCAGGCCCTGGGTTCAATTCATAGTCAGGACATATAGGAGAAGTTACCATTTGCTTCTCTCCCCTACCCTTTATCTCTCTCTTCCCCTCCGGTAGCCAATTGCTCGACTGGAGTAGCTCTGGGCACTGAGGATAGCATGGTTGGTCTGAGCGTGTCAGACTCAGGTGCTAAAAATAGGTCAGTACTCAAGCATTGGTCCCAGAGGGGATGCTGAGTGAATCCTGGTCAGGGCACATGCAGAAGTCTGCTTCACTATCTTCCCTCCTCTCACTTAAAAAAAAAAAAATCCTTCCCTCTGATTTTTTGTTTTGTTTTGTTATTTTCTGAAGTGAGAAGCAGGGAGGCAGAGAGACAGACTCCCGCATGCACCTGGCCAGGATCCACTTGACAAACCCACTAAAGGGTGATGCTCTGCCCATCTGGGGCATAGCTCAGTTGCAACTAGAGCTATTCTAGCACCTGAGGTGGAGTCTATGGAGCCATCCTCAGTGCCCAGGCCAACTCTGATCCAATGGAGCCTTGGCTGCTGGAGGAGAAGAGAGAGACAGAGAGAAAGGAGAGCGGGAAGGGTGGAGAAGAAGATGGGCACTTCTCCTGTGTGCCTTGGCCAGGAATTGCACGCAGGACATCTATATGCTGGGCCGACACTCTACCGCTGAGCCAACCGGCCAGGGCCTGATTTTTTGTTTTTGATAGAACATGTTCTCAGGTGCATGAGTGTGGTCCCTTTATAAAATGCTTGCTGTGATGAAAAACCAGGCCTCCTTTGTGCTGAGTGAGAGACTCCAGTGTGGTTCAGGGGTCCTAGATCTGGGGAGAATCTAACCATGGGGCAACACTACCCCATAGGGAGGATCAATTCAGGCCCAGATGACCACTTGCTTCTACAGAACTTTTTCCTCCTGCAGGATGGGACTCCTGGAGTTCCCTTCCCTGACAAATTCATGAACAAATCTGTTGTAGCTGACAAATGACTAAATAGGAATGCTGATTTTGTGAAGATGGCAGACATCTATAGTACTCTGGAGAAAAGATCTCTCATCTGACACTGATGTGTTAATACACATGCACACACTCACTCTTACACAGGCACAACACTCACACCAGCTGTGGAAAAATCCTCATATGAGCACTGGGAGGGTGGTACTTATCATCACCCCCACTTTTGTAAAGAGGAAGTGAGGTCAGACAGAAGGTGATACAGATTTACAATGTCCAACAGCTTCCGGACTGTCTCCGGGGGAAGCCTAGGCCTGGGGTCCAACCTGTAGCTCCTCAGGCCCTGTCCAGTGCTCTGGGGGTGGCAACGAACAAGCCAGGGGGAGGCAGCCTCCCCTGCCCCCTCCCAGAGCCAGCAAATATGGCATGGTGTGTTGTGCTCAGAGCAAGGCTCCTGAATGGCATTGTGACTAAGAGGCCATGCAAGAGTCCTATGGCCTGGAAGTCAGTGAGGTTGGAGGCCACCTACCGTCCTCACTGAAGATGGGGGCAGTGTACAGGTACTGGGTGATGCTGGGGTCTTGCTCGAAGGGACACTCCACTTGTTTCCATGTGATGAACTCTCCAACCTGCTTGGCCAGCTCCAGAAATTTCTGCCAGGGTCAAAGAAACACAAGATGGTTGCACTCCACTCCCAGGGCCTCTGGTCATCTGGAGAGAGAGGCCGGCCCTGACAAGACTTCTCTCATCACCTCCAGCGAGCAAGTTGGAACCCGGGGCAATAAATGACAGCATGACCCACTGGAAAACCTGGGTGTTCATCACATTTCTTCATCTGCACCGAGGAGTCAGCTGTACCTGACACCTGGGACCCCCAACCCCTGTGTCATGGGGACATGGTGGCTCAGACTATGGCCTTTAGCAGGCAGTACCTCTAGTTAGAGATGAATAGTTCCATTCTATTTATTTATGTGGTTGTCCTTACTTATGGCAAATTTTTTTATTAAAGATATGCAAATAAGTTTAAATGAATGTATTTAAGTAAATTCATTGAAGTAGAATTTTTTTAATTTAGCAATTGTGCTAACTTAAAGAAGGATTTTAAAGAAATAGCAGCACCAAGTCCTGACTGGGTGAGAACCCTGTTTCTGGTTTCATCTGATCTGCCCTGGGCCAGCTCTGCCCCTACTGTTCATACCCGAATCTGGGGCATGTGAGAACCTTGCAGGCTTGCCTCTGCCCCCCCACTTGCCGCCCCAGCCTTGGTTCTGAAGACCAATTTAAGAAGGCAAAGAACAGGATTCCCACATGTACTGGGGTGGCTTGAAGAGGCAGCTCCAGGCCCCAGGCCCGTTTCCTCTCTCAAGCCCAGCCTCTTCCATGACACTTCCGTGCACTACCCCCACCTGCTGGACGGCACTCCCCCAGCTATGCTGGTCCTCAGGAGTAACCAGGCTTGCTGGGGTATCTGTGTGAAGCCAACGGGCCCCGGAGTCTACTGTGGGCCCCATCATCTGCTGTGGACCCGTCATCAGAGGACACCTACAGAGCCTATTTTGGGCCTCACAGCATGTTTTCCTAAGGCCCTGGTGTTACCTGTTCAAAGAGACTGAGGTTAGCCCAAGCCTGACTGTCCTTGGAGTTGGAGGCTGGGTGGGTCCAGTCCTAGGATGGGCCGGCCCTGCTGCAGGAGAAAAGCCCCCTCCGTCTTGTGGGTTGGGAGGTGCTCCTGCTACATGGGGTGCCTTCTGTCTGGCTTAGTGGCCACCAGGTCTCCCAGTACCACACCCACAGCTTCTCACAGCCACGTGTTCTGGGTGGGCTTGTGCGGGAGCATGTGAGACAGAGTGGAGCAGCCTTGCTGGCTTCTAAGGAGCTTGGAGAGCAGAGTTCTATGACCAAGGGATGCCCAGCCTGTTTTGCATGAGCTTCCTTCTGCCTGGGAGATCAAGGGGGCTTTCTGGAGGAGAGGACTGTTGAGTTGGCAGGGGTGACTGTTCGCTGAAGGAGAAGTCATTTTCTTCTGTGCCTACTCTGCCCTTCCTGTGACCACTTCCTTCTGTTGCTCAGAGCCCCTCCTTCGGGAGGCCTCCCCTGATCCCCGTGCACTGCACCCCGTGTGCAGCCTGTCATAGCACCTTGCCAGTTGTCAGCCTGGTGCTCTTCGAGGGCTGAAAATAACTTTGCTTCACCATTACTGAACACGAGGCCCTCATGGAATGGGGAATCAACGCCTGAGTGAGCTCAGTCTCCTCTGGAGGCTGTGGGGTGGGGAGACCTAGAAAGTCTGCCATGAGGTTGGTAGTGAATGGCTGCACTTTGTCTCAGGGTCCCCTGTTCAGCCTAGCACCCCTGCTCTGGGAGCTGTCTGACCCACTGGACCCTGGACCCAGAGCTGTGCTGTCCTATCTGACCCATCCTTGGACCCACCTCAAAGTTGATGTGTCCATTAGGAAGGTGGTTGGCACAGCCCTCATTCAGGAAGTAGATGTCTTTGATGAGCAGGCTGAAGAAGGGAATGACGATCTGGAAAGGACAGGATATAGATCATCCCTTGCCAGCAGTCACCGGCCCAGGGACCTCAGATTCATCCTTAGGATACAGAGGGTGGGAGAGACTTCCTGGGCACAGCTGGCCAGCCTTAGCCTGGCCTTGGGCTGCATGGGGTCTAGGTTACTTAGTGTGCACTGTGGGGGCAATGTGGAAACCACAGAGAAAGGAAGCACAGGTCCCTTTCTCTGGGGCCAGACTGTTCCTCCCAGTGTTGACTGAGCTCCTACTGTATAAGGTGCTATTCTGCCTGTGGTCAATGGGATGAAAAATGCAGTCCCAGTGCCCCTTAGATGTGTCCTCCAGAGCCCGCAGAGGGACAGAGCACACTGAGCACATATTACATTGTATGGAATGGGAGTCAGCTGCTGTGAAGTTTGTGGCCTCATTTTTACTTTTTGTATTTTTCTGAAGTGAGAAGCAGAGGGGCAGAGAGACAGACTCCCGCATGCCCCCAACTGGGATCCACCCGGCATGTCCACCAGGGGGTGATGCTCTGCCCATCTGGGGCATTGCTCCGTTGCAACCGGAGCTGTTCTAGTGCCTGAGGCGGAGGCTATGGAGTCATCCTCAGCACCAGGGCCAACTCTGCTCCAATGGAGCCTTGGCTGCGGGAAAGGAAGAGAGAGAGAGAGAGAGGAAGGAGAGGGGAAGGGTGAAGAAGCAGATGGGCACTTCTCCTGTGTGCCCTGACCAGGAATTGAGCCCAGGCGGGACTTCTACATGCCAGGCTGACGTTCTACCGCTGAGCAAACTGGCCAGAGCCTGTCCTTGTTTTTAATAAATATTTAACAATTTGTTATTTTATGTCTTTCTTGATGCTAAAGATCTAAACCTGCGTACTATGATGAGGCCAAGCATATGCCCGCACAGGTTCCCGAAAGTCAAACTGTCGAGCTGCAGAGCCCACGCTTCCCTGTCAGATGTCCACTGGCCACCGGCAGCTGGAAGAGGCGAGGCAAGCTCTAGAGAAGGCTCTAGAGCTTCTGGAGGGAGACTGGCCCCTCCCACCTTGATGATAGCTTCAGCACTGCTGGAGGACACATTTCTACTCTTAGCCGCCCAGCTTACACGCTCAGCCCCAGGATACTAGCACACCAGCTCTATCCTTGGGCTTCAGAGCTGGGCACATGCTGCCTGTCCTGCCTGTTACCCTTAGGACTGGGCAGCAGGCCCTGACATTTCTGGTTCAAGGAGTACTGACTCCCTCACACCCCACCCCATCCAAGTCAACAATGGCTTTGAGGTGAGGACCTGGGCGCTGACCATTCTGCACAGCATAGAGACGTGGATGGCTCAACCTGTAAGAGCAGGTGGGGAAACTGAGGCCCATGGAGTGGCAGGCCCTGATTCAAGGTCATTAGCTAGTGACCACCAGTGCCAGGACCAGACAGATTTAATAGGGAGACCAACTGCCTGGTGTGCCTGGGATCGATGAGTTTTCTGGCATGCAGAACTTTTGGTGCTGAAACTGGTGCAGCCCTGGGGAAACTGGTCATTGAAATTTATGTCAGTTCCACAGAATTTTCTCTGGCCTTCTCTGTGCCAGGTGCCAGGGCTTGGGGAGACTGAGGGTGTGTCTGACACATTCATCTTTGACCTCAGTGTGGCAGGAGACGGTCACGGGAACAACTGCAGAGTGAGGAGCTGCGTAGCTCCATTGGAACCCCACGCAGCCTGGAGGTCACCCGGAGAAGTCTGTGCAGAGACAGGGGCAGGGGATGTGGGGGAGGGGTGGGACAGACAAGAGCCAGCCACAGACAAGAAGAAAGCATAGAGTGACTACTGAGACCTCCTGGCCTTAAAGTTCCAGCTGCAGGTAGTGGGGAACTGGGAGAGCCTCTTGCAACTTTCTTTTCTTCCTTCTTTCATTCTTCCTTCCTTGTACCATTCTTTCTATCTGTCCATCTTTCTATCCTTCCATCCATCCATCCTCCAGCCTCCCATCCATCTATTAAACAGCTTCTGCAGACCAAGCCCACGGTCCACATCTTTTCGGAAATCAGAGGAGAACGCAATGAAACTAAACACTCAGCTCTGTAAGTCAGCCATTTCCAAGGTCAGCCCAGCTCTAAATGCTCAGTGTCCCAGCACCCGGGAGCTGGAAGGGGGCTCTGAGCACAGGAACAGGAAGTCCTAGTGTGTTCACTCGGCCCCATGGCCACCTGTCTTGGCACAGATGGAAGAAAAACGGGACAGAGCACCAGCATCATGAATGATTCTTCAGACCAAAGGCTGCAGCCACCACCCCACAGTCCAGTTCCTGCACCATAAGCCAGTACCACTGTGACTGCCATATGGCACCTGTGCCTTAGGAACAGGAGGCAGCCTGGTGGTTTGCAAAGATTACAAGGTTCAGAGCCAGACAGGTTAAAGTCTGATTCCTGGCTCTGCTGCCAAATCACCGTGACTGGACAAGTGAGGTCTCTTCTCTAAGACTTAGTCTTCTAATCTGGGAAAAGGCATGCTGAAATCCACGCCACAGAACAGTCATCAGAATTAAACGGGGGATAGAGTCAAGTGCCCTCATGTGGTAGGTGCTCAGTGAAGTGAGGTCCCTGTGCTTGCTGCCTGGTTTCCCGGCTTCCTGGCTCGTGGGGGATGACTCACCTGTTCTAGGGTTCGAGGTCTTACCTCACTGAATGCTGTCCCTACCTCCTCAGCTCTCCTGAGATGAGAGTTGATGAAGTGCTCACAGCTTGAACAGGAAGGACCAGCTGGTTAGAAGCATGTGTATCTTGGCTTGCTCCCCAAAACTGACCACTGGTATCATCCAATAAAATTCCAGAATGACTGCGAATTTCAAGAATGGCAGCTTGTTCTATTATTATTCCTCAAGCTGAAACAGACCTCCACAAACCATGCAGGGCCCTGCGGCCACCCAATTCCCACAAAAGACCAGACTGAAGGCGCAGCCAGTCTTGCTGGTTCCTGTGCATGGAGATGAACAACACTAATCACTGACTGGTGACAGGCTTTAAGCCAGGGGATCATTGCAACCTCATGGCTTGTGCATGACTACTAGGAGAATTTGGAGCAGTAGTAAAGTAAAGGATTAGGGTCAGTAAAGTCCCCTGCACCAAATGCAAACGTATAAGATCAGGACCTGTGAAAAGGCAATTTTAATGAGCAAACAGCTTGGGTCAGTCATTGCCAGAATTGTCAATGTGATTTGAGGCCATATCTATGAAGATATTGAGTTTAAAATAAGAAGGTGTAGGCCCTGGCCAGTTGGCTCAGTGGATAAAGCATTGGCCTGGCATACGGATGTCCTGTTTTTGATTCCTGGTCAGGGTACACATGACCATCTACTTCTTTTCCCCTCTCTCTCCCCTTTCTCTTCTTTTTCCCCTCCCATTGCCAGTGGCTCACGGGGCACTGAGGATAGCCCAAGTGTCAGCCTCAGGTGCTAAGGATAGCTTCACTGAGTGAAGCACTGGCCCCAGCTGGGGGTTGCTGGGTGGATCCTGGTAGGGGCATATGTGGGAGTCTGTCTCTCTATCTCCCCTCCTCTCAATTAAAAAAAATAAAAATAAAAAGAATAAGAAGGTATAAGACCCTATGCACTTGGCACAATTTATCTGAAACAGAAGACACTCCAACAAATGGAGCTGTTTAGGAATCAGAGGGGAGGAGACTGGAGACCCACACACTGGAGACCCACACAGGCCTGGGGCTGTGGACTCAGGAGAAGAGAGGGAAGAAGGCCTGGGGGCTCTGAAGGACTAGTGGGTAGAAGAGGGAGCAGTTTCACTCTGTGTGGCCCTCTAGAGAGGACAACCCCAGGAGGGTGGCTGCAGCCCCATAAAAAAGCACTTCCTACCAGTTAGAGCTGCTTGAGAATAGGCTGATCTTTTTGGGAAGGTGGTGAGTTCCTCATACTGGAAGTATACAAACAAGGAGACATGCCTGTCTATTACAGATGCTATGAAAGTGCAGGGCGTTGGACCAGGTGACCTTGGAGTCAGTATCCAGGTTCTCTGACACAGACCAACTGGGCCAACGTGGTCTAGAGCAAGGAGGAGCCTGAGACCAGGCAAGCCTCTGACTTACCTTCTCCCGGCTGCTGTGGGCAGTCAGGGAGCGGTGGGCGGCCCCGCGTAGGGCTGTCCTGTAGTTGCAGAAATTCCCTGTTGGATCCATCTGGTGCTGGAAGGAGACAAGGACACAGCTGGGCAGCTGAATCTGGGGGATGCCAGCATTACCTGGCTGCCCAACAAACTTGCTTACCTCCAGGATGAAAAACTTGGCTGTCTTCACTTTTGCCCAGGTCTTCTTCAGCCTAGAGACAGGGCTCATATTCATGCCGGCTGGAAGAGGGAGGGCCTAGTTGGAGAGGGCCTAGTTGCCACTCACTCCCCCGGGAGGGAAGCCCAACCCCTGCGGCTACACCCTGACCAGGGCTGTGGTCTGTGGCAGCCTCCGCTGTCACACCATAGGTGGACATTGTATGGGAGGGGGCCTGGCTTCTGTGTGTGCAGGCCCCTGTCCCAGTCCCCACCACACTGGCTCACACGGTGACCAGGGCCTGCTTTGAGCCCCTGCTCTCCCTGGACCAGGCGACATACTTCCAAGTGTGGGGTGAGCTTGGCCTGGCACCTTTCCTAGACCAGAGGGGTAGGAATGTGGGCCGAGCTGGAACTCACCCTCTGCTCAGAGGAGCACTCTGGCTAGCACCCTCCATGCCTGGGTGTCTCTGCCCACCTCTCGGGGTGCTAGATGTGGGGCTGGCTACTCACAGACGATGGCCATGAGGGAGTTGAAGTTGCCAATGTTGAAACACTCGCGGGCCACGTCAACAAAGAACTCGATCACCTGGGCCCTCCGCTTCTTCTTGGATGGCTAGGGACAGGGGACCTGAGCCTTAGCAATGATGGGTTCCCACCCTACCTGACCACACACCCTGCTCATTTGGCCAGTCCCTCCTAATGGGTAACATGTATGATCTGGGTAACCTGCCGCCTGAGGGCTCAGAGTCTCTGAGCACAGCCTGGGCAGTGCCGGCGCAGAGCCCACAGAGGTGGGAACACCAGAGCCACCTTCGGCAAGGGCGGTCCCTACTGCCCCAGGCCCAGCTCCAGCACCCCCTCCAGAAGCAGAAAGCATGTTCCCTTGCCTTTCCTCCCAGCACTGAGCTGGCTTTCCCCAGGCAGGGCCACACGCTGACCCTGACTCCGGGGCGGGCTCAGTCCAGGTTTCACTCAGGTACACCCCATGTCAGCTGCCAGGGAAACCTCAGATCCTATGCTGTGCTCTTTCCAAATATCTGGCCTGCCTCCTAGACATGCAGCGGAGGTCTTATTGCCACCAAGAACTGCGCTGTGGCATCTAAAGAGATGTGCCACCCAAACCCCTTCAAAGAGCCACTGCTCTTGGTCCTGCTCTGCCCTTCATAAGGTAGCGCACTGACTGAGGGTGGCTGAGTGCAGTGTGGGAAGTACAACTGCTCCAGCCTGACACAGACCCTGCCTGGGCCAGGACTCCACAGGTGCAGGCAGCCCAGGCTAACCTCTCTGACCACGCCTGCCTCTCCCCCTTTCTCTGTCATAGGGCTTCACCCCCATAAACACCTTGTACCCCAAGCTCTGTCACAGCATCTGATTCTGGAGGGCCCAACCTGGTACCTGTGCGACCTCCAATATTTCCTTGAGACTAGAGGCCCCGGGCTCCACCAGGTGGTGGGGAGTGGGTTCAGAGGAGGGTCCCTCTGCTATAAGGGCGAGAAGAGGGAGGCATGTCTGGCTGGCAGACCATGTCTTGGTGACATGCCTGACAAATTCAGACCGGTTGGGTCTTCTTCCTTCCCAGGAGAAGCCAGAGACCTGGATTTTGAATTTTCAATCTCCTAATTCTTCAAGGTTGGGTCATTTCTACCCCTAAATCCCAGGTGAGCCAAACAAAATGTGGCTGCAGGCCAGGCGCCCGAGGCAGACAGGCACAGATGGAGGGGGCAGGGGCTCCTCTCCCTCCTTCAGCAAGTAGTCTCCAGAACCCTCTGTTAGAGCTAGTGGAGCGGTGCCTGGCTCTACCCACAGGGGAAATGTCACTGTAGGCAAGCTGGGTGACATCTGGTGTCCTGGAGGGGTGCTCAGCCTAGCCCTGGGCTTGCAGATGGATGGGCTCAACAAACCCTTCAGTTCCCTCCAGAGTGGGGTCCTCTCAATCCCTGGCCCCCTCTGGCCATGCCAGCTCATGTCCCTGCTTCCCTGCGTACCATGCAGATCTCTGTTGCCACGAGGTAGCACAATCTGTTGAACCATTTCACGTAAGACTCCAGGTTCTTGGTCTTATCATTGAAACAAGGCTAGGAAAAATGAAAGGACTATACTCAGTCTTTTTGTCAATAATTTTTGGAACATGAAGTCAGTTCATGATGATTATAGACAATTTGGAAAATGTCGAAACCTCAAAACCATCCACAAATAACAATGATTTGATGTATATCTTCTAGTCTTTTATCTATACACTTAGAGATGTAATTAATATGATACATATACATGTGATTGTTGATCCTCATTATTCACAGATTCTGTATTTGTGACTCTGTCTACTCACTAAATATTTATCTGTAACTCCAAAAGTTATATTTGCATCACTTTCACTGTCACTCATGGACATGGGCAGAGTGGCAAAACATTTGAGTCACGCAACACAAGCTGAAGATAAGCTAAATGATGTCCTGTCTTCTAGCTTTAGCTCCCAGACTGAAAACAAGTGTCATTTCTGCCATCCACTTAGTGTCTGGCAACTTCACTGCTTGCCGTGGCCCTGAGCACCATGCTGCAGGACTGTCTTGTGTCCCTCAGCATAGGAAGAATGTGGTGTGCTCTAAGGAAAACTGTGCACAGATGAGCTTGTTCAGACATGAGTCATAGTGCTGTTGGCAATGAGTTCAATGTTATTTAATGAACAATATTTATTAAATAAGGTGTCTTTAAATAGAAACACACATAAAACAAGGCTATATGTTCATTGGTTGATGAAAACGTGTTGGCAGGCTTGCAAGGAATCTAAACCTGTATTTCTCTTAGGAGCAATGATATTTACTAACAGTGCTCATGACAAATTTATAGGACAGAACTACTATGAATGAGAACTGACTATACCTATCACTATATATAAGCTTATTGTGTAACTATATATGTATTCTATATTTCCATATTTTTCCACATGAACTTTTCATGTGCCATACAATATCCTTTGGGATTATAATTTTTCAATTGGTGCAGAACATCCACTGTAAAAATGTACCACAATTTCAAAAATTAAACCTAAGTTCACTTAAGTATACATGTTAAAATTGCCAGGGTGACTTTCAAAAAATAGAGGGGAGGATGAACTGGGGGATCTATTCAAAAGAAGGACAGAAAGGAGTAAAAGAGGACTAGCAAAGGGAAGGAAGACTGTGATAAGGTACCAAAGAACTGTAAAACTTAGTACTGGCAACGCCATTTTAAAGAGGAAGGGTCAGGCTTCTTGCACCCTCCTTTCTTTAGAGAATGGAGAGAGAAGGATGTGGGAGCTTCCTGGCTTACAAGGACGACTGGGTCATTTAGTTTAACTATAGTTCTCTGAAAGGATAAAGGTTATCTGAAGAACTTCCTTTCCCTTTCAATAAGAGACAATATTTACATATCCTACACTGATTTTAACTCTTCCTCCCTTCCTGGAGTCCTGAGAGTAACTATACCTCTAGAGCAGCAGTTCTCAACCTGTGGGTCGCAACCCCGGCGGGGGTCGAACGACCAAAACACAGGGGTCGCCTAAAGCCATCAGAAATACATATTTTAAGGCTTTAGGCGACCCCTGTGTTTTGGTCGTTCGACCTCCGCCGGGGTTGCGACCCACAGGTTGAGAACTGCTGCTCTAGACAAAGGAATGGGAGGTAGACACTAAAATATTTGTGAATGTCTTTGATATGTAAAATGACATCACTATTGTGTTACCTTGTAAGTTTTAATATGTAGGAATGTTTTTATAGATCCTATAGACAAATGTTGTAAGCTTATTGTGTCATGCTCCCCCTCCTTTTCCCCCAACCTATATGTGATCAAGTCTATACAACTAGCTACAAGACTATTTTTGGGACATACGATTTGGGTTAGCTATACCCCATGTAAGTCATATGCAGCCAGCTTATTAATAAATCTCCTCCTAAAAATTCTTCTGTATCCTGCCTTGGTGTCTCTATGTAAACCCACTGAATTAAGGTACGCTACTTTACAACAGAAAAGGGAAGGAAGACCACCAAAAGGAAAAACAGCAGATAGTAAAAACAAATCCATACACATCAGTGATCAGAATCACTATAATTATAAAACCTAGCTACTTGCTAGTTTCAAGAGACACACCCCAAACTTAAGGAGATAAGTAATAAAATACTTATGATAAATTCACATTGCTATATTAATATTAGACAAATAGACTTTCAGGTTAAAAAAAGACTCCAAGGCAAAAAGCATTAGAAGAGATTAAAAGGTAATTGTATAATGATAAAAGGTTCAAGTTATGGAGAATATGTCACAAGTCTAAACTTGTTTGCACTTAATAATACAGCTTCAAAATATAGAGGCAAAATAACCAGAAAGGTATAGTCCTATGAACATACAAAATTAAAAATATAGACCAAATTGTGAATGACTTTGTCTATAAATGTGAAAACTTAGGAGGAACGGTCAAATTCTTAGAAAAATATACATTACAAACAGAGTAAAGAAGAGGACGTACAGATGGCCAATAGGCATATGAAAAGATGCTCAATGTCACTAATCACCAGAGAAAAGCAAATTAAAACCAAAATGAGATATCACCTCACACCTGCCAGAATGGTTTTTATTAACAAATCTACAAACAAGTGCTGGTGAGGGTGTGGAGTAAAGGGAACCCTCCTGCACTGCTGGTGGGAATGCAGACTCACAGCCGCTGTGGAAAACAGTATGGCGATTCCTCAAAATTAAAAATGGAACTGCCGCCTGACCTGTGGTGGCGCAGTGGATAAAGCGTCGATCTGGAAATGCTGAGGTCGCCGGTTCGCAACCCTGGGCTTGCCTGGTCAAGGCACATATGGGAGTTGATGCTTCCAGCTCCTCCTCCCTTCTCGCTCTCTGTCTCTCTCTCCTCTGTCTCTCTCTCTCCCTCTCTCTCTCCTTTCTAAAAATGAATAAATAAAATAAAATTAAAAATTAAAAAAAAATGGAACTGCCTATGACCCAGAAATTGCACTTCTGGGTATATATCTGAAGAACACCCCCCCCCCCCAAAAAAAAAGCCATAAAGGAAAAGTTTAGTAAATTTCATGAGGTTTAAATTAGGAACACAGCTGATCAAAAGACATAATAATGAGAATGAAAAGCAAAGCCATCAACTAGAAGAGGAAAATTTACAGTACATCTAACTGACAAAGGACAATTATCTAGTATATAAACTCTTAAAAGTTCTTGAGAAAAAGACAAATTACCAATAAAAAACTGGATGAAAGTTAGGGCTAAGTATTTCACAGGAGAGAAGACAAAAGTGTCCTAAACCCATGAAAAGATGGCCCATTGAACAGTTTGACAAAAATGAAGAAGTCTGACAATTTCAAGTATCAATGAGCACGCAGAGCAAGAATAACTCCCCGGCAGTGTGGATGAACCATGTATCCACCCTGTGACAGACCCAGTAATTCCCTCCTAGGTATATGTCTTAGAGCAATAGTTCTCAGAGTGTTGTGAGGTCCACAAGGGCAAAACTGTCTTCAGAGTTACTGCCTTTTCATTGTTGCCACTGCAGTGATGTGTAAAAGAAGGATGGGGAGAAATTGCTGCCACCTTAGCCCAGACAGAGGCAAAGGCTCCAAACTGTTCAAGTGGTCATTGCATGCTTCCCTACTGAACACACAGTAAAAGAAAGAACACAAATGTGACTTAAGAATGTTCTTGAGGAGACAAAACTTTAAAGACTTTTATTGAATTTTGACCCTCGAGTGTACATCTTTTTTAAGGTCTCGCGCGAAATGGAAGCGCGTACAGGCACCATGCTGCATGCACAAGTCTGATGCAGTCTTGAGGAGAAGCATGGCTCGCTGCCTTGTGAGCTGGCCGCTTTCCTCAGGCAACACCGTTTTTACTTGAAACAGGGACGGACCCCGTATGGATATTCAGACTTCAGTCTTTGGCTGAGGCCGTCTTAAAAATGAACAAAATGAGCCTGTCTCTTCAGAGAACAATTGACAGGGTTTGTCACCATTGATAAAATTTAAGTTTTCAAGAGAAAATTGGGAACTTGTAAAATATGCGTCCCCTTCTGGGAGCTTGGCAGCTTCCCAATATATGAGAACTTTTAAAATCTTTTAATGAGACCAATATTATTAATGAATGATTTAAAAATACTACATCATAACATGTGCCAACATTTTAATGATCTGCTTGATTCAGTGAAGCGGTATTTTCCAGATAACCAATGTATAATGTTACAAAATCATGCACGGACAAAAAAGAGCTATTCAAGATGCAAGATGGATCAATGGGTTTTAATGTAATAGAGTTCAGAAAGTCCACTGATATATTATCATATTGTACATTGCAGTTCATCTTTAAAAACTCCCTCTCGCCAAGTTGCAGTGTAGCGTCAAAGAAGAACATTCACAATTATCTGAAAAGGCCGTAAAATACTTCACCTTTTTCCAACGGCATACTTTTTGGAGGCTGAATTTTTCAGCAATAATGTATTGTATGTCAAGAGATTGAATGAAGAAGCAGATAAGCGAATCTAGGTGTCTTCTAAATCAGTCATTAAAGAGATTTGTAAAAATACTATAAAACAATGTCACTCTTTTTTTATTTTGGAAAATACAGTTATTTTTCATAAAATGTGTTACTATGTTAACATGTAATGGGATTTATTATTGAATAAATAAATATGTTAAAAAGTCAGTTTTAATGGCTAATATGATAGCCATTTTAATGGTAAATATCAGTAAATAAAATCAACATACCAGTCCTCCATAATTTTTAAAAGTGGAATGGTGTCATAAGAACAAAACATTTAAGAAATGATGCCCTAGAAAAATTTGCACCGATGTACACAGGAACGTGTAAGACTGCTCATAGCAGCAATATCCATAAGGGCAAAACGCCAGAAACAATACAAATGCTTATCTACAGTAGAGCGGGTAAATAAATGTCATGTGCATCCTTGAGTTACTTTCACAATAAATTACTAGTGACTGGAAATGGCTCAAACCTAAAACAAAACAAAACAGAAAACAACCAGCTAAGGGTGCCAAGGCTGCTCCTCACACCTGCTCCAGCCCGGTGCTGGGACCCCTGCAGTCACAGTATTCCTGAGATTGTCTACACAGCCCTGCTTGTATTAGCAGCTGTATATCACACACCCTCTCTTTTGTCGTTGTTACAAATGGCCACATATTTTTTTTTGTCACTGATCTTCAATCTACTTTACTCTCTTAATAATGCATCTTGGTGATTATTGTGATTGTTCCATACTTATGGTCACTTTTTTTTTTAAAGCAAGAAAGAGAGAGAGACAGAGGAAGGGAGAAAGATGAGAAGCATCAACTTGTAGTTGTGCCACCTTAGTTATTGATTGCTTTCTCATACGTGCCTTGACTGGGGGCTCAAGCCGAGCCAGTGACCCCTTGCTCAAGCCAGCGACCCTCTTGCTCAAGCCAGTGACCTTTGGGCTCAAACCAGTGACCATGGGATCATTTCCATGATTCCAAGCTCAAGACAGATGAGTCCATGCTTGAGCCAGCGACCTTGGGGTTTTGAGCTGAGGTCCCATACCCCACCACCTGGTCAGGCTCGTTTTTATTCTTTTTAATAGTTGCATAACATTCTATGTATAGCTGTATTAAAATTTTCAATTCAGTCCCTATGGATGATAAAGTAGTTTATATCCAGCCTTTGGGCATATTAAACACTGTTTCCCTGCCCTGGCTGGTTGGCTCAGTAGATAGAGCAGGGGTCAGGAACCTTTTTGGCTGAGAGAGCCATGAACGCCACATATTTTAAAATGTGATTCCGTCAGAGCCATACGACCCTTTTACATTATGCATTATCCAATAAAACTTTGGTGTTGTCCCGGAGGACAGCTGTGATTGGCTCCAGCCACCCACAACCATGAACATGAATAGTAGGAAATGAATGGATTGTAATACATGAGAATGTTTTATATTTTTAACGTTATTATTATTTTTTATTAAAGATTTGTCTGTGAGCCAGATGCAACCATCAAAAGAGCCACATCTGGCTCGCAAGCCATAGGTTCCTCACCCCTGAGATAGAGCATTGGCCCAGCATGCTGATGTCCCAGGTTGGATTTTCAGTCAGGTTACACAGCAGAAGTGACCATCTGCTTCTCTCTTTCTCCCTTTCCCCACTCTCTCCCTCTTTACCTCCTATAGGCAGTGGCTCAATTTGTTTGAGTGTTGGCCCCAGGCACTGAGGATAGCTCAGTTGGCCCCAGGGTGTCAGACTCAGGTGCTAAAAATAGCTTAGTTGATTTCAGCATCCGCCTCAGACAGGGGTTGCCAGGTGGATCCCAGTCAGGGCACATGCAGGAGTCTGTCTCACTACCTCCCATCCTCTCACTTAAAAACAAAAACAAAAACAAAAACAACCCACTGTTTCCCCAAATCTTTGTACATACATCTTTGTGTGCATGGGTGTGTACATCTGTAGGATAAATTATTAGATGCAAAAGTTGGGGTCCAGGGTGTACATTTCAAGTGTTAATGCTATTGACACTCTGCCCTCCAAAGTGGCTGTGCTAATTTCTCCCTCAACCCCATATGAGCGTGTTCCCTTCCCTACACAAGTACAACGTTTAACCTTTGCTAGTCTGAGAGGTGAAACATAACTGTGTTTTTAGTTTGCAGAAGACACAATATTTTCAGTTCTGATTGGCATTGGCCCCGTTTATAAGAACCAGGAACCCTGCTGGTTGGCTCTGAGTTGGGAGGGGCAGGCTTTCAAATAGATCTATGGACAGTGTCCTGAGTACTTGCTTGGCTCAGGGGCAGAGGCGGATTTTAACGACGGGCGCCCGGGGTCTCAGCCAACTTTCATATGCCTCTGCTCAGGGGCCACTCTGCCCTCAGAGCGAAGAGAGCGCCCTGACCTTCCCTGGACACTATGCACCAGCCCGCGCTTCCCCGAGTGACCGCTGGAGGGCACCGCGTCCACCGAAACGGACCTGGATGGCACGCGGAGTCCCGGAGTAGGGTGGGGGATGTCTGGGTGCCCTCTATCGCCCTTCCCCACCCAGGGCCTCGGTTACCCGCCCCTCTGCTCTCGCTGGGTGAGTGACCTGGCCGCGCACATCCCACCCTCTCAGGCTATCGGGGGACTCAGGGCTGTCGCTGTCTGACGTCCTCGGGCTGGAGGGCGTGGGTGGAGTGGGCATGTCCCTCTAAGCCCATCATCTCCGCTGGGTCCCTAGGAAGCTGGCCCAGCTGATGCTCGAGGGATCCCCCAGAGGAGCCAGTGGGTTACTGAAGGGACAGCTAGCCAAGGGCCTTCTACCTTTGTGCTGGCCAGAGGGTCCTTGTTCACAAAAGCCTGGACAAACTCCTCGGGCCCGATGTATCGCAGCCGTGCCTGCACCAAGAGAGAGAAGAGAAGCTGGAAAATGTTATGGAGAAAAGGGTGTCAGCTGGGAGTCTGACGGTGTTCCTTCCCTCTGCTGCCTCCCAGCCCACCCCCGGAAAATCTCTGGGCTCCTGCCCTTCTCACTGGGGTTCTGCAACCCTGGTGTGGGTTGTCATAGCTCAGCACCATCCCTGAAGGAGGCAGACCTCCTTTCCCATGCCCAGGGTCTGCCTCAGTTCATGAGGGGTCAGGAGCAATGTCCTCACAGGGAGTGCTTGTGAGATGTGATATCCTGGAAAACCAGGCTCGAAATCCGGTAACTGATGACCCACTTTCTCCAGAGGAGTCCTGGTAGTTAAGAATTTGGGTCAGAATTGAATCTTGGCTCTGTCCCTTCTGCTGTGTGACTTCTGGCATATCACTTAACCTCTCGGGGCCGTAGTCTCCTCATTTGTGAGAAGGGAATAATAATAGGGTGATGGGAAGATGGAATGAGAGAATGCATGTAAGTGCTGAGTATAGTGCCTGGAAACCAGCAACGAGCCCATCCACGGTGGAGGTTTAACAGGAAAGACGCCCACTCCCCAGTCTCCCCTCTCTCTGGGGCGGGCCCCTTGGCCTCTGCATTTACCAGGAATCCAACATGCTAGGAGCTCAGCTGAGGCATTCCCTTCATCAGCAGGAAGGCCTGTCTGGGCTCCTTGGGAAAAGCTGGGGTGGACGAGTTGTGTCTGCGAGTTCTGGATAGGGAAACTGAGGCTTGGGCAGAGAAGGCACTCATTGTGGGAGGATCACACAGCAGGTGGTATCAGAGCCAGGATCTGAACCCAGTTCCCAGGCCTGGACTCTCATGCTGCCTCAAAATTGGGCAGGGCTCTCGTTCTCCCTCCAGGATTGGTGAGACTGCTCCAGAGCCAGGGACCTCTGGAGATGCCTAGCTGGCTCTGCTCTGGTGGGCTCAGGCCCTGAGTTATGCTGAGACAAGACCAGGGGCCAGATGGGAGTTGAGGGGTGGCCAGTAGTTCTCTGTTGTTCCCGGCTCTAGGTCTAGGCTGCGGGTGGCATGGGCCTGCTCACCAGCTCCACGTGGGTCAGCTGCTGGGCCAGCATGTAGGGGTCACAGCAGACACCAAGGAGCTCCCTGTGGATGGAGGCCGATGGCTTGGTCTTATAGGAGAGGGGCTTGTCAGCACCCAGGAGGCTGTCCGGCCCCTGGCCCAGCGCTTCCAGCTTCTGGTGCAGAGCCTGCAGGAGCTGGTGCATCCTCCTTCTGTATGCCTGGTGGGGGTGGGGGGTGGGGAGAGGGCACTTAGGCCTGAACACCCATCTCTACCTCTCTAACGTCTGAGGCGGGAAGGCCCTGGCTGGCAGGGATGGGATGTTTCTAGGCATGTCCAAACCTGCCCCACCCTGAAGCAGGACCCAACTTAGGGCAGCTTGGGGCTGGGGCCACAGTCAAGGCCAGTGGAGGAGAAGGTTTCAGGGTTACCAGTGGAAGTTGAGAAGAGCACAGATCAGAAAGGGGCATGGGTCCAGAGCTGCCCGCATTGTCTCGGCAGTGGGGAACGTGGGCTGGACAGTGCCAGGGAGCAGAGGAGGGGTGGGGGAAGGAGGTGTGGAGTGGGCCCTGCCCTGGGCAGCTGGCCTTTTGCTCAGCTTGGTCTTCAGAGCCAGGCTGGCTCCAGGCACACCGTGGGCACTTGACCACCAGTTACTTTATCAGCGGAGTCCCTCATCAGCTTTGGTAGATGGGTTCCTCTTTGGGCCACCCTGGGCCAGGTGCAAGGACGAAAAGCCATGGCCCCACACTCAAGGGGCACCTACCTTCCCACCCAAGGGGAAATTGATAATTTCCCCCTCTGAGAACCTTATGTCCAAGGAAGTCACCATTGAGTTGGCTAAGTTTATTGAGATGTTCACACGTTCCCAAGGGTATGGTCAGTAACCTACAAAAAGAGCCCTTGAGCTCGTCAACCCCCAGAGGTGGACTCAACCACCAGCCAAGGAGCTGAGAGGGAGTAGTGTTGGGAGCCAGGACCCGGCCTCTTGGCGGCACTGAAGGGTCAGGTAGACAGGCAGTGTGCGTGGACAGGGCCTGGCCCAGAGGCCTAGGAGGACAGTGCTGGTGAATGGTAGATACTGCCAGGTAATTTCAGATCAATTGCGTTTTTGTCACGCTGTTTTGGCATACACAAACCCAGGTGGGGCATCTGGCTTGCTGGGCCATGTGTGCTGGGGCCTGAACTGCTCCACAAGTCTCTGATGGGGTTCAAGAGGGACACTGAGGTCCAGCATTGTTGGTGCTGAGAGCTCTGGTGACAGGTGACAGATATGGTGTCTGCCAACCTCTGATGGATGTGCCTAGATGTGAAGTGGCCCTAGGTGCCTGTGGCAAGGCCCTCTGGATATAGGGAACAGGGCAACAGGCTGCTTAACTTGCATCCTAACTCCCTGACCATGGGGGACAATCCCAGAAGGCATCTACTGTAGCAGGACAGTGTGTGGGTACATTGTCGCCCCTCTCAGCTCTGCTGTATCCAAAAGTATGGTCAGTCTGCTGCCTCCCAGGTCGTCATCTGAGTGCCAGGAAGATGGTGATTGGGTCCAGCCCTGGCCAGCCCTGGCTGACACAATCCCTCGCCTGTGAGCCCTGGCACCTCCACTGGCCCCATCTTCTCCACTCAGCTGGTTATCTTTGGGGCCTTTGAGTTCCCTCACCTCTGACTCACACTTCCACTCCCCCAACTGGCTCCACTTCTGCCAACTAGTGGACTAACTCTTGCTGTCACCTCGGGACCCCTTGACATGAAAGACAGGGGCCATTTCTCAAGTTGCATCTGCCTTGGGCGTGTCGCCTCCACTGCGGTGACGCCCCCTCGGGGTGCCTGCAGGCTTCTCTGGCACCAGACTGGGTGCTCGGGTTCCTTTGTATCCCTCTGGCCCTCTCTTCCCTTCGTTTTGCACTTCACTCCTGGTGGCTGGGCCAGGGTCAGGTCTAGGGTGTCATTTAGTGTTCCTGTATACACGTACAGCTTCTCCTCTGACTGCCACATGACCAAGGGGCCACCTCAGTTCAACATGTGCAGGCAGAAGTCACGGTGTCCTCACCATACCTGCCCCTTCTGTTTCAGTGAATGGACCACTGGCCAGGCACTCAGGCGTGCAGCCATTCTCCAGAGCCAACCCCGTCCAGCACATCACCAACCCCCTTGATTTCGCTTTCTTCCCTTTCCATACTTCGCCTTCCTCCCAGTCACTGGTCCAGGCTGTGGTAATCTCCCTGTGGCTGCAGTGTCCTCCTCAGTGGGCCCCCTGTGTTGACGCCAGCCTCTCTCCACTCCACTCTGCTGCCAGCAGTCTGCTCAACATGCACATCTGACCCCTGCACCTCCTTCCTTAAAATGTCTACACTCTCACCGAGACAAAAGCCCTGCATGGCTTGGAGACCCTGAGGTCAGCTCGAGCCTTGCTTGATGACCTCCATGCGTCTCTTACTCCCCTTGCCTGTGCTTCAGATACAGGCCACTCCTCCATCCCTTCTCCCTTACCCACCCTACCTCATGCCCCGAGCAGGGCCTGTGCAGCCTTCTCCCTCCTGGCACATCCTTCTTGTCCTCTGGCTGATGGGCTTCAGTGCGCTCCCTTCACAACCCCTGCCCACGGCTTGCTCGGGACTGTGCTCCCCTGCCTTTTCTCACTGCGCCCTGCATACCACACTGGCCATGTTGCTCACCCCAGCATGAAGGGCAGTGCCTGGCTCACTGGAGGGACCCACACACATTTCCTGATGGATGAACATGGCCAGCCAACCTCTCCAGAAGTCAAGACTGCAGCACACCTGTGCTCTAGTTTGATAGGACCACATACTTACCCTGCTTACAAATATGCAGATAATTTCACAGGACTTGCTTTCTATTGAACCAATATTCATTCCACGTAGTTATCATTTCCTGTGTGCTAATTCATTGAGAATTTTTCCAGTGGTGTTAACCAGATCTTCAGCTCCCCCTCTGCAGGTGAGAAGGGGATTTCCCTTCTCTTTGATCTCCTTTAGTTTTCTTGTTGATTTCTACACTTTTGTGGATGGAGACTAGGAGAGCTCCAAGGTACACCTGGGTCACGCAGAGACCCCACCCCCTGGGATGATGAGGTGTTCCTTGTCCCTGGCAGGAACCCGTATTTTGGAGGCCCAGGCCGTGCCTGGCGTGGTGCAGCACACGCCTCACAGCTCACCTGCAGGCCTAACAGTTCTCCCCAGCTATCCCCATAGCCATCTGCTGCAGGCACACAGTGGGCTCAAGTACAGAGGGCGTCCGAGGGTGCTGCTGTGGCTTCCCAGCTGCCTCCAGGATAGCCTCTCTTGGGCTGGGTGTTTTGTGGTTAGAGACCCTGTCTCTGGCTAGACAGCGGGGCTCTGTTCTCTGAAGTTCTTGAAAACCACCCCCTGATCTGTCCCAGGGCCAGTGTCCAGTGGGCTGAACACCCTCTCCCCTTCTCAGGGAGGAGCTAGGTGACCACCACCAGCTTGCTCTCTCGGTCAGCTTTCTGCCACCTGTGCCCTCAGTGCTCATGACTGAGCGGAGCAGTGGGACAGCAGAGCCCACCGAGACACTCGTGGGGGCCTGTGGGAGAGTAAGGTCAGTCTCCAGCAAGGCTGTCTTTATGTCGGCCTCTGCTGCACAGGCCCGGTGGGTGTGGCCAGGGCACTACTGTTCTCCTGTGCTGTCTCCCTGCTTACGGCTGCAACCTCTGAGCCTTCCCTGGGTTCCCTCAACTCTTTCTCCCTCACCTTTAGCATTGTCCTCCTTGAGCCAAAGCATACTGTGATTCCCTTTCAGGGAGGGCTGGCCATGACACTCCCCTAGGCCCCAGGCCAGCATAGAGTGGCCCAGAGCAGGCATCTTGAAGCAGTGGTCAGGTGCTGGGAAGGCTTCCATAAGAATTCCCAGAGCCCAGTCATGAAGAGTGGCCTTTTGTTCCCAGCTGCTAAGAGGTGGTGGGAGTCCAGTGAGGACCAGGATCCAGGGAAAGGGTAAAGGATGGAAGAGAAAGGTGTCGCCTTTCTTGCATGCTATGAGGGGGAAGCCCACAGGCCCCGAGGTCCTTGTTATCCTCCCAGTCCTGGGAGGGAGGAATCATTACCATCTCTTAGAGAAAAAATTTAAGACTCGGAGAAGTTAAGTAACTTGCCCAAAGACACACAGCTATGAAAACACACCTCACTGCCTTGGACATGGCACTTTATACCATTTGATTCGATCCCCATGTAGACAAGATAATACTGAAATAATTTTGGAGCAAAAAATATATCTATGATTTGTTTAAAAATAATCTGGCAGGGGAAGTGTGTGAGCGGACAAAAGATACAAATTTGGCGAAATGTAATTGTTGAAGCTCCGTGCTGAGTGCACAGGATTTCACAGTTACTGTTTTCTGTTTGAAATGTTTCCTAAGAAAAGTTCCATAAAGTTAAAAATAATCCCCATATGCCTGAGTTTTGGAAAGAATTTGTTCCTCATCAGAGCTCACATTCACCAAGTGCTGAACTAAGAGCACATGTGACTTCCGGGACTTTGCCGGTGTGGTGGGAAGTTATTATCTCTGGTTTACTGATGAAGCACTGAAGCTCAGAGAGGGCAGGCATCTTGCCCGAGGTCACACAGCTGTGGTTCCCAAACCTGTACCTGGGCTCAGGGGGTCCGATGCAGATCCCTTCCTCTGAGTCCTCAGGGCCCATCCTCATCAAGGGAGGAGCAGAGCTCACCTGCTCCCTCTGAGATCAGTCCCTGCCTGTGCTGGAAGGGAAGCAGCCCAAAGTCCCTTGCAACAACAAGAGCGTGGGGACCAGCACCTGGAGGAGCTCCTGTTGGAGCAGGACTTTCTGTGGGTGGACAACCTGGGGATCAGGAAGACACTTTGAGGCTGAGTGGGGTGGGCGGCTGGTTCCAACTCTCCCTGCTCAGCACACTTAATTGGATTCCAAGGGAAGGGTGAAAAATGTCCTGAATGAGTTATTTCTGCTCCAAAACCCACACCCGGTGGATAACCGCTCCCAACAGCCCATTCATAGATCTCTGTTGTATCTTCTTTCCACCAGGGGCTTAGAAGAGATTTCTCAGCACAGCCCTGAAGGTTCTCTGGGGGACCAGTGAGGCGGCATGGCTTCTTAAGGAAACGAGCCCGGGACTGACACCCATCCGTCATCACTGTAGCCAGAACACAGGGCCTGCCATGAAATGGCTGCACCAGTGGCAGGGGTGGGCCCGATAGCTTAGACCTCACCACTGCTAAAGGCCTCCTGGGGGGAGGGAGAAGAAGCAAGAGAGTGATATACCTCTCATCCCCTTATATACCTTCTACTCCATCCATCCATCCATCCATCCATCCATCCATCCACCCACCCACCCACCCATCATCCCTGCACCATCTCTTTCCCACCCATCTGCTATTGTCCACTGCCCTTTTCATAGTTACCTGCCCATAGGTCCATCAACTCACTTGTCTATCTTTCCTCCCTCCTCTCTAACATCTACCTACTCACCCTTCCACCTACTTCCCCCCACAAATACCCATTCACTCATGTCCCCCACCCCAACCCCCACATACCCATCTACCCATCCACACACCCTCCCATCCATCTATTTATCCATCCCCACCCACCCACCTATACATCAATCTCCCCACCCATCTGTCTATTTAAACATCTGTCTTCCTCCACCCATCCATCAAAGTAGCCTTTTTTTTTTTTTTAGAGAGAGAGAGAGGGAGTGGGAGAAGGAAGGGAGAGAGATGAGAGCATCAACTCTTAGTTCTGGCACTTGAGTTATTCATTGTTTGCTTCTCATATGTGTCTTGACTGGGGTGGGGGGAGGGGCTCAAGCAAAGCCAGTGACCCCTGGCTTAAGCCAGCGACCTTGGACTTCAAGCCAGCAACCTTTGGGCTCAAGCTAGCGACCATAGGATCATGTTGATGATCCCATGTTCAAGCCAGCAACCCGTGCTCAAGCTGGTGAACCTGTGCTCAAAGTGGATGAACCTGTGCTCAAGTTGGTGACCTTAGGGTTTCAATCCTGGGACCTCAGCGCCCCAGGTTGACATTCTATCCACTGTGTCACCATTGGTCAGGAAAAGTAGCCATCTATTTCTCCTGCCAGCTAGCCAGCATCTCCTCTCCCTGCTTCTACCCCTCCTGACTAATCCAACCATCAAGTATTCCCAGCCCCTGTTCCCTGCTGCATTCTAACCAAGCATAAAGACTCCCAGATGGACCAGAGGGTGACCCTCATCTCACAAAGTGCTTAGAACAACAGCTAAATAACTTGTCTGCTATGTGAAGTGACCCCAGGGCAGGGCTTCCCTCTCTGAGCCTTGGGCTTTAGGGCTCCCATTGCCCAGCCTGCCTTAGCAGTTTTCCTTTGCTTCACATGCAGTTGCCTCTGCCTTGTCTAGCTCACTTTGGGGCATATCACCAGCTACCAGCTTGCTATGGTTAGTCTCTTCCCAGGGCAACCGGTGTGTACTAGCCCTAATGTTCTCTCCTTCCAGATAAAGCAACGTCAGTGCTGGCCACAGAGCAGTTCTTCAGATGCTGATAAACCTGTCCCTTCTAAATGTGCCAGGAGACCCTTCCCCTTCTCTCTCTTTTCATCATAATCCTGAAGGATTTTTGACCTCTTGTCACCTATAAGAAAAGTGAGGCTTAGAGATCTTTAAGTGTCTTCCCGGAGTAACACAGCTGGGAGAGCTGGGCAGGGCATGAGGTGCAGAGGCACCTGATACCCAGTACACAGCTGTCTCCCAAGACCCTGGAGTGCAAGGGCCGAGTTTACTCTGGGGTGTGGTGTGAGCCACAGGGGGGCCTTCTCTCCTCCTCTGTCCCCACCCTACAGGATTTACAATGTACCTGCAGAGGCTCAGAGGACCCCAGAAGAATCTGCCCAGACAGCCTGTTATTCTCACCACTGTTGTTAGTATGGTTCATCCTGCAGAGCCCCTTTCCTCCCTGGCTGGCAGGTCCTTGTCCAGGAGTGTGGGAGGCAGTAGTTAGACAGACACGAACAGAGCAAGCTCTATAGGCCAGGCACGGGAGGCCACCCGGCGAAAAGCCCTGGGTGCCTAGCAATGGGCAAAACTGGGAAAACAAGGACCTCGCCCCCCACCCCTCCAGGGTGACTGTTCCTCTCTTAGCTGGTTACGTGGTTTAGACCCCCTGGTTTCATATTGCTAGTCATGGAATTCAGGTCCTCCCCTGACTTTTCCTTCCCTGGCATACCACTGGTCATGTGGTTTTAGCCCCCCTTAGAAACAAGAAAGCTGGAGACTAGCCCTTAAGTACACTGCTCACAGAAATCAGGGGATCAGGGAATGTGTACACACTCCAGTACTTTCAGCCTTCTGTATAGTGCACTTTCACTAATAAAATAAAAGTTGGTTTTGCATCTCATTTGCATAACCAAACAACTTTCTTTGACTCGTTGTTTGCTTTTCTGATGTTTAATAAAAAAAAAATCAAATGCTTCTTTTTTTAATCACTTCATATTCATTTTGAAATATGCCCTAATTTTTGTAAGCAGTATATTAAGCCCTAGAGATAATATCTAGGCCTCAGTTGTGTTTCAGCTCCAGGCCCAGAAGAGCAGCAAAACAGACCTCAGGAGGAGCTGTATTGACTAATAACCCCCTTGGCACCAACCAAGCAATGAAGGGCATGATCCTAAAAGAACACACCTAGAAAGCTGATGAATATTCTATTGAAATCCTCCCCTTGGCCCCTAAAACCCACACCCATAAAACCACTAGGACGGAGGTCCCAGCTCATTCTCCTTTCTGGGAGCACACCTGAGCCTTTCCCTCCCCCTCATCCCTTTCGTCTTCCCCCAGGCTCGTATTCCTTGTCCTCTCTCCCTCCTAAATTCTAAGGAACCCAGTGAGACGTGCAATCAGGGCAGCAGTGGGCGGCGGCAGCTCTTCCTGGGTTAACCTGCTGAACCTGTCTCCAAGGCCCCCTTTTCTCTGACTTTCTTCCTGTACAGCCAGTAAATTCTTCCTTTACTTGCTGCACTGTCTCTTGATTGAATTCTTTCTCTCAAGAATATAAGAATGAAGGTCTCAGTCACCTTCCCTGTAACAGGAGCACTGACTGCCAGCCAGTCCTGGTGTGCTGCAGGGGCAGGAGGGTGGGCTTCTGACTCACAAGGCCCCCTGCCAAGCGGACCTAACAGGTCACAGACCAACAGCCTGATGATGCACCCACAGAGTCTGTGAGTGGGCCTTTCCTTCCTTGCCATCTAATGACAATGATGAGAACCAGGCAAGTGAGAGGTTAAAGACCAGTTTTGGAGTAGGAGGCTAGGTTTCTCTGCAGGGCCTGAGGAGCAGAGCGGGGCTGAAATTCAGGGGCCATAGTGAGCAGGTGGGTGACAGGGTCCTGGGGACGGCGTGGGAACAGGTTCAGGTCCCAGTGTGAGGATGCAGGCAGGGTGAAGGGCTCCCAGGCTGCCCACCTCATCACAGGAGGCGATGCGACCCACCACGTCCTTCATGTGCCTGATGGTCGACTCCTCCTGGAAGTCCCGTGGGAAGGTCTCCGTCCACTCCGCCAACAACTGGAGCAGTTTGGGGCCAAACTTCCGGACCTGCGCCTGCAAGGCAAGGGGAAGGGCACCCGCGCCCGGTGAGGGGTGCTGGGACCACATCCACCGCCTTAGCCACTCTCTGGCCTTTCGGGGGGGCTGTGACAGTGCTTTTCCTGTGCCAGGTGACACGGAGGTAGGGGTTGGCTACAGGGGAATGGAGGGGGACACACACATTTGGGGTGGAGCCATCTCCCATGTTTGTCTGGCATTCCATTCCCCCCTCAGTGGTGACACATTTCAGCTGTCCCTGGAGTCTCCCAGTCCTACGATCCCAGTGGGTGGGGGTTCTGGGCAGGGCTCAGGAGTGGCTCAAATCTGTGTTCAATTGGAGCATGGCACATGCCCACCATGCCCAGTGATTGGCTCATAGACATTCATGTGGCCTAAGCCAACGAGATCAGGACTTTTCTTTTTTTGGACCCTAGTGAAACCTTCCTCGCTCTTTCCACTGGGTTGACAAGGGTAGATGGTGAGCCTGGAGTGGCAGAAGCTGCTTGTCGTCATGCAGCCAGACCTGCCTGAGCAAGAATGAAATTGGCCCAGGGGAAACGAAGCAGAGGGTAGGAGGAAGAAAGAAGTTGTCTTAAGGAGGTCATTTGAACCCCTGGAACCAGCAGTATTTGAGACTTTGCAGTTACACGAGCAGGTCAAGTCCCTTTGCCTCTGGCCAGTTGCAGTTGGGTTTCCATCACTGCAACAGAAGAGCCCCTCTGACACATGTATAAATAAATAGTCACAGCCCAAATGATCTGGCCAGGAACAGAGGCCCCACAGGAAGGCTGGGCCACAGAGGAGGGAAGGGTGGAATGGAGTGTGCTGGAGGCAGGAAGCCCAGAAGATGCTGCAGGGCCATCCCAGATAGCATGGGTCCCACTAATGGGGTTTTGGAGGCCTGGGTCTGGGCTTGGTGTGAGCTCAGGGCGCCCACAGGGTACTGGAAAATAGCCCCTTGGTTAGAGATCCAGGTCTGTCCCTTCTGGCTCTGGGCCTCAGACAAATCAGAAACTTCCTGTGAGCTCCTATGCAGGAGTGGGACAATCACTGCTTCTCCAAGGGCTAATGCACGAGGGCATGTCGCAGCAGCGCAGCACGCTCAGAGGCCCCTGCTAGCCCTGCTGCTCACCTTGTCCAGCACTGGCTTGTCCAACTGCTGCTGCTCGATGCACAGGTGGCAGACCTGGGCCAGGAGCTCCTGGGGCTCGATGAAGAGGCGGGAGCTCAGCAGGAAGGTGAAGATATAGGCTTTCTGGGGGACGTAGGGGAAAGGCAGCACGTGTCCACCAGGGTGTGGAGGGGATGTGCTTCCCAACCCACCCCGCCCCCCAGGCCCAAGATCCGTCTCAGCCCTGTTGTCTGCTCCATGCCTGGTGGAGGAGAGCACATTGTGGTCCCCCTACTGGGTGGGCCACCTACCTCAGGATAGTAGTCGGCTGTGGGCACCAGGTGTTGGATTAGGGTGTCCAAGGAGGCTGAGGATGGAGCCCCATCCAGGACGGGCTTCTCGACCTGCTTACTATCCATAGATTCGGTGGGGGGTGGGCCGGGGCTGCCTGGGGTGACCATGTTGGAAGCACTCAGTGTCTTGGGCATGTTTGCCTGTAATGGCAAAAAGCAATTGGGGCACACCTAAGCTGGGGCTTGCTGGCATCCTGGACCCCTGGCTGGACAGGCCATGCTTCCCACAGGCACAACTGTGCCTACCTGGGTGACGTTATCACTTCTTGGGAGGGCTGCCAGGGACCTCCAGGCCATAGTACAGCATTCCTCAGGAACCAGCTTTCCCCACTTTTACCCAAGCCATTTAGGGACTGCTCTTTCAAGGGTCCACCACCGCTCCCAGTGAAGGGTGAGTGTGGTGCAAGGTCCCGACAACCAGCATGTCCTCCACTTCTGGCCACAAAGACTAGATCAGAGATGAGGTTGATTCGAACTGGGGCCTCAGATGCAACCTCAGATCTTCTGTCCCACTTGAAAGTGCTTTTGACCACAGTCCCTGAGCTGGTAGAATGTAACCTTTGGGTCTATCCTGTTCCCACAAGGGGCCAGGAAAGTGGGCACATTTTCAAGGCCAGTATGTGAGGCCCTAGGTCCTGCTATGCCTGAAAGTGCTTTGTGGATTTCTCCATTGTGTGAGCCTCTTTAAGCTGGACCTCTCTCCAGTGCAGCCAAATGGCAGCCCTCCGAAGCCTGGCACTCCAAGCTCTTTGTGATTAGGCCCCAATGACATATCCAGCTATTCTCTCCTGCAGAAAGGCCATCCCACCATTTCACTCTTCCATTCCTCTGGACAGGGCTGAAATGTCTCCTCCTTGCTTCCCTGTAGTGACCTGACCCCCACCCCCACCCCCTTCCCACTCAACTGAGCCTGACCTTGTCACAGTTGAGTGCTAGGGGCATTGTTGGTGCCTGGTGCAGAGAAAGGCCACCTGTAACTGTCATATGACAACTTCCCACCAAATCTCCTCCAGGCAGGGGTCAGGGCAAATCCTCTGACCTGGCACCGAGTCTAGGGCATGCCTGCAGTAGGTACCCTTTACGCATGTGCAGTAGACACATGCTTCCTCTCCCAGGCTCTATCATGAATCCTGGTAGGACAGTCTTCCTGAATGATGCCTGCCAAGGTCTTAGAAGCCACAGATCCTGGCCTTGCCTTTAACTAACCATTGCCAACCCTGGACATTTAAGTTTTCCCTACATTCTTTTTTTTAAGTGAGAGGAGGGGAGATAGACAGATTACTGCATGTGCCCCTACTGGGATCCACTGGCAACACCTGTCTGTGGCTGATGCTCAAATCAACCAGTTGCTCAGCACCTGGGGCCATGCTTGAACCATTCCACTGGCTGCAGGAAGGGAAAAGGGAGAGAAGGGGGAGAGGAAGGGGAAAGAAGCAGATGGTCGCTTCTCCTGTGTGCCCTGACTGGGAATCAAACCCGGATGTCATACACTGGGCCAACACTCTATCCACTGACCCCCAGCCAGGGCCATCCCCCACATTATTAACCTTGGAGTCCTGCAGGATCACCACAGGGACCTTCGAGAGATCAGTCTCCCCATCACCCAGCTCAGCTTGCCCTGGTACCCCGTGGCAGACCCTGTCCCAGATCCATTATAGTCTTTCCCCACCCTCTGGGTGACCTGGCTCTGAGAGGGAATGGTGGCTGCCGAGAGTCAGAGCTGACGCTGGGGATCAGAGGAGCCCACAGAGGGCCTTTCTGAGGGTGTGAGGATGGGTCACAACCTGGGGAGGGTGTGGGAACCAGGAAGGACAGCAGCTCAGACAGTGCTGGCCCTGGGGACAAGCACTGCTTTATTTTCACCTCCTTAGCCAATCCGTAGGTACTCAATTTTCAGCCGATGAAAATTTCACAAAACCATCTCCTGTTGATCTCAGTGGGAAAGCCACGGAGCATGTGGGCACCCAGAGGTGATGGTCAGCTCTGAAGAGGGCACAGCCCTGCCCCATGCCCACGGCCCATGCCCGAGCCTAATTCCACCAGATGGAACACACACCCAAGGCCAGCAAGTTCTGCTCTCTCTTGCCAGATACCCGGCATCTTCTTCCTGTAGCACAGGGCCTGCTAGAGAGCCCAGTCCTTTTTTCTCAGATAGGCCAGTAGCTGGGGTGGAAGTGATGCTGGAAACTTCTCTGCAGGACAGGTTGTCTGTCAGATATGTGTGAAGGCCAGGATGCCACCACTTCAAGAGCACCTCTGGGTCTGGCCTGGAATTGGGGGCTGAATGTGAGATGCTGAGCACATGGGGGAGGGGGAGGGCGAAGACCCAGCTCTGGCCTGGAGGAACAAGCTCACAATGGAGGCCAGGGGTGTGGTTGAACCAGAACCACTGTGATCCACAGGGATGCCCAGAGAGTGGACAGACTGCCAGTGTGCCCCTCTGACCTCCAACTAGCCATCATGTCTCCAGTTGGGCCCAGGCCCGGGTCTCAATGGACGGGCTTGTCCTTCTGCTGCTGCCCCTGGCTCTCTGTGCTCTTGCTAAGGGGCATTCATGCACGTGTGTGCAGGTGTGGAGTGCCTGCTGGCACTATTCTAGGCACTGAACACCAGGCAGGATCTCTCAGAGAGCTGGCGGTAGAAGGCAGACAACAAGTAGACCACGGTGTGCCGAGAGACTGGGCCACTGAGGCACGTGCTCTGTAGGGTGGGCTCAAGTAAGGGGAGGGGGGTGACGGCTCCCTTGAGTTGGATATTCCCTTAAGAGGGTGGGTGTGATCAGAGCCTGGTGGCACCCTGCCAGTCCTCTCACCTCTCCCTGTAGGTGTGCTGGACAGGACAGGGCAGTGGGGGTGTCCTGGCTTCTGCATCAGGACTGCCTGGCTCCAGCTGGTCTCCTCATCCCCCAGCAGGGGTTCCAGGTGGTGAGCTGGGGGTTCTGTGCTGAGGACTGAGGGTCAGAGGCAGAGACTTGCCAGGCAGGTGCCAGAGTGTGAAACGGCTCTGATGAGCTGGCATGACATGTTGTGGTTATAGCAGTGGGTGAAGATAGAGCCCCCCCCCCATGCTCCGGACAACCCTTCCCATAAATAACTGCCTTTTTTTTTTTTTTAGTTAACTTTTTTTCATGTGTGTGTGGGAGAGATAGAAAGAGTCAGAGAGAGGGACAGACAGACAGGAAGGGAGAGAGATGAGAAACATCAATTCTTTGTTGCGGTTCCTTAATTGTTCATTAATTGATTTCTCATATGTGCCTTGACCCCCAGCCAGGGGGGCTTGACTGTGGGGCTACAGCAGAGCAAGTGACCCCTTGCTCAAGCCAGTGACGTTGGGCTCAAGCTGGTGAGCCTTGCTCAAATCAGATGAGCTTGCACTCAAGCTGGCAACCTCGGTGTCTCAAACCTGGGTCCTCCACATCTCAGTCCGATGCTCTATCCACTGCGCCACCGCCTGGTCAGGCAAGTAACTGCTTTTATTAGTTTCTATTTTTCCTGGCCTTCTTTATACAAGGAGGAGCAATATAAATATGTATTCCCCCTTTTTGGTATTTATTACAGAAAAAAAGTAGCATATTGTACACACATCTATGCTTCTTTCACTAACATTGCATTTTGGAGATCTTTTCATGGCAAGGCAGAGCGTCCTTGTTCTTTTTTATTTTTTAACCACCTAGAAGTATTCCATTGTTTTGATATCTGGGGATAATTTTTAAAATCCAATGATAAGGCAAATCAGGTGTCCATTGATAGGTGAATGAATGGGTAAACAAAGTGTGGTCTCTACACATAATGCAATAATATTGTCTTAAAAAGGGAGGAGATTCTGACACATGCAACAACATGTTGAGTCTTGAGAACATTATGCTGAGTGAAATAAGCCAGTCACAAAAGACAAATACTGTATGATTCTATTAATATGAGGTACTTAGAGTAGTCAAGTTCATAGATATAGACAGTAGAATGAGGGTTCCCAGGGGTTGGGCATGGGGAAATGGGGAGTTACTGTTTAATGGGGACACAGTTGCAGTCCTGAGAGATTGAAAAGAGTTCTGGACAGAGATGGTGGGGTTGGTTGTACAGCAGTGTGAATGTACTTACTGCTACAGAACTGTGCACTTAAAAATGGTGAAGGTTATAGATTTCATGTTATGTGTATTTTACCACAATTAAAAAAAAAAAGCCAGCCTGACCTGTGGTGGCGCAGTGGATAAAGCATTAACCTGGAAACACTGAGGTTGCCAGTTCAAAACCCTGGCTTGCCTGGTCAAGGCACATATGGGAGTTGATGCTTCTCTCTCTCTCTCTCTCTATATATATATATATCTCCCCCCCCTCTCTAAAATGAAATAATAAAAAAAATTTAAAAAAAAAAAAAAAAAAAAAAAAGCCAATATGATGGAAAAATAGTTGTCACAATTTCCGTTGAAAATCCTTGAAATCATCAGTTCTGTGCAGAAAGGCTGGGAGCCTGGGGCCAGCACAGACAGGGTCTGAGCTCCGAGCTCGTCACACAAGCTCCTAGGGAACTGGCAGCTACTCTGCCTGTCCCTCTAAACCACCATTTCCAGTTCTCCCTCTCTGCTTTGCCAGAGCCTGGGGCTCCACATGTGAACAGATAGACATGTACAGATGTGACTCCAGTGGGCTTCCACTTTATACCCTTAAATTAACAAGACTTAATAAAATATTCATACTGTTTGATCCTGCGGGGTGGGGGGGAACATTGTCATGGTCCATTTGAATTATACAAGATTTGGCTTGTAGTGCCAAGAGTCTTATTTTGGACAGTGTCCTTTTACCTTAATCAAATCCTTGGAAATTTATGCCAAGAAAATAACCTAAAGAGGAAAAGCTATGGAAAGCAGTTTGCTTGGGTGTTAACTATATATAAGCAGTGAACACAATCTCAGAGCACCAAAAGAATGGACAAGGACACTATCATACCCACCCCTTAGTAGAATCTCTGTTGTCATTGAAATGATGGTTATGAAGACTCAGTGACCACACAGAAGTGGTTATGGCTTAATGAAGCAAAAATAGCAGGAGAGAAAATTGCATATATGACATGATACAAACAATATTATTCAAGTGGATAAAACTACAATCGGGCACTGAACAAAGCATCATTGATGTGTATGTCACCCATGGCCCTGTTACTGTTACTGTTTTAGTGTCATTCATTCAGGTGAAGGTAAAGATCAGTCATCAAACTAAGTGCTTCACTCTTGGTAGGTTTTGTGTTTCTAAGAATTTGCCCATTTCATCTAGGTTATCCAATTTGTTCTCATATACTTTCTTAGAATCCTTTTTATTTTTGTAGAATTGGAAGTAATATTCCCACTTTTATTTCTGATTTTAGTATTTGAGTCTTCTCTTTTTTTATTGTCAATCTAGCTAAAAAGGTTTGCTAATTTTATTAATCTTTTGAAGAACAAATTTTAGTTTTAGTTGATCTTTTCTAGTCTCTATTTTATTTATCTCTGCTCTAATTTTTATTAGCTCCTTCTGCTAGGTTTAAGTTTATTATTTTTTTCTAGGTCTTTAAGTTAAAAGTTAGATTGTTTATTTGACTTTTTTCTTCTTTCTTTATTTATTTAAAAAAAATTTTAAAGTGAGAAGCAGAGAGGCAGAGAGACAGACTCCTGCATGTGCCTCAACCAGAATCAACCCAGCAAGCCCACTAGGGGGTGATGTTCTGCCCATCTGCGGCCTTTGCTCCATTGCCCGGCAACTGAGCTATTCCTGAGGCGAGGCCATGGAGCCATCCTCAGCAACTGGGGCCAACTTGCTTCAACCAAGCCATGGCTGCAGGATGGGAAGAGAGAGATGGAGAGAGAGAAGGGAGAGGGGGAGGGGTGGAGAAGCAGCTGGTTACTTCTGTGTGCTTTGACCAGGAATCGAACCTGGGATATCCACACGCTGGGCCAGTGCTCTACTACTGAGCAAACTGGCCAGGGCCTCTTTCTTCTTTTTTAATGTAAGTTTTACAATTACTCTCAGTACTGCTTTCACTGAATCACAGTTTTATTTTATTTAGAAAATTAAATTTAATGGGGCAACATTGATCAATAAGAGCACATAGGTTTCAGGTAAGCATTTCTATAGAATTTGAACTGTTGATTGTATTGTGTACCCATCACTCAAAGTGAAATCACCCTGGCCAGTTGGCTCAGTGGTAGAGCGTTGGCCTGGTGTGTGGAAGTCACAGGTTCAATCCCCAGCCAGGGCACACAAGAGAAGCACCTATCTGCTTCTCTACCCTTCTCCTTCTCCTTTCTCTCTATCTCTCTCTTCCCCTCCTGCAGCCAAGGCATTGGAGCAAAGTTGGCCCGGGTGCTGAGGATGGCTCCATGGCCTCTGCCTCAGGCGCTAGAGTGGCTCCTGTTGCAATGGAGCTATGCCCTAGATGGGCAGAGCACCGCCCCCTAGTGGGCTTGCTGGGTAGATCCTGGTTGGGTGCATGTAGGAGTCTCCCTCTCTGCCTCCCCACTTCTCATTTCAGAAAAATACAAAAAAAAATCAAAATCAAATTATTTTCAGTCACCATGTATTTGTTCCTCTTTACTTTCTTCCTCCCTCCCCCCTCCCCCCAACTCCTCCCCTTGGTCACCATTTCACTTTTATCTATGTTCATGGGTCTCAGTTTTATATCCCACCTATGTGTGAAATCATATAGTTCTTAGCTTTTTCTGACTTACTTATTTCACTTATTATAATGTTTTCAAGGTCCATTCATGTTGTCATAAATGGCAATATGTCATCATTTCCTATGGCTAAATAGTATTCCATTGTATATGCATACCACATCTTATTTATCTAGTCCTCTATTGAGGGACACTTTAGTTGTTTTTCATGTCTTGGCCACTGTGAATAATGCTGCGATAAACAAGGGGGTGCATATATCTTTGCATACCAATATTTTCCAGTTTTTTTGGGTAGATATCCAGTAGAGGGATTGCTGGGTCATATGGTAATTCTAGTCTTAATTTTTTGAGCAACCGCTGTACTTCCTTCCATAATGGCTGTACCAGTTTACATTCCCACCAGCAGTGAATGAGAGTGCCCATTTCTCCACAGTCTCTCCAACACTGGCCAAGGCCTCTTTCTTCTTTTTTAATGTAAGTTTTACAATTACTCTCAGTACTGCTTTCACTGAATCACAGTTTTATTTTATTTAGAAAATTAATAAATCAAAGAGATTTATTAATTAAATTATCAAAGAGATATTACCTGTCTCTTTGATAACGGCCAATCTAACAGGTGTGAAGTGGTATCTTATTGTAGGGTTTTGTTTTGTTTTTCTAGTGAGAGAGAAAATGAGAGGGACAGAGATGAGAAGCATCAATTCTTCATTGCAGCACCTTACTTGTTCATTGATTGCTTTCTCCTATGTGCCTTGACTGGGGGGTTACAGCAGAGCAAGTAACCCCTTGCTCAAGCCAGCAACCTTGGGCTCAAGCCAGAGACCCTGGGCTTTAAGCCAGTGACCTTTGGGCTTAAGCCAGTGACCTTTGGGCTTAACCCAGTGACCATGGGATCAATCCCATCCTCAAGCTGGTGAGCCTGCCCTTAAGCTGATGAGCCTGTGCTCAAACTGGTGACCTTGGGGTTTTGAACCTGGGTCCTCAACATCCCAGGCTGATGCTCTATCCACTGCGCCACTGCCTGGTCAGGCATCTCATTGTAGTTTTGATTTGAATTTCTCTAATAGCTAGCAAAGATGAATGTCTTTTCATGTATCTGTTGGCCATTTCTGTTTTCTTGGGAGAAGTGTCTGTTTAGGTCCTCTCTTCATTTTTTAATTAGATTGTTCACAGCTGAGCTTTGTGAGTTCTTTTTATATTTTGGATATTAATGCCTTATCGGAGCTGTTGTTTGTAAATACTGTCTCCCATTTGGGTGGCTGCTTTGTTTTGTTGTCAGTTTCTTTTGCTGTGCGGAAGCTTTTTAGTTTAAAAAGTCCCACTCATTTATTGTTGCCTTTACTTCTCTTGCCTTTGGGGTCAAATTCACAGAAAGTTCTTTATGATCAAGGTCCATAAATTTAGTACCTGTGTTTTCTTCTATGTAAATTTATTGTTTCAGATTTTCTTTGATCCATTTTGAATTCATTTTTGTGCAGGGGGACAAGTGTAGCATAGTTTCATTCTTTAGCATGTGGCTTTTTAATTTTTCCCAGCACCATTTATATTTATATATTTATTTAATTTTTGACAGAGAGATTCAGATAGGGACAGAGAGACAGGAAGGGAGAGAGATGAGAAGCATCAACTCTTCATTGTTGCACCTTAGTTGTTCATTGATTGTTTTCTATTCTGTGCCTTGACTGGGGGGCTACAGCAGAGTGAGTGACCCCTGCCTCAAACCAGTGACCCTGGGCTCAAGCCAGCGACCTTGGGCGTCAAACCAGCAACCTTTGGTCTTAAGCCAGCGACCATGAAGTCATGTCTATGATCCCATGCTCAAGCTAGCAACCCTGTGCTCAAGCTGATGAGCCTGCGCTCAAGCTGGTGACCTTGGGGTCTCAAACATGGGTCCTTCATGTCCCATTCCAATGCTCTATCCACTGTGCCACCACCTGGTCAGGCTGGGGAGGTTTTTGATAGTTGTTTCTATTTCCTCCCCACTTACGTGTCTGGTTTTCTACTTCTTTATAACTCAGTCTAGGAAGATCATATAGTTCTAGGAACTTATCCATTTCTTCTATATGGTGGCATATAATCTTTCATAGTGTTCTAGTATGACCCTTTGTACATCTATGATGGCTGTAGTAATTTCTTTTATTTTAAATTTTGTTGATATGAGTCTTTTATCTTTTTTCCTTAGTGAGTCAGTCTAGCCAGGGGTTTGTCAATTATATTGATCCTTTCAAAGCATCGGCCTGGTGTGCAGGAGTCCTGGGTTCGATTCCCGGCCAGGGCACACAGGGGAAGCACCCATCTACTTCTCCACCTCTACCCCTCTCCTTCCTCTCTGTCTCTCTCTTCCCCTCCCGCAGCCGAGGCTCCATTGGAGCAAAAGTTGGCCCGGGCGCTGAGGATGGCTCCATGGCCTCTGCCTCAGGCGCTAGAATGGCTCTGGTTGCAACAGAGCAATGCCCCAGATGGGCAGAGCATCGCCTCCTGGTGGGCATGCCCGGTGGGTCTTGGTCGGGCGCATGCGGGAGTCTGACTGCCTCCCTATTTCCAACTTCAGGAAAAAAAAAAAAAAAAAAGAACCAACTTTCTGTTGCATTACTTTCTTCTATTGTTTTTTTTTTTTTTTTTGGTTGTTCTTGGTCTCTATTTCATTTAGTTCTTCTCTAATTTTTACTATTTCTTTTCTTTTGCTGATTTTGGGTTGCCTTTGTTCTTCTTTCTCTAGTTCTGTAAGATGTGATGTGGCCCTGGCCAGTTGGCTCAGTGGTAGAGCATCAACCCAGTGTGTGGAAGACCCAGGTTCAATTCCCAGTCAGGGCACACAGAAGTGACCATCTGCTCTTCCCCCCATCCCCTTTTCTCTCTCGCTCTCTTTCTTTCCTGCAGCCATGGCTTGATTGATTCAAGAGCATTGGCCCTGGATGCTGAGGATGGCTCCATAGAGCCTCCACTTCAGGAACTAAAAATAGCGTGGTTGTGAGCATGGCCCCAGATGGGCAGAGCATCAGCCCCAGATGGGAGTTGCTGTATGAATCCTGATTGGGGCTCATGTGGGTCCTCTAGTCATATATATATATAAAAAGATGTGATTTTAGGTTGTTTACTTGGGATCTCTCTTGTTTCTTGATATAAGCCTGTAATGATATAAACTTCCCTCTTATTACTGCTTTTGCTGCATCTGAGAAATCTCATTTGTTTGTATATATCTTTTTATCTCTGCTTTCATTTCTTCTTTGACACAGTCACTTTTTAGAGGCATGTTGTTTAGTTTCCACATACTTGTGGGTTTCTTTACTTCCTTTTTGTGGTTGAATTTTAACATCAAAGTCTTATGGTAAAAAAATATGCTTAGTATAATTCCAATCTTTTTGAATTTGTGAAGTTAGTTTTGTGGCCCAACATATGGTCTATCCTTGAAAATGTTCCATGCACACTGGAAAAGAATGTATAATCTGATGTTCTGGGATGAAATGTCCTGTAAATGTCTATTATGTCCATTTGGTTTAGTGTGTCATTTAAGGTCAATATTTCTTTATTGATTTTGTTTGGATGATCTATCTAAATCTGTCAATTGTGTTGAGATCACCAAGTGTGATTGTGTTTTTGTCTGTTTCTATTTTTAAATCAGTTAGTAAATGTCTTATATATTTTGGTGCTCCCTGATTTGGTACATATATATTAAGAAATGTTATGTCTTCCTGATATAGTATCTTCATCATTGTGAAATATCCATCTTTGTCTCTTGTTACCATTGTTGTCTTAAAGTCAGTATTGTCAGATATAAGTATGGCTATGCCTGCTTTTCTTTGGATATTATTTGCTTGGAGAATCACTTTCCAACCTTTCACTTTGAATCTATTTTTGTCTTTAGAGCTTAGATGTGTTTTTTGAAGGCAGAATACAGTTGGATTTTGGTTTTTGATCCAGTCTGCTACTCTACCTCTTTATTGGTGAGTTCATTCCATTTACATTTAGGGTAATTATTGACACTTGAGGATTTCCTATAGCTATTTTATATTTTGTTTTCTGGTAGCTCTGAGTCTCCTTTTTCCTTCTCTTTTGTGTTTCTGTCAGTTGTTTTTGTTTGGTAGTATTCCATGCTTCTTTCCCCTGCTTTATCTTTTAAAGTATGTGTTTCAGTATGGTTTTTTCATGGGTGGTTACTCTAAGGTTATTAAGATAAATATTTACATATATACAAGAGTTCTTTGTCTTATGAATGCTTCTGAACTCCATCCTCCTTTGCTATTATTTTAGATCTTTATCCTCTCCCCTTTTATGTTATCAATATCTCAGATTATCCTTGCTTTTACTGTAACCTTCTTGAAGATTAGCTTGTAGTTTTGTTGTTTTGTTCTTTGTAACTGGTAGAACCTCCCCTTGAGTATTTCCTGCAATAGCAGTTTTCTGGTGATAAATTCCCTCAGCTTCTCTATGTCTGCAAAAGCTTTTATTCCTCCTTCATATTTGAAGGATAATTTTGATGCATATAGTGTTCTTGGCTGGTAATCCCTCTTTTTAGTACTTTGAATGCTTAGGTCCACTCTCTTCTGGCTTACAGAGTTTCTGCTGAGAAGTATGATGATAACCTGATGGGACTTCCTTTATATTTTATATTCTTCTTTTCCCTAGCTGCCTTGATGATTCTTTGTCACTGATTTTTGTCAATTTTATTATGATGCACCTTGGAACAGGTCTACATATGTGGTAACTCGGCATTCTCTTTGCTTCTTGGAATCAAGAATCTAACTCTTTCCATAGGCTTGAGAAGTTATCATCAATTATTTGTTTGAATAGGTTCTCCATTCCCTTCTTCTCCTTTTCTTCTTCTGATCTACTCATTATTCTTATATTGCTCTTTCTGATGGAGTCAGACAATTCTTGTCAAGCTCTATTCTTTTTGTAAATTTGTAAGTCTCTCTCTTCTTCTTTCTGTAGCATCTCTAGTTGCCTGTCTTTGATGTCATTGATTGCTCTATCTGGCTTATTGTATTTTCTAAACTTGTTAGCTCATTTTTCAATTCATGTATTGAGTTTTTCACTTGTTTTTTTGTTTTTGTTTTTGTTTTACAGAGACAGAGAGAGAGGGATAGACAGGGACAAACAGGAACAAAGAAATGAGAAGCATCAATCATTAGTTTTTTGTTGCACGTTGTGACACCTTATGATTGCTTTCTCATATGTGCCTTGACTGTGGGCCTTCAGCTGACTGAGTAACCCCTTGCTCGAGCCAGCGACCTTGGGTCAAAGTTGGTGAGCTTTTGCTCAAATCAGATGAGCCCACGCTCAAGCTGGCAACCTCAGGGTCTTGAACCTGGATCCTCCGCATCTTAGTCCGATGCTTTATCCACGGCTCACCACCTGGTCAGGCTTCACCTCTGTTTTTAAAGTTTCAATCTCCTTGGGGAATTGCTCATCTTATTTATTGTGTTTTAAGTTCATTAAATTGCCTACCAGTGTTTTCTCACATCTCATTGAGTATTTTCAGAACTTCAATTTTGAATTTTCTACCATTTAACTCCAAGCTTTTCATGTGATTGAGATTGCTTTCTAAGGGTTTTTCATTTTCTTTATTGGCTATGTCTCTTTCTTGTGGAGCCATGGTATTCATTTTCTTTCTCCTTGATGGCATTTCAGAGTGGTATTGTTAAGAAATCTAACAAAAATCTACTAAAAATAATAATAAAAATACAATACAAACAGAAAACTTTAAAAATAATGAAAAGGTCTGATCAGGCAGTGGCACAGTGGATGGAGTGTCACACTGGGATGTGGAAGACCCAGGTTTGAGACCCCGAAGTCGTCAGCCTGAGTGCAGGCTCATCTGGTTTGAGCAAAAGCTCACCAGCTTGGACCCAAGGTCGCTGGCTCGAGCAAGGGGTTGCTGGGTCTGCTGAAGGCCCACAGTCAAGGCACATATGAAAAAGCAATCAATGAACAACTAATGTGTCGCAACAAAAAACTGATGATTGATGCTTCTCATTTCTCTCCGTTCCTGTCTGTTTGTCCCTATCTATCTCACTCTCTGACTCTGTAAAAAAAAAAAAAAGGTAAAAAAGTAAAGCCACCAAAAAGAGAGCCAAAGCTAAAAAAGAAAGAACTCCACAGAAATAAAATAAAAAATTAAAGAAAATGAAATTCAAAAGAAAAAAGAAGAGATTTCAGTTTTGAGAGGTTTTCCTATTTTCTTCCAGTAGGTGGCACTGTATTACAAGTTTTAATTCTGTGAAATTCCTCGGCTGACCTCCGCTGAGATGTTCTTGTGGAGGTGGGGCTGCAGTTGTATGGGTGGAGCCCTATGGCTTTAGTAATAGTTATTTCAGGCCTCCAGGCACTCCTCCTCATGTCTCAACAGACCAGGGAACCAGACACAGACACCTCTTTTCTTCACGGGAAAGACTGGCTCTGAAGAACTAGCTGTGGGGTATGTTGCCATTCTCTGTACCTGTGGGTTAAGGAAGTGGGATGGAAGCTGGCATGCGCCACACTGTTTTTCTCTGTCTCTGACCAAGCGTGGGCTGCTGGTAGACTGTGGGGACATTGGCTGTGATCTCTCATTCTGCTGCTGCTTTGGTTTAGTATCTCCCTCTCTACCCCTCAATCTCACTGCTTCTCCTGGCAGAAGGAGACTCAGTCACTTTGGGTTTCTCCCCTCTCTGGAGCCCTGGTGGACCTAATCCAGACTGTCTGGATTTCTCCCTTCTCTGGAACCCACCGGGAATGTGTCTTGTCTTCTGCAACCCTTCCCATCTTTCATCAATTCCATGTGCAGATCTTTCAGGCAAACCTGCAAGCCCAGCTGGGATTCTCTTGCTGTGTTATAGCTGTTCCATTTGTTGAAATTTCAAGGGGAGTGATCAAGGGTATCTCTGGTGCCGCCATTACTCTGATATCATCAATCATATTCCATAGTTTTAGTACGTGTGTTTTCATTTTCATTTGTCTCTAAGGATTTTCTAATTTCCCTTGTGATTTCTTCTTTCAGCCATGAGCCATGGGTTGTCTGGAGAGCATTGTTTAGTTTCCACAACTTGGTGAATTTTCTAGTTTATAACTTCATCTGCTGTGGTTGTATGACATCTATGTTTTTAAATTTACTGATACTTGACTTATGGCTCAAAACAAATTGGTCTGTCCTAAAGAATGTCCCCTGTGCACTTGAGAAGAAAGAGTATGCTCTTGTTGTTGGGTAGTGTCCTGTAAGTCTGTTAGATCTAGTTGGCTGATTGTGTGGTTCAAATCCTCTATTTCCTACTTACCTTCTGTCTGGTTGTTGTATCAGTATTGAGGGTGGGGCACTGAAATCTCAAACTATTATTGTAGAACTGTCTATCCCTTTAAATCTCATAATTTTTGCCTCATATATATATATATATTTTTAAATTTTATTTTTTTAATGGGGTGACATCAATAAATCAGGATATATATATTCAAAGATAACAAGACCAGGGTATCTTGTCGTTCAATTATGATGCATACTCGTCACCCAAAGTCAGATTGTCCTCTGTCACCTTCTATCTTGTTTTCTTTGTGCCCCTCCCCCTCCCCCTTTCCCATTCCCCCCTCCCCCCCGTAACCACCACACTCTTATCAATGTCTCTTAGTTTCACTTTTATGTCCCACCTACGTATGGAATAATGCAGTTCCTGGTTTTTTCTGATTTACTTAATTCGCTTCGTATCATGTTATCTAGATCCCACCATTTTGCTGTAAATGTTCCGATGTCATCATTTCTTATGGCTGAGTAGTATTCCATAGTGTATATGTGCCACATCTTCTTTATCCAGTCATCTATTGACGGGCTTTTTTGTTGTTTCCATGTCCTGGCCACTGTGAACAATGCTGCAATAAACATGGGGCTGCATGTGTCTTTACGTATCAATGTTTCTGAGTTTTTGGGGTATATACCCAGTAGAGAAATTGCTGGGTCATAAGGTAGTTCTATTTTCAGTTTTTTGAGGAACCACCATACTTTCTTCCATAATGGTTGTACTACTTTACATTCCCATCAACAGTGTATGAGGGTTCCTTTTTCTCCACAGCCTCTCCAACATTTGCTATTACCTGTCTTGCTAATAATAGCTAATCGAACAGGTGTGAGGTGGTATCTCATTGCTGTTTTGATTTGCATTTCTCTAATAGCTAAAGAAGATGAGCATCTTTTCATATATCTGTTGGCCATTTGTATTTCTTCCTGGGAGAAGTGTCTGTTCATATCCTCTTCCCATTTTTTTATGGGATTGTTTGTTTGTTTGTTGTTGAGTTTTATGAGTTCTTTGTATATTTTGGATATTAGGCCCTTATCTGAGCTGTTGTTTGAAAATATCATTTCCCATTTAGTTGGCTTTCTGTTTATTTTGTTATCAGTTTCTCTTGCTGAGCAAAAACTTCTTAGTCTGATGTAGTCCCATTCATTAATTTTTGCCTTCACTTCTCTTGCCATTGGAGTCAAATTCATAAAATGCTCTTTAAAACCCAGGTCCATGAGTTGAGTACCTATGTCTTCTTCTATGTACTTAATTGTTTCAGGTCTTATGTTTAGATCTTTGATCCATTTTGAGTTAATTTTAGTACAGGGGGACAAACTGTAGTCCAGTTTCATTCTTTTGCATGTGGCTTTCCAGTTTTCCCAGCACCATTTATTGAAGAGGCTTTCTTTTCTCCATTGTGTGTTGTTGGGCCCTTTATCAAAAATTATTTGACTATATATATGTGGTTTTATTTCTGGACTTTCTATTCTGTTCCATTGGTCTGAGTGTCTATTTTTCTGCCAATACCATGCTGTTTTGATTGTCGTGGCCCTATAATAGAGTTTGAAGTCAGGTATTGTAATGCCCCCAGCTTCATTCTTTTTCTTTAGGATTGCTTTGGCTATTCGGGGTTTTTTATAGTTCCATATAAATCTGATGATTTTTTGCTCTATTTCTTTAAAAAACGTCATTGGAAGTTTGATGGAAATTGCATTGAATTTGTATATTGCTTTGGGTAATATAGCCATCTTGATTATATTTATTCTTCCTAGCCAAGAACAAGGTATATTCTTCCATCTCATTATATCTTTTTCAATTTCCCTTAACAATGGTTTATAGTTTTCATTATATAAGTCCTTTACATTCTTTGTTATGTTTATTCCTAAGTATTTTATTTTTTTTGTTGCAATCGTGAAGGGGATTATTCTTTTGAGTTCCTTCTCAGTTGTTTCATTGTTGGCATATAGAAAGGCTATTGACTGCTGAATGTTAATTTTGTATCCTGCGACCTTACTGTATTGGCTTATTGTTTCTAGTAGTCTTTTTGTGGATTCTTTGGGGTTTTCGATGTATAGGATCATATCATCTGCAAAAAGTGATACCTTTACTTCTTCTTTTCCGATATGGATGCCTTTTATTTCTTTGTCTTGTCTGATTGCTGTGGCGAGAACCTCTAGTACCACATTAAATAAGAGTGGAGAGAGTGGACAACCCTGTCTTGTTCCTGATTTAAGGGGGAAAGCCTTCAGTTTAGTGCCATTTAATATGATGTTAGCTGATGGTTTATCATATATGGCCTTTATCATGTTGAGATATTTTCCTTCTATACCCATTTTGTTGAGAGTCTTAAACATAAAATTGTGTTGTATTTTATCGAAAGCCTTTTCTGCATCTATTGATAAGATCATGTGGTTTTTGTTCTTTGTTTTGTTGATATGGTGTATTACGTTAACCCTTTTACGTATGTTGAACCATCCTTGAGATTCTGGGATGAATCCCACTTGATCATGATGTATTATTTTTTTAATATGTTGTTGTATTCGATTTGCTAGTATTTTGTTTAGTATTTTAGCATCTGTATTCATTAGAGATATTGGTCTGTAGTTTTCTTTTTTTGTGCCATCCTTGCCTGGTTTTGGTATGAGGGTTATGTTGGCCTCATAAAATGTGTTTGGAAGTATTGCTTCTTCTTCAATTTTTTGGAAGACTTTGAGTAGAATAGGAACCAAGTCTTCTTTGAATGTTTGATAAAATTCGCTGGTATAGCCGTCAGGGCCTGCACTTTTATTTTTGGGGAGGTTTTTAATGGTTTTTTCTATTTCTTCTCTACTGATAGGTCTGTTTAGGCTTTCTGCTTCTTCTTGACTCAGTCTAGGAAGGTTGTATTGTTCTAGGAATTTATCCATTTCTTCTAGGTTGTTGAATTTAGTGGCATAAAGTTTTTCATAGTATTCTACAATAATTCTTTGTATATCTACGGTGTCCGTGGTGATTTCTCCTCTTTCATTTTGGATTTTGTTTATATGAGTTCTTTCTCTTTTTTCCTTGGTAAGTCTTGCCAAGGGTTTGTCAATTTTATTGATCTTTTCAAAGAACCAGCTCCTTGTTCTATTAATTTTTTCTATAGTTTTTCTGTTCTCTAATTCATTTATTTCTGCTCTGATTTTTATTATCTCCTTTCTTTGGCTGCTTTTGGGTTGTCTTTGTTCTTCTTTTTCTAGTTCCTTAAGGTGGGAAGTTAAGTGGTTCACTTGGGCTCTCTTTTGTTTGTTCATATATGCCTGAAGTGATATGAACTTCCCTCTTATCACTGCTTTTGCTGCATCCCATAGATTCTGATATGTCGTATTGTCATTTTCATTAGTCTGTATAAATCTTTTGATCTCTGCACTTATTTCTTCTTTGACCCATTCATTTTTTAAAAGTATGTTGTTTAGTTTCCACATTTTTGTGGGATTTTTTTCCTCTTTTTTGCAGTTGAATTCTAGTTTCAAGGCTTTATGATCAGAAAATATGCTTGGTACAACTTCAATTTTTCTGAATTTGCTGATGTTGTTTTTGTGGCCCAACATATGGTCAATTCTTGAGAATGATCCATGTGCACTGGAGAAAAATGTATACTCAGTCACTTTGGGATGAAATGTCCTGTAGATGTCTATCATATCCAGGTGCTCTAGTGTTTTGTTTAAGGCCACTATGTCTTTGTTGATTCTCTGTTTGGATGACCGATCTAGAGCCATCAGCGGTGTATTGAGGTCTCCAAGTATGATTGTATTTTTGTCAGTTTTTGTTTTAAGGTCAATAAGTAGCTGTCTTATATATTTTGGTGCTCCTTGGTTTGGTGCATATATATTAAGAATTGTTATGTCTTCTTGATTCAGTGTCCCCTTAGCCATTATGAAATGGCCATTTTTATCTCTGAGTACTTTTCCTGTCTTGTAGTCAGCATTATCCGATATGAGTATTGCTACACCTGCTTTTTTTTGGATGTTATTTGCTTGGAGTATTGTTTTCCAGCCTTTCACTTTGAATTTGTTTTTATCCTTGTTACTTAGATGAGTTTCCTGTAGGCAGCATATAGTTGGATTTTCTTTTTTAATCCATTCTGCTACTCTGTGCCTTTTTATTGGTGAGTTTAATCCATTTACATTTAGTGTAATTATTGATACTTGTGAGTTCCCTATTGCCATTTTATATCTTGCTTTCTGTTAGTTTTGTGTCTTGTTTGATCCTTCTCTTTCGTTTTTCTATCTTTTGTTTTTATTTGGTTGTATTCCATACATCTTTCCTCTGTTGCTATCTTTTTTATCTCATGTGCTTCTGTGGTGGTTTTTTCAATGGTGGTTACCTTTGAGTAATGAAAAGGGTCCCTACCCTGTTCATTGTAGCAAACTATTTTGTGAGTACTTTTGCACTCCATCGTCCTTTGCTACTGTTAATCTCCATCTTCTCCCCCTCTTTCTTTTTGTTGTTGTCACAGTTTAAATTTGGTTTTATTGTGTTCTTCTTGGAGCTTTTACTTGTGGCTCTGTTTTTTTTTTGTTCTTTGTATCTGATTGGAGAATCCCCTTTAGTAATTCTTGGAGTGGGGGTTTTCTGATGATAAATTCCCTCATCTTTTCTGTATCTGTGAATGTTTTTATTTCTCCTTCATATTTGAAGGATAGCTTTGATGGGTATAGTATTCATGGCTGAAAGTTTCTTTCTTTCAGGACTTTAAATATTAGGGTCCACTCTCTTCTAGCTTGTAGAGTTTCTGCTGAGAAATCTGATGATAATCTAATGGGCCTTCCTTTATATGTTGTATTCTTCTTTTCCCTGGCTGCCTTGAGAATTTTTTCTTTGCTGTTGGTTTGTGTCAATTTCATTATGATATGCCTTGGAGTAGGTTTGTTGGGGTTAAGAAAACTCGGTGTTCTGTTTGCTTCTTGAATTTGAGGCTTTAGTTCTTTCCACAGGCTTGGGAAGTTCTCATCTATTATTTGTTTGAGTATGTTCTCCATTCCATTTTCTCTCTCTTCTCCCTCTGATATACCTATTATTCTTATGTTATTCTTTTTGATGGAGTCAGATAATTCTTGTAGGGCTATCTCATTTTTTTTAATTTTTGAGTCTCTTTCTTCTTCTCTCTGTTGTGCCTCAAGTTGCTTGTCTTCTATTTCACTAATCCTCTCTTCTATCTGACCTGTTCTATTAGCTAAGCTTGTTACTTTGTTTTTCAGCTCGTGAATTGAGTTTTTCATCTCTGTTTGATTTGTTTTTATAGTTTCAATTTCTTTGGACATATATTCTTTGTGTTCATTGAGTTGTTTTCTGAGCTCCCTAAATTGCCTTTCTGTGTTTTCTTGTATATCTCGGAGGATTTTTAGGATTTCTATCTTGAATTCTCTGTCATTTAGCTCCAAGGTTTCCAATATATTAAATTTTTTCTCCATAGATTTTTCCTCATCTAGCTGTGTTACCTCTCTTTCTTTTGTATCCATGATATTCAATTTTCTCTTCCTTAATGGCATCTGAGGGTGGTTTTGTTGATAGTATTAATGAGATTTAATAAAGAATAAAAAGTTAAAAAAATAAAAAATCAAAAAGTTGTTTTTTTAAAAAAATTAATAATGAAATAAAGAAAAATAAAATAATAATTTTTAAAAAAAGGAAATTATTCCCCCCCTCCTTTTTTCCTCTCCTCTCCCCTTTTTCTTGAGAAAATCTTGTGGTGAACTGTGAATTATAACAAACAATGCCTGTGATGGAGGTCCTGAATTGGGGAAAAGTAATAAAGGGGCAAAAAAAAAAAAAAAGAAAAAAAAAGGAAAAAAAAAAAAGGGGGGCGGTATGGACCCACAAAAAGCAAATAAGGAAAAAATTTGGGTCAAGAATAAAATGATTTGCTTTTAGGTGTTGGTGTTGTCTAAGAGTTATGATGAGAGGAATAAGAGAACAGAAAAATGGGGGGACAAATTAAAAAAATACTATTGTATTTAGTGGAACAAGAACTAGATAAAATGGAGAGCCAGGGATGGGAGCACTGCTAGTGAGTTAAAAAGGTGAAGTAAAAAACCCCCAAAATGCCACAAACATAAGTTTGAGTCCCAGATAAGATAATTTGTTTGTTATTGAGGTTTGAATGAGAGGAGATGTAAAGGAGAAAGGAAGAAACTAATATAGAGGGAGAAAAGAAAGAGAGAGAGAGAAAAAAAGAGGGAACCAGTAAAAGAAGAAAAAAGAAAGGAGAGAGAGAGAGTTAAGGGTTTTGGAGTGCAACCCTCATAGAGAGAAAGGAAGAGGAGAAAAAAGATAATGGGAGATGTAACACTTATGGGTAGTGTAGTTCAAGGAGAGGGGAGAGTAAGACCGGCAGAGAGTTAATCGGCCAAATTGGAGGAGGAAAAAAAGTATCAAGAATGAAGATAAGAGAAACAAACGAACAAATATAATAAAATGGGATAGGTTATAAAGTCTGCAGATTATTCTTGATTTTGAGAGGTTATCTTCTTGTTTTTTCTTTTCTCTCCCTCTTCCTGGTCGGTGACTCTGTACCCTAGGTTCTGCCCCTTTGGCACGCTCAGGTAGAGGTTTGCAGTTGATAAGTCTCTATGGCAATGTCATGTATTGTGCTTTAGTCTCGTTGGGAGTTAAGGCTCATTAGCTTTCATAGGCTCCGACAGTGAGAGAGTCCGTGTTCCTGGAGCCTCTCTCCTAGTCTTTCCTTCCTCAATTAGTAGCCTGATAATCCAGCTATGGGGTTGTTGCTGCCTCTGCCTGGATAGTAAGAGGTTCAAAGAGCTGGCAACTCCCCACTCTATTTCCACTCAGCACAGGGCTCTGGGTAAGGCTCAGTCAGTCAGAGCTGCTAGCATAATCAGGCGGGCTTTCTGCCCACTCAAAGACCTCTGGCTCTGCCACTCTGTCCGGTAACACAGGCGGGCACCCACTTCCGGGGTGCTTGGAGGAAACTCTCATTCACTATCTGCGCGCGCAGACCAGGATATCCGGCCAGCAGTCTCACGCTCTGAGTGAAACCCCCAACCGCATGGAAATTTGCAGCGCTGGAATTCGCTCTCGCTCCGTCCCCGTGCGCGGCTCCCGCAAGGCGCTGGGGCGGCCCGAGACTCCGCTTTTGCCCACACAAAGGCCCCTGACTCTGCCCCTCTGCGCGACAACACGGGCGCGACCTGCCGAGGCACTCGGAGGAATCGCCCACTACCTATCTGCGCGCGCACACCAGGATATGAGGCCGGCCGCGTTTCCCTGAGTGAAACCCTCACCAGCACGGAAAATTTCCACCGTTGGAATTAGTTCTCGCTCCCTCCCGTGCACGGCTTTCCCAGGGCGCTGGGGCTGCCCAGAGATTCTGCTTTCGGCCCACAGAAAGGCCTCTGACCCTGCCTCTCCGTGGGGCAACACGGACACCCACTTCTGGGGCTTAGGAAGAGATCTCTCGCCCACCAACTGTGCACCAACCAGGAGAACGGGTAAAATGGCTGCCCCGCTTGTCTTTCTTTGTTTGGGTTTGGCGCGAGTGTTAGCTTGTATTGCCCGGCTTGCCACAGGAACAGTTTTTCCTCCGCTAAGATCTCCATGCCACAGCCTGGTTCGGCCTTTTGTGCGCGGCCTGGATGTATTCACCCCCTTTGCCCACCTCAGTTTCTATATTCACAGTTACCAGAGAAAGCCGCCCTGTTTAGGTTAGTGAGGAAGGCGGAGCATTTCTTACTCCCTATTTCCTTCAGGATTTGGTTATATATTTAGCCAATTTTTCACTCTACCATACCTTCGGGTGTATTGTGAAGCATCTGGAGGCTCCAAGTATAGGTTTTTCTGTTTCTGGTTGAAGATCTTGTTGAGTTTTGGGGGAGATTTATCGGTATTGCTTCCTACTCCGCCATTACTCTGACGTCATCTCTGTGCCTCATATATTTTTGATAGTCTTTTTAGTTATGTAAATGTTTATAATTTTTATATCTTCTTGCTGTATTGAACCTTAATATATAATGTTCTTCCTTTTCTCTTGTTTCCTTTTTTTGATTTAAAGTATTTTCTGCATTAGTATAGCTACTCTACTCTCTTTTGGTTACTATTTACATGGAATGTTTTCCTCTCCTTTCACTTTTAATGTATTAGTCTTTGGATCTAAAATGAGTTTCTTGTAGCATATAGTTGGGTAATTAAAAAAAAAATCCATTCTGCCAATCTCTTTTTTTGACTGCAGAGTTTAATCTATTTATATTTAAAATAATAACTGTTAAAAGGGGGCTACTTCTGCCATTTTGCTGTTTTCTATATGACATACCTTTTTTTCCCTCATTTTCTTTATTACTGCCCCCTTTTGTGTTTTATTAATTTTTTATTATGAAGCATTTTAAATTCTTTTCTCATTTACTTTTGTGTATATTCTATAGCTATTTCCTTTGTGGTTTACCATGGGGATTATGTATACCATCCTAAAGTTATAACACTAATTTAAATTTATATTAGTTTAACTTCAATAACATACAAAAACTCTGCTCCTATCCTGTTTCAGTTACTGATGCCACAAAAATCATACCTTTACACATTTGATGTTCAAAAACGGACTAATTTTTTTTTTGAGTGACAGAGAGACAGGAAGGGAGAGAGGGTAAGAAACATCAACTTTTAGTTGCTTTCACTTTAGGTATGCATTGATTACTTCCGAGAGAGGGAGGAGAGAGTGAGAAGCATCAACTTGTAGTTGCTTTCACTTTAGTTACACATTGTTTCTTGTATGTGTCTTGACTGTGGCTGAGTCAGTGACCTTGGGTTTTTCATGCCAGTGACCTTTGGGCTCAACCTGGTGAGCTTTGGGGTCATGTAAATGATACCCCACTCAAGCCAGCTACCCTGTGCTGACAAGCCTGCACTCAGAGCCAGGGATTTTGGGGTTTCAACCAGTAACTTCAGCATTCTGGGTCAATGTTTTATCCACTGTGCCACCAGCAGTCAGGCCAGGTTAATAATTATTTTTAACAAATGCATTAGTCTCAAATTATATAGAAAGTAAGGAGTTACAAATCAAAGCTACCATGTATATAGCTATTAAAAGATCTTTTTTATTTTTCTGAAGTGAGAAGTGAGGAGGCAGAGAGACAGACTTCTGCATGCGCTCCACCGAGATCCACCTGGCATGCCCACCAGGGGGCGATGCTCTGCCAATCTAGGGTGTTGCTCCATTGCAACTGGAGCCATTCTAGCGCCTGAAGTGGAGGCCATGGAGCCATCTTCAGCACCCAGGCCAACTTTTGCTCCAATGGAGCCTTGGCTGCAGGAGGGAAAGAGAGAAACAGAGAAAGGAGAGAGGGAGGGGTGGAGAAGCAGATAAGCGCTTCTGTGTGCCCTGGCTAGGAATCAAACTGGGGATTTCCACATGCAGGGCCGATGCTCTACCACTGAGCCAACTGTACAGGACCTCTTTTGTTTCTTCATATGGCTTTGAGTTACTGATAAGTGTCTTTTCATTTCAACCTGAGGACTACCTTTAGTGTTTCTTGTGTGACAATTCTAGTGGTAATGAAGCCATCTTTTGTTTGGGAATGTCTCAATTTCTCTCCTTTTTGAAAGACATTTTTCATGTACATAGAATTCTTGGGTGACGGTGCATTTATTTTCAGCACTTTGAATATAACAACTAGTCAATGCCTTCAGGCCTTCAAGGTTTCTGATGAGAAATCTGCTAACAATCTTATTGAGGGTTTCTTGTATGTGATAAGTTGCTTCTTTCTTGATGCTTTTGTGGGTCTCTGAGTTTATCTTACTTAGAGTTTGTTGAGATTCTTGAATGTTTATATTCATGTATTTCATCAAATCTGGGAAGTTTCAGCCATGATTTCTTCAAATAATCTCTCTGCCCATTTCCCTCTCTTCTCCTTCTGGAACTCTTACAATATGCATGTTGGTCTTCTTAATGGAGCTCCTTAGGCTCTGTTCATTTCCTTTCTTCAATCATTTTACTTTCTGACCCTCATTCAGATTCAATGATTTCAACTGCTCCCTCTTTGAGTTCATTGATTCTTTCTTCTGTCTTCTCAAATCTGCTTTGGAATATGTCCAGTAAATTTTTCATCACAAAATTTATTTTTGGTTCCTTTTTAGGTTTTCCATCTCTTTATTGATATTTCTATTTTATTCATACATAGTTTTCTGAACTGGCACGTGTCTTTGGTTTCTATTTATTTATCTTTTTTTCATGTCATGCACTATACTTTCCTGTTTTTTTGATGCTTGTGATTATTTTTTGTTGAAAATTTGACATTTAAATTTCATAATGTGGTAACTCTGGAAATCAGATATCCCTAGGATATACAGTTTTATAAAAATTTTGGTGTAGGATACCTCTGTGCTGGAATCAGCCCAAGCTGTAAACTTAAGGTCTTTGGGCATTATTTCTTAGCCTGCACCTTTCTATAACTTGTGCAGTAACTTTTAAAATCCCCCATATGTGGTTGATTTTGAATGTCCTAATCCTGGATCCTAAAAAAAGAAAATGGAAAAAAAGGAGGAGGACAAAACCAACGCTCTGGTCTTTTAAGTCCTCTGAAAGCCTCTGCAGCTGGTGGGGACTGCAATTATAGTGGCCTTCCTCTGTGTATCAGCACCTCCACAATCAGAAGCAGCCCAGATATAAGCATCATACCTCACAATAAGCATCAAACCTCAGATCCCCAACATTTGGAGAACAGGTCAAATTACTGTCCACATTGGCTCCTGCAAGCTGGGTATAAGCTTCTCCAGGAACATGTGCATGCTGTCTGCCATGAGACTGAGGGGTGGAAGATGGGTAGCTCCTACCATGCTAAGATCTGAAGGACCAAAATTAATTGAGATTTATGGTCCAAGTTTTTCTCTGGAAGTTGCAAGTCTTTGAATAGACTTCAAAATGCTAAAATGGTTACATCAGATTGATTCTACCATTCAATTGCCATCTAGCTGGAAATAGAGTCCTGATGCTCCCCACTCCACTATCTTCCCTGGATATTGCTATTGGGTTTTGTATATGGATTTTTATATTTCATTGATTATAAGAGTCCTGGGGTTTCCAGAGGCCAGTTATATTCACAATCAATTGTAATTTCATGTCTTCCTTTCTGGTGGTAAAGTTAACTCCATTTTCTTGTCATAATTCATTGGACAGAACTTCCTAGCAGAAATAATACTGGTGAGAATAAGCATCTCATATTGTTCTATGTCTCCACTGGATCAGGTGTACACTTGGGATAGGGTTGAGAACCCTCCTAGGATGATGTTCCTAGGTCCCCTGCAGCTCTTTGGGAGGACTGGCACCACACATTCCCTGGCTCTGCATGTCTCCTGAAGGCCCCAGGCCTTCTCCTTCCCCAGCTTTGATGGGCCTCCTCAGAGCCCAAGTTTCAGCCTCTGTTCAGTTTTACTTCTATCTGCATAGGACTTCTAGAAGCTCTGAGAAGAGCTCTGAATTCCAAGCTTTTCTCACAGGGTCTAGGTCAAACCTTCTCTCCAGGTAAGGTGTCTGGACCCTCTGCTGGCCCAAGGAATGGTTGAGAAAGCCAAGTGGGGATGTTTGCTTGGGACTGCTTCTGTAGGAACAGAGACAGTCTCTGTGCTGTTGGAGGATGCTGAGCTCAACCTAGGGCCTGGATAAAGTTCCCACTCTGCCTAACTCATACAGGTTCTGAGCCCAGTTTACAATCCAGAGAAACAGATTCTGTTCTTATGCTTCATTTGTCTTTCTCATGTCACTTAATTCAATGGAAACCATATGGAAATCATTCCCCATCTCACAGATGAGTGAACTGGGCCTTAGAATGTAAAGTGGATGCACAAGGTTACCAGATGGTGACTAGTACCCTGATCCCTGAGTTTCTGACTCTAGGCAGCTCCTGGCTCTGGCCCTGGGATGGGAAATTTGCAAAGGCTGAGTAGAAGACAGACATGGCCCACAGATTCAGCAGGAGAGCGAGGCTCAGGGTTTGGGAGCTTGGGGAGGACAGCCCAAATATTGGGATCCCCTGGCCTTCAGGGGTAGAGAGACCCGTGAATAGCCACTGATGGACTCAGTTGAAGAGACTTATAGCCAAGCCTTTTCCCACTTTCATGGGAACCTTGAGGAAGAAAGAGCTCACCTGTGATGGGACCTGGACCATGCCAACTCAGGCTTGACTACTTTGAACAGTGGCAGTATCTTGTCCACGTTCAATAAAACCCTGTGGTGGTCCTCTTATTCCTCCTTGACAGAGCCTGGAACTGAGACACTCATTTTATTCCAGTTTAGGTCCCATGAAGGGCTCCTCCCTGTTTACTGGTGTCTGAAGGGATGTTGTGGGGGTGCTGGGGCCACCCCCACGCCTGAGCCCAAAGGTTCTGCTTTCCAAGGCTGGGATGCATCAGGCCTTGCCTTTGAGAGGCCACCCAACAGACTGGCTTTTGAGGGGAGGAGGGGCATGAGTTATTTTTGTGCTTTATCTGGCCCTTGGCTCCTGCTGACAGAGCCGACTGCTTCCAGAGCTCAGGAAGCACAGGTCCCTGAAGAGCTCAGGAAATCTGTTGTGTGCAGGTTGACGGCACCAAGACCCATTACAGGTTGGTAACTAAAGACAGAGTTTTTCTTCAAGTGAAAAGTTAGCTTCTATTTTGTTCCATAATTTATCAGCTCCCTCACTCTATGTCTGTACTCATGATTATTTCATGAGGACACACTTCTGGAAGGACAGGCACTGGACCAAAGGACACCAGTTTTTTTAAGGGGATCAAAAGATAATGCCCAATCACTCCCCCAAACCAGAGTGCAGGGATTTTGTTTTAGCCTCCCAACTGCCATACTTTCTTACTTCCAGCAACCAATTCTCCCCACTTACTGGAACCCCAGACAGAGTGTATGTGTGGGGTAAACTGGGCCCTGGTCAATGATAGTGCAGAATCCCCTCCTCCCATTCCTAAGAAGGGGACCCAGACTATCCATTTAGAGTAAATCTTGGGCCTTGTTTGGAGAACACCATGGAGAAATGTTTCTTTGTTATTTTTTCCTCTCTACTTTTCAAAAGGTAAACACAAGAGTCTAAAAATATACCTATAATTTAAATAATAGTAATTTTATTATTATTTTATCAACATGAACATCTGAGACTTGCTAACCAGGCCAATAAAAAAGAACATTACCAGTACCTTAAAATCCCTTATGTACCCTCCACAATTAAGCTAACTTCTCAGTCCCCTAACCTCTGGGTGATGACCCTCCTAACTTTTGTATTAATCTTTCTATTGCTTTTCATTTTAATTCTACCTGGGTCTATCCCCGGACAACAAATCACCTAGGCTTGAACGTGAAGAGCAAGCACACATCAGTCGTGCAAGGAGATGGCAGCACTGCCCCTGCTAGTCAGAGGGAATGGGCTACTCTGTACTCTCTGCTCCTGAGCCAGGTGTCCTACCTCCAGCTTTCTTGTGAAAGTGACACGTGTCCTCAGCAGAGCGTGAGGGGTGAGATCATAATCAGCACTTGGTCACAACAAGCCAAATACTGATGGAAATCTGAGCCAGGTTCTCTTGGGCATCTGTTCTTGGGTTAGGAAGATGGCCCAATGGAACTGAGGGTCTTGGAGGTGACAGACTGTCTCTAGGGTGACACTTCTGCAGTATGGCTCAGATTCTCCCAGTATGGCACAGGGCTGGACTCCTGGGATCACTTTTCACTATCCACCAAGGGATCCCTTGTCATCTCTCATGTTGGTCTTCTGTTTCCTTTCTCTTGTGTCATATTCTTGCTTGCTTTATTCTTTCAGTTTGATGGAGTACATCCTCCAGTAGCTTGTTGATAAGGGTTTCTTAGGAAATAAACTTTTTGAGGCCCTACATGCCTGGATATATTCCCACTTTTCCATCATACTTGCTAGTATGATTAACAGGTTAGCAGGGTATAGAATTCTAGGTTAGAAATGATTTTCAGAATTTCTAAGGCACTGTTTTCTGGTTTCTTTCTGAATTTTTTTAAATGTTTTTTTTTGCAGTAGAGTGAGCAACCATTCTGACGTGCCCAGGACTCGCCTGGTTTTAGCACTGAAAGTCCCACATCCTGAGAAATCCCTCAGTCCCAGGCAAACTGAGACAGCTGGTCATCCTTATCCCAAAGGATCTGAAATTTCATAATGATGTGCCTGGATATGTGTCTTTTCCTTCCCTTGTGTGGAACACTTTCTGGCCTCTGCAGCTGAAAACTCTGCACCTCAGTGCTGGAGATGGAATTAAGTCATTTTACTTGGGATATCCTTTCCTTCCTTTTCTGTTTGGAATTCTCAGTTTTCATGTTGGACCTCCTGGACTTGTCCTCCAATTTTTTTTATCCTTTATCTCCTATTTTCCATTAAAAAAAAATCTTACTGCTCTACTTTCTGAAGGAGTTTTTTAGTTTTACCTTTCAAACCTCTATTGTTTGTTTCTTCTGTCATGGTTTTTTTTTTTCTAATTTCCATGAGTCATTTTTCCTTTGAATGTTCCTTTTTAAACGTTTAACATTTGGTTCTTTTTTTCTTAGATGTAATATCTCCTCTTACCTCTCTGTAGATATTGGTCACAATTTTTATTAGACGTTTTCTTCCTCCTGCATTGCCTTTCCTTCCTCCAAGTTGCCTTTCCCCCCATTTGTCTTGGTGACCACCTGCCACAGTAGAAGCACTTCTCATATGTCTGAGGATCTTTGGTTGGCAGGAGACTAAGAAGCTGACCAGACACTCTGAGGGAGAGGCCCCTGAGCTGCCCTCACCCGGATCTCTATCCTAATGAAATTCCAGCATCATCCCTCTCATCCATGTCAGCTTTGCCTCTGGGGGTGGGGGTGGGGGACTGGCCTGCTATTTCAGATAAGCCATGTACAATATGCCTGTGATCAGTAACCCAGTGTAAAGGAAGCTTTTAAAATGTCTGTAGGCCCTGGCCGGTTGGCTCAGTGGTAGAGCATCAGCCTGGTGTGCGGAAGTCCCAGGTTCGATTCCCGGCCAGGGCACACAGGAGAAGCGCCCATCTGCTTCTCCACCCCTCCCCCTCTCTGTCTCTCTCTTCTCCCGCAGCCAAGGCTCCATTGGAGCAAAGATGGCCCAGGCACTGGGGATGGCTCCATGGCCTCTGCCTCAGGCGCTAGAGTGGCTCTGGTCGCAACAGAGCGATGCCCCGGATGGGCAGAGCATCGCCCCCTGGTGGGTGTGCCGGGTGGATCCCGGTCGGGCACATGCGGGAGTCTGTCTGACTGCCTCCCCGTTTCCAGCTTCAGAAAAATACAAAAAAAAAATGTCTTTAAAGCTAACCTCTAGCTAGAGACAAACGTAGGGGGAAAATGTGAGTATTAGAATATGTGCTCCAGGAAGGATCTCAGACCAGCACGATAATCCATATGTGGTGGAGGAACCTGTGAACATCAAGTGGCTCTCATGCTGACTCATACACGCTTCTTCCAAACGGTCCACACGTTTCCTTGGTGTGCTGACATTTACATACATATTTATAGCATGTGTACTTACAATATAACACATTGTGGTAATACTATGGGAATGCAGCAACAGGCAGATGTCAGAACATGCTGAAGGGCACATGCCTACAAATGGCCCAACCCCGCAAGGCAGGGATACTGATGGGAGGAGGCACATCACTTAAAAGAGTCACCAACTTCCCCACCAGCACTCCCTTTTTCCCACTCACACAGCCAGCTTGTGCTCAGAGCCCCAGGGGGAAGAGCAGAAAAAAACAGGATTCTCTTCAGGCCTCTGTGTTTTATATGCCTGAGGAGACAGCATGGATTCAGCCCTAACCAGGACAATGTCTCAGGCTTGCAGGAGGGCTGGGGGTGGGAAAGGGCCCTCCCTTGGCCTCGCTTCCAGAGGAGCATCTTTTGGGAAGGAGATGAAAACCACCAGGTGGATGAGGGGTCTCTGAAGGCAGAGGAACCTGAGCCAGTTTCCAAGGGACTGCCCCCCAGGGAGGGAGGGAAACGGTGTGGGGGGCGGTTTGCCTTCAGCAGGCCCCAACCACTTTGCAGAGCTCATGAAAAGCAAGGGCTGCTGGGTGGGAACTGCCCCAGAGACCCAGGGGGCCCAGACTTGGTTAACCTGTGCAGACCAAACAGGATGTAGGCATCAGGAGCCTGGGGTGCCTGATCCTAGATGCCTACACGTAGTGACCTGGATGCAGCCCTACCTGGGGGGAGGGGCAGATATACATACTAATCAAGATCTGGAATCCAGGGAGGATGGGAACTGCCAGGGCTTTACAGAACAGCCGGAGGGCAAGAGGGTAGTCTCACCTCCCCCAGCATCCCTGCTCCTGGAACGCTTGTGCCTGCATTTGCAGTCCTTCTGCCAGGAGCGCCCTTCCCTTGCCTCACCGGCTGACTCCCTATCACTCAGAGCTCGCCAGGATGCCGTGCCTGAAGAGGACTTCTGTGATACTGTGATTTATAATAAATATATTCATCCCCTTTCCTGGCACAGAGTTCCTAAAACCTTTGACATTTCCTAACCAATAGGAGTGGTAAGTTTTGATAAATAGCAAGACAACCTATCTTGAAATTTGTAACAAACTGCTTGTAACCACACCTGATTATGTTGAAGAGGCGACTCCTGGATGCACCTAAGGATGGCGGCTGGTTGCCAGGGAAAGCAATTGAGTGATTAAAGGGTAGACCCTTTCAGTCCCAGCCCCCTGACCACAAGGAAAGAGGAGCTGGAGGTTGAACCAACTGCCAATGGCCAATAATTTCATCAATCATGCCTATGTAATGAAGCTTTTGTCCAAACCCAAAAGGACGGGGTCAGAGAGCCTCTGGGTTGGTGGATATCGGAGGTGCTGAGAGTTGGTGCACCTGGAGAGGACACGGGAGGTCCACGACCGTGCCGCATGCCTTGTCCAAACTGCCTGTTTATCCGTATCCTTTAGAATAAACTGGTAACGTCAGTAAATGTTTCCCTGAGTTTTGTGAGCTCTAGCAAACAAACTAATTGAACCCGAGGGGGGTGTGGGAACCTCTGATTTATAGCCAGTTGGTCAGAAGCACAGGTGACAACCTGAACTTTCGATTGCATTCTCAAGGGGTGGAGGACAGTCTTATGGGACTAAGCTCTTAGCCTGATAGTCAGAAAACATACTTGTGTTAGTACAATGCTTTTATAACTGTTAAGGTGTGTGGCCATGGCCAGTTGGCTCAGTGGTAGAGCATTGGCCTGGCATGTGGATGTCCTGGATTTGCTTCCTGGTCAGGGCACACAGGAGAAGTGACTGTTTCTCCACCCTTCCTCCTTCCCTTTTCTCTCTCTCTTCTCCTCCTGCAGCCATGGCTCGATTGATTCGAGCACGTAAGCTCAGGCACTGAGGATGGCTTGCTCCATGGAGCCTCTGCCTCAGGTACTAAAAATAGCTTGGTTGCAAGCATGGCCCCAGATGGGCAGAGCATCGGCCCCAGATTGGGGGTGCCAGGTGGGTCCCAGTTGGGGCGCATGTGGGAATCTGTCTATTTCCCCTCCTCTCAATGGAAAAGAAGAAAAAAAATAATTGTTAAGGTGTGTTTTATGACCCAAGATGTGGTCTATCTTGGAGAATATTCCATGTACACTTAAAAAGGTTGTTGATTCTGCTGGTGCATGAAGTGTTATATAAACTTCAGTTAGATCCAGCTGATTGTTGGCAGTGTTCAGTTCTTCCATATCCTTGTGGACTTCTGTCAACTAGTTCTAGTGATTAATGAGTGTATTTGTGATTTTGTCTATTTTGCCTTTTGGTCTGTCAGTTCTGCTTCATGGGTTTTGAAGCTCTGTTGTTACGTGCACACATTCAGGATCATTATGTCTTCATTGTAAATGACCATTATCACTAGGTAATATCTCTCATCTTCTGTAATTTCCTGGAGTTTACTCCATCTGTTACTAATGTTGCCACTCCAGGTTTCTCTCTCTCTCTCTCTCTCTCTCTCTCTCTCTCTCTTTTCTTTTCCCTCCCTCCCTGCCTCCCTCCTTCCTTCCTGATTTTATATTTTATAAAGGGTGGAGAGAGAGAGGAGAGGGAGGAAAGAGAGAGAGAGACAGGAATATCGAATTATTCCTGTATATGCCCTGATGGGGTTCAAACTGGCAACCTCTGTGCTTTGGGACAATGCTTTAGCCAAAAAGAGGAAGGGAGAGAGAGGGGAGGGGGAAGGGAAACATTAATTGGCTGTTTCACTCAGACAATTCATTGGTTACTTCCTATGTGTGCCCTGACCAGGGATCAAACCCATAACCTTGTCGTTTGGGGATGATGCTCTAATTGACTTGAGTTAACTGGCCTTCTAGAGTCATTTTCCTTCTACCAGGAGAACTTCCTTTAGCAATGCATAAGAGCAGGTCTGTTGGCAATAAATTCTTAGTTCCCCTTCACCTGAGTATTGCTTATACCATCTTTATTCCTGAAGGATATTTTCTATGTATATAGAATTATGAGTTGACAATTCTTTCCTTTCAGCTCTTTATAAATGTTATTCCACTTACTTCTTCTGCCCTCTATGGTTTCTATTGAGGATTCCAAAGTAATTTGAATCACTTTTTCCTTTTAAGTAAAGCACCATTTTTCTTGGCTTTTCCCCTCTGTCTTTAGTTTTCATCAGCAGTTTGATTATGATGTGCCTGGGCATGAATTTCTTTTTGTTTTACTCTGTTTGGGAGTCATCCTGTTTTGGGGTTCTTGAATATGTGGGTTTATGTCTTTGACAAAATTGAGACATTATCAGCCATTATTTCTTTTTCTACCCTATCCGTCTGGGACTTGAGTGCCATAAACGTTAAACCTTTTGCTATTATCCCACAGATGACTGAGGCTCTGTTAATTTTTCAATTTCTTTCTGTTGTTCAGGCTGAATAATTTCTATTGAACTATCTTCAGTGTCATTGGTCACTTTCTCTGTCTTCTCCATTCTGCTTCCGAGCTTATCCAGTCAGTTTCTAGATTTTGGTTGTAGCATTTTTCAGTTCTAAGATTCCCATTTGGTTCTTTATGTCTCTCATTACTTTGCTGAGACTACATATCTGTCCATTTGCCTTAAGAACATTTGCTTTCACTTGTTGGCTCATTTTGATAATAGCTGCTTTAAAGTGTGTGTCAGATAACTTGAACACCTGCTTCACGCTAGTGTTGACATCTGTTCATTACTTTTTCCCATGACAGTTGAGATTTTCCTAGTTCTTTATATGCCAAGTAATTTTGGATGGTGCTCTGGGAATTTTGTATACTATGACTTGGAATTTTGGTCTTATTTAAATCCTATGGAAAGTATTTATGTTTTTGTTTTGGCAGGAAGCTGACCCAATTAGGCTTGGGCCAAGTGTTCTGATGAGGCTTCTGTGGGTTGTGGTTTTGATAGTAGTTCTGTTTTCAAAGCCACTTAGCTGGAATTGAAATGTGTGTGCCTGCTCCTGGCCAACCTGAGACCCAGGCTGCAGTCTATGTAGTACTTCCATGATCAAAGCCTACTGAAGATGTTTAAGGTCAGAGCCACCCTCATGCAGCCTGAGGATGAGTCCTAGAGCCATAAAGAACTTTACTGGGTTGCTTTCCTGACGTTCCCCTTTCTATAATCTCTGTGGCATTTTCCACTTTCTGGGGCCCCCATTTGCGGTCTTCCAGCCAGAAAGCTAGGGCTTTACTTACCGGTTATGCTGAGTACTTCCCATGACTATGCCTGTATCCAGGGCCAGGTGGTAGGAGGACAGAGAGAAAGAAGGGCAGCAAGTTTCTCTGCCCTCCGGGAGGCAGCAGCATCACCACACAGAGGCTCGAGGTTTCAGGCTCTCGCAGGTCTCGTGCAATGCTCCCTGGAATATGAGTGTGGGCTGGGGTGTGAAAGAGCAGAGGGCAGATATTTTGAAATGGTCTCTCCCTGAGCAGAGACCCATTCCTGCTTGGAGCCGGAAGCAGAGGGCTCCTCCGGGAACTTTCTCTGCGGGTGCTGATGCTTCCTCATTTTCAGGCTGCTCTGGGCTCAGGCTGAGGAGCACTAAAGTGGCCAATTCACTACTCATGCACTCTGTCAGATTTCCAGCTGCATTCAGTGGGTGAGTTATAGTGGAGCATGTTTATATCAACCCTGAACCAGACACAGGCACTTATATTTTATTTTGCAATTGTATTCTTGTAAAAGTCAATAATGCTTGCTTCTATTACATTAAGTTTTATAGTCACTTTCTATTTATGGGAAGTGATGCTGGTGATTTAGTTGGGAATGTAAAATTGCATTAAAATATACTTATTTTAGCCTGGCCTGTGGTGGCACAGTGGATAGAGCACTGACCTGGAATGCTGAGGTCGCTGGTTCAAAACCCTGGGCTTGCCTGGTCAAGGCACATATGACAAGCAACCAATAAACAGTTAGAGTGAAGCAACTATTTCTTGTCCCCCCCCACCACCACCTCCGTAAAATCAATAAACAAAATCTTTAAAATATATATATATATTTTATTAAATAAGTTATTATTTTTAAATAGCAGGCAAGACTACACCAGACCTATCTGCCTGCTTGCTGTGCCCAAACACACGTCCACGCTCCCACCTGAGTCAGGCAGTCGCTGTCCCCGCTCTTTTAGAACATCTCCCTCTTTGTCCCCCTTGAAGGCTCAGCCGCAGTGTCCTCTCCTGGACGAACACGAATGAAGGTGGCTACCAAAGGAAGTGTGTGAAGAAAGAGTCCCCTGGGCAGCTGGGGGTATAGACAGAGACCAGGTGAAGGCTGGAGTGGGTGGGTGGCAGATGTGAGCAGCAAGGGTGTTCTGTGGCTTTCCTTGAGCCTCAGTTTCCCCCATGCACTGTACAGGGGCTATACGCTTCACGAGCAGGGAGAGACTGTGAGTGAACGTGCCCAGCACAGCACTAGGACTTGGTCAGCACCAACACCTATATCCCATGCCCAGCTCTTCCATGAGGTCCCACCACTTGGGCTCCAAGCCCAGCTCTTTGATCTGGTCCTGAATTTTCCTTGCACACAGCTGGTGTTCATTCCTGCCTCGGGGCTCTCTGCCTGCTGTTCCCCCACAGGGAACACCTCCCTCCAGGCCTTCACCTGGTGGCTTCCCTCTCCCCCTCCATCAGAGGCCTTTCCTGACCACCCCACCCCAACATGGCACTTGTTGCCCAGCTGCTATCCACCCTGGACCTTGTTTCATGTCCCTGTGGCATGTATCTGAGTCTGTAGTTATAGTGTGTCTCCTTCATTTGTCACTCACCCGTCCTCCCCATGGAGCCATGAGCCTGTCTGGGCACAGCTGTCAATCCTGCTCATGGCTACCCCAGCACCTAGAACAGGGCTCACTCAATCCTTGCTAGATCAATGAGTGAATGAACGAATGAATGACTGTCTCTGGAAAGTCAATGGCTGTAGCAGCAGATGGAGGCGGGTGGAGGAAATGTTCAGTGCTGCCCGGCCAGCAGCCTCAGCTGACAGTGGTGACAAGGCTGCTTCACAGGCCGGCCAGCCTGGTGGCAGCTGCTGGCAAGGATTGTGGCCTTTTCTGTAAGGGGAACAAGCCTCTTATTTACCATGGAGAATGAATATCAGACTCTATGAAAAACACATTTGCCACTGAGACATGTGAAGGGAGGACCAGGAATGAAAATACTGTTCCTCAGCTGAGATTCTTTTGACTCTCCTGACCCCTAGGTGGAGAGGCACAGCCGTCCTGCCTTGCCTAGGCCCAGCCACCTCAGCCCTGCTAGGGCCACTGCCCCCTGGCCAGGCTCATTCCCCTCCCATGACCACCCCCAGGTTCCCTTCTATCCCACCCATGACAGCTCCTGCGGCCCAGCCCTCATTCCTCCTCATGGAGCCGCCAGAACCTCCCCCTGCCCTGCCCATCGGTCACCTGCCTCCTGCTCCTCTTTGCCCTTTCTGTGCTGCAGGCAAGGCTGTCCCACTTCTGAGCCCTTGTCCTTAGGGCCCAGTCCCCAACAGCTGTGTGGCAGCTGTGGAACCTGCCCCTCAGGGCAGGGATCGCTGCTCTCAGCCCCCCGCCTCCCTCCTTGGCCATGGTGTGTGCATCTCCCTCCTAAGGTGGAGCCAGGATGACCCCATAGTGGCACCTATCCAGGGAGGGCCTGCAGGAAAGGGGTTCCTGTAAGCACCACAGAGCTACTTCAAGTTGGGGTCCTTGAATTCCAGATAGCTGGAGATAGCCTGGGTCAGAAGGCCACAACCCCAGTCCCTGGATATAAGGTCCACACTGGGAGACACAGGCCACATCCCTGTTCCAGGCACCCTGTGACCACCACTACCCCCCAGCCTCAGAGTGGGACTCCCTATCCCTTAACTTCTTCAGGGAGGGAGCACCCAACACGGTGCAGGGGGGAACCATCTGTGGTTGCTGAGCGAAGGCACTGGGACCCTCGGCTTCCTCAGCCGAGGTCCTGCAGTCAGGAGCCTGGAAGGTGTGGGCTGTCAGGGCTGGCTGCTCACTGGAAGTAGCAGGACAGGGGTGGGTGCCTCATGTTCAGACACTGCGCACTAGAGGGAGGAGACATAGGCAAGGACCAATTTGTTCTTTTTCCATTGCCTGGGGACCCAACATCACCCCTGAGAGGATGGGCAACCCTGGAGCTGACAAGCACTCTAGCAAACCTGGAGCCTGCCCTTTGGGGCAAGGGACTTGTTTTAGGCAGTGCTGACAACATGGGGAGCCTCTCCCCACGGTGCCTGCACCCATTGCCGCCTCCTGCAGAGGGTCAGCCTGGGCTGCCCGAGCACCCTGCAGGACGCAGCCCACACTGCACCAAAATCTGGGGTAAAAACAGCCAGTTCCTTCTTCAAGTGTCTGCATGAGTCACTCATACCTCCTGACAAACACTTCTCAGGCGCTTTCAGGGACTGGGAACAGTAAGTAAAAATAAATGTTTTATTTTCCCTCTGAGCTGCTGGGAGTCATTTCAAAGAGTGGTCTGGGGAGGCAAGTCTGTGAGGTCCAGGAGCTGCTTTGTGGGCAGGAGCAACGCTTGCTCAGGGTTGTCCCCACTGACTTGCTGTGGGATAGTCCCTTCACCTGTTTCAACCTCAGTTTCCACAGCTGTGAAGTGGGCTGATAGCAGCCAGACTGTAAGTGGACCTACTGGGGTTAGTGCTCCATCAGTGTGGTCATGCCCACTGTACCTGACAGTGGATTAAGGGAACAAGTGGGGCCACCTTCTCTGTGACAAGAGACAATCAGGCCCCATCATGCCCAGACAGCCCAGCCTATTCCCCCACCATCCCCTCAGCCCTCCATTGCCACTTCTGTTGTCCTGGTCTCTCACCAAGACCAGATTTAGGACCTAGCCAAGTGCTCCTGGGCTGTCCTGGTCAGGGCCCAGGGGTCCAGGTGGCTGACAAAGAAAGTGCAGGGCACAGAGGTGCAGGGGTCCCCAGGAGTCAGGGAAGAGTTGAGGGTACATAAACATCACTCCCTAGGGCTATTTCCTACTAGCTAGAGATGTCTCTGTGAAGGGTCTGGAAAATCTCATCTGCCCTGTGGTGGCGCAGTGGATAAAGCGTTGAACCAGAACACTGAGATTGCTGGTTCAAAGCCCCGAGTGCAGGCTCTGAGTGCATGGGCTCACTGGCTTGAGCAAGGGATTGTCCACATGATCCCAAAGCTCTCCAGCTAGAGCCCAGAGTTTGCTGGCATAAAAGCCCAGAGTCACTGACTTGAGCAAGGAGACATTGGCTCAGCCCATCAGGGCACATATGGGAAGTGATCAATGCACAACTGACAGGAAAGCAACTATGAATTGGTGCTTCTCACCCCCTCTCTCCCTTTCTCTTTCTCTCTATCTCTCAAAAAAAAAAAAAAAAAAAAAAAAAAAAAGGTCTGGGAAATCTTAAAAAACAGAAATAATTTCCTTTCTCCCTGAATTTAGGGGATTGAGTTAAAACCTGTGCAGTTTTTGTTAGCGGTGACCTGTGATTGGGATTCACAGGTGTGGGGGCCCAGACATGTGGGGTGGTCCCAGAGAGTCAGAAGCTGGGTGACCATGTCAGGCAGCTGGGCGCCCCAGGCCCCCACCCTGTGGATAGTGTGGATTGGAGAACGGCTGCGAGTGGGCATGGGACTTGGGTGACACCCAGCAGGGCCACGTCTCTGAAAATAACTCCCAGAGCAGAAGCTGCTTTTAAATACTTCTCATTCTTGCTATAAGAGGAGGCTCTCACAGCTGAACTTCAACAGATTTGTCATCGGCTTTTCTGGGAAGTGCGAGGGATGATGAAGTCATTAGTGTTATAATAAAACAAAGATACACAGTGTTTTTCTCTGCTTCTCTCAGAAACATCCAGTAGAGAAAAGGCACTTTTCAGAATGGCTGGGGAGGTGTGTGCATGTCTGCACCCCAGCCTGGCAGCTTCACTTGGAATCCTGGGTTCAGGCCCTGCCCTGGGCTGTGGCCTTTGGGGCAGCAGGGCCGTCCCACAGCTGACACCCTAGTGGTGTGTGCACAAACATGCGGTTGTAAAGCTAGTTTCCTTGAGACGTGCTGAAAAGCAGTTTTGTCATTATCTGTGTTTCACAGAAGGGGAAACTGAGGCTCAGAGAAAGGGCCTGACCTGTGCTAGATCATCCAGCTGGAACATGGGGGGATAGGATTGTCCCCATGCACCCCTTCCAGAGACTCAAACTGACATTAGGCACAGACAGATTCTGCCTTGAGAAGGCCCCCATGCAGAGACTCCAGGCCAGGGGTCGGGAACCATTTTGGCTGAGAGAGCCATGAATGCCACATATTTTAAAATGTAATTCCATGAGAGCCATACGACCCGTGTACATTATGCATAATCCAATAAAAATTTGGTGGTGTCCCAGAGGACAGCTGTGATTGGCTCCAGCCACCTGCAACATGAGTGGTAGGAAATGAATGGATTGTAATACATGAGCTCCAGCATGGCTGAAACACACCCTTGAAAGTGAACACGTGAACATTAACAAAGTACGGCAGTGCCCTGGCAGAAAGGGGGTGGCCAGCACTCCCCCCAGATTCACAGATCCACTCACTTAATCCCTGACTATCTACCACACAGTTGCTTCCATTCTCCGTTTCACCCCTGCAGCATGGAGTGCGGAGAGCCAGGGCACTGTGTGGGGTGGACCTAGAATCCAGCTCACCCTACTTCCGCTGGGCTGGGCCCTGGGCCACGTGTCAGTGTGAGGACACTCATCTGGAGGAGAAGACTTTGCAGGACTGGGGACACCTCAATGCCAGGTATCAGCAGGGTGACATAGGTGGTGCTCCCCTTGGGCATGTCTGCTCTGGACAGCTCCTGGGTCCCAAAAGCCTGGCCTTGGGCTCAAAATGACACAAAACCCTTGATTTCAGTGTTTGTTGAACAAGGCACTCTGGGATATTTCCAGGTCTAACTACTCTTCACATAGCTATTCACTTAATCATGTTTCTCATATTGATCCACATTTTAAAACTAGCATTGTTCTTACCAATAATATTTATGAACGTATAGGTTTAATGTGCTGGCTCTGTACTTCTTAAAATCTGTGAAAATGCACAAGTCAACACTTAAAAGTGACTGAGCAGTGAATACACGTGTAAATCAGTTCTCAGCAGCCTGAAGGGGCAGCCTTGCTGGACCCTGTGGACTCCTGGCTGTTGGCTATGGTAGACTTAGGACCACCTACCACAAGGTCTCTTAGATGAATCAAGCTGCCTCCTTGACATGCCCAAGACCCAAGGAAGCCACAACCTTGTCCCTGAGCCTCAGCCTGCCCTACCTCACGGCCATGCAAGCCGTGACCTCCCCACGCCCTCCTCTCCATGTGGCTCTGGCAGACAGAGAGCAGGAAGAGGATGGGGTGACCCAGTCAGCTGAGTGCCTGCTTTCATCTGCAAAGACTCGGCCTGAGCATTGTCAGTCTGTCACTGGGACCACACCTGGGTTCTGCAGAGGCTGTGGTGACACTATCACATGCCAGGCCCGGCCAGGGTGAGCAGGAGGAGCCGCTGCTGTGCCGATAACCTGTGGTGTGGGTGCTGGAGGCCTGGCATTCTGGGGCTAACTCTTCTCTTCAAAAAGATTCAGCCACACAGACACTCCAGAGACCCTGATGCTCTGCAGATGGCAGTTGTCAAGGCTGGGCCGAAGACAGTCCTGCTGGGACTCCTGCTGCCCCGCCTTGGTCAACCTGGCCTCCTGGAGGAGGGGCTACACACAGGACAGGCTTCCAGGAATGACAAATTTGCCAGCATGTGGGGGAACAGGGTGGGAGATGAGGCCCTCAGTGAGAAGGAGGTATGTGTGAGGGGCAGTGTGGGAGGCTGGCCTAAGGGCTTCAGAATGACTGGTGTTACTTCCAAAAACATCCTGATAAAGGATGTCTCTAGGCTGTCTTTCTATCAGACCTCTGATTTTTACTTAAGTGTAACATACACCCTAAAATGCAAATACATTTCAAGTGTGCAACGGCTCTCCAGAAGTCTAGCCTGGGCTCCTTACCATTCAATAACTCGTAATTTTCAACAGGAAGGAAAACAAAGAGAGATCATCATGTAGGAAACCACTGCTGTTAAAACAAACCTGAGACTGCAGTGCCCAGAGGGGCACATGCACTAAATACAAAAGAGAGAGAAGATGAGGAGGAACCCTGTGTGTCCGTCCCCATGTGACTGCAGGGGCTGCACACCCAGCTGGCCACTCTGGCCCTCCGATCACTGGTGGTCAGGAGGTGGCCACCCAGACACCTGCCAGGCCTGCTCAGCCTCAACCCTACCCAATATCTACACAAAGGAATCAAAAACATGGTAACTACATGGATAAAAAGAAAGACATTTTTCTATTTAAATATCTTTAAAATATAATCAACTGTTCAAAGCAAAAATTATGTAGTATAGGGCTTGTAAACATGTGGAAAAACTATATGGCAACAATACCACTATTATGAATTAGTCTGTGTCCCCCAAAAAGATACGTGGAATTCCTAACCCCCAGTACCTCAGCATGTGACATTATTTGGAGGTAGGGTTACTGCAGATATAATTAGTTGAGATGAGGTCATGCCAGAGTAGCATAGGCTCCTAATCCAACATGACTGGTGTCTTTATAAGAAAATGGCCATGACACAGACACACAGGGAGAGCATCATGTGACAATGAAGGCAGAGATTGGGGCTGCAAGCCAGGGGACATGAAAGATGTCTGGCAAAGCACCAGAAGCTGGGAGAAGGCAGGGAAGGATTTCTCTGGTGGTTTCAGAGAAAGTATGACCCTGTCAATACTTTGATTTTGGACTATTATTCTGTGAGAGAATAAATTTTTGTTGTGAGAAGCCATTCCAGTTTATGGTACTTTGTTACACTGCCCTAGTTAGTTAATATATGTTCAAAGGCAGAGAGAGGGACAATGGACATACCCCAGCCTCATACTGTATGCAAAACAGTATAATATCACTTAAAGGTAGATTGTGCTAAGTTAAGAGTTGTTGTGGTGGGAAGAATTCTAAGATGCCTCCCTAGATTCCCACACACATTGTGTAATCCCTCTTCTTAAATGTGAGTGGGATCCATGAATATGATAGATGTCACTCATATACTATGGCAAAGGTGAGTTTTGCAAATTTAATTAAGGCCTTTAATCAACTGACTTTAAGTTAATCAATAAGGAGATTATCCTGAGTAAGCCTGACTTAATCATATGTGCTCTTTAAAAAAGAAGGTCTACAGGTCCAAAACTCACATAAGAGGATCTCCAGATGTCCTTGGAGAAGTAAGTCACTATGAGTTCTATCACCATGCACATGAACTTGGAAGAGGATCCTAAGACTCAGATGAAATGCCAGCCTCAGATTTGTGAGACTCTGAGGACAGGACCCAGCTAAACTCTCCCTGGAACCTGGCTCCTGTAAAGTCCAAAATAATAAGTGTCTATTGTACTATGGTGCCAAAATTGTTTTAATGTTTTAGGCAGCAACAACAAAATAATACAATCTATATTATAACACCTAAATCAAGCACTAAAAAAGTAATAAAACAAAGGGATATAGCTAATAAGTCAACATAGGTGAAATATGGGATCATAAGAAATATACAATCCAAAAGAAATAAGAAAAAGATAAAAGGACCAAAGAACATATGAAACAAAAAGTAATAGCAGAATGCTCAATTTAAGTACAATAAAATATATAAAAACATTAAATGTAAATGGTCTAAACAACTCAATTAAAAGGCAGAGACTTTCAGATTAGATAAGAAAGCAAGAACTGCACAGATACTTTATACTAGAACCCCTCTTTAAATGCAAAGACACAAAGAGCCCTGGATGGATAATTGGTTGGTTGGAGCATTGTCCCAAAGCGCAGAGGTTGCCTGTTCAATCCCTGGTCAGGGCAAGTACAGAAACAGATTGATGTTCCTGTCTCTCTCTCTTTCTCTCTCCATTAAATCAATAGATAAACTCTTTTTTTTTAAAACTGACACAAATAAGTTAACAATAAAAGGATGAGAAAAGGAAAGAAAGTTGGTTATGTGCACATTACTATTAAACAATAGGTTTCAGAGCCAAGAATATTATAATAGATAAAGAGGGCCATTTCATCATAATGAAGGGGTCAGATTATCACAAGGACATGACTATCATAAACATATATTCACCCAATAAAAGAGTTTCAAAATATATGAAGCAAGAACTGATAGAAATGTGAGAAGGAAATCTACAACTCATAGTTGAGATTTTACTACCCCCTTCTGTTTCATAATGAACAGAAAAACTAGACAGAAAATCAGGAAGGATATTAAATAGTTCAGAAACATTACCAAGCAACTTAATCTGACTGATGTTTATAGAACCCTTCACACAACAGCAAAAATATTCATTTCAAATGCATGTTTAATAAGATAAACTTTATTCTGAGCCACAAAACAAGTCTCAGTACATTTAAAAGGATTCAAGTCATAGAAAGTATGTTCTTTGACTACAAAGAAATTAGATATCATTAACAAAGATAACTGAAAGTCCCCTAAATATTTGGAAACTAAATTATATACTTCTAAAAAAACATATGTGTGAAAGAAAAAATATTAAAGAAATTAGAAATTTTCTGAATTAAAAACCCAATATATCAAAATATGTGGGATTAAAATGTTACTTAAAGGAAATTTTATAGCAGCAAATGCCTATTTTAGAAGAAAAAAAGAGATCAAGTCATTTACTCACATCAGTGACTTCTGCTTCTACTTTAAGAAGCTAGAAAAAGGACAAATAAAAGTTAAAGTAATAATATGAAAGCAAATGGGAATATTCAGAACCGAACCAGAGACCCTCCTCAAGTGGGGGGTTCCACTAACGCTGTCCTTTGGACCTCAGTAGCCCTAACCCACCAAGCTTGCAACCTGTAGAGGGGTTGGTGGGATGAGTCCAGTCAGAGCACACACTATACAGTCTTTCTACAGAAGACTCCGTGGGAAGACCAGGTAGCTACAAGAGGGGGTGGAGCAGCTGAAAAGTATGAACAAATCTTACGGAGCATGGAGCCTTTTATGGAGCTGCTGTCAGCTTTAAGGAGGAGGAAGCTGATTTTTATACACAGGTTGGCCCCTCCCACACTCAGGGACAAAAAATGCAGACACAAACAGCAAGCAGAGCACTAGCTTCATCCAGAAGGGTAGCTCACTATGGGTTACAAACAACTGCTGATGCCAACCCATACCCAAGTGTTGCCCAAGAGGACCCAGAACCAACACAATTGGTAGTGGGTGGAAGATCATACCAATGCTAGACTCAGCTAGCTACAAAAGTGGAACGCCCAAAGAAGGAGTCCAGCAGGCACCAGACACTGCAGGGAATAAATACGCCCAATAGGACAGACACTGTACAGTATCTAATACACGTGGATCAAGGTTGAACCTTAGAGCTAGACAGGTTGAAGGGATAACTCCACCCACGAAAGGGCCAACTGCATTCAATACTCACATACTGCAGGAGGGTAAATATAACCCTTAAGAAGCATTCCTAGGGGAGAAAAAGATGGCAGCGGAGTAGGCGGACACACAGACGCCCAGCTCTCACCATCAAACTGGAATACAAATCAATTTAGGAAAAATCAGCATGAAAAACCAACTCTGAACTGCAAGAACAGCTCTCAAAAACCAAGGAGCAAAGAAGAAGCCACAACAATCCTGGTAGAGAGCGCCTGAATCTCCTCTGCTTATAGGAATGGAGGGGGGTGGGTAAAGCTGAGAGCCCAGAGGGTATCTCACACAGGGAAAAGAGTAGAAACTACTGCTCACAGCCACTTGCCTGGTGACCAGCGAGTGAGGTGTGTTGAAAAGACCAGCTTATCTCCCAAGTGGAAAGGACAGGGAGAGGGACAGACTGTGAGGGGCTAAGGAATGCAGGAAACGAACTAAAAAAGCTGACTCATCTGTGCTGGAGGCGGCCATAGCTGGGGGAGGGACTGAACCTTTCACAAAACAGAGCTGAAGTGCTTCCGGATCAGAGATCTCCGGACATCTATCCAGCTCCAATCAGCGCAACAAGACACAGCTGAAAACAAAAAGTGGGGAGGAGGGGCAGTAACTCAGGTCTCCATGGAGATCTGAGATACACCTCCCCCTACTGAAGCTGAGAAAAAACCCTGCCCCCAGTGAGATTAGTTGGTGGAAGAGACCTTCAGAGTCTCAGGTTACACCCACAGCATTCCTGGATACAGTTTCAAGGAAGCCCCCTGCCGAGATCAGTAAACAAGACTATCACCTGTTAAGAAAACAAACAAATCAAGACTTCAAAGCTGCCCAAATCCAAAAGTGGATTACAAATAATAGCTGATACCAACCCAAGAAGACCTAGAAATAACACAACTGAAAACTGGAGGCAGACAACACCAACTCTACAAACAAAACACCAAAAATGAGAAGACAAAAAAGTGCAATCCAAATGAAATCTTCAGGAGATGAACTGAGTGATATGGAAATAATCAAACTTCCAGATGCGTAGTTCAAAATAATGATTGTAAGGATGCTTAGGGATCTTAGAACAACAATGGATGGTCATTATGAACACCTAAATAAAGAAATAGCAAGTATAAAAAAGAATCAGTCGGAGATGACAAATACAATATCAGAAATAAAGACCACAATGGAAGGAATTAAAAACAGGATAGATAGAGCAGAGGATCTAATCAGCGAGTTAGAGAACAACTGGAATGAAGGCATGAAAGCAGAGAAGAAAAGAGAAAAGAGACTCAAAAAGTCAGAGGAAACTCTTAGAGAGCTCTGTGACAACATGAAGAGAAATAACATCCGCATCATAGGGGTTCCTGAAGAAGAAGAAAAAGAACAAGGGATAGAGACTTTGTTCAATCATATCATAGCTGAAAACTTCCCTAAATTAATGCAAGAGAAACTCTCACAAGTCCAAGAAGCACAGAGGACTCCATTAAAGAGAAACCCAAAGAAACCTACACCAAGACACATCATAATTAAAATACCAAAGCTAAGCGATAAAGAGAAAATATTAAAAGCTGCAAGAGAAAAAAAAGTTATCACCTACAAAGGAGCCCCCATAAGGATGACATCCGACTTCTCAACAGAAACACTTGAGGCCAGAAGGGAATGGCAAGAAATATTCAAAGTAATGCAGAACAAGAACCTACAACCAAGACTACTTTATCCAGCAAGGCTATCGTTTAAAATCGAAGGAGAAATAAAAAACAACTCAAGGAATTCATTACAACCAAACCAATGCTGCAGGAAATGTTAAGGGGCCTGTTGTAAACAGATCAAAGTGGGAAAAGAATATAGCAAAAAAGGAATACACCTTTAAAGAAGAAAATGGCAATAAACAACTACATATCAATAATAACCTTAAATGTAAATGGATTAAATGATCCAATCAAAAGACATAGGGTAGCTGCATGGATAAGAAAACAGGACCCATACATATGTTGTCTACAAGAGACACACCTTAGAACAAAAGACACACATAGATTGAAGGTAAAAGGATAGAAAAAAAATTTCATGCAAACGGAAATGAAAAAAAAGCTGGGGTAGCAATACTTATATCAGACAAATTGGACTTTAAAACAAAGGATATAGTAAGAGATAAAGAAGGTCACTAGATAAAGGGAGTAATCCAACAGGAAGATATAACTATTATAAATATCTATGCACCTAATATAGGAGCACCCAAATATATAAAGCAGACTTTGATGGATTTAAAGGGCGAAATCAACAGCAATACTATAATAGTAGGGGATTTCAATACCCCACTAACATCACTAGATAGATCCTCAAGAAAGAAAATTAACAAAGAAACAGCAGACTTATTGGAAACACTAGATCAACTCGATTTAATAGATATCTTCAGAACCTTTCACCCTAAAGCAGCAGAATGCTGCTTTTCTTTTCAAGTGCTCATGGTACATTCTCTAGGATAGACCACATGTTAGGGCACAAAATTGCTCTCAACAAATTTAAGAGGACTGAAATCATACCAAGCACTTTCTCCGATCACAACGGCATGAAACTAGAAATGAATCACAACAGAAAAGCTCAAAAATTCTCAAACACATGGAAACTAAATAGCAGGTTGTTAAATAATGAATGGATTAAGAATGAGATCAAAGAAGAAATAAAAAAATTCCTAGAAACGAATGACAATGAGCATACAACAACTCAAAATTTATGGGACACAGCGAAGGCAGTGCTGAGAGGGAAGTTCATAGCACTACAGGCACACTTTCAGAAGCTAGAAAAAGCTCAAATAAACAACTTAACCCTGCATCTAAAAGAATTAGAAAAAGAACAGCAAGTAAAGCCCAAATGTAGTAGAAGGAAGGAAATAATAAAGATCAGAGCGGAAATAAATGACATAGAGGCTAAAGAAACAATACAGAGGATAAATGAAACTAGGAGCTGGTTCTTTGAAAAGGTAAACAAGATTGATGAACCTTTAAGTAGACTCACCAAGAAAAAGAGAGAGAGGACTCAAATAAATAAAATTAGAAATGAGAGAGGAGAAATAACAACTGACACAACAGAAATACAAAATATTGTAACAAAATACTATGAAGAACTGTATGCCAAAAAACTAGACAACCTAGATGAAATGAACAAATTCCTTGAAACATACAATCTTCCAAAAATCAATCTGGAAGAATCAGAAAATCTAAACAGACCGATTACAACAAATGAGATTGAAACAGTTATCAAAAAACTCCCAACAAAGAAAAGTCTGGGGCCCGATGGCTTCACAACAGAATTCTATCAAATATTCAAAGAAGAACTAACTCCTATCCTTCTCAAGCTATTTCAAAAAATTCAAGAGGAAGGAAGACTTCCAAACTCCTTTTATGAGGCGAGCATAATTCTGATTCCAAAACCAGGCAAAGACAACACAAAGAAAGAAAATTATAGGCCAATATCTCTGATGAATATAGATGCTAAAATCCTCAACAAAATAATAGCAAACCGTATCCAACAATATATGGAAGAAATCATACACCATGATCAAGTGGGATTTATTCTGGGGAGGCAAGGCTGGTACAATATTCGTAAATCAATCAATGTGATTCATCACATAAACAAAAAGAAGGAGAAAAACCATATGATAATTTCAATAGATGCAGAAAAAGCATTTGATAAAATCCAGCACCCATTCATGATCAAAACTCTCAGCAAAGTGGGAATACAGGGAACATACCTCAACATGATAAAAGCCATCTATGAGAAAGCCACAGCCAACATCATACTCAATGGGCAAATATTAAAAGCAATCCCCTTAAGATCAGGAACAAGGCAGGGGTGCCCCCTTTCACCACTCTTATTTAACATGGTCCTGGAAGTCCTGGCCACAGCAATCAGACAAGAAGAAGAAATAAAAGGCATTCAAGTTGGAAAAGAAGAAGTAAAACTATCATTATTTGCAGATGATATGATATTGTATATAGAAAACCCTAAAGTCTCAGTCAAAAAGCTACTGGACCTGATAAATGAATTCAGCAAAGTGGCAGGATATAAAATCAATACTCAGAAATCAGAGGCATTTTTATACACCAACAATGAACAGTCAGAATGAGAAATTAAGGAAACAATCCCCTTCACAATTACAACCAAAAAAATAAAGTACCTAGGAATAAACTTAACCAAGGAGACTAAAGACTTGTACTCGGAAAATTACAATGCATTGATAAAAGAAATCAAGGAAGATACAAACAAGTGGAAGCATATACAGTGCTCATGGTTAGGAAGAATAAACATCATTAAAATGTCTATATTACCCAAAGCAATCTATAAATTCAATGCAATACCAATTAAAATACCAATGACATACTTCAAAGATATAGACCACATATTCCAAAAATTTATATGGAACCAAAAGAGAACACAAATAGCCTCAGCAATCTTAAAAAGGAAGAATAAGTGGGAGGTATCACACTTCCTGATATCAAGTTATACTACAAGGCCATTGTACTCAAAACAGCCTGGTACTGGCATAAGAACAGGCATATAGATCAATGGAACAGAACAGAGAACCCAGAATAAACCCACAGTTCTATAGACAACTGATATTTGACAAAAGAGGTAAGGAACTACAATGGAGTAAAGACAGCCTCTTTAACAAATGGTGTTGGGAAAACTGGACAGCTACCTGCAAAAAAATGAAACTAGATCACCAGCTTATACCACTCACAAAAATAAAGTCAAAATGGATAAAAGACTTAAATGTAGGCCGTGAAACTATAAGCATCTTAGAAGAAAACATAGGCAGTAAGCTCTCCGACATCTCTCAGAGCAGTATATTTGCTGATTTATGTCCATGAGGAAGTGAAATAAAAGGCAGGATAAACAAATGGGACTATATCAAACTAAAAAGCTTTTGCACAGCTAAAGACAACAAGAACAGAATAAAAAGACAAACTACACAATGGGAGAACATATTTGACAATACGTCTGATAAGGGGTTAATAACCAAAATTTATAAAGAGCTTGTAAATCTCAATACCAGGAAGACAATCCAATCAAAAAATGGGCAAAAGAGATGAATAGACACTTCTCCAAAGAGGACATACAGATGGCCAATAGGCATATGAAAAAATGCTCAACATCACTAATCATTAGAGAAATGCAAATTAAAACCACAATGAGATATCACCTCACACCAGTCAGAATGGCACTCACCAACAAAACAACACAGAATACGTGCTGGCGAGGATGTGGAGAAAAGGGAACCCTCTTGCACTGCTGGTGGGAATGCAGACTGGTGCAGCCACTGTGGAAAACAGTATGGAGATTCCTCAAAAAACTGAAAATTGAACTGCCTTTTGGCCCAGCTATCCCACTTTTAGGAATATACCCCAAGGACACCATAGAACGGCTCCAAAAGGAGAAATGCACCCGCATGTTTGTGGCAGCATTGTTCACAATAGCAAAGATCTGGAAACAGCCCAAGTGTCCGTCAGAGGACGAGTGGATTAAAAAGCTTTGGTACATATATACTATGGAATACTACTCAGCCATAAGAAATGATGACATCGGATCATTTACAATAACATGGATGGACCTGATAACATTATATGGAGTGAAATAAGTAAATCAGAAAAAAAACTAAGAACTATATGAATCCATACATAGAAGGGACATAAAAATGAGACTGAGAGACATGAACAAGAATGTGATGGCAACAGGGGTGGGGGTGGGGGGAGGGGGGATGGGGTGAAGAAGGAGAGAGGGGTTGGGGGAGGGGAAGGGCACAAAGAAAACCAGATAGAAGGTGACAGAAGACAATTTAACTTTGGGGGAGGCGTATACAGCACAATCAAATGTCAAAATAATCTAGAGATGTTTTCTCTCAACATATGTACCCTGATATATCAATGTCACTGCATTAAATTTAATAAATAAATTAAAAAAAAGAAGAAACCTACGGCTCGCAAGCTAGATGTGGCTCTTTTGATGGCTACATCTGGCTTGCAGATAAATCTTTAAAAAAAATGACGTTAAAAATATAAAACATTCTCATGTATTACAATCCATTCATTTCCTACCACTCATATTCATGGTTGCGGGTGGCTGGAGCCAATCACAGCTGTCCTCTGGGACAACACCAAAATTTTATTGGATAATGCGTAACATACACGGGTCGTTTTATGGCTCTCAGGGAATTACATTTTAAAATATGTGGTGTTCATGGCTCTCTCAGCGAAAACGGTTCCTGACCCCTGTTAAAACTTACACTTTGTACACACACTCACCTTCCAATTCAGTTCTTCCTGGTTTAATTTAGCTTGTTTTATTACGAAAATGAGAAATAAAATCAGTTGTACAAATTCAAAAAAAAAAAAAAAGAAGCATTCCTAGAGCAAGGAACTCAGGTGGCCTGAAGGTCAGTACTACTGAGCCCATCTTCTTCATAAAGACACCACAATGAATTTAAAAGTCAGAGCAGAGCTACCTCATACACAGACCAAATGGGCAGACAAAGAAATATGCCCCAAGTGATCAATAAGAGAAATACCCCAAAAAAGAACTAAATGAAATGGAATAACCAAACTACCAGATGCAGAGTTTAAAATAATGTTTACTAGGATGCTCAAAGGTCTTAGAGTAGAAATGGATGATCTCAATGAGAACTTAAACAAAAAGATTTAAAAAGGACATTGAAATCATAAAAGAGAACTAGTCAGGAATGACAAATACAATATCAGAAATGAAGACTGCACTAGAAGGAATCAACAGCAGGCTAGATGTAGCAGAGGATCAAATCAGTGATTTAGAGGACTAGATAAATGTAAGCACAGAAGCAGAGCAACAAAAATAAAAGGGGCTCAGAAAGACTGAGGAAACTCTAAGAGACCTCTGAGACAACATGAAGAGAAACAACATACGCATCATAGGGATTCCTGAAGAAGAGAACAAACGAGAGACAGAGAACTTGTTTGAAGAAATCATAGCTGAAAACTTCCCTAAATCAATGAAGAAAAATGTCACACAAGTTCAAGAAGCACAGAGTCCTATTAAAGATGAACCCAAGGAGGCCTACACGAGGACACATCATAATTATGGTACCAAAGTTAGTAGACAAAGAAAGAATACTAAATGTGCAAGAGAAAAGCAGTTAATTACCTACAAAGGAGCCCCCATATCACTGACATCTGACTTCTAAACGAAACACTCCAGGTCAGAAGGGATTGGTAAGAAATATTCAAAGTAGTGCAAAACAAGAACTTACAACCAAGACTACTCTATCCAGCAAAGCTATCATTTAAAATTGATGGAGAAATAAAGAGCTTCCCAGACAAAAAGAAGGCTCAAGAAGTTCATTACAACCAAACCAGTACTGCTAAAAATGTTAAAGGGCTTTCTATAAAAAGAGCAAAGGCAAAAAGAAATTGAGAGAAAGAGGATTGTAGGTTTAAAGAATAAAATGGCAATAAACAACTACATATCAATAATAACCTTAAATGTAAGTGGATTAAGTGCTCCAATAAAAAAACATAGGGTAGCTGCACAAAAAAGAAAACAAGACCCGCATATATGCTGTCTACAAGAGACCCACCTCAGAACAAAAGATACACATCTGAAAGTCTGAAAGTGAAGGGATAGAAAAAAAATATTTCATGCAAATGGAAATGAAAAAAAGCTGGTAGCAATACTTATATCTGATAAAATAGACTTTAAAACAAAGACTATAGTAAGGGACAACAAAAGTCATTACATAATGATAAAGGGAGCAATCTCACAAGAGGATGTAACCATTGTAAATATTTATGGACCCAATATAGGAGCACCTAAGTATACAAAGCAGATATTTATGGACATAAAGGGCAAGACTGTCAGCAATAATATAATAGTAGCAGATTTTAATACCCCACTAACATCAATGAATAGATCCTCCAGACAGAAAATTTAAAAAGAAACAAGTGCCCTTAAATGACACACTAGATCAACTGGGCTTAATTGATATCTTCAGAACCTTTTACTCCAAAGCAGCAGAATATACATTCTTTACAAGTGCTCATGGTACATTCTCTAGGACAGACTACATGTTAGGACACAAAACAAATCTCAATAAATTTAAGAGGATTGAGCATTTCTCTGACCACAATGGTATGAAATTAGAAATCAACTACAATAGAAAAACTAAAAAACATTAAAACACTTGGAGGTTAAATAGCATGTTATTAAATAATGAATGGGTTAACAATGAGAACAAGGAAAAAATAAAAAATTTCCTTGAAAGAAATGAAAATAAACATACAACAACACAAAAATTTATGGAACACAGCAAAAGCAGTCCTGAGAGGGGTGTTCATAGCATTACAGGCACACCATAAGAAGAAAAAAAAAAAAAGGTCAAATAAACAATCTAATCCTGCACCTAAAAGAACTAGAAAAAGGACAACAAATAAAGCCCAGAGAAATTAGAAAGAAGGAAATAATAAAGATCAGAGGGGAAATAAACCACACACAGAGACTAAAAACAAACAAACAAAACAAATCAAAACAAAAACAAAAGATCAATGAAACCAAGAGCTGGTTCTTCAAAAAGGTAAATAAGATTGATGAATCTTTAACCAGAATCATCAAGAAAAAAAGAGAGGACCGAAATAAATAAAATTAGAAATGAAAGAGGAGAAGTAACAACTGACAAGAAATACAAAGGATTGTAAGAAAATACTATGAAGATCTATATGCCAAAAAATTGGAAAACCTAGGAGCAATGGATATATTCCTAGAAACATACAATCTTCCAAAACTGAATCTAGAAGAATCAAAAAAACCTAAGCAGACCAATTACAACAAATGAAATTAAAACAGTTATTAAAAACCCAGCAAACAAAAGTCCTGGACCAGATGGCTTCACAGGCAAATTTTACAAAATATTCAAAGAACTACAACTATCCTTCTCAAGCTATTCCAAAAATTTCAAGAGGAGGGAAGAGTTCTAAGCTCATTTTACAAGACAAACATTAACCTTATTACAAAACCAGGTAAGGATACTACAAAGAGGTCCTACATGGTTGGCTCAGTGGTACAGCATCGGCCCGGTGTGTGGATGTCCCTGGTTTGATTCCCAGTCAGAGCACACAGGAGAATCACCCATCTGCTTCTCCACCCCTCACTCTCTCGCTTCTCCCTCTCCCTCTCCCTCTCCCTCTCTCTCTCTCTCTCTCTTCTCCTCCTCCTCCTCCTCCTCCTCCTCCTCCTCCTGCAGCCAAAGCTCGATTAGAGTGAGCTGGCCTCAGGTACTGAGGATGGCTCCATGGCTGCTGCCTCGGGTGCTAAGAAGAGCTTGATTTCTGAGCAATGAAGCAATGCCCCAGATGGGCAGAGCATCACCCCCTAGTGGGATTGCTGGGTGGATCCTGGTTGGGGCGCGTGTGGGAGTCTGTCTCTGCCTCCTCTCCCCTCACTGAATAATAAAAAAAGACACTATAAAGAAAAAAAACTATAGGCCAATATCCCTGATGAACATAGATGCTAAAATTCTCAACAAAATATTAGCAAACCACATCCAGCAATACATTTAAAAGATTATATATCATGATAAAGTAGGATTTTTTCCAGGACAGCAAGGCTGGTACAATATTTGCAAATCAATAAATGTGACTCATCACATAAACAAAACGAAGGATGAAAATCACATAATCATATCAACAGATGCAGAAAAAGCGTGTGATAAAATCCAGTACCCATTAATGATCAAAACTCTCAGCAAAGTGGGACTATAGGAAACATACCTCAACATATTAAAGGCCATATATGACAAACTGACAGTCAACATCATACTCAATGGGCAAAAAGTTAAAAGCAATCCCCTTAAGATCAGAAACAAGGAAGGGATGCCCCCTTTCACTGTCTTATTCAACATAGTACTGGAAAACCTAGCCACAGCAATCAGACAAGAGGAAGAAATAAAAGGCATCCAAAATTGGAAAATAAGAAGTAGAACTGTCATTATTTGCTGATGACATGATACCATACACAGAAAATCCTAAAGTCTCAGCCAAAACAACAACAACAAACTAGACCTGATAAATGAATTCATCAAGGTGGCAGGATGTAAAATTAAGATTCAGAAATCAGTGGCATTTTTACACACCAATAACAAACTGTCAGAGAGAAAAGAAACAGTCCCTTTCACTATAGCAACTAGAAAAATCAAGTGCCTAGGAATAAATTTAACCAATGAGGTAAAAGACTTGTACTCGGAAAATTATAAGACTTTGGAAAAAGAAACCGAGGAAGATATAAATAAGTGGAAGCATATACGGTGTTCATGGATAGGAAGAATTAACATCATTAAAATATCCATACTACCCAAAGCAATTTATAGATTTAATGCAATTCTTATTAAAATACCAATGGCATACTTCACAGATCTAGAACAAAGATTCCAAACATTTATATGGAACCAAAAACCCCCCCAAAAAACCCATGAAGAGCTTCAAGAATCTTGAAAATGAAGAATAAAAAGGGAGGTAACACACTTCCTGATATCAAGTTATACTACAAGGCCATTATACTCAAAACAGCTTGGTACTGGCATAAGAACAGGCATAAAGATCAATGGAACAGAACAGAGAACCTGGAAATAAAGCCATGCCTTATGGCCAACTAATATTTGACAAGGGAGGCAAGAGTGACAACGGTGTAAAGACAGTCTATTTAATAAATGGAGTTGGGAAAATTGGAGAGGTACATGCAAATAAAAAACAAAACAAAACTAGACTACACCATTTACAAAAACAAACTCAAAATGGATAAAATACTTAAATTTTTTAAGTCATGAAACCATAAAAATCTTGGAAGGAAACATAGGTGGTAAACTCTCCAATATTTAAAATAGCAATATTTTTGCCTATTTTTGCCAATATATCTCCATGGGCAAGTAGAATAAAGGACAAAATAAACAAATGGGACTATATCAAACTAAAAAGTTTTTGCATAGCAAAAGACACCATTAACAAAATAAATAGACAACCCACACAATGGGAGAATATTTACTTACATGTCTGATAAGGGGTTGGTTAATAACCAAAATTTATAAAGAACTTCTAAAACTCAACCCCAGGAAGTTAAACCAATTAAAAAATGGACAAAGGAACTGAATCGATACTTCTCCAAAGAGGACATACAGATGGCAAACAGGCACATGAAAAATGTTCAATGCCACTAATCATCAGAGAAATGCAAATTAAAACCATAATGAGATACCACCTCACACCTGTCAGAATGGTTCTTATTAACAAATGAACAAACAATTGCTGGTGAGGATGTGGAGAAAAGGGAACCCTCCTGAACTGCTGGTGGGAATGCAGACTTGTGCAGCCACTGTGAAAAACAGTATGGTGTTTCTTCAAAAATTAAACATGGAACTGCCTTATGACTTACCTATTCCACTTCTAGGAATATATCCTATGAATCCCAAAACACTAATTCAAAAGAAGATATTCACTGGCTCTGGCCGGCTGGCTCAGTGGTAGAGTGTCAGCTCGGTGTGTGGAAGTCCTGGCTCGATTCCTGGCCAGGGTACACACAAGAAGCGCCCATCTGCTTCTCCACCCTTCCCCCTCTCCTTCCTCTCTACCTTTCTCTTCCCGTCCTGTAGTCAAGGCTCCATTGGAGCAAAGTTGGCCCAGGAGCTGAGGATGGCTCCATGGCCTCTGCCTCAGGTGCTAGAGTGGCTCCGGTTGCAATGGAGCAATGCCCCAGATGAACAGAACATCGCTCCCAGTGGGCATGCAGGTGGATCCTGGTTGGGCGCATGCAGGAATCTGTCTCTCTGCCTCCCTGCTTCTCACTTCAGAAAAATAAAAGAAATTTTAAAAAAAGATATTCACCCCCATTTTCATTGTAGCATTGTTTACAATGGCCAAGATCTGGAAACAGTCCAGATGTCTGACAGTGGATGAATGGATAAGAAAACTGTGGTACATTTGAACATTGGAATACTATGCAATAGTAAAAAAGAAGGAAATCTTACCTTTGCTACAGCATGGATGAACCTGGAGATTATTATGCTAAGTGAAGAAAGTCAGGCAGAGAAAGACAAATGCCATATAATCTTACTTAGTGGACTCTAATGAACACAATAAATTGAGGAACAAAATAGAAACAAAGGCAGAGTCACAAGGAACAGATGGACACTGTCAGAGGGGAGGGGGGTGAGAGAAAGAGATCAACGAAGGTGAAGGGATTAGCCAAATTATATATACATAACCTATAGATACAGATAACAGGGCAGCAAGTCCCAGAGGGAAAGGAGGGATGGAGGTGGAGGACCCAGGTTTGAGACCCTGAGGTCGCCAGCTTGAGCGCAGGCTCATCTGGTTTGAGCAAGGCTCACCAGCTTAAGCTCAAGGTCGCTGGCTCGAGAAAGGGGTCACTCAGTCTGCTGTAGCCCCCGGTCAAGGCACATATGAGAAAGCAATGAACAACTAAGGTGCAGCAACAAAGAATTGATGCTTCTCATCTCTCTCCCTTCTTGTCTGTCTGTCCCCATCTGTCCCTCTCTCTGATTTTCTGTCTCACTAAAAAAAGAAAAAAGAACTTGAATCCAGAATATAGAAAGAATTCCACCCCCCAAAAAACAGTATGAAACCAAACCTGATAAAAATGTACAAAACACATGAACAGATAGTTCACCAAAGAAGATATACAGATGGCAAACAAGCATAAGAAATGTCCAAAATCATTAGCCATTAGGGGAATGCAAATTGAAACTACAATGAGATACCACTATACACCTATTAGAATGGCTGAAGTGAAAAGACTGACACCACCAAATGTAGCAAAGATGTAGAGCAAGTGGAACTTCCATACACTGCTAGTGCAGTCAACCACTTTGGAAAATAATTGGCAGTTTCTTAAAAAGTTAAACAAGAATTTATTATATTACCTAGCCATTTCATACCTCTGTATTTATATGTAAACATTCATAGAAGTTTTATTTAAAATAATACCAAAGCATAAAAGAACTCAAATGTCAATCATCAGGTACAATGGATACATATACTGTATTAGTTTTTTTATTGCTCTGTAACAAAAACCACAAACTTATTACACAACCAAAAACTTAAATAAACATACATTTATCATCGCCCAGTTTTTCTTTTAATTTAGTGAGAGGAGGGGAGGCAGAGACAGACTCCCGCATGCGCCTCAACCAGGATCCACCCAGCAAGCCCACTAGGGAGGATGTTCTGTCCATTGGGGGCCCTTGCTCTGCTGCAACCGAAGTCATTTTTTAGTGTCTGAGGTGGAGGCCATGGAGCCAACTTTAGTGCCTGGGGCCAACTTGCTCCATGGCTGCAGGAGGGAAGGAGAAGAGAGAGAGAAAGAAGCAAGAGGGGAAGGGATGGAGAAACAGATGGATGTTTCTCCTGTATACTCTGACCCGGAATCAAGTCCAGGACATCCACATACCAGGCCAGTATTTTACCACTTAGCCAACTGGCCAGAGTCATCCCAGTTTCTATAGGGCATGATTCTAGAACATTTTGGTTGTGTCCTCTGCTTAGCGACATACCAGGCTGAAATCCGTAGGGGCTGCCATCTCATATGAGCCTCTGGATCCTCTTTCAACTTCACTAGTTATTGATAGAATTTAGCTCCTCGCCATTGTAGGACTGAGGCCCTCACAACTAGGAGGCCTGCCACCTGTCCATACTATGGCAGTTTGCTTTTTCAAGGCCAACAGGAGAATATCTCCCCGTCTTCGGATCTGTCTGACTCCAGGCAGGACCTCATCCCTCCTTTAGGGTTCATCTGATTTGGTCAGGCCCACCCAGAATAATTATTCTTTTCATTAATTCAAAGTCAACTGACCAGCAACTCTAATTACATTTGCAAAATCTCTTCTGTCATATAATGTAACCTAGTAAACTAAAATCTTGTCATTCAGAGGTCTCTCTTACACTCAAGGGGAGGTGATTATCCATCCAGCACATGTACACTGGAGGGGGGAGAGGGAGGGAATGGAAGGACTTCGGGGGCCATCTTAGAATGCTGCCTAACACATAAACAAATTATAGTATGTCCTCACAGAGGAAATCCTGCTCAGAAGTGACAGAAAGAAGCTACTGATACACACAACGTCATAGACATGCTTTAAAATAATTATGCAAGCCCTGGCCGGTTGGCTCAGCAGTAGAGTGTCGGCCTGGCGTGCAGGGGACCCGGGTTCGATTCCCGGCCAGGGCACATAGGAGAAGCGCCCATTTGCTTCTCCCCCCCCCCTTCCTCTCTGTCTCTCTCTTCCCCTCCCGCAGTCAAGGCTCCATTAGAGCAAAGATGGCCCGAGTGCTGGGGATGGCTCCTTGGCCTCTGCCCCAGGCACTAGAGTGGCTCTGGTCACGGCAGAGCGACGCCCCGGAGGGGCAGAGCATCGCCCCCTGGTGGGCAGAGCGTCGCCCCTGGTGGGCGTGCCAGGTGGATCCCGGTCGGGCGCAAGCGGGAGTCTGTCTGACTGTCTTTCCCTGTTTCCAGCTTCAGAAAAATACAAAAAAAAATAATAATAATAATTATGCAAGTGAAAGTAGCTATATGGATAAATTTATTAATTTGATTATGGTGATAGCTTTATAAGTGTTTACATATATCTTAAGTGTTTACTGCATGTGAATTTTATAGTTATAAAAAAGAAATTTATAAAATGTGATATTCAATAGTTACTGAAAAATATTTAAGTATATTTTCAACTTTTTAACTGTAGGTTTTATGAAATTTAAATATTATTTATGATGAAACTTTTTTTTTATAAATTTTTATTAATGTTGATGGGATGACATTAATAATTCAGGGTACATATATTCAAAGAAAACATGTCTAGGTTATCTTGTCATTAAATTATGTTGTATACCCCTCACCTAGAGTCAGATTGTCCTCCGTCACCCTCTGTCTAGTTTTCTCTGTGCCCCTCCCCCTCCCCCTAACTCTCTCCCTCCCTCCCTCCTGCATCCTCCCTCCCCCCACCCCTGGTAACCACCACTCTCTTGTCCATGTCTCTTAGTCTCGTTTTTATGTTCCACCAATGTATGGAATCATGTAGTTCTTGTTTTTTTCTGATTTACTTATTTCACTCCGTATAATGTTATCAAGATCCCACCATTTTGCTGTAAATGATCTGATGTCATCATTTCTTATGGCTGAGTAGTATTCCATAGTGTATATGTGCCACATCTTCTTTATCCAGTCTTCTATTGAAGGGTTTTTTGGTTGTTTCCATGTCTTGGCCACTGTGAACAGTGCTGCAATGAACATGGGGCTACATATGTCTTTATGTATCAATGATTCTGAGGTTTTGGGGTATATACCCAGTAGAGGGATTGCTGGGTCATAAGGTAGTTCTATTTGCAGTTTTTTGAGGAACCACCATACTTTCCTCCATAATGGTTGTACTACTTTACAGTCCCACCAACAGTGTATGAGGGTTCCTTTTTCTCCACAGCCTCTCCAACATTTGCTATTACCCGTCTTGTTGATAATAGCTAATCTAACAGGGGTGAGGTGATATCTCATTGTAGTTTTGATTTGCATTTCTCTAATAACTAATGAAGCTGAGCATCTTTTCATATATCTGTTAGCCATTTGTATTTCTTCCTGGGAGAAGTGTCTGTTCATGTCCTCTTCCCATTTTTTTATTGGATTGTTTGTTTGTTTGTTGTTGAGTTTTATGAGTTCTTTGTAAATTTTGGATATTAGGCCCTTATCTGAGCTGTTGTTTGAAAATATCAGTTCCCATTTAGTTGGCTGTCTGTTTATTTTGATATCAGTTTCTCTTGCTGAGCAAAAACTTTTTATTCTGATGTAGTCCCATTCATTTATCTTTGCCTTCACTTCTCTTGCCATTGGAGTCAAGTTATTTATGATGAAACTTAACATTCAAACTGAGATATGTTGTAAGCCCAAAATGTACATCTGATTTTGAAAACAGTATGAGAAAAGAGTGTAAAAATATATCATTAGTAACTTTTATATTGATTATAAGGTTGGAATGATAATGTATTAAATAAATTAAATAAAATATATTGTTCATCTTCTTAATTTTACTTTTTAAAATGTGGCTACAAGAAAATTTCAAATTACTCACAGGACTCCATGATATTTCTACTGACCAGTGCTGCTCTAGTTCGACCTAGCCAGTTGGGGGATATACGGGGGATAGATAACAAGTTCAATTACACTAAAAGGAGACAAACAGCCAAATCCAGAACATGGGACACTCTACAGGACAAATGTTCCCATTTTGCTTATAGAAATGGAATGAAGACACACACACACACAAATACACACACACACACATATTAGGAGGAGGAATTATTATAGAATAAAAGTGACAAGAGTTATAAAAATAAATGTACTGTGTAGAACTTGCTTTGATTCTGATTTGAATAAATGAACTGGCCAAAGATATTTTTGAAGAATTGGGGCATCTAATTGATTATGGACTGGTTACTAGATGATATTAAAAAATTATTATGGTGGCCCAGTGAATTTAGTGTTGGCCCAGCATATGGAAGTCCCAGGTTCAATTCCTGGTGGGGACATACATGAAAAGCAACCATCTGCTTCTATTTTCCTCCCTCTCCTCCTTCTCTCCCTCTTCCCCTCCTGCAGCCAGTGGCTTGACTAGTTTGAATGTGGCCCCAGGCATTGAGGATAGCTCTGTTGGAGTGCATCAGCCTCAAGTGCTAAAAGTAGCTCGGTGGATAGAGCATCAGCCCCAGATGGGGCTGCTGGCTGGATCCCAGTCAGGGCACATGTGGGAGTCTGCCTCATGTATCTCTTCTTCTCTCACCTAAAAAAAATTATTATTGATTTCATGACGTGTGTCAGGGTACATATACCAATCAAATCCCTGAGCTCAGAGCTATATATCAGGGTCATTACAAGGGAAGTGAAGGGATTTGATTTAAGATCCTAACAGAGTAAGAGCACAGACAAAGAAAGATGGGCTGTGAACTGATAGCCTTCAAGCCAGGAGATATGTATATGGTGATTCATGTACATCCTATCTACTCTTCACATGCTTATGGTTTTGAAAATTTACTAAGAAAATGTTTAAGGAAAAAAAAGGGAAGTGTGATTTTCTCCTTGAACGTCCCACCTGGCTTGGTACTGTGTGACCTTGGGCTGCCTTCCCTGCTTTCTGAGGGTAGTGCCATCCCTTGACCCCCTACTACTGCTGTCTGAGCCACAGCTGGGGACAAAGATTGAAAAAGAAAAGGACAGGGGTTTCATCATTTGAGCAAGTGGCAACGCTCTGATCACATTTATTGTGTGTGTGCATCTGTCGACATCTCTGCTAGGAGACTGGTTACAGCATGATAACCCAATTTGTTCCTCCTTACACTTGCTGTTTGCAAAATAGAAAGTCATTTTCCCTGGAAAACATTTCAGAACTGCAACATGCAGACACTTAAAGTCCTTTTCATCATCCAAAGTGCTAATACAATTTGGCTGCATTCATGCAGAAACATCTGCTCAAATCACAGACCACTGCAACTCACTGCCCAGAGCAGCTGTGACACACTCTGTCATCTCAGCCTCTTTAATCCTTCAACAATCCCCCCAGACAGTCATACAGACCACGGAGTGTGCAATGTTTTATTCTTAAGGGGCTTGTCAGAACGGGCCAGTTGTGAGATCACTGAGCTGGGAAACTCAGGACTTGAGTGCCTTCTGGTGACGGATGGGTACCACCCTTAAACAACACAAGACTGGAGAGTTCCACCACTTCCATGGGAATACGTGCAAAGTGGACCACAGCTCCCGAAAGGGGTTCTGAAGCATGCTTAACCTTCTCTGAGGGTCAGAGCCAGCCACTCTCCTAACCCACCTGCCCAGGGAAAGTCCGGGTGAGCAAGTGTACATGGCGCCCCACCCCTGCACCTCAGAGCTGCAATCCCCCACTCCTGGCTCCTCTGACTGCCTCTCTTGTGCTTTGGATCTGCTGAGGGTTGACTGGGCAACCAGAAAATGGCTGGTTAACAAGGACCAGAGCCCTCTTGTGCCTTGTGTACCACATTCTCAGCCTGTGTGCAGGATGGTGGGGACAGAGTGGCCCAATGTCTGTCCCTGAACTGACCACAGCCTAGATGCAGAGGGTTGGCATTAAGCTGCAAGAACCTCTCATGCTGGGTGCCTGGACCCTTGCTCCTCCTTCCCCTCCTTCCTGACCACCTACCTTTTGCCTGACTCCTTTTGACCGTTCAGAGCAGCTGGGGCATGGCTTTCTCCTTGGAGGTCCCCTTAACCACCTCTGACTTCAGCCTTCCTCACCCTGGAATGAGCTCAGAACACCCTGGGCCTCTCACCAGGGCCTGCTGCAGAGAGGTGCCCTGGTGACCATGTGGTTTGATTAACTTAGTAGTCTCCAAAGTGGGAAGTGTGTTCTCGGAGTACACAATAGGAGGAATGGGAAGAAAATACGGAAACTCCTTTTAGCATTTATCGAAAGTGACTTTCTTGCATAATGTTTCTAATATAAAAAGATTATCTGTCACACATATATAAGTCACAATGCACAATAACAAGTCAGACACCTAGAGGCCCTCCACCCATCCAGGCAGTAGAACATCACCAATCCTTCCATTCTGTTCACCTGTGCCATCCTCCCGACTCATCCCACTTTCAGCATTCCCACTATCTGGAATTTTAAAAATATTTTATGCCTTAGAAGAACAAAGTGGGAGGTACCATGCTACCTGATACCAAACCATACTACAAGGCCATAGTAATCAAAACAGCATGGTACTGGCATAAAAACAAACATATAGATCATGAAACAGGATAGGGAGCCCAGAAATAAACCCATTCCTGTACAGTTAATATTTGACAAAGGAGGCAAGAATACACAATGGTGTAAAGACAGTGTATTCAGTAAACAGTGTTGAGAAAACTGGATAGATACATGCAAAAAATAAAACTAGACCACTTTCTTACACCATATACAAGAATCAACTCAAAACGGATTAAAGACTTAAATGTAAGACTTGAAACTATAAAGCTCCTAGTAGAAAACAGACAGTAAAATCACTGCCATTTCTCTTAGCAATATTTTTTTCTGATAAATTTCTTCAGTCAAGGGAAACGGGAACCAAAATATACAAATGAGGCCTGGCCTATGGTGGCACAGTGGACAGAGCATCAATCTGGAATGCTGAGGTCTTTCGTTCAAAACCCTGGGCTTGCCCGGTCAAGGCACATACAACAGGCAAGTAATGAACAACTAAAGTGAAGCAACAATGAGTTGATATTTCTCAATTCCCAATCTTCACTCTCTTCTCTCCATAAAATCAATATATGAAATCTATTTTTTTTTTAATTTATTCAGTGAGAGGAGGGGAGGCAGAGACAGACTCCTGTATGTGCCCTGACCGGGATTCCCTGGCAAGCCCACTAGGGGGTGATGCTCTGCCCATCTGGGTCCATGCTCGCAACTGGGCTATTTTAGCACTTGAGTTAGAGGCTCCATGGAGCCATCCTCAGTGCCTGAAGCCAACTTGTTGGAACCAAATGAGCCATGGCTGTGGAAAAGAAAGTGTTGTAGACTGCAAGTGGCAAAAAGCCTTTGTAAATTCGTGGCTTAACAAAAGGCTAAATTCTCTCCCTCCACCTCCATATTGGTTATGATGCTGAGTATTTGCACCCACTTCACTTGCTTGCTTAAGTTGCTGGGAGCAATTTACATGCCCTTCCTCTTATTCTTTGTTCAGATGTTGGTTGATTTCACTTATGCTTGGTAGGGTGATTCCTGTTTATGCTTTGGGAGAGTTCCTGTTTTTGCCTCAGATGTGTAAGTTTGTATCAAGGACTGCCTTGATTTGCATATGGCTATACAATAAAGCAAATTGGGTCTCTGGGGCACTCGGATATTACCATCAGCATTGAAGAGGCCTCCCAATCCCATCCCTATTTCTCAATGAGTCTGTTTTCTTAATTCCGTACCGTTCTCACTCAAGACCCAGAATTACGAGCTGTGCTGGTCCGCGGCAGGGAAGAGGGAGGTGGAGAAGCAGATGGTCACTTCTCCTGTGTGCCTTGACTGGGAATTGAACCCCGGACATTCACACGCCGGTCTGACGCTCTACCACTAAGCCAACTAGCCAGGGCCTAAAATATTTTTAAAATATTAAAAAATAAACAAATGGGTCTACATCAAACTAAAAAGGTTTGCACAGCAAAGGAAACCATCAATAAAATGAAAAAACAACCTACCAAATAGGAAAATATATTTGCCAATGATACATTTAAAAAGGGGTTAATACCCAAAATTTATATAGAACTCATATACCTCAATACCAAGAAAACAAACAATCCAACTAAAAATGGGCAGATGACCTGAACTGAAACTTCTCCAGAAAGTATATACAGATAGCCAGCAGACAAATGAAAAGATGCTCAATGTCACAGTCATCAAAGAAATGCAAATTAAAACCGTAAAGAGATATCACTTCACGAAATCTGTTAGAATGGATATCATCAATAAATACACAAGTGCTGGCAAGGGTGTGAAGAAAAGGGAACCCTCCTGCACTGCTGGTGGGAATGCAGATTGGTGCAGCCACTATGGAAAAAGTATGGAGTTACCTCAAAATATTAAAAAAGGAACTGCCTTTTGACCCAGATATTCCACTTCTGAAGAAGCCCACAACACTAATTCAAAAGAACATATGTACCCCCATGTTCATCATGGTGTTATTTACAATAGTTAAGATTTGAAAGCAGTTCAAGTGTCCATCAATAACCAGTAGAATAAGAAGCTGTACATATATACAATGGAATATTACTCAGCCATAAAAAAGAATAAAATCTTACCATGGCGACAACATGGCAGACCTAGAAGGTATTGTGCTAAGTGAAATAAATCAGTCAGAGGAAGACAGGTATCTTATGATTTCACTTATTGTGAAATCTAAAAAGCAAAATAAATGAACACACAAAACTGAAACATACTCATAGATGTAGAGGACTGATGGTGGCCAGAAAGGAGAGGTTTGGGGGACTGAGCAAAAAAGGTCAAGGGATTAAGAAAGGTCAAATTGGCAGTTACAAAATAGTCTTGGAGATATAAAGTACAGCATAGGGAATATAGTTAATAATATTGCAGGATCTATGTATGGTGCTAAGTGGATGCTGGAAATGGGGGGAACACTCTGTAAAGCATATAATTGTCTAACCATTATGCTGCACACCTGAAATTAATGCTAAATAATACTGAATGTAAAATGTAATTGAAAAAATATGTACGCACTGCACAAAATAAAGCAAGTTGCAAATTAGTGAAGAGTTAAAAGTTCTTTAAAAAGTTAAAATGCTAGTGACGTCAGAGAAATGGCACTGTGAGGGTTGTCCCAATATCTCGTCCTGAAATTTCAACAAATTCAACAACTAAAGACAGAGAAAAAAATCTCAGGAGTATTTGAAATATACGTACACCAGACAAAGGTATGATTGGGCGAAAAGGTGGTTGAATATATAATCCACTCTGAAGGAAATAAGACGGAGAACAGAGTATTCCACTTTCCTCACGGATCTGAGGAAGGGCCGCTTTCGTCTGGAACTGAGAGAAACAGAGGATCTGGGGCAGAGGGAAGAAGCTGGGCTAGGGTGGATAATCAAGCAGAGGAGAGAGCGTGCTGGCTCTGCCTGAGATCACAGACGCAGTGCTAGCGCAGGTGGTAGGCTCCAATGGAGGTTGCCAGAGCGTGTTGCCTGCAGAGGCCAGCACCAGAGTGGCTTTGGGCTTTGTGAGCTCCCCGGCCAGCAATCACTGGTGATGTGCAAGTGACTCCACCTGGCACCTCTGGCATGGGCGTGCACGTTCATGGGCAGAGGGGCTAGGCCCAAGATTGTCAGCGGGGGACTTCTGTGTGGGCTGTAGCCAGCATTTCTGTGTGGTCCTGACTCCCTGACCAACAGCATGGGAAGTGCACAAGGACCAGGATCCCTAGGCCTGGACCTGTCCGAGCAGCTGCCTCCGTGAGCAGATACAGGTCACAAAGCAAATTCCTGCATTTCCAACAGTGACTGAGATCACAGGCCTTGTGTGCTTAAGTAGGTGGGAGCAGACCTCCCCATGCACCGGAGAAGTCGTGGGGGCTAGGCGCGCACGTAGCTTGCTGAGGGCTACCAAACAGGGAACAAGGGAGAAAAGCCTCCAGAGATTAGACCTGTGGAGCACTGAGGCATACTAGACATGCCCCGGGGGTCCTTAGAAAGGCGCCTGATCAGCAATCAGCTCCCAGCCCTGCCTGCTTTCGCTGGCAGCTCTGGTTGGCACTGCCTTACCCAGAACTGAGCTTTGAGCAGTGCTGGAGGAAGGACCTGGCTGCTCTTAGAGCCTCTTGCTCTGCAAGCAGTGGATGGGGCAACTTCACAGCAGAGTCTCCAGGCTCCTGGCTCAGGAGAAAGAGACGTGGGGTGAGGCACCTGGAAAATTGACTCTCCCATTGTCAGAGCCTGCAAACCCTAACAAGTCCTGCCAACCAACAGGTCTGAGGCCCAGCTTATGTCATTGCCATAGTGACACAACAGCAAATCTCTACTCAGGAGCCCCTTGGGGGCAAAACCTGTAGTACAGTGCCACCTGCCGAAAAAAATAAAAAAAGAAGAGCCTACCTCTCAAAACCAGGAAAAAATTACATTCTTTTTTTTTTTTTTGTATTTTTCTGAAGCTGGAAATGGGGAGGCAGTCAGACTCTTGCATGCGCCTGACCAGGATCCACCCTGCACGTCCACCAGGGGGCGATGCTCTGCCCATCTGGGGCGTCGCTCTGTCGTAACCAGAGCCACTCTAGCGCCTGAGGCAGAGGCCAAGGAGCCATCCCCAGTGCCCGGGCCATCTTTTGCTCCAATGGAGCCTGGCTGCGGGAGGGGAAGAGAGAGACAGAGAGGAAGGAGAGGGGGAGGGGTGGAGAAGCAGATGGGCACCTCTCCTGTGTGCCCTGGCCAGGAATCGAACCCGGGACTTCTGCACGCCAGGTCAATGCTCTACCACTGAGCCAACCGGCCAGGGCCAAAATTACATTCTTTATAACTTATTTTTAATTTTCTTTTTTTCCCACATTGGTCATTTTATCTTCTTTCTGTTTTATTCTTTTCTTTTCCTTTTGAACATCATTATCCATAGGGGTTACATTTTTCATTCTTGTTTTTTTTATGAGGGTTACATTTCAAAAACCTTAACTTTTTTCTTTTCTTCTTTTCTCTTTTATTTCTTTTTCTCTCAATCGTCATTTATCAACAAATTATTTCATTCTGGATTCATATTTTTCTTTGTAGTATTTTGTGTGTTTTTTACTTCATTTTTTATCTCTTTGTCATTTTCCCTCAGTTCTGGCTCCCTGTTCTCTGTAGTTTTTGTTCCACTTATCATAATAGAATACTCATTTTTTTCACTGTATTTTTCAATTTTTATTTTATTTTTAATGATCCCTTATTAGTGTTATTAACAATACTACTTTCAAATGCCAGTAAAGAAAAAAAATCAAATGTCATGGATACAAAAGACATAGATGTAGCTCATATAGATGATGAAAAATCTCTAGAAAAAATTTTCAATTGCTTGGAAACCTTGAAGTTAAATGACAGACAATTAAAAATCGAAGTCCTAAAAATACTCAGGGAGATACAAGAAGGCACAGAAAGACATTTTGAGAGCTCAAAAAACAATTCAATGAACAAAAAGAATATATCACCAAGGAAATTGAAACTATAAAAAGGAATCAAACAGAGATGAAAAGCTCAATACATAAACTGAAAAATGAGGTAACAAGCTTAGCTAATAGAATAGACCAGATAGAGGAGAGAATTAATGACATAGAAGAAAGGCAACTAGAGACACTACAAAGAGAAGAGGAGAGAGACTTACAAATTTAAAAAAATGAGAAATCCCTCGTGAAGCATTCCATATTTAAAAAAATAAATAAAAAGAAAAAAAAAGAGAAATCCCTACAGGAATCATCTAACTCCATCAGAAAGAGCAACATGAGAATAATGGGTATATCAGAAGGAGAAGAGAGAGAAAATGAGATAGTGGACATATTCAAACAAATAATCGATGACAACTTCCCAAGCCTATGAAAAGAATTAGAGTCTCGAATCCAAGAAGCAAGCAGAACACTGAGTTGCCTCAACCTAAACAAACCTACTCCAAGGCACACTGTAATTATCACAGTGAAATTATCACAAACCAACGACAAAGAAAAAATCCTCAAGGCAGCCAGGGAAAAGAAGAATACAACATATAAAGGAAGGCCCATTAGGCTATCATCAGATTTCTCAGCAGAAACTCTATAAACCAGAAGAGAGCAGAACCCAACATTTAAAGTACTGACAGAGAGAACTTCCAGCCAAGAATACTATATCAATCAAAGCTATCCTTCAAATATGAAGGGGAAATAAAGACATGCACAGATACAGAAAAGATGAGGGAATTTATCAACAAAAAACTTCCACTTTAGGAAACACTAAAGGGGGTTAACCGACCAGATACAAAAAACACAACAAAACGCAACAAAATTACAAGTAAAAGCTCCAACAAAATCACAATAAAAACAAGATTAATCTGTGACAACAAAAACAGAAAAGGGAAGAGGATTAAAGATTAACAGTAACAAAGGAGATGGAGTGCAGAAGCACTCATGAGATAATGTACTACAATGAATATGATATATATCCTTTTTATTATCTAATGATAAGCACCCCTGAAAAAACCACTACAGAAACACATGGCTTAAAAAAAGACAAAACAGAGGATAGAAGTATGGAACAAACTAAAACAAATGACAGAAAAAAAAAGAGAATCAAACAAGATACAGAGCTATCAGAAAGCAATATATAAAATGGCAATAGGAAACCCTCAAGTGTCAATAATTACACTAAATGTAAATGGATTGAACTCACCAATAAAAAGACACATAGTAGCAGAATGGATTAAAAAAGAAAATCCAACTGTATGCTGCCTTCAAGAAACACATCTAAGCTACAAGGATAAAAACAAATTCAAAGTGAAAGGTTGGAAAATGATTCTCCAAGCAAATAACAACCAAAGAAAAGCAGGGATAGCCATACTCATATCTGACAATGCTGACTATAAGACAGCAAAGGTAATCAGAGACAAAGATGGTCATTTCATAATGATAAAGGGGACATTGAATCAAAAAGACATAACACTTCTTAATATATATGCACCAAACCAAGGAGCACCAAAATATATAAGACATCTACTAACTGATCTACAGCTAAAAACCGACAAAAATACAATCATACTTGGAGACCTCAATACACCGCTGACAGCTCTAGATCATACATCCAAACAGAAAATCAATAAAGAAATATGGGCCTTAAATGAAACACTAGAACAATTGGATAAGATAGACATCTACAGGACATTTCATCCTAAAATGCCAGATTATACATTTTCTCCAGTGTACATGGAACATTCTCAAGAACTGACCATATGTTGGGCCACAAAACTAACATCAACAAATTCAGAAAGATTGAAATTATACCAAGCATATTCTCTGACCATAAAGCTTTGAAACTAGAATTCAACTGAAAAAAAAAGTAAACAAACCCATAAAAATGTGGAAATTAAACAACATACTTCTAAAAAATGAGCAGGTCAAAGAAGAAATAAAAGCAGAGATTAAGAGATATACAGACAAATGAAAATGACAATACGACATATCAGAATCAATCAGAATCTCTGGGATGCAGCAAAAGCAGTAATAAGAGGGAAGTTCATATCACTACAGATCTATATGAACAAACAAGAGAAGGCCAAGTAAACAACTTAACATCACATCTTAAGGAACTAGAAAAAGAAGAACAAAGGCAACCCAAAACCAGCAGAAGGAAATAATGAAAATCAGAGCAGAAATAAATGAAATAGAGAACAGAAAAAGTATAGAAAAAAATCAACAAAACAAGGAGCTGGTTCTTTGAAAAGATCAACAAAATTGACTAACCCTTGGCAAGACTCACTAAGGAAAAAAGAGAAAGGACTCATTTAAACAAAATCCAAAATGAAAGAGGAGAATCACCACAGATACCATAGATATACAAAGAATTATAGCAGAATACTATGAAAAACTATAAGCCACCAAATTTAACAATCTAGAAGAAATGGATAAATTCCTAGAACAATACAATCTTCCTACACTAACTCATGAAGAAGTAGATAGCCTAAACAGACCCATAAGCAGGGAGGAAATAGAAACAACTATCAAAAACCTCCCAAAAAATAAAAGTCCAGGGCCAGACAGCTATACTAGTGAATTCTATCAAATATTCAAAGAAGACTTGGTTCCTATTCTACTCAAAGTCTTCCAAAAAATTGAAGAAGCAATACTTCCAAACACATTTTATGAGGCCAACATAACCCTCATACCAAAACCTGGCAAGGACAACACAGAAAAATAAAATTACAGACCAATATCTCTAATGAATACAGATGCTAAAATCCTAAACAAAATATTAGCAAATCACATACAACAACACATTAAAAAAATAATTCATCATGATCAAGTGGGATTCATCCTGGAATCATAAGGATGGTTCAACATACATAAAACAGTTAACATAATATACCATATCAACAAAACAAAGAACAAAAACTATATGATCCTATCAATAGATGCGGAAAAGGCATTCGATAAAATACATCATTTTATGTTTAAAACACTCAACAAAATGGTATATAGAAGGAAAATATCTCCATATAATAAAGGCCATTTATGACAAATGATTAGCTAACATCATAATAAATGGCAAAAAACTGAGGACTTTTCCTCTAAAATCAGGATCAAGACAAGGCTGCCCACTCTCTCTACTCTTATTCAACGTAACTTACATTATTTCCGTTTTATTTATACTTAAGTCTGAACAATGTTTTATTTTTTAAAAATGACCAGATTCCCTCTGTTACATCCGTCAAAGACTCACTCTTGATGCTTGTCTCATAAGTTTGACAATTATTTTAAAAATACCACAGTTTTGGCCCTGGCCGGTTGGCTCAGTGGTAGAGCATCAGCCTGGCGTGTGGAAGTCCCGGGTTCGATTCCTGGCCAGGGCACACAGGAGAGGCACCCATCTGCTTCTCCACCCTTCCCCTTCTCCTTCCTCTCTGTCTCTCTCTTCCCCTCCCGCAGCCGAGGCTCCATTGGAGCAAAAGATGGCCCGGGCACTGGGGATGGCTCCTTGGCCTCTGCCCCAGGCGCTAGAGTGGCTCTGGTCATGAAAGAGCGATGCCCCGGATGGGCAGAGCATCACCCCCTGGTGGGCGTGCCGGGTGGATCCCTGTCGGTCACATGCAGGAGTCTGTCTGACTGCCTCCCCATTTCCAGCTTCAGAAAAATACAAAAAAAAAAAAATACCACAGTTTTTACACTGGTCGCATAACTTTATTTTGTGCATTTATCTGTCTTACCCTAGAGGCCGGTCTGTGAAAATATTTTCTGACATTAAACTGGTCCGTGGCCCAAAAAAGGTTGGGGACCACTGCTCTAACCCATGGGATGTGTGGCAAGTGATGGGATGTCACTTCCAGGGTTCTATTCTATGAATAAAGTTCTATGAATAAAATTTGCTAGCAAATTTACTCTAGATTCTTTGCTGGCTTGATGGAGCAAGAGGACATGCTGGGGAAGTTATGTTGCAAGGAATAGCAGTGGTTCCTAGGGAGCCGAGGGCAGACTCCAGCCACCCACCGGCAAAATACTTTAGCTCAGCCCTGCAACCACAAAGAACCAAATGCTGCCAACAACCACATGAGTGAACAGCAACCCACTCCTAGGTGAGCCTCTAAATGAGGCCCTGGCTCTGGTCAACATCAGCAAGAACCCAGCTAAGGCATGTCTGAACTTTGGATCCACAAAAACTATGAGATCAAATATGTGTGTTAAGTCACTAAGTTTTTAGTCACTTGTTACACAGCAAGAGATGGCTAATACAATCATATTAAAACATAATATATCATGCCCAAGTGGTATCTACTTCAGAAATGCAAAGATGGCTTAATATTCATATGAACAAAAATTATGTCTTATTGTTTGCCTCACCCTCATCCTGGAGCTGATACCAGAAAATCCTTTACAATAGTATGATTCACCTTGAAAATAGACTAAGGAGAAATATCATAGAATTATCTCCATCTCTTCAACAAAAGCAACATTTGTTCCTGATTTTAAGAAATTACTGAATTAATGGTTTGGTAGATATATATCCCCCCATTCTAAAATCAGCATCTTTCTCTATGGGAGAAGTATAGAGCCCTTTTTACTAAGGTTTGGAACAAGGTAGGATGCCCAATACATCCAGTATTCAATATTGAATTAGAAGTATTTAGCCAATTTAAATAGAGAAAGCAATTAGATGCATCAAAATCAGTAAAGAAGTAAGAACTATTTCAATTTGAAGATGACAGAATAACTGAACTCTCTAAAAGAATCAATGATAAAACTAGCAACAAGATAAATTTAGTGAGATAGTTAAATACAATAACATATACACAGACAGTAACCAGTTACAAGGTATAACGGAAACTAAAGAAAAAAAATAATGGCAATCAACAAAATAAAATACTCATGAATAAGCTTAACAAAAAATGTAAGCAAAATTTTAAAATGCTCTTGAAAGTAGTCTTGAACACAAAGAAAGACATTCCTTATTTTTGGATAAGATGACTCAACCTCATATGAATATTAATTATCCGCCCACCAGGGGGCGATGCTCTGCCCCTCCAGGGCGTCGCTCTGCCGCAACCAGAGCCACTCTAGCGCCTGGGGCAAAGGCCAAGGAGCCATCCCCAGCGCCCAGGCCATCTTTGCTCCAATGGAGCCTTGGCTGAGGGAGGGGAAGAGAGAGACAGAGAGGAAGGAGGGGGGGGTGGAGAAGCAAATGGGCACTTCGAATGGCCAGGAATCGAACCTGGGTCCCCCGCACGCCAGGCCGATGCTCTACCGCTAAGCCAACCGGCCAGGGCCTCATCAATAAATTTAATCTGATCCTAACAAGACACCGGCACTAAATAGCCAGGAACAAAGAGCAGCAGGAGGAGGATCTGTCCTACTGGTTATTCAGACGAGACCGGGCGCATTCAGGGTGGTATGGCCGTAGACTTTACTGGTTATTCAAACACAGTGACGGGATCTGAATTCAGTCTACCTCCCCTATTGCAATAGTTGTGGATAAAATCTTCTCGCTGGTCCCTCGCATGCACAGGCACAGTGGTGTTCCCATAATTCCCACAGATGAAGAGACCAAGCTGTGAGACAGGCTAGAAAACCAGAAATAGGTCTAATTGCATTGGGATGTTTAGTGGATGAGACAGGTGCATTTCAATCACTGAAGAAGAGAGAGCCTAAATCAATTGTGTTGTGATAGCAGGATAGACATTTGGAAATAGATTAAATTGGTTCTAAAAATTAAGTACAAAACCAAACAAGTATAAGGAAATGTGGGTAAAGTCATTACAATTAAGTATGAGACTTTCTAACTAGAATTCCAAATCCAGATGCAATTAAAAATGGTGTGATTAAATCAACTACACAAAAAAAGAAAGTTTTGTGTTTTTTTTTTTTGTATTTTTCTGAAGCTGGAAACGGGGAGAGACAGTCAGACAGACTCCTGCATGCGCCCGACCGGGATCCACCCGGCATGCCCAGCAGGGGGCAACGCTCTGCCCACCAGGGGGCGATGCTCTGCCCCTCCGGGGCGTCGCTCCGTCGCGACCAGAGCCACTCTAGCGCCTGGAGCAGAGGCCAAGGAGCCATCCCCAGTGCCCAGCCATCTTTGCTCCAATGGAGCCTGGGCTGCGAGAGGAGAAGAGAGAGACAGAGAGGAAGGAGAGGGGGAGGGGTGGAGAAGTAGATGGGCGCTTCTCCTGTGTGCCCTGGCAGGGAATTGAACCCAGGACTTCTGCTAGCCAGGCCGACGCTCTACCACTGAGCCAACCAGCCAGGGCCAAGAAAAGAAAGTTTTTTTTTTTTTTTTTTTTAATGGGGTGACATCAATAAATCAGGATACATATATTCAAAGATAACAAGTCCAGGTTATCTTGTTGTTCAATTATGTTGCATACCCATCACCCAAAGTCAGATTGTCCTCTGTCACCTTCTATCTTGTTTTCTTTATGCCCCTCCCCCTCCCCCTTTCCCTCTCCCATTCCCCCCTCCCCCCCCTAACCACCACACTCTTATCAATGTCTCTTAGTTTCACTTTTATGTCCCACCTACGTATGGAATAATGCAGTTCCTGGTTTTTTCTGATTTACTTATTTCGCTTCGTATCATGTTATCAAGATCCCACCATTTTGCTGTAAATGATCCGATGTCATCATTTCTTATGGCTGAGTAGTATTCCATAGTGTATATGTGCCACATCTTCTTTATCCAGTCATCTATTGACGGGTTTTTTGGTTGTTTCCATGTCCTGGCCACTGTGAACAATGCTGCAATAAACATGGGCTGCATGTGTCTTTACGTATCAATGTTTCTGAGTTTTTGGGGTATATACCCAGTAGAGGGATTGCTGGGTCATAAGGTAGTTCTATTTTCAGTTTTTTGAGGAACCACCATACTTTCTTCCATAATGGTTGTACTACTTTACATTCCCACCAACAGTGTATGAGGGTTCCTTTTTCTCCACAGCCTCTCCAACATTTGCTATTACCTGTCTTGCTAATAAGAGCTAATCGAACAGGTGTGAGGTGGTATCTCATTGCCGTTTTGATTTGCATTTCTCTAATAGCTAAAGAAGATGAGCATCTTTTCATATATCTGTTGGCCATTTGTAAAGAAAAGAAAGTTTTTAATGGCAAAATCCACCATATACAAAGTAAAAAAAAAAAACCTGGGAGAAATATAATAAAAATAAAACACTAATATAATCTAATACATATTTTAAACAAACTTAAATACAAGGATGATAAAGACCAAAACTCCAATAGAAAATGGGCAAAATATATGGACAGGAAACTCACAGAAAAAGATAATCAAATGACTTATAAACATATGAAAAGAAGTACAATTTAACTCATAATAATAGAAATTAAATTAAATGCACTGACACAGGCCCTGGCCAGTTGGCTCAGCCGGTCTGTGGATGTTCCTGATTCGATTCCCAGTCAGGGCACACAGGAGAAGCAGCCATCTGCTTCTCCTCCCCCTCTCTTTCTTTCTCTTCCCCTTCTGCAGCCATGATTTCATTGGTTTGAGTACACTGGCTGGGGCACTGAGGATGGCTTTGTGGAACCTTTACCTCAGGCACTAAAATTAGCTCTGTTGGGAGCATGGCCTCAGCTGGGCAGAGCATGAGCTCTAGATGGGGGTTGCTGGGTGGACCCTGGATGGGGTGCATGTGAGAGTCTATCTCTGTATCTCCCCTCCTCACTTGGAAAAGAAGAAAATAAATAAATAAATAAAATGCACTGACACACGCTTTCCTGGTTTTCAGATTGGCAAGGCTCTGGGGGAAACAGACACCCTCATATATTACTGGTGAGAGTGCAAAGTTTGGGGATACGGAAATTTGGGAATTGCTAACAAATTAAATATATATGTACTTCTGCTTTGAAGAATTAAAGATACATCTACACAAATACAAGCAATCTATGTGCAAGGTTATCCATTACTCTAGTATTATTATTATTATTTTTTTCATTTTTCTGAAGCTGGAAACAGGGAGAGACAGTCAGACAGACTCCCGCATGCGCCCAACCGGGATCCACCCGGCACGCCCACCAGGGGCGATGCTCTGCCCACCAGGGGGCGATGCTCTGCCCATCCTGGGTGTCGCCATGTTGCGACCAGAGCCACTCTAGCGCCTGAGGCAGAGGCCACAGAGCCATGCCCAGCGCCCGGGCCATCTTTGCTCCAATGGAGCCTTGGCTGCGGGAGGGGAAGAGAGAGACAGAAAGGAAAGCGCAGCGGAGGGGTGGAGAAGCAAATGGGCGCTTCTCCTGTGTGCCCTGGCCGGGAATCGAACCCGGGTCCTCCGCACGCTAGGTCTAGTATTATTTTTAATAAAGGTCTGGAAAAAACCAAATGTCCATCTGTAGGACACAGTCAAATAAGCATGGTACAGCCACAGTGGGCACTACATGGAAGCACAAAAGAATGAGAAAAGATTCTATGAACTGGTAAGAAGATAATTTCAACTGAAAAAAAATAGAGGAGCAAACAAGATATGCTAACTTTTGTGACAATGCATAAATGGCTTATTTGGAAAAAAAAAACAACCAGGAATGGTAAACCATATTTCAAATGGTTACCCCCAGTGTGGGAACAAGAAAGAAGAGACAGGACTTTTATTCAACAAATGAAATTATCATAAAAACTAAAAGGAAAAAAAAAACTGTGTGCAAACAGATACAGATGAAGTTAATGGTATATCAAATTAGTAACAGCCACACAGTGCTGACTACCCAAAATAATCCTAAACTTGACCTAGTAGGGTTTGGTTGGTTGTGATTTGGATGCAGTGATTCAGAAATTATTTTGGGTACATTCTAGGACTAAGCAAATGATTAAATATATTGATGTTTTGGAGAACTAGGTTCTTACTGTGGGAGAAAAGAGATGGATAAGATAGATATATTAAATTTTAATTAAAAAAAAAACATTTCTTGGCCCTGGCTGGCTAGCTCAGTGGTAGAGCGTCAACCTGGCGTGTTCCTGGCCAGGGAACACAGGAGAAGTGCCCATCTACTTCTCCACCTTATCCCCCTCTCCTTCCTCTCTGTCTCTCTCTTCCCCTCCCACAGCCAAGGCTCTACTGGAGCAAAGTTGGCCCGGGCACTGAGGATGGCTCCATGGCCTCCAACTCAGGCGCTAGAATGACTCCAGTTGCAATGAAGCAATGCCCCAGGTGGGCAGAGCATCGGCCCCTGGTGGGCATGCTGGGTGGATCCCGGTCAGGCACATGCGGGAGTCTGTCTCTCTGCCTCCTTGCTTCTCACTTAAGAAAAATACAGAAAAAAAACCCCCCAAAATTTCTTGTCTCAGTCCACTGAGCAGGCCCCGAGGCAAGGATGCAAAGGTAGCAACAAGCACATCTAATACCCAGATCCTGGCTTCTAAATCTCCCCCACTACACACACACACACACACACACACACACACACACACACACACACACACACTATAAGGCACCAAGGTTTCTTAGAGGAATGGCTGACTCTATTTCTGGGTCAAAGCACAAGTGAGGGCTGGAACAATGCTGAAAGGACATTTCAAAAGGACACAGTCCAGCTGGAACAGCAAGCCCAAACACCCAGCAACCCGTCTTTGCAAACTCTACAAAGGCACCTCCCACCTGCTAAGCACAGGAGGGTGGAGTGCCCTGGCTATGCCCCTGGGAGGATGCAGGGAGGGGAGCAGGGCTGGAGCCCAAACCTGGTGCCCCTGTCCACCACAGCTGACAACTGGACCACTTGCAGAAGACCCTGCCTTCCTTGCCTGCCAGGCTCTGCCAAGACAGAAGAGGCCTCTAGGTGGCTGTGGGCCCCATGGGGTGGACCTCATACAGGGACAGCCTGTTGACTCATCCTGGAAAATCCCTAGAGGACTTCAGCAGCCTCCTCCCTGCTCCCTCTCCTCCCTCCTCTGCACCCATCTCAGGGGCTTCCTTTCAATTCTCAGATTTGAAACTGTAAGGCCAGTAGCCACAACCACCATCACAGCCACCTGGCCAATGCAGGTTCGCATTTGATTCGAACAGATGGTAATGAAACAACAGAGCAAGAACTGGTGGGCCATTACCTTTAATCCTAGCTCATTCCTGGCGGGCGAGAAATACACACAGTGGGAAAACATTTCCCTTTCCATTCAGGGCTCCCAAAGCCACTGACTCATTCTGTTGTAAAGTACCCTATCTTACTTCCACGGGTTTATGTAGAGACACCAAGTTCAAATGAACTTTTGAGGAGTTTTATTGATTAAGCTGGCTGCATATGACTGACATGGGGTTTAGCTGACCCAAATCATGTGGTCTCGTGAAATAGCGTTGCAGCTCGTTATATAGACTTGATCACCTACAGGTTTGGGGGAAGGGAAAAGGAAGGGGAAGGGAAAAGGAAGGGGAACATGACACAATAATCAATTCATTAACAAGCTTACAACATTTGTCTATAGGATCTATAAAAACATTCCTACATATTAAAACCTATAAGGTAACACAATAGTGATGTCGCTTTACATATCAAAGACATTCACAAATCTTCTAGTGTCTACCTCCCATTCCTCTGTCTAGAGGTATATGTTACTCTCAGGATTCCAGGAAGAGAGGAAGAGTTAAAAATCAGTGTAGGAGCCCTGGCCAGTTGGCTCAGTGGTAGAGCGTTGGCCTGGCGTGTGGAAGTCCGGGGTTTGATTCCCGGCCAGGGCATACAGGAGAAGCGCCCATCTGCTTCTCCACCTCTCCCCCCTCTCCTTCCTCTCTGTCTCTCTCTTCCCCTCCCGCAGCCAAGGCTCCATTGGAGCGAGGATGGCCCGGGCGCTGGGGATGGCTCTGTGGCCTCTGCCTCAGGTGCTAGACTGGCTCTGGTCGCAGCAGAGTGATGCCCCAGATGGGCAGAGCATCGCCCCCTGGTGGGCGTGCCGGGTGGATCCCGGACGGGCACATGCGGGAGTCTGTCTGACCGCCTCCCAGTTTCCAGCTTCAGAAAAATACAAAAAAATAAATAAATAAATCAGTGTAGGGTGTGTAAATTTTGCCTCTTATTGAAAGAGAAAGTAAGTTCTTCAGATAACCTTTATTCTTTCAGAAAACTATAGTTAAACTAAATGACCCAGTCATCCTTGTAAACCAGAAAACTTCTGCATTCTTGTCCTCTTTAAAATGGCGTTGCCAACACTAAGTTTTACAGTTCTTTGGCACCTTACCACAATCCGAGTATTCCTAGAATCAAAGGTTTCTACCTCACCAGCCTTATTCACTTCTGTTCCCCATCTCCTTCTCTCTGCACAAACTCTGCACAAACTGGCTTCTTCTTTAGTACTCCGCCTTCTTGGCTGCTTCTCCTCTGCAATGCTAATTTCAGGAACTGAGAGAGAGAGCAAGCCCCTGGCCTGCCCCATTTTATAGTGTAGAAATCAAAACCTTTAAGCCAATATACAAATAAGGAAGTCTCTGATACAAAGTCACTTATCTGAGGCATAAATGGGATTCCTCATAAGAGTGCACCACCCCACATCATGCAACAGTCAAGGGTGTGGGGAAACGCTTAGTGTTGAGAAGATCTTAGTATACATATTAAAAGGGCAGGAAAGCCTGACCAGGTGGTGGCACAGTGGATAGAGCGTTGGACTGGAATATGGAGGACCCAGGTTTGAGAGCCCGAGGTCACCAGCTTGAGCACGAGCTCATTTGGTTTGAGCAAAACTCACCAGCTTGAGCCCAAGGTCACTGGCTTGAGCAAGGGGTCACTTGGTCTGCTGTAGCTCCCTGGTCAAGGCACATATGAGAAATCAATCAATGAACAACTAAGGAATCGCAACGAAGAATTGATGTTTCTTATCTCTCCCTTCCTGTCTGTCCCTATCTGTCCCTCTCTCTGACTCTGTCTCTCCCACAAGGAAAAAAACAAAAACAAAAACAAAAAAAGACTAAGCCTTTCCCAGGGCGGGAAAGGCTTAGTCTTAAAACTAAGCCTTAGGCTATAATGACTTTGCCAGCTTACAGCCTGTCTCCCACACCCAATGCAAACTATAAGCGAGCAAACATATATATATATATCATATTTACAAACTTATTTGACCGACAGAAACCCTCCAAAGACTTACCACTGCACCAAAGGAAACTTCAGACCTCACAGCTCCCCTCACTGGCTCTGTTGCAGCTCTTCCCATCCACCACTTATGCCTGCCTCCGGGGTCAAACACCTGATGTTCCCTCAGACCTTTCCAGCTGGCTCTGCCCTTCCATTCAAATCACAGCTACCGTTCACGCAGTGCTCAGGGTTGCGGTTCCTGACTAAGCTAAGGCTCTGCCCCACCCAGTCTCAATTACCCTGTTTTATTTCCTTTCCCACATCTGCTTGTAAGCACTTACAGGGGGCCAGGAGCAGACTGCACACCGTAGGAGCTCAATGAATGCTTTGGATGAGTGAATGGACAATTTAAGGCCTCTACTGGTTGCCAAGCACAGTGGATGAATATGGCTTTTGGAGCCAGTCCTGGTGTTGGATAAACAAGAGTGTTTAGGTTTGCTCTCTTGTATTTTGCATTGGCGCTGGGCAGCGCAGTGTGTGTATATATATAGTCTATGGAAGGCTGCGGTGCTTCCCATCGGGGTGGCAGATTGCAAATTGCCGACTGCCTTCAGGTTTGGGAGAGGCCATTGTTTGCTATTATTTGCTGGAGAAGGGTTTTTTTTTATTCCCTCAGCCTGTTTTGCTAGAGAGTCTGTAGAGAGAGAGAGAGAGAGAGAAAGAGAGAGAGAAAGAAAGAGAGAACTGAGGGCCTTGGGAGCCCTGCTAAGGCTGGTGGAGGCCTGTAAAAATCCAGAGAGAGAAAGGGAAGTGGTCTTCCCTGCCTGTTTGCTCATCTGCCCTTACGAGACTTTAATAATGGCCCACAATTTTCTGGCTCCACAGTTCCTTTACCATCTGCCAGAATCCAATGAGAACCTGCGTGACCATCGCAGTGGCCCCTGGCCTTTTATCTGGCACAGCTGGCAGGGTTTGGATCAGATCAGTATGGAGCTGCCGCCACCCTTAAGGGGTAGGGTAGAGGGCTGGTTCTTGCTCCCCAGTGTATGGTTCCCTGTGGCATTCCTTTTGGGGACCGTGGGCTGGCTGTTTATTACAGCCCTGCGAGAGGAAACTGAGAGCTCTGTGCGAGAGGCTGCCCAAGGTCAAAACCTTCATAAAGAGCTGCAAATCCGAAAACTGCAGGTCAGGCTAAAGGCTGAAAACCAACAACGGCTTGAACTGGAGCAAGCGCTGGAAAAGGAGGCCAACCGGTTCAAGAGCTGCTGAGCACCGACAGCGCCTGGAACTGGAGCAATCTACAGGTTCGTGAATTACAATTTGCCTTAAAAGTTGAACATTGGCAGTGATAGTTACTGGAGAAACAACTGTGGGTTCAGCTTCAGGCTGAGAGCCGGCAGCCACAGGAGCTGAAGTTGGAGCTGTGCTGGCAGAGTGGCTGTGAGTTGGCGGGAGCAGGCGTTTCCAGCTCCTCTTCTGAGGATGAGGAGGCTCTCACTGAAGCTGCCATCCACACACTCAGAGTTTGGCCAGTGGTCATCCAGAAGGTAAAACCCCAGCAGCAAAGAGTACCTACTAAGCCCCTGGTAGGCTTGCTGCGATTGTGGGTCATAGGGGTGGACAGCATCATGCTCTCCGGAGCAGAGATGGAGAGGTTGGCCATGTCGTCAGGTACTCCTCCTGGGGGCATTGTCTTCAGAGCTGCAGTGACGGCAGGGATGAGAGGGGAAGCCTGAGGTCCTATGTGAACCTAGTTGTCTATAATGGACCTTAGTGATTTACAGAGACAGCTGGGCTGTTGTTGGTCAAATAAGTTTGTAAATACGATATATATGTTAGGTCGCTTATAGTTTGCATTGGGTGTTGGGGACAGGCTGTAAGCAGGCAGGGTCATTATAGCCTATTTCCCACCCTTTTAATACTAAGATCTTTTCAAAACTAAGCTTTTCCTCACACCCTTGACTGTTGCATGATGTGGGGTGGTTGCATGTGCACTCTCATGAGGAATCCCATTATGCCTCAGATAAGTGACTTTGAATCAGAGACTTCCTTGTTTGTATATTGGATTATTATTATTATTTTTTTTTTTTTTTTTTTTTTTACAGAGGAGAGCGATAGAGAAGGGGGGAGGAGCTGGAAGCATCAACTCCCATATGTGCCTTGACCAGGCAAGCCCAGGGTTTCGAACCGGCGACCTCAGCATTTCCAGGTCAACGCTTTATCCACTGCGCCACCACAGGTTAGGCCTGTATATTGGATTAAAGGTTTTGATTTCTACACTATAAAATGGGGCAGAGGAGCTCATGCTGGAGGAGAGCAGAGAAAGGCCACATGGAGAAGCAGCCAAGATGGCGGAGTGCTGAAGGAAAAACAAGTTTGTGCAGAGAGAAGGAGATGGGGAACAGAGGTGAATAAGGTATGGTAAGGTACAAACCTTTGATTCTAGGAAACTCAGACAAGTCGGTGGCTTTGGGAACCCTGAATGGAAAGGGAAGTGTTTTCCCACTGTGTGTATTTCTTGCCCGCCGAGTGCAAGCTAGGATTAAAGCTAATGGCCCAGCAATTCTTGGCTTGGTTGTTTCATTACCGTCTGTCCGAATCAAATTCTAACCTGCATGGGCCAGGCGGCTGTGATGGTGGCTGTGGCAACTGGCCATACAGCTGTCTATTGTGGACTTATCATTGAGCAGTGTAACGTGCTTGAACTGTAAGCAGGGGGGGGGCACTGGCTCCCTTGTTGAACAGACATGCCACCTTTGGACAGTATGAGGGATGCTGATGGTGGGGGGCAGCTCCAATGGAGGCCCTTCTGCACCAGAAAACTGCTCTCATCCAGTTGGAAAGATGTAGCAAGGGCACTTTAAGGTTTCATGGACACAGCACTGGACTCTACAGGCCCTCTCACCTACCGTAGAGTAGGGGGCTAGAGATGGGCCTCCAGGTAGGACCTTGGGCAGAGTGCTCAGGGAAACATTGTGAAGAGCACCTTTGTAAGTGTATAACTTGTGCTATTGCTATAGTTTGTTTATATAATGCACCTCATTCCTTGCACAGGGAACCTGTGGTGCGCCCCTTCACCACCTGTGGTATAGATTGTGAAGCAAGCAATCCTAAGAGAGTGGAATATTGGGTAAACAAGTGTATTTAGGTTTGCTTGTTTGTATTTTGCATTGGCGCGGGGCAGCCCCATGTGTGTGTATAGTCTCTGGAAGGCTGCGAGTGCTTCCCCTCAAGGTGGCAGGTCGCAAATTGCAGACTGCCTTCCTGCTTGGGAGGGGCCACTGTTTGCTGGAAAAGGGTCCCCCTACCTCCAGCCTGTTTTGCTAGAGAGTCTGGAGAGAGAAAGAGGAGAGAGAGAGAGAGAGAGAGAGGTGGTCTTCCCTGCCTGTTTGCTCGTCCACCCTTACGAGACTTTAATAAACAGAATGGCCCACCATTTTCTGGCTCCACAATTCCTTTACCATCTGCCCGAATCCAACGGGAACCTGCATGTACACCGCGGCGGCCAGTGGACTTACATCTGGCCACAGTTGAAACCCCCACTGAGCTATTTCCTGGTCCTCAGACCTTAAACAAGTCCGCTCACCTCCCTAAACCTCAGTTACTTCAACTGTAAGATGGGGACACAGTCCCTACCAGGCAGGTGAAACTTCCCAGGGCACTTCTCTGGCTCCAGAAGAACACCTGCCTCACTGTGGCTGGGAAGCAAGAAGAGTCTGGGGTGCGCCCCTTCACCACCGCAAACTGCCTTGTTATTCCTTCCATACTGTGTACCCCCCCCCCCAACCCCCAAACACAGCACACAGCGGTTAGGGAGATTCCCCTACCACATCGCCTCCAGGCCTCCCTTTCCCACCCAAACACAGAGAGCAGCAGACTAGGGTGACCTAACCCTGCCGCTCTCAGTAAGTAAGGGACACACACAGAACCGCGAGCAGCCTGTCTCTCATGCTCTCTGATGGCAGCATTGGTCCTTTCCTCAATCTGACTCCAGCTTCAGAGACAACAGCACCCTCTTCCCCCAAAACAAGGCCCTTCCCCTTCTTCACAATGACCTGGCGGGTCAACCTTCTTGGTCCCATTTCAGAGACAGAGAAACTGAGGTCCAGCGCGGGATGGAGGGCCTGGGTGCAAGCTGGCTTTCCCTTCCACCGAAGTTTCGGTAGACCGGAGGGAGCGGGCACGGCAGAGCTGGTCCCTTGCTGTGTGGCCGGTCCTCTGCCCGCAGCACCCGGCGCCCGCGCCCACGTCCCGCAGCCCCACCCACGAGCCACCACCGGGTCCGCCAGCCAGCTGACCGCGTGCACCGTCACCCACCCGCACCTGTGCCCCGACTCAGACCGCGCGTCCCCGCACAGCGGCCCGGCCGCCCGCACCTCCGCATCCCAACCTCCAGTCCCCGCGCCCGCCGCCACCCCTCCAGGCCCACAGCGTGCGCGTCCCGCCCGGCTGCTCCTCCACTCACCGGCTTCCAGCGCGCCCAGACTCCGGGCCCGACCCATGGGCAGTGTCTGCTGCGCCCACAGCCAGCGAAGCTGGGGCTGCCCGGCGGCGCCCGAGGCGCCCGAGGCTCCCGGGTGCAGCCCGCCCACCTCTGACAGCCCAGCTGCGCTGCGCTGCGCTGGCCCCCTGGCGGCTGCGCGGGTGGGGTGGGGCCGAGGCGCCCTTCCCGCACCCCTCCTGCGGCCTCGTAAATCCTGGAGGCCCTGCCCTTCCGCCTCTCTGCTCCAGGCCTCCGTGGCAAGAGCAAGCGTCTTGTTCAGGGCCTATGGCTGTGGCTTGCCTCCCACCTCCGTGCCCTGAGAATGGGTCCTCCCTGACTTTGCACCTGAACTAATCCCCCATTGACCTCTTTTCCTGGCAAACCCCTGGCACCCTAATACCTGGTTCACCCCCTTTCCTCAAGGCTGGGCCCTGGCTGCATCTCTGAGCTCTCGTCCTAACATGACCACCGAACTGTGATGTCTGTGTCTCTGAGTCTAACGAGCACAGCGTGGGCATCAGGGGGCAAGGGATACTACACTCAATCCCTCCAACCCAGCACACTCCGTGGAGGGTGGAGGGAGGGCAGACCCAGAAGCTGGCCTTCCCTGGGAGTTCATTTACAATACAGATGTCCAAGATTAATCCGAGACCTCGGACTTGAGGTTCTGGGTGGGGCCAAGCAGTCTGCATCTTGCAGCAGTGTCATCACGGTTCACCAACCTTCTCCAATGTTTAGAATCAACCTGCAGGAAAACACAATGTGGTTTAGGACATCCAGATAAAAGTAAAGGTGTGTGTGAGCAGTGTGGAGTGGGAACTCATGGAGGCAGTGACATGCAGTGGCGAGGTTCAAATAATTTAACAACTGGATTCTGCCCTAATGACCATTTTAAGTATAAAAAAAGATATATTAAAAAGTAGTTTATTATTTCATCCATTTAATACTTAAGAATAATAAAAAGAGGTACAGAACACTACATTATATTATAAGAAAGTTTTAAAATATTAATGAAAAAGTATTAAATAATACCTAACAAAAAAACAATAAAACTGTTATTTAAGGTATTTCCAATGACAGCTTGTCACCCCCTGGTTGTTTGGCACCTTTCCTCTTTATGTTATATGTTTGTTTACTGAAGTAACAAACATGAGGGAATTAAAATCTTGTATTTCATTAAAGGTATAATGAGTTCTGTGAAATGAATAAATATTACAAACATAGTTCTGTCAAATTTTGGATGGAACGAACATCACTACAGGTGCTTAGTGTACAGATGACCATTAGAAAAGAGAAAGGAATGTAAATTTGTGATTTCTTCATTGGGCAAGTGCCCACCTTAGAGAGAACCCTGATTACAAGTGCCATTTTAAGAACCGTTTGCCAAACTCAACAAAAAATTAGGTATCAATTCTGTCAAACCAGTGTGAACCGGCTGAATCCCACCACTGGTGACATTAGTGGTCACAGCTGCATCCTTGAAGGCTCATTCCAGGGTGGGGCAAAGGCTGAGCGGTAGCTGGACAAGAGGGGAAGCCGGGAGACTTTACAGGCCATTACAGCCACTGTTCCCATGGGGGAGGCCTTGTTTGCAGGCAGAGTGATGATGGACTAGGGCAGTGGTCGGCAAACTCATTAGTCAACAGAGCCAAATATCAACAGTACAACAATTGAAATTTCTTTTGAGAGCCAATTTTTTTTTTTTTTTTTTTTTTTTGCATTTTTCTGAAGCTGGAAACAGGGAGAGACAGTCAGACAGACTCCCGCATGCGCCCGACCAGGATCCACCTGGCACGCCCACCAGGGGGCGACGCTCTGCCCACCAGGGGGCGATGCTCTGCCCATCCTGGGCGTCACCATGTTGCGACCCTCCTGGGTGTTGCCATGTTGCGACCAGAGCCACTCTAGCGCCTGGGGCAGAGGCTACAGAGCCATCCCCAGCGCCCGGGCCATCTTTGCTCCAATGGAGCCTTGGCTGCGGGAGGGGAAGAGAGAGACAGAGAGGAAGGCGCGGCGGAGGGGTGGAGAAGCAAATGGGCGCTTCTCCTATGTGCCCTGGCCGGGAATCGAACCCGGGTCCTCCGCACGCTAGGCCGACGCTCTACCGCTGAGCCAACCGGCCAGGGCGAGAGCCAATTTTTTAAAACTTAAACTATATAGGTAGGTACATTCCTTATCGAGGTAGCGCCCGCACGTGGTATTTTGTGGAAGAGCCACACACCAAGGAGCCAAAGAGACGCATGTAGCTCACAAGCCACAGTTTGCCGACCAGGGGACTAGGGGACAAGGGCCAGAGCTGAGCTATCATTCTCTTTTTATTCTTTTTTATTTTTTTTATTTTTTTTTAGCAAGAGAGACAGGGACAGAGAGACAGAGAGAGAAACAGATAGGGACAGACAGACAGGAAGGGAGACGAGAAGCATCAATTCATTGTTGCAACTCCTTAGTTCATTGATTGCTTTCTCATATGTGCTTTGATGGAGGGGGGACTACAACAGAGTGAGTGATGCCTTGCCCAAGCCAGTGACCTTGGGCTCAAGCCAGCAACCTTGGGCTTCAAGCCAGCGACCATGGGGTCATGTCTATGTTCCCACGCTCAAGCCAGCAACCCCTTGCAAGCTGGTGAGCCCATGCTCAAACTAGCGACCTCTGGGTTTCAAACCTGGGTCCTCTACATCCCAGTCCAATGCTCTATCCACTGCACCACCGCCTGGTCAGACCTGCGCTACCTTTTCAAGATGAGTCAGCAGGATTAGATCCTCTTGCACCCAGGCAACTTCTGATCCTTAGTTGTCAACTTGCTGGATTAAGTATTTAATTGCCGCAAACCAGCATGGCTCCTAATAATGGTGCGGAATTAAGGAAATACGCTTATTAAGAAAAAATGGAACCGGGAGGACTCTTTAAATGCTGATGGCAATATCCGAGTGCCCCAAGCCCCAGTTTGCTTTATTATATAGCCATATGCAAATCAAGGAAGTCCTTGTTACAAAGATACACATCTGAGGCTAAAGCAGGAACTCTCCCAAGGCAAAAACAGGAATCCCTCCACCATGCATAAGTGAAATCAACCAACATCTGAACAAACAAAGAGTAAGAGGAAAAAGGGCATGTAAATTGCTTCCAGCAACTTAAGGAAGCAAGTGAAGCGTGTGCAAATACTCAGCTTCATAGCCAATATGGAGGTGAAGGGGGGAGAACTTAGCCTTTTTTTTTTTTTTTTTTGTATTTTTCTGAAGCTGGAAACAGGGAGAGACAGTCAGACAGACTCCCGCATGCGCCTGACCGGGATCCACCCGGCACGCCCACCAGGGGCGATGCTCTGCCCCTCCGGGGCATCGCTCTGCTGCAACTCTAGCGCCTGGGGCAGAGGCCAAGGAGTCATCCCCAGTGCCCGGGCCATCTTTGCTCCAATGGAGCCTTGGCTGCGGGAGGGGAAGAGAGAGAGACAGAGAGGAAGGAGAGGGGGAGGGGTAGAGAAGCAGATGGGCGCTTCTCCTGTGTGCCCTGGCCGGGAATCGAACCCGGGACCTCTGCACGCCAGGCCGACTCTCTACCACTGAGCCAACCGGCCAGGGCCAGAACTTAGCCTTTTGCTAAGCCTACAAAGGCTTTTGCCATTTACGGTCCACAACATTTAATTGCCACCATGGAGGGAGATCTCTGGATGCAGGCACATGTGCCTAATTTGTGGCACAGGAGCTAGGGGCAGGTGAAAATGAATGAAGGAATAGCATGCAATTGGGTAAGGGAAAGTGGGGACAGGAGGAGAAGGAAGCATCACAGCCCAGCTAAGGGATCCCAATATCCTCCTAGGGAAGGATGCACTTTGATTTGCAGAGTTAGCAGGATTTCTCCAGGCTGCTGGCTGTTCCTAGATCAGAGATTGGCAAGCCAAAGGGACACACACAGTGAGTCTCAAACTTGCTGCCTGACTCCACTCAGGAGGCTCAGCCTCTGTCCACAGCCTGTAGCATATAACCCCTGTGTCCCCTCATTTCATGAAGCCACAGCTCTAGTTACTCCAGGCCGGCTGGGTACCAGGTGAACACACACACACACACACACGTGTGCACACACACACACGTGTGCACACACAGAAAATGTTCTTACCCTCCCCTCTTTCTTCATTAGCAAGTGGGTTCAGGACTCTTGACATTTGCTGCCTCTTCCTGCTCTTCCCTGAATAAGCCCTGCCACTCCCCAAAGGAAGCTTTTTTCTATTCAGTTTTCAGAGCATTAAAAACAAACAAACAGAAAACAAAATGAGGTTATTTATTGGAACAGTTGTGTTGAGTCACCCTTGTGTTTTGGAATAAACCATACAATGTTGGATTCAGTTAGCATCAATCTCAATCTGTCTTTATCCAAGTTTGGAATAGAAATTATAGCAGCTTCCTAAACTGGGTTAGGTGGTTTGATAATCTTAGATAAGATAAGGCTTGCCTGTTTCTTGAAAGTTTAGTAAAACTGACCTGTAGGATTGATGTACCCTGGAGAGTATTTAGGGGTAGAGTGGCCTTTGATTAACACCACCTTTTCTCTGATGGTCACCAGTCCATTCAGGTTTTTCGGAGGCCATCCAGAACACTTAGTAGCCAAGAATGTGAGGCTGAGCACTAGCCGGCTGGCCTCAGGCCTCGTCTCTGTACACATGACTGTGGTAACTCGTCTTATCTTCCTGCCTTGTCTCCCCAACTTCATGATGGAGATAATACTGACCTCGGAGGAACTATTGAAAGGAATAAGTTCATATGCATGATGCATTCAATATCATTCTTTTTAAGAGAATTTTAGTGCTTTGTACATTTCTCTACTTCTTGCAGGTTATCGTAGTAGAGTACCATCAATTTTCTGTTCACAGTTTCTTTGTTTTTCTACTTCGCAAGTCATGTGCACATTCTTTTTGTTTTTCTTGATCAGTATTGCCAGAGATTTGTCTATCTTAATCTTTGGTTTTGCTCATTTTTTGTCTTATTTTCTTTTACCCTTATTATTGAATTTTTTGGGGTGACACTGATTAACAAAATTATATAGGTTTTAGATGCACAACACATCATCTGTACACTGTATCATGTGTTCACCACCCCAAGTCAAGTCTCAATCCATCACCATATCCCCCTAAGCCCTCATTCAGTTCCCCCACTCCCTCCTCCCCTCAGCAATCATCACACTGTTATCCTTATCCATGAGATTTTTCTTTTTCTTTTTCGCTCAATCCCTCTACCCCCAAACCCTACCAAAACTCCACAAACAGCTGTCAGCCTTTTTATCTATGAGTCTGTCTCTATTTTGCTTGTTAGTTCATTTTGCTCATTAGATTTCCATATAAGTGAAATCATTTGACACTTGTCTTTCTCTGACTGGCTTATTTCATTTAGCGCAATAATCTCCAGGGCCATCCATGCTGTCGCAAATGGTGAGATTTCTTTCTTTTTTCAGGCCAAGTAGTATTCCACTGTGTAAATGTATCACTGCTTTTTTATCCACTCATCTACCGATAGGCACTTGGGTTGCTTCCAAATTTTGGCTGATATAAATAATGCTGCAATAAACATAAGGGTGTATATATTCTTTTGAATTAGTGTTTCAGTTTTCTTTGGATAAATTCCTAGAAGTAGAATTGCTGGGTCATAATGGATTTCCATTTTTAATTTTTTGAGGTAACTCCATACTAATTTCCACAGTGGCTGAACCAATATGCTTTCCCACTAACATCAACATTGCACTGGGGTACCCTGTGCTTCACATCCTTGTCAACACTTGTTGCTTGTTGATTCATTGATGAGTGTTAGATTCAGGGAGTACTGGGGCTGCCAAAGAGTGTAACTATTGAAGGAACAGTAAGTGCTGATATGGCTCCTGTGAGGCTGGGAACAAAGAAGGTCAGAGACCCTTATCAGAAGTTTAGGTTTGAAATTCGCCACTAAGCTAAAACCGGCCCCTGTTGCTATGCTGCGTGTGACCTCCCTAGCCAATAGCTAAACTGCCACATCTGCTTCTGTACTATGCTTGCTCACTTAGGATATATAGAGGCCTGGCTGTAAGCTCCAGGTGCGGCTTCCCTTTGCAGCTCCTTGTGGGCATGGTGTCTCCAGACATCTTGGGAGTTCGCCTCTGTGCAGGTTAAACTGGCCAATAAAGTAACATCTTAACTCCTGAAAGTCTCCGACATTTGTTCTCATACCCGGGGGATGCTACATTTTAGGGGCTTGCCCGGGATTCTCCCTTGGCGGAGTTTTGGGTCGGAGACCGGAAGGACAGCTCGAGCTGAGTAAGTATTCACGGAGGATCCTCATTTGGTTTGGCTTTTGGGCTCCAGAGCACATACTCCTGAGGTAGTAGGTGGGACGCTGCCGGTAACCTACTCAGGGCTTTCAGAAGTGGGACGCCGCTCTCTGAAATTTGGATATTTGGATTTGTTAACTTTGGAGTGACCAGTCACATTAGGAATATGTTTTGCACTGCACTGCGTTTTGTCTGAGCTCAAATGACTGAGTTGAGTGTGAGAGAGACAAGTGTGTTCCTTGTGTTAATAGTGTGTGTTGCCTGTATCCTACCCTTTCTCATTATTCCTGAGTCATCTAGGATGGGACAACAGGAGTCTGTGCCAGGATCCCTGCTTGAGTGCCTGTTGAAGAATTTTTCTGATTTCCAGAAGAGGGCTCAGGGGTACAGAGGTCCGCAGCCGAGTCCAAGTTTCCTCCGGACCTTGAGCCAGCTGGAATGGCCTGCATTTAATGTGGGACGGCCCACAGAGGGCACTTTTGACCTTCCAATTTTGTTTGCTGTCAGAGCCACCCAGATCAATACCTGTATATGGATGTGTGGGTAGATATAGCCATTTTTGCCTCCTCCTCCAGGAGGGCAGCCATTTTGCCTCCTCCTCTGGGAGGGCAGCCATTTTTGCCTCCTCTTTCAGGAGGCGCAGCATTTTGACTCCTCCTCCGGGAGGCGCAGCCATTTTGTCTCCTCCTCTGGAAGGCGCAGCCATTTTGTCTCCTATTCTGGGAGGGCAGCCATTTTGCCTCTCTGGGAGGCGCCACGGGCACCAGATGCTGGCCCACGGGCACCTCCTCGCCTCATCTATGTGCCTTTTTCCACTAGTGATTTATACAATTGGAAACATCAGAATCCCCCATTTTCCGAGAAACCTCAGGGACTAATATCTCTCCTTGAGACCATTTTTAGGACCTATCAGCCCACATGGGACAATTGTCAGCAGATTTTACAAACGCTCTTCACTTCTGAAGAAAGGGACAGAATAATGAGAGAAGCTGCTAAGGCGGTATTAGTAGAAGAAAGGGAAACTTGGCAGGGCAAAGGAAGTTGCCAAAATTCTGATTGCTGCCACTGCTCAGAAACCTCCCCCCAAAGGAAAAGGGGGACAGAGGAAGGGCCAAGGACAGCGAATAGACAAGGATCAATGCGTCTATTACAAGGAGAAAGGGCACTGGAAGAGAGAGTGCCCAAAGTTGAGGGCCGACAGCCAGAGGCCAAAACAAGCCCCAGAGGTCTTGCTCCAGACCTTAGACTGACGGGGCCAGGGCTCCATTCCCGTCGGCTCCCAGGAGCCCATGGTCACCTTAACAGTTGAAGGAAAGCCAATAGACTTCCTAGTTGACACAGGAGCCATCTACTCAGTCCTAAAGAAACCACAGGGCCAGATGCAGAAGACAACTACTAAGATAATAGGGGCAACGGGCAAAACAGAAGCCTACCCAGGGCCACCACAAGAATTACTGACTTAGGTCGAGGCACCATCACCCACTCTTTCCTAGTCATTCCAGACTGCCCTTACCCACTGCTTGGAAGGGACTTATTACAGAAACTTCAGGCCACCATAACCTTCCAACGGGAGGAAAGCCCTATGGGGAACAAAGAGGCAGAGGTCAGCATGGAAGTAACTGTCCCACTGTCTGAAGAACACTTACTTGCCACCCTCCTAGAAGGTAAGGAGGCCGAGGAAGGGGTTCCAGACGCCCTGCGTGCCCGGGTACCTGAGGTTTGGGCGGAAACCAACCCCCCAGGTTTGGCTGCTTACCAAACCGACTGTCCTGGTGCAACTGCTTAGCACTGCTAGACCGGTTAGGATCAGGCAGTACCCGGTCCCAACCCGAGCTAGACAGGGAATCGCCTGGCACTTGCAACGCCTGCTGGAGGCAGGCATCCTTCGAAGGTGCCAATCAGCCTGGAACACCCCGCTGCTTCCTGTCCAGAAACCAGGGAGCCAAGACTATCATCTGGTCCAGGACTTGCGGGAGGTGAATGCACAGGTAGAGACTATTCATCCCACGGTGCCCAATCGTATACCTTACTGAGCTCATTGCCCCCAACCCATACCTATTATTCTGTCCTGGATTTGAAGGATGTCTTCTTTTGTATTCCCCTGGCACCTGAGAGCCAAGGGATCTTTGCCTTTGAATGGAATGACCCAGGTAATAGACTGGTGGGGCAGTTCACTTGGACCAGACTGCCACAAGGGTTTAAGAATTCCCCCACCATTTTTAATGAAGCCCTCAGCAAAGATCTGCAGGCTTTCCACTCCTCCCATCCGTCAATCGTACTGCTCCAGTATGTGGATGACATCTTCATAGTTGCCAAGGATGAAGGAGAGTGTGAGGAAGCTATCTCGGACCTGCTACAAGATCTCGGGCAAATGGAGTATCGAGTCTCCGCCAAGAAGGCCCAGATTGTGACGCAAACTGTAAGTTATTTGGGTTATAACTTAAAGAGAGGGTAAAGGACATTATCCAGCCAGTGAATTCAGACGGTCTTGCAGATCCCCGAGCCTACTAACAAGAGACAGGTACGAGAATTCCTGGGTGCAGTAGGATACTGCCGATTGTAGATATTAGGCTTTGCAGAACTAGCTAAACCCCTGCATGAACTGACTAGGGGTAAGGAAGAGCAGTTCACATGGACAGATAAGGAGAAGCAAGCATTCCAAGCGCTTAAAGAGGCCCTGGTGACTGCCCCAGCTTTGGCCCTGCCAGATCTGGCCAAACCCTCTCAGCTATTTATAGCAGAAAGGGGTAGGGTAGCCTTAGGAGTACTGAGCTAGGAACTTGGGCCGTAGAAGAGGCCTGTCGCCTATCTGTCCAAGAAACTTGATCCTGTAGCCTCGGGATGGCCAACATGTCTGAGGGCACTTGCTGCCACCTCCATACTAGTCAAGGAGGCTAGTAAATTAACTTTAGGGCAGGACATCAAAGTCATTGAGGAACACTACGTAGAGCAAGTGCTGCGAGCACCTCCTGACAGGTGGCTATCTAATGTGCGGCTAATGCAGTATCAGGCTCAGCTACTGAACCCTCCATCTGTTCAGTTCCTCAAAACTGCTACCCTGAACCCAGTGACTCCACTTTGGTCCACAGTTGCAAACAAATCCTTGACACAGTGACTGGCTCTCACCCGGACTTAAGAAATCAAGCATACGGGAAGACAGACCTGACCCTCTTTACAGACGGGAGCAGTTTTATTAAGGATGGACAGCGACATGCAGGGGCAGCAGTGGCCATGGAAAATAAGATCCTGTAGCAGAAAGCACTGCCCATAGGAACATCTGCACAAAGGGCAGAGCTAATAGGACTAACCTGAGCCTTACAGATAGCACACTCACCAACACGACTGCAAACCTGCCTACATCATTGTGACAGCAACACCTAAGCAGATAGCTCAGGAACTTCAGAGCTAACAATTGTAATACAGTGACACCTACTGGGAGAAACCTCTCAAAACCGAAATTTATTTTTCCTTTATTTCCCCTTTTTCTCCTTCTTATTCTTTTTCTCTTTTTTCATTTAATTTTCTTTAATTTATATATTTTATTCATATTTTTGTGGGTGTTTTGTTTTTTATTTTTTTGTTTGCTTTTGATCTTTTTTTATTTAAATAAATTTTTATTAATGTTAATGGGGTGACATTAATAAATCAGTGTACATATATTCAAAGAAAACATGTCCAGGCTATCTTGTCATTCAATTATGTTGCATACCCATCACCCAGAGTCAGATTGTCCTCCGTCACCCTCTATCTAGTTTTCTTTGTGCCCCTCCCCCTCCCCATAACCCTCTCCCTCCTTCCCTCCCGTGTCCTCCCTCCACCCACTCCTGGTAACCACCACACTCTTGTCCATGTCTCTTAGTCTCGTTTTTATGTTCCACCAATGTATGGAATCATGTAGTTCTTGTTTTTTTCTGATTTACTTATTTCACTTCGTATAATGTTATCAAGATCCCACCATTTTGTTGTAAATGATCCGAAGTCATCATTTCTTATGGCCAAGTAGTATTCCATAGTGTATATGTGCCACATTTTCTTTATCCAGTCTTCTATTGAAGGGCTTTTTGGTTGTTTCCATGTCTTGGCCACTGTGAACAGTGCTGCAATGAACATGGGGCTACATGTGTCTTCACATATCAATGTTTCTGAGGTTTTGGGGTATATACCCAGTAGAGAGATTGCTGGGTCATAAGGTAGTTCTATTTGCAGTTTTTTGAGGAACCACCATACTTTCCTCCATAATGGTTGTACTACTTTACAGTCCCACCAACAGTGAATGAGGGTTCCTTTTTCTCCACAGCCTCTCCAACATTTGCTATTACCCATCTTGTTGATAATAGCTAATCTAACAGGAGTGAGGTGGTATCTCATTGTAGTTTTGATTTGCATTTCTCTAATAACTAATGAAGCTGAGCATCTTTTCATATATCTGTTGGCCATTTGTATCTCTTCCTGGGAGAAGTGTCTGTTCATGTCCTCTTCCCATTTTTTTATTGGATTGTTTGTTTGTTTGTTGTTGAGTTTTATGAGTTCTTTGTAAATTTTGGATATTAGGCCCTTATCTGAGCTGTCGTTTGAAAATATCAGTTCCCATATAGTTGGCTGTCTGTTTATTTTGATATCAGTTTCTCTTGCTGAGCAAAAACTTTTAATTCTGATGTAGTCCCATTCATTTATCTTTGCCTTCACTTCTCTTGCCATTGGAGTCAAGTTCATAAAATGTTCTTTAAAACCCAGGTCCATGATTTTAGTACCTATGTCTTCTTCTATGTACTTTATTGTTTCAGGTCTTATATTTAGGTCTTTGATCCATTTTGAATTAATTTTAGTACACAGGGACAGGCTGTAGTCGAGTTACATTCTTTTGCATGTGGCTTTCCAGTTTTCACAACACCATTTGTTGAAGAGGCTTTCTTTTCTCCATTGTGTGTTGTTGGCCCCTTTATCAAAGATTATTTGACCATATATATGTGGTTTTATTTCTGGGCTTTCTATTCTGTTCCATTGGTCTGAGTGTCTATTTTTTTGCCAGTACCATGCTGTTTTGATTATCGTGGCCCTATAATATAGTTTAAAGTCAGGTATTGTAATGCCCCCAGCTTCATTCTTTTTCCTTAGGATTGTTTTGGCTATTCGGGGCTTTTTATAGTTCCATATAAATCTGATGATTTTTTGTTCCATTTCTTTAAAAAATCTCATAGGGATTTTGATGGGAATTGCATTAAATTTGTATATTGCTTTGGGTAATATGGCCATTTTGATTATATTTATTCTTCCTATCCAAGAACAAGGAATATTTTTCCATCTCATTGTATCTTTTTCGATTTCCCTTAACAATGCTTTGTAATTTTCATTATATAGGTCCTTTACGTTCTTTGTTATGTTTATTCCTAGGTATTTTATTTTTTTTGTTGCAATCGTGAAGGGGATTATTTTTTTGAGTTCGTTTTCTAATATTTCATTGTTGGCATATAGAAAGGCTATGGACTTTTGTATGTTAATTTTGTATCCTGCGACCTTACTGTATTGGTTTATGGTTTCTAATAATCTTTTTGTGGAGTCCTTCGGGTTTTCAATGTATAGGATCATATCATCAGCAAAAAGTGATAGCTTTACTTCTTCTTTTCCGATATGGATGCCTTTTATTTCTTTGTCTTGTCTGATTGCTCGGGCCAGAACTTCTAGCACCACGTTGAATAAGAGTGGAGAGAGTGGACAACCCTGTCTTGTTCCTGATTTAAGGTAGAAAGTCCTCAGTTTTATGCCGTTTAATAGGATGTTGGCTGATGGTTTATCATATATGGCCTTTATCATGTTGAGATATTTTCCTTCTATATCCATTTTGTTGAGAGTCTTAAACATAAAATTGTGTTGTATTTTATCAAAAGCCTTTTCTGCATCTATTGATAAGATCATGTGGTTTTTGTTCTTTGTTTTGTTGATATGGTGTATTACGTTAACCGTTTTGCGTATGTTGAACCATCCTTGAGATTCTGGGATGAATCCCACTTGATCATGATGTATTATTTTTTTAATATGTTGTTGTATTCGGTTTGCCAGTATTTTGTTTAATATTTTAGCATCTGTATTCATTAGAGATATTGGTCTGTAGTTTTCTTTCTTTGTGCCATCCTTGCCAGGTTTTGGTATGAGGGTTATGTTGGCCTCATAAAATGTGTTTGGAAGTATTGCTTCTTCTTCAATTTTTTGGAAGACTTTGAGTAGAATAGGAACCAAGTCTTCTTTGAATGTTTGATAGAATTCACTAGTATAACCGTCTGGGCCTGGACTTTAATTTTTGGGGAGATTTTTAATAGTTTTTTCTATTTCCTCCCTGCTGATTGGTCTGTTTAGGCTTTCTGCTTCTTCATGACTCAGTCTAGGAAGGTTGTATTGTTCTAGGAATTTATCCAGTTCTTCTAGATTGTTGTATTTGGTGGCATATAATTTTTCATAGTATTCTACAATAATTCTTTGTATTTCTATGATGTCTGTGGTGATCTCTCCTCTTTCATTTTGGATTTTATTTATTTGAGTCCTGTGTCTTTTTTCCTTGGTGAGTCTTGCCAAGGGTTTGTCAATTTTGTTGATCTTTTCAAAGAACCAGCTCCTTGTTTTATTGATTTTTTCTATAGTTTTTCTGTTCTCTATTTCATTTATTTCTGCTCTGATTTTTATTATCTCCTTTCTTCGGCTGGTTTTGGGTTGTCTTTGTTCTTCTTTTTCTAGTTTCTTAAGGTGTGAAGTTAAGTGGTTTACTTCGGCTCTCTCTTGTTTGTTCATATAGGCCTGAAGTGATATGAACTTTCCTCTTATTACTGCTTTTGCTGCATCCCAGAGATTCTGATATGTCGTATTTTCATTTTCATTTGTCTGTATATATCTTTTGATTTCTGCACTTATTTCTTCTTTGACCCATTCATTTTTTAGAAGTATGTTGTTTAGTTTCCACATTTTTGTGGGTTTTTCCCCCTCTTTTTTGCAGTTGAATTCTAGTTTCAAGGCTTTATGATCAGAAAATATGCTTCGTACAATTTCAATTTTTCTAAATTTGCTGATATTGTCTTTGTGGCCCAACATATGGTCAATTCTTGAGAATGTTCCATGTACACTAGAGAAAAATGTATACTCTGTCGCTTTTGGGATGAAGTGTCCTGTAGATGTCTATCATATCCAGGTGTTGTAGTATTTCGTTTAAGGCCACTATATCTTTATTGATTCTCTGTTTGGATGACCGATCTAGAGCCGTCAGCGGTGTATTGAGGTCTCCAAGTATGATTGTATTTTTGTTAGTTTTTGTTTTAAGGTCAATAAGTAGCTGTCTTATATATTTTGGTGCTCCTTGGTTTGGTGCATATATATTAAGGATTGTTATGTCTTCTTGATTCAACTTCCCCTTAATCAATATGAAATGACTATTTTTGTCTCTGAGTACTTTTTCTGTCTTGTAGTCAGCATTATTAGATATGAGTATTGCTACACCTGCTTTTTTTTGGGTGTTGTTTGCTTGGAGTATTGTTTTCCAGCCTTTCACTTTGAATTTGTTTTTATCCTTGTTGCTTAGATGTGTTTCTTGTAGGCAGCATATAGTTGGATTTTCTTTTTTAATCCATTCTGCTACTCTGTGTCTTTTTATTGGTAAGTTTAATCCATTTACATTTAGTGTAATTATTGACACTTGTGGGTTCCCTACTGCCATTTTATAAATTGCTTTCTGTTAGTTTTGTATCTAGTTTGATTCTTCTCTTTTGTTTTTCTATCATTTGTTTTTGTTTGTTTGTGTTCCATACTTCTTTCCTTTGTTGCTACCTTTTTTAAGTCAAGTGTTTTTGTGGTGGTTTTTTTAAGGGTGGTTACCATTAAGTAATGAAAAGGGTACCTACCATATTCATTGTAGTACCCTATCTTATAAGTATTTCTGCACTTCATCATCCTTTGCTACTGTTAATCTTCATCCTCTCCCCCCTTTTTTTCCTTTGTTGTCACAGTTTAAGTTTGGTTTTATTGTGTTCTTGGTGGAGCTGTTACTTGTGGTGTTGTTTTCTTTTGTTCTTTGAATCTGGTTGGAAAACCCCCCTTAGTATTTCCTGGAGTGGGGGCTTTCTGATGATAAATTCTCTCATCTTTTCTGTATTTGTGAATGTTTTTATATCTCCTTCATACTTGAAGGATAGCTTTGATGGGTATAGTATTCTTGGCTGAAAGTTCCTCTCTTTCAGGGCTTTAAATATTGGGGTCCACTCTCTTCTAGCTTGTAGAGTTTCTGCTGAGAAATCTGATGATAATCTAATAGGCCTTCCCTTATATGTTGTACTCTTCTTTTCCCTGGCTGCCTTGAGAATTTTTTCTTTGTCATTGGTTTGTGTCATCTTTATTATGATGTGCCTTGGAGTGGGTTTGTTGGGGTTAAGAAAACTTGGTGTTCTGTTTGCTTCTTGAATTTGAGGCTTTAGTTCCTTCCACAGGCTTGGGAAGTTCTCGTCTATTATTTGTTTGAGTATAATCTTCATTCCATTTTCTTTCTCTTCTCCCTCTGATATACCTATTATTCTTATGTTATTCTTTCTGATGGAGTCAGACAATTCCTGTAGGGCTTTCTCATTTTTTATTATTTTTGAGTCTCTTTCTTCTTCTCTCTGTTGTGCCTCAAGTTGTTTGTCTTCTATTTCACTAATCCTATCTTCAATCTGGGCTGTTCTGTTAGCTAAGCTTGTTACCTCGTTTTTCAGCTCTTGAATTGAGTTTTTCATTTCTGTTTGATTTGTTTTTATAGTTTCAATTTCCTTGGTAATATATTCTTTCTGTTCATTGAGTTGTTTTCTGATCTCCCTATATTGCCTTTCTGTGTTTTCTTGTATATCTCTGAGTATTTTTAAGATTTCTAGTTTAAATTCTCTGTCATTTAGCTCCAAGGCTTCCAATATGTTAAGTCTTTTCTCCATAGATTTTTCCACATCTATTTGTGTTACCTCTCTTTCTTTTGTATCCATAATATTCGATTTCCTCTTTCTTATCGGCATCTGAGGGTGGTCTTATTGATAGCACTAATTAGAATTAATAAAGAGTAAAAAGAAAAAAAAAAAAGGGTAAAACACCCCACAAAAAAAACCAGTAATAATTTATTATTTCCCCCTTTTTTTCTCTCTTCTCTTTCCCTCCTCTCCCCTCCTCAGGGAAATATCGTGCCTATAATGGAGGGCCTGATTTGGGGTGAAGAGTTCAAGGGGCAAAAAAAAGGGAGTAGGGACCTACTAAATGCAAAAAAAAAAAAAAAAAAAGGAAGAAAATCTTAGACAAGCATAAGATGATTTGCTTGTAAGTGATGGTCAACTAAGAGATATAATGAGAGGGATAAGAGGGAATCAGAAAAAAAGGACCAAAAAAGAATAATAAAGAAGAAAAAATAAAAATAAGTAAAAATCTGTTGTATTAAGTGGAGCGAAGACTAAATACAATGGAGACCTTGGGTTGGGAGGACCCAAAATGCCACAAAAATAAACAAACAAGAGAAAAAAAAAAAACAAAAGCAAAAAAGAGAAATAAAGCCAAAAAAAAGCCTTGAGTCCCAAATTAACTAATTTGTTCGTGATTGAGGATTATAAGGGAGGAAAGTAAAATGAGAAAAGAAAAAACGAATAAAAAGGAAAAAATAAGAAAAAGAGAAAAACGAAGGAAGAAATAAAATAGGAGGAGAAAAAAACAAAATCAAGACAAAAAAAAAACAACAAAAAAAAAACAAAAGAGGAGAGAGTGAGAGTTAAGTGTTTTGGAGTATAACCTTAAAGGAGGGTGAGGATGAAGAAGAAAAATAAAATGCAACACTCATGGGTAGTGTAGTTCAAGAAAGGGGAAGCATAAGATGGGCAGAGAATAGAAGGACCGAGGTGGAGGAAATAAAGGCAAAAAGATAGAAGAAACAAACAACAACAACAACAACAAAAAATTAGTGGATCAAGTTGTAAAGTCTGTGGGTTTTTCTTGATTTTGAGAGGTTAACTTCTTCCTTTTTCTTTTCTCTCCCTCTTCCTAGTCGGTGACTCTGTACCCCAGGCTCTGCCCCTGTGTCACTCTTAGGTAGGGATTTGCAGTTGATGGGATTCTATGGCAATGTCATATAATTGGCTTTAGTCTTGCTGGAAGTAAAGGCTTGTTGGCGTTTGCAGGGTCCAACGATGAGAGAGTTTGCTTTCCTGGATTCTCTCTCCTAGTCCCCCCTTTCTGAATTAGCAGCCTGGTGATCCAGCTATAAGGCTGCAACTGCTTCTGCCTGGGGAGTAAGAGGCTCAAAGAGCTGGGAAATCCCCACTCTATCCCCACTCAGTGCAAGGCTTTGGGAAAGGCTCTGAGAGTCAGGGCCTCCAGTGTAATCAGGCGGGGGTGGGAGTCAATTGTTGTCAAGGTGACTGATCAGCGCCTATCATTTAGTTGGACCTCTCAACCCAGGCTTTCCACACTTTGTAGCCTGTTTTTGCAGGGAAGAAGAGGCACTAGTCTCTGCTTACGACTAGTGTAGTATAGACCTTATTATCTGCCAAGTCCTTCTTGTTAGCGTTTATCCCTGAATATGGAGACTCTATCAATCAGAAGTTGCCCCCGCCCCTTTAGCGAGAGGCACTAAAAAATATCACGCCTCTTGTCTTGGATCGCTGAACTGAGAGAGATCTTATCAATTAGAACCGAGGGTGCGCAGATTTCATGGGTTAAGCTAATTTCAGTGATTGGGTCGCAGCTGTGTTTCCGAAGGTATTTTAGGCTGCCTGCGCGCACCCCTCCCCCAACGCTTGATTGTTAGCTTGAATGGCTGGGTGAGGTGCCCCGCCCATGGAGAGAATCTCCCAAGCCTCTCCGGCTCGCCCCGCCGCTGGCGGCTGGACCGCACCAGGCGCAGGATAATGGAGCCCCCTGGGTATGCGGGCCAGCAGGGCGCCCTGGGCGCGTGGAATGCCCAAGGCACGCGCGCGAATGGGGCGCTCCGGGCACCGGTGGCCGGCGACCCCCACTCGCAGTGTGCGGGCCGCTGGGAACGTCAGCGGTGCTCAACTGGACCGGGCGCGCGCAGCTGCTCGCGGTGGCGGTTCGCAGCGGTGGCTCACGGCGGGGGCTCGCGGCGGCCGCTCGCGGTGGCGGCTCACGGCGGCGGCTCGCGGGGGCTCGCGGCGGCTCGGCTCGCGGTTCCCAAGTATATGGGCTGACTCACCGCAGGCGCACTCCCTCGCGGCTTGAATGAGCGTTGCTGCGGTAGCTTCCTACACACCCTTGTCTCTCAGATTCAAGTGATAACAGTCCTTTTGCTTTCAGTTTGTGTGGAACTCCAGAATGCTCCGAGGAAAAATTTTTCTGTTTCTAGTTGATAAATTTGTTGTGATTTAGGGGAGAGCTGTCGGACGCGCTTCTCACGGCGCCATTTCCGTGACGTCACCCTCATTTTGGATTTTATTTATTTGAGTCCTGTGCCTTTTTTCCTTGGTGAGTCTTGCCAAGGGTTTGTCAATTTTGTTGATCTTTTCAAAGAACCAGCTCCTTGTTTTATTGATTTTTTCTATAGTTTTTCTCTTCTCTATTTCGTTTATTTCTGCTCTGATTTTTATTATCTCCTTTCTTCGGCTGGTTTTGGGTTGTCTTTGTTCTTCTTTTTCTAGTTCCTTAAGGTGTGAAGTTAAGTGGTTTACTTCGGCTCTCTCTTGTTTGTTCATATAGGCCTGAAGTGATATGAACTTTCCTCTTATTACTGCTTTTGCTGCATCCCAGAGATTCTAATATGTCGTATTGTCATTTTCATTTGTCTGTATATATCTTTTGATCTCTGTGCTTATTTCTTCTTTGACCCATTCATTTTTTAAAAGTATGTTGTTTAGTTTCCACATTTTTGTGGGTTTTTTCCCCTCTTTTTTGCAGTTGAATTCTAGTTTCAAGGCTTTATGATCAGAAAATATGCTTCGTACAATTTCAATTTTTCTGAATTTGCTGATATTGTCTTTGTGGCCCAACATATGGTCAATTCTTGAGAATGTTTCGTGTACACTAGAGAAAAATGTATACTCTGTTGCTTTGGGATGAAGTGTCCTGTAGATGTCTATCATATCCAGGTGTTCTAGTGTTTCATTTAAGGCCAATATATCTTTATTGATTCTCTGTTTGGATGACCGATCTAGAGCCGTCAGTGGTGTATTGAGTTCTCCAAGTATGATTGTATTTTTGTCCGTTTTTGTTTTTAGGTCAATAAGTAGCTGTCTTATATATTTTGGTGCTCCTTGGTTTGGTGCATATATATTAAGGATTGTTATGTCTTGTTGATTCAGTGTCCCCTTAATCATTATGAAATGACCATTTTTGTCTCTGAGTACTTTTTCTGTCTTGAAGTCAGCATTATTAGATATGAGTATTGCTACGCCTGCTTTTTTTTTTTGTGTTATTTGCTTGGAGTATTGTTTTCCAGCCTTTCACTTTGAATATGTTTTTATCCTTGTTGCTTAGATGTGTTTTTTGTAGGCAACATACAGTTGGATTTTCTTTTTTAATCCATTCTGCTACTCTGTGTCTTTTTATTGGTAAGTTTAATCCATTTACATTTAGTGTAATTATTGACACTTGTGGGTTCCCTATTGCCATTTTATAAATTGCTTTCTGTTAGTTTTGTATCTTGTTTGATTTTTCTCTTTTGTTTTTCTATCATTTGTTTTTGTTTGTATTCCATACTTCTTTCCTCTGTTGCTACCTTTTTTAAGTCATGTGTTTTTGTGGTGGTTTTTTCAAGGGTGGTTACCATTAAGTAATGAAAAGGGTTCCTACCATATTCATTGTAGTACCCTATCTTATGAGTGTTTCTGCACTTCATTGTCCTTTGCTACTGTAAATCTCCATCCTCTCTCCCCTTTTTTTTCTTTTGTTGTCACAGTATAAATTTGGTTTTATTGTGTTCTTGGTGGAGCTGTTACTTGTAGTTTTCTTTTGTTTTGTTCTTTGAATCTGGTTGGAAAACCCCCTTTAGTATTTCCTGGAGTGGGGGCTTTCTGATGATAAATTCTCTCATCTTTTCTGTATTTGTGAATGTTTTTATATCTCCTTCGTACTTGAAGGATAGCTTTGATGGTTATAGTATTCTTGGCTGAAAGGTCCTCTCTTTCAGGGCTTTAAATATTGGGGTCCACTCTCTTCTAGCTTGTAGAGTTTCTGCTGAGAAATCTGATGATAATCTAATAGGCCTTCCTTTATATGTTGTACTCCTCTTTTCCCTGGCTGCCTTGAGAATTTTTTCTTTGTCATTGGTTTGTGCCATCTTCATTATGATGTGCCTTGGAGTAGGTTTGTTGGGGTTAAGAAAACTCTGTGTTCTGTTTGCTTCTTGAATTTGAGGCTTTAGTTCTTTCCACAGGCTTGGGAAGTTCTTGCCTATTATTTGTTTGAGTATATTCTCCATTCCATTTTCTCTCTCTTCTCCCTCTGATATACCTATTATTCTTATGTTATTCTTTTTGATGGAGTCAGACAATTCCTGTAGGGCTTTCTCGTTTTTTATTATTTTTGAGTCTCTTTCTTCTTCTCTTTATTGTGCCTCAAGTTGCTTGTCTTCTATTTCACCAACCCTACCTTTTCTCTGGGCTGTTCTATTAGCTAAGCTTGTTACGTCGTTTTTCAGCTCTTGAATTGAGTTTTTCATTTCTGTTTGATTTGTTTTTATATTTTCAATTTCCTTGGTAATATATTCTTTGTGATCATTGAGTTGTTTTCTGAGCTCCTTAAATTGCCTTTCTGTGTTTTCTTTTTTCTTCTTCTTCTTTTTTTTTTCTTTTTTGTATTTTTCTGAAGCTGGAAACGGGGAGAAACAGTCAGACAGACTCCCGCATGCGCCTGACCGGGATCCACCCAGCACGCCCACCAGGGGCGACGGTCTGCCCACCAGGGGGTGATGCTCTGCCCCTCCGGGGCGTTGCTCTGCCACAACCAGAGCCACTCTAGCGCCTGGGGCAGAGGCCAAGGAGCCATCCCCAGTGCCCGGGCCATCTTTGCTCCAATGGAGCCTCGGCTGCGGGAGGGGAAGAGAGAGACAGAGAAGAAGGAGGGTGGGGGTGGAGAAGCAAATGGGCACTTCTCCTATGTACCCTGGCCTGGAATTGAACCCGGGTCCCCCGCACGCCAGGCCGACGCTCTACCGCTGAGCCAACCAGCCAGGGCCTCTGTGTTTTCTTGTATATTTCTGAGTATTTTTAGGATTTCTATTTTTAATTCTCTGTCATTTAGCTCCAAGTTTCCAATATGTTAAATTTTTTCTCCATAGATTTTTCCACATCTATTTGTGTTACCTCTCTATCTTTTGTATCCATAATATTCGATTTCCTTTTTCTTATTGGCATCTGAGGGTGGTCTTGTTGTTAGCACTAATTAGAATTAATAAAGAATAAAAAGTAAAAAAAAAAGTAAGAAGAGTAAAAAAATGGAAAAAAATTTTTTGGGAAAAGAAAAAAAAAGGAAAAAAAGAATAACACCCCACAAAAAAAAAAAACAGTAATAATTTATTATTTCCCCCTCTTTTCTTTCTTCTCTTCCCCTCCTCTCCCCTCCTTCTTAGGGAAATATCGTGATGACCTGTGAATTATATTATGCTAAATGGAACAAAAACTGCCTATAACGAAGGGCAATGCTCTGCCCATCAGGGGGTGATGCTCTGCCCCTCTGGGGCATCGCTCTGTTGTGACCAGAGCTTCTCTAGCACCTGGGGCAGTGGCCAAGGAGCCATCCCCAGCACCCGGGCCATCTTTGCTCCAATGGAGCCTCGGCTGCGGGAGGGGAAGAGAGAGACAGAGAGGAAGGAGAGGGGGAGGGGTGGAGAAGCAGATGGGCGCTTCTGTGTGCCCTGGCAGGGAATCAAACCCAGGACTTCTGCACGCCAGGCTGACGCTCTACCACTGAGCCAACCGGCTAGAGCTGCAGTATAGATCTTAACATCTGTCAAGTCCTTCTTGTTAGCGTATATCCCTGAGTATGAATGCTCTGTCAATCAGAAGTTGCCCCGCCCTTTTAGCAAGAGGCACTAAAAACTATCACGCCTCTTGTCTTGGATAGCTGAACTGAGAGAGATCTTATCAATTAGAGCCCCGTGGGTCAGTTGGGAGGTGCGCAGACTGTGGGTTAAGCTAATTTCAGTGATTGGATCCGCAGATGTGCTCCAGAAAAGATTGCAAGCTACCCGCGTGCCTCTCCCCCAACGCTTGATTTTTAGCTTGAATGGCTGGGTGAGGTGCCCCGCCCACGGAGAGAAGTTCCGGTGTAGGGAAGATCGCTTTGGCACCCTTCCTGCTTGCCTTGCCGCTGGTGTCTGGGGTGCACTGGGCACGTGGGACAATGGGGTACTCTGGATGTGCAGGCAAGTGGGGTGCTCTGGGCACGCGGGCGAGTGGGATGCTTTTGGCTCGCGAGTGAATGGGGTGCTCTGGGCATGCCGGTGATGCTCGCTCGCAGTGTGTGGGCCGCTGGGGATGCTCGCGGCTCAGGGGAGCTCGCTGTGTGCCCGGACCGTGGCGCAGGGGGGAACACGCGCGGTTTCTCACGGAACGCAGGTGGCTGCTCACAACGCGTAGGCTGTTGCTCCCCAAGTGTGGGCGGGCAGTTGCACGCGTGGATTGACTCACCACAGGCGCACTCCCTCCTTTGCTTGAATGAACGTGCGTGAGGCAGTTAGCTTCTTTCACACTGTCAGCTCCCTCCTGACTCTCAGATTCAAGTGATAGCAGCCCTTTCACCTTCAGTGTGTGTGGAACTCCGGAATGCTCCGAGGATAAATTTTTCTGTTTCTAGTTGATAAATTTGTTGAGATTTTGGGGACATCTGTTGGACGCGCTGCTCACGGCACCATTTCCGTGACGTCACCTGCTTTTGATCTTTTTTTGCAGTGGTTTTTCTTCTTTATTTCTCATAATTTTTAAAATTTTTATATTGTATTTAAATTTTTTTTTCAGTTGTTTTTAGTTCTTTTTTGTTAAGGTTCTTAACAATGCCACTTTCAAATGCCAGCAAGGAAGAAGAGATCAAATACCATGGCTAACCAAGACAGAGACATATTTCAGAAAGAAAATGAAAAATCTCCAGAAAAATATCTCAATTACATGGAAGCCTTGGAGTTAAATGATAGAGAATTCAAAATTGAAGTTCTAAAAATACTCACTAAGATGTGAAAAGACACCAATAGGCAACTTAATGAGCTCAGAAAACAAATTAATGATCAAAACAAACACCTCACCAAGGAGATTGAAACTTTAAAAACAGAGATGAAGAACTCAAAACATGCATTGAAGATTGAGGTAGCAAGTTTAGCTAATAGAACAAGCCAGATAAAGGAAAGAATCAGTGACATCAAAGACAAGAAACTAAAGATGCTACAGAGAGAAGAGAAGAGAGAATCACGCATTAAGGAAACTGAGGGAGCTCTATAAGAATTGTCTGACTCCATCAGAAAGAGCAATGTAAGAGTAATGGGTACATCAGAAGATGAGAGGGAGAATGGAAAACCTATTAAAACAAATAATTTATGAGAATTTCCCAAGCCTATGGAAAGAGTTAGAGCAGGGGTCAGGAACCTATGGCTTGTGAGCCAGATGTGGCTCTTTTGATGGTTGCATCTGGCTCGCAGACAAATCTTTAATTAAAAAATAATAATGTTAAAAATATAAAACATTCTCATGTATTACAATCCATTCATTTCCTACTGCTCATGTTCATGGTTGCAGGTGGCTGGAGCCAGTCACAGCTGTTCTCCGGACACCACCAAATTTTTATTGGATAATGCGTAATGTATACGGGTCATTGTATGGCTCTCATGGAATTACATTTTAAAATATGTGGCGTTCATGGCTCTCTCAGCCAAAAAGGTTCCCAACCCCTGAGTTAGAGCCTTGAATTCAAGAAGGAAACAGAATGCTTAGTTATTGTAACCCAAACAGACCTACTCCAAGGCACATCGTAATAAAACTGTCAAAAATTAATGACAAAGAAAGAATCCTCAAGGCAGCTAGAGCAAAGAAGAACATAACATATAAAGGAAAACCCATTAGGTTATCATCAGATTTCTTAGCAGAAACTCTACAAGCTAGAAGAGAGTAGACCCAAACATTCAAAGTACTAAGAGAGGAATTACCAGCCAAGAATACTATATCCATCAAAGTTATCCTTCAAATATGAAGGAGAAATAAAAACTTTTACAGATATACAGAAGCTGAGGGAATTTATCAGCAGAAAACCCCTGTTGCAGGAAATACTTAAGCCAGACACAAAGAACAAACCAAATCAAAACTACAAGTAAAAGCTCCAACAAGGACACAATAAAATAAGGTTAATCTGTGACAACAATAACATAAGGGAGGAGAGAATAAAGATCTGAAATAGCAAAGGAGGATGGAATGCAGAAGCACTCATAAGACAAAGGACTTTTGTACATATGAACATTTTTTTCTTAACCTAATGGTAACCACCCACAAAAAAAGCCACTATTGAAACACACAGATTAAAAAAAAGAAGAAACAATGGAAGAAGTATGGAATACCACCAAACAAAAACAACTGACAGAAATAAAAAAAAAGAAGACAAGACAGAGCTACCAGAAAACAAAACATAAAATGGCTATAGAAAATTCTCAAGTGTCAATAATTACCATAAATGTAAATGGACTGAACTCACCAATAAAGAGGCACAGAGTAGCAGATTGGATCAAAAAGCAAAACCTGCATTCAAGAGACACATTTAAGCAGCAAGGTCAAAAGTAGAATCAAAGTGAAAGTTTGGTAAATGATTCTCCAAACAAATAATATCCAAAGAAAAGCAGGTATAGCCAAATTCATATCTGACGATGCTGATTTCAAGACAACAAAGGTAACCAGAGACAAAGATGGACATTTCATGATGATAAAGGGGACATTGTATCAAGAAGACATATACTTCTTAATATATGTGCATTGAACCAGGGAGCACCAAAATATATAAGACCTCTACTAACAGATCCAAAAATGTAAGCAGAAAAAAAACACAATCATACTTGGATATTTCAACTCACCATTGACAAATTTAGATAGATCATTTAAACAGAAAATCAATAAAGAAATATCAGCCTTAAATGACACTCCAGACCAAATGGACATAATAGACATTTATAGGACATTTCATCCCCAAACATCAGATTATACACTCTTCTTCAGTGTGCATGAAACATTCTCAAGGAAAGACCATATGTTGGGCCACAAAACTAACATAAAAAAATTCAGGAAGATTGAAATTATGCCAAGCATATTTTCTGATCATAATGCTTTGAAATTAGAGTTCAACTATAAAATGGAAATAAAGAAATGCACAAAAATGTGGAAATTAAACCATATACTTCTAAAAAATGGGTCAAAGAAGAAATAAAAGCAGAGATAAAAATATATATACAGACAAATTAAAAGGACAACACAACATATCAAAATTTTAGGGATGTGGCCCTGGCCGGTTGGCTCAGTGGTAGAGCGTTGGCCTGGCGTGTGGGGGACCTGGGTTCGATTCCCGGCCAGGGCACACAGGAGAAGTGCCCATTCGCTTCTCCACCCCCCCCTTCTTCTCTGTCTCTTTCTTCCCCTCCCGCAGCCAAGGCTCCATTGGAGCAAAGGTGGCCCGGGCGCTGGGGATGGCTCCTTGGCCTCTGCCCCAGGCGCTAGAGTAGCTCTGGTCACGACAGAGCGACGCCCCCTGGTGGGCGTGCTGGGTGGATCCCGGTCGGGCGCATGCGGGAGTCTGTCTGACTGTCTCTCCCCATTTCCAGCTTCAGAAAAATACAAAAAAAAAAAAAAAAAAAATTTTTAGGGATGCAGTGAAAGCAGTAATAAGAGTTTATATCATTACAGGCTTATATAAAGAAACAAGAGAGATCCCAAGTAAACAATCTAACATCACACCTTCAGGAACTAGAAAAAGAAGAACAAAGGCAACCCAAAGTCAGCAGAAGAAAGGAAATAGTAAAAATTAGAGCAAAACTAAATGAAATAGAGAAAAAACTATAGAAAAAATTTATATAACACAGAGCTGGTTCTTTAAAAAGATCAATAAAATTGACAAACCACTGGCTAGACTCACTAAGGAAAAAAGAGGACTCACTGTGCTCAACACAGGGTCCACTACAGTCATGTTCCTCCCTTCAAAGAAGGGCAGATGGTCAACAAGAGTCACACATACTGTGGTCAGTGCTCTGAGATGATGAATGTGATGGGCCAGTGAGGTAGGTGGGAATGGGCAGGTCTCTAGGCAGGTGAGACTTGAACTGAGACCTGGAGCAGGAGAATAACTCAGACTTTTCCTATTTATTTCATTTTTTTTTTTTTTTGCTTCTTAGAGATTTTAGTTTCTAATAAAGCAAATATCAATCTTTTAATAATCACATATAAACAAAAAGCTCTTTGGGGTCCTTTAATTTTTTTATCTGGTGTAAATGGTTGATGATATCCAAAAGGGAGAAAACCAGTGTGATATTATCCCCAGTGGTGATTGGTCAGGTGCCCTGACCTCATAAGGCACCACTGTGGTGGAACTACTGACCACCCCTATATAAGCCCTGGCTGGGCTGAGGTCTTTGTCCATTATAGCCCAGGAAGCTTTGGTGACTAGTGGCTGGACTCGGCTAGATTTTTAATGTTTTGACCTTGGATTTTGATTTTTATTTGGACTAGATTTTGGACTTGATTCTGATGCTTCCTTTGGATTTGGTTACTTGGTTTTTTACTTTAGTATTGTTCTTGGATTTTGGCTTTGGTTGATGACTTCAAACAGAGGTGTGAACTCAGGGCAGGAGTATTGCATAGGAAATTATACAATCTTACACATGGTCATCAGCAGGGCTGCTGTGGAAGTCAAATTAGCCCACCACACCTCAACGGGGATGAAGGTAGCGTCAAGGTAATGGATTGGGGTGCCACGATATGTTTAAAGTTTTTTGCCTGACTTATCTCCACCACCCAAACATCATGACACTATATGAGGTCATCAAAACAGAAAAGGATTTATGTTCCTCAAGTACGTGGAGGGAGGAATGTTATTTGATCATCTAATAAATTGTGGCCCCATGACTGAGGAAGAAGATAAGAAGTGGCCACTTTCCAGTCACTGTTAAGAAAGTTGATGATACCAGTGTTGTAGATTGCAAGTGGCAAAAAGCCTTTGTAACTTCGTGGCTTAGCAAAGGGCTAAGTTCTCCCCCTCCACCTCCATTTTGCCATGATACTGAGTATTTGCACCCACTTCACTTGCTTGCTTAAGTTGCTGGAAGCAATTTACATGCCTTTCCTCTTACTCTTTTTTTTTTTGTATTTTTTTGTATTTTTCTGAAGTTGGAAACAGGGAGGCAGTCAGATAGACTCCCGCATGCACCCGACCGGGATCCACCCAGCATGCCCACCAGGGGGTGATGCTCTGCCCATCTGGGGCATTGCTCTGTTGCAACCAGAGCCATTCTAGCGCCTGAGGCAGAGGCCACAGATCCATCCTCAGCACCTGGGCCAACCTTGCTCCAATGGAGCTTTGGCTGTGGGAGGGGAAGAGAGAGACAGAGAGGAAGGAGAGGGGGAGGGGTGGAGAAGCAGATGGGCGCTTCTCCTGTGTGCCCTGGTCGGGAATCGAACCTGGGACTCCTGCATGCCAGGCTGACGCTCTACCACTGAGCCAACCAGCCAGGGCCTTTCCTCTTACTCTTTGTTCAGATGTTGGTTGATTTTATTGATACTTATGCATGGTAGAGGGATTCCTGTTTATGTGTTGGGAGAGTTCCTATTTTAGCCTCAGATGTGTAACTTTGTATCAAGGACTTCCTTGTTTTGCATATGGCTATATAATAAAGCAAACTGGGGCTATGGGGCACTCGGATATTGCCATCAGCATTTGAAGAGTCCTTTGGATCCCATCCTTTTTTCTTAATAAGTCTGTTTTCTTAATTCCACACCATTCTCACTCAAGACCCAGAATTACAAACCGTGCTGATCCGCAGCATACCAGACCCTAGCAAAAGGCCAAGCTTGGCAGATGTTCTGAGGGACAAATGGGTGAATACAATCAGGAACATGAGCTGAGGCCATACAGCAAGCCACCCAGGGGGCACATGGACCTTCAGATAATGGCCATGATGGAGGTCCTGAGAATAAATAAAAAAGATATACTGGATTCTCTAATAATAATAATAAAAAGAACAGTATCAGGGCAACATGCCTGAATCTAGAAGTAACAACAAAAAGCATATATGGCTGCAGAATCAAAACAAAGCTATGTGTTCCTTCTGACTCCAACAGCAGTCTGTCCCCTGCTCAAGTAGCTGCTGCTCCCCAAGCCAGCCAGGAGTTGAAGACCAGAAAGATGTATTAGATACTTGTTTTTTCATTCTTCTGCACAGAACTAGGGCTGTGCATTCTCTAGTTTGCAAAGCGTGTAGTGATGTAGTACTTCGACTTTATTACGGGAACTCCCTACAGTAATATGTGGTTCCAAAGAAAAAGGCCAGCACCCAGCATGCTGAGCCGGGTCCAGACACCAGGGCACAGCAGTGGGTGAGGCAGGCAGACTCTCCATTCTCCTGCAGCTGATAGCCCGGGTGCTCTGTGACACCAGCAGGAGTCATCTCTCCAGCCTCTTGGCTTTGCTCACTCCCCTCTGGTGCTGGTGCCGTTCTCAGTACGCTTTCCCTCTATTATAAGTCAGACTCTTAAAGTGCTGGAGGAAGAGGCTCCAGGCAGAGGGAACAGCAAAGCACAAGGAAAGAGCTCCAATGGGAAAGAATGTGGCATTTCTCACGGTGGCCACAGCTTAGTGAGCTGGAGTGGGAACAGCAGGAGCTGTCTGTGGGCTGTGGGAAGGGGCGTGGACTTTATTCTGAGAACAGTGGTCAACTCATGAAGAGTTGATTCCTGGTCAGGGCACACAAGAGAAGCAACCATCTGCTTCTCCCCCCCCCCCCCTTGTCTCTCTCTCTCCCTCCTGCAGCCAGTGGCTCTAGGTTGAGCTTTGGCCCCAGGTGCTGAAGATAGCTTGGCTAGAGAGCATTTGCCCTAGATGCGGGTTGCCAGGTGGACCTGGTTAGGGCACACGCTGGATGGAGTCTGTCCCACTATCTCCCCTCCTCTCACATAAAAAAAATAGTAAAAACAGCCTGACCTGTGGTGGCGCAGTGGATAAAGCGTCGACCTGGAAATGCTGAGGTTGCCGGTTTGAAACCCTGGGCTTGCCTGGTCAAGGCACATGTGGGAGTTGATGCTTCCAGCTCCTACCCCCTTCTCTCTCTGTGTCTCTTTCTCCTCTCTCTCCCTCTCTGTCTCTCTCTCCTCTCTAAAAATGAATAAATAAAATAAAATAAATTTAAAAAAAAAGTAAATTGTGGAGAATATTCTGCAATATTCTGCAAAAATTTCTATCTCTACATGTTACAAGATCAGTAGTAGGCAGGGCAGGTTTTCTAATAATCACTGAAGAAATGTGAGTCAGAAACTGTTTTTCCCACTTGAATCCTTACCACACCAGTTCCTTGAACAGGTAGAAACAAATTAATACATTGTTTTAAAAGGGAAAGACCTACCGCCTCTGTGGAGCTGGTTCATTGTTCTGACATCACTGATTAGCTGCTGTTCCTGCCCTTTTCACTGAGGAACCTGTGGTGTCCTTTGATTCATCTGTCCTCCGTCCCTGTGATCCCAAAATCATATGGCACAGACCGCTGTGTGACTCTCATCACTTTGTATTGTCATTAAAAGTGGTTCTCTTCTCCTCCTCACCTGACTTTCCATTCCTGAGTTCTCTGGGGCCTGGGAACTACCTTACTCACCTTTGTATTTTCAGTCATTCTCACAGAGCCAGGTCCACAGTAGGTGCTCAGAAAAGGATGGACAGGTGTGTGATCAACCTGGTGACAATATAGTGCATTGTCTCAAATCAGGATGCATTGCTGTGTAAAAGGGAATGTAATTAGTGATTATGCTGGGACAACAGTGTGAAGTTGGACTGGAATTTTACTGGGATGTATGGTCACCTTGGTAATCACTGTAAAGTATTATGCACAAAATTGTGAATTGCAATTCTAGAGATATTTTAGAAGGTAGTAATACTCCATTTTCCCAAACTAGTTTAGACCAGTGGTCCCAAAACATGGAAGACATAATAGCATAGGAAATATCTATAAGTAGCAAAGGCATCGATATTAATATAGATTCACACTTTCATAATGTAATTCCCAGGTCAATTCTACTTTATTTTTTGACAGAGACAGGGAGACAGTGAGAGGGCCAGATAGGGACAGACAGGAAGGGAGAGAGATGAGAAGCATCAATTCTTCATTGTGGCACTCTAGTTGTTCACTGATTGCTTTCTCATATGTGCCTTGACCAGGGAGCTACAGTAGAGCAAGCGATCCCTTGCTCAAGCCAGTGACCTTGGGCTCAAGCCAGCAACCATAGGGTCATGTCTATGATTCCACGCTCAAACTGGTGAGTCTGTACTCAAGCTAGGAACCTCGAGCCTTCAAACTTGGGTCCTCTGCCTCCCAGTCCAACGCTCTATCCACTGCGCCACCACCTGGTCAGACTCAATTCTACTTTAGCATTTTTACTTATGACAATGATAGTCTCAGTTTGAGACTAGGTTAACTTTAACCTCCTCACACTCCTGCTAATCTTTCTTTTTAAATGAAAACTAAAGAAACCTCAGAATCAGAATCTTTGAATAAGAAATAGTATTTGGCTGGAATTTAATATTATGTTAATTATATGTATTTTATACTTTCCTTTTCTCCTGGCAAATTATAATAATTTTCTAGGTAGGATTGGGATATACAATTTTATTTTTAATTAACCTTTTAAAGTAAAAAAAGATAATACTTAAAATATATGTCTTAAAGGTCATACAAGCCTGACCTGCGGTGGCGCAGTGGGTAAACCATTGACCTGGAATGCTGAGGTCACCGGTTCAAAACCCTGGGCTTGCCTGGTCAAGGCACATATGGGAGTTGATGCTTTCTGCTCCTCCCCCTCTTTTCTCTCTCTCTCTTTCTCTCTGTCTCCTCTCTCTAAAATGAATAACCTAAACAACAAAAAAAGAGTTCTTAGACATGATACTAAAAACACAATAAAAAAAACAAAAACAAACAAACAAAAAAAAGTCATACACAAATTTTGGCAAAAAAGGATGAAGTTGATGGACCACATGAGTAAAGTTTGGGAAACTAGATCAGATGATTCCCAGCCTGTTTCTGAGCTTGCTTTGGGGGCTCACATTTATTTGAAAATATTCATATAAAATTAAAGTAATTTATAAAAATATATATGTAATGCGTGTGCTATTTTTTTTTATTTTTACAATCTTTTTCTTATAAGATGATTCATGCTGCTTCTTGTTGGAATATGACCCTGCAAAATACATAAATGCACAAAGATAGTTATGAAGTAAAAAACACAGAGTACTATAATATCAATCAGGGAAAAATACATTTTTATTTTAAGTGAGAGAAGGGGAAATGCAGAGACAGAGTCCTTCCAGGATCCACCAGGCAATCCTCATGCTCAAATCAACCAAGTTATCCTCAGTGCCCGGGGCTGATGCTCAAACCAATCAAGCCACTGGCTGAGGGAGGGGAAGAGAAAGAGAAGGGAGAGAGAGAGAGGAAGAGAAGCAGATGGTCACTTCTCATGTTTGCCCTGATCAGGGATCGAACCTGGGATGTCTGCCTGCCAGGTCGACACTCTATCCACTGAGCCAACTGGCCAGGGCCAAAAAATACATTAATGTGAGTTGGTTTTGTATTATTATATATTTTTAGAGATATAATTTTAAATTCAAAATATTAATACAGATGTAACTCTGAATTTACATAAAATAAATAAAGGGGATATGGTTTTATTAAAATTAGTTATAAAAGGCCTGACCTGGAGCATCTTGATACTCCTCAATACAAATTCTGGTCAGGACACATATGAGAATTAACCAATGAGTGCATAAATAAGCGGAACACCCAATCAGTGTTCTCTCTCTCTGTCTTTCCTTTTCTATCTCCTCCTCCCTTTTCTTCTCTCTCTAAAATCAATAAATGAAAAAAAATTTAAACAATAGAATGACATTATATATCAAACCTACACCTGTGTACTTAAAAGTTTAATTTACTCAAAATTTATGTACATGTAATATATAGCCCCAATCTTCTTCAGTAATTTAAGAACATCTTTACAAGATAGAAGTTCATACAATTTCAATCAGTTATAATGAGATGAATGAAGCTCCCTTTTGGAAAGTGCATTGAAAGCCCTGCTTTTCTTACTTGCCAGAGACGTACACTTTCCAGCCCTTTGCACACCTACCCTCTGCTATGGAAGAATAAACACAGAGCTGTGCTCTGTGTTCAGGGGGAGGAAATGGCTTTGGCCCTGTTGCCTAACAAGCCAGTGGCTATAGGGAGATAATTACCTACTTATAAAAATTTGGTTCAGGTTGAAAATATTATTTACATATTTTTCCAAAGCAGAACATCAGTATTGTACAGCAATATTACCCTAATCATAAACAGGCAAGATGGTTAGAAAACAACTACAGCAACAGTAACAACCACTGCACACCCAGGTAGTAACTTGCTGTTCCAGTGACAGACGCATGTTCCTCCCCCACCCTGAGAATTTCTCTATTGAGAATGACTATAACTTCACTTAATTTTGAAGTTACAAGGTAAGAGACGTTGGGCTTATCTGATCTTGTTAGAGCACTTTGTCAGGAAACATCTGAAGCTAAGGGAAAAACCCATGATCTTGAAACAAACTCCTGTCTATTCCTGCCAGCCTATTCAACCTGAATACCAACAATATATTCAATAAAAGACTACAGTCTCCACAAGGACTAGGATTCCATGAAATTGACTGTGTTCGCTGTGCTTTACACAGTGCTTGGTTCTTAGAAGACTCTTTAAATTGTAGAATGAAGGAGCTATCATCATAATAGCTACTGTCTGTAAATACCCAGGAGATATTTGGTGCTGTGCCTTACTATAGCAATTCCAGTAGTTTAGTATTATCTGTATTTTCTCACTAAGGAAACAGGCTCAGAAATGTTAAGTCATATGTCAAGTTCACACAGTGATGAGACGAGGATTCAAAGCTGGATGTGTTTCAGGCTAATGATTCAATATTTTATTCTACAGAATGGAAGCGAGGTATATGACTTCCTAAAGGGTTTCATATATGAAAAAGGAAAATTCCAATACTGCATATTCAGATTCTCTTTAAGAATTTTAGAATAAATATTTTTATTTTTTATTACAGTTTACACATAGTATTATTTTGTACTATTTTCAGGAACATAGCACAGTGGTCCCACAATCACACTTCACAAAATGCTCCCCCAATATTTCCTGTGCTCACCTGGCACCATACATAGTTACTGACTACATCCTTTATGCTGCAGTTGAACAGCTCTGTGACTATTATGTAACTACTAATTTGTCCTTTTTAATCCCTCTACCTTTTCCACCCAGTCCCCCAAACCCCCTCCACTCTGGCAACCATCAGTCTGTTCTCTATTCCTATGAGTCTGTTTCAATTTTGTTTGTTTGTTTTGTTCTTTAGCTTCCACATATAAGTGAAAATTATTTCTCTGACTGACTTATCTCACTGAGCATAATATCCTGTAGATCCATCCACTGCTGTCATTCTTTTTTATGGTAGAGTAATGTACTATTTCATAGGTACCACCACTTTATACCCACTTGCCTGTTGCTGGGCACTTGGGTGGCTTTCACATCTTGATTGTTATAAACGATGCTGCAATGAACATAGTTGTATGTATATTTTTTCAAATTAGCGTTTTGAGTTTATCTGATCTTGTTAGAGCACTTTGTTGGAAACATCTGAGGCTATCCCCAGAAGTAAAATCACTGGGTCATAAGGCAGTTCCTTTTTTAATTATTTGAGGAATCTCCATACTGTCTCTACCAGTCTGCATTCCCACCAGCAGTGCACAAAGGTTCCCTTTTCCCCACATCTCCACCAGCCCTTTTGCTGGTTGATTTTTTATTTTTTGTATTTTTCTGAAATGAGAAGTGGAGAAGCAGAAAGACTCCTGCATGTACCCAATTGGGATCCACCTGGCATGCCCCCGGGGGGCGATGCTCTGCCCCATCTGGGGTGTTGTTCCGTTGCAACCAGAGTCATTCCAGCGCTGGAAGTGGAGGCCATAGAGCCATCCTCAGCGCTCCAGCCAACTTTGCTCTAATGGAGCCTTGGCTGCGTTAGGGGAAGAGAGAGATGGAGAGAGAAAGGAGAGGGAGAAGGATGGAGAAGCAGATGGGCACTTCTCCTGTGTGCCGTGGTCGGGAATTGAACCCAGGACCTCCACATGCCTGGGCCGACACTACTGCTGAGCTAGCCGGCCAGGGCTCTGATTGATTTATTAATGATAGTGATTCTCACAGGTGTGAGGTGATATCTCATTATGGTTTTAATTTGTCTACATCACTAATCACGCTCAGCATATTTTCATGTGTCTTCTTTGTAAAAGTGTCTATTCAGGTCCTCTGCCTGTTTTTAATTGGATTGGTTTGTTTTTTTTGTTGTTTGTTTTTATATTGAGTTGTATCAGGGCTTTATACATTTTGGATATTAACCTCATCACATTTATCATTGGCAAATGTCTTTTTCTTTTGTCAATGGTTTCATTTGCTGTGCAAAACTTTTTAGTTTGATGAAATCCCATTTGTTTATCTTTTGTTTCCTTTGCCTGAGGAGATATGTAAAAAAAAATGTTGCTATGAAAAATGTCAGGTATTACCTATGTTTTCTTCTAGGAGCTTTATGGTTTTGAGTCTTACATGTAAGTCTTTAATCTATTTTGAGTTTATTCTTGTATTTGGTGTAAGAAAGGGCTCTGGTTTCATTTTATTTTCTGCATGTATCTGTCCATTTATTTTAACACCATTTATTGAATAGAGTATCCTTACATCATTTTATTCTTGCCTCCTTTATCAAATATTAATTGCCCATATGAGTGTTGGTTTATTTCTGGACTATTCGTTCCATTGATCTTTGTGTTTTGTTTTGTTTTGTTTTGATGCCAGTACCATGCTGTTTTGACTACTATGGTCTTATAGTATAGTTTCATATCAGATAACTGTTTCCTCCAACTTTGTTCGAGGTCTTTTGTGATTTTATATCAATTTTTGTTTTATTTGTTCTAGTTGTATGAAATACATCATTGGTATTTTTTTTTGGTATTTTTCTGAAGCTGGAAACTGGGAGAGACAGTCAGACAGACTCCCGCATGCGCCCGACCAGGATCCACCTGGCACGCTCACCAGGGGCGACGCTCTGCTCACCAGGGGGCGATGCTCTGCCCCTCCGGGGGGTCGCTCTGCCGTGACCAGAGCCACTCTAGCGCCTGGGGCAGAGGCCAAGGAGCCATCCCCAGTGCCCGGGCCATCTTTGCTCCAATGGAGCCTTGGCTGCAGGAGGGGAAGAGAGAGACAGAGAGGAAGGAGGGGTGGAGGGTGGAGAAGCAAATGGGCGCTTCTCCTATGTGCCCTGGCCGGGAATCGAACCCGGGTCACCCGCACGCCAGGCCGACGCTCTACCGCTGAGCCAACCGGCCAGGGCCATCATTGGTATTTTGATAGTTGTGTTGAGTCTATAAATTGCTTTGGATAGTATGGACATTTTAATGATGTTAATTCTTCTTGTTTATGACTGCAGTATATGCTTCCATTTATTGTATCTTCTTCAGTTTCTTATAATTTTTCAAGTACAGCACAGATCTTTTACCTCCTTGGTTAAATTTTTTCTTAGGCTTTTTTTAAAAAATAAAATTGTAAATGAGGTTGTTTTCTTAGTTTACATTTCTGATAGTTTCTAATTGGTATATAAAAACACTACTGATTTCTGATATATTTTGTATTCTGCTACTTCACTTATCAGTTCTAGTAATTTTTTGGCAGAATCTTTAGGGTTTTCTATATACAATATCATGTCATCAGCAAATAATGACAGTTTTAATGGCTTCTTTTCTAGTTTGGATGCCTTTTACTCTTCTTCTTGTCTGATTGCTGTGGCTAGGACTTCCAGTACTATACTGAATAAGAAAGGTGGAAGTGGACATCCCTGTCTCGTTCCTGATTTTAAGGGAAACAAGTTTTTCCCCATTGAGTATGATAGGTACGGGTTTGTCATATAAGGCCTTTATTATGTTGAAGTATGTTCCCACTATTCCCACATTACTAAGAGGTTTTTTAAAATCATAAATAGGTGCTGGGTTTTGTCAAATGCTTTTTCTGCATCTACTGATACAGCCATATGATTTTTACTTTTCAATTTGCTTATGCAGGGTATCACATTAATTGATTTTTGGATACTGTACCAACCTTGTATCCCAGGAATAAATCTCAGCTGATCATGGTGTATGTTCTTTTCAGTGTATTTGCTGGATCTGCGTTGCTAATATTTCATTTAGGATTTTCGCATCTATGTTCATTGAGGATATTGGCCTATAATTTTCTCTCTTTTTGTGTCTTCATCTAGTTTTAGAATTAGGATAATGCTGGCCTTGTAAAATGAGTTTGAGAGTGTTTCTTCCTCTTGAATTTTTTGGAATAATTTGAGAAGGATAGGCGTTAGTTCTTTTTTAATGTTTGGTACAAATCCCCCGTAATGCCATCTGGTCCAGGTGTTTGTTTGTTAGGAGCTTTTTGGTTACTGCTTTGATTCTGTTCATTGTAATTGATCTGGTCACATTTTTTGTTTCTCTTCTATTGCATTTTGGAAGATTGTGTGTTTCTAGGAATTAAACCATTTCTTCCAGATTGTCCAATTTGTTGGCATAAAGTTGTTTATAATATTTTTCTTCTTATCTTTGTATTTCTACAGTGTCTTTTGTTACCTCTCCTCTTTTATTTCTGATTTTATTTATTTGGGTCCTCTCCCTTTTTTTCTTGATAAGACTGGTTAAAGGTTTATCAATCTTGTTTATTTTTTAAAAGTACCAGTTCTTGTTTTTATTGATCTTTTGTATTGTGTTTTTAGACTTTATTTTGTTTATTTCCACATTGATTATTATTATTTTCCTCCTTGTTCTCACTTTGGGTTTCGTTGTTTTCCAGTTCCTTTAGGTGTAAGGTAAGATTATTTATTTGAATTTTTCTTATTTCTTGAGGTAGGCCCTTTATAAAATTTTCCTCTTAAGACTGCTTTTGCTGTGTCACAACGATTTGGGTTGTTGTGCTTTCATTTTCATTGTTTTCAACATATCTTTTGATTTCTAAAATCTCGTTAACTCATTCATTGTTTAGTAACATGTTATTAATATTTACCCTCCATGTGTTTGTGTGTCTTTCAGGTTTTTCTTGAATTGAGCTTTAGTGTGATACTACTGTGATCAAAGATGTTGCTTGATATGATTTCAATCTTTTTAAATTTATTGAGATTTTTTTTGTGTCCTAACATGTATTTATCCTAGAAAATATTCCATGTGCATTTGAAAAGAATGTATATTCTGCTTCTTTTGGATGAAATGCTCTGAAAATATCAATTAAATCCAGCTGGTCTAGTACATCATTTAAGGCCACTGTTTTCTTCTTGATTTTCTGTATGGAGAATCCATTCATTGATGTCAATGAGGTGTTAAAATTCCCTAATATCACTGTATTGCTGTTGATCTCTTCTTTTATGTCCCTCATTATGTGTTTTATACATTTAGGTGCTCCAATCTTAGGCACTTTAATATTTCCAAGGGTTATATCCTTTTGTTGGATTGATTCTTTTATCATGTAATTTTCTTCTTTGTCTTTTATTATAGCCTTTGTTTTAAAGTTTATTTTGTCTGATATAAGTATTGCTACCCCAGTTCTTTTTTTTTTCATTTATATTTGCATAAAATATCTTTTCTCATCCCTTTACTTTTAGGCTATGTGTCTTTTGTTCTCAGGTGGGTTACGTACATAGCATATATATGGGTTTTTCTTATCCATTCAGATATCCTATGTCTTTTGATTGGAGCATTTAATTTATTTACATTTAAAGTGACTTTTGATAGGTACATATTTATTGCTATTTTATAATTATGTTTCTTTTTTCTTTTTTCTTTCTTCTTAAAGAAATTCTTTTAACATTTCTTTTAATACTGGTTTGGATGATAATGAATTCCTTTAGCTTTTTCTTGTCTGGGAAGCTCTTTTTTTCTCCTTCAATTTTAAATGATAGCCTGGCTGTCTTGGTTATAGATTCTTGCTTTTTAAAATCACTTTGAACATTTTATGCCAATCACTTATGGCCTGAAAGATTTCTGCTGACAAATCAGCTGACAATCTTATGGGAGCTCTTCCATAGGTAACTTTCTCTTGCTGCTTTTAAGATTCTTTTACTTTAAACTTTGTCATTTTAATTCTTATGTTTCTTGGTGCGAGCCTCTTTTAGTTTATCTTGTTTGGGACTTTTCACTTCTTGGGTCATCATTTTAGGGAAATGTTCAGTCATTATTTTTCAAATAGGTTCTCAATCCCTTGATGTATATTTTCTCCTTCTTGTACCCCTTTGACACAGATATTGTTATTCTTTATGTTGTCCCAGAGGTCCCTTAAACTATTCTCATTGTTTTTAATTTTTATTTCTTTTTGTTGCTTTGATTGGGTGTTTACTGCTCCCTTGTCTTCCAAATTGCTAATTTGACCATCTGCTTCATCTAATTTGCTATTAATTTCTTCTAGTGTAGTCTTCATTTCAGATATTGTAGTCTCATTTCTGACTGGTTCTTTTTTATTATTTGTATGGGGTTTTTTATGCTTTCTATCTCTTTGTTGAAGTTCTTACTAAGTTTCTTGAGCATCCTTATAAACATTATTTTAAACTCTGTATCTGGTAGATTGCTTACCTCTGTTTTATCTAGTTCTTTTTCTGGGGATTTCTCCTGTTATTTCATTTGGAGCTTGTTTCTCTGTCTCTCCATTGTGGGTATCACTCTGTGTTTATTTCTATGTGTTATGAAGTAGATCTTCTGTGTCTTCAAGTGTATTCTGAGCCACCCTCCCTTTCCTGGAGCCTAGGGTGAGAGACTGTGATGATATTTTGTGTATTGGCATTTTAAGAGGTCACCAGGGTTTCTAGAAGATTTCTGTTTCTCCCTGGCAGGCAGAATCCTTACTGATTTTCACAGCCAGGTGTTACATAGGCTCCTCTTACCAACTCTGGTGTTCTGGGCTGGACAGCCTGGCATGGGGTTGAGACCCCACTTCTTAAGGACCTTTGCAGCTGAGATATCCCTCTAGATTCTCTACCATCTCATGTTTGTGCAGGGCCAGTTGTTTTCATGTCTCTGCTCTTCCTACCAGTCTCGATGCATCTTTTTGTGTAAATTCTTGGTTATAAGTATTCTCTTCAACTAGTCTTCAGTTGGTTATTCAGGTTGATTTTTCTATAATTTAGCTGTAATTCCAGTTTGGTCCTGGAAGGAGGTGAGTGTAACTTCCACCTAATTTTCTGTCATCTTGGATCCCCCAGGTATCAGTAATTTTAGATTTTAATGCTCTTTATTCCTGGGGAACAAAATGTAACCTGAGTATGCCCAAATTTAGTTGAAAGAATTTAGATAGTTGACTTTGGATATTTCAACCTACCATATCATTTTGATTACAGTTGCCATCCAAGTTCTCTTTGAACCGCCTTCTCTTCTATATAAATCACATAGAATCACATATAACTTTCTGTCTGCTGTAGTCAGGTCAGGCTTGATGCAGGAGCAGGGAGAGCCGCTGCTTCCTTAGAGCCACGAGCTCTCTGCTCTTGCACAACTGTGATGTCTCTATGGCCAAGAGGGAAGGTTTCTTGAGGGTAGGTTTCTCTGTATATCATCAGTGCAGTGCTGGACTCTGAACCCTCCAGCTCCAGTCCCCTCCATTTTTATGCTTTTTTCCCTCTCCCTCCTCCTCCTCCTCCTCCTCCTAATCTGTTGAACCAAAACAGGCACTAGTAGCATCTGGGGCTGGAGGCTCACGGCTCCTAGTTTCTCCAGGCTGTGAACACAGGCTTCCTCTCTGGGCCAGAGAGGAACTCCAGCTTGTGCACTTCTGGCAGTCTCCTAAAATACCTCCACTCAGGATGTCAGTGTTCAAGCTTACTGAATTTCATCAGTCTCTGATGGTCATTTGCTATTGGTGTGCTCATTAATTTTTGCTTCTGTTGCCTGTGCTTTTGGTGTCGTATCCAAAGATATCATTTCCAGGATCTATTCAAGGAGCTTTTTTACTATCTTTTCTTCTAGGAGTTATATACTTTTAGATCTTATACTTAAGTCTTCAATCCATTTCAAGATAATTTTGTCAGTTTGTAAGCTAAGGGTCCAATTCCACTTTTCTGCATATAGTTATCCAGTTTTCTAAACACTACTTATTAAAGAAATTATTCTTTCTCCATTGAATATTTTTGGCTCCCTTGTCAAATATTAGTTGACCATACATATGGGCTTATGTCAGAGCTCTCTATTTTGTTCTATTTTTCTATGTGTCTAGTTTTTTGCCACTACCATACCATTTTGATTACTATAGCTTTGAAATATGGTTTGAAATCAGGAAGTATGATGCCACCAGCTTTGTTCTTCTAAACAGTTTGTGTTTTAGAAGAAATATACATAATAGAGACCATATATGACAAACTCATAGCTAACATCATATTCAGTGTTCAAAAAATGAAAGCTTTTCTTCTAAGATCAGGAACAAAACAAGGGTGCTTGCCTACTATCAATTCTCATATTTGACATAGTGCAGGAAATCCAAGCTAGAGAAGTCAGACAAGATAAAGAAATAAAAGGCATTCGAATCAGAAAGGCAGAAGTAAAATTGTCTTTATTTGCATATGAATGATCTTATAGAGAAAATATCTGGTTTGAGCAAGGCTTACCAGCTTGAGTCCAAGGTCTCTGACTTGAGCAAGGGGTCACTCGGTCTGCTGTAGTCCCCCGGTCAAGGCACATATGAGAAAGCAATCAATGAACAACTAAGGTGCCGCAACAAAGAATTGATGCTTCTGATCTCTCTCCGTTCCTGTCTGTCTATCCCTATCTGTCCCTCTCTCTGTCTCTGTCTCTGTCACAAAAAAATAAAATAAAATAAAAAATATAGCATATACTAAAGCAATAGTGTGGTATGATTTCATTCTTATAAGAGAAAATGTAAGCTTATATTATCACCTAGCTATAGGTCTGGATGGAGGCAACCCAGGGTAATGGTTAAGCACACAGACTTTAGTGTTAGGTTGACAAGTCTATTCTCTACCTGACTGGATGACTCTGTGCAGGCTGTTGAATCTTTCTCAGTCTCATTTTTTCTTTTTTAAAGAAATAGTAATGGAGTGTGCTTCCTGAGGTTATTAGGAGGATTAAATGGATCAAGTGTGTAAATCAGTTAGCATAGTCCTGCCCCACAGTAAGTGATCTATAAATGATAGCCATTTTCATTATGATAGATAAAAAATACAAAAATGTCAACATCAGCAGCCATTATCTCTAGGTATATATAGACTTAGGAATAATTTTTATGTACTATTTAAGTCTCATCCCCACCTTAGTCTATCATTCTAAAGTGATAACATGAGCTTTTTTATATATATGCATATTGGAAAATAGATATTGTTTTTTAATGTTTTTTAATTATATGAAACTATCATATATCTCATTGATTGTACTTTTTTTCACTAACACTATGTTCTTTAAGTTCCACCCATGCTCGCCTGACCAGGTGGTGGCACAGTGGATAGAGCACCCAGGTTCGAGACCCCGAGGTCACCAGCTTGAGCGTGGGCTCATCTGGTTTGAGCAAAAAGCTCACCAGCTTGGACCCAACATTGCTGGCTTGAGCAAGGGGTTACTCAGTCTACTGAAGGCCCGCGGTCAAAGCACATATGAGAAAGCAATCAATGAATAACTAAGATGTCACAACAAAAAACTGATGATTGATGCTTCTCATCTCTCTCCGTTCCTGTCTGTTCCTATCTATCCCTCTCCCTGACTCTCTGTCTCTGTAAAAAAAAAAAAAAAAAGAAATCCACCTATGCTGCTGTGTGTACATCTAATTCATTCTTCTAAAGTGCTTATTAGTACTCCAAAGTGAGTGTCCTCAATATTTTATCTAACTGCTCTCTCAGAGACTGGACTTACAGGTTGTGTTCAACTCTCCACTGATACAGATAATGTTGCAATAAATCTCTTCATGCACATCCTCTTAAGTATCCATGCAAGGTTTTCTTTGAAATACATACTTAGGGGTAGAATTTCTGAGCTTGGAATATGTATATTCTTAATTGGCTAACTAGGGCCAGGTGCTCTCCAGAAAGGCTGCTGTAGTCCATCAGTAATGGTAAGGTTCCTCTGTCCCCACATCCCCACCAACACCTGGGCTTTACCATCTTCCTTTTATCAGTCTAATAAAAATAAGGAGATAACTCATTTTAATTAACATTTCTCAGATTATTGATGATTTGAAGCATAACTTCTCTTTGGTAATTTGCTTGTTGGTATCCTTTGTCTCTTTTTATACTGGGGTTGCTGTCTTTCTCTTGATTTGCTCAAGTTATCTAAGTTATTAATTTAGCTTTTGTGGGCTTTAGACACTTATAATATTTATCCCATTTGCCATCAATGTAATAAATTTTTCCATGGTGTCTTCTTTGAACAGAAAGCCTTAATGTTGATGAGCTCAAAGTCATCAGTACCTTGCCTTATCATTTGTGTCTTTGAAATTTTGTTTGAAAAGTTTTTTCCTGCCCTTAGGTCACCAAGATATTCTATTCAATGCTCCATTAACTTCATAGCTGTACATTTTCTTCTTAGGTCTTTAAGTATGTTCTGTGAAGCAATGATCCAGTTATATTTCTGCCTCTATTGTGAGTCAGTTTTCCCAATGTAATGTACTGACTTGTGATATCTTATCCATCATATTTAAGTTTCCACATATACAAATAGGTCAGTGTCTGAGCTCTCTATCCTATTTTATTGATTTGTTTATCTGTTAGATTATTTATTTATTTATTTTTGCACCAGTGCGTCACTGTTCTTATTATTGTGGCTTTGTCATATGTTTTAATATTTAGCCGGGCAAGCCCCTTTCTAATCATGTTTTTAAAGCTTGACTTGACCATTTATAAACTTTTATTCCTCCAAGTAAATTTTAAACTAAGTTGTTAACATGTTTCTCAAAACACTTAAGTGGAATTTTTATTTTATTATATTGAATTTATAGATTAAATGGGAGAATTGAATTCTTTATAGTATAATACTAAGTTGTCTCATCCAAAAGCATAAAATGTTCATTTAGATTATATTAATTAATATTTTTAAGTTTTTTGCTTCCTCTGTGGACACTCTATATTATTTTATTATTATAATTAATCTATTCTTAGATATTTAATAGATTTCTTGGTTGTGGGCATGATATTTATTTTGTTTTCTGATGAGCTCTTGCTAGTGTTAAAAAGGGAGGTTGATCTAATATGCAACAATCTTACTCAGTTCTTGTACTGTCTTTTGTTTTAATAGTGTCTTGTACCGTCTTTTAATTCCATTAGTCTTTCTAGATAAATGATCATACCATGTGCAAATGAAGACAGTTTTATCTTTTACCTTCTGTGTTAAGGCTATTATGGTAACAGCCAAAACCCAAATCTCAGTGATTTACAGTGACAAAAATTTATTTCTCACTCATGTAATATGTTGAATGCATATTGGCTATAGATCTGCTCTGTATGTTTTCTTATTCTGGGACCCAAGTTGAAGAAACATCCCTAATCAGGAAGTTGCCACTCTTGTAGCAGAGGGAAAGCACAAGTGAACCAACAGATCCACACAGTGGCTCTTAAAGCTTCTGTTTAAAACTGTCACACTGTCAAATCCACTCGTATTAATTGGCCCAAACCAATCATATGGTCATAGCTGATGATAGTAGGGCAGAAAGTTTCCTCCTTCCAGAGAAAAGCTCTAAAACTCTCATGGTAAACAGCAGCTAAGGGTAACCCTCTTGCAGGAGGCAGGGTGGGGAGAGTAGTGGATAACTGAGAACAGGAATATTAATCAACCGTCCCTTCTAACCTTCATTCTTATTCTTATTCTTTGTCTTTTCTTTAGTCTCAGACAAGACTTCTAGTGGTAATAGTGAGCATACTTCTCTTATTTTTTATCTTAAAGACATTAACTATAATACTCATGATAGATTCCTAGTATATATAGATAACCTTTATCTGTTTAGAAAATTTTCTGCTATTCTTAGCTTGGAGTTTTGATCACAAATTTTTGCTGAACCTTATCATATGTATTTTTTATCTTTTTTTTTTTTTTCTGAAGTTGGAAACGGGGAGGCAGTCAGACAGACTCCCATATGAACCTGACAGGGATCCACCTGGCATGCCCACCAGGGGGCGATGCTCTGCCCATCTTGGGGCGTCGCTCTGCCACAATCAGAGCCATTCTAGCGCCTGAGGCAGAGGCCACAGATCCATCCTCAGCGCCTGGGCCAACTTTGCTCCAATGGAGCCTTGGCTGCAGGAGGGGAAGAGAGAGACAGAGAGGAAGGAGAGGGGGAGGGGTGGAGAAGCAGATGGGTGCTTCTCCTGTGTGCCCTGGCCGGGAATCGAACCCAGGACTCCCGCACGCCAGGCTGATGCTCTACCACTGAGCCAACTGGCCAGGGCCTGTATTTTTTATCTTGATTGATATCATCATATGATTTTTTCTCCATTAGTCTGTTCCTACACTGACATATATAAATAAATTTTCTGTTGAATAATCTTGTATGCCTGAGAAAAATTCTACTTGATCTTGATGCTTTGTTTTTAAATCTACAGTTAAGTTAGTTAACATTGTATTTAGAATTTTGAACCCATGTTAATGAGTAAAATCAGCCTATTATTTTCATGCATGTGTTGTTATCATCCTATTGTGGAATCAAGGCTATGCTAGCCTTGTTAAATGATGTGTGTAGATTTTGCTCTCTTTCTATTTCCTGAAACATTTATAAAATAAAAATGAACATTTCTTTTAGATTTAATAGAATGTTCCAATAAAATCCTGTGGGGCCCTGGCTGGATAGTTCATATGGTTAGAGCAGGGGTCCCCAAACTATGGCTGGTGGGCTACATGCAGCCCCCTGAGGCCATTTATCTGGCCCTGCCGCACTTCCGGAAGGGGCACCTCTTTCATTGGTGGTCAGTGAAAGGAGCATAGTTCCCATTGAAATACTGGTCAGTTTGTTAATTTAAATTTACTCGTTCTTTATTTTAAATATTGTATTTGTTCCCGTTTTGTTTTTTTATTTTAAAATAAGATATGTGCAGTGTGCATAGGGATTTGTTCATAGTTTTTTTTGTTTTTTTTTATAGTCCAGCCCTCCAACGGTCTGAGGGACAGTGAACTGGCCACCTGTGTAAAAAGTTTGGGGACGCCTGGGTTAGAGCATCATCCCAAAGCACAGAGGTTCAGTCCCCAGTGAAGGCACATACAGGAAGAGATCAGTGTTCCTGTCTCTCTCTCCCTTCCGCTCTCTCTCAAATCAATAAAATAAACATTAAAAAATAAAAATAAAAAAAATTTTAAGCAGCACATGTTTTAGGAAGGTGGCACATGGCAGATGTGTCCTCCTTATCATTGTAGGTATAAGAATATTGAGGAAGGGAGAGTCTGAAGGCACAAATGCAGGCTCTGCCAACTCTTAGCTGTGTGACCTTGGGCAAGGTACTCATCTTTCTAGCTTGGCTTTCCTGATCTACAAAATGGAGGTGATAACAGCACTGAACACATGTGACTGCTCTAAGAATTGAGATTACATATTAAAGTACCATATTTTTAAATAGTTGTGTAGCCTGACCAAGCGGTGGTTCAGTGGATAGAGCATTGGACTGGGATACGGAGGACCCAGGTTCAAGACCCCGAGGTTGCCAGCTTGAGCACGGGCTCATCTGGTTTGAGCAGAAAAGCTCACCAGCTTGAGCCCAAGGTCGCTGGCTCGAGCAAGGGGTTACTCAGTCAGCTATAATGTTATCAAAATCCATCCATTTTGTTGTAAATGATCCAATGTCATCATTTCTTATGGCTAAGTAGTATTCCATAGTATATATGTACCACATCTTCTTTATCCAGTCATCTATTGAAGGGCTTTTTGGTTGTTTCCATGTTTTGGCCACTGTGAACAATGCTGCAATGAACATGGGGCTACATGTGTCTTTACGTATCAATGTCTCTGAGTTTTGGGGGTATATACCCAGTAGAGGGATTGCTGGGTCATAAGGTAGTTCCATTTTCAGTTTTTTGAGGAACAACCATACTTTCTTCCATAATGCTTGTATTGCTTTACATTCCCACCAACAGTGAATGAGGGTTCCTTTTTCTCCACAGCCTCTCCAACACTTGCTATTACCTGTCTTGTTGATAATAGCTAATCTAACAGGTGTGAGGTGGTATCTCATTATATTTTTTATTTGCATTTCTCTAGTAACTAATAAAGATGATCATCTTTTCATATATCTGTTGACCATTTGTATTTATTCCTGGGAGAAGTGTCTGTTCATGTCCTCTTCCCATTTTTTTTTATTGGATTGTTTGTTGTTGAGTTTTATGAGTTCTTTGTATATTTTGGATATTAAGCCCTTATCTGAGCTGTTGTTTGAAAATATCATTTCCCATTTAGTTGGCTGTCTGTTTATTTTGTTGTCAGTTTCTCTTGCTGAGCAAAAACTTCTTAGTCTGATGTAGTCCCATTCATTTATTTTTGCCTTCACTTTCCTTGCTTTTGGAGTCAAATTCAAAAAATGCTCTTTAAAACCAAGGTCCATGAGTTTAGTACCTATGTTTTCTTCTATGCACTTTATTGTTTCAGGTATTAAATTTAGGTCTTTGATATATTTTGAATTAATTTTAGTACAAGGTGACAAACTGTAGTCGAGTTTCATTCTTTTGCATGTGGTCTTCCAGTTTTCCCAGCACCATTTGTTGAAGAGGCTTTCTTTTCTCCATTGTGTGTTGTTGGTCCCTTTATCAAAAATTATTTGACCATATATATGTGGTTTTATTTCTGGACTTTCTATTCTGTTCCATTAGTCTGAGTGTCTATTTTTCTGCCAATACCATGTTGTTTTGCTTGTCATGGCTCTATAATATAGTTTGAAGTCGGGTATTATAATGCCCTCAGTTTCATTCTTTTTCCTTAGGATTGCATTGGCTATTCGGGGGGGGGGGGTTGTTTTGTTTTGTTTTGTGTTTTTGTATTTTTCTGAAGTTGGAAACGGGGAGGCAGTCAGACAAACTCCTGCATGCACCCGACCGGGATCCACCTGGCATGCCCACCAGGGGGCGATGCTCTGCCCATCTGGGGCATTGCTCTGTTGTGACCACAGCCATTCTAGCACCTGAGGCAGAGGCCACGGAGCTATCCTCAGCACCCAGGCCAACCTCGTTCCAATGGAGCCTTGGCTGCGGGAGGGGAAGAGAGAGACAGAGAGGAAAGAGAGGGGGAGGGGTGGAGAAGCAGATGGGCACTTCTCCTGTGTGACCTGGCCGGGAATCAAACCCGAGACTCCTGCATGCTAGGCTGATGCTCTACCACTGAGCCAACCGGCCAGGGCCTATTCGGGGTTTTTTTTTATAGTTCCATATAAATCTGATGATTTTTTGTTCCATTTCTTTAAAAAATGTCATTGGAATTTTGATGGGAATTGCATTAAATTTGTATATTGCTTTGGGTAATATGGCCATTTTGATTATATTTATTCTTCCTATCCAAGAACAAGGAATATTTTTCCATCCAATTGTATCTTTTTCGATTTCCCTTAACAATGCTTTGTAATTTTCATTATATAGGTTCTTTACATTCTTTGTTATGTTTATTCCTAGGTATTTTATTTTTTTTGTTGCAATCGTGAAGAGGATTATTTTTTTGAGTTTGTTTTCTAATGTTTTGTTGTTGGCATATAGAAAGGCTATGGACTTTTGTATATTAATTTTGTATCCTTCAACCTTACTGTATTGCTTTATTGTTTCTAGTAATCTTTTTGTGGAGTCTTTGGGGTTTTCAATGTATAGGATCATATCATCTGCAAAAAGTGATACCTTTACTTCTTCTTTTCCGATATGGATGCCTTTTATTTCTTTATCTTGTCTGATTGCTTGGGCTAGAACTTCTAGCACCACGTTAAATAAGAATGGAGAGAGTGGACAACCCTGTCTTGTTTCTGATTTAAGGTGGAAAGTCCTCAGTTTTATGCCATTTAATATGATGTTAGCTGATGGTTTATTATATATGGCCTTTATCATGTTGAGATATTTTCCTTCTATACCCATTTTGTTGAGTGTTTTAAACATAAAGTTGTGTTGTATTTTATCGAATGCCTTTTCTGCATCTATTGATAAGATCATGTGGTTTTTGTCCTTTGTTTTGTTGATATGGTGTATTATATTAACTGTTTTACATATGTTGAACCATCCTTGAGATTCTGGGATGAATCCCACTTGATCATGATGTATTATTTTTTTAATATGTTGTATTTGATTTGCTAGTATTTTGTTTAGTATTTTAGCATCTGTATTCATTAGAGCTATTGTTCTGTAGTTTTCTTTTTTTGTGCCGTGCTTCCCAGGTTTTGGTATGAGGGTTATGTTGGCATCATAAAATGTGTTTGGAAGTATTGCTTCTTCTTCAATTTTTTGGAAGACTTTGAGTAGAATAGGAACCAAGTCTTCTTTCAATGTTTGATAGAATTCACTAGTATAACCATCTGGGCCTGGACTTTTATTTTTGGGGAGGTTTTTAATAGTTTTTTTCTATTTCTTCCCTACTAATTTGTCTGTTTAGGCTTTCTGTTTCTTCGTGGCTCAATCTAGGAAGGTTGTATTGTTCTAGGAATTTATTCATTTCTTCTAGATTGCTGAATTTGGTGGCAAATAGTTTTTCATAGTATTCTACAATAATTCTTTGTATATCTGTGATGTCTGTGGTGATTTCTCCTCTTTCATTTTGGATTTTGTTTATATGAGTCCTTTCTCTTTTTTCCTTGGTGAGTCTTGCCAAGGGTTTGTCAATTTTGTTGATCTTTTCAAAGAACCAGACCCTTGTTTTATTAACTTTTTCTACAGTTTTTCTATTCTGTATTTCTACTCTGATGTTTATTATTTCCTTTCTTTGGCTGGCTGTTTTTGGGTTGTCTTTGTTCTTCTTTTTCTAGTTCCTTAAGGTGTGAAGTTAAGTGGTTTACTTGGGCTCTCCCTTGTTTGTTCATATACCTGAAGTGATATGAACTTCCCATTTATTACTGCTTTTGCTGCATCTCAGAGATTCTGATATGTTGTATTGTCATTTTCATTTGTCTGTATACATCTTTTGATCTCTGTGCTTATTTCTTCTTTGAACCACTTATTTTTTAAAAGTATATTGTTTAGTTTCCACATTTTTGTGAGTTTTTTTTACCTCTTTATTGTAGTTTAATTCTAGTTTCAAGGCTTTATGATCAGAAAATATGCTTCGTACAATTTCAATTTTTCTGAATTTGCTGATGTTGTTTTTGTGGCCCAACATATGGTCAATTCTTGAGAATATTCCATGTACACTAGAAAAAAATATATACTCTGTCGCTTTGGGATGACGTCCTGTAGATGTCTATCATATCCAATTGCTCTTGTGTTTCATTTAAGGCCAATATATCTTTATTGATTTTCTGTTTTGATGAATGATCTAGAGCCATCAGCGGTGTATTGAGATCTCCAAGTATGATTGTATTTTTGTCAGTTTTTGTTTTTAGGTCAATCAGTAGCTGTCTTATATATTTTGGTGCTCCTTGGTTTGGTGCGTATATATTAAGAATTGTTATGTCTTCTTGATTTAGTGTCCCCTTAATCATTATGAAATGATCATTTTTGTCTCTGATTATTTTTGCTGTCTTGAAGTCAGCATTATTAGATATGAGTATTGCTACACCTGCTTTTTTTTTTGGATGTTATTTGCTTGGAGTATTGTTTTCCAGCCTTTCACTTTGAATTTGTTTTTATCCTTGTTGCTTAGATGTGTTTCTTGTAGGCAGCATACAGTTGGATTTTCTTTTTTAATCCATTCTGCTACTCTGTGTCTTTTTATTGGTGAGTTTAATCCATATACATTTTGTGTAATTATTGACACTTGAGGGTTTCCTATTGCCATTTTATAAATAGCTTTGTTAGCTTTGTATCTTGTTTGATTCTTTTCTTTTGTTTTTCTATCCTTTGTTTTTGTTTGGTTGTAATCCATACTTCTTTGCTCTGTTACTACCTTTTTTAAGTCATGTGCTTCTGTGGTGGATTTTTCAGGGTTGGTTACTATTAAGTAATGAAAAGGGTACCTACCATATTCATTGTAGTATACTATTTTATGAGTGCTTTTGCACACCATTGTCCTTTGCTACTGTTAATCTCTGTCCTCTCCCCTTTTTTTTGTTTTTGATGTCACAGTTTAAATTTGGTTTTATTGTGTTCTTGGTGGAGCTTTTACTTGTGGTTTTGTTTTGTTTTGTTCTTTGTATCTGGTTGAAAAACCCCATTTAGTATTTCCTGAAGTGGGGGCTTTCTGATGATAAATTCCCTCATCTTTTCTGTATCTGTGAATGTTTTTATTTCTCCTTTGCTTTGATGGGTATAATATTCTTGGCTGGAAGTTCCTCTCTTTCAGGGCTTTAAATATTGGGGTCCACTCTCTTCTAACTTGTAGAGTTTCTCCTGAGAAATCCGATGATAATATAATAGGCCTTCCTTTATATGTTGTATTCTTCTTTTCCCTGGCTGCCTTGAGAATTTTTTCTTTGTCATTGGTTTGTGCCAATTTCATTTTGATATGCCTTGGAGTAGGTTTGTTGGGGTTAAGAAAACTCGGAGTTCTGTTTGCTTCTTGAATTTGAGGCTTTAGTTCTTTCCACAGCCTTGGAAAGTTCTCATTTATTATTTGTTTAAATGTGTTCTCCATTCCATTTTCTCTCTCTTCTCCCTCTGATATACCTATTATTCTTATGTTATTCTTTTTGATGGAGTCAGACAATTCCTGTAGGGCTTTCTTATTTTTAAAAAAATTTTTGAGTCTCTCTCTTCTTCTCTCTGTTGTGCCTCAAGTTGCTTGTCTTCTATGTCACTAATCCTATCTTCTATCTGGCCTGTTCTATTAGCTAAGCTGTCACCTCTTTTTTCAGTTTATGAATTGAGTTTTTCATCTCTGTTTGATTTGTTTTCAGTTTCAGTTTCCTTGGTAATATATTCTTTGTGTTCATTGAGTTGTTTTTTGAGCTCCCTAAATTGCCTTTCTGTGTTTTCTTGTATATCTCTGAGTACTTTTAGGATTTTTATTTTAACTCCAAGATTTCCAATCTATTAAATTTTTTTCTCCATAGACCTTTCCTCATCTATCTGTGCTACATCTCTGTCTTTTGTATCCATGATATTTGATTTCCTTTTCCTTAATGGCATTCGAGGGTGGTTTTGTTAATAGCACTAATGAGAATTAATAAAGAATAAAAAGTAAAAAAATTAAAAAATAATTTTTATTCTTTTTTTCTCTTTTTTCCCTTCCTCCTTGAGAAAATACCATGAAAAACTGTGAATTATATTGTGCTAAATGGAACAAAAACTACTTATAAAGGAGGGCCTGAGTTAGGGAGAAGTGATAAAATAGCAAAAAAGGAAGTAGGGACCCACAAAATGCAAAAAAGAAAAAATTTCGATCAAGAATAAAACAATTTTCTTGTAAATGATGGCTATCTGAGATATATAATGAAAGGGATAAGAGGGAAACAGGAAAAAGAACAAAAAATACTATTGTATTAAGTGGAACAAAAACTAGATAGAATGGAGAGCCGGGGTTGGGGGGTATGCTAATGAGTTAAAAAGCAAAGTAAAAAGCACCCAAAATGCCACAAAGAAAAAATTTGAGTCCCAAAGAAAATAATTTTTTCATGAGTGAGGATTGAATGAGAGGAAAAGTAAAGAAGAAAAGAAGAAACTAAGAGAGAGGGAGAAAAAAGAAAAAGGGAAAAAAGAAAAAAGAAAGAAAAACAAACAAAAAAAGAAGAGAGAGTTAAGGGTTTTGGAGTGTAACCCTCATAGAGAAAGGAAGAAGAAAAGAAAAAAAATAAGAAATGTAACACTTATGGGTAATGTAGTTCAAGATGAAGAGAAAAGAATAAGATGGGCAGAGAATAAAAGAACCAAGGTAGAAGAAAAAAATAATAATAAAGACAAGAAGATGAAAGAAACAAAAAAAGTAGAAAAAGTTGTAAAGTCTGTGGATTTTTCTTGATTTTGAGAGGTAATCTCTTCCTTTTTCTTTCCTCTCCCTCTTCCTGGCTGGTGGCTCTGTACCCCAGGCTCTGCCTCTGTGGCATGCTTAGGTAGAGATTTGCAGTTGATGAGTCGCTATGGTGATGCCATATACTAGGCTTCAGTCTCATTGGTAGGCCGGGCTTATTAGCATTTGCAGGATTCAACAATGGGAGAGTCCGTTTTCCCAGATCCTCTCTCCTAGTCTCTCCTTCCTGAATTAGCAGCCTGATGATCCAGCTATGAGGCTGTCGCTGCCTCTGCCTGGAGAGTAAGAGGCTCAAAGAGCTGGCAAATCCCCACTCTATCCCCACTCAGTGCAGGGTTCTGGGTAAGGCTTTGTCAGTCAGAGCCACTAGTGTAATCAGGCTGGGCTGGGAGCCAATTGCTCTCAAGGTGCCTTTCTATGAGCCTCCATGTGTGTCCAGTATGCCTTAGCACTCTGTGAGAACCACTTTCCCCAGGCTTTCTGCACTTTATAACCTGTTCTGGCTGGGAAGAAGATGCCCTAGTTGCTACCTGCAGAACAGGAGGTCTTAAAAGCTGCCAAGTCCCTCTTTTTAGCGCACAGCCCTGAGTATGAAAGCTCTGTCAATCAGAGCCACCAGCTTAAGCAGGTAGGGGAGCGCGTTGACTTCTGTTCAGTTCCCCAGGTATATCTAGTTAAATTTGCCTTAGTGTTCTGTGGGATTGTTTCCTGCAGGCTTCTTCCTTGTTAAAAAGCCTACAGCCTATCCTGTCTAACTTCTGCAGTGTTCTCTGAGGTTTGTTCCGTAGGAATGTGTTTTTCACCCTGTATCGGCTGACAGGAAGTGGTCCCCGCCCCTACATGCATAGCAAGAGGCACTAAAAAATATCCCATCTCTTGTCTTAGATCGCTGATCTGAGAGAGACCTTGTCAACCAGAGCCACGTAAGTCAGTTGGGAGGTGAGCAGACTGTGGGTTAAGCTATTTTCAGCGATTGGATCCGCAGATCTGCTCTAGAGACAGTCTGCAAGCTGTTTGCACGCTCCTCCCCCTAGCACTTCTGTATTTTTTCTTCCCCAGGATGATAGCCTGAATGGCTGGGTGAGGCCATTCAGGCTTCCCTGCCCGCCCTGAGAAGTTTGGGTGTAGGGAAGTTTGCTTTCGCGCACTCCCCACGTACTGCTGGGGGTGCAGGGACCACATCAAAACACTGGTTGCAGAGGCCTCTGACCCTGCCCCTCTGTCCGGGAACATGGGTGCCCACTCCCAGGCGCTAGGAGAAACCTCTTGCACACTATCCACGTTTGCCGACCAGGATATCAAGGATAATGGCGGCCGCCGCTTGCCCACCTTTGCTGGGGTCCAGCGCGGGCATTGTCTCACGTGGGCTGAGTCACCGTAGGCACACTCCTTCCTCAGCTTGAACGTCTGTGCCCAGCCCAGCTCCCTCCACACCACCAGCCCCCATTCTCTCTCAGTTCCAAGTGAAAGCAGCCCTTGCTCAGGTTAGTGAGGAAGGCGAAGTGTTCCTTTCTCTGTCTTATTTCCTACAGGGTTGATTATATATTTAGTCAATTTTTCACTCGATCATACCTTCGTGTTCAGTGTATGGGACTTCCAGACGCTCCAAGGTTAGATTTTTCTGTCACTGGTTGAAGAACTTGTTGAAATTTTGGGGAGAGGTATTGGGAGTGCTCCTCACGGCATCTTTTCTCTGACGTCACTCCTCAACTATAATTTTAAAGCAGCGGTTCTCAACCTGTGGGTCGCGACCCCTGTGTTTTGGTTGTTCGACCCCTGCCAGGGTCGTGACCCACAGGTTGAGAACCGCTGTTTTAAAGGAAATCATTCAGGGAAACCAGTTCATCAGTGAGGTGCTATGTGAAGGAAAGACTCACCCAGTAAAAAAAATCAAAAGAATGGAGGATGCAATTATAAATGGCCAGTAAATAAAGATAAAAATTTGTCTACTTAACAAGTAACCAAAGAACGGTTATAAATACCAATGAAGAAACACATGTGACCCATTAAAAAGGCAAAGATGGTAACAGTGAAAATACCAGTATAACCAAGGGGTTGTAGCAATAGGCCCTTTTGTAGACAACTGGTAGGAGAATAAATTGGGACATTTCTGGAGGTCAGTATCACAAAATATATAATATCCTGAAAAGCCCCTTTTTAGAAATACCAGTTTTAATAATTTGGTCTAAAGATATAATCAGACTAGTGTTTTATAATAAATGTATGTAAATTATAATCATACATCTACTGCTTATATAACTAGTCAGTAACTGCTAATATCAACTATAATTTTAAAGGAAAGGATTCAGGGAAATTTATTTGTAACAGTAAACATTAGAATTTGCTTCAGTATGGGAACTAGTTAAATAAAATATTTTATCTATACAATGGAATATTTTTACAGTCATAAATGATCACTATTTTGTTGAGTTGGAAAGATGTCTGCATTATGTTGTTATGTGAAAAAAAATCATGTTATAAGACAATCAATAGTATGATCACATTTTAATTTTAAAAATCTAGAGAGATATATCTCAAATGTTGAGTTACTACTAACAGTCATTACCTCTGGGTTATAGAATTACAGGTGAATTGCATTTTCCTCTACATTTACTTGCATTCTCTGAAAATTTTAAGTAAGCATATATCACTTTTATAATGAAGGGAAAAGGCAGTCAAAAGGCTATTACCACAGTGTAACAAAAGGAGAGTGATCAGGAGGTGTCTGTTAATTTGATCCCTGAGGTTAACCAAATTAAAAAATTCTAATCCCAGAGTCAATTCTATGATCTGAAACAGCAGCAGTTAACCACTAAATGGTAACCATTTAGTTACCATTTTGAGACCATTAGTTAGTGACCCTCAGTCTTCACTCTGACCCAGATTTGGGGAAGGGGGGTGTGGTAATATCTCCCAGTGCATTGGGTGCAATGAGTCACCTAAAATGATGGTGGAACCATTTGAGACCATGTATGGTCAAGGGCTGGATTAGGTCAAAATGAGTTGCACACCTTCAGAGGTAGTCAAAATTTCAAATACATTCTGCCAAGGGGATCAACTAGCAAAGGGATGCAGACTCCGCCTCTATTGACACCTCCTTCCTCCCCTTGGAATGCAGTATTGGTTCATTTCAAACTTGGATGCGGCAGCATCTCCTAGAAAGCTGAGTAAAACACAGACCGTAGGCCCCTCCCCGAAGTTTCTGATAGATCTGGGGTGGGCTTGGAGAACTTGCATTTTTAACAAGTTTGCAGCTAATGCTGATGCTGAGGGTCTGGAGCCCACACTGGTAGAACAGGAGTGACCAGCCTACATATCACTAGTGTGGCCATATGGATGATCCCCTTTTTATTTTATTTTTTTATTATTTATTCATTATAGAGAGGAGAGAGAGAGAGAGAGAGAGAGAAGGGGAGGGGAAGAGCAGGAAGCATCAACTCCCATATGTGCCTTGACCAGGCAAGCCCAGGGTTTTGAACCGGCAACCTCAGCGTTTCCAGGTTGACGTTTTATCCACTGTGCCACCACAGGTCAGGCTCGGATGATCCTCTTTTCAAAAATCACTGTATTACCACACTCTTGTCCATGTCCCTGAGTCTCATTTTTGTGTCCCACCTATTTATGAAATCATGTAGTTCTTAGTTTTTTCTGATTTACTTATTTCACTCAGTATAATGTTATCAAGGTCCATCCATGTTGTTGTAAATGATCCAATGTCATCATTTCTTATGGCTGAGTAGTATTCCATAGTATATATGTACCACATCTTCTTTATTCAATCTTCTATTGAAGGGCTTTTTGGTTGTTTCCAAGAGTGTGGTGGTTACCCAGGGTGGGGGAGAAAGATAGGGAGAGGGTAGCAGGAGGGGAGGGCACAAAGAAAACCAGATAGAAGGTGATGGAAGACAATTTGACTTTGGGTGATGGGTATGCAACATAAATGTCAAAATAACCTGGAGATGTTTTCTCTGAACCTGTACCTTGATTGATCAATGTCACCCCATTAAAATTAATAAAAAAATTTAAAAAAAAAGAGTGCAGCCCCTAGAAACACAAATTTAAAAAAATCACTGTATTGCTAGAAACTAAAATAATAAATAAAATTCAAGGTTTACCTTGCCCATAGTCTCTCGTTTCTCATTAAACCAAAGTTTTCATTTGTTTCCACTCCCTTCTAGGACTTTGGCCATGTGCACAGTCATTTTTTTTTTCATATTCGCAGTTGTCATAGATAGAAGTACAGAAAAGTATACATTTCCCCATGTTCTTGGAGGCTGTGTTCTCCTTATCTCCTCCAGCTCAGCACTGACAACCTGGTTCTGACCTGAATCTGTGCATAGCTCTCTCTGTGCTCATACACACATATACAATTAACAGTATAGAGAAATGGTCAAGAGCTCTGGCCTCAATTCAGGTGAAAATTCTGACTCAACTCTCTTAGCAATTAACTAACTGTATGTCCACAGGCATCTCTAGGCCTTAGAATCATTTTTCTGTAAGATTAGAATAACTATAACACCCATATTGAGTTTTTGAGAAATTCATATTAGTTAACACATAAGGAGCACTTAGCCAGTCACTGGCTTATTTACAAAAGATGAGTGTAAGTTATTATCTGTGCACACTGGGGGGAGGGGTTTACATATACTGCCTGCACCTTGTTATCCTCACAATACTGACATTCCTTCAGGGGCAGGGACAGAGCTCTCACTATCTAACAGGTGGATAATTCTCTACGATTGCATGGGTGCATTTGTACTTAGCCATACCCCTAGTGATGGGTGTTCTGGCCTGTCCAGACTTGTTGCACTACCATAAATGCCACAGCAGCAGAGAGGACAAGCAATCTTTCTGCCCCCTCCCCACTAGGGCAGCCTGTTCTGCTCTCCCCCTTTAGCACAGAAACTGCCCCTTGTTCCAGACCTCTCTTCAGACAGGGGTTTTGTTGGTCAAATATGTTTGCTCGCTTATAGTTTGCATTGGGTGTGGGGGACAGGCTGTAAGCAGGCAGGATCGTTATAGCCTAAGGCTTAGTTTTAAGACTAAGCCTTTCCCACCCTAAGTGACTTTGTATCAGAGACTTCTTTGTTTGTATATTGGATTAAAGCAGGGGTCTCAAACTTGCGGCCCGCGGGCCGCATGCGGTCCGCCGAACAATTTTGTGCAGCCCGCAGACTAATCCACGAAGTTCAAAATATTTTGGATAAAATTAAGTAAGCCCGTGGATTAGTCTGTGGGCTGCACAAAATTGTTCGGCGGGCCACATGCGGCCCGCGGGCCGCGAGTTTGAGACCCCTGGATTAAAGGTTTTGATTTCTACACTATAAAATGGGCAGACCGGGAGCTTGCTCTCTCTTGGTTTCTGAGATTAGCATTAGAGAGGAGAGCAGAGAAAGGCTACGTGGAAGAGAGGAGAAGCAGCCAAGATGGCGGAGTGCTGAAGGAGAAGCCAGTTTGTGCAGAGTTTGTGCAGAGAGAAGGAGATGGGGAACAGAGATAAATAAGGCTAGTGAGGTAGATACCTTTGATTCTAGGAATACTCAGATAAATCAGTGGCTTAGGAAGCCCTGAATGGAAAGGGAAGTGTTTTCCCACTGTGTGTATTTCTTGCCCACGGGTGCAAGCTAGGATTAAAGCTAATAGCCCACCAGTTCTTGGCTCCATTGTTTCATTACCGTCTGTCCGAATCAAATGCGAACCTGCATGGGCCAGGCGGCTGTGATGGTGGCCGTGGCTACTGGCTTTACAGGTTTCCTCCACAGGCCATCTCCATGTTCTAGCTCTCTTCCCCAGGCCTCCCCTTGTCAGACCAGCCCAGCCAGAGCTGAAGGCTCCAGAGCCCCGAGGAGGACTAGCTGGCAGCTGCGATGCTGAAGCCAGAGCCCCTGAAACACCATCATCCCCAAATGAGACAGCTGCCATGGTTCCTGGGGCCGGAATGAAGGTCGGACCAGCAAAAACATGCCAGGAAGCCATTTTGACTGTAACGAGGGAACAAAAACAAAACAAAATGCCCAGGCCATCAATTTGTGGATGTGCCCCAGATGTTTCCATCCACCACCTCCAGAACAACACTGGCAGGGACACCAGCCACGGATTTAGCCTGTTTTAGGAACTAGCCACTAACAATGAGAACTTGTATTGGCAGAGTGACTTACACATTCTCAGAAGATTCTCTTGGCTCTGTTGTATCGTTAGCGGTTCTTCTGTTCTAAGTTAAGAGACCCCCATGGCTCAGATCAACTGAGCTGTGATTTCGCTGCTCTGTGGAGCTTTGCTGAAATACTGGATCCAGCTACCTGTGAGCTAGGTGTTCTGTGTTGTAACGGCAGATTAAAATGCTCCCTTAAAATTCCTGAGAGTTCATCCTTTTCCCGCTAGACCTGGGAGCTGACAGTAATGGAAGGTAGATGTGCCCAAGACTGTTCCAGTGTAATCTGACATTTGATTCTCCCTGAAACCCAGGAATTATTCATCTCACTTTTCAGATAAGGCCATTGAGGCTGGGTGGGGTGGGGAGATGAAGCACTTTGCCCCAGGTCACTTACCTGGTCAGGGATAGAGCTGGATTCAAGCCCGAGTCCATGCAAATAAAAACGTGTGTCATTTCCACCACGCACACAACTTAATCATCAAAGCCCAACCTTACAAAAACAAACCTGCTTCTGAAACATAAGGAAAAAGGCACTTTCCCATAGTTGACTAGGATGTTTGTGCACCAAATCTATATTATATTTAATAGTTCTATCAGACTAGAAGCCAAATTATTTCTTATGCGCCTCTCCAGGCAGTTGGTTGTAAATATGAGGGCATAGTGATGATGATGTTGGTACTGGTGGTGGCAATTATCTTCTGTCCATTGAGTACTCACTCTGTGCCAAGCTCTGTGCTTAGCATTTTGCATATTCATCCTGACTCTTTTTTGGTCGCACAACAAGCCAGGTGTTTTGTGTTGTAAGGCACAAAAGAAAAAAAAATTCTGTGCAGGTGTCTAAGCATACACAGCTAGAACACAGCAGGCCTGAGACTTGGCCTCAGGATCCCAGCTGTGGAGCCAGTGCTTGGAACCACATCTCTGCCCTCCATCGGCCATAGGGTCCTGATAAAAGAAAACAGACATTAGAAACACTCCATGAGCTTCCACTGCACTGATGGCTATTCTTAGATTTACGTGTTTTCTTCGGCAAGGCTCAGACACAGACACTTTAAGTTCATCACTGCCTGTCACCATGTATCGCGGCTGTTCATTGTCAGCCCAGCACCCCCTGGCTTCAGGACCCATTCACCCTCTGCCTTACATCATTCTGTAAATCTGAGCCGTGATATCAATAGGTGAGTTCTCTTGCTAGCAGTAGGCCATTGTTGGTCAAATAAGTTTTTAAATATGACATATATGTTTGCTCACTTTGGGTGTAGGAGACAGGCTGTAAGCTGGCAAAGTCATTATACCCTAAGGCAGGGGTCCCCAAACTTTTTACACAGGGGGCCAGTTCACTGTCCCTCAGACTGTTGGAGGGCTGAACTATAAAAAAAAAAAAAACTATGAACAAATCCCTATGCACACTGCACGTATCTTATTTTAAAGTAAAAAAACAAAACGGGAAGAAATACAATATTTAAAATAAAGAACAAGTAAATTTAAATCAACAAACTGACCAGTATTTCAATGGGAACTATGCTCCTTTCACTGACCACCAGTGAAAGAGGTGCCCCTTCTGGAAGTGCGGCGGGGGCCAGATAAATGGCCTCAGGGGGCCGCATGTGGCCTGCGGGCCGTAGTTTGGGGACCCCTGCCCTAAGGCTTAGTTTTAAAACTAAGCTTTTGCCCACACCCTTGACTGTTGCATGATAGGGGGTGGTACACTCTTATGAGGAATCCCATTTATGCCTCAGATAAGTGACTTTGTATCAGAGATGTCCTTATTTGTATATTGGATTAAAGGTTTTGAATTCTACACTATAAAATGGGGACAGACTGGGGGCTCACTCTCTCGGTTCCTGCTATCAGCATTGCAGGGGCCTCCCCCATCCCTTACCCTTCATGGGAAAAGCAGGATTTCTGCTTTTCCCTTGTTTTCTCTTGTGGCTTGCCTGTCTTGGTGAGACACCAATAAACAGAATGGCCCACCATCCTCCGACTCCGCCATTTCTTTACCATCTTCCTGAATTCAATGAGAACCTGCATGTGAATGGCCACAATGGCAGCCCCTGGCCTTACAGCCATTTTTTGGAATTGATGATATAAATGCTTGGCTTAAATTAACTGGATAATTGCTTCAGTCTTTTTGGTAATTTGTCATCATGGGCTCTCACACAGCAGACATCAGTCATGGCTAAGATGACACACTGTGTCCTCCAAGAAATTGAGAAAGAGAATTGATTTCTGTATAAGACCCACCAACGCCCTGAACCTGAATTTCACATCTCTGCCCAAGAATTGCCTCTCCTGGCTTGGACAGAGCTCCCACTTGCTTACCAGACTCCTCACCTTACAATCAAAGGTCATCATTATCATGATGCATGACTGCTGTGTGCCCGCCAAGTTGGCAGTCCAGTCACATACCAGTGACACAGCGTTTCTGCTTAACTTGACAGCAGGCTTTTGCACCAGCAATGTTCAACTGGTGTGCCGCAAGAACTTTTAAAACATGCAATACCTGACTGTTTAGCTGGGGGCACTGACCTCTTCTGCCTTAGATAAAGTCCTCTGGTGTGAATGCCCTGTCTTGCACCATAAATATAATAATGTTGCATCTTATCGGTCACATCGCATCATAAGGTTGCATCTGATTGGTTACTTCTTGGTACCAGAAGTATAGGCACTTGATTTTTTTTTTTTTTTTGTATTTTTCTGAAGTTAGAAACGGGGAGGCAGTCAGACAGACTCCCGCATGTGCCCGACCGGGATCCACCTGGCATGCCCACCAGGGGGCGATGCTCTGCCCATCTGGGGCGTTGCTCTGTTGCAACCAGAGCCATTCTAGCACCTGAGGCAGAGGCCATAGAGCCATCCTCAGTGCCCAGGGCCAACTTTGCTCCAAAGGAGCCTCAGCTGCGGGAGGGGAAGAGAGAGACAGAGAGGAAGGAGAGGGGGAGGGCTGGAGAAGCAGATGGGCGCTTCTCCTGTGTGCCCTGGCTGGGAATCGAACCCAGGACTCCTGCACGCCAGGCCGACGCTCTACCACTGAGCCAACTGGCCAAGGCCTGGCACTTGATTTTTTTTAAAAAAGTCACTTTGGAGCAAAAAAGAAAGGTATTACTGCTTTTTGTTTAACCAAATACCCATTGATATCTGCTAGAGCACAAGTGTTCCACAGAACCTAGTTTGGGAAATGTTATCATCTTATCCAGGGCTTCTTTAAAGACAGAATGCAAAGAAATCTTTAAGTATTTTAAACATTTTTAATTTTATAAGTAATAGACCTGACTCAATTCTTTAAAAAAAATTAGAATATTGGAAATAAAGCTAAAGTCCCCTTTGACTAACATCCTCAATCCTGGTTCCCTCCTCCTCCCAGAGGTGGAGTGTTTTACCCCGTGTGTGCATATACAGGACACATACCCACATGCACACACACACACCCTCATAATTCATATAAAGTACAAAATATGGTTTTGGATTGTTTTTATGTTAATGGTATACTGTTTTGTAGCTTGCTTTTTCGGTGTAAAATGTGCATGGGAAATCTTTCATAGTGATCTGTAGCTATGTATCCTTCATTTCAAGTGCTCTGTGGCATCTCCTCTTATGATTTCATTGTGATATATTTATCTGTTTCTGTCCTGTTGGACCTGGAGATGGTTTCCACTCTGGGCTTATTAGACTTCATACAGCACTGAACATCCTTTTCCATGGTCCCCCAAGCACAAGCATGGGTATCACCACGCCTGACCTGTTGTGGTGCAGCAAATAGAGCGTCGACCTGGAATGTTGAGGTCGCCGGTTTGAAACCCCAGGCTTGCCCGGTCAGGCACATACAGGAAGCAACTACTATGAGTTGATGCTTCCCACTCCCCCACTTCTCTCTCCCTCTCTCTCTTCTCTCTCAAATCAATAAATAAAATCTTAAAAAAATAAGTAAAAAATAAAAATGAGGCTACTTTACTAAAAATAATAATAACAAGCAGAGATTACAAAGAAGAGCCTCGCAGGAAAAATACAGGTGATCAATAATCATGAAAACATATTCAATGTCATCATAATAAAAAAACTCACAAAGCAAACCAACATACTTCACTTGATTGACAATAACAGTATCAAAATAAATCATTTTTTTGCTTCTGCTGGGTCACAGGGTAGATTTTCTTTTTTTTTAAATTGAATTTATTGGGTTTTAGGTATCAGGTATACAACTCAACAAAACATCATTTGCAGACTATCATGCATCCATCACACCAAGCAAAGTCTCTTTCATCCCCATTCTTTTCCTTTGCCCACCTCCATCTATCCCTCTTTCCCCCTGCCCTCTGGTTATCACCATACTCTTATCTGTGTCTGTTTATTATATATGGTTGTTTTTTTTTTTTGCTTAATTCCTTCACCTTCTTTCATCCAGTCCCCAACACCCCTCCCCTCTGACAGCCGTCAGTCTGTTCCACATGTCCATGCCTCTGTTCATATTTGCTCATCAGTTTATTTTGTTCATTAGATTCCACATATGAGTGAAGTCATATGGTACTTGTCTTTCTCTGACTGGCTTATTTTACTTAGCATAATGCTTTCCAGGTCCATCCATGCTGGTATATTTTCCTTTGCCCAGTTGTGAACAAAGACTTTTCATTGGCAAGAAAGCCAAGGGCAGGAGTCTTCACAATGACTCAAGGAAGTCAGAAAGGAAATGAATAAGGTGGTGTGCTAGCTGCTTCTGAAAACCCGCCGAGGTTCATTTTCATGCCAACAGTCCCCAAATCCATTCACTGTCAAGACTACAGCCAAGGCTCCTTCTCAATCCAAAGGCAGCCTTCTGTCGTTCTGAGCTTTCTTTCTCCTTTCCAGACTCTGCTTTGTATGCTGTTGAAATTGGTGTTCTGATCTGAACTGCAGTAGAATGTGAGTGTGCACACATGTGGATGAGGAAGACAGGTTAATTATCATTGAATGTTTACTCTTGCCAAATTTTCACTGAGAAAGCTTACACCTCATAAATGGTGATGGACAAAGACTTGGCTTGGGGAGGTGAACACACAATATGGTGTACAGAGATGTGTTGTAGGATTGGGCACCTGAAACCTGTATAATTATGTCAACCAGTGTCATCCCAATAAATTTAATTAAAAAAAAGAAAAAAGAGGTTTATAAAAATGAGTGCCAAAATTCTCCCTCGTCCTCACCAATACTGAATTTTATCAAATGTTGCCATTGTTGTGAATTTAGTAAAAATGATTTATTTTGATACTGTTATTGTCAATTAAGTGAAGTATGTTGGTTTGCTTTGTGAGTTTTTTTATTATGATGACATTGAATATGTTTTCATGATTATTGATCACCTGTATTTTTCCTGCGAGGCTCTTCTTTGTAATCTCTGCTTGTTATTATTATTTTTAGTAAAGTAGCCTCATTTTTATTTTTTACTTATTTTTTTAAGATTTTATTTATTGATTTGAGAGAGAAGAGAGAGAGGGAGAGAGAAGTGGGGGAGTGGGAAGCATCAACTCATAGTAGTTGCTTCCTGTATGTGCCTGACCGGGCAAGCCTGGGGTTTCAAACCGGCGACCTCAGTATTCCAGGTCGACGCTCTATTTGCTGCACCACCACAGGTCAGGTATCTCTTATTTTTTAATTTTCTATGTTGGGCAGTGAATGGTACAGGCTATCTACATATATATAAAAATAGCCTGGGTCACATGGGCAGCAAAGATTTTTTTTTTCTAGTATAATTTATCTTTTTACTTTGTCTATGGCATTTCTTACAATACAAAATTATTTTTGTATGCAGTATTTCATTTACATAGATAAATATACAACTATTTTTCTTTATAACTGCCAGAACACTTCACTGTATTTTTTTTATTTTTAATTGATTGTGCTAACATGGTTTCAAGTTTCCCACTCAATTTAACACCCTCAAGCTCACACATTGTGCCCCCTGTACCCCATGCAAAGTCTCTTTCCATTCCCATTTCACCCCCTTTTCCCCTGCCCCCACCTCCACCCCCCCTTTCCCTCTGGAACTTGCTGCCCTGTTGTCTGTATCTATGTGCTATGTATATATAAATTGGCGAATCCCTTCCCCTTCTTTGATCCTGTCCCCTCATCCCCCTTCCTTCTGACAGCTTATTGTGTTAACTAGATTGCACATGTAAGTGAGATCATATGATATTTGTCTTTCTCTGCCTGGCTTATTTCATTAAGCATAATACTCTCCAGGTCCATCCATGCCATTGCAAAAGGTAAGATTTCCTTCTTTTTCACGGCCATGTAGTACTCCATTGTGTATATGAACCATGGCTTTTTAATCCACTCGTCCACTGTTGGACATGGGCTGTTTCCAGATCTAGGCTATTATAAAGAATGCTGCAATAATCATGGGGGTGCATATCTTCTTTTTTTTTCTTTTTTCTTTTTTTTTTTTTTATATTTCTGAAGCTGGAAACAGGGAGAGACAGTCAGACAGACTCCCGCATGCGCCCGACCGGGATCCACCCGGCACGCCCACCATGGGGCGACGCTCTGCCCACCAGGGGGCGATGCTCTGCCTATCCTGGGCGTCGCCATGTTGCAACCAGAGCCACTCTAGCGCCTGGGGCGGAGGCCACAGAGCCATCCCCAGCGCCCGGGCCATCTTTGCTCCAATGGAGCCTTGGCTGCGGGAGGGGAAGAGAGAGACAGAGAGGAAGGCGCAGCGGAGGGTTGGAGAAGCAAATGGGCGCTTCTCCTGTGTGCCCTGGCCGGGAATCGAACCCGGGTCCTCCGCACGCTAGGCCGACGCTCTACCGCTGAGCCAACCGGCCAGGGCTGCATATCTTCTTTTGAAGATGTTTTGGGATTCTTAGGGTATTCCTAAAAGTGGGATAGCTGAGTTATTAGTCAGTTTCATTTTTAATTTTTTGAGGAAATGTCATACTGTTTTCCACAGTGGCTGCACAAGTCTGCATTCCCACCAGCAGTGCAGGAGGGTTCCCTTTTCTCCACATTCTCATCAGCACTTGTTATTTGTTGATTTGTTAATGAGTGCCATTCTGACAGGCGTGAGGTGGTATCTCTTGGTGGTTTTAATTTGCATTTCTATGATTAGTGACATTGAACATTTTTTCATATGCCTAATGGCCATCTGTGTGTCCTCTTTGGAGAAGTGTCTATTTCAGGTCCTTTGCCCATTTTTAAATTGGATTGTTTATCTTATCTTCTTGGTGTTGAGTTTTAGAAGTTCTTTATATATTTTGGTTCTTAATCCTTTATCAGATATATGAGCAAATATGTTCTCCCATTGAGTGGGTTATCTTTTTATTTTGTTAATGGTGTCTTTAGCTGTGCAAAAGCTTTTTGGTTTGATATAGTCCCATTTGTTTATTTTTCCCTTTATTTCCCTTGCCTGCAGAGATATATTGGCAAATACATTGCTACAAGAGATATCAGAGTTTACTGTGTATGTTTTCTTCCAAGATTTTTATGGTTTCACAACTTACATTTGTCTTTTATCTATTTTGATTTTTTTTTTAAATGTAAAGCATTATGACTTAGTATTTTTTTAATTTTTTTATTTTATTTATTCATTTTTAGAGAGGAGAGAGAGACAGAGAGGGAGAGAGAGGAGAGAGAGACAGAGAGAGAGAAGGGGGGAGGAGCTGGAATCATCAACTCCCATATGTGCCTTGACCAGGCAAGCCCAGGGTTTCGAACCGGCGACCTCAGCATTTCCAGGTTGACGCTTTATCCACTGCGCCACCACAGGTCAGGCCTCTATTTTGAGTTTTTTTGTGAATGGTGTAAGTTGGTAGTCTAGTTTCATTTTTTTGCATGTACCTGTCCAAATTTCCCAACACCATTTATTAAAGAGACTGTCTTTACTCCATTGTATACTCATGCCTCCTTTGTCAAATATTAATTGACCATAAAGGTGTTTATTCCCTGTTCTCTTCTATTGATCTGTATGCCTGTTCTTATGCCAGTACCAACCTGTCTTGATTACAATGGCCTTGTAGTATAACTTGATATCAGAAAGTGTGATAGTTCCTGCTTTGTTTTTCTTTTTCAAGATTGCTGAGGCTCTTCGGGTTCTTTTTTGGTTCCATATAAATTTTTGGAATATTTGTTCTAGATTGGTGAAGTATGCATTGGATTTATAGATCGCTTTGGGTAGTATGGACATTTTGATGATGTTAATTTTTTTTATTTTTTTATTTTTCTGAAGCTGGAAACGGGGAGGCAGTCAGACAGACTCCCGCATGCGCCTGACTGGGATCCACCCGGCACGCCCACCACGGGGTGATGCTCTGCCCATCCCGGGCGTCACTCTGTCGCGACCAGAGCCACTCTAGCACCTGGGGCAGAGGCCAAGGAGCCATCCCCAGCGCCCAGGCCATCTTTTGCTCCAATGGAGCCTCGGCTACGGGAGGGGAAGACAGAGACAGAGAGGAAGGAGAGGGGGAGGAGTGGAGAAGCAGATGGGCGACTCTCCTGTGTGCCCTGGCCGGGAATCAAACTCGGGACTTCCGCACGCCAGGCCAACGCTCTACCACTGAGCCAACCGGCCAGGGCCGATGATGTTAATTCTTCCTATCTATGAATGTGCTCTATGCTTCCACTTGTTTGTATCTTCCTTAATTTCTTTTTTCAATGTCTTATAATCTTCTGAGTATAAGTCTTTTACCTCCTTAGTTAAATTATGCTTCTGTTGTGAGTATTGAATGCAGTTGGTCCTTTTGTGAGTGCTGTTATTCCTTCAAGCTGGCTGGCTTTAAGGGTCAACCTTGATTATATATATTAGACACTATGCAGTGTCTGTCCTGTTGGGCGTATTTATTCTGTGCAGTACCTGGTGGCTGCTGAACTCCTTTGGGCATGCTGCTTGTATAGCTAGCTGAGTCTAGCATTGGTGCAGTCTGCCATCCACTACTGTTTGTGTTGGTTCTGGGTCTTGTTGGGTTGGCATCAGCCGTTGACTGTAACCTGCCGTGGGCTACCTGTCTGAAAGTACTGCACTGTTTGCTGTTTGTGTCTGTGTTTTCTGTGCCTGGGTAGTATAGGAGGGGCCAAGCTATGTATAAGGACTAGCTTCCTCCTGCTTAGAGAAGATAGCAGCTCTGTAAAAGCCCCAAGTTCTATAAGATTTGCCTCCACTTTCAGTTGCTCTACCTCCTCTTGCAGCTGCCTGGTCTTACCAGAGTCTTCTGTAGAAAGAATGTCGTGTGGATTCAGACTGGCCTCACCCCACCAACCCCTTTACAGGTTCCAAACTTGATGGGTTAGGGCAGCTAAGATTGGGAATACAATGTCAGTGGGCCTCCCTATTTCAGGGGCCTTTTGGTCAGGAGCTCAATACAGGGAAAGTGGCCCCTATTCCAGAGCCTAATCCCTCAGACACTGGTGGACACTCCAATTTTATTTCTCCCCAGCAAGGTGAGAAGCAGGTTCAGGTTGGGTGGGGCCAACAGTGCTTCCTAAAGTTCTTCCAGCTGGTGAGCCCCTGGTCTCAGGGAGTTAGACTGAGTTTCCTCCTCTGTGGCTGACTGTGCCCCTCCTCCTCCCCAAATCCAAGGCTAAGCCCCTTAACCAGACCCAACAATATTGCGGGAATTCACTCTTCGAATGTCCATGCTCCAAGCCTCTCTCCCATCCTCCTGGGGAACCTAGCCCAGTGGGGCAGGAGACCCAGAACTTCGGCCAGCTGATTGTGAAGCTTCCTTCTTTCCACTGTGTGCAAACTGCCATGCCAGCACTGATCACAGAAAAGGGAATTCACCTCAGCCGGGCCATGACATGCCACCAGCAAGGGCTGTTACGTCCTGAACCAATGCTCTCTGCATCTGGCCTCCGGATGTGCCATTCCTGCACCTCCCTGGCAAGAACCCGGTGCTGACCAGTGGGAGACACTCCCCTTGACTGACCCTCAGCAAACTTCTTGGAGCTACAAGCAATTCAGAGTTTGTGGCTGCCTCTGCTGGGCCCAGGTACACATGGAAATGCTAAGCTGCTCACCTAGGCTGGCTTTTACCCACACTGGGCCTGGAGGAAAGTCAGAAAAAGGCCAAGGTTCCCTGAGCCCCACCTCCTGTGGCCTCTGTCTGCTGGCTGCTTATTGGGCTTGGCCACTGGAATAAAACCTCTGGTAGAGTCTAGAGCCTGTGGCAATTTGGGGATTAAAAAGGGTGGTGGGTATGGCTCCCATCTCTTGGCCCCTGGTGTCATTCTGTCCAGACGTTTTTTACAGACCTCAGTAGGGTGTGGCCACCAGGAATCCAGTGGGTGTGGCCCCTGAGACCCAGAGATGTGGTCTGCCTGCACTCTGGACAGTTTCTACTGAATCTCCCCTGGGGCGGAAGCACCATAGATTTGGGAATGTGTGGGGGAAAGCTCTGGCCTCAACACCAGAAAACTGAATCACTGATGTGCCCCCTGCTTCCTGGTGACTTCTCAGAACAGCCTGGTATCCATAGGGTGGGGCAGGAGAGGTTCTTGAGGGAGGGGCAGTTGCCTTCCCCCAGGCTGATGTCCCACAGAGATGACTGCTCCACCAAAGAAAGATGGCGACTGCAGTACTGGAGAATGACTCAGCACGAGTTCCAGTGGCTATCATCCACAGTGTCTCTCTCTGGGCTACCAACTTCATAGTCTCCTCAGGCAACTTTAGTCCTCTCAGCCTTTGCTTGCCAGAGCCCCGGGTAGGTGGCTGTGAACGAGATTTTCTGTGCTGGTCCTTTAAGATGGAGCCTGCATCTCCCAGAGCTCCGTTTCTTTCTCACAGACAGAAATCTTGGCTTTCACTGCCAAATGCCTCTTCCAGGCTCTGGGGCTCTAGGCTGGGGTGCAGGCCTGGAGCTGAGGACTCTCCCCTCTCAAAGCGACCCTCACTACAGTGAGAGTCCCTCTGGACCTCTGCCCCACTCACTCCTGGGAGCGGGGCAGCCCTTTCTGCATCTCTGCCCTTCCTACTAGTCTCATTGTGGCTTATTCTGTGATCCTTGGTTATAGACTCCTCTTTGTTTAGTACAAAGTTGGATTTTCAAGGTGATTGTTCTTAAAATAAACTGTAATCCAATTTAGTCCTGGGAGGTGGCAGTTGGAACGTCTGCCTACTCTATCTCCATCTTGGAATCCCTTAACTTCTTTTGTTGTTCCTTCTTTATTAAAATTAAAAAATTTTCAGTTACAGTTGATATTCAATATTACGTTATCTTCAGGTGTACAGCAAAGTGAAGTAGACATTTATATAACTTGTGTTCCCCTCAATATATCTAGACCCCACCTGGCACCACACAGTTGTTACAAATTTACTGACTATATTCCCTACACTGTACTTTATATCCCCATGAATTTTTGTAACTACCAATTTGTCCTTCTTACTCCTGACACCTTTTCCACCCTACTCCCTAAACCTACATCTGACAGCCATCAATTTGTTCTTTGTGTCTATGAGTCTGTTTCTGTTTGGTTGTTTATATTGTTTTTTAGATTCCACATACAAGTGAAATCATTTTTTCTCTGATTTATTTAACTTAGCATAATACCTTCTAGTTCAGGGGTCAGGAACCTATGGCTCGTGAGCCAGATGTGGCTCTTTTGATGGCTGCATCTGGCTCGCAGACAAATCTTTAATAAAAAAAAAACGTTAAAAATATAAAACATTCTCATGTATTACAATCCATTCATTTCCTACTGCTCATGTTCATGGTTGCGGGTGGCTGGAGCCAATCACAGCTGTCCTCCGGGACAACACCAGATTTTTATTGGATAATGCCTAACGTACATGGGTCATTGTATGACTCTCACAGAATTACATTTTAAAATATGTGGTGTTCATGGCTCTCTCAGCCAAGAAGTTTCCCAACCCCTGCTCTAGTTCCATCCATGCTGTCGCAAATGGTAATATTTCATTCTTTTTTAAGGCTGAGAAATACTCCATTGCATATATATGTAGTATGCCAAGTGAATACACTTGGCTATTGATGGGCATGGGGGTCTCATTTCATTCAGCCACCCTATGTCTTTTGATTGGAGCATTTATTCCATTTACATTTAAAGTAATTATTGATAGGTATGTAGTTATTGCTATTTTATTAACTTTTTATTTATTCTCCTTCTTCTTCCTCTTCTTTTTCAAGAAGTCCCGGCCTGCTAGTGATGGACTCCTTTAGGTTTTTCTTGTCTGGGAACTAGGCAAGTCTTTTAGGGGGTACAGAAGTAGAGAGGCTCTGGGGCTTTTTCATATGACGGTTGGAAGAACTTTGAGTTTAATCTAGTGATGGGAAGATCTGGAGCTTACCTTTCCCACTAATGTCTTAAAGCCTGTCTGGTAAGATGGGTCTGACTCACTCTATTTCACCCAAAGGAAACACTTGGGATCCATGGATGGAAGTTGTGGGAGCCAGATTGCAGTTCAGTTTAGGGAAGAATTTTCTAAGAGTCAAAATGAAAACAGCCTGACCTGTGGTGGTGCAGTGGATAAAGGTGTTGACCTGAAATGCTGAGGGTGCTGGTTTGAAACGCTGGGCTTGCCCTGGCCAGTTGGCTCAGTGGATAGAGTGTGGGCCTGGCGAGCAGACGTCGTGGGTTCGATCCCTGGTCAGGGCACACATGAGAAGTGACTGTCTGCTTCTCTCCCCCTTCTCCTCCCCTTTCTCTTTCTTTCCCTCTCATAGCCAGTGGCTCAGTTGGTTCGAGCATCAGCCTCAGGCGCTGAGGATTGCTCAGTTGATTTGAGCATAGGCTCCAGATGGGGGTTTCTGGGTGGAACCTGGTTGGGGCACATGCGAGAGTCTGTCTGTCTCCCTTCCTCTCACTTAAAAAAACAGAAAAAAGCCCATGCTTGTCCAGTCAAGGCACATACAAGCCGCAACCATGACTTGATGCTTCCCACTCCTCCCCACCTTTCTCCCTCTCTGTCTCTCTCTCCTCTAAAAGTTAATAAATAAAATCTTTTAAAAACTACAAACAAGTCAGTAGGAAGGGCATCCTCTGATTAAAACCATCTGAGCAGAGGCTAGCTGGCCTCTTCAGGTCGATTCTTGCCCTGGAATGGAGGTGTAAACTAGAGGACTCCTCCCTGTTTTCACTCTCTATGACATCTAAGCGTATCAATAAAATTAATTTTAAAGCACACAAAAATTCTAAGTCACAGGGAAGTTATAGGAGAAGGGGAGAAAATATTGGAGAATCAACAATTTAAAATAGGGATTTAAATAAGAGTTTATCTCAAAGCTTCACACGTAACGACTTCTTTAAAAGGAAGAGATGGGCCCTGGCTGGTTGGCTCAGCGGTAGAGCATCGGTCTGAAGTGCAGGAGTCCCGGGTTCGATTCCCGGCCAGGGCACACAGGAGAGGCGCCCATTTGCTTCTCCACCCCTCCCCCTCTCCTTCCTCTCTCTCTCTTCCCCTCCCGCAGCCGAGGAGCAAAGATGGCCCGGGCGCTGGGGATGGCTCTATGGTCTCTGCCTCAGGCGCTGGAATGGCTCTGAACTCAACAGAGCGATGCCCCAGATGGGCAATGCATCGCCCCCTGGTGGGCATGCCGGGTGGATCCCGGTCGGGCGCATGTGGGAGTCTGTCTGACTGCCTCCCCGTTTCCAGCTTCGGAAAAATGAAAAAAAAAAAAAAGGAAGAGATGCACTTCGCTGTTTCCAGGAGTCTGTACTACATGCTCCACCTTCCACCTCCACATCGTGCACGGTGTCCCACACGAAGGGATGATGGTGATGACCCACTGCACTGCAGCTAAGCCCTATGTTCTCTTCTTGGAACTTAATAAGCATACTGACCAGTGCAGGGGCTCAGAGTGAGGATGCCCCTATTTACAGCCAACATCTGTGTGCAAAAGTGTTAGTGCCAATAAGAGCAGAAAAGGCCCCAGAACCTTCCTGCCAGCTCTGCTTCCTGCTAACAAAAAGCATCCACCAGCGTCCAGGATTCTTCAGAAAATTTGGAAAAATTTTGTGCTCATGGCATTTATCTAAGGAGAAGGTCCGAGTTTTCATCAGCGTCTCAGAGGTGTTTATCACTAAAAGAAGAGTGAGATCTATACTCAGGGCACGCCTGCAGTTCCCTCCTCTGGGGGATACAGGCCCCTCATTGTCAGGTGGGGCAGGGGCAGGGGAAGTTAGAGAACTGATTCTGAATTTCCCCCAACTCTAAAGCACCAAGGCAGAGAAAGCATGGTTGCAAACATCCTTGCTTGCAAGGACCCTGGGCCCCAAGCCTTGATCTGTCAAACTAGGAGGGTGTGTGTGGCCCTGGGCCTTGAGGGCTCAGTGAAAATCAAGTTTCCCGTGGTTGCGATGGGCATATCCCTGTTAATCATAGTTACATAAAACCTCAAGGTGATGTGACTGGCCACACTCTGTTACTGTTATTACTACTTTAGTTACCAATTTTCCTGATTAAAAACAAAAAATATAAAAAACTGACTTATTGTCAAATTGACACAAGTAGGCACAGAATGAATCTCTAGGATGGTATTCAGTTATTCTGAAATATTACCCCTCTCCCCACCACCAACATGTACCATTTCAGTAAACTAATAAAAAGTATTTCAGTACTGTTTATATAGAAAATGGGAAGGGGTAAGATAGAAAAATGTAACCCAGACCAATATCAAGAGAAATGTTTTCCTTCTCCAGAGGCCTTTAAAAATGAGATACTCTTTTGTCTGGAATGACTCTAGTTCTTTTAAGCAGAGAGAAAAGTGAGACTCTAAGGCCCTTTATTCTTGTTGTTTTAAGAGGTGAACATCCTAAAGTGCTTTAAAACCCAAAGTGAAATCTGGGTGTTCACCCTGGGCACGAGCCGCAAACCCATGTGTGCGAGGAGGGACGTATGGAACACCAGGACAGACTCACCAATGGAGGCTCCTGGCCACATCTGTGAGCAGATTATTACACCAAGGTTCTGAATATTAGATTTTGCACTGCATGATTTTGAAAATTTAGATTCAGGAATCTGCAGAATATCTTCAGTAAAAGATCTAACAGAAATTTTTATCTTTCAATTTAAAAACATTTCCTAGTGCTGATTTAAATGACAACACTCTAACATCCACCCTTGTTTATGTTAAATCTATAATCAAAGATGGTGATGTAGAAATATACAGTCAATTGTCACTTAAAAACACACAAAAATTGGACATGCTATACACTTCTCTTTTAAAATGTATCTGTATTATTTCCACCAATCAAAACACACATAATATATTTTATTATAAAACATTAGGCAATGTTACTTTTGAGATATGCAATCTGAAAGGTCACATCTGGATTTACGACCAGTATGAAATATCAGAGGCGTTCCATTAGCGATCAAGCAGAAGTCATGATCATCACCGTGACTGACACAGCATCAGATCCAGAGGAAACCAGCATCCCATTCAGCCTCTCGACTGGGACTCTGGCTGCTGGCAAGGGCCCTGCGGAGGGTTTCTCCATTCAGCACTGTGGCTGAGTCTGCGTCCCACAGATCAGAACAGAGTCATCCTAGCATCTCCAGACCACAGCTGATCTCCTCCTACTCTGATGGACTCTGCTCTCGGGAACCTGCACTTGAAATCAAGACCGGACCAAGGGGGGGGCGATCATTTCAGTTTTGACCGAAAACAAACAAAACAAACCTAGTCCAAATTCCAGGCTAATAACAAATTACCTGGCTTATAAAAATATGTGTTCAAAATAGTTACTTTCAGGGTTGTGTACAATATAAGTTACAAAAATAAAATAGAGAAGATGAAAAATTGAGCACATTTTCAGTTCTTATCCACACATAGGCATTCATCCGTAGTGACCGGCGTGAAGCCCAGCGCATCGCACAAGGACCCTGGCACACCTCGCTCAGGAGGGAGGACCCTGCAGAGGCCAGGGCACTCCTACAGAGCTCTGCTGTCTGTAGGCCTGGCCTATCCTGGCTGCACTTGCCACTACCTGGGAAGGTGGTCTTGGCAGCAAAGTTCCTGCACAGGTGCAGCTCTGTCTGTGAACATGCAGAGGAGTGAGTGAGCAGGAAGCCCATCTGCGGAGGACCTGGTAAGTGGGACCTCAAGCTGTGGGCGGATAATACATTTTAAAAACTCTTCCCGTTCTTTGTTTTTCTTTCTCAAGATAGATTTAGTAAAGCTTTTAAAAAGAAAGTAGGTTAGAGAGGTCATTTTAAGATGCTTTTATGTGTATAGTGATAACTGTCTTTCCTAGCCCATCAGGCCTTCAAAAACAAAATCATCCCAAGCCCCATGAAATGTATTTCTGCCTCTGTCCAAGTTAGTATTTCCATTTTGTATTCAAATGTGTCTATATATCACAATATAAAACTACTATTTCAGTATTAAAGTTTCCACTTTTTAGTGATCAGATCAACCACGAAGATACAACTGGTACAGAGGGAATTATATATGCTGAATAACATTTTTAATAAACTTTCTTATCAAACCTCCTCAAAACAATTCTATAGAATGTTGACTCAACAGCTTCTAAAATAATCAAACACACCATACAAGCTGTAACAGAAAAGCCCGGGGAAAGTACTGTGCGCACAGGCAGCCGAAATGCAACCGTCGGTAGCGGTTTCTGCAGCGAAACTTCAACACTCAATATCTTAGTGAATTTGGGATAATTTCCACATGCAAAAGTCTGAAGGTATCAATTTCAGGTGAGCAGTTTTGAATCAGGAAATCTTCAATAGTTAACCACTATTCTTTTGGGCATTTCCTCCACATCCCTCCGAAGAGTTTCCCCAGGACACTCAAAGGTTTCAAGGGGGAACAGATGCCTCCACCAACTGGGAAACCAGCCCCAGGCTCCACTAACAGACCACAGGGAGATTAATGTGGTTTCTTTAAGGAAAGAAAGAAATACCGGTGAGCACGCAGTACTGGAGGAAGAAACACTGCCTGCTAAGTCCTGCATGCCTTGCATGAGGAAGGAAGAGGACTGATCACGTTGGGGGCAGAGCAAGGGCTCAGTGCCTGCAATCACCCTCAGGGATCACTGTAGCATTCTACTCTAAAGGCAGGTAATGGATTCAAGGAGCTATTTACCATCATATTATTGAAATTGATTGTTAGGTGGCTAATAAAGACAGTGAATTTCTAGATAGCATCTTAAATTAATAGTAAGTCCAGAAAACCAAGAAATAGAGTAGACAACATTTTAAAGGTATATACGTCTTAAGCAGCACAAAATTTGAAATTTTATCATGCAATAAAGCTGACGTACAACCATCACAGACTTAGATGACTTAGAACAAAGTGTGTATCTAAGTGGGTTTTAGCCCCAAACATGACAAATTTTTTAAATGTTCTATTGTTTATTTATTAAATAGACTTAATTATATTCCTTCTGAAATACAAAAGATAGACTAAATCATACTATAAAACAAGGTGAGATATGGTAATATGATGGTGGCCAATTAATACACATAAATCTATTTTTTCTGGACAGACAGCAAAGTACTTAAGGGGATTAAGAGGTAATTCTAGAAGGAACACTACCTGGAAGACTATTTGGCATTTAAATATTGATTTCCAAAGTGCTAGATGGCAAGTTGGAGCAAGCATTTGTGGTCACATGCATATAAGTCCCAACAGTTACTGAGGATGAGAAATTGTCACTACTATTACCATATAACTTAAAAAAATTCATTCATTCTAATTGCTCACCTGAAATGACCTTGAACAAAATCTCTAAAAGTGTGGCTTGCATTTTTTTCTTTAGACATAACCTGCTTCACTTTATAATCTAGGCAGGCAATGCTATTAGGACTGAGCAAGGGCAAGGCGTTGTGTTTCTTACATGCAGAACATAGACTTTTCTATTTGGTTCCATCAACTCCCGGGCATTTCAGGCCCATGGAGGCGAGACTTCTTCGCTGACGACAAGCCTGCTGTTTCTAACTCATCACCGACAGCCTTCCAGGGGTCCTGTGGAGGCCTCGAGGCTGTTGTCGGTGTCTGAGGCCAGCGTCTGCTCGGTGGACATAGATGAAATGTCATTGACAGATGATGACTGGGAAGGAGTGGCGCTGCTGCTTATTGCTGCATCTGTGCTAAGAGAACCAGAGGCAGTGAAACCGAGGCAGACAGCGTGCGACCCAGCCTGACCTCACGCCCCACTCCGTCCTTCTGTATTTCAGAAGTGCCCTGTCCTATTAGTCCACAGTACATTTTTAGTTTTCCTAGTCTTTCGTTTGGGCCAGAATCCCAAATATTCCTGTTTTTCCCTTTAACATTCACCTTTCCTTCCCAGTGGTTAAGCATCAAATATGCATTCATCTATAATCACGTTAACTGCCTAAAAATACCTGCTGGTTTAAAAAGGATATTAAAGAAAGTTGCTGTTTATCTTAAAATGATAAGTATTTCAAAAGGCTTAAGCCCAAATAGGATTCAAGTGTCATCAGGCATTTCAATTATCAATATAATTGCAAAAACAATCCAATAAAAAAAGCATCAAATTTTTTTTTTTGAGACAGAGAGACAGATATGGACAGACAGACAGGAAGAAAGATGAGAAGCATCAATTCATCATTGCAACTCCTTAGTTGTTCATTGATTACTCTCTCTTATGTGCCTTGACCGGGGGGCTATAGCAGAGTGAGTGACCCCTTACTCAAGCCAGTGACCTTTGGCTCAAGCCAGCGACCATGGGGTCATATCTATAATCCCACACTCAAGCCAGCGACCCTGTGCTCAAGCTGGTGAGTCTGCGCTCAAGCCGGTGACCTCAAGGTTTCGAACCTGGGTCATCTGCATCCCAGTCCGATGCTCTATCCACTACACCACCACTGGTCAGGCAAAAAGCATCAACCTTTTAAGGATTTTCTTTCTTTCTTTTTTTTTACAGAGACAAAGAGAGAGTCAGAGAGAGGGATAGATAGGGACAGACAGACAGACAGGAATGGAGATGAGAAGCATCAATCATCAGTTTTTTGTTGCGAAACCTTAGTTGTTCATTGATTGCTTTCTCATATGTGCCTTGACCGCGGGCCTTCAGCAGACCGAGTAACCCCTTGCTTGAGCCAGAGACCTTGGGTCCAAGCTGGTGAGCTTTGCTCAAACCAGATAAGCCTGCGCTCAAGTTGGCAACCTCAGGGTCTTGAACCTGGGTCCTCTGCATCCCAGTCCAACACTCTGTCCACTGCACCACCACCTGGTCAGGCTTAAGGATTCTTTTGTAATAAAAATACCTTCTAAAATGAGAGCTGTGTACATACAAACAAACAAAGAAAAAAGGAAAAAATGTCGTGGCCTTTTATTCATGTTATTTTTGTATTAGAAAAGCCAAAAACTGAAAATTTAAGGTAAATGATCCAATTTCCTACTATCCATATTTTGGTCTGGTCTGAGCAAAATGGAAACAGCCCAGCCCTCAGAGTTCAGAGTCTGCAGGTGTTAACAAGGGCACCTGGCCCTATGCAGGAGTTGTCCGCCCGCTAGCTGCCTGACCCACGTGTCATGCTGAGAAGGCAGCAGGGCACAGATTCCATGAGAAGTGGGTGAGAAAAAGCTGCAACTGAAGAGTTTCAGTCAGTGAACAGGTGGCACCCTACAGACACGAAGTGACACCACAGGCCATCATACCATTACCTCTCTGTTGGTCAGGCTTCTCCCACTAGCAGGTCAAGGAGAAAATGGGATAACTGTATACACAACTTTCTCAAACAAAACCAAATTCCATTTTACCTAGATTGACATTAATTTTCTTTTTTAACTGGGTGGGGCCAGTACAAAATGGGTCATGACATTAGAAAGGCTTTTAATTCAGTCCCCTCATCCATAAATGGAGCTGGCAGCGGCTGCCACAGGCATGAAATGAGAATGATTGTAACAGCTTTGCTCAGTGCCTGGCACCTCAGTGTCATGTCACCTGCCATCCCCGGGACAAACCCAGATGGGAAGACTCACACCAGAGGAACTCTCAAACCCAAGGCTGGCCTGCTGGCACTGCACCCATGGCTGCCATCTGTAATCGCTGACCAGGGAAAGGAAAATGGGATCAAACTATTAAAGCAATGACTAACCGGAAGGCTGGTCTTTCACAACACCATTCTTGCTCCTTTCTTCCCAGTCCATGACTTCTTTGTAAATTAGCTCTGCAAAAAGAGACCCAAGCTAAAAGGCTTCATCAGTTTCTTGGAATTTCTAAATCCTGCTTTCAAATCAATTAGAACCACCCCCAGGGCACTATGATATGTTATTTTTAATTGTGGTATACAGTTAATTCAGAAAGATAGTCCACCTAGACCAAACTATCCATGTTTTTTTGATTGATTACATCTTTTCAACACAATTATTTTTGTTTTCAGTGAGAGGAGGGGAGGCAGAGACAGACTCCTGCATGCACCCGATCCACCCGTCAAGTCCACAAGGGAGCGATGCTCTGCCCATCTGGGGTATTTTGTTCTGTTGTTCAGCAACCGAGCTCTTTTTAGTGCCTGAGATGGAGGCCATGGAGCCATTCTCAGTGCCTGGCACCAACTCGCTCAAACCGTTTGAGCCATGGCTGCAGGAGAGGAAGAGAGAGAGAAAAAGAGAAGCAAGAGGGGTAGAAGTAGAGAAGCAGATGTGCTTCTCCAGTGTGCCCTGACTGGGAATCGAACCCGGGACATCTACATGTCAGGCCAATGCTCTACCACTGAGCCAACCGGCCAGGGCTTCAACACAAATATTAAAGCCACCAAAAATGTAGTTGGTTCTGGGTTCATGTGGGCATTTTACAGAAGGAAGTGTAAGGGGGGAAGAGAGAAAGAGAGAGAGGGAGAAAACTAGCAAAGTGGCTCCAACAGAACATTTTAAAGTACTGGATGCTCTCTCACACCCATTTGCATGTTTTGTTCAGTCATCACTGTGTTCTCCAAATGTGACCAGCATCCCTCCAGACTGACCAGAAATTAATCCAAATAACCTTTTTTCTTGGCTTCAACTGCAGTTCTACTCAGTAAGAAAGACAATTACTGGCCCTGGCCAGTTGGCTCAGTGGATAGAGCATCAGCCTGGTGTGTGAACATCCTGGGTTTGATCCCTGTTCAGGGCACATATGAGAAGTGACCATCTGGCCCTGGGCGGTTGGCTCAGCGGTAGAGCGTCGGCCTGGCGTGCGGAGGACCCGGGTTCGATTCCCGGCCAGGGCACATAGGAGAAGAGCCCATTTGCTTCTCCACCCCTCCACCGCACCTTCCTCTCTGTCTCTCTCTTCCCCTCCCGCAGCCAAGGCTCCACTGGAGCAAAGATGGCCCGGGCGCTGGGGATGGCTCTGTGGCCTCTGCCCCAGGCGCTAGAGTGGCTCTGGTCGCAACATGGCGACGCCCAGGATGGGCAGAGCATCACCCACTGGTGGGCAGAGCGTCGCCCCATGGTGGGCGTGCCGGGTGGATCCCGGTTGGGCGCATGCGGGAGTCTGTCTGACTGTCTCTCCCTGTTTCCAGCTTCAGAAAAATGCAAAAAAAAAAAAAAAAAAAAAAAGAAGTGACCATCTGCTTCTCTTGCCCACCCTCTCCCATTTCTCTCTCTTTTCCTCTCACAGCCATTGGTTTGATTGGTTCGAGCATTGGTCCTGGGCACTGAGGATAGCTAGGCTGATTCAAGCATTGACCCTGGACAGGGGTTGTTGGGTGGATCCCGATCAGGGAGCATGTGGGAGTCTGTCTCTCTACCTTCCCTCATCTCATTTAAAAATAAAAAAGACAATTACCTATTAAGTTAGTTATTAGGGGTGCCTAAAATTTTAGTATTTATGAAATAAAATGAGCCAACTGTGGCTGGGTGCAGGGCCCTGCTGCGTGTAAGTGCATTCAGGTCACTGGCCCTTGGGGCGCTGGGGGGCCCTGGGCAGAGGACGTATTGTCACTTTTTTTTTTTAATTAAGTGTGAGAGGGAGAGGCAGAGACAGACTCCCACATCTGTCCTGTCCAGGATCCACCTGGCAAGCCCCCTACCAGGGGGGATGCTCTGCCCACCTGGGGCTGCTGCTCCATTGCTCAGCAACCTATTTTAGAGCCTAAGGCAAGGCCATGGAGCCATCCTCAGTGCCTGGGGCCAACTTGTTCAAACCATTTGAGCCATAGCTGCAGGAGTGGAAGAGAGAGAGAGAGAGAGAGAGAGAGAGAGAGAGAGAGAGGAGCTAGAGGGGGAAGAGTAGAGAAGCAGATGGGTGCTTCTCTTGTGTACCCTGACTGGAATTGAACCGGGCCTTCCACATGCCAGGCTGATGCTCTACAACTGAGCCAACTGGCCAGGGCCAACCACTTTTGATTTGTACTGAGCACAGTTCTCAATTACCACTTTTAATGAAAAATCATTAGTTTAGTCTCTTTGTTGCTGGTTTAGTTTGTTTGGTTAGCTTTATAGTGGTAATAAAAACTATTTACATATTTGTGACCTGCAATTTTGCCCAAATTCTATTTTAAAACACATATAAAAACAAAAAAATAATATATAACTACATGACTTATAAATACAGCTGGAGCTCACATGATCCCAGCCAAGTTCTGCTTTACTGTAAACTGGGGTTACTGAACATTTTACAACATGTTATAAAGCTAAGTGTGACATAACTACTAAGTTTAGTTTACAAACCAGGCTTTGATAATAAGTCATGTAAAAAAGTCCTTATTTTTTTCTTTTGAAGCCAATAATATCCAACACATACATGTTGCTCATTCATTCTGTTACCTGCCAGCTCTTTTTCTCCTGGGAGGTAGCACGAGAGAGGGTGATGGCCTGCAGGGTTTCCCGCTCCTGCCCCCCAAGGCTCTTGCTGAAAAGTAAAAAACTGCCCCTTTACAGGACTTCAAGAAAGGGCATTAAGTAAAGGGTCAAAACAAGCTCATCTGTACCTTTCCATTCTTCAATTGCATGTTCTCTTTCTTCCAACTGGGTGTCATAAATTTGAGGTGGTGGCTAGAAATTAAATTACGTGTAAAGTCAACAGTCTACAAAATAATGAGGCATAAAGAAAAAGGTAGAATCACTTGGAAGACTTCTAATATATCTATGATATGGATGTAATTTCTTTCAAAGATGGCTTATGAAAGATTTCTTTACAAGTGTGAGACTACGTCAGTTTTAGAATCAAAATAATTAAGAAAAAATTAACCAAACAAATAGAGCTATTATAGTCTTCTTTATAATCACAGGATCTCAAAACACTCTAAAGATATCTGCTCAGGTGTATGAGTTAACACAGGCAGCTTCCCAGAGACCGGCCATGGACAGGTTCTGTGCCAGGAGACAGACAGTGGAGGACACAGTCCAGACAGACAGCTATTCCCCTTACAACTCCAAACCCAGCCCTCAACTCATCAATGCACTGTTCCAAAAATATGCTTACAAATCACGTTTATATATCAGATTATTTGCTTATAAAACAATGTTTAAAAATGGTGGTTGAATTCATAGGCCGAGTCATAAACATGTGCTCCTGATGGCATGCAACAGCACACCACTCTGTGGTTCTTCCACTCACAGCTCAAGGTCACCCACGCTAGGGCAGCAGCAGAAAAACACACATGGGCACCAGCTCAGAGTGGATCTCCCTGGCAGGCACCCCTGGTAATGACAAACAAACTTGTGATTTCCAGCAAGTTTCTTAGCCTGCGTGGGTGCCTAAGCAAGATCAAAACCCAGGCACAGTGCCAGGTATACAGCGGAGGCTTAAAAATGGTGATGGGGTGACTGTGCCAGCACCTGCATCCAGGCAGACGATTGTTACCACCGCATAAGCATGTTCACTCTTAAAGTACTCTGAGCTAGAGCTTGTCACATGGCCTCTTTGTCATCCTCTTAACTCTAGGACTTTCCATGCTTGCAGAGCCACTCCAGCCCAGCTGGAGTGGACAGAAGAGCCAGGCAACACAGGCCTGGCCTCTGCACTCGTCTTCCAGCAGCTGCTTACCGCTTCTGCCTCGGCAGGGTCATACCACACGGTGATGTACGGGTGACGCAGAGCTTCGTCCACAGAGATGCGCTTGTCAGGATCTATCACTAACATTTTTGATAACAGATCTCTGGCTTGACTCGCTAGAGTGAAAACAAATATTACATTAGTAAGTAATACTGTTTATCTGAAAACTGTGCAATAAAGAACTAAATGTGACAGCACAGATAGAACAAAGATATTTTAACTTTGAGAATTTTTTGATGGGCTCAAGATCAACAGAACCTTTCTCTTTAAGAACAACTCGGCCCTGGCCAGTTGGCTCAGCGGTAGAGCGTCGGCCTGGCGTGCGGGGGACCCGGGTTCAATTCCCGGCCAGGGCACATAGGAGAAGCGCCCATTTGCTTCTCCACCCCCACCCCTCCTTCCTCTCTGTCTCTCTCTTCCCCTCCCGCAGCCAAGGCTCCATTGGAGCAAAGATGGCCCGGGCGCTGGGGATGGCTCCTTGGCCTCTGCCCCAGGCACTAGAGTGGCTCTGGTTGCGGCAGAGCGACCCCCCCCCCCCCGGAGGGGCAGAGCATCGCCCCCTGGTGGGCAGAGCATCACCCCTGGTGGGCGTGCCGGGTGGATCCCGGTCGGGCGCATGCGGGAGTCTGTCTGACTGTCTCTCCCCGTTTCTAGCTTCAGAAAAATACAAAAAAAAAAAAAAAAGTAAAAAAAAAAAAAAAAAAAAAAAGAACAACTCAAGCATCCCCTTTCACTAGAAGCCAGGTTTTGAATATGGTTTCAGCCTATGGCTCTGGGAGAAGAGGACAGGGCCCCAGGCTGAGAGGCCGGTCCGGTTCAGGAGGGTGCAAGAGCTGAGCAGCAGGTGGCACTGCTGTTGTGCAGGAATGAGCACGGTGAGCCTTTTCTTCCAATGTCATTTTGAAATAAAATCAGAACAGACTGGGTAAGCCACACGACAGTCTCATGTTCACACAGTACAGAGCACTTCAGATGCCTCTGCTCCACTGACCTGTACACAATGTTATCTACGCACACTTAAAAAAAATCTAGAGATTGGTAGTTAGAAAAAAAAAACAAGTTAAATACAAGGCTCACCTAGGTTTGGGCGGTTAAAGTTCACGTGTATCGGCAAAGGAGAGATGGGGCTTTTCTGACTGAGGGGCAGTTTATCTCAATGTGGAGGGAAACAAATCTACTCTTCTCCCATAAGTAAGTCGTGTTTCAGTGATGGACACAGGAGAACGGGAGAAGGGGCTTTTTTACTGAACTACTATCATGGTTTCTGACTTTTAAACTGGGCTAGAGCTAGATCTTTATTCAAGTAGTCTGGAAACCTGAAAACTTTTCAAATTACAGCTGCTATAATTAACATAAAAGTCTTAGTTAATTACAGAGTGGGGATATGTTATTTTGATCAATGGCTTTAGTTCAGCTATTTTATTGAGGACAAAACTTCTAGGTCTTAAAGCTTTTACTCTGCAATGCCTTCTTTCTAGCCTATAGATGGCATTATTTGCAGGTTTTAACTGTTTTGTCTCCCAGTGTTCACAGGTTTTAGAATACAAACTTAAAAAACGAAAGCTTCACCCAGATTATGACAACAAGTATAAGAAAAGAGGTATCTTACTTTTAATTTTGTCTCGTTCCAATTCTGATGGGAATATCCAATCTGGAAAGAGTTCTTCAAATTTGATTCCAGGATACTTTGGTCTGTTTTCTACATAATTCCTCACAGTTGGCTGAAGTTTCTTCATGAAATCTGCAGACGGTGTTCCTAGCTGTTCAATAACTTTATTCCACTGATCAATATCTAAGGAGTCTCTTGAGGAAAATACAACTGAAATGCCTTATATTCTTATTATATGAAGTAGCATCATTCAAAGAAAAAAACTGTATTTATACCTATCGACAAGTAGTTAACTAGGCTACCACAATGGGTCAGCAGAAACATTCTCAAATAATATTCAAATAAGGTTTGAGTTTCCAAGGTTAGATTACTTTTTAAAAAGCTCTTAACACTCTGAATCTTTATAAACTATGATCGCAGTTTATTAAATCAACACACTGAGGTTTATATGCCTTCCCATTCTAGATCAAAATAAAGTTATCTTGTAACTCAAGAAAACCTCTAACAGAAATGCTTATACATGACATTAGATAATAATTACACAGGCAAACTGAAATCAGTTTTCGTACTAAAGCTATGTTAGAGCCAACACTCCATAAAGTGGGGAGACCTATGGGACTCCTTGGTTCACAGCTGGGGAACCAGAGCCCTGTGAGGCAGGGCTCACACATCTGCTGCTCAGCTACCATTCTCACTCGCAGCAAAAAGAGTTGTGTGCACTTATATCTCCAATTCCCAGTCTCTTGTTTGCTCTTAAACATTCTCTTGTCAGGCTTTCTCCTATCACTGCACGAAAACTGGCCCATTGAGATTCCAGTGACCATCTCTCACTCCAGTGGTCAGTTCTCAATCCTCACCTTTTTAACAGCATCACCCAGCTTCCCTCAGTAGCTTACTTCCTGGCCTCTAGGGCCTCCCTCTCTGGGAAGGGCCTCCCTCTCTGGGAAGGGCCTTGTACCTTTTCTAGATCCTCTTTTCTCTGCCACCCAGGGGGCTTGGTCTTCCTTTGTTTTCTCTCTCTGTCAGCACTTCCTCCCAGTATCCTGGCTTTATAGGGCATGGCAGACTGACAAGCCCACATTCATTTCTCAGTTCCAGACCTCTTTCCCAAGCTAGGTTCTTGATATATCCAGCGTCTACCAGACATCTCAGAATCCTAACAAGGATCTCTGAAGATATAACCTTCAAAACAGATGCAGTGTTTCAGCCCTCTCCCACCCTTACACTCCCATCCTTGTGGTCTCCTTGCTTCAGTCCTAGACCTTGCAAGTCTATCCCCCAGTTCAGCAGCTGAGCCATCCTTTTCCACAGTAAATCAGATGGGAGCCTAGGAAAGGGTGGGTGCTCAATAAATAACTAGTAGATGGTCTTGTCTATAGACTGCAGGAGGAGACGATAGGAAAACAGTTCCAACAAGCCTGGCTGACGTCTTGGATGTGTGAATGCACTATTGTGCTCAATATAGCAAAGAGGAACCAAAGCTCAGAGAGGTCCTGACTCCTCAAGGATGTACAGACACCACATGGGAGTCAGAACTTGGGCCCAAGGTGGCCTGGCTAAAGCTTTCTCCTTCTTATAGGCCATGTTGGAACAAGAGTTCTTTTCTACCCCAGGTCACAAATTTATTTATTTATTCATTTTTTTACACAGGAGAGGGAGAGACAGAGAGAGAGAGAGAGGAGAGACAGAGAGAGAGAAGGGGGGGAGGAGCTGGAAGCATCAACTCCCATATGTGCCTTGACCAGGCAAGCCCAAGGTTTCAAACCGGGGAGGTCACAAATTTAAAGCAAATCTGTAAAAACTGCAGTCTAGTTTCCATAATCTTTTTCTATCCTAGTAATTTTTAATCTAACATTTTAAAAATTGGCAAAATTATTTTTGGAAAATGATGTTAATCTTTGTGTATGTTCTAAGAATGACATTAGATAACCTTATCTATATAACTATTAATTACTGATACTGAAAGATGTTAATATGTAAAGTAGGAATTTTAAATTACTTAAAATGTACCAAAAAGTACTCACATTTTTCATTTTTGTGTTTTCTAGAGAAAGCATTTCTTAATACAAAAAGGAAATGAATACAAATTCATTTCAAATGAATACAAATTGAATACAAAATGAATACAAATTGAGATAAACTAAATGTTAAGGCAGGGGCCCACAAACTATGGCCAGCAGGCCACATGCGGCCCCCTGAGGCCAGTTATCCGGTCCTGCCGCACTTCCGGAAGGGGCACCTCTTTCATTGGTGGTCAGTGAGAGGAGCCTAGTTCTCATTGAAATACTGATTAGTTTGTTGATTTAAATTTACTTGTTTTTTATTTTCAATATTGGATTTGTTCCTGTTTTGTTTTTTTACTTTAAAATAAGATATGTGCAGTGTGCATAGGGATTTGTTCATAGTTTTTTTTATAGTCCGGCCCTCCAACGGTCTGAGGGACAGTGAACTGGCCCCCTGTGTAAAAAGTTTGGGGACCCCTGTGTTAAGGAGATATTTCTAAATTATCTTTGGCATAAGTCAACTTTTCCCTTTTTAATTGGCTTTATTTGCAAAATAAAGGTCCTCTTACAGTTTGATACAAGTGAACCTAAGGTAGACTATGGGAAACTACTAGAAAATTTATTAGAACAAAATAAAATGTTGCATTTAACTTCACATAAAATCTGTAATGTAGAAACGTAAAGGAAGGTAGATAAAATGACAGGAACAAAATCTTTTCATTCCAAATTTGTGTTATTTTAATAATACAAGAAGACCACCCTCATAAAATTATAAAAACTAAAATTACTAAAATACAAATACTGACTACATAGCTTGATTTCCTTTAAAAATAACCATCAATCTGCCAAAGAACAGAGACACTTAAAGGTTTCATAACAAAAAACAAAATCAAAGACTAATGAAAATTTTAAGTGGCTAAAACACAAATGGAAAGGTCATATGTGAAGAACCATGTTATAGCAAATATACTGAGATGGAAGAACATGAGGACCATGAGGAAAGAAAGCTATCGTATCATCTACCCTACTTCATATATGTCCTTCATATGACTTCCTGACCACAACATAAATCAATCCTTTGCATTTTGTATTTATTTAAACTTCCCAGTGTCTCACAAAATAACCTTCTAAACAAATCTTTTTAAAATTTCTACAGAGTGTCAGCAGTGTAACAAACAAGAAAATTTACCATAGTGTTCCTTACAAACTTTCATTTTAGTCTTTTTCATTCAGGTCTTAGGTAGTGTGCTTCAGTTCTTTGGGCGAAAGTACTTTAATGCATATACTGATGACTAACAAATTGGCATATTAATTAAATTATGCAAGAATATTGCCCTATTTAATTTAGATAGCAACTTACCTAATTAAATTAATTGAATAAACTAAATAAACAATATTTTCTTTTAAATTACAGTATGTTCATCAAACAGTAAATACCTTCCTAATAAGCTATTTTTGATAAAATTAAGAGCTAATGTCATTGGTTTAACTTAACTCCTAGCCTCAATAAAATCATTAGAGGGAGTCAAGCAAAAAAGACCATGTAAAATTGAACCATTTGGTTTGTGACACTAATTTAACAAACATAATAAAGCTCTTAAAAGCCAGTCTGGAATTATGACACTTTCCTTTTGAGCTGCTGCCTGTGGTATTTAGGGGAAGCATGGCCGGGAAGGTCCCGGGAAGGATACGGTCAGTGCCTTGGAATATCACACAACCTTTCACCAGCTCGCCCATGATGCAACCCACTGACCAGATATCAACTGAAAATAAAATGAAATGATAAAATTATAAAGTGCCATGAACAAAACAAAGGTGAGGAAAAGGAATTCTAACAGTATACTAAACACACAAATATGGAAGAACAAATTGCTAAGGGTGAACTTCACACAATGTCAATGTTTGTCGCCTCCATTGTAGCCATGTGCGCAGCAATCTGGGCTTTTAGTGCCACAGAGTCCAATACTTTACAGCTTAAAAGAACAAACCAAACCCAGAAACAAGAAGTACCTGCCCACACAAAGCTGTCTTAGGCCACACACCTACTGCCCCAGCCCTGTGGCCAATGCAGCATCTCCCTGTGAAGGATACAGTCTCTTCCTGGAAACAGGACTTTATGGAGGACCATTTCTGCCATGATGCACCCGACAGACCAGATGTCCACTACCAAACACCAGGTGATTAAAACCAGAAGGAGGACCCCCACATCCTCAAACTCTCTCCCATACAAAGACAAACCCAGCTGTTCAATGGGAGCTTTGGAAAACACCGAACCCCCGCCCCTGTATGGTCCTTTTCTAAAGCATCCCATCAGCAGGCCTCACAGGGGCAGGCTTGCTTTTCTGGGCTCCAGGTGAGGTCCTGCCAGGTGCCCTGACTGCCAGCTGTGCACCCTCCTCTGTGGAGCCACCTGAACCCAGGCCTCAGCCAGCCAGGCAGGGGGCTATTTAGTGCCCCTGCTGGAGACAGTATGGTAGGGAAGGTAACCAGGAGTCTGCTTTCTCCCCCGTCCACAGGAAGCAACAGAAGCTCACAGACCTGTGTCTCCCAGAGTGGGTGCACAGGCTACAGAACATCTAAACAAACCTGAAGCAAAGCTCATTTCAGATGATGGGTAAACTTTCAGCCTTTTTTAAAACAAGTACATGTGATTTCTTTATATACAAAATTTTTTCAAAAGCTTGAGTTTGAAAAAGCTCTGATCTTGTTAGAATAAGTTGAGTTTTAATGTTAAAAAACACCTATTTATGCAAAAAGAACATGTATTATTCCATTTATATGAAGTTCAAAAATAGGTAAAACTACTCAATGGTGCTAGAAATTAGGGGAATGGCTTCCCTAGGGGCTGAGACCTGGAGGGTCCCATGGAGGCCTGGGTGGTGCTGGGTATACGGGTGTGCTCCCATTGACTGCACATATGAGATCTGCATACTTTGTATGTAACACAGTCCCCACATTATATTTCATGTAATTCACAGGAGAGAAATCTAGTGATGACCAATGGCACTATTTTTAAACATCTCAGCCTCTTCCAGTTCTGTTTATACTCACCATTCTCTTTGTAGCCCATGCCCAGGATGACTTCCGGTGCCCGGTAATACCGCGTCACCACATAGGGGGTCATCATGAAGTTGGTGCATGCTGTCCGGGCTAGGCCAAAGTCCAGGATCTTAAGGGTGCAGTCTGACTTTACTACGATGTTGCTAGGTTTCAAATCCTAGGACAGAAATGGTTTAAATGAATGGAATGAGCTAAGCATGCTAAGTAAACAACTTCACATTGGCAAGGACTGAGAGGGCAGCGACTACTGAAATCCACGAGTGCTGGTAGGAGGAGGAAAGTCAGAATGCAATCTGGGCATTTTGGAACAATTTTGGAAAATCCTGCTCTCAAAGTGAAACTCATACAAATAAGCCTAAAGAGGTTAGAAACTGCCCTCACCCCCACCCATGTGGAAACCTCCACAATCTTTCTTTGCTTAAAACCTTCTGAGGGGGAGCGGACTGGCTGAAGGCCACCATGCCACCCGGCCTGGGGCCTGCCATTCCATGCCCTGCTGCGCTGGCATGGTTAGTCTGGTGGTCATGGTGTGGTACTGGCTCCTGAGGAGGAGACGTGGTGAGAGATGGGAATCTCCTTTAGGTTCAGGAACATGTTCCACCCATTCGGTGGAAAGTGCAGTTTAACATGGGCAACAGCAGGTGGCCCAGCAACCAGTCCTGGCACTCCATTCAAGGGAAGCACCTCATTACGGTCAAGCTGAGAAGAATTTGCTGGTGAATGGCTACTGTCACGTCAATGTCTGGGTACCAAGCAGTACTGGTGTGTGGCTGCTTTTCCCATGGCTGCTGCAGTGCTTATGAGCACTGCATTTTCTGCTGCCTGCAGCCCAACAAGCAGCTCCTGAAGCACTTCCTCCACTGGGCAGCTGTGGCATCCAGAACCTTTTCAAGGCAGTTGAAGATCACTTTGAACAGTGTCTGGCTAAATGCAAAACCAAATCCCAGCATGCAGCACAAGAACACCTATAGGGATCCCACAGCAAAGCACTGCTACAAAGAGAACCCTCCCGAGCCTTCCTGTGATGGGAGTAGACAAACTGCCGGGCGCACAGCTGGAACGCTCAGTCTGAAGCCAGGCCTCAGTGGTCTCCAGGCCCATGGGGAGAGAGGCATCATGAGGAAACCTTAGGTTTGACCACTTCTTGTATTGTACCTTTGGTTTCACTCCCCACTGGGTTTACCCGATGGGACTGATCTGTAAAGCAGCTTGGAATACCAGGGGTCACATGTGAAAAGGACAAAGCTGCAGGCCATCTTACAGAGGAGCTGGTGCTGTGGGCACCCCCACACTGCAGCTGCTCAGGGACCTGTGGTCATGCACAGTGCTCATCAAGGCCTTTCACTGTAAACTTATTAGATTTCTTTCTAGTGGGAAAATAATGTTTTACATAGGAAAATGCCGTGCCTTGATAGTTGAATATATTCAAGGAAATTGTTGTTTTCTTGTGTTCTTGAGTTTCATGAGTTAAATCATCCCTTTACCCAGACAAAAAGTTTGGCCTTAGAACACGCATGTTCTCTCAAGGTAGTTATTTTTGTTTTATTTATTTTATTTTATTTTTATTTATTCATTTTAGAGAGGAGAGGGAGAGACAGAGAGAGAGAGAGAGGAGAGACAGAGAGAGAGAAGGGGGGGAGGAGCTGGAAGCATCAACTCCCATATGTGCCTTGACCAGGCAAGCCCAGGGTTTTGAACCGGTGACCTCAGCATTTCCAGGTCGACGCTTTATCCACTGCGCCACCACAGGTCAGGCCTATTTTCGGTTTTAACTGCATCTTCAGAAGTAGGCCCTGTACACCATGTGCTAACATCTAAAATCTCAGAGACACTGCTCCATTCTAACCTGCCAAAACAGCCAAGTCTATGGCCGCTGGCACCAGGTATGCTCAGATTCTTTCTAGGGGGACTTGTGTATTTGAATACCCATGTGTGAGCACTGTTTTAATCAGAGATTCTGACTTATTTTTCTGGAGGATTTTGTTCTCGGTTCCTATGAAGTGATTGGTCTCAGCCGTGGTCCGGGGGCAGCCTCCCCCACCCCTGGCATGGAAACCTGTGTTAAGGTGACTCCTCAATGGAGATCCATCTAGCAGATGGTTATAAGTGGTGATCCTTTATTGATTTCAGCTTCAAGAGATTTAACAGGTATAGCAGTTCAGTTTTCCTATGATTTGCAAAGAATAAGAAAACCCACCCACATTTCTAGCAAGGAGCTGTAAGAAACTAAACATTTAACCCTCAGTGGGATGAATGAATGCAGGCAGGACATGCAGGTTGCTGGTCCACATGCTCTAGGAGTGCCCGTTTCTAGGACAGCACCAAATCTCTCGGGGTCAAGCCCAAGAGTGTTTAGTCCTCAGATCAAGACCTGTCCCTTGCGAAGTATCATTCTTTGCTCTAGGAAGTTTCATTAACAATGACTCTTTCCTGGAGTCCCTCACTGACCCCAGGATTGGGCAGTCTTTTTCATTTCTTTGGTTGTTCAAGTTGTTGGCCTTGGAGCAGGACACTAGTTTTATAATCTGCTTTTGACAGTTTTCCCTTAGTGGAGCTTTCTCTTTGGGCCCTGGTTGCCTTGCAGTATGTCTCTGCAGTATGTAGTGGTCATTTCCCTTAACTTCCTCCTAGGACTTTTCACACTTACCTTCCCTAAGTAGTCTGTACCCATAAATGTTTCCTTAGAGGGTGTCTCGTAACTGTTTTTAAATGTTAGATCCTAAGAAATATATTCAGTTTGCAGTGGGCTTTTTTGGATTCTCTGTGTTTTCACTAGTGCTTAACCAAACTTTGTACATTAAAGAAATGTGCATGTTCAGATGTTTTATAATCTCATTCATTTTGGTAACTCAGTAACAAACAGGAACCCTCTGAGGACTTCCACACTACCCTCCCTGCATCACTCCCTTCCTCCCTCCTTCTACGCCTGCTTATCCTCCAGTTCTCAACACTGGCTCTTCCCCACTGCCTAACACATATAATTCACATTTTCTAGTAGCCACCTTAAAAAGAGTGAATAGAAACAGGTAAAATTTTAATAATACATTTTATTTAATCTAATATATCATAGTATTGAGGAAAGAGTGAAAGTTGGGAACATATAAAATGGGATCACTTTAACCAAGCTGCTATAATTATTAACATTATGAAGACTGAGGCATAAGGAAAGACAATTCTTATTCTAAGTAGCCTGGAAACTTAAACTTTTAGAACTTCCCAGTCCTGTGTCAATGCCTGGACATGCATGTGGATATACACCAGACCTCCAGATAGCCCTTTGACCACCCCCTGAAGGACCCACATATCTAGGCCACCTGACATCCATTACCCAGACCACCGGATGTGACCAAACCTCCTGGTGCCCACCATCCAGACAGCCTGACATCTGACTGATAACCATCCTGGACCAGCCCTGGAGCCAAGAATGCAGGGCTGATTATTCTGAGAATGAACTTCCTGCTATAAAAGCTCCTAAGTTTTCTCGCTCCTTTGGAACACTTCTGGGTTTTTGCCTCACTGTGTTTCCAGTGTGCAAACTCTAAGACCCTTGAATAAATGTATCATTTATTTTAGCAAGAGCCTCCAGGCTCTTTTTTGAGTTTGTCTCACAGTATTATCTAGCATTTCAAAATGTAACCAAAATATAAAAATTATTGAGATAGTTTACATTCTTTTTTGGCACCAGTTAGAGCTACATTCTGAGTGCTCAACAGCCTCTGGCAACTGGTGGCTACCATGCTGGATAGCACAGGGCTAGAATGCCCTTGCCCTGGACTCTCCCCATGGCTCCTTCTCTCCTTGGTAGATGAATTCCATGATCACCAGGCCTGCTCCCCAGCCCTAACCTGTGTCCCTCGGCACACACACCTCATCTCTCCCCCCACACCCAAGTGCAGGCACTGGGAGAGGAGGCCCTCCTGCACTCTCCCCTCTCAGAACTGAGCTTGACAGAGAAGTCAGTCAGAAATGTCTGCTGAGTAGACACCTGCCACACTCCACCATTCTGGATGCTTTGACTTTTGCCTAGGGACACTAGCCTGCAAACCCACCTTTGAGGCTGTGACTCCTGAACAATCCCCATCTACTCCATTCACCAGTTTCTGAGGTAGCTGCCATGTCAAACTGCCAAGTCACACTGCACAGAAGGACCTGTGTAAAGTTTCGGGCCAAATAAATGACCTCAAACTCTCCAATTGATGCGCTACAAGTGAGTATGTGCTGCTGCCACGTGTGACCGGGCAAGCAGAGAGTCATCTAAAAATCACAGCAGCTGAAGTTCCACTCAGTACATTTAAATACTCTTTCTAAACTTCCTGATTCAGGGAAACAGAAGTTATAAATATATAATTTTTAAGAACCTCAGTGAAATCTCCCACTAAGCCCTATGCAGATGCCCCGGCCTCTAGCGGCCTCAGAGCCCCATGTGTGTCCTAGGGGTGCGCAGCTGCCCTGGCGCAGCCGCTGCTCTGCACGGGTAACGCCAGGCAGAATCAGCCACACCCACATAGCACCCTGTGAGGAGACTCACAGACAAGGCAGCCAACACTAAACAAATCAGTTTGTTTCTAGTTTCCTGTTCAAAAAAATCGAAGAATATGGTGAGAATAGGAATTTTAGAATACAAATAACTAAAAGATAAAGTAATACTCAACTTCACAAAAATTTTTTTTAAACCTCAAGCAATACAGAACCGTTTTTAGCCCCTCCTGTGGCAGTGAGGACAGGGTGACACCCCGTGTTGGTGGGAGAAGCCCAAGCGGACCCTCTGGACAAGGGCTGGTGGGGATGGCAGTAGGTGCTTTCTTCTTAGAAAGGTAATAAAAAAAAAAATTAAAGTGTCTATATTTTACCCCCAGCAGCCCCTGCAATCCAACCTGGCTTTGAACTAGAGCAGAGCCACACCAACAAGGGTATGAGCAGCACTGCTAGCCAGCTCGATGAGTCCGAGTGGACTGGAAAATATGACTGCCTCTGGCTACTTCCACCAGTCAGAATATTGTCTTCTTGTACAAGTTTTCTTGGAACACACTTTACTGCCATCTGCTGGAGAATGATGATAAAATGCAAATAATGTAGACAGTTGGAAGTGGGTAAAGAGGTCCAGGTCCCAGAAGACTGCACATCCATGGCTGACTGCTCTCCCATCAGCTCCACACACAACCAGAGGCAGCTTTCCAAGACAACTAGATTTGCAGGTTCAAGGTAGCAGGGTAAAGACAGTTCTGCCTCTTTAAATCTTAAAAACCATCCAAAACAAGGAAAACCAGGAACACATGTCAAAATACAAATGACACCTGAATTTGGAGGACTGACCCACAGAGTGTGGAATGTCTAATAAAGTGTGGCCTCCCTAGGTAGCCACCAAGGGAGTATAAGTGGCCCACAGAGAGACAATCTAGACCAAGATCCAGAGATGGCTCAGGAAGCAAGTGACAGGTTCTGGGGAGGCCAGTATAACACAAGAAGCAAGACACGGAGGGAACTTTTTAGAAGGGAAAAGTAGCCTTCCTAGAAGAGAGACCTTGTTCCTTCATCACTCCTAATGTGTGTATGTGTGTGTGTGTGTGTGTGTGTGTGTGTGAGTGAGTGATTGAGAGAGAGAGACAGAGACAGAGAAAGGGACAGATAGGGACAGACAGACAGGAAAAAAGATGTGAGAAGTATCAGTTCTTTGTTGCAGCACCTTAGTTGTTCACTGATTGCTTTCTCATATGTGTCTTGACCAGGGAGCTACAGCAGATTAAGTGACCCCTTGCTCAAGCCAGCGACCTTGGGCTCAGGCTGGTGAACTTTGCTCAAACCAGATGAGCCTGCGCTCAAGTTGGCGACCTCGGGATTTCGAACCTGGGTCCTCCGCATCCTAGTCCAATGCTCTATCCACTGTGCCACCACCTGGTCAGGCCCCACTGGCTTCTTATCTAGTAAAATGGAAGCCAACTTTCCAGAGGTGAGCCTTAGACTCAAGACCAACAGAGCTGCTAGTGCGAGGCCCAGCCTGTGAAAAGCACTGACAGAGTCATGGGTAACATAATGCACAATACTGATATTGATCTAAAACCAATTACATTGTAACAACTGGGAGATGGCGCCACCGCAGGTGAGGGTCCTGGCTGGTGAAAGAGAGCTAAGTCAGTACCTTATGTCCCAAAGTTAAAAAAGGTAAACAAATAGAGATCTAGCCATATAATTTCAAGATATAGAGATAAACACTAAAACAGCTCAAAGAACTGAAAAGAGTTGCTTCTGGGAGGAGAGAAATCAAGACAGAGGCGTTTGGACCCTACTTTTTTTTTTTTTTGTATTTTTCTGAAGCTGGAAACGGGGAGAGACAGTCAGACAGACTCCCGCATGTGCCAGACCGGGATCCACCCGGCACGCCCACCAGGGGGCAACACTCTGCCCACCAGGGGGCGATGCTCTGCCCCTCCGGGGCGTCGCTCTGTTGCGACCAGAGCCACTCTAGCGCCTGGGGCAGAGGCCAAGGTGCCATCCCCAGCGCCCGGGCCATCTTTGCTCCAATGGAGCCTTGGCTGCAGGAGGGGAAGAGAGAGATAGAGAGGAAGGAGAGGGGGAGGGGTGGAGAAGCAGATGGGCGCTTCTCCTGTGTGCCCTGGCCGGGAATTGAACCCGGGACTTCTGCACGCCAGGCCGACGCTCTACCACTGTGGACTCCACTTTTTTTTTCTTAAAATAAAATTTGTAGAACTGTTTGATCGTTGACTAAAAAACCAAATCAACCAGTTCAGCAAGTTGCAAGACAATTATGTACAAGATGATCACATTTCTGAAAATTTTAAGTTAAAAAGGACATAACAGATACTTTGGTATCAGCTTAAGTAGGAAGTCCATGTCTATGTAACACAAGGAAGGACATACCTGCCTGCTCACTGGCCACCTCCAGATGACAGTGGAAGGCTGGGGGACTCTAATTTCTTTTAAGTTTTTTTAATTATATAAAGTAAAAAGTACTGGGATTATGGGCCTTTTAAAATAAGTAAAATTTTATTCATAGTATAAAACCATCTTAATGAACAAAATTGAAAGTGCGTATCTGTGTGCATGGTACTGCACACAGGCAGGAGGACTGGAGCGCTCACAAACTAAAGGTCACATACTAAGGGTTAACTGCCCTGCCTCACTGCTCAGGACCTGTAGGGGTGGGTGCAGTGGGCACACAGGGCCTTTCACTTTGCTTTATTGCCTTTCCCACATGAGCATGTGGCACTGTCACTGGTGGGTGGCCTAGCAGGCTCGAAAAGGTTTGAGCAGGATGGAGAGGTAGCCCATAGAATCATGTACTCAGTCTTCTCAGGTTTCTGAATACTGTGCTGGGCAAACCAAACACTTCTTTGGACCATATCTAACCTCTAGTCAGCAGTAGTGGGCCCAAGATGCAGGGCCAGCACACTCCCTGACACAGGCACGTGCTGGCTGCAGCTCTCACCAGGCCCCAGGAACTGGACGATGTGCTTTCGCACGCATGTCCGGGCTCAAGAGGGAAGAAACAAGCAATGGAAACCACTCTCTTTACAATTTAAAGGCTTAACAGAATAATTGGGGCACTTACTCTAAAGCATGAATTTAATATGAATATTAAGAGTGCCTTAATTTATATAAACGTCTGTGAAAATTTTAGGAGAAATAGAATGGTATGTTGGGAACTCTTTGTTTTTAATTTTTAAAAAGTGTTATTATTTTTAAATCAAATTCAATAGAATTTGTATTATTTTAACTGAATACCTGGTGGCAGCAAAGGCTATACAGTATTTTACACAATGGTTCACTGGTCAGAAGCCAAGTGCTCATCAACCAGCATGTTGGGGGGAGAGGGAGGAGAGGACCGGCCCTGGGAGGACTAGGGATTCCTCCCCACATGCTGGCCTCAGGCTGCAGACCTGAGGCTCATTACAGGGGCAAAGGCTGGGCCCTCTCTGGGTCGGTGACCTCGATCCAGCAGCCAGGATGGCACCATGCTTTCCTGGCACCACTACACCATGGAAAATCTCTCCATTTTTCTCTGTGTGAATAGGCTTCATTGTTTTTGTCTCACTAGCTTCCTCCTCACACAGATTTAATTCCAAGAAATGACAACTTCTTGATGTTGAAACATAATATTTAAAACAGTAGGTGAACAAAATTAGTATGGTAATAATTCAGAGAAAGAAATGAATGATTCCAATAGAATTAATTACATTATTTCTGCCTCCAATTTCACTCAATATTTTAGTTGTTTCAAAAAATTCTATTATGATGTTCTGCTTATACAGCAGTCCAAGTCAACCCTGCATCTTCCTGACAGTACAGGCAACTCTGTCACTTAAATCCCAGTCTTAAACCAGTCACAAAGCCTATCGCAGGCCATTCAAAGAGCTCCCACCAGTGGGGTCAGGAAGCTAGAGTGGCAGAATTTTACAATAGAAGAAATGAATATTTGGGCCATAATTTATGTAAGGTTTCTCAAACAACTTGATCATTTACTACTTGGACTCTAAATTTCCCCCACCCCAAATTTAATCCCTTTATTCATTAAAAATGGGATTTCAGATATGGCAAAAATATTAATAGGTGATTCTGGATAAATGGTATTTGGGAGTTCTTGGTCCTGTTCTTCTGCAGTACCAAGCTGAGCACCTGGCTCTGGCCTGTACCCGGTCAGCCCATGGCTCAGGCTAACCAGGAGTTCTACAGATGTCTTCTGATCTCAAAAATATTTGGAAACTCATAGTTTATTTGGATTTTCAACACTGACAAATTTTTTAAAAATCTTCAGTCCTTTTGTACCTGGAGGAATCTGACAACAAAATAAAATTAATATGGTATCACTACTTACTCGATGAATGATCCCAGCTGAATGCAGGTGTTTAATACCACAGAGCATCTGGTAAAGGAGGTAGGACATCCTCTCATGGTCCAGCTCCATGTGAATAACCTGACATAAGTTAGCGTCCATTAACTCCATAACCAAATACCTGAGGGGAAAAAAGACGAGCCATGTACACATGAAAATCACCCAAAATTCCTTCATGACTATTAAACCAGAATTTTTATGAAACAGTAATAATTACCTAGTGAATGCACTGGCTGAAGTAAAACAACTTGTTTTCTCTAAACATTTTATAAGGTATCTTGAAAAGAAGCAAATGTATAATGAAACTTTGTAAAAGTTTTTTAAAAAAAAAACTAACTGCAATGATTTTCCAAGTTAAAAACAAAATAATTTTTATATTATAATAAATAGAATCTCAACACATCCAAATTCTCCTACATTAAAAAAATTATTTTTGCTATTGAATCATTCTTACCAGCATAGAAACCATGCTGTTATTTCTCATCTTAAGAAAACTTGATCTTCAGAAATGTAAAATAAATTTGTCAATAATATTGTAATAACAGCATATGGTGCCAGGTGGGTACTAGACATATTGAGGTCATCATTTGATAAGGTAGATAAATGTCTAATTACTATGTTGTACACCTGAAACTAATATATATTTATATAATATTGAATATCATCTGTAATTAGGAAATAAATAAGTGTATTTATTTATCATTAATTAACTAATTCATTCATTCTTCTTTTCCAAGAGAGAGGAGGGGAGATAGACTCCCACATGGGCCCCAATGGGGATCCACCCGGCAACCCCCATCTGGGGCCGATCGTCTGCCCATCTGGGGCCATGCTCTCAACCAAGCTACTTTTAGTGCCTGAGGCGGAGTCTCCATGAAGCCATCCTCAGTGCCTGGGCCAATGTGCTCCAACCAGTTGAGCCATGGCTGCAGGAGACACAGGGAGAGAGGGGTAGGGAAGGGGAAGCAGATGGTCACTTCTTCTGTGTACCCTGACCAGGAATTGAACACAGGACATCCATATACCAGGTCGATGCTCTACCACTAAGCCAACCAGCCAAGGCCAAATTGATTTTTAAAAATAAAAAAATTTGATCTGAATTCCCCCAGCAGCTAATGCCCCTATTTTTATTCCCTTTGTAAGTAAAACACCCAAAAGAGGAGTCTATATTCACCATTTCCAATTCTCCCATTTTTTCTTAATCCCACTTTGATCAGGTGTTTGCCTCCATCACTCTGCTGACACCATCCTCAAGACTGCCAGTGACTTCTATGTTGCTAAATCCTGGCTGACAGTGCCCATTTCCTCTCCCCAGCTTTTTACTGCCTGAGTCAAAACACTAAGTCCTTGACCTTGTCTCTGGCCTTGATGATCTCCTCTGGTCTTTGTCCCTCTACAAACCATCAACTTCAAGTTCATACCTTCAACCCAGACCTTTTCCAGGCTCATCTATCTAACTGCACACTTCATAGTTCCACATGGGTGCCCAACAGACATCTCAAAGTCATGTCCAAAACTGAGCTCCTGATTCCACCAAAACTGAGCTCCTGATTCCACCCAACCTTTGATATGCTCTTCCTGCAGCCTTCCTCATTTCAGTCAAATGGGCACGTTTATCCTTCCAGCGATCAGGCCAAAACTGGAGGCGTCATCCTCAATTTCCCTCACTTTCACACCACACGTCCTCTTTCAGAGCAAACACTGAGGTTCTACCTTCAGAACAATTTCAGCATCTAATCTCATCCCTTTACCCTCATTATTAACCCTCTGGTCTAAATAAAGCCACCACAATCTTTCACTTGAATTGGTATAATTATTGTACCTTCTTCTGGTCTTCTGTGTCCCCATATCTTATGGTAGGTTCTCAACCCAGAAACCAAAGTTATTCCTTTAAAATAAAAGTCAGGTAAGCTCACTCCTCTGTTGGAAGTCTTACTGACTTGCCTTGGAATAAAAAAACAAAAAACTTGTCACAATGGCCCACAGGCTCAACAGCGTCTAGCTCCTTCCCTTCTCTTCCTCTCTCCTCTGCTCCCTATGCTCTAGCCACACTGGCCTCTTGCTGTTCTCAGAACACACCAGGCATGCTCCCACTTCCACTCCTTTGCACCACCCTGTCCCTTCCATCTCAGTTCCACCTTCTCCCAAATATCTGCAAGACTAAACTCTCTACCTCCTTTAAAGATTTCTTCAAATGTCACCAATCCAGTGAGGCCTTTCCCCAACCTCAAACATCCTGACTCCTAGCCCAGCACCCTGATCCCCTCACCCAGCTCCACATCTTCCACGGCACTGTCCATGTTCTAATGAATGACAGCATTCCCTTATTTCCTATGTTGATGACCTCTTCCCCTGGCTTTCCTGCCCCTCTAGGAATGAGGATGACCACCAGCAATTCTTAAGTAATAAAAGGGATCTTTGCTTGTTTTGGTCACTATGAAGTATGCCAAGTCAAAGAGAGTGCTGATCACAGGGCTGGCCATCAAATATTTATTGAATGAATGACTACAGCAATTAATTTAGGATAAAGTTGGGCTTATATCTCAACATGATAAATTAATACTAAATTTCATTGTTAGTAAGATAATTCTATTTTAGATTTTGGAAACACACAATATTTAATGACTTAACCATTTCAAATAATAACTGTAAACAATTAAACCCTACAATCCTGGCTTTTGTGGGGATCAGAGAAAAATGTTTTGTATTTCAGTAAAGCAAATTAATGGTACTAATGGTTACTGTGTGCTCTGAAGAATTATTTCCAATCATCCATTATTTGTTATGGAGATGATAACCATCTAGGTACAAATTGTTGAGTAATATTATCCATTTTCTTGATATCTCTCTTCCACAGAGAAAAGTGGCTAAGATGTCATTAAAAATGTATTGTTATCCTAAGTTAAAAAAACAATTACTTTCTTTTCTAAATATTAAGTCTTAGATGCATTGTGCATTACTGAATAAAAATGATACTTACACATCTTGAAATTCTTCTAGAGATTTTTGTGGTGTAAACACATTTAACAAACTAATTATCTGTAAAGAGAAAATTAGTTAAACCTCAGCATGTCAGATGGCTCTAGAAATTAAGTTTAACATATTAAAAATGAGGGAAAATCACAGCAGAGTTCAGTATTTATTATTATTTTTATTGCTTCTACCAAAAACATTCTATTACATGGTATTTGAAAAAAGTTAAATGATTAGGATTCTCACTTGGAAATAAGATGCACTTTTAATCAAATCACTTTTGTGTGTCCCTAGTAATTTATTATTAAATAATTTTAACACTTAACAGCTTTCTAACTCTGAACATAAAGTAGAAATTCTGAGCAGAAAAACACTAAACAAAGCATATATTAACTCTGTAAACAAATACTATGTGAAAATTTCTAAAGTTTTGAAATACAAAGACTAAGCTTGCATTTTTGGTATGATAAAGATGAAATGGCTCACAGCATTATGTATTTATTTACTTACAGAGGGTTCTAGAATGGCCCCACTGCAGGCCTTGGTCTTGGCAGTCCAATGATGCTTGAGCATCAATGACACATCCTCACTCATTTTAAACGACCCAGGGAATTATTCAGTATACCATAGAAAGTGGGTGGCTGGCTAGCCAGGGAAGAAATAAGACCGGATCTACACTTCAATCTTTATTTACACCAAGATAAACTGGGAATGCAACAAAGATTTGAATCTAAAACATGAAACCATAAAACATTAAAATGTGGATAACATTTATATAATCCTAGTATAGAAAAGCCTTTTCTAAACATGACAGGAAACCTAGAAGATTTGATGCTATTAAACCAAAACCAAAACCAACACAACAAAAATAAAATCAGTAGGGCAAAAACCACCTCAATAAAAAGATGAAAAAGATGTGAAGGTTGACAGTTTTAATATACAAAGACATCCTATAAGTGTATGAGGAAGAGGCCAACAGTCCAAGAGAAAAATAGACAAAGACCATGGAAAACATTGTAAAGAAATAAAAATAAATAGCTAATAAAGAAATGGAAAAAAATTCAACCTCATAAATAAAAACATTTCAGCCTGACCAGGCAGTGGCGTAGTGGATAGAGTGCTGGACTGAGATGCGGTGGACCCAGGTTCGAAACCTCGAGGTTGCTGTCTTGAGCACAGGATCATCTGGTTTGAGAAAGGCTCAACAACTTGAGCCCAAGGTCACTGGCTTGAGCAAGGGGTTACTCAGTCTGCTATAGCCCCCAGGTCAAGGTACATATGAGAAAGCAATCAATGAACAACTAAGGTCCCTCAATGAAGAATTGATGCTTCTCATCTCTCTACCTTCTTGTCTGTCTGGTCCCTATCTGTCTCTCTTTCTGTCTCTTTGTCTCTGTCACAAAAAAACAAAACAAAAAAACCCAATTCACTTGTCATCTGTCAGACTGGCAAAGTAAAACAAAGATAACAGTAGTGCAGGGGAATTTTAAAATAGAAAAATTCTGATACTCTTAACAAAAGAATAAAACCAAAGGTCTTCCTTGTGGTCAACTTATCAGGATGTATTAAAATCAGAAGTGTGCATACTCTTTGACCCAACAATCTTGGTCAAGAAATTCAGCTGGACAAGTGTATAAAGATGTTTACTGCAAAATAAAAATGTTTATTGCAGCACGTTCATAATAGGGAAAAGAGGAGATGACCTAAATATCCAATAATAGGTGATTGGTTAAGTAAATTATTGTGCATCTGTACTATGTAGCCATTTAAAAAATGGTTTATATCTATTTTCATTAATGTATAGGAGATTTAGCAACATTCCATGAGGGAAAAAAGTAGGATGCATAATAAAGCTGATCGTGTGTGTGTATGTGTTCATGAGGATGCTCCCTAAGATGTTAACAACAGTGATCTATCAGTGGTAGGAGTCAAGGATTTTACTTCCTTGTTTACATTGTTTGAAGTTTTAAAAATAATAACCATATTTTTATAAACAAATTTTAAAATTAATAAGTAAAATAATGCGTGCATCAAAGAAATTAAAAATAAACTGAAAGCAGACACAAAAGACAACCTATCTTAGTTTTATAAACTATATAGAAAACCCCAGCATAAATGTTAAGAAAAAGGAGTCATATAAAGTTAACTATAATCTTAACCCCCCCCCCAACAAAAAGAGGTTACATGGGGAAGGGGTTGCCAAAAGCCCTTCCAGACTTAACAGTTTATGATTTTACAATGTGGCAAGTTTATAAAAGAATGCCCAGAAACCAGATACAGAACATGAAATGTGCCCGACTACCTCATTTTCTAGAGACACTTTTTCTCCTTAAAATTTACAGTGCTTTGATTCCTGTGGAGATACCAAGCACAGCAATCTTGACTATAACATCATCAGATAATATTTATTTGAAACTAAAATGTCTGTATTATAAGGTAGAAAGCTATGTATAGAACAGTTTTTCTAAAAAATAGTTGTTTCTCAATTTGCTGAGTCAATACCAACACTTTAAAATTTTTCATTTATTGATTTGAGAAAGAGATAGAGATAAACATTGATTTATTGTTCAACTTATTTATGCATTCATTGGTTGATTCTTGTATGGGTCCTGACCAGGGATCGAACCTATAACCTTGGCATATTGGGATGATGCTCTAACTAACTAAGTTCCCTGGCCAGGGCCTGATGCCATTTTATTTTATTTTATTTTATTTTACTTTATTTATTTTATTTTATTTTATTTTGTTTTGTTTTGTTTTGTTTTTTCATTTTTCTGAAGCTGGAAACGGGGAGGCAGTCAGACAGACTCCCGCATGTGCCCGACCGGGATCCACCCGGCATGCCCACCAGGGGGCGATGCTCTGCCCCTCTGGGGCATCGCTCTGTTGCATCCAGAGTCATTCTAGCACCTGAGGCAGAGGCCACAGAGCCGTCCTCAGTGCCCGGGCCATCTTTGCTCCAATGGAGCCTTGGCTGCGGGAGGGGAAGAGACAGACAGAGAGGAAGGAGAGAGGGAGGGGTGGAGAAGCAGATTAAGCCCTGGCTGGTTGGCTCAGTGGTAGAGCGTCAGCCTGGCTTGCAGGAGTCCCGGGTTCGATACCCGGCCAGGGCACACAGGAGAGGTGCCCATCTGCTTCTCCACCCCTCCCCCTCTCCTTCCTCTCTGTCTCTCTCTTCCCCTTCCGCAGCCAAGGCTCCATTGGAGCAAAGTTGGCCCGGGCGCTGAGGATGGCTCCATGGCCTCTGCCTCAAGCGCTAGAATGGTTCTGGTTGCAACAGAGCAACGCCCCAGATGGGCAGAGCATCGCCCCTGATAGACTTGCCAGTGGATCCTGGTCGGGTGCATGCGGGAGTCTGTCTGACTGCCTCCCCGTTTCCAACTTCAGAAAAATACAAAAAACAAACAAACAAACAAAAAACAGAAATAGTGAAAAGCAAATGGATAATTTGACATTCCTATCCTGCTGAGTGACCTAAATTCTTACGAACCATGATGTCTCTTGCTGAGTTCAATTTCACCAATGTTGAGAAGAATTTTATCAATAAAATATAACCATTTAAAAATATAGTGCTCATAAAAATTAGGGATATTTCTAAATGAATATGAAGTGACAAAACATCCCCTAATTTTTGTGAGCAGTGTAGTTATTTTTATCATTAGCTACCCTAGGTCTGCACTCATGTAACCCATAAGATTCTTGCATCACTGACAACATTTAAGTACACTGAAGAAGCACAGATATAACTTACATTTTTATGATTGACACATTTTAGGAGCACAAGTTCACGATAAGCTCTCTTTGCATGAGTTTGATTCTGAAAAGGCCGACTTAGTTTCTTGACTGCAACATTTATCCCAAGAACTGTATCAAAAGCAGCACTAAAATTAGGAAATATAATAAGCAATCCATTAGAACAATTTTGGAAAATACAGCAATGCAAAATGTATAACGTGTGATCTTTTAAATGAGTAACAAGGAAAAAGCTTTCTGCTTGTTTCCACTCAAGGTATTTCTACATATGAAGAGCCAGGTGAGCTGGCTGAGGGTACAGATGGACTGATTCCTCTCAGAGGCACAGACACAACAGCTGCAGTTAAGATGGGGTTCAGCAATCCTTGGTATGTTGACTTCTGATTATATTAATTGAGATTATTATATTCAGAACCAATATAGATCATGTAACACCAATCAATAAATAAATGAAATCTTTAGTTTAAACATGACAGTTGAGTTGAAAATAAGCCACTGGTTGTCACAGAATAAAATATAAGTATATTTTGGAGTATCACAGTGGAGGAAATGGATGAGCTCGCGGAAGAATATAATAAATATAAGTTTTGATTCAGTGTATTTTCCCCAGATGAAAGAATCTAAAAAGAAAACAGAAGCCAAAATCTCAGCTGACAGAAAAGCCCTAAGACACAAAACCCTAATGTAAGCAATTGCTATATATAAAATTTTAGGCCCTGGCCGGTTGGCTCAGTGGTGGAGCGTCGGCCTGGCGTGCAGGAGTCCTGGGTTCGATTCCTGGCCGGGGCACACAGGAAAGGCACCCATTTGCTTCTCCACCCCTCCCTGTCTCCTTCCTCTCTGTCTCTCTCTTCCCCTCCCGCAGCCAAGGCTCCATTGGAGCAAAGTTGACCCGGGCGCTGTGGATGGCTCTGTGGCCTTTGCCTCGGGCGCTGGGGTGGCTCTGGTTGCAACAGAGCAGCGCCCCAGAGGGGTGGAGCGTTGCCCCCTGGTGGGCATGCCGGGTAGATCCCGGTCGGGCACATGTGGGAGTCTGTCTGGCTGCCTCACCGTTTCCGGCTTCAGAAAAATACAAAATAAATAAATAAATAAATAAAATAAATTTACGGCTACAGGATTTGGGTTTGTCCTAGCCCCCTGTAGTCACCAGCCAATAAACTCCTCAAAAACTTAAAAAAATATATCCTACTAGGAACACTACCTCATAGTATATATAGTAAGGATAGAATCTTCTAGAGTCTGTGTTTTCAGCCTCTCAAATTCTCAGTTGAAATTTATGGTTCATTTTCCTCCAAAAAATAGAAAAAACTGAGTAGCCTGACTGCATACTTTGTACCAATTTTAAACGAGTATTAATCACACCATTTGTATGATTATCTTTTGGCTACCCATCAGGGGATAAAAGCTGCTAAGGCCACCTGCATCATTTAAAATACTGCTTCTATTTTTTTACACACTCATTTATAACATAGCTTATACTTACTCACTTCTATGAAAAAGGTTTTCTTTGCCAAACAATCCTAACTTAATTCAACCTGCTTTTAAACTGAAGGCTGTCTGCTGTAGCATTTGGTTGAGAATACTTAGAAACTTCATGTCACTTTGGAATTATTTTTTTTCTAATTCAGCCCACATTACATGCTCATGTTTACACACAGGTGAATTCACATACCCATATATAAATGTACTATTCACATAAACTATAAAATGTTAAAGAGAAACCTATTTGTGATATAAATCATTAATGTACTTGTACACACACATATGTATTCATATCTTTATATTTCTCAGTAACAGACACATCTTTTTTGGCTTCAACAGTTTCTGTCTAAAATGAGCAAAATGGGACAATTCTAAGCATCTGAGCAGATACATACTTCTCCATTCTTAGTTCCACTCCTGGAGCGACTACCTTCCTGGTTTTATTTCTTGTAGTCACTTCTCAACTCCAAAGAATATACTTTTATCACCATTTCCTCATTTATCAACTTTAGTCACTTAGTGGAAACTTAAACTCCTCCCAGTTTTTTGCTCTCATGTTATTTTTAACTTTCCCTGGTTAACTGTGTAACTTTAAGTAACATGACCAAACTTCTGTTCCATCAACTTCCAAAGGGCCCTCTTGACTCTCTGGTATATAAAATTAGACTATTATATTCCATGTCCTTTTCCTCCAGCTCTCTACTCTGTTCACTCCAAACTTCTGTCTTACTCGGTCAAGCCTGGTATAACACATCTATAAAATCTCTATAATTAAGTCTTCCATATTTTTTACTTAGTATTTGACTGAAAGTTGAAAATCAAGACAGAGTGTATATATGTGTGTATGCATATAAACTGTGGAACTTGGAACACTTTCATTCTAAAGATCACAGGGCTCTTGCTGCCATTCATAAAAGAGATTGTTTCCAGCATCAAAAACAAGTCAGATGGAATCTCTTTTCTTACATTCCATCAATTGCTCAAACTGTCCTTTTAAATTTGATTTATACTCAGACCATGACTTTTTCTAGCTTTCCCACTGTAAGTTTCCAATAAGTGCTTCTTTTTTCCTTATTAAGAGAATAAAAATATACCTATTTAAGCCTATTACCAGTAGTTAGTACTTTCTTACTCATAGTGTCTATTGTTTGGGATCTATTCCATTCTTTCTGAAGACATTTTCCTGGAGTTTCTTTCAAGGATTGCTGCACAGCTGTCACCCTGGGACTTCTTTTCATTGGCCTCCACTGTTTCCTGTGTTATAAGTTCTTGTAGTCTCATTCCTGGAGTACATCCTCAAGGAATTTCCTCAAAAGTGTATGGAAGATAATGATGTTTCTCTGCCCTCACCTTTGATAGATAGTTTGTCTTCCAAATCCAAAATCACTTTTCTCTTGGAACTCCACTCATCTCCAATGTTGAGTGCCGTTGGAGACAAGGCTTATGCCTGTCATTCCTTTGCTTCCTTTTTTGTTCCTCAGCTCAGTGATTTATCACAAAGAGCCTGTTTTGTCAGCATTCCCAAAGCACCCCACACCTCTTACTAATCACTGTCCCTTCTGTCCTCCAACTGCTTATGACTTTTATGCTTTTAACAGCGAAACGTGCCTCTTTCTCTTTATAAGCCATGAACCACGGTTTATTTTTGCCTGGATTTTGAAATCATCTGTGTTTGACTTATTTGACTTAACATTATGTGTCATCCATTTTTGCTTTGCATAGCTATAATTCATTCTGTGTCGTTGCTGTAATATTCCTTTGCATGACTATATGACATACTGTTGTTTTCCGTCTGCAAGCAATGACAAAACCATGTTCATAAACATTCTTAGGGAGTCCAAGATGGCAACAGAGTAGGTAGACATTCCAATTGCCACCACCCAGGGCCAAACTGGATTACAATTTAACTTAAGAACAATCATCTTGAAAAACCAACTCTGGACTAAATGAAGAGGACTCTATAACCAAGGATCGCAGAAGAAACCACACTAAGACTGGTAAGAAGGGCGGAGACACAGGGCTGCCCCGCCCCTAGGAGCAAGTGGTGGCTGAGGGTCTGGAGGGACTCTCACTGCTGGGAGGATCATCCTGAGAGGTGTGAGTGCTCAGCCCCAGGCCCAGAGCCCCAGCCAAGAGCCCCAGAGCCTAGAAGAGGTGCCTAGACAGCATTTGGCAGTGAAAAGAGCAGGGTTTCTGTCTGCAAGAAAAAGACTGAGCTTTCTGAGATGCAGGCTCCGTTTTAAAGGGCCCATGAGGAAAATCTCATTCACAGCCGCTTACCCGGGGCTCCAGTGGAGGAAGAGCTGAGAGGACTTGAGTTGCATGAGGAAAGTGTAAAGCTGGAGGCCCAGAGAGAGACATTGTGGGGGACAGCCACCAGAACTCCTGTGCTGAGTCATTTTCCAATACTGCAGTCACCATCTTTCTTGGGCAGAGCATACCCTTTGTGCAGCATCAGCCTGGGAAAAAGCAACTGGCCCGCCCTCGGGAGTCTCTCCTACCCCAGTCATGGTGACGGGTCACTCTGAGAGGCCAGGAAGTAGTGGGCACATCAGTGGCTCAGTTTTCTGGTGTTGAGGCCAGAGCTATCTCCCTCCCCCATGCTCCTGAGTCTAAGACTGGTACTTCCACCTCATGGGAGACTCAGTAGAAACTGTCCAGAGAGCGGAAGACCACATCTCTGGGTCTCAGAGGCCACATCCACCGGATCCTGGGGCAACACCCTGCTGAGGTCTGTGAAAAATGTCTGGACAGACTGACACCTGGGTCCCAGGGATGGAGCCACACCCACAACACTTCTTAATCCCTGAATTGCAGCAGGCGCTAGACTCTAGCAGAGGTGTTTTCAGCAGGTGAGCCCAACAAGCAGCCAGCAGACAGAGGCTGCAGGAGGCGGGATGCAGGGAAACTTGGCCTTTTAAGCAGACATTCCCTCAGGCCCAGAGTGGGTAAAAGCTAGCCTAGGAATGCAGCTTTGCATTTCCATGTACACCTGGGCCCAGCAGAGGTAGCCACAAACTCTGGATTGCTTATAGCTCCAAGAAGATTGCTGAGGGCCAGTTACGGGCAGTGTCTCCCACTGGTCTGCACCGGATTCCTGCCAGGGAGGCCCAGGGCTGGCACATCCAGAGGCCAACTGCAGAAAGCAAAGGTTCAGGACTTAATAACCCTTGCTAGAGTGGTATCCTAAGGAAAGGCTCCTCACACCTGGCCCAGCTGAGGCAAGTTCCAATGTCTGTGATCAGCACTGGCACAGCAACTCATGTGCATTGGATAGGGTGGAGCTTCATAGTCAGCTGGCCTGGGCGCTGGATATCCTGCCCCGCTGGGCTAGATTCCGCAGGGGGAAGGGAGAGAGGTTTAGAGCATGGACATTTAACGTGCGGGTCTCTGTGAGACTATTTTTGGATCTGGTCAAGGGGCTTAGCCATCTTTGGGGGGGGGCACACAGTCAGCCCCAGGAGAGGACTCTCTCAGTCTTCCTCCCTGAGACCAGGGTCTCACCAGCTGAAAGAACTTCTGCAGAGGGGCCTGTTGGCCACACTCAGTTTGAACCTGCTGCTCATCTTGTTGAGGAGAAATAAATTTAAGTATCGAGCAGTGGCTGAGGGATCAAGCTCTGGAGTAGGGGCCACATTCCCCGTACTAAGCTCCTGACCAAGAGACCCCTGATGTAGAGGATCCCACTAACATATTCACAACCTCAGCTGCCCTAACCCACCAAGCGTGCAGCCTGTAGAGGGGTTGACCGGGTGACGCCAGTCTGAGCCCACACTACAGTCTTACTACAGAAGACTCTGAAAAGACCAGGCAGCTGAAAGAGGAGGAGGAGCAGCTGAAAAGTGTGAACAAATCTTACAAAGCTTGGGGCTTTTACGGAGCTGCTGTCATCTCTAAGCAGGAGGAAGATGATCGTTATACAAATGTTGGCCCCTCCCATGCTACCCAGGCACAGAAAACGCAGACACAAACAGCAAAAAGTGCAGTAGCTGCAGACAAGTAGCCCACTGCAGGTTACAAACAACAGCTGATGCCAACCTAAGATCTAGAACCAACACAACTGGTAGTGGGTGGCAGACAGTACCAACACTACATACAGCTACCTACACAAACAGCAAGCCCAAAGGTAGAGTCTAGCAGGCACCAGACACTGTGGAGAATAAATATGCCCAATAGGACAGACATTGCAGAGTGTGTAATACACATGATCAAGGTTGACCCTTAGAGCCAGCCAACCTGAAGGGATAACCATACCCATGAAAGGACCAACTGCATTTAATAATCATATACAACAAGAGGGAAAATAGTACCCTGAAGAAGCATTCCTAAAACAAGGTAAACAGGTGGCCTGGAGGTCAGTCCCACAGAGCCCATCTTCTTGATAAAGACACCATATAAATTTCAAAGTCAGACAGTGCTACCTAATGCACAGACAAAATGGGCAGAGAAATGTGACCCAAATGAGTCAACATGAGAAATCCCCAGAAAAAGAACTGAATGAAATGAAAGTAACCAAACTACTGATGCAGAGTTTAAAATAATGATTTCTAGGATGCTCAAGAATCTTAGAGTAACAACGGATGGAACTAATGAGCACCTAAATAAAGAGATAGCAAGCATCAAAAAAGACATTGAAATCATAAAAACGAACCAGTCAGAAATGACAAATACAATACCAGAGATAAAGACTGCACTGGAAGGAATTAACAGCAGTCTAGGTGAAGCAGAGGATCGAATCAGCAATTTAGAGGACAAGATAAATAAAACACAGAAACAGAGCAGAAAAAGCAAAGAGGATCAAAAAGCCTGAGGAAACTCTAAGAGAGCTCTGTGACAACATGAAGAAAAACAACATCCGCATCACAGAGGTTCCTGAAGGAGAAGAGAACAAACAAGGGACAGAGAACCTGTTTGAAAAAATCATAGCTGAAAACTTCCCAAATGAATGAAGGAAAAAGTCATACAAGTTCAAGAAGCACAGAGAGTCCCATGAAAGAGGAACCCAAGGAGGTCTACACCAAGACACATCATAATTAAAGTGCCAAAGATAAGAGACAAAGAAAGAATACCAAAAGCTACAAGAGAAAAGCAGTTAATTACTACAGAGGAGCCCACATAAGGATGACATCAGACTTCTCAACGGAAGCATTTGAGGCCAGAAGGGATTGGCAGGAAATATTAAAAGTGATGCAAACCAAGAACCTAAAACCAAGACTACTTTATATAGCAAGGTTTTCATTTAAAATTGAAGGAGAAATAAAAAGCTTTCCAGAAAAACAAAAACTCAAGAAATTCATCACAACCAAACCAATGCTGCAAGAAATGTTAAGGGTCCTGCTGTAGACAGAACAAAGTGGGAAGAATATATATATATATAAAGAAGAATGTAGATTTAAAGAAAAAAAATGGCAATAAACAACTACTTATCAATAATAACCTTAAATATAAAAGGATTAAATACTCCAATCAAAAGACAAAGGGTAGATGCATAAGTAAAGAGATGGAAAAATGTATTTTATGCAAATGGTAATGAAAAATAAGCTGGAGTAGCATAACTTACATCTGACAAAATAGACTTTAAAACAAATGCTACAGTAAGGGATAAAGAAGGTCACTACATAATGATAAAGGGAGCAATCCAGCAGGAGGATATAACCATTGTAAATATTTATGTGCCTAATATACGAGCACCTAAATATATAAAGCAGATTTTGATGGACATAAAGGGAGAGATCAACAGCAGTACTATAATAGTAGGGGATTATAATGCCTAATTAACATCAAAGGGTAGATCCTCCAGACAGAAAATTAACAAAGAAACAGCCTCCTTAAATGACACACTAGATCAACTGGATTTAATAGATATCTTCAGAACCTTTCACCCCAAAGCAACAGAATACACATTCTTTTCAAGTGTTCATGATATATTCTCTAGGATAGACCACATGCTAGGACACAAAACGAGTCTCAAAAATTAAGAAGATTGAAACCCTATCAAGTATCTTCTCTGATGACAATAGCATGAAACTAGAAATGAACTACAAGAGAAAAGAAAAACTAAAAAACATTTAAACATTTGGAGGATAAATAGCATGATATTAAATAACGAATGAGTTAACAATGAGATCAAGGAAGAAATAAAAAAATTTCCTTGAAACAAATGAAAATGAACATACAACTCAAAATTTATGGGACACAGCAAAAGCAGTATTGAGAGGGAAGTTCATAGCATTACAGGCATACCTTAAGAAGCAAGAAAAAACTCAAATAAACAATTTAACCCTGCATCTAAAAGAACTAGAAAAAGAACATCAAGTAAAACCAGAGGAAGTAGAAGGAAGGAAATAATAAAGATTAGAGCAGAAATAAATGACAGAGGCCAAAAAAAAACACAAAAAACAAAATATCAATGAAACCAACAGCTGGTTCTTTGAAAAGGTAAACAAGATTGCAAACCTTTAACCCGACTCATTAAGAAAAAAAGAGAAAGGACTCAAATAAATACAATTAGAAATGAAAGTGGAGAAGTAACAACTGAAACTACAGAAATACAAAGGATTGTAAGAAAATACTATGAAGATCTATCAATATATGTCAAAAAATTGGACAACCTAGGTGAAATGGATAAATACCTAGAAACATACAATATTCCAAGACTCAATCTGGAAGAATCAGAAAACCTAAACAGACTGATTACAACAAATGAGATCAAAATAGTCATCAAAAAATTCCCCAAAAACAAAAGTCCTGGGCCAGATGGCTTCACAGGTGAATTTTATGAAACATTCAAAAAAGAACTAACTCCTATTCTTCTCAAGGTATTTCAAAATTTCAAGAGGAGGAAAGACTTCCAAGCTCCTTTTATGACGCAAGCATTATCCTCATTCCAAAACCAGGTAAAGACACTACATAAAAAGAAAACTGCCTGACCAAGCGGTGGCGCAGTGGATAGAGCGTCGGACTGGGATGCAGAGGACTCAGGTTCGAGACCCCGAGGTTGCCAGCTTGAGTGTGGGCTCATCTGGTTTGAGCAAAGGCCCACCAGTTTGAACCCAAGGTCTCTGGCTTAAGCAAGGGGTTACTCGGTCTGCCAAAGACCCACGGTCAAGGCACATATGAGAAAGCAATCAATGAACAACTAAGGTGTTGCAACGCGCAATGAAAAACTAATGATTGATGAATGGAGAGACAGGATCTCTCTCCGTTCCTGTCTGTCTGTCCCTGTCTATCCCTCTCTCTGACTCACTCTCTGTCTCTGTAAAAAAAAAAAAAAATAAAGAAAGAAAGAAAGAAAGAAAACTATAGACCAATATCCCTGATGAACACAGATGCTAAAATCTTCAACAAAATATTAGCAAACCGGTTCCAGCAATACATTAAAAAAGTCATACATCATGATCAAGTGGGATTTATTCCAGGGAGGCAAGGCTGGTACAATATTTGCAAATCAAACAATATGATATATCACTTAAACAAAAGGAAAGAGAAAAATCAAATAATTATATTAAAAAGATGCAGAAAAAGCATTTGATAAAACCCAGCACCCAGTTATGATCAAAACTCTCAGCAAAGTGGGAATACAAGGAACATACTTCAACATAATAAAGTCCATTTATGACAAACCAATAGCCAACATCATACTCAATTGACAAAAATTAAAAGCAATCCCTTTAAGATCAGGAACAAGGCAGGGGTGTCCCCTTTCACCACTCTTATTCAGCATAGTTCTGGAAGTCCTAGCCACAGCAATCAGACAAGAAGAAGAAATAAAAGGCATCCAAATTGGAAAAGAAGTAAAACTCTTATTATTTGCTGATAACATGATATTGTACATAGAAAACCCTAATGTCTCAGTCAAAAAACTACTAGACATGATAAATGAATTTGGCAAGGTGGCAGGATATAAAATTAATACTTAGAAATCAGTGGCATTTTTATACACCAACAATAAACTGTCTGAAAGAGAAATTAAGGAAACAATCACCTTTACTATTTCAACAGAAAAAATAAAGTAACTAGGAGTAAATTCAACCAAGGAGGTAAAAGACTTGTGCTCAGAAAATTATAAGGCACTGAAAAAAGAAATTAAGGAAGATCCAAACAAGTGAAGCATATACTGTGTTCTTGGATAGGAAGAATAAACATCATTAAAATGTCTATACTTACCCAAAGCAATCTATAGATTCAATGCAATTCCTATTAAAATACCAATGACATACTACAAAGATATAGAATATTCAAAAAAAAAAAAAAAAACCAAACCCCCCAAAAACATGAATAGCCTCAGCAATCTTGATAATGAAGAATAAAGTGGGAGGTATCACACTTCCTGACATCAAGTTATACTACAAGGTCATAGTAATTAAAACAGCTTGGTGCTGGCATAAGAACAGGCATACAGATCAATGGAACAGAACAGAGAACCCAGAAATAAACCCACACATTTATGGTCAATTGATATTTAACGAAGGAGGTAAGAGCATACAATGGAGCAAAGACAGTTTCTTTAATAAATAGTGTTGGGAAAATTGGATAGGTACATGCAAAAAAATTAGACTAGACCACCAACTTATACTATTCACAAAAATCCTCTCAAAATGGATAAAAGACTTAAATGTGAGTTGTGAAACTGTAAACATCTTGGAAGAAAACATAGATAGTAAACTCTCCAATATCTCCCACAGCAATATTTTTGCTGATATATCTCCACAGGCAAGTGAAATAAAGGACAAAATAAACAAATGGGACTATATCAAACTAAAAAGCTTTTGCACAGCAAAAGACATCATAAACAAAAGACAACCCACACAATGGGAGAACATATTCACCAATACGTCTGATAAAGGGTTAGTAACCAAAATTTATAAAGAACTGCTAAAACTCAACACCAAGAAGGAAAACAATCCAATTAAAAAATGGGCAAAGAACTGAATAGACACTTCTCCACAGAGGACATACAGATGGCCAATAGGCATATGAAAAAAATGTTCAATGTCATTAATCATTAGAAAAATGCAAATTAAACCACAATGAGATACCACCTCACACCTGTCAGAATGGCGCTCATTTACAAATCAACACACGATAGGTGCTGGCGAGGGTGTGGAGAAAAGGGAACCCTCTCACACTGCTGGTGGAAATGCAGACTGGTGCAGCCACTATGGAAAACAGTACGGAGTTTTCTCAAAAAATTAAAAATGGAGCTGCACTTTGACCCAGCTATCCTACTTTTAGGAATATATCCTAAGAATACCAAATCACTGATTCAAAAGAAGATATGCACTCTCATGTTTATTGCAGCATTGTTTACAATAGCCAAGATCTGGAAACAGCCTAGGTGTCTAATAGTGGACAAGTGGATTAAAAAGCTGTGGTAGTAATCACTTGCAGGAGGAGAGTGTGCTAAGATGGCAGCGGAGTAGGCGGATGCACAGACGCCCAGCTCTCACGACCAAACTGAAATACAAATCAATTTAGGAAAAATCAGCATGAAAAACCAACTCTGAACTGCAAGAACAGCTCTCAAAAACCAAGGAGCAAAGAAGAAGTCACAACAAACCTGGTAGGGAGCACCTGAATCTCCCCTTCTTACAGGAACGGGGGGGGGGGGTGAGCCTGAGAGCCCAGAGGGGATCTCACACAAGGGAAAAGAGCAGAGACTACTGTTCACAGCCACTTGCCTGGCGACGAGGGAGTGAGGTGTGTTGAAAAGACCAGCTTATCTCCCAAGTGGAAAGGAAAGAGAGAGGGACAGACTGTGAGGGGCTAAAGAATGAAGGAGACGACCTAAAAAAGCTGACTCATCCGTGCTGGAGGCGGCCATAGCTGGGGGAGGGACTGAACCTTTTACAAAACAGGGCTGAACTGCTTCTGGATCAGAGATCTACGGACATCTATCCAGCTCCAATCAGCGCAACAAGACACAGCTGAAAACAAGAAGTGGGGAGGAGGGGCAGTAACTCAGGTCTCCATGGAGATCTGAGATACACCTCCCCCTACTGAAGCTGAGAAAACACCCAGCCCCCAGAAAGATAAGTTGGCTAAAGAGGCCTTCAGAGTCTCAGGTTACACCCATCGCATTCCTGGATACAGTTTCAAGGAAGCCCCCTGCTGAGATCAGTAAACAAGACTATGACCTGTTAAGAAAACAAACAAATCAAGAGTTCAAAGCTGCCCAAATCCGAAAGTGGATTACAGATAACAGCTGATACCAACACAAGAAGACCTAGAAATAACACAACTGAAAACTGTAGGCAGACAACACCAAGCCTAGACTCAACCAACTCTATAAATAAAACACCCAAAAATAGACAATGAGAAGACAAAGAAGTGCAATCCAAATGAAACCACAAGAGACACCTTCAGGAGATGAACTGAGTGATATGGAAATAATCAAACTTCCAGATGCGAAGTTCAAAATAATGATTGCAAGGATGCTTAGGGATCTTAGAACAACAATGGATGGTCATTATGAACACCTAAATAAAGAAATAGCAAGTATAAAAAAGAATCAGTCGGAGATGACAAATACAATATCAGAAATAAAGACCACAATGGAAGGAATTAAAAACAGGATAGATAGAGCAGAGGATCGAATCAGCGAGTTGGAGGAGGACAACTGGAATGAAGGCATGAAAGCAGAGAAGAAAAGAGAAAAGAGACTCAAAAAGTCAGAGGAAACTCTTAGAGAGCTCTGTGACAACATGAAGAGAAATAACATCCGCTTCATAGGGGTTCCTGAAGAAGAAGAAAAAGAACAAGGGATAGAGACTTTGTTCAATCATATCATAGCTGAAAACTTCCCTAAATTAATGCAAGAGAAACTCTCACAAGTCCAAGAAGCACAGAGGACTCCATTAAAGAGAAACCCAAAGAAACCTACACCAAGACACATCATAATTAAAATACCAAAGCTAAGCGATAAAGAGAAAATATTAAAAGCTGCAAGAGAAAAAAAAGTTATCACCTACAAAGGAGCCCCCATAAGGATGACATCCGACTTCTCAACAGAAACACTTGAGGCCAGAAGGGAATGGCAAGAAATATTCAAAGTAATGCAGAACAAGAACCTACAACCAAGACTACTTTATCCAGCAAGGCTATCGTTTAAAATTGAAGGAGAAATAAAAAGCTTCCCAGACAAAAAACAACTCAAGGAATTCATTACAACCAAACCAATGCTGCAGGAAATGTTAAGGGGCCTGTTGTAAACAGATCAAAGTGGGAAAAGAATATAGCAAAAAAGGAATACACCTTTAAAGAAGAAAATGGCAATAAACAACTACATATCAATAATAACTTTAAATGTAAATGGGTTAAATGATCCAATCAAAAGACATAGGGTAGCTGCATGGATAAGAAAACAGGACCCATACATATGCTGTCTACAAGAGACACACCTTAGAACAAAAGATACACATAGATTGAAGGTAAAAGGATGGAAAAAAAACATTTCATGCAAATGGAAATGAAAAAAAAGCTGGGGTAGCAATACTTATATCAGACAAATTGGACTTTAAAACAAAGGATATAGTAAGAGATGAAGAAGGCCGCTACATAATGATAAAGGGAGTAATCCAACAGGAAGATATAACTATTATAAATATCTATGCACCTAATATAGGAGCACCCAAATATATAAAGCAGACTTTGATGGATTTAAAGGGCGAAATCAACAGCAATACTATAATAGTAGGGGATTTCAATACCCCACTAACATCACTAGATAGATCCTCAAGAAAGAAAATTAACAAAGAAACAGCAGACTTATTGGAAACACTAGATCAACTTGATTTAATAGATATCTTCAGAACCTTTCACCCTAAAGCAGCAGAATGCTGCTTTTCTTTTCAAGTGCTCATGGTACATTCTCTAGGATAGACCACATGTTAGGGCACAAAAGTGCTCTCAACAAATTTAAGAGGACTGAAATCATACCAAGCACTTTCGCCGATCACAACGGCATGAAACTAGAAATGAATCACAACAGAAAAGCTCAAAAATTCTCAAACACATGGAAACTAAATAGCAGGTTGTTAAATAATGAATGGATTAAGAATGAGATCAAAGAAGAAATAAAAAAATTCCTAGAAACGAATGACAATGAGCATACAACAACTCAAAATTTATGGGACACAGCGAAGGCAGTGCTGAGAGGGAAGTTCATAGCACTACAGGCACACTTTCAGAAGCTAGAAAAAGCTCAAATAAACAACTTAACCCTGCATCTAAAAGAATTAGAAAAAGAACAGCAAGTAAAGCCCAAATGTAGTAGAAGGAAGGAAATAATAAAGATCAGAGCGGAAATAAATGACATAGAGGCTAAAGAAACAATACAGAGGATAAATGAAACTAGGAGCTGGTTCTTTGAAAAGGTAAACAAGATTGATGAACCTTTAAGTAGACTCACCAAGAAAAAGAGAGAGAGGACTCAAATAAATAAAATTAGAAATGAGAGAGGAGAAATAACAACTGACACAACAGAAATACAAAATATTGTAACAAAATACTATGAAGAACTGTATGCCAAAAAACTAGACAACCTAGATGAAATGAACAAATTCCTTGAAACATACAATCTTCCAAAAATCAATCTGGAAGAATCAGAAAATCTAAACAGACCGATTACAACAAATGAGATAGAAACAGTTATCAAAAAACTCCCAACAAAGAAAAGTCTGGGGCCCGATGGCTTCACAAATGAATTCTACCAAATATTCAAAGAAGAACTAACTCCTATCCTTCTCAAACTATTTCAAAAAATTCAAGAGGAAGGAAGACTTCCAAGCTCCTTTTATGAGGCGAGCATAATTCTGATTCCAAAACCAGGCAAAGACAACACAAAGAAAGAAAATTATAGGCCAATATCTCTGATGAATATAGATGCTAAAATCCTCAACAAAATATTAGCAAACCGGATCCAACAATATATGGAAAAAATCATACACCATGATCAAGTGGGATTTATTCTGGGGAGGCAAGGCTGGTACAATATTTGTAAATCAATCAATGTGATTCATCACATAAACAAAAAGAAGGAGAAAAACCATATGATAATTTCAATAGATGCAGAAAAAGCATTTGATAAAATCTAGCACCCATTCATGATCAAAACTCTCAGCAAAGTGGGAATACAGGGAACATACCTCAACATGATAAAAGCCATCTATGAGAAACCCACAGCCAACATCATACTCAATGGGCAAAAATTAAAAGCAATACCCTTAAGATCAGGAACAAGGCAGGGGTGCCCCCTTTCACCACTCTTATTTAACATGGTCCTGGAAGTCCTAGCCACAGCAATCAGACAAGAAGAAGAAATAAAAGGCATTCAAGTTGGAAAAGAAGTAGTAAAACTATCATTATTTGCAGATGATATGATATTGTATATAGAAAACCCTAAAGTCTCAGTCAAAAAGCTTACTGGACCTGATAAATGAATTCAGCAAAGTGGCAGGATATAAAATCAATACTCAGAAATCAGAGGCATTTTTATACACCAACAATGAACAGTCAGAAAGAGAAATTAAGGAAACAATCCCCTTCACAATTACAACCAAAAAAATAAAGTACCTAGGAATAAACTTATCTAAGGAGACTAAAGACTTGTACTCGGAAAATTACAAAGCATTGATAAAAGAAATCAAGGAAGATACAAACAAGTGGAAGCATATACCGTGCTCATGGTTAGGAAGAATAAACATCATTAAAATGTCTATATTACCCAAAGCAATCTATAAATTCAATGCAATACCAATTAAAATACCAATGACATACTTCAAAGATATAGACCACATATTCCAAAAATTTATATGGAACCAAAAAAGAACACGAATAGCCTCAGCAATCTTAAAAAAAGAAGAATAAAGTGGGAGGTATCACACTTCCTGATATCAAGTTATATTACAAGGCCATTGTACTCAAAACAGCCTGGTACTGGCATAAGAACAGGCATATAGATCAATGGAACAGAACAGAGAACCCAGAAATAAACCCACAGTTCTATGGACAACTGATATTTGACAAAGGAGGTAAGGAACTACAATGGAGTAAAGACAGCCTCTTTAACAAATGGTGTTTGGAAAATTGGACAGCTACCTGCAAAAAAATGAAACTAGATCACCAGCTTATACCACTCACAAAAATAAACTCAAAATGGATAAAAGACTTACATGTAGGCCGTGAAACCATAAGCATCTTAGAAGAAAACATAGGCAGTAAGCTCTCCGACATCTCTCAGAGAAGTATATTTGCTGATTTATCTCCACGGGGAAGTGAAATAAAAGACAGGATAAACAAATGGGACTATATCAAACTAAAAAGCTTTTTTTTGCACAGCTAAAGACAACAAGAACAGAATAAAAAGACAAACTACACAATGGGAGAACATATTTGACAATACGTCTGATAAGAGGTTAATAACCAAAGTTTATAAAGAACTTGTAAATCTCAACACCAGGAAGACAATCCAATCAAAAAATGGACAAAAGAGATGAATAGACACTTCTCCAAAGAGGACATACAGATGGCCAATAGGCATATGAAAAAATGCTCAACATCACTAATCATTAGAGAAATGCAAATTAAAACCACAATGAGATATCACCTCACACCAGCCAGAATGGCGCTCATCAACAAAACAACACAGAATAAGTGCTGACGAGGATGTGGACAAAAGGGAACCCTCCTGCACTGCTGGTGGGAATGCAGACTGGTGCAGCCCCTGTGGAAAACAGTATGGAGATTCCTCAAAAAATTGAAAATTGAACTACTTTTTGACTCAGCTATCCCACTTTTAGGAATATACCCCAAGGACACCATAGAACGGCTCCAAAAGGAGAAATGCACCCCCATGTTTGTGGCAGCATTGTTCACAATAGCGAAGATCTGGAAACAGCCCAAGTGTCCGTCAGAGGACGAGTGGATTAAAAAGCTTTGGTACATATATACTATGGAATACTACTCAGTCATAAGAAATGATGACATCGGATCATTTATAATAACATGGATGGACCTTGATAACATTATACGGAGTGAAATAAGTAACTCAGAAAAAAACTAAGAACTATGTGAATCCATACATAGAAGGGACATAAAAATGAGACTGAGAGACATGAACAAGAATGTGATGGGAACAGGGGTGGGGTGGGGGGAGGGGGGATGGGGTGAAGAAGGAGAAAGGGGTTGGGGGAGGGGAGGGGCACAAAGAAAACCAGATAGAAGGTGACAGAAGACAATTTAACTTTGGGGGAGGCGTATACAGCACAATCAAATGTCAAAATAATCTAGAGATATTTTCTCTTAACATATGTACCCTGATTTATCAATGTCACTGCATTAAATTTAATAAATAAATTTTTTTAAAAAGCTGTAGTAAATATACATAATGGAATACTATGCAGCCATGAGAAAGAAGAAAATCTTGACTTTTAAGATGGCATGGATGGACTTGAAGATTATTATGTTAAGTGAAATAACCAGGAAGAAAAAGACAAATACCATATGATCTCACTTATATGTGGAATCTAATGAACAAAAGTGAACTGAGGAACGGAATAGAGGCAGAGGCAATGTCACAGGGAGTACAGGGACAACTGTCAGAGGGAAGGGTGATGAGGGGATGGGATCAGAGAAGGTGAAGGGATTAGTGAAATTATATATACATAACACATAGATACAGATAACAAGACAGCAAATCCCAAAGGGAAGGAGGGAGAGGTGGGCAATGGGGGACAAGGGGTGGTGGTGAGGGAATTATATTGAGTGGGGCACTTGAATTCATGTTAACACAATAAACTAAAATTAATTTTTAAAAAGCCATTCCTGTACATAACTCTGGGTCCCCTATGCATGTATATCTGATGAGTAGATAGCTAACAGTGGAACTGCATATATTTTATTTTCCAAAGTGGTTTAGTCTCCCTATGTTAAGGGATTTTATTATTATTAGTAGTAGTAGTATTTTTGCATACTGACCCTGTTTCCTGCAACAGAACTAACCACTCATTGATTTAACAAAAGGGAGATGGTGGCTAATCTTATCATGAGAGCCCCTTAGGAGTAGTGTTTGTTCTGGCTAGTGGGAAGAGGGGCCAGAGAGATTTGAATCCTGACAAGGATGAGATGTGACATTGCTACCTTTAAGATGGAGTGTCACATGAGAAGGAATGGGGACCTCAGACCTAAAGCTGCAAGGAACTGGGTTCTGTCAATAACTTGAAAGTGCCTGGTCGCAGATTTTTCCCCAAAGCCTCCAGATTACTGCCCAGTTCAGCTGACAACTTGGTTTCAGTCTGTGTGATGCTGAGCAGAGAACTTGGGCAAGCCCACTCAGACTTCTGATCTACAGAAGCATGAGATTATAAATGGGCATTGTTTTAAACCACAAGTTTGTGGTAAATTGTTATGCAGCAATAGGAAACTAATATATCTTCTCTTCTCTATTTTTCCAGCCTTTTGTCTCTCCAGGCTTCATTCTAGATATTTTTCCTAAATTGTCTTTCTTTAGTGTCTTTAGACCACTAATTCTTTCTTCAGTTTTATCTAATATGCTGTCAAACCCATCCATTAACATCATAATTAGACTATCTTACAGTTCTAGAATTTCTATTTCGTTTAAGTTTTCATCTTTCCACCAAATTTATTTCATCTTGCCTTTTACCATCCTGAATATAACACCATAGCTATTTTAAAGTTTGGATCCAAAATGCCACTTGCCCTGTAGATGTTTCTTTTCTTCTCTTCTCTTCTCTTCTTTTCTTTTCTTTTCCAAGTGAGAGGAGGGGAGATATAGATACAGACTCCTGCATGTGCCTCGACCGGGATCCACCTGGCAACCCTATCTGGGGCCATGCTTTCAACTGAGCTATTTCTTTCTATCTCTTTTTTAAAAGGTATTTTTCCAACGTTAAAAGTGGGGAGGCAGTCAGACAGACTCCAGCATGTGCCTGACCAAGATCCACCCAGCATGCTCATCAGGGGGCGATGCTGTCCAACTGGGGCTTTGCTCTGTTGAGGCCAGAGCCATTCTAGCGCCTGAGGTGGAGGCCATGGAGCCATCCTCAGTGCCCGGGACAACTTTGCTCCAATGGAGCCTTGGCTGTGGGAGGGGAACAGAGAAAAAGGAAGAAGGAAAAGGGGAAGGGTGGAGCAGATGGGCGCTTCTCCTGTATGCCCTGACCGGGAATCAAACCTGGAACTTCCACACACCGGATCAACACTCTAAAGCTGAGCCAACCGGCCAGGGCTGCAACTGAGCTATTTTTAGCACCTGAGATGGAGGCTCCAAGGAGCCATCCTCAGCACCTGGGCCGATGTGCTCAAACCAATCGAGCCATCGCTGCGGGAGAGGGAGAGAGAGAAAGAGAGAATGGGGATAAGGAGAGGTGGAGAAGCAGATGGTTGCTTCTCCTGTGTGCCCTGACTGGGAATCAAACCCGGGACATCCACATGCTGGGCTGACACTCTACCACTGAGCCAACTAGCAAGGACTATTCTTTTATTTGTTGTTTGTGCTATTGTCTAATCTCCTTGTCTGATTTTTTCTGATTGTGTGCTGGAGTTTGCAATTACAAAACTGCCATCTAGATATAATTTGATATGCAGTATGATGCTGTCTTCCTCCAGAAGGTACCTGGGGGTGATAGTAACTTGGGTTCACCTCAAGTTCAAGTTCAGCAAATGAGATGATTTGCAGCTGAGTGGCAGTACCTGCAAGGGCCTCTTTCTTTCTGGTTCATTCTTACTGCTAGAATGCAGCACTCTACCTGTCCCAATTCAAAGCAAAGGAGGTTGACTAATCCTCTTTAGAGGACCCTACACTCAAATCCTGTTTCCAAGCCACAAGGCAGTCCAAAGCACTACTCAATATCTTAGTTGCCCACTCCTGAATTTTCAAATGCTCTCTAGGTAAAGACAGTCCCAAATCCTGGGTTCCCCTCTTTAGGTTTTTGTCCTTTCATGAATCCTAGACTAATGATTCTTCACTCACCTATGTACTCTCTAGGGGCAAATGTTGAACACAGAGGTGAGGGTAAAAATGTTGGGAGCTGACTGGCACAACTGGTTCATAGACACACTTTTTTTTTTTTTCATTTTTCCGAAGCTGGAAACGGGGAGGCAGTCAGACAGACTCCTGCATGCGCCCGACCGGGATCCACCCGGCATGCCCATCAGGGGGCGATGTTCTGCCCCTCTGGGGCATCGCTCTGTTGCATCCAGAGCCATTCTAGCACCTGAGGCAGAGGCCACAGAGCCATCCCCAGCGCCCGGGCCATCTTTGCTCCAATGGAGCCTTGGCTGCGGGAGGGGAAGAGAGAGACAGAGAGGAAGGAGAGGGGGAGGGGTGGAGAAGCAGATGGGCGCCTCTCCTGTGTGCCCTGGCCGGGAATCGAACCCGGGACTCCTGCATGCCAGGCCAACACTCTACCACTGAGCCAACCGACCAGGGCCGACACACTTTTAATTAACACCCCTATTTCTAGCCACCTGTTTCACTTCCATTTTCTGTATTTGTCACCTCTCTACCCATAGACTCTTTGGGGTTCTACTATAGATGGTTCTCTTCCTTGTTGCAAATGTCTCAACACTTATTCTCACTTTCTCTGCTCTGCTTTGTCTGTATCAAGTTTCCAATTACTTCTTATATTTCAGAAAACTGTTAAAAGCTCTCATCCACTGATTACTGATCTCTTGTTCTCTTTTGTTTAGGTGTGTGATCCACTATCTTAAATCAGAAGTTCCAAACCACTCATTTTAGAGGTGAAACTACTAAGGCCCATTGAGACACATGAAGTGTTAAGGTCATAGAAAACTACTGCTCTGAGGATCAGAGCTGGGTTTAGAGCTCATGTCCCTGAATCACAGCCTTTCTCTGCCTGATCCCATACATCTTCTTTATCACAGAAATTAAATTATAGACATTATGTTTATATTAATAAAGAAAATAAAACAGTGTAAGAAGAGGCCAACATTCCTGCTTATACAGAACTAGAAAAAAAGCAAAAAGAATTAAGAGCTAAACTAACCATTTCATATTAAGATTTCCTTTCTTTTATTTTAAAGAAGTTTTTTAAAAATATTTTATTTATTCATTTTAGAGAGGAGAGAGAGAGAGAGAGAGAAAGAGAGAGAGAGAAGGGGTAGGAGCAGGAAGCATCAACTCCTATATGTGCCTTGACCAGGCAAGCCCGGAGTTTTGAACCAGGAACCTCAGCATTCCAGGTTGTCATTTCATCCACTGTGCCACCACAGGTCAGGCCATATTAAGGTTTTAACAGTCACTTCTAAGTGCTGTCAGATCTAAGATTAAACAACTTTAAAGGAAAAAAAAAAAAAAGAAAATAAAAAAAGCTCAACACTTCATAGAACTGTTTCCTAAAATAATCTTTATTATACTGGCTGAACAACTTGAGATTTTAGAAGGCAAAGAAAAACTGAGTATATATGAGAGAAATGTACACATATTTTGCCCCACTAGAGCTGTAAAATCTTGGAATTACTTAATTTTACTGTACGACTTGCTGATATTTATGACTACTTCAAAATGATAAACATTTTAAAACTTATTTCCTAATTAATTTTACTAACATTTGTAATGAACAAAAACTAGGAGACAATAAATCAAAGATAATTATTAAAACAATTCAAAATTAGGAGTGAAACATTTTATTCTAATTCCAGCTCTTCTATTCAATCCTGTACCAGTACCTGCACTTTGGTTTACCTGAAGACCTATCCTTACGTCTTTATAAAGCTATGGTTTAAATAGATGTTTTGTAAACAAGTACGATTGCTATTATATTTCTCAAACATGTGAAAACCCACTTGCCCCTGTATTGCTTTCCTATTGCTTCTATAATTGATTACCACAAATTTACTGGTTTTAAACATACATTCCTGTACAGCTCTGAGATGTAAGTGTGTGTGTGCAGGCACACACATCAGTCAAGCATTTGGTTCAAGCTGAGAAGAGACCCTATTCCAAGCGTGAGGTGAGATCCCCTGGGGAACATTTCATAGATGATCTAAGTTTTGAAAGACCATGGATACTATCTGAGCAGACCCAGGGGATTTCAGAGGAGAATCCAACCAGCAAACACAGTGGGACACAGGTGATGGACGTTGCAGAGAATTTGCCATATCTGCAGGGAAAGGATCACTAAAGAGAAAAGGTTATCTGGAAGGTACGGTTTGACAACAAGGACACTCAAGCCCTTCTGTCAGATGGGGAAGAAAGGAGTTTTACTGGCACCAGGGTTTCGTGCTCAATCCAAATAGCAGGACAAGGTAATAAACCTCCTTCTTGCACAATGTACAGTTTTCTTATGAGGAATGTACAGCATAATTCTAATATCCAAGATGCTATGCAAAATAGAGCCAGGGAAAAATCCTCAGAAGACATGTGGCGGGGGGGGGGGGGGATAGTATTAAGGGAAAGGCTTCTCTCCTGTCAATCCAAGGACACCACACTCAGCACCAGCACTGCTGCAGCTCAGCAGGCCCACAAAGCCTAAAGCCTGGAAGGCAAGCAATGAGCAGTCAACCAGCACCCCACAGGCCAGCTCTGGCTCTGGGAGAAAGTAGCAATAAAGTAATGATGGAGACCAGATCTCAAACCATCTAATGTCCAACTTCTGTGATGGTACTTCAGCTAAAACCAAAAGATGAAACATCCCAGGAGTCTAAGAATAACTTTCATAATTGTACAAATACTCTAAAAGGAAATATCAATAATTTGAATCAAGTAGCCCTTTTTCCATGTATCCAGTAAAGTAAGCCAAACAAAAATGTTTTTATCTGGTAACGAATAAGTGGCTTAGGTTACAAAGTTAAGTGAATTAATGACATCAAAGACCGTGACTGGGCCCTGGCCAGTTGGCTCAGTGGTAGAGTGTCGGTCTGGTGTGCAGAAGTCTCGGGTTCAATTCCTGGCCAGGGCACACAGGAGAGGCGCCCATCTGCTTCTCCACCCCTCCCCCTCTCCTTCCTCTCTGTCTCTCTCTTCCCCTCCCGCAGCTAAGGCTCTACTGGAGCAAAGATGGCCCGGGTGCTGGGGATGGCTCTGTGGCCTCTGCCTCAGGTGCTAGAGTGGCTCTGGTCGCAACAGAGCGACGCCCAGGATGGGCAGAGCATCGCCCCCTGGTGGGCGTGCCGGGTGGATCCCGGTGGGGCGCATGCGGGAGTCGGTCTGACTGTCTCTCCCCGTTTCCAGCTTCAGAAAAATACAAAAAAATACACACACACACACAAAAAACCCGTGACTGTTAGCTGTGCATGGGCTCATGAAGAGCTGCCTTAACTGATTCAAAATAATGGCTTCTTTCTTGGCAGAAAAGAGCAAAAACAGTTTTTGAACTTTTCTTAGAACCAAAACTCAAGTCATGGAAATTGGGATTTCAAAAAGATAAGATCTAGGATGGTGTTAAAATTGTAGTTTCTATATACCTCTTTCTTCCTATCTTTCTGTATGTGAGATGAAAGCTTTTCCTGAAAATACTAATAAAACTGTCATAAAATCATTTGAGTAATATCATTGAGTAAAATATTAAGTTAAGTGAAATTGCTGTTAAGATTCTATCAATGTATAACTTAAGCTGCTAAATTGCAACATATTTTATGCATAATATATAACATGAATATATATTTAATATTATAGTATTAAAAGTTAACTATCCATTAAAAATAAACAGCCTTAGTTTAAGGCACTTTCCAGTTTACTATTTTAAAAAATAATATTTATGGCCCTGCAGGAGCCTTAGCTGTGGGAGGGGAAGAGAGAGACAGAGAGGAAGGAGATGGGGAGGGGTGGAGAAGCAGATGGGCGCCTCTCCTGTGTGCCCTGGCCGGGAATTGAACCCGGGACTTCTGAACGCCAGGCCGACGCTCTACCACTGAGCCAACCGGCCAGGGTCACTTAGCATGTTTTTGAGGATCATTCACACTGCAGCACGCATCAGTGCTCATTACTTTTTATGAATAATATTGCATGTGTGTATATTACACAACTTGTGTATCCATTCATCCATTGATGAACATTTGGGCGATTTCCACCTTTTGGCTATTGCAAAGAGTGCTGCTATAAACATTGTGTTCAAGTCTTCATTTGAGCATCTGTTTTTAATTCTTTGGATATTTATCCAGGAGTATTTAATAGGTCACATGGTAATTCTATGTTTAATTCATCAAGGAACCTCAAAATATTTTCCACGAGTGGCTGAACCATTTTACATTCTCACCAGCAATGTACAGGGTTCTAATTTCTTGCCAACATTTGTTATTTTCAGTTTTGATTATAGTCATCCTAATGGGTATGAAGTGGTATCTCACTGTGGTTTTGATTTACATTTCCCAAACGACTAATGCTGAGCATCTTTTCAAGTGCTTACTGACTATTTGTATATCTTCTTTGGGGAAAGGTCTATTCAAATCCTTTGCCTGTTTTTTAAAATTGTATTTTTCTTTATGTTGTCAAGTTGTAAAAGTTCTTTACATATTCTATACTAGATTCTTATCAGATATATTACTTGTAAATATTCTCCCATTTTATAGGTTGTTTTCTCACTACTTTTTAGTATCCTTTGATATACAATTTGATAAAGTCTATTTTTTTCTTTTACTGTTCATGTTTTCAGTGTCATTTCTAAAATCCAAAGTCATGAAGTTTTTCCATATGTTTTCTTCTAAGAGTTTTATAGTTTTAGCTCTCATATTTAGGTCATTGATTCATTTTGAGTTTGCTTTTTACATAATGTGAGGCAGGAGTCCAGCTTCATTCTTTTGCATGTGCAGTCAGTTGTCCCAGCACCATTTCTTGAAGTGAATGTTCTATCTCCAGTGAATAATCTCAGGACCAGTTTAGAAAATTGGGCCATAGATATATGAGTTTATTTCTGTATTCTCAGTTTTTAAATTTTTAAAAAAATTCTTAAGTTTCCATCCTATTATTAAACCACTGCTTTTACCAGAGAAGGTTTAGTTTATAATGGCATATTAGGAACTTTTATTTCAAAACTAGAATTTTTAAATGAAAAATACACATTCATAATGAACATCCATATTTTAAACATTCTTTAAAAGATAAAGATGAGAAGTAACATATACAAAATGAAAATCAAAACCAATCTCTGGCCTGACCAAGTGGTGGCACAGTGGATAGAGCATCGGACTGGGATGCGGAAGGACCCAGGTTCGAGACCCCGAGGTCGCCAGCTTGAGCGTGGGCTCATCTGGTTTGAGCAAAAGCTCACCAGCTTGGACCCAAGGTCGCTGGCTTGAGCAAGGGGTTACTCAGTCTGCTGCAGCCCCACGGTCAAGGTACATATGAGAAAGCAATCAATGAACAACTAATGTGTCAAAACGAAAAGCTGATGATTGATGCTTCTCATCTCTCTCCGTTCCAGTCTGTCTGGCCCTATCTATCCCTCTCTCTGAGTCTCTCACTGTCACTGTAAAACAACAACAACAAAAAAAACAACAATCTCTGCAAAACAGTATTTTATAAATAGCGTGTGATATTATTATTGAAATCATGTATAACAAAGTCATTAATTTTAACTGCCTACCCTTTATACAGCCTTCTGTTTTACAATGAATTATGAACTTCTAGTCAGTCTCTTAACATGAGTACTTCATTAAATGTCCTTGATACCAGTCTTACGGAATTACCTGTGTCAAATTACCTTCCAATTCCAAATAAGAGATGGACTTTAAATCAAAAGAATGTTTTATCATCTAGAACTTTTTATTTATATCAAAGTGTCCTAATAGGAACCATCCACATTAACTTTATAATTCCTCTTGGCACACTGGATTTAAGTGCCAATATGGCATGCTGTCATTTAGAAGTTAAGATCACTACTATTTTAGACATAAATTGGACATTCCTTTCCAATTGCCCCTTTTCCTGCATTAGTTTGCCCGGGAAGCTCTGACTGCCATGTCCTCTTCCTCTTAACTCACAGGGGTTCCAGCTACTTATGCCAAAGTAAACAACTGACTTCCCTGATCACATGTCTCTACAATAGAGGATTAGTTACAAACGCTAGTGAAGATTCTCCAAACTCAGTGTCTGTAAGGAAAATAAACTGCCCTACCACAATATCCAAGAACTCTCTTTCATCTCGTACGCCCTGCTACCAGCTGGAAACACTGAGTGTTTAGTTTCATTACAGTTTCTTTAGATACAAAGACAATTTTGTTTTTATTGACCAAAAAAGAGAAAAAGTTTTGCCCAGAAAACTAAGGAATAAGAAGTTTGGGAAGTTCTGTAACAGTAGTCCAGAAAACATGTGAAAAACTTTACCTTTAGCTGGCCAGTGATGTCGCAGCAGCTGACTGTCTTACCATGCAAGAGACTAAGGTTCAGGGTCAGACCAACGGTTCTGACGTCCTGGGCTGGACACATAGTTGAAGTGAGACACCAAGGAAGAGACGGCCAGCCCAAGCCCTCAAACAGCATCCCTTCCTGGTTAATCCATGGGGTGATAATGACACTGACTGGCCTCATCCTGCCAATGAAGGGCAAGGAACTGCAATGATGGTGCCTAGAAATGAATAGGAGTGATTGGGAATAAAAGGGGGAGGGGGAAAGGTGGCCAGGATGAAGAAATGAATAAAACTCCAAATTTCTGTTACAACTCACTGTCATACCTATTACTCTAATATCATAATGATAGGGGTAATGGAAAAGATAAAAAAAAAGAAACAAAGGATAAAAGAAAAATTACTACCTATTTAATTTATGCAGCATTCTAAGAATTTGGGTTTGTATCCTACCATCTATCTGACTACATATAACTAGAGCAAGAGATTAATTCAATTTAGGTCATAAACCTACAGCAAAGAAAAGAGTATGTGCATCATCAGTTTTTCTAAATTCTGATGATTTAATTTTATTTCATTTTAATTACAAAAACAACTCAATCCACGCTATTGAAACAGATCGTACTTACCAAACAATTCCTTGGGCTCCAGAGCCAATTGGTTTCAATTGCTGGTAACGCTTTAGGACAGTGAAAGTTGAGTCTGCCACTTGCACACTGTAAAACTGACTATCACATTTACTGTCACACATGATGCAGTGTCATGTAATATTCCAAAGGCTGTACAGTCGTCAGATTCCTTAAAAGAAAAACAGAATGAATATGCATTCTTACTGAAATTATACATAGCTAGCTTAATAGTGTTTCAAATTTATTGGTATATAAGACAACATGGCTGTAAGTTCATAAACTCAGATTGACCAAGATCTGAACTTAAGCAACACACAAAAAATGCAATGGTACAGAACTATTATGAAAGAAAGAAAATATGAGGTTCTATATTACCTCATTTTATAGGACTGGATTAGAAAATAATCCCTTTTGGAGAAAAGAAACTACGTTATTTTAGCCATGAATAAACTATGTCATTCTATGATTCTCATTAGCTTGCTTCTTGTGGGACCAGCTTAGAAGAAGCTATCTCAACCAGAGGAGGCACTGTTTCAAATAATCACATCTATGATTCCTGCAAAAAAAACAAATGGACCAGTCTTCTTTTAAGTCCACAAATGCAGGTTAAAGTGATGATCCCACAAGCAAGTCCTTTGTTAAAGTGATGGAAAAGAGAAAAGTTCAAGAACAATGGGTTGTCGAAGGCCGGGTGATGCAGATGTGCCTGGTGCTCATGGTCACATTCCTAGCTGATGAGAGTAGTCCTGGACCCACACATGTCCCCACACCCCATATCACTAGTGGGCAATCAATAACATGGATGCCACAATGTTCATTCATGAAATATGAGCATAACCTGGCAGCCTTGGAGTGGCTGTCCCAGGTTTTGGGCAGAAGCTGGGATGTCTACTCTGCAGGAGTCCACATGACTTTACACAGAAACTCATCAGGCAGATACACTTACTTACATGGTTTCCTGGCTCTTGTTTAACAATGTTTACTGAGAAGCCAGCAAGCTCTTTAGGTTTGTCTTTTTAAAAACAATAAAAAGCCAGTGCCAAGGTTGTGAGTTCAACCCCCAATCAGGGTATAAACAAGAAGAAACCAATGAAAATGAATGCATAAATAAATGGAACAAATGAATGTTTCTCCCCCTCTCTAAAAAGATTAAAATGCCCCAAATTAAATCAAATATGTAAACATTCTATACTGTTTAAAAACACAGAATTTAAATTTTATTCTATACCACCAGCAAATTCCTGCCTGTTTGTTCTATCATCTAATATTTACTGTCTACCTCCTGAATATTTTTCAGTGGCGATTTAGATCTCAACATAATAATGTCTAGAATTTCCATTAAATATGGAAATAAAATGGTAAAAAAACAAGCCTAAACAAAGAATTTAAATCAAATGACTAGTTTCTCCAACTGACCATTGCTTTATGCTTTTTACTGGTATCAGGACAGTGGCTGTGGCACTACCATCAGTAACATCAGCCACTGCTCTCTGAGAGCTATGTACCCTGCCAAGGCGTGCCTCAGGGAAGCCAGCACAGCACAAGGTGAACTATCACACCGCTCATGACACCACAGTGGGATGACCCTCCCCATGTTATACTACACTAGATGGCTGACCAAGTCATACTGTTGTGAGGAGAGGACCTGATGCTCCAGGAGGGCGGGGGCAGGTCTATCTTGTTTACCCTGGCATTACACAACCACAGAACAGAAGGACAGGGAGAGCCTGGCCCCTGTGACAATGGGGGCCTTCAACAGACCTTTGTTGATTTAACCTGTAATACAGCATCTAATGATTCCCTTACAGTGCTGCTACATTCTATTGACATCTGAAAGAACATCCTGATCTAAAAATTAATTTATTTAGGGACAATTCTACTTAATATTTAGGGGGTGCCTTTGTACTAAGAGAGGAAAAGTCAGGCCCCCAACCCCTCCTCCCTGAGGAGGAAGAAATAAGAAGAATGCAAGGGAGAAGAGCCTGCAGGGACAACTGAGTCAGCTAGTCATAGTTTACTTTCTATAGTTCTCTGGAAGGACTGGTGCCACTTGCAACACAGAGCAAAGAAGATAGAACTTATCTGAAAACCATTCCTCTTTTTTCTCTTAAAAGCCTTTAAGAGACAATGTTTACATACCTTAATTAAAAATTCCAAGACTTCAAAGCAGCTCTACTAGGAAAGGAGACCACAACTGGAAGAAGCCTACAAGCCATACAGAGAATAATGGGAAGGCAGAGAAACATAAGTCATATGCTTCAACAAGACAAATCCCCAGAAAAAGTCTTGAATGAAAGGAAAGTAATCAAATTACCAGGTGCAGAGTATAAAATGATGATTGTTAGGATGCTTAAGGTTGTCAAAGCTACAATGGATGGACTTAATGAACAGCTCAATAAAGAAATTGTAAGCATCAAAAATGACATGGAAATCATAAAGAAGAACCAGACAGAAATGACAAACACAATATCAGAAATGAAGACTATACTAGAAGCAATTAAAAGCAGGCTGGATGAAGCAAAGGATTGAATCAGCAACTTAGAAAACAAGATAAGCGAAGCACAGAAGCAGAACAGCAAAAAGAAAAGAGGATCATAAAGTCTGAGGAAACTTTAAGACAGTTCTGTGACAACATGAAGAGAAACAATATCTGCATAATAGGGGTGCCTGAAGGAGAATAGAAAGAGCAAGGACTAGAGAAATTCTTTGAAGAAATTATAGCTGAAAAATTCCCTAAATTGATTCAGGAAAGAGTCACACAGGTTCAAGAAGTAGAGAGAACCCCATTAAAGAAGACCCCGAAGAGACTCACACCAAGACATATCATAATCAAAATCCCAAAGCTAAGAGATATAAAAGAATATTAAAAGCTGTAAGAGAAAAACAGTCAATCACCTACAAAGGAACCACAATAAGGATGACATCCGATTTCTCAACAGAAACACTTGAGGCCAGAAGGGATTGGCAAGAAATATTCAAAGTAATTCAGAACAAGAACCTACAACCAAGACTTCTTTATCCAACAAGACTATTGTTTAAAACTGTAGGAGAAATAAAGAGCTTTCTAGAAAAATAAAAACTCAAGGAATTCATCACAACCAAACCAGTGCTGCAAGAAATGTTAAGGGTCCTGCTGAAGACAGTACAAAGTGAGAGGGGGAAAAAAAAGGAAAAAAATATATATAGTAAAAGAGAAATGTAGATTTAAAGAAAAAAAATGGCAATAAACAGCTACATATCAATAATAACTTTAAATGTAAATGGATTAAATGCTCCAATCAAAAGATATAGGGTAGTTCAATGGATAAGAAAACAGTACCCATATATATGCTATCTACAAGAGACACATCTCAAAACAAAAGATACACATAGACTAAAGGTAAAAGGATGGAAAATATATTTCATGCAAATGGAAATGAAAAAAAGCTGGGGTAGCAATACTTCTATCAGACAAAATGGACTTTAAAACAAAGGCTATAGTAAGAGATAAAGAAGGTCACTACATAATGATAAAGGGAGCAATTCAACAGGAAGATATAACCATTATAAATATCTATGCGCCAAATATAGGAGCACCTAAATATATAAAGCAGACTTTAATAGATATAAAGGGCGAGATCAACAGCAATACTGTAATAGTAGGGGATTTCAATACCCCGTTAACATCACTAGATAGATACTCAAGAAAGAAAATTAGCCTGACCAGGCAGTGGCGCAGTGGATAAAGCGTCGGACTGGGATGCAGAGGACCCCGAGGTCGCCAGCTTGAGCACAGGCTCATCTGGTTTGAGCAAAAGCTCACCAGCTTGAACCCAAGGTCGCTGGCTCCAGCAAGGGGTTACCCGGTCTGCTGAAGGCCCGCGGTCAAGGCACGTATGAGAAAGCAATCAATGAACAACTAAGGTGTTGCAACGCGCAATGAAAAACTAATGACTGATGAACGGAGAGACAGAATCTCTCTCCGTTCCTGTTTGTCCCTGTCTGTCCCTCCTCTGATTCACTCTGTCTCTGTAAAAAAAATAATAAATAAATAAATAAAAATAAAAATAAAAGAAAGAAAATTAACAAAGAAACAGCAGAATTATGGGCACACTAGATCAACTGGATTTAATAGATACCTTCAGAACCTTTCACCCTAAAGCAGCAGATATACATTCTTTTCAAGTGTTCATCGTACATTCTCTAGGATAGACCACATGCTAGGGCACAAAAGCGGTCTCAACAAATTTAAGAAGATTGAAATCATATCAAGCATTTTCTCTGATCACACCGGCATGAAACTAGAAATCAACCACAACAGAAAAAATAAAAAAAACACATGGAAACTAATAAATAGCATGATATTAAATACTGAATGGGTTAACAATGGATCAAAGAAGAAATTAAAAATTTCCTAGAAATGAATGATAATGAGCATACAACAACTCAAAATTCATGGTACACAGCAAAAGCAGTACTGAGAGGGAAGTTCATAGCACTACAGGCATACCTTAAAAGGCTAGAAAAAGCTCAAATAAACAACCCAACCCTGCATCTAAAAGAACTAGAAAAAGAACAGCAAGTAAAGCCCAGAGGTAGTAGAAGGAAGGAAGTAATAAAGATCAGACCAGAAATAAATGACATAGAGGCTAAAGAAACAATACAGAGAATCAATGAAACCAAGAGCTGGTTTTTTGAAAGGGTAAACAAGATTGATGAACTTTTAACTAGATTCACCAAGAAAAAAAGGCACAGGACTCAAAATGAGAAATGAGAGTGGAGAAATAACAACTAACACAACAGAAATACAAAATATTGTAGGAAAATACTATAAAGAACTGTATGCCAAAAAATTAAACAACCTAGGTGAAATGGACAAATTCCTTGAAAAATATAATCTTTCGAAAATCAATCTGGAAGAATCAGAAAACCTAAATAGACCGATTACAACAAATGAGATTGAAACAGTTATCAAAAAACTCCCAACAAACAAAAGCCCTAGGCGAGATGGCTTTACTGTTGAATTCTACCAAAGATTCAAAGAAGAACAAACTCCTATCCTTCTCAAACTATTTCAAAACATTCAAAAGGAAGGAAGACTTCCAAGCTCCTTTCATGAGGAGAGCATAATTCTGATTCCAAAACCAGGCAAAGACAACACAAAGAAAGAAAATTATAAGCCAATTTCCCTGATGAATTTAGATGCTAAAAGCCTCAACAAAATATTAGCAAACCGGATCCAGCAATACATGAAAAAAATTATACATCATGATCAGGTGGGATTTATTCTGGGGAGGCAAGGATGGTGTAATATTCATAAATCAATCAATGTGATTCATCACATTAACAAAAGGAAGAACAAAAACCACTGGTAATTTCAATAGATGAGGAAAACGCATTCGATAAAATCCAGCACCCATTTATAATCAAAACTCTCAGCAAAGTGGGAATACAGGGAACATATCTCAACATAATAAAGGCCATCTATGAAAAACCCACAGCCAACAACATAATTAATGGGCAAAAATTAAAAGCAATCCCCCTAAGATCAGGAACAGGACAGGGGTGTCCCCTTTCACCACTCTTATTCAATATAGTACTGGAAGTCCTAGCTACAGCAATCAGACAAGAAGAAGAAATAAAAGGCATCCAAATTGAAAAAGAAGAAGTAAAACTATCATTATTTGCAGATGATATGATACTGTATATAGAAAACCCTAAAGTCTCAGTCAAAAAACTACTGGACCTAATAAATGAATTCAGCAAGATGGCAGGGTATAAAATTAATACACAGAAATCAGAGGCATTTTTATACACCAACAATAAACTGTCAGAAAGAGAAATAAGGGAAACAATCCCCTTAACTATCGCAACAAAAAAATAAAGTACCTAGGATTAATTTTAACCAAGGAGGTTAAAGACTTGTATTCAGAAAATTATAAAACATTGATAAAAGAAATCAAGGAAGACACAAAAAATGGAAGCATATACCGTGCTCATGGTTAGGAAGAATAAATATCATCAAAATGTCTATACTACCCAAAGCAATTTATAAATTCAATGCAATACCAATTAAAATACCAATGACATACTTCAAAGATATAGAACACATATTCCAAAAATTTATACGGAACCAAAAAAGAACACGAATAGCCTCAGCAATCTTGAAAAAGAAGAATAAAGTGGGAGGTATCACATTTCCTGATATCAAGTTATACTATTGTACAAGGCCATTGTACTCAAAACAGCTTGGTACTGGCATAAGAATAGGCATATAGATTAATGGAACGGAACAGAGAACCCAGAAATATCCCGCACCTTTATGGACAATTGATATTTGACAAAGGAGGTGAGAGCATACCATGGAGTAAAGACAGCCTCTTCAACAAATGGTGTTGGGAAAACTGGACAGCTACCTGCAAAAAAATGAAACTAGACCACCAACTTACACCATTCACAAAAATAAACTCAAAATGGATAAAAGACTTAAATGTAAGTCATGAAACCACAAGCATCTTAGAAGAAAACATAGGCAGTAAGCTCTCCGACATCTCTCGCAGCAATATATTTGCTGATTTATCTCCACGGGGAAGTGAAATAAAAGACAGGATAAACAAATGGGACTACATCAAACTAAAAAGCTTTTGTACAGCTAAAGACAATATGAACAGAATAAAAAGACAAACCACACAACGGGAGAACAATTCAAAATATGTCTGATAAGGGGTTAATAACCAAAATTTATAAAGAACTTGTAAAGCTCAACACCAGGAAGACAAACAATCCAATCAAAAATGGGCAAAAGAAATGAATAGACACTTCTCCAAAGAGGCCATACAGATGGCCAATAGGCAGATGAAAAAAGACTCACCATCACTAATCATTAGAAAAATGCAAATTAAAAACCACAATGAGATACCACCTCACACCAGTCAGAATAGCGCTCATTGACAAAACAACACACGATAGGTGCTGGCCAGAATGTGGAGAAAGGGGAACCCTCCTGCACTGCTGGTGGGAATGCAGACTGGTGCAGACACTGTGGAAAACAGTATGGAGATTTCTCAAAAAATTAAAAATAAAACTGCCTTTTGATCCAGCCATCCCACTTTTAGGAACAGATCCCAAGAACACTATATAACTGATTCAAAAAAAGAAATGCACCCCATGTTTATGGCAGCATTGTTCACAATAACGAAGATCTGGAAACAGCCCAAGTGTCCGTCAGTGGATTAAAAAACTGTGGTGTGTGTGTGTGTGTGTGTATATATATATATATACACACACACACACACACACACACACACAATGGAATACTATGGGGCCATGAAAAAGAAGGAAATATTAAGTTTTGCAACAACATGGATAGACTTGGAAACTATGATGTTAAGTGGAATAAGCCAGGCAGAGAAAGAAAGATATCATATGACCTCACTCTTTTGAGGAATCCAACGAACACTATGAACTGAGGAACGGAATAGAGACAGAGGTGGGATCAAAGGAGCCAGAAGGAAAGCGGACAGAAGGAAAGGGAATGATAGGATGATAGGATGGGATGAGAGCAGAAAAGCAAATCATGGAGGGAAGAGGGAGGGTGTTATGGGATGGGGACAGGGGGGATGTACTGGGGAACATGGGGGGGGGAGGATGTATTCGGGGGGCACTAGAATCTATGTAAACACAATAAATTAATTTAAAAAAATTCCAACACTTATCCTCTGACTCACCCTCCCATCCTGGAGTCACGAGAGTGACTAGACAAAGGGATCACGAGCCCCTTGCATGAAAACCTATATTCTGTAAAAGGTATATAACCTGTTAGAAAATCAACTTCGGGGAACATGTGTCTTTGGAGCTACTAATCCCGCATGCTCCACCAGCTTTTAATAAATTTTGTTTTCTTCTAATAAAGTTATCTGAGTGTCTATCCTCCGTCAGGTCGCTTCCTGCTACAGTACAAGAAAGTGACAAGTCATGTAGGAGATATACAGCAGCAGCTAGGAACCTGTCTTGAAGCAGCATGTAGTTTCCAATTTGGAGAAGTGTGAGGAATGCTTCTGTTATTTATAATGTAATGCACGTTACAATGAGGTGAGGGTCATAAGCAAAATGTAAGCAAAGTCAAAAGAGGACCTACCCATAGGCAGGAGTGTAGAAGACAAAGACAGCTTCCTGGAGGAGGTGGTATCTGACCTGGTCTCTTTAGGCAGACAGACAGTAGAGGCACAGAGCTCAAGCTGAATGCTCAGATATGGTGAACTGCTCAGCTGGGCTAGTGAGGTACAAATGCAAAGGATCAGAGTCAGACTTGGCAAAAAAGCAGGTAGCTATTATCACTTGCTATTTCTTTGCCATATTGTAATGTCATGTGCAAAGCATGTTCTGAGCACACTGTGGGTGAGGTCCTGTGACAGAGCAGCCAATGTGCTCACTCAGGAAGAGACCCAAGGCCAGGAAAGCCCTGAGCTCAGAGAGACAGAGATGGTTTGGGTGCGGAAAAGGAAAACAGCATATGCAGAGAGCTGGAGGTGCCGCTGACCATGACAAGTCACTTGAGACTGAGCTTTGCTGGGTAGTGGGGGAAAGAAGCTGGAGAGAGAAAATGAGGCCAGAGCACCACAGGCTCGGAAGCTGCTGGGAGCTGCCTGGGCCTGGGCCTGAGGCCTGAGGTCTGCTTTTCGGAGCACTCATTTGAGAAGCTGAGAAAGGGGTGGATCTGAGTGGTCAGGACTGCAGGTGAAGACACCTGGCAAAACTGAGTGGATCATGGCAGTAGGAAAAGGGATGCATGGTGCAGAGGAAGAGTGCATGCAGCCTGCTGCTCTCAGAGGAGACAGGAGACACAAGGGGGAAGCATCTGGAGAGGGCTGGAGACCATGTCCAGTCAATGAGTTCACCTTTGGAGTCTGAAGTGCCTAACGGACAAGCAGCATGACAGGCACAGGCTCCTGAGGCAGTCCAGGACGCACTCCTCCCTTCTCTGTTTTGGTAACAGGAGCCTTCCTGTTCCAGCTGGACAAGTGACTGCCCAGCTAGAGACAACATCCGGTCCTTTCCTGCTAGCCGGGTATGGCGAGATGACCAACCTCTGGCTAATGAGGTGTGAGCATTAAGTAATGTATGCTACCTCCACATCTTCTTCTTTTTTTTTTTTTTTTTTACAGAAAACTGCTTGCTGTCCAATTTATCTTTCTTTCTTGCTGCTGGCTGCGAGATTAGCTGTCACAAACCCAGAAATGGAAGTCACATGCTACAGTCCCCCACCAACCAGCACCCTGGATTATCTGGTGGCACAGAGATGCCCCATTCTGGTGCACCTGCCCACACTGAGACTGGCATAAACTAGTCTCAACCTTGTTGAGCAAGTGGGGGACTCTCTGCTACAGCTGTTATGACCTATAGTCTGACTGTTAAAATATCAGGTTAGCTTTTATAAATTTTGGGACTATTTCACATCATTAGGTACAAGACTTATTCATATAATTTCATCTCAAGATTTCAAATAATTTTAAAATTAAAATTAGTTGTCTTCATTGGGCAGGAAAAAAAGGACCTAAGTGAAAACGAACTTCTTTGTCAAGCTTGGGCCTCATGAGCACAAGAGAAAGAACCTCTAGGCGAGGTTCGTGATAAAATTTAGTTTTTCATGAATTTTAGTTCTTAATGAAATAACTCTCCTGTGATAATATTTCAACAAAATGGATCACAACTGGGTTTCAAAGGACAGTTTTCAAATTGGGAAGTATAAGACCTCCTCATGCAGGACCCGGCTGGTGGCTCAACAGATAAAGCACTGTTCCAGCACACCAAGGTTGCCGGTTTGATCCCTGGTCAAGGCAGATACGAGAAGCAATCAATGAGTGCACATCTGAATGGAACAACTAAGTGGAACAAGTTGATGCTTCTCTCTCTCTCCCTCCCTTCACCTCTCGCTCTACCTCTCTCCCTCTCAAATCAGTGAAAAAATTAAAAAAAGAATCCCTCATGCAATAACGTTCCAACACACTGAAGCTGCAGTCACTGCCTTCATGTCCCTCCCCAGTGGGTGCTGGTTCCTTTACCTCGCTCCCAGCAGTAGGACCTGTGCCCACTAGGCCAGGAGCTCCTCAAAAGCAGGGAAGGCCAGTCTTCCCTCTCCTACAGCATTCCGTGATAAATTAAAGAAATGTCCAGGCCCACCACTGATCCACTGGAAAAGCTTCTCAGACCTGAGTGCGGCGGGTGTACTCCTAGAGGAAAGGCGTCAGCATGGCCTCTGCTAATGGCATCTGACTCCCCCCATGGCCTTCCCACTCTCCATGACGCTTCCTGAATGCTTGCTGAATGAAACACACTCATCTAAAATCTGTATTTCTCTAACACTGGGGACTCCTGGAAAATTCCCTCCAAATAGTTAGTAAACCTGAGATATGCTATAAATAAATACTGGTGGGAAAAGCATTCCTACCTATTTAGAACCTAGAGTAAGAAACACTTAAAAAAAATCTCTCCAACTCTAGTTTTTTCTAAATATAAGCAATTTAGGTACTATAAATATAATATTAAATCTCTGGTTATAATTTATAAATTTTAAAAATTGCTCTAACTACAGCTTTATATAGTTTTCAACTCTTAAAGTGGGAAAGAACAGCATAGAACACAGTCCCAGCCCTGTGGGATGTCAGCTACCATTCACCAGGTTCTCCCAACAAGCATTTCCTGATGGCCTCTTATATACAAAGCTTAAGGCAGGGGCTATTGAGAGCACTAACCAAACAGTCTCTTTCCTCAAACCACCAACAGCATAATTATCATACCACATCCAAAGTGCCATGGGGGTGTGCACAGGCCACATGGCAAGAGCCTAGTGGAGTGGTGTGAACAAGCGGATGGAGTATGCGAGTGAGAGGTGAAGTATAGGAAGGCTTCCTGGAGGAGGTGAGACCTAAAAGCAAGTTTTTTCATAGTATCAACCCAGGTATGAAGAAACTGGTACTTTCATATATGCCAGTGAGAAGTATAAATTGGTGAAAGATTTTTTGGAAGAAAAAGAGGTAATATCTAATAAAAATTTCAAATGCAGATGACTCAAACTGGCAACTACAATCCTACAAATGTATTGACAACTATGTGACAAATATTCAAAGATGTTTGTGCAAGGATGTTTATAGCACTTCTTCTAACAGGCGAAAAATTAAAAATAACATAATATGTAAACTTGGAATGACTGAAAAATTACTGCAAGAAACAAAATAAAGCCGTTAAAAAACAATGCTTGGAATTCATGTATTGACTTACTGACATGAAATAATGTCTAAAATACATAAAATAAATAAGGCAAATTAAAGAGTACACACAGTAAATGTCAATCTATGGAGAAACACACACACACACACATACACACAACATGCTAGTAAGTGCACAGACACAGTGAAATGACACTTTCACTCTTCCATTTATAGCTTTCTGTTCTGTTCTGGGGTTTTTTGGTAGCCATGCACATATTTCACATTAAACAAAAACTAACTAAACAAACACTTTTAAATGAAAAGCTGCAGAGTGGTCACTCTGACCTTCGTGGGGAGGATGGGTTGGAGAGACATGAGTCTGGAGGCAGGAGCGTAGGCCGGGCTCTGAGTTCACAGTTATAAATGCTCTCTTGACAGCGTCTGAGGTGCACAGTACTGTTGCCACTCTGCAAGTGAGGACACAGCTTGGAGAGCTGAAGGGGTGGAGAGTGGCATGGCCTGGGTTTGAATTTTGGTGTGCTTGACTACAGTATTTGTGTTCTTCCCAGTACACCATTCTAATGTCTCTAATTTTAGTTAGAAAATAAACTGATGTGTCCAAGGACTGATCTCCACTTCATCTTGCTGCCTTCACTCCACCTAGACACTTTTTCTTCTTGTGAAGATGACTCAGTCACTCAGAGGCTCAATTAAACCTTTGATCACACTAAGGTTTCAGAATACTCAGGATATGCAATATTTAAATTAACTGATTGCTGTGATTAAAAGCAAATTTTCATAGTACATTCTCTGCTTCAATACTTGCTGCTAAAATTTTAATCAAATCGTTTTTTCCTACTTTAATCCTTATTAAAAATATCATTGCACAACTTAATCTTTCTTCAATAATCAAGATTATTGATTAGCTGCTATAGCAACTCAGGGCCATCCTTCTGAACATCGGTTCTTAGGTTATAGTACATACATAAAGAATAACTTGTGGCCCTGGCCGGTTGGCTCAGCGGTAGAGCGTTGGCCTGGCGTGCAGGGGACCCGAGTTCGATTCCGGCCAGGGCACATAGGAGAAGCGCCCATTTGCTTCTCCACCCCCCCTCCTTCCTCTCTGTCTCTCTCTTCCCCTCCCGCAGCTAAGGCTCCATTGGAACAAAAGATGGCCCGGGCGCTAGGGATGGCTCCTTGGCCTCTGCCCCAGGCGCTAGAGTGGCTCTGGTCTCGGCAGAGCGACACCCCAGAGGGGCAGAGCATTGCCCCCTGGTGGGCAGAGCGTTGCCCCTGGTGGGCATGCCGGGTGGATCCTGGTCAGGCGCATGCGGGAGTCTGTCTGACTGTCTCTCCCTGTTTCCAGCTTCAGAAAAAAAAAAAAAAAAGAACAACTTGTATTTGGTTATCACATCACCCACAGTTGGATACTAAGGATCCAGCGAGGATTCCTCCCCACTATCCCTTTGCAGGTCCTTGGGCTTGTCTGTTCTCCCATCTCCAGCCCAACTCCCAAGGTACTCAGTAAGGCCTTTTCATCATACCCTGGACATGGCAGCAGCCAAAGAGCTCTCCCAGCCTCTAGTCCCACTATCTCCAAACCACTGTACATACTCCATTTAGAAAGAGAGATTTGCCCACACAAAACCTGTACACAAATCTTCACAGCAGCTATATTTGTAATAGCTCAAAACTGAAAACCATCCAGACGTCCGTCACTGAGTGAATAGTTAACCAAAATGCTGTGCATCCAAACCATGCAACACCACTAAGCAATCAAAGTGAGTGAACTATTGAAGGACACAACTTGGGTGGATCTTAAAGGCAATACTTAGTGAAAAAGCCAATCGCAAAAGATCCACACTGTATAATCCATTTATACAACATTCTTGAGTTGACAAAAGTAGAGCTATAGAATGGATTAACAGTTGCCAGGGGTTATGGACCACAGTGGGGAGAGAGGTGGTGTGGTTATAAAGAGGCAGTTCAAGGGAGACCTCTGGGTAATAAAATGGGATGATGTATCTTGACTGCAGTGTAGTATACAAATCTCCATATGTGATAAAATGATAGAACTGTAAGTGCTTGCTCATTGTACCAGAGACACTTTCTTGGTTTTGATGTTGTATATTGTTATAAAAATATACAACCATTAGGGGAAACTGGGTGAAGGGTGCAGAGACCTCTCTGTACTATTTTTGCAACTTCTGGTAACTGTATTTCAAAATAATGAATTTAAAAAGATTAAAAAAAAAAAGAAGCCCTGGCTGGGTGGCTCAGTAGTAAAGCATTGGCCTGGCATTGAAAGTCCCAGGTCTGATTCCCAGTCAAGGCACACAGAAGCGACCATCTGCTTCTCCACTCCTCCCCTTTCTCTCTCTCTTCTCCTCCCTGAGCCATGGCTCGAATGATTGGAGTAAGTTGGTCCCAGGTGTTGAGGATGGTTCCAAGGCCTTGCCCTAGGTGCTAAAATAGTTGGTTGCTGAGCAATGCAGTAGGCTGCAGAGCATCCCCTGGTAGGGGGCTTGCCGGGTGGATCCTGGACCATATAGGAGTCTGTCTCTCTACCTCCCCATTTCTCACTAAAAAAAAAAAAAAAAAAAAAAAAAAAAGGATAAAAAAAGAGATGTGTTGAAAATATGCACTGATCATGTCACTCTCCATTTAAGTGCCTTCAATAGTGACTGATTTGAGAGTAAAATTCTAATCCTTACCACAACAGAGGAATCTGCATGCCCTCTGGCCCTCTCGGGGAATACCAAATCACCTGAGAACAGTAGACACACTGGCACACCTACAGTCTCTGCCTGAGCTGTTCAGTCTGCCTGAAACGACTTCCCTCTCCCTTTGTTCTGGCCAATATTTGTCCTCCTTCAAAATCCAGCGCAAGTACTTGCTTCTTCTGCAAGTTTCCCCTCCAGCCTTTTCCTTCAAATTGTGTCAGGCATGCCCCTTTTTTTGCCACCACCACCTGTGTTCATTTTATATTGCAAATCTATTTCTACTTCTACTCTGTGAGCTCCTTGAGGTAAGAAAATATGTCTGACTTGCTTCTCAATCCCCTATGAACTACAAAGTGGGTGCCCAGTAGGCATTTGTTGAAGGCAAAACTGAGGGGGAGAATAAATGGGTAGGGCAGCCATTAGATCTAATGCAGTGGTTTAGATCAGGATGCTGGAGTCAGAGGGTAGATTCCAAAAAAACCTGTTAGAACTAATAAACAAATTCAGAAGAGTAGCAGGATACAAATCAATAGATAAAAATCTGCTATTTTTGTATACAGTAATAATGACCTCTCAGAAAGAGAAATTAAGAAAACAATCCCATTTATAATTGCAACAAAAATAAAATACTTAGGAATAAACTTAACCAGAGGTTAAATATCTGTAGTATACATTACATTAATGAAAGAAATTGAAGAAGACACAAATAAATGAAAAGATATTCGATGCTCATGAATTGGAAGAATTAATATTGTTAAGTAATATACATACACTCAAAACAATCTACAGATTCAATGCAATTCCTATAAGGAATCTAATGGTATTTTTCATAGGAATAGAATAGATAATCCTAAAATGTGTACGGAACCACAAAAGGTCCCCAAAAGCCAAAGCAGTCTTGAGGAAAAAGAACAAAGATGAAGGCATCATTCTCCCCGATTTCAAAATATATTACAAAATTATAAAAATATGGTACTGGCATAAAACCCCACATAGAGATCAACAGAACAGAGAACCCAGAAATAAATCTACATCTATAGGATTAATTAATTACACTGTATATTCTTTGAGAATATACAGTGGGGAAAGGAGTCTCTTCAACAAATGGTGCTGGGAAAACTGGGCAGCTCTGTACAAAAGAGTAAAACAATCACTATCTTATATCATACACAAAAATTAACACAAAATGGAACTACCATATGATCCAGTAATGCCACTTTTGGGTATCTATTGAAAGAAAATGAAACACTAATTTAAAAAGATATATACTGTTCACAAAAACTAGGGGGATATTTCAAAAATAAATATGAAACGATTTAAAAAAAGCAGCACTTGATTTTTTTTAATTAAACAAGAACATCAGAAAAGCAAACAAGTAAAAGAAAGTTGTTTGATTATGCAAATGAGGTACAAAATCAGCTTTATTTCATTGGTGAAAATGCACTATACAAAAGCCTGAAAGTACTGGAGTATCTGCACATTCCCTGATCCCCTAATTTTTGTGAGCAGTATATATACACCCATATTCACTGCAGCATTCTTTATAATTGCCAAGACATGAAAGTAACCTAAGTATGATATTTATCAATGGATCAATGAGTAAAGAAATTGTGGCATATATACAAAATGGAATATTATTCAGCCGTAAAAAGAAGGAAGTCCTGACATTTGTGACAACAGGGGTAGACCTCAAGGGCATTATACTAAGTGAAATAAGTTAGACACAGAAAGACAAATACCATACAATCTTACATGTAAAATATAAAAACAAAAACAAATTAGCAAATAAAAAATCCAAGTTTATGAATACAGAGAACATTGTTTATGATGCCAGAGATGGGGGCTGGAGATAGAATAGGTGACAGAGGTCAAAACATAAAAACAATGTACTATCCTCCTCTAAACTACAGTTTACAGACAAGATTTAGAGTGTATATTTCTCACAATTGTCAAAATAGCTGCCTATATTAGGATTTATATATTTGCTATTCAAAATTTTAATTGTGGTATATAAAACAATAAAAGACATCTATGTAAAAATAAATTAAGACTCTGGAGTCAAAGGGCAGTGGGTCTGCCACTTAACTGGGTAACCTGGGCAAATAATCATTTGTACTCATCTGTAAAATAATCATTACACTCATCTGTAAAATGGGGATAATTGCAGCATCAACCTTAGAGGTGAGCTCGCACAGAGCCCAGCACTGGTCAGTGCCCCAGTGGCAGCTGACATTAGAACAGATGCCACTACACCCATTACTGCTCCCCAAACAAATGTCTGAATTCTAAAAATATGACCTAAAATCTGGGAAGTGCAAGAGCTGATGCCATGACTAATACTGGGAAAGCACCTCAGGGAAAGACAACAGGCAGGAGGCAATGCAAACAATTTACTTTCATTCCAGGGTGTGGCAGATGGGATGATGCTTCAAGAATTATCTGCTTCACAGTATATAATAGTAACTATGTTTCTGAGAATACAGTTAAAAGTTGGTGAAACAGATTTTGATTTCAGAATCAGAGCTGGTGGATTTATTACCTGGGCTGCACTCTCATGCCCAGTATAAAAATCAAGCTAGTAGCAGCATCAGTTGAGATATGAAATATTTAAATAGACTAACAAATTAAATCACTTAAATTCCATAGAAATATATGTTGAAAAAATATATATGTATATACACACATACTTTTCGTTTTAGAAAAAGTTATTTTAAAAGCAATTTCAGATCCTATTTAACATATCTGTTAATATTAATGCCTCCTTTTAAAGAAAAAATAAGAACTATCTAATTTGTAATTCATTTATCCTTAGAATCTATTTTTACTATTTGTGAAATGTTTCACAGTATGTATGTAGTCTTTGCTTAGGAAAGATACAAAAGTAAAATTAGCTGTGGAGGGATGGTGGTGGTGGAATATTTTATAGGACCAAAAAACAAATAAAAACCAAAACCAAATAAATTAAATAACATCAAATTTGTTGAATTTCACTTTCAAACGTTTAGTAAACTTTCTCAGCTGTAAGGAATTCCTGTATTAAAATGATGACTACTCTCATTCAATATTTTTGTATCTACTAATTTATACCCTAACATTTTCTAAAGAGGATTTGAGGCATCAATTAAAAACATTTTAAGTGATGGCCACTGGCCAGAATTTTCCATGGATAGCGAGGCATCCCTGTGTACGGAGGTCACGGGTTCAAAACCAGATCAGGGCACCTAGGAGAAGCAAGCACTGAGTGTAGAATTAAATGGAACAACTAAGTAAAAAATGCTTCTTTGTCTCTCTCTCTCTCTCTTTCCATCTCCCTACCCCAAATCAATGAAAAAACAAAACATTTTATGTGGCAATTCAAAGGCCATATAAAATTGGAGATCCACAGTTCTTTTTTTTTTTTTCCATTGATGTGAGAGAGAGAGAAGCATCAATTCCTTGTTTCACTTAGTTGTTCCATTTAGTTGTGCACTCATTGATTGCTTTTTCTACATGCCCTGACTGCGGGTCAAACCCACAACTTCTAGTGCATAGGGTGGAGGTGTTATTCACTGAGCCACCTGGCCAGGGCTCCACAGTTCTTAAAAAAGTGAATTCTTATTGGGCAAAAGATATACAAACTTGTCTCCCAAATAATACATCCTCTTAATCAGTGGTCCTCAACCTTTTTTGGGCCACAGACTGGTTTAATGTCAGAAAATATTTTCACGGACCGGCCTTTAGGGTGGGACGGATAAATATATCACGTGACCAAGACAAGCATCAAGAGTGAGTCTTAGACGGATGTAACAGAGGGAATCTGGTCATTTTTTAAAAATAAAACATCGTTCAGACTTAAATATAAATAAAACAGAAATAATGTAAGTTATTTATTCTTTCTCTGCGGACCAGTACCAAATGGCCCACGGACCGGTACTGGTCCGTGGCCCGGGGGTTGGGGACCACTGCTCTTAATGACTCAATGGGTCTATGACTGAGTGTCAACTGCTGTTAACATCCCAGGGGGCCAGGCAGTGTTACTTGCCTCCAGACAGGAGAGTGCACCCTACCTAGGCAGACACTCTGAATCTGACCAAGCTTCATCTAGATCCAACTATGAATTTTCAGGAGATACAGAGAAGCACATTAAATTACACTGCAGAAAAAAAATTACAGAGATGTAATTAGTAACCCCCAACTATAAAAATGCTATAGAACAACCCAATCACTTCAACAAAAAAAAAACTAGAGGGGGAATCTATAGATTAAAAGACACTTAAAAGACCTATCAACTAATCACAATGTATGGACTTTATCTGGATCCTGACTCCAATAAACAAACAATTAAAGAAAGTAAAAAATGTATGGGACAATGGGAAATTTGAATACTGATCATTCATTTGGTTATATTAAGAAATTATGCTTTGCCTGACCAGGCAGTGGTGCAGTGGATAGAGCGTTGGCCTGGGATGCTAAGGACCCAGGTTCAAAACCCCGAGGTTGCTGGCTTGAGTGCGGGCTCACCAGCTTGAGTGCAGGGTCGCCAGCTTGAGCCTGGGATCATAGGCATGATTCCATGGTCGCTGGCTTGACCACGGGGTCACTGGCTCGGCTGGAGCCCTCCAGTCAAGGCACATATGAGAACGCAATCAATAACAACTAAGGCGCTGCAACTATAAATCAATGCTTCTCATCTCTCTCCCTTCCCTGTCCCTGTCTGTCTGACTCTCTCTCTCTCTCTCTCACTAAAAAAAGAAATTATGCTTTTCCAAATTTAAAAAAGTCCTTATCTTTTAGAGACATACTGAAAAATTCATGAATAAAACAACCTATTTAGGGTTTGCCTGAAAATAATATTAGGTGAGGGTGTAAGTAGATGAAGTTAGGGATGATACAAGATTGACTAGGAGTTGATCATTGTTGAAGCTGGATACTATTTTTGAGATATATGTAAAGCTATCTATCTAACCTGTATATATGTTTGAAGGTCCTCATAATAAACAGTTGAAATTAAGACTGATACTGAAATTAGTTCACCAATCACAAAAGCCAAGCACAAATTTAATTATTCTCAAGGAAAATTTTGTAAAAATGTCACCTTCTTAACCTGGAGTAAAGTATAACTACATATTTAAACCAAAAATAGCTAGACGATCCTTCTAAAGCAGGGGTCTCAAACTCGCGGCCGTGCGGCCCGCCCACCAATTTTGTGCGGCCCGCAGACTAATCAAACTTCGTGGATTAATCTGCAGGCCAGTCTGCGGGCCGCACAAAATTGGTGGGCGGGCCGCGAGTTTGAGACCCCTGTTCTAAAGGGAGGGAAAAAGGTTAAATGAAGGAAAACATTAGCTAGATAAGATATTGTTCTTCCAGAACAAATTAAAAAGCAAAAGGGAATGCTTGGAGCTGAGGGATCCAGGAAGGCACACTAATCTGGGAAAGACCTGGGTTCAAATTTCACGCAAACTCCTGAAACTGTCAGCCCTCATTTCCTCTGCTGTAGAAATGGGTTTCACAGCTGCCACTCACAGGGCTCCAGTGACAAATGAGAATACCTGTGCTAACCAGGTCCCCCTGGCTTTAGGCTACCTTTCTGGCTCACGGTACCTCTTCTCTTCTGTGTTGCCTGCCCTGGAGGTCCACAATACTGCAACAAAGCTGGATCAGATCTGTATTTTGCTTGGCTCACAGCATATAAAAACTCTTTAAATTAGGTACTGCTAATATTTTAAAATCCAGAGAGTAAAAAAATTTGGAGTTGAGACTTCTTTTTTAAAATTGCTGGGTGAGGTCTGGTTCTCCAGGGTTCCCACCACCTGTCTTTTTTACTCCTGACGCTGCAGACTGAATCTAGACCCCACACTGGCTGAGGAGGTCCCCTGCCCTTTCCCACTTATGTGCCTCTCCTTCCCTGGTAAATTTCTCTCACCCTTCAAGGCCCAACTCCACCACCAACTGTCATCCTCTCCAGGTTTCCACGGTACAGCCTCTCCACTACAGCAGACCTCACACTGTCCTGGCACTGTGTGTGTCCTCCTTCACTGCTGGGTTTTAGGGGTCTCTGGAGGAAGGCAACGTGTTGCCGCTGTATTTGTCCTCAAGGCTGAGCAGAAAGCCTGACCTAAATAATGCAGAATTCAGTACATGTATCCTGAATGTATGGAATTAGAGCTAAAACATTATGAAAATGTAAGCTTTTTATATCACAGCTTGTTCTGAGTGTTACAAAATAAAGGGGTCAGGACATTAAAATGAGAACAAGCATCCAACTGCTTCAATGTTTTATAAATTATTCAGAAGTCACTAAAAAACAGATAAAGCAGAGACAATAGGCAGGCAGTCATTCATTCCATTTAAATGCCCTGAACTGATTATGCACTCCTAATTTAAATGCCCTGAACTGATACTCCTGAGTACTTACTGTGTGCTTTCTAAATTGGGGATAAAGCAGGGTGGACAATCAGATAAATAATGTGTTTTCATAGGGGAAAAAACTGCACAAAACAATGCCTGAACGAAAAAGGGTGGTTAAAGAAGGCCTCATGTTAAATGAAACATTTGACCAGAAGGAGCCAGTTGTGCAAAGAACTCGGAGACAACTCCAAGCCCTAGAAACAGCAAGTGCAAAGGTCTTAAGGTAAATAAACGGGGCTGCACGTTCAAGGCAGGTGAGAAGATGGCCGGGATGACAGAGCGCTGCGCTGGGTGCGGGCAGTGGAAGGGGAGATGGGCAGGGCCCGCTCTGGCTTCGCTGGGCACTGAGTGAGCAATGACGAGGCACCGGGGGAGCTCGAGGATGGGGTCCGCCGGGCAGATGAGGAGGGAGTTGAGGGAGTTCTCGCTACACACTCAGCAAGCAGCGAGAGGCAGAATCCCAACCCCGTTGTCCACATTTGTGCCCTGGGCTCCGGCCGAGACGCTTTCCTACACATTCATATTGCCTGGCAACAGCCGTGTCCAAAAGGGGAGGCACGTCCCCACTTTCCCAAGGGGAAAGAGGGCAACTGTCAAGTCAGTGCCATGGCCAAGGTCGCCGCAGGAATCAGACCCCAGACTCCTGAGCATCCCAGCGCGGTGTGCAGCCGCGCGCCACACAATCCGGGGGGTGGCGCCCCCATACTCACGGTTGGTCCGCTGGGGCCGGGCCGGGGAGCGGCCCGCCGTGAGGACAGGGGCGTCGGCGGGGCTTGCAGAGCCCGAAGCCCGGCGCCGCAGCGCCCAGTGCCGGGGCCCGTCACCCCTGGCCGACCCCGGCCGCACCGCCCTCCCGTCGCCCCTCCCCGGCTGGGCGGGCGCAGCTCGAGCAACCCTCGCCGGGCCTAGCTCGCCGCCGGGCTCACCTCGCCTCTCGCCGCTGCGCCGGGGGACCGGAAGGGCGGGCGGACTGGCGGCTCCTGCCCCGGGCTTCGCCAGCCGTTCCGCCCGCTCCGCCCCGTCGCCCCACCGCCCCGCCGCCGCCGCGGGTGTGAGGATGCCTGGTCGCTACGACCCTTCCAGTTCGGCTCCCTCTGCTGCCAGCGCCGCCGCCGCGGCCCCCCTCCTGAGCGACCCGCACATCGACCAATCAATGTGCAGTGACTCGGCCTGGCGCAGCCAATGGCGCCAGGGGGCGGGCCGCTGCTGGGCGGCGGGCGGGCCTGAGCTCTGTGCGGACCTAGGGGCGCGGTGCGGCTGAGGGGCCCGTTGCAGGTTGGGGGCTGCAGGCACATCTCGCGGCGCCCCTGGCGTCCCCCCACGGTCCCTCGCCGCGGTGGCCTGTAGCGGAGCCGACCGAGAAGCGGATCATTGGGACGGAGAGCCTGGCCTCTAGGCTGCAGGTACAAACTGGAGCGCCGAGGCGGCCTGGACAGGGACGGAACCAGCCCATTAAAGGAAGAGCCGGGCGTCTCGGTGCCGGGCACTCCGGCATGTGATGGCCTCACGAAGGCGGAGCGTTGGACTCCGCTGCTCGCTGTCAACGGGCTTGTAGGGGTGCAGTCAGAAGTCGGGGATGGGGAAGTGGATGCCAAGGAGATGGCCATATCCAGACGAGTGTCCCCTGTCGGTCAGTGGCAGAGGGGAGGAGAGAACAGGCTAGCGCGCTTGGACTGGGTCAGACCAGTCTCAGAAGGGCAGGGCTGTAAATGAGCGGAAGAGAATGCAGTACCGAGGGCTCCCTAGGGCCTGGGGTCGGTTGACACCTTTTGAGGCATCTCCCGCAGCCCTCCGGCCCCTCAGGCTGCTATGAAATGGTGGGAGAGGCCAGGGTATTGGCTGTTGCTGCTAGATCGTTTGGATGAGCACCCGCGGAGGAAAAGCTAGGAGGCTTGACGCAAGGCCGGGGTGGGGCGGTGCGGAGTGGTCCTTGAATGGGGTGGTAGGACTTTAGGGAAAAAGCAGCTGTTACTGGATGCCCGGGCCTACAGGGTGGGGGCCAAAATGGGGGGAAAGGAGCAGAACCCTCCATTTAGGGAGGTGAGGGGGCAGGAGGGTACGGAAGGCTATGGCAGAATTTGGGGAGGGCGGCAATCTTGTGACCCAGAGTCAGGCTGGGGGGCACCAGAGCCTCAGAGGAGGAGTGGTATAGACTCTATACCACTATAATAGAGGAAGGGATCCCGCCATGGTATCTCTCTTAGGCCCTCTCCCATCTTGGCCATCAGAGGGAGTTTTCTGAAATTGAGCAAGGCCCAGTGTCGGCTTGAAATTGTAGCTCCTGATTGTGGTTCCTGCCCACAACCGTCCCCCTCTCAGTCTCATCTGCCACCTGCTCCAGTCATACAACAGAAAACAGAGAAGCAGAATTTTCACCATCGAGGCCTATGGGAAACTAATGAAGCCTGGCGGTCACAGCTGTGGTTTTTACCAGGGAGCACTTGTGTGCTTCCCCTCAGAATAGGAAGAGGCAGCCATTCCCAGACATTCTCCAGCCCTGAGTTTACAGCACTCACCCCAAGCAAAGTTAGTACCAAAAATCAGTGTATACACACACACCTGTACATATTTTATGTTGTTTTCTGAAAGGATTCTGCTTTTGGGAGACTTATGAAATACAGTGAAAAGAACTGAGTTGACAAGGGGACACTGATCCATGCTTAGAAGAGTGCACAGAATTCTGTTTGAGGCCAACAAATGAGAGGATCCTACGCCAAGTGTGATCAGAATCTAGGGAGGACACATGAGCACGACTGACAGCTGATCTAGCCTGCCAGGTAGGGAGAAGCAGTTGAGGAAGGCCTTGGCCAGGAGAAGCCCCAGCTGAAGCTGGAAAGCCAGCAGGAATATGCTGGGCCAGTATTTGAGCCCAAGGGTTTAGAACTGAGGACCTGCATGCTGTGTTCAGGGAACCTGAACATATCACCTGGTTTTGCCGGAGATGGACAGTTATGAGAATCTTGAGCGGGGTGGACAGGACTGAGCTGGCTTCAGCTCACTGATATGCCTTGTTTGGCCCAGAGAGTTTTTTTTGTTATTATTATTTTAATTGAGAGAAGGAGAGGCAAAGAAACAGGCTTCCATATGCACCACGACTGGGATCCACCGAGCAAGCAAGCGCCCTATGGGGCGATGCTCTGCCCATATGGGTGTTGCTCTGTTGCTCAGCAACTGAGCTATTTTTAGCACCTAAGGAGGCCAGGGAGCCATCCTCAACCCCCTGGGCCAACTCCCTGGAATAAGTCAAACCATGGCTGCAGGAAGGGGGAGAGAGAGAGAAGAGGGAGAGAGAGTAGTGGAGAAGCTGATAGTCACTTCTCCTGTGTACCCTAACCAGGAATCGAACCCAGGACAACCCAGTCAACACTCTACCACTGAGCCAAATGGCCAGGGCCACCCCAGAGAATTTTTTAAATTGCCAACTTAAAAATTGGGAGCTTGTACTTGAAAAATCTCAATTGATGGTTTCATTTATATAAGTTAGAAGCTCTGGCAACATGTGTCCTACATTCCCAGAGGGCAGTGGTTAGTGGAACTGAGTGGTAGCTGCCATTTAGGCAAAGCTCCCAATTCACCACAGTCTTCACCACTCCCTACTACCCACCTCTGTCTGCAACTTCACTCATCCCTTACCTGCTGGCTCTTGGGAGCCCTGGTTGTGGAGGTAAAGGACAGCAATTGAGAGAGGTTAAGAAAGAAAGTGAGTGATGTGGGTTATTTTGGAAAGATTTCTAGAGCACATGAAGTTTCAGGGATAAAAGGGTTAAGGCCACAAGACCAGTAAGGTGTCAAGAGAAAGGAACTGATTGTATAACAATTTCAAAACTTTAGGGAAATGCAAATTAAAATTACAATGAGCAACCATTACTAGGATGACTATAATAAAAAAACACAGACAATATCTGTGATGATATGGAGCAACTGGAAATCTCATACACCACCAACAGGTGGGAAAGCAAAATGGTATATCACTTTGGAAAACAGTGTGGCAGTTTCTGACAACATTAAACATACACCAATTATACCACTCTACTGTCCTATTTCTATGTATGTATCTGAGAGAAAAATGTCCACACAAAGAGCTGTACATGAATGTTTATTTGAGCTTTATTCAAAACAAAAACTAGAAATAACCCATATGTCTATAATGTAGTGGGTGGATGAACTGCATGAATCCAGTGGGTGGATGTACAGCCATCCAGTGGGCTATTATCCGGCAACAGGAAGGACTAACTTGCCAACAAGAGCACAAATGGATGAGTAACAAAAACATCATGCTAACTGAAAGCAGCCAAACATAAGGCTGCATCACCTATGAGTCCATTTATATGACATTCTGGAAAAGCAAAATCAGATTAGTGGTAGCAAAGGTCAAGTGGAGGAAGGAGAATGACTACCAGAGGCCATGTGGTAATTTTCTGAGATGATGGGTATACTTAATATTTTTTTAAGTGAGAGGAGGGGAGATAATGAGACAGACTCCTGCATGTGCCACGACTGGGATCCACCCAGCAACCCCCATATAGGCTGCTGCTCAAATCAACCGAGCTATCTTCAGTGCCTGAGGCTGATGCTTGGACCAACTGAGTTAACCTCAATGCCCAGGCCTACGCTTGAACCAATCAAGCCACTGGCTGCAGAAGGGGAGGAGAAAGAGAAGGGGAAAAGGGAGGGGTGGCAAAGAAGCAGATGGTCACTTTGCATGTGTGCCCTCATGGGGGATGGAATCCAGGATGTACACATGGCAGGCTGACACTCTATCCACTGAGCCAACCAACCAGGGCCAGGATATACTCTATATTTTCATTATGATGGTGGTGATGTGACTATATATTTCTCAAAACTCAGAATGTGCACCTAAAAAGGTGACTTGTAATGCATATAAATTATACTACAACGATGTAAAAGAAAAAAGTCTTTTTAAGATAGGGAAGACTCTGGCTGGTTTGCTCAGTGGATAGAGCTTTGACCTGGTGTGTGGACATCCCATGTTCAGTCCCCAGTCAGGGCACACAGAAGAAGCGACCATCTGATTCTCCTCCTTCCTTCTCCCCTTTCTCTCTTTTTTCCCCTCTCACAGCCAGTGGCTCAGTTGGTTCAAGCTTGGTCCCCTGGGTGCTAAGGATGGCTTGGTTGGCCTGAGTGTCAGCTTTCAGGGCTGAGGATAGCTCCATTGATTAAAGCATTAGCCCTGGACAGAGGTTGCTGGGTGGATCCTGGTAAGTGTGTATATGGGAATCTATTTCCCTTTTTCTCAGAGAGAGAGAGAGAGAGAGAGAGAGAGAGAGAGAGCGAGCTATGAAATTGTCAAATGGTAAAGGTAAGGTGAGGGAGGAGAATAGATCAGGAAGGATGCCATGGTTTTTGGCTTGTTTTTTGGAGTGGGGCTTTTACCTTTGGCTTGCTCACCCTCCTAGTGTGATGAAGGCCTTTTCAAGCCAGCATCCCAGCTACTCATCCACTGTCCCCTTCCCCCTCTCCTTCAGCTCTGTGGTCCTGGCTGTATACCTTCTGGGATAAAGGCCACCAGCTCTTCCCTCCTCCTGAGACTTCACTGCTTCTCCCCTGCCCTTAACTTGGCTTCTTGATTGCATTGTTGGACACTAAGCAGAAGAGAGTGCAGGAAGAAGGAAGAGCTCCATCTTCACTCCCTGAAAGGGGCGTGCTAGGGGCACTGGGGCTGGCCAAGGGCCAGAGTGCTGACATGTGTCCATGACTCTAATCTCATCATCCATCCTTAACTGGCCTGGGTTTCAGTGGGCTCGCCACTTAGTTGGCCTCTTCTGGACAAAGCATTCACTTCTCCTAGCCTCAGCTTTGTGGGGATGGTGTGGGTGATGGTCTCAGCCTGATGAGGATGTAGCAAGAACTCAGGGGGGTGGGTCACAGATCATGCATGCAGTGGGGTGAGCATCCTCATGCTGGCCTCCCCAGTCCCTTCTCCCACCTTTTACCAGGACCAAAGAGGTGCAGGGGGTGGGTGCAAGTCATGACTGTTTCAGTTGTCTGTTATAGCAGACCACATTGCACTTAAACCAATAGGGCAATTATTAATAGGTTTTTCACACAGGAGGGGGTGGGGGGATGGGAAATGGAGAGGCAGGGCTGGAGCTGGCCTCAGGACTGCAGGCTAGAGAACCAGGTTGAGACCTTGAAAGTCATGGGCAAACTGTTCCTCATGTCCCCATATTTATGTGCTGGCCTTTTTCCTGTGTCATCTGCTTTTACACTACCCAAGAGTCAGGCCCTCTGTCCTAAATGCTGTTTGAAAACCTCCAGAGGAGGGCTCTGATGGCCCTGCTGGGCTGGGCTTCCACTCTTGGACCTGGCAGTCAGGTTCAGGTGAGTACATGGCAGGAGAAAGGGCAGAAACAGTGGGAAAGGCAGAAGTCTGGGGGTGATAAGAAAGAGAATGTCTGAGCCAGGGGGGGGGGGCACAGCTGAGGGTCTGGAAACTGTATGGAAGCAAGGCTGCTGTATAACTCTGTGACTGAATGCTGACCAGTGGCTCTCAGCCATCCTCCTCCAGGCAGCTCAGGCAGCACCAGCCCCTGGACTCTTGCTCTTCTCTGGAAGCCTTAAAACCTAAAGGAAGGGCCTGTTTCCCCTGCACCAACCCCCCCCCAAACTTCCTGGGATTTCCCAGCAGTAAATCTTGGCATCAATAGGCCCCACTGTGTGCTCAGAACTATCCCCCCTTTGAATCTGACTAGACAGCCCAAGGTCATGTGGCAAAGAAAACTAAGGCAATCAAATAGAAAATGCATCCAGAAAGAAACAGAGTATTTGGAGAAAGAAATTCCCAAAGGAAAAGAAAATATTAATGTAGGCTTCAGAGAGAGAGAGAAAATGAAAATATATTGTGTCCTTGAAATGAGAACTAGTCATTAAAAAAATTATTCAGCACACAAATTATGTGCTTGCTCTCCCAGCTGAGATGGCCTGGAAGCAATGATGTCCCAGTAGCAATAGCACACCTTGAGCCCAGGTCTTGTCTCCAATATAAGAAGCTGGGTTGATTCCAGGGCCGGGGCAAAGGATATACAAGATGGGCCTGGAGTAGCTTGTAGTGCAAGAAAGTAAGGACATGCTCACAAAGGACACACACAAAGAATGTGAAGACATGTCATAAAGGCACAAGAGCCAACTGAAAGAGCTGGAACAATTTGAGAAACAAAATAAACAACATAGTATTGAACTATGACTCAAAGTATAAAATAAATATCCATGAGTTTGTAGTGATATAGATATAAATAAATAATTTAATGAATAAAATAAATGGGGAAGAATAAACACATCTGTACTAAATTCCAAATAATTGATGGGTATGCTACCCTCTCAAAGAGGTGAAGCACAACTCTTTCCTCTGTATGTGGGGCATAAACATAGTGACTTTCCTCCAAAGAGTTCAATATGAAAAAGAGGAAAAAATAGAACATCTCACAAACACGACCTCAGCTAGGTGACCAGTGATAAAACATGTTGATAATATGTATCCTGGATATAAAGTGATGAGAAGGGCACTTCTGTAGTCTTCCTCCTAAAAACACATGAGCCCAGTCTAAGCACGAGAAAAGCATCAGACAAACCCAAATGTGGGACATTCCACAATATAGCCATCAATGGTCCTGAAAACTGTCAAGGTAATCAAAAACAAGAAAAATCTGAGAAACTGTCAGACCCAAGAAGAACTAAAGGAGACGTAATGTGGTGTCCTCAAATAGGAAGAGGGCATTTGATACAAACTAAGGAAATATGAATACAGTATGGACTTTAATTAATTAGAAATAGTATACATATTATAAAAAAATAGAGAGCATAAAAGAGCTCTTGGGCTTTTCCATCTGGCAGTAGTCAGAGGAAGTTGCATGAGGTACCATTGGCCATATGGCCCACAGGCTGTCACCAGGCTTTTCAAGATGCAATAGAATAGAGAACCAATGAGTTGAAGATGAATGAAGGTTGTCATGATGACTGTTTTCTAAAAATTTATCACAAAGGATGACTAAACCCCTATGAGCACAATTGCAGTGACAAGTATATAGGTAGCTGTGGTATTTAAAAATTCTTCATTACCTCAGATGTAGCATGCAATAAATATTTTGGATGGAAAAACAAAAAAAAATAGTCAAGAAGAAATGCATTGAAGCAAATGATAAAAATTAATATTTTATTTAACATTGATCAGTTCATAATAAATTATGTAGAAAATACATGTTTTAATACTTTTAATTGCTGGGCAATATTTTTTTAAAAAACAAAATAAAAATAAAATAAAAAGAGCTCTTGCATATTAAATGATGTTGACAGAATTTTTAAAAAAATGTTTGTAGTAGGCTGGCAGCAAGATGGCGATGGAGTAGCTGGAAGTACTTCTGCCTCCCAGAACCGAAGCAGATTACAACTTAATTTTAAGAACCATCATCTGGAAAAACCAACTTTGAACTAAACTAAGAGGACTCCTTAACCAAGGAATACCAAAGAAGCCACACTGAGATTGGTAGGAAAAGCAGAAATGCAGAGAGGGGTGCCCAGCTCCTGGGAGCAAATGAAAGCCCAGAGAGACTCACATGGTGGGAAGCGAGTTTAGGGGAGAAGGGAGGGTCCTGGGTCCCAGAAACAAAGCCCCAGCCTGCAGCTCCAGAGCCTAAAAGAAGCGTATGGACAGTATTTAGCTGTGAAATGAGTCAGAATACTGTTTGTGAGAAAGAGACAGATTTCTCAGGCCCAGGATTCTTCTTAAAGGGACCATGCAGAAAACCTCTTTCACAACCACTCACCCGGGGTTCTGGGGGGATGGGGAGAGAGGAGAGGTTCAGAGTAGCAGGAAGAGAGTGTAATCTAGGAGGCACAGGCAGAAACACTTTGAGGGACAGCCACCCTAATCCATGGGCTGAGTTACTCCCCAAATCTAAAGTGAGTATTACCCCTGTAACCAGCAATACCAGCAAAGGGAAGCAGGACACCAGTCAAACAAGCTCTTCAGTGGCACTCAGAGCAGAGTCACTGAGAAGGAGGAAGCCTTAAGGAATATAATATTGAGTGCTAGGGTCTGAGCTGCAGTGCCCCCAACCAAACTGCTGAAGGCTAGCCAGAGGGCAGGCAGTGGTGGGATGCAGAAGCACAGTCAAGTCGGCAGGGGCAGAAGCGGGGCCTGTCACAACTGAGGCCCAGCATGAGCTCAGTCTCGCCCGGCGGGGGCAGAAAGGGCACACCAAAGTGGTCCCACAGGCTGTGGGCTGACCTGAAAACTCGCCTGGATGGGAAAGGCAAAAGCCTGTGAACTGCTGAGACTTGTGACTGAGCACCACACACAGCCCCACCCGACCCACAGAGCTGGAACTTGCGGCCCAACTTGTGAATGCAGCTCCAACTGCAGGGGTGGGGTGAAAGCCTAGAAACAGGTGCAGACCTGTGGCTGAGCAAAGGTGCTCACCCTTGCCTACTATGCTGAGGCTTGTGGCCCGGGAGCAGCACGTAGCCCCACTTATGGGGTTCTAAACCCAGGCACATGAATACAGCCCCTCTCATGGAGGAGAGGCAGAAATAGCAGTGACAGCCACAGCTGGCTGGCGCCAGCAATGCCCATTCATACTCAAATGCTGAGGCAGTGGCATAGGGGGTGGCGGGCCTGCAGACAGATCACACATAGGGAACACAGAGGCCACACCCATTGGACTCCTGTGGCCACACTCTTCCTATACACAGACAAAATGAGAAGGCAGAGAAATGCAACTAAGTTGAATAAAGAGAAATAGCCAGAAAAGAACTTGAATGAGTCAGATATAACCAAATTACCCAATGCAGAGTTTAAAATAATGATTATTAGGATGCTCAAAGATCTTAGAACAACAATAGATGGTCATAACAAACAACTAAATAAAGAGATAGTAAGTATAAAAAAGAAAATTGAAATAATAAAAAAGAATCAGTCAGAAATGAAAAATACAATATCAGAAATGAAGACCACAATGGAAGGAATTAAAAGCAGGATGGATGAAGCTGAAGATCGAATCAGCGAGTTAGGGGACAAGATAAACAAAGACACCAAAGCAGAGCAGAAAAAAGAAAAGAGACTCAAAAAGTCTGAGGAAACTCTAGGAGAGCTCCGTGACAACATGAAGAAAAATAATATCCGCATCATAGGGGTTTCTGAAGATGAAGAGAAAGAACAAGGGATAGAGACTTTGTTTAATCAAATCATAGCTGAAAACTTCACTAAAATGATGCAGGAAAAAGTTACACAAGTTCAAGAAGCACAGAGAATTCCATTAAAGAGAAACACAAAGAAATCTACACCAAGACACATCATAATTAAAATACCAAAGCTAAGTGATAAAGAGAAAAATATTAAAAGCTGCTAGAAAAAAAAGACTATCACTTACAAAGGAGCCCCCATAAGGATGATATCTGATTTCTTAACAGAGAGACTTGAGGCCAGAAGGGAATGGCAAGAAATATTCAAAGTAATGCAGAACAAGAGCCTATAACCAAGACTACTTTATCCAGCAAGGATAGCTTTTAAAATTGAAGTAGAAATAAGAAGCGTCCCAGACAAAAAAAAAAAACACAAAAAAACAAAAAAAAAAACAAAAAAAAACCAACAACAACTAACTCAAGAAGTTCATTACAGCCAAACAAATGTTGCAAGAAATGTTAAGGGGCCTGTTGTAAACAGAACAAAGGGGGAAAAGAATATAGCAAAAAAGGAATACAGATTGAAAGAATAAAATGGCAATAAACAACTACATATCAATAATAACCTTAAATGTAAATGGATTAAATGATTTAATCAAAAGACATAGCGTAGCTGTGTGGATAAGAAAACAGGACCCATACATATGCTGTCTACAGGAGACACGCCTTAAAACAAAAAATGCACATAAACTGAATGTAAAAGGATAAAAAAAACATTTCATGCAAATGGAAATGAAAAAAAAAGCTAAGGTAGCAATATTTATATCAGACAAAATGGACTTTAAAACAAAGGCTATAGTAAGAGATAAAGAAGGTCACTACATAATGATAAAGGGAGGAATTCAACAGGAAGATATAACCGTTATAAATATCTACACACCTAATATAGGAGCATCAAAATATTATATATAAAGCAGACTTTGATGAATATAAAGGGTGAGATCAACAGCAATACTATAATAGTAGGGGATTTCAATACCCCACTAATATCACTAGACAGTTACTGAAGAAAGAAAATTAACAAAGAAACAGCAGAATTATGGACACACTAGATCAACTGGATTTAGTAGGTATTTTCAGAACCTTTCATCCTAAAGCAGCAGAATATACATTCTTTTCAAGTGCTCATGGTACATTCCTAGGATAGACCACATGTTAGGGCACAAAAGAGGTCTCAACAAATTTAAAAAGATTGAAATCATATCAAGTATTTTCTCTGTTCACAATGGCATGAAATTAGAAATCAACCACAACAGAAAAACTGAAAAATATTCAAACACTTGGAAACTAAATAGCACGTTATTAAATAACAAATGGGTTAACAATGAGATTAAAGAAGAAATTAAAAAATTCCTAGAAATGAATAATAATGAGCATACAACAACTCAAAATTTATGGGACATAGCAAAAGCAGTCCTGAGAGGGAAGTTCATAGCATTACAGGCATTTCTTAAGAAGCTAGAAAAAGCTCAAATAAAAAACTTAACCCTGCATCTAAAAGTACTAGAGAAAGAACAGCAAGTAAAGCCCAGAGGTAGTAGAAGGAAGGAAATAATAAAGATCAGACCAGAAATAAATGACATAGAGGCTAAAGAAACAATACAGAGGATCAATGAAACTAGGAGCTGGTTCTTTGAAAAGGTAAACAAGATTGATGAACCTTTAAGTAGACTCACCAAGAAAAAGAGAGAGAGGACTCAAATAAATAAAATTAGAAATGAGAGAGGAGAAATAACAACTGACACAACAGAAATACAAAATATTGTAAGAAAATACTATGAAGAACTGTATGCCAAAAAATTAGACAACTTAGATGAAATGGACAAATTCCTTGAAACATATAATATTTTAAAAATCAATTGGCAAGAATTGGAAAACCTAAACAGACTGATTACAACAAATGAGATTGAAACAGTTATCAAAAAACTCTCAACAAACAAAAGCCCGGGGCCCAATGCCTTCACAAGTGAATTCTACCAAATATTCAAAGAAGAACTAACTCCTATCCTTCTCAAGCTATTTCAAAATTTTCAAGAGGAAGGAAGACTTCCAAGCTCCTTTTATGAGGACAGCATAATTCTGATTCCAAAACCAGGAAAAGACAACACAAAAAAAGAAAATTATAGGTCAATATCCCTGATGAATCTAGATCAGGGGTAGTCAACCTTTTTATACCTACTGCCCACTTTTGTATCTCTGTTAGTAGTAAAATTTTCTAACCATCCACCGTTTTCACAGCTATGGTGATTTATAAAGCAGGGAAGTAACTTTACTTTATAAAATTTATAAAGCAGAGTTACAGCAAGTTAAAGCATATAATACTTTAACTTGGACTTTAAGTTGGATTTTCACTGTTTGGCAGAATAAATTCTTTATAAAAACAACTTACTATAATTAAATCTCTCTTTTTATTTATACTTTGGTTGCTCCACTACTGCCCACTATGAAAGCTGGAATGCCCACTAGTGGGCAGTAGGGACCAGGTTGTCTACCACCGATCTAGATGCTGAAATCCTCAACAAAATATTAGCCAACCGGATCCAGCAATAGATGAAAAGAATCATATACCATGACAAAGTGGGATTTATTCTGGGGAGACAAGGCTGGTACAATATTCGTAAATCAATCAATGTGATTCATCACATAAACAAAAGGTAGGACAAAAACCACATGATAATTTCAATAGATGCAGAAAAAGCATTTGATAAAATCCAGCACCCATTCATGATCAAAACTCTCAGCAAAGTGGGAATACAGGGAACATATCTCAACATGATAAAGGCCATTTATGACAAACCCACAGCCAACATCATACTCAATGGGCAAAAATTGAAAGCAATCCCCTTAAGATCAGGAACAAGGCAGGGATGCCCCCTTTCACCACTCTTATTCAACATGGTCCTAGAAATCCTAGCCACAGCAATCAGACAAAAAGAAGAAATAAAAGGCATCCAAATTGAAAAAGAAGAAGTAAAACTATCATTATTTGCAGATGATATAATATTGTATATAGAACACCCTAAAGTCTCAGTCAAAAAACTACTGGACATGATAAATGAATTCAGCAATGTGGCAGGATATAAAATTAATACTCAGAAATCAGATGCATATTTATATACCAACAATGATCTGTCTGAAAGAGAAATTAAGAAAACAATCCGCTTCACAATTGCAACAAAAAAATAAAGCACCCAGGAGTAAATTTAACCAAAGAAATTAAAGACTTGTATTTGGAAAATTATAAAACATTGATAAAAGAAATCAAGGAAGATACAAACAAGTGGAAGCATATACCATGCTCATGGTTGGGAAGAATAAACATTATTAAAATTATTAAAATTATCTGTATTACCCAAAGCAATCTATAGATTCAATAAAATACCAATTAAAATACCAATGACATACTACAAAGATATAGGACACATATTCCAAAAATTTATATGGAACCAAAAAAGAACACGAATAACCTCAGCAATCTTGAAAAAGAAGAATAAAGTCGGAGGTATCATACTTCCTGATGTCAAGTTATACTTCAAGGCCATTGTACTCAAAACAGCTTGGTATTGGCATAAGAACAGGCATATAGATCAATGGAACAAAACAGAGAACCCAGAAATAAACCCACACCTTTATGGACAACTGATATTTGACAAAAGAGGGAAGAGCATACAATGGAGTAAAGACAGCCTCTTCAACAAATGGTGTTGGGAAAATTGGACAGCTACCTGCAAAAAAAATGAAACTAGACCACCAACTTACAACATTCACAAAAATAAACTCAAAATGGACAAAAGACTTAAATGTAAGTCATAAAACCATAAGCATCTTAGAAGAAAATATAGGCAGTAAGCTCTCCGACATCTCTCGCAGCAATATATTTGCTGATTTATCTCCACGGGCAAGTGAAATAAAAGACAGGATAAACAAATGGAACTATATCAAACTAAAAAGCTTTTGTACAGCTAAAGAAAATAAGAACAGAATAAAAAGACAAACTACACAATGGGAGAACATATTCGACAATACTTCTGAGAAGGCGTTAATAACCAAAATTTATAAAGAACTTTTAAAACTCAACACCAAAAAGATAAACAATCCAATCAAAAAATGGGCAAAAGAAATGAATAGACACTTCTCCAAGAAGACATACAGATGGCCAATAGGCAGATGAAAAATGCTCAACATCACTAATCATTAGAGAAATGCAAATTAAAACCACAATGAGATATCACCTCCCACCAATCAGAATGGTGCTCATCAACAAAACAATACAGAATAAGTGGTGGTGAGGATGTGAAGAAAAGGTAACCTTCCTGTACTGCTGGTGAGAATGTAGACTGGTGCAGCCACTGTGGAAAACAGTATGGAGATTCCTCAAAAATTAAAAATTGAACTGCCTTTTGACCCAGCTATCCCACTTTTAGGAATATACCCCAAGGACACCATAGAACTGTTTCAAAAGGAGAAATGCACCCCCATGTTTTGGGCAGCATTGTTCATAATAGTGAAGATCTGGAAACAGCCCAAGTTTCCATCAGTGGATGAGTGGATTAAAACGCTTTGGTACATATGCACAATGGAATACTATGCGGCCACAAAAAGGAAGGAAATCTTACCTTTTGTGATAACATGGATGGACATGGAAACTATTATGTTAAGTGAAATAATTCAGGGAGAAAAAGAAAAATATCATGTGACCTCACTCATTTGAGGAATCCAATTAACAATGTGAACTGAGGAATGGAATGGATACAGAGGAGAGATCAAAAGGACCAGAAGAAAAGAGGACAGAGGCAAAGGGGATGATAGGATGGGATAAACCTGAATGGAAGGGGGGAGGGCACTATTGGGAGGGGGAAAGGGAGATGTTGAGGGGAATATGCAGGAGGGGGGATGCATTTGGGGCAACACTAGAATCTATGTAAACACAATAAATTAAAATTAAAAAAATGTTTGTAGTAGACAGGTTTGGAGAGAAAATTGAAGAAAGTTCTCATTAGGTAGAGCAAAGGACAAGATGCATAGTAGAAAAGATAAGAAAATTTCAAGGGATTTATTGAAGATGGCAGCATAGGTAAATGACATACTGGAATCCTCCCACAACAACGTCAAAATTACACCTAAAATGCAGACCAACCATCATTCAGAAATCTAGCTGAACAGAAGTCCTACAATTAACACTTTAAAGAAGAAACCCCGGCCCTGGCCGGTTGGCTCAGCGATAGAGTGTCGGCCTGGCGTGCGGGGGACCCGGGTTCAAATCCCGGCCAGGGCACATAGGAGAAGCGCCCATTTGCTTCTCCACCCCCCCTCCTTCCTCTCTGTCTCTCTCTTCCCCTCCCGCAGCTAATGCTCCATTGGAGCAAAGATGGCCCGGGCGCTGGGGATGGTTCCTTGGCCTCTGCCCCAGGCGCTAAAGTGGCTCTGGTCACGGCAGAGCGACGCCCCCTTGTGGGCAGAGCGTCGCCCCTGGTGGGCGTGCTGGGTGGATCCCGGTCAGGCGCATGCGGGAGTCTGTCTGACTGTCTCTCCCCGTTTCCAGCTTCAGAAAAATACAAAAAAAAAAAAAAAGAAGAAACCCCATTGAGACTGGTAGGAGGGGTGGAGATGCTGAATGGGCTGGTTCCATACCGACATGTGTCAGATAAAAATTGGGAGTGATGGCCCTGGCTGGTTGGCTCAGTAGTAGAGCATCGGCTCAGTGTGTAGATGTCCTGGGTTTGATTTTTGGTCAGGGAACACAGGAGAAGTGACCATCTGTTTTTCTACCCTTCCCTCTCCCCCTTCTCTCTCTCTCTTTTCACCTCCCATAGCTATTGCTCAATTGGTTTGAGCAAATTGGCCCTGGGCGCTGAGAATGGTTCCCTCAAGCCTCTGCCTCAGGTGCTAAAAATAGCTCAGTTGTGAGCATGGCCCCAGATGGGCAGAGCATTGGCCACAGACAGGGGTTGCCAGGTGGATCCTAGTCAGGGTACATATGGGAGTCTCTTCTCTCTATCTCTCTTCCTCTCCCTTGGAAAAGAAAAAAAATGGGAGTGATATCTCAAATGCAGATGTCTCCCCTGAGGAGCAAGGGAGTCCCAGCCCCCGTGCCAGGAAAAGAAGTCCTCATAACTTCTGGCTGTAAAAACCAGCTCAGATTGTGGCTGAGTGAGACAAAGGGCTGCTGGAGTCACAGGTGTTTCCTTTAAAGAGCTCTATGCATACTTACTTGACTCACTGGCTCTGAGATCCAGCACTGAGGCACCAGGGACATAGGAGGAGGAACTGAATTGTCTGGGGAAGAATTGAATTGTCTGGCATAGGGCAAGAGCTGAAGGGGCAGCTTTGTTCCAGACAGAAGTACTGGCCTCCACTGTAGAGCTGGCAGGTGGGCACTAATTCTGAGTCTCCATCAACAGTGCTAACATTGTTTGCCACCCTAGTGATTTCCTGCTTGCTGGCCCAACTCAAGCTGTTGCCAGTGACTATTCCATACAAATGGTCTCTCTTGGACCATGCTTCAGACTTTCCCTAAAATCTCAAATAAGCAGCATCTGGTCTCAGCATATCGTGTACCATTCACTAAGTGGCCTCAGGCCTGGCAGTAGTGGCAGCCAGCCTTGGTTTGTAGCTTGGCCTCTCCTGGGCACCTCCCTGCACAAGTATCAGCTATCTTCAAATAGCTTTATAGCTCATACCAGTTGACCCTAGGCAGGGACAGGTGGTAACTGAGCTTGGGCTATACTTCCTGGGTGGTCCTAGAGCCACCACACCCAGTGGACAGCGTCACACAACACTGTAAACCATTCAATATCCTCAATTAGGGAAACACTCAAGGGGTGGACTCAGCAGGCACCAGAGCCCCACTGAAGTAAGTCCTGCTCCATGGCCTCAGTCCCTGCACAGCTGATCTTCCACGTGGTTGCAGCAAGTTCTCCCAGCCTGGGGGTAAATCCCTCACATTGATATGCCAACAGCAATCAAAGCTCATTTACAACATGAGGGTGTACACAGGCCACATGGGCTGGCAGAGGGTGCACATGGAGAAACCAGCTTGGGTGATCACCGAGTATGCGCCACTGGACCCTACAGGAAACCTGCTACATAAGATCACTCTACCAATCCCGGGAGATGTAGCATTTCTACCTAATATAGAAACAAATACAAGGAGGGAGCCAAAATGAGGAGACAAAAATAAAAGTATCCCAAATGAAAGAACAGAATGAAACTCCAGAAAAAAAAATTAAACAGAATGGAGACAAGCAATCTACCAGATGTAGAAGTCAAGATATTGATTATAAGAATGCTCAATGAAGCCCTGGCCAGTTGGCTCAGCGGTAGAACATCGGCCTAGCGTGCGGAGGACCGGGGTTTGATTCCCGGCCAGGGCACACAGGAGAAGCGCCCATTTGCTTCTCCACCCCTCCGCCGCGCCTTCCTCTCTGTCTCTCTCTTCCCCTCCCGCAGCTAAGGCTCCATTGGAGCAAAGATGGCCCAGGCGCTGGGGATGGCTCTGTGGCCTCTGCCACAGAGTGGCTCTGGTCGCAACATGGCAACGCCCAGGATGGGCAGAGCATCGCCCCCTGATGGGCAGAGCGTTGCCCCATGGTGGGCGTGCCGGGTGGGTCCCGGTCAGGCGCATGCGGGAGTCTGACTGTCTATCCCTGTTTCCAGCTTCAGAAAAATGCAAAAAAAAAAAAAAAAAAGAATGCTCAATGAACTTAGGAGTGATCACTTAGTAAATTATATAATGTGTAATCACTGGGTTGTACATACAAAATTAATACAAAATTATATTAAATTTTAAAATTAAAAAAAAGAAAATTAAAAGAAAAAATCTCTCAGACTTCAAGGGCATGAGTTACCAACCTGAAACTGGCACTCAATGAAAAGAGACAAGACAGTCCTGGCCAGTTGGTTCAGTGGTAGAGCATTGGACCAGCACATGGATGTCGTGGGTTCAATTACCAGTCAGGGTACATAGGAGAAGCAACCATCTTCTCCTCTACCCCTCCCCCTACCTCCCTCTCTCTGCCCCTCTCACAGCCATGGCTCACAAGTGCATCGCCCTGGATGCTGAGGATGGCCCTGTGGCCTCCACCTCAGGTGCTAAAAATAGCTCGGTTATCAAGAAACAGAGCAATGGCCCCAGATAGGCAGAGCATTGCCCCATAGAGAGCTTTCTGGATGGATCCTGGTCAGGGCATATACGGGAGTCTGTCTCTCTGCCACCCTTCCTCTGACTTAATAAAAAAGAGAGAGAGAGAGAGAGAGACAAGACACTTTATTGGGATATTTCACAACACAGGGAAGAAAAGAAGAAAATAAAAAGATCATCTACAATGGCACATCAGAGTGACTTTAGACCCCTGAGTTGCCACACCATGAACAAGATAAAGGAGCATTATCTTTACAATTCTGAATGAAACATTTTTCTTTCTGAGACTGAACTCTATATTTAGCTAAACCCAAAATCAAGTGTGAGGAATAAAGTCATTTCCAGACATGAAAATTCTCAAAAATCTTCCCTCCCAAGCACTATTGCCCTAGAAGGATATGCACCACTGAAACAAACAACAAAACTCAGGAAGAAGAGGGATCCAAGATGGCAATGGAGTAGGCAGACATTCCTCTAGCCTCCTCCCAGGACCAAACTGGAGTTATAACTCAGTTTAAGAACAGTCATCCTGAAAAACCAACTCAGGACTAAATGAAGAGGAGTCCTATAACCAAGGATTCACAGAAGAAGACACATCAAGATTGGCAGGAAGGGTGGAGATGTGAAAAGGGTTGTCCCTGCTCCCACGAGTGGTGGCTGAAGTTCCAGAGGGACATCTCAGCTAAAGGGAAAGTTTTCCCTGAGAGGTGAAGGTCTTAAGCCCCAGGCTGAGTGCCCCGGCCTAGAGCACCAGAGCCTAGAAGAGGTGCCCACATAGGATTTGGCAATGAAAAGAGGTGAGGTTTCTGTCTGCCAGAAGGAGACAGGAGATCTCAGAGACACGGGTGCCCTCTTAAAGAGCCAACACAGAAAATCTCATTCACAGCCACTTACCTGGGCTCCAACAGAGGGAGGCCTGAGTGGACTAGAGTCATGAGAGGAGAGTGTGATTGGCAGTCCTGCGGAGAGCTGTGGTGAGGGAAAGCCACTGGAAACCTTGTGCTGAAGGATTCTCTAATACTGCAGGCACCATCTTTCTTGGCTGGAGCAGTTCCGTCTGTGCAGCATCAGCCTGGGGGAAAGCAACTGCCCTACCCTCGAGTATCTCTCTGCCTCATCCTATGGAGATTGGGCCCTGCTGAGAAGTAAGTAGCCTTGGCCAGAAAGTGGGGGCCTAAAAAGACTCAGAGGGTGACAGTGACTCCAGTTGTCTGGCGTTGAGGCCAGAGCTATTCCCCCCACTTTCCCAAGAATATAACTGGTGCTTCTGCCTGATGGAAAATTCAGCACAAAATATCCAGACTGTGGGCAGACCAAATCTCTGGGTTTCAGAGGCCACACCCACTGGACTCCTAGTGGCCACATTCTACTAAAGTCTGAGAAAAAATTCAGGACAGACCAACAACAAGGGTCCTGGGGTGGAAGCCACACCCACCATGTTTTCTGATGCCTGACTAGCCTCAGGTTCTAGATTCTACCAGAACTTATTTCAGGGGCCAAGTCAAATAAGCAGCCAGCAGACAGAGGCAGCAGCAGGAGAATATCAGGGAACATTAGGTCTTTTGCTGACCTGCCCCGAGGCCTAGTGCTGGTAAAAGCCAACCTAGGTGTTCAGCTCAGGCCTTCCATGTGCACCTAAGCCCAGCAGAGGCAGTCACAAACTCTGGGGTCACTTATGGCTCCAAAAATGTTGCTGAGGGCAAGTCACAGGAAGTGTCTTAGGAACCAGATACTTTCCTAAGAGGCCAAGAACCAACACATCCAGTGGCCAGCTACAGAAAACATCGGAAAAGGATCCAGATAGCATTACTAGCAGCATATCCAAAGGGAGAGCTCATTGAGCATCAAACCCAGCTGCAGCAAATTCTGCTTTATGTGGTTAGTACCTGCACAGCAACTCACACACATTGGATGAAGTAGAGCCTCACAGTCAGCCAGCCCAAGTCCCAGATACCCTGCTTCACTGGTCTCAGTTCCACAGGGAGAAGGGCGAGAAGCTTAGAGCTCAGATATTCAAAGTGTTAATTTTTTGGAGACTATTATTGGTACCAGATGAAGGGCTTAGCCATCTCCTGTGGGAAGGGCCACAATCAGCCCCAATGAAAGACTCCCTCAATCTTCCTCCCAGAGACCAGGAGTTCCTCAGCTGAAAGAACTTCTGCTGAGGGGACTGTCATCCCCACCCAACCTGAACCTGCTGCTCACTCCTCAGGAGAAATAGAATTGAAGTATACAACAGGACAGAGGAGTAGACCACTTTCCTTGTACCAAGATCCTGACCAAGAGATTCCCCAAGGAGGGAGTCCCACAAACATTGTCCTCTCAACCTCAATAGTACTAATCCACCAAGCATGCAACCTGTGGAGGGGTTGGTGTGGTGAGGCCAGTCTGAGCCCACTCTACAGAATTTCTACAGATGACTCTGAAGACCAGGCACCTGCAAGGGGAGGTGGAGCAGCTGAAACGTGGAGGCAAATGTTAAGGAACTTGGGTCAATTCATGGAACTGCTCTCAGCTCTAAGCAGGAGGAAGTCAATTCTTATACACATGTTGGCTCCTCTCATACATACCTAGGCACAGTAAATACAGACACAAACAGTAAACAGAGTAGTAGCTACAGACAGGTAGCTCACTGCAGGTTACAAACAACATCTGACATCAACACATACCCAATTCCAGTTCCCACCCAAGAGGACCTAAAACCAACACAACCAGTAGTGGGTGGCAGATGGCACCAATGCTAGACTCAACCAGCCACACAAGCAGCATGCCCAAAGGGGGAATCCAGCAGGCACCAGACCCTGCTGAGAATAACTACACCCCAGAAGACAGACACTGCATAGCATCTAATACACATGATCAAGGTTGACCCTTAGAGCCAGCTAGCCAGAAGAGTTAACCCCACCCATGAAAGAGCCAACACCATTCAAGACTCACATACCACAAGAAGGTAAATATAACCCTCAAGAAATATTCCTAGAGTAAGGGACTCAGGTGGCCTGGAGGTTAGTACCACTGAACCCATCTTTCTCATAAAGTCATCACAAAAAATTTTTGAGTCAGAGCAGAGCTACCTAATACATCAACAAAATGGGCAAAGAAACACACCCCAAATGAATCAACAAGAGAAATCCCCAGAAAAAAAGAATTAAATGAAACGGAAGCAACCAAACTATCAGACACAGTTTAAAATAATGGTTATTAGGATGCTCAAGGATCTTAGAATAAAAATGGATGATCTTAGTGAGAACTTAAAGAGGTATCAGCATTAAAAAGGACATGAAAAACATAAAAAAGAACCAGTAAAAATGACAAATACAATATCTGAAATGGAGACTGTACTAGAGAATCAGCAACAGGTTGTATAAAGCAGAAGATCGAATCAATGATTTAGAAGACAAGATAAATGTAAACACAGAAGCAGAGCAGAGAAAGAAAAAAGGCTCAAGAAAGCTAAGGAAAATCTGAGACCTCCACAACAACATCCACATCATAGAGGTTCCTGAAAGAGAAAAGAATGAATAAGAACATGTTTGAAGTAATCATAGCTGAAAACTTTCCTAACATCGTGAAGGAAAAGGTCACACAAGTTCAAGAAGCACAGAGAGTCCCATTAGAGATGAATCTAAAGAGGTCTACACCAAGACACATCATAATTAAAATGCCAAAGATAAGAGACCAAGAATTCTAAAAGCTGCAAGAGAAAAGCAATTAATTGAGATGACATCAGAATAATGGCGCGGTAGGAAGCGATACCGATAAATCTCCCCCAAAACTCAACAAGATCTTCAACCAGAAACAGAAAAACCTATCCTTGGAGCTTCCAGATGTTTCGCAATACACCTGAAGGTATGGTCGAGCAAAACATTGGCTAAATATATAATCAAACCCCAAAGGAAATAGGGAGTAAGAAATGCTCCGCCTTCCTCACTAACCTAAATAGGGATGCTTTCATTGGGAACTGAGAATATAGAAATTAAGGCGGGCAAAGGGGGTGAATAGATCCAGGCCGTGGCACAAACGGCTGAACCAGGCTGTGGCATGGAGATTCAAGACGAGGAAAAACTGTGCCTGTCGTAACCCAGTCAATACAAGCTAAGACTCGTGCCAAACCCAGATAAAGAAAGACAAGTGGGGCAGCCATTTTCCCCAATCTCCTGGTCGGCACATGCAGATAGTGGGCAAGAGATTCCTTTGAAAGCCCCGGGAGTGGACACCCGTGTTATCCCACAGAGAGGCAGAGTCAGAGGCCTTTGTGTGGGCCAAAAGTGGAATCTCCTGGCCTCCCCAGTGCCCTGAAAAAGCTGCTCACGGGGAGGGAGCGAGAGCCAATTCCAACGCTGGAACTTTTCTGTGTGGGCAGGGGTTTCACTCAGAGGGTGAGGCAGCCAGCCTGATATCCTGGTTTGCGCACAGATAGTGAGCGAGAGTTTCCTCCAAGCGCCCCGGAAGTGGGTGCCCACCCGTGTTACTGGACAGAGTGGCAGAGCCAGAGGTCTTTGAGTGCGCGGAAGCCCCACCTGATTATGCTAGCAGCTCTGACTGACTGAGCCTTACCCAGAGCCCTCTGCTGAGTGGGAATAGAATGGGGAGTTGCCAGCTCTTTGAGCCTCTTACTATCCAGGCAGAGGCAGCAGCAACCCCATAGCTGGGTTCTCAGGCTACTAATTGAGGAAGGAAAGACTAGGAGAGAGGCTCCAGGAACACAGACTCTCTCACTGTCAGAGACTATAAATGTTAATGAGCCTCAACTGCCAACGAGACTGAAGCACAATACATGACATTGCCATAGAGACTTATCAACTGCAAACCTCTACCTGAGCGTGCCAAAGGGGCAGAACCCGGGGTACAGAGTCACCAATCAGGAAGAGGGAGAGAAAAGAAAAAGCAAGAAGATAACCTCTCAAAATCAAAAATAATCCACAGACTTTATAACCTATCCCATTTTAATATATTTGTTTGTTTGTTTCTCTTATCTTCATTCTTGATTTTTTTTTTCCTCCTCCAATTTGGCCGTTTAACTCTCTGCCGGTCTTACTCTCTCCTCTCCTTGAACTACACTACCCATAAGTGTTACATCTCCCCTTATCTTTTCTTTCCTCTTCCTTTCTCTCTATGAGGGTTGCACTCCAAAACCCTTAACTCTCTCTCTCTCTTTTCTCTCTATTCTTTTTTCTTCTTTTAGTGGTACCCTCTTTTTTCTCTCTCCCTCTTTCTTTTCTCCCTCTATATTAGTTTCTTCTTTTCTCCTTTACATCTCCTCTCATTCAAACATCAATAACGAACAAATTATCTTATCTGGGACTCAAACTTATGTTTGTGGCATTTTGGGGGGTTTTTACTTCACCTTTTTAACTCACTAGCAGTGCTCCCATCTCTGGCTCTCCATTTTATCTAGTTCTTATTCCACTAAATACAATAGTAATTTTTTAATTTGTCCCCCCATTTTCCTGTTTTCCTCTTATTCCTCCCATCATAACTCTTAGTCAACCAACACCTAAAAGCAAATCATTTTACTCTTGACCCAAATTTTTTCCTTATTTCCTTTTTGTGGGTCCATAACCCCTTTTTTATTCTTTTTTTTCTCCCCTTTATCACTTCTCCCCAATTCAGGCCCTCCATTACAGGCATTGTTTGTTCTATTTAGTACAATATAATTCACAGTTTGCCACAAGATTTTCTCAAGAAAGAGAGGAGAGGAGAGGAGAGGAGAGGAAAAAGGAGGGGGGGATAATTTCCTTTTTAAAAATTTTTATTTTATTTTATTTTTCTTTATTTAATTAATTTTTTAAAAAAAAACAACTGATTTTTTATTTTTTTAACTTTTTATTTTTTATTAAATCTCATTAATACTATCAACAAAACCACCCTCAGATGCCATTAAGGAAGAGAAAATCGAATATCATGGATACAAAAGAAAGAGAGGTAACACACATAGATGAGGAAAAATCTATGGAGAAAAAATTTAATATATTGGAAACCTTGGAGTTAAACAACAGAGAATTTAAAATAGAAATCCTAAAAATACTCAGAGATATACAAGAAAACATAGAAAGGCAATTTAGGGAGCTCAGAAAACAACTCAATGAACAAAAAGAATATATTTCCAAGGAAATTGAAACTATAAAAACAAATCAAACAGAGATGAAAAACTCAATTCACAAGCTGAAAAACGAGGTAACAAGCTTAGCTAATAGAACAGGCCAGATAGAAGGTAGGATTAGTGAAATAGAAGACAAGCAACTTGAGGCACAACAAAGAGAAGAAGAAAGAGACTCAAAAATAAAAAAAAAATGAGATAGCCCTACAGGAATTATCTGACTCCATCAAAAAGAATAACATAAGAATAATAGGTATATCAGAGGGAGAAGAGAAAGAAAATGGAATGGAGAACATGCTCAAACAAATAATAGATGAGAACTTCCCAAGCCTGTGGAAAGAACTAAAGCCTCAAATTCAAAAAGCAAACAGAACTCCGAGTTTTCTTAACCCCAACAAACCTACTCCAAGGCACATCATAATGAAATTGGCACAAACCAACGACAAAGAAAAAATTCTCAAGGCAGCCAGGGAAAAGAAGAATACAACATATAAAGGAAGGCCCATTAGATTATCATTCGATTTCTCAACAGAAACTCTACAAGCTAGAAGAGAGTGGACCCCAATATTTAAAGTCCTGAAAGACAGGAACTTTCAGCCATGAATACTATACCCATCAAAGCTATCCTTCAAATATGAAGGAGAAATAAAAACATTCACAGATATAGAAAAGATGAGGGAATTTATCATCAGAAAACCCCCACTCCAGGAATTACTAAAGGAAGTTCTCCAATCAGATACAAAGAACAACAACAACAACAACAACAATAAAAAGCCACAAGTAAAAGCTCCAAGAAAAACACAATAAAACCAAATTTAAACTGTGACAACAACAAAAAGAAAGGGGTGAGAGGATGGAGATGAACAAAAGATGATGGAGTGCAAAAGTACTCACAAAATAGTGCACTACAGCCTGCCTGTGGTGGCGCAGTGGATAAAGCGTCGACCTGGAATGCTGAGGTTGCTGGTTCAAAACCCTGGCCTTGCCTGGTCAAGGCACATATGGGAGTTGATGCTTTTGGCTCCTCCCCCTTCTCTCTCTCTCCCCCCCTCTAAAATGAATAAATAAATAAAAATAATTTAAAAAAAGATGCATCCAAAATAGTGCACTACAATGAACAGGGTAGGAACACTTTTCATTACTTAAAGGTAAGCACCATTGAAAAAACCACGGCTCTTGGTTCCTGGGATGATTAGCATGAGAAAGCAGAGGGAGCAGAGCAGAGAGCAGTGGAAAGAGGCCATGTGGCCAGGAGAAGCAGCCAAGATGGCGGAGTATTGAGTGAGAGGCCAGTTTGTGTGCAGTTTATGCAGGGAGAAGGAAGAAGATGGGGAACTGAGGAGAATAAGGCTGGGGAGCTAGAAACCTTTGATTCTAGGAAACTTGGATAAGTCAGTGGCTTTGTGAGCACTGAATGTGAGTGGGTTTTGGAGCCCAGTGTGTATTTTTACTTGCCTGCCAGGTGCAAGCTAGAATTAAAGAAAAAGGCCTATCAAAAAAGAAAAAAAAGAAAAGAAAAAACAACCACAGAAGCACATGATTTAAAAAAGATAGCAACAGAAGAAAGATGTATGGAAAACAACCAAATAAAAACAAAATATAGAAAAATGAAAGAGAAGGATCAAACAAGACACAAAACTAACAGAAAGCAATCTATAAAATGGCAATAGGGGACTCACAAGTGTCAATAATTACACTAAATGTAAATGGATTAACTCACCAATAAAAAGGCACAGAGTAGCAGAATGGATTAAAAAAGAAAATCCAACTGTAAGCTGCCTACAGGAAACTCATCTAAGTAACAAGGATAAAAACAAATTCAAAGTGAAAGGCTGGAAAACAATACTCCAAGCAAATAACATCCAAAAAAAACCAGGCATAGCAATACTCATATCTGATAATGCTGACTAAAAGACAGCAAAAGTACTCAGAGACAAAAATGGCCATTTCATAATGGCTAAGGGGACACTGAATCAAGAAGACATAACAATTCTTAATATATATGCACCAAACCAAGGAGCACCAAAATATATAAGACAGCTACTTATTGACCTTAAAACAAAAACTGACAAAAATACAATCATACTTGGAGACCTCAATACACCGCTGATGGCTCTAGATTGGTCATCCAAACAGAGAATCAACAAAGATATAGTGGCCTTAAACAAAACACTAGAACACCTGGATATGATAGACATCTACAGGACATTTCATCCCAAAGTGACAGAGTATACATTTTTCTCCAGTGTACATGGATCATTCTCAAGAATTACCATATGTTGGGCCACAAAAACAACATCAGCAAATTCAGAAAAATCAAAGTTGTACCAAGCATATTTTCTGATCATAAAGCCTTGAAACTAGAATTCAACTGCAAAAAAGAGGAAAAAAATCCCACAAAAATGTGGAAACTAAACAACATACTTTTAAAAAATGAATGGGTCAAAGAAGAAATAAGTGCAGAGATCAAAAGATATATACAGATTAATGAAAATGACAGTGCAACATATCAGAATCTATGGGATGCAGCAAAAGCAGTGATAAGAGGGAAGTTCATATCACTTCAGGCATATATGAACAAACAAGAGAGAGCCCAAGTAAACCACTTAACTTCACCCTTTAAGGAACTAGAAAAAGAAGAACAAAGACAACCCAAAACCAGCCGAAGAAAGGAGATAATAAAAATCAGAGCAGAAATAAATGAATTAGAGAACAGAAAAACTATAGAAAAAATTAATAGAACAAGGAGCTGGTTCTTTGAAAAGATCAACAAAATTGACAAACCCTTGGCAAGACTTACCAAGGAAAGAAGAGAAAGAACTCATATAAACAAAATCCAAAATGAAAGAGGAGAAATCACCACGGACACCGTAGATATACAAAGAATTATTGTAGAATACTATGAAAAACTTTTGCCACTAAATTCAACAACCTAGAAGAAATGGATAAATTCCTAGAACAATACAACCTTCCTAGACTGAGTCAAGAAGAAGCAGAAAGCCTAAACAGACCTATCAGTAGAGAAGAAATAGAAAAAACCATTAAAAACCTCCCCAAAAATAAAAGTCCAGGCCCAGATGGCTATAACACCGAATTTTATCAAACATTCAAAGAAGACTTGGTTCCTATTCTACTCAAAGTCTTCCAAAAAATTGAAGAAGAAGCAATATTTCCAAACACATTTTATGAGGCCAACATAACCCTCATACCAAAACCAGGCAAGGATGGCACAAAAAAAGAAAACTATAGACCAATATCTCTAATGAATACAGATGCTAAAATACTAAACAAAATACTGGCAAACCGAATACAACAACATATTAAAAAAATAATACATCATGATCAAGTGGGATTCATCCCAGAATCTCAAGGATGGTTCAACATACGTAAAACGGTTAACGTAATACACCATATCAACAAAACAAAGAACAAAAACCACATGATCTTATCAATAGACACAGAAAAGGCTTTTGATAAAATACAACACAATTTTATGTTTAAGATTCTCAACAAAATGGGTATAGAAGGAAAATATCTCAACATGATAAAGGCCATATATGATAAACCATCAGCTAACATCATATTAAATGGCACAAAACCGAAGGCTTTCCCCCTTAAATCAGGAACAAGACAGGGTTGTCCACTCTCTCCACTCTTATTTAATGTGGTACTAGAGGTTCTAGCCAGAGCAATGAGACAAGACAAAGAAAAGAAGGCATCCATATCAGAAAAGAAGAAGTAAAGGTATCACTTTTTGCAGATGATATCATCCTATATATGGAAAACCCCAAAGAATCCACAAAAAGACTACTAGAAACAATAAGCCAATACAGTAAGGTTGCAGGATACAAAATTAACATACAGAAGTCAATAGCCTTTCTATATGCCAACAATGAAACATTTGAGAACGAACTCAAAAGAATAATCCCCTTTACGATTGCAACAAAAAATATAAAATACTTAGGAATAAACATAACAAAGAATGTAAAGGACTTATATAACAAAAACTATAAACCATTGTTAAGGGAAATTGAAAAAGATATAATGAGATGAAAGAATATTCCTTGTTCTTGGTTAGGAAGAATAAATATAATCAAAATGGCCATATTACCCAAAGCAATATACAAATTTAATGCAATTCTCATCAAAATTCGAATGACATTTTTTAAAGAAATGGAGCAAAAAATCATCAGATTTATATGGAACTATAAAAAAACCTGAACAGCCAAAGCAATCCTAAAGAAAAAGGATGAAGCTGGGGGCATTACAATACCTGACTTCAAACTATATTATAGGGTCACGACAATCAAAACAGCATGGTATTGGCAGAAAAATAGACACTCAGACCAACGGAACAGAATAGAAAACCCAGAAATAAAACCACACATATATAGTCAAATAATTTTTGATAAAGGGGCCAACAACACACAATGAAAAAAAGAAAGCTTCTTCAATAAATGGTGCTGGGAAAACTGGAAAGCCACATGCAAAAGAATGAAACTGGATTACAGTTTGTTCCCCTGTACTAAAATTAACTCAAAATGGATCAAAGACCTAAATATAAGACCTACAACAATAAAGTACATAGAAGAAAACATAGGTACTAAACTCATGGACCTGGGTTTTAAAGAGCATTTTATGAATTTGACTCCAAAGGCAAGAGAAGTGAAGGCAAAAATTAATAAATGGGACTACATCAGACTAAGAAGTTTTTGCTCAGCAAGAGAAACTGATAACAAAATAAACAGAAAACCAAGTAAATGGAAATGATATTTTCAAACAACAGCTCAGATAAGGGCCTAATATCCAAAATATACAAAGAACTCATAAAACTCAACAACAAACAAACAAACAATCTAATAAAAAAATGGGAAGAGGACATGAACAGACACTTCTCCCAGGAAGAAATACAAATGGCAAACAGATATATGAAAAGATGCTCATCTTCATTAGTTATTAGAGAAATGCAAATCAAAACTGCAATGAGATACCACCTCACACTCGTTAGATTAGCTATTATCAACAAGACAGGTAATAGCAAATGCTGGAGAGGCTGTGGAGAAAAAGGAACCCTCATACACTGTTAGTGGGAATGCAAAGTAGTACAACCATTATGGAAGAAAGTATGGTGGTTCCTCAAAAAACTGAAAATAGAACTACCTTATGACCCAGCAATCCCTCTACTGGGTATATACCCCCAAAACTCAGAAACATTGATATGTAAAGACACATGCAGCCCCATGTTTATTGCAGCATTGTTCACAGTGGCCAGGACATGGAAACAACCAAAAAGCCCATCAATAGATGACTGGATAAAGAAGATGTGGCACATATACACTATGGAATACTACTCAGCCATAAGAAATGATGACATCAGATCATTTACAGCAAAATGGTGGGATCTTGATAACATTATACGAAGTGAAATAAGTAAATCAGAAAAAAACAGGAACTGCATTATTCCATACGTAGGTGGGACATAAAAGTGAGACTAAGAGACATTGATAAGAGTGTGGTGGTTACGAGGGGAGGGGGAAAAGGGAAAGGGAAAGGGGGAGGGGCACAAAGAAAACAAAGATAGAAGGTGACAGAGGACAATCTGACTTTGGGTGATGGGTATGCAACATAATTGAATGACAAGATAACCCGGACATGTTATCTTTGAATATATGTATCCTGATTTATTGATGTCGCCCCATTAAAAAAATAAAATTATTAAAAAAAAAAGAAAAGCAATTAATTACCTACAAAGGAGACCCCATAAGTCTGACATCTGACTGCCCAATAGAAACACTTCAGGCTAGAAAGGATCAGCAAGAAATATTAAAAAGTGATGAAAAACAAGAACCTACAACCAAGACTACTCTACTCAGCAAAGCTATCATTTAAAATTGAAGGAGAAATAAAGAGCTTCTCAGACAAAAAAAAAGCTAAAGGAGTTTATTACCACCAAACCAGTATTGCAAGAAACGTGAAAGGGCCTGCTAGAAGAAGAAGAAGAAGAAAAAAGAAATCCAGAGAAAGAGGACTGTAAGTTTAAAGAATAAAATGACAATAAATAAGTACACATTAATAATAACATTAAATGTAAAAAGATTAAATACTCCAATCAAAAGACATAGGGTAGCTAAATGGATAAGAAAACATGACCTGCCCTGACCAGTTGGCTCAGTGATAGAGCACTGGTCCAGTTGTCCCAGGTTTGATTCCCAGTCAGGGCACACAGGGGAAGTGACCATCGGCTTTCCCACCTCTTCCCCTCCCCTTCTCTCACTCTCCCCCTTCTTTCTCTCTTTCTTTCTCTGCCCCTCCCACAACCATGGCTCGCAATTGCATCAGCCCTGGGCACTGAGGGTGGCTCTGTGAAACCTCCATCTCAGGTGTTAAAAATAGCTCAGTGGCCTGGCTGGTTGGCTCAGCGGTAGAGCGTCGGCCTGGCGTGCGGGGGACCCGGGTTCGATTCCCGGCCAGGGCACATAGGAGAAGCGCCCATTTGCTTCTCCACCCCCACCCCCTCCTTCCTCTCTGTCTCTCTCTTCCCCTCCCGCAGCCAAGGCTCCATTGGAGCAAAGATGGCCCGGGCGCTGGGGATGGCTCCTTGGCCTCTGCCCCAGGTGCTAGAGTGGCTCTGGACGCCCCGGAGGGGCAGAGCATCGCCCCCTGGTGGGCAGAGCGTCGCCCCTGGTGGGCGTGCCGGGTGGATCCCGGTCGGGCGCATGCGGGAGTCTGTCTGTCTGTCTCCCCCCATTTCCAGCTTCAGAAAAATACAAAAAAAAAAAAAATAGCTCAGTGGCAAGCATGGCTCCAGATGAGCAGAGACTCAGGCCCAGATGGGTGTTTCTGGGTGGGTCCTGGTCAGGGTACATGCAGGATTCTGTCTCTGTATCTCCGCTTCTCTCACTTAGAAAAAAAGAAAAAGAAATAAAAAGAAAATAGAACCTATATAAATGCTGTGTACAAGAGACCCATCTCAGAACAACAGATACATACAAACTGAAAGTGAAAAGATGGATAAAATTTTTTATTCAAATAAAAATTAAAAAGAGAGCTGGGGTAGCAAAACTTATATCTGACAAAATTGCCTTTAAAACAAAGGCTATATAGCCTGACCTGTGGTGGCGCAGTGAATAAAGTGTCAACCTGGAATGCCAAGGTTGCCAGTTTGAAACCCTGGGCTTGCCTGGTCACATATGGGAGTTGATGCTTCCTGCTCCTCCCCCCTTGTCTCTCTGTCTCTTTCTCTGTCTCTCCTCTCTAGAAATAAATAAATAAATAAATAAATAAATAAATAATAATTTAAAAAAACAAAGGCTATAGTAGGGGACAAAGAAGGTCACCCCACAATGGTAAAGGGAGCAATCTAATAAGACAATATAATCACTGTAAATATTTATGCACCCAATACAGGAACACAAACATATAAAGCAGATTTTGATGAACACAAAGGGAGAGGTTGACAGCAACACAGTAATAGTATTTTAACACCCTACTGACATCAATGAATAGATCCTCCAGACAGAAAATCAACAAGGAAATAGCAGCCTTAACTGACACACTATATCAACTAGAATTAATTGATATCTTCAGTACATCTCACCCCAAAGCAGCATAATACACATTCTTCTCAACTGCACATGGTACATTTTCTAGGATAGACCACATGTTAGGACACAAAACAACTGTCATTAAATTTAAGAAGATTGAAATCATGTCAGCCATCTTCTCTGACCACAGTGGCGTCAAACCAGAAATCAACTACAATAAAAACAACAACAACTGGAAAACATTGAAACACTTAAAGGTTAAATAACATGTTATTAAATAATGACTGGGTTAACAATGAGATCAAGGAAGAAATAAAAAATTTCCTTGAAACAAATGAAAATAAATATGCACCAACCCCAAATCTATGGGACACAGAGAAGGCAGTCCTGAGAGAGAAATTTATAGTGTTACAGGCATGCCTCAAGAGGCAAGAAAAATCTAAAACAAACAACCTAAGCCTGCACCTAAAAGAACTAGAAAAATAACTACAAAGCCCAGATGAAGTAGAAGGAAGGCAATAATAAAGATCAGAGCTGAAATAAATGACATAGAGACTAAAAAAAAATACAAAAGATTGATGAAACCAATAGCTGGTTCTTTGAATAAATAAGCAAGATTGACATACCTCTAACCAGACTCATCAAGAGAAAAAGAGAGAGGACCCAAATAAATAAAATTAAATATGAAGGAGGAGAGGTAACAACTGACATCACAGAAATGCAAAGATTGTAAGAAAACACTGTGAAGAGCTATATGCCAAAAAATTGGGACAACCTGGGTGAACTGGATAAATTCCTAGAAACATACAAATCTTCCAAAACTGATCTGGAAGAATCAGAAAACCTGAACAGATCAATTATTAAAATGAAATCAAAGCAGTAATCAAAAAATTTCCAGCAAACAAAAGTCCTGGACCAGACTGGCTTCAGAGGTGAATTTTACCAAACATTCAAAGAACACCTATCCTTCTCAAACTACTCCAAAAAAAATCAAGAGGAAGAAAGACTTCCAACACCATTTTATGAGGCAAGCATAATTTTCACTTCAAAACTAAGTAAAGACACTACAAAGAAAAAAAAAGTGCAAACTACAGGCCAATACCCCTGATGAACATAGATTCTAAAATTCTCAACAAAATATCAGCAAGTGGGATCCAGCAATATATTAAAAAGATCATACATCATGATCAAGTGGGATTATTCCAGGGAAGCAAGGTATAATATTCACAAATCAATAAACACAATTTATCACATATAGCAAAATAAAGGATAAAAACCACATGATTATATCAATAGATGCAGAAAAAGCATTTGATAAAATCCAGCACTCATTTATGATCAAAACTCTCAACAAAGTGGGAAACCAAGGAACATATTTTAATATAATAAAGGCCATATATGACAAATTGACAGCCAACATCATACTCAATGGGCAAAACTTAAAAGCAATCCCCTTAAGATCAGGAACAAGGTGCCCCCTTTTACCACTCTTATTCAACATAGTACTGAAAGTTTTAGCCACAGCAATCAGACAAGAAGAAATAAAAGGCATTCAAATTGGAGAGGAAGAAGTAAAACTGTCATTCTTTGCTGATGACCTAATACTACTGTACATAAAAACAAAAAAAACCCTTAAAGTCTCAGCCAAAAATACTACTAGACCTGATAAATTAATAGGGCAAAGTGGTAGGATATACATTTAATATTCAGAAATCAGTGGCATTTTAGATACCAATAATGAACTGTAAGAAAATGAAATTAAGAAAAAAAATCCCATTTACTATTGCAACAACAACAAAAACAAAGTATGTGGGAATAAATTTAACCAAGGAGGTAAAGACTTATACTCAGATACAAACAAGTGGAAGCATATACCATGTTCATGGATAGGAAAAATTAACATCATTAAAATGTCCATACTGCCCAAAGCAATCTATAGATTCAATGCAATTCCTATTAAAATAGCAATGGCATACTTTACAGATCTAAAACAAATATTACAAAAACTTATATGGAACTATAAAAGAACCTGAACAGCCTCAGCAATCTTGAAAATGAAAAACAAAGTGGAATCCTGATATCAAGCTATACTACAAGGTCACTATAATCAAAACAGCTTGGGATTAGCATAAGAACAGGCATATAGAACAATAGAACAAAAGAAAGAACACAGAAATAAACCCAATGCCTTTATGTTCAATTAATATTTGACAAAGATTCAAGTGTATAAAATGGAGTAAAGACAGTCTCTCTGATAAATGGTGCTAGGAAAATTGGACAGGTACATGCAAAAAAATGAAACCAGACTACCAACCTAAAACCATTCACAAAAATAAATTCAAAATGAATAAAAAACTTAAATGTCAGTTGTGAAATTATAAAAATCTTGGAAGAAAACATAGGCAGTAAACTCTCTGATATGTCTTATAGCAATATTTTTGCCAATATATCTTCTTAGGCAAGTGAAATAAAGGACAAAATAAACAAATGAGACTATATCAGACTATATCAAACTAAAAAGCTTTTTGCACAGCAAAAGACACTACTATTAACAAAATGAAAAGAGAACACACTGCATAGGAGAACATATTTACTGATACATCTGATAAAGGGTTAATAACTAAAATTTATAAAGAACTTATAAAACTCAACCCCAGGAAAACAAACAACACCATTAAATATGGGCAAAGGACCTGAATAGATACTTCTCCAAAGAGGACATTCAGATGGCTAATAGGCAGATGAAAAAATGCTCGATGTCACTAATCATCAGAGAAATGCAAATTAAAACCACAATTAGATACCACCTCACACCAACCAGAATGGAGCTCATTAACAAATCAACAAACAAGTGCTGGCGAGGATGTGGAGAAAAGGAAAGCCTGCTGCACTGCTGGTGGGAATGCAGACTGGTGCAGCCACTGTAAAAGTACTGTGTGCAGTATGATATTTCTTCAAAAAATTAAAAATGGAACTGCCTTATTACCCAGCGATCCCACTTCTAGGAATGTATTCTAAGAATCTCAAAACACTAATTCAAAAGAAGATACGCACTACCATGTTCATTGCAGCATTATACTGCACAGCCATAAAAAGAAGGAAATCTTACCTTTTGCAACAGCACAGATAGACCTGAAGATTATTATGCTAAGTGAAATAAGGAAGCAGAGAAAGACAAATCTTGTATGATCTTACATATATGTGGAATTTAATGAACACAATAAACTGAGGAACAAAATAGAGACAGACAACAGATGGACAGCTGTCAGAGGGAAGGGGAAAGAGGGGACTGGATCAAAGAAAGTAAAGAGATTGGCCAGAAAACACATATACATAACACATAGATACAGAGAATAGGGCAACAGTAGCAGGAGGAAGTGGGGGTAGGGGTGGGAGTGGTGGAGGTAGGGAGCAAAGGGGGGGAAATAGGGGTGAAAGGAAACTTTGCAGGGGGATGGGAGTATGATGCAGTGTGCAGACAGTGTTATATTGAGTGGGACACTTGAAACCATGTCAACACAATAAATTTAAAAATTAAAAAAATAACTCAGAAGGAAGACAGGAGAGACAGGAAGCAGGAGACCAATATGAGAAATGACAGGAGATCCTCGGGTCAATGGTGGTGAAAGGTGATCCCAGGATGACAGCCCTGCACTAGACTGGGCCAACTGAGCCATACTGTGGCAGTCACTCTAGAGACTGACTGTCACCACCAAGACCCCCAGTTCCATCAGGCCATCTTCCTAACCTGAGGACAGATGCCCAGGAGAACCTGGGCCAGATTCTCTTGAGGATACTCACAGAAGCCCTCAGTTTTTTCTGCGAGCTGGAGGTAGGCTACGTGTGCTCAGGAGCACGAAGTACAGAGCAGCCCACTCCCCCTGACCGCCTCTCTGCTGCATGTCCAGCACGCTGGCCTATCCTGTAGTCTTGCCAGGTGCCTGAAGGTGGAGAACCCTGTTTCCCAATACTCTCTCCTGACCTAGCTCATGAATTCCCCAGAAGGGGTCTTGTCACCTCCCAGAGAAGTGGAAGTCAGACCACCACCCTGAGACAGTTGCACTCACCTCCTCCTGGAGCCTGTGTCCAGGACGGCAGTGCTGGCCTCTCCTTGCACGGCTGGTGTGTGCTTGCCCTCCACCTTCAGGACTAGGTGGTTTGTTGTTTGGGGATAGATTACATGAGGGTGAAAGAGCAATAAATAAAAACAACGAACAGAAAAGTCAGGATTGTCATCACCTCTCAGGCATAGGGTGAAGTTCATTTTTCTGTTTCTTGTCCAAATAAAAATAGTCTAGCTAATTTGTAAAAAGTTCCCACACTGTCTGAGGAGAGCGTCCGAGTGTTGTGGAAAGCGGGGTTGAAGGAGTGTAAAACCATCCAGACTGCAGCCCTAGGTCCTGGGCGGGAGGTGCACCCACCAGCCTCGGGGTTGGCCCTGCCATCAGCTGTCCCATTGCTAACGAGGCCAGCACATCGCTGCGGTTTAAGTATATTGTAAATAAAGACAGAATCTGCAAAAAAAAAAAAAAAAAAAGTTCCCAACCTCAGGAGTCATATTGGCTGTGGTTTGGTCAGAAAGACAGAAACCAAGGCAGGCATTCCCAGCAGGACACACACCCTGGTTAAATTATGAGACGAGCAGGGGAATGAAAGTCAGAGCACAGCACCGCAGCCCGGGCTCCTCCCGCTCTCCAGACTTGGGATTTTGGAGGAGCTGTAGGAAACCTCTGCTGGTGGTCCCGCTGCCTAGAGCACTGGGTGGCAGGTGAGTTTGGGGTTGGGGGGAGCACCAACACAGTGGCACCTCCTGTCTGCTGAAGCCATGCTTCTTCTGCCTGCCTCTTCCAGAGGAGAAACAAATAATATAATTTCTTAATGAATAATATCATTTCTAAACTATTTTCCAAATCTTCCAGTAGTGACTTTCACTGGTGGAGCTCAACCTGGAAATGTAGATCCAGGTTTCCAGTTCCTGTGATACAGAGGAATGCACAGAAGAAATGGGACGGTTGGTCGGTGGCTCAAGGTGATACAGGACAAAGGTCTGATGAGGCACCAGAGCACACACACTAGCTAGCTGCCATGAAGACACCACACAAGCCTCCGGGACAGCACTTTCACAGGGAGTCTAAATCCCGACCCTACAAGCCTTCCAAACTGTCTCTGGATTTCTACTTTCCTGCCTGATTGTATTAACAAAATTGGTAAGAATAGGGTCATTGGGGGAAAAAAGTACAAATTTGAGAGTTTCACATTGTCTGCTGTCTTCAGGCTCTGGGAAACCATCTCAAGCAGCATCATGTGGCCCAACCCCCTCCAACAATTGTTCAGTGGACTCTCAGCAGAGAGTCCCAAATCTCCCGCCTTTTGTTCAGTCTGTGAAATAGTCCTCATCTTCATACTGGAAGCACGCAGCTCATGAGAGTGGGTACCCACAGATGGGGCTGCTCCCACCAGACACTGTTGAGTCCTGCTTTGAGGAGCTCTCAAAATCCGAGTACACAAAAAGAATGAGATTATACACAAATAGAATGAGATCAACAGAAATCCAAATACACAGGAAAAAAACTTATAGTTTTTATTGTCTTAAAATTGCAGAGTTCTTTGATTGTGCACACTTTTAAATGGAGGACAAGGGAACCCACTTGAAACTCTCTCACATGAGATAGTTCAAGCTTCTTTTTTTTTTTTATACTATGGGCAGGAGCAGAGACAAAAATACTGCCTGGGCTTAAAAAGAACCATGAGCAAATGAAACAGAAGTTGGAAAATTAGAGGAATTTAGACAAGCAGTAACCACTAAAGGAAGCTGAGATTTCAACAGGACATACAGGAGGCAAGGAAAGAGTGGGAAGAGTTTCTATGACATCAGGGGACTGGATTCGGGAGCAGCCGAGAGAGAGAGAGAGAGAGAGAAAGAGGAAGGAAAAGGAAGTCAAGAGGCAGTGCTTGTGTCCAAATCTGAGATGAATGCCCCCTACCAGGAAGCTGGGTGCACTGGGTAGCCGGGCACAGTCTGGGTATGACCTCAGCACCAGAAAGCCACATACTAGAAAAATAACTTAAAAGCTATACAGTTGTCATAAATATTTTGTCTTTTAAAACTAACTAGTGTTGGTTAAAAAAGGTTCACAGTTACTCGGAAGAGAGCTTTATATTGCACAGTAGTGGTCAAGTCCGCTCTGATCCCCATGTGTAAACAATGAGTCCCTTCTCCTCTGGCAACTTCAGGACACAGAGAAACAGTATCTGCTGGAAGCAAAGCACTTGGGTACAAGGCACGTGGAAGCTGTCAAGCTCTACTGGGATCTAGGAGATGAGAATGGCATCACTGGGACAGGTGTTGAACCAGATTAAATGTGGTAATGGTCTCCACACGTTCTTCTCATTCCACGGTTACAGACTTGGCCAGATTTCTGGGGAAGTCAACCTAAAATGATAGAAAGTAACTGTTCAGGATCCCAATGATCTCATTAGCATGCTGTAGTATTGTAAAACCTATTATCTCAGTACATGAAGGAGACAGTGTTCCCGGTCACTTCCAACCATGGCTCCCTTAGGAACTGCATTTTAGAAGTGGTTCTGTACTGCAGAAACTTCAATTAACTGTATAATATTTAGTACAATCAATAAACAGTGATTTGTACACCTGATATGTTTTGAGCAGTAGCATTATTAAAAGGATATGATTCATGTTATTAAAGACAGCTAGCCCAATTTGTACTGTTAAATATTCACTTTTCTTGAAAGGGTATGCACAAAACACATGAGACTTAGTGCAAGGTGGGGGCTGGGAAGGAAATATGACTGGGGATGGCTGATAAAGTGGCTTCAGCTTTATCTGCAGTGTCTTATTTCGTTCATAATAATGTTCGTAAAGAGGAAATGGGACAAAATGTTAGCACATGTCACTTCTGGATGACATACACTATTAGGTGTTTCTTATGTTGTTTTTTGTGTTATGTATTTTTTTAAAGCTTCTCAAGATAAATTACAATCAAACTTCTATTGCTTTGCATAATGAATTGTGTATTCTTACATACTTACTGGGGAAATCATAAATTGATTCTTTTCTGGAACATAAGTTCACAATATGCGTCAGGAGTCTCAAAATGTTAACCTATATGCTAGACTGAGGACAGATCTTGAATGTGGGATGAAGATGTATGTACAAAGATGTTCACTGCAGGTGTTATTTATACAGATGATCTGAAAACTTAGAAATAGTAGAAGACTGGTTAAGTAATTGTTAAAATCGATGTTGTAAGATTGTGGTGGAATATTATGCAGTGATTAAATGTTGCTTGCAACAAGTTCAAGATATAAAAAAATACTCATATCTCAAAAAGGAAGATGTAGGCCTGACCTGTGGTGGTGTGGTGGAAAAAGTGCCGACTTGGAATGCTGAGGTCACAAGTTCAAAACCCTGGGCTTGTCCAGTCAAGGCACATGAGAAGTAACTACTATGAGTTGATGCTTCCTGATCCTTTCTCCTTTCTCTTTCTCCCCTCTCTAAAATCAGTAAATAAAATCTTTAAAGAAAGGAAGATGTAAAATTTCACCCTTGATATAATCTTGAAAAATGTTAAGAAATTCAATATGCACAAGGAAAAGACTGGAATAAAAGATTAAACTTGCTTATTAATCTCTGGGTGATGAGCTTATGGTTTAATGACATGGTCTGTGTATATCTTACAGTTCCTAAGCTGTTTCAAGGGGGTATAAGTTCCTTTAAAAAGAGGGTTTTTTACCAATGACAAAGAAAAAATTCTCAAGGCAGCCAGGGAAAAGAAGAGTACAACATATAAAGGAAGGCCTATTAGATTATCATCAGATTTCTCAGCAGAAACTCTACAAGCTAGAAGAGAGTGGACCCCAATATTTAAAGCCCTGAAAGAGAGGAACTTTCAGCCAAGAATACTATACCCATCAAAGCTATCCTTCAAGTATGAAGGAGATATAAAAACATTCACAAATACAGAAAAGATGAGAGAATTTATCAACAGAAAGCCCCCACTCCAGGAAATACTAAAGGGGGTTTTCCAACCAGATTCAAAGAACAAAAGAAAACAACACCACAAGTAACAGCTCCACCAAGAACACAATAAAACCAAACTTAAACTGTGACAACAAAGGAAAAAAAGGGGGGAGAGGATGGAGATTAACAGTAGCAAAGGATGATGAAGTGCAGAAATACTTATAAGATAGGGTACTACAATGAATATGGTAGGTACCCTTTTCATTACTTAATGGTAACCACCCTTAAAAAAACCACCACAAAAACACTTGACTTAAAAAAGGTAGCAACAGAGGAAAGAAGTATGGAACACAAACAAACAAAAACAAATGATAGAAAAACAAAAGAGAAGAATCAAACTAGATACAAAACTAACAGAAAGCAATTTATAAAATGGCAGTAGGGAACCCACAAGTGTCAATAATTACACTAAATGTAAATGGATTAAACTTACCAATAAAAAGACACAGAGTAGCAGAATGGATTAAAAAAGAAAATCCAACTATATGCTGCCTACAAGAAACACATCTAAGCAACAAGGATAAAAACAAATTCAAAGTGAAAGGCTGGAAAACAATACTCCAAGCAAACAACACCCCAAAAAAAGCAGGCGTAGCAATACTCATATCTAATAATGCTGACTACAAGACAGAAAAAGTACTCAGAGACAAAAATGGTCATTTCATAATGATTAAGGGGAAGTTGAATCAAGAAGACATAACAATCCTTAATATATATGCACCAAACCAAGGAGCACCAAAATATATAAGACAGCTACTTATTGACCTTAAAACAAAAACTAACAAAAATATAATCATACTTGGAGACCTCAATACACCGCTGACGGCTCTAGATCGGTCATCCAAACAGAGAATCAATAAAGATATAGTGGCCTTAAACGAAATACTACAACACCTGGATATGATAGACATCTACAGGACATTTCATCCCAAAGCGACAGAGTATACATTTTTCTCTAGTGTACATGGAACATTCTCAAGAATTGACCATATGTTGGGCCACAAAGACAATATCAGCAAATTTAGAAAAACTGAAATTGTACCAAGCATATTTTCTGATCATAAAGCCTTGAAACTAGAATTCAACTGCAAAAAAGAGGGGGAAAAACCCACAAAAATGTGGAAACTAAACAACATATTTTTAAAAAATGAATGGGTCAAAGAAGAAATAAGCGCAGACATCAAAAGATATATACAGACAAATGAAAATGAAAATACGACATATCAGAATCTCTGGGATGCAGCAAAAGCAGTAATAAGAGGAAAGTTCATATCACTTCAGGCCTATATGAACAAACAAGAGAGAGCCAAAGTAAACCACTTAACTTCACACCTTAAGGAACTAGAAAAAGAAGAACAAAGACAACCCAAAACCAGCCGAAGAAAGGAGATAATAAAAATCAGAGCAGAAATAAATGAAATAGAGAACAGAAAAACTATAGAAAAAATCAATAAAACAAGGAGCTGGTTCTTTGAAAAGATCAACAAAATTGACAAACCCTTGGCAAGACTCACCAAGGAAAAAAGACACAGGACTCAAATAAATAAAATCCAAAATGAAAGAGGAGAGATCACCACAGACATCATAGATATACAAAGAATTATTGTAGAATACTATGAAAAATTATATGCCACCAAATACAACAATCTAGAAGAAATGGATAAATTCCTAGAACAATACAACCTTCCTAGACTGAGTCATGAAGAAGCAGAAAGCCTAAACAGACCAATCAGCAGGGAGGAAATAGAAAAAACTATTAAAAATCTCCCCAAAAATAAAAGTCCAGGCCCAGATGGTTATACTAGTGAATTCTATCAAACATTCAAAGAAGACTTGGTTCCTATTCTACTCAAAGTCTTCCAAAAAATTGAAGAAGAAGCAATACTTCCAAACACATTTTATGAGGCCAACATAACCCTCATACCAAAACCTGGCAAGGATGGCACAAAGAAAGAAAACTACAGACCAATATCTCTAATGAATACCAATGCTAAAATACTAAACAAAATACTGGCAAACCGAATACAACAACATATTAAAAAAATAATACATCATGATCAAGTGGGATTCATCCCAGAATCTCAAGGATGGTTCAACATACGCAAAACGGTTAACGTAATACACCATATCAACAAAACAAAGAACAAAAACCACATGATCTTATCAATAGATGCAGAAAAGGCTTTTGATAAAATACAACACAATTTTATGTTTAAGACTCTCAACAAAATGGGTATAGAAGGAAAATATCTCAACATGATAAAGGCCATATATGATAAACCATCAGCCAACATCCTATTAAACGGCATAAAACTGAGGACTTTCTACCTTAAATCAGGAACAAGACAGGGTTGTCCACTCTCTCCACTCTTATTCAATGTGGTGCTAGAAGTTCTGGCCAGAGCAATCAGACAAGACAAAGAAATAAAAGGCATCCATATCGGAAAAGAAGAAGTAAAGCTATCACTTTTTGCTGATGATATGATCCTATACATCGAAAACCCAAAGGACTCCACAAAAAGATTATTAGAAACAATAAACCAATACAGTAAGGTCGCAGGATACAAAATTAACATACAAAAGTCCATAGCCTTTCTATATGCCAACAATGAAATATTAGAAAACGAACTCAAAAAAATAATCCCCTTCACGATTGCAACAAAAAAAATAAAATACCTAGGAATAAACATAACAAAGAACGTAAAGGACCTATATAATGAAAATTACAAAGCATTGTTAAGGGAAATCGAAAAAGATACAATGAAATGGAAAAATATTCCTTGTTCTTGGATAGGAAGAATAAATATAATCAAAATGGCCATATTACCCAAAGCAATATACAAATTTAATGCCATTCCCATCAAAATCCCTATGAGATTTTTTTAAAGAAATGGAACAAAAAATCATCAGATTTATATGGAACTATAAAAAACCCCGAATAGCCAAAACAATCCTAAGGAAAAAGAATGAAGCTGGGGGCATTACAATACCTGACTTTAAACTATATTATAGGGCCACAATAATCAAAACAGCATGGTATTGGCAAAAAAATAGACACTCAGACCAATGGAACAGAATAGAAAGCCCAGAAATAAAACCACATATATATGGTCAAATAATCTTTGATAAAGGGGCCAACAACACACAATGGAGAAAAGAAAGCCTCTTCAACAAATGGTGTTGGGAAAACTGGAAAGCCACATGCAAAAGAATGAAACCCGACTACAGCCTGTCCCCGTGTACTAAAATTAATTCAAAATGGATCAAAGACCTAAATATAAGACCTGAAACAATAAAGTACATAGAAGAAGACATAGGTACTAAAATCATGGACCTGGGTTTTAAAGAACATTTTATGAACTTGACTCCAATGGCAAGAGAAGTGAAGGCAAAGATAAATGAATGGGACTACATCAGAATTAAAAGTTTTTGCTCAGCAAGAGAAACTGATATCAAAATAAACAGACAGCCAACTATATGGGAACTGATATTTTCAAACGACAGCTCAGATAAGGGCCTAATATCCAAAATTTACAAAGAACTCATAAAACTCAACAACAAACAAACAATCCAATAAAAAAAATGGGAAGAGGACATGAACAGACACTTCTCCCAGGAAGAGATACAAATGGCCAACAGATATATGAAAAGATGCTCAGCTTCATTAGTTATTAGAGAAATGCAAATCAAAACTACAATGAGATACCACCTCACTCCTGTTAGATTAGCTATTATCAACAAGACGGGTAATAGCAAATGTTGGAGAGGCTGTGGAGAAAAAGGAACCCTCATTCACTGTTGGTGGGACTGTAAAGTAGTACAACCATTATGGAGGAAAGTATGGTGGTTCCTCAAAAAACTGCAAATAGAACTACCTTATGACCCAGCAATCCCTCTACTGGGTATATACCCCAAAACCTCAGAAACATTGATACGTGAAGACACATGTAGCCCCATGTTCATTGCAGCACTGTTCACAGTGGCCAAGACATGGAAACAACCAAAAAGCCCTTCAATAGAAGACTGGATAAAGAAGATGTGGCACATATACACTATGGAATACTACTCAGCCATAAGAAATGATGACATCAGATCATTTACAGCAAAATGGTGGGATCTTGATAACATTATAAGGAGTGAAATAAGTAAATCAGAAAAAAACAAGAACTACATGATTCCATACATTGGTGGAACATAAAAATGAGACTAAGAGACATGGACAAGTGTGTGGTGGTTACCAAGGGTGGGGGGGGGAGGGAGGACATGGGAGGGAGGGAGGGAGAGAGTTAGGGGGAGGGGGAGGGGCACAGAGAACTAGATAGAGGGTGACGGAGGACAATCTGACTTTGGGCGAGGGGTTTGCAACATAATTTGATGACAAAATAACCTAGACATGTTTTCTTTGAATATATGTACCCTGATTTATTAATGTCATCCCATTACCATTAATAAAAATTTATTAAAAAAAAAAAAAAAAAAAGAGGGTTTTTTTTGTCTTGTTTTGTTTGTTTTTTAGAGAGCCAGAGAAAGAATCAGAGAGAGGGACAGATAGGAACAGACAGAAAGGGAGAGAGATAGAAACGTCAATTCTTTGTTGTGGCACCTTAGTTATTCATTGATTGCTTTCTCATATCAGCCTTGACGGGGGGCTACAACAGAGTGAGTGACCCCTTGCTCAAGCCAGTGACCCCGCGTTCAAGCTGGACGAGCCCACGCTCAAGCCGGCAACCTCAGGGTTTCGAACCTGGGTCCTCCACGTCCTAGTCCAATGCTCTATCCACTGCACCACTGCCTGGTCAGGCTTAAAAGAGTTACTTTAAATGAAAATATTTATGCCTGACCAGGATGCCGAGGGCCCAGGTTCGAGACCCCGAAGTCGCCAGCTTGAGCTCAGGCTCATCTGGTTTGAGCAAAAGCTCACTGTTAGGTTCAAGGAAGTGTGCTGTTTAACTCTTAGAAAAACAGGCTATGAGTCAGAGACCCTTATCAGAAGTTTATGTTTGAAATTCTCCACTGAGCTATACGCCCCCCCCCCCCCCCCCCGCTGTTGCTATGCTGCGCACGACCTCTCCCACCCCTGTAAACGTTACTTGCTTGCTCATCCTAGATAGCCACCCTATAAAAAGGAGCCATTTTAGAAGCTCGTGGCTGCAGTGCTCTAGTCTCTTCGGAGGCGTGGGTTGCCTGCAGTCCCTATGCAGGTTTGGGGGGCTGCAGTGTTCCCTGCATGGGTTGCCTGCAGTCCCTGCGCACGTTTGCAATAAAACTTACAAAATTCACTTTGTGTCTGCTGTGGCCTGTCTCCTGGGATGTAACACTCACCAGCTTGGACCCAAGGTTGCTGGCTCGAGCAAGGGGTTACTCAGTCTGCTGAAGACCCATGGTCAAGGCACATGTGAGAAAGCAATCAAGGAACAACTAAGGTGTTGCAATGCGCAATGAAAAACTGATGATTGATGCTTCTCATCTTTCTGTTCCTGTCTGTCTGTCCCTTCTATCTCTCTCTGTCTCTGAAAAAAAAATTACTCTGTGATATTTATACCTGATAAAGACTAATTGGAACTTTAAGAAAATATATCAGTTGGGAGGGTCTGTGGGAGGAGCTAGGGCTTATGGAAGCTCTCACACTCTATGTAATCGCAAGAACCCTACACACAAGAACCCTGTGCGGAGAACTCTATGTTTATAAATACTATATATTATAATAAAGCTCTGTGGTTCTAATTTCCCTTTTCCTAAACCTGTTTTCCTTATATAAAATACCCCTCCATTCTGGCGCACAAGCCAGAGTGTGCACATGGCTTGCCATGTTTGCCTGCACTGAGCTGCAATCCTTTCTTTTCCCCCCAAATAAATCCTTTCTGCTGATGAAACACCTAGTTGACACATCAAGTATTTAAAAACATTACATGTGTCCTTCACTGGGTTAGGCAGTTTCTAGACCTACGTCATATCCTCGGAGGACAGCCAGGTGGAAAGAGAGGAGCTGCAGGGGGATAACGCTGAGGATGCCCTGCAGGCAGTCCACTGTGTGGGGCAGCTCGATCATTTTATACGCAAACTTGGAGCTCTCGGTGTCATCCTTGGCGCACAGTATAATCGGGCGGCCCTAAAACAGAAGGTGATCACAAAATGCAGGTCATCTCTGAAAGAAGCATCCTCACACACAGCAGTTTCTGCGATCAACATTATTGCAATAAAGACAGTGCTCTTTTGTTTGTGTTGGAATTATGGGTGAGGTGCTGTGTATGATTCATGTAGAGCAGTGGTCCCCAATCCCCGGGCCGCGGACCAGTACTGGTCCGTGGGCCATTTGGTACCTGTCTGCAGAGAAAGAATAAATAACTTACATTATTTCCATTTTATTTATATTTAAGTCTGAACGATGTTTTATTTTTAAAAATGACCAGATTCCCTCTGTTACATCCAAGACTCACTCTTGACACTTGTCTCGGTCACGTGATACATTTATCCGTCCCCCCCTAAAGGCCGGTTCGTGAAAATATTTTCTGACATTAAACCGGTCCATGGCCCAAAAAAGGTTGGGGACCACTGATAAAGAGGACACAGTGTCTGATGCTTTTCGGTGAGTCTCTTTCCCTTTCCTGGCAGAGTGATCACCCTCCTGCTTCAATCATTCAGCACACACTTTTGAGTGGCTTCAATGTGCCTTGCAGAGGGCTGGGCACACCCACTCTTGGCTCTAATGGGGCTCACAGTTGAGTGGTGAGAAACAGAAAAGAAACTTCAGGAAAGTGCCACAAAGGCAATAAAACAGGTAATATGTTTGAGGGACAGTGGTGGAGCCTGGGATGGCTTCTCTAAAATGGAGACATTGGGATTGAGAGCTGGATGATGAGATCCCAGCTCCCTGTAGGCATGTGGGAAGACACGTGGGGCAGAGAGAACAGCCAACACCAGGCTTGGAGGCTAGGAGATGGCCTGAGCAGGAAACAGAAGGAAGGGGCCAGATAATGCAAGCTTGTGGCCACTGCAGTTTGTCAGAAGCCGCTGGAAGGTTTTAAGCAACAAAGTGACGTATTCTATAACTTCTCTCTGACCACCATGCTGAGCCAAGAGTGGCAGCAGCTGGCTCATGTGTATTGTTGGATATTTATATCTCTGTAACTTCATGAGCCCTCCTGGATGGATGTGTGGGGGCTCCATCTTCCCACCTCAGGAGAGTTGTGGTATAATGAACACTTTGGCTGACCTTTGTCCCTGGTTCCTGGGATGGGGGACTTCTAAACTCTTGGGCTTTCCCAAGTGATAGAAGTGTGTTTGTTTTTCATGTTAGGTCCCTTGAACCATGCCTGAGTTTATGCTAATGAGGCAACTCATGGTGGGCCCAAGGGTAGTTTCAGGATGGGGGCTGACCATGCCAGGAATACCAACCATGTAGTTAGGAGAGTTGGGGCTTTGAGTCATGTGATATCAGTCTGACGTCTTGACCTCCAGGGACAGAAGAGTTGTTGGAAATGGACTTTAGTCACGGCCAATGATGCAATCTATTGTGCCTACATAATGAAACCCCAATAAAAGCTCTGGACCCTGGAGCTAAGATGCTATGGAAGGCTCCCTGGCTGGTGCTGCACACTCCTGCAGGGAAGATGAACATCCTGAGGACATGGAAGCTTCATATTTTGGAGCCCTTTTCTTCTGAGTCTCTTCTTTTATCTGGCCCTGATTTGTACCCTGCATAATAAAACTGAAATAGTCATATGTGTTTTCCTGAGTTTTATGAGTTGTTCTACGGAATTACTGAACATGAGGGGTTAGCAGGAAATCCAGAAGTGTGAATTGTAGCTGGTGTCTGAGGTGAAGGCAGTCTGAGGGAGGACAGTGCCCTCTACCTGTGAAATAGACCTAACTCCAGGTGGGTTGTGTCAGGATGGCCCTCAGGGCTCCCCAACAGCCGTACCTCCTCTGTCTCCTTGCCTGGGATCCAGGACAGCTCCAGGCACTCTGGGTCACTGGGCCTCACTAAAGAGCTGTGGTGGGCGTGGCCGAAAGCTGGACAGTCCCTTTCTGAATGTGTGCACCACTCATGAGGGGGCCTAGGAGAGAGCGTGTGTTTGCACTTGCTCACTGGCAGGACCCACGCATAGCTGGTTCTGGCAGGTAATAGGTGAGGTGGCATGTGTGGAACAGAGGAAGAGGAAGGTAGCCCCAGCCCAGCTGAGGGCTCTCACCTGGCGGGCTGTGATTTGCTGGAGGGCGTTCTGGCATTTGGCAAAGCAAGGGTCCTTCATGATAACCATGATGATCGGCATCTGCTTGTCAATCAGTGCCAGGGGCCCATGCTTCAGTTCACCAGCCAGGATGCCTTCTGAGTGCATATAGGTTATCTCTTTAATTTTCTGGGAAAACACGAGGTGGGATCAGTGTCACAGTGCACAGCAGTCTGAGGAAAGATCAGCGGGGAGAGAGGGACTCTGGAAGGCAGGAAGTTGGGAACCACAGGACAGATGGATGCAGTCAAATAGCACTGAAGGCTGCTGACAAGGCCAGGTCCAAGGGAGAGGGCCAGCTGCTGTCCAGGGCATATACAAAGCCCAGCACGCAGCCTGTGTCCCCAGACCAGCTCCTTGTGTAGCACCCCCCTTGGATGGACAAGTCAGCATCAATTTAGCCTTCCCCACAGCTGGCGTTTATAATGACAGAATTGTATACCATCTAGATATGCTTCCACTCAATTATATGACTAATCATTTCTAGACCATTAGTCTATTAATAAATTGCAAAGGATTGCTCCAACTTACATACCAAGCAAAATCACACACATTGGGCCAGTGGTAGTCAACCTGGTCCCTACCGCCCACTAGTGGGCATTCCAGCTTTCATGGTGGGTGGTAGCGAAGCAACCAAAGTACAAATAAAAAGATAGATTTAACTATAGTAAGTTGTTTTATAAAGATTTATTCTGCCAAACAGTGAAAATCCAACATAAAGTACTTGGTAAGTAATTATTATTATATGCTTTAACTTGCTGTAACTCTGCTTTATAAATTTTATAAAGTAAAGTTTTTTCCCTACTTTATAAATCACCATTACTGTGGAACTGGTGGGCAGTTAGAAAATTTTACTACTAACAGAGATACAAAAGTGGGCGGTAGGTATAAAACGGTTGACTACCCCTGCACTGGGCTGTTACTGGATTTTCCTTGTGTTTAGGAGGATTCGTTCTATTCAGTTTCTATTAAACCCTTGTCATTGGACTGGTAAGACTGATGAAGAACAGGTTTCCCACCTTGCTTGGAACTATTTATTTGGGTCAGGAAAACAGTTATAAGTGGGGCCCCATCCTGAATGCTGCAGATTTTTGGAGTGCTGGCCCCAACTGATCATAGAAGGTCATTGACTTGGGCCAGCAGCAGTTTTAAAGCTCTTTTCTTTCCCCAAAGATGACCTTGGAGACGCAGTTGAATATGCATCTTTCACCAGTGCACTCAGGCACTGTAGCTGAGATGGCCAAGGCATGCAGGGGGCAGGGAGCTGAAAGCACACCTCACCTGGGCCTTGCTTAACTGAGCTCTCTGAGAGGCAGCATGCCCTCACTGCCTTTGGCAGGGGTCAGAACCTCCACTGAAGGCTGCGGGAGTGGGAGCACACTTTACTCAGGCTCCTGTGGTTTGCACTACCCTACCCTCGGCTACCGTTATTATCTGAATGTTTCTTGTGAACCAATTGCGAATGGCATTGTCTTTCGAATGGGGGAAAGGGTAGTGGGAAAGGGGCAGCATTTACTCCCACAAGAGGGGAGCTGAGCTGGGTCATGGATGATGCCCTTGTCTGGGTACCAACTGCTGCCTCCCCTGTAGCACTGTCTCCCATTTCCCATGGTTGAGCATCAATAGTAAGTGGACAGGTAGTAAAGGGCAAGCACTAGGCCCAGGTCCCTGGACAATACTGCCCATCCTCTCAGTAGCCCCGTGTCCATGTCTTACATCTCGCTGCTGCCCCATCAGCTCCCTCTCATGCTAGGTAGTGCGGGTCTTTACTGCTACAGGGAGCAAAACAGCCAGCCACTGGTTTAAACAATGCAAGGCCTGTGCGGTTCATTCCTGCAGGATTTCCAGTCCCCCTTGAAAGTCTGAGGGATAACCGGAAAATTCTGTTGAAACCCCACCCCGCTGTTGTGGTCTGCCCAAATCTTCCTGTGCAGGCAGCTTGTAGCAGTGGAGAAAAAGCAAAGCCCGTGTGAACCTGAGTTTGAATCTCAGGCTGATCACTTCTGCTATGTAATCTTGGGCAAGATGAATTTTTTAGAGGCTGTTTCCTCCGGAGTAAGATGGAACGACCATCAATCACTCACATGTTCATGAGGTATAAGTGTGCTAATCCACATGGAGCCTGGCCCAGGGTGACACCTCTGGGGCTCACCCTAGGGTGCCGCAACCTTTGTCCTGGGAGATAAAGATTGGGAACCTCTATCTCTATGGCCCCAGGGCTAGAACACCTGGTAATGAGCTGGTGCTCAGTGCCGCCTTCAATGGTGAAAAACAGGCCCTCAAGCGCTCCCATACCCTAGCCCAATGCCTGGCCCTCCTTGCTGGTTTATCTGGGTGTCTCCCATGCCTGCCCTCATGCAGGCCCGGTGGTGTGGGGGTTGGGCAAAGGGGGCTCACCAGGGCTCCTTCCAGGCACGTGGCGTAGTGATAGCCCCGCCCCATGACCAGGAGAGACCTCTGTGTGTAGAGCTCCAGGGCCAGGTCATGGATCTTCTGGTCCAGTGACAGCACTTCCTTGATCAGCTCTAAGTCATACACACAGTAGAGGGGCAGAGCCAGTTATATGGATTTTAAAACAAGATTCATAAACAAAAATTATAATGCATAAGACAAGGTTTTGGAAACTCCTATCACTTAGTACACTTGCCTTCCTTGTATTAATTTAAAAGAGTTTTAAATTCAGAATATGGTAACTAGGCCCTGGCTGGTTTGCTTAGTGTATAGAGCATCAGCCCAGCGTGTAGACGTCCTGGGTTCGATCCAGAGGTGTGATTCAAACGGTTTGCACCGGTTTGGCAGAACTGATACCTATTTTTTTGTTGAGTTCAGTGAACCGGTTGTTAAAATGGCACTTGTCTTTAGGGTTCTCTCCAAGGTGGGCACCTGGGCAGCGCCCAATGTGGAAATGACAAATTGACATTCCTTACTCTTTTTTAATGTTCACCTGCGCAACAGCATATTCTAAGCGCCCTTAGTAATGTTCATTCCATCCATAGGTGAAAAAAACTTGACGGAACTATGCTTGTAATATTTATTTATTCATTTCATAAAACTCATTATACCTTTGATGAAATACTACATTTTAATTCCCTCATGTTTGTTACTTCAGTGGCCTGTTTCTAATATATCAAACAGAATGACTATTAGTTTAGTCAGCCTACATCTAAGGAATGGGATCCCACTCCTACCGTGAAAAGATGGTTAAGGATAAATCACACAGCTGATGATGCTCGGATAAAAGTGAAAAGAATTGCAAGTGAGGATGCCAATCAAGAAGCAATATGGAAATATCTTAAATAACAGTTTCATTGTTCATTATTAGGTATTATTTAATATTTTTTCATTAATAGTTTAAAACTTTCTTATAATCTAGTTTTGTGTACCTCTTTTATTGTTCTTATTTAAGTATTAAATGCATGAAATAGTAAACTGCCTTTTGGTATATATATTTTTATACTTAAAATGGTCATTAGGGCAGAGGACTAGTTGTTAAATTATTTGAATCCCATCACTGGTTCAACCCCCAATCAGGACACACACGAGAAGCTACCATCTGCTTCTCTTCCCTCCCTCTCCTCCTTCTCTTTCCCTCACGCAGCCAGTGGCTCAATTGGTTTGAGCGTCAGACTTGGGCACTGAGGATAGCTTGGCTGACCAGAGGATCGGCCCCAGTTGGGGGGTTGGGGGGTGGATCCTGGTCAAGATGCATGTGGGAGTCTGTCTCTCTAGCTCCCCTCCTCTCACTTAAAAAAATAATCATATATATATCAGTGAGAAGAGTGATATTGCTTTTGGCAATCTTTTAAAGGTGTTGTGTGACCTTGAAAAAAAAATCAGAACCTCATATTTGTTTCCTCATTCAATCTGTTGAGATAATGATCTTTTGGTTAAAGTATAGGAATATGTGATCTCAGAAAACTTATAGTTGGACAAGAAAGGAATCTTTTTCCAAAATCATTGTGAATATTCTTCTTTGATACTAAACCCAAGAAGCAACACTTTCTTAAAAGGGTAGTTGCAAATGTGAAATTTGAAATCTATCAATAACTTTTCCTCCCTTGTTACATTAAAAGGTGTTGGGTATACCTTGCATTTATTTAAATAGATCTTTTACACATGCATAATTTTGTAACATTATATGTTGGCCATTTGGAAACTATTGATTCACTGAGTTATGCAAATGGACACATTTCATAATAAAACATTTTTAAAAAAATCACATTTTTAAAAATCACCATGATCTCATCAGAGATGTCTTTAAGTGCTGGGAATGTAGTCAAGCTATCAGTTTTCCAAAATCTTAAATTTTGATTGAAAGCTGGAATTTTATCATTGGTAACAAATACAGTCAGTTGTTTTTCTCAAAGTGTCAGGCTTTGTTCATTTTTGAGGAAATGTCTGCTACATATGCAAGTCAGCTCGCTATTCAATCACTTATTTTTTAAATGACCCTTGTGCTTCAAGGTCTAGCAGAAGTACTTTACATATATGTCCCATTTGGTCACATAGAATATTAAAAAGTATTGCAATTTCCTAAGACTAATGTATTTTACTGCTTCATCAAGGACATTCATAAGTGAAGCTGGGTGCGAGGTATTTGAAGATTGTGGAGCCTTTGCTGTGGCATGTGATAAAGTGCCAATGGTAGCCACCATTGCCTTTGCAAATGTCCACATGGCAAAAAAGCAAACATGTCTTATTTATTATAATAATGTACACCATGAATATATTTTTGCCTGCAAGGTCCTTGTAGAGCCCTAGGACCTGTGGACCACATTGTAAGAACCACAGACTTAGACATCAGGATAGAGTCCTGTTTTGCAGGGTTTTTACCTGCTTAGAGTTAAGAATGCTTTTCTTGACCATGCATTTCCAGTGTGTTGCCTTGGCCAGATTCAGGTCCCTAGACTTTGTGTGGTTAGATGGTGGCTTTCCCTTCTCTGGGATTGGCTCCTGGTTCCTGGGGTAAAGTCTATTAATTTCACACTCTCAGGACTGCACAAAGAAAACCTAAGAGGTCTCTCTCCTTCCCTGGAATGCAAGTGGGCTGAAGGAGCTGCTGCTTATCCTGGCAATCCAAGGATGGCATCAGGGCAGGCCAGCTGGTCCTGAATCCATGTATGTGCAGTGAGTTAATGAGGAATGAGTGATTGGAACCATGTTTTTCCAAAGAACTTGTGATTTTATGCAACAGACACCATATCTCATGGATGGTAAAAGATGAAACCTAGCAAAAGAGGAGTCTGGTGAGGCTGTGAAAGAGCTATCTGGGACAGGAAGAGACTCAGGGCCATGTGCTCCTTCTCAGGTATTTCCTGAGCATCTACTGTGCACTTGTCCTGGCCAGGCACCAAGCATCCAGCAGTGACTGTGACAGGCTGTGTGCTCACTGAGCTGACTTAGTTGGGGGAAACAAGCCAGTACACAGATGGATGGGTAATTTTGGATCACAGAATGAGTTATAAAGAGACCCTGGCCGGTTGGCTCAGTGGTAGAGTGTTGGCCAGTGTGAAAGTCCCGGGTTCGATTCCCAGTCAGGGCACACAGGAGAAGCGCCCATCTTCTTCTCCACCCCCCCCCTTTCCTTCCTCTCTCTCTCTTCCCTTCCCGCAGCCAAGGCTCCATTGGAGCAAAGTTGGCTCAGGTGCTGAGGATGGCTCCATGACCTCCGCCTCAGGCACTAGAATGGCTCCAGCCACAACAGAGCAACGCCCCAGATGGGCAGAGCATCGCCCCCTGGAGGGCATGCCGGGTGGATCCCGGTCGGGCACATGCAGGAGTCTGTCTGACTGCTTCCCCGCTTCTAACTTCGAAAAAATAGAAAGAAAAAAAAAGAATGAACTATAAAGAAAAGAAATTGGCTAACATTTCATAGAGAGCTGGGTTAGGGTAGTGGGACCTCTGTTTGTTAAGGTGGACAGGGAAGGGTGCCAGGAGGTGACATCTGAGCTGAGACTTGTGATGAGAAGCTGTTTGAAGAGCTGGAGGAAGAGTGTTTCTAAAGGAAAGAGATAGTGCAAAGGCCCTGGGGTGGAAAGAGCTTGGCATTGCTGAGGATCAAAGGTCAGTGAGGCCCCCCTGAGAGGGGACAAGGGCAGAGCATTCAATGGGGTCCAAGATGGCAAGGGCCCAGCAGGGCTCCAGCACCTGGTGAAGAGTGTGGACTTCAATCGTGGTGCAGTGGGAGCTGCTGCAGGCATGCAGTGGTGAGGAGGAAGTTTTGAAGAGGTGGTGTGATTAACAGCATTGCTGACAGAGTTAGGAAGGAAGCGCCAAGAATAGTCCACTGGGTTTGAAAGTTAAAGACAGTGTCGTTTTGGAAAATACCAGGTAATGACTGCAGGCCATGGATGATCTCGCGCCGTCTGTCTTGTAGAGAAATACGGTCTTCAGACATCATCAGGCCAAACATCACCAGGGCGATGAACTGACTGGTGTAGGCCTGTGGACAAATGGCAGCACTGGCACAGGGGCAAATGGGCATGTGGCAACCATGTGAGGGGGGCAGATCACCAGGGCCCTCCTGTGTCCACCGCCAGCTGAGGCCCTCCCACTGGGGCACACGCAGCTTCTTTACCTTGGTGCTGGCCACACCGACCTCCGGGCCTGCATTGATGTGGACACCGCAGTCGGTCTCTCGGGAGATGGAGCTGCCCACAGTATTGGTCACACCCACGGTCAGGGCCCCGCGGTCCTTACAGTAACGCAGTGCCAGGAGGGTGTCTGCGGTCTCACCTGCCACACAGACCTTTTCAGCTGTTTTCACAGGTGCACAGCTCTGGCCCCCGAACCTCCAGCCCCTCACTCATTTATTTCCCGCTTTTACACAAAAATTGGTGCCCAGACAGCCAATTCGCAGCCAGAAAAAATAAACATGCTCTACAGTTTTGTTTGTTGACTCTTAGGTTCAAGATTTCACTATTATTTATGGCAAGCTCTTTCTCACCCACTGTCTTACTGAGTCTCATAGCAATCCCGTAGGGGCCATCTTCCCCATTTTCCCCTTGAGGATGAGGGACTCAGGAAAGGAAATCAATGCCTTGCTCGCTCAAGGTATGTGCTGCAGATGACAGAGTCAGCACAATGCCTCTTCTGGAGCTCTAAGCTGCCTTATTCAGAATGTGCTGAGATTTAGTATTTAAAAAGCAATAATGTTGCCCTGGCCAGTTGGCTCAGTGGATAGAGCGTCGGCCCAGCATGTGGATGTTCTGGGTTTGATCCCTGTTCAGGACACACAGGAGAAGCAACCATCTGCTTCTCCCCTCCCCCCACCTCTCTCTCACAGCCAGTGGCTTGGTTGGTTTAAGCATCAGCCTTGGGAGCTGAGAATGGCTTGGTTGATTCAAGCATCCAGCCCCAGACATGGGTTGCTGAGTGAATCCCAGTTGGGGCACATGCAGGAGTCTATCTCCCCTCTTCTCAATTAAAAAACAAAAACAAAATCAAGAATGCTCCCAAATGGCATTTCTCAAATCAATCTTGTTTCAAAAAAAACAAAACAAAACACTTCTTGCAGTCTCCCAGTGTGGACAAAACTTATTTTTATAATAAAACTACTTAAGTAGGTCCACCCATAAGCCAGCACAAACTCTACATTCGCAAATCCTAAAGAACTCAAACTAAATTAAATATGATCCCGACCATAAAATCAAACTCATTCAAATGTCCACTCGAGCACTGCTCCTGGTGTGCCCTTCCTAGCTCTTCTGCAGTGCCTGCTGGTGCTCTCGTATGGCTCCTCTCCTCTCCTTCTCCTCTTCAGACTTGTATCTAGCACACGGGGTGTCACCCAGTCCTCCCTCAGTGCCAGGGGAGCTCTGGACTTGACGGTGGGGGGAAGGATGGCTCTATCTTCCTCAGCCCTGCTCCCCAGTATTTGGTACAGTATTTTTTAAACTTAATGGAAAGGTCTAAACAAAATAAAACTTCAAACCCCTCTGTGAAAATTTTCAGGAGCTGTCACTACATTATTTTCAGAGTAAATCCACCTCTGCTCTTTGCTCAGTAGCTCCCACCAATTCATGAAACATTTTAAGGTTTTGATGGGATCATAAACCAAACACAATGCTGGCAACTGATGTCACAGGGCAGCATCTGAGTATGAGGTGCCCAGCGGATGGTGGTTCTGTATTAGTGGTTCTTAACTTGTCATTGAAATAGGAGTAGGATTAAAAATACAAAATAGAAGGCCTAACACCTATTGGAACTTTCGATACTGCTTCCATTCAGTGCTTACATCTTTTCCCATTTTATCAAAAAGAGGTACTTTCTGAAGTACTTATGGATGGTTAGGAGGATGTCTGGGATTGACTTGTAAACAAACCAGTGAAAGGGAGGGATTCATGTGGGTATGGATGACACAAGGTCTGCTGAGCTGATCATTGCTAAGGCTAGAGGAATCTCTACTTTTATAAAGGCTTGGAAATCTTCCATAATTAAAAAAATTTAAAAAATCATCCTAGAGCTCTCAGGGACTCCATGCACATGGCCATGAGTAACCTCTCTAACCCTTTGCTTAGCTCGACTGTAGCAAATGCCCAAGCTTAGTGTTAGGATGGTGCCCAGTGGAGTTTGTGGAGCTGGAGGTGCCGTGGGCCCCACGCAGGAGCCGTATATCTCCATGCTTCCCCCTGCTGGCCAGCATGTGCATCGCATGGCAACCACACAGCCCTTGAGCCAGCAGATTTTGGAAGAACTTTCACAATTAAACCCAGCACACATTTATGGCACCTTGGTGGGTAAGCCTGGATGTGAAATACCAGCAGGAAGAAGCCCTGGCAACATGGTCCTCCCCATGAAAAGGGACAGTAACTGATGGCTGAGGGTTAACTAAGCAGGTTCATGAGAAAGCAACATGTGGCCGGTGCACAGGGCACGTCACTGCATGACAGAGGAAGGAGGGTGGTGGGTTACTGAGAGGACAGAGCTTGGGGTGACCTCACACAAACCTGTACCCCTTACCTGACTGGCTTATGAAGAAGCAAACGTCATCCCTGAACACGGGAGTGTTCCTGTCCAGGAAATCACTAGCAAGTTCAACCATCACGGGGAGTTCAGTCAGTTCCTCCAAAACTTGCCGTGTCTGAAGCCAACAAGAACGAGGACCAAAGTCAGTCATGACGCTAAAGGAACACCGGCAGCAGCCTTCTAGGGACAGGTGTGAAGGGAGCCTCCGTGTCTGGGTAGGGAGGGACTTCAGGCACGCTGGGCAGCACTGCAGGGGAATGGACTCTGCGCCAGCTCTCACGCTGCCGCACAGGAACCAAACTTGGAAGGCCAAGTGCATGGCTGCATGAAGACGCCAGTTGTCCTGACTGCCACCACCTCCCTGGCCCCATCAAGGTCCAGCGCTCACACTTACAGCCACAGCGGCGTGGTAGCTGGTTCCACAGCCAATGACGATGAGCCGTCGGCACCGTCGAATCTCCTTCAAGTGGGCCTTCAGGCCGCCCAGCAGCACTGTAGGGCACACACAGGGTGTTAGTGTGAGACCCGTCACCCAGGAACTGCACAGGCGCCGGGGGCAAGGCCCAGGGATTACCTGTGCTGGTCTCAAAGTTCACCCGACCTCTCATGGTGTTGAAAACTGATTCTGGCTGTTCAAAGATCTCCTTCTGCATAAATGCACTGAAGTTACCTGCTCAAATAAGCATCAACAAGACAGGTCAGTTATCATTCAGCTATATGTTCACGGCTTAACTTTCAATGAAGACAAAAGTCATTATGCAGTGGTTGTGTGACACATGTAAAGACCACTGTGTTTTCCCATGGTGACAAGTGAGAGGGAAGCAGGTCAGGTTCAACTACTATTTCATTTTATACACCTGGCCCTCCCATTGAGGGAGGGAAGGACAAGGATAACAAATGTAGGGCTGGTGTCCCTGGGCTGCACTCCTCTTAGCAAGGCCAGAAGGAAGTAAAATGCTTCACTTCCCAGCCTCACCTACTTTGGCAAGTACAAAGTAAACCAGCCCAGAGAAAGAGACCATTTTCTTTGTAACAAATATCCTCCTAGTTTTTGTATGAAAGAAAGTCCTTTTCAGTGGCACAGGCATTTTCAGGGCTCTGAATTGAATGGGGTTGGCTGAGGTCAAAGTGACCATAAGCCCCAAAGTGGCCACCGCATGTCAAGGCCCCAGACAGGTACTGCGTGAGGAACTGGAGGAGCCCAGACAGGGTGGAGATGTTCTCTGAGACACACACACATGCCATTCAGGGTCCCTGTCTGCCGCCTTTAGCACAAGACGTGTACAGAAGGTGCCACGAAGCAAATGAGACAGTTGAGGAGAGACGGGACCACTACAGACACGAGACAGAGAAGGGCTCTCTGAGGGGGTGACATTTCAGCTGACATGATCAAAAGGACCCTGTCCTGTGAGAGGAGCAGCAAAGGCAATGACCCCCAGTGGGCAAGCCAGGGCCTGTCTGAGTAACAGGGTGGACATGGTGGGCAGGGCACAGTGGGAAAGAGTGCAGTGGGGTGCAGTGGGGCCAGGCCGCATGTGGAGGCTGTGCATTTTATTTTCAGAATGGTAGGAAGCCATTGGAGGGCTTTAAGCAGCAGAACAAAGGTTCTGATTCATGTTCTTAAAAGTTTACTCAGGCTGCCCGGTGTAGAAAAGGGTGCAGGGAGACAACTGTGGGTGCAGGGAGAGAGGCTCTCTTCGAAAAGAGAAAATGGTCCAGTTTCCCTGTTATCACAGGTCTCCTGCCCAGAGAAGAATGACTCCTGGGGCATAGGAATGTGTCCCCCAGAGTCAGTGAAGGGAGGCAACTGATGGACTGGTCAGATGGACCTGGTGCCTGGATATAGTCATACACTCCCTTACAGGAGGCAGGTCAGGTTCCCTACATAACCTGAGACCACCTGCAGCCCTTTCCTGGAGGCCCCAGCAGGCATCAGGGCTGTGCCACCCACACAAGGCAGGTCAGAGAGTCTCAGGAGCTTCCCCAGGGGATGCCTGGCCCAAGGCTGCTGCTGTGGACCCTCTGAGGACACCTGCCTTTCATAATCTGCTGCAATTCCATCTGCAAGGTCTGGATGGCTCGAGATGGGTCATCACCAGCCGAACGCTTGACCCGGTGAATAGAGAGTTTCCCATCAGCCACTGCGGCAATGTCATCATCCTCGAGAAAGATGACCCGGTTGGTGTGTTCTATAATAGCACTGGGGCAAGAAAAACACAGACATCACAGGTGGGGACGGCCCAACAGCTGCAAGATGGCAGTCACTCACTGCCTCCCCAGTGCACTGGATGGCATTTGAGGAGGGAAGGGACATCACATATTTATTTATTTCCTGGAGGAGGGCCACCAAGAACTGAAATCTGCCATTGCTCCTGCCCCTGCTGAGCTGGGAGGAAACAGTTCATATGGGAGAATGAGTAAAAAGCAGTGGGTGCAGCCAGTCAATCTTGATTACACAGTGTTAGGAAAGAAAGGGAACAAGCTTGGCTACCTGGCATCAGAAGCAAAAAAGAATTCCACGGCTTTATTGCCCACGGCGTGAAGGCAGGTCGAGCTGTCCAGCCTCTGAATCCTCGATTTACAGATGTTCTTTACATTCTCAATATTACCTAGCAAATGAAAGAGAGAACTGCACATCCTGTTACTCTCTTCTGTTTAAATAACATGAAGCATGGAGCCCATTTTTCCTTTGAATATGTGGAAGAAACCTGCAATTTTTAGCTCTGGCTGCATCAGCCAAATCATGGGAAAGATCCCCAAATAGCAAGAGCATTTAAACAGCCACAAAGAGAACACACCAAATCAACGCTGGGAGCTGGGCACGGTGCCTACATGCACCAGACTGCATGCTGCTCCCTTGACTCGGGTATTAAAATAGCCATAATAAAAAAGCTTTTGGAAAAATAGAGCCAATTCTTAGTTGCCTGAGAACCTTCTAGACCTGGTGCCATGTCCAGGCCACTCGGGCATGGTGAGGGCATCAGGCCTCTAGGGACAAGGCTGCCTGTGCTGCAACGCCGTCTGGTCCTCCTAAAGGGACTTACGTGTTCTATACAGGATGGGGACCTGTTCTGTGGAGAGCTTGTATTTGCTCCGCACTCCGATGAGCAGGGGGCTGCCTCTCCTGTGAGGACAAGAGAGGACTGAGTTAGCCATCACCTCATCATTTGGGACGGCTGAGTGTCCTCTGCGCACTGAGGACGGTCCCACATCTAGCAAGCTCCCTGAGGCCAATGGTCCTGTTGAGGTCTCACACCATGGACTCCTAGACCACGAGAAGATGTTCCCAAGGCTTGGAGTAGGGACCGTCAGGTAACATGAGAACCCCAGCTTCTGTGGTGCCACCCGCCCGCCCAGCGAGTCCCCATGAAGTACCGGCATCAGAGGCTGAGTCCCTGGTCGGCCCAGGCAGCAGCGGGTGCACTCAAGTCTCCACCTGCCTCCGTTTCCTGCCCATTTCTAAAAAGGGAGCCCTCAAGGGCCAGGATCTGCCCCCTTTCATCTAGCTCAGGTGCCGTCTAGGCTGGGCTTTTTAAAGCAGTGGTCCCCAACCCCCAGGCCGCGGACTGGTATCTGTCCGTGGCCATTTGGTACCGGTCCGCAGAGGAAGAATAAATAACTTACATTATTTCCATTTTATTTATATTTAAGTCTGAATGATGTTTTATTTTTAAAAAATGACCAGATTCCCTCTGTTACATCCGTCTAAGACTCACTCTTGACGCTTGTCTCGGTCACGTGATACATTTATCCGCCTCACCCTAAAGGCCGGTCTGTGAAAATATTTTCTGACATTAAACCAGTCCGTGGCCCAAAAAAGGTTGGGGACCACTGCTGTAAAGCACTTTCCAGGGCAGTTCTGTCTCTGCCTGAGGAACACCTTGGTGAAGTTTCTAATCTCCAAGCTGCACAGGCAGACTCCATCACCAAGGGGACAGTGATAGGCAATTCCTGCAGCTGATCTGAGTGAGGGCACCTTACTCAGGTCTTCTGGACCCCGACTCCAGCTCAGCCACTAGTGCCAGAAAGCAATCTTCAATAAAGTACTTTATGGTATTCCCTTCTGGCTTGCAACTTCTGTAGTTAATGTGTTTATAAGGTATTATTCCATGATTTGAATGGCATCTTGCTTCCAAAACCTATTTATTTGCTCTTTCTCATATATTACAGCATGCAAATCAAATTCAAAGTGGGTGTGCAATGTAATGAGTTCACTTTTGTAACTCGCATACTCCAGACCAGCTCATCTATACCCATTTGGTCTGTTAACCTGACTCAATACAGGTTCTAAATATTTCTTCATCAGTAACAGATCTTGTATTCCAGTAGTGTTACACCCTTTTAGGCCCCTCTCTGATTTCTCCAAATACAAGAACAAAGTCTGTTTTTGCAAAAGGTGCTGTAAGCACCCTGAATATTTTGGATGCTCTTTTATCATATAAAAAGCGTATCAGACACATAGTTCTGGGTCCAAAGGGGAACTAGCATAAATAGTCTTAATAATAATGACAGTGAGAAAGTACTGTGGTTATCTATATTTCTTGGCAAATGTCTCCCCTAAATGTCTTTTTATGGATTGAGCTCTGTGGCTTCTTCAGACTTTGTGACATGTAATGTTCCCAACACATTCCAAAGATTGTCCTGCAGGTTATAGAGCCATTAGTTACAAGCAATTTAGAAAAATAAAGCTTTGTTGCTTCTTTACACTGTCTTCTATATTCAATTGAAATAGTAATATGATAATATCAGATTTTAAAAGAAGTTTCTAAACTTGATAAGGATCAACTAGCATTACAGGGGGTCCTCGGGTTACAGTCTTGACATATGATGTTTCGAGTTTATGATGCTCACTCCCATAAAAACTTAAAAAAAATTGAGACGTGAGTATTTCGGCTTACACTGTTAGCGTCACACTTACGGACTATGTGGGCAAACTAATTTGGTCTGCTGTGGATCTCATTCAGCTGGAGAAGCAGCTGATTAAAGAGGAAGAGATAAAAACCCCAGAACCCTAGAGTATTACCAAGGGTTTGGCAGAAGGTTTTCCTGTGGTAGAGGATGGGTTAGCAAAATTTCAGGCTGAGGACCCTGGTGATGACAGATTCAGAAAGGTCTACAGAGCTGTTATGGATGCCTTGCAATGCTATAGGCATATTTTGGAAGAGAAGTAGTCATCAACCTTCCAGACTAGCCTGGAACAATTCTTTGAGAAGGTAGAGAGGCCTGCAACAGATCCTGTACCCTCTACATCAGCTGAAACACCTGTAGTACAGGTAGGATCATCTCCAGCATCTCCTGCATGTTCCCTGGGCAAACCTGATTCACTGACCCAGTATCTCCAGCACCTTCTCAGGTCCTCCTGCCTCTTCAGCTCCCTCCTCCCAATAGGTCACTCTCTCCCACCTTGCAATGCCCCTTCCAGTGTGCAAGCCAACCACGGGAATAAAGGTGAGGAATTTTTTTTACATTCATTTTCGTCATTTTTTTCCTTTTACTACAGTACAGTACAGTGTACAGTACAGTATATTCATGTCCTTTTCCTTTTTCTGTGACTTAGTTGTGTTTTTATGTTCTAGATTATGATTTTATTTTTTAAATTCAGTGAGAGAAGGGGAGGCAGAGACAGACTCCCACATGCACCCCAACTGGAATCCAACTGGCAAGCCCACTAGAGGGTGATGCTCTGCCCATCCAGGGCATTGCTCTGTTGCTTAGCAACCAATCTCTTCTTAGCACCCGAGGTGGAGCCCATGGAGCCATCCTCAGCACCTGGGACCAACTTGCTCCAATCAAGCCATGGCTGCAGGAAAGAGAGAAAGAGAGAGAGAGAGAGAGAGAGAGAGAGAGAGAAGCGAGAAGGGGAGGGGTGAAGAAGCAAATGGGCACTTCTCCCATGTGCCCTGACTGGGAATTGAACCTAGGACATCCACTCACGAGGCCAATGCTCTACCACTGAGCCAACCGGCCAGGGCTAGATTATGATTTTACAACTGTGTTAGGTTAGCTAAGTGACTCAGGCTAGGGTGAGTTTTGACCTTCACCAAAATTTGGGTTATGTTAACTGTCGTAGGAACAGAACTGTGTCGTAACCGGAGGACCCACTGTATACAATTCTATGATTTGAGGGAATGAAATTCCAAATGATAAATTAATTCCTGTCTTAGAAAAAAAATAAAATCATGATACGTTTCTTGCTTAGAGAGTTTGACAGTCTGCAAGGGAGAGACTCTCCTTCTCTGGCCCAGTCTCCCAGGGCTGTATGTATATTACTGATGGCTCCCCAGTGGCTTTGGAAAAAGTCTGCATCCCACTGGGCACCTGAGGCCCTGCAGAGCAGGACCTCTGCCCACATTCCCATTTCCCACCAACCCTTGAGTGTCCACATGACCTTGTTCTGTTCGCTGCTGTCCCCCATGCCTGGCAGATGTCATTAAGTACATACTGAGGCCGCAAGAGCGAGTCCCACTAGTCCCACCCCCATCCTGGCCTAACTGTAGGTCCCAGCAGGGCCATGCTTGCTCTGGCCTCCTTGCCTTTCCTCACACTGGTCCCCTTGCTCCCTTCCCCCAGGCTGACACGGCTCCCCCCAAGACCCACTGAGCTTTTCCTCCTGCCCCATACCCTTATCACAGAGCATCACCATCTCTGCCCAGCTCTGGCCTCCTGTACAAATGTCTAGTCCTTAAGGGAAAGACCAGGTCTGGTGTCACCAGGTCTCCAGGGTCCAACACATACATAGTAAATGCTCAACAAATATTAGCTGGATGGATAGATAAATGGACAGATGGATGATGGATGGATGGATATATGGAAAGATGGATATGGATGGATGAATGAATAGATGGATGGACAGACAGATAACCAACCCATCTGAATATAAAACAACAGAATGCATTCACACACCTGCCTGTGTAAATCCACGGTGCTGGGGACCCTGGGGGGCTCTAACAGAAGGGCATGTAGGCTGAAGCTGGCCTCTTGGCTGATTGCTTGGACACCCTGCCGTGAAGGTGATGAAACCTGAGCTCTGGACCTGTAAGGCTTCTTCTTTACTGGATTCAAACCAACGTTCATTTTTGTTCCTAGTTTCATATTCATAATTTTGCATGCTTTTCCTAAAGGAATTATATAGGCTTTAAGCCCCATGAAAGCTGGATCAGCCTTTACTATATCATTTTATCTTAAATTTGAATATTTTGTCAACTTCTAAAAATAAAAGATTTCAAATAAAAATCCTACTCTGGGTTTTCTTTTTAAAAAAGCAGAAGCTTTGCCCAAAGAGACGATGGGGTGCATTCTCTGTGGCTAGGCTAAAGCTCTCCTTCCGATATAGCAGGTACCTTTCAGTTTTCCAGAGGCTCTATGGCCCCTTGTGCTTCAAGCTAAGTGATTATATTTTAGTTATTTGCTATTGGAAATACCAATGCATTTGCCTTACCTTGTGGCAACAGCTTCTCCCGGGTAGTGAATGCTCTTGAAAACCAATGCGAATGCTCCTTCCTGAAACACAGGGAAAGAAAGTGAGGAACAACTCATGCTGGCTAAGCCAGGCCACTGCAGCCTGGCTTGTGCCCAACCGGTCTCCCTGAGCCCTCTTCACTGTGAGTGCTCCTGGGGTCACACTGGCAATGCTCACTCGGGGCACCAAATACAGGACAGCAGGATGACATTAGGAGGAAAGTGACAGACAGTTCCATGCCAAATTACAAAGACAGATCTTGTGGACTTCCTTGTGAGCAATGGCAACCACACCTGTCAAGGCCCATGAGAAATGAGTCCCAGCTCTGCAATAAAATGGGTGGACTGGTGCATCAGAACCAGTGACCAGGTGAGGGCCAAGGCCAGGGCCTCTGCCACCTGGGACAGTACCTATTCAGGGAGCTCCTGTGAGGATTAAAGGGGCTAATGCTCCGGACCTGTGCTTAGCTCAACTCAGATGGGAGCCTGGATTCAACCTGGCAATACTGTGGCCTTCTTTGTGCCCCATTTTCCTTGGGCTGAGTGACAATGAGACTATTTCTACCTTGTGTGGCTCCTGTGAACCAGTGCATTATAACAGGGCTTGCCACATAGAGAACCCAACAGAAGCATGAACTGTTATTACTGTAATTATTGTTATTTCTATGGTGAGAACTGTCCCCTATGTTTCCGTTTGTTGGTTAGTACAAACCAGAACTGGAATCCAGTTCTCCTACCTCAAGACTCCAAATGCTTTCCATTTAAATCCTTGGTGCATAATTCTCTCTTACATTTTGACCATCCTGCACTCATTTGCCATGACCCTAGCCGACTTTGGTTGGAATGAGCGGCTATACATCTGCATTTTGATGTGGAACCCTTCAAGGTTTGGAACCCTGGGTAGATCCGAGGCCCCGTGCAGCCAGCGTGCGATAGCCGGTTTGCCATTTCAGTCAAACAATCTCCGCCAGTGTCCTCAGGCCTGTAAGGGCTTCACACAGCCTGACACAAAGGGGCGTCAGGCAGACCATCAGCAGCCTGACATTACACCACCAATTTTCAACCTTTTTCATCTCATGGCACACATAAACTAATTACTAAAATTCTGCAGCACACCAAAAATATATTTTTTGCTGACATGACAACAAAAATATGTATAATCTTGCCTGACCTGTGGTGGCACAGTGGATAAAGAGTTGACCTGGAACGCTGAGGTTGCTGGCTTGAAACCCCGGCTTGCTTGGTCAAGGCACATATGAGAAGCAACTGTGAGTTGATGCTTCCTGCTCTCCCTTTTTCTCTTTTCTCTCTAACCTCTCTCTAAAATCAATAAATAAAATCTTTTAAAAGTAGGTATTCCGATTCATTCATACCAGGTGGCTATTGTTGTATTGGCTGTTCTCATTTTTTTATTTGACAAGCTAAGGGAAAAGACGTCAGTGCCCTGACTAGTCAGGTATAAATATTGATTGACTTATGACCTATGCAACTACGACCATTCGACTTTACAACCACGATCGCTAGCCACGACTGCTCCGCGTCTGGCAGCGCAAGTGTTGCCCAGCTGGGCATACGACAGTGAGGACCAGCTTCCGGCAGCACTACCATCTCTGCGTGCACCATTTCAACTATTATCCCAGACTCGGTACAGCAATTTGTGTTTTGTGTCTTGGATATTTTTCATCAAACCCCTCCCAAGATGTCTACCAAGAGAAAATTGTCTTTGCAAATATTAAACCAGTTGTACTGGGAATGTTTTACGTAAACCTGACAAATGTAAAACTGAGAAACAAAATGGTGTAGAGATGATATAAATGGCATAAAATGAACAAAGAAAATTATAATATATAACAATGACGAAAGAAAATTATGATAAAATATGACTTAAAGAATTTTATAACATCATTTCACAGTACTGTACATATAGCCTACTCAACTTATGACCAAATCGTGTTACGACCGGTCTGTCGAAACCAATCGTGATCGTAAGTCAAGCACCATCTGTATTGCATGTTTTAAAAATTCTTGTGATGCTCTGGTTGAAAATTACTGGTCTGCAAACAAAGTAAGACTGAATAGAATATGCTTCTCATTCCCTGGGGTTTAAAGTGCCACCACTGAGGAAGTATTTCTGAAATTTAGAATTACAAATGGAAAGGAGAGAACACTGTGCTGCCACGCCAGATCATCCTACCGCACATTACACAGTGTACTGTACTTTACATACGGGTCATATTCTTACTCATGAGCACATTCTCTAAATTATAACCCCCCAAATGGGAATCACAGAGCAAAGAGCTCCACAGTAGACTTATTAAAAAAAGAAAAAAAGAAAAAGACTCCGGCCTGACCAGGCGGTGGTGCAGTGGATAGAGCATTGGACTGGGATGCGGGGGACCCAGGTTCGAGACCCCGAGGTCACCAGCTTGAGCACGGGCTCATCTGGCTTGACCAAAAAGCTCACCAGCTTGGACCCAAGGTCACTGGCTCTAGCAAGGGGTTACTCGGTCTGCTGAAGGCCCATGGTCAAGGCACATATGAGAAAGCAATCAATGAACAACTAAGGTGTCAAAACAAAAAGCTGATGATTGATGCTTCTCATCTCTCTTCATTACTGTCTGTCTGTCTGTCCCTATCTATCCCTCTCTCTGACTCTATCTCTGTCCCTGTATAAAAAAATTTAAAAAATTATAAAAAAGACTCTGAAAACAGCAAAGGGTAATATATTTTAAACCACAGTTGCAGCCACAGTAGCCTCTGACTGCAGGTGTTCCACATTCTCAGTCTGAACACTGTCTCCAGGCTGGCCCCATCTTGGAGGGGCAGTTGGGCAACACTGATGCCCAAGAATGGGCTCTGGAAAGTCTGGAGACCTCTTCTTCTTCCCCATTATCCTCTGAGGGCCCTGGATCTGCTCTACCTCCTCCTTCAAGGAGGGGCCTCTTTTGAATAATTCCCTCAGCATATGCCCCTTAGCAGGAATTTTGTTCTGTGGCTCCAACCCTCTGGGACGTCATGAATCTCTCTCTTGGATCATTCCTTTCTGCACACAGACTTGACCTGATGTGTATCCCAAAAGCACAACCTCTTTTAGAACAGAAAGCCTCCCTGTCCCTGGGCCAGATCTTTAGACCCTTCCTCTCCAATCACACTTCTTGACAATCTGCACCAATTCTCTTGACTTCCTCCTCCTTTCCTTTTCCTTCCTTTCCTCCTCCCCTCCCTCCCTCTGTTCCTTCCTTCAATGCACTCAGAAAGGACCGTGGGCCATTTCTCTCCCAGGACAGATAATCGCTTTACTGGAACAGTACAAAAGACTAAAATCCTAAGTCAACGTCAGTGAAATGCATCTGGGTTATGTAACTGATGGCACAATTTAACTGAAAAGATGCCAATGTGAACCACCACCACCAAGGTCCTGCACACAACCTGAGATTGTAAGAAAGCACAGTTTGGAGGCCGCTCCCAACTTCAGAGTAGTTAAAATGAAGCAAGCACTTCCATTTGATGTTTACCACCCAAACCTCAGAACTTGTCCAAATGTTTTAAGGATGTAACACCTTAAAACCAGATGCTTGAATCCTCAGTACCTAATAAATGCTTCTGAAAAATGAAGGGATGATTTAGACAAGTGGGACTCATAACTCACCAACTGTTGAATGACTCGCTCAACCAGTGTTGAAAATGTGATGTCCTCAACCTCTCTGTTGTCGAACACGTATTTGATCAGCTTGGCAATGGTCTCCGTGTCTGTTTCTGACTCAAACTCGTAGCCTTTGCTTTCCTGGAATATTTAGTTGGACAGAGTGTCACATAATGTTCATTGTGAAATGCTGGCCTGCCCAGCTCCCTCTCTCCCCTTATGACTTGCCTTCAGAGTGATTTAAAAAGAGAATAAGAAAAATTTGAAAAGGATGGGAAATGTTTGCCAGAATCACCCAGTGCAACACAGCTGAGTCATTCAATATTCCCCAAGATCGCCCCACCTCAGAAGCTTGTTCCTGCCATGAATCTGGACATTGCAAAATAATAGCAGTCAGAGTGATCAAATGAGTTGAGTCAAATCCACCCACATCCCAGTCAACACAACCTATTCATACTTTAGACACTAGCCATCTGCCTTCCCACCCCACATTCCATTTGGTATATGAGTTGATAATTTAGTGGAGACACTTTAATAAGAGAAAGTTCATGTCCTTTTGATTTGGTGACTCTGTAGTAGCCCACGAACATGGATGCCCTGCTCTCTCCTCCACTAACATCTGAAGAGGTGGCTGAACTGGGCTGAGGTTTGTGTCCAGTGTGGTGTCAGGGCCAAAAGTGGCTCTCACTCAGCTTCTGCCTTTGTTTCCGGAGGGAAATGAGCTGGTTGGAAAGTTTCTGGGGAATCAATACCACCTGACTTAGATGCTACCCAGGAGAAGTATCTTACCAGAAATTTCTTCAGGTCTTTGTAGTTTGTGATGATCCCATTGTGGATGACAACAAATTCTAGAAGAAAAGTTTTGTCAAGAAAGAAATGCTACAAAGAAGCGAAGTTCAAGTCAGATGTGAAGGGAAACAATTATGCAATTTGAAACCCTGCAAACTTCACTCCTACAGGATGTCTGTTGTGCAAATATCACTTATGGTTACTAGGGCTGACGTCTGCTGTGACTACTGTTCCTCCTGAGGAAATACACATTCCTCTGGCAATAGAAAGCACCCACCAACTTGACCACACACCCAGCTCTAATTGTGGCCTATAGTGCCACCAAATAATTTTGCTATTATGTTGGTGAGGACGATTAATCCTTCATTACCTAGAAATGATTCCAAAACTGCTGCTCCAGGGACCAACCCCTGTGTCTAGCTCGGGGTTTGACTGGATATATGTTCTAGGTCCTTAGCAACATGGGGTCTGCTGCCTCCCTCCTGGGTATAAGGTGCCTGTCCCAGTAGTGGAATGCCCTATGGTCCAGGGCATGGACCAGATCCAGGGAAAAGTCCTCAGCAACAACCTCACTGCCGGGAACTGAGTACGTGGACACAGATGTAGCATTGCCCCAGCGCTGCAGTGGCTGCTCTGCTGAGAGAGGTGCAGTGGGCTCTCCTGCTGTCCAGAGGGGGCCTTCCTTTCCCAGCTGGGCAGGGCGAACTACCTTGGGAAACCAGTGTCCACAGGGGGCAAAGGACACTGAGCAGGGAGGTGTGGCTCCCTCCTGTGGCTCGATTTCCAGAAGATTAACTGCAGTGGTTCTTGATCCTCAACTAAGTGCCTACTGACAGCACCCAGAGTTTGTCTGATGTGTCTGATCCTTACTTTGCTATAGGGCTCCACAAGAATCTGCACTATGCCAGGGGATGTTGCAGAGCGGGGTCCCAGCTGACTCCAGGAAACATTATCTCTATTGGACACCTTCCTCCGTCATGCCCAGGTGTGAGCATTTGGTGCTCCTGACCTGACCAGGCCCAACCTAGAGTGGAGACCTCCATGAAGGCCTAAACGATTTCTCAAGCTCTTGCCTGGGCTCTGGGAGGAGTCAAGGGCTATGCTCGTCCCTATCTCACATGCCTACTGTGTCCTATTGCAGAAAGACCAACAACCCTGAGGCTAACCACAGAGTCCCGAAGAGCTACCACCAGGAGCCCCAGATCTACCAATCTACCCCACGAAAGGGGGTGGGGCATCATTTAAAAGAACCATGGCATGGAGAACTGTCCTGAAGGACCAGGCAAGTGCTGAGGACCCATGAGCTTGGCCTGGCACATGGTGGGGTCAGTTGGGAGAACTGGGGAGCCTACAGCCCACCAAAGAGGGTCTGGTGTCCCTATGATTGCTATGAGCAGTGGTGGGTCCCTGCTCTGTGACCTTGGCCTGTCAGTGGAAGTCTGAAGTTCTGTGAGCCAGTTACCATACCTTCTAGTTTGTCAAGGGGTGCCAGAAGGCTGGACTTTCCCACACAATCATCCTCATTTTTTATAAATGTCAACCAAGTCACATGGAGGGTCCTGCTGCTGGGAGGAGCTTTTGGGCTGCCAGCTGTAGCCTCTCCTCCAAACCTCAAGCCCTCAGTGCAGGGGCCAGTTTAGAGCGGGCACCTAAGCCTCAGTGAGCCATGCCCCCTGCCTGTGCCCAGGACTGCGCTCTTCCACAGCAGGGTGCGTTTAGGGATGAGGACGAAACCCTATCTTTCCTCAAGGGCCCAGTCCTCCAGGACACTTCAGTCCTTTGTTTTGGAACAACATCTAGGCCTTTCACCCACTCATGATGCCAAGTCCCCTCAGGCTGGGTTCCCAAGAGCCAGAGGACTCTCAGGAGTGCCTTCACTTTCCTGTGGGTGCCTAGCGGAATCAGCTGAATTTGCCTCCTATCTGGGGCTGGTGCCATCAGTTGGATCCTTGGGGATGATAGGATGGTTGAGAAACCCTCTGGCGGTGGGCATGGATCAAACTGGCATGGGTCAGGGCCAGGCAGAACCCTCAGGACAGGGAGTAGGGCCTTGATACATACCATTGCCTTTGTCTGACCGCTGCGGGTGGCTGTTGACAGCACTGGGAACCCCATGGGTGGCCCAGCGTGTGTGCGCAATGCCAAAGTGGGTCTCAAACTCCACCTCTAAGTCCATGCTGTCTTGCTCTAGATGAAAGAAAAATCCCTTTGACACAGTACTGACATGCGGAGGTGGAATCACTACACAGAGACCCATCAGCACACCCTACGAGCCATGGTACAGGGCCCTGCCCTTCCTGGTGTTGCTGCCAGACCCCTTATTGTTTCATAGCACTTATTAGTAACCTAACTCACTTAATTGAAATAAACTTACTTTAAGAAGAAAATTATATATCACTACTACAAGTAGAAAAAAGCAGTATCACTTGCCAGAAAAATTGAAAAAATACGTAAGTACCAATTTTTTTTTTGTTTTTTTTTTTGCATTTTTCTGAAGTTGGAAACGGGGAGGCAGTCAGACAGACTCCCACATGTGTCAGACCGGGATCCACCCAGCATGCCCACCAGGGGGCAATGTTCTGCCCATCTGGGGCATTGCTCCGTCACAACCAGAGCCATTCTAGCGCCTGAGGCAGAGGCCATGGAGCCATCCTCAGTGCCTGGGCCAACTTTGCTCCAATGGAGCCTTGGCTGCGGGAGGGGAAGAGAGAGACAGAGAGGAAGGAGAGGGGGAGGGGTGGAGAAGCAGATGGGCGCTTCTCCTGTGTGCCCTGGCCAGGAATCAAACCCGGGACTGCTGCATGCCAGGCCGATGCTCTACCACTGAGCCAACCGGCCAGGGCCCCAATTTTTTTTTTAAATACCATTTATTCATGCACCACCACCTAAAAGAAACCATCCGTACTTTGGGAAACAGTTTTACAGCATGAGCTTAATCCTCCTTCTGTTTATCCATGCTCAGACAAGTCAGTTTTTGTTTCAAATACTGTCGGGAAAAAGAGGTTTCCAAGTGACCCACGCTGTGCTCACTGCTCTGAAGAGGCGTGTTTCCCACTTACTGTAAAGTTCTTCGTCAAGAGTCTTGACGTTTCCCCTTTTCTTGACCAGCTGGATATGTCTTTCTTTGACTTCATTATTATTTCCATCGATTGCCACACCTGTAGGCAAACATGATTTTCTGTATTGGAAGTTAGGGTTTGTCTTGCAGACTTTGTTACAGGGCACCATCCAGGGTGAGGGCTGCATGATTTATTAGTTTTGGCTCCCCAGAAATGTCGCTTAATTGACTTGGAAAGAGGAGGTTGTAACTGTGGCAACACTTAACAGCCAGCAGGCAATGTGTGCCTGGACCCCGGCAGTTACTGGGGGAGGCCCTTGGGAGCTGTGGGGACAGGTACCACCGCGGCCACCAGTGAGGGCAGTGGGCACCTTGTAGTTTCAGCTGGTGCCTCTGCTGTTGGCATCTCCCTAGCCTTTCGCAGGGCCGCCTGCCTCTGCTAAGCACTGATAGGCATGTAGAATGATCTGACTCTCTCTCTTCTGAGGCAGGTTAATTAAAAACAGAGGAACAGACTAAATGTCCACCAGTCAGGCAGCTGTGGCAAAGTAAACTCGGAGACAGTCGCCCAGCAGATTATGCAGTCACTTAGGAAGATCGTTAGGAGGAATTTAGGATAATGGAAAATGTTGAGATAAGTGGAAGAAATATAAAATACAAAATTCTATAATTATGATTAGGTAAAAACAAAAATCTCTATGCATCACACCTCCACCATCCACCCTCACCCCGAGACCACCCTAACAATGACTAGAAGAGGGACACAAAGATACCAATAAGATACCAATCGGGGTACTCTGGATGAGACTTCTTTTGCAGGATGCCTGCAGGGCTTACCTGCCGAGTCATAGCCTCTGTACTCAAGCCGCTGCAGGCCCTTGATGAGGGTTTCAAAAATCTCCTTTCTGGTCCTGGGGACTCTGTAGTTCATGTAGGCAAAGATTCCTGTTAAAAGAGGGAGACACTACACGTTTACTAAACACTGGATTGTGTTTAGAACATGGTCTGGGCCTGTGGCCGCAGGCAGCACCCCAGAGTGCAGCCAGGCTGCACACAGAGGAAGAGTCACGCTCTCCTCCTGCTTTGGGAAGGGTGTCATCCCTTCCTCTGTGACAAAAAGACTTATGCGGCAGGTGAAGAACACCTGCACACCTCTTGGACTTGCCATTCCACCAAGGAGAAGCTTTCAATGGATGGAGGAGATGAGGCTTTCACTGCAACATTTATAACAGCAAATAGCAACAAAACAACCCAACAACCCGTGGACATCTGGGAGTTCCCACCTACGTGGACTCCTGGGCTGGCACAGACTACACCGGGGAAAAGTCATACAGAGGCCACAGCAGCCTCCTGTAGTAGGAGGGAACTGGCCCTGTGGCCTTTGCTCCACTTTCCACTCAGCCCCGCTGCTTGGATCAATCAGCACCACTTGACAACAGCAAGAGTAAAACCATCTCTTGGCCCCTAGAGAATCCTTATCTTTCAGGGAGGACCACAAGCCAAGAAGATTTTGTTTGGCTTTATTTTCTGTATTCCTATTGCAACATAATATTGTCCTAAATAGGAAGTAACAGTTGTCATGCTAGGTCTTTCCAAATTCCTCCACAGACTCTTGGTCTGTCTCTATCTTGCCCTGTGAGTGTCCCATCTGGTCATCCTTGTCTTGCATCCTCCTACCCTCCTCAAAGCTTAGTTCCAACCCCACCTCTCAGGGCGGGCTTGTCTAGGCCCTGGCTCTTACACTCACAGGACCACCTCAGTGCTCTGAAATCCTGGGACATCAATGTACCCCAACAGGGACACAGGCTGGCACTCCTATCTTTATTACTGTATCTCAGCACATGGTCCTTGTTCAATAACTGTGGAATAGAGCAACCCTGAATCTGTATTAATTAGGGAAGGAATAGTATGGATCATGAAAGTTACTGGGCTTCAGGCATATTTGTAGTACCTCATCTTATTGAGAACTTATTATGTGTCAGACACTGGGCCAAGCATTCCTACACAGATGTCAATTAAAGCTCATTGCAAACTTAGAAGCCTGGAAGGCTATGACTGGGCCAGAATCAGGAAGAGAACCGAGGAGACCTGACTTTAAGACTTTGGCCCTGGCCGGTTGGCTCAGCGGTAGAGCGTCGGCCTAGCGTGCGGAGGACCTGGGTTCGATTCCCGGCCAGGGCACACAGGAGAAGCGCCCATTTGCTTCTCCACCCCTCCGCTGCGCTTTCCTCTCTGTCTCTCTCTTCCCCTCCCGCAGCCAAGGCTCCATTGGAGCAAAGATGGCCCGGGCGCTGGGGATGGCTCTGTGGCCTCTGCCTCAGGCGCTAGAGTGGCTCTGGTCGCAACATGGCGACGCCCAGGATGGGCAGAGCATCGCCCCCTGGTGGGCGTGCCGGGTGGATCCCGGTCGGGCGCATGCGGGAGTCTGTCTGACTGTCTCTCCCTGTTTCCAGCTTCAGAAAAATGGAAAAAAAAAAAAAAAAAAAAAGACTTAAATGTTCCCAGCACTGGACTGCACTGCCTAAGGGATGGGTAGAGTTAAAAGTTTTATTTTCCCAATTTTAATTTTGGGAAAGATGATACCTACTAAAAAGGGTTTCTGGTGGCTAACTGGGGTCAAATTAAAAATAAATAAAACAGAGCCTAGTAGTCATTTCCAAACAGGGGCCTCTCGTGCAAGCTACAGTTCAGAAAGTAGCTTGCACTGAACTGCCTGCCTGCACTGTGTTACTGGCTGTGCCAACCCTTATAAAGGAGTTCCTGGAATCATATTTCAACCAATAGGACTGAGGCTTTCCTCTTCCAATCAGAGCTGTGCAGCTATATCGCCATTAGCATCTTCAACAACCAATCAGAGCAGCTCCGTTCTGATGAGTCAGGACAGTGTTTTTTGGACCATTAAAGTTCCAAGGATTTAGGTTCCTACTTGCATGAGGATGGACCAATCAGACTGGGGTAGAGACTTCTGTCTATATAAGCCAGCTCCCCTCTGGCTCCAAGAGGGCACTTTTCCTTTTCAACTGAAGACTGAAGACCAAGTTTCCTGGCTGGAGCTGAAATACCAAACTGTCTCACTAGACCAGAGCTGAGCAGAGCAGAGCAGACTGGCTCAGATTTGTGGAGCAGAGCAGGCAGACCAGAGTAGAACTGTCTAGCCAGAGACGGACCTTGCCCCAAGGCTGCCTCCCAGGACCACCTCACGCTGCGCTGTTACATAATTGCGCTGTAATATTATTGAGCTGTTCCACAGCTGTGCTGTATCACAATTGTGCTGTCTGCACTAAATAAAATTTTCTTCATTGCACTCCAAATTAGGGATTCTGTTGGCATTGAATTGGTGCCAATGACCATTGGTTGACAATTTTTTATTTATTTTCCCAATATTTTTCTGGGATGACAAAAAAATCTGACCAAAATTAAAAACCTGCCAGATATCTGCACCCCCATGTTCACTGCAGCACTGTTCAACATAGTCAAGACATTGTAAACGTCCATTGATGAATGGATAAAGAAAATGTGGTACATACAGTGTGTCTGTAAAGTCATGATGCACTTTTGACCGGTCACAGGAAAGCAACAAAAGACGACAGAAATGTGGAATTTGTACCAAATAAAAGGAAAACCCTTCCAATTTCTGTAGGGTGATGTGGCAGCATGTGCGCATGCGCAGATGACGTAACACCGTGTATACAGCAGAGCAGCCCACGGTCATGCCAGTCGAGATGTGGACAGTACAGAGGAAAGTTCAGTGTGTTCTGTGGCTCGCTAAATTCGAATCCGTGACCAAAGTGCAACATGAATATCGGCTCATTTATAACGAAGTGCCACCACATAGGAATAACATTACTTGGTGGAATAAGCAGTTGAAGGAAACCGGCAGTTCGGTGGAGAAACCCCGTTCTGGAAGGCCATCAGTCAGTGATGAGTCTGTAGAGGCTATACGGGATAGCTACCCAAGGAACCCTAAAAATTCTGTGCGTGAGCCCACATCGAACTGCACTGAATAGGTCTGAAACTGGGAGAGTTTTCCTTTCATTTGGTGCAGATTTCACATTTCTATCGTCCGTTGTTGCTTTCCTGTGACCGGTCAAAAGTGCACCATGACTTTACAGACACACTGTATATACAATGGAATATTACTGAGACATAAAAAGAAAAAAATTCTGCCATTTGTGACAACATGGATGGACACTGAAAGTATAATGCTAAGTGAAACTAATTAGAGAAAGACAAATACTCTATGATTTCACATGTATATGGAATCTAAAAAAACCAAACTCATGGATACAGAGATCAGATTGGTGATTGCCAGAGGTGGGAGTGGGTAAAGGTGGTCAAAAGATATAAACCTCTAGTTCTAAGATAAATAAGTCCTGGAGATGTAATGTACAACATGGTAATTATAGTTAATACTTCACTATACATTTCCAAGTTGCTGAAAGAGTAGCTCTTAAAAGTTCTAATAAGGAAAAAAATCTTAACTATGTTAGGTGATGAATGTTAAATAATCGCAATGTGGTAATTATTTTGATGACTTCAGAGAGGATTATCTACCCGAGGGCTACCTGAAGCTACTAGAGGGCTGAAAAACCAACTGTAATATCTCCAGTTGTTGATTTAAGTCAATATGGTATATCTGAATGAATGATTAAATTTCAACTAAATGAGTGTTATATGTCTAAGCAGTTAAGTACGGTCAAATCACATGAACATTTAAATTGCTAAAATTCATCTAGACACACTCAGTTAAAAATAGGTGATAAAATTAAACAGTACTAAAATATTTTGCATTTTTATGTACTGTACATTACTGTGCACAGAATATATTTTCACACACATCTTAAGGGACAGAGTTTATATTTAAAAACATGCACACTGTGCTTTCTGAGCAGTTACAGACATTTTCTGTTAAAAAATGGCCACGGGTAATTTTGACAGTCTGCTATTTTTGTCTCCCCGGCTGACTGGAGCTCAGGTGAGAGGTGCAGAATATAAGGGCTGTATGTGCAGTTCGGATGCTTCCCCAACAAAAGTGCTTGCTGAGCTTCTCAGGAGCTCACCCTCTGCCCTACACTTCAAACCTGAACACAGCTGGGCAGGGGATGTATCGTAATTTCACTTAGAGAAAAATGGTAATTATCTTTTTTTTTTTTTTAATTTTTTTATTTATTCATTTTAGAGAGGAGAGAGAGAGGGAGACAGAGAGAGAGAGAGAGAGAAGAGAGAGACGGGGGAGGAGCAGGAAGCATCAACTCCCATATGTGCCTTGACCAGGCAAGCCCAGGGTTTCGAACCGGCGACCTCAGCATTTCCAGGTCGACGCTTTATCCACTGCGCCACCACAGGTCAGGCATTATCTTTTAATATAAACATTTTAAAAATGTTAAGAGCTTTATTGGGATACAGGTCTCATACCATACTGGTTTCCTATTTAAAACTCAAGACACTATGGTTTGCCTGACCAGGTGGTGGCGCAGTGGATAGAGCATCGGACTGGGATGCTGAGGACCCAGGTTCGAGACCCTGAGGTCGCCAGCTTGAGCGTGGGCTCATCTGGTTTGAGCAAAAGCACACTAGCTCGGACCCACGGTTGCTGGTTCGAGCAAGGGGTTACTCTGACTGCTGAAGGCCTACAGTGAAGGCACATATGAGAAGGCAATCAATGAACAACTAAGGTGTTGCAATGAAAAAAAAAAAAGACACTATGGTTTTTTAGCATATTCACAAAGTTGTACAACTATCAGTATAATCTATGTTTAGGTGAAACTTTGTGTACCATTAACGTTTCTTTAAAAATTCAGGCTCTGGCCGGTTGGCTCAGTGGTAGAGCATCGGCCTGGCGTGCAGAAGTACCGGGTTCGATTCCCGGCCAGGGCACACAGGAGAAGCGCCCATCTGCTTCTCCACCCCCCCTCCTTCCTCTCTGTCTCTCTCTTCCCCTCCCGCAGCGAGGCTCCATTGGAGCAAAGATGGCCCAGGCGCTGGGGATGGCTCCTTGGCCTCTGCCCCAGGCGCTGGAGTGGCTCTGGTCGCGACAGAGCGACGCCCCAGAGGGGCAGAGCATCGCCCCCTGGTGGGCAGAGCGTCGCCCCCTGGTGGACGTGCCGGGTGGATCCCGGCCGGGTGCATGCGGGAGTCTGTCTGACTATCCCCGTTTCCAGCTTCAGAAAAATACAAAAAAAAAAAAAAATTCAGAAAGTTCACTGGGGTGACATGATCAAATTCCAATCACTTATAAAGACCACCTAGCTCTGGGAGATGGTTACAGGAAGGAAGGAGCAACTCAGATCATTTCTGAAGATCATTTTTAAGCTATGGATCTTTGTTGGTCTTCTAGAAATTGTTCTAGAATTACCCCTGCACCTCAAGAAGGGGAGCTGAAAGACACTGCAGATGGTTCAGAGGCCCATGCACCAACTCTGGAAAGGCTCTACATCTGATGCATTTACAAGAGCGCTCCATGACACTGCTCCCCTGTTCTCCCTGGCGCTTCCCTCCTTCTGGGCCAAACTCCACTCTGAACTCACGGCAGGCGTGTATGTTCTTCAACAGAGCTCTGGCTCTCAGACCCAGAACAGCCTCCTTGTTGGGGGTGGGGTTGCCACCACAGCCCCCTGTGGGCTGGGACAGTTAAAGTGTCCTTGTCCTTGGGATCACCAGGTGTGTCCACACCTAGTTGGGAGTCTCAGCAGCAAAGAGGGCACCATTTGAAAGATTACTGCCAAGGATTGGTTTTTGAGGTCTTTGCACAAGGAACCATTAATATAATTTTCAACATAAACTCTCTGGCATGCCGACTTCTATTCAGTAAGTCTTTTCATTAACTAAGCACGGCATCTCTCCCCTTGCAGCTCACCCTCTTGACTGTCCCTGCCCTCTATTGTGATGAAGTGAATAAACAAGCCTTTTTACACTGTGCTCTTACTGTTTTTTAAAAAATAATGAAATAAAGCTGCCTTCCCGGGAATTTCTCAGTACTATTAACATCAGAATCCCTTCCCTGCTAAAATCCCTTCCGTCTATAATAAAAACTACTATGAGAATCCATTTTTTACCTATGAGATCAGTACAGATCAGTTTGACAGTAAGTGAGAGTTTAAATTTGTGCACCCTCTTGGGAAGGCAATTTGGCAATCTCTCAAAATTAAAAGGTGCACATCTGCTGACCAGAGCTGTTGTAGCTGTTGTACTTTTAGGACTGTCTCCAACAGATACCTCTGCAGAGACACCAGTGTGCTCCCATGAAGGCAGCTGCTCTGTGCTGTCTGTGGTGGCTGAGGACCGAGACAGCCGGATGCCTGGTGTGAGTGTATGTGTATGAGAGTGTACGTATGTGAGTGTGTATGTGTGTGAGTGTGTACGTGTGTAGCATGCCGGGGTAGGTAAGGCTATCTACTCTTCTGGGTGAGGCCCCAGGAAGGGGAGGCTACTGGGCTAAACGCAAGGGCTGCAGAGGAGGCTGCAGGCTCTCTGGCGGTCCAGTCTTCACTCACACAGACTGGGGAGTGCTACTGTCTTCATGAAGTGGGGAAAATTCCTCCTGCATCCTCTCAAATAGAGAGCAAAGGGCCCACAAGTGGGGGGGAGGGGGTCTTATACAGTGGCTCAGGGTCAAGAGGGGGTTGGCCCCTCTAGGGACAGCCTTGCACTGCCCCAGGCCTCCTTGGGACTCCAGGGGTTAACATTAGGGCCCCACAGGAATCCCTAAGATAACAGGAGACTGCTTCCTGTAGTAAGCATGGGCAAGGCATTTCTATTTTTAATAAAAAAGCTCTTAGTGTCTTTGTCAGGTTAGGATTTCACCAACATCAAAGGGGAAGCAACATATACTTTAAAATGTAAAGAAAAAAAAATAGAGGTCTTGTTTAAACTGCCAAAATTTGGTTATAAAATAAGCCAGACTTTATTTTCAGTGAGAGAAATACTTCCGTTGCAAATGAAAAAGCAGATGATCAGATTAAATTGCTTAACTGTTTGCGCACTGAATTAATCTTCAAAATTTTTTCCCGAGTGTTTGAACAAAAGGGTGAGCTCTCCCCTGAGTCATGTCATCTCCGTGGACTGCTGTTTCCTCAGCTGAGCCCAGACGCGAAACCCCGTGAACTCCTGACAAGTTCCCTGAAGACCGCTGTACAAGCAACAGACTGTGTGTGGGCGTCCTGGCCCACTTGATTCTGAGAGATAAAACTATGCCTGCTTCTTGCAGGGAAAAGATGAGTGGGAAGGGTATGTACATGTTTGAAGGGCAAGGTGCTGTGACAGCCACATTTATGACACAGAGACAAACTATTTGGTCAAACTGTGTATGTTATACCATTCCAGTGAAGGACAGGGTGTTTAACAGATGCCTAGGCTCACTTTCTGACAGTGCTGGGCCTGGTGTACTTGGGGACAGGTGGAGGGCGCAGGGTCCCGACAATGTCTCTGTGGCCATGGCTTGAGCATCTGGAATTGGCAGCCCTCTGCTATTCTTGGGAAAGGCACTTGAAAGCAAGAACCCAACTGTTGCAGGATGATTAATGCCCTCCAAAGACATCAGGTCCTAATTGCTAGCATCTCTATATGAAATTTTATATAAAAAAGGTCTTTAAAGATGTGATTAGGGTAAGGATATTAAGATGGAAGAGTATCCTGAATTATCTGGTTGGGTTCTAAATAGAGTCACAAGTGTCCTTATAAGAGGGAGATTCCACCTGCAAGACAAGGTGGTGGTTTGACCACAGAGGCAGAGATTGGAGTGAGTAACCACAAACCAAGGAAAGCTGGTAGCCACCAGAAGCTGGAAGAGATAAGGAACAGATTCTTCCTTAGAGCTTCCAGAGGAAGTGGGGCTCTGTTGACAGCTTGCTTTTGGCCCAGTAAAACTGATTTCTTAACTTCTAGTCTTCATATCTGTGAGAGAATAAATTTATGTTGCTTTAAACCAGCAACTGTTGTTTTTAAAATATATATATATATATATTTTTTTTTTTTAAGTGAAAGGAAGGGAGAGAGAGACAGACTCCAGCATGAGCCCCAAACAGGATCTACCTAGCAACCCCTGTCTGCGCCCAATGCTTGAATCAACCAAGCTATCCTCAGCAATTGGGGCCACGCTCAAACCAATTGAGCCACTGGCTACGAGAGAGGAAAAAAGAGATAGAAGGGGGAGCGGGAGGGGAAGAGAAGCAGATGGTCACTTATCCTGTGTGTTCTAACCAGGAGTTGAACCTAGGACATCCATATGCCAGGCCAATGCTCTAGCCACTGAGCCAACTGGCCAGGACCTAAACCAGCATGTTTGTGGTAATTTGTCCAGCAGCCAGAGGAAACTAACATACTAAACAAGATCAAAGATGATGAATTCAAGGCAAGGGCTTTACCCTTTAGCAAAAACTAAGAATTCACCAATTCTCCATAACCAAGTCTTTTTTTTCCCCCCTCAGCAGTGAAGGACAAGACTTAAGAATTAATGGCTAGGAACTGAAATCCTTTTAAGTCAGCCAGCCCTCCATGCGTGCATGCTCCATGCTGCCATGACCCTGCACATGCTACAACCCTTGTCCTGGCATACCAGTCTGTCACTCTTTCTTTTCTGTGGAGCTCTTATTGAATTGAAGCTAGTCCTTTATGGTAGTGCCCCTGGTATCCCCTCTCTGCCTAGGCCAGTCGGCGCTCCCTACCTCCACCATGCTAGAGTCCCAAGCTCAGACTGCATGGACACCATCTGCAGGGTGGGAGCTGGGAGAGTTAAGGAGCTTGCACCTCCCCCCCTTAAGGGTCACTGTGCACTAGTCAGAAAGATAAACTCAGGATTGCTCACCTCTAAATTTTTTAAAGAGAAGTAGAAAAGTCCACCTTCTCATGTGAAATCTTCCCAATTCTATAATTTGGTAACTAATTTAAAAAATGAAGTTTAAGTCCTATGCACCAAAGAGAGAGAGGTCTGCCTGCTAGTTTGGCACAGGGCTGCCAGGCTGTGGCTCATCCTGAGGTCTGCCTCTGTGATGGCATTTACCTCAGGAGCTCCCTGGTTCCTGCTCAGTGACCCGCCTCTGGAATCCCCCTTCAACTGCCTATCCCTTTTCCAAGGGGGGGATCATGCCCATGAGGCCCCAGGGCCTGGAAAACACAGGGTCTCAGCCAGTAGTGGCTGAGTGAAGAAGGAAGAAAGGAGGGAACGAAGGTAGGATGGAACTATAGTAACCTATCCATTGGCAAAAAGCCAGCAAAATGCCAGCAACTCTCAGATGTAAACAAAACCACCATGAATTTCTAGCTGCCATTTCAACTACATGCTCAATGCACTGAAAGCTTTGAGGGTCATCTGCTTAGTGTGTGGGGGACTAAGTAGTATTGGGACCAGCTGTCTGTGGGAGAAGCAGTGAAGAGAAGGGACAGGCAGGGCCAGTCTGAGCATGGTCATCAGTACCTACCAAGGAAAGGCCATGGGTGGGACTCCTGCTGATCCTTGTGGGAACATCCCAGAAACAGCAGATCTCAGCATGGCCACTGCCAACCCAGAAAAAAGAGCTCAAACCACTCCTGCTCAGACAAGGTGTGCGGAGACCTCTCTGAGCCTCAATTTCCCCAAATGTAAGGTGAAGAGTGTAAGTCGTTATTTCCAGGTGCATCTTCGCAATTTTGCAGTATCCTTGTACCAATGATTTTCTGTATTTTGAAAACTTAAATGGATTCATTACAAAAAAAAAAAAAACGTAAAAGGAAAAGCAACATCATTTGCCATTCATACACAAACCATAATGCAAAGAAACCAGTTTGTCCAAGTGTAGCCAGCTGCTGCTGTGAGCTCTGAGTGGGGAGCTTCCTCTGTGCTAGGCGGGTGTCAGAGAGATGTAAAAGACACAGGAACACCCAGCTGAGACATTCTCCTGGCTACTGGAAAGGCAAATAACTTTATCATGTGGGAATTCCACAGTGGCTCCCTGACTTCCCTGAGGGTTGCAGGGTGGGGTGTGCTGGCATGGTGCTCTCATGTAAGGACACAGGTAGTTTGGACTTCACATTCATCTTTTTCCCCAGCAGACAAAACGTGTAGCATTTTTAAAAAGCAGAACAAAACTTCTGATTTTGAGAGTTGGACAAGGTAGAGCCTCCCCCCACCCAGGACTCAGAAAGAAAAACAGGGAGAAAAGTGGATGCAAGTTATGAATCAGGATGGAAGGTTAAGCTGTCATGGGGGTGGAGGGCATTGGAAGAGGAAGGACAGTAGCTTCTGGTACTAGAGAACGGATCCTCCTAGTGCCAGGGTCTTGGTACACTAGTTTGTTCTCAGGTTACCAGTTGGCCAAGGGCCTCGAATGCCACATCGATGGATTTAGAACCTGATGGTGACAAAACTACCACCTTTGCCTCATCTCTCTCCCCACAATTACCCACAGACAGCTCTACAAATTACAGATGATGCTGGGAGTCCCTAGAGTTCAGTGGAGGCTTCAGGAATTGAAACTGATACCTCCTCAGCCTGGGGAAGGTAACAACCCAGGGCCGGATGCCTGCTCCTTGGTTGGTTGTTCCCTTTTCACTTTTTTCAGAAGAGTCTGGTCTCAGAACAAGGTCTGTACAGACTTTGGCCCAAGGCTCAGGCTGGCACACCGCACCCCGCAGGCCTCCGCGAAGTGAAACAGAGGCCTTTCATGGCTTCAAAAGTTCCACCAGGTCCTCCAGCCACCAGAGGCTGGAATGGGTAACTGAATCCTACTCAAGGAAAAAAAAGGGCACAGTGACCTTTTGTCCCAACAGAAGTTCTCAGCTCTATGTGCCGTCCACGGAGGCGGCACATACAGAGGAGTAAGGGATTGCAGATGTGCACGCAGGGCCGCGACTGCCCTCCCCAAGGCAGAGCTACATCGCCGGACAGATCAGGAAGCCCAGAGCCCGACCCCTTCCTGGTCCTGGGCTCGCGATCATTGCTACTTCTTCCCCGTGTCTCGCCCAGAGCCCGTTCCAGCAAAGAGGCAGCAACACAGAATCCACACTTCTTGGGACAAGGGGTTCATGTTGGGACGCAAGGAGGGCGCATAGGCCTGTCCCAAGCGCACCAGAGGCTGCTCTCAACACTGCCGCGAGGGCGCATATGGGGTCACTGAGGCAAGTATGAATCGGGATGGGCGCGGGACACCGAGAGCTGATTTGGACACCCCGCGCCGGAGATGCGCGCGGCTGCCTTTGTGGGAGACTTGGGGCAAGCAGAGAAAAGCGCCACTGGATAGGGGATGCGGATTCCACTGTGTTGCAAACGTCCAGGATCAGGATAGAACCAATTCCCTCCCTTCTGTGTGGACCAAGCCGGGTGGCCCTCACCAATGCAAGACCGGGATTGGGCACTCCCCTCACTCCACCACCCTGGGACACGCCCTCGGGGGCCTAGGTCTATCGACGCCCCTGTCCCGCGACGCTTTCAGGTCCCCGGCAACCCACTCTCGGGCTCAAGCGCTGAGAAGCTGGGGCGCCGGAACTCGTGGCTACCAGGGAGGAGGGGTCGCACTCACCGCACATGGTGGCCGCTGCTCGCGCCCTTCCGGGCTCCCGGCTTTTGCGCTCTGTAAACACTCTGCACTCAGCGCACGCCTAGCGCTCTCGGACTAGCTCCGGCCGCTTGGCCCCGGCCCTTAAGGCCAGGATCTCTCCGTCAGGGGCGGGGCCGGGTGGGGCCGGGGCGGAGCTTCCTCCCTTCCTTGTTCCCCATTGGCCTCAGGTTGTCGTGACAACGGCGGGACTGGGCCCCCTGGAGTCAAAGAAGGGGACGAGGGGCCGCTGCAGGCGCCAATCCCGTCTGGAAAGCGGGCTTTGGGCACTGGGTCCTGGAGAGGGGCTGGGGGACGCAGGGCGAGGAGACGGCGGACTTGGCCTCAAACACTGAAGGCGCGGGACCTTGGGGAGGTGCTTGTTTTCCGGTCTGTAAAAGGGGGTGACAATGGAACCGAACTCTGGGTCGCGGTGAGGATTGAGACAGTCTGTATAAGACACAGAGCATATTGTCGGGCATGAGACGCGGGCTCTGGGGTCCGGTGTGCGCCCCTCTGCGGGCGAGACTCCTCACGACACCTGAGATGCGGCACACGGTGGCCTTTAACCCGGTCCTCACCCTCTGAGAAGAGAACTCCGGCGCCTGGTCGACAGATAAGAAAACAGAGGCTCCTCGGAGTCGGAAAGGGACTTTGACAAAACTGGGCAGTGGAGGTGGTGGCAGAATTCGAACCCGTTCTCTGCTGCCGAACTGGAACTCGGAGGCGGGGATTCCCCGGTCCAGAGCCAGGCTGTGACGACCCAGGAAGCCGCCCCACCTCCGAGCATACAGGGAGGGCTGCCCTCCGCGCAGCTGTCCGGCGCGCACCAGGGATTCCTCCATCCCAGGGCCAAAAGCCCCAATCCCTCCCGCGGTGACTCACAGAGGCCCACGCTCTCCGCCCTGGTTCCCGGCTGTCCCCTCCCCTCCCCACTGCTCTCCGGGCCTCGGTCTCCTGTGGGAGGTCACGAGGACTGGCCCAGCACTTGCGTACTTTGAAGCCATCTGGTGTTTTTTACTTTACTTAAAAAAAAAAATCCTGAAACTCTAAACAGATCCTCCCATTCATGTTAGAGAACAAAACGAAGCTTTGCGTCGTGTCTAGAGCGTTTACCGATGTAATCTCTAATTATCTTCACGTTGGCTCAACAGGCCCTGGGGGGAGGAGGTGCCTATTGTACACATTTGCCTATCGAGGAAACTGAGGTTCGGTGACAGTAAGGAGGGAGTCTGGTTTGTATCATCCTGATGGGGGATGGCGCAGCTCGTTCAGGAGTCTCTGCATTCGAACTCAGCCTCCATTTTCAGGGTCACCCTCATTCCTGAGCTGCAGCTTCATGCCTTTTCTGGTGCTAGGGGTTTAGTACTGAGTGGAAATAGATCCAGCCTGGGCCCATTTGGCACTTTATAAGTGGTGGGAAGCAAACACTAGTCCAGTGTCACACAGAGCCAGACAATTTCAGGTGGAATACAAGTAAGAGGCAGGTGGGGCTGATGGGGATGCTGCCAGGTTCTTCCAGGACTGGACTAGATTTGAGGCTGGTGCAGGTGAGAGCTGAGCCAGGACAGTTACCAGAGGAAGAGATTTCCGAATGGAGGGGTGGGAGAGAGGCATGTGCAAAGGTCCCATGCTGGGGGCTAGAACTGGAATCTGCTGTCAGGCTTTTCTGCCCCAGACCAGCCTCCACTCTCTGTGACTGAGTGAGGACAGGATGATGTCTGCAGGCCTTCCTCCAGAACCCAGACACCAGGAACCTTGAGGTTCTAACAGGGTCCAGATCTGTCCCCTATCTTTCTCTGGGATTCATAGCTCCCCAATGGGAGTGGCATGAATGCTTGGACCCCTTATGGTGGTAACTGAAACTGTTGCTGGCCCAGCATCTCCCCGACTATGGGGACCAACCCCTGAGAGTTTTTTGGGAGGACAGTGGCCTGGCTGGGCTACGTAGCCACTAGATCTCCCTGCTATTCTGATGAGGGAAACCAGCAGAAAATATGAACTTGTCCCCTTCATGGTGGCTGCAGAGTAGGTGGTGATGCTGGGGATCTTCTTGTCATTTTTGGTGGCCCTGGGTTCAGCCAGATGTGAAGCCAGGATGCATCCCTGAACTTCTCAGTAAATTCTTGTCTGTCTGAGGCACTCTGAAATGACGTCTATTATTTGCAACCAAGTAGAGTCCTGATTCCTTCAACCTACTGGAACTGCAAGCTGAGGTCTAAGGAAACTGGTTAAGCAGGTGGTGGCAACAACCCATAAGGTCCAACAAGCTGAAGCCTCCTTCCTGACCTCCAACTTCTCAGGGACCTGTCCTGGTACAGTCCAAGCAAACCCTGGGGTTTGGTGATATTAAGCAATCTGCCCAAAGTCATATGCTTGGGAAGTAATGGGCTGGGCTGGTCAGGAGGCCAGGCGTGGGACCAGGTATCAATGCCTCCCCCAGCCTGGCCCCACACTCGTGCTTCCAGGAGAATAAGCCTGAACCGCTGGAGACAGAGGCCCCACAGACCTGATGGGGAAGGTTGTGGTGTAGGCATCAAGGATGCTCTCCATGTCTGGCTCAGGCCCCACTTTCAAGAATGACCTTTGACCCCTCTAGCTAGGAGGGTGGGGCCACACTCTGGGAATTTCAAATAGCAGTCACAGACATGTCTTTTTCACCTGCAGTTTTTTTTCAAACCTCAAGTAAAGATTTTATATAGTTGGGACATTTGTTCATTGATCTGGCTTCTACCAAACCACTCAGGGATCTATTCCCCTAACATCTACCCCTAGTCTGTCTAAGCCCCATGGCGGTCCTATAGATATGGACTGTACCTGCTATCACTCTGCCGCAGGCCCTGTTCAGCTGTTTTTCCTTGTGACATTTCCACTGTGGTTTGGGGAGGGTCCATGGATGTTGAGAACTGTCCTCTAACTCCTTGTGGGAGTCCTGACTGGGCTTTGAAGTTCCTATGTTGTCATTAGAGTCTATCCCACCAGTCTCCAACTGCCTCAGCTGGGCATTGCTACTGGACAATCAGGGGTGGTCACCTGTTCCTCCTGATCTCTTTATACCTCTCTGAAAGCATAAATGCCAGGCAGACCTCAGTGGCAGCTCCTTTAGTCCAGAAACTCAGCCCAAAGCCATGGAGCACAAGGCTTCCTGGGCTTTAGTAGAGGGTTCAGGGGGATGGGTACGCAATGTGCTGAGGCCTGTAGCTGGGAGCCCTGCATTGGATCACTTCATCTGGGTTGAGCAGGAGGTTCTAGTGGGTCCTCAAATGGTGTTCACAGTGCATGGGGTTTGGGGACTTCAGGCCAGACACCCCAAGTGTCCTGACCCATATGGAGCCACTAACCCTTAGCTCAGACCTCAGATGGGGAGGACAAGGAATAGCAAGGTAGGAAGCCACCTTGTTGGCCTTCTCCCCTCTCCCTCCTGTGGAGCTGGGATGGGGTGGGTAGGCAGTGGGTGAGGTGCAAAAGGCCCATGGTTAGGGAAGGTCTGAGAGATTGGCCAGGGTTTAAGGACAGCCAGAAATGGAGAGTTGAGTGGGAAACTGAGGCAGGACTTCTTTCAAAAAATGAGGGCCTCAGGAGCTTGACTAGGACACAGTAAAGGGGGAAAGCCACACAGCTCAGGGTTTCGCTCCAGATGGCTCCACCCCACACTCAGCCTAGCCCAGCCCTGAGTCCAAAGAGGACCTCCCTCCCCTTCAGTACAGGAGGTCTGCCCCAAGGCCGGACCAAAGTGTTCTTTTATGATTTTAAGTTTTTTTAAAAAAATATAAGGCTACTTATCAACCTGTATAACTTTTTTTTTTCTCACAGAAGATATGAATATTCATTTTAGGAAAAAAATAAAAATTTAAGGTTAATCTCTGTCAATTTTTATACTCCCTAAACGCTATTCTTTGCACAGAGTCATTATTTAAACAACAATATGGTCATACTGTAAATACTGTCTTAAAGCTGGAGTTTGGTTTCTGACTAGAATTTTAAGCTGGGCTGCAAAGCCTGGCCCTGGCCCAGGGATGCCAGCGCTGTCTCCGCTGCACCGCTGACGCCACTGCACCCGGGGAGACCTGGGTCCCTGCTCTGCTCTGCTCAGCTCAGCTGGCTGGGAGAAGGTGGAGGTCTGAGTGGGACAATCAGAAATTTGAGATTGCACTGAGCACTGGACCAGCCTTGAGTGGGAAGCAGTGGGGAGCGTCAAACAAGCCCCGAGGCTCTGGTGGAAATGCAGGGGCTGGAGATGGCTGCCTGTGCCTGCCTATATGGTACCACGGACACTCACCCCACTCCAAGCAGTGCAATATTTCAGGCTCAATTTTTTCAGACACATATCTCTTCAGTGTCAAAGGCACATCTTGGGGATCCTGCCAGAGCTGGCGGAGGCCTCATATTCATGACCATGAGGTGAAATAAAGCACGGTTAGGCATTTATCCCACAAATGTTCTTGACACTTCCTCATGCCTGCTCTGTGCTAAGCCAGGGGGTGCAAAGGGGAGACCAATTGTGTGTCCATCCTGGAAGATCTCATAGTCTTCATGGTTAAACACATACACCACCACACACATGCACATACACATGCACAGACACACACACAGAGAAAATAGCAGGTGGGTTCAGATTCTAGCTGAATTGTATAAGTTGAGAAAGTGAACTGGCAAGTTAGTGGGGAAGAACATTTCAGGAAGAGGGGATGGCACATGCAAAGACCCAGGGGTGGGAAAAGCACATGAGGCATAAGAAGTAAGGATTGCATAATCGTTAATCTGCTACACCTTGTTTAGGACTAGTGCACCAGGTCCAAGCAGGTAACGCAGTAAGGAAGGTGAATGGAGATAAGGAGATGACGGGATGATGGAGAACCGTGGGAACTGTAGACACCAGAATAATGTTTCCTGATACCAAAAAAAGACATGAAGCTGGTGTCCACATAAGAACTGTCCAAACCTGCAGAAAATTTTTATAAGTTTAACTCATAAACTGACAACAATTGCCAGGAAGCAAAATCTCAATCAATTGAGAAAATGATCCTGAGAATAGCAGTTTTGTACCTTATTTTATACATTAAAATCAAAGGAGAAGGTTAACTAGGTTATATGAAATCCACTGGTGATAGATTAGGGAGATGGGAGAAAGCAAAGAGGGGAAATCTCTGAGACTCAATAAAACGTAAAATGGAGAGACAGTTATGGGGGGCAAAAGTAGGTTTACAGTTGTGAGTATGCAAACCACAGAATTTATTCTTGTATTATTATTTATTAATTATTGATTATTTTTCATATGAACAACTGTAAACCTACTTTTGCCCACCCTGTACTTCTGTTACATTGGTGACATAGGATAATTACCATGATAACAGCAATAAGGGGTTCTTTGGTCTGCACTGTGGTGCAGTGATTATGTCCTGAGAGGTCCAAGAAAGAAATTACTTTGACATTCCAAAGGTATGTTATTGTAGATGCAAAATGACAATGGACAAGCTCAGTTAAGGTAAAGACTGATCTTTGTCAGGGAAGTTATTGATCTAGGACATGACCACCTGCCATGATTCATTTTTAGTTAAGAAGGTTTAACTTCAGACCATCCTATGTGGTTACTTTAGGTCTCTGAGTTTGTAAGGCCACTATGCAGGCCTCCCCTGAGCTTGTCAGGTTTGGCACGCGGCCCTTTTTCATCCACATTGGTCATGTAGAGTTCAACTAGGGAAAGGAGGACCCAAAAGCTTGTAAGAGGCTCTTTTTAAAAATAATTCAAGGTAATGTTAGCATAGGTAGCTACTTAGATATTAACAAAAGAGAAGGGAGCAAAACTGGCTAAGCTTAATTAAGTCTGGAAGTTATAGTTTCAGGCTTCCCAGGAGACTACTGCATCCTCTCTGCAGGCTTTCTAATCTTCTGGGGGTGGAGGCGTTGAGGGGGGTGAGACAGCAGGCCATTACCCTGGGTTACCGAGGGAGAGATAAAACAATAAAGAGGAAATTACTCTGCTAGGCACATGCCAAGTAGAAGCCAAAGGGACACAGGGAGAGGTGCTTCTATTGAGGCATGTGCAGTAAGAACCAAGATGGTGGCCATAAAGGAGAGGTGTCCAATCTGGGGAAAAGACCAGATTGATGAGGGGGAAAGCCCAGCACAAGCTCACAGAGGATTGAAAAAGAGAGTGGTGCCTGACCAGGTGGTAGAACAGTGGATAGAGTGTGGGCTTGGGATGCTGAGGACCCAGGTTCAAAACTCCAAGATTGTCGGCTTGAGCACAGGCTCATCAGCTTGAGCACAGGGTTGCTGGCATGAGCATGGGATCATAAACATGACTTCATGGTCTCTGGCTTGAGCCCAAAGGTTGCTAGCTTGAGCCCAAGGTTGCTGGCTAGAGCCTAAGGTCGCTGGCTTGAGCAAGAGGTCACTGGGTCTGCTGTAGCCCCCCAGTCAAGGCACGTATAAGAAAGCAGTCAATGAACAACTAAGGTGCCACAACTATGAGTTGATGCTTCTCATTTCCCCTCCTTCCTATCTGTCTTGCTCTCTCAGAAAAGAGAGAGAGAGAGAGAGAGAGAGAGAGAGAAAGAGAGAGAGAGAGAGAGAGAGAGAGAGAGAGAGAAAGAGAAAGATTAGTTAGTTTGAAAAAGCACCTGGTCTTTCCTAATTTCTCAAGCCAGAGGTAATATAACAAAGCTAACAAAGGTCTCTCTGGTAGCATGCGTTCGCCCATTTATTGGTGCATTCTCTCTCTGTAGCAGCTGCGTGGGCCCAAGTGTGGGCCTGGGTACAGCAACACAAAGCTGACCAGAGCACAGCCAAGAACAGAGACTAAGATAGCTGGATGGGGACAGAGACTGAGCTGGACTAAGCTTTGGCATGGACTGAACTGAACTACACCCTGCCCATGCCAAACCAGTGGCACAGAATTTCTGGATGCTGGTCCTTTTCTGGGCTTAGTGAAGACAGAGCTGAACATCTTCCACAGCGGATGGAACTAAGCCACCTGGCCATGGACAAGATCCTGGGAACCAGGAGGAAGTCTTTTATTTCTACTCCAATAAATCTTACCAATACATCCTCAGTCTACACCCATGCTTGGATCACCGAAATGCTTTTCTTGTGACGCCATGGAAGAGTCCTGTTTTCACCAACAACAGTAGGTGTTTCAGATTTTATTTATAAGCAGGTCTTTCCTGGAAAGCCAAAGCAGGGTGCTTCTGGAACAGAGCTCTGGTGGCAAGCGCTGTCCCAAAGAGCAGCAGGAAAGCCCTGCAGTTTGACACTCAGAAAGCTGGGGGTGGCAGGCAGTGCACGCTGGTCCCCTGCTCTATCAGAGCCTCTTCCTTGCTGGGGGCATTTCCCTGTGCAATCCCAGGCTGTGGCTGGCCTGACTTGGAAGGTTGGCCTGTGGCTTAAAGCTGGGCAGTGACACAGCAGAGAATTGACTATCTAAATATTTTAGGTTTTGTGAACCACAGAAGCTCTCTATGTTGCATATTCTTTTTGTTTGCTTATTATGATCCTTTATAAATATGAAAGCCATTCTTAGCTTGCTGGGAATATGAAGACAAGCCAGGGCCAGGGCTTGGCCTCTGGGATGGGTTAGCTGCCTGGTGCTGTGATGGCAGTGCTTAGTAGAGCATGGCTGCACTGGTCCGCTGCATGGTGTGTACAGCCCACACCGACTGCAGCTGCTCTTGGTGGGGTGAGGAGCTGACATACTCAATGGGAAGTCCTGAGAAGCAGACTCGGGAAATGAGCAGGGTTCATGGGGAGCCAGGCTGTCAGAGTCTTCCCAAATGTGCCAACGGACTCCTGGGCTGCACAAGGGCTACCATGGCCTGGAGAGGACCAGGTCTATGTGCTTTCCCAAGAAAGGTGCATGCATACTGCTGAGCCTGTTCTGCAGGCAGTTTGGGAGAGGGAATCAGAGCAGCTCTGTCCAGGAGACCCCTGGGGAAGGAGCCCCAAGTATGGGGAACCCAAGGCTTACCAGAGCACATCCTCCTGAGAGGAGCTTTCTGACGCAAGCTGGGGAGCACAGAATTGCCTGGGTCACTGAGCCATCACGTGATTGAAAGGGATAGAGGTCAAGGATCAAATGGACCTTGCCTAGGCAAGTTGCATCCTTCTGTGGGGCCTGTGTCCAATCTTGTCATCTCTGGTGATTTTGCTTCTGGCTAGGTAGATTTTGCTTCTGGCTAAGTAGATTTTGCCTCTGGCAGAGTAAACCTTTTTCCCTGCAGGTCTACTCTTTATTCTCTCCTCTGTGGCCCAGGGATTAGGCTTCATTAGGATCCCAGACTTCTGGTTGACTCCAGTGAATGGAGACAGCCAGCAGGAGATTAGAGGTCAGGGCTGCCATCTCCCCAGAGCCTCAGGTTCTATCTGGTGGCACCCCCATAGCAGCCCTGTCTGAGTTCAGCACCTTCAGGTCTTGGGGTGGTTATTCTCTGCCTGGACATCCCAAGGCTGAGTCAATCCACTGGTCTCTCTTAACCCTGCACACTCCCTTCAGAAAACACTCTCAATCACCCAGTCTGAGGGTCACCCAGGGTGACCGGCTGAGTTTGCCCGGGCTGTCTTGATTTTAGCACCGAAGTTCCCATGGACCTGAGTCCTGGGTAAACTGGGACGATTCCTGCAGAGACTCTGACCCTACATTCTCACTTCCTTCCTTGCCTTCTTGTCTCCTAAACTGAGATTTAGAAGTTTCCAGGCTGTGTCCTGGACTTCCAGGTTCTCAGAACCAATTAGAAGAGTTGGCCCCAACCTGAGGGACAATAGTTGCCTGGAGCTGAGTGTGTCTGTGTCCTTAGAGGGGCTTGTCTCCACGTTCTCTTGTCCTCCCTCAGGCTGATAATGGCTGTCCTACCAGCCTGGTTTTCCTGCCTGGCCCGCAGGAAGCTGAGCCACTACTCTGTACACTGCTGCCCCTTCCAGATTCCCTGAGGGAGGACAGAGGAGGGGTTCTCTGAGGGTGGTGGTGAATGTACCCTCAAAATTGTCTGTGATTCTTCAGGCCCACAGCAAGGGCAGAGGGCAAATGTTTGAGGTCTAAGACTTTTCTGGTGTCCTTCTGTATCAGGCAATGGAAAGAGAAAGCTTCTGGGTGGGCCATAGAGACAAGGCAACAGAGGGGATCCTACAAAAGGTCCACCCAGCCCCACAGGGCAGGGGTATGGGCCCCAGAGCATGCCTGTTCTCCTTTCCAAGTTTGTTGAGTCAGTGTGGACATAAGACCCTCCAAGCCCTGCTGATATGGGAAAGAGGCTCCCAAGAGGGCTGCCTGGATGTTTACCGGGCATGCAGGCAATGGCACCCTCTAGAATGACCAGTGGAAAGAGGGGCCATCTTGGCCTGGTTCTCTTCCCTCTGGGGACAATACCCTGAATTCCTCTGTGGAATCACCCTTTCTCTATTCTCAACCTGTTGGGTCACATGGGGCTGGCTTGTCTCCTGGCTCCTGGGGTGGAGGGCCCAGGCTTGGACAATGAGGGCACCATACTCTGAAACATATGAATTAAGTTTGAGCTGGGCTAGAGACCTAAATCAGGCCAGGGAGTCCAGTGACTGTCATTCTGGAGAAGCTTTGCTGGACCTATCAGAAAAAAAGAGCTTTTTCCCCCCCAGTGAAGTTACCAAAGTATTAGAATGTAAGACTGAGATGTCACTGTGGCTGGCTTGACTACAGTGGGAAGAATCCAAGTGTAGAGATAAAACAGAGGAAAACAGATCTATGCACCTGGGTCCAGCCCTTTTGCTCATGCTTGGGTGGGGTTCCTAGCTTCCTTGGTTTGGTTGACCCTTTCCCCCAGGGGCAACTGCACTGTTTACAGTGCTTTCTCTGGCCCCAGCTGCTTAATGCTTGGCCGGGTTTGGGGGCTTCCAGGTAACCTGCCCAGTCACTGAGTAGGCTTGCATTACCTTTCCATGCAGTGTACTGTGGTGGTGGACCCGTCAAGGACTGATCTATGTGGAAGACATTGAGTTTCTCACAGAATGAGGGTAGTGCTATCACCTGTTTATATCACCTGTGAGCTCATTGTTACCATAACTTGGAACTTCAGTGGAGTGTGGGGAGTGGGGGGGGGGGGTCCTACAGCTTATGGTATTCCAGGAAACCTGCCAAGAACGCAAGGCTGCCTGCTGGTGTCTGCCCTCTTTGCAACAATGAGCTGCCTCTGTTGCTACGGACAGAAGTTTGCTCTGCCCAGCCCAAGTCAAAACGAGGGGGGTCCTTGATGTCTCTAGTTGCTAAATGCCTCCTTCAGAGACAAGATGACAGAGACAATAAGAGTGCTTTCTGTTCTGTTGGCACAATGATGTCCTGCATATGTTCTAACCTTAACCCAACTACCATCTTTTTTTTTCTTATAAATAGAAACCAGAGTGTGCAGTTTTTAACTTCCTTCCCTTAGCAGTATTATCTTTAGAAAATCTTTTTGATCTTAGCAGATATGTCTCACACATGCATGTACACAACTATTTTTCTTAGGAAAAATTTCAAAAATGGTCTAATGTTCATCATTCGGAGTCAACAATCCTTGACAATTACTCCACCTTGCCTCACCTACCTCAGCCTTTGCTTGGTTTGGTTTTGCTGGAACACGTCATGATATGATTTGATTAATAATTTACTATATGTATTTACCAATACAGACTCTACAACTGCAATACCAGTATTGCACCAAACAAAATTAACAGCAATACCTTAATATTATCTAACACTCACTTCATATCAATATGGACTGATAAATACTGGAATACATTCAATATTTCTCAATTGTCTCAAAAATGTCTTTTTATATAGCTTGTGGGTTCAAATCAGGATACCAACAGTGTCTACACATTGCCTTTAGCTGCCTCTGAGACTTTTAAATATATAATTCATAAAATGTACACCACCTCCTTCATGCCATTGCTCTGGGATGGCCTGATATTAGCAACTATTTTTATACCCTGCAAGGACCCGCATAACGATGCTGCTTCAGACGGCTCTTCTTCAAGGTTCAGAGCAGGCATGATGCTGTACAGGGACCATGTGCTGCTGGAAGAGCGGCAGCCCCAAGGTCCTAGCAGGAGCTGTGTAGAGCAGAGAGGAACGGCGACGCCAGCACAAGACAGAGGCAGCAGGGGGAGGGAGGCAGAGGGTGCGTTGGTCTGGGGTAGACTGGCTAGGTTTGAGCCCTGGCTATCTGCAGCCTCAAGGTGTGGGCTTCCACAAAATTGAGAGAGCAGGCACTCTCATACACTTCCCGAGAAGGTGTCAATGGATACAACCTTCTTCAGAGAAATCTGGAGATATATATCTTCAGGGGACCAGTTGCAGAAGAGTAGGACACATCCACCTTGAGATGATGGGCAGCCCTGAAAATCAGATGATCGCACAGGTGTGCACAGGCTGTGCTGTTTAGTAGGGAAGGAGGGCTGCAAAGCTGCTGTGGAGTGTATAATCATCATTGTGTATTGTTTTATATGTAATAGCTTTATTAAGCTATAATACATCAATTGTGCCAGTGGTTGGCAAACTGTGGCTCTTTGGCCCCTTGAGTGTGGCTCTTCCACAAAATACCACGTGCGGGCGCTACCTCGATAAGGAATGTACCTACCTATATGTTTAAACACTTGGCTCTCAAAAGAAATTTCAATCGTTGTACTGTTGATATTTGGCTCTGTTGACAAATGAGTTTGCTGACCACTGGATTATGCAATTCACCCATTCAAAGCCCACAATTCAATGGTTGTAGTATATTCAGAGTTGTATGACCATTAGCACAACCAATTTGAGAACATTTTCATCAGCCTCCTGCAAATATCAAATCAAGAACCTCCAAAGCCTGGCAGGAAAGGCACTTAGTCCAAAGGGCCTGGAGTCCTGGGAAGCAGAGCTCCAGCCCTGGCCTGGAGGAGCAGTGTAGGCCTCCTGTCTTGCCTGCAAAGTGGCTGGTACAGGCACGTAACTCAGACTCTGGGCTATGGAGCACGTGCAAGCTCTCTGGGAACCATGTCCCTGCATTCTGGGGCCTTCACAAGCTCTTTGGAAGGACAGAAGTGTCTGTGGCCCCTGGTACCTCATCCACCTGCACTCATCTGCTATGCTGAAGTGTGGGGCCTCTTGGCACAGGAAAGCCAGGACAGTTAGAACAAGGGCTCTGTGTCCTCTAGGAATGCAAATTGTCCCACTCACAAAGCTGACTAATCTCAGTCAGTAAACTGTAATGCATTGGATCTTCTTGTGGGTCTGTAGATGTTGGTGAGCAAAAATAAATGAAAATAGACCCACATCCAGATTCCTAGCCATCCAGTCTGGCATATCTGTGTGCGCAGATGGAATTGTGGCAAAGATACTGATACCCAGAGACCACAGAAGCCTTTCTGGGAAGGGACACTCTAACTCTGTTTTAACTCTCACTGACTCCAAACACACAGGTAGGTCATGAAGACCGCCCTGTTCCAGGGCCCATGGCTTTTATGTGACTTTATCCCAGGTGACAAAAGATAATTTGGACACGGTGTTCTGCCATTTGCAGTCAAGAAAATCTTTGTACATCAGTGACCTCAATGGCTTATTGTGACGGGACCTTGAGGACTCTGACTAGATACACCACCCTCTCTGTCCCCCAACCCCCACCTCAACCAAGAGGCCAGCTTGGAGTCCCACTTGTGCTGGTCTCAGACCTCTGCTCAGTTCATGGAGCAGGAACGCCCCTCAAACTATTTGACTGAAAGTTATTGTTCCCCTAAAATTCATATGTTGAAACCCTAACCTCATTGTGATGATCTTTGGAGGGAGGGGGCCTTTGGGAAGTGATTGGGTTAGATGGGGGATTAGTGCACTTACTGGAAGAGGAGCAGAGAGATCTCTGCGCATGTGTGCACTGAGGGAAGGCTGTGTGAGCACACGGAGAGGAGGTGGCTGTCTGTCAGGAACAGAGCCCTCAACAAGAACCAAAAGAATCGTATCTTCTGACACCTGATCTTGACTTCCCCAACCTCCAGAACTGTGAGAAATAAATGTCTGTTGTTTGAACCACCTGATCTATGGTTATTTTGCTATAGCAGCCTGAGCCAAGACATCAGCTTAGGTAAAAAAAAGAAAGGAAATTTACTGTTCCTGAGAAAATAGATCCCAGGGCTCAGACACTGTCTTCATGGTGCTGTCTTTCACTTAGCCTGACTCTGTGTGATCTCAGGGCTCAGCCAGGGTGCCCAGTCCTGGTGGCTGGGGTCTATATAATGAGCCACCCTGGTAAGGGGTAAGAAGTGAATTTACTCCCCCAGTCATGGACCAGTCCTGGGATCTGGCAGTTGGGGCCCACCCTGAAACCACCTGGAAGGAGAGGTGAAAAAGAGGGTGCCTGATGGGAAAGGGAAAGTGCTGAGTGGTCCAGGACAACGTCTACCCATCACACTCACTGAGTGTCTGGGGGCCACAGGTTGGCTCATACTGGGAGAGGTTGCAGAGGAAATGAGAACCTTCCTTCCTCAGCTCTCCTCTTTTCCAAGAGAGGAACAAACTTGACTCTTTTCTTATGGGAGAGGCTGAGACTCTGCTCAAGAAGCCTCTCTTGTGGCTTCCTGTCTTCACCCCTGAGCTCTTCTGGGGCTGACTCTGAATCAACTTGTGCTGTCACTGAGGGACAGTGATGAGCCAGGCTCCATCCTTGACTTTGACAGCTCATGGTCAAGCTGGGAGACAGAGGTGAATACTTACTGTGCTGCAAAGAACAACAGGTTATGGGGAACAAGTTAAGACAGCCGCTGACTCTCCCTGGAAGTAGAGAGTCATGTGAACTGATCCGGATGGTCTGCAACAGGGAGAAAAAAAAAATCAAACTGGTACAAGTCAAAAAGGGATTTTTATTGTCTCACATAACTCAAAGATGCAGGGGTCGGTGCAGATACAGCTGGATCCAGATGTTCACACTATATATCCATCTCTTTCAATCTCTCAGCACTGCTTTTCTCTGTATGGGCTTCAGTCTGGCTTTCCTTACCCAGTGGTCCCCGGCAGCTCCAAGCTTATCTCTTGCTGACTCAGCAACCCTAGTGCACTTTAGCATTTTCCCCCAGAAAGTCCAGCAAGGTATTGGGATGTCATCTAATCCCTGCACATATCATCATGGGCCTGGGTTACAGTGGGGGTGAGGTGGGGGTGGCCATCCCTAAGTAAAATCTGAGGTGCTGTTACCAGATTAAAGGCATGGCTAATGGGTTGTGAAACCTTTTGTCCATCACAAATGGACAAAAGGGTTGGGTCAGGCAGAGGGAGGTATGTGGGGAGACTGCCCAGCCAAGACCAGACTTCAGATTGAGTGAGTGGGTAGAACATAAGGAATTGGGGCATAGCCTCCCTGACCCCTCTGTGATTAGATGCACAGTGGAATATTTTAGCAGAAGTGTCCTGCAGCTTCTAACTTTAAGATGCTCCCTGGGGAAGTAGGTTGTAGGTCAGTGGGCTTTGGTGCAGGCCTGGGGTAGAGGGGAGGCTGCAGGAGGGAAGGGTTACCCATGCTACTAGTAGATAGTGGTGGGAAGAAGAGAGCCATGTGGCCTGCCCCCAGTGTCCAGCTCTGGGGGTGACAGGAGAGCCATTTGCTGATCTTTGGATGACAAGATGACAGGAGGCTAGGGGGATGGGGGTGACTGCTTGGGCCTCATTGAATCTGTGGTGCCTGTGGTAGACATCTGCCCCGCCAGTGGAAGGTCTGCTTGGGCCTCATTGAATCTGTGGTGCCTGTGGTAGACACCTGTCCCGTCAATGGAAGGTCTGCTTGGGCCTCATTGAATCTGTGGTGTCTGTGGTAGACACTTGTCCCGCCAGTGGAAGGTCTGCTTGGGCCTCGTTGAATCTGTGGTGCCTGTAGTAGACACCTGCCCCACCAGTGGAAGGTCTGCAGGCTGTTGGATGTGAGTGTGGAGCTCAGAGAGAGGTCTGTGCTGGAGACAGGGTTTGGAGTCAGGACATGGATATATATCTTTTTAATTCAGTGGGAGGAGGGGAAGGAGATAGACTCCCGCATATACCCCAAGCCCTGACCAGGATCCACACAGAAAACCCACTAGGGCCCTGGTCAGCAAACTGAGGCTCTCGCGAGCCACATGCAGCTTTTTGGCCCCTTGAGTGTGGCTCTTCCACAAAATACCACATGTGGGCGCTACCTCGATAAGGAATATACCTACCTATATAGTTTAAGTTTTAAATTGGCTCTCAAAAGAAATTTCAATCGTTGTACTGTTGATATTTGGCTCTGTTGACTAGTGAATCTGCCAACCACTGCAGGGGGTGATGCTCTGCCCATCTGGGGTATTGCTCTGTTGCTCAGCCACCAAGATCTTCTTAATTCCTGAGGCAGAGGCCATGGAGCAATCCTCAGCACCAGGGGCCAACTCGCTCCAAACAAGCCGTGGCTGCAGGAGAGGAGGAAAGAGAGAGAGAGAAGTGAGAGGGGGCAGGGAGGAGAAGCAGATAGGTATTTCTCTTGTGTGCCCTGACCCAAATTGAACCTGGGACCTCCACATGCTGGCCTGACACTCTACCACTGAGCCAACTGGCCAGGCCCGGACATGGATTTGAAGAGGTAGAGGGTGTGGGGGAAGGGAGACAATGCTGAGGAACCCAGAGGCTTGCTCAGAGTCTGGTTCACCTTTTGCTGGCCTGTGACCCTACAAGCCCCTTCTTCTTTCTGAGTCCCAGTTTCCCCATCTGTAAAATGGGACTGAGATGACTCTCAGGCAGTTATGAAGACAGACAGGATGACTCTGCAGGCTTGAACTGTGTAGGTGCTCAGAGGACAGTGGGAAGTGGACTGCAGTGGTGATCCCAGAGAGCATATGAGACCTGCAGCCCAGGATGGGCAGGGGCCATTCACAGAGATGGGACTGCTGCTTCTGGTGCCTCATGAGCTGAACTAAAGTGGCCTCAGCAAGGACCAAAAGGTGAGATTCCAACCAGGGAAAGGAGCCTAATAAGTGGGGTTCTGCTACAGGGTCACTTCCAAGGATGGCCACAGAACCACCCTGTTGGCAGCATATGGAGACTTAATTATTTGTTCTAAAAACACAGCTGGAAAATAAATCATCACTGGCCATAGAGATGGGTGTTGGCCAGATGACCTTTTTGTCACCCCCCCCCCCCCAGCTCAATGGGATTTTGGAGATCATCACATCATCAACAGAGAAGAAAATGAGCAGTATGTTGCTTGTTTATAGAGGGTGAGTGAGGCAGACCACAGTGAGCTATGGGAACACTGGGGTTTTCTGGGCCAGTCTACCCACTGGACAGGTTGGGAGAGACCCAGAGAGGCTGGGTGCATCATACAATCATCTGGCTGATTGGGGGTCCTCAAGTGATCACCGCTGGTGTTGACACTGGTCCTTCAGGTGGACATACTCCCAGATTTGACCCATGTTGCAGTTCCCTCCAAACCTACCCACAGCCCATGTTGGCTCAGCATGTGATCAGAGGGGTCCAGCATGTTCTGGGAAGTTGTGTGTATATGTGCATACATGTTTGTGTGTGAGAACAAAGCACAAGTTGGAAGCCAGAAGATAGTGTGAAAGACCTCAAGGGCTGTGCTCAGAAGTGTGAACTTGATTCTCTGACCCTTGCTGTTCCCTCAGCCTGGAAGGCTCCCTATCCCAATTGCCATGCAGAACTGGCTTATATCACCCCTTAGAGAAGCCTCCCCTACTGAAAGTGGGCTAAAACTCAATGGTCCTGGCTACTTGCCTGACTGCCACCACCCACCCAGTGTTCCTTGTTCCCTTGTGGACCAACCCCAGCTTTGGTCACCCTGCTGCCTCTGGGAGGATGGGGCTGAGTGAGCAAAGTTGTAGGAAGTCTCCCTGCCAATGCCTAGCTCTTTCTTGCATTGGATAAAGGGCCATATAGAACCTGGGCTGCCACTGGGATTTCAAGCCTGCGAGGGTGACCATACAACCTTAACTGGACAACCCCACTCCTCTGCTATCATCTGTTGAGACGATGCAAAGCACAGGCTAAGAAGCAACTCTGAACCAGGCTCTTCCTGCAGAGCTCTGCTCCCCTGCCACAGACTCTCTCATGGCAGGAAAGCATTGTCCCTCTGTTCCTGAGACTCTTAACTGCTAGCCCTTTCTTGGCCTCCATTTTATCACATGTGAAATAGGAATGATACTCTTTACCTCAATGAGTTGTGAGGATTAGTTGAGAAGAGAAAGGAACATTCATGGAAATTTGTGATAGATTTAAATATTTTTAAAAGGCAGAAGCTAAATAAAATACTTTACTGAATACAATAAAAAGATAACAAAATATCTTTTATTTGAAAAAATTATTCTAAATAGCCATAAGGCAGGAAAGGAATTAAAACAAAAATTGTTTAAGAACATATATCTTAAACCTGTGAGCCCTGGCCAGTTGGCTTAGTAGTAGAGCATCAGCCTGGCATATGAACATCCTGGGTTCAATTTCCGGTCAGGACACAGGAGAAGAGACCATCTGCTTCTCCATCCCTTCCCCTCTCTTTTCTCTCTCTCTTCCTCTCCTGAAGCCATGGGTTGGTTGGAGCAAATAGGCCCTGAGCACTGAAGATGTCTCCATGGCCTCACCTCAGGTGCTAAAAATAGCTCAGTTGCCAAGAAATCAGCAACAGTTCCAAATGGGCAAAACACCCCCTGATTAGGGGGCTTTCTAGGTGGATCCTGGTCAGGGTGCATATGAGAGTCTGTCTTTATGCCTCCCTGCTTCTCACTTGAGAGGAAAAAAAAAAACCTGTGAGATGCGTACAAAGTAATATTCAGAGGAAAATGTATAATCTTAAAAACATCTTTTAAAGAAATCAGAAAGAAAAACCTTTGCAAGCATGGCTTTTTTTTTTTTTTAGTTTTCTTCACTGATAGACAGAAGAAGCTGACAGAAAGAACAGGAAGGCTCTCCCGTCATGGGAGGGGAGGAGGAGGATCCTGCTGGGAACTGTAAGGATTGACAGCTCAGGCCAGGCCAGATGAGGAGGAATGTGGCTGATGTCAGCCAGAGAATCTGGACAAGGAATATGATTGTCTTCTGGACTAATCAGTGCCTTATATGTAGGTTCACCAAAGTAAAGACTCAGAGAGTGAAGGAGGGCACCACTAATAATGACATTAAGGCAACAGGTGTCACTTGGGACTATCCTTTACAAATCACTGTACTTACACAAAGCCCAGAGAAGGCAGGGGCAAGTGTTTGTGATGTTTTGTGTATGAAACCCTGCACTAATGGAAATTAACAGAAACTACTAAAATTGAACCCAATCCTGGTGGATTCAAAAAAAGTTTAGTTGTAGAAAAAATAAAGTTATACTTTGTACCAGTCAGGGTTACTGCAGGATAAGAAAGCACCCTCAACCTGAGTATTTGGAGAAGAGCATCTTTAAAAGGCCCTTTTTGAAGGTGTGTACAGGGTATAGGAAAGCAGCAGGCAGCATTCTGGTGCTAGTAACAGCAGGGAACTGTTCCTGGGCCCGAATGAGCAAGAGTAGGGGTGAGGGTAATCAAACTTCTGGAATTCTGATACTGGAAAGGCTGTAGGGAAAAAGTTGTTGAATAGAATCTGTGACCTTGGGTTGTGGGATGCAGGTGACTTTGCAAGAAAGACATCACTCTTCTCTCACCCTTCAATCTCCTGCTAAATGTTTCCCATTGTAGACCCAAATGGAAGTCAAAGAAACGGTGTACCTTTTGAGGGGTCCATGCAGACTGGCTTCCTGGGATCTAAAACAGGACGGAGAAGGTGAAGATGGCCAAATAAAAGGTACTCCAAACAGTCCACCCCTTTGCCCTCAACATTCATTACTCAGGGAAAAGTTTGTGTTCCCCACAGGGGGCCCAATAATTTCAGTAGTGATAGCAGAGATTAGCCAACTTTTTCTCCTTTTTTAAAAATTGAGATATAATTGACATATAACATTATATTAGTTTCAGATATACAACACAATGATTCCAGGACTTACATATTTTTAAGTGGAAGTTTGTACCTCTTGAACCCCTTCTCCCTTTTCACACACCTCCTACCCCCTGCTTCTCACAAACACCAATCTGTTCTTTTGTATCTATGAATTCAGTTTTGTCTGTGTAGATACCACATGTAAGTTAGATTAATGGTAATTATCTTTCTCTGTCTGGCTTATTTCACTCAGCTTAATGCTTCCAGGTCTACCCATGTTACCACATAGGGCAAAATTTTCTTCATTTTTATGGTTGAAGAGCATTCCATTGTGTAAATACACATATAAATGTATGTATGTATATATAAATATATCACACTTTCTTTATCTTTTCATCCACTAATAGACAATTAGTTTGCTTCCACATCTTTAATATTGTAAATAATGCTGCAATAAACATGGTGATGCACATATTTTTTTGAGTTAGTGTTTTCAGTTTCTCTGGATATATACCCAGAAGCAGAATTTCTGGGTCATAAGGTAGTTCTATTTTTAATGTTTTGAGGAACCTCTATAATGCACCATTTTATATTCCCACCAACAGTGCACAAGAGTTCTCTTTTCTCCACATTATCATGTATACAGTATAACTTTTTCTATCAAGGGCTAGGTAGTAAATGTTTAGGTTTTGTGAACCATACCATCTTTGTGACAACTCAACTCTGCTGAAGCAGCCACAGATGATCCATAAACAATTGGGCTGTGTCCCAATACAATTGTATTTATAAAACTTTATTTATTTATTTGCAGAATTTTTTCAAGATGATTGTGGAGTAGGCAGAAGCTACACTCACTTCCTTCCAGGACCAAACTGGAGTTACAACTAAATTAAAAAACAATCAGCCTGAATAATCATTAAGACTAGACTGAGGAGAAGTCTTACCATCAAGGATTTACAGAAGAAGCCACATCTAGACTGGTGAAGGGAAAAGATGAAAAAGGGTTGACCCCACTCCTATGGGCAGTGGTTAAGGTTCTGGAAATGTATCTCAGCTACAAAGGATCCCTCTGAGAAATGAGGGGCCTAAACCCAAAGCCCGGCTCCCTAGCCCAGAGCACCAGAGCTGGGAAGAGGTGCTCACATAATGTCTGACTGTGAGAAGCAGCAAAGATTCTCTCTGCCAAGGGAAGATGGGAGTCTGCTAGAGACACAGGCATCCTCTTAAAGGGCCAACACACAAAAATTTAGTTCTCAGTTACTCACCCTGAGCTCTGGCAGGAGGAGGGCAAAACAGACAAGAGTCACATGAGGAGATTCTAGAGTTTGTGGCTCTGGGGAGAGACCTGAGGGGGTAGCCACCAAGATTCCTGTTCTGAGTCAGTATCCATTACTGCAGACACCATCTTTCTTGGGTGAAGCATTCCCCTCTGTGTGGCATTAACCTGGAGGAAAGCAATGGCCCCATCCTCTAGATTCCCTCTTGCCCCACCCTATGGAGCTTAGGACCTGCTGAGGAGTCAGTTGCCCTGGCCAGGGCACAGAGGTCTGGTCAGATTAATGGGATGTCGGTAACTGAGTTGCCTGGCTTTGGAATGGGGGCTATTCTCCCCACTTTACTGTGAACCTGGCTGGCCTTTCCCCCTCATCAGAGATCTGGTAGAACCACCCTCCCAGCTTCCAGAAGACCCACCCTTTGGGCTCCAAAGACCCCATCCACCAAACTCCTGTAGCTCTGCCTTGTGGAGGTCAGGGAAAAATCTAGGTCAGACTGAGTCCTGTGGCTCTGGAGCAAGGGACACACCCACCACCTGCTCTGAAACCTAAACAGCACCTCCTTTACATGGGAGACCCACTAACCCCATCCTCCCAATTCCACCAGAAGCTCTTTCAGTGACTGACCTTAGGCAGCCAGCAGCCAGAGGCAGATCTCAGGGTGCCTTGGAACTTCTGATGACCTGTCCCCTGGGCCTGGTGCTGGTAAAAACCAACCTTAGTGCACAATTTGGTCATTCCTGCACAAACACAAACCCAGATGAGGCAGCCACAAACTATGAATTTCTTGTAGCCCCAAATAGGTTGCCAAGGGCCAGGCACAAACAACATCTGAAATTGGCTGACACCAGAGTCCCTTCCAGGAGGCCCAGAACCAACATACCCAAGACCAGATTCTGACAACATTAAAACAGGATCCAATAAGCTTCACAAGCAGCATATAAAGGGAGAGCTCAGCAGGCATCAAACCCAACTAAGGCTAATTCTGCATCATGTGTTCAGCACATATATAGCAGCCTTGGTCAAAGTTGAGCCTCACAGTCAGCCAGCCTGAGGGGCAATCCCATTTACAAATGGGCCAATAGCAATCAAGACTCGATTACAACAGGAGGGCCCACATAACCCACACAAAACTTTCCTGGAGCACCCAGATCAATTAATCAAGGAGATTGTGCCACTGGATCCCACAGGGAACCTACAATGTAAGGCCACCCCACAGAGCCTAAGATTAATAGTAGATTTATCTAATATATAGAAACAAATATAAGGAGACAGCCTACATGAAGAAACAAAGAAACAGTCCCCAAATGAAAAAGCAGAAGTCTCTAGAGAAACAGCTAAATGAAATGGAGGCAAGCAATTTATCAGATATAGAGTTCAAAGTAATGGTCATAAGATTGTTTAAGGACCGCCTGACCTGTGGTGGCGCAGTGGATAAAGCGTCGACCTGGAAATGCTGAGGTCTCCGGTTCGAAACCCTGGACTTGCCTGGTCAAGGCACATATGGGAGTTGATGCTTCCAGCTCCTCCCCCCCTTTCTCTGTCTCTCTCTCCTCTCTCTCCCTCTCTGTCTCTCTCCTCTCTAAAAATGAATAAATAAAATAAATAAATAAATAAATAAATAAAATAAAATAAAAAAAAGACTGTTGTTTTAAAGATTGTTTAAGGACCTTAGTGAGAAAGACAACAACATGAAAAAGAACATAAAAACCGTTAAAAGGGACCACTCAGAAATGAAGAATACAATATCAGACATCATGAATACACTGGAAGGAATAAACAGTAGGTTGGATAAAGCAAAGGATTGAATTAGTGATTTGGAAGACTGAGTAGGAAAAATGCCCAAACAGAGCAAGGAAAAAAAATGAATTACAAAGAATAAAGATAGTTTAAGGAAACTTTGGGACAACATGAAGCATAACAATATCCACATCATAAGGGTACCAACAAGAGAAAAAAGAGAGAAAGGGATTAAGAACCTATTTAAAGAAATAATGACCCCAAGCTTTCCTAACTCAGTGAAGAAAAAAGACACACAAGTCTAGGAAGCACAGAGAGTCCCAAAGAAGATGAATCCAAAGAGGCCCACACCAAGACACATCATAATTAAAATGGCAAAGATAAAAACAAAGAGACCAGTAGTGGAACAGTGGATAGAGTATCAATCCAGAATGCTGAGGTTCCCAGTTCAAAGCCCTGAGGTTGTCGGCTTGAGTGCAGGCTCATCAGCTTGCCAGCTTGAGCACAGGGTCACTGGCTTGAGTGCAAGATCATTGACATGATCCCAAGTTTGCTGGTTTGAGCAAGAGATCACTGGTTTGTTTGAGCCCCCTAGCCAAGGCACATATGAGAAACAATCAACAGACAATGAGAGATTCTTAAAAGCGATAGAGAAAGACAGTTAGTTACCTACATGGAAGCTCCCATATGACTGTCAGCTGATTTTTCAACAGAAACATTTTAGGCCAGAAGGGACTGGCATAAAATATTCCAAGTGATGGAAAGCAAAGACCTATAATCAAAACTACCTTACCAGCAAGACTATCGTTTAAAACTAGAGGAGAAGTAAAGAGCTTCCCAGATAAGTAAAAGCTAACTAAAGGAGTTTGTTACCACCAAACCAGTATTACAAAAGAATGTTAAAAGGTTGGCTTTAAGAAGTAGAAGAAGAAGAAGAAAACAACAACAACAAAAGGGCATAGTTAAAAGAATAGAATGCGATGAATATGGACCTATCAATAATCATTTTAAATGTAAGTCACTTAACTGCTCCAATCAAAAGGCATGGGGTAGTTGAATGGATAACAAAGCAAGACCCATATACAAGAGACCCACCTCAGAACAAAAAATACACACAGACTAAAAGTAAAGGGATGGAAAAAGGTATTTTATGCAAATGGAAATGAATAAAAGTAGGTAAAGCAATACTTATATCTGAAAAAATAGACTTTATTACAAAAGCTATATAGTAAAGGAAAAGAAGGTCACTATATAGTGATAAAAGGGAGCACTCCAACAAGAGAATATAATCTTTGTAAACATTTATGCACCCAACATAGGAGCACCTGAATATGTAAAGTAAACCTTGATGGACATAAAGGGAGGGAATGACAGTAATACAGTCAATAGATATTTTAACACTCCATTAAAATCAATGGATAGATCTTTCAGAAAGAAAATCAATAAGGGAACAGCAGACTTAAATGACACACTAGATCAGATGAATCTAATTGATATCTACAGAATATTTCACCCCAAAGGAGCAGAATATACATTCTTTTCAAATGCATATGAAGCTTTTCTAGGATAGACTACATGTTAGGACACAAAACAAGTCTCAATAAATTTAAGAAGATTGAAATCATATCAAGCATCATCTCTGACCACATTGGTATGAAATGAAATAAATCACAAGAAAAGAAAACCACACAAAGACATGGAGGCTAAATAACATGTTACTAAACCATGAATGGGGTAACAATGAGGTCAAGAAAGAAAATCAAAGGATACCTTGAAACAAATGAAAATGAGAACACAACCACCCAAAAATCTATGGAATACAGTGAAAGCTCCTAAGAGGTAAGTTTATAGCTAGACAGGCCTATCCCAAGAAACAAGAAATATCTCAAACAAGCTATCTAACTTTACACTTAAAGAAACTTGAGAAAGAACAACAAACAAAGCCCAAAGTGAGCAGAAAGAAGGAAATAATAAATATCAGAGCAAATAAAATAAAAACTAAAAAAGAAAATACAAAAGATCAATGAAATCAAGAGCTGGTTCTTTGAAAAAATAAACAAGATTGACAAACCTTTAACCAGACTCATCAAGAAAAGAAGGGAGAGGACCCAAATAAATAAAAAATGAAAGAGGAAAATTAACAACAGAACCAAAGAAATACAAAGGATTGTAAGAAAATACTATGAAGATCTATATGCCAACAAATTGGACAATCTGGACAAAATGGATAAATTCTTAGAAACATACAATCTTCTAAAACTGAATCAGGTCTGACCAGGCGGTGGTGCAATGGATAGAGCGTTGTACTGGAGTACAGAGGATACAGGTTCAAAACCTCAAGGTCACCAGCTTGAGCCTGGACTCATCCAGCTTGAGCACAGGGTCCCTGGCTTGAGCATGGGATCATAGACATGACCCTATGGTCACTGGCTTGAAGCCCAAAGTTGCTGGCTAGAGTCCAAGGTCACTGGTTGAGCAAGGGGTCACTTGGTCTGCTGTAGCCCCCCAGTCAAGGCACATATGAGAAAGCAGTCAATGAACAACTAAAGTGCCACAACGAAGACTTGATTGTTCTCATCTCTCTCCCTTCCTGTTTGTCTGTCCTTCTCTCTGTCTCTGTCACTAAATAAACAAACAAACAAACAAATAAATAAAACTGAACCAGGAAGAATCAGAGAATGCGAACTGACAGATTATAGCCAGTGAAATTGAAGTGTAATAAAAAAACTCCCAACAAACAAAAGTCTTGGCTTCAGAGGTGAATTTTACCAAATATTTAAAGAAAATTAATATCTGTTCTTTTCAAACTATTCCAAAAATTTCAAGAGAAAGGAAGACTCTCAAGCTCATTTTATGAGACCAACATTATTCTAATTCCAAAACCAAATAAAGACACTACAAAGAAAGAATATTACAGGCCAATATCCCTATATGATGAACATAGATGCTAAAATTCTCAATAAAATATTAGCAAACCAGATCCAGCAATACATTAAAAATACATACACCTTGGAAGAAGGTGGGGATGAAGGAATTATATTGAGTGGGACACTTGAATTCATGTTAACACAATAAATGAAAATTAATAAAAAAATTTAAAAATACATACACTGTATCAAGTGGGGTTTATTTCAAGGATGTAAGGTTGATATAGTATCCACAAATCAATAAATGTGATACACCACATAAACAAAATGAAGGATAAAAACCACAGTATCATATCAATAGATGCAATAAAGCATTAGATAAAATTCTGCACCCATTTATGTTAAAAACTCTCATCAAAGTAGAAATAGATAAAACATATCTCAACGTAATAAAGGCCATATATGACAAACCCACAGCTAGCAATATATTCAATGAACAAAAACTATAAGTGTCTTTCTTAAGATTGGGAACAAGACAGGGATGTCTGCTTTCACCATTCTTATTCAACATAGTACCGGAAGTCCTAGCTACAACAATCTGACAAGAAGAAGAAATAAAAGGCATTCAGATTGGAAAGAAAGAAGTAAAACTGTCATTATTTGCAGATGACATGATTCTGTATATAGAGAATCCTAAAGATTCTATCGAAAACTACTAGAACTAAAAAATGAATTCAGTAAAGTCACAGGTTACAAAATGAATATCCAGAAATCAGTTGTATTTTTATACACTGATAAAAAACTATCAGAAGGAGGCCCTGGCCGGTTGGCTCAGTGGTAGAGTGTCAGCCTGGCGTGCAGGAGTCCCAGGTTCGATTCCCAGCCAGGGCACACAGGAGAAGCGCCCATCTGCTTCTCCACCCCTCCCTCTCTCCTTCCTCTCTGTCTCTCTCTTCCCCTCCTGCAGCCAAGGCTCCACTGGAGCAAAAAGTTGGCCCGGGTGCTGAGGATGGCTCTGTGGCCTCTGCCTCAGGTGCTAGAATGGCTCTGATTGCTGCAGAGTGATGCCCCAAGATGGGCAGAGCATTGCCCCCTGGTGGGCATGCCGGGTAGATCCCGGTCGGGTGCATGTGGGAGTCTGTCTGACTGCCTCCCCATTTCCAGCTTCGGAAAAAAAAACACAAAACTATCAGAAGGAGCAATTTCATACACAATTGCTTCAAAGAGAATAAAATACCTAAGAATAAATTAAGCAAAGATGTAAAAGATCTGTGGTTGGAAAATTATAAGACACTAAAGAAGATACAAATAAGTTGAAGTATATATTGTGTTCATAGATAGTAAGAATTAACATCATTAAAATGTTCATACTACCTAAAACAATCTATAGATTCAATGCAATTTCTATCAAGAGACTAATGGCATATTTCACAGAACCAGAACAAATATTCCTAAAATTTATATGGAACTACAAAGGACATCAAATAGCCATAGCAATCTTGATAAAGAAGAACAAAGTTGCAGGAATCACACTACCTGATATCAAACTGTGCTACAAGGCCATAGTAATCAAAACAGCATGGGATTGGCATGAAAACAGACATATAGGTCAAAGGAACAGAATAGATTACTCAGAAATAAACCCACATTTTTATGGTTAATTAATATTTGACAAAAGAGGCAAGAGCATACAATGGAATGAAGATAATCTATTCAATAAATGGTATTAGAAGATTGAACAGATACATGGCAAAAAAAGAAATTGGATGACCTTCTTACATCATACAGAAGAATAAATTCAAAATGAATTAAAGACTTAAATGTTAAACCTGGAACCATAAAAATTCAAAAAGAAAACATAGGCAGTAAAATCTCAGACATTTCTCAGAGTAGTATTTTTTTCTAATATATCTCCATGGGCAAGGGAGACAAAAGAAAAAAAATATACAAAAGGGACTACGTTAAACTAATAAGTTTTTTGGACAGCAAAGGTAACCATCAAAAAATGAAAAGACAACCCACTGAATGGCAGAACATATTCGCTGATACATTTAATACAGGCTTAATACCCAAAACTTATAAGGAATTTATAAAACTCAACACCAGGAGGCTGGGGAGATGCGGGAGGGTAGAGGTGAGATAAATGGTAATGGGAGGAAACTCGTTGAGGTGTTGAACACACAATACTATATACAGAAGATGTGCACCTGAAACCTGTGTAATTGTATTAACCAATGTCACCTCAATAAATTCAGTTACAAAAACAGGTGGCAGAGTGGATTTGGTTCATAGGTCATAGTCTGCCAGCCCCTCGGCTATAGCATTAATACAAGACGGGTTGGGTCTTCAATCTGGTCCTATTGGAAACCTAAAATGCTTACCAACATCAGTGTTTTTCCTGCGTGATAGCAGGAAAAAAGTGGGTGGTGGGTCAGTGGAGAAACAACTAATTAAACTATAGTTGCCCAAAGTCCTCGCTTTGTAGCTGGCTAAAGACCTAAGCTGATCATCAGAGCTCCCTTTTCTGTGTCCCCTGCCCAAACCTTGACCAGATGGCTTCTTTATTTGGTAATTCTTTTCTGAGCTTCCACTCATAGTGTCTATGTCCTTCATTCATAGGCCATAGGTCTGCCTTCGCTGGGGGGTTCACTTCCATTAACAAACACTATCTGGCCAAGGAGGCACTATGGAGCTGCTGGATTCACACAGAGTTCTATTTGCTCCCTCAGCAACAACAAAACTCCTTCCTGTAACTGGGGCTAGGCCCCTGCCCAGCGCAGTGTCTCCTTCCATCTGCCTTTTGGTGCAATGAGCGGAGAGCTCAAGTGGCAAGGGGACACTCTCAGTTTCCAGTAGTGAGAACCATAACTAAAATATTCCTCCCCTGGGCACCGGTACCTGTAAGTTCCCACAGAGTCTAAAGTGACTGGGAGAGAAAGCAAAACTTCATTAAGAAACTGTCAGTGACATAGTGAGAGGGGCCGCTTCTACTTCCACCGCTGGCTTCCAGGCCTGTGAATTCTGCATAAGGGAGAGACAGTCTGTATTCTGGTGCCATTTGAGGTATATAGGAGGCAGTTTCGTTAGAACCTGCATTTTGGTGTAAGTCGAAACACACCCTAGCCTGAGTCACTTATTTATCCTAACACAGTTGTAAAATCATAATCTAGAACATGAAACACTTTTGTTTAGGAGCCCAAAAGTTGCCAAACAAAGCAATACAAACAGAACACTTGCACTTTTAACAGTCCAAAATGGCACAGGTAAGCATACTGGGGTACACCACCTCCCTCACTCATATGCCACGTACTGCATATTCTTCTGTTGAACGCAACCTTAACCCACAGTCGTCCATTGCCATATCGTGGTTCACTTTTCGCGGTTTCACTGTATTGCGGATTTTAAAATTGTATATACAGTATTATCTTGTATTGTGGATTTTTCACTATATCACAGGATTTTGCGGTATATAGGTATTTTTATATATTTATTATTTTAATTATTTTTGCAGTAAAATAAGCAAAATAAGGTGGGAAAGGTTTATAAGAGTGTGGGGAGGTTTATAAAGCCTTAAAATATATATAAATAATAAAATAAATATAAGGTCGTTACTTCACGGATTTTCGCCTATCACAGGGGGTTCTGGAACCTAACCCCCGCAATAGACAAGGGACCACTGTATACTGCTCACAAAAATTAGGGGGTATTTCAAAATGAATATGAAGCAATAGAAAATCCCCTAATTTTTGTGAGAATAGTGCGCCTACATAGTCCATAAGTACAACGCTAACAGCATAAGCCAAAACACTCACAATTTTTAAAAATTTGTACAGGAGTGTTGTAAATTCAAAACATTGTATGTAGAGACTGTCGTAACTCAAGGACACCCTGTAATATACTTTACAGCCAGCATTCCAATCTTAAAAAAGTATCATCTCTCAGAGGGTGTCCTAATGGAGCCCTTAACAAGCCCTCCCACTGTCCCCACAGTGCTTCCCCAGTGGTAGGGGTGTGACAGCCCCCTGACACACTTCTTTGTCATAAAATATATCCCTTTGTGGGAAGCAATGTTGTGTGGGATATCATGCAAAAGGTAAGGTGGTCTTAAGGCAGGGGAGGGAGAATACATCTAGATTATGCGTCATTCTAGAAGGACAAAGCAGGTTTCCAATGTAACATATCTGTCAGAAAATGGCCAGCTGATCCCCCAAGGAGTGGTGCCATGATGGGGGCTCTGACATTAGCCTGTGACCACGGCCACATAGACACAGTCTCCATCCTTGTCACCATGGTCACATTATACCTGGCTTCCATCCCTGTCACCACCACATTAAACCTGGCTTTTACCCCTGTTACCATAGCCACTTTATACCCAGCCTCCATCCTGGTCACCATGACCTCATTAGACACAGTATCCACAAGTCAGCTAGGAGTACTGTTCTGACGGGGTTGCCATTCACTTCATGCTGGAGCCTGTGGGTTGGTGCAGTGGCAGGGCAGCAGTGGGGGCAGATGCACTAGGTGCCAGCCTCCTGTTTCTATGGTACAATATACCTTTCAGGCCTGCTTGCACGTACTCTTTCTGCTTTTAAGATGAAAAGCTATTTTGTACATGCTATTTTGTTATTCATTAGTTCAAATAATACTCAGCTCCTGATGGGCATTTTGGGTTATTTGGAACACTTGCTATCCCGACATCAGGCAGGCATGCTCACCCAGGGACCAGCAAATTGTTTTCACGTGCAGAATTGTGTTGGCAGAAGAAGGCATTTCCAGGACCCTGGCCTCCATGCAGAGGAGGAGGGGCTCTTTCCTACTCCAGACTCCACCCACACCACAGGTTACCCAGGAAATGAGTTGAAACAGGTATTCAAAGGTGACATGTGTTGCTCCAAAATCCAAAGATTTTTGCCCTTCCTTTGCCTAGTGAGTGGAGCACCTCAGAGATTAGATCCAAGGTTACTGTCCCTTAGAAACTTTGCCATTGTGGAGAACCATGAAGCTGCCTCTGGTTACCTTCCACTCTCTGCCAGGAATCTGTCATTAGGACATTTGCTGCTCCCTGTCCTTCAGAACCCTGGAGTATGATGTGATCAGTGCCATGGCCAGCATTGTTTTTGTGAGATTTCAAGATGAAAGTGATATTGCCCCAAAACCTGTGAGGACAAGCTGCTTTGAGTTTCCTTTACTGATAGGGAATAGGACAAACAAATTCTCTGGCTACTACATGGAAAATAGGTGTCAGAAGCTGAGTTCATTTGCTTGATAAATATTCCACATATGGGCTCTGGCTCAGTGGATGGAGCATTGGCCTGGCATATGGACGTCCAGGTTCAATCCCCAGTTGGGGCACACCTCTGTTTCTCTCTCCCTCCCTCTCCCTTTTCTCTCCCTCTTGCCCTCCTACAGCTGATGGCTTTATTGGTTCAAGCATCAGTCCTGGGTGCTAAAGACAGCTCAGTTGGTCTGAGTACATCAGCCTCAGGTGCTAAAAATAGCTCGGTTGTGAGTATCGGCCCTAAATGGGGTTGCTGGGTGATTCTCAGTTGGGGTGCATGCGAAGTCTGTCTCAGTATCTTCCCTCCTCTCACTTAAAAAGAATTCCACACATGGAACTGCAGATTCATCAGTGTCACTGCTTGGGAGTTTCTGATAATCTATTGTTATTTCCCACTCCACCACACACAATGTTTGCACTGAAAATGCAGGTGAGTTAAGTAGCTCTGGTGGAAATCATCACTCTATATTTCTTCGAGGATGGGCCAATCTCTGCATGCCCCCCCAATGACATACCACAGCTTTAGGTATACCAACCTGGTGGGATTGTGCCAAGGTGACATACTTTCACTATTAAAAGTTTGAGTCAGCACATCCTCATGGCGATTCCACTGCACAGTAAGCATGTCACAGTCACTATCCAAGCTGGGACTGGGAAAATAATGATTCAACCCACTGAAAGGCAGAAACTGGAGGATGAACTGAAAACACCAGGCTAGTGTGTTCCAAAAGGAAAGTTTATTTTAAAAGTGGCTGGATGCAAGCGGGCTGAGACCAGCAAGGGGTGTCAGCCCCAAGCTGCAGGAGAAAGCATTCGATATAGGGGCTGCAGGCATTTGCTGGCATGGGGTTGCCTGAACCTTGACATACTCAGATTAGCATATCAGGGTTTTGTTGCCTTGGTTACAGACTGTGTCCCTTTCCCAACTCTCAGGTCCTTCATGATTGCCTTGTCTCAAGGACATTTTTCAGAACCTTCCCAGGATCGGAGGAGTTGCTTAAGGGGAGGGGGAGTTTGGGTGAGGGAGATGCTTACTGAACAAGTTGCCCTAGTGGGAAGTTGGGTAAGGGGAATTTGAGTTTTAAAGGGGCTCTGGATTTAAAGGAGCCAACTTAAACCTAATAGCCACTATGAGATGGACCTTGCCAAGACACCACTCTCACCTCCATAAGCCACCCTGACCAGTGGACCGTTTCAGGTCTCCAAGAATTAGCATCAATTCAGAGCTTGTATCTAATTTCTGGAAGTCCTAGGTATATCCTTGTGATGCATAGTGATTCTGGCAAATGGCAGCATTTCCCAGTGGGAAAGGTGGAAGGAGAGATTTGTGGTATAATGCTGGTATTTTAGGGTTCTTCCTCCTTGGAGGAAGTATTGCCTGCCTGTCCACCAAGTGGTCTAGGACCTTGGAAGAGGCTGTGAATTTATGCTCTGCCAGGTCAGGTTGCATTTCACCTCCAGGGCTCTGTAGTTATTTAACCACCACAGGTCTCCGCGGTCAGACCCCTCTGCTACCACTTTGTGCCTGTGGTCATTGTGTCACCTGGATATCGTTAGTGCTGACTGTGTGCTGCCATCTGGCTTTTACTTCTCCAGGATCTTATTATTACCACTGAGTTTGGGAAACCCAGTTCCACTGTGGTGTCCCCCACTGTCTGTCCCACAGAGACAGCCACCACCAAATTTTCCAAGAATGTAAACGACTCACCAAACACCCACCAAAGCCTCTTTTAGTGCTTGGTGAAGGGCTCAATCCAGGACTTTCTAGGGGTAGTTGTTGGTGAGTGGTGAAGCAGCTTGTATCTATCATGTGACTCCAGATGCCCACCTTCCTAGGCCTCCAGACCCCTGGCTCAGTGTGCCAGGAGCTTCCAATCTTTCAAACTTCCATTGGTTAACTGATGGCATCACATCACATCCTGCAGGACTATGAACTACATCCATGAATGAATGAGGGCTGGTTGAGTCTTACATTCATCTCCTTGATCGAATGCATTAGAATCTGCGTGCCCCCCCACCTCCCCGCTAATATTCCCTGGGCTCCTGGCTATCTGGATTGATTGGCAAGGCCATGTCACTTTTGGAAAATTCAGGCTCCCTCCTTGGGGATCAGGACCTTGACCGCTCTAACTGTGTGGACTGTGACTCACTGTGGGCCTGTAGTCCTGAGGATACAGGTATGCCCATCAGGGTCACTGAGAGGCCTGCACACAGGAGAGGGTCATTCCCAGGCAGGAGGCTGGGCACATCCAGGGATTCCAAGTTCAGTCTCACTTGTGTCTGTCCAACTGCCTATGTCATGTCTCAGGGTTTCCCCCTCTCCCTTGTGTAACTGATGTCAGCAGAGTTGAGCATTTAATTGTCACTGCAATTCAGGGACCCTCACAATCAGGTTCTGGGCATAGTCTTCTGCCACATCTGCTTTGAGCCTCACGACCCTCCACCTGCGTTCTCAAATACATCTCAGAGCTGAATTCTATCAGTAGGAGCCTTCTGTAACATGGTGCTTCTCAAGCTGTTCTGTAGGGAAGGATCATTCACAAAATTTCCAATCCATTGCACACTGGCAGTTATATAAAACATAATAAAAATAATTTACTAAAAAAATTTTTTAAATAAGACATATAAAATACAAGACTTACAAAACATTAGATTTGACATACATCAAACTACTTTTCAATAATTTGATTAAAACAAACATAGCATAGGAAAAATAATGAAAATCATAAAAACTGCATTTCACCAAAAGTTTACATATAGGTAATTACTATAAAGTATCGTAATTAACCGATAACTTTTTGTCATTCTGCAACTGTAAATAAACAAAAGTGAGTTCAAGGATGGTTTTGTCTTTGAAGGTTTCAGTGGGTTTGCTTCTGATTTGCTAAGGTATCTAATCCAGATTGAACTGATACAGGGAGTAATATACAACTAAGTTTTTTCTAGTCTGCTTTAGCAATTTTTTTTCTTATTTTTTTAACTTTATTTTTTGAGTATGTGAAATATATGGTACAGAATTCAAAAGTACATAAGCAAATATTAGAGAAATCTTGCTTTTTCTATACTCCTGTAACCTGTTCTAACTCCCATAGATAATCACTTTTTTGAGTTTCTGGTTTAACCCTCCAGTGGTTTTTTGTTTTGTTTTGTTTTGTTTTATTTGTATCTTTTAAAAAGCACAGTTTACATTAAATATTCAGTATTAGTTTCAGGTGTACATCACAGTGGTCATTAGGCAGTATATATAGTAAGAAGCTAAGGAAATTCCTTGATAAGTAGAATAAAAGAAACTAAGACAAATAATTAAACAAAAAAAATTGAGTAATGTACAGCCAGCTAATGAATCACAGGTTAAATCTTCTCTACCCAGGGACACTTAGGAGCAAATGGTTTACATATTCCAGACAATCCCTGGGCAGATGAGCTTCAGTCCGGTCCCTCTTTGATGACAGTCTTTAAAAATGAAACTAACCAGATAATAACCCTGACATCTCTAAACACACATTTTGATGAATCAACAGATCAAAGGCCACACCTGGAAAGTTCATAAATTTTAGCTTTTCAGACCCTCCTGAGATTTACTTGGGATTACCACCTGCTAAAGAAAGACAAAAAGCTTCAGGAAAAAGGGCCCAGAGGCATGTTTTCTATACCCATCCCTGTCTCTCTTACCCTAAGGGTCTCCATAAGACTTACAACCAGGGGAGCAACGAGCAGCAGCAGCTCATCCTGGAATTATCTGTTGTAGACTGCAAGTGGCATAAAACCTTTGTAAATTCCAGGCTTAGCAAAAGGCTAAATTCTTCCCTCTTCACCTCCATATTGGCTATGATGCTGAGTATTTGCACCCACTTCACTTGCTTGCTTAAGTTGCTGGAAGCAATTTACATGCCCTTCCTCTCAGTCTTTGTTTGTTCAGATGTTGGTTGATTTAGCTTGTGCATGGTAGGGGGGATTCCTGTTTATGCTTTGGGAGAGTTCCTGTTTTAGCCTCAGATGTGTAACTTTGTATCAAGGACTTCCTTGATTTGCATATGGCTATATAATAAAGCAAACTGGGGCTATAGGGCACTTGGATATTGCCATAAGCATTGAAGAGGCCTCCCGATCCCATCCTTTTTTCTTAATAAGTTTGTTTTCTTAATTCCACACCATTCTCACTCAAGACCCAGAATTACCAGCTGCGCTGGTCCGCGGCAAGTGGCTCCTGAACAGAGGACTTGAGTACAAGAAAACTAAACTGAAGGCAGGGGATGGAACTCCCCAAGTGAAGTGTGTGCACAGTTAGTAAAGAAAGTTTTTGGGGAAAGTATAGTTGGGAGTAAAAAATTATGGGGCAGTTAGGATAATAAATAAGGGACCTTCTTATAGAAATGTTTCCGTATGAGGACAAATCATTGTGTGAAGAGTATCAGGGTGAGCTGGAAACAGAGGGATATGAATACAAGAACAACATGGAGTCTGAGGATGACTTAGGGGATAAAAACTCCGCGGCTATGACTGCCTTAACCACAGGGCCTCCACTGCCCTTGGCTCCTTCCTACATTCAACCTTCTGCTCCTCCATTCCCTTATCAGGCTGACTCCAGAGTCTATAGCTCAAAATCTGGGAAATCCACTCTCCAACAATCTATAGACCAGGCTTGAAATATAGGGGAAACAATAAATGGCTTTACCTGTTTTCCTGTTGTAGAAAGACAGGACGGTACAGGGAGACTAGTGCATGAACATGAACCTGTACCTTTTAAAACTCTGAAAGAGCTTAAATTTGCTTGTGTTCAGTATGGGCCTACTGCCTCTTTTACACTTGGTTTATTAGATACTATTAGTGCAAAGGCTCTTCCCCCAAATGAGTGGAAGGAGATTGCTTGTCTCTCCGGGGGTGATTATTTGCTGTGGAAGTCAGACTTTCATGAAAAGGCCATTGAGGTAGGGGAGAAATCTCAGCGTAGTCAACCTGAGCCATCGGTTACAACTATAGAATTTGAGAATATATAGGAGACTCAGGTATTAGGAAAGTTACAGCTTTTCCTGTTATGGTCTGATTTTCTTTAATGTTTTAACTAAAATCTTCTGAACTATCATTTTGTTTCTTTCTTATTCTTTGCCTGGAGAGGGGTGAAGGGGGTGCCTGTTGGGATGTTGCTAAACAGAAATCTCATACGGCCGTCTTGAGATTTTTCGAGAGATTTCTGTTTGGTATTTATCCTTATTAAAATAACCCCACATAAGATCAAGCAGGCCACGTTCTAATCTCTAAAATCCCAGGTTTCACTCTTGATTTGTGTGATTGTATGTGAGGTCTTTGTTTAATGTCTAAATGTGTCTTTTTTGAGGCTGAGTTGATTTCTTGCATGCAAGGATTGGAAATGCTGGTTCTAATATTTAAAAAATAAAATGATTTTAGAACTTGTAAGGAATGCTCATTTAAATTTAAATAGAATAGTCCATTGTGAGGTATTTTCAGAGTTAGGAGCCAATTAGCAATTCAAGTATTAGGATTAATCAAAGTTATATGTTATACTTGTGTTTTTGTGCATAAATTTTCTTGTTTATGTGTAAGGTTATACTCAAGTAGGCAAAACAAAGGAATTGAGCAAAATTAAGCAGGGCCCTAATAAGTCATTTTAAGAATTTGTCTTAAGCTGCTTCAGGCAGTTAGAAGAATAGTATGAAAATGCTAATTCTGCTTCTCAGGCCAACCCCTGCAAAAGGGACCCCAAGAGAATCGAGAATTTGGCTCCACTGATTTTGCCTATTGGATTCAAAACATAGGTCAGGAACACCCTGAAATGGAACTAACAATACAAGGGTGTAAATTTAAAGGACTTTTAGATACTGGGGTTGATATATCTGTTATTGCTAAGCTACATTGGCCTCCTTCCTGGCCCACTCACGCAGCAGCCACAGAATTACAAGGTATAGGGCAGAGTAAATCCCCTCAACAAAGCTCTAGTTTTTTACAATGGGAAGATCAAGAAGGTCATTCTGGACTTTTTCAGCCTTATGTGCTCCCTGGATTGCCAGTTAATTTGTGGGGTAGAGATGTTTTGAAAAATATGGGAGAGTTGCTTATTAGCCCTAATAGTTTAGTCAATACTCAAATGCTTGATCAGGGATATTTGCTCACTAAGGGACTAGGGAAAGAACAGCAGGGAATTCTCACCCCCATAGAAGTGGCACCCAATGCCAGAAGGCATGGATTAGGATATCAAAATTTAGCATAGGGGCCTTGGTAGCTACCGCTACCCCAATAGTGCATTGTGAAGACCCAATTATTTGGAAATCAGATAATCCTGTATGGGCAGACCAATGGCCCCTTTCTCAGGAGAAACTTAAGGCAGCTGCTCAATTGGTGTAAGAGCAGTTACAGCTTGGGCACATTGAACCTTCTAATAGCCCATGGAATACGCCTATATTTGTCATTAAAAAGAAATCAGGAAACTGGAGGCTATTACAAGATTTGAGAGCAATAAATAAGACTATGGAAATTATGGGTCCTCTCCAGCTAGGACTTCCTTCTCCTACTGCCATTCCATGGAATTGTCACCTAGTAGTTATTGACTTGAAGGATTGCTTTTTTATTATTCCTTTGAGCTTTCATGATTGCAAGCATTTTGCATTCCATGTTTCTTCACTTAATTTCCAGGTTCCAATGGAGTGATACCAGTGGAGAGTTTTGCCCCAAGGTATGGCTAACAGTCCTACCTTGTGCCAAAAATATGTTGCTCAAGCTATCTCTCCAGTACGAAGGCAGCACACTAAGGCACACATAATTCATTATATGGATGATATTCTTATTGGCCATTCAGATAAAGACACTGTGTTGACCATTTTGCAACAACTAGAATATTCTTTGAAAGAATCAGGACTTTATACAGCTCTTGAAAAGGTACAGCAATCTTTACCTTTCTCTTATTTAGGACACATTATTGAGGGACAACAAATTTGTTCACAGAAAACAGAAATCAGGACAGATCATTTGCAAACTTTAAACAATTTCCAGAAACTGTTAGGAGACCTTAATTGGCTTAGACCTTCCTTGAAATTAACTACCGGGGAACTGAAACCATATTTTGATATTCTTAGAGGCTTGGCTGAACCAGCTTCCCCTCGGCTACTTACAGCTGTGGAACAACAAGCTTTAAAGCTTGTAGAAAAAGCCTTGCAGCAAGAACAAGTAAAATGCATAAATCCTAAAGAATCAATTGCCTTACTAATTTGTCCCTCGAGTTACACTCCAATGGGACTATTGTGGCAAGTTCGGGTCCTGTTGGGTGGATCCATTTGGCTGTTACTCCTAAGAAAGTTTTATCTCTATATTTTGATCTTGTTGCCTCCTTGATTATCAAGGGGCATAGGCGACTCTTACAGCTTACAGGTTTTGAGCCTCAGATTATTATTGTTCCTTTTTCAAAGGATCAATAACAATGGCTCTGGGAAAATTCCACTAAATGGCAAATTGCTTTTGCAAATTTTACAGGCCAAATTGATTCTCACTACCCAGCTGATAAAATAGTTCAAATTTCATTAATTACTAGATTTGTCTTTCATAAGACAATTGTTAATGAACCCATTCCTGAAGCACCTACAGTCTTTACTGATGGGTCCAACTATTTCCTGCATGAAGTCAAGAACCCACTCACTACTGGCCAGCCTGAGGCAGACCTGCTCTGGGCACAGTCCTTGCCCAGTAGCAACCTTAAAAGTTCACATGTGGGCCCTGGCCAGTTGGCTCAGTGGTAGAGCGTCGGCCTGGCGTGCAGGAGTTCCGGGTTTGATTCCCAGCTAGGGCACACAGGAGAAGCGCCCATCTGCTTCTCCACCCCTACCCCTCTCCTTCCTCTCTGTCTCTCTCTTCCCCTCCCGCAGCCAAGGCTCCAATGGAGCAAAGTTGGCCCGGGTGCTGAGAACGGCTCCATGGCTTCTGCCTCAGGCGCTAGAATGGCTCTGGTTGCAACAGAGCAACGCCCCAGATGGGCAGAGCATCGCCCCCTGGTGGGCATGCTGGGTGGATCCTGGTTGGGTGCATGTGGGAGTCTATCTGACTACCTCCCCGTTTCCAACTTCAGAAAAATACAAAAAAAAAATTCACATGTGGTGGCATGGTCCTGCTGTGCACGTCAAGGACACTTCTGTACCACACATGACTCACCTGTTTTACGTTGACAATGTTCAAACACGTCTCTGCCCTGTGCAATAAGAGCATGGGTCATGCTTGAGCAAAATACTACAAAGGTTTCCAAACACACTCAATTTCTAAACCTATCTCCTCTATGACCAGCAACAAGCGATCAGTGGATGGCACGGGTCCAAGATCAGAGTGCCACATTCTGACAATTGTCACTCTAGGGTCCTTAATATTCCTGGGTCATAGTTGCTATAGCAACTGTCACAGCCACCTGATGCTCCAATGTCTTCCCTTCCACCTGCACTTATCTCATGTCACCACCAGCCATCTTTTGGGGAAACACAATGACACTGCATGCCAGTTACCCCATGTCCTTTTCCGCCTGGCAAGGAGGGGTGAACTGTGTATTCCTTGAATATGTGAACAACCAAATCCCAGCGACCATTTTCATTCAAACAGGGTAAGTTGAAGATGGTTTAATAAAAAAAAACTCTGTCAAGTGTGGAGAAGATGCAGAAAAGCCACAAGGGAAAGTTATAGCAAGGTGCTGCTACCTTCTGCCCATAGGGACATGAACAGTGCTCCTATCAGAAACCGAAGGAGGTGGCTGTTCAGAGGAGGGGGGCTGTTCAGAGAAGGGCAGCCAGGAGCCAGGCCTCTGGCAAAGGCACACAGCCAGCCCAGGATGACTCTGCTGGGAGAGAACCTCAGAAAAAACACCCTTCCCTCTGCTCTCCACTGGGGAAGGCCTGTCACTCTGTGATTTACCCTGGAAGTTGGTGGCTGGTCACCAGCTCTCATTTCTTGCACTTCTGAGTTCCTGGCCTGGAGATTTAGGTTTCCTATGACTTTTTCTGAACCTGACAAGTATTTAATTTGTGCTTGTGAGGTTATTCCTTTATGTGCTCCCTATGTCTTGGAAAACTCAAGTTAGAATCATATGTGCACATGGTTTAAACATGCTGAGCACAATCAGCCTGTAACTACATATCCATGCACTTCATTCTGTACCTCAAGATGTAAAAACACTAGCAATACTGGGTTCAATCCCAGAACTGTCTATTGTCCCAGGGACATGTGGGCAAGCCCATGTCCTTGCCTGGTTCCCATGGCCCTCTTCATGTTTCCCTCTAGGATGCCTTTCCTGACAACCTCCTTAGGATGGGGATCTCCTGACCCCCAGCCCAGCCCATCACCGAGATCCTTTCCCCCCGCCCACGAGGTCAGAAGCACAGACCAAGGTCATCCAAGAGACTGGGCCACCAGGGTTTGAGGACACAAGTGATGAGGGTCCTGCTTGTCCATGTGTGGCCTGTGGAAAGCAGAGCTATGCTGACTTCAGGAGCAGGGACAGGCACGGCGCTGCAGGAACTCTCTCTGACACTATTTTACACAAAGAGGAGCCACAGACTCAGAGCTCAGCGGGCAGCAGGGTGTGACATTAGGATGTAGTAATGGTTTAGTTTCCCTTGAATTTATTTTCATGGTTACCCTCTATTTATGGAAAATGAATCAAGTTTTATGTTTAACTTAGTGATCTAATATTGCATTTTAAAATAATGTTATTTAAATTGAAACAAGGAAGAACACTAAAAAAAAACACAGGAGGTGAATAAACATGGCCAACCCGGTATATGAGCAGGCCGATGGACTTTGGGAAGTCTGGGAGTGACTCCAGGCTTGTCTCCTCACTTTCACCCTGGTCCCACACAGTGTGTATTTGTTTCCTGTGGCTGCCTTAAATAATCGCTAAGAAATGGGTACTTAAAACAACACACATGTATTCCTACACAGTCTACTGGGCTGAAGTCCAGGTGTGGGCAGGCCACGCTCTCTACTTTGGCTGTTGGGGTAGATCCTTCTGCCTCTTCCAGCTCCTGGTGCTACCGGCCTTCCTCAGTTGGTGGCTGTGTCACTCTCCTCTTTGCCTACATCTTTATGTTGCTTCCTCCTCTCCCTGTGTCTCTTCCCTGTGTGTTTCTTTTTCTTTCTTTTTTTTTTTGTGTGTGTGTGTGTGTGACAGAGACAGAGCAAAAACAAAGAGAGGGACAGATAGGACAGACAGGAAAGGAGAGAGATGAGAAGCATCAATTCTTTGTTGCGGCACCTTAGTTGTTAACTGATTGCTTTCTCATAAGTGCCTTGACTGGGGGGCTACAGCAGACCGAGTGACTCCTTGCTCAAGCCAGTGACCTTGGGCTCAAGTTGGTGAACTTTGCTCAAACCAGATGACCCTGCACTCAAGCTGGTGACCTCAGGGTTTTGAATCTGGGTCTTCTACATTCCAGTCCGATGCTCTATCCACTGTGCCACCGCCTGGTCAAGCTCTGTGTGTTTCTTATGAGGACACTTGTCATTGAATTTAGGGCCCACCTGGGTAATCCGGGATGATCTCTTCTTAAGAGCCTTCAGTACATTTGCAAAGACTGTTTTGCCGAATGAAGTCACATCCACAGGTTCTGGGATGTGGACATGTCTTTTCTAGGGAGCCCACTACGAGTAGTTATGTTCCTCCTCTGCTTAGAGCCATGCAGCCCCTTCCCTCCCCTTCCTTCCACTCTCTCACTCACTGCTTCACTTCACCCACACAGAATGAGCAGTGCCTGGATGCTTCTAGAACATGCCAGGCTTGTTGCTGCCCACACTGTTCCCTCTGCCTGCAGCATTTCTCCCTCTGAATCCATAGGATCCTCTCTCACTTCTTCAGGTCTTTGCTCCCCTGTCACCTTCTTAATGAAATTTTTGCCTGAATATCATGCTTAATAACACGGTGGCTCTGCTGGTACTCCCCCACACCCAGCCATCTCTTCTCCTTCCTCCCGGCTCCCTCTCTTCAGACCTCTCATCAGCAGGTAGCAGTCTGCTTCCCTCATGAGCACGTCTGTCTGTCCACTGCCTTACATTCTAGAATAGTGCCTGACTTGTAGTAGCTGCTTAGTAAACATGTTGACTGGACAGTTGGGGGGTGTTGATAAGAAGGGTACAGTGAGGTCGGGGAACTCTAGAGCCCACCCAGCCTAAAGAATAGGGGTGGAGAGCGAACCCAGGACCTGCAGCATCTGGTTGGCCACCAAGAATAACTGTCCCTGTCCCTGTGTTGGTCTATAGCAGGCTCTTCATCCACCTTTTACTTGAGACTCTAGTCTTGCTTCTTTTATTTTTCTTAGAATGGAAGAAAGGCAGAGATTCTATCTATTTACACATTATGAAACTTCCCAATGGTTTCCACATGCTTTAGGTGAAATACACACACACACACTCAGGGATTTATCTTTGAAAATAATGTTTTTGCATTTGCTCTTTATCAAAGTGTGATTCACTGTAATCAATAAAAGCCATACAAAAACAATAAAGGGCCCTGGCCAGTTGGCTCAGTGGTAGAGCATCAGCCAGGCGTGTGGAAGTCCTGGATTCGGTTCCCAGCCAGGGCACTCAGGAGAAGTGCCCATCTGCTTCTCCGCCCTTCCCTCTCTCCTTTCTCTCTCTCTCTCTTCCCTTCCCGCAGTCAAGGCTCCATTGGAGCAAAGTTGGCCCAGGCGCTGAGGACAGCTCCATGGCCTCTGCCTCAGGCACTAGAATGGCTCCGACCACAATGGAGCAACGCCCCAGATAAGCAGAGCATCGCTCCCTAGTGGACATGCTGGGTGGGTCCCAGTTGGGCGCATGTGGGAGTCTGTTTGACTGACTCCCCGCTTCTAACTTTGGAAAAATACAAAAAATAGAAACCAAACAGAAAACAATAAAGAAGAAAATTCATCAAGTACTTTTTCAGAGGGAAGGCCAGTGAGCAGTTCTGCTTTCTGTGTTTTTCCTCAGGGCAGTACATGAGCCAGAGAAGCAGCTCAGAGAGTCCTAGAGTCATCTTGGTGACATGTGTGAGGCCCCCTGTCCTGGAAGCCTAATGCCAGCCCTTACCAATAATTCAAAGAGGAACACAGAGATTAGTTTGAAGTTGGAACGGTAGGCACCTGCAGCAAAGTTCCATCTGAAAACATGAGAACGCGGTGCTCCCTTCTCTGATAGAGCCCTAGGCTGGGCCTAACCACTCCCCTCACTGCTGTGAAGCCTGAGATCTGGTCTTCACTCTCCTTGAGGAGGAAGAAAAGAAACTGTTCATCCAGGTTCACCCATCTGGGCCTTTCAACTGTGAGTCTGCATCCCACGCCCATGAACTCGAACAGGAAGGCACTGGGAAAGGTTTTTCTCTGGGGAGATTGAACAAGATGCTGCCAAGAACGTGCTGGAGAAATCCGCCAGCACCCTGGGGACAGGGAGGTTGGAGGGACTAGGGCTGCCTATCTGGAGAAGTGCAGGCATTCACTCTGCAGCCCTGCCGGCTGGCCTCCCACCCCTCTTGTGTTCTCAGAGGACCTCTGCTTGTCCTCTTTTTTCCCAGGAATGAGGAGTTAGAGGAAAGAACCATGGCCCCTGCAGTCCTGGCTTGTGACATTCATAGGAAACCTCTTCTCTGAGACATAGCTTCCCATCTATAAAATGAGCTGATAGCACCCAGGTGGGTATAAAAGCACCTGCCTCAGGCTGGCATTCCAGTAAAAGCTTTATTCCCCTAAACATGAGCTCAGATTGGCAGCCAGAACCTTTGGATTTCTTGTGCAATGAGAAAGTCCAAGCAGTGCTATTTCTCTAGACAGTCAGTAGGTCTGGGCAGCGCTCTCTGCTTGCAGCTTGGTGGCCAGGCCTCAGCATGCCTCCCTAGGGCCTGGCCCTCATATTCCACACCTGCAGACTCCTCTCCACCCCATTCTTCTCTGTATATCACCTTCCCCAATGCCTCAGTAGCCAAAGGCCCAGAGTGGGCATCTCAGGAACGCTGCAGAGCTTTGCTCCATCATACCAGGTCCCCTGGAGAAGCCCCTTAACCTTTCTGAGCCCTGTATCCTTCTCTGTGAGGGACAGGTGGTCATGTCAACTTCACAGAGCTGTGGATATTCAACCCATGGAAGCCCTCATCATTGCTAGCCTCACCACCTGCCTCCTTTTGGGGCAGCTTAGACCCCTTTCTTCTTTGCAAAGATGCTCACCTTATATCCTCCCAAATCTGCACATCCTCCCACTCCTTCCCAGCCCAGGAATGAGCACACTACAACTCTGCTTGCCTTCCCAGCTGGACACAGACAGCAGGAGAGCCCTGCTGTCCACTAATGACTTTTGAGCACTGCCTAATGTGCAACTGAGCAGCAAGACCAGGCAGGGTGGGGATGGGTGGGGGAAAGCAGGCCCCTTGGAAGGGAGAAGGGCCACATGGTCAGGACACACATGTCTTCTGGAGCTGGGGCTGTGCACTGGGGCTCCTCCCTCATGCCCTTCCCCAGCCAACACCATCTGTTGTTCCATGTGGACCCCTAATGGACCCTACCTTGTCCTCCCCAGCAGTGTTGGTCTCTGTTGCTTATCCCCACATCCTTGCTTCCAGGCCGAGCCTTCTATGGGAAACACTCCTTCACCCCTCTTTCAAGGCCTTTGGGAAGCCCTTTGTGTCCAAGGCCATCATGCCCACAGATCCTGCCCTCACAATTCCTTCTGTGGCCTTCTCTTCAGACCCAGGGAAAGTGTTAGGCTAATTTGGCCCCAGGCTGTAGCCTTCAGGGGGTCTTGAGAATGGGACCTTTCACCCCTCCAGTATCAGTTCTCCCCTCTTGTGCCAGTGGCCCCACATCCCCAAGGCCTTCCCACATGCACTGCCTTCAGATTCTTGGCCCTGGACAGCAGGACTGAGTGCGTGGGGTATGCAGTAAGCAAGATGCAGTTGCTGAGTACCCTGATGTACCAGATCACTTGCTCATCTCTGTGAGGTTGGCTCTTTTCAAATCACAAGAGGGAAGATTGCTCCCCAAAGGAAAGCACTGGAAGGAAGGTGCTGTTAAGACTATTTTCTGAAGCCCTGGCCAGGTGACTCAGTTGGTTGGAGCATCGTCCTAATACACTAAGGTTGTGGGTTTGATCCTTGCTCAGGACACATACAAGAATCAACTAGTGAATGCCTAAGTAAGTAAAACAACAAATTGATGTTTCTTTCTCTCTCTCTTCCACCCTTCTTCTAGCTGTCTAAAATTAATAATAGTTTGGTGCATATATATTAAGAAGTCTTATGTTTTCTTGATACAATGTCCCCTTTATCATTAGAAATGACCACCTTGGCCCTGGCCAGTTGGCTCAGTGGTAGAGTGTCGGCCTGGCGTGCCAAAGTCCTGGGTTCGATTCCCGGCCAGGGCACACAGGAGAGGCACCCATCTGCTTCTCCACCCCTCCCCCTCTCCTTCCTTTCTGTCTCTCTCTTCCCCTCCTGCAGCCAACGCTCCACTGGAACAAAAGATGGCCTGGGCGCTGGGGATGGCTCCTTGGCCTCTGCCCTAGGTACTAGAGTGGCTCTGGTCGCGACAGAGCGACACCCCAGATGGGCAGAGCATCGCCCCCTGGTGGGCGTGCCAGGTGGATCCTGGTTGGGCGCATGCGGGAGTCTGTCTGACTGCCTCCCTGTTTCCAGCTTCAGAGAAATGCAAAAAAAATAAATAAATAAAAAATAAAATAAAATAAAAAAGAAGAAGAAGAAAAAAAGAAATGACCATCTTTGTCTCTGGTTACCTTTATTGTCATGAAATCAACACTGTCAGATATGAGTATGGCTACACCTGCTTTTCTTTGGGTATTATTTGCTTGGAAAATTGTTTTTCAACCTTTCACTTTGAGCCTACTTTTGTCCTTGCAGCTTAGATGTGTCTCTTGAAGGCAGCATATGATTGAGCTTTGCTTTTTTGGTCCAATCTGCTACTCTGTGTCTCTTTATTGGTGAGTTCAGTCCATTTACATTTAGTGTAATTATTAACACCTGAGGGTTTCTTATAGCCATTTTATGCATTGTTTTCAAATAGCTCTGTGTCTCATTTAGTTCTTCTGTTTTGTTTTCTGTCAGTTGTGTTTGTTTGGTGGCATTCCATACTTTCCACTGTTTCTTCTTTTTTTAAGCTACATGTTTCAGTAGTGGCATTTTTGTGAGTGGTTACCATTAGGTTATTGAAAGAAAAATCATCATATTTATAAGAGTCTATTATCATTTGAGTGCTTCTGCACTCCATCCTCCTTTGCTACTGCTGGTCTTTGTCCTCTCCCCTTTTTATGTTATTGTTGTCACAGATTATCCTTGTTTTTATTGTGATCTGGTTGGAGCTTTTACTTGTAGTTTTTTTGTTGTTCTTTTGTAGTTGTTGTTTGTATCTGGTTGAATGACCCCCTTTAGTATTTCCTGCAGTGGGGGTTTTCTGGTGATAAATTCTGTTAGTCTCTTTTTGTCAGTAAAAGTTTTATTTCTCCTTCATATTTGAAGGGTAACTTTGATGGAGATAGTATTCTTGGCTGGTAATTTCTCTCTTTCAGTACTTTGAATGTTCAGGCCCACTCTCTTCTGGCTTGTAAGGTTTCTTCTGAGAAATCTGATAACCTAATGGGCTTTCCCTTATATGTTATATTCTTTTTTTCCCTAGCTGCCTTGAGGATTCTCTTTTTGTCATTGATTTGTGACAATTTCATTATGATGTGCCTTGGAGTAGGTCTGTTTGGGTTGAGGTAACTCGGTGTGTTCTGTTTGCTTCTTGGATTTGAGGCTCTAACTCTTTCCACAGGCTTGGGAAGTTCTCACCAATTATTCATTTAAATAAGTTTTCCATTGCCCTTTCCTTTTATTCTTCTTCTAATCTACCCATTATTCTTATATTGCTCTTTCTGATGGAGTCAGACAATTCTTGTAGAGCTCTCTCTGTGTTTTTTTTTTTTGTTTGTTTGTTTTTTTTTTTTGTATTTTTCTGAGGTTGGAAATGGGGAGAGACAGTCAGACAGACTCCCGCATGCGCCCAACCGGGATCCACCCAGCACGCCCACCAGGGGCGACGCTCTGCCCACCAGGGGGTGATGCTCTGCCCCTCCGGGATGTCGTTCTGCCATGACCAGAGCCACTCTAGCACCTGGGACAGGGGCCAAGGAGCCATCCCCAGCACCCGGGCTATCTTTGCTCCAATGGAGCCTTGGCTGCAGGAGGGGAAGAGAGAGACAGAGAGGAAGGAGGGGGGGTGGAGAAGCAAATGGGTACTTCTCCCATGTGCCCTGGCCAGGAATCGAACCTGGGTCCCCTGCATGCCAGGCCGACGCTCTACTGCTGAGCCAACCGGCCAGGTTTGTTGTTTTTTTTTAATTCATGTGTTTCTCTCTTCTTCTCTCTGTAGCATCTCTAGTTGCCTGTCTTCGATGTCACTGATTCTTTCCTCTATTTGGCTTGTTCTATTAGCTAAGCTTGTTACCTCATTTTTCAGTTCATGTATTGAGTTCTTCATCTCTGTTTGATCCTTTTTTAAAGGTTCAATCTCCTTGGTGAAGTACTCCTTTTGTTCATTAATTTGTTTTTTTGAGCTCATTAACTTGCATATCCCTGTTTTCTTGCAAATCATTGAGTTTTTTTAGAAATTCTTAGGTGGACCTCCTCTGTGGTAGTGATGTAGGCATGGCAGCAATTGAGTTGGTGGGTGGGGTGTGTGTAGGGGCTGCTTTTTGGCTGGCTTTACCATTTCCTATCATTCTCCCCCACATCTCAGCAGACCAGGGGGATCAGATATAGAGCACTTCCACCTCTCAGGGGAGAAAGTTGCCCCAAAGAGTCACTGTGGGGGTCCTGTCACCATCCCTCTTTCTACCATATGGGGAGGGAGGTTGGAATCTGGGAGACTGGGGGTGTATACTTCTGTTTTACCTGACACTGCACAGAGCATGGGTAGCTGGTAAAACAACAGTGCTGGCTGTGGCAAGTGTGCAGCACTGCATGGGCTGATCTTCGTGGATGAATTACCCATCAATGGAGCTCGCACCTCCTGGCAAGGGTTGGGCACTGCCCAGCGCCCACTGATGAAGCTCATGCCCCACCATGAGAACTGAGCACCATCCCATAGCCTACTGGTGGAGCTCACGCCTTGCTGTGAGAGCTGGGTACTTTGGGCTCAGCGTGCACCAATGGAGTGAGTGCTGCAAGCTGAGCACTGCCTGCACAGGTTGATCAGAAGCCATGAAACGTGGGCAGTCATCAGTAATCCTGCATCTGATTGTGCCTGCTGCCTTAGTTCAGCTCCTTTCTCCCAGCTCCCCAGGCTTTCTAACTTTCCTGGCTCAGAATAAAATTCTGCCCCCCTTTTCACCTGTCCCACCTTCGGTCCATTCTTTGGGTGGATTTTCCAGGCCTGTCTTGCAATTCCAGCTGGAGTTTCTTCATTGTGTTCTAGTTGTTCAATTTGTTGAAATTTTAAGGGGAGAGATCAGAAGTATCTCTCACATTGCCATTTCTCTGATGTCACTTAGAAACATCTTTATGAGAAATGTTCTTAAACACCTTATTGCATGTGTGACAAAATATGTATTACTTCTATTCACTGAAATACCACTGTGCTGAATGTGTCTTAAAGGTAGCTTGTTAGAAACATCTTCATCAATTATATTCTTAAATAGTTCACTACTTGAATTACAAAGTGTGTGTCATTTCTATTACCTGAAATAACACTGTGTTAAACACATCACACAGTGACTTATTAAAATCTTATCTTTAAGAAGTGTTTTGAGTACCTCACTACATTCATCACAGAATGATGTGTATCACATCCAATCACTGAACTAACACTATAATTACGCATCTTGCAAGTGGTTTACAAATGTTATATATTACATCTTATTATATATAATATATGAGAGAGAGGCCAAATAGGATCAAAAATGAAGTTATTCACAATCACAGAACATTTACACAAGGGAGAAAAATCATGTGGCAATATCAACACATGCATCATGGCACTTAATACAATTCAGCAATCATTCCTAATAAAAATTGCAAATTAAATAAGAATGGAAGAAACTAATGGTAACTAAAAGAAACATACTTATCAAATCCAACAGCAAATATTATACTAATTACTGATAAGTTGAAATCATTTTTATTACAATTACCAGCAAAAGATGGATATCTGCTATCAGCATTAATTTCAAGACTATTTTATATTATAAATTTTATATCTGTTTTTTTAATATTTTGGAAAAAATTTAAAAATGTCTTTATTTGCAAAAGAAATTATTGTAGATCCAGAAAGCCAAGACATTTTTGAAAACAGACTTATAGGATTAATATAAGAATTTAAAGTGGCTGAAAATTATATATTAAAAAGAATCAATGTTTTCCTTTAAAATAGCTAGAAATAAAAATGGAAAAAATGCATTCACAATAATATAAATTCTTAGGGATAATTTTTAAAAGAAAGATACAGAACCTTTATGAGAAAAACTATGAAATTGAATAGAAAAACCCAGAATAAAAGTTTAGCAAATGGAAAAAAATTATATTTTTGGATGGGAAAACCTAATATCATGAAAATGTCAATTCCCCAAATTAGAATATTAATTTAATATGCTTTGGCCTTTTGGGAGTGAAAGACAAGAGCTGGGAAGGGAGATAAAGAACTGGACAAAATAATATAAAAGTTTATAGCAAAGGGTTCAGTGTACAAGGAAATTATTAATATAAAATGATAAAGAGAATTGACCTACCAGATGTTTCATATTATTTTAAAATACTGTAATTAAAACAGCATGTAGGGAATGGCCTGTATTTACAGTCTGGCACAACTGGATGTGTGAACTCCCCACGACCACTTGATCTCTGGAAATTGACTAGCCTCAGGTTGCCAAGACCCAAAAGAGTGTCTGCAAGGGCAACCTGCAGACAGGCAGAGGGAGGGTCTTTCACAGCCATACATGGAGGCCAGTGCAGCCAGAGGTTCCCTGTCATGAGTCTGTAAGGAGTCCAGAGAGAATCCCAGAAGCACTCAGCCAGGGAAAGACAGTATTTGGATCTCTGCCACAACCAGAGGGCATCAATACCAAGTAAGAACAGTGCCTCTCCTCTTCCCTTCCCACCCTTAGGGGAACATGAAGAACACTGTACACAGAACAGTGAAGGAACTAGCCAGGCATCTCAGCATGAGGCCACCCTCATTGAAGTTCAGGGGCAGCCCCCACAGCATGGAGGGGAAGCTGGGTTGTGAAAGAGGAGGAGCTTCTGCCTGCACCCTCTGGAGTGCAGCTTCATTCAAAGAGGTGCACTGGTTGTCATCTCCATCAGTTCAGGGTGTTATTATGTAACAGTTATTATTATGTGTTCTAAGGCTGCCAAAACAAATTACCATAATCTGAATGACTTGAAACAACAGAAATTTGTTCTCTCACAGTTCTGGGGGCCAGAGTTTGAAATCAAGGTGTCAGCAGGGTTGGTTCCTTCTTGCTAATGTGAGGGAGAATCCACCCCATGCCTCTTGTAGCTTCTGGTGGCTGTGGCAATCTTAGGTGTTCCTTGATTTATAAATCACTCCAGTCCTTGCCTCTATCTTCACATGGCCTTCTTCCCTCTGTATTTCTGTGTGTATTCTCTTTTCTGTCTTAGTAAAGGCACCTATTATTCTATTTGAGGCCCACCCTAATCCAGGATGGTCTCATCTCAAGAGCTTTACCTTAATTACATATGCAAATGTTTTTATTTTAATTAAGATCACATTTTAGGGTTCCAGGTGAACATATATTTTGGGGGAGATCATTCACCCTACTATAGAACTATAGCAGGCATGTCAGTCACATAGGTTGCCATACACAAGTCCTCCTTCCTGTGAAAAAATATTGAACCTGAAGCTTCCTGCTCAGGGAAAGAGTGTATTGAGCTCAGTAATGAGATAGAGTTAGACCTGGACTCAAGGGCAGTCATCTGTTTAGGAAAATTGTGGTGTTAAATAGGCCAATTGACTGGCTCTTTTTAAAATTTAGGTTGAGCATATGTACACAGTAGTTGAGAGAGAGAGAGAAGAACAGATGAAAGTTGGCATTAGAAGAAGACCAAGATGGTATAAAAATTACTATGTACAACAGCCTCAACAATTTTAATGAGAGAAATATAAGATATTTGCACTAAAAACTATGAAGCTTTGCTGAAAGAAATTAATAAAGATCTGAATAATGGATTTACCATGTTCATGGATTATAAGACTCAATATCATTAAGATATCAATTCTCCTTAAATTGATTTATAGGTTCAATGTTATTCATATGAAAATTCCAGCAAGCTCTTTTTGTAGAAATCAATAAACTATTCTAAAATGATTATGAAAATATAACAACCAAGATGAATTTTAAGGACAAAGCTAGAAGATTTAGACTATTTGATATCAAGATTACTATAAAGCTACAGTAATCAAGACACTGTGGTGTTGGTGTAAGGGCTGACAAACAGACCAACAGAAAGAACACAGACCCTTATAAACAGACTCACATACAGTTAGTATTCTGTATCCATGGGTTCCACACCCATGTATATCAAACATATTTAAAATAAACATTACATTGTTGCTGATGAGTACTACACAGCTAGGTCTACATGGCTGTATCTGTGCTGAACTTATACAGATTTTTTTGCTTGTCATTATTTTCTAAACAATACAGTACAGCAATTTATACAGCATGTAGATTATGTTAGGTATTATAAGTAATCTGGAGGTGATTTGAAGTATATGAGAGGGTAGGTATAGACTATCAGCAAATACCAAACCATTTTATATAAGGGACTTGAGTATCTGTGGATTTTGGTGTCCTCAGGAAGTCCGGGAATGAATACCAAGGGCTTACTGTACAGAGTCACATTATTTTCAGCAAAAAGTCCAGTGTACTTCAATGGTAAAGGAAGATATTTTTCAATAAATGCAACTGGGTCAACTGGAAATCCATAAAACAATGGACCTTGATTTCTGATCTTACACCATACAGAAAAACTATTTTGAAATGAATCATAGACTTAAACGTAAAAGATAAAATAATAAAGCTTCTAGAAGAAAAAAAGAAAATATCTTTATGATCTCAGAATAAACAAAGATTTTTAAGCTGGATGTAAAAAACACTAAACATAAGAGGGAAAAAATGACAAATTTGACTTTGATAAAAAGAAAACTGTTGCTCATCCATAAATACCATTAAGAAAGTGAAAAAAGCAAGCCACAGACAGGGAGAAAATATCCATATCACATATATCTGACAAAGTATTAGAATATATAGGCTATCTGGAACATATAAGAACTACTACTCATAAAACCCAATAAAAAATGAAAAGAAATGTTTGAATATATACTTCACAGAAGAGGATATCAAAATTATCAATGAGCATATAAACTGGTGCTTAGCTTCATTAGTCATCCAGAAAATACAAATTAAAATGAGAAATACCAATCTGCACCCCTAGTTAAATGATTAAATGTAGAAGACAAGCAATAGCAAATATTGAGAAGATAGGGAACACGTGGACCTTGCATACATTGCCGATGGGAGTGAACAAGGATCCAACAGCTTTGAAAAAGTGCTTGGCAGTTTCTGATACAGTTAAGCCTGTTGCTTCTCTATGACCCGGAAATCTCACTTTAGCCATGTTCCTGAAAGAAATGATACTCTAAGTTCATGTAGACTTGTATGAGAATGTTTATACAGTATGATTCAACTTTTATGAAGTTCAAGAACAGTTGAAATAAATATATGACAAACCATAGATGCCTCTGGAGGGTCAGGTGGGTATAAGTTGACTTGAGGGGTCTTTCTGGAGAGATGAAAATGTCCTTTATATTGACCTGGGGTAAGTCACATGGGTGGGAAGAACTAAAATCTCACTACCTGTATACTTAAGATCTGTGCATTTTACTGTATGTAAACTATTTCTCAATAAGACAATAATAAGAAAGCAAAAGCCAGACAATAACTAGACCTCCCCATACTCTCTTTACATAAATACTGTACCTGGTTATTCATCATGGGCTAACCTAGTCTCTGACCATTGCACACAAAAGAACTTGCTCCCAAGCGGGTGAAGACTGTTGGGCTTCTTGCAAGGATTGCAGAATAACGTTTGTGTATGTGTGTGTGCGCGTGCATGTATGTCTGTATTTATGCATGTTTTCATGTTGGCTAGCAAAATGTTTTAACCTTTATGAATGTTAATGCCATTAGGTAGAGCAGGTACTCTCTAGTCTGTGAAGTCTGTTTCTCTCTCCACTGTCTGGACCCTGAGGGTATTTTGCCTCAGGGGTCAGCACTTATGGGGGGGGGGGATATTACTGACTCTTGCCAGCCCCTCACCGCCACTTGAACCGTATGCACTCACATCCTCCCTCTTTCCTTCGCTCCCTCCCACTGAAGCCCTCTGTTTGCTCTCTGGTAACCCCTCTTTGGGAACCTGTCTCTGGGCCCAACAGGCCCTTCTCTGAGAGGCCCCTGGGCCAGAACACAAGATAAGGTTGGCCATCCCCCTCTCCATCCCTGTGGTCAGGGACTCCTGGCTGAGGCCTGTCCCTGTCTGCCCTGTGCTCCTTATGGAGAGGCTGGGCTGCAGCAGGGACACTTCCCAACTTATTCCATGCCAGGACAGATGCTGGGAGGGTCTCTCCTCCTAAGGCCAAAGGGCTTTCCTGAGCTCGTTATCCAAAGTGCAGACAAACAGCTCTGACCTCATCATCCCTGTTGAAACAGGAGGTGAGGGTGACAGTATATGATGCCAGAGAATAAGTCAGAGGCCGGCTGAGGGAGAAAGCACTGTGTCACTGTGTGGCTGGACAGAGAGGAAATGACAGGCCCTGTGTCAGAGCCTCGTAAACAAGCATGACTTCACATTCGTCCTGCACACACCCCTCTGAGGCCATACAGACCCCTCCCATCCCCTAGGCCCACTGCACACAAGCCCTGACACCAAAAGGCCATACGCTTCTGGGGTTGGGCCTGTGGCTTCCATAAGTACAAGAGACACATGGCCACCCAGAGAGGACATACTGGTCCTGCTCCATTAACCGTGGAAGTACCAAGCACTTGTCTGTGCCAGGCCTTAGCTGGGGACACAGTGGGTGGGGTGGCCTTGCCACTAGCTCTCAGGGCCTAGTGGGGAAGGCCTGTGACTATTCCATCACAATGCAGAGTGGGTGCTCGGAGGGATAACCAGGCACTGGCCAAGGCCCTGAGAGGTTTCTTCTGCCGAAGGGTCAGAGAAACCTTCTGGGGAGGAAAAGGTTTTCAACTTTGTCTTGAAGGAGCTCACCAAAGAAAGCTAAGGAAAGAACTTCCGGAAGGGAGACCTGGGATCATTTGCCAGAGGGAGAAGGCCAAGTTTAAGAGCCAGAGCACTGCTGACCTATCTGCCTCTGGTTTCCTCCATTCCGCCTTCCAGAGGGACCCCTGAAGCCACACGGGTTCAATGCAGCTGAGCACTCCAGTTTCCTGAGAGCAGGGAAAACACGAGGTGCTGACAGGTACAGCTGTCTTCCTGTGATAAGGACTACCCTCCTCCCAGGCAGACCAGCCATGCCCTGTGTCTGTGATTTGCAAGGGATTCCATCCTGGCAACTCTTCCCCGGCCAGGTGGCAGGCACCCAACATCTCTCAGTCACCTGGGGTATGATGTAGCTTCAGGTAGGGAGGGAGTTAAGGAGGCCCTTGTTTGTAGGGGTGGCTGCTTCCTGGCTCCAATCACCTGTGCCCTTGTTGGATGGCAGGTCTCATGTGGCCAGACTGAAGCCTCCTCCCATCCTTAAAGAGAAGCTAGAAATTCAGATATTAGGCAAATATCTTATGGTGTTAAAGGCTGACAATCAGTTTGAAATGTTAAGATGTTCAGTGAGGATTAAATAACACAAATCTGTGGGCTGGCATGACCTCCAGTGGCCATTATACCCTTGGAATCACATGGCCTTTCACTAAAACTTTGCACCCAATTTACAAATGAGTTTGCCAAGGTCCAGAGACCTGCTGTGACCACCCACCAAGGCACAGCCAGGCAGGGATCCTCATGGAGAGCCCAGTTGGCTACCTCACTGAAGGTTGGATCATGGCCACAACCATGATGGTCAGCCCTGCTGTTGCCCCTGCTTGGTGCATGATGCAGAGGACCTCGTCAAAGATGCCTGGAGAGAGGTTTCCAAAACCCAAGCCTGCAGGCCCAGGGACTGACTCCTGTGCAGAGAACACACTGCTAGGGGCCAGGCCTCTCTAGGCCCAGACAAGCCACCCCGCCCCACATACACAGGCTGAGCCCCGTGGGTCCCATCAGAAGCTGGCATGCCAGCAACAGACACACAGCTTGGACTTGTCTCCAAAAGGCTGCCACAATCTCCTTTATTTATTTATTTATTTATTTATTTATTTATTTATTTATTTATTATTCAGTGAGAAGAAGGGAGACAGAGAGATAGACTCCTGCAAGTGCCCCAACTGGAATTCACCTGGCAAACCCACCAGGGGGCGATGCTCTGCCCAGCTGGAGTGTTGCTCATTGCTCAACCACCGAGTTCTTTCACCTGAGGTGGAGGCCATGGAGCCATCCTCAGGGCCCAGGATCACTTTGCTCCAACTGATCCAAGGCTGCAGGAGGGGGAGAGAGAGAGAGAGAGAGAGAGAGAGAGAGAGAGAGAGAGAGAGAAGGGAGAGAGGGAGGGGTGAAGAAGCAGATGGGCACTTTTCCTGTGTGCCCTGACCAGGAATTGGACCTGGGACATCCACATACCAGGCCAACACTCTACCAGTAGTCCAACCAGCCAGGGCCACAATTTCCTTTCCAGGCATTTCCCATCTGTTGTTCCAAACACAGAGGGGTCCTGGTGGCTCAAAGGCCAAGATGTCCCAAGCTGAGATGTGGCAGGCTTCTTAGAGTGAAGTTATGCCTCCTGCCTCTCCACCTGGAACAACTTTTGTGTTATTGGCAGGAATCAGATCAGCCACTCTCCATCCTTGTCATCAGCACTGAAATACCCAGAGTTCATATTGATGCATCATTCATGATGCTGTGAACTGTGCTTAGCACCTCCACTGAACTATTTCACACATTCTTAGCAAAAGTCTTCTGAGAGATCTACTATTTTCATTTTTGTTACACAGATGGGCTGAAGTTGTTTGTGGCACTACCATCAAAATCAACACTGGGATCCATATTACCTAACTTCAGAGTCCTTGTTTTCAATTATTCTATGCCTTCCCTCCTCTTACAGTTCTGGGTTCAAGTTCTTGTCCAACCTGCCACTTTGTATACCTGAGCCTCAGTTTCCTTCTCTGTACATCGGCTGGCATTCTCCATGTGCAAGCTTGTTATAAGGTTGGAGGAAAGAATTAACACAGTAAGTCCGCTCAATCCTTTCCTATCTCTAGCAAAGCCTGGAACCCAGCTTGACCCTTACCAATACCTGGGAATGTGGCCCTCAGAATCTTCTTTTTGCTGATTGTGATGCTGAGAAGTACCACCCAGAAATGTTTTGTGCTAACAAATTTAGTTTCACCTTTAGGATTCTGAGTTTCAGTTGTCATAGCAGGATGTGCTTGTGTGATCAGCCCTCTAGAAGAGCCTGAGATCCTTTTACTTGAGTGAGCTTTCCTGGGCAGAGATATTTCTCACATCCCAGTGGTTGTCTGCTACAAAGAAAAATATGTCCTGTGTAACCTCAGTGGGGGAAGAACTTGGAAGTCTGTAGCCAACCTTCCTAGACCTTGACCAATGAACATCTTTTTACCATTGCTTTTACTCTGTATTCTTTTCTGTAATAAACCTTAGCTATGACCCTGGTATTAAGTAAGTCTTCTGAGTTCTGTCAAATCATCAAACTCAAGGTGACCCTGAGATCCCTGAAAATAAAGGCTTAGGAGGAAATTGTGTGAAGTGTTAGCCTATGGCTGGCACATGGAGTAGGCCTCCACAGGGATGACCACCAGAATTACCACCTCTAGGGCTTCAGCCTGTTTCTGGCTCTGATCAGTGGTGGGATTTGACATTGACCCTGTGTTCTGCTCTTTGCTTCCCTAACTGGATTTAGCATTCATTCCTGCATAGCTTCTTCAGAGCTGCCCTCCCACCAGAGCATCCCAGATCAGGGCTGAGCCCTGTCCCTGGCTGGGGACACAAAGTAAAGAGACTGACCCATGACCTGATGGATGTGGCCAGTCAATTACATAGTCCAGTGTACCCATGAGAGGTGATTAGGCATGGTTCTCAGGCAGGAGAGCAGATATGCAAAGGAAGAAAAGGGCTCAGAAGGCTTCAAGGATTGAATGAGCCTCCTCCTTTTGGACATGCTAAGGCCACGTCTTCACATGGTCTTCTCTGGCCAATGCTAAGATGGTGCTTCCCATCCCAGCAGGGATCAGTGTAACTGGCATACCCAGATGGGGCCAGAGTGTTGTAAAGGAAGTCAGTTCCCTCAGAGGGAGAGGCAAGTCTGAAACCTTGGGAAGAAAAAAACACTTTGAGGGCAGACAGTAAACATTGTTGAATGAATGAATGAATGGTGTCAAAGCTCACCAATCAAAGGCCACTAGGAACATACAGTCAAAGTTAGTCAGTAGAAAGGGCAGGCACACATTCCAGGACTGGGAGTTAAGATGGGTTGTAGAATGGGGCTTGGCTGGGTGATTCCAAGGAGATTTGGGGGGAGCACAGGTCAGTTCTGGACTGGGTGTTGTCAGTAAGCAGCAGCTATACAGTGATTCCTAATAACCTACCTGGGAGACAGGAGAAACAGAGAGGGTCAGAGTTGTCATTGGTGAAGAAGCAGTAGTCACTCAGGGGTGCCAGGAGAGGAGATGTTTGTTATTTTTGTGGTTGTGTGCTTATCTCTGTCTGGTTCCACCATGCTCATGGGGTGGCCTGGCCTGATTATTGTTGTATTCATTAGAATTTGTTTACATTCTGCTGGACTGGACACATTATAGTCTTTGTGGCAGCTTCCAGCTACCAGTCCATTTTCAGGTTTTTGTGTAATGCAAGTGGTTCCATGTTTTCCAGTTCTCTGAGGCCGCCTTCCCTTGCCTCCTTTAATTTCTAAGTGAAATAACTCAGTATGATCCCATATTTCTGAGAATTCTTGGGGAGTATCAACAGAACTTGGAACACTGGTGACCCCAGTGAATCAGGCCTTCCAGTACGCATACCCTGTTCAGTCCCTTTCCTCTGAATGTGAGCTGAGCCTGTGACTTGTTTTAAGCAACAGGATGAATCAGCAATGACCCTGAGCCAGTTATTATTCTGAGTCTTATGAAGTCCTGGCTGTTTCCACGTTTGCACTCTTGAGAGCTGTCATGTGAGCATTCCAACTTTCCTGCTGGAAAGACTTCTTGGAAAGACCACAGAGAGGGAGAGGCCCTGAGACGACAAGAAAAAGAAGCAAAGAACTGAACTAACAGTACCAGAGGAGGCTCCAGAAGACTGCAGCCGAGCTGGACCAGCCTGTCTCTGGCAATTGGAGCCATCCTAACGCACCATCAGATGAATGAAGAAGCCACCCTGGACATCTAGCTTCAGCAGATGTCAGGTTGAGCAGACATGAGCCATCTGGTGTTCTCTGTCTGAACTCCTGACCCTCTCAACCTTTCTTTTGATGAAGATGTGGAGAAAATATTTTGCTGTATCTTACCATTCTTTTTTTTTTTTTTAGTGAGAGGAGAGGAAGGAAAGAGACAAATTCCTGCATGTGCCGTGACTGGGATCCACCTAGCAAGCCCACTAGGGGGCTCTGCTCTGCCCATCTGGGGCAGTTGCTCATTTGCTCAGCAACCAAGCCACTTTTTAGCACCTGGGGTAGAGACCACACAGAGCCATCCTCAGTGCCCAAGGCCAATCCACTTGAATCAATCGAGCCATGGATGTAAGAAGAAAAAAGAGAGAGAGAGAGATAAGGGGGAGGGGTGGAGAAGCAGATGGCCACTTCTCCTGTGTGCCCTGACTGGGAATAGAACCCAGGACATCCACACACCAGGCTCTGAAACTGTACCACTGAGCCAACCGGCCAGGGTCTCTTACCAATCTTTTAACTTTCTTTTATTCCACCATAAGAAATGGTGAAAATGTAGTGATAAACTGCAGCCAGCATTTGGCCACAGAAATCAAAATGGTAAGGAATAGCGTGCTCTATATAGCAGAGGAGAACACGCGCCCCACTAAGCACAGTGCTGCTTGGCCGCAGCAATAAGTTGCCAGGTGGGAATGAGGACGGTGCCTGCCTGGCTTCCAGTTACTCCAGAGATGTTAATGATCTGTGTGGCTGTGAAATCTCCCAAGTTTTAAATGCTGACTTAAAAAAATTTTTAACATGCAGTTACCCCCATCCAAAGGAAAAAGAAACCCATCTGCAGGCTAATTTTGTCTGTGGTTTATCACTTTGTAACCTGTCATCTAGAGCAATGCTTTGCAACATTTACCATAAGGAAGTGTGTGTGTGTGTGTGTGTGTGTGAAATAATTTTCACATTTTATTTAGAAAATTAAATTTAACAAGGTGACATTGATCAATAAGAGTACATAAGCTTCTGGTAAACATTTCTACTGTTTTTGAACTGTATTTGTTTTTGAACTGGTAAATATTTCTAGTATTTGAACTGTTGATTATGTTATATACCCATCACCCAAAGTCAAATCATTTTCTGTCACCTTATATTTGTCCTTTCTCTGACTCCTACCCACCTCCCCCTGATAACCACTACACTTTTATGACAACATGGATGGACCTTGAGAACATTATATTGAGTGAAATAAGTAAATCAGAAAAAGCTAAGAACTGAATAATTTCACACATAGATGAGATTTTTTTTTAATCAGCATTTCACACTCCCTGAGTAGTGGGAACTTTCTTTAGTTATCTGTTGCTGTGTAAAACATGAACCCAAAGCTTAGTGGCTTAAAGTCATATGTATTTATTATCTCACTGTTATTGTGGGTCAGGAATCAGGTTTGGCTTAGCTGAGTGTTACTGGCTGAGGGTCACTTATAAAGCTGCAATCAAGGTATCTGACGGCTTGACTGGGAAAGGATCCTCTTCCAAGCTCATGAAAATAATTGTTAGAAGAACTTATAGACTGCTAGACTAAGGGCCTCAGTTCCTCACTGGCTGCTGGTTCATGGCCATTCTCAAATCCTTACCATATCGGCCTCTCCTTAGGGCAGCTCACTACATGGCAGCTATCTTCACCAAAGCGAGCAATTGAGAACATGCCACCAAGGAATAGTGTGCAAGCAAGATGGAGTCACGGTCTTTTACAGTCCAATCTCAGAAGTGACACCCATCACTTTGGCTGTGTTTTGTTTTTTAGGAGCAAATCACTATGTCCAGCCCTCTCTTGGCTACAGGACTGTGCTCACATCTAAATTCACCGAGCAGAGATAAGAATCAAAAGCGGTAGCACAAGCAGGCACTTCATGAGCAGAGAAGGGAGGCTGGGCCAGAGCAGGTTTCCATAGGGGTGCAGTAGGATAGAAGCTGATGCGGTCCCCAAACACTCCACTTCCCAGGGGCTGTTCTGCCACCTAGACACAATGTCTACCTGGGTGCCATGCGGGTTCAAGCCAAGATCTCTTCTAGCAAGATAGAAGCAAGTGACAATCATAAAACAATGACTGTAGTGGGGTGGGGCCACACTCATGCACTGTTGGAGAAAGTACATATTAACCCAACATTTTGAGACTGCAAAATGTATCAAGAAACTTTAACAAGGGCATACCCTTTGTCCTATTAATTCCTTTCTATGAATCTCAAACATGAGGACACATTAGAAAAGAACAAAACACACAATATACATTTTCATTGATCCTATTTTTGTTTATAAATAAATGTGTATTTTCAAGTAAGGTATATCCAAATGATTATCTCTAGGAGGTAGACTTATAGACAAAATTAATTTTTACTTCATCTACATATTCTATGATGAAAGTGAGTTACTTTTATATTAAATTATTTCATCAGCATATATGTAGATCAGAACAGTTATTAAAAAACCAAAGAGTAGAGCATTTAAAATGCTCAAGACTTGGGTTAGATTATAATAGAGCCATACAGTAAAAACTTATGTAGTTGTTAAAATTATCCTTGTGAAGTTTTTAGCAACACAGAAAAATCCTTATCAAATTAGTTTAAAATAAAATTAGATATATTTAGGAAAAATATATTTACATATAAAATAAAATGTTGGACTTAGTATACATAATCAAATCAACACAATTAAGTCAGCAAATACCAATGTCTGGTACACAGTTGGGCATTCCACCAGTGTCATGCCAATTCATCTGTTTTGCCAGCCAAGCCAATTAATGGGACTGAACAAGAGGGTTTGGCTGGGGGAGGCTGCCTGGGTTATCTAATTGGCATTAGATATGCCAATTGGTTTGATTACCTGGATTTGATTGCTTTTGTGATTAGACAAGAATATTAGTTTGCACACACTTGGAAACATACTGAAGAGATCCATCAAGAGGTTAATGGTGGTTATTTCAGAATGATGGTGTTGTGATAATTATATTTTATTTTTTATACTTGTTATATATACATACTATTTGTTCACACTGTTTTGTTCTCCCCTACCCTTTGAGAGTTCCACACCCACTGCTGTGACCCTCTAGTGGCCCCTCTGGGAGAAGGATGCTACCCCACCCCACTGACTTCAGACCTAACTACTGACGTGCTCAGCCAATGGAATGTGGGCAGAGTGACACAAACAGTGTTGGCACAGAAGCTGCAAAAGTCATTGTGTGATTCCACGGGCTGTTTTCCTTGCTGTGAGAACAACCTATCCCAATGGGACCCATCTTTCAGACACATGGAGCAGGGCCTGGCTGACCACTGACAGTGTTGGACACAGTGAGAAGCCTGTGCTGCCATAAGCTGGAGATGTGGGAGATCATTTGTTACTGTAACATATCTCAATAAAAGCTAAAGCTTTCCTTTATTTTCCAAGTTTTCTACAAGTAATATGCAAGAGTTTTATAATTAGTGTCTAAAGGTTATTAAAATACATATTGCTCTATAGATACTAAATGTGTTGCCCCAAATCCTTTTATCTGTCAAGAGTTTGTGTTATATAAACAAGTTTTGAATATTCTTATTGAATTATATTTTGATGGGCCACTGGGGTTTGAAAGTAATTTAAGTATAATTTCAATACAGTCAGAGTTCGTGCGGGCCTCTGCCTGCTCAGGATGTTCAGATAGAGTCTGCTGGCCCTGAAAGGGACTGAATGGGGTGAGTAAGGTCAAGAAGCAACAGCAGGGATTAGGGTCTGTGTTATTTCTTCTGGCCCAGCACCCACCCCTGATTCTGGTAATGGCACCCCGGTTTCCCACAGGAAAACAACCGTTCTCCTCAGCCAGTTCAGGGATTTGATAGGCTAACCCAGTTCCCTGACTTCAGGGTGAGCATGTAACCCAGGCTGGCCAGTCAGAGCAGTGAGGCTTTCCGGCCTCTGTGATTGGCTCCAAGAGTCAGATCACCTCAACAAGCTACAAAACTATTGGTTTGCAAACCACTTCATTCTCCCTTTGTGCAAACTCTGGGCAATGGAATACAGGCAGAAGCAATGGATGCTCTCTTCAGGCCTGCACCTTTGCACATCTCCCACACAGGTTATTCTCTCTTGTCTTCCCATGGTAACCTTTAAGCCTTGCATTGACGATGGTAGGGACTCAAATGGGAAGAACCTGAACACATTAATGACTACTTGGAGCAAAGTCCTCAGCCCCCACAACACATTTATATGTTACCAGGCAAAGTCCAGCCAACTCTGACAAATATATGACTAAATCCATTTCAAATTAATCAGACTTAACCTTGAAAACTTTGGATTGGAAATCATTACTTTTTTTCTTAAAATTATTAAGTTGATAAGATGTAAACCTGGAGTGATAAGCTCATCATTAGTTAATTCATTCTACAATTATTTCTTAAACCTCTGCTATATTCCTGGCACTGGCCTAGGCTCGCAGGCCATTGTATCTAATAACATTTAGACACAATGAGGAAGGCTGAGAATGAGGCTAACATAAAGGAAAGTCAAACTTAGAAGCAGAGCATTGGTTTAGACTGCTGGATCCAACCATACCTGAAACCATTGCACTCTTTTTTGTAAACTACTTTGAATAAGGTTTTTGACATTTGCACAGAACAAATCATAACTAATTAAAGGTCAGACTGAAATTAAAGTAAGGTCACAGATTTGTGTTATCATCTAGATGGGTTTATTAGAGGCAAGGTGCTGATACTGGCCCAGATAAAGCTTTCCAGGGAGGAGCAAATAGGCACAAATGGTACAGTATGCAGGACTGGGAATGCACTGGGCTACTGGAACACAGCTCCAAAGACAAGGGAGGAAAGAGCAGCATGGAGCACTAAACCTAGCACTGCATTCTGATTGCTCAGGCCAGCTCCTCCAGCACCAGTCTCATTCCGGACCTCAGGCTTGCAGGATATGTCCTGGGCTATTTCTGGCTATGGGCTTGGATTTGGCAAGAGACTGCAAGTCATAACTAGAAGGGACAAAAATGAAAGCCAACTCAATTTAACTCAGCACGTGTATCTAGTGCTCCTACCACATCCAATTTTTAGTGCTGGTTTGGAAAACTTGTCCTGAACACTTTCTACATTCCAGGAAACTGATCCATCCTTCCTTCTGAAGTAGGAAAACAAGAAACTAGAAAATTCCTTGGCAAGTAGAAACAAAGTAGTTAAACAAGGTCAAGCAATTAACAGCCTGCTAATAAATCCAAAGATCTTATCTTCTTTAACCAAGGACACTTAGGAGCAACCACAGAGCAAATAGCTTAAATCACCCTGGTGAAAGAGAAGGATTCACCTGGAAAACTCTTGAATAAGCTATTGAGATTTCTGGTTCCGGACCCTTCAGAGAGACATGAAAGTTTTTTAAGTTTCTGCCTGCTGTCTTGGCATCGCAGACTGGAGGGTCTTCAATTTGAGTGTAGAAGTTATTTCAGCAACAAAGAGAAGTACATTGAGGAGATTCCAAAATGGCAGCGGAGTAGGCAGACTCACAGACTGCCACCTCCTGGTACCAAACTGGATTACAAATTAATCTAAGAACAATCATCATGAAAAACCAACTTTGGACTAAAAGAACAGGACTCAAAAACAAAGGAGCACAGAAGAAGCCACCCTGAGCCTGGTAAGAAGTGTTGGGATGTGGTGAGGGCTCCCCCACTCCCAGGAGTGAGGGGACACTGAGGGTCCAGAGAGTTTCTTATTGTGAGGAGAGAGACCCTGAGAGGCAGGGGTCCTCAGTCCCAGGACTGGAGCTCCAGCCTAGAAACTCAGAGACTGAAGGAGATAGCCTGAAAGCATTGAGTGGGGAGAAGAGTGGGATTTCCGTCTGTTGGAAATGGCTGGTGAAGAAGTTGCAACCTTAAAGGGCCAGCGCCAGCGCAGAAAATATTGCTCACAGCCACTTAGTTGGGGCTCCAGGAGATAGAAGGGCTGAGAGGACTGGTCTTGCATGAGGAGAGTGAGGAGATTGAGGCATGGGGACACGAACAGTGAAGGGGAGAAGAATACTTGAGCTGAGTCATTCTCCAGGGCCAAGGCGGCCATAGCTGGAGGTTGGGGGGTCACTCCCTCTGTCCAGCACAAACCTAGCATGGAGCCAGTTGACCCACCTCCAAAAAGCTCTCCAGCTCCAATCACTGTGAAAGGCCATTTGGAAAGGAGGAAGTAAAGGGGAAGGTCAGTGACTCAGGTTTTCAGGGAGACCTGAGCTACACCTCCCCCCTCTGATATGGAGAACTTGCCCCACCCCCAGAGAGTAACTAGGCAGACCACACCTCTGGTTCTCAGAGATCATAGCCATCGCATTCCTGGATAGAGTTTCAACTGAGGTCAAAGAACAAGAAACTCCCACTACCCCTATCCTAAACACAGAAGCTCCCTGCTGGGCTCAGAAAACAAACAGCAGAAAAATTAAGACTTTTTAGCAGCTTTACTAGTTAAGGAGAATTAAAATCTGAGCAACCAGCAGAGGCTGCAGGATAAAGACCTGGAGGAGAAGCCGCATTTTATATACCAACCTCAGACCCACAACCCTAACAAGCTTGCAAACTGCACATAGAAAAAATGGGAAGACAGAGGGATGTAATCCATATGAATCAACAAGACAAATCCCCAGAAAAAGAAGTGAATGAGATGGAAGTAACCAAATTACCAAATGCAGAGTTTAAAATAATGATTGTTATGATGCTTAAGGATCTCAGAGCTGCAATGGATGGACTTAATGAGCACCTAAATAAAGAAATTGCAAGCATCAAAAATGACACTGAAATCATAAAAAAGAATCAATCAGAAATGACAATTACAATATATAAAAGGCCATTTATATATTGACTACACTAGAAGGAATCAACAGCAGGCTGGATGAAACAGAGGATAGAATCAGTGAATTAGATGACAAGATAAATAAAAACACAGAAACAGGGCAGCAAAAAGAAAAAAGACTCAAAAAGTCTGAGAGAACTATAAGAGAACTCTGTGACAATATGAAGAGAGATAATATCTGCATCATAAGGGTTCCTGAAGGAAAAGAGAAAGAACAAGGGATAGAGAACTTATTTGAAGAAATTATAGCTGAAAACTTTTCTAGATTGATAAAGGAAATAGTCACACAAGTTCAAGAAGCAGAGAAAGTCCTGGCAAAGAGAAACCCAAAGAGACTTATATCAAGACACATCATAATTAAAATACCAAAGTTAAGAGATAAAGAAAAAATACTAAAAGCAGCAAGAGAAAAGAAGTCAATTATTTATACAGGAGCCCTCATAAGGATGACATCCATCTTTTCAACAGAAACATTTGAGGCCAGAAGGGAATGGCAAGAAATATTCAAAGTAATGCAGAACAAGAGCCTACAACCAAGACTACTTTATCAAGCAAAATTATGATTTAAAATTGAAGGAAAAATAAAAAGCTTCCCAGACACACACACACACACAAAAAAAACCCTCAAAGAATTCATTACAACCAAACCAGTACTGCAAGAAATGTTAAGGGGCTTGCTGTAAAAAGAGCAAAGGAAAAAAAAAGAAAAAGAGGATTATAGATTTAAAGAAAAAAATGGTAATAAACAACTACATATCAATAATAATCTTAAATGTAAATGGATTAAATGTTCCAATCAAAAGACATAGGGTAGCTGCATAGATTAAAAAAAAACAACCCAAGACCTGTACATATGCTGTCTACAAGAGACCTACCTCAAAACAAAAGATACATGTAGATAGAAAAAAATATTTCACGCAAACAGAAAGGAAAAAAAGTTGGGGTAGCAATACTAATATCTGACTAAATAAACTTTAAAACAAAGGCTATAGTAAGAGATAAAGAAGGTCGCTACATAATGATAAAAGGAGCAGTACAACAGGAAGATATAACTATTATAAATATATATGCGGCTAATATAGGAGCACTTAAATATCTAAAACAGATTTTGATGGACAAAAAAGGTGAGATCAACAGTAATATTATAATAGTAGGGGATTTTAATACACCACGAACATCAATGGATAGAACTTCCAGACAGAAAACTAACGGACACAACAGCCTTAAATGACACACTAGATCAACTGGATTTAATAGATATCTTCAGAACCTTTCATCCCAAAGCAGCAGAATATACACTCTTTTCTACTGCTCATGGTACATTCTCTAGAATAGACCACATGTTAGGACACAAAACAAGTCTTAATAAATTTAAGAAGATTGAAATCATATCAAGCATCTTCTCTGATCACAACAGCATGAAACTAGAAATCAACTACAATAGGAAAACTAAAAAATATTCAAACACTTGGAGACTAAATAGCATGCTATTATATAATAAATGGGTTGACAATGAGATCAAGGAAGAAATCAAAACGTTCCTAGAAACAAATGAAATGAACATACAACTCAAAATTTATGGGACACAGCAAAAGCAGTCCTGAGAGGGAAGTTCATAGCCTTATAGACATACCTTAAGAAGCAAGAAAAAGCTCAAATTAACAAATTAATCCTGTACCTAAAAGAACTAGAAAAAAAAAAAACAAAACAGCAAGTAAAGCCCAGAGGAAGTAGGAGGAAGGAAATAATAAAGATCAGAGAGAAATAAATGACATAGAGGCAAAAAAAAAAAAAAAAATACATAAGATCAATAAAACCAAGAGCTGGTTCTTTGAAAAGGTAAACAAAATTGATGAATCTTTAATCAGACTCACCAAGAAAAAAAGAGAGAGGGCTCAAATAAATAACATTAGAAATGAGAGTAGAGAAGTTACAACTGATACAGCAGAAATTCAAAAGATTGTAAGAAAATACTATGAAGAACTGTATACCCCAAAATGGGACAACCTAGATGAAATGAATAAATTCCTTGAAAAAATATAATCATTCAAAAATCAATCTGGAAGAATCAGAAAACCTAAACAGACCAATACACCAAAAGAGATTGAAACAGTTATCAAAAAACTCCCAACAAACAAAAGTACTGAGCCTGATGGCTTCACAGGTGAATTTTATCAAACATTCAAAGAATAACTAACTCCTCTTCTTCTTAAGCCATTTCATAAAATTCAAGAGCAGGAAAAACTTCCAAACTCCTTTTATGAGGCAAACATAACCCTCATTCCAAAACCAGGCAAAGACAATACAAAGAAAGAAAACTATAGGCCAATATTCCTGATGAACTTAGATGCTAAAATTCTCAACAAAATATTATCAAATCGAATCCAGCAATACATGAAAAAAATCATACATCATGATCAAGTGGGATTTATTCTGGGGAGACAAGGCTGGTACAATATTTGCAAATCAATCAACGTGATTCATCACATGGACAAAAAGAAGGATAAAAACCACATGATAGGCCCTGGCCGGTTGGCTCAGCGGTAGAGCGTCAGCCTGGCGTGCAGGGGACCCGGGTTCGATTCCCAGCCAGGGCACATAGGAGAAGCGCCCATTTGCTTCTCCACCCCCCCCTTCCTCTCTGTCTCTCTCTTCCCCTCCCGCAGCCAAGGCTCCATTGGAGCAAAGATGGCCCGGGTGCTGGGGATGGCTCCTTGGCCTCTGCCCCAGGTGCTAGAGTGGCTCTGGTCACGGCAAAGCGACGCCCTGGAGGGGCAGAGCATTGCTCCCTGGTGGGCAGAGTGTCGCCCCTGGTGGGCATGCCGGGTGGATCCCGGTCGGGCGCATGCGGGAGTCTGACTGTCTCTCCCCGTTTCCAGCTTCGGAAAGATACAAAAAACAAACAAACAAACAAAAAAACCCACATGATAATATCAATAGATGCAGAAAAAGCATTTGATAAAAATCCAGCACCCATTTATGATCAAAACTCTCAGCAAAGTGGGAATACAGGGAACATACATCAACATGATAAATGCCATCTATGACAGACCCACAGCCAACATCATACTCAATGGGAAAAAATTAAAAAGCAATCCTCTTAGGAACAGGAGCAAGGCAAGGATGCCCCCTTTCACCACTCTTATTCAACATAGTTCTGGAAGTCCTAGTCACAGCAATCAGACAAGAAGGAAAAATAAAAGGCATCCAAATTGGAAAAGAAGAAGTAAAACTTTCATTATTTGCTGATGACTTGATACTGTACATAGAAAACCCTAAAGTCTCAGTCAAAAAACTACTGGCACTGATAAATTCAGCAAGATGGCAGAATATAAAATCAATATTCAGAAATCAGTGACATTTATATACACCAACAATGAGCTGTCAGAAAGAGAAATTAAGGAAACAATCCCCTTCACTATTGCAACCAAAAAAATAAAGTACCTATGAGTAAATTTAACCAAGCAAGTCAAAGGCTTGTACTGGGAAAATTATTAAACATTGATAAAAGAAATCAAGGAAGATACAAACAAGTGGAAACAAATACCGTGTTTATGGATAGGAAGAATAAATATTAAAGTGTCTATACTACCCAGAGCAATCTATAAATTCAATGCAATTCCTATTATACTACCAATGTCATACTTCAAAGATATAGCACAAATATTCCAAAAATTTATATGGAACCAAAAAAGAACATTAATAGCCAGCAATCTTGAAAAAGAAGAATAAAGTGGGTGGTATCACACTTCCTGATATCAAGTTATACTACAAGGCCATTTTACTCAAAACAGCTTGGTACTGGCATAAGAACAGGTATACAGATCAATGTAACAGAACAGAGAACCCAGAAATAAACCTACACCTTTATGGTCAATTGATATTTGACAAAGGAAGTAAGAGCATACAATGGAGTAAAGACAGTCTCTTTAACAAATGGTGTTGGGAAAATTGTACAGATACATGCAAAAAAAAAAAAAAAGAAAGAAAGAAAGAAACTAGACTACCAACTTACACCATTCAAAAAAATAAATTCAAAATGGATAAAAGACTTGAATGTAAGTCATGAAACCATGATCATCTTGGAAGAAAACACAGGCAGTAAACTCTCCAACATCTCTCACAGATATTTGCTTCATTTTTAACTCTATGGGCAAGTGAAATAAAGGACAGGATGAACAAATGGGACTATATCAAACTAAAAAGCTTTTGCACAGCAAAACACAACATGAACAAAATAAAAAGACAACCCACACAATAAGAGAACATGTTCGCCAACACATCTGATATGGGGTTAATAACCAAAATTACAAAACTTGTAAAACTCAACACCAGAAAAGTAAACAATCCAATCAAAAATTGGGCAAAAAACTGAATAGGCACTTCTCCAAACAGGACAAACAGTTGGCCAATGAACATATGAAAAAATGTTCAATATCACTAATCATTAGAGTAATGCAAATTAAAACCACAATGAGATATCACCTTACACTTGTCAGAATGTGCTCATTAACAAAACAACATAGAATAAGAGCTGGAGAGGATGTGGAGAAAAGGGAACCCTCCTGCACTGCTGGTGGGAATGCAGACTGGTGCAGCCACTGTGGAAAACAGTATGGAGATTCCTCAAAAAATTAAAAATCGAATTGCCTTTTGATCCAGCTATACCACTTCTAGGAATATATCCTAAGAATAACAAATCACTGGTTCAAAAAAAGAAATGCACTCCCATGTTTATTGCAGCATTGTTTACAGTAGCCATGATCTGGAAACAGCCCAAGTGTCCATCAGTAAATGAGAGGATTAAAAGCAGTGGTACATTTACACAATGGAATACAACATGGCAGTGAAAAAGGAAATATTACCTTTTGTGACAACATGGATGGACCTGAAGTCTATTATGCTAAGCGAAATAAGCCAGGCAGAGAAAGAAAGATATTATATGACCTCACTCATATGAGGAAGCCAATGAACAATGTGAACTGAGGAACGGAAGAGAGGCAGAGAAGGGGTCAAAGAGTCCAGAGAGAAAGTGGGCGGAAGGAAAGGGGATGAGAAGAGGGGATCAAAGAAAGGAAAGACATTAGTGAAAGTATATACACATAACACAGAAAGATAGAGGGCAGAATAGTAAATCATGGAGGGAAGGGGGGAAGGGGCAAAAGGGGTATCAAGGAGAACACGGCAGGAAGATATATTCAGGGTACACTTGTAACTATGTAAACACAACAAATTAAAATCAATTAAAAAAAAGAACGATCTATTGAGACCCTCCCCAAGGACCTCCCCTAGAACTCCAGCCTTTAGGCTGCTGGTGCACTCTCCCCTGAGCACACCTATACATCCTCAGGCATGTACTTTTGCTCTCTCTCTCCTAAGCTCTAAGGGCCCCCAAAAGACTTGAAATCAAGGGAGCAGTGGACAGTGGCAGCTCATCCCTGGCTAACCCCAGAAACTGTGTCCAAGGGCCCTGTGTTAGCCTCTATTACTTGTTTCTTGAGTCTACGCAGACCAGTGTGGCTCACTTCTGTTACTGTAAATTCCTTTTCTTCATCTAGGCAGCCCAGCTTAGGCTCACTGCCGTTGCAGCGAGTGATCCTGCCTCTTCTATCTTAAGCCCTTCCTTTGTTTCACTGTCCCCAGCTTTAATAAACATAGTTACAAAATCACCTGGACTCATGTCATGAAATCTTTCCTGCATGAAGTCAAGAGCCCACACATTCCAGACCATGTTTAGGCAGACCCTCCTCAGTCCTGGTCCCTTTCTGGTGATCCATCCTTCCTTCCTTCCTTCCTTCCTTCCTTCCTTCCTCCCTCCCTCCCTCCCTCCCTTCCTCCCTTCCTCCCTTCCTTCCTTCCTTCCTTCCTTCCTTCCTTCCTTCCTTCCTTCCTTCCTTCCTTCCTTCCTTCTTTCCTTTCTTTATTCTATCCTTCCATTCAACAGTAACTGAACACAATCTGAGCCAGGCCTTATACTGGGCAGTGATCACTGAAAAATCAATGAGACATAGGGCCTCTGGATTCACAGGAAATATGTTAGTTGTTAATACCGTTTACTCAATACTTTTAGCTCTCCACCTTCTGGGTACATGACAAGGGTCACACTTTCTGACCTTCTTGTTTGGTTGGGTTTGAATAACTATTGAGTCAGACAAATGAGTTGGAGCATTTAATTACTTATGCAGGATCTGCCAACATTCTCTTTTCCTGTGCCATGGTGACTTAATGTTTCATGTGGTGGCTGCTGCTTCAGCCTGAGTCATGGAGACAGAAAATATGGCACAAACCTGTGTATAACCCACTACACACATGTACATGAGGAAGAAACAAACCTTTGTCATTATAATTTACTATGAATTTAGGGCTCTTTGTTATTTCAGCCAGCCTCCTTTATCCTGATTGATGCACACCTTTGCCAAAGGATATAACATTAAGTTGAGCAACACTACTGAAATACTTAAATAGAGTAGCTCGACAGGTCTCCCAAGAAGCCTTTCTCAGAGTACAATGGGCTCCTCCATGGTTATAAATCTTGTCTCTGGTGAGACCTCTACCTGCACATTCCTGCTTTTCCCACATCAGATTGCAGCTCACCTTATATCAGTCTGACTGGGTCTGCTGGTCTGAGCTGGCTTGAGCAGGATGACCAGCCAATAGTCTGGCCTGTCTGAAGCTCTGTTAATTTCCTAGGGCTGCTGTAACAAATTGCCACAAACTTAGAAGTTTGAAACAATAGAATTTTATTCTCTCGTTCTCTCATTGTTCTGAAGGCCAAGAGTCCAAAATCAAGGTATCAGCAAGGCCATATTCCTCCTTGAGTTCTAGAGGAGAATCCATCCTTTGCCTCTTCTAACTTGTGGTAGTTGCCATCTTCCTTGCCCTGTGGCCCCTTCACTCCAATATCTGCCTCCATGTTCACATCACCTTCTCTTTTGTGTCTGTGTTCTTTTCTGTGTATCTCTAAGAACATCATTGGTCATTGGATTTAGGGTTCACTCAGATCATCCATAAAGATCTCTTCATCTCATCATCCTTAACTTAATTACATTTGCAAAAACCCTTTGTCTAAATAAGGTCATATACATAGCTTCTGGGGACTAGGGCATGACATTTTTGAGAACACCGATTGTGAGGATCCTCATTGAGAAAGCGAAGATATGAGCTCTGGTTCTTATGAGAAACTGCAAGCAGTACCAGTTCTCTTGTGCTGGGCAGCCCGCCCTGGTGCCAGCTCCCCCGCATATTTGAGCTAGTTTAGCCTTGGTTTCCAGGTGCTTCTAGATTAAGCGCCCAAGATTGCCTTTTAGGGCATGAACTAGCTAACACAGCAAGTTGACATCACCACACTCATGTAAGGGTTGATATAATGTTAGTACCTAGCTACTATTGTCTGTAAGCCCTATATATATCCGTGCCTGCACTGATAGCCTAGGAGCAGCAGAAAGAAGCAAGAATAAAGACTTGAAGCATGTATCACTTGCCCTCGGCTCAGCTCTGTGAGCTTTTTCCACTTTGACAATCTCACCACCGAAATCATCCCTTGCATAGTTGGCAAGGTCAGATGAATATCCCCTTGAACCTTACACCCCCGGAGGATGACGGCAACATGTATCCACCAACCAGGTACTGGCACCCAGCAGCTGTCCTGTCGATGTGGGTGGCTTCCGTGGCCTGGGAGGATGTGGAGCCCACACCTGAGGCCATGAGGAAGACCTTGGAGGACTTGAAGCCAAACCTCCTGAAGATGCCTTGAGAGGCTGCAGGGCATGTTTCTTGGCTCCTTTTGATGATGATAGGGAAGCTGCACCTCCAACTCCTGAAACAGACGGCACATGTCATGCAGCTCCAGCAGTCAGAGGAGGTCCTGGTGGAGCACATACAGGTCCTCAAGCAGTTGCAGCAGTCAGACAACACCTGAGAGCAGCGGCTGCAAGCCATGGAGGTGGCCTTCCATGACACAAGTCGGGACTCGCCAGCAGAGTCTGCCCTCATATTTCCAAAACCTCCCTCTTGGTCCCCAAGTCCCCTTTGACAGGTTACAGGCTTGTCCACTGATCAAAAGGCAGCTAGAGCATGATCAGCCCCTGGCACCAGGAGTAGGTGCTGCCAGACCTGCAGATGTCACCCAGCACATGAAATATATGCAGCATACTCCTGCAGAGCTCCAGGATCTGTGTAAGCAGTATCGTCAGCAGGCTGGAGAGTCCATGCCTGCCTGGCTATAGCTTCTGTGGGATGATGGTGCAGACAACATGGAGCTGGCACCCGAGGAAATAGCTCAATTGTTGGCAATAATGGTGACACCCTCTTTGTGAAAGCATATTCAGAACTGCCAACACTTGGCTGCTGGTCACGGGAACAGAACCCTGATCAACTGGCTCATGTCAATGTACTGACTATGGGAGAGCTACCAAAAACTGTGAGTAAGTGAAACATGTACATGGACTTGGTGCAGATCATACAGGAAATGGACATGAGGCAGATGATGTTCAAAGACCAGCATTGGGGTTCTGATGAGGAAGTATGTACTACTCGTATAAAAGATATGGTACTTTCAATAGGCCCACATGGCACCTTTGGGTCCACGGCAGCCCTTCTAACCCATTGTAGAGTGCCCTATTGGGGAGTTGACCTCCTCCATGACCAACTTGGGAGATGTAGAGGTCCGGCAGAAGAAAGGGGGTTAGCAGTGTGTGCTTTGGATCCTGCTACCCACTCAAAGAGGTGACAATAGAAGGCTGAACCTCTGAGGGGCCAGTGAAGGTGTCTAGACAGCAGATGTGAATTGATTTGGTAGCTGCAGGGGTGACCCCATTGAAGATAGATGGGGAGCCGAATGAAGTCTTGCTGGCTTTATGGCGACAGCTACATCCAGAGCAACGTTTTCTGATATGCGCTAAGCAGCATGCCCAAAGAAGGCCAAAGAGCCAAAGAATACCCAGGAAGTAAGACTCCAAGATTTTGTGGAACCATATTCCCTGCTGGACTGAGGTGCTGGCCAAGCCACCAGGTTGGTGGGGGAGTCCCGTAACAAGAAGCCATACATAGAAGTGATGATCCACTGGTCCCCCTGCAATGTCCAGGGTGGCCTAGCTTTGGTGGACACTGGAGCTAACTGCACCATTCTCTATAGTAACCCAGAACATTTTGAAGGCCTGATTTCATATACTGAAGGGTATGGAAGCCAACAGACCAGAGTATTAAGGGTTACTTGGACTTGGGTATTGGCTGGTTGCCCCCTCGAGCTTATGTTGTATACATTTCTCCCCTGCCTGAGTATATTCTGGGCATTGGTTTTCTGCAGGGCCTTACAGTCTTTACCACACAGGGAGAGTTCCAGTTGCATATGCAGGTCATGAAGACTGTTATATAAGGGATTCACACCACGCCCCAGTAGGGCTACCGCAACCCTGACACATTGTGTGGATCTGACAATATCAGCTACCAGGAGGACTCAAGGAGATTGAGCAGACTATCTTGAAGTTAGAAGAAGCAGGTATCATCCGACCAACACATAGCCCTTTCAACTCCCCAGTATGGTTGGTATGGAAACCAGATGGAACGTGGTGCCTGACAGTTTACTATCGAAAATTGAACAAGGTCACGCCACCGTTGCATGCAATGGTGCCCTCTATTTTAGACTTGATGGACAAGTTCAGTGTGACCCTGGGAACTTACCACTATGTAGTGGACCTGGCAAATACATTTTTCTCCATAGACATTGCTCTGGAGAGCCAGGGACAGTTTGTCTTCACTTGGGAAGGTCACCAATGGACTTTTGCTGTTTTGCCACAGGCAATTTGCATAGCCCAACCATTTGTCATGGTCTGGTGGCCAATGACTTAGCCACCTGGAAGAAACCCCCTATGGTGTCACTGTTCCACTACACTGATGACTTGATGCTAACTTCTGATTCTCTTTCAGATCTAGAAGCAGCTGTAACCAGGTTGCGGCAAGCACTTCAGGAATGGGGACGGGCAGTCAATGACCCCAAGGTTCGGGGGCCTGGATTGTCTGTCAAATTCTTGGGAGTTGTCTGCTTGGGTAAGATTAAAGTGATCCCTGATGCTGTAATAGATAAAGTTCAAGCTTTCCCTTGACCACAGATGGTCTAACAGTTATAGACCTTTGTTAGTCTTTGGGGTATTTGCATGTGTTCATTCCCCATCTAGTCCAGATCATCTGCCCCCTGCACCAGCTTTGCAGGAGAGGGACAGTGTGGGATTAGTATGAAGAAGCAGAAAAGGCCTTCTAGGATGCCAAGTGGGCGATGGTCCAGGCACCGACCCTACGAGTGGTTGATGCCACTAAGCCTTTTCAGTTAGATGTTACTATAAATCCTGATGGGTTTAGATAGGGCCCATGCAGAAGAACAGAGATGTACCCCAATAGGCTTCTGGCCCCGGTTGTAGAAAGGTGCTGAAGCCTCTGCTACTCCTTGGTGGAGAAACAGCTAGCAGCTGTCTATACAGTTTTGCAGGCCTGTGAGCTTATTATTTTGCAGGAACAGATGCAGGTCCACATTGCCTACCCAATAGCAGGATGGGTGCACCCATGGGTGTCCACACCCAAGTCAGGTGTAGCACAAACCCCCACCTTGGCTAAGTGGTGTGCCTATCTGGAACAGAGGGCTGTGCTGAGTACTAGCCCTTTGACTCAAGAGTTTCAACAGGTATTGGACCCCATTACCTTTGCTGAGTTGACAGATGCTGTGTGGAGGGCTGATGTCACCCCCAGCCCCTACTGTGGAGGGACACCTCCCATATCACCAAATACCTGGTGTACAGTTAGATCCAATTGAGGCAACCTTCCCACCCAGCCTGCAGTGGGAGTATGGTTGGACACAGATGAACTGTGGTTTGAGAGAGGGCTAGGCCAGAGCAGCCAGTGGACAGAACTGTGGGCTGTCTGGCTAGTCTTGATGCATGATCAAGGCCAAGTGCATGTTCAATAGCTGGGTCGTCTATCATGGCCTTGCTTTGTGGCTTCCTTAATGGGCTGCCCAGCAATAGATTATTAGGGGCCGACCACTATGGGGCCAACCCATGTAGGAAGAGCTCTGGGAAAGAGGGCAGAAGGAGGGGTGCAATGATATACCATGTCCCCAGGCACTGCCCTTTGCAGACTCCCAGAAATGATAAGGCAGATGCCTTGGATAGAATTAGGAGTCTCGTCCTTCCTAGGGAAGACCAAGCTGTGTAGCTGCATAAGAAGACAGGTCATATAGGGCCCTGAGCCATGTGGGCCTTGGCTGAGTGCTGGGTTTGACTCTCGGTACCACTAACCTATGGGCTGCCATGTGTGGATATAAGGCTTGTGCCAAACATTTCCTGCACCGCCAGAGACTGCCAGTTGTGCTGGGACAGACGGAGAAGGAGTTAAGACCCCTGCAGCATTGGCAGTTTGATGACATTGATCCCCTGCCTGCTATATGAAGGTACAGGTGTGCATTTGCTGCTGTTAACACTGCTCAGGCAGCCAGCCAGGCTGACACTACTCATGCCCTGGAGAGTTTGTGTGCTGCTTATAGGAGACCCCTCATGATCAGTAGTGACTGGGAAACCTACTTTGCAGGGCACAGGTACAGACCTGGGCTAAAGAACAGGATATAGAATTGAGGCTGCATGGCCCATACTGACCCCAGGTAGTGGGAATAATAGAGCGATATACCGTAACTGGCCTACTGAAGGAGAACCTGAGACTTAGCAGTCTCATGCCCGGCTGGGCCAGGTGAATTGCCCACTTCCCTTTATCTATCAGGCTGTTGAATGAGCAGCCCCAGAAAACCAGATAGTTCCCATTAGAGTGCCTGATGCAAGGACTTCCTAAACTGTTCGAGTGCACATACCAGCAGGTGAGGTCTTGAAAGAGCTATTGCCTCTATCTAAGCAGGGTGGACTCTTATTACCTGCAGTTGAGATCCTTACTGAACGACAATGGCAACAATGGACCTGACCATGGAAATTGCAGGTCCATTGGGTGGACCTGTTAGAGCCTTGGGGACGAAGGGTAGAGCGACAAGTGACTGTATGTCCACATTCATGTCAATAGCCTGAACTGCTCACTATTACCTTACTCTCTGATGGAAAGGGAAGCATTTCATGAGGGACACCCCTAGTATGCCTGTGGCCTCTATCCTTGCTAACAATACAGGAGATCCCTCCACACTTGTCTCTGCCACTAGGAAAAATGTTTGGGTACCATAGTCCTGGAGCCGCACTGCTCCCGGCAACCCATCTGCCCCAGGATGGGAAAGTAGTATGTATACTCCCAGATAGGAAGGACTTACCTCTAATGGTTTCACTATCTGTCCTTTCTCTCCAACCAGCTTGAAATATTTTGCTGTCTTGGGCCCATTACCTTCACCCATGTGCACAATGTTTCTCATTGCTGGGTATGCACAGGGCTGCCCATTGAAGCTGTGAAGGGACTGCCATGGTGAATTTCTCCAGCTACCCTAACCAATTGGGTTGTTTTGAAGCACTGGGATCAGACCAACCAAGGATAGAACCAGTGGTGATAGGCTGTGGAAGCCCTTCTCTGGTGTGATCATCATAATCCCCCACCACTCCTGGGCTGTGCCATTTATAATGGCTAGGGGTGGTTAGTTGGGGAACATGTGGAATTGTTAAAGCAGGTGCCTTTCTATATAATAGCATGATCCCATCCCCAACCAAATAGTTGGCTGCACCCTTTGTGAACTATGTCTCAACATTTCTGTAATTCATGACCCCACTACATGTTGGGATGGTCAGACATCGACTGGGACATAATCCACTGATTTCTTTCTGGCTAGATACTTATAAGTTTTTAGACATTATGGCTGGCCTTACTTACCTGGACATTGGATTGGTCGATGTACTTGGGGACACCCATACATCAAGAGACACATTCTCCATACACTAACTCAACAGCCCTCCATTTGGAACACTGTCTATCACCCTGGCATCGGGCAAAGAGGGCTGTCTAGTAGTTTTACCCCTTAGCAATATTTCTCCCTGGAGGAGGAACCATTGATGTGGAATTACAGGTAGAAGCCTTGGCCTAGCATATTGCCTTAGCCTTGAATGTTACTTGGCAGGCCCTTTCCCTGCTGCTTGATGAAGACACTCAGATAAGAAAAGTAGTGTTACAGAATAGAATGGCCTTAGACTGTCTAACTGCTTCCCAAGGGGGAACGTGTGCCTTACTGCATATAGAACAGGGGTCAGGAAACTTTTTGGCTGAAAGAACCATGAACGCCACATATTTTAAAATGTAATTCCGTGAGAGCCATACAATGACCCGTGTACATTATGCATTATCCAATAAAAATTTGGTGTTGTCCCGGAGGACAGCTGTGATTGGCTCCAGCCACCTGCAACCATGAACATGAGCGGTAGGAAATGAATGGATTGTAATACATGAGAATGTTTTATATTTTTAACGTTATTACCTTTTTTTATTAAAGATTTGTCTGCGAGCCAGATGCAGCCATCAAAAGAGCCACATCTGGCTCGTGAGCCATAGGTTCCTGACCCTGAGTTACAGCTTGGGCACATGAACCATCTAATAGCCCATGTAATACACCTATATTTGTCATTAAAAAGAAATCAGGAAACTGGAGGCTATTACAAGATTTGAGAGCAATAAATAAGACTATGGAAACTATGAGTCCTCTCCAGCTAGGACTCCCTTCTCCTACTACCGTTCCATGGAATTTTCATCTTGTAATTATTGACTTGAAGGATTGCTTTTTTACTATTCCTTTAAGCTTTCATGATTGAAAGCATTTTGCATTCTGTGTTTCTTCACTTAATTTCCAGACTCCAATGGAGCGATACCAGTGGAGAGTTTTGCCTCAAAGTATGGCTAACAGTCCTACCTTGTGCCAAAATTCTGTTCCTCAAGCTATCCAGTACGAAGGCAGCACCCTAAGGCATACATAATTCATTATATGGATGATATTCTTATTGCTCATCCAGATAAAGACACTATGTTGACCATTTTGCAACAACTAGAATATTCTTTGAAAGAATCAGGACTTTATACAGCTCCTGAAAAGGTACAGAAATCTTTACCTTTCTCTTATTTAGGAAAAATTATTGAGGGACAACAAATTCGTCCACAAAAATTAGAAATCAGAACAGATCATTTGCAAACTTTAAACTATTTCCAGAAATTATTAGGAGATATTATTTGGCTTAGACCTTCCTTGAAATTAACTACTAGGGAACTGAAGCCATTTTTTATATTCTTAGAGGCTTGGCTGAACCAACTTCTCCTGGGTTACTCACAGCTGCAGGACAACAAGCTTTAAAGCTTGTAGAAAAAGCCTTGCAGCAAGCACAACTAAAACGCATAAATCCTGAAGAATCAATTGCCTAATTTGTCCCTCAAGTTACACTCCAATGGGACTATTGTGGCAAGTTCGGGTCCTGTTGGGTGGATCCATTTGGCTGTTACTCCTAAGAAAGTTTTATTTCTATATTTTGATCTTGTTGCCTCCTTGATTATCAAGGGGCATAGGCGACTCTTACAGCTTACAGGTTTTGAGCCTCAGATTATTGTTGTTTCTTTTTCAAAGGATCAACAACAATGGCTCTGGGAAACTTCCACTAAATGGCAAATTGCTTTTGCAAATTTTACAGGCCAAATTGATTCTCACTACCCAGCTGATAAAATAGTTCAATTTTCATTAATTACTACATTTGTATTTCCTAAAACAATTGTTAATGAGCCCATTTCTGAAGCACCTACAGTCTTTACTGAGGGGTATAGCTCAGGAATAGCAGGCTTAATAATCAATGGACAAGTTTATACCAAAACAGTCGCTTTGAAATCAGCTCAAAGAGTAGAATTACATGCTATTATCATGACTTTTCAGCATTTGCCATGTTCCTCCTTTAATCTGTATACAAACATCAAATATTTACTTATGGTTGTTTCCACTATAGAGACTGCTGTCTTAGGGACAACTGCTGATGAGGAACTATTTCAGCAATTTCTACTTCCTCAAAAACTTATATGTCAACATAGAGATCCATGTTTTATAGGATATATTCGAGCTCACTCCATGCTCCCTGAAGCTTTAGCACAAGGGAATGCCCTGTTGATCAAACTACCCAAAAGAAAATTATTGGAGCAACCATGACAAATCAAGTAATTCAGTCTCATGCTATTCATCACCAGAACACTTCAGCCCTGCGTAAACAGTTTCAACTTTCTCGGGAAACAGCATGGCAGATTGTTAAATCCTGTCCAAGGTGTCCTAGACTACAATCTGTCCCTTTGTTTGGAATTAACCCTCAAGGACTCCTACCCAGACAACTTTGACAAATGGATGTTACTCATATGCTTTCATTTGGAAACTGTCCTTTGTCCATGTTACAATGAATACTTATTCTGGATTTATAGTAGCCTCTGCCAGAACAGGAGAAGCTGTTAAGCATGTTATAGCTCATTGTCTGTATGCATTTTCTATTATTGTTATTTCTAAACTGATTAAAACTGACAATGCTCCTACATACAATACTATATTTTGTCAAACCTTTGAATTATGGGTATTTCTTACAATCTTTAAAGTCAAGGTATTATTAAAGTGTACCCAGCAAATATTTAAGGTCAATTTTAAAAAATATAAAAGGGGGTGTCATATCCTAGAATTCCTGAAAATATCCCTTATCATGTTTTTTACTTTAAAAAATTTCTTTTGAATGCTGATGTACAGGAGACATCAAACCTCTTTCAAACATCTACCCTCTTTTATTTGATCCAGCTAATAACACTGTTTTGTGGGTTTTTTTCAAATAGCTCCAGATATATGGAAAAAGTTTATTTAAGTGAATGGGGACCCTCAAACTCCTCAGCAAGATCTTCTGAGCATGGCTTTTAAGATCTATAATGACCAAGAGGCAGACAAAGCCCAAAAGAGATCAGGTGAAATACCAGCTCTTGACATACACCTCTAAAGGCTCCAATGCCCTGAAGGGGCCTCATAGGACTCCATCTGGGCCCTGCTTCAATAATGGAAAGGAAAGTCATTAAACCGAAGCCTGCCAGGCTTACCTACCTTTGCTGTGAGGAAAAAGGGACACTAGAAGGTAAGCTGCCCCCTCGCTCCTCTAAGGGAGGGTTCAGTCTCTTCCAGCCCTGCTCCAGCCACCTGTAACCTGACCTTGCCCAGCCTAATGGGACTTGCCACTGAAGGCTGAAGGTGCCCAAGGCTGTCAGCCCCATCTCACATGGACAAGCCTAGTGTATTTTTTCCAAGTAGCAGGTAAACTGATCTCATTTCTTACAGACACAAGGGCCACTTTCTATGTCTTGCCTGAATATTTAAGTTTTTACTCATCCCTCGAAGATCTCTGTTGTGGGTGTTGATAGTCCTATTTTCTGCAGCTTTGTTTAATATATAGTGTTTCCTTTATTCCTCCTGCCTCAATGCCCCATGAATATTTTAGGCTGGGACCTACTCCTAATTTAGAGCTCTTTTTCTCCTTTTTGCCAACTTCTGTTACAAATTTACCTCTGCCACCCAGCTTAGGGTATCCCAAGGTTCTCCTCACCACCCCATGGCTATAAAGCATCCAGGGAAAGGCCCCCTGGGTTCATCTCTCCAGTTTTAAAGAAAATGGAAGCTCCATCTCCACACATGCCTTCAGATGGTTTTTCTAGTCTACCCGAATCGTTACCAGCCAGAAGCAGCAGTCATAGGGACTTGGACGCTAGCTGCAAAGTGTAGAAATGTGACAACCATGCGGACTTTTCATGGATGTATTTCCTGAACTCCTGTTCCTTGTCTCAGCTCCTAATGAACTGAACTGGGGTTAGGTTGCATTTTCAAGGAATTTGGTGATGGTATCAACATGGACTTAGTGAAATTTCATTAACATATTAAGGACATTTAAAACAGTAAAGACTCTTATTATAGTCCTGTTATATTGGCTAAAACTTTGCTTGATAATCTAAAAAGCTTTAATCTCTTTAATGTATTAGAATAATTGTTTGAATACCTGTTAGCATTGGCTATATTAATTTTGTGTTTGTTCTGTATTTTTTCAGTCTGCCTCCAAATTAAAATCTGGGATACTAGGAAATCAGATTGAGTACAAATCTCAGCACACAAATTGAAAAGAAAAGGGGATATGTTGTAGACTGCAAATGGCAAAAAGCCTTTGTAAATTTGAGGCTTAGCAAAGGCTAAGTTCTTCCCCCTCCACCTCCATATTGGCTATGATGCTGAGTATTTGCATCCACTTCACTTGCTTGCTTAAGTTGCTGGAAGCAATTTACATGCCCTTCCTCTTACTCTTTGTTTGTTCAGATTTGTTTGTTGGTTGATTTCAGTTATGTGTGGTAGGGGGATTCCTGTTTATGCCATGGGAGAGTTCCTGTTTTAGCCTCAGATGTGTAACTTTGTATCAAGAACTTCCTTGATTTGCATATGGCTATATAATAAAGCAAAATGGGGCTATGGGGCACTCAGGTATTGCCATCAGCATTGAAGAGTCTTCCTGATCCCATCCTTTTTTCTTAATGAATCTGTTTTCTTAATTCTTCACTGTTCTCACTTAAAACCCAAAATTAGGAGCCGTGTTGGTCCGCAGAACCTTTCTTCAAGATAAACTGTTTTCCCAAAGCCTAACCTAGTGGCATTTTAGTAGAGTCTGACTGACCTAAAGGTAGAAAAATACCTATCACCAGGGCCCACTAGCCTTCTACATGGTGGAGGAGAAATATCCAACCACATTTTCCTCTATCCCACCAAAGGAAGTGAAAAAAGAGAAATTCACAGTTGAAGGGCAAAGGCTCACTAATAGTTTAGGACCTAATCATAGGACTATAGAACACTGACCCTCTCCCACATCTCACCATCTTATAGCTCAAGACCTGTTTACTGGAGTTCCTTTTACACAACATACCATGTCTGCTTACAGTAAAAACTTACATGATGTACTAAAAGGCAAAATACCTCACCAGATTTTAAAGACACAGAGAAAGTATCAGACTCAGATTCAGATATGGAAGGGATGTTGGAATTATCAAACTAGAAATTTAAAACAGCTATGATTAGTATGCTAAGGGTTCTAATGGGAAAAGTAGACAACATAGAAAAACAAATGTTCAACATAAGCAGAGAGACGGAAATTCAAAAATAAAATCTAAAGAAATACTTGAGATGAAAATCTGTGACATAGTTGAAGAATGCATTTGATGGGTTCTTTAGTAGCCTGGACCTGGCTAAGGAAAGAATCTTTAAACTTGAAGATATGTCATTAGAAAGTTCCAAAATGGAAAAGCCATGAGAGAAAAAGACTGTAACAAAGTAACATAAAACCCAAGAACTGTGAGACAACTACAAAAAGTGCAACATACATGGAATGAGAATACCAGAAGAAGAGAGAAAAGAAGAGAAAAAATATTTGAAGCAATAATAACTAAGAATTTCCCCAAAATTAATGTCAGAATCAAGCACAGATCCAAGAAGTTCAGAAACACCAAGCAGGACAAATGCCAAAAAAACAAAAACAAAAACAAAACCCTACAACTTGGCATATGATATTCACACTGCAGAAACATAAAGATAAAAAATCATGAAAGATCGCTGGTTCGAAACCCTGGGCTTGCCTGGTCAAGGCACATATGGGAGTTGATGCTTCCAGCTCCTCCCCCCTTCTCCCTCTCTCTGTCTCTCTCTCTCTCTCTCCCTTTCTCTCCTCTCTAAAAATGAATAAAGGAAAAAAGAAAAAGGAAAAAAAATCATGAAAGAAACCAGAGGATAAAAACATCTCATCTATAGAAGAGGAAAGACAAAAATTACTTCTGACGTCTCAAAAAACATGCAAGTAAAGAAGAGTAAAGTGAAATATTTAAAATGTTGAGAGAGAAAAAGAAACCACCAAGCTAGAATTCTATATTCTGTGAAATTATCCTTTAAAAGTATAAGAGAAAGTGACATCAGAGAAATGGTGCCGTAAGGATCAATACCAATAAATCTCCCCCAAAATTCAACAAGATCTTCAACCAGAGACAGAAAAATCTATCCTTGGAGCCTCCAGACGTTCCACACTAAACGCGAAGGTATGATCAAGTGAAAAAATGACTAAATATATAATCAACCCTGAAGGAAATAAGACGGAGAAAGAAACACTCTGCCTTCCTCATTAACATAAATAAGGGCTGCTTTCACTGGGAACTGAGAGTATAAGAACTAAGGCAGGCATAGGGTGTGAATAGAACCAGGCTGAGGCACAAACATCCAAACCAGGCTGTGGCACAGACATCCAAGCTGAAGAAAAACTGTGCTTGTGGCAACCCAGTCAACACAAGCTAACGCTCGTGCCAAATCCAGACAAAGGAAGGCAAGTGGGGCAGCCATCGGCCCTGATCTCCTGGTCAGCGAGCGCAGATACTGTGCGAGAGATTCCTCCTCGAGAGTGGGCGCCTGTGTTACCAGACATAGATAGGGGCAGAGTCAGAGGCCTTTGTGTGGGCCGAAACCGGAGTCTTGGGGTCGCCCCTGCACCCTGAAAAGCAGCACACGGGGAGTGAGTGGGAGCGAAATTCCCTATGCTCAAACTTCTCCAGGCTGGTGGGGTGCCTCACCCAGCCATACAAGCAAACAGGCCCATGAAGGATTAGCTTAACCCACAGTCCGCTCACCTCCCAACTGACCTATGCGACCCTAATGGACAAGATCTCTCTCAGGTCAGCAATCTAAGACAAGAGGGGAGATATTTTTTATTACCTCTTGTTATGCTATGCACATGGGGTGGGGGAAACCTCTGATTGACAGAGCTTGCATACTCAGGGCTATATGTTAAAAAAAAAGAGATTTGGCAGCCTGTAAGTCTTCTTGCTTTGCAAACAGTGACTAGGGCATCTTCTACTCAGCCAAAACAGGTTACAAAGTGCCAAAAGCTTGGGGAAAGTGGTCCCACAGAGTGCTAAGGCATTCAGGACAAGCCTAGAGGTGCATAGAAAGGCACCTTGAAAACAATTGGCTCCCAGACCCCCCCCACCCCCGATTATGCTAGCGGCTCTGACTGATTGAGCCTTACCCAGAGCCCTGCGCTGAGTAGGAATAGAGTGGGGATTTGCCAGCTCTTTGAGCCTCTTACTCTCCAGGCAGAGGCAGCAGCAATCCCATAGCTTGATCATCAGGCTGCTAATTCAGAAAAGAAAGACAAGAAAATACAGAAAGGCAAATTAGGGACCTCAGAAAACAACTCAACAAACACAAAGAATATATTACCAAGGAAATTGAAACTATAAAAACAAATCAAACAGAGATAAAAAACTCAATTCATGAGCTGAAAACCAAGGTAACAATCTTAGCTAATAGAACAGGCCAGATAGAAGCTATGATTAGTGAAATAGAAGACAAGCAACTTGAGACACAACAGAGAGAAGAAGAAAGAGACTCAAAAATTTTTTTAAAAAAATGAGAAAGCCCTACAGGAATTGTCTGACTCCATCAAAAAGAATAACATAAGAATAATAGGTATATCAGAGGGAGAAGAGAGAGAAAATGGAATGGAGAACATATTCAAACAAATAATAGATGAGAACTTCCCAAGCCTGTGGAAAGAATTGAAACCTCAAATTCAAGAAGCAAACAGAACTCCGAGTTTTCTTAACCCCAACAAACCTACTCCAAGGCACATCATACTGAAATTGGCACAAACCAACAACAAAGAAAAAATTCTCAAAGCAGCCAGGGAAAAGAAGAATACAACATATAAAGGAAGGCCCATTAGATTATCATCAGATTTCTCAACAGAAACTCTACAAGCTAGAAGAGAGTAGACCCCAATATTTAAAGTTCTGAAAGAGAGGAACTTTCAGCCAAGAATACTATACCCATCAAAGTTATCCTTCAAATACGAAGGAGAAATAAAAACATTCACAGATACAGAAAAGATGAGAAAATTTATCATCAGAAAACCCGCACTCCAGGAATTACTAAAGGGGTTTTCCAACCAGATACAAAGAATAAAACAAAACAAAACCATAAGTAAAAGCTCTACCAATAAAACCAAATTTAAACTGTGACATCCAAAAACAAGGGGGGAGGGAGAGGACGGAGATTAACAGTAGCAAAGGACGATGGAGTGCAGAAGTACTCACAAGATAGTGCACTACAATGAACAGGGTATGAACCCTTTTCATTACTTAATGGTAACCACCCTTGAAAAAACCACCTCAGAAGCACATGATTTAAAAAAGATAGCAACAGAGGAAAGAAGTATGGTATAAAACCAAACAAAAACAAAGGATAGAAAAAGAAAAGAGAAGAATCAAACAAGACACAAAACTAACCAAAAGCAAAGTATAAAATGGCAATAGGGAACCCACAAGTGTCAATAATTACACTAAATGTAAATGAATTAAACTCACCAATAAAAAGGCACAGAGTAGCAGAATGGATTAAAAAAGAAAATCCAACTGTAAGCTGCCTACAAGAAACTCATTTAAGCAACAAGGACAAAAGCAAATTCAAAGTGAAAGGCTGGAAAACAATACTTCAAGCAAATGACATCCAAAAAAAAGCAGGCATAGCAATACTCATATCTGATAATGCTGACTACAAGACAGCAAAAGTACTCAGAGACAAAAATAGTCATTTCATAATGATTAAGGGGACACTGAATCAAGAAGACATAACAATTCTTAATATATATGCACCAAACCAAGGAGCACCAAAATATATAAGACAGCTACTTATTGACCTTAAAACAAAAACTGACAAAAATACAATTATATTTGGAGACCTCAATACACCACTGACAGCTCTAGATTGGTCATCCAAACAGAGAATCAACAAAGATATAGTGGCCTTAATCAAAACACTAGAGCACCTGGATATGATACACATCTACAGGACATTTTGCCCAAAGTGACAGAGTATACATTTTTCTCCAGAGTACATGGATCATTCTCAAGAATTGACCATATGTTGGGCCACAAAAATAACATGAGCAAATTCAGAAAAATCGAAGTTGTACCAAGCATATTTTCTGATCATAAAGCCTTGAAACTAGAATTCAACTGCAAAAAAGAGGAAAAAAACCCCACAAAAATGTGGAAACTAAACAACATACTTTTAAAAAAATGAATGGGTCAAAGAAGAAATAAGCGCAGAGATCAAAACATATATACAGACAAATAAAAATGACAATACGACATATCAGAATCTATGGGATGCAGCAAAAGCAATAATAAGAAGGAAGTTCATATCACTTCAGGCCTATATGAACAAACAAGAGAGAGCCCAAGTAAACCACTTAACTTCATACCTTAAGGAACTGGAAAAAGAAGAACAAAGGAAACCCAAAACCAGCCAAAGAAAGGAGATAATAAAAATCAGAGCAGAAATAAATGAAATAGAGAACAGAAAAACTATAGAAAAAATTAATAGAACAAGGAGCTGGTTCTTTGAAAAGATCAACAAAATTGACAAACCCTTGGCAAGACTTACCAAGGAAAAAAGAGAATGGACTCATATAAACAAAATCCAAAATGAAAGAGAAATCACCACGGATATCAGAGATATAGAAAGAATTATTGTAGAATACTATGAAAAACTTTATGCCACTAAATTCAACAATCTAGAAGAAATGGTTAAATTCCTAGAACAATACAACCTTCCTAGACTGAGTCAAGAAGAAGCAGAAAGCCTTAAATAGACCAATTAGTAGGGAAGAAATAGAAAAAACTATTAAAAACCTCCCCAAAATAAGTCCAGGCCCAAACGGTTATACTAGTGAATTCTATCAAATATTGAAAGAAGACTTAGTTCCTTCCTATTCTACTCAGAGTCTTCCAAAAAAATGAGGAAGAAGCAATACTTCCAAACACATTTTATGAGGCCAACATAACCCTCATACCAAAACCTGGCAAGGACAGCACAAAAAAAGAAAACTACAGACCAATATCTCTAATGAATACAGATACTAAAATATTAAACAAAATACTGGCAAATCCAATACAACAACATATTAAAAAAATAATACATCATGATCAAGTGGGATTCATCCTAGAATCCTCAAGGATTGTTCAACATACATAAAACGGTTAACGTAATACACCATATCAACAAAACAAAGAACAAAAACCACATGATCTTATCAATAGATGCAGAAAAGGCATTCGATAAAATACAACACAACTTTATGTTTAAGACACTCAACAAAATGGGTATAGAAGGAAAATATCTCAACATAATAAAGGCCCTATATGATAAACCATCAGCCAACATCATATTAAATGGCATAAAACTGAGGACTTTCCACCTTAAATCAGGAACAAGACAGGGTTGTCCACTCTCTCCACTCTTATTTAATGTGGTGCTAGAAGTTCTGGCCAGAACAATCAGACAAAACAAAGAAATAAAAGGCATCCATATCGGAAAAGAAGTAAAGGTATCACTTTTTGCAGATGATATGATCCTATACATTGAAAACCTCAAAGACTCCACAAAAAGATTACTAGAAACAATAAACCAATACAGTAAGGTCGCAGGATACAAAATTAACATACAAAAGTCCATAGCCTTTCTATATGCCAACAATGAAATATTAGAAAATGAACTAAAAAAAATAGTCTCCTTCACGATTGCAACAACAAAAAAAAATACCTAGGAATAAACATAACAAAGAATGTAAAGGACCTATATAACGAAAACTACAAAGCATTGTTAAGGGAAATCGAAAAAGATACAATGAGATGGAAGAATATTCCTTGTTCTTGGATAGAAAGAATAAAGATAATCAAGATGGCCATATTACCCAAAGCAATATACAAATTTAATGCAATTCCCATCAAAATTCCAATGACATTTTTTAAAGAAATAGAACAAAAAATCATCAGATTTATATGGAACTATAAAAAAACCCAAATAGCCAAAGTAATCCCAAAGAAAAAGAACGAAGCTGTGGGCATTACAATACCTGACTTCAATCTATATTATAGAACCACAACAATCAAAACAGCATGATATTGGCAGAAAAATAGACATATACCCCCAAAACTCAGAAACATTGATACATAAAGACACATGCAGCACTGCAGCATTGTTCACAGTGGCCAAGACATGGAAACAACCAAAAAGCCCTTCAATAGAAGACTGGATAAAGAAGATGTGGCACATATACACTATGGAATACTACTCAGCCATAAGAAATTATGACATCAGATCATTTACAACAAAATGATGGGATATTGATAACATTATACGGAGTGAAATAAGTAAATCAGAAAAAACCAAGAACTGCATTATTCCATACGTAGGTGGGACATAAAAACGAGACTAAGAGACATTGACAAGAATGTGGTGGTTGGGGGGGGGGAGAGGGAGGAACACAAAGAAAACTAGATAGAAGGGGACGGAGGACAATCTGACTTTGGAGGATGGGTATGCAACATAATTGATCGACAAGATAACCTGGACATGTTTTCTTTGAACATATGTACCATGATTTATTGATGTCACCCTAGTAAAATTAATAAAACAAAATACAAAAAAAAAGTATAAGAGAAACAAAGACTTTCTCAAACAAACAAAAATTAAATCTGTTTCCAGTAGACCTGCCTTGTAAGAAATGTTCACAGTTCTTCAGAGAGAAGAAAAATTAAATAGATCTGAATTAGGACTGACATAAAGAAAGGAAAAATGATAGAGTGAAGGTAATAAGTGAAGGTAAAACAAACATTGTTTCCTTTACTCTTAATTTAACATTATTAAAATATACTAGCAACAATGAATTCAGTGATTATAGTGTATGTATAAGTGAAATGAATGTTTTATTTTTAGAATATTTTATTTTTATAAGGTACTGTACTACTCATGAAGAGGTACAATGTCATTTGAAAGGAAACTGGATTAGTTGTAAATGTATAGTGCAAACTCTAGGACAACCACTAAAAATATGTTTTTAAAAAAGTACAATTGAAAATGTTATAAATGGAGGGAAAATTGAATCATATAAAATACTCAGTTAAAACCACAAATAGCAGAAAAAGAATGGAGTACAAAAATAGGGGGAAAAAACAAGGGCAATGGATAGAAAACAATAATAAATATGGTAGATGTTATTCCAACCATATAATCACTTCAAGAGTCTGTGGCATAAATACACCAAATAAAGGACAAAGATAAAGTGAATAAAAAAATTTTTTTGTCTGTAAGAAACCCACTTTAAATATAAAGGCACTTGTAGATAAAAAATAAGTCAGTAGAGAAAGATATGCCATACTAATTCTAATAAAAAAAAAGAGTAGCTATAATTTCTGACAGTAGATTTTAGAGCAAGGAAAATTATCAGGGATAAAAGGAGGCATTACATGATGGTAAAGAGTCCATTCTCTAAGAAGATATAACAGTCCTTAATGTGTTTATGTCTAAACAACAGCACATAAAAATATGTGAGGGGAAAATTGACAGAGCTGCAAGGATAATGGATGAATCTACTATTATATTTGGAGGCTTCAAATACCCCCTAACAGAAATGAACAGATCCAGCAAGCAGAAAATCATTAAAAGGATTTAGTTCAACTGAATAGAAACATCAAATGACTGGATGCAATTCACATCTATAGACTACTTAATCAAACAACAGCAGAATAAAAATTCTTTTCAAGTTCACATGGAACATTCACCAAGATAAACCATATTCTGGGCCATAAAACACAACAAATTTAAAAGAATCAAAGTTGTACAATGTCTGTCCTCAGATCACAGTGGATTTAAACTAGTAATCAGTACCAGACAGACAGGTGGAAAATCCCAAAATATTTAAAGAAAATACCGAAATATTGGTGATAAAACATGAATCAAAAAAGAAATATCAAGAAAAAAATTTATATTGAGCTAAATGGAAATGAAAAAATTTATCAAACATTGTGGGATACAGCAAAAGTGTGCTTAGAGGGAAATTTTATAATGCTGAATGCATACATTAGGAAATAAGATTTAAAATTAAGATGTAAGTTTCAACTTTTAGAAAACTAGTAAAGAAATAACAAGTATATCAAAGAGAGCAGAAGAAAAGAAATAATAAAAATTAGAGTAAAAAATAATGAAACTGAGAACAAGATACCAGTAAAGAAAATTTAAGGAGGATGACGTCAGAGTAATGGCGGGGTAGGAAGCGATACCGATAAATCTCCCCCAAAACTCAACAAGATCTTCAACCAGAAACAGAAAAACCTATACTTGGAACTTCCAGATGCTTCGCAATACACCCAAAGGTATGATTGAGTGAAAAATTGGCTAAATATATAACCAAACCCCGAAGGAAATAGGGAGTAAGAAATGCTCCTCCTTCCTCACTAACCTAAACAGGGCGGCTTTCTCTGGTAACTGTGAATATAGAAACTGAGGCAGGCAAAGGGGGTGAATAGATCCAGGCCGCCGCAGCACAAACGGCTGAACCAGGCTGTGGCACAGAGATCCAAGCCGAGGAAAATCTGATCCTGTGGCAACCCGGGCAATACAAGCTAACACTCGCGCCAAACCCAAACAAAGAAAGAAAAGCAGAGCGGCCATTTTACCCGGTCTCCTGGTCGGTGCGCAGTTAGTGGGCGAGAATTTCTTCCTGGGAAAGCCATGCACGGGAGGGAGTGAGAACTAATTCCAATGGTGGAGATTTTCCGTGCTGGAGGGTGTTTCACTCAGAGGGAACCGCGGCGGCCTCATATCCTGGTTTGCGCACGCAGATAAGGAGTGAGCGATTCCTCCGAGTGCCTCGGCAGTGCGCGCCCGTGTTATCGCACAGAGGGGCAGAGTCAGGGGCCTTTGTGTGGGCCAAAGCGGAATCTCGAGCCGCCCCAGCGCCTTGCAAAAGCCGCGCACGGGGACGGAGTGAGACTCAATTCCAACGCTACAACTTTTCCCTGCGGTTGGGGGTTTCACTCAGAGCGTGAGACTGCTGGCCGGATATCCTGGTCGCAGACAGTGAGTGAGAGTTTCCTCCAAGCGCCCCGGAAGTGGGCGCCCGCTTGTGTTACCAGACAGAGTGGCAGAGTCAGAGGTCTTTGAGTGGGCAGAAAGCCCGCCTGATTATGCTAGCAGCTCTGACTGACTGAGCCTTACCCAGAGCCCTGTGCTGAGTGGAAATAGAGTGGGGAGTTGCCAGCTCTTTGAGCCTCTTACTATCCAGGCAGAGGCAGCAGCAACCCCATAGCTGGATTATCAGGCTACTAATTAAGGAAGGAAAGACTAGGAGAAAGGCTCCAGGAACACGGACTCTCTCACTGTCGGAGCCTATAAATGCTATTGAGCTTCAACTGCCAACGAGACTAAAGCACAATACATGACATTGCCATAGAGACTTATCAACTGCAAACCTCTACCTGAGCGTGCCAAAGGGGCAGAACCCGGGGTACAGAGTCACCGACCAGGAAGAGGGAGAGAAAAGAAAAAGCAAGAAGATAACCTCTCAAAATCAAGAATAATCTGCAGACTTTATAACCTATCCCATTTTATTATATTTGTTCGTTTGTTTCTCTTATCTTCATTCTTGATACTTTTTTTTCCTCCTCCAATTTGGCCGATTAACTCTCTACCGGTCTTACTCTCTCCTCTCCTTGAACTACACTACCCATAAGTGTTACATCTCCCATTATCTTTTCTCTTCTCTTCCTTTCTCTCTATGAGGGTTGCACTCCAAAACCCTTAACTCTCTCTCTCTCTCTCTCCTTTCTTTTTTCTTCTTTTAGTGGTTACCTCTTTTTTTCTCTCTCTTTCTTTTCTCCCTCTATATTAGTTTCTTCCTTTCTCCTTTACATCTCCTCTCATTCAAACCTCAATAACAAACAAATTATCTTATCTGGGACTCAAACCTATGTTTGTGGCATTTTGGGGGGTTTTTACTTCACCTTTTTAACTCACTAGCAGTGCTCTCATCCCTGGCTCTCCATATTATCTAGTTCTTGTTCCACTAAATACAATAGTAATTTTTTAATTTGTCCCCCCATTTTTCCGTTTTCCTCTTATTCCTCTCATCATAACTCTTAGACAACCAACACCTAAAAGCAAATCATTTCATTCTTGACCCAAATTTTTTCCTTATTTGCTTTTTGTGGGTCCATACGCTCTTTTTTTTTCTTTTTTCTTTCCTTTTTTTTTTTTTTCTTTTTTTTTTTGCCCCTTTATTACTTTTCCCCAATTCAGGCCCTCCATCACAGGCATTGTTTGTTATAATTCACAGTCCACCACAAGATTTTCTCAAAAAAGAGGGGAGAGGAGAGGAGAGGAAAAAAGGAGGGGGGGAATAATTTCCTTTTTTTAATTTTTATTTTATTTTTCTTTATTTCATTATTAATTTTTTTTTTAAAAAAACAACTCTTTTCGATTTTTTATTTTTTTTATTGTTATTTTTTTAACTTTTTATTCTTTATTAAATATCATTAATACTATCAACAAAACCACCCTCAGATGCCATTAAGGAAGAGAAAATCGAATATCATGGATACAAAAGAAAGAGAGGTAACACAGCTAGATGAGGAAAAATCTATGGAGAAAAAATTTAATATATTGGAAACCTTGGAGCTAAATGACAGAGAATTCAAGATAGAAATACTAAAAATCCTCCGAGATATACAAGAAAACACAGAAAGGCAATTTAGGGAGCTCAGAAAACAACTCAATGAACACAAAGAATATATGTCCAAGGAAATTGAAACTATAAAAACAAATCAAACAGAGATGAAAAACTCAATTCACGAGCTGAAAAACGAAATAACAAGCTTAGCTAATAGAACAGGTCAGATAGAAGAGAGGATTAGTGAAATAGAAGACAAGCAACTTGAGGCACAACAGAGAGAAGAAGAAAGAGACTCAAAAATTTAAAAAAATGAAATAGCCCTACAAGAATTATCTGACTCCATCAAAAAGAATAACATAAGAATAATAGGTATATCAGAGGGAGAAGAGAGAGAAAATGGAATGGAGAACATACTCAAACAAATAATAGATGAGAACTTCCCAAGCCTGTGGAAAGAACTAAAGCCTCAAGTTCAAGAAGCAAACAGAACTCCGAGTTTTCTTACCCCCAACAAACCTACTCCAAGGCATATCATAATGAAATTGACACAAACCAACAGCAAAGAAAAAATTCTCAAGGCAGCCAGGGAAAAGAAGAATACAACATATAAAGGAAGGCCCATTAGATTATCATCAGATTTCTCAGCAGAAACTCTACAAGCTAGAAGAGAGTGGACACCAATATTTAAAGTCCTGAAAGAGAGGAACTTTCAGCCACGAATACTATACCCATCAAAGCTATCCTTCAAATATGAAGGAGAAATAAAAACATTCACAGATACAGAAAAGATGAGGGAATTTATCATCAGAAAACCCCCACTCCAGGAATTACTAAAGGGGGTTCTCCAATCAGATACAAAGAACAAAAAAAAAACAGAGCCACAAGTAAAAGCTCCAAGAAGAACACAATAAAACCAAATTTAAACTGTGACAACAACAAAAAGAAAGAGGGGGAGAAGATGGAGATTAACAGTAGCAAAGGACGATGGAGTGCAAAAGTACTCACAAAATAGTTCGCTACAATGAACAGGGTAGGGACCCTTTTCATTACTCAAAGGTAACCACCATTGAAAAAACCACCACAGAAGCACATGAGATAAAAAAGATAGCAACAGAGGAAAGATGTATGGAATACAACCAAATAAAAACAAAAGATAGAAAAACGAAAGAGAAGGATCAAACAAGACACAAAACTAACAGAAAGCAAGATATAAAATGGCAATAGGGAACTCACAAGTATCAATAATTACACTAAATGTAAATGGATTAAACTCACCAATAAAAAAGCACAGAGTAGCAGAATGGATTAAAAAAGAAAATCCAACTGTATGCTGCCTACAGGAAACTCATCTAAGTAACAAGGATAAAAACAAATTCAAAGTGAAAGGCTGGAAAACAATACTCCAAGCAAATAACATCCAAAAAAAAGCAGGTGTAGCAATAATCATATCGGATAATGCTGACTACAAGACAGGAAAAGTACTCAGAGACAAAAATGGCCATTTCATAATGGCTAAGGGGACACTGAATCAAGAAGACATAACAATTCTTAATATATATGCACCAAACCAAGGAGCACCAAAATATATAAGACAGCTACTTATTGACCTAAAAACAAAACTGACAAAAATACAATCCTACTTGGAGACCTCAATACACCGCTGACGGCTCTAGATCGGTCATCCAAACAGAGAATCAACAAAGACATAGTGGCCTTAAACAAAACACTAGAGCACCTGGATATGATAGACATCTACAGGACATTTCATCCCAAAGTGACTGAGTATACATTTTTCTCCAGTGTACATGGATCATTCTCAAGAATTGACCATATGTTGGGCCACAAAAACAACATCAGCAAATTCAGAAAAATTGAAGTTGTACCAAGCATATTTTCTGATCATAAAGCCTTGAAACTAGAATTCAACTGCAAAAAAGGGGGAAAAAATCCCACAAAAATGTGGAAACTAAACAACATACTTTTAAAAAATGAATGGGTTAAAGAAGAAATAAGTGCAGAGATCAAAAGATATATACAGACTAATGAAAATGACAATACGACATATCAGAATCTAGGGGATGCAGCAAAAGCAGTGATAAGAGGGAAGTTCATATCGCTTCAGGCATATATGAACAAACAAGAGAGAGCCCAAGTGAACCACTTAACTTCTCACCTTAAGGAACTAGAAAAAGAAGAACAAAGACAACCCAAAACCAGCCGAAGAAAGGAGATAATAAAAATCAGAGGAGAAATAAATGAATTAGAGAACAGAAAAACTATAGAAAAAAATAATAGAACAAGGAGCTGGTTCTTTGAAAAGATCAACAAAATTGACAAACCCTTGGCAAGACTTACCAAGGAAAAAAGAGAAAGAACTCATATAAACAAAATCCAAAATGAAAGAGGAGAAATCACCACGGACACCGTAGATATACAAAGAATTATTGTAGAATACTATGAAAAACTTTATGCCACTAAATTCAACAACCTAGAAGAAATGGATAAATTCCTAGAAAAATACAACCTTCCTAGACTGAGTCAAGAAGAAGCAGAAAGCCTAAACAGACCTATCAGTAGAGAAGAAATAGAAAAAACCATTAAAAACCTCCCCAAAAATAAAAGTCCAGGCCCTGACGGGCATACCAGCGCATTTTATCAAACATTCAAAGAAGACTTGGTTCCTATTCTACTCAAAGTCTTCCAAAAAATTGAAGAAGAAGCAATACTTCCAAACACATTTTATGAGGCCAACATAACCCTCATACCAAAACCAGGCAAGGATGGCACAAAAAAAGAAAACTACAGACCAATATCTCTAATGAATAGAGATGCTAAAATACTAAACAAAATACTAGCAAATCGAATACAACAACATATTAAAAAAATAATACATCATGATCAAGTGGGATTCATCCCAGAATCTCAAGGATGGTTCAACATACGTAAAACGGTTAATGTAATACACCATATCAACAAAACAAAGAACAAAAACCACATGATCTTATCAATAGATGCAGAAAAGGCTTTCGATAAAATACAACACAATTTTATGTTTAAGACACTCAACAAAATGGGTATAGAAGGAAAATATCTCAACATGATAAAGGCCATATATGATAAACCATCAGCTAACATCATATTAAATGGCACTAAACTGAAGGCTTTCCCCCTTAAATCAGGAACAAGACAGGGTTGTCCACTCTCTCCACTCTTATTTAATGTGGTACTAGAGGTTCTAGCCAGAGCAATCAGACAAGACAAAGAAATAAAAGGCATCCATATCGGAAAAGAAGAAGTAAAGGTATCACTTTTTGCTGATGATATGATCCTATACATCGAAAACCCCAAAGAATCCACAAAAAGACTACTAGAAACAATAAGCCAATACAGTAAGGTCGCAGGATACAAAATTAACATACAGAAGTCAATAGCCTTTCTATATGCCAACAATGAAACAACTGAGAAGGAACTCAAAAGAATAATCCCCTTCACGATTGCAACAAAAAAAATAAAATACGTAGGAATAAACATAACAAAGAATGTAAAGGACTTATATAATGAAAACTATAAACCATTGTCAAGGGAAATTGAAAAAGATATAATGAGATGGAAGAATATACCTTGTTCTTGGCTAGGAAGAATAAATATAATCAAGATGGCTATATTACCCAAAGCAATATACAAATTTAATGCAATTCCCATCAAACTTCCAATGACATTTTTTAAAGAAATAGAGCAAAAAATCATCAGATTTATATGGAACTATAAAAACCCCCGAATAGCCAAGGCAATCCTAAAGAAAAAGAATGAAGCTGGGGGCATAACAATACCTGACTTCAAACTCTATTATAGGGCCACGACAATCAAAACAGCATGGTATTGGCAGAAAAATAGACACTCAGACCAATGGAACAGAATAGAAAGTCCAGAAATAAAACCACATATATATAGTCAAATAATTTTTGATAAAGGGCCCAACAACACACAATGGAGAAAAGAAAGCCTCTTCAATAAATGGTGCTGGGAAAACTGGAAAGCCACATGCAAAAGAATGAAACTGGACTACAGTCTCTCCCCCTGTACAAAAGTTAACTCAAAATGGATCAAAGATCTAAACATAAGACCTGAAACAATTAAGTACATAGAAGAAGACATAGGTACTCAACTCATGGACCTGGGTTTTAAAGAGCATTTTATGAATTTGACTCCAATGGCAAGAGAAGTGAAGGCAAAAATTAATGAATGGGACTACATCAGACTAAGAAGTTTTTGCTCAGCAAGAGAAACTGATAACAAAATAAACAGAAAGCCAACTAAATGGGAAATGATATTTTCAAACAACAGCTCAGATAAGGGCTTAATATCCAAAATATACAAAGAACTCATAAAACTCAACAACAAACAAACAAACAATCCAATAAAAAAATGGGAAGAGGACATGAATAGACACTTCTCCCAGGAAGAAATACAAATGGCCAACAGATATATGAAAAGATGCTCATCTTCTTTAGCTATTAGAGAAATGGAAATCAAAACGGCAATGAGATACCACCTCACACCTGTTCGATTAGCTGTTATTAGCAAGTCAGGTAATAGCAAATGTTGGAGAGGCTGTGGAGAAAAAGGAACCCTCATACACTGTTGGTGGGAATGTAAAGTAGTACAACCATTATGGAAGAAATTATGGTGGTTCCTCAAAAAACTGAAAATAGAACTACCTTATGACCCAGCAATTCCTCTACTGGGTATATATCCCCAAAACTCAGAAACATTGATACGTAAAGACACATGCAGCCCCATGTTTATTGCAGCATTGTTCACAGTGGCCAGGACATGGAAACAACCAAAAAGCCCATCAATAGATGACTGGATAAAGAAGATGTGGCACAAATACACTATGGAATACTACTCAGCCATAAGAAATGATGACATCGGAACATTTACAGCAAAATGGTGGGATCTTGATAACATGATACGAAGCGAAATAAGTAAATCAGAAAAAAACAGGAACTGTATTATTCCATACGTAGGTGGGACATAATAGTGAAACTAAGAGACATTGATAAGAGTGTGGTGGTTACGCGGGGGAGGGGGGAATGGGGGAGGGAAAGGGGGAGGGGGAGGGGCACAGAGAGAACAAGATAGAGGGTGACGGAGGACAATCTGACTTTGGGTGGTGGGTATGCAACATAATTGAACGACAAGATAACCTGGACTTGTTATCTTTGAATATATGTATCCTGATTTATTGATGTCACCCCATTAAAAAAATAAAATTATAAAAAAAAAAAAAGAAAATTTAAAAAAAAAACAAAAGCTGATTTTTTTGTAAAGATTAGTAAGATTGATAATTCTTTAGCCAGGCTAAGAAAGAAGACACAAATTATTGACATCAGAAATAAAAAGGGGAACATCACATCTCTACAGAGCACAAGGACATTAAAAGGATAATAAAAGAAATAATACACAACTCTGTGCCACAAATTCAATAGCCTAGACAAACGGGGGCAATTTATTGAAAGACAGAATGTACCAAAATTCACACAGGAAGAAACAAATAACCTGAATAGGCATATATCTATAAAATAAATTGAATTAGTAATAACCTTCCAAGCAGAACTTACCTGGCCTAGACAATTTCACTAATGAATTCTACCAAACTTTTAAGAAAGAAACTACAGTGGTACCTTGAGATACAAACAGACCAACATATGAATTTTTAAGATACAAGCTGCGACTCGGTCTGAGCGAAATTCTAAGATACGAGTCGTGATTCGGGAAGCTGCCGCTAGTTGCTGCATTGGTGCACGGATCCAGTATCAGCAGTTTCATATACAAGTTGACTGACTTACGAGCTCGGTTACAGAATGAATTAAATTTGTATCTTAAGGTATCACTGTATACTAATTCTTTTCAATGCTTTCCAGAAGGTAGAAGCAGAGGGAATACTTCCAAATTTATTATTTGATATCAGCATTACCCAAATACCAAAACCAAGCAAAAACATTACAAGAAATAAAAACTATACACCAGTATCTCCCATGAACATAGATGTAAAAATCCTCAAAATATATTAGCATTTCAACAATGTGTGTAAAAAATTATACATCACAATCAAGTGGTATTTATCTTAAGTATGAAAAACAAGTTCAACATTTTAAAATCAATTAGTGTAATCCATCACTTAAATAGACTAAAGAAGAAAAATCACATGATCATATAACAGAAAAAGGACACGGCAAAATCTAACACCTATTCATGATAAAACCTCTTAGAAAATTAAGACAAGAGAGAAACTTTCTCAATTTGCTAAATAACATATACAAAAACCTTAAAGCCCTGGCCGGTTGGCTCAGCGGTAGAGCGTCGGCCTAGCGTGCGGAGGACCCGGGTTCGATTCCCGGCCAGGGCACACAGGAGAAGCGCCCATTTGCTTCTCCACCCCTCCGCCGCGCTTTCCTCTCTGTCTCTCTCTTCCCCTCCCGCAGCCAAGGCTCCATTGGAGCAAAGATGGCCCAGGCGCTGGGGATGGCTCTGTGGCCTCTGCCCCAGGCGCTAGAGTGGCTCTGGTCGCAACATGGCGATGCCCAGGATGGGCAGAGCATCGCCCCCTGGTGGGTAGAGCGTCTCCCCTGGTGGGCGTGCCGGGTGGATCCCGGTCGGGCGCATGCGGGAGTCTGTCTGACTGTCTCTCCCGGTTTCCAGCTTCAGAAAAATGAAAAAAAAAAGAAAAAAGAAAAAAACAAAAACCTTACAGCTAACATTATACTTAATAATGAGAAACTCAAAGTGTTTTCATTAAGATTAGGAACAAGACAAGGATGTGTTATCACATCACTGCTTTTTAACATCATACTGGAAGTCCTAGCTAATGCAATAAGATAAGAAAAGGAAATAAAATATACAAAGATTGGGATGGAAGAAATAAAACTTATCTGTGTTCACAGGTGACATATTTGTGTATATAGAAAATCCAAAAGAATTGACAAAAAACACTCTTGGAATTAATAAGCAATTATAGCAAGGTTTCAGGATACAATGTTAATACACAAAATTCAACAACTTTTCTGTACACCACTAATGAACAAATAAAATTTGAAATTAAAAACCAGAAGTGAACAAATGAAATTTAAAATTGTTTTAATTTAAAGATCCACAAAATGGTTTTGATACCATTTACATACCTCAAAATAAAATATTTAGTATAATTTAACAAAATATGTATAAGATCTATAAGAGGAAAACCATAAAACTCTGGTGGAAGAAATTTTTTAAAAAAACTAAATAATTGGAGAGATAGTCTGTGTTTGTGAATATGAAAATAATATTTTTTTTGTATTTTTCTGAAGCTGGAAACGGGGAGGTAGTCAGACAGACTCCCGCATGCACCCGACCAGGATCCACCTGGCACGCCCACCAGGGGGCAATGCTCTGTCCATCCGCGGTGTCGCTCTGTTGTGACCAGAGCCACTATAGTTCCTGAGGCACAGGCCATGGAGCCATCCCCAGCGCCCGGGGCCATCTTTGCTCCAATGGAGCCTTGGCTGCGGGAGGGGAAGAAAGAGACAGAGAGGAAGGAGAGGGGGAGGGGTGGAGAAGCAGATGGGTGCTTCTCCTGTGTGCCCTGTCCGGGAATCGAACCCGGGACTTCCGCACGCCAGGCCGACGCTCTACCACTGAGCCAACCGGCCAGGGCTTGAAAATAATATTTTTATAATGGCAACTCTTTCCAACTTGAGCTATAGATTTAATGCAATCCCAATCAAAATATCTGAAAGTTGTTTTGTGGATATCAACAAACCAATTCAACAATTTATATGAAGTAAAAAGACCCAGTACAGCCAACACAATACTGAAAGAGAAGAACAAATTTGAAGGGCTTACAGTATCCAATTTCAAGACTTATATAAAGTGACCTTTGGGCCTTTTAAAAGTCTCTTAAACATTTTAAAATAGAAATAAATTCTTGGTTTAAAACTTAAAAAAAATAATTTACATAAAGCCACAGCAATCAAGACAGCGTGGTACTGATGAAAGAAAAGACAAATAGATCACTGAAAAAGAATAAAGGGCCCTGAAATAAATACACACAAAAAAAGTCAACTGATCTTTGACAAAATCCACATAATAGAGAAAACAGTCTTTCAACAAACACTTTCAGAACAATAGGACATTTACATACAAAACAGAAATGAATCTTATACTCTCCATAACAATTGACTCAACATAATAAATCACAGACCTAAGTGTAAAACTATACACAAAACTATAAAAATTCTTGGAAGATAATATGGGAGAAAATCTAGAGGACTTTGGGCATGGTGATGACTTTCTAGATACAACACCAGATACATGATCCATGAAAGAAACAATTAATAAACTGAACTTCATTAAAATGAAAAACTTTTGTTGTGAGAAAGACACTTTCAAAAGAATGAGAAGACAAGACACAAACTAGGAGAAAACATTTACAAAGACATATCTGATTAAGGACTGTTATTCAAAATATTCCAGAAGAAAAAAATAAACTTTTAAAACCTCAACAATAAGAAAATAAACAAGCCAATTTAAAAAGTGGTCAAAAGATCTTAACAGACAACTCACCAAAGAAGATATACAGATGGCAAAGAAGTATATGAAAAGATGCTCCACATCATATGTCATTAGGGAAATGCAATTTAAAACAGCAATGAAGTATCACCACACACCTTTTAAGTGGCTGAAATCTGAAACACAGACACCTAAGCTGGCCAAGATATGAAGCAACAGGAGCTCATTCATTGCTGGTGGGAATGCAAAATGATATAGCTACTTTGTAGGACAGTTTGGCAATTTCTTATGAAACTAAACATCATTTTACCATACAATCCAGCAATCATGTTCCTTGATATTTAACCAAAGGAGTTGAAAATTTATGTTCACACAAAAACCTGCACATGGGTGTTTATAGCTGCTTTATCCATAATTTACAAATTTGGACACAACCAAGATGTCTTTCAGTAAGTGAATGGATAATAAACTGTTGTAATCCAGGCAATGGAGTATTATTCAATGTTAAAAAGAAATGAACTATCAAGCCATGAAAATACCTATGAAATCTTAAGTGTATATTACTTAGTGAAAAATGCTAATCCCAAAAGACTAAATACTATATGATTCCAACAATGCATCATTCTGGAAAAAGCAAAACTCTGGAGATCATAAAAGGAGGTGCAGTTGGAATATGGTGGGTGGGGATAAGGTGGGATAGGTAGCAGATCACAGCAGATTTTTAGGGTAGTGAAACTATTCTGAATGATAATATAATGGTATGTATCGTTATTTATATTTGTCAAAATCCACAGAATATGAAACACCAAAAGTTAATCCTAATGTAAACTATGGAGTTTGGATGGTAATGACATGTCAATGTAGATTCATTGATTGTAACAAATGTACCACTCTAGCAGTAATAAGGAGACTGTGCATTTGGGAAGAGGGTATATGGAAACTCTCTGTATTTTCCCCACAATTTGGGACAATAGTGCAGGTCTGATACTGTCAAAAATGATGGCATCTACTCAAGATATTTTTCAAATTATCATAGGAATAGTAAATACAGTTAAAAAGTACATAGGCTAAGTTTAAGACAACAGAACCAAGCTCTGTATATACCAGGCTACACAGAAAATGGTACAGTTATACTGAACTCACTCAACTTGAAGATGATGATGACATAGCAGAAGACTTTAGCAGACTAACCTCTGGAAGGTCGTTTACAGCAGTAGTTTTCAAACTTATTACATTTGGGGACTGAAAATAATAAAATTTTCTCAGGGGCCACGAAGGCAGAAATCACCCTTAGCATAAGCAAATTCAACTAAGATCAGTGGGTCTATATATTTTTTTAAGTTAAATTTAATGGGATGACATTGATCAACAACAGGAAGTACATAGGGGTCCAGTGAACATCACTATAGCATTTGAGCTGTTGATTGCATTGTATTCCTACCACCCAAACTCAAATCATTTTCCGTCACCAGATATATATTGTATCTCTCCTTTCTACACTCCCTTCTCCCCAAGGTAACCATTTCACTTTTATCTATGTCCACAAGTCTCAGTTTTATATTCTACCTATGTGTAAAATCATATACCATATTTGCCCATGTAAAAGATGCTCCCATGTATAAGACACACCTTACTTTGGGGGCCTGAAATTTGAAAAAAAATGTACTTTATTACATAAAGTTATTGAACTCAAGTTTTATTCATTATAAAATTCATACAACTCTTCATCTGTGCAAAAAAGAGGGAAATGCAAGTAGAAAAAAGAAACTACAATCACTGTATAAGACGGACCCAGTTTTTAGAACCCAATTTTTTTCAAAAAAGAGTGTGTCTTATACATGGGGAAATATGGTAGTTCTTACCTTTTACTGATTTACTTATTTCACCCAGTATAATATTGTCAAGGCCATTCGTGTTGTAAATGGCAATATGTCATCATTTCTTATGGCTGAGTAGAATTCCATTGTATATCTGTACCACATTTTTTTTTCAGTGAGAAGAGAGGCAGAGAGACAGACTCCCACATGTGCCCCAACTGGGATCCACACAGCAAGGCCACTAGGGGGCAATGCTCTGCCCATCTGGGGCACTGGGGCATTGTTCTGTTGCTCAGCAACCACGCTCTTTTTAGTGCCTGAGGCGGAGGCCACAAAGCCATCCTCAGCACCTGGAGCCAACTAGCTCCAACTGAATCATGGCTTTAGGAGAGGAAGGGAAAGCGGGGGGGGGGGAGTAAAAGGGGGAAGGGTGGTGAAGCAGATAGACACTTCTATGTGACCTGACCAGGAATCAAACCTGGGACATCCACAGGTCTGACTGACACTCTACCACTGAGCGAACCAGCCAGGACCCTTCTTTATCCAGTCCTCTTTTGAGAACACTTTGGTTGTTTCTATGTCTTGGCCATTGTGAATAATGCTGCAATAAAGTTCATGTGTCATTGTGTACTAAGATTTTCCAGTGTTTTGCATAGATACCCAGTAAAAGATTGCTAGGTCACATGGTAACTCTATTCTTAATTTTTTGAGGTACCATCATATTGTCTTCCAGAATGGCTGTAGTAGTTTACATTCCCACCAGCAGTGAATGAGAGTTGTTTTTTCTCCATAGCCTCTCCAATTCTTGTTATTACCTGTCTTGTTGATAATAGCCAATCTAACAGGGGTGAGGGAGTATCTCATTGTAGTTTTGATTTGCATTTCTCTATTACCTAGCAAAGATCAGCATCTTTTCATATAACTGTTGGACATTTGTTTGTCTTCTTGGGAGAAGTGTCTGTTCAGGTCTTTTCCCCAAATTTTTATTGGATTGTTTGTTTGTTTGTTGCTGAGTTCTTTATCTATTTTGAACAGTAACCCTTTATCAAAGCTTTTGCTTGTGAATATCAACCCCCATTTGGTTGGCTGCCCATTTGTTTTGTTGTCAGTTACCTTTGCAGTGCAAAAGTTTTAGAATTTGATATAATCCCATTCATTTATTTTTGCCTTTACTTCCCTTGCCTTTGGGGTCAAATTCATAAATTACTCTCTGTGGCCAAAGTCCAAGAGTTTAGTACTTATGTTTTCTTTTATGTGATTTATTGTTTCAGATCTTTTATTTAGATGTTAGATCCATTTTGAGGTAATGTTCATGCAGGGCGACAAGGTGTAGACAAGTTTTATTCTTTTGCATGTGGCTTACCCAGCACCACTTATTGAAGAGGCTTTCTTTCTCCATTGTATGTTGAAGATTATTTGTCCATGTATAAGTGGCTTTATTTCTGGGCTCTCGATTCTGTTCCATTGGTTTGTTTGTCTGTTTTTCTACAGACAAATGTTGTTTTGATTATCGTGGCACTATAGTATAATTTCCTTTCTTTGCTGAATTTGAGTTGTCTTTGTTCTTTTCTTTTTTTAAAAATGAGAGTAAAGGAAATACAGAGACACACTCCCACACAACCCTGACCAGGATCCACCCAGCAACCCCTGTATGGGGGGCCAATGCTCTGCCCATCTGGGGCCATGCTCACAACTGACTATTTTTAACACCTGAGGTGGAAGCTCCACAGGACCATCCTCAGTGCCTGGGGCCGATGTGCTCAAATCAGTAGAGCCATGGCTGTAGAAGAGGAAGAGAGAAAGGGGAAGAGAAAGGGAGGGGAGGGGGGGGAAGCAGATGGTTGCCTCTCCTGTGTACCCTGACTAGGAATCACACCTGGGACTTGCACACGCCAGGTTGACACTTGACCACGGAGCCAACTGGCCAAGTTTGTCTTTGTTTTTCTTTTTCTAGTTCTTCCAGATGTAATATTAGGTTGTTTATTTAGAATCTCTTGTGGTTTGATATATGCCTGTAATGATATAAACTTCCCTCTTATTACTGCTTGCACAGCATCCAAGAAGTTTTGATATGTCGTGTTGTCATTCTTATTTGTATGTATATATCTTTTGATCTCTGCTTTTATTTTTTCTTTGACCTAGTCATTTTTTAGAAGTTTGTTGTTTAATTTCTAAATTTTTTTGGGATTTCTTACTTTCTTTTTGCAGTTGAATTCTAATTTCAAAGCCTTATGGTCATAGACTATGCTTGGTATAATTTCCTTTTTAAAATTTTATTGAGAAAATTAACTTGAACAGGGTGACATTGCTCAATAAGAGTACATAGGTTTCAGGTGAATATTTCTATAGCATTTGAACTGTTGATTATGTTGTATACCCATCATCCAAATACAAATCAGTTTTTGTCACCTTATATTTGTCCCTCTTTACACCCTCACACCCCCTCCCTATTCACTCAAGTCCCATTCCCCCTCCCCCACATTCCCTTCCTCCTGGTAACCACTTCACTTTTATCTATGTCCATAAGTCTCAGTTTTATATCCCACCTATGTGTGAAATCATAAAGTTCTTAGCTTTTTCTGATTTACTTATTTCACTCAGTATAATAGTCTCAAGGCCCATCCATGCTGTTGTAAATATCACTATGTCATTGTTTCTTATGGCTGAGTAGTATTCCATTGTGTATATGTATCACATCTTTATCTAATCCTTTATTGAGGGACACATTGTTTGTTTCCATGTCTTGGCCACTGTGAATAATGCTGTGATGAACATAGGGGTGCATGTGTCTTTATGTATCAGTGTTTTTGAGTTTTTGGGTAGATATCCAGTAAAGGGATTGTTGGGTCATATGATAATTCTATTCTTAATATTTTGAGGAACCACCATACTTTCTTCCATAATGGTTGTACTCATTTTGCATTCACACCAGCAGTGAATGAGGGTTCATTTTTCTCCACAGCCTCTCCAACACTTGTTGATAATAGCCAATCTAACTGGTATGATGAGGTGGTATCTTATTGTAGTTTTGATTTGCATTTCTCTAATAGCTAGTGAAGATGAGCATCTTTTCATGTACCTGTTGGCCATTTGTATGTCCTCTTGAGAGAAGTGTCTGTTCAGGTCGTCTTCCCATTTTTTAATTGTTCTGTTTGCTTGTTTGTTGCAGAACTTTGTGAGTTCTTTATATATTTTGGATATTAACCTCTTATTGGAGCTGTTGTTTGCAAATATCTCCCATTTAGTTGGCTGTCAGTTTATTTTTTATTTTTTATTTTTTTGTATCTTTCCGAAGCTGGAAACGGGGAGAGACAGTCAGACAGACTCCCGCATGCGCCCGACCGGGATCCACCCGGCACGCCCACCAGGGGCGACGCTCTGCCCACCAGGGGGCGATGCTCTGCCCCTCCGGGGTGTCGCTTTGCCATGACCAGAGCCACTCTAGCGCCTGGGGCAGAGGCCAAGGAGCCATCCCCAGCGCCCGGGCCATCTTTGCTCTAATGGAGCCTTGGCTGCGGGAGGGGAAGAGAGAGACAGAGAGGAAGGAGTGGGGGTGGAGAAGCAAATGGGCGCTTCTCCTATGTGCCCTGGCTGGGAAATGAACCCGGGTCCCCCGCACGCCAGGCCGACACTCTACCGCTGAGCCAACCGGCCAGGGCCGGCTGTCAGTTAATTTTATTGTCAATTCCTTTTGCTGTGCAGAAGCTTCATAGTTTGATATAGTCCCATTCATTTATTTCTGCCTTTACTTTCCTGGCCTTTGGGGTCAAATTCATAAATTGTTCTCTGCGGCCAAGGTCCATTACCTTAGTACCTGTGTGTTCTTCTATGCAATTTATAGTTTCAGATCTTATAGTTTGGTCTTTGATTCATTTTCATTTGATTTTTGTGTAGGGGAACAAACTAGTCAAGTTACACTATTTTGCATGTGGTTTTCCAATTTTCCCAGCATCATTTATCGAAGAGACTTTCTTTTCTTGTGTGTTTTTGGCTCCTTTGTCAAAATTGATTTGTCCATATATTTGTGGTTTTATTTCTGGACTTTCAATTCTGTTCCATTGGTCTGTATATCTTTTTTTTTCTGCTATATCATGCTTTTTTGATTATTGTGGCTCTATAGTATAATTTGAAGTCAGATAGTATGATACCTCCAGTTTCATTCTTTTTCCTCAGTATCGCTCTGGCTATTCAGGATTTTTTATGATTCCATACAAACCTGGTAATTTTTTGCTCTATTTCTTTTAAAAATGACATTGGGATTTTGACAGGGATTGCATTAAATTTATATACTGCTTTCAGTAATATGGCCATTTTAACTATGTTGATTCTTCCAATCCATGAACATGGAGTATTTTTCCATTTCATTGTATCTTTTTCTATTTTTTTCAGTAATGTTTTGAAGTTTTCAGTATATAGGTCCTTCACATCCTTTGTTAAATTTGTAAACTTAACCCTCTTATTGCTGCTTTCTCTACATCTCAGAAATTTTGATATATCATGTTGTCATTTTCATTTGTCCGTATATATCTTTTGATCTCTGCTTTTATTTCTTCTTTGACCCAGTAATTTTTTAGAAGTGTGTTGTTTAATTTTCACATTTTTGTGGGTTTCTTTACTTCCATTTTATAGTTGAATTGTAATTTCAAAACTTTATGATCAGAATATATGCTTGGTATAATTTCAATCTTTCTGAATTTGTTGATGTTAGTTTTGTGGCCCAACGTATGGTCTATCCTTGAGAATGTTCCATGCACACTGGAGAAGAATGTATAACCTGACATTTTGAGGTGAAATGTCCTATAAAAGTCTATTATGTCTATTTGGTCCAGTGTGTCATTTAAGGCCAATATTTTTTTATTGATTTTCTATCTGGATGATCTATCTATAGCCGTCAATGGTGTGTTAACATCTCCAAGTGTGATTGTGTTTTTGTCTGCTTCTATTTTTAGATCAGTTAGTAGATGTCTTATATATTTTGATGCTTCCTGGTTCGATGCATTCTTGATACAATGTCCCCTTTATCATTATGAAAAGACCATCTTTGTCTCTGGTTACCTTTGGTGTCTTGAAGTCAGCATTATCAGATATAAGTATGGCTACCCTTGCTTTTCTTTGGATATTATTTACTTGGAGAATTGTTTTCCAACCTTTTACTTTGAATCTACTTTTGTCTTTGCAGCTTATATGTGTCTCTTGAAGGCAGCATACAGTTAGATTTCACTTTTTGGTCCAATCTGTTACTCTGTGCCTCTTTATTGGTGAGTTCAGTCCATTTATATTTAGGGTAATTATTGACACACAAGGGTTTTCTATAGCAGTTTTATGTTTTGTTTTCTGGTACCTCTGTGTCTTGTTTGCTTCTCTTTTTTGTTTCTGTCAGTTGTTTTTGTTTGGTGGTATTCCATACTTCTTTCTCCTGTTTATTCTTTTTTAAACTGTGTGTTTCAGTACTGGCTTTTTCATGGGTGGTTACCATTAGGTTAAGAAGAAAAGGTTGAGCCTGACCAGGTGGTGGCACAGTGGATAGAGCGTTGGACTGGGATGTGGTTTGAAACCTCGAGGTTGCCAGCTTGAGCAAGGCTCACCAGCTTGGTGCTGGCTTCAACAAGGGGTCACTTGGTCTGCTGTAGCCCCCCACCAGTCAAGGCACTTATGGAAAGCAATCAATGAACAACTAAGGTACTGCAATGAAAGATAGATGCTTCTCATCTCTCTCCCTTCTGTCTGTCCCTATCTGTCCCTCTCTGTCTCTGTCACACACACACACACACACACACACACACACAATCATGACTCATAGGTCACAATAGCAAATATAATAATGAAAAAATATGAAATAATTTGAGAATTAAAAAAGAAAAAAAGTTGATATATACATGGGTCCCTTCTGCACTCCATTCACCTTTGTTACTGCAGATCTTTATCATCTCCCTTTTTATGTTATTGTTGTCACAGATTATCTTTGTTTCTGTGTCCCTGTTGGAGCTTTAACTTGTAGTTTTGATTTGTTTTGTCCTTTGTGTCTGGTTAAATAGCCACTCTTGATTATTTCCTGTAGTGGGGGCTTTCTTGTGATAAATTCTCTCAGTATTTGTATGTCTGAAAAAGTTTTTATTTCTCCTTCATATTTGAAGGATAAGTTTAATGAATATAGTATTCTTGGCTGGTAATTCTTCTCTTTTAGTACTTTGAATGTCTGAGTACACTCTCTTCTGGCTTATACTGTTTCTGCTGAGAAATCTGATGATACCTAATGGGCTTTTCTTTATATGTTATTGTCTTATTTTCCCTAAATGCCTTGAGGATTCTTTCTTTGCAATTGATTTTTAACAATTTTATTATGATGTGCCTTGGAGTAGGTCTGTTTGGGTTGAGGTAACTCGGCATTATGTTTGCTTCTTGGATTCGAGGCTCTATCTCTTTCCATAGTTTTGGGAAATTCTCATCACTTGTTTGAATAGGCTCTCCATTGCTTTCTCCCTCTCTTCTTCTTCTTATATACCCATTATTCTTATATTGATTTTTCTGATGAAATCAGACAATTCTTGTAGATCTCTCTCAGTGTTTTAATTTGTGAATCTCTCTCCTCTTCCCTCTGTAGAATTTCTAGTTGCCTGTTTTTGGTGCCACAGATTCTTTTCTCTAGCTGGCTTGTTCTATTAGCTGAACTTGCTACCTTAGTCTTCAATTCAAGTACTGAATTCTTCACCTCTGTTTTTAAAGTTTTAATCTCCTTGGTGAGGGTTCATTTTGTTCATTGATTTGTTTTCTGAGCTCATTAAGTTGCCTGTTGGTGTCTTCTCACATCTCATTGAGTATTTTCAGAACTTCAATTTTGAATTCTCTATCATTTAACTCCAGGTTTCCCTATGATTGAGATATTTTTCTGGAGATTTTTCAGGGTTTTTTTCTGAAATACATCTTTCTTGTGCAGCCATGGTATTCAATTTCTCCTTCCTTGATGGCATTTGGAAGTGGTATTGCTAATAATTCTAACAAAAATAAACAACCAAGAAAAATTAAAATTATAAAAAATACAAAAAAAATAAAAATTTTAAAAAATAGGACAAGTAAAGAAGAAAAACCACAGGAAAAAATATCAAAAGCAAAGAAAATAATCAAAAACAAAACACCCACAAAAATAAGAATAAAAATATACAAAATAAAAAAATGAAATTCAAAATTGAAAAAGAGTAAAAAGAATAGGAAGAAAAAGAGGAAAAAGAGGGAGGGAATAAATTTTTGTTTTGAGAGGTTTCTTCCAGTAGGTGCCACTGTATTACAACTTTTAGCTCTGTGAAATTCATGGGTTGTTTGCTAAGATGTTATCACAATGATGTAACTGGAGCTGCAGTTGTATTGGTGTTTGGAGTATGTCATGAGGGCTTTGCAGGTTCGGCCTTATGGTTTTGGTTTTATGGCTTCAGCCTTCCTGCTTTATGACTCCAACAATGGTGATCTCAGGCCTTTAGGTTCTCCTTTCCACATCTCAACAGACCTGGAAATTGGATGTGGAGCACCTATTTTTTCAAGGGAGAAAGCAACTCTGGAAAACTAGCTATAGGGTTTGTCTCTCCCACTCTTTGTACTACAAGGTGAGGGAGGTGGGATCTGGGAGGCTAGAAGCCACATTTTAGCTTTCTCTGTCTCTGCCAAGTGCGAGCTGTAGGAAGACCACAGGAACACTGGCCTTGACCCCATGATCTGGCCATTTTGGTTTATCTACCTCTCTGCCCCTCAGTCTTACTGCTCCTCCCAGCTGAAGGAGACCCAGTCACTCCAAGTTTCCCTTTCCATACCCCTCAGACAAAATCCAGAGAGCCACAAGCTTCCCTCCTCCCTGTAGTTCAGCAGAGGAAAAAAAAAACAGTCACTCCATATTTGTCCTTCCTCCTCTCCAAAGCCCACCACGATTGCATTTTATCTTCTGTCCCCCTTTCCATCCCATCCCACCTTTAGTCCATTTGGTGTATGGCTCTCTCAAGTGCACCTGCAAGCCCACTTGAGGTCCTTTTGCTGTGTTATAATTGTTCAATTTGTTGAAATTTCAAGGTGAGAAACCGGGAATATTTCTCATGCCACTATTACTCTTGCTTGGTATAATTTCAATCTTCTTAAATTTGTTGAGGTTGGTTTTGTGGCCCAACACATGATCTATCCTTGAGAATGTTCCATGCACACTGGAAAAGAATGTATAATCTGATGTTCTAGGACAAAATGTTCTGTAAATGTCTAGTAAGTGCATTTGGTTTAATGTGTCATTTAAAGCCCATATTTCCTGATTGATTTTCTGTTTGGATGATCTAGCTAAAGCTCTCTATGGTGTGTTGAGATCTGTAAATATGATTTTTTTTCTCTGTTTCTATTTTTAGATCAGTTAGTATGTCATATATTTTTGTCTTATATATAGTATATCTTATATATTTTGGTGCATATATATTAAGAAATGCTATATCCCCTTTATCATTATGAAATGTCCATCTTTGTCTCTTGTTACCTTTGTTATCTTGAAGTTGGTATTGTCAGATATATGTATGGCTACACCTTTTTTTCTTTGGGTGTAATTTGCCTGGAGACTTATTTTCCAACCTTTCACTTTGACTCTACTTTTGTTTCTGCACCTTAAATGTGTCTCCTAAAGGTAGTATATGGTTGGGTTTTGTTTTTGGTCCAATATACTACTCTGTGCCTTTTTATTGATGAGTTCAGTTCATTTACATTTAAGGAAATTATTGACATATGAGGATTTCCTATAGCCATTTTATGTTTTGTTTCTGGTAGATCTGTGTCTCCTTTCTTTTCTTTCGTGTTACTGACAGTTTTTTGTTTGTTTGTTTGTTTGGTGGTATTCTATACTTCTTTCCTTTGTTTCTTCTTCTTTTTTTAAGCTATGTATTTCAGTTTTGCTTTTTTTATGGGTGCTTATCGTTAGGTTATTGAGAAAAAAAGTTTCGTATTTATGAGTCCTTTGTCTTATAAGTGCTTCTGTATTCCATCCTCCTTTGCTACTTCAGACCATTTTTCTCTTCTCTTTAATGTTTTTGTTGTCACAGATTATTCTTGTTTATATTGTGACCTTGTTGGAGCTTTTACTTGTGGTTTTGAAATTGTTTTGTTCTTTGTATCTAGATTAACCTCTTTGAGTATTTCCTACAGTGGGAGTTTTTTGGTGAAAAATTACTTCAGCTCCTGTCTGAAAATGTTCTTATTTCTCCTTCATATTTGAATATTTGGGTCCACTCTCTTCTTGCTTTTAGAGTTTCTCCTGAAATTATCTGCTGATAATATGATGAGCCTTTCTTTGTATGTTAAGTTCTTCTTTTCCCAACTGCCTTGAGGATTCTTTCTTTGTCATTTATTTTTGACATTTTTATTACAACTTACAGAAAGCCTATTTGGGTTGAAATAACTAGGTGTTCTGTTTCATTCCTCAATTTGAGAATCTAACTTTTCCATAGGCTTGGGAAGTTCTCAATTATTTGTTTGAATAGGCTCTACATTCCTTCTCTTCTTCTGAAATATCCATTATTCTTATACTGCTCTTTCTAATGGACTCAGACAATTTTTTTAAGGCTCTATCATTTAAAAAAATTCTTGAGGCCCTGGCTGGTTGGCTCGGTGGTAGAGCATCGGTCTGGCGTGCAGAAGTCCCGGGTTCGATTCCCGGCCGGGGCACACAGGAGAAGCGCCCATCTGCTTCTCCACCCCTCCCCCTCTCCTTCCTCTCTGTCTCTCTCTTTCCCCCCCGCAGCCGAGGCTCCATTGGAGTGGAGCTGGCCCGGGCGCTGGGGATGGCTCTGTGGCCTCTGCCTCAGGTGCTGGAGTGGCTCTGGTCGCAACATAGCGACGCCCAGGATGGGCAGAGCGTCGCCCCTGGTGGGTGTGCCGGGTGGATCCCGGTCGGGCGCATGCAGGAGTCTGTCTGACTGTCTCTCCCGTTTCCAGCTAAAAATAAAAAATAAATAAAAAAATAAAAAATTCTTGAGTCTCTCTTGTCTTCCTTTGTATTATCTCTAGTTGCCTATCTTTGGTGTCACTGATTCTTTCTTCTGGCATGTTCTAGTAGCTGAACTTGCTAGCTCATTTTTTAATTCATGTATTGAGTTTTTCATCTTTGTTTTTAAAGTTTTAATCTCCTTAGTGAAGAATTTGTTTTGTGTTCTGAGCTCATTAAGTTGCCTATTGCTGCTTTTTTGCATCTCATTGAATATTTTCAGTATTTCAAATTTGAATTTTCTATCATTTAATTCCAAGTTTTCCATGTGATTGAGATTGTTTTATAGAGACTTTTCATTTTCTTTCTGAACTGTGTCTCTTTCTTAGGTAGTTATAGTATTTTTTTCTGTTTTGAGGGCATTTGAGAGTAGTATTGTTAAGAAAGCAAACAAAAAACAAGAAAAATGTAAAAATAAATTTAAAAATAAAATTATGGCCTCGGCTGGTTAGCTCAGTGGATTTAGCATCAGCCTGACATGTGGACATCCTGGTCAGGGAACACATGAGAAGCAACCATCTACTTCTCTTGTCCTCCATTTCCCCCTTCTCTCTCTCTTACACTCTCACAGCCAGTGGCTCAATTGGTTTGAGTGTCAGCCTAAGGAGCAAAGGATAGTTCGGCTGATTCGAACATTGCCATTGATGGGGGTTCCTGGGTGGATCCCAGTCAGGGTGCATGCAGATGTCTGTCTCTATCCCATCTCCTCTCACTTAAAAAAAATTAAATTAAATTAATCTAAACTAAACTAAATTAAATTAAAAACTAAAGGGAAACATTACAAAACAAACAAAAAACAAAACAATAAAAGCAATAATCAAACACAAATGAAACAACCATCACCACAAAAAGACTAAAGAAAAACAAAAAACAAGAAGAAAATATTTTCAAGAGGTTTCTCTATCTTCTTCCAGTAGGTGGCACTGGATTACAAGTTTTAGCTCTGTAAAATCACAGGCTGACCTCTGCTGCAAAGCAGCTGTCACAAACGTGGAGGTGGAGCTGCAGTTGTGATGATGGGTGGGACTTATGAGAGCTTTATGGCTTTAGCAATGGCGATCTCTGGCTTCTGGGTGCTCCTCCCTGTATCCAAACCTAGACGGGGACCAGACACAGAGAACCTCTGTTCTTTAGCAATGGGTTATGTTTCTCACACTCTCTGTACCAGCGAGGGGAGAGAGGCCATAACTGGGAAGCTGTGGGGCCACACTTTATATTTTTGTGCTGCTGTTTGAGTGCGGGATGGAACCCTAGGAACACTGGCAGTGACCCACGCTCTGCCACTTTGGTTCAGTATCACACCAAATTCTACCCCCCCCAATCTTTCCACTCCTCCTGGGAGAAGAAGACCCAGTTACTCTAGGTTTCTCTTCTCTCTGGTGCCTGGTCAAATGAAAGCTTAACCAGTCTGGGCCTCTCCCCTCTTCTGAGCAACTGGCAAGTGCATCTTATTGTCCCCTCTGGTTTTTTTACCCTTCCCACCTTTAGTCATTTAGGTTTGTGAATCATTTAGGCAAGACTGAGCACCCAGCTGGGATTCCTTTACTGAGTTAGAGCTGTTCAACTTGTTGAAATTTCAAGGGGAGAGATCAAGGGCATCTCTCACACTGACATTACTCTGGCATTCCCCAGTGATAATGCTTTTAAAATTCTTTCAGGGCTTGACTGATGCTCAACTTTCTCTTTTGCATTTTCATTGCCATTCTCACAGGTGCAGTCATTGAAACTATGTTCAAACGTGTGGAAAATAATAAAAGTGCATGCTGAAGACACTATGGAGCTGACCAGGCAAGTCTGTGGCACACAATGATGTCCGGGTAGCGAATGAAAACTGGGTCTTTAATCTTCATACATCAGGGTTGTTAAGAAAACAGCTGTGTTAGGCTTGCTTGTTTGTACTTTGCCTGATTAGTGCATAAGCATGTGGCAGCAGCACATGTATATAGTCTATGTAAGGCTACGGGTGCTTGTCCTCTGGTTGGTGGATGGTGATTGCAGATTGCCTGCCTGCCCGCCACTGTGAAGGGCCATTTTACTGTTCATTCACCTACTTCAGTAAGAAGAGGTTTTCCTCTGCTGGGTTGCTCGTCCACCATTGTGAGACTCAATTAAATCGGAATAGCCCAATGCTTTCTGGCTCTGCCGCTTCTCTACTGTCTGCCCAAATCCAGTGTGAACCTGCCTGGCCTTGGTCATCAGCATTATATCTAGTGTAGTGGGCAGGATTAGGATCAGATCAGTATGAAGCCACCAATACCCTTGAAGGGTGGTATATAGGAGTGGTTTTTGTTCTCTAGCACATGGTTCCCTGTGGTTATCCTTTTAGGGTTGTGGGCTGGGTGTTTTTTACAGCCCTGCAAGAAGAAACAAAGACCTCTGTGCAAGAGGCCATCCAAGGTCAAAAGTTCCAGGATAAGCTGCAGACTGAGCATGAAGAAAGTCACTGGAGAAAGAGTTGCAGATTTGAAAACTGCAGATCAGGCTATAGGCTGAGAAGAAGTGATGGCTTGAACTGGAATGAATGCTAGAGAAGGAGGCCGACCACTCTCAAGAGCTGCATTGTGAGATGGAGGCTGAATAGCAATGGTGCCTGGAACTAGAATGGTTGCTGGAGAAGAAATCATGGGGTCACAAAGTAAAATTTGCCCTAGAAGCTGAATGTTGGCAGCAAAAATTGTTAGAGAAATAACTGCAGGTTTAAGTCTCAGCTTCAGGCTAAGAGCCAGCGGCTGCAGGAGCCAAAGAGGGCACAGAAGGAACAGCATCTGTGCCTGTGGAGTGGCTCTGAGTCAGTGAGAGCAGGCATTTCCAACTCCTCCTCTTCTGAGAAGAAGGTTTGGGCTGTAACTGTCATCTGCAGACTTCAGAGCCCAGCCGGTGGTAATCCAGGAAGTAAAAACCCAGCAGCCAAGAGTCCCTCAGAGGCAGATATTATCCCTTGCACAGGTAGTTGAACACTCTGTGGTCTGGCCCTACACCCAGAGAGAGTTGATGGACTTAGGAGCAAAATCCAGGCAGAAACCCATCATCCCCCAGCAGCTTGGTCGCTGTGGTTGTGGGATGCAGGAGTATATGGCATCATGCTCTCCAGCATCTTCACAACTGCCATTACAGTCCAGGAAACCATATCCTACTAGAATGGATAATGGCTGCCATTCATGCTGGCAGAATGCTGGAGACTTGCTGGGGGCAGTGAGTCAGTAGAAGACATATACAGAGCTGCAGCAAGTCCTCTGGGAACTAGGCATGAAGAATGCTGCTTTCAACCTGAGGTCCTGTGGGCCAGATGACAAAGTACTTATGGCAGGTATGAGGGACCTTATTCTCAGTAATGCCTTATCTTCCCTCTTTGGGTCACTAGTGGCTCTCTTAAGCCCCTATGTGGAGCAGTCCTTCAACATGGTTACAACATGGCAGATTTGGGTGCAGTGGAGGCAGCATGGAACTGTAAAGCTGTGTGGGCTGCTGCCTGTGCTGCCCCTCCTCACACCGACTAACGAGAGAAACAGGCCTGTAAATGTTGCCTGAACACAGATGAGGATAGATCTGATTGCAGTCGGGTCAGATAAGGAGAAATTAGATGGCAGATTTAATTGAGTACTATTAGAGCTTTGGCAGCAACTTAAGCTGGAGCAGAGGTTCCAGCCACTAAAAAAGTGGGGGAAGCAGGCAGCCCCAGCAGCTGCCAAGAAAATGGCTGGCGTTTGGGTGGCACGGTTGCAGGATTACTTGTTGGAGGCATCTGAGGGAGAGGAGGTTTCCCAAGACCTGTTGTTCCAATTTAAATAGAGGGAAAGCTGAGGGGCCCATCTAACAGAGACAGGCAGGGGCTGGAGAGCTCGTGTGAAATTGGCAACCCACTGGTCCCCTTCTAATGTGCAGCAGGTGTTGGCCTTAGAAGATAATAGGTGCTTTTTTTTTTTTTTTGCTGCAGCAGCAGCAAAGAGAACTGTCAAGGCGGCCTTGAGTGTGTCTGAATTCACCAGGCCCTGTGAGCTTGGACCTCTCAGGGTTTTGAATGGTACTTGTGGCAATGGACAGAGCACTTATGAGACTGACGGGCTACCTGCTGCGCTGAGAGGGCGGCTGACAGAGCACTTATGGAAAGGCACTGATATCCGTTAACAAAGAACTGTATGGTTAGTTGCCTGTAATGAACATTTCCCTTGATGATTTGCACAGACAGCTTGGCTATCATGGACTGATCATTGAGCTGTGTAATGGACTCTTGGACTGTAGCCAGAGGGGAGCACCAGCTCCCTTGCTGAATGGACGCACCACCTGTGGGCATTACTATGAGAGACTTTGATGTGGTGGGGCATGGCACCTGTGGAGGCCCTCCTGCACTGGGAAGCTGCTCCCATCCAGTTGCAGAAATGCACCAAGGATACTTTCTTCAATGGACATAGCCCTGGACTATACAAGCCCTCCCACCTATTGTGTGGTAGTGGGCTAGAGGTGGGCTTCCAGTTAACTTCCTAGGCAGAGTGCTCAAGGAGACATTGTGAAGGGCATCTTCATAATTATTGTCATTTTTGGAATAGCTTGTGCTTTTTTAATTCTGTTGCTATAGTCTATACTGTTTCTGTTTATGTAATGTACCTCACTCCTCACACAGGGACCACCGCAGAAAATACCTGTTGCATAGATTGTGAGACAAGCAACCCTAAAGGGGTGGAATTTTGGAAAAATAGCTGTGTTAGGCTTGCTTGCTTATACTTTGCCTGATAAGTGTGTGAGCATGTGGCAGCACCATATGTGTATAGTCTATATAAGGCTATGAGTGCTTGCCCTCAGGGCGGAGGATGGTAGATTGCAGATTTCCTGCCCGCCCACCACTGTGAGTGGTCATTTTGCTGTTCATTTGCCTATTGCAGTAAGGAGAGGTTTCCCCGCTGGTTTGCTCATCCACTGTTGTGAGACTCTATTAAACGGTAATGGCCCAATGCTTTCTGGCTACGCAGTTGCTCTACCATCTGCCCGAATCCAATGTGAACCTTCTTGTTCTTGAAACTGGCATTATAAGGGTGGTTTTGTGACCAGCATAAAATTTCTGGCAGACCTGTTCGCAAACCCACAGTTGAAAAACACTGGTTTACTGTATCCAGAGTTCTTCCTTCTGGTGATCATACTTAGGTTTTTTTCACCTGGCAAAATTAAAGACCTGGAGGCTAAGTTTAAAGAAGATTACATTCAAGTTTCATGGTCTGCCCCCAGAAATGTCCTTGATAAATAGAAAGCCAACCACTACATTTTAAGAAGTATCTCCTGGAGTTCCAAGAAGATTTTGACAATGCTATGTTAGTGAATATTTCTAGTCTGATACCTAAGGAGGCTCACTCAATAGAAAAATCTGAATTTAAACCAGACCCTTTTAAAATAGAAAAAGGCACCAAACTCTATATTGCAATTCAAATCATCAGTGAAGACAATCTTACCTCAGAAATTTCTAACATTGTACAACCAACCAAGTATATACCGTCACAGGAATACATTGTCCCTGATCTGGGTACCAAGATTTCTGCAATCAGTATGGCAATCTTGAGATTAGCTGTGATTTTATCTACATTTTTTTTTCCTGAAACTGGAAACGGGGAGAGACAGTCAGACAGACTCCCGCATGCGCCCGACCGGGATCCACTCGGCACGCACACCAGGGGTGACGCTCTGCCCACCAGGGGGCGATGCTCTGCCCTGCCGGGGCCTCGCTCTGCTGAGACCAGAGCCACCCTAGTGCCCGGGGCAGAGGCCAAGGAGCCATCCCCAGCACCCGGGCCATCCCTGCTCCAATGGAGCCCTGGCTGTGGGAGGGGAAGAGAGAGACAGAGAGGAAGGAGTGGGGGGTGGAGAAGCAAATGGGCGCCTCTCCTATGTGCCCTGGCCGGGAATCGAACCCGGGTCCCCTGCACGCCAGGCCAACGCTGTACCGCTGAGCCAACCGGCCAGGGCCTGTTTTATCTACATTTTAAACTATAAGTTATATTAGAACTAAAATTAAATGTTATACATATTTGGTAAATACTTATTTAGCATTTAAGAATTTAAATCACTATACTTGTCTATTATAAAACTCTTTTTAAGATAAAAGTGAATGTGCAAAAGCAAATTCTCTAATTACCTGAGTTTATTAATACTAATCAGTTGCTAAATGTATACTAAAATGAGTATACTATTTCTTGTTTTTAAATTTATTAATTCAATATAAAGAGAATATGCATAGTTGTACTTGTAGTGAGGATGGAAGGGCATGAAAAGCTGATTAAGACAGTTTAAAAAGTAGCAAAGCACAGCCACGCAGCACCTCTATCAGCTTCCTGAAGCAACTTGCAACACAAGTAAGGAAAACGGGATATTTGAATAGTCAAAGACAAATGATCTGAACCTCCCCTTTACGCCCCCTTCTCTCCCGGAGACACAAGAGACACATAGGTCTGAGAAATCAGATGCCTTTCACATGAAAGCTGAAGCAATAAAGGGGTATATAAGACTAAAAAAAGCTAACTTTGGGGAGCTCATGTCTTGGTGCCGATATTTGGCCACACTGCTTCACCAGCTAATAAATTGTCTGAGCATCTTTGTCCTCTTGGAGTCGCTTCCTTTGTTCCTGCAACCGTAAGTTTTTAAAGAAACATTTTTAGAGTGTGCTACAAAATCACTAGGTATATTAACAAAATTAAAATTTATCTGAGCTATTTCAAAACTATTTATGTATCCACAATCCACAATAGAAGTAATTTTATGACAGAACTATTTTTGTTTTATTCTTGATATTGAATGACTATGTCATGTTTGCATAGACTACAATACAAAAGGACTATAAAGATACCTTTTCAATGAGAAATGGTCTTAAAGCAGTAAGGAGGTCAAATTCACTTTTTATCATTGAATAAAATTAGTATATTAAAGTTTTGACTTTAGGCATGAAATGATTATTAGATAGCAAGAATGTTTTTTTGTGTAAATTGTGTAACATCACAAGAAGTCCTATTTATGTTCTGATATCATTATTAGGTTCTCAGAGTATCACCAAGATGCTCCATCAGGGCAAGGATCTTTTCCAGTGCTGTATCCTCAACATCTAGAATAGTACTCAATGCATCGTAGATATTCAACCTCAATGTCCTGGGTCGAGGCTTTATCTACTGCACCACCAACCAGTCAGGCTGTATGATATGTGTTTTTTATGCATTATAGAAAACATTTTAAATTAAGTATTTTGTAGCTTGACCAGGTGGTGGCATAGTGGATAGAGCATCAGACTGAGACGTGGAGGACACAGGTTCAAAACCTTGAGGTCGCTAGCTTGAGCACTGGCTCATCTGATTTGAACAAGATTCACCAGCTTGAGCCCAAGGTTGCTGCTGGCTTGAGCAAGGGGTCACTATCACCCCAGTCAAGGCACATATGAGAGAGCAATCAATGAGCAACTAAGGTGCCGCAACGAGAAATTGATGCTTCTCATCTCTCTCCCTTCCTGTCTGTCTGACCCTATCTGTCCTCTCTTTGTCTCTCTGTCTCTGTCAAAAAAGAAAAAGAAAATAAATTAAGTGTTCTGTACAGATATTCTATACTACGCGTGTGTTCAGCAGATAGAATGGACACATGTGTGTCCGAGATTTGTCTTGATACTCCTGCCTTGTCTGTACAGCCCAGGAAAGGATCTGAGGTGGCTCTACACCTTGTCCCACTGGGCCACGGGGCCTCAGCATGTGACAGGACCACCCTGCACAGTTCCAGGTACTTGCTGAGCTGTCGGCATCCTGCCGAGGTCGTTTCCAGTGCCCTTTCTTCTCTCCCTTGGCTCCCTCCCCCACCAGGTTCCCTTTCTAATCACATGATATACAACCCTCCTTTCTCTGTACATTCATCTATGAGGCACACACCCAGATGGTTTTGTGGTTTATTTTGTTTTGTTCACTCCACAAAAACAATATGTTGTATTTAGTTCTCTGTATCCTGCTTTTCTCCACGTGAATTGTCTTGAATTTCATTCTTTTTTCTAGACTGCTTAAACTTCCATAAAAGAATTGTGCCATGAATTACTCTATTGCTTTCCTACCGAGAGATAGGCTCTTTTTTATACTGTTTGTGTTGCATTAGTCGGTAGATGATGAGGTGGGGGCCGGAGATGGTGGAAGGTGCTGAGGGAGGAGGTATGGTCTGTGGAGGTGGGGTGGTTGATGGTGATTATATTTCTGAGTTCCAGGCACAGGATTGGGTCAGTTGCACATCTGGTGAGTCATTTAGGATGAACCCAAACCAAGATAAAGAGCATGGTTGTCAGCTGAATTGCTGACTAATGGACTTGTGCACTTATTTGTATGAACTGCTGTCTTATTTGCATTTTTTCATAGTTGTTGGACTTGCAGAGACTGGAGCTGGAACAGGAGGAGATGAGGGAAGTGGAGGGTGTAGGGTGCCCCCTGGGACTGGTTTTTGGGATCTTGCTGGGAGAGGCAGAGGCCAAGTTTCTGAGAGGCATTTTGTGAGGACTATATAACTTTTCAGGTTATAGCTGCCCTGTGAGGCAGGACAGGAATTGAAATAGGGGACACAAACACGGCAGCAACAGTGTCACCTGTGGGGACTGCTAGCCAGAGCTTGGAGAGAGCGTCCCTCAGAGCACAGTCCAGCTTAAGCACGTAGGAAGCTCCTGCCATTCCAGAAGTGAGGGGGCCAGGGCTGACTTTCCCTACACATGGAACCTGGCTCTCTTGGTTGGATGACGGGAAGGCTAAGGAGCAGCCTACAGAGTGGTTGGCAAACCAAACCTTTAGTTGTTTTCAGTAAGCTGCCTAATAACTAGTGGCCTTTCTGTTTGCCTATTGTATAAGAATTTTACAAGCAATTTTTTTACTTCTAAAAATGAAAGAATAAAGCTATCTGTAAGGTTTTTGAAAAGTCTGTGATAAGAATCAGTGCTAGCAACACTGCAGTGGAACCAGATCACCCATTTATTAATAGTACAAGTGGGAATATAACTTGGCAATAAGCAGAAAGAAAAATAAAATGTTCCTATCCTCTGGCCCAGACACTCACTCTGGGAATTTATTTTGATGAAATAATCCAAAAGGGAGTTGAAGGCAGGGACCCCTCATAACATGGGCACGACTTCTTGGCTTACATCAGTGATAGTCAACCTGGTCCCTACCACCCACTAGTGAGCATTCCAGATTTCATGGTGAGTGGTAGCAGAGCAACCAAAGTATAAATAAAAAGATTTAACTATAGTAAGTTGTTTTATAAAGATTTATTCTGCCAAACTTAGCGAAAATCCGACATAAAGTACTTGGTAAGTAATTATTATTATATGCTTTAACTTGCTGTAACTTTACTTTATAAATTTTATAAATTTTATAAAGTAAAGTTACTTCCCTACTTTATAAATCACCATTACTGTGGAACTGGTGGGCAGTTAGAAAATTTTACTACTAACAGAGATACAAAAGTGGGCAGTAGGTATAAAAAGGTTGACTACCACTGGCTTACATACGTTGGCTTGATGGTGCTGGGAGCTATGTCAAAACTTGGAGGCCAAGCAGTGCGTTGGGAAGTGCGGTATGCTTACAGCCTAACAGGCAGGAAGGTATGAGTGCCTGGGCCCTGGCCAGCACAGGACTGATGGCTACCACTGCTCAGTAGTGCAGCTCCAGGATGCAAGGGCAGGAGTACCCCACTGTCTTGGCTGCAAGTAAAACTTCCTTCCTGGACTGTGAGCCTACAGAGGCCTGTGATCACTTACCCAGTGAGAACCCAACACAATGGCTTTCCACAGGGCAAAGCCAGGCTTTCAAGGGTCCTGAGAAGACCCTGACCTCACCTTGTTCCTCCCATGTAAATGAAAAAAGGGGCTACATGGCAGGCCTGACAAGTTCAGTGACCAAGAGCAGCCACACAGGATGTCTGATCACAAATTCTTAACTGGGCAAATACTAGAGATTAGTCATGTTCCAGGCCTATAAGTTCCTTAGCAAAGGTCTGTCTTTACTTTAAGTGAGCCCTGTCTATTGTCCTTGTGCGGATAATATACCTTCGAAATGTCAGAGTGGTTTTCCTTTCTAGACCCCTCAGAGGCACAGCCACAGGCACCACAGCCCATGACCACAGAGTCCCTGTTACTTGTTCCCTGCACACCAACCTCCAGGTGCTGTACATGTTAACTATTCTCTTCCTGCTGGTGTAAAAGAAGTATGTGTCTCTTTTTTTTTTACTTTTTATCCAGTTCTCAAAATATCCCCTCTTTGCTTTCTTCCATTCCCTTAATCTACAACCAATGGATTTCACATAACCTGTTTTTTAAATCTAAAGTCTTAAAAAGAACTGCAAAACTGCCATTTTCCAGAGCATTTTCTCAATCCATTGAGATCTTGCTTTCTCAGGCATGTCCCCAGATTTGGCTTGAATAAACACACACAAACACTTTCTATAGATTCAGACATTCTTTCATCGACACCGAGGAGCCCTTCTCTGCCAGTCTTGGGACTCTGTTCACACATATACAAGCTCCTCCCCTGCAGTGGGATGATCAGACCCTTTCCTGAAATTTGGGATGGAGAAGGGGTGACATCCTGAAGGAAGAGGGTCTAGGGAGGTGTGGAGGGGGGGAGACAGGGACTGGGGAGAGAGAGGGAGCAGAGGAGGGAAGTCACCAGTGCCAGCCCTGGGCACCTGTCATCTGGCTGCCTCAAGACCTGTTCAGAGTGAAGTGTAGTAGGAGTCTCTCTCCACTGTGGCTCATCATGGTCCATGGCTGATGTCTGCACCCCCATTTCACAGATTAAGAGTCTGAGGCTCCGTGGGACTGGTGATTTCACCAAGGTTACTGGCTTTCGGTATAAAGCTGAGAGACTAACCTGGATCTGTGTCTCTAGGGTCAGGCTCTTGGGAGCAGGAACTGAAAGTAAACCGATATGAAGAACCAGCCTCCCCAGGTTGTCTGTTCCTCTTTCTATGATAACCCCAGTGACTTCTCAGACAAAAGGTCAAGTCGGCCATGCACTGTCTCAGGGTGCTGCGCCCTCTGTTTCATTGAAGTATGGCCTTAAAGCTGACAAAATTTGCCAATCGCACTAGACCCTCTGAGGGTCACAGAGAAGAGACTCAGAGAAGGGAAGTGTCCGGGTATCCCAGCAGAAAGTGGAGGAATCAGGATTTGAGGCTGGGCTTTTGAGGTGGAGTGTGTGTATTGTATTGGTAATACACGTTTCATGTTTTTGTATGGTAAAATACATATAAAATTTACTATTTAAACAGTTTCAAAGCATAAAATCTAGTGACCATAAGTACATTTACAGTGTTGTTCACTCGTCACCACTATCTAGCTCCAGAACTTTCTCATTATCTTCATGAAAACCCTATACCCAATAGCAGTCACTCCTCATTCCTCCCTGCCCCTAAGCTCTGGCCACCATTAATCTCTGCCAAACTTTTTTCAGAAGAGGGACAGGCCCCAGAGTTCCCTACTTCTTCATTTTACTTTTTAAAGAAGCCACCAAACTGTTTTCCAAGTCGTTGTATCATTTTATATTTCTACCAATAGCATTAAGTGTTCCAGTGTTTCCATACCTTCGTCAGCACTTAGTATGGCCAGTCTTTTAATTTTAGCCACTTGTTCTGATTGCCTCCTGTTCACCCTGTGGTGACGGAGGGCTCCCCACTCTAAATAATATGAGATGGCTGAACACCCAACTCCTGACACTGAACAGATAAGCTAGACAACAGTCTATTATTCCCATTTACTCACAGTCTAGGAGGAACGGGCCAGGCCACTTGAGGATATGCTAAGAGTAGAGTGAACCAGCAGGGGCTGTGGGAGGTGGGCTTTGTAGTGACAAGAGGGTGGAATGGCCCTTGGCTACTGTGGCAGGATCTGATTGGCTTGTTGAATAATTCTATGAGGTAGCAGGGAGATGAAACCAACCAGATTAAGGATTGGGTGGGGTGTATAGTTGGTCCAGTTAATAGGGGAGCTCGCCAGGTAGGGGCCTTTCCCTCTGGATGGGGGTATATCTGGTAAGAGCAGGGGAACTTATGGTTAGGCCTTTAGGGTCTTATAAGGCTCAAAGATGCCAAGGCAGCACATAGAATTACAGACCTTACAATACTCCATTCTAATAGGTGAGGAGGAGCATCTCATCATTGCTCATTACAAATGCTTATAATTTGCATTTCTCTAATAATCAATGATGGCAAATACCTGTTCATGTGCTTATTTGACATCCATATATTTTCTTTGGTGTAATGATTGATTGAATAGATGAACTTGGGGAAAATTGACATCTTATTAATATAGAATCTTCCTACCCATGAACAAGGTATACCTTTCTATTTATTTAGGAATCTCTATTTAGCTTAATTTCCCAATCATTGTTCTCTAATTGGCCTCACAGAGTCTCACCCTGAGCATTCCAGCTGAGTACAGGGGTGGGCAAAAGTAAGTTAGTAATGATAATATTAAATAATATAATAATTAATAAAAATAATAATGCAAGAGTAAACTCTCATTTTGTATACTTACAACTGTAAACTCACTTTTGCTCACCCCTGTATTGAGCCAAAGACTGGAGAGAACCTTGTGCAGCTTCCTAAGTTTCCTTCTCTGCAGAGCTCCGTCCCGTTATCCAGCCCCACAAACCCCAGCTGCTGCAACAGTTCTAAAGTCCAATGTCCATTCTTCCACCCAGTGCAACCACTGACCCAAAACTCCAGTGATACTTTGCATTTTGGAAAATGCCGCAGGCAGAAAGCTGGGGTAAATGTAAACCTTATCCCACATTTCCCTCTCCCAAAGATCCGGGTAGTGTGCTTCATCTACAGTGTGTCCGTAAAGTCATGGTGCATTTTTGACTGGTCACAGGAAAGCAACAAGATGATAGAAATGTGAAATCTGCACCAAATAAAAGGAAAACCCTCCCAGTTTCTGTAGGATGATGTGGCAGCATGTGCGCATGTGCAGATGATGACATAACACCGTGTATACAGCGGAGCAGCCCATGGCCATGCCAGTCGAGATGTGGATGGTACAGAGAAAAGTTCAGTGTGTTCTGTGGCTCACTAAATTCAAATCCGTGACCAAAGTGCAACGTGAATATCGGCGCGTTTATAACGAAGCGCCACCACATAGGAATAACATTACTCGGTGGGATAAGCAGTTGAAGGAAACCGGCAGTTTGGTGGAGGAACCCAGTTTTGGTAGGCCATCAGTCAGTGATGAGTCTGTAGAGGCTATATGGGATAGCTACCTAAGGAGCCCTAAAAAATCTGTGTGTGAGCCCACATCGAACTGCACTGAATAGGTATGAAACTGGGAGAGTTTTCCTTTTATTTGGTGCAGATTTCACATTTCTATCGTCTTTTGTTGCTTTCCTGTGACCGGTCAAAGTGCACCATGACTTTACGGATACACTGTATTTTCACAGTGTAATGGTTATCTAAGGGAGGGAGGTAAATCTACCACCTGTTTCTCTGTGATGGCTGGAATCAAAAATTCTCCATTCTGCTTTCCCCATTTTAAAACATGAATGTCAAGGATTACACTGGGGAACAATTTTTTTTTTTTTTTTCTGTTGCATAAGGTTTTAGAACTTTTTCTATATATTTCTGCATCGCTGACTCCAAATTTGAAGTCCGTTTTTTGGTGCATGCTCTAGTTTTTATGCAATTTTAATTTCTTTTTGTTACAGTTAATGGCATGCATTGGTTTTTAAATTGGAGTTAAAGGGCAACGACTCTTGGATTGAACATAACCACAAGGCAATTAATGTTTTACAAACATCACTTTTACATAATTATAGTTGTTTTTAAACCTCATTGGCTACGATACTGCCACTGTGCAAAGCTTATATAGTTGTTTTTAAATGTAAAAAATTATTATCTGATAAAAACACCCTCTTATTTTGTTTTAAGATTGAATTATGGCTTCTTTGAGTAGGCATAAATGTAAGAATAGTCTTGACACCTTCTGTTATATTATGTGGCTGTTACACACTTCAATGTTAAAGGCACGATATTTCATCATTTGTGACACATGCATATATTGCCTATTTTCAAGTTCCCCTTGGCAATCAAGACAAGAATTGAGCTCGTCATATTGTGTGTCATAATTGTGAGGAAATGCTTGGTGACTGGACAAAAGGAAAATGCAAAGGAATTCCTTTTGGTATTCCCATGGTTTGGCGTGAACCTAAGGACCACAGCAGTGACTGTTATTTCTGTCTGATCCATACAAAGGGCATCAGCAAGAAAAAAGAGCATATGATTGCATATCCTAATTTCCTTCAGCAAAATGACCTATCCCACACTCTGAGACACTCCCGGTTCAGTTTTCAATGGTTTCATTTCTTCTAAGGATGAAGAAAGTGAACATGGTGATCAAGTGTATTTTGATAAGATGCATGAGGAAATGGTTGTAGAAATGATGCCAATCAGTCATTAACCCCTCAGCAGTTTAGCCAACCCGAATTGAATGATTTAGTAAGAGATTTGGGCCTATCAAAAAAAGCAGCTGAGTTATTAGGCTCCAGTCTTCAAGAAAAGAATGTTCTTCATTGGTCAGCTAAGTACCCCATTTCAGGAAGCGTGAACAAATTTTTGTGGACTTTTTTTCCGAAAACAAACACTTTGTTTACTTTCATGATATCAGTAGTCTTTTCAGCCAGCTAGGTGTTACCACTTACAGTCCAACAGAATGGCAGCCATTTCTTGACAGCTCTAAATGGAGTCTGAAATGTGTTCTCCTACACAACGATAATGTTTATGCAGCCGTTTCAACTGGTTATTCAACTCATCTGCGAGAAGATTATAATGACATAAAAATTATCCTCGACTTTCTGAAGTATGAGGAGCATAACTGGATCATTTGTGTGGATCTTAAAATGGTAAATTTCCTGCTAGGATAACAGAGAGGTTTCACAAAGTATCCTTGCTTTCTGTGTTTGTGGGACAGCCAAGCTCGGGAGAAACACTGGACACAGAAAGAGTGGCAGAAATGTGAAGCTCTGGAAGTAGGGATGCAAAATATTGTGAATGAACCTGTAGTTAATCGAGATAGAATCATTTTCCCCCACTTCACATCAAACTTGGCTTAATGAAACAGTTTGTTTAGGCTTTGAATAGAGAAAGTGAATGCTTTCAACATATTATTTCTGCTTTTCCTGCCTTGTCTTTTGAGAAGATAAAAGCAGGTGTATTCAATGGAACTCAAATTCAAACCCTCATACGTGATGAAGAATTTGCCAGGAAGATGAATAAGGAGGAGAAAGCAGCATGGTAGTTTTTTGTGGCAGTTACAAAAAACTTCCTTGACAACAAAAAAGCAGAAAACTATGAACTTCTGTTTCAAAGGATGCTGTTGGCTTTCTGCGACATTGGATGTAACATGAGCATTAAGATTCACTTCCTGAACAGTCACCTTGATAAGTTACCCCAAAATCTTGGAGCTGTTAGTGATGATCAGACTACTGCTGGAGCATCAAATGAGATTGTCCTCAACAAGTACACAAAGGCAAGAGCTACAAATGCAAATTTTTGCCTGAATAGAATTTAAATAAGTTTTGCACAAATTTTATGATTAAAATAAGTGTTTTAATATGTTCTATTTTGAAATTGTAGACAAATTCTGATGCAACCATATATTTTAGTGTATTAGTGTATTTACTGCATTATATAAATTATTATATTTTCACAAAGATGATGCCCAAGAAGACATTCTACTTCATTATGTTAAACTAAATGTTGAAAATTTTACAATAAGATGAAAATCTAAAATGTTGAATTGCAAAAAAACTGTAGCTTACAGAGAAAAACTAATGTTTAGATTTGAGATCAGCACACTCAAATTACATAAGAACAAGTGTTTTTGTGGATGCAACAAAGATTTTGTTCCCCAGTGTTTTCATACATATGAGGAGCTTTTCTTATGTTAATTCAAGAGACCAAAACTACCATGCAAACAGACCACTGGAAAGAGTAAGAAACATGCATGGAAGGAAAACATTAAAAAAGAAAACTATTATTGGCCCTGGCCTGGTTGCTCAGTGGATAGAGCGTCATCCCAAAATGCTGAAGTTGTGGGTTCAATCCCCAGTCAGGGCACATACAGAAGCAAACAATGAGTGCACAACTGAGTGGAACAATGACTTGATGCTTCTCTCTCTCTCTCTCTCTCTCTCTCTCTTTTCCCCCTTCAAATCAATGGGGGAAAAAACCTATTATTAATATCCCAGGAAGATCCTGAATCAATGATCCAAGAACAGAATTACAAGGGTAGAAAATAATTCAGAGAACAAAATTACTTTTAGAAAACAAAAATATTTCCAGAAATATAAAATTCCACAAAGGGATTAAAAATATATGAGGAAAAAAATTTTAATTTGTTAATCCAGTCCAAGAAGTCTAATACCTAAATAACAGGAACTTCAGAAAGAGGAGAGAGAGGTAGATAGAAAGACCAAAGAAATAATTCAAGAAATTTCCCAGAAACACAATCCTCCAGAGAAAGAACACGCCACTCAACAGTGTTTTTGCACAATTGACGAAAACACACCAACACCAAAGTACATCACTATGAAATTTTAGCACACTGAATAAAAAGCATGTATTTATAAGCTCCCAGATAGAAAGAGAAAATAACAAAATGAGGTTCCATTAAAAAAACAAGAGAATGGATTAGAATGTTTCAGATATCTCAAAAACAGCTCAGGAAGAAGCAGAAACCTTAAAAAAAAAGTGGGGTGGGGGGAGGAACACGTCTCCAAACTAGCTATCTGTCTTAACAAAACTGCCAGTTGTGCACAAGGTAGATCAAAGACATTTTCAGACATGTAAGGTCTCAGAGTAATTACCTCTCATGCTTCTGATTTCTAGAAGCTGTTAGAGAATGCGCTTACACTACCAGGAAGAAAAACAGGGAAGAGGAAAACACAGGGTCCAAAAGAGAGAGGCTCTGAACTTGGAGTGAGGCAGAGGGGAGTGCCGGGGTGATGGCGAAGAGAGGTCCCTGGGTGTAAGCCACCTGCCAGGCTGGGGGACAGCTCCTCAAAAATTTAGTCTGCAAAGACATCTATTGTAATATATTTTTACACAATGAAAAGGAGATTTACCTAACTGGAGGAAAGTTTGGGATAATATTAATGATGGGTACACAGAGAAATAGATGGCTGTCATTACCTCTAGTACAAACAAAAAGTTGATCTAGAAAGGGAAAAGTAATTATGGTACTACATGGTTTAGCTGTGAACAGCATTTACATAGACATAATGATATGTCCTGAGTAGTAATCTACCAAAATAACAATAAACTTCACAGAGTGGGAAGAAAGATGAGGGGTTAAAGGTAGGTTTGGGGGTTGTGTTCAGAGAAGGAAGAGAGGAGATAAATTTTCATCTTGTATTGTGGAAACACAATAAATGAAGCTTAAAATGAAACAACCAGAAAGAAGCAATATAAGCATGCCATTTAGAGAGATGAAAGTTAACACTCAAAGAATCACCCAGAAGAACTGAACAGGAAATGGAGGGACAGGGACTGCTGTTCCTTGTATAATCTTGCCCATTTCTCATGCCTTTACATTGTATGCATGTGTAACTTGATGACCAATAGTACATATAAAACAGATAACTCTGTGATGAGTGCTTCTAGGTGGAAATTTGTTATTTTTAAGGATTCCTTCCATAAGGTTGATTCCTAGAAGTGGGAGTGTTGGGGCAATGGTGTGCCTTGCTCCAGTTTTGCTACATTCTTAGCTAAAGGGTTGTATCAACTCTGTTCTGTGAGCCATTTGCTCTGACTTGGACTTGCATGTTGCACCAGGCTCTAGGTAACACCAGTGTTGAGCTTCTTTGCCCCAAAGGCCTGAAGTCTGACTACCCAGCTGTGGGTGGCAGGACCCCAGAGGAGGGAGCCCTTTAAGACTCAGCTGCAGCAGGTTTCTTGGAGAAGCTGATATTCAAGCTGGATCTAAAGAATAAGAAAGAGTTTTACATACGAGAAAAGACTTCTGGTATAAAGTGAGAGAAAGCTATTTTGTGTTCATTTGCATGCTGGTCTGTCAGGTATAGCTCCAGAGCAGACACAAGGGAGACTCAGGAAAACAAAGTTTATTATTCTCACAGGTCCTAGAGACAGGAGGGAGGGCCACACGGGAGAGCAGTAGTGTGGTCAGGAAGTCAGACCACAGCCTTTAATGGGGTTTCCTTGGGAAAGGCAAGGCAGGGCTGAGGATTGGCTGGGTCAGCCCGGAAGCTATAGGTGTCAGGCCTCTGGTCCTGGGATAACTAAGGCATAGCAACACTGCCTCTTGGGGTGTGGGGTCAGGTACAGGAGGTCTGGCTTTGGATTTGTCTGTCTGCATAGCAAAGGTCTGCTCTGGGGTGGGTGATCCCCAAGGGAAACCCACTAAGATACAGTGGATGCTGGATAGGCAGAAAGGGCAGATGCTTCACCAAAAGATGCCACATCTGTTGTGTGCTCCTGTGGCATCCTTCCCCCTCCCCATGTTCCACTGCCAACAGGCCACCCAGACCCAGCTGTGGGGTATCCTGGCCCCCGGGCATGCCATTTGGGCTGCAGGGCCTTACTGCCCCATCTTCAGCTCAATAGCCTCAACCCTTTGTAGAAACCAGACTGAGGCAGCCAAGCCCTGCCATGCAGCCTTCCTCACCTTCCCCAGCTGGAAGAGGCAGTGAGGTGCAGCAGGACAGGGAGCCAGGAATGCCATTTAACACCCTGCAGATTTCAGTCGCAAACTCTCTGATCTCAAAATAGAGGGTAATGATTCCTGCTTACTTGTCTGCATATTGCGAGGATAGCTGTAGGAGGAGGTTCTGCAGGCTAATGGCAATGTGAAATGTGAGCTGGCCAACAGGGGTCCTGGGAAATTCCCCTAAACTGGCACTGAACTGGGGGAATGTGCCTTGGACCAGGATGTGGTCCACAGATCAGCAGCTCCAGGTTTCATTGGTCCCTGTGAACCAGATGGCCACCTGTTCGTTTTCAGCAATATACACATCAGTCCACTAACGTCACCGTTGGAAGGCTCGCTGGAGACTTGCCTCCTGTTCCTGGCAGAGCTGGGCTGGGCAGTGTTTGTTTTGGTTCTGGTAGCTGATTAACACTCCATTCAAGCTTCAACATTCTAAATGTCAGCCTAATTCTCTCCCAGGAGAACAGGACTGGAGGGTTGAGAGTTCCCAAACCACTCTGTCCACCATGCATAAACCGACAGGACAGCTCCTGTGTCTCTGATCCCGCCCTGACAGCAGGAGGGCCTGGGGATGCTGAGAGCACAAGGCCTCATCCGTGTGCAGCGGTGGGAGGTGGGCACTCAGCAGCTCCCAAACACTGAGCCTTTGGGCAAGTACCTAAGGGAGACCCTACACCTCACAAAGCACCAAATCAATGAATGAAATGTTTGTAAGGCCTGATCTCAAGTGGTACAGATAACTGGAGCCTGGTCCTCAGAGGGAGACAGCTCTGGGCAAAGACTCATTGAGGAAGCTCCCCCGCCCAGGAGGAAGCTGGGCCTAGGGCTGAGAGGATGGGGAGCAGTAGATGTGCTCATGGGGGAGGCTGTGGTGTGGCAGCTCAGGGCTTCCCAGAAACCAGGGAGCCAGGGCGGAGTAGGCTGTCCCATCTGTCTTGTTCCTCCTGTACTGGCCAAGCTGATAAGCCCTGGGCAGTGCCCACAGGCAGCTGGCACACTACACTCTGGGCAGAGATTGGAGGAAGGCTGGAAGACTAGAGAGAGGGAGGAGAGGTACCCTGGCACCCCAGCCAAGGCTCAGACCTGCACTCCAGATAAGAATAGGGAAAGCTATGGGAGAGATGGCAAAGCCCCCACCGCTCAACCTCTTCCTCCAGCTGCTGTACAGGAAGAAAGGCATTTTTCCAGTCAAATTTTAGGGACAGTGGGGATTGCTTTCTGGTCCTGGGGCAGCCCCAGTAAGTATTCAACCCTCTGCCCTAGAAGATCTGAAGTGGGGACAGTGGAGGAAGCATTTCACACTCATTGACAGAGAGGAGATTTCGGACCCATTTACAGATAAGAAAACTGGGGCCCAGGTAGAAGACAGAGCATTCATGAAGCTGGGCAGGTGGGAGTGGCCCAGGTGCTAACTGAGCTGAGGAGGGACCCATGGGCCTGTGGTGGGAAAGAGCTACCTGGGGGCAGGTGTCAATACTGACCTGGAGAATGGGAGACCTGAGAGTCAAGAAGGCCAACAGGAGTCAGCGCAGAGAAGCAGAGCTGAGATCAGGTGCAGAGGAACACAGGCTGGCAGGGCCGAGCCAGGCTGCAGACTAGCCCAGAGGGCAGGGCCGAGTCAGAAAGCTGGGCACCAGGGCCAGAGCAGGGTGGCCTGAATTCCCTTCAGAGGCCTCTGGGGTTTCCTGGGTCTGGCTGGGTCTGTTGGAGGGTCTGTATGTTTACATTCTCACCCTGTTTCCCACCGTCCCTCCTTTCGACCATCAATCTCTTCCCTCTCCATGAGCACATTTCAATATCATCTCAGTTACCAAGCCCCAATCTCTTGCCCTTCCACTCGGCTGAATCTCAGGAGGCCTTCTAGGAAACATTTCCTGGCCAGTCCAGCCACAGGGACCTAGAATTTCTCTAGATCTGGAACATGTTAGCCAGTCACTCAGCACCAGCAGAAAGAGTGCTGGGCACCCACAAGCCTTGCCTCTCAGAGATGACCGTTGTAGGGGAGACAGTACCACCAGGGACAGAAGCAAAGACAGCGTGGCAACCACCCGTGCACCGTAAGGAAGGGAATGCTCAGCGTGCTGAAGATGGAGGTGAGGACCAGGCCTCTCTGAGGTGGCGCAGCCAGGATGGGCTGCTGTGATCTGCCAGCGCCCCAGAGTAGACCTGGGGTGCAGAAGGAAGGTGGACGTTGGCGTGGGGATGCTCATGCATTGAGGACCCGATGGCAGGTCTGGACTCTATTCTAAGAACAAGGAGAAGTCACCTTCTCCTGGATACCTATGTGGAAGTGTATTGTGACCAGTCTGCATTTGGAGAGCTCCCTCTGGCTGCTGTGGGCAAAGAGGATTGGAGAGGCTGGAACTGAATTCTAGGACACCACGTGGATGCCATGGCAGTAGTCTGGTTTAAGGCGGTGTTCCTGGACCAGGACATGGTCGTGAGAATGAGAAGTGGATGGACCTGGGGAGCAGAATCAGTAAGACTTGGGTAGGGGAAGGGGAATGCTCAGATCAGCCGACATCCACAGAGAGGAACCTCAGACAGCAGCAGATTTGGGGGCAATGGGAACCCTGTGAGCTCTGTCGGGACCACAGTATGAGATACCAGTCAAGGAATGGGTGAAGATGGCAGGTGCATAATTGTCAAAGGGTCTGCAATCTGAGGAGGAGTTCCAGACAGATGATATAAACTTGAGAGGACACTTGTCTGAACCACAAGCACATCCTGGCTCTCACCACAGAATCAGAAGAGCTAACTTCAAGTCTACCCCACATATCAGCTGGGCGACTGGGACACTTTCACTGACCCTGACCCATGCAGAGGGACTTCGTCTGCACTCAGGACTTCGGCCACCACAGGTGTGACCCAGCTCCAACACCTGTCCCTCCTACCAAACCCACCCTCCCTCCACACCAGGACATGCTCGACCCCTCCCAGACACTGCACCTGGGCATCCTCAGGCACCCATACATCCCGCCAACCCACACGGAACTCACATATTCTCCCCCAACTCCCTGCCCGCCCCTGCCCCTACTCCTGCTCCTGCGTCCTCTAGCAGCAGTGTGGCAGCCAGAAATGTAGTTGGCACTGTAGAGCAGAGCTTTTAGACTTGAAGATACACATAAATCAGCTGTGGTCTTGTTAAAACGCAGGTTCTGATCCAGAAGGACTGGGAGGCCAGAGACCCCCCCATTTCAGACAAGCTCAGGTGCTGCAGGTCTTTGGAGTACAGCTGGAAGCTTGCACTTTTCCTATCCTTCCTCATCTCTCCCCACATGCTGACCCCTGAGCCACCCTGCTACCCTCCTCCACCAGGTCCTGTTGTCTTTAACCTGGGTCACTGCAGCCACCTCTCGACTCAGCACCCCTTGGTTCATGTTGCTGAGCAGTGTTCCTGGGAAAGGCCGAAAGTTCCATGGTAAGTTTTATTTAGTCAGCTTCCAACAGAGTGAGGGGGGTTGTCTAAGCCAAGAGCAGGTCACAGAGTCCAAAAGTCTCCTCAGCACAGACCCTGTACATGGGGCTGGGGGACAGGAATACAGTGACACCCTGGAGGGACTGCCAAGACCAAAGCCTGGCAGTGAGCTCTAATGGGGTCAGCCCATCAACCCTCAGGTCTCTTTCCAGTAGGCCTGAAGGCTCTGGAGCAAAGCAATGGAAAGCCAAGGGTGAGGCCCCACTCCCGAGAGGAGGGATGGAGTTCTGGACCCAGCACCAGGTGCTCAAAATCAGTGAGTCTCAGATTGTTATAGTGTGGACTAAAATTACTTGTTAAAATACAGATGCCCTACCCTCAATCCCAGAGACTGTGATTCTGTCTCCCTGGGGAGCCATTATTTTAAAAGAAAAAACAAAAACTACTTTGGAGTTGCAAGTCTGCAGGAGCACCCGTCTGCTGGAGGCTGCTCTTTCTCACCATGTCAATGGCTCCACCTGGTGGCCTTTGGGTGAGTTACATGCATTCCTAAAGGGAGGTTCCTAGTGCAACCCCTTCCTGGACAGGGGATAAGCTTTCTACATACAGTATCTTTTCTAATTTTCCCAGGATCTCCCTGCATGAGAGATCCTCATCTCCATGTCACTAATTGGGAAACTGAGACTCAGAAAGTGAAGGTATATCTCCAAAATCACACATCTGGAAAGTGGAGGAGTCAGGGGGCACCATGTCTATATAAACCCCAACCTTGCCATCCATGCTAATTAATGGCTTGTAAATCTGGCTGGTATCCAGTGACCCAGGGAGCCTCCTCAAACTCAAGATGAAGTTTCAGGATCAGCCTCATGCATGTGGCTCCTTGCCCTCCCAAGGAAGAGTGACACACAGGATAGTCAAAGGCAGGAAGACTGTGGACACCCAGGGCAGAGGCTGGCCTGGAGCTGGAGAAGTCTTGGTCCCCCCCCCCAGCTTAACCAGGCCTCACACCATAAGTTGCTGAACTGGAGGGACCTGGAGGTTTCAGGGAAGCAACTGTGAGGGATACCTGAGGACTCAGAGCAGCATCATTTATCAACCAGAAAGGAAATATTAAAACACTGAGTTTTAATATATATTTATTATATATTTTAAACTGACATATTTTAATTGATACATATATATAATACATATACATATATATTATATGTATAAAAACAAACACAAGCATGGGGGGAACAGAAGAGGGAACAACAGCAATACAATTTTGGAGGCTGGAAAGCAGATACTTGAATGGCAACTGACCTAGCAGTGCGCATTGGCTAGGTGTTTTCCCAAGACCCTGTCAACATAAGAGTAAAGCCCTATGAGACCCTAACACCATGAAAAGAGGGTGTCCATCAATAGATGAATAGACAAAGAAAATGTGGTATATATACAATAGAATATTATTCAGCCATAAAAAGAAGGAAATCTTGCCATTTAAGACAACATGGGTAGACCTTGAAGGCATTATGCTAAGTGTAACAAGTCAGACAGAGAAAGACAAATATTGCACAATCTCATTTATATGTAGAATCTTACAAACAAAACAAACAAAAAACCTGAACTCAAAAATACAAAGAACAGATGGGAGGTTGCCAGAGGAGGGGAGTGCAGTGGGCAAAATGGGTGAAGGTGGTTTAAAGGTACAAACTTCTAGTTATAAAATAAATAAATCCTGGGAATGAAATGTACAGCATAATGACTATAGTTAACATTACTATATTGCATATTTGATAGTTGCTAAGGGAGTAAATCTTAAAAGTTCTCATTGAAAGAAAAAAGATTGTTGTGACCATGTGTGGTGACAGATATTAACTAGACACGTTGCAGTGATCATCTTGCAATATTAACAAATATTGAATCATTATGTTGTACATCTGAAACTAACATGTTATATATCAACTATACCTCAGTTTCAGAAAAGAGGTGTTGACAGTTAAGGGTTCTCATAAAGGAACAGGGAGGGGTAAATCAGGCTGGCGCAGCACCCCCTGGGGTCCTCAAGGGCACCCAGCTCAGGGCATAGCTGGGTGTCTTACCCAGCTGCATGGTGGGTCCCAACAGTGCCAAGCTGACCAAGGCCAGGTACATCTGCCTTCTGCAACCTGGTCTCCAAGAACAAAGTCAGGTCTGTGATGATGATTGCCAGCCAGAAAACCCTGTCCCCAATATCCCAGTCGTTTCTTCCTCACCTGTTTGAATAGAAGATCAAGAGCCGCCCTGGCCAGTTGGCTCAGCGGTAGAGCGTTGGCCTGGCGTGCGGGGGGACCCGGGTTCGATTCCCGGCCAGGGCACATAGGAGAAGCGCCCATTTGCTTCTCCACCCCCCCCCTCCTTCCTCTGTCTCTCTCTTCCCCTCCCGCAGCCAAGGCTCCATTGGAGCAAAGATGGCCCGGGCGCTGGGGATGGCTCCTTGGCCTCTGCCCCAGGCGCTAGAGTGGCTCTGGTCGCGGCAGAGCGACCACCTGGAGGGGCAGAGCATCGCCCCCTGGTGGGCAGAGCGTCGCCCCTGGTGGGCGTGCAGGGTGGATCCCGGTCGGGAGCATGCGGGAGTCTGTCTGACTGTCTCTCCCCATTTCCAGCTTCAGAAAAGAAAAAAAAAAAAAGAAGAAGAAGATCAAGAGCCACCAGACATGATGAAATCCAGCCTTGTGGACTTCAGGGACTCCTACAGACACAGGGACAATTCCAGGAATGGGAAAGGAAACTTAAAGGAAAACTAATTAGAGTCCTCAGAATGGTTACAGACAATATTGCATATTTTATTCTCACCTGAAAGTTGTCTGCAACTTGCTCTTTTCTCTGCGTTGATATTGAGATTTTTTCACCATAAATAAATCAAGTAGTTGACTTTTCCAACATTCCTCTGTATGCATTTCCACAATTTATTGGATTAAATTGAGGTTGGTTCTGTTCTGTTTTGTTTTTACAATTATAAATAATGCCCTGTGACTTTGGAATGTTACTTTACACTTCTCTGGATTCCTGTTTACAAACACTCAGTTTACAGATACTTATCTGTAAAATAAGGTAACAGTAGACTTGAGGACACAGGTTTGAGATGAGGACTAAGTGAAGTCCTGAATATACATTTTGGGTTTTTACAACTTGGGGAAGGAGGCAATAGCTGTTACTGGCATCTGGTGGATAGAAGCCCGGGATGCCGCCAAATGTCCTGCAATACTCAGGACTGCCCCCACACATAAGGAATTACTCAGTTCAAAATGTCAGTGATGCCAAAATAGAGAATAGCGCATGGCAGAAAATAAGCACTCAGTAAGTATTAGTTATTTTTAAAGAGCTGCAATGAAAATTCTTCTTATCATCTATATACAGCCATGAGACTCTAATGGAAATTTAAATACTCATGGGACATTAACCAAAATGGTTTTTCTCAGTCATAAAGAACACCTCAGTAAATTATAGATGCAGAAGTTGTACAAAGAACATTCTTACCATGAAGCAATGATGGAGAAATTAACTACAGGAGAGCTTCTTCTTGCCCCACCCACACCCGCCCACACCTACCAGAATTCCAGAGCCATCCAGAATATTTTAAATTTCATAAGTATCTATTTAAAAAAAAAAAAAAGAAACAAAGTGAAATATTAATTTATAAAGTAACATCAATGAGGGTGGCAGGGGCAGGTGGAGGCAGGCAAAGGAGAAGCAATGGGAACGGAAGAGACTCTGCTCAGGACAACGGGCACACCGTGCAGTGTGCAAATGATGTTGTGTTGAGTTACAACCTGAAAACTATGGTTTTGTGAAGCAATGTCATCCCAATAGATTAGAAATAATAATAAATTATATTCTCTGAAAAAAATTTAAAAGTAGTATCAATGATAATATTACATATTAAAAGCCATTGAATATAGTCAAAGAAAACTTTTAAAGACCATAATTTTATGAAAGTCTAGAAACCAAAGAAAAAATTTAAAACTGAGCTAAGCATTCACTTCTAGAAATAGAATAAAATAAATACTGAAAAAAGTAGGAGGAAATTAATAAAAATAAGTCAACTAAATAAGAAACACAGTAGCTCCAATAATTGACTATTTTTTAAATGCCAATAAAAGGGACAAAACTCAGACAAGGATATGTTTGAGGGGAAAATAGCTAGAAACAGAAACAAGAACTATTAGAAATGAGGAATAAGATATGATCATACAGATATGGTATAAAAGTTGTAAAATTCCTGTTTAAGGTCGAGTTCTGACTTCACTCATCTGATTTCACTCCTATGAAATGCCACAGAAACTCTAATAAATGGATGAGGTGAGCTTACAAAATAAGCTTACAAAACAAAAACAGGGAGAACAGAGAGGAGAAAAGCAATAATATTTGGAAGCTGGAAAGCAGATATTTGAGTAGTAACTGACTTAGACTCCAGACAATAGAAACTAAGTTAGGAGTGGGGATAGCTGATAAATCATATTAAAGCCTCAAAATCTAGCCCCTGCACAACATAGGCCATGTGATCCCGCAGCAGCAGAGCAGAGCAAGGAAGTCCCAGCCACTCCAACACCCACTGCAAAACCAGGACACTGATGATGGCATTATCTGCCTGTAGCAGCAGCAGTGGTAAAGTCTTGGGGTGTCCCAGACCCTAGACCCTGCTCTACAACCAGATAATGGCACCACTAGCAAAGCAGCAATATCTGTCTGCTCTCAGCCCAATGGCATAAGGAGACCCAGGCCCATTGGTTTCTGCTCATCCTCATCCCCTGCAAACAGGTCACCCAGAAAGAGCAAAAAAGAAACCTGAACAGTGCCTCCATGCAGCACTGAGCAGGAGCCTTGGGGTCCAAAAGAGCAAAGCTGACCATAATAGCACAGCAAGGACTCAGGAAACCGAACTGTGGTCAGAACTAAAGTCCACAAAATCAGACAGAACCTATCTGTTGAACTGGGTGACAGCCTGCTGACATAAGTGATCTAAGTGGGAGCAAGAGTCCTTTCACATAATAACCAGAATAGAAAAGTGCTATAGTAAATCACTTGTAGTACCAAGAACCAGGCTAACCACAATCTGATTGAGAGAAGACAATCAACTGAGATTAATCAGATGTTGGAATTGGTGGAATTTTCTGGCAAGGATTTTAAAGCAGTGAATAAAAATGCTTGAATAATCAATTACAAATTCTCTTGAAACAAATAAAAAAATAGAAAAATCTCAGCAAAGTTATAAAAAATAATCAAATGAAAATTATAGGGCCCTGGCCGGTTGGCTTAGCAGTAGAGCATCGGCCTGGCATGCAGGAGTCCTGGGTTTGATTCCTGGTCAGGGCACACAGGAGAAGCACCCATCTGCTTCTCCACCCTCCTCCGTCTCCTTTCTCTCTATCTCTCTCTTCCCCTCCCATAGCCAAGGTTCCACTGGAGCAAAAGTTGGCCCAGGCACTGAGGATGGCTCCATGGCTTCCACCTCAGGTGCTGGAATAGCTCTGGTTGCAAAGGAGCAATGCCCCAGATAGGCAGAGCATCGTCCCCTGGTGGGCATGCCAGGTGAATCTTGGTCAGACACATGCAGGAGTCTGTCTGCCTCCTCACTTCTCACTTCAAAAAAAATACAAAAAAAGAAAATTATAGAATTGAAAAATACAATATCCCAAATTTAACAATTTGTTGGATAGACTCAATAGTAGAGTGGAACTGGTAGATGATAGAATGGGCGAACTTGAGGACAGATTGATAGACCCTACTCAGTCTGAACATTAGAGAAAAAACAGACTGAAAAAAAAAAGACTCAGGGACCTGTGGGTCTATAATAAAGGATTCATATCACTGGAGTCCCAGAAGGAGAGGAGAAAGAGCATGAGACTGAGAAGATATTCAAAGAAATAATGGCTGAAAAATTCTCCAACTTGGTGAGAGACCTACATATTCAAGAATCAGAGAGAACTCCAAATAAATCCATACCAAGACACAACATAATTAAACTTCTGAAAACTAAAAGCAAAGGGGAAAAAAAATCTTAAAAACAGCTACAAAGAAACAGCAATTCAAATGACAGTGGATTTTTCATTTGGAGTCATGGAGGCCAGAAGGAAGTGGAACATTTTTCAAGTGCTGAAAGAAAAACTGTCAACTCTGAAGTCTAAATCTGATGAAATTCTTCAAAAATGAAGGGAAAATAAAGATATTTCTAATGAGGAACAAAGAGAAATTTGTTGCTAGCAGATCTATCCTTAAAAGATGGCTAAGGTAGTCTCTCCAGAAAGGAAGAAAATGATAACAGGAGATGAGGATCTTCAGAAACGAAGAAAAAACAATGGAATGGATAAATAGAAGTAAATACAATAGATTATTCTTCACTTCATATGTTTCCTTAATAATATTTTCAGGTTGAAGCAAAAGTTATAGCACCACCTAATGAGGCGCTCAGTGCATGTAGAGCAAATACTTAAGAAAATTATATTTTAAAGGGGGGAGGGTAAAGGAACATAATGTACATAGTGTTCTATACTTTACTCAAAGTAGTGAAACTTCCACACCAGTAGGCTATGATTAAGTTACTTACATATATGATAATATAGCAAACCACTGAGAAAACTATACAAAGTAATACACTCAAAAACTTAATCAATGAAAATGGAACTCTAGAAAATGATCAAGTAACTGATAGGCAAGAAGAAAGAAACAAAAAAAATGAGAGAGAAAACAAGCAGAAAACAAAAAAGCAACAGACTTAGCCCCCAAAGGTCAATAATTGTTTTAAATATAAATAGTCAAAGCACAGCAACTGAAAGAGATTTCAAGACTGAATTATTGTCTATACTGTCTATGTATTGTATATAAGAAATTCACTTCAAACATAATGACATAGGTAGGTTCAAAGTAAAAGTATGGAAAAAAATGGTATCTCCAAGCCAGACAGTTTCACCAGAATATTTTACCAAACCAATTTTACACAATCTATTGCAGAAAATTGGAGAGGGACACTTCCCAACTGCTTTTATATGACAGTGTTATTCTGATACCAAAACCAGACAAAGATAACACAACAAAGAAAACTACAGACCAATAATCCTCATGAACTTAGATGCAAAATCCTCAAGAAAATGTTAACAAATCAAATCCAAGAATCTATAGAAAGAATAATAAACTAGGACAAAGTGGGATTTATCCCAGGTATGTAAAGTTGGTTTAATATTTGAAAATCAAGAAGGAAGGTTATATGATTATCTCTATTTATTCAGGAAAAGTATTTGACTAAATCTAGCAACCAAACCATTCACGATAAAAGTTTTCAGTCCCCCTGGAATAAAGGGGGGCTTCCTTAACCTCATAAAGAACATATACAAAACCTATAGCTGGCATCATACTCAATGGTAGAGACTGAATGCTTTCTCTCTAAGATTGAGAACAAGGCAAGAATGTCTGCTCTCACCACTCTTATTCAACAAACGACTGGAAGTTCTAACTTCTGTAAAAGGAAAGGGGAAAAAAAGGCATTTAGATTGAAAACAAATAAAAATGCCTCTGCTTGCAGATGACATGATTGTTTACACAGAAAATTCCAAAAAAGATACAAAAAATCTAGAATAAGTGAATTCAGTAAGGTGGTAGGATAGAAAATTTCCATGCAAAAATCAATTGTATTTCTATATACTGACAATAAACAAGTAGAAATCAAAATTTAAAATACCATTTAAAATTGCTCCAAATAAATTAATTACTTAGGTATAAATCTAACAAAACACACAAGATTTATATGATAAACTTTATAAAATGCAGATGAGAGAAATCAGTGAAGACCTCAATAATCGGAGAGACATACCATATTCAAGATTTAAAAGACTCAACCTAGTAAAGATGTTAATTCTCCCCAAACTGACCTACAGGTTTACCCTGATTCCTGTAAAAATCTTAGCAAAGTTATATTTCTTAGATATAGAAAAGGTTATTGAAAAATTTAGATGGAAAAATAAAAGCTCTGCAATAGCCAAAACAATTTTTAAACAGGAAAAATAAAGTAGGAGTAATCACTCTTCCAGATGTTAAGTCTTTTTTTTTTTTTAATTTTTTTTTTAATGGGGTGACATCAATAAATCAGGGTACATACATTCAAAGAAAACATTTCCAGGTTATCTTGTCATTTAGTTATGTTGCATCAGATGTTAAGTCTTTACTATTAGCTACAGGAATTAAAAGAGTGTGCTATTGGCAGAGGGATAGTCACACAGATCAATGTCACAGATGGACAATGAAGAAATAGAGCTACACAAATATGCTCAATTAATTTGTTGTTTTTTTGTGACAGAGACAGAGAGAAAGAGAGGGACAGATAGGGAAAGACAGGCAGGAAAGGAGAGAGATGAGAAGCATCAATTCTTCGTTGCAGCTCCTTAGTTGTTCATTGATTGATCAACTAAATCAATTGATTGATTGATTGATTTCTCATATGTGCTTTGATGAGGGGGGAGATATGGCAGAGTGAGTGACCCCTTGCTCAAGCCAGCGACCTTGGGCTCAAACCAGTAACCTTTAGACTCAAGCCAGGGACAATGGGGTCATGTCTATAATCCCACACTCAAGCCAGCGACCCCTCGTTCAAGCTGGTGAGCCCGCACTCAAGCCAGCAACCTTGGGCTTCGAACCTGGGTCCTCTGCGTCCCAGTCTGACACTCTATCTACTGCACCACCACCTGGTCAGGCTCAATTAATTTTTTTTTTTTTTGTATTTTTCTGAAGTTGGAAACGGGAGGCAGTCAGACAGACTCCCGCATGCGCCCGACGGGGATCCATGTGGCACGCCCGCCATAGGGCGATGCTCTGCTCTGCTCAGCTCATCTGGGGCGTTGCTCTGTTGTAACCAGAGCCATTCTAGCACCTGAGGCAGAGGCCATGGAGCCATCCTCAGTGCCCGGGCCAACTTTGCTCCAATGGAACCTTGGCTGCGGGAGGGAAAGAGAGAGGCAGAGAGGAAGGAGAGGGGGAGGGGTGGAGAAACAGATGGGTGCTTCTCCTGTGTGCCCTGGCCGGGAATCGAACCCGGGACTCCTGCACGCCAGGCCAACACTCTACCACTGAGCCAACCGGCCAGGGCCAGGCTCAATTAATTTTTGATGAAGAAACAAAGCAATTCAATGAGGGAGGGGTAGCCTTTTCATTAAATGCTGCAGGAACAATTAGATACTCATAGCAAAAACAAAAACAAAAACAAAAGAATTGTAAACTAATCCTCCCATTTTATACAAACTTTAACTCAAAATGGACCATGAACTTAAATGTAAAATGTAAAGCTATAAACCTTCTAGAAAAAAATAGGTGAAGCTCTTTGTAACCTAGTACAGTATTGGTGGAGAATTCTTAAAAGAACTAACAGCATGATGCATAAAAGGAAACATGAATTAATTGGACTTCACCAAATTTTAACTTTTACTCAACAATAGACCCTGTTAATAGTATAAAAACACAAATTACAGATGGGCAGAAAATACCTGCAAATCACATATCTAAGAAAGGACTTGCACCTGGAATATATTAAGAATTTTGAAAACCCAACATTAAAAAAATCCAATTAGAAAATGAACAAAAGACATACATAGACGTTTCATCAAAGATATTCAGATAACAAATAAGCACATGAAAAAATGTTCACCATCATTAGCCATTAGAAAAATGCCAATTAAGGCCCTGGCCGGTTGGCTCAGTGGTAGAGCATCAGCCTGGCGTGCAGGAGTCCCAGGTTCGATTCCCGGTCAGGGCACACAGGAGAAGCACCCATCTACTTCTCCACCCCTCCCCCTCTCCTTCCTCTCTGTCTCTCTCTTCCCCTCCCACAGCCAAGGCTCCATTGGAGCAGAGTTGGCCCAGGCACTGAGGATGGCTCTGTGGCCTCTGCCTCAGGCGCTAGAATGGCTCTGGTTGCAACACAACGGCCCAGATGGGCAGAGCATCGCCCCCTGGTGGGTGTGCCAGGTGGATCCTGGTCAGGCGCATACGGGAGTCTGTCTGACTGCCTACCCATTTCCAACTTCAGGAAAAAATAAAAAATTTTTAAAAAATTAAAAAAATAAAAATGCCAATTAAAATCACAATGTAAGCCCTGGCTGGGTAACTCAGTTATTAGAGCATCATCCCAATACACCAACATTGTGGGTTCGATCCCTGGTCAGGGTACATACAAGAATGCATAAATAAATGCATAAATAAGTGGAACAAATTGATATTTCTCTCTCCCTTTCTCTCTCTAAAATCAATGAATCAAAAAAAAAAAAGAAATTAAAAAAAATGAGACATCACTACATAGCTATCAGAATGACCAAGATAAAAACTGGTAATAACACAAATGCTATCAAGGAAGTGGAGAAATAATCACGCATACATTGCTGGAGGGAATGTAAAATAATACAGTATAATGTAATATTCTTACGAGCTGTCTTGACCTAGTTTTAAAGCTCCGGTTAAAGACTGGTCAGTTCTCCTTCAGCAGCCAATTAAGTCCATGCTCAACTACCTTTCTTATTGGGCTCTCACACTGCTGCCCACTATTCATCTGCACTAACCACCCCAAGGCAAAGTACTAGACAATCAAAGACAGCCACTATACCACAGTGCCACTGAAATTATTCAAATTAGCCAGCCCTAACCTGCTTCCTGCCTTGTATGTTCCTTCCTGCAGAAACTACAGTAAAGATGCTCACCCACAGTCTCACCTCCCTCTGCCTCCTGGTGCTTCCCATGGGCCCCTGACTGGAGTACTGTGTTCTTTTCATTGAACTTTGAGCAACAAAACTATAAAACTCTTCAGTTTTTCTCTCTTCACCTGTGTCTGGCCTCGCCATACCTCACCCAAGGTATATATGGTTAAAACATACAGCCACTCTGAAAAATAGTTTGCCAATTCTTTATAAAACTAAAAATAGCCCTGGCCGGTTGGCTCAGTGGTAGAGCATCAGCCTGGCGTGCAGGAGTCACGGGTTCAATTCCCAGCCAGGGCACACAGGAGAAGCGCCAATCTGCTTCTCCACCCCTCCCCCTCTCCTTCCTCTCTGTCTCTCTCTTCCCCTCCCACAGCCAAGGCTCCATTGGAGCAAAGTTGGCCTGGGCGCTGAGGATGGCTCTGTGACCTCTGCCTCAGGTGCTAGAATAGCTCTGGTTGCGACAGAGCATCACCCCCTGGTGGGTGTACCGGGTGGATCCCGGTCGGGTGCATGTGGGAGTCTGTCTGACTGCCTCCCCATTTCCAACTTCAGAAAAATATAAATAAATAAATAAATAAATAAGGAAAAAAATAAAACTAAAAATAAAGTTACCATATAAACCAGCAATTACACTCTTGGGCCTTTAACACAGAGAATTTAAAACTTACTTTCATGTACAACCTTATACACAAATGTTCTAGCAGCTTTATTCATAATAGCCCCAAACTACAAATGACCCTACCCTATTGTCTTTCAACTAATGAACGGTTTCAATTGTGGTAGGTCCAGACCATAGACCTTTTTAATCAGTGATAAAAAAAGATGGAGCTATTGATATATGTAACAGCTCAGATGAACCCAAGAAAATTAGGCTGAGCCAATCTTAAAAGGATACATACTGGCCTGACCTGTGGTGGCGCAGTGGATAAAGTGTTGACCTGGAAAAGCTGAGGTCGCCAGTTCGAAACCCTGGGCTTGCCTGGTCAAGGCACATATGGGAGTTGATGCTTCCAGCTCCTCCCCCCTGTCTCTCTCTCTTCTCTCTCTGTCTCTCTCTCTCTCCCTCTCTCTCTCCTCTCTAAAATGAATAAATAAAATAAAATAAAATAAAGGATACATACTGCATAATTCCACTTATATATACAATATTTGTGAAAGAACATAATTTTAGCGATGAGATTACTGGTTTAGTAGGTGGAGGGGAGGATGTGGCTGTGAAGGGAAGCATAAAGGAGTCTTTCTTTTTTAATATTTTTAATTCATTTTAGAGAAAAGCGGGGGGGGGAAGAGCAGGAAGCATCAACAATATGTGCCTTGACCAGGCATCCTAGGGTTTCTAACTGGCAACCTCAGCATTCCAAGTCAATGCTTTATCCACTGTGCCACTACAGGTCAGGTGCATCAGGGAGTCTTGAGGTGGTGGTACAGTTAACTGTCTTACTTGTGGTGGTGGTTCCATGAAGCTATATATGTGACAAAACTGCAGAGCTACACACACACACACACACACACACACACACACACACACACAGTGCTTGTATAACTGGTGAAATCTAAATAAGTTCAATGGTTTGTACCTAATACCAATTTTGTTTTGATATTGTACTGCAGTTACACAGGATATTAATACTGGGGCTGTGGGGTGAAGGGTGTATAGAACCTCCCTGAACATTTATTTGTAACTTCATGTGAATCTATAATTACTTCAAAATGAAAAGTTGGTTTTTTTTTTAAAGAGGAAGAGGCCCCTGGTTGGGTAGGTCAGTTGGTTGGAGCATCGTCCCCAAATGCCAAGGTTGTGGATTTGATCCCTGGTCAGGTCACATACGAGAGTCAACCAATGAATGCATAAATAAGTGGAACAACAAATCGATGTTTCTCTTTCTCTCTTCTCCTTCCTTTCTCTCTAAATCAATACATTAAAGAGAGAGAAAAAAAGAGGAAAGGTACTCCTGAGAAGGAAAACAAATGAAACAAAACAAATCCTCAAAAATCTCAAATTGTTATCAGCTACATCTGAAACTGAAAGTTACAATTTTTTTAAGTGTGGGGGGAGATAAAAATCAAGATAGAGAAAGCTCTCTGAGAAGAAATAGATCCCAGTTCCCTTCCCCCACTCTGCTCAACTAGGTGTCTGCCCCTCCCCCACCCCAGGAGTTTGTTCTGTTGAGAGTACAGCAGAGAGGTTCCAGATATTTCTTCCTACTCAGTTCCAAGGATGCTGGCAAGTAAAGGGAAGTTGGGAAATTTGTATTTATTCTGGAAGAAGTTATTCTGCAGTCCTGGTACAATTTACCCCTTTGTCCTACTATTATAGCCACACCAGCCTTCTTCCCACACAGAGAGGTACTCCCACTCTCTCCCCACCCTGAGGGCCAGGGCCCCCAGCTCAGACTATGGCTTCTTGTGGTTCAGTAACCTAGGAACTAAAAGACATGTGCCTTCAATACACAGAATATATAAATTAGTGGTAGGAATAGGACAGTTGCAGCAAACCAACAAACACAATCTAATTCAGAATGTGGGAGGAGGTAGATATACCATAGTCACAGGTTCTTTCCTGTTTGGTTTTCCAGGAACACTGGGGTCTCCCTTCTTTGGAGGAAGAGTAAGTTATTGGTAAGATCACCTGAGGCCTTTGTCCACTGGCCTCTATGGCTTTGTCCCTGCCTCTGGAAGGCATATTCCCTTTCATGGTCACATAAGACCTGGAAATGAGAGCACCTGCTTCTTGATGATACAGGTTTAGGAGATTGGATGTTGTTTTGGAGGATAAATAATTATGACAACCACCACAACGGTGGTTTTTCTGACATATCCCCCCAAACCCAGTAGGCTTCCAGTCTGTTCTTATCCTACTGGTTCCAGATAAAAGTACTCTGACAAACTATAGCAACAACACAAGTTATACAAGTGCAACAATTACAAAGGTGCCCTTCACAATGTCTCCCTGAGCATTCTGCCCAAGGTGCTAACCGGACGTCCATCTCTAGCCCCCTACTCCATGGTAGGTGGGAGGGCCTCAGGGCTGTGTCCATGGAAACCTTAAAGTGTCCTTGTTGTATCTCTCCAACTGGATGAGAGTAGTTTTCTGGTGCTGGAGGGCCTCCACTGGAGCTGCCCTTCCCCATCTGGGTCTCTCATACTGTCCAAAGGCAGCATGTCCATCCAATAAGGGAGCTGGTGTCCCCCTCTGGTCTCAGGCCAAGAGTCAGTCCATGGTAGACAGCCCAGCTATCTGTGCAAATCACCAAGGTAAAGGTCCATTACAGGCAACTGAGTTCACATAGGGCCTCAGGCATTCCCACCATCCCTGCCATCATGGCAGCTCTGAAGACGCTGCCCCAAGGAGGAGCGCATGGCAACAGTAGTCAACCTCTCTACCTCTGCTCTGGAGAGCATGATGCCACCCATTCCTATGTCCCACAGTCACAGCAAGGCTACCAGAGACTCAGTAGGTACTCTCTGCTGCTGGGTTTTTACCTTCTGGACAACCACTGGCTAAACTCTGAGTGTGCAGATGGCAGTTTCAGCCCGAGCATCCTCATCCTCAGAAGAGCTGGAAATGCCTGTTCCCACTGCCAGAAGCCACTCCGCTGGCACAGCTCCATCTTTGGCTCCTGCATCTGCTGGCTCTTGGCCTGAAGCTGAACCCACAGTTGTTCCTCCAACAACTGCAGCTGCCAACATTCAACTTCCAGGGCAAACTGCAACTTGCGAACCCATTCAGCCTGCTTCTCCAGAAACCTTTCCAGTTTCAGGCACTGTGGGTACACAGCCTGCATCTGCAGCTCTCGGACCCAGTCAGCCTCCTTCTCCACTTCAAACTGTAACTGCCACTCGGTTTGTAGCTCATTCTGGAGCTCTCTACCTTGGGCAGCCTCTTGCAGCACTGTAAAAAACAGCCAGCCCACGGTTCCCAAAAGGACAGCCATGGGAACCATAACAACAACCATTCTTCTACCCCAACCCCTCAAGTGCGGTAGTGGCTCCATACTGATCTGATCCAAATCCTGTCGGCTGCGCCAGATGTAAGGCCAGGGGCTGTCGCCATGGCCACTGCCGCCATGGCTGTGGTTCCCATTGGATTTGGCAGAGATAAAGATGGTGGGCTATTCCATTTATTAAAGTCTCGTAATAGCGGACAAGCAAACAGGCAGGGAAGACCACTTCCCTTTCTCCCATCTCAAGACCCCACCAGTCTCAGCGCTCCCCAGCCAAACAGCTGGGCAGCTGGGCAGCTGGGCGGAAGTCAGGGTTCCCAAGCCCCTCAGCACACGCTCTCTCTCTGTCTCTCTGTCTCTCTCTCTCTCTCTCTCACTTTCTCTCTCTCTAACTTTCCAGACAAAACAGGCTAGGGAAAAAACTCCTTCTCCAGCAAACAACAGCAAACAATGGCCCCTCCCAAGCAGGAAGGCAATCTGCAATCTGCCGCCCTGAGGGCAAGCACCTGCAGCTTTCCATAGACTACACACACAGGGCATTGCCCCAATACCAGCCAGCAAACTTAAAAAACATTTGTTTACCCAACAGTAGCCATAGCCAAGGATCTTGCCTGGACGTTGTTTTCAAATTTTAATACATGAGTCTTTTGCCTTTGTGGTCTGCTTACTAACAATTTCACAATTTAATGAATCTGAGGCCATTTTTGAAATAATCAACTTAAAGGCAATTCCCTCAATCTACTTTCTGCCAGCAAGCTTTTGGTTTCTGCATGGCAGATCATCAGTCACATGTCTTGCCAAATATATCCCTTGATTCTGGAGGGATTCAGCCTAGAGCTAGCATGTATGTCCGGTCCACAAAATGCTTGGAAAACAGGCTTCATCCAGCCCCCTTTCTTGTTGTCATCTTGTGCCTCATTCTCATGGTCCAAGATGGCAGCTCCATTTCCAGGAAGGAAGGTAGAGGAAGGGGCAGGGCAAAGAGGCAGAGATGAATGGAGGTTTCCTTGGGGACAGGAAGAGTAGGTGCCATTTATTGGAAGAGGTATACATGAGGCTATTGAGTAGCCAGAGGGGTGGACAGGGGTAGAAATGGTTACATGGTTTAAAATGTTATGGAGGTTCCTTTTATTGTGTAGATTTGTTGCTGAGAAGCAGCTGCTTGGGCAGAATTGAGTAAGTTATTTCCAAACTTGTGGAACTCTTTCCCAAGACTTCTTTGCATTTGGAAGGGATAAGTAACTAGCTCTTGGCAATGGAAGGTGAGGTGTGATAAGGGTGACTTACTCGGTTAAGAAGCACTTGTCCTTTCTCTGCATCTCTACCCTCCTCACAGGGTAAACAGAGGGCTCCAGAGTCCAGAGCAGAGTTTCGTGATACTTTTTATGCCATCAGCCCTCTTTGGCAAACTGTTAAAGCTTATAGACCCCTGCTCAGAATAACGCTGCCTAAAAGCATAAAATAAAAACCATAAGATTACAAAGGAAACTAATTATATTGAAATAGTTACCAAAATATTTTAAGTATTATGATAACAAGATTTATGAGCTTAAATAGCATATCAAAAAACAAGATCTACTGGTGGGTTTAATATATATCTACCACATTTTCAAAGTAGTAAATGAATGAACATGATATTTCAAGACATCCTCAACATTTTCCTTTAGGCTGATGAAATGCCCACTGTGGAAGAGGAGTTGCCCAATGGCCATCAGTTCAGGGGCAATGCCCATGTGGGTATCCTCCAGACAAGCACCATTCCACTGTGGTTTCCCAGGGACCTCAAAGGCCCACTGACAATATCAGTTTTTGGAGACTGTACAGGCCTCATGTTACCTATCTCAAACTTAAGAGTCAATTTTCCCTAAACTTTTCTTATGCCAATTTTTAAATTTTTTCAGTTACACTCAATATTATTCTATATTAGTTTCAGATGTACAGACAGTAGTTACTCATCTACTTTACAGAGGGATCCCCCAATATTTCAAGTACCCACCTGGCCCCATATATAGTTATTATTGACTGTATTCCCTATACTGTACTTCACTTCTCTGTGACTATTCTATAACTACCTGTTTCTACTTCTTGATTCCTTTACCTTTTTCACCTAGCTGCCCAACCCTCGTCCACTGTCAATGGTCAGTCTGTTCTCTATATCTATGAGTATACAGGGGGCCTCGGATTATGACACAGTTCTGTTCCTATGATAGTGACCTAAGCCGAATTTTGGTGTAAGTCAAAACACACCCTAGACTAAGTCACTTACCTATCCTGACAGTTGTAAAATCATATTCTAGAACATAAAAACACAACTAAGCCACAGAAAAAGGAAAAGGACATATACAGTACTGTACTTAAGTAACAGAAAAAAATGACAAAAACATGAATGTTAAGAAAAAGTATGACACAGTGTAAGCCGAAATACTCATGTCTCGATTTTTTAAGTTTTTATGGGCATGAGCGTTGTACACTTGAAATGTCATGGGTCGAGACTGTCTAACCTAAGGACCCCCTGTATTTTTTTTATTGTTCTTTAAATTCCACATACAAGTGAAATCATATGGTATTTATCTTGTGAGATTGGTTTTTGACAGCATTTTATGATGTCTAAACTTTTCAGTTACGCAACACCTGAGTACATAAATGATCTCTTCCTGCATCAAGTCTACTTAAGTTGGGGTTTCACAACTTAAAATAGGTGGTCTTGCATAACATGAGGGTTAACCACAGTCTTTAGAAATATATATATGACTTAGACTAACATGAGAGGAATGTTGATTTGGACCTGAGAGGCATTTGCTGGCATTTTCTTCAGATATTTAGAAAGAACAGGATGTGCACAGACAGGGCCACCATTGTACCCTCTCTGTGGGCACCCTCAATCTAACAAGATGGCTCTAAATACACCTACCCCTCTATGTATGTGCATGCAGCTCCTGTGCTGCTTATGTCATCTCCTCTAGAGTTTGGATTTGGCTTTGATGTTATGATTGACAGATTCCAGAAGTGACATTGTCCAGAAGGCCTGGCTGAAAGCTTCTACTTCCTCCCTTGTAGAGTCCTAGGTTGCCATGCAAGACATTCAGGATCACCTCTTGGAGGGAGAAACTGTAAAGAAAAGTGGAGAATGAGATGCACCTAGAGAGAGGCTTCACTGGGTACATCAAAGTGCCAGACGTCCAAGCCCCAACCACCATTCATTAGATGCATGAGAGACCCCATGTGAGACTAGCAGAACTGTCTAGTTGAGCACCAGAATCATGAATAATAAACTTGTTTTATGCCACTAAGTCTTTTGTTATGAAGCTAGACTTCTCCTTTATATACATCATGCCAATCACAAAATGTAGCTCCTTCTGGGCAGATGAATTACAAAAAGATACCCCTCGCCCCAGGCTGGAGCACAGGTTGCCAGGGCACAGCTATCACCTGGGGGCAGAGGCCCAGCTGGATGCACAGCAGCCAGGGCTGCATAACCCCAGTACTCAGTTGCCTGGTTAGAGGATGTGGAGGGATGCCCACAGGCAGCCTCTCAGTCTGGACTTTCTTTTATCAACCCCTCACCCCTGTTGGGCTTTCATGTTGCCCTGCTGTTGTTCAGTGTCCTCTGGCATTAGAGGACAGGGCTGTCATGTTGACTCCTTGGCAAGTGGCAGACAATAACCATCCTAAGGCCATGCTTGGGAGAGGAGCTTTAGTCCCTCAATCTCTTCCTTGCCCTTCCAGCACCCACCCATGTCCCATATACAGTAGCCCAAGACAACCTTCAATGAAGAGTATCTCACTTTATTGCTATTGTTAATTACTGGAATCCGTTTCACTATCATTTCTTCAAGGTTGATATTTCAGGAAGGAGCCCATCCTAATTTACCATGCAGGTGAACCTCTGCCCCTTTTCCTTCAGGCCAAGCCTGTCCTCAAGTATCTCTAATGGATTCTAAATCTGTTGGGTGTTTCTCTCGCCCTCAGACTGTAAGCTTGCTGAGGGCAGGGTGGGGCTTGATGCATCTCTCAGCACCGGGCCTTGACCAGCAGTCAACTAAGGTGCTCACGCCCTCATCAATCAGCCCTTCTTCTGCTTATCTTCAGTCACCACCGGAATAGGACACCCTGAAGTCTGAACGCAGCCGCCGTCGGTTCCTCCAGCTAGGATCCCACCACCAGAATTATACTTCAATTTACTGGACTAAATGTCCATTAATGGACCGACACGGCCATTAAGTAACTTCTGGCTATTCCAGGCAGAAAGAATCATTCAACTGTTGACAACTAATGTTTCGTCTTTAAGTCAAAATAAGATACTGGCTAAGGCAAAAAGTCTGAGGGCTTGTCCGTGTTTCCACGTGATTGACAGGCAAAATGTCGGGGAGGAACGTCAACGAAAAAGAGGGAAGAGAGGAGACGAAGCAAACGGCCCGAGACAAACAAAAGAGAACAGCATGAAAAACAAGAGCTCGAGGAGAGCAAGAAGGAGACGAGGACCAGAGCCACGAGAGGGAAGCGGAGCGGTCGAACCGCGCAGGCGCAGCTAGGCGTGGGGGCGGGGCTTGGCACGGGCGGGGGGGACGGCGAGCCCACCCCTCGTTGCCGAATGGTCGCGGCCGGTGGCGGCGGCCAATGGGCGGCCGGGATGTTGGAAGAGCGGCGGCGCTCGGGGCGCTAGCTGCCTGGGGGACGGCGCCGTCGCCATGATGCTTGTTTGCTTTCAATGAAAGCGAGGGGGTCGCGGAGGAGGAGGCGGCGGCGTCGGTGGCGGCGGCGGCGGCGGCGCGGAGACGAAGGCGGCGGCGGGCGCAGCGAGGAGGGCGCGGCCGGGCGCTGAGCGGCCGGAAGGGCGGGGCGGCCGCGGCGGTGGCGCGCGGAGCGGGAACAAAGAGCGGCGGCTGAGGCGACGGCGGCGCTGCAGCGGCGGGCGGGACTGGTATGGTGGTTCCACAGGTCAGAGCCCGCTGCGCTGACAGAAAGGAGGCGGCAGCGGCGGAGGAGGGCGGCGCACCCGGCCCGGTGAGCGAGACGGCCCGAGGCCCGCCGGGCGCTCCGCACTGGCCGCGCTCGGGCCCCGGGGCTGGGCTCGAGGGGCGAGGGCCCGCGGCCGGGCGAGCTGGCGGCTGTTGGACCCCACGACGCGTCCGCGCGACCAGATGGGGGGCCAGGGTGCGTTGATTGACGGCGGAGGCGGGGCGGGGCGGGCGTCCTGGCCCGCGGACCCCGGCTCCGTTCGGCTCCGTTCACCGGAGTAGGCGGGTCGGTGTCCGGACTCGTGGCCAGGATGGGTGGCAGCTTTGGAGGAGTGGCTGTGGGTCTGCGCGCTGCGCAGCGTGGAACTAAGTAGTTATTGCAAAGCGGGAAACCGACTGTTATTCCCTCCCCCCCAAAGTATTTAAAATTCACTTTAAGGCAAATGTTTAGGGGGGTCAGGTGGGCATGGCATTGGTTAAAGAAGCACAGAATAAAGTGATTTACGATATTTCTAAGGACTCACTGATAGTCCTAATGTAAAAGCAGTTTTCTCCAGTAACCGTAGTCACATCTCTTTTACTAAACGTCGATCGTTTATTTTCTGTAGAGACTTTTTTTCTTTGACCCTTTTCCTCTTTCACCTTCCCCAAAGAATCCTACTAACACTGGTAAACCTTGCTGCAAATGACAGTACTGTTGAGCTGATGTTGTTTCAGTAATCTGCTTGAATTTAACTTCTCATACTTAATCTGTTTTCCAGATATATTGTTCCATTAGTTGTAGTGCGAATCCTTTTGCTTCCTTGTATCTGGAATTTAATTTGGCAGAGGAAGAGAGTGAATACGACCAAGTAAAAAATGAAATGGCATGTAATAGCACTTTGTGTTTCTCACAATACACTATGAGATTTACCGTTCCAAAACTGTTTTGAAGATTGGGGGGTATGGGGGAGGTTAATTGCCATCGGCAGTTAATCACAGTCTTTAGAAATATATGACTTAGACTAAAAGTTGGTTAGTATTTTTTGACCAGTGATCTAGTTCAGTGGACTTGTTTTAAACAAAATATTTGAATAGCTGAGGAAGCAAACCTTGAAAGGTTAGTGACTCACCCAAACATAGTAGTCAAGAGGAAGAGGACCAGGCTGTGTGTGAATGGGAGAGCACACTAGAATGAGATGTAATTGGAGATTATAGTTCTTTTGGGAGGACAGAGGGTGTTTTAAAGGATGGAAGTTATTTGAGGTAGGTGAGTCTGGTCAGGTCTCAGTAGATGAACAATACAGTGAAATGGTCAAAAACAAGAGTGTGGCAAAAGACTGGTTTTCTTATGAGGCTCAGAAGATTTGTTCTGAAAGTTGATTCTTGCACAATTTCAAAAGTGTCTTGATTAGTGGTAATGTAGATGAAGAAGCTCTTTTGAAGGCCTATTCAATTTGTAGGTATTTTCAGGTTTCTTGAATCTTAGTGGCAGAGTACAGTTCTTGGGAAATTTCAGACTGTTCTTTTGAACAGATAGGAAAGTGTTTATAGAATTTGGTCCTGATTACAAGTAAAGGCATTGTAGGAATCTGCCTGCTATACTTTTAACTTATAAATGTGCATTTTGGTTAATACTTAGATATTTTGCTATCAGCCTTCATTAATCCTTAAAGCATAGACCTTTTTCATATAGTGCAACAGAAAGGGATGTCCTGGAAAAAGGGGCCAAGGCTGCTCACAGCTATGATCTTTGGGTTATGAGGGATGAGAGGACCGATACCTTCAGCTTACCTGTAACTTTCCCATATGCATGGAACACTGGCTGGGAAGCTCTGCTTTTAAAGTGTTTTTATCACTTTTGGAAAATCCAAAGAGATTCAGCTAAGAACATATTTTAATGGAGAAATTACCTGGATTTGTGGATATGTAATGCTATTATTTACACATTTGTGGTTGGAACTTAAATTTGAAAAAAATTTCAATTTTAATTTTCAAGTCTTTAGCTTCCACAAAATCTTTTATTGATGTACTTTTTTCTTTAACCTACCATTTCCTTTAAGAAGGTAGCCATTTTACAACAAACTGTGATGAATAAAACACTGTGTTAAATTAAGAAATGCTGAATAAATTTAAACAGTAAAACTTTCTGTATGCACAGCCTGTATGCATTAGAGTAGTGGTACCCAACCCCTGGTCTGCGGACCAATACCGGTCCGTGGGCCATTTGGTACTGGTCCGCAAGAAAGAATAAATAACTTACATTATTTCCGTTTTATTTATATTTAAGTTTGAACGATGTTTTATTTTTTAAAAATGACCAGATTCCCTCTGTTACATCCGTCTAAGACTCACTCTTGACGCTTGTCTCAGTCACGTGATACTTTATCCGTCTCACCTTAAAGGCCGGTCTGTGAAAATATTTTCTGACATTAAACCGGTCCATGGCCCAAAAAAGATTGGGGACCACTGCATTAGAGTACAATGGAATACACTATATTTTAGTATTTTAACTAGTAATTAGAGAGGAGAAGGTTATTTGCATCCAAGATAGGGAATCATTTAGGCTGCCTTAACTTTACCCTTCCTCATCCATTTATGTTTTCTTGGTAAGTTACATGTCAAGGAATAGTTTATGCTGATCTAATACTCAAGTTTTTGCTTTGTAGTTTATATTTATAGGATTAGTAGTAGGAAAATGGAAGAAGAAAGAATGATTAAATTTGCACTAAGGTGCCAAGTGTTGGCGTAAGGCCAATGGTAAGGTTTTACTGGAACAGGGAGAGTGACAGGAGATGAACTTGCAAAGGGGTATCTAACATAGATTTTGAAGGGCCTTGCCTGCTAAGCTAAAAGCTAGGTTTTTATCTTTATGTTACAGCACAGGAGGGAACCAATAATTTTTAGTAGGGGAATAAGATGATTAAGAGGTCACTTTGGCATTAGCGTGGAGGATTGATTGCATGGAGGCCCTAATGTAAAAGTGTCACATTTGAGGTAGTATGGAATTGATAGCTCTGAATCTATTTTTAGTTTGGATATAGTGTCTTGTGTCTGTGGTCCCTTCTATAGTGGGCTTGAGGGCTCTGCTTGATTACTCTATAATTCAGGGTAATTTAAAATAAAAATGTCAGGATGTTTTGGAGGAAGTTGAAAGCAATCCAATCATTGAAACCCATAAAATTTTACATATGAAAGTTCAGGCATTTAGAATTTGTCTTCTGAGTTTGGCTTAGGCAGGATGTTAAACTTCAGGTGGAAAAATCAACCCTGTGTTTACCAGAAATGAGAGCCACCAAGTTTAAAGGCTATGTCTACCTTGATTCTCTGTTGGGACATGGGCTGTAAACATTTTGTGAAATTTGAGGGGAGGGCAGTTTTCTCTCCAGTTAATTGTTGGAATTAGAATATTGAAACTTTCTTTTAAAGCCTAAGAACTTTAATCAATTCTGCTGTAAAACAACATAGGTTGCTAAAAAATCATTATGGTATGCAAAATTGTGCAGTTAAAACTACAGTCCTTATAGGGGAAGAGGTAATGGGGCACAACACTCAAAAAACTGTATCGGCCTGACCAGGTGGTGGCACAATGGATGGAGCGTTGGACTGAGACACAGAGGACCCAGGTTTGAAATCCGAAGTCAGTGGCTTGAGCAAGGGGTCACTTACCTTGCTGAAGGCTCCCCTCCCCCTCCCCCTCCCCCTCCCCCATCAAGGCACATATAAAAGGAAACAATCACTGAAACAACTAAGGAACTGCAACAAAGAATTGGTGTTTCTCATCTCTCTCCCTTCCTGACTGTCTGTCCCTCTCTCTGACTCTCTGTCTCTGTAAAAAAACAAACAAAAAACTTTATCAATGATTTATTTTTTAAAAGAAACTCATAAAAATGGTAGCACAGTTTTTCATGTTAAATGGTTAAGCAGTATACAATTTCTACAGTAAATGTGGCACATTTCCTTGAAAAGGACCTGGTTTGCTTATGGAAATGGTGAGAATGGTTGCTGCTTGTGAGTTATTGTGAAGTGGTGGAAGATTACCTGAACTAAGATGGAATGTTATAATATCAGATATGGGTGGGTATGTCACATCTCACACACACACAGTGAACTGTACTTGTAGGTAGGTGTTTGAGGTCTGTGTGTTTTGCAGCTCAGTTCATTGGGGTATAGTTTTCTACCTTCATCTGATATTTTCCACAAACTGTTGGGAATTTCACTGTGCTCATAAATATCAATCACATTGGAACAAATTCACACATTTAGAACAAGCAATATAGCATGCCTGATTATACCTGAATACAGCATTTTAAAATAGTACTATAAAACTTGGTTCCAAAAATACTCACTCACATGCCAGGCACTGGGTATATAGTGCCTGGGCTATAGGCTGATGGGCTTTGTCCCAAGTAGGTTTATAGTGGTGTAAGGCAGTGTTTTTCAACTGTTGGACTGATCTGCCAGAAATTTTGTGCTAGTCTGCAAAAGCCTTAAACACCTGATTTATGAAGATTACAGGCCCAGTGATCTAAGTTGAATTCACATATTCAGGGTAATTTCTGCCTTAGTGGTCCCCAAAATAATTCTTGTTTTTACTGGTCCCTAGGTTGAAAACCACTGGCGTAGAGAAAAAGACAAATGAACCAACACAGTCTTCATCAGGTTATATAGTAATGAGCAATATACAAAGAGCAACTAACTTCTGTTTGTTAAGCTTGAAGTAGTTGACTCAGAGGCTTTTTAAGCTGAGTTTTGAAGGGTAACTGGATTTGTCAGGTTGAGTAGAGCATTTCATGGAGAAGGAATGACATGCAAAGTTGTGTTAAGTACAGCTTAGGCTGTGAAACAGGATACAAGGATATGAGGGATAGAAGGAGTGGCCAGAAGTAGCTTGTGAATAGTCTTAAGCTTTTTCTAATTAAAGTATGGTGACTCCAGTCTGTGTATAATGGGGATCCATTTAGAGTTAGATGGATAGTGATGAGAAACTTGTGTGTGTGACATACTTTTTTAAGGAAACAGTAAAAAGTGGAGGCTGGATGAAAGATATCAAGATACTGGGGTTGGACAGTTCATTTTAAGTCCATGTGACAGGTTAAGGACATCAGCATTGGAGCTAAGAAATATTAGGATAAACTTGAAAGATACCAGAATTAGGGACAGACAAGCAATGAGCTTCCTAAAAATAGGAAGGAGTTGAGTATGATTCAGAACTTCTTTAGCTTAGGAAATTATTTGTATGATTTCACTTGGAAAATAAAAGACGAAGAGCAGATTTGTGCATGGAAAGTGGGGTAGTTTGATTTTGATTCTAAGTTTGATGTGTCTGTTGGGTATTTACATGGATATGTCTGATAGGTATCTGGACCAGAGGGTGGTTGGGATTTTATAGATTTGGTCATTGAATACCTGGCATTGGGAGTTAGGAAATTATTCAGGAAGAGTATAGGAGCAAATGCTTTTCATCATTTTGAGAAGTAGGTTGCCCATTTGAGAATCAGTTGAGAATTCAAGACTCCGCTGAAGAGAATGACAATATGAACATACAAGTGCGAAACAGTCGTGGGCCACAGGTTAATACTGGAAGACAAGAGAACTGAAGGGACTCCAGCTTTTTGTTTCAGGTGGGATTTCAATAAAGGAATTAAAGAGGTAGGAGAACAGGAGAGAACAGCATTACTAAAAGATGCTAAGAATAGGAGGGAGTTTCCATTGGTGACAAATGGTGCTCAGGTTTAGGATAGGATGCGTTCTGAGAATGGATTGATAGGATTTGGCAGTTAGGTGAGTATCAGCAGAGCATATTTTTCTGGGACCAGAGAAGTAGAAGTTAGATTGTATATAGGTTGGGCTGGGAACAACTGTGTTGCGGTTTTGGAAAGTTTAAAGGGGAAGAGAAGGAAAAATGGGTAACAATTTCAAGAGGAGACAGGCTCTACACAAGGTGGGCACCTGTATTGTCAGTTTCCTTTAAGTTCAAAAGTTAGTGAATAAATTTCTAATATATATTATATGTGTACTTCACATTTTCCCCTGATATATTGGTTGAAATGATTGGCTTTTTATTGGTTCACATAAAATTATTATTTTTTTGGAATTTTATGTGATTTAAAAAATGGTAAAGGGAATTAATTCTTCTTTATTGGAGGTGAGGGTTATCTGATGTAAAATCATATGTTAGAACTTTCAGTCTTCGGTTACTAGAAGACTACAATTTGCCTTTCATATTCCCTATGCTAGGTTTGTACTTCCATTGTGCTCAGTAGCCCAAAATTCAGTTAAATATTTGATGCACTTTTAAAAGTAGCAAAAAGGGAATCATTATGCTTAGTTATTTTCTTTCAAAGTTATTTGCTACAAATATATGCCTCACAAAGTAAACAGCTGTTCTAATAAAACTAAACTTAGACAGTGGTGTTTGTATCCAAACAGAGGGTTTAGGTAATTCTGTAGATACTTCAAGAAGTTGTATGTAGATTTCTTTTACTAGGCATATTTCGAATAGGGATTATTAAGAAGTCCCTGCTAAGTAAAGACCAAACAGAAATGGAGATTTATTAAAATCAAGTCAGAAATATATTTGCACTTGATATTTGGGAGGGCAAATATTTTTCATCCATAAGATTGGATACAATTGTATGTAAACACCACAACATCATAAAACAATAGCTGATGAAGCTAACTGCTCTGTTTTACACCAGTGGTTCTCAAACTTTTTGAAATCGGGGCACAATTAAAATCCTACAAATAATGGTAGGCACACTATATACAAATTTCTGAGAAATATGTTATAATAATTAAGTCAAATATTAAAGAAAAAATATGAAGTCCAAGCATGCTTTTATGGTAATTACACCAAATAAATACAACAAAATTAAATTTATTCTGACATTAAAAAACTTTTTTTTTTTTTTTTTTAATTTTTCTGAAGTTGGAAACAGGGAGGCAGTCAGACAGACTTCCTGCATGCACCCGACCGGGATCCACCCAGCACGCTCACCAGGGGGCGATGCTCTGCCCATCCGGGGCGTCGTTGCTCTGTTGCAACCAGAGCCAGTCTAGTGCCTGAGGCAGAGGCCATGGAGCCATCCTCAGCGCCCAGGCCAACTTTGCTCCAATGGAGTCTTGGCTGCGGGAGGGGAAGAGAGAGACAGAGAGGAAGGAGAGGGGGAGGGGTGGAGAAGCAGATGGGCGCTTCTCCTGTGTGCCCTGGCAGGGAATTGAACCCAGGACTCCTGTACGCCAGGCCAACGCTCCGCAACTGAGCCAAACAGCCAGGGCAAAAAACATTTTTTTTTTTTTTTTTTTAATAAATTTTTATTAATGGTAATGGGATGACATTAATAAATCAGGGTACATATATTCAAAGAAAACATGTCTAGGTTATTTTGTCATCAAATTATGTTGCAAACCCCTCGCCCAAAGTCAGATTGTCCTCTGTCACCCTCTATCTAGTTCTCCGTGCCCCTCCCCCTCCCCCTAACTCTCTCCCTCCCTTCCTCCCATGTCCTCCCTCCCCCCCCCACCCTTGGTAACCACCACACTCTTGTCCATGACTCTTAGTCTCATTTTTATGTTCCACCAATGTATGGAATCATGTAGTTCTTGTTTTTTTCTGATTTGCTTATTTCACTCCTTATAATGTTATCAAGATCCCACCATTTTGCTGTAAATGATCTGATGTCATCATTTCTTATGGCTGAGTAGTATTCCATAGTGTATATGTGCCACATCTTCTTTATCCAGTCTTCTATTGAAGGGCTTTTTGGTTGTTTCCATGTCTTGGCCACTGTGAACAGTGCTGCAATGAACATGGGGCTACATGTGTCTTCACGTATCAATGTTTCTGAGGTTTTGGGGTATATACCCAGTAGAGGGATTGCTGGGTCATAAGGTAGTTCTATTTGCAGTTTGCAAAAAACATTTTTATGTTATATTTTTTCAGTTATGCTTTTTAGAATTCATAAAAAAGAGAGGTTAAAAAATAAAAAAAAACAACAAAAAAGTTATCCTTTTATATATATTTATATATAGATACATTCTTAGTAAGATTTAGTAATTTGGCAGGTCCTGGCACGATTGTGTTAAATTTTTTCATTCTTATGTTTATAAGAAACATGAGCCTAATGTGTCCTAGTGATTTCTTCAATGCTTGGGCATATATTTGAAAGGCAAACTCATTTCCTCATCAATACATTGAAGAATTTTTCTCTCTTTTTACTCTTGTGTTGAGGGTAGAAAATCCTAATTCACATAAATAGGATGTTGAAAATTGTAGTAAAATGTTCCAAGCTTTTTGGATATTGCCACATATTCTTCTTTTATAGAAATCCAAAAGGCTTCAAGAGACAATTCCTTATGTTTAGTCATCAATCCACGATCAGTGGATATAGCTGCCAGTTCTTCTTCTGTTAATGTTAAACCAAAATCACTTGAAGCTTCCATGAATGGGTTTCTTATCCAATCCTATTGTTCAGTGTGAAGTGATGGAAAATAAGAACCTAATTTTTCTTCTAAACTTATTAAATGTTCAACTATTATTGGAAGTGTTTTATTTATGCAAGTGTTATTTATCAATGGAAAGAAACATTTCCAAATTACCTTCAACAGCTTTTCTTTCCCAAATCTGTAGTTTTCTCTGAAACACTTTCATTTTGTCAGTGGATGTGAAAATATTTTCTTCTTTCCTTTGCATGGTAGTATTCAAAATATTGAGCTACTGAAATATATCAGCCAAATACTGTAACGTGGCAATCCAAAATTCGGAGGGAAGGAAGTTAGGAGGTTACAAAAATGTAACTGTTTCATCTCTTCAAAATAGGCAAGAAGTTCTTGTCCTAGCTCAGGGATAAGTACTTTTCCCCTTGACAACCATCTCATAACAGTGTGTAAAAGCAGCCAGACGCCTGTGTTGTGAATCCATATCGATACAAAGCTTTTTGAATAAACACGATTTGACTGATCTTGTTTTAATAAAGATTACTATCTGAACAACTTGATCTAAAACTTCTCTTAATTTTTCTCCCAATGTTTTTGCTATCAAGGCCTCTCTATGAAGAAAACAGTGAATTACGACAACATTCTCATTTTGTTTTTTTTACAAAAGATGTAAGACCTTTTAATACAGCCTACCATGGAAGGAGCGCCATCTGTACAAATGCCTACACATGACTTCTATGCTAACTGCCATTTATCAAGATAGTTATTCAAAATGTTAAATACATCTTCACCTTTTGTAGACACACTTACTCTTTGCAAAAAAGAAACTGATTTACTATTTTATCTTCATTAATAAAACGGACAAATGCTCAGAGTTGCACCATATTGGTAATGTCTGTGGACTTGTCAACTTGCACTGCAAAATTTGAATACTGAAGCTTATTACTGCATACATTTTTCTTGATATCAGAAGACATTTCTATAATAGGCCTGTGAATTGTATTGTTGAACAGAGGAATCTTGCTTATTTTCATTGCTGCTTATTTCCTAGCATTGTCATGACCATTTTTTTTTTTGCATGCAGGCAAAATAAGTGACTCACCTGAAGTATGAGCTTTCATATATGTGTGTGTGTGTGTGTGTATGTATTTTTTTTTAACAGAGACGGAGTCAGAAAGGGATAGATAGGGACAGACAGAAACGGAGAGAGATGAGAAGCATCAATCATCAGTTTTTTGTTTCGACACCTTAGTTGTTCATTGATTTCTCATATGTGCCTTGACCATGGGCCCTTCAGCAGACCGAGTAATTCCTTGTTCAAACCAGCGACCTTGGGTCCAAGCTGGTGAGCTTTGATAAAACCAGATGAGCCCGCACTCAAGCTGGCAACCTTGGAATCTCGAACCTGGGTCCTCCGCATCCCAGTCCAATGCTCTATCCACTGCGCCACTGCCTGGTCAGGCTGAGCTTTCATGTTTTTTGCTAACAGTTCTGAGACATTATAAGAAGCAATTTGAGCTTTATCAGAAACAGTCATTATACTTTTAAAAGAATTTGCCACTTTTGTTTGCTATTCAGACAATCTCTTGAAAAAACTTACAGATTTATCTCGTAAATTAGAGTGTATAATTTTTAAATGTTTACTCAATTTACTAGGAAGCAGTGATTCATTTGCCATTTTACATCCACATACTAAACATAGCAGTAAAGGATGATCTTCACTTCTGGTCCAAGTGAAACCAAACCTTAAATAACTTTCATTGTATTTGCAAGTAGGCTGCAATATTGCTTTCTTACTTGCACTTAACTTTTGCTCACTTCCAGAATTGGATTCTTCAATATCACATTTCTTTTTGAGAAATCTATCCATTTTATTTGGGTGTATTTATCTAAAAATAATATAATGATGTGTTAATATATATAATGATGATGCGTTAAAAAACGATATTTCCATAATGAAATGGTATAATAGAGTATATTTTTATATCTGGGCACATGCCACGGACCAGTGCAGCTAGTCATTCTAGGTCTTGAGTGTGATCGGTGTGGAATTAAGAAAATATGCGGAATTAAGAAAATACGGGGTCAAGAGGTCTCTGTAGTCGCTGCTGGCAAGAACAAAGCGCGCCCAAAAACCGCATCTTGCTTTATTTATAGGGCAAAGTGAGGCCATTAGCAAATCTTAACTTGACACCAAACGAAGGATAGAAGAAACTTGCCTCCAGTCTTTTTGGGGAAAATGGGGGTAGCCTAAGCAATCCAGCACCATGGCTTAATGGCCTCTTACAACCTAATCAGGCAAGTGAGGTGTGGGGTTGGGCAGACTATCAGTTTACAGCCAATTCCCCACACCTCTGTCCCCTAAAAATCTAAACTTTAAAAACCCTGTTGGTTTTTTGGTCCCCAACAGGCACATATTTCTCTGGAATACCATAGGGCGCACCTAGAAATCTTCTAGGGCGCACCTGGTGCACACTTTGAAACCACTGTTTTAGACCAATAACTTTATATATTTTCATATAAAATTGTTGAAGATGAAATTAGTTTATTTGGGACATCTAAAGAATTGTCATATGGTTTCTAATTTTAGGTAAACTCGGATTTAGGGATTTGTAGTCACAGAAAGAAATAATAACTTTATTGAATACTGATGATGAAATAGGCACTATGCATTACATGTGTTACCTCATTTAATCCTCACACCAAAATTGTGAGAGAGCTATATTATAAATGAGGAAATTTAGCCTTAAAGAATATAAACACATGCTTGCAGAGCTAGGAGTTTATATAAGTCTGTTTGATTCTAATAGTTTGTGTTCTTTATTTATTTTTCTGAAGTGAGAAGTGGGGAGGCAGACAGACTCCTGCATGTGCCCGACCAGCATGCCCACTAGGGGGCAATGCCCTGTTACAACCTGAGCTATTCTAGCACCTGAGGCAGAGGCCATGGAGCCGTCCTCAGCACCCAGGCCAACTTTGCTCCAATGGAGCCTTGGCTGCAGGAGGGTGAGAGAGAGAAAAAGGAGAGGGAGAAGGGTGGAGAAGCAGATGGCTGCTTCTCCTGTGTGCCCTGGCTGGGAATCGAACCTGGGACATCTACACGCTGGGTTGACACACTACCACTGAGCTAACCAGCCAGGGACTCTAGTTTGTGTTCTTAATAGCATTTTACTGTACTCCCTCCCTCTTCTCTCCTGACATATTGCCATGATGTTGTGGCTTATATTGGGCCTTTGATATAGATTTGATAATATAGCAGGATCCTATTGCTGCCACACATTTATAAGCACTGAGGTTAGTAGCTGATCATGTTGACATGGTAGAGCTAATGGGTAGAATCTTTAATTTTTTTAAATGAGAGGAGGAGAAATAGACAGATTCCAGCATGCGCCCTGATGACTGGGATCCACCTGGCAACCCCATACAGGGCCGATGCTTGAATTAACCGAGCTACTTTTAGTGCCTGAGATTGACACCCTTGGACCAAACAAGCTATCCTTAGTGCCTGAGGCCAGGCTGGAATCAACCAAGCCACTGGCTGCAAGAGGGGAAAAGGGAGGGGTAGAGAAGCAGATGGTTGCTTCTCGTGTGTGTCCTGACTGGGGATTGAACCTGGGACATCCATACACTGGGCCAACTCTATCCACTGACCCGCTGGCTAGGTTCAGCATCTCTATCAATACTTGTGATTCTTTTTTTGGTTATGGATCAAAAACCTCATGAGAGTCCATGTAAGAATACTATTGGGTTGGGGAATAAGTTCGTAGCGTTTTTACCGAAGACTTTTATTTAAACAAAAAACAATAATTATATCAATAAGTTAATCAATTATATATTCGCCGTTGCTGTTTACAACCTCTTCCTACCTCTCGACCAATTTGTTGATGCCGTTCTGCTAAAAATCACCTGGTCTGGTGTCAAAGAAGTTGTTGAGCCAGTTTTTAAGGACCTCTTTGTTATCGAAGGTAACGCCCTTCATATGGTTTGACAGGGAGCGGAAAAGATGGTAATCAGGTGCAAGGTCCGGAGAATACGGCAGATGCTGAAGGACCTCCCATTCGAGCTCTTGGAGTGCGGCTTTGACGACTTGTGCAACATGGGGCCTGGCGTTGTCGTGAAGGAGTATGGTTTGACGATGTCGATCAGGTCTTTTCAGTCGAATAGCCTCATTCACTCGGTGTAGCTGGGCAATGTAGAGCTCCTTGTTGACTGGCATTCTTTTCGAGCATTTCCTAGTTCTTCATCAAATTCAGAAGGCCTTCCGCTGCGGCACGTGTCATCGACGTCAAAGTTGCCTTTTTTTGTGTGTGTGTGTGTATTTGTATTTTTCTGAAGCTGGAAATGGGGAGAGACAGTGAGACAGACTCCCGCATGCGCCCGACCGGGATTCACCCGGCACGCCCACCAGGGGCGAAGCTCTGCCCACCAGGGGGCGATGCTCTGCCCCTCCGGGGCGTTGCTCTGCCGCGACCAGAGCCACTCTAGCGCCTGGGGCAGAGGCCAAGGAGCCATCCCCAGCGCCTGGGCCATCTTTGCTCCAATGGAGCCTTGGCTGCGGGAGAGGAAGAGAGAGACAGAGAGGAAGGACGGGAGGGGGTGGAGAAGCAAATGGGCGCTTCTCCTATGTGCCCTGGCCGGGAATCGAACCCGGGTCCCCCGCACGCCAGGCCGACGCTCTACCGCTGAGACAACCGGCCAGGGCCAAAGTCGCCATTTTTGAACTTTGCAAACCATTTCCGTGCTGTAGACTCGCCTGTGACACCTTCTCCATACACATCAGAAATGTCCCGGGCTGCCTTGGCAGCTTTTTTACCTCTATGAAAAGCAAAGAAGAGCAGGTATTGAAAATGTTGATTTTTGCCTCCTGGGTATTCCATTTCTAAGCCTCAAAACTAATAAAAAATTAAATAACTCAAAAATACAATTAACATAGTTTTGTAGAGCAGAAAGAGTTTTATCAAATGAATACTTACCCTTTGCCAAACAGCAAACAAATCATTGTAAAATAAAAGAAAATATAAAAACGCTACGAACTTATTCCCCAACCCAATATTTGCTGGCCACAAATCCAGTTTTAAAGCATTTCACTAATTTAGGCAAAGGCAATCACTTAGGTCATCAAAAACAGTGTACAACAGAACTCCCATTTCAACACATTTGCTTTAGTTTTCTTTCTTAAATCTTCTGAAATGTCCTTCAGTGGCTTTAGAACAATATTTTGGTGTTATTAAAGGCTTCTTCATTTTTATTTTTTTAAGGTCAAGATTTCCCGAATAATTTTCCTTCTAATTTTTTTTGAGGAGGAGGACTATTGGGTAAAATTATTACAGTATATACATGAATTAGCAGCTAGAATAAATGTAGCTCCCTCAGAAGGCCAAATTCCCATTAGATAGTGGTAGCTAGAATCCGATTCATTGTAAGAGAGGGAGGAGCAAATAGATGATGGAAAAATCTGGGAAAAGATAAGAGAAATGAAGAGATTTCTGCTGGCAGCCATCATTTGGTGCTGAAGCTGTAAACCCAGTGTGGTTGCTTGTGTTGTGCTAAGGAGCAGATTTAGGATTGATGGCTCCCATTTCCTTACCTTTTTTATCTTGGTGAGATTTTATCACACAAATCATGGTTTTAACACTCTGCATGTTAGTGGGCAATCAGCTCTTGCCGATTAGTTTACAAATCCTGTCTGTCTGAATATTTTTTTGCTCTATACTTTATATTTGACTTTAAAATATAGAAATTAACATTTCTAAGCTAATAAATATTTGTATTTATTTTTAGTTGGAATTTGTGGTGACCTAAACTTGGTGTTCCTCTGGTTGTATTTTGAATTTAATTTATTGGGATGGATTAAATTGCTAGTTTTGAACGTTTTTGACACTTAAAATTGTGGTTGGCCATACATGTTGGGCTTCCTCTATTTTATATTCGTTCACTTGTACAGTTGGGCACATGCATTCGTTTAGAATTGCATGTTAACAGCAGTCTAGTAAACTGTTATGAGCTGGGCATTGTGGTTGCAGATGAGTGTGCCATCTTTTCCTTCTGGACTCAGTATTGACTATTGCATATGCTGTCTAGCTCTTATGTTTGGAGGAATAGTTCATCATAATATATTAATAAAAATCTCTGTTTTCACAGAGATCTTATTGATTGGAAATTTCACTTAAACCAATTTGGACTGAAATTTATTTTTGTACTAGAGAAAAGGATTTAAGGAAATTGGTATGACATTTGGGGGTGGGGAGGATTTGGGGGTGTTATAATTACACCTCTTTTAACCTTAAGTTCTTGGGAATATTAGCAAGATGTTATTTGCCTTTTTCATTCTCATTCTCTTACTCTAGTGCCCTGGTCGGCAAACTGCAGCTTGCGAGCTACATGTGGTTCTTTGGCCCCTTGAGTGTGGCTCTTCCACAAAACACCACATGAGTGTGCTACCTCGATAAGGAGTGTACCTACCTATATAGTTTAAGTTTAAAAAATTTGGCTCTCAAAAGAAATTTCAGTCGTTGTACTGTTGATATTTGGCTCTGTTGACTAATGAGTTTGCCGACTACTGCATATGGATAGAGTTTTCCAGAGGCTAACATAATGTGATATCTGATCAGATTGAATTCAGAGCAGATGTTTGAATTCAGTGTCTTCTCGTCTGTCAGACATTAGAGATGTGCAAAAATGCAAGACAGTGTCATTCTGCTCACAAAATTTTCTTTGTTTTTGCAACCAGTTACTTTAAAAAATGTTTATTAGCCCTGCTGGTTGGCTCAGCGGTAGAGTGTCGGCCTAGCGTGCGGAGGACCCGGGTTCGATTCCCGGCCACGGCACACAGGAGAAGCGCCCATTTGCTTTTCCACCCCTCCGCCGCGCCTTCCTCTCTGTCTCTCTCTTCCCCTCCCGCAGCCAAGGCTCCATTGGAGCAAAGATGGCCCGGGTGCTGGGGATGGCTCTGTGGCCTCTGCCTCTGGCGCTAGAGTGGCTCTGGTCACAACATGGCGACGCCCAGGATGGGCAGAACGTCGCCCCATGGTGGGCGTGCCGGGTGGATCCCGGTTGGGCGCATGCGGGAGTCTGTCTGACTGTCTCTCCCTGTTTCCAGCTTCAGAAAAATGCAAAAAAAAAAAATGTGATAGCTTTAATAATTTAATTATTAACGTGATAGCTTTAATAATAATTATTAACGTGAGTTAATAATTTAAAATTTCTTAGTTTTAATTTCAACTGTGATAAATATTGATAGGTATAACACACATAAATGAAAGCTCTTTGAAGTACTCATTAACTTTTAAAAATGTATAAAGGTCCTGAGAAGATAGAGTTTGCGATTTGCCGTCTTAAAGTATTAGGCAGATTTAGGAGAGTACAGATGAGCAGTAGCTTGGAGAAGTTGATTCATCTGAAAAGGAAATTGGAGGGCTCGTAATCTCAGCAATATAATATTTGGAAAATGAACATGAACTCTTTTATCAGGGACAGAATACTAGAGAGATGTGTGAGGCAGTGACGAATATGTCTTTGCAGCTAGATTGTCCCAGGTTCCAATCCCAGCTCTGCTACTTACCAAGTGTGTGTGACCTTGAACAAGTTATTTAAACCCTAAGTCTAAGCTTCCTCAACTAAAATAAAATTAAGTTTGCATCTATGTCGTGGATTGCAAGAGAATTCAATTGAGAAAATCAAGTAAATTATTGCATAATGGTTGAAAGCACAGACTTTTGGATGAAAAAATCACAATGTGGCACTAGTGTCTCTGATCTCAGGAACAGTGCTCATTCTCTGGACCTCCCTTTTTTTTCTTTTTTTTTAGGTGAGAGGAAGGGAGCTAGTGAGGCAGATTCCTGCATGCGCCCCAACCAGGATCCGCCTGGCAACCCCATCTGGGGCTGATGCTAGAATCAACCTAGCTACTTTTAGCACCCGAGGCTGACACGCTTGGACCAACCAAGCTATCCTCAGTGCCTGGGGCCATGCGTGAGCCAATTGAGCCACTGGCTACAGGAGAAGATAAGTGAGAAAAGGGGGTGGGGAGAAGCAGATGGTCTCTTCTCCTGTGTGCCCTGACTGGGAATCGAACCTGGAACAACCATGTGCTGAGCAAACGCCCTGTGCCCTGATCTTCCAGCTAGAGCCTCTCCCTTTCTTTATGTAAGGAGAATTATACTATTTACTTGCTGGGAGTCCTGAGGATTAAAATGAGATAACGCATGAGAAGGGACTGATAGGCCTGCCAGGTGGCGCGTGCTCACGGGTTAGTGCAAAGTGGGGCAGATAGGCACGCAACATAGTTTTGCCATTACTCTGTTTGAGGTTTGCTCATATTTTGCCATAGCATTCACCCATTACTTTTATACGGTTAAACCTTTAAGTTTGTACCCTTGTATTTTTATCCTAGGCTATCACAGAATCAGTATTCTCAGTCTTTGGTCACTAAGAGACTTCTGTCTGGTTTCTCTAGATTTTGCTTTCAAGATTAGAAGCCTAGATATTTGTTTTATTTCTGGTAAGATGGGCACTGCTTCTGTTAGCACACTTGTCTCTTACAAATTTTTTTTTTTTCTATCACAGCTTCTCCCCTTGGTTTGTTATAAGTATTTACTGAGTCCTTAATATTTGCCAGGCTCTGAAGATATCAAAGTATTTAAAATATAGGTGCAAAGCACCTACATTAGAGTAGGTAAGTGAGACATGTAAAAAATTAAGGAGGGGTTAAAGAATAGAACAGTGGAAATTATTTTCAAGATTCAGAATAACTCAAAGCAGGGAATAATAAACTCCTGTATATGGGAGAAATAGGGAAGAAAGACTTTTTTAAAGTTGGTTACTTGAGTTGGCATTTGAGGGATGACTAGAGGCCCCAAGATTTTTAGAGGGAGGGAGAGATAGGGAAGAACCAATAGCCAATGCTAAAGCATGGAGGCTTGTAAGAGGTAAGTGGGAACTGGGGAGACCCAGATGATGAAGCTGGAGAGGCACTTAAGGACCCAGGTATAGATACACTTTGTTTTGTAAATGAGCCTGCATTTTCTCTTATTTAGTTAGTGCAACACATGTATCAACCACTTTTGTGTCACATGCTTTGTTAGAGTGGCAGGGATACAGAGATAAAGGAGGTGAAATTTTAGAACCATGAGGTAAGTACCTGTGTTTTTAGGAAATCATTTTGGACAGTATCATTTTGGATGCATTAAAGTGGAGAAGTGGAGAAGAAAACATGAGCAAGTGACTGCTGGGGTAACATGGATTAGACTGCAGGGAAGTAAGGCCAAGTGAGTGAAAGTAGTAGGTAAAATGGGCTAGCACTAAAGATTGACTGTGAGGGCTGTGATTAGCTGGGAAAGAGCCAAGAATAATATTCATATTTCTGGCTTGGAAAATGGAGTAGGGATTATAGGAGGGGGGGCAGGTTTGAAAATCAAGAAGATAATTTCACTTCTTAGATACCTTGTTTCTTTCACTAGGTTTTTATTCTCTGTCTCCTGGACAATTCAAATACAGGGCTCCTTGAGTTATGACACAGTTCCGTTCCTATGACAGTGACGTCAGCCCCATTTTGGTGTAAGTCAAAGCACATGCTAGCCTAACGCAAACAGAACACTTGTGCTTTTAACAGTCCAAAATGGCTAGGTAAGCATACTGGGGGACAGTGTGCTAACTCCCTCACTCATTTTTCTCATTACTGCGTATTTTTCTGCTGCGCAAACTAATTTGCCCACGTACGTAGTCCGTAAGTACGATGCTAATGGCATAAGCCAGAACACATCTCAGTTTTTAAAAATTTTTATAGGAGTAAGTGTTGTAAACTCGAAACGTCGTTATGTTGAGACTGTCGGAACCTGAGGACCCCCTGTACCTTGTTTTGAGAGATTAGCTTGACTTATAAGAGACCTGCAATAGTATCATTGGCTATTTATAGTAGTAGCCTTGAAATCCACAAATCCACAGTTAGGATTTGTTTTGCTTTTTAAATAAGAGTAGTGATATTTTAGAGAGGTTTTTAATATGTGCTTGTTTTGCCACAAAGGTACTAGGGATAGACATTTTACGAAGGACAGCTCCTTATGAGGGTTATCATTCATGTAAATGTTTAATTATGGTGGGAAACTAGGTGGAAATGGAAGAAAATAAGTATGACGATATTGAGAGTCAGGTTGATTTGGGTTTAAAGTGAGATGTAGAAGTGCCTTAACTGCATTGAGCCAGTTGGCTGAGCAGATAGTTTAGGCTGGCATTCAGACGTCCCTGGTTCAGTCCCTGGTGAGAGCACACATGAGAAGTGACCTTTGGCTTCTCTTTCCCTCCCTCTCCCCCTTCTCTCTCTCTCTCTTCCCCTCTTGCAGCAAGTGACTCTGTTGGTTCCAGCATTGGCCTTGGGTGCTGAGGATAGCCCAGTTGGTTCGAGCATCAGCCCAGACTGGTTGCTAGGTGGATCCTGGTTAGGGACACATATGGACTCTGTCTCACTATCTCTGCTCCTCTCAATTAAAAGAAACAATTTAGGAATGGTAGTCTAAGAGAGCCAACTGGTTTTATTTACAGTAGAATAGCACCATATTTTTTATTATTAGAGTTCAGTTAATACACTTGGTAAAAACAGGTGAATATTAAAGATGGCTTGCCATCTCAGCCATAATTAATACAAATTTAAATTTTTGAAATATTTTATTTTTTAAAAATACCAAGTGATTGTGTTTATGTGAGATCTTAAATGTCTTGCATGTCTTGGTAGAAACAGGTTTGTTGATACAAAGTGTTTTTTTTTTTTTTAAGATTTTACTTACTGATTTTAGAGAAGAGGGAGAGAGAAATAAGGGCAATGGGAGGAGCGGGAAGCATCAACCCATAGTAGCTGCTGCTTGTATGTACCTTGAATGGGCAAGCCCAGGGTTTCAAACTGGTGACTTGTGCATTCCAGGTTAACACTTTACTGCATCACGACAGGTCAGGCTACACAAAATTACCAATTGTTTTAGTTTAATCGCTGCCACAATTTTGGTGGCTCTTTGTGCCTGTATGTAGCTTTTCCTTCCCTTTCCTTTTTCCTCCCCACTCTTGCTTGCTTTTTGCCTTGATTACTGCAACTTTCTTTGATTACTATTCTTTTACATCACTTCCAGCTCTGTTTTTTGCAGCACAGAAAATAATCAGTGTTATCCATAAATTTTTATTGATTAGGTGTATTTCCTTCCATTATAATTATGATTGTTTTTGCTCAAATTGTCACAACTTTGGCTAGTGAGGGCTTCTTCTAGCTGGCTTCTGTATCATGTTGACATGACATGAAAACCCATTAGACTTAGCATTTTGGCACTAAAGGATCTCCCAGACTCATTTTATAAAATTCCTGCTCCAGGCTTGTATTTGGCCTTTTTTGTTGTTTTTGTTGTTGCAAGCAGGAAAGAGGGAAAGGGGAGCGATGAGAAGCATCAACTTGTAGTTGCGTTACTTTAGTTCTTTATTGATTGCTTCTCATGTGTGCCTTGAGGCGGGGGGTTGGCTCAAGCTGAGCCAGTGACCCCATTCAAGCCAGCGACCTTTGGGCTCAGAAATGTTTTTTTACTGTTAATTTTTTCAGTCCTTCATTTCTCCAAGGAGCTCCTAATGGGAAATGGTATTTGGAGATCTAATATAGGGGTCTACATTTTAAGATGTTATTTTCAGTTATTTGATTCTTTATAATACTGATTTTTTTCCCCCTTAATTCAACAGGCATGCCCAAAGAAAAATACGAGCCCCCTGACCCTCGGAGGATGTACACAATTATGTCCTCTGAGGAAGCAGCAAATGGAAAGAAATCACATTGGGCAGAGCTTGAAATAAGTGGTAAGACATGCAAGCATAAATTTATGGTATAGAAATCAAGATATGGGAGAAAATTAAGTTTTTAATGCCAGCAAACAAAAGAAGCTATGTTGTATTTTACCAGTGCTAATTTATCTTAGAAGTAGGAAAGTCCAGTGGGAAGAACAGGGTTTGAGTTCCAAATCCATTCATTGTTTATTTTTTCAGTATCAGTGATCAGTGTCCTTTTATATCATCAAGATAATATCAAGGATGAGCCCTGGCTGGTTGGCTCAGCGGTAGAGTGTCGGCCCACTGTGTGGAAGTCCTGGGCTAGATTCCTGGCCAGAGCACATAAGAGAAGCGCCCATCTGCTTCTCCACCTTTCCCCTTCTCCTTTCTCTTTATCTTTCTCTTCCCCTCCTGCAGCCAAGGCTGCGTTGGAGCAAAGTTGGCCCAAGCGCTGAGGATAGCTCCATGGCCTCCACTTTAGGCACTAGAATGGCTCTGGTTGCAACAGAGCAACAACACTCCAGATGGGCAGAGCATCGTCCCCTAGTGGGCATGCCGGTTGGATCCCAGTCGGGGGCATGCGGGAGTCTGTCTCTCTGTCCCTGCTTCTCACTTCAGAAAAATACACAAAAAAAGTAATAATAATAATAGTATCAAGGATGAAATGAAAATAACGCATTTGAAATGCTTCATGTGCAAAGGTTTGTTCTGGTACTTAATTCTCTGAGAGTAGGATTGAGCTTTTGTATTACCAGGTTACAGCTTTCCAGTGGCATGGAACTGCTTGTGTTAATATAAGTTCTGGGATAAATTTGTTTTTCTTCACTTGTTTTTTTTTTTAGTCAGAGTCTAAGGACAGCCCTATTCAGAAACAAAATTTTACAAGTTTGAAGCAGATCGCAAAGTTCCCTTTTACCGTTCATGCTTTCTTGACATTTTCCAAGAAACATATGAGCCCCAGGCCCACAGAGGATATCTCCAGCATTTTTTTTCAGTGCACGTGCAGGCTTCTTTTATTTATACATATATATATATTTCAGAAGTAGTGAAGAGTCATTACTTCTGAAGCATACAGTGCTAAAGAAGTTTTGTGTTGATTTTGGCCTAATATTCCTCCCCATACTTTCCTGAAATTATACAGAGCAAGTTTACTTTTTTCTGTCCTTGGTTTATATTTTTAACGTAATGTAGCAAGCATACATGTGCTATGTGTAAATATTTTGCCAGGTGCTGTACTAGGCATATGGAAGATACATAAATAAAAAAACACCGTCCTGTTATTCTGGAGCTTACAGCATTTTAGGGAGTGAGTAGAAGGGAGGAGTGTACCAGTATAAATAACTAATAGACGAAATATAACTGCCAGGTCTAGGTAGAAAGCTATACAGGAAGCAGAAAGGAAGTAGTGATAATAGTATTCTTCCCTTGCCAGCTCAAAATTTCTAGTTATTCTAATGAATGTGTAAATCCAAACTCCCTCCTCTGCAGCCATGAAGGTTGGTTACCTATGTGAGTCTCTCCTGGTTTAACTCTCCTGGCCTTAATTAAGCCAAGCTCAGTTTCATAAAGTACATGTGGTGGAGAGTGACATTTCTCTCTTGTACTTCTCCTGTCATATTTGACTTTCTGGGTTAGGAGAGCCCAAAGAGAAATAAGCTCTCTCACTTACCAGTCACCTTCAAAGCACAGGCAGGCACTGCTCCCACTTTGCCCTTTTACTTTCTGCAGGCCCAGTATCTAGCTGTATTTTTTTCTTTTGTTAAGTTTGTATTAGCAGTTTTTGAATAACAAGTTCTTTGCATGTAGGGAAGTTTCCCCTTATAACATCAAGAAAAGCTAGAAAATGTAAGACTTTGGGTCACTGTTCCCTGTTTACTCTGAACTTTGGAAGTCTTTATACAGGATGGGAAGGAAAGAGAGATTCCTCTTAAGGTAACGATCTTAACAATAGGCTTATCTTTAGCAAGAATAATAGAGGATATACTGCTGTTGGGTGTCTATGGAACAGGACCTTGTAGTTCACAAAGCCACTATAAGGAAGGTTACTTTATAGTCTTTTTATTTAGTTTTTATTTTTTAAGTGAGAGGAAGGAAGATAGAGATGGATTCCCGCATGTGCCCTGATCGGGATGCACTCAGCAGTGTCTCCTCCGCCCCCCCCCCCCCAATACTTGAGTACCAAGCTGTCCTCAGTAGCTGAGGCTGACACTTGAGTCAGTCAAGCCACTGGCTGCAAGAAGGAAGGGGGGGGGGAGAGAAGCAGATGATTACTTTCCTGTGTTCTCCGACCAGGGATTGAACTCAAGACGTCCACATGCCAGGCCGATGCTCTATCTGCTGAGCCAAGTGGCCAGGGCCTCCTTTTTTTTTAATTGAATTTATGGAGTGACATTGGTTATAAAATCTATATAGGTTTTGGGTGTACAGACTGGTTCAGCCAACTGTGGAAAGCAGTATAGAATTACCTCAAAAAATTAAAAATGGAACCCAATATATTGTTTTGTGTGTTTTTTACCCCAAGTTAAGTCTCCTTTCATCATCATTTATCCCCTATCCTCTTCTACCTCCCCCACTCTCCTTTTCCTCTGGAGTCACCACACTGTTATCTGTGTCTGTGAGGTGTTTTTTGTTGTTTTTGCTTAATTTCTTCACCTTTTTTACTCCCCCCTCCCCTTTGATAGTTGTTAGTCTGTTCTCTCTATAAGTCTGTTTCTGTTTTACATGTTCATTTTGTTCACTAGATTCCCTGTATATGTGAAATCACATTATTTATTTTTCTCTGACTGACTGACCTCACTTAGCATAATGCTCTCCAGATCCATTCATGCTGTTTCAACGGGTAAGATTTCCTTCTTTTTTTATTGCCAGGTAGTAATCTGTTGTTGTATAAATGTACCACAGGTCTTTTAGCCACTCATCTACTGATGGGCACTTGGACTGCTTTAAATCTTGGTCATCGTAAATGCTGCAGTGAACAAAGGGATGCGTATCTCCTTTCAAATTAGTGTTTTAGGTTTCTTCGAATACATTCTCAGAAATGGAATTTCTGGGTCATAAGCATTTCCATTTGTAATATTTTGAGGTAACTCTATACTGATTTCCACAGTTGGCTGAACCAGTCTGAGTTCCCACCAATAGTGCACCAGGGTTCCCTTATAGTCTTGGTCCTCAATATATAAGCTATGTGTAGCAATTGTCAAGGCTAAACTCATTTTGTGCTAAGACAGTTATTTCATGTACATGCTGTAGCATCAGTACCTTAAGATCCTGTGATACAAAGTGCATATGTTCTTATGGTTCCAAGAAGATGAATGGTTAGTTCCTTGTGCTATTTGGAGGCAACCAGATAAGCCAAGTGACTGTTAATCATTTACATATAAGGAAGACCTTTTTATTGTAAAATGAAACACAGATAAAGAAAACCACAGAGACAAAATATATTAGCGAATTATTATAAGGCCAAAAGCCTTGTAACTACCCAGGTCAAGAAGTTTTTCGCTTACCTCAGAATCCCCTCCATATTCAACATCAAATCATAACCTCCTCTCTGCTCCCAGAAGTAACCATTATCCTGATTTCTATAGTAATCATTTACTTTGTTTTCTTACAGCTTTTTTTATTTTTTTATTTTTATTTTTTTGCATTTTTTTTTTTTATTTCATTTTTCTGAAGCTAGAAACAGGGAGAGACAGTCAGACAGACTCCCGCATGTGCCCGACCGGGATCCACCCGGCACGCCCACCAGGGGGCGACGCTCTGCCCACCAGGGGGCGATGCTCTGCCCATCCTGGGTGTCGCCATGTTGCGACCCTCCTGGGTGTCGCCATGTTGCGACCAGAGCCACTCTAGCGCCTGGGGCAGAGGCCACAGAGCCATCCCCAGCGCCCGGGCCATCTTTGCTCCAATGGAGCCTTGGCTGCGGGAGGGGAAGAGAGAGACAGAGAGGAAGGCGCGGCGGAGGGGTGGAGAAGCAAATGGGCGCTTCTCCTATGTGCCCTGGCCGGGAATCGAACCCGGGTCCTCCGCACGCTAGGCCGACGCTCTACCGCTGAGCCAACCGGCCAGGGCTCTTTTTTTTTTAAAGCAAGGTGGGGAGACAGGAAGGGAGAGAGATAAGAGGCATTAACTCATAGTTGCAGCACCTTACTTGTTAATTGATTGCTTTCTCATATGTGCCTTGACGGGGGGGGGGGGGGGGGGGGGGGGGGGGGGGGGGGGGGGGGGGGGGGGGGGGGTGGGCTCTCCAGCCAAGCAATGATCCCTTGCTCAAGCCAGTGACTTTGGGCTTCAAGCCAGCAACCATGGGGTCATGTCTAGGATCCCACACTTAAGCCAGCAACCCCACACTCAAGCCAGATGAGCCCACGCTCAAGCTATCGACCTCGGAACCCTGTAATTATTTATTTGCTATATCCCATATTATTCAATACATATATAACTTTTAGAATAACAGTACTAAAAATACTACTAATATGAATACTGAGAACAGGAAAATATTTGCCTGTCATCCCCATAATAGTTACACTCTATGTTGTCAGAGTATGTATCCATATCTACTGTCAGCTTTCCCATATAACTTGCATAAACTCCCATGTAGACCTAGTTTTGTAGACCTATTCCTCGCCTCCCACCAGTTCACTTGTCTCTGATGATTTTGGTGTTTTTGGAACCGTATTCTCTGTTTCCTGAGAATGGGCTCATGGGAACAATATTCTTTGACTCTCTTGCATGTCGGTAACAGTTTGTACCCTTTATATTTGAAAATCAGTTTTGTTGAAAGTAAAACCTTTGGCTTACATTATTACCTTTAAGTATCTTAAGAATGTTACCCCAGCCCTGGTCGGTTGGCTCAGTGGTAGAGCGTCGGCCTGGCGTGCAGAAGTCCCAGGTTCGATTCCCGGCCAGGGCACACAGGAGAAGCGCCCATCTGCTTCTCCACCCCTCCCCCTCTCCTTCCTCTCTGTCTCTTCCCCTCCCCCAGTGAGGCTCCATTGGAGCAAAGATGGCCCGGGCACTGGGGATGGCTCCTTGGCCTCTGCCCCAGGCGCTAGAGTGGCTCTGGTCGCAACAGAGTGACGCCCCGGAGGGGCAGAGCATCACCCCCTGGTGGGCAGAGCGTCGCCCTCTGGTGGGCGTGCCAGGTGGATCCCGGTTGGGCGCATGTGGGGAGTCTGTCTGACTGTCTCTCCCCGTTTCCAGCTTCAGGAAAAAAAAAAAAAAAGGAATGTTACCCCAGTTTTGCTATAGGCTTGATGACAGTCTAATTTTTTTTCCCCTTATTAGTTATTTTTGCCTGGATGCCAAAAGCATTTATTTCCCTTAAAATAAGTAATTTTACTAGAGTATGTATATATTGGTGTTGGTTCTGCCTTGGTATTATCAGGTATAGTATGTTTTTTAATTGTGTAGCTTGAAATTTTTTCTTTTAATTTCAGGAAAGTTCTTTTTGGCTAATAATTTTTAGTTAGTTTTTTTTTTAAGGTGAGAGGAGGGGAGATAGTGAGCCAGACTCCCACATGCATGCTGATCAGGATCCATCTGGCAACTCCTGTCTGGAACAGATGCTCGACTTAACTGAGCTATCCTCAGTGCCTGGGGCCGACGTTCGAATCAGTGCCCTGATGGCATTGATGGGGGATCGAACCCTGGATGTCCATATGCTAGCTGATGCTCTGTCCACTGAGCCAACTGGTTAGGGCCTAATTTTAGTATTTGTTCAGATCCGTTGCTTTTTTTGTGTGTATGTATGTGTGCCCCAGAGATTTGTTTTCTGTATTTGCATATTCATTTCAAATAACTTGAAACATTTTTTGTTAAGATATAATTTATAGTAAAATAAAGATAAAATACAGTAAAACTCACTCTTGTGTAGAATGCTTTTACAAATACACATTTGTGTAATCACCACCACAATTACAGTATGGAGTAGTTTCATCACCCCAAAAAACTTCCCCATACTCCTTTGTAGTGAACCTCCCTCCTACCCGCTGCCCCTCTCCCAGCCTCTGCAACCACTGATCTTTTTTTTTTTTTTAATAGACGAGTTTTTGGAGGGTTTTTACAGCAGATTTAGGCACATGACAAATTTGAAGGAAAGTGCAGTGCATGACCCCTTTACTATCAACATCCCCCTCCAGTGTGGTGCATCTGTTAACAGTTGATGAAGTTGTGTTGATGCGTCATTATCACTCCAAGTCCATAGTTTACATTAAGGTTCACTCTTGTATGGTCTCTGGGTTTATATGAAGATAATGGCATGTATCCACCGTTACAATATCAGACAGTGTTTTCACTTCCCTAAAAACCCTCTGTGCTTCAATTTATTCCTCGTTCTCTTTCCCTGAACTCCTGGCAACCACTGATCATTTTACTGTCTCCATCCATAGTTTTGCCTTTTCCAGGACGTCATATAGACGGAATCATATAGTATGCAGCCATTTCAGATTGGCTTCTTTCATTTAATGATTTCAGTTCCTCCATGTCTTTTCATGACTGGGTAGTTCATTTCTTTGTAGTGCTAAATCATATTCCATTGTCTGGATATACCATAGTTTATATAGCCACCTACTGAAGGACAACTTGGCTGCTTACAGGTTGTAGCAGTTATGAATAAAGCTGCTACAGATGTCCGTGTGCAGGTTTTCTTGTGGACACAGATTTTCAACTCCTTTGGGTAAATGCCAAGGAGCATAATAGCTGGATCATATGGTAAGGCTATGTTTAGTTTTGTAAGAAACTGCTAAACCTCTTCCAAAGTGACTGAACCATTTTGCATTCCCATCAGCAGTAAATTCCCATCACACCCTCTCCAACATTTGGTGTTGTCAGTGTTCTGAATTTTGGCCTTCTAATAGGTGTGTGTGTGTGTGTGTGTGTGTGTGTGTGTGTGTGTGTGTGGTGGGGTCTCAGTGTTTTCTTAATGTTCATTTTTCTGCTTATATATGATTAAGAGCATCTTTTTATATGCTTATTTACTACTGGCATATTTTCCTTTGATGAAGTGTGTGTTCAGGTCTTTTGCCTATTTTTAAATTGGCTCTTTTTTTCTTACTGTTTCTTTGTATATTTTGGATAATAGTTCTTTATCAGATATGTCTTTGCAAATGTTTTCTCCCACTCCGCATCTTATCTTCTCAGTCTCTTAACAGTGTCTTTCACACAGCAGACATTTTTCATTTTAATGAAGTCCAGTTTCTCAGTTGTTTCTTTTATGGATCATGTCTCTGGTGTTGTATATATAAGTCATCGTCATGCCCAAAGTCCTCTAGATTTTCTCTTGTGTTATCTTTAGGACTTTGTATAGTTTTGTGTTTTACATTTAGGTCTGTGATTTATTTTGAGTTAATTGTTGTGAGGGGTGTAAGATTATTTTTTGTGTTTTTTGGTTTTTTCTGTGACTGTCCCGTGTTCTGAAACCATTTGTTTAAAGACTATGTTTTTTCTATTTTATTGCTGTTGCTTCTTTGTCAAAGATCATTTTGACTATAAAGGAGTGAGTAAAAGAAGGTTTACAGTTGTGAGTATGCAAAACACAATTTGTTCTTGTATTATTAATTATTGGATTAGTTATTTGTATTACAGCTGTAAACCTACTTTTGCCAACACCTCTATTTGTGTGGGTTTATTTCAGAGCTCTCTTATTCTGTTCCAGTGATCTATTTGTCTTTTCATTCATCAATACCATACTGTCTTGATTGCTGTAGCTTTATGTAAGTCTTGAAATTGGGCACTGTCCTCTAACTTTGTTCTCCTTCAATTTTGTGTTGGTTATTTTGTGTTTATTGCCTCATATAAACTTCAGATTTAGTTTGTTGGTATGTCCAAAATAACTTTCTGGGCTGGTAGTTGATTTTGGCATTGAATCTGTAGATCAAGTCAAGAACTGACATACTGACAGCATTGAATCTTCCTATCTGTAAACATAGAATATTTCTCCATTTATTTAGTTGTTTTTTTTTTTAATCAATTTCAGTTTTCATCAACAGAGCTATCCTCAGTGCCTGAGGCCAACAATCGAACCAACTGAGTCAGTGGCTGCAAGAGGGGAAGAGAGAGAAAGGGGAGAGGGAGGGGAAGAGAAGCAGATGGTCACTTCTCACATCTGCCCTGACCAGGGCATGCCCTGCCCTAATCCTGTGTATATTTTGTTAATTTATATCTCAGTATTTCATTTAGGGGATGATAATGGTATTGTAGTTCTGGAGTGGGTTTCTTTTGTATTTTTCTGAAGTGAGAAGTGGGGAAGCAGAAAGACAGACTCCCACATGCGCCCAACCCAGATTTACTGGGCATGTCCACTAGGAGGTGATGCTCTGCCCATCTAGGATGTTGCTCTGTTGCAAGTGGAGCCATTCTAGCGCCTGAGGCAGAGGCCTTGGAGCCATCCTCAGTGCCTGGGCCAACTTTGCTCCAGTGGAGCCTTGGCTGTGGGAGGGGAATAGAGAGATAGAGAGAAAGGAGAGGGTGGGTGGGTGAAGAAGCAGATGGGCACTTCTTCTGTGTGCCCTGGATGGGAATCGAACCTGGGACTTCCACACACCAGGCATTTGCTCTACCACTGAGCCATCTGGCCAGGGCTGTGGTATTTGTAGTTTTAATGTCACATTCCAATTGTTCATTGCTGGTATACAGAAAAGCAATTGATCTTCAACCGTTTATTTATTTGTGATCTAAATTTTTTTCTCAAACTTTTCTAAAAATTTTTTTTGCAGTTATTCATTATGAACTTCTTTGTAGTTTAATTTTCGTCCACTAGGTTTTTTCTAAATCTTATGTTCTTTTAGTGCTTTTATCATTTTCTTAATATGTTTTGGCTTATTTTGAAATTGTATATATAATAGCTTTTTGTATGTATTTGCGATAGGTATGCTTTTGTTGTTTGTAAGGAGTTATTCTGGTCTTTCTGTTCTCTTAAAATGACTTTTTAAAAATATAATATTTATGAAATTTGACCTAATAACCTTTGTTATTATTTCTTTAATTTAGATTTTCTGAACTTTAGAATGTGTGATCAGGCCTTGGCTGGTTTTCTCAGTGGATAGAGCATCAGGCTGGCGTGCCGAGGTCCCAGGTTCAGTCCCTGGTCAGGGCAGATGTGAGAAGCGACCATCTACTTCTCTTCCCCTCCCTCTCCCCTTTCTCTCTCTTCCTCTCTTGCAGCCACTGACTCAGTTGGTTCGATTGTTGGCCTCAGGCACTGAGGATAGCTCTGTTGGTTCTAGCATTGGCGCCAGGTGGGGGTTGCCAAGTTGATCCCGGTCGGGATGCATGTGCGAGTCTGTCTCGCTATCTCCCATCCTCTCACTTAAAAAAAAAAAAAAAAAAAAGGTGTGATCAGGAACGTTTTCTAACTACTGAGCTTTCTCTCTGTGTGAGACTTTGACTTTCCTCCTCACTTTATTTTCTATTGATTTGAGAGGGAGACAGAAGGAAGGGATTGGGAGAGAGAAGCATCAACTTATTGTTTTCACTTAGCTATTAACTTTTAGTTGTGTACTCATTGATTGTTTCTTATACACATCCGTACTGAGGGTCGAGCCCACCACCTCTGGTGCACTGGAGAAATGCTTTATCCACTGAGCCATCTGGAAAGGCCTCCTTCCTTCATTTCTTTCTGGACCTTTTTTTCCTTATCACCTTTACTGTAGTCCTACTTAATTTTAATTTCATTTTTAGAGCTTTGACCTCAGAATGGGGCCTTGGCTGATCAATTTGTAGAGTTCTAGGGCCTAGAATAGAATGCCTTCAGACTTACTGTGGACACTTGGTACTTGTTATTGAATTGTACTGAAACCCTCTCAGTTGCAATGATGTTCTCAGATTGGTACTTCCCATTAGATACTAGTTAGTTTCTCTATTTTCAGTTCCTTTAAATCAGGGGTCTCAAACTCGCAGCCCGCTGAACAATTTTGTGCGGCCCGCAGACTAATCCACGAAGTTCAAAATATTTTGGATAAAATGAAGTAAGCCTAGGGGCCTACTTGTATTTTTCATTTCTCTAGCATCCTAGCTAGATATTAGCTTAGTTAACAGCAGTTGTGATGCGAACTACAGTTTCTGGTCGTTTTGTGACACTGAGTAAACTGCATGTATGATTGTGCTTGTTGTACTGATTTTTTTTTGTTTTCAACTGCAGTGAGAAAAGTGTTGTGTAACAGTTGCCTTTTGTAGACCTAGTGTGGCCCGCCAAACGGCTGTGACCTTGCTCTGCGGCCCACATGCTGAGTTGAGTTTGAGACCCCTGCTTTAAATACTTTTACATTTCATGCTGCTATTGATATGGTTGGGTTTAAGTCAGCTGTCACTTGATTAACAGTTAACACTTGAACAAAATGGAGTTGAACTGCATGGGTCCACTTACAGATTTATTTTTTCCTTTACTGTCAATGATTTATTATAAAGCGTACCTCTCAGGAATAGCGAGATGGAAGAGATGCATATGTACTCTCTTTGGGCATGCCATCATCCCAGCATACCAGTCTTTTTTTTAGAGAGAGAGAGAAAAAGAGAGGTACAGGCAAGCAGGAATGGAGAGAGATGAGAAGTATTGACTCTTCGTTGCAGCACCTTAGTTGTCAAGCCAGTGACCCCTTGCTCAGGCCAGCGACCTTTGGGCTCAAGCCAGTGACCATGGGGTCATGTTTATGATCCCATGCTCAAGCTGGTGACCCCACACTCAAGCTGGATGAACCTGTGCTCAAGCCAGTGACCTCAAGGTTTTAAACTGGGGACCTCAGTGTCTCAGGCTGACGTTCCAACCACTGTACCACTTCCTGGTCAAGCTATATACAGATTTTTAACAATAAATATCTGTACTGTTTTGAATCCATAGTTTGGAGTCTGTGGCTGCAGAGGGCTGACTATATGCATTGATCTGTACCATTTTGTAAAGAGTACTTGAGCATCTGTGGATTTTGGTGCCTGGAACCAACTCCAGTCCTCCCCATCCCCACACCCTTATGGATTTCAAAAGGCAACTTAAGTTTTGGGGGAGTCAAAAGTTATATGTTTGCAGTTTTCGTGTGTCAAGGGGTTGGCACCCTAACCCCTGCATTGTTTAAGGGTCAACTATATTTTCTTTTTTGTTGTTGTTGCTTTTTTTCTTTCCTTTTGATTAACTAGGTAAAGTATTTTTTATAAAATTGCATTTTATCTCCTTAGTTATCTAATTAGTTTTATGTAACTCTTTAACAAATAACAATGGTTGCTTTGAGTTTATAATATAAGGTGTATCAGTAGTAATATACCACTTCCACTTCACTTAAAGCAGGGTTTGGGAACCTTTTTGGCTGAGAGCCATGAACGCCACATATTTTAAAATATAATTCTGTGAGAGCCATACAACAACCCGTGTACCTTACGAATTATCCAATAAAAATTTGGTGTTGTCCCGGAGGACAGCTGTGATTGGCTCCAGCCACCCGAAACCATGAACATGAGTGATAGGAAATGAATGGATTGTAATACATGAGAATGTTTTATATTTTTAATGTTATTTTTTTTATTAAAGATTTGTCTGCAAGCCAGATGCAGCCTTCAAAAGAGCCACATCTGGCTCGCGAGCCATAGGTTCCTGACCGCTGACTTAAAGTATGAGCCTAACAGCAATATACTTCTATTTCTCTTCTAGACTTTGTGCTATTGCTGTCATATATTTTACTTCTACATATGTTATAAGTCTCATAAAGTGTAATTTTTATTTTAAACAGTCAAGTATTGGGAATAGTTTTTTACCCATGTCCACGCCCTACTGCTGAGCCAACTGACCAGGGCTGGCTATTTTTCTTTTTAACGATGAAATTCAGAATCAATTTACCTAATCCTGACTTTTTTTGGGGGGGGGGGGAGTGACAGACAGGAAGGGAAAGAGATGAAAAGTGTCAACTTGTAGTTGTGTCACTCGAGTTGTTCATGAATGCTTCTCATACATGCCTTGACCTGTGGGCCCTAGCCAAGCCAGGGAATTTGGGCTCAAGCCAGTGACCTCAGGGCTTCAAACCTGAGATCTCAGCGTCTCAGGTCAACACTCTATTCAGTGCACCACCACTGGTTAGGTCAGGGCAAGCATTGTATTGTATTGTATTTATTGTATTGCATTGTATTTATTTATTTTTGTGATAGAGACAGAGAGAGGGACAGATAGGGACAGACAGGAAGGGAGAGAGATGAGAAACATCAATTCTTTGTTGCGGCTCTTTAGTCTCCTTAGTTGTTCATTGATTGCTTTCTTATATGTACCTTGACTGGGGGGCTGCAGCAGAGCCAGTGACCTTGGGCTCAAGCCAGAGACCATGGGATCATGTCTATGATCCCACACTTAAGCCAGCGACCCTGTGCTCAAGTAAGATGAGCCTGCACTCAAGCTGGTGACCTCGGGGCTTCAAACCCGAGTCCTCTGCATCCAGTCTAACACTGTCCACTGTACCACTGCCTGGTCAAGCAAGCTTTTTAATTTTAGCCTGGGTGGGATGTGTAATGGAATCTCATTGTGGACTTGGATTTCCCTAATAAATGCTGATGTCAAGAATTTTTTTGTTATTATTTGCCATCTGTTTATCTTCTTGGGTGAAGTGTCTGTTAAAAATCTTTGCTCATGCCTGACCAGGCAGTGGCACAGTGGATAGAGCGTTGGACTGGAATGTGGAAGACCCAGGTTCGAGACCCCGAGGTCGCCAGCTTGAGCGCGGGCTCATCTGGTTTGAGCAAAGCTCACCAGCTTGGACCCGAGGTCACTGGCTTGAGCAAGGGGTTACTCAGTCTGCTGGAGGGCCTGTGGTCAAGGCACATATGAGAAAGCAATTAATGAACTACTAAGGTGTCGCAACGAAAAACTGATGATTGATGCTTCTCATCTCTCTTCGTTCCTGTCTGTCCCTATCTATCCTTCTCTCTGTCTCTGTTAAAAAAAAAAAAATCTTTTGCTCATTTTGAAAATTTGTTTTTTTCTTAGGGAATTTTGAGAGTTCTTTATATAGTAAGTCCTGAAATCAGGTATTATAATATCATGTTAGTCCTCCAGCTATGTTTTGTTGTTGTTTTGCCTTCTCTAAGTCGTTTAAATTTTCATCGAAATTTTGAAATCATCTTGCCAGTTTCAAACTTGCCGATATTATGATTGGTATTGTGTTGACTCAGAACTGATTTGGAGAGATCTGACATCTTATGAACACTATAAATCTATTCACTTATTTAGAACTTCTTTCATCTCTTTCAGCAGTTTTGTTTTTAATATACAAGTGCTGCACATTTTATTATTTTTTTGTCAAATTTGCCCCGAAGCAGTTCATAATTTTGATGGTATTGTAAATGTTGCCATTTTGGAATTTGGTTTCTGTTTATGACTAGTTTATAGAAGTATAATAGATATTTTTGTATATTAGGCCATTGCTATGACCTTGCTAATCTCACTTATTAGTAGCATTTTTATAAATTTCATAGGATTTTTACATGGATGATTGTGCCATTTGGAAATAAAGGTTGCTTTATTTCTACCTTTCCAAATTTTAATTTTTCTGGTCACTGCAATGGCTAGAACCTCCAGTATAATGCTGAATGGGAGTGGTTAGAGGACACATTCTTGCTTTGTGTCTAATCTTGGGGGGAAAGCAGTCATTTATCACTAAGGTTTTTGTAGATTCCCTTTTTCAAGATTAAGGAAGGCCCTGACTGGTTGCTCAATGGAGTCGGCCTGGCTTGTGGACGTCCTGGGTTTGATCCCCAGTCAGGGCACACAGAAATAGCAACCATCTGCTTCTCTCTTCCATTTCCCCCTTCTCTCTATGTGTTGAGTTCTCTGTTGGTCTGAGTGCAGGGCCTTAGACGGAGCAGGGCGGGGGGTTGCTGGGTGGATCCCGGTCAGGGCGCATGTGGGAGTCTGTCTTTCTACCCCTCCTCCTCTCACTTAAAAAATTGAGGAAGTTCTATTCTTAGCTTACTAAGTTTTTTGTTTTTGTTTTTTAATCAGTAGTAGGTATTACTGATTTTTGCCAACTGCTCTTTCTGCATTTTACTTAGATTATTTTCTAAGAAAAAAATTTTTGAATGATTTCTTTTTGTAATGTTCAGTGAACCTTGGATTTCCTGGCACAAATCTTATTTGGTAGTTGTCCTCTTAATATATTGATGAATTTGATTTATTAAGATTTTATTAACAAACAATCCAATAAAAAAATGGGAAGAGGACATGAACAGACACTTCTCCCAGGAAGAGATACAAATGGCCAACAGATATATGAAAAGATGCTCAGCTTCATTAGTTATTAGAGAAATGCAAATCAAAACTACAATGAGATACCACCTCACTCCTGTTAGATTAGCTATTATCAACAAGACGGGTAATAGCAAATGTTGGAGAGGCTGTGGAGAAAAAGGAACCCTCATTCACTGTTGGTGGGACTGTAAAGTAGTACAACCATTATGGAGGAAAGTATGGTGGTTCCTCAAAAAACTGCAAATAGAACTACCTTATGACCCAGCAATCCCTCTACTGGGTATATACCCCAAAACCTCAGAAACATTGATACGTGAAGACACATGTAGCCCCATGTTCATTGCAGCACTGTTCACAGTGGCCAAGACATGGAAACAACCAAAAAGCCCTTCAATAGAAGACTGGATAAAGAAGATGTGGCACATATACACTATGGAATACTACTCAGCCATAAGAAATGATGACATCAGATCATTTACAGCAAAATGGTGGGATCTTGATAACATTATAAGGAGTGAAATAAGTAAATCAGAAAAAAACAAGAACTACATGATTCCATACATTGGTGGAACATAAAAATGAGACTAAGACATGGACAAGAGTGTGGTGGTTACCAAGGGTGGGGGGGGAGGGAGGACATGGGAGGGAGAGAGTTAGGGGGAGGGGGAGGGGCACAGAGAACTAGATAGAGGGTGACGGAGGACAATCTGACTTTGGGCGAGGGGTTTGCAACATAATTTGATGACAAAATAACCTAGACATGTTTTCTTTGAATATATGTACCCTGATTTATTAATGTCATCCCATTACCATTAATAAAAATTTATTAAAAAAAATGTGTATTACTAGCTAAAAAAAAAAAGATTTTATTAAATTTTGCATTTGTATTCATGAGGGATATTGGGTTGTAGGATCTTTTTTTTTTTTTGCACTATTTTGGCAATAGTGTAATGTTAGTCTTGTAGAAGGGGTTGGAAAGTATCATCTTCAGTTTTCTGGATGAATTTTTGTAGAATTGATATTATTTCTTAAATTATTTCACCAATGAATCCATCATGTTATAGAATTTTCTTTGTGGGAAGGTGTTTTTTTTTGTTTTTTGTTTTACAGGGACAGAGAGAGAGTCAGAGAGAGGGATAGATAGGGACAGACAGACAGGAACGGAGAGAGATGAGAAGCATCAATCATTAGTTTCTCGTTGTGACATCTTAGTTGTTCATTGATTGCTTTCTCATATGTGCCTTGACCGTGGGCCTTCAGCAGACCGAGTGACCCCTTGCTCAGTGACCTTAGGTCCGAGCTGGTGAGCTTTGCTTTTTTTTTTTTTTTTTTTTTTTTTGCTCAACCCAGATGAGCTTGTGCTCAAGCTGGCAACCTTGGGGTCTCGAACCTGGGTCTTCTGCATCCCAGTCCGACACTCTACCCACTGCACCACCACCTGGTCAGGCTGTGGGAAGGTTTCTATCAAATACATTCATAGTGTTGTGCAGCCGTCACTATACCATCCATTGCTGTGGCTGTTCATCTTGTAACTTGCCTTTGAAAGATATTTTCTCTGGGTTGCTAAGTTGACAGGATTTTTTTTTCAGTATATTAAAGATTTTGCTCTGCAGTCTTATCTCTTATATTGATGACAACTAGAAATCTGCAGACATTTTATTTTTATTTCTCTGTGTGAAATAGAATTATTTTTTCTCTGACTGCTTTTAAGATTTTATCATTTGTTTTAAGGCATTTGTTTAAAATGCTCCTGTATATAGTCTTCTTTTTTGTTCTTTGTGGAATTGTCGTGTGCTTGGGGTTTACTGAGCTTTTTGTGTCTGTGGGTTTGTAGATTTCATCAAGTGGGGAAAATTTTTTACCTGTATCTCTTTTTGATAAAACCCTGAGATATCATTCACACGATTCCCTTAAAATGCACATCAGTGGTTTTTGTGTATTGCCAGAGTTGTATACACATTAGCAGTCATTTCCCAAATAGCCAGCCCTTGTTAAAGTCAATTTTCTTTCCATCTCAATGGATTTTTGACCCTTCTGGATACTTTATATAAATGTAAATGGGGTCATGTAACATATGGTCACCAACTTCTTTCAGTGTTCAGTTATGTTGTAGCGTGTATCAGTACTTCATGTAATCTATTGTATGAGTAGACCACATTTTATTTATTAATCAGTTGGTGGACATTTGGATTTTTTATTTTTAATTGATTTTTGGAGAGGAGGGGAGAAAGAGAGACAGAAACATCAGTCTGTTCCTGCATGTGCCCTGACTGGGGATTGAACCAACAACCTCTGTGCTTTGGAACGATGCTCTAACCAGCTGAGCTATCGGCCCAGGGAACAGGATTGTTTTCTTGACTCTTAAGAGTAATTCTGCTATGAACATTCATGTTTGAGTTTTTGTGTGGATGTTTTTATCTCTTTCGGGTACATACCTGTGAATAGCTGGCTCATGTGGTAACTTGTATCTTAATGTTTTTGAAGAACTGCTAGGTTATTTTCCCAAGTGCCTGGTGTCTTTACCTTTCCACCAGCAGCATGTGAGGGTTCCAGTTTCTCCCTACTTTGCCAGTACTTGTTATTGTCTGTCTGTTTTTTGGTGTGTTTTTTTTTAAGAGAGAGAGTGGGAGTGGTTGGGGGACATGGACAGACAGGAAGGGAGAGAGACTAGAAGCGTCAACACTTTGTTGCAGCACCTTAGTTGTTCATTGATTGCTTTCTCATATGTGCCCTGACTGGGGGCTCCAACAAAGCGAGTAGCCCCTGCGCAGACTAGCTACCCTGGACTCAAATTTGCAACCTTGTGCTTCAAGCCAGCAACCTTTGGGCTCCAGCCAGCGACCATGGGGTCATGTCCATGATCCCATGCTCAAGTCAGTGACCCTGCACTCAAGCCAGATGAGCCCGCGTCAAGCTGGCAACCTTGGGGTTTTGAACCTGGGTTCTCAGCATCCCAGGTCGATGCTCTTATCAATTGCACCACTGTCTGGTCAGGCTTTTTTTTTCCCTCCATCTTTTTGTTTATAGTCATGCTAGTGGATGTGAATAGTGTATCATTGTGGTTTTGATTTGCATTTCTTTACAGGCTGATTATGTGGAGCATCTTTTCACGTGCTTGTTGGCCATTTGTGTATCTTCTTTGAAGAAGTATGTAGATCTTTGCCTGTTTTTAACTTGGTTCATTTGTCTTTTTACTACCAAGTTGTAAGTGTTCTGTATATAATCTGGATGCAATTGTCTTATCAGATTTATGATTATCAAATAATTTCTCCCTTTAGCTTTTTTTTTTTTACCTTATTAATCGTGTTCATTGTGGCACAAAGGTTTTAATTTTGAAGTAGTTTATCTAATATTTCTTTTGTTTATGCTGTTAGTGTTATAGCTAACAATTGCATAATCCTAGGTCACCAAGATTTATGTTTGTTTTATTTTATGTGTGTGTGTTTATGTTCCAAAATTCTTGAGTTTTGGTGTGACTAAAGAATCCATCTTCGTTCTTTAGGCTGAAGATAACAAGTTGACTCTTGCCTTTCTTCTTTTTTTTTTTGAGAGAAGATAGGCAAACTCCCACATGCACCCAGACTGGGATCCACCTGGCAACCCCATCTGGGGCTGATGCTGAGCTATTTTTAGCACCTGAGGCTGATGCGCTCCAATGGAGCTATCTTTAGCACCCAGGGCCGCGCTCAAACCATTTGAGCCACTGGCTGAGGGAAGAGAGAAGGAGGTAGGCAGAGGCAGATGGTAGCTTTTCCTGGGTGCCCTGACTGGGAACTGAACCCAGGACGTCCATATATTGAGTCGATGCTATCCATTTAGCCACTGGCCAGGGCCTGGAGTTTTCTATGTACAGGATACTATCATCTGCAAAAAGTGATAACTTTATTTTTTTCCCAATACGGATGTCTTTTAATTCTTTCTGTTGCCTGATTTTTCTGGCTAGGACTTCCAGTACTATGGTAAATAAAATTGGAGAGTGGTCAGCCTTGTCTTATTCCTGATTTTAGAGAAAAAGCATTCAGTTTTTCACTATTTTGTGTTTGTTATATATAGTGAGTATTTAGACATAAATGGATGTTGTATCTTATCAAATGCCTTTTCTGCATCTATTGATAGGATTGTATGATTTTTGTCCTTTGGTTTATTGATGTGGTGTATTATATTGATAGATTTACATATGTTGAACCATCCTTGTGCTCCTGGAATGAATCTCACTTGATCATTACTTTTTTTTTTTTTTTGGTATTTTTCTGAAGCTGGAAACGGGGAGGCAGTCAGACTCCCGCATGCACCCGACTGGGATCCACCCGGCACACCCACCAGGGGGCGATGCTCTGCCCATCCGGGACGTCGCTCTGTTGCGACCAGAGCCAGTCTAGCACCTGAGGCAGAGGCCGTGGAGCCATCCCCAGCGCCCGGGCCATCTTTGCTCCAATGGAGCCTTGGCTGCAGGAGGGGAAGAGAGAGACGGAGAGGAAGGAGAGGGGGAGGGGTGGAGGAGCAGATGGGCGCTTCTCCTGTGTGCCCTGGCCAGGAATCGAACCCGGGACTTCCGCACGCCAGGCCGACGCTTTACCACTGAGCCAACCGGCCAAGGCCTGATCGTTACTTTTTTAATGTATTGTTGTATTTGACATGCTAGTATTTTGTTTAGGCTTTTTGCAACTATATTTATTAGAGACATTGGTTTGTATTTTCTTGTGTTGTCCTTGCTAGGTTTTGGTATCAGGTTATGTTGGCATCATAAAATGTGTTAGGGAGTATTGCTTCTTCTATTTTGGGGAAGATTTTGAGGAGGATCGGTACCAATCTTCTTTGAATGTTTGGTAGAATTCACTAGTATAGCCATCTGGTCCTTGAGTTTTAATTTTTGGAAGGTTTTTGATTGTTTCTATTTCCTCCGTGCTTACAGATCTATTTAGGTTTTTCAATTTTTTGTGACTCAAGCTAGGAAGATTATATAGTTCTAGGAACTTACGTATTTCTTCCAGATTGTTGAATTAGGTAGCATGTAATCTTTCATAGTATTGTAATATGGTTATTTGTATTATATCTGTGATGTCTGTGGTAATTTCTCTTTCATTTCAGATTTTGTTTATATGAGTCATTTCTCTCTTTTCCTTAATGAGTATAGCCGGGGATTTGTCAATTTTATTGATCTTTTCAAAGAACTAGCTCTCTGTTGTATTAATTTTTCCTATAGTTTTTTCTTTGTTATTTCATTTAGTTCTCTAATTTTTACTATTTCCTTTCTTTTGCTGACTTTGGGTTCTCTTTGTTCTATTTCTAGTTAAGATGTGAAGTTAGGTTGTTTACTAAGGATCTCTTTTGTTTCTCAATAGAAGCCTATAGTAATATAAACTTCCCTTTAGTGCTTCTTTTGCTGCATCCCAGAAGTTTTGATATGTCATATTGTCATTCTCATTTGTCTGTATATATCCTTTGATCTCTATTTTTATTTCTTCATTGAACCAGTCATTTTTAGAAGTATGTTGTTTAATTTGCACATTTTTGTTGATTTCTCTACTTCTTTTCTGCAGCTGGATACTAATTTTAAAGGTTTATCATCAGAGAAGATTCTTGGTATCATTTTAATCTTTTTAAATTTGTTGATTTTAGTTTTGTGGCCTAACATACTTGATAATGTTCCATGCACACTGGAAAAAGAATGTATAATCTGATGTTCTGGGAGGAAATGTGTCATTTTAGACCAATATTTATTTATTTATTTTTATTTTATTGCTTTTAGAGAGAGGAGTAGAGAGATCAGGAGAGAGACAGGAACATCTGTTCCTGTATATGCCCTGATTGGACTGAACTAGCAACCTCCATGCTTTTGGACAGGGCTCTAACCAGCAGCTATCTGGCCAGGGAAGGCCAATCAATATTTCTTTATTGATTTTCTGTTTGGATGATCTGTCTAAAGTTGTCAGTAGTTGTGTTGAGATTTCCAAATGTGATTGTTATTGTGTATCTTGCTTTTTTGTTCTGTTTGTAGATTTCTTATATATTTTGGTGCTTTCTTATGTGATGCATATATTTTAACAACTATTAGGTCTTGATATAGTATCGCTTTATCATTATGAAATGTCCATCTATTTCTGTTTCCTTTGTTGTCTTGAAGTCAGTATTGTCAGATATAAATATGGCTATACCTGCTTTTCTTTAGGTAATATTTGCTTGCAGAATCATATTCCAACCTTACACTTTGATTCTACTTTTGTCCCTGCAGCTTAGATGTGTCTCCTGAAGGCAGCATATGTTTGGGTTTCGCTTTTTGATCCAATCTGCTACTCTGTGCCTCTTTATTGGTGAGTTCAGTCCATTTACATTTAGGGTAATTATTGACACACTAGGATTTCCTATAGCCATTTTATGTTTTGTTTTCTGGTACCTCTCTGTCTCCTTTGGTTCTTTTTCTTTGTGTTTCTGTCAGGTTTTGGTTGGTAGTATTCCATGCTTCTGTCATCTATTCTTTTTTTAAGGTATGTCTTTCAGTTTCAGTTTTTTCATGAGTCATTTCCGTTGGGCTATTGAGAAAAAATTTCATATATACAAGAGTCCTTTGTCTCATGAGTGCTTCTGCACTCCATCCTCCTTTGCTACAGCAAATCTTTATCTTCTTCTCTTACATGCTTTTGTTGTCTCAGATTATCCTTGGTTTTTATTATAACCTTGTTGGAGTTTTTACTCGTAGTTTTGTGTTGTTTTGTTCTTTGTGACCAGTACAATACCTCCCTTTGAGTATTTCCTGCAGTGGGGGTTTTCTGGTGATATGTCTAAAAGTTTTTATATCACACTTATATTTGAAGGATAATTTTAATGGATATAGTATTCCTGTCTTGTAATGCCTCTTTCAGTACTTTGAATGTTTTTGTCTACTCTCTTCTGGCTTGTAGACTTTCTCCTGAGAAATCTGATGATAACTTAATGGACCTACTTTATATGTTATGTTGTTGTTTCCCTAGCTGACTTGAAGATTCTTTCTTCGTCATTGATTTTTTTACATGTTTATTATATTACAATGTACCTTGGAGGTGATGGTCTGTTTGGATTGAGGTAGCTAGGTGTTCTGTTTGCTTCCTGGATTCAAAAATCTAACTCCTTCCGTAGGCTTGGGATGTTCTGATCAATTATTTGTTTGAATAGTTTATTCCTTTCTCCCTTTCTTCTTCTGAAACACTCATTATTCTTAAATTGCTTTTTCTTTTTTTTTTTAATTTTTTTAAATTGCTTTTTCTGATAGTCAAACAATTCTCATAGAGCTCTCTTTTATTTTTATTATTATTATTTTATTATTATTATTATTATTATTATTATTGGGGAGGCAGAGAGACAGACTCCTACATGCGCCCCAACCAAGATCCACCAGGCAAGCCCACTATGGGACGATGCTCTACCCATCTGGGGCATGGCTCTGTTGCTTGGCAACTGAGGCAAGACCATGGAGCCATCCACAGTGCCCAGGGCTAACTTGCTTAGACCATTGAAGCCGTGGCTGCGGGAGCTTCCCCGCAGCCACGGCTTCAATGGTAAAGAAGGAGAGGGTGGGAGGAGAAGCAGATGAGTGCCTCTCGTGTGTGCCCTGACCAGGAATTGAACCCGGGATTTCCTCACATCAAGCTGACCCTCTACCACTGAGACAACCGGCCAGGGCTGAGCTCTCTCATTTTTAAAAATTCTTGAGTGTCTCTCTTCTTCCCTCTGTATCATCTCTAGTTACTTGTCTTCGACGTCACTAATTTTCTCCCCTATCTGGCCTTTTCTATTAGGTAAACTTGCTAGCTCAGTTTTCAATTCATGTATTGAGTTTTTCACCTTTGTTATTAAAGTTTCAATCTCCTTGGTCAGTATTCATTTTGTTTTCTGAGCTCATTAAGTTGCCGAATGGTGTTTTCTCATGTCTTGCTGAGTATTTTTAGAACTTCAATTTTGACTCTCTGTTTTTTAACTCCAAGGTTTCCATGTGATAGAGATTGCTTTCTGTGGAGTATTCATTTTCTTTCTGAATTTTGTCTTTTTATTGGTTAGGTATATTATATTTTCCTGCATTTGAGGGCATTTAGGAGTGGTATTGTTAATAAATCAAGCAAAAAACAACAATGAAAAATAAAAATGATAAAATTGAAAATAAAATAAAAAACAAAGGAAAACCACAAAATAAACAACAAAAACCAGAAGACAATAATTGAAAACAAACAAAACAGCAACAACAAAGAATAACTGAAAAAAAAAGAAAAAATTAGAGGCAAAGAAAAATCCCTCCTGAACTCCCAAGCAAAAAAAGGTTTTCTATTTTGTTCCTGTAGGGGGTTCTGGACTACAAGTTTTAGCTGTGAAATTCCAAGGCTGGCCTCCACTGAGAAGTTGCTGTCGGGATGATGGAGGCAGGGCTGCAGTCGTGATGATGGGTGGGGGTGTGCCATGAAGTTTACGGCTTTAGCAATGGCATTAGAGGCCTCTAGGTGCTCCTTCCTGCATCCCATGGGAGCAGACACAGAGCACCTCTGTTCCTCAGGGTCAAGATTGACTGTAGAACTAGCTCTGGGGTCTTTCTGCCACTCTATATACCCACAAGGGGTGGGAGGCTGGGGGCTGGCTACATTTTGTATTTTTGTGTCTTTCTAAGTATGGGCTACTGGCAGACTGTGGGAACACTGGCGGTAACCCTACACTCGGCTGCTTTGATTCAATCTTACTATTTCTTCCAGCAGAATTATACATAGTCACTGCGGGTTTCTCCCCTCACTGGAGCCCAGGCAGCCAAAATCATAGATAGCCCAGGTTTCGTTTCTCTCTGAAGACGACCAGGAGTGCGTCTTATCTTCTGCTCCCCTTCTCAACCCTTCCCACTGTCAGTCCATTTGGTGCACGAATCTTTCAGGCGCGACTGCAAGCCCAGTAAAGGTTGCTCCACTGCATTATAGCTATTCAATTTGTTGAAATTTCAAGGAAAGAGATCAAGGGTATTTCTCACACCACCTTTGTTTCTTTCTCTCTTGCCTTTATTTCTTCAGGTTTTTTTGTTGTTCCCAGCCCATCCATGTTTGGAGACTTTCAATTTACATATGCAGGAGGCAGCAAATTAGGTTCACAGTTGTTTGTATGGAAAAGATATGCAGGTTATGATTATTACAATGGTTTTATTAACTATTAAAAATATTAAAGAATATCACAATGGCTGTTTAAAGTTGTTCAAGAGTTCACTGATGTAATTTTTTTCAGTGTTTTTTTCCTCTTTGTTTTAACTTGAATAGGTCTATTGCTGTACTGTCATTTTAGACCGAGTGTTAAACTTAGAGTTAGTTTGACTGTATGTATATGCTATCTGTGTGTCCCTGCTTAACATGTTTAGTCTTCTGTGTAGTTTCTGACCATATAGGACACATACAACTTTTTATTTATTTATTTATTTATTTATTTATATTTTTTCAAAGCTGGAAATGGGGAGGCAGTCGGACAGACTCCCGCATGCGCCCGACTGGGATCCACCCGCCACACCCACCAGGGGGCGATGCTCTGCCCATCTTGGGGCGTCGCTCTGCTGCAGTAGAGCCATTCTAGCCCCTGAGGCAGAGGCCACAGAGCCATCTTCAGCGCTCGGGCAAACTTGGCTCCAATGGAGCCTTGGCTGCAGGAGAGGGAGAGACAGAGAGGAAGGAGAAGGGGAGGGGTGGAGAAGCAGATGGGCGCTTCTCCTGTGTGCCTTAGCTGGGAATCGAACCCAGGGCTCCTGCATGCTAGGCCAACGCTCTACCACTGAGCCATCCAGCCAGGGCCTAGGACACATACAACTTTTAATGCCTGTCTATAATTTTATGATCATCCCCTATGGACTAGTTTTTATTGATTTTTCTCTTCATTTTGAGTCTTACTCTCCTGTTTCCTTGCATGCCTGGTAATTTCTTATTGGGCTCCAGATACTGTGAATTTTTACCTTTGTGGGGTGATGCATGTTTTTGTATTCTTGTAATTAGTATTGATCTTTGTTTTGGGATGCTACTTGGAAACAGTTTGTATCTTTTCAGACTTAAACTTTCTTAGGCGAAATGAGAGCAGCCTTTAGGGCTGATTTTATACTACTAAATGCCTTATGAGTTACCAGATTTTCCCTCTGGCAGTTGGGAACACCAGCTAGTTTCAGTTCTGTTGCCTCTACCTTTTTGGGGTTTTTTCCCCCCTTTCTGTCAGGCAGTTTCTCACATGTATGTATATATGCTGGTCAATACTTGAAAACTTGACGGGAGCTTTCTTTAGTTCACCAGATTCCTCTGTCTTTTTATCTCTCTTCTCTGGTACTCTGCCTTTGTCAACTCTAGTCATCTTGGCTTCCCTGGACCTTAAACTTGCTGGTGGGGATGGAGGAATCTCTTGGTTTCCCCTGAAACCTCCTCCTTTTACTGCTGTCAGGAAGCACCATATTTCCCTATGTATAAGATGCTCCCATACATAAGTCGTACCTTAATTTTGGAGCCTGAAATTTGAAAAAAATGCATTACATGAAGTTACTGCACTCAGGTTTTATTCATAAAACTCGTACAACTCCTCATCACTGTCATAACTTCCATCTGTTAGCTTGTCCTCATCTGTGTCTGATGACGAATCACTGTCTTCATACATTGTCTCATCTTCAGTTCCATCTATGACATTTGAAACGCCACACTTCTATAACCAACTATATAAGATGCACCCAGTTTTAGACTCCAAATTTTTCAAAAAAGGTGTGTCTTATACATGGGGAAATACGGTAAGCTGAAACAGTTGTAGGTCTCACAGTGTTTGTTTCCTGTTTTTCAGAGATCACTCTCCTGCACTGGTTGATGTCTGATATCTGAAATTTGTTGATTCATGTGTATTTCTGGTTCTGAAGTTGTTCAGGTGGGATGGTAAATTTGGTCCCTGTTAGTTCATTTTAATTAGAAGTTGAAGTCTCACATTTGCTTTTCAGCCAATAGAAAATCAGTTATCAAAGACTGGCAGTCCTGGCCAGGTAGCTCATTTTGTTAAGAGTGTTGTCCTGATAGACCAAGATTGTGGGTTTGATCACTGGTCAGGGTACATACAGTAATTAACCAATGACTGCATAAACAAGTAGATCCAAGAGTGGTATCCAGTGGTACCTTGAGATACTAACAGACCAACATACAAATTTTTTAAGATACAAGCTGCGACTCAGTCCATATTTTTGTTCAAGATCCAAGTGAAATTCTGAGATATTAGTCGTGATTCGGGAAGCTGCCGCTAGTTGACACGTTGGAGCACAGGTCCAATATCTGCAGTTTGATATCGAGTTGACTGACTTACGAGCTTGTTTACAGAACGAATTAAATTTCTATCTCAAGGTACCACTGTAGTTACATTACATCTGTTTGTTTCATTTTCTCTCATTGTAGATCCTAGACCAGTGGTAGTCAACCTGGTCTGTACCACCCATAAGTGGGCGTTCCAGCTTTCATGGTGGGTGGTAGCGGAGCAACCAAAGTATAAATAAAAAGATAGATTCAACTATAGTAAGTTGTTTTTTAAAGATTTATTCTGCCAAACAGCGAAAATTTGACATAAAGTACTTGGAAAGTAATTATATTATTTATATTACATGCTTTAACTTGCTGTAACTCTGCTTTATAAATTTTTTTCTGTTTTTTTTTATCATTTTTCTGAAGCTGGAAACAGGGAGAGACAGTCTGACAGACTCCCGCATGCGCCCGACCGGGATCCACCCAGCACGCCCACCAGGGGCGACGCTCTGCCCACCAGGGGCGACGCTCTGCCCACCAGGGGGCGATGCTCTGCCCATCCTGGGCGTCGCCATATTGCGACCAGAGCCACTCTAGCGCCTGAGGCAGAGGCCACAGAGCCATCCCCAGCGCCCGGGCCATCTTTGCTCCAATGGAGCCTTGGCTGCGGGAGGGGAAGAGAGAGACAGAGAGGAAAGCGCGGCGGAGGGGTGGAGAAGCAAATGGGCGCTTCTCCTATGTGCCCTGGCCGGGAATCGAACCCGGGTCCTCCGCACGCTAGGCCGATGCTCTACCGCTGAGCCAACCGGCCAGGGCTTGCTTTATAAATTTTATAAAGCAAAGTTACTTCCCTACTTTATAAATCACCATTACTGTGGAACCGGTGGACAGTTAGAAAATTTTACTACTGAGATATAAAAGTGGGTGACAGGTATAAAAACGTTGACTACCCCTGTCCTAGACCATTAAAGAGATTATGAGGAAAATTCCTAGATTGTAAGACTGGTTGACATACTATCATGAAGTGCCAAAGTACAGATTTAATATTGCATTGAAAGAAATTATTCTGTTCTTAGTCATTGAGTCCTGTTTCTGTTACTGTTTGATTATGTAATTATGACTTACCTGAAATGTTTCTGGGCAAGTATTTTTATCTTTAATTATATAGTACAGCTTGGTTACATGATTCTTTTTTTTTTTTCTTAAATGAGAAGCCAGGAAGCAAAGGGACAAACTCCCGCATGCACCTGACTGGGATCCACCTGGCATGCCCACTAGGGGGCATGCTCTGCCTATCTGGGGCATTGCTCTGTTGTAACCGGAGCCATTCTAGCACCTGAGGTGAGGCCATGGAGCCAACCTTGTTCCAGTGGAGCCTTGGCTGTGGGAGGGAAAGAGAGAGACAGAGAGAAAGGAGAGGGGGAAGGGAGGAGAAGCAGATGGGCGCTTCTCTGGTTTGCCCTGACCAGGAATCGAACTTGGGACGTCTATATGCCGGGAAAATGCTCTACCGCTAAACCAACCAGCCAGGGCTGTTACATGATTCTTGATTCTTGATGCAGTTAGCACTTGGGCAATCTGGTCTTAAAACTTTGCCAAACTGAAGACATCTTGTCTACCTCTTGTTTTGAGACATAATTCCTGTTTTCTGGAGCATAGGTATGAACAGCGTCTTGGATACTGGATTTGACTTACTTATTTTGCATAAGTCCAAATCAGCTGTGTTGAAATAAGGTATTTATCACTGCTATAAATTAATTTACTTTTTCTTTTATGTCATAGCTGAAGCCACTTTAAAGGATATGGTCTTAACTATTGTGCTCTTAAAAATAATGATACCGGCCCTGGCCGGTTGGCTCAGCGGTAGAGCGTTGGCCTAGCGTGCGGAGGACCCGGGTTCGATTCCCGGCCAGGGCACATAGGAGAAGCGCCCATTTGCTTCTCCACCCCTCCGCCGCGCTTTCCTCTCTGTCTCTCTCTTCCCCTCCCGCAGCCAAGGCTCCATTGGAGCAAAGATGGCCCGGGCGCTGGGCATGGCTCTGTGGCCTCTGCCTCAGGCGCTAGAGTGGCTCTGGTCGCAATATGGCGACGCCCAGGATGGGCAGAGCATCGCCCCCTGGGGGGCAGAGCACCGCCCCTGGTGGGCGTGCCGGGTGGATCCCGGTCGGGCGCATGCGGGAGTCTGTCTGACTGTCTCTCCCTGTTTCCAGCTTCAGGAAAATGAAAAAAAAAAAAAAAGAAAAAAAAAAAAATAATAATGATACCATCTAAATATTGATACATTGCCTTAAATGTGTTTTTTAGTCTGCTAAGCATAGAGTTTGTAACTTAATCATAGTGGTGAATTGTCCTAGAATAGGTAAGATTCTCCTGTTAACCGTTTTCTCACAATTTTTTTGTATGGTAAATTATTATGCATTGGAACACCTAAATGCTCTTTATTCAGGCACCAAATTATACAGAATACTGTATTAAAATTCTTGCCATGTTGTTTTGTTTTTGTTTTTTTACAGGAAGAGTAAGAAGCTTAAGCTCATCTTTGTGGTCACTAACTCACCTGACAGCTTTGCATCTGAGTGACAATTTCCTGTCCTGCATTCCTTCAGACATTGCCAAGCTTCACAATCTGGTATATCTGGACCTGTCCTCGAACAAAATCCAGAGTTTACCAGCAGAACTCGGAAACATGGTATCACTCAGGTATGCAGATTCAACTTAATACCTTATTGTATACCTCCTAAAACAAAATACTAGAACATTCACTTTGTTAGGAAAACAACACTGTCAAATTGATGGTATTTCATCAAATGTAAACATGACTAATATCCTTTATATAAAATTCTCTTAGAAAATTGAATATCAAGTAATAATGATAAATCAAATAGATCCATTGCCTAAAATTTGTTATATTGCTGTGTTTTGCATAATATACGTTATGATTTAATCAAAATTTTTGGACAAAGTGGTGGTAAACAAATAGAAGATACTGTGTTAATCCCACATAGGCACTCATCTATGGCAAACAGTTGTGCTTTTCCCCCACTAAATTCTGGGCACCCTGCACATCATCCAGAAAGCTGTTGCCAGTGAGTGAAACCTTTTGGCCATTCTGGGGCTTGTGTGCATGGTAATAATAAAAGCCTGGACTTGCAAAAAGCTAGAATTATTTGTTGAAATTGAGCAACTACGGTATGAGTGTAGGAGGTGGATGGGATGGGGAGTCCCAGAGTTCAGATCGGAATCCTGACTTGGGACAAGCTTCTTAACCTCACCAAGTGTTTCATTATCTGTAAAGTTTCTATAATCCCTACCCAGCCAATGCTGAGATAAAAGATATTTGAGATAATGACTAAAAAACAACTGGCAGCCTGCCTGGCACATACTGTATTTAATAAATGGAATCTCTCTCTCTCTCTCCTTCTCTCTCTCTCTCTCTTTCTCTCTCTAAATTCTGTTTTGTAAGATAGACAAAATCTATCCAAGTTAAACATAAAGCCAATTTCTAGCAGTTATGTTAATTCCAATGAAAAATCTTGCCCCAATTCATATTACCTGCCTTTTCTCTGTGATTTCACTGGCTTTTTGCTGCCCTCTACCATTTGTTGTATAGCAAAAAGAGTAAGGATCTTGTGAGAGTGACTTTACTTCTGTTGCTCTCCTCAGTCTAGCCTTTTGACATTTTTTTAGGCTTATTGTGTACTATGACCATTTCTCCTGAACTAAATTTACTTAAAGGCCCTTCCTTCCCATGTGATATATTTGGAAATACATACATAGGAACTAATTAGAATGTTCTTCTTGGTCATTTTATGACCTTCCCAACTTCTGGTTTACTCACTGATAACCAAAGTTTCTTTAAATTCTAAGAATGAAGAATTATAGAAATAGTTCTCCTTCATATATAAAAATTGAGAAATAAAACTTCTTGAAGAAATTACCAGTACCTCATTGTTGGGGCTTTGTTTTTTATTTGTTTACTATTTAGTAATCTGTACAAAACAAGTCATTAAAATTATCATTAGTATAATTAGTATAATTATAATATAGCTGCCATGATTCCTAACGTAAAACTTTAGTAAAATTGGATCATAAGTTAATTGTATAGCTATTAATAGCTATTTTGAGTTGCTATTACATGATAATTTTCATTCTCTAAAGAATTCAGATGTTAAGCTATTTTGTCATTTTCACTTTCTTAAACATGTATAGTAGTAGACCATATGTGTGCTAGACCAGTGCTGCACTGCTCTCTGGGTGGTCTGTGGACTGCCAGTTTGCAAATTAATATACAACCTGCAAGTGAGATTTTGTATCTTTTGAATCTAATACTCTTAAAAAATGGGCTTGTATTTTGTTGGTCTTTTTCCCCCCTGCTCATCTCATTTTTTTTTAGCAACTCATTGTTGCCCTGTATTTTAAAAATGTATTGGTTTGTACCAGTTTGAGTTTTTATTTGTGTTTTACTACATATGATTTGCGGAGCACTGTACTAGATAGACATTTCTATATAACAGAAAATGTTGTCAATCTTGGGGGCTTATGTTCCCAGAAATTACATTGTTGATTTTAGCTGTTTAGTTAAAAGTTAATATGTCTTCTGACTCCCTGAAATTTTTACACCAACAGGGAACTCCGTTTAAATGACAACCTGTTACGAGTTCTACCTTTTGAACTGGGGAAACTGTTTCAGTTGCAGACTTTAGGCCTGAAAGGTATAACTTCCCTTATTTGTGCTTCTTTTGGTTTGTATGTATGTCTTTGAGTCTAAAGAAGCCATAAGAGAGAATCCTTTTGCCTGCGGATTTGATTTGTAGGCTAACTCTTCCTCAGACTTCTTCAATTTCTTAGGTCCATCAAGTGGTTTTCTCTCTTGTCCACCTGTAAACTGCCTGCTAGTTTTTGTATTCTGTTTAACTTCTAGTCTAGCATTGCTTTTCTAGCCTTTGTTTGAATCGCCTCTGTTCTGATGATGCATTCCTGAGGTTATACTTTACTTACATCATCATGCTGTAAAATAGCTTTTTTGTGTTCAACTCTCAAAAAAATGGAGACTCTCACAAAGTGTTGGAAATGTGGACCTATTAATAAAGTTTAGTATTTGAGCATTTTTTAAAAACTTGATTTATGAAGACTTCCTTAATAGTATTAGAATTTGACCTAGTAAGAATTATTAGGAAATATTTTCTTAAAACCAGCATGATTAAAAGTCACATTTTAATTTAAAAAGGTTTTATTTCTATAAATTTATATCAAGAAAATAATATTGTTCACAAAAACAGAAAATGGAATAATACAAATAATACAGTTACAAATGTATGTAAAACCATATTAAACAAACATTAGCTTTGTAAATGGTTCTCTGAAAAGTTTTGTGTGTAGGGGCTGGACTTGCTGAGGTTTCTTAAAGTAGAGGTCAGGGAAACATGAGCTATCCCTGTGGTAAGACTAACTTTTTTGTGTTCTGTTTTTAAATTTGATAAACAAAAATATAAAATGAGTAAATTATATTCATATACTGACCACCAGAATTAACAATATTGTCACTTTTTTTTGTCAGCTATTTAATGCAAAAGAATTAGAACATTATAAAATTACTTAGGAGATTTCAAGATTTTGGGGAGCTCTGTGCCAGGAACATTGTAGGAAGACCAAATATACGGAGTGGGACAAAAGTAGGTTTATACTTATTTATATGGAAAATAATTCAGTAGTTTATAATTGATAATACAAAAATAAACTATGTTTCACAACTAGAAAACTACTTTTGCCCCACCCTGAATATTTTTTCTTATAAATCACAGTTTAACACATGGTCTTTTATCTAGCAAAAAATTTTTAATTTTGATGAAATTTGGTTTATAAATTTTTCCTTTTGTGCATCTTGCTTTGGGTGTCAAAGTATGAGGAAGTCTGAATAGCTCTAGATCCCATATATTTTCTCCTATGGTTTATACTAAGCTTTTTTTTTTTTGTATTTTTCCGAAGCTGGAAACAGGGAGGCAGTCAGACAGACTCCCGCATGCGCCTAACCGGGATCCACCCGGCATGCCCACCAGGGGGCGATGCTCTGCCCATCTTGGGGCATCACTCTGCCGCAATCAGAGCCATTCTAGCCTCTGAGGCAGAGGCCACAGAGCCATCCTCAGCGCCCGGGAAAACTTTGCTCTAGTGGAGCCTTGGCTGCGGGAGGGGAAGAGAGAGACAGAGAGGAAAGAGAGGGGGAGGGGTAGAGAAGCAGATGGGCGCTTCTCCTGTGTGCCCTGGCCGGGAATCGAACCCAGGACTCCTGCATGCCAAACCGACGCTCTACCACTGAGTCAACCGGCCAGGGCCTATACTAAGCTTTATGGTTTTGTGTCTTACATTTAAGCCGGTGGTCCATTTTGAGTTAAAATTGAGTTAAGACACTCACGAGGTTGCTCAGTGGATAAAGCGTTGACCCAGCACACCAGAGGTCATGGGTTCAATCACCTGTCAGGGCACAACAAGAAGCATTCAGTGAGTGCACAACTAAATGGAACTACTTAGGGAAATGACGAGTTAATGCTTCTCCCCTTTTCTCTTCTCCCTCCCTCCATCCCTCCTTCCCTACTTCTCTCAAATCAGTGGGGAAAAAATTTCTTTAATTAAATTGAGTTAAAAGAAATAAGGTTTTTGGGGGGGGGGGGGTTGGATGAATGGATGTCCAATTGCTTTGAAGGGAATTGGATGAATGGATGTCCAATTGCTTTGGCACCATTTTTATATCTATGTGGATCTATTTCTGAATTCTCTATTCTGCTCTGTTGAGCTATGTGTTTGTCTGCCAATGAATGCCACAGTCATTTGAAACTTGAAATACGGTAATAAGCCTTGAAATAACGTCTTGTAACAAGATAGACTGATTTATCCACTAGTTATGGATCACATAAGGATGTTTCAGTTGACAATCACATCATCTTATGCAGTAATGGTTTACCATATAACGTAGGTGTGTAATTGACTCTACCATCTAAATTTGTGTAAGTGTGCTCTAGGACAGTGTTTCCCAACCTTTTTTGTGCCATGCCCCACCTTAACCTTTCTAAAATTTTTATGTCCCCCCCTATGTAACATACATAATTTTTAACATTAAAAAGTTGATTTGTTCACTTAATAAACATAAATGATAGGTTCTAGGAAGAAATCACTATGAAATTGTTAACAAAACACAGTAAGTAAAATTTCAAAACATATAATGAAAAACAAATTTAAATTCCAAATAATTTTAATACAGATTTTTCTATATTAGTTTATTATTTTAATTTAGTGTGATCCTTGCGCTTGATGCTTGCTGCACAGAGATTTTATATTAGGTTCCAATTTGGTTAGCTTTAGTCTCAAGTCTCCACGTTGTATTATATCCAGCCAATTTCTTTTTTTTACCAGTAAATCATTTATAGCACTAAATCCACATTCAGCTAAAAATGAAGATGGAAACAGTAGCAACAGTTTTCTTGCACATTTGGTTGAATTTGGGTATTTGATTTGTTTCCTCACCAAGCCATGCCATCGCTCCTTTGATATTAAATAAAGCTTTAACTGACTCATCATTTTGCAATTCTGCGAGTTCTTCTTGATACTGCATATTTGATATATCAGACAAAGCCACTAACATTGACTGCATCATCCATGTTGGGAAATCAATTTGTTTTAAATCAGAAAATCTTTCTTTTAAATCAGCCAATAGAATATTCAAATGATTGACAATAACAAGTAAAGCGGTATCAGTTACTTCACATTTTTGGAGCCAATGATACTGTTTAAAGTTTTTGTTGTTAATATGTTTCTGACATAACTCAATATTGGTAATGAAACCAAATAGCTTTGCTTTTGCATCGACAAGAGTTTTATTTGTTCCTTGAAGTTGCTTATTTAATATATTTAGTTTTTCAAAGATATCGGCTAAATAACTCACAAATGCTTTACCATCTATTGTTAACAGATACTTCATTTCAGGTTTGTTGCTTAAAAAATCACTAAGAGTATCAAACAGTTCCATAAATCTTTTCAAACAGTTTCCTTTAGATAGCCATCTTACTTCAGTATGAAGTAAAAGTCTCACATGGTCTTCATTTTGTTCTTCACAAAATAGCTTGAAAAGACGCTCACATTTGGCACTAGCTTTAATAGCATTAACACACTTTATTACTGTATGTAATACTTCATTCAGAACAGGCGAGATGTTTTCAGCTACCAAGTTTTCCCTATGAATAACAAAATGCACAAGAATCATTTCTGGATTCGCATCTTTCATCAATTTTAAGCAGCCATTTTTCTTGCCCAACATATTGGGAGCACCATCTGCAGCACAAGATGTTATATTTTTCATTGGTATATCATTGACATCTAAGTAGTTTTTTAGCTTATTATATATATCTTTGGAGGTAGTGGTGCTTTCTAATCTTACAGAACAACATTTCTTCAGCAAAATGTCCTTTATCAATATATCTTACATAAGTTAGCAATACTGCCTCACTGTCTCTCAAAGTTGATTCATCCATTTGCAAGGAGAATTTTCTTGTTTTTCAGCTTTTCAATAAGTTGTTTTTCAACATCCTCACTCATTTCGTCTATTCTTCTAACAGTATTGTCACTGAGTGGCATAGCTTTTACATCTTTGTCATCTTTTTCAAGAACCGTTTTAAGAAATGCTGATATTGACGGTTTTATTAAATTCTCTCCTATAGTGTGATTTTCTCCAGTTTTAGTGATGAATAAAGAAATTTCATAACTAGCCTCAAGAACACGATTATTAGTTGAAGTATGAGCAGTAAATAGAGACTTTAATGTTCTTTTTTCAAAATTTTTCTTTAAAGTTTTAAAGTAACTCAAATCTGAATTAATATGAGCACTATGTTTCGCCTTCAAATGCACCTCAAGACGACCTCGTTTCATTGATTCGTGGGTCAAGCATTGCTGGCATAAAAGACAAAAAGGAATCCGCTCATCGTGAACAGTGGGTATGAACCCAAATTTTAAATATTCCTCCGAATATTGATGAGTTTTTTCTTGCTTGCACCACTCATTTTACTATGGGCTATAAGAAATAAAAATAAGATCAATTAAAAACTAATATTAAAATATGTGTTAAAATATATTCAATGTGACATAAACGTATACTAAAAATTCATAATTATTTAAATGTATATAACACATTTACTACACTACCACCGCAAATCAAAAGGTATCTATATTGTTTCCACTTGACAAAATTTTCTGTAAAGTTATGCTTCTAAAATTAAAATTGTCGTGCATGCACTATTATAGCCCCAATAATATTTATAAAATATTAGTGCTTTCTAGCCCCGATGCAAGAAGTACTTAATAAAGAGTTTAATATTGATAAAAATAAAATCGCCCTGGCCGGTTTGCTCAGTGGTAGAGCGTTGGCCTGGCGTGTAGAAGTCCCGGGTCCGATTCCGGGCCAGGGCACACAGAAGCGCCCATTTGTTTCTCCACCCCTCCCCTCTCCTTCCTCTCTGTCTCTCTCTTTCCCTCCCACAGCCAAGGCTCCATTCGAGCAAAGATGGCCCAGGCGCTGGGGATGGCTCCTTGGCCTCTGCCCCAGGCGCTAGAGTGGCTCTGGTCACGGCAGAGCGGCAGAGCGACGCCCTGGAGGGGCAGAGCATCGCCCCCTGGTGGGCAGAGCGTCGCCCCCTGGTGGGCGTGCCGGGTGGATCCCGGTCGGGTGCATGCGGGAGTCTGTCTGACTGTCTCTCCCGGTTTCTAGCTTCAGAAAAATACAAAAAAAATAAATAAAAAATAAAATAAAATAAAATACTTACCAGTTATATCTATACAATATATATGTGTATATTTATTAAATCAACGAGCTTTTACAACAGTTTTGACTGACACTTATTCAAATTAACACCAACTGAATGATGTGAAACACTACAAAAGTTGCGATGGGCCAATTAGGTGAGAATAACTGCGTTGTTTAGCGAGTTTCTAAAACGTCCGGGGTTCCCTGCGGCAGATGGCACGCTCTGCGGTGAACCCAGGACGAAGTTTACTTGACGGCGCCAATCGCCCAGTTGATATTTTGGTCTCGTCAAACGAAATTATACTTAATAATTATTTACCGCAATTATTTAAGAATTGCATTTTTTGTTAAATTTGGCACCAATATCTAGCATTGCATTTAAATGGCCCGGGGCGAAAGAGTTAAAGTCGTGTCGAGTCCATTTTCTAATTGCCCCCCTTAACTATCAAATTGCCCCCCTGTGGGGCGTGGGCCCCACATTGGGAAACACTGCTCTAGGATGTTCACACAATGACAAAATCGCTTAAGGACACATTTCTTAGAACAGATCCCTGTCATGTGGTGCATGACCATACAGTCTTCTTTATCAGAACGGTTTTAGCTATTCTAGTTCTTTTGACTTTCAACATAGAGTTACAAAAAATATTCCTGGGATTTTTATCAAAATTGTATCGAACGTGTATATATTAAACATGGAGAATTGACATCTTCACTATGCTGAGTCTTTTAATTCATGAACATGCTGTCTCTCCATGTATTTAGCTCTTGCTTTTTTTCGTTGTATAGTTTTGGTGTGTAAGTCCTATAAATGTTTTGTTATATTTATATCTAAGTTCTTCTATGCTTTTATTTTTGAGTGATTGTAAGTAATACTGTATTTTAAACTTTGTTTTCTGTGTGTTCATTTCTATCATATAGAAATGCAATGACTTTTTGTTTTTTTATCTAGCATTCTTCTACCTTTTTTTACCTCACTTGTATTCTAGGAGTTGCTTTTTCATTTTTTCTAGGGTTTTTGGGTAATTTGGGGGGGATTTTCTATGTAGAACATTATATCATCTGTAGGTAGGGACAACTTTGTTTTCCTTTACAATATGTATACTTTTTCTTTCCTTTTCTTGCCTTATTGCCCTTACTAGAACTTCTAGCACTCTGTTGAATGAGCATTGTAAGAGCAGGCACCCTTTTTTTTAACCCAAATTTAGATACTGTTGTCTTCACAACTAACTTACAATGTTAGCAATAGATATTTTGTACATTCTCTATTTTAATTTCAAGACGTTTTTCTCTATTTTTCTTTTTCTTAGAGTTTTTACATGAATGATTGTTTCATTTTGCCAAATGTTTATTATGCATTAGATGATATGATTGTGTAATTTTTCTTTTGAGCCTGGTAATTGATTTTCAAATATTGAACCAGCTTTGCTTTCCTGGAATAAGCTCTACTTGGTTATGGTATATACTTTTTATTCTTTGCTTTTTTATGCTAATGTTAACTTTATAAAATGGACTTGAAAGTGTTCCCTCATTTTATCTTTACTACAAGAGATGCTGTAGAATTGGAGTTAAAATTCTTTAAATGTTTGGTGGACTTTTCCAGTAAAACACTCTGGGCCTGGAGATTTCTTTCCTGATATTTAAAAAATTGGGTATAGGGCTCTTCATATTTTCTGTTGGGTGAGTTGTGACAATTTGTGTTTTTCAGGGAGGTGGCCCATTTTCTCTGTGTTAAATTTATTTAAAGTTATTCACAAGTTTGACTTTTGTAGGGTCTTTAGTGATGATCTGTTTTACTTTTGATATTGGTAAATTTTGTCTTCTCTCTTTGTCAGTCTTAGCAGAAGGTTGTCAATTTTATTGATCTTTTCAAATAAATGGCTTTAATTTTTTTTTTCTATTTTCAATGTTACTAATTTTTGCTCTTTAGTGTTTATGTCTTTTTGTTATATTATTTTGCTGTGTGTTCATTTTGCTTTTTTTCTCTAGGTGCTTAGGATGGGAGTTTTGATTAATTAATTAGGACTTTTTCTCTTCTAATACATGCATTTTAGTTCTATAAATTTCCATCTTGGCACTACTTTAGCTGTAGCTGTGTCCAGCCACAAATTTTATTTTTATTTTTAATACTCAATGCATTTTAAAATTTCCCCTGATATTTCCCTTTGATCCATGGATTATTTAGATTTTCCAAATTGTTTGCAGATCTGTTGCCTTTTGGTTATTGATTTTGGTGTGATTCTGTTGCAGTTGAAGAATACATTCTTTATGGTTGCAGTTCTTTTAAATTTTTTGAGGCTTGGTTTATAGCCCAGGTCTATTCTATGGTGTGTCCCTTGGGCACTGGACAAGAATATGTAATTGTATCTTATTGGGTAGAATGTTCTATAAATCTCAATTTGATTCTATATCTTTTTTTTTTTTTCTTTTTTTTTTTTGTATTTTTCTGTAGCTGGAAACGGGGAGAGACAGTCAGTCAGACTCCCGCATGCGCCCGACCGGGATCCACCCGGCATGCCCACCAGGGGCGATGCTCTGCCCCTCTGGGGCGTCGCTCTGCCACGACCAGAGCCACTCTAGCGTCTGGGGCAGAGGCCAAGGAGCCATACCCAGTGCCTGGGCCATCTTTGCTCCAATGGAGCCTTGGCTGCGGGAGGGGAAGAAAGAGACAGAGAGGAAGGGCGGGGGTGGAGAAGCAAATGGGCGCTTCTCCTATGTGCCCTGGCTGGGAATCGAACCCGGGTCCCCCGCACGCCAGGCCAACGCTCTACTGCTGAGCCAACCAGCCAGGGCCTCAATTTGATTCTATATCTTAATCTAGTGCTTAGTAGGTTGATGGTATAATGGACTTTTTTGTCTAGTTCTGTCAATTGTTGAGAGAAGAGTTGTGAAATTTCCAATTATAATTGTAGATTTCTCTATTGTCTTTTAGGTTCTATCAGTTTTGCATAAAATGTTCTACAGTTCTGTTTGGATAATACACTTTTAGATTGCTATATCTTCTTGGGGACTGACTTTAACATTACACAATAACAGTCTTTCTGGTAATTTTACTTTCTCTGAAATCTACTTTATTTTATATAAATGTAGCCATTTCTGCTTTTTTAGATTAATCTTTGTAGGACTCTTTTTCCATTTTATCCCGTTTCAGCCTGTTTTTATTGTTATATTTGAGGCAAGTTTCTTATGGACAGCATATAATTTGGTCATGTTTTTAAATCCACCCCTCCATCTTTGTCTTTTGTTATATTTAGACTATTTACACTTAATTTAATTACTGTTATATTAAGACTTTTGTCTATATTGTATATATCATTTTCTCTTTGTTCTCTCTGTTTTGGGGGGGTATTTTGTTTGTTTTTTTACCTTCCTGTGGATTACTTGAACACCTTTTTAGGTTTTTGTTTCTGTTTTTTGGTCTGTAGTGTGTTGTTTGAATGATCTGTTTGTATAACTTTTTCTAGTGGTTTTTATGGATATTGCTTTGTATTTATACAACATATTACAGTGTGCTGGTGCTATCATTTTACTAGTTTGAGTGAAGTATAGGAAACTTTACTCTCTTTATAATGACCTTTTGTTTTCCCCCTATTCATGATACAGGTGTCTTAAATATTTTCTCTACATTTAAAAACAAGCCTAACCAGGAGGTGGTGCAGTGGATAGAGCATCAGACTGGGACATGGAGGACCCAGGTTTGAAACCCCAAGGTCACCTGTTTAGCGTGGGCTCATCTGGTTTGAGCAAGGCTCACCAGCCTGAACCCAAGGTTACTGGCTTGAGCAAGGGGTCACTTGGTCTGCTGTAGCTTCCCGGTCAAGGCACATATGAGAAAGCAATCAATTGTTGTAAAATGACCAGTGAGTTCCAAAGAGACACCAGAATTATAGGAAAATTTTGAGGAGTTTATTACCGGCTGGTTGCATGGAGCTCACAGGCTCAAATCATGCAGCCCTGAACAAGCTCAGGGGTTCGCTTTTAAAGGCAAAAACCACATTTTTGGGTGGGGGGAGAAGAGCAGTATACAGGCACCTAGCCAAACGGGATTACAAAAGCAAAACAGGCTCATTAAGCTAAGGTTATCTTTAGAACAATCTTGGCTGTGTAGTCCAAATTTCTTAACAGTCAGCTGTAGGCCCCCTACGTCTGCATTTTTAAAGACTGTTGAGCCTGTATAATAACTTTTCTAAAATGGACAAAAGTAGTAAATTGCTGAGGCTTAAGAGTCTTGTTTCATTATAGATCAAATGCACAAGTCAGTCCTGGGTAGCTTACAATGCAAAGGGGGTTACAAGTTGGGTCCCTTATGAACACAATGAGCAGCTGAGGTACCCCAATGAAGAATTGATGCTTCTCATCTCTCTCCTTTCCTGTCTGTCCGTATCTGTTCCTGTCTCTGTCTCTGTCACAAAAAAGAAATAAATAAAATAAAAACAAATCAGTGTTACAAGAACATTTTAACTACCAAAGATGATTTAGAAAATTTAAGATAAGGAAAACCTATTTTATTTGTGCCTCTCCCCCAACCATATTCTTTTTTATTCCTGTTTCACAATTTTTTCTTTTATAACTTCTTTTCTATTTAGAGAATTTCCATCAGCAACTTTTTTAGGGTGAGATGAGGGGAGATAGTGAGGCAGACACCCACATGCACCCCATCTGGGGCCAATACTTGAATCAGCCAAGCTAGCCTTGGCACTTGAGGCTGATGTTTGGACCAGCTGAGCTATCCTCAGCACCCAGGGCCACACTCAAACTACTTGAACCACTTGCTGTGAGTGGGGGGTGGAGGGAGAGAAGGGGGAACAGGAGGCAAAGGAGAAGCAGATGTTTACTACTCCTGTGTGCCCTGACCAAGGATTAAACTTGGGATGTCCTTATGCTGGCCCAATGCTCTATCCATTGAGCCACCTGCCAGGGCCTCATTAGTGATTCTTTTAGGGTAGGTCTACTGGTAACAGATTATCTTAGTTTTTGGTCATCTGAAAATGTCTTTATTTTTCCCTCATTCCTAAAGGATATTTTCATGGGTATGGATTCTGGATTGACAGTTTTTTTCTTTCAGCACTTGAAAAATATTATGTCACTTTCTTGTGGCCACTGTAGTTTGTGATAAATCAGCAGTTGCTTAGATTGTTTCCCCTATAGATAAGATATCTCTTTCAGTCTTCACAATTTTTTATTTTCAGAAGTTTAATGATGATGTGGTTTGGTATGGATTCCTTTAGGTTTGTCCTATTTTGGTGTATTGGGGAGTTTTTAGCCTTTTTTTTTTTCTTTTTCTTTTTAATACTTGTCTCTGTTTCCATAACTCTGAGAGTTTTATGTCATCTTTTTCTAAGTTTTATGTATTTCTTTGGTTTGTCACAATTTTCTTTGTTGTTGTTTTTATTTTTTCATTTATCTCAAGCAAGTTTGTAATTTCTCATTGAAGCATTTTGTCATGCTTGCTGTGTTTTGATCAGTTTGTTTTAATGTTTCTCATTTCTGTGTTGGAATCTTTTTTTTTTTCCCCTTAGCAAGATAGAGACAAAGGAGACAGGGACTGATAGGCAGGAAGGGAGAGAGATGAGAAGCATTAATTCATAGTTGCGGCACCTTAGTTGTCCATTGATTGCTTTCTCATATGTGCCTTGACCAAGTTGGGGGGGGGAGCTCCAGAAGAGCAAGTGAACCCTTGCTCAAGCCAGCGACTTTGGGCTTCAAGCCAGCAACCTTTGGGCTCAGGCCAATGACCATGAAGTCATATCTATGATCCCATACCCAAGCCTGCAACCTTGGGGTTTTGAACCTGGATCCTCTGCATCCCAGTTCGACACTTGACCCCCTGCACCGCCTGGTCAGGCTCAGTGTTCGAATCTTTTATGTACCTTTCTTCATTCAGTTTGAAATCATCCTGGGTTTTAGTGTAATAAGTGATTTCTACTTGAAACTAGACATATTAATAATATGTTATTTACATTTTATTTTGCTAGCTTTCTCTAATACTGAACTGGCACTGACAGGGAAAGTGGGAGCACTATTTTTACTGCCACCGGAGGTAGGAATTCAGATTCCCTTTAGGCCTCTGTTGAGGGTCAGTGGCGTGGAGATGTGAATTTGGGCTTTCTCTGTGGTCTCCACAGTTATTGCCTTGAGATGACTTCCTTACTTCTGGGAAATGGTAAAAGTCTTGACTCTCCTCTGCCTCCTCTGACTCCTCTGACATGCTCCCAGAAGGGATGTGGAGAGCCACCTCATCTCTGTAGGTTCAGGTGGGAGTCCGTGTCTGCTGACACCACAGGATGGGGAGCAGGTCTTACTGCCCAAAGGGGATAAAAGTTCCAGCTGCCTACTTGGCCTTCTTGGATACTACTCCACTAGGGATGTTGGGCATCTTCTTACTTCCTTACAAGAGTGGAAGTCTAGGCTCCCTGATTATTAGCCTTTGCTGACATGGGTGGAGATAGCACCACATATGTTTCCTTGATGTTTAGCTAGAGCAGAGCTGTTGTTATCTGAAACTTTTGTCAGTCTGTCCTTTCCTGGTCCTTTGGCTTTTGTTGGGATCTTTTTTTTCTTCATCTATTGGTATTGCCATGTTGCTGGCTTCCTTGGCTCCATGTCTAGGATATATGAGGAAAACATCAAACCCAGGGAATTCACTGCTACAGGGTTCCTCAGAGTCTTGTGTTTGTTTTAATACATAAGGTACAGGGATTTTAGTTGTGCTTTAGCAGGAGGAATAGAGAAAACTATGGCTACTCCATCTTTTTAGAAGTGACTTCTCTTCTTCATATTTTAATCTCAGAATTGTGTTGCTGTTCTTGTTAACTTTGTCCTGTCCACATAGGTGGACAGAAGTAGGTTTACAGTTGTGAATATACTGAACAGTTTATTCTTGTATTATTATTTATCATTTGTATTATAGCTGTAAACCTACTTTTGCCCACCCCTGTATATTGTTTTTCCAGGCAATGAAAAGTAGATTGATTTGAAATTTAAAGAAATTTCACAGAGCCAGCCAACATTGGGGAAAGTACACTGTTTGGCTTCAGCTGCATTTATTGGAGTCATCAGTAGATGCTTGTGTTTGGGGTGCTTTTTAATTTATAAAAAAAAAAAAGATCTTAGAAGGGAGGATAACATAGTTATAAGTAGTCAGTGGTTGCCTCTAAATATTTTTGCACTAGAAAGTAGTAAAAAGTTTACATTAGTTTAGGTCTAATTAGAATGGGCTGCTTATCTGGTACTGAGAAATTTCTAGTTGACTTAATTTTCTCAAGCTATCTTTACCAAATGGTTATGTTAACTTACAGGTTATGACTGAACCTGTCTCATAGGATTGTGACTAAAAAATTTCAGGGCTTTGGTAGCTGTCAAGAACTGTACACAGCCCTGGTGGGTTGTCTCAGTGGTAAAGCATTGGCCAGGTGTGCGGAAGTCCTGGGTTCGATTTCTGGTCAGAGCACACAGGAGAAGCAACCATCTGCAGCACCCTCCCCTCCTCCTCCTCCTCCCATAGCCATGGCTTGAATGTTTCAAGCAAATTGGCCCGGGCGCTGTGGCTGGCTCCATGGCCGGCTCCATGGCCTCGCCTCAGGTGCTAAAATAGCTCAGTTGCTGAGCAACAGAGCAGTGGCCCCAGATGGGCAGAGTATCACCTGGTAGGGAGCTTGCCAGGTGGATCCGGGTCAGGGTACATGTGGGAGTCTGTCTCTGCCTCCCTGCCTCTCACTTAATTAAAAAAAAAAAAAAAGATCTGTACATATGCCTGGCCAGGTGGTGGCCAGTGGATACCTAGGACACTGATACCTAGGTTCAAAACCTGAGGTCACCAGCTCCAGTGTGAACACATCAGATTGAGCTGCCAGAGTTACCAGCTTAACCCCAAGGTCGCTTGCTTAAGCAGGGGGTCACACACTGGCTTGGCTGGAGCGCCCCCATCAACTAAAGTGACGCAACTACGAGCTGATATGATACTTCTCATCTCTCTCCCTTCCTGTCTCTTTCCCTCGCTCTCTCTCTGGCCTAAAAAACAAAAATGAAAACTGTACACACATGGGGAAATGATGACTATTGTAACTTGTCTTCCTGCAAAGACACATTCTGCACTTACAGGAGCACATTTTTACCTTTATAATTCTTAGAATCTTAAAATTAAATAGATCTCATGTGTTAACCAGTGTAGCTAATCTTGCCATCCATGTAATTCAGCTGTTATGAAGGATACTTGGCTCTCACAGAATCGGCATTTCATCTTAAGTAGTTCTGCTGTTTACTAACCCACTTTTGTGAACTTGTTTTCCTGTTAGATCCCATCTCTTGGGCTTCGTTATACCATTTAAGTGTAGTCTTTCACAAGAGAAAAAAGACACTTTTTTTCTCTAGGTTGTGATTTTTATATTTCATATCCTTCTCTTGTGGGTTTTTTATTTCCATTCAGCATAGTTAAGATCTTTTATCGATATAAGCTAGCTTACTTCCTGAATAAAGTGGATCTGCATTACTGAACCTGGTCCCTGGAGTCGGGCCTATGGGTCTCCGTCGTCCTCACCCTTGGTGGGCCTTGTCCACATTCTGACGCCTTGAACAAGAACCTAACCGGCATCCAAGGGACATGGTCACCTCTTTGCCTGTTCCTGTATGACAAACATCTAAGAACACTCCTGAGAGAAGGAATTCCTTGGAGAGACTGCCGCATTGCCTCTGGCCCGGATGCGCAGACCATCAACCTCAGAGTTTGGCATTGGAAGCTGAGAAATGGAATGCAACCATATGCAGTACGCAGCCTATGGCAAGCCATCCATTCCAGGCCGTGATTTGAAAGGCAGAAGTGATATATGGTTCAGTTCCCAAACTTCCAGTTCCTGGGAAGATGTGTATGTTTCTGTTCCTTGGAGAAACTCACAAGCCTTGGACTATTAACTTGGCCTTGAAAGAAGAATGAAGTACTGCCTCATACTGTCTTAATCCCTAATAAAATTACCATAGATCTTCTCTCAAAAAAAAAAAAAAAAAAAAGATTTTTTTATCATTTTAGCTGCCTTCTTCAGTCTGTAGAATTATTGGTCTTTAAGTGGAACTGGCATCCAGGACAATACACACCATTTGTATGGCGTGGCTAGGCACTGTTGAAAACAGTACACTGTATTGTTTTTTCTTATATATGCATAAGAAGTCCTTTTGAGGATTGAGATTCTTATACATGTAAATCATTGCTTTTACTCTCAGCTTTGGTACTTAAGAAACAGTCATTGAATTTACAGATGGCTCACAACCCTGGGGTTTCCCCCCTTTTTTAGGTATTTATTTATAAATAAACCAAGTTTGCCCTATCTTGTTTTTTTATTCAATAGAATTTTTAAAAATCTAGGGGTGACTACATTTGTTATTTACGGAGCTTTCCTGTTAGCTTTGTTGTATTCTTAAATTTAGATTCTCTGATTTATTACAATGGCTGTTAACCTTTTCCTTGCCCAGTCCCTCTCCCTACTCTTCCCCAGTCCGTTTTCACTTGGTTTGGATTGTGATGAAAGTGCTGTTGAGCAGGACACTATGAGAGATCTTCTACGTTGGCTTCACCCATTAATAGTCATTTTTGGATACATTTGTACAAAATAGTATAAATCATTTTTGCTCTTCACATCAAAAACAAAAAAAATATTTTTTCTAGTTTGGTATGTTACTAGTAACTATATACCTTGTTTTAGATTATCTGGTACATTTGATATATTTTTCAATTTTGAAATACTTTAGTATTTGTCTTGGTTTCATTTTACTTATTTTAAAATATTTACAGGAAATCCACTTACCCAGGATATATTGAAACTCTATCAGGAACCAGATGGAACAAAAAGGCTATTAAACTATTTGCTCGATAATTTGGCAGGGACTGCAAAAAGAAGTAAGTAGTCATTTATTTAAATCATTTTTAAAGGAAGATATGTAAAATATGTCTTAATTTTGTGTCTTATATATTCAACTAGTTTCAACAGAGCAACCACCTCCAAGATCTTGGATTATGTTACAAGAACCAGACAGAACGAGGCCAACTGGTTGGTAGCTTAATGTTTTAACTCTTATTTTTACTTGGTCTTTATAAATCTAACAGTATTGTTGGTATGGTTTACATTATGGGCAATGTTTCAGTAGAATGCTTGTAGTTGATCTGGTTTGAGAGATAATAGAGACTTAATTCTTGCTCATCTGCCTCTCTACTATGCTATAGAAAGTATGCTATAAAGCAGTGCTTCTCAACCAGAGGTGATTTTATGCCCCAGAGATTGTTTGACAATATTTGGAAACTTTTTTTTTCTTCTTTATCAAGTGAGAGGAGGAGAGCTAGAAAGACCAACTCCCACATGCACCCTGACCGGGATCTATCCCACAACCTCTGTCTGGGGCCAATGCTCTGCCCATCTATGGCCATGCTTGCAACAAAGCTATTTTTAGCACCTGAGGCAGAGTCTCCATGGAGCCATCCTCAGCTCTTAGCTGATGTGCTCAACCAATTGAGCCATGGCCATGGGGGAGGAAGAGAGAGAGAGAGAGAGGTGAAGAAACAGATGGTTGCCTCTCCTGTGTGCCCTGACCTGGAATTGAACCCAGGACATCCACATGCCGGGCAAAAGTCTACCACTGAGCCAGCTGGCCAGGGCCTTGGAAACATTTTTTTTATTTTCCCAACTTAGAAAATGCTACTGGCATCTCAGAGATGCTACTAAGCATTCTGCAATGCACAGTACAGCCCCTACAACACAGAATTTACCCACCCACAGTGTCAGTAGTGCCACTGTTGAGAAACCATCTATGAAGTGTTGATCAAATTCAGCTATAATGAATATATAAAATTCTTTCTTATATTGTGAGTTTCTAAACCCTAGTAGTATGTTCCAAATGTATTTGACACTTCAAAATTGTAAGAGAGCCAAAACACTTACTGGAGAGAAATTGAATGAATACCCTCTAATGTTTTAACTTAAATTGTATGAAAATAGTTTGGGAACTTATAGGTATAAGAAGATTTGGTCTACAATATCCCTTTCTTTTGTATGGGTTAATAATCATTGCTCTATAGAAGAAGATTAGACATCTGTATTTAGAAAAATACCTGTCAGATTTCCATATTCTACATTAACAATGGATGAAGTGGTGGAGGGAGCACAGCAATGATGAGCCCAAGACACAGAGGCTGAGGGCACAAGATCTTAGTCTTAGTTGCCAGACCTTGTATGTATACCTCTGAAAGGTAACACATCATTTTATAATTTGTTCATGTATCTGTCTGTCCTCATTATTTGACTTTACATCCACTTTGTTGGGCATATAGTAGCTTTTTAATGAATATATATTGAATGAATAAAGTCAAACTTAGCATTTAAGTGAAGACTATTGAAAATAATAGTGTGCTTTTTTTTTTCCTGCCATGTGTTGAATAAGTAGTTATCTTTCCTACAGCCTTGTTTTCTGTCATGTGCTATAACGTTCTGTGTGATAAATATGCAACCCGGCAGTTATATGGCTACTGTCCATCATGGGCACTAAGTTGGGATTATAGGAAAAAGGCCATTATTCAAGAAATCTTGAGCTGCAGTGCTGATATCATAAGTCTTCAGGTAAGTCATCAGAAGAATATTTGTTTAAATTGCACAAATGACCCAACATTGATAAAGCAGGGAACAACCTGGGAATACATTACATTGACACATTTGAAGTCTCACCTATAACAATTTTTAAAATAGTGACTTTTTCTGTGTTTAGTGAATCCTGCGTACATTCCCTGCCTGCTTTGTTCTGCAGCAATGTGCTGCTAAATTAAGCATATGGGATAAGCTGGATTTGAGCATTTGCTAGCACAGTTTAATACTCACCTTTTCCTCCCTAATGTTCCTGCACACTATTTTTAATTGGGTGGCATTGTTACTGAAATTATGGCATTGAGAGATGATTTTACTTTACCACTATAGATAATAGAATAATTAGGGCATAGTGGAATAAACATTAAACTAAGATGCACAGTTAACTTCAGGTTCTCAGTCTGTTACTCTTAACTTACATGACCTTGGGCGAGTCACTTTCTCTGTGTGACCTGAAATTAATATCTGTGAAGTTCTTTCTATTCCACATCAGTTCTAAAATATAAGGAAATATACATGCACAGAGATGTATGTCTTTCCAGTCTTTACTCTTGAACAAAAGGAATTGGCCTGGTCAACTGGTATCTGTCAATGACAAGTACATGTTCTGATTGGTTTCAGATAAATTATATTAAAAAGATACTTTATTCTTTTAGATCAGTTTTTTGAAATGATACTAAGTTTCAGACTATATAAAAAGCATGTGACTCATTTTGTCTTGTGAAATTACTTTGCTGTTTACAATTTTTCAGGAGGTTGAAACGGAACAGTATTACAGTTTTTTCCTGGTAGAACTGAAAGAACGTGGCTATAATGGATTCTTTAGTCCTAAATCTAGAGCTAGGACAATGTCAGAACAAGAGAGAAAGCATGTTGATGGCTGTGCAATATTCTTCAAGACAGAAAAGTAAGTCATCTTATTTCTAGAAAAGTAAATTTTCCCCATTTGCAGGGTGAGACAGAGTATGGAAATTTCTGTATGCAAATAAAAGAATGAGGTATTCTATTATTACTTAAGAAAACAGTACTTTTGACTTAGAGGATTTTGCTTTGTTTTAAATCATCAGATCTTATTTTGGAGATGTATTCAAAGTGCTGCTGTTTCTTCAGGTGTTTAGAGGGTTTAACTCCAATTGTTAATCGAAACACCTTGTAATTAACATTCCCTCCAGGATGCTAAGGGATTTTAAACCCATACTTTGGAAAAGAATATTTAAAAATTATAAGATGGAATATTCTAACACAAAATCTAAACAGAAGATTATTTTGTTATCTTAAATTGTAAAAGTTGAAATCAAGAGGCTATTAGTATCAGGAACAAATTGAGAACAACTTTAAATGGGTGTAGGAATCTTGGTGTTAAGTGAGGAGGATTTTTTATAATGGGATTTACATGCCATTGTTTCTGTTAAGGAAGTTTGAGAAAACTGCATTTCCCACAAAGCTAATATTCTGGTGTTCCCAATTTTATGTGTGTGTGTGTTTGTTTTTGTTTTAGATTTACTTTGGTTCAGAAACACACTGTTGAATTTAATCAGCTAGCAATGGCAAATTCAGAAGGGTCTGAAGCTATGCTGAACAGAGTCATGACAAAAGATAACATTGGAGTTGCAGTACTACTAGAACTTCGAAAGGAATTGTTTGAAATGTCATGTGAGTGACCTCACTTCCTGTAGAATTGACCTCCAAAATTTAATAGGAAAAAAGAATTTGTTACATAATAATAGTCTGTCTAACACCTGAAGAAACTCAGTGAGAATTTAAATCCTTACAAAAATATATCCCATTTTCTCTACCAAAAAAGTTTAATATGAGAAAGCATTGCCAAGAAAAAGATTGCAAACCATGAAAGACAGACATAAAGTCAAAAGAAAAAAGTTTTTTGCTCCCCAGAATCTCACATAAAATAAAGGTTGAAGTAATAACTAGTTGAAATAACTACTCAGAGAGAACTCCATGCACTTTTATATTTTCTTGGCAGCAAGGTTATTCTGTGAGCTAACTTCTCTTCCTGACCTACTTGTGATAATGATTTTAAAGGACTTAAGTTCTGGAGAAATCAACTACTATACTTATTTCAAATTAAAAAGCATTATTAGAATGACCATCATGTTGAGAACTGAAATTTTTGGCATTTGAAGAATAGTTGGACGTGGGGCTATTTAACCTGAAGAATAGGAAAATGAAAAATGGAACTTAATGACCATTTTAAATACAGCCGAGGAAAAGGGTGTAGTTTTAGTTTTTCAGTTTAGTACATCTGAACTAAGACCAAAGTTTCAAGGAGACACAACTATTTAAAAACCAAGCTGTTCCAGAGAGAAAGGGCTGTCTTTGTTGGGTAACGAATACCCTATGCTGGAAGCACACAATCTGAGGTTTAAATGTTTATTTCTCAGGCTTGTTGTAGGGTAGATTAAGTCATCAGGGGGGAAATAAATAAGTTATCAGGTGGGAGATTGCTAGGTAAATTTGAGGGTCCTTCTTTTATTCCTGAGGCTAGGGTATTACTTGCTTTTAGAGTCTGTAAGAATATGTGGACTGACAGATTGGGTTTTGTCTGTTTTCTTTTTATCAAATACAGTTGGAAAGCTACATCTTGGAACAGAAAAACAACTTATTCTCGTGGCTAATGCTCATATGCATTGGGACCCTGAATATTCCGATGTGAAGTTAGTTCAAACAATGATGTTTCTCTCAGAAGTGAAGAACATTATTGATAAAGCCTCACGAAGCCTCCAGTCCAGTGTATTGGGAGAATTTGGAAATATTCCACTGGTGTTGTGTGCAGATCTCAATTCTTTGCCTGACTCTGGTAAGAAAAGTGTTCAGTTTATGTAGAAGGCTTTTTGACTTAAAATGATTTTTTTTTTTTTTACAGAGACAGAGTGTCAGAGAGGAATGGAGAGAGATGAGAAGCATCAATCATCAGTTTTTTGTTGCAACACCTTAGTTGTTCATTGATTGCTTTCTCATATGTGCCTTGACTGAGGGGCTACAGCAGACCAAGTAACCCCTTGCTCAAGCCAGCGACCTTGGGTCCAAGCTGGTGAACTTTGCTCAAACCAGATGAGCCCATGCTCAAGCTGGCGACCTCGGGGTCTTGAACCTGGGTCCTCCACATCCCAGTCCGATCGATGCTCTATCCACTGTGCTACCACCTGGTCAGGCTAAAATGATTTTCTGATGTATTGTTTCTGATCATTCCAAATTTAGTGAAAACACATTCAGTTTATAATGGCAGCTATGTACAGGTTTAAATTTTATTGTTTGGAATATAATAGGGACCATTTTGAAACTGAAATGGTATGAAAACCTCAGAAGAAAGGACATTTAATCACCTTTGATAAACATGTAAGTAATAACTTGAAGTAACTTATTAAAGAACATATAGTTGATTGTTTCATTATCCCCAGGTTATACATGGGTTGGCAAAAGTAGTTTACAGTTATATGGAAAACAGTACAATAATTAATAACTAATACAAGAGTAAGTGCAATTTTGCATCCTCACAACTGTAAATCTACTTTTGCTTCCCCTGTCTAATAATCCAGACTAAAAAGGTTTTGTTTTTGTTTTTGTTTTTTTCTTTATTGAGAGGAGGGAAGGCAGAGAGATAGAATCCCACATGCACCTTGACCTGGATCCACCAGGTGAAACCTCTAAGGGCGATGCTCTGCCCATCTGGGCCATTGCTCCATTGCTTGACAACTGAGCTATTTTTAGCGCCTGAAGCAGAGGTAGCGGAGCCAACCTCAGCTCCTAGGGCCAACTCACTCGAACTATTGAGCCATGGCTTCAGGAGGAGAAGATAGGGTGGAGAAACAAATGGACTTTTCTCCTGTGTGCCCTGACCGGAATCGAACCCAGGACACCCACACACCAGGTTGATACTCTACCACTGAGTCAGTCAGCCAGGGCTCTTTGTTTCTTTTCTTTTCCTTCCTTTCTCCCTCCTTCCCTCTTTTCAAGTGAGACAGACTCCCACATTTATCTCAACCGGGATCCACCCAGCAACTTCTGTCTGGGGCCGATGCTCGAATCAACCTACAATATTTTTAGCACTGGAGGCTGACACACTGGGACCAACTGAGCTATCCTCAGCACCTGGACCAATGTTCAACCAATCGAGCCTCTGGCTGCAAGACGGGAAGAAGGGGGAGGGGAAGAGAAGCAGATGTTCACTTCTCGTGTGTATCCTGACCAGGAATCAAACTTAGGATGTCCATACAGTGGGCTAATGCTCTGTCCACTGAGCAAACCAGCCAGGGCCTAAAAGGGTTTTAAGATAGATTCTTTGAATTCCAACAAAGTAATATCTAGTTTAAATTTGACTATATAGTACAGTACAGGTTCTCAAACTTTGCTGAGCTTAATTAGAAAAATCCACCTCAAGTGGAAATTGAAACCCTTCATTTATTTACTCAGATCAGGCAAGTGATAATTGATATTAACAAAAAAGGACAGGGATTTTGATTTTTATCACATAATAGAAGAGTACTAAAAGCCTTATTCTTGAATATTTTTCTATAGATGGTACACTGAATAAACCATAACCCTTGTAAAATATCTAATCTAAGTATTTCCTCTTTTTTGTATTTCAACTCCTCGTTTACTCTCTTTTTCATACTATGCATGGGTGAGCACGTGTGTACACATGTTTGGAACAGCTGCCATTACAATAGATGGGAGCTATTAATCAAATAGGAACTATGTTAAAGTTTGTTCTGGGAAATAAAGGTATCAAGTTTTCAGGGGATTACTGCTATTGAAGCAGTTGAGGATTATTTCCTGGCAATTTCTCTGTTTTCCACCCTCTGTTTAGCTACAGAGTATCTGAGGGGCAAAGAGAGACTTGTGAAATCATACAGATCTTAAAACCCATTTCAGTATTGAAAAACACAGTAGTAGTTTAATAGGAAACACAAAGGAAAATGTACAATCTTGCTAAGTAATTAATGAAAACTAAAATAAGTATCTGCAGAACCCATCCTGTGCTTAGGAAACTGGGAGAATAGGGTCCAGGGATGGTGAGCTTGCACTGGTTCTAACTGGTGGCAGTCTCTTTCCTTGGTTGCCACCATACACATATAATGGGACAGTGAATCCTAATCTTGATATTTTATACCAAGTAAATAATTTAGCATAAGTAGAAAGCTACATAGTAAGATGTTGATTGTAGTGTTAAATCTTTTTAAAAAGTAGAAACAATCTAAATTTTAAAAAAGAAAAAGAGGGAAAGAAAGGAAAAGAAACTAGTTTAACACGTGTTATACACCAGCCCTGCATGTTGTATTATACAACCATTTAAAAAAGATAATTGAGAAGACACATGAGTTCATGTGAAGCAGTCAAGCAATGTGTAAAATATTCAGTATACTATGATTAAAACCATGTAAAATGGATTTAGACAAGTTCTGGCAAATGTAAAAAAAAACAAACAAAAAACACTTCAGGCCTGACCAGGCAGTGGCGCAGTGGATAGAGCATCGGACTGGGATGTGGAGGACCCATGTTCAAGACCCCGAGGTCGCCAGCTTAAGCGTGGGCTCATCTCGATTGAGCAAACCTCACCAGCTTGGACCCAAGGATGCTGGCTCGAGCAAGGGGTCACTTGGTCTGCTATAGCCCCCTGGTCAAGGTACATATGAGGGAGCAATCAATGAACAACTGAGGAGCCGCAACAAAGAATTGATGGTTCTCATCTCTCTCCCTTCCTGTCTGTCTGTCCCTATCTGTCCTTCTCTCTGACTCTCTCTGTCTCTGCCACACACACACACACAAAATTTTAGAAAGTATGGTATAAAACTACTTACTATTGAATTATCTTTTTAGTTATGTTTTGTACTATTTATTTTCATTCTAGGTGTTGTAGAATATTTGAGCACTGGTGGAGTAGAAACAAATCATAAAGACTTTAAGGAACTGAGATATAATGAAAGTCTTACAAACTTCAGCTGTAACGGGAAAAATGGGACAACCAATGGAAGGATCACTCATGGTTTCAAGTTAAAGAGTGCCTATGAAAGTGGCCTGATGCCTTACACAAATTACACATTTGATTTCAAGGTGAGTTTTGAAATTGATAAACTTTTAAAACCTCTATTTTTCAGGAAGAGTCTTATTACTTTATCATATCTTTAAAATGTGACTATGTGTTCAGATTAGGCCATCTTGAGTTAGTTGACAGTAGTATTCCAGATATCTGTTAGAATAATTTGCAGGATAAGAAATCAGGTGAAATAATAATAGTAAATCTGAGTTAACTGTCTCTCACTTTTTGGGTTAATTATGTTTCTTACAGACTCAGTACTAACAGCTGGATTTGTGGTACTACAGTGCAGCAGATCCTCAGAAAAATGTCATTCCTTTCAACATTATTTTATTATAGTGTTGATGAGATGCCATGGGAACTTAACTTGTTTTTATCAATTACCTATGGTAAAATTGGTTTCCTTATATGTTGTTTCTCTTAACCTATTGAGCCGTTAAGTGAGTACTTACTGTATCTAATTTGGTATCAGTTGTGGTGAGGTGTTTTGTCTCCATGTTAATTTAACTGAAACCTACTCCTTGGGTGCCAAAATTTAGTTTGTTGTTGGCCATTTTAAGTTGCTAGAATATATTTATGTGCCGTCTTGTAGTTAGCAGCTTACAGCGTGGAGCCTTTCCTTAGTGATTCTCCTCATTTTAGAGTCAGTGGTGATTCGGGCTTGTGTTATCTGTCCTTTTAGCCACCTCTTGTATTTCTGCTTTCTTCAGTCCTAGATTTCCACATCTAACCTAATGAAATAAGAATCATTCAAATGTCTACTGGAGTGCAAATACTAGTATTAAGTGGTTCTTAATTTGGAGGGGAGGGCTTTTTAGACTCCATAAAGAAACTGTTGAAAACAGCAACAGTTTTTTATTTGACTTTGGGCAATCCCCAGTACTGTAGACAATGATTTAATCCTGGAAACAGATGAGTGTTCTTCAAGTTGAAGAGAGGCTGGAGTAGACTTTGGGGAAAACTGACACATAAGTGACCATAACCAGAGAGGAGGAAAACCAGGACTATAGGCAGCCGAGCCTCTCCAGGAAAGAGCCGTGAGGGGAGCTTCAGGAAGACCTTGGTGAGAGCTGTTTCCCGGGAGGGCAGGGCAGAAAAACTTGCGTATAGGAGTTGAATAACTGAGCGATGAGGTAGTAAAAACCAACTTGGAGGTGATTATTTAGAATTGGGTGCCTGAAGAAGAGGTGAGGGTGATAACCAAAAGATGGGAGAGATTAGGGATGTTTTTCCTCTTGTTCCTGTTGATGATGTAGAGATAGGCAAGACATTTGAATGAGCTGAAATACTTTTGGCCAAAAACATGTAGAGGAGCCTGTGAAGTTACAGGAGGTACTTAGCTGTGTGCTTGGTGCTGCTGCGGACAGGCAGGGAGGCAGGGCAGGGCCAGCCAGTCACAGCCACATCAGGGAGTGCATGTAGCAAGGGAAAAGAACCAGCAGGTGGGAGGTATTAACTGGGTGGCGAGGGTCTTTGGAAATTGATGGAGCTCAACACTTGAAGGTTGAAAATGAATTAAACAGATGACAAGTAGAAGAAGGTGTTCCAGGCAGGGATGTAGCGTGTTTGAAAGTCCTGGGGCAGGAAAGAGACTGGCACATGCAAAGAGTGTACCCCAGTCGTATTCCCCCGCACACCCCCCAAAAAGGCTAGTATGGCAAAGGAGTAGTGAGCTAGGGGAAGTGGCACTGATTAAGTGAGTAAAGAGAAACAGAGGCCGTAGTGTGAAAGATCCTTTAGGTTTCGTTAAAAATTCTGAAAGGATCCTGATAGGAGGAAGAGTGAATGATTATCATGCCTAAACCATCTTCATTCTGCGAGATTTGATGTTTGGGGGACCATTTGGCTTAGGTGGTCCTGTCTCTTCCCATACACTAAGTTTCTTTGTTTACCAAACATGACTCTAAGGGTGTGTCTTCAGCTTTCAGTATTTCAGTGTTATCTTACGTAGGGTCTTGTCTTTTTTATTTCCTTCTGATTTTCAGGGTATAATTGACTACATCTTCTATTCTAAGCCTCAGCTGAACACATTAGGCATCCTGGGACCTCTGGACCACCACTGGCTAGTTGAGAATAATATCAGCGGCTGCCCACACCCACTCATCCCCTCCGACCACTTCTCACTTTTTGCACAACTGGAGCTCTTACTGCCTTTCCTGCCCCAAGTTAATGGCATTCACCTTCCTGGCAGGAGGTAGTCCAGTACCTTCAGAAGACGACCTCAGTTTCACTTGTAAACTTACAAAAAATCTGAATATAGAGGAGTGAGGTATGGCCACTAGGGAATTTATTTTTTAATGGTGATTTGAGTTTTCAATCTGGTTATTTGATAAGGATATAGTATGAAAGCCAGGTGCTAGTAACGGACAAATTCTGAGCCCAATATGCTTTATATACTGTTAGACAGGGACTGGTATGTTTGCACCTCTCTATAATTTGTCACAAGTAATTTTCCTGTTTCTTCTATCCAATATAATATTTTCATGCCTTGAAATAGGGAAATGTTTGGACAGCAGACTCTCTTTGCACAGGAATCTGCAGCACGACTTTTCTGAGGCCAGTAATGACATCCAGAGACCACTCCCATACTTCACTCCCTCCTTTCTCAGACATGTTTGTAAAGTACAGAGTTTGAATTTAGCCTTTATGATTGTATATGATCCACAGAAGACCTGATTTATTAAATTTTGTACTAAAAAAATCAGATTTGGAAATGACTATATTGTAAACTAAGGCTAAGTTTTTTTTACCTGTTTCATGTGTTATAAAGGCCAGCTTGTAAAAGAAGTTGCAACAGACTTTCTCTGCTGATGATTTGCACTGTTAGGGTTTTCTTGGCCCTTTTGTACTACTTTGTTTTGAAATGGAGAACATTGCTCTTTAAACCTGTTTAAAGCTTAGGACATTTTTTTCGGATCAAAGGTAAGCTTATTCATGAGCTCCTGGGTTTTTTACAAAAACTCTCTCTGTCCCGGGGCAGATAAGCTGAGCAGTAATGATCTGTAGGCATTTATGGACTGAATATAATGGTTGATATATATGTACATTCTGATATTTTTAAATCTTTAACTTTTTTAAGTTAAAAAATATTACAGCTGCTTAGGTACAGCTTTTTAACTCCTTTTTGAGACACCTCCTATCTCCACTGTGCCTGCCGAAATTGTCCTCACCAGACACTCACTGCCTGTGCATGCAGAGAGAACCTGTGCATCCTCTTTTACAGATTTTAGATACTGTTTAACATTTGTGAGGACTTTATGAAAATACTTTTGTATGAGCTGTGACTTTCTTTCCATTGTGAAGCATTGAATATCACATTTTGGAACGTGTTCTTAGGGTGAACCCCTGGGTCTCTCCTCACAGGACCCCAGCACTGTTCTTGGTGTCACTGCACAGTGCTGTCACCCAGAATACTGCTATCATGTGAATTCTTTTTGTTTTCCATGTACTCCTTAGTCTGTGGGGTTTTTTTAAATCATTCCCATTTTTTAAAAAAGTACTTTTCCGTTTATGAAGCAGTATAAGCGAGATGTATTTCAAAACAGGTCCTTAAGACAATTCTTCAGATCATTTTTATAGTGACTGCCATTTTAATATGTCAACCAAGGTAAAAGTTATATTGTACCCTGTGTATTTTTCCCATAGTGCCATTAATAGATTAGCGTTAAAGCCAGCTTTAACTTTGCAAAGTTAACTCATATATATTCTGGTTTCATCATTTATTTTTATCTCAAAAATCAAATGAATTCTGAGGGAACTTGGTTCAACTGCAGGCAAGAAAGCAAAAGGACAAACACCATATGAGCATTAGGGAAAATATTGTTGAATGTTAATCAACAAGTTTTACACAGAGAATTAGTCATTTTGGATAATGACTTAAAATTTTATGAAAAATGTTCAGCACTTAAATGTGCTTATTCTGTTTATAAGAGACAATAAAATTTACATAGTGTTTAAATAAATGATTTTTTTTCTTGTTAAAAAATATTCTCCAAAAGCTATTGATCTTGAATCTTTGTCTGGGACCTGGTTTCTCTTTTGAAGTTTTTAAAAGATTTTGTTGTGATAGATTTTTTGTTTGTTTGTTTACATTGTGCTGACACCAAACACATCCAGTTTATAATCTGTACATTGAAAAGTTAGTGTTATTGATGTAGAACCAATGCATAACTTTTTTCGGGGGTGGGGTGGGGGTGTGTTTTTATTTTTTTGTAAAGTGTGAATAAAAGTGTGTTTACTCATTTTTCCTAAACACTGTCGGTAATGTGCATCATGACAATTTCCAGTGAAGGCAAGCTGGAGCTGGTTGGACTGATGAAACAAGGAGACTGCTTTCCCTGTGATCTGCATTATGTAATAACAGGTCCAGAGAGCTTAATAGAAGAGGATGGGGAGCAGCACTTACTGATTTTGTATTTGTTAATGGAGGGTATATTTTTTTCATAGATGCTGAAACTAGAGTGCACTTGTTAGATGCTAAAGGTTTGAGCTTTACAGAAAATGTTTTCATCTGTATTTGTTACTGTCTACAATATGTTTGAATTGGGAAGAATAGTAACATAAAATGAATGGCCTGGTATGTCTTGAAAATATTTGTTCCTGCCTCTTCTAGGCATGTTGCATTCTGTGGATCAATTTGTTGAACAGCTTCTCCACCTTATTGAGGTAGTGATGAATTGAACCAAGAGTGTAGATTTACGACAGTAAACTTCAAAAGAAAGAAATATTTTGAATCTGTAGGGAATAAACAGTCACACCAAGTAGACTGATACTTTTGTTTAGCAAGGTTTTGTGTTTTAAATATTTGTGTCCTGAATAATTTCCAAAAATGTAATAAAAACTAGTATCTTTTCACAATATAGATTTCTTTTCAGAAATTCTATGACAAATATATTTAATGTGGTGTTGCCATATATAATTTCATTGTTTTTGCTGGATAAATCCATCTTAAGAATGTTTTACAGGAAACTTGGATTTTCTTTTCTGTTTTAATCAGAAATTGGAGGCACTCAGTTCCTTATTGTAAACCTTCTGAAGTACAGTTTGTACTGTATTACTGGTAATTATTTATGCTTTGAGAATTTAAATTATGTTCATTAAAATTAATTTATGACATAATTTAAACTAAAGTTGTCAATATAAAATGTAGATGCAACTTTAAGCATCCTAGAAGATAGGCAAGAAACATCTCCAAGAAATGTGTTTCTATTTTTAGCTGATTTGCTGACAACCAGGAATACTTATTTTGAGTTAGCACTTTGAAAACTAAGACATTATTAATAGGGTGGAATGAACTTCTAAATGTTGGAATTAAAATTTCAAAACTCTTCTACTATACAGGTTTTCAGTAATAAATTCCAGTTTTAGTATTCCATTTTTTACTATTTTATTTTTACTATTTAAACTCATGGGATTTGTTTCCATAATGATTTTTAAGGTTTTGGGGTCATGCCATATAAGAACAAAGCCAACCTAGGCAAAATCACCAGAGCAGTGTGTTCTTTAATGAACAGTCAGAATGCACAGAACAAATGCTGCAGATAATTCAAAAAACACCTTTAGCAGGTGTTTCTCCCCCCTTATAAACAGTGTCTCCAGATGTTCTCTTTGCTTTTCTCTTTGGTTACATAAATTTATAACCAGTATGTTGAAGTAGTATCTAAAATAGAGCATCTAGTTTTTCTTCACAGTACATTATTTTGTGTAATGCACTGGACTACTGTTTACCATTCATGTAACAAAACCCAGCACATTATCTGCACTATGCTCAAAGAATGTCGCATTTGCCTAGGCAGCTCTTTGATAAGGGTAATGGGAAACTGAATATGTATCTATGGACTGGAGGTAATAAGGACTTTTTCTGTTCTTTTCAGTGGAACCTTCTTGGTCAAATTGTAACTAGCTAGTATTATATTTATATACAGGGTCTCTTTTCTTTACCAATGTATTTTCCTACTCATAGCCAACCAATAAATTCAATATCTGTTTCAAATATTTTAAAAGTGTAATTTGTATAGCTGTAGTAATGAGGTTTGAGAAAAATAAATGTTAATCAGCAGACCACATATTTAAAATTCTTAGTCATCTGGGACAGGGTTATAACTCACCCTTTGGAAGGGAAGAGTGAATGATTGGGGAACAGGCCATGATATTGTAGAAATGGCATAAACTTAAGGATTACTTGATGGCTGTGTTGTTCTGTATTAGCACTCCTATCTTTGCCAAAGTTCAGTTTCATATTTAGATAACTGGTGGTCCTTTTGCTTTTAGGATTGTTGGTGTTACCGTATACCTCATGATGAGCTCGTGTTTCTTCCATCTTTTGGAAGGAAGTTGACATTTTAAATAAATGTTTTTAAATATAGTAGCAAACGTGTTGATGGGGTTATACTAATTCACTAAATGTTTTACTTGTTACATGTATGTTTTATTGTATATAAACTTTTAAAATATGTGACTTCCGAACTCTTCAGGACATTAACTGCATTTGCCTTTTAGCAACTACTTCTATAACAAATAAATGTAAATTTTTATGTAGATGTTGGAAAATCATTTAAAATCAGAAGACAATTTAGATAAAATTAAAGTTTGCTGGGATGTCCAGTTTTTAAAGTAGACATTTTCTATGAATACCTTAATATATAATTTTACCTCTATGTATAATAAATCCTGTTCCTCCTTATAACTGTCAAAAATATGTGTACAAAAGTCAATGAAGTGTGCTCATAATACTTGATAAATGCCAGTTAATGTTCTTTCCTCCGAGGAAACAACTGAAATAGATTTAGAATAAAGTTCTCAGATTTTAAGTAATGATGTATATACTCAGAATTCCCTTTTTGGAGTATTTAGGTATTTAAAATAAGCTTTCACAAATACTATAAAGACAATTATAGTATACAAGTTACATATTAAAAGATGATTTTTACAAGAATTTGAGGAATATTTCTGTAAGTTAATTTCCTGCAAATAATAAAATCCTAAATGTCCTAAATAGATTGTTCCCCTCGATGAGTCTAACCAGCTAGTCTGAGGGTAGGACTTGGGAAAGCTGCTGAACCATAAAAGGTGATTTGAAGACCTGATTCTATAGTTTTCTTAGTAACATTAACATTTTTAATCAAGTGAGGAAGGAGATGTCAGTTTTCTCATTTTCTTTGACTTACAAACTTCAAAACACACTAATCTATTGGGAAGCATATTACATTCACGAGAAATGGCTCACTTCACCAGGGTGATGAGGTGGTCTCAGGCTCTCAGCACCAGGACTTCCCAGCCTTTCTAGTACAGTGAGTCTGAGTGGATGTGGCACTACAGCCTCACCAGTTAGTGGCTTCTCACTGCCAGCCCCTCAGCCCTGCTGAATTCATTGTTTCTCCTTCATGGCCATCCTGCTAGTGCCATTTCCAAAGTGTAGGTAGAGCATAGAGCATTTACCTGGCAGCTGTGGCTGATGCTATGCTGTAAGAACACTCCAGCAAGGATAAACCCTCCCTGGCACACCCCGGAGGGAGCTAACCCGCTATATGGAAATGACTCAGCGCCAGGCAGCCTCCTGACCTTTTTTGACCATTTGTCCTAGTATAACATCCTATTGGCTGAATCCATGTATATAAGCTAGTTTACTTCCTGAATAAAGTGGATCTGTGTCACTGAACCTGGTCCCTGGAGTCAAGTCTTTGTGTCTCCGTCATCCTCACCCCAGGCAGGACTTGTCCACAACTGGCACCCAAACAGGGACCTAACCGGCATCCAAGGGGCGGGTGACTGACCTTCTGCAATGGGAAACCTCCCCCACTCTCGAGCCCCACAGGCCCTATTGCAGAGTAGGCAAGTTGAAGTTTGTGAAGAGGATCTCTGTACTTACTGGGAGATTCTCTCTGGTCTCAATCCCTGGATCTGGGACCCAGATACTTGGGCCTGAGCTCTCCAATGCGTTTGTTCGGCTGAGATGCATGGGGGGCAAACCTTCCCTCTTGGACTCACTCCTGCCTTAATGGCAATACACGCCTGCTTGACCGGTGCTCCTGCTGGGGACCCTCTGCCGGACCCTAAGGTCCTACAGGCTACTCCTCTTTCAGAGGAACCCCTACCTCCGTATTTGCCTCCCCCTGTAGAGGAAGAAAAGGGTTGGGCCACCGAGTTTGATGGACTTGCAGCTGAGCGTGCAGAAATCGTGCCACCCGAAGAAGCAGAAGTTGCTACTTCCACATTTCCTGCCCGGGCTCAGTGCCCCACCCCAGCCTCAGATGCCATTTTCTACCTCAGCTTTAACGCCTACACGTGTTCCTGCTGCAGACCCATGGGCCAGCCTATACGCCCCCATGTGTCAGCAAAGAGAGATTTCCCGTGCAGCATCAGGACTTTTTCTGGTCAATATTAACCCTACCACTGCACAACCGCAAGCTTGGTATCCACGTGACCAAAAACAGTTGTTACTTTCAGAAAACCTATCCACGAAGATGGCCTTCATTCTCCCTATGTTCAGCAATTACTTGAAAATATCCATATTGATTTAAATTGTCCCCATGATTGGAAAACATTAGCCCAAGCAGTCCTTACCATGGGAGACTTAATTCAATGGAAAGCTTTATACAGCAAGCAATGTGAAATAATAGGTGAAGGAAATCAAAGGGCTAGTATTAACCTCCCCCTGGAAGCCCTCAAAGGAGAAGGGCAATTTGCCTCCCCCGCTGTACAGGCTACAGGACCCCCTCAGTATTTTGATCAAGTGCGCTTATGTGCCACTTAGAGCCTTTACCCAAACTAAAGCTCATGGAAGGTCCTTAAAGCTTTTCAAATTTCTTCAGGGTCCCAATGAGCCTTTTTCAGATTTCCTAGGAAGGGTCCAAGAAGCTTTATTAAGCATAAAGTTAGGCATGCTGGGCCAGCTGATGCTCTAACTAAAGAATTGATGTGGGAAGGTGCCAATGGAGACTAGACAGGCAATAGGGCCAATTAGAGCTGTGTCCCTAGATGGTTGGGTCCTCGCCTGCCTAGATGCAGGCAGCAACTCAGCGCGGCTCTCGCTACAGCTCTTGCAGCCCAGTTAAGTGTCTCCCATCAGGGAAGCCAACTGACACAGGAGCCTGCTTTGACTGCAAGGGCACAGGACATTTTGCGCAGCAGTGCCCTAACAGGAAAGGAAAGAACGATAAAAAGCCACCTTCTGTGTGCCCCCATTGTAGAAAGGGATTTCACTGGAAGCAAGATTGTCGCTCAACCACCACCGCGGATCGAAAGCCCCTAGAGCAGTGTTTTCCAACCATTTTTGTGCCATGCCCCACCTTAACCTTTCTAAAATTTTTATGTCCCCCCCTATGTAACAAATAATTTTTAACATTAAAAAATTGATTTGTTCACTTAATAAACATAAATGATAGGTTCTAGGAAGAAATCACTATGAAATTGTTAACAAAACACAGTAAAATTTCAAAACATAATGAAAAACAAATTTAAATTCCAAATAATTTTAATACAGATTTTTCTATATTAATTATTTTAATTTAGTGTGATCCTTGTGCTTGATGCTTGCACAAGAGATTTTATATTAGGTTCCAATTTGGTTAGCTTTAGTCTCAAGTCTCCACGTTGTGTTATATCCAGCCGATTTCTTTTTTTTACCAGTAAATCATTTACAGCACTAAATCCACATTCAGCTAAAGATGAAGATGGAAACGGTAGCGATAGTTTTCTTGCACATTTGGTTGAATTTGGGTATTTGATTTCTGTTTCCTCACCAAGCCATGCCATCGCTCCTTTGATATTAAATAAAGCTTTAATTGACTCATCATTTTGCAATTCTGCGAGTTCTTCTTGATACTGCATATTTGATATATCAGACAAAGCCACTAACATTGACTGCATCATCCATGTTGGGAAATCAATTTGTTTTAAATCAGAAAACCTTTCTTTTAAATCAGCCGATAGAATATTCAAATGATTGACAATAACAAGTAAAGCGGTATCAGTTACTTCACATTTTTGGAGCCAATGAAACTGTTTAAAGTTTTTGTTGTTAATATGTTTCTGACATAACTCAATATTGGTAATGAAGCCAAATATCTTTGCTTTTGCATCGACAAGAGTTTTATTTGTTCCTTGAAGTTGCTTATTTAATATATTTAGTTTTTTAAAGATATCGGCTAAATAACTCACAAATGCTTTACCATCTATTGTTAACAGATACTTCATTTCAGGTTTGTCGCTTAAAAAATCACTAAGAGTATCAAACAGTTCATAAATCTTTTCAAACAGTTTCCTTTAGATAGCCATCTTACTTCAGTATGAAGTAAAAGTCTCACATGGTCTTCATTTTGTTCTTCACAAAATAGCTTGAAAAGACGCTCACATTTGGCACTAGCTTTAATAGCATTAACACACTTTATTACTGTATGTAATACTTCATTCAGAACAGGCGAGATGTTTTCAGCTACCAAGTTTTCCCTATGAATAACAAAATGCACAAGAATCATTTCTGGATTCGCATCTTTCATCAATTTTAAGCAGCCATTTTTCTTGCCCAACATATTGGGAGCACCATCTGCAGCACAAGATGTTATATTTTTCATTGGTATATCATTGACATCTAAGTAGTTTTTTAGCTTATTATATATATCTTTGGAGGTAGTGGTGCTTTCTAATCTTACAGAACAACATTTCTTCAGCAAAATGTCCTTTATCAATATATCTTACATAAGTTATCAATACTGCCTCACTGTCTCTCAAAGTTGATTCATCCATTTGCAAGGAGAATTTTCTTGTTTTCAGCTTTTCAATAAGTTGTTTTTCAATATCCTCACTCATTTCATCTATTCTGCTAACAGAATTGTTACTAAGTGGCATAGCTTTTACATCTTTGTCATCTTTTTCAAGAATCGTTTTAAATGCTGATATTGACGGTTTTATTAAAGTCTCTCCTATAGTGTGATTTTCTCCAGTTTTAGTGATGAATTAAGAAATTTGATAACTAGCCTCAAGAACACGATTATTAGTTGAAGTATGAGTAGTAAATAGAGACTTTAATGTTCTTTTTTCAAAATTTTTCTTTAAAGTTTTAAAGTAACTCAAATCTGAATTAATATGAGCACTATGTTTCGCCTTCAAATGCGCCTCAAGACGACCTCGTTTCATTGATTCATTGGTCAAGCATTGCTGGCATAAAAGACAAAAAGGAATCCGCTCATCGTGAACAGCGGGTATGAACCCAAATTTTAAATATTCCTCCGAATATTGACGAGTTTTTTTCTTGCACCACTCATTTTACTATGGGCTATAATAAAAATAAGATGAATTAAAAACTAATATTAAAATATGTGTTAAAATATATTCAATGTGACAGAGTAAACGTATACTAAAAATTCATATTTCTTTAAATGTATATAACACATTTACTACACTACCACCGCAAATCAAAAGGTATCTATTTTTTCCACTTAACAAAATTTTCTGGAAAGTTATGCCTCTAAAATTAAAATTGTCGTGCATGCACTATTATAGCCCCAATATTTATAAAATATTATTGCTTTCTAGTCCCGATGCAAGAAGTACTTAATAAAGAGTTTAATATTGATAAAAATAAAATCAAATGCTTACCAATTATATCTATACAATATATATATGTATATTTATTAAATCAACGAGCTTTTACAACAGTTTTGACTGACACTTATTTCAAATTAACACCAACTGAATGATGTGAAACACTACAGAAGTTGCGATGGGCCAATTAGGTGAGAATAACTGCGTTGTTTAGTGAGTTTTTAAAACGTCCGGGGTTCCCCGCGGCAGACGGCATGCTCCACGGTGAACCCAGGACGAAGTTTACTTGACAGCGCCAATCACCCAGTTGATATTTTGGTCTCGTCAAACGAAATTATACTTAATAATTATTTACTGTAATTATTTAAGAATTGCATTTTTTGTTAAATTTGGCACCAATATCTAGCATTGCATTTAAATGGCCCGGGGCGAAAGAGTTAAAGTCATGTCGAGTCCATTTTCAAATTGCCCCCCTGTGGGGTGTGGGCCCCACGTTGGGAAACACCGCCCTAGAGCCTTTAAACAGGAAGTGGGTCAGCTCTCAGCCTCGCCTATAAGAGAGCAACTCCACACAGGAGTCTATCAGACCTTACCCTTAACCCAGAATAAGGCCTTTCTAACCCTGCGAGTAGAGGGTCATTCCATCCTTGGGCTCATAGATTCTGGTATTGATGTTTCTGTAATCAGAGGAAGATAAAAAGGAAGGCTGGGACATGGGGCCCAGACCTTTAGTACAAGGAGTTAATGGAGTACGACCGGCCCAACAAGCCATCCAGCCACTCCATTGGACAGATCCTGACGGGTGACTGGAGTTTTCAGTCCTTTACTTATGACTGAATTGCCACATACACTTTGGGGACTGGATGGGCTGTCTTTACCTCGTGTCTCTATTACCAAGCAGCCCCCCCCCCCCCGCCTCAATTCTAAAGGCCACTGATCAATTAAAAACTCCAGAACCCATCAAACTTACATGGGATACTGACCAACCAATTTGGGCCAATGAGCAGTGGCCATTAACAGCCTCTAAATTAAAAGAATTACACACATTAGTTCAGCAACAATTAGAAGCCAAACATATTGAGCCTTCCACTAGTCCTCATAATTCGCCTGTTTTTGTAATTCAGAAAAAGGCATCTGGAAAATGGAGATTCCTTCATGATTTAAGGGCTATTAACAAGCACATGGCAAAGATGGGCACTTTACAACCAGGCTTGCCACATCCCTCTGCGGTGCCACGGGCTGCCCATATTAAAATTCTAGACATCAAAGATTGTTTTTTCTCAATCCCCCTTCATCCAGAGGATAAGCCTTATTTTGCTTTTACTGTGCCTTCTATTAATCATGCCCTTCCAGCTCAAAGGTATCAATGGGCAGTCCTACCGCAAGGCATGAAGAATAGCCCCACCATTTGCCAGTACTATGTAAGCACGGCAACGCAACCATTACAGGAACAGTGCCTCATCTACCATTATATGGATGACATATTAATAACTTGTGTCGATCCTACAATCTTAGAAGAATGTTACCAGCAGCTCTTAACTAATCTGAATGCCATTGGGCTTTCTGTAGCACCAGAGAAAGTTCAGACCTTGCCGCCCTTTACTTTCTTAGGGTACCACATAGGAGAAGAAATTACACCTATTTCTCCTATGCTCGCAGCCCCTCAACAATGCTCTTTACATGAATTACAAGAGCTATGTGGCCAAATAAACTGGATACGTGGATACCTATCTATTTCCACTGCCGAATTAGACCCCCTATTCTCCCTCCTTGAGGGCGACACAGAACCTACTAGCGTCCGCTGTCTAACTACAGCAGCAAAACAGGCTATACTGAATATCAACACTGATATTGACTGTGTCAACAGCTAGGTTAGAACCTAATCAGCCAATCTCAGCTATTGTCTTAGCCACAAAAGGCAATCCTACCAGTGTCCTGTTTCAAAACAAACCCCTTTAGTGGGTACATTTAGCATATAGTCATCTATCTAAAGTCACCCCCAGCAAGACTGCAATCTGCATTCTTGGCCAGAAGCTGCGGGGAGCTTGTGTTACCTTGTATGGCCAAGAGCCTGATGTACTTATTCTGCCAATTCCCCTCAACCATATACAATTTCTCTTAGCCAATGATTTAGAGATGCAGACATTCTTAGCTAACTGTACTGGACAAGTAGACAATCACCTCCCCAACGATGACTCTTACAGACCCTACAGAGAATCCCCCTACAAACCACCCCTCATTCATATCCAGCATCTACCCCTCTTCCACATAGCATGCTTGCGTTTACAGATGCTAGCCGGTCCTATTGTGGAATAGTGTTCAAAGCACAAACGGAAGGCATTAAATTCCAGAGATTTAGTTATAAGGGATTCGTACAAGTAGGGGAACTACTAGCCATTTACTATGCGCTATGCCTTTGGCAACATGGCCCCCTTAACATTTTTTCAGATAGTGCTTATGCAGTACAAACAGTCAAAGGCCTTGCCCATTCCACCTTCCGGCCCAAGCAGACATTACTAGATAGGGCTCTCAGCCAGCTTAAAGAACTGTTAGAAGAGCGTCAACACCCTTGGTATATTCAGCATCTTCACTCCCATTCTGACTTGCCTGGCCCCCTAGCGGCAGGCAACACACAAGCTGATCATCTAATTTTAACAGTCTCCCTATTGGGCAAGCCAGACAACTTCATGCCTGGTTTCATATGTCTGCCTGTTCTCTCAAATCTCTCTTTCTCCATCTCACTCACGCAACCTGCAAACACCTTGTTCACGTATATAAACAGTGTGGGCCCTTACTACCCTTAGGCCCCCTACAACTACAAGGTGTCAATCCTCGAGGCTTACAGCCTAATGCTGTGTGGCAAATAGATGTTACTCATGTCCCCCAATTTGGCAAACTCCGCTACATACACGTAGCAGTAGACACCTCTGGAGCCGTCTCGGCCACGGCCCTAGCAGGAGAAAAAACTATACATGCAATTCGTGCCCTTCGACAGGCCATGCTTTGCCTTGGTGTACCTTGGGAAATTAAAACTGACAATGGGCCCTGTTATACGAGCAGCCAATCACATATCACCTTGGCATTCCTTATAATCCACAAGGACAAGCCATTGTAGCACAGTGACACAGAGACATTAAGCTTCAAATTCAAAAAGAAAGGGGGGATATGCCCCGGGCCTCACCCAGAGAAATGCTCCTCAGTGTTGTATTCACTCTTAATTATTTAACTTTTGATTCTGATGGTATAACCCCAGCCTACAAACATTGGGAGGCTTTCATAGCCACCCAACCCCTTTACCCTTGGTACGCTGGAAGGACCCAGCCACAGCTCAGTGGCAGGGACTGCACCCCCTTCTAATGCAAGGAAGAGGTTATGCTTACGTTTTTTCCAGAAAATAGCCTGCATCCAATTTGGATCCCAGGAAGGAATGTACGGCCACTCCCGGTGTCCACAAGATGCAAGATGACCCCACTGATGATGCCTCCAACACCTGTGAACCCTCCAGTTCAGGTGATGGCCAGCCTCAGCCTTGAACAGCAGCCTGGAGGAGGTCCTCACTCTGTTCTTCCTCATGTGTGCCATTATCACAGCAAACTCCCAGGTGCGAGGAGATCCTCACGTCTGGGCAGCTGTTCCCCCCCTCCTGGCATAATTATGCCTGTTGAAGTTAATAACCCACAGTTTCCAGCAGTATATTCCAGTAACTGCTCCCTTAGTCTCCCTTGTGACAATAGTGGCCGGGAATCCCAACAGTAGAACAGCACTATATGGGGTAACCTCAGTGACCCATACTTAAGTTTACTCTGAATAATAACACCATCCCCTCGGAGGGATGGGTCCTCCTTCGAAATCATACTACAGGGGACTTTGCTGAAAACAGTACTACCAACCAAGGCTCAGTACTTGGCCTACAAGCCCTCCTCCCCCTAGCTACCAACAGCTGGGCCTGCCCCGCTAACCTTGCCTTCCCAGGGTCGCCTCTTTGCCCATTCCTGTATAATGAACATCTAAGAACACTCCCAAGAGAAGGAATTCCCTAGAGAGACTACCGCATTGCCTCTGGCCTGGATGCGCAGAACATCAACCTCAGAGTTTGGCATCGGAAGCTGAGAGACGGAATGCAACCATATGCAGTATGCAGCCCATGGCAAGCCATCCGTTCCATGTTTGGACGCAAGGAACTTTGTGGGAAGGGGGCATGCATGGACCTACGTCCATTTTTTACAATCAAAATGGAACTGTGTTTAACGGCACCTAGAAGGTCTCTGTAACACAATGGGAGGGAAATTACATCCCGACCCCTAGGAGGAATCCCCTGTTTTAAGACCCCTGTTCTATTTCCTAACTAGTCAAACATTACAGAAGCTTGCCTCATTGTTTAATCCAGCTAATCTATTAGCATATATCAATAGTATAATAGGTATTATAGTTGTTTTAGTTCTACTAGGGTTCTGTTGCATAATGCATAGCATTCAGAAGCTACAACAGCAACAAGCAGTCATCAAGCAGGTTCAACTGGCCTTAATTAAAAGAGAAGGGGAAGATGTAGGTAGAGTGCGGAGTATTTACCTGGCAGCTGTGGCTGATGCTATGCTGTGAGAACACTCCAGCAAGGATAAACCCTCCCCGGCATACCCCGGAGGGAGCTCACCCGCTATACGGAAATGACTCAGTGCTAGCCAGGCAGCCTCCTGACCTTTTTTGGCCATTTGTCCTAGTATAACATCCTCTTGGCTGAACCCATGTATATAAGCTAGTTTACTTCCTGAATAAAGTAGATCTGCATCACTGAACCTGATCCCCAGAGTTGGGTCTTTGCGTCTCTGTCATCCTCACCCCTGGCAGGACTTGTCTACACCAAAGTTGATAGGATTTTTGGAAACATGGTCCATGAAATACATCGAAAATAGGAATGAGTCTGTGACCAAAGCCAGATAGAAGAAATCTGCAAGATGCAGGACTTCCTTTCTGTTTACCATTCACACAGACAAAGGTGCCTGACTCTCAGCAGTGGTGCCGGGGAGGGTATGGGAAAGTGCCCTTGCAAAGGGAGTGAGTTTCTAGCGGGGAGTGCACTCGAGTGGCTGCAACACGGTGGATGCTGAAGCCGGAACTGAGTCTTGTAGGTGGTGGTAAAAAGCCATACAGGGTTTAAAACGTGTTTTAGAAAGGTCGCTCTAGCAGCACTGGGGAGGATGGATTAAAAGAATAAGCTAGTAAATTGTGTTCTGTCATGTTTCAGTTAACAGAAGATAAACTGAGGACAGCTTGCAGGGCAGTAAGGGAATTGAAACGTTTAGGAAATAGACTCAGTAAGAATCTTGATTTCTGCCTCACTCACTATCGTGTGAAAAGACAAGTATGTGAGTTTTGTTCGCTCATTTTCTCCATTAGGGAGACCCTGACTCAACACCCCTCATGTGTTTACCAGCAACGCTTTAATTTTATTTTACTCAGCTAACAGAAACATTTGATCAAAGAATTTTTATTTTTTATTTTTTGTATTTTTCTGAAGCTAGAAATGGGGAGAGACAGTCAGAAAGACTCCCGTGTGCGCCCTACCGGGATCCACCCAGCACGCCCACCAGGGGGCGATGCTCTGCCCACCAGGGGGCCATGCTCTGCCCCTCCGGGGCGTCGCTCTGTTGCGACCAGAGCCACTCCAGCGCCTGGGGCAGAGGCCAAGGAGCCATCCCCAGGCCCAGGCCATCTTTGCTCCAGTGGAGCCTCGCTGTGGGAGGGGAAGAGAGAGACAGAGAGGAAGGAGAGGGGGAGGGGTGGAGAAGCAGATGGGCGCTTCTCCTGTGTGCCCTGGCCGGGAATCGAACCTGGGACTTCTGCACGCCAGGCCGACGCTCTACCACTGAGCCAACCGGCCAGGGCCAAGAATTTTGTTTCTTTAGGTGCGTTTTATCTCCCCATTATTTTTCATTCAGATTTTAGTCTGCAAGAGAGATCCAGTATGCCCCTACTACACAGTTGGGTAAATCCAGAAAATAATAAAAGATAACATTTGATGCTAATTTAATACTTTAGCCTATTTCTTCTGCACTCTTATATTCTTGAAAATGATTTAAGTGTAGAAAGACTGCCCATTAGAGGTTACCAGGTAAGACTAGACATTAGAAGGTACTTAGATAAAGCAACACAAATGGAAAAGACCCAAGAATTCTAAAACCAGTTAAGTTTCTCTTATACAGTGGACTAGACTGGTGTTCAATGTGGTAGACTTTAGCCACAAGTAGGTTTTGAGTACTCAAAATGTGGCTAACGTAACAGAAACTAAAATGTTTCTCTGTTAAATGAAACATTATTTTGATAGAAACGTACTTCCCTGTATCTGTTGTGTTATGTAAGATATGGAACCAGTGTATTGCTTGTTTGCATTGCACATAAACATCACCAGTTGATATCAAATCATTGATTTCATTCTAACAGTGTTTACTTACCAAAGTAGTATTATAATGTGTTGGTTGAATATTTTATGCAAACAGGATGAATTCCCTGTACCTATGTAAGAGAAGTACGGACAAATTACTAAACTGAAAGCTCTGATATAGAACTGCACTGGCCCACAACAGGGAAAGACTAGAGGGCATATTATGAATTTCATAATGAACAACAATTGCCATTTACTGCACCAAAGCAAAAACAAAAACAAAAAAAAATATTTCTTCAAAAAATAAGAGTTGAAATTAATCATCTGAAATATCCAACAAAGTTTTTTGACAACTTATAACAGGTTATAGGCTTGTATATTTGTCTTGTATTCTTGCACAGAAAAAAATTCTAATATGCTTTTTTTAGGTATTATGAAAATTTTGTTGGAAAATTAGGAAAAGACAGAACTTTTAACAAAAATGAATTCTTTAATTAAGCCAAGAGTTATTTTCAAATACAAAAGCTAGTTCTCCTAAGGATAATTGATTCAAAATTTGAAAAATTGAAAGTGCTTGTTAGCTTTTGGTGAGTTCTGTGATATCAAGGACACTGCACACTTAGTACTTAGTGTGCACGTTGTATTAAAGGACTTACAGTTTTACAAAGAAATGTGAATTCTTACCCTAAAATAATTAAACTTATGACAGGTATTTTGCATCTTTCACATCTTTTGCTAGATATAGTTTAAAACAGTTTCACTGCAGATAGTGCTCCAGCTATGCTAGGTACAAAATCTGCATTTACTGGAATTTTTAAAGGAGTCATGCTCCCCCCCATTTTTTAACTTTGCTTATTGTAAATAGTTGCACTCAGTGTTCTGATAGAGACTTTGAAAAGTGTCATGGTTATTAAAATTGTTCAGTATATGCAGGTTTAAATCAAGGACCATCACTGTTCATGGAAACTGCTCAGAGGAATAGAAATGGAAGACAACTCAATGATTTTGTTTTTTACTAATGCTCATTGTTTGAATTGTGAAGAAATTTTAAGAATGGCTTACTGTATTATTCTGTCAAAGTAAGAAATATCCAAACCTATAGAGAATTTTTATGAGTTTATTTGAGCCAAACTGACGAGTTACAAGAAAGCAAAATTTCAATAGATTGAGTAAATCTTCCTGAGAATGGCAGTCTTGCTGCTTATTTTATATATTCGAATAAAAGGGAGAAGCCTAAAATGGGTTTACATGAAATCCATTCGTGGTAGATTAAAGAGGCGGGAGAAAGCAAAGTGGGGAGATCTCTGGGATTGGATAAAAAGTAAAATGGAGAAACGTTCTTTTGTATTGGTAGGTACAGGAGATGGTATTCAGGGAGAACAGATCATAAGGGTTCTGTGGTCTCCGCTCTGGTGCCCTGAGGGGTCTGGAAAGGACGTTACTCTGACATTCCAAACGTATGTCGTCTTAGGTGCAAAGAGACAACAGACAGGCTCACCTAAGATAAAGACTGACCTTTGTTGAAGTTACTGGCTGAGGACATGACTACCACTTCTTTTAGTTACGGAATTTTCTATTCAGACCATCCTATGTAGTTGCTTTCAGTCTGAGTTTGTAAGGCCTGCCCTCTAGGCCTCCAGTGAGCTTCATAGATTTAGTATTTAGCTGCTTTTATGTCCACAATTCCAATTTAAGATTCTCTTGCAACAAAAGGAATGCTTGCCAACTGTTCAGCAAATCAAAAGCATGATTTGTCAGTGTGATAACACATTTTCTCACTGATAGCACACTGCTAAAGTTGAACTAAACAAGCTCCAGAGAAAAGAAAGTCTTATTTGTCACCTGCACAGATACAAGAATTTATGTTGAAACTTCATCATACAAACCATAAATGCTGATTTTCACATTTTCTAACATTTACAAATTTTAACTTACTAGCATTTTGTAAATTGGCAGCAAAGTCTACAAGAAAAATTTGAAGAACACTGTTGATATAAATTTAGAGTTGCTTTTCAAATTATGCCAAGTACTTCCTTTGAGTCTGATGTTAGTCTAGAGTTAACAAAATTAGCACTTAGAAAAGTTAACTGGGAAAGAAATTTATAAGTTTTTGCTATGAAATTAAGTAGATTCATCTAATGAAAATTTACTGGATGTAGATTTTAAAAGTTTTTTTTTTTTAATCCAGTGAGAGGAGGGGAGGCAGAGAGACGGACTCCAACATGTACCCCGACCGGGATGTTCCCAGCAAGCCCACCAAGGGGTAATGCTCTGCCCTTCTGGGGTGTTGCTCCATTGCTGAGCAACCAAGCTCTTCTTAGCACCTGAGGTGGAGGCCATGAAGCCATCCTCAGCACTTGGGGCCAACTCACTCCAGTCGAGCCATGGCTGCAGGAGGAGGAGGCAGAGGGCAGTGGAGAAGCAAGCACCTCTCCTGTGTGCCCTGGCCGGGAATTGAACCTGAGACATCCACACGCTAGGCTGATGCTCTACCACTGAGCCAATTGGCCAGGTCCTTAACTTGTTTTTTTTTCTACTGGATTGGAGGAGCCTCAGTGCCACTCAAACACTATATTCCATCACTTTATCTTTGAGTAATTGGAGAAGAGCACAGGAAGTCTGGGGGTCAGTCAGTGTTCTGCACCAGGGGCATTTGTTGTCATTCTGATCTTGTTTGCAAAACGAAGAAAAAGCTAATTCTTTAAGTCTTTTTTTTATTCACTTTTTTTTTAATTAATTGTGTTTACAAAGATTCTAGGGTCACCCCGAATGGCTCCCCCCTATTCTCCTCAACATCTCCCTTGTCCTCCTTCCTACAGCGCCCTCCCCACTTCCCTTCAGGTTTATCCTGTCCTATCATCCCCTTTCCCTCTGTCCTCTTTTCCTCTGGTCCCTTTGATCTCTCCTCTGTCTCAATTCCACTCCTCAGTTCTCATTATTCTTTGGATTCCTCAAATGAGTGAGGTCATATGTTATTTTTCTTTCTCTGCCTGGCTTATTTCACTTAACATAATAGTTTCCAGGTCCATCCAGGTTGTCGCAAAAGTTAATATTTTCTTCTTTTTCATGGCCCCATAATATTCCACTGTGTATATGTACCACTGCTTTTTATTTTTATTTATTTATTTATTTTTTGTATTTTTCTGAAGCTGGAAACGGGGAGAGACAGTCAGACAGACTCCCGCATGTGCCCGACCGGGATCCACCCAGCACGCCCACCAAGGGCGATGCTCTGCCCACCAGGGGGCGATGCTCTGCCCCGACCAGAGCCACTCTAGCGCCTGGGGCAGAGGCCAAGGAGCAATCCCCAGCGCCCGGGCCATCTTTGCTCCAATGGAGCCTTGGCTGCGGGAGGGGAAGAGAGAGACAAAGAAGAAGGGGGGGGTGGAGAAGCAAATGGGCGCTTCTCCTATGTGCCCTGGCCGGGAAACGAACCTGGGTCCCCCACACACCAGGCCAACGCTCTACCGCTGAGCCAACCTGCCAGGGCCTGTACCACTGCTTTTTAATTCATTCGTCCACTGATGGGCACTTGGGCTGTTTCCAGATCTTCACTATTGTGAACAATGCTGCCATAAACGGGGGTGCATTTCTTTTTTTCAGTCGGTGATATGGTGTCCTTAGAATATATTCCTGTAAGGGAGATGGTTGTGTCAAAGGGCAGTTCCATTTCTTGTAGGTGGAGTGCAGAGCGCATTCCTAGCAGCTGTGGCTGATGCAATGCTGTGAGAATACTCCAGCTCCAAGAACCCTCCTGGGCATACCCAGGAAGGGAGCTCGCCCACTGTAGGGAAGTAACTTAGCGCCAACCATGCAGCTCCCTGATCTTTTCAGCCATTGGCTATGAAGGACACACTGCAACATCCTATTGTCTGAACCCATGTATATAAGCTAGCTTACTTCCTGAATAAAGTGGATCTGTGTCACTGAACCTGACCCCTGGAGTCAGGTCTTTACGTCTCTGTTGTCCTCACCCCTGGCAGGACTTGTACACAATTTCTAATTTTTTGAGGAATCTCTATACCGGTTTCCACAGTGGCAGCACCAGTCTGCATTCCCACCAGCAGTGCAGAAGGGTTCCCCTTTCTCCACATCCTCACCAGCACCTATCGTGTGTTGTTTTGTCAATGAGTGCCATTCTGACTGGTGTGACATGGTATCTCATTGTGGATTTAATTTGCATTTCTGTAATGATTAGTGATGTTGAACATTTTTTCATTTGTCTGTTGGCCATCTGTATGTCCTCTTTGGAGAAGTGTCTATTCAGTTCTTTTGCCCATTTTTGGATTGTTTTCCTTCCTGATTTGAGTTTTACAAGTTCTTTATAAATTTTGGTTATTAATCCCTTATCAGATGTATTGTCGAATATGTTCTCCCATTGTGTGGTTTGTCTTTTTATTCTGTTCATATTGTTTTTAGCTGTTCAAAAGCTTTTTAGTTTGATACAGTCCCATTTGTTTATACTGTCTTTTATTTCATTTGCCTGTGGAGATAATTCAGCAAAGATATTGCTGTGATAGATGTCGGTGAGCTTACTGCCGAAGTTTTCTTCTAGGATACTTATGGTTTCACAATTTACTTTTAAGTCCTTTATCCATTTTGAGTTTATTTTTGTGCATGGTGTAAGTTGGTGGTCTACTTTCATTTTTTTGCAGGTAGTTTTCCCAACACCATTTGTTAAAAAGACTGTCTTAACTCCACTGTATGCTCTTACCTCCTTTGTCAAATATCAGTTGTCCATAAAGATGTGGATTTATTTCTGGGTTCTCTGTTCTGTTCCATTGATCTATTGAATATATGTCTATTCTTATGCCAGTACCAAGCTGTTTTGAGTACAATGGCCTTGTAGTATAATTTGATATCAGGAAGTGTGATACCTCCCACTTTATTCTTCTTTTTCAAGATTACTGAGGCTATTTGTGTTCTTTTTTGGTTCCATATAAATTTTTGGAATATGTGTTCTATATCTTTGAAGTATGTCATTGGTATTTTAATTGGTATTGCATTGAATTTATAAATTGCTTTGGGTAATATAGACATTTTAATAATGTTTATTCTTCCGAACCATGAGCACAGTATATGCTTCCACTTGTTTGTGTCTTCCTTGATTTCTTTTATCAATGTTTTATAATTTTATGAGTATAAGTCTTTAACCTCCTTGGTTAAATTTACTCCTAGGTACCTTATTTCTTTTGTTGCAATAGTGAAGGGGATTGTTTCCTTAATTTCTCTTTCTGATAGTTCATTTGTTCATGTATAAAAATGCCTCTGATTTCTGAGTATTAATTTTATATCCTGCCACCTTGCTGAATTTGTTTATTAGGTACAGTAGTTTTTTGACTGAAACTTTAGGGTTTTCTATATACAATATCATATCATCTGCAAATAATGATAGTTTTACTTCTTCTTTTCCAATTTGGATGCCTGTTATTTGTTCTTCTTGTCTGATTATTGTAGCTAGGACTTCCAGAACTATGTTGAATAAGAGTGGTGAAAGGGGGCACCCCTGCCTTGTTCCTGATTTTAGAGAAATTGCTTTTAATTTTTGTCCATTAATTATAATGTTGGCTCTGGGTTTGTCATAGATGGCCTTTATCATGTTGAGGTATGTTCCCTGTATTGCCACTTTGCTAAGAGTTTTGATCATAAATGGGTGCTGGATTTTATCAAATGCTTTTTCTGCATCTATTGAAATTATCATGTGGTTTTTCTCCTTCCTTTTGTTTATGTGGTGAATCACATTAATTGATTTACGAATGTTGTACCATCTTTGCCTCCCCAGAATAAATCCCACTTGATCATAATGTATGATTTTTTTCATGTATTGCTGGATCTGGTTTGCTAATATTTTGTTGAGGATTTTAGCATCTAAATTCATTAGGGATATTGGCATATAATTTTCTTTCTTTGTGTTGTCTTTGCCTGATTTTGGAATCAGAATTATGCTCGCCTCATAAAAGGAGCTTGGAAGTGTTCTTTCCTCCTGAATTTTTTGAAATAGCTTGAGAAGGAGAAGGATAGGATTTAGTTGTTCTTTGAATGTTTGGTAGAATTTACCAGTGAAGCCATCGGGCCCAGGAGTTTTGTTTTTTGGGAACTTTTTGATAACTGTTTCTATCTTTTTTGTTGTAATCGGTCTGTTTAGGTTTTCTGATTCTTCCAGATTGATTTTTGGAAGATTATGTGTTTCAAGGAATTTGTCCATTTCACCTAGGTTGTTTAATTTTTTGGCATACAGTTCTTCATAGTATTTTCTTACAGTATTTTGTATTTCTGTTGTGTCGGTTGTTATTTCTCCACTCTCATTACTAATTTTATTTATTTGAATCCTCTCTCTTCTTTTCTTGGTGAGTCTTGTTAAAGGTCATCGATCTTGTTTACCCTTTCAAAGAACCAGCTCTTGGTTTCATTGATCCTCCATATTGTTTCTTTAGCTTCTATGTAATTTATTTTTGCTCTGATCTTTATTATTTCCTTCCTTCTACTACCTCTGGGCCTTACTTGCTGTTCTTTTTCTAGTTCTTTTAGATGAAAGATTAGGTTGTTTATTTGAGCTTTTTCAAGATTCTTAAGGAATGCCTGTAGTGCTATGAACTTCCCTCTCAGGACTGCTTTTGCTGTGTACCATAAATTTTGAGTTGTTGTTTGTTCATTATCATTTGTTTCTAGGAATTTTTTATTTCTTCTTTGATTTCATTGTTAAACTATTCATTATTTAATAACATGCTATTTAGTTTCATGTGTTTGAATATTTTTCAGTTTTTCTGTTGTGGTTGATTTCTAGTTTCATGCCATTTGTGATCAGAGAAAATGCTTGATATGATTTCAATCTTTTTAAATTTGTTGAGACTGCTTTTGTGTCCTAACATGTGGTCTATCTTAGAGAATGTACCATGAGCACTTGAAAAGAATGTATATTCTGCTGCCTTATGATGAAAGGTTCTAAAGATATCTATTTAATCAAGTTCATCTAGTGTGTCCTTTAAATCTGCTGTTTCTTTGTTAATTTTCTTTCTTGAGGATCTATCTAGTGATGTTAGTGTGATATCGAAATCTCCTACTACTATAGTATTGCTGTTAAACTCACCCTTTATATCCATCAAAGTCTGCTTTATATATTTAGTTGCTCCTCTATTAGGTGCATAGATATTTATGATGGTTATATCTTCCTGTTGGATTCCTCCCTTTATCATTATGTAGTGACCTTCTTTATCACTTACTATAGTCTTTGTTTTAAAGTCCATTTTGTCTGATATAAGTATTGCTACCCCAGCTTTTTTCATTTCAATTTGCATGAAAAAATTTTTTTTTTCCATCCTTTTACCTTTAGTCTATGTGCATCTTTTGTTTTAAGGTGTGTTTCTTGTAGACAGCATATGTACGGGTCCTGTTTTCTTATTCAAGCAGCTGCCCTATGTCTTTTGATTGGATCGTTTAATCCATTTACATTTAAGGTTATTATTGATATGTAGTTGTTTATTGCCATTTTATTCTTTAAAGCTGTATTCTTCTTTTGCTATATTCTTTTCCCACTTTGATCTATTTACAACAGGCCCCTTAACATTTCCTGCAGCATTGGTTTGGTTGTAATGAATTCCTTGAGGAGTTTTGTTTTGTTTTTTTTTGTCTAAAAAGATTTTTATTTCTCCTTCAGTTTTAAATGATAGCCTTGCTGGATAAAGTAGTTTTGGTTGTAGGCTCTTGTTCTGCATTACTTTGAATATTTCTTGCCATTCCCTTCTGGCCTCAAGTATTTCTGTTGAGAAGTCAGATGTCATCCTTATGGGGGCTCCTTTGTAGGTGATAGCCTTCGTTTCTCTAGCAGCTTTTAATATTTTCTCTTTATCACTTAGCTTTGGTATTTTAATTATAATGTGTTGGCCAGTTGGCTCAGTGGTAGAGCGTCGGCCTGGCGTGCGGGGGACCCGGGTTCGATTCCTGGCCAGGGTACATAGGAGAAGCGCCCATTTGCTTCTCCACCTCCCCCTCCTTCCCCTCTGTCTCTCTCTTCCCCTCCTGCAGCCAAGGCTCCATTGGAGCAAAGATGGCCTGGGCACTGGGGATGGCTCCTTGGCCTCTGCCCCAGGCGCTAGAGTGGCTCTGGTTGCAGCAGAGTGATGCCCCAAAGGGGCAGAGCATCACCCCCTGGTGGGCAGAGCATCGCCCCTGGTGGGCGTGCCAGGTAGACCCTGGTCGGGAGCATGCGGGAGTCTGTCTGACTGTCTCTCCCCATTTCCAGCTTCAGAAAAATACAAAAAAAAAATTATGATGTGTCTTTGTGTAGGTCTTTTTGGGTTTCTCTTTAATGGAGTTCTCTGTGCTTCTTGAACTTGTGAGACCCTTCCTTGTATCAATTTAGGGAAGTTTTCAGCTATGATTTGATTGAATAAATTTTCTATCCCTTGTTCTTTCTCTTCTTCAGGAACCGCTATGATGCAGATGTTATTTCTCTTCATGTTGTCACAGAGCTCTCTAAGAGTTTCCTCAGACTTTTTGAGTTTCTTTTCTTTTTTCTGCTCTGCTTTCGTGCCTTTGTTCATCTTGTCCTCCAACTCGCTGATTCGATCCTCAGCTTCATCCATCCTGCTTTTAATTCCTTCCATTGTAGTCTTCATGTCTGATATTTTATTTGTCACCTCCAACTGATTCTTTTTTAATATTTCAATGTCCTTTTTTATACTTACTATCTCTTTATTTAGGTATTCCTAATGATGCATTGTTGTTCTAAGATCCCTAAGCATCCTAACAATCATTATTCTAAACTCTGCATCCAGCTGTTTGGTTATTTTCATATCACTCAGTTCCTTTTCTGGAGATTTCTCTTGTGGTTTCATTTGGATTGTACTTCTCTGTCTTCTCATTTTGTCTGCATTTTGAGTATGTTGTTTGTAGGGCTGGTTGAGTCTAGGTTTGGTGTTGTCTGCCTCCAATTTTCAGTTGTGTTATTTCTATGTACTTAACTTGTTTTTAAGGATTTTTTTTCTTTTTTTTTTTTTTGTATTTTTTCTGAAGCTGGAAACGGGGAGAGACAGTCAGACTCCCGCATGCGCCCAACCGGGATCCACCCGGCACGCCCACCAGGGGCGACGCTCTGCCCACCAGGGGGCGATGCTCTGCCCCTCTGGGGTGTCGCTCTGCTGCGACCAGAGCCACTTTAGCGCCTGGGGCAGAGGCCAAGGAGCCATCCCCAGCACTCGGGCCATCTTTGCTCCAATGGAGCCTTGGCTGCGGGAGGGGAAGAGAGAGACAGAGAGGAAGGAGGGGGGGTGGAGAAGCAAATGGGCGCTTCTCCTATGTGCCCTGGCCAGGAATCAAACCCAGGTCCCCTGCACGCCAGGCCGACGCTCTACCGCTGAGCCAACTGACCAGGGCTGTTTTGAAGGATTTAATTCTGTTATGGAGAAACTTACATATATTTGGAACATTTTGGGTCTATGAATCTACTTTTTCTATTATGCATTATAAAATTGAGTATGCAAATCATTAAAGAAATTGAGATGTTATACTAGAAAAGATTAGTGCAAAAAATAGTGGTAAAGGCGTAATAGAGAAAAAGACATGACATTGAAAAAAGTAAGATGTAAGACATAAATCCAATAACATTAAATGTGAGTAGATTAACAAATAAAAGACATTAAACTGGATGAAAAGCAGTCCAATTATATGCTCTCAACAGGTGATGCACTTTAGCTTTACAGGTCGAAAGTAAAAGGCTGGAAGGTTTCAAGCACACACAGTTTGAGGTACTGTGCTAATAGACAAAAGAGACTTGAAATCAAAGAATGTTACTAGAGATAAAGGGACATTTTATAGTGATGACGAACACTAAACAATGGTAAGGAACTCCGAACTACATGAAGTAGAAACTGATAGAATGGAAGGATTTGATGCACAATTCATCATAATTGGACACTTCAATACTCCGCTGTCAATGAATAGGACAACTAGGCAAAACATCAAGGGAATAGATTTGAACAACACTATAACCCAGTGGTAGTCAACCTGGTCCCTCCCACCCTCTAGTGGGCGTTCCAACTTTCATGGTGGGTGGTAGCAGAGCAATCAAAGTATAAATAAAAAGATAGATTTAACTATAGTAAGTTGTTTTATAAAGATTTATTCTGCCAAACTTAGCGGAAATCCGACATAAAGTACTTGGTAAGTAATTATTATTATAAGCTTTAACTTGCTGTAACTCTGCTTAATAAATTTAATAAAGTAAAGTTACTTCCCTACTTTATAAATCACCATTACTGTGGAACCGTTGGGCGGTTAGAAAATTTTACTACTAACAGAGATACAAAAGTCAGCAGTAGGTATAAAAAGGTTGACTACCCTGCTATAAACCAACTAGACCTAATAGACGTGTAGAAAATACTACCTTGCCCTGGCCGATTGGCTCAATTGTAGAGTGTTGGCCCAGAGGGTTGATGTCCTGAGTTCGATTACCAGCCAGGGCACACAGGAGAAGTGACCATCTGCTTCTCCACCCTTCCCCTGCTCTTTTCTCTCTCTTCCCCTCCCACAGCCAAAGCTCCACTGGAGCCGAGTTGGCCCAGGCACTTGGGATGGCTCCATGGCCTCTTCCTCAGGCATTAGAATGGCTCCAGTTGCAACCAAGCAGTGCCCCAGATGGGCAAAGCATCACCCCTGGTGGGCATGCCGAGTGGATCCTGGTCAAGTGCATGTGAGAATCTCTCTGCCTCCCTGCTTCTCACTTCAGAAAAATACAAAAAGAAGCCTGACCATGCAGTGGCACAGTGGATAAAGCATCAGACTGAGACATGGAGGACCCAGGTTCGAAACCCAGAGGTTGCCAGCATGAGCATCTGGTTTGAGCAAGGCTCACCAGCTTGAGCCCAAGGTCACTGGCTTGAGCAAGGGGTCACTTGATCTGCTGTAGCCTCCCCCCATCAATGCACATATGAGAAAGCAATCAATGAGCAATTAAGGTGCCACAAAGAATTGATGCTTCTCATCTCTCTCCCTTTCAGTCTTTCTGTCCCTATATGTCCCTCTGTCTGTCACACACACACACACACACACACACACGAAAATACTACCTTAACAGTACAATACACATTCTTCTCAAGTGCATATGGAACGTGCTCCAATAGATTATGGGCTGTGCCATAAAAAAAAGCCTCAGTAGGTTTAAAAGAATTGAAATTGTGTGAAGTATATTCCCCAATTATAAGGAAGTAAAAATGGAAGTTGGAAATTTGCAAATATGTGGAATTATATTACACACCTAAATAACCAATGAGTCAAAGAGAAAAATATATTAGAAAATACTTTGAGCCCTGGCTGATTGGCTCAGTTGTAGAGCATCAGCCTGGCATATGAATGTCTCAGGTTCAATTTTGGTCAGGGCACATAGGTGAAGTGTCCATTTGCTTCTCCACCCCTCCCCCTTTTGCTTCTCTCTCTCTTCTCTCCTGCAGTCATGGCTTGATTGAAGTGAGTTGACCTCTGGTGGTAAGGATGGCTCCATGGCCTCTTCCTCAGGCGCTAAAAAAAATGGCTCCAGTTGCAACAGAGCAAGGGCCCCAGGTAGGCAGAACATTGTGCCCTAATGGACTTGCCAGTGGTTCCTGGTTGGGGCACATATGGGAGCCTGTCTCTGCCTTCCCTCTCACTAAATAAAAAAAGAAAATACTTTGAAGTAAATGAAGATACAACATACCAAAATTTATGAGATGTAGTGAAAGCAGTGCTTAAAAAACAGCTTATAGCTATAAATACCTGCATTAAAAAATCTCAAACCAATGGCCCTGGCCGGTTGGCTCAGCGGTAGAGCGTCGGCCTAGCGTGCAGAGGATCCGGGTTCGATTCCCGGCCAGGGCACACAGGAGAAGCGCCCATTTGCTTCTCCACCCCTCCGCCGCGCTTTCCTCTCTGTCTCTCTCGTCCCCTCCCGCAGCCAAGGCTCCATTGGAGCAAAGATGGCCCGGGCGCTGGGGATGGCTCTGTGGCCTCTGCCCCAGGCGCTAGAGTGGCTCTGGTCGCAATATGGCGACACCCAGGATGGGCAGAGCATCGCCCCCTGGTGGGCAGAGCATCGCCCCTGGTGGGCGTGCCGGGTGGATCCCGGTCGGACACATGCGGGAGTCTGTCTGACTGTCTCTCCCTGTTTCCAGCTTCAGAAAAATGAAAAAAACAAAAACAAAACTCAAACCAATAACCTAGCTTTAAGACACTGGAAAACAGCACAAGGTAAACACAAGTAGAAGAAGAAACCAATAAAGATTTAAAGCATAAAATAATGAAAGAATAGAAAACTCATCAAAACCAGTTTTTGGAAAGACCAGACTAAAATCAGAAATGAAAAGGACATTACCAACCTTACAAAATAAAAAGGATTATCATTGCAATACAATGCACAACTGTACGCTAATGAATTAGATTACATTGATGAAATAGACAAATTCCCGGACGTAAACTACCAAAATTGACTCAAGAAGAAATAGAGTTCTGAATAAATTTATAATGAGAGATTGCATTAGGAATGAAAAAACTACATGGAAAGAAAATCCCTGGCCCAGTTGGTTTCATGATGAGTTCTACCAAATACTTAGGAATAAATATTAACTTCACAAACTCTTCCAAACATCAGAAGAGGAAATACTTCTTAACCTTTCTATGACGCCAATAATACCCTGATATCTTAGCCAAAGATATCACAAGGAAAGAAAAGTACATACTAACAATCATCTATGAATATAGATGCAAAAATCCTCAACAAATACTAGCAAAACATTCCAGAGATACATAGAAAAAGATATACACCATAGCCAAGTGGGATTTATCCCAGGATGCAAGGTTGGCTTAGTATCCCCACTTAATGTCATAATACTATATAGCTGTAGGATAACCAAAGCGATGGAATCAACTCTTTAGAAAAAGAAAAGATATTTGACAAAATTCTACAATCCATTTAAAAATAACAAAACACCGGCTAACCAGGTGGTGGAACAGTAGATAGAGCATCAAGCTGGTATACTGAGGACCAGTTTTGAAACCTTGATGTTACCATCTTGAGCAAGTGCTCATCCAGTTTGAGTGCTGGCTCACCAGCATGGCTGTGGGATCAGACATGACCCCATGGTTACTGGCTTGAGCAAGGGGTCACTGGCTCAGTTGGAGCCCCCATGTCAAGGCATGTATGAAAAAGCAATCAATGAACAACTAAGGTGTCGCAACTATGAGTTGATGCTTCTCATTTCTCTCACTTTGTGTTCCCGTCTCTCTCACTCACTAAATAAATAGAATATAAATAACAAAAGCACCAAATTAAGAATGATAAAGGGCATTTACAAACCCACAGCTAACATCCTACTTAATGGTGAAAGACTGAAGCCTTTAAGATAAAAAAAACAGACGAGATGTCCAGTCTTGCCACGTCTATTTAGCGTTGTCTAGCCAGAGAAATTAGACAAAAGTTATCCATCTTGGAAAGGAAAAAGTAAAATTATTTACAGATTGCATAACCTTGTACATAGGAAATCTTAAATATATGCATACATTAAAAAAAATTAAAACTAGTAAGTGAGTTCAGCAAGGTTAGAAGATACAAGATCAATATACAAAAATCAGTTGTTCACTAGTAATGAGCAAACCAAAAATAAAATTAAGAAAACAATTTTATTTACAATAGCAAACAGTAAATACTTGGAAATAAATTTAATAAAATGAAACTACATGTACTCTGAAAAGTTTAAAACATTGAAAGAAGACATAAATGGAAGACATTCTATGTTCATGAATTGAAACACTTCATACTGTTGAGATGGTGATACTCCCCAAATTAATGCACAGATTCAATGCAGTACCTATCAGAAGCCCAGCTGGCCTTTTGTTTATTGCAGAAATTGACAAGCTGATCATGTGGAAATTTATAAGACCCAAAATAGTCAAGTAATCTTGAAAAAACATAGTTTGAGGACTCAAATTTTGTGGTTTCAAAACATTAAAAAGCTACAGTGAGGCCCTGGCCAGTTGGTTCAGTGGATAGTGTCTGCCCAACGTACAGACATCCTGAGTTCAATTTCCAGTCAAGGGTCACATGAGAAGCAACCATCCACTTTTCTTTCCTTCCCTCACTCCCTTCTCTCTTCTCTCTCACATCCAGTGGCTCACTTGGCCCAAGCATTGGCCCTGGGCACTGAAGATAGCTCGGTTGGTCCAAGAATCAGACTCAGGCACTAAGGATAGCTTGGTTGATTAGAGCATCAACCCCAGGTGGGAGTTGCCAGGTGGATCCTGATTAGGGTGCATGCTGGAGTCTATCTCCCCTCCTCTCACTTAAAAAAAAAAAAGTTACAGTGTGATAGTCACATAAGGATGACATACTGCTCAATGGCATTGAATTGGGAACAAAGAAATAAACCCTTATGTTTATGGTCACTTGATTTGTGACAAAGTTACCAAGATACCTCAATAAGGGAAAGAATAGCATCAACAAATGATGCTGGACAACTGAAAATCCACAAGCAAAAGAATGAAGTTAGACCGCTATCTCACATTACATACAGAAGTTAACTCAAAATGAATAAAAAAATCTAAACATCCCTGGCCGGTTGGCTCAGTGGTAGAGCATTGGCCTGGCGTGCAGGAGTCCCAGGTTTGATTCCCTGCCAGGGCACACAGGAGAAGCGCCCATCTGCTTCTCCACCTCTCCCCCTCTCCTTTCTCTCTGTCTCTCTCTTCCCTTCTTGCAGCCAAGGCTCCATTGGAGTAAAGTTGGCTCGGGCGCTGAGGATGGCTCTGTGGCCTCTGCCTCAGGCGCTAGAATGGGTCTGGTCACAACAGAGCGACGCTCCAGATGGGCAGAGCATCGCCCCCTGGTGGGCATGCTGGGTGGATCCCGGTCGGGCGCATGCAGGAGTCTGTCTGACTGCCTCCCTATTTCTGGCTTCGGAAAAATACAAAAAAAAAAAAAATCTAAACATGAGCTAAAACTTTTTAAAATCCTTATAGAAATACATAGATATAAATGATCATGACCTTGGTTTAGGCACTAGTTTCTTAGGTATCTCATCTTAAAGGATAATCAACCAAAGAAAAGGTAGATTAATTAGCATTTATCAAAATTAAAAACCTGTGTTTCGAAGAGAAAAAGAAAGTCAACCCATAGAGTGGGAAAAAATATATTTGCAAACCATACATCTGATAAGTCTTTTCATCCAATGAAAAGACAACCCAATTAGACAATGGATAAAGGATTTGAATTCTCCAAAGTAGAATGACTTCTAATGGGTATGGAGTTTCTTTTTGGGGTGATAATGTTCTGAAATTAGAGGGTGATGATGGTTGTACAACATTGAATAGTCTGAAAACTTCAATTTGTGAAGGAGTGAATTTTAATGGTATATAAAGTATCAAAACTTTTTGGTATCATTTTTGTGGAGTTTGAATTATTTGGTCAATATGTTGTTGAGATTCATTCATGTAAATGCATATAGTTATGATAACTCTAGTTAATTTATTTTCACTACAGTGTGATATTGCATTGTGTGGACATTCCAAAATATATTTATCCATTCTTCTCTGCAAATATATTGAGTTGTTTCTAGCTTTCTTCCTGCTCTCCTGCACCCTTGCAAACCATTCTTCCCTGAACATTCTGGTTGGTGCTAGAGTATGAGGGCTTCTCTGGAGTATAAACCTTAGGGTTGGGCTTGCTATGTGTAGGTACATATGCAGTTACTATGTTGGTTCACTGTGTCCAAAGTGTGTGTTCCTGCTTACTCTCTCCCTCCAGCAGTTTATGAGATGATTTTTTCATTGTTCCACAACTTTGCCAATGCTTGTTTTTGTTCAACTTTTAATTTTTGGTAATCTGATGGGTATAATACATTTCATTATGGTTTCAATTTATATTCCCCTTATTAATAAAAAGTGCTGTTTTTTTTTTCTTTTTTGGGTTCTTATGATTTTATACCTCTGGAGGATTTTGCCCTTTTCCAATTGACTCATTCTTTACATTCTCAGAATACTTATCCTTTATCAGTTATGTGTGTTACATGTATTCTCTCAGTTTTCTTTTAATTTTTCCTTTTTAAACTTTGTGTTCTAAGTGTGTCTGACATGCTGAAGTGCAGAGAACAACCGAATGGAGTGATTCACCCATCACCACGCTTCAGTTTCCATTGGTCGTGACTCAACAAGTCCCATTATGCACACCCTGGGTTATTTTGAAGCAGAGTCCAAACATCATATAATTTCATCTATAAATAATTTAGTGTGTGTGTGTGTGTGTGTGTGTGTGTGTGTGTGTGTGTGTGTATATTTTTTTTTTTTTTCTGAAGCTGGAAACAGGGAGAGACAGCCGGACAGACTCCCGCATGCGCCCGAACGGGATCCACCCGGCACGCCCACCATGGGGCGACGCTCTGCCCACCAGGGGGCGATGCTCTGCCCATCCTGGGCGTCGCCATGTTGCGACCAGAGCCACTCTAGCGCCTGGGGCAGAGGCCACAGAGCCATCCCCAGCGCCCGGGCCATCTTTGCTCCAATGGAGCCTTGACTGCGGGAGGGGAAGAGAGAGACAGAGAGGAAGGTGCGGTGGAGGGGTGGAGAAGCAAATGGGCACTTCTCCTATGTGCCCTGGCCGGGAATCGAACCCGGGTCCTCCGCACACTAGGCCGACGCTCTACCGCTGAGCCAACCAGACAGGGCCTATTTTTTTTTTTTTTGTATTTTTCTGAAGTTAGAAGCGGGGAGGCAGTCAGACAGACTTCCGCATGTGCCCAACCAGGATCCACCCGCATGCCCACTAGGGGGTTGCTCTGTCCATCTGAAGCATTGCTCCATTGCAACTGCAGCCATTCTAGCACCTGAAATGGAGGCCATCCTCAGCGCCCGGGCCAACTTTGCCCCAATGGAGCCTTGGCTGCAGGAGGGGAAGAGAGAGACAGAGAGAAAGGAAAGGAGGAAGGGTGGGGAAGCAGCAGGGTGCTTCTCCTGTGTGCCCTGACTGGGAATCAGACCTGGGACTTCCACACTCCAGGCCAATGCTCTACTGCTGACCCAACTGGCCAGGGTCCTCATTGTATATTTTAAAATGATAAACATTCTTTTTTTAAAAAAAATAACGAGTTTAAAGTAATGGGTTGGATTTCCTTGTGTCCTCTGAAGATTACCATACAGACTAGTTTTTTCCCTATATTAAACACATGATTTAATCATATTTGAGGAGCTTCATCACTTGCCCTTATTGCCATCAATGATATTTGAATTATCCACATCACTGGCCGGTGGGAGATTTATTCACACTGTGGTTTTTTGGACACAATCCTGATAGTCTTTGGCAGCCTCCATCTACTCTGGTGTGAAAAGACGTCCCAGGTGCATCTTTTACATTTACTGCTCCAGATCTGGAACTGGCCATTCCTGCAAGGATTCCTGGTTCCTATCATGGGAAATTTTATCTAGAGGTCATTACCTGGATGCAAGGATTCTCATTGCTGCTGGGTTGGTCAGTTTCTAGGTCCTTGCAGAAGACAAATATGAGATTTTCTCCCTAAAGATAAAATACATCAGACAATTATACTTCCAGTTCAGACCAAGCTATAATTTTTTCATCTTAATGATCTTAAAAAAAAAAGAAAAAGATTTATTGATATTTAGAGAGAGGAAAAGGGGTTGAGGGGAGGAGCAGGAAGCATCAACTCTATAGTTGCTTCTCATGTTTCTTGGCCGAGTAAGCCTGGGGTTTTGCACCAGCGACTTCAGAATTGCAAGTTGATGTCATCAAAGTTCAGGCAACCTTAATGATCTTATATCCTTTCAACTGTGCCAGACATCTCAGGTTTCAATTACTGTCACGTGTTGACTATTCGATTTATCACAGAATATGCAGAGAATGGCTTCAGTGTAGCAATGCCCCCAGAAGAAAAGTTCCTGTTTACAGTTCTTGCCCCAACCCCAGGATATACTGGAGTCAAATTACTATAGTTTTGTGTTGCTTAGAATAATCACTCAGTTATACTTTGGAAATAAAGTTAAGTTTATTTGCTTCTTTTTTATAATTTAAAAATTTTTAATTTGCTTAAAAATTTTTGTTTCTTTTAATAGCATGAAAAACCTTTACAGGGTTACAAAGTGAATTTGGCAAAATAAATAACATTTGTAAGAATGAGACGGCACTTGAACACCAGGTGTGCAGGCTTTATTAGAGGAGAAAGACCGCTGGGGCACCCCTCCAGGGGAAGTGCACCCAAACAGATTCTGAGGCAAATTTTTTATAGGGTTAAGGGAGAACTTTGAGTAAGTGTGTGTTGCGTCAGCAATTCTGGTATGCTCCCTTCTGTAGTTTTACAATATTGGCTTCTTGGAACGCTTCTCCTCTGGGTAGCTGACCAGCTTCCTAGAACTTTTCTGTTTCAGGGGCGATAGTTCAGTAAGGGTGGGGTCAGATAGCCAAGCAGAACAGCAAAAGAGCAGTTTGGAAGTTTTGGTAAATTCATGTATCCATCATTTCTCAACTCTGTGGTATGATAAAAGAAAAAGAGGTGAGGGGAAGAAAAGAAAAATAAGGGGTATGAGGTCCAGGAAGGAGGTTTGTCTCAGCCGGCTATCTTCTGGAGCTACTTCCTGCTATTATCCCTTTTGGGGGCCTCCTTCGTGGACCTCTCCCTGGGGCAGTTGGAGTAGGGGTTGCAAAAGCATTTGATTGTAGGCAATCCTGGAGATTACTCTCATCCAGGCCTGTAGGAATTTGATAAAGAATGGGGCAAGTATTTGGAGATCAGGAATGCAGAGATAAGGAGGGTTGTATAGCGGGTGGTGGTGGTGGTGGTGGTGGTGAAAGTTCTTCCATGGTAAAGGTAGAGATATTTTTTCCTGGCAGCCCTGGAGAGAGCAGTTAGTTTGAGCTAAAAGAAATGTTGCATGTCTATTTGTAGGTTCTTCTTTAGCCAAGAAGACCCAGCAGTCTTGTCCCCTTAATATGTGAAGGATAAAAAGATTGAGAAGCATTAAGAGGTGCTATTCATTCTCCTAGTTCTTCAGGGATACGGGAGAGCTTTAGGGTTAGGGTACCTGTAGGGGTTGAAAGATAGGATTTAGGAAGTTTGTTGATATAGGGTTTTAGATTTTTCTGTTTCGCAGGTTTCAGGGTTGGTGAATAGGTTAGGTAGATTTTTCCAATTTTCTGATTGGTGAACGTCTGCATGCAGTTCTGTAAGAAACTAGTGAACAAATGTCAAAGACAGGGTTTTAAAGTTAGAAAAATAAATAGGAGAGTGAGTGGACTAATGAAAGGCAATAGTGAAGACACCCAGTTTGTGTGAAACCACTGATTCCATGTTTACAAATTCGCTGGGCTTCAGAGAGAGAGAGAGAGAGAGAGAGAGAGTAGGAATAAGACAGGGAAGTGGCCAGTCCCGCTGCCCCTAGACCTACTTTTGTAGAGATTCCTAAAGCAACAAGAATAGAGATTACCTGTACAGCTCGTTTGATCCTTAGATTGACAGGTAGTATACTAGGAACTGAAAGAGGCTCATGGAGTGGGATTAGGTTGATATTTGAGGTGAGATAGACTAGGGTACAGGTTTCTGTCTAATTAGTAGGGAGATACATATACTTGTGGTCCCACATGAGTAGAAAGCACCTGATTGGTTAAGGCAGGTTGAGAGGTGAATAGAGAATGGAAGGACAAGGAGTCGGTTTTGTTTCCCTGTTTCTAAGCTCCAGATGGTCAGGGTAGAGGAAAGAGTCGTCCCAATAAGTAGGGAGAGTAGAGGATTGTTAGCTAGGGTGACTGATTAAATATTCTTTGAAAACCAGTTTTCTGACTGTACTAATTCTTTTATCTTGGTACAAATCTCCTACAACCTCCACAAACCTTCTACAACTTACATAAATCTTCAGCTTTCATGCACTTTCTTATCCAGAAATAACTGGCCTTCATAACAACTTGCTTTTCCTTTTTCTTTCAAAAGTATTTCCATACCTTATACCTTCTATTATCAAAACCATACAATTCCTTTCTAGTCAGAACTCTTGATTTAAAAATCTTTACCCTTTAGTGATAATTAAGTTGACTTTCTTTTTACCCTATTTTCCCTTTTTTCCAAAGCCTGATTAAAAGAGTCCTTAATTTTATCATATATTCATCATACGTAGACCGACCAGCTTCCAGTTTGTGGTTGGAATAAGGCATGTCATTTTTCTATTTTAGCAGCAATGAGAGTTGTCAGGATCATGTGAAAGTCAGTCCTTGGGTGATGTAATGCTGGAAGTGCTTCTTGGACAGTCTTTGAACAGTTTGCTGAGTAACCTATAAATCCTGCAAGTACTTAGGGAAAAGGTGGTTACATTTCTACACTTTGCAGTTAAAGTCCTACTGACCACTGCTTCTAGCTGGAATTAGCAGCAGGTCCCAGCCTATAATAGGCATGGGGCATTGAGATAAGAGGAACAAAGGAGATACTATACATTAAATAAAGCAACAAAATCAGAATGTCAATACCCACAGTAGAGATTTCTGAGGGATAAATAAAACTTAAATATTCAAGCGAGGCATAGTAGATGGCCCTTGTGTTTACAAGAAATGAGATTAGCTTATCTTCTATTTGGAAGAAATACCTTAGGCTCATGAACTATGTCCTTGGGCCTTCAGTGGCAATTCCCAGGACGCTGGGCAAGGTCAGGTCACAGGTAGCTGGAACAGGGATAGAAGAGACTGAACCATCCCTCCATGGAGCAGGGGGGCAGCTTACCTTCTCATGTCCCTCTTTCCACAGCAGAGGTGTGTCCCTTGATGGGGCCAGGAAGCCTGGCAGGCTTCAGTTCAATGACCTTTTTTCCACTCTTGACGTAGGGCCCTGATGGAATTCTATGAAGTCCTTTAGGGTGTTGGAGCCAAAAGCTGGTATTTCCTGACTTCTTTTGGGTCTTATTTGCCTCTTCTGTTACTTCCTTGGTCATTATAGACCTTAAAAGCCATGCTCAGAAGATCTCACTAAGGGGCTTGACTAAGAGAGCAAAATTGGGAATTCAGTGTTTAAAGAAGCCTATTAGACTGAAGAAAGAAAAGATTTGATTTGCAGTGGTAGGTGGTTGGAGACTGTGGAGGGTCTGAATTAGATTTAGGGTGAGACTTCAGGTGGTGGGGATTAAGAAGATGGCCAGATAGACTACAGACTGAGAATGAAGTTCAGCCTTAGCAGAGAAGACATGATATCCCTTCATGGTGAGGAAGTTAAGAAGGGTGGAGGTGTGTCTCCTTGAGGCAGGCAGGGAGGGGCTGCAGAGTGTTGCATCCACTGGGTATGAGAACAAACATCGGAGACTTTCAGGAGTTTAGATGTTACTTTATTGGCCAGTTTAACCTGTGCAGGGGCGAACTCCCAAGATGTCCAGAGACACCGTACTCACAAGGAGCTGCAAATGAGAGTAGCGCCTGGCACTTACAGCTAGGTCCTTAATTATCCTAAGTGAGCAAGCATTATACAGAAGCAGATGTGGCAGTTAGCTATTCACTAGGGAGGTCGCACGTAGCATAGCAACAGGGGCCGGGTTTAGCTTAGCGGCGAATTTCAAACATAAACTTCTGATAAGGGTCTCTGACCTTCTTTGTTCTCAGCCTCACAGGGGCCCTATCAGCACTCTCTGTTCCTGCTCCTTCAATAGTTACATTCTGGCAGCCACAGCACTTCAGCACTCTCTGTTCCTGCTCCTTCAATAGTTACACTCTGGCAGCCACAGCACATTTCCCTGAATCTAACACAGAGGAGTAGGTCATCTACATATTATAAGAGAATACTAGTTTTAAGACTGCATGCTGTTAAATCCTGAGCTAGTGCCTGCCCAAATAGGTGTGGGCTGTTTTTGATCCCCTGGGGTAAGACAGTCCATGTAAGTTGCTGGGCTGCATTAGTGTCTGAATCAGTTCAGGTGAATGCAAACAGAAAGTAGGAGTCAGGGTGTAGAGGAATGGTAAAAAAGGCATTTTTGAGGTTTAGGATTGTGAAGTGAGTGGTGTTTGAGGGAATGTGTGACAATAACTTTTAGAGATTAGGGCTACTGGATGGAGGGGAACTACTGCCTCATTGATTAGGTGTAAGTCTGGTATGAGGTGTTAAGCCCCTGAAGGTTTTTGAACAGGAAGGGTGGGGGTATTGCAGGGAGAGTCTGTGGGGATGTGTAAGCCTGGTTTAAGAGGTGAGTAATTATTGATTTAAGGCAGCGGTTCTCAACCTGTGGGTTGCCACCCTGGCGGGGGTCGAACGACCAAAACACAGGGTCACCTAAAGCCATTGGAAAATACATATTTTATTTAAAAATGTATTGTATAATAAATATGCATTTTCCGATGGCTTTAGGCGACCCCTGTGTTTTGGTTGTTTGACCCCCACTGGGGTCGCGACCCACAGGTTGAGAACCGCTGGTTTAAGCCTTAGAAACAGACACAGTTACACATTAAACAAAGACTTTACATAAAAGTTATGAATTAAGGAATTTAAATGAGCATGCTTTACTTGTTCCAATTCAAATTATACTAGAGATATTTTCTAACAGAGACAAGATGGATTACTTACAAAGCTTAATAGACAATTCTGTTTTTCAAAGTTTTTTGAGATGGCAGGGAGTTGCCAGCAAAGAGGGGAGGAAGAGAGAAAGCAGATGGATGGACATTGTGAGCAGATGGATGGAAAAGAAGGAGGGTCAGAATCTGCAGGAGAAGGGGGAGGAGGGGCAAAGTGTTGGTGTGGCGCCACATGGTCAGAGGAGTCAAAAAGATTTGGAGCTCTGAGGATAGGGGAGAGGACAAGGAGGAAAGAGGCACAGTCACAGTTTGTAAGGAGGGAGGAGGGGTTGGAGAGGAGACAGGCACAGCAGCCAGAGCCACAGCTTCTAAGGAGGAGGGAGGGGATGAAGAACACAGTGAAGGGAGAGGCCCCCGGCCAGCAGGGGAGGAGAAAGAGAGACTGGTGAATGAGAAAACAGAATTTAGTGAAGGGAGGGGGCTTTCTGGAGGAAAGAGACTCCAGCAAAAAAGATTTGGTGAGGAACTAGAGAGGGGTCCCGAGAGAGGGATGCCCCGGGGGTCAGGCAGGAGAAGGAGAGAGTTGGGAGTTCGTGGAGAAGGAGAGATTAGGAGCAGAGGTTTTAGGTGAGGTTTCTTTGGCCAAAAATGGCCTGTGTGTAGAACAGAAGGCACAGAAATTAAGGACAGGAGAGAAAGGAGAAGAAAACCTGCACGTAAGGAATTTCTGATGCCCTTTCCGTCCAGTGGCAGAAATTGTCAAGATCTCTTAGGATATTGTAATCGAATGTCCTGTTTTCAGGCCAATGGGAGTCATTGTCTAATTTGTACTGAGGCCATGCCGTATTACAGAAGAAAATGAGTTTTTTTTGGCTTAAGGACAGAAAGGCCTAACTTAGGTTTTTTATGAGACATTCTAGAGAGGTCTGGTCGGAAGGCTTAGACTCTGAAGAGCCCATAGTGGAGACAGGTGAGCAAAAGGGGGCGTCCCCGCCTTTTGTCACTGTCCCAAGAGGAGAGAATCTCTGTGTGGGGGAGTCGTCCCTGATAGAGGTTGTCACCACCTGTCAGGGAGCTCCGAGGACAAGAAGTCCGAGAGAGTGGAGAGGTTTGGCTAGGCGCCTAGTCTTCCGTGCAGTCCACTGGACTGAAAGTCAAACCCCTCAAAATGTGAGGCGTGTCAGAGAAAACCATCCGACCAGAAAGGGGTGTTTTTAGAGAGAAATTTAGAGGCCAACTGGGGAAGAGGAATGGAGAAACTCCTTACCTTTCTGGTCCAGCAGGGGTTCAGGACAGGGTTAGACTGCCGGCCAATCAACCTACAATTACACGTCCAAACAGAATCAAGGAGTAAGCCCAGGACGAGCTGCCACTGCCCATTGCTTCCCTGGTTGTAAGCTTGGACGGCAAAGAGGGATCGTCCAGGCAGTTAGTACCCTGTCCCGGGTTTTGGCACCAGATGTAAGAATGAGATGGCATTCGAACACCAGGAGTGTAGGCTTTATTAGAGGAGAAAGACCTGCTGGGGCACTCCTTTAGGAGAAGTGCACCCAAACAGATTCTGAGGCAAAATTTTTATAGGGTTAAGGGAGAGCTTTGAGCAAGTGTGTGTTGTGTCAGCAGTTCTGGTATGCTCCCTTCTGTAGTTTTATAATATTGGCTTCTTGGAATGCTTCTCCTCTGGGTAGCTGACCAGCTTCCTAGAACTTTTCTGTTTCAGGGGTGATAGTCCAGTAAGGGTGGGGTCAGATAGACAAGCAGAACAGCAAAAGGGCAGTTTGGAAGTTTTGGTAAATTCATGTATCCATCAGCATTCTTCCCCCATATCTCCACTTCCCAGGATTATGGTTGGTCTCTTCCCAGGAAACTGCAGAAGGTGGGAAGGTAGCCATGGCAGGTAGCCTTGGGCTTCAGACCATATTCATGGTCTTTCTCCTCTTGTAAAGATTGTGATTTCCCTCTAGGGTTTTCCTGGGAAGAGTCCTCAGGCAGATGCCGGGCCATCCCAGGATGGGACTTGATGTCAAGCCCCGAGCCCACCAGCAGTTTCGACAATTCCTGTAGCATACGGTGTTCTTCCAGTGATTCCGCTGAGTATTTTAATCCACTGCATTAACCGAGGAACTGTTACCAGACAGCCTGCCAGAGCCTGGATGTGTGATGTTGGGAGCAATCAGCCAGCCAGGTCATGTCCCTACTGCTTCTCCATGGGGAGGCATAGTGATTTGTCTCACACTGCTTCAGTTTTGTCCAGACCAGAGCTTTATACAAAGATTCAGAACCCTTGAGACTCTCAAGGCAACACATTTAGTCTGGATCCAGTGGCCTCCTCCCTGTTTTAGTATGACTTGTGAATATGTCAAAATGGCCAAAAATTAAATCCCTGAATATCCTTGTCAAAATAGTACCCGAAAAAGGTCCAGACCTGTGTTTTAATATAAAATAGATGAACATGAATTTAGTTTGTCCACAGTGTGTTGATAGACAAGACAGGGAGAGCTCTTCCCAGGAAACAAGAGGGCTGTAATTTATCAGCAACAAAGGCATTTACTGGGATGTTCCCCTTAAGATGGACATCAGTGCTCCCGTTCTGGGCACCTCCCACCAGCTCTGGGGATCAGTCCTCTGGCAGAACAGAAGGAATCACAGCCATGAGGTTATTTCACTGAAACCAGGGGAAAGCAAACATCTGTAGACTTCCTGTGGCCCTCAATCCTGACCCTTCTAAAGTGGAAATTGAGATTAAGGGAGGAAAACAAATACTTTCAAATATTAGCAAAAAAAATGGCTTTGTTTGGAGAGTTCTTACCAATCTTTAAAGGTTAGAAAATTCCCATGTTTCATAAATAACTACAGACCATAATGAGGGAAATTCCCAAATTAGTTTTCAAATCCAATTTAATTTGATAGCCCCCCTTCTCTCTCTCTCTTTCCTTTTCTTTCTTTTTCTCTGTGTGGCGCGCGCGCGCGCGCGCACACACACACACACACACACACACACACAGAGCGGGGGAGGAGTTAGGCTGGCATTGAAGCAAGAAGACATCGGCCCAAAGCTGCTCTTAACTGTTTATTGAGAGGAGGAAAGGGTGCACCGCTGGGGCTGGTGCAGGTCCCCAGCCTGGAGGTGGCAGCATCTTGTCCCCAGGCAAGGATACTCCAGCTGCTGCTCAGCCAAAGAAAGTCAGGACTCCCTGGAAAGGAAGCCCAGTTTGAGTGTGTTGTCCTGAGAGCAGGTGAGGCTCTGCACAGCGAGGGACTACAGGGACCAGCACACTTCATGCTGACCAGGTTTCTGGGCAGGTCATGACGCCTACTCTGCTGGGACAGGCATGGTTGGTGTCCCCTTGACAGGTGCACCCAGATCTTACTCCCTCAGATCCTCCGCAACCCTGTGTCATTCAGATACGGTTCCCACTCAGGGCTACCAAGCTTCTCCCAGGGGTGGAACACGAGGTGGCCCTGGCATGGGGTTTAAAGGAGTGGATGGGGTGCTTCCAACAGGGGAGGGCGGCGCACACTGTGAGGTTGCAAGTGCTCCCTTACCAGCAGCGCCTTCACAGCCCCCATGGCCTCGGGGCCTAGCTCAGTCACACACTTCCTGGAGCCCTCCACCAGGTGCTCCACAGGGATGCCCAGGCTGGCCAGTAGGAGGTTCAGGGGGTTGAGTCTCTTGAGGAGAGGAGGGGAGGGCATAGCCCCAGCTGTGGCTTTCATAGCAGAGGTGAGGGCAGCTGGATTTGGAGCCGCAAGCTTGAGGCCGATGGGATTCGGGGCCACAGGCTTGTGGGTGACTGCAGTTGGGGCCGCAGGCTTGAGGGTGGCTACGGTCATGGCCCTCCAGGGCAAAAAGAAGGCTTCAGCTACAAACACAGTAGAGGAGAGTTGTCCCCAGGAGAGCTGCCAAGGACCCCTCTCCTCCAGGAGGTGGGCCCCTTGGAACCTGCTAGAACCCTTGACCACCCACCCCCTCACTGAATAGCTGCAGAGAACTGTGGTCCAGCAAGGAGCTGGTTGTACAGAGGTCCTAGGAGGCAGCATGAGGGTGGAGGGAGGAGAGGTGAGCTCTGTGTGGAGGCCCAGGCAGGCTTCCCAGAGGAAAGGACACCTTAGACTCCACAGCTTAGAGGATGACACACAGAGGAGACAATGTTTCCAGACCAGGCCAGTGCTCACACCAGCCCAGGGCTGGGAGAGCCTGCAGTTGGTGGGTGAAGAAGAGAAACTGGGAAGGCAGGGGCATGGAGAGCCCTGAGGGCTCAGGCAGGGGACCCCACAGGACTGGCCCAAAGAGCCTGGTGACACAGATGCAGAGGACCAGCTGGAATGGCATTGGGTACAGGCAGAGCCACTGCCAGAGCCTCATGGCGAGGAGTGGGAAGCCAAGGCCAAGGGCACTCACTGCACTGGCTGAGCAAGGCCACACAGAGCACCAGGAAGGCGGTGGTAAGCTTCATGGCAGGCTGGCGCTCAGTGGATGCTCCTGGAACCAAAGACACACTTCCCAGAATCTGGCCCTGTGGGTTCATATACTCTATCTTCACCCCTCCCCAGGGCTGGGCTTCACCCACCCTGTTCTGAGAAAGGTGATGTTTGCTTAGCTAACAGGCAGAGCCCTGGCCAACTTCCTGCTTAGGCTGGTGGGCCCTGGGAAGCCCATATCCCCAACCCTGCCCGGTCTCGGGACTTCCTCTTGGCTGGGCCCTCTGCAAGTGTGGAAACGAGGCTGTGCTTTGTCTGCACTTGGCCCATCCAGGCCTCTGCCCTTCCAGGGATCTTTCTGGCCTGACCCCATCTGGCAGTGCTGAAGGCTGGTGGGTGAGAAAGGGCAGCACTGTGACTCCTGGCCTTCCCTGTTTCCAGAGCCTGGAAAGGTCATGCAGTAGGGTCTTCCTGGTTCCTTCTGGCCCCAGGGAGGCCACAGAAGTTGAGTGGTCAGCCCTCACTCCTGGCCACTTCCCTGGTAGGGCCACGGACAGCTATCAATGACAACAGAAGGACCTGGAATATTTTTCCATCTTTGAAATCAGTCTTGATGTGATTTTCACGCATCTGTCACAGAACATGACAGTGGAGAACAAGAAAAACAAAGTTAGCCAGTGGCAGGTTCACCAGAGACATGACTTTCCAGGGAGAGTCCTTGGATACCCCACTGGGACCACCAGGGGTCCCCAGCCCCCAAGTCCTGAGGCCACTCTCACCTCTGCAGGACCTCCTGCTTTCCCACCTGCAGATGGCGTGTGGCTTATGAGCAGCCATGATGACATGTGTGCACATGCATGTGGTCTCAGCTCCTTTGAATATTTTTCCTTCACTGGGTTGGGAGGTTTGCATTATAAATGTATATTTTGTTGGCTATTATGGAAATAATTTTAATGGGACACACATTTTCAATTTGTGTAAATTCATCTTCCAAGGGATTTTCTAGAAGGAGATCTGCTCACAAGGTGGGGAGGGGACCACCGTGTTACTGTGGGTGCGGAAAGGTACGTGATGCAGCAGCTCGGTGGCCGTACCCGCAGTGCCTGAGTCTCGTCCTCTCATGGGGACACTTGCTGAAGGACACTGCTCTGGCCAGACCCTCTGGAAAGCCTGGCCCAGCAGGCTGCTTAGCTTCTCCCAGCAGTCAGGGTCACCCTGCCCGCCCCCACAGCAGAGGGTACTGGAGCCTGAGGAATGCCAGAGGGTTTCTCCATGGCCCCACAGAGGCCTGAGGGCTCCCTGAAGTGGAGGCTGCTTTGAGGATGAGAAAGCTGTGGTGCTGTTGTGAGTCGGGGGCGCAAAGAGAGAGATCAGCAGATGAAATCATCAAGGACTAGCAAAGGACCACTGCTCGCTCAGGCATATGGCCCAGAGTTCATGCAGTGTCCTATTTTTATTCACAAGACTTCAAAAAGCTTGTTTACTGAGAAATTGGCATAACATCAAGCATAACTTTTACTTAAAGATACATGGAGTACACCTGCATGATAGCTTAATAACAATATATTATCAAAAGGCATTAATTGCTATTGCTTCTATGGTTCCCACAACATTCCTCTCTTTATCTCAAGGGATCACCTTGAAAGGAACAAAAATTTTATGAGAATGTTTTACTGAGAAAAAGCCCAGAAATTGCCTTCAGTCACATAAACCTGTTTCAGTGACCCGCCTTCAAGTCACAAAACAATTCTCTTGGAGAAACATTCTTTTCTTGTTGTCTGTGTTCCCATCCAAGGCCATGCAATGGGTTATTCCACTACACTGTGGCTCAGGGCAGGTAAGGAGAATGTAGGCACAGCTAAGTGATTTCTTCCAGATTAAAACCAGAGAGACTGTGTCTGCCCCCTTCCACGAGGGAGACCTCAGGCCCGGCACAGGGCTATGGTGACCCCTGCCCATGTTCCCTTCCAGGAATGCCACCTTTGCTTGGGGATGGGGAGGACACATGCTCTAAGGAGAAGCTGCCGTGGCAGTTGAGAATTGTCAGTAAAGTTTCCTAAATGTGTGTGGGTGTGGGGGTGCTGGTGCCAGATGTTCTCATTGTCCTCTCATCCCTTTGACACTTGGCCACAGGGGCCTTGCGAGAGTTGGCGTGGTTCATGCCAGTGATGAGGTTGGCGAGAAGCACTAGCAGTGCCCAGGGCTTCCCGACCACACAGACCCAGCTGCCGCTGAAGGATCTGGAACCACAGGGCCTTGGTGGCCATGGGGGTCTCCCTAGGAAGGCTGAGGACAGGACTGCATTTGCTGTGGGAATCTGAGTCACACTTTCGCCAATGAACATTTCGGGTGGGGATTGCAGGTAGCACTGTTCTCCTGATCAGGCACTGTCTGGGTGTATATCCCTCCAAACCGGAGTCAGTGGATCCTTGGCCCAAATGATCAGGATATGAAGATATTGGGAGCCGATGGGTGGGAGGCACTGTCCACCATGCAGATAGGACCAGAGAAAACTGACTGCAGGGACAGACCAGAATGGAGGCCAAAAGGAAGTGAGGCTGCCATCTATGTGTCCCCAGCAGCACTGGCTTTCTGGGTGCAAGCATTCCAGTGGTCCCCTTGCTTCCCCTTGCTGGCCTTTATTTAAAAAATACCTTCACCCTCATTCTGGCCTACAGTGGGTGGAAGGACCTGTCCCTGGCTTCTTATGAGCCTGCACAGTGATGGCAAGCCTCCTCACATGCAGTTTGAATTAGCAAGATTTCTAATTCAAAACTATATCCCCACAGTTACCCTGAAAAATGTGTCTCATTGTGTCCCCATTTTTCCACCAAGGAGACCAACGGGCTTGCCTCTGGCTCCTGAGCCATAATGGTCAAAGCCAGGACTCACTCCAGACTGGCTCTGTGTATGGCCAGTAGTCGCTGCCATTGCTGCCTTACACATCTAGGTTCCCATTAGATTCGGTCAGACGGTAAAGAAACAGTTTTTGAGCCAAAAACTGGTGGGCTGTTGGGCAGATAAAATATATTATGTTCACTTTGTTAAAGATGGCGCAGCCCACGTGGAAGCCCGTCGCTCAGGTGATGGTATTGGTTGCCCTTCTTGCTTGGGATGGGTGTGATTATATTAATGTGTGTTGGGGGCAGGCTGTGGGCAGACAGGATCCTTGTAGCCTGGGGCTTGGTTTTGGGACTAAGCCTTTCTCACCCTTTTTGATGTGCGGTGGTACACTCTTATGAGGAATCCCATTATGCCTCAGATAAGTATCAGAGACTTCCTTGTTTGTATATTGCAGAGGTCAGGAACCTATGGCTTGCGAGCCAGATGTGGCTCTTTTGATGGCTGCATCTGGCTCACAGACAAATCTTTAATAAAAAAAAATAATAACATTAAAAAAATAAAACATTCTCATGTATTACAATCCATTCATTTCCTACCGCTCATGTTCATGGTTGTGGGTGGCTGGAGCCAATCACAGCTGTCCTCCGGGACATCAAATTTTTATTGGATAATATGTAATGTACACGGGTCGTTGTATGGTTCTCATGGAATTACATTTTAAAATATGTGGTGTTCATGGCTCTCTCAGCCAAAAAGTTTCCCGACCCCTGGTATATTGGATTAAAGGTTTTGGTTTCTACACTATAAAGTGGGGCAGACCAGCAGCTTGCTCTCTCGGTTCCTGAGATTAGCATTAGCTAGGAGAGCAGAGAAGAGAGCAGATAAAGGCCACGTGGAGAAGAGGAGAAGCAGCCAAGATGGCAGAGTGCTGAAGGAAAAGCCAGTTTGTGCAGAGAGAAGGAATGGGGAACAGAAGTGAATAAGGCTAGTGAGCTAGAAACCTTTGATTCTAGGAAACTTGGATAAGTCAGTAGCTTTGTGAGCTCTGAATAAGTGGGTTTTGGAGCCCAGTGTGTATTTTTACTTGCCCACCGGGTGCAAGCTAGGATTAAAGGTAATGGCCCACCAGTTCTTGGCTCCATTGTTTCATTACCATCTGTCTGAATCTAATGCGAACCTGCATGGGCCAGGCAGCTGTGATGGTGGCCATGGCTACTGGCTTTATATGGGCCATGCCTTTACTCTAGCCTCGCACCGGCAGGTGAGTAAGCACACACAGGGCTCCAAAACCCTGGCATATTCTCTGGTTTTTCCTAGAATCAAAGGCCCCCACCAGTTTCAGTCACCTCTGCACATCTGCACACCTTCTCCCTTCTCCTCTTTGCATAAACTGGCTTCTCCTTCAGCACCCTGCCAACTTGGCTTTCTTCTTTCCTTTCCTTCTGCTTCTTTCTCTACTTAAAATTTTTTCACTCAAAATCCTCCTCCTGGGCCCTGGCCGGTTGGCTCAGTGGTAGAGTGTCGGCTTGGCATGCAGGAGTCCTGGGTTCAATTCCCAGCCAGAGCACACAGGAGAAGCACCCATCTGCTTCTCCACCCCTCCCCCTCTCCTTCCTCTCTGTCTCTCTCTTCCCCTCCCGCAGCCAAGGCTCCATTGGAGCAAAGTTGGCCCAGGTGCTGAGGATGGTTCTGTGGCCTCTGCCTCAGGCGCTAGAATGGCTCTGGTTGCAACAGAGCAATGCCCCAGATGGGCAGAGCATCGCCCCCTGGTGGGTATGCCAGGTGGATCCCAGTCAGGTGCATGTGGGAGTCTGTCTGACTGCCTCCCCATTTCCAACTTCAGAAAAATACAAAAAAAAAAACCTCTCCTCCTGTAAACATTAGCATAACAATGACCCTTCCCAAGTAGGAAAGGTAATTAGCAATTTCACAGACCAGCGCCATTTTTAACAATAAAAATGAGCAAACTAGGTCCTGGCCAGTTGGCTCAGTGATAGAGCGTTGGCCCAATGTGTTGAAGTCCTGGGTTCGATTACCGGTCATGGCACACAAGAGAAGCGCCCATCTGCTTCTCCACCTTTCCTCCTCTCCTTTCTCCCTATCTCTCTCTTCCCCTCCTGCAGCCAAGGCTCCATTGGAGCCAAGTTGGCCCAGACACTGAGGACGGCTCCATATTCTCTGCCTCAGGCTCTAGAATGGCTTTGGCTGCAACCGAGCAACGCCCAGATGGGCAGAGCATCGCCACCTGGTGGGCATGCTGAGTGGATCCTGGTCTGGCACATGCAGGAGTCTATCTGACTGCCTCCCCGCTTCTAACTTCGGACAAATACAAAAAAAAAAGTGAGCAAACAAAAACCCCAAAATTTTACAAACTCATTTGCCCAACACCCAGCCCTTCACCCCATGCTGAGTCTCCACACTGTCCCCTCTGAATCATCTGCAGCAGGGCAGCTAAGGGTCTGACCTGAGCCCTGGTGGCTAGCCTGGTGGGCCAGGGGACACCTCTGTATTAGTTTCCTGGGGTGACTAACAACTCACCATATACTTGGTGACTGAAAAAAACACACATTTATTTGTTCACAGTTCTGGACACCAGAAATCCAGTATCACTGGGCCAAAATCGAGGTGTTGTCAGGATTCTGCTCCCTCCACAGGCGCTGTGGCCGCTCTCAGGTTCTGGTGGCTGCCAGCTTTCCTTGGTTCGTGGAAGCGTCACTCCAGTTTCTACTGCTGTGGTCACATGGCCTTCTCTCTCTCTCTCTCTCTCTCTCTCTCTCTCAGCCTCTATGATTATGTATGGTTGCTTTCAGGGCTCACTGGAATGTTGTTTGGTTCCCTTTCCTCACACGGGACACCACTTTTTTTTTAATCTTATTTTTATTAATTTTAATGCAGTGACATTGATAAATCAGGGTACATATGTTCCGAGAAAATATCTCCAGATTATTTTAACCTTTGATTATGCTGCATACCCCTCACTCAAAGTCAAATTGTCCTCCGTCACCTTCTATCTGGTTTTCTTTGTGCCCCTGATGAGTGGATTAAAAAGCTTTGGTACATATATACTATGGAATACTACTCAGCCATAAGAAATGATGACATCGGATCATTTACAGCAAAATGGTGGGATCTTGATAACATTATACAGAGTGAAATAAGTAAATCAGAAAAAAACTAAGAACTATATGAACCAATGCATAGATGGGACATAAAAATGAGACTCAGAGACATGGACAAGAATGTGATGGTAACAGGGAGTGGGGTGGAGGGGTGGGGAAGGAGCGAGGAAGTAGAGGGAGGGAGTGGGGGACACCACTTTTCATGGAGACAATGACTACTCGGAGTCGACAAGGAGTGCTCCAAGGGGCCTCGGGGAGACCGATTCTCAATGCCATATGCAGATTTTATGAGAAAGCTCCAACCCCCAGTCCTAATGGGTATTTATTGATATACACAAATAGAAGCAGAGTCAAGGATAAGGAAGTCAGGAAGGGGAACATTTTTAGAGCAGACAAAAGGCTAAGAGAAGTAGCTCACTTTTGGGATATTTACCCCACCTATTGATTAATCAGAATTGCTAATTCTATCCTTATTGTGCTGTGTTCAGTACTTTTGTCAGTAAAGCCACTGTGGTCTTTGCCTCAGGGCACTGAACTCTGTTCCTGTTCTATGTTCCTATTCAGGGCTTCTACACTGGATAATCTAGAATATAATCTCAAATTAATCAACTTTGTTATATCTGCCAAGACTCTTTTTCTTTTAATTTGATTGATTTTAGTGAGAGAGGAAGGGAGAGAGAGGAAGAGACAGGAACATTGTTCTGTTCCTGTAGATGCCCTGACCTGGAATCGAACCAACAACCTCTGTGCTTTGGGATGTTGCTTTAACCCAGTGGTCCCCAACCCCCGGGCCACTGACTGGTACCGGTCCGTGGGCCATTTGGTACCAGTCCACAGAGAAAGAATAAATAACTTACATTATTTTCATTTTATTTATATTTAAGTCTGAACGATGTTTTATTTTTTTTAAAATGACCAGATGCCCTCTGTTACATCTGTCTAAGACTCACTCTTGACGCTTGTCTCGGTCACGTGATACATTTATCCATCCCACCCTAAAGGCCGGTCTGTGAAAATATTTTCTGACATTAAGCCGGTCCGTGACCCAAAAAAGGTTGGAGACCACTGCTTTAACCAACTGAACTATCCTGCCACAAGGCAAGATTTTTTTTTAATATACAGTAACATTCTAAGGTTCATCCTGGATAACTGTGGGGCGCTTCTAAGCCTACCACAGCCCCAAGCTCTGTGTGGCTTTCTCCCCTTCCAGGCTAGCAGATGAGTGGCCAGATGGAAGATGGGTGTCAGAACCCATTGACAAAGGAGAAGGTACAAGGATGGGCAGCAGCCATCAGCATCCGCCCCGGCACCCGTGAGCTGGTTCCTACAACTACTTCCTGCTGGGAGAGGAGGGTTGGGGTGACACTGAGGTTCCCCCTCCTGCAGACCTCATGGTCAGCCTGTCCTGGGCAATGTTTGCAGGACATCCTTTGTGCCAAAACAAACATTGGCACCTGGCCTGCTCCTCTGGGAATGAGGTTCTGGAGGTAGACAAGAAATTTGGTGGCCCAGGGTCGTGGGCCAAATACCAGGCCCCAGTAGCCAGGCACTCAGAGGGGGTGCTGAGACAGGGAGCTGTGGGGCCCATGCCAGCTGCCTCTGCCTGGCTTCCCTTGTGTCTCTGACATCAGCAAACACCTGCAGAGAGTATGTGGCAATTGACCCTGTGCCATTGCACCGATGGGGCCGCCACGCATGGCACACCGCCCCTGAGATCCTGGGGTTCTTTCAGTTTCTTCTCATTCTCTTTTTGTCAGAGCAGCGTCAATACTTTGGAGTGTTGTCTGAGAGCCTGCTGAGTGAGTTACTAGCAAGCAGGTGCAGGCTGTGGACCCCAGTTCCACCTCTTCGTGAGGAGGAGGTCGGTCCTGACCACACCTGTGGATAGCGGGAGTCCCTGTTCCAGGGTCTCAGCTTCATTACTGAGCATCATCAGAGTTCTCTTGGGGGATCCTGGATGCCCACCTGTTCTTCTATGATAACTCACTGTCGTGTAGTCTCCTGGTGGTCACTAAAGGGGGGCTGGTTTGGCCAGCCCTATTCAGTGTGATGATCCTGGGGTTGACTGTGTCTGTGGTATTGCTTAAGGATTAACTGCTCTTATTTCAATCTCTGCGGCTGGTGCACACCAGGGCCCAGAAACAGCCCCCTGGTGCCATGGTGGTGGGCACGGATAAGCAGCCTAAAGGGAGTCCCCCCAATAGCCTGGTCTTGGAGAACCCCTGGCCACACAGCTGCCCTCCAAGGGAAATATTTCTGGGCCAGGACTAACCAGTGAGAAGCTCCCTCTCCTGCCGTGAGTTGTCACCATAAGAAGAAGTAGGCACGCAGCACGCCCAGGGCTCCTCTGGGAGCCGAGAGGAAGCCTTCTCAGTGGTCTCAAAGTGGCTTTAATAGGGGCAGGCCAGGGGCAGGGCCCAAGCAGGAGGGCTGTTGGGCTCGCCTGCAAGGGGCAGAGCCGGGTGTCTTACCCAGAGGTCACCCATGACCCTCTGCCAGCACCCACTGCAGCTCCTTCCTCTTCCTCATAGCTCAGTCAGCGGGGCCCTGGGGCTCTGGCAGTGTCACCAGCGTGTCCTCTTCCTGCCTCTGTGAGCACCTTCACTTGGGTCAATATTGATCTGGCTCCTCTGAGTACTTCCTTTTGCCCCTTCCCTGTCCAGGGCCCTGCGTCGGGGACAGGGGCAGGGTCAGCTATTGTCCACATGTTTTTTTGCTGTGTGGGCTCTGGGTCAAAGTGACAGAAAAGTTGGCTTGCATGACTTAAATTCAGCCAAGTCTGAAATTCATTTTTTTCGGAGAGATGTCTTCCTTGGGGTTATAAGCTGGCCACTGGCAGTTCCAAACCTCAGACACTGACTTGGGCTCAGGGGAACAAGCTGCACTAGGCCCCTACTCCAAGTGGCTGAGCTGACCACAGCCCACTCTGGCCAAGCCATGTCTTATATAATCAGTTTACATGCATCAGCCAGGGCGAGCACGGGGCCCCACCACCCATGGACTGAAGGTGCAGCCAGTGGTAGTTCCCTAAATGGAAGGGGGTCGGGGAGCGTAGGGAGCATGCCCTTCCCATCAGAAGAAAAGTAGCTCAGAGAACATTAGTGACCTGCCCAAAGTCCCTTGGGTCTCTTCCCAGGCCAGGTGAGCAGTGGGAAGTTTGATCAGACCCAGGGGTGTCCCAGCCCAGACTCCAGGCCATGGCCCCACCCACAGAGAGATGTACTCAGTGAGGCTTGTTCAAAGCTGATTCAACACATTAAAGCTGAGGATTTAAGAGCAATCTCTTCTGTTACTTCTGTCTTTCAAAGGCCACAGGAGAGACCATGAAACCTGGCCATGGCCAAAGGGGCCAGGCCTTCCATTCTTGGAAGGAACTGCTGCTCCTTCAAAGAGAGCCACACTCGGTTGTCCAGCTGCACGAAAATCAGTTCTGATGGACTCAAGTGGGTCCCAGAGCAGCACTGAGACATCGTCAGGAAGCCTTACACACATGCTAATCGGACCTTCACAATACTGCCCACTGCCTTCCACATCCCTGGCTCCTTCTCTCCGGGCTCCGAGTTCTTCCCCCGGCCACTGTAGCAGCCCCTTCCGTATGTCCCACACTCACGTGTGGATTTTGGCAAACTTCGCTACCTCTGGCTCCAGCTGGAAAGTGAAGGGGTTCCTGTCTCTCCCTGCAGTGCTGGCTCTGAAGCGCAGGGGTGCCCCGCTGAGGTCTGGGACCACAATGACTCACTTGCTCTGCACTGATGGCTGCAGCCAGCAGCTCCTAAATTAGAGAAGAACACAGAGGGTACTTACTGACTTCCAGAGCACCCCAGTGGGTCTCATACAGAAAGGCATATTTCCCTATTAACATCACGTTGACCTGAATCCTTCTAAAAACAAGCCTCCCACCTTCCCTGCCTATTTATTGCCTTCACTGAAGGTCCTGCCCTGGCTGAGAATGCCGTGTCCCTATCCTCAGTGGTGGCTGCCCCCAAAGGCCTCTCTGTGATCCCTGATGGGTGTTTATGTGGGTGGGTGTCTGTGGATAGGGAGCTGAATGGATGGATAGATAGATGGTCTGAGGGAGGAGTAGAGGGGTGAGTCAATGGAAGGGAGGAGTCTGGCTTGGATATTCCTGCGAATGGGGTCTTTCCCAGTTAACTTATTGCTGTTTTGGAAGGACATGGCCCGGTAGGGTTAGGGGCTTCCTTTTTAGTGGCCATACCTAATGGCATTTCAACTATCATGGCATCACCAAAGTTCTACAAGGTGGCAATTCACAGATGAGAACATGAGGTCCTGAGGGCAGAGCCTGATGTTGTAGGGCCACCCAGACTCAGGTACCACATCCTCCACTCTCGGCCTTGAGCGGCCCCCAGACCCCAGCCTTGCGCAGGCTCTCTGTCCAGCAGCACCAGGGCCTTGCTCGGTGGTCCACAGGGCAGACATCACTCTTGGTGATGCTGCAGTCCCCTCTCTGAATCTGCATGTGGCGTGGGTGCCGGCCAGGACCCCAGGCACTCTGTGGTCTATTATATAGGCTGAGCCCTGGGCCTCAAGAGCTGGCCTGGATCTGCTGAGGAGGAATGGCCTGGGGGCCAACGGGAGGATGGAGGGCCAGTATTTGTGGTGGAGGACGGCTCTGGTAGGCCACTTAGGAAAAGGGATTTTTTTCTGCATGTCCAACCTGAATAAGCGCCAGCTAATAGCAGAGCTCCCCTTCCCTGTCCCCGTCTCCCACAGCCGTCCTCCCCTGCTCCTCAGAGTGCCGAGTGCAACCCAGCCTGCCTACCCAGGCCTCTCCAGGCCCCATTCGGTTCCTTCAAGATTTGTGCTTCTCTGAGCGTAACTGTAAGTCCAAGCACGTCACCCTGTCCCCAAACTTCCCTCTGGTCCTAAAGTAAAAACCCAGCTCCTAATTTTGGGCTTCTAGGCCTTATAGGATGGCCCCTGCCAACCTCTCTTCTTTACCTCCGTCCTCCCCTCACGGTCCCTTCTTCCTTCAAGTGGAATCTTCCTCCTGTGTAGTGCTCTGTCCACAGGCCTCCTTACAGCAGGGACTCTGGCTTGTGAGCTCCCTGTCCCAGGACACAGTGCGTGTGTGGCTCAGAGCAGGGCCCAGGAGCTCCGAGCTCCAGATGCTGAAGAGCAGGATGGAATCAAGGCAGCGGGGGACACAAGCGTGCCTTTGGCCTTTTTTTTTTAAGTGAGAAGTGGGGGGACAGGGACAAACTCTCGCATGCACTCCAAATAGGATCCACCTGGCATGTCACTTTAGACAAAAAGTAGATAGGGGAGTGCCTTTGTATCACCCAAAACCAGGATGGGTGCTTTCAGGTGTCCTGGTAGTGCCTCCCTGCGCCCTCTGCTGGTGGTTACAGAGGGGTGTCCAGGCTCAGCTGCCTCTGCCACCCTTTCTTTTGGTGGCTTGTCCAGTGGCTTTGTGGGGCTGACAACCACGGGGAAGAATGCTGAAATCAAATATTCAAAGAGAGCTGGGACTTAACTAAAAACCCATTCATTGTAACTCAGAGACTGGCATCAAATTTATTATCTTTCGTTAAATATGTCAGATGTTTTTGGAGATGGTGTACAAGGGCATGGTAGGTTTTCTTCCTGGTACATTTTGTGTGTGCAGTTGTAACAGAAGGAGAGGTACAGAGGTGGTATGCACAGGGAGGGTCCTGGGGGGCCAGGCCTTGCACCTCTATTACATGTGTGGCTCCTCTAACAGCCTCTGGACCCCTCTACGAGGTAAACCTGAGACCCGAGTCTCACAGTCAGGCGACATTGCCAGCAAAGGTCAGTCACATGTGCACTGCACATATCCTAAAGAAACAATACACAGTAGGGCGGGGCGGAGGGGGTCTGTGGGCCTGTCCTGCAAGCGTCTCTTGTGGTGGGGGTGGGGTGTCAATCTCTGTGGTGCTAACTAGGAGGAGGGTCCTTCTCCTTCTGAAGGTGGGGTGGCTGGGCAGTGTGAGCTGGGATGGGCCTCGGCGAATAGCTCCAGCCTCCAGAGGGTCCTTGGCTGTTTTCTTGTGATGACAGAGTCTTGAACTGTCAGGGCACCAATACCAGGCAGAGACCAGGGGGCAGAAGACAGAGTCCCCAAGGCCACACAAACTCTGGCTGATTGCCTGGTGGCCTGGAGGGATGCTGGGTGGGTCCTCTAGCCAGCCCTGAAACCTGCCTGGGTGGAATCCCTGGGCTTCACCTCTCCTAAGAATCTCCCAGTGTGGGAGGGGCCTCAGATGACAGACCCAGGCGTCAGACCGAAGAACCAAGCATTTTTTCCAAATGGGTCTGCCACCATCAGCTGCTTCTTCCAATCCTGGGCCAGGCAAGTGGGCTGGAGCCTCCTCTAGGAAAGGCCATGCTGCATCTGCTAGGATGGCACCAGCTGGGAACCAGGGACCAGAACCGTCTAAAGACTCAGAGGGAACTTCCTTGGCCTCCCTTCAGACTGAAGTTTTGAATAGTAAATTCTTCACAGCAGCTCAGTTTCTGAAGTTCCAATGAAAAAAATCTGTAGACTTGTTCTCACACTCCGGGGAGGTGTGTTGTTAACAGGCGCACTGCAGAGACAGTGCTCCTGAGATGCTGAGCTGTCTGGCAGGCCCAGGACAGGGCACCCTCCCACCAAAACACACACAATTCCTCATTTGTGCTTTGAGATGGGAATGTGGTATCCTCTCTTCAGCCCTGGAGAGGCAAGGGGAGAAAGGCCTTCCCCAGGGCAAGGAAGGACTGTGTGGAGAGACAGCATCTGGGGAGGGCTTGGGAAGCTGCAGTGTCAGGTCTGGCTTCACCGGCATCATTTGTGACTGTCAGACCCTCAAATTCCTTATCAGAAAATGGGGATCACGCTGCCACCCACCCAGGAGGCAATCAAAGGGACATTCCTTTGGGAGCGTCTAGCCCAGGCTGGGCCCTTAGGATGTTGAGGCATCACTAGGAAGGGAAGAAGGGTCCTGGGGGAGGTCCTGGGCAGATGTGGTGATGGAGTTTGGGGGGCCCTAGAACCTGGGTTTTGTTCTTCATAGCTAGAAAGGGGTGGACATGGAGGAGGAAATGTCTCCCAGCTGAACCAAAGGAGATGAGTTCCCAGCTGGGGCCTCCAACCCTCTGCTTCCCCTCTAGGCACAGCCCCACCACCTGCGGGAACCCAGGGCCATGGGGGCCTTGCCAGAGACTCCTTAGTAGCTGTTGTCTGGGAAGAAAGGTGCACGGGCCAATGGGGTGCAGTCGCTCTCCTGGCGTGGCCCTGCCAGTTCCCCGTATTCGCTGTTATAGAACACCTGGCCGCCTGATGCCCCCCGGTCGGGCCGGTGCTGGCGCCCCTGGGGGTCAGGGTGTCCTCTGGTCATGTCCACATTCCAGCCGGATGCTTTACAGCTGTCGAGACAGAGAAGGTGGCGTCAGTGGGAACCGAAGGAGGAAGGGCTGGACCTGGGGTAGGTTTGACTGGAATCACCAACGACACACTGAGCTAACTGAGCGCAAAGCCAATGGCAATAAATACACACCGGCTCAGCTTAAACAGCAATTCAGACTGATGTGACTGTTAGCAAACATTAGTTCTCTCCACCTCACACCGGGTGTGGGACAATGGAGAATGCCTAACTTCAATCCCCCAAACCTGCTTTGTGACCAGTCTTGCCATCTCTATAAATGGCACCAGCACTGACTCCGTGGCTCAGGCACCTGCCTGTCATCCTGGCTTCCTCTCTTCTCCTCACCACTCTTATCTAATCCATCCACATATCTTGTCTGCTCTAACTTCAAAATACATCCCTGCCCCTTTCTCCACATCCTGTCCCGACTCTGGGCACCCTCTTCTCTCACGTGTCCTTCCCTCTAGTCTACTCTTCAGAGAAAGTGAGATGTCTTTCTCCATCCAGCAGGCCCTTCATTCGCTTCCCATCACTGTCAGAATGAAAGCCAACTTCTGGCCCTGGCCTAGGAGCCCTGCACACTGGGCCTCCCCGCCCCTCTGATGACCCTGGGGTCCTCCCTCCTTAGCTTTGGCTTTCTTTGAAAATGTTGCTCTTTTTTTTTTTTTTAATTTTCTGAAGCTGGAAACGGGAGAGACGGTCAGACAGACTCCCGCATGCGCCCAACCGGGATCCACCCGGCACGCCCACCAGGGGCGAGGCTCTGCCCACCAGGGGGCGATGCTCTGCCCCTCCGGGGCGCCGCTCTGCCGCAACCAGAGCCATTCTAGCGCCTGGGGCAGAGGCCAAGGAGCCATCCCCAGCGCCCGGGCCATCTTTGCTCCAATGGAGCCTTGGCTGTGGGAGGGGAAGAAAGAGACAAAGAGGAAGGGGGGGGGGGGTGGAGAAGCAAATGGGCGCTTCTCCTGTGTGCCCTGGCCAGGAATCGAACCGGGTCCCCCGCATGCCAGGCAGACGCTCTACCGCTGAGCCAACCGGCCAGGGCCTTCTTTTGTTTTTTACTTCACTATTGAAAAGCTTGATGTCAGTCTGACTCTTATTTGCTTCATGAGCTGGTCTTTTTGCCTGAATTCCTAGAATGTTTATCTTTAAAGTCTAATAGTTTGAGTAGGACATGTCTCAGAGTTAATTTCTGTGTAGCTTCCCCAGCTCTGGGTTCAGGTCTTTTATTTAGCAGAGGTATCTTGAATTACAAATTCAAAATATTAATTCTCTTCCACTATAAGCATTTTCTTCCTCAGATTCCAATTTACACATATTGGGTCTTTTTCTACTCAATTTTATACCACTTTACTTTTTAGTCTTTTTATCTCTAAAATATTTTCATTTTATTTTCTTGTCTCTTTGTGTCCACCATGCTCCCCACTGTAAGTCTGCTCTCATCTGTCATCTCTGAGACACCCTGGTCTTCATATTTCAGCTTCTTTCCTGAGTTTAGTCAACTTCTATTTGATATCCTCACACTGTTCACCTCTGTTCTACATTTTTGAGTTTCTGATTCCTGGCGCAGCTGCTGGTCTGGTGATGTGTTTAAGTCATGTTGGAGCCTTTATCACTGTTATTCTCTGCTTCAACTTTTCTTTTTCTTTCTTTTTTCTTTTGTGACAGAGACAGAGAGAGACAGAGGGAGGGACAGATAGGGACAGACAGGAAGGGAGAGAGATGAGAAGCATCAATTCTTCCTTGCGGCACCTTAGTTGTTCATTGATTGCTTTCTCATATGTGCCTTGACCCGAGGGCTACAGCAGACTGAATGACCCCTTGCTTAAGCCAGTGACCTTGGGTCCAAGCTGGTGAGCTTTGCTCAAACCACATGAGCCCGCGCTCAAGCTGGCAAGCTCGGGGCCTCAAACCTGGGTCCTCCGTGTCCCAGTCTGATGCTGTATCCACTGTGCCACCACCTGGTCAGGCTCTGCTTCAATTTTTGAGTTTTATATCTACTCAAAAGTTTTTATTCTGTTTCTATTTTTCTTATAATGACTCTGTATGGATAATGCTTATTTTTTCTGCACATGATTAATCACACTGAAATGTCCTAGACCAGAGTGGCTGTGGAGGGCCAGGGATGTGGGTAGCTTCCTAGATTTCTTCATTCAGGAGTGCTTTATTTGACTCACTTCTTTGGTGTCACCTTGAATGCCTTCAGCTGTGTCCTTCTTTCAAGGGCTCCATTCATGTCCTGCATCCTTTAATATTGTCACCAGGGACTACCAGTCCCTCAGCTTGGAGTTCTGGGCCCCTCTTGGCTGCTGCCATGCTGACCTCCCCAGCTCAGGGGTCCCAGACTGCCCTTTCCCCTGCTAAGTGGATGATATGCCACACTGCCGGGCATGGCTTCTGCGTCCTGAGAGCCCCTGAAGGGTTGGGTGAGCAAGCTGGAAATGAGGACAGGCTGATTCCCCGTGGGGTGGGTGCTGACCAGTGGTGAACAGAAAACAGGAGAGGACTCGGAAGATAAATGCCTGCCTTCTCCTCCTCCCACAGATTCCTCTGAGGCACAGTCTGTGCAGGCACCTGTTTGGCGAACAGTCTATCTGCCAAGTGCATGCACCTGACAGGTGACTGCTGCACTTCTCTGTGGTTGTCACGCTGTGCTTCTAAAGGGACCTGTGCACAGAGGTTGCTGCACCATGTGTGTCTGTCTTCTGAGTCCTTAATATCATCTTGCTCTGTAGAATGCTCATCGTCTGTGGCTTCCTCCTTCCTTCACCAGCAAGCATCTGAGGTACACACTCCCATCCTGCTCATTGCCCGTTAGAAGCAATGCCTTCCCAAGACGGCAGCCCCTGTACCTCAGACTTTCCCAGAAAGCCCTGTTTTTCCTACCAGGTTTGAGCCTCCTCATTATTTCCCTGATAGGGGCCACTGTCCCAGGACCTTGTCATAACTTCCTGTCCTGGGGCAGTCCTCGTCTGACACTCCTTCTGTCAGGCGTAGCTCTGTTGGTTCTGATGCTGAGTTCCCTCCTCTTACACAGACCAGAGTCTCTCTCCTGGTTCTGTCCCAGGCTCTGGACAGCTTTATTCCACGTGTGAAGATTTGAATTTAAGTAGCTATCATCCCCTTGTTCATCCTCTTACTGAATTACTTTATTTTTGAGAGATATAATATTGTTTGGTAAACAAACATTAGCCAGAAACTATTTCTCTCAATGCAATTGGCATTACTTTTCCAAAACCATGTTACTAATAGAGACCACTTGATAGAGGAAAAGCAAAAACAGAGGCCAACCTGCCCCATTTAGAAGCAAAATTATTCCCGGGCACATGACCCCACAAATGTCAGTGTTCTCAGTCCTGCAAACTCTTTCTCTATAGGTTGCCAGGAAAACATGCAATAGTTGGTGTTGACCCAAGAGTGAATGTACCTGTTGAGAAGGTCTCCTGGTGGCTAACTGGGCTCAAATTTATAAACAGAGCCTAGCAGCTGTTGCTAAATAGGGGCCTTTCATGCAAGCTGTACTTTAGGTAGAAGCGTGCACTGAACTGCCTGCCTGCACCGTATTTCTGCTGGCTGACCCAACCCTTATAAAGGAGTTCATGGACGTCTATTTCAACCAATAGGATTGAGAATTTTCTTGTTTAATCAGAGCTGCCCATCTATTTCATCATAAGCGTCTTCACCAACCAATCAGATAGGCTTCATTCCAACCAATCAGGACAGTGCTGTCAGGACCACACTGAGGATTTAAAAATTCTTACTGCATGAAAACAGACCAATCATGGGACCAAGGCAGGGACTTCTCTCTATATATATCAGCTTCCTGCCTGACCAGGCGGTGGCACAGTGGATAGAGAATCAGACTGGGATGCGGAGGACCCAGGCTCGAGACCCCGAGGTCGCCAGCTTGAGTGTGGGTTCATCTGGTTTGAGCAAAGCTCACCAGCTTGGACCCAAGGTCGCTGGCTTGAGCAAGGGGTTACTTGGTCTGCTGTAGCCCCCCGGTCAAGGCACATATGAGACAACTCAAGTGCCACAACAGGAAAAAAAAGAAAGTCAGCTTCCCTCTGACTCAGAGAGTACACTTTCCCTTTTAACAGAAGCCTGCAAACCGCTGGATCTCCTCTAGGTCCAGAATGCCAAAAATTCATCACTGGACCAGAGCTGCGCAAAGCAGCTATCTAACCAGAAGAGGTCCTTGTGTCCAGGACCTCCTCACAGCTGTGCTGTCCCACAGCTGTCTGTATTATAATAGAGCTGTGACATCAATGAGCTGTCCCACAGCTGTCTGTATCATAATAGAGCTGTGACATCACTAAGCTGTCCCACAGCTGTCTGTATTATAATAAAGCTGTGACATCACTAAGCTGTCCCACAGCTGTCTGTATCATAATAGAGCTGTGACATCACTGAGCTGGCCCACAGCTGTCTGTATCATAATTGAGCTGTGACATCACTGAGCTGGCCCACAGCTGTCTGTATCATAATAGAGCTGTGACATCACTGAGCTGGCCCACAGCTGTCTGTATCATAATTGAGCTGTGACATCACTGAGCTGGCCCACAGCTGTCTGTATCATAATTGAGCTGTGACATCACTAAGCTGTCCCACAGCTGTCTGTATCATAATAGAGCTGTGACATCACTGAGCTGGCCCACAGCTGTCTGTATCATAATTGAGCTGTGACGTCACTGAGCTGGCCCACAGCTGTCTGTATCATAATTGAGCTGTTTTCACTGATTAAAGTCTCCCTCTTCACTGCTTCCCAAGTTGGGGATTCCTACTGGCATTGAATTGACAGCAATAATCATAGGTTAACAGTGGTTAAGTTGTAGAGGTCATAAATACACCTAACAGGTGAAAAAGGACATCTACTCTAACATGACACAAATATTTATGGTTTAGGGTAAAATATTCAATGGCAACATATAAATCGATTAAAAAAAAAAGCAGAGGAATAAGCCAACATTGGCATTGGGCAACTGTGCCAGGCAACCCACAAAGGGGCCGAGAAGAGCCCTGTTTTGTGTAATATTGTAGGTTCTGCCATTTAAACAGCTATGTGCAAGTCAACTAATAAAGTCAATCAGTAGACATTTAACTATTTTGTCTATACCCTTAAAAGTTTAAATATTCAGTATTTTCAGGGGGCTATCTTCTTGGGCAAATGGTCACCTTCTATCCAGGTCACTCAATGCACAGGCACACATGAGGATTTCTTTGTAACTGTATTCTTATCAAAACAGGACATCAGTCAGTCAGCTCCAGGTCACATGATCTGTCTCACTCCAGACACCACTGGGCTAAGTTCTGCAGGCCCAGGGGATGGCCTTCCCTGGCTGAGGACGGGTTGTGTATGCACACTAGACATGGTGGAGCACACTTGGTTTTACAAAGAGGTGGTGTCTGAGCATCTGTCACATGCAGGGAGATGTGGAGGACAGAACCAGGTGTGCTGGGTCAGGACAATTATAGGAGAGGGTGCTTTTTTGAGAAGGCTGTTGGCCAAAGGCCTGGAGTCCCACAGTGGATTGCCTTGAACACACAAAAAGGCAATTGGGAGCCATGAAAGATTTCTGGTAACAGAGTGTTGGGCATACACAAGCCCAGGGGAGGAGGCTCAGGGAGCTGTACCTGAGTTCGCCTTCTTGTCTGGGACCGCTCTCCAGCTGCTCAAACTCCTCAGAGGCCAGCACCATCCCGCTGTCTGTCTGGTTATCCTGTGTGGAGAGAAGAAGCCAAGGCTGTGGGCCCTACGGAAGCCAGGACGGGGCTGCGAGGACTGCACTGCCGTCCACCTAACACCCATCTCATGAGCAGGAAACAGGAGCATGCTCACTGGAGCATGCAGGCAAGGGTCATACACCCTGCCACAGAGGAGGAAACTGAGGCCTGGGGACACACTTGGCCTATGCTTAGGTGCCAGAAAAGCTGAGACGCCCCAGGATGGGGGGCCTATAAGGCAGCCATGCATGTGGTCAGGGTGTTAGCTAGGACAAGGTCTGGGCACTTCCTACTAAGTGCTATTCTTGCTATATGTTACATGTAGCACAGTATTTTGCAGATCTGCTGTAAACAGGATGAGCTTGACAAGAACTCAGGAAATAAATGTAGCCAACTGCAAAGAAATCAACATGTAATTGGCCAAACAGTCCTTACAAGCAACTGCTAAGACAGAGCTTTAGATATGAGCCGGTTTCCTTTACTTGCTGTAAGACAACCACACGTGGCTCTTGAAAGAGCATTCCAAGGGTGAACCCTTTGAGTTCAGTAACAAATTTGGTGACTCAGGAGGAATTCTTCTAAAAGAACACTCCCTTTCAGTCTGGTGTGGACACTTGGTGAAGCAGTAGGCAGCAGCAACTGGTCCCGGGCTTACCCGCCTGCACCTCCACTGGATGGAGGGTCTGTTCTGTGGGAGGCTTCCACTCAGGGGGACATCAGCATGATAGCCTGGCTGCTTCCACAGTGAAGCAGAGGGCCCACCCGAACCTGTTTCATTTAGCGCTTCAGAAGGGAGGTGGGGAGATCAGCTTCTGTAGTTGCTTTATTTAGTATTCCTATTCCTGTTCTGGGTATAATTGTCAGACAGGTAGTTTCAGTTCTGGTGTGTACTTGGTTTCTGGTTGGTCAGATGGGAATAGTCTCCGGGGCGCTGGATTCAGGGCTCAACCTTGGTCTAACTGTGGAGGGTTGGGACCACCAGCAGGACAACCCAGTATGTCCTTGGGTGACTGTTGGGCAAACAAGTTTGTAACAAGTGTTTTTAAGGTTTTCTCGCTTTTATTGGGGTAGCACCATATGTGTATAGTCTATGGAAGGCTGCAGGTGCTTGCCCTCAGGGTGGCAGATTGCAAATTGCAAATTGCCTTCCTGCTTGGGAGGAGCCATTGTTTGCTATTGTTTGCTGGAAAAGAGGTCCCCCCCCCTGCCAGTTTTGGCTAGGGGAGCAAGAGAGAGCGCTGAGATTGGTGGGGGCCTGTGAGTCCAGAAAATGAGTCCGGTTTCTACCAGTTGTGAAACTGGAGACCAAGTCGGGGATTGGGAGCCCTGATTTCCACCCAGCCTGTTTGGCTGGGGAGTGCTGAGGCTGGTGGGGGCCTGTGAGTCTGGAATGCCGAGGGGCTTGGGAGCCCTGCCTGTTTGCTCATCTGCCCTTACGAGACTTTAATAAATAGAATGGCCCACCATTTTCTGGCTCCACAGATCCTTTACCGTCTGCCTGAATCCAATGAGAACCTGCATGGCCATGGCGGTGGCCATTAGCCCTACAGTGACCATTTCTGATCTGGTTGTCTGTCCTGCAGGAGTTGGATTTTGTTTGTGCCTTGTTTGTCTTACATGTAAATGTGGCAGCTATGGGAAACTCAAATTCAATTCCCAAATGTAGCCTCTTGGGGTGCATTGTTCAGGTTGGATAAAAAGAGTTCTGTTAACTTGGTTTAAAGAAATTAAGCACTGGCCCTGGCCGGTTGACTCAGTGGTAAAGCATCGGCCAGGCACGTGGAAGTCCTGGGTTCAATTCCAGGTCAGGGTACACAGAAGTGCCCATCTGCTTCTCCCCCCTCTAGCCATGGCTTGAATGGTTCACACAAGTTGGCCCGGGCACTGAGGATGGCTCCATGGCCTCACCTCAGGCACTAAAAATAGCTCAGTTGCCTAGCAACAGAGCAGCATACCAGACAGGCAGAGCACTGCCTGGCAGGGGGCTTGCCAGGTGGGTCCAGGTTGGGCAGCATGCAGGAGTCTGCCTCTGCCTCCCCACCTCTAATTTAATACTACTACTATACTACTACTACTACTACTACTACTAATAATAATAATGATAAAATTAAACATTTACATAAATTAAGAAATAGAACAAATGGGTCAATGGTAGGAAACAGCCTGTCCTGTCCTTGCCCCAGGCTGGGACTCAACCATGGATGTGGCGGCAAGCTTTCTAAATGCAGCTTCTTTGCTTCCTAAGGTTGCAGCATTTCCCATACACACAGAAGCTTCTCCCCGCTTCCATCAAAGAGGGCGCTTTCTGGAGCAAGCATATCAGGGTGGAGCTCGATGGGAAACAGGAAAGGCACCCCAGCAGTTCCTGAACAGCAGTGGGGTTCTCATCAACAGGCCACACCACCTTCATGGAAGGGGACAAGCCAGTGAGCACATGGTTTCCAGTGGAGGTGACGTGGGACAAGCAGGGCTAAGCAAAGGTGTGGCTGTGGGACTTGGGCCATTCTGTGGCTAATGATGTAAAAATATATGCTTGGGGTTATATGGGAGGTAGTACTGGTTTTATCTATGAGCTCTTTGAGTAAGACTCCTATTGTTTCTCTTCCTCTGAAGGATAAAGAAAAAAATTACATGTTACATCTCTTCAAAGAGTCTCATTGACATAAGATGTTCTATTACCAGATGTGACTTCAGAAATTTAATACAGGTCAAATAATCTAGGAGTACTGAAAATGAAAAATGGGCCCAGACGGGTTGGTTCAGTGGATAGAGCATCAGCCCAGCATATGTACATCTCAGATTTGACCCCCGGTCAGAGCACACATAAGTGACCATCTGCTTCTCTTCTCTCTCTCCCTCCCCCTTCTCTGCCTCTTCCCCTCCTGCAGCCAGTGGCTCGATTGGTTCGGGCGTGGGCTGCATGCAGAGGATAGCTCAGCTGACTCAAGCATCAGCCCCAGTCTAGGCTGCTGGGTCCCCTTCTCTCACTTAAAAAAAGAAGAAAAAGAAAAAGAAACACAAAAATCCCCTAAGATTCCCTGATTGCATTGGTGTCAGAAAAAGAAAGTACAACCTGCTATGAGTCAGTTTTACTGGACTTGCAAAACGAAGCAGGTAGAATCAACCATATGTATGTAGTATTTTGAGTAGCAAGCCAAAAGGGTGGGCTTTCTAGCCACATGGTGTGGGAGAAAGGTGGAAATGACATAGGGAATTTTTTTTTTTTTTTTTACAGAGACAGAGAGAGAGTCAGAGGATAGATAGGGACAGACAGACAGGAACGGAGATGAGAAGCATCAATCATTAGTTTTTCGTTGCGCATTGCGACACCTTAGTTGTCCATTGATTGCTTTCTCATATGTGCCTTGACTGTGGGCCTTCAGCAGACCAAGTAACCCCTTGCTCAAGCCAGTGACCTTGGGTCCAAGCTGGTGAGCTTTTGCTCAAACCAGATGAGCCTACGCTCAAACTGGTGACCTCGGTGTCTCAAACCTGGGTCCTCTGCATCCCAGTCCGATGCTCTATCCACTGCGCCACTGCCTGGTCAGGTGGGAAGTGAATTGTTTTAGCAAGACTTCAGAGGGGTCTTAAGAAGACCCCTCTGGTTCCCTGTTCATTCATCCACTAGGATGGTTTTAAGGTCACAGACTCTGGGCATGTGAACAGGCACACACTCCCCCCTCCCTGTCAAGGCAGGAAGACTTCTGAGACCTCAGCTTCTTTTCTGAGTGGTCCATCATCTCTCTCTCCCTTCTCCAAAGCTGAGGGGCGAGGTAAAAGGGCTCACTCTTTGTATTTACAGGCAGGAAAAGGTATGTCTAAGGCTAACCTCTGTCCCGACCTTGGGGAGTGGTCCCCACAGCCTGGGCACCAGCCTACATGGCCCTGGGAGTCTGCTGGCTGGCAGTGGAATGGGCTGACCTAGCACTGCCCTGCTGTGGGAGAAGCAGGGAACAGCAGCCCAGGGTTCTGTCACAGCAGAGCAGCCAGGGAAGTTTAGGGGCAGAACACTGCACAGCTGAGTTGGGAGCTAGACGGGAGATGGGGGCAGGGTGGTCACATCACCGAGAACCTTCTTTTTAGCACACTGTGGCAGGTGAGCCAAACTGGGAAATCAGGCATCCTGGGCCTGTCCTCTGTCTCTCACAGTCACACCTGCAGGTCAACCTGGGAGGCCTTCTTCTCTAGGAGCCCAGAAGCCAGAGAGGGCTGAGAGGAGCCGGGACCTGCAGCTGCTGGGACGGAGGACTGGGGCTGTGAGCAAGGGCGGCACGGTGCCAGCAGCTGAGACCTGGACACTACAGGAGCAGCCAGCCCTGACAATCCCAGGTGCGGCCTAGACGGCAGTGGGCTGGCTCCCTGTCCCAAGCTGGTTTCTGTACCCACTTCAGGTGTTCCTGCCGCCTGCCTCCCTGCAAAGAGCCCGGAGGCCCTGGTCTCCCACTTACCACCGAGGCCTTGTAGGTTGTTAGGGTCATGGGAAATTCTTCGAACGTTTTCATCCTGGAGGGACTCTGCGCCTGGGTCCCTCTGGCCAGGCTCCCAGGGAGGGACACACAGTTGTAGTATCTGTGGGGAGAAAATAGGAAGTGCTGAAGAAACACACCCTAGAATCCTTCCGAAAGCTCTGGCCACCCTGTCTCCTCCTGGGAAGGACCCAAGGCTGGGGCTACAGTGCTGCTTTGGGCTCCTCACACTTCTTTTGCAAGAGGATTAAACCTCCAGAGGCCACTGTGGGGAGGGTGCAGCAGGGGAGTGGAGCACAGCCAGCTGGGTTTGGTGAGAGACCGGGGAGCCCTTCATCCTAGGATGGGCCACCCTGCACAAGGCGGCAGCCCTGGAGCTGTGAGCCACTGCCTGGCCTGCATGTGCATGTTAAGGGTGGATAGGAGCACCCTGGCAAAAACCACTGGCATTCCTGCCCCCAGGCTGGCCCTGATCTACACTGGGGCAGGTGGGCAGGACTCGCAGAACCCTCCCAGCCCCAGTGGGAATGTGGAGTGTGAGCAGCTACGAGACCTCGGATCCAGAACTCTGGACCTCAGGCTACGTTCTCAATTTTGGAGTCCAGTTGGTGGGTGGCCTGCCCTGCTCCCAGGGTCTCTGCCAGTGGCCCATGTGACTCATCACCCGTCTTTCTCTTCCTGCGAGTAGAGCTGACCTGGGCACTGTACCCCAGATGGGCAGTCCCTCTAAATTGGAGTCTCTTAGGGGCTGGGAGTACAGGGAAGATGGAGGGCAGAGAACTGAGGAGACACAGCAAGGAGCAAAGTTGAAAGGCCAGGTGTCCTGCAGGGCCCTCGAGGCTGACCAGGAGGGTATCCCTGACACCAGCACTGGCATTGAAAGTCACTTTGCAATTTGAGTTGACATATAGTGGTTTCGCATTGCTTTTTCCTTGATGACTAATGAGGATAAAACACACCGTGTCCAAACTGTTTTCTTCCTGTTGGGAGAACCCCTGGGCCTGGGGAGGGCAGCTGACCTGGTGGCCAGGCTGTGCCGGTGCCGGTTTGGCCAGCTGCCCTCCTCAGTGGCGGTGGCCTCGGTGACATGCAGGGCTGTGGTGGATGCCTGCAAGAAGCTGCCCTCCTCCAAACTCAAGCTGCAGGGTGCCATGTGATCCTCCTCCTCCTCCTGGTGGCAGGAATGGAAGAGATGGCCAGGGTAGAAGGGCACTGTGACCCTCAGCCCCACCCTTGCACTTAGGACTACTGGGGTTCCTGACCCGAGAAGCACCTGGCTCTGTGGGCTCTGGGGATTAAGTGAGCCTGGAGGAGGCTGGCACAGTAGTAGCATCGTCCCCACAGCACCCACCCCGCAGCTTCAGGAGCCAGCACCACACCAGCACTTCCCACCCTCTTCTTTTTTAGGTGAGAGGAGGGGACATAGTGAGACAGACTCCCGCATGCACCCACCAGGATCCACCCAGTAACCCTTGTCTGGGACCGATACTTGAATCAACCAAGCTACCCTCAGCACCCAGGGCCAACTCTTGAACCAACAGAGCCACTGGCTGCGAGAGGGGAAGAGAAAGAGAAGGGGGACAGGGAGAGAGAGAGAAGCAGATGGTCACTTTTCCTGTGTGCCCTGACTGGGAATCAAACCCAGGACGTCCATACTCCAGCCTGATGCTCTATCCACAGAGCCACCAGCCAGGGCCACCCACCCTCTTCCTGAGGCAGAAATGGATGCGAGGTGCTGTGGCAGCAGGTTTCCGTGCTCACTGCTCCAGGTCCCAGAGCACTGTGTGGTCCTGAGCCAGCCCTCAGCTCCCCAAGGGGTGAGACACAGGCAAGCGCAGGTGCAGGGGCAGAGTGGCAGGAGGCAGAGGTGTAGTTGGGGGGTGCAGCACATTACTTTTCTGCCTGGAGCAGGAGCAAGGGACTCCTCGAGGGCTCTGACAGGCTCTGACCACACAGTATGACAACCCCAGGGTAGGGGTCAGGGACTGCTGCAGCAGGACACGGTGGACAGGCACTCACCTGCTGGCCTTCACCCTGGAGCAGGTCCCCCAGCATCCCCACCAGCTCCGAGAATGCAGGCCTTTCTTTGGGGTCCCCAGACCAGCAGCTCAGCATGATGCGGCGTCTGTGGAAAAGTAAGGCTGAACTGGGGCCTGAGGACCTGCATCCGGTCCCAGTCCCTCCACCTCAGCCCCCACAGCCACCTGCCTGCTCCCCACCCCAGGAGGGCTCAGGCACAGGCTGTCCCTCCTGCCTTCAGGAAGGACAGCAGTGGAGTGACAGACACATCTGCAGACCTCTACCCCCACCCCTGACTGTACCACCTCCCTACTCCTGCCTCCACCTGCATACCCCCCACTGTGCCAACCTCTCCTGACCCCCAAAGCCTGCTTGGCCAGCAGAGGACTCACATGGCGGGAGTAGCTAGCTCTGGGGCCTTCATTCGGGTGCCCTCTTTCAGTCGCTGGCAGAATTCCTCGTTGATCTGCACCCCAGGGTATGGGGAGGCCCCTGATAGCAGGAATGGGGTGCGGGTAGGTGGGTGGGCAGCAGTTGGCTGCTGCTCAACCCAGCCTCCCAAACAGCCTCTGCCTTGGCCCCCTGCAGCTCCTGGAGGGGCCTGGCAGTGCATCCCTTCCACCAGGAGCAGTTCTTTATTTGGTTAAAATGGGAGGTGGCACCGCCTGTTAAGGTTGCAGCAAGCATAATAAAAACAGCATTCAGGGATTAACAGGGTTCCTAGGAGCCTTTTAATCTCCCTCTGCCCCCAGGGTAGTACGGGTCAGACTGCTTCCATCCTTGCTCAAAGCCCTGCACTGTTCGCATTGAACTGGACTTTCAAGGTACTCACCCAGACTGGAACAGCCCAAAGAAGCTGTAAGGGCCACCTCTTCTAATTCTGGCTGCATCTATTGACCCCAGCCCTGCCCACCTCTAACATGCAGGGACTGTGGGCTTGGCTGCCCCCAAGCCCCACCCAGGCTGTGGTCCTCCCAGGCCCCCCTGCCTCCCCCCACCCCTTCTTCACCAGTCCGCCCTGCCCAGGCCCTCTTGCCCACAGCACACATCCTTCCTGGGCACTCCATGCTCCTACTTCAGGAGCAGCATCACCACTGTGGCCATTCAGTGCTTTCACTGTCCCATTTGCTCACTGCCTCCCTCCAACCCTCGTGTAGGGATTTCACTTTGGTCCTGCGGGGTCCAGGCTCCACCGTGGGACTTGCGTAGGTGGATGGGTCCCACATGAGCACCCAGCCTCCTGCAGTCCTTTCCCCAGCCCTGGAAGCAGGAGCAGCATCCAGACAGTAGGCGAGGGAGGGCTCAGTCAGGGGGAAGGATTTTGGAGGACCCACTATGTCTCTCCCTCTGGGACCTGTGGTCAGCTGGGGACTGCCCAGTGAACACAGGCTCTGCCTTGGCACAGGCTGCAGCCTAACAGCCTCCAGAGGTGCCAGGGTGGCCCACGCAGGGCATAGAAGGGGATCTATCCAACCACCTGCCTCAGAACCACCTGGGCTGCATGTGCCAGGGCTACCCAGCCCCCTGCATCGCAGGGGATGGTGGTGTCTGGAGCCTGTGATCCCGCCTGTCCCCTCCCCTGCACTCACCCAGGGAGAAGATCTCCCAGAGCAGCACCCCAAAGGACCATACATCGCTCTGCGTGGTGTACACCTTGTCAAAGATGCTCTCAGGCGCCATCCACTTCAGGGGCAACCGGGCCTGCAGGAGGCAGAGGAACTATGTTCCCATAGGGGAGAGGAGAGGGGGGCCAAATCCTAGCCAACCACCCTCCAGTCCCTTGTCCTGTTAAGGTTGCAGCAAGCATAACAAAAACAGCATTTTTTATGCTCACTGTCGCATTTGCTCACTGCCTCCCTCCAACCCTCGTGTAGGGATTTCACTTTGGTCCTGCGGGGTCCAGGCTCCACCGTGGGGCTTGCGTAGGTGGATGGGTCCCACATGAGCACCCAGCCTCCTGCAGTCCTTTCCCCAGCCCTGGAAGCAGGAGCAGCATCCAGACAGTAGGCGAGGGAGGGCTCAGTCAGGGGGAAGGATTTTGGCTGCAATTTTTATTTTTATGTATTTAAATGAGAGGAGGGTAGATAGATATACTCATGCTCCCAACTGAGCTATTTTTAGCGCCTAATGCGGAGACTTCATGGAGCCATCCTCAGTGCCTGGGGCCAACGCACTCAGAGTACATAGAGCCATGGCTGCAGGAGGAGAAGAGAGAGTGAGAAAGAAAGGGGAAAGCTACGGGGAAAAAGCAGATGGTTGCTTCTCCTGTGTGCCCTAACTGGGAATTAAACTGGGGACTTCCACACGCTGGGCTGACACTCTATCCACTGAGCAAACCTGCCAGGGCCGGGCTCCTGCAATTTGCCCTGCTCCTTTCCACCTGTCAAAGATGTTTGGCACCTCCCTGAAGACTTCCTCTCTGCTGCTATCTTGGGTCCCTGTGGCCCTTTTTGGCCTCTGCACTCTCCCAGAAGCTCATGTACCCCTCCTCTAGCTCCAGAGCCTCAGCCTGGCCTCTGGAGGAACCAGGTCCCTGCAGGCCCTCCCTTCCCCACCTCATCTACTCACTTGGTCTCCTCACTGGAAGCCCGGAAGCCTGGTGTCACTTCTGACCCCTCCTCCTGTGGCTCCTGATGTGCTTCCCATCCTGTCTCTCTCCCACTGATGACCTCTACTCGGGTTCCCTGAGGGCCACAGCCCTTTCTGAGTGGCTACTGTATCCATCTGTGCACCCCCACTCCTATCCCCTCATAATCCCCAGAGGCGGCTTCTCTTGCTCCTCACCTCCACATATGAACTTCACCTCACACATCCCACACACCTGTCCCTCACTTTTGCATAGCCCACACATCTGCCTCTCACTGCCATACAACTGCCCGTCACCTCTACACACCTGCCTCTCACCTTTACACACCTCCACACACCTGCCCCTGACCTCTACATACCTGCCTCTCACCTCCACACACCCTGCACACCTGCCCCTCACCTCCGCACACCTGCCCCTCACCTCTACACACCTGCCCCTCACCTCCGTACACCTGCCCCTCACCTCTACACACCTGCCTCTCACCTCTACACACCTGCCCCTCACCTGCTTCTCACCTCTACATACCTACCCCTCACTTCCACACACCTGCCCCTCACCTCTACACACCTGCCCCTCACCTCTGCTTCTCACCTCTACACACCTACCCCTCACCTCTACACACCTCATACACCTGCCCCTCACCTCCGCACACCTGCCCTTCACCTCCACACACCCCACATACCTGCCCCTCATCTCCGCACACCTCACACACCTGCCCCTCACCTCCACACACCCCACACACCTGCCCTCTCACCTCCACACACCTCACACACCTGCCTCTCACCTCCACAAACCTGTCCCTCACCTCTGCACACACCACACACCTGTGAGAGTGAAAGACAAAAGCCTTTTTATGTCTGTGTGGCCTAACACAGATGGCCCATCTAGCCATTGCCTCCCTCCAGCCCTCCTTCTTCCTCCTCTGGAGAAAACCCTTAATCAGCTAAGGATACTAGTTCAGGTGCTTGCCTGACAACCTCTAAGTGCCACCACCAATCACACACTGCACTTAGCTCCCTCAAACTTTCTGTGACTGCCCTGCACCTACCTGGCCAGTCCACCTCCAGGATGGACACTATGAAGGGTACACCTCTCCATGTGCAGCCCCCACAGGAAAGGCATGGGAGCCAGTGTCCAACTAATGGACCAAGGCACAGGCCAGACACAAGATCCAACAGGAGTGTCATGGTCCCTGATCCTCAGCTTCTGTCCCTATTCTCCTGCCCTAGATGCCTCAGCAGGTCACCTGGCTTCCTGCAGGCCCTTAGACCTTCCATGTGGATAGCAGGGAGTCCCCCACCCTGCTCTGGGACAGGAGACTCATGGCCAACACTCACACTGCCTTTGCGCACATAGTCAGGGTCCTTGTAGATGTCCCGGGCCAGGCCAAAGTCACAGATTTTTACCACGTCGCTTTCTGACAGTAAGATGTTCCGAGCAGCCAGGTCTCTGTGGATGCACTAGGGGCACAAGGAGGTGCAAGGGGCAGTCAGCGAGGGCCCTGGTCCTTCCACCACAGGTCTCTGTGGACCCCCAGGACTTGTAATGAAGAGGGCTTGTGAAGTTATGGGGACAGAAGAGAGAACTGTAAGGTGGACAGACTCTAATTCCACATCCAGTTCTCCTGCTAACTAGCTGTACATTTTGGGAAGTCATTTCCATGCTGTGGGCTGTTTTCTCTTCTGCCAAGTGGGAAAGACATGCCTCTATTTCAGGGTCACTGTGGGGTGAGTTGGGACTGCTCCCACCATGGCATGCTGGTGGGTCTGCACTCTTTTCCACTCTGAAGGGCCTGCTAGGGCAGTCACCTTGCGGGAGGCCAGGAACTCCATCCCTCGGGCCACCTGGAAGCTGTAGCAGACCAGGTCTTCCATGGTCAGTGGGCTCAGCCATAGGTCCTCAGCTGCATAAGGTGGCAAAGCAGGCTCAGGAGGGGTCCCTTCCAGGGTCCTCATCTTCCATGCCACCCCAAAGTGAGTGTCTGTTCTCCAACCCTTGCTGCATCTCTCCTGGCTGGGCCCCTGGGGCCCCTAGCACTAGCTAAAAAGCACACGGGCCCACTCTCTGCCCCTCAGACTCCACTCTCTGCAACATCCACTAGTCCCAGTCAGTGAATGCTGCTACACCAGTGGACCACTGCACCTTCTACCTCTGCTCATTTGCTCCCCCTCCTCATCTGCAAGGCAAACTTCTATTCATCCAGTGATGCCCAAGGTCTCCTCCCCTCCTAAGGCAGAACCATTACATGCTCTCCCCACATAAGCCCCTCTCCCATGGAAGCCCCTAGGAAGACACCAGGCCTGCTTATCCAAAAGTCCCCTGATGATGAAGTATCACGGTGTTGGTCACATCTTGGGCAAGAAGAAGCCAGGCTCTTACCTTCTTGGACCGGAGGGGTCGGCTCTGCTCCGCCCTTGCCCATCAGGAACCTTGTGAAGATGGCCCTTTCACTGCTCCCAGGCCTCCTCCTATCAGCTTTGGCGCCCTCCACCATGGTGCAGAAGCGTCTTCGCTGCTCGGGGGATTTTTCCTGCGGACACACAAAGCGTCTGAAGAAGGCAGAGGTATTACCCACCGGTCCACCCTGCGATCTCACTGCAGAGCTCTGGTCCTGGCAGGGCGCCCACTTACTGCATAGGGATTGAAGGCCTCCCGCTTGGCGCGCAAAAAGTTGGAGAGGTTGCCGTATTTGCAGAACTCCACGATGACCATGAGGGGGCCTGGGGCAGGGGACGGCAGGAGCCAAGTGTTTGGTAATCGAGGGCACATGGGAGGGTCAGCACTGCAGCAAGGTCTCCGCCCACCTGCCCTTCTCTGCCTCAAGTTCAGCCAGCCCCTCGCACCCGCAGACCCAGGGGGCCCTCGATCCATACCATTAGGTTTGGTGCACGCCCCCAGGAGGTTGACCACATTGAGGTGGTTACCGATGTGGATTAGGATCTTGAGTTCCGACATCAGGGCGCGGTGCTCGCTAGCTGTGGCGCCCTCTGGAGGGAACACAGGAGCTCTGCGTGGTGCCAGTTCTGCCCGCCCCAATCTCTGCATTTAGCTAAGGCACCTTCAGCGCTCTTGACAGCAGGGGTGCAGGTCCCCAGCACCGCCAGTTGCCCCTCTGAGGCAGGAGGTTCAGGTGGGATTGGGAAGGATTACTCAGACCTGAGCCCCAAGCCTAGCTCTGAATCCCATGGACTCCCTGTAGAACCTTTTGTGAGACCCTGATTCCGAGCCTCAGTTTTTCTTCCTGCAAGAGTTGCTGCTATGCATTAGCTCTGCGGCCCCTCCACCAGCTGACCCCACACCTTTCAGCATTTTCACGGCCACAGTGTCACAGCTACTGCCTTTGTTGATTCCGAAAGCTGAGGCTTCCACCACCTTCCCGAAGGCCCCATGGCCCAGCACTCTCCCTGTGGAGGCAGGAAGACGATTCCAGGTGAGCTGCACGGAGGTGAGGTGGAGAGGGATGGGCAGCAGGGGCAACCTGAGTGGAGGGCCAGGAAGGAAGGCCCAGGAAGGGGAGGAAGGTCGGGAACCCCCCTGCCAAACAGGAAGATCCTGGGGAGCAGAAGGACAGAGGGAGAGGGGAGGAGAGAGGCAGACAGGAAGGCCTGCATCCTCTCCTAGCAGGTGTGGTGGGTTCACCCTGCTCAGAGCAGCAGGATGTGACCTCTGGGGCCTGGGAACTGGGAACCCTGGCTGTGGTTCTGGGGATGCACTCCCAACGGAAAGGTAAGGCCAGGTGGAGTCCAGGCGGGACTTTCTGGCATGAGTTCTGAGAGTGGATGAATTTCAGGGCTACAGCCTACTGCCCCACAGCAGCTGAAGTGCCTCCGCCAGGCAGGACAGGATGGGTGGGGCATGATGGGTACTCGTCTCACCCAGGTGCAGTCGATCCCGGGGGAACTCCCACTGGCTGGCATCATAGGATAGGTATTCACACTGCTCCTCCAGGGGTACCTCCCCAGGGTCCATGATGATGGACAGGTAGCCAGTCTTGATGTCTGCGTGGGCTGGCTGGGGGTGGGGGCAGGCACAACGCATTGGTTAGGCCATTCCTCTGTGACTTGGGTAAAACTTTGTCCGGCGCAGGTGGGATCTCCTTCGGGGCTCTCAGGTAAGGAGAGGACAGTGAGACAAACAGCACGGAGGTGTCAGGGAGATTGAGGCTTCCAGGTGAGCCAGGAAAGGACCTTATTCCTTATCTTATGGGCTGGCCAGGGTGGAGAGAGACCCCACGAGGAGCTGGGGAGAGGAGTGCTCACCCTCCTCATGTTACAGAAAATGATGAGGAGGAGGACCCAGAAAAAGACAGCGATGACCCCGGTGCCGATGAGGATCACGATCTCCATGCTGCTTTTATCCTCGGAGCCTGAGTGGGCAAAAATAGCCATGTGTGTGCGTGCATGCATGCATTTAGAGGGTGCACCCCCAACCCCCTCGAGTGCCCCTCTGGTAAGGTGGCAACAACTTGGTAAGTGTGGGCAGGAGGTAGGTGGAGGGGTGTGCGGGGGAGACCGGACCTTCCACAGCCACACTGGCAGAAGAGTTGACGCAGCCCTTGGCGTTGCACACGCTGCATAGATAGTGGCCTGCGTCTTCCTCACGCACGCGTTGGATGCTCAGCTTCTGGTTCGAGTCTGCCAGATCGATTCCTGCAGGAGATGGGGTGCAGATTCAAGTTTAGATGCGCCTCAGGCCTTGGTGCCCTGAGCCTCCACACGCACCTCTTTGCCCTGGTCCACCCCCTACCGGACTCTTCCTCCAGCAGCCTCTCGTCTTTGTACCACATGATGCTGGGCACATGCGTCCCGGCTACTAGGCACTGCATCTCCAGGGAGTCGCTCACGTTCACCAGGAGGTCGGTCAAGTTCTGCGTAAGTCGCGGGGCTTCCAGGGCTGGGTGCAAGAGTCAAGAGGGATGTAAGTGGAGCGGAAAGGGGACCTCCAGGGAGCAGAGGGTAGAGACTGATTGCAAGAAGCTGAAAGAAGGGGAAGGGTTTCTAAGCAGGTTGGGGAGAGGATGTTCCCGCAGACTGGGCTCATGGGGGGAGCGCCCAGACTCCTGCTGGGCTGCGGGAGAAGGCTACCTGGAAAGCGCTGCCCGCTATGCCCGCTGGCTCTGCCTGCCTCACCCTGCACTGACAGGTACTTCTTCTGGCAGTGCTTGTCGTGGCTGTGACGGTCCTGCACCTCGCACACATAGTCACCCTCATGCTCGGGTGCCACGTGAGGGATTGTCAGGCTGAGCGTGGTGTGGCGCACCCCCGGCGCAGCCTCCTCCAGGCTCGCGGCCAGTGGCGTGGCAAACAGGTGCACATTCTTGCAGTCGAGCAGCAATGGGTTCCCGTGTACATCGTGCAGTGTGGACAGGTTGAGGCGGTACCATCGTAGATGCTCATAAGTGTAGTTGTCTGCCTGGCAGCTCAGGTGCACAGCCTGGCCCTCTAGGGGCTCTTCTGATGGCTCTGATTCAATGCTGAAGCCATGGGGGATGGCTGGAGTGTAAGGAAGAGCTGCTGTGACATGGTATCAGTGACACTGTGATTCACCTGCCAGGTGAATTCACCTCCCATTGGTCTTTGGACTTAGCTCTCAACCAAAGGTATGCATCATGCAGATCTAGGCCAGGGACACCACCCAGAGCCCACTTCACTCCTTTCACTTCCCCTTACTGACCACTGGGGCCAATCCACAGGCTCTCCTCCTTCTGCCTCCTTCCAGCTCTCTCCTGGCTGTTCCTACCTCTCCCAGCTGCCCCTACCTCTCCCAGTAGCCCCATTATCAGTGAGTTCCTTTTCAGCAGACTCGGTAGGGGCCCGAGTCCCTATCCTGCTTCACTGTTGACCACACCCCACCACTGTCTTCCCTTGAACCAATCTCATTGTTTCATTAGCATTCAGCAGTAGCATTCTCACTCTGATTTCCTTTGGCCACTCCTTGTTGGGCTCCAGTTGCTCCCCCCACCCCAAGTTTTCTTTCTGGCTTCGTTTCTCTTCTAAGTCCCCATCACCCCACACCGCTGGGCCCAGTGACTTTCCTTTCATGGACTTCTTAGCTTTTCTCAGGTCACTAACACATTCGAAAATCTGAGGAAAGCAGGGACCTTCTCAGGACAAAACACACTCATGAGCCACTTCTTCAGATTCAAGGCTTGGGAAGAGCATGGTAGGGAGGCGGAGGGAGGCAGAGCTTCAGGATGGCATCTCTAGGGGAGGCACTTGCAGGGCTGAGGGCAGAGGGTGCTATTCCATCCTGGTGGACCAGCCCCCAATCTACATGCCGTGGTCTCCACATTGATCCCTCTTGCACAGGCCCACTGGGCCCTGGATATCACTCCTGGGTGCCCCATGGTCACCAGAATCTGAGTGAGCCCCAACCTGGTCTTATCCTCCTCTCCCAAGTCTGTTCTCCTCTTGTGCCCATCTTGTCTCTGACCTCCACCAGGCCCACCCAGGTCACTCACTAGTCACGTAGAAGTAGATTAGCCGCTCGTCCTGGCCCACCTTGTTGGAGACCGTGCATTTGTACATGGCAGACACGTTGGCATCCTGGATCACCAGCTTGCTCACCGTCTGGGCAAAGCAGAGACAGAGGATCCATTTCCTGTCTGAGTTTCCCTGCCCAACCTTCCCTTTCTGCAAGGGGGCTGCTGCACCCACCAGGGTAACGGGGAAACTGAGGCTCTGAGCTTACAGTGACAGCATTCAGAGACAGGACCAGGAATATAAGGCACAGAAGAGAAAGTGAGGCCTTCTGGCAACACAGGGAAGGGGCTCCTTGGAAAAGTTAAGGACTGTGCTGTGGACAACTAGCATCAGCTGTGGCTGGGGTCAGAGGGTGGCGTAAGGCAGGCCAGAAAGACTGGCATCTGTGAATGGGCTCAGGCTGTGGACGTTTGAGGAGGAGACAGGAGCCTGGTGGTGCTGGGTCAGTCCAAGCCAGGCTCAAGATTCAGGCTGGGGTCACACTGAGGGTCAGGTTGTGGCCTCAGCTGCTTAGCAGGTCACTGAGTGAGATACTTGTGATATGCACACATTCACTCCAGAGCTGCCCACAACACCTCTCCCAGGGCCCTGGATAGTGGCAAGGAGAAGGACTGGGTCCTAGACCTCTAGAAGGACTCTGGCCTGGGGCAGTAGGAAGCTTGGAAGCAGGGGAGGAGAGAGGGTCATAAGCCCTGCCTACCATCCAAAACCTCCCCTTATTCTAAGCTGGGTACTTCCTGGCCAGGCATGGAACAGGAAGAGGCTCTGGAGGTGTGTAGGAAAACAGGAAGTGACTGTAGGAAGTGGGTGCCTTTGTTCAGTCCCTTCCCCCGCCTGGCTTTTCTAAGTATTGCCCCCAGGCTGGGCCAGTGGCCTTTGGTGGGGACCAGGCCAGCCCCCAGCCGGGAGCCTGTGGGCAGCTGGAGCCCATGGCCTGGCCAGGCAGCCTTGAATTTTATCATCCTTGTTTGGGAAGCAGATGGAGGTCCTGCCCCCACACCTCATGCAGGCAGGGGAGCTGAGGTGTAGACAGAGCGGGCCAGAGAGACTGCTGGCTGTGGATGGGCTCAGGCTGTGGCCATTTGGGGAAGGGACAGGGCCTGGTCGTGCTGGGTCTGTACCAACCCTGCTACCCCCAGAGCCCTGCAGGCCGAGTAGAAACCAAGAAGGCCAGGGCAGGGGTACTCCCTCCTCCCTTCTCTCCGCCAGTCAATGGCATGGCTGGCCTGTACCTTATTCTTGCCCTCCACAAACTCGGTCCAGGTGTCCAGGCTCTCAATGGGGTTCACAGCATCCTGCGTGGTCACTGCCCTCCAGTCCCGACACTGTGGCATGCGGTCTCGCTGTTGCCGCTGGCTGTTGGGGACAGGGAGGGCCCACAATGAGTAGGGCCTTTGGCTGGGGTGAACAAGGGAGGGGGCACTGGCTTCTGGAACACTCTCTTACTCTTTATGCTCAGGGCCCTGTAACCTATCCTTCAGGGGCTGCCGGACGCAGGCTTCCAAGTACGCCAGGGCCTGCTGCCTGCTGAGTGGCACACGGCAGCTCTGTGGTTGCCCTCCAACTTCTGTGCCTACTGACCCCTGCTTGCACATACCCCTCTTACAAAGTCCACCTGGAGCAGCAAAGTCAGCACTGTTGCTCCAGGAAGCCCTCTCTCTCCCTCCCTGTCCAGAGCTGCAGACCCTCTTGGACCAAGTGGTATCTGGGTCTCTCACTAGGGTCTCGGGCCCCAAAAGACACTCTTCTCTGCCCCTAGCAGAGCAGAGCGGCCCCAGGGCACTGTCTGCTGGCACAGAGCATAATGGTCAAGCACCAGAGGGAAGCAAATTTGGAGGTGTCAGCAGTGACCCACAGCCTTGTGATCTAGAAGAATCTCTTGTGATCCTTGGATACTGGGGGCTGGCTCAGCCCTCCTGCACAGCATGCTGGGAACACAGTCCTTCTACTGGTACTGCTCCCTGTCTCCTGCCTTGGTTCCCAGCTTCCTTCCCTCCCTAGCCTGTGACCCACCAACCTGCTTACAAGATCTCTTGCTAAATGGCAAAAACCGTATTTCCCCATGTATAAGATGCATTGTTTTTGGGAAACTTTGGGGTCTAAAAACTGGGTGCATCTTATACAGTGGTTATAGGTATTTTTACTTGCATTTCCTGCTTTTTCGCGCTTGTTTCTGGGCGCATTGTTGAAGACAGTGATTTGTCATCAGACACAGATGAAGACAAGCTAATGGATGGGAGTTTTGACAGTGATGAGATGTAATACATTTCTTTTTTCAAATTTTGGGTCCCCAAATTAAGGTGTGTCTTGTACATGGGATCGTCTTATACATGGGGAAATATGGTACGACCTGGCACTCTTCTGCTCAGCCCTCTTCCCTGGCTTCCTAGGGCCGTCCAGAGACCTCTGCCCTCTTCCGCACCCTCCCCTCCAGTTTCATTTGTCCAAGTTGTTCCCGGCCTGTCTGTCCTGTTGGCGCTGAATTAAGTGTAAGGGAGCATGGCCCAACAGGTGGGCAGGCTTTGTGGCTTAAAGCTGTGATCTTGAGCAAATCACATCCTTTCTGGGACCCTGTTTCCTGCTCTGGCCGGGGTGAGTGTAAGCACTGCACAGAGGAGCGCAGAGTGGGGCATGGGCGGTGTGCCTCAGGGCTCAGTGCGAGTCTTGTGAAATGGCCCGGTCTGCCCGCTCCGCAGATGTCGGCCAGGGTACCCAGAGGCATCTCTCTGATGATACCTGTGTGTGTCTGAGGGCTTTGCTCTCCAGGCGGGTAGGTGGGCCTGACTGATGCAGGGTTGGAGCTTGGCTCAGATGGGATGATGTCAGGGATTGGCTACAATCCTTGACAATTGTGTCAGGGTCTGGGTTTAGAGCAGGGCTCTGAGGAGGGGTGTGGGCAGTGAGTGGAGGTCATGGCTTAGGTTGGGGACAGGACTGGGAAGTAGAAAACAGGCTGGAACCACACTCACAGGCTGCGTTGGGTGAAGGTCTTGCAGGGCGTCCACGGCCGCCAGTGCCACTGGACACTGAGAGGAGGGGGTACCCCGTAGGCGGTACAGGTGAGGGCCTGGCGGCTATGGCGGGAGTAGATGCTGGGGGAGGAGGCCTCCTTCTCATGGATGTTGGGGGGCACTAGGAGCACAGGCAGGCAGCTGGTCAGCCGGCTACTTGACCACGCCCACCTGCCAACCCACCCAGCCCTCCCCTGTTCCACCTGCCCCTACCATTCACCACCAGCTCCAGGCTGATGTTGTGCTTCAGGCCAGCCATGGAGTTCCACAGAGCGAGGGTGTAGATGCCTGCACTGGCCTCTGTTACCTCCTTGAGCACCAGGGCATGAGGGCTGTGGCGCCCCGACACAGCCTTTCTGTCCTTGTACCTGACCCAGGAAGGGAGTTAAAGCACTTCATGGACCCGCCCAGCCCCATCCCGGCACTCTTTCCTGGCCACATCCCAGCCCCTACAGCTGGAAGGTACTGTGGGACACAGGACCCTTCTAGACCAGACCAGGAGGATGCTGGGTAAAGGGTAAGGCAGCCAAACCTGCACTGGGAAGCAGACGGCCCGACGGCTGTGGAGGTGTCTCCAGGCAGGACCACAGCCCTGACAAGCTCGAGAACACAGGTCTGCTACAGCATGCATGACATCCCCTAGGGCTTCCCACTGGCAGGGAGGGACCGCCCAGTGCAGCTACCTTCCCTCGGGCTTGTCTGTGGCCAGGGCCAGCCTTTGGGAGCCAGGCTCAGAGGCCCAGCCCAGGAGTGTCCTGTCCACCTTCTCAATAGACCGTCTCCTTCTCACAGGTGTGTGATGCTGGTGGTGAAGGAGGGGAGGTGAATCCCTGACGAGCACAGTTTGAACCCTTACCACGCGGGGCCCTGTCTCGCCCTCTCCTGGCTCTGCCCTTCCTGGAGCTGCATCACACTGTCCCCCCCTCCCTCCTCTATGCAGTCAGGTACCCACTCAGACCAGCGCATCCTGAAAACCAGTGGGGTCCTCGGGCCTTTTCTGCTGCCTGCTCATCTGCACTCTGGTTTTCATATCGTCCGTCCCCCCCTCCCCCCACCATTGAGCTGTGAGTCTTGCAGGGACTGGCCCCTTACTGCCATGTCTCCTACACAGAGAGCAGTCAGTGCTGGGCATGTGTAGGTCCCCAATGCATATTTGCTACGTGTGTGAGCAGATGGGTGCCACACACCCCAGAGGGTGGCTCCTCCCTAGTCCTGAGCTGGTAGTGCTTCAGGCGGCTGCCTCTGCAACCAGTTCCGGACTCAACCTGGAAACAGACGGTCCCCACTCAGGCAGGTGCTTTCCCCGGTGTACTCGGGAGAGGCCCAGGCTCAGCAGAGACCAACAGTGAGGGGCATGCAGGGGCCACCACAGCCCAACTAGGAGGGATGTGACTCACCTAAGGTCCAAGGGCAGGGCAGGGCAGGGCAACACCAAAGCCATGCAGCTCTGGTGCAGTCCTGAGTCTGCCGCTCGCCACATCTGTGATCCTAGCAAAACCCTGCACCACCTTAAGCCCTGTGTTCTCATCTGAAAACGGGAAATGAAATGCACCTTCTGGCAGGGGTTGTGAGGTCTAACAGCTTCCCGCTGTGCACATGGAGGGAGCTTTGGGAGCTGAGGACTGGCCTGTGTGTCCATTAGGTTTCTACCCACTCACTCATTCATAATCATCACAAACCCAAGGGCTGGATCCCTGTGGGGTTGTGGTGACCACTAGTGCCCTGGGGCAAATGTCTCTGTGAACAGTGGGGCCACTTGAGCACTTCTTGTGAGAAGAGAAAGGCCAGATGTGGCGGGAATGGTGACATGCAGCCAGCTGTCTGAGGATGAAGCCTGGACCAGACAAACCCCAGGCACAGCAGAGCCAGCCACCAACCCAGAGCAGGGTCAATCCTGATGGCCTAGAGGACAGGGGACAGGGCCCCGGGTGTCTCTAGGAAGCCACGCCTTGAGGGAGGCTCCAGCCTGCATCAGTGTCTTTAGGGGCCCTGGTCTGCACCAAGTGTTCTTGATGGATCCCAAACTCTGTGGCCCCAGAAGCAGGGTCATTCCTGGCCCAAGACCAGGAGATCCTTAGGCCCTCCCAGTAGAAGCCTGCTCTGACCTACAGCCAGCAAACTAGGCTCTTGGTTGAAAATATCTGCTTAAACAGACCCAGGCTTTTAGAAAAGGCTGTTCTGCCTATAAGGAGGTGCTCCAGGCTGGGAAGGGCAAGGCTCCTCTGGTCAGCTGGGAAAGGACAGAGCAGGGCCTCCCAGGAGGCTCTAGCTCAGGTAGGAATGCCCTTCCCCTTTCCTGGCCTGTATACCCTCAACTGTATGACGGGGATCAGGCTAGAGCATGACGTCCACGGGTTGGGCCATGCGGACTGTGCAGACAACCTGAGAGTGTGTGCAGGTGCTGTGGTGAGGCGTACCCACCACTGCAGGACCCCCTCCACTTGATTCTCAGTGTGCCCTTACATGCACTTCAGACTGCAGGTGGGGCTCCAGCAGCCTGCAGGCCTCCCTGGGGCTTTCACTCACTGCCACATAACTCAGGCCTGAAGGCCTGGCTCTGTGACCTGTGGCATCTCTGACTTTCTAGATAGGATGGTCCTGGGGTGGCAACCTGTTTGGAGTGAGACCTAGGAAACCTGCAGCCACTGCTGCAGGGCAGGGCAAGCTCTGTGATGTGCTCCAGGGGCAGGGGCCTCAGAGGTGTTGAGCGGGTGCAGGAAGAAGTTAGATAGAGCCCTGTGCTGTGCCCACCACACCCACACGTAAGAGGAGGCTGGCATTTACAAGTTTTCTGTTTAGCAGCAACCCAGGACAACCTTCCTTCTAGCTGAATTATCACATTCTATGCATGTTCCTTAGAGTGTCTTCAGAGGGGGTCCCCACAGGTTCTCAGGCCCAGGCCCTGCCTGGGAGGATGTCCTTCTCACCCCAAGGTCAGTTTTCGAGCTAGGCCTGGCAGGCAGTGAAGGGCAGGAGCCAAGACTGTACCATTGGAACTCCGGTGGGGGGTACGCTGCCAGCTTCACAGGCAGCTTCACCAGCTTGTCTCCTGCTGTGGCTTCCAGGATGGGGCCCTTGAGCCACTCGACACTGATGAAAGGCTTTTCTGCCAGATAGGAGGCATCAGAATAAATCCAGGGCCTGGCATTACTCACTCACCACTGCCCAGGGGTTCCCAGCCATGGCCCTGCACTCCTAGAAGACAGACACTTGGAGACTGGTCTCACTCTACCCACCAAGGTGTGGGGGCCAGGTAGGTCATCTACTCACAGCTCTCCCTTTCCCTGGGCTAGACTCCACACTGCTTGGTGCACTATGACCTCTGACCCTGGGTCTAAGCTGCAGAAGGACCCTTGTTCCCCAAGCTTGATGACTGACTCCCTGTCCACCCAGGCCCTTCTGGGCATGTTGATCAGACCCAGGACATACCGTGCACAATAACCTCGGTGCTGTCCCGGAACTGCTGGATGCCATTGCTCGCCTCGCACACGTAGGAGCCCAGGTCTTGCCGCGTGACATTGTGAATGGTCAGGATGCTGGAGAGCTCTGTGTGAGTCTGCTGGGAGCGCCGCTCTGGAACCCACTTCCCCCGCTCAGCCTGCCGTGCCAGGGGAGGTTCAGGGTCAGGGCAGGCAGGTTCTGGCAGAGCCGACCACCAAACACACATAGTCAATGCAGCCAGCAGTGGCTGTGGGAGCCTGGGACCCAGGCCCAAAGTTCTCCTTGGGGTAGGAAAATCTCTCTATCAGACCAGGGCTCCTGGGGCATAACTGAGTTTGCACCTTTTCCATACAAAGGCCTGTGTGCCAGACCTGGGCCGGTGTGGGTAGTGGTGGGGACTCCTGACAGTGTAGGCACAGGGTGGGCATGGACAGTGATGGGACTCCTGGGTGGCACAGGCACAACCTTTGGCAGAGCTGCTGGCCTCACCTGCTTCCCTGGGTATTCCCAGTCAAAGGTGACACCAGAGTTGAACTCAGCCCACACGGTGCAGTTCAGAACCAGCTTCTCCCCAACCAGCAGCTCCATCGACTTCTTGGGGAACAGCTGGATGTCATAGAGCTCATTGCCTGGTGATATATGAACAGTGACCCCCGCCATTTACAGGACAGTGCACATGCTGAGACCAGCTGTGGGACCTATGGCATCCTCACTGGGAACTGGGGGTCCCTGTCTTCCCCCTGCAGTCCTCCTCCCAGAACCTGGGAGCAGTCACTGGGCCATGCCCCTGCGGCCCCAGGTGACCTTACCTGTGATGTGCACAATGAAAGGATTGGACAGGAAGGCCTGGCCACCCCAAGTGGCCTCGCACTGGAGGTACAGAGTGTCACGCAGCAGCGAAGTGGACACCCGCATGCCCTGGCGGTCGTCCCACACCACGTCCTGCCCATCAGGCCACAGCACCGAGCTTTGCTGAAGGGATATGGTGGCTGTCAGCACCCGGCTGCCCCCTCCTCCTGACCAGATGGACCGCTGCCTTTCTCAGGGACAGGATAGGAAGGCTGGGTCCCAGGGAAAGGGGGGTGGGGGCAATGTACCGAGCGCAGTGTGACGTTAAGGCCGGGGATAGACACCAGGCAGGGCACCCATGTGGAGTCCTTTCTGTTGACCAGGAGTGTGCCTGGCTTGTTGATGAACGGCTGCTCCAAGTCTGCAGAGAGGGAGCAGTTTGTGGGAAGGGCAGGTGGGGTTTGGGGGGGGGTGTTCCCTGTCCGCGATGGGGGCAGAGGGCAGGCCCATAAGGTCCATAGGCCAGTGGTAGAGGGGGGGTGCGTGTCAGATGCACCCCCAGGACCCAGGATCTCGCCGGCCACCTCGTTGGCTGCAGCAGTGCACAGGCTGGGCCCCTCACCTCTTACGAACACATAGGTGCTAGCCGCGGTGGTACCCTCAATGCGGGCCTTAATGTACTTGTAGTAGCAGTCATAACTGCCCGTGTCGCTGGCATGGGCCTCTGGAAGTAGCAGCACCTTGCAGTATGGCCTGGCATCTGTACCCTCGCAGTCTTGAACGAACCCTGTGTCTTCGCTGTCCTTCTCCCCCGTGGCTGGCGATTCCTGAGCCCCTGGCCAGGCCCACTGGAGGGGGTGCTGCCCCCTGGCAGAGGACACGGAGGTCAAGAAGGACCCCAATGCAGTCCCAGAGGCCAAAACTTGCCCACAGGTTGTCCCACCCAGAGGTCAGGACAGCCCAGTGCTAGAGCACACATCGTGGACCCACACCATGGATCCAGGCCTCAGTGGGGCACTCTGAGCCCCCTGGGACGTCTGCCTGGCTCCTGGGCCTCTGTGTGGCGGGTCAGCCTGCAGAGAAGCTTGGACCTTGGTCATAGCTGGGCTGCAGGGAGGGTAACAGGTCTGGGGCCTGTGAAATAAAGTAACTGGCCTGGGCTGAACAGTGCCTGCTGAAGTGGGTACAGGGTGATCCAATGGTGGGCATGGGGTGGCCTGGGCTCAGCGTGGGGTGACCCAGGTGTAGGTGCAGGGTGACCAGTCTGTGATCCATGTGAAATGACAAGAGGTGGCTTTGGGGAGGGGTGCAAAGTGCCTGTGTCTGCCGGGTCTGCAAGCTTCTACATGCAAGCTCCTAGGGGACCCCCTAAGCCTCAAGGCCTCTGTCCTCATGCAGAGCTGCCCTCTGGGCTCTCTGCCACCATCTCCTGCCTCACTTATGTCATGAGAGATGGGGGACCCAGGCCTCTACTCTTCCAGCAGGGGGTTGAGTACCTGCAGGAGATGGACAGGCTGTCATTGGAGTCAATGATGTGTATCTCCTCTGTGATGTTCAGGGTCGGGGGGCTCATAGAGTAGCCACTCACCAGGCCTGGGGTGGGAGACAAGGTTAGTGTGGCACTCGGTCATGAGTTCACATGAAGTCAGTCAGATGCAGACCCCTCCCCAGAGCAGGGGCTCTGAGCAGCACAAACAAGGCTGCTCCCTGCCTGGCTACCGACTGGGTCCCACCCAAGCGAGCCCTGACGGGGCTCTGGAATGAGCCCAGCCCTCGGGCCCCACATGCGCTGAGCTGCCAACATGATGTTGACAGGGGATATTGTAAACCTCATCCCACATTGCGGGAGGCCTGCAGCATGTCACTTTAGCCTTGTGACTCCCACATACCTGCCTGAAAACCCCTCCCTTCTTCAGACTCAGAGCCCCTGCTTGTGAAGGGATCCTGCACAGTGCAGACCATCCCCAAACATGCTCAGAACTGAGGGCCTCAGCCTCCCCATCAAATGCTGCTTGTGAATTCATGCTCTGCCAGGTCCCACAGAGCCCATGTCATGTTTCCTTGGCTCCTACAACTTCTGTCCGCCCTCCAGGCCTCTGCTGGCTGCCCCAGCTCCTTCCAACTCCACCCACCTCGGCCTCCATTCTTCCCAAAGGGCTTGTCCCCAAACACACAAATAACTCCACCTCCCGAGTTGAAAACCCCTCCACAGCCCCCCAGGACCTTGGCCATTGCCCCCACAGCTCCTCACCTACCATCCTCCGCCCAGCATGATGGCATGTGTGTGCATGCGTGTGCATGTATCTAAGTGTGCATTGCTCCATGTGTCTGTCTCTATCTGTGGGCATGGATCTGTTTGTGGGGTTGGGGTATATGTGACATGTCTTTGGCATGTCAGTATGTGTGTGTGATCTTGGCTGGCCTGGGGAGGTCTGGACCTGGAACTCTGGCAGATGTATCCTGCCAGGACTGTCCTGAGACAACAGGAAGAGAGGGCTGCATGGCTGGAGGCCCAGGGCTGTGTCCTGTCCTCCCTCAAATCCCTGTCCTCCAGGGGGCAGAGCCCACTATCCTGCCCAACCCCCAGCCCCTTCCATCAACCCAGCTCCTTGAGGCCTGGGGCCTCAAACAAGTTGGATCAACACTCCCCTAACCCTCCACACCCCAAACTGCCCAAGGAAGAGGCACCTGGGCGGTACCCTCCGTACAAGATCTCATTTCAGACACATGGACAAGGTGGCCAGGGCTGGGAAACCCTCACCAAGAATCCAGTTCCACTGTACAGACAGGGAAACTGAGGCCAGCAGAGTGCACTGCCATCCTCAGATGGCAGCCTCTGACCTGGCTGACACTGTGACTGCTGCAAAGTCCTTCCTTAGCCTGAACTCAGAGTGTCCCCTCCTAGCACTCTGGCCAGCAGTGCCACCCTGGGGCCCTAAAGCAGGAAAGTGGCCCTGGACTCTGCTCCCAGGGGTCTTCTCTGTGTGCGCTCTACCACCAGGCCCACTCATCTCCAGGTGGAAGCCAGGCCCTCCATGCACACCAGCTCCCCACTGTGCACCCCCCGGGCTGCTGGAGAGGGGCATCCGCAGTGGGTTGGCCCTCCTGGGGTTGTGAAGGGCTGGGAAGAAACCCAGGAAGGCGGCTCTGAACTTGTCTTCAAGGAAAAGTAGGATTTTCCAGGCGATGGAAAGTGAATAAAAGCCACCCTAGGCAGACCACTGGCCTCTGAGCTACAGAAAAGGGGATGTGAGGGCTTGGGTTTGGACCTGGGGGGATGAAAGAACTGGCCCTCTAACAACCAGCATGTGGGCGTGAGGAGAGCCTCAGCAGCCGGCACCCACCTGCCTGGGACCATGCATTCCCTATGGTGATGCCTGCCATGTTGTCCTGGTGTCCCCAGAGAGGCTGAGGGTTCCCTCTTTGGGGTGCACGTCCAAGGCACACCCCTGGGACCCCTAGCTATGAAGTTATGGCAGATGTCATGTGTCAAAGGCTCCCCTTTGCTTCTGAGATAAAGCAGGGCATGCCCAGCCTCTACATTCTGTCCATTCCTCTTCTCTCCAGCTTCATCTGACACATCTCTGAGAGGCATGGGCCTCTTACCATCGTCCCAAACTGCCTAGCTCTCCACATCTGGAAGTCTCGTGCCCAGAACGTTCTGCCCCTTCACTCCTGAGAAGATTTATGCTGAAGGTCTAGCTCATGCTTCCCTTTCTTATGGAGCAGTCACAGTTACTCAGCATCAGCTCAGAGAGGGTGGGTAGATGGATGGATGGATGATGTATGGTACGTGGGTGGATGGATGGATGGATGGATGGATGGATGGATGGTGGGTGATAAATGGACGTATGGTGCATGGATAGATGGATGGATGGATGACATATGGTGGGTGGGTGGATGGATGGATGGATGGTGGGTGATAAATGGACGTATGGTGCGTGGGTAGATGGATGGATGGATGGATGGATGGATGGATGGATGGATGGATGGATGGATGGATGGATGGTGGGTGGGTGGGTGGATGGATGGATGGATGGGGGGCATGGATGGGAAGTGGTTGGATGTGTGGGTGATGGGTGAATGAAGTATGGGTGAGTGATAGTGGAGTGGGAAGATGGATGGATGTGAGAGTGAGTGAATGAATGGATGGGGGGGGGTGAATGGATGGATGGGGAAATGGAGCCTATGAGAGCTTCCTCCCTAGAGGCCACCATTGCACCAAAGGAAGCATCTGCCTCCTGTACTAATGCTATACTAATGGAGAACCATCCATTGTGCTTGCCTACCCTCTTACTCACTCCTGAGTCTTTTCTTTACTGCCATATTCCCTGACTTGCCTCAGTGCCCTTTTGTCTTCACTCACTTCCACTGGGACTTGCGTGATCAGCAGAATGCTGTGGATGTCACCGTCCTCCTCTATCCTTCCTGCCTTAACTGAAACCTGGCTCTCTGAGGACAACACTGCCTTGCGGCGACTCCTGCTCTTCCCTGCACATGCTTGACACTGGAGAACTCCATGTGGCTACCTCCCTTCTCCAGGGGCACTGCCCCTTCCCCACTAAACCTGTCATCAGCTGTTGTCTCAGTCACTTTCCCCCATTCTCTGCTTCTGGCTCTCCAGCCCCCTCCACCTCAACTCAGGCCATTCTCCATTACTTCAGCACCCACACGGATGACTCACGAGTACCCTGGGCTTTTCGGTTCTCATCTCCACTGTCCTCCCCACACTTTCCCTGAGCCCCTTGCTTCCCAGGCACACCCTGGGCCAGAAGCTTCACCATCACCAGGTGCCAGTTTTCCTGAGTGTTTCTCCTGCCTCCTCTGTCTCCTGCTAGGTTCCCGTGTCCCACCGCTGCTAAGTCCTGCAGCCACATCAAAACTCCCAGGCCAGGGGCCCCTCCCCAATGCCACTCCTTCCTGGCCTCCCCCATGTCCTGGCACAGTATGGTCATGGTCCATTATTGCCTCTCGCTCTCCATCCCAACCCTGTGAGCCCACCACACCCATCAGGGTGCAGCACTGTGGACAAAGCTGGAGCCCCATACTGCAGCTCCCCTTTCTCTTCCTGTTGGCAGACCCTAACGGGATCCTGGGGCTGCGGTTCAGGGTGCCCCTCCCACCCCACCTACCTTCTCAGCATTAACAGTGAGGCCATCAGATGGAGACACCCCCAACGAGGCCCCAAAACCTGACACTTCCACTCGCAGGGTCAAGTCCTCCAACGTGTCAAGGATCCCAGTCCCCTGGACCTGATTCCTGCAGTTAATTTCTTTCTCTTCTGATCACCAATATTTCTCTATAGAATCATTTCATGTCTCATAAACAAAAATAAAACCCCAATTCCTTGATCCTATATTCCCCTCCAGCCATTGATCCCTTTCCATTTCCCCTTCACAGCAAAAGCCCTATTCACTGTTCCCTCCTCTCACATGTGCTCATCCTCCCACTGGGGTGCAGCCCACTCCCTGCTTCATGGTCTCCCGTGACCCCCAGGCTGCAGGTTGAGTGGCACCCGTGGGCAGGGAGCGAAGCTGTGCCTTCCCTGCTGCCTTCTGTGAGTTAGCTCTTCCCTTGTCTTCCGCCCTCTGCCTAGCAACGAGCGCCGTGCTCCTCACTCTGTTCTCCACTGATCTCTCTCCCAAGTGTCCAGCTACCCCCAATTTCTCTGTCTCCCACCCAGACCCCTTCTCTCCACTCCAGGGTAAAAGATCCAGCTGTTACTGTGCTTGACTACCCCATAGACACCTAAGTCCACATTTCTGATGCTGAACTCAAAACTCACACCCTTTCTAACGCTGCCAAAGGCTCCTCTTTGCTAGCTTTCATCTCCACAGATGGGAGCAGATGCCAGCCTCTCCCACCTGGCCCTTCTGTCCACCACCAAAGCATCCCAGAGCCAGATCCTGCTCTCCTTCTGAGGACCGGGACCTGCCCACAGCAGTCAGCTCCAACATGGCTTCTTGAGGCTGCTCCTGCCCTCCTTCACCCCTCACCTAGTCCCTAGTGATGGTTTAAAATCATGCTTGGACTTTCCTGTCAGTGACTTTCCACTGAACTTTCAGGAAAATCCAAACTCCTGACCTTGGGCTGGCCCTGCCCACTCTCGATACCTTGTCCACTGGCTGTGTCCCCATCCTCCAGCCACCACAGCCCGCACGCTCTTCCATAACTTGCTTTGCTTTCCCCAAACCCCAGCCCTTTGTACAAACCTCTCCTCCTGATTCGCCTCCTCTCACACGCCCTGCACAGCCAGCTTCTAACCTTCAGTTTAGACATGAACTCACCTCCCCAAAACCTAAGTCCTCCTGTGAGCTCCCGTCTCAGCCTTCTGGTTGCTAACTTCATCGTTCTTGTCACAATTTGTAATTACATTATTTTCTTATTGAAGTTATGTTTTTCCATTTTCTCTGCTAGACAGTAAGTTTCAGTGGGGTAAGGACAAAGACAGTCTTCTTTCCAATACAACCCTGTCCCTAGCATGGCACCTGGCACAGAGCCAAGGCTCCTTAAATACTTGTTTAATGAATAATGGATGGGTGGATGGATGATTGGATGAAAGTATGGAAGAAAGTGGCTAGAGGGAAGGACAGATGGACAAGCAGATGGATAGAAGGATGAGTGTCTGGCTGGCTAGGTAGATGAATATGTGGAAAGATGGAAGGAAGGATGGCTATATGGAAGGATAAAAGAATAGAAGGATGGAGGGACAGATACACAGGGTGGATGGGTGGATGGAACGATAGGGGGATGGCTGACTGGATGGCTAAATGAACTTCTGAGGTCTTTCTTTGGGTTGGACCTGTAGTTTTAAAGGCTAGGATTCCTGGTGACCATGTGTACTCTAGGCTGCTCAGTAGCTGGGGCAGCTTTGGGCCTGAGGGCTGCCATGTCCAGAGGCTCCATGTTGCCCAGCCCCCACCTACATCTCTGAGGAAGGTGCATCCTTCCTCTCTGGCTGTTGTCTGTCCCTACTGTCCTTCCCTTCCCACAACAGGAAGCACTGTCATCCTGGCTTCTGCCGCAATCCCCCTGCCTTCCTTTTCCTGGCCCAGGAACTGCTTCTTCCTTCCCCTGGCCAGTGGCCCTGGCCCCCCAGCCTACAGCAGAACAGTTGGGGCAGGCGCCAAGTCAAGGTCAGAGAGGCCAAAGTGCATACCTCTTCTCTGTACTGTCAGCAGCCTTGGGCAGCAGGGCCCCTGGCATCAGCCACAGGAGGCTAACTGTGGGAGTGGCACACTGGGATCCTGGGTGAGGGGTGGGCAGCAGGGGTGGGAAGTCTTGTGGATTAGGCACTGACCATGGCCCAGCAGTCACTGCCTCATTTGATCCTCACACAGCCTGGGAGGAAGGGGTCTTCGTTTTTCAGCCAACAAAGAAAGTGAAGCTCCCACCCCCAGAGCAGGGACGGCCGGTAGCTAAGCGGGAGCCCATGTCTGCTGACGCCTCACACATCTCCATCTCCTTCTTCAACAATCACCCTGAGAGCCAGCCTGCCCCCTGCCCCCGGCAGACTCCTTCTGGCCTCCAGTCTGTCCCTCAACCCAGAGGAGCAGCCCTCAGCCACCTTCACTGGCTCTTCCTGGCCCTCTAGAGCTGTACATGACCTTGGCCTGGCCTCCAGGGTAAAGCCCATCCCAAAAATCCCCACCTTCCCGGCCAGCTTCACCTCCCAACACACCAGCCACACGCACTGTCCACCTGCAGAGCACGCCAGACCCTGACCTACCTCCCAGCTGGGCTTGGGCTGTATCCTCTGTTCTTCCTGCTCTCCGTGCCTGGAGAGCTGCTATTCCTGCTCCAGAGCCCGTGCAGTGTGCCCGAGACTGAGGGCTGAGAGCATCCCCCACCTGGGCCCTGACCTGCCGCACAGGGAGAGACTGTGTCACTGGGCTTCTCCTGGGGGTCAAGATGTCAACAGCCCATGGCTCTGTCCCCAGGTCCAGGAGACTGACCAGGGATGACATCAGGATGGCCTGGACCACAGAGGCACCCCTCCATGCCCTAGCTCTGTAGCAGTAGCAGTTATTGCATTACTGCAGGCCATGTCCTGTGGGTGACAGTGCTGTGTGGCAGTCCTGTCAATCTGGCTTACACTCTCTCAGCATCTGTGCCCAGGAGGACAGAAACGGTCAGGGTCAAGCCAGTGACTGTAGACTGGAGGTGAACTGATGTAGAAGCATAAGGGACAGCTTGGCTATGTGAAACCAGGCTTGACAGTATCCATACATTGACCCCGTGGCTGGGCAGGGTGGGGAGACCTGCTCAAGAGCCTCGCCTGTGTATAGACCTGGGAGGAGGTATGGGGTATTCTGTACTGGAGAATCCCCAACCTGTCTGGCAGCCTCTGTGTCCTCAGAGATGAAGGGTGGGCGTCAAGAGGCCATCAGTCGCCTCACCCCTGACCTTGCAGGACTGCAATGGCTGGGGTGAAAGGGTTTCCCAAGCCTGGCTGTGTGCACCACAATGCCACCCTCTAGCTGTGTAGACTTGGGCAAATCACTTCCTCCAAGCCCAATTTTCCCACTTGTAAAATGTGGAGTGTCCGTGGAATTACTGGGAACCACAGACCACAAATAGCATAACATTAAGTACAATTGTAAGAACAAACTGTCATTGGCTGATGCACACCGAGCCCTTCTTTGTTGCCACCTGCTGAACGCATTGCCTGTCACAGCTGTTGCATCTCATTGTGAGCCTGAGTCGTTTACAGTATGGAGGTGGGGGGTCATAGAAAGCCTTGCTGGAGGGAGGCATGTTCATGTGAGTTTAAATGGGCTTTGTAGACTGAGTAGGAGTTTGCTGGCCCTGAAGGACACACAGGACAGAGGAACTGGTACAAAGGCCAGAGTGCAGGTGACCTTGGGCTGTAAGGTTTACGGAACAGATGGAGCACAGTGTGGGGCAATGAGGCCACAGAAGAGGGCCCAGGTCACAGGCTCAGCCTCAGAGTCTTGGCCAGCTCCTTGTGTTCAGGGCTCTATTCTTCTCATCCATGTGCTCTCTCCTTCTGGAGATGGCCCATGCCCAGGACTTCAAGGCCATCTCTGAGCTCCCCCCTGCCCCTGGCAGCTCTGTCCTGGGAGGCTGTGGTCTCAAGATGTCTTTTGCTGGGCACTCCTGAGCCCTCAGACCCTAACCAGAACACACTCACCACTGGGGAAGACAACTGGAGCCACAGGGCGTATGCTGTCCACTGGCCCTCTCAAATGAGAAAGTATTAAAAAGATGGAGAATTTCTAGCATTGGCAAGGATGTGGGCAAACAGGCCTCGCAGTAATAAAAATGCTCATAAACTTTGACCCCTAATTCTGCTTACCCCAATACATCCTGTTACGACAATAACGGCAAATGTGTATTTAGCACTTTCTGTGGGCTGGCCTGCTATGCACACAGCAGTCCTCTGATTTATAACGCCCCACCCCTCATCCAGTTCATACATTTCTTGTCATTTTGCAGAAGAGAAAACTAAGGTACAGAAGTTAACTTGCTAGTCAGAGATTACTTTTGGGGGCAAGATTATGGGAAGCTTCTGTTTACTCCATACAGGTCTGCATTATTTGCATTTCTGCAGTTTATGGAATGTAAAGGCCTTAAACCAATGGACTCATCCTTCTTCCACACACTTGGAAACATTTTCCCTTCTGCGAGGTTCGCCTAGGGGCAATCACTTGCCAGGCACCCATGATTTCATTCATTCCTCACAGCCAACTGGTCACCAAGTCACGTCCATTCTCGGGTCCAGTATCAAAGACAGGGTGGCCGGGGTCCCCTACCACTCTGCCACTATCCTCTCCCTGGCACCCTGGCACAGCTTTGCACTCATAGCGCTCAAACGCTTTGCAGTGGATCCCTTCTGGTCACTCTAGACATCCTGGGCTGCCCCTGCTCAGTTCCCCTCTCCTCTCCACTATCTGGCCAGCCTCAATGTCCCTTCCTTGACTCAACACTCCAGTGTCTCCTCACTGGTTGAGACCTTATTCAGTGGTCAGAGAGTCTTTCTAGAGCACAAGCCCCTCTCCCGTCTAAAACCATTCCTTGCTTCCCTGATATTTCAAGGCAGAATCTGAGCTCCTCCCATGACCTTCCAGCCAGATCTGTCACCTACCAGCTGCCTGGTACCCACTCCAGCCCCAGAATTGCAAGCTGAAGCCTCCTCCCATGGACCCCTTGCACATGCCCATAGCCCACGACTCCAGGCAGAGATTGGCTCATTGGTCTTGACAGTTCCTTAATTCAAAGACTAGGACAGCTTTTTCATGGTGTCATCCTCAGCATGGGAATTGACCAGTGATTGCCCCGACTGGCTTTGAGAATCTGGGGGACAAAGGGACAGCACACAGTTTGTGGACAGGTATGGAGGTGAGGGATGGAGGCACAGGTGCCCTGCACTGAGGTAAGTACATCAGCCAGGGTAGACCTGAGAGAAGGTAGTATGTCTGTGCGGTGTGACCTTTTGAAAGGTCTATGGCAGTGGTCCCCAACCTTTTTTGGGCCACGGACCGGTTTAATGTCAGAAGATATTTTCATGGACTGGCCTTTAGGGTGGGATGGATAAATGTATCATGTGACCGAGACAAGTGTCAAGAGTGAGTCTTAGACGGATGTAAAAGAGGGATTCCGGTCATTTTTTAAAAATAAAACATCGTTCAGACTTAAATGTAAATAAAACGGAAATAATGTAAGTTATTTATTCTTTCTCTGCGGACCGGTACCAAATGGCCCACAGACCGGTACCAGTCAGCGGCCCGGGGATTGGGGACCACTGGTCTATGGGATATCAAGATGATAATGTCCCTGACGTGGTCAGAAATTTAAGATCCCACATACCCACTTTTCTAGAACTTTGCCCAGGGAATGTGGACAACCGTCTGTGTGCTTGCCCTGTCTTACCCCCTTGGCGACCATGCCACCTAGAACCAGACACCTGTCACCTCCCTCAAAGCTGCTCTGAGCCACTTCATCCCTCTGGCCTTAATTTCCTAATCTGAAAAATGGGCACAAGAAGTCTATGTCACAATGTTAAAACCTTCATACACCATGGGGTAAAGCAATTAGATTAACCATTTGATATGCAGGTGTGGCTTGTCTCCAGGCAGTCCAAGCCTGCTGGTCTGCCTGGGTGCAGGCGCACTTGCTGCTCAATGCTAACAGATCTCCATCAGTTAAGCTTAGGGGAGTTTTGAGGATAGTGCTTTAGGTTGATTGAGAATAAGAGCTTCCCCCAAGCTCACCTGAACACCTGGATTCTGGGCTTTCAGGGCACACCGCAGTGGAAATGAAGCCACCCTCCCAGAAGGTCCCTCTTACTTAAAGCAGCAGCCAGCCCCCTGCCTGGAGTCGTCAAGAAGGCAAGGTGAAGGGCAGAGCCAATCTGGAATGCACTGAGGCTGGGGTGCACGCTAGGTGGACATGGGTAGGGATGCCCTGGGGACCCCAAAATGAGATCCTATACCACCTGAGTAGGAAATGGGTGCTGACCACTGAGGGGGGTCACTGGAAGCTCAGGCCTCTGTTTTAGAGAGGTCACTCTGGGGCAGCACAGAGGCAATTTCAGCAAGGAGAGAGAGTGGTGAGGCTGAGTGGGAGTGGGGCTGCCTGGGTACCCTGGAGTGGGAGCGGTAGGGAGGTGGGAACTCTGGCAGATGTTGAGCTCTCAGCACAGCACAGCACAGCACAGCTGTGCGTGCAGCCAGCTGTGCCAGTTAGTTGCCCCAGCCTGCCTGGGGTCAGGACAGGCGGTGTTATCAGACTGCCCAGCTGGCTCAGAGGTGGCCCCCTAGTGCTGCTAAATCGGGCCGTGGGCTCCTGCAGCAGGAAGAGGGAAATGCAGTCAGGATGTCCTCTCCTATGGCCGACAAGTCCTTTCCCATGAACCCCTGCTGACCTCGCTGGCCACGTGGCGGGGCTCCCCCACTCACCACCCTGACCTGTGCCTGTTGGAGAGGCCACCCACACCCGGCCTGATGTGGGGCCGGGAGTGCCTGTTGTCTGCCCACCCAGCCTCAGCTGCCAACGTGATGCAGACCCACACCTTCCTCTCCCAGACTTCTGCCTTCGGTGTGACCGGAAAACCAAGATCCCAGAGGAAGCCAGTGTCTGAAAAGGATTGAAACTCAGGAATCCCTGGCTCCAGCCAGACATGTCAGTAGAGTCTTGCTCAGAGATCAGTGCAGTGAGTATGAGTGGCTCTCCAGAGAGCCACTCTACCTGCCTACCCCCTCTTCAAGGGGCATCTCAGATAGCTGTGGGGCAGCGGCTAGGGAAGGGTAGAAAGAAACTGCCACATGGAGGAAAATACCCAGATGATAGCAGGAGAGGTGTAAGCTAGACCTAGAGAAGAACTTCCTCTCACAGCTAAGACCCCACTTAATTTCCCTGGGTTCCCTGCTTCTCCTCAGTCCCATCATACTTAGTACTACCAACTGTCTTCTTTCCTTATCTGGCTGAATTGCATCAACTTGGGTTTCTTTGGAAGTCCTATGGGACATCTCCACCCAGAGGACAGGCCTCCCCAGTGGAGAACCTTCTCTTTCCCCACACCTGATCCTCTCTCCCACAGTCCCCATCTGGTAAATAACCTCGTGATCTATTCTGTTGCATAAGCCAGAAACTGGTGAAGATGCTGATCTGGTATGCCCTTGTCCCACTCTCCCCATCATCTTCAGTCACTGCTGCCTGCTCCCCTGGTGGAGCTCCTGGGTTCACTCACGGCCTCCTTGCTACAGGCTCGCATCTGGTCTGTGCCTATGGTGATGTCTTCATGGATGTTGGCCAGGTGGCTCCCTGTTCAGAATCTCCTCTTTCCAGATGTGTTGCTGGCTCCTGCCACGTGCACCTGCCTTGTCTTGCCCCCACCCCAGACTCTAGCCTCATCTGACCACTCACATGTCCCCATACAGTCGGGACTTTCTTTCCTCTTGGTCTTGGAGGATTTCTTTGCCTCCTGGAGTCTGCAGACCCTCCAAGAAGCCCTAAACTGAAAGTGCTGCTGCTTTCCTATGCAGTTACAGCCACCAGCTGGGCCTCACTGCGGTCACTGAGCACTCTGTCCCTGTGTTAGACATCCAATGTCACATCTGTATGCCTGTTGGTCTGACACTCAGGAAACCCCTGCAAGTCCAATTCCCCCTGGACCACCCTGCAGGTCCAGTTCCCCTTGGACTATCCTGAGCACCATAGCTTGTGACTTGCACAGAACTGTAGTTTCCTTGTCTGGATCAAGGTGCCACAGCCTAGGGGCAGGGTGGAGAAGGCAAAGCCAGAAGCCAGCCAGACAGTTCCTTGTAATACCTCATGACCACTGTGTTCTGGAGAGGCAAAGCCCCTCGGCCATACTGAGCCTGGAGGCCTGGTAGGCACATGAATGAGCAGCACCTACATTGGCATCCCTGGAGCACTGAGCCAGTGGTCCACAAGCACCAAGTAATGTGGGCCCAGACCCCACATCTTCCTGCCTGCACTGACTTGCATCTCTGCCTCACACTCACTCTTCTGTGCCACCCAGCTGGTCTGGCTTAAGGATGAAGAGCTGGGACAGTGGAGAGCCGGGATGGCCATATGGAACTCGGCTCGTGGCAGGGGCCACTGCCCTCAAACCAATGCAGTGTCCAGCTGTTGCCTGCTTCCCTGGCATGTCCCTGAGCTGACTGCCCACTGTTCAGAGGTGCAAACAGCCTCTCTAGACTAAGCCCAAGAGACAGCATCTTGGAGCTGACCTCTGCCACCTGACCTCTCTACAGGGTCACTGCCAGAGCAAGGTTTTTTGAAACCAGGCTAAAATACCTGGCCACAAAGTCCCTGAGTATTTGCCAACCTGCTGCACTGCTATGCCTGGGGAAACTGATGTGCAAGGAGAGGAAAAAGGGGCCCAGGCTACACAGCAAATAATGTAGGGGGAAGGCTGGGACAAAGGCCTGGTTCTAGGGCCAACAGTGCACCTTTGATGGGCCAGTCCCAGGGTCCCTAGGCTTCTTTCTTGCCAGCACCTGACCTCGATTCTGGCTGCACTGACACTCATCTGCTTTTGTTCCAGAACCCCCCATAAGGCTGAGTCCTTCTCACCTAGCAGTGGGTGAGGCAAATGCTCACAGAGGGCAGCAATGGTCTCTACTATCTGTGAGCATCTTCCCATCAGCCAAACCCAAATGCAGCCTGGGCCACTGCTTCCATGGACCTTTTCAGCCAACATCCTTTCTCTTCCCCTTCACTGTCTAGCTTTGGTAAGAATCACCTGTACTCACAGCAGGACTGGCTTCACCACCTTCCCTCCTCCACTGCCCAAGCACCAGGCCACCAGGCTCTCCTGGTTCTTACACCCTGCAGAATGTTGCCATCTCCCTGGAAGCCCCTCTTTCCCTGGTCCTCTGTGTGAGAGGGTGTCCCACCCTGGACCCGTTGCTCTGCTCCCTCTACAGCTCCCCAGGCCAGCCTCTCATATACTATTACCCAGCTGCCAGCCAGATGTCTCAAGGCAGGGTCTCCCACCCCCTCAGCCCCACAGTCCAACCAGAAATCCATTCGCTTCTCCCACACTCATTCAGTCACTCAACAAACACATGCTGAGCACCTGTGAGAGAGTCCAGTCCTAGGCTGAGTGCGGGGGAGTGAGAAGGGCCCAGAGACAGCAGGATCAGATTGGCCCAACTTGAGGTCCAGACAGATGCCCTTCTGCGTTCCTGGAGGTTCATCCACACCTCCTTCAGCCCATGAAGGCTTTGTTATCCCAAAGACCTGGGCTGACAACTTCCTTTACTACTGGTCTCCGGAGAAACTGGAGAAGTTACATATGTCCTGTTCTAAGCGTCCCCAACTGAAAAATGGACCTAACACTGCCTTGTAAGAATTGAAAAAGCGGAAGCATTTAAAGCCAGTATTTAATGCCCAGGTTTTCCCAAAATGGTGAGAGCCCCAGCTCTCCCTTTAGCCCTCCCAGCACTCCTCCTCCAACCACTGGGGACCCATGATCCCCCCTCTTACCCTCTGGTTTCCAGGGTCATCAGGTCTCATCTCCCCTCCACAACCGGTGCTTTATCCCTGACATCTCCAGCCAACCAGCCCCTTCCTCAGCCCCACTCTCCTTTCTCTCCAACCCTATATGGGAAACCTCTGGTTATGTTCCCATCACAGATGGAACCTAGCCTCTCCTCAGTTTAAGACCCTTCCATAGTGACCCTTGCCTTATGGTCCAGGCTCCTTAACTCAGTCTTCAAGATCCTTGCACCCCCAAATACGGAGAGGCCGACCTCCTGCCTCTTCTTTCATGCTTATCGCTTACAAGTTGCCAACTCAAGATTCGCCTCCAATTCCAACATGCACCTGCGCCCTCCCGGTATTTGCATCCCGACCTCTCCTCTCCATAACCTGGGGAAGGTGGGAGCCTGCCGGGAGCGCCCTCTGCGGGGCCGCCCTCGAGCGCAGACGGGAGGCGTCGGGAAGTGCGCACCCAGGTCTGCGGCCCGGCGCGGATTGCCGCCTCGTCGCCCTGGGACCGTCGTGGGTGCACGCGGGTGGAAGGGCTAGGACTATGCCCGGGAGCGAGCAAGGAAGCGAAGGATCCAGAATAAGAATGCAGCGCGACCGGGCCCGGCTCCAAGGCGGCTGAACCACAGACGGCGGAGCGAGGTCGGAACCCGGACACTGTCCCTGCGCTGCGGTGCCACGGGAGCCCCATCTCTGAGCCGGCCTCAGTTCCCACCCGGCTTGTCCTTATCCCGGCCGGCCCGTGCCCGATCCGCCTTGCTCCGTCCGATGTCCACAACCCTGGCTCCCCGCCCGTCTCCCCAGGTGGCCCACACTTGAGGGTGCCCTAGCCCCCACCCGCACCCCGTCGGTGCGGTACCACCACTCGCCCCGGGAGAGCGTCCCTGCTGGCGGTCAACCGCGCACTGGCGGGCGGAGAACTCACCGCGGTCCCTGCCGAGGAGTTCGAGGCAGAGCCACAGACACAGGCACAGCGCGGCGCCCCGCTGCATCTCCAGCCGCTGCGGCGCGGGTCCGACCGCCCGGGCTCAACTAGGGGATTCGAGTGTGAGCGCAGGCCCGGGCCAGGCGGGGCAGGAGCGTGGCTCTGGGGGCGGGCCAGGCCTCGGACCGCCCCCTCGCACCTCTCAGCTCCACCCTTGGCTGAGGGGGCGACCGGCCTGGACTAGACCGTGACTGCTCTGTACTGTGGCTGGGAGGCTGGTTAATGACCGATTTGGGATAGACTGTCGCCCTGGAGCCCCCCGGGCCGTTCCGCGGAGAATGCAGGTAACGATCATGTCCGTTGTGCGCTTACGCTGGAAGGGATCCCGGCATTCAAGGTAGAAGAAAATGTGTCAGCGCCTATTTTTCTGTAATTTTCTTCAATCAAATACTGCATTTAAAGTAAGAAAAAAAGCAATAAATATAACTTAAAAATGACTATATGTCAACTCTTTTAGAACATTCCAGACTTTATCTTACGACCTCCATGGTCTGAGCTCATTCATAAGTCCTTTTTATCAGGTGACACTTTACTCTCTGACTTGGCAACCGTCCCACAGACTTCCTTTCTCTTTCCAGTTCTGTATCTAGAATTTTCCTATTTAAAAATAAATCCCATGACGATGACTATTTTCCTCCCTTGCTTTTATTCTACTTTATTCACAATTTTCTCACCCGGTCCCCCCAATCCGTTCATCCTAGCCAAAAACCAAGATCAGCTTGTTGATAAAATTATTACCAACTTTCAAGAATAAGTAAGCATTGAATATGTTGTTACATTAGTATCACAAATCAGTAGGGGTAGTTTTGATGATTTAATAAATAAAATGGGGGAAACTAGGCAACGAAATAGTAAATGAAGTTAACATTTTTTTCTCACCCATATAGTGATTTTCTTCCATTTTTTTTAGATTTTAAAAATTTAGTTTTAGAGAAATGAGAGAGAGAGAGAGAGAGAGAGAGAGAGAGAGAAACAGAGAAGGGGGGAGGAGCAGGAAGCATCGACTCTCATATGTGCCTTGACCTGGCAAGCCCAGGGTTTTGAACCTGCGATCTCAGCGTTCCAGGACCTCAACTTTATCCATTGCGCCACAGGCCAGGCTCTTCCAATATTTTTTAAAGTTTTAAAAACTCTTGTGAGATGTAACACATATGGAAAGTATGCACCAATGTATTATAAATGTCAAATTTGAAACGAATACCTATGTGTCCATTCTGAGAACAAGGGATATAGAATGACACTAGAATACCAGAAATTCCCCTTCCCATCCTTCTTCCCAGTTCCCAAATACTGGTTTTATCATTCTCCTGTTTTTCTTTGTCATTTTATTACCCAAATACATGTTTTGTTTGTTATTTAAACCTTATTTAAATGGATTCATTTCATATATATTCTTTTGCTCAGCATCTCCTGTGAGATTCATGTGTACTGCTGTGCTAACCTATGTTTTTCTCCTTTTCGTTAATGCATAGGTTTCCACTGTGTATAAACAATTTATTTGTCTATGTATTATACTATACTGTCGATGGAAGTTTGGGCTAGTACCAGTTCCCAACTTTTACTGTTATGAACACTCTTGCACATGTTTTTTGGTGTACATGTGCCCAGTTCTCTAGGGTAGTGGTCCCCAACCCCCAGGCCGCGGACTGGTACCAGTCCATGGGCCATTTGGTACTGATCTGCAGAGAAAGAATAAATAACTTACATTATTTTCGTTTTATTTATATTTAAGTCTGAACGATGTTTTTTTTTAATATTAATATTTTTTTATTAAATTTAATGCAGTGACATTGATAAATCAGGGTACATATGTTGAGAGAAAATATCTCTAGATTATTTTGACATTTGATTGTGCTGTATACCCCTCCCGCAAAGTTAAATTGTCTTCTGTCACCTTCTATCTGGTTTTCTTTGTGCCCCTCCCCTCCCCTAACCCCTCTCTCCTTCTTCACCCCCTCCCCCCTCCCCCAACCCCCCCCCCCGCCCCTGTTGCCATCACATTCTTGTTCATGTCTCTGAGTCTCATTTTTATGTCCCTTCTATGTATGGATTCATCTCAGTTTTTTTTCTGATTTACTTATTTCACTCCGTATAATGTTATCAAGGTCTATCCATGTTATTGTAAATGATCCGATGTCATCATTTCTTATGGCTGAGTAGTATTCCATAGTATATATGTACCAAAGTTTTTTAATCCACTCGTCCTCTGACGGACACTTGGGCTGTTTCCAGATCTTCGCTATTGTGAACAATGCTGCCACAAACATGCAGGTGCATTTCTCCTTTTCGAGCCGTTCTATGGTGTCCTTGGGGTATATTCCTAAAAGTGGGATAGCTGGGTCAAAAGGCGGTTCGATTTTCAGTTTTTTGAGGAATCTCCATACTGTTTTCCACAGTGGCTGCACCAGTCTGCATTCCCACCAGCAGTGCAGGAGGGTCCCCTTTTCTCCACATCCTCGCCAGCACTTATTCTGTGTTGTTTTGTTGATAAGCGCCATTCTGACTGGTGTAAGGTGATATCTCATTGTGGTTTTAATTTGCATTTCTCTAATGATTAGTGATGTTGAGCATTTTTTCATATGCCTATTGGCCATCTGTATGTCCTCTTTGGAGAAGTGTCTATTCATCTCTTTTGCCCATTTTTGGATTGGGTTGTTTGTCTTCCTGGTGTTGAGTTTTACAAGTTCTTTATAAATTTTGGTTATTAACCCCTTATTAGACGTATTGTCAAATATGTTCTCCCATTGTGTAGTTTGTCTTTTTATTCTGTTCTTGTCTTTAGCTGTGCAAAAGCTTTTTAGTTTGATATAGTTCCATTTGTTTATCCTGTCTTTTATTTCACTTCCCCGTGGAGATAAATCAGCAAATATATTGCTCCGAGAGATGTCGGAGAGCTTACTGCCTATGTTTTCTTCTAAGATGCTTATGGTTTCACGGCCTACATTCAAGTCTTTTATCCATTTTGAGTTTATTTTTGTGAGTGGTGTAAGCTGGTGATCTAGTTTCATTTTTTTGCAGGTAGCTGTCCAATTTTCCCAACACCATTTGTTAAAGAGGCTGTCTTTACTCCATTGTATTTCCTTACCTCCTTTGTCAAATATCAGTTGTCCATAGAACTGTGGGTTTATTTCTGGGTTCTCTGTTCTATTCCATTGATCTATATGCCTGTTCTTATGCCAGTACCAGGCTGTTTTGAGTACAATGGCCTTGTAGTATAACTTGATATCAGGAAGTGTGATACCTCCCACTTTATTCTTCTTTTTTAAGATTGCTGAGGCTATTTGTGTCCTCTTTTGGTTCCATATAAATTTTTGGAATATGTGTTCTATATCTTTGAAGTATGTCATTGGTATTTTAATTGGTATTGCATTGAATTTATAAATTGCTTTGGGTAATATAGACATTTTAATGATGTTTATTCTTCCTAACCATGAGCACGGTATATGCTTCCACTTGTTAGTATCTTCCTTGATTTCTTTTATGAATGTTTTGTAATTTTCCGAGTACAAGTCTTTAGTCTCCTTGGTTAAGTTTACTCCTAGGTACTTTATTTTTTTGGTTGTAATTGTGAAGGGGATTGTTTCCTTAATTTCTCTTTCTGACTGTTCATGGTTGGTGTATAAAAATGCTTCTGATTTCTGAGTATTGATTTTATATCCTGCCACTTTGCTGAATTTATTTATCAGGTCCAGTAGTTTTTTGACTGAGACTTTAGGGTTTTCTATATACAATATCATATCATCTGCAAATAATGATAGTTTTACTTCTTCTTTTCCAACTTGAATGCCTTTTATTTCTTCTTCTTGTCTGATTGCTGTGGCTAGGACTTCCAGGACTATGTTAAATAAGAGTGGTGAAAGGGGGCACCCCTGCCTTGTTCCTGATCTTAAGGGTATTGCTTTTAATTTTTGCCCATTGAGTATGATGTTGGCTGTGGGTTTCTCATAGATGGCTTTTATCATGTTGAGGTATGTTCCCTGTATTCTACTTTGCTGAGAGTTTTGATCATGACTGGGTGCTGGATTTTATCAAATGCTTTTTCTGCATCTATTGAAATTATCATATGGTTTTTCTCCTTCTTTTTGTTTATGTGATGAATCACATTGATTGATTTACGAATATTGTACCAGCCTTGCCTCCCCAGAATAAATCCCACTTGATCATGGTGTATGATTTTTTCCATATATTGTTGGATCCGGTTTGCTAATATTTTGTTGAGGATTTTAGCATCTATATTCATCAGAGATATTGGCCTATAATTTTCTTTCTTTGTGTGGTCTTTGCCTGGTTTTGGAATCAGAATTATGCTCGCCTCATAAAAGGAGTTTGGAAGTCTTCCTTCCTCTTGAATTTTTTGAAATAGTTTGAGAAGGATAGGAGTTAGTTCTTCTTTGAATATTTGGTAGAATTCCGTTGTGAAGCCATCGGGCCCGGGGCTTTTCTTTGTTGGGAGTTTTTTGATAACTGTTTCGATCTCCTTTGGTGTAATTGGTCTGTTTAAGTTTTCTGATTCTTCCAGATTGATTTTTGGAAGATTGTACGTTTCAAGGAATTTGTCCATTTCATCTAGGTTGTCTAGTTTTTTGGCATACAGTTCTTCATAGTATTTTCTTACAATATTTTGTATTTCTGTTGTGTCAGTTGTTATTTCTCCTCTCTCATTTCTAATTTTATTTATTTGAGTCCTCTCTCTCTTTTTCTTGGTGAGTCTACTTAAAGGTTCATCAATCTTGTTTACCTTTTCAAAGAACCAGCTCCTAGTTTCATTGATCCTCTGTATTGTTTCTTTAGCCTCTATGTCATTTATTTCTGCTCTGATCTTTATTATTTCCTTCCTTCTACTACATTTGGGCTTTACTTGCTGTTCTTTTTCTAATTCTTTTAGATGCAGGGTTAAGTTGTTTATTTGAGCTTTTTCTAGCTTCTGAAAGTGTGCCTGTAGTGCTATGAACTTCCCTCTCAGCACTGCTTTCGCTGTGTCCCATAAATTTTGAGTTGTTGTATGCTCATTGTCATTCGTTTCTAGGAATTTCTTTATTTCTTCTTTGATCTCATTCTTAATCCATTCATTATTTAACACCCTGCTATTTAGTTTCCATGTGTTTGAGAATTTTTGAGCTTTTCTGCTGTGATTCATTTCTAGTTTCATGCCGTTGTGATCGGAGAAAGTGCTTGATATGATTTCAGTCTTCTTAAATTTGTTGAGAGCACTTTTGTGCCCTAACATGTGGTCTATCCTAGAGAATGTACCATGAGCACTTGAAAAGAATGTATATTCTGCTGCTTTAGGGTGAAAGGTTCTGAAGATATCTATTAAATCGAGTTGATCTAGTGTTTCCAATAAGTCTGCTGTTTCTTTGTTAATTTTCTTTCTTGAGGATCTATCTAGTGATGTTAGTGGGGTATTGAAATCCCCTACTATTATAGTATTGCTGTTAATCTCGCCCTTTAAATCCATCAAAATCTGTTTTATATATTTGGGTGCTCCTTTATTAGGTGCATAGATATTTATAATAGTTATATCTTCCTGTTGGATTACTCCCTTTATCATTATGTAGTGGCCTTCTTTATCTCTTACTATATCCTTTGTTTTAAAGTCCAATTTGTCTGATATAAGTATTGCTACCCCAGCTTTTTTTTCATTTCCGTTTGCATGAAACATTTTTTTCCATCCTTTTACCTTCAATCTGTGTGTGTCTTTTGTTCTAAGGTGTGTCTCTTGTAGACAACATATGTATGGGTCCTGTTTTCTTATCCACGCAGCTACCCTATGTCTTTTGATTGGATCATTTAATCCATTTACATTTAAGGTTATTATTGATATGTAGTTGTTTATTGCCATTTTCTTCTTTAAAGGTGTATTCCTTTATTCCTTTTTCTTTTTTTTTTCTGTATTCTTTTCCCACTTTATCTGTTTACACCAGGACCCTTAATATTTCCTGCAGCATTGGTTTGGTTGTAATGAATTCCTTGAGTTGTTTTTTGTCTGGGAAGCTTTTTATTTCTCCTTCAATTTTAAACGATAGCCTTGCTGGATAAAGTAGTCTTGGTTGTAGGTTCTTGTTCTGCATTACTTTGAATATTTCTTGCCATTCCCTTCTGGCCTCAAGTGTTTCTGTTGAGAAGTCAGATGTCATCCTTATGGGGGCTCCTTTGTAGGTGATAACTTTTTTTTCTCTTGCAGCTTTTAATATTTTCTCTTTATCGCTTAGCTTTGGTATTTTAATTATGATGTGTCTTGGTGTAGGTTTCTTTGGGTTTCTCTTTAATGGAGTCCTCTGTGCTTCTTGGATTTGTGAGAGTTTCTCTTGCATTAATTTAGGGAAGTTTTCAGCTTGATATGATTGAACAAAGTCTCTATCCCTTGTTCTTTTTCTTCTTCTTCAGGAACCCCTATGATGCGGATGTTATTTCTCTTCATGTTGTCACAGAGCTCTCTAAGAGTTTCCTCTTTTTGAGTCTTTTTTCTCTTTTCTTCTCTGCTTTCATGCCTTCATTCCAGTTGTCTTCTAACTCGCTGATTCGATCCTCTGCTCTATCTATCCTGTTTTTAATTCCTTCCATTGTGGTCTTTATTTCTGATATTGTATTTGTCGTCTCCAACTGATTCTTTTTTATACTTGCTATTTCTTTATTTAGGTTTTCAAACTCCCCCTCCATTGTTGTTCTAAGATCCCTAAGCATCCTTACAATCATTATTTTGAACTCCGCATCTGGAAGTTTGATTATTTCCATATCACTCAGTTCATCTCTCGAAAGTGTCTCTTGTGGTTTCATTTGGATTGCACTCCTTTGTTTTCTCATCTTCTTTTTTTTTTTTATTTGTAGAGTTGATTAAGTCTAGGCTTGGTGTTGTCTGCCTCCAGTTTTCAGTTGTGTTATTTTTAGGTCTTTGTGGGTTGGTATCAGCTATTATTTGTAATCCACTTTCGGATTTGGGCAGCTTTGAAGTCTTGATTTGTTTTCTTAATAGGTGATAGTTTTGTTAACTGATCTCAGCAGGGGGCTTCCTTGAAACTGTATCCAGGAATGCTGTGGGTGTAACCTGAGACGCTGAAGGTCTCTTCCTCCAACTAATCTCACTGGGGGCAGGGTTTTTTCTCTCAGCTTCAGTAGGGGGAGGTGTATCTCAGATCTCCATGGAGACCTGAGTTACTGCCCCTCCTCCCCACTTCTTGTTTTCAGCTGTGTCTTGTTGTGCTGATTGGAGCTGGATAGATGTCCGGAGATCTCTGATCCCGAAGCACTTCAGCTCTGTTTTGTGAAAGGTTCAGTCCCTCCCCCAGCTATGGCCGCCTCCAGCACGAATGAGTCAGCTTTTTTATTTTGTTTCTTGCATACCTTAGCCCCTCACAGTCTGTCCCTCTCCCTGTCTTTTCCACATGGGAGATAAGCTGGTCTTTTCAACCCACCTTGCTCCCTGGCCGCCAGGTAAGTGGCTGTGAGCAGTAGTTTCTGCTCTTTTTCCTCTGTGAAATCCTCTCTGGGCTCTCAGCCTCACCCCCCTCCTTCCCTTCCTGTAAGCAGAGGAGATTCAGGCACTCCTTACCAGGATTATTGTGGCTTCCTCTTTGCTCCTTGGTTTTTGAGAGCTGTTCTTGCAGTTCAGTGTTGGTTTTTCATGCTGATTTTTTCTAAATTGATTTGTATTCCAGTTTGGTGTTGAGAGCTGGGTGTCTGTGCATCCGCCTACTCCGCTGCCATCTTCTCTCTCCCTCGATGTTTTATTTTTAAAAAATAACCAGATTCCCTATGTTACATCCATCTAAGACTCATTCTTGATGCTTGTCTCAGTCACGTGATACATTTATCCGTCCCACCCTAAAGGCTGGTCCGTGAAAATATCTTCTGACATTAAACTGGTCCGTGGCCCAAAAAAGGTTGAGGACCACTGCTCTAGGGCATGTGTCTAGGAGTGACATCACTAGGTGTTAGAATACGTGTTTTCAACTTTGTAAACAAGGACAACTATTTTTTCATTATTTGTACCGTTCTGCACTCCATAGCAGTGTAACTAGTTCCCTGTGCTCCACATCTTCACCAATACAATACTGTCAATTTTGATATTTAAAATTTAGCCATTCTTGTTGGCTTGTAATGGTATTTATTGATCACATTATGGTTTTCATTAGCTTTTCCTTAATTACTGTTGTGGTTGAGCACATTTTTTGCAATTGGCCATATGGATGTCCAGTCTTTGCTCCTTAGTACCACCCATTGTCTTTTTCTTATTGATTCATAGTTCTTTATATATTTTGGATATGAGTCCTTGCCAGTTCTGATTATTATTGCTGTGTAGCCAATTATTCCAAAATGTAGTGGTGTAAAACAGCAGTGTTTTTTTGGCTTTGCTCATACTTTTGAGAGTCAGGAATTTGGGAAGAGTTTGGCTAGGTATTTCTCTCTTGAGGTCTCTCAGACCATTACTTTCAGCTACCAAGGGCTTGGCTGAGGCTGTCACCTGGCCAACCCATTCATGGCCTTTCCAGCATGGCGGTCTCAGGGTAGCTGAACTGGCTTCCCCAGGGTGACCCTCATGTAGAATATGATTTCAAAGAAGTAGTCACAGCCTGCCCAGGTGACATGTTGTCCAATTCTTGGAGGCGGATCTCAAGGTCACACTGCGAAGAACATGTGAAATGGGCGATAGTGTTGAGGCTATCTTTGGAAAACATACTTGACCACAGTGTGCTACAAATCCTCTCTCCCATTCAGAGTCTTAACTTTTCATTCTCTTGATGGTATCCTTTTTATTGGTGGGGACGACGGAAGATCTTCGTTTTAATACAGAATACTTATGAGTTATTTTCCTTGCTATTTGTAGCCTTTTAAATAAATCTTTATCTTGATGTCATGAAGATTTTTTTATCACTTACAAATTTTAGCTGTTTTGTCTCTTACATTTAGATCTTCAGGCATCTGTAACTCCTTTCTGTGTCCTGTGAAGAAGCAGAGTCAAGTTTCTTTTTTTCCCTGTAAGGATAGCTAATTGTCCCATGATTATTTAAGAAAAGACCTTTTCACACTATTCTCTAGTTCCACATTGGTCATCAATTACAGTCATAAATCTATTATACATTGCTAGATTTTCTGGGCTTTGTCTGGTTGCCTGTGGGGCTAAGTAATCCATTTTTGTACTGATATCATGTCTTAATTGCCTTAGCTTTATAAAAGTCTTTGTATCTTGAAGTGTAGATCTCTCTAACTTATGCTTCAGAAGTGTCTTTGCAATTCTTTTTTTTTTTTAATTTTCCCATTGATAGAGGTGGGGTGAGAGAAGCATGAACTCGTTTCACTTAGTTGTTTGATTTAGTTGTATACTCATTGGTTGTTTCTCATATGTACCCTGACTGGAGGGTGAACGTACGATCTCTGGCACACTGGGTTAACACTTTATTAACTGACCTGCCTGGCCAGGGAACTTTGCAATTCTTGACAACTGACATTTTCACTTAAATTTTAAATTTACCTTGTGAGTTTCCACATACATGTGATATGCTGGAATTTGATTGGGGTTACAATTACTCTATGACCAATTTGGGGAAAACTGATTTTCTTTCCATCCATAAATATGGTATACCTCTCCACTTTTAGGCATTCTCATAACCTCTGTCTGGGATGTTTCATTGTTTTCTGTGGAGTTCTTGAACATTTTTTGTTAGATTTATTCCTTGATATTTAATATTCTTATGCTGTTGTAAAGATAATCATATGTGAGGATGATGTAAGAGTAATGGCACGGTAGGAAGCGATACCAAAATCTCCCCCAAAACTCAACAAGATCTTCAATGAGAAACAGAAAAACCTATCCTTGGAGCCTCCAGATGTTTCGCAATACACCCGAAGGTATGGTCGAGTGAAAAATTGGCTAAATATATAATCAAACCCCGAAGGAAATAGGGAGTAAGAAATGCTCCACCTTCTTCACTAACCTAAATAAGGCTGCATTCACTGGGAGCTGAGAATATAGAAACTAAGGTGGGCAAAGGGGGTGAATAGATCCAGGCCATGGCACAAATGGCCGAACCAGGCTGTGGCACGGAGATCCAAGCGGAGGAAAAACTGTGCCTGTGGCAACCCAGGCAATACAAGCCAACACTCACGCCAAACCCAGACAAAGAAGGACAAGTGGGGCAGCCATTTTCCCTGATCCCCTGGTCGGCGCACACAGATAGTGGGCGAGAGATTCCTTCCAAAGCCCTGGGAGTGGGCGCCCGTGTTATCCCACAGAAAGGCAGAGTCAGAGGCCTTTGTGTGGGCTGAAAGCAGAATCTCAGGGTCACCCCAGTGCCCTGAAAAAGCTGCACACGGGGAGGGAGCGAGAGCCAATTCCAATGCTGGAACTTTTCCGTGCGGGCAGGGGTTTCACTCAGAGGGTGAGGCGGCTGGCCTGATATCCTGGTCGGCGCGTGCAGATAGTGGGCGACAGATTCCTCCCAGCACCTCAGGAGTGGGTGCCTGTGTTATCCCACAGAGAGGCAGAGTCAGAGACCTTTGTGTGGGCCAAAAGCGGAATCTCAGGCTGCTCCAGCGCCCTGAAAAAGCCGCGCACGGGGATGGAGCGAGAACTAATTCCAACACTGGAACTTTTCCATGCAGGTGGGGGTTTCACTCAGCGGGTGAGGTGGCCAGCCTGATATCCTGGTCTGTGCACGCAGATAGTGAGCGAGAGATTCCTCCGAGAGCCTCGGCAGCGCGCGCCTGTGTTATCCCACAGAGGGGCAGAGTCATGGGCCTTTGTGTGGGCCAAAAGCGGAATCTCGGGCCGCCCCAGCGCCTTGAAAAAGCTGCACACAGGGACGGAGCGAGAGCCAATTCCAACGCTGGAACTTTTCCGTGCAGGCGGGGGTTTCACTCAGAGTATGAGACTTCCGGCCTGATATCCTGGTCTGCGTGTGCAGATAGTGAGCGAGAGTTTCCTCCAAACGCCCCGGGGGTGGGCGCCCGCCCATGTTACTGGACAGAGTGGCAGAGCCAGAGGTCTTTGAGTGGGTGGAAGCCCTGCCTGATTATGCTAGCAGCTCTGACTGACTGAGCCTTACCCGGAGCCCTGTGCTGAGTGGGAATAGAGTGGGGAGTTGCCAGCTCTTTGAGCCTCTTACTATCCAGGCAGAGGCAGCAGCAACCCCATAGCTGGATTATCAGGCTACTAATTGAGGAAGGAAAGACTAGGAGAGAGGCTCCAGGAACATGGATTCTCTCACTGTTGGAGCCTATAAATGCTAATGAGCCTCGACTGCCAACAAGATTAAAGCACAATACATGACATCGCCAGAGAGACTTATCAACTGCAAACCTCTACCTGAGTGTGCCAAAGGGGCAGAACCCGGGGTGCAGAGTCACCGACCAGGAAGAGGGAGAGAAAAGAAAAAGCAAGAAGATAACCTCTCAAAATCAAGAATAATCCGCAGACTTTATAACCTATCCCATTTTATTATATTTGTTCATTTGTTTCTCTTATCTTCATTCTTGATTTTTTTTTCCTCCTCCAATTTGGTTGTTTAACTCTCTGCTGGTCTTACTCTCTCCTCTCCTTGAACTACACTACCCATAAGTGTTACATCTCCCATTATCTTTTCTTTCCTCTTCCTTTCTCTCTATGAGGGTTGTACTCCAAAACCCTTAACTCTCTCTCTCTCCTCTTTTTTCTTTTTTCTTCTTTTAGTGGTTCCCTCTTTTTTTTTCCTCTCTCTCTTTCTTTCCTCCCTCTATATTAATTTCTTCCTTTCTCCTTTAGGTCTCCTCTCATTCAAACCTCAATAATGAATAAATTATCTTATCTGGGACTCAAACTTATGTTTGTGCCATTTTGGGTTTTTTTTTACTTCACCTTTTTAACTCACTAGCAGTGCTCCCATCCCTGGCTCTCCATTTTATCTAGTTCTTGTTCCATTAAATACAATTATAATTTTTTAATTTGTCCCCCCATTTTCCTGTTTCCCTCTTATTCCTCTCATCATAACTCTTAGTCAACCAACACCTCAAAGCAAATCATTTTATTCTTGACCCAAATTTTTTCCTTATTTGCTTTTTGTGGGTCCATACCCCCCTTTTTTTCTTTTCTTTTTTTTGCCCCTTTATCACTTCTCCCCAATTCAGGCCCTCCATTACAGGCATTGTTTGTTCTATTTAGTACAATATAATTCACAGTTCACCACAAGATTTTCTCAAGAAAGAAGGAAGAGGAGAGGAGAGGAGAGGAAAAAAGGAGTGGGAGAATAATTTCCTTTTTTAAAATTTTTATGTTATTTTATTTTTCTTTATTTCATTATTAATTTTTTTTAAAAAAACAACTCTTTTTGATTTTTTATTTTTTTAACTTTTTATTCTTTATTAAATCTCATTAATACTATCAACAAAACCGCCCTCAGATGCCATTAAGGAAGAGAAAATTGAATATCATGGATACAAAAGAAAGAGAGGTAACACAGCTAGATGAGGAAAAATCTATGGAGAAAAAATTTAATATATTGGAAACCTTGGAGCTAAATGACAGAGAATTTAAGATAGAAATCCTAAAAATACTCAGAGATATACAAGAAAACACAGAAAGGCAATTTAGGGAGCTCAGAAAACAACTCAATGAACACAAAGAATATATTTCCAAGGAAATTGAAACTATAAAAACAAATCAAACAGAGATGAAAAACTCAATTCACGAACTGAAAAAAAGGTAACAAGCTTAGCTAATACAACAGGCCAGATAGAAGAGAGGATTAGTGAAATAGAAGACAAGCAACTTGAGGCACAACAGAGAGAAGAAGAAAGAGACTCAAAAATTTTAAAAAATGAGATAGCCCTACAGGAATTATCTGACTCCATCAAAAAGAATAACATAAGAATAATAGGTATATCAGAGGGAGAAGAGAGAGAAAATGGAATGGAGAACATGCTCAAACAAATAATAGATGAGAACTTCCCAAGCCTGTGGAAAGAATTAAGCCTCAAATTCAAGAAGCAAACAACTCCAAGTTTTCTTAACCCCAACAAACATACTCCAAGGCATATCATAGTGAAATTGGCACAAACCAACAGCAAAGAAAAAATTCTCAAGGCAGCCAGGGAAAAGAAGAATACAACATATAAAGGAAGGCCCATTAGATTATCATCAGATTTCTCAGCAGAAACTCTACAAGCTAGAAGAGAGCGGATCTCAATATTTAAAGTCCTGAAAGAGAGGAACTTTCAGCCACTAATACTATACCCATCAAAGCTATCCTTTAAATATGAAGGAGAAATAAAAACATTCACAGATACAGAAAAGATGAGGGAATTTATCATCAGAAAACCCCCACTCCAGGAATTACTAAAGGGGGTTCTCCAATCAGATACAAAGAACAAAAAAAAAACAGAGCCACAAGTAAAAGCTCCAAGAAGAACACAATAAAACCAAATTTAAACTGTGACAACAACAAAAAGAAAGAGGGGGAGAAGATGGAGATTAACAGTAGCAAAGGACGATGGAGTGCAAAAGGTCTCACAAAATAGTGCGCTACAATGAACTGGGTAGGAACGCTTTTCATTACTTAAAGGTAACCACCATTGAAAAAACTACCACAGAAGCACATGAGATAAAAAAGATAGCAACAGAGGAAATATGTATGGAATACAACCAAATAAAAACAAAAGATAGAAAAATTAAAGAGAAGGATCAAACAAGACACAAAACTAACAGAAAGCAATATATAAAATGGCAATAGGGAACTCACAAGTGTCAATAATTACACTAAATGTAAACAGATTAAACTCACCAATAAAAAGGCACAGAGTAGCAGAATGGATTAAAAAAGAAAATCCAACTGTATACTGCCTACAAGAAACTCATCTAAGTAACAAGGATAAAAACAAATTCAAAGTGAAAGGCTAGAAAACAATACTCCAAGCAAATAATATCCAAAAAAAAGCAGGCGTAGCAATACTCATATCTGATAATGCTGACTACAAGACAGCAAAAGTACTCAGAGACAAAAATGGTCATTTCATAATGGCTAAGGGGACACTGAATCAAGAAGACATAACAATTCTTAATATATATGCACCAAACCAAGGAGCACCAAAATATATAAGACAGCTACTTATTGACCTTAAAACAAAAACTGACAAAAATACAATCATACTTGGAGACCTCAAAACACCACTGACGGCTCTAGAGCAGTCATCCAAACAGAGAATCAACAAAGATATAGTGGCCTTAAACAAAACACTAGAGCACCTGGATATGATAGACATCTACAGGACATTTCATCCCAAAGTGACTGAGTATACATTTTTCTCCAGTGTACATGGATCATTCTCAAGAATTGACCATATGTTGGGCCACAAAAACAACATCAGCAAATTCAGAAAAATCGAAGTTGTACCAAGCATATTTTCTGATCATAAAGCCTTGAAACTAGAATTCAACTGCAAAAAAGAGAAAAAAAATTCCACAAAAATGTGGAAACTAAACAACATACTTTAAAAAAATGAATGGGTCAAAGAAGAAATAAGTGCAGAGATCAAAAGATATATACAGACTAATGAAAATGACAATACGACATATCAGAATCTATGGGATGCAGCAAAAGCAGTGATAAGAGGGAAGTTCATATCACTTCAGGCATATATGAACAAACAAGAGAGAGCCCAAGTGAACCACTTAACTTCCCACCTTAAGGCACTAGAAAAAGAAGAACAAAGACAACCCAAAACCAGCCGAAGAAAGGAGATAATAAAAATCAGAGCAGAAATAAATGAATTAGAGAACAGAAAAACTATAGAAAAAATTAATAGAACAAGGAGCTGGTTCTTTGAAAAGATCAACAAAATTGACAAACCCTTGGCAAGACTTACCAAGGAAAAAAGAGAAAGAACTCATATAAACAAAATCCAAAATGAAAGAGGAGAAATCACCACGGACACCGTAGATATACAAAGAATTATTGTAGAATACTATGAAAAACTTTATGCCACTAAATTCAACAACCTAGAAGAAATGGATAAATTCCTAGAATAATACGACCTTCCTAGACTGAGTCAAGAAGAAGCAGAAAGCCTAAACAGACCTATTAGTAGAGAAGAAATAGAAAAAAACCATTAAAAACCTCCCCCAAAATAAAAGTCCAGGCCCTGACGGCTATATCAGCGAATTTTATCAAACATTCAAAGAAGACTTGGTTCCTATTCTACTGAAAGTCTTCCAAAAAATTGAAGAAGAAGCAATACTGCCAAACACATTTTATGAGGCCAACATAACCCTCATACCAAAACCAGGCAAGGACGGCACAAAAAAAGAAAACTACAGACCAATATCTCTAATGAATACAGATGCTAAAATACTAAACAAAATACTAACAAATTGAATACAACAACGTATTAAAAAAATAATACCTCATGATCAAGTGGAATTCATCCCAGAATCTCAAGGATGGTTCAACATATGTAAAACGGTTAACGTAATACACCATATCAACAAAACAAAGAACAAAAACCACATGATCTTATCAATAGACGCAGAAAAGGCTTTTGATAAAATACAACACAATTTTATGTTTAAGACTCTCAACAAAATGGGTATAGAAGGAAAATATCTCAACATGATAAAGGCCATATATGATAAACCATCAGCCAACATCATCTTAAATGGCACAAAATTGAAGGCTTTCCCCCTTAAATCAGGAACAAGACAGGGTTGTCCACTCTCTCCACTCTTATTTAATGTGGTACTAGAAGTTCTAGCCAGAGCAATCAGAGAAAACAAAGAAATAAAAGGCATCCATATCGGAAAAGAAGAAGTAAAGGTATCACTTTTTGCAGATGATATGATCCTATACATCGAAAACCCCAAGAATCCACAAAAAGACTACTAGAAACAATAAGCCAATACATTAATGTCGCAGGATACAAAATTAACATACAAAAGTCAATAGCCTTTCTATATGCCAACAATGAAACATTTGAGAACGAACTCAAAAGAATAATCCCCTTCACGATTGCAACAACAAAAAATACTTAGGAATAAACATAACAAAGAATGTAAAGGACTTATATAATGAAAACTATAAACCATTGTTAAGGGAAATCAAAAAAGATATAATGAGATGGAAGAATATACCTTGTTCTTGGTTAGGAAGAATAAATATAATCAAGATGGCCATATTACCCAAAGCAATATACAAATTTAATGCAATTCTCATCAAAATTCCAATGACATTTTTTAAAGAAATAGAGCAAAAAATCATCAGATTTATATGGAACTATAAAAAAAAAACCCGAATAGCCAAAGCAATCCTAAAGAAAAAGAATGAAGCTGGGGTCATCACAATACCTGACTTCAAACTATATTATAGGGCCACGACAATCAAAACAGCATGGTATTGGCAGAAAAATAGACAGACCAATGGAACAGAATAGAAAGTCCAGAAATAAAACCACATATATATAGTCAAATAATTTTTGATAAAGGGGCCAACAACACACAATGGAGAAAAGAAAGCCTCTTTAATAAATGGTGCTGGGAAAACTGGAAAGCCACATGCAAAAGAATGAAACTGGACTACAGTTTGTCCCCCTGTACTAAAATTAACTCAAAATGGATCAAAGACCTAAATATAAGACCTGCAACAATAAAGTACATAGAAGAAGACATAGGTACTAAACTCATGGACCTGGGTTTTAAAGAGCATTTTATGAATTTGACTCCAAAGGCAAGAGAAGTGAAGGCAAAAATTAATGAATGGGACTACATCAGACTAAGAAGTTTTTGCTCAGCAAGAGAAACTGATAACAAAATAAACAGAAAGCCAACTAAATGGGAAATGATATTTTCAAACAACAGCTCAGATAAGGGCCTAATATCCAAAATATACAAAGAACTCATAAAACTCAACAACAAACAAACAATCCAATAAAAAAAATGGGAAGAGGACATGAACAGACACTTCTCCCAGGAAGAAATACAAATGGCCAACAGATATATGAAAAGATGCTCATCTTCTTTAGTTATTAAAGAAATGCAAATCAAAACTGCAATGAGATATCGCCTCACACCTGTTAGATTAGCTATTATTAACAAGACAGGTAATAGCAAATGTTGGAGAGGCTGTGGAGAAAAAGGAACCCTCATCCACTGTTGGTGGGAATATAAAATGGTACAACCATTATGGAAGAAAGTATGGTGGCTCCTCAAAAAACTGAAAATAGAACTACCTTATGACCCAGCAATCCCTCTACTGGGTATATACCCCCAAAACTCAGAAACATTGATACGTAAAGACACATGCAGCCCCATGTTCATTGCAGCATTATTCACAGTGGCCAGGACATGGAAACCAAAAAGCCCGTCAATAGATGACTGGATAAAGAAGATGTGGCACATATACACTATGGAATACTACTCAGCCATAAGAAATGATGACATCAGATCATTTACAGCAACATGGTGGGATCTTGATAACATGATACGAAGTGAAATAAGTAAATCAGAAAAAAAACAGGAACTGCATTATTCCATATGTAGGTGGGACATAAAAGTGAAACTAAGAGACATTGATAAGAATGTGGTGGTTACGGGGGGAGGAGGAAAAGGGGGAGGGGGAGGAGCACAAAGAAAACTAGATAGAAGGTGATAGAGGACAATCTGACTTTGGGTGATGGGTATGCAACATAATTGAAAGACAAGATAACCTGGACTTGTTATCTTTGAATATATATGTATCCTGATTTATTGATGTCGCCCCATTAAAAAATAAAATTATTTAAAAAAAGATAATCATATGTAATACTTCACATATCTAATTGCTCTTTGTATATAAAAAATTGGTTTCTAAAAATGAGGTAATTTGTTTTCTTCATGCTGAGTTTTTAGTGTAGTGTTTTTATATATTCTAGATACAAGTGTTTTATCAGAAATGTGATTTGCAAATATTTTTTCCCAGGTGTCTTTTCTTCCCTTCAAAGTGTCTTTTGAACAGCAAGTTTTTAATTTTGATGAAATCTAATTTATAAATTTTTTTCTATTGTGGATTGTACTTTGTTCAATATTAATATAAATTAGTTTTAGCATGATGTAAAAAATTTTTGCAACTTTTTACTTTTAACCTATTTGTGTATTTATATATTAAGTGTGTTTTTTTATAGGCTGCATTTACTTGGGTCTTGCTTTTTTATTCAATTTGACAATTTCTGCCTTTTAATTGGGCTGGTTAGTCCACTAACATTCAAAGTGATTATTGACATGGTCGGTTTTAAATTTGTCATCTTGATAATTATTTCCTATATGTCTCACCTATTCTTTGTTCCCCTTTTCCTCTTCCTTTGTATGTTTTCTTTTTGAATTGAGTATTTTCTATGGTTTCATTTTATATCCTTTGTTGGCTTATTAGTTAGATTTCTTGGTTTTCTGACTTTAGATGTTGCTTTATGATTTATGGTATACATCTTTAACTCATAATAACCTACCCTCAAGTGATAATATATCACTTTATGCACAGTATAAAACTCTTACAATAGTTTAGCTCTATTCTCCCCTCTCAGTGCATAATTTATTGTTGCTGTTAATTTCACTTGTACACATTATCAACCCCATGATACATTGCCTTTACTTTTGTCTAAGCAGTCACTTATATTTTAAATAAGAAGAATATTGTATATTTATCATTTATGATCTCATATTTTTGTCAGATATCATTTTTTCGGCTGCCTGGAGGATTTCTTTTAACATGTTAGTGTAGATCAACTAGTGATGAATTCTTTCAGATTTTGTATGTCTGAAAGTCTCTATTTCTCTCTTCTTCTGGGATTCCAATTACAAGAATATTAGACCACTTAATATTGTCCCAGAGTTTCCTGAGACTGTCTTCAATATTTTTTAACCTTTTTATTTTTAAAAGAATTGTGGTAAAATGCATGTAACAGAAAATTTATCATCTTAACTATTTTTAAAAATTATTATTCAGTGAGAGGAGAGGAGGCAGAGACAGATCCCACATGTTCCCTGACCAGGACTCACCTGGCAAGCCCACTGGGGGGAGGGGTTGCTCCATTACTCAGAAATTGAGCTCTTCTAAGCGCCTGAGGCAAAAGCCATGGAGCCATCCTCAACACCTGGGGTTAACTTGCCCCAATTGAGCCATGGCTGCAGCAGGGGGAGAGAGAGAGAGAGAGAGAGAGAGAGAGAGAGAGAGAGAGAGAGAGAGAGAGAGAGAGAAGGGAGAGGGGAAGGGGCGGAGAAGCAGATGGGCACTTCTCCTGTGTGCCTTGACCGGGAATCAGACCTGGGACATCCACAACATCCACAAGCCAGGTTGATGCTCTACCACTGAGCAAACCAACAAGGTCCTATCTTAACTATTTTTTTTTATTAATTTTAATGCAGTGACATTGATAAATCAGGGTATATATGTTCCGAGAAAACATCTCCAGATTATTTTGACCTTTGATTATGCTGCATATCCCTCATTCAAAGTCAAGTCATCCTCCATCACCTTCTATCTGGTTTTCTTTGTGCCCCTACCCTCTCCCCACCCCCTCCCTCTCCTTCCTCTCCCCCTCCCCACCCCTTCACCCCACTCCCTGTTACCATCACATTCTTGTCCATGTCTCTGAGTCTCATTTTTATGTCCCATCTATGCATGGGTTCATATAGTTCTTAGTTATTTTTAAGTGTATAGTTCAGTGGAATTACATACACTCACATTCTTTTGGTACTTATCACCACCATCCAGCTCTGGAACTCTTTTCACCTTGGAATCCTGACACTCTGTTCCTATCAAACAATAACTCCCCATTCTCCTTCCCCCTAGCCCCTGACAAGCACTATGTACTTTCCATCTTTATGAATTTAAGTACTCCAGGTACTTCATGTAAGTGGAATCATACAGTCTTTGTAGGTTCATAACTGACTTATTTCACTTAGCATAGTTTCCTCAATGTTCATCCATGTGGTGTATTGCAGAATTTCTTTCTTTTTCAAGGCTGCATTATATTTCATTCCTTTGGATATATATCTAAAAGAATTGCTAAATCATATGATAATTCTATTTTAAATTCTAAAGAAATTTCCATACAGTTTTCACAATAGCTGTACCATTTTATCGGTTCCAATCATTCCACATCCTTGTCAACACTAGTTATTTTCTGCTATATTTTCCTGACAGCTAGTTATCCTAATGAGTGTGAAGTAGTATCTTCCTGTGATTTTGATTTGCATGCCCCCAATGGTTTATGATTTGAGCATCTTTTCACGTGCTTATTGGTCTTTTGTACATCTTTGGAGAAATGTCTATTCAAGTCCTTTGTCCATTTGTTAAATTGGGTTGGTATTTTTCTTTTAGGTGTTTTCCCTTGTGTGTTTCAGTTGGATAGTTTTTATCACTATTTTTCAAATTTCCTGGTTTTTTCTTTTGCTAATCTGTTAGTAAGCCCTCCAAATGAAATGTTCATTTCTGGTATTATAATTTTTAGCTCCAGGATTCCTGTTTGATCATTTTATATATATTTAATTTTTATAATCATGTTAATTTGTTTTCTTTTTTGAGGAGAGGAGATAGACTCTCACATGCACCCGTAGCAGGATCCACCTGGTAACCTGTCTGGGACCAGTCCTCAAATTAACTGAGCTATCCTCCACGCCCGGGGCTGATGCTCAAACCAGTCGAGCCACTGCGAGAAGGGAAGAGGGAGAGAAAGGGGAGAGGGAGGGGGAGAGAAGCATATGGTCGCTTTTCATGTGTGCCCTGACTGGGGATCGAATCTAGGACTTTAGCACGCTGGGCTGATGCTCTATCCACTGAGCCAACAGGTCAGGGCCATGAGTTTGTTTTTGTTGACTGGTTTTTCTCTTGGTTTTGTGTCACATTTTCTGCTTCTTTGCATGTCTAGTAATATTTAATTTTTAAAAAAACTTTAGTACCTCTTAATTATGGTTTTAAAAAAAGATTTAATTTATTGGTATGATATGGTTCACCAAACCATACAGGTTTCAAGTGTATAACTCAATATAATATCATCTACACACTGCATCATGCACCCTGCACCCCCAAAAAGTCTCTTTCCATCCCCATTCACCCCTCTTTGCCCTCCTCTCCAACCTCCACCCCTCCATGGATGTGTTATGTATATGTCTTTTTAGGCCAATCTCTTCATTTTCTTTCATCCAGTCCCCTCTCCCTCCTCCCTCTGACAACTGTCCATCTGTTCCCTGTCTGTGTCCATACCTCTGTTTCTATTTTTTTCATCAGTTTATTGTGTTCATTAGATTCCACATTAAGTGAGTTCATATAGTATTTGTCTTTCTCTGTGTGGTTTTTTCACTTAGCATAATATTCTCCAGGTCCATCCATGCTGTCACAAAAGGTAAGATTTCCTTCTTTTTTTAGGATTGTGAAGTATTCCATTGTGTACATGTACCACACAGCCTTTTAATCCACTTGTACACTGATGGACACTTGTGCTGTTATCAGATCTTGGCTATTGCAAACAACACTGCAATGAACATGGGGGTGCATGTCCTCTTTTGAATTAGTGTTTCAGGTTTATTAGGATATAGTCCTAGATAGCTGAGTCATAAAGCAGTTTCATTTTTAATTTTTTGAGGAAACTCCATACTGTTCTACACAGTGGCTGCACAAGTCTACATTCCCATCAGCAGTGCAGGAGGGTTTCCTTTTCTCCACACCCTCGCCGGCACTTGTTGTTTGTTGATTTGTTTATGATAACCATTCTGGCAAGGGGGAGGTGATACCTCATAGTGGTTTTAATTTACATCTCTCTGATGATCAGTGACATTGAGCATCCTTCCATATGCCCATTGGCCATCTGTATGTCCTCTTTGGAGAAGTGTCTGTTCAAGTCCTTTGCCTATTTTAAATTGGATTGTTTGTCTTCCTGGTGTTGAGTTTTGTAAGTTCTTTATAATTTTTGCTTGTTAACCCCTTATCAGATGTATCACCAAATATTTTCTCCCATTGAGTGGGTTGTCTTTTCATTTGTATTTTTATTTTTTGAGAGAGGCAGAGAGGGAGGGGGCAGGAACATTGAGCTGTATGTGCCCTGATGAGGGAATTGAACTGGCAACCTCTGTGCTCCAGGACAATGCTCCAACCAACTGAGCTATCCAGCCAGGGCTTAATTTTTTTTTCTTAGACATGAGATAGGAAGGGAGAGAGAAGGGAGAAGGAAGGGAAGCATTCATTTGTTGTTTCACTCAGTCATGCATTCACTGGTTGCTTCCCATGTGTCCCCTGACTGGGAATTGAACCTGAAATCTTGTTGTTTTGGGACTACCTCTTAACTGATTGACTCTTAACCAACTGAGCTAACTGGCCAGGGCCTGTCTTTTCATTTTGTTCATGGTTTCTTTTGTTATGCAAAAGCTCTTTAGTTCAATGTAGTCCCATTGGTTTACTTTTTCCTTTGTTTTTCTTGTCTGAGGAGATATATTAGCAAAAATATTGCTATCAGAGATGTCTGAGATTCTACTGCCTGTTTTCTTTTATGATTTTTATGGTTTTGTGATTTATATCATATTTAAGTCCTTTTTCCTTTTTGAGTTTATTTTTTTGTATGGTGTAAGTTGGTGATCTAGTTTCATTTTTTTGCATGTAACTGTTCAATTTTCCCAGCACCATTTGATAAAGAGACTGTCTTTACTCCATTGTATGCTCTTGCCTCCTTTGTCAAATATCAATTGACCATAAAAATGTGGATTTATTTTTTGGCTCTCTGCTCTGTTACATTAATCTCTATGCCTGTTCTTATGCCAGTATCAGGCTGTACTGATTACAACAGGCTTGTAGTATAGCTTGATATAAAGTAGTGTGATATACCCACTTTGTTCTTCATTCTCAAAATTACTGAGGCACTCTGGCCAGTGGTGCAGGGGATACATAGTTGTCCAGGAGTGCTATGGTCACCAGCTCGATCCTGGGGTTGCCAGCTCAAATATGAGTTTACCACAGAGGCAGATTTAACAGTGGGCACACCAGGTGTGTGCCCTGGGCCCCGACTTCTGAAGGGCCCCACAAAACCACAACTTTACACTTTTTTCTGTTGGCACCAAGTTTGGTTTTATATGTGCAATTTTAACATTAATAGTACATAATATCTTTTATTTATTTAAAAATATGGTTAACATGTATTTTTATTTTCCCTGTCTCTCTCTTTTTTTTAAGGGGCCCAATATTTTCTTCTGTGTCTAGGGCTCAACCAACCTTATTCCGCCTCTGGTTCACTGGATTGATTTCAGGGTTGCCAGTTCAATCGCAGGGTAACTGGCTCAATCCCAAGGGCACCAGCTCAACCCTGAGGTCACACATTCCAACCCTAGTCAGAGCATGTATGAGAAGCAATCAGTGGATACACAACTAAGTGAAACAATGAGTTGATGTCTCTCTCTCCTCTCCTCTCCCTCAAATCAATGAGAAAATAAAAGATTTCTGAGGCTATTAGGGTTCTAGTTTGGTTCCATATAAACTTTTGGAATATTTGTTCTAGATCTGTAAAGTATGCTATTGATATTTTATTAGGAATTGCGTTGAATCTGTCAACTGGTTTTATTTATTTATTTACTTATTTATTTTAATGTACAAAAACTATATTTCATCAGGGTACAGACATTTGGCATTTTTGTGTGAAGCTATTTCTTGGTTACATTACCAATTACATCACCTAGAATATCAGTTTTTTGTTTTTAATTTTTGAATTTAAGTTGAAGTATCAACACTCTTGATTTTTTTGAAATTTTTATTTTTAATTTATTGTGTTGACATGGTTTCAAGTGTCTCACTCAATATAACAGCCTCAAGCCCACACATCGTGCCCCCCATGCCCCATGCTAAGTCTCTTTCCACCCCGTTTCACCCCCTTTGCACTCCCTCCCCCAGTTCCATCCCCCCTTTCCTTCTGGGACTTGCTGCCTTGTTATTTGTATCTATGTATTATGCATATATAATTTGGCTAATCCCTTCACCTTCTTTGATCCAGCCTCTTCTTCTTCCTTTCCTCTGACATCTATCTATCTGTTCCCTGTGACCCTGGCTCTGTTTCTATTTTGTTCCTCAGTTTATTGTGTTTATTAGATTCCATGTATAAGTGAGATTATATTTTATTTGTCTTTCTCTGCCTCGATTATTAGCACAATGATCTCCAGGTCCATCCATGTTGTCACAAAAGGTAAGATTTCCTTTCTTTTCACAGTCACATAGTATTACATTGTATATATGTACCACAGCCTTTTTATTCACTTATCCACTGATGGACACTTGGACTCTTTTGAGGTCTTAGCTACTGTAAACAATGCTGTGATTACCAAGGGGGTGCATGTCTTCTTTTGAATTAGTGTTTTAGGATTCTTAGGATATATTCGTAAAAATGGGATAGCTGGGTCATAAGGCAGTTATATTTTTAATTTTTTGAGGAAACACCATACTGTTTTCCACAGTGGCTGCACCAGTCTGCATTCCCACCAGCAGTGCAGGAGGGTTCCCTTTTCTCCACATCCTCTCCAACACTTGTTGTTTGTTAAAGTGTGATACCAACCACTTTTTTCTTCATTTTCAAGATTGCTGAGGCTATTTGGGTTCTTTTTTGCTTCCATATAAATTTTTGGAATGTTTTTCATAGATCTGTGAAGTATGACTTGGTATTTTAATAGGAATTGCCTTGAAGCTATAGATTGCCTTGGGTAGTATGGACATTTTAATGATGTTAATGCTTCCTATTGATGAACATGGTATATGCTTCTACTTGTTTGTATCTTCCTCAATTTCTTTTTCAATGTCTTATAATTTTCCAAGTATAAACTTTTCTTCTTCCTTGGTTAATTTTATTCCTAGGTACTTTATTTTTTTGTTGCAATTGTGAAGGAGATTGTTTCCTTAATTTCTTTTTCTGACAGTTTACTATTGGTGTATAAAAATGCCACTGATTTCTCGATATTTATTTTATATCTTGCCACTTTGTCAAATTCATTTATCAGGTCTAGTAGAATTTTGGCTGAGACCTTATCCATTTCTCCCAGGTTGTCTAATATTTTGGCATATAGTTCTTCATAGTATTTTGTTATACTCCTTTGTATTTCTGTGATGTCATGTGTTACTTCTCATCTTCCAATTCTATTTCTCTCCAGTAAGATGAGCAGCAGGTTCAGATTAGGTGGGCCGACAGTCCCTCTGCAGAAGTTCTTCCAGTTGGGGAGCTCCTTGTCTTAGGGAGGAAGATTGAGAGTCTTCCACTGAGGCTGATTGTGCTCTGCCCACAAAATGTCTAAGGTCCTTGACTGGTCCCAACAACAGGCTCCAAGGAACCCACACCTTGAATGTCCGTGCTCCAAGCCTCTCTCCCTGCCCACTGTTGAACCTAACTCAGTGGGTCAGGATAATTGGGACCTAGGCCAGCAGACTATGACACTTCACGCTGTCCAATTTGCATGTGAGCCTCTGTGCAGGTGGTCACCTCAGAAAGCAAAACTTGCCTCTCCTGGGCCTGGTGTCCAATGAGCCATCCATTTGGACACACTACCAGCAAGAGTTGTTGAATCCTGCTCTGATGCTCTCTGTAGCTGGCCATTGATGTGCCGACCCTGGGCCTTTTAAGAGGAAAGCCAGTGCAGACCAGAATAGGACACTGCCCATGACTGGCCTTCAACAACCTTCTTGGAGCTACAAACCAGAATTTGTGGCTGCCTCTGCTGGGCCCAGGTACACATGGAAATACCAGGCTGTACACCTGGGCTGGGTTTTACCCACACTGGGCCTGGGAGAAAGTCAGCAAAAGGCCCAAGGTTCCCTGAGACTTGCCTTATGCTGTCTCTGTCTGCTGTCTGCTTGTGGGCTCTGCCACTGAAAAAACTTCTTGTAGAGTCCAGAGCCTGGGGTAATTCAGGGATTAAGAAGGGTGGTAGTTGTGGCTTCCATTCCCAGGTTCCCAGGTATTAGTCTGTCCTAATTTTTTTACAGGCTTCAGTAGGGTGTGGCCTCTGGAACCAAGAGATTTGGTCTGCCCACAGTCCGGACAGTTTCTACTGAATCTCCTGTGAAGCGGAAGCACTGTCATATTCTTGGGAGAATGTGGGGAAAGCTCTAGCCCCAATGCCAGAAAACTGAGCCACAGTCACTCCTCCTGCTTCCTGGCCAAGGCTGCTTACTTCTCAGGTGGGCCCAGTTTCCATAGAGCGGGGCATGAGAGATTCCTGGGGTGGGGCAGTTCCCCCAGGCTGATGCTGCACAGTGGGGACTGCTCCACTCAAGAAAGATGGCAACTTCAGTATTGGAGAATGACTAAGCACAGGGAATCTATGGCCATCCCCTACAGTGTCTCTCCCTGGGCCACCAACTTCACACTCTCCTCCCTCAATTCTAGTCTTCTCAATCTTCCCTCCACCAGAACCCTAGGTAAATGGCTCTAAATGAGATTTTCTGCATTGGCCTTTTGAGATGGTGCATGCATCTCTGATGTTTCCTGTCTCTTACAGACAGAAACCTTGCCTCTTTTCACCACCAAATGCTATGTAGGCAACTTTTCTAATCTCTGGTATTCTAGGCTGGGGTACCCGGCCTGGGACTTAACACCCACACCTCTCAGGGTAAAACCTCCTTACAGCCAGGAGTCCCTCAGGATCCTCAACCTCTGCTTGCTCCTTGGAATGGGGGTAGGGACAGCCCTTTTTGTGTCTCCACCCTTTCTACCAGCCATTATGTGCCTTCTGTGACTTCTTGGTTATGAACTCCTCTTTATTTAATCCTAAATTGATTTTTCAGGATGATCGTCCTTTTTATTTTTTAAGTAGAGGAGAGCAGATAGTGAGACAGATCCCACCCCATGCACCTGGGCCAGGATCCACCCAGCAACCCCTATCTTGGGCCAGTGCTCGAATCAACTGAGCTATTTTTAGCATCTGAGGCTGACACACTCGGACCAACTGAGCTGTCCTCAGTGCCCAGAGCTTATGCTCAAACTAAACGAGCCACTGGCTGCAGGAGGGGGAGGGGGGAAAAGAGAGAAAGAGAGAAGCAGATGTCTCTTCTCTTGTGTACCCTGACTGGAAATCAAACCCACGGTATCTATACCCTGGGTCAATGTTCTATCTACTGAGTCAACTGGCCAGAGCCAGGATGATTTTTCTTAAATTTAGTTATAACTTCAGCTTGGTCCTGGGGGGTGGCAGTTAGAACATCTGCCTACTCCATAGCTATCATGGAATCCCTATAGATTGTTGTATGGACATTTTAATGATGTTAATCCTTTCTATCCATGAACATGGTATATGCTTCCATTTCTCTGTATCTTCCTCAATTTTTTTTTTATATCAATGTCCTATAATTTTCTGAGGACAAGTCTTTTACCTCGTTTAAATTTATTCCTAGGAACTAACTTACTTACTTTCTTTCTTTTCTTTCTTTCTTTCTTTCTTTCTTTCTTTCTTTCTTTCTTTCTTTCTTTCTTTCTTTCTTTCTTTCCTCTTACAAACAGAAACCTTGCCTCTTTTCACCACCAAATGCTATGTAGGCAACTTTTCTAATCTCTGGTACTCTAGGCTGGGTTGCCTGGCCTGGGACTTAGCACCCACACCTCTCAGGGTAAAACCTACTCACAGCCAGGAGTCCCTCAGGATCCTCAACCTCTGCTTGCTCCTTGGAATGGGGGTAGGGACAATTATAAATGGTATTGTTTCTGTTGCAATTATAAATGGTATTGTTTCCTTAGTTTTTCTGTCCGATAGTTCATTATTAGGGTATAAAACTGCCACTGATTTCTAAATATTAATTTTGTATCTTGCCACTTTGCCAAATTCATTTATTAGATCTAGTAGTTTCTTTGTGGAGACTAGGGTTTTCTGTGTACATTATCATGTCATCAGCAAATGATGACAGTTTTACATCTTCTTTTCCAATTTGGATGCCTTCTATTTCTTCTTCTTGTCTAATTGCTGGGCTAAGATTTCCAGTGCTATATTGAATAAGAGTGGTAAAAGTGGATATCCCTGTCTTGTTCCTAATCTTAAGGAAAATGCTTTTAGTGTTGCCCATTGAATATGATGTTGTTGGTTTGTCATATATGACCTTTATTTTGTTAAGGTATGTTCCCTGTATTCCCACTTTGTTCATAATTTTGATCATAAATGAGTGCTGGATTTTTATCAAAAGCTTTTTCTGCATCTGTTGATGTGATCATGTGATTTTTTTATTCTTCATTTATTTATATGATGAATCATGTTTATTAACTTGTCAATATTGTACCAGCCTTGACTCCCCAGAATAAATCCCACTTGATCATGATGTATGATTTTTTAAATGTATTGCTGGATCTGGTTTGCTAATATTTTGTTGAGAATTTTAGCATCGATGTTCATCAGGGATATTGGGCTATAGTTTTCTTTCTTTTTAGTGTCTTTACCTGGTGTTGGAATTAGGACAATGCTTGTCTTGTAAAATGAGCTTCAAAGTCTTCCCTCCTCTTGAATTATTTGGAATAGTTTGAGAAGGATATGTTTTAGTTCTTCTTTGATGTTTGCTAAAATTTATCTGTGAAGCCATCCAGTCCAGAATGTTTGAGGAGTTTTTTGATTACTGCTTCAGTTTCCTTGGTTGTAATTGGTCTTTTCAGGTTTTCTGTTTCTTCCAAATTCAGTTTTGGAAGATATTTATGTTTTTAGCAATTTATCCATTTCACCCAGGTTGTCCAATATGTTGGCATATGGTTCTTCATAGTATTTTCTTACAATTTTTTGTATTTCTCTGATATCAGTTGTTACTTCTTTTTGATTTCTAATTTTATTTATTTGGGTCCACTCCCTTTTTTTCTTGATGAATCTGGTTAAAAGTTAATCAATCTTACTTATTTTTTCAAAGAACCAGTTTATGACTTCACTGATCTTTTGTTTGTTTTTTTTTAGCCTCAATGTCATTTATTTCTGTCTGATCTTTATTATTTCCTTCCTTCTCTTTCCTCTGGGCTTTGTTTGTTGCTCTTTTTTCTCCCTTCTTTTAGGTATATGGTTATATTTTTTCATGAGATTTTTCCTTTTTTTTTTTTTTTTTTTCAGATAGGCCTGAAATTCTATGAACTTCCCTCTCAGGACTGCTTTTGTTGTGTTGCATAGATTATGGGTTGCTGTATGTTCATTTTCATTTGTTTCAAGGAGATCTTTTATTTCTTCTTGGATCTCATTGTTAATCCATTCATTGTTTACTAACATGTTATTTAGCTTCCATGTGTTTGAATTATTTCAGGTTTTTTAATTGTAGTTGATTTCTCATTTTATACCATTGTGGTCAAGAAGATGCTTGATATGATTTCAATTTTTTAAAATTTATTGAGCCTTGTTTTGTGTCCTAACATGTGGTCTGTTCTAGAAAATGTATGATTAGTGATTCCCCCCACCCCAAATTAAGAAGCTACTATATGACCCAACAATCCTCCTACTTGGTATCAACCTGAAATACTTAACAACATTGGTACATGAAGACACATGCTTCTGTGTTCATTGTAGCGGTTATTCATACTGGTCAAGACATGGAAACAACCAAAATGTCCTTCAATAGCAGATTGGATAAAGAAGATGTGGTACATATATGCAATGGAATACTACTCAGCCATAAGAAATGATGACATATTACCATTCAAAACAACATAGATAGACCTTGAGAACATTTTATAAAATGAAATAAGTAAATCAGGAAAAGCTAAGAACTATATGATTTCACACATAAGTGGAATATAAAACTGAGACTTATGGACATAAATAAAAGTAAAGTGGTTACCAAGGAGAGGTGGTAGAGGAAGGGAATAAAGAGGGACAAGTATATGATGATGGGAAATGATTTGACTTCAGGTGATAGGCACACAAAGGAATCAACAGTTCAAATGCTATAGAAATGTTTACCTGAAACCTATGTACTCTTATTGATCAATGTCACCCCATTAAATAGAACTTCTAAATAAAAAAAAAAAAGAAAGTGTACCATGTGCACTTGAAAGAATGTATATTCTCCTGCTTGAGGGGTGAAATGATCTATTAAATCCAGTTGACCTAGTGTGTCATCTCAGGCTACTGATTACTTGTTGATTTTTTGTTTGGAAGATCTATCCATTGATGTCAATGTGGTGTTAAAATCCCCTCCTCTGACTGTATTGTTGTCAGTCTTTCTTTATGTCCATAAAAATCTTCTTTATATATTTAGGTACTCCCACATTAGGTGCATAAATGTTTACAATGGTTATGTCCTCTTGTTGGATTGCTCCCTTTTATCATTGTGTAGTGGCCTCCTTTGTCTCTTACTATTGCCTTTGTTTTTATAGACTGTTTTGTCAGATATAAGTATAGCTATCCCATATTTTTTTTGGGGGGGAGGTTTCTATTAGCATGTATATATTTTTTCCATCCTTTCACTTTCAGTTGCGTGTATCATTTGTTTTGAGGTTGGTCTCTTGTAGACAGCATATATCTGGGTCATGTTTTCTTATCCATTTACCTACCTTATGTCTTTTGATTGGAGCACTTAATCTATGCTATATGTTAATAAACATTTAAGGTTATTGATATGATTGCATTTTATTCTTTAAACCTATAATCCTCTCTTTCTCAATTTCTCTTTTCCTTTCTTCTTCTTAAAGCAGGCCCTTTAACATTTGTTGCAATACTGGTTTGGTGGTGATGAACTCCTTCAGCCATTTTTGTCTGGGAAGTTCTTTGTTTCTCCTTCAGTTTGCTGGATAGAGTAGCCTTGGTTATAGGTCCTTGCTTTTCCTCACTTTATTTTTTATTTTTTTTTAAATTATTTATTTATTTATTCATTTTAGAAAGGGGAGAGGGGGAGAGAGAGAGAGAGAGAGAAGAGAGAGAAGAGCAGGAAGCATCAACTCCCATATGTGCCTTGACCAGGCAAGCCCAGGGTTTCGAACCGGTGACCTCAGCATTTCCAAGTCGACGCTTTATCCACTGTGCCACCACAGGTCAGGCCTTTTCCTCACTTTAAATATTTTCTTATAATTCCTTCTGGCTTGAAGTGTTTCTGTTGAGAAATCAGTTGATAACCTCTCAGGGGCTCCTTTGTAGGTAACTATTTTTTCTCTTACAGCTTTTAGTGTTCTTTCTTTGTCTTTAATCTTTAGCATTTTAATTATGATATATCTTGGTGTGTGCCTCTTTGGGTTCATCTTGATTGTGAGTCTCTGTGATTACTGAAATTGTGTGACTTTTTCATTTCCAGGTTAGGGAAGTTTTCAGCTATTATTTCTTCAAACAGATTCTCTATCCCTTGTTTGCTCTCTTCTCCTTCAGGTAACTCTATGATCAAATGTTGTTTCACTGATATTGTCCCAGATATCTCTTAGACTTTCCTCAACTTTCTTAATTCTCTTTTCTCTTTGCTGCAGTGCTTGAATGCTTACTGTTATTTTGTCCTTTAAATTGCTGATTTGCTCCTCTTCTTCATCTATTCTTTGTTTCAGATATTGTATTGGTCATTTCTGACATTTTTTATAGTTTCTATGTCATTTTTAATGCTTACTATCTTTGTTTAAACTCTCACTGAAATTATCCATTCTTCTCCTAAGATCTTTGAGCATCCTTCAAAGCTATTGTTTTAAACTCTGCATCTGATATTTTATTGCTTCCATTTCACTTAATTCTTTTTCTGGGATTTTGATTTGTGTTTTACATGGGGCATATTTCTTTGAGCATTTTTTTCTGTTTATTTAGTAGCTCTGCTATAACTCCATAACTTGTTATGATGTCTTTGTGATGAAGGTGCTTTGTTGGGCTCAATGGTACAAATCTCCAGATCACCTTAGCTTCTTGCTTTGAGAATGTTTCTTGTGGGTTATATGCACCCTCTTGTTGTATATGAGTCTTGAATGCTCTTGGCCCTTTCTTGGGTGGAGTTAACCCTTCTGTCTGACTGTCTCTAATGGTCAACCTTGATAACTGTGTATGAGATGCTGTGCATTGGCTACCCCCTGGAGCAGGGTTGTTTCCATCAGTGTCTACTGCCTGCTAGACTCCCCCTTTCAGTGTGCTGCTTGTGTGGCTAGTTGAGTCTAGCTCTGGTGTGTTATGAAGCCCACCAATGGTTGTGTTGAGTCCTGGTCCACTTGGGTGGGCTTCAGGTATGGGTCAATGTCAGACATTGTTTGTAATGAGCTGTAGGTTATCTGTTTGGAGTTCCCACTTTGTTAACTGTGTGGCTGCATCTACTGTGCCTAGGTATTCATGGGAGAGATCAGTCTGTGTATAAGGGTTGACTTACCCCTCCTTAGAGCTGAGGGAAGCTCTGTAGAAGTTCCGTCCTTGAGGTCCACCTCCATCAGTCAGCTTCTCTACTTTCCCCTTCAGTTTCCTGGTCTTCCCACAGAGCCTTCTGCAGAAAGACTGCCCAGACTGGCCTCACCCCACAGACCCTTCCACAAGTTGCAAGCTCTGTAGGGCAGGGCAACTGTGGTTGGGAAGACAGGGTTAGTGGTCCCCATACTTGGGAATCACTGTTCAGGCACTCAGTAAGTGGAAAGTGGTCCCTACTCCAGAGTCAAATTCCTGAGTCACTGACAGAGACTCCAACTCTATTTACCCTAGGAAGGGTAAGCCACAGCTTTAAATTGAGTGGGACCAGCAGTACCCCTGCAAAAGTACTACTTTCAGCTGAGGAGCCATTGGTTTAAGGAGGCAGATTGAGAGAGTGTCTCACTGCAGCTGATTGTGGCCCAGGCCACAGGAGGGGACTAAACACTTCATTTCATTTCCTGACAGCAGGCTCCAATGAACTCACACTTTGAATGTCTGAGCTCTAAAACTCTCACCCTTCTCCCTGTGGAAATGAGCTTAACAGGGTGAGGAATCTAGGCCTTGGTAGGGCTAATCCAAACAGCCTGACCTGTGGTGGTGCAGTGGGTAAAGTGTCGACCTAGAACACTGAGGCTGCCAGTTCAAAACCCCGGGCTTGCCTAGTTAACGCACATATGGGAGTTGATGCTTTCTGCTCCTCCCCCTTCTCTCTCTCTCTCTCTGTCTCCTCTCTCTAAAATGAATAAGTAAAATCTAAAAAAAAACCCAAAACAAAAAACCAAACAGCTTCCCCTTGGGTGTGGTACCTGCAAGCCTACAAAAAGGGGGTAAGATACTTCTTCTCCTTCCCAGGGTAGCTTGGGCTGAGCTCACAGGGAAGGGAAGAGTCACCCCCCACCCCACTGCTGAGTTTCCACACACTCCTACACCTGTCTGTCTAGCTCCCAGACCAAAACTTCCCTAGTGCAACGGGCTTGGAAAGTCATGGCTCTCTACTCTCCATGTGTGAGGCCAGATTCTAAAGTCTTGGCTCTCTGCACAGAATTCTGCTCTCCCAGTGAGTTGTGCTCTCTCTCTAAGTTCCCCTTTTGGATGGTGCTTGCAAGCCTGTAGAAGGGTGGCAGGCACTTCTTCCCCTTCTTGGAGTAGCATGGGCTAAGCTCACAGAAGAAGCAAGAGGTCTCCCCGTCCCACCACTGGCTATACCACCCACCCATCTGTCTCTTGGACCAAAGCTTCCTCAGGGTGATAGGCAAGGAAAGGCCTGGCTCTCTGCACAGCACTCTGCTCTCTCAGTGCTCCATGAACTTGTGGGCATGGCCAGGTCCTAAAGTCCTGACTTTCTGTGTGACATGTTTTCTATCTAAGACCCCAGCAACATTCCCCCTTTGGGGGTGATGCCCACAAGCCTGTAGAAATGGGGGCTGGGACCTTTTACCATTCCAGGGATAACAGGGTCTGTCTTCACCAGAGAGATGGAATTGCATCCCTGTGCAAGGTCTCCACACATTCCAGCTCCCGCCTGTCTGGTTCCAGGGCAAAAGGTTTTCCACAGATAGCTGTATACTAAAGGTGAGGAAGGCTAATCCTCTTTCCAAGGTCACACAGTTTAGTCACTGTCTGGGTCTTCACCAAAAGCCTCCCCAAAAAGGGCACTGAAAAAGATACTGCTAGAACTGAGAATGGCAAAGTGGCCTCATGGGCAGTCAGGGATGGGCTGTGCACTTCCCTGGCTGTTTCAGTGGGAATAAAAGTGCTGGTACTTGGGAAGGTAGCGCCAGAAACTATGTGAGCTTTTCTTTCTATGCCTGTTGTTCTGGGTTATGGATCACCACGTGAATTTGAGATTCCACTTTCCTGGGAAGGGAGAGCTCCATAGCTGCAATATCCCCCTGCTTTTTAGGCACTGCGTGTGGGTGCAGGGGCTAGCCCTTTTCATGGCTCCACCCTTTTTACTAGTCTCTGTAGCTTCTTCTGTAAATATTTGCTTGTAATATTTGAATTTAGCTAGATTTCCATTGGTTATTACAGTGATTACTCTATATTTTAGCTGTAAATCTGGTTTGGGGCTGAGAGCATATGGGTGTAGCATTCACCTACTCTGCAGCCATCTTGGAATCTCTTGCATGTGTAGTAATTTTTATTGGATGTTGGACATTTGAAAAAAATTTCTACTGATTTGAGAGAAAGAGGAAGGGAGAGAGAGGGGAGGAAGTCAGAGAGAGAGAGAAAGAAGCATCAACTCATTGTTTCACTTAATTGTTCCCTTTAGTTGTGTATTCATTGAATGCTTCTTATATGTGCCCTGACCAGGCGTCGAACCTATGACCTCTGGCACACAGGTCAGTGCTTTATCCACTGAACCACACAGCCAGGATGAATGTTGGATATTTTTAATATTACAATGATGAATGTCTGGTTTGTTATGTTCCTTCAAAGGGTACCAATATTTGTTCCGGCAGAGAGTTACCTAGTAGATCAGATTGTTTCTTTTAACACTTATTTTTAAGCTTTTTTTTTTTTCGTGGCTATATGGCACTTTCCATCTAAAGCTTTACTCTTTTTGGGTTTCTACTGAATGTCTCAGGTGAGCAAGAAAATGTCTTCATTTTGACTGTTGATTTCATACCTTTTTTTTTTTTTTTTGTATTTTTCTGAAGCTGGAAACTGGGAGGCAGTCAGACAGACTCCTGCATGCGCCCGACTGGGATCCACCCGGCACGCCCACCAGGGGGCAATGCTCTGCCCCTCTGGGGCGTCGCTCTGTTGAGACCAGAGCCACTCTAGCGCCTGAGGCAGAGGCCACGGAGCCATCCCCAGCGCCCGGGCCATCTTTGCTCCAATGGAGCCTTGGCTGCGGGCGGGGAAGAGAGAGACAGAGAGGAAGGAGGGGGGGTGGAGAAGCAAATGAGCGCTTCTCCTGTGTGCCCTGGCCGGGAATCGAACCCGCGATTTCCGCACGCCAAACCAATGCTCTACCACTGAGCCAACCCGCCAGGGCCACTTCCATCTCTTTTGAGTTCTTGGGATTGCTCAGCCTGAAGACCCAAGCCTCTTGGAATTTTGCCTCGTGCAAAGGAAAATACAGCTTAGCATTCAGGAAAAGCCATAAGGTAACTCATTTTCAGATCTTGGGGTGCTTTTTTTTGCATAACTCTAACTTGTATCAAAAATTCCAGCTGCCTTGGCCTTCCTAATTCTAAGGTCTGTGATCTCAAATTGGCAGGTCTACCGTGCTTTATTTAGTTAGGTTTATTCTTCATGTGCCATGATCTAGATAGAAAATAAACAATGTGTAGGACACTGTGTAGGACACACCCAGCCATAAAGCTGAAATTTATGTAAGAATAACCTGGTTCATTGTTTAATGTCAGAAAAGATTTGTCTAATTCTCTAGATGTTTATGGTAGGAGAAAAATTTGTCATGATAAAAATTTGTCATTTTGACTGAATTTGTATTTATATGTATGGTGATTAATTGGATAGTCTCAGTTTTAAAGTGTCAGTTCATTTTTTTGGTTTATTTTCTATTGATTCTCTGTTGTTAATCTGTAGAACTTCTTTACATATTCTATATACAAATCTTTTGATGGGCACATGCATTTCAAAAGTCATCTACTCAGTGACTTGTCTTTGCATTATTTTAATCCTCTTTTTGATAAATGGAAATTATTATTTTTAGTATAGTCTATTTTTTTATCTTTTCTGCTTGTGCATAACCTTTTTGTGTTCTATTCTAAAATGTTTCTGCTTACTCCAAAGTCACAATATTTTTTTCTCAATATGTTAGTTTTTCTTTTGAACAGATAGATTGACAATTCATTTAGAATTTATTTCTGTGTATGATGTAAAAAGTAGGTATCAATATTCAGTTTGTCTTCATGCTATTTAATTGACAGTATATTTTATTGAAATAACTGGCTTTTCCCCATGCATTGCCAAGGTACATTTGTCATAATATGGATGGATCTGTTTATGGACTGTTATGTTTCATTTGTCTACTTGCCTATTCTTGTCTCAATACCACACAGTTGTAGTTACCAAAGTTTTATAATAACTTTCAATATTTGGGAATGTTAGTCCTTGAAACTTATGTGTCTTTTTTCAAAGCATCCTATTTGTAATTGGCCCTTTGCGTTTTCATATTAATTTTATTTAAAAAGTTTTTTCCATTGATTTCAGAGAGCACGGGTGGGAGAGGGAGAGAGAGAGAGAGAGAGAGAGAGAGAGAGAGAGAGAGAAGGATCAACTCGTTTCACTTAGTTCCATTTAGTTGTGCATTCATTGGTTGCTTCTCATATATGCCCTGACCAGGGATTGAACCCTCAGCCTCGGCACACTGAGATGATGCTCTCTTCATTAGGAAACCCAGCCAGGGCCTTCATATTAACTTAGAATAAGCTTGGTAATTTTCAGAAATAAAAAATCTGCTAGAACTTTGATTGAAATTATGTTGAATGTATTTGGAGAAATTAACATCTTGACAATTTTCAATCATGAACATTCTATGTTCATTCATTTACCTAGTTTATTTTTCATTTTTATATATAATATTTTGTAATTTGCTTTGTTATATTTTGTTATAATTCAGACCATAGCATTTTCTAATTTTGAATATAATTCCTTTTTTGAACTATGGGTTATTTAGAAATATGTTATTTTACAAATATTTGGGGATTTTTGAGTTACCATTGATTTCTAGTTTAATTTGCCTGTGATCAGAAAATTTATTCTCACCTAGTTGAATTCTATGAAATTCACTGAATTTGTTTTTAGGCTCAGCATATGGTCTATCTTGGTAGACATCTGATATGTACTTGGAAATAATATACTTGAAAAGGTTGTTTAGTGTAGCATGGCCCTATACATGGATGGCATCTAACTCAAGTTGGTTAATTATGTTCAAATCTCAACTGCCTTTAACTTTCTGTTTGTTTTCTTGTTTTGTCTATTACTGAAAGAGGTATGCAAAAATTCTACTTATAATTTGTCTTTTTAAAGGTTAATTAGGCTCAGCAGTAGATCATCAGCCTGGCATCAGCCTGGTGTATGGAAGTCCTGGGTTTGATTTCTGGTCAGGGCACACAAGAGAAGTGACCATCTGCTTCTACATCCCTCCCCTCCCATTCTCACCTTTGTCTCTTCCTGCAGCTATGACTCAAATGAACAAGTTGGCCTCAGGCACTGAGGATGGCTCCATGGCCTTGCCTCAGGTGCTAAAATAGCTCAGTTGCAGAGCAATGGAGCAGCGGCCCCAGATGGGCAGAACATCAGCCCCAGATGGGGGTTGCCAGGTGGATCCCAGTGCAGGTGCATGCAGGAGTCTGTCTCTCTGCCTCCCTGCCTCTCACTTGATAATAAAAGGGGGATTAATTAGCAATCCTGGCTGGTGGCTCAGTGGATAGAGCATTGGCCTGGCATATGGACACCCCAGGTTCAATTCCCAGTCAGCGCACACATGAGAAGAGACCATCTGCATCTTTCCCCCTCCCTTTCTACCTTCTCAATTGGTTTCAGCATCACCCTGGGCACTGAGGATGGCTCCTTGGAGCACATCAGCCACTCCAGTATCAGCCCTAGAGGGGGTTGCTGAGTGGATGCCAGTGAGGGCACATGTGGGAGTCTACCCCACTATTTCCCCTCATCTCACAAAAAAAAAAAAAAAAGATTAATTGCTTTATTTTACATTGAATTTTTTGAGGTGACATAGGTTAACAAAAGTATACAGGTTTCAGGTGCCCAATTCTACAACACATCTCTGTACTCCGTATTTTGTGTTCACCCCAAGTCAAGTATATCTGTCCATCATCATTTATCCTCCCTATACTCTCCTCTGCCTCATCCCCGTACCCCAGGGCAATCATCACACTTTTTCATGTCTATTTTTTGTCCTTTTTTTGCTCAATGCCTCCACACCCTCACCCAGTACCTCTGCCCCCACATCTGTCAGCCTACTTTCTATCTCTGAATCTGTCTCTATTTTGCATGTTAGTTCATTAGATTCCACATATGAATGAAATCATGTGGTACTTGTCTTTCTCTGACTGACTTATTTCACTTAGCACAATGCCCTCTAGGTCCATCCATGCCTATATAACTTAGGTTTGTCAATTTTCCTCTCAGTTTTGTTAACTTTTGCTACATGTAATTTAAATATATATAATTATGTATTTGATTTTAATGTGTTAATGAAGTGTTTTTATTTTGCTTTTCAACAGATTAATCAAGTGGTTTTTTTTTTTTCTTCTTTTTCATTTTTCTGAAGCTGGAAACAGGGAGAGACAATCAGACAGACTCCCGCATGCGCCCGACTGGGATCCACTCGGCACACCCACCAGGGGCGATGCTCTGCCCACCAGGGGGCGATGCTCTGCCCATCCTGGGCATCGCCATGTTGCGACCAGAGCCACTCTAGCGCCTGAGGCAGAGGCCACAGAGCCATCCCCAGCGCCTGGGCCATCTTTGTTCCAATGGAGCCTTGGCTGCTGGAGGGGAAGGAAGAGACAGAGAGGAAAGCGCGGTGGAGGGGTGGGGAAGCAAATGAGCACTTCTCCTGTGTGCCCTGGCCGGGAATCGAACCCGGGTCCTCCACACGCTAGGCCGACGCTCTACCGCTGAGCCAACCGGCCAGGGCTAATCAAGTGTTTTTTATTGTTACACATTTTTTTTCTTCCATTAATGTGGTAGATTGCAAAGATAGCCACCATTTTTTTTCTGCTATCTTTATCTATGCTCTCTCAGTGTGACTTGAAAGTTCCACTCATCAATTTTATGTATTTTGATAGAATATTATTAGGGGCATGAATATAGTATTTAAGATTGATATATCTTCTTACTGAGTTTACCCTTTTAGTTGTATGTGATATTTGTAACTTTTTTCTTTTGTAATATATTGTAACTTAAAGTCTATAGCCACAGCATCTTTCTGTTGGTTATTATATGTGTGGTCCATCTTTTACCATCCTTTTACTTCCAACCCGTAGTCAATTCTGCTCTAATTCAACGTATGCATTTCTAAAAAATTACCACACTGCTGCAGATCTCAATAAAAACCACAGAGCAGATGGGGGAAATAAGAGATGTGGTACAACACTCAAAATCATCATTAGCAAGCAACACGTAAAAGAAAAACGATGTCCCAGGTTCGATTCCCGGTCAGGGCATATATGAAAAATGACCATCTGCTTCTCTACCCTACCCTCTCCCCATTCTCTCTCTGTTCTCCTCTCATAGCCAATGGCTCGATTGGTCCGAGCACAGCCTCAGGCACTAAGGATAGCTTGATTGGTCTGAGTGTCAGCCTCAGGTGCTGGGTGGATCCCGGTCAGGGCACATGTGAGAGTCTTGTCTCTCTATCTCCCCTCCTCTCACTTAAAAAAAAAAGAACTTAGTAAAAATGCTAGCACAGATTCTATTTATGGTATGATGACATAAGGAGCTATGTAGATGCTGGTAAAAATTATTTTAAAACAACCATTTAAAGTCTCTAGAAATGATACTAAGAGTATACAGAAAATTAAGAAACACTTATTCAGAAAAACCTACTAAAACTCAGTAAGAACAGTGAGAGTCTGTGGCAACTGAATAACAACCTGCTCTCTTTCTCCCCTACTTGAACTCAGTGATAGAAATTCCACTCTAGACAAATGTAGTGAAAAAAGGCACCGTCACCCCCACCCTCAGTTGGAGGCATATCGTATCTTCCCTGGAGAGGCAGGGCATCAGCATTTCTCATTCTGCTTGTTGCTATGTATTGCAAAGGCATGAGTGAGTGTGGCCAAGAGATAGGGCTCCTGTCTTCTGTCTATCCCCCAATCATTTTATGGTGCATTTAGAATACAGGGGTCCTGATTATCCTTTCCATAGTTAATTTGTGAAGCAAAGGTCTCATACCAGGAGAAGCAAGCCACATAGTACAGAGACTGCAGCTTCCTTTTGTTTATATGATGGAGCACTGAGATCCTAAAGCAGGTGTTACTCCCAGAGAAAAACATGCCACTGCTCCTTCCCTCAGCTCTAGAGGCACGGCTCAGAGATTTTACCTATAGGGACCAAGAGGCTACTTTGAAGCTCTTACAAAAAAAACTTTTTATTTTTGATAGAAAGTAAGAATGTTCAAGCCTAAGGGTATGTTATGGTGAAAATATAAAAGGGGATACTAATAGATTTATAAGAAATATAAGTTAAACTATAGGATTCCTAGTTTACCAGAGAGAACCAGGAAATTAAACAGCTAAGAGGCCTCCTGGGGCCAGAACCAATCTCAAATACTGACTTCAAAATCTATCCCTGTAGCCCTGGCCAATTGGCTCAGTGGTAAAGCATCGGCCTGGTGTGCAGGAGTCCTGGGTTTGATTCCTGGCCAGGGCACACAGGAGAAGCGCCCATCTGCTTCTCCACCCCTCCCCCCTCTCCTTCCTCTGTCTCTCTCTCTCTTCCCCTCCCATAGCCGAGGGAGCAAAAATTGGCCCGGGCACTGAGGATGGCTCTGTGGCCTCTGCCTCAGGTGCTAGAATGGCTCTGGTTGCAACAGAGCGATGCCCCAGATGGGCAGAGCATCACCCCCTGGTTGCGTGCCGGGTGAATCCTGGTCAGGTGCATGCGGGAGTCTGTCTGACTGCCTCCCCATTTCCAGCTTTGGAAAAATACTGAAAAAAGAAAAAAAAATCTATCCTTGTAAAGGAACCCAAATTTAATTTAATCAATCTGTGCAACAGTTGAAGCCCCAGGGCATTGTAAGAAACAATAGAGCAATCTGCAATTAATGGAACTTAACATCTGGATATGTGGGTAGAGAGAGAGACAATCAAAGAGGCCAAAATCACTGTCATTCTAGGGTGACTTCACATGTTCAAGGTTGTACCTTCCAAGTAGCAACATAATCTTACTCTTCTAAGAGAAAGAGATGTCACTAAAATAAACAGATAAACAACAAATAACAAGAAGTCTCAGGAAAGGGGCTGGATGCAGACCAGTTCCCAGAGTTGCTACAATATGTTACCTAAAATTCATAGTTTCCAACAAAAATATCACAAGAAATAAAAAATAAAAAACCCAGGAAACTCTGATCCATACATTAAAAAAAAAATCAGGCAACAGAAACTTCCTGTGAGCAAAACCAGATGTCTGATTTAACAAAGACTTCAAAATAGTCACAAATATCTTTAAAGAACTAAACTAAATTATGTTTAAAATAAAGGACAATGTCTAATTGAATAAAGAATAGCAATAAGAGGTATGAGTGATTAAAAAGAATCAAATGAGGTGCCTTGTTAGCGCAGTAGGTAGCGTGTCAGCCTCATAAAAAGAATCAAATGATTAAAAAGATATTCTAGAGCAGAAAAGTATAACTAAAATTAAAAATTCACTATAGTGGGCTTAACAGTATATTTGAACTATCACAAGAAAGAATTAATGAACTCAAAGATAGACATATAAAAATTTCACTACCTGAAGAACAGAGAGAAAAAAGAATAAAGAAAAATGAACAGAGCCTAATAGAAATGTGGGATACCATTAAATGTGCCAATGCATGTGTAATGAGCATTAGAAGGATAAGAGACAGTGAAAACAGGAAAAAACAACAACAATATTTAAGCTGTGGCAGGGTAGCTCTGTTGGTTAACATTGTCCTGACATGTCAAGGTTGTGGGTTTGATCTTGGACAGAGAACATACAAAAATCAAGCAATGAATGCACAAATAAGTGAAATGACAAACTGATATTTCTTTTTCTCTCTCTTCTCCCTTTTTTGCTTTCTCTAAAAATCAATCAATAAAAAAATATTTGAATAAACAATGGCTGAAATTTTTCCACATTTGAAGAAAAACTTTATACATTTGAGAAGCTGGATAAATTGTAAGTAGAAAACACACAAAGAGATCCAGAAGCAGAAGCATTCTAGTAAAAATGCTGAAAGAGAAAGATAAAAAATCTTTGAAGTAGCTAAAGAAAAATGAATCATCACCTACAAGGTAACTCCAATAAATTAAGAACTGACTTTTCAGCATTAACAATCAATGCCAGAGGCACTTGAATGACATAGTCAATGTGTTCAAGAAAAATAGTCAACCAAGAATCCTGTATCCAATAAAACATTCTTTCAAAAATGAAGGCATAACAGACATTCCCCAAAGCTGAGAAAATTTGTTGTGTTTCACCTATGAAAAATACTGGAAGCAAGTGATCCCAGACAGTAATTCAATTCCACATAAAACAAAGAACACCAGTAAAGGTAACTCTAAAAGACAGTATAAATGTATATTTCTTTTCCTTTTCATTTCTAACAGATAAAAAAGAAGTCACTTATATAAGACTATGTATATAATTGTCTTGTTACCCCTTTAACACAGAAATGCAATATTTTTGCAATAATAGCACAAAAGAGGAGGGTGGGATAAAAATTGTTTTGGGCTAAGGAAATGACTCCAGATGGTAACTTGGAGCCATAGGAACAAATGAAGAGAAGCAGAAATGATAAATAAGAAGGCTAATATGAAAAAAATCTATAACTATATACTTGTTATCCTTTCTTCTCTAAGTTTCCTTAAAGGACATAAAATTCTGTCAAGTTATAACAGTGTGTTGTATTTGTAACAAATAAAATATTTTTAAAATAATATTACAAGAAGGGGAAAATGAAATAGAGCTATGTAGTAGTAATGTTTCTATATTTTCTGGAATTAAGTTAGTTTAAATATAAGCAGATTCTGATTGGTTAAATTGTATGTGTAAGCCCAAGAGTAGTAAAAACGATATAGGTGGCTTTTGAAGATGGCAGCAGAGTAGGCAGACACACAGACGCCCAGCTCTCAACACCAAACTGGAATACAAATCAATTTAGGAAAAATCAGCATGAAAAACCAACACTGAACTGCAAGAACAGCTCTCAAAAACCAAGGAGCAAAGAGGAAGCCACAATAAACCTGGTAAGGAGTGCCTGAATCTCCTCCGCTTACAGGAACGGCAGGGAGGGGGGGTGAGGCTGAGAGCCCAGAGAGGATTTCACAGAGGAAAAAGAGCAGAAACTACTGCTCACAGCCACTTACCTGGCGACCAGGGAGCAAGGTGGGTTGAAAAGACCAGCTTATCTCCCAAGTGGAAAGGACAAGGAGAGGGACAGACTGTGAGGGACTAAGGTATGCAAGAAATGAAATAAAAAAGCTGACTCATTCGTGCTGGAGGCAGCCATAGCTGGGGGAGGGACTGAACCTTTCACAAAACAGAGCTGAAGTGCTTCCGGATCAGATATCTCTGGACATCTATCCAGCTCCAATCAGCGCAACAAGACACAGCTGAAAACAAGAAGTGGGGAGGAGGGGCAGTAACTCAGGTCTCCATGGAGATCTGAGATACACCTCCCCCTACTGAAGCTGAGAAAAAACCCTACCCCCAGTGAGATTAGTTGGTGGAAGAGACCTTCAGCATCTCAGGTTACACCCACAGCATTCCTGGTTACAGTTTCAAGGAAGCCCCCTGCTGAGATCAGTTAACAAGACTATCACCTGTTAAGAAAACAAACAAATCAAGACTTCAAAGCTGCCCAAATCCGAAAGTGGATTACAAATAATAGCTGATACCAATCCAAGAAGACCTAGAAATAACACAACTGAAAACAGGAGGCAGAAAACACCAAGCCTAGACTCAAGCAACTCTACAAATAAAACACCATTATGAGAAGACAAAGGAGTGCAACCCAAATGAAACCACAAGAGACACCCTTGAGAGATGAGCTGAGTGATATGGAAATAAACTTCCAGATGTGGAGTTCAAAATAATGATTGTAAGGATGCTTAGGGATCTTAGAACAACAATGGAGGGGCAGTTTGAAAACCTAAATAAAGAAATAGCAAGTATAAAAAAGGATATTGAAATATTAAAAAAGAATCAGTCAGAGATGACAAATACAATATCAGAAATGAAGACCACAATGGAAGGAATTAAAAACAGGATGGATACAGCAGAGGATCGAATCAGCGAGTTGGAGGACAACTGGAATGAAGGCATGAAAGCAGAGAAGAAAAGAGAAAAGAGACCCAAAAAGTCAGAGGAAACACTTAGAGAGCTCTGTGACAACATGAAGAGAAATAACATCCGCATCATAGGGGTTCCTGAAGAAGAAGAAAAAGAACAAGGGATAGAGACTTTGTTCAATCATATCATAACTGAAAACTTCCCTAAATTAATGCAAGAGAAACTCTTACAAGTCCAAGAAGCACAGAGAACTCCATTAAAGAGAAACCCAAAGAAACCTACACCAAGACACATCATAATTAAAATACCAAAGCTAAGCGATAAAGAGAAAATATTAAAAGCTGCAAGAGAAAAAAAAGTTATCACCTACAAAGGAGCCCCCATAAGGATGACATCCGACTTCTCAACAGAAACACTTGAGGCCAGAAGGGAATGGCAAGAAATATTCAAAGTAATGCAGAACAAGAACCTACAACCAAGACTACTTTATCCAGCAAGGCTATCATTTAAAATTGAAGGAGAAATAAAAAGCTTCCCAGACAAAAAACAACTCAAGGAATTCATTACAACCAAACCAACGCTGCAAGAAATGTTAAGGGGCCTGTTGTAAACAGATCAAAGTTGGAAAAGAATATAGCAAAAAAAGGAATACACCTTTAAAGAAGAAAATGGCAATAAACAACTACATATCAATAATAACCTTAAATGTAAATGGATTAAATGATCCAATCAAAAGACATAGGGTAGCTGCGTGGATAAGAAAACAGGACCCATACATATGCTGTCTACAAGAGACACACTTTAGAACAAAAGACACACATAGATTGAAGGTAAAAGGATGGAAAAAAACATTTCATGCAAACGGAAATGAAAAAAAAGCTGGGGTAGCAATACTTAGACAAATTGGACTTTAAAACAAAGGATATAGTAAGAGATAAAGAAGGCCACTACATAATGATAAAGGGAGCAATCCAACAGGAAGATATAACTATTATAAATATCTATGCACCTAATAAAGGAGCACCCAAATATATAAAACAGACTTTGATGGATTTAAAGGGCGAGATCAACAGCAATACTATAATAGTAGGGGATTTCAATACCCCACTAACATCACTAGATAGATCCTCAAGAAAGAAAATTAACAAAGAAACAGCAGACTTATTGGAAACAATAGATCAACTCGATTTAATAGATATCTTCAGATCCTTTCACCCTAAAGCAGCAGAATATACATTCTTTTCAAGTGCTCATGGTACATTCTCTAGGATAGACCACATGTTAGGGCACAAAAGTGCTCTCAACAAATTTAAGAAGACTGAAATCATATCAAGCACCTTCTCCGATCACAATGGCATGAAACTAGAAATGAATCACAGCAGAAAAGCTCAAAAATTCTCAAACACATGGAAACTAAATAGCAGGGTGCTAAATAATGAATGGATTAAGAATGAGATCAAAGAAGAAATAAAAAAATTCCTAGAAACGAATGACAATGAGCATACAACAACTCAAAATTTATAGGACACAGCGAAAGCAGTGCTGAGAGGGAAGTTCATAGCACTACAGGCACACTTTCAGAAGCTAGAAAAAGCTCAAACAACTTAACCCTGCATCTAAAAGAATTAGAAAAAGAACAGCAAGTAAAGCCCAAATGTAGTAGAAGGAAGGAAATAATAAAGATCAGAGCAGAAATAAATGACATAGAGGCTAAAGAAACAATACAGAGGATCAATGAAACTAGGAGCTGGTTTTTTGAAAAGGTAAACAAGATTGATGAACCTTTAAGTAGATTCACCAAGAAAAAGAGAGAGAGGACTCAAATAAATAAAATTAGAAATGAGAGAGGAGAAATAACAACTGACACAACAGAAATACAAAATATTGTAAGAAAATACTATGAAGAACTGTATGCCAAAAAACTAGACAACCTAGATGAAATGGACAAATTCCTTGAAACATACAATATTCCAAAAATCAATCTGGAAGAATCAGAAAACCTAAACAGACCGATTACACCAAATGAGATCGAAACAGTTATCAAAAAACTCCCAACAAAGAAAAGTCTGGGGCCCGATGGCTTCACAACGGAATTCTACCAAATATTCAAAGAAGAACTACTATCCTTCTCAAACTATTTCAAAAAATTCAAGAGGAAGGAAGACTTCCAAGCTCCTTTTATGAGGCGAGCATAATTCTGATTCCAAAACCAGGCAAAGACAACACAAAGAAAGAAAATTATAGGCCAATATCTCTGATGAATATAGATGCTAAAATCCTCAACAAAATATTAGCAAACCGGATCCAACAATATATGGAAAAAATCATACACCATGATCAAGTGGGATTTATACTGGGGAGGCAAGGATGGTACAATATTCGTAAATCAATCAATGTGATTCATCACATAAACAAAAAGAAGGAGAAAAACCATATGATAATTTCAATAGATGCAGAAAAAGCATTTGATAAAATCCAGCACCCAGTCATGATCAAAACTCTCAGCAAAGTGGGAATACAGGGAACATACCTCAACATGATAAAAGCCATCTATGAGAAACCCACAGCCAACATCATACTCAATGGGCAAAAATTAAAAGCAATACCCTTAAGATCAGGAACAAGGCAGGGGTGCCCCCTTTCACCACTCTTATTTAACATAATCCTGGAAGTCCTAGCCACAGCAATCAGACAAGAAGAAGAAATAAAAGGCATTCAAGTTGGAAAAGAAGTAAAACTATCATTATTTGCAGATGATATGATATTGTATATAGAAAACCCTAAAGTCTCAGTCAAAAAACTACTGGACCTGATAAATTCAGCAAAGTGGCAGGATATAAAATCAATACTCAGAAATCAGAAGCATTTTTATACACCAACCATGAACAGTCAGAAAGAGAAATTAAGGAAACAATCCCCTTCACAATTACAACCAAAAAAATAAAGTACCTAGGAGTAAACTTAACCAAGGATACTAAAGACTTGTACTCGGAAAATTACAAAGCATTGATAAAAGAAATTAAGGAAGATACAAACAAGTGGAAGCATATACCGTGCTCATGGTTAGGAAGAATAAACATCATTAAAATGTCTATATTACCCAAAGCAATCTATAAATTCAATGCAATACCAATTAAAATACCAATGACATACTTCAAAGATATAGAACACATATTCCAAAAATTTATATGGAACCAAAAGAGGACACAAATAGCCTCAGCAATCTTAAAAAAGAAGAATAAAGTGGGAGGTATCACACTTCCTGATATCAACTTATACTACAAGGCCGTTGTACTCAAAACAGCCTGGTACTGGCATAAGAACAGGCATATAGATCAATGGAATAGAACAGAGAACCCAGAAATAAACCCACAGTTCTATGGACAACTGATATTTCACAAAGGAGGTAAGGAAATACAATGGAGTAAAGACAGCCTCTTTAACAAATGGTGTTGGGAAAATTGGACAGCTATCTGCAAAAAAATGAAACTAGATCACCAGCTTACACCACTCACAAAAATAAACTCAAAATGGATAAAAGACTTAAATGTAGGCCATGAAACCATAAGCATCTTAGAAGAAAACATAGGCAGTAAGCTCTCCGACATCTCTCAGAGCAATATATTTGCTGATTTATCTCCACGGGGAAGTGAAATAAAAGACAGGATAAACAAATGGGACTATATCAAACTAAAAAGCTTTTGCACAGCTAAAGACAACAAGAACAGAATAAAAAGACAAACTACACAATGGGAGAATATATTTGACAATACGTCTGATAAGGGGTTAATAACCAAAATTTATAAAGAACTTGTAAAACTCAACACCAGGAAGACAAACAACCCAATCCAAAAATGGGCAAAAGAGATGAATAGACACTTCTCCAAAGAGGACATACAGATGGCCGATAGGCATATGAAAAAATGCTCAACATCACTAATCATTAGAGAAATGCAAATTAAAACCACAATGAGATATCACCTCACACCAGTCAGAATGGCGCTTATCAAGAAAACAACACAGAATAAGTGCTGGTGAGGATGTGGAGAAAAGGGAACCCTCCTGCACTGCTGGTGGGAATGCAGACTGGTGCAGCCACTGTGGAAAACAGTATGGAGATTCCTCAAAAATCTGAAAATCGAACTGCCTTTTGACCCAGCTATCCCACTTTTAGGAATATACACCAAGGACACCATAGAATGGCTCAAAAAGGAGAAATGCACCCGCATGTTTGTGGCAGCATTGTTCACAATAGCGAAGATCTGGAAACAGCCCAAGTGTCCGTCAGAGGACGAGTGGATTAAAAAGCTTTGGTACATATATACTATGGAATACTACTCAGCCATAAGAAATGATGACATCGGATCATTTACAATGACATGGATGGACCTTGACAACATTATACGAAGTGAAATAAGTAAATCAGAAAAAAAAAAACTAAGATGAATCCATACATAGAAGGGACATAAAAATGAGACTCAGAGACATGAACAAGAATGTGATGGCAACAGGGGCGGGAGGTTGGGAGAGGGGGGAGGGGGTGAAGAAGGAGAGAGGGGTTAGGGGAGGGGAGGGGCACAAAAACAGAAGATGACAGAAGACAATTTAACTTTGGGGGAGGGGTATACAGCACAATCAAATGTCAAAATAATCTAGAGATATTTTCTCTCAACATATGTACCCTGATTTATCAATGTCACTGCATTAAATTTAATAAAAAATAAAAAATAAAAAACAAAAAAACAAAAAAACGATATAGGTAAAAAATAATTTAAGAAATTAAATTGTTGGCCCTGGCCGGTTTGCTCAGTGGTAGAGCGTCGGCCTGGAGTGTAGAAGTCCCGGGTTCAATTCCCGGCCAGGGCACACAGAAGAAGTGCCCATTTGCTTCTCCAACCCTCCCCCTTTCCTTCCTCTCTGTCTCTCTCTTCCCCTCCCGCAGCGAGGCTCCATTGGAGCAAAGATGGCCGGGGCGCTGGGGATGGATCCTTGGCCTCTGCCCCAGGCGCTAGAGTGGCTCTGGTCACGGCAGAGCGACGCCCCAGAGGGGCAGAGCATGGCCCTCTGGTGGGCAGAGCATCGCCCCCTGGTGGGTGTGCCAGGTGGATCCCGGTCGGGCGCATGCGGGAGTCTGTCTGACTGTCTTTCCTGGTTTCTAGCTTCAGAAAAAAAGAAAAAGAGGAGATGATGTCAGAGTAATGCCAGGGTAGGAAGCGATACCGATAAATCTCCCCCAAAACTCAACAAGATCTTCAACCAGAAACAGAAAAACCTATACTTGGAGCTTCCAGATGCTTCGCAATACACCCAAAGGTATGATTGAGTGAAAAATTGGCTAAATATATAACCAAACCCCGAAGGAAATAGGGAGTAAGAAATGCTCCGCCTTCCTCACTAACCTAAACAGGGCGGCTTTCTCTGGTAACTGTGAATATAGAAACTGAGGTGGGCAAAGGGGATGAATAGATCCAGGCTGCCGCGGCACAAACGGCCGAACTAGGCTGTGGCACGGAGATCCAAGCCGAGGAAAATCTGATCCTGTGGCAACCTGGGCAATACAAGCTAACACTCCCGCCAAACCCAAACAAAGAAAGACAAGCGGAGCGGCCATTTTACCAGGCCTCCTGATCGGCGTGCGCGCAGTTAGTGGGCGAGAGATTTCTTCCTAAGCCCCGGAAGTGGGTGCCTGTGTTGCCCCACGGAGAGGCAGGGTCAGAGGCCTTTCTGTGGGCCGAGGGCAGAGTCTCTGGGCAGCCCCAGCACCCTGGGAAAGCCACGCACGGGAGGGAGTGAGAACTAATTCCAACGGTGGAGATTTTCCGTGCTGGAGGGTGTTTCACTCAGAGGGAACCGCGGCCAGCCTCATATCCTGGTGTGCGCGCAGATAAGGAGTGAGCGATTCCTCCGAGTGCCTCGGCAGTGCGCTCCCGTGTTATCGCACAGAGGGGCAGAGTCAGGGGCCTTTGTGTGGGCCAAAGCGGAATCTCGGGCCGCCCCAGCGCCTTGCAAAAGCCACGCACGGGGACGGAGCGAGACTCAATTCCAACGCTGCAACTTTTCCCTGCGGTTGGGGGTTTCACTCAGAGCGTGAGACTGCTGGCCGGATATCCTGGCCGCAGACAGTGAGTGAGAGTTTCCTCCAAGCGCCCCAGAAGTGGGCGCCCGCTTGTGTTACCGGACAGAGTGGCAGAGCCAGAGGTCTTTGAGTGGGCGGAAAACCCACCTGATTATGCTAGCAGCTCTGACTGACTGAGCCTTACCCAGAGCCCTGTGCTGAGTGGAAATAGAGTGGGGAGTTGCCAGCTCTTTGAGCCTCTTACTATCCAGGCAGAGGCAGCAGCAACCCCATAGCTGGATTATCAGGCTACTAATTGAGGAAGGAAAGACTAGGAGAAAGGCTCCAGGAACACGGACTCTCTCACTGTCGGAGCCTATAAATGCTAATGAGCCTCGACTCCCAACGAGACTAAAGCACAATACATGACATTGCCATAGAGACTTATCAACTGCAAACCTCTACCTGAGCGTGCCAAAGGGGCAGAACCCGGGGTACAGAGTCACCGACCAGGAAGAGGGAGAGAAAAGAAAAAGCAAGAAGATAACCTCTCAAAATCAAGAATAATCTGCAGACTTTATAACCTATCCCATTTTATTATATTTGTTCGTTTGTTTCTCTTATCTTCATTCTTGATACTTTTTTTTCCTCCTCCAATTTGGCCGATTAACTCTCTACCGGTCTTACTCTCTCCTCTCCTTGAACTACACTACCCATAAGTGTTACATCTCCCATTATCTTTTCTCTTCTCTTCCTTTCTCTCTATGAGGGTTGCACTCCAAAACCCTTAACTCTCTCTCTCTCTTTCTCCTTTCTTTTTTCTTCTTTTAGTGGTTCCCTCTTTTTTTCTCTCTCTCTCTTTCTTTTCTCCCTCTATATTAGTTTCTTCCTTTCTCCTTTACATCTCCTCTCATTCAAACCTCAATAACAAACAAATTATCTTATCTGGGACTCAAACCTGTTTGTGGCATTTTGGGGGGTTTTTACTTCACCTTTTTAACTCACTAGCAGTGCTCCCATCCCTGGCTCTCCATATTATCTAGTTCTTGTTCCACTAAATACAATAGTAATTTTTTAATTTGTCCCCCCATTTTTCCGTTTTCCTCTTATTCCTCTCATCATAACTCTTAGACAACCAACACCTAAAAGCAAATCATTTTATTCTTGACCCAAATTTTTTCCTTATTTGCTTTTTGTGGGTCCATATGCTCTTTTTTTTTCTTTTTTCTTTTTTTTTTTTTTTTCTCTTTTTTGCCCCTTTATTACTTTTCCCCAATTCAGGCCCTCCATCACAGGCATTGTTTGTTATAACTCACAGTCCACCACAAGATTTTCTCAAGAAAGAGGGGAGAGGAGAGGAGAGGAAAAAAGGAGGGGGGGGAATAATTTCCTTTTTTTTAAATTTTTATTTTATTTTATTTTTCTTTATTTCATTATTAATTTTTTTTAAAAAAAAATTCTTTTCAATTTTTTATTTATTTTTTTTAACTTTTTATTCTTTATTAAATCTCATTAATACTATAAACAAAACCACCCTCAGATGCCATTAAGGAAGAGAAAATCGAATATCATGGATACAAAAGAAAGAGAGGTAACACAGCTAGATGAGGAAAAATCTATGGAGAAAAAATTTAATATATTGGAAAGCTTGGAGCTAAATGACAGAGAATTCAAGATAGGAATACTAAAAATCCTCCGAGATATACAAGAAAACACAGAAAGGCAATATAGGGAGCTCAGAAAACAACTCCATGAACACAAAGAATATATGTCCAAGGAAATTGAAACTATAAAAACAAATCAAACAGAGATGAAAAACTCAATTCACAAGCTGAAAAACGAAGTAACAAGCTTAGCTAATAGAACAGGTCAGATAGAAGAGAGGATTAGTGAAATAGAAGACAAGCAACTTGAGGCACGACAGAGAGAAGAAGAAAGAGACTCAAAAATTAAAAAAAATGAGATAGCCCTACAGGAATTATCTGACTCCATCAAAAAGAATAACATAAGAATAATAGGTATATCAGAGGGAGAAGAGAGAGAAAATGGAATGGAGAACATACTCAAACAAATAATAGATGAGAACTTCCCAAGCCTGTGGAAAGAACTAAAGCCTCAAGTTCAAGAAGCAAACAGAACTTCAAGTTTTCTTAACCCCAACAAACCTACTCCAAGGCATATCATAATGAAATTGACACAAACCAACAGCAAAGAAAAAATTCTCAAGGCAGCCAGGGAAAAGAAGAATACAACATATAAAGGAAGGCCCATTAGATTATCATCAGATTTCTCAGCAGAAACTCTACAAGCTAGAAGAGAGTGGACCCCAATATTTAAAGTCCTGAAAGAGAGGAACTTTCAGCCACGAATACTATACCCATCAAAGCTATCCTTCAAATACGAAGGGGAAATAAAAACATTCACAGATACAGAAAAGATGAGGGAATTTATCATCAGAAAACCCCCACTCCAGGAATTACTAAAGGGGGTTCTCCAATCAGATACAAAGAACAAAAAAAAAACAGAGCCACAAGTAAAAGCTCCAAGAAGAACACAATAAAACCAAATTTAAACTGTGACAACAACAAAAAGAAAGAGGGGGAGAAGATGGAGATTAACAGTAGCAAAGGACGATGGAGTGCAAAAGTACTCACAAAATAGTTCGCTACAATGAACAGGGTAGGGACCCTTTTCATTACTCAAAGGTAACCACCATTGAAAAAACCACCACAGAAGCACATGAGATAAAAAAGATAGCAACAGAGGAAAGATGTATGGAATACAACCAAATAAAAACAAAAGATAGAAAAAATGAAAGAGAAGGATAAAACAAGACACAAAACTAACAGAAAGCAAGATATAAAATGGCAATAGGGAACTCACAAGTATCAATAATTACACTAAATGTAAACGGATTAAACTCACCAATAAAAAGGCACAGAGTAGCAGAATGGATTAAAAAAGAAAATCCAACTGTTTGCTGCCTACAGGAAACTCATCTAAGTAACAAGGATAAAAGCAAATTCAAAGTGAAAGGCTGGAAAACAATATTCCAGGCAAATAACATCATAAAAACAGGTGTAGCAATACTCATATCGGATAATGCTGACTACAAGACAGGAAAAGTACTCAGAGACAAAAATGGCCATTTCATAATGGCTAAGGGGACACTGAATCAAGAAGACATAACAATTCTTAATATATATGCACCAAACCAAGGAGCACCAAAATATATAAGACAGCTACTTATTGATCTTAAAACAAAAACTGACAAAAATACAATCATACTTGGAGACCTCAATACACCGCTGACGGCTCTAGATCGGTCATCCAAACAGAGAATCAACAAAGACATATTGGCCTTAAACAAAACACTAGAGCATCTGGATATGATAGACATCTACAGGACATTTCATCCCAAAGTGACTGAGTATACATTTTTCTCCAGTGTACATGAATCATTCTCAAGAATTGACCATATGTTGGGCCACAAAAACAACATCAGCAAATTCAGAAAAATTGAAGTTGTACCAAGCATATTTTCTGATCATAAAGCCTTGAAACTAGAATTCAACTGCAAAAAAGAGGAAAAAAATCCCACAAAAATGTGGAAACTAAACAACATACTTTTAAAAAATGAATGGGTCAAAGAAGAAATAAGTGCAGAGATCAAAAGATATATACAGACTAATGAAAATGACAATACGACATATCAGAATCTATGGGATGCAGCAAAAGCAGTGATAAGAGGGAAGTTCATATCGCTTCAGGCATATATGAACAAACAAGAGAGAGCCCAAGTGAACCACTTAACTTCCCACCTTAAGGAACTAGAAAAAGAAGAACAAAGACAACCCAAAACCAGCCAAAGAAAGGAGATAATAAAAATCAGAGCAGAAATAAATGAATTAGAGAACAGAAAAACTATAGAAAAAATTAATAGAACAAGGAGCTGGTTCTTTGAAAAGATCAACAAAATTGACAAACCCTTGGCAAGACTTACCAAGGAAAAAAGAGAAAGAACTCATATAAACAAAATCCATAATGAAAGAGGAGAAACCACGGACACCGTAGATACACAAAGAATTATTGTAGAATACTATGAAAAACTTTATGCCACTAAATTAAACAACCTAGAAGAAATGGATAAATTCCTAGAAAAATACAACCTTCCTAGACTGAGTCAAGAAGAAGCAGAAAGCCTAAACAGACCTATCAGTAGAGAAGAAATAGAAAAAACCATTAAAAACCTCCCCAAAAATAAAAGTCCAGGCCCTGACGGCTATACCAGTGAATTTTATCAAACATTCAAAGAAGACTTGGTTCCTATTCTACTGAAAGTCTTCCAAAAAATTGAAGAAGAAGCAATACTTCCAAACACATTTTATGAGGCCAACATAACCCTCATACCAAAACCAGGCAAGGATAGCACAAATAAAGAAAACTACAGACCAATATCTCTAATGAATACAGATGCTAAAATACTAAACAAAATACTAGCAAATCGAATACAACAACATATTAAAAAAATAATACATCATGATCAAGTGGGATTCATCCCAGAATCTCAAGGATGGTTCAACATACGTAAAACGGTTAATGTAATACACCATATCAACTAAACAAAGAACAAAAACCACATGATCTTATCAATAGACGCAGAAAAGGCTTTTGATAAAATACAACACAATTTTATGTTTAAGACTCTCAACAAAATGGGTATAGAAGGAAAATATCTCAACATGATAAAGGCCATATATGATAAACCATCAGCTAACATCATATTAAATGGCACTAAACTGAAGGCTTTCCCCCTTAAATCAGGAACAAGACAGGGTTGTCCACTCTCTCCACTCTTATTTAATGTGGTACTAGAGGTTTTAGCCAGAGCAATCAGACAAGACAAAGAAATAAAAGGCATCCATATCGGAAAAGAAGAAGTAAAGGTATCACTTTTTGCAGATGATATGATCCTATACATCGAAAACCCCAAAGAATCCACAAAAAGACTACTAGAAACAATAAGCCAATACAGTAAGGTCGCAGGATACAAAATTAACATACAGAAGTCAATAGCCTTTCTATATGCCAACAATGAAACAACTGAGAAGGAACTCAAAAGAATAATCCCCTTCACGATTGCAACAAAAAAAATAAAATACTTAGGAATAAATATAACAAAGAATGTAAAGGACTTATATAATGAAAACTATAAACCATTGTTAAGGGAAATCGAAAAAGATATAATGAGATGGAAGAATATACCTTGTTCTTGGCTAGGAAGAATAAATATAATCAAGATGGCTATATTACCCAAAGCAATATACAAATTTAATGCAATTCCCATCAAACTTCCAATGACATTTTTTAAAGAAATAGAGCAAAAAATCATCAGATTTACATGGAACTATAAAAACCCCTGAATAGCCAAAGCAATCCTAAAGAAAAAGAATGAAGCTGGGGGCATAACAATACCTGACTTCAAACTCTATTATAGGGCCACGACAATCAAAACAGCATGGTACTGGCAGAAAAATAGACACTCAGACCAATGGAACAGAATAGAAAGTCCAGAAATAAAACCACATATATATAGTCAAATAATTTTTGATAAAGGGGCCAACAACACACAATGGAGAAAAGAAAGCCTCTTCAATAAATGGTGCTGGGAAAACTGGAAAGCCACATGCAAAAGAATGAAACTGGACTACAGTCTCTCCCCCTGTACAAAAATTAACTCAAAATGGATCAAAGATCTAAACATAAGACCTGAAACAATTAAGTACATAGAAGAAGACATAGGTACTCAACTCATGGACCTGGGTTTTAAAGAGCATTTTATGAATTTGGCTCCAATGGCAAGAGAAGTGAAGGCAAAAATTAATGAATGGGACTACATCAGACTAAGAAGTTTTTGCTCAGCAAGAGAAACTGATAACAAAATAAACAGAAAACCAGCTAAATGGGAAATGATATTTTCAAACAACAGCTTAGATAAGGGCCTAATATCCAAAATATACAAAGAACTCATAAAACTCAATAACAAACAAACAATCCAATAAAAAAATGGGAAGAGGATATGAATAGACACTTCTCCCAGGAAGAGATACAAGTGGCCAACAGATATATGAAAAGATGCTCATCTTCTTTAGCTATTAGAGAAATGCAAATCAAAACGGCAATGAGATACCACCTAACACCTGTTTGATTAGCTGTTATTAGCAAGTCAGGTAATAGCAAATGTTGGAGAGGCTGTGGAGAAAAAGGAACCCTCATACACTGTTGGTGGGAATGTAAAGTAGTACAACCATTATGGAGGAAAGTATGGTGGTTCCTCAAAAAACTGCAAATAGAACTACCTTATGACCCAGCAATCCCTCTACTGGGTATATATCCCCAAAACTCAGAAACATTGATACGTAAAGACACATGCAGCCCCATGTTTATTGCAGCATTGTTCACAGTGGCCAGGACATGGAAACAACCAAAAAGCCCATCAATAGATGACTGGATAAAGAAGATGTGGCACATATACACTATGGAATACTACTCAGCCATAAGAAATGATGACATCGGAACATTTACAGCAAAATGGTGGGATCTTGATAACATGATACGAAGCGAAATAAGTAAATCAGAAAAAAACAGGAACTGTATTATTCCATACGTAGGTGGAACATAATAGTGAAACTAAGAGACATTGATAAGAGTGTGGTGGTTACGGGGGGAGGGGGGAATGGGAGAGGGATAGGGGGTGAGGAGGGGCACAAAGAAAACATGATAGAAGGTGACAGAGGACAATCTGACTTTGGGTGGTGGGTATGCAACATAATTGAACGACAAGATAACCTGGACTTGTTATCTTTGAATATATGTATCCTGATTTGTTGATGTCACCCCATTAAAAAAATAAAATTATTAAAAAAAAAAAATACTGAAACAAAAAAAAAAAAAAAAATTCAAAAAGAAAAGAAAAGAAATTAAATTGTTAACAAAGAAAATATTCATTGACTGTCTAAGAAAATAGAGAAGCAATAGAACAAAAATATATGAGATATAAAAAAACAATAGTATAAGATGTAAATCAATCCATATTAATAACATTAAATTTGACCTGATTAAATAATCCAATCAAAAGGTAGAGACTGTCGGATTGTTCAAAAATAGGGAAGGATCTAGCTATATGTTGTCCACAGAAGGCAAACTTTAAATTCAAAAATGCAAATGGATTAAAAGTAAAAAGATAGAAAAAATATATAGCATGGGAAAAGCAACCACAAGACAGCTGAGTAGCTCTGCTAATATTAGACAAATGATTAGACTTTAAAACAAATTATGTTACCAGTGATAAAGAGGAACATTTTATAATGGTAAAAGGATTAATCCATTAGAAAGATATAGCAATTATACACATATATTCACCTAACAACAGATCATTAAAATATATAAATCAAAACTATATAGTAATAAAGGGATAAATAGACTATTAACTATAAAGTTGGAAGGGCTTGGCCAGTTGGCTCAGCGGTAGAGCACTGGCCCAGCTTGTGGAAGTCCCAGATTTAATTCCCTGTCAGGGCGCACAAGAGAAGTGACCATCTGCTTTTTCACTCCTCCCTCCTCTCTCTCTCTCTCCGCCTCCTGTAGCCATGGCTCAAACTATTTGAGCAAGTTGGCTCCAGGTGCTGAGGATGGCTCCATGGCCTTGCCTCAGGGTGCTAGAATAGCTTGGTTTCTGGGCAATGGAGCAGTGGCCCCAGATGGGCAGAGCATCCCCCCGTAGGAAGCTTGCTGAGTGGATCCCATCTGGAGTGCATGCGGGAGTCTGTCTCTCTGCCTGCCCACTTCTCACTTAATAATAAAAAAAATAGCCTGACTAGGTGGTGGCGCAGTGAATAGAGCATTGGACTGGGATGCGGAGGACCCAGGTTCGAGACCCCGAGGTCACTAGCTTGAGCGTGGGCTCATCTGGTTTGAGCAAAAGCTCTCCAGCTTGGACCCAAGACACTGGCTCAAGCAAGGGGTTACTTGGTCTGCTGAATGCACATATGAGAAAGCAATCAATGAACAACTAAGGTGTCGCAACGTGCAACGAAAAACTAATGATTGATGCTTCTCATCTCTCCGTTCCTGTCTGTCCCTGTCTATCCCTCTCTCTGACTCTCTCTCTCTGTCTCTGTAAAATAAATAAGTAAATAAATACTCTAAAGTTGGAGACTTTAATATCCTACTTTCAACAATTATGAAACAACTAGGCACAAGATCAGCAAGGAACTAGAGACTTAAACATTATAAACCAACCAGACCCATAGAAACTATATAGAACACCCCACCCAACAACAGCAAAACATATATTTTCTTCAAGTGAATATGTATGATTCTCTAGAAGAGACCATATACTAGATCATAAAACAAATAAATCCTCAGTAATTTAAAAGGATTGAAATTATATAAAGCATTTTCTCTGACCACAACAGTAAAAATTAAAAATCAATCAGAAAGAAATTTGGAAGACTCACAAATGTGAAAATTAAACAATATGTTCCTAAATACCCAATAGGCCAAAGAAGAAATCAAAAGGTAAATTAAAAAGTACTTTGAGATGAATGAAAATAAAGGCACAACATACCAAATCTAATTGATAGCAGCTAAGGCAATGTTTAGAGGTAAATTAATAGCTGTAAATGCATGTATTAGAAAAGAAAAAAGATCTCATTTGTAACCTAACCTTTCCTCTAAGACAATAGAAAAAGAACAGCAAACTAAGCTTACAGAAAGAAAATGAAAATAAATAATAAAAATTTTTTCTGGCTGGATATCTTGGTTGGTTAGAGAATCGTCATGATATGCAGAAGTTGTTTGTTTTTAATAAATGTTTATTAATGTTAATGGGTGACATCAAATAAATCAGGGTACATATATTCAAAGAAAACATGTCCAGGTTATCTTGTCATTCAATTATGTTGCATACCCATCACCCAAAGTCAGATTGTCCTCCGTCATCCTCTATCTAGTTTTCTTTGTGCCCCTCCCCCTCCCCCTTCCCTCTCCCTCCTTCCCTCCCACGCCCCCCCTCCTCCCCACCCCCAGTAACCACCACACTCTTGTCCATGTCTCTTAGTCTCGTTTTTATGTCCCACCAATGTATGGAATCTTGTAGTTCTTGGTTTTTTCTGATTTATATTTCACTCCATATAATGTTATCAAGATCCCACCATTTTGTTGTAAATGATCAGATGTCATCATTTCTTATGGCTGAGTAGTATTCTATAGTGTATAAATGACACATCTTCTTTAACCAGTCTTCTATTGAAGGGCTTTTTGGTTGTTTCCATGTCTTGGCCACTGTGAACAATGCCTCATTGAACATGGGGCTACATATGTCTTTACGTATCAATGTTTCTGAGTTTTGGGGATATATACCCAGTAGAGGGATTGCTGGGTCATAAGGTAGTTCTATTTTCAGTTTTTTGAGGAACCACCATACTTTCTTTCATAATGGTTGTACTACTTTACAGTCCCACCAACAGTGAATGAGGGTTCCTTTTTTTCCACAGCCTCTCCAGCATTTGCTATTACCTGTCTTGTTAATAATAGCTAATCTAACAGGTGTGAGGTGGTATCTCATTGCAGTTTTGATTTGCATTTCTCTAATAACTAAAGAAGATGAGCATCTTTTCATATATCTGTTGGCCATTTGTATTTCTTTCTGGGAGAAGTGTCTGTTTATGTCCTCTTCCCATTTTTTTTATTGGATTGTTTGTTTGTTGTTGAGTTTTATAAGTTCTTTGTAAATTTTGGATATTAGGCCCTTATCTGAGCTGTTGTTTGAAAATATCATTTCCCATTTAGTTGGCTGTCTGTTTATTTTGTTGTCAGTTTCTCTTGCTGAGCAAAAACTTTTTAGTCTGATGTAGTCCCATTCATTTATCTTTGCCTTCACTTCTCTTGCCTTTGGAGTCAAATTCATAAAATGCTCTTTAAAATCAAGGTCCATGAGTTTAGTACCTATGTTTTCTTCTATGTACTTTATTGTTTCAGGTCTTATATTTAGGTCTTTGATCCATTTTGAATTAATTTTAGTACAAGGGGACAAGCTGTAGTCAAGTTTCATTCTTTTGCATGTGGCTTTCCAGCTTTCCCAGCATCATTTGTTGAAGAGGCTTTCTTTTCTCCATTGTTTGTTGTTGGGCCCCTTTATCAAAGATTATTTGGGCCTGACCTGTGGTAGCGCAGTGGATAAAGCATGGACCTGGAAAAGCTGAGGTCGCTGGTTCTAAACCCTGGGCTTGCCTGGTCAAGGCACATATGGGAGTTGATGCTTCCAGCTCCTCCCCCTTCTCTCTCTCTGTCTCTCTCCTCTCTAAAAATGAATAAATAAAATAAAAAAAATTATTTGACCATATATATGTGGTTTTATTTCTGGACTTTCTGTTCCATTGGTCTGAGTGTCTATTTTTCTGCCAATACCATGCTGTTTTGATTATCGTGGCCCTATAATATAATTTGAAGTCAGGTATTGTAATGCCCCTAGCTTCATTCTTTTTCCTTAGGATTGCTTTGGCTATTCGGGGTTTTTTATAGTTCCATATAAATCTGATGATTTTTTGTTCCATTTCTTTAAAGAATGTCATAGGAATTTTGATGGGAATTGCATTAAATTTATAAATTGCTTTGGGTAATATGGCCATTTTGATTATATTTATTCTTCCTATCCACGAACAAGGAATATTTTTCCATCTCATTGTATCTTTTTCGATTTCCCTTAACAATGCTTTGTAGTTTTCGTTATATAGGTCCTTTACCTTCTTTGTTATGTTTATTCCTAGGTATTTTATTTTTTTGTTGCAATCGTGAAGGGGATTATTTTTTTAAGTTCGTTTTCTAATATTTCATTGTTGGCATATAGAAAGGCTATGGACTTTTGTATGTTAATTTTGTATCCTGCGACCTTACTGTATTGGTTTATTGTTTCTAGTAATCTTTTTGTGGAGTCTTTGGGGATTTCAATGTATAGGATCATATCATCTGCAAAAAGTGATACCTTTACTTCTTCTTTTCCGATATGGATGCCTTTTATTTCTTTTTTTTGTCTGATTGCTCTGGCCAGAACTTCTAGCACCACGTTAAATAAGAGTGGAGAGAGTGGACAACCCTATCTTGTTTCTGATTTAAGGTGGAAAGTCCTCAGTTTTATGCCATTTAATATGATGTTGGCTGATGGTTTATCATATATGGCCTTTATCCTGTTGAGATATTTTCCTTCTATACCCATTTTCTTGAGTGTCTTAAACATAAAGTTGTGTTGTATTTTATCAAATGCCTTTTCTGCATCTATTGATAAGATCATGTGGTTTTTGCTCTTTGTTTTGTTGATATGGTGTATTACGTTAACCGTTTTACGTATGTTGACCCATCCTTGAGATTCTAGAATGAATCCCACTTGATCATGATGTATTATTTTTTTAATATGTTGTTGTATTCGATTTGCCAGTATTTTGTTTAGTATTTTAGTATCTGTATTCATTAGAGATATTGGTCTGTAGTTTTCTTTTTTTGTGCCATCCTTGCCAGGTTTTGGTATGAGGGTTATGTTGGCCTCATAAAATGTGTTTGGCAGTATTGCTTCTTCTTCAATTTTTTGGAAGACTTTCAGTAGAATAGGAACCAAGTCTTCTTTGAATGTTTGATAGAATTCAGTAGTGTAACCGTCTGGGCCTGGACTTTTATTTTGGGGGAGGTTTTTAATAGTTTTTTTCTATTTCCTCCCTGCTAATTGGTCTGTTTAGGCTTTCTGTTTCTTCATGACTCAGTCTAGGAAGGTTGTATTGTTCTAGGAATTTATCCATTTCTTCTAGATTGTTAAATTTGGTGACATATAGTTTTTCGTAGTATTCTACAATAATTCTTTGTAAATCTAGGATGTCTGTGGTAATTTCTCCTCTTTCATTTTGGATTTTGTTTATGAGTCCTTTCTTTTTTTTCCTTGGTGAGTCTTGCCAAGGGTTTGTCAATTTTGTTGATCTTTTCAAAGAACCAGCTCCTTGTTTTATTAATTTTTTCTATAGTTTTTCTGTTCTCTATTTCATTTATTTCTCTTCTGATTTTTATTATTTCCTTTCTTCGGCTGGTTTTGGGTTGTCTTTGTTCTTCTTTTTCTAGTTCCTTAAGGTGTGAAGTTAAGTGGTTCACTTGGGCTCTCTGATATGCCGAAGTTGTTAATTAGATCTCCAGTCAGGGCACATACAGAAGAAGATTGATGTTTCTCCCTCTTTCTCTCTCTTTCTCTCTCTGTGTATCCCATCCTCTCTCTAAAATTAATAAATAAATTTAAAACAAAAAATTCAAGGTGGAAATTAATGAAATTGAGAAAAGAAAACAATAGAAAAATTAGTGAAACAAAAAATTGATCCTTTGAAAAGATCAACAATATTGCAAACCTTTAGCTAGACTGACCAATAAAAGAAAAAGAGAGAGGCAATGTAAATTAGTAGCATCAGAAAAATGTTAAAAGGGACATTACCACTGACCTTACAAAAATAAAAAGAATTATAAAGGAATACTATGAACAATTGTAGCCCATTAAATTAGATACCTGAGAGGAAACGTACAAATTCCTAGAAAGACACAAACTTACAAAAACTGACTCAAGAAGTAATAGATAATTTGACTAGATTTCTTTACTATAAGTAAAGAGATTGGATTAGGAATCTAAAAACTACCTACAAAGAAAAAACCCAGGCCAAATTGGCTTCTCTACTAAATCAATTAAACATTTAAAGAAAAATTAATACTGATTGTCCACAAACTATTCAAAAATATAGGAGATAAGGAAATACTTTTCAACTCATTTTATGAGTTTATTATTACCCTGATACCAAAACTAAACAAAATTATAACAAGAAATGAAAAACTACACTCAAAATAAAAATAAAAAAGATAAGGAGGATATGTTGTAGACTGCAAGTGGCAAAAAGCCTTTGTAAATTCATGGCTTAGCAAAAGGCTAAGTTCTCCCCCCCACCTCCATATTAGTTATGATGCTGAGTATTTGCACCTACTTCACTTGCTTGCTTAAGTTGCTGGAAGCAATTTACATGCCCTTTCTCTTACTCTTTGTTTCATTCAGATCAAGTGTTCACTCAAAGGAGCCTGAATTAGCTTGGGAAGCTCTGAGAGTCGATCTAAGAATGGCTGAACAAATGTGTAGGCACAGGTCAGTATGTTTACACCATTTTGTGGAAATGGGAGATAGTGTCTGAGAGTAATTTCATTCAATTATGGATTAGGACATTTTTCTGTGCCTCTGAGTTACAATGTGTATATGTCATTCCACAATTGTGAGTGAGAAAGCCCCAAGAAAGATTTGGTTAAATGAATTAACAAAGCTATGCCATATGGAATGCCAGAAAGCCACTAAAAGGTGATTCTGCTCTTGGCCTATTCAGTGATTGAGTCTCTGCCACACTGAGTTCACATGCCTGGCCCAAACTTCTTTCAGAGGCTAATCCATACAAGTGGCTGGTCTGGGCCCATGCCGAGGATTTTTTCCAAAAATTTTCAAAGATTCACAAACACCAAACAAGCAGCAGCTGGCATGGCATGCCTTATACCTCTTGCTAAGCAGCACCAAACCCAAACTAGTGGCAGTCAGCCTCAGTTTGTAGCATAGCCTCATTCAGGTGCCTTCAAACCCATTCAGCAACCAACTGCAGATCACTTTGTACTTCCTGCAAGTGAACCTTGGTGGGATAGAGGCAGCAGCTGACCTTGGCCAGCTCTGAGCCCCTTCCAGTAGGCCCCAGAGCCAACATACCCTATGGCTGGCTTCAGACCATACAAATGCACCACCCAATTAGTGCCACAGTGACACACTCAAAGGGTCAGCTCCTGCACAACCGCTTTCCCACTAAAGTCACAGCCAGTCCTCACAAGCAGTCATCCTGAAGGTCAGTGCCAACAGCAATTAAGACTCAACTACAAGAGAAGGGACATCCCTGGAGCACCAGGTTCAGGTGAACAGGGAGACTGTACCACTAAGCCCTAGAAAACATCTACTACATAAGGCCACTCCTCCAAGACTGAAACATGTTGCACATCTACCTAATACATAAAAAACCAACACAGAAAGGCTGCCAAAATGAGGGGGCAAAAACTATGTCTTAAAAGGAAAAAACAGGATAAAACTCCAGAAAAAGAACTAAACAAAACAGAGACAAGCAATCTACCAGATACAGTGTTTAAAATACAATTTATAAGGATGCCCAATGAACTTAGGGGAAGAATAGATTAACTCAGTGAGAACTTAAAGAGATAGGAAACATAAAAATGAACCAGTCAGAAATGAAGACTACACTAACTGAAATGAAGGCTACATCACAGGGAATCAATAGCAGATGACATCAAGCAGAAGATCAAATCAGTAACTTAGAAAACAAAGTAGCAGAAAATGCCAAATCAGAACAGCAAAAAGAATTTTAAAAATGAGGATAGTTTAAGGGACCTCTGGGACAACATCAAGTATAAAAATGTTCACATCATAGAGGTATCAGAAGGAAAAGAGAGAGCGCAGGGGATCAAAGGCCTATTTGAAGAAACAATGACCAAAAACTTTCCTAACCTGGTGAAGAAAATAGACATCCAAGTCCAGGAAGCAGACAGAGTCCCAAACAAGTTGAATCCAAAGAGGCCCACACCACGACACATCATAATTAAAATGCCAAAGAGAAAATCTTGAAAGCAGTTGGTTACCTTCAACGGAGCTTCCAAAGGACTGTCAGCTAATTTCTCAATAGAAACTCTGCAGGCCAGAAGGGATTAGCTCAAAATACTCAAAATTAAAGTGATGAAAAGCAAAAATCTGCAATCAAGATCACTTTATACAACAAGACTATTATTTAGAATTGAAGGAGAAAGAAAGAGTTTTTTAGACAAGAAAAGCCTGAAGCAGTTCATCACCATCAAACCAGTATTAAAAGAAATGTTATAGGGACTTTTTAAAAGAAGAAGTAGAAAAAAATTAAAAATATGAATAAGGGAATATTGCAAAGAAAATAATTCTCAGTGACAAAGGCAAACATATAACCAAAGTAGTGAACCAACCAACACCAAAGCTAGTACAAAGATCACAAGACAAAAGTAGATAGGTCAGTGTTTCCCAACCTTTTTTGTGCCATGCCCCACCTTAACCTTTCTAAAATTTTTATGTCCCCCCTATGTGACATACATAATTTTTAACATTAAAAAATTGATTTGTTCACTTAATAAACATAAATGATAGGTTCTAGGAAGAAATCACTATGAAATTGTTAACAAAACACAGTAAATAAAATTTCAAAACATATAATGAAAAACAGAAATTTAAATTCCAAATAATTTTAATACAGATTTTTCTATATTAGTTTATTATTTTAATTTAGTGTGATCCTTGCACTTGATGCTTGCTGCACAGAGATTTTATATTAAGTTCCAATTTGGTTAGCTTTAGTCTCAAGTCTCCACGTTGTGTTATATCCAGCCGATTTCTTTTTTTTTACCAGTAAATCATTTATAGCACTAAATCCACATTCAGCTAAAAATGAAGATGGAAACGGTAGCAATAGTTTTCTTGCACATTTGGTTGAATTTGGGTATTTGATTTCTGTTTCCTCACCAAGCCATGCCATCACTCCTTTGATATTAAATAAAGCTTTAACTGACTCATCATTTTGCAATTCTGCGAGTTCTTCTTGATACTGCATATTTGATATATCAGACAAATCCACTAACATTGGCTGCATCATCCATGTTGGGAAATCAATTTGTTTTAAATCAGAAAATCTTTCTTTTATTTTTTTATTTTTTATTTTTTTTAATTTTTTTATTTATTCACTTTTAGAGAGGAGAGAGAGACAGAGAGAGAGAAGGGGGGAGGAGCTGGAAGCATCAACTCCCATTCGTACCTTGACCAGGCAAGCCCAGGGCTTTGAACCGGCAACCTCAGTGTTTCCAGGTTGACGCTTTACCCACTGCGCCACCACAGGTCAGGCAAATCTTTCTTTTAAATCAGCCGATAGAATATTCAAATGATTGACAATAACAAGTAAAGCGGTATCAGTTACTTCACATTTTTGGAGCCAATGAAATTGTTTAAAGTTTTTGTTGTTAATATGTTTCTGACATAACTCAATATTGGTAATGAAACCAAATATCTTTGCTTTTGCATCGACAAGAGTTTTATTTGTTCCTTGAAGTTGCTTATTTAATATATTTAGTTTTTCAAAGATATCGGCTAAATAACTCACAAATGCTTTACCATCTATTGTTAACAAATACTTCATTTCAGGTTTGTCGCTTAAAAAATCACTAAGAGTATCAAACAGTTCCATAAATCTTTTCAAACAGTTTCCTTTAGATAGCCATCTTACTTCAGTATGAAGTAAAAGTCTCACATGGTCTTCATTTTGTTCTTCACAAAATAGCTTGAAAAGACGCTCACATTTGGCACTAGCTTTAATAGCATTAACACACTTTATTACTGTATGTAATACTTCATTCAGAACAGGCGAGATGTTTTCAGCTACCAAGTTTTCCCTATGAATAACACAATGCACAAGAATCATTTCTGGATTCGCATCTTTCATCAATTTTAAACAGCCATTTTTCTTGCCCATCATATTGGGAGCACCATCTGCAGCACAAGATGTTATATTTTTCATTGGTATATCATTGACATCTAAGTAGTTTTTTTAGCTTATTATATATATCTTTGGAGGTAGTGGTGCTTTCTAATCTTTTACAGAACAACATTTCTTCAGTAAAATGTCCTTTATCAATATATCTTACATAAGTTATCAATACTGCCTCACTGTCTCTCAAAGTTGAGTCATCCATTTGCAAGGAGAATTTTCTTGTTTTCAGCTTTTCAATAAGTTGTTTTTCAACATCCTCACTCATTTCGTCTATTCTTCTAACAGTATTGTCACTGAGTGGCATAGCTTTTACATCTTTGTCATCTTTTTCAAGAATCGTTTTAAGAAATGCTGATATTGATGATTTTATTAAATTCTCTCCTATAGTGTGATTTTCTCCAGTTTTAGCGATGAATAAAGAAATTTGATAACTAGCCTCAAGAACACGATTATTGAAGTATGAGCAGTAAATAGAGACTTTAATGTTGTTCTTTTTTCAAAATTTTTCTCTAAAGTTTTAAAGTAACTCAAATCTGAATTAATATGAGCACTATGTTTCGCCTTCAAATGCGCCTCAAGATGATCTCATTTCATTGATTCGTTGGTCAAGCATTGCTGGCATAAAAGACAAAAAGGAATCCGCTCATCGTGAACAGCAGGTTTGAACCCAAATTTTAAATATTCCTCCGAATATTGATGAGTTTTTTTCTTGCTTGCACCACTCATTTTATTATGGGCTATAAGAAATAAAAATAAGATCAATTAAAAACTAATATTAAAATATGTGTTAAAATATATTCAATGTGACATAGAGTAAACGTATACTAAAAATTCATATTTATTTAAATGTATATAACACATTTACTACACTACCACCGCAAATCAAAAGGTATCTATATTTTTTCCACTTGACAAAATTTTCTGGAAAGTTATGCTTCTAAAATTAAAATTGTCGTGCACGCACTATTATAGCCCCAATAATATTTATAAAATATTATTGCTTTCTAGCCCCGATGCAAGAAGTACTTAATAAAGAGTTTAATATTGATAAAAATAAAATCACCCTGGCCGGTTGGCTCAGTGGTACAGCATCGGCCTGGCATGTAGAAGTCCTGGGTTCAATTCTCGGCCAGGGCACACAGAAGAAGTGCCCATTTGCTTCTCCACCCCTCCCCTCTCCTTCCTCTCTGTCTCTCTCTTCCCCTCCCACAGCCAAGACTCCATTGGAGCAAAGATGGCCCGGGCGCTGGGGATGGCTCCTTGGCCTCTGCCCCAGGCACTAGAGTGGCTCTGGTCATGGCAGAGTGACGCCTTGGAGGGGCAGAGCATCGCCCCCTGGTGGGCGTGCTGGGTGGATCCCGGTCGGGCACATGCGGGAGTCTGTCTGAATGTCTCTCCCGGTTTCTAGCTTCAGAAAAATACAAAAAAAATAAATAAATAAAAAATAAAATAAAATACTTACCAATTATATCTATACAATATATATGTATATTTATTAAATCAATGAGCTTTTACAACAGTTTTGACTGACACTTATTTCAAATTAACACCAACTGAATGATGTGAAACACTACAGAAGTTGCGATGGGCCAATTAGGTGAGAATAACTGCATTGTTTAGCGAGTTTTTAAAATGTCCGGGTTCCCTGCGGCAGATGACACGCTCTGCGGTAAACCCAGGACGAAGTTTACTTGACGGCGCCTATCACCCAGTTGATATTTTGGTCTCGTCAAACAAAATTATACTTAATAATTATTTACCGCAATTATTTAAGAATTGCATTTTTTGTTAAATTTGGCACCAATATCTAGCATTGCATTTAAATGGCCCGGGGCGAAAGAGTTAAAGTCGTGTCGAGTCCATTTTCTAATTGCCCCCCTTAACTATCAAATTGCCCCCCTGTGGGGCGTGGGCCCCACGTTGGGAAACACTGAGATAGATCATGTGTAAATACAACAATAAATTAAGAGATTCACACAAAACAAGTAAAAACGAATGACAAAAAATAAATGTCAAAGGGTTGAGTAGAAATGGAATGATTTTAGAATGTGTTTGAACTTAAGTGACCATCAACTTAAATAGACTGCTTAGACATAGCTTGGCATATATGAAGCACTTGACCAAAAATCTACAACAGATATACAGAAAAATAAATAGAAAAGACTCCAAACACAACACTGCAGAAAATCATCAACATACAAGAGAAGAAAGCAAGAGACTAAGAAAGTGACAGAGAACTACAAAAACAATCAGAAAACAATAAAATAACAATACATGCCTATCAATAATTATTTTAAGTGTAAATGGATTAAGTGCTCCAATCAAAAGATGACTGGATAAGGTATTCAATTAGAGTATTACCTGTCCATAAAAGGAATAAAATCTTAACATTTGAAACAACATAGATGGACCTAGAGGCTAAGTGAAATAAGTCAGACAGAGAAAGATGAATATCATATGATTTCACTTATATGTGGAGTCTAAGAAACAAAATAAATGAACAAATAAAACACTCATAGCCCTGGCCGGTTGGCTCAGCGGTAGAGCGTCGGCCTAACGTGCGGAAGACCCGGGTTTGATTCCCGGCCAGGGCACACAGGAGAAGCGCCCATTTGCTTCTCCACCCCTCCGCCGTGCTTTCCTCTCTGTCTCTCCCTTCCTCTCCCGCAGCCAAGGCTCCATTGGAGCAAATATGGCCCGGGCGCTGGGGATGGCTCTGTGGCCTCTGCCTCAGGCGCTAGAGTGGCTCTGGTCGCAACATGGCGACGCCCAGGATGGGCAGAGCATCGCCCCCTGGTGGGCAGAGCGTCGCCCCATGGTGGGCGTGCCGGGTGGATCCCGGTTGGGCGCATGTGGGAGTCTGTCTGACTGTCTCTCCCTGTTTCCAGCTTCAGAAAAATGAAAAAATAAAAATAAAAATAAATAAATAAATAAAAAACCACTCATAGATACAGAGAAAAATACTGATAATTGACAGATGGAAGGAAGTTTGGGGTCTGGGTGAAAAAGGTGGAGGGTTTCAGAAGTACAAATTGGTCCCTAGATGTACCGTAGCTCAGTTGGTTACAGTGATATCCCAATATGTCAAGGTTGCAAGTTCGATCCCGCAACCAATGAATCATCCAATGAATGCATAAATAAGTAGAACAACAAATTGATGTTTTTCTCTGTCTCTTTCTTACTCTTTCTCTAAAATCAATTAATAATAAAAAAAGTACAAATTGGTAGTTGCAGTACAGTGAGGGGATGTATAGCTTAAGGAATATAGTTAATAATTACGCATGATGTCAGGTTGATACAACACTCACTGGGGAATTACTTCATAAATTGTATAAAAGTATAACCACTATGCTGTATGCCTGAAACAAATATAATATTGAATGTTAACTGTAATTGAAAAATCCAAAAAGAATTTTAAAAGGTGATTGTACTCATGTGGAAAGACGCCCATGAGATATTGTTAAGTGAAAAAGAAAGCAAGTGACTGAGCAAAATGTGTAGTGTGATTCCCTTTAAGTGAGGAAAAAAAAATAAGGAAGGCAGGGTGAGAGACAGGCAGGCAGGAGGAACAGGTGGCGTGACCTGATACTGTGCCCTGCATCATGGTCAGGGTGCTGCTGCTTCAGGCCTCTGGGCTGATCTGAATGTTGGAAGAGGAAGATCCCTCTGTCGAACCTCAGCAACATTGAGACCACTCTCACAGGCCACCCCACCTGTTGGTCCTCATTCCCTCTCAGTGCACTGGGCATGACTGTGACTTTATTTCCTTGAGATTCGCTCCCATGGGGACAGTACCCTATCCTCAAATACTAAATGGCTGTTGTGGGTACAGGATTTGATTCCTTCTGTCTGTCTCTGGGGGAGAGATTTAGGAACACAATCAAATTTCCAAGTAGTTCCATTTTGTTTGAAATAGTGTGTTTCCCTGAATAACTGAAAATGCATTTATAAAGATAGTTTTTCTGTTAGACCTGTAAGTGTGTCTTCTTGGTGCCCGATTTTCTGCAGCTCTTGGATTTTAGCATGACTTACAGTGGTATAAGTTTTGTCTACTTTATAACATTTTACCACAGGTAATTTCAAGCTCTGATTTATTTTTTCCTTTATTGAAATTAAATTTATTGGGACAAGATTGATTAATAAGATTATATAAGTTTCAAGTGTACAATTCTATGATGTATGATTTGTATATTGCTTTGTGTACCCACCACCGAAGCAAAACCATTGTCCATCACTATATATCTGGTCCTCTATGCCCCCCCAACCTCCCATCTCTGTTGCGGACCAGCGCAGCTAGTAATTCTGGGTCTTGAGGGAGAATGATGGGAAATTAAGAAAACAGACTCATTAAGAAAAAAGGATGAAATCGGGAGGCTTCTTCAATGCTGATGGCAATATCTGAGCACCCCATAGCCCCAGTTTGCTTTATTATATAGCTATATGCAAATTAAGGAAGTTCCTGATACAAAGTTACACATCTGAGTCAAAAACAGGAACTCTCTCAAGGCATAAACAGGAATACCCCCATCACACACAAGCGAAATCAACCAACATCTGAATCAAACAAAGAGCTAGAGGAAGGGCATGTAAATTGCTTTTAGCAACTTAAGCAAGCAAGTGAAGTGGCTGCAAATACTCAGCATCATAGCCAATATGGAGGTGTGAGGGGAGAACTTAGCCTTTTGCTAAGCCTTGAATCTACAGAGGCTTTTTGCCATTTGCAGTCTACAACATATCCTCCTTTTCTTTTTCTTTTTAATTTGTGTGTTGAGATTTGCACTCATCTGATTTCCTAGTTTCCCAGATTCTAATTTGGAGGCAGACTGAGAAAATACAGAATAAACAAAATTAGTATAGCCAATGCTAACAGATACCCAAACAAGTATTCTAATACATTACAGGGATTAAAGCCTTTAAGCAAATTCTTTGCCAATATAACAGGATCTATAAAAGAGTCTTTGCTGTTTTGAATGTCTTTAACATGTTCACAAAGTCCAAGTTGACACCATTATCATTCCGCATTCCCTGCAAATGCAACCCACACCAGTTCAGTCCATTAAGAGCTGTCACAAGGAGCAGGAGTCCAGGAAAAGTCCGCATGGCACTGGAATTGTTGTCACATTTCTATACTTTTCAGCTCACGTCAAAGTCCCAATGGCTGCTGCTTCTAGCTGGTAATGATTCAGGTATACTGGAAAAGCCATCTGCAACACATATGGAAAGGGAGCTTCTGTTTTCTTTAAACTGGAGAGATGAACTCAGGGAGCCTTTTCCTGGAGCTTTACAGCTGTGGGGTAGTGAGGAGAACCTTGGGATACACTAAGCTGGGTGGCAGAGGTAAATTTGTAACAGAATTTGGCAAAAAGGAAAAAAACAGCTCTAAATTAGGAGTAAGTCCCAGCCTAAAATATGAATGGGGCATTGAGGCAAGAGGACTAAAAGAAAAACAAAGCAGCAGAACATAGGACTATCAACACCCACAACAGAGATCTTCGAGGGATGAATAAAAACCTGAATAGTCAGGCAAGACATAGTAAGTGGCCCTTGTGTCCGTAAGAAATGAGATCAGTTTACCTGCTACTTGGAAGAAATACCCTAGGCTCGTCCACAGTGAGGTGAGATGGGGCCAATGGCTATGGGCATCTTTAACCTTCAATGGCAAGTCCCAGCAGGCTGGACAAAGTTAGGTCACAGGTGGCTGGAGCAGGGCTGGAAGAGACTGAACCCTCCCTTCTAGAAGCAAGGGGGAAGCTTACCTTCCAGTGTCCCTTTCTTCCCACAGCAAAGGCATGGCCTTGGTGGGGGCTGAGAAACCTGGAAGTCTTTAACTCAATGACCTTCCTTTCCACTATTGAATCAGGGCCCAGATGGAGTCCTATGAGACCCCGTTGGGGCGTTGGAGCCTTTAAGGGCATATGCCAAGAGCTGGTATTTTACCTGATCTTTTTTGGGCTTTGTCTGCCTCTTGGTCATTATAGACCTTAAAAGCCATGCTCAGAAGATCTCACTGAGGGGTTTGAGGGTCCTCATCTGCCTATATAAACTTTTTCTTTATATCTGGAGCTATTTGGAAAAAGACAAAATAGTGTTATTAGCTGGATCAAATAAAAGAGGGTAGAAGTTTGCAGGAGAAAGAGGTTTGGCATCTCCTGTACATCAGCATTAAAAAGAAAAAATTTTAAAGTAAAAAGCATGATTCCAGGATATGACTCCCCTTTTTATATTTTTTAAAATTGACTTTAAATATTTGCTGGGTACACTTTAATAATACCTTGAGTTTAAAGATTGTAAGTAATACCTGTAATTTAAAGGTTTGACAAAATATAGAAAATGCTTTTCCTACAAATGCAGAAGTATTGTCAGGTGTTTTTTTTTTTTTTTTTTTTTAATTTTTCTGAAGCTGGAAACAGGGGAAGCAGTCAGACAGACTCCTGCATGCGCCCGACTGGGATCCACCCAGCATGCCCACCAGGGGGCAATGCTCTGCCCATCTGGGGTGTTGCTCTGTTGGAACCAGAGCCACTCTAGCGCCTGAGGCAGAGGCCATGGAGCCATCCTCAGCGCCCAGGCCAACTTTGCTCCAATGGAGCCTTGGCTGTGGGACGGGAAGAGAGAGACAGAGAGGAAAGAGAGGGGGAGGGGTGGAAAAGCAGATGGGTGCTTCTCCTGTGTGCCCTGGCTGGGAATCAAACCCGGGACTCCCACCCACCAGGCTGACGCTCTACCACTGAGCCAACCAGCCAAGGCCAGTATTGTCAGTTTTAATCAGTTTAGGAAGTCTTAAAATAGAAAATACAGACAATGAGCTATAACATGTTTAGCAGCCTCTCCTGTTCTGGCAGAGGCTACTATAAATGCAGAATGAGTATCCACTGTAATGTGGACAAAGGACTGTTTGCCAAATGAAGGTATATTAGTAACATCCATTTGCCAAATTTGTCCTCGTAGGAGTCCTCCAGGGTTAACTCCAAATGAAGGGACAGATTGTAGTATAGGACACCTTGGACAGGATTTAACAATCTGCCATGCTGCTTCCCAAGAAAGTTGAAACTGTTTACGCAGGGCTATAGCATTCTGGTGATGAATAGTATGAGACTGGATTGTTTGATCTGTCATGGTTATGCCAATAATTTTCTTTTGGGTAGTTTGATCAACAAGGGCATTCCCTTGTGCTAAAGCTCCAGGGAGCATGGAGTGAGCTCGAATATGTCCTATAAAACATGGAGCTATATGTTGACGTACAAGTTTTTGAAGAAGGAGAAATTGTTGAAATAGTTCCTCATCAGTAGTTGTCCCTAAGACAGCAGTCTGTATAGTGGAAACGACCATAAGTAAGTATTTGCTGTCTGTATACAGATTAAAGGAGGAACATGGCAAATGCTGAAAAGCCATGATAATGGCATGTAATTCTACTCTTTGAGCTGATTTTAAGGCGAGTGTTTCAGTATAAACTTGTCCATCGATTATTAAGCCTGCCATTCCTGAGCTGGACCCATCAGTAAAGACTGTAGGTGCTTCAGGAATGGGCTTATTAACAATTGTCTTATGAAAGACAAATGTAGTAATTAATGAAAATGGAACTATTTTATCAGCTGGGTAATGAGAATCAATTTGGCCTGTAAAATTTGCAAAAGCAATTTGCCATTTAGTGGAAGTTTCCCAGAGCCATTGTTATTGATCCTTTGAAAAAGGAACAATAATTTGAGGCTCAAATCCTATGCTGTAAGAGTTGCTTATGCCCCTTGATAATCAAGGAGGTGACAGGATCAAAATATGGAGATAAAACTTTCTTGGGAATAACAGCCAAATGGATCTATTCAATAGGACCTGAAGCTTGCCACAATAGTCCCATTGAAGTGTAACTCAAGGGACAAATTAGTAAGGCAATTGATTCTTCAGGATTTATGTGTTTTAGTTGTACTTGTTGCAATCCTTTTTCTACAAGCTTTAAAGCTTGCTGTCCTGAAGCTGTAAGTAGCCAAGGAGAAGCTGGTTCAGCCGAGCCTCTAAGAATACAAAAAGTGGCTTCAGTTCCCTGGTAGTTAATTTCAAAGAAGGTCTGAGCCAATTAATATCTCCTAATAATTTCTAGAAATTGTTTAAAGTTTGCAAATGATCTTTCCTGATTTTTAATTTCTGTGGACACATTTGTTGTCCCTCAATAATTTTTCCTAAATAAGAGAAAGGTAAAGATTGCTATACCTTTTCAGGAGCTATATAAAGTCCTGATTCTTTCAAAGAATATTCTAGTTGTTACAAAATGGTCAACACAGTGTCTTTATCTGGATGAGCAATAAAAATATCATCCCTATAATGAATTATGTATGCCTTAGGGTGCTGCCTTCTTACTGGAGAGATAGCTTGAGAAACATATTTTTGGCACAACGTAGGACTGTTAGCCATGCCTTGAGGCAAAACTCACCACTAGTATTATTGCTCCATTGAAACCTGGATATTAAGTGAAGGAACACTGAATGCAAAAGGCTTGCAATCATGAGGGCTTAAAGGAATAGTAAAAAAGCAATCCTTCAAGTCAATAATTACAAGGTGAAAATTCCATGGAATGGCAGTAGGAGAAGGGAGTCCTAGCTGGAGAGGACCCATAATTTCCATAGTCTTATTTATTGTTCTCAAATCTTGTAATAGCCTCCAGTTTCCTGATTTCTTTTTAATGACAAATATAGGCGTCATGGGCTATTAGAAGGTTAAATGTGCCCAAGCTGTAACTGCTCTTGTACCAATTGAACAGTTGCCTTAAGTTTCTCCTGAGAAAGGGACAATTGGTCTACCCATACAGGATTATCTGATTTCCAAGTAATTGGGTCTGCACAATGTATTATTGGGGTAGCAGGAGCTACCAAGGCCCCTATGCTAAAATTTAATATCCTAATCCACGCCTTCTGGCATTGGGTGCCACTTCTGTGGGGGTGAGAACTCCCGGCTTTTCTTTCCCTAGTCCCTTAGTGAGCAAAAATCCCTGAGCAAGCATTTGAGTATTGACTAAACTATTTGAGTATTGACTAAACTACTATACTTGTCAGCCACTATTAGGGCTGACAAGCAATGCTCCCATATTTTTCAAAACATCTCTACCCCACAAATTGACAATCCAGGGAGCACATAAGGCTGAAAAAGACCAGAATGACTCTCTTTATCTTCCCACTGTAAAAAACTAGAGCTTTGTTGAGGGGATTTACTCTGCCCTATACCTTGTAATTCTGTGGCTGCTGCATAATGGGCCAGGAAGGAGGCCAATGTAGCTTAGCAATAACAGATACATCAGCTCCAGTTTCTAAAAGTCCTTTAAATTTATACCCTTATATTGTTAGTTCCATTTCAGAGCATTCTTGACCTATTTTTTGAATCCAATAGTCAAAATCAGAGGAGCCAAATCCTTTTTTTTTAAAAAAATTAATTTTTATACCAGGACAGAAATAAAGTCAGCAAGAGGGATAGATAGGGACAGACAGACAGGAACAAGAGAGATGAGAAGCATCAATCATCAGTTTTTTGTTGCAACACCTTAGTTGTTCATTGATTGCTTTCTCATATGTGCCTTGACCACGGGCCTTCAGCAGACCGAGTAACCCCTTGCTCGAGCCAGTGACCTTGTGTCCATGCTGGAGAGCTTTTGCTCAAACCAGATGAGCCCACGCTCAAGCTGGCAACCTCGGGTTCTCAAACCTGGGTCCTCCACATTCCAGTCCGACACTCTATCCACTGCACCACCACCTGCTCAGGTGAGGAGCCAAAACTCCTTGATTCTCTTGGGGTCCCTTTTATAGGATGTGGCCTGAGAAGCAGAATTACCATCCTTATACTATAAATATTTTTCTAATTGCCTGAAGCAGCTTGAGACAAATTCTTGAAATGATTTATTAGGGTCTTGCTTAATTTTGCTCAATTCCTTTGTTTTACCTACCTGAGTATATAGCCTTACACATAAGCAAGACAATTACACACAAAAAACACAAGTATAACATATAACTTTGATTAATCCTAATACTTGAATTGCTATATGGAGTTAGGAAACTCTAAACACATCTCACCATGCACTAACCAAATTAGTAAGTCTTAAGGATCTACATTCTATTCTATTTAAATTTAAATAAACGCTCCTTACAAGTTCTAAAACCACTTTACTTTTTCAATATTAAAGCTGGCATTTCCAATCTTTGCATGCAGGAACTCAATTCAGGCCTCAAAAACAGACACATTTAGACATTAAACAAAGACTTCACATACAATCACATAAATCAAGAGTGAATCCCAGCATTTTAGAGATTAGAATGTGGCCTTTTTGATCTTATGTAGGGCTATTTTAATAAGGATAAATACCAAACAGAAATCTCTCTCAAAAAATCCCAAGACAGCCGTATGAGATTTCTGTTTAGCAACATCCAAACAGGAGCTCCCTTCACCCTCTTTCTAGGCAAAGAATAAGAAAGAAACAAAATGATAGTTCAGAAGATTGTAGTTAAAACATTAAAGAAAATCAGACCATAACAGGAAAAGCTGTAACTTTCCTGAGTCTCCTATCCATTTTCAAATTCTATAGTTGCTGTAACTGGTGGCTCAGGTTGACTATGCTGAGATTTCTCCCCTACCTCAAATACAGCTGAGTGGCAGACTAAGCAGCTGGAGAGAACTAAAGGCAGCCAGACTGTCCTATGTTCCTTGCCCCCAAGCCACAAAGTACAGCACCAACTGCCAGAGAGACTGCCACTTTTATTCCTCCTACCATAGTCTCCTCATACCATTGCCTTCTCAGAAATTTACCTACTTGCTCCCCTGTAGCAGAAATAACCATTCCCTCCTCCAAGAACCAGGGGCACACATCTTGAACATATCGTAAAAAGCATTGTAGCTGCATACCTATTCTTACGAAAAGGTCCTTTACTTTTGACCCTAATTGTCCCATAATTTTTTACTCCTGATTATACTTTCCCCAAAACTTTCTTTACTCACTGTGAACACTTAGGGAGTTCCATCACCTGTCTTCAGTTTAGTTTTCTCGTACTCAAGTCCCTGTTCGGGCGTCACTTGCCACAGACCAGCAGAGCTTGTAATTCCGGGTCTTGAGGGAGAATGGTGCAGAATTAAGAAAACAGACTCATTAATAAAAAAGGATGGGATCAGGAGGCCTCTTCAATGCTGATGGCAATATCCAAGCATTCCATAGCCCCAGTTTGCTTTATTATCAATATATAGCTATATGCAAATCAAGGAAGTCCTTGATACAAAGTTACACATCTGAGTCAAAAACAGGAACTCAGCCCTGGCTGGTTGGCTCAGTGGTAGAGTGTCAGCCTGGCGTGCAGGAATCCCGGGTTCGATTCCCGGCCAGGGCACACAGGAGAGGCGCCCATCTGCTTCTCCACCCCTCCCCTTCTCCTTCCTCTCTGTCTCTCTCTTCCCCTCCCGAGCCGAGGCTCTATTGGAGCAAAGATGGCCCTGGCACTGAGGATGGCTCTGTGGCCTCTGCCTCAGGCGCTAGAATGGCTCTGGATGCAACAGAGCAATGCCCCAGAGGGGCAGAGCATCGCCCCCTGGTGGGCATGCCGGGTGGATCCTGGTCAGGCGTATGTGGGAGTCTGTCTGACTGCCTCCCCATTTCCAGCTTCGGGAAAAAAAATGAAACAAAACAAAACAAAACCTCCAGGAACTCTCCCAAGGCATAAACAGGAATACCCCCATTATGCATAAGGGAAATCAACCAACATCTGAATCAAACAAAGAGTAAGAGGAAGGGCATGTAAATTGCTTTCAGCAACTTAAGCAAGCAAGTGAAGTGGGTGCAAATACTCAGCATCATAGCCAATATGGAAGTGGTGGGAGGAGAACTTAGCTTTTTGCTAAGCCTCAAATCTACAGAGGCTTTTTGACATTTGCAGTCTACAACACATCCCCTTCACTTTGGTAACCACCATACTATTGTCTGTGTCTCCTACTTTCAGTTTTATAGCCATACATGAGTGAAATCATATAGTGTTTAACTTTTTCTAACTGACTTATTTCACTTAGCATACTATTCTCAAGGTCCATCCATATTGTTGCAAATTACAGTATTTTATCTTTTCTTATGGCTGGCTGACTAGCATTCCATGGTATGTATACACCACATCTCCTTTATCCTATCTGCTATTGAAGAACACTTTGATTTTCTCCATGTCTTGGCTCTGATTCTTGTTTGTGTTTCTCAGCTTTGACACTAATGCTGCTACCTAATGAATACCAAGTTTGCACTTTTACAATAATTTAAAAACAGCATAGTCACAGAAACCTCTCATAGAGGTGAAATACAGTAGCCTGGGTTACAAATATGAGGCAACTGGTTATTGCCTAACTGGTGCCACCATGGGGTCATGTGCTCCAGACTGGTCATTGTTGAAATCTGCTAATTTTTTTTTTAATTTAGAGGGATTCACATTATCTTCAAAAATAGTGTACAAGGCGAGACTTTATGAATGGATTTAGCAGGCAATTTCCAATTCACATAATTTATACTTATAGAAAATAAGAATTCATGAGGAGAGACTTGACCTGACCTACTTTGAGGAAGAGCTGTGTAGACAACGTGAGACAAGAGGAACTGTCCTTCCTCTTTCCACTTGTGCTCAGAGAAGAAAAGCACTCTTTAGAGTGGATGACAGATTCTGTAATGGTCATTATATTTACCAGAGACTGACTGTGACAGCCTCTGTGTTAAGCACTTCATGCCTTTATTTATTATTTGTTCAACAGTTATTTCTTGCATTCCTACCACGTGGCAGGCATTCAGGATACTGGAATGAAAAAGCAGGAGGAGCTTATTTCTTCTCTGTAATCTATTGGCTTCACCACAATCCTGTGATGTAAGTACTGTGTTAGTCATCCTTTTCTTTATTGGGAAACTGAGACATGGACCAGTGAACCAACATGCCCCATGGCATGATTCGGGCCAGCAGTTTGAAGATGCCTCTGCTTTCTGTGGTCCCCAGCAGAAGCCATCTTTTGAGGGATGCATCATGTAAGCATGAAGGGTCAATGATGGGAGAAGTGCTGCATGGCACATCGAATCTCCACATGCATCCATAATCTGTGGACTTTCCACTCACTTGCTCATTCAAAAGGAACACATCAGTCCTGTATAAGGAGCTCTTGGAGACACACATATGGACACTATCAGGGCTACTGAAAGGAGCTTTGAGTTGGAAGAACCTTGAGAGGTGATCCGGCTTGCCCCATAACCCCCAGCCCCTGCAGGGGGTTCTTGGGCTTGTACACTTTCAGTGACAGAGGGCTCAACCCTTGTAAAGCAGCTGGTGGAACAAGCCAAACTTCCCTTTCTATTTGATGACAGACACAAACTGTCTGTCTCAGAAGTCTCACAAACTGAATCTTCATGAAATTAAGTAAGACTTAGGTATTTGTTGGCCAAAAAATGCCAAGTCTTTAAAACACATATATTGAGTAGCCCCCAGACCCTCGAAACTGTCAAGCTCTGTCACTTATGACATACTTTAAATTTACACCTGAACTAGGTTTGTGTCTGAGTTCTCTGCTCTATTCCATTGTTAATGCACCTACCTCTGTGCCAGCATCCAACTATCATAATTATTGGGTTCAGAATAAATCCTGATATCTAGTATAGCAAGTCACACCCTTTATTTTCTCTTTTGGAAGTGTTTTGATATTCCAAATAAATTTTGTGTGTTTTAATATACTATGAGAAACTGTATGCCACCAAATTTAACAATATAGAAGAAATAGATAAATTCCTAGAACAATACAATCTTCCTACACTGAATCATGAAGAAGCAGAAAGCTTAAACAGACCTATAAGAAAGGAGAAAATAGAAACAACTATCAAAAACCTTCCCAAAAATAAAAGTCCAGGGCCAGACGGCTATACTAGTGAATTCTATCAAACATTCAAAGAAGACTTGGCTCCTATTCTACTCAAAGTCTTCCAAAAAACTGAAGAAGAAGCAATACTGCCAAACACATTTTATGAGGCCAACATAACCCTCATACTGAAACCTGGCAAGGACAACACAAAAAAAGAAAACTACAGACCAATATCTCTAATGAATACAAATAATAAAATACTAAACAAAATACTAGCAAATCAAATACATTAAAAAAATAATTCTTCATCATCAAGTGGGATTCATCCCAGAATCACAAGGATGGTTCAACATATGTAAAACGGTTAACATAATACATTATGTCAACAAAACAAAGAACAAAAACTATATGATCTTATCAACAGATGCAGAAAAGGCATTCGATAAAATACAACATCATTTTATGTTTAAAACACTCAACAAAATGGGTATAGTAGGAAAATATCTCAACATGATAAAGGCCATTTATGATAAACCATTAGCTAATATATTAAATGGCATAAAACTGAGGACTTTTCCCCTAAAATCAGGAACAAGACAAGGTTGTCCACTCTCTCCACTCTTATTCAATGTAGTGCTGGAAGTTCTAGATAGAGCAATCAGACAAGAGAAAGAAATAAAAGGCATTCATATTGGGAAAGAAGAAGTAAAGGTTTCACTTTTTGCAGATGATACAATCCTATACATTGAAAACCCAAAGACTCCACAAAAAGACTACTAGAAATTATAAACCAATACAGTAATGTCACAGGATACAAAATTAATATATAGAAGTCCATAGCCTTCCCATATGCCAGCAATAAAACATCAGAAAACGAGCTCAGAAAAATAATCCCCTTCATGGTTGCAACAACAACAAAAAATACCTAGGAATGAACATAACAAAAAATGTAAAGGACCTATATAATGAAAACTATACAGCATTGTTAAGGGAAATCGAAAAAGATATAATGAAATTAAAAAATATTACTTGTTCTTGGATAGGAAGAAGAAATATAGTCAAAATGACTATATTACCCAAAACGATATACAAATTTAATGCAATTCTCAAAGGAACCCTCATTCACTGTTGGTAGGAATGTAAAGTAGTTCAACCATTATGAAAGAAAGTATGGTGGTTCCTCAAAAAACTGAAAATAGGACTACCTTATGACCTAGCAATCCTTCTACTGGGCATATACTCCCAAAACTCAGAAACATTGATACGTAAAGACACATGCAGCCCCATGTTCATTGCAGCATTGTTCACAGTGGCCAAGACATGGAAACAGCCAAAAAACCCTTCAATAGATGACTGGATAAAGAAGATGTGGCACATATATACTATGGAATACTACTCAGGCATAAGAAATGATGACATCAGATCATTTACAACAAAATAATTGGATCTTGGTAACAATATATGGAGTGAAATAAGTAAATCAGAAAAAACCAAGAACTGCATGATTCCATATAGGTGGGACATAAAAATGAGACTAAGAGACATGGACAAGAGTGTGGTGGTTACTGGTGGGGGGAGAGGGAGGAAGAGGAGAAGGGGGAAGGGGAGGGGCATAAAGAAAACTAGATAGAAGGTGACGGAGGACAATCTGACTTTGGGTGATGGGTATGCAACATAACTGAATGACAAGATAACCTGGACATGTTTTCTTTGAACATATATACCCTGATTTATTGATGTCACCCCATTAAAATTAATAAAAATTTATTTAAAAATTCCAATGTCATTTTTTTTTAATGGAACAAAAAAATCATCAGGTTTATATGGAACTATAAAAAAAACCCGAATAGCCAAAGCAATCCTAAGGAAAAAGAATGTAATCCTAGGGGCATTACAATACCTGACTTCAAATTATATTATAGGGCCATGATAATCAAAACAGCATGGTATTGACAAAAAAATAGACACTCAGACCAATGGAACAGAATAGAAAGCCCAGAAATAAAACCACATGTATATAGTCAAATAATTTTTGATTAAGGGGTCAACAACACACACAATGGAGAAAAGAAAGCCTCTTCAACAAATGGTGCTGGGAAGACTGGAAAGCCACATGCAAAAGAATGAAACTCGACTACAGCTTGTCCCCTTGTACTAAAATTAATTTAAAATGGATCAAAGACCTACATATAAGACCTGAAACAATAAATTACATAGAAGAAAACATAGGTACTAAACTCAAGGATCTTGGCCATAAAGAGCACTTTATGAATTTGACCCCAAAGGCAAGGAAAGTGAAGGCAAAGATAAATGAATGGGACCACATCAGTCTAAGAAGTTCTTGCACAGCAAGAGTAACTGACAACAAAATAGACAGCCAACCAAATGGGAGTTGATATTTTCAAACAACAGCACCGATAAGGGCCTACTATCCAAAATATACAAAGAACTCATAAAACTCAACAACAAACAAGCAAATAATCCAATAAAAAATGGGAAAAGGAAATGAACAGACACTTTTCCCAGAAAGAAATACAAATGGCCAACAGATATATGAAAAAATGCTCATCTTCATTAGCTATTAAAGAAATGCTAATCTAAACTACAATGGGATACCACCTCATACCTGTTAGATTAGCTATTATCAACAAGACAGGTAATAATAAGTGTTGGAGAGGCTGTGGATAAAAAGGAACCCTCATCCAATGTTGGTGGGAATGTAAAGTAGTACAACCATTATGGAAGAAAGTATTGTGGTTTCTCAAAAATTAAAAAATAGAACTACCATATGATCCAGCAATTCCTCTACTGGGTATATACCCCCAAAACTCAAACACAGTGGTACATAAAGACACATGCAGCCTGACCAGGTGGTGGCGCAGTGGATAGAGCATCGGACTGGGATGCGGAGGACCCAGGTTCGAGACCCTGAGGTTGCCAGCTTGAGCATGGGCTCATCTGGTTTGAGCAAAGCTCACCAGCTTGAATCCAAGGTCGCTGGCTTGAGCAAGGGGTTACTCGGTCTGCTGTAGCCGCATGGTCAAGGCACATGCGAGAAAGTAATCAATGAACAACTAAGTTTTCACAATGAAAAACTGATGATTCAGATTTATATGGAACTATAAAAAACCCCGAATAGCCAAAGCAATCCCAAAGAAAAAGAATGAAGCTGGGGGCATTACAATACCTGACCTCAAACTATATTATAGGGCCACGACAATCAAAACAGCATGATATTGGCAGAAAAGTAGACACTCAGACCAATGGAACAGAATAGAAAGTCCAACTCAGACCAATGGAACAGAATAAAAAGTCCAGAAATAAAACCACATATATATAGTCAAATAATTTTTGATAAAGGGGCCAACAACACACAATGGAGAAAAGAAAGCCTCTTCAATAAATGGTGCTGGGAAAATTGGAAAGCCACATGCAAAAGAATGAAACTGGACTACAGTCTCTCCCCCTGTACAAAAATTAACTCAAAATGGATCAAAGATCTAAACATAAGACCTGAAACAATTAAGTACATAGAAGAAGACATAGGTACTCAACTCATGGACCTGGGTTTTAAAGAGCATTTTATGAATTTGACTCCAATGGCAAGAGAAGTGAAGGCAAAAATTAATGAATGGGACTACATCAGACTAAGAAGTTTTTGCTCAGCAAGAGAAACTGATAACAAAATAAACAGAAAGCCAACTAAATGGGAAATGATATTTTCAAACAACAGCTCAGATAAGGGCCTAATATCCAAAATATACAAAGAACTCATAAAACTCAACAACAAACAAACAAACAATCCAATAAAAAAATGGGAAGAGGATATGAATAGACACTTCTCCCAGGAAGAAATACAAATGGCCAACAGATATATGAAAAGATGCTCATCTTCTTTAGCTATTAGAGAAATGCAAATCAAAACGGCAATGAGATACCACCTCACACCTGTTCGATTAGCTGTTATTAGCAAGTCAGGTAATAGCAAATGTTGGAGAGGCTGTGGAGAAAAAGGAACCCTCATACACTGTTGGTGGGAATGTAAAGTAGTACAACCATTATGGAAGAAAGTATGGTGGTTCCTCAAAAAACTGAAAATAGAACTACCTTATGACCCAGCAATCCCTCTACTGGGTATATATCCCTAAAACTCAGAAACATTGATACGTAAAGACACATGCAACCCCATGTTTATTGCAGCATTGTTCACAGTGGCCAGGACATGGAAACAACCAAAAAGCCCATCAATAGATGACTGGATAAAGAAGATGTGGCACATATACACTATGGAATACTACTCAGCCATAAGAAATGATGACATTGGAACATTTACAGCAAAATGGTGGGATCTTAATAACATGATACGAAGCGAAATAAGTAAATCAGAAAAAAACAGGAACTGTATTATTCCATACGTAGGTGGGACATAATAGTGAAACTAAGATACATTGATAAGAGGGTGGTGGTTACGGGGGGGAGGGGGGAATGGGAGAGGGATAGGGGGTGGGGAGGGGCACAAAGAAGACAAGATAGAAGGTGACAGAGGACAATCTGACTTTGGGTGGTGGGTATGCAACATAATTGAACGACAAGATAACCTGGACTTGTTATCTTTGAATATTTGTATCCTGATTTATTGATGTCACCCCATTAAAAAAATAAAATTAAAAAAAAAAAAAAGAATAGAAAGTCCAGAAATAAAACCACATATATATAGTCAAATAATTTTTGATAAAGGGGCCAACAATACACAATGGAGAAAGGAAAGCCTTTCCAACAAATGGTGCTGGGAAAACTGGAAAGCCACATGCAAAAGAATGAAACTGGACTACAGTTTGTCCCCCTGTACTAAAATTAACTCAAAATGGATCAAAGATCTAAACATAAGACTTACAACAATAAAGTACAAAGAAGAAGACATAGGTACTAAACTCATGGACCTGGGTTTTAAAGAGCATTTTATGAATTTGACTCCAATGGCAAGAGAAGTGAAGGCAAAAATTAATGAATGGGACTACATCAGACTAAGAAGTTTTTGCTCAGCAAAAGAAACTGATAACAAAATAAACAGAAAGCCAACTAAATGGGAAATGATATTTTCAAACAACAGCTCAGATAAGGGCCTAATATCCAAAATATACAAAGAACTCATAAAACTCAACAACAAACAAACAAGCAATCCAATAAAAAAATGGGAAGAGGACATGAACAGACACTTCTCCCAGGAGGAAGTACAAATGGCCAACAGATATATGAAAAGATGCTCATCTTCTTTAGTTATTAGAGAAACGCAAATCAAAACTGCAATGAGATACCACCTCACACCTGTTAGATTAGCTATTATTAACAAGACGGGTAATAGGAAATGTTGGAGAGGCTGTGGAGAAAAAGGAACCCTCATACACTGTTGGTGGGAATGTAAAGTAGTACAACCATTATGGAAGAAAGTATGGTGGTTCCTCAAAAAACTGAAAATAGAACTACCTTATGACCCAGCAATCCCTCTACTGGGTATATGCCCCAAAACTCAGAAACATTGATATGTAAAGACACATGCAGCCCCATGTTCACTGCAGCATTGTTCACAGTGGCCAAGACATGGAAACAACCAAAAAGCCCCTCAATAGATGACTGGATAAAGAAGATGTGGCACATATATACTATGGAATACTACTCAGCCATAAGAAATGATGACATCGAATCATTTACAGCAAAATGATGGGATCTTGATAATATTATATGAAATGAAATAAGTAAATCAGAAAAAAACAGGAACTGCATTATTCCATACGTAGGTGGGACATAAAAGTGAAACTAAGAGACATTGATAAGAGTGTGGTGGTTACGGGGGAAGGGGAGAAAGGGAGAGGGAAAGGGGGAGGGGGAGGGGCACAAAGAAAACTAGATAGAAGATGACAGAGGACAATCTGACTTTGGGTGATGGGTATGCAACATAATTGAAAGACAAGATAACCTGGACTTGTTATCTTTGAATATATGTATCCTGATTTATTGATGTCGCCCCATTAAAAAAATAAAATTATTATAAAAAAAGAAAAACTGATGATTGATGCTTCTCGTGTCTCTCTGTTCCTGTCTGTCCCTATCTGTCCCTTTCTCTGACTCTCTCTCTGTCTCTGTAAAAAAAAAAAAAAAAAAAAAAGGAAAAAGACACATGCAGCCCATGTTCATTGCAGTATTGTTCACGGTGGCCAAGACATGGAAACAATCAAAAAGCCCTTCAATAGATGATTGGATCAAGAAGATGTGGTACATATATACTATGGAATACTACTCAGCCATAAGAAATGATGCCATTGGATCATCTACAACAACATATGGACCTTGATAACATTATACTGAGTGAAATAAGTAAATCAGAAAAAACTAAGAATTATATGATTCCGTACATAGGTGGGACATAAAAATGAGACTCGGACATGGAGAAGAGTTGGTGGTTATGGGGAGGGGGAGGGAAGAGAGGGAGAGGGTGGAGGGAGGGGAGGGGCACAAAGAAAACCAGATAGAAGGTGACAGAAGACGATTTGACTTTGGGTGATGGTATGCAACATAATCAAATGTCAAAATAACCTGGAGATGTTTTCTCTAAACCTATGTACCCTGATTGATCAATGTCACCCCATTAAAATTAATAATAAAGAAGTGGGAATACCGGGAACATAACTCAACAGAATAAAGGCTATGTATGACAAATTGACAGCCAACATCAAACTTAATGTATAAAAATTAAAAGCAGTTCCCTTAAGATCAGAATCAAACCCTTTTACCACTCTTATTCAACATAATACTGGAAGTCATAGGCATAGCAATCAAACAACAAGAAGAAATAAAAGGCATCAAAACTGGAAAAAAAGAAGTAAAACTGCCATTATTTGCTGATCACATGATACTGTACATAAAAAACCCTGAAGTCTCAACCAAAAAACTTCTAGACCTGATAAATGAATTCAACAAAATATCAGGGAATAAAATTAATATTTAGAAATCAGTGTCTTTTTTTTAAGCAAGAGAGAGAGACAGGAACAGACAGACAGGAAGGGAGAGAGATGAGAAGCATCAACTCATAGTTGCGGCACCTTCATTGTTTTCTCATATGTGCCATGACTGTGAGGCCTCCAGCCAAGCCAGTGAGCTTGGGCTTCAAGCCAGCAACCTTTGGGCTCAAGCCAGTGACCATGGGGTAATGTCTATGATCTCATGCTTAAGCTGGCAATCCCCCACTCAAGCTGGTGAGCCCAAGCTCAAGCTGGATGATCCTGTGCTCAAGTCGGCAACCTCAGGGTTTCAAACTTGGGTCCTCAGAATCTCAGGCCAATGCTCTATCCACTGTGCCACCACCTGATCAGGCCACTACTATTTTTATACACCAGCAATAAACTGTCAGAGAAATTAAGGAAACAATCATCTTCACTATTCACTATTATAAATAAAGTACTTAGAAATAAATGTAATCAAAGAGGTAAAAAACTTGTACTAGGAAAATCATAAGACACTGACAAAAAAAAATCAAGAAAGATATAGATAAATGGAAGCATATACCATGTTCATGGATAGGAAGAATTAACATCATTAAAATGTCCATACTACCCAAAGCAATCTATAGATTCAATACAATTCCTATTAAAATAACAACAGCATGCCTCACAGATATAGAACAAATATTCCAAAATTTTATATGGAACCAAAAAGAACTCAAATATCCTAAGCAATCTTGAAAATGAAGAATAAAATAGGAGATATCACAATTCTTGTTATCAAGCTATGCTACAAGGCCATTATAATCAAAACAGCCTGGAACTGGCATAAGAACAGGCATAGAGATCGATAGAATAGAATAGAGAACCCGAAAATAAATCCATGCTTCTATGGTCAATTAATATTTGACAAAAGAGGCATGAGTATACAACAGAATATAGACAGTTCTTTAATAAAATAGTATTGGGAAAATAGAACAGGTACATGCAAAAAAAATTAGACTACCTACATACACCATTCACAAAAACAAACGCAAAATTGATAAAAGACTCAAGTGTAAGTTGGAAAACCATAAAAATCTCTAGAAAAAAACAGAGGCAATAGACTCTCAGACATCTCAGACATCAGAGATATATTTGACAATATATCTCTGTGGACAAGTGAAATAAAGGACAAAATAAACAAATAGGACTATATTAAACTAAAAAGCTTTTGCACAGCAAAGGACATCATTAAGAAAATAAAAAGACAACAAACTCAATGGGAGAACATATTTTCTGATACATTTGATAAAGGGTTAATAACCAAAATTTATTTTAAAAGTTTTAAAACTTAACACTAGGGGAGCGGCAACATGGCGATGGAGTAGGCGGACGTACCAACTTCCACCTCCCAGAATCAAAGTGGATTACAACTTAATTTTAAGAACAATCATCTGGAAAAACCAACTTTGGACTAAGCTAAGAGGACTCTTTAACCAAGGAACACCGAAAAAGCCACACTGAGAGTAGTAGAAAAATGGAAATGTGGAGAGGGCTGTCCAGCTCCCAGGAGCAAATGGCAGCCCGGAGAGAATTGCATGGTGGGAAGTGAGTTTAGCGGAGAGGGGAGGGTCCTGAGCCCCAGGAACAAAGTCCCAGCCTGCAGGCCCAGAGCCTAGAAGAGGCGTATGGACAGTATTTAGCTGTGAAACAAGTCAGGATACTGTTGGTAAGAAAGAGACAGATTTCTCAGGCCCAGGATTCTTCTTAAAGGGAGCATGCAGAAAACGTCTCTCACAACCACCCACATGTGGCTCCGAGGGACAGGGGAGAGGAGAGGACCGGAGCAGTGGGAAGAGAGTGTAATCTAGGAGGCACGGGGAGAAAAACTTTGAGGGACAGCCACCCTAACCCCTGGACTGAGGCATTCCCCAATACTGAAGTGAATATTTCCCCTGGAAACAGCAATACCAGCAAAGGGAAGCAGGGCACCAGCCAAACAAGCTCTCCTGTGGCACTCAGAGCAGAGTCTCTTAGAATGAAGGAGCTTTCAAGAATACAGTATTGAGTGCTAGAGTTTGAGGTGCATTGCCCCCAACCACACTGCTGAGGGCTCGCCAGAGGGTGGGCAGCAGCAGGACACAGAAGCGTGCTTCCATCGGCAAGGGCCAAAGCCAGCTGGCCACGACTGAGGCCCAGGTGTGAACTCAGTCTTGCCCAGCGGGGGCAGAGGGGACGCACAAAAGTGGTCAGGCCCAGCTGCAGGCCCACCTGCAATTCCATCTGTGGGGGAAGGGTGGGAGCCCCGGAAGGGACAGAGACCTGCCGCTAAGTAAGGACGCACAGGCCACAGCCTCGCCTGGCCCGTGGAATTAGGCTTGCAGCCGATCTGCGAGCAGGCTCCTCCCACGGCAGTGGGGCGAAATCCCGGAACAGGCAAAGACCCGCAGCTGAGCAAAGGTGCTCACCCCAGCCTGCGGTGCTGAGGCCTGCAGCCCAGGTGTAGCACATAACCCCACCTGCAGGGGTGGGGTGAAGGTCGAGGCCACCGAGGCTTGTAGACCTAGGCACATGATCAAGCCCCTCCCATGGAGTAGAGGCGGAAACAGCAGCAACAGCCCCAGTGGGCTGGAACTGGCAACACCCATACCCGAACACCCTAGGCAGCAGTGGCAGAGGGGGTGGCAGGCCTGTAGACAAACCACACCTAGGGAACACAGAGGCCACATCCATTGGACTCCAGTGGCTAAAACTTTCTTATACACAGACAAAATGGGAAGGCAGACAAATGCAACACAAATGAATTAAGGGAAAAGGACTTGAATGAGTCAGATATAACCAAATTACCAGATGCAGAGTTTAAAATAATGATTGTTAGAATGCTCAAAGATTTTAGAACAATAGGTGGTCATTACAAACACCTAAATAAAGACATAGCAAATATAAAAAAGGACATTAAAATAATAAAAAAAAAGTATCAGTCAGAAATGACAAATGCAATATCAGAAATAAAGACCACAATGGAAGGAATTAAAAGCAGCATGGAAAAAACTGAGGATTGAATCAGCAAGTTAGAGGACAAGATAAATGAAGGCATGGAAGCAGAGCAGAAAAAAGAAAAGAGACTCAAAAAGTCTGTGGAAACTCTAAGAGAGCTCTGTGACAACATGAAGAAAAACAACATCTGCATCATAGGGGTTCCTGAAGAAGAAGAGAAAGAACAAGGGATAGAGACTTTGTTCAATCATATCATAGCTGAAAACTTCCCTAAATTAAGGCAAGAAAAAGTCTCACAAGTTCAGAAGCACAGAGAACTCCATTAAAGAGAAACACAAAGAAATCTACAACAAGACATATCATAATTAAAATACCAAAGCTAAGTGATAAATAGAAAATATTAAAAGCTGCTAGAGAAAAATGACTATCACCTACAAAGGAGCCCCCATAAGGATGACATCAGACTTCTCAACAGAAACACTTGAGGCCAGAAGGGAATGGCAAGAAATATTCAAAGCAATGCAGAACAAGAGCCTGCAACCAAGACTACTTTATCCAGCAAGGCTATTGTTTAAAATTGAAGGAGAAATAAAAAGTTTCCCAGACAAAAAAAAACACAAACCAACAAAAACTCAAGAAATTCACTACAACCAAACCAATACTGCAAGAAATGCTAAGGGGCCTGTTGTAAATAGATCAAAGGGGAAAAAGAATATAGCAAAAGAGGAATACAGCTTTAAAGAAGAAAATGGCAATAAACTACATATCAATAATAACCTTAAATGTAAATGGATTAAACGATCCAATCAAAAGACATAGGGCAACTGCATGGATAAGAAAACAGGAGCCATACATATGCTGTCTACAAGAAACACACCTTAAAACAAAAGATGCACATAGACTGAAGGTGAAAGGATGAAAAAAATATTTCATGCAAATGGAAATGAAAGAAAAGCTGGGGTAGCAATCCTTAGACAAAATGGATTTTAAAACAAAGACTATAGTAAGAGATAAAGAAGGTCACTACATAATGATAAAGGGAGCAATCCAACAGGAAGATATAACCATTATAAACATCTACGCACCTAACATAGGAGCACTTAAATATATAAAGCAGACTTAGATGGATATAAAGGGCGAGATCAACAGCAATACTATAATAGTAGGGGATTTCAATACCCCACTAACATCACTAGATAGATCTTCAAGAAAGAAAATTAGCAAAGAAATAGCAGACTTAAAGGACACACCAGATCTACTCGATCTAGTAGATATCTTCAGAACCTTTCACCCTAAAGCATCAGAATATATATATACATTCTTTTCAAGTGCTCATGGTACATTCTCTAGGATAGACCACATGTTAGGGCACAAAAGTGGTCTCAACAAATTTAAGAAGATTGAAATCACATCAAGCATTTTCTCTGATCACAGTGGCATGAAACTAGAAGTCAACCACAACAGAAAAACTAAAAAGTACTCAAACACTTGGAAACTAAATAGCATGTTATTAAATAATGAATGGGTTAACAATGAGATCAAAGAAGAAATAAAAAATTCCTATAAATGAATGATAATGAGCATAGAACAACTCAAAATTTATCGGACACAGCAAAAGCAGTACTGAGAAGGAAGTTCATAACATTACAGGCATAGCTTAAGAAGCTAGAAAAAGCTCAAACAACTTAACCCTGCATCTAGAAGAAATAAAAAAAAAAACCCAGCAAGTAACACACAGAGGTAGTAGAAGGAAGGAAATAATAAAGATCAAAGCAGAAATAAATGACATAGAGGCTAAAGAAACAATACAGAGGATCTATGTGGGTTCTTTGGTGGTCCTCGGCTATAGAATCCTCTTAGTTTAGTCCAAAGTTGGTTTTTCACGATGAGTGTTCTCAGATTTAAGTTGTAATCCACCTTGGTTCTGGGAAGTGGGAGATGGAGCATCTGCCTACTCTGTGGCCATCTTGAAACCTCTCTGGAAGTTCTTTATAAATTTTGGTTATTAACCCCTTATCAGATGTATTGGTGAATATGTTCTCCCATTGTGTGGATTGCCTTTTTATTTTGTTAATGGTGTCTTTTGCTGTGCAAAAGCTTTTCAGTTTGATATAGTTCCATTTGTTCATCCTGTTCTTTATTTCACACCCCCTCCCACCCCCCATGGAGTTAAATCAGCAAAAATATTGCTATGAGAGATACCAGAGAGTTTACTGTCTATGTTTTCTTCCAAGATGTTTACGGTTTCATGACTTAACATTTAAGTCTTTTATCCATTTTGAGTTTATCTTTGCGAATGGTGTAAGTTGGTGGTCTAGTTTCATTTTTTTTTTTTTGCATATACCTGTCCAATTTTCCCAACACCATTTATTAAAGAGACTATCTTTACTCCGTTGTATGCTTTTACCAACTTTGTCAAATATTAATTGGCCATAAAGGCATGGGTTTATTTCTGGGTTCTCTGTTCTGTTCCATTGTTCTGTATGCCTGTTCTTATGCCAGTACCAAGTTGTTTTGCGCACAACCAGGTGTCCCTCTTAAAGAGCCCACAAACACTTACTTGGATTCACTTGCTCTGAGTTCCAGTGCTGGGACAACAGCTCAAAAGGTACCAGGAACCTACAAGGAGGAAATGAATTGTCTGGCATCAGAACTCAGCTGGAGAGGCAGCTTTCTCCTAGACATAAATACTAGCAGAGGCCATTGCCCCTTTGTTGAGTCTTCCCTACACAAAGCTGTATCTGAGTCTCCATCAACCTGGCTAACACTGTTTGCCCTGTCCTGATGATTCCCTGAGACCCTGCCTTACCCAACTTTAAAGCTAACACAGGTCATTTCTAGTGACTTTACCATACAAATGGCCTGTCTTGGTTCATGCTTCAGACTTCCCTAAAATCTCACACAAGCAGCAGCGGACCTCAGTGTGCCCCAGACCTCTTTCTAAGTGGCCCCAGGCCCTAGTGGTATAACTTCTTTGAAAAACTACCTGACCTAGTAAAATGATGCAAAACATTCACTAAGTGATAACAATCCAAAAGAAAGCAAAAATATCAAAACAGGCCCTGGCCGGTTAGCTCAGTGGTAGAGCGCCGGCCTGGCATGCAGGAGTCCCGGGTTTGATTCCCAGCCAGGGCACACAGGAGAAGCGCCCATCTGCTTCTCCACCCCTCCCCCTCTCCTTCCTCTCTGTCTCTCTCTTCCCCTCCTGCAGCCAAGGCTCCATTGGAGCAAAAGGTGGCCCGGGTGCTGGGGATGGCTCCTTGGCCTCTGCCCCAGGTGCTAGAATGGCTCTGGTCACGACAGAGAGAGGCCCCAGATGGGCAGAGCATCGCCCCCTGGTGGCCGTGCCGGGTGGATTCCGGTTGGGCGCATGCGGGAGTCTGTCTGACTGCCTCCCCGTTTCAAACTTCAGAAAAAAATAAATAAATAAATAAAAATATCGAAACACAGATAAGTAGAATTACTATTAATAGATTAAAAGATTTTAAATACTCTGAATATCCTAATATATTCACTATTCAACTAATAATATTAACTTTAATCAGAATGTTTATAGGGAGCCAAATTCTGAATTCCAGGCTTGAATTGCCAGGTCACCTCTCCCACACGTAGGCACAGACTTACTGAAAAGGAATAACACAAAACCCCAGAGGAGGAGCTGAGAGGCAGAACACAAAGATCAGGGTTATGGCAAAGCATAACCTTCAAAAGAGGAATTCAAGTTTTAGATGCCAGATAACACTGCTCTTAGCTGTCATTGCTGCCTAAAATGAAATCACGTTACTGGTTCTGAGTTCTGATTTCTGGTCATATTGGTGTGGGATTCTTGCTTCCCTGGAAAGAAGAGGAGCCAAAATTTTCCAGGAAGGGGAAGAAGTCGAGGTGGGGAGGTAGCCGGGACTCTGCTCAGGTATCTTGAGCCTTGCTACTGCGCTCCTGGGGTCCTGGCTGGCCCTGGACGCCCCAAGGGTGGGGGTGCGTGCTCCGTCAGGGGGGCAACAGTGCAGGTGGGCTCGGGAGCTGAGTCACTCTCCTCTCTGTATGCGAGAGGGAAGCGGAAGCACCTACGGACATGTGGTGCTAACCCTGAAGCTCTAGTTTCAAGCGAGCTGGCATTGCTGAGCACGTAGGTGTTCTTCCGCCCGGATCACCAAACCCTCCGCAGGGAGTGGGGCCCAGAGGCACCCTGGGTACGCGCGCCCTTTCTCTGCGGGCTTCGCGCGCCCCTTTCTTCTCGCGGGCGTTTGGCCCACGCATCACAGGCGGCCACCTACTAGTGCGTGCCTTGTTTGTGTCCCCTTCCGCAGCCAACGGAAACCTCCCTGAGCCTCTGACTCCAGCCGCAGGACAGCACTGTACAGAACTGCGTCCCATGGGCAGTTACCTGAGCCGGCCTCGTCCCCGGCCGCTGCCCTCCTCTCTGCTGGGCGGGGATCCGCGGGTGAGAGCCCAGATCTACGGGGCCGCGCCCCCCGGCGGCCCTGATCCCCCCACTAGATAAGTTCATTCGGGGGCCCCGACCTTGGACATGGTTCGCAGGCTGTCCTACGAGGATCTTGCGGCTTCGTCGCGTCGACGTAGGCACCAGTGGACGTTTGTCATAGTATATCTGCGGCGGCAATATCCAGTCCAGCAGGCCTGCCGCTTGTTCCTGGGTATCTTTTCCTCCGTGCGGAAGGGTAACACTCAGAAACCAGCGCTGCCTGCCTGCAGCTCCAGGATGTTCTACACCGCGCTGATCTTGAAGATAGCATCTGCGAAAGGCAAAAGGATGCTTCGTTTGGCTCTGGAGCAGAGCGTCATCTGCATGTGGTCTTTACTGTCGGGTCACCTCTCCAACCGTGGTGTAAAGGAGGTGAAAGCCCTTGAACACGGTTGTCAACTGAGAGCCAAGGAAGAGAAGGACGCGACTGCCCTGGTAGACAGCAGGACAGAGCTAGTGCAGCAGGAGGAGGGGCACCCACTCCCTGAGAGTCAAGACCAACAGAGAAGGAGCTCCGAAGGCAGCAGGGGCGCCCAGTCCGCATTTAGGTGCCTGATGGTTAATGGAGTCCTCTATTCCTTCGTGCCCAGGCCTGGGCCTCTGCGGAGAGACTTTTGTTCTGAGAGCCCCGAAATCAGCTTGATTAATAGATCTCAGACCTGCTTTTTGAGCGCATGCAGCAAACGAAATGCCATCACCAGTTCCTACAGTTCCAGCCGAGGTTCCTCACCCTTGCAGAGGTTCTGGGACCCAGTCTCCTCTCTTCCCCAAGTGACCGCAGGGAAAGCCCATGGGGAAAGCCATTCATCTAGAGCTTCGTCCTCAGCGGAACCACTAATGATCACGCCTGACAAGGTTGCAGATGTCTCTGCAGGGCAGAAACGGAACATGAGTTGTTCACCCGCCTGTGACAGTTCCAGGTCCCAGAAGCGCAAGATTCCACTGCTGCTACCCTGCAGGAGAAATGACCCACTGATCCTGCCCCCACCGCCACAGCTAGGCTATCAAGTCAGGGCTGAAGACCTTGACTTAGAGAAGAGAGCTGGGTTCCAGTGGATCAACAAGATCTTGGAAGAGTAAGACAAGTCTTTGCTAACTGCCACGCCCTCAGCCTCACACATGTATTATGTGCATATGTGTGATTATACATTATGTGTATATATGTGATTAATATTTATATATTTATATATTGCATCCATATAACATGTTGTATATATACACATTACAGATATGTATACATAACACATGCATACATATATATAATATGTATTATAGTACATATAATACATTTTGAGTCTACATGTTTCTATGTCTTTCTTTGAATGCACAGTGAAAGAATTGACTTGGGTCTAAACTTAACTGTCAGGTTTTCTGTGGCCCCAGCTGATGGGAAAGTAGCACCACTTTATGCCTGTAGATGCTGACTCCTGATTTCTGTGTATAGGATGGCAACCCATGCATTTGCTCTTTCCTGCTTCTTCTCACCTGCTCACTTGACCTCACCTTGAGCTAGATCATGCCGAGTGTCTGTTAAGAAATGATTCATGACAACTTTAGTTTTTTATTTTTTTTGAATTTGATATAAGCTGCAAAGATCAGAGTATCCCATCTAGTCTTCACCAGGCTTTTTACATTAATATCTTACAGAACAATTACTGAAACTAGAAAATTAACTGATACAACGCTACTAGCTAAACTTCAGACTTGAATTGGATTCCCCTAGTTTTTCTAGTAAAGTTTCATTCTGTCCCAGCATCAATCCAGAATCCAACATTGCATTTGTCATGTCTTCTCCAAACTGTGACCATATCTCCATCTTAATCTCTTCTGTGACTTTGATATGTCTGATGAGTACTAGGTAGGTATTTTGTAGAGTTTTTCTTAATTTTGAGTTCTCTAGTGTTTTCTCAACACACTGAAGTTAAGGATTTTTAAGAAGAATTTCGCAGAAACTATGTACCCTTTTCAACACATTATCCCATAATATCCATATTTCTTAGAGGAAATGTTAATTGTGGTCACCTGGTAAAACTGGTGTGAGCTAGTTTATAGATATTTGAGGAGTCATACTTTTATGTTACACAAAACTTAACCTTTTGGCGCTGTCAGTGAATCTTGCCTGCAACAATGACTATTGCTATGTTCTAATGGTGAGTTTATACTTCATTTCTTCTACATTTCATTGGAATTCTTTCTTAAGGAAAAGTTCTCTCAATTTATTTTTTATTCAATCATTTATCAATAATCATTTTATTTGGTCAGCTATTATCTAATATTATTACTATTAAATTTGTAACTGAAATTGTTCTCGATTTGACAATTTTGATTTTGCTTTCAGGTTAATGCCTGATTCCTTTGCACATGTGTGCACCTCTCTACTCCCTCTTGTTAAAACACTTCTTTATTTTCTAGTCCCACAAGTTGCTATTGTATTTTACCTGACTCTGTTCTGGAGTCAAATGTTTCTCCAAGCAGCTTTGGTTCTTTACATTGAAGAATGAAATTTGTTTATTTATTTTGAGAGAGAGAGAGAGGAAAGGAGGGAGATGAGAAGCATCAACTCGTAGTTGAGGCATTTTAATTGTTCATCAATTGTTTCTCATATGTGCCTTGGCCCGAGAGGGAAGAAGGTCAAGCTGAATCAGTGACCCATTGCTCTAGCCAGCGACCTTGGGCTCAAACCAGCAACCATGGAATCATGTTTATGATCCCATGCTCAAGCTTGTGTTCCCCCATTCAAGCTGGTGACCCTGAACTCCCACTCAAGCCAGATGAGCCCATACTCAAACTAGATGAGCCCATGCTTCAGCTGGTGAGCTCTGGGTTTTGAACCTGAGACCTCAGTGTCCCAGGTAGATGTGCCACCATCAGTCAGGTTAAAAAATGAAATTTAAAAATCAAGATCTGGGAACTCAGGTGTGCTCAGAGCTGTTGGGGCATCTCTGCTTCTAGGTCATCTCAGCAGACAGAACTAGGAAATATACATAAATATTCTAGCCCATTCATACACACATATAGTACCTATGTTTCTATATTTATTTATGCATGCTTGTGTGTGTAAATGAGTTCATGCTGATATCTCAGAATAAATCAGAACCACAGGGTTCATTCTAGATATGTCCCTTTTGGTTTGTGTATAACTTTTTCTCTAATAATTTCCCAAGTACATCCTGGTCTCTTTATTTGCAATATATTTACTTATTTGTAACCTCAGTATACAAATAAAGTAGTTTCAACATTGCCAACCCTGTAAGCAACATACTGAAGTGTTGATGTATAATTCTTAATTTGTTTAGCTTTCAGTATTCAAACATTGCTTTACAAAAATTTTTTATTTAACTCATTTCAGTTTCCCTTCAGCAGGGTTATGTCATCCATTTATAACACATTTTTGTAACAAATCTGCATTACATTTTGGGTTCTGCCAACAACCTGATTAATTTGAATTGGTTAACAGTAAAACTTACTGCTTGTGGTATACAATTGGCTTATATTTTGTTCAATATTTTTGTGTCTGTATTCATGAAAGATATTGGTCTGAAAGTTTCTTATGATGCCTTTGTCTGGTTTTGGTATCAGGGTAATACTGCCCATGTAGAATGAGTTGGGAAGGGTTCCTTCCTCTATTTCTAGAAGAAGTTGTAGAAGAATTGATATAATTTCCTCTTTAGTTGTTTTTGGGAGGATTTACCAATGAAGCCATCTGGGCTTGGATTGCTATTTATGAGAAGATTTTAAATTACTCTTTACTTGTTGCAGGTCTACTGAGGTTTTCTAATTCTTCTTGAGTCAGTTTTAGTAATTGGAGTTGTCAGCAAAAATTCCCAGAAAGGCAAAGAAAGGAGAAACTTTGTCCAGGGGAACATTTTGCAAACCAGAGAGATGCAGTCAAAAGTGGAAACCAAAAGTGTACTTCACTGAGACAAAGAGGAAACTTTCTTTTAGAGAAAGTTCCATCCAAGTTCCCAATTTGGTCTATTTTATACAAATGAGGTTTCCAAATCATGCAGTTCTGATTGGTCTAAATTATGTAGTTCTAATTGGTTAACATGCAAATGAGGGTATAGATGCAAATGAGGATTCCATTTGTGTAGTTCTGATTGGACAGAGCATATCTCAATCTGTTGGTGGAAAGATGAAGCCAGGAACTTCCTTGCAGTGGTTGACACAGGCAGTGTAAACAGACAGGGCATAGTACAAGAAGTTAAAAGATCTCCTGTAATGCAGAGTTCATGAGAGGCCTCTGTCAGCAACAGATGCTAGACTTGGGTTATGAAATTGGATGCAGTAACCACAGAAGTCCACTTGGGCAGTTCTTTGTGGGATTCACAGTGTCTTTTTTTTTTTTTTTTTTTTACAGAGACAGAGAGTCAGAGAGAGGGATAGATAGGGACAGACAGACGGGAACGGAGAGAGATGAGAAGCATCAATCATCAGTTTTTCGTTGTGACATCTTAGTTGTTCATTGATTGCTTTGTCATATGTGCCTTGACTGTGGGCCTTCAGCAGACAGAGTAACCCTTTGCTCAAGCCAGCGACCTTGGGTCCAAGCTGGTGAGCTTTTGCTCAAACCAGATGAGCCCGCGCTCAAGCTGGTGACCTCGGGGTTTCGAACCTGGGTCCTCCACATCCCAATCCGATCTTCTATCCACTGCTTAGATAGCCACCACCTGGTCAGGCTACAGTGTCTTTCTAAGAATCTTCTTGCTTGACCAGTGGTGGCTCAGTGCATATAAAGCATTGACCTGGGATGCTGGGGTCCCAGGTTTGAAACCCTGAGATTGCTGGTTTGAGCATGAGCTCTTCTTGAACACAGGCTCACCAGCTTGAGCGCTGGGTAACTGGCTTGAGTGTGGGATCATCAAGGTGATATTATGATCACTGGCTAGAGCCCAAAGATCACTGGCTTGAGCAAGTGGTCACTGACTCACCTGGAGCCTCCCTCCTGGTCAAGGCATATATGAGAAAACAATCAATGAATAACTAAAGAGCCACAACTATGAGTTGATGCTCTCATCTCTCTCCTCCCCCACCCCAAAAGAGTTTTTCTATTGCATTTAAGTTGTCTAATTTGTTATTCATAGTATTTTCTTAGAATCCTACTATCTGTAAGGTAGGACATGATATCCTCTGTTCAATTACTAATTTTGTTTATGTCTTTTCTCTGTATCTCTGTCTGTCTCTCTCATTCTTGCTCTTGCTCTCCTTTTGGTTAGTGTGACTAAGGGCTTGTTAATTGTGTTCCCTTTTTTTTAAAGGAATCAATTTTTGTGGTTTTTATTTTCTCTATTGTTTTCCTACTTTCTATTTCATTAATTTAGGCTCTAATCTTCATTATTTCATTCTTTCTGCTTCCTTTGGGTTTAGTTTGCCCTTTTAATATTTTCCTAGGAAGATTAGGCTATGTATTTGAGATCTTTCTCTTTTCTAATATAAGGCTCTAAATTTCTGTCTAAGCATTGCTTTATTCACATTCCAAAAAATGTTGATATGTTATGTTTGGATTACAGTCAGCTAATATATATTATAAATGTCTATTAGGTTGATCACAACTAAACTAACATTTAAGGTTATTATTAATTTTTGGTCCGGATGATCTATTCGTCAAAGTAAGGGAGGATAAAAATCCCCAACTATTATTTTTTTATTGTTAATTTCTGCCTTTACGTGCATTACTATTTGCATTATATATAATACTTAGGTGCTCCTATGTTGGGTACATAGATATTTATAATTGTTATATCCTCTTCTTGCATTGACCCTTTTGTCATTATAAAATGTCTTTCTTTGTCTCTTTTTACAACCTTTGTTTTAAAGTCTGTTTTGTCTGATATGCATATTGCTACCTCAGCTTCCTTTTCATTTCTATTTTGCATGAAATATATTTTTCCATTCCTTCACTTTCAGTCTGTGTGTGTCTTTCAAACTAAAGTGAGTCTCTTGTAGGCAGAAGATATACTGCTCAAAAAAATTAGGGGATATTTCAAAATGAATATGAAGCGATAAAATATCCCCTAATTTTTGTAAATAGTGTAGATAGGTCTTCTTTTGTTTCGCATTCAGCCCCCCTATGTCTTTTGAACAGAGCATTTAGTCCATTTACATTTAATTATTTGTAGATATGTTCTTACAGTTTTATTAATTCCTTATTGGTTGTTTTTGCTCTTCTCTGTTCCTCTTCTCTTGGTCTCTTTATTTTGGTTTGCTGGTTTTCTGTAATTGTTTTTTTTTTTAATTTTTAATCAATTGTATTAACATGGTTTCAACTGTCCCACTCAGTATAACACACTGTACACCCCTCTCATGTCCTCCAAGCCCCATGCAAAGTCTCTTTCCATTCTCATTTCATGCCCTTTACCCCCTGCTTCTACCTCCATCCTCCCTTTTCCTCTAAGACTTGCTGCCCTGTTATCTGTATCTATGTGTTATATATATATAATTTGGCTAATCTCTTCACTTTCTTTGATCCTGTTCCCTCTTCCCCTTTCCCTCTGACTCTTGTTCATCTGTTCCTGTTGTGACCCTGCCTTGTTTCTGTTTTGTTTCTCAGTTTATTGTTTTCATTAGATTCCACATGTGAGATCATGTGATATTTGTCTTTTTCTTCCTGGCTTATTTCACTTAGCATAATAATCTCCAGGTCCATCTATGCCATTGCAAAAGGTAAGATTTCCTTCTTTTGCACAGCTGTGCAGTATTGCATTGTGTATATGTACCACAGCTTTTTAATCCACTTTTCTACTGATGGACCCTTGGGCTATTTCCAGATATTGGCTAATGTAAATAATGCTGCAACAAACATGGAGGGTGTGTGTGTGCATATCTTCTTTTGAATTAGTGTTTAGGGATTCTTTGGTTATATTTATAATAGTGGGATAGCTGGGTCATAAAGAAGTTCCATTTCTAATTTTTTGAGGAAACGCCATACTGTTCTCCACAGTGGCTGCACCAGTCTGCATTCCCAACAGCAGTGCAGGAGGGTTCCCTTTTCTCCACACCCTCACCAGCATTTGTTGTGTGTTGATTTATTAATGAAAGTTATTCTGATGGGTGTGAAGTGGTATCTTATTGTGGTTTTAATTTGCATTTCTCTGATAATTAGTGACATTGAACATTTTTTAAAATTTCTTTATTAATTTTATTGCAGTGACATTGATAAATCAGGGTACATATGTTCCGAGAAAACATCTCCAGATTATTTTGACCTTTGATTATGCCACATACCCCTCACTCAAAGTCAAATCGTCCTCCATCACCTTCTATCTGGTTTTCTTTGTGCCCCTACCCTCCCCCCACCCCCTCCCTCTCCTTCCTCGCCCCCTCCCCATCCCTCCACCCCACTCCCTGTTACCATCACATTCTTGTCCATGTCTCTGAGTCTCATTTTTATGTCCCATCTATGCATGGGTTCATATAGTTCTTAGTTTTTTTTGATTTACTTATTTCACTCCGTATAATGTTATCAAGGTCCATCCATGTTATTGTAAATGATCCGATGTCATCATTTCTTATGGCTGAGTAGTATTCCATAGTATATATGTACCAAAGCTTTTTAATCCACTCGTCCTCTGACGGACACTTGGGCTGTTTCCAGATCTTCGCTATTGTGAACAATGCTGCTATAACATGGGGGTGCATTTCTCCTTCTGGAACCGTTCTATGGTGTTCTTGGAGTATATTCCTAAAAGTGAGATGGCTCGGTCAAAAGGCAGTTCGATTTTCAATGTTTTGAGGAATCTCCATACTGTTTTCCACAGAGGCTGCACCAGTCTGCATTCCCACCAGCAGTGCAGGAGGGTTCCCTTTTCTCCACATCCTCGCCAGCACTTATACTGTGTTGTTTTGTTGATGAGCGCCATTCTGACCAGTGTGAGGTGATATCTCATTGTGGTTTTAATTTGCATTTCTCTAATGATTAGTGATGTTGAGTATTTTTTCAAATGCCTATTGGCCATCTGTATATCCTCTTTGGAGAAGTGTCTATTCATTTCTTTTGCCCATTTTTGGATTGGATTGTTTGTCTTTCTGCTGTTGAGATTTACAAGTTCTTTATAAATTTTGGTTATTAACCCCTTATCAGACGTACTGTCAAATATGTTCTCTCATTGTGTAGTTTGTCTTTTTATTCTATTGTTATTGTCTTTGGCTGTGCAAAAGCTTTTTAGTTTGATATAGTCCCATTTGTTTATCCTGTCTTTTATTTCCCTTGCCCATGGAGATAAATCAGCAAGTATATCGCTGCAAGAGATGTCGGAGAGCTTACTGCCTATGTTTTCTTCTAAGATGCTTATGGTTTCATGCCTTACATTTAAGTATTTTATCCATTTTGAGTTTATTTTTGTGAATGGTGTAAGTTGGTGGTCTAGTTTCATTTTTTTGCAGGTTGCTGTCCAGTTTTCCCAACACCATTTGTTGAAGAGGCTATCTTTACTCCATTGTATTGTCTTACCTCCTTTGTCAAATATCAGTTGTCCATAGAGCTGTGGGTTTATTGCTGGGTACTCCGTTCTGTTCCATTGATCTATGTGCCTGTTCTTATGCCAGTACCAGGCTGTTTTGAGTACAGTGGCCTTGTAGTATAGCATGATATCAGGAAGTGTGATACCTCCCCCTTTATTCTTCTTTTTTAAGATTGCTGAGGCTATTCGTGTTCTCTTTTGGTTCCATATAAATTTTTGGAATATGTGATCTATATCTTTGAAGTATGTCATTGGTATTTTAATTGGTATTGCATTGAATTTATAAATTACTTTGGGTAATATAGACATTTTAATGATGTTTATTCTTCCTAACCATGAGCATGGTATATGCTTCCACTTGCTTGTATCTTCCTTGATTTCTTTTTTTTTTTTTTTTTTTTGTATTTTTCTGAAGCTAGAAATGGGGAGAGACAGTCAGACAGATTCTTGCATGCGCCCAACCGGGATCCACCCGGCACGCCCACCAGGGGGCGACACTCTTCCCACCAGGGGGCGATGCTCTGCCCCTCTGGGGTATCACTCTGCTGTGACCAGAGCCACTCTAGCGCCTGGGGCAGAGGCCAAGGAGCCATCCCCAGCGCCTGGGCCATCTTTGCTCCAATGGAGCCTTGGCTGCGGGAGGAGAAGAGAGAGACAGAGAGGAAGGAGAGGGGGAGGGGTGGAGAAGCAGATGGGTGCTTCTCCTGTGTGCCCTGGCCAGGAATTGAACCCGGGACTTCTACACACCAGGCCAACGCTCTACCACTGAGCCAACCGGCCAGGGCTTCCTTGATTTCTTTTATCAATGTTTTATAATTTTCTGAGTACAAGTCTTTAGTCTCCTTGGTTAAATGTACTCTTAGGTACTTTATTTTTTTGGTTGTAATAGTGAAGGGGATTGTTTCCTTAATTTCTCTTTCTGACTGTTCATTGTTGGTGTATAAAAATGCCTCTGATTTCTGAGTATTAATTTTATATCCTGCCACCTTGCTGAATTCATTTATCAGGTCCAGTAGTTTTTTTGACTGAGACTTTAGAATTTTCTATATACAATACCATATCATCTGCAAATAATGATAGCTTTACTTCTTCTTTTCCAACTTGAATGCCTTTTATTTCTTCTTGTCTGATTGCTGTGGCTAGGACTTTCAGGATTATGTTGAATAAGAGTGGTGAAAGGGTGCATCCCTGCCTTGTTCCTGATCTTAAGGGGATTGCTTTTAATTTTTACCCATTGAGTATAATGTTGGCTGTGGGTTTGTCATAGATGGCTTTTATTATGTTGAGGTATGTTCCCTGTATTCCACTTTGCTGAGAGTTTTGACCATGAATAGGTGCTGGATTTCATCAAATGCTTTTTCTGCATCTATTGAAATTATCATGTGGTTTTTCTCCTTCCTTTTGTTTTTGTGATGAATAACATTGATAGATTTGTGAATATTGTACCAGCCTTGCCTCCCAAGAATAAATCCCACTTGATCATGGTGTATGATTTTTTCCATATATTGTTGGATCCAGTTTGCTAATATTTTGTTGAGGATTTTAGCATCTAAATTCATCAGGGATATTGGCCTATAATTTTCTTTCTTTGTGTTGTCTTTGCCTGGTTTTGGAATCAGAATTATGCTCGCCTCATAAAAGGAGCTTGGAAGTCTTCCTTCCTCTTGAATTTTTTGAAATAGCTTGAGAAGGATAGGAGTTAGTTCTTCTTTGAATATTTGGTAGAATTCACTTGTGAAGCCGTCTGGCCCAGGACTTTTCTTTGTTGGGAGTTTTTTGATAACTGTTTTGATCTCATTTGGTGTAATTGGTCTGTTTAGGTTTTCTGATTCTTCCAGATTGATTTTTGGAAGATTGTATGTTTCAAGGAATTTGTCCATTTCATCTAGGTTGTCTAGTTTTTTGGCATACAGTTCTTCATAGTATTTTCTTACAATCCTTTGTATTTCTGTTGTGTCCGTTGATATTTCTCCCCTCTCATTTCTAATTTTATTTATTTGAGTCTTCTCTCTTTTTTTCTTGGTGAGTCTAAGTAAAGGTTCATCAATCTTGTTTACCTTTTCAAAAAACCAGCTCCTAGTTTCATTGATCCTCTGTATTGTTTCTTTAGTCTCTATGTCATTTATTTCTGCTCTGATCTTTATTATTTCCTTCCTTCTACTACATTTAGGCTTTACTTGTTGTTCTTTTTCTAGTTCTTTTAGATGCAGGATTAAGTTGTTTATTTGAGCTTTTTCTAGCTTCTTAAAATGTGCCTGTAGTGCTATGAACTTTCCTCTCAGTACTGCTTTTGCTGTGTCCCATAAATTTTGAGTTGTTGTATGCTCATTGTCATTTGTCTCTAGGAATTTTTTTATTTCTTCTTTGATCTCATTCTTAATCCATTTGTTATTTAACAACCTGCTATTTAGTTTCCATGTGTTTGAGAATTTTTGAGCTTTTCTGTTGTGGTTGATTTCTACTTTCATGCCATTGTGATCAGAGAAAGTGCTTGAAATGATTTCAATCTTCTTAAATTTGTTGAGAGCACTTTTGTGCCCTAACATGTAGTCTATCCTAGAGAATGTATCATGAACACTTGAAAAGAATGTATATTCTGCTGCTTTAAGGTGAAAAGTTCTGTAGATATCTATTAAATCAAGTTGATCTAGTGTGTCCTTTAAGTCTGCTGTTTCTTTGTTAATTTTCTTTCTTGAGGATCTATCTAGTGATGTTAGTGGGGTATTAAAATCCCCTACTATTATAGTGTTGCTGTTGATCTCGCTCTTTATATCCATCAACGTCTGCTTTATATATTTAGGTGCTCCAATATTAGGTGCATAGATATTTATAATGGTTATATCTTCCTGTTGGATTACTCCCTTTATCATTATGTAGTGGCCTTCTTTATCTCTTACTATATTCTTTGTTTTAAAGTCCATTTTGTCTGATATAAGTATTGCTACCCCAGCTTTTTTTTCATTTCCGTTTGCATGAAATGTTTTTTTTCCATCCTTTTATCTTCAATCTATGTGCATCTTTTGTTTTAAGCTGTGTCTCTTGTAGACAGCATATGTACGGGTCCTGTTTTCTTATCCATGCAGCTACCCTATGTCTTTTGATTGGATCGTTTAATCCATTTACATTTAAGGTTATTATTGATATATAGTTGTTTATTGCCATTTTATTCTTTAAAGCTGTAATTCTCTTTTGCTATATTCTTTTCCCACTTTGATCTGTTTACACCATTCCCCTTAACATTTCCTGCAGCATTGGTTTGGTTGTAATGAATTCCTTGAGTGTTTTTTTTTGTTTTTTTTGTCTGGGAAACTTTTTATTTCTCCTTCAATTTTAAATGATAGCCTTGCTGGATAAAGTAGTCTTGGTTGCAGGCTCTTGTTCTGCATTTCTTTGAATATTTCTTGACATTCCCTTCTGGCTTCAAGTGTTTCTGTTGAGAAGTCTGATGTCATCCTTATGGGGGCTCCTTTGTAGGTAATAGCCTTTTTTTCTCTCGCCGCTTTTAATATTTTCTCTTTATCACTTAGCTTTGGTATTTTAATTATGATGTGTCTTGGTGTAGGTTTCTTTGGTTTTTTTTTGTGGAGTTCTCTGAGCTTCTTGAATTTGTGAGAGTTTCTCCTGCATTAATTTAGGGAAGTTTTCAGCTATGATATGATTGAACAAAGCCTCTATCCCTTGTTCTTTCTCTTCTTCTTCAGGAACCCCTATGATGCGGATGTTATTTCTCTTTATGTTATCACAGAGCTCTCTAAGAGTTTCCTCAGACTTTTTGAGTCTCTTTTTTTTTTATTCTCTGCTTTCATGCCTTCATTCCAGTTGTCCTCCAACTCACTGATTCAATCCTCAGCTCTATCTATCCTGTTTTTAATTCCTTACATTGTGGTTTTCATTTCTGATATTGTATTTGTCATCTCTGACTGATTCTTTTTAATATTTTAATATCCTTTTTTATACTTGCTATTTCTTTATTTAGGTGTTTGTGATGACCATCCATTGTTGTTCTAAGATCCATAAGCATCCTTACAATCATTATTTTAAACTCCGCATCCGAAAGCTTGATTATTTCCATATCACTCAGTTCATCTCCTGAAGGTTTCTCTTGTGGTTTCATTTGGATTGCACTTCTTTGTCTTCTCATGTCTGTGTGTTTGAGTGTTCTCTTTGTAGAGCTAGTTGAGTGTAGGCTTGGTGTTGTCTGCCTCCAGTTTTTACTTGTGTTGTTTCTAGGTCTTCTTGGGTTGGCATCAGCTATTATTTGTAATCCACTTTAGGATTTGGGCCGCTTTGAAGTCTTGATTTGTTTGTTTTCTTAACAGGTGATTGTCTTGTTTGCTGATCTCAGCATGGGGCTTATTTGAAACTGTATCCAGGAATGCAGTGGGTGTGACCTGAGGCTCTGAAGTCCTCTTCTGCCAGTTAATATCTCTGGAGGCGGGTTGCTTTCTCAGCTTTAGTAGAGGGAGGTGTATCTCAGATCTCCATGGAGACCTGAGTTACTGCCCCTACTCCTCACTTCTTGTTTTCAGCTGTGTCTTGTTGCACTGATTGGAGCTGGAGAGATGTCTGTATTTCTGTGACCTGGAAGTACTTTTGTATTTTGCTTTGTGGAAGGATCAGCCCCTCCCCCAGTAATGGCCACCTCCAGCACTGAATGAGTCAGCTTTTCATGTCATCACCTATATTCCTCTCCCCCTCACCATCCGTCTCTCTCTCCTTTCTTTTTGGAAGACAAGCGGACCCTTTCAACACACCTCGTTCCCTGGTCGCCAGGCAAGTGGCTGTGAGCAGTATTTACTGCTCTTTTCCTTGGAGTGAGAGCCCAGCCTCACCCCCCACCTCTGTTCCTATAAGCAGGGGAGATTCAGGCACTCTCTACCAGGTTTGTTGTGGCTTCTTCTTTGCTCCTTGGTTTTTGAAAGCTGTTCTTGTAGTCCAGATTTGGTTTTTCATGCTGATTGTTCATAAATTAGTTTATAATCCAGTTCGGTGGTGTGAGCTGAGGGTCTGTGTGTCTGCCTACTCCACTGCCATCTTCAGGTCTCTCTGACATTGAACATTTTTTCATGTCTCTTGGCCATCTGTATGCCCTCTTTGGAGAAGTGTCTGTTCAGTTCCTTTGCCCATTTTTTATTTGGATTGTTTGCCTTCCTAGTGTTGAGTTTTAGAAGTTCTTTATAAATTTTGATTATTAACCCCTTCAGACAAATCGGTGAATATGTTCTTCCATTGTGAGTTTTTGTTTTTTTATTTTATTAATGGTGTCTTTTGCTCTGCAAAACCTTTTTAGTTTGATATAGTCTTATTTGTTTATTTTGTCCTTTATTTCACTTGCCCATAGAGATATATGAATAAAAATATTGCTACAAGAGATATTGGACAGTTTATTGCCATGTTTTCTTCCAAGATTTTTACAGTTTCACGACTTACATTTAAATCTTTTATCCATTTTGAATTTGTTTTTGTGAATGGTGTAAATTGTCAGTCTAGTTTCATTTTTTTTTGTATGTAGCTGTCCAATTTCCCAACACCATTTATTAGAGACTATCTTTATTTCATTATATAGTCTTGCCTCCCTTGTCAAATAATCATTGACCATAAAGGCATGGGTTTATTTATGGGTTCTCTGTTCTGTTCCATTGATCTGTATGCTTGTTCTTATACCAGTGCCAAGCTGTTTGAGTACAATGACCTTGTAGTATAACTTGATATCAGGAAGTGTGATACCTCCCACTTTGTTCTTCATTTTCAAGATTCCTGAAGCTAGTTCTTTTTTAGTTTTAGATAAATTTTTGGAATATTTGTTCTAAATCTGTGAAGTATGCCATTGGTATTTTAATAGGAATTGCATGAAATCTATAGGTTGCTTTGAGTAGTATAGACATTTTAATAATGTATATTCTTTCTATCTATAAACATGGGATATGCTTCCACTTGTTTATATCTTCTTTGATTTCTTTTTTCAATGTCTTATAATTTTCTGAGTACAAGTCTTTTACCTCCTGGCTTAAATTTATTCCTTGATACTTTATTATTTTGTTGCAGTAGCGAAGGGAATTGTTTTCTTAATTTCTCTTTCTAACAGTTTATTATTGGTATATAAAAATGCCACTGATTTCTGAATATTAATTTTATATCCTGCCATCTTACCAAATTCATTTATCAGGTCTAGAAGATTTTGGCTAAGACTTTGGGGTTTTCTATGTACAGCATCATGTCATCAGCAAATAATGATAGTTTTACTTTTTCTTTTCCGATTTGGATGCCTTTTATTTCTTCTTGTCTGATTGCTGTGGCTGGAACTTCTGGAAGTATGGTGAATAAGAGTGGTGAAAGGGTGCACCCCTGCCTTGTTCCTGATCTTAAGGGGACTTCTCTTAGTTTTAGCCCATTGAGTATGATGTTAATACTAGATGTGTCATATATGGCCTCTGTTATGTTGAGGTATGTTCCCTGTATTTCCACTTTGCTCAAAATTTTGATCATAAATAGGTACTAGAATTTATCAACTGCTTTTTCTGCATCTGTTGATATGATTATGTGATTTTCATCCTTCATTTTGTTTATGAGATGAATCATGTTTATTAATTTGTGAATTTTGTACCAGTTTTGCCTCCCCAGAGTAAGTCTTACTTGATCATGATGTATGATCTCTTTAATGTATTGCTGGATCCAGTTTCCTAATATTCTGTTGAGAAATTTAGCATATATGTTCATCAGGAATATTGGCCTATAGTTTTCTTTCTTTGTAGTGTCTCTACCTGGTTTTGGAATTAGGATAATGCTTGCCTTGTAAAATGAGCTTGGAGGTCTTCCTCCTTCTTGAATTTTTTGGACTAGCTTGGGAAGGATAGGTGTTAGTTCTTTGAATGTTTGGTAAAAGTTGCCTGTGAAGCCATTTGGTTCAGGACTTTTGTTTGCTGTTTGTTTGTTTTTTTCTTAAGTGAGAAGTGAGGAGGCAGAGAGACAGATTCCTGCATGCACCCTAACTGGGATCCACCAGCAAGGTCCCTACAGGGCAAGGCTTTGCCCATCTGGAGCTGTTGCTCCATTGCTTGGCAATCAAGCTATTTTAGCAACTGAGGCAATGCTATAGAGTCTTCCTCAGTGCCTGGGCTAACTTGCTCTAACTGAGCCATGTCTTCAGGAGAGAGAGAGGAGAGAGGAGAGAGGAGAGAAGAGGAAAAGAGAAGAGGAAAAGAGAAGAGGAAAAGAGGAGAAAAAAGAGAAGAGAAGAGTCTGAGAAGAGAAGAGAAGAGAAGAGAAGAGAAGAGAAGAGAAGAGAAGAGAGTGGGAGGGGTGGAGAAGCAGATGGTTGCTTCTCTTGTGTGCCCTGACTGGCAATCCAATAAGGACATCCACGCACTGACCTGCACTCTACCACTGAGCCAACCAGCAGGGACAGTTTTCAGCAATTTAATTATACTGGATCTTGGTGTGGATTTTTTTGTTTTGTCTTGTTATTCTTCTGAGATTTGCTCAGCTTCTGGAATCTGTACATTTATGTCTTTTAATTTAAAATGTTTTCAACCATTATTTCTTTTGATGCTTGTTCAGTTCCACACTTTGTCCTCTCCTTCTAGGACTCTGATGATATAAATGCTAGACCCTTTGTTATAGTTCTTCAAGTCCTGAGAGTGTGTGTGTGTTTGGTTTTATACTCAGATTAATTCTTCTGATTTATTTTCTCATTCATTGAGTCTATCTTCTGTTATCTTCACTTTCAGTTGAGTCTATTTAGCAAGTTTAAAATCTTTATTCTATTTTCAGTTATAGGTTTTTAATTTGTTTATTTTTCCCATTTTTCTTTTTGTAACTTCTATATCATTGCTTAAATTTATATTTTTTTCATTTATTTCAAGAAAATTTGTGATTATTGAAGTGTATTCATGATTCCTGCTTTAAAGTCCTTGTCTGACAATTCCAACATTTTATTTGTGTTGGTACTGGCATCAGTCAGTTGCCCTTTCTTATCAAATTGTGGTTTCTCTGGTTCTTGGTATGAGGAATGATTATCTGTTGTATCCTCAATGTTTTGGTTATTATGTTATTAAAGAGACATTTTATCCTGTTCAATCTTATATTTAACAGACAGTTTTGCTATTTAGATTTAGCCTATAAGAGCTGACTATTTTTTTGTAAGCTTGAGTTTAACTTTCAGAGCCCTGTAATGCTATTCCGGTCTGCCTCATTCTTCTGGGGCTCCTGGGCTCAATCCCTGCTAGGTATAGAAAGTGTTCCCTAGGTTTCCTGGTATCCCTGGACCACCTTCTGTTGAAGAGGGGGGTGGTTCAGAAGCCATTGTTTCTGGGTTTCTTTTTGTCACTGATGGAAGGCAGGGAGACCATGAGCTTTTACTATTGTTGGGTTGTTTTTATTTCTCCTTCTTTTTCCTCCTCCTCCTCTTCTTCCTTTTCCTCCTCCTTTCCCCCTCTTCCTCCTCCTCCTCTCCTCTTTCTTCTTCATCATCTTCTTCTTTTCTTTTCTTTTTTATTTTTGTATGTTTATGGGTAGTTCCATATCTCAGATTCAGACTTCCCTGGCTCCAAGCCCTGGTTATGTGAAAGGTTTTAAACATACACACACACACACACACACACACACACACACACACACACCTCATTGCATGCCACACCTCAAGTTTTTTGTGTGTGTTTACATAGATTTTAGTGTCTCCCCAAATGCATCCCCCCTTCCCCCATATTCCCCTCAATTTCTCCCTTGCCCCCTTCCCAACAGCTCCCTCCCCCCTTCCCTTCAGGTTTAATTCCATTCCTCAGTTCACATTGTTCATTGGATTCCTCAAATGATTGAGGTCATATGATATTTTTCTTTCTCTGCCTGGCTTATTTCACTTAACATAATATTTTCCAGGTCCATCCATGTTGTTGCAAAAGTTAATATTTTTTCTTTTTCCTGACCCCATAATATTCCATTGTGTATATGCTTTTTTTTGTAAAAACTGACAATTTATTTTTAAATATTTCACACCATCTCCCTATGTCTCTCCTCCTTGTTAAGTCTTTGTCTTAGACTTTTTTTAATAAATAATTTTTATTTAAATGGGGTGACATCAATAAATCAGGGTACATATATTCAAAGAAAACATTTCCAGGTTATTTTGTCATTTATTTCTGTTGCATACCCATCACCCAAAGAGAGATCATCCTCTGTCACCCTCTATCCAGTTTTCTTTGTACCCATCCCCCTCCCCCTCCCTTTGTCCTTCCCCCCACCCCCCGTAACCACCACACTCCTGTCCATGTCTCTTAGTCTCACTTTTATGTCCCACCAATGTATGGAATCCTGCAGTTCTTGTTTTTTTCTGATTCGCTTATTTCACTCCGCATAATGTTATCAAGATTCCACCAATCTGTAAGTGATCCGATGTCATCATTTCTTCTAGCTGACTAGTATACCATGGTGTATATGTGCCCCATCTTCTTTATCTAGTCTTCTATTTTTTTTTACAGTGATTAAAAGCCTTTAAGCAAACTCTTGGCCCATACAGCAAGAATCCATAAAAGAGTAGTGTCCTTAACATGTTCACCAAGTCCAAGTTGGCCCCATCACCATGTCAAATCCCTGAAAAATGCAACCCAACCACAGTTCAGTCTGTTAGGATCTGTCACAGGGAGCAGGAGTCCAGGAAAAGTCCACCTCCAGGAAAAGTCCACATGGCACTGGAATTGTTGTCACCATTCTATACTTTGCAGCTCATGTCTAAGTCCCAGTGACCGCTGATTCTAGCTGGTAATGATTCAGTTAGACTGGAGAAGCCATTGCAGCATGCATGGATATGGAGCTTCTGTTCTCCTCTGCCTGGAGAGATGAGACCAGGTAGCTTTTCCCTGGAGCTCTGCGACTGTGACATGGTAAACAGAACCTTGGGATACACTAAGCTGGGTGGCAAAGGTAGATTCATAATAGAAGTTGGCAAAAGGGGGAAAGAGAGCTCTAAATTAGGAGTAGGTCCCAGCCTGAAATATGAGTGGGGCATTGAGATAGGAGGGATAAAGGAAACACTATATATTAAGCAAAGCAGCAGAACATAGGACTATCAACACCCACAACAGAGATCTTTGAGGGAAGAATAAAAAACCTGACTATTCAGGCAAAACGTAGTTAAGTGGCCCTTGTGCAAATGAGATCAGTTTACCTGCTTCTTGGAAGAGATACCCTAGGCTCGTCCACAGTATCGTAGATGGGGCCGATGGCCCTGGGCACCTTCAGCCTTCAGTGGCAAACCCCAGCTTTCTGGGCAAGGTTAGGTCATAGGTGGCTGGAGCAGGGCTGGAAGAGACTGAACCCCCCCTTAGAGGAGTGAGGGGGAAGCCTACCTTCCAGTGTCCCTGTTTCCTCACAGTAGAGGCATGTAAGCCTGGCAGGCTTTAGCTCAATGACCTTCCTTTCCACTATTGAAGCAGGACCCAGATGGCATCCTAGGAGACCCCTTTGGGGCATTGGAGCCTTTAAGGGCGTATCCTAAAAGCTGGTAGTTCCCCTGATCTCTATTGGGCTTTTCTGCCTCTAGGTATCTTAAAAGCCATGCTCAGAAGATCTCGCTGAGGGGTTTGAGGATCCCCATCCGCCTATATAAATCTTTTCCATATATCTGGAGCTATTTGGAAAAAGACAAAACAGTGTATTAGCTGGGTCTAATAAAGAAGGTAGTAGTTTGCAGGCGAAAAAGATTTGGTGTCTCCTGTTCATCAGCATTCAAAAGAAATGTAAAAAATAATTTTTTTTTTAAGTAAAAAGCATGATATGGTAGACCTGTAGGAGTTCCAGGATATGACTACCCCTTTTAAATTGTTTTTTTTTAATTGACCTTAAAATGTTTGCTGAGTACACTTTAATAATACCTTAACTTTAAAGATTGTAAGCATGACAAATACAGTAAATGCTTTTGCTCCATATGCAGGAGCATTTTCAGTTAAGCCAGTTTAGGAAATCCAATAATAGAACAATGCATACAGACCATGAGCTATAGCATGCTTAGCTATAGCATGCTTAGCAACCTCTCCTGTTCTGACAGAGGTTACTATAGATCCGGAATATGAAGCCACTGTAATGTGGACATACGACTGTTTGCCAAATGAAGGTATATGAGTAACATACATCTGCCAAAGTTGTCCTGGTAGGGGTCCTTGAGGGTTAACTCCAAATGAGAGGGCAGTATAGGACCCCTTGGACAGGATTTCCCAATCTGCCGTGCTGCTTCCCAAGAAAGTTGAAACTGTTTACAGCGGGCTGCAGCGTTCTGGTGATGAATAGTATGAGACTGACTTGCTCAGTCTGTCATGGTTGCTCCATATAATTTTCTTTTGGGTAGCTTGATCAACAAGGGCATTCCTAGGCCCTGGCCGGTTGGCTCAGTGGTAGAGCATTGGCCTGGTGTGCAGGATTCCTGGGCCAGAGCACACAAAAGAAATGCCCATCTACTTCTCCACCCCTCCCCCTCTCCCTCCTCTCCATCTCTCTCCTCCCCTCCCACAGCCAAGGCTCCACTGGAGCAAAGACACCCCGGGCACTAAGGATGGCCCCATGGCCTCTGCCTCAGTTGTTAGAATGGCTCTGGTTGCAACAGAGCAACACCCCAGATGGGCAGAGCATTCCCCCCTGGTAGGTATGCCAGGTGGATCCCGGTCAGGCGCATGCGGGAGTCTGTCTGATTACCTCCCCATTTCCATCTTCAGAAAAATACAAAAAATAAATAAATAAAAGAAAAAATAAAACAAAAAAAACAAACAAAAAAGAGTAAAAAAAAAAAAGGCATTCCTTTGTGTTAAAGCTCCAGGGAGCATGGAGTGAGCTTGAGTATGTCCTATGAAACATGGAGCTCTGTGTTGACATATAAGTCTTTGAAGAAGGAGGAACTGCTGAAATAGTTCATCAGCATTTGTCCCTAAGACAGCAGTCTTTATAGTGGAAACACCATAAGTAAATATTTGCTGTCTGTCTATAGATTAAAGGGGGAATATGGCAAATGCTGAAAAGCCATGATCTTTGTGCCCCTCCCCTCCCCCAACCCTGTAACCCCAACCCTGTTGTCCATGTCTTTGAGTCTCATCTTTATGTCCCACCTATGTATGGAATCATATAGTTCTTAGTTTTTTCTGATTTACTTCTTTCGCTCAGTATAATGTTATCAAGGCCCATCCATGTTGTTGTAAAAGATCCTATGTCATCATTTCTTATGGCTGAGTAGTATTCCATAGTATATATATACACCAAAGCTTTTTAATCCACTCGTCCTCTGACGGACACTTGGGCTGTTTCCAGATCTTTGCTATTGTGAACAATGCTGCCATAAACATAGGGGTGCATTTCTTCTTTTCAAACAGTGCTATGGTGTTCTTGGGGTATATTCCTAACAGAGGTATAGCTGGGTCAAAAGGCAGTTCGATTTTTAATTTCTTGAGGAATCTCCATACTGTTTTCCACAGTGGCTGCACCAGTCTGCATTCCCACCAGCAGTGCAGGAGGGTTCCCTTTTTTCCACATCCTCGCCAGCACTTATTCTGTGTTGTTTTATTGATGAGCGCCATTCTGACTGGTGTGAGATGATATCTCATAGTAGTTTTAATTTGCATTTCTCTAATCATTAGTGATGTTGAACATTTTTTCATATGCCTTTTGGCCATCTGTGTGTCCTCTTTGGAGAAGTGTCTATTCATTTCTTTTGCCCATTTTTGGATTGGATTGTTTGTCTTTCTGGTATTAAGTTTTACAAGTTCTTTATAAATTTTGGTTATTAACCCCTTATCAGACGTATTGTCAAATATATTCTCCCATTGTGTAGTTTGTCTTTTTATTCTGTTCTTATTGTCTTTAGCTGTGCAGAAGCTTTTTAGCTTGATATAGTCCCATTTGTTTATCCTGTCTTTTATTTCACTTGCCTGTGGAGACAAATCAGCAAATATATTGCTATGAGAGATGTCAAAGAGCTTACTGCCTATGTTTTCTTCTAAGATGCTTATGGTTTCACGGCTTACATTTAAGTATTTTATCCATTTTGAGTTTATTTTTGTGAATGGTGTAAGTTGGTGGTCTAGTTTCATTTTTTTGCAGGTAGCTGTCCAATTTTCCCAACACCATTTGTTGAAGAGGCTATCTTTACTCCATTGTATTGTCTTACCTCCTTTGTTAAATATCAGTTGTCCATAGAGCTGTGGGTTTATTTCTGAGTTCTCTGTTCTGTTCCATTGACCTATGTGCCTGTTCTTATGCCAGTACCATGCTGTTTTGAGTACAATGGCCTTATAATATAACTTGATATCCGGAAGTGTGATCCCTCCTGCTTTATTCTTCCTTTTCAAGATTGCTGAGGCTATTCGTGTTCTCTTTTGGTTCCATATAAATTTTTGGAATATGTGTTCTATATCTTTGAAGTAAGTCATTGGTATTTTAATCGGTATTGCATTGAATTTATAAATTGCTTTGGGTAATATAGACATTTTAATGATGTTTATTCTTCCTAACCATGAGCACGATATATGCCTCCAGTTATTCATATATTCTCCGATTTCTTTTATCAATGTTTTATAATTTTCTCAGTACAAGTCTTTAATCTCCTTGGTTAGATTTATTCCTAGGTACTTTATTTTTTTTGGTTGCAATGGTAAAGGGGATTGATTCCTTGATTTCTCTTTCTGACAGTTCATTATTAGTGTATAAAAATGCCTCTGATTTCTGAGCATTGATTTTATATCCTGCCACATTGCCGAATTCATTTATCAGGTCTAGTAGTTTTTTGACTGAGACTTTAGGGTTTTCTATGTACAATATCATATCATCTGCAAATAATGATAGTTTTACTTCTTCTTTTCCAATTTGGATGCCTTTTATTTCTTTTTCTTGTCTGATTGCTGTGGCTAGGACTTCCAGAACTATGTTGAATAAGAGTGGTGAAAGGGGGCACCCCTGCCTTGTTCCTGATTTAAGGGGATTGTTTTTAATTTTTGCCCATTGAGTATGATGTTGGCTGTGGGTTTCTCATAGATGGCCTTTATCATGTTGAGGTATGTTCCCTGTATTCTACTTTGCTGAGAGTTTTGATCATGACTGGGTGCTGGATTTTATCAAATGCTTTTTCTGCATCTATTGAAATTATCATGTGGTTTTTCTCCTTTCTTTTGTTTATGTGATGAATCACATTTATTGATTTGCGAATATTGTACCAGCCTTGCCTCCCAAGAATAAATCCCACTTGATCATGGTGTATGATTTTTCTCATATATTGCTGGATCCGGTTTGCTAATATTTTGTTGAGGATTTTTGCATCTAAGTTCATCAGGGATATTGGCCTATAATTTTCCTTCTTTGTGTTGTCTTTGCCTGGTTTTGGAATCAGAATTATGCTTGCCTCATAAAAGGAGCTTGGAAGTCTTCCTTCCTCTTGAATTTTTTGAAATAGCTTGAGAAGGATAGGAGTTAGTTCTTCTTTGAATATTTGATAGAATTCCGTTGTGAAGCCATCAGGCCCAGGACTTATCTTTTTTGGGAATTTTTTGATAGCTATTTCAATCTCATTTGTTGTAATTAGTCTGTTTAGGTTTTCTGATTCTTCCAGATTGATTTTTGGAAGATTATATGATTCAAGGAATTTGTCCATTTCATCTAGGTTGTCTAGTTTTTTGGCATACAGTTCTTCATAGTATTTTCTTACAATATTTTGTATTTCTGTTGTGTCAGTTGTTATTTCTCCACTCTCGTTTCTAATTTTATTTATTTGAGTCCTCTCTCTTTTTTTCTTAATGAGTCTCATTAAAGGTTCATCGATCTTGTTTACCTTTTCAAAGAACCAGCTCCTGGTTTCATTGATCCTCTGTATTGTTTCTTTAGTCTCTATGTCATTTATTTCTGCTCTGATCTTTATTATTTCCTTTCTTCTACTAGCTCTGGGCTTTACTTGCTGTTCTTTTTCTAGTTCTTTTAGATGCAGGGTTAGGTTGTTTATTTGATCTTTTTTTTTTTTTTTCATTTTTCTGAAGCTGGAAACAGGGAGAGACAGTCAGACAGACTCCTGCATGCGCCCGACCGGGATCCACCCGGCACGCCCACCAGGGGCGACGCTCTGCCCACCAGGGGGCGATGCTCTGCCCATCCTGGGCGTCGCCATGTTGCGACCAGAGCCACTCTAACACCTGGGGCAGAGGCCACAGAGCCATCCCCAGCGCCTGGGCCATCTTTGCTCCAATGGAGCCTTGGCTGCGGGAGGGGGAGAGAGAGACAGAGAGGGAAAGCGCGGCAGAGGGGTGGAGAAGCAAATGGACGTTTCTCCTGTGTGCCCTGGCCGGGAATCGAACCCGGGTCCTCCGCACGCTAGGCCGACGCTCTACCGCTGAGCCAACCGGCCAGGGCTTGTTTATTTGATCTTTTTCTAGCTTCTTGAGGTATGCCTGTAATGCTATAAACTTCCCTCTCAGGACTGCTTTAGCTGTGTCCCATAAATTTTGAGTTGATGTATGCTCATTATCATTTGTTTCTAGGAATTTTTTTATTTCTTCTTTGGTCTCAATGTTAACCCATTCGTTATTTAATAACATGCTATTTAGTTTCCAAGTGTTTAAATGTTTTTCAATTTTTCTATTGTGGTTGATGTCTAGTTTAATGCCATTGTGATCAGAGAAAGTGCTCGATATGATTTCAATCTTCTTAAATTTGTTGAGACCACTTTTGTGCCCTAACATGTGGTCTATTCTAGAGAATGTACCATGAGTGCTTGAAAAGAATGTATATGCTGCTGTTTTAGGGTGAAAGGTTCTGAAGATATCTATTAAATAGAGTTGATCTAATATGTCCTTTAAGTCTGCTGTTTTTTTGTTAATTTTCTTTCTTGAGGATCTATTTAATGATGTTAATGGGGTATTGAAATCCCCTACTATTATAGTATTGCTGTTGATCTTGCCCTTTAAGTCCATCAAAGTCTGCTTTATATATTTAGGTGCTCCTATATTAGGTACGTAGGTATTTATAATGGTTATATCTTCCTTTTGGATTGCTCCCTTTATCATTATGTAGTGACCTTCTTTATCTCTAACTATGGTCTTTGTTTTAAAGTTCATTTTGTCTGATATAAGTATTGCTACCCGGCTTTTTTTTCATTTCCATTTGCATGAAATATTTTTTTCCATCCTTTTATCTTCCGTCTGTGTGCATCTTTTGATTTAAGGTGTGTCTCTTGTAGACAGCATATATATGGGTCCTGTTTTCTTATCCATGCAGCTACCCTATGTCTCTTGATCATATCATTCAATCCATTAACATTTAAGGTTATTACTGATATGTAATTGTTTATTGCCATTTTTTTTCTTTAAAACTGTATTCCTCTTTTGTTGTATTCCTTTTTTCCTTTGATCTGTTTACAACAGGTCCCTTAGCATTTCTTGCAGCCTTGGTTTGGTTGCAGTGAATTCCTTAAGTGTTTTTTTTTTTTTTTTGTCTGTAAAGCTTTTTATTTCTCCTTCAATTTTAAATGATAGCCTTGCTGGATAAAGTAGTCTTGGTTGTAGGTTCTTGTTCTGCATTACTTTGAATATTTCTTGCCATTCCCTTCTGGCCTCAAGTGTTTCTGTTGAGAAGTCAGAAGTCATCCTTATGGGGGCTCCTTTGGAGGTGATAGTCTTTTTTTTCTCTAGCATCTTTTAATATTTTCTTTTTATCACTTAGCTTTGGTATTTTAATTATGATGTGTCTTGGTGTTGGTTTCTTTGGGTTTCTCCTTAATGGAGTTCTCTGTGCTTCCTGAACATGTGAAATGTTTTTCTGCCTTAATTGGGGGAAGTTTTCTGCTATGATTTGTTTGAACAAAGTCTCTATCCCTTGTTCTTTCTCTTCTTCTTCAGGAACCCCTATGATGCGGATGTTGTTTCTCTTCATGTTGTTACAGAGCTCTCTTAGAGTTTCCTCAGACTTTTTGAGTCTCTTTTATTTTTTCTGCTCTGCTTCCATGCCTTTATTTATCGTGTCCTCTAACTCGCTGATTTAATTCTCAGCTTCATCCGTCCTGCTTTTAATTCCTTCCATTGTATTCTTTATTTCAGATATTGTATTTGTCATTTCTGACTGATTCTTTTTTATTATTTCAATGTCCTTTTTTATATTTGTTATCTCTTTATTTAGGTTTTCATAATGGCCATCTATGGTTGTTCTAATATCTTTGAGCATCCTAACAATCATTATTTTAAACTCTGCATCTGGTAATTTGGTTATATCTGATTCACTTAGGTCCTTTTCTGGGGATTTCTCTTGGTTTAATTGTGTTGTATTTCTCTGCCTCCGCATTTTCTCTTCACGGGAGTGGCTGTGATCACGCGTTCGGGTGTACAAGTGTTGGTGGCCTTGGCCTTTGCCCTGCCCCCATGTGTGACATTATGCTTGGTCCTGAGGGCACTGGCGAGCACCTTTGCTCAGCTGCGGGTCTCCGCCTGTTTCCAGGCTTCACTCTGCCCTTGCAGGAGGAGCCTGCTCGAAGAATGGCTGCTAGCCTTGGCTCTACCACCGGACAGGAATGCGTGCCCAAGCTCAGCTCAGTAGCAGAACTCTGCCTCTTCTGGGCTTTTGGCTCCACCCCCGCGGGAGGAGCCGGCTACCAAGTCAGACCACAAGCCTGGGTTGCATGGGCGGGTCAAGGCTGTGCTCCTCTGCCCTTGCCCCGGGGCTTGTCTCCCACCCTTTCTGGGGTTCCCGCCCTTCTCCCGCAGGCTGGATTACAGGCTGCCGGCAGCTGAGTTTGACCGCTTTTGCATGCCCCCCTTCCCCCAGCCAGGAAAGATTGAGCTCACACCTGAGCCCAGTGGTGGCCAGCTGGCTTCTGCCCCTGCCAGTAGAACCACGCTTTTGTCTCCCGCTGCCACCGGCCCTCCAGCGAGCCCTCAGCTGCGTGGGTGGGGGCGTTGCAGCTCGGACCCTAAGACTCACTGCTGTAGACCCAAAAGCTCCTTCCTTCTATGCAACTCTGCTCTGAGTGCTGCAGGGGAGCTTGTTTGGCTGCTCTCCTGCTTCCCTTTGCTGGTATTGCTGTTTCTGGGGGAAATATTCACTTCAGCTTTGGGGAGTGACTCGTCCCAGGGGTTAGGGTGGCTATCTCCCAAAATGTTTCTCCCTGTGCCTCCTAGATTACACTCTCTTCCTGTTACTCTGGTCCTCTCCTCTCTCCCTCCATCCCCAGGAACCCTGGGTATGGATTTGTGAGAGAAATGTTCTGCGCTGTCCCTTTAAGAAGGATCCTGGGTCTGAGAAATCAGACCCTTTCTCACAAACAGTATCCTGACTTATTTCCAGCTAAATACTGTCCTTACACCTCTTCTGGGCTCTGGGGCTGCAGGCTGGGGCTTTGTTCCTGGGGCTCAGGACCCTTCCCCCTCTGCTAAACTCACTTCCCGCCATGCGAGTCTCTCCCTGCTGCCGTTCGCTCCGGGGAGCTGGGCAGCCCTCTCCGCATTTCCACTTTTCCTACCAGTCTCGGTGTGGCTTCTTCAGTGTTCCTTGGTTGAAGAGTCCTCTTAGTTTAGTCCAAAGTTGGTTTTTCCAGATGATAGTTCTAAAAATTAGTTTGTATTCCACTTTGGTTCTGGGAGGTAGATGTTGGTACGTCCGCCTACTCCAGCACCATCTTGTCTTCCTTGTGTATATGCTTTTTAATCCAGTAGTCCACTGACAGACAACTTGGGCTGTTTCCAAATCTTCACTATTGTGAACAATGCTGCCATAAACATGGGGTTGTATTTCTTTTTTTGAATCAGTTATATGGTGTTCTTGGGATATATTCCTAAAAGTGGGATGGCTGAGTCAAAAGGCAGTTCCATTTTTAATTTTTTGAGGAATCTCCATGCTGTTTCCCACAGTGGCTGCACCAGTCTGCATTCCCACCAGCAGTGCAGGAGGGTTTCCCTTTCTCCACATCCTCGCCAGCACCTATCGTGTGTTGTTTTGTTAATGAGCGCCGTTCTGACTGGTGTGAGATGGCATCTCATTGTGGTTTTAATTTGCATTTCTCTAATGATTAGTGATGTTGAACATTTTTTCATCTGTCTGTTGGCCATCTGTATGGCCTCTTTGGAGAAGTGTCTATTCCTTTCTTTTGCCCATTTTCTGATTGGATTGTTTATCTTCCTGGTGTTGAGTTTTTTAAGTGCTTTATAAATTTTGGTTATTAACCCCTTATCAGGCGTATTGTCGAATATGTTCTCCCATTGTGTGGTTTGCCACACCTCAAGTTTTAAGGTCCTTAGTCTCTTTCTTTTCCCCAGCCTCAGAGTCCTTTATGGGTCTGTGTAATTATTCCCAAGGCATTAGAGTCAGGAAGCAGAGAAAAGTCCGTCTACAGCATCTTGTATGGAACTGGTGTCTCTAACATTGCTTTAGAGGAGAGGATTTGTTGAGCTTCTCATACTGCCATTGGAAGTCCCATCCTAAAATCAGTTTAAATAAACATTTTCTAACAAAATTTACATTTATTCTCTATGCAGCCTCCTCCAAGATTCTAGCACAGTTCAAATACCCATTTATTCCCATAAACTTATAATTGTTATTCAGACATTTGTGTTTTTAAAATAAGTAAAGGAATTACTTATCTAATTGTGCATTTCTAGGATCATTTTTCATGCATTCCTAATATATTCTTTAGATTTACCTTTGTTCTTGCTGTAATTGTTTCTCAACAGTTCTCTTAGTAAGGTTGTATGGAAGTGAGCTCTCAATCATTCTGTATCCTCAGTGACTCTTTTTAGCCCTCAGTTTTGAAAAATATTATAGATAGGTATAAAGTTTTTGGATTAATACACAAATGTCTTTACTACCTTGATAGTAATGTGTGGTCATCGGAAGACAGTATAAGTTTTGACTCTATTGGACATGTACACTTAAGTACACTCTTGTGGATAAGATTTTGTGCTCTGGTGCCAGGATCAGTCATTCAAATGTGGATGCTGTACATCCCAGTATATGTTTTGGGTAAGTTACTGATCTTCTGTTTAATTATAAATAAAATTGGGATGATCATAATAAGTGAGAGTTACATAGTACTTTTATAAGCCCTCCACGGTGCCAGTGCTTTGCGTGTATTACTCCTTTTATTTCTCACTAGTATAATCACTATTTTTGTTTTTTACAGGTGATGGAGCTAAGACCCAGAGCAATTAAATAACGTGAGGATGGCAACATTTTGACTCATCGACATATAAGCCAACCCATAACCTGAAACTGTACTTTATTCTTGTAATATAATATCACATTCCATGTAGGGTCATTTTGATACTTAAAAAATATAATCACCTAAAATGCTAACTGTAGTGTCTGCCTTATACTTAAGTGTTTGTGCATGTTATCTCTTATTACAACTTCCTTCTCTTTCTGCCGGCCACATCAGTGGTCCAAACAGCCCCTTAAAGAATCCTCCACTTCCCTTGGCCATCAAGAGAATGCTCAAGTGTCAGCTGAGGCCCTGGCTCAGGGTGTTTCTCAACCCTTTCTTCCTCAGTGTGCCACAGTGCTGCTAGTACCAAGGCAGAGCCTGGGCGAAATGCCCCTTCTCCTCCCAGAACCACTCACTGCCTTGTGCCACTGAAGCATCTATCTGTACTTGCATCCACGGCACCATCAGCTTCAGCCTCTGATCCCTCTTTCTATGTAGGCACTTGAGTCAGACATGTACGACCAGGTGGAGGACAGGTGCCAGTCCATTGTCCTGCACACACTCTCCTCCTTCTCTCCTGCCTCTGTTCCTCCACATTTCACATGTCTTCCCATCACACTGCTCAACTCCTAGCCACTCATCTCCATTCTCAGTTTTGTTGAGTCCTATTTAATTTGCTGCTCTAGGATAGTGAGAGCAGAGCTTCAGTAGTTCAAGGAAAAAAAAAGAAAGAAAACAAGGGGCCAAGACCTGAATCAGAGATGAATCTTGAAAGAGGAGGAGAAGGCTGAGGCCAGATGTGCCATCCACAGAAGGTTCTGTGAGGCCAGTGTCAGAAGAGGTTAGACTGTTCTAGATTAAGGGAGGAACAGGTTTGGTGAGGGGATAATCTGGCGTTAGAGAGAAAAATGACTGCAGCTTGATTCATCCCACAGACACCCTTTCATAGGTCTAAAGAAGGACCCGCAGTAGACTGTCTTGGGCTAGTCACTCACTGTGGAATGATAGACACCAGACAGGCAAAATATGACCCTTGTTGCTTAGGGTTAGAGCCTGGCATTTGTTTCCTACAGCCAAAGCTGAGCAACAGAGGGTGGCAGCTCCAGGGCACTCACATGTGATAGGTGATTCAGGGGACACATACCAAATCCTGTAAGGCTTAGTTGCAAAGGGGTATGCGGGTCATCTTAAGAGACCCTGGGCTCCTGGAGCAGCAGCGTCCTGGGTGAGGCAAGTGCTGACCTGGGCTAGTGTCTGCCATAGCTACCCCCTCTGAATGGTTTTCTACAGAAGTAAGACAGTGGCTTTTAAAGGTGAAACTCTCTTTTAGGGACTTAGTTTTATGATCTGAGATGTTGTATTTTGTATTGTATTCTGTTCTGACTGTCGTGGCCATAAGAGGCAGAATGTGTATATCATTTGTATTTCTAACCTTGTAAATCAAGATGTCCATAGACAGGTGACTGGATACGGAAAAGCAGGCAGAGTCAGGTAGATGAGGGAAGGCTGGGGGCCAGTGGTTGTTTCTCTGGGAGGTCAAAAAAGGTGGGTGTCTTTTTTAAAAAAATACATCTTCAAGAAAAATCTTTTTTTTTTCTCTTCCTGCCTTTTATCCAATGTTAATGACATTCTGACATGAATGTATATATATACATATACAGGGTAGGCAAAAGTAGGTTTACAGTTGTACTTATGGAAAATAATATAATAAATAATAACACAAGAATAAATGGTGTTTCATTTACTCACAACTGTCAATCTACTTTTGCTCAGCCCTTACTATGATACCTAAGAAAATTTGGTCACTGTTTCTTTTACAAAAATGGAATTATAATATATGCATTTCTCTGCATCTTTTCTTTTTTTCAACACGTCTGAGAGATCTGTATGAATCACACATTCCCTTTATTAATTCCAATCCTGACAGTCACCTTAACCCTAAGGCAACAAGCCAAATCCTAATACTCAGGCCTTAACTGTGAGGCCTTAGCCCAACCCTAACTCCAGCCCTAACAGTAAGGCCCTCACCAGAACCCTAATCTTTATGCCTGAATCCCAACAACCTTAACACTGACGCTGAGGCCCTCGTCCACAGCGGAGATTAACTGCAGTGTGCTGTGCACTCACGATCAGGGAGCACCAAGAAAGTTTTGGCACTAACACCCTTGTATGTGATCTTCCTGACGTTGTCCGGGAGGGGCTCCACGAGTGAGATAATTGGGTATAGGGGCAGATACAGCCTAATGCTACTGGCAGTAGCCAAACTGTTTTCCAAAAAAAGAATTGTTTCCTTTCTGCGACGTGTGAGAACACCTGTTTGCTGTGTCACCACCAGAAATAGGATTTATCACTTCCAACTTCTGTACACTGGAAGTTAATCACCAACCAGGGAAGGCAGTGGGGGCACAGGTAGCCACCACTCGTTCGGAAACCTAAAAGGGCTCAGGAGACGCAGGAACCCCTCCCGAGATGCTAATCCGCAAAGAGAAAAGAGATCGGAGAAGCGGTGTCTCCAACTCCCCATGTTAACGTTCTCAGCGGGTCCCTGTAGACCGCCCCCCTCTCCCCGGAAGGAGAACATCAGACCAGGACAGGGTCATCACTGGAGAGAGAGAGCGGGGTCTCCTGGTGTCACCCAGGGCAGAGCAGCCTGCCTCTGGCTCCGGAGGCATGTGTAAATTTCCTATTGCTGCTGAAACAAATGTCTGGCTTAAAAAACATGCATTTATTCTTTCAACCGTGGTGGTCAGAAGTCCAGAATGAGTTTTACTGAGCTGAAGTCAATGTATTGGCCATGCTGGTGCTTTCCAGAGACTCTAAAGGAGAATCTATTTCCTTACCCTCTCCAGGCTTTTAGTGTCACCTGTGCTCCTGAGCTTGTGAGCTCTTCCTCCATCTTCAGATCACGCTACTCCGGTCTCTGCTTCCTTATTACATCCGGTTAGATCTGACGGATTCCTCCTGCTTCCCGTTTACTAAGACCTGCAGCCTACCCAGATTATCCATGGGGATCTGCGCATCTCAGAATCCTTAACTGATAACATCTACAAAGTCCTTGTGCTGCCCAAGGTAACACATTTCCAGGTCTTGGGGTTTAGGAGGAGGACATATTTGCCAGCCCATCATTCAGCCTACCGAGGAGGCTTGCTGGCTCACATGAGGACACTGAAGACCCATTAAGGAGAGCCTCGATGGACAGCCTGGATTTCCAGTCAGAGGACCGTGGCTGGGAAAAAGCCAAATTCCCTGCCAGAGGTGCTTTTGTAGAAGGACTGCAGGAGGAAAAAGGACCTGCTGGGACCACAGCCCTTTCTATTATCATCCCACTCCAGGACACTGGAGACCCTGAACAGCTGGCTGGGGCTCCTCTCTAACCAGAAGCCTGTGGGAGGCAGCATTTGTAACTGGGCACTCAACAAAGATGCCTCACAGGGGCACAGGTATCAAAATTGCTGTTTACAGACCTCTGGGGCCAACGTGGGTCTTCTGGACTCTTCTTCCTGGGAGGAGTAGAGTTAGCTGAGGTGCCTGGTGTCCAACCCTGCCCACTGGAGGCATTTTCCTCCCCCGGCCAGGGAGAGGGCAAGAACCTAGCTCCTGCACTCCTCTCTTTTCCTACTTCCTCCTCCTCTACTTATTCTCCTCTTCCTCCTCTGCTACCTTCCTAGATGTTCCCACCTGGACCATCCTGTCCCTTACCTCTCCCAAGGTCCTGCTCCTGTTCCCCCTCCCATGTCTGTCTCTCTAAGGCCCTCACATAGTGAAACCAAAGGTGACCCAACTTTTTACAATGAAAAGGAAGACAAAAATAAATTGAAGAAAATATCGTAAATAAAAGAAACATTTTATTCATTGCAACAATAATACACTATAATATGATAAATGCATAATAAAAACATTTGTAATAGTCTATATTGTAATTATGCTTACATACCTATTAATTTTTAGTAATAATTGTAAGAAAAATATCTCCATTGAACGAATATTTTTTGTCAATGTATATCATCTTGTAACAATATATTGGAAATATCTGAACAAGGAATATCCTTCATATTGAATTTTACTGCAAGTGCTGCAGCTAGAGTATCAAACATTCAATCTTGATTTCTCACTTGTCCAAAAATCATTAGCAATTAAAAAAACACTTTCAACTGCTGCATTAGTTCCAGGGCAGCACAAGGTAAATTGAAAAAGAATAAATAAATTTTCACATGAAATATGTTCATTTTTAAAATGGCTGAATATTTCCACCCATCTTTTATCAATTTTGATGTGCTCATTTTCCCATTGTATTAATTTTTCAGAATTTAAATATACATTCAGTCTTCTAATTTCTTCAAAGAGACAATTGTCTATTTTGATGTCTGGCATTTCTTTAGATAAAAACTCAAGACAAGATTCAGTATCTGTCCAATATACTTGCGATGAAGTAAAAAAAACACCATTGAAAACTTATTTCCCATGATGTTTGTTTCAGATCATTCTTCAATATATTAAAAACATGTCTGGTAAACATTCTGCACTTCTTTGATAAACTTTTCTGTTATGCCTGGATTTGATTCCTCTAAGTCTGACAATTTTCTTTTTATAATTAAAAGAAGAAATTTTTCTTCAAAACGAGATTTATATTGAAGGATAAAGTCATTCAAAATAAGACTAACTTCCGTAGCTGAAATGTGTTTACTTTCAATCTTTTGAATTGTTTTGTGAAAAATAGATGCTTAATTATGTACAAAATACATTAATATCTCAGATATTTTATTATTGAAAAATGATTCCAGGATTTTAGGACATTTGTCTAAACTTAAAAAATATGAACGGAGAGGCTCAAATAATTGTAGAACCCGCTCTATAGCAGGTGTTAGAGCACGCCATCTAACTTTTGAATATCCTAAAAGTTTTTGTATTCAACATTTGCTTCATCACAAAATTGTTTTAAAGTATAACACAAACTGTAAAACGACTAAAATGCAAATAAATTGTAGTTATTGTTACTTCTACATCAATTGGCATGGCACATGACACTGTGTTAACTGCATTTGACAAAATATGTGCATTACAACCTATTCCTAGTATTTTCTTTTGAAGTAACTCTTGTAATTTTATATACACATTATTCATCCCTTTGTGTCTTTACTCACCAAAATTTGTATTTGTATTATCAGCCGTTAGTGCAACAACTTTGGGTTTCAAATTGTTTTTACTTATTACTCTGTATAGATGGTTTGACAATATTTCAGAAGTTTCACTCTCAATGGATTCTAAATTTAAAATTTTTACTTGAATGCCCTTGGTAACATTAAAATATCTTACTATTATTGGATACAATTTAATTTCATTATGATTTGATGTATCAGATAAAATCATTACAAATGCTGCAGTTTCCAAGTCCTCTGTAATTTGTCATAGTAATTTTTAAATACCGATTTCAAAATAGCCTCGCATTTTGTCCTGGCACATGAAAATTTTACATTGTGAAACTTTTTTAATAATTTAGTTGTACAATCCATACTATGAAACTTTGTGAATTATGGTATGAAATGCAAATGTTCTCTCCATTGCAGCCAACTGTTTTTCATCTTCAGAATAATTTGAGGTTTTTAAAAAACCTGTTACTTTACAAATGGAAGCTGATGCATCCAATGATTGCTTATGTTTGTTGGTCAAGTGTTTCATTATTGCTGCTCTGTCCCCAACTGCAATACAAAATTCTCCACTGCAAATATTGCAGAAAACAATGGTATCTTTCTTTGATATGAGGAATGGAAATTCCTTTTTCAATTTATCATTGAAATGGCATTTTCTCTTTTTTGATTTTTCCATCCCTTAAATGAAATTTGAAATTAAAAATAAAATATAGAACTACACAAATGATGCAAGCACATTAGGAACTGAAAACGTTATATCATGGTAGGCGAATTTTCCAGAAGCTAAATTAACAAAACTAAATATCAAACAAAACCACTAAATTTGAAGTGATCTTTAGGTATATTTATCATTTTCTAATTTAAAAAAGTCTGTTTTATGCAACTATTTAATCAAAATGTGTTATTAATAGATATCGTTTGAGGTTAGATTTCCACTTTAAAACTTGAATTTTAGGAAAATACTTGTAAATAAAATTATACATATTTGGAAATTATTAGGTAGTGAATTAATAAAATGTAAATTGTGCTGACCTGTCTATGATTGAATACTCACTGAGAAAGAAATAATCGTGAGTCTACAATGTTGTATGTGCCATGTCGTGTTTCAGTAAGAAGTACACAAAGCCATTTGTGCGCTTGGTATATAGTGCATGCTCTCTCAAGATCTCCCGTGAGGAGCGCATGCGTCTCATAATTGCGTCTCACTGCTCTGTACTGATCCTTGACGAATCATCATGTCAAATACAAATCCGTCACATCACACGCAATAGATCGACTGCATCAATCGAATACGGACATTTACAGATTAGTCTTCCAATATCAAAAAGGAGGACATGTAGGAAGGCACTTTTCAAGGGAGGATGGACCTTACAAAAGAAGGACTGTCCTCCCTAAAGGAGGATGATTGGTCACCCTATAAATCGGAAAAGATATCAGAGTTCCTGCTGCCTGTCACCAATTCAGAGACAGATGAAATCTTTTGGGGTACTTTATTCAGATGGCTGGCAATCCGGGGAGACGGGTTACATTCTCAAATCAACTCAACTTCTTTTCCCCAGCTAACCTTTTTATAGGAGAAGAAAAGGTTAAGTATGGGTTTTGGGATTTCAAGGGAGAGTTAATCATATCATAGTCAAAGTTAATTGGATTATATAGTAAACAGGTATTCTGTCCTTGGATTACAAAGGTTTTGCTTGCAGTCTCCTGCTGCTCACAGATCTCACAAATCTCATTAAGTCCTGTAGGCTTAATCTGGTATCCCAGTTTCTGGAACGAAGCTTTTCCTTGCATTAACCATTATAACCACTGACCATAACCAAAGCCACCATTACTCAAGCTAAAATTTAGATGCTTGTGTTCCCCTTATCAGTAGTGCTTCCATCAGAAGCAGCGCCCAGGTAAAGTGAGTCCTAGGGAGCAGCCTGGTGGCACTGGGGCTCAAGGTCTCCAGAACACTGGACAGAGCCAACCTCTACCCCTCCCCCACCACCATGGTGCCTCTCCCTGTATAGTGGCATCCAGGCCTTGGGGATCCCCAAATCCCAACCTCAGATCTCCTGCAGCCAGGATGTGCACTTCGTTCCTCCCACTCCATGACCTCCCAGCTGGAAAGGGCACATCCCCTCTTGTATCTGAATCCCTAATCTCTTTTCCTGCATGCCACCACACTAACGCATGGGCTTCATCTCATTCATCTTTGTACTCACAGTGCTCTGAGAACCCTATTATATGCATGGGGAAACTGAGACAGGAAGCAGAGATCCCTGAGTTGTTGGCCGTGGAGCCATGGGGTCTGGAGCCAGGCTGCATAGGTGTTGGTCAGATAAATTTGTAAATATGATATATATGTTTGTTCGCTTATAGTTTGCATTGGATGTGAGGGACCGGCTGTAAGCAGGCTGGGTCATTATAGCCTGAGGCTTAGTTTTAAAACTAAGCTTTCCCCCACACCTTTGACTGTTGCATGATGTGGGTGGTGCACTCTTATGAGGAATCCCATTATGCCTCAGATAAATGACTTTGTATTAGAGACTTCCTTGTTTGTATATTGGATTAAAAGGTTTTGATTTCTATACTATAAATATAAATATAAAGTGGGGCAGACCGAGAGCTTGCCCTCTTGGTTCCTGCTATCACCATTGCAGGGGCCTCCCTGATTCTTGTCCTTCATGGAAAAAACAGGTTTTCTGCTTTTCCCTTGTCTTCTCTTGTGCCTTGCCTGTCTTGGTGAGACACCAATAAACAGAATGGCCTACCATTCTCTGACTCTGCCATTTCTTTACTATCTGCCCAAATCCAATGCGGACCTGCATGTGAATGACCATGATGGCGGCTCCTGGCCTTTCAATGGGCATGAATGCAGGACTGTGTGGACAGTCTTTCCAGGGAAGTCTGTGGATTGCCTTATTCGGGGCATTCAAGAGGCCTTCTGCTTGGGGCCAGGCGAAAGTGGGGGGAGGATGAGAATGAAGGCCTTGCTCAGAGACAGAACCATCTGGGGGCAAGCAGTCTCCATGGAGTGGAGATTCCCAGGCTGGCCAAGTGGGCTGGCACTCAAAGCTATGGGGGCTAGGAGTTGTCTGGGAGATAAGGGCTGCCCTCTTAAGTCCTGCTGGAGCTCTATTCAGTGGGACAGACCACCTGGAACAGGAGGCCCGGTTTCAGAACTCTGGCTGGGATTCAAACCTGTCCTGGCTCCCGAAGCAAGGCATATGTGAGGACCCACTCTCTCCAGGATTACTCCCTCTTTGGCCTTCTCACTGGATTTAACCTTGTGGGAGCAAAACACTGCATTTAGCAGGTACTTTATAGGGGTCTTGCTAAAGGATGGGCATTAATTTTTGCTCCATGGATTCCTGCCCAACTGATGAATCCTGCATTGCCAAGAGGAGGGGAGCCACTCACAGCCAAGAGAAATGCCCAGGCTTCTGCTATCCCCTGCTCCTCCTCACCTGGAAATGACACACGGGGCTATAGCACCACTGCTCCAGGCAGCCCTCCCACCCGCCTCCACCTTCCCATCCTGGCTCCGCTGGTGGCCATCTCACATACCTCTGGGCAGGGAAGACCAAAAGCTGGGGTCCAGAGTCCCCTGGGCCACCCATGTCAGGAAGATCTTGTGCAGGGTCCAGGCCTCTGGGAGGCTGATCACAGCACTAGCCCCTCACTCTTCCAAGGACTGGCTTCCACAGGGGTGCTGTCCCCTCTCTAGATGTGCCTGACTGCAACCCAAGGTGTTCTCTAGCACGTTAGATTTGATTTGCTAATATTTTTCTAAAAATTTTTGTATCTGTATTTATGAAAGGTATTGGTCTATGGTTTTCCTTTCTCATAATGTCTTTGTCTGGTATTGGTATTAGAATAATGATGTTAGTATAGACCAGTGTTAGTCAACCTGGTCCCTACCATCCACTAGTGGGCGTTCCAGCTTTCATGGTGGGTGGTAGCAGAGCAACCAAAGTAAAAATAAAAAGATAGATTTAACTATAGTAAGTTGTTTTATAAAGATTTATTCTGCCAAACTTAACAAAAATCCGACATAAAGTATTTGGTACATAATTATTATTATATGCTTTAACTTGCTGTAACTCTGCTTTATAAATTTTATAAAGTAAAGTTACTTCCCTACTTTATAAATCACCATTACTGTGGAACCAGTGGGTGGTTAGAAAATTTTACTAACAGAGATACAAAAGTGAGCGGTAGGTATAAAAAGGTTTACTACCCCTGGTATAGACTGAGTTTGGAAGTATTCCTTTTGTTTCTATTTTCTTGAAGAAAATGTAGAGAAATTTTTTCCCCTTAAGTATCATATTTGGTAGAATTCACCTACAAACCCCTTTGGCCTGGTGGTTTCTGTTAGGGAAGTTATTAGTTATTGATTCAATTTCTTTAATGATATAAGCCTATTCAGATTGTCTATTCCTTCCTATATGAATTTAGGTAGATTGTGTCTTTCAAGAAACTGGGCCACTTCATCTAGGTTATCATATTTGTGAACAATAGAGTTTTAATCATATTCCGTTATTATCCATTTAATGTCTATGGGATCAACAGTGATGACCTCTATTTCATTTCTGTTATTAGTAATTGATGTCTTCTCTGTCCCTAGAGCTTTTGTCATAGTTACCCTGGTTAGAGTTTTATTAAGTTTATTGATCTTTTCAATAAATCAGTTTGGTTTTGTTGATTTCTCTATATATATTTTCTGTTTTCAATTTTATTGATTTCTGCTCTAGTTTTCACTGTTTATTTTGCTTCTGCTTAAGTTAGCTTTTATTTGTTTTTTCCCCCTAGCTTCCTAAGGTGCAGGCTTATAGATTTTAGATCTTCCTTTTCTTTTTTCCTAATGTATGCATTCAATACTATAAATTTCCCTCCAAGCACTGTTTTTGCTGCATCCACAAATTTGACAAAGGTGTTTTCATTTTCATTTAGTTCAAACTACTTGTGACTTTCTCTTGAGACTTCTTTGATCCATGTGTTATTTGGATGTGTGTTGTTTAATCTCCAGGTATTTTGGGATTTTCCCACTCTTTCTTTGTTGCTTATTTCTAGTTTAATTCCATTGTCTGAGAGCATACTCTGTGTGTTGACACATGTTTTATGGCCCAGAATGTGGTCTGTCTTGGTGAATGAGCTATGTGAGCTTGAGAAGAATGTGTATTCTACTGTTTTTTGATGAAGAATTCCAAAAATGCCAAGTAGATTCAGTTGATTGACTGTGCTGTTCAGTTGAACTCTATCTTCCCTGATTTCTACCTGCTGGATTCTGATAGGAGAGTATTGAAGTTTCCAACTGTAATAGTGTATTCATTTCTTTCTCCTTGTAGTTTTATCAGTTTGTGCCTCATGTACTTTGAGACTGTCTTGTTAGAGTAAAGATTGTTATCTTTTCTTAGAAATTGACCCTGTCTGACTGGTGTTGGCACAGTGGATAGAATGTCAACTGAGACGCTGAGGTCCCAGTTTGAAACCCCAAGTTAAAGGCTTGAGTGCAGTCTCACCAGTTTGAGCGTGAGATCACTGGCTTGAACCTAAAGGTCGCTAAGCTTGAGCAAGGGGTCACTGGCTCGGCTTGAGCCCTCCCAGTCAATGCATGTATGAGAAGCAATCAATGTCTCTCTTGGTCTCTCTGTCTCTCTCTCAAAAAAACACTGAAGCCTGAACTTTCATTAATAACATTAAAAAAAAAAGGTAAGAAAATTGGCCCCTTTATCATCATATTCCTGATCATTTTCCTTGCTCTGAATTCGGCTTCATTTGAAATTAATATAGCTATCTATGGAACATCTCTCCATTTCTTAAGTCTCTTTTTTATATAGTTCATCTAAGTTTTATAGTTGTACCTATATAGATACAGTATTTTACATATTTTGTTAGATTTATACTTAAGTATCTTATTTTGGGGGTGTCAATGTAAATGATAATGTGATTTTATTTATTTATTTTTCTCTATATTTTTTATTTATTCATTTTAAGGAGGGGAAAGAAAGAGAGAGAGAGAGAAAGAGAGAGAGATGGATGGGGAAGAACAGGAAGCATCAACTCCCACATGTGCCTTGATCAGGCAAGCCTGGGGTTTCGAACAGGCAACCTCAGTGTTCCAAGTTGACACTTTATCCACTCCATCACCACAGGTCAGGTTGATTTTATTTTTTAAGAACAGCTTTAAGTTCACAGCAAAATTGAGGGTAGGTACAGATATTTTCCATATACTCTCTGTCCCCAAACATGAATAGTCTCCCCTATTATCAACATTTTTCATCATAGTAGTATATTTGTTACAATTGATGCACCTATATTGACACATAATCACCCAAAGTTCACAATTTACATTTGTGAGGTCGGTTGGCAATGGGGGAAGGTCACATGAGGAACCAGGTCCGGGGACTTTGGCCGAAACCACCCACACCCATGACCACCAAGAGAAACGGCTCAGGAACATTTTGAAAAATCTGTCAGTCAATGAAATTTCACCAAGACATATCAACCTGCCACCACCCTACTGACACTATAAATTACCCCCTGGGTGAGGGAATCAGCATGACTTCCCTGGCCCCTGTCTTGCAGACCAGTGAAAGTCACCCGGGATGCGCTCCAAATAAAGCTTTTGCTTGTCCCCACTTGGTGGCTACGTCCTTCTTTCTTCCTCGGCGGGAAATACCTTACAACATTATAGTTCACTTTTGGTCTTGTATATCCTACTGGTTTGGACAAATGTATAATGACATGTATCTATTATTGTAATGTGTTTTGATTATAAGTTCTACTTTTCATCATTGACATATAGTATAGTAATTGACTTTTAAATATTAACCTAGTATAATATAACCTTGATATAATTGCTTATTAGGTCCTGGAAGTTTTTTTAAAATCAGTTACTGAGATTTTCTAAATAGATAATAACATTATCTTCAAACAAAAAGTTTTATTTTTTCCCTTAAAATCTGTATATTTTTATTTCTTTTTCTTGTCTTGCATTGGCTAGAACTTTCAATATGATGCTGAAAGCCACGGTGAGAAGATACATTCTTGCATTGTTCCTGAGCTTAATGAGAAAGCTTTGAGTTTTTCAGCATTAAATATGATGGTAGCTGTAAGGTTTTTGAAGATTTTTCAAAATCGTGTCAAGAAAGTTTCCCTTTACTCTTAATTCAATTAAAGTTTTTAATCATGAATGGGTGTTGGGCTTTTTTCAAGTATTTTGTGCATCTATTGATAAAATCATGTGAATTTTCTTCTATAACTTGTAACCAGAAGAAAATTTTTAGGGAGAATTAATGCCATTACTTTTAATTTCTATTTTCTGTCATAACAATTTTTTACAAAATGAAACACATGCTTACCATATGATCCAGCCCTCACACTCTTGGACATTTATTCCATAGTCATGGAAGATTTATGTTCACCTAAATATCTATCTATACAAGAGTGTTTATAGCAAATTTATTATTAGTCAAATCCTAGAAACAACACAAATATTTTTCAATGGGTAAATGTTTGAATAAAATCTGGTATATTTATAACAGGGATCAGGAACCTATGGCTTGTGAACCAGATGTGGTTCTTTTCTTTTTTTTTGTATTTTTCCGAAGCTGGAAACGGGGAGAGACAGACAGACTCCCGCATGTGCCCGACCGGGATCCACCCAGCACGCCCACCAGGGGGCGACACTCTGCCCACCAGGGGGCGATGCTCTGCCCCTCCAGGGTGTCGCTCTGTCGCGACCAGAGCCACTCTAGTGCCTGGGGCAGAGGCCAAGGAGCCAACCCCAGCGCTCAGGCCATCTTTGCTCCAATGGAGCCTCGCTGCGGGAGGGGAAGAGAGAGATAGGAAGGAGAGGGGGAGGGGTGGAGAAGCAGATGGGCGCTTCTCCTGTGTGCCCTGGCTGGGAATCAAACCCAGGACCCCTGCACACCAGGCCAACGCTCTACCACTGAGCCAATCGGCCAGGGCCCCAGATGTGGTTCTTTTGATGGCTGCATCTGGCTCGCAGACAAATATTTAATAAAAAAATAACATTAAAAATATAAAACATTCTCATGTATTACAATTCATTCATTTCCTACCACTCATGTTCATGGTTGCAGGTGGCTAGAGCCAATCACAGCTGTCCTCCGGACAACACCAAATTTTTATTGGATAATACGTAAAGTAGACTGGTTGTTGTGAGGTCAGGAAGTAAACTTCCCTCCTTTTAATCAAGTAGTCAGCTAGCTAATTGCAGAAACCCTTTTGATGAAGAAGATGGCTAAAAGAAAAAAAGATGAGGAGTATCGTACATTTCAGCAGGAATGGACAGAGGAATTCACCTTTGTGGAGAGAGCAGGTTCTGCAATGTGTCTAATATGCAATGATAAAATTGCATCAATGAAACAGTCAAATATAAAGCGGCACGTTGACACACGCCACACTACATTTTGCATCAAAATATCCAGCAGGGGACAGCAGGAAGAAAGCATGTCAAGAGCTACTGTGCAGAGTGCAAGCTAGGCAGCAGCAACTCCGTGTTTGGACCCAAGAAGGTGACTGAAATTCGGCTAGCTTTACTGGTGCTTTAGCAATTGTGAGAAACGGAAAGCCATTCACAGATAGGGAGTATCCCAAAACATTCATGCTTGATGTTGCCAATGAACTTTTTGACGACTTTTCGGATAAAGACAAGATAATCAAACAAATAAAAGACATGCCTCTGTTGGCAAGAACTGCTCACGATCCAAATCAAATTGAGGCAACACAAGTAAAGGACATAAATGCAGCACCATTCTTTTCTCTCACTTTGGATGAGTCAACAGACGTAAGCCATTTATCCCAGTTCAGCGTGATTGCAAGGTATACTGTTGGTGACACACTACATGAGGAAAAATGAAAGAGACAAGAGGGAAGGATTTATTCAAGTCTTTCACTGAGTTCACTAAAGAAAAAAATCTACCGATGGATAAACTTATTTTGGTGTGTACTGATGGTGCTCTGTGCATGGTGGGAAAAAACAGGATTCGTAGCACTTCTTCATGAACATGAAAAGAGACCCATCCTAAGTTTTCACTGCATCTTACATCAAGAGGCGCTTTGTGCTCAGATGTGTGGCGAGCACTTGGTGAGGTGATGTCGCTGGTCATTCGGGTGATCAACTTTATTGTTGCCCAAGCTTTAAATGATCGCCAGTTTAAAACTCTGCTAGATGAAGTTGGGAATAATTATCCTGTTCTGCTTCTGTACAGCAATGTGCGTTGGTTGTCAAGAGGGAAGGTGCTCAGCCGTTCCGTGGCTTGTCTGAACGAAATCCAGACTTTTCTTGAAATGAAAACCATCGAGCATCCTGAGTTAGCTAACACTGAGTGGTCCTGAAGTTCTGATATCTCGCGGACATGACTGAACATCTGAACCAGCTCAATGTGAAAATGCAAGGCATTGAAAATACAGTCTTATCCCTTCAACAAGCAGTGTTTGCATTTGAAAACAAGCTGGAACTCTTCATCGCTGACATTGAAACAGGTCGTTTACTATACTTTGAAAAACTGGGAGAGTTTAAAGATGCATGCACAACAAGTGACCCTGCTCAACATCTTGATCTCCAGCAGCTAGTAGGCTTTACATCTAATCTCCTGCAGTCATTCAAAGCGCACTTTGGAGAATTTCGTGAGCGCACTCATCTTTTTAAGTTCATCACCCATTCACACGAGTGTGCAGTGGACAGTGCGGACCTGAGTTACATCCCCGGTGTCTCCGTCAGAGATTTTGAGCTGTAAGCTGATGACCTGAAGGCCTCAGACATGTGGGTGAATAAGTTCAAGTCACTGAATGAAGATTTGGAAAGACTTGCATGACAGCAAGCAGAGTTGGTGAGCAAACACAAGTGGGGAGAAATGAAAAAACTTCAACCCGCGGACCAGCTGATTGTCAAAACTTGAAACATGCTTCCCGTCACATACCACACACTGCAGCGTGTGAGTATTGCTGTACTGACAATGTTTGGCTCTATGTATGCATGTGAGCAGTCTTTCTCACATCTAAAGAACGTTAAGACCAACCTACGATCACGTTTAATGGATGAAAGTCTCAACGCCTGCATGAAGCTTAACCTCACCACGTATCAACTAGACTACAAAGCCATCAGCAAAACCATGTAGCACCAGAAGTCGCATTAATGGTAAGAAGTATTTTATTCATCATTGGTTAGCAACAGCATAACAATGCTATTAAAAAGAATTCAGAGACTTATTGTACTTTAAAAGTGTTGATCTTACATAAAATGCACACATTTACTTGTATTTAGTGTTAAACATATTGTATGGCTCTCACGGAATTACATTTTAAGATATGTGGCGTTCATGGCTCTTTCAGCCAAAAAGGTTCCCGACCCCTGATTTATACTATGGAATACTATTTAGCAATAAAAAGGAATGTACTATTGATATGTGTGATGACAATGTTAAACTTTTTCACAGCCTTGTGCTCATAGATACAGACATGGTTAAACTATTTCCATGTTTTTTTTTATTATCTTAAAGTGTCAAACCAGAAAGTACCACTATGTTTTTGAATATTCTAAGATATGACCTGTCTCCATTTTCCTCATGATTCTGTAAGACCTTCTTTGGCCTTTATTTCTGGCCACTCTTCTCATTTTGCTAAAAATATATATAATACAAAGTAGAGGCTCTTAACATAGAGTTGTTACTAGTAAGGAGCACATACTCAGAAACATCTAGTTAAATAAAATGTCAATATGGCATTTTTTTTTAAGATTTTATTTGTTGCCTGACCTTTGGTGGTGCAGTTAATAAAGTGTCGACCTGGAACGCTAAGGTCAGCTGTTCGAAACCCCTGGCTTGCCTGGTCAAGCACATATGGAAGTTGATGCTTCCTGCTCCTCCTCCCTTTCTCTCTCTCCTCTCTCTTTCTCATCTTCTCTCTCTCCTCTATTTCTAAAAATGAATAAAGAAAATCTAAAAAAAAAGAATTTGTTTATTCATTTTAGGAAGAGGGGAGAGAAAAATTATGATAATTCATAATTTATTATAGAGGGTTTTTTTTACGAGTGTTGTTTTCTATTTGGCACATTCAATGTCAAGTAATGCTATAGTGGGAAGAGGTCTGATCAACATCAACAGGAATCCCCAATTTGGGGTGTGGTGGAGAAAGAAACTTTATTTAGTGCAAACAGCTTAATTGTGATACAGCACTAGCTGTGGAACAGAATGGCTAGGAAGCAGCTTAATAGTACTATAGATCAACTACGAACAAGGATGGCTGTGGCAGACTTTAAGCAAGACCCCTATCTGGCTAGACAGCTCTGCGCTAGTCAGTTCTGCTCCAGTCAGCTATGCTTTAGCTAAACATCTTTAAGGAAAAGAAAAGTGCCAGAGGGGAGCTGACTCTATATAGAGAGAAGTCTCTGCCTCTGGTCCCTGATTGGTTTATCTTAAAATAAATGAGGACTACTAATTTTCAGTTTGATCCAAAAAGCACTGTCCTGATTGGTCAAAATGGAGACACTCTGATTGTAGGTGAAGATGTTAATAAGCACCAAGTAGATGGGGAAAACTTCAGTCCTACTGATTGAAATGCAATTCCAGGAACTTCTTTATAGAGGCTGGCTCAACCAGCAAGAACACAGTGCAGGCAGGCAGTTCAACGTTAAGAAGTGGACAGTTCAGTGTAGGCTTCTCCCTGAAGCACAGCCTGTGTGAGAGGCCCCTGTATAGAAATGGCTTCTAGCCCTGGCTGGTTGGCTCAGCGGTAGAGCGTCGGCCTAGCGTGCGGAGGACCCGGGTTCGATTCCCGGCCAGGGCACATAGGAGAAGCGCCCATTTGCTTCTCCACCCCTCCGCCGCGCTTTCCTCTCTGTCTCTCTCTTCCCCTCCCGCAGCCAAGGCTCCATTGGAGCAAGGATGGCCCGGGCGCTGGGCATGGCTCTGTGGCCTCTGCCTCAGGCGCTAGAGTGGCTCTGGTCGCAATATGGCGACGCCCAGGATGGGCAGAGCACCGCCCCCTGGGGGGCAGAGCACCGCCCCTGGTGGGCGTGCCGGGTGGATCCCCGTCGGGCGCATGCGGGAGTCTGTCTGACTGTCTCTCCCTGTTTCCAGCTTCAGAAAAATGAAAAAAAAAAAAAAAAAAAAAAAAAAAAGAAATGGCTTCTAGGCTCTGTTTTTAAATTTAAGTTTAAGGCCCTGACCGGTTGGCTCAGTGGTACAGCATCAACCTGGCGTGCAGGAGTCCTGGGTTCGATTCCCGGCCAGGGCACACAGGAGAGGCGCCCATTTGCTTCTCCACCCCTCCCCCTCTCCTTCCTCTCTGTCTCTCTCTTCCCCTCCCGCAGCCAAGGCTCCATTGGAGCAAAGATGGCCCAGGGCGCTGGGGATGGCTCTGTGGCCTCTGCCTCAGGCGCTAGAATGGCTCTGGACGCAACAGAGCGAAGCCCCAGAGGGGCAGAGCATCGCCCCCTGGTGGGCATGCCGGGTGGATCCCGGTCGGGCGCATGCGTGAGTCTGTCTGACTGCCTCCCTGTTTCCAGCTTCGGAAAAATGAAAAAAAAAATTTAAGTTTAGTTAGCCATCAGGAGTCCTTCTTGGTATCTTATTTGTTAGGGTCCACAGTTGGATGCCTGTGTGGCCAGTTCAGTTTGCCTGGTTTTTCTTTGGGTAATGGGTCAAAATTGGCTCTCAGGCTTAGAACTGTGGGGTCTGGGGCAGTTGCCTGGAGGAGGTTAGATGCGGGCTGCTGAGTCCAGGCCTCTGTTAAAGCCCCTGGTAACTGTGAGCTGACATCCGATTCACTAATTCAGGTATCTCTGGTGATGCCCAGGCATTGGGGCTTTTATTTTTAACTTGATAGTATGAAAAAAAAAATCAAGTACTCCCTAAAGTAGAGAAAGTAATTCAAGGTACACTTACCAACTTATGGCCAATCTTGTTGCATCCAAACCCCCAACTTCATTTGAGAACACCCTTTAGGAATGATTATACCCTTACAGCCGAGCTGACTGGGTAAGTGCCTGACCTTCTATAGCCAGAGTTCGAAGCCTAGGCTAAACCACTTTCTTGCTGAGCTAACTTGAGCAAGATACTTAATCTTACAATGCCTTGATTTTTTTCATCTGTAAAAAGAGGATGATAAATGGAGCTGTTGTGAGGCCTGAATGAGGTCAAACTTGCACAATTACTGAGCAGTCTAAATACTCAGTGAGTATTAACTCATTATTCATAATAAACCTTGAGGCACTGAAGCTGCAAAGAGAATACTTCTACTCTCTGTAGCATATCAAGGAAGTCTGTGTACCAGTGCCCAGTCCCAGCTCTCTCCTAGAAGCTATAAAGAGCTCTTTTTTTCTGTCTTAGGTCTTCTGACACCTTTACTTTTTACCTCCCCACCCCCAGTTCCACCCCCAATTGAGACTTGGAGATTTCCAACGTGGAATCTGGAAACCCAGATACAGTTCTGAAGCTCACATTCCTTTATCTTCCCTAGGTCAGCCTTCTCAGGCTCCTGCCTTCCTGGATAGAATGGCTTGTTGGGAAGGAGGATCCCAACAGCCCATTCTCAAGCGTGAACCACTTACCTTTTGTGGTCTGTAGTGTCCAAATAGCAGGTGGATTGCCTTTGATAGTCCTTTCCTTCTTGTGCCTACAGTGCCTCATTCAGAGCTTGGTACCCTACGTGATCCTCAGGAAACAAAACAGTCCCAAAGGCAAGGGCTTTCACAAGAAGTAGCGCCCAGTTGTTGTCACATTCTTTCTGGGGTGCTGCACTCCTGGGCCACCAGCACTGTGAAAACACAGCAGAGCCCAAGCCAGGCATGGGCTTGCACTCACTGCCCTCTCGTGAGTTCCCATTATGAATCAAAAACCTATTTTGCAGACGAGAAAGTGGTTTATTAGCAAGGTAAAGATATTTTCCCTATATAACAACATGATTAAGATCAGGTGATGTCCTTGCCAGGTTTTGGTATGAGGGTTATGTTGGCCTCATAAAATGTGTTAGGAAGTATTTCTTCTTCTATTTTTTTTGGAAGATTTTGAGAAGGATAGGAACCAACTCTTCTATGAATGTTTGTAGATTTCATTAGTATTGTCGTCTGGCCCTGGACTTTTATTTTGGGGGAGGTTTTTGACAGTTGTTTCTATTTCCTCCCTGCTTATGGGTCTATTTAGGCTTTCTACTTCTTCATGATTCAGTCTAGGAAGATTGTATAGTTCTAGGAATTTATCCATTTCTTCTAGATTGTTGAATTTGTGGCATATAAGTTTTCACAGTATTCTGGTATGATCCTTTGTATACCTATGATAACTGTGGTAATTTCTCTTCTTTCATTTTGAATTTTGTTATATGAGTCCTTTCCCTTTTGCTAAAAATTGTAGGATTTCACATATAGATAGGAAACAAAAGTGAGACTCAGGAACATAAATAAGAGTGCAGTGGTTACTAGGGGAGGAAGGAAGGGAGAGGATTGGGGGAATGGTGTGCAGAGGGATAAATATAAGGTGATAGAAAATTATTTGACTTTGGGTAATGGATATACAACATAATTGACTATTCAAATGGTATAGTGATGTTTACCTAAAATCTATGTACACTTGTTGATCAATGTCACCCTGTTGAATTTAATTTTCTAATATATATATATTAGAAAATTAAATCTTTATAAAGATTTATATATATCTTTTTAAATATATATATATATATATATATATTTAAAAAGATAAGGTGAAAGCAGGATTTGGTGCTAACTGCTTTTTTTTCCAAAGTGTTAATATAATTTTTAAAAAGGAGCTATATTTTTCAAATTACCTTATGCACTTAATGCTGGTGAAAATAAAACACTTTTTCTGTTCCTTGGTCTCAACCTCTTTGTGATATTGACTCCAATTCACCTCAACATGCTACTACTGTTTTTAATTTTCTCCCCTTAAAACTTAGAAATAAAGTATTTTTCTCATTTTACTCTCCTCCTGCTTTTAGGGGAGGAGCAGAGTTATTCAATTATTTCAAAATAATTTATTCTGGAAAAATGTTAAAATACCCATGAACATGACGGGAATAGCATATGAGCCGTGTGAACCTCTGCCAGCTTCTGTGTCATAGCCACGCTGCTCCGGTTGCATGCAGCTCCCCAGCGTTTTTTTTCTCCGTTCTCCGGAGAAAGTTCTTGAAGCAACTCTCCAGGATCATCATTTCATTTGTACTTAGTATGCATCTCCAATAGACAAGTTCTTTTTAAATAATGTAACTAAAATGCCATAATTGCATCCAACATAATTAGCAAATAATTTCTTAACATTGTCTAATCCGTAGTCGGTGTTCCCTTTTCCTGTCTTTTCAGAATTGTAACAGCGTTGACCTCTGGCTGCTTGAGGAACAGTGGTAGCAGGCACGCAAGGAAGGATTCAGTACCCCGGCTTACCCAGCCTACAGCAGGCCTCTTCTATGCAGAATCATTTCCTTTCCTTTGATGTCAAAAACACTTTACTGATGAAAACTCTGGGTTGGGAGGCTGCCCCTTAGGGTTGGAGACCTTGTCTGGCTCCCCCAGGTGCATGACACAGTGCCTGGGTGGACTGAGTGGGTGAGGCTGTGAGTTCTCAAGGAACTGTCCTGGCTGAAACAGGAAGTTTATGTGGGGAGTAATAGTAATAGGGGGAACTCAAGAATTAGAAATTTAGCTTTAGTAATTGTAGTTTTTAGTTATAATCAATAAGATTAATGATTAATGCAAATAAAAAGCCTCGTTCCAGGAACTGGATACATGAACAGGTGTACGTGACTTCATGAGACTGCAAAATATCCACTTTTGTGCCCCAGGCCCAGGAGATCCACAAACAAGATGCTATCTGAGCCCTGGTGCTCCAAAGATAGAATGCTGCTGACAAGGATGCAGATAAAGAAGTACTGGTCGGCAGATGAAGAAACACCAGAAGAATCTCTGGAGTACAACTTTTATCTAATTAACTTTTCCCTAAATTCCAAACCCCTTACCTATCCATTTCTTCCCCTTATAAAAAAGTTTGGCTGAGCCCTGGCCGGTTGGCTCAGCGGTAGAGCGTCGGCCTAGCGTGCAGAGGACCCGGGCTCGATTCCTGGCCAGGGCACACAGGAGAAGCTCCCATTTGCTTCTCCACCCCTCCGCCACGCTTTCCTCTCTGTCTCTCTCTTCCCCTCCAGCAGCCAAGGCTTCATTGGAGTAAAAATGGCCCGGGCGCTGGGGATGGCTCTGTGGCCTCTGCCTCAGGCGCTAGAGTGGCTCTGGTTGCAACATGGCGATGCCCAGGATGGGCAGAGCATCGCCCCCTGGTGGGCAGAGCGTCGCCCCATGGTGGGCGTGCCAGGTGGATCCAGGTCGGGCGCATGCGGGAGTCTGTCTGATTGTCTCTCCCTGTTTCCAGCTTCAGAAAAATGCAAAAGAAAATGCAAAAAAAAAAAAGTTTGGCTGAGACAAAGTGTTAAGGTGGTTTTTTGTTACATCACCCCTATCTTCTCAGACTGCTGGCCATCTGACTCAAGTGCCCATAAAGATTCAATCCTTGTCTCTATTTATTTGGCTGAGTGGTGACAGGTAGCACAAACACGAATATTTTTCTGATTTTATTTATTTATTCTTTTGGTGACTCCATGCCAAGACAGCTTCAGGACTCTCCAATAAGACTGGGTATTTGGCGGGGAGTACCACTGGCTTCTGGGACTGGGAGCTTTGGGGTGTGGATTTGGAGACTCCTTAGCCGCTGCCAAGTGAATTCACTCAGGACATCTCCTCCAGCTCCCAGGACCCTATGTCACCTTCACCTTTGATTGAATCACTTCACTTTTAGGTTTAGAATCTGGGTTATGGCTTAGATTGGTCATTAGGTTAAGGTTTCTTATGGTTTCTCATTTTTGGTTTTATAGAGCTCTGTCTGGGTGGCACTGCCTTCACTCTCAGTGACAGTTCATTAGGATGAATTCTGGATGATTGGTCTACTTATGCTTATGATCCAATGGAAAAGAACAAGAAAAGGTTTTCTATTGTAAGTCTGCCTGCCCTATGTATGCTTTAGATTCTGAAGCATGCTGGCTGCTCAATGGTTCTCTTAATTATTACACTATTTATCAGCTTGAGTTGTTTTGTCAAAGATCAGGATTGAGATTCCATATGTACAGGCTTTTATGGCACTTCATAACCAGGATTCAGGGAGAAAGGGTAATCAACTAATGGTTTAAAGAGAAATTAAAGCCCCATTACCTGATAGTAAGAGCCAGGAAGAAAAGAAATGGAAGATCAAGATTGAATATTAGCCACCAGTCAGGGCCAAGTTCCTATGGTGGCCTTGGCACTCAGCTGAAGAACTGGCTCCCCACCCCATATACAGGGAAAGATAATAGGGAGCCTGAAACAGCATCACCATCGCATACCAAATAGGTTACCTGATTTGGAATGGGGGTAGATTTTCCTGTGGCAGGACAGTATCTACTGAGGCACTTGCCTGTCGGAGTCGGATAGTATGGGCAGCCGGCAGGTTACTACTGGGAACACACCCAGTAGTAACATCTGACTTACTTAATTGGAAAACCTCAAGCCCCTCACATCGGGATGTTCCAGGAAGAATGAACTGATTCAATTACTTCTTTTTTTTTTTTTTGCCAACAAGCTGATTTAATTACTTCTATTTTTTGCTACCCACTCTCCTAACTGGGCAGATATACAAGCCTTACTCAATATTTTGCTGACTGGAGGTGCATGCAGGCTAGTAACAGACAAGGCTAGAAAAGAAGCGGGAAAGCATCATCAGGAAAACCCCAATAACGTTCTTTCACCAGAAATGGCCATTCTCCTTGCTGAGCCTAATTGGGACTCAAATGACAGAGATTTGCCCAGGCTAGAACATTATAAGAGTTGTATTTTAGAAGGACTGACAAAGGGGGTATCCAAACAAAAAAGTCTCAACATAGTCCAGGCTGTCCAGCAGAAGCCGACTGAAGATCCTTCTGAATTTTTAGAGTGTGTCTATCAGGCTTACTGAAAATATAAGAACATAGACCCGCAAGCTCCTGAGAGTGTCCGTATGGCCAATGTGACATTTATTTCTCAGAGTGCCCCAGACATCAGGAAAAAACTGTAGAAGTTGGAAGGGGGACTAGGAATGAATTCCTCCCTCAATTAGTAAACATAACTTTCAAGGTGTTTATCAGCCAAGAGCACAAGAGAGCACAGGCAGTCATTGTTTTCCTCAATCTGGTTACAGTAGCTCAACCCAAGGGGAGAGGGTGAAGTTCTTATCCTGGAATGTTAGCAAGAATCAATGCTCATACTGTAAAAGAAAAGGATATTGGGAAAAGAGGGGAGCAGGACTTTGACTGAAAATGCTAATGCATTCCTGGGTGAGAGCTGAGAAGACTAGGATGATGACAAGTCCCAGAGGTTCTTTCTCTTTTCTTTTCTCTTCTTTTCCTTTTCCTTTTTTTTTCTTTTTGTAAGGGACAAAGGTCGTTTTCCTGAGATATAGCAAGGAAAGAACCTCAAGACATTTTGGTAACCCAAAAACTTGAGGAATTCACCTAAACTTACAGGTGTTGCAGGCAAAGCCTGAAAGCAAGTGTGTGGTTTGACTTTTTATTGTGCTCCAAAGGGCTAATTAAAACTCAACCTGATTGAGCAAGGAGTCACTCGTTCTGCTGTAGTTCCTTCAGTCCAGTCACATATGAGAAAGCAATCAATGAATAACTAAGGGGCTGCAAGGAAGAGTTGATGCTTCTCATCTCTCTCCCTTCCTGTCTGTCCCTATCTGCCCCTCTCTCTGACCCTCTCTGTCTCTGTCAAAACAAACAAACAAACAAACAGAAAAACTCAAACTGAAAATTCTTTATGGAATTCCAGCAGAGCAGATTTAAGAAAGTTTATATAATCAATTACTATTCTTGGACTTATGCAAATTACCAGGTCAAATTGAAACTCGATACAGTTAATGTGTTGGTCTTAATTTGGCTCTTCAATAAAAATGAGGGTAATTTTAAGGAGAAAAATTAGTGATTCTTCACCATAATGCGGTTCACTTTTCGCGGTCTCACTGTATCATGAATTTTTAAATTGTATATATCTAATTTTGTATTGCGGATTTTTTGCTATATTGTGGGATTTTGTGGTATATGGGTATTTTAATATATTTATTATTTTAATTATTTTTGGGTTAAAATAAACATTTGTAGTCTAAGAAATTTATAACAATATGAAAAATATTTTAAAATATTAAAACATATTAGAAGAATATTAATCGAAATAAAATATGTAGCGTACAGCAGATCAGTAGAAAAAGACTTGCACATATGGAAAACGCAGCTACAGCAGCTTCTGCTTGAGCTAGTTTGCCCACGTGAAATCGTACACAGCACACACTTTGGCTGATGGATGGAGGCGACCAACTGGAGCGCTGAGATCTGTATATATAGATAATAAAGTAAATATAAGGTCACTACTTTGCGGATTTTTGCCTATCGCATGGGGGTAGGGGGTAGTTCTGGAACCTAAGCCCGCAATACAGACTGCTGTATATTTCAGTAGAATCCATTAACACAGTTATGAATATCAGAAACTAGACTAGATTGTGAACTTCTCTAGTTTTCCTGCATTAAATCATTCATCATAATTCTCTTTTTTTTAGTGTGAGAGAGAATAAAACAATTATTTCCATATAAAACTAATCTTATAGATATAAGATGGTTAAAACTAACAATGAGGAATATGTATAGGGGTTAAGTCACAGTAATTCTTGTAAGGGATTAAGTCACTGTAGATGGCTAGAAGCTTAGTTCACAGACCTTAATCTTTACTTTGTTGCCTATAGGGAGTTCTCTTGCAGATAGTTCCCAAAGGCATTACAACCCAGTTGTTCTAGAGATAACAAGTATGCTAGATAGACCTGAGCTAGTGTCAGGAGAATGTTCCAGGAAGGCACTCCTGTGGATCTGTCTCCCACATCCTGCATACTGCTACATGACTAACTGTATGCTCTTTAATAAGTCACTAACCTCCCCAAAATATATCTACAGACCAGTCAGCCAAGATTGTTAAGACAGACTTTGGATGTGGTGAGGCCTCCTGCCTTCTCAGGTTACTGGTAATTTGATTAAAGACACTTTTTTTAATTTAGAAATTAAATTTAATAGGGTGACATTAATCAATAAGAGTACGTAGGTTTTAGCCTGACCAGGCAGTGGTGCAGTGGATAGAGCGTCGGACTGGGATGTGGAAGACCCAGGTTTGAGACCCACGGTCAAGGCACAAATGAGAAAGCAATCAATGAACAACTAAGGTGTCACAACGAAAAACTGATGATTGATGCTTCTCATCTCTCTCCATTCCTGTCTGTCTGTCCCTATCTATCCCTCTCTCTGACTCTCTGTCCTTGTAAAAAAAAAAAAAAAAAAAAAAGAGTACATAGGTTTTAGAGTGAACATTTAGAGGGAAGGGGAGTAAAGAGGGACATATATACAGTAATGGAAAATGATTTGACTTTGGATGATGAGCACACAATGCAATCAACAGTTCAAATGCCAGTGGTCCTTTTGCTATGACCAATTAATTTCACCCCCAAGAAACTCGGATACAACAAACAGTGGGGGATACTTCTATAAATTTCCTCATACAGGGGCTACACATTCTGTAGTCAAAACAACTTTAACTGGAGCCTCTAAACAGGCAGTGACTGTAACTAAAGTTTCTGATAGACCAGAAAAACAATCTTTCCTTGAACTGCTAGAATACCCAATTGGAGAGACAATATTAACACAAGTTTTTGTACATTCCAGAATGCCCAATTCCTTTATTAGGGAGGGATTTACTTGCTAAATTAAGAGCACAAATAACCTTTGTTCTGGAGGAACAGCAGCTTCATCTTCAGCTTCCCTCAGAGCTCTCCTGGCAACTGCTTGTCAAGCTCTGGGGAGAGACTGGCACCGGGAATGATTTCTGGCCACAGGAAATACAAGAACAGGGAAATCCCTGGGTCCTCAGGACAGGCAAAAGGAGTGGAGCCCATTCATATTCAGTTGAGGCTGTGAGCTAAGACCCCCCAATAAGAAACTATACTCCCTGAAGAAAGACACCTTAGAGGGCATAAACCCAGTCATTCAGAGGTTTTGTGACTGTGGATGCAATAAGTTTTGCCAATACCTTACAATACCCTTATCCTGCTGGTTATTAAGCCCCACTCTGATGAATATCTATTTGTGCAAGACCTGTGGGCTATTAATAAAATTATCCAAGACAAAAACCCAATGCCTCCCAACCTGTATACATTAATTAATAACATTCCCAGAGACAGCAAATCGTTTCCCATGTTAGATCTTAAAAACACATACTTTTGCATCCAGAGATCTTCAGTCTCAACCTTTTTTGGCATTTGAATGGCAAGACCACGTCTCCCAAGTAAAAACTCAATTTTGTTGGACTGTCTAGCCCAGGGGTCCCCAAACTACGGCCCGTGGGCCGCATGCGGCCCCCTGAGGCCATTTATTCGACCCCCGCCACACTTCCAGAAGGGGCACCTCTTTCATTGGTGGTCAGTGAGAGGAGCATAGTTCCCATTGAAATACTGGTCAGTTTGTTGATTTAAAATTACTTGTTCTTTATTTTAAATATTGTATTTGTTCCCGTTTTGTTTTTTTACTTTAAAATAAGATATGTGCAGTGTGCATAGGGATTTGTTCATAGTTTGTTTTTTTTTATAGTCCGGCCTTCCAACGGTCTGAGGGACAGTGAACTGGCCCCCTGTGTAAAAAGTTTGGGGACCCCTGGTCTAGCCTCAAGGATTTAAGAATTCCCCACTATTTCTGGGGAAGTTCTCAGTCAAGGTTTAGTAAAATTGAAATTTAAAGATGGACTTTTACTACAAATTTTGATGACCTCTTAATCACAGGACCTACCTTTGAACAATTCTTAGCTAATATTGTTGTCACTTTAAATCATCTAGCAGCCTGACTTGTGATGGCGCAGTGGATAAAGCATCAACCTGAAACTCTGAGGTTGCCAGTTTGAAACCCTGGGCTTGCCTGGTCAAGGCACATATGGGAGTTGATGCTTCCTGCTCCTTCCTCCTTCTCTCTCTCTGTCTCTTTCTTTGTCTCTTTCTTTCTCTCTCTCTCTCTCTTCTCTAAAATGAATATAAGAACAAAAAACAAACAAAAATAAATAAATCATCTAGCAGATTGTAGCTATAAAGTGTCAGCTTAGAAAGTCTATAAGAGACATGGACAAGAGTGTGGTGGTTACCAAGGGTGGGGGGGGAGGGAGGACATGCGAGGGAGGGAGGGAGAGAGTTAGGGGGAGGGGGAGGGGCACAGAGAACTAGATAGAGGGTGACGGAGGACAATCTGACTTTGGGCGAGGGGTTTGCAACATAATTTGATGACAAAATAACCTAGACATGTTTTCTTTGAATATATGTACCCTGATTTATTAATGTCATCCCATTACCATTAATAAAAATTTATTAAAAAAAAAAAAAAAAAGAAAGTCTAACTTAGTCAACAGGCTGTAAGATTTTTTGGATTCCTTTCTTTATGATTCTATTTATTGATTTTAGAGAGAGGAGAGTGGGGGTGGGGAGGAGAAGGAAGCATTAACTTGCAGTTGCTTCTCATAAGACTCGCAGTTTCTTCTTTCTTTTGTGACAGGAGTCAGAGAGAGAGAGAGAGAGAGAGAGAGAGAGAGACAGAGACAGAGACAGAGAGAGGGACAGACAGATAGGAAGGGAGAGAGATGAGAAACATCAATTCTTCATTGCGGCTCCTTAGTTGTTCACTGATTGCTTTCTCGTATGTTCCTTGACCCGGGAGCTGTAGCAGAACGAGTGAAACCTTGCTCAAGCCAGAGACCTTGTGCTCAAGCCAGAAACCTTGGGCTTCAAGCCAGCGACCTTTGGGCTCAAGCTAGAAACCATGGGGTCATGTCTATGATCCCATGCTCAAGCCAGCGACCCCGTAGTCAGGCTGGTGAGCCTGCGCTCAAGCCGGATGAGCCGGTGCTCAAGCTGGCGACCTCGGGGTTTCAAACCTGGGTCCACCGCGTCCCAGTCTGATGCTCTATTCACTGCACCACCGCCTGGTCTGGCAAGTACAGGTTTTCAAACCAGAATTCCAGGTTGACATTTTATCCACTATGCCACCACAGGTCAAGTGATTTCTTGGATTCTTAATAGAACCAGGGAAGAAAAGTCTTCTAGGAAACAGAAAGGCGTTCATTAGCCAACTGAGAGTTCCCCAGACTCACAAGTGACTATGGGGATTCTTAGGGATGGCTGAGTATTGCTGGAGCCTCTGTATGAGGCCCTTAAAGGAATAGAATGTAGTCCCCTTGAGTGGTCAAAGGAATGCAGTCAAGCTTTTGTAAAACTTAAGTCTCTTCTAGTTTCAGCACCTGCTCTTGGATTGCCTAACTTGTTAAAACCTTTCCAGTTATATGTGCCTTAGGAGTGCTCACCCAGCAGATAGGAGACCTGAGCCAGTCAGTAGTCTACCTATTTAAGGGACTCCAGGCGTCCCCAAACTATGGCCCGCAGGCCGCATGCGGCCCCCTGAGGCCATTTATCCGGCCACCACTGCACTTCCAGAAGGGGCACCTCTTTCATTGGTGGTCAGTGAGAGGAGCACTGTATGTGGCGGCCCTACAACAGTCTGAGGGACAGTGAATTGGCCCCCTGTGTAAAAAGTTTGGGGACTCCTGGTAGACCATACTGCTCTTGGATGGCCGGCATTCCTACAAGCAGTAGCCGTCACCTGTAGCTTACTGGAAGAAACTGAGAAATTCACCTTAGAGCAACTGATCACTATATTAGTGCCTCATAGTGCTTAGTTTATTAGAACAAAAGGGTAGCCTTTGGCTGACTGCTGGCTGAATGAGTGAATATCAGGCAATACTGTTAGACAACCCCAACATCATCTTGAAAGTCAGTACTGTTTTGAATCCTGCCTCTTTGCTGCCGGAAGTGAGTCCCTCTCCATTTGAGTCTATCTCCACATAACTGTGCTGAGATCACTGATGAGGTTTATTCCAGCAGGACTGACTTGTAGATCAACCTCCAGAAGATACAAACTTGTCTCTGTATATAGATGGGAGCAGAGAGAAAAAGGACATCATAAAATTGGATATGCTGTGGTTTCACCCTTGATGAAACCATTGAAAGCTCATGCACTTCACTGAGGAACTTCAGCGCAGAGAGCAGAGCTAACTGCACCCACAAGGCACTGAAACTGTCTTGAGGGAAGAAGATGATGAATGTGTACATAGATTCCAGGTATGAATTTTTAATATTATGTGAACATGGCTCCATTTGGAAAGAAAGGGGACTGGTGACCACTAATAAAAAGGAGATCAGACACACTGCTGAGATCCTACAATTTAGAGGCTGTTCAAGGACCACACCAAGTTGCCATCATGCATTGCCTGGGCCATCAGAAAAGCACCTCTGATGTTGCTAGCAGATATGCCATAGCAGATAAGGCCATTAAGGAGACAGCTCAAAGGCCCTATGTAATGCCTTTAATGCCTGCAATAGACTCATTCTAGTTCTCCCCAGAATGTTAAAGGCAGACTTAGAAAGAGCTGGGGAATGGGAACAAGAAAGGAGTCATTTTACTCCCTGAACACCCTGTAGAGCCAGTCATGAAATACCTACATGAATCTATTTATTATGGGAGGGACACCCTGGCAGATTATATAAAATCTTGGCTGACAGGACTGGGTATCTCTAGAGCCTTACATCGGGTACCAGCTGCTTGTACACTCTGCCAGAAAAAACAACCCAAAGACAAACCCACATCAGAAAGCCAGGAGACAACAATATCAGGGGCAACATCCATTTGAGGATTGGCAAAATAGACTTTACACAGATGCCTAGAGTATAGTGATGGAAATGCTAATTAGTTTTTGTGGATACTTTTTCTGGATGGGTAGAAGCTTTCCTTACCAGAACAGAAAAGGCCTCTGAAGTAGTTAAAGTGTCATTAAAAGAAATTGTTCCATAATTTGTACTATCTAAAAGTATTCAGAGCGACAATGGTCTGGCTTTTGTTTCTGAGGTTATACAGAAGTTAAACTCAACATTAGAATTTTTTTTTATTTTAGTGAGAGGAGGGGAAGCAGACAGACAGACTCCCATATGTACCCTGACCGTATACCCACCCAGAAAGCCCAGCAGACAATGCTCTGCCCATCTGGGGCCATCGCTCAGTTGCTCAGCAACTGAACCACTTTTTAGCACCTGAGGTGAAGCCCACAGAGCCATTCTGAGCACCCAAGGCCAACTCACTCAAACCAGTTGAGTCATGGCTTCGAGAGGAGAAGAGAAAGAGAGCAAGAAGAGGAGGGGGAGGGGTAAAGAAGCAATTGGTTTCTTCTCCTGTGTGCCCTGACCAGGAATTGAACCCAAGACATCCACATGCCAGGCTGACATTCTACCACTGAGCCAATTGGCCAGGGCCAACATTAGGAATTAATTGGAAATTGCATGCTGCATGGAGACCACAATCATTGGAAAGGTAGAGAAAATGAACCACACTCTAAAGAAAAGTGTAGCCAAACTATGTCAAAAAACTCATCTTCATTGGGATCAGGTCTTGTCCATTGCCCTGTTCAGAATACAAATAGCCCCTCAAAGTGGAATTCATTTGAGCCCCTATAAAACGTGGGCAACCTTTTCAGGCTATCATAGGCACAAGGGATGCCTTTTTAGACCAGAAAATAAAAGTTAGAAGGTAGGTATAGTACCTAGGTCAAATGTTAACTGCTATTCACAATTTTGCTAGAAAGGAGAAATTTTCTCCTGCAGCACCCTGGCACATCTTTGAAACCAGTGATAAAGTCCAATTAAAAACATGGAAAACCAACTCTCCTGAGGACCAGCTAGAAGAGAAGTGGAATGGACCCTGAGACATCTTGCTGACTACTCCAACTACAGTCAAGATTGTAGGCATGAAACCATGGATTCATCACACTGGGATCAAGATACCACCCAAAGAGATGTGGGCTGCCAGACCTCAGGGGAAGCTAAAATTGACCCTCTATAGACTGCAATATTTTTTGTCAGTTTACCTTACTATCCATATTGTAGTGATCTTATTCCTTTTCAGTGAGATGAAAGCATCTGGATCTATCTCACAAAGAATGTTCTTAATATTTCTGACTTAATATTTCTGTCTTGCAGGAGGAACTTATATAGAATAAACATTTATGTCATGCCTTGTAGGTGTCTGTACTCCTCTAGAAAGTCTATGGAATTACACTGTTTCAATAGGTTGATAAACCTATTACTTACAGTGAGATGTATGATTGGGGGCTTGTTACTCCAAGAAAGACAAAAGAATGGTCTCTCTCAAGGTAGCCAACATAGCTCTGGCTAATGACTGTTATTTTTATAGACTGCATCAAGAAATGTGTCAATCTGCAGCACTGCATGACTTGTAATATGGCCACTTCAATATCATATAGCAATTCATGTGTTAAGTTACCTGCTGACTGGTTTCTAATTTGTTGACAGACTGCTTACTGATACATCCCAGCTAACAGCTCCAGTGGTCCCTGTTCATTAGGCAGACTAATTGCTTTTGTGCCACAGAAAGCACATCCAACCAGGGCCCGCCAGGAACTTCCACTTGCACCTGATTGCTGAGATGATCTACATCTGTTTTCTCAGGCAGAATACATCTCCCTGACTATATTTGTCATGCTAGCCATGGTTACTGTCCTGAATGTAGAAATCAGTAGATTAGCCTGTGCTTTGTTTAAAGCTTTAAATGCTACTTCGCAGACCATTTCGACCATTGGTCAAGAAATAAGGCAGATTAGAGAAACTGGACTAGAAAATAGAGCAGCTATTGACTATTTACTACTTAGACACAATCATGGTTGTGAAGAATATAAAGGTATATGTTGTTTCAATTTGTCTGACAATGCCCAACTAATAGAACAAAAGGTTCACTAGATTCAGCAAGAAGTGTCTAAAATCACCCAAAGAGAATGGTTGTTTTGACTCAACTTTTCTGCATTCACCTCCTGGTTGCCCAGTCTTGCTGGGTCAAAGGAGGCTGTTTTAATTTTCCTTCTTTTTATAATAGGTGTGTTTACTTGCTGTTATAGTCAATGCTTATTGCTATGCCATGCCTTAATTACTAGTTTTCTTAGGAGGAAATTTAAACCCTTCAATGGTAGAGGACATCTGCAAGAAAACTGACCATCTTCATATGAAATTAATTTCATAGATATGAGTAGATAAAATTTATAGTGGGGAATGATCGGGGAAACTTAAGAGTTGGAAATTTAACTTTATTAATAGTAGATTTTAGTTATAATTAATAGGATTAATGATTAATGCAAATAAAAAGCCTTGTTCCAGGAACTGGATACGTGAACAGGTATATGTGACTTCATGAGGCTGCAAAAAACCCACCTTTGTGCCCCAGGCCCAGGAGATCCATAAATAAAATGCTATCTGAGCCCTGGTGCTCTAAGGACAGAACGCTGCTGACAAGGATGCAGATAAAGAAGTACTGGTCAGCAGATGAAGAAACACTAGAAGAATCCCTGGAGTACAACTTTTATCTAATTAACTTTTCCCTAAATTCCAAAACCCTTACTTATCCCTTTCTTCTCCTTATAAAAAAGGTTGGCTGAGACAAAGTATTAACAATAGTTATGGCACCCCATCTTCTCAGGTTGCCGGCCATCTGAATAAAGCACCCATAAAGATTCAATCCTTGCGTGACCAGTGGTGGCGCAGTGGATAGAGTCTCCAAGCATTCAAAGGTTGTTGGCTTGAGCATGGGGTCATTGACATGACCCATGGTCATTAGCTTGAGCCCAAAGGATGCTAGTTTGAAGCCCAAAGGTCATTGGCTTGAAGCCCAAGGTTGCTGGCTTGAGCCCAAGGTCACTGGTTTAACCAAGGCGTCACCGGCTCGGCTGGAACCCTCTGGTCAAGGCACATATGAGAAGAAATCAGTGAACAACTAGAAGTGCCATACCCACGAGTTGATGCTTCTCATCTCTCTCCCTTCCTGTCTGTCTCTGTCTATCTCTCTTGCTTAAAAAGAAAAAGATTCAATCCTTGTCTCTACTTATTTGGCTGAGTGGTGACAGGCAGCACAAACAGAGATATTTTTCTGGTTTCAATAGAAGCTTGAATTGGAAAGGGGGCTTGGGTCACTGTCAGAAGGGCTCTAAGTATAGGCTGTTGTGGGGGCTGTGGGTCACCATTAAAAGTTTTTGAGCAGAGAGGTGATGAGATTTCCCCCTTTAGCTAATGTTTCATTCCCCTGTTCCCTTTTAGAGCAAAACTCCATGAAAGAGTTGTCTGTATTTGCTGTCTCCAGTTCCCACCCTCTCATTTCCTTTGAACCCCATGACAGTCAAGCTTTTGCAGCCTTTCTGCCTTGCTCCAGGGACTGTTCTTGTTCAAGTCAACAGGGCTTGCCATGTTGCTACTTCTAGTGTTCCTATGTTGGAGCACACCTGCTCTGTGAGGGATAATTTCGGCGGTGAGATCCCCAAGGTGAAAAAAGCCCGAGAAGCTGTGGGCAAGTGATACATGCTTTGAGTCTTTATTCTTGCTTCATTCTGCTGCTCCTAGGCTACCAGTGCAGGCTCAGGTATATATGGGGCTTGCAGACAACAATGGCTAGGTGGTGTGGTGATGTTAACTTGCTGTGTTAGCTCATGCCCTAAAAGGCAATCTTCTGGGCACCTGACCTAGATGTGCCTGGAAACCAAGGCTAAACTAGCCCAAATATGAAGGCGAGCTGGTACCCAGGCTGCTAGGACAGGAGAGCTGGTGCTACTTTCAGTTTCTCATGAGACCCAGCACTCACACCCTGGATTTCATCATGAGGTCCTCACACCTTAGTTTTTGCCTGACCTCTTCTCTCAGCAGTACCTGATGCAATGATCCCGCCATCCTCCCTAAAGCACTTTTCCACTTGGTTTCCAGGACATCATACTCTCCTCATGTTCCTCCTAACTTACAGGCTTCTTTTCTCCTTCTTGGCTTCCCTCTTTCCTAGAACAGGGGAACACTAAAGGCATCAGCTCTCCTCTTCTCTTTCTGCTTGCTCCTATAGTGATCCTGTCTACTCTCGGGGTTTTACAGGGCATCTGTGAAGTCAGGTTAGACTATGTTCTTAAACTCCAGACACATAATACCCAGTGGCCTACTCCACAGTTGCCTTGGATGTTGAATAGGTAACCAAACCTGCATGCCCAGAACCAACCTTCTTATTCTATCCTGAATTTGCTCCATACCCAGCACCCCCTTCCCAGGAATTGGCAACTCCATCCTTCCAGTTGCTCAGGGCCAAGCTTTTCTTCAGCTTTGAATCCTTTCTTGCTCTCACATCCCACATCCAAAAGGAAATACAGAATCCAGACACCTTTTGCACCTCCACTGTTCCTATCTTGGTTCAAACCACCATCATCTCCTCTTTGGATTATTGCAATTATTGCAGTGTTCTTATTCTTCAAAGCTCTCTTGTCAGGACAGCAGTAATATGAGTTAAATGAATACAACAAATTACACAGCAGTGCATATTATAAGAATGGACATTATTTGTATGTATGGGAATGCAAATATATAGATAAAAATGCATAAAGATCTTAGTTTTGCTGAAAAGTACAAACGGATATTCAAGGGAATGGAAGAGCAATAAAAGAGAGTTCCAAAGGAGAACTCAACTTTTAGCTTGGTCTACTCCTGTATTTTCAGGATTCTTTCTGACACTAAGATGTTATTTGTGTAATTCAAAGAAGAAAATTTAATAAATAAATTTCTTTAAAAATGTCTTTACATGGACAAGGGTGTGGTGGTTACAAGGGGGAGGTGGGGAGGAGAGGGAGGGAGAGGGGGAGGGGAGGGGGAGGGGCACAAAGAAAACTAGGTAGAAGGTGATGGAGGACAATCTGACTTTGGGTGATGAGTATGCAACGTAATTGAATGACAAGATAACCTGAACATGTTTTCTTTGAACATATGTACCCTGATTTATTGATGTTACCCCATTAAAATTAATAAAAATTTATATAAAAAATGTCTTTAGACTTTGGTACAGAAAACAGTTAACATGGCAAGCCTCACTGCTATCTTTTGAAAGGCCTGCTTATACATATGGCCTTTGGCTAGGTCTAGGAATTTGGATTTTGGGAGGGTTCTCATCATTTCCAGATAAGGGTGGCTCACTATGTCATAGCTGTTTGTAAAAATAAGATGGTACTGAACACTTTTCTTTCTAGGAGTCTGAAATTGTTACATGCCAAAGTGTGCTTCTGGCCAGCCTCAATCAAAACTCTGGGCACTGAGATTACAATGAGCTTCCCTACCTGGTGACATATTACATGTGTCATTGCAACTCACTGCTAGGGAGATTAAGCATGTCCTGTGTGAGTCCAAAGGGAAAGGACTCCTGGAAGCTTGTGCCTGCTTTTCCCAGACCTCTTCCCATGATCCTTTTCCCTTTGCCGATTTTGCTCTGCATCCTTCCGCTGTGATAAAGCACACCTGCGAGTACTCTGTATGCTGCGTCCTGAGAGCCCCAGTGAAGCAGGGAGCCTGAGCTCAATGGAGGATCACGGATTCCACATTTTAATGGAAGATTTACAATTTTATTTCTTTCTCTGACCCTTTTGTGCAATATTCATGAGTTTTACCTTAAATAATATAACCTCAATATTGCCAAATTAATGGCAAGATTTGTCTTTAATGATCACAAGCATGTGATAACTTTCAAATTTATTATTTCTGTTTTCACTGGTTCTTGTTAATGCTTTAATGTTTTCCCTGTCTTGATTAACCCATTAAAAAGGTGTAACTTTTTTTTTTTAATAATTTTATTTTTTTAATGGGGTGACATCAGTAAATCAGGATACATATATTCAAAGATAACAAGTCCAGGTTATCTTGTCGTTCAATTATGTTGCATACCCACCACCCAAAGTCAGATTGTCCTCTGTCACCTTCTATCTTGTTTTCTTTGTGCCCCTCCCCACCCCCTTTCCCTCTCCCATTCCCCCCTCCCCCCCCCCCCGTAACCACCACACTCTTATCAGTGTCTCTTAGTTTCACTTTTATGTCCCACCTACATATGGAATAATGCAGTTCCTGGTTTTTTCTGATTTACTTATTTCGCTTCGTATCATGTTATCAAGATCCCACCATTTTGCTGTAAATGTTCCGATGTCATCATTTCTTATGGCTGAGTAGTATTTCATAGTGTATATGTGTCACATCTTCTTTATCCAGTCATCTATTGATGGGATTTTTGGTTGTTTCCATGTCCTGGCCACTGAACAATGCTGCAATAAACATGGGGCTGCATGTGTCTTTACGTATCAATGTTTCTGAGTTTTTGGGATATATACCCAGTAGAGGGATTGCTGGGTCATAAGGTAGTTCTATTTTCAGTTTTTTGAGGAACCACCATACTTTCTTCCATAATGGTTGTACTACTTTACATTCCCACCAACAGTGTATGAGGGTTAAAAGGTGTAACTTTTTATGGAGTTGGTGGAGTGATAAAGTTGTAGGGTATGGAAATGTTAAGTCACCGTATTGCACACCTGAAACTAGTATCATCAATGTAAGATTGTATGCCAATTATACTTAAATTTAAAAATAAATAAATAAGCCTGACCTGTGGTGGCGCAGTGGGATAAAGCGTCGACCTGGAACACTGAGGTTGCCGGTTCGAAACCCTGGGCTTGCCTGGTCAAGGCACATATGGGAGTTGATGCTTCCTGCTCCTCCCCCTTCTCTCTCTCTCTCCCCTCTCTCTAAAAAAAATCAATAAAAATAAATAAATAAATAATTTAGCTTGAAACTCTAAAAAAAGTGTACTTTTTTAAACCTTTAATAATGACTTTTTTTAACCTTTAATAATGACGATTTTTCGGCCCTGGCTGGTTGGCTCAGTGGTAGAGTGTCGGCCTGGTGCGCAGAAGTCCCGGGTTCGATTCCTGGCCAGGGCACACAGGAGAAGTGCCCATCTGCTTCTCCACCCCTCCCCCTCTCCTTCCTCTCTGTCTCTCTCTTCCCCTCCCGCAGCCAAGACTACATTGGAGCAAAGATGGCCCGGGCGTTGGGGATGGCTCCTTGGCCTCTGCCCCAGGCACTAGAATGGCTCTGGTCGCAACAGAGCGACGCCCCAGAGGGGCAGAGCGTCGCCCCTGGTGGGCGTGCCCGGTGGATCCTGGTCTGGCGCATGCGGGAGTCTGTCTGACTGTCTCTCCCCGTTTCCAGCTTCAGAAAAATAAAAAATAATAATAATAATAATAATGACAATTTTTCAAACATAAAGAAAAGTAGAAAAGATAGTGTGAACACTGCTTATAATTCTAGAGGGAAAACTGTTTTTTTTTCTCCTCTTAATACTTCTGGGACTTTTTCCACGCCAAGAAAATTTTCAATTCTTAGTTGACACTGACTTAGTGTCATATAATTTAACTCAGTTCTCTATCTTCCAGGAAATAGTGTCTGTTCTCACAGGTTAAGGGCTCAGGTTCACAAGAATGTCCTCATCCAAATGATGTCAATTGCAAGTTTTGGTTGCTACCTGAAGTTCTGACTGACAGGCTACAAGTCTGATCAGCTTCCTCCTTAGGTTTGATAATTTGCTAGAATGCCTCACAGAACTTAGGGAAACATTTACTTACATTTAGGATTTATTATAAAAGCATACAATTCAGTCCTGACCAGTGGCTAGAGCATCAACTTGGGATGCTACAGTCCCAGGTTCAAAACCCTGAGGTCACAGGCTTGAGCACGGGCTCATCCAGCTTGAGCGTGGTATTGTTGACATGATCCCATGGTTGCTGGCTTGAGCCCAAGGTCACTGGCTTGAGCAAGGAGTCACTGGCTCAGCTGGAGCCTCCCAGCCAAAGCACATATGAAAAGCAATCAATGAACAACTAAAGTGATGCAGCTACCAGTTGATGCTTCTTACACACAGTAGGAAAACACTTCCCTTTCCATTCAGGGCTCCCAAAGCCACTGATTTATTTGAGTTTCCTAGAATCAAAGGTTTCTTATTCACCTCTGTCCCCATCTCCTTCTCTCTGCACAGACTGGCTTCTCCTTCAGCACTCCACCAGCTTGGTTGCTTCTCCTCTCCTCCACATGGCCTTTCTCTGCTCTCCTTTCTCTACTGTCCTCTAATGCTAATCTCAGGAACCGAGAGAGAGCAAGTTCCTGGTCTGTCCCATTTATAGTGTAGAAATCAAAACCTTTAATCCAATATACAAGTAAGAAAGTATCTGATACAAAGTCACTCATCTGAGGCATAATGGGATTCCTCATGAGAGTGCACCACCCCCTATCATGCAACAGTCAAGGATGTGGGGAAAAGCTTAGTTTTTTGTTTTTGTTTTTTTTTTATTTTTGAATAAGCTTTATTTTTGCTGTATCACTTCTATTTTTTTTATAATTTTATTTTTTTAATGGAGCGACATCAATAAATCAGGATACATATATTCAAAGATAACATGTCCAGGTTATCTTGTCGTTCAATTATGTTGTATACCCATCACCCACCCATGTTCATTACAGCATTGTTCACAGTGGCTAGGACATGAAAACAACCAAAAAGCCCTTCAATAGATGACTGGATAAAGAAGATGTGGCACATATACACTATGGAATACTACTCAGCCATAAGAAATAATGACATCAGATTATTTACAGTAAAATGGTGGGATCTTGATAACATTATACGAAGTGAAATAAGTAAATCAGAAAAAACCAGGAAGTGCATTATTCCATACGTAGGTGGGACATAAAAGTGAGACTAAGAGACATTGATAAGAGTGTGGTGGTTACGGGGGGAGCGGGGAGAGGGAGAGGGAAAGGGGAAGGGGGAGGAGCACAAAGAAAAGCTTAGTTTTAAAACTAAGCCTTAGGCTATAAGAATCCTGCCTGTTTACAGCCTGTCCTCCACACCCAATGCAAACTATAAGGGAGCAAACATATATATCATATTTACAAACTTATTTGACCAACACCTGGGCATTGTTTAATTGTTTGAGCATCCCCCAGACCACTGTCAGGTTCAGTAATTCACTAGGATAGCTCAGAGTGCAGCCTTACATTTGTGACTACAGTTATTGCAGTGAAAGCATTCAGATTAAAATCAGCAGAGAGAAGAGGTACCCAGGATAGAGCCCCGGAGACATCAGGCACAAGGCTTCCAGTTGTCCTCTCCCAAAGGGTTTGTGCAGAAACGGCTGTTTCTCTCATCAATATTGGTGGCAACACGCAAGCAGTATGCTAACTGTGGAAGCCCCACTTGAACCTTCATGGCCAGAGTGTTTATTGAGGGTTGGTTCTGCAGATATGCTTGATAACTAATGTGACTGAATTTCGTTTTCTTTTCTTGTAAAGAATGATAATTTAGTTTGGACAGGCCATGAAGTCAATCATTTAGCTTTATCTTTTCAAATCTTGTTTTTATGTTTCATTAGGGTAGGTTAAGAATAGCTTTTACTTCAAGCCCAATTTAGTCTTGCTATTAAGGCTAGACACTTTGGGTTTCTGTACTGAATGCCCCAGTTTTTTTTATTACAGTAAAATATATATAACATCACTTACCATTTTTTGACATTTGAAGTGCACAGTGTAGTGGCATTAAGTACATCCATGCACTTTTGTAACAGCCACCACCATTATTTCCAGAGCTTTCTCATGATCCCAAACTGAAAATCTTCACCCATTAAACATTAACTTCCCATTCCCCATCCCCAGTTTCTGGTAACCATTATTCTACTTTGTATCTCAATGAATTTTGTTATTCTAGTTACCTCAGTATTTATCTTTCTGTATCTGCCTTATTTCACTTAACATAATGCATTCATGTTTATTCTATGTTGTAGCATGTATCAGAATTTTGTTTTTCTTTAAACTTAATATTTCATTGTAGGCCCTGGTCAGTTGGCTCAGTGGTAGAGTGTCGGCCTGGTGTGTGAATGTCCCAGGTTCGATTCCTGGTCAGGGCACCCAGGAGAAGCACCCATCTGCTTCTCTCCCCCCCTCCCCTTCCTTTTCTTTCTCTCCCTCCCCTCCTGCAGCCATAGCTCAATTGGTGTGAATTGGTCTCAGGCACTGAGGATGGCTCCATGGCCTTAGCCTCAGGCATAAAAAGTGGCTCTGGTTGCAACAGAGCAAGGGCCCCAGATGGGCAGAGCATTGCCCCTAGCAGGCTTGCCAGATGGATCCTGGTCGGGGCACATGCAGGAGTCTGCCTCTGCCTCCCCTCCTCTCACTAAAAAAAATTTAATTTAATTTAAAAAAATCATTATATATATGACATTTTTTGATGGATATTTGGGTTGTTTTTATCTTTATGCTATTGAGAATAATGCTACTGTGAACATAAGTATACAGACAACTCTCTGAGTTCCTGCTTTCAATTCTTTTGGGCATATACCCAAGAGTGGAATTGCTAGATCGTATGGTAATTCTATGTTTAATATTTTCAGTGAGTACACAGTTTTGTGTGTGTGTGTGTGTGTGTGAGGTCTTTCCTGTCTCTGTGGTCTGGTCTGGCATGTCTCCTCACCTGTGTGAGCTCTGGGGCTGTCTGGCTGACAGCCTTCTGCTGGCTGTTATTTGGCCTGAGGGAGAACCTCTGACATGATTATGAGTGAAGCTCAGTCTTTTCTGCTACCTTAAGATGATCTTGTGCAAATTTCTGGAGCTCTTTCTCTATGTAAACTTTTCCTCCTTAGAACTCTTTGCATGGGCAAAAAAAAAAAAAATATATATATATATATAATATAAAATATATATTCTCTCTAATATAAAAATTATATATATATATTTTTTTAACAGAGTGAGAGAGAGGGACAGATAGACAAGAAAGGAAAGAGATGAGAAGTATCAATTCTTTGTTGCAGCATCTTAGTTGTTCATTGATCGCTTTCTCATATGTGCTTTGACCTGTGGGCTACAGCAGAACGAGTGACCCCTTGCTCAAGCCAGAGAACTTGGGCTCAAGCCAGCGGCCTTGGGCTTTAAGCCAGTGACCTTTGGGCTCAAGCTAGTGACCATAGAGTCATGTCTATGATCTCACGCTCAAGCCAGCGACCCCTTGCTCAAGCTGGTGAGCCTGTGTGTTGAAATCTACAAGCTGACAGGGTCCTTGTGGTTTAGATTTTGGAGGACAAAGGCGTGGGGGACTGGCAGTAAGCTGACAGTCTGTCCAACCCCCCACCTCACTTGCTTGGTTAAGTTGCTAAGGGCTAAGATTTTCCCTACACCTTCATGTTAGCTGTGATGCTGGATTGTTTTTTACTCATCCTGTCCCCCATGTCCCTCAGAAAGACTAGAGGCGGTTTTCTTTTTATCCTTTGTTTTGTGAAGTTAAGATGTTATGTATGGTGGGGTTTTCTGCACTGGGGAGAATTCTTGGGCTGCCTTAAAAATGTGACTTTGTATCAGAGATCTCTTTGATTTGCTAAAGATTTTACTCTGTTCTATAAATAAAGCGGTTTGGGGGTCGAGACTTGCTCTTACAAGCTATCTATCGGCTGTGCAGAGACCTCCTGATCCAATCCTGTTTCTCTCTAAGTTTATTTCTTCATTCCGCACTGTTCTCATTCAGGACCTGGACAATTACTAGCTGCACTGGTCTGCGGCACCCACACTCAAGCCAGATGAGCCCGTGCTCAAGCTGGTGACATCAAGGTTTTGAACCTGGGTCCTCTGTATCTCAGGCCAATGCTCTATCCACTGGGTCACCACCTGGTCCTGCAAAAAAAAATTATATTTTGAAAAATAACTTTGATCAGAACACCATCTTACTTAAATTATTTAGTCTTTCCCCATGATCTGAAACAAAATCCAATTGTGTAACACACAGTTGTTCTCTGATTTGTCTCTGCAGATTGCTTTTTGGATACCTATCTGTTAATTCTTACTACACTACCTGCTCTCTAGCATTTCCACAAAGTGAAATGCTTTTACCAACTTCCAAGGCTCTCACATGAAGAGACCTTCCCACTGTTTCTGCTTGAGCAAGTTCTGTTTCAAAACACCTTTCTCAACTGTTACAACTCGTTTTTGTTCAAATGTTGAACACTTTATCTTCACGATCACTGTGAACTCTGGTTCGAACTCTATAATAATCATCTCACTGGATGCTCACTTCAATATAAGTCTGTCTTCTTCAGTGATTGACCCATAAATAGGCGATCAGCAATATTTATTGAATTTATAATTGTGTTCATTACCTCAGTGGAGATGTGGGTGTGTGGGAAAGAAATGGAAGAAAAGATAAAATAGACAAAATAAAAGTACAGAAAATTAACAACTTTATGGTTCTCAGTCCCTTGTCTCACATTTGAGTTCTAATTTCCTAATTACAAATGTTGTGCTTTCCTGTTTTCATGTTCTTAGGATGGACTCAGCTGACCAGCTGGCTATCCACTGTGTGAACTATGCAGGGGTCACAGGTGCCAACCTGACCTCTACCCTTGCCAAAAGCCCTTATTCATCAGATCTTCCCTCTAATGTCTCCTTCTATGAACTAATTCATTATGAAACACACTCCCAATAACCTCTTGAAGACAGAAGAAATCATAATGGACATCAGAAAATATTTTAAACTAAAAGATAAGGGAACTAATATATGATGAAGGCATTGCATGGAGCTTTAAAAAGTACTTCGGCAGAAATTTGTAGCCTTAAATGGAACATTTCAATAGAAATGAAGCTGGAAAATTTGAGCAAAGCATCCAAAATTGAGAATAAAATAATAAACACACAAGCATAACCTAATGAAATATACAACACAGAGTAGATGGAAGAATAAACAGACAAAAAGCCATTTTCTTTGAAAAGCTTATTAAAATTGACAAATAATTGTTTATTGAGAAAGGTAAGAGAGAAGGGGATAAAATAGCCAGTATGGGAATAAAAAGGGATATCAAAACAAATACTGACATTAAAAAGACAAAAATAACTTTATGTCAAAATATTTAGAAATTTGGATGAAATGTATATATTACAGAAAAAAATATAACTTATTAAACTTCTTCTAAAAATATAAAATAAAAAGCTGGACTTTTTCAACTGGGTTTTAGAGCAGATATGTGCAAACTTCTATAAAAAGCCAAACTGCAAAAATGTAGGCTTTGTGGACAATGGGGTTTCTATGGCAACCACTACTCATTCATGCATCAATCACAGAAAGGATGTGGCTGTTTCAAAAAAATTTAATGTATGAACACTGACATTTGAATTTCATATAGTTTTCACCTGTCACAATATTATTATTATTTTACTTTTTTTTTTTTTTAATGAACCACTTTAAAATGTAGACTCTGTTTTTAGCTTTAGGGCAGCACAAAAGGGTTGCTCCCTGGGGCTTGCCTGCTCGGGGGCTAGATTGCCTACTTAGGCAAAGTGGAAATGAACCGGCTTTGTGGACAGTGGAGCTCACTGACTACGGAGAGAGAATGAATGAAAGGAATGACCCCCAACACCCACCCTCATGCAGAGAGTTCTTTTAGGTGAATTTATCATGTTATTAATTTTAAGTGAAGAGTTGCCGTCTAACGACACGTTCGCCAGGTAGTAGAACAGTTAACCCGAAACTTAAATTTATGCAGTCAGAGGACATCTGCACTGCTTTTACCTCCAGTTAAGCAACATGGTAGTGTTGAGAATAACTTGCTTTCTGAGGTTATTTTCTTATTTCAAGTAGAGTTTAAAGTGTAAGTGTATATACAATTTTAATAAAAAGTAGGCAGAATTTTGTGAGTCGGTTTCAATGCCTGCCTTCCTAGTCTTAATGCAAAGGAAATGTTTGTATGGAAATGAAAAGTATACCAATTTTCATTGGGAAAATTAAAGGACATACCAGAAACTGTATAAAGTTTTGAAACCTAACTTTATTTTAGCGTTTTTTTTCCCTTCAAACTATTTTATTTGTGTAAATGCAGCCCAAAATTGCTACAATAAATACCACATATCTTACTACTATTATTATTAAGAACACAAAAACTCTGTTATAAATAGGGAGTCTGTCTTACTTGATTTTTGTTGATTCTTTACCACTGTTCCCCAACAGTTTCTAGTGTATTATATCTTTATTATATGCAGCTTAAGTGTCTGTTTGTCGCCGATAGCTTATTGGTTGCTTGCGTAACTGTACTAGCCAATGGGGTAAAGTTGCCACGGCTGAACGCAAATTGAGCAGGTCAGGGGGAAAGTGAACATTTGTTTGCATTGGCAATCATCTGCTTTTGAAACAATTTAAGGCTGAATGCAAATTGAGCGTGTCAGGGGGAAGGTGAACATTTGTTTGCATTGGCAATCATCTGTTTTACATAAAAACTACGTCTTAACGTAATTTCTTTTAAGAATGCCTCCTAGAAAATACAGCACTGAAGAGGAGAGAAAAGGAGCTAAAGCTGCACAAAAACGGCTTTCTCAACAAAAAGAAACCACTGAGCAGAGAAAGACAAGGCTTGCTTCAGTCGCAGAGCAAATGCATCTTTCTCGGCAAAATGAGACTGATGAGCATAGAGAAACAAGGCTTGCCTCAGATGCAAGACAAAAAAGCCTGTCTCGACAAAATGAGTCCCTTGAACAAAGGCAGGAGAGAAATGCAAAAAAATGACAGAGTAATGCTGACCGAAACGCAAAAAGGATTAAAACAGTTTCAAATGGAGAAACTTTAATTTTTGAGCATTCCTCTGGTGACATGAATATTAAATGTGAACACTGTCAGTCCTTAAACTTCAAGTTAGAAACTAATCGATTTGACCGTGGCAAGAAAGGATTTTCTCAATGTTGCAAGTACGGAAACATTGTAGTTCCACTAATTGAGAATTATCCACCACTCTTGAATAAATTATTGACTAATCAGCGTGTTGGCATTTTTTTTACCTGAGCCTGCATTTGGACATGGTCAACTTTATGTTGCTTGTTCAAGAGTTCGTGAAAGAACGGACGTAAAATTAAAAATAATTGATGGTCCTCTGCAAGGCGAGCTTAAAAATGATGGAAAGCCCTGGCCGGTTGGCTCAGCGGTAGAGCGTCGGCCTGGCATGCGGGGGACCCGGGTTCGATTCCCGGCCAGGGCACACAGGAGAAGCACCCATTTGCTTCTCCACCCTCCCCCCTTCCTCTCTGTCTCTCTCTTACCCTCCCGCAGCCAAGGCTCCATTGGAGCAAAGATGGCCCGGGCACTGGGGATGGCTCCTTGGCCTCTGCCCCAGGCGCTAGAGTGGCTCTGATCTCGGCAGAGTGAGGCCCCGGAGGGGCAGAGCATCGCCCCCTGATGGGCAGAGCATCGCCCCCTGGTGGGCGTGCCGGGTGGATCCCGGTCGGGCGCATGCGGGAGTCTGTCTGACTGTCTCTCCCCGTTTCCAGCTTCAGAAAAATACCAAAAAAAAAAAAAAAAAAAAAAGATGGAAAGATCTACACAAGAAATGTTGTGTACAAAGAGATCTTTGACATGTGAATTAACATTTTATTATTTAAATCACCTTTATTTGTTGAGCTAGCGGTGGCTCTTAAGAAATGTACTGCCAGTGGTTTCCTTCATTGAACTCTACTTTAAGCAATTAAGCAAGTAGAAGGGGGAAACCCCATAGGGTGCTAAGCAAAGGGGTGTCCTCACCGCCTGCCCTGGGTAATTCAGTTTGAATTAGCAGACATCTTTGCACAAATCATTTTAATTACAATTTATAATATCTAGAACAGCGGTCATTTCGTATGACCACCGGGCTTTCTAGTTTCCTTATATTTGAACTAATAAAATGCTGGTGACCACTTACATACTTCTAAGCATTTAATAAAATGTTTATTCACCTAAAATTTTTTAAATTTCAGAGGAAGTGTAAGAAATAGGCTTTATTGCCTCAGTTATTTCTTTTCCATTAGCACCTTCCTCTTCTCCCCCAGAGCCCCTCATTTTTCTACACTAATTGATCACTTTGGGGTGCTTCCTTCAGAGAACTTTCTGAGGAGTAAACAAGTAAAGGTTGCTCATGGATTTACATGTGGGTTCAACACGTTTCTCACAGGTCCTTAGGGACTTAGTATAAAAGCTGCCTGCAGTCATAAACTAAGTGTTTTGGACAGGCAGAGAGAGCCCACAGTCACGAGGTTAAATGAGTGTCTTCCAGGCCTTTGGGCACAGTGTCAGGTTTACAGCGGACTTAGCTAATAGAGCCCTGGGTGTACTAGACATACATTATCCTGTGATACAGTACAGACTCTTTTTAAAGACTCGGGGTCATGTCTTGTCCCCACCTCTGGGATGATGGAGGATGAGAACAGACAATAAGGACACAGTGTAGGTGCTCTAAGCACTTCTGAGAGCCAGACAAAGCAAATGGTTGGTATGCTAAAGGAAGAAGAGTAATAGGAAGAGAAACAAAGGCAGGCACTGGTAGATTTGCCAAATCCCAATCGGTGCCCTTGGTCTTACCCTGCCATGTGGCACATAAATTTACACAATCTGGAGGCTTCATGGTCTTAGTGAAGAGAAAACATAGCTCCGCACCTTGGCAGCTGCAGCAGTGATTTTGTTTGGAGCAAAGCACTTCTCCTCTCCCCAAGAGTTCAGATCTCTCCCTAGAACTGTAAATGGATGATAAAGAACTGGACAAGGACATGCCTTTTAACATGTCAGACTAAAAAGTGTGTGTTAAGGGAAGTAGTGTGGGTGGGTGGTGGGTGAGGTTCTGGAAGAACACAGTAATGTCAGCAACAGAAGTACAGGGCAGGAATTCTTCAGAATTTAAAACACTCAAGCTGGAGGCAGTCGATGCATGGAATCGTGAAAGAAACTGGTTTTTTTAAATGTATTATTTGTGTTCAAAAATGCCTCTGATAATAAATGCAGGAATTAATCAGTAGTTTTCCTAAGAGCTGGGGGGGGGGGGGGCGGGGAAATCAAGGAATTAGTGGATCTAGCTCCACCTTCAGGTAGAGGATGAATAATCCATTTGTTCTCTTTATTTGTATCCTCAGTGGCATTCAAAGAAGTTAGATGATTTCAGTGATGCATAAAATAAAATAAAAATTTAAGTGTTAAGAAAAACTCACTTCTCCTGTGTGTTTCTCCTTTACCCTTACACTATTATCCCACTCACAGCACATCTCACAACAAATGTGTGGGGTTTTCCCCCACACCAGGTATATAACACCAGCTGGGTGTCCTATAATTGACTCAATTCTGACACTGTCTACCTGGAGACAGTGTCAGCTCCCACAGGTTACAAGACCTGCCACTTCAGATGCCAACTACAAGTCCCAGGTTGTCACCTGTGCTTCTAACCCACTGGTTATAAATCAGGGTTTCCACTACCCCCTCCTTAGATTTGATAATTTCCTAGAATTGCTCACAGAACTCAAAGAAACATTTACTTGTGTTTATTTTTTTACTTCAGTTTATTTTTTTATTATTAAAAAAGGATATGATAAAGGATTTAGATGGACACCAAGATGGAACTGATACCGAGGGCACAGAATTTGGGAAGGAGAGCAGAGTTTCCATGCTGCCTCAGAGCTGCCACTTTCCCAGCACCTCCAGGTATTAACCAACTCGGAAGCTCTCCGAACCTCATACCTTTGCAATTTTTTTTTTTCCTGAAGCTGGAAACGGGGAGAGACAGTCAGACAGACTCCCGCATGCGCCCGACCGGGATCCACCCGGCACGCCCACCAGGGATAATGCTCTGCCCACCAGGGGGCGATGCTCTGCCCACCAGGGGGCGATGCTCTGCCCATCCCGGGCGTCGCTCTGCCGCGACCAGAGCCACTCTAGCACCTGGGGCAGAGGCCAAGGAGCCATCCCCAGCGTCCGGGCCATCTTTGCTCCAGTGGAGCCTTGGCTGCTGGAGGGGAAGAGAGAGACAGAAAGGGAGGAGGGGGTGGGGGTGAAGAAGCAAATGGGCGCTTCTCCTGTGTGCCCTGGCCGGGAATCGAACCCGGGTCCCCCGCACACCAGGCCGACGCTCTACCGCTGAGCCAACCGGCCAGGGCCACCTTTGCAATTTTTATGGAGGTTTCATCACCAAGGCATGATTGCTCATTGACTCAATTTCCAGCCCTTCTCTGGTTAATGAGGGTTGGAGCTGCAAGTGCCAAGCTTTTAATCATGGCCTGATCTTTCTAGTGACCTGCCCCCATCCAGCAGTCCAGCAAGAGTCACTTTTTTAGCCTGATTAGGCAGTGGTGCAGTGGATAGAACGTCGAACTGGGATACAGAGGACCCAGGTTCGAGACCCCGAGGTTGCCAGCTTGAGCACAGGCTCAACTGGTTTGAGCAAAGCTCACCAGCTTGGACCCAAGGTTGCTGGTTCGAGCAAGGGGTTACTCTGTCTGCTGAAGGCCCGCAGTAAAGGCACATATGAGAAAGCAATCAATGAACAACTAAGGTGTCACAATGAAAAACTGATGATTGATGCTTCTCATCTCTCTCCATTCCTGTCTGTCTGTCTGTCCCTATCTATCCCTCTCTCTGACTCACTTTTTTAAAACAAAAGACACTGCTGCCACCCAGAAAATTTCAAGAGATTTAGGAACTCGGTGTCAGGAACCTGATTCCTGATATTAGAACAAATATTAAAATAAAAGATGTTGGCCTTGACCAGTTGGCTCAGTGGTAGAATGTCAGCCCAGTGTGTGAATGGATGTCCCAGGTTTGATACCCAGTCAGGGCACACAGGAGAGGTGTCCATCTGCTTCTTCACCCCTCCCCCTCTTGCTTCTCTCTCTTCCCCTCCTACAGCCATGTATCAATTGGAGTGAGTTGGCCCTGGGTGCTGAGGATGGCTCCATGGCCTCTGCCTCAGGTGCTAAGTGCTCTGTTGCTGAGCAATGGAGCAACGCCCCAGATGAGCAGAGCATGCCCTCAAGTGAGCTTGCTGGGTGGATCCTGGTCAGGTGCATGTAGGAGTCTGTCTCTGCTTCCCCCTCCTCACACTGAATAAGAAAAAAATAAAATAAAGTAAAAATAAAAGATGTTCTAGTTGCATTTATCACTTAGGAAATTACAAGGGTTTTAGAGACTGTGTGCCCGGAATCAGGGTTAGAAACCAATATATAGATATTTCTATTATTTCACAGTAAGGGAAATTGGTGAACTAAAAATCAGGGTTAATGGGTGATGAGAAGCCAGGAGTGTGAACTAGTTCCCAAAAGGTACTGTACACTTGTCAACATAGGATCTGACTTTACCCCTTGGGTTTTAAGAATCTAATGTAGATGGCTTCCAGTCAAGATGGTGGTATAGGTAAACACTGTGTTCACCTCCTCCCACACCCACATCAAAATTACAACTGTACAACCATAAAGGGTAAAAGGGAGGTCTATGTGGCTTCTTTGCCTCTTTGTGCCTCTAGGACACTGTGCAGGCTACCAGCACCATGAAGATCTGGACTTCAGAGCACATCTTTGACCAGCCATGGGAAACTGTTACAATGACTGCAATGCAGAAATACCCAAATCCTGTGAACCCAAGTGTGGTTGGAGGTGATGTATTGAACAGACATATAGATCCTTCTTCAAAGTTGTACAGCCATGGAGATTGCACAGCACAGAGTGTAAACTGCCTTCCATTGTGAAGTCTCTTATTAGTGTAGCAAAAACCAAAACATATGCAAGAATATTCTGTAGTTGATCCTGTAGAGAAAACAATGGAACTTAAATCTACTAATATTTCATTTACAAGTATGATTTCAATAGATGAAGGACATATGCAAACCACACCCTCAGGGCAAGAAAAAACTGTTTTGACTCAAGAGGCCATAATCACTGTGAAAGGAGTCAGTCTCTGTAGTTACCTACAAAGACTGATGGCAAGTGCAATAACTTCAGATGCTAATAAGGGCTGAGCAGCAGTGGAATGGGTAACACATAAATTCAATGCTGAGACTGGAGAACTGACAGATTTGGTGAGAGGGAGCTTATGAACACCAATGGGGTAACAACATTTGCAGAGATATGATGATGAAAGTTGGTATATAATGGAGAGAGATTCCAAGATGGCCATGAGTAGGTGGACGTTCCAATTGCCACCTCCCAGGACCAAACTGGATTACAAGTTAATTTAAGAACTATCATCTTGGCCTGACCAGGTAGTGGCACAGTGGATAGAGCGTTGGACTGGGATGTGGAAGAACCCAGGTTCGAGACTCCAAGGTCGCCAGCTTGAGCACGTGCTCATCTTGCTTGAGCAAAAAGCTCACCAGCTCAGACCCAAGGTCGCTGGCTTGAGCAAGGGGTTACTCGGTCTGCTGAAGGCCCGTGGTCAAGGCACATATGAGAAAGCAATCAATGAACAACTAAGGTGTCGCAACCAAAAACTGATGATTGATGCTTCTCATCTCTCTCTGTTCCTGTCTGTCTGTCCCTATCTATCTATCTCTCTGTCCCTGTAAAAAAAAAAAAAAAAAAGAACTATCATCTTGAAAAACCAATTTTGGACTAAACAAAGAAGAGTCTATAACCCAGGATCACAGAAGAAGCCACACCGAGACTGGTAGGAAAGATGGACACACAGAAAGGGCTTCCCTGCTCCCAGGAGCGAGCGGCAGCTGAGGGTCCAGAGGGACTCTCACTGTGGGGAGGGTCATACTGAGAGAGGAGGGACCTAAACCTCAGGCCTTGTGCCCCAGCCTAGAGCCCCAGAGCCTAGAAGAGGCACCCACACAGCATTTGGCAATGAAAAGAGCTGAGATTTCTCTCTGTGAGAAAGAGACAGAGCTCTTGGAGATGCAGGCTTCATCTTAAAGGGCCAGTGCAGACAATCTTGTTCACAGCCACTTACCTGGGGCTCCAGTGGAGGAAGACTGAGAGGACTAGAGTTGCATGAGGCAAGTGTGAAGTTGGAGGCTCAGGGAGAGACACTGTGGGGGATGGCCAACAGAACTTCCATGCTGAGTAATTCTCCAATGCTGCAGTGGCCATCTTTCTTGCGTGGAGCAGTCCCCCCTGAGCGGCATCAGCCTGGGGGAAAGCAACTGCCCCACCCTCAGGAGTCTCACCTGCCCCTCTCCTACAGAGATCTGGCTGTTCTGAGAAGATAGCCAGAAAGCAGGGGGACATGTCAGTGACTCAGTATTCTGATGTGGAGGCTGGAGCTCCCCCCACCCTGCCTTGTACACTTTCTCTTGAGTCTATGACTGGTGCTTCCACCTTATGGGAGACTCAGTAGAAACTGTCTGCACTGTGAGAAGACCACACCTCTGGGTCTCAGAGGCTACACCCACCAGACTCTTGGAGCCACACCCAACTGAGGTCTATGAAAAAAGTCTGGACAGACTGACTGGGGCTGAGGGGCGGAGCCACCCCCACATCCTTCCTAATCCCTGAATTGCCACAGGCTCTAGACTCTAGTGGCCAAACCCAATAAGCAGCCAGCAGATAGGCTGTAGGAGGCAGGGCTTAGGGAACCTTGACCTTTTAAGTGGACCTTCCCCCAGGCCCAGTGTGGGTAAAAGCCAGCCTAGGCGTGAAGCTTGGTATTTTCATGTGCACCTGGGACCAGCAGAGGCAGCCACAAACTCTGGATTGCTTGTAGCTTTAAGAAGGTTGCTGAGGGTTAGTCACAGGCAGTGTCTCCCTGTGCCGGGTTCCCTCCAGGGAATCCCAGGGCTGGCACATGCAGTGGCCAGTTGTGGAGAGCATTGGCTCAGGACCTAACAACCTTTGCTAGTGGTGTGTCCTGAGAAAGGGCTCCTCACACCTGGCCCAACTGAGGCAAGTACCGTTTCCTGTGATCAGCACCTGCACAGTGGCTCATGTGCATTGGATAAGGTGGAGCTTCACAGTCAGCCAGCCTGGGTGCTGGATATCCTGCCCCACTGGGCTGGATTCCACAGGGGGAAAGGAGAGAGGCTTGGAACATGGACATTTAAAATGTGGGTCCCTGTGAGCCTATTGTTGGGTCTGGTCAAGGGCCTTAGCCACTTTCTAGGGGGGCACAGTCAGCCCCAGGAGATAACTCTCTCACTCTACCTCCCTGAGATAAAGATTTTACCAGCTGTAAGAACTTCTACAGAGGAGACTGTTGGCTCCACTTAATCTGAACCTGCTGCTCACAATTTGAGTATCCAGCAGTGGCTGAGGGATTAGGCTCTGGAGTAGGGGCCACTTTCCCCATACTGAACTCCTGACCAAGAGACCCTGAAGTAGGGAGTCTCACTAAAGTTGTATTCTCAACCTCAGCTTCCTTAACCCACCAAGCATGCAACCTGTAGAGGGGTTGGTTGGATGAAGCCAGTCTGAGCTCATACTACTAGAGGCAGATTAAGGTCAGTTGAGGCCCTGGGCACAGAAGAAAATCTTGGGCCCCTTGTCATTAGAAAAAAGTGTAAAGTTGGGGGTTTTGCAGAGCCCTTCAGAAGTCCGGGCCCAGCCTGACCAGGCAGTGGCACAGTGGATAGAGCATCAGACTGGGATGCAGAGGACCCAGGTTCAAGACCCCGAGGTCGCCAGCTTGAGCGTGGGCTCATCTGCCTTGAGCAAAAAGCTCACCAGCTTGGACCCAAGGTCTCTGGCGCGAGCAAGGGGTTACTCAGTCTGCTGAAGGCCCATGGTCAAGGCACATATGAGAAAGCAATCAATAAACAACTAAGGTGTCACAATGAAAAACTGATGATTGATTCTTCTCATCTCTCTCCATTCCTGTCTGTCTGTCTCTATCTATCCCTCTCTCTGACTCTCTCTCCATCCCTGTAAAAAAAAAAAGTTGGGGCCAAGGGTGTGCACCCACTGTGCCCTCCATTAAACCCATCTCTGCATACTACAGTCTATCCACAGAAGACTGTGGGAAGACCAGGCAGCTGCAAGAAGATGAAGAGCAGCTGAAAAGTGGAGGCAAATCTTACAGATCTTGGGGCTTATACAGAGCTGCTGACCTCTCTAGGCAAGAGGAACCTGATCCTTATGTACAGGTTGGCCCATTCCACACTACCCAGGCACAGGAAATGCAGACACAAATAGAAAACAGAGCAGTAGCTCCAGAAAGGTAGCCCACATCAGGTAACAAACAATGGCTGATGCCAACCCAAGAAGACCTAGAACCAACACAACAAGAAGTGAGTAGCTGAGAGCATGAACCCTAGATTCAGCTAACTACACAAGCAGCCCACACAAAGGAGGAGTCCAGCAGGCATTAGACACTGTGGAGAATAAATAGGCTCAACAGGACAGACACTGCATAGTGTCTAAGACAATGATCAAGGTTGATCCTTAGAGCCAGCCAACCTGAAGGGGTAACTGCACCTATAAAAAAACTATCTGCATTCAATACTCACATACAATAGGAGGGAAAATACTACCCTCAAGAAGCATTCCTAGAGCAAGAAAACAGGTGGCCTGGAGGTCAGTACCATCAAGTCCATCTTCCTCATAAAGACACCACAACAAATTTCAAAGTCAGACAGCACTACCTAATACAAAGACAAAATGGGCAGACAAAGAAATACAACCCAAATGAATCAATAAGAGAAATCCTCAGAAAAAGAACTAAATGAAATGGAAGTAACTAAATTACTAGACACAGAGTTTAAAATAATGATTTTTAAGATGCTCAAGGAACTTAGAGCAACAATGGATGGTCATAATGAGTTCCTAAATAAAGAGACAGCAAGCATCAAAAAGGACATTGAAATCATAGAAAAAGAACCAGTCAGAAATGACAAATACAATATCAGGAATGATGACTGCACCAGAAGGAATCAACAGCAGGTTGGATGAAGTGGAGGATCAAATCAGTGATTTAGAGGACAAGATAAATATAAGCACAGAAGCAGAGCAGCAAAACAAAAAGAGGCTCAAAAAGACTGAGGAAACTAAGAGACCTCTGTGACAACATGAAAAGAAACAAAATCCACATCACAGGGGTTCCTGAAGGAAAAGAGAACAAACAAGGGATAAAAAATTGGAAGAAATCAGAGCTGAAAATTTTCCTAAACTGATGAAAGAAACAGTCACACAAGTTCAGAAACACAGAGAATTCCATTAAAGAGAAACACAAGGAGACCTATACCAAGACACATTATAATTAAAATGCCAAAAATAAGAGACAAAGAAAGAATACCAAAAGATGCAAGAGAAAAACATTTAATTACCTACAGAGGAGCCCTCATAAGGATGACATCTGACTTCTCAACAGAAACATTTGAGGCCAGAAGGGATTGGCAAGCAATATTCAAAGTAATGCAAAACAAGAACCTAAAACCAAGACTACTTTTCCAGCAAGGCTATCATTTAAAATTTAAGGAGAAATAAAAAGCTTCCCAGACAAAAAAAAGACTCAAGGAATTTATTAAAACCAAACCAGTACTGCAGGAAATGTTAAGGGGCTGGCTATAAAAAGAGCAAAAGAAGTAGAAAAAAAGAGGATTATAGATTTAAAGAATAAATGGCAATAAATAAGTACATATCAATAATAACCTTAAATGTAAATGGATTAAATGATCCAATCAAAAGACATAGGGTAGCTGCATGGATAAGAAAACAGGACCCGTACACATGCTGTCTACAAGAGACCCGCCTCAGAACAAAAAATACACACAGACTGAAAGTGAAGAGGTGGAAAAAACTATTTCATGCCAATGGAAATGAGAAAACAGCAGGGCTAGCAATACTTATATCTGACAAAATAGCCTTTAAAACAAAAACTATAGTAAGGGATAAAGAAGATCACTACATAATGGTAAGGGGAGCAATCCAACAGGAGGATATAACCATTGTAAATATTTATGTGCCTAATATAGGAGCACCTAAATATATATAAAGCAGATTATGATGGACATAAAGGGTGAGATGGACAGCAATACTATAATAGTAGGAGATTTTAGTACCCCACTAACATCAATGGATAGATCTGCCAGATAGGAAATTAACAAAGCAACAGCAGCCTTAAATGACACACTAGATCAACTAGATTTAATAGATATCTTCAAAACTTTCACTCCAAAGCAGCAGGATGTACATTCTTTTCAAGTGCTCATGGTACATTCTCTAGGTCAATTTGTTTAATTGAGACATTAAACAAGTCTCAATAAATTTGAGAAGATTGAAACGATATCAACCATCTTCTCTGATCACAATGGCATAAAACTAGAGATCAACTACAGTAGAAAAACTGAAAAATATTCAAACACTTGGAAACTAAATAGCTTGTTATTGACAAATGGGTTAACAATGAGATCAAAAAAGAAATAAAAATATTCCTTGAAACAAATGAAAATGAACATACAACTCAAAATTTATGGAACACAGCAAGAGCAGTCCTGAGAGGGAAGTTCATAGCATTACAGGCATACCTTAAGAAGCTAGAAAAGGCCCTGGCCGGTTGGCTCAGTGGTAGAGTGTCGGCCTGGTGTGCAGGAGTCCCGGGTTCGATTCCCGGCCAGGGCACACAGGAGAAGCGCCCATCTGCTTCTCCATCCCTCCCCCTCTCCTTCCTCTCTGTCTTTCTTTTCCCCTCCCGCAGCCGAGGCTCCATTGGAGCAAAGTTTGCCCGGGCGCTGAGGATGGCTCCGTGGCCTCTGCCTTAGGCGCTAGAATGGCTCTGATTGCGGCAGAGTGATGCCCCAGATGCGCAGAGCATCGCCCCCTGGTGGGCATGCCGGGTGGATCCCAGTCGGGCGCATGCGGGAGTCTGTCTGTCTCTCCCTGTTTCCAGCTTTAGAAAAATACAAAAAAAAAAAAAAAAAAAACAAGCTAGAAAAAGCTCAAATAAACAATTTAACCTTCATCTAAAAGACCTAGAAAAAGAATAGTAAGTAAAGCCCAGAGGAAGTAGAAGGAAGGAAATAATAAAGATCAGAGCAGAAATAAATTACATAGAGGCTAAAAAAACAATACAGAAGATCAATGAAACCAAGAGCTGGTTCTTTGAAAAGGTAAACAAGATTGATGAACCTTTAACCAGACTCACCAAGAAAAAAAGAGAGGACTTAAGTAAATAAAATTAGCAATGAGAGTGGAGAAGTAACAACTAACACAGCAGAAATAAAAGGGATTGTAAGAAAATAATATAAAAAACCATATGCCAAAAAAATTAGACAACCTAGGTGAAATGGACAAATTCCTTGAAATATATAATCTTTCAAACCAAACTGGAATAATCAGAAAACCTAAACAGACCGATTACAAGAAGTGAGATTGAAACAGTTATCAAAAAACTCCCAACAACCAAATGCCCTGGGCCAGATGGCTTCACAAGTGAATTTTACCAAATAGTCAAAGAAGAATTAACATCTATCCTTCTCAAGCTATTTCAAAAAATTCAAGAGGAGGTAAGACTTATAAACTCCTTTTATGAGGCAAGCATAATCCTCATTCCAAAACCAGATAAAGACACGACAAAGAAAGAAAACTATAGATCAATATCCCTGATGAACCTAGATGTTAAAATTCTCAACAAAATATTAGCAAACCGGATCCAGCAATACATGAAAAAAATCATGCATCATGATCAAGTGGGATTTATTCTGGGGAGGCAAGGCTGGTACAATTTGCAAATCAATCAATATGATTCATCATATAAGCGCAAGGAAGGAGAAAAATTACATAATAATATCAATAGATGCAGAAAAAGCCTTTGATAAAATCCAGCACCCATTTATGATCAAAACTCTCAGCAAAGTGAGAATAAGGGAAGATACCTCAACATGATAAAAGTCATCTATGACAAACCCATAGCCAACATTATAATCAATGGGCAAAAATTAAAAGCAATTCCCTTAAGATGAGCAACAAGACAGGGGTGCCCCCTTTCACTATTTTTTTTTAAGAGAGAAAGGATGTAGAAGAGAAAGAAATGGCAATTGTTGTACTATTTCTCCTTTGTTCTTTCTTTTTTTTTTTTTACAGAGACAGAGAGAGAATCAGAGAGAGGGATAGATAGAGACAGACAGACAGGAACAGAGAGAGATGAGAAGCATCAACCATCGGTTTTTTGTTGTGACACCTTAGTTGTTCATTGATTGCTTTCTCATATGTGCCTTGACTGTGGGCCTTCAGCAGACCGAGTAACCCCTTGCTGGAGCCAGCGACCTTGGCTCCAAGCTGGTGAGCTTTGCTCAGGCCAGATGAGCCTGCGCTCAAGCTGGCAAGCTCGGGGTCTTGAACCTGGGTCCTCTGCATTCCAGTCCGACGCTCTATCCACTGTGCCACACCTGGTCAGGCTCACCATTTTTATTCAACATAGTTCTGAAAGTCCTAGGCACAGCAATCAGACAAGAAGAAGAAATAAACGGCATCCAAATTGGAAAAAAAGGAAGTAAAACTATCATTATTTCTGATGATATGATACTGTACACAGAAAACCCTAAAATCTCAGTCAAAAGACTACAAGACCTAATAAATGAATTCAGCAAAACAGCAGAATATAAAATTAATATTCAGAAATCAGAGGCATTTTTATACACCAACAATGAACTGTCTGAAAGAGAAATTAAGAAAACAATCCCGTTCACTATTGCAAACTTAGCAGGTATAATCCTGAACTCACCTTTTCCCCCTACAAAACTGTTTCTCCTTCTGTGTGTCCTTTCTTAGGGAAGGGCACTACTCAGGTACACATGTTACCAAACTGGAGAACTGGTCATTAGCCTCTATACCCTCCCTTTGGATTCATTATCATCTTGGATGTCACATTCTCTAAGATGATGGTTCTCAGCTAGGAGCAACTTTACCCCTCAAGGGCATTTAGCAATGTCAGGAGACATTTTTGGTGGGCATAACTGGCATCTAGTGGATTGAGGCTAAGAGTTCTGCTAAACATCCTACAATGCACAGGACATCCCTCACCCCGTCCCCTGCCCCACGCACACACAAATTATCTGATCAAAAATGTCAATAGTGCTGAGGTTGAGAAATCTTCCTCTAAAATGTATTCTTCAACTCCTGTTTGAGCTACAAGCCCGTTACTTTGTAGTCCTGTGGTGCATTGTACTTTCCTATATAAAATTTACCACATTTGACTTTAGTTTCTGGCTTAATTATTCCTCTATCCCACCAACAATAGAGCATACAGAGAGCAGGGCAGTGTCCTTTTGTTCAATATTATGGTTTCAGTACCTAGAACAATGACTGGCACACAGAAGTGCTCAACAAAGTCCCTGAGGCCTGCAGGCACTCACTTGCACCAGCTCTGTAATGTGTCCTTAGAAAGGCAAGAAGCCTTGCAGTCCTACTTAGTAAGTGAGATGAGGTGTAGCCCTCCTTCCTCAGCCAGTGCTTTTTATCTGGAATATGATGTGTCAGAAAAGCATCCTGATATCTACAAAGCCTCTGAATCAAGTTTGTTTTATTTTCTCTTCCTGCTCCATCACACCGACTTTCTCCTGCCCAGCCAAGGTCTTGACACCTGCCTGACCTCTCGTGAGCCACCCTCCTTGGGGTATATGTTTTGCTTCCTAACCCTCAGGACTCTGCTGAGAATGGACTGATCTCCCAGAACCATGACATCTGTGTCCATCCCAAGTGTCACATGAACTCTTTCACTAGGTCAATGCTGTTTAGCACAGCTCACCAAGCATTGGCCACAACCCTGCCACTTGAGTACCAGGTGTTGGTTATACTTTCCCAATCTTCATAGAACTTTATTTTCTCCACTCTTCCATTCGCTCAGGTTTGCTCCATGCCCACATCTGGTTGGAAACCAGGAAAGACTTTTCTCCCTCACAAAATCCCTTAGCCATCTTTCAACAGAAGTGCAAGTTACTTCCTCACATAGACCCTAAATTGGGCCCCCGGGAGATCCCATGCATTATCCCTAGTCCTACGCCTCATAATCCAGTGGGTTTGACCATAAGGCAGCCTTGTGCTGGTGAGATGGGCTCAGGGCTGTGTTTTGTAGGTCCTCATGTGGAGAGTCCCAGTGCATACAGCACAAGGGATCACACAGCACAACACAACCTCCTTCTAATTGACACTGCTCTGAATAGTGAAGGATCTGCAAGCTTACTGGATTCCACATTCCCCAAGTGAAAGTGATAGCTCAAAATGTTCAGTTCCTTTCTTATTTATCAAATTCATTTCATATTTCAAATTCCAATAAAAGAAGAAAATTATGTAAAGTTGATATAACTGGATCTTAATGACTCATATTTTCATCCCAGCCATCTCCAGGTGTTCACAAGTGATCCTTCTAAAACTCTAAAACTTTACATTTAATAAAATGTGTATCCAACACTCTGCACTGGGCAGACAGCATTTTGAGTACTTTGCAAGTTTATGGCAGTAAACTTGGGTTAACACTTTGACAAAAAAATAGACTCCAAAGAGCAATAGAAGCAAAAAAGCATCTGAACACATTTTGCATGGAAAAAAGATGCTTTTAATCATGTTTTTTAGATTAAAGAAGAGAACATGAAAACAAGCATAACAGCTTGCATAGGTGTTCAAAGATCTGTCATACGGAAAAAAGGCAGTGAGCTTTGTGCTCCTTCAAAGGCCAAAGCTAGGACAAACTGCTGGACCTTGCAAGAGTACAGGTTGTGACTCAACATAAAGAAAACTTGAAAAAAAAGTGAAGCAGTCTAAAAATAAGACTACCTGGAAATGTAGTGATATTGTCATCACTTGAAAGCTTTTTGCTCCTTCAGAGGCTGAGAGTTGACCTTTTGAGATGTTGTAAAAATAGTCCTTCATTAACTAAAAGATCAAGTTAAATGGTTTTGAACATCCCACCCACCCTGATCTATATTTTCCTAATCTTAAATTATATTGATATTTTAGCCTGACCAGGCGGTGGCACAGTGGATAGAGTGTCAGACTGGGATGCAGAGGACCCAGGTTCGAGACCCCAAGTTCGCCAGCTTGAGCGCAGGCTCATCTGGTTTGAGCAAAGCTCACCAGCTTGGACCCAGGGTCACTGGCTCGAGCAAGAGGTTACTCGGTCTGCTGAAGGCCCACGGTCAAGGCACATATGAGAAAGCAATCAAACAACTAAGGCGTTACAACAAAAAACTGATGATTGATGCTTCTTATCTCTCTCTGTTCCTGTCTGTCTGTCCCTGTCTATCCCTCTCTCTGACTCTCTCTGTGTCTCTGTAAAAAAATTATATTAAAAAAATTTAATCCCGGCCCTGGCCGGTTGGCTCAGCGGTAGAGCGTCGGCCTGGCGTGCGGGGGACCTGGGTTCGATTCCTGGCCAGGGCACATAGGAAAAGCGCCCATTTGCTTCTCCACCCCCCCCCTTCCTCTCTGTCTCTCTCTTCCCCTCCCGCAGCCAAGGCTCCACTGGAGCAAAGATGGCCCGGGCACTGGGGATGGCTCCTTGGCCTCTGCCCCAGGTGCTAGAGTGGCTCTGGTCTCGGCAGAGCGACGCCCCGGAGGGGCAGAGCATCGCCCCCTGGTGGGCGTGCCGGGTGGATCCTGGTCGGGCGCATGCGGGAGTCTGTCTGACTGTCTCTCCCCATTTCCAGCTTCAGAAAAAAAATCCAAAAAAAAAAAAAAATTTAATCCCTACTCCTAATCCTTCTGGCACACACAAAGCACTTTTGCATTTGCATATTTCAGACTGTAGTTGTCTGCAATACAAAGATCAATGTTTGTGTTGATCTCTCTGTGTCTGTGTGCATCTGTATGTGTAAGCATGATCTTTGTAAATAACAAACTTCTCGAGATCAGAAATCATGTTTGAATTTTTTTCCAACAGCATGCAATACTATACCCCTCATGCCAGTACACTAATTTAACAATTATGTCTGACTATAACTGGGACCACATACAAGCCAGGAAAGTTAATCTTCTACTCTGAACAGATAAAGAGATTAAACAAACTTCTTAATCATCTTCATTGTTAGAGCATCCATCCTTAAATTTGAATCTAATTTTATTTCCTCCTATTAAGCCTGCATGTGTAACCTTGTTATTAGTTTTTTAGAAGTTTTTTGTTTGTTTTTTTTTTTAGAGAGGTGAGGGAGAGACAGAGAGAGAGAGAAGAGAGACAGAGAGAGGGGGAGGAGGAGCTGGAAGCATCAACTCCCATATGTGCCTTGACCAGGCAAGCCCAGCGTTTCGAACCGGCGACCTCAGCATTTCCAGGTCGACGCTTTATCCACTGCGCCACCACAGGTCAGGCCTAGTTTTTTAGAAGTTTAATATCACTCTCAAACCTTACTAACACTAAAGCACCCTTCTATCCACCTCCATCTTGCAGTCTTCTTTTCTAACACTCAGCCATTTACTCATCCTGATCCCACTACTTGTACACAGTATCCCATTTCATCCCATTCTGTGAGCATTTAGGGTGATCTTCAAGACTCTTCTATTAAAGACTTAGTATAACCCACCAGTGTGTTCTATTACAAGATCAGAAAGCCAGTTTGAGCCTAGTATGCTCAATTGATATCCAAAGGTTGAATTAAAAAGTTTCTGCCTAGTCCTCCAAGAAGTCTTCCTTGATTTATCTTTAACTCTGACTATCTACTATTATTTGTCTCCTGACTCTGATATATACAATTTACTTTGCATATTAGGGCCATTGGTATCATAGGATTTGAGTTTTGGAAGAGACTTAAAACTTATTTTAAGCCAGCCCTTATACTTTACATAAAGAAACTGAGCCTGACCAGGTGGTGGCATGGTGTATAGAGCATTGGACTGGGTTGTGGAGGACCTAGGTTCAAAACTCTGAGGTTACTAGCTTGAGCATGGACTCATCTGCCTTGTGCACGGGGGCTCACCAGCTTGAGCACAGAGTTCCTGGCTTGAGTGTGGGATGAAACATGACCCCATGGTTGCTGGCTTGAGCCCAAAGGTTGCTGGCTTGCAGCCCAAAGTCGCTGCTTTGAGTCTAAGGTCATTGGCTTGAGCAAGGAGTCACTTGCTCTGCTGTAGCCCCTGAGTCAAAGCACATTTGAGAAGGCAATCAATGAACAATTAAGGAGACTAAGGAGCCCCAATGAAGAACTGATGCTTCTAATCTCTTTCCCTTCCTGTCTGTCTGTCCCTATCTGTCCCTCTCTCTGTCTCTCTGTCTCTGTCACACACACACACACACAAAAAGAAAAAAAACTGAAAGTCTTATCATGATTCCCATAAGTTTATAAAATTGGAGAGTAAGAGGTATTGGTGAGAGTATTTTCTGACATGCTGCATGTATTGGATGGTAAAAGAAAAAAAAAAAAGACTTTATCAGTTATAAAATATGTTCTCATGTGAACTTAACATCTTTATATCCTCAGTCTCAAGACTCAACATATTGGAACTCAGTGCTAATTGCCTTATGGAATAGTTCTAGAGTTTTTTAAATTTTAACTACAAAGACAGAGTACTTTACCCAGTCAGCACTCACCCAGAGATCCAGGAAAGACAACTACTACATTTACTTGCCTCAGTTCTTTGGATTCAAAGACATTGAGACCCATTTGAGAATGGTGGCAGGAGATGTCCCAGGAAGACATGTTCCTCTTTGGTCCCAACTTCATCTGTAGGATTGATGGCTGGGATCAGAGCTCCTTCCTGGAGAATTCATGATTGCACATGGTTTCTTCCCTAAGCCCAGGCCTTAGGAGGTAGGGTCTTCCTCCTACCACGGCCCTGCTCACTCACCCTAACTAATTCAGACCAGTTGTATTATCAAACCATCTGTTGACCCCAAGGTTGTACACATCAGTTCAGCTCTGGAGATACTGTCAAGGTTTCCTTAGAACAATGGAGGGAGAATTTGACCAGGTGAGGACTTGGAGACCTCTGGGCCCCAAGGTAGCAGTTATAATCAACTGGCATTCCAGGATGTGCCTTACAGTCTTCAGTTCCCTTTATTTTTCTTACTCTGCTCCAACCAAATAGATCTACCCTGAGTCCTCAGAGTCCACCTCCTCACTTGGCTCATGTGACTCTCTGTATTCCCCATATTTCCCCTGCTTTGACCCAAATCCTACCTGCTCTTTACCAACCAGACCAAGTTCCATGTCTCACCTGAAGTTTTACTGTGTACTGTGTTCACCACACACTCCAGACCTCTTCCTTCCTTACCTCCTCAAAGAATGTTCATGTTATCATTTGTGTGTATTGTTAACTCTGTGAAAGAAGATACCTATTCAGAAGGGCTCCTGGTGGGTAACTGGGCTCAAATTTAAAAAACAAAGAGAGCTTAGCAGCCATTTCTTTTTTTTTTTTTATAATTTTATTTTTTTAATGGGGTGACATCAATAAATCAGGATACATATATTCAAAGATAACAAGTCCAGGTTATCTTGTCGTTCAATTATGTTGCATACTCACCACCCAAAGTCAGATTGTCCTCTGTCACCTTCTATCTTGTTTTCTTTGTGCCCCTCCCCACCCCATATCCCTCTCCCATTCCCCCCTACCCCCCGTAACCACCACCCTCTTATCAATGTCTCTTAGTTTCACTATTATGTCCCACCTACGTATGGAATAATACAGTTCCTGTTTTTTTCTGATTTACTTATTTCGCTTCGTATCATGTTATCAAGATCCCACCATTTTGCTGTAAATGTTCCAATGTCATCATTTCTTATGGCTAAGTACTATTCCATAGTGTATATGTGCCACATCTTCTTTATCCAGTCATCTATTGATGGGATTTTTGGTTGTTTCCATGTCCTGGCCACTGTGAACAATGCTGCAATAAACATGGGGCTGCATGTGTCTTTACGTATCAATGTTTCTGAGTTTTGGGGATATATACCCAGTAGAGGGATTGCTGGGTCATAAGGTAGTTCTATTTGCAGTTTTTTGAGGAACCACCATACTTTCTTCCATAATGGTTGTACTACTTTACATTCCCACCAAAAGTGTATGAGGGTTCCTTTTTCTCCACAGCCTCTCCAACATTTGCTATTACCTGACTTGCTAATAACAGCTAATCGAACAGGTGTGAGGTGGTACCTCATTGCCGTTTTGATTTGCATTTCTCTAATAGCTAAAGAAGATGAGCATCTTTTCATATATCTGTTGGCCATTTGTATTTCTTCCTGGGAGAAGTGTCTATTCATATCCTCTTCCCATTTTTTTATTGGATTGTTTGTTTGTTTGTTGTTGAGTTTTATGAGTTCTTTGTAAATTTTGGATATTAGGCCCTTATCTGAGCTGTTGTTTGAAAATATCATTTCCCATTTAGTTGGCTTTCTGTTTATTTTGTTATCAGTTTCTCTTGCTGAGCAAAAACTTCTTAGTCTGATGTAGTCCCATTCATTAATTTTTGCCTTCACTTCTCTTGCCATTGGAGTCAAATTCATAAAATGCTCTTTAAAGCCCAGGTCCATGAGTTGAGTACCTATGTCTTCTTCTATGTACTTAATTGTTTCAGGTCTTATGTTTAGATCTTTGATCCATTTTGAGTTAATTTTTGTACAGGGGGAGAGATTGTAGTCCAGTTTCATTCTTTTGCATGTGGCTTTCCAGTTTTCCCAGCACCATTTATTGAAGAGGCTTTCTTTTCTCCATTGTGTGTTGTTGGCCCCTTTATCAAAAATTATTTGACTATATATATATGGTTTTATTTCTGGGCTTTCTATTCTGTTCCATTGCTCTGAGTGTCTATTTTTCTGCCAATACCATGCTGTTTTGATTGTCGAGGCCCTATAATAGAGTTTGAAGTCAGGTATTGTTATGCTCCCAGCTTCATTCTTTTTCTTTAGGATTGCTTTGGCTATTCGGGGTTTTTTATAGTTCCATATAAATCTGATGATTTTTTGCTCTATTTCTTTAAAAAATGTCATTGGAAGTTTGATGGGAATTGCATTAAATTTGTATATTGCTTTGGGTAATATAGCCATCTTGATTATATTTATTCTTCCTAGCCAAGAACAAGGTATATTCTTCCATCTCATTATATCTTTTTCGATTTCCCTTAACAATGGTTTATAGTTTTCATTATATAAGTCCTTTACATTCTTTGTTATGTTTATTCCTAAGTATTTTTTGTTGTTGTTGCAATCGTGAAGGGGATTATTCTTTTGAGTTCCTTCTCAGTTGTTTCATTGTTGGCATATAGAAAGGCTATTGACTTCTGTATGTTAATTTTGTATCCTGAGACCTTACTGTATTGGCTTATTGTTTCTAGTAGTCTTTTTGTGGATTCTTTGGGGTTTTCAATGTATAGGATCATATCATCTGCAAAAAGTGATACCTTTACTTCTTCTTTTCCGATATGGATGCCTTTTATTTCTTTGTCTTGTCTGATTGCTGTGGCGAGAACCTCTAGTACCACATTAAATAAGAGTGGAGAGAGTGGACAACCCTGTCTTGTTCCTGATTTAAGGGGGAAAGCCTTCAGTTTAGTGCCATTTAATATGATGTTAGCTGATGGTTTATCATATATGGCCTTTATCAGGTTGAGATATTTTCCTTCTATATCCATTTTGTTGAGAGTCTTAAACATAAAATTGTGTTGTATTTTATCGAAAGCCTTTTCTGCATCTATTGATAAGATCATGTGGTTTTTGTTCTTTGTTTTGTTGATATGGTGTATTACATTAACCGTTTTACATATGTTGAACCATCCTTGAGATTCTGGGATGAATCCCACTTGATCATGATGTATTATTTTTTTAATATGTTGTTGTATTCGATTTGCTAGTATTTTGTTTAGTATTTTAGCATCTGTATACATTAGAGATATTGGTCTGTAGTTTTCTTTTTTGTGTGTGTGTCATCCTTGCCTAGTTTTGGTATGAGGGTTATGTTGGCCTCATAAAATGTGTTTGGAAGTATTGCTTCTTCTTCAATTTTTTGGAAGACTTTGAGTAGAATAGGAACTAAGTCTTCTTTGAATGTTTGATAAAAGTTGCTGGTATAGCCGTCAGGGCCTGGACGACGGCTATATTTTGGGGGAGGTTTTTAATGGTTTTTTCTATTTCTTCTCTACTGATAGGTCTGTTTAGGCTTTCTGCTTCTTCTTGACTCAGTCTAGGAAGGTTGTATTTTTCTAGGAATTTATCCATTTCTTCTAGGTTGTTGAATTTAGTGGCATAAAGTTTTTCACAGTATTCTACAATAATTCTAGGTATATCTACGGTGTCCGTGGTGATTTCTCCTCTTTCATTTTGGATTTTGTTTATATGAGTTCTTTCTCTTTTTTCCTTGGTAAGTCTTGCCAAGGGTTTGTCAATTATGTTGATCTTTTCAAAGAACCAGCTCCTTGTTCTATTAATTTTTTCTATAGTTTTTCTGTTCTCTAATTCATTTATTTCTGCTCTGATTTTTATTATCTCCTTTCTTCGGCTGGTTTTGGGTTGTCTTTGTTCTTCTTTTTCTAGTTCCTTAAGGTGGGAAGTTAAGTGGTTCACTTGGGCTCTCTCTTGTTTGTTCATATAGGCCTGAAGTGATATGAACTTTCCTCTTATCACTGCTTTTGCTGCATCCCATAGATTCTGATATGTCGTATTGTCATTTTCATTAGTCTGTATATATCTTTTGATCTCTGCACTTATTTCTTCTTTGACTCATTCATTTTTTAAAAGTATGTTGTTTAGTTTCCACATTTTTGTGGGATTTTTTTCCTCTTTTTTGCAGTTGAATTCTAGTTTCAAGGCTTTATGATCAGAAAATATGCTTGGTACAACTTCGATTTTTCTGAATTTGCTGATGTTGTTTTTGTGGCCAAACATATGGTCAATTCTTGAGAATGATCCATGTACACTGGAGAAAAATGTATACTCAGTCACTTTGGGATGAAATGTCCTGTAGATGTCTATCATATCCAGGTGCTCTAGTGTTTTGTTTAAGGCCACTATATCTTTGTTGATTCTCTGTTTGGATGACTGATCTAGAGCCGTCAGCGGTGTATTGAGGTCTCCAAGTATGATTGTATTTTTGTTAGTTTTTGTTTTAAGATCAATAAGTAGCTGTCTTATATATTTTGGTGCTCCTTGGTTTGGTGCATATATATTAAGAATTGTTATGTCTTCTTGATTCAGTGTCCCCTTAGCCATTATGAAATGGCCATTTTTGTCTCTGAGTACTTTTCCTGTCTTGTAGTCAGCATTATCCGATATGAGTATTGCTACACCTGCTTTTTTTTGGATGTTATTTGCTTGGAGTATTGTTTTCCAGCCTTTCACTTTGAATTTGTTTTTATCCTTGTTATTTAGATGAGTTTCCTGTAGGCAGTATACAGTTGGATTTTCTTTTTTAATCCATTCTGCTACTCTGTGCCTTTTTATTGGTGAGTTTAATCCATTTACATTTAGTGTAATTATTGATACTTGTGAGTTCCCTATTGCCATTTTATATCTTGCTTTCTGTTAGTTTTGTGTCTTGTTTGATCCTTCTCTTTCGTTTTTCTATCTTTTGTTTTTATTTGGTTGTATTCCATACATCTTTCCTCTGTTGCTATCTTTTTTATCTCATGTGCTTCTGTGGTGGTTTTTTCAATGGTGGTTACCTTTGAGTAATGAAAAGGGTCCCTACCCTGTTCATTGTAGTGAACTATTTTGTGAGTACTTTTGCACTCCATCGTCCTTTGCTACTGTTAATCTCCATCTTCTCCCCCTCTTTCTTTTTGTTGTTGTCACAGTTTAAATTTGGTTTTATTGTGTTCTTCTTGGAGCTTTTACTTGTGGCTCTGTTTTTTTTTTGTTCTTTGTATCTGATTGGAGAACCCCCTTTAGTAATTCCTGCAGTGGGTGTTTTCTCATGATAAATTCCCTCATCTTTTCTGTTTCTGTGAATATTTTTATTTCTCCTTTGTATATGAAGGATAGCTTTGATGGGTATAGTATTCATGGCTGAAAGTTCCTCTCTTTCAGGACTTTAAATATTGGGGTCCACTCTCTTCTAGCTTGTAGAGTTTCTGATGAGAAATCTGATGATAATCTAATGGGCCTTCCTTTATATGTTGTATTCTTCTTTTCCCTGGCTGCCTTGAGAATTTTTTCTTTGCTGTTGGTTTGTGTCAATTTCATTATGATATGCCTTGGAGTAGGTTTGTTGGGGTTAAGAAAACTTGGAGTTCTGTTTGCTTCTTGAACTTGAGGCTTTAGTTCTTTCCACAGGCTTGGGAAGTTCTCATCTATTATTTGTTTGAGTATGTTCTCCATTCCATTTTCTTTCTCTTCTCCCTCTGATATACCTATTATTCTTATGTTATTCTTTTTGATGGAGTCAGATAATTCTTGTAGGGCTATCTCATTTTTTTTAATTTTTGAGTCTCTTTCTTCTTCTCTCTGTTGTGCCTCAAGTTGCTTGTCTTCTATTTCACTAATCCTCTCTTCTATCTGACCTGTTCTATTAGCTAAGCTTGTTACTTCGTTTTTCAGCTCGTGAATTGAGTTTTTCATCTCTGTTTGATTTGTTTTTATAGTTTCAATTTCCTTGGACATATATTCTTTGTGTTCATTGAGTTGTTTTCTGAGCTCCCTAAATTGCCTTTCTGTGTTTTCTTGTATATCTCGGAGGATTTTTAGGATTTCTATCTTGAATTCTCTGTCATTTAGCTCCAAGTTTTCCAATATATTAAATTTTTTCTCCATAGATTTTTCCTCATCTAGCTATGTTACCTCTCTTTCTTTTGTATCCATGATATTCGATTTTCTCTTCCTTAATGGCATCTGAGGGTGGTTTTGTTGATAGTATTAATGAGATTTAATAAAGAATAAAAAGTTAAAAAATAAATAAATAAAAACAATAAAAAATCGAAGAGTTGTTTTTTAAAAAAAAATTAATAATGAAATAAAGAAAAATAAAATAAAATAAAAATTATAAAAAAGGAAATTATTCCCCCCCTCCTTTTTTCCTCTCCTCTCCTCTCTTTCTTGAGAAAATCTTGTGGTGGACTGTGAATTATAACAAACAATGCCTGTGATGGAGGGCCTGAATTGGGTAAAAGTAATAAAGGGGCAAAAAAAAAAAAAAAAAAAAAAAAGGAATTAAAAAAGAGCGTATGAACCCACAAAAAGCGAATAAGGAAAAAATTTGGGTCAAGAATAAAATGATGAGATGACGTCAGAGTAACGGCGGGGTAGGAAGCGATACCGATAAATCTCCCCCAAAACTCAACAAGATCCTCAATCAGGTTCAGAAAAACCTATACTTGGAGCTTCCAGATGCTTCGCAATACACCCAAAGGTATGATTGAGTGAAAAATTGGCTAAATATATAACCAAACCCCGAAGGAAAAAGGGAGTAAGAAATGCTCCGCCTTCCTCACTAACCTAAACAGGGCGGCTTTCTCTGGTAACTGTGAATATAGAAACTGAGGCGGGCAAAGGGGGTGAATAGATCCAGGCCGCCGCGGCACAAACGGCCGAACCAGGCTGTGGCACACAGATCCAAGCCGAGGAAAATCTGATCCTGTGGCAACCCGGGCAATACAAGCTAACACTCGCGCCAAACCCAAACAAAGAAAGACAAGCGGAGCGGCCATTTTACCCGGTCTCCTGGTTGGTGCGCAGTTAGTGGGCGAGAATTTCTTCCTAGGCCCCGAGAGTGGGTGCCCGTGTTGCCCCACAGAGAGGCAGGGTCAGAGGCCTTTCTGTGGGCCGAGGACAGAGTCTCTGGGCAGCCCCAGCACCCTGGGAAAGCCACGCACGGGAGTGAGTGAGAACTAATTCCAACGGTGGAGATTTTCCGTGCTGGTGAGGGTTTCACTCAGAGGGAACCGCGGCCGGCCTCATATCCTGGTGTGCGCGCGCAGATAAGGAGTGAGCGATTCCTCCGAGTGCCTCCGCAGTGCGCGCCCGTGTTATCGCAGAGAGGGGCAGAGTCAGGGGCTTTTGTGTGGGCCAAAGCGGAATCTCGAGCCGCCCCAGCGCCTTGCAAAAGCCGTGCACGGGGACGGAGCGAGACTCAATTCCAACGCTGCAACTTTTCCCTGCGGTTGGGGGTTTCACTCAGAGCGTGAGACTGCTGGCTGGATATCCTGGTCGCAGACAGTGAGTGAGAGTTTCCTCCAAGCGCCCCCCAGAAGTGGGCGCCCGCTTGTGTTACCGGACAGAGTGGCAGAGCCAGTGGTCTTTGAGTGGGCGGAAAGCCCTCCTGATTATGCTAGCAGCTCTGACTGACTGAGCCTTACCCAGAGCCCTGTGCTGAGTGGAAATAGAGTGGGGAGTTGCCAGCTCTTTGAGCCTCTTACTATCCAGGCAGAGGCAGCAGCAACCCCATAGTTGGATTATCAGGCTACTAATTGAGGAAGGAAAGACTAGGAGAAAGGCTCCAGGAACACGGACTCTCTCACTGTCGGAGCCTATAAATGCTAATGAGCCTCGACTCCCACAAGACTAAAGCACAATACATGACATTGCCATAGAGACTTATCAACTGCAAGCCTCTACCTGAACGTGCCAAAGGGGCAGAACCCGGGGTACAGAGTCACCGACCAGGAAGAGGGAGAGAAAAAAAAAAAAGCAAGAAGATAACCTCTCAAAATCAAGAATAATCTGCAGACTTTATAACCTATCACATTTTATTATATTTGTTCATTTGTTTCTCTTATCTTCATTCTTGATACTTTTTTTTCTTCCTCCAATTTGGCCGATTAACTCTCTACAGGTCTTACTCTCTCCTCTCCTTGAACTACACTACCCATAAGTGTTACATCTCCCATTATCTTTTCTCTTCTCTTCCTTTCTCTCTATGAGGGTTGCACTCCAAAACCCTTAATTCTCTCTCTCTCTCTCTCTCTCCTTTCTTTTTTCTTCTTTTAGTGGTTCCCTCTTTTTTTTCTCTCTCTCTCTCTCTTTCTTTTCTCCCTCTATATTAGTTTCTTCCTTTCTCCTTTACATCTCCTCTCATTCAAACCTCAATAACAAACAAATTATCTTATCTGGGACTCAAACCTATGTTTGTGGCATTTTGGGGGGTTTTTACTTCACCTTTTTAACTCACTAGCAGTGCTCCCATCCCTGGCTCTCCATATTATCTAGTTCTTGTTCCACTAAATACAATAGTAAGTTTTTAATTTGTCCCCCCATTTTTCCGTTTTCCTCTTATTCCTCTCATCATAACTCTTAGACAACCAACACCTAAAAGCAAATCATTTTATTCTTGACCCAAATTTTTTCCTTATTTGCTTTTTGTGGGTCCATACACTCTTTTTTTTTCTTTTTTTCTTTTTTTTGCCCCTTTATTACTTTTCCCCAATTCAGGCCCTCCATCACAGGCATTGTTTGTTATAACTCACAGTCCACCACAAGATTTTCTCAAGAAAGAGGGGAGAGGAGAGGAGAGGAAAAAAGGAGGGGGGGGAATAATTTCCTTTTTTAAAAAATTTTTATTTTATTTTATTTTTCTTTATTTCATTATTAATTTTTTTTTAAAAAAACAACTCTTTTCGATTTTGTTTTAATTTTTTTTAACTTTTTATTCTTTATTAAATCTCATTAATACTATCAACAAAACCACCCTCAGATGCCATTAAGGAAGAGAAAATCGAATATCATGGATACAAAAGAAAGAGAGGTAACATAGCTAGATGAGGAAAAAATCTATGGAGAAAAAATTTAATATATTGGAAAACTTGGAGCTAAATGACAGAGAATTCAAGATAGAAATCCTAAAAATCCTCCGAGATATACAAGAAAACACAGAAAGGCAATATAGGGAGCTCAGAAAACAACTCAATGAACACAAAGAATATATGTCCAAGGAAATTGAAACTATAAAAACAAATCAAACAGAGATGAAAAACTCAATTCACGAGCTGAAAAACGAAGTAACAAGCTTAGCTAATAGAACAGGTCAGATAGAAGAGAGGATTAGTGAAATAGAAGACAAGCAACTTGAGGCACAACAGAGAGAAGAAGAAAGAGACTCAAAAATTAAAAAAAATGAGATAGCCCTACAAGAATTATCTGACTCCATCAAAAAGAATAACATAAGAATAATAGGTATATCAGAGGGAGAAGAGAGAGAAAATGGAATGGAGAACATACTCAAACAAATAATAGATGAGAACTTCCCAAGCCTGTGGAAAGAACTAAAGCCTCAAGTTCAAGAAGCAAACAGAACTCCAAGTTTTCTTAACCCCAACAAACCTACTCCAAGGCATATCATAATGAAATTGACACAAACCAACAGCAAAGAAAAAATTCTCAAGGCAGCCAGGGAAAAGAAGAATATAACATATAAAGGAAGGCCCATTAGATTATCATCAGATTTCTCAGCAGAAACTCTACAAGCTAGAAAGAGAGTGGACCCCAATATTTAAAGTCCTGAAAGAGAGGAACTTTCAGCCCACGAATACTATACCCATCAAAGCTATCCTTCAAATACGAAGGAGAAATAAAAACATTCACAGATACAGAAAAGATGAGGGAATTTATCATGAGAAAACACCCACTCCAGGAATTACTAAAGGGGGTTCTCCAATCAGATACAAAGAACAAAAAAAAACAGAGCCACAAGTAAAAGCTCCAAGAAGAACACAATAAAACCAAATTTAAACTGTGACAACAACAAAAAGAAAGAGGGGGAGAAGACGGAGATTAACAGTAGCAAAGGACGATGGAGTGCAAAAGTACTCACAAAATAGTTCGCTACAATGAACAGGGTAGGGACCCTTTTCATTACTCAAAGGTAACCACCATTGAAAAAACCACCACAGAAGCACATGAGATAAAAAAGATAGCAACAGAGGAAAGATGTATGGAATACAACCAAATAAAAACAAAAGATAGAAAAACGAAAGAGAAGGATCAAACAAGACACAAAACTAACAGAAAGCAAGATATAAAATGGCAATAGGGAACTCACAAGTATCAATAATTACACTAAATGTAAACGGATTAAACTCACCAATAAAAAGGCACAGAGTAGCAGAATGGATTAAAAAAGAAAATCCAACTGTATGCTGCCTACAGGAAACTCATCTAAGTAACAAGGATAAAAACAAATTCAAAGTGAAAGGCTGGAAAACAATACTCCAAGCAAATAACATCCAAAAAAAAGCAGGTGTAGCAATACTCATATCGGATAATGCTGACTACAAGACAGGAAAAGTACTCAGAGACAAAAATGGCCATTTCATAATGGCTAAGGGGACACTGAATCAAGAAGACATAACAATTCTTAATATATATGCACCAAACCAAGGAGCACCAAAATATATAAGACAGCTACTTATTGATCTTAAATCAAAAACTGACAAAAATACAATCATACTTGGAGACCTCAATACACCGCTGACGGCTCTAGATCGGTCATCCAAACAGAGAATCAACAAAGACATAGTGGCCTTAAACAAAACACTAGAGCTCCTGGATATGATAGACATCTACAGGACATTTCATCCCAAAGTGACTGAGTATACATTTTTCTCCAGTGTACATGGATCATTCTCAAGAATTGACCATATGTTGGGCCACAAAAACAACATCAGCAAATTCAGAAAAATTGAAGTTGTACCAAGCATATTTTCTGATCATAAAGCCTTGAAACTAGAATTCAACTGCAAAAAAGAGGAAAAAAATCCCACAAAAATGTGGAAACTAAACAACATACTTTTAAAAAATGAATGGGTCAAAGAAGAAATAAGTGCAGAGATCAAAAGATATATACAGACTAATGAAAATGACAATACGACATATCAGAATCTATGGGATGCAGCAAAAGCAGTGATAAGAGGGAAGTTCATATCACTTCAGGCATATATGAACAAACAAGAGAGAGCCCAAGTGAACCACTTAACTTCCCACCTTAAGGAACTAGAAAAAGAAGAACAAAGACAACCCAAAACCAGCCGAAGAAAGGAAATAATAAAAATCAGAGCAGAAATAAATGAATTAGAGAACAGAAAAACTATAGAAAAAATTAATAGAACAAGGAGCTGGTTCTTTGAAAAGATCAACAAAATTGACAAACCCTTGGCAAGACTTACCAAGGAAAAAAGAGAAAGAACTCATATAAACAAAATCCAAAATGAAAGAGGAGAAATCACCACGGACACTGTAGATATACAAAGAATTATTGTAGAATACTATGAAAAACTTTATGCCACTAAATTCAACAACCTAGAAGAAATGGATAAATTCCTAGAAAAATACAACCTTCCTAGACTGAGTCAAGAAGAAGCAGAAAGCCTAAACAGACCTATCAGTAGAGAAGAAATAGAAAAAACCATTAAAAACCTCCCCAAAAATAAAAGTCCAGGCCCTGACGGCTATACCAGCGAATTTTATCAAACATTCAAAGAAGACTTGGTTCCTATTCTACTGAAAGTCTTCCAAAAAATTGAAGAAGAAGCAATACTTCCAAACACATTCTATGAGGCCAACATAACCCTCATCCCAAAACCAGGCAAGGATGGCACAAAAGAAGAAAACTACAGACCAATATCTCTAATGAATACAGATGCTAAAATACTAAACAAAATACTAGCAAATCGAATACAACAACATATTAAAAAAATAATACATCATGATCAAGTGGGATTCATCCCAGAATCTCAAGGATGGTTCAACATACGTAAAACGGTTAATGTAATACACCATATCAACAAAACAAAGAACAAAAACCACATGATCTTATCAATAGACGCAGAAAAGGCTTTCGATAAAATACAACACAATTTTATGTTTAAGACTCTCAACAAAATGGGTATAGAAGGAAAATATCTCAACATGATAAAGGCCATATATGATAAACCATCAGCTAACATCATATTAAATGGCACTAAACTGAAGGCTTTCCCCCTTAAATCAGGAACAAGACAGGGTTGTCCACTCTCTCCACTCTTATTTAATGTGGTACTAGAGGTTCTCGCCACAGCAATCAGACAAGACAAAGAAATAAAAGGCATCCATATCGGAAAAGAAGAAGTAAAGGTATCACTTTTTGCAGATGATATGATCCTATACATCGAAAACCCCAAAGAATCCACAAAAAGACTACTAGAAACAATAAGCCAATACAGTAAGGTCTCAGGATACAAAATTAACATACAGAAGTCAATAGCCTTTCTATATGCCAACAATGAAACAACTGAGAAGGAACTCAAAAGAATAATCCCCTTCACGATTGCAACAAAAAAAATAAAATACTTAGGAATAAACAACAAAGAATGTAAAGGACTTATATAATGAAAACTATAAACCATTGTTAAGGGAAATCGAAAAAGATATAATGAGATGGAAGAATATACCTTGTTCTTGGCTAGGAAGAATAAATATAATCAAGATGGCTATATTACCCAAAGCAATATACAAATTTAATGCAATTCCCATCAAACTTCCAATGACGTTTTTTAAAGAAATAGAGCAAAAAATCATCAGATTTATATGGAACTATAAAAAACCCCGAATAGCCAAAGCAATCCTAAAGAAAAAGAATGAAGCTGGGGGCATAACAATACCTGACTTCAAACTCTATTATAGGGCCACGACAATCAAAACAGCATGGTATTGGCAGAAAAATAGACACTCAGACCAATGGAACAGAATAGAAAGTCCAGAAATAAAACCACATATATATAGTCAAATAATTTTTGATAAAGGGGCCAACAACACACAATGGAGAAAAGAAAGCCTCTTCAATAAATGGTGCTGGGAAAACTGGAAAGCCACATGCAAAAGAATGAAACTGGACTACAGTCTCTCTCCCTGTACAAAAATTAACTCAAAATGGATCAAAGATCTAAACATAAGACCTGAAACAATTAAGTACATAGAAGAAGACATAGGTACTCAACTCATGGACCTGGGTTTTAAAGAGCATTTTATGAATTTGACTCCAATGGCAAGAGAAGTGAAGGCAAAAATTAATGAATGGGACTACATCAGACTAAGAAGTTTTTGCTCAGCAAGAGAAACTGATAACAAAATAAACAGAAAGCCAACTAAATGGGAAATGATATTTTCAAACAACAGCTCAGATAAGGGCCTAATATCCAAAATTTACAAAGAACTCATAAAACTCAACAACAAACAAACAAACAATCCAATAAAAAAATGGGAAGAGGATATGAATAGACACTTCTCCCAGGAAGAAATACAAATGGCCAACAGATATATGAAAAGATGCTCATCTTCTTTAGCTATTAGAGAAATGCAAATCAAAACGGCAATGAGATACCACCTCACACCTGTTCGATTAGCTGTTATTAGCAAATCAGGTAATAGCAAATGTTGGAGAGGCTGTGGAGAAAAAGGAACCCTCATACACTGTTGGTGGGAATGTAAAGTAGTACAACCATTATGGAAGAAAGTATGGTGGTTCCTCAAAAAACTGCAAATAGAACTACCTTATGACCCAGCAATCCCTCTACTGGGTATATATCCCCAAAACTCAGAAACATTGATACGTAAAGACACATGCAGCCCCATGTTTATTGCAGCATTGTTCACAGTGGCCAGGACATGGAAACAACCAAAAAGCCCATCAATAGATGACTGGATAAAGAAGATGTGGCACATATACACTATGGAATACTACTCAGCCATAAGAAATGATGACATCGGAACATTTACAGCAAAATGGTGGGATCTTGATAACATGATACGAAGCGAAATAAGTAAATCAGAAAAAACCAGGAACTGTATTATTCCATACGTAGGTGGGACATAATACTGAAACTAAGAGACATTGACAAGAGTGTGGTGGTTACGGGGGGGAGGGGGGAATGGGAGAGGGATAGGGGGTGGGGAGGGGCACAAAGAAAACAAGATAGAAGGTGACAGAGGACAATCTGACTTTGGGTGGTGGGTATGCAACATAATTGAACGAGAAGATAACCTGGACTTGTTATCTTTGAATATATGTATCCTGATTTATTGATGTCACCCCATTAAAAAAATAAAATTATAAAAAAATAAAAAAATAAAAAAAAAATAAATAGAATACTATGTGGCAATAAAATTAACAATGTACAACTATTAGCAACAGTGTTGATTATCCCCCTAAATATAACACGGAGTGAAAGAAGTCACAAAAAAAAAAAAAAAAAAAAAAGAATAAAATGATTTGCTTTTAGGTGTTGGTTGTCTAAGAATTATGATGAGAGGAATAAGAGGAAAACGGAAAAATGGGGGGACCAATTAAATAATTACTATTGTATTTAGTGGAACAAGAACTAGATAATATGGAGAGCCAGGGATGGGAGCACTGCTAGTGAGTTAAAAAGGTGAAGTAAAAACCCCCCAAAATGCCACAAACATAGGTTTGAGTCCCAGATAAGATAATTTGTTTGTTATTGAGGTTTGAATGAGAGGAGATGTAAAGGAGAAAGGAAGAAACTAATATAGAGGGAGAAAAGAAAGAGAGAGAGAGAAAAAAAGAGGGAACCACTAAAAGAAGAAAAAAGAAAGGAGAGAGAGAGAGAGAGAGAGTTAAGGGTTTTGGAGTGCAACCCTCATAGAGAGAAAGGAAGAGAAGAGAAAAGATAATGGGAGATGTAACACTTATGGGTAGTGTAGTTCAAGGAGAGGAGAGAGTAAGACCGGTAGAGAGTTAATCGGCCAAATTGGAGGAGGAAAAAAAAGTATCAAGAATGAAGATAAGAGAAACGAACGAACAAATATAATAAAATGGGATAGGTTATAAAGTCTGCAGATTATTCTTGATTTTGAGAGGTTATCTTCTTGCTTTTTCTTTTCTTTCCCTCTTCCTGGTCGGTGACTCTGTACCCCGGGTTCTGCCCCTTTGGCACGCTCAGGTAGAGGTTTGCAGTTGATAAGTCTCTATGGCAATGTCATGTATTGTGCTTTAGTCTCGTTGGCAGTCGAAGCTCATTAGCATTTATAGGCTCCGACAGTGAGAGAGTCCGTGTTCCTGGAGCCTTTCTCCTAGTCTTTCCTTCCTCAATTAGTAGCCTGATAATCCAGCTATGGGGTTGCTGCTGCCTCTGCCTGGATAGTAAGAGGCTCAAAGAGCTGGCAACTCCCCACTCTATTTCCACTCAGCACAGGGCTCTGGGTAAGGCTCAGTCAGTCAGAGCTGCTAGCATAATCAGGCGGGCTTTCCACCCACTCAAAGACCTGTGGCTCTGCCACTCTGTCCAGTAACAAGCGGGCTCCCACTTCCGGGGCACTTGAAGGAAACTCTCACTCACTGTCTGCGACAAGGATATCCAGCCAGCAGTCTCACGCTCTGGGTGAAACCCCCAATCGCAGGGAAAAGTTGCAGCATTGGAATTGAGTCTCGCTCCGTCCCCATGCGCGGCTTTTGCAAGGCGCTGGGGCGGCTCGAGATTCCGCTTTGGCCCACACAAAGGCCCCTGACTCTGCCCCTCTGTGCGATAACACGGGCGCGCACTGCCGAGGCACTCGGAGGAATTGCTCACTCCTTATCTGCACGCGCAAACCAGGATATGAGGCCGGCCGCCTTTTCCTCTGAGTGAAACAACCTCCAGCACGGAAAATCTCCACCGTTGGAATTAGTTCTCACTCCCTCCCGTGCGTGGCTTTCCCAGGGCACTGGGGCTGCCCAGAGACTCTGCCCTCGGCCCACAGAAAGGCCTCTGACCCTGCCTCTCCGTGGGGCAACAGGGGCACCCGCTCTCGGGGCCTAGGAAGAAATTCTCGCCCACTAACTGCGCACCGACCAGGAAACCAGGTAAAATGGCCGTTCTGCTTGTCTTTCTTTGTTTGGGTTTGGCGTGAGTGTTAGCTTGTATTGCCCGGGTTGCCACAGGATCAGATTTTCCTCGGCTTGGATCTGTGTGCCACAGCCTGGTTCGGCCGTTTGTGCCGCGGCGGCCTGGATCTATTCACCCCCTTTGCCCGCCTCAGTTTCTATATTCACAGTTACCAGAGAAAGCCGCCCTGTTTAGGTTAGTGAGGAAGGCGGAGCATTTCTTACTCCCTATTTCCTTCGGGGTTTGGTTATATATTTAGCCAATTTTTCACTCAATCATACCTTTGGGTGTATTGTGAAGCATCTGGAGGCTCCAAGTATAGGTTTTTCTGTTTCTGGTTGAAGATCTTGTTGAGTTTTGGGGGAGATTTATCAGTATCGCTTCCTACCCCGCCATTACTCTGATGTCATCTCAGCAGCCATTTCTACACAGGAGCCTCTCAAGCAAACTGGATTTCACGGAGAAGCCTGTACTGCACCATTGGCCTCTGCCTACACTATGTTCCCGCCATCTGAGCCAACCTTTATATAAGAGTTCCTGGAATCCTATTTCAACCAATAGAACTGAGGCTTTTTTAATCTAATTGGAGCTGTGTATCTCTAACCAACTAGAGCAGCTCTGTCCTAACCAATCAAAATAATGCCTTTTGGACCAATTAACTTTTGAGGATTTGGAGTCCTTATTTGCATGAGAACAGACCAATCAAGGATCAGGTGTGGGGGCTTCTGTCCATATAAGCCAGCTCCCTATGGCCTCTGGAAGGGTACTTTCCTTTTCAACTGGAGAACAAAGATTGTGTTTCCCTGGTTCAGCTGAAACACAGCTGCTGTCTTGCAAGAGCAGAGCAGATAACACAGCAAAGCACACCAGTACAGGCTGGACTGGCACAGAATGAAGCAGACTTAAACACTGGATAGCAGACAAGTACAGTACAAAGCAGACTGGCAGAGCAGACCAGACCACAAGGAGCCCAGAAGAGGTGTCTAGCCAGAGAGGGGCCTGACCCTAAAGCTGCCTCACAACCTGCTATTTTCACAGCCATGCTGTAACACAGTTGAACTGTTCTGCACTGGATAAATTTTCCTTCTTCACCACAGCCCAAATTGAGGATTCCTATTGGCATTGAACTGGCCCCAATGACTGTCAGTAGACAGTATCATGGCATACAACTAAATATGAGTTCCTTTAATAAGTTTGCTGTTTTATATTTCACACACATAGTCCATGTATTTCTATTTATTGCCTTATACTCTGTTTTAATCCACAATTTCAAAAGAAAATGCATTAATTCATCAGTTCATTCAAAAGCTTTTATTGAACTAGTGGGAAATAAAATAATTAGCAATCAAAATTATTTGTAGCATTTAAGGAATCATAATGTCATGTAGAGAAAATAGGTCTGCCATGACTAGCTTTGTGGCTTCAAAGAGCTTTCTCATAGAGAGTAGAACAGTGGTTGCCAGGGGTTGGAGGTGAGGAAAGTAGATGAAGGTGGTTAAAGGGTACAAACTCCTACTTAAAAGTTAAACAAGTTCTTAGGATTTAATGTACAGCATTGTGATTATAGTTAATAATACTGTGTTATATATTTCAAAGTTGCTAAAAGAGTATATTTTAAAAGTTCTCACCACAAAAATAAAGAGATTACTATGTAAAGTGATGAAGGTTTTAATTACTCTTATTGTGGTGATCATTTTGCACAATATATATATATATATGATATAAAGCCATCATTAAACTTACACAGTGCCATGTATCAATTATATCACAATAGAGCTGGAAAGAATCTAATTTAAGAAAGAAAAGCTTTCTTGGCATGCTTGAGCCTTGGTTTCCCCATCAGTAAGATGATGTTAATATGAGCTATCCTGTAGCACTATTTGTGGATTAATGATATGATTGGCATATGGGAGACAGTCATTTGATGTCAATTAGTGTTATGTAACACATTTATTTGATGCCTTCTTTTTGTCTGAAACAAATGCCAAAAATATGGTTCTACAGAAGTCCACAGTCTAACAAAAAAGAGACACCATTTATAAATAATTGCTGCCAAGATGATAAGTACAATGTTCTCTTCCTTCCTTTAGAGAGTTTAAAGCCATTAAGGGAAACATCAAAAATATTTAAAACACTATTACCTTACTGAGTTTTACTTTACATATAATTAATGCCAAAAGTTACTGTGTACAATTATGAAAGAGATAGTTACTTTCCAAAAAGATGAGGAAAAATCTTAAATTAACTGGTCCATGGAATAAAAATAATATCTAAAACTTACACAGTGCTTACTATGTGCACTCCATTCCAGATACTATCCAAATCACTCCACACGAACTAACCCAATTACCCTCCAGTAATCATGCATAGTAGTTACCATTATTATTCCTATTCTACAGAAGAGGACACTGTAGAACAGGGGTCCCCAAACTTTTTACACAGGGGGCCAGTTCACTGTCCCTCAGACCGTCAGAAGGCCGGACCATAAAAAAACTATGAACAAATTCCTATGCACACTGCACATATCTTATTTTAAAGTAAAAAAACAAAATGGGAACAAATACAATATTTAAAATAAAGAACAAGTAAATTTAAATCAACAAACTGACCAGTATTTCAATGGGAACTATGCTCCTCTCACTGACCACCAATGAAAGAGGTGTCCCTTCTGGAAGTGCAGCGGGGGCCAGATAAATGGCCTCAGGGGGCCGCATGCATCCTGCGGGCCGTAGTTTGGGGACCCCTGCTGTAGAAGATGGCTATGTAGGTAAATATGGCATGTGCATCCTTTCACAACCACAGTGAAATTACAACTAAACTACAGAACAACCATCACTCAGAACAGCCTGAAACCAAACAGAAGTCCTACAACTAAGGATATAAAGAAGAAATCACATCAAGACTGGTAGGTAGGAGGGGTGGAGGTGCAGAACAGGCTGGCCCCCCACCCATGTGTGGTAGATAAAACTCAGGAGGGATATCTCGGCTGTGGCAATCACCCCCACCCGCTGAGGAGTGAGGGGTCCCAGCCCTACACCAGGCCCCCAAGTCCAGGGTTTTAGAGCCAGAAAAAGAAGTTCTTATACCTGAATTGTCTAGTGTTGAATGAGGCCTGGAACTTTCTCCCAGACAGAAGTACTGTCAGAGGTTATTGTTCCTTTTCTGAGCTTGCCCCACATAGAGCTGATAGGCAGGTGCCATATCTGAGTCTCCATCAACCTGGCTAGTACTGTTTTCCCTGCCCTGTTGATTCCCTGAGACCCTACCACACCCAATTTGGGGGCTCATCCAAGCTGATTTCAGCAGCTTTCCCATACTAACGGCCTGTCTTGGCTCATGCTTCAGACTTTCCTAAAATCTCTCAAACAAGCAATATAAGGCCTGGACATGCCCCATATCTTTCACTAAGCGGTCCCAGGCTAGGCACCAGTAGCTGTCAGCCTTGCTTCACAGATTGGCCTCTACTGGGCACCTAAAAGCCTGGCACAAGTAGCAGCCATCTGCAGATTGCTTTGTAGGTCATGCCAGATAACCCTGAGCAAAACACAGGTAGGGCTGACCTTGGCATGCACCTTCCAGGAGGCCCTAGAGCCAGCATACCCAGTGGACAGCTTCAGACCATTTTGAATTACTACCCAACCATCTCCACAAGCAACATACTCAAGGGGCAGATTCAGAAGGCATCAGAGCCTTGCTGAAGTAGTAAGTCCTGCTCTGTGGGTTCAGTCCCTGCACAGCTGATTTTACCCAGGGGTCTCAGCCAGTCCTTGCAGCCAATCAACCCAGGGGTAAATCTCTCCCATTGACAGCAGTTGAGGCTCAACTATGACAGGAGGAAGTATACAACCCACATGGGGAGGGAGATTGGGAGCATACTTGGAGTGCCCAACTCAAGTGAAAAAGCAGGCTGTGCCTCTGGACACTACTACATTAGGCCACTCTACTAAGCCCAGGAGATGTTTCAGCTCTACATAATATCTAGAAATAAAAACAATGAGGCTGCCAACATGAGGAGACAAAGAAACATGTCCCAAATGAAAGAACAAAGCAGAAAAAGAACTAAACAAAATGGGGATAGGCAATCTACTAGATGGAGAGTTCAAAACACTAGTTATAAGGATGTTCAATGAACTTAAGGGAAATGTAGATAAACTTAGTTAGAACTTCAACTGTATAAAAAAAAAAGGACATGGGCCCTGGCCGGTTGGCTCAGCGGTAGAGCGTCGGCCTAGCGTGCGGAGGACCCGGGTTCGATTCCCGGCCAGGGCACACAGGAGAGGCGCCCATTTGCTTCTCCACCCCTCCGCCACGCTTTCCTCTCTGTCTCTCTCTTCCCCTCCCGCAGCCAAGGCTCCATTGGAGCAAAGATGGCCCGGGCGCTGGGGATGGCTCTGTGGCCTCTGCCCCAGGCGCTAGAGTGGCTCTGGTCGCAACATGGCGACGCCCAGGATGGGCAGAGCATCGTCCCCTGGTGGGCAGAGCATCGCCCCTGGTGGGCATGCCGGGTGGATCCCGGTCGGGCGCATGCGGGAGTCTGTCTGACTGTCTCTCCCTGTTTCCAGCTTCAGAAAAATGAAAAAAAAAAAAAAAAAAAAAAAGGACATGGAAAACATAAAAAAGAACCAGTCAGAAATAAAGGATGCACTAACTGAAATAAAAAATAATTTACAGGGAATCAATAGTAGCAGAGATGAAGCTGAGAATCAAATTAGTAATTTGGAATATAGGGGAGCAAAAAAAGACCTAATCAACAGCAAAAAGGAAAAAGAATCCAAAAAAAAAATGAAGATATTGTAAGGAGCCTCTGGGACAACAAATTTGCATCAGTGGGATGCCAGAAGAAGAAGAAGAGAGAGAGCAAGAAATTGAAAATCTATTTGAAAAAATAACCTGGTGAAGAAAATAGACATATAAACCCAGGAGGCACAGAGAGTCTCAAACAAGATGAATCCAAAGAGGCCCACACCAAGACACAGCATAATTAAAATGCAAAAGATTAAAAACAAAAAGAGAATCTTAAAAGCAGAAAGGGAAAAGCAGTTAGTTACCTACAAGGGAGCTCCCATAAGACTGTCAGCTGATATCTCAACAGATACTTTGTTGGCCAGAAGGGATTGGCAAGAATTCAGATTGATGAAAAGCAAGAACCTACAACCAAGATTACTCTACCCAGAAAAACTATTATTTAGAATCTAAGGACAGATAAAGAGCTTCCCAGATAAGAAAAAGCTAAAGGATTCTATCACTATTAAACCAGTATTACATGAAACATCAAAGGGTCTTCTTAAAGGAGAAGAAGAGGAAGAAAGAAGAGGAGGAGAAAGAGGAAGAGCAGGAGAGGGAGGAGGAGGAGGAGGTAAGAAGAGTAAAAAATATGAACAATAAAATGTCAATAAATTAATATCTACCAATAACTGAATCTGAAAAAACAAACAAAAAACAAGCAGAACAGAAACAGACTCATAGATACAGAGAACATTTTGACAGTTGTCATGTGGGAGATGGTTAGGGAGCAGGGTGAAAAAGGTGAAGGGATTAAGAAGTACAAATTGGTTGTTACAGGATAGTCATGGAGATGTAAAGTACAGCATAGGGAATATAGCCAGTCATATTATAATAACTATGTATGGTGTCAGATGGGTACAAGGTTTATCAGGATGATCACTTAGTAAGTTATATAAATGTCTAATTACTGGGTTGTACACCAGAAACTAATATATTATATATTAACTATAATTTAAAAATTAAAAATGACTTCAAAAAAAGAGGGCACTATAAAACAAAGAGTTTAAGTTTTTCACAGTTGCATAGCTTTGAAGTCCCAATGTTAGACTCTAAACCAGGGGTCCCCAAACTTTTTACACAGGGGGCCAGTTCACTGTCTCTCAGACCATTGGAGGGCCGGACTATAAAAAAAACTATGAACAGGCCTGACCTGTGGTGGCGCAGTGGGATAGAGCGTCGACCTGGAACACTGAGGTTGCCGGTTCAAAACCTTGGGCTTGCCTGGTCAAGGCACATATGGGAGTTGATGCTTCCTGCTCCCCTCTTCTCTCTCTCTCACTCCTCTCTCTCTATAAAAAATCAATCAATAAATAAAATATTAAAAAAAAACTATGAACAAACCCCTATGCACACTGCACATATCTTATTTTAAAGTAAAAAAACAAAATGGGAACAAATACAATATTTAAAATAAAGAACAAGTAAATTTAAATCAACAAACTGACCAGTATTTTAATGGGAACTATGCTCCTCTCACTGACCACCGATGAAAGAGGTGCCCCTTCCGGAAGTGTGGCGGGGCAGGATAAATGGCCTCAGGGGGCCGCATGTGGCCCGCGGGCCGTAGTTTGGGGACCCCTGCTCTAAACCCAGGTATGAATAAGCAAAACAGGCATCTGGTGATATATGTATACAGTGTTGTCTGAGAGCCAGAGAGAGAGAGAGAGAGAGAGAGAGAGAGAGAGAGTGCTATTATACAAGCATAAAGAAATAAGGGGGAAGTGTGGACCCCCACACTTATCATAATTATGCTCTTATTTGAAAGGTCTTGCATACGAGAGGTGGTGAGATATTGATTAATATTTCTCTATACAACATTTTTATTTGCTAAAATTAGCATATATTACTTTAAACATCTTTATTGAAATATAATTCACATACCAGACAATTCATTCATTTAGTGTACTATTTAATGGCTGTTGGTATATTCAGAATTGTGTATCATCATTTTAGAACATTTCCATCACTCTGGAAAAAAAAAAACCCCAAAAAACTCACGCCCATTTGTAATCACTTCCTGTCCTCAACTTCTGCCTCAGGCAAGCACTGATGTAACTTATACAGATTTGCCTTTTCTGAACATTTCACACAGATGAACTTTTAAAATATGTGATCTTTTGTGTCTAGCTTCTTTCTCTTAGTATATAAGGTTTTCAAGGTTTATACATGTAGTAGCATGGATCACCACTTCATTACTTTTTAATGACTAAATAACTTTCCATTGTATAGATTAATAATGGAAAAAAAATAAGATGGAATCACCATTGCTAAGAAACTCACTTAAATGAGCTGTGAGTATTTTAAGGAAGTGAGGCTAATGCACATCTTGTGCCTCAGTTCACAGAGCTGCTATTAAATTGCTCATCTGTTTCTAAACTCAGCTCAAGACTGAGCCATAAACATCCTGGAACAGCTGCATGGACACACATAGACTTGACCTCTCCCTTGGAGTTTTCACCTCTCTTAATTGCATATTGGAACTAATCAAACCATGATGACCTAGCCAGAAATCCTTAATTTGTATGAAGGAACTACACTGTGGTTTTGCCCTTATCAATCCTGCCTTTCCTTATCACCCCCGGAGCACATTGCAAGCCTTCCCCTGAATCTGTGTCTCCTGGATTTGACTCTTTGATGACCCAAAGTAAACTTTTAAATTGTTTTACAGCCTCAAATATTTATTGGTTAACAGGATATATTACATTTTCTCTACCTGCTCAACTGTTGATGGACAGTAGAGTTGTTTCTACCATTTGGCTCTTATAAATAACATTGCTATGAAATATTTGTGTATGAGGTGTGTGTGAATCTATGGTCTTTTGTAATTTTCAAAGAAAAATCAAATAAAATGTTTTCATGAAAATAAAAGTGTTAACCAAATACTTCATACTGTGAATGTTCAACCATCCAAAATAATGCCAAATTGTTTTCCAAGAGGTTACACCAATTCATGTTTTCTTGACCCCCAACAATGGATCCACTTCTATAATGTTTGGTCATTTCAAACATCATAATTTTACCAATGAATTGCCTATATAATTACCTTATTGTGGTTTCAGTTTTCATTTCCCTGATTAATAAGGACTTAGGGATCACTTCATATATTTACAGGTTAAAAGTTTTTTCTCTTTTCAGAATATTGAGTTGTTTGAATAGTTCTGGATCTATATGAGTTCTTTATTTTTTTTGTTCTAATCCTTTGTCTATATATTACAATGATCATTTCTCAGCTTGTGACCTGATTTTTCACTTCTTTAAAGGTATGTTTAGACAACCAAGGTTACATTTAATAAGGTCAGATTTAGCCATCATTCTGTTTATGAGTAGAGTTTATTGCAAGGGAAATCTTTCTTCATCCCAAGGATAGAGATATATGTAATCCATTCATTTAGTTTTTTAATCTCTAAAATCACAGTTTTTATTTCTAGAATTTTCATTGGTGTTTTTCAACCCAGTCCCACCAAGCTCTGTGAACTCCATGAGGTTGGGCTGGTGGCTTCACTGATGGATCCTCAGCATTACTCAGGGCCAGACATGAAGATGCTCAATGGAAATCACAATTATTGAGTTGATATGACCTCTCACTCAGGGTCAAATATAGAATTTTTTATGTATATCACTCTGCCAAACATCAGACAGACCAAGGTGGAAGGAGAATATTTTGAAAAACAAGAACAGGGACCTGATACCTGTCTAAATGAAGCTTATTTATCTCCACATGTTTGAAATTCAAAGAACTCTGGGTGACCTGAAGCAGGGAAATTGTCTAGGACGCACTGAAAACTAAGTACGACATTGTGGGCAGTGACAGAGGTCAAGTATCTAAGAAGGCTTCCCACCTGCTAGTGGAGGGAAGGTTAGAGCATGTTCAGGTTAGCTTGAGTGGAGAGCACCATGAGAAATGCATCTCCTCTAGTGACAATGTCATTGTTCGAGCAGTCATGTCACTATTTTGGCAGTCACATCATGGTTCTCTGATTGGGCCAAGAAAGCAGAGGGTTAGAGATCTCATCTTCCATTGAATGAGGCTCTGGATCCCCTTGAGAAGGAGCTATTTAACATAAGTCAAAATGAGGCAGTGAGACTGACCTGTGGTGGTGCAGTGGATAAAGCATTGACCTGGAACACTGAGGTCGCCAGTTCAAAACCCTGAGCTTGCCCAGTCAAGGAACATATGGGAAGCAACTGCTATGAGTTTATGCTTCCCACTTCTCCCCCCTCTGTCTCTCTAAAAATCAATGATTAAAAATAATTTTTAAAAAATGAGGCAAAGAGAAAAGATGGTTGACCAAAAAAGCTGAGAGTGACTGATCCTAGCTCTTCACTGCATTTCAGCACACTCTAAATTAATGCTGCCAGTGATTTAAATCTTCAGATGTTTCACTTCCTCTTTCACTCCATTCCCCACACTCCAACAAAGACTATTATTTCCCTGGTAGGAGGAATAACAGTAAACCTTGACATCTGTAAATTACTTTATTTACTGCTTGTAGGAAGAGTGTGACTTCCTGCAGAAAGAATAAGAGAGAGAGAGAGAGAGAGAGAAAGAGAGAAGATTCTTTTATAAATTTTATAGATTTTTGTTACACAAACACAAATATTTGAATATATTAATTTGCAATGAGACATAAATTGGTAGAATGAAAAAAGAATAAAAGTGAAGTGAATTTACACCAGACACCCAAAAAGATAGAAAGTGTAAACAAGACAAGATGATAGGGGAGAAAAAAGGATAAGACAGATAAACCAAAAAAAGAAAAAGAATCTAGAAAAAACTACTTTGGGCCCTAATTAAAGGGAGCAGGATAGCAAGGACAGATAAGTCAGACAACCTGTTTCAGATGAGCCTTCAGCCAAGACTTTGATAAATTCTCAGGTATGGGCTATGGAAGATTGTTCTGTGGTTTCAGAAACTCAGATTTTTTTTAAATAAATTTTTATTAATGGTAATGGGATGACATTAATAAATCAGGGTACATATATTCAAAGAAAACACGTCTAGGTTATTTTGTCATTAAATTATGTTGCATACCCCTCGCCCAAAGTCAGATTGTCCTCCGTCACCCTCTATCTAGTTCTCTGTGCCCCTCCCCCTCCTGCTAACTCTCTCCCTCCCTCCCTCCCATGTCCTCCCTCCCCCCACCCCTGGTAACCACCACACTCTTGTCCATGTCTCTTAGTCTCGTTTTTATGTTCCACCAATGTATGGAATCATGTATTTCGTGTTTTTTTTTCTGATTTACTTATTTCACTCCTTATAATGTTATCAAGATCCCACCATTTTGCTGTAAATGATCTGATGTCATCATTTCTTATGGCTGAGTAGTATTCCATAGTGTATATGTGCCACATCTTCTTTATCCAGTCTTCTATTGAAGGGCTTTTTGGTTGTTTCCATGTCTTGGCCACTGTGAACAGTGCTGCAATGAACATGGGGCTACATGTGTCTTTACGTATCAATGTTTCTGAGGTTTTGGGGTATATACCCAGTAGAGGGATTGCTGGGTCATAAGGTAGTTCTATTTGCAGTTTTTTGAGGAACCACCATACTTTCCTCCATAATGGTTGTACTACTTTACAGTCCCACCAACAGTGGATGAGAGTTCCCTTTTCTCTGCAGCCTCTCCAACATTTGCTATTATCCGTCTTGTTGATATTGGCTAATCTAACAGGGGTGAGGTGGTATCTCATTGTAGTTTTGATTTGCATTTCTCTAATAACTAATGAAGCTGAGCATCTTTTCATATATCTGTTGGCCATTTGTATCTCTTCCTGGGAGAAGTGTCTGTTCATGTCCTCTTCCCATTTTTTTATTGGATTGTTTGTTTGTTTGTTGTTGAGTTTTATGAGTTCTTTGTAAATTTTGGATATTAGGCCCTTATCTGAGCTGTTGTTTGAAAATATCATTTCCCATTTAGTTGGCTGTCTGTTTATTTTGATATCAGTTTCTCTTGCTGAGCAAAACCTTTTTATTCTGATGTAGTCCCATTCATTTATCTTTGCCTTCACTTCTCTTGCCATTGGAGTCAAGTTCATAAAATGTTCTTTAAAACCCAGGTCCATGATTTTAGTACCTATGTCTTCTTCTATGTACTTTATTGTTTCAGGTCTTATATTTAGGTCTTTGATCCATTTTGAATTAATTTTAGTACACAGGGACAGGCTGTAGTCGAGTTTCATTCTTTTGCATGTGGCTTTCCAGTTTTCCCAACACCATTTGTTGAAGAGGCTTTCTTTTCTCCATTGTGTGTTGTTGGCCCCTTTATCAAAGATTATTTGACCATATATATGTGGTTTTATTTCTGGGCTTTCTATTCTGTTCCATTGGTCTGAGTGTCTATTTTTCTGCCAATACTATGCTGTTTTGATTATCGTGGCCCTATAATATAGTTTAAAGTCAGGTATTGTAATGCCCCCAGCTTCATTCTTTTTCCTTAGGATTGTTTTGGCTATTCGGGGTTTTTTATAGTTCCATATAAATCTGATGATTTTTTGTTCCATTTCTTTAAAAAACCTCATAGGAATTTTGATGGGAATTGCATTAAATTTATATATTGCTTTGGGTAATATGGCCATTTTAATTATATTTATTCTTCCTATCCAAGAACAAGGAATATTTTTCCATCTCATTGTGTCTTTTTCTATTTCTCTTAATAATGCCTTGTAGTTTTTGTTATATAGGTCCTTTACATTCTTTGTTATGTTTATTCCTAGGTATTTTATTTTTTTTGTTGCAATCGTGAAGGGGATTATTTTTTTGAGTTCATTTTCTAATATTTCATTGTTGGCATATAGAAAGGCTATGGACTTTTGTATGTTAATTTTGTATCCTGCGACCTTACTGTATTGGTTTATTGTTTCTAGTAATCTTTTTGTGGAGTCCTTCGGGTTTTCGATGTATAGGATCATATCATCAGCAAAAAGTGATACCTTTACTTCTTCTTTTCCTATATGGATGCCTTTTATTTCTTTGTCTTGTCTGATTGCTCTGGCCAGAACTTCTAGCACCACGTTAAATAAGAGTGGAGAGAGTGGACAACCCTGTCTTGTTCCTGATTTAAGGTAGAAAGTCCTCAGTTTTATGCCATTTAATATGATGTTGGCTGATGGTTTATCATATATGGCCTTTATCATGTTGAGATATTTTCCTTCTATACCCATTTTGTCGAGAGTCTTAAACATAAAATTGTGTTGTATTTTATCAAAAGCCTTTTCTGCATCTATTGATAAGATCATGTGGTTTTTGTTCTTTGTTTTGTTGATATGGTGTATTACGTTAACTGTTTTACGTATGTTGAACCATCCTTGAGATTCTGGGATGAATCCCACTTGATCATGATGTATTATTTTTTTAATATGTTGTTATATTCGGTTTGCCAGTATTTTGTTTAGTATTTTAGCATCTGTATTCATTAGAGATATTGGTCTGTAGTTTTCTTTCTTTGTGCCATCCTTGCTAGGTTTTGGTATGAGGGTGATGTTGGCCTCATAAAATGTGTTTGGAAGTATTGCTTCTTCTTCAATTTTTTGGAAGACTTTGAGTAGAATAGGAACCAAGTCTTCTTTGAATGTTTGATAGAATTCATTAGTATAACCGTCTGGGCCTGGACTTTTATTTTTGGGGAGGTTTTTAATAGTTTTTTCTATTTCCTCCCTGCTGATTGGTCTGTTTAGGCTTTCTGCCTCTTCATGACTCAGTCTAGGAAGGTTGTATTGTTCTAGGAATTTATCCATTTCTTCTAGATTGTTGTATTTGGTGGCATATAATTTTTCATAGTATTCTACAATAATTCTTTGTATATCTACGATGTCTGTGGTGATTTCTCCTCTTTCATTTTGGATTTTATTTTTTTGAGTCCTGTGCCTTTTTTCCTTGGTGAGTCTTGCCAAGGGTTTGTCAATTTTGTTGATCTTTTCAAAGAACCAGCTCCTTGTTTTATTGATTTTTTCTATAGTTTTTCTGTTCTCTATTTCATTTATTTCTGCTCTGATTTTTATTATCTCCTTTCTTTGGCTGGTTTTGGGTTGTCTTTGTTCTTCTTTTTCTAGTTCCTTAAGGTGTGAAGTTAAGTGGTTTACTTCGGCTCTCTCTTGTTTGTTCATATAGGCCTGAAGTGATATGAACTTTCCTCTTATCACTGCTTTTGCTGCATCCCAGAGATTCTGATATGTCGTATTTTCATTTTCATTTGTCTGTATATATCCTTTGATCTCTGCGCTTATTTCTTCTTTGACCCATTCATTTTTTAGAAGTATGTTGTTTAGTTTCCACATTTTTGTGGGGTTTTCCCCCTCTTTTTTGCAGTTGAATTCTAGTTTCAAGGCTTTATGATCAGAAAATATGCTTGGTACAATTTCAATTTTTCTAAATTTGCTGATATTGTCTTTGTGGCCCAACATATGGTCAATTCTTGAGAATGTTTCATGTACACTAGAGAAAAATGTATACTCTGTCGCTTTGGGATGAAGTGTCCTGTAGATGTCTATCATATCCAGGTCTTCTAGTATTTCATTTAAGGCCACTATATCTTTATTGATTCTCTGTTTGGATGACCGATCTAGAGCCGTCAGCGGTGTATTGAGGTCTCCAAGTATGATTGTATTTTTGTCAGTTTTTGTTTTAAGGTCAATAAGTAGCTGTCTTATATATTTTGGTGCTCCTTGGTTTGGTGCATATATATTAAGGATTGTTATGTCTTCTTGATTCAACTTCCCCTTAGTCATTATGAAATGACCATTTTTGTCTCTGAGTACTTTTTCTGCCTTGTAGTCAGCATTATTAGATATGAGTATTGCTACACCTGCTTTTTTTTGGGTGTTGTTTGCTTGGAGTATTGTTTTCCAGCCTTTCACTTTGAATTTGTTTTTATCCTTGTTGCTTAGATGTGTTTCTTGTAGGCAGCATATAGTTGGATTTTCTTTTTTAATCCATTCCGCTACTCTGTGTCTTTTTATTGGTAAGTTTAATCCATTTACATTTAGTGTAATTATTGACACTTGTGGGTTCCCTACTGCCATTTTATAAATTGCTTTCTGTTAGTTTTGTATCTTGTTTGATTCTTCTCTTTTGTTTTTCTATCATTTGTTTTTGTTTGTTTGTGTTCCATACTTCTTTCCTCTGTTGCTACCTTTTTTAAGTCAAATGTTTTTGTGGTGGTTTTTTCGAGGGTGGTTACCATTAAGTAATGAAAAGGGTACCTACCATATTCATTGTAGTACCCTCTCTTATGAGTATTTCTGCACTTCATCGTCCTTTGCTACTGTTAATCTCCATCCTCTCCCCCCTTTTTTTTCTTTTGTTGTCACAGTTTAAGTTTGGTTTTATTGTGTTCTTGGTGGAGCTGTTACTTGTGGTTTTGTTTTCTTTTGTTCTTTGAATCTGGTTGGAAAACCCCCTTTAGTATTTCCTGGAGTGGGGGCTTTCTGCTGATAAATTCTCTCATCTTTTCTATATTTGTGAATGTTTTTATATCTCCTTCATACTTGAAGGATAGCTTTGATGGGTAAAGTATTCTTGGCTGAAAGTTCCTCTTTCAGGGCTTTAAATATTGGGGTCCACTCTCTTCTAGCTTGTAGAGTTTCTGCTGAGAAATCTGATGATAATCTAATAGGCTTTCCTTTATATGTTGTACTCTTCTTTTCCCTGGCTGCCTTGAGAATTTTTTCTTTGTCATTGGTTTGTGTCATCTTTATTATGATGTGCCTTGGAGTGGATTTGTTGGGGTTAAGAAAACTCGGTGTTCTGTTTGCTTCTTGAATTTGAGGCTTTAGTTCTTTCCACAGGCTTGGGAAGTTTTCGTCTATTATTTGTTTGAGTATATTCTCCATTCCATTTTCTTTCTCTTCTCCCTCTGATATACCTATTATTCTTATGTTATTCTTTCTGATGGAGTCAGACAATTCCTGTAGGGCTTTCTCATTTTTTATTATTTTTGAGTCTCTTTCTTCTTCTCTCTGTTGTGCCTCAAGTTGCTTGTCTTCTATTTCACTAATCCTATCTTCAATCTGGGCTGTTCTGTTAGCTAAGCTTGTTACCTCGTTTTTCAGCTCGTGAATTGAGTTTTTCATTTCTGTTTGATTTGTTTTTATAGTTTCAATTTCCTTGGTAATATATTCTTTGTGTTCATTGAGTTGTTTTCTGATCTCCCTATATTGCCTTTCTGTGTTTTCTTGTATATCTCTGAGTATTTTTAAGATTTCTAGTTTAAATTCTCTGTCATTTAGCTCCAAGGCTTCCAATATGTTAAGTCTTTTCTCCATAGATTTTTCCACATCTATTTGTGTTACCTCTCTTTCTTTTGTATCCATAATATTCGATTTCCTCTTTCTTATTGGCATCTGAGGGTGGTCTTGTTGATAGCACTAATTAGAATTAATAAAGAGTAAAAAATTAAAAAAAAAAAAAAGGTAAAACACCCCACAAAAAAAAAACAGTAATAATTTATTATTTCCCCCTTTTTTCTTTCTTCTCTTTCCCTCTTCTCCCCTCCTCAGGGAAATATCGTGATGACCTGTGAATTATATTATGCTAAATGGAACAAAAACTGCCTATAATGGAGGGCCTGATTTGGGGTGAAGAGTTCAAGGGGCAAAAAAAGGGAGTAGGGACCTACTAAATGCAAAAAAAAAAACAAAAAAAGAAGAAAATCTTAGACAAGCATTAGATGATTTGCTTGTAAGTGATGGTCGACTAAGAGATATAATGAGAGGGATAAGAGGGAACCAGAAAAAAGGAGAAAAAAAAAGAATAATAAAGAAGAAAAAATAAAAATAATAAGTAAAAATCTGTTGTATTAAGTGGAGCGAAGACTAAATACAATGGAGACCTTGGGTTGGGAGGAATGTTAATGAGTTAAAAAGCAATGTAAAAAGTACCCAAAATGCCACAAAAATGAACAAACAAACAAACAAAAAACAAAAACAAAAGCAAAAAAGAAAAATAAAACCAAAAAAAAACCTTGAGTCCCAAATTAAATAATTTGCTCGTGATTGAGGATTAAATGGGAGGAAAAGTAAAACGAGAAAAGAAAAAACAAATAGAAAGGAAAAAATAAGAAAAAGAGAAAAACGAGGGAAGAAAAAAAAGGAAGAGAAAAAAATAAAATAAAGCAAAATAAAATAAAACAAAAGAGGAGAGAGTGAGAGTTAAGTGTTTTGGAGTATAACCTTAAAGGAGGGTGAGGATGAAGAAAAGAAATAAAATGTAACACTCATGGGTAGTGTAGTTCAAGAAAAGGAAGCATAAGATGGGCAGAGAATAAAAGGACCAAGGTGGAGGAAATAGAAATAATAATAATAAAGGCAATAAGATAGAAGAAACAAACAACAACAAAAAAATTAGTGGAACAAGTTGTAAAGTCTGTGGACTTTTCTTGATTTTGAGAGGTTAACTTCTTCCTTTTTCTTTTCTCTCCCTCTTCCTGGTCGGTGACTCTGTACCCCAGGCTCTGCCCCTGTGTCACACTTAGGTAGGGATTTGCAGTTGATGGGATTTTATGGCAATGTCATATAATTGGCTTTAGTCTTGCTGGTAGTTGAGGCTTGTTGGCGTTTGCAGGGTCCAACGATGAGAGAGTTTGCTTTCCTGGAGTCTCTCTCCTAGTCCCCCCTTCCTGAATTAGCAGCCTGGTGATCCAGCTATAAGGCTGCTACTGCTTCTGCCTGGGGAGTAAGAGGCTCAAAGAGCTAGGAAATCCCCACTCTATCCCCACTCAGCGCAAGGCTTTGGGAAAGGCTCTGGCAGTCAGAGCCTCCAGTGTAATCAGGCGGGGGTGGGAGTCAATTGTTGTCAAGGTGACTGTTCAGCGCCTAGCATTCAGTTGGACCACTCAACCCAGGCTTTCCACACTTTGTAGCCTGTTTTGGCTGGGAAGAAGAGGCACTAGTCTCTGCTTGCGACTAATGTAGTATAGATCTTATTATCTGTCAAGTCCCTCTTGTTAGCGTTTATCCCTGAATATGGAGGCTCTATCAATCAGAAGTTGCCCCCGCCCCTTTAGCGAGAGGCACTAAAAAATATCACGCCTCTTGTCTTGGATCGCTGAACTGAGAGAGATCTTATCAATTAGAGCCCCGTGGGTGCGCAGATTTCATGGGTTAAGCTAATTTCAGTGATTGGGTCTGCAGCTGTGCTCCCGAAGGTATTTCAGGCTGCCTGCGCACCCCTCCCCCAAAGCTTGATTGTTAGCTTGAATGGCTGGGTGAGGTGCCCCGCCCACGGAGAGAATCTCCCAAGTAGGAAAGACTGCCCTGGTGCCTCTCCCGCTCGCCCCACCGCTGGCGGCTGGGGCGCACCAGGCGCAGGATAATGGGGCACCCTGGGTGTGCGGGCCAGTAGGGCGCTCTGGGTGCGTGGGATGCCCAGGGCACACGCGTGAATGAGGTGCTCCGGGCACCGGTGGCTGGGGACTGTCACTTGCAGTGCGCGGGCCGCTGGGAATGCTAGCGGTGCTTGCTCTGCGACCGGACCGCGGCACCTGGCGCGCGCTGGCAGCTGCTCGCAGCGCTTAGGCTGCCGCTCCCTGAGTGTGGGCCGACTCACCACAGGCGCACTCCCTCCACGGCTTGAATGAACGTCCCTGCGGTAATTAGCTTCCTCTACACCCTCGTCTCTCAGATTCAAGTGATAACAGTCCTTTTGCTTTCAGTTTGTGTGGAACTCCGGAATGCTCCGAGGATAAATTTTTCTGTTTCTAGTTGATAAATTTGTTGTGATTTTGGGGAGAGCTGTCGGACGCGCTGCTCACGGCGCCATTTCCGTGACATCACTCAGAAACTCAGATTTAAAAAAAAAGAATCATTCAGCCTGACCAGGTGGTGGCGCAGTGGATAGAGCATCAGACTGGGATGCGGAAGACCCAGGTTCGAGACCCCGAGGTCGCCAGCTTGAGCGCGGGCTCATCTGGTTTGAGCAAAAGCTCACCAGCTTGAGCCCAAGGTCGCTGGCCCAAGCAAGGGGTTACTCGGTCTGATGAAGGTCTGCAGTCAAGGCACATATGAGAAAGCAATCAATGAACAACTAAGGTGTTGCAACGTGCAACAAAAAACTAATGATTGATGCTTCTCATCTCTCCGTTCCTGTCTGTCTGTCCCTGTCCATCCCTCTCTCTGACTCTCTCTCTCTCTCTGTCTGACTCTCTCTCCCTCTGTCTCTGTAAAGAAAAACAAAAAAGTTAAAAAAAAAAGAAACCTATTTTTTAAAAAATCATTCATAAATGAAGAGTCTGAGGAAACAATTTAACCAGAATACACAAAAGGCTGTGTAAATGTCCCACTTTCTGACAATTCCCCCAGCTCACAGTAGAGGGCAGCCCTGCTCAATGAAAAGTAAATTCAGATGAGAAATGCTCCTTAGGCCAAGAATCAGGACAGTTCATAGGCAACAGGGCTTTGGATAAACTTTCTTTCCTTCTTATTTTTCTATATTTTACAAGATTATACAATGATCCTATATTTGTTACATAATCGTGAAAATGTTATTTAAACATAAGATATTTATTCTGCAACTTTCTGTCAAATAATAAAGAAAATTGTATATATTTGTCATGGCAAAATATTCATTGTTGTACCACCTCAGGGAAAGAAGTGAGTCTTCTTGGTACTAATCTTTGAACTTCCCTATGGATTTGAATTTTTTTTTTATTTTATTTTTTGTATTTTTCTGAAGCTGGAAATGGGGAGGCAGTCAGACAGACTCCAGTATGCGCCCGACGGGAATCCACCTGGCATGCCCACCAGGGGGCGATGCTCTGCCCATCCGGGGCGTCGCTCTGTTGCAACCAGAGCCAGTCTAGTGCCTGAGGCAGAGGCCAGGGAGCCATCCCCAGCGCCAGGGCCATCCTTGCTCCAATGGAGCCTTGGCTGCGGGAGCGGAAGAGAGAGACAGAGAGGAAGGAGAGGGGGAGGGGTAGAGAAGCAGATGGGCGCTTCTCCTGTATGCCCTGGCCGGGAATCGAACCCGGGACTTCCACATGCCAGGCCGACGCTCTACCACTGGGCCAACTGGCCAGGGCCTGAAATTTTTCTTAATAAAAACTAGAGGAATACTTTTAATATAAAATTGAAAAAAAAATTGAAAAAAGTTTTGGGAGTAAAAACAAGGAATTCACACCCATTAATTCAAGGGCCATGTCTACCACACGGTGGCGGGGCTATTGACAGGTCCTGGCCTGGATACACAGGTGGCTCAGTCAGATGGCTGTGACCTCTCCACCAAGGCAGTCTCAGCGTTGTCTGACTTCTTACCTGGAAACTTCACACAGGTTTCAGGCTCGAGCAGAAGCCTGGTCTCCTCTCATGACCTGACTTCACTGCAGCCTACCACACAGCTTCACAGAGGCCACGTCGGTTGGCCCACTGTGGAAGGCATCAAGCGCCCTGGTGAGCCTGATTGCCACTTACACACCCACTCTGGGATCCTGATGGACTGCTGCCTTTTTCTAAAAAGAAACTTTGAAAAGTAAGCAAACAAACTGTGAGGAGAAGCTTTGACAGCTTTTGGCATATTGCTCAAACCCAGAGAAGGCAGACCCTCCTTTTCTTCTTCATCTTCTTTTCCAAGTGAGGTAAGGGGAGACGAGAGACAGACTTTCCCATGTGCTCTGACCAGGATCCACCCAGCAACCCCATTCTGAAGCCAGTGCTCTGTTCATCTGGAGTCATTGCTCTGTTGCTCAGGTTTGAGCTCTTCTTAGTGCCTGAGGTGGAGGTCATGAAACTATCCTCAGCACCTGGGGCCAACTTACTCCAATTGAGCCAAGGCTGCAGGAGGGGAAGATGATGGATAATAGATAGATAGATAGATAGATAGATAGATAGATAGATAGATAGATAGATGCAAGAGGGGGAGGGATGGAGAAGCAGATGGGCGCTTTTTCTGCATGTCCTGACTGGGAATTGAAACTGGTACTTCCACACACTGGGCCAACACTCTACCACTGAACCAACCAGACAGGGCCTGGCAGACAATTCTCAATGGTAAGTTTTCATTGAACATGTGGCTGCCACTCCATTTCCCAGTTTTCCCTCAACTAGTGGAATGAGACCAAGTTCTGGCGAGTAGGGGAGTAAGGGAAGATGATATGTACAAGTTTTTGGTTTCATTCTAAAAAGAAAGAGTCTTGCCCTCCTTGTCTCTTTTCTTCCTTCCTGATTGGAACTAGGGCACCATCCTCAACTGAGAGCTAGGAGCCATGTGTTGAAAATGGTAGGATAATAAAATAGAAGCCTGGGTCCCTGGTGGGTATAGATCTGCTGTAGAATCCTCAAAACACCACCCACATGGACTTTTGAGTGGATGAGAAATAAACCATATTACTTAGGCCACAATTATGTTCAGTTTCTGTTCTAGCTGCCAAACTGGTACCCTATCAGATAAAGGTCCTCTGTTTTCAATACAGGTGTACTATGTGTCAACTCCTGCTTGTTGGCATCAACTCAACACCAGTAGGAATCCCCAATTTGGCATGTGATGGAGTAAACTTTACTCAGTGCAAACAGTTCAATTGATATAACACAGCTGCAGAAGAACAGGGCTATAGAGGAGTTCAATATTGTTACAGCTCAATTATGATACAGAATGGATGTGGAACAGCATAGCTGTGAGACAACCACTGGGTGAGGGGGACTCTGGTTAGACTGCTCTGCTCCATTCCTCCTGCTCTGCTCTACTGTGTTCCAGCAATGCAACATCAGTGTTTCAGTTCCAACCACTATTGCAAGCTTTACTCTTTGATATAAAGGGAAAGAGCACTCTCTGAGTGAGGACATGACTTACTGTATCTCCCCATGTATAAGACACATTTTTTGGAAAAATTTGGGGTCTAAAAACTGGATGCGTCTTATACAATAGTTCTAGATTTTTTTCACTTGCATTTCCTGCTTTTTCACACTTGCTTTTGCACTCATTGTTGACGGTGATTCGTCATCAGACACAGATCAGCACAGCTAACGGATAGTTGTCACAGTGATGAGTTGTATAAATTTTATGATGACTAAAACTTGAGTTCAGTAACTTTATGTAATACGTTTGTTGTTGTTTTTTTCTAATTTTGGGCCCCCAAATTGAGGCGCGTCTTATACATGGGATCATTTTATACATGGGGAAATATGGTATGTAGAAAGAAGTCCCCATCCCTAGTCCCTGATTGGTCTATATTTATGTAAATGAGAACTCCAAATCCTCAGTTTGATTGCTTCAAAAAGCACAGTCCCAATTAGTGCAAACATTCTGATTGATCAGTGAAGATGCTAATAGGACTATTGCTATGCAGTTCTGATTGGACCAGGAACATAGTCCTGTTGGTTGAAATAAGATTCCAGGAACTCCTTTATAAGGGCTAGCTCAGGTGGCAGGAACACAGTGAGAGGCCCTGTTGAAACATGGCTGCTAGGCTCTGTTTTTAAGTTTGAGCCCAGTTAGCTGCCAGGAGCCTTTCTCAACAGGTGCATTCATTCTTGGGGTCAACAACTAAATCTCTTGGGAATGGACACATAGAACCTCAGGCTCCATGCTCAAGGCAGCAACCCTTGGCTTAAGCTGGTGAGCCCACACTTAAGCCGGCAACCTCGGGGTTTTGAAGCTGGGTCCTCAGCGTCCCAGTCCGACGCTCTACCCACTGCACCACTGCCTGGTCAGGCGTCTTTAGACTTTTCTGGTTCCTTTCTCTCAATATCTATGCAGAGAAGGCCAAAGCGGGGATCAAAAGTGAAAAAGTAGGAGAGCACTGGGACAGATTTCTCTAAACTTGGGCTGTTGCTTTTACACATACATTACTTTTGTAATAAGAAAAAAAAATGATACCTTCCACTTGTCAAAAAAATAAATAAACGGAGCCACTTTAAAATGGAGCTGGAACTGCCATGCCAGAGGAACTGCCTTGCACGTCTTTCACCTCAAACCTTTGAAATGTTGGAACAGGACAAAATAACTTTGGACTGGGCCTAAAGCACTATTGTGCCCCAAAGCTGTTTGCAAAGCTAATGAGAAAGCAGTTATTATCACTACTAGGTTCAGACTGAAAAGTAAAAACAATGTTTAGAATTAACATCACTGCTGTGTCCTCTGCATCAAATGCCTTCCAGCTACGGATGTAATTGTTCCCTTTCCTTTTTTCAAAAATACCTATCACCTTTGTTTCTTAATCCAAACATTAGGTTTCTTCCTGAATCAGTGACTCCTGAACAGCTCTTCATATGATCCAAATAAATGCTTATTGCCTCTAACTTTGAAAAGCCTTTATTTTTAGGTTAGCATAACTGGCGATTACAGAGGAACATAAAGTGGTCCAGCGTCCCTGAAATCAGTATGTATCTACACAGCCTCTCTGTGCTCTTGCTTTCATATAGTGCTTGCTGTCTCCCTGACCCGGAAGCCCTCTTGTGTCTGGCTCTCCCTCCTTTATTGGGTTTTTTTTTTTTCCTGTAAGGCGGTCGCGACTGCCCCAGGTACCATCTCCTGTGAGATGCCTCTGGAGCTAAGCCTCTGGGATGCCATTTTCTGGATAAGTAAGCACTCATTTAATTGTGCGTCTTTGTTTCCTTTCTTGTCTGTTATGTTGTTTGTCATAAAAAGAAATTTTATAAGGAGAGGAATCCAAACCTCTCCTGGATAATGGAATACATTCTTCAGTTACTAAGTGGAAGTTTCTAAAAGACAAAATAATTTCCCATCTGGGTAGTTTAAAATTGCTTACTGTTTGTCCTGCCTGAAACCTGACAAGATATTTCGAAAACTTTGAAAACCATGATGATAAATCTGGCAAAATTAGAAGCTGATTAGAATTCTTTCAAAGTCTTCTCAGTAACCTTCAAGTTCTTACCCATAACCAGAAATATAAACACAGCCTACCACTGCCTAAGACAACCAACGAAAGGAAATAAAATGGAAAAAAAGTTTAAGTCATAAGCAGCTGAAAAGGCTCCCTTGCCACCCCACCCAATCTCCTTAAAAACTGTTCATGGGCCCTGGCTAGTTGGCCCAGTAGTAGAGCACTGCCTGGCGTGTGGATGTCCTGCATTTAGTTCCCAGTGAGGGCACACAGGAGCAGCCACCTCTCCACCCCGCAGCCAGGGCTTGATGGGTTCTAGCACATTATTGAGAGTGCTGAGTATGGCTCCCTGGAGCCTCCCCTCAGGCACTAAAAAATTGTGAGCATGGCCCCAGAAGGGCAAAGCAGCAGCCCTAAAAGGGGGGAGGGGGTGCGGGTGGATCCCAGTCAGGTGCATGTGGGTGTCTATCTCCCCTCCTTTCACTTGGAAAAGAAGCAAACTGTCAAGGACAAATAAAAATCTTAAAAACAGCCATCTAAAGTAATAATTTACTCCAACTGTTATAAGCTAGTAAGTTTTATTTTATTGTAGTTCTCTCATGATTTAAAATTTTTAATTTTTTTAGAGAGCAGAAGGGACAGAGAAACATCAATTTGTTTTTCCCGACCAGGGATTGAACCCACAACCTTGGTGTATTAGGACAATGCTTTAACCAACTGAGCTACCCAGCCAGGGTCTAAAAAATTTTTAATTTTTATTTTTCTGAAGTGAGAAGCGAGGAGGCAGAGAGACAGACTGCCGCATGTGCCCAACCAGGATCCACTCAGTAGGAGGGGAAGCAAGAGATAAAGGAGAGGGGGAAGGGTGGAGAAGCAGATGGGTGCTTCTCCTGTGTGCCCTGACTGGGAATTGAACCCAGGGCATCCACACACGAGGCCAATGCTCTACCACTGAGCAAACCGGCCAGGACAAATTTTTTTTAATGAAACTATCTGGTTGTGTCTGTCTATAAATGTGTCTATCTCCAGAGGAAATTATTAGAGGCAGTTTATTTGAAGAACTCGTTTCTTTGCTTTAAAGAAACTGTTTACATAAATTCCCGGTATGCTTTTCAGGATCATAAGGTCTGGGAAATTATTTAATATTAAAGATAACTTAAGTTTGTTGGTTTAATTAAAACAAACATGTCTTTAAAGTTAGCAACATATAATATTTTCATTTTATCTGGATATACAAAAATATAAGTTCATGCTATCTGTTAGGGTTAAAAATTCTAAATAATGTGGAAAGAATTGATATGTGTTTTCAATAAAAGATGGGATAAGATATGGAGATATGCTTTTGTTGGTCAAATAAGTTTGTAAATATGATATATATGTTTGCTCGCTTGTGACTTATATTGGGTGTGGAGGACAGGCTGTGAGCAAGCCAGGTCGTTGTAGCCTGAGGTTTGGTTTTGGGACTAAGCTTTTCCCCACACCCTTGACTGATTGTATGATCTGGGTGGTGCACTCTCATGAGGAATCCAATTATGCCTTGGATAAGTGACTTTGTATCAGGGACTTCCTTGTTTGTATATTGGATTAAGGGATTTTGGTTTTCTGCACTGTAAAGTGGGACAGACCAGGAGCTTGGACACACAGTTCCTGCTATCACAATTGCAGGGGCTTCCCTGATCCCTTGCCCTTCATGGGAAGAGCTGGTTTTCTGCTTTTCCCTTGTCTTCTTTTGTGGTTTGCCTGTCTTGGTGAGACACCAATAAATAGGATGGCCCCCCATCCTCTGACTCCGTCATTTCTTTATCGTCTGCCCGAATCCAATGGGAACCTGCATGTGAATGGCCACGATGGCGGCTCCTGGCATTACAGCTTTCATTGAGAAAAATGAAGAGAATTTTGTCTTGGTTATTTCAAAACAGAGAATTTTGCCTTAGAAGTATTCTGGCTAAAATTAAATTATTATAATGGCTTTTAAAAATCAAGTTTTAATATAAATGATGTACTTATATAAAACTAAAACTTAGTGTGATTTCTGTTAAAAAAAACCCCATAATTTCCTATACTATTGGCATACTCTTAATAAGAGGTTACAAAGGGAAAACAAATATTTCATTTTATTTAAATCATATTCTGTATTCCTTATCAATCAGGTCTTCAATTGCTTAAGTAAACTGAGTCTTCTTAATATTAAAGAGCTAAATTTTTCTTACAACTATTTAATTTTCTGTATTTGTCTGCAAAGTCATTCATTGTCACCATGATTAAACAATTAACTTTTGTTCCACAATGACCTATGACTTTATTCAACCAAATGTTTAAAACTTTTGTTATAATTGACAGACATCCCAAGATTTAAAATATAATCTTTTTCTTGACCTTTGAGATTTTTAAGATCTTTGGAGTTTTTCAGAATAATTCCTATAACACTTTAAAATAAACTTCTCTCTTTAAATGAGGAAGAAATTAAACTAATTAGGCTTATTTGGTATGTTAATTTACATGGAAAGCACTATCAAATGAATTATGTTAAACCTTTGATTTACATCTACATAGATATGTTAATATAAATGCAAAAAAGTTTAGTCTCTGAAAATTCTGTCTTATCATGTCTTTGAAATGTAAATACCCAAAACATTGCTCACAGAAACAAAAGGGGGAAAATGATCTTTTAACAATAGAAACTGCTGTGTAAGCTCCTTTATCAAAATTAAAAATGGTTTTTACAAACCACTGGAAAATAATGAGAATAAAGCAAAATGATTACATGTGAAAAACAGGATATATTTTTTGGTGGAGGAAGGTATGAGACATAGAACTGAATGATCTGGGAGGCCTGCCCTGAGACCCCACCCAACAAGTTGTCCACACTGCGGATGACTCACGCTACAAGTGAGATCCTGTCAGATTCACCCTGGTAAAAGGGGAGGGCAAAGGCTGCGAGACACACTGAGTGGAGGGAAGGTGGAAAGAGCAGTTCTCAGGAACCAGCAGCAGGAGAATGGCAAGGAAGTGGTGGAGGAAAAGCCTGTGGGTCTGGAAAGAGGCAGAAATGCCAAGGTCAAGGTGAAGGATGGTGGGCTGGCCCAAGCTGCTGTTGGGCCCACAAACAGAGTGAGTCCCCAAGAGGCTGCCTACAGGAAGCTGAGACCTCCCACTATGGGGTCTTGCAACCAGTACAAGCTGTGCTCCAGCTCAGCCCACAGCTCGGCCAACAGCAGCCAGCCCAAGCCGGGGGAAAAGTCGGTGCGGTAGAGCAGCTCAGGCTTGCTCGAGTCCACCATCTGCTCCTTGCCGTTGTCATTCCATGTTTCAGCCAGGGCCACCGGGACTGGGAGCTGGAGGAGCCTGTTGAGCTCAGTGAAATTGTCTTTAAAAATCTTCCAACTCAAGTTTTTAACAGAATTTCATCGTATTTAACAGTATGGTATTTTACTATATGGAATTTCTGCTTGCTTTGTTTTCACAGGAGGATCAGGGATTTTCAGGGGTGTCAGTGATACACACATGAACCAAACCTGAGGATGCTTTGCCATGGTGAATGTGGACTCTCTGGGACCCACACAAAGGGAAGGGAAAAAAGGACACAGAAACCCCTGAAAGGGCTTCTCACTCTAGGAGAAATCTGAGAGAATAGCCTGTATCTTCTGAGAGGTTCCTCCTTGGCAGCCTCTCTGGGAGGGTTGCCCCTGCCCAGTCCCAGCAGACCACCTGCTGCTTGGCCTGGAAATCTAGACCTACCACCACCCTGTGGCCTGAGAGAGGGGAGACCAGAGCATGAGGGAGGCTGCAGAGGCAGCCTTAGATGAAGGTGGAAAAGGATAGAAAAGGAAAGAAAGGAACAATCTAGTACTAGGTAGTAGTTCCAGCGTGGGTTCCATTTAGATCCCTGCTCTACCCAACCAAGTGTGCCCTTGAGCAAGGGAATCTCTATGTGTCCATGCCCTCACCTGTAAAACAGGAGCAATATTTACTACCCACAACTGCTTTGTGGATTAAATAAATTAATATTAATCATAAAGCACCCAGAACAGTGCACTTGGTGAACAATGATTAAATAGCCCTGCAGCTGCCCTGGGCCAGGGGACTCAGTGCCCCATTAAGACCGCTTTCCCTATCCACAGACCCAAAACAGGGTTAAATAAGGTTCAATAATCCATTTAGAAGCACATGGGAAGACAAAACTAGCTCTACAAAAACCTAAGGTTAAAATAAATGTCTGACTCTAATTCCCTGAGGATACTGGGAATTCCTGAGCTGCTCCCAGTAGTGACCAAGTGATTCCTACCTCCTTGATGGCTGACCATCTGGTGTGAAATTCCCAATGGTTTCTATCAGTAGAGTCAACTAGCCTGGGGTTTTCAAATCTATTAATGAAATCAAATTGGTAGGTCACAAGGAGAATTTTAAAAACCTGGCAGACACTCTCAGAATTGCTATTATGTGTATTCTGACTTGCATGGGGTCAAAGTCAGGACACTAAGTGCCACTACCAGAACTTACCAGGGTATCAGTTCTGCATTCCGGAGCTCGGGCAGGTCCTGGATGATGCCCGGAAATGCTGCCTGAGCACACAGCACCCAGTCCTTGAGAGATTTCCCCCACCCCAAGGCTCAGACCAAGCCCAAGTCCACTGGAGCCCCATAGCCCACGTTTAGAAAAGACTGGCCATAGGGGTGTGTAGCTTTGAACCTGCCCACCTTCACGCTGGACTATTTCTTTCTTTTTTTTTTGTATTTTATTATTATTATTATTATTAATTTTAGAGAGGAGAGGGAGAGACAGAGGGAGAGAGAGAGAGGAGAGACAGAGAGAGAGAAGAGGGAGAGGAGCTGGAAGTATCAACTCCCATATGTGCCTTGACCAGGCAAGCCCAGGGTTTCGAACCGGCGACCTCAGCATTTCCAGGTCGACGCTTTATCCACTGCGCCACCACAGGTCAGGCCACGCTGGACTATTTCACACTAGATTCTTCCTTGGCTCTCCTGTGGCTCACTCCCACCCCTCAGTCATTTGTTTTCCTACCTTCAACTGATCCACTTCTTGCCTGCCCACACCTTCCTATAGTCTTCATTCTTCCCTTTCCCTTTCTTCCTTCTACCCTTCACCTCCTTTTCCAGGACACATACACACAATGTTTTTCAGACAAGTCAGCCTTTTATTTTTGAAAATAATTCTGCAGCTTCAACTTTCTTTCAAGAACTGAGGTCAGGCAAAAAACAAAAACAGACATTGCTCTCCAACCTGCCATCTGCATCTCAATCTGAACAGACACAGGGTGTCTGGGGGGAGGGGAGAGAGGCCGGCCACCCTCCTGGCTTCTCTGCTTTACCCTGAGAGGGCCTGCAGAAACCACGGTCTCAGGGAGGAGTGTGTGCAGCAAACCCCAGGGGAAAAGGAACACAAGCTAATGTCTCTTCCACCTAGCCAGCACAGAACCCTCCCAGAGTGACAGGGAAGGGACCAGTTTTTAGGAAGGACAGGAGTGGGAACAGTCTGTTTCTTTGAGGCAGGATAAGGGAAGATGCTCCAGTATACCAAGACTCCCCCCCTACTTTCCCCCACTGCAAGGAATGAGTTGGGGAGAGGTCTTGCTTTCCCCTTTCAAGTTTTCATCTTGGAATCATGAACTTTTAGGCTGCAGGGAAAGAAAAGTGGTGAGGGGGTCAGGGACAAGAAAGAGGGACAGAGGGTTGACATGGGCAGGAGGCATTCACCCTGACAACCTAACAGCTCTACCCAGACACTGGCGATAAAACCCCTTTGGTTACTCTCTTTTTGACCACAAATATATTCCCTTCTCGCCTATCCCAGCTCCCCCTCAAACTGGGGGGAGGGGCCAGGTACACGAGGAGGGCTCATCCCCTGGCTGTTAAGAGCCAGGACAGAGAAAAGATGCTTGGGAGAAAACCTGGCACATAGAAGTTTGTGGCCCCAGAAAGCCCAAGTTTCTCCCTACCATACAGTGAGTTCCTGCTTAATACCTCCCAACAACCCCAGAATGTTTCCCCTGATTTGACCTTGAGAATGGGAGAATCATCTCCACCTTATCATCTGTGCACTCGAATGCCACTCAAAAAATTTAAAAAAGAAAAAGAAAAGATAAAAGAGCCCAAGAGAGAAACAGAGAAGAGATGCAGCCCAGGACCTTTGGTCTGTCTCAGCACATCAGGTGGCAAGGAAGGCGCCCAGGAGGGCCAGGCAGGCGCTGCTAATTCCAGCTCGGATCATAGCCGTCCCAGGTCTGCGGGGGCGCCAGGTGGACGCGGCGGCCCCGGAACAGAAAGCTGACGATACCCCTGTAGCCGGCCCTTGGGACCCCCGACTTGAGGTCATCCATGACTCCCAGGGCCTTAGCGAAGGCTTTGAAGCTGTCCCTGCTGGTGTACTGCACCCGCACCTCCCCCAGCTCGTTCAGCTCACTGGTCCTCACTTTCTCCACCTGCAGCAGAGGGGCGCGGTAGACACGGGCAAGGAAGCCCCTGTCGTAGACCTCCTGCCGCAGGTAAGACAGGTCTAGCTGGCTGAAGGGCACGAAGTGCTGGTTCAGCTTGATAAACTTGAGATGCTGGTCAAAAAACTGCCCGTGGCTCACACCTTTGCGGCCAAAGGTCATAGTTCTGGAGATCTCTGGCCGCAGGCAGGCCCGGCCCTGCCGCTGCTCAGGTCTCCGCATCCAGTCATCCCAGAAAGCCTTGGGCCACTTGGGCTCCAGCTCAGCCCACAGCTCTGCCAACAGCAGCCAGCCCAAGCCAGGGAAAAAGTCGGTGCGGTAGAGCAGCTCAGGCTTGCTCGAGTCCACCATCTGCTCCTTGCCGTTGTCATTCCAGGCAGACACACACCAGAGGGAGGGGTCAGCCCTCAGCAGTGGGTATGTGGCCTGGAAGTACTCGAAGAAGTCAGGGGCCACCTCCAGGTCATCCTCTACCACCACCGCCGCGGGAAACTTGAACTTGTGGAAGACCTGGCCCAGTGCCCAGCGGTAGTGGCGTGCGATCTTGTAGTAACCCTGGAACTTGCGGTGGTCGGGAGGCACCGCGATGGTGCTCAGGTCGGGCTGTCGGATGTGCGTAATGGCGCTGCCATAGGAAGCGATAACCTGAGCTGTCTCTTCATGCCCACAGTCCTGGCTAACGATGATGGGGAAGCGCTCAGCCGAGGGCCGGTAGTGCAGCAGCTTGTCCAGGCAGCGCCGGACAGTGCTGCGGTCACAGGCGATGACCAGGATGGGGATCACAGCTGGTGGCGAGGTCGCAGGTCTGTGTGGCAGCACAGGCGGGGCAGCAGAGGGCGCCCTCCACCGCTGGCTCCGTTGTACATGATACTCCCAGATTTGCTGCAAGAGCCCCCGCTGACGCTCCAGTTCTACCTCAGTGTCCTGGGCCAGGCGGATCACCTCCCGGGTGAGCCCAGCAGGGTCGTCATCCAGAGTAGTATCAGAAGACAGCCTACTGGGCGCAGGGCGTGTCCAGAAGAAGAGCAGCAGCAGGGCGTTCCAGGCTACAAAGAGGATAGCGCCCCACAGCACAAGCCCTGCAGACTGCTTCCTCAGCATCCTGGCCCCCGCGGGGGAGGCACGGGAGGGGACTCCAAGCTGCCCTGCTGGCTGGGCTCACTCCCCACGGTTCTAGAGATGTGTTCTCTGGGCTTTGGGGTTAGTAAGCAGCCATGCACCTAGGGAAAGAAGTGAGAAAAGGAACCATCATCACAAAGACATGGGCAGCCCTGGGGTGGCAGAGTAGGGGACACTATTCCAGGAACAGGGGAAAAGTGCAGAAGGCGGGAAGCCAGGAGGTAACTCCAGGCCTCTCTTAGAAAAGATTGGCCTGTCCCCTAATCTGAGTGGTCATCTGAGTGGGACAATAGGGCTGGGACAACATGCTTCTTTACTCCAAAATGAGTACCTGGGTCCTCAGGAAAGCAATACGCCTATGTTTGAAGGGGAAGTAGAAGGATGTTGGTAGAAGAGAAAGAGCAAAGGAACCCCACGTCCCCTTCCCTACCTGACAGATTTCATTTCCCATCTCCTATCCGGAGCTCAGGGCGAGAGGTGGGTGAGACCATCTGCCTTCCATTATCAAATCAGGTTGCCCACAGATAACTGAATTAAAAAGTCAAATATCACAATTCAGGACTAAAGCCAGCACCTTAACTAATAAGGAAACCCCAGAAGCATTCCACAAAAGTCAGGAGCAAAGCCAAGCACCCATGAGCTACATGGCTATTTAACATTCTGCTGGAGAGATAAGCAAGTGCAACTGGAATACAGAACATAATTAAAGGTGAAGGAGTGGGAAAGAGGCAAACAATCCCTATTTGCTGACTCTGTGAGTTGTGCCTAAAAAACTGTAAGAGAATCCATGATAAAACCAACGCAAACAATCAAAGAATTGACCAAGATAACAGGATATAAAAATTAACATGCAAAAATTAATAGTCTTTATTTTTACAAATATCTCATTAGAAGAAATAATGAGTGAGAAAACCTTATTTCAATAACCGTGAAAACAATAAACTTAAGAACTATTCAAAACCTATACAAATAAAACTATAGTTCCTGAAAGACACAAAAGACTTAAAAATTCCTTATTCATGCATAGGACATCTCAGCATCATCAAAAATCTCAATAAATAATACTTTCCTATGGAGCTAGAGAAACTGATACTAAAGTTCACATGAAAGAAATAAACCTGCAAGAACATCTAGGAAAATAATAAAAAGAGCTGCAAAGGCCCTGGCCGGTTGGCTCAGTGGTAGAGCATCGGCCTGGCGTGCGGAAGTCCCAGGTTCGATTCCTGGCCAGGGCACACAGGAGAGGCGCCCATCTGCTTCTCCACCCCTCCCCCTCTCCTTCCTCTCTGTCTCTCTCTTCCCCTCCCGCAGCCGAGGCTCCACTGGAGCAGAGATGGCCCGGGCGCTGGGGATGGCTCCTTGGCCTCTGCCCCAGGCGCTAGAGTGGCTCTGGTCGGGACAGAGCGACGCCCTGGATGGGCAGAGCATCACCCCCTGGTAGGCGTGCCGGGTGGATCCTGGTCGGGCGCATGCGGGAGTCTGTCTGTCTCCCCATTTTCAGCTTCAGAAAAATACAAAAAAAAAAAAAAAAAAAAAGAGCTGCAAAGAGGGACTAGCCCTGCCAGATAGTAAAATATTATATATTACAAAGCCTCTCTAATTAAAATTATGTGGTGCAGGTATATAAATAAACAAATGATTCAATGAAATAGAATTTAAACTCCAGAAACCCAACTACACATACAAATCTAATGTATGATAAAGATGATATTTAGAAATCCTGGGGCAAAATAAGGTCTTTTCAACAGTGTCATAACAACTACATAGCTATTTGGAAAAAAATTAGATCTGTGCAAGAACAATTTCCAAGTGGCTCAGAGATCTAAACATAAAAAAATAATAATAAAACTGAACAAGTGCTAGAAGAAAACCTGGGTCAATTCCTCTATAACCTAAATACAGGGAAATGCTTCCTAAGCACCATTCAAAATCCTGATGCAAAATAAACACATAAGCCCAGTAAAAAGTAAAATGACAAACTGGGAGAGAATATTTGCAACATACATCACAGATAAAGAGCCAATACTCCATAGACCAGTGGTTGGCAAACCGTGGCTCGCAAGCCACATGCACTCTTTGGCCCTGTAAGTGTGGCTTTTCCACAAAATACCACGTGCGGGCGCTACCTTGATAAGGAATGTACCTACCTATATAGCTTAAGTTTAAAAAATGTGGCTCTCAAAAGAAATTTCAATTGTTGTACTGTTGATATTTGGCTGTGTTGACTAATGAGTTTGCCAACCACTGAAAAGGCACAAAGATTTGTTTTTTTTTTATTTTAATTTTACAGTTTTAATTTTAACATTTAGGTTTCTAATTCATTTTGAGTTAATCTTTGTATATGGTGTGAGGTATGGAACTAACATCCTTTTATGGTAGTTTGTCAAAATGCTAGACAGTTACCACATGAGCCAGCTAGTCCATGCTTGAGATACCCAACAGAAATGAAAACATATGCCCAACAAAAGCCTATACGGAATGTTTATAGCAGTTTTATTCATAACTGCCAAAATGTGGAAACAATCCAAAAGTCAATCAGCTGGGGAATATGGATAAGCAAATTGTATTTACCCATGAAATGAAATAAAATTCAGCAATAAAAAAGAAGAAACTATTGGCCCTGGCCGGTTGGCTCAGTGGTAGAGCGTCGGCCTGGCGTGCAGAAGTCCCGGGTTCGATTCCCGGCCAGGGCACACAGGAGAAGCGCCCATCTGCTTCTCCACCCCTCCCCCTCTCCTTTCTCTCTGTCTCTCTCTTCCCCTCCCACAGCCAAGGCTCCACTGGAGCAAAGATGGCCCGGGCGCTGGGGATGGCTCCTTGGCCTCTGCCCCAGGCGCTAGAGTGGCTCTGGACGCAACAGAGCATCGCCCCCTGGTGGGCAAAGCATCGCCCCTGGTGGGCGTGCCTGGTGGATCCTGGTCGGGCGCATGCGGGGAGTCTGTCTGACTGTCTCTCCCTGTTTCCAGCTTCAGAAAAATACAAAAAAAAAAAAAAAAAAGAAGAAGAAGAAACTACTGATATCCACAAGTCAAGTATGGATAATTTGTATACTTAAAGAAAGCACATACACTATGATTCCACTTACAGAAATCTCAATAAAATACAAAGTATCTATAGTGACAGAAAGCAAACCAGGGGTTGCCTGGGGATGTGGGCAGTGAGGACAGTGGGGGCAGTATAACAAAGGGGATGAGGAAACTTGGGTGGGTGGATATGTGCCAATAGTTTCATGGGTGTATACAACTGTCCAATCTTATCACATTATACTTTTTAAATATGTGCATTTTGCCTGACCAGGCAGTAGCACAGTGGATAGAACGCTGGACTGGGACATAGAGGACCCAGGTTCAAAACCCCGAGGTCACCAGCTTGAGCGCAGGATCATCTGGTTTGAGCAAGGCTCACCAGCTTGAGCCCCAAGTCGCTGGCTTTAGCACGGGGTCACTTCGTCAGCTGTAGCCCCCTGGTCAAGGCACATATGAGAAAGCAATCAATGAATAACTAAGGTACCACAACGAAGAATTGGTGCTTCTCATCTCTCTTCATTCCTGTCTGTCCCTATTTGTTCCTCTCTCTCTCTGTCACAAATAAATAGATAAATATGTGCATTTTACTATGTATCAATTGTATCTCAATGAAATATTTTTTTTAAAAAGATATTAGGTCAAGTGACAAAACTGGAGTACAGGGTGGGCAAAAATAGCTTTACAATTGTGAATCCAAGGGAACAGTTTATTCTTGTATTACTTATTGTACTATTTTCCACACAAACAACTGTAAAGCTACGTTTGCGCACCCCTATATAGATAGTTTTAAAGTATCACTGCTGACTGATAGCCAGACTGTGCTTATGTAAAAGAATATCCTAATTCTTTGGTTATACACACTGAAGTAACCAGGGGTAGAGGCCATAATAGATGAAACTTCTCAAATGGTTCAGAACAAAAATATCATACATGTATATGGAGAGAGCAAACGGTGCAAAATGTTAACAGTATCTGCAGCTGAGTACAGAGTATTTGTGTCCTTATACCATTTTAATTCTTGTAATTTTTTGTAAGTCTGAAATTATTTCCAAATAAAGTTCTTTAAAATTCAAATATGGGGGCCCTGGCCAGTTGGCTCAGCAGTAGAGCATCGGCCTGGCGTGCGGGGGACCCGGGTTCGATTCCCGGCCAGGGCACATAGGAGAAGCGCCCATTTGCTTCTCCACCCCCACCCCCTCCTTCCTCTCTGTCTCTCTCTTCCCCTCCCGCAGCCAAGGTTCCATCGGAGCAAAGATGGCCCGGGCGCTGGGGATGGCTCCTTGGCCTCTGCCCCAGGCGCTAGAGTGGCTCTGGTCGCGGCAGAGCGATGCCCCGGAGGGGCAGAGCATTGCCCCCTGGTGGGCGTGCCGGGTGGATCCTGGTCGGGCGCATGCGGGAGTCTGTCTGACTGTCTCTCCCCGTTTCCAGCTTCAGAAAAGTAAAAAAAAAAAAAAAAAAAAAAAAAAAAAAACAAAAAAAAAAAACTTTAAAAATCAAATATGGGGAATGGCCCACAGTGCTGACTAGCTTCATCCATCCAAATGACCCCACCTGGACACAGCAGTTAAGAGCAATGAGACAATCCATCTGGCCTGAATTCTTCAATCACTCAATGACATGCATCACACATCTGCTGTCTGCCAGGCCCTGGAAAGGGACTGGGACACACACCCAACAAGAAAAAAGCAGCCTGACCAGGAGGTGGCACAGTGGATAGAGAGTCAGACTGGGATGCAGAGGACCCAGGTTCGAGACCCCGAGGTCGCCAGCTTGAGCGCAGGCTAATCTGGTTTGAGCAAGGCTCACCAGCTTGAGCCCAAGGTCCCTGGCTTGAGCAAGAGGTTACTCGGTCTGCTGTAGCCCCACGATCAAGGTACATATGAGCAAGCAATCAATGAACAACTGAGCAACGAAAAACTAATGATTGATGCTTCTCATCTCTCTCTGTTCCTGTCTGTCCCTATCTATCTATCTATCTATCTATCTATGAAGGAAGGAAGGAAGGAAGGAAGGAAGGAAGGAAGGAAGGAAGGAAGGAAGGAAAGAGAAAAGCATGTTCCACCACCCCCCTCACTCTGTCAGACTCTTATTACTTGAAAGGATCTACCATACCCTCCAACTCCTGGATAGCTGCTGTTCCTGACCATGTGACTCTCTCCTTGACCTTCCTGCCTTTGGTCTCATCCTTTTACACCCCAAACCTTCAGGTTTGTGCCATGCTATGCCAGCTGCTCTGCCAGTTACTCTGCCTCACAACCCAGTTTTGTAATCCTAGTCAAAACTTTGGTCATAGATGTAATCTCTGCTCGCCTTGGCTCTCAAGTAGGCAGACAGTACCCAACGGCTGATCCTGAAGGCCTCTAGGACTAGATTCTGTCTCCTTCCTGGGAGAGACTTCCCCAGTGCCTGCCAGCACCAAAACACCTGTCTTCCTCCCAGAAATCACCCATCCTACAACTCCACAACACCAGTCTTCTCAGAAACCTTAAGTCCATTTTCGTTTTACAGTGTCATAAACTTACATTTTATCAGTGATCACATCAAGGTTTCCTAGGAAAGACAGACCCATGGATTGCCAGTCTCTTCCTCAGGATGTGGTCAGTGCTGGAACTTTTACCATGCAGATTAAAGTGATCTTTGGAGGCTCCTCAGCAGACTGGATTCTCAACACAATTGTAAATATGTGAGTGGCCCAATGGACCACAGGCTAACAGCAGCCACAGTTCAACCAGGCCTCCACCTGAGCACTCAGGCCCTGTTGTCCAGCTCATAATCCTTTTCTCTAACTTCCCAAATAGAACTTACTCCTCTTCCCATAAAAGAACACAACACACCCAATCCCAGACCCCACAGCTTCTCTCCACAGGCTCCTCCAGAGTCCCAGTGCCATCTCTTACTGCTTATCCACATATTCTTCAGAGCAAAACTGCCCACTCTCTTTGGAAGTTAGTGGTGCATGCACACACACGAGCATACTCTCCAGTAACTGACTGTGCCCCAACAGATGAGCAAGCCCAGAAGGCCAGGCTTTTGGTCAGCAGAGCCCACATCCTCCTCCAGGGAGCACTGCTCTGAGTCCTACCATCATAAGAACAAGGGAGTTTTAAGGGCAAGCCAGACAGCCTAGGACAATGTTGGGCATCATCACCCCACGTTTCTTCACATCTCAATTTTCTAATCTCATCAAATACCTCACTGGGTTGAGATAATCCACATCAGATGTTTGAACAGTTCCTGGCACATGACAACATAAACACTAGCCAGTCACTCGTTTGTGCCCTTTCTGCTGACTTTCTTTGCTTCAATGCATTAGCTTTCCTCCAGGCCCTTAAACAACCAAGCCCACCTCAAGGCCTTTGTACATGTCTGTGTGCCTGATCTGCTTCTCCTTGATTTCTATCTAGTAAACTCTAACTCATGTGGCTACTAGGACACTTTACCTGATGTCTTAAAACTAAGTGAGGTCCACCTCCCCTTCAAACCATCAACACCAGCACCTCTTGCTCAACATCTGTCAGACCTCCTCTTGGCTACAAGCTCTTGAGGATGAGGGACAGTTGCCCCAGTGTCCCAAGCTGCTGTGCTGGGATCCTTAATATTCCAGAGATTTGCCTGTAACCTAAAAACTGACTTCAGTGTAGATGTCACACACCTCCACAATCCCTTAACTGCAATTCCCAAGTCCAAAAAGAGCTGAAAAACAGAAGTTTTCTATACTCATTTGGCAGTAAAATCAGACTTAATCTCATTTGGTGAAATATAATCTAATCAAATATGAGCTATTTAGTTTTTTTATTTATCCCAGTTAGTGTGACTATTCATACATTTTGCTACAGAAATAAATCTGTTGGATTATGGTGTGCTGCTCTAGACCTTACACTACATCATAAATGCAACAGATCTTATTTTTTAAATCCAAAAAAATTTAAATTCTGAAACATATCCAGCCCCAAAAATTTCATAATCATGACAATGGAAGAGAAAGTTACTCATTGCCACCATCCCATTTCAAGCCCTCAAACCCTCTATTATTTTAAGCCTGAATTATTGATGGAGCCTACCTAGCTATCACGAACCTTGCTTTCCTCTAAGCAACCTTCCTAGAAGCAACAGATCATCCTCCTTAAAGTACATGTCTGGTCACCTATCTTAAAAACCATGAGGCTGCCACTACCCGCAGAATAAAACTCAAACTCATTATTATGACACAGCCTTCACAACAAACTGACTCAAGCATCCCTTTCCAAACTCACCTCCAACCACTCTCCATGAACCCCACACTTGGGCTTCAGCAGGCTATGTACTTGCCCATAAGTATACTTGTAACGCGGCTGTCTTTGCTCTGGCTGGTCCCTCATCCTGAAGTATTGTCCACAGCCCCACATGCAAGCACTCACACATTCTGTAGAGCCCAGGTCAGGTGAGCCCTTCTGTAACATCCCTTGCAGAGCCAGGCCTTCCCATGACTACACTCTTTCCACACTCTCTCCATACCTCCTGTCTCTCTCCTCCACACTATAACAGAATCTGTGGCCGTGTCTTACCTTGCTCTCACATTGCTCCTTAGAAAAATGGCTCTATGACTTCTAAAGCTTATCACAGTGCTTGCCACATGAATGAAATTCAAATACTTAGAAGGAGACCTGCTAGCATTATTAACTAAATTAGGGCACAATAAGACCAAACCAGCAGCATGAGAATGAAGGATTACATTTTCCAAAGATGACTACCATAAATCCCAAGCTTCTTTTATAAGGTAAGGATAGTCCTCTCTCTACAGGTAAGGGAGGTGGGGGTCTGTGTTCCCTCTCTTTGATACGTGACTTGTGAAACTAGTTCATGAAAGGCAATACAGTTTTTACCTGGCGTTCCAGAGATGCTTGCTCTTGGACACCAGTCACTAACACAAGAGGAAGCCCAGGCCACATGGACAGGACACCTGTTGGATTCCGGTTGACAACCCCAGTTAAGGTCCCAGCTGAAAGCCAGCTACAACCACTAGACATGAAGGAAGTCTTGCATATGATCCCAGTTCATATGCCTGCAAATGTACAAAAGACCAGGAGCAAGAACTATGTTGCTGAGGTAGGACTAAAATGATTCTGTTGTTTTGCGCCACTAATTTTTAGGGTGATTTGTTATGAAGAAATAAGTACCTGAAATAATGAGTAAAACAATCTATGTAGCCTTGCCAAGCTGGACAAGAGCTCTCTTGCCTTCTGTGCTTAGGCTCCACGTCCAAATTCTGAGGGCCTGTGTCTACTCACATCTCCTTCCTTATTAGATATCCATTGCTGAATAATGGGAACAGTTACTGGCTTAAAACTATAGCAATCATTTATTCCCTCAGTTTTTCCATGGGTCAAAAATTTGGACGGTGGGACATAGAGGGGATGACCTGCCTCTGCTCCTCAATGTCCGAGACCTCAGCTGGAAAATGCAAAAGCTGGAGGGTGGACTCCCCTACATGCATATTCTCTCACATGTCTGCAGGTTGATGTTGGCGTGCGCTGAGATAGTAGCTGGAGTGCTGGTTGGAACCTTCCACACGTGGCTTCTCCATGTGGCCTGGGCTTCCTCTAAACATGACAGCTGGGTTCCAAAGGTGAGAGTCCCAAGAAGACAGCAAGCCAAGTATCCTTTTCATGAATTCAAGGCCTTGGATCACATCTGCCTTACATACAGGCCAGGGGAATCACCAGTCCCTGCCCACATTCAAGGCAAGAGAAACACGAATCCCACCACTGGGTGGGAGGAGGACAATGTACAGTTGTAAGAACACATGGAATGGGATATTTATGGGTGTGCCATTTGGGGAAAATACAATCTGCCACACCTTCCTTTTCTAAAATAAATCAACAGTCCATAACTCTGACCTGAGTCTCTAATGTTCTGTTATTATTGACATTTGTTCTGTTGTTAATTACACTTCTCTGCAAGACACAGACTTAAAACTGTTTTTTTAATTTTTATTTATTCATTTTAGAGAAGAGAGAGAGAGAGAGAAGGGGGAGGAGCAGGAAGCATCAACTCCCATATGTGCCTTGACCAGGTAAGCCCAGGGTTTTGAACCAGCGATCTCAGCGTTCCAGGTAGACGCTTTATCCACTGCGCCACGACAGGTCAGGCTAAAACTGTTTTTTGTTTTTGCCTGACCAGGCGGTGGCGCAGTGGATAGAGCGATGGACCGGGATGTGGTAGGACCCAGGTTCGAGACCCCGAGGTTGCCAGCTTGAGCACGGGCTCATCTGGTTTGAGCAAAGCTCACCAGCTTGGACCCAAGGTCGCTGGCTCAAGCAAGGGGTTACTTGGTCTGCTGAAGGCCTGCGGTCAAGGCACATATGAGAAAGCAATCAATGAACAACTAAGGTGCCGCAACGAAAAACTGATGATTGATGCTTCTCATCTCTCTCTGTTCCTGTCTGTCTGTCCCTGTCTATCCCTCTCTCTGACACTCTGTCTCTGTAAAAAAACAAACCTGTTTTTGACTTGCTAGAGTTTTCACAACTTCTTTAGGGAAATGACATATAGCTGGTCCACACCACCAAGTACAAAGACACCTGTACCGTGATGGGAACCTTTTTAGTATATAAAACCCTCAGTCAAAACCCAGGAGGTAATGGGCAGGTCCCAACCCCTATGGGTCTCCGTTTCTTCATGTGAAGGACGTATGTACGGGCTGTGTACGGACTGTGAAATCCCTTCCTAACATTCTGATTCCATGGCATTCTCTAGCCAGTTCCTTCTCTCTGGTAAAAATGTTTCTTAAACAGCAAGACAACCAACCCCACATAGTCAACTTCCCGTTGTGAGCAATAATGGAGATGTCATATTTAACTTTTAAAAAGCATAGGATTGAAGGAATACTGACAGACTTTCCCTTCTATCTCTGTCTTGCTGCATATGTTAAAAAGCACCGCCTAAAATATCCAGAAAGCACAGAACACAGTTAGGTAATGGAGACCTAACTGAATTACTTTCCTGTTCATTATTAGACTTCCACTAGACTTCTCTATCACATTCCAGGCTCCATAATTTCAGAAGGATGGAAGAACTGAAAGGGAGTCAGAGAAGATATACTAAATAATTCAAGGCTTAGAGACTAAGACCTAGGATAGACGAGGTGCAGGTTATTCATCCTGGAAAAGAAAAGGCAAGGGGGAAGTACAATGCTAGCACAGCAAGAGCATGAAGTCCTGGGATTCAGGCAATCCACTACCAGCAAACCAGGTAAGGCTGGGCAAGTCACTTGACCCCATTGTGACTTGATTCCCTCATTTAAACAGGGAGAGGGATGATATGGATTATCAAGGTCCTTGGTCTCTAACGATGAAGAAGAAGGACAGTGACAATTTCTCTGAATCCCAAACAGGAAGTGAGTTTAACTGGTCACATGTACCACTATGAGAAAAAGGACATGGAAGTGGGGCCCGGGAGAGTTCAATAGTCTCCAGTAATGGGGTCAGGCGGCAATGATACACCAGGGGAGGCAGATTCCAGAGGGTATGAGCATTTTAGAGGAAAGGTTACATGTTCTGGAAAGTGAGCTGCAAGAACTTTTAAAACACGCAATACCTAACGATTTAGCCAGGGGCTCTGACCTCTTTCCCTTAGATTGTGAAATTAAAAAATAAAAACAGCCCATACAACAATAGCTGTCCAGTGTAAATGAGTCAAAATTATACCAGCAAAAAATATATACATTTTGGTGTGCCGCAGAATTTTAGTAATTAGTTTGTGTGCCATGAGATGAGAAAGGTTGAAAATCAATGTTCTAAAGTAAAGACTAATTAAACACACTACAGGGGCACAGGCTAACCAAGGTGGAGCCACACGCCAGGGTCTTTACTGTTCTGTGGAGACACAAAACAGCTACAGTTCCTCTGCTCCAGGGTTTACAAGATGAGGACCTTACATGTCTTAGGGGCCCCTACTCCACACACATTAGCAAACAGGAAAAAAGTTTTCTTGACAACACACTTCCACATTAAGAGCCCCTATAACTTGTGGATAGGACGCTGGGGTAGGTTTGGGGAAAGGCCACCTTCCATTCTGGCTACCAGAGCCCTCTCCAGCGACCCCCACCTCCGCCTCCCAAACCGGCCTCCCTCCCCGAGGAGCCCGCCCGCCCTCCAACAGCTGGAGGCCAGAGATTCCCAAAGCGGGACGCACCGTGCCACTTCCCAGGTCGGGAGGGGCGGCGGGACTCGGGCTGACCGGGCCAGGCCCTCACGGCCGGGGCTCATGGACACCGGGACTGTCGGGGGATACGAAGGGCTCGGAAAGATGCCCCTGCTCAAGCCGGGAGCACAGCCCTGCAGCGCCCTCTCCACTCAGTCAGACCCCGTCCCCTCTCCGGGACAGACCCCCGAGGGCCGGACGTCGGCTTCCCGGAGCCCCTACTCACCAGGACCTTCCAACTTCACGGCTCGAAACTCGGCCTGCCTCCGGCCCGTGGGAAGCGAGCCTAGCGCCCCGGCGCGTCCCCGGAGCTAGCGCGGCTGCCGGGGCCTTCCTCCTAGCCCGCCCTCCCTGCGGCGCGCCGGGGCCGGACGGGCAACGTGGCCCTTCCCCGGGAAGGCGGGGCGGGCCCGGCAACGTGGCCCTTCCCCGGGAGGGGGCGGCGGGGCCGGGCAATGTGGCCCTTCCCCGGAGGCGGGGCGGGGCCATCCACCGCGACCCGCCAGGGCCGCCCCTTCACGAGCCCGCCTTCTCGCCCCGATAGCCCAAGTTTTCCCGGGTCCCCAACTTCGGGAGGCGCTGTGGAGACAGCTCTTACCATTGGGCCCTTTACTGCTCCCGACTGCAACTGCGCGTTTGATACCCACCCACAACCACACCCTCAGCCCCTCCCTTCCAGTTCAGACTGCGCAGGCATCTCTCCCTCCCCGGCCCTGGAGCACAGAACCTAGGACCTGCGGAGAGCCCAGCCTGAGAAGCTGGGTAGCCCTGGGAAGCGCGTTCGCCAAACTCCAGGCCAAGGGTCTGGGGCCAGCTCTCTAGAACGCCCCCAAATGCTAGCTTCCGGGAAAAAGGAGTCAGGGACAACAGAGTGGCCCTGGTGCAGGGATGTCAGAACAGGAACTAGGGCGCCAAAAGGGAAACCGGTGGGGGAAACACCTGCTGCCAAAGGCAGGGGAGGGCCAGCTGTGGTTTCTTTCCATTCAGCTGGTGGGGGGTGGGGAATGAGAACGGTTAGTTCTGAATGTAAGCAGAGAGACAGGCATGTCCCCAAGACCCAGACTAAGGAGGAAAGCACTCAATGACAGAATTTTGTAGTAGCCCTGTGAAGAGGATGGGGGACAGAATACAGAAAAACCAGATGCCTGTATCGGACCCTGAGAAGTGAGGGTGAGGAGCTGAGTATTGGCTGCTCTGTAGATGACTTTTCTGAGAAGAACTGAGTCCAGGGCCAACCCTAACATGTGGCTGTCAGCAGACCCTCCCCCATCCTCTTCCCTCCCTGGTGGTGAAGAGAGCAAGTGTAAGGTCTGTGCTGTGTGGTTACTCACTGACTTTGCTGGCTAACTTGTTTCTACATGAAACTGGAATTATGCAGGGTTCTAAAGTAAAAAAAAAAGGCAGAGCATGCCTAAAGGCGCCTGCATGGACATGAGCTGCTAAAACAAAATTACACTGAGGCCTCCTCATGCCAGACCTTCCCTCAGCCTCTCTCTATCTCCTTTAACCCTCCCAGCAGCTCTACAGAGTATGCATTACCATCCTGTTCTACAGATGAGGAATTTGAGGCTCAGGTAAGTGCCAACTGTGGGAGGTCAAAGGACCTAGCAGGGGACCAGGCTGGGTTTTAGGTCCAGGTACCTGTGCCTCCAAAGCCAGAGTCCTCATGCATCCTTGAGTGCAGGTGCTCTCTGAGATGCTGTGTCCAGCAGGACAGGCACAGAGTGGGGCAGCAGGGAAATCTTGGTAGAAGCCGCTGGAGCTCAGTGCCGACAGGACAGCTGACACATCAGTGAGGCTAAACTATGTGTGTGTGTCCAAGAAGGTCTCCAGCTTAGCTGATTATGTGGACTACAGCAGGAGATGTGAGCCTACACTCACTTGCCAGTCAACCACCAGTGTCTGTACCTGTCCTCTCTAAGCTTTTCCTCATGTAGGGGATATGGGAGACCTACACTCTCACACTCCAGGTCTTGCCAAGAAAGAAAATAATAAAATTTCCTAACAGTGTGAAAAGTTGGGAAACCTGGTTGTAGATTCAAGATATCAGCAGAAAAAATAACTCTCCAAGACAAAAGACATAGCAGCCATGAGATGTCAGATACCCACCTCTAACAATAATTCTTCTCCATCAAAGGCAGTTCAATGGGAACAAGATAGAGGACTGTGCACCAGCACTCACACCTCTGTTTAAATTCCAAACCTCACAGGAAGACCCAAGTTTCACCAACTGCAAGAGGACTGTCCCAAGCAGAAAGGTCCTTCAGAGAATTGGGATGGTCTTAATTTTTAGATGGAAGCAAGAGGAAAAATTTGGTCTGAGAGCAGGATGATGAGTGCCAAACTAAAGAGGCTCTGGACTCTTTTTGTGTGTGACAGAGACAGAGAGGACAGATAACAACAGACAGACAGGAAGGGAGAGAGATGAGAAGCATCAGTTCTTCACTGCAGCTCCTTAGTTGTTCACTGATTGCGTTCTCATATGTGCCTTGTGTGTGTGGCGGAGGGCTACCGCAGAGTGAGTGACCCCTTGCTCAAGCCAGTGACCTTGGGCTTCAAGGCAGCAACCTTTAGGCTCAAGCCAATGATCATGGGGTCATGTCTTTGATCCCATGCTCAAGCCTACAACCTCAGGGTTTCAAACCTGAATCCTCTGCATCCCAGTCCGACGTTCTATCCACTGTGCCACTGCCTGGTCAGGCAAGGCTCTGGACTCTTGATGGAGGTTTCATGGGAAGGAATTATAGGGGGAAAAGAATAGAAGAAACAAGGAGGCTGATTCCGGGGATGAAACTTGGCCTTGGATTGTGTCAAAATGAAAAAATAGAAAATTTTGGTTATAAGGTGAGAATAGAAGGGGTAATATTGTATCCTGTCCACCTCTGACCACTTCCATAAGATGACCAGAGAGATAAGAAGGAAGTGAAACTGTTCCAGGAAACTGCCTTCCAGAAACCATGCCAATGTAACTGGAATTTATTTACAATTTGGAAAGAATTCATGCTCCGCACTTAAGACAGATCTTGGCTCGAAACCATCAGAAGTAAAAGTAATGTTTTAAATCAATCTTGTTTCTATTTTTCCCTCTTCCTTCCTCCCAACGTCCCCACTCCCCATGAAGACCCAGAAACTCAACTCATCCAGATCGAATGAAGAAACAATTAGCAATTGTTACTGAGCAATGTGTGTGAAGTGAAACTTTTCATGAGCCACCTACAATTTCTTTTGGAAAAAAGCAGGGTATAAATAAGTTCAGTTAAAACATACCACATTTAGTCCAGTCTGTCACCGGGCCTTGCTACGGGCCTGAGCATCCTTGGTGCCTCTGTAAGAAGGCTAACAGATGTCTTGAGAAGGTGGTCTTGTGGAAGGGTCAGGCAAAGGGCAGCACTAGTGCTTCTAGTAGAAGTGATAGGTAAAAGGAATTCTCCAAAAAGGAAATGTCTTACCAGAGAGGCTGCCTGAAGGGACCAAGTTCCTGTCCCTGAGGGTTTACAGAAGCAGCACCGCATTGGGCAGGCAAACACAGGCCTGCTACTCCATACTCAGGCAAGCCCTTCCTGCTCAGTGCTTCTGTAACTTCCCCTCACATATCAAACCAGAGAAATAACCCCTCTCTTTTCTCCTCACAACAATGTGGTGACAAGAACTGACAATTCACATAATGTAAACAGTATACAAATACAGCACAACTACATGATACTTCAAGTGTTTCGAAGTACTCACAGGCCTCCCAGGTAGGATGAGGGCCACAGTGGCATCCTGGAAACCACACCTACCTGAGGGATTGCTGTGATCCCAGTGCCTAAGCAATGACTGACACCAGTAATATGCTGGGCAAATCTGGGAGAGGTGTCCTCCCTAAAATGTGGGAGGACACCTTCTAAAGTAGAAACCTGGCCTCAAAAGTGGCTCCCCTAGACATGAGACCACAGGAGAAGGAACAGCTCTGGACAAGTGACTCCACCCAGATGTTTACATAGCTAGTGAAAGGCAGAGAGATGCTAAAAGCCAAGCCTCCTACCCCTCACCCAGACCACCATACACCACTGTCTACCAGAATTCCAAACACCTCTCCTTTCTCCCAATATTTTCTCCTTTGTTGTCATTGAGAAAAACAGGTATCTTGGCCCAGTTAAACTGAAGTTCCAAGAAAGAACAGGCAGGAGGTGAGAAGATAACTCTGAACAAGTGTCCTTTAAGTGGGAACGGAGCTTCGAAAATAAAAAGGGGTACTAGATGCCAGTCAGAAAAGAACCTGTCATCTTAAAGAGCAAGAGAGAAAACTAACTAGGATATGGCACAGGAAGAAAAAGCCAAGGGCTCACGGCAAGAAATGGAGCTCCGGCTCCTAACCAGAAACTTGGCCTTGGAACTTAAACTCTCCTCCCCCTTCTTGAAGAGGCACACTTGTCACACTGACTGGAGAGCCCTGAGGACCAGCATCTCTCAATCGAAGTTCCTGGACCCATACACCTTTCTTCAACTCAGTGATCCCAGGTATTGTTTAATAACAACAAGAAGAGACAAATTCAGGGTAGGCTTTAATTAAGGCCATCTAAAGCTTTGCCAGCAAACTAATTTAATAAAAGAACAGAGCTTTTCCGGGGTAGGTGGGGAGGGGCACAAAGAAAACCAGATAGAAAGTGACGGAAGACAATTTGACTTTGGGTGATGGGTATGCAACATAATCAAAGGTCAAAATAACCTGGAGATGTTTTCTCTGAACCTATGAACCCTGATTTATCAATGTCACCCCATTAAAATTAATAATAATAAAAAATGGGTCAGAAAAAAACCAGGCAGCTATGAGTCAAAAAAGATGAATGCTAACAAAATATTAATAATAATAAATATGAAAGCGTCTCTGATGAAAAAAAAGAACAGAGCTTTTTAATTATACAAACATATCGAGCAATGTCAATGTTACTGAATTATATGTACTGCATGGCTCTGGACACTTTTCAAAATCTATCATTCCCTGTGCTCCTTTTAACAATCTGTGAGAACCTGGAAAGCTAGTTGTTCCCATGCTGCAGGTGACGCGAACACAGCAGAGATTAGCCAACATATCTAGAGTTCTACATTACAGCTAGAACACAAATCCTACTGATGCCCAATCCTGTGTCCTGTTCCTCTGCTCTTTCCATGAGGTTTCATGGCCTAAACTTCCTTTTAGGAGGAGGAGAAACAAGTTAGGAGATTATTTAGACCAGTGTTTTGCAACTGATTCGCCAGAAATTTCATGCTGGTCCACAAGTTAACCACCCTGATGTCATAAGAAGAGTTTAGATCCAATGATCTTAGTCGAATCTGCTTAAGCTCAGAGTGATTTCTACTTTAGCAGTCCCTGAAATAATTCTATTTTCACCGGTCCCCAAGTGTAAAAACATTGAAAACCACTGATCTAGACCATGTCCTTCCGCTCCTGAAAACAGAACAGCCTGCCTCGGCCTGGGTAATCCATTCCAGAGCTTTAGTTTAACCCCAAGAGATTTGGAATCCTATTTATCTCAGTGTTGGAAAGGCCCTTACAGATAACCCAATGCAACCTACCTTCAGAGGGCTGAATTCTTTTCATGTTCCCCTTGGACTAACCTTAAAATTGCCATTGCTCACAACCCTTTACAAAGTACTACTTCCTGGGTGAGAGGAGCTGGGAGCAAGTCTGCACAGAGAGAGAGGTTGAGGGAGAGGGAGAGGAGGTGAAGCTTCCAGTGTACCCCGCAGGGGAAGGATTCTCAACAGGGTACTTCCTCAGTGGCAGTGTCCCCAGACTTGCCCCACTCAACACTCTGCACAGAAGCACCAAGACAACAAGTGGAAAATGAGACAGGAACCTTACCTTTCTTCTCTTCTCTCAGGGCTCCCTGGAGATCATCAAACCCCCATCCAGCACTCCATTTCCAAAACTGAGAATCCCAAATCAGAGACACCAGACAAAGTGCAGCTTTTTCTCCTCTGATCCAAGTCCAAAGTCCATGGCTGAGTGTACTCTGAGGGGGAGGAGTCTGGGGGGGAAGGGGTATGCCCAGGCCCCTTCCCCCCACTGCAGGCTTCAGTGTCCCTCCCAGGGATCTGTTATATCCCTTCATTCAGCTGGTTTATTAAGCCCGGAGTCTGGCGATGGGCAGATCCCAGGTACTACTATCCCATCTCTTGGTCAGGGAGGGGAAGTCATCCACTGTGAGAACTGGCTCGTCTGTCCTCTGCTGGGGCTTATGAGGAGAAACATGCCTTAGAACCGGCATGGCCCAGGAGGCTGATTTCTGTGTTAACCTGCAGAATATTTAAACATTATGACACTATTATATTTCCAAATGTTTTCCTAAGACTCCCTACCTAAATTGATCCCTTTACTATGCTCTACCATGAAAACAAGGTATACAAGTCCCTACTTCGCTCACACATTGCCCTACAAAACAGTCACCTCATCAATATGTATATACATATACGGCTCAGGATAAAAAGGATTGCACCTACTCTCACAACAGAAATGTAACCGAAAGCACTGACTTGTGTGGAAACTGTCTTCTAAGAAATGTGGAAATATACATCCTCCTTGTTTTGCTAGTGCCACACATTATCCGCCCTATCTCCCAAGCTTAAGGTGTTCAGTGTTCTCATCTGCTAGCTCTCCCGACTGAAATAAATGCATTCCAGACCTAGTAGCTGGCACCTTCCACATGCATTCTTTGCTATCTTCCCTTCCCCTCACCTCCCCCTCTGCTTCCAAAACTGTGCCAGGGATATAATTCCTAATCGCTGTCAAACTCCTTCCCGGGGCTACTCCCAAGAACACTCCCGGAATGTTTGCGGCCCAGGTCCAGCCTGCAGTAACTCCAGGGTTCCAGTTCCTCAGTCCGGAAGCCCATCCGGTCGCCCCTCCCTTCTAAATTTATTCTAAATCCTTTCTCTCCCTCATTTCCTTCCTGTAGAGGCGTGGCGTCCACATGACACCCTCCGCCCTTCCGCTAAGAATTTAGCCCCTCCCACCCTGTTCTCAGAACGCAGTGCTCCGTGCTCACCGGGAAGATAACAGCGACCCTCCCTAGACTGAGGCCCTCCCTAGACGCCGACCCTTAACTCTCCACCGCCCAGACGACCCTCGCCCTGTCTTCCGAGGGGTCGGTACCTGGATCCCGCCCGCCCCGTCTCTGCAGGAAGTCGTCGTCCGCCCAGGTCGGAGTCCAGGACCCTCCACGGACGCCCACAGCCGGCCCAGGCCCCACCCCTCGACCCCCGGCGAGCCGGCCCTTCCTCGCGCTCCGCCCCACTCTCATCCTCCGCAGCCACTTCCGCCCGTCCTCCGGAAGTGAGGCCGCAGCACCTGCCACTTCCCCTCATCCCTCCTTCTTCTACCCCAGAGTCCCAGCCTTTCACCACCGCCAACATGGTGTGTAGGACGTGGGTCTGCAAGGCTTGAGGTTGTTCTACAGTCCCTGTTAACGGGATTGAAGTCAAGGTGTGGGCAGGAATGGGTCTAGGTGAGAACAGAGCAAGGGGAGACAGTTGTTGCAGAGCAAGAAGGGGCGGGGCAGAGAGCGTGACTAGACTGGAGGGCGCATCGCCTCCAGCCGCTCGCGGGAAGGAGGGCGCACGCGTCAGGCGCCTCGATTAGTCGCCAGCGTTGATGCGGGATTTTGGCGGGCGAGGAGGGCGGAAGTGGGGGCGGAGCCGGCACGGTGCACTCGAGTCCCTTTCCCTCGGAACTAAGGTCGCCTAGCAACTGCCCGCTTGACCTGGGTTCTGGAAAAGCGTCCGGCTGCTCCTGTCTCTGGAAGGCGGTCTCTCACGGTGAAAAACTATTCAGAAAGTGTTAAGGCCTGTGTTTACGGTTCCTGTGTTGAGACCTCTGTGGCAGTGCCAGAGGAAAGTTTTCGCTTATTTTCTCTCTGCACTTCTCGCTGTGGCAGGATCTCCTTCGGATGTAAAAAGAGAAAGGAAAAGATAAGAATAATCAAAATAACTCTCCCTTCCCAACGAGACAGCCCCTCTCTGTCCAGCTCTGTGCGGCCACATCGGGAGCATGGTTACCATCCCCTGAGCAGCAGAGCTTTGCCCACGATGAGGTGACTGGAAAGACTTCGAGGCGGGAGGCGAACCTCCCATCGGGTTGGCGGTCACGTCGGAAACACTAGCCACTGTTGCTTGCACCTGAGACTTGTCTGTTACAAAGAAACCTTTGCCTTCCTTCAAACATTGGATTTAAAAGTTCTGAAATTGCCCTCGTTGCTTTTTCCTAAATATATTGGGGTGACTTTTCAGCCCTTCAAGCTGAATCCAAGAGGAGTTACTGGTAATTTTTGGAGTTCATATGTCATCCTTTAATGACATGTTCTAGAATCTTGCCAGGACTATGGGTCGATTAGCAGACCCTGTGTTGTTTGTTTGTTTTGTTTTGTTTTCCCCTTTTTGAAAACTGAAACCTCACTCTTCCAGCATATCTTCTGTGATGTTGTGATTAATTTTAAGAAATATGTATTTAGTCCACCCATCCTACCCACCCTTCTTGTTTCTCACATAGAGCTCTTAAAACTCTTGTGATTTTATAAGTGATAAGAGCAATAGGAGCATCTTTTGTTCTAATATTTGGTCTTAACTGCTGTTGCTAACCCAGTGCTCTTTAAATACTTGTAATTTCTGGGTGATAGGAGTGTCTTGTTGCCATGAGGTGGCTTCTGAATCAGGGCTGGTCACCAGAAAGACCAAGCCATGATTACAGGATTGGATTTTTCAACCGCCCCGCCTATCAGTCTGTTGAGAAAGGAGAAGTCCTGAAAATGGAGTCAGTGACCAATCATGCCTACTGTGATGGACTCTCCGTTAAAATCCCGATAGTATGGGGTTTGGAGATCTTCCAGGTTGGTAAAGACATCAACTTACTGGGAGGGTGATGCACCCAAACTCCACCGGAAAGGAAACTGGTGCCCAGGACCCTTCCAGACCTTGCCCTATGTATCTTCATCTGGCTGTTCTTCTGTATCCCTTATATCCTTTGATAAATTAGTAGCATAAATATTACCTTGAGTTCTTTGAGTTGTCCTAGCAAATAATGAAATTCAAGGGGAAGTGGGTCATGGGAACCTCTGAATTGTATCCCAAGTTGTACAGAAGTTATGAATAACCTGGGGACCCACTACTTAGGATTGGCAGCTGAAGGTGGGGGCAGTCTAATGAGACTGAGGTCTTACCCTGTGGGATCTGACACTAGATGTTTCCAAGTGCATAGTGTCAGAATTGAGTTAACTTGTAGGACAACCACTTGGTGTCACAGAGTAATGATTGACACCCCACAAATTTGGTGTCAGAAGTGAAGTATTCTGAGTAGTAAAGGCGACACAGGAGGAAAGACTAGTTTTTCCACTACATACAGAGTGGGGCAAAAGTAGGTTTACAGTTGTGAGTAGTAGAAACAGTCTATTTTTGTATTGTTTATTATTTTCCGTATGAACAACTAAACCTATTTTTGTCCCACCCTGTATATTGGTCTCACCTTCTCTTCAAGCTGAATTCTCAAGGAACTACTACTAATTTCTGGAGTTCATATGTCATCCACTTACTGACATATGGAATCTTGCCAGGACTTAGGGCTCTCTGGAGGTCTGGTGTATATCCACATGCATGTCCAGGCATTGACACACGACTGGGAAGTTCAAAAAGTTTTTAAGTTCCCAGACTACTTAGAATAAGAATAGTCTTTCCTCATGCCTCAGTCTTCATAATGTGAATAATTATAGCAGCTTGGTTAAAGTGATTTCATTTTATATATTCCTTACCTTTATTCTCCCCTTAAAACATTCTGCAAACAAAATTTATATTGCTGCTACCCTCAAAAATAACAGGTCCACAGATAAGTTCCTGATCTTTCCCCAACTCCAAAGGTATTCCACCCAGTTGCCTTTCTTATCCTAATTAATATTAACTCCATTTAACTTACTCAGGACAAAACCTCAAAAGCCTTTTTTATATTCCTCTTTCTCATATCCTGTACCCAATCTGTCTAGAAGTCCTGTTGGCTCTACCTTCAAAACTGTGTCTAGGATCCTACACTTCAGCATCTGCTCAGCCACTTTCATCCTTCACCTGGACAACCAGATCTCTCTGCCCTCCTGCACCTTCAATCCCAGTATCTTAGTCTCCACACAGCAGCCAGAGAGATCTTGGCATTTCTCTGCTCAAAACCCCAAAGTGACTCCCCACTTCATTTGGAATAAAAAGCCACAGACCCTAGGGTGGTCTACAGAATGCAAAACTAATTAACTAGCCTGCTTCCCTCTGACTTGCTCTCTCCTTGCTAACTGTCTCAGGCTCACTGCCCTCATTTCTACTCCCTGAACTCAACATCAGGGCCTTTGCACTAGCTGTTCCCTCTGGGTATAAAACTCTTCAAGATATTTGCATAGCACTCCTTCACCTCTTTTGAATCAATTTTCAAATGTCACCTTCTCAATGAGACCTTCCCTGATTAACCTATTTAACCTTGGCCTCACCCACCACACTGCCAGTCTTTCTTACCCTGTTCCATTTTTTTCACAGCACTCAATCAACTATTATGTTTACTACTTACTGTCTATCTCTTCCTGCTGGAATGTAAGTTCCATGAGGGGAGGTGTATTTGGTTGTTTGATTCCTTGCTGACGCCCAAGTTCCTAGAACAGCCATGTGCATGGCCCATAGAAGGTGCTCAACAGACATCTGTGGAATAAATGAATGAACATGAACAACTACTTGCATGATAGAGTATTCCCAGCCAGGCCTCTCTCACATGCAGATACATAAACATAGTTATAAACATAGTTTACATGTTTTGCGTTATGATTTTTGTATCATCAAATCGTGGATATTATCGATGTTTCTAAGTATTTTCATAGTTATAACTTTTTGCTTTTTAAATGTACTTAGATTATTGCATGCTTGTTATAATAAGTCTAACAATACAGAGTTGTGTAAAGAAACATATCTTCCCTCCTCCTCTAATCCCACCCTTCTGAAGGGAACCATTTTAAAAGTTAGTGGGTATCCTTTCAAATATTCTCTATACACACACACATACATATGCAACAGGTGTAAATTTCACAGCTCAAATACAAGTATGCCTGAATTATAACTTTGTTTTCTATAACTCAAGTCACTTTCTATTTTAGACCTCATTCCCTCTGATGGCAAAAACTAAATTTAGTTAATGCAAGGTAAATGCTACCACTTAATAATTTGCTTCTTTATTAGTGGTCAGATTTAATTCCAGTGAATTCAGAATTTATTAATATCCTTTCTTTCACCTTCATTTAATTGCCAGTTTTTAAAACTTATTATAAAAGAAATGGACACTCATCACAGGAAAATATTAAACTATAAATAAGAGAAATGAAAAAATAAAAACCATATGAAAATGCAGCAGCCAGAAATAATCAAGCTTTCTAGATTTATTCTGTTCATATAGATGCATTTTGGGGATCATGTTATAACTAGCTTTATTGGGCCTGACTGGTGGTGGTGTAGTAGATAAAGTATTGATCCTTCCTGATCCTCCCCCTTCTCTCTTTCTCTCACTTTCTCCTCTCTCCCTCTCTCCCCCTTTCCCTCTCTCTTCTCTCTCTAAAATGAATAGTCTTTTAAAAAATTATTTTAAAAAATAGATTTTATTGCTTAATATATGGCAAACATTTTTCCATATCACAAAATATACTTCTATGAAATTTTTTTCCTATGGCATTTTTAATGACTGCATTATATCCTATTATGCAAATGAACCAAAATCATCATCCCTGTTGTATATTTATGTTGTTTCCAACTTTTCACTTTTGCAGAACATGAGAATCTTATAGCTAAATCCCTGTGCACATCTCTAGTTCTTTCTTCAGAATAAAATTCTGGAACTGGTGCACTCATTGTAGAGGCTTATGAATCATGCTGTCATCAGACCTACAGAAATGTGGAACTGCTTGACATCAGCTGGCAGAAGGTTCCTTTTATCTACACCCTGCCAGACCATCTTAATCATTTGTAATCTTTGTTAATCTCAGAACAGTGGTTGTGCATTGCTGTTTCAAGTTATATTTCATTAATAACTAGTAAAGTCAAAGTTGTTCTTAGGCATCCCTTATGTGAATTGCCTGCTCATCTCTTTCCCATTTAGACTGGTGTTTGTCTCACTCATTTGCAAGAACTCTGTGTGCTCTGTTGACATTGCAGGAGCCTAAGCCCCTGAGCCAGAAAGAAGTCTTCTGCACATGCTCTGCCTTCAAATAAACTTCAAATATCAATAAATAGAGATTTTTGTACCAGAGACTCCACCGAGAGGACCAGCAGGCAGTCTCCTGGCCTGTCATTTGGATTGGGGGGAACTAAGGGCTGTCTGCACCAGGTAGTTCCCTCCTCCCCATGGAGCCTCATATTTCTACCAGAAGCAGCGGAGAAATGGCCTCCACCTTTCTTCTGCCTTCCAGATCTCACTTAAGGGCCAAACCTAATTGCAAGGGACTTAGATTTCTAAGCTCTCCAACTAGAAAGAAGGTAGCCAGAGACCAAGGAGCGAATCCAGTCCCCAGCAAACTAATGCGCAGGCTTCCAGCCTGGTTAGATCGTTATCTCTTCTGTCACCTGGCAGGAAGACTCTTCCCATGCTGCCTTGTTTTTCGATATTTTCTTGGCCATTTTCACAAATCTATCTTTTAACTTTATTTTATTTTTTTAATTTTTTTTTAAATTTATTTATTTTAGAGAGGAGAGAGAGAGTAGAGGGGGAGGAGCTGGAAGCATCAACTCCCATATGTGCCTTGACCAGGCAAGCCCAGGGTTTCGAACCGGCGACCTCAGCATTTCCAGGTCGACACTTTATCCACTGCGCCACCACAGGTCAGGCCACAAATCTATCTTTTAGATATATATATCTTTTTAGGCATATTTTTCAGAGGATGATAATTTTGAATTAAAAAAAGAAAAAAACTAGAACTGTTTTATGATTTACTGGGCTTTTCCTTACTTTGGCAAGTATTCTTTGTACTGCTTTAGTCCAAAATCTGATAGGTACAAGAGGCAGTTTGTATGTTTACCATTTGTCATATGCTTTTTTATCCTGGAACATATTTTAAAATTCTGACTTAAGGAAATAGCCTCACTCATTTCTCCTTTTATCTTATTGTACCTCTAAGCAGCTTGTGACGCAGTTGATGGTGCACTTCTCTTTCCAACACTCCTGGTCCTGGATTTCCATGCCACCACTCTCCTGGATGTCCTCCGTCTCTGACCACTCCTCAGGCTTCCTAACTAGCTTTCCCTCGTGCCTTTCTCTTCTCTACCCAACTTTCTTTCTAGGTGATCCCACAGAAGTCATACGGTTTCCATTATTACTTCTGTGCTAGGGACACTCAAGTAAGTCCCCCAAGCCCCTCCTCCTCTGCCCTCAAGGCCTATATACCCACTTGCCTGCTTGACTTCTCAACTTGGTCCTCTCCTGGATACCTCTGACTAAAGTGTCCAAACTTCAACCCAACAGTATGCCTCTCAGCTCTTCTAATATTCTGCTTCTCAGTAAGTGGCTCCATCATGAAACCAATTGATTGTGTCAGAAACCCAGAAGTCTTACCCAGAGTTCCCACATCTTGTCAGTCAACACACCCTGTGAAGTTCATCTCCCGGTTATTTAATGACCCTGTGCTCTTCCCAAGCTGGCTGGTCATGATATCTCTTGCTCTGGTCATGGGAATTGAGGGGCATAAGACCGTGCCTGACCAACCAGCTTCTTCCCAAGATGTACTGATTTCAAGAATTTTCTCTCAGGTAGCAAACCTCATAGTTTCAGCCTTCTACTTAAAGGACAACAGGGCCAACCATAAAAGTCTTGAGTCATACTTCCTTAGGATTTGTTGGCTTTGCTCAACCTTCTGATACTGTTTGATGCTGAGCAGAAAGCTGAAGCCAAGTTGATGTTTCCCTTTGGGAGAAACTTGAATTTTTCATTGTGGCTGTCTATGTAGGTTTTCTTTTATCTATGAAGTTCCATAAACTTTACCAGAATGATTTAGTAAAATTACCTTTTCCTAGATACGTTATACCCATTAAATATGCAGGTTCAAGTTTTATTTTATTCCTTTGGCAATTTACTAAACCTCTTTATGCCTTAGTTTTGTCATGAATACAGTAAGGATGGTAATAGATCTAACCGTATTCAATAGTTGTGAACATAAATGAGATCATACATGTCAAGTGCTTAAAACTATACCCAGAATATTTAGTAAGTGTTTAATAAATGTCGGTTTCTATTTTTATGATTAATTCAGAAAGTTTCAATGTAGCACTTTAAAAAGTTATATTCTCTTCTTTCGGAATACCAATATGTTGGAATTCATTTGAATTATCTTTCATGCATTTTTATATCTTTGTTTCTTATGTCTAATATTTCTAGGGAAATAATTCTTTTCCCCACATTTTCATTAAATTTAAAACTGTTTTGTTTCTCTTTTTTTCACCTTTATAAAGTGTATAAATCTGTGGGGTTTTAGTATATTCAGAGTGGTACAACCATCATCACTAACTCCAGAACACCTCATTCCAGAAAGAAACTCCCTACCCGTTAGCTGTTACTCCCCATTCTTCCCCTATTCCCTGGCCAACCACTGTTTGACTTTTTATCAGTTGGCCTATTCTAGACACTTTGTTGGAAATGAATCATACATATACTTCTGTCTTCCTTCACTTAGCCTAGTTTTCAGAGTTCATCCATGTTATAGCATGTATCAGCACTTCATTCCTTTTTGTGACTGAATAGCAATTCCATTTTACGGATGTACCTTTTTTTTTTTTTTCATTTAGATGGACATTTGAGTTGCTTCCACTGTGCATCTGTTTTTGCCAATGTGATATAAAGAGTGAATAGGAAACGACCACAATCCTTCCATAAAATGTACAGAATCCCACATGAAAGAGGAGGTACTTGGGCGGTGGTTGGGGGATTTGTGCTCTTTGGAGGGCAGTAGGTGTGGGCCAGTGCTATCCTAGGTTTTGGAAATGCTGTTCCTGGTAGTATATACATAACCCTCACACACTGTGTTCTGTCAGGTGGAGACAGGCCTGACCATGGGCGTGTTCTGACTTTCTCCTTGTCTTCTCACTCAGCCTCCCCTGGCCTGTCAGTGTGCTTTCCTGAAACGCCTTTCTCCTCTGTCCTTTTCTTTGTGTGTAAGTCTTTAGTCTTCGGACCGTTTTATAAAACCTGCTCTTCTCAGTAGTTCCAGAGTGTGCGGGTGGGCTTCTCTGGAGTACTGACGGCCTATCTCCCACAGCTGTCTTCATGTCCCTTGTGGCTTTAAAAGAAAAGGACCGTAATTACTCTTCACGTGCAGGACTGAGAGGATGTGACCAGGCCAGACTTCCCCGTAGCTAAGGAGTGAAGCTGGAGACCACATAGGTGTTGTAAGGGATCTGAGTGAAACCCAGGGAATGAAGCAGAAACTTGGGATGAAGGTGACTGGCAGGTCGAGGACACAGGGGAATTTCAGTTCAGTCAGGAACTGGAAGTTATTTCAGTACACTTGAAATCATAGCACTGATGCCTCCTTGCACAGTGCGTTTTTGTCTAGTGTCCAGTCTTGCCTTAAATTTTTTTTTAACCACTCAGACTGCGTCCTTTCCTTCTCACTCCCAAAGAAAAGGAAGAACAGTCATCAGTGGCCAATAGCAGTTGCAAAAGCAGCACCAAGAGCTGGCTTTACGCTCAGGGAAGAATGCTGCCTCCTCCTGGTTTTGGGTGCCCTACACATTTGGAGAATCCTCTTTAGTAACAACTTATAGAAATGATCCCTGAAAGAGCATAGTCTTCGTATTGCCAATTTGGGGCATTTCTCCCCAAATAGATTATGAGTTTCATAAGAGAAGAGATCCTGTTTATCTTAAAACACTCTTTCTGCATTTACTCAATTCAGTGAATATCACCTGCGGGCTCTGGTCCTGGCTCCTCTTGATTTCTGTGGACTTGGGAGATTGGGTTTCTTCCACCAAGGTGAGGACACTAAAAGCTGTCCTTGGCCTGGCCAGGTATTCAAGAGTATCAAATTAAACCAATGATGTGGGAACCCCTTTAAAATTGAAAGAGCTATGTAAATATGGTGTTCAGAAATTTATAGAGAGCAATCAAAGGCCAGGTGCTGGGTCACATTGAGCTTTCAGGGGGTCGCTCAGTGCCTCTACCTGAGAACAGCCCTGAGCATCCCTTCCCTTAGAAAGCTGCTCCTGGCCCTGGCCGGTTGGCTCAGCGGTAGAGCGTCAGCCTGGCGTGCGGGGGACCTGGGTTCGATTCCCGGCCAGGGCACATAGGAGAAGCGCCCATTTGCTTCACCCCCACCCCCTCCTTCCTCTCTGTCTCTCTCTTCCCCTCCCGCAGCCAAGGCTCCATTGGAGCAGGGATGGCCCGGGCGCTGGGGATGGCTCCTTGGCCTCTGCCCCAGGCGCTGGAGTGGCTCTGGTCTCGGCAAGAGCGACGCCCCGGAGGGGCAGAGCATCGCCCCCTGGTGGGCAGAGCATCGCCCCTGGTGGGCGTGCCGGGTGGATCCCGGTCGGGCGCATGCGGGAGTCTGTCTGACTGTCTCTCCCTGTTTCCAGCTTCAGAAAAAAAAAAAAAAAAAAGAAAGCTGCTCCTGTGTCTCACCTGTTTTTCAGGGCTCTCAAAATATGACTATGCCATACCGAAAGCCAGCATGCTTTAAACACCTTTGTTTAACTGTATTATACATTGGTTATAATACTGGGTTGATGGGTTGGCTTTTAAATTTGCATTTAACCCAGGGGCATTTGTTCAGTTCAGTATTTCCTTAGATCAGCTCCCTCAGTGGGGGTTGTCCAGTTACCTATTGAGTATTTGAAACCTTGGATCCTATTTTTCCTGCACTGGGCTTCCAATGGCAGGGGATGGTGGGGAGAGGGGAGGAGAGGGAGAAGGGAACAGTCAAAGGAGCGTAGGTCAAAATGGAAGTGTCTTTTGCCTTCAGGATCTGTCTGCTCACAGGAAGGAGATTCATTCTCCACAAAGAACAAAGAAACTTACAAGCAAAAAATGAAGACAATTCAGAAGTGCTGATGTAAAGAATTATTTAGCCCTGGCTGGCTGGCTCAGTGGTAGAGCGTTGGCCTGGCGTGTGGCAGTCCCAGGCTCAATTCCCCACCAGAGCACATAGGAGAGGCGCCCATCTGCTTCTTCACCGGTCCCCCTCTTCTTCCTCTCTGTCTCTTTCTTTCCTTCCCACAGCCAAGGCTGGCCCAGGCGCTGAGGATGGCTCCATGGCCTCCGCCTCAGGTGCTAGAATGGCTCCGGTTGCAACAGAGCAACACCCCAGATGGGCAGAGCATGGCCCCCTAGTGGGCATGCCGGGTGGATCCCAGTTGAGCGCATGTGCGAGTCTGTCTCTTTACCTCTCCACTTCTCACTTCAGAAAAATTAACAAAAATTAAAATAAAAAAATTATTTAGAGGGATATAAAGTTAATTAGCTATACCTCAGGGTGTAGGTGGATCAATGTTAACCTAAAAATAAAAAGCCAGCCTGACCAGGCAGTGGCGCAGTGGGTAGAGTGTCAGACTGGGATACGAAGGACCCAGGTTCGAGACCCCAAGGTTGCCAGCTTGAGCATGGGCTCATCTGGTTTGAGCAAAAGCTCACCAGTTTGGACCCAAGGTCGCTGGCTTGAGCAAGGGGTTACTTGGTCTGCTGAAGGCCCACGGTCAAGGCACATATGAGAAAGCAATCAGTGAACAACTAAGGTGTTGCAACGCGCAATGAAAACTAATGATTGATGCTTCTCATCTTTCTTTGTTCCTGTCTGTCTGTCCCTGTCTATCCCTCTCTCCCTCTCTCTGACTCTCTCTCTCTGTCTCTGGGGGGGAAAAAAAAGCCAAAGTGAGAGGCAACAAGTATTTATTTGAGATCCCAGAATTGTAATCTGTGGGCAAAGATTCATGCAGGAACCTAAATTGTGTCTCCATTATAAGGTGAAGGGAAGGGGTTTTTATGAGACTAGGAAGGGAAATAACGACACAAGAGAAGAATTCCCAGTGGTGTTGAAAAGCTGTGTTACTCTTCAGCTACACATGGCTGCTTACTGATTCCACCTTCAGAAAGATTCCACAATCACCCGCCCATGTGGTCAGGATGTCTGCTTTCCTGTTAGTTTTACAAACAGTTATTTGTAAGGTCGTGTTGCGTTGGCCCAGTCCAAAGATTATTTTGTCCAATTCAAGCAGTATAATGTGTGGATACTGTGTGGCCAATAGTTGTGGCTGTCATGGCCATGATCATGCAGGTTCTCATTGAATTCGGACAGATGGTTAAGAAATAGTGGAGCCAAAAAATAGTGGGCCATTCTTTTATTCAAACCTCGCACTGGCCGATGAGCAAACACAGGGCTCCCAAAGCTACCAACACCTTTCCTGGTTCCACAACCAGGAGAATCTTCTCCGATTTTTCCTAGAATCAAAGGCCCCACCAGTCTCAGCGGAGCTTGCAAAAGCTTCTCACCTCTAGTTCCCCTCTAGTTCTGCACACTGTCTCCTCTCTGCACAAAACTTTATATTTCTTTTCCTGCCATCTTGGCTTCTTTCTCAGCACTCTTCCTCTTTCACTTCTTCTCCAGCAAATATTAGCAAGACAGTGGCCCTTCCCAAGCAGGAAAGTAATTTGCAACTTCACAGACATAAATACCTGTCGCTGCCCAGTGCCATTTTTAACAATAAAAGTGAGCAAACTCAAAAAACACATTTTATAAACTCATTTGCCCAACAGACACTAAAAACAACAACAACCAAAAACAGGGCTACCGATAAACCTGAGAAGCTCAGGTGAGTCCTGCATGGTGTCCTTACAAACTCAGAGACCTAAAAGTAACCACACAGGATGGTCTGAAATGAAAACTTTCTAACTAAACACAGTGCATGGTAGGCAATGTCCTAGGATGGTGTAGGGCCAGTGGCCACTGCTGCCATGGCCACGAAAGATGCAAGTTCAGGTTCCCATTGGATTTGGGCAGATAGTAAAAGAACTGTGGAGCCAGAAAATGGTGGCCATTCTGTTATTAAAGTCTCCTGATGGTAGACGAGCAAATAGGGAAAACTACTTCCTTCCCTCAGGGCTCCCAACCCTGCCTTGGTCTCAGGCGCCACAACTCAGACTCTTCCTCTGGACCAGGGATCGGGAACCTATGGCTCACAAGCCAGACGTGGCTCTTGATGGCTGCATCTGGCTCGCAGACAAATCTTTAATAAAAAAAAAATGTTAAAAATATAAAATATTCTCATGTTTATGGTTGTGAATGGCTGGAGCCAAACACAGCTGTCCTCCGGGACAACACCAAATTTTTATTGGATAATGCGTAACATACATGGGTTGTTGTATGGCTCTCACGGAATTACATTTTAAAATATGTGGCGTTCATGGCTCTCTCAGCCAAAAAGGTTCCCAACCCCTGCTCTGGACTCACCCTCGGCTCAGGGCCCCACCAGCCTTAGCACTCTCTTTAGCCTCGCTCTGCACTCTCCAGCAAACAATGGCCCCTCCCAAGCAGGAAGGCAGTCTGCAATTTGCAATCTGCTGCCCTGAGGGAAAGCACCCTGCAGCCTTCCATAGACACCACACACACACACACACACACACACACACCACTGCCCCAATACAAATGAGCAAACCTAAGAAAAACACTTGTTTACCCAACAGGTGGTATATTTCTCTAAACAAAGGCTGATGCTTACCTTAAACTGTAGCAGGAAGTGGCCTGCAAATAGAGGATAATAGATGCCCAAACAACTCATTGAAGGAAGAACTTATTAACCAATGGAGCACATGGGGATGAGTAGCACCAAAGCATGAGTTCCCCAAAGTTAGATTTTTTACATTTTTATATACCTTTTACAGCAGTGGTCCTCAACCTTTTTTGGGCCACAGACCAGTTTAATGTCAGAAAATATTTTCACGAACCGGCCTTTAGGGTGGGACGGATAAATGTATCACGTGACTGAGACAAGCGTCAAGAGTGAGTCTTAGACAGATGTAACAGAGGGATTCTGGTCATTTTTTAAAAATAAAACATCGTTCAGACTTAAATATAAATAAAACAGAAATAATGTAAGTTATTTATTCTTTCTCTGCAGACTGTTAGGTTCAGGGAGGTGTGCTGTGGCTGCCAGAGTCTAACTCTTGGAGGAGCAGGAACAGGGAAGTGCTGACAGGGTCCCTGTGAGGCTGAGAACAAAGAGATCAGCACAGAGTTGGGCAAACATCCTGCATTCTATGAGTCAGAGACCCTTATCAGAAGTTTATGTTTGAAATTCGCCACTGAGCGAAACCCTTCCCCTGTTGCTATGCTGTGCGCGACCCTCCTAGCGAATAGCGAACTGCCACATCTGCTTCTGTATAATGCTTGCTCACTTAGGATATATAAAGACCTAGTTGTAAGCGCCAGGCGCGACTCTTTGTTTGCAGCCCCTTGTGGGTACGGTGTCTCCGGACGCCTTGAGAGTTTGCCCCTGCGCAGGTTAAACTTGGCCAATAAAGTAAGATCTAAACCCCTGAAAGTCTCTGACGTTTGTTCTCACACTTGGTGGATGCAACACAGACTGGTACCAAATGGCCCACGGACCGTACCGGTCCACGGCCTGGGATTTGGAGACCACTGTTTTACAGTGTCCATGCAAGGGGCGTGTGATTCCTTTGTCTGAGGTCCTATATGCACCTCCTGGCTCAAGGTGGGGTGGGAGAGCAAGGGGGAAGGGGTTTCTGGACCCCTGGCCCTATCTATATATTTACAGATCTTGTTTCTCTTGTATGTATTGTGAGAGTGTAATGCCAGTGGCCGAGGCCAGGCAGGTCCACTTTGGATTTGGGCAGATGGCAGAAAAACTGCAGAGTGGTAAAAGTGTTGGGCCTTTTCATTTAATGAAGTCTCACAGTGGTGGACAAGCACACAGGCAGGGGAAGCTGCCTCTCAGGCAAACAAATGGCAAAATGGCCTCTCACAGTGGCGAGCAGGTAGTTCACGCATCTGCAGCCCCCCATATCTCTCTCACTCTCCCCTCTTCCCCTCTCCCCTCTTCCTCCCCCCAAGCACCTATAGCCTTATATGGGGTTATATACACATGCCTTTGCCACATGCTCAGTGCCTTTGCCACATGCTCACGCATTAATCAAGCAAATGGTACACCAGCAAGCAAGCCTAACAGCTGTCCCACATAAGAGTCTCCAAGAGATCAGTTAGAAATATACTGTTAGAGTTAAAGATATGGATAGTCTTTAACTGGCTGAGCCAGTCATTCCTGCAGGCCCCTTCTGCATTCTTCTGGTCTCTCCCCTCTCAAAACGATTGTTGTCTTTTGCATCTACAGTGTTAAGCCTAATCCGGAGGGACTCGAAATGTTGAAGACACGAAGAAAATCCATCGATTACACATCAAAGCTTTATTGTCTAGCTTGACCAAGCAGCGGCAACTCCGACAGAAATCTGAGGGAGTGCGCGCTGGCCCTTTGTTCTACCTAGTTTTTATAGTATTGTAAGTGGGAAGTACAGAAGCAAAAATTGTAATTAGGAGCCCTTTATCACTATTGGTTATAGTCATATGTCCTTTAACATGATAGGACCATGTTCAATTTGCAAGCCATACATCATTTTGGAGAAAACAAAATTTGCAAGCCAACACAATGGTAGAAAGATGTCTCTTTACATATTAAAAGGTGTTCCTATATTATCTAGTGTTTCTCTGCCATCTCTCTGTCCAGAGTCGTACGTGTTAACCACACGCATTTACATAGGAAATGTAGTTTCTGTGGGGACAAATGCCCGCAAATGGCTCATTAGGTTTATTTTGGCTTTTCTCTCCCTGTACCTGGCTAGCCATTCACCCCTTTCCCCACAGGCGTGGTGGAATGTCTGGGAATCCATGTTTTTCTCCCCTTTGCATTTACAATACAATGCCAAGGGCCATCCTGGTCATACCAATCACACAGTACAGAGACTATTTCTCACAATTTCTCTGCACACCTTAACCCAAATTAAAGAAATGTTCTTCAGGCCTCTTAAAATATGAATATTGATTCTGTAGCTTTTGGTACTTTACAACACCTGCGGGTGAGGTAGTGCAGTGGCTCCTCAACAGTAACGTAACTGATAACATGTCTTTAAAACTAAGGCTGGTTTGACCAGGTGGTTGTGTAGGTGATAGAGTGTCAACCTGGGATGCTGAGGACCCGGGTTTGAAACCCTGAGGTCACTCATCCAGCTTGAGCATGGGCTCACTAGCTTGAGCATGGGAGAGCTATGACCCCAAGGTTGCTGGTTTGAGCCCAAAGGTTTCTAACTTGAGCAAGGGGTCACTGGCTCAGCTGGAACCCACCCCCACCCCCATCAAGGCACATTTGAGAAGCAATCAGTGAACAACTAAAGTGCTGCAACTACCAGTTGATGCTTCTCATCTCCCTCCTTGTCTCACAAAAAATAAATAAAATGTAAGACTAATCTTTTCCTGCCTCTCTGAGTGCAGCATCCCACCAGAGCAGGACCAACAAACGGCCTCATTGTTTTGTTAATTGTTAACTCTTTAAATGTCTTATTCCTGCCTATGTAAAAGAAGTTTCAGTATATATTATACATTTTTACTTTTTATCCAATCCCAGAGATTTCCCCTTTGCTTTCTCCTGCCTCTGTAATCTATTACCAATCAATTTCATATAAACCCTCCCCCCTTTCATCCTTCTCTTTGATGCTCATGTATAAAATAAGTGGTAAAACCACCATTTTCTGGGAGCCTTTTCTCAATCCGTTGAGACTGCTTTCCAACAACTGTCGACAGTTTGGCCCAAATAAACTCATAAGAATTCTTACAGGTTCAGAAGTTTCCTAGAGTGACAAAAGGTTCAAGGAGCAAGACATGCAAGCAGTTCCTCTGGGATGGCTGCCCTGGTTCTGTTTTTAAATGGCTCCACTTATGTCCACTTTTCACACCAGGAAGGTCTTGAAGGGAAACAGAGCAGAATCCCTGGTTTGGGAGTAGTAAATCCTTTATTCAAGCAGAACTGAGCTCCAGTAGGAATATGTGTACTCTGTACTCTAAGCTGGGCCTGTGTCTGGTCTTGAATGCTGTCAGATTACAGTGGCCAGCTGTCACCCTCCCAGTCCTTTACAGCAGCTCCTTGTGGAGGAGCAATTGGAAAGGACTTTGGAGAAAACGATGACAACTGTTACTCCCAAACCATAATTCTGTTATCTTTTTTGAAATGGGGTTTAAGTCAGACAGCTATTTTTTATATATATATTTTTCCGAAGTTAGAAGTAGGGAGGCAGTCAGACAGACTCCTGCATGCGCCCAACCAGGATCCACCAGGCATGCCCACCAGGAAGTGATGCTCTGCCCATCTGGGGCATTGCTCCATTGCAGCTGGAGCCATTCTAGCACCGGAGGCGGAGGCCATGGAACTATCCTCAGCACCTGGGCCAACTTGCTCCAATGGAGCCTTGGCTTTGGGAGGGGAAGAGAGAGACAGAGAGGAAGGAGAGGGAGAAGGGTGGAGAAGCAGATGAGCGCTTCTCCTGTGTGCCCTGGCCGGGAATCGAACATGGGACTTCCACACGCTGGGCCAATGCTCTACTGCTGAACCAACTGGCCAAGGCATCATTTCTAATTACTAGGCACAGTTTATTTGTCATATGATAATTTATTAATAACAGAAAGGGAAACACACATTAATGTTTTAAAAGTGCTATCTCTGATCTCTTGTTAGATTCACTGTTTTACACCTTATTTTGGGACAAAGATGTGGTCCACATATGCCCTTCCCCCTCTTCAGATCCAACACTAGACTCTTTCAGAAGAATGAAAGTATGTAAATTAAAGGCAATCCAACACCTCCAATGAGCACTCATTAGGGATTATTTGAAAACTGTTCAGGCCACTGGCTTTGATAGTAATACTTCTTGCCTGCCAGCTCCAGGTTCTCTAATTGCTGTGTGACAATCACCTCTCTGCTGTGTCACTGGTTCATCCCTAATGACTTAAGGGGCTGACCTTTCAGATGATTGATTTCTAAATAAATCAGACCCATTTGAGGTCTTATTGGGGGGAATAGCAAGCTTACTTACATTCAGACATATCTTGAATGGGTGAAAAACTATTGGAATTTCAGCAAAGAACTGGGTATGATGTGTGAAATGGATCAGATTACTCAGCTATAACCCAGAGTGAGAAGAATATTTCAAAAATGTCTTTGATTTACTTTTTTCTGGGCTTTGTCAATGCCTGGCACACCACCGGTACTTTGTTCTGTGGAAGAGGCCAGGGATGGTGGTGCCATCTCTTCTTTGTCTACCCCCAAAAGTCCACTGAAGTCTTTTATTACCAGCTCAAATGCCACTTCCTTTTTGAAACCTTAGTAGCTGTCAGTGCTGGTTCTTTGCCTGGTATTGAAATTTACTGTGGTAGAGCTGTTCCTTGTCCTACTCCTTTGCTGATTCCTCCATTCCATACCACTCCTTCCCTCCCTCCCTCCCTCCCTTCCTTCTTTCCTTTCCACTTTGTGTTGGAATCCATGGGAGTCCAAAAGACCAGAGTAACAGGCTCTATTGAAAGGAAGAAAGGAATCCTGCAGGGCACTTCTCCGGGAGAAGAGCACCAGTACTAGCTAGGGGGACAAATTATATGGAGTCAAGAAGAATTTTGAGCATGTGGATGTTGAATCAAAAGTCCTGGTATATCCAGAGCCCCTCCTTGGGGCAGCTTGTCAGCTTTTTGGAATTCCTCTGTCTCAGGGGCAATAGTCCAGTAAGGGTGAGTTCTGACATATAAGCAGAACATCAAGAGGGCAGTTTGGAATACACATATCTATTACTTTGGAAGACCCAGATGGCCCTGGGAGAAAAGTATGGATAAGTAAGTTTTTAAAAAGGGTGAGAAGGCCCAGGAGGAATTGTGGCCTGGGCAGCTGTCACAATAAGTCTTGGCAGTCAAAGGGAAGAAGATAGATATGTTTCCTGAAAAAGTTTGATAAAAGCAAAAGGAAAGAACGGCAAGGATCATAGCCTGTACTTTTCAAGTGCTCCTCTTTGTCCAGCTGCAGCAGCTGATAGAAAACATGGACTCCCTCTCTTGGTGCTGCAACAGCCTCCCAGCACAACCCAGGCTGGGAAGGGAGGCCTTGCAAGGCCTCTGCACTCAATCCGGGTCTGAGTGCCAGGCATCTTTGAGAAGCCTTGATCAGGAGCTAACATTTCTCCTTGCTATTATTAAGCAGATGTTAAGGGAACCACCTGAAAAGCAAAAAGTCAGGGAAGGTCAGAGTCCTTCACTAAACCATCTGCCAGCAATTTCAGACAATGATCAGTTTTCTGCTGGGGGTAGAAGGGACAGAGGCAGTAGGGAGGAAAGGAGAATGAGAAGAAAAACTAAGTCCAAAGGTACTGATTCTGAGGAGATAAACAGAGCTGGCCTATGTGGGCAGGCAGTGTGCTTTGATGGAAAGGCAAGCACACTTATGATGGGATGTATAGCAATGGAGGCAGGAGGGAGAGGGGATGTAGACTGGAGGAGTACAGTAGGACAGGATTCCTGTCCTCCCTGTGACCCCTTTCTCATGGAGAGGTCGCTTGTAGAGCCTGGAGTGACTGTAGGAGAGAGAAATGGGATTCTGTTCAACAGCTGGATAGGGCTGGCTGTAGGGAAGCAACCATCTAACCTTGAACCCTCTATGACTTGGATTGGGGAACTTTAGTTAAAAGCCCTGAGTGAATGTCTCTTGGATGCAAACACCAAAAAGCTGTGTGACTGAGTGACCTTTGTGCACACACAAAGGAATGCCTATGAACAGGCTTTAGAAAATTAGCCTAGAGGTTCTAGATTGCCCCTTCCCTTGTGCATGTTAATTAGCAAAAGAAAAAAGACGTACTGACCCAAATTTGCCCTTTCTCCATGTCAGCAAAACAGCCATTAGTTATTCTTTCCCCTGATCACCTGGCCTTCCTCTTGTAATCCTGTTACCTCTGTTCTACTGATCCATAAAAGCTGAGGGAGAAGGAAATTCATAAGGTCTTCTTTGCCTCCTTGGGAGGCCTCCCCCTCTTCCTCTTGATGTAAGTTTGTGTCTTGAGTATGTTTTTTCCATGTGACACTGGTAGTTCCCAGCGGGCTGGAGTAAGTACTACAGCTGGCCACTGTGCCTTTGGCCTAGGAGCTAGAGGTGGCAGTGGCAAAGTCTGCATCCCTGAACTTTGGATGCCAAGGTTCCAGGACACCAGGGTCAGTGGACACAGCAGGAGGAGGGTTTGCACCACCTTGCCAATCCAAATTCCTATCTGTGAGGGTGCCCACCAGATGAGGAAACCTGCAGGGGGCTGCAGGGTATGTGGCCCGAATGGAAACGGGAACAGAAGGAGGCCCAGCCAGATGTCTCTCTTCCTCCTAGCAGCAGTGCCCACATCCTGTCCAGTCTGGACCCATCTGTAAGATTTAGGACCTTCAAAGAAAAATGATAGGGCAGCCTGACCTGTGGTGGCGCAGTGAATCAAGCGTCGACCTGGAACACTGTGGTTGCCAGTTCTAAACCCTGGTCAAGGCACATATGGGAGTTGGTGCTTCCTGCTCCTCTCCCCCTTCTCTCTCTCTCTCTCTCTCTCTCTCTCTCTCTCTCACTTTCTCTCTCTTCTCTCTAAAATGAATAAATATAAATCTTAAAAAAAAAAATCCCAGGGCTGCCCGGTCAAGACACATCATACAAGCAAATACAAATTGATGCTTCCCACTCCTCCTTCTTCCTCCTCCCCCTGCCTTTCTCGCTCTCTCTCTCTCTCTCAAATCAATCAATAAATAAAATCTTTAAAAAAAATAGATAAAATAGGATAGGCCGGGCATAGAACCAATTGGGTTGTCAGATAAAATACAGGACACCCAGCTAAATTTGAACTTCAGATAAATGAGGAATTACTGTCACTGCATGGGACATACATTAAAAATAGTCTTCATTGTTTATCTGAAATTCAAATGTAACTAGGCATCCCGGTTTTTTTTGTTGCTAAAGCTGTCATTCCTAGAGGCAGGATCACATGCTAAGCGAACCTCAGTATCTTTGAAGACAGTGTTAAAGCAGTAGTGGCAACTTCCACAAATGGCTTTGAGCCCCCCAGGCTCCAGGGTTTGGTTACTGATTCCCTCTGATAGCACTGAATTCCTCTTCCCTCTGGGAGCTGTGGGACAAGAAGGGAAAGTAAATATTCTGCCTAGGCTGGTGTGATCAGCCAGCCACGACTACAGGTGTGATTCCAGGTCAAGCCAGCATTTAGCTAGGGTAGGGGTCGGAGGAGGACATCAGTGTATTTTGCCTGTATTTTGTCTCAAAAATTTGTTTCTGTGAGTGACTGTGTGTGTACATGGCTAATGATAATTCTTACTGTCGTCAGAGTCCAGAATATTTGAAAGTTCTGGTACGGTATTGAGACTTTTAGGCATTACTATGTAAAAATGAGTTGGATGAGTTAGTGTCATACTCTCAGGTGAGGGCAAGCTTGGCATTGTTCTGGAAAAATCACCTTCTGTAACCACCTCACCTTTTCATAGAGTCGGTAGTCCCTGCACAGGGACAGCCAGTTTTTCACTAAACTCTGAGTTTCCAGTTTTGTCCTTTTGTTCATTTTGCCGTGGTCACTTCCTAAAAGTATAATCGGAACCTAATATTGTTGCACCCAATCTTGGGCAATAAACATAAGTGATGATGTGGGATTAAGGTGCTGTCCAACAGTCATGGGCTTTTAAAATTTGTTTTATTTCCTCCTCTAAAGGGAAGGATTTTCAATTTTGCAATCCTTGAAGATTACTTGGCTTCATTCATCAGAGCTATCCCGATTGAAAGAGTCATTATTTCATTCATGCTTTTACTTGAGAAGAGGAAAAAAAGTATGTTTATGGTTTTACATTGAACTTTAAAAATATCTATAACAATGAGCTCTTGACTCAGAAATTACAAATAAAACTGTTTTATCATCCAGTGTTATGACACATTGTATCCTATGATGGTTTGGTCTTTATTGTTCCAGGTATTTAATTTTTGTTCTGTAGGACTCCTCCAGGATGTGGTGATGTCACACTGTGCCATGGAAGATGTCCCACATGACCAAACACCCAGCAAGCTGCCTATGAAGCTGTCCCACCCCCTTGCATCTGTCTTTTCTGCCTTAGTTCTTCCCCTTTCTGCTTTCATAAGATTGCACTTGTCATAAAATATTAGCCTGTAAACCTTGCCTCAGTCTTTGTTTCCAGACAGATTTTTCTCCATGGAGATATGCCAGTCACTCTCCAGCCAAGTCATCAATCACCCTTAGATCATAGTAGTAAGAACACCCAACATATGAACTTTCTCTTGAGATGTCTCTGAAGTAGTCTTACAAATTAAAAAAAAAAGTTTTATCACATTTAATCAAGCCCCCAAACCTTACTTCCTGTATTTTAAGGGAAATACAGGCTTAAAAGTAAAAGTTAAAGGATACCTTCAAGAAGCAATCAGGTTGACCTTGACTGGTGGTGGCACAGTGGACTGAATGTCAGGGATGCTGAGGGTCCTGGATGGAAACCCTGATGTTGCCAGCTTGAGCACGGGGTTGCTGCCTTGAGCGCAGGATCACAGATATGATCCCAGGGTTGCTGGTTTGAACAACCCCCACAACAAGGCACATATGAGAAGCAATCAAACAACTAAAGTGCCGCAACTACAAGTTGATGTTTCTCATCTCTCTGCCTTCCTGTCTCTCTCTCTAAAAAAAAAAAAAAAAAAAAAAGATAAAAGCAGGAGCAATCAGGTCAAATGAAGAATGTACAGCTTTCTACGAACCCCCTGGCCTGGACTCTTTAAAAGCCAATGTCATAAATCAAAACCAAGCAGAAGTTAAGCTGAGTGGTTTTCTAGAATCTACAAATCTTGGTTAGTTCCTGAAGGGAAGTGCACAGAAATCTTTAGGGGAGAGTTGGGAAAGTTTGGCTATTAGTTGCGATTATAAAATGATAGTTAACTTTTGTAGTTGTGGTAGTGCATTGTGGTTATACAGGAAATTGCCATTCTTGGGAGATTCATGGCAGTGTTTCCCAACCTTTTTTGTGCCATGCCCCACCTTAACCTTTCTAAAATTTTTATGTCCCCCCCTATGTAACATACATAATTTTTAACATTAAAAAATTGATTTGTTCACTTAATAAACATAAATGATAGGTTCTAGGAAGAAATCACTATGAAATTGTTAACAAAACACAGTAAGTAAAATTTCAAAACATATAATGAAAAACAGAAATTTAAATTCCAAATAATTTTAATACAGATTTTTCTATATTAATTTATTATTTTAATTTAGTGTGATCCTTGTGCTTGATGCTTGCACAAGAGATTTTATATTAGGTTTCAATTTGGTTAGCTTTAGTCTCAAGTCTCCACGTTGTGTTATATCCAGCCGATTTCTTTTTTTTACCAGTAAATCATTTATAGCACTAAATCCACATTCAGCTAAAGATGAAGATGGAAACGGTAGCAACAGTTTTCTTGCACATTTGGTTGAATTTGGGTATTTGATTTGTTTCCTCAACAAGCCATGCCATCGCTCCTTTGATATTAAATAAAGCTTTAACTGACTCATCATTTTGCAATTCTGCGAGTTCTTCTTGATACTGCTTATTTGATATATCAGACAAATCCACTAACATTGGCTGCATCATCCATGTTGGGAAATCAATTTGTTTTAAATCAGAAAATCTTTCTTTTAAATCAGCCGATAGAATATTCAAATGATTGACAATAACAAGTAAAGCGGTATCAGTTACTTCACATTTTTGGAGCCAATGAAATTGTTTAAAGTTTTTGTTGTTAATATGTTTCTGACATAACTCAATATTGGTAATGAAACCAAATATCTTTGCTTTTGCATTGACAAGAGTTTTATTTGTTCCTTGAAGTTGCTTATTTAATATATTTAGTTTTTCAAAGATATCGGCTAAATAACTCACAAATGCTTTACCATCTATTGTTAACAGATACTTCATTTCAGGTTTGTCGCTTAAAAAATCACTAAGAGTATCAAACAGTTCCATAAATCTTTTCAAACAGTTTCCTTTAGATAGCCATCTTACTTCAGTATGAAGTAAGTCTCACATGGTCTTCATTTTGTTCTTCACAAAATAGCTTGAAAAGACGCTCACATTTGGCACTAGCTTTAATAGCATTAACACACTTTATTACTGTATGTAATACTTCATTCAGAACAGGCAAGATGTTTTCAGCTACCAAGTTTTCCCTATGAATAACACAACGCACAAGAATCATTTCTGGATTCGCATCTTTCATCAATTTTAAGCAGCCATTTTTCTTGCCCATCATGTTGGGAGCACCATCTGCAGCACAAGATGTTATATTTTTCATTGGCATATCATTGACATCTAAGTAGTTTTTTAGCTTATTATATATATCTTTGGAGGTAGTGGTGCTTTCTAATCTTTTACAGAACAACATTTCTTCAGCAAAATGTCCTTTATCAATATATCTTACGTAAGTTATCAATACTGCCTCACTGTCTCTCAAAGTTGAGTCATCCATTTGCAAGGAGAATTTTCTTGTTTTCAGCTTTTCAATAAGTTGTTTTTCAATATCCTCACTCATTTCGTCTATTCTTCTGCTAACAGTATTGTCACTGAGTGGCATAGCTTTTACATTTTTGTCATCTTTTTCAAGAACTGTTTTAAGAAATGCTGATATTGACGGTTTTATTAAATTCTCTCCTATAGTGTGATTTTCTCCAGTTTTAGTGATGAATAAAGAAATTTGATAACTAGCCTCAAGAACACGATTATTAGTTGAAGTATGAGCAGTAAATAGAGACTTTAATATTGTTCTTTTTTCAAAATTTTTCTTTAAAGTTTTAAAATAACTCAAATCTGAATTAATATGAGCACTATGTTTCGCCTTCAAATGCGCCTCAAGACGACCTCGTTTCATTGATTCGTTGGTCAAGCATTGCTGGCATAAAAGACAAAAAGGAATCCGCTCATCGTGAACAGCGGGTATGAACCCAAATTTTAAATATTTCTCCGAATATTGACGAGTTTTTTTCTTGCTTGCACCACTCATTTTACTATGGGCTATAATAAAAATAAGATCAATTAAAAACTAATATTAAAATATGTGTTAAAATATATTCAATGTGACATAGAGTAAACGTATACTAAAAATTCATATTTATTTAAATGTATATAACACATTTACTACACTACCACCGCAAATCAAAAGGTATCTATATTTTTTCCACTTGACAAAATTTTCTGGAAAGTTATGCTTCTAAAATTAAAATTGTCGTTCACGCACTATTATAGCCCCAATAATATTTATAAAATATTATTGCTTTCTAGCCCCAATGCAAGAAGTACTTAATAAAGAGTTTAATATTGATAAAAATAAAATCAAATACTTACCAATTATATCTATACAATATATATATGTATATTTATTAAATCAACGAGCTTTTACAACAGTTTTGACTGACACTTATTTCTAATTAACACCAACTGAATGATGTGAAACACTACAGAAGTTGCGATGGGCCAATTAGGTGAGAATAACTGCGTTGTTTAGCGAGTTTTTAAAACGTCCGGGGTTCCCCGCGACAGACGGCACACTCCGCGGTGAACCCAGGACGAAGTTTACTTGACGACGCCAATCACCCAGTTGATATTTTGGTCTCGTCAAATGAAATTATACTTAATAATTATTTACCGCAATTATTTAAGAATTGCATTTTTTGTTAAATTTGGCACTGATATCTAGCATTGCATTTAAATGGCCCGGGGCGAAAGAGTTAAAGTCATGTCGAGTCCATTTTCAAATTGCCCCCCTTAACTATTGAAATGCCCCCCTGTGGGGTGTGGGCCCCACATTGGGAAACACTGTGCTAGAGTATTTAGGGGTAGTGAGGTCATCCTAACTTGTTTTGAAAATGTGTGTTGTCATTGTGTTAGCGGGGGTTGGAAAGAAAGGAAAGAAAGCAAATGTAAAACATATGCCTCTATTCTTTTAACATTTTTAAGTGTGTTAAATATTTCATAATAAAAGTAAGAAGATAAATACAAAAACTAGGTAAAATTTAGAATATATTTTATTTTAACTATGTTTTATTTTCCTCAATTCGTTTCAAGTAAGTAGCCAATACTTTATCAGGAACTAATTCATCCACTTCAAAATGGATTTTCACACCCAAATTTGCTATGCTTTCAAAAGATTTTACCTTTTGCATGTCTCTAGCAATTTCCCAGGTGGAAAAACTTGGATGTCATTTTTGCACACCCAAATTCTTGTTGGCCGAATGATCAGCAAGTAGTATTGAAAAGGCTGCCGTTAGTGTGCAGAGTGCATGTCAAGGCCCCAGCACAGCAGGAAAGGAGGCTTTACAGGTGCATCTTGATTGATCTGGTAGAGGCGTCAGTTATCTTTTTCAAGCACTCCAAATCTTGTATAGGATGCAGATTGGAATGGCATTATTCTCTACAGCTGTACTGGCAACAAGCAAACACTGATTAACTATTTGATATGGTAAAATGCACTATTATTTCAGGCCTCTGTTAATACCATCTCTTGACTCACCAGGAAAACTCTTCCCACACTCCTTTTAAGGTGACAGTTTTCCATTATCACCATTCCTCCCATTCCCAACCAGCCCTCTCTTCCCAAGATGCCTCTAGACAGTGGTGTTCTGGTCTGCTCTTTCCATGCTAGCTGGCACCAGGTCAGCCCATCTCCAGTGCCTCCACCCACAAGTTAGTCTCAGGATATCAGGCCTCCTTATGTTGTATTCAGGCCAGCAAAACTGGCTAGGCAATGCTCTGGATGCCTGACGGATCCCCCACAAGTCAGGTTGTCTCTGCTCCATCCATGTTGGTGCTTTCCTTCTTCAGTAATAGAACTCCTCATTTGGGCTGACTTCATGACCATTAGGTTTCTTTGGCACTAAAGAGGCATAACAAGCAATTCCAGTATCTCAGGGCTTACCAAAAAAGCCATTTATTTTTCTTGCAGGTCAGCAGGCCATGAACAAATGGAGGCTGTTCCACTTGTATCGCATCCTCTGGACCAATGGCTAACTTGGGCACACTCTTACTGAGGGAGGCAGCTGTGACAGTGGGACAAGCAGAAACAGTGGGCTATTTAAGGCCTCAGCTCAAAACTGACATAGTCCCTTCTACCCACATTCCACTGGCCAAAGCCCAACATCAATGGGATGGGGAAACCATCTCCATCTTGGTGAACCTTGCCAAGGGCAGGGAGGGGAGGAAGAATTGCAGGCAAATAATAAAACTGACCTCAGCTTCCTTTGCCACTTGTCCTTGCAACTAAGTTCTGGCTAGTGGGATGTAATGGGAAGCAATGTGTCCCACGTTCATGTGTTGCCCTTGTAAGGACTGGTTATACCTGCCATCCCCTACCCATCAGCTAGGGACACTGGGATGCCCAGTCACCCGGCCAAAAGGCAGATGGCACAGCTGTCCTGCTAATCCTGCCTCTGGGCTATTACATATATCACATTTGCACTGCTGGTTTATGGCATCTTAGAACCTGAGCTAGTATACCACTTCATTCATTCGTTCATTCATTCATTCATTCATTCATTCATTCAACCCTTGTGACAGGTATTGTACTATGTTTTGGAGGAAATGACAGTGGGAAAAAAACAAACTTGGCTATTCTGTATTGTGACTGGTGGTACACAACCTTACAAATGTGGACACTGCATAGAACCAAATATACAAGTACAAATAAAACTGGGGAAATCTGTACAAGATCTTCGGGTTGTACTGGTGTCAACATCCTAGTCATGATAATGTATTATAGTTTTGCAAGATATTATTTTTGAGGAAAAACATGGTAAAGCATCTCTGTATTCTTACAACTGAGTGTGACTAAAGTATCTCAAAATAAGAAGTTAAAGAAAAACCCTTGGTCTCTGTGCTTAGTCTAGAATGGTGTCAAAAGAAAATCTAGAGAGCTTTACTGTTAGAAATATTTTATTGAGCAAGAAAATATTGTGAACAGGGAGACTTCAAACTGGAAGTGGTTAGAAGTTTAGTGTTCAGTAGTTACAGCTCAATTTACAAAGCGTGAATGAGGAAATACATTGCTGTCTATTATGATTGGTTACTAGAAACTGACATTCTTTTTAGGGTAGGAGCACTGTATACTCATGTAAAGTAAGGAAGTTTCTTCCTAGGAAGCTGTAAAGTCATGCTGAAATTAAGAAAGCTTAAGTTTTGTTTAAGGTCAGAATAAGCATTTCAGGGAAATTTTTATTTCATGAGTGTTTGGTTTAGTGCTATGTTCAAACTGTAGCCTCCAGCCTCCACTTTGCCTTTTCTTTAACAATTGGAATTAGATTAACATTAAAACATTTTAAAAATCGGCCCTGGCCAGTTGGTTCAGTGGATAGAGCATCAGCCGGGCATGTAGATGTCCCAGATTCGATCCCCAGTCAGGGCACACAGGAGAAACAACCATCTGCTTCTCCCCCTCCTTCTCTCCCACTTCTCCCCTCGAAGCCAGTGACTTCATTTGTCTGAGCATTGGCCCCAGACAGGGGTTGCCAGGTGGGTCCTGGACGGGGTGCCTACAGGAGTCTATCTCTCTATCATAAATAAATAAATAAATAAATAAATAAATAAATAAATAAATAAAGCAAGCAAGCAAGCAAGCAAGCAAGCACTGATGATAAGCTCCACTTGGGCAGCCCAGCTTCAGATGGTCATTCCCTGAAGTCTGCAGAGCAAATCTGTAAAAGGACTGAGGGCAGGAATGCTTACTTTGGAATGTAAAGTGAGTAGATAGAAAGTCCTTTGCTCTTTAAGTAGGGTTTCCATATCTTTCATCAGCCACACTGAGACACCTAAGAAAATAATTATACTGGCTCAGGTTATGTAAACAGATCAGTTGGTACTTTATTCTTAAGCCATTGTATTGTTGACTCTGTTATAGGGGATCATATATGTGAGACACCTGGAGCTATGCCTGACAAATGGTGGAAATTCTTATGTGTTCAACTTGAAAAAAGTGTTCATTGAACATTTTTGTTGGAATCCATGGGAGTCCGAAAGACCAGAGTAACAGGCTTTATTGAAAGGAAGAAAGGAACCCTGCCGGGCACTTCTCCCGGGGAGAAGGGCACCGAAACAGACTCTGAGGCAAAAATTTATTAAGGTGGGGAGAGCTTTGAGCAAGTGTGCATTGAGTCAGCAGTTCTGGTATGCTCCCTTCTGCAGTTTTACGATTTTGGCTTCCTGGAACACTTCTCCTTGGGGCGGTCGACCAGCTTCTTAGAACTTCTGCTTCAGGGGCGAAAGTAAGTAAGCAAGGGTGGGGTCAGATAGACAAGCGGAACAGCAAAAGGGCAGTTGGAAGTTCTGGTGAATTCACGTATCTATCAATTTTACAGTTGTCTTTTTACTGATGCTCTTTATTTGCAGGTGGCTCTCAACCTTTTTCATTTTCCTTCTAAGGTTTAGCAATGTCTCAACAGGAAGAAAGTTCCCTGCCACAGTGTATAGCTCTCACGTACGTGGTTTCAACATGTCCTGGTGCTTGAGTTGCCAGCAGTCAGCTGCATCCTAGATGCTTTGCCTTCCTCCTTTCCCATGAGCCATTGCTGATGACCCATGGACTGTCATATGTTTGAGCAACTTATTTAGGCACTGGAAAGGAAATCCAAGGAGAAGGCGGAGTGAGAAAGAGTGGTAAGAATAAAGGAAAGGTGAAAGTAGGCAGGAAATGATGCAAGGAGAAAAGTGAACAGAAATCAGATTTTCTACTAATGTGCTTTGTGTTCTTACATCAATTTATAAATTACCATCTACATTTATGACTGGATGAACCAGATTTCTGATTGTCTCATGCAACAAAGCTGCAGGTTTCTTTATTGGAGAGGAGATGAGGAAACTTTAAAAGTTTCCCCCCAAAGGCACATGGGGACCTGTGTCTTAATAAATAAATGTCTTTCCATAAGTTGAGCACTGCTAAAGGCTTGGAGCAAGTAATGTAGAGGTCATCAAATTGTGCCCTTTGAGCACTGGTTTCCTAGTTAGGTAACTGGCTAAGTCACTGTACATGAAGATCCCCAAACACAGTAGCTTTAAAAAGACAGGCCTGTTTCTCTTTCAGGTAACAGTACAGAGCTGGGTAGGTGGGTGGTCTAGACCAGTAGTTGCACTGGTACATGAAGTCACTAGGGGACCAAGGCATGTATGTTGGCTTTGCCATCTCAATAACATGGTATCCACCTGTGGGTTCAAGATGCCACTCTAGTTGACCCTTTTCCCAGCCAGGTAGTAGGGGCAGATAAAGCAGAGGGCTGACAGCTTTTATTTTTTATTTTTTTATTTTTTTTAAAGAAAAGGATACCACTTGGGGAAGAAAAAAAAAAGGCCCTGGACAGTTGACTCTACAGTAGAGTGTTGGCCCAGAGTGTGGATGTCACGAGTTTGATTCCCAGTCAGGGCACAAAGGAAAGTGCCCATATGCTTCTCTTGCTTCTCTCTCTCTCTCTCTCTCTCTCTCTCTCTCTCTTCCACTCCTGCAGCCATAACTCAATTGGCTCAAGTGAGTTGGCCCCAGGCACTGAGGATGGCTCCATGGCCTCCACCTCAGGCACTAAAATGGCTCTGGTTGCAATGGAATAGCAGCCCCAGATGGGCAGAGCATCGGTCCCTTGAGGGCTTGCTGGCTGGATGCCGGTTGGGGAGCCTGTGGGAGTCTGTCTCTGCCTCCCCTCCTCTTACTAAAAGAAAGGAAGGGAAGGGAAAGGAAAGGAGGGGAGGGGAGTTGAGGGGAGGGGAAAGGAAGAGAAAGAGGGAGGAAGGGAGGGAGGGAGGGAGGGAGGAAAAAAGAAAGAAAGAAAGAAAGAAAGAAAGAAAGAAAGAAAGAAAGAAAGAAAGAAAGAAGAAAGAAAGAAAGAAAGAAAGGAAGAAAGAAGGAAGAAAGAAAGAAAGAAGAAAGAAAGAAAGAAAGAAAGAAAGAAAGAAAAAGAAAGAAAGAAAGAAAGAAAAAATGATACCACCTGAGAGTTGCCATTTGGCTTCACATCCCATTGACCAGAAGCTTGAAGGGACGCTGGGCATGTGCCATGACAAAACTCTGTTGAAGGGGTCCGATTACTGAGTGGAAAGAGGAGGGTCTGTGGAGGTAATTCATATCCCTTGAGGAGAGAGAAGATGGCAGCGGAGTAGGCGGATGCACAGACACCCAGCTCTCAACACCAAACTGGAATACAAATCAATTTAGAAAAAATCAGCATGAAAAACCAACACTGAACTGCAAGAACAGCTCTCAAAAACCAAGGAGCAAAGAGGAAGCCACAATAATCCTGGTAAGGAGTGCCTGAATCTCCTCTGCTTACAGGAAGGGAAGGAGGGGGGTGAGGCTGAGAGCCCAGAGAGGATTTCACAGAGGAAAAAGAGCAGAAACTACTGCTCACAGCCACTTACCTGGCGACCAGGGAGCAAGGTGGGTTGAAAAGACCAGCTTATCTCCCAAGTGGAAAAGACAGGGAGAGGGACAGACTGTGAGGGGCTAAGGTATGCAAGAAACAAAATAAAAAAGCTGACTCATTCGTGCTGGAGGCGGCCATAGCTGGGGGAGGGACTGAACCTTTCACAAAACAGAGCTGAAGTGCTTCCGGATCAGAGATCTCCGGACATCTATCCAGCTCCAATCAGCACAACAAGACACAGCTGAAAACAAGAAGTGGGGAGGAGGGGCAGTAACTCAGGTCTCCATGGAGATCTGAGATACACCTCCCCCTACTGAAGCTGAGAGAAAAAACCCTGCCCCCAGTGAGATTAGTTGGAGGAAGAGACCTTCAGCGTCTCAGGTTACACCCACAGCATTCCTGGATACAGTTTCAAGGAAGCCCCCTGCTGAGATCAGTTAACAAGACTATCACCTGTTAAGAAAACAAACAAATCAAGACTTCAAAGCTGCCCAAATCCGAAAGTGGATTACAAATAATAGCTGATACCAACCCACGAAGACCTAAAAATAACACAACTGAAAACTGGAGGCAGACAACACCAAGCCTAGACTCAATCAACTCTACAAATAAAAAAAAAAAAAGAAGAAGAAGATGAGAAAACAAAGGAGTGCAATCCAAATGAAACCACAAGAGACACTTTCGAGAGATGAACTGAGTGATATGGAAATAATCAAACTTCCAGATGCGGAGTTCAAAATAATGATTGTAAGGATGCTTAGGGATCTTAGAACAACAATGGAGGGGGAGTTTGAAAACCTAAATAAAGAAATAGCAAGTATAAAAAAGAATCAGTTGGAGACGACAAATACAATATCAGAAATAAAGACCACAATGGAAGGAATTAAAAACAGGATAGATAGAGCAGAGGATCGAATCAGCGAGTTAGAAGACAATTGGAATGAAGGCATGAAAGCAGAGAAGAAAAGAGAAAAAAGACTCAAAAAGTCAGAGGAAACTCTTAGAGAGCTCTGTGACAACATGAAGAGAAATAACATCCGCATCATAGGGGTTCCTGAAGAAGAAGAAAAAGAACAAGGGATAGAGACTTTGTTCAATCATATCATAGCTGAAAACTTCCCTAAATTAATGCAAGAGAAACTCTCACAAATCCAAGAAGCACAGAGGACTCCATTAAAGAGAAACCCAAAGAAACCTACACCAAGACACATCATAATTAAAATACCAAAGCTAAGCGATAAAGAGAAAATATTAAAAGCTGCAAGAGAAAAAAAAGTTATCACCTACAAAGGAGCCCCCATAAGGATGACATCTGACTTCTCAACAGAAACACTTGAGGCCAGAAGGGAATGGCAAGAAATATTCAAAGTAATGCAGAACAAGAACCTACAACCAAGACTACTTTATCCAGCAAGGCTATCGTTTAAAATTGAAGGAGAAATAAAAAGCTTCCCAGACATATCCCTTGAGTTCATAAGACTCAGTGGGCAACACCCCAACCCCCACTTTACCCAAGAAGTACCACTCTCACTTGTTTTTGGGTGCTATCTAAATTTGTATTTAAAAAATAAGTTTCTCCAACCAAAAAGCCCTTCAATAGAAGACTGGATAAAGAAGATGTGGCACATATACACTATGGAATACTACTCAGCCATAAGAAATGATGACATCGGATCATTTACAACAAAATGGTGGGATCTTGATAACATTATATGGAGTGAAATAAGTAAATCAGAAGAAACCAAGAACTACATGATTCCATACATTGATGGGACATAAAAAATGAGACTAAGAGACATGGAGTGTGGTGGTTACTGGGGGTGGGGGTGGGGTGCAGGAGGGAAGGAGGGAGAGGGGAAGGGGGAAGTGGAGGGGCACAAAGAAAACTAGATAGAGGGTGACGGAGGACAATCTGACTTTGGGTGATGGGTATGCAACATAATTGAATGACAGAAAACCTAGACATGTTTTCTTTGAATATATGTACCCTGATTTATTGATGTCACCCCATTAACATTAATAAAAATTTATATAAAAAAATAAATAAGTTTCTCTGCATAAAAATTTTTTTTTTAAATACCATTTTAGGTAAGATTAGTTTGCCAGAGTGGAAAAAGAAGCTCAAATCACTGAGGTGACTTAGGCAAAAGTACTTACTTGTTCCACTTCAGGGCTGTACCTGAAGTCCCTGGCCACTGCCATTCTGACTCAACAAGGGGAACCTGAGGTGAGAGGTGGTGCTGCTGTCCAGAGCCAGGCCCCACCTCCTCCTGCAGGAAGCTCTCATCTGCTTTACCACTCCCCCCTCCCAATCTGACTTCCACACTTCCACATTCCCCAAACAATTCTGAATTTCAAGAGAAAATAAGAATCCCAAGATTGAAAAATCCCATCTTGCTTCAAGTGTAGTCACTGGGTGTTCCCATGAAATGCCTTCACAGTGGATGTGCTTTATCTTCACTCCTCAGTAAATACCACGAAAGTCCCCTCTCACCCAGAAACTAGGATGGGGTAGAGGTGGGGGCTCGCTGTCCCCATATTCATCCTCCTCGTCTAACACAAGAATACTGTTTGACGGGTCTCAGGTTGCCCCACTTCCGGGTCCCTGATCATTGCAGTCCACCGCGGCCGCAGTTCAGTACCTTCATCTGTCTAAGCCACTGTCCCTTAGGGTCTGATTTAATCATACCCTAATTGATGGGGGTGGAGTATTGCTTTCCATGTCAAAGAAAAGCACAGCTGACACTAAAGTGGTAGAATAAATTTTAAGTAATGACTGCAATAGGGGAGAGGGTCCTACACGAACCGACCATTTGTGTTTGAGATACCTGGGAGTTTTAAAAACTGCTGAGAGAGGCGAGCAGAATCAAACACGGGATTAGACCACCAGGATTTGCTAGCTGGAACCTAACTGGCTCCTACCCTACAGAGCCTGGGAAACGGGGAGCCCACGTTCAAGCGCTGGCTGGAACAAACAGCCCGTTCTTTCGGCAGCCTTTTTTCCCAGTTAGGAACTTCACAGGGTGGAGTCGTCACCCTAGGAACGTGGCCTCGAGCTGCCAGACTGCCAGCGTTTCAGTCCCTTGACACAGGGTTTGCGTGGAGACTTGAGGTGCCGAGAGCTCTTCTGCGCTGCTCACATCTGAGATCTTTGGGGAGGCTCCGGGGGAGCCGACAGACCAGGACTCCCCGGCTGCAGAGCTGCCCTCTCCACCGCACGAGAAGCGGGGCGGCTAAGGGAGAAAGCGTTCCCATTCCAGCCGGGAGAAGGGGAGCCCCAGCTGCCCCATCTTCTTGGTTTCTCTCATGCTTTTATGGATTCGAACGGGCCTACTCAAAACCCGAGCCCCCGCTTCCTAGGGCAGGTGGCGGGGCAGTGGGGACCTGTGGAGCTTGGACCTCGGAGCGGAGCGGCCGAAGCGGGCGGGGCCGGGAGGCTCGGGCAGGCCTGGGGCCGAGTCTGCCCAGTTCCTCAGTGGAACTCCGACCTGCACTCGCCGTCCAGCCCACTCCCCGCGAGCCTCACTCTCTACCAACTCTTCTGCTTACCCCACCTCCAACCCTACCCTGCCCTCAGAGCACCTTCCTTTTCTCTTTCGCACACGTCCTTGACCCCACGTCCTTACCACGTGTACTTGCTGGTGCCTTCCAAGTTTAGCCTTCTTCCAGCAGTGCTTGCTGTAACTTTTCCTCCTTTGCTTGGCCAAGCCAACTCTGCCTTAGCCCTCAGCTTTGGGCCTAAAGGCTGCCTCTAGATTTTGTTTTTCCCTGAGCCCCAGACCAGGTCAGTCTCTGCTCCCTGCCCCTCCAGACTTTCTGACCCTCTGTCCTGTCCTGTGCAATGAATGGTCTTATATGCTGGAAGGAAGCAGCACAAGGGCAGGGACCCTCTCACTCTTGCCAAATCCTTAGTACCAAGGAAGGGCTCAGGAAATCTGATAAGCAAAAGTGGAGAGCTGGCCTGCCTGGGCGGTGGTGCAGTGGATAGAGCCTCGGACTGGGATGCAAAAGACCCAGGTTCGAGACTCCTGAGGTAGACAGCTTGAGCAAGGGCTCATCTGGTTTGAGCAAAAGCTCACCAGCTTGAGCCCAAGGTTGCTGGCTCAAGCAAGGGGTTACTCAGTCTGCTGAAAGCCTGCGGTCAAGGCACATTTGAGAAAGCAATCAATGAACAATTAAGGTGTTGCAACGCGCAATGAAAAACTAATGATTGATGCTTCTCATCTCTCCGTTCCTGTCTGTCTGTCCCTGTATATCCCTCTCTCTGACTCTCTCTCTGTCTCTGTAAAAAAAAAATAAGTGGAGAGCTGATTGAACAGTGGAAAACAGGTGGGGAGGGGGCTGAGGCCTGAGCTTCATCTCCAGAGGTCTCAAACTCGCGGCCAGCAGGCCACATGGGCCCGCCCACCAATTTTGTGCGGCCCGCAGATTAATCCACGAAGTTTGATTAGTCTGCGGGCCGCACGGCCACGAGTTTGAGACCCCTGATAGACTTTCCTGGAGTCTGACAACATAAGGAAACAGGAATAGAGGAGGAGTTTGATGGTACAGTGGAGTGAAGGCAAGACCAACTTAACATTGGGATCAAGGCCAGCAGGTTTGAAAGCGGAAGCTGAGGAGCCAGTGAGAGGAGAAAGTTGGAGAAGATAGAGCAGTCTAGCTGAAAAAGACTGGTTTTAGAAAAGGCAACATGGAAGAAAGATATGTATGCCTCGAGACAAAGGAAGCAGGTGGCACAGGTCTCAGTAGTGTATCTCCCCTGTACCTGTTGGTCAACGAATGTTTGAAAGAGAGAGGTGAAAATATTGTTGTCTATTTCAGATAACCTCAGTTTTCTTTTTTTAATTTTTTTGTGACAGAGAGAGGGACAGATAGGGACAGACAGACAGGAAGGGAAGAGATGAGAAGCATCAACTCTTTGTTGTGGCACCTTAGATGTTCACTGATTGCTTTCTCATATGTGCCTTGACCAGGGAGCTACAGCAGACCGAATGACCCCTTGCTTGTGCCAGTGACTTTGGGCTCAAGCTGGTGAGCCTTGCTTAAACCAGATGAGCCCGTGGTCAAGCCGGCGACTTCGTGATTTCAAACCTGGGTCCTCCGCATCCCAGTCCGAAGCTCTATCCACTGCGCCACTGCCTGGTCAGGTTACCTCAGTTTTTTTAGAGAAGTAGGAGGTTGGACCTTATGAGAAATGGGTATTGGGAATCAGGGGTATATGAAGAAATATTCTCATTTGTTGGTGTATTAGTACTCTAACAAGCAGACCCAAAATACAATGGCTTTGTAGTGTAGTTTTTATGGTATAGAAAATTAATTGTTGCTCACTTAACATTCCAGGATGGATGTTCAGCTCAATGGGTGGTGCCCTCCTTGGAGATCATTCAGGCACTCATGTTCCACCCTCCTCCAAGGGCCCCAGAAAGCAGAAAGAACATATGGAGTATGCACAGGAGGTTCTCAAGGACCTGGCATGGAAGGAACACAAAATTCTGCTTACATTCTTTTGGAGAGAACTTAGTCACATGTCCTCACCCAACTACAAAGAAGGCTGGAAAATGTAGTCTAGCTATGTGCCCAAAGAAGGGAAAAACATCGTTTCGTAGGCAGCTAGTGGTCTTCACCACTGTGATCAGCAGACCCCAAAGATGGCTACATTCTAATCCTTAGAACCTGTGAATATGGCAAAAGGAATTTGCAGGTATTTAAGATCTTGAAGTGAGGTGTCATTCTCAAATTTCCTAGTGGGTCTCAACTAATCACAAGGGTCCTTATCACTGAAGGTGGAGGCAGGAACATCGGTCGGTGTCAATGTGCACCATGAGCAAGAATTGTCTGGCCCTTGCTGGCTTTAAAGATGGAAAGGGCCATGAGCCAAGGGAGGCAGGCAGCCTGTAGAAGCCAGGAGAGCAAAAATGGATTTTCCTCTAGAGCCTCCAGAAAGAATGCAACTCATGTTGACACAATTTTAGGCCAATCAGACCCATTTCTGACTTCTCATCTCCAGAACTCTAAGATAATAAATTTATGTTGTGTTGGGACACCAAATTATGAAAAATTGTTACAACTGCATGGGAAAACTAATACACCACATTTGGTAATTCCTCTTTCAAAAAACTACCTATTGTAGTGTGAAGCATTATTTTACATTCTAAGAAGACTACATCTCCACTTTCCATTTTGTGCACAGGTCTACTGACTGCCTCATAAGGTCCCTGGGGACCAGCAGGGCTGGTGGACTTTAATGTAAAGAAGTTCTAGAACAGCAGTTCTCAAAATGTAGTCCCCAGTCCAAAAGAAAATGCATCACCTAATAACTTCTAGAAATGGGTATTCTCAGACACCCAAAACTACAGAATTGGGAACTCTTGGCCCAGCAGTCTATTTTAACAAGCCCTACACATGGTTCTGACCCTTGCTCAAGGTTGAGAGCCACTATTTTAGGACTGAAGCACTATTCTAGATTGAAGAAGATAAATAAGATGGAAAACCTATTAGTAATACACAATTCTGAACTGGATCTTCTTATTCCAAAGGCCACTATTGGGACAATTAATAAACTTGGATAGGGTCTGAGCATTAGATGGTAGTAATGAATAAATGTTAACTTCCTAATTTTCATGGTTGTGTGGTGGTGAAATTGGAGGTCCATGCTTGTAGAACCGTTCTCAAATGGTTCAGGACAAAAAAGTTTTACACTGTATTTGCAGTCTTCTTTGAGACTGTTTCAAGATAAAAAAAAATTGTTTTTAAATAGCATGATACCATTTGTCAAATATTACCTTGGCAAAAGTGAAAAATGGTAATACCTAGTGTTGGGGAAGGTTTGGGGAAATAGATGGTTGATACACTCTTGTTGGATGTCTAACTTCTTGCAGTAATTTTGGAGGGCAATTTTATAGTATCTATCAAAAAATGTAAAAGCATATATTTGACTTAGCAATCCCTCCTTTAGAAAGTTATCCTTCAGAAAAGGATGAGGACATATATTTTATTACAGCACTGTTTACAGTAGCAAAAAACTAGAACAACCAAAATGTTTATTAGGAGACTGGTTAAATAAATTATGAGAAAGAAGTCAAAAGATGTATTTGTCCTTTTGCAGAAAGGAAAATATTATATAAATGTAGATGTATCAATGTTATTTACAGTGAGGTTCCTTTGTGTTAAAAAAACAAAAGCAAATGGTTGGGCCTGACCTGTGGTGGCACAGTCGATAGTGTCGACCTGGAATGCTGAAGTCCCTGGTTCAAAACCCCGGGCTTGCCTGGTCAGGCACTTATAAGAAGCAACTATGAGTTGATGCTTCCTGCTCCCTTCTCCCTTGGCTTTCTCTCTCTCTCTATAAAACCAATAAATAAAACCTTAAAAAAAAAAAGCAAATGGTTGGCAGCACTTCCCTTCCCATGCTCCTGATGCTACTTACTGTGTCTGGTTTAGGACCAGTGAGAGCCTGCTGTTTGTATACATTTCTTAAAGTGTAAATGCAGAGATTACTGCTTTAGAACAGCTATGTTTCCATGAGTTTAAAATGGCTGTGTCCTGACAAGAAATGAATGTTCCAGATCTGGTAGAATCCTATCCCATCAGGGCCCCTGGGCACCAAGGGGAGCTTCAATAAGATGCACTGAATCTGCTTCTTTCCCACCTCAGCCAGAATCTTGCTTCTGATAAGATTTTGAATCCCTGGTTAATTAATGAGAAACTTAGTGTGACCTTACAATGGGTGCATTTTTGTGGTCCCTTTTCACCAATCCAGAGCCCACTTGAAATACCGCATTTATGGGATTATCTGACAGAAAGGGTGTCAAAAAGGCAAGAGAGGTGAGTTGGGATCCCCAGGTGGAGGCCCCACAGCAAAAGGTATAAGGCTACTGAGTCTCAAAGCTGTGTTCTGTGATGTTACAACATGGCCTTTGTCCACTGTCCCCTACTCTTGACAAATTAGGCACAGTTGAGAGTGGTCTGAGCCAAGGGTTGGTGTGTCCAAGGGCAGATCCCTGGCTTCTCCTAAATGCACTGGCCATGACAGGAGCAGGTGGGGATGATGAAGGCCCTGAAGTTGCCCCTTAAAGCCCTACCAGTCAGCATATGTCCTCACAAAATAAACTAAATGACTAGAAAATGTGTTTTGTTAGAGGGAGCATGATAAGATCACAGCATAAAGAAAAATATTAGTTATAATGTTGCTATCAAGTATTTCTGTTGTAACTGCTTGAGTGGATCTTTGTCTTGCGAGGAGAAAAGCCTCCTGATCTAGGAGCTCCATGGTTTGTGCTCACTGAGGTGTCTTGTTTCCTTCTGTTTTATGGTATCTTCAGAGGATAGGGTCTAAAAAGTTTTTTTGGGGTTTTTTTGATAAGTGACTTCTGAATAAAAAAAGTTTAAATATATAGTTAAAATGCTTTCAAGATGACTTAGATATTAGTAAATAGCTAACCTCTGTATCTCAGATATTGTTTTGTGGAAAGATGAAGATGAACTTGCTGGATAACAGACCAACTGAAAAAGAATTGGAAATGTGGCAGTGTGCTGCACAAGTGTTATTTAAAAAACTATTTAATAAGGGCAGGGGCCTTTTGAGAAAATTTACCCCAGTTTAGGTGCACTTGAAAATTTTGACTTTAGACCACAACTTTTTCTCCTGAACTACCTCTTGCTGAAAGTTAACAAAATATAAAGAAGGGGCCTGACCAGGCGGTGACAGTGGATAGAGCATTGGACTGGGATGTGGAGGACCCAGGTTTGAAACCCCGAGGTTGCCAGCTTGAGCGCAGACTCATCTGGTTTGAGCAAAGCTCACCAGCTTGAGCCCAAGGTCGCCAGCTCAAGCAAGGGGTCACGCAGTCTGCTGTAGCAGTCCCTCCCCCCCCCCCGTCAAGGCACATATGAGAAAGCAATCAATGAACAACTAAGGTGCCGCAACGAAGAATTGATGGTTCTCATCTCTCTCCCTTCCGTCTGTCCCTCTCTCTAACTCTCTCTGTCTTGCCACACACACACACACACATACACACACACACACACACACACACACACACACACACAGGGGTAGTAAGCTGGGAAAGAACTGTGGAAAGCTGTAAGACTCAGGGTTGAGAGCTTGGCAGTCAGGTGCTAGCCAGGAAACAGAAACAGCTCTAAGTATTTGAACAGAGGAATCTAATGCAGGGGTGTATGACACACTCAGCATCAGAGAAAGCCACTGACACATGTTCAGATACAGCTTTCAAGGCTCTGGCCGGTTTGCTCAGCGGTAGAGCATCAGCCCAGCATGTGGAAGTATCAGGTTTGATTCCCAGTCAGGGCACACAGGAGAAGAGACCATCTGCTTCTTCACCCATCCCCTTCCCACTTATCTCTCTCTCTTTCTCTTCTCCTCCTCTCATGTTTTGATTGGTTCCAGTGCATTGGTCTGGGCACTGAGGATGGCTCTGTAGAGCCTCCGCCCTGGGTGCTAAGAAAAGCTTGGTGGTGAGTGTGGCCCCAGATGGGTAGAGCATCGGCCCCAGTTAGGGATGGCCGGGTGGATCCCGGTTGAGGTGCATGCAGGAGTCTGTCTCTCTATCTCCTTGCTCCTCTCACTTGGAAAAGGAGGAAAGAAAATAGCAACATTCAAGGAAAAAAACAACAACAAGTTTGAGAATTTGACATGCTATAAAAGAGGAAAGCAAATTGAAAGTCTATAAGTGAAAAATAAAATATATATTTGATGGCAGTTACACAGCTAAGGAGAGACTTAGAACTAGAAGATAAGTCATATCCAGAGTGAAGTCTGAGTGGGATTGGAGGACAAACAGATGGAAATGAGAGGTTAACAGGCATAGGAGACACAAAAGATGTCTAGTAGCTTTATTTGGAGTCCCAGAAGGAAATGATAAAGAGAATGTTATAGAGCTAACATCTGAACAATCTACAAATATAAAAGCCCACAGAATCCCAAGCAGGATTTATCTAAACCTATAGTAAAACTGAAATAAACCAAAAACAGAGGGAAAATAATATTAAAAGAAGCCATTTAAAAAGACTACATTAAACCAGCAGATTAGCAGTGGACTGCTCACCCACCAGAATGGAAGTCAAAAATTGGTGGCTTGATGCCTGCAATGTGACAAAAGAATGTGATGCTCAACCTAGAATTCTATTCCCAGCAAAAATATATTTTAAGAACAAAGGTGGAATAAAGCTATTTTTAAGTTTTATCTGTAACAGGATAGAATGTTCTAAAGGATGTTTTTCAGACAGAAGAAATATGACCCCACATGGAAATTTGAATAGGCACTGGAAAGTAATTAAAATAGTAAATATGTGGATAAATCCAAATAAAAATTTGTGTTGAAAACAGTAATAATGTATTGCAATACATAGCTATATACCTTCATATATATATATATAATTAAAATTCACAAAAACAATAGCATATGAGAGATAAATCAAGTTAAAGAATTCTAATCTTATATTGTCTAGGATGAAGATAAAAGTGCCAATTAACATTAGACTTTGATAAGTCAAGAATGGATTTTTTGATTCCTTGGCCATTAAAAGAAGAGATAAGGTATATAACTTCCAAAACAATTTAGGGAAAATGGAATAATAAGATAACTGTAATTCTAAAAGAATAATTCTAACTCACCTGAAAGAGAGCAAGAAAAAAGATATCAACTTGATTCAGGTGGGGTACATAGAAAGCAGTGAATAAGCTTAAGCCTAAACATCAGAAATGATATATTAAAGGGCTAATGTTCCTGTTAAAAGAAGTTATTAGACTGAATTAAAAGAACACCTAACTATAGGCTATTTTCAATAGGCACATCTGAAACAAAGGTTCAGAAAGGCTGAAAGTAAAAAGGAGATATGCCATGTAACAGGGTCAAAAGGAAGCTGATGTCATCATTGCCAGAATAAAGAGAGCTTAAGTAAACAAAATCATTACTACAGATAGATGTTTATTTTATTTTTAAAGACTTTACTGATTACTTTTAGAGAGAAGAGAGAGAGAGAGAGAGAGAAAGGCAGAGGGCAGGGGCAGAACTCATAGTTGCTTCTTGTATTTGTCTTGACCAGGCAAGCCCAGGGCCTCAACTGGTGACCTCAGAGTTCCTTATCCTCTGTGCCACCACAGGTCAGGCCAGATAAATGTTTACTTCTTAAAGTTTCAATTCACCTATAACAATTCCATATTATATGCACCTAATAACAAGGCCTCAAATATAAAGCAAAATTCACAGAATTATAAGTAGAAATGGATAACTCAACAATTATCTCATTAATTGATAAAACAAGCAGATAACCATTCATTAAGAGAAAGAAAATTTGAACAATGCATTACAAACTTTATCTAATGGCTTTAGGTGACAGCACCAGTATCTGCAGAATATATTCTTTACAAGTGTCCATGGAACCTTCACTAAAGTCAAACACGTGCTGAGCCATAAGCAAGTCTCAACAAATTTCAAAGGATAGAAATAATAGACAGTAGGGTTTTTTTTTTTGCCACAAGGCAATAACAAAAATATAATTAGGAAGTTCCTGTATGCTTAGAATTTTTTTTTTTTTTTTTTTTTTTTTACAGAGACAGAGAGAGTCAGAGAGAGGGATAGATAGGGACAGACAGGAACAGAGAAAGATGAGAAGCATCAATCATCAGTTTTTCGTTGCAACACCTTAGTTGTTTATTGATTGCTTTCTCATATGTGCCTTGACCGCAGGCCTTCAGCAGACCGAGTAACCCCTTGCTCGAGCCAGTGACCTTGGGTCTATGTTTAGAAATTAAAAAAAATGATTCTGAAAAACCTATGGGATCTGTTGTGATTATTAGTACTTTGTCTTTCTTGTTTATCACACAAGAGGTTTATCAATTTTAATACTATTCTCAAAGTATCAACCTTACTTTTGATCCTTTCTACTATGTTATTTAATGTTTTATTAATTTTTGTTCTCATTCTCATTATCTTGTTCATTTAACATTTAAAAATAAGGTCATCTACAATAACATTTGTATGGAGATTTACAAAATACAAAATGTGATTTTATTAATTCTTAAAGTAAGCTTGTGAGTTGGGTCTTTTCCCTCATTTTACAGATGGAGAAATTATTGACAGGAAAAGAAATACATTCATAATTACTGCATTCACTGAAATATTGGTCCTAAAGTTTGTATCCGAAACCAGAGGAACTTCAGCCCTCCTCCAGAGTTTCACCTTGCCCACCCCACGATCTCTATCCTTTGATCTCTTAAGGGACACTCACCCAAAGCAGTCATGGTTAAGATGGTGGAAGCTTGGCTTTCACCAACCTTACTGGCAGTAATTTCCAGCACACCTGTTGCCAAGGGGTAGGGAGCGAAATGCATACAGCATGAGTGGGCAGGCTGCCTAAGCTGGAAAAGCATGTGTGAATCTCCTCATTTCACCTAAAATTTCTAATTTATTGGCATAAAATTGTATTATAACATCAAACTAGAAATTCTCTGAGACTTCAACTACAAGGGAATGAATGCTTTATTCAAGTGGTTGCAACAAGTCAAGTTCTCAAAGAGAATGTCTCAACAAATGTGAGGAATGTGAGGGGTTTTATAGGGGAAACAGCAGCAGTGCCCACTGCAATTTTGGTGGACGTTGGTCAAGTAGATATCACAATCTTACAGAAATTAGTCATTTCTTTGTAATTTGGCTTTTTTTTTTTTAAGTGAGAGGAGGAGAGCTAGAGACAGATTCCCATATGCACTCCAACCAGGATCCACCTGGCAACCCCACTCTAGGGCCGATGCTTGAACCAATGGAGCCACTGGCTGCAAGAGGAGAAGAGAGAGAGAGAGAGAGAGAAGGGGGAGAGGGAGGAAAAGAAAAGCAGATGGTCGCTTTTCCTGTCTGTTCTGGCCAGCAATCAAACCCAGGACGTCTGCATGCTGGGCCACATTCTACCCACGAAGCCAACCACCTAGGCTCATCTTGTTACATTCTATTCTCAGAACTGACTCAAGGAATTTAGGAGTGGGTTATTTTCTCAGCATCAGGGAGAAAGTCAATGTATGTCCACAGGGAAGAATTTAGTCTTCTATATTTCCTCGTATCTTGACTTTGGGTATTTGTGCATTTTTTTTCTCTTGATTAATCTCACCAGAGGTTTGTCAATATTATTAGTCTTTTCCAACACACACACAATCGGCTTAATTTATCTTCTATATTGTATGTTTTTCTATTTCATAAATGTCTTTCCTTTATTGTTTCCTTATTTTAACTTATTTGGGATTTATCTTGATTGTTCCAACTTTTTCAGATGGTCTTAGGTTTTCTGATTTTCTAAAATATCTTTTTAGGCTATAAATTTCTAAGTATTGCTTAAGCAATATCTTACTAGTCTTGATATGTAGTATTTTCATTATCATTCATTCAAAATATTTTCTTTTTTGAATTATCACTAAGAAATGTATTTGTAAATTTCTGAATATAACGGGGATGTCCAAGGTATCTTTGATTACTTTCTAAATTAATTGCACAAAGAACATATTCTGTATAATTTTAATTTTAAAAAATTTGAGATTTACTTTATGGGCCAGCATATTCTTCTTCCAGCTTTATTGAAATATAATTGACTTGTATCATTGTGTAGGTCAAATTATGAAAATGTTTTATGTGTGCTTGGAATAAAAATTTGCCCTGGCCGGTTTGCTCAGTGGCTAGAGCATTGGCCCAGCTTATGGATGTCCTGGGTTTGATTTCTAGTCAGAGCACACAAGAGAAGTGACTATCTGCTTCTCTCCCCCTTCCTTTTCCCCTTCTCTCCCTCTTCCCCTTCTTCATCCAGTGGCTTGGTTGGTTCAAGTGTTGGTCCAAGTGCTGAGGATAGCTTGGTTGGTCCAAGCAAGCATGTCAGCCTCAGGCACCAAAAAAAAGCTTGGGTGATTTGAGCATCAGCCCTAGATGGTGTTGCTGGGTGGATCCCAGTCAGGGCGCATGCAAGAGGAGTGTGTCTCAGTATCTCTTCTCCTCAAAAATAAAAATAAAACAAAAATTTACCCTTGAGGCCCTGGCCAATTAGCTCAGTTGATTAAGAGCATCATTCCAAAACAACAAAGTTGCAGATTCAATCCCCAGTCAGGGCACAGACAAGAAGAAACAAAAAACAAAACAAAAAAAGGAAATAAAAGAAAACGCACTACTGAGTGGAACAATAAATGCTCCCCTTCCTCCTTCCCCTTCTCCTCTGTCTAAAAATCAATAAAAATTAAGCCCTGGCTGGATAATTTGGTTGGTTGGAGCATCATTCAAGAGCATGGAGGTTGCCTGTTCAATTCCCCAATCAGGGCACGTACAGGAGTAGCTCGATGTTACTGTCTCTCTCCCTGCCAATCTCTCTAAAAAAAAAAAAAAAAGTTTGATATATTGATGCAGTATTGTATACATATATCTATTAGATCACTTGTTCAATCATAGTTTAAATTTCTATCTTTATTTTTACTTTAATTGTCCTATTACCAAGAGGTCTCAAGTATCCCATTGTAACTGGATTTTATATTTCTCCTTTGTTTGAATATATTGGCCAACTCTTAAGTTATGTCATTAGGGTAGATACTAACTTAAAATTTTTACCTTCCCACTGTTTTCCTTTCCTGAACCTTTTATTTTATTTTTTTTTTTATTTTATTTTTTTAGGTTCTTTAATTTCAGTTTTTTTTTTTTTTTTTTTTTATAATTTTATTTTTTTTAATGGGGTGACATCAATAAATCAGGATACATATATTCAAAGATAACAAGTCCAGGTTATCTTGTCGTTCAATTATGTTGCATACCCACCACCCAAAGTCAGATTGTCCTCTGTCACCTTCTATCTTGTTTTCTTTGTGCCCCTCCCACCCCCTATCCCTCTCCCATTCCCCCCTCCCCCCCGTAACCACCACACTCTTATCAATGTCTCTTAGTTTCACTATTATGTCCCACCTACGTATGGAATAATACAGTTCCTGTTTTTTTCTGATTTACTTATTTCGCTTCGTATCATGTTATCAAGATCCCACCATTTTGCTGTAAATTGAACCTTTTATTTTTAAAATGTAATGATTCCCTTTGTCTCTAGGAATGGTTTGTGACTTAAAGCCTCTATTTCATCTAACATAAATAGAGCTACTTACACCAGTTTTCTATTGTTTACTATTTGCTTTGTGTCTTTAAAAAAAAAATTATGGATTGATATTAGAGTGAAGGGAAGAGAGAAACACTGATTTGCTATCCCACTTATTTATGCATTCATTGGTATATGTCCTGACTGGGGATCAAACCTGCAACCTTTGTGTATCAGATGACACTCTAACCAACTGAGCTACCCAGCCAAGGCCATGATTTTAGTTGTTTGTTTTTAAGCGAGGTGGGGAAACAGACTCCTGCATGCGCTTCAACCAGGATCTACCTAGCAATCCCTGTCTGAGGCCAATGCTCTAATCAACCAAGCTATTTTTAGTGCCTGAGGCAGATGGTCACAACCAAGCTATCCTCAGCACCTGTGGTCAATGCTTGAACCAAATTGAGCCACTGGCTGCAGGAGGGGAAGAGGTTGAGGAATGAGTAGAGAAACAGATGGTTGCCTCTCCTATGTGCCCTGACTGGGAATCGAACCTGGAATGTCCATACACCAGGCCAACACTCTATCCATTGAGCAACTGGCCAGGACTTGGTTGGTTTTTTTTTTTTTAAGATGAGTTTCTTGTTGGAGCATATTTTGTACTTTTGTCCTGTTATGGTCAGAATGTTTGTGTTCCCCCAAGTTACATGTTGGAATCCTAATTGTGATGGTGTTGGGAGGTGTGACCTTTGGGAAGTGATTAAGTTATGAGGGTGGAATCCTCATGAATGGGATTAGTGCTCTTATAAGAGACCTCATAGAACCTCTGTCTTTTCTACCACGTGAGTATACAATTAGAAATCTAATAACAGGAAGAGAGCCCTCATCCAACCACCCTGATGATCTTGCGCTTCCCGGCCTCCAGAAACACATTTCTATGTTTATAAGCCCCAGTCTGTGGTATTTTGTTATAGCAGTCTGAGAGACTAAGACACTGACAATCTTTGTCATTTAATGAAATTAAACATAATGTATATACTGGTATGTTTGGCTTAAGAGCTACTATCTTGTTATCCCTCTGTCACAACCACTTTTTACCAGCCTTTTTATTGACTTTTTAAAAATTCATTTTTAATCTACTAGTATTAAAATTACATTCTATTTTGAATCCTCTAGATTTTACAATATACTTAGATTAAAACCTTTACCATCACATATTTCAATCCTTTTTACTCGACTTATGATGTTGTCTGACATCATAAGTCTCTTATTTTAACTCCATATTTAAAAAAAAATTTCATTTTATTATTTTTATTTTTTATTTATTCAGAGAGGAGAGGGAGAGAGAGAGGAGAGACAGAGAAAGAGAAGGGGGGAGGAGCTGGAAGCATCAACTCCCATATGTGCCTTGACCAGGCAAGCCCAGGGTTTCGAACCGGCGACCTCAGCATTTCCAGGTCGATGCTTTATCCACTGTGCCACCAGAGATCAGGTTCCAGATTTTGTTTTATATAAAACCTTAATTTACATTTGTCTACTATTTCTTTCTTTTTTTGTGACAAAGAGAGGGACAGATAGAAACAGACAGACAGGAAGGGAGAGAGATGAGAAGCATCAATTTTTCATTGAGGCACCTTTTTTGTTCATTGATTGCTTCTCATATGTACCTTGACCAGGGGGGCTACAGCAAACCGAGTGACCTCTTGCTCAAGCCAGTGACCTTGGGCTAAAGCTGGTGAGCCTTGCTCAAATCTGATGAGCTCACGCTCAAGCTGGCGACCTCGGGGCCTTGAACCTGGGTCTTCAGTGTCCCAGTCTGATGCTCTATCCACTGGGCCGCCTGATCAGTCTGTCTACTATTTCTTATCCTCTTTGCTCTTTTTTTAATAATTTTATTTTTTTAATGGGGTGACATCAATAAATCAGGATACATATATTCAAAGATAACAAGTCCAGGGTATCTTGTCGTTCAATTATGTTGCATACCCATCACCCAAAGTCAGATTGTCCTCTGTCACCTTCTATCTTGTTTTCTTTGTGCTCACCTTTTTGTATCTCAGAACCCCATCTGAATCACTGTCCTTTTGTATTAAAATGCATTGTTTTGAATTTCCTTTAGTGAGGGTCAGCAGTGAAAAGTTAAACAAATTTTTGTCTTAAAATGTGCTTATTTTGTCCTCACTCTTGAAAAACATTTTCACTGGGTATAGAATTCTAGGTTAACAGTTACTTTCTATCTCTATGCTGATGTTTTCACACCAATCTTTGGGTTTCCATTGTTGCTGCTGAGGTCTATTGTTTCTTTGAAGGGATTTCTTTGTTGTTGTTCAGCTGTTTTCTCCTTGGTTTTCTGTAGTTACACTATGATGTGTGTAGGTGTGACTCTTAATGTCTCCTGCTATGTATATTTCATCAGCTCTAGAAATTTCTCAGCCCCATTCTTTTTACACCTTTTATTCTGTCCTTGCCTTCTGAAACTATGATTAAATATTTATGTTAAGCTTCCCAATGCAACTTTTCCTTTTCTGCATTTCCCCATTTTTCTAGCCCCATGCTGCATTCTGGGTAATTTCTTCACCCTTATATTTCATATTTTTTCACTTTTTCCTGTCATAATCTGTTACCAAATATATCTTTAAAAAATTTAAAGACAGCGACTGCACAAGGCGGTGCAGCCTGGCGGAACCCGCGCAAGCGAAGTCGGTGTTGAAGTCGGTGTTGCAAAAGGACTAGTCCGGCGCAGGACTCGAGGCTTTCTCACCCCAGCTGGTTCTGGCTGAGGAAAATGGCGGTGGCTGGGGCGGTGTCTCGGGAGCAGCTGGTGGGGCGGTGCACCCAGCAGTTGCGGAAAACTTTTGGCCTGGATGTCAGTGAGGAGATCATGCAGTATGTTTTGTCAATTGAGAGTGCTGAAGAGATACGAGAATACGTTACTGATCTCCTTCAGGGAAGTGAGGGCAAAAAAGGTCAATTCATAGAAGAGCTTATAGACAAATGGCAAAAGAATGATCAGGAGTTGATTTCTGGTGCTCTGCAGCAGTCCTTCAAAAAAGATGAAATTTTAGATGGGCAGCGATCAGGAGACCAGCTAAAGAGGAGCAGGCGGAAAGGGAGAAACAGACAGGAAGTTCCTGCATTTGCTGAACCTGATACAACCGTAGAGGTCAAAACCCCTTTTGATTTGGCCAAGGCACAAGAGAACAGCAACTCCTTAAAAAAGAAGACGAAGTTTGTCAGTTTATATACAAAAGAGGGACAAGAAAAGCTTGCAGTCCTGATCCCAGGTTGCCACCCTTGTGATTGCCTCGGCCAGAAGCACAAGCTGATCAATAACTGTCTGGTCTGTGGGCGTATAGTATGTGAACAGGAAGGTTCTGGCCCTTGCTTATTCTGTGGTACTCTGGTATGTACTCGTGAAGAACAGGATATTTTACAGCGTGACTCAAACAAGAGCCAGAAATTGCTCAAGAAGCTAATGTCAGGGACAGAAAATTCTGGAAAGGTGGACATCTCTACCAAGGACCTTCCTCCTCATCAAGAATTGCGATTTAAGTCTGGTCTAGAAAAGGCTATCAAGCATAAAGACAAACTGTTAGAATTTGACAGAACTAGCATTCAAAGGACCCAGGTAATTGATGATGAATCAGATTACTTTGCCAGTGATTGTCCAAAATTGAGCGGGAAACTGCAGAAGCGAGAGGAGGAACTAAGAGAATTTCGACATGCTTCTCGGCTCTCTAAGAAGATCACCATTGACTTTGCAGGAAGGAAGATCGTGGAAGATGAAAATCCACTAGCTGAGTATCATAGCAAACTAGATGAGACAATACAGGCCACTGCCAGTGGAACCTTGAACCAAACACTGACCCAACTGGACAGATCTTCTTAAGAGCCTTTGGGAATTCTTGTGAATCCCAACTTGTACCAGCCCCCTCCCCAGTGGATAGACCTGACAGTTACAGCCTCACAGAAGAAGGCTTTCCATTCAGGAAAATCAGATCTAGAGTTCAACTCAAATCGGCACCCGTTGCGAATCCAGGATAATGAATTTCAAGAAGGCTTCGATGGTGGCTGGTGCCTCTCTATGCATCAGCCCTGGGTTTCTCTGCTTGTCAGAGGGATTAAAAGGGTGGAAGGCAGAAGCTGGTACACCCCTCACAGAGGACGCCTTTGGATTGCAGCCACAGCCAAAAGACCCTCCCCTCAAGAAGTCTCAGAACTCCAGACTACATATCGTTTTCTTCGTGGGAAAGATGTGGAATTTCCCAACGAATATCCATCAGGTTGTCTACTGGGCTGTGTGGACCTAATTGACTGCTTGTCCCAGAATCAATTTAAGGATCAGGGCAGAGAGAGGGGAGCATCACTTTAATTGCTCAGTGATTATTTCTCATATGTGCCTGTGGTTCATACTGGCAACCTCAGTGTTCCAGGTTGACACTGTTTACTGTACCACCAAAGGTCAGGCTGTGAAAAGAATCTCTTAATTAGGAAACGTTGGGGATAGAAAAGACCAAGGTAGAAACAGAAAAAAATGTAGTGATGGTTTGGGTTCTGGTATTTGGAAGACGAGTATATACACATTTCTGCATAAAAAGCGTTTGCCACAATTCAGCTAATACATATAGGATCCTTATGCCTTAAAAGTTTGCTGCTGCTCGAGTAGGTGGTTGCGCAGTAGATATAGCGTTGGACTGGGATGTGGAGGACCCAGGTTCGAGACCCCGAGGTTGCCAGCTTGAGCGCAGGCTCATCTGGTTTGAGCAAGGCTCACCAGCTTGTGCTCAAGGTCGCTGGCTTGAGCAAGGAGTCCCTTGCTTTGCTGTAGCCCCATGGTCAAGGCACATATGAGAAATCAATCAATGAACAGCTAAGGAATCGCAACGAAGAATTGATGTTTCTTATGTTTGCTGCTTTTGGTGAAGAAACCCTCCATTATCCACTGAATTATTTCAGTTATGGGTGGGATTGGTAGAATTTGTTATTACTTATTCTGGAATATTTGGTCTAGGCCAGAGGAGTCATGATAAGCAAATGTTTGAACTCTGATTGCTGGGACTGTGCCAAATTTTGGGGTGTGGTGTTTGTACATATGTGTGCATTTAACATATTTCTATTTTGATCATTAAAGATTGAACTGATATAACTAAAGTACATTTTTGAACAGCAGAGGGAGCCGAAGGACTTTAGCTTAATTGGAAAACTTGAAATTTAGAGTCTTTAAGATTCAGACTCGAGAAATCCAAAATGGGAAGGTCCATCCTGGAAGCATGAAAAGTTTTACATAACATTATGGCTTTCCTGTTCTTTGAATAATTACTTTAAGCAGCAAATTTTCCACCACTGTACTTTAAAAAAATGTTCTTTATGCTGACCATGGTGACGCAGTGGATAAAGTGTTGACCTGGAATGCTGAGGTCGCAGGTTCAGAACCCTGGGCTTGCCTGGTCAAGGCACATATGGAAGTTGAAGCTTCCTGCTCCTCCCCCCCCTTCTTTATCCCCTAGAGTAAATAAAAATCTTAAAAAAAAATAAAAAATAAATTTAAAGAAAGTTTCTTCCCCACCACCCCAATGCAACCAATAATTCAATGTGTGAGGTCTAGGTGGGTCTGTTCTTTTCTGCTGGCTTTCAGTCATGTTGACTTTTATCTCTTATGTGCCTGATTATTTTTATTAATTGCCCCTGAAAATTTATGTAGACTGGTTACTTGAGTTGAGATTGAAGGAGTCTTCTTCCAAAGTTTTGTGTTGCTTCTACCAGGTGTGTTTTACCTAGGTTCTAAGTGACCACAGTATGTCAGAGATGTTTTCTTTTCTCTTACTTTTTCCTCTCTTACTCTCTTCAGTGATAGGGCCACTGTCTCTACAGTCCCTTGGAACTGGGTTTAAACCTAGTTTATCTTTCCTGAGAATAAAGCACTTTGGGAACACAGTTTAACTTTGGAAAGTTCTCCTATAAGATTTATCACCACAGATGGGCCTGGTCCTGACCTTCTCTCTCCCCCTGTGAATACAGTGGTGCACAACTGTGCAGCATCAGCAAACACTCTAAGGCATAAGATGCTTTGGTGTTTCCCTCTCTGATGACAGGATCCCATTTTTAAACTGCCCTACTTATTTAAACTGCAGTTTAAATAATGTTCTCAAAAGGGCAGTCATACTATCCACATTTTAATGTCTTTTTTTGTTTTGGTGGGAAATTGACCCAAATAACCTACCCTATCTTTACCAGAAAGTATTGTCCTTTTTCAATGTTTTTTCTTTTCTAGACTTTGAGGTTTACCAGCCCAGATTTTTAAACTCATTTCCTTTATTGCTATCCCTTTACTGCTTGCCCATAACAATTTATCATACACAGTTAACAGCACTAAACCTGGACATCTTTACCCTCCTTCCAAACAACACAAACACCGTAGGCTGCTTTCATGCAGATCTTCCAGCTTTTGATTTACTTGCTATTGTCCAACATTTCAATTCTATTTTTTTTAAAGATTTTATTTGTTCATTTTAGAGAAAGGGAGGGGGGGAGGGAGGGAGGGAGAGAGAGAGAGAGAGAGAGAGAGGAGAGAGGGGGGGGGAGCAGGAAGCATCAACTCCCATATGTGCCTTGACCAGGCAAGCCCAGGGTTTTGAACCAGCGACCTCAGCATTTCCAGGTCGACGCTTTATCCATTGCGCCACCACAGGTCAGGCCCATTTCAATTCTATTTTTAGCTTTGAATTAGACATTGCTTTTTAAAAAAAATTTGGTTTACTTAAATGTTGGCAGTTTTATTTCTTCCTGCAGATCAGAAATTTTCTCTGAAAAGGGGTTGGGGATAGAGGTCCCTAAACTGGCTCAAGTCTAGAAGTGGGCCTGAACAGATGCAGCCACACCATCCCACTGGATCTGTGCCACATGTCCACCTGGAATGGCTGGAGACCCCAAACCCCCTCCTTGTCTGGGGTCATCGTGAGCTATGTGTAACTATCCTTAGACAGCCTCAAGGCCAAGAGGCCCAAGGGTGCGTTTCTTGTGGATCAGTCAGTGGAGGTATCTGTAGTAGTTTCCCGATGCTCAGTGGGTTGCAGCACTCAGAATCCCCATTTGAGTGGTGGCCATCCTCTCCCCTATTAAACCTGTGCCTCTCCTGAAAGTAGGCGGTGCATTAGTTCAGGTTGGAGCTCAAGCAGGTGTAGGTGTGTGTGTGTGTGTGGGGGGGGGTGTTCGAGCCACTGGCACACTGACAACCCTGGTCACACAAAAACCTCAGGTAATACAATCACCTAAAACAGCATTGTTTTTATCTTTAGTAAATGAAAAATGAATCAGTATACCTGGTGATTCCATGGCTTCCCTTTCTGCCCACTGAGCACCAGCCCTACTAGAGACTGGCCACTCTGGAGGACCCATGAGCTTTCTTGATGCTGCCTTTCAGCAGGCCAACCCATTTCTCACTCCTTCCACTTAAAAAAAAAAGAAAAATTCAACTGTCCTGCTCAGATGTCACTGTTACATTCCTTTTCCTGACCATGGGTGGTGCTCACTTTCCTCTAAATGCTGCATTTTAGTTCAGCATCCACTGGGGTAGTTTTGCTTGTGGACTTTTCCCCTTATATATCCACTATTTACTCCCGCTGCCTAGTGTCTAGAACAGTGAACTGTGCCTAGCACATCCTCAACAAGTATTTTCTGAATAAATTAAACCTGGTCTGGAGAGAGGTTCATGTTTGCCAGAGTTGCATGTTGTAGAGGACGAACAGCAGTGTGCTTGTGACACTCCAAAGTGGAGCTGAGTGGCAGGAATGCTTTACCTCTCCCTTTCCTAGTCCCATCCCTACTCCCTCCATCAAAATTCACTGGTGAGGGTTTGGAGACAAAGTGAAAGAACTGCACTCCTAGAGAGAGGCCTGTGAACTTTGTGGCTAGTTACAAAAAGTCTTAGAGAGAGCAAGGAAATTATCTGGCTAAAGATTGTTTTCTTGTAAAAAGAGTGGATTTTGGAGCCAGAGAGACCTGATGAAGAAGTCAGCCTCTACAGATAGTCCCACTTGCCTCTTGATTCTTGACAGATTACTTACTCTCAGAAGACTCTCCTAGTTAACAGTTTTATACAAAGTATTTTGTTAAATCCCATCTGTCACCAAAAGAACTGTTTCTGTGTGGTGACTACCTTTCACAGAGCCTGCCTATTCCCAGGACTTATTATTCAGTCTGTACTTCTCCTGGTAGAAGTACCACCTAAATTCTAGAGAAACTGGAGCCGCTAGCCCTGGAGGATGAGCCCTTGCTGCCCTATCTGTTTTGTATCTGGCATAACGTGCCCCACAAAGATGTGACACAAATGGCTTTCCCTGCACACTGCTCCATCTACAGTCCAGCACAAAGATGTGACACAAATGGCTTTCCCTGCACACTGCTCCATCTACAGTTCAGCACAGCCTGCTTACTTTTGAGGAATTTCTTTATTGGAGTACCACCTTACCTTGCCACAACTATCCGGCTCTTCATGGCCAAGAGAGCCCTGAACAAAATATTCATTACATTTTACAATAGACAATACACACATATGTAGTGCATGAAATCTTAACAATAGCAGTCCAAAATAATTGATCATTTAACAGGATTAAGAAGCATGAATTTCCTCCCATCCCCCGATATTGGTAGTTACTTAGTGTTTTAGCTCCTGCAATAAAAGGCCTTCCTGCTCAGCATTCCTATTCATAGGAGACCCTGATACAATTCTTTTTGTGCAAATTCATATTGAAGACATGTTCCATTAGTTACTGAATGTGCTGTTATTTCTCTCCATGGTAGAATCTTTTATTTGTAGCATACTGTATGAGGTTTTCACTCACCACACATTTACCATTCATTGAGAGGGTTCACCTGAAATTTTTTAAAAGTTTCACCCACTCAACTAGTATATCACCTTTCAACAATATAGTCCAATCAACCAGCATTTTTTATTTTTTTGGAGTGACTCTTATCTGTTAGATTACGTCTACACTTTTTACTTTCCCTTCAACAAAATTCAAATTGTTTCAGAATTTGTCATCACCTCCCCCAAGCCATTCAATTATATCATGATCACTACTATTAAATAAACTTTATTCTCTGAAACCTATCTCTTCCTGAATTTGCTTGCTGGAGGCTCTTTGGTTTTTCCCACTGGCCAATGTACAACTGGGACTCACAGCCACACCTCAATGTCCCACATTAAGTTTCTCGGAATTTACCCAAATATGAACTTTCTAATGGCAACTGTGTGACTTATAATTGAAATCATTTCCTCATCCATATGTTCACTTTTATGTCCATAAATATATGCTTATTTTGAAGGTTTTATTTTAACATTCTATCATTTTGAATTTTTATCCCCAGTATGAACTATTTTATATTCCGTAAGAGCTCAACTACCTTCACAATGTAGGTTTCCTTGCTGGCTAGATTGCAGCATAGAAAAGATTACTTGTTTCATTTGTACTATGTCAATTATAAGTCATGAACAAGGACCTCAGATAGTCTTACATTCATAAAGTTTTTCTTCCATTTGAATTGAGACTTTAAGTTCTGCCTCCTACAGAGACCAGCTCATCCTGGTCCCATCCAGAACATCCCCACCCTCATGAGTTCTCTTTTGTGATGTGCCACTATAACTTCCCATATTTGGCACATTTAAAGATTCCTGTCCTGTATGGATTCCTTTATGCTTGGTGAGATCTGATCTGTTATTCAAAGTCTTCCCACACTCATTACACCAGTATGGCTTCTTTCCAGTGTGGATCCTTTTGTGTTGGTCAAGGACTGACCTGTAATTGAAGGATTTCCCACACTCACAATTATAGGGCTGCTGCCCACGGTGGACACTTTTATGGTTGATAAGACTCGAGTGTGAGATGTATGCCTTCCCACACTCATCACATTCATAGGGTTTCTCGCCTGTGTGGATCCTTTTATGCACTGTGAGGCCTGAGCTGTTTCGGAATGCCTTCCCACACCTATCACATACATAGGGTTTCTCCCCTGTGTGGATCCTCTTGTGTTGAGAAAGGAGTGAGCTGTAACTGAAAGATTTCCCACACTCAACACATTTGAAGGGTTTCTCCCCAAAGTGGACTCTTTTATGGCTTATAAGAGTTCTGCTTGAGAAAAAAGCTTTTCCACATTCATTACATGTATAGGGTGTCTTGCCAGGGTGGGTACTTTTATGATTAATAAGGCTTGAGTGTGAGATGTAGGCTTTTCCACACACATCACATTCATAGGGTTTCTCCCCAGTATGAATTCTTTTATGCACTTTAAGGCTCGAGTTGTTTCTGAAGACCTTCTCACATCTGTCACATTCATAGGGCTTCTCTCTAGTATGAACCCTTTTGTGTTGAGAAAGGAGTGAGGTGTAATTAAAAGATTTCTCACACACATCGCATTTGTAGGGCTTCTCCCCAAGATGAATTTTTTTGTGGTTTATAAGGGCTCGGTATGTGATAAAGGCTTTTTCACACTCCTCACACTTATAGGGTTTTTCCCCAGGGTGTACACTTTTATGATTTATAAGGCTTGAGAGTGAAATATAGGCTTTACCACATTCTTCACATTTGTAAGGTCTCTCCCCAGTGTGGATTCGTTTATGTACTTTAAGGCCTGAATTATTTCTGAAGGCTTTTCCACACTCATCACACCCAAAAGGCTTCTCCCTTGTATGAATCCTTTTATGTTGTTCAAGGGCAGAGCTATAATTGAAGGATTTCTCACAATAGCTACATTTATAGGGCTTCTCCCCAAGATGAATTCCTTTGTGGTTTTTAAGGCTAGAACGTGAGATATAGGCTTTCCCACACACATCACACTTGTATGGTTTTTCCCCAGTGTGGAGCCTCTTGTGGACTTTGAGACCTGAATTGTTTCTGAAGGTTTTCCCACACACATCACATCCGTAAGGTCTTTCTCCAGTGTGAATGGTTCTATGTTGAAGAAGCAGTGAGTTATAGCTGAAGGATTTTCCACACTCCTTACATTCATGAGCTTTCTTCCCAGGGTGAATGCTTTTATGTACTGCAAGGCCTGAGCTATAGCTGAATGCCTTGCCACAGATATCACACTTGTAAGGTTTCTCTCCTGTGTGGATCCTTTTATGCACAATAAGGCCTGAACTATTCCTGAAGGCCTTCCCACATTCATCACATTCATAAGGTTTCTCTCCAGTGTGGATGACTTTATGCTGAATGAGGAGAGAGCTATAATTAAACGATTTCTCACATTCATCACATTTATAAGGTTTATCTCCAAAGTGGATGCTTTTATGGTTTAGAAGTGTCCTGCAAGTAATGAAGGCCTTCCCACACTCATCACATTCATAGGGCTTTTCACCCGTGTGGATCCTTTTGTGAACTCTGAGGCCAGAGCTATTACTGAAGGTTTTCCCACAGATGTCACATTCATAGGGTTTCTCCCCTGTGTGGATCCTTTTGTGGACTCTGAGACCAGAGCTATTCCTGAAGGCCTTCCCACACTCACCACATTCATAGGGCTTCTCCCCCGTGTGAATCCTCTTATGCTGGTCCAAAACAGAGCTATAATTGAAGGATTTTCCACACTCATCACATTTACAGTTCTTCTCCCCAGAATGGGTACTTTTATGGTTTATAAGGCTGGAATAGGACATGTAGGCTTTCCCACATTCCTCACACTTATACGGCTTTTCCCCAGTATGGATCCGCTTGTGAACTCGAAGGCTTGAGCTGCTCCGGAAAGTCCCTCCACAGTCATCGCACTCATAGCGTTTTTCCCCAGTATGCATAATTTTATGTTGAACAAGGCGAGAATTATATTTGAAAGATTTCCCACACTCATCACATTTATGGGATTTCTTAACAGTACTGCTTTTCTGCTTCAGATAGGGATAAGAGTTTCCATTAATGTTCTCCACACATTTGTCTTTTTCACTGCTTTTCTGTTCTATAGGGATGGTCTGGTGAGTAATGTGCTTTGAGCTCAGATGTAAGCTTTTCTCAAATGTCTCATCTTCAGGTTCTGTCTTTATATTTGCTGTGTTCTTGGCTTTTCCAATATTTTCCCTGATGTTACCTTTATCTTCCTTCATTCCTTTTCCCTCAGGTTTTTCCACTTGGTTCTCTACCTTGCTATCCCAATCACAAGTTTCACCAACCTTAGATTCCTGTATATGCTCCTTGTGAAGACCTTCCACATTTAGCCACAGAGGTTCTGCATTTCCAATGTTTTCACACTTTTCACTTGATTCATCATCCTCAGTGCTCCGCGTCTTGAAATGTGACACTAAACCAAGAAAATGAAAATGATACCTGTTCACTTTGTTTAGAATTACATCCAAATTCACTCATTCACTCAAATGTTTACTGACTGCATGCTATGTGATAGGTACCATTTTTAACAACTAGGATAAATGGTGGACATGCCAAAACTTCTGTCCCTGTGAAGCTAATGTTAAAATGCTAGAACCCTGGATTTTTCAATGAAACAGAGAGGTTTTCTATTCTTGCTTAACAGCTTAGCATGAGGGTAAGTTGGAACGATTTAAAATGATGTACAAAACCAAGGACAACATCAATTTTTTAAAAATGATACCAAGCCTGACCTGTGGTGGCGCAGTGGATAAAGCGTCGACCTGGAAATGCTGAGGTCGCTGGTTCAAAACCCTGGGCTTGCCTGGTCAAGGCACATATGGGAGTTGATGCATCCAGCTCCTCCCCACCTTCTCTCTCTGTCTCTCTCTCCTCTCTCTCTCCCCCTTTCTCTCTCCTCTCTAAAATGAATAAATAAAATTTAAAAAAAAATGATACCAAGTCATGGAAAAACAGAGGGTAAAAAATCTTTGAGGAAGAGTAGACAGATTAATAAGACAACAGATAAAAAGATAAGATCAACAGCCCCTGGCTGGTTGGCTCAGCAGTAGAGCATCAGCCCGGCGTGTGGAAGTCCAGATTCGATTCCCGGTTGGGGCACACAGGAGAAACGCCCATTTGCTTCTCTACTCCTCCCCCTCTCCTTCCTCTCTGTCTCTTTCTTCCCCTCCCACAGCCAAGGCTCCACTGGAGCAAAGTTGGCCTGGGCCCTGAGGTTGGCTCCATGGCCTCCACCTCAGATGCTAGAATGGCTCAGACCACAACGGAGCAATGCCCCAGATGGGCAGAACATCGCCCCCTGATGGGCATGCCCAGTGGATCCCGGTCGGGCGCATGAGGGAGTCTGTCTGACTGCCTCTCCACTTCTAACTTCAGAAAAATACAAAAAAAAAAAAAAAAAAAAGATACAATCACAGAAAAAAGGCAAAACTAAAGGAGAGGAGAAACCAGTACCTGGGTAGAAGAAGTATTAGGGAGATGGTTATAAAATCATGTGGGTAATCATGATAGAGATGATAAAGGAAACGAGTCTGTTGGTTTGGCCTCCTGGATTTCTCCTCTAAGGAAAACTCTGACCCTGGAAAATGGTTAGGCAGGGTAGTCAGGGAGGAACTCTAGTATGAGAGAGGACACTCCAGCCTGCCATGTAAAGAGACTTTCACTCATACTTGATGAACAAGCTAACTGCAGTTAAAGAAGAGCAAAAATCAAAAGCAAAAACACAAACCATTAGGCAAAAGAAATAGTTCTGCCTAGGGTAAATACTTAATTGAGAAAGTTATTTAACCTCTTTGTGCCACAATTTCCTTGTCTGTACAATGAGATCAGTACTGCTGGTGTGAATATTAAAGGAAAGACCATATGTAAAGTGTTGAGAACAATGTCACTTAGTGAGTGCTATATGCTGTTATTACTATTTATTTTGTTATTTATTCAAGGTCGGGTTATTGGATCAAGGTTGGAATCTGAAGATAAAGCACAGGACTCAGGAAAGGTAAACTTTCCAAAGGCATTTAGGAGCCAAGTTGGGTCATTTTGTCCCCATGAAGGTACTCTCCACACAGGTGGCACTCCATCAGTATCCACCTACTGACAAACTGACTCCTAAGAACAAAAGAAACATTTCTAAGTTCCTTATCCCCCAACCTTCGACAACTAGACATTTGTGATTAGACTTAGTTAAAATATGGATTTCTCCTCTTATCCCAGGTATCTGACTCTCTTGGGTCAGTGCTCTGAAATTCTGTCAATCCTAGTTAGAAACTCTGTATGTTACTGTGAGGAGAAAGCACGGGCAATAAAAGAAAAGTAAGATATACATTGTGGAGTGAACATGTATAAAGAATGACACTTATGATCCAACTTATGCTTATGGGACTATAATGATGGATTCAATTAAAATACACAGAAAAGGAGAAGCTAGGAACTCAATATCACCAGGACAATAAAATAAAGCATCACTCAGCAGACATTAAACTAATAGGTGGTAAAAAGTGGTATCAAGTAAGAGATCTTCAGACGTCACTGAGAAACGGTGGCATGGCCCAGTTCCTTGCTCCCTTTCTTCACTACTTTGGGTAGGACTACCCATGTCACTGAGTGAGCAGTGAGATTCCAGAACCATCACCAGCAACACACCTTTTATCTGTGCTGTGAATCCTGCTTCCACACACACCAGGGTCTCTGCTCCATCCATTCTCTTTGGCCTTTATGTTCCTACAGACATAAAACCAAATCCCCTAAAATAAACATACAAAAATTGCTAGAGAAAAAGCAAAGAAGAGCCATGAGGAGATCAGCCATACTAGATATTAAAATATATCACAAAGCCTCTACAATCAAAACAGCATGGTATTGGTTCAGCTGACAGACAAATGGAATTAAATAGAAATTCCAGAATAATCCTAATTACATATAGAAATCAAATATATGATAAAGATAATATATCAGATTATTGGCAAAGATGATCTTTTTATCAGTGTTAGAGCAACTACAAAGCCATTTGGATAAAAGATAAAATAAAATCCATTCTGCCTGACCGGGCGGTGGCGCAGTGGATAGAATGTCAGATTGAGACTCGGAGGACCCAGGTTCGAAACCCTGAGGTCGCCAGCTTGAGCGCAGGCTCACCTGGTTTGAGCAAGGCTCACCAGCTTGAAAAGCGGGGTCGCTGGCTTCAGCAAGGGGTCACTCAGTCTGCTGTAGCCACCACCCCCCCTGGTCAAGGCATATTAGAAAGCAATCAATGAGCAACTAAGGTGCAAGGTGCTGCAACAAAGAACTGATGCTTCTTATCTCTCTCCCTTCCTGTCTGTCTGTCCCTATCTCTGTCCCTGTTACTAAATAAATAAATTAATAAATAAAATCCATTCTTTAAACCAGTGGTCCCCAACCCCCGGGCCGCGGACCGGTATTGGTCAGTGGGCCATTTGGTACCAGTCCACAGAGAAAGAATAAATAACTTACATTATTTCCGTTTTATTTATATTTAAGTCTGAACGATGTTTTATTTTTAAAAAATGACCAGATTCCCTCTGTTACATCCATTTAAGACTCATTCTTGCCTGACCTGTGGTGGCGCAGTGGATAAAGTGTTGACCTGGAAATGCTGAGGTCGCCGGTTCGAAACCCTGGGCTTGCCTGGTCAAGGCACATATGGGAGTTGATGCTTCCAGCTCCTCCCCCCTTCTCTCTCTCTGTCTCTCCTCTCTCTCTCTCTCTCTCCCCCTCTCCTCTCTAAAATGAATAAATAAATAAAAATTTTAAAAAAATTAAAAAAAAAAAAAAAAAGACTCACTCTTGATGCTTGTCTCGTAAGTTCGACAATTATATTTAAAAATACCACAGTTTTTATGCTGGTCGTATAATTTTGTTTTGTGCATTTATCCGTTCCACTCTAAAGGCCTGTCCGTGAAAATATTTTCTGACATTAAACCAGTCCATGGCCCAAAAAAGGTTGGGGACCACTGCTTTAAACCATACAAAGGAATAAACTATAAATGGAGCAGAACTCTAAATATAAAAAGGTGATACTACATAAAACTAGAACAAAATATGAGTGAAAGCCTCTATAACCTGGCTATATAGAAAGCTTTCTAACTATGACCCAGATGCAATAAAAGAAAATATTGACATTTCTTACTATATAAATAAAAATTGTATGTCAAAAATACCATAAGCGGCCCTGGCCGGTTGGCTCAGTGGTAGAGCATTGGCCTGGCGTGCAGGGGTCCCGGGTTCAATTCCCGGCCAGGGCACACAGGAGAAGCGCCCATCTGCTTCTCCACCCCTCCCCCTCTCCTTCCTCTCTGTCTCTCTCTTCCCCTCCCACAGCCAAGGCTCCATTGGAGCAAAGTTGGCCTGGGCACTGAGGATGGCTCTGTGGCCTCTGCCTCAGGCGCTAGAATGGCTCTGGTTGCAACAGAGCAATACCCCAGATGGGCAGAGCATTGCCCCCTGGTGGGCATGCCAGGTGGATCCCGGTTGGGCGCAGTGGGAGTCTGTCTGACTGCCTCCCCGTTTCCAACTTCAGAGAAGTATAAAAAACAAACAAACAAACAAAAACCATAAGCAAAATCAAGATATGAAAACACAGAAGAAAACATTTACACCATACCTCATATGTAAAAGCTAATACCGGCCTGACCTGTGGTGGCACAGTGGGATAAAGCGTCGACCTGGAACACTGAGGTCCCGGTTCGAAACCTTGGGCTTGCCTGGTCAAGGCACATATGGGAGTTGATGCTTCCTGCTCCTCCCCCTTCTCTCTCTCTCTGTCTCTCTCTCTCACTCCTCTCTCTCTAAAAAAATCAATAAGTAAAATATTTAAAAATAAAAATAAAAAAAATAAAAGCTAATACCCTTAATATGTAAAGAATTTTCAAAAACCTAAGAAAAATAGACTAAAAATCCTACAGAATAGTAGGCAAAAGACAGTTTACCAAAAGAAACATTAAAATGGTCTGAGGGAAGGGGAAAGAGGAGACTGGATCAAAGGCGAAGGAATTAGCCAAAAAGCACATATTTATAACATATATATACAGACAACAGAGTAGCAATAGCCAGAGGAAAAGGGGTGGGTAGGAGGCAGGGGGAGAAGGGCAAAGCAGGTAAATGGAGTGGAAAGAGACTTTGCGTGGGGCATGAGGAGGGCATGATGTGGTATATAGGTGGTGTTATACTTGAAACCATGGCAACATAACAAATTAAAATTTAAATTTTAGCCTGACTAGTGGTGGCACAGCGGTTAGTCCACCTAGGATGCTGAGGTCCCAGATTCAAAACCCCAAGGTAGCTGGCTTGAGGCTGGACTCATCCAACTTGAGCATGGGATCATCAACATGATCCCAAGGTCACTGGCTTGAAGCCTAAGGTCACTGGTTTGAGGCCAAGGTAACTCTCCTTGATCAAGGGGTCACTGGCTCAGCTTGAGCCCCTCCCCCACCCCCAGTCAAGGCACATATGAGAAGCAATCATTGAACTAGTGATACAGCGATGAGTTAATGCTCTTCATCTCTTTTCCCCTCTCTCTCAAAAAATAAAAATAAAATTTTTAAAAAGATAAAATATATACTTCCAACAATACAAAAGTATGTATGTACAAAGTTATTCATTGCAACGTTATGTGTGACTATGAAGTCTAGAAAACTACCTACAAGTACACCAACAGAAGAATGGGTTAAATAAAATATGGCACATATATACAATGGAGTACAAGAAAAAAGTGAGAAACATCTTTACAAATTGATTGATAGGGAGCAATTTCAACGATATATTGTAAAGTGAAAAAGCATGCATGCTACATTTCTGTATAAGAAAAATGAGAAAACAAGCACATATCTGCTCGTTTTGTTTTTAACTGTAATGAGAGAAACCTACAGAGGTGGGGAGGAGGAATAGAGCAGAAGGGATAGGGGAGAAAGACATTCTGTGAATAGCTTTTTGTATAGTTTTTACTTATTGAAGCATGATTATGTTCTCCAAGTTTGAAGAATAAAATTAAGTGAGAGCAGGAAAGGGGGAAAGCCACTAAGCCAGAAAGCAAATGAAAAAGCACTCATTTGTATTTCTCATAAATACCACAATCATAGGAAGAGAACAAACAAATAGAGCAAACCCATGTGACTTACAGACATAACATGTGACTATAGGCTGTATACCCTCAGTTCACAGAAACCTGGAAGGGGTCGGGGTGGGGGTGAAAGAGCTACAAACAAATGGACTCCAGCAGGTTTGTTTTCTGTGGTGGTGTTGGGCAAAGCAGTTTAGAGGTGTTATGGAACTCAGCAAATCTGTTTAGTTGTGAGCCAGGGCTCTCCTTGAGGAAAAGGGGCATAAAAATATGGAATAGGGAAGGCAAGAAAGAACCTTGTGGGGGTGAAATAGAGGTACTGAATTATATGTGTGTGTATATACATATATAAACGTATATACAGGCCCTGGCTGGTGGCTCAGTGAATAGAGTGTATAAGCTCTGCATGGGGACGGCCTGGATTCAATTCCCGGTCAGACCACACAGGAGAAGCGACCATCTGTTCTGTCCCTTTCCCTCTCCCCCTTCTCTCCCTCGTCCCCTCCCAATTGGTTGGAGTATCAACATAAATAAGGTGCTAAAAATAGCTCAGTTGATTAGAGCATTGTTGCCAGATGGGGTTGCTGGGTGGAACCCAGTTGGGGTGCAGGTGGAAGTCTGTCTCACTATCTCCCCTCCTCTCATTTAAAAAATAAAAAATAAAAATAAATAAATAAATGTATGTATGTATGTATGTACCTTCACATGTATATTTATATATATTAGGTTTAGGTCCAAGGCCCCTTTAACCTCAAACTCCCTCACCCAACTCCCTGCTGGGACAACTTCCTCATTATCTCCCTCATCTAACACCCCCCTCAAGTAAATCCCCTCACATGAGGAGGAGCCTGCTTCCTTGGGGCAAGGCATTCAGAAGGAGCCCCAAAATTGAAAAAACAGGCAGTCTGTGGCCAAGGCCAACACCCCCCCCCCAAGGATATGCTAATCTGAGCACTCTTGGTGCACCAACACCCACATTAGCAGATGCTTGCAGTGGTTCCTGTATCAGCCATTCCCTTTCTGCAGCTTTCCATTGATGCCACTAGGGTCTCAGCCCATTTGCAGATGCATAAATAAACTTCTTATAAAACTTATTAGGCCCTGCACGTCCCTCATTTGGTGACCTAATGGTATAGCTATGTACATATATTCCCTAGCTTTGTCTGCCAAAAAGCAAAAACACCTCAGTTGTAAGGAGCCCTAATAACCTGTTCTCGGTTTCTACTACCATTGCTACTAAAAGGAACCAGTTGGGTTACAGGCTAAGGGCAGGATACAGACAAGATGACCTGGGGCATCCTGTTATACTAGCAAGTAAGGAGATGCTCAAAAAATGATAGGGCACGTCAGCAGACCACAAGAGCCAGCTTGAATACCAATTCAGGGTTAATAATTAAGTACAGTAATGAGTTCTAAACCAATGAAAATAGGATTTCATGATTCCATACAAACAGCAGATAAAGGGAGGCCTCCTGCTTATAGCAGAGTGCCAGGGCAGATAGTAAAAGCAGAGCAAGTAGTACAGTTGGTAAAAAAAAACAAAATTAGCATTTTGCAACTATTGGAGATAAGAACAAATTGGGGAGAATAATCAATGGATTCTAAATCTAGGGGGAAATTTTAACAAGGAGTAGTAAAAATATTTCCCCCAAAGACTGCAAGGAGAAAAACAGTGTTACACATTGGGGAAATTAGACGGTTCCTTGGCCAAGTGTAAATTAGGATCACCAATGGTGGCAGATGGAGATCATGTTTCCCGAAGTGAAGATATATCATCTATGAGAATGCCCTACCTGAATTAATTCACAAGGAAACATCAGGTAAATCCAAAATGAAGACTATTCCACTAAAAGGTATTTGTATTCTTCAAAAATATCATGTCATAAAAGACAAAGAAAGGCTACAGAAATGTTCCAGATTAAAGGCAGCTAGGACACTCAAATTCAGTACATGACCCGGAGTAAATCTGTACTGGAGGGAAAAATTATTATAAAAAATAATTGTGGGGATGGCTCTGTGGCCTCTGCCTCAGGCGCTGGAGTGGCTCTGGTCGCAACATGGCGACGCCCAGGATGGGCAGAGCATCGCCCCCTGGTGGGCAGAGCATCGCTCCATGGTGGGCGTGCCGGGTGGATCCCGGTCGGGCGCATGCGGGAGTCTGTCTGACTGTCTCTCCATGTTTCCAGCTTCAGAAAAAAATAAAAATAAAAAAAAATAATAATAATAATAATAATTGTGGGCCCTGGCCGGTTGACTCAGTGGTAGAGCATCGGCCTGGCGTGCAGGAGTCCCAGGTTCGATTCCCGGCCAGGGCACACAGGAGAAGCGCCCACCTGCTTCTCCACCCCTCCCCCTCTCCTTCCTCGCTGTCTCTCTCTTCCCCTCCCACACCCAAGACTCCATTGGAGCAAAGTTGGCCCGGGCGCTGAGGATGGCTCTGTGGCCTCTGCCTCAGGTGCTAGAGTGGCTCTGGTTGCAACAGAGCTACACCCCAGATGGGCAGAGCATCACCCCATGGTGGGCGTGCCGGGTGGATCCCGGTTGGGCGCATGTGGGAGTCTGTCTGATTGCCTCCCCGTTTCCAACTGCAGAAAAATACAAAAATAAATAAATAAATAAAATAATTGTGGGCCTGGCCTGTGGTGGCGCAGTAGATAAAGTGTCGACCTGGAACACTGAGGTTGCTGATTCAAAACCCTGCGCTTGCCTGGCCAAGGCACATATGGAAGTTGATGCTTCCTGCTCCTCCCCACTTTCTCTCTCTCTCTCAATCCTCTCTAAAAATAAATAAATAAAATCTTTAAAAAATTAAAATAAGCCTGACCAGGTGGTGGCGCAGTGGATAGAGCATCGGACTGGGACAAGGAGGACCCAGGTTCGAGACCCCGAGGTCGCCAGTTTGAGTGCAGGCTCATCGGGTTTGAGCAAGGCTCACCAGCTTGAGCCCAAGGTCGCTGGCTCGAGCAAGGGGTCATTTGGTCTGCTGTAGCCCCCCCCTCTCCCCGTCAAGGCACATATGAGAAGCAATCAATGAACAACTAAGGAACCACAACGAAGAACTGATGTTTCTCATCTCTCCCTTCCTGCCTGTCTGTCCTGCTCTCTGACTCTCTCTGTCTCTGCCACACAAAAAAATAAATAAAAGTAAAAATAATTGTGTTGGTCGGGTTCCTCATGTGAATCTCAGCTTTAACCCCACCCACAACCTCAACCGTGACCTCAGCCTTCACCTCAGTGATCCCAGCTGCACTGGAACAACTGGATAAAAGGCACTGAAAGCTGACACATTCCAGGTCCAGAAAAAACACGAGTGGATTGTTTTTGAATGAGAATGAAAATTTCTTTTTAATAGTGGTATTTATTACAGAAAACTTCAGGTAAAGAACCGAGGATCAGATTGTTCTTGCCTCACAGTATTCAATCAGATTTAGCAGATAACTGTAAATAAACTAAGAACATACCCAATGTGACTTCTGAAAAGACAGAAAGCTTGGTTGGTTAGCATCATCCTGATGTGCAAAGGGTGCCTGTTGGATCCCTAGTCAGGGCACATATAGGAACAGATGGATGTTTCTGTTTCTCTCTCTCTCTCTTAAAAAAAAAATCAATAAAAAAATAAGAGTGGTAAAAAAAATGGAACATTTTTATAAGCTTTTGAACAAGCATGGAATTAAAACCATTTTTCAAATTACCCACACCCTGAACTTTAAAAAAGGACTATAAAGCCTATGCGGTCAAGCTTGGCCTCTTGGGTAGTTTCGACTTCTTTTTTACTGATGTAAGAATCAGGCAATTCTTACCCTCACACCTCAGGAGAAATTTCTGTAAGAGAAAGTTCCAGTACCTGTAAACCTATAAGCCAAGAATCTTTCCAAAGAGATTAAAACATTGATAGGCAGAACTGTCCTTTTTTTTCTTAAGTGAAAAGTGGGGAGGCAGAGAGACAGACTCCCACCTGTGTTCCCATTGGGATCCACCCAGCAAACCCTCTATGCGGCGATGCTCTGCCCATCTGGCCCTTGCTCTGTTCTTTGGCAACTGAGCTATTATTTTAGAGCCTGAGACAAGGCCATGGAGCCATCCTGGGCCAACTTGCTCCAACTGAGCCATGGGTGCAGGGGAGGGGAGGAAGAGAGAGAGAGAAAGAGAGAAAGAGGGACGGGGAAGGGTGGAGAAACAGATGGTCCCTTCTCCTGTGTGCCCTGACCCGAATTGACCCTCAGACACTCTATTGGGCTGACACTCGACTGCTAAGCCAACCCGGCCAGGGCCGGAACTGTCTTAACATCTCTAGAAGAGCAGCACGATACACACATTGGTTACACTGGAACGCAGGTTCAGTGCATCACTGAAAATGTTGTTGTCCTGTAAAGCTTTCACAGAAATTTCGAGAGAAGTACGAGAGCATGAAACTCTTGTATGTGAAAACTGAGAGATCAGTTGTCCATCCCATCTTTTCTTCATATGTCAGCAGTCAGGATGAAGGCAAATGAGTGTGCACTCCTAGTTAGAAGAAAAAAGAAGTAAAAAAAAAAAAAAAAGAGCATAATAAAAAACAAAAGGAGAAGAAACAGAAGGCTATGAAAAAGACTAGAAAGGCTACATCAGCCCTAACTACAGAGAAGGCAGCCCCTAAAACTAGTGGTCTTCCAGTGAAGAATTCTGGACCCCGGAAGAAAGAGACTCGTACAGTGAAAGCCCCAAATAAAGTGCAAGACAAATCCGAAAAAGAAATTCCATTACTAGTTCCAATAGGAAAAATTCTTGCCAAAGAAGATGCAGAGGTACAAAAGCATGCCATAGGAGAGAAGTCTCCAAAACAGAGTCCTGGTCTCAACACACCTTGTGGGAAGAAGAAAAAAGCCTTCCCAATTCTGGAGATCCTGAAAGCAGTGGAGTCCAAAATCCCAGGTAAAGGCTCAGGGAAGAAGCCAAGAATCGAAGAAGAGAAGGGAAGAAACTCTCCGTTGGGGAAAAAGGACCCAAGACAGATGCTCCAAAAGAGCTTGAGGCCAGGTTCTTCACTACAGCTAATAAATCTGAAAGAAAATATCCTCACACGCCAAACAATGGCCCCCAAACCCAAAGTGCCCCAGTTGACCTAAAATCAGTGACTCAACCAGGAGGAACATCAGAGCTGCCTGGAAAGCTTTTGAAACACCTGGGTCCTGACCCCCTGTCACAACCCTCTTCAAGAGTGAGGCCTAGACATACATATATTTAAAACCTCCACAAGTAATGCTGATATATATTCATGTGTGTAAAATCAGTACTTTGAATCCATGTTTTAAATTGCTCTTCCATGTATTTTCTATTGTAATAGAAAATTCAGTGCTTTTATTAAAGTGTAACATTTGCTTCTGAGTAAACTAAAAAGATTAATAATTATGTCAACTGACAAAATTGGAATGTGGTTGGTTAGACAAAAGTAGTATCAGCTTCAAATTTATTAAAGTTGACAACTGTACTGCACTTATTTAAGTGAATATTCTTATCCTTAGTAAATACAAACTGAAGCACTTAGGGGGAAAGGGCATGATATGGTTTAGGCCCTAAAGTCACTTTAGGGTAAAAAATATACATGTATAAAAGAGCAAGAAAGAGATAATGAAATAAAATGTTAAGTACAAAGAAAACCAGATAGAAGGTGACAGAAGACAATTTGACTTTGGGTGAGGGGTATGCAATATAATCAAATGTCAAAATAATCTGGAGATGTTTTCTCTGATCATACATACCCTGATTTATCAAAGTCACTCCATTAAAACTAATAAAAGAATGTTAAGTACTGGTGAATATGAGTTAAGGGTATCTTTTCACTATTTTTACTCTTAAAATTTTTCTATATATTTGAAATTACTTCCAAGATAAACAGTGATGGAAAGAGACTTGACGGGGTTATGAACACACATTACAACATACAGATGATGTACATATAGAATTGTGCAACTAAAACCTATATATTATTAAGCAATGTCATCCCAATAAATTCAATAAAAAATTTTAAAAAGGAAATGAAAGTATAAAATATTTCCAAAATAAAGTTTAAAAAAATGTCAAAAAGTAAATTTAAATTTTCTTCAGCTCTATCTTTCCCTTCAGGTACTACTTCTGCCACCTTGCCTCTTGTTCACAGTTGTCGTGAAAAGCAGTCTTCACGTCCCCACCTCCCCTCAGACCATACTGCAGGAGCTTCTTCTGGGCCAGCCAACCCACCCCTCAGCCTGCTGGCTATTGAATGTTCCTGGCCCTGTTACACCTAGAACCATTCCTCTCCTAATCCAACATACTCTTTCTGGGCAGCTCCATCTATATGTGTGACTCCTATCACTACAAAAAGCTATCTCGAAGAGCTTCATCTCTGGCCCAGATCCCTCTCTTTAATTATAGACCCTCATATCCATCCCTGATTCCGCACCCCATTTGCCTAAATCAAAAGTAGACTCTTTCGCCTGACCAGGCAGTGGCGCAGTGGATAGAGCGTCGGATTGGGATGCAGAGGACCCCGGGTTCGAGACCCCATGGTCGCCAGCTTGAGTGCGGGCTCATCTGGTTTGAAGAAAAGCCCACCAGCTTGAACCCAAGGTCGCTGGCTCCAGCAAGGGGTTACTCGGTCTGCTGAAGGCCCGCGGTCAAGGCACATATCAGAAAGCAATCAATGAACAACTAAGGTGTTGCAATGCGCAATGAAAAACTAATGATTGATGCTTCTCATCTCTCTCCGTTCCTGTCTGTCTGTCCCTGTCTATCCCTGTCTCTGACTCACTCTCTGTCTCTGTAAAAAATAAATAAAAATTAAAAAAAAAAAAGTAGACTCTTTCACTCCTCCACATCTGAAAGAGCTTCTACGACCAGCTGATCCTACTGCTTACAGTTCTCCATTCCCACCAGGGGTCCCCAAACTTTTTACACAGAGGGCCAGTTCACTGTCCCTCAGACCTTTGGAGGGCCACCACATACAGTGCTCCTCTCATTGACTACCAATGAAAGAGGTGGCTCTTCTGGAAGTGCGGTGGGGGGCCGGATAAATGGCCTCAGGGGGCTGCATGCGGCCCGAGGGCCGTAGTTTGGGGATGCCTGAGCCTTAGGCCTTAGGTTAGGCTCTCCTAAAGTCCCTTCTGAACTCCTGCCATAGTTTCCCTACCTACATTCTTACCCCAATCCAATTCTTCCTCCAATAACTGTCAAGAGTTTTGGAAAATGCACAAATGGTCATTCCCCAACGCCAAATCTTCCCAGGCTACCTAGCGTGGCACTTGTTGCATTTTGCATACAGCCACCTAAAGTGACTTGCTAGACACCAAATGGACCATGCTAAATAATTCCTCTCTGTCACTGTACTCACTAGTCCTTGGCACTAAAGGACCTTTCCCTGGACTCTTGACAGGTTAATTCTCAGTCCCCTTCATGTTCTCTGGGATTCACTATTAGATTGGCTGGCTGCTGATGACCTGGTGTCACAAATACCTCACAGCTTAGCCCTCTGACAAGCAGAATCTAGCAGTCTCCTTGTTTCTGCCCTACTTAACCTCTTCTGTTTGGGTGGGGGCACAGTGTACCATCATCCAATGTAGTTCACCCACTCCTCTTAATGACTGAAATTAAAACAGATCAATATAAATGTATGTCTTCATGAAAAGAGACGGTTTGTAATGAAATTCATATTAATCAACAGAGACCAAGTTCAAAAATACAGGCAGAAAAGCACCAACACATATAAAACTAGCAGTAAAATAAATGCTGCCAATATGGCTTGCGTCCCTTCAAAATTCCCATGATAAAATTCTAACCTCCAGAGATGAGGGCATTAAGAGGGAAGCCTTTGGGAGGTGCTTAGAACATAAGGGTTGAGCCCTCATGAATGGGATGAGTGTTCTTATAAAAGAGCCCCCACAGAGATCCCTTGGTGCTTTGATCTTGGGCTTCCCAATCTCCAGAACTGTGAGAAATAAATTTCTGTTTATAAGCACCAAATCTGTGGTATTTTCTTATAGTGGCCTGAATGGACTCAGCCACTAAAACATAATGAAGAGAATGTAATAAAGTATCATTATCCTTATAAACAATACTGAAGATGCATTCTAATATGTTATTTCTGAGGCTGAGTGTTGCCCAAGGAATTTAAGATTATGATCTATATCCTGCTTTTTCCTTAGGCACTGGACCAGTCCTAGGGACTCAAAGATGGAAAGGACAAGGTCCTGCCATCAAGGAGCTTGCTGAGTAGGTGAGTCTGGCAGAAAAATAACTAACACATGATGAAAATGGCCGAGGCATACACAAGGCACACATGACGAAGGAGGTGGAAAGGACGGAACTGCTTTGAAGGGCTAGGAAGAGCTTCAGGAAGAGTATTTCCAGCAGAGGGAAGAGCTGGAGTGAAGGGAGTGTTCACCCTCAGGACATATGCGGCAGAGGGCGAGGACACAAAGGACAGATGGGCAACACAAGGGCTGTACCAGCGTCTGCCCATCACACTACGGAGTCCACACTCAATCTATGAGTAGTTTTCGGCAAAGAAGTAGCAAACTCAGATATGCACTTTGGATGATCACTTACTCCATTAAATCAGGAACTGGTAAACTTTTCTATAAAGGACTATATAGAAAATATTGTAGATTTTGTGGGCTACATTTAATTCTGTAATTTTTTAATCTGCTTTTTAGTATCCCTTTAAAAATGTAAAAACCATTCTTAGCTTGCAGACCATACAAAAGCAGACCACAGGTCCAGCAGTTTGCCAACCTGTTAGATTATATCAAGGGATAAGTTAATTTAGGAATGGTGTGAAGGCATTTTGGCTATGTTAAAAGTATCCTTTTTTTTTTTTTGAGATTGAAATATGCTAGGGTAAAATGGCATGATGTCTACAATTTTCTTTAAAATATTTCAACAAATCAGGCCCTGGCCGGTTGGCTCAGTGGTAGAGCATTGGCCTGGTGTGCAGGAGTCCAGGGTTTGATTCCCGGCCAGAGCACACAGGAGAAGAGCCCATCTGCTTCTCCACCCCTACCCCTCCTCCTTCCTCTCTGTCTCTCTCTTCCCCTCCCGCTGCTGAGGCTCCATTGGAGCAAAGTTGGCCCAGGTGCTGAGGATGGCTCCATGGCCTCTGCCTCAGGCGCTAGAATGGCTCTGGTTGCAACAGAGCAATGTCCCAGATGGGCAGAGCATTGCCCCTTGGTGGGCATGCTGGGTGGATCCCGGTCGGGCGCATGAGGCAGTCTGACTGCCTCCCCTTTTCCAACTTCAGAAAAATACAAAAAATACAAAAAAAAAAAATTCAACAAATCAAAAATAAAAAGGGAAAGATGAAACAAATGTAGTATGTAGATCCTGAAACTGTTGAAGCTGAGCTATGGGTATATGTGGTTCACTGCACTATTCTACTTTTCTGTATGTTTCAATTTTTTTCATGATAAATTTTTTTTTTAAAAGAAAGATTACTTATACTAGTTGCAGTGGGTGAATGAAGTGAGGGGACAGAGAACAGAGTCTTAGAGCCTGGGAGATTATAATCCAAACAAGACAACTGATGTGGTGGCTGTGTCATGTGTTCCCCATGACACAAGAAAAGAATCACTCCAAAAGCACAAGTCCTGCATACAAAGGGCCATACAAAGTTAATTTCTTACCAGTACTAAAGGCTAGACTGGAAATTCCTCTCTAGCCAGTTCTCAACAGGAAGCATGACCTAATAGCCTGGCTATATAAGTCAAAAGTGTCAGCTACAGAAAGCTGTCTTTACCTTCCAAACGACATATGACCCACAACCTCTGGGCACCTCTGCACTTGTTCATGTTCTTCTACCAATGCCTAGAAAAGCTTGCACAAACAGTATGAACCTGCCCTTAATTCTTGCTATCCCTGCCCCCATAGTCAGGAGCCGCTTCTTAAGAGGCTGGATAACTCACCACCTCTGGCATAAATTGCTGCCTATTAACTTTCTGCAGCAAGCAACAGGTGCAACATGCAAGCCAGCAGCTAATGGATTTCTAGAGTACCAACCATATTCCACAAAACAATCTACCCTCAAGTGTCACACATGGATTCTGTATCTTAAGTTCTTGGATATTGTATTTGACTTGGAGATAACCAAGCCATCTCTTCCTTCTTCAGAGAGAAAAGAGAGAACAAGAGGAGATGTGAGCATAAAATGCTTACCAATGCAGAATAATACTTAATAAGAGGGATCAATGAACACTGGGACTAAGGAGTGATACACGAGATAGGGAGACAGGAAGAGAGAAATATGATTTGTGCTTTAGTTATTACTGAATTTATAGTTTATGAATATCAGAATAGTAAATGGTTCACATTGCTTAAAAGTGGAAATAAGGATTCAAGGTGATTTTTCCTCAAAACATGAATGAGAACATTCTCATCATACCTAGTAGCAGAGAAATTTCTAATCATTCTTGGGAATACATTAAGCAAAGGAGACTCTGAAAGGGACGCTGAGAGATTCTCTGAAGCTAAAGGAGCAAAGACTGACTTGAAGAGAGTCAATAACAGAATTAATTAGGCTGGTGTAAGGCTAAACACCATAAACACAAGTCTCAGGAGAGAAACCTACTCGGTTTTACTTGTTTTTTTAAAACACTACATGAGTTATAGTAAAAAGTATATTTAACAATCAACCAATAACTGGCTTAACTGATGTTAAACAAAAATTTTGATTGTTTAAGCACTTCTTTAAAAACCCTTGCTCATAAATACCCTAGTATATCAATGAATAAGGTAACAAAAATTGGAAAGAACCCAAATGTTCCTGACTAGACCTAAAAAATTATGGAACTTTATCTAAAACATCGAAAGATGGCTAATCCAATACCACAGCGCTGTTATTATTTTTAAAAGCCTTCTGTGTTCTCATAATCTCTAAGTGAAAGAAGCAAGGGGCAAAACCTGGAAGAATGACTTACCACTTGTGTGGGAAAATGGGGAACTAACTACATTCACATTTGCCGGTATTTGCATAAAGAAACTCTGGAAGGATATACTAATAAAATTAAATGTGATTATCTAATGAGATTGGGCCTAAAGATAGCTGCACGGGAGGAAACTTTCGGCTGACAACTTTTTATATTTTAAATATCTAAACCGTATGAATATATTTACATCTTTTACTATAAATAAACAAACACTTGTGCTTTCAAAGAGAAACACGCTTAGTGGGCAACTAGTGCAGACGTTAGAGCAGCACATCCAGCCTGGCAGCATTCACCTTCCCACCACCTGGGCTCCCGCAGACGGTCCCGGGTCGAGCAGCCTCCTGAGCCTTCTCTCCGGTCAACTCCTACTTTCCGGAGCCCGCAGTAGGCCTCCTCCTCTGGGAGCACCCCTGTTTGCATACGGTGAGCTTCCCCAAGAAAAGGGCCTCACCGGGGTTCGACCCGCACCTGAACCAGGACTCTCAATATCATCCTTCCACCAAATTAAAAAAAAAAAAAAAAAAAAAAAAAAAAAAAAAAAAAAGGAGGTGGGAGTTAGGTGGAGGGAAACGAATCAGATCACCCCTAGGGGTCTCTCCAAGTCTCCTAATGTACTCTTGTGTCCAAGGGCCAAGCTCAGCTGGAACCGGGACGCCACAGAGGGGAGGGCGTTTTAAAGAGCTCATTTTCACGACTCTCCTCCACCCGAGACAGCATAAAAGAGTTGAGAAACACGAGAACTGGGCATTGCTCTGGACATAAGGCAGCCCCAACCTAACCCTGGCCGCTCGGCCGGCCGGAAGTGGCGCCCTCAGCGAGTCCCGGCTGCTCCAGGGGCGCCCCCACACCCATCGGCCAGCCTGTTGTCTTCCTTTCCTCCCACTCTCCCCGATGCGCCGGCCGAGGGGCATGGAGAGGGGCAGCTTCATCCCAGATCCCGCCCGCGACCCTCGGGGAATCCAGAATCAGGCCAAGTGGGAAAGGCGTGGCAGGCGAAGGCCAGGGGCGGGAGCGCGGGCAGCCGCGTACTCACGTACTGGCTGAGGCAGCGCCGCAGGAGTCCGGCCGCCGGCGGGACAAAAGAGCAGTCCTCCCGGCCGGAAGGACCCGCGCTGGCGCCGGGGCACTTCCGAGTCCTCTCTGGGAAGCTGGAGAACTAACTCGATGGTAATCTCTCTATTGGGGCACGTGACCCGTGGTGCGTTAGGAGCGGGTTATTCACTTACTATTTATTAAGTGCTGGGGTGCGTCCGGAGACATATAGGCGAAGTTTCTCGTTTTTTGTGGATTTTACATTTTACTTAGGGCTGACAATAAAGCAAATAAGTGAGTAGGTAGCCTAAACACCTAACGCCCCGTGTACCTAAACACAGAACTCTTACAAAGTAAGGCGTGGCGCTACTCGCCTTCGAGATCCCGGCGGAGGGGGGGCACTGATCTCGAGGTTGGCTCCCAAATCCTTGGCCTAAAATGACTTAGAAAACAATCCTTTCTTTTATAGTTAACATCTAAAAAAAAATTTGTTTTTGCATACTGTTAATATGGACATTTAAAAAACAACTGCTTATCACTTGTTCAAGTGCATCTAATGATCTAAGTGCACAATGGTTTATCAACCACTTTTAAAAATTAAGATCATGCTGGTTTCAGCTGTAAAACGTGTTTAATATTTGTATATATTGTGAAGTGATCACCACCATAAGTCTAGTTACCACCCATCACCACACATACACATACTTTTTCCTTGTGATGAGAGCTTTTAAGATTTATTTTCATAGCAACTTGCAAATATATAATATAGTGTTATTATTTTTTAAATGTTTATTCTATTTATTTTAGAGGGAGCGTAAAGGAGAGAGAGAGAGAGAGAGAGAGAGAGCAAGAGACACTGATCCATTCCTGCATGTGCCCTGAGTGGAGATCCAACTGGCAACCTCTGTGCTTTGGGATGATGCTCTAGCTAACAGAGCTCTGCAACCAGGGCACAGAATAGTATTATTAACTTTAGTTGGTGTGCTGTATGTTCTATCCCCAGGACTCCTGGCAACCACCAACCACAAATCTGGTCTCTGTATCTGAGGGTTTTTTTTCTTTTTTTAATTTTATTTTATGATTCTACCTATAAGTGAGATCATAGGGTATTTGTCTTTCTCTGACTTATTTCACTTAGTATTTCCTTGTTTTATATAGCTGAGTAATATTTCTATTGATATCTATCTATCATCTATTTATGTATCTATCTCACTGTGGGGAAACAGCTGTGTTAGGCTTGCTCCCTGTTTTACCGCTGTAAGCTCTTTGCTTGATTAGTGTGTGAGCATGTGGCAGTGCGATGTGTGGATAGTCTATGTAAGGCTATGGGTGCTTGCGCTCAGGGAGGGTTGTGGCAGATTGTGGATGGTCTGCCTGCCACTGTGAGGCATCTTTGCTGTTCATTCACTTGCTATCGTGAGAAGAGGTTTTCCCCTGCCTGTTGCTCCTCCATGTTATGAGAATCTGTTAAATAGTAATGGCCCAATGCTTTCTGGCTCTGCAGATTTTCTACCATCTTCCTGAATCCAATGTGGACCTGCCTGGCCTCAGCCACTGCCATGACATCTGGCATAGTGTGCAGGATTCAGAGCAGATTGGAATGGAGCCACCAACACCCTTGAAGGGTAGGTTAGAGGAGAGGTCATTGTTCTCCAATATGTTTCGTGGCTGTCATTTTGGGGGCTGGGTGCTAGGTGTTTTTAACAGCCCTGTGAGAAGAGACTGAATGCCAATGACAGTGTGAACTGGAATGAGCTCTGGAGGAAAGGCCAACCAGGTTTGAGGGCTGCAGTGTGAGATGCAGGCTGAGCACCAGTGGCGCCTGAAATGGTCTCTGGAGAAGGAATTACAGGTTTGCGAGCTGCCATATGCCCTGGAAGCTGAAGGTTAGCAGCAACAGTTGTTGGAGGAACAACTGCGGGTTCAAGAGCTCGAGTCTCAGCTTCAAGCTGAGAGGCAGTAGCCATAGGAGTTGAAATGGTTGCCGAAGAAGGAGGAGCAGCATCTGTGCTGGCGGAGTAGCTCTGAGTCATCAGGAGCAGGTATTTCTAACTCCTCCTCTTCTGAGAAGGAGGTTTAGGCTGAAGTTGCCTTCTGTGGACTCAGAACCTGACTGGTGGTTGCCCAGAAGGTAAAAACCCCACAGCCAAAAGTGCCTGAGGAGCAGGCACAATCTCCTCCACAGGTAGTGGAGCATTCTGTGGTCTGGGCCTACACCCAGGCAGAGCTGATGAAGTTGGGGGCACAATTCAGGCAGAAACCCACTGAGCCCCTGGCAGCCTGGTTGCTACAGTTGTGGGATAAAGGGGGTGGATAGCATCATGCTCTCTGGAACAGAAAATGGAGAAATTGGCTGCCATTACCATGCACTCCTCCCTGAGGCAGCATCTTCAGAACTGCCATGACAACCCAGGAAACCATACCCTATTGAATGGTTGATGGCTGCCATTCATATGGTTCAGCAGAATGCTAGGGACTTGCCAGGGGCAGTGAGTCAGTAGCAGACATATACAGAATTGCCCCAGATCCTTTGGAAACTAAGTATGAAGAATGCTGCTTTTCCCTGGCCGGTTGGCTCAGTGGTAGAGCGTCAGCCTGGCATGCAGGAGTCCCAGGTTCGATTCCTGGCCAGGGCACACAGGAGAAGCACCCATCTGCTTCTCCACCCCTACCCCTTTCCTTCCTCTCTGTCTCTCTCTTCCCCTCCCACAGCCGAGGCTCCATTGGAGCAAAGTTGGCCTGGGCACTGAGGATGGCTCCATGGCCTCTGCCTCAGGCACTAGAATGGCTCTGGTCACAACAGAGCGATGCCCCAGATGGGCAGAGCATCGCTCCCTGGTGGGCATGCCAGGTGGATCCTGGTCGGGCGCATGCGGGAGTCTGTCTGACTGCCTCCCCATTTCCAACTTCAGAATACAAAAAAAAAAAAAAAGAGAGAATGCTGCTTTTAACCTGAGGTCTTGTGGGCCAGATGAGGAAGTGTTTATGGCAGAGATGAGGAACCTTATTCCCTATAGTGCCCTGTCTACCCTTTTGGGGTCATTAGTAGCTATATTGAGCCCCTATGCTATTTTGAGCCCGGGGCAGCTCATCAACATGGTTACACAGATGGTAGCGGATTTCAGGGAGCTGGAGATAGCATGGGACCATAAGGCTGTGAGGGCTGCTGCCTGTGCTGCTACCCCACCCCATTAACAAGAGAAACGGGTCTGTAAAGGCTGTCCAAATATAGATGTGGGTAGATTTGATTGAGATAAGGCAGATAGAAATTGGATGGCAGGTCTAATGAAAATCCTGTTAGCACGTTGGCAGCAGCTTGAGCTGGAACAGAGGTTCCAGCTGCTGAAAAAGTGGGGGAAGTGGTCAGTTCCAGCAGCTGCCAAGAAAATGGCTGGTGTCCGGGTTGTACAGTTGCAAAATTCCTTGTTGGAGACAGCCGTGGAAGAGGAGGATCCCCAAACCTGTTATCCCAGTTTGAATAGGGAGAAGGCTGAGGGACCCATCCAACAATCTGAGCACTCAGTCCATGCAGTTTGGCCTGTGTGGCACCAAGGCACACTTGATCTGTGACCTGCACCCGTAACACTCATGAAATTCAGGGTGCCAGGGCACTTTTGTGCCACTGGCTCACAGCACACAACCCCTGCCCTGCCCTGCCCATGGTCCACACTTTGAGTGAGTGGTATCAGAGAGAGGACCAGGGTGCCCTTCCCAGCCTCCCAGGTCCCACATTGCTCCCTTCACTGTGTGAAGAGTGGTGGTGGCGAATCCCTCACAGCTGACTCTCCAGGGTCCTTCTCTCTTGTGAGAGGTGGAAGTGCCTGGCGTTCAATTCCCTGCTCTATTGGAACATAGGGGGAGGCAACTGGAGACCCGAGACTGCCATTGTTAAAGCCAAAAAAATTTAAAAGCCCTAACAACAAGCTACCACCACCAACACGACTGTGGACCTGCCTACATCACTACTATAGCAATGCCTATGCGGGACTCCGCCCCAGAATCTCAGATGCAAAACTTGTAGTACAGCACCACCTGTAGGAAAAAGGAAAAAGTAACCTCTCAAAGCAAAAAAATACTTGTTTTTGCTTTTTCTCAATTTTTTCTTCTTTTTCTTTCTCTTTTTCTTGTTTGAACTTCATTATCCTTACTTATTATATTTTTTATTTTTTATGAGACTTTTAGTTCTGATCCTTTCTCTTTTACTCCTTTTTTCTCCCTTCTCTTTTCTTCTTCTTCCTCTTTTTTCTTTTTCCCTCTCATATGATCATTTTTCTTCAAATTTTTATATTTTTATTAAGACTTTTTGTTTACTTTTGATTTCATTTTTCCTCTTTTTCCATTTTCACTCAGATCTTGTTCCTTGTTCTCTGTAGTTTTTGTTCTACTTATCATTATTAATAGAATTTCCTTTTTTTCACTGTATTATTTCAATTTTTATTTAGTTATCTCTTGTTAGTATTATTAACAATACCACTCTCAAATGCCATCAAGAAAGAAGAAATCAAATATGGATACACAAGACAGAGATGTACCTCAGATAAATCTCCAGAAAGAAATCTCCATTACACGAAAAACTTGAAGCTAAATGACAGAGAATTCAAAATTGAAGTTCTAAAATTACCCAATGAGATACAAGAAAACACTGACAGGCAATTTAATGAGCACAAAAAAATTATTAATGAACAAAAGGAACTGAAGAAACTGAAACTATAAAAAAAGAACCGAAGAAACTGAAACTATAAAAAAGAACTGAACAGAGAAGAAGAACTCAGTATATGAACTGAAAAATGAGATACTACAGAGAGAAGAAGAGAGAGACTCATGAATTTTAAAAAAAATGAGAAAGCCCTACAAGAATTGTCTGACTCCATCAGAAAGAGCAATATAAGCAATATAAGGATAATGGGTATATCAGAAGAAGAGAGGGAAAGGGGAATGGAGAACATGTTCAAACAAATAATTGATGAAAACTTCCCAAGCCTGTGGAAAGAGTTAGAGCTTTGAGTCCAAGAAGCAAACAGAATACTGAGTTACCTCACCCCAAACAGAACTACTCCAAGACACATCATAATGAAATGATCACAAATAAATGACAAAGAAAAAATACTCAAGGCACCTTGGGAAAAAAAGAATATAACATATAAAGGAAGGCCCATTATATTATCATCAGATTTCTCAGCAGAAACCTACAAGCCAAGAGAGTGGACCCAAACAAACATTTAAAGTACTAAAAGAGAGGACCTACCAGCCAAGGGTGCTATATCCATCAAAGCTATCCTCCAAATATGAAGAAGAAATAAAAAAAAAGAAGAAATAAAAACATTTACAGACATAGAGAAGCTGAGGGAACTTATCACCAGAAAACCCCACTGCAGGAAATACTAAAGAGAGTGATCCAACCAGATACAAAGAACAAAACAAAACAAAAGTACAAGTAAAAGCTCCAACAAGATCACAATAAAAACAAGGATAATCTGTGACAATAATAACATAAAAGGGGAGAAGACAAAGATCAGCAGTAGCAAAGTAGGATGGAGTACAGAAGCACTCATGAGATAATGGACTCTTATAAATATGAGAATTTTTCTTTCAATAACCTAAAGGTAACCACCCCTGAAAAATGCCACTACTGAAACATATAGCTTAAAAAAAGAAAAAAACAGAGGAAAAAAGTATGGAATACCACCAAACAAAAACAGATGACAGAAAAACAAAAGAGAAGAACCAACCAGGACATAGAGCTATCAGAAAGCAATATATAAAATGGCTCTAGGAAATTCTTAAGTGACAATAATTACACTAAATCTAAATGGATTGAACTCACCAATGAAAGAGAAACAGAGTAGCTGATTGGATCAAAAAGCAAAACCCAATTGTATGCTGCATTCAAGAGACACATCTAAGCTGTAAGGACAAAAGTTGATTCAAAGTGAAAGGTTGGAAAATGATTCTCCCAGCAAATAATATCCAAAGAAAAGCAGGTGTGGCCATACTCATATCTGATAATGCTGACTACAAGACAACAAAGGTAACCAGAGACAAGGATGGTCATTTCATAATGATAAAAGGGATATTGTATCAAGAAGACATAACATGCCTGACCAGGCTGTGATGCAGTGGGTAGAGTATTAGACTGGGATGCAGAGGACTCAAGTTTGAAACCTCAAGGTCATTGGCTTGAGCACAGGCTCATTCAGATTGAGTGTGGGCTCACCAAGTTGAGCACCGGGTCACTGGCTTGAGTGTGGGATCATAGACATGACCCCATGGTTGCTGGCTTGAGCCCAAAGTTGCTGGCTTGAGCAAGGGGTCACTTGCTCTGTTGTAGCTTCCTTGTCAAGGCACATATGAAAAAGCAATCAATGAACAACTAAGGAGACTAAGGAGCCACAATGAAGAACTGATGCTTCTAATCTCTCTCCCTTCCTGTTTGTCTGTCCCTATCTTCCCCTCTATCTGTCTCTGTAACAAACTAAGAAAAAAAAAGAAGACATAACACTTCTTAATATATATGCACCAAACCAAGGAGCACCAAAATATATACAATATCTACTAACATCTAAAAATAGCAGACAAAAAACACAATCATACTTGGAGATCTCAATACACCATTGATGATTCTAGGTCATTCATCCAAACAGAAAATCAATAAAGAAATATTGGCCTTAAATGAAACACTAGAACAAATGGACATAATAGACATCTACAGGTCATTTCATGCCAGAATGTTAGAGTATATATTTTTCTCCAGTGTACATGAAACATTCTCAAGAATAGACCATGTGTTAGACCACAAAACTAACATCAACAAATTCAGAAAGATTGATATTATACCAAGCATATTCTCTGACCATAAGTCTTTGAAATTAGAATTCAACTGCAAAAATGAAGTAAATGAATCCACAAAAATGTGGAAATTAAACAACATACTCCTAAAATATGACTGAGTCAGAGAAGAAATGAAAGCAGAGAGATCAAAAGATATATACAGACAAACAAAAATGACAACACAACATATCAGAATCTCTGGGATGCAGCAAAAGCAGCAATAAGAGGAAAGTTTATAACGTTACAGACATATCAAAAAACAGGACAAATCCCAAGTAAACAATTTAACATCACATTATAAGAAACTAGAAAAAGAAGAGCAAAGGCAACCCAAAACCAGCAGAAGAAAGAAAATAATAAAAATTAAAGCAAAGGCTCTGCCTGGTTGGCTCAGCAGTAGAGCGACGGCCTGATGTGTGAAAGTCCCAGGTTCAATTCCCAGTAAGGGCACACAGGAGAAGCACTCATCTGCTTCTCCACCCTTCCCCCTCTCCTTCCTCTGTATCTCTCTTCCCCTCCTGCAGCCAAGGCTCCATTGGAGCAAAGTTGGCCCAGCTGCTGAGGATGGCTCCATGGCCTCTGCCCGAGGTGCTAGAATGGCTCCAGCCTCAGTGGAGCAACACCCCAGATGGGCAAAGCATCGCCCCCTGGTGGGCATGCTGGATGGATCCCGGTTGGGCTCATGCAGGAGTCTGTCTGACTGCTTCCCTGCTTCTAACTTTGGAAAAATATAATAATAATAATAATAATAATAATAATGCAGAAATAAATGAAAAAGAAAACAGAAAAGCTATAGAAAAAATTAATACAACAAAGAGCTAGCTCTTTAAAAAGATTAATAAAATCAACAAACTCCTGGCAAGACTCACTAAGGAAAAAAAAGAAAGGATCCATATAAACAAAATCCAAAATGAAAGAGGAGAAATTACCACAAATATCATAGATATATAAAGCATCATTGTAGAATACTATGAAAAAGTATATGCCACCAAATTCAACAATCTAGAAGAAATGGATAAATTCCTAGAACTATATAATCTTCCTAGACTGAGTCACAAAGACGTAGAAAGCCTAAATAGACCCCTAAGCAGGGAGGAAATAGAAACAACTATCAAAAATCTCCCTCAAATAAAAGTCCAGGACCAGATAGCTACACTAGTGAATTCTACAAATATTCATAGAAGTATTGCTATCCTTCTCAAAGTCTTCCAAAAGATTGAAGAAGAAGCAATACTCCTTAACACATTTTAACATAACCCTCATACCAAAACCTGGCAAGGACATTACAAAAAAAGAAAACTACAGACCAATATCTCTAATGAATACAGATGTAAAAATCCTAAACAATACTAGCAATTGAATACAACACATTACAAAAATAATACATCACAATCAAGTGGGATTCATTCCAGGAGTACAAGGATAGTTCAACAAACATAAAATGATTAATGTAATATAACATATCAACAAAATAAAGAACAAAAATCATATGACCCGCCTGACCAGGTGGTGGTGCAGTGGATAGAGCTTCGGACTGGGATGCGGAGGACCGAGGTTCAAAACCCTGAGGTCGCCAGCTTGAGTGCGGGCTCATCAGGTTTGAGCAAAGCTCACCAGCTTGGACCCAAGGTTGCTGGCTTGAGCAAGGGGTTACTTGGTCTGCTGTAGCCCCATGGTCAAGGCACATATGAGAAAGCAATCAATGAACACTAAGGTGTTGCAACGAAAAACTGATGATTGATGCTTCTCATCTCTCTCCATTCCTGTCTGTCTGTCCCTTTCTATCCCTCTCTCTGACTCTCTCTCTATCTCTGGGGGGAAAAAATCATATGACCCTATCAACAGATGCAGAGAAGGCATTTGATAAGATACAACATCCCTCTATGTTTAAAACACTCAATAAATTCGGTATAGAAGGAAAGTAGCTCAACATAATAAAGACCATATATGACAAATCATCAACTAATATCATACCAAATGGTGAAAAACTGAAAGCTTTTTCTCTAAAATCAGGAAAAAGACAAGGCTGCTCACTCTCTGCATTCCTATTCAATATAGTACTGAAAGTTTTAGCCAGAGCAATCAGGCAAGAGAAAGAAATAAAAAGCATTCAGATTGGAAAAGAAGAAGTTAAGGTTTCACTTTTTGCAGATGGCATGATCCTGTATACAGAATGCCCCAAAGACTCCACAGAAAGACTAACAGAAAAAATAAACCAATACAGTAAGGTCACAGATACAAAATTAATATACAGAAATCTATTACTTTTATCTACATCAACAATGAAACTTCTGAAAATGAACTAAAAAAATCTTTTTTACAGTTGCAACAACAACAAAAATACCTAGGAATAAACATAACAAAGACTGTAAAGCAGTGGTCCCCAACCTTTTTTGGGCCACGGACCAGTTTAATGTCAGAAAATATTTTCACAGACCGGCCTTTAGGGTGGGATGGATAAATGTATCATGTGACCGAGACAAGTGTCAAGAGTGAGTCTTGGCCTGACCTGTGGTGGCGCAGTGGATAAAGCGTCGACCTGGAAATGCTGAGGTCGCCGGTTTGAAACCCTGGGCTTGCCTGGTCAAGGCACATATGGGAGTTGATGCTTCCAGCTCCTCCCCCCTTCTCTCTCTCTGTCTCTCCTCTCTCTCTCTCTCTCTCTCTCTCTGTCTCTCCCTCTCCTCTCTAAAATGAATAAATAAATTAAAAAAAAAACAAATTGCATTTATAAAAAAAAAAAAAAGAGTGAGTCTTGCCTGACCTGTGGTGGCGCAGTGGATCAAGCTTCGATCTGGAATGCTGAGGTCGCCGGTTCAAAACCATGGGCTCGCCTGGTCAAGGCACATATGGGAGTTGATGCTTCCTGCTCCTCTCCCCTTCTCTCTCTCTCTCTCTCTCTCTCTCTGTCTCCTTTAAAATGAATAAATAAATAAAAATAATTTTAAAAAAAGAGTGAGTCTTAGACGGATGTAACAGAGGGAATCTGGTCATTTTTTAAAAGTAAAACATCGTTCAGACTTAAATATAAATAAAACAGAAATAATGTAAGTTATTTATTCTTTCTCTGCGAACCAGTACCAAATGGCCCACGGACTGGTACCGGTCCGTGGCCTGGGGGTTGGGGACCACTGCTGTAAAGGACCTATATACTGAAAACTACAAAGTATTATTAAAGGAAGTTGAAAAAGACAAAATGAAATAGAAAAATATCCCATGTCCTTGGGTAGAAAGAATAAATATAGTTACAATGGTCATATTACCCAAAGCAATATACAAATTTAATGCAATTCCCTTCAAAATTCCAATATCATTTTTTAAAGAAATAGAATAAAAAATCACCAGGTTTTTATGGAACCATAAAACCCCCCAATTCAAATAGCCAAAGCAGTCCTGAAGAAAAAGAAAAAAGCAAACAAACAAACAAAAAACAAAGCTGGAAGCATTACAATGCCTGACTTCAAATTATACTACAGAGCCACAATAATCAAAACAATGCGGTATTGGCAGAAAAATAGACACACAGGCCAATGGAACAGAATTGAAAGCCCAGAAATAAAACCACATATATATGGATAAGTCATTTTTGACAAAAGAGCCAAAAACACCCAACAGAAAAAAGAAAGCCTCTTCAATAAATGGTGCTGGGAAAATTGGAAAGCCACGTGCACAAGAATGACTTGACTACAGTTTGTCCCCTGCACAAAAGTCAATTCAAAATGGGTCAAAGACCTAAATGCAAGATCTGAAACAATAAATTACATAGAAGAAAATATAAGCACTAAATTCATATACGTTGGCCATAGAGAACAATTTATGAATTTGACTCAAAGGCAAGGAAAGTAAAGGCAAAAATAAATAGATGGGACTATATCAAACTAAAAAGCTTCTGCACAGCAAAAGAAACTGACAACAAAAACAGATAGCCAACCAAACGGGAGATGATATTTGCAAAGAACAGCTCAAATAGGGGGTTAATATCCAAAATATATAAAGAACTCACAAAACTCAGCCACAAACAAGCAAATAATCCAATTAAAAATGGAGAGACGACATGAACAGACACTTCTCCCAAGAAGAAATAGAAATGGCCAGCAGATATATGAAAAAATGCTCATCTTCACTTAGCTATTCAAGAAATACAAATCAAAACTACAATCAGATACCACCTCACACCTGTTATATTGACTATAATCAACAAGACAGTTAATAACAAGTGTTGGAGAGGCTGTGGAGAAAAAGGAACACTCATTCACTGCTGGTGGGAATGTAAATTAATAGAATGATTATGGAAGAAAATGTGGTAGTTCCGAAAAAAATTAAGAATAGAACTACCATGTGACCTAGCAATCCCTCTACTGGGTATATACCCCCAAAACTCAAAAAGACTGGTATGTAAAGACACATGCAGTGAAGAATAAAAACACCCTTTTGCAGTTTTATTGAGAAAAGATTGTACGTAAGTTTAAGGCAGAGCATATTGATATGTTTTACATACATTGTGAAGTGTTTAGAACATTTATTTAAAATCCCATTTATAATGGCCATACAATCTGTGAGATAAACTCAGGGGGTGGGGCTTAAAAATTAATTACCTGAAGGAGAAAACTAAAAACAGTATTGAAGGATAAAAGTCAACTATATTCTCAAATAGGAGACTACCATAAAAACGTCAGTCACTTCAATCCAAATCCCAGGATATTTATTTTGAAAAATAGAGATGATTATGAAGTTCAGACAGAAGAGCAAATATGTAAATAAAGGCTTGCAACAACAGGTACATGTTCTGAGAAATTCATCATTAAGCAAGTTCATCATTGTGAGAACATCATACAGTACACATCATGAGTACAGTACTCAAACTCAGATAGTATATATAGCCTGTCATTCACCGAGGCTATGTGGGATAGACTGTTGCTTCTAGGGTACAAGCCTGTACAACATGTTACCATACAAAACAACACGGGATTGGGCTTGACCTGTGGTGGCGCAGTGGATAAAGCGTCGACTTGGAAATGCTGAGGTCACCGGTTCGAAACCCTGTGCTTGCCTGGTTAAGGCACATATGGGAGCTGATGCTTCCAGCTCCTCCCCACCTTCTCTCTCTGTCTCTCTCTCCTCTCTCTCTCTCTCCCTTCTCTCTCCTCTCTAAAATGAATAAATAAAATTAAAAAAACAAAACAACACGGGATTAAATAAAGCACAAGAGAACATGATGCAATCAGGAGAAATGATTAATTAGAGATACACGAGGCTGCTGCCAGTGTAACAGTGTACTGTATTACAGCAAACAGTTTTTTTTAAAATTTTTTTAAAGACTTTATTCAATTTTCAGAGAGGAGAGAGAGGGAAAGAGGGAGAGAGAGAGAGAGAGAGAAGGAAGCATCCACTCCCATATGTGCCTTGACCAGGTAAGCCTGGGGTTTCAAACCGGCGACCTCAGTGTTCCAAATCTATGCTTTATCCCACTGCGCCACCACAGGTCAGGCCCAGCAAACAGTTTTTTATAAGTAGAAAGAGTACACTCTATATCAATAAAAAGTGTAGTAAGTACATAAACCAATGTGTATTTATTATCATTATCAAGTATTATATCCTGAACATAATTGCATGTGTTATATTTTTATACAACTGGCGGAGCTGTAGGTTTCTTTATGCCAGCATCATCACAAACACATGAATAATGTGTTTTGCTACAACAATGCAGTGGGCTACTAAGTCATAGGCAATAGGAATTGTCAGCCTCATTAAAATCTTACGAGACCACCGTGGTATTTGTGGTTCCTTGTTTTTTTGTTTGTTTGCTTTTTTGGTGACAGAGACAGTCAGAGAGAGGGACAGGTGGGGACAGATAGGAAGGGAGAGAGATGAGAAGCATCAATTCTTTGTTGCTGCACCTTAGCTTTTCATTGATTGCTTTCTCATATGTGCCTTGACTGGGGGGCTACAACAGACTGAATGACCCCTTGTTCGAGCCAGTGACCTTGGGTTCAAGCTGGTGAGCCTTGCTCAAAGCAGATGAGCCTGCACTCAAGCTGGCAACCTTGGGGTCTCAAACCTGGGTCCTCTGTGTCCCAGTTCGACACTCTATCCACTGTGCCACCGTCTGGTCAGTCTGTGGTTCCTTGTTAATGAAAACATTGTTGAGTGGCACATGACTGTATAGCTAAGACACTTTAGAAAAGGAAGCATAATCAGAAGTGAGATGCCCTTCAGATATCAAAATGTTACTAGGACAGTGTGTTGCTGATGTGGGTCAATAGGGTATAATAGAGGCAGGCATTCCCATAGTTTATGGAAATGTAGTAAGTAATAAAACTGCAACTTCAAATGGGGAAAACTGGTGTTTTTTTCCAAAAAGGGATATGACATTTGCTTTCCATTGGAAACTATATTTCTCTAACACACACACACACACACACACACACACACACCTCTGATTAATATAAATAAAATAAAACCTATAGAATTATTAGAAGAAAATACTAGAAATATTTGTATAATATGCTTACCATTTAAATAATATTTTTATGCTAAACATAAAACACCCAGAAGCTATTAAATAAATTATTAACATATTTATCTACATGAAAATTTTACATCTCTCTAAGATGAAAGAGACCATTAATAAAGTTAAAACACAAACAGTGGGTTAAATATCTGCCTTAATTACTAGAGACTATAATTCTAGTCAGTATCCAAGATATTTTTAAAATGCCCACAACTTGATAAGAAAAATAAACAATCCAATATAAATATAAGCATGAGATAGAATAGGCAACTCACAGACCTGAAATACAAATAGATTATCAACATGATAAGATGCTCAAATTCACTAAGGATAGGAAAAGGCAAACTAAAATAAATTTAGGAAAATGCAGAAGATACAACATCAATATTTAATATGTGTACAGAGATGGGTACCATTAAACTCTGCTGCTAGAAACACTAATTGGCACAATATTTTTGGAGGGTAGTCATCAAAACCTCATATGCATGCCCCCTGTTATCCAGCAATCCCCATATGTTCCAAGGAAATAAATACACAAATGCACAGAACATGTTTACTGCAGCAATTTTTATAACAATGAATCTCTGCATATCAGGCATCAAGATGACAGAAATAGTACACAGGGCAACAGGAATGGAGCAGTATGGAATGACCTTTGCAGGCTTCAGAGCCAAGTCTGAACAGGGACACTGGGCAGGCCTTCCTGCCCCTCCTGGAGCAGGTTCTCAGAAATGAACCCACACATATGGTGTGCACCTTTCTAGGTGTGTGGTCACCTGGAAGCTCTGCCTCCCTATTGTGCCTGTGAACTCACACTCATTCACCTTTGGTTCTGGATTGTGCAATGAAGGGCTTGGTCTCCTTGTCTCCTACATTCTGTGGAGGAGTTCACCTCTCTTTCTAGCCTCTTCCTCCCACTTCCATTTTCCCTCCTGTGGTCTACTCAAGATTTGGTGTGTTGTTCCAGATGTGGGTGTTGAGGACAGTAGTTCATGAGCAGAGGAAAGCCCTGGCTTGCTACCTACATCTGCTGCAGGCTTCCCCACATTTCCAGTGGCCCCTCATCACCCCCCTACCCCGATAGTGGGCAAATATTTTAGTCATTCCCAGACAAAGTCAACTCTGAATCATGTTCCCCTTTTGTTTTTCTCCTGAGACAGTTACTCAAAATAGCTTGATCCTTAGTCTCAAACTTGGGAAGGGGCTACCATTTGCCCTCTTGGGCCTTGTGAAGGGAACATACCTGCTCAATTTTAGCAGAGAATTTGCATACTTACCAGGCCCCAGGCCTAGTGATTTAAGTGCAGAGTTGGGTGACCAACTCAGGCTATGAATCCTTTTAAAAAAGTTTTTATAGTGACACTGTCAATCTTACTTAGACTGTAGAAAGCTAATCCTGGAAGACAGAAGGGTCCCCTACAAAGGACCTCTAGTGAAAGAAGGTCCTTTGGGGAGAAAAATGAAGTCCATTAAAAAAATCGTTTTTTTGAAGCCCAGTTTTTCTGCCAACATTTTCCTGGTGAGCCCGTTTTATCCTGGCTCCCTTGGAGAGGATTGGAGCCAAGGCAGGAATGAGTGCGCGCTGCTGATGAGGCGTCCTGACTAGTCCTGTCAGGTCCTATAGGGCCAGGGTCAGGGCCCTGTCAAGAAAAGCTATGTCTAGGCTAATGATTTGTCAAAGTATAATTTTTAAAAGATTACAACAAGTCATTGAAATATAAAATAAAATGTGTCAAAGATTTTATTCAACCAATTAATTTATAATGGAACCAATAATATGGTAAAACTGGCTCAAAAATCACTTGAAGGATTGGATTTTAGAGGTTACAATACAGAAATGTTGAGAGGAGATACTGGCTTGAATATGGAAATGGTTAATGTTAGGGTTAAATTAGCCCCTGTAAAACTCATATTCTCCTCACCCAAACATTTTGTAAAGATAGAGTTAATTTGCTTGCTATTCTCTCTCCTAACAGCTGCCTGACCTTCACTTTGAAATATCTAAAACGTTTGCATCGGGGAAAAAACCTGACTGTTAGGGGAACTTTGAATCACAATAGTTGATTGTGAAAGCAGGCTCACAGACTCAGGCCCCCAGCTATTACTAGGAGACTGACCTCTTGGCTGTCTTCAGGATTTACCCAGGACACTAAGTCTGTGCTTCATCAAAAAACTTGTGTCTCTGCAACAGAATTCCTCTCGCTAAGTTGTTACCAAAGCCACAAAACCTCCCCAATATGCTAATCTAAGCTTTCAGGTGTGTGTCAGCAAATCCCCTATATCTAATGCACCCTCCCGCAGTTCAGTTCGGGGCTGACACTTGTTGGTCTCTGTCTGCTTGCATGCTTGCATCCAGGAGTTTTTAAAATAAATTTTCCTTTTGGAATACACCAGCCTTGTATTTTCAGTTCAGCTCTCCCTGGTGCCCAGCCATAAACCTGGGGAGGGGTTTAGCCTGTCAGCTATCTCATATGGGATAAGGCAGTCCGCTGGGGTTCTCTCCAGGTCTGACCTAGTTGGGGTTTATACTGACCTGCCAGTTGCCAAGAGAAGCTGTAAGGAGGCCTTTCCCCTTCCCCAGTGAATGTGCCACCCACAGCTTCAACCTAACATTTTGGTGCAGAAACCCAGGAGGTGATTGTGCCAGAGAAAAGTTGAGGGTCAAACCCCAACTCCAGGAGAGGTGAGGTTTTGCCACCCTGGAAGCGGTGAGAGGAGGCAGCTCGTCTCAGGCTAACCCCAGGATCCTGCCTCCCTTGCCTGTGGAGTTGCAGGACTAGTTCCCTGACCCTCTGGCTGCACCTCTTGAACCCACCAAGAAGGGAAACTCCTTTTTCCTGCGTGGAGACAAAAGAAAACCAGACATCGGGATAAACACTGCCCTCCCATTTTGCCTAGCCACATCCACACTGGGCAATCATCATACGGGTGAGTGAACCTAGCAGTTCTATAAGTGGGAGTTTCCATCCCCTCCTGCATCTCTCATTCCACCGCCTAGGACAGTTCCAAAACTTCAGCATTGGTCAGGAGGGTTTGCAGGCACTGTCAGGCACTTGCCTTGGCTGGACTCCATTTACATTGGGCCTAAGACAGTGGAGACGCCTGCTTTGTCCAAACGCTCATCCCACCATCCAAGATGGTCCGTTCCCTCCTTGTAGATGGTTAGATGCTCACCCACCACATCATGGGGAATTCTTAATCCACCATCCCCAAGACAACCACTTTCGATTCCCTCAAAAAATATTCTCCAAATGCTGAGTCTTACACAAGATCTCAGGCTGTCAGCAAAATGAGAGATGGTCCGAAATTCCTTATGTCCAGGCCTTTTTGCACTCAGATCACAACCCATTCTCTGATTCTTGCTCTCCCTCTCAGATATTCCTTCTCCACTTAAAACTGAAGGAGCCCCCTGCTCTGAAGGACTCCTCTAATGTTTCCTTCTGCTATCCCACCGACTAAGGACCTCTTTCTCCTCCTCTTCCTTCTGCTCCTTCTGCTCCTCAACTTCCTGATTCCCAGGAGTCATCCCCATCACAACCAGAGCTGCCTCCCTATTCAGTGCCGCCACCACAGACCCTTTCTTCTCCAGCACACACCCACTCTGGGATGGTCTTAGGCCCTGCTCCCTCCCTTACCTCGGCCTGTCTTAGGGTGCCCTTTACGCAAGGTAGCTGGGGTCGAGGGCCTTGTCCAAGTCCATCCCTCTTCCCTTAGCCAACCTATCGCAGAGATATACCACCAGAGACCCCTCTAGCACAGAAGGGCAACTAGTCCTTCACATGAATGTCATTTCCCAATCAGCACCTGACAGCAGGCACAAGCTACAAAAGCTGGAAAGCAGTCCTCAAGCTCCCCAATGGGACCTTTTAAATCTGGCTTTCAAGGTCTTTAACAATAGGGACAAAGAATCCCCAATGCAATAACTAGCTCACTTTCAAAGGCTAGCCTCTGCCACCAAGGGCCCGCAAAAGCTCAAAAGAGACTTTAGGCCAAGGGCCAAGATAGCAGTAATGCTGTGCCCAGTGCTTGCTTCAAGTGTGGCAATGATGGTCACTGGGCCAGCAAGTGCCCTAATCCAGGCCAGCCCCCAAAACCTTGTCCCCTTTGCTGTGGCCCTACTGAAGTCGGACTGTGACCACAGGTCTCTAGGTAAGACCCCGTCCCTGCTCCAGCTGGCTGGCTCCTCCTTTCCAGAATTGATAGGCCTGGCTGCTGAAGACTGAAGGTGCCTGAGGACTGACGCCCACCTTCTGAGCCTCAGGGGAGAAAAACTTGGTGGTGACAGGTAGGCTAATTATTTCCTTATAAACACCAAGACAGTTTATTCTGCTTACTGAAATATGAAGGTCCTCTCCAACAGCCTGTGGTCTCTGTTGTGGAGACTGGTGGCCAAATTTCCCAACGCATGCCGACCACACTCCTAGAGCGCACACTAGGGTCCCTCACTTTCACGTACATTTTTTTACTTATCTCGTTACTGGAGCTGAGATGTTCTTTTAACATTAAATACCACCCTTACTTTCTTTAACCTGTGCTCCTGTTTCGGCTCAGGCTTCCCTCCTACTTCTCCTACAAAGCTCAGAGGAAAAATTCTCACTCCCCCTTTCCAGACAGTAAAAAGTCAGTGTAAAGAAAAAAAGAAGAAGAAGCACCTTTAAAATCAAGCAGCAGCTACTGATCAGCCTCTCCCCTCTGCAGTCATCCAGGAAGGCTACGAAGGACAAATTCTAAATTTACAAGGCCATTGGGCAGGACTCATCTGAGCCTGTCGGGTGTAAGGTTTGGGTTCAGAGCAGCTTTTTAAAACCAGTGCCCCCTTTAAAACTAAAATTCCCCTCACCCAATTTCTTACCCAGGCTCAAAGCAGCACATTTTCCTCCTTCATTGTGAGGTTGTAGTTAATTGGCTTGCTATTCTCCTTCTTAGTGGCTTCCTGGCCTTCACTTTGAAATGCAGCAAAAAAATTATCTTTAGTCAGGGAAAGGGACCTGACAATTAGAGGAGTTTAAGTCACAATAAGTGTTTATAATAGTCTAGCTATAGGCCCCACATTGGGCACTGTCTTCTAATAAGGGAGCAGCCCCACCCCCCCTCCAAGGGCAGTTCAAACCAATGTGAGGAGGGGGGACTGGCTTGCCTGAAGCCTCGGCCTGCCTGGCGGCCGGGGACCTTTTGAACTAGCATGGGCTTCCTTTAGAAAGTTGAGCAGGGAGATGAATGATTTGGAGAAACTGTGATGCCCCTCTAATCCACATGTGAAAAAAATATTACTTTGTACCTATAGAGGCAATGATGTCAGCCATTTTTTCCAAGACTCCTGACTAAACTATAAATACCTACTCCAACCCTACCTGGGGCCAACGCAGCATTTGGGTCCATCTCGGCATGCTTCCACCCAAGCGTTTTACATAAATAATCCTTTTGGAATACACCAGCCTCCCTCTTTTTCCAGACTTATGTCAATAGTTTAAAAAATATTCATTCTTAACTCTCCCCCTATAAAAGACCCTATTGATTTACACACACCCCTACTAAATCAAGCCCCCATGCTTCTCCAGAACTTCAGGAAACACTTTAGTGGGCCATCTGCCAAAAACAGCATGGAACTTTACTACTCTGCAACTTCCAACCACACATTGGTCTCAATGGATAGACTATCAGGTCTCTCCTGAGGCAAACAACCACTTCCTCTAGCCAGTCTGGTTTTCCTCCTTTCCTACATTACAAACCTTTCTTTTTAATTACTTTTATCTATCCATCTCCCTTTCCCCCTGGATCACCTTTCCCCCTGGTGTCACCTCTCATTTTTACTGCACCTGACAAGGTACCACACATCACTCTGGGACAGCAGAACCCCCACCCCCCAAAAAACATACCTCCCTATCCTCTTTCTCACCTCTTCTCAATTCATATCTCTCCCTGTCTAACACAACAGGGAATATTTTTCTTTACAATGAGAATACCTACCTTTTGCCTTCCAACTAACTGGACAGGAATCTGTACTTTAACAAATCTCTCTCCCAATGGTAATATAACCAGCAACAATCTCACACTCGAATTTTCAGACTATGTCTTGTGCATCTCCTTTCTGCTTTCCTCCAGGACTGCCTAAGGGCATTTACAAACCAGTCCATCGAAGAGATTGTGCTGCTTCAAGCTGCCACCCATACCAGACTCTAAAATCTGGCTATCAACAATCAGCTGATTCCCAAGCATCCTTCTCCCCATAAATACTTCACTGGCCCTAACCAGCAGGAAGAAACTACAAAAGACAGAGACCTCCAGGCCCTTTTCCATAAACAACAAAAGGCTGGAATGTTAGGGTTAAATTAGCCCCTGTAAAACTCATATTCCCCTCACCCAAACATTTTGTAAAGATAGAGTTAATTTGCTTGCTATTCTCTCTCCTAACAGCTGCCTGGTCTTCACTTTGAAATGTCTGAAAAGTCTGCATTGGGGAGGAACCTGACAGTTAGGGGAGCTTTGAATCACAATAGTTGATTGTGAAAGCAGGCTCACAGACTCAGGCCCCCGGCTATTACCGAGAGACTGACCTCTTGGCTGTCTTCAGGAGTTACCCAGGACACTAAGTCTGTACTATATAAAAAAAAACTTGTGTCTGCAGCAGAATTCCCCTCTTTAAGTCAGTAACCAGGACACAAAACCCCCGAGATATTAATTTAAGCTTGCCCAGGTGCAAAGACCCCATGCCACAAATTCCCTATATCTAATGCACCCTCCCGCAGTTCATTTCAGGGCTGACACTTGTTGGTTTCAGCCCGCTTGCATGCTTGCATCCAGGCGTTTTTTAAATAAATTTTTCTTTTGGAATACACCAGCCTTATGTTTCAGTTCAGCTCTCCCTGGTGCCCACCCATAAACCTGGGAAGGGGTTTAGCCTGTCAGCTATCTCATATGGGATAAGGCAGTCCGCTAGGGTTCTCTCCAGGTCTGACCTAGTTGGGGGTTTATACTGACCTGCCAGTCGCCCAGAGAAGCTGTAAGGAGGCCTTTCTCTTCCCCTGTGAACTTGCCACCCGCAGCTTCAACCTAACAGTTGATGTCCCACAGGACAATACGTTTGGGGAATTCTTTCCTATTAGACAGAAATTATTTGAAATTCTACTGGACAAAAATCTACAAGTTAGGTATGCAAGTACACTAAACCTGGGATCTTCAGTAATAGTAAACAATGGTCAAAAAGTCCATTCCAATAAGTACATAAGCCTTGGCTGTGCCAGTGCCCCCACAGTACATTGAAAGCACACAGCACATTGAAAGCACACATTGCCCACCTTTTTGCCTCATTTGGAAATTTTAAGTAATTTTTCTTACAATGCTTTTCTCCTAACAGAACAAACAGGTGCTTGTGTTTGTTGAAGGCGCCAGGAGAGGGTGCTGCTGATACAGTGCTGCCCTCCCCTGGCTGGGGAAGGGTTGTTGCCCTTGGATGTGAAGCGCCCACGTTAAGAAATGATCTAATCATTTTTTCCTATTACAACTTTTTTATGTAACTCAGTCTCTGGCAAACTTTGAGTTTGGGCTGGCTCTTTGAAAAAGCATCATCAAGCCAGTCCACTGTCCCCTCCAAATGGACAGGACTTTTGTGAGCACTGTTCTCAAAGGGCCTGCATTCAGCTGATGGTGCCTTATTCTACGTGCTGTCAGGTGTGGAGCCCAAGGTCCCTGTTCCAGCCTCTTGGGCAAGTTCAGAGAGGATGCTGGTTCTTTAATTCATAGCAATTCCTCTGAGGTGTGGAATGCCTGTTGACCTTGGAGAGTTCATGCTGGTTGGGCAGTGGAAGGGTGTGTGCAGCTTTTCCCACCCCTCACATCCCTCAGGACCCAGCTGGCGATGAGCGCCTACAGCTCAGGGAAGTGTCAGTGGGCTTCTCCCTCTCTCTCCACGCATGTGTGCACTTTACCACTTGCGTGACAAAAGCACAAGGGTGGGTGCCATGCCAACTGATAGGCACAGGACTTTCCGTCTGACTTCCTTGGAGAACAACACAAGAATGTATGTAACGATGAAGGTTCAGCAGTCCATGCTTTGGGCTGGTGAGAGGAGAAATTGAGAAATTAGTAAATCCATTCTTTCTGCCCATGAACAGTGCAGAAAACACCCATCTTCTTTAACAATGGTCTCCTCTTTTATGTGTCAACCCACATAGCTGGCTAGCATTCTTATAAGGAAGAATCTCTGTTGGTACCCATGAAAGTGCACCAAGGGCCAAGCAGGCTTGGTCCCTGAATGCCAGGAGCCAGAATTGTAGATGAAAAACAACAACAATACAGTCACATAAAGACATTTGCAGATGTGTCCCATGAGACATTTATGTAAGTTATAACTTTATCAGGCACTTGAAGAGAAGGAAGAGGTGTCTACACAGAGGGGTGGAGTTCACCCATGAAGACACTGGAAGAAGGAGTTTTGAGTAGGCTCTTGGAGAAAGAGAGCATGGATTGGAAGAGAGAAGAAGTGGGCAGGATGCATGTGCAAAAACATGGGGGTGAAAGCTGCATGTGTGTGGCTGGTGAAGGTTAGGAGCCAAGAATAAAAAGTGAGAAGGCAGGAAACCTAGGATGAGCACTGAGAGGTGGAGATAGAGCTGACACAAATTCCTGGATGGGTCTGAAGATGAGGGAAGACATTTTATTTTCAAACTCAGGACAGTAGATTACTCTCCACTGTTCCAAGCCCACCTCTGCTCACAAATTTCTCTTAAACTGCTCTAACATTCCATTTCTTTTCCCATCATTTCCTTGCAGAAGAGAAAGATTAAGTCATCTTCTTGTGAGTTTGCTGTTACTTTTTCCCATCTCCTCTAGTGTCCCACGCTATGTGTGAAAATGGCCTTCGTGCTACCCCCGCCCCCATCCCTCAAACAACCTCATGATAAGGCTGATGGACACCAAGGAGAATCTACTTAAATGGCCCAATGAAGATGTAATGGCTGTGTTCTTCACTGTCCAAGGGCAGATGAGGGTCCTTCCCTTCCCACTTAGAGCCCTCTGGGAGTCCAGCCTTTGTTCTTGTTGGATGCTGGGCCTTTATGCATTTCCTGGGGCTTTGGGATGGAGTACCTTAATGTGCACACACTGGCAGATGGGTCTTTCCCACATCCCAGCAGGACTGTGTCCTGGGCCACAGAAGCGGACTCTGCCTGCTGCCTTTGGGTTCCTGCTGTGATGGTCTCACCTCTCCCCAGGTGGCATGGAGGACCCCAGAGGAAGGGCAATGAAAAGGATTAACATTTCCAAATAGCTCCTCCACACAGTTGCCATATTTTTTCTTTAGCCTGACTTACTTCAGGTCCTTCAAACTTCCAAAGGGCTCTTGGTTGCTGGTAGAACAATGCTCCTCCTTGTGTGGCATGAAGAGACCTTTGCAGTTTGGTTCCACCTATTCTTATTCAGCCTTCCCTTCCACTGGTGATTTTCATACCTTCTCCTACAAGCCCAGAGCCTTGTCCTACCCCACACATGCTAACCACTCCCTTCCCTCAGAATGGCTGTCCTCCTCCCTGCACCTTATCACTTCTCTGATTCTCCTCTTTGGTCCATTGTAAGTTTAATCTGTCTCTGAGCCCACCTGGGCCTCCCAGTCTGGAAATCTGCACCCACCACTTGAGCTCACCACTCAGTCCCTTGTGTTGTCTCAGAACATTTTTAATTTTTCTGAAGTGAGAAGCAGGGAGGCAGAGAGACAGACTCCCGCATGGGCCCTACCAGGATCCACTTGGCATGCCCACCAGGGGGCGATGCTCTGCCCATCTGGGGCATTACTCCTTTGCAACCAGAGCCATTCTAGTGCCTGAAGCAGAGGCCATGGAGCCATCCTCAGTGCCTGGGCCAACTTTGCTCCAATGGAGCCTTGGCTGCGGGACAGGAAGAGACAGAGAGAAAGGAGACGGGGAGGGGTGGAGAAGCAGATGGGCGCTTCTCCTGTGTGCCCTGGGCCGGAAATCGAACCTGGGACTTCCACACACCGGGCCGACACTCTACCACTGAGCCAACTGGCCAGGGCATCCCAGGATATCTTTATGCATGCATAAACCTAGGATGCATGCACAGCTGCCTGGACATGAAGGGCCACCTACTCTACCTGCTCACCCAAAGTCTAGCACCTGCACAGGCCCCTCCCCAAATAGTGAGCATTTCTGGGAATCTCTAGGACTGTGTCCTACAGGTGCTAGACTACCATATGCCACTGCTCTGACCCACCCCTTAGGGAGGATGTCAGTGTGGGGTGCAGCCAGGTGGCTGGCACTGTGACACATTGTGCCTCTCTCATTAATTCCAAAGTTGTACAGTACAGTGGCTTACGGCGCAATGGGATAGAGTGGGGTATTGACTACTGCTTCTTTTTTGAGCTCCACTCCATTAGAGAAATCCCAAAACAGTGCCCCACTTAATTTCCAAGTTGTATGTGCCCAGCAATTGCAGTTTTACTTATGGCAATAACCGCAGTCTATCATATGCCCTTGCCCGGTGAAGAAGGGTAGAGCTGGCTAAGTGCTGGACTCCAGATCTTTCCTAACCTGTAGTAGTGATATTTCAGTCCAGTTGGTATCTTCTGCTGTGATAGTGAAGAACGAGGGGCTACCTAGGGATGGCTATCATGCCTTCCTGGAGCCCCAAACCTTAGGCAGCCAGCTGAGCATCCTCTCAACCCTTGCCACTCTTGAGTAGCTGCAGTTTGTAATCTCTACAAAACTCAGATACCTTTCCCCTCTTTTTAAGACCTTGGAGGGACACTTTCCATAGAAATTTAATTCATGATTTGCCTCACAGAGACAGGATGTGACAGGGACTTCCTCCTTTTGTCTATCTTTCTTGTTTTTTTTATAGCAAAGGGTAGAGCAAGCAGCGTGTGTTTTAAGGTGGAAGGTAGGTGAGTAATCCTGTCACACATGAGCTGGCCCCCTAACTGGGACCAAGACTTCTCACAACAATCCTCTCCCTTGCAGCAGAGTTCAGATCGCCAGGACTCATCTGCCATTTTGGACCCTTTGGTGCAACCTGCCAGGTTTGTGGCTCATTCTCAGTGTCTGTCTAAACCTTCACTTTTCAGAAATGGGAAGCAGAAAATAATGACTTTTGGAGAGAGCACAGTTGGGCTGGCCCCATCTTATCAGTGGAGCCTGGCTTCAGGATGGGGTGTTCGGGATGTGGTCACAGGGAGATGCCCAGAATCTGACAGCGAGGCAGGAATCTGACATTTTCCTTCCAGCCTCACTGAGGGTTCCTTCTTGGAGAGGTTCATGTCCCTTAGAGACTAGGAACTCTCTTGTGGGCTCACTGAAATCAAACCAGAGCAAGCCAGTGGGCATCACTAGATAGCCTACAGAAGGCCCAGGTGCAAGAGTGCAAAAGCCCTACCCCTGGGGCTTACTGCTTGGGACCCTGGGGTGAGAGAAGGGCGAGACACACTGCTGAGACACAGCCACACCCATGAAACTAGCTAAAGCAAAATGTAGCCTCTGAAGAGATACTCCAGAACTGACTGACTGGCGCTCAAGAGACCATCTAATGTTTTTCAGGAACTGGAGGTGCAGGAGGAGAAAATTGGAATGGGGTCGAGTAAAGCCAGGGGGAAAATGAGAAGGAAAGGAATAAGGGGGGACATGGCTTCCCCTGGGTGTAAGGTAGTAGCATTTCTTTGGCACCAGTGTGCACAACCCTTACTCCTCCCTGTGTCTTTGTGAGGGAACATGCAGAGGCTCCCTGGAGAATGGAGAGAATGTACCCATCAGCAAAGCTTAGCTCAAGCCTGAGACCCCTTTAATGGCTGCCGACTCCCTCACTGGCTCCTCCATCTTCCCCAAATATTCAACACATCCAGACTGTTGGTCAAATAAGTTTGTAAATATGATATATATGTTTGCTCGCTTATAGTTTGCATTGGGTATGGGGACAGGCTGTAAGCAGGCAGGGTGGTTATAGCCTAAAGCTTAGTTTGTTTGTTTTTTCTTTTGTATTCTAAAACAGAGACACACAGAGAGAGTCAGAAAGGGATAGATAGCAATGAAGAGAGATGAGAAGCATCAATCATTAGTTTTTTGTTGTGACACGTTAGTTATTCATTGATTGCTTTCTCATATGTGCCTTGACCGCAACCTTCAGCAGACCAAGTAACCCCTTGCTCAAGCCAGCAACATTGGGTCCAAGCTGGTGAGCTTTGCTCAAACCAGATGAGCCTGCGCTCAAGCTGGCAAACTTGGGGTCTCGAACCTGGGTCCAGTTCGATGCTCTATCCACTGCACCACCGCCTGGTCAGGCCTAAGGCTTAGTTTTTAAGACTAAGCTTTTCCCCACACCCTTGACTGATTGCATGATGTGGGGTGGTGCACTCTCATGAGGAATCCCATTATGCCTCAGATAAGTGACTTTGTATCAGAGACTTTCTTGCTTGTATATTGTATTAAAAGTTTTGATTTCTACACTATAAAGTGGGGCAGACCAGGAGCTTGCTCTCTCGGTTCCTGAGATTAGCATTAGAGAGGAGAGCAGAAAAAGGCCGTGTGGAGGAGAAAAGAAGCAGCCAAGATGGCGGAGTGCTGAAGGAGAAGCCAGTTTGTGCAGAGTTTGTGTAGAGAGAAGGAGATGGGGAACAGTGGTGAATAAGGCTAGTGAGGTAGAAACCTATGATTCTAGGAAACTCAGATAAGTCAGTGGCTTTGGGAGCCCTAAATGGAAAGGGAAGTGTTTTCCCACTGTGTGTATTTCTTGTCTGCCAGGTACAAGCTAGGATTAAAGCTAATGGCCCACCAGTTCTTGGCTTCGTTGTTTCATTACCGTCTGTCCGAATCTAATGTGAACCTGCATGGGCCAGGTGGCTGTGACGGTGGTTGTGGCTACTGGCCTTACCCTGACCCTCACCTTTTCCCCAGCAAAACCTCCTCACTGGAACCAGGATCTGAAATCCATTTACACTGTGGTGTGAATAGCTGAGGTGACAAAGTGTTTCCCCTCACAGTGTTGCAGGAGTGACTCTGACAGAGGATAAGACACTTTGACAACTTAATTAATGGAGGGAGAAGAATTTATTAGTAACTGGCAGAGCATGTGGGATTAGTAGCTCCACAATACGAGCTCCCTGAATTAGATTTTCTCACAGGTTATACACCTTTACAGTATCTAAGCAATGGGCGCGTGATTTCTTCGTTAAGGTTTCCCAGGACTCAAGGAGAAAGGAGGAGGAGTTTCAGCGGGGTCAGCAATGGGGAGGAGTTTCCAGCTCGCTGGTCATAGCTACATACAGATCCTGCTTTTTTTGCTTTGTGTTGCAAGTGGTTCTAAGCAAATGCAGAGAACTATGGGATGTAGTTAATTTATAACTGGCTGAGTCAGTTATCCCTGCTAACTCCTTTCCATGTATTCTCTGGTTTCTCCCCTCACAAAGTAGAAGGGAACCTTTGATCCTTCCTCAGCAGGGTACTTGCTCTCCAGGGAAAACCAGAGCCTTTAAACCACAGAGGTTGGAAAGGGTAACTTTCAGACAGCTGGTGGAGAGACGGGTGCTTTTGGGAGCACCATGCGTTGTTCAGCCCCTCTGAAGTCCCTTCGGGAAATCGCCAGATTCTCTCTCTCTGATTAAAGTCTTTAAAGGCATATCCATGAGTGTTGGAACCAAAGGACTCACAAGACATGTGTCTTCTGTTTGAGAAGATGGTTGCTCACAAGCTCTAAGGCAAACTTTGGTTTTAAGTGGGGTTTTAAAATTTTTATTCATTTGTTGGTTAATTGGTTGGTTGGTTCGTCATTGGTATTGGGGCTGGCATCTGGGGACTCAATCTTCTTCAGTGCAAGAGAGATGCTCCCAGGGCAAGTGTGATCTGTGGTCAAGTGGTCTCTAACAGGGATTGTGATGGTCCAGGGGACAGGAGACTGAGGGTCACCCAGTCCTGACACACGCCACAGCTGATAAGGAATCTGTATTCAGAGAAACACAAAGTTTGGAGTGAAGCCCCATTCTACCACCACCTCCTTGTGCCTCATTTCCTTATCTGTGATTTGGACCTATGGCAATAATAATCTTTTTTTTTTTCAAGTAAGAGAAGGAGAGATAGAGAAATAGACTCCTGCATATGCCCCTACCAGGATGTACCCAGCAACCCCCGTCTGGGGCCGATGCCCAAATTAAGTGAGCTATCTTCAGCACCCAAGGCTGATTCTCTGACCAACCAAGCTATAGCCTCAGCGCCCAGGACCGAGAGCAACTGGCTGTGAAAGGGGAAGAGAGAGAGAAGGGGGAAAGGGAGGAGGAGAGAAGCAGATGGTTGGTTCTCATGTGTTCCCTGACCAAGGATCGAACCTAGGACATCTGCACACTGGGCCGATGCTTTATCTACTGAGCAAAATGGCCAGGGCCATAATATTAATACTTCTGGTACAGACAAGGATTGAGAGATACTAAGCTCTTGATTTATGCTAATGCTAATTTTTTTATTACTCTGTGTGTGTGTACAACTGCCTCTTCTTGCAGCCTCAGTGACAGAAGTCACATGGGTGTATAACAACAGACAATTTTAGAGTCTGGAATACAAGTTGACACCTCTGAGGGTTGGGGCTCAGGGATACAGGCCGGTACTCCTCTTGTAAAGTGCACCTGCCCAGCTGTGGACCTAATGAGCCATGGCCATGGCAAGGACTCAAGTTAACAACTAACAAGTTTAATTCCTAAGAACCCAGCCAATCCAAATGGATCTGTGAGGTGTCCTGAGCCCTCTTGTTTGGAAGGCATTGGCTGGTGCTGATAGACACTCACGGCTTTGCCCTCCTGAGGCTCTATTTTGAGAGTCCATAGGAAAAGACTAGGCCCAAAAGAGAAGAGAAGGGAAAAGGGAGAGGGAGAATAAATTGCAAAGACAGTGTGTAGGCCTGCTCTGGGGTTCTTCGCTCTGGTTTCCAAGCCTGACACATGCACATTCCTGCCATCAGCCAAAAGGATGAGAGGCTAGAGTCAACTGTCTGGCCAGAGCCTGGCCTCTGGCCCAAGGCTTCTGTTCTGCTGGTTGTTGTGTGAATAGTAATTCCAACAGCTGTTGGCTGTTAAAACAACCAGGACCGCTCAAAAAGGGACTCTGGCCTTACAGAGGCCCCTACTGAAGTACAGATCAAGCTGGTCCAACTTGCTGCCCACTTCCACTTTCCCACATGCATGAGAGCTCCTCACAGGCTATCACTCCCCACCCCCATTGTATTTTCATCCACCCAGGACCTTCCAGCTCAGGGGTCACCTGGGAAGTCTCTCTCTCCTATTAAGTCACCCGCACACCTCCTCTGGCCACTCTTCTGCTGAATGACCCAGCAGTTTTCGAGTCCTTCTTCTAAACCCTGCCAACCGCACTTCTGACAGTGTAGCTGGGGCTTTGCAGCCACAGCACCCAGGAGCACGTGCAGTCACAGGGTCTGTGTGAAAATGAAAACCAAACAGTGGCGTGAGCCAGCAGGAGGAGGGGGAGGGATGCTGAGGACACTGAGAGTAGAAACTTAATCCAACCTGGGGTGCTATAATGAAGTGAAGGGAGAGAGTGTGGGTTCTGGGAGAAAAATGCAGAGCAGTGTGTGGTTGTTTGGAAAGTGGAGGCATGTAAAGCCAGTAGGCATGGCCAGGGCCAGGGCCGCCATCACAGCTGCCCGGCCCATGCAGGTTCTCATTGGATTCAGACAGTCAGTAAAGAAACAATGGAGCCAAAAACTGGTGGGCCACCATCTTTAATTCTAGCTTGCACCCCGCAGGCAAGTAAAAAACACACACTAGGCTCCAAAACCCACTCACATTCAGTGCTCACAAAGCTACTGACTTATCCGAGTTTCCTAGAATCAAAGGTTTCTAGCTCATCAGACTTTATTCACCTCTGTTTCCCATCTCCTTCCTTCTCCCTGCACAAACTCTGCACTAACTGGCCTTTCACTCAACACTCCGCCATCTTGGCTGCTTCTCCTGGCCTCCTCCACGTGGCCTTTCTCTGCTCTCTGCTCTCTAATGCTAATCTCAGGAACCAAGAGAGCAAGCTCTCGTTCTGCCCCCATTTTATAGTGTAGATTCAAAACCTTTAATCCAATATACAAAATAGGGAAGTCTCTAATACAAAGTCATTTCTCTGAGGCATGATGGGATTGTACCACCCCACATCAAAATGGGTGGGAAAGGCTTAATCCCAAAACCAAGCCCCAGGCTACAGGGATTCTGCCTGCCCACAGCCAGCCCCCAACACACATTAATATCACCTGGGTAACAGCCTCCACGTGGGCAGCACCATCTTTAACAAAGTGAGCATAATACATTTTATCTGCCCAACAAGGCAGAAGGAGGGGGTGCTGACTTTTATTTAGAGTACTCATCAAAGCCAGGGGAGGCTTAGTGACCTTCTGAGTTAGCATTGTTTTTTTTCCATTGTTCAAGCTTTGACAGAAGAAATATCCAAACCTGTAAGATTTCTTAATGAGTTTATTTGAACTGAACTGACAACAATTGCCAGGAAACAAAATCTCAGTGGATTGAGAAAATGTTCCGGAAAATGACAGTTTTACCCCTTATTTTATACATCAGAATCAAAGGAGCAGACTTAAGCAGGGTTACATGAAATCCATTAGTGATAGATTAGGGAGGTGGGAGAAAACAAAACAGGGAAATCCCTGGGATTGGATAAAAAGACTAAACTTCTTGCTTAAAATAGTTAACAGTTAACATGATAATAATAACAATGGGGGAATTAGCGGTTCCTGCTCTGAGTGGTTGTGCCCTGAGGGGGCAGGAAAAGATTATTTTACATTTCAATGGCATGTTATCAGGATGCAAAACAACAACAGACAGGCTCAGTTAAGATAAGCATTGACCTTTGTTAGAGAAATACTGCCCTAGAACCTGGCTACCTACCATGCACTGCTTTCACTTAAAAAGTTTTAATTTTTCAGGCCATCCTATGTAGTTACTGTGTTTCCTCATGTATAAGACGCACATTTTTAACAAAAAATTTGGGGTCTAAAAACTGGGTGCGTCTTATACAGCGGTTGTAGATTTTTTTTTTTTACTTGCATTTCCTGCTTTTTCATGCTTGTTGTCTTTGTGCTCATTGTTTAATGATGAATAAAGCTTGAGTTCAATTGTTGTTAAAGTACCATACCCTCAAATGTTGTAATGTACCGTACCTCACTTTCACGGGTTTACGTACAGACACTAAGTCTATATGAATTTTGAAGGGTTTTATTAAAAGAAGGAGATTTATTAATATGCCAGCTGCATATGACTGACACGGGGCACAGCAGACTCAAATCATGCAGCCCCAAATGTATCTCAGAGGCTGGTTATATATATACCAGTGTTTCCCAACATGGGGCCCATACCCCACAGGGGGGCAATTCGATAGTTAAGGGGGGCAATTTGAAAATGAACTCGACACGACTTTAACTCTTTCGCCCCGGGCCATTTAAATGCAATGCTAGATATCGGTGCCAAATTTAACAAAAAATGCAATTCTTAAATAATTGCGGTAAATAATTATTAAGTATAATTTCGTTTGACGAGACCAAAATATCAACTGGGTGATTGGCGTCGTCAAGTAAACTTCGTCCTAGGTTCACCGCGGAGCGTGCCGTCTGCCCCGGGGAATCCCGGGATGTTTTAAAAACTCGCTAAATTAGGTGAGCAGTTATTCTCACCTAATTGGCCCATCGCAACTTCTGTAGTGTTTCACATCATTCAGTTGGTGTTAATTAGAAATAAGTGTCAGTCAAAACTGTTGTAAAAGCTCGTTGATTTAATAAATATACATATATATTGCATAGATATAATTGGTAAGTATTTGATTTTATTTTTATCAATATTAAACTCTTTATTAAGTACTTCTTGCATCGGGGCTATTAAAGCTAGTGCCAAATGTGAGCGTCTTTTCAAGCTATTTTGTGAAGAACAAAATGAAGACCATGTGAGACGTTTACTTCATACTAAAGTAAGATGGCTATCTAAAGGAAACTGTTTGAAAAGATTTATGGAACTGTTTGATACTCTTAGTGATTTTTTAAGTGACAAACATGAAATGAAGTATCTGTTAACAATAGATGGTAAAGCATTTGTGAGTTATTTAGCCGATATCTTTGAAAACTAAATATATTAAATAAGCAACTTCAAGGAACAAATAAAACTCTTGTCGATGCAAAAGCAAAGATATTTGGTTTCATTACCAATATTGAGTTATGTCAGAAACATATTAACAACAAAAACTTTAAACAGTTTCATTGGCTCCAAAAATGTGAAGTAACTGATACCGCTTTACTTGTTATTGTCAATCATTTGAATATTCTATCGGCTGATTTAAAAGAAAGATTTTCTGATTTAAAACAAATTGATTTCCCAACATGGATGATGCAGCCAATGTTAGTGGATTTGTCTGATATATCAAATAAGCAGTATCAAGAAGAACTCGCAGAATTGCAAAATGATGAGTCAGTTAAAGCTTTATTTAATATCAAAGGAGCGATGGCATGGCTTGGTGAGGAAACAGAAATCAAATACCCAAATTCAACCAAATGTGCAAGAAAACTATTGCTACTGTTTCCATCTTCATTTTTAGCTGAATGTGGATTTAGTGCTGTAAATGATTTCCTGGTAAAAAAAAGAAATCGGCTAGATATAACACAATGTGGAGACTTGAGACTAAAGCTAACCAAATTGGAACCTAATATAAAATCTCTGTGCAGCAAGCATCAAGCGCAAGGATCACACTAAATTAAAATAATAAATTAATATAGAAAAATCTGTATTAAAATTATTTGGAATTTAAATTTCTGTTTTTCATTATATGTTTTGAAATTTTACTTACTGTGTTTTGTTAACAATTTCATAGTGATTTCTTCCTAGAACCTATCATTTATGTTTATTAAGTGAACAAATCAAAATTTTTTTATATATATTTAATTTTTTTTATTTTTTATTTTTTATTTATTTTAGAGAGAAGAGGGAGAGAGAGAGAGAGAGAGAGAGAGAGAGAGAGAGAAGGGGGGAGGAGCTGGAAGCATCAACTCCCATATGTGCCTTGACCAGGCAAGCCCAGGGTTTCAAACTGGCGACCTCAGCATTTCCAGGTTGACGCTTTATCCACTGCGCCACCACAGGTCAGGCACAAATCAATTTTTTAATGTTAAAAATTATGTATGTTACATGGGGGGGACATAAAAATTTTAGAAAGGTTAAGGTAGGGCATGGCACAAAAAAGGTTGGGAAACACTGTATATACTCTTTGACCACATACATGTTGGGGGGATGTAAAGCCAGTAGCCATGGCCAGGGCAGGTTCTCATTAGATTCGGACAGACAGTGTTGGGCAGATAAAATATATTGTGCTCACTTTGTTAAAGATGGCGCTGCCAATGTGAAAGCTCGTCGCCCAGGTATATTGTGTTGGGGGCGGGCTATGGGCAGGCAGGATCCGTGTAGCCTGGGACTTGGTTTTAGGACTAAGCCTTTCCCACTCTTTTTGATGTGGGGTGGTGCAATCCCATCATGCCTCAGATAAGTGACTTTGTATTAGAGATTTCCCTATTTTGTTCTTTTTTTTTTATTTATTTTTTTTTTTTTTATTTTTCTGAAGCTGGAAACGGGGAGAGACAGTCAGACAGACTCCCGCATGCGCCCGACCGGGATCCATCTGGCATGCCCACCAGGGGCGACGCTCTGCCGCTCCGGGGTGTTGCTCTGCCAGGACCAGAGCCACTCTAGCGCCTGGGGCAGAGGCCAAGGAGCCGTCCCCAGCGCCCGGGCCATCTTTGCTCCAATGGAGCCTTGGCTGCGGGAGGGGAAGAGAGAGACAGAGAGGAAGGAGGGGGGGGGTGGAGAAGCAAATGGGCGCTTCTCCTATGTGCCCTGGCCGGGAATCGAACCCGGGTCCCCCGCATGCCAGGCCGACGCTCTACCACTGAGACAACCGGCCAGGGCCAATTTTCCTATTTTGTATATTGGATTAAAGGTTTTGATTTCTACACTATAAAATGGGGGCAAAACAGGAGCTTGCTCTTTTGGTTCCTGAGATTAACATTAGAGGACAGAGCAGAGAAACACCACGTGGATGAAGCCAGGAGAAGCAGCCAAGATGGTAGAGTGTTGAGTGAGAAGCCGGTTTGTGCAGAGTTTGTGCAGGGAGAAGGAAGGAGATGAGAAACAGAGGTGAATAAGTCTGGTGAGCTAGAAACCTTTGTTTCTAGGAAACTCGGATAAAGTCAGTAGCTTTGTGAGCACTGAATAAGTGGGTTTTGGAGCCCAGTGTGTGTTTTTACTTGCCTGCTGGGTGCAAGCTAGGATTAAAGATAATGGCCCACCAGTTTTTGGCTCTGTTGTTTCTTTATCGACTGTCCGAATCCAATGTGAACCTGCATGGGCCAGGCTGCTGTAATGGTGGCCATGAATACTGGCTTTACAGATGGCAATGAAACAACGGAGCCAAAAACTGGTGGTCCATCACCTTTAATCCTAACTTGCACCTGACGGGTAAGAAATACATACAGTGGGAAAACACTTCCCTTTCCATTCAGGGCTCCCAAAGCCACTGACTTATCTGAGTTTCCTAGAATCAAAGATATCTACCTCAACAGCCTTATTCACCTCTGTTCCCCATCTCCTTCTCCTGCACAAACTCAACACAAACTAGCTTCTCCTTCAGCACTCTGCCACCTTGGCTACTTCTCCTGGCCTCCTCCACGTGGCCTTTTTCTGCTCTCCTCTCCTCTCCTCTCCTCTCCTCCATGTGGCCTTTCTCTGTTCTCTCCTCTAATACTAATCTCAGGAACCCAGAGAGAGCAAGCTCCTGGTCTGCCCCACTTTATAGTGTAGAAATCAAAACCTTTAATTCTATATACAAACAAGGAAGTCTTTGATACAAAGTCACTTATCTGAGGCATGATGGATTCCTCATGAGAGTGCACCACCCCACATCATGCAATCAGTCAAGGGTGTGGGGAAAAGTTTAGTCTTAAAACTAAGCCGTAGGCTATAATCACTGTGGCTGCTAACAGCCTGTTCTCCACACCCAATGCAAACTATAAACGAGCAAACATATATCATATTTAAAAACTTATTTGACCAAAAGGGGAGCATGACAGCATGACACAACCATTAACAAGCTTATAACATTTGTCTAGGGGATTTATAAAAAACATTTAAAACTTTCAAGGTAATAAGATCAAAGATATTCACAAATCTTTTAGTGTCTATCTCTCCTTTTTTGCCTAGAGGTGTGTTACTCTCAGGATTCCAGGAAGGGAAGGAGAGCCAAAATCAGTGTAGGTTGGTATGTAAATTCTGTCTCTTATTTAAAGGGAAAGGAAGTTCTTCAGACAGCCTTAATCCTTTTAGAGAACTAAAACTAAATTACCCAGTTGTCCTTGTAAGTCAGGAAACTTTCATATTCTTTTCCCTCCATTTTCCAAAGAAAGGACAGGACAGAAAGCCTGACTTTTCCTCTTTAAAATGGCATTGCCAATACTAAGTTTTACAGTTCTCTGGCACCTTACCACACAATAACATTACGTAATATATTTTTTTTCAAATTTCAGGCCCAAAATTAAGGTGCGTCTTATACATTAGAGCATCTTATACATGGGTGTTGGGCAGATAAAATATATTATGCTCACTTTGTTAAAGATGGCGCTGCCCATGTAGAGACTCATCACCTAGGTGATATTAATGTATGTTGGGGGCGGGCTGTGGGCAGGCCGGATCCTTGTAGCCTGGGGCTTGGTTTTAGGACTAAGCCTTTCCCACTCTTTTTGATGTGGGGTGGTACAATTCCATCATGACTCAGATATGTGACTTTGTATTAGAGACTTCCCTATTTTGTATATTGGATTAAAGGTTTTGATTTCTACACTATAAAATGGGGGCAGAACAGGAGCTTGCGCTCTTGGTTTCTGAGATTATCATTAGAGGAGAGAGCAAAGAGGAGAGCAGAGAAAGGCCACGTGGAGGAGGCCAGGAGAAGCAGCCAAGATGGTGGAGTCAACACTTGGTTGAGTGAGAAACCAGTTTGTGCAGAGTTTGTGCAGGGAGAAGGAAGGAGATGGGGAACAGAGGTGAATAAGTCTGGTGAGCTAGAAACCTTTGATTCTAGGAAACTCGGATAAGTCAGTAGCTTTGTGAGCACTGAATGTGAGTGGGTTTTGGAGCCCAGTGTGTGTTTTTACTTGCCCGCCAGGTGCAAGCTAGGATTAAATATGATGGCCCACCAGTTCTTGGCTCCATTGTTTCTTTGCCGACTGTCCGAATCCAGTGCGAACCTGCATGAGCCAGGCGGCTGTGATGGTGGCCCTGGCTACTGGCCATACAATGGGGGAAATATGGTACTTTTGGTCTCTGAGTTTGTAAGGCCACCAAGCAGGCCTCATCTGAGCCTGTCAAGTTTAGCATATAGCCCTCCTTTTTTTCTTTGTTCACAAAGCAAAGAAATTGAGGTTCTGCCAGTTACAAAATCTGCCTGAAGTCCCACAACTAAACAGAACAAATATGGAAAGATTATATATCTCCCAAGATATATCAGCTGCTCACACTCACTGATTATCAGGTAGTGAGACAAACAAGTGTCAGGAGTAAGAGAGGACAGTCCTCTCCTGTATTGTGGCTGGATTTCCTGGACCACAGATGGGAAGGGAGGAGAGCTAGATGGGACCATATCGCCACTGTGTGGTCTCAAAAATGCTATATGTTATACTAATATAATTTTATAGTAATTAAATGTATAGAAATATAGAAAATATATGGAAATAAGTTAGAATATAATATTAAAAGCCATTAGGGCAAGTGAATAGGGCTACATCCTCTGGGTAAGAGCTAATCTAGTGTGTAGAGATATGATACGTAAGACCATGCCCTCTGTGCAGGGCCCAGTTAGTGTGTGTGTGAAATTATAAATAGATAAAAAAGGACAACCGAGAGGAACACGCCAACGGGCCCCCTTAAGTTGTACCCAGGCATGCCATAGAATCTATGAGTAATAAATTGCCTGTGTAATTCTTGCAACTAACTTGTATGTCAGTCATGTCTTTCCTCTGGTGGTGATTGGTCTCAGCACCAATAAGTAGAATCCTCACAGCCACCTCAAGAGTAGTCTCAAAGAGGCTGCCAGTCCTGCCGTTAAGCAGGAGTGTCCCACTGCACAGGCAAGTCAAATCAGGGACACCTGATCAACATAGAGCTCAGGCTCTACTGGGACACTATAGACTCAGGGACAAACACCAGCTAAACCCCTGTAGGCTACCCCTGAGGTTCTAGGACTAGAGAAAGGTGTCTGAAGCTGACCAGCAACTGTCAGGCATGTGTTCCATTTCTGAAAGATTAGCACTCTGTTTGTTCCTCTGTTTTGTGGACCTGATGTTCCAGGCCAAGGGAAGTGGGAGCAAGGTTGGGCAGGGAGAGTAAAACGCACGTGAGAATTTTTTTTTTTTATAGATTTCCCTTTGTTTGTAGAAAGTCACTAATTCCTAGCTGAGCCCCAATACACTGTGTAGTTCTATTTCTGGCTCTGAAACAATGTGAACCTCAGAAGCTGCTTCCTCTGGGACCCTTTGGCTCTGTCCCCATCTGGCTTTGTGAGTCAGAGCCAGTAATCCCATTAGCAGTGTTCCCTGGTAAATTTAGAATCAGCTCTCACATCCGGCTATGGTTTAAAAGAAGTCAAGCACTGTGTGTGATAAGAACCAGACAAAAGATAATTGAGGCACTGATGGACCTCTGGCCTGATGGGACAGGTTCCACCTCTCCTGTGTCACCCCAGCATCTGCTTGTTTCCCGGCAGGTGGCCCTACTGCTGAGGACATGATAGAGTTCCCAGTTTCCCTGGACTCCTTTCAGTGGGTACCTCCACCCAGCAGTCTCGTCTTTCTTATCCATCTCCTCCTCCTCCTCCGGCCTGGGGAGCTGAACTCAGGTAATGTATCCAATCTGCAGCCCAGCCAGCCAGAACGCGAGCACATCATCTTCTGTCCACCCCTCCTGCAGGTGCTCCCAGTGCTGAGATCTGTAGCCATGCCAGGTGTTAGAATATACACCTTTCCCAATGATTAAAGAACCACTGGCCCCAAGCACCATCCAGCCCCACAGTGCTCTTCTACAATCTCTCCAGCCACCCTGTGTTCCTACACACTCCCAACGACCCTGCAGCTGCTCACAAGCATGGCAGGGGCAGAGTAAGAGGGTGCCAGGAAACTTTTATTAGCCTGTGCTTGGGCTGAACCAGTTGGAAAATACTTTTAAATCCACCTGTCCAACTGTGTGTGATCAGGCTGCAAAAGAAATGTACCCAGGGATTTAGGAGCACAGCTAAAACACGTGGTTTTCCCCAGAAAGCCAAGAAGAGCCCTAGATAGGAGTAAATGTGGGAGCAGAGCCTTGCAGGATACATATTCTCCAGAAAGATGGCAGATGAAGGGTAAACTGAGGCAGGGTACACCCAGGAAGAGGGCCAGGCATCAGGTGTGGGGGGAGAAGAGGTGAAGAGGGAAGCTGGTTGGAAGGGTGTTGAACAAAGAAAGACACCACCATGCTCCATTTGCAAGGTCAAGGGTAGGAAGGATCCACGAAGGGAGAGCTTGTGTGTGGGGGGGAAGCTAAGCTTGGGATGACATAGTTTTTAGCTGATCTTCCAAGGAAAGCAAGGAGGTACACAGAGGGCAGAGGCAAGAGCAAGGCATGTGGGATGGCAGGAAACAGCAGGTGCAGAGGGGATAGCAGACAACTACAGAAAACAGGCTAGCTGGGGGGGGGGCTGGAGGAACCAGATGTAGACACCATCAGAGAGGACAATCAAATGAAAGAGCCTGGTGAACAGTCAGCTCCAAGGCAATATTTGACCTTTAGATTAAAAAAAAAAACAGACAAGGAACCCCCCCATCGATTATTTTAATACCCCCTGTTGTTACAGGAGCAGTGTATGTGTATGGTATAAAAAATAAAAAATCAGACAAAGCAAAAAAAACCCCCACAAAAAACAACCTATTCTAAAATCTATTCTATTCCCATTATGCAGAAATTACCAATCCAATTCACTTCTTTCATGACGATCACTTGTTTGAGAAACCTGGCAGGCTGTCCTGTGAAATGTCTCACCTTCCTCCTTTGAATACTTTACTATAGATTTCTGAGCTGCAAAGGGACATGATAAAAACTCATATTTGAGCCTGACCAGGCAGTGGCACAGTGGCTAGAGCGTCGGATTGGGATGCGGAAGACCCAGGTTCGAGACCCCGAGGTCGCCAGCTTGAGCGCGAGCTCATCTGGCTTGAGCAAAAAAAGCTCACCAGCTTGGACCCAAGGTCACTGGCTTGAGCAAGGGGTAACTTGTTCTGCTGAAGGCCCGCGGTCAAGGCACGTATAGAAAGCCATCAATGAACAACTAAGGTGTGGCAACGAGAAACTGATGATTGATGCTTCTCATTTCTCTCAGTTTCTGTCTGTCTGTCCCTATCTATCCCTCTCTCTGACTCTCTCTCTGTCCCTGTAAAAAACCCACAAAACTTATATTTGAGGAGAGCTATTTTTGTCCATTGTTCTGGCTTCTCATCCTAGAAGAGGTCAAGGTGATTGGCCCTGGGGAATACATCCTGGCGAACGTCGGGGACGAGGTAGAGTTCCCGTGCCACCTGTCTTCGTACCAGGACGCAGAGCACATGGAGATCCGCTGGTTCCGAAGCCAGGCTTCGGAGGTGGTGTACCTGTACCAGGCGGGGCAGGAGCCCCGCCAGCGGCAGATGGCGCAGTTCCAGAACAGGACCAAACTCATCAAGGACGAGATCGCTGATGGCACCGTGATCCTGCAGCTCTCCAATGTAGTTCCCACCGATGAGGGCCCCTATGGGTGTCACTTTCTCTCCAGAAACTTCTCTGCGGAAGCTCTCTGGGAGCTGGAGGTAGCAGGTGCGTGACCTGGCACAGCAGGAGCAGGGTGAGAGGCGAAGGTCTATTTGGACAAAGCTGCTTTGCTCAAGAGTAGATAGGCAGCACCAAGAACAGTGGAAGAGCTCCATTAAAACACACACACACACACACACACACACACACACACAGCCTGACTGGGTGGTGGCACAGTGGATAGAGCATGGGACTGGGATGCGGAGGACCCAGGTTCAAGACCCTAAGGTCGCCAGTTTGAGCACAGGCTCATCTGGTTTGAGCAAAGCTCACCAGCTTGGACCGAAGGTCACTGGCTTGAGCAAGGGGTTACTCCGTCTGCTGTGGCCCCACGGTCAAGGCACATATGAGAAAGCAATCAATGAACAACTAAGGTGTCACAACGAAAAACTAATAATTGATGCTTCTCATCTCTCTCTGTTCCTGTCTGTCTGTCCCTGTCTGTCCCTCTCTCTGATTCTCTCTCTGTCTCTGTAAAAAACACACACACAAAAAACCACAAAAAAACCCACAAAAAGACCACACACACACACACACACACACAGTAAAAAGAAAGATCCATTAGAAAATGAACAAAAAAATTTGTTCATGAAAAAAGATAAACAAATGTTCCTTAAACATATGAAAAGGCAATCACTTTTGCTTATAATGAAAGAAAGGCAAATTAAATTCACACTGATGTGCGATTTATTTTTACCTCTCAGGCTAGCAAAAACTTTTAAAAATTTGACCACACACTCTTGGTGGAGCTGTGCAGGGAAGCAGGCCCTCTGCTCTGCACCAAGTTGATAAAGTTCAAAGTTACAAAGCTCCAGGGTCTGGGAATTTGTCAATAACAGGATTGTCTGTGCACCTACCTTTGAACATCAATCCCACCTATAGGAGTTTACCCCGAAGCGCTACCTCCCACAGCTAAATATGAAAAAGGCATATGTATAAATTTAATCTTTGTAGTATTATTTGTAATTGCAAGTCAGCAGAAACAACCTAGGTGAGCAAGATGCAGTGTTCTATAGTACACAAACTTTTGTGTAAGAAAGAGAGAGAAACACTACACAAAAGGAAACACAGGGAAGATAAACTAGAAACAAATAAAATTAGTTACGTAAAGTAGGGAGTGCAACGGGACAGAAAGGATAGAGTAAGGGGGTGAGGCTGTCCTGACATACAGTTTTTACAGTATTGGCATTTAAACCATATAAATGTTTTGCATATTTAAAACAAAAAGCTAGCACACGAGGATGGGACAATAAAGGAGTGCATCATAGGTACTTGAGCTCTGGTGGGGTTCAGGAGAAAAAGAGAAGACAATCTGTTGAAATCTGGAGAGATTATTGTTCATTCTCAGGGACTGTCGTTTGCATAATATGATTAAATGTCCACAGCCCTCTCTAATCAAATGCCCCTCTCCATATTTATTTTTTTTATTTTTATTTATTTTTTTTATTATTTTTTAAATTCATTTTAGAGAGGAGAGAGAAAGGGGGAGAGAGAGAGAGAGGGAAAGACAGAGAGAGAAGGTGGGGAGGAGCTGGAAGCATCAACTCCCATATGTGCCTTGACCAGGCAAGCCCAGGTTTTCGAACCGGCGACCTCAGCATTTCCAGGTCGATGCTTTATCCACTGCACCACCACAGGTCAGGCGCCCCTCTCCATATTTAGGAATGTTCCTCAGGAGTAGTACCTGCCCCACATGCCAACACTGATTCAGACTGTTATTTACAGTTCATGGGTGGGGGCTATGAGCCCACAGGTTTGTTAAGAGCAGTCACAGTTTGTGATGCCTTCTGGTGACTGCAAATGATGAGCTTCACCCACAACTTCTGGAAGAAGCCTGATTCTCCCCCCTCCCCACCTCTCCCAGCAATGGGGTCAGACCCTCACATCTCCCTTGTGGGCTTCAAGGAAGGAGGCATTCAGCTGAGGTGCAGCTCCAGTGGCTGGTACCCCAAGCCCCAGGCTCAATGGACAGACCATCGGGGACAGTGCCTGCCTTCAGAGTTCAAGACCATCATCTGGGATGCCCAGGGCCTGTTCAGTCTGGAAACATCTGTGGTCGTCCAAAGAGGGGTACACAGCAACGTGTCCTGCTCCATTCAGAACCCCCTTCTGTTCCAGAAGAAAGAGTTTGTGCTCCAAATAGCAGGTCAGTGAGTGCTGCTCACCCTTATCTTCCTCATCATCACACCCTCCAGGTCCTTGTCCCAAACAAAGGCCATCTATAAGGACACATAATGGGGTAGGGACTGGCTGTGTATGAGGTGAGCTGACCTTGACATCTGGAACGTTGGCAGCTCAGATATCAGAAGCCTACTAAGAAGACAACTGACAACCCAAACAATAAGCAGGGAAGGCCCCAGAGATCCAACATTATTACAAAGGCATTACCTGAAACCCAAAAACTACTCACTGGAGGCAAGTGTTCCTATTGTCATTCTTCAAACAATATTTATTAAGCTCTCAATGTGCCCCAAATACCTGTCCTCAAGTTCACATTCCAGTGCGGAAAACAGACAAACAAAAAGGTGAATTACATTGTACATTAGAAGGTGTTAGGTGCTGTAGAAAATAATGAAGCAAGGAAGAGTGATAGGACATGGTGACATGGTGGGGTGTGTGTGTGTATTTAAAAGTGGTAGATAAGGGAAGAAGTTAGTTAGGCAATGGGCTGAAGGTGAGGCCACTATCTAACATCAGTCTTTTTATAAGGCACCCACTGAAAGGTTTAATGTTCATGGCTCTAATTATTTCAAGTCTTGAGGACAAATCCAACCTATGAGCCATTTTCCACATAGTTCAAATCAATAGTTATAATAACAGAAAGAAATCTCAGCCTTATAAATGATAACTTGTCCTCAGGTAAGAGGACTTGACAGCACAATATGGCTGGTTCATCGCAGAGGTGGCCATCCGTGTTAGCTGTCTTTATCCAAAGACAAGATAAAAAATCTCGGATGTGAGGGCGATCTGGCTGTGACATCTGTCACCCCATTGATCGCCAGGGTTGATTCGGCTGATCTGGCTGGCTAGGCAGGTGTCCTCTTCCTCCCTCACCGCTCCATGTGCGTCCCTCCCGAAGCTGCATGCTCGGTGGAAAAGGACGACCTTCCCCACTAGAGGAGAGGACTGTTCTTCGGTCAGGGGTATACGAGTAGCTGTGCTCCCCTGCTAGAACCTCCAAACAAGTCTCAAGATAAAACATTTCTTATCTTTATGATAAGAATGTAATTAAAATTTGCAGCTAGTAGCCTCAGTTAAAACCCAGGACACAGAGATAGAAGTACTTTCTCCTTGATGTTTACATTTCAAAGAAATGGCTCCAGGCTCCTGAAGAGAAACATTTCCTGAGTTATAAAGCCAGCAAGAGGCTTATTTAACTTTCAAAAGGATTTGCATACATCTCAATAGGATAGAGAAAAATTTACAAGTTTTCCAAAGGAAATGGTCTAAGAATGGGGAATAGGTATATCTCTTTCCCTTCTTGCACCAGAGAAATTCCAATTCTTCTCTTTTAGATTTGTGTTCCTCCTTTATAAAGGGTGTGAGTCACATGGCTATTTATCTGTTAGTGGGGCATTTAGGTAGGGGGAACAGCAAGCTCAAAGCTTCTGAGATGTAAATGTGTGTGGCTATTGGAGGAGCAGAAGGAAGTGGGATAGGAGGGAACAGAGACAAGATCAAGGGTAGCTGGTCAGGGTGGTATTAGACCCTGAACCTTCGCTCTCAACCCCTATGTCAGTGCTTAGCAAACCATCTGGTGAAAGACCAATTCATTGTGGCCCAATAGTTTTGTACCAGACAATAAAAATGCATGGCAAGAAAGTTTTTAAAAAACAAAAGAGGGCCCTGGCCGGTTGACTCAGTGGTAGAGCGTCGGCCTGCCAGGGCACACAGGAGAGACACCCATCTGATTCTCCACCCCTCCCCCTCTCCTTCCTCTCTGTCTCTCTCTTCCCCTCCCGCAGCCAAGGCTCCATTGGAGCAAAGTTGGCCTGGGCGCTGAGGATGGCTCTGTGGCCTCTGCCTCAGGTGCTAGAATGGCTCTGGTTGCAACAGAGCGACACCCCAGATGGGCAGAGCATCGCCCCCTGGTAGGCGTGCCAGGTGGATCCTGGTCGGGTGCATGCGGGAGTCTGTCTGACTGCTTCCCCGTTTCCAACTTCAGAAAAATACAAAAAAAAAAAAAAAAAAGAACAAAAGAGCACATTGTGCTAAGTGAAATAAGCCAGACACAAAAGAACAAAACTGTATGATTCCACATTTATAAGGTACTCAGAGTAGTCAATTCATAGAAACAGAAAGTAGAATAGAGGTTACCAGGAGCTAGGAGGAGGAGGAAATGGGGAGTTAGTTGTTTAATGCGGACAGGTTTCTGTTGGGGAAGATGAAAAAAGTTCTGGTGGCGGTAGGTTGCAGACTATGCAAATGCACTTAATGCCACTGAACTGTAAGCTTAAAAAATGCTTAAGATGGTACATTCTATGTTATGTATATTTAACCACAATAAAAATTATAAATACTTTAAAAGGTCACTGAGATAAAACTACCATTTTAAAATAGTCATCTTTAACAGACACAAAATTACTCTATGAAATTGCCACAAGAGTTTCTAAAGTGTTAGTCTCCATTTTGCACCTATCAGTTTACTGTCTGCAGAGGCCTCCCTAGGGAACCTGAGGAGGTAAGAGGGGTCAGTCAGTCAGCCCCACGCTCCTTTGCTATCAATTCTTTCAATGGTGTGATGAGAAGTAGAAACCAAGGGGGTTTGTGATTTCAACAGTTTGGGCAGACAGCAACACCCTTGGATTCAGACCCAGGACAAGAGTGGGAAGAAGCAGAGAGATGTCAGGGCCTGGTCACAGCAGGTGGAAGCTGGGGAGTGGGTAGGGCATCCAGCGCCTCTCTTTTTCCCTCCTTCACTTGCAGCACCTCCCCTTTCCAAGGAGCAGGTCCATGTTCCGCGGTTTCTCGGGGCCCTGCTTTCCCCACTGTCACGCCCATTTTACAGATGACTATGCAGGGCCCAGGAGGCCTAACTCGCCAGCTCTTCACATGAGGTTTCCCAGCACACTGTCCAGAAGCGTCTGTAACTGTTTAGTGGCACCTATATCAAGACAACTCCTGTGGGTGTTTTCCAGACGTATTTTTACCTCGATCTTCCCCATGGAAGACAGCTTTCCTTGGGACTCTGCTGGGTGGCCTGCCGCTGCTCCTGGGCCTCGTCGCGATGCTGGCGCTGTACGTCGTCCACAAGCAGCAGCGGTCCCAAGGTACCCGCAGACTGGGCCCCGTGGCGGCTCCGCGGGGAGGAGAGGGGCGGGGCGCAACCGTGGAACAGCCGGCAGCGCGCTTCCACGCCCGCCCCCTTTACTTTTCTTTTCAGAGAAGCTGAAGAAGCAGGCGGAGAAGGACAAAGGTAAGCAAGGGTGAGGTGCGCTCTCCGCCCCCATCTTTGCCTGGCAGAAAGGGACCCTGGGGCAAATCCGGGAGAGGGAGCAGTCAGACCTGGATGCTTGGGAACCGGTGGGGTACGCGGCGGGTTTGCGCTTCCTCCTCCCTCCCCTCGGAGCCCGCTCCTCCTGCTCGTTCTGCCCAGCCTGGTCCCCAGAACGCACGGGGATTGAGTCTTTGCATTTTGGGGAAGCGAGTCGTCCGTGTTCTTTGATCGAGATTTCCTCTTTTTTTTCGTTTTTCTCCAGGGAAACTCACAGCAGAGCTGGGTATGTTCTGGGTGCTGTGCACACAGCGCTGCTGCAGGGTAGTGGGGTAACGCGCGCAGAGGAAGGAGGGTTTCAGTGACTTTAGGCTCCCTTTGAAAAGCGGTAGATGACAAGGACCTAATTCTTAATCCATTTCTCTGCGCCTTCCACCTCTTCTCTTCCAAATGAACCCCCTTCCATGCCAAATATGCGATTTACTTACAATTACACCATGAAACGTTTACTCGCATTGCTTCATCTTCCTAGGATATCCTTCCTTTTTAATTCAAATGCCACTGGGAAGGGTAGCATCTCGAATTTGCACTAAAGTGAGTATAGCATAAATATAGATTAGCCCAAATTAGTGTCTAGTGCTGCCTTTCTCAGGAGCATTTACCTTTAAAAGACATAGGGTGGAGAAATCAAAGGAATGCATTTCTCGTGGCAAATTATCACTCTTGGCCTCCAGCCAGGAAAAATAATTGTGATGTCCACCCAGTCCTTTAAATAATGCACTCCATAAGTGACGCTGAGGCTCAGACAGGCTGTGCTCAGTGTCTGGACTCACCTGGGAGAGCTGGTGCTTTCAGGTCAGGTGAGCAGTAGCCCCTTCAAACCAGCCCTGAGCCCTGAGAAGAGGCTTCTTGTGCCAAGACTTGCACTCCCCACCCCCACCACACTTCTGTAGGGATTTCTGCCCTAGAGCAAAGAATAGGATGAGGTGGTAGAATCCTGCTAATGATGACTCAGATGGGATTGTGGTAACTGAAGGTGGTTCTAGCCAACACAAGGCTGATGTTTTTTCTGTGTTCTACTTATAGAGGAGCTGCAGATGGAGCTTGGTAAGTGACCCCTCTTAGAACTATCTCTTCTTGTCCAGCTTTTAGCACCTGTTATTCGTGTAAGTTCTTCTCATCTTCCAGTTGGGTACATGGCCAGGCTGGAATCCTTCTTGCTCTGTGGGTGGCAGGAGAAGAGGAAGGAGGGGCAGAGTTGGGTGCAAACTGGATATGTAAGCAGGGAAGCTACAGGAGCCTAGTGTTCTAATTCAGTTTTCTTTAACTGCTTCAGACTGGAGAAGGGCTGAAGGCCAGGCTGGTGAGTGAAGCTTGTCTCTTTTTGACCTCTCATCACCTCACTCTCCCTGATAAACCACATTTCATCCAGTTTATTCCACAGCCTCACTCAGCATGAATTACTTTTGTGTCACTGATAGAGGTTATATTCGAGTTTTGCTTTCATACTTTTTTTTATATTTTCCTGAGGTGTAAGCATACTGTAAACCATTGGTGCCAATCCTGGTTGTACATAAGAATCTTCTAGGCTCCTGGTGCCCACTCTCAGACTGACTTCTGGGGTGGGCATGTTACCCTACATGTAGACATTTCTCCCGGTATCTCTGTCCATTCTCCCATAAAGGAACTAGTCAATCATATTTATATTATATGTATTCTGGAAAAAATGTGAATTTCTGTTTTGTACACATGAATTTTAGTTTATGTAGATTACTTTTTTTGTGTGTGACAGAGACAGAAAGAGGGAGAGAGAGGGACAGAAAGACAGGAGGGGAGAGACATGAGAAGCATCAATTCTTTGTTGCGGCTCCTTAGTTGTTCATTGATTGCTTTCTCATATGTGCCTTGACCTGGGGTATACAGCAGAGTGAGTGACCCCTTGCTCAAGCCAGTGACCTTGGGTGTAAGCCAGCAACTTTGGGCTTTAAGCCAGTGACCCCGCACTCAAGTCAGATGAGCTCATGCTCAAGCCAGCGATCTCAGGATTTAGAACCTAGGTCCTCCGTGTTTCAGTCCAATGCTCTATCCACTGTGCCACTACCTAGTCTATGTAAATTAGTTTTACAGTCTCGTGCTCTTCCTGGCTTTTCTCACTTATCACAGTGTATTAATATCCAGCCTGCCCCCACATGTGCATCTGCTCTGTTTTTCCTTCTTGTTGCCAAGGCCTCCCTTTTAGCCAGCTACCCTCCCGGAGTAGGCACCCAGCCTGCCTCTAACTCCACCTCACCACAGACAATAACACAAGCATGTCACCTTCTGGCCTTGTTTGGAGATTTCTCTGGGATGTATATCCAGGAAGGGAATTGCTGGCCCACAGAGGTATGTCACTAAGTGGGACAGAGGGATCCCTGAAGGCAGTGCCATCGTGCTGCTATAGGCACTGCATGGAGGCTCCACGGGCCACATTCCATGTGAGCTCTCAAAGTTTGCCAGTCAGTGGGGAGGAGTGATTCTCACTCTTCTTTTAGTCTATAGCCCTCTGAACACCAAGGAGTCTGGGCATCTCTTACATGCTAGTTGGCTGTTGGAGATCCCTCTCCTGAACATTGCCTGTTCATGTCCTTTTGCCCATTTTTCACATAGGGCTACTATTTTCATATTGAGTCACAGAACACACACACACACACACACAATTTTAATCTTTCATTGGTATTAAATATTGTGAATTCCTTCTTCTGTTCTGTCATCTTCTATTAGCATTGTCCATGCTTCTTATTGAAAAGAAGTCATTACTTTTTTTTTTTTTTTTTTTTCATTTTTCCAAAGCTGGAAACGGGGAGGTAGTCAGACAGACTACCGCATGCGCCTGACCGGGATCCACCCGGCACGCCCACCAGGGGGCTATGCTCTGCCCATCCGGGGTGTCGCTCTGTTGCATCCAGAGCCATTCTAGCGCCTGAGGCAGAGGCCACAGAGCCATCCCCAGCGCCCGGGCCATCTTTGCTCCAATGGAGCCTCGGCTGTGGGAGGGGAAGAGAGAGACAGAGAGGAAGGAGAGGGGGAGGGATGGAGAAGCAGATGGGCGCTTCTCCTGTGTGCCCCGGCCGGGAATCGAACCCGGGACTCCTGCACGCCAGAACGACGCTCTACTGCTGAGCCAAGCGGCCAGGGCGAAGTCATTACTTTTGATAAAATATAATTCATGACATTTTAATCTATGGCTTGTTCTTCTGAAGTTTTGTTGAAGTAAAACTTCCTCAACTTAAGTCACAAAGATTCTGTTCACTTTATACGTGTAGGTCTTTAACTCATCTGAAGTTTGCCATTATATGTGGTGTTCAGTAATAATCCAGTGATTTCTTTCCATATAGAGAGCTGATTTTCCCAGTGCCATCTAATACACCATCTGTGATTTCCCCATTATGTGGGTGTCACCTTTAGTGCATATTCGTTTCCCATGTTTAGATGGGTCTGTCTGTTGGTCACGTGTTATGTCATTGTTTCTACTACTATTGCTTTTGTGTGTGTGTGTGTGTGTGTGTGTGTGGCAGAGACAGGGAGAGTCAGAGAGAGGGACAGATAGGGACAGACAGACAGGAAGGGAGAGAGATGAGAAACATCAATTCTTTGTTGCGGTTCCTTAGTTGTTCATTGATTGATTTCTCATATGTGCCTTGACCAGGGGGCTACAGCAGACTGAGTGACCCCTTGCTCAAGCCAGCAACCTTGGGCTCAAGCTGGTGAGCCTTGCTCAAACCAGATGAGCCCGCGCTCAAGCTGGTGACCTCAGGGTCTCGAACCCGGGTCTTCCACATCCCAGTCCAACGCTCTATCCACTGTGCCATGGCCTGATCAGGCTGCTATTGCTTTTATAGTACTTGAAAGTACTATAAAAAGTTCTCCATTTCCACTTTCTTTTTAAACTTAATGAATCTTTTTAAAATGTAAATTTAAGGATAAATTCATGAATTTCCTTTAAAAAAAAATCCAAAAGTATGTCTGACCAGTGGTGGCACAGTGGATTGAGCATCAGCCTGGGACACTAAAGGCCCTGGTTTGAAACCCCAAGGTCACTGGCTAAAGAATGGGCTCACTGGCTTAAGTGCAGGCTTGCCAACTCAAGCCCTGGGTCACTGGTTTGAGCGTAGGATCATATCAGTGACCTTAAGGTTGCTGGCTTGAGCCCTCAGTCAAGGCACATATGAGAAGCAGTCAATAAACAACTAAAGTGAAGCAACTACGAGTTGATGCCTTTCATCTCTCTCTTCCTTTCTTTTTCTTTCTATCTCTCTCCATAAATAAATAAACAAATAAATAATTCAAAAGTAGCTTTGCATAGGATTGCATTGAATTTATAGCTAAATTTAGGGAGAATCAACATATTTCTAGAATTGAGATATTCTATGCAAGAGCTATGTGTATATAAAGTTCTACTGGTTATTTCCATGTAAAACCAGGGTTGAAAAGGTCTGCTATAAATTTATGGAGCACTGAAATGTCTTCTATTGCTTGTGCTATTTTATGACTTGGTGATTTCTCTGTTATAAAACAGAACAAGATGTAATTAGGCAGAAATCCACCCAGAATGGCTCACTTTAGGAAAGTAGGCAAGATAGGGTATCCTCCATGAGGATGTGTATAGGACAGGAGCCAGCCGCAGCTTGCTTGGCTCAGTCTTGGGGACTGAGGTTGCCAGTCAGAGATTGAGGCTTTATTTTCATGCTTTAGGGAACCCATGCTGCCTGTATTAGTTCTTTTTGCTCACATACTCTATTCTCTGCCGTTTCCAGTACAACTTCAGTCTGCATGCAGCTTTGGTATAACCCAGCATGAACACTTGCCTCTTACTCAATCTTGAGTCCCGGGGAAAATGCTATTGTGGACCCAGGCCAATCTGGACTTAAACCAGCTGTCATGGTGGGAATGGAGTCACTCAGTGTTATGGTGTCTTTCATGCATCTTGAGCCTCTTTCAAGGTTCCAGGGTTACTGATAGCTCTCTGAGCTTCTTTTTCCTCTCTGTTCGGTTTCAGAGTGGAGAGCAGCCCAACAATACGCAGGTAACTGAAGTCAAAGAACTGTGACATGACTTGGGTTGGCTGGATCTTAAACAGAGGGAGGTGGAGAGATCTGAAATTAGAGGAAGTATCTGTCCAGAAGCCAACTATGAGCCTGCATACACAAACACACAAGTTCACTTACACACACATGACAGGACCCACACACATGCATGTGCACATGTACACATACATGCTTGTGTGTGTACATATGATTGACTTACCCATCCATATATTGGTGTATACACACATGCTCCTGCAAGCATATAGCTTTCTGGGTTTTAATGGGTCTTTCCATCTAGCAGGAAGGCTGTTTGCAGGAGGGAACACCATCTGTATGGAATTTTTCACATGGTTGAACAGGAAGGGAACCTTTGGGTTTCCATCTATCAAATGAGTAAATGAGTGTGTTTTAGCAGCTGTGGTTTGGAGTACAGGGCACTAGCCTAGATGATCTCAGAAGTCCCCTTCAGTTTCAAAATCCTAAGCTTTCTGTAAAACCGAGGTTCAGAGCTCACGTGATAGTCTCTAGGTCACACTGGTGGAGACTAGCACCAACCATGGGTTCCTTCCCCTTAACCAGGACTTGAGGGCAGTGAGCCCTCATCCATCACCAGGAGACTTCTTTGTTTGTTATCTCTCCTCTCCATGGCACCCGATAGAGAATTCAGGAAGCTTCCAGTTCAGGAAGGAAATAGGATTCCTCTTATCACTTTCAATGCTCCAGGGTGACTGTATACCACTTCAATCCCAGGGTGTTTCCCGTTGAGGGTGGGAGTGAATTTTCCACCAATTGCTTCACTGACAGAACTAGAGGTTAGTCTGTCCAGGGAAGAGACAGGACCTAGAACCATCCTTGTGTGACTAACCCAGTGCCTTTGCAGTGGACATAACCCTGAATCCGGCCTCAGCACATCCCAGCCTGGAGATCTCCCAGGATGGCAGGAGTGTGTCTTCCTGCGGATCAGTGCCGGTTCCGGCGGTTCTCGGAGACCCACAGCGATTCCTGGAGCAGACATGCGTGCTGAGCCGGGAACACTTCCAGGTCGGCCGCCACTACTGGGAGGTGGACGTGGGCCGGCGCAGCCGCTGGTTCCTGGGTGCTTGCCTGGAGGGAGTGGCGCGTGCAGGGCAGGTGTGCCTGAGCCCAGCCACCGGCTACTGGGTGATGGGGCTGTGGAACAGCTGTGAGTACTTTGTCCTGGAGCCGCAGCGTGTGGCGCTGTCCCTGCGTGTGCCACCCCGGAGGTTGGGCATCTTCCTGGATTGTGAGGCCGGAAAGTTGTCCTTCTTCAACGTGTCTGACGGCTCCCACATCTTTACCTTCACTGACACCTTCTCGGGGCCGCTCTGTGCATACTTCAGACCCAGAGCCCCTGACGGCAGTGAACACTCGAATCCGCTCACCATCTGCCCATTGCCAGTTCAAAGGGCATGTGTCCCTAAAGAGGATGATAATGACACCTGGGCACAGCCCTATGAGCCCTTGGACCCTGCCCTGGACCTGTGGTGAGGTCTCAGGGCCTGGGCCTGAGGGACTTTGTCTGAGTTGGTGGAAGCACTACCAAATTGCCAGCAAAGGTGACAGACCCAGTGCAGGAGAAGGGGAACAGAAAGAGGGACTTGACCAATATAGATGTGTATGTGTGTGTTTATAATTTTCTTTAAGAAAAAGAGGCAATCTCAAAGCTCATCTATGTGTATCAAAGGATTGAGCAAATGAGTAAAAATATGTTGAAGTTGCTGGGGCCCAGGGTGTTTGTCCACTGTGGAAAAGGGGAGAAAGTTAGGAGGGGGGAAAGAAGGGAGAAACATGATTGAGTTAAAGGGAACAGTTAATTTGAAAATTTTATCTGTTTCTGTACATTTTTAGTTCATTAGAAATGAATTCAACTAGGGCTCATATCCCAGTTTTAAATGTCAATTCCCACTAACATGAATTTGGGAAATGGCTGATCCCTGGGCTAGGACTGAGAAAGCACAAAGTGAATCTGGACCATATTGTGCCTTAAAATACAAATGTCCTCAAAAGCTGATGGGAATCCCACAATCCCACAATCAAAGAGGCTCCACTGACCAATTGTGGGACAATTTGAACATTAATGACAGATTGTCCCCATAATGACAAGAATGAATAAGGACAAGACTTGCTCAATAAGGGGTTGAGCAAATAAATTTCACTAAGTGTGCTGAGAGTCATCTTTCTCAGAGAAAGAAAATACAAAAGATATAGAAAGGGGAAAGGAGAGAGTGAAAGAATGACTCTGTGAACTCACAGTTTTTGCTATGTATAAATAGATGGAACACACACATGTGATAGATGGATAGATGTGTGTGTCTATGCATATATATTGTTCTTGGCTCTTGCTTTGAAGGCTTAAAAACAGTAATACCCCAGTACCAATGAGCACATATAGCAATCAGAACTTACTATTTTTTTTTACTATTTTCCACTAAAAGAAGTTATGGGATATACTTGGATGACATCAGAGTAATGGCAGCATGAGAGATACCCTTAATCTCTCCCCATGAAATTTCAACAACTTGAACAGCTATAACTCAGTGAAGGAACCCCAGCTGGGCTCACAGTCATGCCTGAGAGATCTGTACACTGAATGGACTAGAGGTAGGAAAGGTTGAGAAGGGGAACTGAAAACTTGCAGTTGGCTCCAGAGAGGAGAGAAGCCCAGACTGTCTGGGTTTTTGTCTGCTGGGGCTCTGGAGAGGAGAAACCTGGAATGACTGGGTCTCCTTCTGCTGGAAGGAACTTGGGGAGATTGGAAGGAACTTGGGGAGATACTGAACCAAAGTGGCAGAGCATGGGTCATTGTGACTGTTCCCACAGTCGGCTGACAACCCACACTTGGGCAGAGACAGAAATACAAAGTGCAGCCCCTGAGCCACCCAGATCCTACTTCCCTCTCCTCATGGGTAGGAAGAGTGGCAGAGACATACCCTGCAGCTGGTTCTACAGAGCCGCTCTTTCCCTTGAGGAGCAGAAGTGTTCTGTGTCTAGTTCCCTGGCCTGTAGTGATGCAGAGGAGAGCATCCAGAGGCCTGAGACTGCCCTTGCTAAAGCCATAAATCTCACAGCATGGCCCATCCATTATCACAACTGCAGCTTCTCAGCAGAAACCAGCCTGGAAATTTCACAGAGCTAAAAGTTATAATCCAGTGCCACCTACTGGTAAAAATAGAAAAATAGAAAACCTCTTTTTACTTGAGTTTTTGGAAGGATTTTTCTTCTAATTGTTTTCTCTTTCTTTAGTGTTTCTTTGCTGTTGTTTTGTTTTTTATTATTGTATTTTTGGTTTATATTCTTTGCTTTTTGTGGGTTTTCTTTTTTTTTGTTCTTAGCTTGGTATCCAAAAAATACCACTCTCAAATGACCTCAAGGCAGAAAAAATGAATACCATGGCTACCCAAGAAAGAGAGACAGTTTAGGAAAAAAAATGAAAATTCCCAGAAATCAATCTCAATCACAGAAAAAAGTTGGAGTTAAATGGTAGAGAATTCAAAATTGAATTTCTGAAGATACTTAGCGAGATGTGAGAAAACAGTGATAGGCAAGAGATTGAAACTTTAAAAAGAGATAAAGAACTCAATACATGAATTGAAAAATCAGCTAGCAAGTTTAGCTAACAGAACAGACCAGGTAGAGGAGAGAATCAATGACATTGAAGACAGGCAAATAGAGATAATATAAAGGAAAGAAGAGAGAGACTAAAGAATTTAAAAAAAATGAGAGAGCTCTATGAGAATTGACTCCATCAGAAAGAACAATATAAAATAATGGGTATTTCAGAAGAGAGAGAGAAGGGAATGGAGAGCTTATTCAAACAAATAATAGAGAACTTCCCAAGCCTATAGAAAGAGAATCTCAAATCCAAGAAGCACACAAAACACATAGTTACCTCAACCAAACAGGCCATCTCCAAGGTACATTGTAATAAAACTGTCAAAAGTCAATGACAAAGATATAATTCTCAAGAATTCCAGACATATAGAAGCAGAGGGAATTTTTTACCAGAAAACTCCCACAGTAAGAAATATGCAAGGGGATTATTCTATCAGAACAAAACTACAAGTAAAAGCTCCAACAAGGATATAATAACAATATTAACAAAGATAATCTGTGACAATAAATAAATAAAAGGGGGGAGGACTAAGGTCTGAAGTAGCAAAGGAGGATGGAGTGCAGAAGTACTCGTAAGACGAACTCTTGTATGTATGAAACTTTTTTCTCAAAAACCTAATAGTAGCCCTGGCTGGTTGGCTCAGTGGTAGAGCATTGGCCTGACATGCAGGAGTCCCGGGTTCGATTCCCAGCCAGGGCACACGAGAAGCACTCATCTGCTTCTCCACCCCTCCACCTCTCCTTCCTCTCTGTCTCTCTCTTCCCCTCCCACAGCCAAGGCTCCATTGGAGCAAAGTTGGCCTGGGCGCTGAGGATGGCTCTATGGTCTCTGCCTCAGGCACTAGAATGGCCCTGGTCGCAACAGAGAAATGCCCCAGATGGGCAGAGCATCGCCCCCTGGTGAACATGCTGGGTGGATCCCGGTCGGGTGCATGCGGGAGTCTGTCTGACTGCCTCCTTGTTTCCAACTTCAGAAAAATACAAAAAAAACAAAACCCTAATAGTAACAATTCATGAAAAAAATGAAATACAAAGCATAAAAAAAGAAGAAATAGAGGAAAGAAGCATGGAATATCACCAAACAAAAACAACTGACAGAAACACAAAAGAAAAGAACCAAATGAGACACACACACACAGATCTACCAGAAAACAAAACATAAAATGGCTATAGGAAGTCCTCAAGTATCAATTATTATGCTAAATGTAAATGGACTGAACTCACCAATAAAGAAGCATGGAATAGAATATTGGATCAAAAAGCAAACCCCAACAATATGCTGGCTTCAGGAGACACATCTAAGCTGCAGGGACAAAAGTAGACTAAAAGTGAAAGGTTGGAAAATGATTCTCCAAGAAAATAATATACAAAGAAAAGCAGGTGTAGCCATACTTATATCTGACAATAATGACTTCAAGATAACAAAAGTAATGAGACATAGATGGACATTTCATAATGGTAAAGGGATTACTATAGCAAGAAGACATCACACTTCTTAATGTATGTATATGCACAAAATCAAGGAGCACCAAAATATATCTACTAACAGATCTAAAAATAGAAATAGACAAAAACACAGTCATATATGGAAATCTCAGCACACCATTGACAGCTTTAGATAGATCATCTTAACAGAAAATCAATAAAGAAATATTGGCCTTAAATGACACAATAAATGAAAGGGACATAATAGACACAGAACATTTTTCCCCAGAACATCAAATTATACATTTATTTCCAGTGTATACGAAACATTCTCAAGGATAAACCATATGTTGGGTCATAAAACTAACCTCAAAAATTCAAGAAGATTGAAATTATACCAAGCATATTCTCTGACCATAAGACTTAAAAATTAGAATTTAATTTAAAAAGAAAGTAAAGAAACCTACAAATATGAATATTAAACAACAAACATACTTCTAAAAAATGGGTCACAAAAGAAATAAAGAAAGGTCAAAAGATTACAGACAAATGAGAATGACAACATGACACATCAAAATTTCTGGGATGCAGTGAAAGCAGTAATAAGAGAGAAGTTTATATCATTACAAGCTTATTTCAAGGAACAAGAGAGATCCTAGGTAAACAAACTGACATCACATTTAAAGAATTAGAAAAAGGAGAACTACAGCAATGGAAAGTCAGCTGAAGAAAGGAAATATTAAAAATTGGAGCAGAACTAAATGACAGCACAAAAACACTATAAAAATAATACAGCAAACCTGGTTCTTTGAAAAGATAAATAAAATTGGCAAAGCTCTGGCTAGAATAACCAAAGAAAAAAGAGAAATGACTCATCTAAACAAAATCTGAAATGAAAGAGGAGAAATTACCACAGACATCATAGATATACAAAGGATCATAGTATAATACTATGAAAGATTAGATGCCATCAGATTTAACAATCTAGAAGAAATGGATAAATTCCTTGAACTATTAACAATCTAGAAGAAATGGATAAATTCCTTGAACTATGCAATTTTTCTAGCCAGAGTCACAATGAAGTGAAAAACCTAAATAGACATATAAGCAGGGTGAAAATAGAAACAACTATCAAAAACATCCCCTAAAATAAAAGTCCAGGACCAGATGGCTACACTAGTGAATTCTACCAAACATTCAAAGAAGATTTGGTACCTATCCTTCTCAAAGTCTTTGAAAAAATAGAAGAAACAATACTCCCATTTTATGAGAGTATTTTATGAGGCCAACATAACCCTGATACCAAAACCTGGCAAGGACAACATAAAAAAAAAGAAAACTACAGACCAATATCTCTAATAAATACAGATGCAAAAATTCTAAAATACTAGCAAATCAAATACAACAGTACATTTTAAAAAACAGTACATCGCCTGACCTGCGGTGGTGCAGTGGGTAAAAGCGTCAACCTGGAAGACTGAGAGTCACTGGTTCGAAACCCTGGCTTCCCTGGTCAAGGCACATATGGGAGTTGATGCTTTCTGCTCCTCCCTCCCTCCTCTCTCTAAAATGAATAAATAAAATCTAAAAATAAATAAATAAAAAATAATTAAAAAATAGTACATCATGATCAAGCGGGATTCATTCCAGGAGCACAAGGATGATTCAACATGTGCTAATGGATCAATGTAATATACCATATCAACAAAACAAAGAACAAAAGTCATATGATCATATTAATAGATGCTGAAAAGGCATTCAATAAAATACAACACCCATTTATGTTAAAACACTCAGTAAAATGGGTACAGAAGAAGAGTGCCTCAACATAATAAAGGCCATACGGCCTAGCGTGCGGAGGACCCGGGTTCGATTCCGGCCAGGGCACACAGGAGAAGCGCCCATTTGCTTCTCCACCCCTCCGCCACGCTTTCCTCTCTGTCTCTCTCCTCCCCTCCCGCAGCCGAGGCTCCATTGGAGCAAAGATGGCCCGGGCGCTGGAGATGACTCTGTGGCCTCTGCCTCAGGCGCTAGAGTGGCTCTGGTCGCAACATGGTGACGCCCAGGATGGGCAGAGCATCGCCCCCTGGTGGGCAGAGCGTCGCCCCTGGTGGGCGTGCCGGGTGGATCCTGGTCGGGCGCATGCGGGAGTCTGTCTGACTGTCTCTCCCTGTTTCCAGCTTCAGAAAAATGAAAAAAAAAAAAAAAAAAAGAAAGAAAAAAACATAAATAAAGGCCATAAATAACAAACATCAGCCAATATCTACTTAATGGTGAAACACTGAGCTTTTTTTCTAAAATCAGGAACAAGAGAGGGATGCCCACTCTCTCTACCCTTATTCAACATAGTCCTAGAAGTCCTAGCCAGAGCAATCAGGCAAGAGAAAGAAATAAAAAAGATCTATATTGGGAAAGAAATAATGGTATTACTTTTTGCAGATGATATGATCCTGTATATAGAAAAGCCCAAAAACTCCACCAAAAACCTATTAGAAACAATAAACAAATATAGTAAAGTTTCAGTATGCAAAACCAATATACAAAAGTCTACTGCTTTTCTATACACCAGCAATGAAACTGCAGAAAATGAATTGAAAAAAAAATTGTTTTCCAATTTCAACAAAAAATAAATTAATTAATTAAATAGCTAGGGAGAAATTTTTTTTTTGTATTTTTCCGAAGTTGGAAACGGGAAGGCAGTCAGACAGACTACTGCATGTGCCCGACCGGGATCCACCGGGCATGCCCACCAGGGGGTGATGCTCTGCCCATCTTGGGGCGTCACTCTGCCGCAATCAGAGCCATTTTAGCGCCTGAGGCAGAGGCCATGGAGCTATCCTCACTGCCCAGGCCAACTTTGCTCCAATGGAGCCTTGGCTGCAGGAGGGGAAGAGAGAGACAGAGAGGAAGGAGAGGTGGAGGGGTGGAGAAGCAGATGGGCGCTTCTCCTGTGTGCCCTGGCCAGGAATTGAACCCGGTACTCCTGCACGCCAGGCTGGCGCTCTACCACTGAGCCAACCGGCCAGGGTAGGAAGAAATTTAATAAAGGATGTGAGGGACCTATATGCTGAAAACTACAAAGCATCATTAAAAGATATTTAAGCCTGACCAGGTGGTGGCGCAGTGGATAGAGCATCGGACGGGGATGCGGAAGACCCAGGTTTGAGACCCCGAGGTCACCAGCTTGAGCGAGGGCTCATCTGGTTTGAGCAAAAGCTCACCAGTTTGAGCCCAATGTCGCTGGCTCAAGCAAGGGGTTACTTGGTCTGCTGAAGGCCGGCAGTCAAGGCACATTAAAAAATAAAATAAAATAAAAGATATTTAAAAAGACACAATGAGGCCCTGGCCGGTTGGCTCAGCAGTAGAGCGTCAGCCTGGCATGCGGGGGACCCGGGTTTGATTCCCGGCCAGGGCACATAGGAGAAGCGCCCATTTGCTTCTCCACCCCCCCTCCTTCCTCTGTCTCTCTCTTCCCCTCCCGCAGCCAAGGCTCCATTGGAGCAAAGATGGCCCGGGCGCTGGAGATGGCTCCTTGGCCTCTGCCCCAGGTGCTAGAGTGGCTCTGGTTGCGGCAGAGTGATGCCCCGGAGGGGCAGAGCATTGCCCCCTGGTGGGCAGAGCGTCGCCCCTGGTGGGCGTGCCAGGTGGATCCCGGTTGGGTGCATGCGGGAGTCTGTCTGACTGTCTCTCCCCGTTTCCAGCTTCGGAAAAATACAAAAAAAAAAAAAAAGACACAATGAAATGGAAAAATACTTTATGTTCATGAGTTGGAAGAATCAACATTGTTAAAATGGCCATATTACCCAAATCAATATACAAATTTAATGCAATTCCCATTAAAATCCCAAAGTAATTTTTTAAAGAAATAGGACAGAAAACCAGCAGATTTGTATGAAACCATAAAAGACCTTGAATAGCCAAAGCAACATCAAATGAAAAAAGCATGGTATTGGCAGAAAAACAGACATACAAATAGAACAGAATCAGCAGCTTAGAAATAAAACCACATATATATCAACATGTAATCTTTACAAAGGAGCCAAAAACACACAATGGAGAAAAGAAAACCTCTTCAATAAATGGTACTGGGAAAATTGGAAAGCCACACGCAAAAGAATGAAATCTGACTACATTTTGTCCCTATGCACATAAATTAATTTAAAAAAAATCAAAGACTTAAATATACATATGAAACAATAAATTATAGAAGAAAACATAGGTACTAAACTTATGGACTTTGGCCATAGAGAACATTTTATGAGTTTGACCCCCAAAACAAGGGAAGTAAAAACAACAATAAATGAATAGGACTGTACCAAACTCAAGCTTCTGCACAGCAAATGCAACCAACAACAAAACAAAAAGGCAGCCAACCAAATGAGAGATGATATTCACAAACAGCTTAGATAAGGGGTTAATATCCAAAATATATATATAAAAAAACTCACCAAGCTTAGCAACAAACACAAAGAATCCAGTTAAAAGTGGAGAGAGAACCTGAACACTTCTCCCCCCCAAAATACAAATGACCAACAGACATATAAAATGATGCTCATCTTTAATAGCTATTAGAGAAATGCAAATCAAAACTGCAATGAGAGCCTGACCAGGTGGTGGCACAGTGGATAGAGTGTCAGACTGGGATGTGGAGGACCCAGGTTTGAGAACCTGAGGTCGCCAGCTTGAGCACGAGTTCATCTGGCTTGAGCAAAAAGCTCACCAGCTTGACCCAAGGTCACTGGCTGGAGCAAGGGGTTACTCTGTCTGCTGAGGGTCCATGGTCAAGGCACATATGAGAAAGCAATCAATGAGCAACTAAGGTATCCTAACAAAAAACTGATGATTGATGCTTCTCATCTCTCTTCATTCCTGTCTGTCTGTCCCTATCTATCACTCTCTCTCTCTGGAAAACAAAACAAAACAAAACAAAAACAAAGCAAAAACAAAACAAAACAAAAAAAAACTGCAATGAGATACCACCTCACACCTGTTCGACTACTATCAACAAGACAGGTAAAAAGTGTTGGAGAGGTTGTGGAGAAAAGGAACCCTCATTCACTGCTGGTTTGACTAAACTGGTACAGCCACTATGGAAGAAAGTATGGTGATGCCTGAAATAGTTAAGAATAGAATTACCATATGACCCATTAATGCCTTTACTAGAAAACATTGCTATGTAAAGACACATGCATTCCCATGTTCATCATAGGATTATTCATGGTGGCCAAGACATGGAAACAACCAAAGTGTCCTTCTACAGAGGATTAGATAAGGAAGATTTGGTACATATATACAATGGAATACTACTCAGCCATAAGAAATGACATATTGCCATTTATGACAATATAAATGCACCTTGAGGACATTATACTAAGTGAAATAAGTACCATATTTCCCCATGTATAAGATGCACCTTTTTTGAACAATTTGGGGTTTAAAAACCGGGTACCTCTTTTTTTTTAATTTAGGCAATTAAATTTAACAGGACGACATTGATCAACCAGAGTACATAGATTTAGAGCAGCAGTTCTCAACCTGTGGGTCGCGACCCCGGTGGGGGTCGAATGACCAAAACACAGGGGTCGCCTAAAGCCATCGGAAATACAATGAACAACTAAGGTGTTGCAATGCACAATGAAAAACTAATGATTGATGCTTCTCATCTCTCTGTTCCTGTCTGTCTGTCCCTGTCTATCCCTCTCTCTGACTCTCTCTCTCTGTCTTTGTTAAAAAAAAAAAAAAAAGGAGAACACCGCTACACCCTAAAGGCTTTTTTTTTTTTAACATCAAAAAATTTTTTAATAATCAAATAAATCTGTTGGTTGTTTTTTAGATTTTATTTATTCATTTTTAGAAAGAAAGGAGAGAGAGAGAGAAAGAGGGGAGGAGCAGGAAGCATTAACTCCCATATGTACCTTGCTTGACCAGGCAAGCCCAAGGTTTTGAACCAGCAACCTCAGCATTCCAGGTTGATGCTTTATCCACTGCGCCACCACAGGTCAGGCCCTAAAGGCTTTTAAGAAAAGAGAAGTGAAGGGATTCTCAGGCAAGTTCCATCTTTCCTGCTCTGTAGTTAAGTTATGACTTATCTGACCCAGTTGCCCTTGCAAGCCAGGAAGCTCCTACATTCTTCTCTTTCCTTTCTCTTCAGAAAGGAGAGGGTAAGAGGCCTGACTTTTCCTCTTTAAAATGGTGTTGCTAATGCTAAGTTTTATAGTTCCTTATCACCTTATCACATTCCCCACTGGTTTTACATCATGAGTCAGATCCTTGACTCATTCTCCTCTATGGGAGGAGGGAGTGTAAGTACCTTAGAGGATCATTAATCTGTAGTTTATTGCTCTTTATGCTGTTCATTAGCAGTGGCAACAGACATGGGCCTATCAGGCAAGTTCCTAGGAGCAGTAAAATGGTTCCTATTAGGGTTTTGAACCCGCCAAAGGTTGAGAACCGTCCCCCAAAAAGGCTATTGGGGTTCCATCCATGCCAGATTTACACAGGCACAGGTGCCAGTTTTGTCATTTTCTTGACAAGGTTCTCAACTGCCTGGCCCTGGTCATCTATCTGCAGGCAACAATTAGTGAGATTGAATTTCCCACACATTTCTCCTTCTGCTGCTAACAGATAGTCTAGTGCCACTTTGTTTTGGTAGATGGTGTTTCTCATCTGAGTTTGCTGATGTGAAAAATTGTTGTAAGGTACCAAAAAGCTGCAAAATTAATATTGATATTCTAGGAGGAAAAGGTCAGGCTTTCCTGTCCTTTCTTTGGAAAATGGAGGAAAAAGAATATAGAAGTCTCCTGATTTACAAGGATGACTAGGGTCATTTGGTTTTAAATTCTCTGAAAGGATTAAGTTTATCTGAAAGACTCCCTTTCTCCTTCAATAAGAGACAAAATTTACATACCACCCTACACTGATCTTGGCTCTTCCTCCCTTCCTGGAATCCTGAGATTAACTTGTACTTCTAGGCAAAGGAGGAGAGATAGACACTAAAAGGATTTGTGAATGTCTTTGATTGCATTACCTTGAAAGTTTTCCCTAGACAAATGTTAATCTTATTAATGATTGTGTCATGCCCCTCCAACCTGTATGTAGTCAAAGGGAATATAACCAGCCTCTGAAACATACTCAGAGCACATGATTTGGGTCTGTTATGCCCTGGCATATTTAATAAATCTCCTCCTTTAATAAAACTCTTCAAATTCACCTGGACTTGGTGTCTCTACATAAACCCAATGAACTAAGGTACAGTGCCTTTCAGAATCTGGGGTACAGTACTTTATAACATAAGAAGGTTTAGGGCTCTCCCAGTCTCATTGGTAATGATTTCCAAAACTACTTGTAATTGGATAATCCAGTTTAACATGTAAATGGGGGTAGATCCATCCTCTGCCCAGGTAGCAGGTCCATAGTATTGGATTATCCACTCTGGGGGCCACTCATTATCTTTCCAGTCTCCTATCTGGAGTTCCCTTTTTACCCATTGTAAGGGTTGTGGAGCTGGATAGCCAAGCAATTCCCCTGTTTCCAAAGGCAAAAGGAAAAAAGGAGGGCTTTACCATACCTATTTTACAGCTTCCTTCCCAATTCTTGGGGAGACAGATTTCCTGTTCCCACAGATCCAGTAAAGTCCACGTGGTGCTATCTAGTCTCTGGCCCTGCCTGGGTCCTGCAGGCTCCAGTTAGTTCAGAGAACCTGGCCAATGGATTTCTCTCCATCTGGTTTCCCCAACACACACTTTGGAGGTGGCATTATAATACCATTGCCCAAGGAAAGTCAGTTCCCCCACTGATTCAGTCAGATCTCCTCCTCCTCTGGCTAAGCAGTACTGCCCTATGATAGCATGTTTCAAAATCCACTGGCTATCATCAGAGGTGTGGGGGGTTGTTACATTTGGCCTAGCCCTAATGGGAACTAGTCCCTTGGCTTCCCATGGCCATTTACCCTCCATTAGAGTTCCCCACATACATAGCAAGAGGTGACATTTAGGGAATGGGCTATTTCCTCAATCATCCTAAGGAATAAGTTCTTAGTTGACTGTAGGGGTGGAGGTAGGGGTTCAGTTGCTTCCTTATAAAAGGACTTAAATACTTGGAAAGTGTTGGTCAAATAAGTTTGTAAATATATATGTTTGCTCACTTTGGGTGTGGGAGACAGGCTGTAAGCTGGCAAAGTCATTATAGATTAAGGCTTAGTTTTAAGACTAAGCCTTTCCCTCCCTTCTGATACTAAGGTCTTCTCAAAACTAAGCTTTCTCCCACACTCTTGACTTTTGCATGATGTGGGGTGGTGCACTTTTATGAGTGTAAGGCCAGTATACACAGCCACCTGGCTCATGCATGTTCTTATTGGATTCGGACAGTTGGTTTTGAAACAACAGAGCCACAAACTGGTGGACCATTATCTTTAATCCTAGCTTGCACCCAGAAGGCAAATAAAACACACACTGGGCTCCAAAACCCAACCATTTAGTGCTCACAAAGCTACTGACTTACCTGAGTTTCCTAGAATCAAAGGGTTTTAGCTCACCAGACTTATTCACCTCTGTTCCCCATCTCCTTCCTTCTCCCTGCACAAACTGTGCACAAACTGGCTTTTCCTTCAGCATTCTGACATCTTGGCTGCTTCTCCTGGCCTCCTCCACATGACCTTTCTCTGCTCTCCTCTCTAATGTTAATCTCAGGAACTGAGAGAGTAAGCTCCTGGTCTGTCCCACTTTATAGTGCAGAAATCATAACCTTTAATCCAATATCTCTTTATTATATGCGGCTTAAGTGTCTGTCGCCGATAGCTTATTTGGTTGCTTGCGTAACTATACTAGCCAATGGGGTGAAGTTGCCATGGCTGAATGCAAATTGAGTGGGTCAGGGGGAAGGTGAACATTTGTTTGCATTGGCAATCATCTGTTTTACATAAAAACTACGTCTTAACGTAATTTCTTTTAAGAATGCCTCCTAGAAAATACAGCACTGAAGAGGAGAGAAAAGGAGCTAAAGATGCACAAAAACGGCTTTCTCGACAAAAAGAAACCACTGAGCAGAGAAAGACAAGGCTTGCTTCAGTCGCAGAGCAAATGCGTCTTTCTCGGCAAAATGAGACTGATGAGCATAGAGAAACAAGGCTTGCCTCAGATGCAAGACAAAAAAGCCTGTCTCGACAAAATGAGTCCCTTGAACAAAGGCAGGAGATAAATGCAAAAAAAGGACAGAGTAAGGCCCTGGCCGGTTGGCTCAGTGGTAGAGCATTGGCCTGGTGTGCGGAAGTCCCGGGTTTGATTCCCAGCCAGGGAGAAGCACCCATCTGCTTCTCCACCCCTCCCCCTCTCCTTCCTCTCTGTCTCTCTCTTCCCCTCCCACAGCTGAGGCTCCATTGGAGCAAAGATGGCCCGGGTGCTGGGGATGGCTCTTTGGCCTCTGCCCCAGGCTCTAGAGTGGCTCTGGTTGCAACAGAGCAATGCCCCGGAGGGGCAGAGCATCGCCCCCTGGTGGGCAGAGCGTCGCCCCCTGGTGGGCATGCCGGGTGGATCCCGGTCGGGCACATGCAGGAGTCTGTCTGACTGTCTCTCCCCGTTTCTAGCTTCAGAAAAATACAAACAAAACAAAACAAAACAAATAAAAAACGACAGAGTAATGCTGACCAAAATGCAAAAAGGATTAAAACAGTTTCAAACGGAGAAACTTTAATTTTTGAGCATTCCTCTGGTGATATGAATATTAAATGTGAACACTGTCAGTCCTTAAACTTCAAGTTAGAAACTAATCGATTTGACTGTGGCAAGAAAGGATTTTCTCAATGTTGCAAGTATGGAAACATTGTAGTTCCACTAATTGAGAATTATCCACCACTCTTGAATAAATTATTGACTAATCAGCATCCAAATAGCAAACAGTACATGGTACAAGACTAGAGGTTCTCCAATTGAAAAATAATGTCATAATAGCTAAGTCTTTGACTGGCTCCTCTAAAGGAGAAATACATGTCATTCCAAGAATTGATTTGGCTCCATCTCAAACAGGGTTGCCATTTCAATTGAGACATAGACAATTTCCTGTAAAACTTGCCTTTGCTATGACCATCAATAAGTCTCAGGGCCAAACACTTAAGCGTTTTGGCATTTTTTTACCTGAGCCTGCATTTGGACACGGTCAACTTTATGTTGCCTGTTCAAGAGTTCGTGAAAGAACGGACATAAAATTAAAAATAATTGATGGTCCTCTGTGTTACATCCTAGGAGAGATAGGCCACAACAGACACAAAGTAAATTTTATAAGTTTTATTGCAGACCTGTACAGGGACTGCAGGCAACCCATGCAAGGGAGCACTGCAGTCCCCCAAACCTGCACAGGGACTGCAGGTAACCCATACAGGGGAACACTGCAGCCCCCCAAACCTGCGCAGGGACTGCAGGCAACCCACGCCTCTGAAGAGACTGGAGCACTGCAGCCACGAACTTCTAAAATGGCTCCTTTTTATAGGGTGGCTATCTAGGATGAGCAAGCATCATACAGAAGCTGATGTGGCTGTTAGTCATTGGCTAGGGAGGTCGTGCGCAGTTACGGGGGGGTATTACTCAGTGGAGAATTTCAAACATAAACTTCTGATAAGGGTCTCTGACTCAATGCAGGATGTTGCTGAACTCTTTGTTCTCAGCATCACAGGGACCTTGTACACTCTTGGCAGCCCCAGCATGTCAGTACTCCCTGAATCTAACACTCTGTAAGGTGAGCTTAAAAATGATGGAAAGATCTACACAAGAAATGTTGTGTACAAAGAGATCTTTGACATGTGAATTAACATTTTATTATTTAAATCACCTTTATTTATTGAGCTAGCAGTGGCTCTTAAGAAATGTACCGCCAGTGGTTTCCTTCATTGCACTCTACTTTAAGCAATTAAGCAAGTAGAAGGGGGAAACCCCGTGGGGCACTAAGCAAAGGGGCGTCCTCGCCGCCTGCCCTAAGTAATTCAGTTTGAATTAGCAGACATCTTTGCACAAATCATTTTAATTACAATTTATAATATCTAGAACAGCGGTCATTTCGTATGACTGCCGGGCTTTCTAGTACAAAATAAGGAAGTCTCTAATACAAAGTCACTTATCTGAGGCATGATGGGATTGTACCACCCCACATCAAAAAGGGTGGAAAAGGCTTAGTCCTAAAACCAAGCCCCAAGCTACAAGAATCCTGCCTGCCCACAGCCTGCCCCCAACACACATTAATATCACCTGGGCAACAGGCTTCCATGTGGGCAGTGCCATCTTTAACAAAGTGAGCACAATATATTTTATCTGCCCAACAATGAGGAATCCCATTTATGCCTCAGATAAGTGGCTTTGTATCAGAGACTTCCTTATTTGTATAATGGCTTAAAGGCTTTAATTTTCTACACTATGAAATGAGACAGACCAGGGGTATTTTCTCTCAGTTCCTGCTATCAGCATTGCAGGGGCCTTCCTGATCCCTTGTCCTCCATGGGAAAAGCAGACAACCTGCTTTTCTTATAGCTTGCCTGTCTTGGTGAGACACCAATAAACAGAATGGCCCACCATCCTCCGACTCCACCATTTCCTTACCATCTGCCTGAATTCAATGAGAACTTGCATGTAAATGGCCATGATGGCAGCCCCTGGCCATACAACTGGCATAGTCAGCAGGATTTGGAGATGGTATGGAGCTGCCTCCCTTGAGGAGTGGAGTAGAGGACTGGTTGCTGTTATGACTCCACATGGCTGTCCTTTTAGGGGCCATGGGCTGGGTGTTTTTTACTCAAGAGGAAACCAGGAGTTTTGTGTGAGAAGCTGTGTAAAGCCAGCAGCCATGGCCAGGGCCACCATCAGAGCAGCCCAGGCCTTGCAGGTCCGCATTGGATTTGGACAGTCGGTAAAGAAACAACAGAGCCACAAACTGGTGGGCCATAGTCTTTAATCCTAGCTTGCACCCGGCAGGCAAGTAAAAACACACACTGGGCTCCAAAACCCAATCACATTCAGTGCTCACAAAGCCACTGACTTATCCGAGTTTCCTAGAATCAAAGGTTTCTAGCTCACCAGCCTTATTCTCCTCAGTTCCCCATCTCCTTCCTTATCCCAGATACATACTCTACACAAACTGGTATCTCACTCAGCACTCCGCCATCTTGGCTGCTTTTCCTGGCCTCCTCCACGTGGCCTCCTCCCGCTGCTGGCTGTACTCTCTCTGCTCTCTCATGCTAACCTCAGGAACCAAGAGCACACACTCCCATTTTGCCCCCACTTTATACTGTAGCTTCACAACCTCTAATCCAATATACAAAGTAGGGAAGTCTCTAATACAAAGTCACCTCTGAGGCATGATTGGATTGTACCACCCTACATCAAAAAGGGTAGGAAAGGCTTAATCTCAAAACCAAGCCCAGGCTACAAGGATTCTGCCTGCCTTTAGCCCACCTCAACACACATTAATATTACCTGGGCGACAGCCTCCTCGTGATATCTTTAACAAAGTGAGCATAATACATTTTATCTGCCCAACAAGCTGCTCAAGGTCAAAAGCTCCAGGATAAATTGCAAATCAAAAGGCAGAAAAGGCTGGAATTGGAGCGAGCACTGGAGAAGGAATTACAGGTTCATGAGTTGCAGTTTGCCCTGGAAGCTGAACGTTTGCACCAGCAGCTGTTGAAGAAAGAACTGTGCATTCAATGTGGTAAGGTGCCAGAGAACTGTAAAACTTATGGTGTAGCCGCTACACCATTTTAAAGAGGAAAAGTCAGGCTTTCTGTCCTGTCCTTTCTTTGAAAAATGGAGGGAAAAGAATATGAAAGTCTCCTGACTTACAAGAATAACTGGATCATTTAGTTTTAGTTCTCTGAAAGGATTAAGGTTATCTAAAGAACTTCTTTTCCCTTTCAATAAGAGACAAAATTTACACACTACCCTACACTGATTTTGGCACTCCCTCCCTTCCTGGAATCCTTTTTTTTTTTTATAATAAATTTTTATTAATGGTAATGGGATGACATTAATAAACCAGGGTACATATATTCAAAGAAAACATGTCTAGGTTATTTTGTCATTAAATTATGTTGCAAACCCCTCGCCCAAAGTCAGATTGTCCTCCGCCACCCTCTATCTAGTTCTCTGTACCCCTCCCCCACCCCTAACTCTCTCCCTCCCTCCCTCCCATGTCCTACCTCCCCCCACCCTTGGTAACCACCACATTCTTGTCCATGTCTCTTAGTCTCATTTTTATGTTCCACCAATGTATGGAATCATGTAGTTCTTGTTTTTTTCTGATTTACTTATTTCACTCCTTATAATGTTATCAAGATCCCACCATTTTGCTGTAAATGATCTGATGTCATCATTTCTTATGGCTGAGTAGTATTCCATAGTGTATATGTGCCACATCTTCTTTATCCAGTCTTCTATTGAAGGGCTTTTTGGTTGTTTCCATGTCTTGGCCACTGTGAACAGTGCTGCAATGAACATGGGGCTACATGTGTCTTCACGTATCAATGTTTCTGAGGTTTTGGGGTATATACCCAGTAGAGGGATTGCTGGGTCATAAGGTAGTTCTATTTGCAGTTTTTTGAGGAACCACCATACTTTCCTCCATAATGGTTGTACTACTTTACAGTCCCACCAACAGTGAATGAGGGTTCCTTTTTCTCCACAGCCTCTCCAACATTTGCTATTACCCGTCTTGTTGATAATAGCTAATCTAACAGGAGTGAGGTGGTATCTCATTGTAGTTTTGATTTGCATTTCTCTAATAACTAATGAAGCTGAGCATCTTTTCATATATCTGTTGGCCATTTGTATCTCTTCCTGGGAGAAGTGTCTGTTCATGTCCTCTTCCCATGTTTTAATTGGATTGTTTGTTTGTTTGTTGTTGAGTTTTATGAGTTCTTTGTAAATTTTGGATATTAGGCCCTTATCAGAGCTGTTGTTTGAAAATATCATTTCCCATTTAGTTGGCTGTCTGTTTATTTTTATATCAGTTTCTCTTGCTGAGCAAAAACTTTTTATTCTGATGTAGTCCCATTCATTTATCTTTGCCTTCACTTCTCTTGCCATTGGAGTCAAGTTCATAAAATGTTCTTTAAAACCCAGGTCCATGATTTTAGTACCTATGTCTTCTTCTATGTACTTTATTGTTTCAGGTCTTATATTTAGATCTTTGATCCATTTTGAATTAATTTTAGTACACGGGGACAGGCTGTAGTCGAGTTTCATTCTTTTGCATGTGGCTTTCCAGTTTTCCCAACACCATTTGTTGAAGAGGCTTTCTTTTCTCCATTGTGTGTTGTTGGCCCCTTTATCAAAGATTATTTGACCATATATATGTGGTTTTATTTCTGGGCTTTCTATTCTGTTCCATTGGTCTGAGTGTCTATTTTTCTGCCAATACCATACTGTTTTGATTATCATGGCCCTATAATATAGTTTAAAGTCAGGTATTGTAATGCCCCCAGCTTCATTCTTTTTCCTTAGGATTGTTTTGGCTATTCGGGGTTTTTTATAGTTCCATATAAATCTGATGATTTTTTGTTCCATTTCTTTAAAAAATCTCATAGGGATTTTGATGGGAATTGCATTAAATTTGTATATTGCTTTGGGTAATATGGCCATTTTGATTATATTTATTCTTCCTATCCAAGAACAAGGAATATTTTTCCATCTCATTGTATCTTTTTCGATTTCCCTTAACAATGCTTTGTAATTTTCATTATATAGGTCCTTTACGTTCTTTGTTATGTTTATTCCTAGGTATTTTTTTTGTTGTTGTTGCAATCGTGAAGGGGATTATTTTTTTGAGTTCGTTTTCTAATATTTCATTGTTGGCATATAGAAAGGCTATGGACTTTTGTATGTTAATTTTGTATCCTGCGACCTTACTGTATTGGTTTATTGTTTCTAATAATCTTTTTGTGGAGTCCTTCGGGTTTTCGATGTATAGGATCATATCATCAGCAAAAAGTGATACCTTTACTTCTTCTTTTCCGATATGGATGCCTTTTATTTCTTTGTCTTGTCTGATTGCTCTGGCTAGAACTTCTAGCACCACGTTAAATAAGAGTGGAGAGAGTGGACAACCCTGTCTTGTTCCTGATTTAAGGTAGAAAGTCCTCAGTTTTATGCCATTTAATAGGATGTTGGCTGATGGTTTATCATATATGGCCTTTATCATGTTGAGATATTTTCCTTCTATACCCATTTTGTTGAGAGTCTTAAACATAAAATTGTGTTGTATTTTATCAAAAGCCTTTTCTGCATCTATTGATAAGATCATGTGGTTTTTGTTCTTTGTTTTGTTGATATGGTGTATTACGTTAACCGTTTTGCGTATGTTGAACCGTCCTTGAGATTCTGGGATGAATCCCACTTGATCATGATGTATTATTTTTTTAATATGTTGTTGTATTCGGTTTGCCAGTATTTTGTTTAGTATTTTAGCATCTGTATTCATTAGAGATATTGGTCTGTAGTTTTCTTTCTTTGTGCCATCCTTGCCAGGTTTTGATATGAGGGTTATGTTGGCCTCATAGAATGTGTTTGGAAGTATTGCTTCTTCTTCAATTTTTTGGAAGATTTTGAGTAGAATAGGAACCAAGTCTTCTTTGAATGTTTGATAGAATTCATTAGTATAACCGTCTGGGCCTGGACTTTTATTTTTGGGGAGGTTTTTAATAGTTTTTTCTATTTCCTCCCTGCTGATTGGTCTGTTTAGGCTTTCTGCCTCTTCATGACTCAGTCTAGGAAGGTTGTATTGTTCTAGGAATTTATCCATTTCTTCTAGATTATTGTATTTGGTGGCATATAATTTTTCATAGTATTCTACAATAATTCTTTGTATATCTATGATGTCTGTGGTGATCTCTCCTCTTTCATTTTGGATTTTATTTATTTGAGTCCTGTGCCTTTTTTCCTTGGTGAGTCTTGCCAAGGGTTTGTCAATTTTGTTGATCTTTTCAAAGAACCAGCTCCTTGTTTTATTGAATTTTTCTATAGTTTTTCTGTTCTCTATTTCATTTATTTCTGCTCTGATTTTTATTATCTCCTTTCTTCGGCTGGTTTTGGGTTGTCTTTGTTCTTCTTTTTCTAGTTCCTTAAGGTGTGAAGTTAAGTGGTTTACTTCGGCTCTCTCTTGTTTGTTCATATAGGCCTGAAGTGATATGAGCTTTCCCCTTATTACTGCTTTTGCTGCATCCCAGAGATTCTGATATGTCGTATTTTCATTTTCATTTGTCTGTATATATCTTTTGATCTCTGCGCTTATTTCTTCTTTGACCCATTCATTTTTTAGAAGTATGTTGTTTAGTTTCCACATTTTTGTGGGGTTTTCCCCCTCTTTTTTGCAGTTGAATTCTAGTTTCAAGGCTTTATGATCAGAAAATATGCTTGGTACAATTTCAATTTTTCTAAATTTGCTGATATTGTCTTTGTGGCCCAACATATGGTCAATTCTTGAGAATGTTCCATGTACACTAGAGAAAAATGTATACTCTGTTGCTTTGGGATGAAGTGTCCTGTAGATGTCTATTATATCCAGGTGTTCTAGTATTTTGTTTAAGGCCACTATGTCTTTGTTGATTCTCTGTTTCGATGACCGATCTAGAGCTGTCAGCGGTGTATTGAGGTCTCCAAGTATGATTGTATTTTTGTTAGTTTTTGTTTTAAGGTCAATAAGTAGCTTCTTATATATTTTGGTGCTCCTTGGTTTGGTGCATATATTAAGGATTGTTATGTCTTCTTGATTCAACTTCCCCTTAATCATTATGAAATGACCATTTTTGTCTCTGAGTACTTTTTCTGTCTTGTAGTCAGCATTATTAGATATGAGAATTGCTACACCTGCCTTTTTTTGGGTGTTGTTTGCTTGGAGTATTGTTTTCCAGCCTTTCACTTTGAATTTGTTTTTATCCTTGTTGCTTAGATGTGTTTCTTGTAGGCAGCATATAGTTGGATTTTCTTTTTTAATCCATTCTGCTACTCTGTGTCTTTTTATTGGTAAGTTTAATCCATTTACATTTAGTGTAATTATTGACACTTGTGGGTTCCCTACTGCCATTTTATAAATTGCTTTCTGTTAGTTTTGTATCTAGTTTGATTCTTCTCTTTTGTTTTTCTATCATTTGTTTTTGTTTGTTTGTGTTCCATACTTCTTTCCTCTGTTGCTACCTTTTTAAAGTCAAGTGTTTTTGTGGTGGTTTTTTCAAGGGTGGTTATCATTAAGTAATGAAAAGGGTACCTACCATATTCATTGTAGTACCCTATCTTATAAGTATTTCTGCACTTCATCGTCCTTTGCTACTGTTAATCTCCATCCTCTCCCTCCTTTTTTTCCTTTGTTGTCACAGTTTAAGTTTGGTTTTATTGTGTTCTTGGTGGAGCTGTTACTTGTGGTGTTGTTTTCTTTTGTTCTTTGAATCTGGTTGGAAAACCCCCTTTAATATTTCCTGGAGTGGGGGCTTTCTGTTGATAAATTCTCTCATCTTTTCTGTATTTGTGAATGTTTTTATATCTCCTTCATACTTGAAGGATAGCTTTGATGGGTATAGTATTCTTGGCTGAAAGTTCCTCTCTTTCAGGGCTTTAAATATTGGGGTCCACTCTCTTCTAGCTTGTAGAGTTTCTGCTGAGAAATCTGATGATAATCTAATAGGCCGTCCTTTATATGTTGTACTCTTCTTTTCCCTGGCTGCCTTGAGAATTTTTTCTTTGTCATTGGTTTGTGTCATCTTTATTATGATGTGCCTTGGAGTGGGTTTGTTGGGGTTAAGAAAACTCGGTGTTCTGTTTGCTTCTTAAATTTGAGGCTTTAGTTCTTTCCACAGGCTTGGGAAGTTCTCGTCTATTATTTGTTTGAGTATATTCTCCATTCCATTTTCTTTCTCTTCTCCCTCTGATATACCTATTATTCTTATGTTATTCTTTCTGATGGAGTCAGACACTTCCTGTAGGGCTTTCTCGTTTTTTATTATTTTTGAGTCTCTTTCTTCTCTCTGTTGTGCCTCAAGTTGTTTGTCTTCTATTTCACTAATCCTATCTTCAATCTGGGCTGTTCTGTTAGCTAAGCTTGTTACCTCGTTTTTCAGCTCGTCAATTGAGTTTTTCATTTCTGTTTGATTTGTTTTTGTAGTTTCAATTTCCTTGGTAATATATTCTTTGTGTTCATTGAGTTGTTTTCTGATCTCTCTATATTGCCTTTCTGTGTTTTCTTGTATATCTCTGAGTATTTTTAAGATTTCTATTTTAAATTCTCTGTCATTTAGCTCCAAGGCTTCCAATACGTTAAGTCTTTTCTCCATAGATTTTTCCACATCTATTTGTGTTACCTCTCTTTCTTTTGTATCCATAATATTCTATTTCCTCTTTCTTATCGGCATCTGAGGGTGGTCTTGTTGATAGCACTAATTAGAATTAATAATGAGTAAAAAGTAAAAAAAAATAAAAAGAAAAAAAAAGAAAAAAGAAAAAAAAAGGGTAAAACCCCCCCCCAAAAAAACAGTAATAATTTATTATTTCCCCCTTTTTTCTTTCTTCTCTTTCCCTCCTCTTCTGTCCTCAGGGAAATATCATGCCTATAATGGAGGGCCTGATTTGGGGTGAAGAGTTCAAGGGGCAAAAAAAGGGAGTAGGGACCTACTAAATGCAAAAAAAAAAAGAAAAAAAAAAAGGAAGAAAATCTTAGACAAGCATAAGATGATTTGCTTGTAAGTGATGGTCAACTAAGAGAAATAATGAGAGGGATAAGAGGGAACCAGAAAAAAGGAACAAAAAAGAATAATAAAGAAGAAAAAAATAAAAATAATAAGTAAAAATCTGTTGTATTAAGTGGAGCAAAGATTAAATACAATGGAGACCTTGGGTTGGGAGGACCCAAAATGCCACAAAAATAAACAGACAAGAAAAAAAATAAAAACAAAAGCAAAAAAGAGAAATAAAGCCAAAAAAAAGCCTTGAGTCCCAAATTAACTAATTTGTTCGTGATTGAGGATTATATGGGAGGAAAGTAAAATGAGAAAAGAAAAAACGAATAGAAAGGAAAAAATAAGAAAAAGAGAAAAACGAAGGAAGAAATAAAATAGGAAGAGAAAAAAACAAAATAAAGCAAGACAAAAAAAACCCAAAAAACAAAAGAGGAGAGAGTGGGAGTTAAGTGTTTTGGAGTATAACCTTAAAGGAGGGTGAGGATGAAGAAGAGAAATAAAATGCAACACTCATGGGTAGTGTAGTTCAAGAAAGGGGAAGCATAAGATGGGCAGAGAATAGAAGGACCGATGTGGAGGAAATAAAGGCAATAAGACAGAAGAAACAAACAACAACAACAACAAAAAATTAGTGGATCAAGTTGTAAAGTCTGTGGATTTTTCTTGAATTTGAGAGGTTAACTTCTTCCTTTTTCTTTTCTCTCCCTCTTCCTTGTCGGTGACTCTGTACCCCAGGCTGTGCCCCTGTGTCACACTTAGGTAGGGATTGCAGTTGATGGGATTCTATGGCAATGTCATATAATTGGCTTTAGTCTTGCTGGTAGTCACGGCTTGTTGGCGTTTGCAGGGTCCAACGATGAGAGAGTTTGCTTTCCTGGATTCTCTCTCCTAGTCCCCCCTTTCTGAATTAGCAGCCTGGTGATCCAGCTATAAGGCTGCAACTGCTTCTGCCTGGGGAGTAAGAGGCTCAAAGAGCTGGGAAATCCTCACTCTATCCCCACTCAGTGCAAGGCTTTGGGAAAGGCTCTGACAGTCAGGGCCTCCAGTTTAATCAGGCGGGGGTGGGAGTTAATTGTTGTCAAGGTGACTGTTCAGTGCCTATCATTTAGTTGGACCTCTCAACCCAGGCTTTCCACACTTTGTAGCCTGTTTTTGCAGGGAAGAAGAGGCACTAGTCTCTGCTTGCGACTAGTGTAGTATAGATCTTATTATCTGCCAAGTCCTTCTTGTTAGCGTTTATCCCTGAATATGGAGGCTCTATCAATCAGAAGTTGCCCCCGCCCCTTTAGCGAGAGGCACTAAAAAATATCACGCCTCTTGTCTTGGATCGCTGAACTGAGAGAGATCTTATCAATTAGAACCGAGGGTGCGCAGATTTCATGGGTTAAGCTAATTTCAGTGATTGGGTTGCAGCTGTGCTTCTGAAGGTATTTTAGGCTGCCTGCGTGTGCCCCTCCCCCAACGCTTGATTGTTAGCTTGAATGGCTGGGTGAGGTGCCCCGCCCATGGAGAGAATCTCCCAAGCCTCTCCCGCTCGCCCTGCTGCTGGCGGCTGGATCGCACCAGGCGCAGGATAATGGAGCACTTGGGTGTGCGGGCCAGTAGGGCGCTCTGGGCGCGTGGAATGCCCAGGGCACATGCGCGAATGGGGTGCTCCGGGCACCGGTGGCTGGCGACTCTCACTCGCTGTGTGCGGGCCTCTGGGAATGTTAGTGGTGCCCAACCAGACCGGGCACGCGCGCGCGGCGGCTCGCAGCAGCGGTTCGCGGCTCCCAAATGTGGGCTGACTCACCACAGGCGCACTTCCTCGTGGCTTGAATGAACGTCGCTGCAGTAGATTCCTCCACACCCTCGTCTCTCAGATTCAAGTGATAACAGTCCTTTCGCTATCAGTTTGTGTGGAACTCCGGAATGCTCCGAGGATAAATTTTTCTGTTTCTAGTTGATAAATTTGTTGTGATTTAGGGGAGAGCTGTCGGACGCGCTGCTCACGGCGCCATTTCCGTGACGTCACTACCTGGAATCCTGAGATTAACGTGTACCTCTAGGCAAAGGAGGGGAGATAAATGCTAAAAGATTTGTGAATGTCTTTGATTGTATTATCTTGAAAGTTTTAAACGTTTTTTTATTTAAATCCCCTAGACAAATATTATAGTCTTGTTAATGATTGTGTCATGCTGTCATGCTCCCCCCAACCTGTGTGTGGTCAAAGGGTATATAACCAGTCTCTGAGATACATTTGGGGCTGCACTATTTGGGTCAGATATGCCCCATGTCAGTCATATGCAGTCAGCATATTAATAAATCTTTCCTTTTAATAAAATCCTTCAAAATTGATCTGGACTTGGTGTCTCTACTTAAACCTACAGAAGTGAGGTACAGTACTTTACAACATTAAGAGCTTGAGTCTCAGCTTCTGGCCAGAGGCCAGCAGCCACAGGAGCCTAAACGGTCGCCAAAGGAGCATGGACTAGCTTTGAGTCAGCAGAAGCAGGTGATTCCAACTTCTCTTCTGACTATGAGAAGACTCAAGCTGAAGCTGCATATGCACACTGAGAGCCCGACCAGTGGTCGCCAAGAATGTAAAAACCCAGCAACAAAGAGTCCCTCAGAGGCCCTGGCTGGTTGGCTCAGCAGTGGAGCATCAGCCTGGTGTGCGGGAGTCCCAGGTTTGATTTCCAGCCAGAGCACACAGGAGAAGCACCCATCTGCTTCTCCACCCCTCCCCCTCTCCTTCCTCTCTGTCTCTCTCTTCCCCTCCTGCAGCTGAGGCTCCATTAGAGTGGGGATGGCCCAGGCGCTGAGGGTGGCTCTGTGGCCTCTGCCTCAGGCACTGGAATGGCTCTGGATGCAACACAGTGATGCACCAGAGGGGCAGAGCATCGCCCCCTGGTGGGCATGCCAGGTGGATCCTGGTCAGGCGCATGCAGGAGTCTGTCTGACTGCCTCCCCATTTCCAGCTTCGGGAAAATGGAAAAAAAAAAAAAGAGTCCCTCAGAGGCAGCCACAGCCTCCTGCCCAGGCAATGGAACACTCTGTGGTCTGGCCCTATACCCAGGCAGAGCTGATGGAGTTGGGGGCACAATTTAGGCAGAAACCTACTGAATCCCTGGTAGTCTCGTTATTATGATTATGGGACATAAGAGTGGATGGCATCATGCTCTCTGGAACAGAGATGGAGAAATTGGATGCCATTACCACACACTCCTCCTTGAGGCAGCATCTTCAGAACTGCCATGGCAACCCAGGAGATTATACCCTATTAGAATGGGTGATGGCCACCATTCGCATGGTCTTGCAGAATGCTGGAGAATTGCTGGGGGCAGTGTTAGATTCAAGGAGTACTGACATGCTGGGGCTGCCAAGAGTGTACAAGGTCCCTGTGACACTGAGAACAAAGAGTTCAGCAACATCCTGCATTGAGTCAGAGACCCTTATCAGAAGTTTATGTTTGAAATTCTCCACTGAGTAATACCCCCCCTGTAACTGTGCACGACCTCCCTAGCCAATTGCTAAATGTAAAATTCGCTTCTGTATGAACCGCTTGCTTGCTACGCTATAAAAACCCCTAGACTGTAGGCGCTCGGTGTGACTCTGGTGACTGCCACCTGAGCTCACCCCTGCGCAGGTTTGTTTGTTTTTTTTCTTTTTCTCTTGGCCATAAAACTTTGTCTGAAACTCTCCAAACGTCTCCAGTGTTTGTTTTACCCGGCGAGTGCAACAGCAGTGAGTTGGTGGCTGTGCTACAGTGAATTGGTAAAGTCCTTTGGGAACTATGAAAAAAAGTATGAAAAATGCTGTTTTCAACCTGGGGTCCTGTGGGCCAGATGAGGAAGTGTTTACAGCAAAAATGAGGGACTTGATCCTTCCTAGTGCCCTGTCAGCCCTTTTTGGGTCACTTGTGGCTATCTTGGGCCCCTATGTGGGGCAGCCCATCAATGCAGTTACACAGATGGTAGCAGATTTGGAAGAGCTAGGGGCCGCTTGGGATCATAAAGCAGTGAGGGCTGCTGTCTATGTCCCTCCCTCCCCCACCGACAAGGGAACCGGGCCTATAAAGGTTACCCGAACAGATGTGGGTAGATTTGATTGCAGCTGGAGCAGATAAGGGGAAATTAGCCAGTGTAATAAAATTTTTTTGGAGCTTTGGTGGCAGCTTAAACCAGAACAGAAGTTTCAACCACTGAGACTAAAGGCCCCAGCAGCTACCAATAAAACTTTTGGTGCGTGGGCAGCTTGATTACAAGATTATATGACAGAGACGGTCGAGAGGAGAATTCCCAAGACCTATTGCACCAGTTTGAATAGGAAAGGCCGAAGGACCTGTCTGACAGAGATGGGAAGGGACCGGAGGCCACACGTGGAACTGTTTATCCACTGGTCCCTTTCCAATGTACAACGGGTGTTGGCCTTGGTGGATACAGGTGTGGAATGTTCCCTCCTCTATGGGAACCCAGAGCAGTTTGCTGGGACCCCAGTGGCCATTGACGGTTCTGGGGGCCAAACTGATCAAGTGAAGCCAATAACTATTCCATTGGGGATAGGAAGACTGCCTCCTAAGCCATATAAGGTGTATGTATCTCCTATTCCTGAATATATTTTTGCGGTAGATGTCTTGCAAGGACTGTGGTTGGAAATTATAGCCAGGGAGTTCCGGCTGTGGATCAGGGTTGTGAAGGCAGTGTTGCAGGGACACGCATCACATTCCCCTTTGCAATTACCCATCCCTCGGCGTGTGACTAACACCAAGCAGTACTGCCTGCCAGGTGGTTATGAAGAAGTCACAGGGACAATCCTCCAACTAGAAAAGGTAGGAATCATCTGGCCAGCACACAGTCCTTACAACTCCCCAGTATGGCCTGTATGCAAACCAGATGGAACTTGGAGAATGACAGTGGATTACAGAGAACTTAATAAAGTTGTTCCCCTGTTGCATGCTGCTGTTACCTCGATAGCTAACATGATGGATCGGCCAAGCCATGAGTTGGGGACAGACCACTTTGTGGCAGACATGGCCAATGTTTTTTTCTCTATTGATATAGCTGCAGAGTGTCAAGACCAATTTGCCTTCAGTTAGGAAGGAGACAATGGACCTTTACAGTGTTACCTTAGGGCTATTTGCATAGCCCCACCTTGTGCCATGGCCTGGTGGCTGCTGACCTGGCCAAATGGACACAGCCAGAGACAGTTAGCATGTACCATTATATTGATGATATTATGCTAACTAGTGATTCTCTTCCAGAATTGGAGCAAGCAGTCCCTACCCTGCTATCCCATTTGAAAGCATGTGGCTGAGCAGTCAATGAGAACAAATTACAAGGACCTGGGTTATTTGTTAAATTCTTGGGAGTTGTCTGGTTGGGTAAGACAAAAGTTATCCCTGATTCAGTTATAGATAAGATCCAAGTACCCACTATGGTAAAACAGTTACAGGAATTCTTAGGTTTGTTAGGGTATTGTTGAGGATTTATACCCCATTTGGCTCAGTTACCATGCCCCTTGTATAACCTAATTCCGAAGGGGGTTTGTTGGGATTAGACTGAGCAGGCACAAGGTTTACTTGCAGCAGCTAAGAGAGCTGTCAAGATGGCACAGGCCTTGAATGTGTTTGATCCTGTCAGGCCCTGTGAGCTGGATGTTCATGTAACCTTGGAGAGGTTTGGATGGGGCTTGTGGCAACTTATTGGGTTTTGATCCCAATTGTGGAAAGGTGCTAAAGTTCATTACTCATTAGTGGAGAAGCTGCTGGCTGCTGTGTATACTGCTCTCCTGGCCACTGAGAGTATTACAACCACAATACCAGTTACAGTCAAGACAACATACCCTATTGCAGGATGGGTGAGAGATTGGGCAACCAAACCACGTAGTGGTATGGCCCAAATGTTCACCCTGGCCAAGTGGGGTGCCTATCTGCAACAACGCTGTGTTCTTAGCACCAGCCCATTGAGGGCAGAACTGCAGGAAGTCTTGAGTCCAGTCACCTATGCGACCTTAGAATCAGGTGCAGCTGGGGCTCAGGAGGCAGAATCTGAAGTCAGTTCCTACTAGGAGGGGCAGGTGCCCATCCCTGAGGATGCCTGGTATACTGATGATTCCAGCAGAGGCCAACCTGCCAAATGGATGGCTATAGCCTTCCATCCAGCCACTGAGACTATTTGGATGGACACGGGTACAGGCCAAAGCAGCCAATGGGCAGAATTAAGAGCTGTTTGGCTAGTTGCCCATAATGAACCTTCAGCTCTGGTGATCTGTACTGACAGCTGGGCTGTCTATCGTGGACTGACCCCTTGGATTGCTACTTGGCACATTAACCAGTGGATGATAATGCACCATCCACTATGGGGTCAGGCCATGTGGCAGGACTTGGGGAAATAGAACACCAGAAGCAGGTGACAGTATATCATGTCACAGGGCATGCCCCTCTAGCCCATCCTGGGAATGATGAGGCAGATATGTTGGCAAGGGTGCGATGGTTGGAGACTGTACCTGCAGGTGATGTGGCGCAGTGGCTCTACCAGCACCTGCTCCATGCAGGACAGAAAACTATGTGGGCTACAGTTAAGGCTTGGAACTTGCCTGTGTCCTATGCAGAGGTACTTGCAGCCTGTGAGCAATGTGCAGTATGTTCCAAGGAGCACCCTCGGAGACCACTGGTGTCACCTGGACAGATCCAGAGAAGTCATGTTCTACTGACATGATGGCAGATAGACATCATTGGACCCTTACCAAAGTCAGAAGGGTACCAGTATGCAGTCACTTGTGTAGATACTGCCACCGGTCTGCTTGCTGCTTACCCTGCCCGTAACCCTGACCAGAGGGCAGTCATACAGGTTCTGGACTGCCTGAGTACTGCATATGGGTGACTGCTGGTCCTTGAAAGTGACAATGGTACCCACTTCACTGGTTCAACCGGTGAGGCAATGGGCTTAAAAGCTGGGGGTGGACTGGAAGTACCATGTTCCCTACCACCCCCAGGCTGCTGGTATCATTGAGCGGTATAATGGACTCTTAAAGCAGGGATTGCGACAGGAGGGGGGCACCAGCTCCCTTCCTGAATGGACACGCTGCTTATGGACAGTATTACAGATTTTGAGTGAAAGACCTCGACAGGGGAGCCCAGCTCCAGTAGAGGCCCTCCTGCATTGGGCAGCTGCCCCCATTGAGTTGCAGATATGCACTAAGGACATTTTACTCAAGCTAGGTTTTAGACAGCAGGGCAACGTGCTCTTGCCTCCTCCAACAGCCCTTCTTAAAGGCCAATAGCTTTGATGGACTTGGCCCTGGACTGTACAGGCCCCCCATCTGAGATGGGTGGCCTTGTTGGCACCATGGAAAAAGGGGCTAGAGGTGGACCTCCAGTTAACTCCTTGTGTAACCAGCGCCTGGCCACCTAAAAGTGTATTATCCCTTGAGTGCTCAGGGGGGCAGCATTATGAAGGGCACCTTTGTAATTTCTTTATGGCCAATAACTAGTTCTATTTTACTACACATAGAACCAGCAGATGCTGGTGTATTGGCCAATAAGGTTTGGTATGCCTGCTCAGGGTGGCCTCTGGTACCAGCTACGGTGCTGTCTGCAGACAAAACTCTGGCCTGTATTCTGTCAGAGGGAAAAGATTTGCCTCTCTTGGTGCCACTGACAGCTCTCTCATTTCACCCATAGCTTTTGATTTGTTAATCCTATTGCTGTAGTTGGTACTGTTTCTGTTTATGCAATGTATCCCACTCCTTGCACAGTGACCATCATGGAAGATATCTGTGGTTTAGATTGTGAAGCAAGAAAAAGGGGTGGAATGTTGGTCAAATAAGTTTATAAATATGATATATATGTTTGCTCTCTTATAGTCTGTATTGGGTGTGGGGGACAGGCTGTAAGCAGGCCGGGTTGTTATCGCCTTAGGCTTAGTTTTAAGACTAAGCTTTCTCCCATACCCTTGACTGATTGCATGATGTGGGGTAGTGCACTTTCATGAGGAATTCAATTATGCCTCAGATAAGTGACTTTGTGTTAGAGACTTTCTTGTTTGTATACTGGATTAAAGGTTTTGGTTTCTACACTATAAAGTGGGGCAGACTGGGAGCTTGCTCTCTCGGTTCCTGCTATCATGATTGCAGGGGCCTCCCTGATCTCTTGCCCTTCATGGAAAAAGCTGGTTTTCTGCTTTTCCCTTGTCTTCTCTTGTGGTTTGCCTGTCTTGGTGAGACACCAATAAATAGAATGGCCCACCATCCGCCAACTCTGCCATTTCTTTACTGTCCTTGAATCCAATGGGAACCTGCATGTGAATGGCCATGATGGTGCCTCTGGCCTTACAACAGTAGAAAGCAATTTGGCTAGGTGCCTAGACTTTTGAGGAAGTCCGTAGAAGCAGACCCGCTTGGAGTAGAATCCTCCCAAACTGTGAACCTCAGAGAGTAGAGTGAGTCCCAAAGGAGTAGTCTCGAAGGAGTAGAGGAATAGTTTCTAAGGCCTGAGATTGGGAGGAGCCCATGTTCCGAGGGGAGTCTGGCTGGATGGTTTGGACTGGGAGAAGCCCACAGTAGAGGAGACTGGTGAGAGAAGGGGGCATCCCCGCCTTCAGTCACAGTTCCAAGAGGAGATTATCTCCGTAGAAAGAGAGTCTCAGACAGGAAGGAGGTCATCACCCCAAGGCTGAGATCCTGAGACGTAGGAGAGGGGCCTGGCTAGGTGTGCCTAGACTTTCATAAAAGTCCATAAAGGAGTAGAGGCAGACCACTTGTAGATATGGGGTCTGAAGTCAAAAGCGTCCGACCAGGAAGGGGTGTTTTAGAGAGAAATTTGGAGGCCAACCAGGGAAGGGGGAGGGAGAAACTCCTTATCTTTCTCTGGTCCAGCAGGGGTTCAGGACAGGGTTAGACTGCTGGCCAATCAACCTACAATGTCCAAACAGAATCTGGGAGTAAGCCCAGGATGAGCTGCTGCTGCCCATTGCTTCCCTGGTTGTAACTTTGGACGGCAAAGAGGGATCATCCAGGCAGTTAGTACCCTGTCCCGTGTTTCGGCACCAGATGTAAGCATGAGACAGCACTCGAACACCAGGTGTACAGGCCTTATTAGAGGAGAAAGACCTGCTGAGGCACTTATCCAAAAGAAGGGCCCCGAAAACAGACTAAGGCAAAATTTTAGAGGGTTGGGAATAACCTCGAGCAAAGGTGTGCTGGTATGTTTGGCTTTCTGGAATACTCTTCCTTGGGGTGATCGACCAGCTTCCTGGAACCCCTCTGTCCCACGGGCGATTGTCTGGTAATTAAGGGGGGGGGTCAGGCAGCCAAGTGGAACAGAAAAGGGCAGTTGTAATTCCTGGTCAATTCATGTATCTATCACCCATGTTTTCAAGTTTTGGTGGTATATACAAAAACTGGGTGTGTCTTATACAATGATTGTAGATTAGTTTACTTGCATTTTCTGCTTTTTCACGTGGATGAGTTGTATGAATTTTATGATGAATAAAACTTGAGTTCAATAACTTTATGTAATACATTTTTTTCCCCAAATTTTGGACCACAAACTTAAGGTGCATCTTATACATGAGAGCGGTTTATACATGAGGAAATACAGTAAATTGGAAAAAGCTAAGAACTATATGATTTCACACTTAGGTGTTTTATAGGGATATAAAACAGACTCATGGACATAGATAAAAGTGAAGTGGTTACAAGGGGGAAAATGTGAGAAAGGAGGGGTGGGGTGAAGAGAGTAAAGTGGGACAAAAATGTGAGAAAGGAGGGGTGGGGTGAAGAGAGTAAAGTGGGACAAATATATGGTGACAGAAAATGATTTGACTTGGGGTGATGGGCACATGTGGAGGAAAATTACATAAAAATATGAATTTGAACTCATTTGAACATGAACAATAAGGGTCACAAAAATGGTTACAGGAACTACTGAGTCATTTACTCAGGATGAGACAAGACATTTTGCTTTCCCCAAGGCTGCCCAGGTGTGCAGTCTCCCCTGAAGCCAAGTGGGTTACTGTATTCTTATCACTTGACTACAGCCTAGTTAACTATTCTGGAATTTGGTGACATTTCTTTGTTCCTAGAGGCTATGCATGAAAGGCTCTCGTGTAATGGCCTCCAGCCAAAAATTTCCCATAAAACAGGCATGGTCCCAGATTAACTCTGAGGCTCTAGAGAACTCTTTCTTGTTAATGTGCAGGGTGAGGGGCTGACTTTGGAGTCCAGGCTGAGGCTTCTTGGTCTGGTGATGCGTTCCTCCATGGTTTGGGGGATTTGTGCATACTCATAATTTTCTTTTCCTTAGTCTATTGCTTTAACTAGCTATTATTATAGAGCCCAGGCTGATGTTTCTCCATCTGCTGATGTTGTATAGCTTATTGTTGTGTCGATTATACTAAGCTTTTCCTTTATTCTACTTTAGGTTACATAAGTTCAAACCCCTATTGATTTTGCCTTGATTATTTTTGTTATTAATTTTAATAAATTTCCCCCTAAAATCCATGTGAATAATTTCATCTCTGTACCATACCTCCTGCACAGCACACCACATAACACAATCAAACAATTCAAATGCTATAGAGATGTTCACCTGAAATCTGTATACTCTTATTGATCAATGTCACCCCATTAAATTTAATTCCTAGAAAAAGAAAAAAATGATGAGCTCTAGGGCTTGGGTAGGGAAAACACAAGATTTTACTTATATATCTATATATTCTTTCACCTAGGTTCTGGCACAGAGATCCTAGAACCCTAGTCATTTCCTAAGTAGTAAGAGTAATAAGGATGTCTTTTAATATTCTTAACAAGGCTCTTGGAAAAGCCCTGAGAATCTGGTATGGCTGCCTGGGAAACCAAGTAATCAATCATTAGAGAATTGTAACAGCCCCACCCCATCCCAGCCTCTGGAAGGGGCTGGATATTAAGCTCTGTTGCCAGTGTCCAATGATTTAATAAAACATACAGATGTAATAAAACCTCCCTAAAAGTCCAGAAGGACTGGGTTTCAGTCCTCCCAGGGTGGTGAATACAGAGATGAAGAAAAAGTGACACCCAGAGAACAGAAACTCTATGCCCCTTTCCAAATACCTGGTCCTAAGCATTTTTTTTCAATTTGGCTATTTCTTAATTATATACAGTGGTACCTTGAGATACAAGTAGACCATATATGAGTTTTTTAATATATGAGCTGTGACTCGGTCCATATTTTTGTTCAAGATCTGAGCAAAATTCCGACATAAGAGTCGTGATTCAGGAAGCTGCCTCTAGTTGGCACATTGGTGCATGGGTCAAGTATCAGCAACACAATACCAGCATCTCATTCTTTCTCATGTGTTACCTGCAGAATCAAGTCGAATCTTGTGTGCTGTACTTGTTCTTGCATCATTTTTTTTTTAAATTAGTTTTTTAAGTTTGGTTGTTTTTTTGTTTGTTTGTTTGTTTGTTTTTATTTATTCATTTTAGAGAGGAGAGGAAGAGACAGAGAGAGAGAAGGGAGGGAGGAGCTGGAAGCATCAACTCCCATATGTGCCTTGACCAGGCAAGCTCAGGGTTTTGAACCGGCGACCTCAGCACTTCCAGGTCAATGCTTTATCCCACTGCGCCACCACAGGTCAGGCATCTTGCATCATTTTTGCATTTTTTGTTTATTTACTTATTTATTTTAGAGAGGAGATAGAGATAGAGAGAGAAAGTGGGAAGGAGCGGGAAGCATCACCTCCCACATGTGCCTTGACCAGGCAAGCCCAGGGTTTTGAACCTGTGACCTCAGTGTTCCAGGTCAACGCTTTATCCACTGTGCCACCAGAGGTCAGGCCATTTTTGCATTTTTTATTAACTTTTTTGTGTGTGCTATCATGGGGCCAAAGAAAATGAGTGTAAAGGACAGTGGTGAGAAGAAGAAGAGAATGATATTAATAGAAGTAAAACAATAGAAAAACATGAGCATGGTGTACAAATAATTGAACTGGCAAGGCTCTATGACTGCAATACATCTACAATTTGTACCATCCTTAAACAAAATGATGCCATCAAAAGTGCAAATCCAGTGAAAAGAACTACAATTCTGTCCCAATTAAGGACAAATATCCATGAAGAAATGAAGAAGCTTCTGCTGGTGTGGGTGAAAGAGAAAGAGCTGGTAGGAAATACAGTGACGAAGACTTTAATATGCAAAAAGGCACATATTATTTATGGTGACTTGAAGAAGAAAGAACCATCAACCTCAAAAGAGGCAGCAGAAGATAGGTTTAAGGCAAGTCATGGCTGGTTTAAAAATTTCAAGAAGAGATCTGGCACCCACTCTGTGGTGAGGCATGGTGAAGCTACAAATGCTGATGTTAAGGCAGCTGAGGAGTACATCACATGTTTTGCTGTGCTTATTGCAAAGGAGGCTACATCCCCCAACAAATGTTCAACTGTGACAAAACAGGACTGTTTTGGGCCCTGGCCGGTTGGCTCAGCGGTAGAGCGTCGGCCTAGCGTGCGGAGGACCCGAGTTCGATTCCCGGCCAGGGCACACAAGAGAAGCGCCCATTTGCTTCTCCACCCCTCTGCTGTGCTTTCCTCTCTGTCTCTCTCTTCCCCTCCCGCAGCCGAGGCTCCATTGGAGCAAAGATGGCCTGGGCGCTGGGGATGGCTCTGTGGCCTCTGCCTCAGGCGCTAGAGTGGCTCTGGTCACAAGATGGTGACGCCCAGGATGGGCAGAGCATCGCCCCCTGGTGGGCAGAGCGTCGCCCCATGGTGGGCGTGCCGGGTGGATCCTGGTCGGGCGCATGCGGGAGTCTGTCTGTCTCTCCCCGTTTCCAGCTTCAGAAAAAAAAAACAAAACAAAAAAAACAACAACAAAAAACAGGACTGTTTTGGAAAAAATGCCCCAGAGGACTTTCATCACCACAGAGGAGAAGAAGCTGCCAGGCCATAAACCCATGAAGGACTGTCTGACCCTTGCATTGTGTGCAAATGTAAATGCTAGTGGTGACTGTAAAGTAAAGCCACTGCTATTGTATCATTCTAAAAATGTTCGAGCCTTTAAGACTTACAAGATGCTTAAAGAAAAACTGCAGGTTATGTGGTGTGCCAATGCTAGAGCATGGGTTATGTGGCAGCTTTTTATTGAATGGGTAAATCTCATCTTTGGTCCTGCAGTGAAGAAATATCTTCAAGAAAATAAACTCCCAATGAAAGCATTACTAATCCTTGATAATGCTCCAACCCACCCACCTGGTCTTGAAGATGACATTCTCGATGAGTTCAAATTTCTAAAAGTCCTCTACCTCCTACCCAACATGACTTCAATCTTGCAGCCTATGGATCAACAGGTAATTTCCAACTTTAAAAAGCTTTACACAAAGCACTTGTTCTGCTGCTATTTTGAGGTGACTGAGAATACAATTCTAACCCTTCGAGAATTTTGGAAAGATTACTACAACATTATGACATGTTTATGCATTATTGACTTGGCATGGCAAGAGGATACAAGAAGAACCTTGGATTCGGCATGGAAAATGTTATGGCCTGATGTTGTTGCAGATAGAGACTTCAAAGGATTTGAATCAGAGACCAAGACTGAGGTAGAAGCGTTGGAAGAGAGTGTGTCCCTCAGAAAGTCAATGGGTCTGGAGGTAGATGAGGGTGACATAAACAAGCTTGTCAAGGAGCATGAGGAGAAACTCTCAACTGAGGAGTTGAAGGAGCTACAGATGATGCAACATACGGAGCTTCTGCAAGAGATTAGTAGTGAGGAGGAGGTAGAGTCAGAGGAAATGATTTCTATTTTTTTTTTAACTTTTTCCCTTTATTTATTTTATTTTTTTATTGATTTTAATGGGGTGACATTGATAAATCAAGGTACATATGTTCAGAGAAAACAACTCCAGATTATTTTGACATTTGATTATGTTGCATACCCCTCACCCAAAGTCAAATTGTCTTCTGTCCCCTTCTATCTGGTTTTCTTTGTGCCCCTCCCCCTCCTCCCCATTACCATCACATTCTTGTCCATGTCTCTGAGTCTCATTTTTATGTCCCATCTATGTATGGAATCATATACATACAGTTCTTAGTTTTTTCTGATTTACTTATTTCACTCAGTATAATGTCATCAAGGTCCGTCCATGTCATTGTAAATGATCCAATGTCATTATTTCTATGGCTGAGTAGTATTTCATTGTATATATGTACCAAAGCTTTTTAATCCACTCGTCCACTGATGGACACTTGAGCTGTTTCTAGATCTTTGCTATTGTGAACAATGCTGCCATAAACATGGAAGTGATTTCTACAAGTGAAATTAAAGACATGCTGGCAATGTGAGAGAAGCTTTTAAATTTCACTGAAAAGAAACACCCAAAGAAGTTTCAACTGGTCATGCTTCAGTGCTTTTTAATGACACTTGTTTGTCATATTTCCATAACATTTTAAAAGGCAGGCAAAAGCAAACCTCTTTGGATAGATTTTTATTCAAAAGTTCTGCAAGTGAAAGTGCAGCCAAAAAGGCAAAAGCAGGTAATGATTAAATGAAAAATACATAATGTTAAGCTTAGGTTAAGTTTAAAGTTAAGAAAGTGCATTTTTTTACAATTAAGTTTTTGTGGTTTCATTTTAAGTAAAGAAAGTGCAGTTTTTTTTTAACTTTATTTATTTATTTATTTATTTTTGTATTTTTGTATTTTTCTGAAGCTGGAAACGGGGAGAGACAGTTAGACAGACTCCCGCATGCGCCCGACCGGGATCCACCCAGCACGCCCACCAGGGGCCACGCTCTGCCCACCAGGGGGAGATGCTCTGCCCACCGGGGGGCGTCACTCTGCCGCTACCAGAGCCACTCCAGCGCCTGGGGCAGAGGCTAAGGAGCCATCCCCAGCGCCCGGGCCATCCCTGCTCCAATGGAGCCCTGGCTGCGGGAGGGGAAGAAAGAGACAGAGAGGAAGGAGGGGGGGGCGGAGAAGCAAATGGGCGCCTCTCTCATGTGCCCTGGCCGGGAATCAAACCCGGGTCCCCTGCATGCCAGGCCGACGCTCCACCACTGAGCCAACAGGCCAGGGCCGAAAGTGCAGTTTTAATTTTGTTTAAAGTAAAGAAAATGAAGTTTTAGTTTCCGTTTAGTGTTAAGACAGTGCAATTTTAGTTTACGTGTCTACAGTGCCTGCATCCCTTCCTCCCTCCCTCCTCCTCCGCCATTCACCTCCGTTAGCCGCATTCGTCTGTCTCCAAGGTAACAATACAGTACTGTACTAAATAACACTTTTTTCTTTTATTTCATATATTATATTATGCATTGGTAAAGTATACATGTGTGTTTTTTAATTAAAAATGTCTTTTTTCATAATTTAGGATGGTTTGGGGATGTTTCACAGGGCTGGAATGGATTAAATCTATTTCAGTTATTTTAAATGGGAGAAATTTGTTTGACATACCAGTTGACTGACTTACAAGCTCAGTTACAGAACAAATTAAACTCATATCTCAAGGTATCACTGTACATTTTTTTTCTTTAGAGATTTTATGTATCAATTTTGCAGAGAGGGTTAGGAACAGGAAGTATCAACGCTTAGTACTTCACTTTAGTTTTTCCTTGCTTGCTTGATGTATGTGGCTTGACCAGGCAAGCCCAGGGTTTCAAAACTGGTGACCTCAGCATTCCAGGTCAATGCTGTATCCACTGTGCCATTACAGGCCAGACCTGAATAATATACTTTTATAATAAACCAGAATCTAGTAAGTAAACTTTTTCCTGAGTTCTGTGAGCCACTCTAGTAAATTAATCAAACCCAATTAGGGTGTTGTAGGAACCTCCAATTTATAGCCAGTTGGTCAGAAACACAGGTAACAATGTGGACCAGGTTGCAACTGGTATGTGAGGTAGGGAGCATTCTTGTAGGATATGACTCTATTGCTAGGTAAATATTTGTCAAAATTGAGTTAATAGTTTGTTGGTGTTGAAAGAAAAATACTAACTGAAATGTGTCTAGAACACTCTTGTACCAGAAGAAAATGCTCAAAGAATGATGGGGAGATGTCAATTAGACAGAAAATTCAGCTTGAAGGGACTCCCACTGGCCAAATTTGAACATCAAAGTAATTAATGACAGAGTAAAATAAGAACCCAGGGTATGTATATCTACACTGATATATGTAAATAAATGCATAAATAAATAAATGGGGAGAAGAGAAGGCTATACTCTACAATTGAAGTCTCAAAATATCTTCCCCAGAAAGTACTGACTACTTACAGGGGTGGCAAAAGTAGGTTTACAGTTGTTCATATAAAAATACACTAATTAATACAATTATAATACAAGAATAAATTGTTTCATGTACTCACAACTCTAAACCTACTTTTACCCATCTCTGTGTTAATTTAGTTAAAAACACTTATCAATCAACTTTATAATGATTGGTAACAGCAGCAAGGAGCCTGGCAAACACCATCTTAACCAAGTGACAAAAGATACAACAAATTTACATATTATCAGATACAACAAATTTACACCACATGTCTCCTGATACAATGCAGTGAAAACAACATAAAGTGCTGCTATAATAGCATCATTTTGGACATATTTCTGCTCCCAATTTCACAAATCATGAAGAAACATCAGTTAAATTGGCTGATGCTCTAAAAATGTCAAGGTCATAAAAGACAAGAAAAAGAAATTGTTTCAGATTGAAGGAGACTAAATCAACATAACTAAACACTATAGCTCACCCTGGATGGGATCTGAAGTCTATAAATGACATTATTTGGAGAAAAAAGACTTGAAAAATGGCTCAAATCAAATAGTAATATTGGGTAAATATTAATTTCCTGATTTTGATATAAAAGAATGTTCTTATTTCAAGAAAATAGACACTTAAGTATTGGGGGTAATGGAACATGATGTTTATACTTTTGTCTCAAGTGGTTGATTGAAAATATAGTGATATTAGGGAAAATGATAAAGGAATGAAGTGGTGTCCGATAAATGTTTAATAACTAGCTTTGTTTTGGAAAAAATGTGTAGCATTTGTTAATTTCCATGTTGCCAATACTCCAATGATTTCAAGCTGCAGGTGTGACATCACTGATAGAACTGGGAAGAGATGTACAAAATGGGCTCTTGTGAGACCCCCGCTCCAGCATACCACTGGTTCTATGCAATTCCACACAAGGCATTTGACCATCTATTGTGGTTTGTTTCTCTAACAAGTCAAATAAATACACTTTGGAGCCCATAAAAATATGTTAGCCACCTGCTATGAGAAAATATTAGCCTTATTAGCATAGCATGTATAATATTCAGAAAATAGAAGTTTTATTTTCTATAATCATTTGCACTAGTGTGCAAATATTTTGAGGTCCAACTCACTAATATATTTTTAAATTAAAAATATGTTCCTTGGCTGTATGCAACCATTATCTATTCCTTTAAGATCATTTTTATGTATTAAATAGGAAAAGCGAACATATAGCTGATACACAAAACAACATTAAATTCTTTTTAGGAAAAGCAACCTGGTCTCATCTCTCCAGGCAGAGGAGAACAGAAGCTCTATTTCCACACATGCTGCAGATGGCTTTTCCAGTCTACTTGAATCATTACCAGCTAGAAGCAGTGGTCATTTGGACTTGGACATGAGCTGCAAAGTATAGAATTGTGACAAAAATTCCAGTGCCATGCGGACTTTTCCTGGACTCCTGCTCCTTGTGACAGCTCCTAACAGACTGAACTGGGGTTGGGTTGCATTTTTCAGGGATTTGGCATGGTGTTGGGGCCAACTTGGACTTGGTGAACATGTTAAGGACACTACTCTTTTATGGATTCTTGCTGTATTGGCCAAGAGTTTGCTTAAAGGCTTTAATCACTGTAAAAAAAAAAAAAAAAGAAGACTGGATAAAGAAGATGTGGCACATATACACCATGATATACTATTCAGCCATAAGAAATGATGACATTGGATCACTTACAACAAAATGGTGGGATCTTGATAACATTATATGAAGTGAAATAAGTAAATCAGAAAAACAAGAACTGCAGGATTCCATACATTGGTGGGACATAAAGATGAGACTAGAGAGTAATGGCAGGGTAGGAAGTGATACCGATAAATCTCCCCCAAAACTCAACAAGATCTTCAACCAGAAACAGAAAAACCTATCCTTGGAGCCTCCAGATGTTTCGCAATACACCCGAAGGTATGGTCGAGCGAAAAATTGGCTACATATATAACCAAACCCCGAAGGAAATAGGGAGTAAGAAATGCTCCGCCTTTCTCACTAACCTAAACAGGGCGGCTTTCTCTGGGATCCGTGAATATAGAAACTGAGGCGGGCAAAGGGGGTGAATAGATCCAGGCCATGGCACAAACAGCCGAACCAGGCTGTGGCACGGAGATCCAAGCCGAGGAAAAACTGATCCTGTGGCAACCCGGGCAATACAAGCTAACACTAGCGCCAAACCCAAACAAAGAAAGACAAGCAGGGCAGCCATTTTACCCGATCTTCTGGTCGGTGCGCGCAGATACTGCGCGAGAGATTTCTTCCTAAGCCCAGGGAGTGGGTGCCCGTGTTACCCCACAGAGAGGCAGAGTCAGAGGCCTTTCTGTGGGCCGAAAATGGAATCTCTGGGCAGCCCCAGTGCTCTGGGAAAGCCGTGCACGGGAGGGAGCGAGAACTAATTCCAACGGTGGAACTTTTACGTGCTGGTAGGGGATTCACTCAGAGGGAAACGCGGCTGGCCTCATATCCTGGTCTGCGCGTGCAGATAGTGAGGGAGAGATTCCTCCGAGTGCCTCGGCAGTGCGTGCCCATGTTATCGCACAGAGGGGCAGAGTCAGGGGCCTTTGTGTGGGCCAAAGCGGAATCTTGGGCCACCCCAGTACCTTGCAAAAGCTGCGCACAGGGGCAGAGCGAGAGCCAATTCCAACACTGCAACTTTTCCATGTGGTTGGGGGTTTCAATCAGAGCGTGAGACTGCTGGCCAGATATCATGGTCTGCATGCACAGATAGTGAGCAAGAGTTTCCTCCAAGCGCCCTGGAAGTGGGCGCCCGCCTGTGTTATCGGACAGAGTGGCAGAGCCAGAGGTCTTTGAGTGGGCGGAAACCCTGCCTGATTATGCTAGCAGCTCTGACTGACTGAGCCTTACCCAGAGCCCTGTGCTGAGTGGAAATAGAGTAGGGAGTTGCCAGCTCTTTGAGCCTCTTACTATCCAGGCAGAGGCAGCAGCAACCCCATAGCTGGATTATCAGGCTACTAATTGAGGAAGGAAAGACTAGGAGAAAGGCTACAGGAACACGGACTCTCTCACTGTCGGAGCCTATAAATGCTAATGAGCCTTGAATGCCAACGAGACTAAAGCACAATACATGACATCACCATAGAGACTTATCAACTGCAAACCTCTACCTGAGCGTGCCAAAGGGGCAGAACCCGGGGTACAGGGTCACCGACCAGGAAGAGGGAGAGAAAAGAAAAAGCAAGAAGATAACCTCTCAAAATCAAGAATAATCTGCAGACTTTATACCTATCCCATTTTATTATATTTGTTCATTTGTTTCTCTTATCTTCATTCTTGATACTTTTTTTTCCTCCTCCAATTTGGCCAATTAACTCTCTGCCGGTCTTACTCTCTCCTCTCCTTGAACTACACTACCCATAAGTGTTACATATCCCATTGTCTTTTCTCTCCTCTTCCTTTCTCTCTATGAGGGTTGCACTCCAAAACCCTTAACTCTCTCTCTCTCTCTCCTCTTTTTTCTTTTTTCTTCTTTTAGTGGTTCCCTCTTTTTTTCTCTCTCTCTCTTTCTTTTCTCCCTCTATATTAGTTTCTTCCTTTCTCCTTTACATCTCCTCTCATTCAAACCTCAATAACAAACAAATTATCTTATCTGGGACTCAAACTTATGTTTGTGGCATTTTGGGGGGTTTTTACTTCACCTTTTTAATTCATTAGCAGTGCTCCCATCCGTGGCTCTCCATTTTATCTAGTTCTTGTTCCACTAAATACAATAGTAATTTTTTAATTTGTCCCCCCATTTTTCTGTTTCCCTCTTATTCCTCTCATCATAACTCTTAGTCAACTAACACCTAAAAGCAAATCATTTTATTCTTGACCCAAATTTTTTCCTTATTTGCTTTTTGTGGGTCCATACCCCCTTCTTTTCTCTTTTTTTTCTTTTCTTTTTTTTGCCCCTTTATTACTTTTCCCCAATTCAGGCCCTCCATTTCAGGCATTGTTTGTTATAATTCACAGTTCACCACAAGATTTTCTCAAGAAAGAGGGGAGAGGAGAGGAGAGGAAAAAAGGAGGGGGGGAATAATTTCCTTTTTTAAAAATTTTTATTTTATTTTATTTTTCTTTATTTCATTATTAATTTTTTTTAAAAAAACAACTCTTTTCGATTTTTTATTTTTTTAACTTTTTATTCTTTATTAAATCTCATTAATACTATCAACAAAACAACCCTCAGATGCCATTAAGGAAGAGAAAATCGAATATCATGGATACAAAAGAAAGAGAGGTAACACAGCTAGATGAGGAAAAATCTATGGAGAAAAAATTTAATATATTGGAAATCTTGGAACTAAATGAGAGAGAATTCAAGATAGAAATCCTAAAAATCCTCCGAGATATACAGAAAACACAGAAAGGCAATTTAGGGAGCTCAGAAAACAACTCAATGAACACAAAGAATATATGTCCAAGGAAATTGAAACTATAAAAACAAATCAAACAGAAATGAAAAACTCAATTCACGAGCTGAAAAACGAAGTAACAAGCTTAGCTAATAGAACAGGTCAGATAGAAGAGAGGATTAGTAAAATAGAAGACAAGCAACTTGAGGCACAACAGAGAAAAGAAGAAAGAGACTCAAAAATTAAAAAAAAATGAGATAGCCCTACAAGAATTATCTGACTCCATCAAAAAGAATAACATAAGAATAATAGGTATATCAGAGGGAGAAGAGAGAGAAAATGGAATGGAGAACATACTCAAACAAATAATAGATGAGAACTTCCCAAGCCTGTGGAAAGAACTAAAGCCTCAAGTTCAAGAAGCAAACAGAACTCCGAGTTTTCTTAACCCCAACAAACCTACTCCAAGGCATATCATAATGAAATTGACACAAACCAACTGCAAAGAAAAAATTCTCAAGGCAGCCAGGGAAAAGAAGAATACAACATATAAAGGAAGGCCCATTAGATTATTATCAGATTTCTCAACAGAAACTCTACAAGCTAGAAGAGAGTGGACCCCAATATTTAAAGTCCTGAAAGAGAGAAACTTTCAGCCATGAATACTATACCCATCAAAGCTATCCTTCAAATATGAAGGAGAAATAAAAACATTCACAGATACAGAAAAGATGAGGGAATTTATCATCAGAAAACCCCCACTCCAGGAATTACTAAAGGGGGTTCTCCAATCAGATACAAAGAAAAAAAAACAGAGCCACAAAGCTCCAAGAATAAACACAATAAAACCAAATTTAAACTATGACAACAACAAAAAGAAAGGGGGGGGGGAGAAGATGGAGATTAACAGTAGCAAAGGACAATGGAGTGCAAAAGTACTCACAAAATAGTTCACTACAATGAACAGGGTAGGGACCCTTTTCATTACTCAAAGGTAACCACCATTGAAAAAACCACCACAGAAGCACATGAGATAAAAAAGATAGCAACAGAGGAAAGATGTATGGAATACAACCAAATAAAAACAAAAGATAGAAAAATGAAAGAAAAGGATCAAACAAGACACAAAACTAACAGAAAGCAAGATATAAAATGGCAATAGGGAACTCACAAGTGTCAATAATTACACTAAATGTAAACGGATTAAACTCACCAATAAAAAGACACAGAGTAGCAGAATGGATTAAAAAAGAAAATCGAACTCTATGCTGCCTACAGGAAACTCATCTAAGTAACAAGGATAAAAACAAATTCAAAGTTAAAGCCGGGAAAACAATACTCCAAGCAAATAACATCCAAAAAAAAGCAGGCATAGCAATACTCATATCTGATAATGCTGACTACAAGACAGCAAAAGTACTCAGAGACAAAAATGGCCATTTCATAATGGCTAAGGGGACACTGAATCAAGAAGACATAACAATTCTTAATATATATGCACCAAACCAAGGAGCACCAAAATATATAAGACAGCTACTTATTGATCTTAAAACAAAAGCTGACAAAAATACAATCATAATTGGAGACCTCAATACACCGCTGACGGCTCTAGATCGGTCATCCAAACAGAGAATCAACAAAGACATAGTGGCCTTAAACAAAACACTAGAGCACCTGGATATGATAGACATCTACAGGACATTTTATTTCAGAGTGACTGAGTATACATTTTTCTCCAATGTACATGGATCATTCTCAAGAATTGACCATATGTTGGGCCACAAAAACAACATCAGCAAATTCAGAAAAATCGAAGTTGTACCAAGCATATTTTCTGATCATAAAGCCTTGAAACTAGAATTCAATTGCAAAAAAGAGGAAAAAAATTCCACAAAAATGTGGAAACTAAACAACATACTTTTAAAAATTGAATGGGTCAAAATAGAAATAAGTGCAGAGATCAAAAGATATATACAGACTAATGAAAATGACAATATGACATATCAGAATCTATGGGATGCAGCAAAAGCAGTGATAAGAGGGAAGTTCATATTGCTTCAGGCATATATGAACAAACAAGAGAGAGCCCAAGTGAACCACTTAACTTCCCACCTTAAGGAACTAGAAAAAGAAGAACAAAGACAACCCAAAACCAGCCGAAGAAAGGAGATAATAAAAATCAGAGCAGAAATAAATGAATTAGAGAACAGAAAAACTATAGAAAAAATTAATAGAACAAGGAGCTGGTTCTTTGAAAAGATCAACAAAATTGACAAACCCTTGGCAAGACTTACCAAGGAAAAAAGAGAAAGAACTCATATAAACAAAATCCAAAATGAAAGAGGAGAAATCACCACGGACACCGTAGATATACAAAGAATTATTGTAGAATACTATGAAAAACTCTATGCCACTAAATTCAACAACCTTGAAGAAATGGATAAATTCCTAGAACAATACAACCTTCCTAGACTGAGTCAAGAAGAAGCAGAAAGCCTAAACAGACCTATCAGTAGAGAAGAAATAGAAAAAACCATTAAAAACCTCCCCAAAAATAAAAGTCCAGGCCCTGACGGCTATACCAGCGAATTTTATCAAACCTTCAAAGAAGACTTGGTTCCTTTTCTACTGAAAGCCTTCCAAAAAATTGAAGAAGCAATACTTCCAAACACATTTTATGAGGCCAACATAACCCTCATACCAAAACCAGGCAAGGATGGCACAAAAAAAGAAAACTACAGACCAATATCTCTAATGAATACAGATGCTAAAATACTAAACAAAATATTAGCAAATCGAATACAACAACATATTAAAAAAATAATACATCATGATCAAGTGGGATTCATCCCAGAATCTCAAGGATGGTTCAACATACGTAAAACGGTTAACGTAATACACCATATCAACAAAACAAAGAACAAAAACCACATGATCTTATCAATAGATGCAGAAAAGGCTTTCGATAAAATACAACACAATTTTATGTTTAAGACTCTCAACAAAATGGGTATAGAAGGAAAATATCTCAACATGATAAAGGCCATATATGATAAACCATCAGCCAACATCCTATTAAACGGCACAAAACTGAAGGCTTTCCCCCTTAAATCAGGAACAAGACAGGGTTGTCCACTCTCTCCACTGTTATTTAATGTGGTACTAGAGGTTCTAGCCAGAGCAATCAGACAAGACAAAGAAATAAAAGGCATCCATATCAGAAAAGAAGAAGTAAAGGTATCATTTTTATTTTTTTATTTTATTTATTGATTTTTAGAGAGAGAGGAGTGAGAGAGAAAGAGAGAAGGGGAGGAGCAGGAAGCATCAACTCCCATATGTGCCTTGACCAGGCAAGCCCAGGGTTTCGAACCTGCGACCTCAACATTTCCAGGTCGACGCTTTATCCACTGCACCACCACAGGTCAGGCAAGGTATCATTTTTTGCAGATGATATGATCCTATACATCGAAAATACCAAAGAATCCACAAAAAGACTACTAGAAACAATAAGCCAATACAGTAAGGTCGCAGGATACAAAATTAACATACAGAAGTCAATAGCCTTTCTATATGCCAACAATGAAACAACTGAGAAGGAACTCAAAAGAATAATCCCCTTCACGATTGCAACAAAAAAAATAAAATACTTAGGAATAAACATAACAAAGAATGTAAAGGACTTATATAATGAAAACTATAAACCATTGTTAAGGGAAATCGAAAAAGATATAATGAGATGGAAGAATATACCTTGTTCTTGGTTAGAAAGAATAAATATAATCAAGATGGCCATATTACCCAAAGCAATATACAAATTTAATGCAATTCCCATCAAAATTCCAATGACATTTTTTAAAGAAATGGAGCAAAAAATCATCAGATTTTTACGGAACTATAAAAAACCCCAAATAGCCAAAGCAATTTTAATGAAAAAGAATGAAGCTGGGGGCATTACAATATCTGACTTCAAACTCTATTATATGGCCACGACAATCAAAACAGCATGTTATTGGCAGAAAAATAGACACTCAGACCAATGGAACAGAATAAAACCACATATATATGGTCAAATAATTTTTGATAAAGGGGCCAACAACACACAATGGAGAAAAGAAAGCCTCTTCAACAAATGGTGCTGGGAAAACTGGAAAGCCACATGCAAAAGAATGAAACTGTACTACAGTCTGTCCCCCTGTACTAAAATTAACTCAAAATGGATCAAAGATCTAAACATAAGACCTGAAACAATTAAGTGCATAGAAGAAGACATAGGCACTAAACTCATGGACCTGGGTTTTAAAGAGCATTTTATGAATTTGACTCCACAGGCAAGAGAAGTGAAGACAAAAATTAATGAATGGGACTACATCAGACTAAGAAGTTTTTACTCAGCAAGAGAAACTGATAACAAAATAAACAGACAGCCAACTAAATGGGAAATGATATTTTCAAACAACAGCTCAGATAAGGGCCTAATATCCAAAATATACAAAGAACTTGTAAAACTCAACAACAAACAAACAAACAAACAATCCAATAAAAAATGGGAAGAGGACATGAACAGACACTTCTACCAGGAAGAAATACAAATGGCCAACAGATATATGAAAAGTTGCTCATCTTCGTTAGTTATTAGAGAAATGGAAATCAAAACTGCAATGAGATACCACCTCACACCTGTTCGATTAGCTATTATTAATAAGACAGGTAATAACAAATGTTGGAGAGGCTGCGGAGAAAAAGGAACCCTCATACACTGTTGGTGGGAATGTAAAGTAGTACAACCATTATGGAAGAAAGTATGGTGGTTCCTCAAAAAACTGCAAATAGAACTACCTTATGACCCAGCAATCCCTCTACTGGGTATATACCCCAAAAACTCAGAAACATTGATACGTAAAGACATATGTAGCCCCATGTTCAATGCAGCATTGTTCACAGTGGCCAGGACATGGAAACAATCAAAAAGCCCATCAATGGATGACTGGATAAAGAAGATGTGGCACTTATACACTATGGAATACTACTCAGCCATAAGAAATGATGACATCAGATCATTTACAGCAAAATGGTCGGATCTTGATAACATTATACGAAGTGAAATAAGTAAATCAGAAAAAAACAGAAATTCCATTATTCCATACGTAGGTGGGACATAAAAGTGAAACTAAGAGACATTAATAAGAGTGTGGTGGTTACAGGGGGACGGGGGAGAGGGAGAGGGAAAGGGGGAGGGGGAGGGGCACAAAAAAAACTAGATAGAAGGTGACAGAGGACAATCTGACTTTGGGTGATGGGTATGCAACATAAGTGAACGACAAGATAACCTGGACTTGTTATCTTTGAATATATGTATCCTGATTTATTGATGTCGCCCCATTAAAAATAAAATTATTTTAAAAAATGCCAAAAGGAGGAGAAAGAGAAAAGGGAACAAAATAAATATTTGAAATAATAACAGCTAAGAATTTACTCACATTAATAATAGCAAACTACAAATTCTGAAATCTCAGAGAACACTAAGTAAGATAAAAGAAACAACTAAAAATCTTTACCTAAGCCTATTATATTCAAATTACAGAAGACCAAAGATCTAAAGGAAAACCTTGAAAGAAGCCAGAGGGGAAAACATCTTAGCTATAGAGGAATAAGGATAAGAATTACACCAGGGATCCTGTCATAAACCATACAAGCAAAAATTGAATGAGGGGAAATATTTAATGTGGAAAGGTAAAACCACCAACCTAGAATTTTTTATCCACAACAAATAATCCTAAAATTTATATGGAACCACAAAAGACCCCAAAAGTTCAAAGCAATGTTGAGAAAGAATAAAGTTGGAGGTGTCATGCTCTCTGACTTCAAACTATATTACAAAGCTATAATAATTAAAACAGTATAGCACAAGCGAGAAACAGACACATTGATCAATGGATCAGAATAGAGAACCCAGAAATAAACCCTCACTTATATGTTCAATTAATCTATGACAAAGAAGGCAAGAATGTACAGTGGAGAAATGAGAGTGTCTTCAACAAGTTGTGTTGGAAAAACTGGACGAATAGATGCAAAAAAAGTGAAAAGAAACCATTCTCTTACAACATATATCAATACAAAAATAAACTCAAAATTGTTTAAAGAATTAAGTTTAAGATCTGAAACCAAAAAAGTCCTAAATAAAACATAGGAATTAAACTCTTTGATATCACTCTTTTTTTTTTTTTTTTCTTTTTTTTTTATAAGCTGGAAATAGGGAGAGACAGTCAGACAGACTCCCGCATGCGCCTGACCGGGATCCACCCGGCACGCCCACCAGGGGCGATGCTCTGCCCACCAGGGGGCGATGCTCTGCCCATCCTGGGCGTCGCCATATTGCGACTAGAGCCACTCTAGCGCCTGGGGCAGAGGCCACAGAGCCATCCCCAGCGCCCGGGCCATCTTTGCTCCAATGGAGCCTTGGCTGCGGGAGGGGAAGAGAGAGACAGAGAGGAAAGCGCGGCGGAGGGGTGGAGAAGCAAATGGGTGCTTCTCCTGAGTGCCCTGGCCAGGAATCGAGCCCGGGTCCTCCGCACGCTAGGCCGACGCTCTACCGCTGAGCCAACCGGCCAGGGCTGATATCACTCTTAATATTTTTTTTGGATATATCTCCTTGGACAAAGGCAAGAAAAGCAAAAATAAACAAATGGTACTACATAAATTAAAGTGCTTCTGCATAGTAAACCAACAAAATGAAAAGACAACCTACTGAACAGAAGAAGATACTCATAAATGATATAGCCATTAAAGGGTTAATATCCAAAATATCAATATATAAGGAACTCATAAGATCAATAAAAAAATGAGAGGACATGAAGAGATTTCTCTAAAGAGAACATGCAGATGGCCCTGGCCAGATAGTTCAGTTGATTGGAGCAGTGTCCCAAAGCACAGAGGTTGCCAGTTCATTTCTTTGTCAGGATACATACAGGAACAGATTGTTGTCCCTGTCTCTCTCTGTATTTCTCCCTTAAAAATCAATAAAATAAACATTGATAAAAAAGAGGGCATACAGATGACCAATAGACATATAAAAAGGTGCTCAACATCACTTATCATCAGGGAAATGTAAATCAAAACCAGAATGAGATACAACCTCAAACCTGTCAGAATGGCTGTTATTAATGAAGTGCCACCTCACCCGCAGGTGTTGTAAAGTACCAAAAGCTACAGAATTAATATTAATATTTTGGGAGGCTTGAAGAACATTTTATTAATTTGGGTTAAGGTGTGCAGAGAAATTGTGAGAAATAGTCTCTGTACTGTGTGATTTGCATGACCAGGATGGCCCTTGGCATTGTACTGTAAATGCAAAGGGGAGGAAAACATGGATTCCCAGACATTCCACCATGCCTGTGGGGAAAGGGGTGAATGGCTAGCCAGGTACAGGGAGAGAAAATCCAAAATAAACCTTTTCTTATAGCAATGAACCATTTGCAGGCATTAGTCCCCACAGAAACTACCTCTCCTATGTAAATGTGTGTGGTTAACACGTGTGACTCTGGACAGAGAGATAGCAGATAAACACTAGATAACATAGGAATGCCTTTTAATATGTAAAAAGACATCTTTCTACCGTTGTGTTGACTTGTAAATTTTGTTTTCTCCAAAATAATGTATGGCTAGCAAATTAAACGTGGTCCTATCATGTTAAAGGACATATGACTGGAATGACATCAGAGTAATGGCATGGTAGGAAGTGATACCGATAAATCTCCCCCAAAACTCAACAAGATCTTCAACCAGAAACAGAAAAACCTATCCTTGGAGCCTTCAGAAGTTTCACAACACACCCGAAGGTATGGTTGAGCAAAAGATTGGCTAGATATATGGTCAAACTCCGGGGGAAATCGGGAGTAAGAAATGCTCCGCCTTCCTTGCTAACCCAAACAGGGCAGCTTTCACTGGGCACTGGGAACTGAGAATATAGAAACTAAGGCGGGCAAAGGGAGTGAGTAGATCCAGGCTGCGGTACAAACGGTTGAACCAGGCTGTGGCATGGAGATCCAAGCTGAGGAAAAACCCAGGCAATTCAAGCTAACACGCGCGCCAAACCCAGAAAAAGAAAGACAAGTGGGGCAGCCATTTTCTCCATCTCCTGGTCGGCGCACATGGATAGTGGGCGAGAGATTCCTACGAACACCTCAGGGGTGGGCGCCGCCTGTGCTAACCCACAGAGAGGCAGAGTCAGAGGCCTTTGTGTGGGCCAAAAGCGGAATCTCTGAGGAGTCCCAACGCACTGAGGGGGCCGCGCATGGGGAGGGAGCTGAAGCCAATTCCAACGCTGGAACTTTCTGTGTGGGTGGAGGGCTTTCTCGGAGGAGTGAGAGGCGGCCGGCCTGATATCCTGGTCAGCGCGCATGGAGAGTGGACAGGAGATTCCTCCAATCACCTCAGGGTTGGGTGCCTGTGTTATCCCACAGAGAGGCAGAGTCAGGGGCCTGTGTGTGGGCCAAAAGCGGAATCTCTGAACCGCCCCAGCACCCTGAAAAAGCCACACACAGGAACGGAGCTAGAGCCAATTCCAACACTAGAACTTTTCCATGCAGGCGGAGGGCTTTCTCGGAGTGAGAGACGGCTGGCCTGATATCCAGGTCGGCGCGCACGGAGAGTGGGCAAGAGATTCCTCCGAACACCTCAGGGGTGGGCGCCCATGTTTTCCCACAGAGGGGCAGAGTCAGAGGCTTGTGAGCGGGCCAGGAGAGGAATCTCCAAACCGCCCCAACACCCTGAGGGGGCCGCACACGCGGAGGGAGTGAGAGCCAATTCCAACGCTAGAACTTTTCTGCGCGGGCAGGGGTTGCACTCAAAGTGTGACACGGCTGGTCTGACATACTGGTCGGCACACATGAAGAATGGGCAAGAGATTCCTCCGAACACCTCAGGAGTGGGCACCCGTGTTATCCCACAGAGGGGCAGAGTTAGAGGTCTCTGTGCGGGTGGAAGCCCCGCCTGATTATGCTAGCAGCTCTGACTGAGCCTTACTCAGAGCCCTGTGCTGAGTGGGAATAGAGTGGGGAGTTGCAGCTCTTTGAGCCTCTTACTATCCAGGCAGAGGCAGCAGCAACCCCATAGCTGGATTATCAGGCTTCTAATTGTAGAAAGAAAGACTAGGAGAGAAGCTCCAGGAATGCAGACCTTCTCACTGTTGGAGCCTATAAACGCTAATGAGCCTCGACTGCCAACGAGACTGAAGCCCAATACATGACATCGCCATAGAGAATTATCAACTGCAAACCTCTACCAGAGCGTGCCACAGGGGCAGAACCCAGGGTAAAAAGTCACCGACCAGGAAGAGAGACAGAATAGAAAAAGCAAGACGATAACCTCTCAAAATCAAGAATAATCCTCAGACTTTATAACCTATCCCATTTTATTATATTTGTTCATCTGTGTCTCTTATCTTCATTCTTGAATTTTTTTTTCCTCTTCCATTTTGGTCGTTTAATTCTCTGCTAGTCTTACTCTCGCCTCTCTTTGAACTACACTACCCATAAGTGTTACATATCCCATTATCTTTTCTTTCCTCTTCCTTTCTCTCTATGAGGGTTGCACTCCAAAACCCTTAACTCTCTTTCTCTCTCCTCCTTTTTCTTTTTTCTTCTTTTAGTGGTTCCATCTTTTCTCTCTCTCTTTTCTCCCTCTTTATTAGTCTCTTCCTTTCTCCTTTACGTCTTCTCTCATTCAAACCTCAATAATGAACAAATTATCTTATCTGGAACTCAAACTTATGTTTGTGGCATTTTGGGGTTTTTTTACTTCACCTTTTTAACTCATTAGCAGTGCTCCCATCCCTGGCTCTCCATTTTATCTAGTTCTTGTTCCACTAAGTACAATAGTAATTTTTTAATTTCCCCCCCTTTCTCCTGTTTCCCTCTTATTCCTCTCATCATAACTCTTAGTCAGCCAACACCTAAAAGCAAATCATTTTATTCTTGAACCAATTTTTTTCCTTATTTGCTTTTTGTGGGTCCATACCACCCCCCTTTATATATATATATCTTTTTCTTTTTCCTTTACTCCCTTATTACTTCTCCCCAATTCAGGCCCTCCATTACAGGTTTTGTTTGTTCTATTTAGTACAATATAATTCACAGTTCACCACAAGATTTTCTCAAGAAAGAGGGGAGAGGAGAGGAAAAAAAGAGAAGAAGGAATAATTCCCTTTTTTCTCAAATTTTTATTTTATTTTATTTTTCTTTATTTAATGATTAATTTTTAAAAAAAACCTCAATTTTTATTTTTATTTTTTAAACTTTTTATTCTTTATTAAATCTCATTAATACTATCAACAAAACCACCCTCAGATGCCATTAAAGAATAGAAAGTCGAATATCATGGATACAAAAGAAAGAGAGGTAACACAGATAGAGGAGGAAAAATCTATGGAGAAAAAATTTAAGATATTGGAAACTTTGGAGTTAAACGACAGAGAATTTAAAATAGAAATCCTAAAAATACTCAGAGATATAAAAGAAAACACAGAAAGGCAATTTAGGGAGCTCAGAAAACTCAACGAACAAAAAGAGTATATCTCCAAGGAAATTGAAACTATAAAACAAATCAAACAGAGATGAAAACTCAATTCACGAGCTAAAAAACGAGGTAACAAGCTTAGCTAATAGAACAGGCCAGATAAAAGAGAGGATTAGTGAAATAGAAGACAAGCAACTTGAGGCACAACAGAGAGAAGAAGAAAGAGACTCAAAAATTTAAAAAAATGAGATAGCCCTACAGGAATTATTTGACTCCATCAAAAAGAATAACATAAGAATAATAGGTATATCAGAGGGAGAAGAGAGAGAAAATGGAATGGAGAACATACTCAAACAAATAATAGATGAGAACTTCCTAAGCCTGTGGAAAGAACTAAAGCCTCAAATTCTAGAAGCAAACAGAACTCCAAGTTTTCTTAACCCCAACAAACCTACTTCAAGGCACATCATAATGAAATTGGCACAAACCAACTGCAAAGAAAAAATTCTCAAGGCAGCCAGGGAAAAGAAGGATACAACATATAAAGGAAGGCCCATTAGATTATCATCCGATTTCTCAACAGAAACTCTACAAGCTAGAAGAGAGTGGACCCCAATATTTAAAGTCTTGAAAGAGAAGAACTTTCAGCCATGAATACTATACCCATCAAAGCTATCCTTCAAATATGAAGGAGAAATAAAAACATTCACAGATACAGAAAAGATGAGGGTATTTATCACCAGAAAACCCCCACTCCAGGAAATACTAAAGGGGGTTCTCCAATCATATACAAAGAACAACAACAAAAAAAAAACACAACAAAGCCACAAGTAAAAGCTCCAAGAAGAACAAAATAAAACCAAATTTAAACTGTGACAACAACAACAAAAAAGGGGGGTGGGGAGAGGATGGAGATTAACAGTAGCAAAGGGCGATGGAGTGCAAAAGTACTTACAAAATAGTGCACTACAAGGAACAGGGTAGGAACCCTTTTAATTACTTAATGGTAACCACCATTGAAAAAACCACCACAGAAGCACATGATTTAAAAAAGATAGCAACAGAGGAAAGATGTATGAAACACAACCAAATAAAAACAAAAGATAGAAAAACAAAAGAGAAGGATCAAACAAGACACAAAACTAACAGAAAGCAAGATATAAAATGGCAATAAGGAACTCACAAGTGTCAATAATTACACTAAATGTAAATGGATTAAACTCACCAATAAAAAGGCACAGAGTAGCAAAATGGATCAAAAAAGAAAATCCAACTATATGCTGCCTACAAGAAACTCATTTAAGTAACAAGGATAAAAACAAATTCAAAGTGAAAGACTGGAAAACAATGCTCCAGGCAAATAACATCCAAAAAAAGCAGGTGTAGCAGTACTCATATCTGATAATGCTGACTACAAGACAACAAAAGTACTCAGAGACAAAAATGGCCATTTCATAATGGCTAAGGGGACACTGAATCAAGAAGACATAACAATTCTTAATATATATGCACCAAACTAAGGAGCACCAAAATATATAAGACAGCTACTTATTGACCTTAAAACAAAAGCTGACAAAAATACAATCATAATTGGAGACCTCAATACACCACTGACGGCTCTAGATTGGTCATCCAAACAGAGAATCAACAAAGACATAGTGGCCTTAAACAAAACACTAGAGCACCTGGATATGATAGACATCTACAGGACATTTCATCCCAGAGTGACTGAGTATATATTTTTCTCCAGTGTACATGGATCATTCTCAAGAATTGACCATATGTTGGGCCACAAAAACAACATCAGCAAATTCAGAAAAATCGAAGTTGTACCAAGCATATTTTCTGATCATAAAACCTTGAAACTAGAATTCAACTGCAAAAAGGAGGAAAAAAATCCCACAAAAATGTGGAAACTAAACAACATACTTTTAAAAAATAAATGGGTCAAAGAAGAAATAAGTGCAGAGATCAAAAGATATATACAGACTAATGAAAATGACAATACGACATATCAGAATCTATGGGATGCAGCAAAAGCAGTGATAAGAGGGAAGTTCATATCACTTCAGGCATATATGAACAAACAAGAGAGAGCCCAAGTAAACCACTTAACTTCACACCTTAAGGAACTAGAAAAAGAAGAACAAAGACAACCCAAAACCAGCTGAAGAAAGGAGATAATAAAAATCACAGCAGAAATAAATGAAATAGAGAACAGAAAAACTATAGAAAAAATTAATAGAACAAGGAGCTGGTTCTTTGAAAAGATCAACAAAATTGACAAACCCTTGGCAAGACTTACCAAGGAAAAAAGAGAAAGAACTCATATAAACAAAATCCAAAATGAAAGAGGAGAAATCACCACAGACACCGTAGATATACCTAGAATTATTGTAGAATACTATGAAAAACTTTATGCCACTAAATTTAACAACCTAGAAGAAATGGATAAATTCCTAGAACAATACAACCTTCCTAGACTGAGTCAAGAAGAAGCAGAAAGCCTAAACAGACCTATCAGTAGAGAAGAAATAGAAAAAACCATTAAAAACCTCCCCAAAAATAAAAGTCCAGGCCCAGACGGCTATACCAGCGAATTTTATCAAACCTTCAAAGAAGACTTGGTTCCTTTTCTACTGAAAGTCTTCCAAAAAATTGAAGAAGAAGCAATACTTCCAAGCACATTTTATGAGGCCAACATAACCCTTATACCAAAACCAGGCAAGGATGGCCCCAAAAAAGAAAACTATAGACCAATATCTCTAATGAATACAGATGCTAAAATACTAAAGAAAATACTAGCAAATTGAATATAACAACATATTAAAAAATAATACATCATGATCAAGTGGGATTCATCCCAGAATCTCAAGGATGGTTCAACATACGTAAATACACCATATCAACAAAACAAAGAACAAGAACCACATGATCTTATCAATAGATGCAGAAAAGGCTTTTGATAAAATAGAACACAATTTTATGTTTAAGACTCTCAACAAAATGGGTATAGAAGGAAAATATCTCAACATGATAAAGGCCATATATGATAAACCATCAGCTAACATCATACAAAATGGCACAAAACTGAAGGCTTTCCCCCTTAAATCGGGAACAAGATAGGGTTGTCCACTCTTTCCACTCTTATTTAATGTGGTACTAGAGGTTCTAGCCAGAGCAATCAGACAAGACAAAGAAATAAAAGGCATCCATATCGGAAAAGAAGAAGTAAAGGTATCACTTTTTGCAGATGATATGATCCTATACATCGAAAATCCCAAAGAATCCACAAAAAGACTACTAGAAACAATAAGCCAATACAGTAAGGTCGCAGGATACAAAATTAACATACAGAAGTCAATAGCCTTTCTATATGCCAACAATGAAACATTTGAGAATGAACTCAAAAGAATAATCCCCTTCACAATTGCAATAAAAAAATAAAATACCTAGGAATAAACATAACAAAGAATGTAAAGGACTTATATAATGAAAACTATAAACCATTGTTAAGGGAAATCGAAAAAGATATTATGAGATGGAAGAATATTCCTTGTTCTTGGTTAGGTAGAATAAATATAATCAAGATGGCCATATTACCCAAAGCAATATACAAATTTAATGCAATTCCCATCAAAATTCCAATGACAAGGCCCTGGCCGGTTAGCTCAGCGGTAGAGCGTCGGCCTGGCGTGCGGGGGACCCGGGTTCGATTCCCAGCAAGGGCACATAGGAGAAGCACTCATTTGCTTCTCCACCCCCCACCCCCTCCTTCCTCTCTGTCTCTCTCTTCCCCTCCCGCAGCCAAGGCTCCATTGGAGCAAAGATGGCCCGGGCACTGGGCATGGCTCTTTGGCCTCTGCCCCAGGTGCTAGAGTGGCTCTGGTCGCAGCAGGGCGATGCCCCGAAGGGGCAGAGCATCGCCCCCTGGTGGGCAGTGCGTCACCCCTGGTGGGCGTGCCGGGTGGATCCCGGTCGGGCACATGCGGGAGTCTGTCTGACTGTCTCTCCCCGTTTCCAGCTTCAGAAAAATACAAAAAAAAAATTCCAATGACATTTTTTAAAGAAATGGAGCAAAAAATAATCAGATTTATTTAATATATGGAACTATAAAAAGCCCCGAATAGCCAAAGCAATCCTAAAGAAAAAGAATGAAGCTGGGGGCATTACAATACCTGACTTCAAACTATATTATAGGGCCACGACAATGAAAACAGCATGGTATTGGCAGAAAAATAGACACTCAGACAATGGAACAGAATAGAAAGTCCAGAGATAAAACTACATATATATAGTCAATAATTTTTGATAAAGGGGCCAACAACACACAATGGAGAAAAGAAAGCCTCTTCAACAAATGGTGCTGGGAAAACTGGAAAGCCACATGCAAAAGAATGAAACTGGACTACAGTTTGTCCCCCTGTACTAAAATTAACTCAAAATGGATCAAAGATCTAAACATAAGACCTGAAACAATAAAATACATAGAAGAAGACATAGGCACTAAACTCATGGACCTGGGTTTTAAAGAGCATTTTATGAATTTGACTCCACAGGCAAGAGAAGTGAAAGCAAAAATTAATGAATGGGACTACATCAGACTAAGAAGTTTTTGCTCGGCCTGACCTGTGGTGGCGCAGTGGATAAAGCGTCGACTTGGAAATGTTGAGGTCGCCGGTTCAAAACCCTGGGCTTGCCTGGTCAAGGCACATATGGGAGTTGATGCTTCCAGCTCCTCCCCCCCTTCTCTCTCTCTGTCTCTCCCTCTCCTCTCTAAAATGAATAAAAATAAAAAAAATAAATAAATAAAAAATTAGAAAAAAAAAAAAAAGAAGTTTTTGCTCAACAAGAGAAACTGACAACAAAATAAACAGACACCCAACTAATTGGGAAATGATATTTTTAAACACCTGCTCAGATAAGGGCCTAATATCCAAAATATACAAAGAACTCGTAAAACTCAACAACAAACAAACAATCCAATAAAAAAATGGGAAGAGGATATGAACAGACACTTCTCCCAGGAAGAAATACAAATGGCCAACAGATATATGAAAAGATACTCATCTTCTTTAGTTATTAGAGAAATGCAAATCAAAACTGCAATGAGATACCACCTCACACCTGTTAGATTAGCTATTATTAACAAGACAGGTAATAGCATAAGTTGGAGAGGCTGTGGAGAAAAAGGAACCCTCATTCACTGTTGGTGGGAATGTAAAGTAGTACAACCATTATGGAAGAAAGTATGGTAGTTCCTCAAAAAACTGAAAATAGAACTACCTTATGACTCAGCAATCCCTCTACTGGGTATATACCCCCAAAACTCAGAAACATTGATTCATAAAGACACATGCAGCCCCATGTTCATTGCAGCATTGTTCACAGTGGCCAGGACATGGAAACAACCAAAAAGCCCGTCAATAGATGACTGGATAAAGAAGATGTGGCACATATACACTATGGAACACTACTCAGCCATAAGAAATGATGACATCGGATCATTTATAGCAAAATGGTGGGATCTTGATAACATTATACGAAGTGAAATAAGTAAATCAGAAAAAACCAGGAACTGCATTATTCCATACGTAGATGGGACATAAAAGTTAGACCAAGAGTCATTGATAAGAGTGTGGTGGTTACAGGGGGAGGCGGGAGAGGGAGAGGGAAGGGGGGATGGGGAGGGGCACAAAGAGAACTAGATAGAAGGTGACAGAGGACAATCTGACTTTGGGTGATGGGTATGCAACATAATTGAACGACAAGATAACCTGGACATGTTATCTTTGAATATATGTATCTTGATTTACTGATGTCACCCCATTAAAAAAATAAAATAAAATTATTAAAAAAATATAATTCAGTCACTAAGCTTTTATAAAATTTATCTGAAAAAAAACCAGACAAATAAAATAATTAAAAAAAAAAGAAGTACATATGACTCTAACCAATAGTGGTAAGGGGCTCCTAATTACAATGTTTGCTTCTGTACTTCCCACTTACAAAACTATAAAAACTAAGTAGAACAAAGGGCCGACATGCGTTCTCTCTCAGACCTCTGTCGGAGTTGCCGCCGCTTGACCAAGCTAGACAATAAAGCTTTGATGTGTAATCGATGGACTTCGTTAGTGTCTTCAATGTTTTGGGTCCCTCCGAATTAGGCTTAACAATTAATGCATCAACAAATAACAAGTTAACAAGAATGTTGAGAAAAGAAAACCCTAGTGATAGTTCATAGGACTGCAAAATGATGCAGTCACCAAGGAAAACAGTATTAAGATTCCTCAAAAAATTAAAAACAGAACTACCATATGATCCAGTAATTCCATTTCTGATCCAGCCTTCCATTCCAGACAATGAAGCCTTGGAGACCATGTGAAGGGAGTGGTGTTCCTCAAATGGCAACATGGAAAGCATGGAAGATTAGTCAAACCCACAATTCCAATCAGATTTTTACTTTTAGGCATTCTTTCAGGCTACAGAAGTTAGAAGATGAACTGTCTGGATAGAAAAAGTGAGTGTAGGGAGACAGGTCATTTCTCAGGTCTAGGCACAAGGAAATGGTGGCTGAGGTGGCAGCGAGAGTAACTATGTGTAAGAGGTACTGCAAACAGAGCCTGAACACAAGTAGTGAGCCCCTTACATTCCCCCTCCCAAAACCAGCTTGCTCTCCCCACTGCAGGTAATGCTAACTCCCTTCATTCTTCCTGTCCCTCAAGACACAGCCTTTGTGTCATCCTTAACTTCTCCTTGTCACATCCCAACCTAGACTGTCAGCAAATTCTGCCGTGATCTGCGCAACAAGTCTATTCCAGGGTCTCAAGCGGGAAATGGTATGAAATTGAATGAAAAATAGAGACTTAAAGATATATATAGGATTGGTTCAGTAGGATGCCACAGCTCATTGCCCACAATCACTGCTGTCTTGGTCTAGCTGCAAAAACATGGCCGCTCCCAGAAAGACATCCGTCTTTATTTTCTGGGTAAGATGGGCCATTAACAATTCAATGACGTTTCCAAGGCAACCCAAGAAAACCACCAGGTGCAGAAAAAACCCCACCATCTTGACTTTAAACAAAGAAGTAACTAGTTTCCAGTCCTTCCTGGGAACATGGGTGGGCAGAGCAGAGAAGCACAGCCCTTTGTTAATTTAATTAGGCAGGTGAGGCGGGGGGGGGGGGGGGGGGGGGGGGGTTGGGCCCAACACCTCTGTCCCAACTGCAAAATACCCTGTTGGCTTATTTGGTCTCCAACAAAATTATGTCAGTTTTACCTTCCAAATAAACCCAGAATTGAACCACTTAGACACTCATTGGCACCTGGATGACAGCAGCAGCTCCTCTGGTCTCCCAGCCTGCCTCAGGCCAAACCCCCTTTGACAAGTGTAATGCCAGTGGCCACAGCCAGGCAGGTTCACAGTGGATTCAGACAGATGGTAGAGGAACTGCGGAGCCAGAAAGTGTTGGGCCATTCCCCTTTATAATAGAGTCTCCCAGCAGTGAACAAGCAAACAGGCAGGGAAAACCGCTTCTTAAGGCAGCAGGCCACAGCAAAATGGCCCATTGCAGAATTGGGCAGACAATCCACACCAAAGGAAAGCATAAGCTATACACATGTGCTTCTGCCATGTGCTCATGCACTAATCATGCAAAGTACAAGCAAGCTGTTTTCCCTACTGTAGGGTGGTCAGCAATGGGGGACGGTCACGTGAGGAACTCAGACCCGGGAATTTTGGCTAGGGCTGCCCACAACCAAGCACGCCAAAAGAAACTTCCCAGAGGTCCTTGGGAAAAGAGCTATCGTCCATCAGCCAGTGAGATTTCACCATATCATATTAGCTCGCCCACCCTAGAGGACCCCTTTAAATATCCCTCACGCAGTTTACTCCATGTGACTCTTCTGGCCTCTGTCCCCTGGGACCAGAGGACCTTGTTGGGTGGGATGCGCTATACTAAATAAAGGCTTTGCTATTCCACACTGCATGGCTATGGTCCCTTCCTTCCTCCTCGGCCTTACACCTACACCAAGCTATTCCTCAGGGTACTGGGATACAGTACTAGGCCCGCTGCCTGCCTTCCCCTACAGCTTCTGGAATAAAGTAGGCTCACCATCACTTCATTCCAAACATTCAGAATGTGCTCTGGTCAATGCAGCAGGATTTACATTGGTAACTTTGTTGGTTAATCTGGGGAACAGGGAAGTATGTTACTCAGCTCAAGTAGAGTTTGTATCAAGTCTTACCCTGGCTATTATTTTGTTACCTTCCCACCTCCCTGGAGATGTTCACTGGTTCTATGGCCATATGGACCCTCAGACTGAATCCTATCACATTCATCTCCAATTTGAACCACTTTCACTAGGAATTCTATTTCTGCTCTTGAGAGAGGGCCTGCTTCATTTCAGTGGTACTCACTCACATGTTCTATTTGTAGGCTCAGTATCTCCTGCAGACTGTGGAGCTGGGTGGGACTACTGGAGGCCTCACTGAAGAGGCATTCTGAGCCACTGTGATCAACGAGTCACAAACACAGTTTCCTGCTCTTCTTACAGCCCACTTTCTGCACCTCCACCACAAGCCTGTGCCAGAGACTTTATCAGGCATTTGCTATTGGTTGGGCACTGATCAGAACCCACTAAGTGCCAGGCACTGGGGGCCAAAGAGAAATGCTGTTTTCAAAGAGTGCCAAGCTAGAGAGAAAGCAAGAAACAATTGTAGCTCAGTGATGAGGCCCAGGACAGGTGAAGTGAGGGAATTGGCAGGGAGCAGAGCTTGGGAAGCCCCCACAGCACCAATGCTGGGGCCTGGTCTTCACCCTTTGGGGAAGTGCTTCGGGATCACCTAAGAACTTGTCAGAAATGCAGGTCCCTGGGCTCCACTCTACACACTCTGGTCAGGTGGTCTGAAGGGGAGCCCTGGAACCTGAAGGGTCAGGCTGATACTGACTCAGGTGGTCCTATTTTAAAAGCTTGAAGAATCACTGCTGCGGGGTAGGGGAGCCACCAGCTGATGGTCATTACCACAGCCTGGGAAGGTCTGGAGCCCCAGTACAGCTCCTAGCAGTTCACAGTGGGGTCAAGGGAAGGGCCTGGAGATGGGGTGTGTAAGGACTGTAGGTAGAGACTAACAAGTGAGGCCAAAGGCAGCCATGAATGACAGAGGTCCAAGGATGAGTGTAAAAAGAAGACACTATCTTGGATGTTCTCGAGGGGTGAGGGTACTGTGCACTAGAGGGACTCAGTGAGTGACACCTGATATTCTGGTCACTTCTCTAGAGCAGATGAATTCTTTCACACATCCCTTCCTGGGAGCTAACAGTTTGGGTGTCCAATTCTCATCAGCTCTCCACACCAATGCTGGGTTCTCTGACTTCTCAGTTTAGTCCTGCCTCACCTGAGGCTCCCATCAGCAGCTGGTCTTTGAGCTACAAAAAGGACAAGCACAAGATGCCCTTGGGAATTAGGGCTAAGGGCTTAATTTTTTTTCCCAACCTGCATGGAGTTTCAGAATAAGGAGTTGAAAAATCTCAGAGGAGCCCCCACAGACAGATGAGGTCAGATACTTACCCACGTCAAACTCCAGGATGGACTGACTGACTCCTCCTTCACTGATGATTTTTCTGAGAAAAACAGTTGGGGAAAATACTCAGCAGGTGGAAGGTGAGATAAAGGCCACAGAGCCCAGGGCAGTGTGGACTGGGAGGGCAGGATGAGGCCTGGCTGCCTGGAGGGCGGGAGAGAGAATACATGACCTGGGGGACATGACTGGCATGGTGGTCACTGAGCACAGGAAGATGGGTGGGGCTGGAGGTAATGGACCTGAAGCTTCTAGGGTGGGCCAGGGAGAGGTCAGAGGACAGGAGAATTGAGTTTTATACCTTCTTTAGCTCTTACTAAAAGTAATGGGTGGTGAATGGGTCTTTTTCCTCAGGAGTTGGTATTTTTCCTTTCTCCACATGCTCCACCCCCCACCCCAAGGCAGAGAAAGCTGTTGGAGGCAGCTGATGTCAGGAGGGCCATGGAGGAACTGGGGCTTCCCAGTGTGGGAGTGAGAGATGCTGAGTTAGTTGGAGGCACTGGGTCAGCTTTGCAGAGGGGAGGGGCAGGAGTTACCAAGGAATGCAAGGTCTCCAGGTGTGGGTGGCTCACCTGCACTGCTATTGTCCCAGAGGTTTTTGGGAAAATGATGTGGTGAGCCCAATCCTGATGTACTAAATCAGAACTTTGAGATAAACCCCCAAAGGGGGTTCAATCAAAAAGCAGCTTGGGTGACTTTTAAGCATGGTCAACCTGAAGAGACCCATAATCAAGGCCCACAGATTATGGGCCTTTCTGGAGTTGTGGACAGCGCACAGGGAATGGTGGCTGTATTGCCCTGCTTTTCCAAGTGAACTGGTGGTCACCTCAACTCACCCTCCTAGGCCTAGGATTGAGCGGTAGGAAGAGGTCACTGTGAGCAATGGTTCCAAACTATTAGCTGCCAATCAGAATCACATGGGTGGCTTTTAAAAGTTGCCTTTGCCCTATGTAATGCCAGTGGCTGAGGCCAGGCAGATTCACCAGAAATGTACTGAAAATCTCCTAACCCTTCAGCAAGAAGGATCTGTCACAAGTTACTAGAATGTCCATGCGTGGTGGAAAACATTTCAAACATTCAGGAATTAAAGCTATTGTCTGATGAAGAGTGAGAGAGAAAAAATGCTGTGCTTCCATCAGGCCCACATAGAGGAGACAAGGACAGAACCAACCTAAGAAGCAGGCTGGACTGTGAGAAGTCCTACTGAATCAACTCGAAGGAATTGTGTAATAACAGGGAGTTTTCATGGCTACAGGGAAGGGACTGACATGTGACATTTCTGACCCCATAGAGACAGAGTAGATTACTCAAGGCCTGAAACATGCAGAAGCGAAGGAAGATTTGAAGCTGAGGAAAACACCACTGAGGTGACCCTCTCTGTAAGCCTCACTAAAAACAACTTCAGTTCAGGATTCTGTCTTGCAGAGTCAGTGTGAGCTGAGACCAAAAGTTTATCAAAACAAATAAACAAACAAGTCAACAAATAAACAACTGTTGTCTGTTGACTTTCCCAGAAATAGACACCGGAATAACCTGCTGGTCAAAGATAAATTATAGAATTTAACTTTGTATATTTAAGTGATTTGAAGCAGCTTCTGTGATGCAAAGATCTGACTGAAGCTGGTCAAAATTCATGGTACAACGGGATTGGTGGACAGAGTGAGTATGAATTGTGGAGGAATCTTAATGAGAGAACAATTGTTTAGTAAGCAGCTGAATTTAACCAATTGTGTCATCTCTTGTCCTGAAAAGAGGACTCAGATAAAGCTAACAAGAAAGTTAGGTTCTGATTTACAGCCTTATCCTCCTGGGCAGAATTTCCTGAAATAAACAGTACAGTCTTATTGATGTAGAAGCTTTTGTTTTGAGTCTCTATAATTAAGGTATTTGAATGCAAATGGCCTTAAATTGTCATTAATTCTTTGTGACTGAACACCTCTGTGGCTTACCAAAGTGAAAGTTCATGATGATGAGGTGATAAATGATTTCAATTCAAATCACAGTGGTCAAACTGACCGTGTGTTTATTTCCCAGATTTTCAATGTGTACTTGGAATTAACATACTCAGAAACTGGAAGAAACAGATTATCTCTCTGAATTGTAGAGTGAGTTCCATTATGGTAGAAAGAGCAAGTGAAAGTTCATGAACTTCTATTCTTTACCAGAACAGTAAACCAAACTCCATACTGTATTGCTGGGGCTATTGTAAGTATTAGTACCACCATAAACTTGAAGTATGCACATTTAAAAAAAATTTAATTATATGTATTTTTTGCTGTTAAAGGAGATGAAGAGATCTTTAAAAATTATTGTAGCCTGACCAGGAGGTGGTGCAGTGGACAGAGCGTCAGACTGGAACATGGAGTACCGTGGTTTGAAACCTCAAGGTCGCCCCGCTTGAGCACAGCTAATCAGCTTGAGCAGGGGCTCACCAGCTTGAGCATGGGATCAAAGACATGACCCTGTGGTCACTGGCTTGAGCCCAAAGGTTGCTGGCTTGAAGCCCAAGGTCGCTGGCTTGCGCAAGGGGTCACTTGCTCTGGTCCCCAGTCAAGGCACATATGAGAAAGAAATCAATGAACAACTAAGAAGAAGGAGACTAAGGAGCCATAACAAAGAATTGGTGCTTCTCATCTCTCTCTCTTCCTGCTTCTCTGTTCCTCTCTTTGTCTCTCTCTCTCTGTCTCTGTCACACACAAAAAATACTGTAGACCAGGGGTAGTCAACCTTTTTATATCTACCACCCACTTTTGTATCTCTGTTAGTAGTAAAATTTTCTAACCTCCCACTGGTTCCACAGTAATGGTGATTTATAAACTAGGGAAGTAACTTTACTTTATAAAATTTATAAAGCAGAGTTACAGCAAGTTAAAGCTATAAGGTATTTTTCCCCACTGAGAAGGAAGGAACGGGTCCAAGCTGCAAAGTGTGGAGTAATAAACAGCTTTATTGAGTACAGAGCGCACATCCCACCCAGCAAGGTTCCCTGGCCCTGAGGAAAGAAAGATGAAGGCTAGGGAAGTTGCACAGATTAAACCGCGTGGGAGATATTTAAAGGGTCCCTCTAGGGAAGTGAAGCTACTATGACGTGGTAAAATTCCACTGGCTGGCAGACGATTGCTTCTTTCCAAATGGTTCCTGGGAAGCTTCCTTTGGTGGGCTTGATTATGGGCGGTCCTAGCCAAAGTTGGGTGGGCCTGAGTTCTCCATGTGAACATCCCTCTATCCACCAACCTTACATTCTGACCTTTTGTGTTAAATAGAAAAACGGGTGCCGTTTATTCATCTGGCTACTTCCTGCTGAATAGGGGCATCATGGGGAGGGGGAGATCAGAAAATGGTGGCTTTCAAGGGGTGTCAGGAGGAATATCTGTGTGGCCATGATTGGAGAAACTTTGCGAATGAGGTCCTGTAAGGATTTAAAAAAAGAGAGGAGTAATAGGAGAATTTGCAGGGTCTAGCCTTTTGGTGAGCTGTAGATGGATGGAGTCCAGTGGTTCCGACTGCCAGAGATCCTATAAGGAGGCAAGCTTGAGGCAAAACTGCATGTCAGGAGTGGCGTAAAAAGGGGAAAGGAAGGGAGTCCCATCCATTCCCATAACCGAAACCTGTGAGGGAACTAGAGGTCCAGAGTATGAAGGTAAAAACAGAGAAGGCAGCCCCCATGTCCACAAGAAATGAGATGGACTGACTTACCCACTTGTTGCAAAACCCTGGGTTCTCCAAGTCCAGGCCGTGTCCTAGGAGTTCAAACGATGCACCCACCTGGCTGGATTGGCCTTCCATTTGGGCGGCTTGTCCTCCACGTAGAGGCACTGAGGAAAAAACCTGTTGCCCAAAGGGGCAATCACTTCGCCAGTGACTGGGCTGCTTGCAGTCAGGGCAGGATTCAGTGGGCAGCCGTGGGCAGGGGCCCTGCTGGGACCAGTGGTCCTGCTTGCCACACTTAAAGCAAGCTGCTGGTGGCTCTGCTGGTCACAGGGTTGCCACAAGAATTTGGGTTTGGAGCGTTTCTATCTGCTGCATGCGGGGCCTGGCGGAACAGCCTTGGCCTGTTTCTACTAGTTGGGATCATTAAAAACTTTAAATGCTGTGTTCACAGGTTGGATAGGGGTTTGGGGGATTGGGAATAAGAGGAGGGGGGCTCGTGTGAAGCCTGGCACCCAGATCCCGCAGGAAAAACGCTGGAGCCAAAGGCAGGATAGGGCAGGAACTTCCTGTAAGAAAATTGGGGTTGGACGTCCTGAAAACCAGTGTAAGAGCCAATGCCAGGCTGAGAAAGGCCTGACAGAGGCGGGACTAGAGAAAACAGTGAATGGAGGGGCCCCTGGCCAGCAGGGGAGGAGAAAGAGAAGGTAGTAGATGGCAAATAAGAAACAGGTTTTTGCGAAGGGAGGGGAGAGAGAGTTTGGAGTCAACGGAGAAGGAAAGATTAGGAGTGGAGGTTTTAGGTGAGGTTTCTCTGGCCATAAAAAGGGCCGTGCGGTGGAACAGGCAGCAGAGAGATTAAGGACAGGTGCGCGAATAATTAGGAGCTGTGTATGTAAGAGATCTCCAATCAGTTCCCAGCTTTTTTGGCGATAGTTAAATTGGTGAGGGTGTTAACACCAAAAGTCCCTTCAGGAGGCTAATTGAGTGGGTTCTGTGGCCTGGCCACAGTGGAGAAGAAGAACAGTTTCTTCTTCCTTAGGGAGGGAGATTCCTGTGCGCTCACAGCTGCCCTCAGTTCTCGGAGTTGTCAGGCTTGAGTATTAGCGTACTAAAAACACAATGTCCAGCCACGGATGAAAGTGGATGTGCTTGGGGAGGTCTCCACAAGCACACGCTCACTCAGACGGAAAAGAGTTCCCTGATGTAGCTACGGTTTCGGACAGGGAGTCTCGGAGGAAAGAATTGAGAGGAAAGCTGAAGGCAGGGGACTTACCGCACCGTGTGCCGAAGTGGGTTGGAGATCGGAGATCCTGGTTCTTTCTCCTGGTTATTTCTCGGAGGGGAAGAGAAAGGAGCGGTCCTTGCGGACTTCTAACTCCTTCCCCGGTTTTGCCACCAAAATGTAAGGTATTTTTCCCCACCGAGAACGAAGGAACGGGTCTGAGCCACAAAGTGTGGAGTAATAAACGGCTTTATTGAGTACAGAGCGCACATCCCGCCCAGCAAGGTTCCCTGGCCCTGAGGAAAGAAAGATGGAGGCTAGGGAAGTTGCATGGATTAAACCGCATGGGAGATATTTAAAGGGTCCCTCTAGGGAAGTGAAGCTACTATGACGTGGTAAAATTCCACTGGCTGGCAGACGATTGCTTCTTTCCAAATGGTTCCTGGGAAGCTTCCTTTGGTGGGCTTGATTATGGGTGGTCCTAGCCAAAGTTGGGCGGATCTGAGTTCTCCGTGTGAACATCCCTCTATCCACCGACCTTACAAAAGCATATAATAATAATTACTTACCAAGTACTTTATGTCGGATTTTCACTAAGTTTGGCAGAATAAATCTTTATAAAACAACTTACTATAGTTAAATCTATCTTTTTATATATACTTTGGTTGCTCTGCTACCGCCCACCATGAAAGCTGGAACACCCACTAGTGGGCGGTAGAAACCAGGTTGATTATCACTGCTATAGACTACTATAAGTTAAACAGATGGTGACTCTAACAGTAATGGTTATAGTTGTGGTGATCTTACTAGAATAAATTAACATAGCCTTTTGACAACAGGCAGGCAGCCTATTGACCTGGAACATTCTTTTTCTCTGTAACAACTCGCAAGGACCACTCAAAGCAGGTTGCTTACCTTCCAGGTACAGCAGTCATCTTAACAATCTTGTTGCATAATTGCATCAATTTCTCTGCTCTACAGTGTGGTATACAGAGATTGTGGTCCTCTTAAGATGCCATATACATCTAGTGCTCAATTTACGACTACGATTGGTGCTGACAGACTGGTCGTAACATGATTTGGTCATAAGTTGAGTAGGCTATATGTACAATACTGTGAAATGATGTTATAAAAATCTTTAAGTCATAGTTTATCATAATTTTCTTTCATTATTGTTATATATCATAATTTTCTTTGTTCATTTTATGCCATTTGTATCATCTCTACACCATTTTGTTTCTTATTTTTACATTCGTCAGGTTTAAGTAAAACACTGCATTACCAGTACAACTGGTTTAATATTTGCAAAGACAATTTCCTCTTGGTAGACATCTTGGGAGAGGTTTGATAAAAAATGTCCAAGACACAAAACAAATTGCTGTACCGACTCTGGGATAACAGTTGCAATGGTGCACGTGGAGATGGTAGTGATGCCAGAAGTTGATCTGTACTGTCATATGCCCAGCTGGGCAACACTTGCGCTGCCAGATGCGGAGCAGTTGTGGCTAGCGATTGTGGTCGTAAAGTCAAATGGTCGTAAGTTGCATAGGTCGCAAGTCGATCAATATTTGTATCATGTTCTGTGGACAACTGTATTATTTTTTTAATGGATGAGGAACAAAGGGGCAATAGTGGTAGGAACAGAGGTTATGCACAGGCTTATCACCATCAGCAAAAACTAATTTAAAAATGTTAAACAATTTTTCTATTACCATTGAAATAAAATATATTATATTCAGGTGTACAACATAGTGATTAGACAGTTATACAACTTACAAATGGATCACCTCGATCAGTCTAGTACCCATCTGACACCACACATATTTCACATACATACAGGTTATTTACTCTATTTCTTATGCTGTACTTTCAGAAGAAATTAATGTTGAGTTCCAACATGGTGTCTTTCCTTTGGGGAATCAGCTATCACCTAGTATCAGGTTGATTATATTTGATCACTTTTGTCATGAATAAGATAGCATTTTGACTTCACTGAAATAGACATCTATTCTAAAAATGAATTGCCTTTCATTGCCTGTATTGCTTCTGAAAACACCTCATCTACATACTTACAGAATGCCTAGGATATTCTCAAAGTATTCTGCATAATATTGCTTCTGATAAAGGAACCTGTTTCAAAGCAAAAGAAAGGTAACAATGGATGTCTGCCCATAGAACTGACAGGTCTTAAATACATCCCATCACCCAAATAAAAGTTGGTCTCTATTATGATAGCAACTCATTTATAGTATCAGTTTAGAAACAAGACCCTAAACAGATAGGTTTCTGACTCACAGAATGCAATATAAACCAAAATGTATGGTGTTATTTCTTCCATAACCTTACAGCAGTGTTCAACTGGTCATTTTGGACTCCTCATGCCTGGTAACCAACAGGCAAATAAGACAGCAGCTCTGTTGGAGTCAAGTGGGGTTATTGATATTGATAACCAAGAGGAAATTAAGTTACTCTAAGCAGAAAGACTATTTCCTGAGACAAGGGATTCTCCGAGTACTTCCATGTTAAAGAGAAAAAGATAATGGAAATATATAGCAATCAACCAAAGGCAATTCCATTAAAGATTCAGGCCCTTATAAAATGAAGATGTAGATCAGGGGTTGGGAACCTATGGCTCACAAGCCAGTTGTGGCTCTTTAGATGGCTGCATCTGGCTCACAGACAAATCTTTAATAAAAAAATAATAACGTTAAAAACATAAAACATTCTCATGTATTACAATCCATTCATTTCCTACCGCTCATGTTCATGGTTGCAGGTGGCTGGAGCCAATCATAGCTGTCCTCTGGGACAACACCAAATTTTTATTGGATAATGTGTAATGTACACGGGTCATTGTATGGCTCTCACAGAATTACATTTTAAAATATGTGACATTCATGGTTCTCTCAGCCAAAAAGTTTCCCGACCCCTGATGTAGATTATATCACCAATTATCCTAAACAAATGTAAACTATCCTAAACAAATGAGGTTATAGCTGAGGACAAAGGAAATAAGGAATAGGAAGTGGAGGAAGACAGTTATAAATAACAAGTATGGTGTCATGATCAATTGGGGTATTGGTGAGCGTGAGTGTACATGTATGTAAGCTAACTTGTTCTCTCTCATTCTTCCTATTATTCCTTACACATTGAGTGCAAGCAATGGGTATTCTTCAGAGGTATAGCTGACATAGCCCACAGATGGATACAATGACTAATGAAGAATACCATGTGTATAAAGAATAGTTACATGTTGTTATTTTGCTGTTGCTCTTTAACAGAAGTTCAAATACAGAAGAAATGATCTGGATGCTGAGTAAACAAAGGAGTGGACTGTGCCAGATATTAAACCATTGCCTCAGCTCCAAACCCACAACATCTATACTTCAACTTGTGATGCTGGGGCCCTCTGTCATCAAGGTTCATGTTAGGATCTGCCAATAAGGACACTGGAAGGGACTGTAAGCTAGGAAGAAGGCAAAGAAAGCAAGATCCTTCTTCATGTCCTGTATTTCTTTTTCTCAAAATCATCCCGGAAATGGTTTTTCATCCTGGCAGTTGGTTCCACTTTGTAGATTTTATTTTCACACTCCCATAACCAGACTCATCCTGCCCTTCAGTAGAACAAGTACTGGATGACCAACATTTATTCCTTGGCAGTCTGGAAACAGAGAGTGTCCTCTGAACTCCTGAGAAACTAGAACCAACAACACAACACCCACTTATCAGAAGTCTGAGCCCCAGCTATGTACATCCCTCTTTTTCCTCTCTGGGCTCTGGAAGAACCACCATAAAACAGAGCATGGAAGCCTTCTCAGAGCTCTGAGGGACACTTCATAAAGCTCCCTTTGAGGTATGAATGCCAGCTGGTCAGTGTCTCTTCAGATGATTGTGTGTCAAGATTCCAGGTTTTAATCACCCCAACCTCTCCCTTTATTTCCCCAGGTCTACAAATAGTAACTTTGTTCTGTAGGCATTTTACTTAGCATTCCTCAGGTTTGTTATGCCATTTCAGTTTTCAAACATATGGTTAGCAACTCTTTACAGAGGAGGAGAGATAGAGAGACATACTTCCTCACGTGCCCTAACCAGCCTCCAGCCGGCAACCCCCATCTGGGGCCGATGCTCTTATCAACTGAGCTATTCTCAGTATCCAGGGCTGATGCTCTAACCAATTGAGCCACTGGCTGCAAGAAGGAAAGAGAGAGAGAAGAGAGAGGGGGAAGGGAGGGGACAAGAAACAGATGGTCATTTCTCATATGTGGCCTGACTGGGGATTAAACCTGGGACATCCATGAGCTGGGCCATTGCTCTATCCACTGAGCAACTGGCCAGGGCCTGTTAAAATATTTAATGTGAGTTTTTTCCTCACTGGATCCTGACTGATATATGTTTTAAAATAATGGCTCAAATTCTGTCTTTGTTTCTGTTCTAATCTTCATCTTTCAAACAGATACCTATGTAGAACTTGAAGTACTGAAGTTATCACAGCTGTTACACAGCAATTTGGCATGTGAACACAGTGCTTTTAAAAATGTTTTATGTATTTTATCTCATTCAATGCTTTATTCTTGCATTCATTTAATAAGGTTAAATAGCAGCTACTATTTTTTTTCATTTACAGTTCACATTCAATATTATCTTGTATTTTTAAGGTATATAGTGTAGTTATTAAACAATAACATACTTTACAAAATGTTTCCCCTGATATTTCCAGTACCTACCTGACACCATACATAGTTATCACAATATTATTGACATACTTCTTATGCTGTTCTTTACATCCCTGTGATTATTCTGTAACTACTTATCAGTACTTTCTCCTTTCACCTTTTTTTTCACCCAGTCTCCCAGCTCCTTTTTCCTCTGGAAATCATCCATCCTTTCTCTGTATCTATGAGTCTGTTTCTGTTTTGTTTGTTAGCTTACATTGTTCTTTAGATCCACTATATAGCATTGGTCTTTCTCTGAGTGATTTATTTCACTGAGCATAACACCCTCTAAGTCTGTTGCAAATGGTAAGATTTCATTCTTCTTTCCGGTTGAGTAATATTCCATTGTGTAAATGTAGCACAGCTTTTATATCCACGTGTCTACTACATGTGTACTTTGGTTGCTTCCATTGCTTGGCTATTGTAAAAAAACATGAGCAACTGTAATTGATAAGGCATGGGGCCAGGTATTAATAATATGCAAATAAACAAGACAGTACAATTGCAGAGATAACTTCTAAATAGTAAAAATGCATTTTTATTTTCTTTTTTAATTTAATCTCCTGAAGTTTTTTAAAATTAATTAATTTATTTATTGTCTTTACAGAGACTCTAGTGTTGCCCTGAATGCATCCCCCTCCTCCATTTCCCCTCAACATCTCCCTTGCCCTCTCCTCAGACCGCCCTCCCCCCTTCCCTTCAGGTTTATCTCATCCTATCATCTGCTTTCCTTCTGTCTTCTTTTCCTCTGGTCCCTTTGATCTCTCTTCTGTCTCAATTCCATTCCTCAGTTCACATTGTTCATTGGATTCCTCAAATGAGTGAGGTCATATGATATTTTTCTTTTTCTGCCTGGCTTATTTCACTTAACATAGTAATTTCCAGGTCCATCCATTTTGTCACAAAAGGTAAGATTTCCTTCTTTTTCATGGCCCCATAACATTCTATTGTATATATGTTCCATAGCTTTTTAATCCATTCATCCACTGATGGACACTTGGGCTGTTTCCAAATCTTCACTATTGTGAACAATGCTGCCATAAACATGGGGGTGCATTTCTTCTTTTGAATCAGTGATATGATGTTCTTGGGCTATATTCCTAAAAGTGGGATGGATGAGTCAAAAGGCAGTTCGATTTTTAATTTTTTGAGGAATCTCTATACTGTTTCCCACAGTGGCTGCACCAGTCTGCATTCCCACCAGCAGTGCAGGAGGGTTCCCTTTTCTCCACATCCTCGCCAGCACTTATTCTGTGTTATTTTGTTGATGAGCGCCACTCTGACTGGTGTGAGGTGATATCTCATTGTGGTTTTAATTTGCATTTCTCTAATGATTAGTGATGTTGAACATTTTTTCATTATGTCTATTGGCCATCTGTATGTCCTCTTTGGAGAAGTGTCAATTCATTTCTTTTGCCCATTTTTTGATTGGATTGTTTATCTTCCTGGTGTTGAGTTTTACAAGTTCTTTATAAATTTTGGTTATTAACCCCTTGTCGGACATATTGTTGAATATGTTCTCCCATTGTGTAGTTTGTCATTTTATTCTGTTCTTATTTTCTTTAGCTGCGCAAAAGCTGTTTAGTTTGATACAGTCCCATTTGTTTATCCTGTCCTTTATTTCACTTGCCTGTGAAGATAAATCAGCAAATATATTGCTGCAAGAGATATCGGAGAGCTTACTGCCGATGTTTTCTTCTAAGATGCTTATGGTTTAACGGCTTACATTTAAGTCTTTTATCCATTTTGAGTTTATTTTTGTGAATGGTGTAAGTTGGTTGTCTAGTTTCATTTTCTTGCAGGTAGCTGTCCAATTTTCCCGACACCATTTGTTAAAGAGGCTGTCTTCACTCCATTGTATGCCCTTACCTCCTTTGTCAAATATCAGTTGTCCATAAAGGTGTGGGTTTATTTCGGTGTTTTATGTTCTGTTCCATTGATCTACATGCCTGTTCTTATGCCAGTACCAATTTGTTTTGGTTACAATGACCTTGTAGTATAACTTGATATCAGATAGTGTGATAACTCCCACTTTATTCTTCCTTTTCAAGATTGCTCAGGCTATTCGTGTTCCTTTTTGGTTTCATATAAATTTTTGGAATATGTGTTCTATATCTTTGAAGTATTTCATTGGTATTGTATTGAATTTATAAATACAATTGCTTTGGGTAATATAGACATTTTAATGATGTTTATTCTTCTATCCATGAACATGGTATATGTTTACACTTGTTTGTATCTTCCTTGATTTCTTTTATCAATGTTTTATAATTTTCTGAGTAAAAGTCTTTAATCTCCTTGGTTAAATTTACTCCAGGTACTTTATTTTTGTTGTTGTTGCAATAGTGAAGGGGATTGTTTCCTTAATTTCTCTTTCTGACAGTTCATTGTTGGTGTATAAAAATGCTTCTGATTTCTGAGTATTAATTTTATATCCTGCCACCTTGCTGAATTCATTTATCAGGTCCAGTAGTTTTTTGACTGAGACTTTAGGGTTTTCTATATACAATATTATATCATCTGCAAATAATGATAGTTTTACTTCTTCTTTTCCAATTTGGATGCCTTTTATTTCTTCTTCTTGTCTGATTGCTGTGGCGAGGACTTCCAGAACTATGTTGAATAAAAGTGGTGAAAGGGGGCACCCCTTCCTTGTTCCTGATCTTAAGGAGATTGTTTTTAACTTTTGCTGATTGAGTATGATGTTGGCTGTGGGTTTGTCATACATGGCCTTTATTATGTTGAGGTATGTTCCCTGTATTCCCACTTTTCTGAGAGTTTTGATCATGAATGGGTGCTGGATTATATCAAATGCTTTTTCTTTATCTATTCAAATTATCATGTGGTTTTTCTCCTTCCTTCTGTTTATGTGATGAATCACATTGATTGATTTATGAATATTGTAAATCCCACTTAATTATGATGTACGATTTTTTTCATATATTGCTGGATCCAGTTTGCTAATATTTTGTTGAGGATTTTAGCATCTAAATTCATCAGGGATATTGGCCTAAAATTTTCTTTTTTGTGTTGTCTTTGCCTGGTTTTGGAATCAGAATTATGTTTGCCTCATAAAAGGAGCTTGAAAATCTTTCTTCCTCTTGAATTTTTTTCATTATTTATTTATTTTTTTAATGGGGTGACATCAGTAAATCAGGATACATATATTCAAAGATAACATGTCCAGGTTATCTTGTCATTCAATTATGTTGCATACCCATCACCCAAAGTCAGATTGTCCTCTGTCACCTTCTATCTAGTTCTCTTTGTGCCCCTCCCCCTCTCCCCTCCCTCTCCCTCTCCCCCATCTCCCCATAACCACCACACTCTTATCAATGTCTCTTGGTCTCACTTTTATGTCCCATCTACGTATGGAATAATGCAGTTCCTGGTTTTTTCTGATTTACTTATTTCACTTTGTATAATGTTATCAAGATCTCAACATTTTGCTGTAAGTAATCTGATGTCATCATTTCTTATGGCTGAGTAGTATTCCATCCTCTTGAATTTTTTGAAATAGCTTGAGAATGATAGGAGTTAGTTCGTCTTTGAATATTTGGTAGAATTCACCTATGAAGCCATCTGCCCCAGGGCTTTTGTTTGTTGGGAGTTTTTTGATAACTGTTTCAATCTCATTTCTTGTAATCAGTCTGTTTAGGTTTTCTGATTCTTCTAGATTGATTTCTGAAAGATTATATGTTTCAAGAAATTTGTCCATTTCACCTAGGTTTTCTAATTTTTTGGCATACAGTTCTTTATAGTATTTTTTTTTTTTTACAATCCTTTGTATTTCTCTTGTGTTGGTTGTTATTTCTCCACTCTTATTTTTAATTTCATTTATTTGAGTCCACTTTTTTTTTTTTTTGGTGAGTCTGGTTAAAGGTTCATCAATCTTGTTTACCTTTCAAAGAACCAGCTCATGGTTTTATTGATCCTCTGTATTGTTTCTTTAGACTCTATGTCATTTATTTCCACTCTAATTTTTATTATTTCCTTTCTTCTACTACCTCTGAGCTTTACTTGTTCTTTTTCCAGTTCTTTTAGATGAATGGTTAAGTTGTTTATTTCAGCTTTATCTATCTATTTAAGGTATGCCTGTAATGCTATGAACTTTCTTCTTAGTACTGCTTTTGCTGTGTTCCATAAATCTTTACTTGTTTTATGCTCATCATTTGTTTCTAGGAATATTTTTATTTCTTTCTTGATCTCATTGTTAATCCACTCATTATTTAATAACATGCTATTTAGTTGCCAGTTGTTTTTGTATTTTTCAGTTTTTCCGTTGTGATTCATTTCTAGTTTCATGTCATTGTGGTCAGAGAAGATACTTGATATAATTTCAATCTTCTTAAATTTGATGAGACCGCTTTTGTGCCCTACCATGTGGTCTATCCTAGAGAATGTACCATGAGCACTTGAAAAGAATGTATATTCTGCTGCTTTAGGATGAAAGGTTCTAAAGATATCTATTAAATCCAGTTAATCTAGTGTGTCCTTTATGTCTGCTGTTTCTTTGTTAATTTTCTTTCTTGAGGATCTATCTAGTGATGTTAGTGGGGTATTGAAATCTCCTACTACTATAGTATTGCTGTTGATCTCGCCTTCATATACTTCAAAGTCTACTTTATATATTTAAGTGCTCCTATATTAGGTGCATAGATATTTATAATGGCTATATCTTCCTGTTGAATTGCTCCTTTTATCTTATGTAGTAACCTTCTTTATCTCTTATTATCACCTTTGTTTTAAAGTCTATTTTTTCAGATGTAATTATTGCTACCCCAGCTTTTCTTTCATTTCCATTTGTATGAAATATTTTTTCCATCCTTTTACTTTCAGTCTATGTGCATCTTTCATTTTGAGGTATGTCTCTCATAGACAGCATATGTATGGGTCCTGTATTTTTATCCATGCAGCTACCCTGGGTCTTTTGTTGGATCATTTAATCCATTTACATTTAAGATTATTATTATTTTATTTTATTTTTATTTTTTTTACAGAGACAGAGAGTGAGTCAGAGAGAGGGATAGACAGGGACAGACAGACAGGAACGGAGAGAGATGAGAAGCATCAATCATTAGTTTTTCATTGCGCGTTGCAACACCTTAGTTGTTCATTGATTGCTTTCTCATATGTGCCTTGACCGCGGGCCTTCAGCAGACTGAGTAACCCCTTCCTGGAGCCAGCGACCTTGGGTTCAAGCTGGTGGGCTTTCCCTCAAACCAGATGAGCCCGCACTTAAGCTGGCAACCTTGGGGTCTCGAACCCGTGTCCTCTGCATCCCAGTCCGATGCTCTATCCACTGTGCCACCACCTGGTCAGGCAAGGTTATTATTTATATGTAGTTGTTTATTGCCATTTTGTTCTTCAAAGCTACATTCCTATTTTACTATATTCTTTTCCCCCTTTGATCTGTTTACAACAGGCCCCTTAACATTTTTTGCAGCATTTGTTTGGTTGTAATGAATTCCTTGAGTTTTTTTTTTGGTCTGGAAAGTTTTTTTTTTATTAATTTTAGTGGGGTGACATTGATTAATTAGGTACATAGATTCAGAGAAAACATCTCCAGGTTATTTTGACAGTTGATTATATTGTATACCCATCACCCAAAGTCAAATTGTCTTCCGTCACCTTCTATTTGGTTTTCTTTGGGCTTCTCACCTCTTCGCATGTCCTCCCTCTCCTCCCACCCCTGATAACCGCCACACTGTTGTCCATGTCCCCAAGTCTCATTTTTCTGTCCTGCCTATGTATGGAATCATATAGTTCTTAGTTTTTTCTTTTTGTGACAGAGACAGAGAGAGTCAGAGAGAGGGACAGATAGGAACAGACAGACAGATGATGGAGAGAGATGAGAGATGAGAAGCATCAATTCTTTGTTGCAGCACCTTAGTTGTTTATTGATTGCTTTCTCATATGTGCCTTGACCCCGGGGGCTATAGCAGAGCGAGTGACCCCTTGCTTGAGCCAGCCATCTTGGGCTCAAGCTGGTGAGCCTTGCTCAAACCAGATTAGCCCGTGCTCAAGCTGGCAACCTCAGGGTCTATAACCTGGGTCCTCTGTGTCCCACTCCAATGCTCTATCCACTGCGCCACCACCTGGTTAAGCAATTTTTAGTTTTTTTCTGATTTACTTATTTCACTCAGTAAAGTGTTATCAAGGTCCATCCATGTTGTAAATGATCCTATGTCATCATTTCTTATGGTTCAGTAGTATTCCATAGTATATATGTACCACATCTTCTTTATCCAATCTTCTATTGAAGGGCTCTTTGGTTTTTTCTATGTCTTGGCCAATGTGAACTATGCTTCAATGAACATGGGGCTGCATGTGTTTTTATGCAGCAGTGTATTTGAGTTTGGGTGGTATATACCCAGTACAAGGATCGCTGGGTCATATGGTAGTTCTACTTTTAATTTTTTGAGGAACCACCATATTTTCTTCCATAATGGTTGTACTATTTTACATTCCCACCAACAGTGGGTGAGGTTTTTTTTTCTCCATAGCCTCTTCAACACTTGTTATTACCTGTCTTGTTGATAACAGCTAATATAAGAGGTGTGAGGTGGTATCTCATTGTAGTTTTGATTTGCATTTCTCTAATAGCTAATGAAAATGAGCATCTTTTCATATATCTGTTGGCTCTTTGTATTTCTTCCTGGGAGAAGTGTTTGTTCGTGACCTCTTCCCATTTTTTTATTTGATTGTTTGCTTGTTTGTTGTTGAGTTTTATGAGTTCTTTGTATATTTTGGATATTAGGCCCTTGTCTGTGCTGTTGTTTGAAACTATCATTTCCCATTTAGTTGGCTGTCTGTTTGTTTTGTTGTCAGTTTCTCTTGCTATGCAAAAGCTTCTTAGTCTGATGTAGTCCCTGGGAAGCTTTTTATTTCTCCTTCAGTTTTAAATGATAGCCTTGCTGGATAAAGAAGTCTTGGTGTAGGCCCTTGTTCTGCATTACTTTAAATATTTCCTGCCATTCCCTTCTGGCCTCAAGTATTTCTGTTGAGAAGTCAGATGTCATCCTAATGGGGGCTCCTCTGTAGGTAATAGACTGCTTTTCTCTTACAACTTTAAGTATTCTTTCTTTATCTCTGAGATTTGGTATTTTAATTATGATTTGTCTTGGTGTAGATTTCTTTGGAATTCTCTGTGCTCCTTGAACCTGTGTGACTTTTTCCTGCATCAATTTAGGAAATTTTTCAACTATGATTTCTTTAAACAAGGTCTCTATCCCTTGTTCTTTCTCTTCTTCTTCAGGAACCCCTATGATGTGGATATTATTTCTCTTCATGCTGTCACAGAACTCTCTTAGAGTTTTCTCAGACTTTTTGAGTCTCTTTTCTTTTTGCTGCTCTGCTTCTGTGCCTTTGTTTATCTTGTCCTCTAACTCACTGATTCGATCCTCAGCTTCATCCTTCCTGCTTTTAATTCCTTCCATTGTGGTCTTCATTTCTGATACTGTATTTGTCATTTCTGACTGATTCTTTTTTATTATTTCAATGTCCTTTTTTATAGTTGATATCTCTTTATTTAGGTGCTCATTATGTCCATCTATTGTTATTCTAAGATCTTTGAGCATCCTAATAATCATTATTTTAAACTCTACATCTGGTAATTTGGTTTTATTTGACTCATTGTGTCCTTTTCTGAGGATTTCTCTTGATTCATTTAGGTTGCATTTCTCTGCCTTCCCATTTTGCCTATGTATAAGAAGGTTTGGCCACAGGAGTCCAATTGGTGTGGCCAGTCTGCAGACCTTCCACCCCCTTTGCCACTGCCTTGGGCATTCGGGTATGGGCATTGCTGGCATCAGCCCACTGTGGCAGTCACTGCAGTTTCCTCCTCTCCTCCATGGGTGAGGCTGTGTTCACTTGTTGGTGCTACAGCCCTGGCCAGCCTCAGCCTTCACCCAGCAAGCCTCGGCACCACAGGCTGGGCTGTGCACCCTTGCTCAGCCGCAGATCTTCCCCAGCTTTCGCCTTGCCCCTGCAGGCAGGACTGCTGGCAGGACCCACACTTGCTCACCTGGTACACAGCCAGGTCAGAGTGCTTTCATATGCCCCTTTTGCCCCCATGGCCATCCTCAGCCTCCACACCCACCAGGTAGGACTGAGCTCATGCTGGGCCTTTGTTGTGGCCGGCCTGGCTTCCTTCCCCACTGATGGGATTGTGCTTCCACATCTCACTGCCCCCTGCCCTCCAGCAAGCTCTCAGCAGTGTGGGTGGAGTGATGCAGCTCAGACTTTAGCACTCAATATTGTATCTCTGATGGCTCCCTCCATCTAAGCGACTCTGCTCTGAGTTTCTTGGGAGAGCTTGTTTGGCTAGCATCCTGCTTCCCTTTGCTGGTATTGCTGGTTCCAGGAAAAATATTCACTTTAGATTTGGGGAGTGACTCATCCCAGTGGTTAGGGTGCCTGTCCCTTAAAGTGTTTTTCCCCGTGCCTCCTAGATTACACTCTCCTTCTGCTACTCTGGACCTCTCATTTCTCCTTGTCCTCCAGAATCTCAGGTGAGTGGTTATGAAAGAGATTTTCTGTGCAGTCCCTTTAAGAAGAATCCTGGGTCTGAGAAATCAGTCTCTTTCTCACAAACAGTATCCTGGCTTGTTTTGCAACTAAATACTCTTCATATGCCTCTTCTAGGCCCTGGGGCTACAGGCTGGGGCTTTGGTCCTGGGGCTGAGGACCCTTCCCACTCTGCTAAAATCACTTCCTGCCACATGAGTACCTCCAGGCCGCTGTCCACACCTAGAGCTGGGCAGCCCTCTCTGCATTTCCACTTTTCCTACCAGTCTCAGTGTGGCTTCCTCAGTGATCTTTGGTTAAAGAGTCCTCTTAGTTTAGTCAAAGTTGGTTTTTCCAGATGATGGTTCTTAAAATTAAGTTGTAAACCACTTTGGTTCTGGGAGGTGGAAGTTGGTATGTCTGCCTACTCCATTGACATCTTGCCACCCCGAATTTTTTTTTTGTATTTTTCCGAAGCTGGAAATGGGGAGAGACAGTCAGACAGACTCCCGCATGCGCCCGACCAGGATCCACCCGGCACGCCCACCAGGGGCGACGTTCTGCCCACCAGGGGGCGATGCTCTACCCCTCCAGGGTGCCGCTCTGTCACGACCAGAGCCACTCCAGCGCCTGGGGCAGAGGCCAAGGAGCCATCCCCAGCGCCTGGGCCATCCTTGCTCCAATGGAGCCTCGCTGCAAGAGGGGAAGAGAGAGACAGAGAGGAAGGACAGGGGGAGGGGTGGAGAAGCAGATGGGCGCCTCTCCTGTGTGCCCTGGCCGGGAATCAAACCTGGGACCCCTTGCACGCCAGGCCAGTGCTCTACCACTGAGCCAACTGGCCAGGGCTCCGAATTTTTATTTCTTAAAAGAAGCTTTTAAACCTTCAGTGGAATATGGGAAAAGGGTTGAAACTAAGAGAAATTATACAGATTTCTGCTATCTAGAGTTTTTATGTAATCCATGTTTATTCTGATGAATTATCAACTGAATAATATAGAGATATGTAAAAGGAATAGGTCAGTGCTTAGCACCGAATAAGCACTAAATAAAAGATGAAATAACTAACTGACTTGTGGTTGTGTAGTGGTTAGAGCATCACTGCAGGGATGTTGAGGTCCCAGTTTCAAAATCCCAAGTTGCTAGCTTGAGTACAGCTTCACCAGCTTGAATGATGGGTCACTGGCTTGAGCATAGGATCAGTGACATGATTCATGATTGCTGGCTTGAGCTCAACAGTCACTGGTTAGAAGCCCAAGATTAATTGCTTGAGCCAAAGATCACTGGCTTGAGCAAGGGGTCTCAGGCTCGGCTAGAGCCTCTGCCATTTCTCTTTCAGACACATATGAAAAGCCATCAATTAACAACTAATGTGCCACAATTATGAGTTGAAGCTTCTCATCTCTCTTTCTTCAGGCTGGTCTCTGTCTCTATTTCTTTTCTTTTTTTTTTTTTTTTACAGAGACAGAGAGAGAGTCAGAGAGAGGGATAGACAGGGACAGACAGACAGGAATGGAGAGATGAGAAGCATCAATCATTAGTTTTTTGTTGTACATTGTGACACCTGAGCTGTTCATTGATTGCTTTCTCATATATGCCTTGACCACAGGCCTTCAACAGCCCAAGTAACCCCTTGCTTGAGCCAGCGACCTTGGGTCCAAGCTGGCGAGCTTTTGCTCAAACCAGATGAGCCTGTGATCAAGCTGGCAACCTCAGGGTCTCAAACCTGGGTCCTCCACATCCCAGTCCAATGCTCTATCCACTGCGCCACCACCTGGTCAGGCTGTCTCTATTTCTTGAGTAAGATTTTTAAAAAGTCCTGACCAGGCGGTGGTGCAGTGGATAGAGCATCAGACTGGGATGTGGAGGACCCAAGTTCAAAACCCCAAGGTTGCTGGCTTGAGTGTGGGCTCATCTGGTTTGAGCAAGGCTCACTAGCTTGAGGCCATGGTCTCTGGCTTGAGCAAGGGGTCACTCGGTCTGCTGTAGTACCCTAGTCAAGGCACATATGAGAAAGCAATTAATGAACAACTAATGTGTCATAGCAAAGAATTGATGCTTCTCATCTCTCTCCTTTCCTGTCTGTCTGTCCCTATCTGTGCCTATCTCTGTCTCTGTCACACACACACAAACACACATACACACACACCAAAAAATGGAAAAAATGGTGTAATAACCAAGAAAAGTTAAGAAATAGAGTGAATTTTCTTCAAGGACTTTATAAATGATGATTAATAACAACAATAGCAATGCACTATTTCTTCGTGGGGCTTTAGAACTATGTGTAGTGATTCCTTGGAAAATCCCTGTGTAGGGCAGGTGTCATTATTCTCACTTATTAAAAAGGAAACTACACTTACAAATGGTTAGTGACTTACCAATATTATGTAACCAATAGGTGGCAACATTAAGCATAAGATGTTCTGGCCCTTCAGTGATGGCTGCTAATCTTATAACAGTCCAACCTTTTCCTCAGAGCCCCTATCACATCCTGATTCCTTAAGCTATAAATAAGGGGGTTGAGCATTGGGGTAAGGACTGTATAGAAGATAGAGGCCACCTTGTCATGGTTGGGTGCCCTGTAGTGCCTGGGCCTCAGGTAGATGAACATGGCTGCCCCATAGAAGAGGGAGACAACTTTCATGTGGGAGGAAGAGGTGGCCAGAGCCTTTTTACCAGCCTGAGAAGAGTTCACATGGAGCACAGCCTTCAGGATGCGAGCATAGGAGGCCATGATGATAGAGAAAGGAAGGAGCAGCATGAAGACACAGCAAGCAAATATTACATTCTCAAAAAAAGAGGTGTCTACACAGGCCAGCTTCAACAAAGATAGTGTGTCACAAAAGAAGTGGTTCACTTCTCTCGATCCACAGTAAGGGAAGGTCATTACTACCATCATCTGGATTAAACCATCTACTAACCCAAATACCCAGGAACTCCCTATAATCTGGAGACAGACTTTCTGACTCATGAGGATAGGATAGCGTAGTGGGTGGCTAATTGCCACAAAGCAGTCATAAGCCATGAGTCCCAGTAAGAGTCCCTCAGATCCCACAAGAGAGACAAAAAGGCCAATTTGTATGGTACAACCCACAAAGGAGATGGACTTCCTACCAGACAGGAAGTTGAATGCCATCTTTGGCACATTGCTACAGATCAATATGAGGTCCATGATGGAGAGTTGACTGAGGAAGAAGTACATGGGTGTATGAAGTTGAGGTTCTTTGTAGATGAGGAAAATGAGAAGGAAATTTCCACAGAGAGTCACTGTGAACACCATCATAACCACAGAGAAGAGAACAAGGTCAGTTGGACTGTGGGAAAAGATGCTCAAGAGGATGAAGTCATCTGTGGATGACTGATTCAACCACATCTCCATGACTAGGTTGTTTTTCCTGGTCACCTGAGAACATGATAAAAAATATTGGATTATCTGGCATTTTTAAAAGAAATTTTATAAGAATTTATTTGAATCAAAGCAAAGATATGACTGGCATTTCTTTTATTTTTATGACTGGCATTTCTTTATTGACCTCTGCACTGCACACCTTCAGCCAGCTGTTTTGTTTATCACCCCTTAGACCTTAACAACATAAGCTTTGAGACTTGAGGGTACTCCTTTATATCTCCATGACACAGCATTAGGAGCCCTGCTAGTTCATAGAATGGTACACATATCTTTTATTGGTATGTATCCTTACCAACAAAAAAGAAACTGAGTTTATTTTATGTCATAGGACATTTTTTTTTTTTTAAACTTTTTCTGTTGATTTGAGTGACAGAAATAGAGAAGTGTCAACTTGTTGTTCCGTTTTGTTTTGCACTTATTGGCTGCTTCTCCTATGTGCCCTAAGGATCAAACCCAGACATCAACATTCTGGGTGGATGATCTATTTACTGAGCAACCCAGACAAGACCATCATAAGCCCTTTTTGCAAGCAAAATCTTGGCTTTATTACATGATATTGAGTCTTTTATGATATCACACAGACCTGGCAAACTCCCTCTAGCCAGGCTGGACAATTTAGTATAAGAGACCATTTGGATGTGTTACAGAAAGGGAAGGGAATGAAGCATGAGTTGCTCATTAGTGTATATATTTCTCTATGTTCTGAGGATTTTGTCAGGCTAGCCATTTGTTATATTTATAATATAGATAAAGTGCTCTCTAGTGCCTCACATGAGAAGAGAGTTACGTTTGGATACCACTGCTCTCTCAGTTATGTTGGGTTGACATGAAAGATGCAGCGCTAATGGGGAGAAGCAATGGTTTGGTGCTCAATCCTCAAGAACAGTAAAGTCTTCTATTGTATGGCTACTTTAAAAATAACCCAGGATACAGACTCAGTAGGTGTTGGCTAATAAACACATACATGTCATATCTGCTTGCTAAGTTATCTTCACTAGGAACCAAAGAGCCTTCTTTATAAATAAATTTCCAATATCTTCCACATGACTTTCTGAATAAATGAAGCACTTAATCTTTGTGTTATAAAATTTGCAATTAATTTATTTGGAACATGTCAACGAAATAGTGTTTCTCTTGATTTTGGTCAAGAAAATTTTCTAAATATGTTACATGAAAGGAAACCAGACACATGGCCTAATTTTACATGGAAATAAGCAAATTAAGGAATCAATGTTGTGTATATTAACAAAGACATAACTCCTTTGAAGATCATAACAATAGCTAAACCCAAGGGAAGAGAGAATATATAATTATAAATAACCACATATTCTAACCACAACTCTTTTATTGTTTTCACACTCTCACTCAGTTATCTTGTCTTCACCATCAAAGGCATTTCTAGTTTTCAGGCTTCTCCCTTTTTCTCTCTAATCATCCTCTTCTAATTTCACCTGTCCCTTTATCCATGCAGGACTGAACTATCAAGCATTTCCGTGGTTCTACAAGTAGCATAAAAATGAAGTGTTTTTTTCTTAAATTTGTATTAGCTATCCATGGCTATTTAACAAATAGCCCCCAAATTTAGCAGCTTCAAAAAAAATAAGAAACATTTGCTATTTCACATTTTCTGTGGGTCAGGAAGGTGAGCATAACTTTGTTGGTTTCCTCTGGTGTTAGGCCCCAGGGGAGGTTACCACAAAGCTCTTGGCCAGGCTGCAGTCCTGTCAAGGGTGGTGAAGAGGAGGTTCCATTCCAAGATCACTCATTGGCTGTTAGAGGGCCCCTCATCCTCTTCACAGGGCTGCCTTACTGCAGAGCAACCTTACTTACTTACTTCTCCCAATGAGGGTAATCAAAGACAGATCTAAAGGAAAAACACCTTGCATATAAGCGGCAATCTTAAAACCTAATGCTGAAAATGATTTCACATGAGTTCTGCTGAATTCTGTTTTTTAGAAGTGAGGCCCTGGCTGAATAGCTCTGTTGGTTAGAGCAATCACCAGACAGAGGTTGGTGGTTTGATCTCCGAAGACATAAAGAAACAGATCAATGTTCATCTCTCTCTCCTTCTTCCTCTCTTGTTGTAAATCAATAAGTAAAAATTTAAGTTAAAAAAAGAAGTTGCCTTACCTGTGGTTGCAGAGTGAAGAGAGCATTGACCTGTAATGCTGAGGTCACCTGTTCGAAATCCTGGGCTTGCCGGGTCAAGGCACATGTGAGAAGCAACAACCATGAGTTGATGCTTCCTGCTTCTCCTCCATCTTTCTTTACCCCCCCCCTCTAAAAATCAATAAATAAAATCTAAAAAGAAAAAAAAAGGTGTGAGTCTCAAAATTTAGCCCCTTCTTCTGGGGAGGGGAGGACCAAAGGCATCAATACCAGGAAACAAGGACAAATGGGGACCATCTTAGAGTCTATCTACCACATCCTTCCATGTTTCATCTCAAGCCATGATGACTGAAATAAATAAATTGGACTGTGATTAATTTTATCAGATAAGAAAGATGGTGTTTTCAAGTTGCTTAGATAACAAAGAATCAAAAATGTGGAGTTTGTCAGCCTACCTCATCTGCTGAGAAAAGGCAGGACTCTGCCTGGTCTAGAGACAGGCAAAATTCAATCAGTAAAAATAATATATGACTTTTCACCTACGATTCTCACACCATTTTAAATCTGGCCTTATAGTCCTCAGTAATGAAAGTATCCTGAGATTATTAACATAGAGATGGGGAAATTGAGCCTCTCAGGAGTTGGCTACATTGTATGTTACATGGTTAGTAAATGTGGGACCAAGACTTGAGAATGGGCCTTTTGAATCTCTGCTCTGAATATTTCACATTATATCAGGTTGTTGTGGGGCAAAAATATCCATAGAAATGCAAGCTACCTTATTTTGGAGAAATTCTTAGTTAAGTGTTTCCAGTTTTCTTTTCTGTGATTCCTGGCTCACCCAGCAGTCTTCTGATGATAATACGAACCTTAAAATTTGGATATATTTTTTCTGAAGAGCAGTATGTGTCTTTTGTCAGATACAGTGTTCATCACTGTTAAATTAATTAAATAAGGAGGCAAATAGGCTGAGTGGCTATTATATCTTAGTATATACTATGAGGCAGACCAAACCTAAGCCTCTCACTCAAGACCATGATAATAAAACCTAACAAACAGCAACTAGGATTTTCCAGTAAGTCCAAAGACTTAAATTTAGCCAATTAAATAATTCTCTTGCTTCTGCCTTTTTTTCTATAAAAGTTGGTCCTTTGGTTCCTGTGTTTGGAGCCCTCCTGATCACTTTCAGTTTGATGTAGCCCAATTAAAATTGATTTTTGCTCAGCTCTGGGTAGCTTGGTTGGTTAGAGCAACGTCCTGAAGCACAGAGTGTTGCTGATTTAATCCCTAGTCAGGGCACATACAGGAGCAGACCTATGTTCCTGTCTCTCTCTCTCTCTCTCCCCCTCTCTTGCTAAAATAAATAAATAATTTTTAAAAATTTATTGTGACATCAGAGAAATGGCAGTGTAAGAAATACTTCTGAGTTCTCCCCTTAAAATTTCAACAAATTGAACAGCTATAATGCAGTGAAGGAACTCTAGATATGCTCGCAGCCGTGCCTAAAAGATCTGCACAACATATGGACTGAAGGTGGAAAGGCTTTGAAAAGGGGGACCAAAGATAAAATGCTTTAATGGTGGAATCTGGACAGGTGATAAGGCAGAGAACTTAATTTTTCTTTCTCCTTTCTGGACTCAGGAAGGGAGTTTTATTCTGAGCCAAGACAGGTGGAAAGACTGAGGGGAGAAGAAGCTGATATAAGGCAGGCACAACCAGGAACAGGGTTACTGAGGACTGGCCACTTTGCTTGGCTTGTGATCATCTGGGCATGCCAGCACTCAGCCTGCAGTGCTCAATGCATGCTGGGCACAAAGTGCTGGGCTTTTGCAAATCAAGACATGTGCTTTATTGTCTTGCACTGGACCCATTGGGCCAGGCTCATGCAGAGAGATGTGTGCTCCATTGGTGGATGCCTAGCCCATGGAGGTTGGCCCATGTGGTGCTGCACACACTAGACCAGCAGTTCTCAACCTGTGGGTCGCGACCCTGGTGGGAGTCGAACGACCAAAACACAGGGGTCGCCTAAAGCCAACAGAAAATACATATTTATTATACAATACATTTTTAAATAAAATATGTATTTCTGATGGCTTTAGGTGACCCCTGTGTTTTGATCGTTCGACCCCCGCTGGGGTCACGGCCCACAGGTTGAGAACCGCTGCACTAGACCCACAGCACTCAAGTGCACTCACCACAGCCAGCACTCTATCAGCTTCCCACACTATTTTCAGTGTCAGGAAAGACCAAAGTGCATCTCCCCAGCCTCCTAGATTGCATCTCCCTCCCCACCCGGTACAAGGAGGGGTGGTGGTGGATCCCCCACAGCTGACTCTCTGAGGACACTTCTTCCCCTGAGAGAATGAATGGATCAGCTCTGACCCTCTGGTCTGAGATGTGGGGAATAATGAGCAGAGACCTGAAACTGCCACTGCTAAAGCCATAAAGTTGCAAAACTGTAAAGCTGAAACTGTAAAGCCCGCACAACATACCCCACTCACTAATGCAGCTGCATCCCTGCCTACCTCACTAGGATAGCAGAAGACTGCTCAAGAATTTCACAGAGCCAAAACTTGTAGTACAGTGACACCTACTTAAAAAAAATTGTTTCTTGTTAGGTTCTTAACAATACCATTCTCAAATGCCATCAAGGAAGAAAAAATCAAACATCATGGATACACAAGACAGAGATGTAATTCAAATGGATAATAAAAAAATCTCCAGAAAAAAGTCTCAATTACATGGAAACATTATAGTTAAATGACAGAGAATTCAAAATTAAAATTCCAAAAAACTCAATGAGTTGTGAGAAAACACTGATAGGTAATTTAATGAGCTCAAAACAAAATTAATGAACAACAAAGAGTATTTCACTAAGGATATTGAAACTTTAAAAAGGAACCAAACAGGATGAAAAACTCAATACATGAACTGAAACATGACATAACAAGTTTATCAAACAGAACAGGCCAGATAGATGACAGAATCAGTGACATTGAAGACAGATAACTAGTGATACTATAGAGAGAAGAAAAGAGTCATGAATTTTTTTTTTTTTTTTCATTTTTCTGAAGCTGGAAACAGGGAGAGACAGTCAGACAGACTCCCGCATGTGCCTGACCGGGATCCACCCGGCACGCCCACCAGGGGCGGTGCTCTGCCCCCCCAGGGGGCGATGCTCTGCCCATCCTGGGCGTCGCCATATTGCGACCAGAGCCACTCTAGCGCCTGAGGCAGAGGCCACAGAGCCATGCCCAGCACCCGAGCCATCTTTGCTCCAATGGAGCCTTGGCTGCGGGAGGGGAAGAGAGAGACAGAGAGGAAAGCGTGGCGGAGGGGTGGAGAAGCAAATGGGCGCTTCTCCTATGTGCCCTGGCTGGGAATCGAACCTGGGTCCTCCGCACGCTAGGCCGACGCTCTACCGCTGAGCCAACCGGCCAGGGTGAATTTAAAAAACTGAGAGAGCTCTACAAGAACAGTCTGACTCCATCAGAAAGAGCAATATAAGAGTAATTGGTATATCAGAAGAAAAAATTGGTATATCATAATTGATGAGAACTTCCCAAGCCTGCAGAAAGAGTTAGAGTCTTAAATCCAAGAATCAAACAGAGCACTGAGTTACCTCAACGCAAACAGACCTACTCCAAGGCACATTGTAATGAAATTGTCAACATAATGAAATAAGTGACAAAGAATTCTTAAGGAAGCTAGGGAAAAGAAGAATATAACATAAGGGAAGGCCCATTAGTTTATCATCAGCAGAAGAAATGAAATAGTAAAAAATTAGAGTACAAGTAAATGAAATAGAGAACAGAAAAACTATAGAAAAAATTAATACAACAAAGAGCTGGTTCTTTGAAAAGATCAACAAAATTGATAAACCCCTGGCTAGACTCACTAAGGAAAAAAGAGAAAGGTCTCAGATAAACAAAATCCAAAATAAAAGAGGAGAAATGACCACAGACATCATAGATATACAAAGGATCATAGTAAAATACTATGAAAGATTATGTGGCACCAAATTCAACAATCTAGAAGAAATGGATAAATTCCTAGAACTATTCAATCATCCTAGACTGAGTCACAAAGAAATGGAAAGTCTAAACAGACCCATAAGCAGGTAGAAAATAGAAACAACTATCACCCCCCCAAAAAAAACTCCCCCAAAATAAAAGTCAATTACCAGATGGCTACACTAGGGAATTCTATCAAACATTCATTAAAGAGTTGATTCTTATCCTTCTCAAAGTCTTCCAAAAAATAGAAGAAACAATGTTTCCTAACACATTTTATGAGGTCAACAGACCCTCATAGCAAAACCTGGCAAAAACATTGCAAAAAAGAAAACTACAGACAAATATCTCTAATGAATACAGATGCAAAAATACTAAACAAAATACTAGCAAATCAAATACAACAACACATTAAAAAAATAATACATCACAATCAAGTGAGAAGGATGGTTCAACATATGTAAATAGATTACCACTATACACCATATCAACAAAACAAAGAGCAGAAATCATATAATTCTATCAATAGGTGCAGAGAAGGCATTCGATAAGATACAATATCCCTTTATGTTTAAAACACTCAATAAAATGGGTATAGAAGGAAAGTACCTCAACATAATAAAGGCCAGATGTGGCAAACCATCAGCTAATATCATACTAAATGGTGAAAAAAATGAAAGCTTTTTCTCTAAAATCAGGAAAAAGACAAGACTGCCCACTCTGTCCACTTTTATTTAACATAGTTCTGGAAGTTTTAGCCAGAGCAATCAGGCAAGAGAAAGAAATAAAAGGCATTCAGATTGAAAAAAAAAAGTAAAGGTTTCACTTTTTGCAGATGACATGATCCACTATATAGAAAACCCCAAAGACTCCAAAGAAAGACTATTAGAAAAAATAAACCAATACTGTAAGATCACAGGTTACAAAATCAATATACAGAAATTCATTGCTTTCATATATGCCAACAATGAAACTTTGGTAAATAAACTAAAAAAATAATTCCATTTACAGTTGCAATAACCATGACAAAAAAATAACTAGGAATTAATTTAACAAAGAATGTAAAGGATCTACATACTGAAAACTACAAAGCATGATTAAAGGAAATTGAAAAAGATACAATGAAATGAAAAAAATATTCCATGTTCATGGATTGGAAGAATCAACATAGTTTAAATGGCCATATTACCCAAGGCAATATACAAATTTAATGCAATTCCCATCAAAATTCCAATGTCATTATTTAAAGAGAGGTTTGTCTTTTTTTTTTTTTTTTTTAATTAATTTATTTATTTATTTACAGGGACAGAGAGAGAGTCAGAGAGAGGGATAGATAGGGACAGACAGACAGGAACGGAGAGAGATGAGAAGCATCAATCATCAGTTTTTCGTTGCGACACCTTAGTTGTTCATTGATTGCTTTCTCATATGTGCCTTGACCGCGGGCCTTCAGCAGACCGAGTAACCCCTTGCTTGAGCCAGCAACCTTGGGTCTAAGCTAGTGAGCATTTTTTATTTGCTCAAGCCAGATGAGCCCGCACTCAAGCTGGCGACCTCGGGGTCTCGAACCTGGGTCCTCGGCATCCCAGTCCAACACTCTATCCACTGCGCCACCACCTGGTCAGGTGAGAGGTTTGTCATTTTTTAAGGACAGGTTTGTATGGAACCATAAAAAACCTCAAATAATGAAAGCAATCCTGAGAAAAAAGAACAAAGCTGAAGGTATTACAATATCTGAATTCAAATTATACTTCAGAATCATGGTAATCAAAACACAATGGTATTGGCAGAAAAACAGACACATAGGCCAATGGAACAGAATCAAGAGCGCACAAATACAACCACATATATATGGAGAAATCATTTTCAACAAGGAAACCAAAAACATAATGGAGTAAAGAAAGCCTCTTCAATAAATGGCGGGAAAATTGGAAAGCCACATGAAAAAGAATGAAACTTGACTACAACTTCTCCCCCTGCAAAAAATTAATTCAAAATGGATAAAAAACCTAAACATTAAGATCTGAAACAAATTACATAGAAGAAAACATAGGCAATAAACTGATGAACCTTGGCTGTAGAGAACAATTTATGAATTTAATCCCAAAGGTAAGAAAAGTAAATGTTGAAGAAAAGCCAAAGTACCAAGCAGCTTTCTGTTCCCATCCTGAGAAAGTGAAGGTCAAGACTGAAGGCAGTCACGTCCAGGGAAGGCCTCAAGGACATGGACACTTCGCCCTGCTGGAGCTTTCTGTAGGTCAAGAATCAGACAGGTGTGGTGTTATGTCTCAGAAAGGGCAAGAGAAATCTTATCAGTTTTGCAAAACTAAATAATAAAATTGTACACTGTATTCTGTTTGTTAGTTTCTTATGCATGATGTCATATTTCTGCTTAGTAGATTGGATAATGATCTCTCTAAGGCACCTCAATCCTGGAGAGATTGGGGTCCTCCACTTGCAGTATTGTCGCTGCCTCATTCCTTTGTGGCTCCTCTTCGTGAAACCCTGAATACTAACAACAAATGCCGCCTGAACAGGGGACGTGAGGAGGAAGTAAGTCTTTGAGACTACTTTTGGTTTTCAGCCCAAAGGAAATAGAGGGATTGTATGGATGGGTAATTCCCTACTCTGGGATAGTAGAGCAATGGGGAATTTCCCATCAAGTGACTACAAAGCCTTTGCCTATTCACAGTTGCTTAAGACATTGTTATATAGTTTCAAAGTCAAAGTTAAGAAAGAAATTTTAGAGAAACTATGATATTTAGTTAGAAGGCATTGTTATTGGTTTACCCCCACAGGAAAAAAATTTACTTAATATACAACAGTGGAGATTAGTAATGAAGTTTCTCCAGAGAGCTCATCAGAGTGGAGAAATTATTCCTTTAAAAGGCTGATTTGATGGTAGTGGGTTATCAGAACTTTTTAACTTAGTTTGCCGCTCAGCTGGAATTGGGGTGGAGGAGAGGTCTCAGCATGATCAACCTGAACTGTCAGTTGCAGCAGCTATAGGATTTGAGAATGAATAGGAGACTCTAATATTAGGAAAGTTATAGCTTTTTCTGTTATGGTCTGATTTTCTTTAATATTTTAGCTATAATCCTCTGAACTATCATTTCTTTCTTTCTTATTCTTTGCCTGGAAATTTAGACGGGGGACTCCTGATGGGTCTGATTACAAAATCTTTCAGCGGCTGCGAGTTTTTTTTCTCAGGGAGATTTTGATTAGTCCATCCATTGTTAATCTCTGTCAGAAAATGCCCTGACTGAGATCAGGCAGGCATCTTTCTAGTCTGATTGTGCTCTGAAATCCGGGTTTCTCTCTGGTTTGTCTGATTCTAGTTTCTGTTTAGTTTTTGTTTGATGTTGCCTAAAATGTGATTTTTTTTAAGGCCTGAATTATGTTCTTGCATGCAACAATTGGAAATGCTGGCTCTTACATTGAAAAAATAGTTTTATCCCTACATTTTTTTGCTTTAGAATTGGAACTTGTATGGAGTGTCATTTAAATTTAAATTGAATAGAAAATATGGATCCTTAAGACTTTCTAATTAAGTTGATGCATTATAAGATATATTCAGAATTAGAAGAAGTCAAGTAGTAATTCAAGTATTGGGATTAATCAAAATTATATGTTATACTTGTGTTTCTGTGATGTAAATTGTCTTGTTTGTGTGTAAAGATATGCTCAGATCTGTGAAACAAAAAAATTAAGCAAAATTAAGCAGGGCCCTAATAAGTAATTTCAAGAATTTGTCTCAAGCTGATTCAGGCAGTTGGCTGCTTGCCAGGCCACATCCTGCAAAAGGAGCAACTTTCTGAATTACAGTCTAATTTTTTTTTTTCAAGACCAAAAAGGTATTTATTTCTTTTAGTTGATGTATTGACATATAATGTTATTTTCAGGTGTGTAGCATAATGACTTGCACTGATACTGCTGACAAAAATTAGGGGATAAAAATAAAACATCCCTTAATTTTTGTGAGCAGTATAGTTGTATGTATAGTGAAATGATCACCACAGTAAGTCTAGTTAACACCTATCACCATACATACTGGTAGTTACACAGTTTTTTTTTTTAGATAGACATAGATAGGTAGGTAGGTAGGTAGGTAGGTATAGGTAGGTAGATAGATAGATGGAGTTTTTTAAATATTTATTTATTTATTTCAGAGACAGAGCGAGAATCGGAGAGAGGAATAGATAGGGACAGACAGACAGGAACAGAGAGAGATGAGAAGCATCGATCATCAGTTTTTCATTGCAACACCTTAGTTGTTAATTGATTGCTTTCTCATATGTGCCTTGACCGTGGGCCTTCAGCAGACTGAGTAACCCCTTGCTTGAGTCAGCGATCTTGGATCCAAGGTGGTGAGCTTTTTGCTCACACCAGATGAGCCCGCGCTCAAGCTGGCGACCTCTGGGTCTTGAACCTGGGTCCTTCCACATCCCAGTCCGACGCTCTATCCACTGCGCCATCGCCTGGTCAGGCCAGTTTTTTTTTTTTATGAAGGGAATTTTTATGCCATTGTGAATAATATTGTTACTGTTGTTAACAATAGACAACATTCTGTATATCACACCCCAATGGTATTTTATAACTAGAAGCTTGTACATTTTGACCCTCTTCACCTATTTCCCTAACCTCCTCGACCCCTCTGACAACCAATTAGAGCTTTTTATTTTTAATAGTCCACATATAAGTAAGATCATATGGCAAGATTTCCTTTATAATGGCTGAATAATATTCCATTGTATACATATATACCACATTTCTTTATTCATTCATCTGATGAACACTTGTTTCTGTGTCTTGACTATTGTAAATAATGCTTCAGTGAACATGTGGGAGTGGGATGTGCGGATATCTTTCACAGTTAGTGTTTTTATTTTCTTTAGATAAATACCCAAGGCAGTTCTATTTTTGTTTTTTTGGGGGAATCATCATACTACTTTCCATAGTGGCTGTACCAGTTGACATTCCCGATAACAGTGCACCAAGAGCTTCCTTTTCTCCACATCCGCAACACTTATTTCTCGTCAGTTTGGTAGCAGCTATTCCAATAGTTGTGAGGTGTTATCTCCATGTGGTTTTGATTTGCATTTCCCAGATGATTACTGATGAGTCTAAACTTTCTGACGTGGAGATTTGACATAGTACTAACCCTTTCAAAACTGACCAAGATAATTTCTTTCTGCCTCCTCCTTCTGTTGTTGGTAGATGTTAGTTAGCTCAGACTGCTCTTTCAAGAGCAGATTATTTACAGTTTATGACTTGGTGGGAGGCTCAGGCTTGTATTCAAGCTAATCAGAATGCTAATGCTAACCCTCTGGTTAATATTACACAAGAAGAGCTTTTTAGACAGGGACAGTTTGCTGATTTATAACAGCAATATGGGCAAAATATGGAGGCAAGAGTTTGCTCTTATCTCCACAGATATGGGAGACCAGTGGATACCTTCCAGAAAATTGAAGCCTTGGTATGAGTTGGAAGTGAAAGAGAGGGAGATTTGATATCTTTGAGCCATCAGAAGAAGAAATGGAGAGACTAAATCTAGAGCCAAAGGTTATCAGGGAAGTGAAGATTAAGACAACTGCAACACAAAAAGGTGAACCGTCTATTGGGGGAAACTGAAGAAACTTACCCAGGAGGCAGAAAATGTTTTAATTGGGACTGAGACTCCAAAAACATCTTTGACTCTGTTTCTGTCAATGTTGGCTGTTGTGTCTGTAACAGTAAGCGGAACTAACTATTCTTACTGGATTTATATTCCTAGTCTTCCTTTAAATAGATCTGTTCATTGGAAAGATACCCCCTTTTTCTGTTTATCTTAATAATTCTGTTTGGCTTCCAGGACCATTTGACAGCCATGGACCCTTAAGGCCTGAAGAAGAAAGACAGGTTACATCAAATTATATTGTGGGCTCAGATAGATTACCCATTTGTATAGGTGTAAGAAATTATTGCTTAAAGAAAAAAAATCACAGGATTGTTTATAATTTTCCTTGGGATAAAACTAGAAGATATTTTCTTAATCAAGGTAATATGTCTATAGAAATACAACAATTGCAACAAGATATATATGACACTTTCAGAGAAAAACCAAAATGCTTTTTAGTACACCTTTATTAAGTAATATTGCTGATAAATTATCTGGATTAAACCCTGTTAAATATTTACAATTATTAGAAGCTTCTAGAACAAGTGCATTAATTGTCATTGCTGTTTTATGTTTTTTGTATTTGCTTAGTCTAGAGAAAGAGCAGAAGCAACTTGTGTCATTCCGAAGGATGAGCCTTCATATAAACCATAATGTTGCAGAACGAGTTAAAGAAAAAGGGGGGAGATGTTGGAGGAAAGCCAAAGCACCAAGTGACTTTCTGTTCCTATCCTGAGAAAGTGACAGTCGAGACCAAGCATACATGACTGAAGGCTGTTGCATCCAAGGAAGGCCCAAGGACGTGATGCTTGGCCCTGCTGGAGCTATCTGCAGGGCAGGAATCAGACAACAGATAGTGTGGTGGTGTTATGTCTCAGAAGGGCAAGAGCAATTTAATCAATTTTGCAAAACTAAATAACAAAATTGTACACTGTATTGTATTTGTTAGTTTCTTACCCATGATGTCATGTTTCTGCTTAATAAATTGGATAACTGATCTCTCTAAGGCACCTCAATCCTGGAGAGATTGGGGTCCTTCACTTGCAGTATTGTTGCTGCCTCATTCCTTTGCAGCTCCTCTACATGAGACCCTGAATACAACAAGTAAAGGCAAAAATAAATGAATGGGACTATATCAAAATAAAAACCATCTGCACAGCAGAAACAAAGTGACAACAAAAATAAATAGCCAACATAATGGGAGATGATATTTGCAAACAACAACTCTGAAAGGGGGTTAATATCCAAAATATATAAAGAACACACAAAGCTCAGCAACAAATAAGAAAGAGATCCAATTAAAAATGGGGAGAGGACCTGAACAGACACTGCTTAGAAGACATACAGAAGGCCAACAGCTACAAATAACTCCAGAATCTCCATCAGATGCCAACACCCCTCCACAGTCCCAGCACTAGCCCCAAATTTCCAACTTCCTGAGGAATATGTATGATTGTCTTCCTGACACCTCGAACAGAAAATAACAATCCTTATATGCATTTACCAGAAAATTGGTATCTTCTATTCTCATCTTATTTTTTAAAATAATACTTTAGTGTTTGAATTACTCAGGTTCAAAATAACCCACTTGGATACTCCCCACACTCCCTATCAAACAATCCCTTGGCCATGTTGATTTGCCTTTTATGGAGACTCTTGCTCTATTTTCTATTTTCTATATTCTCTATTTTCACCCCTGCTGTCACCATTCAACACATCACCATTTTGCCAGCATTTGTGCGCTGGCCCAGACTGCTTCTCCTTGCAAACCACATGCTGTAGGCACCTCACAGAGTATCCCCGTGGGTCACGTCTGTTCAAAACTGAGCAGAGCTCCACCTCTAACAGATTGATGTCCCCAATGGTCTGTTACCCTTTTCTACCTTTTCATCCAACCGCAGTTCTAACCAAGCCCTGCACTCCACCTAAACTGATATCTGCAGCTTGCCAAATACAACTTCCGTTTGCCCCTTTTGGATTTGCTCATGCTGTTCCATCCATTCAGCAAATCTTACTTTGACCTGCTTCTGTTGACAAAGGGCCCCAACTGCCCTTACACTAGGAGATGCCTTCCACTGCGGTCTCCCACATCACATGCATTGACACAAGAACATTCCCCATGGGTGCAGTTGTAGTTCAGAGCTGCCTCAGACTGGGCTCCCTGCCTCCCCACCCAGCAGTAGGAGGATTAACCTCATCAAAAATCAAGACAGATCATGTCACTTTGTGCTCTAGCTACACCATCACCCTCAGTTTCCAACACACTCAGGGCTATGCCAATCCCTACAATGTCCCAAGCCATACAAGACCTGCCACTGACCCATCACTGTGGCTGCCATTCCCACACTCAATGCTAGGACAGGGGCTTCTCCTTCTTCCTCCCTCAGGGTGCTCAGTTACAGGAACCTCTTAATTTGTTCCTGGAGCAGGCCAGACACATTCCTACCTTAGGGCCTTGACCTTTCCCTCTCAATGGAGTGTTCCTCCTCCCATTATCTCCATGGCTCCCCTGATTTCAGATCTGGTGCCATGGAGAACTCTTCTCAAATGCTCCACATTTCTATACAGATGTGTGTTGACCAAATACCATCATGCATTATTAATTGACATGGAACTGCAACCTCTGTTTCGAAGATCAAAGGGCCTGGACCCTTCACAGTAGAACTTGTTCTTGACCCAAATAGGAGTTAACCATTGGATTTCTTCATATGACAGACAGTGAATGATATAGTAAGAATTATCTTCAGATATTTACACAAGACAAGAATGTCTACACAAATGAATGATAGTGTCATTCATTTAGGAAGACATTAATCAGGAAGACATTTATTTTGGGTGTATTCATATCTTCCTTATCTCCCTGCAAATGGGAAATGAGGGCATGCCACAGAACATAATCTCTGTGGATAGAACCAGGGTAATTTCCTAAACTAGAAAGGGCCTGCCCACATCCACACTAGGGAGGCAGGCCCCTGCCCCAGATGTGCCCTTGCAACTAATCACATGCAGGTGTGGTGTTGGGAGTGGTCTGCAAGAGTGACTCACTGCTCCTACAGCCTTCAAACCATCTTTGCCATATCAAGACTCAACCACCCAACTGAACTCACAGCAGAAATTCCTTCTCCTGTGCTGAGGACACTCAATCCTACTTACTGTGCGCACACCTTCAAGGAGATACATGCCACACCTCTCCTCTCCCCCACCTGTCTTATGGTACTATATAGTTCATTAATGACATTTCTCTCCCTATTCAGGATGGCTCTCTTCAACTATGAACTTTATACCCACTGAGACCTCAAGATTTCCACCTGGATGGCTACTGGGCATGTTTCACCCAAGTGGCCAATTATAGCCCTTGGTTTCCCCTGGAGAAATACCTCCTCTCAACTTTTTCCTTTTTAATTAAGGGAAGATCTGTTTAGTTGCCCAGGACACAGCACCTGAGTCTCCTCAAATCTCCTCTTTCACGTCCCAACCATCAGAAACTTCGGCTGGCTCTTCCTTCAAAATATTCACCTCTGAGTACTTCCCACTGCTGCCGGCTCCACCTGGCCACAGTGTCATCTCTACTCCCCTGGATTATGATGATGGCCCCTAACTGAGCTTGCCTTCTAACTCTTCCCTCACCCCTACCCCAGTCTTTTTGCTACATAGTGCTAGAATGAACCCACATCATCAAAATTAAAAACTCAAAGGCTTCAATAACAAAGCCAGACTGTACTGGCATGTCTCCCATCACCACCTAGACATCTTTTTATGCTGCTTTCCATGAAATTCCAGTTCAGGGCTCACCTGCTTCCTGTGTTTCCTCTCACACAACAGGCAGACACGAGGCTCAGGGGGCCTTACCACGCACTCTACCCACTTCACAGAAGGTTCTTCCCAGGTATGATCCACATTATTCCATCATCTGTGGCCCTCATGACGTCCCCCCAGTGACTGCCCCAGTTGTCTGTCTCCACACTCCACTTTCTCAGCCAGCCTTCCTCAGAACTTGAAATCCTTCTTCCCGCCCATTCCTTTCCTGCTGTGCGCTCCTCACAGCAGGCTGTACAATGAGCATGCTATGTTTTATTCTTATGGATTTGTCTGACTTTTGCTTTCTCAGCTAGAACCTATGTTCTCTGATTTCACTTTGCCCATTGTGGGATCTTAGCTCCTAATACAGTGTCACCAGATATTATGTTCTCAGTAAGTTCATGTTGAATGATTAATTGTATTATGTATAACATCTAAGGAAATTATTCTAGCATCTCACATGATTAGCTTTCCTGCTCTTTAATTTCTTTTTCTGGATGTTTAGCTAATGGTATTTCTTCCTAGAAATCACATCATAAAAGAAGCCATCTTGTCTCTATACTATTTTTTCAGAAATGGGGTGACTCTGTGCCCCATATCAGCCATCCCTTTCCTCTTCCTCACCTCTGCACACTCACTCATCCTTTGTCTTCCTGTTTCAACCCCACAGAATTCATCACTAATCCCCCATCTAGACAAAGCAAAGGAGGAGAAGAAAAGCCCAATGAGACACTAAGGAGGAAAAAGACAAAGATAGGTCAAAAGAAGAGGACTAGAAATAAGTGAGATGAAATATAACAATAGAAAATGCATACACAACACCCTCCCTTACCCCTCCCCCAAATTTTTCTGATAGAGGTCATCAATAGGAGAAGAAGACATGAAGAAATGAACCAGAAAGCAGTAACAGGGACTGCAAGGAAGAGACAAGAGGGGTGCCACTCTCACCTTAAGCTTGTTTTTCTGGAGGAAATAAAAAATCAGCGGATATTCTGTGGAGGAGTTTCTGGGATAAAAGTCATCTCATTATCCCTGCCATGTGTGCACTCACTGGGTCAGAGGGGACAGGGGATGCCTCTTCAGCACTGACCTCCTAACTCTGCCCCCATCAACCTCCCGGTCTTGCTGTGGACTCTCCAGTTCAGACAGACAAGAGTCTTCTTTCAGCAACAGAAAAAGAGAGAGGAGAATTAGTTAAAGACACAGTGTTGGGCAGATGGGGTCAGAGCCCTCAGCCTAAGGTGCAGAACTGGCTCCCACTGCCCACGCAGGTTCTTAACACAAATTGATGAGGAGGATAAAGCCATCCCCTCCCAGGGTAGTCCGCATGCTGCAGCGCAAGAATAGGAGCTCCCAAGAGCACAATTAAAGAGACTCAAGGAGTTGGAAATACAATGGAACCAGAAGGAAGCCCCATGGAGACAGTGTGAGGAAACCTGGTCAGGTGAGAACCAGGGGAACACAGCCAGGGCACAGGAAGGGGACAAGTTTTTGGGTGTCCAAACCTGATCACAGACACAGTCTATACTTCCCCAGTGATCCCCAGGGCCCTCATGACGTCCCCCCGGTGACTGCCCCAGTTGTCTGTCTCCACACTCCACAATCCGCACCTGTTCTTTACCTGCCTGCTGAGATCAGCTCACATTGACTGAAGGCCCGTGATATGCAGTGCACTGGGTGAGGTGTGTTTGATTCAAAGTGGAGCCTGAACACAATCCTGGCCCCAGCAAGTGTATAACCTGATGGGAGGGAGAGGACAGCACCCGCCTTCACGAGTATCAGATGGTGGCACTGGAGCTGGGTGTCACTCCCAACACTGTCAGGTGTTTCTCTAAGATCAGCACCTTCGAAGTTTGCTGTGGTTTGCAGTTGTGCCTGCTCTACCAATGTAACCCTGAAAAGCAATCTCTTCACTCTCTAGATTGGTGTCCGTTGGAAGATAAACTTTAAGGTCATTTTATTTTTGGCTTTATGTCCTACAGAAGGTAGTTGATTTTTCACTGGCTAATACCATTGTAATTCACTTGCCAAATGGCTAAGTCATCTATCTCATTTGTTTCTTCTACATTTTTATTTATTAGGTATCTTTGTTATAGCATTTTTTTGGTGTGTACCTCTTTCTGTAATTCTGCCTCAGCTACTGTACCAAAGAGGTGGAAGCAGGAAGACCAGGGAGCACAGAGAGGAAGTGAAATGGTCACCTAGCAAACTGGGTCTAGGCACATTGACTTTTGAGAACTTGACCTAGAGCATTTATCACTCTTCTCTTTTTTCATTCTTCTCTTGTTCCCCTTATGCACCTGATGTTTTCCTACATCCATACCGTTGCTCAAGCCATTTTTCCCTACCGAAATTTACTTTGTCTTATTCCTATGTTCTTCTTCAGTCATTGCTAATTCTCCAGTATTCAGTTTAAATTCATCTTCTCCTTTCAAACTTCCCAAAACACTCAATCCACACCAATTTCCACATGCTGGCAACCCTGAGGGTTCACTGTCTATACCTGGAGCAACATATGCTTTATTGCCCTGGGACATCTCCTCTCACCACTGATTGTGCTGACCAGGCTGAGATTGGCTATGTACAAACAGGGAAACTTCTTTATTTTTGTAGAAATCACCACTTTTAAATGTGATATCTCTCCCCCCCCCTGTGCAGATTAAAGAGCCAATTAATACTCATTTAGCTATTACAAAATCCGGTCCACTGAAAATCAAACCTTCTCACCCATATCCAATTCAGTGTTTCTCTCCTTGACCCCCGCCTGAATCAAGATTAAGGAGGACCTGGGAGACCCCTAGTGGAAAAGAGAGGAGTCTGTTAATAGTTACTGCTTATCTTTTAAAATTGTAAAGACTATAAAAGTAGTCTTTGAAATGTCTCGTTTTCTTCAATAAATTACTAGGAAGTCAGAACTGACCTTTCTTTCTTACTTTGCAAACAGCCTTGTATTTAGAGAGGCATTCCCTTTTACTTTAATTTGTAAGTCTAATTAAAAACAACAGCAACAATTTTTAAAGTGGCTAAAGGCATTCAAATTATTTTCCAAAATTTGAAACACTATAACAAAAGCATTAACTGTCACATAAATGTTCATGAGATGTCTCTATTACTTTTAGAAATCTTTTTAAAATGTTTATCATAATACCAATTTTAATGTCTTTACATCTTTTTTTTTAATTTTTTTTTTTTTGTATATTTCTGAAGCTGGAAACGGGGAGACACAGTCAGACAGACTCCCGCATGCACCCGACCGGGATCCACCCGGCACACCCACCAGGGGGCGACGCTCTGCCCACCAGGGGGCGATGCTCTGCCCCTCCGGGGCATCGCTCTTTTCCGACCAGAGCCAATCCAGCACCTGGGGCAGAGGCCAAGGAGCCATCCCCAGCGCCCGGGCCATCTTTGCTCCAATGGAGCCTCGGCTGTGGGAGGGGAAGAGAGAGACAGAGAGGAAGGACAGGGGGAGGGGTGGAGAAGCAGATGGGCGCTTCTCCTGTGTGCCCTGGCCAGGAATCGAATGTCCTTACATCTTAAGGAAAGAGCATAGTGCGTATGGTTAAGTTATTAGATTTCTGAAATTTGTTTCTAAGTAATTCAGAGGTGAAGGATGCAATGAGAAATGTGTAGGAAAGTAGATAAAACTACCTAGGCCATTATTTAATTGTGAAAACTAGGTTATGGATACAGAAAAGTTTATTATACTATTCTTTTTTATTTCACATGCATAGCTTAAATTTTTCATAAGAACAAAAATCTAAAAGCTCACTCTAGGTGATCTGAGTAAACTATACAGATGACTTTTAAAAAGTACTACATAACCATAAGCAGGAACATGAAGTATTTCTATTGCTTTACTGGAGTGATCTTCAGAATATAACCTTGAATGCAAAACAGTATACATAGTGTGCTATTTCTTGTGTAAGAAAGGATGATAATTATATACATATTTGTTTAAATTTCAAAATTAAGCAAGGTAAGAAACTGTGGAGATGAGGCAGATAGAAACTAGGAATTTTAAATGTACTTTCTTTTATTTTATTTATGTATTTTAAATTTTATTTAGAAATTAACTTTAACAGGGTGACATAGATCAACAGGAGTACATAGGTTTCAGGTGAACATTTCTATAGCATTTGAGCTGTTCATTATGTTGCATACCCATCACCCACAGTCAAATCATTTTCTGTCACCTTATATTTGTCCCTTTTTACACCCTTTGCCCCACCTATTCCCCCCTCTCTATTCTCCCCTAACCACTTCACTTCTATTTATGTCCATAAGTCTCAGTTTTATATACTACCAATGTGGGAAACCACAGAGTTCTTAGTTTTTTCTGATTTACTTATTTCACTCAGTATAATATTCTTTAGGTCAATCCATGTTGTCATAAATGGCAATATGTCATCATTTCTTATGGCTGAGTTGTATTTCATTGTGTATATGTACCACTTCTTCTCTATTCAATCCTCTGTCAAAGGACACTTTGGTTGTTTCCATGTCTTGGCTACTGTGAACAATGCTGTGATGAAAATGGGTATGCACGTATCTTTATATATCAATGTTTTCAAGTTTTTTGGGAGGGATTGCTGGGTCATAGGTAATTCTATTTCTTAATTTTTTGACAAAACACTATATTTTCTTCCATAATGGTTGTACTACTTTACATTCCCACCAGCACTGAATGAGGGTTCCTTTCTCTCCACAGCCTCTCCAACACTTGTTATTACCTGTCTTGTTGATAATCGCCAATCTAACAGGTGTAAGGTGGTATTTCATTATAGTTTTGATTTGCATGTCTTGAATAGCTAGTGAAGATGAGCATCTTTTCATATACCTGTTGGCCATGTGTATGTCCTCTTGGGAGACGTGTCTGTTCAGGCCCTCTCCCTATTTTCTAATTGGATTGTTTGCTTCATTGTTGCTGAGCTTTGTGAGTTCTTTATATATTTTGGATATTAACTTTTTATCTGAGCTGTTGTTTGCAAATATCATCTCCATATTGTTGGCTCCCTATTTTTTGTTGCCAGTTTTTTTGTTTGTTTGTTTGTCTGTTTGTTTTTACAGCAACAGAGAGAGAGAGAGAGAGAGAGAGAGAGAGAGTCAGAGAGAGGGATAGATAGGGACAGACAGACAGGAATGGAGAGCGATGAGAAGCACCAATTATCAGTTTTTCATTGTGGCACTTTAGTTGTTCATTGATTGCTTTCTCATATGTGCCTTGACCATGGGCCTTCAGCAGACTGAGTAACCCCTTGCTCGAGCCAGCAACCTTGGGTCCAAGCTGGTGAGCTTTGCTTAAACCAGATGAGCCTGCGCTCACGCTGGTGACCTTGGGGTCTCGAATCTGGGTCCTCCGCATCCCAGTTTGATTCTCTATCCACTGTGCCACTGCCTGGTCAGGCATCAGGTCTTATATTAATATTTAGATCTTTGATCCATTTTGAATTGATTTTTGTGCAGAGGAACATAATGTAGTCAAGTTTCATTTTTTTTGCATGTGATTTTCCAATTTTTCCAGCACTATTTATTGAAGAGGCTGTCTTTTCTCCATTGTGTGTTTTTCGGCTTCTTAGTCAAAGATGACTTGGCCATATATATGTGGTTTTATTTCTGGGGTCTCAATTCTGTTCCATTGGTTTATATGGCCATTTTTCTGCCAATACCATGCTGTTTTGATTCTCATGGCTCTATAGTCTAATTTGAAGTAAGGTAGTATGATACCTCAGCTTCATTCTTTTTTTCTCAGGGTTGGGTTGGCTATTTGGAATTTTTTATGTTTCCATACAAACTTTGTAAATTTTTGTTCTATTTCTTTAAACAATGCTATTGGGATTTTGATGGGAATTGTATTAAATTTGTATATAGCTTTGGGTTATATGGCCATTTTAAGTATGTTGATTCTTGCAATCCATAAACATGGACTATTTTTCCATTTCATTGTGTCTTTTTCAATTTCTTTCAATAATGCTTTGTAGTTTTTCATATATAGGTCCTTCACATTCTTTGTTATGTTTATTCTTAGGTACTTTATTTCTTTTGTTGCAATTGAAAAAGAAATTGGTTTTTTGAGTTCATTTTGTGAAATTTTATTATTGGCATATAGAAAAACATTAGACTTTTGTATATTGATTTTGTATCCTGCGACTTTACAGTATTGGTTTATTGTTTCTAACAGAATTTTGGTGGAGTCTTTAAGCTTTTCTATATACAGGATCATGTCATCTGCAAATGTGAAACCTTTAGTTCTTCTTTTCCAATATGAATGCCTTTATTTCTTTCTCTTGCCTGATCTTTCTGCTAAAACTTCCAGAATTGTGTTGAAAAAAAAGTGGAGAGAGTGGGTAGCCTTGCCTTGTTCCTCATTTTAGAGGAAAAGCCTTTGTTTTTTCACCACTGAGTATGATTTTAGCTGGTTTGCCAGAGATGGCCTTTATTATGTTGAGATACTTTCTTTCTATTTCCATTTTATTGAATGTTTTAAACATAAAGGGATGTTGTATCTTTTTTTTTTTCCCGAAGCTGGAAACGGGGAGACACAGTCAGACAGACTCTTGCATGTGCCCGACCGGGATCCACCCGGCAAGCCCACCAGGGGCGACGCTCTGCCCACCAAGGGGTGGAGAAGCAGATGGGCACTTCTCCTGTGTGCCCTGGCTGGGAATCGAACCCGGGACTCCTGCATGCCAGGCCGACGCTCTACCACTGAGCCCACCAGCCAGAGCCAAAGCTTTTTAGTTTAATATAGTCCCATTTGTTTATCCTATCTTTTATTTCACTTTCTGAGGAGATAAATCAGCAAATATATTGCTGTGAGAAATGTCAGAGAGCTTACTGCCTATGTTTTCTTCTAAGATGATTATAGTTTCATGACTTACGTTTAAGTCTCGTATCCATTTTGAGTTTATTTTTGTGAATGGTGTAAGTTGGTGGTCTACTTTTTTTTTTTTTTTTTTTTTTTGCAGGTAGCTGACCAATTTTGTTGAAGAGGCTGTCTTCACTTCATTGTATGCTCTTACCTCCTTTGTCAAATATCAGTTGTCCATAAAAGTGTGGGTTTATTTCTGGGTTTTCTGTTCTGTTCTATTGATCTACATGCCTGTTCTTATACCAGTACCAAGCTTTTTTGAGTTGCAATAGTGAAGGGGATTGTTAATTTCTTTTTCTGACAGTTCATTGCTGCTGTATAAAAATGCCTCTAATTTCTGAGTATTGATTTTATATCCTGCCGTCTTGCTGAATTTATTTATCAGGTCCAGTAGTTTTTTGACTGAGACTTTAGGGTTTTCTATATGGAGTATCATATCAACTGCAAATAATGATTGGTTTACTTTTTCTTTTCCAATTTGGATGCCTTTTATTTCTTCTTCTTGTCTGATTTCTGTGTCTAGGACTTCCAGAACCATGTTGAATAAAAGTGGTAAAAGGGGACATCCCTGCTTTGTTCCTGATCTTAAGGAGATTGCTTTTAACTTTTGCCCATTGAGTATGATGTTGGTTGTGGGTTTTTCATAGATGGCCTTTAACATGTTGAGGTATGTTCCCTGTATCCCCACTTTGCTGAGAGTTTTGATCATAAATGGGTGCTGGATTTTATCAAATGCTTTTTCTGCATCTATTGAAATTATCATGTGGTTTTGACTTTCCTTTTATTTATGTAATGAATCACATTGATCAATATGCAAATATTGTACCAGCCTTGCCTCCCCAGAATAAATCCTACCTGATTATGATGTATATTTTTTTCATATATTGCTGGATCCGGTTTGCTAATATTTTGTTGAGAATTTTAGCATCTAAATTCATCAGCGATATTGGCCTATAATTTACATTCTTTGTGTTGTCTTTGCCTGGTTTTGGAATCAAAATTATGCTTGCCTCATAAAAGGCATTTGGAAGTCTTCCTTCCACTTGAATTTTCTGAAATAGCTTGAGAAGGATAGGAGTTAGTTCTTCCTTGATTGTTTGGTAGAATTCACCTGTAAAGCCATCTACCCCAGGACTTTTGTTTGTTGGTAGTTTTTGATAACTGTTTCAATCTAATTATTGTAAGCAGTCTCTTTAGGTTTTCAGATTCTTCCAGATTGATTTTTGAAAGATTATATGTTTCAAGGAATTTGTTCAGTTCACCTAGGTTGTCTAATTTTTTGGCATACAGTTCTTCATAGTATTTTTTTTTACAATCCTTTGTATTTTTGTTGAGTCAGCTGTTTCTTCACTCTCATTTCTAATTTTATTTATTTGAGTCTGCTCTCTTTTTTCTTGGTGAGTCTGGTTAAAGGTTCATTGATCTTGTTTACTTTTTCAAAGAACCAGCTCTTGGTTTCATTGATCCTCTGTATTGTTTTTTAGTCTCTATGTCATTTATTTCTGTTCTGATCTTTATTATTTTCTTCCTTGCACTACCTCTGGGCTTCACTTACTGTTCCTTCTGTAGTTCTTTTAGATGCAAGGTTAAGTTGTTTATTTCAGCTTTTTCTAGCTTCTTAAGGTATGCCTGTAATGCTGTGAACTTTGCTCTCAGTACTGCTTTTGCTGTGTTCCATAAATTTTGAGTTGTTGTATGCTCATTATCATTTGTTTTTAGAAAGTTTTTTTATTTCTTCTTTGATCTCATTGTTAACCCATTTGTTATTTAATAACATGCTATTTAGTTTCCAAATGTTTGTGTATTTTTCAGTTTCTTCTGTTGTGGTTGATTTCTAGTTTCATGCCATTGTGATTAGAGAAGATGCTTGATATGATTTCAATCTTCTTAAATTTGTTGAGAGCACTTTTGTGCCCTAACATGTGGTCTATCCTAAAGAATGTACCAAAAACTCTTGAAAAGAATGTATATTCTGCTTTTTTAGGGTGAAAGGTTCTAAAGATATCTATTAAATCCAGTTGATCTAGTGTGTCCTTTAATTCTGCTGTTTCTTTGTTAATTTTCTTTCTTGAGGATCTATCTAGTGATATTAGTAGGGTATAAAAATTCCCTACTATTATAGTATTGCTATTGATCTCGCCCTTTATATCCATCAAAGTCTGCTTTATATATTTATGTGCTCCTATATTAAGTGCATAGATATTTATAATAGTTATATCTTCCTGTTGGATTGTTCCCTTTATCCCTAACTATAGCCTTTGTTTTAATGTCTATTTTTTCAGATATAATTATTGCTACCCAAGCTTTTTTTTCATTTCCATTTGCATGAAATATTTTTTTCATTCTTTTACTTTCAGTTTATGTGTATCTTTTGTTTTGAAGTGGGTGTCCTGTAGACAGCATATCTGTGGGTCCTGTATTTTTATCCATGCAGCTACCCTATGTCTATTGATTGGAGCACTTAATCCATTTACATTTAAGGTTATTATTGATATGTAGTTATTTATTGTCATTTTATTCTTTAAATCTACATTCCTCTTTTACAATATTCTTTTTTCCCTTTGATCTGTTTACAACAGGCCCCTTAACATTTCTTGCAGCATTGGTTTGGTTGTAATGAATTCCTTGAGGGTTTTTTTTGTCTAGGAAGCTTTTTATGTTTTCTTCTCTTTTAAACAATAACTTTGCTGGATAAAGAAGTCTTGGTTGTAGGCTCTTGTTCTGCATTACTTTGAATATTTTTTGCCATTCCTTTCTGGCCTCAAGTGTTGCTCTTGAGAAGTTGGATGTCATCCTTATGGAAGCTCCTTTGTAGGTGATTGATTATTTTTCTCTAGGAGCTTTTAATATTTTTCTTTATCTCTTAGCTTTGGTATTTTAATTATGATGTTTCTTGTAGTTTTCTTTAGGTTTTTCTTTAATAGAATTCTCTGTTCTTCTTGAACTTGTGTGACTTTTTCCTGCATCAATTTAGGAAAGTTTTCAGGTATGATTTCTTTGAACATGGTTGCTATCCCTTGACTTTTCTCTTCTTCTCAGGAACCCCTATGATGTGGATATTATTTCTCTTTATGTTGTCACAGAGCTGTCTTACAGTTTTCTCAGACTGTTTGAGCCTTTTTTTTTTTTTTTTTTTTTTGCTGCTTTGCTTCCATGCCTTTGTTCATCTTGTCCTCTAATTCTCTGGTTTGATACTCAGCTTCATTCATCCTGCTTTTTATTTCTTCTGGTGTAGTCTTCATTTCTGATATTGTATATGTCATTTCTCACTGATTTTTTTTATTATTTCATTGTTCTTTTTTACACTTGCTATCTCTTTATTTAGGTGCTTGTTATGTCCATCCATTGTTGCTCTAAGATCTTTGAGCATCCTAACAATCATTATTTTAAACTCTGCATCCTGTAATTTGGTTATTTCCAACTCCTTGAAGTCCTTTTCTGGGGATTTCTCTTGATTCATTTGGGTTGCATTTCTCTGCCTTCCCATTTTGTCTGTGTATAAGAAGGATATGGCCACAAAAGTCTGATTGGTGTGGCCTCTATGTTCCTTAAATGTGGTCTGTCTGCTGGCCTGCCACTTCCTCTGCCACCACCTCAAGTGTTTGGGTACAGGTGTTGTCTGCACAGGCCCACTGTGGCAGTCACTGTGGTTTTCACCTCAACTCTGCAGGCAGATCTGTGTTCACATGCCCAGGCTCCAAGCCTTGGCCGGCCTTGACCTTTGCCACACCCCTGTGGGTGTGGCCACAAGCTTTGGTCTCCCAAACAGGACTGTGTACCTGAACTCAGCTGCAGGCCTCAGCCAGCTCCCTGGCTTTCACCTTGCCACTGCAGGCAGGACTGCTCTTATTCACCCGGCCCACAGCCATGGGTCAGACCACTTTTGTGCACCCCTTCTGCTGCCACACCCATTCACAGCCTCTGCCCCCGCCAGGCAGGACTGAGTTTAGGCCAGGCCTCAGTCACGGCCAGCCGTGGCTCCAACCCCCTCCAATGGGACCACATTTCCACATCCCACCACCTCCCACTCTCTGACAAGCCCTCAGCAGTGTGGGTGGGGGTGATGCTGCTCAGACCTTAAACTCAATACTGTACCCCTGCTGGCTCCCTCCTTCTAAACAACTCTGCTCTGAGTACAGCAGGAGAGCTTCTGTTTGGCTGGTAACCTGCTTCCCTTTGCTGGTATTGCTGATTCCAGGAAAAATATTCACTTTAGATTTGGGGAGTGACTCAGCCCAGGGGTTAGAGTGGCTGTCTCTTAAAGTGTTTCTCCCTGTGCCTCCTAGATTGCACTCTCTTCCTGATACTCTGTTCCTTTCAGTTCTTCCTGTGCCCCAAAGCCCTGGGTGAGTGGTTGTAAAAGAGCTTTTTTTGCACAGTCTTTTTAAGAAGAATCCTAAGTCTGAGAAATTTATCTCTTTCTAGCAAACAGTATTCTGGCTTGTTTCACAGCTAAATACTGTCCATACACCTCTTCTACACTTGGGGCTGCAGGCTGGGTCTTTGTTTCTGGGGCCCAGAAACCTCCCCTTTCTGCTAAACTCACTTCCTGTTCTGTGAGTCCCTCTGGGATGCCATTCACTCCTGGGAGCTGGTCAGCCCTCTCCACATTTCTGCTTTTCCTACCAGTATCAGTGTGGCTTCTTCAGTAATCCTTGATTAAAGAGTCCTCTTAGTTTAGTCAAAGTTGATTTTTCCAGATGATTGTTCTTAAAATTAAGTTGTAATCCATTTTGATTGTGGGAAATGGAAGTTGGTATGCTCGCCTACTCCATTGCCATTTTGCTGCCTCTCCTTTCTTTCAGTTCTTTGAATGTTTGGGTTCACTCTTTTCTGGCTAGTACGTTTCTGCTTAGAAGTCTGATGATAACTTAATGGGATTTTCTTTATATGTTATGTTCTTTGATATTGCTGATTTGAGGATTTTCTCTAGCTGCTTTGACGATTCTTTCTTTGTCATTGATTTTTGACAATATTATTATAGTTTTCCTAGGAGTTGATCTATTTGGATTGTGGTAACTCAGCGTTTAATACTGCTCACAAAAATTAGATGATATTTCACAATAAATATAATTCAATAAAATATCTCCTATTTTTTGTGAGCAGAATATTTGCTTTTTGAATTGAGGCTCTAACTCTTTCCACAGGCTTGAAAAATTCTCATCAATTATTTGTTTGACTATGGAGAAGGTTCTCTATTCCTTTCTCCATCTCTTTTTTTTCTGATGTACCCATTATTCTTATTTCTCATTCTGATAGTGTCATACAATTCTTGTAGAGCTTTCTCAGTTTTTTAAATGCTTGAGTGTCTTTCCTCTTCTCTCTGGAGCATCTAGGCCTGTCTCTGATATCACTGATTCATTCCTCTATCTGGTTTGTTCTATTAGCTAAACTTTTTCCCTCAGTCTTAAGTTTATGTGTTGTTTTTCACCACTGTTTTTTTTTTTTTTTTTTTTTTTGCCCTGATGGTGAGTTTTTTTTTTTAATTTTATTTATTCATTTTTAGAGAGGAGAGAGAGAGAGGGAGAGAGAGGAGAGAAAGACAGAGAGAGAAGGGGGGGAGCTGGAAGCATCAACTCCCATATGTACCTTGACCAGGCAAGCCCAGGGTTTCGAACCAGCGACCTCAGCATTTCCAGGTTGACGCTTTATCCATTGCGCCACCATAGGTCAGGCCTTCACCACTGTTTTTAAAGTTTCAATCTGCATGATGAGGTATTCATTTTGTTCATTAATTTGTTTTCTGATTTCATTAATTTGCCTATTGGTATCTTCTCCCATCTCCTTGAGTATTTTCAGAGATTCGATTTTAAATTCTCCATCATTTAACATCCAGACTTCCATGTGATTGAGATTTTTTCTGGACATTTTTCATTTTCCTTCTGAATTATTTCTCTGTCTTGTACAGCCATAATATTCTATTTCTTTTTTCTTGATGGCATTTGAAAGTGATATAGTTAGGTACTGTAACAAAAAGGCAACTAAAATATTTTTTAAATAATACACATAAAATTTGAAAAACTATGACAAGAAAAAAACCATGGAAAAAAGATTGAAAAAAAAATCGAGAACAGAAAAACCAAAAAAATTTTATTAAAAACATATAAATTAAAGAAAATGAAATTGAAAAATGAAAAAGACAGAAAAGAATTAGAAGAAAACAAAGGGAAAAAAGGTGGGGGAAGAAAAAACGGTAAATTTTGGTTTTGAGAGGTTTCTTCTGGTAGGTATCACTGAATTACAACTTTTAGCTCTGTGAAGTTTTAGGTCTATGGCTGAGATGTTGCTGTGACAGTGATGTAGGTTTCAATGTAGTTGCATTAGTGGTTATGGCATATTGTGAAGGCTTTTTGACTTTGGCTTTCTGTTTTGTCTTTATGGCTTCAGCTCTTTAGCTTCTTTTTAATTAATTTTACTAGGGTGACATCAATAAATCAGAGTACATATGTTCAAAGAAAACATGTCCAAGTTATCTTGTCAATCAATTATGTTGCTCACCCATCACTCAAAGTCAGATTGTCCTCTGTCACCTTCTATCTAGTTTTCTTTGTGCTCCTCCCCCTCCCCTTCCCCTCTCCTTCTCCCCCAACCCTTCGTAACCACCACACTCTTATGAATGTCTCTTAGTCTCACTTTTATATCCCACCTATGTATGAAATAATGCAGTTCCTGGTTTTTTCTGATTTACTTATTTCACTTCGTATAATGTTATCAAGATCCCACCATTTTGCTGTAAATGATCAGATGTCATCCTTTCTTATGGCTGAGTAGTATTCCATAGTGTATATGTGCCACATCTTTATTCAGTCATTAATTGAAGGGCTTTTTGGTTATTTCCATGTCCTGGCTACTGTGAACAATGCTGCAATGAACATAGGGCTGCATGTGTCTTTACGTATCAATGTTTCTGAGTTTTGGGAGTATATACCCAGTAGAGGGATTGCTGAGTCATAAGGTAGTTCTATTTTCAGTTTTTTGAGGAACCACCATACTTTCTTCCATAATGGTTGTACTACTTTACAATCCCACCAACAGTGGATGAGGGTTCCTTTTTCTCCACAGCCTCTCCAACATTTGCTATTACCTGTCTTGTTAATAATAGCTAAACAAACAGGTGTGAGGTGGTATCTCATTGCAGTTTTCATTTGCATTTCTCTAATAACTAAAGAAGATGAGCATCTTTTCATATATCTGTTGCCCATTTGTATTTCTTCCTGGGAGAAGTGTCTGTTCATGTCCTCTTCCCATTTTTTTATTGGATTGTTTGTTTGTTTGTTGTTGAGTTTTATGAGTTCTTTGTATATTTTGGATATTAGGCCCTTATCTGAGCAGTTGTTTGAAAATATCATTTCCCATTTAGTTGGCTGTCTATTTTGTTATCAGTTTCTCTTGCTGAGTAAAAACTTCTTAGTCTGATGTAGTCCCATTCATTAATGGGACTTCATTTCTCTTGCCTTTGGAGTCAAATTCATAAATTGATCTTTAAAACCAAGGTCCATGAGTTTAGTACCTATGTCTTCTTCTATGTACTTTATTGTTTCAGGTCTTATATTTAGATCTTTGATCCATTTTGAATTAATTTTAGTACATGGGGACAAACTGTAATCCAGTTTCATTCTTTTGCATGTGGCTTTCCAGTTTTCCCAGCACCATTTGTGGAAGAGGCTTTCTTTCCTCCATTGTGTGTTGTTAGCCCGTTTATCAAAAATTATTTGACCGTATATATATAGTTTTATTTCTGGACTTTCTGTTCTGTTCCATTGGTCTGAGTGTCTATTTTTATGCCAATACCATGCTGTTTTGATTGTCGTGGCCCTATAATATAGTTTGAAGTCAGGTATTGTAATGCCCCCAGCTTCATTTTTTTTTTTTTTTTTTTTTTTTTTAGGATTGCTTTGGCTATTTGGGTTTTTTTATAGTTCCATATAAATCTGATTATTTTTTTGTTCCATTTTTTTTTAAATGTCATTGGAATTTTGATGGGAACTGCATTAAATTTGTATATTGCTTTGGGTAATATGGCCATCTTGATTATATTTATTCTTCCTAACCAAGAACAAGAAATATTCTTCCATCTCATTGTATCTTTTTCGATTTCCCTTAACAATGGTTTGTACTTTTCATTATATAAGTCCTTTACATTCTTTGTTATGTTTATTCCTAGGTATTTTTTTGTTGTTGTTGCAATCGTGAAGGGGATTATTATTTTTTAGTTCATTCTCAAATGTTTCATTGTTGACATATAGAAAGGCTATAAACTTTTGTATGTTAATTTTTTATCCTGCGACCTTACTGTATTAGCTTATTGTTTCTAGTAATCTTTTTGTGGATTCTTTGGGGTTTTCGATGTATAGGATCATATCATCTGCAAAAAGTGATACCTTTACTTCTTCTTTTCCGATATGGATGCCTTTTCTTTCTTTGTCTTGTCTGATTGCTCTGGCTAGAACCTCTAGTACCACATTAAATAAGAGTGGAGAGAGTGGACAACCCTGTCTTGTTCCTCATTTAAGGAGGAAAGCCTTCAGTTTTGTGCCATTTAATATGATGTTAGCTGATGGTTTATCATATATGGCCTTTATCATGTTGAGATATTTTCCTTCTATACCCATTTTGTTGAGAGTCTTAAACATAAAATTGTGTTGTATTTTATTGAAAGCCTTTTCTGCATCTATTGATAAGATCATGTGGTTTTTGTTCTTTGTTTTGTTGATATGGTGTATTACGTTAACCGTTTTACGTATGTTGAACCATCCTTGAAATTCTGGGATGAATCCCACTTGATCATGATGTATTATTTTTTTAATATGTTGTTGTATTCAATTTACTAGTATTTTGTTTAGTATTTTAGCATCTGTATTCATTAGAGATATTGGTCTGTAGTTTTCTTTTTTTGTGCCATCCCTGCCTGGTTTTGGTATGAGGGTTATGTTGGCCTCATAAAATGTGTTTGGAAGTATTGCTTCTTCTTCAATTTTTTGGAAGACTTTGAGTAGAATAGGAACCAAGTCTTCTTTGAATGTTTGATAAAACTTGCTAGTATAGCCATCTGGGCCTGGACTTATTTTGGGGGAGGTTTTTAATAGTTTTTTCTATTTTTTCTCTACTAATAGGTCTGTTTAGGCTTTCTGCTTCTTCTTGACTCAGTCGGCCTAGCGTGCAAAGGACCCGGGTTCGATTCCCGGCCAGGGCATACAGGAGATGCACCCATTTGCTTCTCCACCCTTCTGCTGCGCTTTCCTCTCTGTCTCTCTCTTCCCCTCCCGCAGCCAAGGCTCCATTGGAGCAAAGATGGCCCAGGCGCTGGGGATGGCTCTGTGGCCTCTGCCTCAGGTGCTAGAGTGGCTCTGGTCGCAACATGGCGGGGCCCAGGATGGGCAGAGCATCACCCCCTGGTGGGCAGAGCGTCGTCCCCTGGTGGGCGTGCCAGATGGATCCCGATTGGGTGCATGCGGGAGTCTGTCTGACTGTCTCTCCCTGTTTCCAGCTTCAGAAAAAAAAAAAAAAGAATGTATCCATTTCTTCTAGGTTGTTGAATTTAGTGGCATAGAGTTTTTCATTGTATTCTACAATAATTCTTTGTATATCTATGATGTCCATGGTGATTTTTCCTTTTTCATTTTGGATTTTGTTTATATGAGTTCTTTCTCTTTTTGCCTTGGTAAGTCTTGCCAGGGGTTTGTCAAATTTGTTGATCTTTTCAAAGAACCAGCTCCTTGTTCTATTAATTTTTTCTATAGTTTTTCTGTTCTCTATTTCATTTATTTCTGCTCTGATTTTTATTATCTCCTTTCTTTGGCCGGTTTTGGGTTGTCTTTGATCTTCTTTTTCCAGTTCCTTAAGGTGTGAAGTTAAGTGGATCACTTGGGCTCTCTCTTGTTTGTTCATATAGGTGACATGAACTTCCCTCTTATCACTGCTTTTCCTGCATCCCATAGATTCTGATATTGTCATTTTCATTTGTCTATATATATCTTTTGATCTCTGCACTTATTTTTTCTTTGATCCATTCATTTTTTAAAAGTTTGTTGTTTAGTTTCCACATTTTTGTGGGGTTTCTTTCCCCTTTTTTGCTGTTGAATTCTAGTATCAAGGCTTTATGATCAGAAAATATGCTTGGTACAACTTCAATTTTTCTGAATTTGCTGATGTTGTTTTTGTGGCCCAACATATGGTCAATTCTTGAGAATGATCCATGTACACTGGAGAAAAATGTATACTCTGTCACTTTGGGATAAAATGTCCTGTATCTGTCTATCATATCCAGGTGCTCTAGTGTTTTGTTTAAGGCCAATATATCTTTATTGATTTTCTGTTTGAATGACCGATCTAAAGCCGTCAGTGGTGTATTGAGGTCTCCAAGTGTAATTGTATTTTTGTCAGTTTTTGTTTTAAGGTCAATAAGTAGCTGTCTTATATATTTTGGTGCTCCTTGGTTTGGTGCATATATATTAAGAATTGTTATGTCTTCTTGATTCAGTGTCCCCTTAATGACCATTTTTGTCTCTGAGTACTTTTGCTGTCTTGTAGTCAGCATTATCAGATATAAGTATTGCTACGCCTGCTTTTTTTTTTGGATGTTAATTGCTTGGAGTATTGTTTTCCAGCCTTTCACTTTGAATTTGTTTTTATCCTTGTTGCTTAAATGTGTTTCTTGTAGACAGCATACAATTGGATTTTCTTTTATAATCCATTCTGCTACTCTGTGCCTTTTTATTGATGAGTTTAATCTGTTTACTTTTAGTGTAATTATTTATGCTTGTGAGTTCCCTATTGCCATTTTATAGATTGCTTTCTGTTAGTTTTTTGTATTGTTTGATTCTTCTCTTTCGTTTTTCTATCTTTTGTTTTTATTTGGTTGTATTCCATATATCTTTTCTCTGTTGCTATCATTTTTAAATCATGTGCTTCTGTGGTGGTTTTTTCAATGGTGGTTACCATTAAGTAGTGAAAAGGATTCCTACCCTGTTCATTGTAGTGTATTATTTTGAGAGTGCTTTTGCACTCAATCGTCCTTTGCTACTGTTAATCTCTGTCCTCTCCCCTTTTTTTGTTATTGTTGTCACAGTTTAAATTTGATTTTATTGTGTTCATGGTGGAGCTTTCACTTGTGGTTTTGTTTTGTTTTGTTCTTTTTATCTGGTTGGAAAACCCCCTTTAGTAATTCCTGGAGTGGGGGTTTCTGATGATAAATTCCCGCATCTTTTCTGTATCTGTGAATGTTTTTATTTCTCCTTCATATTTGAAGGATAGGTTTGATGCATATAGTATTTGTGGCTGAAAGTTCTTCTCTTTCAGGAATTTAAATATTGGGGTCCACTCTCTTCTAGCTTGTAATTTCTGTTGAGAAATCTGATGATAATTTAATGGGCCTTTCTTTATATGTTATATTCTTCTTTTTTCTGGCTGCTTTGAGAATTTTTTCTTTGTCTTTGGTTTGTGCCTATTTCATTTTGATGTACCTTGGAATAGGTTTGTTGGGGTTAAGAAAATTTGGAGTTCTGTTTGCCTCTTGAATTGGAAGCTTTAGTTCTTTCCACAGGCTTGGGAAGTTCTCATCTATTATTTATTTGAATATGTTCTTCATTCCATTTTCTCTCTTTGTTCTCTGATATACCTATTATTCTTATGTTATTCTTTTTAATGGAGTCAGAGAATTCCTGTAGTGCTTTCTCATTTAAAAAAATTTTTTTTTAATTTTATTTATTTATCCATTTTTAGAGAGGAAAGGGAGAGACAGAGAGAGAGACAGAGAGAGAGGAGGGGGGAGGAGCTGGAAGCATCAACTCCCATATGTGCCTTGAGCAGGCAAGCCCAGGGTTTCGAACCGGCGACCTCAGCATTTCCAGGTCGACACTTTATCCCACTGTGCCACCACAGGTCAGGCTCATTTTAAAAAAATTTTTAAGTCTCTTTCTTCTTCTCTCTGTTGTGCCTCAAATTGCTTGTCTTCTATTTCACTAATCCTACCTTCTGTCTGGCCTGTTCTATTAGCTAAGCTTGTTACCTCGTTTTTCAGCTCGTGTATTGAGTTTTTAATTTCTGTTTGATTTGTTTTTATAGTTTAAATTTCCTTGGTAATATATCCTTTGTGTTCATTGAGTTGTTTTCTGAGCTCCCTAAATTGCCTTTCTGTGTTTTCTTGTATATCTCTGAGTATTTTTAGGATTTCTATTTTAAATTCTCTGTCATTTAGCTCCAAGATTTCCAATATATTAAATTTTTTCTCCATAGATTTTTCCTCATCTATCTGTGTTACCTCTCTTCCTTTTGTATCCATGATATTTGATTTCATCTTCCTTAATGGCATCTAAGGGTGCTTTTGTTGATAGTATTAATGAGAATTAATAAAGAATAAAAAGTTAAAAATAAAAAAAGAATTAAAGAAAATTAAAAATTAACAAAAGTTTTATTCCCCCCCTTTTTTCCTTCTCCTCTCCTCTCCCCTCTTTCTTGAGAAAATCTTGTGGTGAACTGTGAATTATATTGTGCTTAATAGAACAAACAATACCTATAATGGAGGGCCTGAGTTGGGAAGAAGTAATAAAGGGGGGAAAAGGAAAGTATGGACCCACAAAATGCAAATAAGGAAAAATTTTCATCAAGAATAAAATGATTTGCTTTTAGGTGTTGGTTGACTGAAAGATATGATGAGAGAAATAAGAGGGAAACTGGAAAAAGGGGAAAAAATTTAAAAATTCCTATTGTATTTAGTGGAACAAGAACTAGATAAAATGGAGAGCCAAGGTTGGGAGCACTGCTAGTGAGTTTAAAAAGGGAAGTAAAAAACCACCAAAGTGGTCCTGGCCGGTTGGCTCAGCAGTAGAGCATCGGCCTGGCGTGCGGGAGACCCGGGTTTGATTCCTGGCCAGGGCACATAGGAGAAGCACCCATTTGCTTCTTCACCCCCACCCCCTCCTTCCTCTCTGTCTCTCTCTTCCCCTCCCGCAGCCAAGGCTCCATTGGAGCAAAGATGGCCCAGGCGCTGGGGATGGCTCCTTGGCCTCTGCCCCAGGCACTAGAGTGGCTCTGGTTGTGGCAGAGCGACGCCCTGGAGGGGCAGAACATCGCCCCCTGGTGGGCAGAGCGTCGCCCCTGGTGGGCGTGCTGGGTGGATCCTGGTCGGGCGCATACGGGAGTCTGTCTGACTGTCTCTCCCCATTTCCAGCTTCAGAAAAATACAAAAAAAAACCCAACAAAGTGCCACAAATATAAGTTTGAGTCCCAGATAAAATAATTTGTTCGTTAATGAGGATTGAATGAGAGGAGACGTAAAGGAGAAAGGAAGAAACTAATATAGAAGGAGAAATGAAAGAAAAAAAAAGGCAGAACCACTAAAAGAAGAGAAAAAAAAGAGGAGAGAGAGAGTTAAGGGTTTTGGAGTGCAACCCTCATAGATAGAAAGGAAGAAGAATAAAAGATAATGGGAGATGTAACACTTATGGGGTAGGTGTAACACTCAAGGAGAGGAGAGAGTAAGACTGGCAGAGAATTAAACAACCAAATTAGAAGAGGAAAAAAATAATCAAGACATGAAGATAAGAGAAACAAATGAACAAATATAATAAAATGGGATAGGTTACAAAGTCTGTGGATTATTCTTGATTTTGAGAGGTTATCTTTTTGTTTTTTCTTTTCTCTCCCTCTTTCTGGTCAGTAACTCTGTACCCTGAGTTCTGCCCCTGTGGCATGCTTAGGTAGAGGTTTCCAGTCGATAAGTCTCTATGGCAATGTCATATATTGAGCTTCAGTCTCGGCAGTTGAGGTTCATTAGCATTTGTAGGCTCTGACAGTGAGAAAGTCTGTGTTTCCGGAACCTCTCTCCTAGTCTTTCCTTCTTGAATTAGTAGCCTGATGATCCAGCTATGGGGTTGCTGCTACCTTTGCCTGGAGAGCATGAGGCTCAAGGAGCTGGCAAATCCCCACTCTATTCCCACTCCACGCAGGGCTCTGGGTAAGGCTCAGTCAGTCAGATCTGCTAGCATAATCAGGCGGGGCTTTAACCCAAACAAAGACTTCTGACTCTGCCCCTCTGTCTGGTAACACAGGCAGGCGCCCACTCCCAGGGTGCTCGGAGGAATCTCTTGCCCACTCTCTGTGCACGCTGACCAGGATATCAGGCTGGCTGCCTGTCACTCCAAGTGAGACCCCCGCCCACACGGAAAATTTCTAGTGTTGGAATTAGCTCTTGCTCCCTCCCCATGCGTGGCTTTTTCAGGGCACTGTGGAGGCCCTGAGATTCTGCTTTTGGCCCATACAAAGGCCTCTAACTCTGCCCCTCTGAGAACACAGGAGCCCACTCCCAAGGCACTCAGAGGAATCTCTTGCCCACTCTCTGTGTACGCCGACCAGGAGATCAGGCCGGCTGCCTCTCACTTCGAGTTAGACATCCACCTGCATGGAAAAGTTCCAGCATTGGAATTAGCTCTCGCTTCCTCCCCATGTGCAGCTTTTTCAGGGCGCTGGGGCAGCCCCGAGATTCTGCTTTCAACCCACACAAAGGCCTCTGACTTTGCCCCTCTGTCAGGTAACATGGGCGCCCACTCCCAGGGCTCTAGGAGGAATCTTTTGCCCACTATCTGCATGTGCCGACCAGGAGATTGGGGAAGATAGCTGTCCCAAGTGCCTTTCTTTGTCTGAGTTTGGCACGAGCATTACCTTGTATTGACTGGGTTGCCACAAGCACAGTTTTTTCTCTGCTTGGATCTCTGTGCCACAGCCTGGTTTGGCTATTTTTGCCATGGCCTGGATGCCCTTTGCCCGCCTTAGTTCCTATACTCTCAGTTCCCAGTGAAAGCAGCCCTTATTTAGGTTAGTGAGGAAGACAGAGTGTTTCCTCCTCCTTATTTCCTTCGGGGTTTGATTATATATTTAGCCAATTTTTCACTCGATCATACCTTTGCGTGTATTGCAGAACATCTGGAGGCTCCAAGGATAGATTTTTCTGTTTCTGGTTGAAGATCTTGTTGAGTTTTGGGGGAGATTTATTGGTATCACTCCTTATGGTGCCATTACTCTGATGTCATCTTCAGTTCTTCAGCTTTAAGGCTCAAGCAAAGGTGCTCTCAAGCTTTTGGGTACTCCTCCCTACATCTCATCAGACCTGGGGACCAGATGTGGAGAACCTTGGTTCTTCAGGGGAGAGAGTGGCTCTGAAGAGCTAGCTGTGGGGTTTGTCTCTTCCACTTTCCTTACTGTAAAGTGAGGGAAGCAGGATCTAGGAGGCTGGCACCACACTTTAACTTTCTCTACTTCTGCTGAGTGTAGGCTGTAGGCTCTGTCTCTGCCAAGTGCAGGCTGCAGGCAGACGATGAGAACACTGGCTATGACCCCATGTTCTGGCTGCTTTGTTTTATATCCCCTTCTGCCCCTCTACCTCACTGTTCCTCTCCACATAAGGAGACCCAATCATTCCAAGTTTTCCTCTTTTTACCCCTCAGACAAGTCCAGAGATTTCCCTCCTTCCTGTAGTACATCAAAGAAAAAAAATTTAGTCACTTCAGGTTTGTCTCTTATCCTCTCCAAAGCTCACTGTGAATGTGTTTTATCTTCTGCTCCCTTTATTATTCCACCCCACCTTCAGTCTTTTTAAAAAATATTTATTGATTTTTAGAGAGAGAGAGAAGTGAGAAAGAGAGAGAAGGAAAGAGAGAGAGAAGAGGAAGGAGCAGGAACCATCAACTCCCATACATGCCTTGACAAAACAAGCCGAAAGTTTCGAACTGGCAACCTCAGTGTTCCAGGTCGACGCTTTATCCCACTGCGCCACCACAGGTCAGGCCCACCTTTAGTGTTTTGGTGCATGAATCTTTCAGATGCACCTCTGAGCCCAGCTGGGGTTCCTTAATTGCATTATAGTTATTCAATTTGTTGAAATTTCAAGGGGAGAAATCAGGAGTATCTTTAATGCCACCATTACTCTGATGCCATCTCCTACTTTCTTTTATAGTTTAAATTTTGGCGTATACTTCACACAATTAAAAACCAAAATTAAATAAGAAAAATATTTTAGCTATAATAAACTAGTGTTTATCAGAACAACTTTCATAATGAGAACATTTATAGAAGCTGAATAAACACAAGAAAACAAAAGTTTTTGGAAGCATTGTAACAATAACAACACAAACATAACCATAACTTGAGGGACTGAGATTCCAGAGAGAAGGGAAATGCTCTGACATGAGTTGGACATTCTGGGATGCCTTTCCTTTCAAGGTTTTTGCTGAATACTAATGGGACAAAGGTTAATGGCCAGAAATCTGAGCAGAGCTCTTTGTAATCTCATAGACTTGGAGACAAAAAATTAAAGTTCAGAGCCCTGAAAAACGTCCTAGTGTTTCAGCAAAGACCTTTATAAATAACTGATTAATCAGATCATAATTAAATTTTTATAAATATTGAACCCAGCCTCAGCTTCACACAGCTTAGTCATGGGCTAGATTTGTGTAATTTGCTGCCAATTTAGCTACATGACAAAAGGAAAACCATCATCTCTGGAGGAAAAGATTATTACATGAAGCTTTAGATTTTCTGTATAATTTGTAATCACAGTGCCTTCCATTTAAGGAAAAATTAGCGAACATTCCAGAAACAGGATAAAATGACCAAAAATCAAGGGAGAAGATAAAGAAACAAACCCAAAGGAGACCCAAATATTGACATTATCATTCATGGACTTTAAAATAACTATTATTAATGTGCTAATGATAAAAGAAAGCAAGAAGAAAAATTTCATTAGACATTTATAATCTATGAATAAAATAAAATAAGATTCTAAAACTGAAAAATAAAAAGGTAGATTAAGAACTTAATACATGGATTTAGCAACAGTTTAGACATATATGAAGAGTAGTGAGTTAAGTAATATGTCAATAGAAAAATCAAAGCTGAAACACAGAGGAATAAGAATGTAGAATGTAAAGCATGAAAAAGAGAGTAAGAAAGATATGGACACAGTAAGGTCTAACTTAAGAATACCTGAAGTCCCAAAATCAAAAGAAAAAAATAGAATGGGGGAGAGCCAATATTTAAAGAAAATATTTGTAGATAGATTTCTAAAAATAATGAAAGACACTGCACTACAGATTAATAAACTCTATTAACCAAAAACAAGACTAATATTAAAAAAAAAACATAGCCAGATTCACGATAAAAAACTGCTGCTAATAATTAAAACAAAGAGAAAAACTTAATAATATCCAGAAGAAGACATTACATTTTTTTAAATGCACAGTAAAAAGATTAATAGTTGTTTTATTCTTTCTTTTTAATGATGAAACCTAAAGGACAATAAAATGCCATCTTTAAAGTCTTGGAATTAAATTTCTGTCCAATTAGAATTATGTTTTGAAAAAAACCTTCATAAATGAAGGTAAAATAAAGATGAGTTTGTGCAAACAATTACTGAGAAAATTTTCTGTTCAAAGACCTGCACCAGGCCTGACCTGTGGTGGTGCAGTGGGTAAAAACATCGACCTGGAATGCTGAGGTCACCGGTTCGAAACCCCAGGCTTGCCTGGTCAAGGCACATATGGGAGTTGATGCTTCCTGCTTCTTCCTCTGTTCTTTCTATATCTTTCCTCTCTCTGTCTCTTTCTCTCTCTGTGTCCCCTCTCTCTAAAAAGATGAATAAATAAAATGTAAAAAAAAAATACCTGCACCAAATATAAAAAAAAACAAACCTTACAGAGAATTCTTTTGCAGAAGCAAAAGGAGAATGGTTCCAGAGGAAAGTGTGGGAATTCAGAGGGCTAAAGAGCAATAGTAATGGCATGTGTGCATTGATCTAATTGAATACTGACTGTGTAAGATAACAAAATAATCTTAATTAAGTTGTGTGGGGTTTAAAGTATATGTAGAATGTGACTATATGAAAACAATGGGACAAAAGAAGGGTGAGGTTAATAAAAATAAAATGTTCTAAAGTCCTGTGTTGACTTGGTGTGGTTGACCTTGCACAGAAGTGCCTGAGACAGAGCTAACTTGGTAAACAACAGCTATCATTACTATTAATTTTTTATTTTTTCAAGAAAAAGAGAGAGAGAGAGAGAGGAGTTTAAAGATGGCAGCTGAGTAGGCAGACACACAGACTCTCAGCTCACACCACTAAACTGGATTATAAATTAACTTAGGAACAATCAGCATGCAAAAACAACTTTAGACTAAAAGACAGGTCTCAAAAACCAAGAAGCAAAGAAAAACCACACCAAGCCTGATAGAGAGTGCAGAGGTGTGGTGGGGGCTCCTCTGCTTCCAGGAGCAGAAGAGGGTGAGGCTGAGAGCCCAGAAGGATTCTCATTACAAGAAGAGAGACCCTGAGAGATGGGGGTCCTCAGTCTCAGAACCAGAGACCCAGCCTACAAATCCAGAGTCTGGAGAAAACAGATGAAAAGAGCAAAGATCTGTGAGTGGAAAGAGGTGGGGGCACCTTAAAGGGACAGAACAGAAAATACTGCTCACAGCACTTGCCTGGGGTCTTGGGGACAAGGATGGTTGAGAGGACTGGTTTGTCTTCCAAAAGGAAAGTGGGGAGAGTGAGACAGATGGTGATGGGCAAAGAAATGCCTGGGATGACCTGAGAAGCTGACTCATCCAGTGCAGAGGTGGCCATAGCTGGGGGAAGGGTTGATCCCTTCACACAGCACAAGCTTAAAGTGATTCCGGGTGACCCACCTACAGAAAGCTTTCTGGCTCCAATCAGTGCAAAAGACACAGCTGAAAGCAGGAAGTGGGGTGGAGGGGCAGTAACTCAGGTCTCCAGGGTGATCTAAGATACACCTCCCCCTGCTGAAGCTGAGAAAGTGCCCAGCCCCCAGAGAGCAGCTGGCAGAAGAGGCCTCCAGATTCTCAGAAGTTACACTCACCACATTCCTGGATACAGTTTCAAGTAAGCCGCCTGCTGAAATCAGTAAACAAGATTACCACTGTGTTAAGTAAACTGAAAACAAACAAATCAAGACTTCAAAGCAGCTCTACTAGGAAAGGAGACCACAACTGAAAAAGCCTACAAGCCAAACACAGAATGGGAAGGCAAAAGAACATAAGTCATATGCTTCAACAAGACAAATCCTTAGAAAAAGTTCTGGATGAAACAAAAGTAATCAAATTACTGAATGCAGAGTATAAAATACTGATTGTTAGGATGCTTAAGGATCTCACAACTACAATGAATGCACTTAATAAAAACCTCAATAAAGAAATTGTAAGCATCAAACAGGACATGAAAATAATAAAGAAGAACCAGATAGAAATGACAAACACAATATCAGAAATAAAAACTGCCCTAGAAAAAAATAAAAACTAGGCTAGATAAAGCAGAGGATTGAATCAGCGACTTAGAAGACAAAATAAGTGAAAACACAGAAGCAGAACAGCAAAAAGAAAAGAGAATCAAAAAGTCTGAGGAAACTCTAAGAGCTCTGTGACAATATGAAGAGAAGCAATAGCCGCATAACAGGGGTTCCTGAGGAGAAGAAAAAGAAAAGGGAATAGAGAAATTGTTAGAAGACATTATAGCTGAAAATTTCTCTAAATTGATGCAGGAAAAAGTGACACCGGTTTAAGAAGCAGAGAGAACCCCATTTAAAAAAAAACCCAAAGAGACCCACACCAACACATATCATAATCAAAATGCCAAAGCTATGAGATACAGAAAGAATACTAAAAGCAGTAAGAGAGAAACAGTCCATCCCTACAAAGAAACCCCCAGAAGGATGACATTCGACTTTTCAACAGAAACACTTGAGGCCAGAAGGGAATTGCAAGAAATATTCAAAGTAATGCAGAACAAGAACCTACAACCAAGACTTCTTTATCCAGCAAGACTATCATTTAAAATTGAAGAAGGAATAGAAAGCTTCCCAGACAAAAAAACAAACAAACAAACAAAAAACCTCAAGGAATTTATTACAGCTAAACCAATGCTGCAAGAAATGTTAAGTGGCCTGTTGTAAACAGAACAAAGGGAGAAAAGAATATAGTAAAAGAAGAATGTAGATTTAAAGAATAAAATGGCAATAAACAACTACATATCAATAATAACCTTAAATGCAAATAGATTAAATGATCCAATCAAAAGACATAGGGTAGCTGAATATATAAGAAAACAGGACCCATACATATGCTGTCTACAGGAGACCCACCTCAAAACAAAAGATACACATAAACTGAAAGAAAAAAGATGGAAAAAAATATTTTATGCAAGTGGAGATGAAAACAAAACTGGGGTAGCAATACCTATATCTGACAAAATAGACTTTAAAACAAAGATAATAGTAAGGGATAAAGTAGGTCACTACATAATGATAAAGGAAGCAATTCAACAGGAAGACATAACCATTATAAATATCTATGCATCTAATATAGGAGCACCTAAATGTATAAAGCAGATTTTGATGGACATAACAGGAGAGAGCAACAGCAATACTATAATAGTATGAGATTTCAATACTCCACTAACATCACTGGATAAAGCCTCAAGAAAGAAAATTGGCCCTGGCTGGTTGGCTCAGTGGTAGAGCGTCGGCCTGGCATACGGGGGACCTGGGTTCAATTCCCGGCCAGGGCACATGGGAGAAGCGCCCATTTGCTTCTCCACCCCCCTCCTTCCTCTCTGTCTCTCTCTTCCCCTCCCACAGCCAAGGCTCCGTTGGAGCAAAGATGGCCCAGGCGCTGGGGATGGCTCTTTGGCCTCTGCCCCAGGCACTAGAGTGGCTCTGGTTGCGGCAGAGCGATGCCCCAGAGGGGCAGAGCATCGCCCCCTGGTGGGCAGAGCATGGCCCCTGGTGGGCGTGCTGGGTCGATCTCGGTCGGGCGCATGCAGGAGTCTGTCTGACTGTCTCTCCCAGTTTCCAGCTTCAGAAAAGAAAGAAAGAAAGAAAGAAAGAAAGAAAGAAAGAAAGAAAGAAAGAAAGAAAGAAAGAAAGAAAATTAACAAAGAAAAAACAGAATTAAGGGACACACTAGATCAACTGGATTTAATAGATATCTTCATAACCTTTCACCCTAAAGCAGCAGAATATACATTCTTTTCCAGTGCTCATGGTACATTCTCTAGGATAGACCACATGTTAGGGCATAAAACGAGTCTCAACAAATTTAAGAAGATTGAAACCATATCAAGTATCTTATTTGACCACAGTGGCATAAAACTAGAAATCAATTACAATAGAAACACTAAGAAACACTCAAACACTTGGAAACTAAACAGCATGTTCTTAAATAACAAATGGATCAACAATAAAATTAAGGAAGAAATAAAAATTTTTATTGAAACAAATGAAAATGAACATACAACAACTCAAAATCTGTGGGACACAACAAAAGCAATTTTGAGAGGGAAGTTTATAGCATTACAGGCATACCTTAAGAAGGTAGAAAAAGCTGAAATAAACAACTTATCGTGCAACTAAAAGAACTAGAAAAAGAACAGCAAATAAAGCCTAGAGGAAATAGAAGGAAGGAAATAATATAGATCAGTGCAGAAATAAATGACATAGAGACTAAAAAGCAATACAGAGAATCAATAAAACCAAGAGCTGGTTCTTTGAAAAGGTAGACAAGATCAATGAACCCTTAGCCAGACTCACCAAGAAAAAAAGTGAAAGGACTCATATAAATAAAATTAGAAATGAGGGTGGAGAAGTAACAACAAACACAGCAGAAATACAAAGAATTCTAAGAAAATATTATGAAGAACTATATGCCAAAAAATTAGACAACCTAGGTAAAATAAACAAATTCCTTGAAAAATATAATCTTTCAAAAATTAATCAGGAAGAATAAAAAAACCTAAATAGACTGATTAAAGACAAATAAGATCAAAAGAGTTGTAAAAAAAAAAAAAAAAACCCAAAAAACAAAAGCCCTGGGCCAGGTGGCTTCACAGTGGAATTCTACCAAACATTCAAGGAAGAACTAACTCCTATCCTTCTCAAGCTATTTCAAAAAATTCAAGAGGAGGAAAGACTTTCAAACTCCTTTTATGAGGCAAGCATAATTCTGATTCCAAAACCAGGCAAAGACAACACAAAGAAAGAAAATTATACACCAATATCCCTGATGAATTTGGATGCTTAAATCCTCAACAAAAAATTAGCAAACTGGATCCAGGAATATATGAAAAAAATCATACATCACGATCAAGTGAGATTTATTCTGGGGAGGCAAGGCTGGTACAATATTCACAAATCAATCAATGTGATTCATTACATAAACAAAAGGAAGGACAAAAACCACATGATAATATCAATAGATGCAGAAAAAGCATTCGATAAAATCCAGTACCATTTATGATCAAAACTTTCAACAAAGTGGGGATACAGGGAACATACTTCAACATGATAAATGCCATCTATAACAGACCTACAGCCAATATCATACTTAATGGGCAAAATTTAAAAGCAATCCCCTTAAGATCAGGAACAAGGCAGGGGTGCCCCCTTTCACCACTCTTATTCAAAATAGTTCTGGAAGTCCTAGACACAGTAATCAGACAAAAAGTAAAAGAAGGCATCCAAATTGGAAAAGAAGTAAAACTTTCATTATTTGCTGACGATATGATACTGTACATAGAAAACCCTAAAATCGCAGTAAAAAATACTGGACCTGATAAATGAATTCAGCAAGGATATAAAATGAGTACTCAGAAATCAGAGGCATTTTTATACACCAACAATAATCTGTCAGAAAGAGAAATTTAAAAAACAATCCCTTTCACTATTGCAACAACAACAAAAAATAAAGTACCTAGGAGTAAATTTAACCAAGGAAGTTAAAGACTTGTACTCAGAAAATTATAAAACATTGATAAAAGAAATCGAGCAAGATACAAACAAGTGGAAGCATATACCATGTTCATGGTTAGAAAGAATAAACATCATTAAAATGTCTATATTACCCAAAGTAATTTATAAATTCAATGCAATTCCTATTAAAATACCAATGACAGCCTGACCAGGCAGGGTGCAGTGGATAGAGCGTCGGACTAGGATGCGGAGGACCCAGTTTGAGACCCCAAGGTCGCCAGCTTGAGCGCGAGTTCATCTGGTTTGAGCAAAGCTCACCAGCTTAGATCCAAGGTTGCTGGCTCGAGAAAGGGGTTGCTCGGTCTGCTGAAGGCCCACGATCAAGGCACATGTGAAAAAGCAATCAATGAACAACTAAGGTGTTGCAACGCACAACAAAAAACTAATGATTGATGCTTCTCATCTCTTCGTTCCTGAGTCTGTCTGTCCCTGTCTATTCCTCTCTCTGACTCTCTCTCTCTCTGTCTCTGTAAAAAATAAAATAAAGCCTGACCTGTGGTGGCGCAGTGGATAAAGCGTCAACCTGGAAATGCTGAGGTTGCCGGTTCAAAACCCTGGGCTTGCCTGGTCAAGGCACATATGGGAGTTGATGCTTCCAGCTCCACCCCCTTCTGTCTCTCTCTCTCTCTCCCCCCTCTCTATAATGAATAAATAAAATCTTTAAATAAAATAAAATAAAATAAAATACCAATGACATACTTCAAAGAGATAGAAAAAATATTTCAAAAATTCATATGGAACCAAAAAAGAACACGAATAGCCTCAGCAATCTTGAAAAGGAAAAATAAAGTGGATGATATCACACTTCCAGATGTCAAGTTATACTACAAGGCCATTGTACTCAAAACAGCTTGGTACTGGCATAAGAACAAGCATATAAATAAAAGAAACAGAACAGAGAACCCAGATATAAACCCACATCTTTATGGACAATTGATATTTGACAAAGGAGGTAAGAACATACAATGGAATAAAGACAGTCTTTTTAACACATGGTGTTGGGAAAATTGGACATCTACCTGGAAAAAAATGAAACTAGACCACCTACTTACACCATACACAAAAATAAACTCAAAATGGTTATAAGAGTTAAATGTAAGTTATGAAACCATAAGCATCCTAGAGAAAAACATAGGCAATAAGCTCTCTGACATCACTCGCAGCAATATATAATATTTGCTGATTTAACTCTAAGGGCAAGTGAAATAAAGGACAGGATAAACCAGGGGTCCCCAAACTTTTTACACAGTGGTCCAGTTCACTGTCCCTCAGACCGTTGGAGGGCTGGACTATTAAAAAAAAACTATGAACAAATCCCTATGCACACTGCACATATCTTATTTTAAAGTAAAAAAACAAAATGAGAACAAATACAATATTTAACATAAAGAACAAGTAAATTTAAATCAACAAACTGACCAGTATTTCAATAGGAACTATGGGCCTGCTTTTGGCTAATGAGATGGTCAATGTCCGGTTCCATATTTGTCACTGTTCGCTGTAACAAGTGATATGACGCACTTCCGGAGCCGTGACGCGTGCGTCCCACGTCACCAGAAGTAGTACTGTACATGAGCCACACCACGCTTTGTTTTCACTGACCACCAATGAAAGAGGTGCTCCTTCTTGAAGTGCGATGGGGGCCGGATAAATGGCCTCAGGGGGCTGCATGCGGCCCACGGGCTGTAGTTTGGGGACCCCTGGGATAAACAAATGGGACTGTCTCAAACTAAAAAGCTTTTGCACAGCTAAAGACAATATGAGCAAAATAAAAAGGCAAACCACACAATGGGAGAACATATTCAACAATACATCTGACAAGGGGTTAATAACCAAAATTTATAAAGAACTTGTAAAACTCAACACCAGGAAGATTAACAATCCATTCAAAAAATGGGCAAAAGAAATGAATAGACACTTTTCCAAAGAGGACATACAGATGGCCAATAGGCAGATAAAAAAATGTTTAACATCACTAATCATTAGAAAAATGCAAATTAAAACCACAATGAGATATTACCTTACACAATTCAGAATGGTGCTCATTAACAAAACAACACAGTGCTGGCGAGGATGTGGAGAAAAGGGAGCTCTCCTGCTCTGCTGGTGGGAATGCAGACTGGTGCAGCCACTGTGGAAAACAGTATGGAGATTCCTCAAAAAATTAAAAATTGAACTACATGACCAGATGGTAGATAGAGTATTGGACTGGGACATAGAGGACACAGGTTCAAAACCCCAAGGTTGCTGGCTTGAGCCCAAAGGTCGCTGGCTTAAGCCCAAGGTCACTGGCTTAAGCAAGGTATCACTCACTCTGCTGTAGCCCCCAGATCAAGGCACATATGAGAAAGCAATCAATGAACTAAGGTGCCTCAATGAAGAATTGATGCTTCTCATCTCTCTCCCTTCCTTTCTGTCTGTTCCTATCTGTCCCTCTCTCTGTCTCTCTCTATGTCTCTGTCACAAAAAAAGAACAGATCACTCCCCTTTTCCCTATAGTAGTTCCCCAAAGCCCCAACCAGGCCTGAGCTATGCAGAGATTTTGAATTAGATAAGAGATTTAAGTTGTGACTTGGAAGAGGTTGGATAGTAGCCAACCTGAATGCTGGTCTTGATTAGCTAAATGGGAATAGAGTATACCTGAAAATTACCAGACAGCTTTGGGATCAGTCTGATCTTCAGCAAGAATTGAAGAAGATTCCTGATGTCAATCAAGGTGGTATTGCTAAAAATAAAGCTGTTTCCTGGTTGTATGCAATGTAGTTTCACCCAATCACTATATAAGTTATAGCAATATACCAGATTTCACATGGCAGAATAGAATAAATTGCAAATTGTACAGACAATAGCCTGAAGGAGCTTATGAAGATTGTGAATTGAATCTTTGGAAGGCGAGAATAGTAAAAATAAACTTTAGATGGATCTTTATAAAATGAATTAAGTTTCAATAAAAAAAGACAAAGCAGGCAAAATAAGTTCCAATAGGAGAATAACGTAACAAGAAGGAGAAAAAAAGTCAGGTACCTACAAACAACAGTTGTAGAAAATTTCTTCTAAAAGCCACTTTGGTGCGCCTGAAGCCAGTTCAGCAGAAGACCTATGTTTTCTTGGTCCCTCTATCTTCACCTCCCTGTGTCTTTCCACCTTTCTCTTTGATCCCCCTGAGATTTCCTCCCTCTTGTCTGTGCACTGGGTTCCAGTGGAAGCCACCAAGAGCTCTGCACGGCGAGTAAAACATATTTCATTGTTGTTGTGAAAATAAAATGAAAACTAGTCAAATAAAACCAAAGAGTTAAAAAGGAAAAGATAAATTATTTGGCCAACTGGTTTCCAGTGAATTTATAATTCTGAAAATTGACCTGCTTCCTCAGTAAAAAAGCCAAAACTAGAGTGATTATAAAATTATTGTTCAGCCTGACCAGGCGGTGGCGCAGTGGATAGAGCGTCAGACTGGGATGCGGAGGACCCAGGTTTGAGACCCCAAGGTCGCCAACTTGAGCGCTGGCTCATCTGGTTTGAGCAAAGCTCACCAGCTTGGTCCCAAGGTCTCTGGCTCGAGCAAGGGGTCACTCGGTCTGCTGAAGGCCCGTGGTCAAGGCACGTATGAGAAAGCAATCAATGAACAACTAAGGTGTTGCAACGAAAAACTGATGATTGATGCTTCTCATCTCTCTCCATTCCTGTCTGTCTGTCCCTATCTATCCCTCTCTCTGTCTCTGTAAATAAATAAATAAATATCTTTTAAAAAATTATTGTTCCACTTGTGACACTCTTGAGAGTGAAAGGAAGTGCTATCCATGACTATCCCAGGAGTGCAGACATAAACCTGTAGATCCCAGGATGGCCCACAGCACATTTTGAAGGTGCTGATCTTAGAGAAACACCTGACAGTGTTGAGAGTGCCATCCAGCTCCCGTGCCACCATCTGAAGCTCATGCAGGCAGGTGTTCTTCTTTCCCTCCCACCATGTTATATGCTCCTTGGGACCAGGATTGTGTTCAGGCCCCACTTTGAATCAAACACAATATCTCACCCAGTGCTCCACATATCATGGCCTTCAGTTGATGTGAACCGACCTCAGCGGGCAGGTAAAGAACAGGTGTGGATTGTGAAATGTGGAGACAGACAACTGGGGCAGTCACAGTGGAGACCTCATGAGGGCCCTGGGGGGTCACTGCAGAGGTATGGAATGTGTCTGTGGTGAGGGGTAGGACACCCAGAAATTTGTCCCCCTCCTGTGCCCTGGCTGCCCTCCCCTGGTTCTCCCCTGACCAGGTTTCCTCACACTGTCTCCATGGGGCTTTCTTCTGGTTCTGTCCCTATGCTCCCTTTTTGAGTCTCTTTAATTGTGCTCTTGGGAGCTCCTATTACTGGGCTGTAGTCTTTGGGTTCTCCTGAGAGTAGACAGCTTTACTGTTCTCACTCCAGTTCTATTGATATATTAAGTACCTTTACAGGCAATGGGAGACAAGTCTGCCACCCCACGTGAGAGGCAGCATATGACAGGTGACAGGCATCAGTGGGTGGGCTCAGAAGAAGAATCCTGGCTCTGGCCCATCTTCCCACCATTATCCCCTAAACTAAGCTCTTTTTCATTTTCCCCCCTTTTGTTGAGAGGAGACTCTTGTCTGTCTGAGCCCCACTGAGCTAGAGTCACCAGGAGGTTGAGAAATGGGGGACTAAGGAAGGGAATCAGAGCTGTAGAGCCCCTCCCTGTTCACTTTGACCCAGTCAGTGCACACACAGGGAGGGACATGGTATGATTTTGATGCTGGAATATTTTCCAAGGATATCTGCTGAATTTTTTCTCCCTCCAGGGAACTCAGTCAAAGGTGAGTGAGGATCTTTTTCTTGTCACCCTCTTTTCTATTCCTTGTGGTTTCTGTTATTGATTGGTGGTTGTTCTCCATTATTATTTATCATCATTTTTTCCTCCTTCTACTATATGCCTCTTTCAGTTTTTTTGGGGGGGCAGTGTTGTGTATACACATTCTAGTGTTATGTCTCTTATTCATTTCCCAGTTCTTTTCCTTTGATCTACTTTTGTCTTTTTCTTGCCTTAATGTCTCATTGAACTTTTCCTTTCCTTCTTCTCTTTGTCTGGATTGGGGGTTCAGTGGTGGGGTTCTGGGGTGAAGGGTGGTCTAAAGAAAGCAGACAAAGGATGAAAGGGATAGGTAAAGGGAAGAAAAGGAAAGGATGATATGAGACATAAAGTAACCCCATCCCTGAAAGCATATTATAGAGACAAGGGGGCTTCTTATTTTATTTTATTTTTTTACTTAGAATAGGGGAGATAGTGAGACAGACTTCCACATGCACCCCTGCCAGGATCCACCTGGAAACCCCTGCCTGGGGCCAATGATCGAATCAATCGAGCTATCCTGAGTGCCCCAGGCTGATGCTCGAACCAATCAAGCCACTGACTGCAGGAGGGGAAGAGTGAGGGAGAGAAGCAGATGGTCACTTCCCTTGTGTGCCCTGATCAGGAATCGAATCAGGATGTCCATACACCAGACTGACACTCTATCCATTTACTCAACCAGCCAGGGCCAATGGGGCTTTTTTTTTCATTTCTAAAAAGAAAACTAACACCATTAATTAAATACCCAGCATAAAGGAGTGAAGACAGTGAGAAGGAAAAATGAGTATATGAGATGGTAATTTCTTTAGTTGTTTCATGTTACAATTAATTATTCAATAATATTTACTGAGAATATAATATATGCTGGTACAGTTCTATGAGCAAAAGATCCCACAATGAGCAAAAGTGACATCAGGGAACCAACTGGTTGGTTCTAGTTGGAAAAGCAGAAACAAACCCATACGAATTAAATGTAGCATGCCCATGTGTTGAGTGCTGTGAGAAACACAAGGCAGGGAAGAATTTGGAGATAAAGATATTTATCACTTAATTCAGAATATTTCTGTCTACATTCTCAGGATGATTGTGAACAACAGAGCCATTAGGATGTGGCTGGACTGATCATCCATTGATGACTTTATCCTCTTGGGCATTTTTCTTCATAGCCAGGCTGATCTTGACCTCTTCTCTGTGGTTAAGAGTGGTGTCCACAATGGCTCTCTGTGGGAACCTCCTCCTCATCTTCCTTATCCATACAGATCTATAACTTTATACACTCATGTACTTCTTCCTCAGTCAGCTTTTCCTCCCAGACCTCATGTTGGTCTGTAACATCGTGTCAAATATCACAGTCAATTCTTGTCTGGCAGGAAGTTATTTGCTTTGTGGGTTCTGGTACAAATTGGCTTTTTTGGTATCTCTTGTAGAAGCTAAGGGGCTTTTGCTGGGACTGCTGTCTTGACTGCTGTGTGGCCATTAACCACCCACTTCACTATCCCATCCTCATGAATCAGAGAGTCTGTCTCCAGATTATTGGTAGTTCTGGGCCTTGGCAATACTAGGAGGAATGATCCAGATGATGGCTTACACTACTGTGGCTGAATGAATGTGGACCACTTCTTTTGTGAGGTGTCAGCTTTATTGAAACTGGCCTGTGCAAACATCTCACTTTTCAAAATCCTCTTTTTCTTACTGTGTCTTCATGCTGCTCTTCCCCTTTTCCATTATCATGATTTCCTATGCTCACATCCCGAGAGCTGTGCTCCATGTGCACTCTGCTCAGGCCTATAATACGTCTCTGGTCACCTTTTCCTCCCACATGACAGCTCTTCTGTGGGGCAGCCATGTTCATCTACCAGAGGTCTAGGTGCTATAAAGTGCCACACCATGACAAGTTGGTCTCTATCTTCTACATGATCCTTACCCCAATGCTCAACCCATTATTTATAGCTTAAGGAACTGGGATGTGATGGAGGCCCTAAGGAAGGGGCTGGAACATTGCAGAATTGGAAGCCAACACTGCATGGCCAGAGTGTTCTATGGCTGATGTTGCCACCTCTTGGTTACATAATGTCAGTAAGTCACTCACTGTTTGTCAGTGTGTTTCCTTACTGATAAATGAAAATAATGACACCTGCCCTACACAGGGATTTTCCAAGAAATCACTACATGTAGCTCTAAAGCCCTATGGAGAAACAATGTATGGCTATTGTTGTCATTGATCATCATTTATAAAGTCCTTGAAGTAAATCTACTCTATTTCTTAACTTTTCTTGATTACAACTATCTTTTATTGAGTGCTTACTAAATGCTAGGCACTGTCCTATTCCTTTTACATGGCTTTATATTATTTAGTTGATGATTCAACACAATAAACATGGATATCTTAAATAAATATATTCTAGATGGCAGAAATTGTTTTTATAATACCTCTTGAGTAGGTCATATCCACTTCTCATTACCCACTGGAGGTTTAAAAACTTCATTTAAGAAATAAACATGGGACTTCTGGCCAAGATGGCAGCATAAATGAGATATTCGCATCCTCCGACAGCCACAACACATTCACAACTAAATTACAGAACAACTGTCATTCAGCACCACCTCAAGTCTGGCTGAGTGGAAGTCCTACGTCTAGGGATAAAGAAGAAACCACGTTGAGACTATTCTAAGGAGCAGAGATGCAGGACAAGCAGTCCCACACCCACATGAGGCAGAGAAAAACTAAGAGTTCTCTTGGCTGTGGAGGTTCCCCCTTCAGGAGCAAGGGGTCCCAAGAACACACCAGGACTCCCAGCGTAGGGCTCCAGAGGCAAGAGGAGAAGTCCCCATAACTTCTGGATGTAAAAAACCAGCAGAGACTGTAGCTGAGTGAGACAGAGAGATTCAGGTGTCCCAGGCAGTTCCTCTTAAAGGGCTTACACACATATGGACTCAATCCCATTGAGCTCCAGCTCTGAGGAAGCAGCTTGAAAGGAACCAGGGACATATGGGAAGGAACTGAATTACTTGATTTCAAGGTGAAAACTTGGGTGTGGGGCACAGCTTTCTGCCAGACAAAAGTGCTGGCAGAGGTCATTGTTCCTTTTCTGAGACATCCCCACAGAACTGACAGGTGGGCACCATATCAGAGTTTCTATTAACCTGGCTAACAGTGTTTGCCCAGCCCCTCCCCACCCAACTTGTAGGCCCACCCAAGCTGTTTCCAGTAGCTTTTCCATACAAATGGCCTTTTTTTTTTTTAGCATGCATGCGGGTGCGAGGTGGGGGGGGGAGGAGAGAGAGAAAGAAAGGGAGAGAGATGAGAAGCATCAATTCATAGTTGTGTCATTTTAGTTGTTCATTGATTGCTTTCTCATATGTGCCTTGACCGGGGGCTCCAGGCAGACCAGTGACTCCTTGCTCAAGCCAGTGACCTTGGACTCAAGCCAGCAACCCTGAGCTTCAAGCCAGCGATCTTTGGGCTCAAGCCAGGGACCATGGGGTCATGGCTGTAATCCCATGCTCAAGCTGGTGAACCTGTGCTTAAGCTGGATGAGCCCACACTTAAGCAGGTGACCTCAAGGTTTTGAACATGGGTCCACAGTGTCCCAGGTTAATGTTCTATCCACTGCACCACTACCTGGTCAGACTGTCAGCTAATTTCTTTCTTTATTTCTTTTTTTATTTAGAAAATTAAATTTAACAGGGTGACATTGATCAATAAGTGTACATAGATTTCATAAGTAAATCAGAAAAAGCTAAAAATTATGTTTTCACACATAAGTATCAGCTGTTTTCTTAACAGAAACTTTGCAGTCCACAAGGGAGTGGCAAGAAATATTCAAAGTGATGAAAAAGCAAGACCTACAACCAACATTCCTATCCAGCAAGTCTATCATTTAAAGTCAAAGGACAGATGAAGAGCTTCTCCAACAAGAAAAAGGTAAAGGAGTTTATCACCACCAAACCAATATTACATGAAATGTTAAAGAGTCTTCTTTAAGTAAAAGAAGAGAGAAAAAAATAAAAAATATGAACAATAAAATGGTAATAAATATATATCTATCAAAAATTGAATCTGAGTCTGACCACGCGGGGGTGCAGTGGATAAAGCATCAGACTGGGATGCAGAGAATCCAGGTTTGAAACCCTGAGGTCACCAGTTTGAGAGCGGACTCACCAGCTTGAGTGTGGGATCATAGACATGACCCCATGGTTACTGGCTTGAGCCCAAGGTCGCTGGCTTGAACAAGGGGTCACTCGCTGTGCTGTAGCCCCATCCCCCCGTCAAGGGACGAGAAAGCTATCAATGAACAACTAAGGAGCTGCAACAAAGAATTGATGCTTCTCATCTCTCCCTTCCTGTCTGTCTGTCCCTGTCTGTTCCTCTTTCTGTCTCTTTCTGTCTCTGTCACATACAAAAGAACTGAATCTGAGAAACAAAATAAATAAACAGGCAGAACAGAAACAGACTATTAGATACAGAGAACATTTTGATGGTTGTCAGATGGGAGGGGGCAGAGGGATGGGTGAGAAAGATGAAGGGATTAAGAAGTCTAATTTGGTAGTTACAAAATAGTATCGGGGATGTAAAGCATAGAGAATATAGTCAATAATATTCTAATAACTAAGTTTGGTGATAGATGGGTATGAAATGTATTAGGATGATCACTTAGTAAGTTATATAATGTCTAATCACTGTAACATATACCTGAAACTAATATCATATTGTTTTCCAACTGTAATTGAAAATTTAAAAATTATTTAAAAAGAAACAAAAATTTACTATTTAGAAGGTATCCCTGCAGAGGTACTGTCTTGTCAAAACTTCATTGAGCCCTGGCAGGATAGCTCATTTGACTGGAGCATTGCCTCAACGTGCGGAGGTTGCCTCTTTGGTCAGTGGTCAGGGTGCAGGAGCAGATGTTCCTGTCTCTCTCCTCCTCTCTCTCTTCCTCTCTCTAAAAAGTCAATAAAATAAACATTAAAAAAGAGAGAGAGCCAGACCAGGCAGTGGCGCAGTGGGTAGAGTATTAGACTGGGATGCAGAGGACCCAGGTTCGAGACCCTGAGGTCACCAGCTTGATTGTGGGCTCATCTGGTTTGAGCAAAAGCTCATCAGCTTGGACCCAAGGTAACTGGCTTGAACAAGGGGTTACTCATTCTTCTGAAGGCCAGCGGTCAAGGCACATATGAGAAAGCATATAATGAACAGCTAAGGTGTCACAACAAAAAACTGATAATTGATGCTTCTCATCTCTCTCCGTTCCTGACTGTCTGTCCCTATCTATCCATCTCTCTGACTTTCTGTCTCTGTAAAAAAAAGAAAGAAAAAGAAAGAAAGAAAACTTCATTGAGTGTGTGCCACACATAAGTCCAAATACTAACCAACTAATCAAGAAAAGTGTTAGTGGGACTTTCAGTTCCTTGAACTTACCCATTACATCGATATTCATATCAATAAGTTCATAGTTACATTTTGTTCTTCTTTTTCTAATACTCTTAGCAACTCCACAATATATTTCCTATTGCTTTTGAAAGTATAAATTAGCAAAATTTATGATTCTTTTAAAATAAAATCTGTTTTCTCCTGGGTCTGACTTTGTATTTGTCCCCTTGAAGCATGCTGAGATCTGACATTAGGTGAAGCCATAGGCAACAAGGGAAGAGATTGGTGGATGTAGAGAAGACTAGACATCCCCTGGCAAAGCAACTTAATGCAGAGTCTTCTCAAAACTTTCACATTTTTTCCTGTGTCCAGCCATATAAGTTCTGTCTTAGTCTCTTGTCACTTATTTTTTCTGAGGTGACATTTTATGTAACATAAAATAAACTATTTTAAAGCGAGTAATTCAATGGAAGTGAGTACATTTGCAATGCTGTGCAACCAGTGCTCTGTCTACTTCTAGAATCTCTATCTCCCAAAGGGCAGCCCACAGCCATTAATCAGTGACTCCTATAGTGAATTCTCTTTGCCTTTGGCAACAATATCTTGCCTTCTGTCTCTATGGATTTACCAATCCAAGATATTTTATGTAAATGAAATTATATAACGTGCCCTTTTTTTTATTAATTTTACTAGGGTGACATCAATAAATCATTGTACATATGTTCAAAGAAAACATTTCCAGGTTATCTTGTCTTTCAATTATGTTGCATACCCATCACCCAAAGTCAGATTGTCCTCTGTCACCTACTATCTAGTTTTCTTTATGCCCCTTCCCCCCCCCCCGTAACCACCACACTCTTATCCATTTCTCTTAGTCTCGTTTGTATGTCCCACCTACGTATGGAATAATTCAGTTCTTGGTTTTTTCTGATTTACTTATTTCACTTCGTATAATGTTATCAAGATCCCACCATTTTGTTGTAAATGATCCGATGTCATCATTTCTTATGACTGAGTAGTATTCCATAGTGTGCCACATATGTGCCACATCTTCTTTATCCAGTCTTCTATTGAAGGGCTTTTTGGTTGTTTCCATGTCTTGGCCACTGTGAACAATGCTGCCATGAACACGGGGCTACATGTGTCTTTACGCATCAATGTTTCTGAGATTTTGGGGTATATACCAGTAGAGGGATTGCTGGGTCATATGGTAGTTCTATTTTTAGTTGCTTTTTGTTTGTTTGTTTGTTAGTTTACAGAAACAGAGAGAGAGAGTCAGAGAGAGGTTTTGATAGGGACAGACAGAAATGGAGAGAGATAAGAAGAATCAATCATCAGTTTTTCGTTGCAACACCTTAGTTGTTCATTGATTGCTTTCTCATATGTGCCTTGACCGTGGGCCTTCAACAGACCGAGCAACCCCTTGCTCGAGCCAGCGACCTTGGGGTCTCGAACCTGGATCTTCCACATCCCAGTCGACGCTCTATCCACTGCGCCACCACTGAAAATAAGTCAGGCCTATTTTCAGTTCTTTGAGGAACCACCATACTTTCTTCCATAATGGTTGTACTACTTTACATTCCCACCAACAGTGAATGAGGGTTCCTTTTTCTCCACAGCCTCTCCAACATTTGCTATTACCTGTCTTGTTAATAATAGCTAATCTAACAGGTGTGAGGTGGTATCTCATTGCAGTTTTGATTTGCATTTCTCTAATAACTAATGAAGATGAGCATTTTTTCATATATCTGTTGGCCATTTGTATTTCTTCCTGGGAGAAGTGTCTGTTCATGTCCTCTTCCCATTTTTTTATTGGATTGTTTGTTTGTTTGTTGTTGAGTTTTATGAGTTCTTTGTATATTTTGGATATTAGGCCCTTATCTGAACTGTTGTTTGAAAATATCATCTCCCATTTAGTTGGCTGTCTGTTTATTTTGTTGTCAGTTTCTCTTGCTGAGTAAAAACTTCTTAGTCTGATGTAGTCCCATTCATTTATCTTTGCCTTCACTTCCCTTGCCTTTGGAGTCAAATTCATAAAATGCTCTTTAAAACCAAGGTCCATGGGTTGAGAACCTATGTCTTCCTCTATGTACTTTATTGTTTCAGGTCTTGTATTTAGGTCTTTGATCCATTTTGAGTTAATTTTAGTACAGGGGGACAGACTGTAGTCCAGTTTCATTCTTTTGCATGTGGCTTTCCAGTTTTCCCAGCACCATTTGTTGAAGAGCCTTTCTTTTCTCCATTGTGTGTTGTTGCCCCTTTATCGAAAATTATTTGACCATTTATATGTGGTTTTATTTCTGGGCTTTCTATTCTATTCCATTGGTCTGAATGTCTACTTTTCTGCCAATACCATGCTGTTTTGATTGTCGTGGCTCTATAATATAGTTTGAAGTCAGGTATTGTAATGCCCCCAGCTTCGATCTTTTTCTTTAGGATTGCTTTGGCTATTCAGGGTTTTTTATAATTCCATATATATCTCATGATATTTTGTTACATTTCTTTAAAAAAATGTCATGGGAATTTTGATGGGAATTGCATTAAATTTGTATATTGTATTCTTCCTATCCAAGAGCAAGGAATATTCTTCCATCTCATTGTATCTTTTTCAATTTCCCTTAACAATGGTTTGTACTTTTCATTATATAAGTCCTTTACATTCTTTGTTATGTTTATTCCTAAGTATTTTATTTTTTTGTTGCAATTGTGAAGGGGATTATACTTTTGAGTTCATTCTCAATTGTTTCATTGTTGACATATAGAAAGGCTATTGACTTCTGTATGTTAATTTTGTATCCTGCGACCTTACTGTATTGGCTTATTGTTTCTAGTAGTCTTTTTGTGGATTCTTTGGGGTTTTCGATGTATAGGATCATATCATCTGCAAAAAGTGATACCTTTACTTCTTCTTTTCCGATATGGATGCCTTTTATTTCTTTGTCTTGTCTGATTGCTCTGGCTAGAACCTCTAGTACCACATTAAATAAGAGTGGAGAGAGTGGACAACCCTGTCTTGTTCCTGATTTAAGGGGGAAAGCCTTCAGTTTTGTGCCATTTAATATGATGTTAGCTAATGGTTTATCATATATGGCCTTTATCATATTGAGATATTTTCCTTCTATACCCATTTTGTTGAGAGTCTTAAACATAAAATTGTGTTGTATTTTATCGAAAGCCTTTTCTGCGTCTATTGATAAGATCATGTGGTTTTTGTTCTTTGTTTTGTTGATATGGTGTATTATGTTAACTGTTTTACGTATGTTGAACCATCCTTGAGATTCTGGGATGAATCCCACTTGATCGTGATGTATTATTTTTTTAATATGTTGTTGTATTTGATTTGCTAGTATTTTGTTTAGTATTTTAGCATCTGTATTCATTAGAGATATTGGTCTGTAGTTTTCTTTTTTTGTGCCATCCTTGCCTGGTTTTGGTATGAGGGTTATGTTGGCCTTATAAAATGTGTTTGGAAGTATTGCTTCTTCTTCAATTTTTTGGAAGACTTTCAGTAGAATAGGAACCAAGTCTTCTTTGAAGGTTTGATAAAATTCGCTGGTATAGCCGTCAGGTCCTGGACTTTTATTTTTGGGGAGGTTTTTAATGGTTTTTTCTATTTCTTCTCTACTAATAGGTCTGTTTAGGCTTTCTGCTTCTTCTTGACTCAGTCTAGGAAGGTTGTATTGTTCTAGGAATTTATCCATTTCTTCTAGTTTGTTCAATTTAGTGGCATAAAGTTTTTCATAGTATTCTACAATAATTCTTTGTATATCTATGGTGTCCGTGGTGATTTCTCCTCTTTCATTTTGGATTTTGTTTATATGAATTCTTTCTCTTTTTTTCTTGGTAAGTCTTGCCAAGGGTTTGTCAATTTTATTGATATTTTCAAAGAACCAGCTCTTTGTTCTATTAATTTTTTCTATAGTTTTACTGTTCTCTATTTCATTTATTTCTGCTCTGATTTTTATTATCTCCTCTCTTCGGCTAGTTTTGGGTTGTTTTTATTCTTCTTTTTCTAGTTCCTTAAGGTGTGAAGTTAAGTGGTTCACTTCGGCTCTCTCTTGTTTGTTCATATAGGCCTGAAGTGATATGAACTTCCCTCTTATCACTGCTTTTGCTGCATCCCATAGATTCTGATATGTCGTATTGTCATTTTCATTTGTCTGTATATATCTTTTGATCTCTGCACTTATATTTCTTTGACCCATTCATTCTTTAAAAGTATGTTGTTTAGTTTCCACATTTTTGTGGGATTTTTTTCCTCCTTTTTGCAGTTGAATTCTAGTTTCAAGGCTTTATGATCAGAAAATATGCTTGGTACAACTTCGATTTTTCTGAATTTGCTGATGTTGTTTTTGTGGCCCAACATATGGTCAATTCTTGAGAATGATCCATGTACACTGGAGAAAAATGTAAACTCTGTCACTTTGGGATGAAATGTCCTGTAGATGTCTATCATATCCAGGTGCTCTAGTGTTTTGTTTAAGGCCACTATGTCTTTATTGATTCTCTGTTTGGATGACCGATCTAGAGCCGTCAGCGGTGTATTGAGGTCTCCAAGTATGATTGTATTTTTGTCAGTTTTTGATTTATGGTCAATAAGTAGCTGTCTTATATATTTTGGTGCTCCTTGGTTTAGTGCATATATATTAAGAATTGTTATGTCTTCTTGATTCAGTGTCCCCTTAGCCATTATGAAATGGCCATTTTTGTCTCTGAGTACTTTTCTTGTCTTGTAGTCAGCATTATCAGATATGAGTATTGCTATGCCTGCTTTTTTTTGGATGTTATTTGCTTGGAGTATTGTTTTCCAGCCTTTCACTTTGAATTTGTTTTTATCCTTGTTACTTAGATGAGTTTCCTGTAGGCAGCATACAGTTGGATTTTCTTTTTTAATCCATTCTGCTACTCTGTGTCTTTTTATTGGTGAGTTTAATCCGTTTACATTTAGTGTAATTATTGACACTTGTGAGTTCCCTATTGCCATTTTATAGATTGCTTTCTGTTAGTTTTGTGTCTTGTTTGATCCTTCTCTTTCGTTTTTTTATCTTTTGTTTTTATTTGGTTGTATTCCATACATCTTTCCACTGTTGCTATCTTTTTTATCTCATGTGCTTCTGTGGTGGTTTTTTCAATGGTGGTTACCTTTAGGTAATGAAAAGGGTTCCTACCCTGTTCATTGTAGCGCACTATTTTGTGAGTACTTTTGCACTCCATCGTCCTTTGCTACTGTTAATCTCCATCCTCTCCCCCCTTTCTTTTTGTTTTTGTCACAGTTTAAATTTGGTTCTATTGTGTTCTTCTTGGAGCTTTTACTTGTGGCTTTATTTTTTTTTGTTCTTTGTATCTGATTGGAGAACCCCCTTTAGTAATTCCTGGAGTGGGGGTTTTCTGATGATAAATTCCCTCATCTTTTCTGTATCTGTGAATGTTTTTATTTCTCCTTCATATTTGAAGGATAGCTTTGATGGGTATAGTATTCGTGGCTGGAAGTTCCTCTCTTTCAGGACTTTAAATATTGGGGTCCACTCTCGTCTAGCTTGTAGAGTTTCTGCTGAGAAATCTGATGATAATCTAATGGGCCTTCCTTTATATGTTGTATTCTTCTTTTCCCTGGCTGCCTTGAGAATTTTTTCTTTGCTGTTGGTTTGTGTCAATTTCATTATGATATGCCTTGGAGTAGGTTTGTTGGGGTTAAGAAAACTCGGAGTTCTGTTTGCTTCTTGAACTTGAGGCTTTAGTTCTTTCCACAGGCTTGGGAAGTTCTCATCTATTATTTGTTTGAGTATGTTCTCCATTCCATTTTCTCTCTCTTCTCCCTCTGATATACCTATTATTCTTATGTTATTCTTTTTGATGGAGTCAGATAATTCTTGTAGGGCTATCTTATTTTTTTTAATTTTTGAGTCTCTTTCTTCCTCTCTCTGTTGTGCCTCAAGTTGCTTGTCCTCTATTTCACTAATCCTCTCTTCTATCTGACCTGTTCTATTAGCTAAGCTTGTTACTTCGTTTTTCAGCTCATGAATTGAGTTTTTCATCTCTGTTTGATTTGTTTTTATAGTTTCAATTTCCTTGGACATATATTCTTTGTGTTCATTGAGTTGTTTTGTGAGCTCCCTAAATTACCTTTCTGTGTTTTCTTGTATATCTCAGAGGATTTTTAGAATTTCTATCTTGAATTCTCTGTCATTTAGCTCCAAGGTTTCCAATATATTAAATTTTTTCTCCATAGATTTTTCCTCATCTAGCTGTGTTACCTCGCTTTCTTTTGTATCCATGATATTCGATTTTCTCTTCCTTAATGGCATCTGAGGGTGGTTTTGTTGATAGTATTAATGAGATTTAATAAAGAATAAAAAGTTAAAAAATAAAAAATTGAAGAGTTGTTTTAAAAAAAAATAATGAAATAAAGAAAAATAAAATAAAATAAAAATTTTTAAAAAAGGAAATTATTCCCCCCTCCTTTTTTCCTCTCCTCCCCTCTCCCCTTTTTCTTGAGAAAATCTTGTGGTGAACTGTGAATTATAACAAATAATGCCTGTAATGGAGGGCCTGAATTGGGGAAAAGTAATAAAGGGGCAAAAAAGAAGAAAAAAGGGGGTATGGACCCACAAAAAGCAAATAAGGAAAAAATTTGGATCAAGAATAAAATGATTTGCGTTTAGGTGTTGGTTGACTAAGAGTTATGATGAGAGGAGTAAGAGGGAAACAGGAAAATGGGGGGACAAATTAAAAAATTACTATTGTATTTAGTGGAACAAGGGCTTGATAAAATGGAGAGCCAGGGATGGGAGCACTGCTAGTGAGTTAAAAAGGTGAAGTAAAAACCCCCCAAAATGCCACAAACATAAGTTTGAGTCCCAGATAAAATAATTTGTTTGTTATTGAGGTTTGAATGAGAGGAGATGTAAAGGAAAAAGGAACAAACTAATATAGAGGGAGAAAAGAAGAGAGAGAGAGAGAAAAAAAAGAATGAACCACTAAAAGAAGAAAAAAGAAAAAAGAGGAGAGAGAGAGAGAGTTAAGGGTTTTGGAGTGCAACCCTCATAGAGAGAAAGGAAGAGGAAAGAAAAGATAATCGGAGATGTAACACTTATGGGTAGTGTAGTTCAAGGAGAGGAGAGAGTAAGACCAGTAGGGAGTTAAACAACCAAATTGGAGGAGGAAAAAAAAAAAAGAAAAAAGAAAAAAAAATCAAGGATGAAGATAAGAGAAACAAACGAACAAATATAATAAAATGGGATAGGTTATAAAGTCTGCGGATTATTCTGATTTTGAGAGGTTATCTTCTTGCTTTTTCTTTTCTCTCCCTCTTCCTGGTCGGCAACTCTGTACCCCGGGTTCTGCCCCTTTGGCACGCTCAGGTAGAGGTTTGCAGTTGATAAGTCTCTATGGCGATGTCATGTATTGTGCTTCAGTCTCGTTGGCAGTCGAGGCTCATTAGCGTTTATAGGCTCCGACAGTGAGAGAGTCCGTGTTCCAGGAGCCTCTCTCCTAGTCTTTCCTTCCTCAACCAGCAGCCTGAGAATGCAGCTATGGGGTTGCTGCTGCCTCTGCCTGGATAGTAAGAGGCTCAAAGAGCGGGCAACTCCCCACTCTTATTTCCACTCAGCACAGGGCTCTGGGTAAGGCTCAGTCAGAGCTGCTACCATAATCAGCTGGGGCTTTCGCCTACTCAAAGACCTCTGGCTCTGTCACTCTGTCCGGTAACACGGGCGGGTCTGCGCGCGCAGACCAGGATGTTAGACCAGAAGTCTCGCCCTCTGAGTGAAACCCCCCGCTGAAAAGTTCCAATGTTGGAATTGGCTCTCACTCGTCCCCGTGTGCCGCTCTTTCAAGGCGCTGGGGCAGCCCGTGACTCCGCCCTCGGCCCACACAAAGGCCCCCGACTCTGCCCCTCCGTGGGACAACATGGGCTCCCACTCTGGAGGTGCTGGGAGGAGTCTCCTTCCCACTCTCCATGCGTGCAGACCAGGATGTGAGGCCGGAGTCTCACCCTCTGAGTGAAACCTCCCGCCCGCACTGAAAAGTTCCAGTGTTGGAATTAGCTCTCGCTTCCTCCCCATGTGCGGCTCTCCCCAGGTGCTGGGGCAGCCTGGAGGCTTTCGGCCCACACAAAGGCCTCTGACTCTGCCTCTCTGTGGAGTAACACGAGCACACTCTCCGGGGGCTTTGGAAGGAATCTCTCGCCACTATGCGCCTACCAGGGGATCAGGTAAAATGGCTGCCCCGCTTGTTTTTCTTTGTCTGGGTTTGGCGCGAGTGTTAGCTGTATTGCCTAGGTTGTCACAGGAACAGTTTTTCCTTGGCTTGGATCTCCGTGCCACAGCCTGGTTCGGCTGTTTGTGCCGTGGCCTGGATCTATTCACCCCCTTTGCCCGCCTTAGTTTCTATATTCTCAGTTTCCAGTGAAAATCGCCCTGTTTAGGTTAGTGAGGAAGGCGGAGCATTTCTTACTCCCTATTTCCTTCGGGGTTTGGTTATATATTTAGCCAATTTTTCACTCGATCATACCTTTGGGTGTATTGTGAAACATCTGAAGGCTCCAAGGAGAGGTTTTTCTGTTTCTGGTTGAAGATCTTGTTGAGGTTTGGGGGAGATTTATCGGTATCGCTTCCTACTCCGCCATTACTCAGACGTCATCTGTAGTTTTTTGTTTTTTTTTTGTGCCATCCTTGCCTGGTTTTGGTATGAGGGTTATGTTGGCCTCATAAAATGTGTTTGGAAGTATTGCTTCTTCTTCAATTTTTTGGAAGACTTTGAGTAGAATAGGAACCAAGTCTTCTTTGAATGTTTGATAGAATTTGCTAGTATAACTGTCTGGGCCTGGACTTTTATTTTGGGGGAGGTTTTTAATATTTTTTTTTCTATTTCTTCCCTACTAATTGGTCTGTTTAGGCTTTCTGCTTCTTCTTGACTCAGTCTAGGAAGGTTGTATTGTTCTAGGAATTTATCCATTTCTTCTGATTGTTGAATTTAGTGGCATAAAGTTTCTCATGGTATTATACAATAATTCTTTGTATATCTACGATGTCTGTGGTGATATCTCCTCTTTCATTTTGGATTTTGTTTATATGAGTTCTTTCTCTTTTTTCCTTGGTAAGTCTTGCCAAAGGTTTGTCAATTTTATTGATATTTTCAAAGAACTAGCTCCTTGTTCTATTAATTTTTTCTATAGTTTTTCTGTTCTCTATTTCATTTATTTCTGCTCTGATTTTTATTATCTTCTTTCTTGGGCTGATTTTGGGTTGTCTTTGTTCTTTTTCTAGTTCCTTAAGGTGTGAAGTTAAGTGGTTCACTTGGGCTCTCTCTTGTTTGTTCATATAGGCCTGAAGTGATATGAACTTCCCTCTTATCACTGCTTTTGCTGCATCCCATAGATTCTGATATGTCGTATTGTCATTTTCATTTGTCTGTATATATCTTTTGATCTCTCCACTTATTTTTCTTTGACCCATTCATTCTTTAAAAGTATGTTGTTTAGTTTCCACATTTTTGTGGGATTTTTTTCCTCCTTTTTGCAGTTGAATTCTAGTTTCAAGGCTTTATGATCAGAAAATATGCTTGGTACAACTTCGATTTTTCTGAATTTGCTGATGTTGTTTTTGTGGCCCAACATATGGTCAATTCTTGAGAATGATCCATGTACACTGGAGAAAAATGTAAACTCTGTCACTTTGGGATGAAATGTCCTGTAGATGTCTATCATATCCAGGTGCTCTAGTGTTTTGTTTAAGGCCACTATGTCTTTGTTGATTCTCTGTTTGGATGACCGATCTAGAGTCATCAGCGGTGTATTGAGGTCTCCAAGTATGATTGTATTTTGGTCAGTTTTTGTGTTAAGGTCAATAAGTAGCTGTCTTATATATTTTGGTGCTCCTTGGTTTGGTGCATATATACTAAGAATTGTTATGTCTTCTTGATTCAGTGTCCCCTTAATCATTATGAAATGATCATTTTTGTCTTTGAGTACTTTTGCTATCTTGTAGTCAGCATTATCAGATATGAGTATTGCTACGCCTGCTTTTTTTTGGATGTTGTTTGCTTGGAGTATTGTTTTCCAGCCTTTCACTTTGAATTTGCTTTTTACCCTTGTTGCTTAGATGAGTTTCTTGTAGATAGCATACAGTTGGATTTTCTTTTTTAATCCATTCTGCTACTCTGTGCCCTTTTTATTGGTGAGTTTAATCCAGTTACATTTAGTGTAATTATTGACACTTGTGAGTTCCCTATTGCCATTTTATACATTGCTTTCTGTTAGTTTTTGTCTTGTTTGATTCTTCTCTTTTGTTTTTCTATCTTTTGTTTTTGTTTGGTTGTATTCCATATATTTTCCTCTGTTGCTATCTTTTTAAAATCATGTGCTTCTGTGGTGGTTTTTTTAATGGTGGTTACCATTAAGTAGTGAAAAGGGTTCCTACCTTGTTCATTGTAGTGCACTATCTTGAGAGTACTTTTGCACTCCATCATCCTTTGCTCCTGTTAATCTCTGTCCTCTCCCCTTTTTTTGTTGTTGTTGTTGTCACAGTTTAAATTTGGTTTTATTGTGTTCTTGGTGGAGCTTTTACTTGTGGTTTTGTTTTGTTTTGTTCTTTTTATCTGGTTGGAAAACCCCCTTTAGTAATTCCTGGAGTGGGGGTTTTCTGATGATAAATCCCCGCATCTTTTCTGTATCTGTGAATGTTTTTATTTCTCCTTCATATTTGAAGGATAGCTTTGATGGGTATAGTATTCGTGGCTGGAAGTTCCTCTCTTTCAGGACTTTAAATATTGGGGTCCACTCTCTTCTAGCTTGTAGAGTTTCTGTTGAGAAATCTGATGATAATCTAATGGGCCTTCCTTTATGTGTTGTATTCTTCTTTTCCCTGGCTGCCTTGAGAATTTTTCCTTTGCCGTTGGTTTGTGCCAATTTCATTATGATGTGCCTTGGAGTAGGTTTGTTGGGGTTAAGAAAACTCGGAGTTCTGTCTTCTTCTTTAATTTGAGGCTTTAGTTCTTTCCACAGGCTTGGGAAGTTCTCGTCTATTATTTGTTTGAATATGTTCTCCATTCCATTTTCTCTCTCTTCTCCCTCTGATATACCTATTATTCTTATGTTGTTCTTTTTAATGGAGTCAGACAATTCCTATAGGGCTTTCTCATTTTTAAAAAAAATTTTGAGTCTCTTTCTTCTTCTCTCTGTTGTGCCTCAAGTTGCTTGTCTTCTATTTTACTAATCCTACCTTCTATCTGGCCTGTTCTATTAGCTAAGCTTGTTACCTCATTTTTCAGCTTGTGAATTGAGTTTTTCATCTCTGTTTGATTTGTTTTTATACTTTCAATTTCCTTAGTAATGTACTCTTTGTGTTCGTTGAGTTGTTTTCTGAGCTCCCTAAATTGCCTTTTTGTGTTTTCTTGTATATCTCTGAGTATTTTTAGGATTTCTATTTTAAATTCTCTGTCATTTAGCTCCAAGGTTTCCAATATATTAAATTTTTTCTCCATAGATTTTTCCTCATTTATCTGTGGTACCTCTCTGTCTTTTGTATCCATGATATTTGATTTTTTTTCCTTAATGGCATCTGAGGGTGGTTTTGTTGATAGTATAAATGAGAATTAATAAAGAATAAAAAGTTAAAATTAAAAATAAAAAAGAATTAAAAAAAATTATTATTCCCCCCCTTTTTTCCCTCTCTTCTCCTCTCCCCTCCTTCTTGAGAAAAACCTTGTGGTGAACTGTGAATTATATTGTGCTAAATAGAACAAAAACTACCTATAATGGAGGACCTGAGTTGGGGAGAAGAGATAAAGGGGCAAAAAAGAAGGGTATAGACCCACAAAATGCAAAAAAGGAAAAAATTGGGGTCAAGAATAAAATGATTTGCTTTTAGGTGATGGTTGACTGAGAGATATGATGAGAGGAATAAGAGGAAAACAGGAAAAAGGGGGAAAAATTAAAAAATTACTATATTATTTAGTGGAGCAAGAACTAGATAAAATGAAGATCCAGGGTTGGGAGCACTGCTATTGAGTTAAAAAAGCGAAGTAAAAAAAACCCCCAAAACTCCACAAAGAAAAATTTGAGTCCCAGATAAAATAATTTGTTCATGATTGAGGATTGAATGAGAGGAAAGGAAAGGAGAAAAGAAGAAACTAATACAGAGAGAGAGAAAAAAAAAGAAAGAGGAAAACACAAAAAGAAGAAAAAAGTAAAAGGAGAGAGCGAGAGGGAGGGAGAGTTAAGAGTTTTGGAGTGCAACCTTTATAGAGAGAAAGGAAGAAGAAAGAAAAGATAATGGGAGATGTAACACTTATGGGTAGTGTAGTTCAAGGAGAGGAGAGAGTATAACCAGCAGATAATTAAATGACCAAATTGGAAGAGGAAGAAAATAATCAGGAGAAGAAGATAAAAGAAACAAAAGAACAAATATAATAAAATGGGATAGGTTATAAAGTCTGTGTATTATTCTTGATTTTGAGAGGTTATCTTCTTGCTTTTTCTTTTCTCTCCCTCTTCCTGGTCAGTGACTCTGTACCCCGGGTTCTGCCCCTGTGGTATGCTTAGGTAGAGGTTTGCAGTTGATAAGTCTCTATGGCAATGTCATGTATTGTGCTTCAGTCTCGTTTGCAGTCGAGGCTCATTAGCATTTGCAGGCTCTGCCAATGAGAGAGTCCATGTTCCCAGAACCTCTCTCCTAGTCTTTCCTTCCTGAATTAGTAGCCTGATGATCCAGCTATGGGGTTGCTGCTGCCTCTGCCTTCGTGTTTAGTGTGGAACTTCTGGAGGCTCCAAGGATAGATTTTTCTGTCTCTGGTTGAAGATCTTGTTGAATTTTTGGGGAGAATTATCGGTATCACTCCTTATGGCGCCATTTCTCTGACATCCAAAGTGCCCTTTTAAGTCTGGCTTCTTTCCCTTATCATAATGTTTATCCATATTTTGCATGTATCAACATTTCATTTCTTTTATGGCTGAATAACGTTTCATTGTATGTATATGCCAAAATTTGTTTATTCATTGATCTGTTGATGAGTATTTGGATTATTTCCACTATTGCCTGATGTAAACATTTGTGTACAAGTATTTGCTTGAGTACCTGTTTTTAATTCTCTTAAGAGTGGAATTGCTAAGCCAGGAAGAGAAAGACAAATATCATATGATTTCACTTATATGTGGAATTTAAGGAACAAAGTGAAGTGAGGAACGGAATAGAGGCAGAGGTGGGTCACAGGGACCAAAGGGACAGCATTCACAGGGAAGGGAGATGAAGGGAGATCAGAGAAGGTGAAAGGATTAGTGCAATTTTATTTTTATTTTTTAAATAAATTTTTATTAATGGTAATGGGATGACATTAATAAATCAGGGTACTTATATTCAAAGAAAACATGTCTAGGTTATTTTGTCATCAAATTATGTTGCAAACCCCTCGCCCAAAGTCAGATTGTCCTCCGTCACCCTCTATCTAGTTCTCTGTGCCCCTCCCCCTAACTCTCTCCCTCCCTCCCTCCCATGTCCTCCCTCCCCCCCCACCCTTGGTAACCACCACACTCTTGTCCATGTCTCTTAGTCTCATTTTTATGTTCCACCAATGTATGGAATCATGTAGTTCTTGTTTTTTTCTGATTTACTTATTTCACTCCTTATAATGTTATCAAGATCCCACCATTTTGCTGTAAATGATCTGATGTCATCATTTCTTATGGCTGAGTAGTATTCCATAGTGTATATGTGCCACATCTTCTTTATCCAGTCTTCTATTGAAGGGCTTTTTGGTTGTTTCCATGTCTTGGCCACTGTGAACAGTGCTGCAATGAACATGGGGCTACATGTGTCTTCACGTATCAATGTTTCTGAGGTTTTGGGGTATATACCCAGTAGAGGGATTGCTGGGTCATAAGGTAGTTCTATTTTCAGTTTTTTGAGGAACCACCATACTTTCCTCCATAATGGTTGTACTACTTTACAGTCCCACCAACAGTGAATGAGGGTTCCTTTTTCTCCACAGCCTCTCCAACATTTGCTATTACCCGTCTTGTTGATAATAGCTAATCTAACAGGAGTGAGGTGGTATCTCATTGTAGTTTTGATTTGCATTTCTCTAATAACTAATGAAGCTGAGCATCTTTTCATATATCTCTTGGCCATTTGTATCTCTTCCTGGGAGAAGTGTCTGTTCATGTCCTCTTCCCATTTTTTTATTGGATTGTTTGTTTGTTTGTTGTTGAGTTTTATGAGTTCTTTGTAAATTTTGGATATTAGGCCCTTATCTGAGCTGTCGTTTGAAAATATCAGTTCCCATATAGTTGGCTGTCTGTTTATTTTGATATCAGTTTCTCTTGCTGAGCAAAAACTTTTAATTCTGATGTAGTCCCATTCATTTATCTTTGCCTTCACTTCTCTTGCCATTGGAGTCAAGTTCATAAAATGTTCTTTAAAACCCAGGTCCATGATTTTAGTACCTATGTCTTCTTCTATGTACTTTATTGTTTCAGGTTTTATATTTAGGTCTTTGATCCATTTTGAATTAATTTTAGTACACGGGGACAGGCTGTAGTCGAGTTTCATTCTTTTGCATGTGGCTTTCCAGTTTTCCCAACACCATTTGTTGAAGAGGCTTTCTTTTCTCCATTGTGTGTTGTTGGCCCCTTTATCAAAGATTATTTGACCATATATATGTGGTTTTATTTCTGGGCTTTCTATTCTGTTCCATTGGTCTGAGTGTCTATTTTTCTGATTAGTGCAATTTTATATACATAACACAGAGATACAGATAACAGGACAGCAAATCCCAGAGGGAAGGGGGGAAGGGACTAGGGAGAGGGGGGCAAAGGGGGTATACATAGGGACATGGGGGTGGGGGTGAAGGTGTTATATTCAGTGGGACACTGGAATTCATGTAAACACAATAAAATAAAATTAATAAAAATTAAAAAGAAAGAGTGGAATTGCTAGATTGTATGGTCTTATGGGATAGTTTTATGTTTAACTTTTTTTGAGGAACCACCAAATATTTTCCACAGTGGTTGATTTATTGTAATTCTCACTGGCATTGTATGAGGGTTCCAATTTCTTCACTATCTCAAAACTTGTTATTTTTTTAATTTTTGATTATAGCCATCCCAGTGGGTGTACAGTGTTATTTCATTATGGTTTTATTTAAATTTTCCTATCATCTAATGATATTGAGCGATTTTTTTTTTCATTTTTCTGAAGCCGGAAACAGGGAGAGACAGTCAGACAGACTCCCGCATGCGCCCGACCGGGATCCACCCGGCACGCCCACCATGGGGCGACGCTCTGCCCACCAGGGGGCGATGCTCTGCCCATCCTGGGCGTCGCCATGTTGTGACCAGAGCCACTCTAGTGCCTGAGGCAGAGGCCACAGAGCCATCCCCAGCGCCCGGGCCATCTTTGCTCCAATGGAGCCTTGGCTGTGGGAGGGGAAGGGAGAGACAGAGAGGAAAGCACGGCGGAGGGGTGGAGAAGCAAATGGGCGCTTCTCCTGTGTGCCCTGGCCAGGAATCGAACCCGGGTCCTCCGCACGCTAGGCCGACGCTCTACCGCTGAGCCAACTGGCCAGGGCTATTGAGCGATTTTTTATGCGCTTCTTGGCCATTTGCACATTTTCCCTGTAGAAACATCTATTCAAAAATCTTGCCCATTTCACCTCCCTGAAGTGAGAAGTGGGGGAGATGCAGACAGACGCTTGCATCTGCCCAACTGGGATCCACCAGGCATGCCCACCAGGAGGTGATGCTCTGCCTATCTGGGGCATTGCTCCACTGCAACGGGAACCATTCTAGCTCCTGAGGAGGTCATGGAGCCATTCTTAGTGCCTGGGCCAACTTTACTTCAATTGAGCCCTGGCTGCCAGAGGGGAAGAGAAAGATAGAAGGAAAGGAGAGGGGGAAGGGTGGAGAAGCAGGTGGGTGTTTCTCCTGTGTGCCCTGGTCAGGAATCTAACCTAGGACTTTCACAAGCTGGGCCAATGCTCTACCATTGAGCCAACCAGCCAGGGCTCTTTTGCCCATTTTTTAAATTGTATTTTTGGTTTTTTCATGAGTTCTAAGAGTTTTTTATATATTGTGGAAAATATACTCTTATTAAATATGTGTAATATAAATATTTTTCCCATTTATTTGTTGTCCTTTTACTTTTGGGATAGTGTTTTTTGATGCACATAAGTTTTAAATTTTTTACAGTGAATTTTATCTAATTTCCATTTTGTTCTTTGTGGTTTTAGTGTCCTGGGACTTCATTGCCAAACCCAATATCATGAAGATTGATCTTTATTTTCTTTAAAAGTTTTACAACTTTAGTTTGTATATTTAGGTCATGAACAATGTCAAATTAATTGTTGTATATGGTTTGAGGTAAAGGTTTAACTTTATTCTTTTGTATATGGATGGATAGTTTTTGTTTCAGTATCATCTGTTGAAATGAGTATTCTTCCTTTATGAATAGTCTTAAAATGCTCATCAAAAATCACTTTGCCATATGGCTGAACCTAGAGGGTTTTTGTAACATTAAATGAAATAAGTTAAACAGTGAAAGACAAATACCATATGATTTCACTTACATGTAAAATGTAAAAAACAAAATAAATGAACAAACAACCCAGAAACAAACTCATAGATACAGAGAGCAAATTGATGGTCACCAGATGGCAGGGGTGTTTGGGGAATGGGTGAAAAAGATGAAAAGGATTAGGAAGTACAGATTGCCAGTTATATAAATAGGGATATGAATGTAAAGTACAATATAGGGAATATAGACAATGATATTGTAATAACAATGTATAGTGTCAAATGAGTACTAGACTTATCAGGGTGATTACTTCACTAGGTATAATAATATCTAAGTGCTATGTTGTAACCTGAAACTAATATAATATTGAATGAAAGCTGTAATTGATAAATACATTTTTAAAAATCTGAAAAAATCAATTTGCCATGGATGTAGGCTTATTTATGGATCTAAATTTTATTTTATAGGTCTATATGTCTACTCTTATGTTAATACCACACTATTTAGATTACTATAAATATGTAGTAAGTTGTGAAATTGGAAAGTATGAATCTTTCCATTTTTTTCTTTTTAAATATTGTTTAGATATTCAGGTCTTTTTGAAATTTTACATAAATTTGAGAATTGGCTTTATAGGTTCTGTGAGAAATGGCATTGGAATTTTGATAGCAATTGCACTAAAACTGTAGATTACTTTGGGTAATGTTAACATGGCAAACATCTTAACTATATCAAATCTCTAATACATGAATTTGGGATATTTTTCTATTTGTTTAGGTCTTTCATTTTTTTCAGCAATGTTTTATAGTTTTCAGGATATAAATCTTTCACCTCCTTTTAAAATTTACTCTTTAGTATTTTATTATTTGGATGCTATTTGTAAATAAAATTGTTTTTTATTTTTGGAGGGTGTTCAGTTTTGATGTATGAAAATATAGCTAATTTTTGCATATTGGTTTAATATTCTGAACCTCTGAAGAATGTTTATTAGTTCCAGTAGTTTTTTGTGGATACTGTGAAATTTTCTTTATGTACTATTATGGTATTTGTAAGTAGAGATGGTTTTATTTCTTCCTTTCCAATTTGTATGCCTTTTATTTACTGTTCTTGTTTTATTTCTCTGGATAGCACTTTTAATACAATGTTGAATAGCAGCAGTGAAAGTGGGCATCTTTGTCATATGCCTGATCTTAGAAAGGCTTAAATTTTCATCATTGAGTATGATTTCAGCTGTGGATTTTTCATAAATTGTATCCTAATAAAAAAATAATAATATTTTTATTTATTATGTTGAGTAAATTTCCTTCCATTCTTAGTTGTCTGAGTACTTTAAAAAAATCATGATAGAATGTTAGATATAGTCAAATGGTTTTCTTGCAGCAATTGAGAAGATCTTGTGGTTTCCATATAATTATTCCATTAATGGGGAGGGTTATATTAATAAATTTTTATATGATGAACCAACCTTGCATTCTGGAATAAATTTCACTTGTTCAAAGTGTATACTCCATTTAGTGTGCTCTTAGATAAAGTTTGCTGGTATTTTGTTGAGAATTTTTGCATCTATATATTTTTATTTATTTATTTTTAATGGGGTGACATCAGTAAATCAAGATACATATATTCAAAGATAACATGTCCAGGTTATCTTGTCATTCAATTATGTTGCATACCCATCACCCAAAGTCAGATTGTCCTCTCACCTTCTATCTAGTTCTCTTTGTGCCCCTCTCCCTCCCCCTTCCCCCTCCCCCTATAACCACCACACTCTTATCAATGTCTCTTGGTCTCATTTTTATGTCCCATCTACGTATGGAATAATGCAGTTCCTGGTTTTTTCTGATTTACTTATTTCACTCCGTATAATGTTGTCAAGATCCCACCATTTTGCTATAAATGATCCGATGTCATCATTTCTTATGGCTGAGTAGTATTCCATAGTGTATATGTGCCACATCTTCTTTATCCAGTCATCTATTGACAGGCTTTTTGGTTGTTTCCATGTCCTGGCCACTGTGAACAATGCTGCAATGAACATGGGGCTGCATGTGTCTTTAGCATCTATATTTATAAGAGGTATTGGTCTGTTAAGTTTTTTTTCTTATAATGTGTTTTTACTGGTTTTAGTATCAGGATACTACTGGCTCCATAAATTTACTTAAGAAGTATTTTTTTCTGACCTATTTTTGGAAGAATTTGAGATGTATTTGTGTCAATTCTTTTTTAAACATTGATTAGACTTCAACATCTGGGTCTGTATTTTTCTTTGTTGGAGGGTTTTTTAAATAATAATTGCATATCTTTTTAGCTTTATTAAGGTGTAATTGACAAAAATGTTATATATTTAAGCTGTACAACCTAATATTATTATACGTGTATGCAATATAAAATGATTACCACAATCAAGCTAATTAACATAACCATCACCTCACATAGTTATCCTTTCTTCTGACTTTTGAAAAACAGTTTATTTCTCATAGCTCTGGAGGCTGGGAAATTCATGATCAAGACACCAACAGGCCCTGGCCGGTTGGCTCAGTGGTAGAGCGTCGGCCTGGCGTGCGGGGGACCCGGGTTCGATTCCCATTTGCTTCTCCACCCCCCCTCCTTCCTCTCTGTCTCTCTCTTCCCCTCCTGCAGCCAAGGCTCCATTGGAGCAAAGATGGCCCAGGCGCTGGGGATGGCTCCTTGGCCTCTGCCCCAGGCGCTAGAGTGGCTCTGGTCATGGCAGGGCAATGCCCCAGAGGGGCAGAACATCGCCCCCTGGTGGGCAGAGTGTCGCCCCTGGTGGGTGTGCCGGGTGGATCCCAATCAGGCGCATGCGGGAGTCTATCTGACTGTCTCTCCCCGTTTCCAGCTTCAGAAAAATACAAAAGAAAAAAGACACCAACAGCCTGATCTGTGGTGGCATGGTGGATAAAGCATTGACTTGGAATGCTGAGGACACTGGTTCAAAACCCCAGGCTTGCCTGGTCAAGGCACATACAACAAGCAATCAGTGAACAACTAAATTGAAGCAACTATGACTTGATAGTTCTTGTTCTCTTCCCTCCTCTTTCTATAAAATAAATAAATAAAATCTTTTTAAAAAACCTTTTTAAAGGACACTAACAAATTTATTGTTTGCTGAGTTTCTGCTTCCTGGCTTACAGGCAGCTCTATATCTTCACTTGGACTTCTCCATTTTAAAATTTATTTTTCAATTATAGCTGACATACAATATTATATCAGTTTCAGGTATACAACATAGTAATTAGACATTTATATATATAATGTGACAAAAAACATAGGGCTGTATACATCTTTTTAAATTAGTTTTTAATATTTCTTTAGGTAAATACTCCAAAGTAGAATTGCTAGGTCATATGGTAGTTCTATTTTTAATTTTTGAGAAACCATCATACTGTTTTCCATCAACTTAAAATCTCACTTTTTCTCTACATCAGGGGTCGGGAACCATTTTGGCTGAGAAAGCCATGAATGCCACATATTTTAAAATGTAATTTCATGAGAGCCATACAATATGTTTAACACTAAATACAAGTAAATGTGTGCATTTTATGTAAGACCAACACTTTTAAAGTACAATAAGTCTCTGAATTCTTTTTAATAACATTGTTATTCTGTTGCTAACCAATGAAGAATAAAGTACTTCTTACCATTAATGCAACTTCTGGTGCTGCATGGTTTTGCTGATGGCTTTGTAGTCTGCTTGATACGTGATGAGGTTATGCTTCATATAGGCATTGAGACTTCCATCTGTTAAACATGATCATAGGTTGGTCTTAACGTTCTTTAGATGTGAGAAAGACTGCTCACATGCATATGTAGAGCCAAACATTGTCAGTACAGTAATACTCACATGCTGCAGTGTGTGGTATGTGATGGGAAGCACGGTCCAAGTTTTGACAATCAGCTGGTCCGCGGGTTGAAGATTTTTCATTTCTCCCCACTTGTGTTTGCTCGCCAACTCTGCTTGCTGTCGTGCAAGTCTTTCCAAATCTTCATTCAGTGACTTGAACTTATTCACCTACATGTCTGAGGCCTTCAGGTCATCAGCTTACAGCTCAAAATCTCTGACGAAGACACCAGGGATGTAACTCGTGTTGGCGCTCTCCACTGCACACTCGTGTGGATGGGTGACGAACTTAAAAACGAGTGCACTCATGAAATTCTCCAAAGTGCACTTTGAATGACTGCAGGAGATTAGATGTAAAGTCTGCTAGCTGCTGGAGATCAAGAAGTTGAGCAGGGTCACTTGCTGTGCATGCATCTTTAAACTCTCCCAGTTTTTCAAAGTGTAGTAAACAACCTGCTTCAATGTCAGCGATGAAGAGTTCCAGCTTGTTTTCAAATGCAAACACTGCTTGTTGAAGGGATAAGACTGTATTTCCAATGCCTTGCATTTTCACATTGAGCTGGTTCAGATGTTCAGTCATGTCCACGAGATAGTAGAACTTCAGGAGCCACTCAGTGTTAGCTAACTCAGGATGCTCGATGTTTTTCATTTCAAGAAAAGTCTGGATTTCACTCAGACAAGCCGCGAAACAGCTGAGCACCTTCTCTCTTGAAAAGCAACACACATTGCTGTGCAGAAGCAGACCAGGATAATTATTCCCAACTTCATCCAGCAATATTTTAAATTGCGATCATTTAAAGCTTGGGCAACAATAGAGTTGACCACCCAAATGACCAACGACATCACCTCACCAAGCTGCTTGCCACACATCTGAGCACAAGACGCCTCCTGATGTAGGGTGCAGTGAAAACTTAGGATGGATCTCTTTTCATGTTCATGAAGAAGCGCTACGAAACCTCTGTTTTTCCCCACCATGCACGGAGCACCATCAGTACACACCGAAATAAGTTTATCCATTGGTAGATTTTTTTCTTTAGTGAACTCAGTGAAAAAATAAATCCTCCCCTCTTGTTGTCTCTTTCATAGGCAAAACAGCAAGACTTTCCTCATGTAGTGTGTCACTGACAGCATACCTTGCAATCACACTGAACTTGGATAAATGGCTAATGTCTGTTGACTCATCCAAAGCAAGAGAAAAGAATGGTGCTGCATTTATGTCCTTCACTTGTGTTGCTTCAATTTGATTTGCCATTATGATGGTACGATCGTGAGCAGTTCTTGCGAAAAGAGGCATGTCTTTTATTCATTTGATTATCTTGCCTTTTCCCAAAAAGTTGTCAAAAAATTCATTGGCAACATCAAGTATGAATGTTTTGGCATACTCCCCATCTGTGAATGGCTTTCCATTTCTCACAATTGCTAAAGCACCAGCAAAGCTAGCTGAATTCCAGTCATCTTGTTGGGTTCAAACATGGAGTTGCTGCTGACTAGCTTGCATTCTGCACAGTAGCTCTTAACATGCTTTCTTTCTGCTGTCCCCCACTGGATATTTTTATGCAAATGTGTGGTGTATGTTGAAGAATGGCTTTATATTTGACCATTTCATCAATGCAATTTTATCATTGCATATTAGACACACTGCAGAACCTGCTCTTTCCACAAAGGTGAATTCCTCTATTTCTGCTGAAAAGTACAATAGTCTTCATCATTTTTTCTTTTAGCCATCTTCTTCATCAAAAAGGTTTCTGCAATTAGATAGCTTACTTCTTGATTAAAAGGAGGAAAGTTTACTTCCTGAACTCACTCTGACCTGTGTACATTATACATTATCCAATAAAAATTTGTTGTTGTCCTGGAGGACAGCTGTGACTGGCTCCAGCCACCCACAACCATGAACATGAGCAGTAGGAAATGAATGGATTGTAATACATGAGAATGTTTTATATTTTTAACATTTTTTTATTAAATATTTGTCTGTGAGCCAGATGCAGCCAACAAAAGAGCCAAATCTAGCTCACGAGCCACAGGTTCCCAACCCCTGCTCTACATCCTTACCAACACTTGTTGTTTATTCCTTTATTGATGATGACCATTCTGACAATTATAAGGTGACATCTTATTGTGGCTTTGATTTGCATCTCTTTTTTAAATTTTATTTAGAAAATTAACTTTAACAGGGTGACACTGATCAATAAGAATAGATAGGTTTCAGGTAAACATTTCTATAGCATTTGAACTGTTAATTATGTTGTATACCCATCACACAAAGTCAAATCATTTTCCGTCACCTTATATTTGAATTGTCCATCTTTACACCCTTACCCTTACCCTCTTCTTCTCCCCCATATTCCCCTCTTCTTGGTAACTGTTAAGATTTTTTTAACAGTTCAGACTAGCAAAAAAAAAAAAAAGACACATCAGATTAAAGTAGTACAAGCAGAGGGCTGAAATTCAGAAGCAGAATCAGCCCTGAGAAACTGCACAACTGCATATTTATTGAGTTCCAAAAGCAAAAGCTGAGCAGATAAAATCAGAAAGTTACAAAACATCCACATCATAAGAGTTCCTGAAGAAAAAGTGAAAGAAAAAGGGATAGCGACCTTGTTCAAAGAAATTATAGCTGAAAACTTTTTTAAATTGATGCAGGAAAAAATCATACAAGTTCAAAAAAAAGTCATACAAGTTCAAGAAGCACAGAGAATTCCATTAAAGAGAAACCCAAAGAAACCTACACCAAGACACATCATAATTAAAATACCAAAGCTAAGAAATAAAGAGAAAATATTAAAAGATCCTAGAGAAAATAATCACCTACAAAGGATCCCCCATAAGGATGACATCCAACTTCTTTAACAGCAACACTTGAGGCCAGAAAGGAATGGCAAGAAATATTCAAAGTAATGCAGAACAAGAGCCTACAACCAAGACTTCTTTATTTATCAAGGCTATCATTTAAAATTCAAGAAGAAATAAAAAGCTCCCCAGACCAAAAAAAAAACCCCAAAAACTCAAGGAATTCATTACAACCAAACCAATGCTGCAAGAAATGTTAAGGGGCCTGTTGTAAACAGATCAAAGGGCAAAAAGTATATAGTAAAAGAGGAATGTAGATTTAAAGAACAAAATGGCAATAAACAACTACATATCAATAACCTTAAATGTAAATGCATTAAATGCTCCAATCAAAAGACATAGAGTAGCTACATGGATAAAAAAAACAGTAACCACAAATATGCTGTCTACAGCACATCCACTTCAAAACAAAAGATACACATAGACTGAAAGTAAAAGGATGGAAAAACATATTTCATGCAAATGGAAATAAAAAAAAGCTGGGGTTGCAATAATTATATCTGACAAAATATACTTTAAAACAAAGGCTATAGTTAGAGATAAAAAGAGCAATCCAACAGGAAGATATAACCATTATAAATATCTGCACCTAATATAGGAGCAACAAAATAAATAAAGCAGAAATTGATGGATATAAAGGGTGAGATCAACAGCAATACTATAATAGTAGGAGATTTTAATACCCCACTAAAATCAATAGGTAGATTCTCAAGAAAGAAAATTAACAAAGAAACAGGAGCCTTAAGAACACACTAGATCAACTGGATTTAATAGATATCTTTAGAACCTTTCACCCTAAAAAAGCAGAATAAACATTCTTTTAGAAGCTCATGGTACATTCTTTAGGATAGACCACATGTTAGGACACAAAAGCGGTCTCAACAAATTTAAGAAGATTGAAATCATATCAAGCATCATCTCTAATTACGATGGCATGAAACTAGAAATCAATCACAACAGAAAAACTGAAAAGTACTCAAACACTTGGAAACTAAATAACATGTTATTAGATAACAAATGGCTTAACAATGAGTCAAAGAAGAAATAAAAAGAGTTCTAGAAAAGAAAGATAATAAGCTAACAACAACTCAAAATTTATAGAACATAGCAAAAGCAGTACTGAGAGCAAAGTTCACAGCATTACACGCATACCTTAAGAAGCTAGAAAAAGCTCAAATAAACAACTTAACCCTACATCTTAAAAAGAACTACAGAAAGAACAGAAAGTAAAGCCCAGAGGTAGTAGAAGGAAGAAAATAATAAAAATTAGGGCAGGAATAAATGACACAGAGGATAAAAAAACAATACAGAGGATCAGTAAAACCAACAGCGGGTTCTTTGAAAAGGTAAACAAGATTGATGAACCTTTAACCAGACTCACCAAGAAAAAAAGAGAGCAGACTCAAATAAATAAAATCAGAAATGAGAGTGGAGAAACTACAACTGACACAACAGAAATACAAAGAATTGTAAGAACATACTATGAAGAACTGCATACCAAAAAATTAGACAACCTAGGGGAAATGAACAAAATCCTTGAAACATATAATCTTTCAAATATCAATCTGGAAGAATCAGAAAACCTAAACAGACCGATTACAACAAATTAGATTGAAACAGTTATCAAAAAACTACCAACAAACAAAAGCCCTGGGGCAGATGGCTTCAGAGGTGAATTCTACCAAATATTCAAAGAGAAACTAACTCCTATCCTTCTCAAGCTATTTCAAAAAATTCAAGTGGAAGGAAGACTTCCAAATGCCTTTTATGAGGCAAGCCTAATTCTGATTTCCAAACCAGGCAAAGACAACACAAAGAAAGAAAATTATAGGCCACTATTCCTGATGAATTTAGATGCTAAAATCCTTAACAAAATATTAGCAAACCGGATCCAGCAATATATGAAAAAAATCATACATCATAATCAAGTAGGATTTATTCTGGAGAGGCAAGGCTGGTACAATATTTGTAAATCAATCAATGTGATTCATCACATAAATAAAAGGAAGGAAAAAAACCCACATGATAATTTCAATAGATGCAGAAAAAGCATTTGATAAAATCCAGCACCCATTTATGATCAAAGCATAAGTGGGAATACAGGAAACATACCTCAACATGATAAAGGCCAACTATGACAAACCCACAGCCAACATCATACTCAACGGGCAAAAGTTAAAAGCAATGCCCTTAAGATCAGGAACAAAGCAGGGGTGCCCCGTTTCACCACTCTTATTCAACATAGTTCTGGAAGTCCTAGCCACAGCAATCAGACAAGAAGAAAAAATTAAAGGCATTCAAATTGGAAAAAAAAAAGTAAAACTATCATTATTTGCAGTTGATATGATACTCTATATAGAAAACCCTAAAGTCTCAGTAAAAAACTACTGAACCTGATAAATAAATTTAGCAAGGTGGCAGGATATAAAATTAATACTCAGAAGTTAGAAGCATTTTTATACAGCAGCAATGAACTGTCATAAAAAGAATTAAGGAAACAATCTTTTTCACTATTGCAACTCAAAACAAATTGGCATAAGAACAGACATGTAAATCAATAGAACAGAACAAAGAACCCAGAAATAAACCCATATCTCTATGGACAACTGATATTTGAAAAAGGACCTAAGAGCATACAATGGAGTGAAGACAGCCTCTTCAACAAATGGTGTTGGGAAAATTGGTCAGCTACCTGCAAAAAAATTGAAAGTAGACCACCAACTTGCACCATTAACAAAAATAAACTCCAAATAGATACAAGACTTAAACATAAGTCATGAAACCATAATCATCTTAGAAGAAAACATAGGCAGTAAGTTCTCCAACATCTCTCACAGCAATATATTTGCTGATTTATCTCCTAGGGCAAGTGATATAAAAGATAGGATAACCAAATGGGACTATATTAAACTAAAAAGCTTTTGCACAGCTTAAGACAATATGAACAGATTAAAAAGACAAACCACACAAAGGAAGAACGTATTTGACAATATGTCTGATAAGGTGTTAATAACCAAAATTTATAAAGAACTTGTAAAACTCAATAGCAGAAAGATAAATAATCCAATTAAAAATGGGCTAAAGAAATGAATAAATACTTCTCCAAGGAGGACATACAGATGGCCAATAGGTATATGAAAAAATGTTCAACATCACTAATCATTAGAGAAATACAAATTAAAACCACAATGAGATACCACCTCACACTAGTCAGAATGATGCTTATTAACGAAACAATACATAATAAAAGCAAGAGGCTGTGGAGAAAAGGGAAAACTCCAGCACTGCTGGTGAGAATACAGACTGGTGCAGTCACTGTGGAAAACAGTATGGAGGTTCCTCAAAAAATTAAAAATGGAACTGCCATTTGACCCAGCCATCCCACTTTTAGGAATATATCACAAGAACACCATATCACTGATTCAAAAGAAGAAATGCACCTCCATGTTCATTGCAGCACTGTTCACAATAACAAAGATCTAGAAACAATTCAAGTGTCCATCAGTGGACGAGTGGATTAAAAAGCAATGGTACATATATATAATGGAATATTATGGGGCCATGAAAGAGAAAGAAATCTTACCTTTTGCGACAACATGGATGGACTTGGAAACTATTATGTTAAGTGAAATAAGTCATGCAGAGAAAGAAAAATATTTTACGGCCTCACTCATTTGAGGAATCCAATGAACAGTGTGAACTGAGGAATGGAATTGAGACAGAGGAGGGATCAAAGGGATCAGAGGAAAAGAGGACAGAGGGAAAGGCATAAACCTGAAGGGAACTAATCATTAGAGAAATAAAAATTAAAACCACGAGATATCACCTCAAACCAGTCAGAATGACACTCATCAACAAAACAACACAGAATTAGTGCTGGCGAGTATGTGGAGAAAAGGGAACCCTTCTGCACTGCTGATGGGAATGCAGACTGGTGCAGCCACTGTGGAAAAACAGTGTGGAGATTCCTCAAAAAATTGAAAATAGAACTGCCTTTTGACCCAGCCATCCCACTTTAAGGAATATACCCTAAAAACACCATAGAATTTTTCTAAAAGGAGAAATGCACCCCCATGTTTATGGCAGCATTATTCACAATAGTGAAGATCTGGAAACAGCTCAAGTGTCTGTCAGTGGATGAGTGGATTAAAAAGCTTTGGTACATATATACTATGGAATACTACTCAGCCATAAGAAATGATGACATCGGATCATTTACAACAACATGAATGGACCTTGATAACATTATACTGAGTGAAATAAGTAAATCAGAAAAAACTAAGAACTATATGAATCCATACATAAATGGGACATAAAAATGATACTCAGAGACATGGACAAGAATGTGATGGTAACCGGGGGGGGGGGGGATGAGGAGAGGGAAAAGAAAGGAGAGGGAGGGGTATGGGGAGGGGAGGGGCACAAAGAAAACCAGATAGAAGGTGACAGAAAACAATTTAACTTTGGGTGAAGGGTATGCAACATAATCAAATGTCAAAATAATCTGGAAATATTTTATCTGAACATATGTACCCTGATTTATCAATGTCAACTCATAAAAATTAATTTAAAAATAAGTAATTTATATTGCTAAGACAAACCTGAAGGGAAGCAGGGAGGGCATTCTGGGGAGGGCAGCAAGGATGATGTTAAGGGAAATACGGGGGAGGGGGGTGCATTTGAGGCGACACTAGAATCTATGTAAATACAATAAATTAAAATCAGTTAAAAAAAATAACTGTAAGAAATTACCAGCCAAGAATACAATATCCATCAAAGTTAACTTTCAAATATGAAGAAATTAAAATATTTAACATACATACAGGAGCTGAGGGAATGTATCACCAGAAAAAACCCACTACAGAAAGTACTCAAGGGAGTTATTCAACCATACACAAAGAACAAAACAAATCAAAATGACAAGTAAAAACAGCAACAAGGACACAATAAAAATAAGGTTAATCTGTGACAATAATAACATAAAAGAGGAGAGGATCAAGATCTACTAACTGATCTAAAAATAGAAGCAGACAACACAGTTATACTTGGAGATTTCAACACATCATTATCTGTTTTAGATAGATAATCCAAATAATCAATAAAGAAATATCGGTTTTAAATGACAGTATGGACCAAATAGACATAATAGACATTTATCAGACATTACTCCTAAAACATCAGATTATATATTCTTCTCCAGTATGCATGAAACATTCTCAAGGATAGACCATATGTTGGGCTACAAAACTAACATCAGCAAGTTCAGGAAGATTGAAATTATACCAAGCATATTTTCAGATAACAGGGCTTTGAAATTAGGATTCAAAGCAAAGAGGAAGTAAACCCACAAAAATGTGGAAATTAAACAACAGCCCTGGCCGGTTGGCTCAGCGGTAGAGCGTCAGCCTGGCGTGCGGGGGACCCGGGTTCGATTCCTGGCCAGGGCGCATAGGAGAAGTGCCCATTTGCTTCTCCACCCCCCCTCCTTCCTCTCTGTCTCTCTCTTCCCCTCCCGCAGCCAAGGCTCCATTGGAGCAAAGATGACCCGGGCACTGGGGATGGCTCCTTGGCCTTTGCCCCAGGTGCTAGAGTGGCTCTGGTTGCGGCAGGGCGACGCCCTGGAGGGGCAGAGCATCGCCCCCTGGTGGGCATGCCGGGTGGATCCTGGTCGGGCGCATGCGGGAGTCTGTCTGACTGTCTCTCCCTGTTTCCAGCTTCAGAAAAATACAAAAAACAAAACAAAACAAAACAAAAATATTTCTAAAAAAAAGACTGAGTTAAAGAAGAAATAAAAGCAGAGATCAAAAAACATATACAGACAAATAAAAATGACACACAAAATAGCAAAATTTCTGGGATGCAATGAAAGCAGTAATAAGAGAGAAGTTTATAGCATTACAGGCTTATATCAAGAAACAAAGAGATCCCAGGTAAACAACCTAATATCACATTTTAAGGAACTAGAAAAAGAAGGATAAAGGCAACCCAAAGTCAGCAGAACAAAGAAAATAGTAAAAATTAGAGCAGAACTAAATGAAACAAAGAACAACAACAACAACAAAAATTATAGAAAAAGTTAATATACCAAAAAGCTAATTCTTTGAAAAGATTAATAAAATCAACCAACCACTGGTTAGACTCACTAAAGGAAAAAGAGAAAAGACTCATATAAACAAAATACAAAGTGAAAGAGGAAAAATTACTAGAGACATCATAGATATACAAAGGATCATAGTAGAATGCTATAAAAGATTACATACCACCAGCCCTGGCCGGTTGGCTCAGCGGTAGAGCGTCAGCCTAGCGTGCGGAGGACCCGGGTTCGATTCCCGGCCAGGGCACACAGCAGAAGCGCCCATTTGCTTCTCCACCCCTCCGCCGCGCTTTCCTCTCTGTCTCTCTCCTCCCCTCCCGCAGCCAAGGCTCCATTGGAGCAAAAGATGGCCCCGGGCGCTGGGGATGGCTTTGTGGCCTTTGCCTCAGGTGCTAGAGTGGCTCTGATCGCAACATGGCGACGCCCAGGATGGGCAGAGCATCGCCCCTGGTGGGCATGCCGGGTGGATCCCAGTCGGGCACATGCAGGAGTCTGTCTGACTGTCTCTCCCTGTTTCCAGCTTCAGAAAAATGAGGAAAAAAAAAAAAGATTACATACCACCAAATTCAAGAACCTAGAGGAAATGGATAAATTCCTAGAACTATAGAATCTTCCTACACTGAGTTACAAAGGAGTGGAAAACATAAATAGATCTATAAGCAGTGTGGAAATAGAAACAACTATCAAAAACCATCCCAAAACAAAAGTCTAGGACCAGATGGTTACACTATTAAATTCTACCAGACATTCAAAGAAGATTTGGTATCTATTTTTCTCAAAGTCTTTCAAAAGAAAAAGAAAAAGAAGCACTACTCCCTAACACTTTTTCTGAGGCTAACATTACCCTGATACCAAAACCTGGCAAAGACAACATAGAAAAAGAAAACTACAGATCAGTATCTCTAATGAATATACATGCAAAAATCTTAAACAAATTACCAGCAAATCAAATACAACAACACATTTAAAAATAATATGTCACAATCAAGTGGCATTCATTCCAGGAGCAGAATGATGGTTCAACGTATGAAAATCAGTCAACATAACACACCAAATAAATAAAACAAAAAACAAAAATCATATGATCTTATCAATAAACACAGAAAAAGCATTTGATAAGATACAACATCCCTTTATGTTTAAAACACTCAATAAAATTGAAATAGAAAGAAAGTGCCTCAATAAAAGCCATCTATGACAAACCATCAGCTAAAATCATACTAAATGGTGAAAAAACAAAGTCTTTTCCTCTAAAATGAGGAACAAGGCAAGGCTACCCACTCTCTCCACATTTTTCAACACAATTCTGAAAGTTTTAGCAGAATGATCAAGCAAGAGAAAAAATAAAGGCATTCATATTGAGAAAGAAGTAAAGGTTTCACTTTTTGCAAATGACATGACCCTGTATATAGAAAAGCCCAAAGACTCCACCAAAATGCTATTAGAAACAATAAACCAATACTGTAAAGTCACAGAATACAAAATCAATATACAAAAGTCTAATGTTTTTCTATATGCCAACAATGAAATTTCACAAAATGAACTCAAAAAAACAATTCCTTTTTTAATTGCAACAAATAAATAAGGTACCTTTTTCAATTGCAAAAAATAAAAATAAATAAACAAAACAAAGTATGTGAAGGACCTATATATGAAAAACTACAAAGCATTATTGAGAGAAATTGAAAAAGACACAATGGAATGGAAAAATAGTTCATGTTTATGGATTGCAAGAATCAACATAGTTAAAATGGCCATATAACCCAAAGCAATATACAAATGTAATGCAATTTCCATCAAAATCCCAATAGCATTTTTTAAAGAAGTAGAACAAAAATTTATGAGGTTTGTATGGAAACAAAAATTTCCAAACAGCCAACTCAACCCTGAGAAAAAAGAATGAAGCTGGAGATATCATACTACCTGACTTCAAATTAGACTATAGGGCCATCAGAATCAAAACAGCATGGTGTTGGCAGAAAAATGGCCACACAGACCAATGGAACAGAATTGAGACCCCAGAAATACAACCATATATATATGGCTAAGTCATCTTTGACTAAGGAGCCAAAAACACACAATGGAGAAAAGACAGCCTCTTCAATAAATAGTGCTGGGAAAATTGAAAAACCACATGCAAAAAAAATTAAACTTGACTACAGTATGTTCCTCTGCATAAAAATCAATTCAAAATGGATCAAAGACCTAAATAGAAGACCTGATGCCTGAACAGGCGGTGGCGCAGTAGATAGAGCGTCAGACTGGGATGCGGAGAACCCAGGTTCGAGACCCCAAGGTTGCCAGCATGAGCATGGGCTCATCTGGTTTGGACCCAAGTCGCTGGCTTGAGCAAAGTGTTACACGGTAAAGGCACATATGAGAAAGCAATCAATGAATAACTAAGGTGTTGCAACAAAAAACTGATAATTGATGCTTCTCATCTCTCTCTGTTCCTGTCTGTCTGTCCCTATCTATCCCTCTCTATGACTCTCTCTCTGTCTCTGTAAAAAACAAACAAAAAACAAACTGGCAACTAAACAAATAAGAACAAATAGGAAGCCAACTAAATTGGTGATGATATTTGCAAACAATAGCTCAAATAAAGGATTAATATCCAAAATATATAAAGAACTCACAAAGCTCAGCAACAAACAAGCAAACAATCCAATTAAAAAATAGGGAGAGAACCTGAACAGACACTTCTCCTAAGAGGACATACAAATGGTCAACAGATATATGAAAAAATGCTCATCTTCACCAGCTATTCAAAAAATGCAAATTAAAACTACAGTGAGATACCACCTCACACCTGTTAGATTGGCTATTATCAACAAGACAGGTAATAAGTGTTGGAGAGGCTGTGGAGGAAAAGGAACCCGCATTCAGTGCTGGCAGGAACATAAAGTAGTACAACCATTATGGAAGAAAATATGGTGGTTTGTCAAAAAATTAAGAATAGAATTACCTATGACCCAGCAATCCCTCTATTGGGTATCTATCCCCCCCAAAATTGAAAACATTGATATGTAAAGATACGTGCACTCCCATGTTCATCACAGCATTGTTCACAGTGGCCAAGACATGGAAACAATTTGACAGAGGATGGGATAGAGAAGAAGTGGTACATGTATACAATGGAATACTAATCAGCCATAAGAAATGATGACATGTTGCCATTTATGATAACATGGATGGACCTAGAGAATATTATACTGAGTGAAATAAGTAAATCAGAAAAAGCTAAGAACTCTGTGGTTTCCCACATTGGTGGTATATAAAACTGAGACTTATGGACATAAATAGAAGTGAAGTGGTTAGGGGAGAAAAAGGAGGGGGGAATAAGTGGGGCAAAGGGTGTAAAGAGGCACAAATATAAGGTGACAGAAAATGATTTGACTTTGGGTGATGGGTATGCAACATAATGAACAGCTCAAACGCTATAGAAATGTTCACCTGAAACCTATGTACTCCTATTGATCAATGTCACCCTGTTAAAGTTAATTTCTAAATAAAATTTAAAATACATAAATAAAACAAAAGAAAGTACATTTAAAATTCCTAGTTTCTATCTGCCTCATCTCCACAGTTTATTTTAGTGATCCTTACCTTGCTTAATTTTGAAATTTAAACAAATATGTATATAATTATCATCCCTTCTTACACAAGAAATAGCACACTATGTATACCAGTGTTTCCCAACGTGGGGCCCACGCCCCACAGGGGGGCAATTCGATAGTTAAGGGGGGCAATTTGAAAATGGACTCGACACGACTTTAACTCTTTCACCCCGGGCCATTTAAATGCAATGCTAGATATCGGTGCCAAATTTAACAAAAAATGCAATTCTTAAATAATTGCGGTAAATAATTATTAAGTATAATTTCATTTGACGAGACCAAAATATCAACTGGGTGATTGGCGTCGTCAAGTAAACTTCATCCTGGGTTCACCGAGGAGCGTGCCGTCTGCCGCGGGGAATCCCGGACGTTTTAAAAACTCGCTAAACAACGCAGTTATTCTCACCTAATTGGCCCATCGCAACTTCTGTAGTGTTTCACATCATTCAGTTGGTGTTAATTAGAAATAAGTGTCAGTCAAAACTGTTGTAAAAGCTCGTTGATTTAATAAATATACATATATATTGCATATATATAATTGGTAAATATTTGATTTTATTTTTATCAATATTAAACTCTTTATTAAGTACTTCTTGCATCGGGGCTATTAAAGCTAGTGCCAAACGTGAGCGTCTTTTCAAGCTATTTTGTGAAGAACAAAATGAAGACCATGTGAGACTTTTACTTCATTTATTTTTTTTTTTTTTCATTTTTCTGAAGCTGGAAACAGGGAGAGACAGTCAGACAGACTCCCGCATGCGCCCGACCGGGATCCACCCGGCACGCCCACCAGGGGGCGACGCTCTGCCCACCAGGGGGCGATGCTCTGCCCATCCTGGGCGTCGCCATGTTGCGACCCTCCTGGGTGTCGCCATATTGCGACCAGAGCCACTCTAGCGCCTGGGGCAGAGGCCACAGAGCCATCCCCAGCGCCCAGGCCATCTTTTGCTCCAATGGAGCCTTGGCTGCGGGAGGGGAAGAGAGAGACAGAGAGGAAAGCGCGGCGGAGGGGTGGAGAAGCAAATGGGCGCTTCTCCTATGTGCCCTGGCCGGGAATCGAACCCGGGTCCTCCGCACGCTAGGCCGACGCTCTACCGCTGAGCCAACCGGCCAGGGCGAGACTTTTACTTCATACTGAAGTAAGATGGCTATCTAAAGGAAACTGTTTGAAAAGATTTATGGAACTGTTTGATACTCTTAGTGATTTTTTAAGCGACAAACATGAAATGAAGTATCTGTTAACAATAGATGGTAAAGCATTTGTGAGTTATTTAGCCGATATCTTTGAAAACTAAATATATTAAATAAGCAACTTCAAGGAACAAATAAAACTCTTGTCGATGCAAAAGCAAAGATATTTGGTTTCATTACCAATATTGAGTTATGTCAGAAACATATTAGCAACAAAAACTTTAAACAGTTTCATTGGCTCCAAAAATGTGAAGTAACTGATACCGCTTTACTTGTTATTGTCAATCATTTGAATATTCTATCGGCTGATTTAAAAGAAAGATTTTCTGATTTAAAACAAATTGATTTCCCAACATGGATGATGCAGCCAATGTTAGTGGATTTGTCTGATATATCAAATATGCAGTATCAAGAAGAACTCGCAGAATTGCAAAATGATGAGTCAGTTAAAGCTTTATTTAATATCAAAGGAGTGATGGCATGGCTTGCTGAGGAAACAGAAATCAAATACCCAAATTCAACCAAATGTGCAAGAAAACTATTGCTACCGTTTCCATCTTCATTTTTAGCTGAATGTGGATTTAGTGCTGTAAATGATTTCCTGGTAAAAAAAAGAAATCGGCTGGATATAACACAATGTGGAGACTTGAGACTAAAGCTAACCAAATTGGAACCTAATATAAAATCTCTGTGCAGCAAGCATCAAGCACAAGGATCACACTAAATTAAAATAATAAATTAATATAGAAAAATCTGTATTAAAATTATTTGGAATTTAAATTTCTGTTTTTCATTATATGTTTTGAAATTTTACTTACTGTGTTTTGTTAACAATTTCATAGTGATTTCTTCCTAGAACCTATCATTTATGTTTATTAAGTGAACAAATCAATTTTTTAATGTTAAAAATAATGTATGTTACATAGGGGGGGACATAAAAATTTTAGAAAGGTTAAGGTGGGGCATGGGACAAAAAAGGTTGGGAAACACTGATGTATACTGTTTTGCATTCAAGGTTATATTCTGAAGATCACCCCAGTACAGCAATAGAAATACTTATTGTTCCTGCTTATGGTTATGTAGTACTTTTTTCAAGTCGTCTGTATAGTTTACTCAGATCACCTGAACTTTTAGATTTTTATTCTTATGAAAAATTTGAGCTATGCATGTGAAATAAAAAAGAATAGTATAATAAACTTTTATGTACCCATCACTGAGTTTTCACAATTAAATAATGGCCTAGGTAGTTTTATCTACTTTCCTACCCATTTCTCATTGCATCCTTCACCTCTGAATTACTTAGAAACAAATTTCAGAAATCTAATAACTTAGTACGCACTATGCTCTTTCCTTAAGATGTAAGGACATTAAAATTGGTATTACGATAAAAATTTTAAAAAGATTTCTAAAAGTAATAGAGACATCTCATGAACATTTATGTGACAGTTAATGCTTTCATTATAGTGTTTCAAATTTTGGAAAATAATTTGAATGCCTTTAGCCACTTTAAAAATTGTTGCTGTTGTTTTTAATTAGACTTACAAATTAAAGTAAAAGGGAATGCCTCTCTAAATACAAGGCTGTTTGCAAAGTAAGAAAGAAAGGATCAGTTCTGACTTCCTAGTAATTTATTGAAGAAAATGAGACATTTCAAAGATTACTTTTATAGTCTTTACAATTTTAAAAGATAAGCAGTAACTATTAACAGACTCCTCTCTTTTCCACTAGGGGTCTCCCAGGTCCTCCTTAATCTTGATTCAGGCGGGGGTCAAGGAGAGAAACACTGAATTGGATATGGGTGAGAAGGTTTGATTTTCAGTGGACCGAATTTTGTAATAGCTAAATGAGTATTAATTGGCTCTTTAATCTGCACAGGATAGTGTGTGTGGGGGGGAGAGATAACACATTTAAAAGTGGTGATTTCTACAAAAATAAAGAAGTTTCCCTGTTTGTACATAGTCAATCTCAGCCTGGTCAGCACAATCAGTGGTGAGAGGAGATGTCCCAGGGCAATAAAGCATATGTTGCTCCAGGAATAGACAGACAAAAGGAAAGAAAACTAACATTTACTGAGTGCCTACTATGTATACCTGGCCTCAGGGTTGCCAGCATGTGGAAATCGGTATGGATTGAGTGTTTTGGGAAGTTTGAAAGGAGAAGATGAATTTAAACTGAATACTGGAGAATTAGCAATGACTGAAGAAGAACATAGGAATAAGACAAAGTAAATTTCGGTAGGGAAAAATGGCTTGAGCAACGGTATGGATGTGGGAAAACATCAGGTGCATAAGGGGAACAAGAGAAGAATGGAAAGAGAGAAAAGTGATAAATGCTCTAGGTCAAGTTCTCAAAAGTCAATGTGCCTAGACCCAGTTTGCTAGGTGACCATTTCACTTCCTCTCTGTGCTCCCTGGTCTTCCTGCTTCCACCTCTTTGGTACAGTAGCTGAGGCAGAAATACAGAAAGAGGTACACAAAAAAATGCTATAACAAAGATACCTAATAAATAAAAATGTAGAAGAAACAAATGAGATAGATGACTTAGCCATTTGGCAAGTGAATTACAATGGTATTAGCCAGTGAAAAAATCAACTACCTTCTGTAGGACATAAAGCCAAAAATAAAATGACCATAAAGTTTATCTTCCAACCGACGCCAATCTAGAGAGTGAAGAGATTGCTTTTCAGGGTTACAATGGTAGAGCAGGCACAACTGCAAACCACAGCAAACTTCGAAGGTGCTGATCTTAGAGAAACACCTGACAGTGTTGGGAGTGACACCCAGCTCCAGTGCCACCATCTGACACTCGTGAAGGTGGGTGCTGTCCTCTCCCTCCCATCAGGTTATACACTTGCTGGGGCCAGGGTTGTGTTCAGGCCCCACTTTGAATCAAACACACCTCACCCAGTGCTCCGCATATCATCATGGACCATCAGTCGATGTGAGCTGACCTCAGCAGTCCGGTAAAGAACAGGTGTGGATTGGGGAGTGTGGAGACAGACAAGTAGGGCAGTCACAGGGGGGACGTCATGAAGGCCCTGGGGATCACTGGGGAAGTATAGACTGTGTCTGTGGTCAGGTTTGGACACCCAGAAACTTGTCCCCCTCCTGTGCCCTGGCTGCGTTCCCCTGGTTCTCCCCTGACCAGGTTTCCTCACACTGTCTCCAAGGGGCTTCCTTCTGGTTCTGTCCCCAACTCCTTAAGTCTCTTTAATTGTGCTCTTGGGAGTTCCTATTCTTGCGCTGCAGCCTGTGGGCTCCCCTGGAGGGGACAGCTTTACCGTCCTCTATCAATTTCTGTGTTAAGAACCTAAGTAGGAGGTGGGAGCCAGTTCTGCACCTTAGGCTGAGGGCTCTGACCCCATCTGCCCAACACTGTGTCTTTAACTAAGTAAGTTTCCTTTCTCTCTCTCCTGTGGCTGAGAGAAGACTCTTGTCTGTCTAACCTGGATAGTCCACAGCAAGGCCGGGAGGTTGATGGGGGCAGAGGTAGGAGGTCAGAGCTGAAAAGGCATCCCCTGTCCCCTCTCACCCAGTGAGTGCACACATGGCAGGGACAATGAGATGACTTTTATCCCGGAAACTCCTCCACAAAATATCTGCTGATTTTTTTTTTCCTCCAGAAAAACCAGCTTAAGGTGAGTGTGGCCATTTTCCTTTCACCCCTCTTGTCTCTTCCTTGCAGTTCCTGTTACTGCTTTCTGGTTCATTTCTTCATGTCTTCTTCTATTGACGACCTCTATCAGGAAAATTTGGGGGAGGGGTAAGGGAGGGTGTAGTATATGCATTTTCTATTGATATATCTCATCTCACACATTTCTAGTCCTCTTCTTTTGACCTATCTTTGTCTTTTTTTTTCCTTAATGTCTCATTGGGCTTTTCTTCTCCTTCTTCACTTTGTCTGGATGGGGGATTAGTGATGAATTCTGGGAGGCTGAAACAGAAAGACAAAGGATGAGTGAGTGTGCAGAGGTGAGGAAGAGGAAAGGGACTGCTGATATGGGGCACAGAGTCACCCCATCCCTGGAAAAATAGTGTAGAGACAAGATGGCTTCTTTTATGATGTCATTTCTAGGAAGAAATGCCATTAGCTAAACATGCAGAAAAAGAAATTAAATTAGAGAGCAGAAAAATTGATCATGTGAGATGCTAGAATAATTTTCTTAGATGTTTTGAATAATACAAGTAATCATTCAACATGAACTTACTGAGAACATAATGTCTGGTGACACTGTCTTAGGAGCTAGGATCCCACAGTGGGCAAAGTGACATCAGGGAACATAGGTTCTAGCTGAGAAAGTAGAAGTCAGACAAATCCATAAGAATAAAACATAGCATGCTCATTGTGCAGCCTGCTATGAGGAGCACACAGCAGGAAAAGAATGGGAGAGAAGAAGGATTTCAAGTTCTGAGAAAGGCTGGTTGAGAAAGTGAGGCACAGATGATGAAATAATGTGGATCATACCTGGGAAGAGCCTTCTGTGAAGTGGGTAGAGTGCGTGGTAAGGCCCCCTGAGCCTCGTGTCTGCCTGTTGTGTGAGAGGAAACACAGGAAGTAGGTGAGCCCTGAGTTGTAATTTCATGGAAAGCAGCATGAAAAGAGGTCTAAGTCTTGATGGGAGACACGCCAGTACAGTCTGGCTTTGTTATTGAAGCCTTTGAGCTTTCAATTTTGATGACGTGTGTTCATTCTAGCACTATGTAGCAAAAAGACTGGGGTAGGGGTGTGGGAGGAGTTAGAAGGCAAGCTCAGTTAGGGGCCATCATCATCATCCCAGGGAGTAGAGATGATACTGTGGCCAGGTGGAGCAGGCAGCAGTGGGAAGTACTCAGAGGTGAATAATGTATTGTATTTTGGTGGAAGAGCCAGCTGAGGTTTCTGATGGTTGGGACGTGAGAGAGGAGATTTGAGGAAACTCAGGTGCTGTGTCCTGGGCAACTGAACAGATCTGCCCCTAATTAAAAAGGAAAAAGTTGAGAGGAGGTATTTCTCCAGGGGAAACCAAGGGCTAAAATTGGCCACTTGGGTAGAACGTGCCCAGTAGCCATCCAGGTGGTAATCTTGAGGTCTCAGTGGGTATAAAGTTCATAGTTGAAGAGAGCCATCATGAATAGGGAGAGAAGTGTCATTAATGAACTATATAGTACCATAAGACAGGTGGGGGAGAGGAGAGGTGTGGCATGTATCTCCTTGAAGGTGTGCACACAGTAAGTAGGATTGAGTGTCCTCAGCACAGGAGAAGGAATTTCTGCTGTGAGTTCAGTTGGGTGGTTGAGTCTTGATATGGCCAAGATGGTTTGAAGGCTGTAGGAGCAGAGAGTCACTCTTGCAGACCACTCCCAACACCACACCTGCATGTGATTAGTTGCAAGGGCACATCTGGGGCAGGGGCCTGCTTCCCTGGTGTGGATATGGGCAGGCCCTTTCTAGTTTAGAAAATTACCCTTGTTCTATCCACAGAGATTATGTTCTGTGGCATGCCCTTATTTCCCATTTGCAGGAAGATAAGGAAGACATGAATACACCCGAAATAAATGTCTTCCAGATGTGACTATCATTCATTTGTGTAGAACATTCTCGTCTTGTGTAAATATCTGAGGATAATTTTTACTATATCATTCACTGTCTGTCATATGAAGAAATCCAATGGTTAACTCCTATTTGGGTCAAGAACAAGTCCTACTGTGAAAGGCCCAGGCCCTTTGATCTTCGAAACGGAGGTTGCAGTTCCATGTCAATTAATAATGCATGATGTTATTTGGTCAACACACATCTGTATAGAAACGTGGGGCATTTGAGAAGAGTTCTCCATGGCACCAGATCTGAAATCAGGGGAGCCATGGAGATAATGGGAGGAGGAACACTCCATTGAGAGGGAAAGGTCAAGGCCCTAAGGTAAGAATGTGTTTGGATGCTCCAGGAACAAATTAAGAGGTTCCTGCAACTGAGCACCCTGAGGGAGGAAGAGGGAGAAGCCACTGCCCTAGCATTGAGTGTGGGAATGGCAGCCACAGTGATGGGTCAGTGGCAGGTCTTGTATGGCTTGGGACTTTGTAGGGATTGGCCTGGCCCTGAGTGTGTTGGGACCTGATGGTATGGTGTAGCTAGAGCACAAAGTGACATGATCTGTCTTGAATTTTTGATGAGGTTAATCCTCCTGCTGCTGAATGGGGAAGCAGGGAGCCCAGTTTGAGGCAGCTCTGAACTACAACTGCACCCATGGGGAATGTTCTTGTGTCAATGCATGTGATGTGGGAGACTGCAGGGAAAGGCATCTCCTAGTGTAAGGGCAGTTGAGGGCCCCTTGTCAACAGAAGCAGGTCAAAGGAAGATATGCTGGATGAATGGAACAGCATAAGCAAATCCAAAAGGGGCAAACAGAAGTTGTATTTGGCAAGCTGCAGATATCAGTTTAGGTGGAGTGCAGGGCTTGGTTAGAACTGTGGTTGGGTGAAAAGGTAGAAAAGGGGAACAGACCATTGGGGACATCAATCTGTTAGAGGTGGAGCTCTGCTCAGTTTTGAATGGGGACGTGACCCACGGGGATACTCTGTGAGGTGCCTACAGCATGAGGTTTGTAAGGAGATGCAGTCAGGGCCAGCGCACAAATGCTGGCAAAACGGTGATGTTCTGAAAGGTGACACCAGGGGTGAAAATAGAAAATATTACAAAGAGTAGAGTCTCCATAAAGGGCAAATCAACAGGCCCAGAGGATTGTTTGATAGGGAGTGTGGGGAAGTATCCAAGTGGGTCATTTTGAACCTGAGTAATTCAAACACTAAAGTATTATTTAAAAAAATAAGATGAGACTAGAAGGTATCAATTTTTTGGTAAATGCATGTAAGGATTGTTACTTTCTGTTCGAGGTGTCAGGAAGACAATCATACATTTCTCAGGAAGTTGGGAATTTGGGGCCAGCGCTGGGACTGAGGAGGGGTGTTAGCATCTGATGGAGAATCTGGAGTTATTTGTAGCTGTTGGCCTTCTGTATATCTTCTAAGCAGTGACTGTTCAGGTCCTCTCCCCATTTTTAATTGGATCCCTTGCTTGTTTGTTGCTGAGCTTTGTGAGTTCTTTATATATTTTGGATATTAACCCCTTTTCAGAGCTGCTGTTTGCAAATATCATCTTCCATTTTGTTGGGTATTTGTTTTGTTGTCAGTTTGTTTCTACTGTGCAGAAGGTTTTTATTTTGATATAGTCCCATCCATTGATTTTTGCCTTTATTTCCCTTGCCTTGGAGTCAAATTCATAAATTGTCCTCTACAGCCAAGGTCCGTGAGTTTAGTTGCTATGTTTTCCTCTATAGAATTTATTGTTTCAGATCTTATATTTAGGTCTTTGATCCATTTTCAATTAATTTTTGTAAAGGGGGACAAACTGTAGTCCTTTAAATCTTTTGCATGTGGCTTTCCAATTTTCCCAGCACCATTTATTGAAGAGGCTTTTTTTCCTCTATTGTGTTTTTGGTTTCTTTGTCAAAGATGATTTGTCCATATATACGTGGTTTTATTTCTGTACTCTCAATTCTGTTCCATTGGTCTGTGCGTCTATTTTTCTCTCAATATCATGCTATTTTGATTATTGTGGTTCTGTAGTATTATTTGAAGTCAGGTAGTTATAACTCCAGCTTTTTTCTTTTTTCTCAGGAGTTTTTTTTTTTTTTTTTTTGCCTAGTTGAGGTTTTTTATGGTTCCATACAAACCTATATTTTAAAAATTACATTGGAATTTTTATGGGAATTACATTAAATTTCTATATTGCTTTGGGTGATATGGCCATTTTAACTATGTTAATTCTTCCAATTCGTGAACATGGAATATTTTTTCATTTTATTGTATCTTTATCAATTTCCAATGCTTTGTAATTTTCAGTATATAGATCCTATACATTCTTTGTTAAGTTTATTCCTAGGTATTTTTGGGGGTTTTTTGCTGTTGCAACTGTAAAAGGGATTATATTTTGAGTTCATTTTCCAAAGTTTCATTGTTGGCATATATTGATATGAAAGCAATAAAGTTCTGTATATTGTTTGTTTTCTGTGATCTTACTGTATTGGTTTACCATTTCTATTTGTCTTTCTGTGAAGTCTTTGGGGTTTTCTATATACAGAATCATGTCATCTGCAAAAAATGAAATCTTTACTTCTTCTTTCAGATTTGAGTACCTTTTATTTCCTTCTCTTGCTTGATCACTCTGGCTAAAACTTCCAGCAATATGTTGAATAGGAATGGAGAGAGTGGGCAGCCTTGTCTTGTTCCTGATTTTAGAGAAAAATCTTTCAGGTTTTCACCATTTAGTATGATATTTGCTGATGGTTTGTCATAGATAGCCTTTATTATGTTGAGGTACTTCCCTTTTATACACATTATATTGAGTGTTTTAAACATAAGAAGATGTTGTATCTTATCAAGTACCTTCTCTGCATCTATTGATAAGATCATATGATTTTTGTTCTTTATTTTGTTGATATGGTATATAACATTTATTGATTTTTGTATGTTGAACTATCCTTGTGCTCCTGCAATGAATCCCACTTGATTGTGATGTATTATATTTTATTGTGCTGTTGTTTTTGATTTGCTAGTATTTTGTTTAGCACTTTTGCATCTGTATTCATTAGTGGAATTGGCCTATAGTTTTCTTTCTTTTGTAATGTCCTTGTCACATTTTGGTATGAGGAGTATGTTGGCCCCAAAAAATGTGTTGGGGAGTATTACTTCTTCTTCTATTTTTTGGATGACTTTGAGAAAAATAAGTACCAAATCTTCTTTGAATGTTTGGTAGAATTCACCAGCGTAACTATCTGGTCCTTGACTTTTATTTTTGGGAAGGTTTTTTATAGTTGTTTCTATTTTCTTCCTGCTTATGTGTCTATTTAGACTTTCCCCTTCTTTGTGATTCAGTCAAAGGCAATTGTATAGTCCTAGGAGTTTATCCATTTCCTCTAGGTTGTTGAATTTGATGGCATATAATTTTTCATAACATTCTACTACGATCTCTTGTATCTCAATGATGTCTGTGGTCATTTCTTCTCTTTTATTTTGAGTCCTTCCTCTTTTTTTTTTTCTTAGTAAATCTAATCAGGGGTTTATCAATTTTATGGATCTTTTCAAAGAACTAGCTCTTTGTTGTATTAATTTTTTTCCATAGTTTTTCTGCTCTGTATTTCATTTATTTCTGCTCTTTTATTATTTCATTTCTTCTGCTGAGTTTGGGTTGCCTTTGTTCTTTTTTTTCTAGTTCCTTAAGATGTAATGTTAAGTTGTTTACTTGAGATCTCTCTTGTTTCTTGATATAAGCCTGTAATAATATAAACTTACCTCTTATTACTGCTTTCGCTGCATCCCAGAAATTTTGATTATGTCATATTGTCATTTTTCTTAGTCTGTATATATCTTTTTATCTTTGCTTTTATTTCTTCTTTGACCTAGTTTTTTCAGACGTATGTTAAATATCCATATTTTTGTGGACTTCTTTACATCTTTTTTGCAGTTGAATTCTAATTTCAAAGACTTATGGTCAGAAAAAAATGCTTGGTATAATTTCAATCTTCTTGAATTTGTTGATGTTAGTTTTGTGACCCAGCATATGGTTTATTCTTGAGAATGTCCATATGAATAGACACTTCTCCCAGGAAGAAATACAAACGGCCAACAGATACATGAAAAGATGCTCATCTTCATTAGTTATTAGAGAAATGCAAATCAAAACTACAATGAGATATCACCTTACACCTGTTAGATTAGCTATTATCAACAAGACAGGTAATAGCAAATGTTGGAGAGGCTGTGGAGAAAAAGGAACCCTCATTCAGTGTTGGTGGAACTATAAAGTAGTACAACCATTATGGAAGAAAGTATACTGGTTCCTCAAAAAACTGAAAATAGAACTACCCGACAACCCAGCAATTCCTCTACTGGGTATATACCCCCAAAACTCAGAAACATTGATACATAAAGACACACACAGCCCCATGTTCATTGCAGCATTGTTCATAGTGGCCAAGACATGGAAACAACCAAAAAGCCCTTCAATAGAAGACTGGATAAAGAAGATGTGGTTCATATACACTATGGAATACTACTCAGCCATAAGAAATGATGACATTGGATCATTTACAATAACATGGATGGACCTTGATAACAGTATACAGAGTGAAATAAGTAAATCAGAAAAAAAATCTAAGAACTATATGAATCCATACATAGAAGGGACATAAAATCGAGACTAAGAGACATGGACAAGTGTGTGATGGTTACCGGGGAGGGGGGGGAGTGGGAGGAAAGGAGGGAGAGGAGAAGGGGAGGGGGAGGGGCACAAAGAAATCTAGATAGAGGGTGATGGAGGACAATCTGACTTTAGGTGATGGGTATGCAATATAATTGAATGACAAGATAACCTGGACATGTTTTCTTTGAATATATATACTCTGATTTATTGATGTCACCCCATTAACATTAATAAAAATTTATTTATAAAAAAAAAGGAGAATGTCCATGTACACTGAGGATAAATGTGTATTCTGAGGTCCTGAAATGAAAAGTTCTGTAAATGTCTATTATGTCCATTTGCTCTAGGGTGTCATTTAAGGCTGATATATCTATGGATTTTCTGTTTGGATGATTTATCTAGAGCCATCAATGATGTACTGAGATCTCCAAGTATAAATATGTTGTCTGTTTCTGTTTTTAGATCAGTTAGAAGTTGTCTTTTATATTTTGGTGTTCCCTGGTTTGGTACATATATATTAAGAAGTATTATGTTCAGCCTGACCAGGTGGTGGCACAGTGGATAGAGTGTCAGACGGGGATGCGAAGGACCCAAGTTCAAGACCCCAACGTCACCAGCTTGAGCATGGGCTCATCTGGTTTGAGCAAAGCTCACCAGCTTGGACCCAAGGTCGCTGGCTTGAGCAAGGGGTTACTCGGTCTGCTGAAGGCCCACAGTCAAGGCACATATGAAAGAGCAATCAATGAACAACTAAGGTGTTGCAACAAAAAACTGATAATTGATGCTTCTCCTCTCTCTCTGTTCTTTTCTGTCTGTCCCTATCTATTCCTCTCTCTGACTCTCTCTCTGTCTCTGTAAAAAAAAAAAAAAAAAAGCGTTATGTCTTCTTGATACATTGTCACCTTTATCATTATGAAATGACCATCTTTGTCTCTGGTTACCTTTGTTGTCTTGTAGTCAGCATTGTTAAATATGACTATGGCTACACCTGCTTTTCTTTAGATATTATTTGCTTAGAAAATCATTTTACAATCTTTCACTTTGAGTCTACTTTTCTACCTGCACCTTAGATGTGTCTCTTGAACACAGCATATGGTTGGGTTTTGCTTTTTGATCTAATCTGCTACTTCATATCTCTTTATTGGTGAGTTCAATCCATTTACATTTAGTATAATTATTGACACTTGAGAATTTCTTTTAGCTTTATTTTTTGTTTTATGATAGCTCTTTGTTTCATTTGGTTCTTCTTTTTGGTGTTTCTGTCAGTTGTTTTTGTTTGAGGGTATTCTATACTTTATCCCCTTGTTTATTTTTTTTAACTACCTGTTTCAGTAATGTCATTTTCATGGGTAGTTACCTTTAAGTTATTTTTAAAAATTGTCATTTTTACAAGAATCCATTATCATATGAGTGCTTCTGCATTCCATCCTCTTTTGATACTGCTGATCTTTATCCTCTCCTCTTTTATGTTATTGTTGTCACAGATTGTCCTTGTTTTTATTGTGATCTTGTTGGAGCTTTTACTTGTAGGTTTTGTTTTGTTCTTTGTATCTGGTCAAATAACCATTTTGAATATTTCCTGCAGTGGGGTTTTTCTGGTAATAAATTCTCTCAGCTTCTCTATGTCCATAAAAGTTTTAATTTCTTCAAATTTGAAGGATAGCTTCAATGGATATAGTATTCTTGGCTGGTAATTCCTCTTTTGGTACTTTAAATGTCTGGGTCCACCTCTTCTGGCTTGTAGGGCTTCTTCTCATAAATCTGGTGATAACCTAATGAGCTTTCCCTTATATGTTTATATTCTTTCTTTTTCTCTAGCTTCCTTGAGGATTCTCTCTTTGTCATTTATTTCTGACAATTTGATGTGCCTTGGAGTAGGTCTGTTTGGGTTAAGGTAACTTGGTATTCTGTTTGCTTCTTGGATTTGAGATTCTATCTCTTTCCACAGGATTGAGAAATTCTCATCAGTTATTTGTTTAAATAGGTTTTCCATTCTTTTTTCCCTCTCTTCTCCTTCTGATATACTTACTATTCTTATATTGCTTTTTCTGATGGAGTCAGACAGATCTTGTAGAGCTCTCTCATTTTTTAAAATTTGTAGTCTTTCTTTTCTTCTCTATGTAGTAGTATCTCTAGTTGCCTGTCTTTGATGTGACTGAATCTTTCCTCTATCTGGCCTGTTCTATTTGCTAAACTTGTTACCTCATTTTTAGTTCATGTATGTAGTTCTTCATCTCTTTTTGGTTCTTTATAAAGTTTCTATCTCCTTGTTGAAATACTCTTTTTGTTCATTAATTTCTTTTGTGCTCATTAAATTGTCTATCAATGTTTTCTCAGAACTTACTGAATTTTTTTAGAACTTCAATTTTGAATTCTCTGTCATTTACCTATAATGTTTCCATGTAATTGAGACTTTTTCTGGAGATTTTTTATTATCAAAAAAATTATTTTTGATGGAATTTGAGAATGGTATTAAGAATCTAACAAGGAACTTCTTTTTTTTCTAGTAAGTGTACTGTACTACAAGTATTGGCTCTGTAAAATTCTTTAGCAGACCTCTACAATCTTAATGATGTAGGTAGGGCAGCAGTCCCATTCCTGGGTGGGGCATGTTGTGGGGGCATTGCAGTTTCAGCTTTTTGGCTTTAGCAGTGACAGTTTCAGGTCTCTGGTCATTCTTCCCCACATCTCAACTGACTAGGAGATCAGATGGAGAGCTTTTCCACCTCTCAGGGGAGGGAGTGGCCTCAGAGAGTCAGCTGTAGAGGGCCACCACAAGCCCTCTTTGTCTGGAGAGGTTAGGGAAGTGTGATCTGGAAGGCTCTGGGATGCACTTTGATCTTTCCTTACACTGCCAAGTGTGTGGGAAGCTGATAGAGTGCCAGCTGTGGAGAGTGTACTTCAGTGTTGTGGGTCTAACATGAGCAGCACTGCATGGACTGATCTTTGTGGAATAAGCACACACCGATGGAGCATGTGCTTCTCCATGTGAGCCTGGCCCCATGGGCCCAGTGCACAATGAAGCACATGTCATGATCCCAAGAGTCAAGTACTTTGTGCCCAGCTCACACTGAGAGCTGCAGGCTGAGTGCAGGCAGCGTGCAGCTGATCACAAGCCAAGCAACATGGCCAGTCCTCAGTAACCCTATGCCTGGTTGTGCCTGCCTTAATCAGCTCCTTCCCCACTGCCTCTCAGTCTCTCCACATTTCCTGGCTCAGAATAAAACTCTCTCCCTGAGTCCAGCAAGGAGAAAGAAATATTCAGTTCTCTGCCTTATCTCCTGTCCAGCTTCCACTAGGAAAGCATTTTATCTTCTACCCCCCTTTTCATCCTTTCTCACATTCAGTCAAATCATTGTGTGAATGTTTTAAGCATGGCTATGAGCTCAGCTAGAGTTCCTTCATTGCATCATAGTTGTTCAATTTGTTGAAATTTTAAAGGGAGAGCTCAAAAGTATCTCTCACACCACCATTTCTCTGATATCACAATGAATTTTTAAATTTTTGTATACTGATTTTAGTGAGAGGAAGAGAGAGAGACAGAAACATTGGGCTGCTCCTGTATGTGCCCTGACCAGGAATCAAACCAGCAATCTATGTGCTTGAGGACGATGCTCTAACCAACCAAGCTATCCAACCAGGGCTGAGCAAAAATCAATTTTAATTGAGCTACATCAAACAGAACGTGATCAGGAGGGCTACACAGACAGGAACCAGAGGAAAGAATTTTATAGATAAAATGCAGAAGCAAGGGAATTATTTAATTGGTTATATTTAAGTCTTTGTACTTACTGGAAAATCCTAGTGCTGTTTGTTAGGTTTTACTAGCTTGGTCTTGAGACATTCATGGGCTTAGATGTGGTTTGCTTTATAGTCTACTAAGATATAATGACCAATTAGCCTATTTGCCTCCTTGTATAATTAATTTAACAGTGATGAACACTGTATCTGACAGGAAATATGTACTGCTCTTTAGAAAAGTATCTCCAATTTTTAAGAGTCCATATTTTTATTGGAAGGCTGCTGGGTGAACCAGGAATCACAGAAAAAAAAAAAACTGGAAACACTTAACTAAGAATTTCTCCAAAATAAGGTAGCTTGTCCTTCTATGGATATTTTTGACTCAAAACAGCCTGAAATAATGTGAAATATCCAGAGTGGAGATTTCAAAGGTCCGTTTTTGAGTCTTGGTCCCACATTTACTAACTATGTAACATTGTGCAATGCAGCCAACTCCTCAGAGGCTCAGTTTCCCCATCTCTATGTTAATAATCTCAGGATACTTTCATTACAGACAACTATAAGGCCAAATTAAAAATGGATGTGAGAACTGTGGGTGAAAAGTCATATATTATTTTTACTGATTGAATTTTGCCTGTCTTTAGGCCAGGCAAAGTTCTGCCTCTTCTCAGCAGATGAGAGGTAGGCTGACAAACTCTACATCTTTGATTATTTGTTTTCTAAGCAACTTGGAAAACACCACCTTTCTTGTCAGATAAAATTAATCAGAGTCCAGTTTACTTATATCAGTAATCATGACTTGAGATGAAACATGAAAAGATGTAGTAAACAGATTCTAAGATGGTCCCCATTGGTTCCTGTTTCCTGGTATTGATACTTTTGTGTCCCCACCACACACCAGAATGGGTTGAATTTTGAGACTGAATTCATCATTTTTCTTTTTAAGTATTATTTATTGATTTTTAGAGAGAGGGAAGGAAAAAGAAAGAAAGATGGAAGAGAAGCAGAAAGCATCAACTCATGGTAGTTGCTTCTAGTATGTGGCTTGACCTGGCAAGCCCAGGATTTCAAACAGGTAACACCAAGAGTAAGTGTTTCATTTATTCAGAAAGTCATGTGAAAGATATTGGAAATTTTTTTATAAAGAAAGCTCTGGTTCCTAGTGAAGATAACTTAGTAAGCAGATATTACATGTATGTGTTTATTAGCCAACACCTACTGAGTCTGTATCCTGGGTTATTTTTTAAATAGTTATACAATTAAAGACTTTACTATTCTTTTTTTTTTTTTGGTGTCAGATTTTTTTTTTAATTTAATGCAGTGTCATTGATAAATCAGGGTACATATGTTGAGAGAAAACATCTCCTAATTATTTTGACATTTGATTGTGCTGTATACCCCTCACCCAAACTCAAATTGTCTTCTGTCACCTTCTATCTGGTTTTCTTTGTGCCCCTCCCCTCCCCCACCCCCTCTCTCCTTCCTCGCCCCATCCCCCCTCCTTCATCCCCCCCCCCCGTTGCCATCACATTCTTGTCTCTGAGTCTCATTTCTATGTCCCACCTATGTATGGATTCATATAGTTCTTAGTTTTTTCTGATTTACTTATTTCACTCCGTATAAGGTTATCAAGGTCCATCCATGTTATTGTAAATAATCCAATGTCATCATTTCTTATGGCTGAGTAGTATTCCATAGTATATATTGATATGTACAACCAACACCTATGTCATGGAGCTTATCAACTGTTTTCTTCTGGGTGTGATAAGGTTTCAGGTCTTACATTCAAGTCTTTAATTCATTTTGAGTTAGTTCTTTTTTTATTTATTAAATTTAATGCAGTGACATTGATAAATCAGGGTACATATGTTGAGAGAAAACATCTCTAGATTAATTTGACATTTGATTGTGCTGTATACCCCTCCCCCAAAGTTAAATTGTCTTCTGTCACCTTCTATCTGGTTTTCTTTGTACCCCTCCCCTCTCCCAACCCCTCTCTCCTTCTTCACCCCCTCCCCCCTCCCCCCACCCCCCACTCCTGTTGCCATCACATTCTTGTTCATGTCTCTGAGTCTCATTTTTATGTCCCTTCTATGTATGGATTCATATAGTTCTTAGATTTTTTCTGATTTATTTATTTCACTCCGTATACTGTTATCAAGGTCCATCCATATTATTGTAAATGATCCGATGTCATCATTTCTTATGGCTGAGTAGTATTCCATACTATATATGTACCAAAGCTTTTTAATCCACTTGTCCTCTGACGGACACTTGGGCTGTTTCCAGATCGTCGCTATTGTGAACAATGCTGCCACAAACATGGGGGTGCATTTCTCCTTTTGGAGCCGTTCTATGGTGTCCTTGGGGTATATTCCTAAAAGTGGGATAGCTGGGTCAAAAGGCAGTTCGATTTTCAGTTTTTTGAGGAATCTCCATGCTGTTTTCCACAGTGGCTGCACCAGTCTGCATTCCCACCAGCAGTGCAGGGGGGTTCCCTTTTCTACACATCCTCACCAGCACTTATTCTGTGTTGCTTTGTTGATGAACGCCATTCTGACTGGTGTGAGGTGATATCTCATTGTGGTTTTAATTTGCATTTCTCTAATGATTAGTGATATTGAGCATTTTTTCATATGCCATTGGCCATCTGTATGTCCTCTTTGGAGAAGTTTCTATTCATCTCTTTTGCCCATTTTTGGATTGGATTGTTTGTCTTCCTGGTGTTGAGATTTACAAGTTCTTTATAAATTTTGGTTATTAACCCCTTATCAGATGTATTGTCAAATATGTTCTCCCATTGTGTAGTTTGTCTTTTTATTCTGTTCTTGTTGTCTTTGGCTGTGCAAAAGCTTTTTAGTTTGATATAGTCCCATTTGTTTATCCTGTCTTTTCTTTCACTTGCCGTGGAGATAAATCGGCAAATCTATTGCTCCGAGAGATGTCCAAGAGCTTACTGCCTATAAGATTTTTTCTAAGATGCTTATGGTTTCATGGCCTACATTTAAGTCTTTTATCCAGTTTGAGTTTATTTTTGTGAGTGGTGTAAGCTGGTGATCTAGTTTTATTTTTTTGCAGGTAGCTGTCCAATTTTTCCAACACCATTTGTTAAAGAGGCACTCTTGACTCCATTGTATTTCCTTACCTCCTTTGTCAAATATCAGTTGTCCATAGAACTGTGGGTTTATTTCTGGGTTTTCTGTTCTGTTCCATTGATCTATATGCCTGTCCTTATGCAAGGACCAGGCTGTTTTGAGTACAATGGCCTTGTAGTATAACTTGATATCAGGAAGTGTGATACCTCCCACTTTATTCTTCTTTTTTAAGATTGCTGAGGCTATTCGTGTTCTCTTTTGGTTCCATATAAAATTTTGGAATATGTGTTCTATATCTTTGAAGTATGTCATTGGTATTTTAATTGGTATTGCATTGAATTTATAGATTGCTTTGGGTAATATAGACATTTTAATGATGTTTATTCTTCCTAACCATGAGCACGGTATGTGCTTGCACTTCTTTGTATCTTCCTTGATTTCTTTTATCAATGCTTTGTAATTTCCGAGTACAAGTCTTTAGTCTCCTTGGTTAAGTTTACTCCTAGGTACTTTATTTTTTTGGTTGTAATTGTGAAGGGGATTGTTTCCCTAATTTCTCTTTCTGACTGTTCATTGTTGGTGTATAAAAATGCCTCTGATTTTTGAGTATTGATTTTATATCCTGCCACTTTGCTGAATTCATTTATCAGGTCCAGTAGCTTTTTGACTGAGACTTTAGGGTTTTCTATATACAATATCATATCATCTGCAAATAATGATAGTTTTACTTCTGCTTTTCCAACTTGAATGCCTTTTATTTCTTCTTCTTGTCTGATTGCTGTGGCTAGGACTTCCAGGACCATGTTAAATAAGAGTGGTGAAAGGGGGCACCCCTGCCTTGTTCCTGATCTTAAGGGGATTGCTTTTAATTTTTGCCCATTGAGTATGATGTTGGCTGTGGGTTTCTCATAGATGGCTTTTATCATGTTGAGGTATGTTCCCTGTATTCCCACTTTGCTGAGAGTTTTGATCATGAATGGGTGCTGGATTTTATCAAATGCTTTTTCTGCATCTATTGAAATTATCATATGGTTTTTCTCCTTCTTTTTGTTTATGTGATGAATCACATTGATTGATTTACAAATATTGTACCATCCTTGCCTCCCCAGAATAAATCCCACTTGATCATGTGTATGATTTTTTCCATATGTTGTTGGATCCGGTTTGCTAATATTTTGTTGAGGATTTTAGCATCTATATTCATCAGAGATATTGGCCTATAATTTTCTTTCTTTGTGTTGTCTTTGCCTGGTTTTGGAATCAGAATTATGCTCGCCTCATAGAAGGAGCTTGGAAGTCTTCCTTCCTCTTGAATTTTTTGAAATAGTTTGAGAAAGATAGGAGTTAGTTCTTCTTTGAATATTTGGTAGAATTCTGTTGTGAAGCCATCGGGTCCTGGACTTTTCTTTGTCGGGAGTTTTTTGATAACTGTTTCAATCTCATTTGTTGTAATCAATCTGTTTAGGATTTCTGATTCTTCCAGATTGATTTTTGGAAGATTGTATGTTTCAAGGAATTTGTTCATTTCATCTAGATTGTCTAGTTTTTTGGCATACAGTTCTTTGTAGTATTTTCTTACAATATTTTGTATTTCTGTTGTGTCAGTTGTTATTTCACCTCTCTCATTTCTAATTTTATTTATTTGAGTCCTCTCTCTCTTTTTCTTGGTGAGTCTACTTAAAGGTTCATCAATCTTGTTTACCTTTTCAAAGAACCAGCTCCTAGTTTCATTGATCCTCTGTATTGTTTCTTTAGCCTCTATGTCATTTATTTCTGCTCTGATCTTTATTATTTTTTTCCTTCTACTACATTTGGGTTTTACTTGCTGTTCTTTTTCTAATTCTTTTAGATGCAGGGTAAAGTTGTTTATTTGAGCTTTTTCCAGCTTCTGAAAGTGTGCCTGTAGTGCTATGAACTTCCCTCTCAGCACTGCTTTCACTGTGTCCCATAAATTTTGAGTTGTTGTATGCTCATTGTCATTCGTTTCTCGGAATTTTTTTATTTCTTCTTTGATCTCATTCTTAATCCATTCATTATTTAACAACCTGCTATTTAGTTTCCATGTGTTTGAGAATTTTTGAGCTTTTCTGTTGTGATTCATTTCTAGTTTCATGCTGTTGTGACCAGGGAAAGTGGTTGATATGATTTTAGTCTTCTTAAATTTGTTGAGAGCACTTTTGTGCCCTAACATGTGGTCTATCCTAGAGAATGTACCATGAGCACTTGAAAAGAATGTATATTCTGCTGCTTTAGGGTGAAAAGTTCTGAAGATATCTATTAAATCGAGTTGATCTAGTGTGTCCTTAATGTCTGCTGTTTCTTTGTTAATTTTCTTTCTTGAGGATCTATCTAGTGATGTTAGTGGGGTATTGAAATGCCCTACTATTATAGTATTGCTGTTGATCTCGCCCTTTAAATCCATCAAAGTCTGCTTTATATATTTGGGTGCTCCTATATTAGGTGCATAGATATTTATAATAGTTATATCTTCCTATTGGATTACTCCCTTTATCATTATGTAGTGGCCTTCTTTATCTCTTACTATATCCTTTGTTTTAAAGTCCAATTTGTCTGATATAAGTATTGCTACCCCAGCTTTTTTTTTCATTTCCGTTTGCATGAAATGTTTTTTTCCATCCTTTTACCTTCAATCTATGTGTGTCTTTTGTTCTAAGGTGTGTCTCTTGTAGACAACATATGTATGGGTCCTGTTTTCTTATCCACACAGCTACCCTATGTCTTTTGATTGGATCATTTAATTCATTTACATTTAAGGTTATTATTGATATGTAGTTGTTTATTGCCATTTTCTTCTTTAAAGGTGTATTCCTTTTTTGCTATATTCTTTTCCCACTTTGATCTGTTTACAACAGGCCCCTGAACATTTCCTGCAGCATTGGTTTGGTTGTAATGAATTCCTTGAGTTGTTTTTTGTCTGGGAAGCTTTTTATTTCTCCTTTGATTTTAAATGATAGCCTTGTTGGATAAAGTAGTCTTGGTTGTAGGTTCTTGTTCTGCATTACTTTGAATATTTCTTGCCATTCCCTTCTGGCCTCAAGTGTTTCTGTTGAGAAGTCGGATGTCATCCTTATGGGGGCTCTTTTGTAGGTAATAACTTTTTTTTCTCTTGGAGCTTTTAATATTTTCTCTTTATTGTTTAGCTTTGGTATTTGAATTATGATGTGTCTTGGTGTAGGTTTCTTTGGGTTTCTCCTTAATGGAGTCCTCTGTGCTTCTTGGACTTGTGAGAGTTTCTCTTGCATTAATTTAGGGAAGTTTTCAGCTATGATATGATTGAACAAAGTCTCTATCCCTTGTTCTTTTTCTTCTTCTTCAGGAACCCCTATGATGCGGATGTTATTTCTCGTCATGTTGTCACAAAGCTCTCTAAGAGTTTCCTCTGAGTTTTTGAGTCTCTTTTCTCTTTTCTTCTCTGCTTTCATGCCTTCATTTCAGTTGTCCTCTAACTCGCTGATTTGATCCTCTGCTCTATCTATCCTGTTTTTAATTCCTTCCATTGTGGTCTTTATTTCTGATATTGTATTTGTCATCTTCGACTGATTCTTTTTTATACTTGCTATTTCTTTATTTGGGTGTTCATAATGACCATCCATTGTTGTTCTAAGATCCCTAAGCATCCTTACAATCATTATTTTGAACTCCGCATCTGGAAGTTTGATTATTTCCATATCACTCAGTTCATCTCCTGAAGGCGTCTCTTGTGGTTTCATTTGGATTGCACTTCTCTGTCTTCTCATTATCTGTTTTTGGGTGTTTTATTTGTAGAGTTGGTTGAGTCTAGGCTTGGTGTTGTCTGCCTCCAGTTTTCAGTTGTGTTATTTCTAGGTCTTCTTGGGTTGGTATCAGCTGTTATCTGTAATCCACTTTCGGATTTGGGCAGCTTTGAAGTCTTGATTTGTTTGTTTTCTTAACAGGTGATAGTCTTATTTACTGATCTCAGCAGGGGGCTTCCTTGAAACTGTATCCAGGAATGCGATGGGTGTAACCTGAGACTCTGAAGGCCTCTTTAGCCAGCTAATGTCACTGGGGGCAGGGTGTTTTCTCAGCTTCAGTAGGGGGAGGTGTATCTCAGATCTCCATGGAGACCTGAGTTACTGCCCCTCCTCCCCACTTCTTGTTTTCAGCTGTGTCTTGTTGCGCTGATTGGAGCTGGATAGATATCCGGAGATCTCTGATCCAGAAGCACTTCAGCTCTGTTTTGTGAAAGGTTCAGTCCCTCCTCCAGCTATGGCCACCTCCAGCACGGATGAGTCAGCTTTTTTAGTTCATTTCCTGCATTCCTTAACCCCTCACAGTCTGTCCCTCTCCCTGTCCTTTCCACTTGGGATATAAGCTAGTCTTTTCAACACACCTCGCTCCCTGGTCGCCAGGCAAGTGGCTGTGAGCAATAGTTTCTGCTCTTTTCCCTGTGTGAGATCTCCTCTGGGCTCTCAGCCTCACCCCCCTCCCCTCTGTTCCTGTAAGCAGAGGAGATTCAGGCACTCCCTACCAGGTTTGTTGTGCTTCTTCTTTGCTCCTTGGTTTTTGAGAGCTGTTCTTGCAGTTCAGAGTTGGTTTTTCATGCTGATTTTTCCTAAATTGATTTGTATTCCAGTTTGGTGGTGAGAGCTGGGCGTCTGTGCTTCTGCCTACTCCGCTGCCATCTTTTTCTCCTCAAGACTTTACTGTTCTTGAGGATTGAGCACCAAACCATTGCTTCTCCCCATTAGCACTGCATCTTTCATGTCAACCCAACATAATTGAGAGAGCAATGGCATCCAAACATAACTCTCTTCTCATGTGAGGCACTAGAGCGCAGTTTATCTATATTATAAATATAACAAATGGCAAGCCTGGAAAGACCCTCAGAACATAGAGAAATACATACACTAATGTGCAACTCATGCTTCTTTCTGTAACATATCCAAATGGTCTCTTGTACTAAATTGTTCAGCCTGGTTAGAGGGAGTTTGCCGGGTCTGTGTGATAACATAAAAGACTCAATGTCATATAATAAAGCCAAGATTTTGCTTGCAAAAAGGGCTTATGATGGTCTTGGCTGGGTTGCTCAGTGAATAGAGTGTCCATCCACCATGCTGATATCTGGGTTTGATCCCTAGTCATGGCACATACGAGAAGCAGCCAATAAGTGCACAACAAAATGGAACAACTAAGTGGAACAATGAGTTGATGCCTCTCTCTCTCTCTCTCTCTCTCTCTCTCTCTCTCACACACACACACACACACACACACACATCAACAGAAAATGTTTTTAAACATTTTTTAAAAGAAAAAAAAATGGCCCTGGCCAGTTGGCTCAGTGGTAGAGCATCGGCCTGGTGTGCAGGAGTCCTGGGTTCAATTCTTGGCCAGGGCACACAGGAGAAGCACCCACCTGCTTCCCCACCCCTCCCCCTCTTCTTCCTTTCTGTCTCTCTCTTCCCCTCCCGCAGCCAAGGCTCCACTGGAGCAAAGTTGGCCCAGGTGCTGAGGATGGCTCTGTGGCCTCTGCCTCAAGCACTAGAATGGCTCTGGATACAACAGAGCGACGCCCCAGATGGGCAGAGCATCGCCCCCTGGTGGGCATGCTGGGTGGGTCCCGGTCAGGCGCATGTGGGAGTCTGTCTGACTGCTTCCTCGTTTCCAACTTCAGAAAAATACAAAAAAAATGTCCTATGACATAAAATAACTCAGTTTCTATTCTTGTTGGTAAGAATACATAACAATAAAGACATGTGTACCATTCTTTGAACTGGCAGGGCTTCTATTGCTGTGTCATAGAGATATAAAGGAGTACCCTCTTCAAGTCCCAAAGCTTATGTTGTTAAGGTCTAAGGAGTGATAAACAATAGAGCTGGCTGAAGGTGTGCAATGCAGAGGTCAATAAAGTCCATCTCCTTTGTGGGTTGTACCATACAAATTGGCCTTTTTGTCTCTCTTGTGGGATCTGAGGGACTCTTACTGGGACTCATGGCTTATGACCACTATGTGGCAATTAGTCACCCATTACACTATCCTATCCTCATGAGTCACAAAGTCTGTCTCCAGATTATAGGGAGTTCCTGGGTATTTGGGTTAGTAGATGGTTTAATCCAGATGATGGTGGCAATGATCTTCCCTTACTGTGGCTCAAGAGAACTTAACCACTTCTTTTGTGAAATGCTATCCTTGTTGAAGCTGGCCTGTGCAGACACTTGCCTTTTTGAGAATGTGATATTTGCTTGCTGTGTGTTCTTGCTGCTCCTTCCTTTCTCTATCATCATGGCCTCCTATGTTCATGTCCTGAAGGCTGTGCTCCATGTGCTCTCTTCTCAGGCTGGTAAAAAGGCTCTGTACACCTGTTTCTCCCACATGACAGTTGTCTCCCTCTTCTATGGGGCAGCCATGTTCATCTACCTGAGGCCTAGGCACTACAGGGCACCCAGCCATGACAAGGTGGCCTCTATCTTCTATACAGTCCTTACCCCAATGCTCAACCCCCTTACTTATAGCTTAAGGAATCAGAATGTGATAGGGCAGAGGTCAAAAACCTATGGCTCGCAAGCCAGATATGGCTCTTGTGATGGCTGCATCTGGCTCACAGACAAATCTTTAATAAAAAATAATAATAACATTAAAAATATAAAACATTCTCATGTATTACAATCCATTCATTTCCTACCACTCATGTTTATGGTTGCAGGTGGCTGGAGCCAATCATAGCTGTCCTCCGGGACAACACCAAATTTTTATTGGATAATGCGTAATGTACACGGGTCATTGTATGGCTCTTACAAAATTACATTTTAAAATATGTGACGTTCATGGCTCTCTCAGCCAAAAAGATTCCTGACTCCTGTGATAGGGGCTCTGAGGAAAAGGTTGGACTGTTATAAGATTAACAGCCATCATTGAAGGGCCAGGACATCCTATGTCGGTATTGCCACCTATTGGTTACATAATGTTGGTAAGTCACTCACCATTTGTCAGTATGTTTTCTTTTAAATAAACGAGAATAATAACACAGGGATTTTCTAAGGGATCACTACATGTAATTATAAAGTCCCATGGAGAAACAATGCATTGCTATTGTCATTAATCATCATTTATAAAGTTCTTGAAGAAAATTCACTTTATTTTTTAACTTTCTTAGTTATTACACTGTTTTTTATTTTAATCATGAAAAAGAGGAGAGAGACAGGAAGGAAGAGAGATGAGAAGCATCAACTCATACTGGTGGCACTTTAGTTGGTCACTGATGGCTTTTCATATGTGCCTTGAAAGGGGAATGGGGTGGGCGGAACCAGCCTAGTGAGAGACCACTTGCTTAAGCCAGTGACCTTGGGTTTAAGCAAGTGGTCTTGGTCTTCAGACCAGTGTCCTTTGAGCAAAGCCAGCAATAGTGAATCATGTCCATGATCCTATGCTCAAGCCAGTGACCCCTCATTCAAGCTGGTGAGCCTGTGCTCAAGCCAGCAACCTCGGGGTTTTGAAACTGGGTCCTCTGCATTCCCAGGGCGATGCTCTAACCACTGTACCATCACCAGTCAGGTGGTTATTACATCTTTTCTTGAGCGCTTACTAATTGATAGGCACTGTCTCATTCCCTTTACATAGCTCTACATTAGTTGATAATTCAACATAATAAACACGGGTAACTTAAATAAAAACTTTCTAGATGGCAGAAATGATCTATATAATTTTGCTTAGTTTCAACCTTTTTCCTATATTCCACTGGAGGCTTAAAAGCTTCTTTTAAAAAATAAAATGGCAGTTTTACTATTTAGAAGTTATCTCCGTGATGGTACTGTCTTGTTTATTTGCATATTATCATGCCTTATAAATTACAGTTGCTCATGTTTTTTAAAATAGCCAAGCAATGGAAGCAACCAAAATATGTATGTAGTAGACCAGTGGATAAAAAAACTGTGCTACATTTACACAGTGGAATATTACTCATTCCTGAAAAAGAATGAAATCTTGCCATTTTTAACAGACCTAGAGAGTGTTATGCTCAGTGAAATAAGTCAGTAAGAGGAAGACAAATGCCATATAATTTCATTTCTATGTGGATCTAAAGAACAATAGAAGCTAACAAACAAAACAGAAACAGACTCATAGATACAGAGTAAGGAGGGATGGTTGCCAGAGAAAAATGGGATTGAGAGACTGAGTGAAAAAAAGGTGAAAGGAGCACATACTGATAGGTAGTTACAGAATAATCACAAGGATGTAAAGAATGGCATAAGAAATATGTCAATAATATTGTGATAACTATGTATGATGTCAGGTGGGTACTGGAAATATCAGAGAAAACCTTTTGTAAAGTATATGATTGTTTAATTACTATGTTATATACCTGAAACAAATACAAAATAATATTGAATGTGAAATGTGATTGAAAAAATAAATAGATAGCAGGTGCTAGGTATCAACCTTATTAACTAAATGCAAGAATAAAGCATTGAATGAGATAAAATACATAAAACATTTTTTATTAATTTTAATGGGGTGACTGATAAATCAGGGTACATATGTTCAGAGAAAACATCTCCAGGTTATTTTGACATTTGATTATGTTGCATACCCATCACCCAAAGTCCAATTGTGCCCCTGCCCTCCTCCCCTCCCCCACACCCCATAACCACCACCCTCTTGTCCATGTCTCTGAGTCTCATTTTTATGTCCCACCTATGTATGGAATCATATAGCTCTTAGTTTTTTTCTGATTTACTTATTTCACTCAGTATAATGTTATCAAGGTCCATCCATGTTGTTGTAAATGACCCACTGTCATCATTTCTTAGGCTGAGTAGTATTCCATCGTATATATGTGCCAAAGCTTTTTTTTTTTTTTTTTTTCTGAAGCTGGAAACAGGGAAAGACAGTCAGACTCCCGCATGCGCCCGACCGGGATCCACCCGGCACGCCCACCAGGGGCGACGCTCTGCCCACCAGGGGGCGATGCTCTGCCCATCCTGGGCGTCGCCATGTTGCGACCAGAGCCACTCTAGCGCCTGGGGCAGAGGCCACAGAACCATCCCCAGCGCCCGGGCCATCTTTGCTCCAATGGAGCCTTGGCTGCGGAAGGGGAAGAGAGAGACAGAGAGGGAAAGCGCGGCGGAGGGGTGGAGAAGCAAATGGGCGCTTCTCCTGTGTGCCCTGGCCGGGAATCGAACCGGGTCCTCCGCACGCTAGGCCGACGCTCTACCACTGAGCCAACCGGCCAGTGCCAAAGCTTTTTAATCCACTCGTCCACTGATGGACACTTGGGCTGTTTCTAGATCTTCGCTATTGTGAACAATGCTGTGATGAACATGGGGGTGCATTTCTCCTTTTGAAACAATGCTATGGTGTTCTTGGGGAATATTTGTAAAAGTGGGATAGCTGGGTCAAAAGGCAGTTTGATTTTTAATTTTTTGAGGAATCTCCATACTCTTTTCCATAGTGGCTGTACCAGTCTGCATTCCCACCAGCAGTGCAGGAGGGTTCCCTTTTCTCTACATCTTCGCCAGCACTTATTCTGTGTTATTTTGTTGATGAGCGCCATTCTGACTGGTGTGAGGTGATATCTCATTGTGATTTTAATTTGCATTTCTCTAATAATTAGTGATGTTGAGCATTTTTTCATATGCCTATTGGCCATCTGTATGTCCTCTTTGGAGAAGTGTCAATTCATTTCTTTTGCCCACTTTTTGATTGGATTGTTTGTCTTTCTGGTGTTGAGTTTTACAAGTTCTTTATAAATTTTGGTTATTAACCCCTTATCAGACATATTGTCGAATATGTTCTCCCATTGTGTAGTTTGTCATTTTATTCTGTTCTTATTGTCTGTAGTTGTGCAAAAGCTTTTTAGTTTGATATAGTCCCATTTGTTTATCCTGTCTTTTATTTCACTTGCTGTGAAGATAAATCAGCAAATATATTACTGCGAGAGATGTTGAAGAGCATACTGCCTATGTTTTCTTCTAAGATGCTTATGGTTTCACGGCTTACATTTAAGTCTTTTATCCATTTTGAGTTTATTTTTGTGAATGGTGTAAGTTGGTGGCTTAGTTTCATTATTTTGCAGGTAGCTGTTCAATTTTCCCAACACCATTTGTTAAAGAGACTGTCTTTACTCCATTGTATGCTCTTACCTCCTTTGTCAAATATCAGTTGTCCATAAAGGTGTGGGTTTATTTCTGGGTTCTCTGTTCTGTTCCATTGATCTATATGCCTGTACTCAAAACAGCCTGGTACTGACATAAAACATTTTAAAAGCACTGTGTTCACATGCCAAATTGCTGTAACAGCTGTGATAACTTTAGTACTTCAAGTTCTACATAGGTATCTGTTTGAAGGATGAAGATTAGAACAGAAACAAAGACAGAATTTGAGCCATTATTTTAAAGCATATATCAGTCAAGATCCAGTGAGGAAAAGACTCACATCAAATATTTTAACAGGCCCTGGCCAGCTGGCTCCGTGGCCAGGAGCATCAGCCTGGTGTATGGATGTCCTGGATTCTATCCCCAGTCAGGGCGCACATGAGAATGAATGATCTGCTTCTCTCCCCCTCCCTCTCCCCTCCCCATTTTCTCACTCTTTTCTTCTTGCAGCCAGTGGCTCAATTGTTTCAAGGGTCAGCTCCAGGTGCTGAGAATAGCTCGGTTGATTCAAAAACATCCTCCCCAGACAGGGGTTGCCGGGTGGATGCCAGTCGGGGGGTGAGAGGGAGTAAGAGTATCTTCCCTCCTCTATAAAGAGATGCTAACCATATGTTTGAAAACTGAAATGGCACAACAATCACTAAGGATTGCAAAGTAAAATGCCTACAGAACAAAGTTACTATTTGTAGACCTGGGGATGTAAAGGGAGAGGTTGGGGTGATTAAAACCTGAAATCTTGACACAATCATCTGAAGAGACACTGACCAGCTGGCATTCATACCTCAGAGGGAACTTTATGAAGTGTCCCTCAGACCTCTGAGAAGGCTTCCCTGTTCTGTTTTATGGTGGTTCTTCCAGAGCCCAGAGAGGAAGAAGAGGGATGTGCATAGCTGGGGCTCAGACTTCTGACAAGTGGGTGTTGTGTTGTTGGTTCTAGTTTCTCGGGAGTTCAGAGGACACTCTCTGTTTCCAGACTGCCAAGGAATAAATGTTGGTCAGCCAGTGCTTGTTCTACTGAAGGGCAGGATGAGTCTGGTTATGGGAATGTGAAATAAAATCTGCAAAGTGGAACCAACTGCCAGGATGAAAAGTCATTTCTGGGATGATTTGAGAAAACAAAAGAAAACAAAACAGGACATGAAGAAGGATCTTGCTTTCTTTGCCTTCTTCCTAGCTTACAGTCCCTTCCAGTGCCCTTATTGGTAGATCCTAACGTGAACCTTGAGGACAGAGGGCCCCAGCATCACAAGTTGAAGTGTAGATGTTGTGGGTTTGGAGCTGAGGCAACGGTTTAACATCTGGCACAGTCCACCCTTTTGTTTACTCAGCATCCAGATTATTTCATCTGTATTTGAACTTCTGTGAAAGAACAACAGCAAGATGACAACATGTAACTATTCTTCATACACATGGTATCCTTCATTAGTCATGGTATTCTTCACTAGTCATGGTATTCATCTCTGGGCAATGTCAGTTATACCTCTGAAGATTAGCCATTGTGCCATAGCTGGTTGGCTCAGTGGTAGAGCGTCAGCCCGGCATATAGATATCCCGGGTTCAATTCCCAGCCAGGGCACACAGGAGAAGCACCCACCTGCTTCTCCACCCTTCCCCCTCTCTTTTTTTTTTCTCTCTCTCTCTCTTCCCCACCCTCAGCTCCATTAGAGCAAAAAAAAAAAATTGGCCCAGGTTCTGAGGATGGCACCATGGCCTCCACCTCAGGTGCTAGAATGGCTCTGGTTGCAACAGAGCAATGCCCCAGATGAGCAGAGCATCACCCCCTGGTGGGCATGCTGGGTGGATCCTGGTTGGGCACATTTAGGAGTCTGTCTCTCTGCTTCCCTGCTTCTCACTTCAGAAGAAGAAAAAAGATTAGCCATTGCTTGCACTCAGTGTGTAAGAAATAATAGGAATAATGAGAGAGAACAAATTAGCTTATATACATGTACACTCACACTCACAATACTCCCATTGATCATGATACCATACTTGTTATTTATAACTGTCTTCTTCCACTTTCTACTACCTATTTTCTTTGCTCTTAGCTATAACCTTATTTGTTTAGGATGATTTACCTGGTGGTATAATCTACATCTTCATTACATAAGGGCCTGAATCTTCAATGGAATTGCCTTTGGTTGATTGCTATATATTTCCATTATCTTTTACTCTTGAACATGAAAGTCCTCAGAGAATCCCTTGTCTCAGGAAATAGCCTTTCTGCTTAGAGTAACTTAATTTCCTCTTGGTTGTCAATATCAATCACCCCACTTGACTCCAACAGAACTGCTGTCTTAAGGAGTCCACAATGACCAGGTGAACATTGTCATAAGGTTATGGAAAAAATAGTACCCTACATTTTGGCTCATATTCCATTCTGTGAGTCAGAATCCTATCTGTTTAGGGTCTTGTTTCTGAACTGATACTATAAATGAGTTGCTATCATAATACAGACCAGCTGTTTTTTGGGTGATGGGATGTATTTAAGACCTGTCAGTTCCATGGACACACGTCCATTGTTACTTTTGTTTTGAAACAAGTTCCTTGATCAGATGCAATATTATACAGAATACTTTGAGAATATCCTAGGCATTCTGTAAGTATGTAGATGAGGTGCTTTTTGAAGCATTAAAGGCAATGAAAGGCAATTCATATTTAGAATAAATGTTTATTCCAGTGAAGCCAAATTGCTATCTTGTTTGTGACAAAAGGGATCAAATATAAATAACCTGATACTAGGTGATAGCTGATTCATCAAAGGAAAGACACCATGTTGTAACTGAATATTAATTTCCACTGAAAGTACAGTATAGTATATGTACTAAATATTATGTATGTCAAATATGTGTGGTACCAGATGGGTACTAGACTTATTGAGTTGATCCATTTGTAAATTATATAAATGTCTAATCACTATATTGTACACCTGAATATAATATAATACTGTATATCAATGGTAATAGAAATTATTTTTTAAATTTTTTACTCGGTTTCTGCTGATGGGAGTTTAGGCACTAAGTGGTAGTAGTAGCACAGCAATATAGTGAGGATAACTCTATGTTGATAAGCCTGTGCATAACCTCTGTTCCTACCACCATTGCTCCTTTGTCCCTCGTCCATTAAAAAAGTACTAGAGTTGTCATCAGAACATGATACAGCTAGTGCTCGACTTATGACCACGGTTGGTTACAACAGACTAGTCATAACATGATTTGGTCATAAGTTGAGTAGGCTATATGTACAGTACTGTGAAATGATGTTATAAAAATCTTTAAGTTATATCTTATCATAATTTTCTTTCATTATTGTTACATATTATAATTTTCTTTGTTCATTTTATGCTGTTTGTATCATCTCTACACCATTTTGTTTCTTATTTTTACATTTATCAGGTTTAAGTAAAGCACTGCATTACCAGTACAACTGGTTTAATATTTGCAAAGACAATTTCCTCTTGGTAGATATCTTGGGAGGGGGTTGATGAAAAATATCCAAGACACAAAACACAAATTGCTGAACCGAGTCTGGGATAACAGTTGAAATGATGCAGGCGGAGATGGTAGTGCTGCTGGAAGCTGGTCCACACTGTCGTACGCCCAGCTGGGCAACGCTTGTGCTGCCAGACGCAGAGCAGTCGTGGCTAGCAATTGTGGTTGTGAAGTCTAATGGTCGTAAGTTGCATAGGTCGTAAGTTGATCAATATTTGTATATCGCATGTTAAGAAGATCACAATAGACCTGGCCTGTGGTGACACAGTGGATAAAAGCATTGACCTGGAACACTGAGGTCACCGGTTAGAAACCCCTGGCTTGGATGGTCAAGGCGCATATGGGAGTTAATGCTTCCTGATCCTCCCTCCCTTCTCTCTCTCTTTCCCTCTCTCTCTCTCTCTCTCTGCCCTCTCTAAAATGAATAAATAAATTTAAAAAAATTTTAGAAAGATCATGATCTCTTTATACTACACTGTAGAGCAGAAGAATTGATGCAATTATGTATCACAATTGTTAAGATGACTGCTGGACCTGGAAGGTAAGCAACCTGCTTTGAGGGCTCCTTGCAAGTTGTTACAGAGAAAAAGAATGTTCCAGGTCAATAGGCTGCCTACCAGCTGTCAAAAGGCTATGTTTATTTATTGCAATAAAGATGACCACAATTGTAACTGCCACTGTTAGAGTCACCATCTGTTTATAATAATCTACAGTAAATTTTAAAGATCTTTTCATCTCCTTTAATGGAAAAAAAAATGATGTGCATATTTCAAGTTTATGGTGATACCAATACCTATAATTCCCCCAGCAATACATTATGGAGTTTGGTTTACTGTTCTGGTAAAGAATAGAAGTTCCTGAACTTTCACTTGCTCTTTCTACCATAATGGAACTCACTCTACAATTCAGAGAGACAATCTGTTTCTTCCAGTTTCTGAGTATGTTAATTCCAAGAACACATTGAAAATCTGGGAAATAAACACACGGTCAGTTTGACCACTGTAATTTGAATTGAAATCATTTATCACCTCATCATCATGAATTTTCACTTTGGTTGGCCACAGTGGTGTTTGGTCACAAAGAATTAATGACAATTTAAGGTCATTTGCATTCAAATACCTTAATTATAGAGACTCAAAACAAAAACTTCTACATCAATAAGACTGTACTGTTTATTTCATGAAATTCTTCCCAGGAGGATAAGGCTGTAAATCAGAACCTAACTTTCTTGTTAGCTTTATCTGAGCAATGGACTTCTCAGTTAGCCCTCTTTTCAGAACAAGAGATGACATAATTGGTCAAACTCAACTGCTTACCAAACAATTATTCTCTCATTAAGATTCCTCCACAACTCATACTCATTCTGTCCACCAATCTCATTGTACCATAAATTTTGACCAACTTCAGTCAGATCTTTGCACTGCAGAAGCTGCTTCAAATCACTCAAATATACAAAGTTAAATTCTATAATTTATGTTTGACCTTCCCTTCCTGAAACACTCAGTTCTGTCAAGATAGTGTTTACCTTTACTACTTAAGTAATAAACTCGGCCTTGTTTGACCAGCAGGTTATTCTAGTGTCTATTTCTGGGAAAGTCAACAGACAACAGTTGTTTATTTGTTGGCTTGTTTGTTTGTTTTGAAAAACCTTTGGTCTCAGCTCACACTGTCCCTGTAAGACAGAATCTTGAACTGAAGTTGTTTTTAGTGAGGCTTACAGAGAGGGTCACCTCAGTGGTTCTTTCCCCAGCTTCAAATCTTTTTTTGCTTCTGCATGTTTCAGGCCTTGAGTAATCTACTCTGTCTCTGTGGGATCAGAAATGTCACATGTCAGTCCCTTCCCTGTAGCCATGAAAACTCTCTGTTATTACACACTTCCTTCGAGTTGATTCAGTAGGACTTCTCACAGTCCAGCCTGTTTCTTAGGTTGGTTCTGCCCTTGTCTTCTCTATGTGGGCCTGATGGAAGCACAGCATTTTTTCTCTCTCATTCTTCATCAGACAACAGCTTTAATTCCTGAATGTTTGGAGTGTTTTCCTCCATGCACAGTCATTCTATTTACTGGTGACAGATACTTCTTGCTGAAGGGTTAGAAGGAGATTAACAGTACATATTTCTGGTGATGTTTTAAGTTTGTTTTTTGTTTTTTCTAAGAGGACCCAATTTCATTAGGACATTGCAGGTTTGTGAACTGGCTTATGTCTGGAAACTACGTAAGAGGCCATGACTCACCATTGTAATAACATATCAAGTTTCTAGTACCAGACCTTGACTTTTTCCAAATATGTAGATAAAGACATTCCATTTCATTTTAAGAAACACTGTGATTAATTAGCCACCAAAAGAAGTTCTCAGGACCTAAGCATTTTACCTACCAGTCATCCTTGCAATTCAGTTAGCCAGTATATCCCCCATGTACATGATGACAATTGCATCCACCTTGTCTCTGGTAGTTCATTATTGTCACCAGGCCCCTGTTACTCTAATAACCCATAACCCTCATTAAAATTAGGGAGGCCTCTCCTTTTAGCAGCATCTTGCATCATCACACTGGGCCTGCAGAAAACAGCCACCAAAGAGCTTTTGTAAGAAAACTAGAAGAAAAAAAGAAAAAGAAAACTAGAAAAAATGACATCAGAGTAATGGTGGAGTGAAAGATACTCCTGATCTCTCCCCTTGAAATTTCAACAAATTGAACAACAAAATGTAGTGAAGAATGGCCAGCTGGGCTCACAGGTGTGCCTGAAAGATCCATGCACCAAATGAACTAAAGCTGGGACAGGCTGAAAAGAGGGGCGGAAAATAAAACACATTTGCGGTCTCCTCTGTGGACGAGACAAACCCAGACTGATTATTTTTTTCTCTGCCAGACTACAGGGAGAAGGGAGGCACAGGTTATTTGGATTTTGTCTCAGGGTATGGAGTGGGAAAGTCAGAGTGACTGGGTCTCCTTCTACTGGGAGGAGAGGTGAGACAGAGGGGCAGAGGGAGAGATAAATCAAAGACAGAGGGTCAGAGCGCAGGGTCATGGCCAGTGTTCCTGCAGCCTGCCTGCAGCCCACACTTGGCAGAGACAAAGAAAGTTAAAGTGTAGTCCCTCAGCATCCCAGATCCCCCCTCACTCACCTTGCAGTATGGAGAGTGGCAGAGACAAACCCCACAGCTAGCTCTCCAGAGCCAGTCTCTCCCCTGAAGAACAGAGGTACTCCGTGTCTGGTCGCTAGGCCTGTGGTGACATGGGGAGGAGTGCCCAGAAGCCTGAGATCACCATTGCTAGAGCTTTAAATCCATAAAGCCAAAGCTATAAAGCCTCACAACATGTCCCATGTTACATTGGGACTGCAACATCTCAGCGGGGACAGCCCTGGAACTTCACAGCACTAAATCATGTAATACAGTGACACCTACTGGAAGAAGCCTCTCAAAATAGAAATTTATTTTTCCTTTTTTTCCCTTCATTTTTTTTTCCTTTCTTCTTCTCTTTTCCAGTTATTCTTTTTCTCTCTCTTTTAAATTTTATTTTTTTTAATTTTTATATATTTTATTCTTACTTTTTTCTGGGTGTTTTGTTTTTGATGTTTTTCTTATTGGTTTTGATCTTTTATCTCTGGTTTTTCTTCTTTACTTGGCATAATGTTTTAAACAATATGTTTTATTGATTTTTCTAATTTTTCATTTTTTTTAGTTGTTTCTTGGTTAGGGTTCTTAACAATACCACTCTCAAATGCTATCAAAAAGAAGAAATCGAACTCCATTGCTACACAAGACAAAGATGTAATTCAGAAAGAAAATTTAAAATCTCCAGAAAAAAATCTCAAGGTTGTTCAATGGAAACCTTGGAGTTAAATGATAAGGAATTCAAAATTGAAGTTCTGAAAATACTCAATAAGATGCAAGAAGACACCAATAGGCAAATTAATGAGCTCAGAAAACAAAACAAACACCTCAGCAAGAAAAAAGCCATTTAGAGAAAATAATTAGTGAGATTGAAGACAGCAACTAGAGACATTACATAAAGAAGAGGAGAGAGACTCATGATTTTAAAAAACAGAGAGTGATTTTTTTTTAAAGAGGAAAAGTTAGGAGTGGCAAGATGGCAGTGAAGTAGGCAGATGTACAAACTTCCACCACCCACAACCAAAGTGCCCCACAACCAAAGTAATCCACCCAAAGTGGATTCAACTTAATTTTAAAACCATCATCTGAAAAAAACAACTTTGGACTAAACTAAGAGGACTCTTTAACCAAGGATCACTGAAGAAGCCATACTGAGACTGGTAGGAAAAGTGGAAATGTGGAGAGGGTTACCCAACTTCTGGAAGCGAACAGCAGCCCGGAGGGACTTGCATGGTGGGAATTGAGTTTAGCAGAGAGGGGAGGGTCCTGGACCCCAGGAACAAAGCCCCAGCCTACAGCCCCAGGGCCTAGAAGAGGTGTACGGACAGTATTTAACTACAAAACAAGCCAGGATACTGTTTGTGAGAAAGAGACAGATTTCTCAGACCCAGGATTCTTCTTAAAGGGACTGCGCAAAAACTTCTTTCACAACCACTCACCCAGGACTCTGGGGGATGGGGACAGATGAGAGGACTGGAGTAGCAGAAAGAGAGTGTAATCTAGGAGGCACAAGGAGAAACACTTTGAAGGACAGCTACCCTAACTCCTGGGCTGAGTCACCCCCCAAATCTAAAGTGAATATTTCCCCTGGAACAAGCAATACCAACAGAGGGAAGCAGGACTCCAGCCAAATAAGCTTTCCCACAGCACTCAGAGCGGAGTCGGTTAGAAGGAAGGAGCCATCAGAGATACAGTATTGAGGGCTAAAGTCTGAGCTGCATCACCCCCACCCACACTGCTGAGGGCTCTCTGGAGGGTGGGTAGTGGCAGGATGCAGAAGTGCGGTTCCATCAGTGGGAGTAGAAGCCAGGCCGGCCACGACTGAAGCCCGGCATGAGCTCAGTCCCAACCGGCAGGGGCAGAAGGGGTGCAAAAAGCGGTCCGACCCAGCTGCAGGCTGGGTGAGCAAAAGTAGTCTCGCCTGCATCTTGACCACTGGGGAAAGGCAAAAGCCAGGGAACAGCAGACACCTGTGGCAAAGCGCGGGTGCACAGCCCCACCCCCGGGGCCAGGGCTTGCAACCAGGTATGTGGGCGCAGCTCTGCTGGCAGGGGTGGGGCAAAAGCCAAGGAACAGGCAGAGACTCGTGGCTGAGCATAGGCGTGCAGCCCTGCCCATGGTGTGTTGGCTTGTGGCCCAGGCACAGCACACAGCCCCACCAATGGGGGTGGGGCAAAGGCCGAGGCTAGGCGAGGCTTGTAGACCAGGGCATATGAACACAGCCCTGCCCATGGAGGAGAGGCAGAAACTACAGCAACTGCTGCAGCAGGCCGGCGTCTGCAACGCCAATATCTGAAAGCCTGTGGCACTGGAAGAACAGGTTATGTGCCTGCAGACAGACCACAATAAGGGAACACAGAGGCAACACCGATTGGAGTCTAGTGACCACAACATTCTTATACACAGACAAAATGAGAAGGCAGAAAAATGCAACTCAAATGAATAAAGAGAAATTTCCAGGAAAGGACTTGAATGAGTCAGATGTAACCAAATTACTGGATGCAGAGTTTAAAATGATTGTTAGAATTCTCAAAGATATTAGAACAAAAATAGATGGACATAACAAACACCTATATAGAGAGATAGCAAGTATAAAAAAGGACATTGAAATAATAAAAAAGAATCAGTCAGAAATGACAAATACAATATCAGAAATGAAGACCACAATGGAAAAAATTAAAAGCAGGATGGATGAAGCTGAGGATTGAATCAGCAAGTTAGAGGACAAAATAAACAAAGGCATGGAAGCAGAGCAGCAAAAAGAAAAGAGACTCAAAAAGTCTGAGGAAACTCTGAGACAGCTCTGTGACAACATGAAGGGAAATAACATCAGCATCATAGGGGTTCCTGAAGAAGAAGAGAAATAACAAGGGATAAAGACCTTGTTCAATCAAATCATAGCTGAAAACTTCCATAAACTGATGCAGGAAAAGTCACAAAGTTCAAGAAGCACAGAGAATTCCATTAAAGAGAAACCCAAAAAAACCAACACCAAGACACATCATAATTAAAATATGAAAGCTAAAAGATAAAAAGAAAATATTAAAAGCTGCTAGAGAAAAAAAGGCTATCATCAACAAAGGAGCCCCTATAAGGATAACATCTGATTTCTCAACAGAAACACTTGAGGCCAGAAGGGAATGGCAAGAAATATTCAAAGTAATGCAGAACAAGAGCCTACAACCAAGACTACTTTATCCAGCAAGGCTATCATTTAAAATGAAGGAGAAATAAAAAGCTTCCCAGAACAAAAAAAAAAAAAAAAAATTTGAGGAATTTATTAAAACCAAACCAACACTGCAGGAAATGTTAAGGGGCTTGTTGTAAACACATCAAAGGGAAAAAAGAATATAGTAATAGAGGAATATAGCTTTAAAGAATAAAATGGCAATAAACAACTATATATCAATAATAACCTTAAATGTAAATGAATTAAATGATCCAATCAAAAGACATACGGTAGCTATGTGGATAAGAAAACAGGACCCATACATATGCTGTCTACAAGAGACATACCTCAAACCAAAAGATACACATAGACTAAAGGTAAAAGGATGGAAAAAAATATTTCAGGCAAATGGAAATGAAAAAAAAAGCTGGGGTAGCAATACTTATATCAGACAAAATGGACTTTAAAACAAAGGCTATAGTAAGAGATAAAAAGGTCACTACATAATGATAAAGGGAGCAATACAACAGCAAGATATAACCATCATAAATATCTGTGCACCTAATATAGGAGCACCTAAATATATAAAGCAAACTTTGATGAATATAAAGGGCGAGATCAGCAGCAATACTATAATAGTAGGGGATTTTAATACCCCACTAACATCACTAGATAGATCCTCAAGAAAGAAAATTAACAATGAACAGCAGAATTAAAGGACACACTAGATCAACTGGATTTAATAGATATCTTCAGAACCTTTCACCCTAAAGCAGCAGAATATACATTCTTTTCAAGTGCTCATGGTACATTCTCTAGGATAGACTACATGTTAGGGCACAAAGCGGTCTCAACAAATTTAAGAAGATTAAAATAATATCAAGCATTTTCTCTGATCACAATGGCATGAAACTAGAAATCAACCACAACAGAAAAATACTCAAACACTTGGAAACTAAGTAGCAGGTTGTTAAATAATGAATGGGTTAACAATGAGATCAAAGAAGAAATAAAAAAATTCCTATAAATGAATAATAATGAGCATACAACAATTCAAAATATATGGAACACAGCAAAAGCAGTCCTGAGAGGGAAGTTCATAGAATTACAGGCATACCTTAAGAAGCTAGGAAAAGCTCAAATAAACAACTTGACCCTGCATCTAAAAGAACTAAAAAAGAAAAGCAAGTAAAGCCCAGAGGTAGTAGAAGGAAGGAAATAATAAAGATCAGAGCAGAAATAAATGACATAGAGGCTAAAGAAACAATACAGAGGATCAATGAAACCAAGAGCTGGTTCTTTGAAAAGGTAAATAAGATCGATGAACCTTTAATCAGACTCATCAAGAAAAAAAAAAGAGAGGACTCAAATAAAGTTTGAAATGAGAATAGAGAAATAACAACTGACACAAAAGAAATACAAAGGATTGTAAGAAAATACTATGAAGAACTCTATGCCAAAAAATTAGACAACCTAGATGAAATGGACAAATTCCTTGAAACATATAATCTTTTAAAAATCAATCAGGAAGAATCAGAAAACCTAAACAGACCAATTACAACAAATGAGATTGAAACAGTTACCAAAAAACTCCCAACAAACAAAAGCCCTGTGCCAGATGGCTTCACAAGTGAATTTTAACAAATATTCAAAGAACTAACTCCTATCCTTCTCAACCTATTTCAAAAAATTCAAGAGGAAGAAAGACTTCCAAGCACTTTTTATGAGGCAAGCATAATTCTGATTCCAAAACTAGGCAAAGACAACACAAAGAAAGGAAATTATAGGCCAATACCCCTGATGAATTTAGATGCTAAAATAATCAGCAAAATATTAGCAAACTGGATCCAGCATTATGTGAAAAAAGTCACACACCATGATCAAGTGGGATTTATTCTGGGGAGGCCAGGCTGGTACAATATTTGCAAACCAATCAATGTGATTCATCACATAAACATAAGGAAGGAGAAAAACCACATGATAATTTCAATAGATGCAGAAAAAACATTTGATAAAATCCAGCACCCATTCATGATCAAAACTCTCAGCAAAGTGGGAATACAGGGAACATACCTCAACATGATAAAGGCCAACTATGACAGGTCCAGAGCCAATATCATAGTCAATGGGCAAAAATTAAAAGCAATCCCCTTAAGATCAGGAACAAGGCAGGGGTATCCCCTTTCACCACTCTTATTCAACATACTTCTGGAAGTCCTAGCCACAGCAATCAGACAAGAAGAAGAAATAAAAGGCATCCAAATTGTAAAAGAAGAAGTAAAACTATCATTATTTGCAGATGATATGATATTGTATTTAGAAAACCCTAAAGTCTCAGTCAAAAAAACTACTGGACCTGATAAATGAATTCAGCAAGGTGGCAAGATATAAAATTAATACTCAAAAATCAGAGGCATTTTTATACACCAACAATAAACTGTCAGAAAGAGAAATTAAGGAAACAATCCCCTTCACTATTGCAACAAAAATAATAATAATAAAGTACCTAGGAGTAAATATAACCAAAGAGGATAAAGACTTGTACTCGGAAAATTATAAAACATTGATAAAAGAAGTCAAGGAAGATACAAACAAGTGGAAGCATATACTGTGCTCATGGTTAGGAAGAATAATCATCATTAAAATGTCTATATTACCCAAAGCAATTTATAAATTCAATGCAATACCAATTAAAATACCAATGACATACTTCAAAGATATAGAACACATATTCTAAAAATTTATATTGAACAACAACAACAAAAAAAAACAAAAATAGCCTCAGCAATCTTGAAAAGAAAGAATAAAGTGGGAGGTATCACACTTCCTGATATCAAGTTATACTACAAGGCCATTGTACTCAAAATAGCTTGGTACTGGCAAAATAATACAGAATCAGTGCTGGCGAGGATGTGGAGAAAAGGGAACCCTCCTACACTGCTGCTGGGAATGCAGACTGGTGCAGCCACTATGGAAAACAGTATGGAGATTCCTCAAAAAATTAAAATGGAACTGCCTTTTGACCCAGCCATCCCACTTTTAGGAATATATCCCAAGGACACCATATCACTGATTCAAAAGAAGAAATGCACCCCCATGTTTATGGCAGCATCGTTCACAATAGCGAAGATCAGGAAACAGCCCAAATGCCCATCAGTAGACAACTGGTTTAAAAAGCAATGGTACATATATACAATGAAATACTATGTGGCCATGAAAAGAAAGGAAATCTTACCTTTTGTGACAACATGGATGAACCTGGAAACTATTATGTTAAGTGAAATAAGGCAGTCAGAGAAAGAAAAATATCACATGACCTCATTCATTTGAGAAATCCAATGAACAATGTGAACTGAGGGACGAAATTGAGACAGAGGAGAGATCAAAGGGACCAGAGGAAAAGAGGACAGAGGGAAAGGGGACGATAGAATGGGATAAACCTGAAGGGAAGAGGGGAGGCTGCTATGAGGAGGGGGCAAGGAAGATGTTGAGGGGAATGTGGGGTGGGGGGCATGCATTTGGGGTGACACTAGAATCTATGTAAACACAATAAATTAAAATCAATAATATAAATAAATAAAGAGGAAAAATCAGGCCTTTACCCCTTCGTTTCTGTGGAGAAAAGAAAGAGAATAATGCAAGAGCTTCCTGGCTTGCAAGGGCAACTGGGTCAGGTAAATCATAATTTAACAACAGAGCAAGGAATATAGAACTAATCTGAGAATCCCTTCACTTCTCTTTTCTTTCTTTTTTTTTAAGTAAATTTTTATTAATGTTAATGGGATGACATTAATAAATCAGGGTACATATATTCAAAGAAAACATGTCCAGGTTATCTTGTCATTAAATTATGTTGCATACCCCTCGCCCAGAGATAGATTGTCCTCCGTCACACTCTATCTAGTTTTCTCTGTGCCCCTCCCCCTCCCCCTAACTCTATCCCTCCCTCCCTCCTGCGTCCTCCCTCCCCCCACCCCTGGTAACCACCATACTCTTGTCCATGTCTCTTAGTCTCATTTTTATGTTCCACCAATGTATGGAATCATGTACTTCTTGTTTTTTTCTGATTTACTTATTTCACTCCTTATAATGTTATCAAGATCCCACCATTTTGCTGTAAATGATCTGATGTCATCATTTCTTATGGCTGAGTAGTATTCCATAGTGTATATGTGCCACATCTTCTTTATCCAGTCTTCTATTGAAGGGCTTTTTGGTTGTTTCCATGTCTTGGCCACTGTGAACAGTGCTGCAATGAACATGGGGCTACATGTGTCTTTACGTATCAATGTTTCTGAGTTTTGGGGGTATATACCCAGTAGAGGGAATCCTGGGTCATAAGTAGTTCTATTTGCAGTTTTTTGAGGAACCACCATACTTTCCTCCATAATGGTTGTACTACTTTACAGTTCCACCAACAGTGGATGAGAGTTCCCTTTTCTCCGCAGCCTCTCCAACATTTGCTATTACCCGTCTTGTTGATAATAGCTAATCTAACAGGGCTGAGGTGGTATCTCATTGTAGTTTTGATTTGCATTTCTCTAATAACTAATGAAGCTGAGCATCTTTTCATATATCTGTTGGCCATTTGTATTTCTTCCTGGGAGAAGTGTCTGTTCATGTCCTCTTCCCATTTTTTTATTGGATTGTTTGTTTGTTTGTTGTTGAGTTTTATGAGTTCTTTGTAAATTTTGGATATTAGGCCCTTATCTGAGCTGTTGTTTGAAAATATAATTTCCCATTTAGTTGACTGTCTGTTTATTTTGATATCAGTTTCTCTTGCTGAGCAAAAACTTTTTATTCTGATGTAGTCCCATTCATTTATCTTTGCCTTCACTTCTCTTGCCATTGGAGTCAGGTTCATAAAATGTTCTTTAAAACCCAGGTCCATGAGTTTAGTACCTATGTCTTCTTCTATGTACTTTATTGTTTCAGGTCTTATATTTAGGTCTTTGATCCATATTGAATTAATTTTAGTACACGGGGACAGGCTGTAGTCGAGTTTCATTCTTTTGTATGTGGTTTTCCAGTTTTCCCAACACCATTTGTAGAAGAGGCTTTCTTTTCTCCATTGTGTGTTGTTGGCCCCTTTATCAAAGATTATTTGACCATATATATGTGGTTTTATTTCTGGGCTTTCTATTCTGTTCCATTGGTCTGAATGTCTATTTTTCTGCCAATACCATGCTGTTTTGATTATCGTGGCCCTATAATATAGTTTAAAGTCAGGTATTGTAATGCCCCCAGCTTCATTTTTTCTTTAGGATTGCTTTGGCTATTCAGGGTTTTTTATAATTCCATATAAAACTGATGATTTTTTTGTTCCATTTCTTTAAAAAATGTCATAGGAATTTTGATGGGAATTGCATTAAATTTATATATTGCTTTGGGTAATATAGCCATTTTAATTATATTTATTCTTCCTATCCAAGAACAAGGAATATTTTTCCATTTCATTGTGTCTTTTTCTATTTCTCTTAACAATGCCTTGTAGTTTTCCTTATATAGGTCCTTTACATTCTTTGTTCTGTTTATTCCTAGGTATTTTATTTTTTTGGTTGCAATCGTGAAGGGGATTATTTTTTTGAGTTCATTCTCAAATGTTTCATTGTTGGCATATAGAAAGGCTATGGACTTTTGTATGTTAATTTTGTATCCTGTGACCTTACTGTATTGGTTTATTGTTTCTAATAATCTTTTTGTGGAGTCCTTCGGGTTTTCGATGTATAGGATCATATCATCAGCAAAAAGTGATAGCTTTACTTCTTCTTTTCCAATATGGATGCCTTTTATTTCTTTGTCTTGTCTGATTGCTCTGGCCAGAACTTCTAGCACCACGTTAAATAAGAGTGGAGAGAGTGGACAACCCTGTCTTGTTCCTGATTTAAGGTAGAAAGTCCTCAGTTTTATGCCGTTTAATAGGATGTTGGCTGATGGTTTATCATATATGGCCTTTATCATGTTGAGATATTTTCCTTCTATACCCATTTTGTTGAGAGTCTTAAACATAAAATTATGTTGTATTTTATCAAAAGCCTTTTCTGCATCTATTGATAAGATCATGTGGTTTTTGTTTTTTGTCTTGTTGATATGGTGTATTACGTTAACCGTTTTATGTATGTTGAACCATCCTTGAGATTCTGGGATGAATCCCACTTGATCATGATGTATTATTTTTTTAATATGTTGTTGTATTCGATTTGCCAGTATTTTGTTTAGTATTTTAGCATCTGTATTCATTAGAGATATTGGTCTGTAGTTTTCTTTCTTTGTGCCATCCTTGCCAGGTTTTGGTATGAGGGTTATGCTGGCCTCATAAAATGTGTTTGGAAATATTGCTTCTTCTTCAATTTTTTGGAAGACTTTGAGTAGAATAGGAACCAAGTCTTCTTTGAATGTTTGATAGAATTCACTAGTATAACCGTCTGGGCCTGGACTTTTATTTTTGGGGAGGTTTTTAATAGTTTTTTCTATTTCCTCCCTGCTGATTGGTCTGTTTAGGCTTTCTGCTTCTTCATGACTCAGTCTAGGAAGGTTGTATTGTTCTAGGAATTTATCCATTTCTTCTAGATTGTTGTATTTGATGGCATATAGTTTTTCATAGTATTCTACAATAATTCTTTGTATATCTACAGTGTCCGTGGTGATCTCTCCTCTTTCATTTTGGATTTTGTTTGAGTCCTGTGCCTTTTTCCTTGGTGAGTCTTGCCAAGGGTTTGCCAATTTTGTTGATCTTTTCAAAGAACCAGCTCCTTGTTTTATTGATTTTTTCTATAGTTTTTCTGTTCTCTAATTCATTTATTTCTGCTCTGATTTTTATTATCTCCTTTCTTCGGCTGGTTTTGGGTTGTCTTTGTTCTTCTTTTTCTAGTTCCTTAAGGTGTGAAGTTAAGTGGTTCACTTGGGCTCTCTCTTGTTTGTTCATATAGGCCTGAAGGGATATGAACTTTCCTCTTATTACTGCTTTTGCTGCATCCCAGAGATTCTGATATGTCGTATTGTCATTTTCATTAGGCTGTATAGATATTTTGATCTCTGTGCTTATTTCTTCTTTGACCCATTCATTTTTTAGAAGTATGTTGTTTAGTTTCCACAATTTTGTGGGGTTTTCCCCCTCTTTTTTACAGTTGAATTCTAGTTTCAAGGCTTTATGATCAGATAATATGCTTGGTACAATTTCAGTTTTTCAAAATTTGCTGATATTGTCTTTGTGGCCAAACATATGGTCAATTCTTGAGAATGTTCCATGTACACTAGAGAAAAATGTATACTCTGTCGTTTTGGGATGAAGTGTCCTGTAGATGTCTATCATATCCAGGTGTTCTAGTATTTCATTTAAGGCCACTATATCTTTATTAATTCTCTGTTTGGATGACCGATCTAGAGTCGTCAGCGGTGTATTGAGGTCTCCAAGTATGATTGTATTTCTGTCAGTTTTTGTTTTAAGGTCAATAAGTAGCTGTCTTATATATTTTGGTGCTCCTTGGTTTGGTGCATATATATTAAGGATTGTTATGTCTTCTTGATTCAGTGTTCCCTTAATTATTATGAAATGACCATTTTTGTCTCTGAGTACTTTTTCTGTCTTGTAGTCAGCATTATTAGATATGAGTATTGCTACACCTGCTTTTTTTTGGGTGTTGTTTGCTTGGAGTATTGTTTTCCAGCCTTTCACTTTGAATTTGTTTTTATCCTTGTTGCTTAGATGTGTTTCTTGTAGGCAGCATACAATTGGATTTTCTTTTTTAATCCATTCTGCTACTCTGTGTCTTTTTATTGGTAAGTTTAATCCATTTACATTTAGTGTAATTATTGACACTTATGGGTTCCCTATTGCCATTTTATAAATTGCTTTCTGTTAGTTTTGTATGTTGTTTGACTCTTCTCTTTTGTTTTTCTATCATTTGTTTTTGTTTGTTTGTGTTCCATACTTCTTTCCTCTGTTGCTACCTTTTTTAAGTCAAGTGTTTTTGTGGTGGTTTTTTCAAGGGTGGTTACCATTAAGTAATGAAAAAGGTACCTACCATATTCATTGTAGTACCCTATCTTATGAGTATTTCTGCGCTTCATCGTCCTTTGCTACTGTTAATCTTCATTCTTTCCCCCCTTTTTTTCTTTTGTTGTCACAGTTTAAGTTTGGTTTTATTGTTTTCTTGGTGGAGCTGTTACTTGTGGTTTTGTTTTCTTTTGTTCTTTGAATCCGGTTGGAAAACCCCCTTAAGTATTTCCTGGAGTGGGGGCTTTCTGATGATAAATTCCCTCATCTTTTCTGTATTTGTGAATGTTTTTATATCTCCTTCGTACTTGAAGAATAGCTTTGATGGGTATAGTATTCTTGGCTGAAAGTTCCTCTCTTTCAGGGCTTTAAATATTGGGGTCCACTCTCTTCTAGCTTGTAGAGTTTCTGCTGAGAAATCTGATGATAATCTAATAGGCCTTCCTTTATATGTTGTACTCTTCTTTTCCCTGGCTGCCTTGAGAATTTTTTCTTTGTCATTGGTTTGTGTCATCTTCAGTATGATGTGCCTTGGAGTGGGTTTGTTGGGGTTAAGAAAACTCGGTGTTCTGTTTGCTTCTTGAATTTGAGGCTTTAGTTCTTTCCACAGGCTTGGGAAGTTCTCATCTATTATTTGTTTGAGTATATTCTCCATTCCATTTTCTTTCTCTTCTCCCTCTGATATACCTATTATTCTTATGTTATTCTTTCTGATGGAGTCAGACAATTCCTGTAGGGCTTTCTCGTTTTTTTTATTATTTTTGAGTCTCTTTCTTTTTCTCTCTGTTGTGCCTCAAGTTGCTTGTCTTCTATTTCACTAATCCTATCTTCTATCTGGGCTGTTCTATTAGCTAAGCTTATTACCTCGTTTTTCAACTCGTGAATTGAGTTTTTCATTTCTGTTTGATTTGTTTTTATAGTTTTAATTTCCTTGGTAATATATTCTTTGTGATCGTTGAGTTGTTTTCTGATCTCCCTAAATTGCCTTTCCATGTTTTCTTGTATATCTCTGAGTATTTTTAAGATTTCTATTTTAAATTCTCTGTCATTTGGCTCCAAGGCTTCCAATATGTTAAATCTTTTCTCCATAGATTTTTCCACATCTATTTGTGTTACCTCTCTATCTTTTGTATCCATAATATTTGATTTCCTCTTTCTTATTGGCATCTGAGGGTGGTCTTGTTGATAGTATTAGAATTAATAAAGAATAAAAAGGAAAAAAAAAGGAAAACACCCCACAAAAAAAAACTAATAATTTATTATTTCCCCCTTTTTTCTTTCTTCTCTTCCCCTTCTCTCCCCTCCTTAGGGAAATATCGTGATAACCTGTGAATTATATTATGCTAAATGGAACAAAAACTGCCTATAATAGAGGGCCTGATTTGAGGTGAAGAGGTCAAGGGGCAAAAAAGGGAGTAGGGAAAGAAGAAAAAAATAAAAATAATAAGTAAAAATATGTTGTATTAAGTGCAGCGAAGACTAACTACAATGGAGAACTTGGGTTGGGAGGAATGCTGGTGAGTTAAAAAGCAATGTAAAAATACCCAAAATGCCACAAAAACAAACAAACAAAGGAAAACCAAAAACAAAAGCAAAAACAAACAAAAAAAACCTTGAGTCCCAAATTAAATAATTTGTTCATGATTGAGGATTGAATGGGAGGAAAAATAAAAGGAGAAAAGAAGAAATGAATAGAAAGGAAAAAATAAGAAAAAGAGAGAAATGAAGGAAGAAAAAAATGAAGAGAAAAAAAGACAAAAGGGGAGAGAGTGAGAGTTAAGAGTTTTGGAGTGTAACCCTAAAGGAGAGTAAGGATGAAGAAAAGAAATAAAATGTAACACTCATGGGTAGTGTAGTTCAAGAAAAGGGAAGCATAAGATGGGCAGAGAATAAAAGGACTGAAGTGAGGAAATAGAATAAATAATAAAGGCAATAAGATAGAAGAAAGAAACAACAACAACAAAGAATTAGTGGAACAAGTTGTAAAGACTGTGGATTTTTCTTGATTTTGAGAGGTTAACTTCTTCCTTTTTCTTTTCTCTCCCTCTTCCTGGTCGGTGACTCTGTAACCCAGGCTCTGCCCCTGTGTCACACTTAGGTAGGGATTTGCAGTTGATGGGATTCTATGGCAATGTCATATAATTGGCTTTAGTCTCGCTGGTAGTCAAGGCTTGTTGGCATTTGCAGGGTCCAACAATGAGAGAGTTTGCTTTCCTGGAGTCTCTCTCCTAGTCTCCCCTTCCTGAATTAGCAGCCTGGTGATCCAGTTATGAGGCTGCCACTGCTTCTGTCTTGGGAGTAAGAGGCTCAAAGAGCTGGGAAATCCACACTCTATCCCCACTCAGCACAAGGCTCTGGGTAAGGCTCTGGCAGTCAGAGCCTCCAGCGCAATCAGGTGGGGCTGGGAGTCAATTGTTGTCAAGGTGACAGTTCAGCACCTAGCATTCAGTTGGACCACTCAACCCAGGCTTTCCACACTTTGTAACCTATTTTGGCTGGGAAGAAGAGGCACTAGTCGCTGCTTGCTATATAGATCTTAATATCTGCCAAGTCCCTCTTGTTAGCGTATATCCCTGAATATGGAGGCTCTGTCAATCAGAAGTTGCCCCCGCCCCTTTAGCGAGAGGCACTGAAAAATATCACGCCTCTTGTCTTGGATCGCTGAACTGAGAGAGATCCTATCAATTAGAGCCCCGTGGGTGCACAGATTTCGTGGGTTAAGCTAATTTCAGTGATTGGATCCGCAGCTGTGCTCCAGAAAGTATTTCAGGCTGCCTGCGCGCCCCTCCCCCAAAGCTTGATTGTTAGCTTGAATGGCTGAGTGAGGTGCCCCGCCCACAGAGAGAATCTCCAGAATGGGGAAGACAGCCTTGGAGCCCCTCCCGGCACGGGGCACCCGCACAGTCTCTCAGGGCATGCCAGTGGCTGGGGACTCTCCGGACCACGGCACGGAGCGTGCATGCGGTTTCTCAGGGCACGCCAGCAGCCACCAGCGCCCAGGCTGCCGCTCCCCAAGTGTGGGCGGGCAGTTGCACGCATGGGTTGACTCACCACAGGCGTACTCCCTCCTCAGCTTGAATGAATGTCCGTGCGGTAGTTAGCTTCCTTCACACCGTCAGTTCTGATCCGTCTCTCAGATTCAAGTGATAACAGTCCTTTCACTTTCAGTGTGTGTGGAACTCCGGAATGCTCCGAGGATAAATTTTTCTGTTTCTAGTTGATAAATTTGTTGAGATTTTGGGGAGATCTGTCAGACGCGCTGCTCACGGCACCATTTCCGTGACGTCACTGGTCTTCTTTTTTCTTAAAAACATTTAGAGGCACAGGCACGGGGTGAGAAACACTGCTGGTCGGACTAGGGCCAGTCCTTCTCAGATTCAGCCACAACATGACAACTGTTTTTATAAGGAAAATGGTGATTTCTGCTGTGAACCCTCTCCTACATCTGAGTCATTACACAACGACACCCCACATGCTCTCCATGCTCCTGCTGGGTCCCCTCCATGTTAGCGTGTTACAGTCCCAGCAGGTACAATGTGCAGCACAGCAGTAGCCTCACCTCTATCCTGCCATTCCCTGCCCTGCCTGCAGCCTGCTATGGGGTTCAAGACCAAGGGTGTCACCAAGAAGCATTGCCGGGACTGTTACCGGGTTAAGAGGTGTGGTCTGTGATATATCTGCTGCAAAACCAACCCAAAGCACAAGCAGAGACTGATGTAGCTCCTTTGTGAAATAATGTGCAAGATTGTACCAATCTCTAGGAAATAGTATTACCTTATTGAAGAAAAATAAAATGTAAATGTTCTGTTTTCTAAAAAAAAAAAAAAATTAAGAAAAGAATGTTTATGTACCTTAATCAAGAATTCTTATACTCGGATTCACCCCAAAGTCATCAGAGTAATGTATACCTCTAGACAAAGGGATCATGAGCCTCTCCTTACCCACCCCAACTGGTATGTGATTTGGTCTATAAAATCAGCCACAGAATGGTAGGGACTTTCTACATGATTTGGGATTGTGCCCCATGTAGCTAGCCGGCTAATTAATAAACTCCTCAAAAAATTTTTTAAAAATAAATAAATAAAATTTAAAATAAAAAACTCAGAGAGCTCTACAAGAACTATCTGACTTCATCAAAAAGAGAAATATAAGAATAATGGGTACATCAGAAGAAGAAGAGAGAGAAAGGAATGGAGAGCCTGTTCAAACAAATAATTGAGAATTTCCCAAGCCTATGAACAGAGTTAGGTCCTCAAATCCAGAATGCCAAGTTACCTCAACTCAAACAGACCTATTCTAAGGCACATCATATCAAAATTGTCACAAATCAATGACAAAGAAAGAATCCTCAAAGGCAGCTAGGAATAAGAAGAACATAACATATAAAGGAAAGCCTATTAGGTTATCATTTGACTTCTCAGTAGAAACTCTACAAGTCAGAAGAGAATGTATCCAAACACTCAAAGTACTAAACAAGAGGAATTACCAGCCAAGAGTGATATATCCATTAAACTTATCCTTCAAATATGAAAGAGAAATAAAAACTTTTACAGACATACAGAAGCTGAGGCGATTTATCAGCAGAGAACCCCCACTGCAGGAAATACCCAAGGGGGTTATGTGACCAGGCACAAAGAACAAAACAAAAACTACAAGTAAAAGCTCCAACAAGATTACAATAAAAAAACAAAACAATCTGTGACAACAATAACATAAAGACCTGCAGTAGCAAAGGAAAATGGAATGCAGGAGCACTCATAAGACAAAGAACTCTTGTACATATGAACATTTTTCTCTTAATGACCTAATGGTAAACACCCACAAAAAAGTCACTACTTCCCTGGACGGTTGGCTCAGCAGTAGAGTGTTGGCCCCCGAGTGTGAATCCTGGGTTTGATCCTCTTTCAGGGCACATAGGAGAAGTGATCATCTGCTTCTCCACCCTTTCCCCACCCCTCTCTCTCTCTTTCTCTTCTCCTCCCACAGCCATGGCTCAAATGATTGAGGCAAAGTTGGCCCTGGGCACTGAAAATGGCTCCATGGCCTTCCCTCAGACACTAAAATGGCTGACAGGCAGAGCATCGCCTGATAGGGGGCTTGCAGGGTGGATCTCAGTTGGGTTGCATGTGGAAGTCTGTCTGTGCTTCCTGCTTCTCAGTTAATAATAAAAAAGAGAAAAAAAGAAAAGGAAAAGAAAAAGCCACTACTGAAATGCATAGCTTAAAAAAAGAAGAAACAGTGGAAAGAAGTATGGAATACCACCAAACAAAAACAACTAACAGAAACAAAAAAGAGAAGAACCAAACAAGACACAGAGCTACCAGAAAACAAAACAAAATGGCTATAGGAAATCTTCAAATGATAATTATTCTAAATGTAAACGAACAGAACTCACCAACAAAGAGGAATCAAGTTGCAGATTTATTCAAAAAACAAAACCAAACCAAATCCTGCCTTCAAAAGACACATCTAAGCTGCAGGGACAAAATTAGACTCAAAGTGAAAGGTTGGTAAATTATTCTCCAAGCAAATAATATACAAAGGAAAACAGGCATAGCTATACTCATATATGACAATGCTGACTTCAGGACAACAAAGGTAACCAGAGACAAAGATGTACATTTCATAATGATATAGGGGGCATTGTATCAAGAAGACATAACACTTTTTAATATATATGCACTGAATCAGGGAGCACCAAAATATATAAAACATCTTCTAACTGATTTAAAAATACAAACAGACAAAAACACAATCATACTTGGAGATTTCAACACATCATTGATAGCTTTAGATAGATCATCCAAACAGAAAATTAATAAAGAAATATCAGCCTTAAATGTCACACTGGAACAAAAGGACATAATAGACATTTACATGACATTTCATCCCAAAATGTCAGATTATACATTCCTCTCCAGTGTGCATGGAACATTCTCAAGAATAGATCATATGTTGGGCCACAAAACCAACATCAACAAATTCAGAAAGATTGAAATTGTACCAAGCATATTTTCTGACCATAAGGCTTTAAAATCAGAATTCCTGCAAAAAGGAAATAAAGAAACCCACAAAAATGTGGAAATTAAACAACATACTTCTAAAGAAATAACTAAGTCAAAGAAGAAATAAAAGCAAAGATCAAAATATATGTATAGACTAACAAAGATGACAATACAACATATCAAAATTTCTGAGATGCAGTGAAAGCAATAATAAGAGGAAAGTTTATATCATTACAGGGTTATATCAAGAAATAAGAGAGATCCCATATAAACAACTTAACATCACATCTTAAGGAACTAGTAAAAGAAGAGCAAAGGCAACCCAAAATCATCAGAAGAAAAGAAATGTAAAAATTAGAGCAGAAATAAATGAAATAGAGAACAGAAAAACTATAGAAAAAATTAATGCAACAAAGGGCTGGTTCTTTGAAAAGATCAATAAAATTGATAAACCCCTGACTAGGCTCACTAAGGAAAAAAGAGGAAGGACTCATATAAACAAAATCCAAAATAAAGGAGAAGTTACCACAGACATCATTGATATACAAAGGATCATAGTAGACTACTATAAAAGATTCTATGGCACCAAATTCAACAATCTAGAAGAAATGGATAAATTCCTAGAACAATACAATTGCCTTGGGCTGAATCACGAAGAAGTAGAAAGTCTAAATAGACCCATAAGCAGGGAGGAAATAGAAACAACTACCAAAAACCTCCCCAAAAATAAAAGTCAAAAACCAAATGGCTACACTGGTGAATTCTACCAAACATTCAAAGAAGATTTGGTACTTATCTTTCTCAAAGTCTTCCAGAAAATAAAAGAAGAAGCAATATAACCTTTACACCAAAATCTGGCAAGGACAACACAAGAAAAGAAAACTGCAGACCAATATCTTTAATGAATACAGATGCAAAAATTTTAAACAAAATGCTAACAAATCAAATACAATACATTAAAGAAGTAATATGTCACAACCAAGTGGGATTCATTCCAGGAGCACAAGAATGGTTTAACATATGGAAATCAATTAAAGTTATGCACCATATCAAAAAAACAAAGAACAAAATTCATATGATCCTATCAAAAAAAGCAGAAAAGATATTCAAGTATATCAATATCCATTTATGTGAAAACACTGAATAAAATATATATAGAAGAAAAGCACAACATAATAAAGGTCATATATGACAAACCATCAGCTAATATCATACTTCATGGTGAAAAACTGAAGGCATTCCTTCTAAAATCAGGAACAAGACAAAGTTGCCCACTCTCACTCATATTCAATGTAGTTTTGGAAGTCTTAGCCAGGGCTATCAGACAAGAGAAAGAAATAAAAGTCATCCATGTCGGGAAAGAAAAGTAAAGGTGGCAAATGACATGATCCTGTATATAGAAAACCCAAGGACTCCATTGAAAACCTATTAGAAAAATAAGCTGACCCTAGCCAGTTTGCTCAGTGATAGTGTTGGCGCAGTATATGGATGTCCCAAGTTTGATTCTCAATCAGGGCACCCAGGAGAAGTAACTATCTGCTTCTCCACTCCTCCTCCTTTCCCCTCTCTCTATCTCTTTTTTCCTCCCACAGCCATAGCTATGTTGGAGCAAGTTGGCCCTGGGCACTGAGATTCACCTCAGGTACTAAAATAGCTCAATTGCTGAGCAATAGAGCAACAGCCCCAGATGGGCAGATTATCACCCTGTGGATCCTGGTTGGGGTGCATGTGGGAGTCTGTCTGTCTGCCTCCCTGCTTCGCACTTAAGAAATATTTTGAAGAGAAATAAGCCAGGCTGCTGCTGGTGCTTGGGCTGAGGAGGTAGGTGCCAGAGTGCGGCTGCTGGGACTGAGCGAGTGACAGACGGGCCACCCGCCAACACTGCAGCTGCGTGGGGCCCGCACAGACCCTCCATCTGAGTGTAGAATGAGCCAAGGAGACTCGAACCCAGCAGCCATTCCACATGCAGCAGAAGATATTCAAGGAGACGTCAGATGGATGTCTCAGCACAACAGATTTGTCCTGGACTGTAAGGACAGAGAGCTTGATGTACTGTTTGTGGGGGACTCCATGGATCAGTTGATACAGCAGAATGAGATATGGCATGAGTTTTTTTCCCTACTTCATACACTGAACTTTGTAATTGGAGGGGATACAACGAGACATGTTTTGTGGAGGCTTAAGAACCGAGAGCTGGAGAATATTAAACCGAAGGTCATTGTTGTCTGGGTAGGAACAAACAACCATGAAAATATGGCAGAAGAAGTAGCAGGTGGAATTGAGGACATCGTACAACTTATCAACACAAGGCAGTCACAGGCCAAGATCATTTACTGGGTTTGTTACCTCGAGGTGAGAAACCCAACCCTTTGAGGCAAAATAATGCCAAGATGAACCAACTCCTCAAGGTCTCCCTGCTGAAGCTTGCCAATGTTCAGCTCTTGGATATAGATGGGGGTTTCGTGCACCTGGACAGTGCCATCTCCTGCCACAACATGTTTGATTTTCTGCATCTCACAGGAGGGGGATACACCAATATCTGCAAACCCCTCCATGAACTGATCATGCAATTATTGGAGGAAACCCCCGAAGAGAAACAAACCACCACTGCGTGACTGGCTCCTATCAGTGTTCACTACATCCGGCTTCCTCAGATCAGTTATATCACTCACACTACAAAATCCTTCTCTTTCCTAAGGCACTTTGCATTGTAGAATATTCCTGGATGTTCATATCTAGTGTTTGAAAGGGAAGAGGGATTTAAACTGGTCCTGTGCATAGGTTTGTTTGACACAGGAGAAAAATTAGTCAAGGAAGAGTGTTGTTGAAATTCATTTGAAACCAGAGGGGATTTTTAGTTGTATGTGTGACACATTCATTGAATTATCACTGTTTTTCCTAGGACAACATCAAGCCTAAGCACTGAACAAAATGAAGATTCCTTTCTTAGCCTTTCTATGAATTACGTCATATATAGTAATGACCAGAATCGCACCTACTTGGCTTTAAAACATATTTTCAGTTTTAAAGGATCATATTTTTGTCTTTTGTTTTTATTTTCCTTTACTCATATATTCTCCATTATTTATTTATTTTTTATTCATTTCAGAGAAGAGAGAGAGAGAGAGAGAGAGAAGGGGGGAGGAGCAGGAAGCATCAACTCCCATATGTGCCTTGACCAGGCAAGCCCAGGGTTTCAAACCAGCGACCTCAGTGTTCCAGGTCAAGGCTTTATCCACTGCGCCACCACAGGTCAGGCTACTCATATATTCTCAATGTTTTAATATATGGCATCAGATTGGACATACTTGTCACTCAAATATGGGAGATGCTGTAGTTACAAGTGAATTTGTTCCACTCCCTTAATCTTTCCCAGGCTTAGCAATGAAAAATAGGTTTTGCCACATTTAGGGGACTCTGTGGAGGGTTTTATTTTTATGCTGTTGAGTATCATGTCTATAACTGACCCATACAAGCAACCTCACCCCCTTTATTTTCTTTTATTTTTTTATCCTTGTTGACATTATACATTTTTTACCTAGGAGCTCTGCTGTTGGGTGTATAAATCTCCAGCAGCTCCTCTCACAGTATTTCCGATGTGTGATTCTTTCTGTGTGGTACTGTGTGCTGTAGAGACTGTTGTGCTGTCCACATGCAGAGTACTGCTCTACTCTGTCCCTTAAAACTTGTTACAGAATTAGAACTCTTAATTTCCATTCCCTAGCCTGATCTTATTTCAAGTTTTATAGTATCTTAAGGTGTACATTTTATTTTTTTATTGTCTTAGTTTTTAAATTCTATCAGTCCAGAAAAATTTGGCCTTTTCTTATAGGGAAATAAGTGAAGCTGATCTTCAGAATAGACATCCTACTGATCCCACCATTTTAGTGATAAAGAACTGGATTTGTTTAACTTTCAGGATTTCTCCTTAATGTATTTTCATCTGAGAATATCTTTCACGAGAGCTTTTTATAATCTTAATGGTTGGTTTGGGCTACAGAACTGCCATTTAAAAAATAATGGGAGAGTAGATGGTTTGTTGCTCAATATACCTAATGAAATGTGTACAAACTGGATCTACAAAAAGATATTTTAAACTTGACCAGGTGGATATTGCAGTGACCCATCCAGATGTGCTCTGCAGTGATCCTGCTTACTGTTCAAGTTCCATAACTGAAGCTCGGGTTTAAGTTCTACCTGCGAGGGAACGCAGTGCTTGTGTGTGTCGAGGGGCATTGCGGGTTGTGCTAACAGTGCTTCTGATTGAGAGAGATAGAACTTGGGTCGATTTTTCTTTTCTTGTCAAGCCTCCTTCTAGGAATTACATCGTTTTGGTATTTTGTCTTTTTTTTTTTAATGCATGCTTTTCTGAATGTATCATGTCTTATTAACAAAAGAAAATACACATGGTGTTTACTAAACTTAAGTTCACTATATTAAAAGTTTTCTTTTTTCTTTTTAGTAGCCCAGGTTCTTGAATTTTTCAAGACAGATATTTTTTTTCTCAGCTGGGTATAGTTCTAGGAAGAATAATTCAGCCAGGCCTCTTGTTTGTCAGGGTGGGAGGGTGGGAAAGTGGCCCAGACGAACCCCTGAGGTCTCTCCGGCGGTACGGGGCTTTGAGTTGCTCCTGAGGATTAAATCCCTTTGTGAGCTGACCTTCAACTCCTTCCCTTGTATTTATAGACCTGAGATGTTACTACATTTTCTGTCTACCAGAGCTATTCGAGCAATTGTATTTGAACCACTAGCCTTTTAAATAAAAGTCTGGCCCATTGTTAATGTGCAGATACTGAGTCCGCTCTCATTTCCTGCCAGCTTTCTTTGCACTGCTTTAGGCAGACATGTTCATCCATTTTTCTTTCATTGACATCTAGTTTGGTACAGTGACAGAACTTAATGCTTAATCTTTGGGTTTCTCTCTCTCTCTACTTAATGCACTGTCCAAGTAAAAGTCCTAGTTGTCATTGTGATTAAAGGGTCAACTTCCCAGGAAGCTAGCAGAGGTCTTATTCTATTCTTCTCCCAGCAAATTTTAATTAAGTAGCAGCTGGTGATGGCACTGTAGAGATTTTTGTGTTCACGTCTTGAATGTGGCAGGTGATAGATGTATTGCTAGGGGTGACCTGGGGTTGTCGTTTTGCTGCCCACTGTATTCTAGACTATCACAGGCCTATTTGGACTGTATCTTTCATCAGAAACATGAACCCATCAAAAACTAATCTAGAGCAGCTTATGGCCTGCTGTTAAGAATCCTGCCTCTTGTTAAAGTCCAACTTTCTTTTTTATTTTTTGACCTAGTCACTGTTTACAGTTGTATGCTAAAGCCTGAAATATTGTCTGTGCTATGGTGTATGAGCATTACCAAGTTTATATTCATTGCACTGAGAAACTAAAAACATGAAACTAGAGCACGTCCATGCTCCTGAGTCTGTGTGGGTGCATGTGGGAGGAGGGCGCTGGGGTTTCTTAGAAGGAGGCTCTTTGGAATGGGGTCTCCCAGGTTTATCCTCAGTGTTCCTGCTTGGGGATTGCTGCTGCTTAGCTAACTGGACCTCCTGACAGAAGTTTGTGATTCTGCTCTGGCAAAGTTTCATTGACTAGTAGAACTCATTCTGTTTTAGTGTATATTTCAATATAAATGTAAACATTTCACTTAAAAAAAAAAGAAAAATAAGCCAATAAAGTCAAGTCTCAGGGTACAAAATCAATATACAAAAATCTATTGCTTTCCTATACACCAACAATAAAACTTCAGAAAATGAGTTCAAAAAAATTTTCTTTCACAATTACAACAACAACAAAATACTAGGAATAAACTTAACAAAGGATGTGAAGGACTTATATACTGAAAATTACAAAGCATTATTGAAAGAAATTGAGAAAGACACAATGAAATGGAAAAATATTCCATGTTCATGGATTGGAAAAATCAATATAGTTAAAATAGTCATATTAGGCAAAGCAACATAAATTTAATGTAATTCCCATTTAAATTCCAATGTCAATTTTATTTATTTATTTGCAAGAGAGAGACAGGACAGACAGAAAGGAAGGGAGAAAAATGAGAAGCATCAATTCTTCATTGTGGGATCTTAGTTGTTCATTGATTGCTTTCTCATATGTGCCTTGACTAGGGGGCTCCAGTTGAGGCAGTGACCCTTTGCTCAAGCCAGGAATTTTGGGCTCAAGCCAGCGATGTTGGGCTTTAAACCGGTGACCTTTGGGCTTAAGCCAGTGACTATGGGGTCATGTCTATGATCTCATGCTCAACCCAGTGACCCTGCGCTCATGTTGGTGAGCCCGTGCTCAGTTTGGAGACCTTGGAGTTGTGAGCCTGGGTCATCTGCATCCCAGGCCAATACTCTATCCACTGAACCACAGCCTGGTAAGGCCCAAAGTCATTTTCTAAAGAAATAGAACACAAAATTGCCAGGTTGTATGGAAGTATAATAACCCCAAACAGCCAAAGCAGTCCTAAGATAAAAGAATGAAGCCAGAGGTGTCACACTACCTGACATCAAATTATACTACAGAGCCACAATAATCAGGACAGCATGGTATTGGCAGAAAAACAGATATACAGACCAAGACCAATAGGACAGAATTGAAAGCCCATAAATAAAACCATATATATATGGACAAATCATCTTGACAAAGAAGCCAAAAACACACAATGGAAAAAGAAAACCTCTTCAATAAGTGGTGCTGGGAAAATTGGAAAACAACATGCAAAAGAATGAAACTTGACTATATTTTGTCCCCCTACACAAAAATTAATTCAAATGGATCAAAGACATAAATATCTGAAACTATAAATTACATAGAGGAAAACATAGGTATTAAACTTATGAACATTGGCCGTATAGAATAATTTATTAATTTGACCTCAAAGGCAAAGGAAGTAAAAGCAAAAATAAATGAGTGGGACTGTATCAAACTACAAAGCTTCTGCACAGCAAAAGAAACACAACAAACAAAAAGGCAGCCAACAAAATGGGAGATGATATTTGCAAACACTAGCTCTGATAAGGAGTTAATATCCAAAATATATAAAGAACTCACAAAGCTCAGCAACAAACAAGCAAAGACTTCAATTAAAAAATGGGGAGAGGACCTGAACAGACACTTCTCCCAAGAGGACATACAAATGGCCAACAGATAAATAAAAAAATGTTCATCTTCACTATTAGAGAAATGCAAATCAAAACTACAATGAAATACCACCTCATACATACTAGATTGGCTATTATCAACAAGACCGGTAACAATAAGTGTTGGAGAGGCTGTGGAGAAAAAGGAACCCTCATTCACTGCTAGTGGGAATGTAAACTGGTACAGCCATTATGGAAGAAAGTACAGTGGTTCCTCAAAAAATTAAGAATAGAGCTACCATAGGATCCAGCAATCCCACTACTGGGCATCTACCCCAAAAAACTTGAAAACATTGGTATGTAAAGACACATTCAACCCCAGGTTCATAGCAGCATTATTCACAGTGGCCAAGACATGGAAACAACCAAAGTGTCCTTCAATATAGAATTGGATAAAGAAGTGGTACATATATACAATGGAATACTATTCAGCCATAAGAAACGATGACATAGTGCCATTTACAACAACATATATGGACCTTGAGAACATTATACTGAGTGAAATAAGTAAATCAGAAAAAGTTAAGAACTGTATGATTTCACACATAGGTGGGATATAAAACTGAGACTCATGGACGTAGATAAAAGTGAGTGGTTACCAGGCGAAGAGGACTGTGAGAGAGAAGAATAAAGAGGACAAGTATGTGGTGATGGAGAGTGATTTGACTTTGGCTGATGGGTACACAACACAATCAACAGTTCAAAAGCTATAAAGATGTTTCCCTAAAACCTATGTGCTCTTGTTGATCAATGTCACCCTGTTAAATTTAATTTTCTAAATTAAAAATAAAATCATTGCCATAATAAATAGACATCAAAAACATTTTTTAAAAAAGGAAGGTACATGAAATCTATTGTTTATAGTTTAAGTAAGTAGGAGAAAATAAAGTGGGAGGAATTTGCTAGGATTGGATGAAAGGCAAATGGAGAAACACATACTTTTTTGACATTGGTGGTAAAGGGTGGTTAACATTTAACATTTATAGAGATAACATGTGGGCAAGAAGATAGCAATGAGGGGTTCTGTGTTCTCTTGTTGGTGGTCTTGTGTTCTGGTGCCAGCAGTTGTGGCTTAGAAGGGGAGGAAAAGAAAATTACCCTGACATGTCAAAGGTATGTTATCCTAGAAGCATAAGAACAATGAAGGGGGCTCACTTCCTTTGCTAAGGAAGCTTCAGGCCTGCGACATGATTACCCATCTTGACCTTCCCGGTTAGAAATTTGCAATCAGACCATCCTGTGAGGTTACTTTCAGTCGCTGAGTTTGTCAGGAAATGCCATGTCAGGCTTGCCACCTAGCCCCCTGAGTTTGTCAGGTTTATAGCACAGTCCCCTTTTCATTCACACTGTTTTGTTGCTTCAAAGTTGACTTGAGTAAAAAATAAATAAAATTTTGTGTAATTCTCCAAGAATTGTAATGAGGAAAACTGCTGACACAACCCAAATTTTGCAGGCATTGCAGAGTTACAGCATGCCCCACAGCTGAATGATCTCGGGTTGTTGTTTTTGTTTGTTTGTTTGTTTTGTAGAACCAAAATAATCATTTGCTCAAAGGCTCCCTAGCCCATCCAGGGCACACTCCAGCCTACAGCCTACAGCCAACAGCCAATTAGCTTACCCAGGAGGGAAAAAACGACCATTTCAAGACTCAATGTAAGGTTCAAGACTCCTTTCTCTTCTCTTTCTTCAATAAATCCTACATTTTCCTTTATTTAAGAAAATCAGCCAGTTGATTTGTCTCTGTCATACTCTTGAACAGTCTCAACACACGAGTCTCCTAACTTCCCTGATCCTTCACGCAGACCTCCATTTGGTTGCAGTATTACTTAGGCTGGCCCTCTGTGGATAAAAGTTAACAGCTCCTTTAAAGTCATCTGAAGTTTCTTAGAAGGTGTTGAGGAACGATTACCCAAAAGTATATTTAAATGAGCTTCTTCAGTTTGTTTTTTAAAGGCTACCCCTGCACCACCCCTTGGCCTATTGCCCTTGGTTTTAAATTCCATACCAAAAAAAAAAAAAAAAATTTTTTTCAGGAGGGTGCTGGGGACGTTATAGACACTGAAAAAAAGATGCCCAAACTGTCTAACGGAGGAGGTAGTGTGGTCCAGTGGTCTAAGGCGCTGGATTAAGGATCCAGTCTCTTCGGAGGTGTGGGCTCGAATTCTATCGCTGTCAGGGTTTTTGCACGTTCATTCCTTTTGAGTACTTTTTCCCATTGGTCACAAAAGAAGGATTATATGGGGTTCTGTGTGCTCACGTGCGTACCAGTGTCCTTCACTAAAAGTGGAGCACAAAGTCTTTTACAGGTGCCAGTGGCTGAGGAGGGAAATCATCGGTGTGCTCCTGTTCTATACCCTGAAATACCATGCGCCTTTGTAACCAGGAAATGATGACATGATATACTGGACTGGTAGGAAGGTTGTCTCATAGAGTTCCAAATTTACCCCAGTGTAATAAGTTTCAAATAGTAAACTAAACAAACAAAAAAACAACTAACGCCAAACTTTGTTTCCACCCGGTTTCTGGCCGGGGACCATTTGCGTGTTAGGCGAACGTGATGACCGCTACACTACGGAAACCGAGGACAGGTAACGGCAGTTCTATATATATCAATAGATGGCTACGAAAGCCTAGGATGACTACAGTACATTCTTGTAATGCCTTAACTGAAAGGACCGATCCTTTCAATCACACAGCGGAGGTTCTGTACTCAATCTCTCACTGATGACTCTAAATTCTGAGGCCCTTCTGGAACTCGGTGATTCCCACCGCCGGTCCAGTACCAAAAATGTCCATATAACAAGAAACTTTGTTTTTTTTTAAAAAAAAAAAAAAAAAAAAAAGTAACTGGGCTCGTCCAGGATTTGAACCTGGGACCTCTCGCACCCAAAGCGAGAATTATACCCCTAGACCAACGAGCCAGGAGGTAGCTAACTCACCTATTTATTCCTTAAATTGATATTATGTGGCGTCATTTTTTGTTTTTTTTTTTAATCCCTAGGAAGGTAGACTTTTATTTCTAACATATTAGAACCCCCTGGATATCGGAGTCTCCCATGCTTGTCCCATTCTTCTCAGCCACCTGGGCGTCCGCCATTAACCCTCAGCCGCAGGCAACTCGGGCAGTGCCAGCGCTCCGTCCCTGTCGGCCCCTCTGAGAAGTCCTGGAATCCGATTGAGCGGGTGATTGCTCTGGCTACCCAGACAGCAAGTAGGGACATCCTTCCGCGTTTGGGGACTAGCAGCCCCCTCCCAAGGGAGCCTAAATAAGACAAGTCCGGAGGCCCAAGCCCCGACGCAGAGGCCGGAAGAGGCGGAAGCTTCCTGGGCAGAACCGGACGCCGCACGGACTGGGCCTCAGCCGCGACTGGCGCAATGAAACCCGGAGTCGTCTCTTCCTGTGCGGGCGCCTGGTAAAGGGGAAGGAACTTTTCTTTATCGTTTAAAAAAACTATTTTTTAAACAACCTATTTTTTTGCAAAGTGTTTAGGAAATGTAGGGACGTCTAAGGCAGAAAAGAGATCCCTGGAAACCCGGGCCCCCAAGGCTGGCGCGCGCCCCGGCCCCCGCCCTGGAGCAGCCACCCTTACCCGGAGGGTTCAGAGGCTGTGCGGGCGCTCTCCCGAAAGGCTTTCATTGCACTGGTTGGTTAGGAGTAAAACAGTAATTCTGTAAATTTCACAAAATTCACTTAGAGCTGGCCCAAAGGTTTGTTTTTGTGCCACCAGTTGGCTGTCCCAAATAGTAGGAAATGCGAGGTGGTTAACCTACTCGGAGAAGAGGTGCAGCACTCTTCCGTTGTCCCTCTCCGCGGACCGCTTAGCCCCCGGGGCTGCCGCTCCTCGCTGCTCCTCTCGGCCTCTAGCTCGGGGACCGCGACGCTAGCGCTCCCCCTTCCCGGCCTGGTCTGCGCCTCTTCCGCGCTCACTGGGTTCGGGCGGCGCTCCTCTGCTCCCGCCAGCGTGCGGCCTCCCGGGCATTACCGCCTCCGCGTTGTAAGCATTTGCTTTTCTTCCTAATGGAATTATAAAGAAAAGTGCACACAAATTTGAACCCCACACGAATAATACATGCTGACCTTCTAACTTTTGTTTATGCTGTCAACGAATTCAAGTGTACAAATGAGCTCAAATCCCAATGAACAACGGAGGGGGCGCTGCCAGGCCCGCAGAGGGTCTCGGGCGCCCAGCCGCCGGGGCGCCTCGGCCTCGGCAGAGGTGTGGCCCGACCGCAGGAGCTTCTTTCCGGCCAGAGTGGACCCTCTGGATGCTCCTGTGCGAGTCGCAGCTCCCAGTGGGGACACTGCTGATTCCGGACAGCGTTCCAGCGCGGCTCGGGGTTACAAAACAGAACCTGGGCCGAGTGCGCCAAAGGAGAGATCCCGTCACGGACAACCGTGCAGACGCCGGAGAAGGGGGTGAACGGAGTAGCTGGGGTTCGTGGAGGAGGAGGCTCCCGCTCCGGCCCCCACTTCGGCGCCCTGGTCTCCCGGGATTTGTCGGCCCCCACGTGCCGACCCACTCAAAGGCCGCTCTCTATAGAAGCCAGATTGCGAGCGCCCACAGCGAGTTATTTCGGAACTTTTACTCCCTCCCAGCTAAAACAGTAGGTTCCTAGGGGGCGGAAAGGGGTGTTGACAGGTGGTCCCCACATTATTTAAAAGAGCGAATGAGGGGGGGGCGAGCCACTGGACCCCCCGCCCAGGAGGGGTACGGAAAGACCGCCACGAACTTGCCGGGAGCGCGCGCAAAAGGAATCGAGCGAAGGACCACGGTGTTGAAGGCGCTCGAGGACAGCGGAGCCTGTGATCACAAGGCCAAGGACGCAGTGGGTGTGCCTCTTCCAGAGCGAAGCGATGGGAGGTGTCAGCTCACCTACGGTGCAAAGAACTGGAAGCTTCGCCAGGGTCTGGTCTCCGAGAAAGGCGGAATTCGTGTTGGTTTGCGCATCTTAGGCTGATTCACCTTTTCGTCTAAAAAAAAAAAAAAAGAACCAAAACCCAAGCTAGGCCCCAGCGAGATTTGAACTCACGACCCCTGGTTTACAAGACCAGTGCTCTAACCCCTGAGCTATGGAGCCAACGGTGAGTTAATGGTCTGCCTACATGTAGTTGATGCCGCAACAGTCTCCGCGCAGCCGCAGACAAGCACAGAGAAACTAAACAACAACAGCGTCTTTCGGCCCTTAAGAACCCTACTCGGCCGCCGCGAATTAGCCTGTGTGGCGTGTAAGTGTTGGTGCCTCGTCCGTAGCAGCAAATCCCGTGAAGTAGCCCCACGATGAGACCGCCGACTTACGCGCCCGAGCTGAGCCTGTGGGGGCGGGGCCCCCGATGGGCGGGGCTGAAAAGAGGTTCCCAGTCAACCAGGCAAGTGCCGGGTTAGCGACAAGTATTTCTAGAGCGGAGGCGTCTTGGGCTTTTGGTGTATGAGCCTTCGAGTCCTAGGTCTGGGTTGCGAGGAAGAAGTAAAGGGAAGCTATGTCAGTAGGCCTGCCCTGGCCGGAATCCAGATTCGAGGAGCTGGGAAGGGAGACTGGACCGCGAAGGAGCAGTAGTAGGGGATTGGGAGGGAGAGGATGGTTGGGAGTGGTGGAGAAATCAGAATGCCCGGGTGTGAGGAAGTGCTATGCCAAGGACCGGGTTAGGGCCTGGGGTCCTAGCCCCTACTGCAGCATTAGACAACTTAGGAAAAGGGGACTCTCAGGGCCCGTCCTGGATTCTTGGGTTGCTGGTTTTGGCAGGACCCCCAAAAGGGCCCACGGGGTTGAGGGCAGGGAGAGAGGGTGAGAGCCCAGGTGAGAGACACTAGCCCTAGCCCTGCAATGGGCAGCTGTAGGTGGTGGACGTTGGTCTGGTTGACCAACCTGCCCTCTGGTCCCTGCAAGGCCAGATGACTTAGATCACTGGATGGCCAGGCCAAAAGCAGACCCCTCGGTGACGTCCAGTCTGTATGAAGAGGTGTGTGAAACTCTGGTGGTATGGACCTGAGTTCTCACAGCTCTGCTGCTCACAAGGATCTGGGATTTAATGGGTGGTGTCAGAAGGGCCCACATTAGGACAGTCCTTGATCTCAGAGATCTTATGATGCCCAAAGGACAGAAGAGAAAAACGCACATGTACACCCATACTCACACCATCACTGAGACATCTGAAGTCACCAAGCAGCCCTGGTGACCAAAGAGGGAGCATCTCTCTTACCCTCCAAGTGCAGTTATTATGTAACTGTAGTAACATATCTTCAGATACAGAGGTATCTGTGTAGTTATTTTACAAACTCGGATGGACACACAAACACAAAAACTGAAAATATACATACAGCCACCTCTGTGGTCCACCAGTCACCCTATCTCCTGTGACCTGTAATATGTGTTCTAATACTGTTCAACCCAGTTGCTACATAACATAAAGGGTAATTGTGGTACTCAGTTCAAAAGCAATACAATCCCAGATAACATTAGGGTTTGATGATAACATTAGGCAACTTAATTAGCAAATGAATGTTAGAAATGGGTTTTTCTTTTGGAAATCAGTGGTATTCAATATGTCGATTGGCTACAGTGTTCTAGAGCTATTTTCCGTGCATAAACAGGACAAAAGATTCACTTTCTGAAATGCTGCTATAGAGTAGACTTTTAAATGGTCCTGTCCCCAGCCTGTAGGACACTGGATTCTGATTGCCTGATGCTGTATGCACTGTATCCACCTCTAGAACATGTTACATACAGAACAAGAAACTTGTATGTAAAGTATACTTAAAGCATCTCAAGGGGCAGAGTATAGAAGCTCCCTGATTCGTGCAGACAAGACTATTTGACCATCACCATTCCTGTATCTGTCTAAACAATCTGAGCAGGACAGAATTAGATCTGAAACTGGTTTTCATCTAGAGGGGCAGCCCATTAGTGGGATTGGAAACCTATGCCCCATCACCTAACTATGGGGTGGCTAATAATTAACAAGAAGTCAATAATAGGGTATGACTAATTGACCTAGGTCTGTTTCAACACTTAAGACCTTATGCATGTGCTCACACATGCCCTCTCCAAGGTCCACACACCCTCTGCCCCTGCAATCTGATATAAACACGTGTGTTTATATAAATATTTCTTACATGCAGAAGCCCCCGTGCTCACCTGGTCTGGCAGAAATCCTTGCTCATACTTGTGCTCTTGCACTCAGTCTGGGTAAGTGAACAGTGAGATAAGCCACAGTAGAAATGAGCTCATAGTCTGTATTTCCATCTTCGTCCCCCCTCCCTAGGAAGCTCTAAGCAGGAACAGCCTACCAACACCCTCCCAGAAGCTTAGCCTTACAGAAACTGGGGAACAATTAGCAAAGGTGATAATACCCATTACAACATGGGCTGAGCTGGCCCTGGCACCAGTGTCCTCTACTGTTGGCATATATTAGCAAGTTCCAGAAAGAATGTCAGGGGGCACCAGACCAGGTGGTGGCTCAGTGGATAGAACTTTCATCTGGGATACTGAAGTCCCAGGTTTGAAAACCCGAAGTCGTTGGCTTGAGCGCAGGGTTGCTGGCTTGAGTATGGGATCATAGACATGACCCTATGGTCCGTGGCTTAGGCACAAAGGTCACTGGTTTGAGCCCAAGGTTGCTGGCTTGTGCAAGGGGTCACTGGCTCAGCAGAGCCCCAGTCAAGGCATGTATGAGAAGCAATCAATGAACAACAAAGGTGCCACAACTATGAGTTGATATTTCTCATCTCTCTCTCTGTCTTTCTCTCTCTTCCTCAAATGTGAGGGGCATGTTTCTACTCTGCATCCAGGTGAGAATTGCACCTGTAAAATTACAAGTGTTTTCTTGTATTTCAAAATTCTAGAACCTTTGTGTTATGAATTAATTTCTTTATGGTTCAGACTCGCGAGGCAAAAGACACACCAGATGCAAGTAAATGGGCAGGGGGCTGAAACTCTTAGGTGGATCCAGCCCTGAGAAACTGCGCCACTGCATATTTATTGAGTTCCAAAAGCCACAGCTCAGCAGATAAAACTAGAAAGTTACACAAGCCTTTTTTCCCATCCGTTTCATCCCCAACCTTGCACATCTATTGTTTCTTTCATGAACAAGGACACAAGAAGAGTCAGAGTCTCAGAGCTTATCAATCATAAAGGACATCTGGTTCTTGAAGGCATTCCGCCAAGAATCCTGCGTACTTGCATTCAAGTACCCCAGGCCAATGTCTTCCCATGGCCAACAGACTCCAAGATCTCTTGTCTCCAAGTAACCCTTGCTCTGCAGTTAACTGCCGTTTATATTGGTGCAGGGTCGTCTCCTACATATTGCCCTTATTTCTTTTTTTTTTTAAGTATTTTATTTTATTTTTATTTTTTCATTTTTCAGAAGCTGGAAATGGGGAGGCAAGTCAGACAGACTCCCGCATGCGCCTGACCGGGATCCACCCGGCATGCCCATCAGGGGGTGATGCTCTGCCCCTCTGGGGCGTCGCTCTGTTGCATCCAGAGCCATTCTAGCACCTGAGGCAGAGGCCACAGAGCCTTCCCCAGCGCCCGGTCCATCTTTGCTCCAATGGAGCCTCGGCTGTGGGAGGGGAAGAGAGAGACAGAGAGGAAGGAGAGGGGGAGGGGTGGAGAAGCAAATGGGCACCTCTCCTGTGTGCCCTTGCCGGGAATCGAACCCGGGACTCCTGCACGCCAGGCCGACGCTCTACCGCTGAGCCAACCGGCCAAGGCCCTTTTTCTTTTTTATTTAGCTTGCACTCACTTTTCTAATCATTTCTTCTTATCTTTAGTCATCCCTTTGTTGCTGGAAAAATCTTTTTCTAATTGGTTGTAAAAAAAAAAAACCTTATGCAACAAGGGTTCTAGTAAAGTTATTAAAATTTCCTAAAAACTCTGCTGGTTTAGAGCTACCTTATTGGTAGTATCATCAGCTACTTGGTTTTTCTAGAGTTTCTTCGGAGTCTTCCTCTTTAGGTGCCCTGGACAGTGGATGATGTCCACTACTTCAGCGGAGCAGTCTCCAGTATTCTCCAGGGTGAGGGTTTGAACCTCACCCTTGTTAGCTCTTAAGCCTTCTCCTGATGGCCCCTCTTCGACTGTGCCTATCTTAGGTTGTTCCTGCCTTCAGGAATCTTACCTGTCTTTGGCTAACCAGCCATTTTAGGGACCAAACAGAGTTAGTTATAGTTATGTGAGGGAGGGAGGAGCAACGTCCCTTCCGAAATGCTTAGTTTTAGCAGCTGATGTTTCTACCTATTAAAAAATTTATACTACATATCCTTTCTAATTTCTAGAGCTGAATGCTATAAAAGGCTATTTTGCTTGCCCTTTATGTAGCATAAGAGATAACATGGCAGATTGTTGCTCTATTTTGCTTTGACGCTAATTGTCTCTTCTTCTAGCTATATATAATAAAAGAAATATAGAACAAATGATTAGTACAATGCCTCCTACAGTTCCTCTAAAAATCTTAAATTGTTTTAGAGGATACAAGTTACTGATTCCATCAGAAATAGCAGTTAGTAAATTTTCTCCATCAGTCAATTTCAACTGATCCTTAAAAGTAGCATCAATATGCTTTTGTAAATCTAAAATTTCTATACTTAAGTTTCTATGTTTTAACAAATGCGTTTTAACGTTTTCCCAAGGGAAATAAGTATGATTCCAAGGAATAGGGGTAACACAAAAAGTAGTTACATTCCAATCACATTTTAGCTTGATTTGTTTTTGCAGGCTAACAATTTGATCTCCTAACATAATTATAGTCTGTTCTAAATCATTAACTTTAGCATTAATGTTACTATCTATACGTTGAGAAGTCCACAGTTGTTCAGAATCTTCATGCCATTTTTGTACAAAGTCCACAGTCTGTATGCTTCGATGTAATGCAATTCCAGATACAGCAACCAGGGTGGTTACAGCTATTAGTCCTATAATGATGACAATGATCAGTCCAACCAGTCTCTTGGTTCGCTTCAAAGACTTAATAAGATGTTGTAACAGCATCATAGAAGGGGAATCTGGCCACATCCAATGCATCTGTACTGGAATCCAGACTCCTGTTTGGGCTCTTAAAATGTATAGACTTTGACTATTTTTATTAAAAAGAATAGAAGAGTTAATGCATGTATAAAAAGCACACTTATTGCAAGTTATAATTTACAGCTGTCCATCTGGTTTCACCTATAATAAACATACAAGGCAATCTAACACAGGCAGATATAAAATGTGACTCATTCTTCTTAAAGGTTAACATAGTATGATTAGAAGGATAATTCCTCCAGATTTCGCTGACATTGTTTAACTGCCATGGCTACTTTCCACAAATGATATTGTATAGGACCAAAGTTTATGTGAAGAGCTTGAGGTGACATCCCTCCTCCATGCCATATGATAGTATGATTACCTTGACCATCAGCTGTAATTGAACCATTGTTCTTATATCACATTAAATCAGCACCCTGCCCTTTAACTCAGGCGGAACCATGAGGGCTCCAATCTATGACGTTTCCATAGGAAATATTAAGTAAAACCCGAGCAGTTTCTCCTCTGCAATTTTCCCAATGAACCCATTCACTTAGCTGATTAACAATTGCAGTTTGACAGGGCGGTAAATCAGGTGGAGGTTCTGGATCATGTATGGATGTATTACCTTTAAATACGTATCCTTGTAACAAAAACAAACTTTTTTTCCTTTCCTTTACTATTATTTTTTACAATAGAGAGCCAAGCTTGAGCTTCTAAACAATGTGGCTCATGTCCTATACATATAGGTAATCCCTCAACTCCTGTTGTATAATTTTTTAATTTCATGCCTTCTTCCGAAGGTACTAAGAGACCTCTATCATCAAAAGGTCCTGGAAGCCAATTAGAATCATTAACAAAAATAGGAACGGCAGTATCTTCCCAATAAACAGCTCTATTTAATGGAGGATTAGGGATATATGCTCAGTAAATAAAATTTTCAGCCTACTTACCAGAATTGTTACCAAAGCAATTATTACTAAGAACAGATTAGTAGCATTTTGTTCTTTTCTAGTAGCTTTTAGCATCTTTTTACCCTCAAAGGTCAGTTTTTTAAATTGACCCCAACTTGGTATTTTAGCCTTTTCAATACCAAGCAGCAGCACCTTTAGGGTTTTTCTTCCGAGGTTCAATGCTTCCATCTCAGCAGTGGATGGATATGGAAAGAATCTATTTCTCTTATTCATGTTGTTAGTTTAATTCTGTGGGCAGGGATCCAAAGGACTTTGCCAGATTCTGAAATGACACAAGTAAACCCTCTTCCCCAATGTTGCACTACACCAGGTACCCATTGATCCAGCTCATTTTTATAATGCACAGGTTAATTAATCTTAGAACTATTATTTTTTGTCCAATGTCTGTCTACAGCAGTCAAGTGATCTTCTCCTGTATTTAAAAAATTTAAAGTAAATAAAGCTTTATGTAACATAAGTCTAGGGGATAATCTCCTTCCTTCTCCCCTCTTTTGTTTAAGTAACATATTTTTCAGAATGCTATTAGTGTGCTCAATAATCGCCTGTCCTTGTGGATTATGTGAAATTCCAGTAGTATGGTTAATATTCCAAAATGTTAAGAATTGTTGAAACTTAGCAGATGTATAGGCAGGACCATTGTCAGTGTTAATTGCTTTAGGAATACCCATAACATTAAAAGCTCTATAAGATGTTGATTGACACAATCAGCCTTTTCTCCAGGCAAAGGTGTGGCCATCAAAAGGAAGAATAAATATCAATAGAACAGTATAACCTGAAACAATAAAGTACATAGAAGAACACATAGGTTCTAAACTCATGGGCCTTGGTTTTAAAGAGCATTATATGAATTTGACTCCAAAGGCAGGGGAAGTGAAGGCAAAAATAAATGAATGGGACTACATCAGATAAAGGAGTTTTTGCTCAGCAAAAGAAACTGACAACAAAATAAACAGACAGCCAACTAAATGGGAACTGATATTTTCAAACAACAGCTCAGATAAGGGCCTAATATCCAAAATATACAAAGAACTCATAAAAATCAACAACAAACAAACAATCTAATAAAAAAAATGGGAAGAGGACATAAACAGACACTTCTCCCAGGAAGAAATACAAATGGCCAACGGATATATGAAAAGATGCTCATCTTCTTTAGTTATTAGAGAAATGCAAATCAAAACTGCAATGAGATACCACCTCACACCTGTTAGATTAGCTATTATTAACAAGACAGGTAATAGCAAATGTTAGAGAGGTTGTGGAGAAAAAGGAACCCTCATTCACTGTTGGTGGGACTGTAAAGTAGTACAACCATTATGGAAGAAAGTATGGTAGTTCCTCAAAAAACTGAAAATAGAACTACCTTATGACCCAGCAATCCCTCTACTGGGTATATACCCCAAAAACTCAGAAACATTGATACGTAAAGACACATGCAGCCCCATGTTCATTGCAGCATTGTTAACAGTGGCCAAGACATAGAAACAGCCAAAAAGCCCTTCAATAGAAGACTGGATAAAGATGTGGCACATATACACTATGGAATACTACTCAGCCATAAGAAATGATGACATCGGATCATTTACAACAAAATGGTAGGATCTTGATAACATTATACAGGGTGAAATAAGTAAATCAGAAAAAACCAAGATCTGCATTATTCCATACGTAGGTGGGACATAAAAACGAGACTAAGAGACATTGACAAGAGTGTGGTGGTTGGGGGGGGAGAGGGGAAGGAGGAGGGGGAGGGGCATAAAGAAAACTAGATAGAAGGTGACGGAGGACAATCTGACTTTGGGTGATGGGTATGCAACATAATTGATCAACAAGATAACCTGGACATGTTTTCTTTGAACATATCCTGATTTATTGATGTCACCCTAGTAAAATTAATAAAAAAAAAAAAAAAAGTAGAACAATGTACATAAGATAGTTTTCCAAAAGAAAAAATATGAGTAACATTCATTTGCCACAGGTCATTGCTGTTTTGTCCTCTAGGATTCATTCCTCCTGGTAATGGAGGAGTGTTTATAATACTGCACTGAGAACATTTTCTAACAATATTTTGAGCTTCTTGCCTGGTTATTTTAAATTTTTGCATTAAACCTTTTTTATTCGTATGAGTCTCTGCTTGAAATTTAGTGGCTATTTCTATTGATCCAATGAGTAATTGATCAATTTTATTATTTGCAGTAGACATACGTCCTGGTAAAGCTGTATGAGGATGAATGTGAGTTATATAGACAGGTGAATTTCGTTCCTACAATAAAAGTTGTAACTCCTGAAACAATTTGTGTGATTCAGAACCATCATTTGAAATGTAAAGTCTCTATAAGTTTAACTGTATGTTCAACATATTGTGAATCAGTAACAATGTTAATAAGGCAAGAAAAATCACTAAGAAGTAATAATAATACAGCAGATAACTCTGCCTTTTGAACTAATGTATATGGAGTCTTTATCACTTTTGTCACTGGCCCAGTATATCTAGCGATACCTAATTTATTTGCATCAGTATAAAAAGTAGAAGACTTTTGAGTTGGCTGAGCCAATTCCTTAGTCGGCAAAACCTATTGTGTTCTTTTTAGAAATTTAATTCTTTTATTTGTAGGATATTGATTACTTACAATACCAAAATAGTCAGCCAATGCAATTTGCCAATCAACATTTAACTTCTGGTTGTCTGAAATCTGATTACCTGTCAAAGGTACAAAATTTTATTCGGATTATTTCCAGTTAGTTGTCTTATCCTAAGTCTACTTTTAGTAGTTAAAGTATAGATTTTTCTCTAAGTAAGTACATATTTCTTTTGAGTCTTATGTGGCAGAAATTGCCATTCTAATATCTTGTTTTCTTGGTATATGATGCCAGAAGGAGAATGTTCTGAGGGAAAAATAATTAATTGAATAATTTGATGTGTATCAATTTGATCTAAATAAGTAGTATGCATAATTTTTTCAATAAGTGATAACTCTTGTTTAGACATTTCTGTTAATTTTCTGGGACTGTTTAAATCAGGATCTCTTTGAATTATATTAAATAAATTTGTGCATAAGTAGGGATTTCTAGGGAGGGTCTCAACCAATTAATATCACCCAATAATTTTTGAAAGTCATTTAAGGTGTTTAAAGAGTCAGTTCGTAAATTGACCTTTTGAGGAATAATTCTTTGATTTTCAATTATATTCCCTAAATATGTAAAAGGACAAGATGTTTGAATTTTGTCTTCAGCTATAATTAAACCCTACTGATTCAAGGTTTCAGAAGCATCTTTAAGGAGGACTGAAAGTTCATCATTATTTTCACAAGCTATCAGTATGTCATCCATATAATGGATTATCATAGTTGAGAATATTTCTGACAAATTTTTTCTAAAGGTTGATTCACATAATTTTGACACAATGTCAGGTTATTTAACATTCCTTGGGGAAGGAATATAAACTTAGTAAGAATAGTTAGTTCAGCTTATTGTTATAGAGACAACAGCTAACATTGCTAGAAACAGAGTCAAGGATGTTTTTGAAGTCTTAGTCCTAATTAAAACATTTTTTGCCTCCTGGATAAGTTTGTTTAGTTGCCCCTAAGTATGCAGTTCAGCTTTTTGTGTTGTAGTTGCCTTTATCCTTTTTTTTTTTTTTTTTTTTTTTTAGACAGTCAGAGAGAGGGACAGATAGGGACAGGCAATCAGGAAGGGAGAGAGATAAGAAGCATCAATTTTTTTGTTGTGGTCCCTTAGTTGTTCATTGATTGCTTTGTTGCAGTTGCCTTTATCTTTATTTCTCTAGGCTTAGTCTCTTTATTTCTTTGATTTCCGACTCATGCTAAGGCTTCAATTTTCTGGAAGGTATCTCCTGGTCTTCCGTATCTACGGAGATAAGAGCAAATCCTTGCCTCTATATTTTGCCTACATTGCTGTTATAAATTAGCAAACTGTCCCTGTCTAAAAAGTTCATCTTGTGTAATATTAACAAAACAGTTAACGTTAGCATTCCAGTTAGCTTGAATACGAGCCTGATCCTCCTACTAAGTTATAAATTATTTCACTTTTGAAAGAACAGTGTGAGCTAACATTTCTAAATTTTTTGAGATAAAACAATTCAGAGTCCATAAAGGAGGATAGCAGTTCCTGCATATAAGGACAGTTAGTTCTATACTGAGAGCAAGCCATTTTTAATTCTTTAAGAGTTTTGACAGGGATTTGGTCATATTGAGTATAAAAAACTCCTTGTTAGAAAGTTTAGACTGTACTTTAAAAAGTTGCTCCTTTAATTGATTAGAAGATAAATGTTTTTCTTCATTAGAGACTTAAATGACCCTTGTTATCTTCCCATTAAAAAAAAAAAAAAAAAAAACTTAGAGCTTTGTTAGGGATTTTGCCCTAAGCCTTGCAGCTTAGTGAACACTGTATAAGTGAGCTAGAAAGAAAACTAATGTTGCTTAGTAATAACAGATGCATTAGCTTCTATATCTAAAAGTCTTTTGTATTGTTAAGACTATTATAGGGCATCAGAGGAGCTAAATTCCCACTTTCCTCAGGGCCCCTTTTGCAGAATAGGTCTGACAAGCAGCCAACTGCCTGAAGCAGCTTGAGATAAATTCTTGAAATGACTTAATTTTCCTTAATTCCTTTGTTTTACAGATCTGAGCATATCTTTACACACAAATAAGACAATTTTCAGCACAGAAACACAAGTATAACATATAACTTTGATTAATCCTAATACTTGAATTACTATTTGACTTCAAACTTTGAATACACCTTACAATGCATTAACCAAATTAGCAAGTCTTAAGGATCTATATTCTATTCAATTTAAATTTAAATGAGTGCTCCTTACAATTTCTAATTTTAAAACAAAAAATATATGGATGAAACTATTTTTTCAATATAAGAGCCGGCATTTCCAATTTTTGCATGCAAGAACTTAATTCAGGCCTTTAAAAATCACATTTTAGACAACATCAAACAAAAACTAAACAGAAACTAGATTCAGACAAACCAGAGAGAAACCTGGGATTTCAGAGTACAATCAGACTAGAAAGATGCCTGCCTGACTCTAGTCAGCGTATTTTCTGACAGAGACTAAGGATGAATGAAACTAATCAAAATCTCCTGAGAAGAAAATAAAACTCGGTGACCACTAAGAGATTTTGTAATCAGATCCATCAGGAGTCCCCCGTCCAAATTTCCAGGCAAGGAACAAGAAAGAAACAAAATGATAGCTCAGAGGATCATAGCCAAAACACCAAAGAAAATCAGTATTATTTCTTTATTACAAAGATTGGAGAATTCTAAGGACTTTATGATTTCTTTATATGTCCTAATTCTAATTGAGTTTGTACTAATTGATGTAATGCTTCAAGCCTCTCTCCTTTTAACAGTTACTGCTCAACCTATATCAATTTCAGACATTACCTGATGAGCTGGAGGCCATGAGGATTCAGAATCAGACTGCAAAGATTGCAAAGCCAAGGAAATGAAATTACAGAGAGACCAAACAGAAAGAGGAATAGTGTCTCCTTGTTGTAGAGCATGCCATAAAGCTTTTATTACTTGGTTCCAGGTTTTTAAACTTAACGCAGCCTTTTGTGGCTAAAACCAGTAACAATGCTTCTTTATATTTTTAAATAATAACTTAATATTTTTACTTTTATTTTTAACAGTTATACCAGACCCTTTTAATAATGTTTGCAGTAGTTTCATATACTGGGTCTCTACTGATGAGGAATTGGCATGAGAATTCCCCATTACTCTGCCTCCCGAAGGATTTGCTTACCTACCGAGCGGTCTTATACCCCCTTTGGTCTGATGGTCCTGAGACTGCAAACACTGACCTCTTCGAGCCCCTGTTCGTGGGATCATGCCCCACGTTGGGTGCCAGATGTTATAAATTTCTTTATGGTTAGGACTTGCGAGGCAAAAGACACACCAGATGCAAGTTAATGGGCAGAGGGCTGAAACTCTTAGGTGGATCCAGCCCTGAGAAACTGCGCTACTGCATATTTATTGAGATCCAAAAGCCACAGCTCAGCAGATAAAACTAGAAAGTTACACAAGCCTTTTTTCCCATCCGTTTCATCCCCAACCCTGCACATCTATTGTTTCTTTTATGAACAAGGACACAGATGAATCAGAGTCTCAGAGCTTATCAATCATAAAGGACATCTGGTTCTTTTGGCATTCCTCCAAGAATCCTGCATATTTGCATTCAAGTACCCCAGGTCAATGTCTCCTTATTGCTAACACACTCCAAGATCTCTTGTCTCCAAGTAACCCTTGCTCTGCAGCTAACTGCCATTTATATTGGTGCAGGGTCGTCTCCTACACCTTTGGTCTCCTTACTCAGGGAGACTGTACTTTGGCACTTGAAAGGGGTTAGGCATCTGTAAGAATACATGGCTGTCACTTGGCCGAGGATACTACACTGTGTACATATATCACTCTGTATCATCAGTTCAGTCAGAGGTTAGAGGGTAGCCATGCCTTTATACTGTTGTCTGAAACTTTTCCCTCATGTATAGATCAAGGATCTCTTTCCAGTCCTGACCCAGACTCCCCTCTTAGCTGGGAATATAGTGATCCTCCCTGAGTAGATGATTTGGTCAGGCAAGCTGGGTTCAGGTCTCCAAAGGCAGAGCTGGCAACTGACAAGAAGGCAAAACAGAAGTGAACATAAACCTGGCTGGCCTGGCCCTAAACGTGCCCCTTGCAACTGAGGACAGCACAGGACCAGGGCTTGTTGTTGTTCCAGGGATCCAAAGGAAGCACCCCTGTCAACAGCTGGGCTCCTATCCTCACCAGCCTCCACCTCCACACACCTGGAACCAAATCCACATGCCAGGAACAACAGAAAGGGGACAGACCTCAGGGCCAGAGGCATCTTTTCCTCTTCTCAGTTGAACATAGAGCCCCTTCCCCAGACTTCCCAGTCTCTAGAAGCTTCTCTCAGCCAGCCTGGGGCAGGAGAGTGAAGGGCAGACGCAAAGTGACCAGGAGGCTCCAAAGGAGAACAGAACAGCATCCCTTCCCATGGGCAGCCAGGACGAGTTCACGCTTGATTGACCCACCCCCTTTGGGAGGCCAGGCAATGTCTCTCAAGGCCAGATCCTCAAGTAGGTGCCAGTAGAGCAGACAGAGAAAAGGGGGAACACACGCTCTTGGAAGTTGACACGGAAGGTGTAGAGGTGGTGCATGTCCTCTGCAGCATAGAAGGAGACAGCGCCCACCTCTAGGTCCAGTGCCAACCTCACGCGAGACAGGTGGCCACAGCTGAGGGGTGTCCGCTCAGGGCTGGTCACAGCCCAGTACTGCCCGCTATTGAGCTGCAGCGCCCAGACACCCTCCTCGGGAGTGAAGGGCGTGAGGCCCTTGCGGCGCACGCTCTCGCGGGCCACACCGAAGGCCCAGCCATCCTGAGAACCCACTTCCACCTCCCAGTGGTGCCGTCCAGAGGAGAAGCCGCAGGATGCCAGGACTCGTGTGTTGACATCAAAGCGTCGCGGGTGGCTAGGCAGGTCCTGGGCCCTCTGTCCAAGGCGCACACTCTTAAGATCCAGAGAGAGGATGAGGCGGGGGTTGGCCGTGTCAGGATCTAAGGTCAGCTCCACTGCAGTGGGGAAGGCAGCGAGAGACAGACAACCCATGCAGGCTCCTTGCTAGCCCCCACCCCTTATTCCTACCCCCCTCCAAGTACATGCTGAAATCAAACAAATGCAACACGTGGATCTAATTTCACTCTCAATTCGAACACATGGACAAATCGAATTGAAAAACAATTGGAGGATATTAAATATTTAGATACTGAGAAGAATCAATTTTTCTAATTATGAGACTGACGGGCTGCTTGCTGCGCTAAGAGGGCCGCTTAATTTTTGTAATTATAATGATGATTTTATGGTTGTTTTTTTAAAATTTATCGCATTAGAAACCAAATACTGAGATATTTATAGCAATGATATTATCTATGATTTGCTTCAAAATAATCCAGTGGGAAGAAATGGACTTTTAAAGGAATGGGTTGGGGTGGTAGTAATAATCACTGAGTGTGTATGATGAATATATAAGATTTGTTATGCTCATCTCTCTACTTTAGTGTATGTTTGAAATTTTCCATAATAAAAAGCTCTAGCCCTGGCCGGTTGGCTCAGCGGTAGAGCGTCGGCCTGGCGTGCGGGGAACCCGGGTTCGATTCCCGGCCAGGGCACATAGGAGAAGCGCCTATTTGCTTCTCCACCCCCCCTCCCTTTCCTCTCTGTCTCTCTCTTCCCCTCCGCAGCCAAGGCTCCATTGGAGCAAAAAGATGGCCCCGGCGCTGGGGATGGCTCCTTGGCCTCTGCCCCAGGCGCTAGAGTGGCTCTGGTCGTGGCAGAGCGACGCCCCGGAGGGACAGAGCATCGCCCCCTGGTGGGCGTGCCGGGTGGATCTCGGTCGGGCGCATGCGGGAGTCTGTCTGACTGTCTCTCCCCGTTTCCAGCTTCAGAAAAATACAAAAAAAAAAAAGGCTCTAATAAACACACTTGTATGTACTACAGTCTTCCAGGCCTTTTCTAGGCCCTGGGTCTCCCAGCTCTCTGCAGTTTCATTTCGGGGGGGGGGGGGAGGGAAGAGAGAGAATAAATAATAAAAAACATAGAAGATAAGAGGGATCGGGACAGCAGGCTGTGATTTCAACTCTAGAGAGCCCAGGGAAGGCTTCACTGACATGCATTTAAGCAAAGATATACAGAAGGTGAAAAGAAGGTGAAAAGACCAGACAGGCAGCGGCCTGGTGAAATGCATTCCAGGCGCAGTAAGTGTGTGCGTGGTGCACAGAGTGCATGCACCAGGGGAGACTGTGCAGTAAGGCCAGATCCCCTGGGGCCTGGAAGGTCACTGTGAGAACTCCAGCCCTTACTGAGTGAAAGAGGCCAGTTCTGGCTCTAAGCAGAGGAGGGGCATGGTCTCACTCAGCTGGTTTAGATTCTTTCCAGGCAAAGCCTGACTTAGCCCTCCCCTCCCCTCCCTGTGGGGTTGGGTACCATTCACCCCAGAGCTCTGCAGGAGTAAGAACCACCCATCTTGTCCTCAGTTTCCTCCTGTTTCTCCTCATCACTGCAGACAACTCCAGTCCCCAGAAGATGTCTCAGTACAAAGTCTCAGTAAGTTTGAGAGTGGGGACAGGGGAAAGAGGTTCATTCAGGTGATTGACAAGCCTTCCCCAATCTAAATATCCTGAGGCGCAGGGCACTCATGCTCTGGACCATAAGCCTACAGGCCCCATTGTGGCCTGAGGGAGTCAGCAGTGTGAGGTGAGGACAGGGGGAAAAGGGAGTAGATGGCAGAGTCACTGAGTTGGGTGGGTAGAAGGAACCAACCACACACAAAGCCCAGAGAGACAGTCACAAGAAAGTGAATTCTCTATGTGGCCAAAAGACAGACACAATCACCACAACCATCATACCTTTCTCCTCTTTCTCCAGCTCTTCACGAACATCCTCTGAGGAGAAACAAAGCAGGGTGTGCATGAATGACAGGAAATTGTCTATCTGGCAATAACAGTGACACCACGTCCTCTGACACTTATTGCCCCACTGGCTCACTTACTCCCCAGATAGGCCCGAGCATTGGGCCCAACGTGGGGAGGCAGTACTCCGGCTTTCCCAGTCCAGCTTCCGCCACTTTTGCCTGGAGCTGGTTAGAGCTGAGATCTTCTTCCTCATCCCTCTTTCTACCCCAATGCCCCTCTATCCTGTCTGTCCCCAGAGGAAACTCCATGCCCTGAAGGGGCCTGAATAAATTAGCCACCACACACCCCAGCTCTGGTTTTCTCACACAGCTTTTGGAAAGGCCCATCTTCGGACCCCGAACCACCAGAACCACACCACTGCCACTGGCATCTCATGGCCCAGTCCCACACACGTGTCCTACCTTTGAACTTCTTGAGCAGCCCCTTTAAGACAAAGGTCTTGAGGGAAACATTCCAGACTTTATTCTTCATCTCAGAAGAGACTGTAGTTGGCTTGGGGGCAGGCACACTGCTGCACCTGCAGGATGAGGAGGAAGGCCCACCAATATTGTCCCACTCCCACAGTTAGAATGGTGAGATCCTCTTGGTGGGGAAAGATAGGACAAGGAGAGCCTGATCACATGCTGATACCCACACCCAGGCAGATGGACTTCTGCCTTAGAAGGAACGCAGATAAGGCACTGGGAATTGGGAAGTGAGAAGTAAGGGGCAGGGAATAAAGAGAGCATGCAGTGGGAAGGAAAAACCAGCTTAGAGGGGCCCAAGGAACTGTTAGGTCCATTCACCTGCTTAGTGTGTTTTTGAATTCCTAGAAAGAAAGATGAAAGAAAACCAAATCAACATCAGGTACCTTTCGTTTGCCTTTGGAAAAATAAAATTGCCCCTGCCCTACTTCCAGAGGAATAGCAATAGGTAGGTATCCACACCCCCTGCTTGCATGGGCCTGGGTGTCAAGGACTTCCTAGTGTGGCTGGCATCTTGTCAACGTGGTGGATCCCTTGACCCTGCCCACAGCTCCACAAATGTTCCTGCTATTATTACAGAATCATCACTGGAGCCACGTTGCCTCTGCTCTGGACACCACCAAGACAAGTCATAGCCTTTATGCAGTGACTGCTCATTCAGATGAGTGTCTTTTAAATGACTCTTCTTGAGCCGTTTGTGACTTCTGAAGTTTATTTAGTAGAGTGTGACTACAGTCGTCCCTCACCATATCGCAGTTCACTTTTCGTGGTCTCACTGTATTGTTGATTTTTAAATTGTATATATCTAATTTTGTATCACGGATTTTTTGCTATATTGCACAACTTTGTGGTATATAGGCATTTTATATATTTATTATTTTAATTATTTTTGCGGTAAAGTAAGCAAAGTAAGTGTGGGAAAGGTTAATAACAGTGTGGGAAAGAGTGTGGGGAGGGTTTATAAAGCCTTAAAATGTATATAAATAATAAAATAAATATAAGGTCGCTTCGTGGATTTTCGCCTATCACAGGCAGTTCTGGAATCTAGCCCCCACAATAGACAAGAGACCATTGTATATTTTAGTGAAATAAAATAGAATATAAAACATCAACATGCATCACATTAGCAAAGGTGTTATTTTTTGAGACTTTTATCTCAAGTGTGTACATACTGGAATACGATATAAGATATATTGTTATTCATGGTCAGGAAAGTTTTATCAGATCCTTTTAGACCTCTAAAAGGATAATCAGGGCACCTCTCTCCAGTCCCTTCTGGCTCCAGATTGTGTGAGTCTACTAAACTCGCAGGATGTGACTCTATCCTCACAATGCCTCACCATAAGTGACACAAAGCCCTGGGGATTCAGACTCACCTGGAGAAAGTCAAGGTCAGGCTTGCGAACTGTCTCCTCGATCTGGTTGCTGAGCTTGGATAGCTGGGTGATCTCACCTCCAAGCTGGGCGAAGTTCTCATTCTGCTTCTGTGTCACCTCCCTGGACAGCTCCTCCAGGCGGCCCATGAGCCGGCCCTCCTGCTCCACCAGGAAGGCCCGCAGTGCCTGAAATTCTGCCCCTACCTTCTCCTGTTCAGTTGATATCTGCTTCTGTCCCAGGAGAGAAGAAGTTGGAGAGGTGAGGGGACATGAGCATCAAGACTTGGCATTTAGACGGGGCTCTTGAGCCATCCCACAGGGTAGAGTTTCATCTGCCTCACTGCTCAGGGGTCACATGCTCACCCAGGCATGCACACCCTGTGTGGCTCTAATTTAAATATCCCAACTTGCCTGACCTGTGGTGGCGCAGTGGATAAAGTGTCAACCTGGAATGCTGAGGTTGCCAATTAGAGATCCTGGGCTTGCATAGTCAAGGCACATATGAGAATATACTATAGTTGATGCTTCCTGCTCCTCCCTCCATCTTTCTGTCTGTCTCTCTCTCTCTCGTGCCCCTTTCTCTTAAATCAATAAGTAAAATCTTTAAATATTCCCAACTCTAAGGGCACAGCAGCTTCAACACATGCTCTCACTTCCCATGTCACAAATATGTCATGTGTCTCTTTGTACCTAAGTTCTCCTATCAATGTAGGGCAATTTCAGACTCACCAGAGAACTGCTTATGGCTGCAGTTTCCTCATTTGAAAAGTGGGAGAGATCAAGTAGTGCCTCCTGGGGCCACTATAAAGATTAAACTGAGGTCACTATTTCTTTCCCAAACACATTTATTATATGTTAAAGACAAGAAAACGGGGCCTAAATAGAGTTGCTTATGCTAAGCTCCACCTCATCAAACAGACTTCATCATAGTTTCAGCTCTCCCAGAAGTGGAATCTTAAACCAGTCCACAGGAATTGCCTTTGGTCAGTAACCTACCATTCTCTATAGGGAGGGCAACTTTGCAATCCAGTTTATTTTTTGTTTTCATTTGTTGGGTTTTTGCTTTTTTGTTTGTTTTGCCCTGTATAACTTCCTTGTTCCTGCTACCTCTGTTTATATCATCTCTGACCTTATTCAGCTCTTTGGGGAGTCTTTCTTTCTTCCTTTTTTATGTTTATTTTATTGATCTTAGAGAGAAAGGTTATAGGGGAGAGAGAGAGAGAGAGAGAGAGAGAGAGAGAGAGAGGGAGAGAGAACATCCATCAGTTCCTGTGTGTGCCCTGACTGAGAAGAGAACTGACAACCTCTGTACTTCAGGATGATTCCTTAACCAACTGAGCCAACCCGCCAGGGTTAGGTCTTCTTTCTATCAGCTAGATTAGATGCTGGCCAACTCATCTATCACTGAATAAGCCAATAAGATCTTTAAAATGTACTCAGTTGGATTTTGTTTTTTAACATTTGTCACCCCTCCAACTTTCACTCCTCACTGTACTTCATTTTAAAGAGCACCATTTCTGTTTAGCAAATACGAAGGTAACACATGCTCATAATATGTATAAAGTCTGGGAGTTGCAGAAAAGTGGGAGGAAGGAAGGAAAATCAGCGGCAGTGACCAGAGGTAGCAGCACACCCACGTGACCCAAGTGAGGATATGCTATGTGCAGGCTTCATATTATATCCATTGCCATTATCCACAGGATTCTCATTCCTGTGTTTTAAGACACAGATGCATGTTCCTAATCCTACATGAATGTGTGAGAAGGACTGTGCATAATATAATAAGCCAGAACTCTCACACCTAATAAAAAGTAAGGACTCGTTCCTCCAAAGCAAGCTTGACTGTCACAGTTCCTCTTCTTTAAAAACTCTGAGGGAGAAGGCCCTGGCCGGTTGGCTCAGCGGTAGAGCGGTAGAGCATTGGCCTGGCGTGCGGGGGACCCAGGTTCGATTCCCGGCCAGGGCACATAGGAGACGCGCCCATTTGCTTCTCCACCCCCCCCCTCCTTCCTCTCTGTCTCTCTCTTCCCCTCCCGCAGCCAAGGCTCCATTGGAGCAAGGATGGCTCCTTGGCCTCTGCCCCAGGCGCTAGAGTGGTTCTGGTCGCGGCAGAGCAACGCCCTGGAGGGGCAGAGCATCGCCCCCTGATGGGCATGCCGGGTGGATCCCGGTCAGGCACATGCGGGAGTCTGTCTGTCTCTCCCCGTTTCCAGCTTCAGAAAAATACAAAAAAAAAACAAAAAAACACAAAACAACTCTGAGGGAGGAAAGGATGGCTGGAAGAGAAGACTGTGGGTGGGTTATTAAGTCAGGAGACCTGGGTTCAGGCCATGGCTCCCCTAGGACCTTCGCCATTGAACACTGGGCAAGCAGGTGGCTGTTGTTTGGTGTGTATGGGTGTTATCTCACTCAAGGCTGACAACGACGGTGATGTGGGAGCACTCTCTATTTTACCAATGAGGTGAGAGACAGAGAAACACATCACCAGCAAGCGGAGAGCCGGAATTCCAACCTAGGAAGTCTGCCCCCAGAATCGGAATTTCTTGCCACTATATCGCTCACAAAAATTAGGGGATATTTCAAAATGAATATGAAGCGATTAAAAAAAAAGAAACATTTGATTATTTTTATTATTAAACAAGAACATCAGAAAAGCAAATGACAAGTCAAAGAAAGTTGTTTGATTATGCAGATGAGATGCAAAACCAACTTTTATTTCATTGGTGAAAACGCACTGTACAAAAGGCTGAAAGTACTAGAGTATCTGGATGTTCTGATTCCCTAATTTTCGTGAGCAGTGTATATCGCATGGCCCCCCAAAGAAATAACATAGTGGAATAATATTAGCCAAAATACTCTAAATCAGGGTTTCCAAACCTCTGCACTATTGATATTTGGGACCAGATAATTCTTTGTTCTGGAGGGCTGTCCTGTGCATTGCAGGATGCTTAATCAGCACCCTGTCCTCTACCACTGAATGCCAGTAGCACTCCTGCCCCAGTATTGACAATGAGAAGTCTATCCAGACATTGCCCAATGTCCTTTGGGGGTCAAAACTGCCCCCAGTTGAGACGCACTCCTAAATGGAAAGAGCATTTTCAAATAAAAATATTATCTTTTTGTTATCATGCAGCAAGAGTTGTCCTCTACCTCCAGTTTCATTAAGCAGGTATTTTTGTTTTGTTTTGTTTTAGTGAGACAAAGAGACACAGACAGACAGGAAGGGAGAGAGATAAGCATCAACTCATAGTTGTGGCACCTTAGTTGTTCACTGACCGCTTCTCATACATGTCATGATGGGGGAGGAGGGTGTCCAGCTGAGCCAGTAACCCCTTGCTCAAGCCAGTGATCTTGGGCTCAAGTCAGTGACCATGGGGTCATGTCAATGATCCTACCCACAAGCCCTCAACCCTGTGCTCAAACTGGTGAGCTGCACTCAAGGCCGAGGAGTCTGTGCTCAATCTTGCGACCTGGAAGGGGGGTGGGGGCTCGAACCTGGGCGAACCAGGTCAACACACTATCCACTGCTCCACCACTGGCCCGGTAAGCAGGTATTTTGTATTTCTAAAGAAAGGGTGGGCCTGACAAGGCAGTGGCGGCGCAGTGGATAAAGCGTTGGACTGGGACACAGAGGACCCAGGTTGGAAACCCCAAGCAAGATCTCTGGTTTGAGCGCGGGATTACCAGTTTGAGCACGGGATTGCTAGTTTGAGCATGGAACCATAGATAGACATAACCCCTGGTTCCTGGCTTGAAGCCCAAGGTCGGTGGCTTGAGCAAGGGCTTACTAGCCCCCTGTAGGCCCCCCCACCATCAAAGCACACATGAGAAAGCAATCAATGAACAACGAAGGAGCTGCAAAAAATTGATGCTTCTCATTTCTCTCCCTGCCCCTCTCTCTGTCTCTGTCTCACAAAAGAAAATAAAAGTGGGCCAAAGACGACAAAGCTGCCCATGCTGTGGGAGGCCCTCTAGCTCATGAGCGGAAGAGCTTACATACTTACTCCTTCCTCTAGAAGTCTGGAGATAAAGATTGAGCCCTTCTTTGGGAAGGGAAAGTCTGGGATGCATATTAGAGGTAGGTGCACAAGGTGCAGCTCAGGGTCAAGAAGGGGGCAACTGAACTCAAGGTCTTCCCCTCCACACTACTCGCATCCCACCTTGAGCACAGGAGGGTCCTCAAGTTCTTCTTGCTCCAATTTCCAACTCCAGAACTGAATGGTCTTATCCTAACAGACCCCAGTAGACACTTTCATTCTTTTAACACCTACATATCGAGCTAAGAACTGATTTTGCGAGGGAGAAAATTACAGTTCGTCACAATAAAACCAAACTTAAACTGTGACAACAAAGGAAAAAAAGGGGGGAGAGGTTGGAGATTAACAGTAGCAAAGGACGATGAAGTGCAGAAATACTTATAAGATAGGGTACTACAATGAATATGGTAGGTACCCTTTTCATTACTTAATGGTAACCACCCTTAAAAAAACCACCACAAAAACACTTGACTTAAAAAAGGTAGCAACAGAGGAAAGAAGTATGGAACACAAACAAACAAAAACAAATGATAGAAAAACAAAAGAGAAGAATCAAACTACATACAAAACTAACAGAAAGCAATTTATAAAATGGCAGTAGGGAACCCACAAGTGTCAATAATTACACTAAATGTAAATGGATTAAACTTACCAATAAAAAGACACAGAGTAGCAGAATGGATTAAAAAAGAAAATCCAACTGTATGCTGCCTACAAGAAACACATCTAAGCAACAAGGATAAAAACAAATTCAAAGTAAAAGGCTGGAAAACAATACTCCAAGCAAACAACACCCAAAAAAAAGCAGGTGTAGCAATACTCATATCTAATAATGCTGACTACAAGACAGAAAAAGTACTCAGAGACAAAAATGGTCATTTCATAATGATTAAGGGGAAGTTGAATCAAGAAGACATAACAATCCTTAATATATATACACCAAACCAAGGAGCACCAAAATATATAAGACAGTTACTTATTGACCTTAAAACAAAAACTAACAAAAATACAATCATACTTGGTGACCTCAATACACCACTGACGGCTCTAGATCGGTCATCCAAACAGAGAATCAATAAAGATATAGTGGACTTAAACGAAATACTAGAACACCTGGATATGATAGACATCTACAGGACACTTCATCCCAAAGCGACAGAGTATACATTTTTCTCTAGTGTACATGGAACATTCTCAAGAATTGACCATATGTTGGGCCACAAGGACAATATCAGCAAATTTAGAAAAATTGAAATTGTACCAAGCATATTTTCTGATCATAAAGCCTTGAAACTAGAATTCAACTGCAAAAAAGAGGGGGAAAAACCCACAAAAATGTGGAAACTAAACAACATACTTCTAAAAAATGAATGGGTCAAAGAAGAAATAAGCGCAGAGATCAAAAGATATATACAGACAAATGAAAATGAAAATACGACATATCAGAAACTCTGGGATGCAGCAAAAGCAGTAATAAGAGGAAAGTTCATATCACTTCAGGCCTATATGAACAAACAAGAGAGAGCCCAAGTAAACCACTTAACTTCACACCTTAAGGAACTAGAAAAAGAAGAACAAAGACAACCCAAAACCAGCCGAAGAAAGGAGATAATAAAAATCAGAGCAGAAATAAATGAAATAGAGAACAGAAAAACTATAGAAAAAATCAATAAAACAAGGAGCTGGTTCTTTGAAAAGATCAACAAAATTGACAAACCCTTAGCAAGACTCACCAAGGAAAAAAGACACAGGACTCAAATAAATAAAATCCAAAATGAAAGAGGAGAGATCACCACAGACATCATAGATATACAAAGAATTATTGTAGAATACTATGAAAAATTATATGCCACCAAATACAACAATCTAGAAGAAATGGATAAATTCCTAGAACAATACAACCTTCCTAGACTGAGTCATGAAGAAGCAGAAAGCCTAAACAGACCAATCAGCAGGGAGGAAATAGAAAAAACTATTAAAAACCTCCCCAAAAATAAAAGTCCAGGCCCAGATGGTTATACTAGTGAATTCTATCAAACATTCAAAGAAGACTTGGTTCCTATTCTACTCAAAGTCTTCCAAAAAATTGAAGAAGAAGCAATACTTCCAAACACATTTTATGAGGCCAACATAACCCTCATACCAAAACCTGGCAAGGATGGCACAAAGAAAGAAAACTACAGACCAATATCTCTAATGAATACAGATGCTAAAATACTAAACAAAATACTGGCAAACCGAATACAACAACATATTAAAAAAATAATACATCATGATCAAGTGGGATTCATCCCAGAATCTCAAGGATGGTTCAACATACGCAAAACGGTTAACGTAATACACCATATCAACAAAACAAAGAACAAAAACCACATGATCTTATCAATAGATGCAGAAAAGGCTTTTGATAAAATACAACACAATTTTATGTTTAAGACTCTCAACAAAATGGGTATAGAAGGAAAATATCTCAACATGATGAAGGCCATATATGATAAACCATCAGCCAACATCCTATTAAACGGCATAAAACTGAGGACTTTCTACCTTAAATCAGGAACAAGACAGGGTTGTCCACTCTCTCCACTCTTATTTAACGTGGTGCTAGAAGTTCTGGCCAGAGCAATCAGACAAGACAAAGAAATAAAAGGCATCCATATCGGAAAAGAAGAAGTAAAGCTATCACTTTTTGCTGATGATATGATCCTATACATCGAAAACCCGAAGGACTCCACAAAAAGATTATTAGAAACAATAAACCAATACAGTAAGGTCGCAGGATACAAAATTAACATACAAAAGTCCATAGCCTTTCTATATGCCAACAATGAAATATTAGAAAACGAACTCAAAAAAATAATCCCCTTCACGATAGCAACAAAAAAAATAAAATACCTAGGAATAAACATAACAAAGAACGTAAAGGACCTATATAATGAACATTACAAAGCATTGTTAAGGGAAATCGAAAAAGATACAATGAGATGGAAAAATATTCCTTGTTCTTGGATAGGAAGAATAAATATAATCAAAATGGCCATATTACCCAAAGCAATATACAAATTTAATGCAATTCCCATCAAAATCCCTATGAGATTTTTTAAAGAAATGGAACAAAAAATCATCAGATTTATATGGAACTATAAAAAACCCCGAATAGCCAAAACAATCCTAAGGAAAAAGAATGAAGCTGGGGGCATTACAATACCTGACTTTAAACTATATTATAGGGCCACGATAATCAAAACAGCATGGTATTGGCAGAAAAATAGACACTCAGACCAATGGAACAGAATAGAAAGCCCAGAAATAAAACCACATATATATGGTCAAATAATCTTTGATAAAGGGGCCAACAACACACAATGGAGAAAAGAAAGCCTCTTCAACAAATGGTGTTGGGAAAACTGGAAAGCCACATGCAAAAGAATGAAACTCGACTACAGCCTGTCCCCGTGTACTAAAATTAATTCAAAATGGATCAAAGACCTAAATATAAGACCTGAAACAATAAAGTACATAGAAGAAGACATAGGTACTAAAATCATGGACCTGGGTTTTAAAGAACATTTTATGAACTTGACTCCAATGGCAAGAGAAGTGAAGGCAAAGATAAATGAATGGGACTACATCAGAATAAAAAGTTTTTGCTCAGCAAGAGAAACTGATATCAAAATAAACAGACAGCCAACTAAATGGGAAATGATATTTTCAAACAACAGCTCAGATAAGGGCCTAATATCCAAAATTTACAAAGAACTCATAAAACTCAACAACAAACAAACAAACAATCCAATAAAAAAATGGGAAGAAGACATGAACAGACACTTCTCCCAGGAAGAGATACAAATGGCCAACAGATATATGAAAAGATGCTCAGCCTCATTAGTTATTAGAGAAATGCAAATCAAAACTACAATGAGATACCACCTCACTCCTGTTAGATTAGCTATTATCAACAAGACAGGTCATAGCAAATGTTGGAGAGGCTGTGGAGAAAAAGGAACCCTCATTCACTGTTGGTGGGACTGTAAAGTAGTACAACCATTATGGAGGAAAGTATGGTGGTTCCTCAAAAAACTGCAAATAGAACTACCTTATGACCCAGCAATCCCTCTACTGGGTATATACCCCAAAACCTCAGAAACATTGATACGTGAAGACACATGTAGCCCCATGTTCATTGCAGCACTGTTCACAGTGGCCAAGACATGGAAACAACCAAAAAGCCCTTCAATAGAAGACTGGATAAAGAAGATGTGGCACATATACACTATGGAATACTACTCAGCCATAAGAAATGATGACATCAGATCATTTACAGCAAAATGGTGGGATCTTGATAACATTATAAGGAGTGAAATAAGCAAATCAGAAAAAAACAAGAACTACATGATTCCATACATTGGTGGAACATAAAAATGAGACTAAGAGACATGGACAAGAGTGTGGTGGTTACCAAGGGTGGGGGGGGGGGGAGGGAGGACATGGGAGGGAGGGAGGGAGAGAGTTAGGGGGAGGGGGAGGGGCACAGAGAACTAGATAGAGGGTGACGGAGGACAATCTGACTTTGGGCGAGGGGTATGCAACATAATTTAATGACAAAATAACCTAGACATGTTTTCTTTGAATATATGTACCCCGATTTATTAATGTCATCCCATTACCATTAATAAAAATTTATTAAAAAAAAAAAAGAAAAGAAAAAAGAAAATTACAGTTCGTGACCTCTGTTGCCTGCCTGAATCTAAATGAGCTCCATTTCACGTTCCTGTTCCTTTGTAAAGAAGACAAAATATCATTGCTACCGACTGGGAACACTGGGCTGCGCAGCAGGGGCGGTTGGAAATCAGTCGCCAAACCTCCACCCTTAGCAGGTCTGACACTCAGTGAGCTCCCTTCCCCATAACCTAACTTCAAAATCTAAAAAACAAAAAATGAAAGAAAAAAAGTTTTTTCATAACTCTTCTGGTGGCAAAAAATGTCCTGGGCTAACATGAGGCTATTTACCATTTTTATGTTTTCACTTAGTGTGAATATTCATGTTTCTCTGCAGAAACACTGCATTCAGTTATGATGCTCCAAGGCACTAACTGGGGTTTATGTAATATTAAAATGACTATACAATCTGATTCACTGGGACAGTTCCAGTTTAAGCCAGCTATTCCAGAAGCATTATTTTAGCATTTTTACTTTCAAAAGTTCTGGTTATAGCCTGACCTGTGGTGGCGCAGTGGATAAAGAAAGCGCTGACCTAGAATGCTGAGGTCTCCGGTTCAAAACCCTGGGCTTGCCGGGTCAAGGCACATACAAGAAGCAACTACTTACTACACGCTAATGCTTCCAATTCCTCTCCCCCCTTTCTCGCTCTCTAAGATCAATAAATAAAATCTTTAAAAAAAAGTTTGGAAAAAAAAAGTTCTGGTTATACGGTCACTCTTTATAATATGTATCTTATTATTTTTTAAAAAACACACCTCTGCTGTTTCACAGGCACAGACTCCAACGCCACACACTAAAACCGTGCCAGGGTGGTGGATGGCCCTCTGTTATTTAGGAAGGGGGTGGGGTGGAGGGCTCACCAGGAGCTCCTTGCTTTCCTTCTCTTCGGTGGAACGAAACATCTCGTAGTCCTCCAGATCATTCTTCAAGACCTTCAGCCTGGACTCCAGGAGCTCCTGCAGGAGAGTGAGAAGGGAGACATTGTGGGGAAAAGATTCTGAAACCCCTACTGGTGCCTTCCTAGAGCCATCCAGGAGAAAGAAAAGGCCCTGCTCATTGCGGAGGAGACCAGGTTGAAGCCATCTTCAGACACCATGGATACAGCCTGCGCAGACTTCACACTGAGGGACAGGACAACTTCCGGGAGACGCCAAAAGCCCAAGGGTTTCTCTTCCCCCAACTATCCATGCACAATTCAGGCTGAAACACAAGCTCCTCCCACTCCTCAGCAGCCCAACCCACCTTGTCTTCTCTCCCCTCACCACCATCAGAAATACATCTGTATGGAAGGGTTGGAGCAGTTTAGCGAACAAAGGAAGACGGTACTGTGTGCCCAAGGCCTTCACAGACACCTCAGCTGAGGCCCCAGCAAAGAGGCAGGAAAGAAAGAAGCCCAGGATCAACGGCTTTGACACAACCCAGACGCCTCTCTCCTTGTCCCCTGGAGCCACCCACCCTTCCCCCACCTCCTCGAAAGGTCGTCCCACTCGGAAAAGGAGCTGAGAGTGGGGGCAGTGTATGTGTGGTTGTGCCCTAGTATCCGCTAGAGGACGGGCACAGAAAGAAAATAGCCAGGTCGTGGAACATCGCCCCAGCGATGGACGGCAGAAAGAAACGCGAGGGAGTTCGGGGGTATTGGTGGAGAGGGGATGACAGAGGAACAGTCACGCTCGGCCCCAGACCCAGTGCTGAGCAGGAGAAAAGACATAGGAGCTCACCTGAGCCTCCGGTCTACCTGCCTGTCTGTCGTCTGCACTTGAGTGAGCCGAAAGGCTGGACTGGGACCCGGAGTCGCGGGGACCCGCAGAGGTGGGGCGGGCGCTCACCTTAGCCTCCTGCACAGCCTCGTCGAGCGGTAACACGGCGTGCTCGCGATGCTCCCGGGCGCGGTCGCACACCACGCAAATGGCACGGCCGTCGTCCTGGCAGAAGAGTTTGAGAGGTTCGCCGTGTTGTGCGCACCGAGCCGCCGCCACTGCCGGGGCCCCGCGGTCGCTGTCGCGGCATGCGGCGGCGGCGGGCAGGCTGAAGCGCCGCAGCAGTGAGGCCACCGCGGCCAGCTGCCGGTTGGGCCGCAGCTGGCTCGGGCGCGCAGGCTCGCGGCACTGAGGGCAGGGCAGCGGGCAGGGCAGCAAGCGGGAGGAGGCGGCGGAACCCCCGCCCGGGCGCTCCCAGCAGCGCGCGATGCAGGAGCGGCAGAAGCTGTGGCCGCACTCGACCGACACCGGCTCTCGGAAAAGCTCCAGGCAGATGGAACATGTCGCCTCGCCCTGCAGTTCTACCGCCAGTGCCAGGGCCTCGGCCCCGGAGCCCGGGCCCGGCCGCTGCCCCACCGCCGCCATGCGCGGCCGCAGCGCACACAAGTCTGGCGGCGCCAGGGAGGCCAGAGACCCAACTGTGTGCGGCTGGCAGCCGGGGAGGCCAGAGACCCAACTGTGTGCGGCTGGCAGCGCGGCGGCCGGGGCGGGCCTCCCGGCGCCCACTGAGAGGAAGGGCGCGGCTGGCACGCGCAGGCGGAGACTGGCACTTGGGGCGCGTCCGGCGGGGAAGCCTGCCGGGAGGGTGCGCGTTGAGGGTGGGCCACGCGGTGCAGAGAGGGGATCCAAGTGAAAGCTAGCGCCCTGCGCCGTGCTTCTGGACCCCTCAGTCCCCGCGACAACCCTCTTCTCCGTCGCCTCCCTCGCTCAGCCTCTCTGCGGGCCGGGCCGGACCGCCCCAGCCTGACCTAGTCAGCCGTGGGAAACGGGCCGGGACAGGTGGGCGCACAGGCCCAGCTGGGCGCCACTCCCGGCTGCCGCCTGAGGCCGACTCAGCACCGCCGGGGCAAGGACCTGGCGCCCGGGCCGCAGTATCAGATTCCCGGAGTGCCAGTTTGTCCCGGCTCTAGGCTGAGCTAAATTTGGAGTCTGGAAACTGGCTCTTGCTCCTCACCCCCCATCGTGGCCTTGTATCCACCTCTGTAGCTACCTTTCCTGCGATAGTTCCCTCCCCCTTGTTTATTCTTTATCTTTTTTAAAACAAATAACACATTCACAATAAAATTTCCCAGTTTACTCGGTGTTATTCCCCCACTCCTGAAAAAAAACAAAACAAAAAACAACCCAGTCCTCTACTGTCCCTCCAGCTTATCTCCACAGCCCCCTTCCAGAGCTGCTAGTATTATTTGTTTCCGTCCTTTGTGTTCTTACACCCTCGGAAGGCCAATGGGGTCAATCTTTCGCCCCACCCTCCTCAAATTTCTCTTGCCAAAATCATTAGTGACCGCAGAGATTCTAACCCAAAGGCAAAAAGCCCCTTCTCAGGCATCACCTTAGCTGCCCTCTCTTCTGATGCCTCCTCTTTCCTGACACCCCTTCTGGGCGCCTTCCAGGCTTTCCCCCCCCCCCGTAGTTCCATGGCCTGCTACCTTCATCTCTTCTCCCTACCCAGACTCAGTCCTAGCGCCTCTGTCTGCGCTCAATCCTTTGTGATCTCTTTACCATCGTGGAAGATCCTTCCCTGCTGACACCACAGTACACAACCCCAGCCCAGGACCCCTATGATGCTTGCCTTCCACATACAACTCCAGGATAGCATCTCCACTTGTGTATTTTAAGGGGCACCACACAATCACCGTGCCCACAAACTGTACTTCTGATCTGCCCCAGCACGTGCTCCTCCCACAGCCTTCCCCACTCCACCCCACTTAACAGCAACTCCATTCCTCCAGGTGCTCAGGACAAAAGCAGGGAGTCCTCTGTGACTACAAGAGGAAAAAATTGCACACACCTCACCCCGTTTCTCAGCATGTCCTCAGTCATTCACTCTTTCCTTTACACCTGGAGGGATGTAATAGTCTTTCCCCTTCTGTCCCACTCCCCGTCCCTATCTTCTCCATTCAGATGTGAGAACAATTCTGTTAAAATATTTTTAAGTCATGGCCCTCCTCTGCTCAAACCCTCCAGTGGCTCTTTTTTTAAAAATTTTTTAATTGATTAGAGAGAGACACAGAGAGACATCGATTTGTTGTTCCACTTAGTTGTATACTCATTGGTTGCTTCTTTTATGTTTCTTAACTCTGACCGAATGGCAACCTTAGCTTATCCAGAGGACACTGACCAACTGAGCTACCCCGGCAGGGCATTCTAGTCTTTACTATTATCTAAAAGCCCTGTCCCATTGTTTGTTCCCCTCCTTTGCACGGGCCTCCTCTCTACTCTCATCTTTTATCATTCTCCCTTATTGACTCTCCTCCTGCTACGTGTACCTCTTTGCTATTCTTGCAACACGTCAGAAAGACGTGCGTCCTTCCGCTGAATTCCGTGCTTCAGCGGTCATTTAGAAGAGGACCCTGGAAAGCCTGGCGACGCTGCCTGCTGGGAATCGCAGCCTCTGCACTGTCGTATCCAAAGTCATCAACCTTATGCTAATAAATAGCTAAGAAGACATAGGAGGTGAACTCTGTCGAGGTAGGGGATGTAGCTCAGTGGTAGAGCGCATGCTTTGCATGTATGAGGCCCCGGGTTCGATCCCCGGCATCTCCATCTGGTGGCATTTTGTTGCGTTTCCCAATTTCTTAAAACCTGTGTTTCTACCGCCCTGGGGAAAATGCCAAGTCTTGACTATTTTCTTTTCTATATTTATTTATTGAATTTATTGGAGTGACATTGGTTAATAAAATTATATAGGTTTCAAGTGTACAATTTTATAATGCCCACATAGGATGGGTCGGCTGCGGCCCTCACCCACTCCGATCCCCTGACGCCAACTTTTAACTTCAGATTCACAGGGTGAGCACTCCAGTGGCATCGGGATGCGGACGGTTTCCCTTCGCAAGCGTGCGCTTCCCAGGGATGGAAAAACGCTACATCGCTCCCAAGGACAACACGGAGAAAACAGACGAAAGTGGGAGGGACTGTAAAGCAAGATCCGCAGAGTTTCCGGCTGCCCAGAGCCTTTTAATAGCTATATCGTACTCAACTGCTAACCTCAACGAGGATATAGGCTCGATAACTTATGAAGTAAAAAGTTGTTAATAGCAAATATAGAGCACCAGAAGCCGGACGCCCGGCTAGCTCAGTCGGTAGAGCATGAGACTCTTAATCTCAGGGTCGTGGGTTCGAGCCCCACGTTGGGCGAAGTGGTAACTTTTGTCCTTAAATATTTCATGTGAAATAATTGTTTGCCTGACCCATCCCTGAAAAACAAAGAAACCCTCTAGTGAAAATTTACTGTAAGCAACATTCGCTAGGACATTTAACAGCTTCATTCTTGTTCATCCATTAACCCAGCCTGTATCTAGGAACAGAATGAGCTTTGAAAACGTGTAGTATATGCAAAACAAACTTATCATTATAAATATCTTTAAGTGTATAGTTCTGCAGCTTTAGATATGTTGACATTGGTGTGTAGCCATCACCACAATCCATCTCCAGAACTTTTACATCTCCAGAACTGAAACCCTGGACCCAGCAAACAATTACTTCCCACTCTGTCCTTCCAGCCCATCTGTATTCTGTCTATGAAATTGACTACTCTAGGTATTTCGTATAAGATAAATCGTACAATATTTGTTCTTTTGTGACTGGCTTATTTCACTTAGCATAATGTATTTAAGATTCATTCATGTTGTAGCATTTGGAAAAATTTTCTTTCTTTTAAGGTTGAATAATAACCCATTTTAAATATGTACTACATTTTGCTTATCCACTCATTTATCAATGGACACTTGGGTTCCTTCCATATTGTGCCTATTGTGAACAATGCTGCTATGACATTGGGTGTACAAACATTCATTCCAGTTCCTACTTTCACTTATTTTGGGTATGTACTAGAAGTGGAATTGCTGATCACATGGTATTTCTGTGTTTAATTTTTTGAGAAATCCACATACTATTTTCCACATGCACTAATACTGTTTAAAATCGAACTATCTATAAATATATACAGTAAAAAGTGTTTAACTTCCACCTTCCCTCTCTAGGTAACAACTTGTATACCTGTGTGCATATTCTTCCAGAGTTTTTTGGTGAAAATATATTTTTATTTTTCTTCACACAAAAGTATAATTATAGCTGTTATATTTTGAAGATCTTTCTATCTCAAGACATAAAATTTTCTCAGTCTCTTTTTGCAGCCTCATATTATTCTGCTGTAGATGAATCATAGTTTATCACTTACTGATGGATATTTATATTATTTCCAATCTCTTGTCATTACAATTAATACTGCAGTTGGTAAGCATGTAACATGGTCATTTTGCACTTTTGCACTCATATCTGTGGGGCAAATTCTCAGAAGTGTGGGTCAGGGTATATATGTTATTGTAATTTATAGAAATAGGCAAATAACCCAGCTATGAATCCTACTGGCTAATATTTCCTCCCACCAATAGTCAATGAGCTTGCCTGTTTCTCCACTGCTTTGGTAGCAATGGGCTGCTTTAGCAAAAAATCTAAACAGAGCTCCTCACTGCCTATCCTACAAGACAGTACCCATTGCAGGGCCTGCAGGGCACCACCTGGCAGGGAAATAACCCTTCTTTTGCCACTCACAGAGGCATACTCAGACAAAAGATTCTAAAAATCACAGTCACTCTCGTTTATGGTTTATAATCTAATTCTATAGGGCCTGCTTCTGTAGAAGCCATCACATTTTCTTCTCTTGCAAAGCCACATCATTGAAAAGGCTTACACAGTTATTTCTTATTTTGCAAATTTTCTCCTTTGGACAGGAAGAATCCAACCAGGATATAAGAAATTAAATATATATACATGTGATTTTTCTTTTTTTACTTTTTGGTGTCACATAAGGCATATACAAATTTTTAGATCATGCATGTAGTTTGTAAAGTGGTCTAAGAATAATGATTACACATAATTTATATATAAATTACTAATCAACCATCCACTTAAATATTTTCATTTAAAAACCTCATTTGAGCCCAACCTGCAGTAATGCAATGGATAGAACCTTGACCTGGAATGCTGAGGTTGCCAGTTCCAGGCCCCAGGTTTGCCAGATCAAGGCACATAGAAGAAGCAACTACTATGAGTTGATGCTTCCTGCTCCTCAATCCCCTTTCTCTTTCTAAAATTAATAAGTAAAGTCTTTAAAAAAAACTTATTTGAATCAGAAAATCCTCTCCAAGTTTAATATATTCATTCCTATTTTATGAGTCTAAAAATACTTCAGTATCAGCTGTGTGTGTGTGTGTGTGTGTGTGTGTGTGTGTGTATGTGTCAGAGTGGAGAGGCAGGGAGACAACAAGGGAGAGACATGAGGAGCATCAATTCATAGTTGCAGCACCTTAGTTGTTCATTGATTGCTTCTCATATGTGCCTTGTGGGGGGCTCCAGTGGAGCCAGTGACACTTTGCTCAAGCCAGTGACCTTAGACTCAAACCAGCGACCTTGGGCTTCAAGTCAGTGACCATGGGGGTCATGTTGATGATGCCATGCTGGCAACCCTGTGCTCAAACTGGTGAACCTGTGCTCAAGCCAGTAACTTTGGGGTTTAGGCTGATGCTCTATCTACTGTGCCACCACAAGTCAGGCCTAATGTTTTTTATTTGTTGATTTGAGATTAAAAAAAATCAGTTTGTTATTCCACTTATTTGTGCATTCTTTGGTTACTCTTCGCATTTGCCCTAGCCAGGGATCAAACCTACAACTTTGGTGTATCAGGAGGATGTGCCCAGAAACTGAGCTACTCAGTCAGCATAGTATTAGCTCTTTCTTAAATAGTCACTGGTTTCCCTTTACTAGACTTTACCAAGTCATTCTCCTAGGATCTGTGTAGCATCAGGAGATATAGCCCAACCTACATATATGCTTAACCTGTTATTTCATTGCCGATTATGTCACATCACATGAGTTTTAGGGCACAAGACTTCAGATAAAAGACAGGTCTCAGTCACATGCTGATGTCCTGGGGAGTGTAAGGTCTGAGTAAGGAGGAAGACAAAATGCCAACCAGAGCAACCTAATTCTGGAAGACTGTCTTCGAAAGGAAGAGTGGCCAGAAAGATGACTCCAAGTGACCTGCTCCTTCATTCTGTATCAGGACCAACTGGCTTAAAATCACTGGGTATTTTGGGAAACCCTCTCTGTTGTCATTTGAGATGTTTAGTGTCTAAGGGCAAGGGGGAGGTTTTTTAATATGAAAAAGAATGCATACTTGTTCTGTGATTAATATTCAATGCATTACAGTTGTAAATGTTAAAGCTGAATTATTCTTAAGATTTTATATATTAATGTTTGTCTTATAAACTAGCAATTTTTTTAAAGAACGCTTTCATTAAATAAGGTGTCATCTTGAACATCTAAGCCATTGATGATATTCTCTTAGACATTTCAAATGACAATTACAGACTTATCTATCTGAACCCTCATTTAGTGGGAGGACAGGGAGGCACTGGTTAGGTCACACAGCTGGAATGCAGAGCTGGTATCTGAACCTTAATTGCTGCTGCAGACTGTTTCCTTTAACCACCAACTCACAGCACCTAAAAATCCCCAGTGTATTGCTTATTTTCAGTCTTCTGAATGAACCTATTTGCTCATTTACCTGCTCTTAAAAACTCCACATTGAGGTTCTACTGTGTTTCTCATTGGCCTGGAAGTCCTCCAAGACTGTGTATGCAGTGTCCTCCACTCATTATTCAATCTACTTGCAAAGAAAAAGAGCAAATGGTGGAAATGGAGTCATCAGGATACAGAGTCAAGGAGGTATATCTGTGGCTCTTTATTCTCCAAGATCCTGATTTTTCCTCTGTCCTTGAACATACCAAGCTCTCTCCTAACTCTGGGCCTCTCCCCTAATATCTTCGGAAGGCTGCCTCAGCTCTTTGTCACCTCTTCTGATGTATCTTTCCTTGCCCATTTCTCCAATGCTGTCGCTTGCTTGTCTGCCACTTTATCAGATCATAGTCTTTAATTTTCTCACAGTCCTTATAACTCTCTGATGTTATTTCTATATCTGTTTACTTGTTTGTTATTTCAATCGGCTATAAGAAGATTAACAGGCAGGTTGTAACCTAGCCTATGTCTTACTGCAATGTAACAAATAAATAGTCAAAGTTTCCTTCTAATAGTGGCATAGCATAGGTTTATTGCAAGTGCCTAGTCCATACTAGGGCCCAGTACATGAGATCTGTAGCTATTAATGCTATTTCTCTAAACTTTGAAGGTCTACAGAGGACCAGAACTACCAGATGGAAGGGGCAGTGGTCATTAGAGTGATTATAGAAGGATAATCTGTGGACTCTGAGAACTATAAAGAAAAGAGTGAGGAGGTAGGAAGTTGTGGAGGTAGAGGTAAAACAGAAATGGTGGAAAAGAGAAAATTATTGAAGCTGGGTGATGGGTACTTGGAGTTTTATAATACCATTTGTCTACTTTGAACTTCCTAATAAATAGGTTTAAAAATCAAACAAAAAGTAATACAATTACTTTTTAGTGAGAGATTAAAAATTTAGCTAAAAAAATTTTTAGGGTAAGGATGCTATAATGTTTATTTGAAGAAAAAAAAATTGAACAGCTATCCAAGCCTGACCTGTGGTGTCACAGAGGATGAAGTATCAACTTGGGATGCTGAGGTCACTGGTTGGAACCCCTAGGCCTGCTGTGTCAAAGCGTATGTGATAAGCAATCAATGAACAACTAAAATGAACCAACAATGAGTTGTACTTCTTGCTCCTCACCCCTTCCTCTCTCTGTAAAATCAATAACTAAAATCTTTAAAAGATTTAACAAAGTTACAACTATATAGAACCCTCAATGTGAACTCACATGCATTAAACCATTTCCTTAGGGTAACTTGAAAGTGGGAGCCAGGGACCTCCGGCCTCATGTACTGCCCTGGCACCCAGATTTGGCTCTTTTTTTTTTTACTCTTCACTGAACATCCGCCTGCATCCTAGGGCCAGTAAAGTTAGAGTTAGGCCCTAAATGTGATTGCTGCCAGGAAACAATTATGCTTTCAAATTGGCCACTGCTGAGAGGACAAAGGGGCGGTTGAAAGGGGCTTCCACGGCTAAGCAGCTTCAATTTCAGCCTCAAAAAGAGAATAATAGTGTTATTGAAACAAGATGAGTCTAAGAAAGCTACAAAGCTGTAATGACAAGTTGCCATTAAGTGTAACTCAAAAGAAATATGACTCACACAAGCTTGCTGCCCAGCCTAGTCGTGCACTGAGGTTAACTGCGTTGTTTTGGACTTGTTTACTGTCTCCACAGTAAACAAAAGCTGATGAGAACTCCTGTTAGCTGAGGCTAACAAAATCGACCTGGAAAAAAGTGCCAGGACTGAGTTACAGTTCAGGCCTCTTAGAGTCCTGGGGCCACCAAGGAGGTCAGCTTGTGGATGGGGTGTGTGTGTGTGTGTGTGTGTGTGTGTGTGTGTGTGTGTGTGTGTCAGGAAACACTCTGGCAGTCCAAAGCCTGGTGGGGAGCTGTACTGACTCATCTCAAACCAATCAGTAAAACATGAGGGAAAAAATAAATTTGATCAGCAGGGGAACTTGGAGAATTCTCCCCAAGGAGTGGGGCAGAATTCTTCACTCTTTACTCCTCTTAGCCTCTAAGTTCCATGGCTGGGCCCTGGCCCTCCTCTTTGGGTGAGTATGTCTATAAGTTCTGGGAAGCTATACAAATAAGTATGGAATATTAATAATAAAGAAATGAGCACAATATGGATTTTTGCATGTAAGTTATTCAAATTGTTAACAAATAAAAAGGCCTTTCAAAGTGAGAGACAACAAACATTTATTTGAGTTCAGTAAGAATAGCTATTTGTGAAGTATTTATTCAGGCAGAAGCCCAAATAATGTTCAGAGTAGGAGGCAAAAGCAAGGAGTATTTTTATAAGAAGGAGAACAGTTACATCAATAGAAGGAACGTTTTTTTTATTATTATTTATTTATTCATTTTAGAGGAGAGAGAGATTGAGAGAGAGACAGACAGACAGACAGAAGGGGGGGAGGAGCAGGAAGCTTCAACTCCCATATGTACCTTGACCGTACAAGCCAAGGGTTTTGAACCGGCGACCTCAGCATTTCCAGGTCAACGCTTTACCCACTGCGCCAACACAGGTCAGGCTATAGAAGGAACGTTTTTAATTTCCTGTCTGGCAGTCATCATACTAACTGCTTTCTTATTATCTTTGCTAACAGTTCTTTTGCAAAGCACAAGTTTGCTTAGACCCAGTCCAAAGTTATTTTGCCTTGTTTTAACATCCTAAAGGGTCCAAGAATAAGATGGAAAGGCAGTTGCTCTGGTAAGGCAGCTCCAGCTCCATTTTAAAGTTGTTCCGTTTACTTTACATTATTGTTTACAGAATGCGGATGGCCTCACAAGTTTTACCATCACTGGGCTATACTTTGAGTCATGCTTTGCCTACCTTTAAGATATAGGAAACATTAAAGAGAATTTGATTCACCACTCTGATGTTTTATTTATTTGACTTCCAAGTTGGGCAGAAGTGTTGGGAAAGTCGCTTGTCAGATGTGGAAGTCTGCCCGACAGGTAGGTGTGCGAGAGAGTGCACCCTACTTTGCAGGAGCGGACGCAGGCTGTGTCGGCAGGGTCCACACCACATCTACTGACATCTCTCCAGCAGCAGCTCAGGACTGGGGGCGCCGCGCGCCGCTGGCTGCTCTCTGAGGCTTTCTCTGCCTCTTCGCCTTGACCTCGGAACCCTGCTTCCCAGCACACCTGGGGCGCCCCACAGTCCCGAGCCGAGGCCGGCAAGGATCGGTGAAGAGAGAGACCCTGGCGGTCCCTGTGCTTTGCACCGCCGCTGACAAGACACCAAACAGTGGAGGGTGGCAGGGTGGATGCCAGGTGCTCCTGCCCTGGCTCCGGGGACGCGGGGAGCCGGCGCGTCCGGTACCCGCGGAGAAGCGGAGATGACCGCACTGGGGACCTCTGGGTGAGGAGGTGCGGGCTGGGAGCGAAACCGGTCCGCCTGGAATCCTGTACTCGCTCGCGGCGGTGTCTTCATGTGGAGGATGTCGCGATGGCCATCGGCGCGCGCCCCACCCTCACCCCGGGTCCCCAGGAGCCGGCGGGCGGAACCAGCTACGTTCCCCGCTGTGCTGACTCGAATTTTTCCCGGTGGCCTCTTTCTTTCCCCTTCTCCGTCCTTTGTCTCCATTTACCATTTCCCTAGCCTGCGTTTTCTCCCCTGGGACGCGTCTGAGCCTCGGGGCTCACGTACGAACAGGACTGTCGGGTTCCTCTGAGGGGCACACCTGCCGCAGGCCCAGGCACAGCAGCCACACGAGGTGCTATTGCGACCACTCCCAGCGTCCTGTAAAAAAAAAAAATCTTTCCCCTGCACTCACTTCCACCATATATTTCCCACTCATTCCTTCTTACACGTTTTAATATTTCATTTGTCGTTGCGTGGCATTCCAGCCGTTTGTTGCCTTTTTATCAGCCAGGATTGTAAACCCTTCAAAAGCAGTTTCTAACAACATAGGCCACCTTCTTAGCGCCACAAAACTAGAGACCTGGAATGTCCTGGTTGAAGCAAATTGGCAAGGCATTGGAAAAGACAAGAGTACAGATAAAACTGTAATAAAACATGTATGATTACGCACACATACATTTCGACCCCAAATAACAAAATCAGGCAAATTCGCTATTCAGGAAGAACCTCCTTGTGGGTGGTAAAATACACTACCCAGACCAGCTGTTTCCGCCCGGTTTCGAACCGGGGACCTTTCGCGTGTTAGGCGAACGTGATAACCACTACACTACGGAAACAGACATGCCAAGTTCCTTTCTTTGTGTGCTATAAGATCTGTATCATGGATCCCTCCCAAGTTTCTCAGTTACGTCTGCCAGGTCAGTGTCTTCCGCACCATTCCACCCCAGAATATAAATACCCCTATGTCTCTGAGTAATAATTTTTGTCAAACTTGTAGTACGCAACCCGTTAGTGGGTCGTGAAATCAGTCAAGTTTACTAATTACAAAAGAAAAAAAAAAGTGAATAAAAGCAGCGGGTCTCTCAGGAGGGAAGGTAAAATGTAGCTCCGCAGGCTTGAGACTGGGTTAATTCTGTCCATTTCTTTATCTAGGGAGACAATTTCAGGGTTTAAAATTTCACATAATTTGTGCTCTATCAACAGTTACGATCTAAAGAATTTAAAAAGACAGAAAATGCATGCAAAGTATGTAAAATTTGGATACATTTTCTTTGAAATGTAAATTAAAATATAAATAGGTAAAAATAAAAGTATGTAAAATTATCTATTTTAAAAGGGGAGATGGAAATTAATGAATATCAAATGTCAAATCACTGATATTTAAGTAAAGGTAAAAATTTCATTAAAATTTGAAAATATAATGAAATTTTATGAAAATAAAACTAATTGATCTGACAATTTAATGTCCAGAATTGGGGTGAGTTTTAACACGTTACACATAGATCTACATATATGCAAATTTAAGAGTAGTAGCTATGGCTTAATATTGCAGACTGTTTTCCCGTCTATTAGTCTTATTCCTGTAGACCTGGGTAGTCAGGAATTGGAACAATCTGAGTCCTACCGAGTAGGAATCCTTGATGTGTCTGACGCAGAATTCCCTCCTCCAGAACGTAGGCGGGAAGATTTCTTGTCTGAGCCTAATTCAATTCACCAGGAACCACAAGATGGCCCAGTCTCTGAAAGCTTTACCTCTTTCCCTTTCTAGATCATAATTTGATGCTACTGATTTGTGTCCCCAACACCCCCAACTCCCTTTTTGCACATTTCGATTTCCTTGGCCTTGGTGGAAACTTCCCCGCTGGCTTTCCATCTTTCCCAATTCCTCCTCGGTCTACCGGAGGCCATTTACCTCGAGAGTCAGATCTATGCTCACAGCCTGACCCAACCTCCTTGTCCTCACAGCTGTGGCTCCACCAATGACTGCTCTCCCCAAGCTTCAGATCTACGTATCTTGGACATGTCCTTTTAGACGTCTCCCAACTCATTGAAGGCTGAACTCACTACAGTAGTACCCCTTATTTGCAAAGGATATGTTCAAATCTACTCTTCCAATACCAGATCTCAAGGTAAGACTATAGTAACAGTAATTCCGCAAGGACGCAGAAACGAGAACTGATCTGGCAACACTCTGCAGATTTTGCAAACTGTAAATTAAATGGCTACGAAACCACATGGAGACCTAAGTCGTTCAAATCAATGCGGTGGGGAACACAGCTTGGGGCTGGCTTTTTAAAGGAAAATTACATACTGACTAAGGAATAGGGAGGAGAGGAAGCATAGCAGTAAAACAAAACAGTGAAACAAGCTTTCTTACAACGTTTATCTATAGCAGGGGTTGGGAACCTTTTTGGCTGAGAGAGCCATGAACACCACATATTTTAAAATGTAATTCCGTGAGAGCCCTACAACGACCTGTGTACCTAACGCATTATCCAATAAAAATTTGGTATTGTCCCGGAGGACAGCTGTGATTGGCTCCAGCCACCCCATGAACATGAGTGGTAGGAAATGAATGGATTGTAATACATGAGAATGTTTTATATTTTTAAATTTTATTAAAGATTTGTCTGCAAGCCAGATGCAGCCATCAAAAGAGCCACATCTGGACCCTGGCCGGTTGGCCCCTGGCAGGTTGGCTCAGTGGTAGAGCGTTGGCCTGGCGTGCAGGAGTCCCAGGTTCGATTCCCGGCCAGGGCACACAGGAGAGGCGCCCATCTGCTTCTCCACCCCTCCCCCTCTCCTTCCTCTCTGTCTCTCTTCCCCTCCCTCAGCCAAGGCTCCATTGGAGCAAAGTTGGCCCGGGAGCTGAGGATGGCTCTGTGGCCTCCACCTCAGGTGCTAGAATGCCTCTGGTTGCAACAGAGCAACGCCCCAGAGGGGCAGAGCATCGCCCCCTGGTGGGCATGCCAGGTGGATCCTTGTTGGGCGCATGCGGGAGTCTGTCTGACTGCTTCCCCGTTTCCAATTTCAGAAAAATACAAAAAAAAAAAAACAACAACAACAAAAGAGCCACATCTGGCTCGCAAGCCATAGGTTCCCAACCCTTGATCTATAAGATTAATTCAGGGAGAAACATTCTGAGAATATCTGCAACTTTGCAAAGCTAGTTTAAGGCCACAGTCTGGGAAACCAGCCTCAAGGCCAGGAATAGGGAGTCTTTTCAGAAAAAGTAAGATCTACTAAAAATCTCTTTGTCTTAGAGAAAGTAAGTTTTGCCAAAAATTATTAATGTTAAGAGCCTTTCTTTTGTACACTTCAGGGTAATTCTAAAATGTAAACCAGAGCGAGTCCCTTTGCCTCTGCAGACTATCATCAGCACTGAGGACAAAGGCCAAAGATCCCATGCTTTTGCTGAACATCTGAACTGATGGACTTGACTTCGTTGTGCCAAGAGCAGTGTAGGTCATTTACTCAGAGGGGGCATTTCAAACGGTCTGGCAGGAGGGGTTGTGGCCGAAGGTGTGGAAAGGAGAGAAAAGCAGGGATTGTAGTAAAAAGCAGCGGAGCCCTAGGTTTATTAGGAGACAGGAAAGAGAAGCCTGTCCACTATATTTTCCCTTTAACTAAAAAGCATTTTTTGAAGGAATTTCCAGTTCCAGTGAAGGTGGTAAAAATTAATAAATAAGTAAATAAATAAATAAATTCTGAAACCGCAATTTGCAATTGACTCCACAAGCTTTTGTGCAAGATAAAATGTTAAAGTCCACTCTTCCAATACCAGATCGCAAAGTAAGACTATAGCGACAGTAATTCCCTAAGGGCGCATACACAAGGACTTAGCTGGCAACATTGCAGACGACTGCCCTGAAGGTGCGGCGTCATGCTACCGCCTCCCAAACTCCCCCATTTCGGCTATCCTTCGCTTAGTGAGATTAATAAATCAGTTTTACACGATCAGTAGACTTCTTATGTGGTCTGCTATATATGTGTGGATAATAGAAAATGAGCTGATTAAGGAAACAGTAAACAAAGAAAAATGAATTTCAGTTGCAGTTAAGAAAAAATTTTGTGACAAGACCAGTAAACTGAGGGCGTTCATGTTAGGTAGGATGTTCCAGAGTAAAGGATATTTTTACATTCCTTTGCGTGTGGGTAAAATGTGGAGGCTGGAATGTGTGGGGCAACATTTCGCAAAAGATGGGTGCTTAAAATCGAGTGTAAAGAGAATATCCTGAAGTGAGGGTCTCAGATTACAAAGGACTCCCGTCTTTCTTGACCTGGAAAACGGACGGCGGCAGTGAGAGCGCAGAATCCTGAACTCTGTTATCACCTAGTAAGGTGCTAGCATATCACAGAGCTACGGTTTGGACCGATGAACGTCCAGGGCGCGTCCTGGGGTACCACTGCAGCTTCCGGAAGATCCGTGGCCTTCCTCCCAACGCTTCTTGTCCCGGACACCCAGACGAGTCTTCTGGTAGAGAAGGAGCCAGGTACATGTTGAATTTGGCGGATTTCAGCAAGCGGAATGCAGGCCAGAGAGACCAGACCCTGGAATTTGTCCGCCGACTCTTGGCACCAATTCGTCGCTCAATCCCTCAAGGCCTGCCGAGGGCTTTAGGGTAGGCTGTATGTCAATTTGGGGTCCTTTGCTCAACCACTGGCGATCACCTTTCTACTTTTGGCGCCCACCTTTGGGAAATACGTTACTTTTGTATGGAAAGTAGTTTCTATAAAATTATTCCGCCCAACGTGGGGCTCGAACTCACGACCCTAAGATTAAGACTCTCATGCTCTACCAACTGAGCTAGTCGGGAAAACACATTTCATTTTTTATCTCAAGAGACTAAGATTCATACACAAGGCTATGAATACATCTTGAGAATTAGTTGCACAGGTATTGTGAAGCTCCCGCTGTGCGTTTGACTCTGTCCTAGTCATTAGGTCCCTCGACTTGGGAGAGATGGCCCTGCGGGCTTCCGAGGGGACAATCAAAAAAGATTATTTGCGGTTGGAGACCTGAATTTGTATTGCGAGCATTTATGGAGTGCCTGCTGTAGTTACACGACCTTCCTTCTTTCCCTGTGACAACCACCTGTCCTTGATGCTGGGATGAAGAATTTACTGTACAAATGGAAACGACCAAAAGCTTGTTTCCGCCCGGTTTCGAACCGAGGACCTTTCGCGTGTGAGGCGAACGTGATAACCACTACACTACGGAAACCTCCAGTTCTGGGAGCTGCTTGATACCATCCCAATCTATCCATGGCCCCAAATGGCAGGGTACCAAGAAGGTTTAGCTCCTTGAACCGGCCCACTGAGCAGTGCTGTGGCCGCACTTTTATATTCCCGAAGAGTCCGCAGCTCCCAGAATGGTCTAATATAGCTCACCCACGAGGATTCCTATGTAGTTTTGGCATCACCCCCTTAAAAAGCACGGGTTCACTTGGAGTTTCCCCGCAAGGGTCATGCAGCGCCGGCACTCACTGGGAATTCTCTACAAGAATTACAGTCCTGCAACTTCCACCGCAGTTTTTTTTTTTTTAATTAAACGATTCTTTTTTTAAAAGCATCAAATATTATTTCTCTCGCATTAATAATCTATTTGACAGAGATGCTCACAGCGATATTTTTACTAATAGAATTCTCTGAAGTAAGATCAGTAACCACAAATCCATTCTGAGTCCCTGCTCTGAGACTGGGACCTCATGAAAACAAGACCTCGAGGTATTTTGGGCGCGGAGCAGGAGTGGTGCACAGTTCAGGAAGTGTTCAATGAATCGATGGCACTTAGAAGTTTTTCGTGGTTTTTTTTTTTTTTTTAATTTGAGGCAATAGATTTATTTGGTTCTAAATTCAAAAGATACAGAATGACATATACGAAAAAGTAGCTTTCTTATCCCGGACCCTCGGCATTCCCAGAGAACCTCTGCTACTAATATTGTTCCAAACTGACGATGATGATAGTAACGGGTAGCTAAATCTTATTATCTCACTATGTTCTAATCAACATTCTATCGCTTTGTATGACATTAACTTCAATTTTACGAAACTCTCTAAGATAGGAATTATTATCCTTATTTTGTATGGATAAACACAGGATTATAAAAATATCAAATGCATTTAACATCCTCCACCCTCTCCCTCTTTTGCAGATGGCAGTACACTACACGCTGTTCGGTACCTTGTTGTCCTTTTTACAGCTGAAGTGTTCCACTATGTGAATGTACATGTAACGACTTGCCACTATCCTTTTACTGATGTGCAGTTAGGAAAGTTCCTCAATGCGACAGTAACCAAATGGCACTTTCTAAAATGGGTGTGAAATGCCAACTATAGAGGGGAGGAGGGGAAGGGTCTCTGGTCCCACCCACCGCGCTTCTTCAGACCCCGCCTCCCGATGGTCATAGGCCCTAGATTCTAGGGACGTTCTGAGTCCTCAAACAACAAAGTCCTTGCCTAGAATGGCCGGAAATACTTTAGGACGCTCACTAGGACCCACCCCTAGGACCCACCCCTCCGCTTCCGGCATTAGCTGTAGGGTGTCTTCGATGAAGTGCTTCGTGTCCTGCCGGTAGGGTGGCACTGGGCCGATGTGGTCACAGCATCGACAACGGACAGCCGCAAAGGCTTCCAATGTCTCCTGAAGTTTATCCCCAGTGGCGGGGGATGAGGGCAGCCTGTCCTGTTTCGTCTGCATTTCTCGCTCCCCCCGTACCAGAGAAATGTGGGCCTCCATTACTTTAACCCTCTCATCCTGTTCCCAAGTGGGTGCTAGAGCGTCTCCTCGTCGTTTCCTGCCCTCCGGGGCCCGGGGCGGGAAAAAGGGAGCGTTGCGCGACCGCGGAAGGAACATGCTAGCTTGCGTGCTAGTTGAAACAGGAAGTGTTGGTAAGGAGACCGGAAGTAAGGGGGCGGAGCCAGAAAATGAGGGGCGGGGGTTTATGAGGAGGCCAAGGGAGCGTTGGGGCAAATTTGCACTCAGGGCCACCTGAGGGACTTGGCGGTACTGCTGAGCTGTGTCATCTCCCTTCGCAGAGATACGGGTGTCGTCTAAGAGTAGGAAACTGTGGAGGGGTGGGTTGTCGGGAGAACATTTCTCTGCCTGCGCTTGAGGCAAGGTGTGGGGAGGCAGGGCTGGGGGTGGGGCCGGGTCGTCAGGGCGTCTTTGAAGCAAGACACCCCCCCCCGTCCCCACCCCCACCTCCCCTACTCCCCCCGCCCCCAACCATCTACACTGGCTAAGTGGACACTAAGATGGCTGCCGTTGCCATGGCACCCAACCCGGTGCAGACCCTTCAGGAGGAGGCGGTGTGCGCCATCTGCCTTGATTACTTCACGGACCCCGTGTCTATCGGCTGCGGACACAACTTCTGCCGAGTGTGTGTAACCCAGTTGTGGGGAGGAGAGGATGAGGACGACAGGGACGAGTTAGACCGGGAGGAGGAAGAGGAGGACGCAGAAGAGGAGGAAGTGGAGGCTGTGGGGGCCGGTGGAGTTTGGGACACCCCCATGAGGGATGAAGACTATGAGGGAGACTTGGAGGAAGAAGTCGAGGAGGAAGAGGAAGGTGTGTTCTGGACTGGTGGCATGGGCGGGTCCAGCTGGGACAACATGGACTACGTTTGGGAGGAGGAGGAGGAGGAAGAAGACCTGGACTACTACTTGGGGGACATGGAGGAGGACGAGGAAGAAGTTCTGGAGGAGGACGAGGAAGAGGAGTTAGACCCTGTCACGTCCCTGCCCCCGCTTCCAGCCCCTCGGAGGTGCTTCACCTGCCCCCAGTGCCGAAAGAGCTTTCCCAGGCGGAGCTTCCGCCCCAACCTGCAGCTGGCCAACATGGTCCAGGTGATTAGGCAGATGCATCCAGCACCTGGTCGGGGGAGCCGTGGGAATGAGCAGGGCATTTGTCCCAAACACCAAGAAGCACTGAAGCTCTTCTGTGAGGTGGACGAAGAGGCCATCTGTGTGGTGTGCCGAGAATCCAGAAGCCACAAACAGCACAGCGTGGTGCCATTGGAGGAGGTGGTGCAGGAATACAAGGTGAGAGAAGTAGAAGGTGGTAGTTTAGTAGAGGAAGAGGCGAAGTAAGTGGAGCTGTGAAAAGGAAATGTCTTCCCTCCTCCAAAGAAACTCATGTACTGGTAAGCTGACTCTTAACTTAGCATTTACTGGCATCAAGGGTTAGAATGAGAAGGATCTGGTACATAGACATCAGACACAGTGAAGACTAGGTAAGACTGGCTTCTTCAGAGGAAATTGGGCAAAGATGGCAATTCGGTATCACTGGGCTGTGACCCCTGGGGAAAGCTATTGCTGTTTCACACTTCGCTGTGCCTAAGTGGAGTGCAGGTGACAGGCCACTAGGGCTTTACCGCCAGTTCCATTTTCCTTTGGGTGATCTTAAGTCTATCCTTGACTAAGACCCCTGGAGATGGGAAGAACTTAGGGTCTCAAAGAACAAGAAAGGGCTTTGAGGAACTGGTGCATAGTAATGACTGCTAGTGTCAGACCCAGATGCACTGAACTTCTGATGAGTTCTCTCTCCCCCTGAGGATTGTTGGATCTGCATCAGTCTTTTGTACTGGCCAGAACTTCTTATGTTTCCTGAGAATTCAGAAAAAAGGAGAGACTTTTAAAGCATAAGTCCTAGCTATGCATTTATTCAGTTGGGCAAGTCTCTGAATGTCTTTGAATTTTATTGTCTTCAGGATTAAAAGTTAATATTTATTGAATATATAACTAGGTACCCCAGGCACTGTACTAAGCACTTTTCATGAACTGTCTTGGTTAAAACTCCAAACAACCCTGTGAGTTTGATATGGTTTCTATTCCCATTTTACAGATCGGGAAACAGATTTAAGTAATATACGCAGGGCCACACAGCTACTAGTAAGTGATGGACTTGGTTATGACCTATTCCTTACCCCTACCCCACCCCTGGTCTACACAGTACTGTTAACAACTATTTGGATGTTTGTCTGATTTTCTGACATACAACTTCATCTTTGAGTCTGATTCTGTTTTGGTTAGTATCTTACCCCCTACTTCTGACCCTGATTCTTTCTGGACATAGGTAAAGGAGACTTGGCTGTGAGACAAGCCAGCACAAATATCACTACTTAGTGAAGCCTGGAAGTGTTTGAAGCAGTAGGTCTGGGATAAGGAGAAGGTAGCTTCTGTGTGATCGGCACAGAACTTTTTCATTTTATGACTTGTGTTTTCACACCTGATTCCCACAGTAACCTCATTTAGATGTTATTATCATTACCCCAATTTTAGAGTAATGTGTCTAGAGCTCAGCTACGAGTGGTAGCTGAGGCACACCTACACCCCCTCATGACAGGTTAACAATTCCTTCCACACAGTGATTGCAAAGCTGGCCACTTGGCCAGATTACTAGTGGAGGTTTTCAAAATTGGAGTGGACTCTACCCATAGAGATTCTGAATCTGTGATGAGGAGAGTATCTTTAGAAAGTCCGGCCTCGTATGGGACTCACTGCATTGGTAATATTGCTTTGCCTTTTAGGCCCTGCATTATTAGGGGAGGTTGTGAACTTCTTTTGTCCTTCCCTTCTTTTATCCTTTCAGTTGCTAGTTAGCTGTACCCATCAAACAATGTGTAGCCATTTTGTTAACTGGGTCCCAGGATGGAATATCCGTGGTCATTCTACCCCTTTCTCCTTCACACTCCCCTGGCAGGACTTTCAAAGGCTTCTGAATCTGGATTTTAATTTGTTAACCACATTTATTGAATGCCAGTCCAGTAGGGCTGTGCAATTTAGGGAGGTCACTGACACAAATAATCTGACATTAATTGATCAACAAACGTCTATACGTAAGTTTTATTACATAAAACTAATTTGAGTGATTCCCTTTCTAAGTTACAGGCTATTTTACAGGCAAGTAGTTTATTCTGTTCAGATATGTACACTAACAAGCACTAGCTTGGCATTGTGTTGTTTTATAGATAGAAAACAATAGATAGTAACACATAAGGGATGTATAAATCTCCAAAAAAAATGAAAGATCCTTGAAAATTTCTCTTAAATAGTACTCTATTTGGACTTTTGCTTATGAATTTTTTGTCAACAATTTAGGAAAAATATTTAATGGAAAACGTAAGCATCAAAAATTATGTATTAGAGTTCAAATTATTGACAGTACTGGAGAAAAGTAGAAAGTAATATCGAAACGCAAAATTCTGTGTAGTTTTTGCTATTTTCATGTTATGGATTGATTCTAATCTTATTACTGTAAACTTTTTCTACATCCACTTTCTTGTGCAACGACTAACTGCCTTTTGTACTCTGGGTCAGTAACTTCTTTAGTTCAAGGGTCATTATCATGTTGTCATTGGCAGCTTAAGGAGTGGATAGGGAATACTAGATAACATTTAGTGATCTGTTGCTACATGGCAGACACTATGCTAAGTTTATTGTCTAAGGGACTGTCCAAGGGGTAGATTCTGTTATCCCAATTGCTTTTTTAAGATGAGGAAACAGAATCCTGGCTTGCTTCAGGTCACCTGGCTGCATTTAGGATCAGATTGGATTCTAGGCTTCAGCTCTTTTACCCTCTGTTACCCCTCAAGGAAAAGGAGGGAGAAACACAAAAGCAGAGGACATAAAAATGGAAATAATAAACAGATTGTGCTTGCCTCACCCATTCTGGTCCCTCTACCAGCCCTTTAAAGAGAAAGACTGTTACAAATGATTGAACACAGAGCTTGAGTGCATATTTGCTGTGAAGGTTAAAACTTAGGAGGAGAGGATTTTTGTTTTTCATTTAGCAAGTGATTGGGAGAGAAAGCAGATGGACAGAGAGAAACATAGAAATTAAAGTGGCAACCCTGTCCCCATGAGTCCCTGTGTCCTGGGGAAGGCAGGCACACTTGTAATGATTACAGTGCCTAGGAAGTATTACAAAGCTTGTTTTTCCTTTTGTTTGTCTTTTATTTATTGATTTTACAGAGGGTTGGGGAGAGAAAGTATCAACTCATAGTTGCTTCACTTTAGTTGTTCCTTACTTATCATTTGCCTTGACCTGGCAAGCCCAGGGTTTCGAACTGGTGACCTCAGTGTCCCAGGTTGATTCTCTATCCACTGCGCCACCACAGGTCAAGCATAAAGCTTGTTTTTATGTCTCTCAGGATCCCACAGGAAGTTGGGGTCAGGGAGGATCAGGGCCATAGTCAGGTAGCTGGGTTTTAAGAGACTGCCTCGGGCCAAGTGGAGAAGATCATTCCCAGGCAGAGGGAACAGCATAGATAAAGGTATGGAGGTATACTCAGGAAAAGACAAGGTGTCTTATGTGGCTAAAACTTAAGAGTCTGTAGAAGGAGTAGATACAGGCAGGGCAGGCTAAAACTGTAGGAGTAGAGCCTCATATTTTGCAAGTGATGGAGAACCACTGATGGATTTTTATCACATGAAAATTATCAGAAAAGTACTTAGAGATGAAAGTTATGAGGAAGATATCTTATGAGGGGTAAGGGACCATAGGCAGGAACATTCATATGGAAGGACTTTGTGTGGTGAGGTGCTGAAGCCAGGCCCACTCCACTTGTGTGTGTGGGGCTCTCTGGCCATCTGGATCCGACCTTTAGAGAACACATCAAGGGCTGTGGACATGAGTGCAGGTGGAGGGTTGGAGGTTTTGTCATCATTTGGAAGTCAAGGAAGGGAGTATGATAACTGGGATGAGGATCAGGCTTTGAGACCCAACTTACTGTAGGACGATGGGGGAGGTGGGTTCTGAGAGCAGGTGGCTCTCCTAGGCTAGGCCAGTAGCCTTCCTTTTACTGTTCCCTCAGGCCAAACTGCAGAGGCATGTGGAACCTCTGAGGAAGCACCTGGAGGCTGTGCAGAAGATGAAAGCCAAGGAAGAGAGGCGAGTGACAGAGCTGAAGGTGGGTGAATGTTCTTGACAGGAACTGACTGGCTCTATGGTCAGGGCAGGGATGATGGCCTGCCCACTCACAGGAGGTGACTTGATCTCCTGAAGAGGGGCAGCCAAGGCCTGGGAGAGAGATAGACACCCTCCCAGGGTCCTGAGAAGAGGGGGGCCTTAGATGGTCAGGAGGTATGTACATTCTCAGGTTCAAGAATGGGGTGAAAGGCCTGGCTTGGAGAGGCTGGATGTCTTAACTGAAGGCTGCAGAGCAGGCTTACCACCTCAGGCTAACCCCAGAGCCAGTGTTCCACCATGCTCTGTGTACTGCACTGGATAGCAGAGGGCAGAAAGGGAGCAAGGTGACATCCATATAGTAGCCGTCAGAGAAGCCCAGATCCCAGGATAGATGGCTGATAGGTGGGTAGAACAGCCTGGAGCATGAGAATAGGGGGCCAGCATAGATAATGGAGGGAAGGAATTGGTGAATGTTAGAATTATAGACATCTGATATATTCTAGTACACTGTTTCACAGCCATTTTTCATTATTGCTCACTTCGCCTCAAAGAGTACAGTATTTTCCCATATGTAAGACGCTCCCATCTATAAAATGCACCTTAATTTTGGGGCTCGAAACTTGAAAAAAAATGTATTACATAAAGTTATTGAACTCCAGTTTTATTCATCATAAAATTCATATAACTCCTCATCTGCGCGAAAAAGAGGGAAATGCAAGTTAAAAAAATCTACAACCATTGTGTAAGTTGCACCCAATTTTTAGATCCTAAATTTTTTTGAAAAAGGGTGTGTCTTATACATGGAGAAATATGGTATTTTTAGGTATTTCCCCCCAATTTCCATCTCTCTTCCCATCTGATTTTGTAAGGCCCCAGGCACTGGAATAGCCTGGTGCTGAGTTTTAGAGACCAAATCCAGGACATCACTCTGGTTAGATGCCTTCCCCCCACCTCTTCTGTGCCTGTCACCCTGGCCAGTGGCTAGGCCTTACCACTTCCCAGGGCCTGTGCTTGTTGCCCACCTACATTTTAGGGACTCTGCTGCTGACAACTGCCTGGCATTGAGTGGTAGAATCTGGGTCTCAGAGTTGGGGAGTTATCTTGCCTCCAGCCAGCTGTCCAAATTGAGACTTCTGGGCTCCTGGTGTGCAGAAAAGGTATAAGAATCTTGAGTGCCCTGGGACAGAGAGAAACTGACTTTTTACTTGGCCTGTCACTCTTTATTCCAAGAATGTCTTCAGCTGATGATACATGGGCAAAAAGTGTGCCCACTATCTGGGATTGCCAAGCCCAGGCAACTGAGGTGGGAATGGATCGGTGTTTTCTCTTATTATAAGTACTTACGTAATAATATCCTTGATTTTGCCTCTTAGCCCTTAAAGTATAAAATATTATGTGGCCCTTTACAGAAATAGTTTTCCCATGAGCCCTGCCTGGGTAGTTCAGTTGGCTGCAGAGTCATTCCGATACACCAAGGTTGCAGGTTCCATCCCTGGTCAAGGCACATACAAGGATCAAGCAGTGAATGCATAAATAAGTTGAACAACAAATTCATGTTTCTCTCTTCCTTCCTCTCTCCCTCTAAAATCGATAAATAAAAATTTTAAAATGTTTGCCGATTCCTGGTCTAGAATTAGGTGACTTTGCCAAAGTCGCCAGTGGTATATTAGTCAGAACCCTAATTTCATATTTTGATTTGTTTTTTTTTTTATTCATTTCAAGAAATTCTTACCAAGTACTAATTCTGTGGTCAGTACTGTGGCAGGGTCGAAGGACTCTGGCAAACAGAATTTACAGTACCGTGAGGGAAAAGGATATTAAAGGATACTTACAATGTAAACATAACATTTCAAAATAGGTAAATACCATGAAGACAGACACTGATATTTATGGGGGTGGTCCCGATTTATATCTGGAGAGGAGGGAAGGCTGGTCTCAGGGAATATCTTAGACTTGAAGAATGAGTCAAATTAAGTAGCCAACCTAGAGATAAGTATTGCAGACAGAGGTGGATGAGTTTTGGACCGGTGTGGTGGGAATGGGGGAGTGATCCCTGCCTGGTAGGGCTGGGAGGTGGAGAAGGGGTAAGATACTTCTTTCCATTTGGGATGTAGGGCTCCTTTGCCTTGGATTGAGGGGCAGCAGTTGCAAAATTGGAGGTTTATGTTTCTGTGTGTTGAGGTGGTATCCACCATCCCCTTTGCATCATCCCAGAATCAGATGAAATCAGAGCTGGCAGCTGTGGCCTCGGAGTTTGGGCGGCTGACAAGGTTTCTGGCTGAAGAGCAGGCAGGGCTGGAACGGCGCCTTCGAGAGATGCATGAAGCCCAACTGGGGCGCACGGGAGCTGTGGCCAACCGTCTAGCGGAGCAGGCCGCCCAGCTGAGCCGCCTGCTGGCTGAGGCCCAGGAGCGGAGCCAACAGGGAGGCCTGCGGCTGCTCCAGGTGAGCAGTGCCCCCTTCCATGTCTGCTCCCCAGCATCCCGTTTGCTGTGTCAGGCATTGTGTACCAAACACCTGTCCATAGCTGCCTTTTCTCATTGGGAGGAACCCAAAGGGATTTCACCTAGACCCAAAGGTCTTTTGAGGCTGAAGATAGTTACTGCCAAGTGTGTGTGTGTGTGTGTGTGTGTGTGTTTATACCCAATGAAAATAAAGAAAATTCAGTTGTAAAAGGAGGATTTTAAATGAGAGTTGAAAGAATTTTTGAATGACATCCTGAAAAGATGATCAAGTCATAGTGTGAAAATTATTTAACTGGGTTTGGAAATTCTATTCCTGGGCTTACAGAAAAGGAGGTGAGTTAGGTGTGCTGAGGCACAGGGAAGACTGAATTGGATGCATGCTTATTATTGAGGGCCTTGAGGTATGTTTTTCTCAGTCCCCTGTTTAAGTTCAGTCTTTCTCCAGCTGGAATCAGACTGGGAGAAAGGAGCCATCCCTGCACAGCTGACTCTCTTTTTCTCTCTTTCTCCCTCTCCTTCTCTGTGTTTCTGTTATTCCCAGGACATCAAGGAGACTTTCAATAGGTGTGTTCCCACTGTTGATCCTTTGTGACCCAGTGGCATCTGGTTCCCCATCCCTACCTCTTTTGGCTGTCCTGCCCCTCTCCTTCCTTCCCCAGGACCTGGGTTTCTGCCTCCTATACCCTCCTCTCCTTCCCCTCAGCTTCTCTTCTCCCCTCTGGGAATATTATGGTCCCACCCCCTGCCTGGTCCCCTTCCTCCAGGTGCGAAGAGGTACAGCTGCAGCCCCCAGAGATCTGGTCCCCTGACCCGTGTCAACCCCATAGCCATGACTTCCTGACAGATGCCATCGTGAGGAAAATGAGCCGGATGTTCTGTCAGGCTGCTCGAGGTAGGGAGGTCACCTATACGACCTTCCTTGGCTTTTCCCTTCACAGACCTGAGATTGGGTTCTGAGGGAAGATGGGCCCCAGGGGAAGAATGGGGGCTGATGGAACAGGCTACAGGCAGGCCACCTGGGACTTCAAGTCAGGACTTCTGGCCCAGCCCAGGTAGGCGTTAGGGGTGAAGGCTGGCAAGAAGAGGCAGGGCCTGAGGGAAGGCCTATCCAGTGTCTTGGAATCAAGAGTGGGAAAGAGGTAGAATCCCTAGGAGCCTGAGCCTGGCCTCCATGAAGGAAGGGGTGGGGAACTAAGGACAGCTGGTGATCGGGAATGCGAAGGAGGAAGGGCATTAGGAAAAGCTGAACCTTGGATTTTGCTGATGGGAACACTGGGTCCATCGCTGGCCTATTTGTCCTCCCCCTTCCCAAGTGGACCTGACGCTGGACCCTGAAACGGCTCACCCAGCCCTGATGCTGTCTCCTGACTGCCGGGGGGTCCGTCTCGCAGAGCGGAGGCAAGAGGTTGCTGACCATTCCAAGCTCTTCTCAGCTGACTGCTGTGTACTGGGGGCCCAAGGCTTCCGCTCTGGCCGGCACTACTGGGAGGTAGAGGTGGGTGGGCGGCGGGGCTGGGCGGTGGGTGCTGCCCGTGAATCACCCCGTCATAAGGAAAAGGTGGGTTCTGGGGGTTCCTCTGTGGTCATTGGGGATGCCAGCTCTTCCTCACGCCATCACCACCGCCGCCGCCGGCTCCATCTACCCCAGCAGTCCCTGCTCCAGCGGGAAATCTGGTGTGTGGGCACCAATGGCAAGCGTTACCAGGCGCAGAGCTCAACAGAGCAGACACTGCTGAGCCCAATTGAGAAACCACGGCGCTTTGGCGTGTACCTGGACTATGAGGCTGGGCGCCTGGGCTTCTACAATGCAGAGACTCTGGCCCACGTGCACACCTTCTCGGCTGCCTTCTTGGGCGAGCGTGTCTTCCCCTTCTTCCGGGTGCTCTCCAAGGGCACCCGCATCAAGCTGTGCCCTTGATCAGCCTGCCACCCGCAGGGGCCCCTCTGGTCAGCACTGGTGGGGCGGGTGGTAGTGGACGGTGGCCCATAAATTTGGGGGTTGAAAGGCTCCCAAAACTGTTACTGCATTGCTTCTTACTTTTCCTTGACCCCAGGACACTACTTCTCCCTCTAGGAGCCTAACGAACCCTTCTGGCCTCCAGCTCAGCTTCCTCTCACCTATCTGTCCAACAGGTCTGCATGGGTCCCTTGATAACTGCCTAGTCTTTCCTCCTTCCTTCTGCCCAGGGCCTGAATTTGACTAGGGGAGGGAATACTTAATTTTATCAACTTCTCTTTCCCCATCCCTGCTCTTCAACCTTCATGTCAGTTCCCAGGCTGGAGGACTTGGTCAAGACTCATGACCACCCCCATTCCAATTCCATTTTCTCTTGCAAGTTTTAGCTAAGGGATTTGGAAGCTTTTTTGGGGAGTGGGGTGGAGAGAGACCGGCTGGGCAAAGGGTAGAGCTGGATAATAAAGAACCGTCTATTTGGGGGAAGGAGGTATTCTAAACGTTCTTCCATCCCCAATTTCTACCTCCATAGACTGGCCAGAATTTAACTTCAGTGAAAAATCTGGAATGGTCGATATGATTGAAACTACATACCATTACATCCCCCAATAAATTATTTTCTTACCCTTCTTTCCCAGCACTTAATCTAGGAGCAAGCTCATCCTACCCTTCTCACTGCTGGGCTCCTTTCTCCTGTGTTCAGTTAAATTCCTATTGTCACTTTCCATCCTCTTCCTGTCTTTAGTTCCATTTGATGAGCCCTGATGGGGAGCAGGGTTTGGGTTCCCAGGAGGAAAACCTTGGGTATAATCTATTTTTCTAGTAACCCTTTGCCTTCTGTCACTTATCAGCTTTTGTCCTGTGCTTTGATGGCTCAGGTCAATTTAGGTTCCTTGGGAAAAGGGAAGTTGGGTTGTTGTGGAAATAAATTTATTTGCTGCTTTTGTGGAGCCTATTCCTTTACGAGCATAAACAGGATGTAACTTAGAAACCTTCATTTCTTCCACTGGAGCCAGTCCCCTCCACTAAATGATAGTTAATCACACGTCTCTTCGATTCCTGCCTTTTGCACATCTGTCCTTTCTGGTTAGCACTATTAAGACTTATTTATTGGCACATACTTCAGACTATACTTGAAGATGATTTGCTGAGTTCTATCCCCTACTGCAGAAGTCAGGAACCTATGGCTCGTGAGCCAGATGTGGCTCTTTTGATGGCTGCATCTGGCTTGCAGACAAATCTTTAATAAAAAAAAATGTTAAAAATATAAAACATTCTCCTGTATTAAACAATTCATTCATTTCCTATTGCTCATGTTCATGGTTGTGGGTGGCTGGAGCCAATCACAGCTGTCCTCCAGGACAACACCAAATTTTTATTAGATAATGTGTAAGGTACATGGGTCGTCGTATGGCTCTCACCGACTTACATTTTAAAATATGTGGCGTTCATGGCTCTCTCAGCCAAAAAGGTTTCCGACCCCTGCCCTACTGTTTTGAGGCTTTCCCCAAGAGTCTGGTTTCCCCAAGTCTCCATCCGTGGGTCTCAGGCCCAGAACCTAGAAATACATTCGTCAAGTTTTCCTTTATTTTTTTTTAGTGAATTTATCTAGAAGTCTCAATATTGGAGCGAATGCCAGAGATCCCACATTACCGTTTGTGAAGTGGAGGTTATATACAAGCTACTTCAATATGCTATTTGTCATTTAGCCAACTCTGATTTAAAATACCTCCACACAACTCGAAACAAGGTAAAATCTCCAATTACGGAAGGAGTAAAAAGGAATTATGAAGTAGCAGTTCTCCTGGGTAGTTGCTTTCAAGAATGAAAATCAACCCTCCATTTTAACAAAAGGCCCAATGGGATGTAGACCAATGATTTTGAACTGCCTGTCTGCAAGTTAAACATTGATACTGTAAGATTATAGACCCAATAATCTTAAGTCATATTCACTTATGCAGAGGGCGATTTCTGCCTTAGCGGTACGTGAAATAATTCAATTTTCACTGGTTCCTAAATATGACATGGTTGAAAACCACTGATGTAGACTATGCTAACTTAACCTGTTGAGTTTCAGAAAGTTTTCTGCATTATAATCTTCCCTTTAGAAGAATGATAAAATGCATCTTTGTTCAATTCTTGTGTCAGTCCTGAGGATTCTGCTAATTTTAAATTGATTGCGACCACCAGAATAATCAGTACCTTTCACTAAAAAATTTCTCAAGCCTTTAAGACCCTGAGAATATGTATCAGAAATACGACATTGTGATAAGGGACCATAACTGACTGACATCTACCCTCTTCTCCCCCCTAAACCTTGTTTACTTGGCCTATGCTCCCAGTCTGCCAGTATCTTAACTAAATTTGTAAGCAGCACAGCAGAGAAAGCAGCTTTTTTCCTAATCAGGGAGACACTTTCTACAAGCCAGGAAACCAATTTATTTCTAAAGCTCTGCCATATATTTCTAGCGGGTACCGATGGTCACCTGCCACACTCGCACCAGGTTGTCTGTGTAGCCAGCAAAGAGAGTCTGCAAAGAAGAAATGACAGTCATAGGTCTGAGGCATGCAACTGCAGTCCCACTAGTGCAGCAAAGATGGCTCTTAAGATCCCCACTCTTCTAACTACCTGATTATGGGAGGTGATTATTCCTAGAAGAAGCAACAGCTAGTACTAAGGGGTTCATACACTCATAAACTGGTCAAGTTAATGTTAATGGAAGACATGTAATCACTGCTGTACAAGCCACAACCTTCTCTCCCATGCAAGAACACATTCTCTCTGTTCACTAGCATATCTATATAGGTCCTTCCAAATCATCCTAATGTTGTCATTTTACTTTATGTCAAAGATGCTGGTTTTGTATAATGGGCAGATGAGACACACTACACTAAAAGAAGGTAAGAAGAAAAGAAAAAGTAGAAACCAAGTCACCCAAGGACACATGCACTTACCTGGCCATCAGCAGACCAGGCCAGAGAGGTGCACTGGGGAGGCTCTGCTTTGCTGCTGTTACTGATAACTTCTTGCTTCAATTCATCTACAATGATCTTGCCCTCCAAGTCCTGGGGAAGGAATAAAACCAGGGTAAGGAAACTTGGTACCTGAATGCCACTGACACTAAAAAATAAACTAAACATAGGTCCCCTCTCAAAAACCCCTTTATAACTCAGTTTTCTTAAGATATTTTTTGCCACATTCCTCTATTTGGCAATGTCTAGAAGCACTTTTAGTTGTTTCTAAAGGGAGTTTGCTATGGGCATCTAGGGGGGAGTAAAGGCCAGGGATGTTGCTAAACATCCTAGAAGAAACAGGATTGCCCATTACCCCCAAGTAAATTACTCAGATCAAAATGTCAACCATGCTGAGGTTGAATAAGCTGCTATAACTGGCCATCCTCTTTTGTAGGCAAAGGTCTCCTAAACATTGCAAATCCTAAACTCGGAAGTTTTAACTAGCTTTTCCCAGGTCTCCATGAATACCCTAACAATAGCTGTTGAGGAACCACACTGTTGCCAGGGCTTACAGAGTACAGATAGGCACCTGGTCTTAACTGTAGCCCATACTCACCCAGATCTTGATGCTGGGCCCAGTGGCAGCACAGAGCCAGTAACGATTGGGGCTGAAGCACAGGGCATTGATGATGTCCCCGCCATCAAGTGTATAAAGATGCTTGCCTTCGTTGAGGTCCCACAGCATGGCCTGGCCATCCTGGGAGAGAAAAAAGATGAGTCAGAGCAATGTGATCTCTTCCAGATGTTAATCCCAGTTGTCTCAGACTGTCCTAATTCTTAACCATTCCTACTCCCCATACCTTGAACTTCCCCCAAACTAATGATTCAAGTACCAATATTTTTACTACTTTATACCTTTCCTTTAATGCATCACCTCACCAACACTACCAAGAGCCTGTGACTTCTAACATACTACGGTAAGTTTGAAAATCATGATCCTAATCTCAGAAGAAACCAGATTTATAGAAGACAATCTTTTTCTTTTAAACAGTACACATTATTTATGTCATTTTCAGAATGCGATCTTTAGAAACGCTTAGATTGGTACGTCATTGTCTTAAGTATTATCAGAAGATTTTACTTATTGATTTTAGAGAGGGGGAGAGAGAAAGGGAGAGGGAAGCATCAATTCACTGTTGCTTCTCCTATGTGCCCCAACTGGGCATCCCTGGGGTTTTGAATCAGAGACCTCAGCATTCCAGGTCTATGCTTCATCCACTGCGCCACCATAGGTTAGGCTTAAGTCTTCTAAGACACCGTCTCCACTGAATAGAAGAGTCCTAGGCACTGAGTACCTTGCCTCCAGAAGCACAGAGGGATCCATCTGGAGAGACAGTCACAGTGTTCAGGTACCCTGTGTGGCCGATGTGATTGGTCTTCAGCTTGCAGTTTGCCAGGTTCCATACCTGTATTTGGGGTGGTAGTGGTGATTATAGGTAAAGAACCTATCTCTGGATCTGCCAGAGTCAGACCGGCTAATGTCAAACAGAAAGGGCTTTTAAACCTTGTTTAAAAGCATTCCTGGATAAGATGACCATTTTTCATTCTATCTTTACCCCCAACAAGTACCTTGGCCACTTGTGGACAATCAGGATTAAGAGAGGTAACAAATGCCTTATAAGGGACTCAGGCTCATCAATTAGCTAGCTACTTTAGACCAACTAGTAAGAGTAAAAAAGTATACTGAGGAACGAATCTTTCAAAGTTGGAGCCTGTGGCCATGTAGGAGACAATGGGAACACATCCCAGCTGGCAAAGACCCTACACCAGGGCTCCCCCAAACTTTTTACACAGGGGGCCAGTTCACTGTCCCTCAGACTGTTGGAGGGCCGGACTATAAAAAAAACTATGAACAAATTCCTATGCACACTGCACATATCTTATTTTAAAGTAAAAAAACAAAACGGGAACAAATACAGTATTTAAAATAAAGAACAAGTAAATTTAAATCAACAAACTGACCAATATTTCAATGGGAACTATGCTCCTCTCACTGACCACCAATGAAAGAGGTGCCCTTCCAGAAGTGCGGCGGGGGCCGGATAAATGGCCTCAGGGGGCCGCATGTGGCCCGCAGGCCGTAGTTTGGGGACCCTGCCCTACACCATGGCTCCAAGCTTACCTTGACCAGCTTATCCCAGCCACAGGACACAATGATAGGATTGCTGCTGTTGGGTGAGAAACGGACACAAGACACCCACTCTGAGTGACTCTCATCCTACAGAAGAAAAGGAAATTAGGGGCAACCATCTTGTCCCCTGAAAATATTGACCCCCACCCATCAGTTATAATGACAATCTTGCTTTCACACTGCGAACCCAACCTTCAAGATCAACGAAACCTTTAGATTCCAGATGGGGCTTGACATAACCACATAAGGCCCAGGTTAAGAAGGGTGGGAAAGAACCTTAACATGCACCTTCACTTTACCTGGACAGTGTATTTACAGACACCCAGAGTATTCCATAGCTTGATGGTTTTATCTCGGGAGCCAGAAACAATCTGCCGGTTGTCAGAGGAGAAGGCCACACTCAGCACATCCTTGGTATGGCCTACAAATCGGCGTGTGGTGGTGCCCCTGAAAGGAAGGACTTGGTCACTGTCTAGACACTTTGCAAATTTTCTTCCAATTAGACTGGTTCCTGCTCCAGTCGAGTTGCCTTTACTCACACAATCCTGGACATGGATGGCTCTGTTCATAGCAGGCCTTTGGCTGAGAATGTCAGGGGATCCCTTCAGAATTGCAGGACATGTCCTCACTCCCATGCGGGGATTGGATGACAATGTCACCTGTCATCACCAGGATCCTCCATTATGCCCGACTAGCCAAAGACTGAGCTCTCAAGATAAAACGTGCTCAAACTCTTCCCTACTCCTAACAGTATCTAGCAAAACTGCTCAACCAGAACACTCCTCAGAACTTCTTCACAACTAACTGAAAGCAACAAGGAGGGAGGTCACACTCCATCTATCCTTTCTAGGTAGTCTCCTGACTTACAATTTCCACAAAGACCTGATGGCCCATGGGAAACGATCTTCAAACAGAATCAATCTACTATACCTCATTTCTGCTTAGCTTTCCCCAATGCCCAGGACTAAGTGAGCAGCTACTTACGTTGTGAGATCCCAAAGGCGAAGGGTTCCATCCCAGGAGCCAGAGAGAGCAAACTGGCCATCTGAGGAGATAACCACATCACTAACAAAATGGGAGTGACCCCTAAGAGCACGTTGTGGGATCCCATAGTTGGTCTCATCCCTGGTCAGTTTCCACATGATGATGGTCTTATCTAAGGGTAAGTAAAAGCGAAAAGGAATCTCAGTGAGGAACCTCACTCCACACACACACCTATTTGATAATCTGGGATGCCTCAAGGTCACTGGTGGTTCTAACAAATTAAAGACACTTAGGGAAGGAGGGTCAATACCGGCTAATACTAGCCAAGGCCAAGTGACTCACTCTTCAAAGAAGAGTCAGGTAGAGCTAAGCAGTATGGTAAGAATTTAACTCAGGTGTGCAGAAACCGACCAGAAACGATGGATGCCTTTTTGAGACTGAGACCAAATCAACATCTACTTCCATCTTATCTGACGTCTAATGCAAAACACAGCAGCTTGAATGTGGGAGGGAAGACCAGCTGAGGGCCTCCTGCAACTACAGCTGAGGGCTGCCAAAAGCGCTGGAATTAGTAAACTCCTTTAAATGCTACAAGATGGTGCTTTCCGATTGAGCGCCAGACATCATCCTAACCTCAGACCATCTTTAATAGTGTGGGCGCAAACGGAAGGGACAAGAAGCTTCCAAACTCAGCCAGGTACAGAGATGGGAAAACTAGTTATGCTCTGTCCCCTTGGAGTCCACCCACTTCCCATCGAGCAGAGGGCCGGGCGACAGCTCAGAAACAGCCTCTGGGTTTCAGCACGAGCACTCAGATGGCATGTTGGTGTCATCACCGCACCGCCCAACCCATAGGCTCCTGGGCACACTTAAACATACGTGCGGGGAGGTGAGCAAGAAATAAAAAAGCCTCCCAACCCTGCAATCTTCCTGGCAGCCGCTAGCTGATCTATGTCTTGATGTCTGTTCTGCATTCCGGCTGAGGCCTAGTTACAGGTCTGTATACCCAACTTATACCCAAAGTTTTCCCGGCTGCCAATACGCATGCCATTGATCCAATCCTCTGCCCTCCCCCCCTCCCCCGCATCTCAACCCTTACCTCGAGAAGCGGAGAGTATCATGTCCGGGAACTGGGGAGTGGTAGCGATCTGGGTTACCCAGCCGTTGTGGCCCTTGAGGGTGCCACGAAGGGTCATCTGCTCAGTCATGGTGGCGGTGGGTGCGGATGTCGCCGCAGGGACGAGGATGAACCTGGATACCCCAGAGTAACGAACAGAACCACCACTCCCGCAGCGGGCCTTGCGGAGGAAAAGAGCGAGCAGCCTTCGGCCGAAACCGGAAATACCCTCCCCTCTTGCAAAATGGCAGCCCCCATAATTCAGTTCTGCGCAAGATGGCGGCGCCCTGTAGAGCATAGGGCGAAGTAAAATAATAAGCCTTTAGGATTCCCTCGCCACGCAGCATAATTTGGCGGTACGTACAAATACAAATACATTCTGAAACTAAAACCACCGCGTTTAAAAAGCTTGCTCGAACGCTGATTGGGACATGATGTCTAAGAAGCGGAAGAGGGGACCTGCAAGACATTCTCCTGAGGACTGCCTGCGGGGTTCATTGTCCCAGGGTGCGGTAGAGCGAGCCCCGCCCTATCCTCTTGAAGGCTCAGACTGCAACGCAAGAGAATCAATTTCGGGGTCGCAGCTGTAAGTGTGGGCGATATGACAAGTACAGTATTACATTTTTAATATAAATTGTGCTCAGGAGGACTAGTAAACCCAAAAAGGTTTCCATGCGCAGTGGACGGGTCATCCCTCAAAAGGTTTATGTTCTGATGGTTTCGGCTGAGACACTCCACGTCCTGAAGGACTCAGTCCACGCCGGATCAAGGCCACAATAGATCAAAGAGCAGGAAACCCGGGATGAAAGAAAAATCGGTCTGTGGGCTGCTGGACGGTCATCTGCTCCGGCCGCGGCAAGAGCGCCGAGAGCTCTCGCAGGAAACCCAAAGGCCCAGAGGGGAAGGACCTCCGGTTTCTGACCTCCTGGGAACTCAAGTCGTTAGCCAGCTCCGGGCCTAACCTTACAGACAGCCCGGTAAGGACGTGCCCCTGGACAGATAAGCACTTACTCAGCAGCTTGCCGGCCTGATAAGGGATAATGCTGGCAGCGCCCCCTCATATGCTTTTTCAAAGGATGGGGAACAAAATAGAGGGGGACTAATACGTAAGTATTTACCATATTACCTCATGTATAAGAAACACCCCTTTTCAAAAAAATTTGGGGTCTAAAAACTGGGTGTGACTTATAAGTGGGTAATTTTCATTACCCGCTTTTTTGCTCTTGTTTTTGCGCTCATTGTTGAAGACTGATTCGTCATCAGACACAGATGAGGACAAGCTAATGGATGGGAGTTTTGACAGTGATGAGGAGTTGTATGAAGTTTATGATGAATAAAATTTGAGTTCAATAATTATGTAATACAGTTTTTTTTTTTCAAATTTCAGGCCCCAAAATTAAGGTGCGTCTTATACATGGGGACATACAGTACTTTTCTGTTTGTAACAAACTTTAGTTTCAAGTCTATGAAATGATATTGGAAATTATAGTACCCAGTTCACAAGTTGCTGTGGAGAGCAAATAAAATGAAATAGAAAAAGCGCCCAGAACAATGCTTGGCAGAGTAAATGCACGCAGCTTGCTTAACACCTCTTGGGGACCAGGCTCCATTGTGGGTCTTGAGAGGATGGACCAATTCTTTGGAGGTAGGTGGGACTTGGGAAAGGGATGTTGGGGGCAGACTGGAGCAAAGACGAGATGTGGGACAGACCTTGTGGCTATAGCGGGGGATAATGTTCCAGTTGGAGGGAATGTACGTGAAAGGAAATATGTCTGTGGGCGAGAACTGGAATGTTGGAGAAGCTGAGACTGAAAATGAGATGGAGGTCAGGGGACCTCACAGCCTTGGTTATGACCCTGGCAACACATGCTGGGTGGCCTACAGGAAGGAGGGCAGAAGTTAGGTGAGGGGTAAAGGCAAAGCTGCCATGGGCTATGGCCATTCCTGTGTGTGGAGAAGGCCATGATCCCTCCTTGAGAGCACTTGCTGTCCTGGTGATCTTGCAGACTCCACTGCCTCCTCAGGGCACTGTCCTGGCTGTGCTCCTCCACAGCTTGATGACTCATCCTGGTAGCCATCTGCACCCCCAACTGGCTGTCCTTCTCCTTTTCTAACACTGCGGCCTGCCCCAATCCCCATGCTTTGTTTCTCCTTTACCCACCCCAATATCAGCTCACTGCCCATAACTATGGTCAGGTCAGCAGCTCCGTGTATCTGGGTCTGTAGATGCGCTGCTGCACAAGGGCTTCCCTGGTTCCCTGGCTGTTGGTATGTACACACAGGGGATTTCTGCTCTGCCCTCAAGCATGCTCCTTCCTCCACGCCTTACCTCTGTTTTTAAAGACATCAAAACTCAGTCATATTTTTCCCTCTTGAGAAACCTCATTTGATTCTAGAACTTTGCCCAGGGAGTCCCTGTGGAATCAGCCTCCCTGAGGTAGGGTCAGGAGACCAGGTTTAAAACAAGCCTCCCAGTCCCTCACTCATTTGCAAGGATGGAGCCTTTCTATACCACCAGGCCCCTTTCCAGAAGCAGGTGGTTTCCAAGCTATCCCCCATCTCCCTATGTGTTCCCTGCATTGCTTCTGACAGCTAGACTGATTATAATAGATACCTTTTGCCTCCCGCACACTCATGGGCCTCTCCTTTACTCTATGAGATGATTCTGGCAGTGCTCGCTCATATGGGGGACCAGGAGGAAATTTGGATTTTGTCCTGGAGCCCACCAAGTCCAAGCTGGCCACGCCAGCGCAGGAGAGGGAGAAATGGAGTACAGTGGACTTTGTGGGCGAGAGCCTGCAGGATTTGAGCCTTCCACTTTGGAGTTTTCCTCCAACCACTGCCTGGCTGCTCTCTCAGAGGGGTGCTGGTGGACCACAGTGCCACTGAGGGACAATCTTGAGCCAAGGAAGGTGTCTTCTCAACCCTGGGGACCACTTTGGGTGTAGCTAGGTGTGGGGACAGGAGTGGGGCATCCTTTCCCAGTCAGGCCCAGCTGGAGTTGAGCCCCATCCACACTTGCTTCCCTCAGGGGCCCCATGGTGCCCTGCTAGGTATACAGGCTCCCAGCTGGCCCAGCTCAAGGACCTACCTGTACTCTTCACTCCTCTCAACCAGGATCAGTGGATTCACTCTCTGTCAGCAAAGAGAGCTCAGCACCAACCAGCAGGATGATGCCCCCAGCTGTGAGATGAGTCTGAGAATCAGCTGTGCCTCCAACATGCCTACCAACTGGCCTTTGTGGAAGACTCAAACTGTCTTCAGAGCCTCCCCAACTCCCCCACCCCCGAGTGCCCTTGTAGGCAGAACCCTTCTGGGCTGGACCCAGCCCACCACTCCTAGTGGGGAATTCAACTTGGTCTCACCTACTTCTTGGAGCCCCCACACCTGTACAGCTGGAAAGAGCCTCTTGGGCTTCTTGCCAGAGGCCCGTGAGAGCTTCATCGCGTCCTGCCAGCATTCCGGTGAGAGAGGTCTTCCACTGAATGCTCAAGTGAGGGCTATTTAGGTGGTAGGAAAGGAAGGCCCACTGTATCCCTCCCCTCCTCCCTTTCTTAGTTAAATCTAAGCTTCTTTAAGGTGTCAGCTCAGGCTGCCAAATTAGGAAGTACTCTCTGACCTCTAGTCTCAGTCAGGCTCCTTTCTACCATGCCCTCACAGTGTGCTGGGCCTTCATAGCACTTAGCTCAACTTGCCATTGAATCCTTTGGGGCTCTCCCGAGTGCTCTGAGGCCAGGTACTGCTTTGTTTCTGTTGCATTTCCAGCAAAAGGTAGAGGGTTTGGCATGTGGAAGAGTTTTAATTTTGGTGGCCAACCTCAGACTTAGTAAAAGGGAAGTAGCTCATGGGAAGGAGGGTGTTCCAGGATCAGCAGGTCAGCACAGGGAAGAAGTGTATAAGTAGCATGCAAAAGTTTGGGAGAAATGGTTTCAAGGGGGATAGTTTCAGGAGGGAAGGTAGGAGAAAAGGAAACCTGAGGTGGGCAGGGAGCTCTAGTCCAGGGGGAACTGACTGCTAAGGAATTTGGAGGCTATCCTGAAACCTAGGGAGTTCTTTTCTTGTGACAGAGAGAGGGGCAGATAGGGACAGAGAGGAAGGGAGAGAGATGAGAAGCATCAATTCTTCCTTGTGGCACCTTAGTTGTTCACTGACGGCTTTCTCATATGTGCCTTGACGGGGGTGGGGGGGGTAGCTGCAGCAAAGCAAATGACCCCTTGCTCAAACCAGCGACCTTGGGCTCAAGCCAGCAACCCTGCATTTAAGCTGGTGACCTCGGGGTTTCAAACCTAGGTCCTCTGCACCCCAGTCCAATGCTCTATCCACTGCACCACCACCTGGTCAGGCTAGGGAGTTCTCTTTAGGATTCTCTTCCCTCTCCTGCCTAGACTTGAAAGTTTGCTAAAAGGCATTTGTTGTCACAGTGGAGGCTAGGTTGGAGTAAGACCAAAAACAAGAGCATTCTAAAGCTGAATAGGAGGGTCTCTAGGAGGCTTATGATTGTCCTGTGAAGGAAGGGACTGAGGACTTACTAAAGACATTGTGAATGAAGGGTGGATATCTCTTCCAATCCATCTCTCTCACCTATCCTACCTCTTCACTCCACAGTCTAGAATTTGATTGTATATAGCAATTACTTAATGATTGACACCTAAAGAATTTAGCTCAAAAAGGTTGGTGACAAGGAAACATGGGATAATAATTATAGGGTCTGTTTCATTCTTCCTAGTGAGCTGTGGGGCTGTGGCATTAATCAGTGGCAGAGAGCAGATCTTACAAAAAATGACATGCCTTTTCTTTCCTCTTGATAAAGATTCAGTGACCATCTTAGGTAGAAGTCTGAGATCTAACAGGCCCCCAGAAAACAGATCCTAAGGGTTTCTGTTGGGTCTTCTTCCCTAGGAGATGGACTGTAGGATTTCCTGGGCCTTGGTTGCTTTAGCGTATATGCGGTCAGAAGCTGTGGAAGTGGGCATGGCCCAGACAGGACTATAAGGCAAGTTTCTGGCCTTGTTAAAGGATTTAAAGTAGCATTCGGTGATAGGGAGAAATAAAAGTGGACCCAAGGTGATTTTTCTGAGCTTTTTACCAGGAAGAGAATTTCATATCAACTGGGGTGAGAAGAATGTTGAAATGGAACACTGAGGCTGGTTAGCTTACCACAAAATAATGAGGGCTAAAATGGAGTCAGTCCTCCCTGATCACACTTGGGTTACCAAGTCAGAACCTGCTGAGAAATTCCATCCATTGCTATAGGGAAGAGGGGATTCCATGTGCCTAGGAAATGGCAGACAGAAGGTAGTATTGGCCTTCAGGGAGCCTCTTCTAGGCCACCTGGATCCCCCTTTATCTTTTTGGGCCCTGCTTGGTGCCAAGTGGAAATGTCAGCCAGAAGGCTCAGACCAACTCTGGATCCAAGTACATTAGAATGAAGGAAAAGGTTAGGAAGACCAAAATATGAACCTCAGTGGGTAGAATAGTTAAGGAGTTGAGTCTCCCTGTTCTTTAATACAAATCCCTGAGGTGTCCATTTTCCCCCTTTAGGAAGAGGGCAGGGGTGGAGGTGGGGGGGTGCCATTTCCTTCCTCCTTTGCAGGTCTCCTGATAACAGGAGCCTGTCGCTCCTTGTCCTGTACTTCTTACATGCAGAGAGGAGCCATTTCTCCAAGCACAGGAATTCTCATACTGTACCTCTGATGACTCTGGTTTGTGGGCCAAGACTATCATTAAAAGTGTAATGTGCCTGACCTGTGGTGGTGGAGTGGATAAAGCATTGACCTGAAATGCTGAGGTCGCCAGTTCAAACTGGTTAAGGCACATGTGAAAAGCAACTATGAGTTGGTGCCCCCCCCCCCGCCTCGCCCCACCTCCTTTTTCTCTCCTTTCTAAAATCAGAAAGTAAAATGTTAAAAAAAAAAAAAAGTGTAACATCATCACTGTTAGCTGTCATGGTCTCTTCGGCCCTGTTTTCCCTATACCTTTCACTTCTCTCATTAACACTGCCAGCACAAACTGCTTTCCTTTCTAGACTGCAGGACCTCGTCAACATCCTCTGCAGGATTTGTTGTGAAATGAGAAAGAACCCTCTTACCTGCTTAATATTAGATTTTGCCCCACATTCCATTTTCAAAATATAAAATCTTATTTATATTTATATCCTTCCTATTCTGAGGACGCAGCCCCACAGGAATTTTGGGGAAGGGGTAATACAATTTGTTCTTTTAACTAGTTCCCATTAGTTTTTCCCTTGTCATATCCCCCACAAGTGAAACTAGCTCAGTGACATTTTGGTTAGATTTAAAAAAAATACAAGAAACCTGGCCAGTTAGCTCAGTTGGTTAGAGCATCAACCCATATGCCACAGTTGCTGGCATGATCCCTGGTCAGGGCACATACAGCAATCAACCAATGAATATATAAATAAATGGAACAACAGATCAATGTTTCTTTTCCCCACTCTAACATGAAAAAGAAATCCAAGAAATCCTTCTTATAAAAATTTTCTACTTTTATGCCTAAAAATATCATCTTACAGCGTACCTCTCCTGATTAGGGGAAAAAAAGATGTCATGCTTTTTTCCCCTCATATTTCTTTTCCTCTTTCCTTTTTACTTGCTACCACACTTAGGGTCCCAGGAAGGAGCAGAATTCAACCTGCTTTTGCATAGAACTGTACAGTTAATATATAAGGTCTACCGGAAAGTTCTGTCTGTTTCTATCACAATAAGTTTTGACACGTAAGCACGTTTATTTGGCGCATGTGTGCTTATTTTTATCACTTAATGTATACATACTGACATAGCAAATTAACTAAAACAAAGTTGATTCACGTTAGTCTTATGTGTGAAGCGATAGTGTACCCATGGCTACTAATAAAGTTCATTTACGCCACTGTATTTTATACGAATTTCAACAAGGAAGAAATGCTACAGAAGCATGTAGAAATTTATTGAAAGTGTTTGGTGAAGGTAAAGTTTCTGATAGGACATGCAGAAGATGGTTCAAAAAATTTGAAACAGGTGATTTCGACCTTTCTGATAAGCCACGTTCTGGGCGACCATCTTTGATCGATGACAATGTTAAGACCATTTTGGAGCAAAAATCCTTTTCTGACAACATCGGAGATTGCAGAAAGGCTTAATTCAGCTCAGCAAACCATTTTGGACCATATTCGGAAGATAGGATTGGTGTGGAAATATATTACTTAATAAAGTTTATTGACGGTAAGAAAAATTTATATTTTGTTTTATTCCAAAAACGGACAGAACTTTCCGGTAGACCTTATAATTTGTTAGCTACCAGCCGAGTATAACTATTTAAAGTCAATTAAAATAAAATATTGATACAATAAAAAATTCAGTTCCTGCCTGACCAAGTGGTGGCGCAGTGGATAGAGTGTCAGACTGGGATGCGGAGGACCCAGGTTCAAGACCCTGAGGTCGCCAGCTTGAGCGCGTGTTCATCTGGTTTGAGCAAGGCTCACCAGCTTGAGCCCAAGGTCGCTGGTTGAAACAGGGGTCACTCAGTCTGCTGTAGCCCCCTGGTCAAGGCACATATGAGAAAACAATCAATGAAAAACTAAGGTCCCTCAACAAAGAATTGATGCTTCTCATCTCTCTCCCTTCCTGTCTGTCTGTCCCTATCTGTCCCTCTCTCTATGACTCTGTCTCTGCCACACACACACACAAATTCAATTCCTGAGTTCTATTGGCCACATATTAAGAGCTCAAATGTCTTATGTAGATAGCAGTACCTACTGTATTGGACAGCATAGATTTATAATGCATCCATCAGTACAGAAAGTCCTTTTAGACCTGGTGTAGAGAACTAGTATCCCTGTCTTCCTCTTTGTAATCCCATTTATCAGTCAATAAATATTTGTAATAACTGTTAAAATTTTCAGTGGAGGGTCAGGGAATGGAGGCAGGATATAGCATGAAATCTGTAGTTCTTATAAAAGTTTCAGGAGATGACGTCAGAGTAATGGCGGGGTAGGAAGCGATACCAATAAATCTCCCCCAAAACTCAACAAGATCTCAACCAGAAACAGAAAAACCTATCCTTGGAGCCTCCAGATGTTTCGCAATACACCAGAAGTTATGGTCGAGCGAAAAATTGGCTAAATATATAACCAAACCCCGAAGGAAATAGGAAGTAAGAAATGCTCCGCCTTCCTCACTAACCTAAACAGGGCGGCTTTCTCTGGGATCCGTGAATATAGAAACTGAGGCGGGCAAAGGGGGTGAATAGATCCAGGCCGCGGCACAAACGGCCGAACCAGGCTGTGGCATGGAGATCCAAGCCGAGGAAAAACTGATCCTGTGGCAACCCAGTCAATACAAGCTAACACTCGTGCCAAACCCAAACAAAGAAAGACAAGCGGGGCAGCCATTTTACCCAATTTCCTGGTCGGCGCGCGCAGATAGTGGGTGAGAGATTTCTTCCTAAGCCCTGGGAGTGGGTGCCTGTGTTACCCCACAGAGAGGCAGAATCAGAGGCCTTTCTGTGGGCCGAAAGCGGAATCTCTGGGCAGCCCCAGCGCCCTGGGAAAGCCACGCAAGGGAGGGAGCGAGAACTAATTCCAAGGGTGGAACTTTTCTGTGCTGGTAGGGGATTCACTCAGAGGGAAACGCGGCCGGCCTCATATCCTGGTCTGCGCGCGCAGATAGTGAGCGAGAGATTCCTCCAAGTGCCTCGGCAGTGCACGCCCGTGTTATTGCACAGAGGGGCAGAGTCAGGGGCTTTGTGTGGGCCAAAGCGGAATCTTGGGCCGCCCCAGCGCCTTGGAAAAGCCGCGCACGGGGACAGAGCGAAACCGAATTCCAACACTACAACTTTTCCATGCGGTTGGGGGTTTCACTCAGAGCGTGAGACTGCTGGCCGGATATCCTGGTCTGCGCACGCAGATAGTGAGCGAGAGTTTCCTCTAAGCGCCCCGGAAGTGGGTGCCCGCCTGTGTTACCGGACAGAGTGGCAGAGCCAGAGGTCTTTGAGTGGGTGGAAACCCCGCCTGATTATGCTAGCAACTCTGACTGACTGAGCCTTACCCAGAGCCCTGTGCTGAGTGGAAATAGAGTGGGGAGTTGCCGGCTCTTTGAGCCTCTTACTATCCAGGCAGAGGCAGCAGCAACCCCATAGCTGGATTATCAGGCTACTAATTGAGGAAGGAAAGACTAGGAGAAAGGCTCCAGGAACACGGACTCTCTTACTGTCGGAGCCTAAAAATGCTAATGAGCCTCGACTGCCAACGAGACTAAAGCACAATACATGACATCGCCATAGAGACTTATCAACTGCAAACCTCTACCTGAGCGTGCCAAAGGGGCAGACCCCGGAGTACAGAGTCACCGACCAGGAAGAGGGAGAGAAAAGAAAAAGCAAGAAGATAACCTCTCAAAATCAAGAATAATCTGCAGACTTTATAACCTATCCAATTTTATTATATTTGTTCGTTTGTTTCTCTTATCTTCATTGTTGATATTTTTTTTCCTCCTCCAATTTGGCCGATTAACTCTCTGCCGGTCTTACTCTCTCCTCTCCTTGAACTACACTACCCATAAGTGTTTCATCTCCCATTATCTTTTCTCTCCTCTTCCTTTCTCTCTATGAGGGTTGCACTCCAAAACCCTTAACACTCTCTCTCTCTCTCCTTTTTTCTTTTTTCTTATTTTAGTGGTTCCCTCTTTCTTTCTCTCTCTTTCTTTTCTCACTCTATTTTAGTTTCTTCCTTTCTCCTTTACATCTCCTCTCATTCAAACCTCAATAACAAACAAATTATCTTATCTGGGACTCAAACTTATGTTTGTGGCATTTTGGGGTTTTTTACTTCACCTTTTTAACTCACTAGCAGTGCTCCCATCCCTGGCTCTCCATTTTATCTACTTCTTGTTCCACTAAATACAATAGTAATTTTTTAATTTGTCCCCCCATTTTTCTGTTTTCCTCTTATTCCTCTCATCATAACTCTTAGTCAACCAACACCTAAAAGCAAATCATTTTATTCTTGACCCAATTTTTTTCCTTATTTGCTTTTTGTGGGTCCATATCCCCTTTTTTCTTCTTTTTTGCCCCTTTATTACTTTTCCCCAATTCAGGACCTCCATTACAGGCATTATTTGTTACAATTCACAGTTCACCACAAGATTTTCTCAAGAAAAAGGGGAGAGGAGAGGAGAGGAAAAAAGGAGGGGAAAATAATTTCCTTTTCAAAAATTCTTTATTTTATTTTATTTTTCTTTATTTCATTATTTTTTTTTAAAAACAACTCTTCAATATTTTATTTTTTTAACTTTTTATTTTTTATTAAATCTCATTAATACTATCAACAAAACCACCGTCAGATACCATTAAGGAAGAGAAAATCGAATATCATGGATACAAAAGAAAGAGAGGTAACACAGCTAGATGAGGAAAAATCTATGGAGAAAAAATTTAATATATTGGAAACCTTGGAGCTAAATGACAGAGAATTCAAGATAGAAATCCTAAAAATCCTCCGAGATATACAAGAAAACACAGAAAGGTAATTTAGGGAGCTCAGAAAACAACTCAATGAACACAAAGAATATATGTCCAAGGAAACTGAAACTATAAAAACAAATCAAACAGATGAAAAACTCAATTCACGAGCTGAAAAACGAAGTAACAAGCTTAGCTAATAGAACAGGTCAGATAGAAAAGAGGATTAGTGAAATAGAAGACAAGCAACTTGAGGCACAACAGAGAGAAGAAGAAAGAGACTCAAAAATTTAAAAAAATGAGATAGCCCTACAAGAATTATCTGACTCCATCAAAAAGAATAACATAAGAATAATAGGTATATCAGAGGGAGAAGAGAGAGAAAATGGAATGGAGAACATACTCAAACAAATAATAGATGAGAACTTCCCAAGCCCGTGGAAAGAACTAAAGCCTCAAGTTCAAGAAGCAAACAGAACTCCGAGTTTTTTTAACCCCAACAAACCTACTCCAAGGCATATCATAATGAAATTAACACAAACCAACAGCAAAGAAAAAATTCTCAAGGCAGCCAGGGAAAAGAATACAACATATAAAGGAAGGCCCATTAGATTATCATCAGATTTCTCAGCAGAAACTCTACAAGCTAGAAGAGAGTGGACCCCAATATTTAAAGTCCTGAAAGAGAGGAACTTTCAGCCACGAATACTATACCCATCAAAGCTATCCTTCAAATATGAAGGAGAAATAAAAACATTCACAGATACAGAAAAGATGAGGGAATTTATCATCAGAAAACCCCCACTCCAGGAATTACTAAAGGGGGTTCTCCAATCAGATACAAAAAACAGAAAAAAACAGAGCCACAAATAAAAGATCCAAGAAGAACACAATAAAACCAAATTTAAACTCTGACAACAACAAAAAGAAAGGGGGGGGGGGAGAAGATGGAGATTAACAGTAGCAAAGGACGATGGAGTGCAAAAGTACTCACAAAATAGTTCGCTACAATGAACAGGGTAGGGACCCTTTTCATTACTCAAAGGTAACCACCATTGAAAAAAACCACTACAGAAGCACATGAGATAAAAAAGATAGCAACAGAGGAAAGATGTATGGAATACAGCCAAATAAAAACAAAAGATAGAAAAACGAAAGAGAAGGATCAAACAAGACACAAAACTAACAGAAAGCAAGATAAAAAATGGCAATAGGGAACTCACAAGTGTCAATAATTACACTAAATGTAAACGGATTAAACTCACCAATAAAAAGGCACAGAGTAGCAAAATGGATTAAAAAAGAAAATCCAACTGTATGCTGCCTACAGGAAACTCATCTAAGTAACAAGGATAAAAACAAATTCAAAGTGAAAGGCTGGAAAACAATACTCCAAGCAAATAACATCCAAAAAACAGGTGTAGCAATACTCATATCGGATAATACTGACTATAGACAGCAAAAGTACTCAGAGACAAAAATGGCCATTTCATAATGGCTAAGGGGACACTGAATCAAGAAGACATAACAATTCTTAATATATATGCACCAAACCAAGGAGCACCAAAATATATAAGACAGCTACTTATTGATCTTAAAACAAAAACTGACAAAAATACAATCATACTTGGAGACCTCAATACACCGCTGACGGCTCTAGATCGGTCATCCAAACAGAGAATCAACAAAGACATAGTGGCCTTAAACAAAACACTAGAGCACCTGGATATGATAGACATCTACAGGACATTTCATCCCAAAGTGACTGAGTATACATTTTTCTCCAGTGTACATGGATCATTCTCAAGAATTGACCATATGTTGGGCCACAAAAACAACATCAGCAAATTCAGAAAAATCCAAGTTGTACCAAGCATATTTTCTGATCATAAAGCCTTGAAACTAGAATTCAACTGCAAAAAAGAGGAAAAAAATCCCACAAAAATGTGGAAACTAAACAACATACTTTTAAAAAATGAATGGATCAAAGAAGAAATAAGTGCAGAGATCAAAAGATATATACAGACTAATGAAAATGACAATACGACATATCAGAATCTATGGGATGCAGCAAAAGCAGTGATAAGAGGGAAGTTCATATCATTTCAGGCATATATGAACAAACAAGAGAGAGCCGAAGTGAACCACTTAACTTCACACCTTAAGGAACTAGAAAAAAAGAACAAAGAAAACCCAAAGCCAGCCAAAGAAAGGACATAATAAAAGTCAGAGCAGAAATAAATGAATTAGAGAACAGAAAAACTATAGAAAAAATTAATAGAACAAGGAGCTGGTTCTTTGAAAAGATCAACAAAATTGACAAACCCTTGGCAACACTTACCAAGGAAAAGAGAGAAAGAACTCATATAAACAAAATCCAAAATGAAAGAGGAGAAATCACCACGGACACCGTAGATATACAAAGAATTATTGTAGAATACTATGAAAAACTTTATGCCACTAACTTCAACAACCTAGAAGAAATGGATAAATTCCTAGAACAATACAACCTTCCTAGACTGAGTCAAGAAGAAGCAGAAAACCTAAACAGACCTATTAATAGAGAAGAAATAGAAAAAACCATTAAAAACCTCCCCAAAAATAAAAGTCCAGGCCCTGATGGCTATACCAGTGAATTTTATCAAACATTCAAAGAAGACTTGATTCCTATTCTACTGAAAGTCTTCCAAAAAATTGAAGAAGAAGCAATATTTCCAAACACATTTTATGAGGCCAACATAACCCTCATACCAAAACCAGGCAAGGATGGCACAAAAAAAGAAAACTACAGACCAATATCTCTAATGAATACAGATGCTAAAATACTAAACAAAATACTAGCAAATCGAATACAACAACATATTAAAAAAATAATACATCATGATCAAGTGGGATTCATCCCAGAATCTCAAGGATGGTTCAACATACGTAAAACGGTTAACGTAATACACCATATCAACAAAACAAAGAACAAAAACCACATGATCTTATCAATAGACGCAGAAAAGGCTTTTGATAAAATACAACACAATTTTATGTTTAAGACTCTCAACAAAATGGGTATAGAAGGAAAATATCTCAACATGATGAAGGTCATATATGATAAACCATCAGCTAACATCATATTAAATGGCACTAAACTGAAGGCTTTCCCCCTTAAATCAGGAACAAGACAGGGTTGTCCACTCTCTCCACTCTTATTTAATGTGGTACTAGAGGTTCTAGCCAGAGCAATCAGACAAGACAAAGAAATAAAAGGCATCCATATCGGAAAAGAAGAAGTAAAGGTATCACTTTTTGCAGATGATATGATCCTATACATCGAAAACCCCAAAGAATCCACAAAAAGACTACTAGAAACAATAAGCCAATACAGTAAGGTCGCAGGATACAAAATTAACATACAGAAGTCAATAGCCTTTCTATATGCCAACAATGAAACAATTGAGAACAAACTCAAAAGAATAATCCCCTTCACGATTGCAAAAAAAATAAAATAAAATACTTAGGAATAAACATAACAAAGAATGTAAAGGACTTATATAATGAAAACTATAAACCATTGTTAAGGGAAATCGAAAAAGATATAATGAGATGGAAAAATATACCTTGTTCTTGGCTAGGAAGAATAAATATAATCAAGATGGCTATATTACCCAAAGCAATATACAAATTTAATGCAATTCCCATCAAACTTCCAATGTCATTTTTTAAAGAAATAGAGCAAAAAATCATCAGATTTATATGGAACTATAAAAAACCCCGAATAGCCAAAGCAATCCTAAAGAAAAAGAATGAAGCTGGGGGCATTACAATACCTGACTTCAAAGTCTATTATAGGCCACGACAATCAAAACAGCGTGGTATTGGCAGAAAAATAGACACTCAGACCAATGGAACAGAATAGAAAGTCCAGAAATAAAACCACATATATATAGTCAAATAATTTTTGATAAAGGGGCCAACAACACACAATGGAGACAAGAAAGCCTCTTCAATAAATGGTGCTGGGAAAACTGGAAAGCCACATGCAAAAGAATGAAACTGGACTACAGTCTGTCCCCCTGTACTAAAATGAACTCAGAATGGATCAAAGATCTAAACATAAGACCTGAAACAATTAAGTACATAGAAGAAGACATAGGTACTCAACTCATGGACCTGGGTTTTAAAGAGCATTTTATGAATTTGTCTCCACAGGCAAGAGAAGTGAAGGCAAAAATTAATGAATGGGACTACATCAGAATAAAAAGTTTTTGCTCAGCAAGAGAAACTGATAACAAAATAAACAGAAAGCCAACTAAATGGGAAATGATATTTTCAAACAACAGCTCAGATAAGGGCCTAATATACAAAATATACAAAGAACTCATAAAACTCAACAACAAACAAACAAACAATCCAATAAAAAAATGGGAAGAGGATATGAACAGACACTTCTCCCAGGAAGAAATACAAATGGCCAACAGATATATGAAAAGATGCTCATCTTCTTTAGCTATTAGAGAAATGCAAATCAAAACTGCAATGAGATACCACCTCACCCCTGTTCGATTAGCTATTATTAGCAAGACAGGTAATAGCAAATGTTGGAGAGGCTGTGGAGAAAAAGGAACCCTCATCCACTGTTGGTGGGAATGTAAAGTAGTACAACCATTATGGAAGAAAGTATGGTGGTTCCTCAAAAAACTGAAAATAGAACTACCTTATGACCCAGCAATCCCTCTACTGAGTATATACCCCAAAAACTCAGAAACATTGATATGTAAAGACACATGCAGCCCCATGTTTATTGCAGCATTGTTCACAGTGGCCAGGACATGGAAACAACCAAAAAGCCCATCAATAGATGACTGGATAAAGAAGATGTGGCACATATACACTATGGAATACTACTCAGCCATAAGAAATGATTACATCGGAACATTTACAGCAAAATGGTGGGATCTTGATAACATGATACGAAGCGAAATAAGTAAATCAGAAAAAACCAGGAACTGCATTATTCCATACGTAGGTGGGACATAAAAGTGAAACTAAGAGACATTGATAAGAGTGTGGTGGTTATGGGGGGGAGGGGGGAATGGGAAAGGGCAAGGGGAGGGGGAGGGGCACAAAGAAAACAAGATAGAAGGTGACAGAGGACAATCTGACTTTGGGTGATGGGTATGCAACATAATTGAACGACAAGACAACCTGGACTTGTTATCTTTGAATATATGTATCCTGATTTATTGATGTCACCCCATTAAAAAAATAAATTATAAAAAAAAAGTTTCAGGAGGCATAGCGTAGTGGCCAGAGGTTATGGCTAATGCCAAGGTAGTATTAGCTTTTAAGGAAGTTGGGTTTTTTTGTTTGTTTCTTTTTAAGAGAGAGAGAAGGGGATGGGGGAGAGAGAGAGTGAAAGAGAGAGAGAAGCACCAACTTGTTCCGCTTAGTTGTACAATCATTGGTTGCTTCTCATATGCGCCCTGACCAGGCATCAAGCCTTATGACTTTGCCACCACTGGAGGATGCTCTATCCACGGAGCCCCCAAACCAGGGCCTACGGAAGTACTTTAGGGGCTGTTTGTATGTTGTCAGCCCCCACCTACTTGTACTCTTAACAAGAGTAGATAAGCTCTGGTCTTATGTATTAGTTTTGCATAATACATAAAAAACAAAGCAAAAAGCCTGCCCTGTGGCCTTGCTGCAACTGAGTAGCTAAAGTGATTGCCTTCTATTACTTAATCATTTCTAGATCTTAACATCATATACTGCTGTTTGTCAAGTTCTGTTCTCCCAAATGGCCGTGACATAGGTAGCTCTTATTGGTTTTTAAATTTTAATTAAAAAAAAAATTTTTTTTAGTGAGAGGGAGAGAAATACCAATTTGTTCTTCCAGTCATTCATACATTTATTTGTTGATTTCTGTATTTGCCCTGACCAGGGTCGAATCCATAACCTTGGATTATGAGGGTGATTCACTAACCTACTGAGCTACTTGGCCAGAGTGGGCAGGTATGTTTAAAAAGGCTTGCTGACCCTGCCACCTGCACACCAAGAGCTGAGAGAAGCCTGGGTCCTATCAATTAAGACTACATGTGTTGGCCCTGGCCGGTTGGCTCAGTGGTAGAGCGTCGGCCTGGCATGCAGGAATCCCGGGTTCGATTCCCGGCCAGGGCACACAGGAGAAGTGCCCATCTGCTTCTCCACCCCTCCCCCTCTCCTTCCTCTCTGTCTCTCTCTTCCCCTCCCGCAGCCGAGGCTCCATTGGAGCAAAAGATGGCCCAGGCGCTGGGGATGGCTCCTTGGCCTCTGCCCCAGGCACTAGAGTGGCTCTGGTCACGACAGAGTGACGCCCTGGGTGGGCAGAGCATCGCCCCCTGGTGGGCGTGCCGGGTGGATCACGGCCGGGCGCATGCGGGAGTCTGTCTGACTGCCTCCCTGTTTCCAGCTTCAGAAAAAAAAAAAAATAAGACTACATGTGTTAAGACTACATTTAACCTGACTGATGGTGGCGCAATGGGTAAAGCTTTGACCCAGAATGCTGAGGTCACAAGCTCTGACCACAGGATCTTCAGTGTGGGATCCCAGCACTTACCAGCTTGAGCCCAAAGGTCGCTGGCATGAAAAGCCCAAAGTCACTGACTTGAGCAAAGGGACACTGGCACGACCTTGTCAAGGTAGGTCAAGGCACATATGAGAAGCTCAATGTACAATACAACTAAAGTGAAAGCAACTATGAGTTGGTGCTTCTCACCTTCTCTCTCCCTTCCTGTCTCTCCCTCACACTCCCTCAAATTAAAAAAAAAAAAAAAGTACATTTAGTAAAGTTCCAGCTAGGTGAGGCTATTCTTCCACTTAACATCTCTGATCACCTATGCAGGGCACTGCTACAAGGCCTAAGTGATGCTGGCAATGGCATGTCTGTGGATATGACCAGTTTCCCTTCGTCCCTAGGCCATTGCTTCTCAACCAGAGATGATCTTGTACCCTCCATCCATCATCACATCTGGCAATGACTGGAGACATCTGTTGTCACAACTGATGGAGAGGTGCTACTTACACATCTAGTAGCTAAAGTCTAGAGATGCTGCTAAGCATCCTACAATGCAAGACCCAGCCTCCACCACCAAAGAATTATCTTACTCAAAATGTCAACAATGTTGAGGTTGAGAAACCCTGGTCATGGATCAGTTCTTCATGCCAAGAGTAATCATGAGGCCTAGGCTCAGTAGAACAGTAAAGCTAGCAAGTGTCTGATAAGCTGGGGGGGAAAATTAGGAGTTGACGGAACAGTGGCCTCCATGCAGCAGAAGGGCAGGTATAACTGGAGTGTGTTTAACTGCATCAGAAGGGTAATAGCTAAGGTCATAGTGCAAGTGTAGTTGAGGATTTCAGATGTGTAGCAAGTCTGTGAAGATGAGGTCCCAGGTACAGCCACAGGAGATGAGAGGAGTTTAAAAAGTCTGACCGGCGATTACAGTGGTCAACAGCTAAACCTAGTAGGGAAGACATTCAGCAAACAGATGAGCATCTGGTGGATATGGATATACCAGTTTTCCTCAACATTTTTGTAACCCACACCTCTACTTCTCATATATCTAAAAAATCTTACATTCTCCTTCAACTAAAATTAATCCAAAAAATGGTAATTTTGGAAAGCAAAACTTTATTCAGGTGATAGTATAACCATGTCACAGTTACACCTTAACTTTTTTCCTGGGCGTTGTAGAAGATGCAATGAAACACAAGCTGTTTTAACAACATTTTTTTTTTAACTGTTTTCTCCCCACAGCTAAATCTAGCAAAGAAACAAAAAAGGCTTTTAAGAGGTGAAGAGAAAATGGAATAACAAATGGAATGAAATGTCTATACATTTTACCTCCAGATTTCTCTAGCGTATCTGGAAGTTGCTAGTAAAAACAACCAGACTTTGAGTTTCAAAAAATCCTTCTGAAGTTCTTCCAGTGAACACTGTGTGACACACTTCTTCCCAAAAGCTGCCATAGGTAAGTTTTAATAATAAGATCAAGAACACATCACCCAAAATAGTTCTGGATATTTTCATTTTTTTCTTCAAATAACATTCATGAATCTGGTCCTCAAAAGACTAACCAAGAAAATTAGACATTCCTAGCATCAGTTTGCTATTTGTAGCTAGATTTTTGGGAAGTTTTTCTCCTTGACATTTTTTTTTTTTTTTATAAATTTTTATTAATGGTAATGGGATGACATTAATAAGTCAGGGTACATATATTCAAAGAAAACATGTCTAGGTTATTTTGTCATCAAATTATGTTGCAAACCCCTCGCCCAAAGTCAGATTGTCCTCCGTCACCCTCTATCTAGTTCTCTGTGCCCCTCCCCCTCCCCCTAACTCTCTCCCTCCCTCCCTCCCATGTCCTCCCTCCCCCCCCACCCATGGTAACCACCACACTCTTGTCCATGTCTCTTAGTCTCATTTTTATGTTCCACCAATGTATGGAATCATGTAGTTCTTGTTTTTTTCTGATTTGCTTATTTCACTCCTTATAATGTTATCAAGATCCCACCATTTTGCTGTAAATGATCTGATGTCATCATTTCTTATGGCTGAGTAGTATTCCATAGTGTATATGTGCCACATCTTCTTTATCCAGTCTTCTATTGAAGGGCTTTTTGGTTGTTTCCATGTCTTGGCCACTGTGAACAGTGCTGCAATGAACATGGGGCTACATGTGTCTTCACGTATCAATGTTTCTGAGGTTTTGGGGTATATACCCAGTAGAGGGATTGCTGGTATCTCCTTGACATTTCAGGAGCAAATTTTAAGCTTCAATGTGTTAAATTTTTAGATTTCAAAATACAGATTCTTTTTTGTTGGTGTTCCAAAATCAGGGTGGTTCTGTCATTGGTATTCCAAATTCAGTTGTTCTGTCCATAAATTCAGCCAAATATAGTTCTTTGGCGTGTAATGGACAACATTGAGCATCATTCAGATCTTCAAAACCCAGGGTAAACTGAGATCAAAGGTACTGTTTTTCACACGGTTCTGTTGACAGCAAGGCTGAAGATCTCCAGTAAATTGTGGGCAGACTGATGGAAGTCAATGCTTGGTGTTGACTGCAGTACACCTTGAATGCCAATTTTCTTCAATTTTTTGCCCCCACCCACCTAAAAATATTATCATTAGTGGTAAAATACTAGGTTTGAGACAACAGTTACATCCAAGGTTTTTAAAGCCTAATTGTGAATCTTAAGAAAAACACAATTGTCTTCATCAGGAGAGTCAGCTCAACTAAATAGCAAAGAAGGATGAACTGATGTTTTTAAAAACCTGAAGAATGATATGCTCACTCATTTCAGATTTAAAACTGCAGAAGATGAAGAAATTCTGGAATTCTTCAATTTCCTCTTAAACTTCAGCACTTGGAATCCAGGGTTTCACAGATTCTCCATTTTTTTCTCCTTTGCAGTTAAAAGGGCTACTTAATAAGTTATGATTGCCTCTAAGATTCCTGTTAATATTCCAATACTGACCAGTCTTAATGTTGCAGAGAATTGTGCTTTGCAGAACAGTCCACTATTCTTTTTTTTTTTTTTTCATTTTTCCGAAGCTGGAAACGGGGAGGCAGTCAGACAGACTCCCGCATGCGCCGGACCGGGATCCACCCGGCACGCCCACCAGTCGCGACCAGAGCCACTCTAGCACCTGGGGCAGAGGCCAAGGAGCCATCTCCAGCACCCGGGCCATCTTTTGCTTCAATGGAGCCTTGGCTGCGGGAGGGGAAGAGAGAGACAGAGAGGAAGGAGAGGGGGAGGGGTGGAGAAGCAGATGGGCGCTTCTCCTGTGTGCCTTGGCAGGGAATCGAACCCGGGACTCCTGCATGCCAGGCTGACGCTCTACCGCTGAGCCAACCTGCCAGGGCCCAGTCCACTATTCTTAATGGCATAAAGTTAACAGTGTTTGGCATGGTGTCACTGCCCAATACTTTCAGGTAACTACTGAAGAAGTTGATCCTGTCTTCTGCAACATATGAATATACACCTGATCAAAACCTCAAAAAAAAAATTGGCTGCCATCTTTAGCTATGTTAAAGGAGAAAACATAAATAAGTACTGATGACAGAAGCATCTGGTCCCTCTTGCAGAGTGGTGAATGATTTTATAGGTGGCAGCTAGATGGTAGGGCAGTCCAGGCATCCAGATACGCCTAGCCCCCAGTAAATGGAACGCTTTGTTCATTTTCTTTTTACATACCCATCTGCCGCCCTAAACCTGATGAGTACAGATGAACTCTAACTCATGGGATGGTCAAAATGGAAGATGTAAATAAGTAAGTTTTCATAGCTAAAAAGCTTCTTATGCAAAATTAAACTTTTAAAAGAACACTGACCTCAAAACAATGTAACTGTCCTACATATTGAATAGTATAAATGAACATCTGTGGCTACCCAGCATGTCATTACAACTCATTAATGTCTAACTCGGAATGTTTCTTGCTCTACCTTTGTATTACCACCAGCCAAGGAGTTCTTTCCAACTTTATTAAGAAAAATTAACTTCTTTTTCTTCTAAATTTTACATTATCATATTTACATAACTCCCTTTACCCTGCCAATGCTGATATAAGTGTGGAGGGAGGAGGAAAAAATGCCTTTCTCTCCCATTCCTAAAAATTGCTGATGAGTAACTACTCTGTACTCATAGCTCCTAAAACTAAAAAGTTTGATCACTCCAAAGTAGATGAAAAAAACTGTGTTGAATTAGAAGTTGACGAGAATGTAGTGTAACCAGAAGTATGTGATGGATAATGTACATCTTAAATAAGACTTTGGTTCAGTAAAGTTCTAAATCAGGCTACTTAACATTCATTCACCAATGAAAGTTACAAAACTATGAACTAGATAAAGAATGAAAGACTGCTAGTTACTATTAATTTACACAACTGACTTCAAATGTTTACCTCTTCAATGTAATTCCTATATTTGGCAACACCATCTACCTACATTCTTGTATATATACATATGTATTTGAAAGTAAAAGTTTTATTTTCTTTTAAAGATTCTATATTTCAAAAGGGATTATCCCCAATTTTTTAAATTTGATTTGGTTTATAAGTTACTTTCAGGTTTCAAATGAACTTTATCTTGGCCTCCCCTGTTGAAGAGATGATCTCTTTTCTCTTGTTTAAATTGACCTTTAATTAAGATTCTGGTTTCAGATCATTCCCAGAAAAATTCTAGCAGAAGATTCAAAGGTTACATCCTTTCCTCAGCTTTGGTGTACTAAACCCCAGAAGTATAAACTGTACTTTCTTCTGTAGGCAAATTTAATTATTACCCTGGTGGAAAGCATGGTGCTTGGGTTTGTCCTTAAACTCAGATTACTATGAAGGAATTAGCAGTGATTTGTAGTTAAGATTTGTGTCTTAACTGGGCACTTACCAACAGTTATTGTAAAATGGGGGTGGGGGGTGGGTGATGATAATATCTAACATGTTTGACTGCAACCCAGAATAAGTAATACATTTTACTTTGAGACCAAGTGTATGTACATATGTGTACGTATAAATTAAGTTTTATAAACATTACTTACCCGCCTGGCCTGTGGTGGCGCAGTGGGTAAAATGTTGACCTGGAAAAGCTGAGGTCACTGTTTCGAAACCCAGGCTTGCCTGGTCAAGCACATATGGGAGTTGATGCTTCCTGCTCCTCCCCACCTTTTTCACTCTCTCTCTCTCTCAAAGTGAATAATAAATAAATAAATAAATAAATAAATAAATGAAAAAAAAAGAATCCACCAATGACTGAATGGTTCTTCATTTAAAAAAACAAAAAACCATTACTTACCCTTCTTATGCTCCATTTACTCTGACAGTTTCTCTTCTATTTCGTTTTAAAATAATGCTGAGCATGACCTATTTATTTTAAGACCTACTAATTGGTCAAAACCCAGTTTGAAAACCACTGATGTAGAAAAAACATGAGGAAATACATTTTGCAAACTCTAACGCACTACTGTGATGTCAGCATCTGCTACTGAATAACCAGGTTAAGACTTTAGGGGCTTGACAACAACTCTCCTTCCTTGGTTACTATTAGGAGTCATATCCACCTATGCTTCTGGTATGGAAGACAGTGTTCACTGTCACTGAGTCAACTCTGATACTCTCATGAGAACTAAAAAGCAGGGCATTAACCAAGTCAAAACCCAAAGAAAGGAGGACAAAGAGAAAAGTCAAAAAAGCAAATATCTGATTAGTGCCTTATGATTTATAAAACACTTTAACATACACAATCTCTTTTAATTGTAACAAGCCTAGGAGAAAAGTAAAGCTAACAGTCTGAAACCTGCCCAAGATTATAGACAGTAAGTGGCAGAGCCAGGTCATCTCTTCCTAAATCCTTCACTCTTCCCATTACAATATCCTACCAGGAAAGCAAAGTGATGAGGACACGAGGACACTCCATGGGCCTTTTTAAACATAATGTTTATTATTATCTGTCAGATGTTTATGTTCTCTGCCTTTCTCTACAGGGAAAGTGGGCCCTACTGAGGTGGGCAAGCAACTCCAAACTATAGTAGCGGGACATGGCCAGTTGCTCTTACTAGTCCAGGACTCACGCCTGGCATTTCAGTTTACCAATACCAACCATCCCTTTTGACACTGCCTGTGTGCTCAAGTCCCAAATGTCTATTATCTTCAAGTACTGTGGTTTTCCATTCCTGTGCGCTAAGGATCCTGGAGTCTTGGTTAGGGATATACTCAGGACTCAAATCAGAGGGAAATGAAGTACTAGGGATCTGTCCCTCTACCCCTCATACTTGGGCAGACTGAAAGGGAATTACAGCAGTGGTCAGCTTCTGGTGACTGTCATGACTTTTTCTCAGCTTCCTCTGGGGAAGCCAGCTGGCCTCAGCCAATATGTCTCCTTTGTCCACAAGTACCCTCTCTCTACCTTACCCCCCTCATGGAGTGTACCCCCATCCCTCACAAAAAGGTTCAGCTAACAACCATCCCTCCCACTCCCCTTGTTTCCTCGTCACTCCCTTCAAACCCCCATATTCCCTCATGCCTTTCACCTTGTTCTCCTGCACCGCCTCCTCCAGTGGTGGAGGATAAAACCCAGGATTTATCATTCTCTTGGTCCTGGAACAACTCGTCAGTGCTTTCCTGATATAAAACCTCTCGAATGGAGCTGTCTCATCTACTGATTGCCTCGACGTCGTCGTCATCCTCCTCCTCCCATTCACCCTGTTCTTCATCACTGTCTCTCTCCTCTTCCTTGCCCCACAGCTTGGTCACACACTGTCCGCAGAAGTTGTGCCCGCAGCCAACAGACACGGGATGCCTGAAGTAAAAAAGGCAGATGGCGCACAGCGCCTCCTTCTGAAGGGTCTGCACGGGGTTGGGAGTAATGGAATAGCCGGCCATCTTAATACGCTGTCGACAGGTGTGGATGCGTCAGCGTGGAGTTGGGGGCAGGGGACGTGGTGACCCAGGACTCCTCGGCCCTCCTCAGGGCAGCAGAGAAGCGTTGCTCTCCTCTCTCAGGCTCTTCGCAGCTCGAGGCGCGAAGGCCCCAGGTCCAGATTCACAACCGCCCGCCGAGCGCAGCGCCAGACTGCAGCACCCCGCTTACCTTCGAGGATCAGCGTGCAAACATATATCCCAGCCCTTTTCCCGCTTCCCGCCAAATTTGCCTAACTTGGCGTCAGCAACAGCTGCCCACTTTCCTCTCCCAGCCCGAGGCGACCAAAAATGACGCAGGCGCTCTACCCTACAACTTGGGAGGGCGGTCTAGCCCACGGCGGACCGCAACTCCATGGTGTCCTCCCGGAGACGCGCCAGCCGTGACGCCCGGCGTGCACCCCGCCGTCCCACGTAAGACGCTATCTGACGAAAGTGCGCGGAGGCGGAAAGAGTCCGTTTAAGCCATTGAGCGGCGTTAAACGCTCTCTCATAATCGAGATTCAGGGTCCAGCAGCCGTTCAGTAGATCCGGTTTCCCGAAACGGACATAGAAGGGTGTGAACGCGGCTCGGAGGGCTCTCGTTTACTTTCGGTCCTTCTAGCCAGAGGCCTTTCGTCGCGCGGGGGGACGTGCTACGTATCAATGAGGCGGGGTCAACGTATCACTTTGGGATTTGCATGCCTCCAACTTTAATTTTTAGACTGATGTACCCTTTTCTTGCCATATACAGAGCCTGGGCCTCCTAGTTTCGATTTCTCCCAGACCTAGCGTCTGTGTTCATCTCCACTGTTCCGCGACCCCGCAGACACCTCATATTCTTCATGCCCTATGCCGACTTCTGTAGATCCTTTTTCTTCCTCCACTCTCTCTCCTTCCATTCACCATGCACTCACCCGTCCATGCATTTTTTTATTCTTTCATCTAGCCATTCATTTTAGGCATGTATAATTCATCCATTCATTTAACCATCCGCTTTCATCTCTTCAAGTTATAGGAATAAGTAAAAAGAGTTAAGACATAATTAGTCCCCTCAAGGAGTACAGACTGTGGTTACCTTTCACCGAAGGTTTTACAAGGTTTGTTTTTCTATTTTTACTTGACCTTCAGTAAGAACTACATTGCACATAATGATCCACATGTGTAAGAGAAACAAAATTTCTGGAAATTGTTCTTTTCTTTATGACATTGGAAGCACCCTGGTATGTCCTATTTTACTTTAATAAAATGCTGTTCAGGATCCATTGGAGTGATTGCACCCCTGGGTAATTGGTCACCGAGGAACATCACCTGCCTAAATGGAATCATCAATACACCCTGGAACCCCTCCTTTCCAACTCTGGGACTAAACTTGAACTGTAAGCATCACTAAGCAAGGATGGTAAATGTGCTGTTCATTGTGCGCAAATTCTCTATTATAGAGATGAGTATACAGTGAGTACTTTCATACCTGCTGAGTACATAAATGAATCAAGTCATGCTTATTTTTATCTTCTCAAATCGAGGCTTTCTTCCCTGTTTTGCCATTCTAGATCTGACCCCATTAGCTTCCAACTGATCAAAAAGTTTCCTAAAGCAGTGGTTCCCAACCTTTCTTGGGCCACGGACCAGTTTAATGTCAGAAAATATTTTCAGGGACCGGCCTTTAGGGTGGGACGGATAAACATATCACGTAACCGAGACAAGCGTCAAGAGTGAGTCTTAGATGGATGTAACAGAGGGAATCTGGCCATTTTTAAAAAATAAAACATCGTTCAGACTTAAATATAAATAAAACGGAAATAATATAAGTTATTTATTCTTTCTCTACGGACTGGTACCAAATGGCTCACGGACCGGTACCGGTCCGTGGCACTGTCCTAAAGGATCACTGGCCCTCAAGCCCTGGGCAGGTTAAGTCAGTTGGTTAGAGCCTTCTCCTGATACTTTGAGGTTGCAGGTTTGACTCCTTGAGGACACATACAAGAATCAACCATGAATGCATAAATAAGTGGAACAATAAATTGATCTCACTCTAAAATATCAATCAATAAAAACTTTTTATTACCCTTGATATTCAAAATTATATTACTTTCAGGTGTATAACATAGTGGTAAGACAATTATATAATTTACAAAGTGATCCCCTCCTCCCCTTGATAATTCAAGTACCCACTTGCATTAGTTTCTTAACATTTTTGTGCAACAGTTTCCTATCTGCAAAATGAAGATGATAGTAGGACACATGCCATGGGTTGTTGTGAAGTTGTATTAATTGACATCTGTGAAGTGATCAGAACAATGTCCACTGGGGTTATCTTTGAATTCTCATCACCTGCCACTATATTTCTGTCCTGTAGTAGATGTGCCTTGGAAGAAACCCTCCTGCATCTTCTATTTTCTCCCACTTAAAAAAAAAAAATTAAAGCCCTGGCTGGTTGGCTCAGTGGTAGAACATCAGCCCGTTGTGTGAAAGTCCCAGGTTTGATTCCTGGCCAGGGTACACAGGAGAAGCGCGCATCTGCTTCTTCACCCTTCCCCCTCTCCTTTCTCTTTCTCTCTCTCTTCCCCTCCTGCAGCCAAGGCTCCACTGGAGCAAGGTTGGCCCAGGCGCTGAAGATGGCTCCATGACCTCTGCCTCAGGTGCCATAATGGCTCCAGTTGCAATGGCCCAGATGGGCAGAGCATCGTCCCCTAGTGGGCATGCCAAGTGGATCCTGGCTGGGCACATGCGGGAGTCTGCCTCTCTGCCTTCCTACTTCTCTCTTCAGAAAAATGACAAAGAAAAAGTTGATTAGAGAGAGAAAGGGAGATAGAGAGAGAGACAGACAGAAACATCAGTCTGTTTCTGTATGTGCCCTGATCAGAGCACAACCTGCAACCTTTGCTTATTATTAGGATGACACTCGAACCAACTGAGCTATCTAGCCAGCCGGGACTATTTTTTCCCCACTTTGAGTAAAGTCAAGTGATTGGGACTCTAGTGAATAATAGCTTGCCATGTGTCATCCTAACGGTTCTAAGACCCTTATGTCTGGAGAGGGTAGAAGTTGAAACTCAGGCCTGACCTGTCTAAAGCAGGATTCCTATCCATGATGTTATTTATTAGGGAACTAACAGTATAGAATCTGGGAGTCTTCTTGGAGGTCATGGTGGAACCTAAGGAGCCACAGGGGCAAGAGGTAGGGTGTGGGGTGGTGGGGAAATCTGAGCAACAAGAGCTGGAACTGAGTCTGACCAGCTGGTAGCACAGTGGATAGAGATTGACAGGACACTGAGGACCCAGGTATGAAACCCAAGGTCACTGGCTTGAACGTGTGCTCATCCAGCTTGAAAGTGAGCTCACCAGCTTGAGCATGTGGTCGCTGGCTTGAGTTTGGAATCACAGACATGACCCTATGGTCACTGGCTTGAGGGCAAAGACCTCTGGCTTGAGCCCAAGGTCACTGGTTCAGCTGGAGCCCCACCCCCACACCCAGCAAGGCACGTATGAGAAAGCAATCAATGAAGTGCCACAACTATGAGCTTCTCATCTCTGTTCCTGCACACAGGAGGTGGGGAGCAAATGGAGGGAAGAGGGGGCTACTCAAAAGCAAGTTCCTGGGGGGACCTGAGCCCAGGTGGGGTGAAGGTGGGAGAAAATAGTAAGAAGGCTAGAGGGGGCATCTCAAAGGAACTGGTGAGATCTAAAGGAACAGAGAGTGGACACCCATTCTCAAGAATAGTTGGCCCTGGCCATTTTGGTCAGTGGTATAGTGTCGACCCAGCATGTGGATGTCTCAGATTCAATTCCTGGTCAGGGCACATAGGAGAAGTGTCCACCTGCTTCTCTACCCCTCCCCCTCCCCCTCTCACTTCTCTGTCTGTCTCTCTCCCTCTCTTGCAGCCATGGCTCCATTGGAGAAAGTTGGCTCCAGGTGCTGAGGATGGCTCTGTGGCCTCCATCTCAGGGCTAGAAAGAGCTGGGTTGCTGAGCACTGGAGCAACACCCCAAATGGCAGAACATCACCCTCTAGTGGGCTTGCCTGGTGGATCCTGGTCAGGGCATGTGTGGCAGTCTGTCTCTCTGCCTCCCCTCATCTCACTGAATTAAAAAAAAATTCTATCTGACACTTTACAGAAAAAGTTAGCTGACACCTGGGATAGAAAGCTGGAATACAGGACCACCAGAGTGCCTTCTGATGTTACAATTGCAGCTTGTTCTCTTCCCCACTGGATACAAGATTCGGGCTCTTCTCCTGCCCCTGGCATTCCCTCCCCCAGTCGGATTCCAGAGGTCGTGGTGGGACAGGTTGAGACCAATGGGTTAGCCTCAGGTCTGGTCGTGAGGTTTTGGCTGGTTTAACAGTTATAAACTCTGGAAACTGGTAGTTCTGTCTCTTTGCTCTCCTTGAAATGTGACATCCACACAGAAATGCACAAATCATAAATCTATGGCTCCAATACATTTTCAAAGTGCACATCCAGAAGAAGAAATGGAGCACTCCCAGAAATCTCCACCCACCCCTAGGCAACCACTATCCTGACTTTTGTAGCCAGGGATTAGTTTTGTCTATTGGTGAGCTTCATAGAAATGAAGTCATACAGTAGGATGCTTGCTATCATACTATGCATGCTTTTATGCTTGGCTTTTTTCATTTCACTTCATGTCCAGGAGATTCATCCATGCCATTATATGTAATCATTGTTCATTCCTTTTTGGTGTAAATATTCCATTGTGATGGATCCCAGTTAGGGCACATGCAGGCAGGCGTCTGTCTCTCTATCCCCCCATCCTCTCAACATAAAAAATAAAATAAAATAAAATAAAAACAATGCTTCTGTAATTTGGTGAACATAAGTACGCATTTCCTTCTGGGCATGACAATTAGGAGTAGAGTTGCTGGGTCAGAGGGATACATATATTTAGTTTTTAGTACATCTTACTTATTGTTTAAAACTTGGACTTCAAGTCCCCTTGCACTTAGATAATTTTACTGGGGCAGGTTGGGCTGGAGCAGGCTGGGCACAGAGGCTGAGAGCTGGAGTGCATGCCCAAGTCCCTCCTTGCTAGGCACCTCCCAGAGCAGGCCAGGCCAGCCTGGCACATACCATCACTGCTCAGGTAGCAAACAAACAGGGAGCTCAGGAGGGGGGTATTCTGACCATCAGTGATTTTAGGGGAGACCTTAGCTCAGCCTGTTTCCTGACTCATTGTTCTCAGTGGGCTTTTTCTTCAGTCACCTGCCTAGCTGCCCTAGGAGTTGAAGATGATGAGTGCCAGGCACCTCATCTCCTGAGAGGGCTGGGGGCTGGATGGAAGACCAGAAGCCAGGACAGTTCTGCCTGCACTCTTTCCCCTGGTGCGTGGGCAGGGAAGAGCAGACAAGCTGTGTGCTTAAAAACCCACTGGAGCCCTGGCCAGGTAGTTCAGTGGATAAAATGTCAACCTGGCAAGCCAGAGGTTGCTGGTTCTGGTACGTATAAAAAGCAATCAATGAATACACAACCAAATGGAACGAGCTGATGCTTCTCTTTCTTTCTCCCCCCTGCCCCCCACTGCCTCAAATCAATGAGGAAAAAAAAGAACCCACTGGAGAGCCCCTGAGAAGACCAGTTCTGGGCACTTCCTGCTTTCAGCCCCATCTGATTCAGGAGCAAGGTTAGGCAGGGCCCAGGCTTTAGTCCCTGGGTGGGAGATCCACCTTGAAGCCTGCAGTTCATCCGCAAACCCTCCAGAAACTGCTAGAGGAAGAGGGATTTCAGCACAGCCTCTCTCTTCCTTAACTAAGCCCAGCTGTATCAGTGGTTAGCTCCAGCTCCTTGGGTCACTGTGCAGCGAGGAAGCCAAGAGAGGCCTGACTGAGGGAGGGTCAGCCCTTGGTCAGAGGCAGGCCACAGGCTGACTCCCTGTTCGGTGTTTCCCTTGAGGAGAGACTTGTGTGTCCATTCTAGATCTTATTATTCAGTTATGTGACAGTTCAGGGGCAAGGAGAGGCTAAAAAGATAAAGGTGAGACAGCCTGTTCCCTCACTCTTCTGCTTCTGCCCTGGTCTGTGAGATTCTGCAGGAAGTTAGAAGTGAAGAAAAAGATGAGCCCAGGGCTGGGCCTTCCTGCTGGCCTTGGTGCCATCTTCAAGGCCAGCTTCTGGCTGCCTGGGCATGCTCTGCATTACTCATCATGGCATCCTGCAGATCTGCATGTGGGCACTTTGGGGTCTTATAGCATAGATATCTGAAGGGCTTCCTGGAGGGTGGCTTGAACATGAATTCTGAAGAGTTCTGGGAAGTCTCAGACAGGCAGGCTTGGCTGGAACTGGGGGCTAAATGGGGAGAGTGAGGATGCCCGAAAGGGTGACTTGTAAGAAGCTTTGCTGCCCTGGCTGGTAAGTAGCTCAGTTGGTTCAAGCGCTGTCCTGCTATGCCAAGGTTGTGGGTTCCATCCCCAGTCGGGGCACATACAAGAATCAACGAATGAACACATAAATAAGTGGAACAACAAAGTGATGTTTCTCTCTCTCTCTTTAAAATTAATATATAAATGTTTTTAAAAACCTTGCCATGTGACGTCACGGAAATGGCGCCGTGAGAAGCGCGTCCGACAGCTCTCCCCTAAATCACAACAAATTTATCAACTAGAAACAGAAAAATTTATCCTCGGAGCATTCCGGAGTTCCACACAAACTGAAAGCAAAAGGACTGTTATCACTTGAATCTGAGAGACGAGGGTGTGCAGGAAGCTACCGCAGCGACGCTCATTCAAGCCGCGAGGGAGTGCGCCTGCGGTGAGTCAGCCCATATACTTGGGAACCGCGAGCCTCCGCCAGCGGCCGACGCGAGCCGCCACCGCGAGCCGCCACGAGCCGCCGCGCGCGCCCGGTCCGGTTGAGCACCGCTGACGTTCCCAGCGGCCCGCACACTGCGAGTGGGGGTCGCCGGCCACCGGTGCCTGGCCACCGGTGCCCGGAGCGCCCCATTCGCGCGCGTGCCTTGGGCATTCCACGCGCCCAGGGCGCCCTGCTGGCCCGCACACCCAGGGGGTTCCATTATCCTGCGCCTGGTGCGGTCCAGCCGCCAGCGGCGGGGCGAGCGGGAGAGGCTTGGGAGATTCTCTCCGTGGGCGGGGCACCTCACCCAGCCATTCAAGCTAACAATCAAGCGTTGGGGGAGGGGCGCACGCAGGCAGCCTAAAATACCTTCGGAAGCACAGCTGCGACCCAATCACTGAAATTAGCTTAACCCATAAAATCTGCGCACCCTCGGTTCTAATTGATAAGATCTCTCTCAGTTCAGCGATCCAAGACAAGAGGCGTGATATTTTTTAGTGCCTCTCGCTAAAGGGGCGGGGGCAACTTCTGATTGATAGAGCCTCCATATTCAGGGATAAACGCTAACAAGAAGGACTTGGCAGATAATAAGGTCTACACTACACTAGTCGTAAGCAGAGACTAGTGCCTCTTCTTCCCTGCAAAAACAGGCTACAAAGTGTGGAAAGCCTGGGTTGAGAGGTCCAACTAAATGATAGGCGCTGAACAGTCACCTTGACAACAATTGACTCCCACCCCCGCCTGATTACACTGGAGGCCCTGACTCTCAGAGCCTTTCCCAAAGCCTTGCACTGAGTGGGGATAGAGTGGGGATTTCCCAGCTCTTTGAGCCTCTTACTCCCCAGGCAGAAGCAGTTGCAGCCTTATAGCTGGATCACCAGGCTGCTAATTCAGAAAGGGGGGACTAGGAGAGAGAATCCAGGAAAGCAAACTCTCTCATCGTTGGACCCTGCAAATGCCAACAAGCCTTTACTTCCAGCAAGACTAAAGCCAATTATATGACATTGCCATAGAATCCCATCAACTGCAAATCCCTACCTAAGAGTGACACAGGGGCAGAGCCTGGGGTACAGAGTCATCGACTAGGAAGAGGGAGAGAAAAGAAAAAGGAAAAAGTTAACCTCTCAAAATCAAGAAAAACCCACAGACTTTACAACTTGATCCACTAATTTTTTTTTGTTGTTGTTGTTGTTTGTTTCTTCTATCTTTTTGCCTTTATTTCCTCCACCTCGGTCCTTCTATTCTCTGCCCATCTTATGCTTCCCCTTTCTTGAACTACACTACCCATGAGTGTTGCATTTTATTTTTCTTCTTCATCCTCACCCTCCTTTAAGGTTATACTCCAAAACACTTAACTCTCACTCTCTCCTCTTTTGTTTTTTTTTTTTGTCTTGCTTTATTTTGTTTTTTTCTCCTCCTATTTTATTTCTTCCTTCATTTTTCTCTTTTTCTTATTTTTTCCTTTCTATTCATTTTTTCTTTTCTCATTTTACTTTCCTCCCATATAATCCTCAATCACGAACAAATTAGTTAATTTGGGACTCAAGGCTTTTTTTTGGCATTATTTCTCTTTTTTGCTTTTGTTTTTATTTTTCTCTTGTTTGTTTATTTTTGTGGCATTTTGGGTCCACCCAACCCAAGGTCTCCATTGTATTTAGTCTTCGCTCCACTTAATACAACAGATTTTTACTTATTATTTTTATTTTTTCTTCTTTATTATTCTTTTTTGGTCCTTTTTTCTGATTCCCTCTTATCCCTCTCATTATATCTCTTAGTTGACCATCACTTACAAGCAAATCATCTTATGCTTGTCTAAGATTTTCTTCCTTTTTTTTTTTTTTTTTTTTTTTTTTTGCATTTAGTAGGTCCCTACTCCCTTTTGTTTTCCCCTTGAACTCTTCACCCCAAATCAGGCCCTCCATTATAGGCACGATATTTCCCTGAGGAGGGGAGAGGAGGGAAAGAGAAGAGAGAAAAAAAGGGGAAAATAATAAATTATTACTGTTTTTTTTTTGTGGGGTGTTTTACCCTTTTTTTTTTTCTTTTTACTCTTTATTAATTCTAATTAGTGCTATCAATAAGACCACCCTCAGATGCCGATAAGAAGGAGGAAATCGAATATTATGGATACAAAAGAAAGAGAGGTAACACAAATAGATGTGGAAAAATCTATGGAGAAAAGACTTAACATATTGGAAGCCTTGGAGCTAAATGACAGAGAATTTAAAATAGAAATCTTAAAAATACTCAGAGATATACAAGAAAACACAGAAAGGCAATATAGGGAGATCAGAAAACAACTCAATGAACACAAAGAATATATTACCAAGGAAATTGAAACTATAAAAACAAATCAAACAGAAATGAAAAACTCAATTCACGAGCTGAAAAACGAGGTAACAAGCTTAGCTAACAGAACAGCCCAGATTGAAGATAGGATTAGTGAAATAGAAGACAAACAACTTGAGGCACAACAGAGAGAAGAAGAAAGAGACTCAAAAATAATAAAAAATGAGAAAGCCCTACAGGAATTGTCTGACTCCATCAGAAAGAATAACATAAGAATAATAGGTATATCAGAGGGAGAAGAGAAAAAAAATGGAATGGAGAATATACTCAAACAAATAATAGACGAGAACTTCCCAAGCCTGTGGAAGGAACTAAAGCCTCAAATTCAAGAAGCAAACAGAACACCAAGTTTTCTTAACCCAACAAACCCACTCCAAGGCACATCATAATAAAGATGACACAAACCAATGACAAAGAAAAAATTCTCAAGGCAGCCAGGGAAAAGAAGAGTACAACATATAAAGGAAGGCCTATTAGATTATCATCAGATTTCTCAGCAGAAACTCTACAAGCTAGAAGAGAGTGGACCCCAATATTTAAAGCCCTGAAAGAGGAACTTTCAGCCAAGAATACTATACCCATCAAAGCTATCCTTCAAGTATGAAGGAGATATAAAAACATTCACAAATACAGAAAAGATGAGAGAATTTATCAACAGAAAGCCCCCACTCCAGGAAATACTAAGGGGGGTTTTCCAACCAGATTCAAAGAACAAAAGAAAACAACACCACAAGTAACAGCTCTACCAAGAACACAATAAAACCAAACTTAAACTGTGACAACAAAGGAAAAAAAGGGGGGAGAGGATGGAGATTAACAGTAGCAAAGGATGATGAAGTGCAGAAATACTTAAAAGATAGGGTACTACAATGAATATGGTAGGTACCCTTTTCATTACTTAATGGTAACCGCCCTTAAAAAAACCACCACAAAAACACTTGACTTAAAAAAGGTAGCAACAGAGGAAAGAAGTATGGAACACAAACAAACAAAAACAAATGATAGAAAAACAAAAGAGAAGAATAAAACTAGATACAAAACTAACAGAAAGCAATTTATAAAATGGCAGTAGGGAACCCACAAGTGTCAATAATTATACTAAATGTGAATGGATTAAACTTACCAATAAAAAGACACAGAGTAGCAGAATGGATTAAAAAAGAAAATCCAACTATATGCTGCCTACAAGAAACACATCTAAGCAACAAGGATAAAAACAAATTCAAAGTGAAAGGCTGGAAAACAATACTCCAAGCAAACAACACCCAAAAAAAAGCAGGCGTAGCAATACTCATATCTAATAATGCTGACTACAAGACAGAAAAAGTACTCAGAGACAAAAATGGTCATTTCATAATGATTAAGGGGAAGTTGAATCAAGAAGACATAACAATCCTTAATATATATGCACCAAACCAAGGAGCACCAAAATATATAAGACAGCTACTTATTGACCTTAAAACAAAAACTAACAAAAATACAATCATACTTGGAGACCTCAATACACCGCTGACGGCTCTAGATCGGTCATCCAAACAGAGAATCAATAAAGATATAGTGGCCTTAAACGAAATACTAGAACACCTGGATATGATAGACATCTACAGGACACTTCATCCCAAAGCGACAGAGTATACATTTTTCTCTAGTGTACATGGAACATTCTCAAGAATTGACCATATGTTGGGCCACAAAGACAATATCAGCAAATTTAGAAAAATTGAAATTGTACCAAGCATATTTTCTGATCATAAAGCCTTGAAACTAGAATTCAACTGCAAAAAAGAGGGGGAAAAACCCACAAAAATGTGGAAACTAAACAACATACTTCTAAAAAATGAATGGGTCAAAGAAGAAATAAGCGCAGAAATCAAAAGATATATACAGACAAATGAAAATGAAAATACGACATATCAGAATCTCTGGGATGCAGCAAAAGCAGTAATAAGAGGAAAGTTCATATCACTTCAGGCCTATATGAACAAACAAGAGAGAGCCCAAGTAAACCACTTAACTTCACACCTTAAGGAACTAGAAAAAGAAGAACAAAGACAACCCAAAACCAGCCGAAGAAAGGAGATAATAAAAATCAGAGCAGAAATAAATGAAATAGAGAACAGAAAAACTATAGAAAAAATCAATAAAACAAGGAGCTGGTTCTTTGAAAAGATCAACAAAATCGACAAACCCTTGGCAAGACTCACCAAGGAAAAAAGACACAGGACTCAAATAAATAAAATCCAAAATGAAAGAGGAGAGATCACCACAGACATCATAGAAATACAAAGAATTATTGTAGAATACTATGAAAAATTATATGCCACCAAATACAATAATCTAGAAGAAATGGATAAATTCCTAGAACAATACAACCTTCCTAGACTGAGTCATGAAGAAGCAGAAAGCCTAAACAGACCAATCAGCAGGGAGGAAATAGAAAAAACTATTAAAAATCTCCCCAGAAATAAAAGTCCAGGCCCAGACGGTTATACTAGTGAATTCTATCAAACATTCAAAGAAGACTTGGTTCCTATTCTACTCAAAGTCTTCCAAAAAATTGAAGAAGAAGCAATACTTCAAAACACATTTTATGAGGCCAACATAACCCTCATACCAAAACCTGGCAAGGATGGCACAAAGAAAGAAAACTACAGACCAATATCTCTAATGAATACAGATGCTAAAATACTAAACAAAATACTGGCAAACCGAATACAACATCATATTAAAAAAATAATACATCATGATCAAGTGGGATTCATCCCAGAATCTCAAGGATGGTTCAACATACGCAAAACGGTTAACGTAATACACCATATCAACAAAACAAAGAACAAAAACCACATGATCTTATCAATAGATGCAGAAAAGGCTTTTGATAAAATAAAACACAATTTCATGTTTAAGACTCTCAACAAAATGGGTATAGAAGGAAAATATCTCAACATGATAAAGGCCATATATGATAAACCATCAGCCAACATCCTATTAAACGGCATAAAACTGAGGACTTTCTACCTTAAATCAGGAACAAGACAGGGTTGTCCACTCTCTCCACTCTTATTCAACGTGGTGCTAGAAGTTCTGGCCAGAGCAATCAGACAAGACAAAGAAATAAAAGGCATCCATATCAGAAAAGAAGAAGTAAAGCTATCACTTTTTGCTGATGATATGATCCTATACATCGAAAACCCGAAGGACTCCACAAAAAGATTATTAGAAACAATAAACCAATACAGTAAGGTCGCAGGATACAAAATTAACATACAAAAGTCCATAGCCTTTCTATATGCCAACAATGAAATATTAGAAAACGAACTCAAAAAAATAATCCCCTTCACGATTGCAACAACAACAAAAAAATACCTAGGAATAAACATAACAAAGAACGTAAAGGACCTATATAATGAAAATTACAAAGCATTGTTAAGGGAAATCGAAAAAGATACAATGAGATGGAAAAATATTCCTTGTTCTTGGATAGGAAGAATAAATATAATCAAAATGGCCATATTACCCAAAGCAATATACAAATTTAATGCAATTCCCATCAAAATCCCTATGAGATTTTTTAAAGAAATGGAACAAAAAATCATCAGATTTATATGGAACTATAATAAACCCCGAATAGCCAAAACAATCCTAAGGAAAAAGAATGAAGCTGGGGGCATTACAATACCTGACTTTAAACTATATTATAGGGCCACGATAATCAAAACAGCATGGTATTGGCAAAAAAATAGACACTCAGACCAATGGAACAGAATAGAAAGCCCAGAAATAAAACCACATATATATGGTCAAATAATCTTTGATAAAGGGGCCAACAACACACAATGGAGAAAAGAAAGCCTCTTCAACAAATGGTGTTGGGAAAACTGGAAAGCCACATGCAAAAGAATGAAACTCGACTACAGCCTGTCCCCGTGTACTAAAATTAATTCAAAATGGATCAAAGACCTAAATATAAGACCTGAAACAATAAAGTACATAGAAGAAGTCATAGGTACTAGAATCATGGACCTGGGTTTTAAAGAACATTTTATGAACTTGACTCCAATGGCAAGAGAAGTGAAGGCAAAGATAAATGAATGGGACTACATCAGAATTAAAAGTTTTTGCTCAGCAAGAGAAACTGATATCAAAATAAACAGACAGCCAACTATATGGGAACTGATATTTTCAAACGACAGCTCAGATAAGGGCCTAATATCCAAAATTTACAAAGAACTCATAAAACTCAACAACAAACAAACAAACAATCCAATAAAAAAATGGGAAGAAGACATGAACAGACACTTCTCCCAGGAAGAGATACAAATGGCCAACAGATATATGAAAAGATGCTCAGCTTCATTAGTTATTAGAGAAATGCAAATCAAAACTACAATGAGATACCACCTCACTCCTGTTAGATTAGCTATTATCAACAAGACAGGTCATAGCAAATGTTGGAGAGGCTGTGGAGAAAAAGGAACCCTCATTCACTGTTGGTGGGACTGTAAAGTAGTACAACCATTATGGAGGAAAGTATGGTGGTTCCTCAAAAAACTGCAAATAGAACTACCTTATGACCCAGCAATCCCTCTACTGGGTATATACCCCAAAACCTCAGAAACATTGATACGTGAAGACACATGTAGCCCCATGTTCATTGCAGCACTGTTCACAGTGGCCAAGACATGGAAACAACCAAAAAGCCCTTCAATAGAAGACTGGATAAAGAAGATGTGGCACATATACACTATGGAATACTACTCAGCCATAAGAAATGATGACATCAGATCATTTACAGCAAAATGGTGGGATCTTGATAACATTATAAGGAGTGAAATAAGTAAATCAGAAAAAAACAAGAACTACATGATTCCATACATTGGTGGAACATAAAAATGAGACTAAGAGACATGGACAAGAGTGTGGTGGTTACCAAGGGTGGGGGGGGAAGGAGGACATGGGAGGGAGGGAGGGAGAGAGTTAGGGGGAGGGGGAGGGGCACAGAGAACTAGATAGAGGGTGACGGAGGACAATCTGACTTTGGGCGAGGGGTTTGCAACATAATTTGATGACAAAATAACCTAGACATGTTTTCTTTGAATATATGTACCCTGATTTATTAATGTCATCCCATTACCATTAATAAAAATTTATTAAAAAAAAACAAAAACCTTGCCATTTTGTGGGTATGAATTCTAATATTATTTATTAAATATCCACAATTCATTTTTATAAATGAATTCATTAATACAGTACATAATCAAAAAGCATGACTCCAGACAGAGAATTCTGTTCTGAATATGAGGGTCCTAGAAAGTCGAGGTTTGGAACGAGACTCTAGGTTGGTCAGCAGATGAGATTTGTGCTAGTGGTGCGGGTTGGGGAGTAGGTGATCAGAGTGGCTTGAAGACTAGAAGTCTGACTTAGCACTTCACCCAAAGGGTGATGCCCTGCCCTCTGAGCCAGGGGCAGGTTTTTGGGTGGAGATCCCATGGTTCTGAGCCAAGGTCAGCCCGGTCTGGACCCAGGACACAAAGTCATTGCCCTGCTGGGTGGGAAGGCTGCTCTGCCATGGGTCTGAGATTTGAGAAAAGAGCCCCTGCAAAGCTGTTGTCCCACCCCTGCCAGATTTTCAGGCCTTTTTTCTGCTTCTAAGGGAGCCAGGGTCTTCTCCCTTCATCCATTTGAGAGTGTGGTGGCTGTTGGTGGCATCTAGGGGAACACTCGAGGCTAAGATGAACTCCTGCATTTGCTCTGTCCCTTCACAATTTTCTCTCCTGGCAGGAGACCGAGGAAGGAAGCAGGGAAGAAGCAGGCACCCAGGCTGGTCCAGCTGAGTCCAGAGCCCCATCTTTGGAAGCCTTTTCTAATCAAGGAAACAAAAATGGAGATGATTGCAAGGCCTGGGTCAGGTGGGACCACCATACTTTCTGGGCCTGTTCATCCCTCTATGGAATTAGACTTAGGAACCTGGCTGTGAGGTGCTGGCTGACTCATGTTTCATGGCCTCATTTTTGCAGGTGCACCAGACTCAGATACATTTGTGCCAGAGGTGTGGGTGGGAAGTAAGAGAGGTATGTACTCGAGAGAGCTCACTGCTGGCAAGAAGGAACCTGACCAGACCTCCGTGGAAGGAGGCAGCGTGATGGTGGCTGGGGAGTGAGTGTCTCCAGTGATCAGGGGCCAGTATAGGACTCCTGTAGCTCCATTTTATGGTACTATGGGAAAAAACACTGAACTAGCCCTTAAGAGAAATATGATTTTAAAAAGGTGAAGTGATGCCCAGTTTCCAAGGATCTCATAATCTAGTTTCAAAGTAGACACTTCCTGAAGGCCAGGAAGGCGATGCTCTTGGCAGCAGGAAGACGGATAGATTCTCCCTAGTTTGTAACATCAGGCTGGGGGAGGCTCCAGCAAGGGCGAGGTTAGTAGGACTCAGGAGAGGAGAGGAAGACCGCTCAAATCAGGAGGGCAGTGTAGCAGCACACCCTCTGTGGATGAAAAAGGGGTTCTATGGAAAGTAACCTCACCAGGTGATTATAAATTCCTAACTTGGTGGTCATGCCTGATAGTCACACCCCAGACATATAACTTCTTCAGTAAAAGGTTTATTTGCCTTAAGCAGTCCTGTTCATTGTTCTTGTTCTTCTAGGTTAACACAGCTTTTGATGCCAGAAGCAATACCCATTGAAGGCATAACCACCCTTAGGAAAGCACACGATCTTGTTAACTACCCTGTAATGCAACCCCCACCTTGCTTTCTCCCCTCAGTCATCTTCCTTAGCTCCCTCCTTAATGCCAAATGCATAAAAGAAACAGAGAAACTGCCTTTCCCCAGAGCATTTGAGATCTTTCTCCCCACATGTCAACAGTTTGGCTAAGATAAACTCTTATGAAAATTCTCTATAGGTTTGGATGTTCTTACGGCAACACCTCTCCTCTGGACACTTCTGTCTACTACTCTTTTGTCCCCTGAGGCCCAGGTTCCTGGTAGATGTCATGTTGTGACCAGAAGGCAGAAAGCCAGATGGGAGAAGGATGAGGAAAGCCAGCTGGAGAAGGCAGTGAGTTGCAAAAGACAAGGTTTTGCTGATGGACATCCAGGCAGATGTGGACAGCATGGCCCTTGCCCTTAGGCAGTTTCTAAACCAAGCAGCCAAGGAGGCCAATAGGAAGAGGGAAATGAATGCCCTTTGGGTCACAGGTGGGCAGGGTTCTGCTCCTGTCCTCACCTATCCCAGTCCTCTTAGCCCTTTTCCCTCATCTGGAGAAATGGTCCTATAATCCCACAGCCCCAGAGGTAGTACTCGGGGTCGTGGACAGAGACGACTGCAGAACTGGACAGGAACTTCCAGCCCATTCTGCCAGGCCTCGCCCTTACAGAAGCCAGTTCCTTTGTGGAGGGCTCTCTGACCTTACAGCCCCCTGCATAAAAGTCCTCAAGCCACCAGTCTAAGGTCTGTGCTTGCCAGGTAAGACCAAAGCTCAGGGTGGGCCTGTGGGATCCATGGAGGAGCCTGAGATCTTGGGTGGCTGGAGGGGCAGAAAAGTGACACAACTGTACCACTTAAAAGTGAAGACTGGTTGGCCATGAGCCTCCTCCAGTCTGCTTCTTCCCAAACACACCGGGCTCCCACCCTTCCCCAAGGAAGAAGCTTTGATCTCTGCTCAGGAAGGGCCTAAGCACATCTGGGGCTGAGGGAGCCCTGAGGGCCCGCCCTGGCCTCACACCCTGACACGTACAGCCAGACAGCTATAAAAATAACATGTTTATTACCATAAAATATTATTAAAATAGGTCTGCAATCCCCTATCTGAATCTGTTAGTGCCAGATCTTTCCGAATTTAGATTTCTTTGGGCTTTAGAAAGGTGCCACGGTGTGGATGCCGAATATTGCATAACACTCCCAGGGGACCTGGGGTGACATCCCACAATCAAATGTATCAGTATTTATGTGAAAAACTGGGAAAAGGCACAAAGCACACTAGAGGATGTAAATGAAGAGGACAGATAGCTTCACTTCAGGTCAGGTTTTGATGCCAAAGTTAGGAAGAAACTTCTGGCTTGTGGAGGTGTTCTAGAATTCACAATTATGGATAAGGGGTTGCAGACCTGTACTTATTTGCCACTTATGGAATGGCTTGTTCCAGTTCTGGCATGAACCAGCCACAGGACCCTGCACCTCAGTTTCCTCACCTGGTGCACACATGTGCTAGGAAGAATAAACAAGCTTAGTACATGGAAAGTGCTTATGAGGCTGGTTAGTAAGAAACCAGGAAACTTGCCTCATATTAGGGAACAAGATGCCCTCCAAACCAGAAGGCGGAGTCAGAATTTGGTACCACAAAGCTTGGAGATGCCCCTACTCTGCTTGGAAACACACACAATCCCAAGAACTGATCATGCATGCAACTCATTTTGGTTCTTTCACAGCCGTGCCTGCACCCTGCCCTCTCTCTACCCAAATAAAACTTGCTTGTTCTCACACTGACTCATCCTGGGTGAGTCTAGAACCTGGAGGTCACCCGACACAGGAAAGGTCCTAAACCACGTCTGGGCAGGGCCAGCCCCCAGTGCAGAAGCTGTCTGGTAACACTTGGAACCTTGTCTAGCACCTGGTTCCATAGATGACATGTGACGGCATTGTGAGATAGACACATGTCCTCAGCACAGTCTGACAGTTCTGAGCTCCCTGCTGAGGTCTTGCAGGCCACAGGGCAGACGGAATCTTTTTCTAGTATCACATCTTTCACACCCTGGGATCTGGGCCTCCCAGGGCTGCTGGCAGAGATTTCAGATGTCCCCTCAGGAGAGGCAGAGGGTGCCTGGCTTTGTGTGCTTCATGACAGTGGAGCTCCCTCGCCCTATCCAAGCCACCTGCCCATCAAGCAGCCAAGAAGAGATCGGAACTATCTGTTGAATAAACAAAGACATGCAGTCCCAAGTAGTCCCAAGGACATTCTTATTGATAAAGGAGACATGGTTTTTTTTGTACTGTTTCTTTTTTTTTAATGTATTGATTTTAGGAAGAGAAAAACTGATTTCCACTTATTTACACATTCATTGGTTGATTCTTTTTTTTTTTCATTGGTTGATTCTTGTATGTGCCCTGACTGGGGATTGAACCTGCAACCTTGGCATACAGGATAACATTCTGAAACCCTGACAGGGCAGTTTCTGCTCTATTGAAATTAAGAGAGGTGAGACTGGGCCATTACAGACATACCCTAAACGTTTCTATAGGACATAGCAAAAATGTTACTGTAATAGTAACATGTGCTTACTGTAAACATTCAAACCATTCAGGACAGAAAAAAAATATGGACCAGGTTGTTTCTCATTCTACATCTGCCCAGGGTTAAGTGACAGGCCCCTAAGCATCTGTTCCTTCTAAGCTCCCTCTCAGATACACAAGGACACCCACACTATCACCAACACATCACATACATAACCCACACACCCTTACACAGGCTTACACTCACCTACACAATCACACTGCACACACCTATGTTGGGAAAGTCGGGTTGAGAATAACACTGCCAAACTCACAGGGTACCTGAGAGGCTCTAGTGAGATTTACACTTAACATGAAGTCCTTCTGAAAACTGTCAAGTGTGAAAGATCTGACGAATTATTACTGCTCTCCTCCCCACTCCCCAAACAGGAAACAACTACATCAGGAAGATGACAAAGGCATCTCAGTGGCACAGACCATGTGTAACAGCGGTGAAGAGGGTTCAGTTCTGGGCCAAGATAGGCCCATCATGGTTGGATCACATCCACCAGCCAGCCAGTGCAGGGGCTTCCAGGCTACTAAACCCCCCATGGAACACCTCCTTCGTCTGTGACAGTGAACTTCTGTCAGTAGAGGAGCAGAGCAGCTTCTGCTCCCGCTGGGCTTTGGGAATTATGGGGGTTGCTCTCCACTTGCAGGGAGAAAGGAGGAAGAAGGAAGGTGACCCCTAGCTGCTCCTGATACCCACCAAACCCAGGTGGTGATTCCCAGGAGTTCCCTTAGCACACCCCCTCTGACTGGCTTCAGGATTGTGGGAGGGAGAAGGGGCTGAGGCCAGGCTGAAGAAAGGGAAACCACCTGCCCCCGTGCCCTGCCATCATCTGTGGTTTAAGGCACCTCAGCCACACATAGGAGCACCTGGGTCTTCCTCCCTCCAACCGCCCATCCCACAATCACCCGGGGTTTGCTCGTAAGACTCCTTAGTCCCGGCTGTGGGAAAAAGAACACGAAACCAGAGATGAGATGAGTGGTGGGTAGAGGTGGTGGCCTGGGTCTCCACCTTTCCTCTCTCCCTCTTACTCCGGGTCTTTTCCAAGGTCAGGCCCAGCAGTCCCCTGGCTGTGTGATCCTCAGTGCCCTAGGATGGGGTGCGGCTGTGGGGCAGGGCCAGGGCCCCCGAGGGGAACAGTTGTAGCTGAAAGGACAGGACAGAGTTCTGCTCTGTGGTGCTGGACTAGCCAGAGGGCCTCCTACTTTGTTTCTATCCCACCTACCTTGAAGGTACGTCCTGGTCAAGATCACAACTCCACCCACCAGCATAAACAGGATGGGGCAGATGATCATGGCAGTGAGTCCTTGATGAGATGGTGGTTCTTGATGAGGAAGGCAGAGGAAAGGGGCACTCCAGACCATAGACTATCTCTGGGGGCCCTAGGACCCTCCCTGTCTTCATTGACCCCTCCTAGCCAAGCCCAGCTTCTCACCCCAAGTCACAGTGAGTATGTGGTTCAGGCCAGAGTGCTGCACGTGGCAGGTGTACCCAGCCTCCTCCCTGGCCGGCACCCACACAGCGGCCCTCGTCTGTCAGGTGCCGTCTCCACTGGGGTGTGTCTCCACGTACTCCATCTCCAGGGCCAGCTCCTCCTCACCCAGCCACCAGCTCAGTGAGATTTCCTGTGGGTAGGAGCCCAGGGCCCAGCACCTCAGTGTGACACCCTTGTTCTGGGTCATGTGCCTAGTCACCAGCACTGTGGGTGGTTCTGCAGAAAGAGGTGGAGAGGGAGACTAGTGAGTGGTCCCCCTCTGACTGTCCCCCGTGTTTGATCTGGGCTCCTTCAGCATCTTCCATGTGGAGAACAGGGGAGACAGGGACAGGTCTCTCTTCAGGGGAGGCACTCAACCAACATCAGAGGCAGGGACAACCCATTGCCAGCAGTGCCAAAGGGGCAATGTCCTGGAATTCTCATGGTGGAGAGGTGCCTTCCTGACCCCCACTTCCAAGGGGGTCCTGGGTGGGGCTATCGGGCCCTATATTGACAACCCCCTTCTTCCCACAGAGATCCTAGGGTTTTCTTAGAAATTTTACATACTTCCCTCCTGAACCTCCTGTACACAGCAGGTGCATTCTAAGAGGTTGTTAAATGAAGTCAAGAATGATGTCCCAGAGGCGGCGGCCTGGCTTGGCCGGGTGGAGCCTGGCCTGTCAGGGCGCGGAGGCGAGGCTCTAGCAAACATGTCCGTGCAGTACGGGGTGGAGGAGGCACCCCTCGCCGGCAGTTACGGCCGGTCCCCGGGGGATTCATTCCCAAAGGACTTGGGCTACGGCGTGGAGGAGGAGGAAGAGGAGGCGAGGAGGCGAGGAGGCGAGGAGGCGGCAGCCCTGGGCGGCTGGTTGGGGCGGGGGCTGGCGGAAGCTGTGGCTGGAGTGGGGGCGTGGGGAGGTTGCTGACAGCTCCAAGCTGAGGATTCTGCTCATGGGCCTTCGGAGCAGCGGCAAGTCCTCCATCCAGAAGATGGTGTTTCATAAAATGTCACCCAACGAAACCCTCTTTTTGGAAAATACCAACAAGAAATATAAAGATGATATTTCCAATAGCTCCTTTGTGAATTTCCAAATGTGGGATTTTCCTGGGCAAATGGACTTTTTTTTACTCCACTTTTGACTATGAGATGATCTTCAGGGGAACAGGAGCGTTGATATATGTCATTGATGTGCAGGATGACTACATGGAGGCTTTAACAAGACTCGACATTACTGTTTCTAAAGCCTATAAAGTTAACCCAGACATGAATTTTGAGGTTTTTATTCACAAAGTTGATGGTCTGTCTGATGATCACAAAATAGAAACATAGAGGGACATTCATCAAAGGGCCAATGATGACCTTGCAGATGCTGGGCTAGAAAAACTCCACCTTACCTTTTATTTGACTAGTATCTATGACCACTCAATATTTGAAGCCTTTAGTAAGGTGGCACAGAAACTCATTCCACAACTGCCAACCTTGGAAAACCTATTAAATATTTTTATATCAAATTCAGGTATTAAAAAAGCTTTTCTCTTCAATGTGGTCAGCAAAATCTACATTGCAACAGACAGTTCTCCTGTGGACATGCAATCTTATGCTGTGACATGATTGTGTTACACTCGCCGGGTAAAACAAACACTGGAGACGTTTGGAGAGTTTCAGACAAAGTTTTATGGCCAAGAGAAAAAAAGAAAACAAAACAAAGCAAAACAAACCTGCGCAGGGGTGAGCTCAGGTGGTAGTCACAAGAGCCACACCGAGCGCCTACAGTCTAGGGGTTTTTATAGCGTAGCAAGCAAGTGGTTCATACAGAAGCGAATTTGGCGTTTAGCAATTGGCTCCCCTAAATTAAATTTTAGTCACGTGCCTTAGTAACCAGTCATACAGTTGAAAGCCCCAGCTGGAAATGTCCCTATCTATCCCCTAGGATGTGGTTACATTTACTATCTTAGGAGTTTTTACGACTTCCTTATCTCAAGGACTCCTCAGCTCCTAGCCATCTTGGGAGTCTAACGACTTCCCTATCTCAAGGACTCCTCAGCTCCTAGCCATCCTGGGAGTCTGGGCTCATCTGTTTACTGGAGTAGTTCCTTTGAAGTTATTTCCAAAGCCCATTAATGTATTTTATGGCTTTTATTCGAATGTCACAATTGATGTTGTAATTGATATGTCTTGTATATATGGCTTAAAGGAAGATGGTAGTGGAAGCGCTTATGACAAAGAGTCTATGGCAATTATCAAGCTGAATAATACAACTGTCCTTTATTTAAAGGAGGTGACTAAATTTTTAGCACTTGTCTGCATTCTTAGGGAAGAAAGTTTTGAACAAAAAGGTTTAATAGACTACAACTTCCACTGTTTCCGAAAAGCTTTTCACGGGGTTTTTGAAGTGGGTGTGACTTCTCACAGGGGGTGTGGTCACCAGGCTAGTGCTCCCAGCCTGAAAGCATTGGCACACAATGGCACACCGCGAAATGCCATCTAGCCTGAATTCCAGTGGCTGGGGCTCTGTGCTGGCCTTTACTCTTCACTTCTGGGTCCGATGCCAATTGCTACAGGACATGGGAGTTGCCACTTGTGGGAATCTTGTGCCTGTCCCACTAGATATAAGGGATAGAGTTTCTCATTGGGATGAAAACCCTTCAACCAGTGGTCTGTTTTTTTTTTGTTTTTTTTTTCATTTTTCCGAAGCTGGAAACGGGGAGGCAGTCAGACAGACTCCCGCATGCGCCTGGCTGGGATCCACCCCACATGCCCACCAGGGGGCGATGCTCTGCCCCTCTGGGGCGTCGCTCTGCTGCGTCCAGAGCCATTCTAGCCCCTGAGGCAGAGTCCACAGAGCCATCCCCAGCGCAGGGGCCATCTTTGCTCCAATGGAGCCTCGCTGCGGGAGGGGAAGAGAGAGACAGAGAGGAAGGAGAGGAAGGAGAGGGGAAGGGGTGGAGAAGCAAATGGGTGCCTCTCCTGTGTGCCCTGGCCAGGAATCGAACCCGGGACTCCTACACGCCAGGCCGACGCTCTACCGCTGAGCCAACCGGCCAGCGCCTAACCAGTGGTCTGCAAGTGAAGTTACTATTTCTTCTTTTTTAAAAATGGCAAAAAAGAATTTTAGAGACCATAGAACTCAAGTGTGTGTTTCTTCTCTCTTTTAAGTAGTTGGGGTTCTACTTTTAAGTAGTTGGGATATTTTGGACCTGGAGGTAACAAACACCACTTACCCATCCTTTCCAGGGACTGTTGCCATCATTTACTGGTCGAAAATAATAGAACTGAGTTTTTATATGCTTCACTTAAGTTTTCATTTTAGTAGTTTCTAAAAATGCTGCCTTGCTTAAATTAAGTTCTAACACTGCCTCTCAGATTTCAGTTTTGGACATTGTGCACCTAAGACCTTCTAAATCAAGGGTCCCCAAACTTTTTACACAGGGGCCAGTTCACTGTTCCTCAGACCGTTGGAGGGCTGGACTATAAAAAAATCTATGAACAAATCCCTATGCACACTGCACGTATCTTATTTTAAAGTAAAAAAAAACAAAACACCAAAACGGGAACAAATACAATATTTAAAATAAAGAACAAGTAAATTTAAATCAACAAACTGACCAGTATTTCAGAGGAAACTATGGGCCTGCTTTTGGCTAATGAGATGGTCAATGACCAGTTCTATATTTGTCACTGCTAGCCGTAACAAGTGATATGACGTGCTTCTGGAGCCATGATGCCTGCGTCCCGCGTCACTGGAAGTATTACTGTACATGAGCGACGCGGCGCTTTGCAGCGCTGCCACATACAGTACTCCTGGATCACAGGATGTGGATCCTCTCACTGACCACCAGTGAAAGAGGTGCTCCTTCTAGAAGTGCGGTGGGGGCCAGATAAATGGCCTCAGGGGGCCGCATGCAGCCCGTAGGCCGTAGTTTGGGGACCCCTGTTCTAAATGCATCTGCTTGCTAACTCTGAAGACTCATAGTCTGACTGCAGCAAACGACATTCCTCTATTTGTAACTGAAGAAATGAGAAAATTTTATGTTGTGTCAGGTCAAGGGCAAAATTCAACAGTGGAAGTATTGAGGAAAATAATTTTAAAACAAGAAAATTTTGCACCTGTGTTTTGGGTACAAGATATCTGTGCTCTTTCTCCTGCATAAAATGAATGATCATGAGTAATGTAGCAAAGGGAATTAAAAAAATTGTTTTTCCCACAGTCTCCTCCTGGGGAAGGAATTCATTATGTCATTGAAATACTGAACTCATTTTTCTTTAAACTTGATATCAGCAGCTACATATATTTTATTCTTAGTGATCTAGATTCTAGATTCTTCAAGTACAGCTGTTTTGTTGACCATGAATGACCCTAAGGCACTGGTGGACTGTCCCTTGGGAGTGGGAGAGAGCACGTGTCATTCAACATACTTCCTCTCCAGTATTCTGACACCAAGTTTCACTGTGGTACTTCCTTCTCTAGCATATTAATTCATTTTTTTTTTTTTTTTTTTTTAGAGAGAGAGAGAGAGAGTCAGAGAGAGGGATAGATAGGGACAGACAGACAGGAACGGAGAGAAATGAGAAACATCAATCATCAGTTTTTCGTTGCGACTCCTTAGTTGTTCATTGATTGCTTTCTCATATGTGCCTTGACTGTGGGTCTTCAGCAGACCGACTAACCCCTTGCTCAAGCCAGAGACCTTGGGTCCAAGCTGGTGAGCTTTGCTTAAACCAGATGAGCCTGTGCTCAAGCTGGTGACCTCGGGGTCTCGAACCTGGGTCCTATGCATCCCAGTCTGACGCTCTATCCACTGCGCCACCGCCTGGTCAGGCATAATTGTTTCTTTTTTATTTTTATTTTTATTTATTTATTTTTTATTTATTTATTTTTTACAGAGGCAGAGATAGACAGGGACAGACAGACAGGAACAGAGAGAGATGAGAAGCATCAATCATCAGTTTCTCGTTGCGCATTGCGACTTCTTAGTTGTTCATTGATTGCTTTCTCACATGTGCCTTGACCGTGGGCCTTCAGCAGACCGAGTAACCCCTTGCTGGAGCCAGCGACCTTGGGTCCAAGCTGGCGAGCTCTTTGCTCAAGCCAGATGAGCCCGCGCGCAACCTCGGAGTCTTGAACCTGGGTACTTCCGCATCCCAGTCCGACGCTCTATCCACTGCGCCACCGCCTGGTCAGGCTAATTGTTTCTTTTTGTCGGTGGTTGATACCCTTTCTGTTGACTTAAACTTACACATTATTTTTACTCCAGTAGTCATGTATTCCAAAGTCAATGGATCACTGGAGTACATAAGTGCCACTGTTTAATGAAATATGTCTATGCAGGTCTGTAAATCTAACAGTGTGACTTGGAGTGCTTCTTGTAGATGACTGCTGTGTATTTGCATGGACCATGGTAATATCCAAAAGAAAAAATGCTTTTATATTTATAGATTATTTCATTGAACTATATAAAATGGGTATCAATAAATGTATTTACACTCCCCCCCCAAAAAAAAAAAACAAATGATGTCCCATCCCTTCCTTCACCTTAGAACAAACATAGCTATGAGTATGGACTCTGGAGCTGGACAGCCTGGGTTTGAAACCCGGCTGGACTCCTATCCACAACCTTCTGTCTCTCAGGGATTAATGGGGATCCACTGTTCCTTCTTCCCAGAGTTGTTCTGAATCCATAATCTAGGTGTGACAGTTCATTTTATATGTCAAATCAAATGGGCATGGGGGTGCATTTGGTCAGTTTTCTGGGGGTGTGAGGGTGCTTCCGGGAAAGATTCACATTTGATTCTGTGGACTTAGTAAAGCAGATTGCCCTCTCCAATGTAGGTAAGCCTCATCCAATCAGCTGGAGGTCTGACTAGGATAAAAAGGCTGATAAGAGGGAATTCCTCCTCCTGATTGTTTGAGCTGGGACACTGGTCATTTCCTGACTTCAGACTCTTCATGGATCTTGAGCCTGTCAATAACTGGACTGGAACCAGGCCATCAGCTTCCCCAGGCCTCCAGTTTGTTGACTGCAGATCTTAGAACTTCTCAGCCTCCATAATCACATGTGCCAATTCCTTATATTACATCTCTTTCTCCATACAAACCCTGCTGGTTCTGTTTCTGTGGATAACCTGACTAATCTGCCAGGTGAAGGAGGCAGAACACCTGGTGCTGAATGAGAGCTCAACATGACTTACTTAACACACACCATGGTTCTGTAGGAAGCATGGGCTCTTACTACCATCCTCGTTATACTGATGAGGAAACTGAGGCACAGAGAGAGCAAATAGCTTGCTCAAAGCCACATAGTCAGCAAGTCCTGGAGCCAGGATGTGGAACTGGAGGCTGGGCTCAAGTACCCGAACTCTAAATGACATGCTCTGCTCTCATAATCACGTCTTCTCTCCCTGACAGTATTGGGCTAACCTCCCCTTTGAGGAATATCTTCTCTATTACCTCAGCTGATGCACACCTCACCGCTCAGTCAGCAGGCATCCACAGAGTGCCGAGTGCTCTGACCAGACCCATGCCAAGGCAGCCTGAAGCCTCTGCCTTGCACCCAAGCACCCTCCTTCCTTAGTGTCCCTCCCAGCCCTTATACCTCCAACCCCGCTGGCCAGGGTCAGGAGAAGTTTAGGATGCACCCGGGTTTGGGGAGCATGTTTAGCATGAGGCTGTGTGGAAGGAGTGAGGGCAAAAGGCCTCAGCTTCCCCAGAAGTCCCCACTGGTCCTGGGAGTAGTGAAGGACACTATCCCCTGGGGCCTAGTGTCATTTCCCAAAGAGCAGAACCACAGGATATTAAACCCCAAAAGGACTTCATGAGCCATTAAGTTTAACCCACTCACTCTATAAATGAAAAAAATGAGGCTGAGTTGGCGGGGGTGGGGGGTTATTCCCCAAGACCACGTTGGTCAGGGGATTTCAGACCTCCTCCACCTCACCTGGAATGAGGGCCTGAGGTCCCGGTTCTCTTCTTGCTCCAGTGATTAGCCATCTTTTTGGGCCCCAGAGGTCTTGTCTGAGCCAGAGTGACACAGGCTGCCCCTCCAACCCCACCCCCAGGCTTCTGTGTCAAATGGGGTAGCTCTTGAGAATGGGAACAGGGGACCACCTTCTGCTTTCCCACAGGCTGGGCCTTACCTCTCCACGTGAGGCTCTCATCTCCCAGCTCCAGACACCTGCTCAGAGAGGCAAGGCAGAGGCCTTCCAGGTAAGCCTTGTCGTACTCCTGAGGTCTGGAGCACCAGGATGCTGAGTGTAAGGTATTTTTCCCCGCCGAGAAGGAAGGAACGGGCCAGAGCCACAAAGTGTGGAATAGCAAATGGCTTTATTGAGTACAGAGCGCACATCCCGCCCGGCAAGGTTCCCTGGCCCCGAAGAAAGAAAGAAGAAAGATGGAGGAGATGGAGGCTAGGGAAGTTGCAAAGATTAAACCGCGTGGGAGATATTTAAAGGGTCCCTCTAGGGAAGTGGAGCTAACATGATGTGGTGAAATCCCACTGGCTGGCAGACGATGGCTTTTTTCCAAACGGTTCCTGTGAAGCCTCCTTTTGGCGCACTTGGTTGTGGGCGGTCCTAGCCAAAGTTCGCGGGTCTGAGTTCCCCACGTGACCATCCCGCATTATCCACCAACCTTACACCGAGGAGGAGACATTGTGAGCCCTCAGCTATTGTGGACGCTTCCTGCACTGGCCCATCGGCCAGCTGCTGATGTCACAACTGATTCTGAAAGTCCCTGTGGCCCCTGTTTGGCTGTGGGGGAAGGAACTGGGAAGAGCCATGCCTCAGGAGTGCGCCTGCACCCCTGTCCCCTAACAGAAAGAAGGAGGAGGGGTAGGGGAAGCCAGCTCGAAGCACCGCCACTCTGGTTGTAGTAGCCCATCACTGTCTACATCTCCATCTGCTGCACCCCTGTCCAGGCCCTCTGCTTCTGGGCCTCCGTCTCTCAGTACTGCATATCCATAGGGCCTGGGGCTCGGCCCCGCCCACAGGACTGTCATACCCTATGAAGGGCTGGTCGTCCATGTAGCCTATAGCCAGGACCTGCGAGAGGCCGGCTTGGCTCTGACAGGGCCAGGTAGTGGTAGTGGAGGGGGTGCATCCCTGTGGAAACACGCATTGTCTCAGGCTCACACGCAGTGTCAGGCTCTGCTCGGGGGGCTGGGGTAAAAACCTACCCAGAGTATTTGCTATCTTTTTATTTTTTTTATTTTTTTGCATTTTTCTGAAGCTGGAAACAGGGAGAGACAGTCAGACAGACTCCCGCATGCGCCCGACCGGGATCCACCCGGCACGCCCACCAGGGGGCGACGCTCTGCCCACCAGGGGGCGATGCTCTGCCCATCCTGGGCGTCGCCATGTTGCGACCAGAGCCACTCTAGCGCCTGGGGCAGAGGCCACAGAGCCATCCCCAGCGCCCGGGCCATCTTTGCTCCAATGGAGCCTTGGCTGCGGGAGGGGAAGAGAGAGACAGAGAGGAAGGTGCGGCGGAGGGGTGGAGAAGCAAATGGGCGCTTCTCCTGTGTGCCCTGGCCGGGAATCGAACCCGGGTCCTCCGCACGCTAGGCTGACGCTCTACCGCTGAGCCAACCGGCCAGGGCGAGTATTTGCTATCTCGAGGAAAAGCAAGAACTGGCAATTCCAGTTACAAAAATAAAGCATCTGAATGGTTTAAATAATCCATAAGTCAAACATTGAGGCCAAAGTTTATGTGCTAAGACTCATGACTTTACTTCTAAAGAGTTATTTTCTTCACCCTCACTCAGGGTCTACTTCTCATACTTTACACCTAGCTCTAGTAAGTGTGATCACATGGTTTCCCATCTCATAATGTAAAAGGTTATGATTTTTAAAAAGTTGTTTGTTTGGAAGCTTTTATGTGAAATTATTCATTCCACAGAGAAGCCAATAAATGTTGGCCATCGTTCTTGGCTGGAATCAGGGCTGCTGAGCTGGTGGCACCCAGCCTTCCCTCCCGCCCCCCAACCCTCACAGCAGACATTCCTGCTGATCTCTTTGGGCTCCAGTGCTGCCTCAGGTTATTCTCTCTGGTGCTCCAGAAGTGCCAAGTCATCCATTCAGCTTGGTGCTGGAGACAAAGTCAACTAAGCAGCCAGTCCCGACTCAAGCTATTAAAACAAATGCTGTATCTTTAAAAACTCAACTCGACCCACCTTTCTCAGAGATAGCCACAGCTCACTTCCTTAACCAATTTTTTAAGAATTCTTTTGCTCAAATGCCACCTTGTCAGCAAGGCCTTCCTAGCCCACCCCAGAAATATCTACTCTCTCCCCACTCGGGTCTTTGAGTTCTTGTTCTCCAGAGCATTACCAACTCCTAGAGAATCTTTGCACTTGTTTACCTTGTTAATTGTCTGTCTTCCAAGGACAGGAATCCTGTCAGGACTCTCTTTTCCCCAGCACCAGCACAGCTTTCTGCACACACTAGATGCTCCATGTTTGCTCAAACGTGAAAGGAGTCAAACATGTCGCACAGCTACAGCTCTACTCCTGCTAGTCTCTGCCAAGCCCTCCCCACCTGAGGTTCTCTCAGCCCCAGGTACTGCCCTCTCTTCTCTGGGCTGAGATCTCCTCTTCCTTCCAGGAAGTCCCTGATTCCACCCGACATCCCTCAGAGGGGTCTCTGAGTGCCCTGGAAATGACTATGGGCTCCACGACAGTGGGCAATGCATCCGTCATTGCTGTTTCCACAGGTCTTGGGGGGCACTTCCTGCATTTGTTCAACTGGACAAAAAAGAACACGAATGGCAGTGACAGTAATCACAGCTGCCATTTGTGGAGTTACCGCTATGTGCCCTGCATTGGTCTAGCTGCTTTTCATTCACTGTCTCAGTTGATCCTAAGGATAAACCTAAGAAGTCGGTGTGATTGGCCCCATTCTGCAGATGAGGTAACCAAGGTTCAGGTGAGGCCAAGCATAGCTCCCAAATGCATGCACTAGGAAGACAGAAGCCTGACTTTCCCATAGGCTGCTGCCTTCTGCTAAGCTAAAGAAAGGGAGCTCTCTTCTCATGGACAGACAACTTCCTTGTGGAGGTGAGAGGTCAATGTTGAGTCTTTTTTTTTTTTTTTTTTTTTTACAGAGACAGAGAGAGAGTCATAGAGAGGGATAGATGGGGACAGACATACAGGAACAGAGAGAGATGAGAAGCATCAATCATTAGTTTTTCGTTGCAACACCTTAGTTGTTCATTGATTGCTTTTTCATATGTGCCTTAATCGTGGGCCTTCAGCAGACCAAGTAACCCCTTGGTCAAGCCAGCGACCTTGGGTCCAAGCTGGTGAGTTTTGCTCAAACCAGATAAGCCTGCACTCAAGCTGGCAACCTTGGGGTCTTGAACCTGGGTCCTCCACATCCCAATCTGATGCTCTATCCACTGTGCCACCGCCTGGTCAGGCAATGTTGAGTCTTTGAGTGAAAGGTTATCTGGCCTGGCAGGCGCAGGCCTCCTGGGAAGTGACTGGAATCTCTCTCAGGTTTCCTTGCAAATCACTGAGTCAAGATCCCTGAGGAAGCTTCTGGACTGGGAGCTGAGAATGGGTACACAGACCTTAGGGGAACAGAGGCTGCAGCTTCTCCTTGGCTCTGGTCTGCAGCAGCCTCCCATACAGTTGGAGTTCCTGCCTGTCTCTGTCTCCACAGTAAGCACAGTGGGTGGGATGAATAATGGCCCCTTAGATGTCCCTGGAACCTGTGCATATTACTTTCTATGGTAACAGGAACTTGGCAGATGTGATTAAATAATGAGGACATTATCTTGATTGTCTAGATAGGTCCTAATGTGTCCTTATCAAAGGGATGCAGAGGGAGATTCCCTGGCTGTCAGATGACAAGGTGATGTGAAGATGGAGCATAAAAGGATGCAGGAAGTGCCACAAGCCAAGGAATGCAGCTCTGGAAACTGGAAAAGGTAAGGAAATGGACCCTTCCTTCTAGCCTCTGCAGAGAGCTGGCCCTTGCTGACACCTTGGTTTCAGCCTGGCAAAGTCCATTTTGGACTTCTGACCTCTAGAACTGTAAGAGAATAAATGTGTTCTGTCTTGGGCCACCAAGTTGTAGTCATCTATTAGAGCAGCTACAGGAAATGAACACATATGGTTGCGCCCTGTGAGTTTGGTGGACAGTTCAAACCAGTGAGCCCTGAAGGTCATGGTTGCTGCCCTGAGACAACGCGAGGAGGAGGCACAGTCTGGGAGGAAGGATGTCCTCTGAAAGCCGCAGCGAGTCCAGTCCCAGTCACCACCAAAACTGAGGCCCAAGGGATGGGAGTGTAGCGTGCAGGGACCCTGGTGTTTCTCCATGGAAGCAAACAGGCCACAGAGGTGCTTACATGCTCTTCCCCAGGTGTGGGAAAGTAACAAAGAGCAAGTAATCCCAAGGTCAGGCTTGGATGGAAAGGGAGCTACACACACCTGGTTGTTCTGTTAGGGCAGGTGCACAATCTGCTTACTTGGTCATGTTACTATATAGTAGTTCCCCCTTATCCATGATTTCACTTTCTACAATTCCAGTTACCTGATAGATATGTGTATTCCAAACTGCCCTCTTGATGTTCTGCTTATCTGTCAGACCTCACCCTTACTGGACTATTGCCCCTGAGACAGAGGAATTCCAAAAAGCTGACAAGCTGCCCCAAGGAGGGGCTCCAGATATACCAGGATTTTTGATTCAATACCCACATGCTCGAAGCCCCCCAAGGAGGAGCGTTCCGGACATACCAGGACTTTTGCCTCAGTATCCCCTCAGGCTCTATATAACTCGCCCCTAGTCTGTAACCCGGTGCACTTCTCCTGGAGGAGTGCCCCGGCAGGTCTTTCTTCTCTAATAAAGCCTGCACATCTGGTGATGGAGTGCCATCTCATTCTTACATTACCTATAGTCAACTACAGTCTAAAAGTATTAAATGAAAGATTCCAGAAATGATCAATTTGTAAGTTTTAAATTGCATATCTGGCCTGACCATGCAGTGATACAGTGGATAGAGAGTCAGCATGGGATGGAGAGGACCCAGGTTTGAAGCCTCAAGGTCATTGGCTTGAGCGCGGGTTCATCTGGCTTGAGTGTGGAATCACAGATGTGACCCCATGGTTGGTGGCTTGAGCCCAAAGGTTGCTAGCTTGAAGTTCAAGGTCATTGGCTTGAGCCCAAAATTACTGACTTGAGCCCAAGGTCGCTGGCTTGAGCCCAAGGTCACTGGCTTGAGCAAGGAGTCATTGGCTTGGGTGGAGCCATCTTGTCAAGGCATGTATGAGAAAGCAATCAATGAACTAAGGTGCTGCAACTATGAGTTGATGCTTCTCATCTCCCTTCCTGTCTGTCTCTTTCTTGCTAAAAAAAAAAAAAAAAAATTGTACACCTGTTCTGAGTAGTTGTGACGAAATCTCTATCCATCCCACTCTATCCTGCCTGGGACGTGAATCATCACTTTGTCCATGCTGTTTCAACTCCCTGCCTGTAGTCACATAGGAGCTGTCTTGATAATCAGCTGTTCAGGTATCTCAGTGCTTGTATTTAAGAAGCTCTTATTTTACTTAACGGCCCCGAAGCACAAGAGCAGTGATGCCGGCAATTTGGATATGCCGAAGAGAACCTGGGAAATGCTTCCTTTAAGTGAACAGGTGAAAGTTTTCAACGTAAGGAATGAAAAGAAATTGTATGCTGAGTTTGCTAAGATCCACAGTAAGAGTGAATCTTTTGTCAGTGAAATTGCCTAATTTATAAATTAGACTTTATCAGAGGAAGCAAGTACAGGAACAACCTAGCATACACAGTGTTTAGTACTATCAGTGATTTCAGGCATCCACTGATGCTTTGGGAATGTATCCCCCATGGACAAGGGGGACTACAGTATTTATTAAGGCTAGCTACTTTAATGGCCAATTATTTTTGGTTAAAAATGAGGACAATCTAACCAATGTATTACTATTATTATTATTAATTATTATTATTATTACAATGAGAGAGAGACAGAGACAGACAGACAGAGACAGACAGACACAGGAAGGGAGAGAGATGAGAAGCATCAACTCATAGTTGTGGCACCTTAGTTGTTCATTGATTGCTTCTCATACGTGCCTTGACTAGGGGGCTCCATCCGAGCCAGTGACCCTTGCTCAAGCCAGAGATGTGAAGCCAATGACCTTTGCTGAAGCTGGTGAACCTGTGCTCAAGTGGCAACCTTGGGGTTTCGAACCTGGGACCTCAATGTCCCAGGTCGATGCTCTGTCCACTGTGCCACCACTAGTCAGGCTATCAGTGTATTATTTTTTAAATTTATAAAACAGGTGCTGGGCTCTGTTCCAAGTACTTTACAAAATTTTGGCTCAGTTCACCCTCATAACAACTTTAACAGGCAGGTACTATTATATCTACATATGGGGAAACTGAGTCACAGACCGTTAGAGACAGCACACCGACTCCTGAGGTCACCCACCTTTTAGTGAACACAGTTGTGGCTGAACTCTGCCCACCATGGCAGCTCAGTGGGGAGTTTCCTACGACCCTTTGGTAAGGACTTTCTGATCACCTACTGTTTACCTGACCCTCTCCAAGGTGCTGGAGATGCTGGTGTAAGCAGAACAGCCCCAGGTGCCTGCTCTCAGCGAGCTGACAAGAGAAAGGACCAAAATGTAGGTAGGCTGCCTGGCAGTAAGTGCTGAAGGGTAAAAATAAAGCAAGATATATGAAATGTTAGGGGAGGGATTAAAAATTTTAGATAGAACAGTCAGGAATGCCCTCCCCCCACCAAAAACCAACTTCTGAGTAAAGACCTGAAAAAGCCAGCCATGTAAAAATCACGGTGAGAACATTCCAGCAGAAGGAAAGCCAGTGCAAAGATCCTGAGGCAAGAGGGTGCTGGAAACTGCTGTAATAACATAGGGGAAAGTAAATGGTGGTATGATTCAGTGCAGTAGCAGGGATGAAAGAAGAGGTTGAATGCTAACTTCTCAGGCTTGTCCAGGTGGAAGCTGGAATGGCTTGAACACAGCCTGTCATCTAGTCCTCCCTACCAGGCCTTGACTTCGGCTCCACTCTAGATTGCTTCACCTATGGCATATTCCCTGGCATTAGATGCCCATCCTGAGGGTTAGGGACAAGGTCATTATTGTAGCCCTTCACTCAGCTGACTTCTAGGTACTGTCTCACATGTACCCAGTGAGGAGCTTGCCATCCTCCTGCCCTGACAATCCCACCACTGTCTGCTACCTACCAGATGAACCTGGGGCCCAGCCAGCCTGTTCTCTTTGGGACCTCACATACTGCCTCCACCCTTTTTTGCCCCAGGAGCTCTAACTAGACTCCCATTTGCTCCTGGGACCCAGGAGGGATCATCATGCCTTTGGCTCCAGCCCAGAGTGGGGCAAAATAAGCTGAGGGAGCAATCATCAGGCCACCTCCCTGGCTTTGAAGGTACTAGGTGCCACCCCTGCCAGGTTGGGGTCAGTGCCAGGCAACATGGGGCCACAGTAGGAGGAAGTGAGGGCCACGTGGCAGCAGTGCAAGGGAAGTTGACCCTGCTGTGACATAGCCTAAGTGGCCACATGCCCACTGCTGCTGTGGCCTGTGTCCCCCCACAGCCCCCCAGAGTCCCTCCCTGGTCCCTGGGCTGTACCCTGGTCCCTGGCTGTACCTATGGCTCGCAAGCCAGATGTGGCTCTTTTGATGGCTGCATCTGGCTCGCAGACAAACCTTTAATAAAAAAACTAATAACGTTAAAAATATAAAACATTCTCATGTATTACAATTCATTCATTTCCTACTGCTCATATTCATGGTTGCAGGTGGCTAGAGCCAATCACAGCTGTCCTCTGGGACAACACCAAATTTTTATTGGACAATGTGTAACGTACACAGGTCATTGTATGGCTCTCACGAAATTACATTTTAAAATATGTGGTGTTCATGGCTCTCTCAGCCAAAAAGGTTCCCGATCTCTACCTTAAGCAGTTTCCATCTTCTTCTGACTATGGTGAAGAGGGAGGTACCTGGATCCTTCCCTGCTCCCCAGGAGACTTTTCTTGCCTCTGCTCCACCTCTCCACAATCCACGTGGCACTGCAATGCTGTAGTTGTGTGGCTGTGAGGGAGTTATATCACAGTTCCAGGCCCTGCTTTCCTCTACCGTAAGTGGCAATTTGCACAGCACTGGAGCATTCACTGAGATAATGAACATGAGGCACAGCACAGGCACAGGAGAAGGGCCCCCCAGACATCATCTCTCCAGTCTCCCCATCCTGTTTGGAAGGGGAAGCGGGCCTGGGAAGGTAAGAGCTGGGTGGGCGAAGCTGCTTGAGTGAGGAGACAGCCCTCTAGAGACCAGGTCCAACCCCCCCCCCCCCCCCCGGGCACCTTCCGGAGGCCTCTGCGTTCCCTGCCCTAGCAGAGTCCCCTCCCTGACACAGTCCACCAAACTCCCAGACTGGGGGCTCCTGGTCTCTGCCATCCTGTCCCTCCAGCAAGTGGGAATGGTCTTACTTCCAGGCCTTGGCTTGTTGTTTAACTTCAGGCTGGCCAGTTCTGCCATCATAACCTTTGGAAGCTGGGCCATCAACCACCAAAGGCAGCAGCCAGGGACTCTCTGCAAGGGGGAAATGAAAAAAAAAAAAAAAATGAATCTCCAGGCATAGTTATCCTGCACAGCCTCGTGTCTTTTGGGAGAGAGGGTATGGAATGGCAATGAGAGGCACGTTGGAAGGGAAGAGGGATGCGGGAGGTGGCCTCAGGAATCACTGGAAACTTCCCCAGCACAAGTGCAAAGCCAATAAGACGAGTCCGGGCCATAGTACCAGGTGTGCTTCCTGAGCTTCGTAAATATTGATTCACGGTGTTTTCATTGGAGTTTCCTGTAATGTAGGCCCCGACTGTTCCAACCTAAAGAGGAGGAAAGCCAGAGCCCTGGCCAGTTGGCTCAGCGGTAGAGCATCAACCCAGTGTGTGGATGTCCCGGGTTCGATTCCCAGTCAGGGTGTTGTGGACCGTTAATAGCAAAAAGCCATTATAGATTCGAGGCTTAGCAAAAGGCTAAGTTCTCCCCCCTCCATCTCCATATTTGGCTTTGATGCTGAGTATTTGCACCCACTCCACTTGCTCCTTGGGTTGCTGGAAGCAATATACATGCCCTTCCTCTGACTCCGTTTGTTTCAGATGTTTGTAAATTTCACTAATGTATCCTGTTTTTGCCTTGGGAGAGTTCTTGTCTTAGCCTTTGATGTGCAACTTTTTATCAGGGTCCTTGATTTGCATAGGTCTATATAATAAAGTGAACTGGGGCTATGAGGCACTCAGATACTGCCAGGCAGTTTGAGGAATTCTCCCGGTCCCATCGGTTTTGTTCTGACAAAGTGTGTTTCCTCAATTCTGCACCGTTATTAGGAGCTGCGCTGGTCCACGGCAAGTGGCGCCTGAACAGGGACTTGAGTACGAGGAAACTAAAACTGAAGGAAGGTGACGGAACTCCCCAAAGTGAAGTGTGCACAGTGAGTAAAGAAAGTTTTTGGGGAAAGTGTAGTTGGGAGTAAAAGAATATGGGACAGATAGGGTAAAAAATAAGGGACCTTTTTGTAAAAATGTTTCCGTCTGAAGACAAATCATTGTCTGAAGAGTATCAGGGTAAGCCGGAAACAGAGGGATGTGAATATGAGGATAACTTGGAGTCTGAGGATGACAGGGGGGATGAAAAATCCATGGCTATGGCTGCCTTAGCCGCGGGGCCTCCGCTGCCCTCAGCTCCTTCCTACATTCAACCCTCTGCTCTTCCGTTCCCTTATTGGGCTGATTCCATAGTCTATAGCTCAAAATCTGGGAAATCCCCTCTCCAACAATCTATAGACCAGGCTCGAAATATAGGGGAAACAATAGATGGCTTTGCCTGTTTTCCTATTGTGGAAAGAGAGGATGATACAGGGAGACTAGTGCGAGAACATGAACCTGTACCTTTTAAAACTCTGAAAGAGCTTAAACTTGCTTGTGCTCAGTATGGGCCTACTGCCCCTTTTACTCTTGGTTTATTAGATACTATTAGTGCAAAAGCTCTTCCCCCAAATGACTGGAAGGCGATTGCTCGTGCTTGTCTCTCCGGAGGTGATTATTTGTTGTGGAAGTCAAACTTTCATGAAAAGGCTATAGAGCAGGATGAGAAAAATCAGCAAGAGGAGGTTGCTATTACTGTAGATATGTTAACTGGAGAAGGACAATATGTCCATTAGCAACTCAATTAGAGTATCGACCAGCTATTTATGATATAATTAATCAGATAGCCACACAGGCATGGAAATGCCTGCCTATTCCAGGGACCAAACCAGAAGAATTTGGTAAAATTAGGCAGGGTGCAGACGAGTGATTTCAAGACTTGGTCTCATGGCTAATTCAAGCAGTTGAAAGAATAGTAGGGGATAAAAATGTGGGTAAGGTTTTAATAAAACAACTAGCCTATGAAAATGCTAACTCTGCTTGTCAGGCTGCACTTTGGCCTCACCGCAAGAAGGGAGATATAGAGGACTCTATCAGAATATGCGCCGATGTTGGGCCTTCATACATGCAAAGTCTTGCTTTTACCACAGGCAATAAGGCAAGATTTTCAAGACAAAACTTTGATAAAGGACAGAACAAGCGAAGGAAGGAAGGTCAGGGAAGTACTTCTGCCCGTGGAAGCTGTTTTCAATGCGGGGGTTCGGGGCATTTTGCTAGAAACTGCCCTGCTTTCCCCGGATATTGGTCTCGGCCTCTCCCTCAAGGACAGCCAGCCCTTAAGGCTCTGGACCTCTGTCCACTTTGTAGACAAGGGAAACATTGGAAGAATAAGGGGAGGCCTAAATGTACTACCGGAGGGCAGGGAAACGGACAATGGGGCCCTCCCCGGCCCCATCAAACAATAGGGGCGATGTCAGTGTTTCCTCAGCAAATTCAGATTCCAGAAGGCCAAACATTGCCCAACTATCCCAGACAACAACAGGCAGTACAGGACTGGACCTCAGTCCCACCTCCCAATTCGTATTAACTCCAGAGATGGGACCTCAAACCATACCCACTGGAATTTTTGGGCCACTTCCCAGTAACACAGTAGGAATCTTGTTAGGCAGAAGTAGTTTAACTATGAGGGAATTCTTTGTTCTTCCTGGAGTAATAGACTCTGATTATACAGGGGAAATTAAAGTGATGGCTCACACTTTGAGAAATATAGTCACTATCTCCCCTGATATGAAAATTGCTCAATTAATCCTTTTACCTCTTTTAAGACAAGGCCAAACCCTGCTAGAGGGACCCCGAGAGAATCAAAGATTTGGCTCCACTGATACTGCCTATTGGATTAAAAAAATAGGTCAGGAACACCCTGAAATGGTACTAACAATACAAGGGTGTAAATTTAAAGGGCTTTTAGATACTGGGGCTGATGTATCTGTTATTGCTAAGCTACATTGGCCTCCTTCCTGGCCCACTCATACAGTAGCCACAGAATTACAGGGTATAGGGCAGAGTAAATCCCCTCAACAAAGTTCTAGTTTTTTACAATGGGAAGATAAAGAAGGTCATTCAGGATTTTTTCAGCCTTATGTGCTCCCTGGATTGCCAATTAATTTGTAGGGTAGAGATGTTTTGAAAAATATGGGGGCGTTGCTTGTCAGTCCTAATAGTTTAGTTAGCACTCAAATGCTTGATCAGGGATTTTTGCCCACTAAGGGTCTAGGGAAAGAACAGCGAGGAATTCTCACCCCCATAGAAGTGGCACCCAATACCAGAAGGCATGGATTAGGATATCAAAATTTAGCATAGGGGCCTTGGTAGCTCCTGCTACCCCAATAATGCATTGTGCAGACCCAATTACTTGGAAATCAGATAATCCTGTATGGGTAGACCAATGGCCCCTTTCTCAGGAGAAACTTAAGGCAGCTGCTCAGTTGGTACAGAAACAGCTATAGCTTGGGCACACTGAACCATCTAATAGTCCATGGAATACACCTATATTTGTTATTAAAAAGAAATCAGGAAACTGGAGGCTATTACAAGATTTGAGAGCAATAAATAAGACTATGGAAATTATGGGTCCTCTCCAGCTAGGACTTCCTTCTCCTACTGCCATTCCATGGAATTATCACCTTGTAGTTGTTGATTTGAAGGATTGCTTTTTTACTATTCCTTTAAGCCCTCATGATTGCAAGCATTTTGCATTCAGTGTTCCTTCACTTAATTTCCAGGCTCCCGTGGAGTGATATCAGTGGAGAGTTTTACCTCAAGGTATGGCTAATAGTCCTACCTTGTGCCAAAAATATGTTGCTCAAGCCATCTCTCCAGTATGAAGGCAGCACCCTAAGGCATACATAATTCATTATATGGATGATATTCTTATTGCTCATCCAGATAAAGACACTGTGTTGACCATTTTGCAACAACTAGAATATTCTCTGAAAAAATCAGGACTTTATATAGCTCCTGAAAAGGTACAGCAATCTTTACCTTTTTCTTATTTAGGACAAATTATTGAGGGACAACAAATTTGCCCACAGAAAATAGAAATCAGGACAGATCATTTGCAAACTTTAAACGATTTCCAGAAACTGTTAGGAGACATTAATTGGCTTAGACCTTCCTTGAAATTAACTACTGGAGAACTGAAGCCACTTTTTGATATTCTTAGAGGCTCAGCTGAACCAGCTTCTCCTCGGCTACTTACACCTGGGGGACAACAAGCTTTAAAGCTTATAGAAAAGGCCTTGCAGCAAGCACAACTAAAACGCATAAATCCTGAGGAATCAATTGCCTTACTAATATGTCCCTCGAGTTACACTCCAACAGGACTATTGTGGCAAGCTTCAGGTCCTATTGAATGGATTCATTTAGCTGTTTCTCCTAAGAAAGTTTTATCTCCATATTTTGATCTTGTTGCCTCCTTGATTATCAAGGGGCGTAGGCAACTCTTACAGCTTATAGGTTTTGAGCCACAGACTGTTGTTGTTCCTTTTTCAAAGGGTCAACAACAATGGCTTCTGGGAAACTTCCACAAAATGGCAAATCGCTTTTGCAAATTTTACAGGCCAAATTGATTCTCACTACCCAGCTGATAAAATAGTTCAATTTTCATTAATTACTACCTCTATATTTCCTAAGACAGTTGTTAATGAGCCCATTCCTGAAGCACCTACAATCTTTACTGATGGATCCAGCTCAAGAATAGCAGGCTTAATAATCAATGGACAGCTTTCTACTGAAACAGTCACCTTAAAATCAGCTCAAAGAGTAGAATTACATGCCATTATCATGGCTTTTCAGCATTTGCCATGTTCCTCCTTTAACCTGTATACAGAGAGCAGATATTTACTTATGGTTGTTTCCACTATAGAGACTGCTATCTTAGGGACAACTGCTGATGAGGAACTATTTCAGCAGTTTCTCCTTCTTCAAAGACTTGTATGTCAACATACAGCTCCGTGTTTTATAGGACATATTCAAGCTCACTCCATGCTCCCTGGAGCTTTAGCACAAGGGAATGCCCTTGTTGATCAAGCTACCCAAAAGAAAATTATTGGAGCAACCATGACAGATCAAGCAATCCAGTCTCATACTATCCATCACCAGAATGCTGCAGCCATGCGTAAACAGTTTCAACTTTCTCGGGAAGCCATGACTTTATTGGCTAGAGCAAGTTGGCCCTGGGTGCTGAGGATGGCTCCTTGGCCTCTGCCTCAGGCACTAAAAAATGGCTTCAGTTACAACGGAGCAATGGCCCCAGGTAGGCAGAGCATCGCCCCCTAGTGGGCGGGATCCCGGTCAGGGTGCATGTGGGAGTCTGTCTCTGTCTCCCTTTCTCTCACCAAAAGAAAAAAAAGACGAGGAAAGCCAGGCTTCCCTCTTCTGTCCCAGCACCACCAGCAGCTCTGATAATCCTGTCATTGACATAGATCCAGTTGTTCCAGGTGGAGGGGAGACTGGACACTGGCATGCTCATGTGCTGCCAGGTGGAGAGCCTGCACCTCCTGGCCAGCATGCTTACCTGCTCAGCTCTGCCAGCCCTGACCCAGGTTCCAGCCCTGACCCAGGTTGGGGGAGGGTGTGGGGAGAGATGGCCTGAGGCAGACTGGCCTCAAGGGGGGTCAGGTCTGACAGGGAGGGGGTCGACTGAACAATTAAACAACCAGATCCAGTAAGGTGAGTGGGAACTGATGAGCGTGGGGTGCAGGAGGTACCAGGTACTGGTAACATCCTGAGGACAGGCAGGTCTTGGGTCAGGGGTGTTGTCAGCTGAGACCAGAGGAAACCTCACCAGCTGCGAGTTTCCAGGCAGTGGGGTGGATGAGTAGGGAAGAACATTATGGGCTAGGGAGTCTTTAGAAGTTACGCCTGGACCAGATATATCAGCATCACCTGGAAACTTGTTAGAAATGCACATTCTTGCCTGAGCAAGTAGTGGCACAGTGGCCCCAGATGCTGAGGACCCAGGTTGGAAACCCAGAGGTCACACTGGCTTGAGCAGGCTCATCCGGCCTGAGCACAGGCTCACCAGCGCAGGTTTGCCAGCTTGAGTGTGGATGCAGACATGACCCTATAGTTTCAGGCTCGAGCCCAAAGGTCTCTGGCTTGAAGCCTACAGTCACTGGCTTGAGCAAGGTGTCACCGGTTTGGCTGAAGTGACCCAGTCAAGGCATATATGAGAAAACAATCAATGAACAACTAAGGTGCCGCAATGAAGAGTTGATGCTTCTCATCTCTCTCCTTCCTGTCTGCCTGTCCCTGTCTATCCCTCTTTATTGCTATTCACATTCTTAGGCCCCAGCCCTATGAAATTAAAAACTCAGGCGGGGGGACCAGCTTTCTTTTTCTTTTTTTTTCTTTCTTTTTTTTCATTTTTCTGAAGCTGGAAATGGGGAGGCAGTCAGACAGACTCCTGCATGCGCCCGACTGGGATCCACCCAGCATGCCCACCAGGGGGCGCTGCTTTGCCCCTCTGGGGCGTCGCTCTGTTGCATCCAGAGCCATTCTAGCACCTGAGGCAGAGGCCACAGAGCCATCCCCAGCGCCTGGGCCATCTTTGCTCCAATGGAGCCTCGCTGTGGGAGGGGAAGAGAGAGACAGAGAGGAAGGAGAGGGGGAGGGGTGAGAAGCAAATGGGCGCCTCTCCTGTGTGCCCTGGCTGGGAATCGAACCCAGGACTCCTGCACGCCAGGCTGACACTCTACCGCTGGGGACCAGCTTTCTGTAGTTCATAAGCCCTCTGGGTGATACTCAGATCATTAAAAAAAATTTTTTTTTATTTATTGATTTCAGCGAGAGAGGAGGCGGGGGGGGGGGGGGAGAGAAAGAGAAAGAGAGAGAGAGAACATCTAGCTATTCCTGTTTGTGCCCTGACCAGGGATTGCACCAGCAACCTGTGCACTTCCAGATGATGCTCCAATCAACCAAGCTATCCAGCCAGGAAATCAGGTCATCCTAAAGTTTGAAAACCACTGCTCTTGGCAATAATAACTAGCAAAGCAGGAATGTCTGGAGAAAAACTGTATCCAGGAAAACCAAGGTCAAGGGTAGATTGAAAATTCTAGAGATGAGTATGGGGAAGAGAGAAGGGACTAGATCACCTCTTTATGCCTGTTTCTCCATCAGAAAGTGGGGGATATTAGGGCTGTTGTGAGAGTATATGTTGGGAATACAGCTGTGGTCTCCTAAGCCTTAGCTAAGACCCAAGGCACAAGAAAGGCTTAAGAACTCCAACTCCAGGTCCAGTGCTGCCACCTAGTGTCCGCTCTGGGGATTACCTATTTTAAATTTCCGGATTGTTAACTTGAGGATGCTCTAAGAAGCGGCAATGACTTCTTGTAAGTGAAACTCTTTTAACAAAGGCTGGCATAAAGGACTCCAGCTATTATTACTGCCACAATGACGGTCATCTCCCCGCCTCTGCAAATAAACACTGGATATCTGTGAGGCTGCGGTGGGCGATGCCCTTTGGGAGCGGCGGGGAATTCAGGATGAAGTCAGGCCGGGCGAGCTCTGAGCACAAAATTGAAACGGAGAAAGATCGGAAATTCCAAGCCAAGGTGTTTGGGGCCTTTCTGGAGGACCCGGCCCCAAAAGTCAAGTGCGAGCGCAACCGGCATCCTTCGGAGGGACCCACAGGGACCCCCAGGAAGCTGTGGCGTCGGCGGGGTCCCGGGGGTTCACCGCCAGTCCCCTACGGTCCCCACCCACAGGCCGCTCACCCCAATACGGGGGCCGCAGTGGGAGACGGCAAACAGAAGCCCTGCTTAGCTCAGGGCTCAGTGCCCCTCGCAGATTCTAGGTCAGCTCTCCAACTCACCATCGCACCAACCCGGCGGCGGCCTCCGCAGTCTCAGCTATTCTCCTTCGCCTACCTCCACCCCCACCACACTCGGATGGGAGGTGGTAGGGAGCGCGCCCCGCCACCCGCGCCTCTCTGTTCCCTGTCACCTATCGTGCTGTCCCACACCAGTTCCAACAGCAGCAGGAGCAGCGGCGGCGGCGCGCAAGCGGGGCTCCGCGGGCCCCCGGCGCCAGCCTCGCGCGCTGACCCAGGGCGCTGGTCCCGGTAGAGACCATCTTCAACTGTGGGGGCGATGGCCCTGCGTCAACACTCGCAGCAGTCAGACCACGGACGACACGTTACCGAAGCCTCTAGTCGCAGGACACTAAGCTCCTCCCGACTTCGGCTCAGGCACACGCCCCGCAGCGGCCAGAATGCTGCCCGCCCTCACCGCCGCTCACGCCCGGGGGCACCGCCGCCTCGCTCTCGCCCCGCCCTCGTACCCCCCTGCACCCCGCCCCCCCACCGCCGGCACTGCCTTCGCCCCCGCTCCGACCCCGCCCCAGCTTCGGCCCTACTTCGGATTCCCGGCTCCCGTGAATCCTTCACGATCCCCTCTGTTGGTTTTTGGAAGGCGTAAACCAAGAAAAATATGAAAGAAAACCAATCATGTTGATAATTACGAAATAGGGCTTATACTCTTCTTCACTACGACAAGAAACGAGACCCAGCGGTGGAGCCCAAACAACCTTACTGTCATTTGGGAAATAGGGCAGGTGTCTGCCACAACTACTGTGATTAGAAAACACCTGTGCTTTCTGTTGGGGACCAAGGCCCGAGGCATGTTAATCCTACAGCGTTTTGCTACCTCTGTTCATCACTAGAAGAATGGCTCAATGACAGAGCTTAATGAAAGTCTAGGTTATTTTTCCCATCAAGGTTCACAGACCCCTTGAATTCTGACCAGGGACTCCATGTTCAGGACAACAGTTTTTAGCTGGGCACTTTCTCCTATTTGAAAATTAATGGGAGGTCCTATCCTAAGTGCCTGATAGTGTTCCAGGTACATTGGCCAAACTCTCCCCCATCCCTGGCTTCACTCTCCTCCATCTCCTGCCCACACATCCACAGGGATTCTCCCACTGTTTCCTCCTGTAGCTGCATCTGAGAATCTCAGATTCCCCAGGTCCTTCCCAATGGGACAACTTACCTTACAGGGCTAAGGATCCAGGTCCTGGAGCAGAATACTAGGCCTGCTCTTAGCAAATGGGAGGCTCATCATCAAAGTCAGGTCATTAAAATGAATTATTTTATAGGTCTCAGAGCCCTGGCCCCAAGGACTAAAGACAAATAAACTAAAGACAAGTCAGGACTTACACAGGCTCCTGCAACGTGTGTCAGCCTTTGCAGAGAGAACCAGGGAAACTCAGACTTTCAGGGTACCTGATTTGATTGTAAAAACCCCTTGTAAGAAATAAAGAGCCACTCAAAAGTTGACATGAGCCCTGGCTGGTTGGCCCAGCAATAGAGCATCGGCTCAGCATGTGGAAGTCCCTCACCGAGTCCCGGTCAGGACGCACAGGAGAAGCGACCATCTGCTTCTCCAACCCTCTCCTCCCCCTTCTCTCTCTTCTCCTCCTGCAGTCATGGCTCAATTGGCTCAAGCAAGGTGGCCCCTGGCACTGAGGATGGCTCCATGGCCTCGCCTCAGGCGCTGAAATAGCTCAGTTGCTGAGCAATGGAGCAGCACCCCCAGATAGGGGGCTTGCTGGGTGGATCCCGAGAGAGGTGCATGCGGGAGTCTGTCTCTCTGCCTCCCCGCCTCTCACTTAATTAAAAAAAAATGTTGACATGGAAAGCTGCATCATTATGTGCTTAAGCACCAGACAGATTGTGAAACTGTCTTTTCGAGCCAAGCTGATGACCTGAAGATTTGGGGAAGCACTGTACTTAGGGACTGGGACATCTTCAGAGTTGCGAGTGCTTACATTCAGCTTGAGAGTGATGCCAATGCACAGTCGTTGATAATGGGCTAATTTTCAGAAGTGTGGTTGCTGGAGTGAATTGTCACTGGTTGATGATCACAAAGGTTTTGTGGTTTCTTGTTATTAATAGCCTATGGGAGCTATTAATTCTCACCTTTCACAACCTCTGGCTAAAGTGTTACCTGCCAATGACAGGCCCTCTGGCTATGGTCTTCACTGCTTTGGCCTGAGAACTTTGCAAGGAGGAGGAAGCACGGAAGATGGCAAACAAGACATATTTGTTCTAAGTGATGCCTGCTGGTTCAGGGAGCATGGTGTCTCCCTGTGTAGGAGCGCTGGCTGCTACTGCTAATGAGCAGCAGGGCACCACAGTGCTCTGGGCTGGACCTGTTGCCCTCTCTTCCAACCTTCACCTCTCAGAGTTGGTTTGGCCCCCCTGAAAAGGATGAGTCAAGAAAAGAAGTATGAAAGGTTGTACAGTCCACAATCAGGAGGGATGCTCAGGATGGGTGGGGTGGTAAGGACAGAGAAGTATGAGTTGACAAGGGATCCTGTTCAGAGAAGATTTGAAACTACAGTGATCTGTAGTGGTCTTGGCAAACTCATGCTGAGAAACTTGCTTTATGGCAGCAAACTTGGCCTCAGATAGCAAAGGACACGGCTGGGGCCTTGCAAACCTGGTGGGACATACAGCTTTGGAAAGGCCAGCTCCATGTTGAAGGGCAAGTCTGAGGTCAGTGCTTTCTGGCTCTAGAAAGGTCATCTATTCCCAACCTCTGTCCTCAGTGCTGCCCCTCCACACTTGTGTCTATGGCTGGGCACTACTCTCTGTCCCTGCAGAGAAGGCAGCAGGAGACAGGAGGCACGGAGGACTCAGAATCTGTGGGCAGCCTTCTTCAAGTGTCCTCAAGTCAGGAAAATCATCCAGTGACCCCAAGCAGTGCCTCTATCTGGCTGCTCCTGTGATGCAGCTCACACAAGCTTCCCACAGAGCTGGAGACAGGATGGGCAGCTAGGAGGCAAGATGAGAGCAAGGAAGAGAGGGAAAAGCGTGTCTAGCTCTTGTTGGGGGATGATCACAGGGTACTGGTTGGAAAGGATTCACTGACTGTGGACCTGGCCCCTCCCCTCTTTCAGTGAGGCCCACATTCTCATACATTTCAAAACACCTCTGTGCAATAGGCATGTGGGGACAGGAAAAAGGGATGAGGAGGACAAGATGATTAGGAAGACAGGAAGAGAGGAGGGTGAGACTCCTCTAAGGGCAGAAGGTCTAGACCAGTGATCCCATCCTCGGACTCAAGTCCTTACCCAGAGGGCAGAATCAGGCAGAGGTCTGGGCATGTGGCCAGGCTTTGTCTGGGTCAATTTAGAATCCTTCTGGAGGTTGGGAGATCCAGCCTCATAGAGACTTGTCTAACCAGTCCTGGAAGAGGTCCCCTCTGACCACACATTGGACCTGGAGGAGCCCCTGCTGTGACAAAGCTGAGAGTTTGCTCCATTTGCTCATTACCCTAGGTTAGCGTGAGGGTCCATTCAGCACCTAGTGTTCAACCTGCAGGTGTATCCTGGCTCCTCTCTAAGAGGCACCTCCATAGCCACCATTGCTGGAACGTGCTGTCGCCCACAGGAAACGCCCACCATGCTCCACTGACAAACCGGGTTGTTAAGCTATTCGGGAGTGGAAGCATGGTCTCTCTGTGGGGTGCTCAGAGGGTCTCCCACATGGAGGGGCTACTGAAGGAGGGAGGAGGGCACTACTGGCAGGACCCTTGCTGCCAGAGGGTCTCTCCAGCTACACTCTGGACCAGGGGAAGAAGCATGGGGTACCCAGCTTTGATTAGGCCTTTAATCCCTTTCAGAATGAGAGAGTACATCTTCTGCCCTGCCCCTCTCCTGGTTTCTGGGGGCTAACCTTGAGGAGGGAATACTTGTAGCCTAGAGCTTCTGCTGTGGGCACCCAGAGCACCTGGCATCTCCCTCACACCAACTCCCCCTCCTCCCCCGGAGTCCCAGTCTTCTCTTTGTGAGGCTGACGCCCTTCCACCTGCTTGAGCCTCCTCTACTGCTGGTAAAGTGACTTGTCTATACCGCTGATCTTTGAATTCTCCGAAGTTCACTAACTGCAGGAGCAAACTGTTATCTACTAAGAGTTTAGCAAAGAGTTTTGCTTAGAAAATGTTCTCTTTTTCTCCGAGCAGGTGGCGGCGTGTTCAACCATGACCAAAAAGCTCCAGACTTTGGCAGGAAGGAGGAGCTGCTGAAACAGCTGGGTGACCTGAAGGTGAAGCTGTACCAGCTGTGGCGTCAACATGCAAGGCGGAGCAGCTTCCAAGCTTTCTAAACTTCGAGCTGTTCGCAAATCCATCGCCCGTGTTCTTTCTCACCGTCATGAATCAAACTCAGAAAGAGAACCTTAGGTAATTCTACAAGGGCAAGAAGTACAAGCCCCTTGATCTGCGGCCTAAGGAAAGCCGGGTGCCGCAAGCTCTGCAAGCGCAAAGAGAACCCGGAGCCCAAGACGCAGCCGTGGAAGGAGGCGGGGACCCACTGCGGCAATACGCGGTCAAGGCCTGAGCGGCGCGCGTCAATAAAACACAAACTGGTTGGGGAAAAAACGAGGGAAGAAAGAAAAGAAAAAATAAAATGTTACAGGGGGAGAGGCGAGAGGAGAAGGGAAAGGAGAGAGGGGAGAGGAATGCTGATTAAGCTGAGAGGAAACGTGAGCTAAAGTCCCGCTCAGTGCGGGGCTCCCAGCAGGCACTCGGTAAATGTCTGGGGCTGTTATTGACAAGGCGAAGGACAAGACCTGAGTTAAGGCTGCTCTCTGCCACCTGCCTCCAACAACAGGATGGGAATGGAGGAGAGACCCAGGACGCACATCGGAGGCGGCAGCGTGGAGCGCAGGCTGGGTGGGCAAAATGCCCCACATTTCTGCCATCCATCAAGGAGGTGTTTTGTAACCAGAAACATCTAGTCCCTAAGTGGACCTTCCAGAGCAGGTTGCAATCTGGTCCACCGAGTTCTGGTCGCCCAGGCACAGCTGCAGTGTGGAAAGAGGCTCAAGTGAAAGATGGTCCCTCACAGCTGCCGTAACACGTGTGTGTGTGTGTGTGTGTGCGCGCGCGCACACACACACACACACGAAAGGAAGAGAAATTCCTAAGAGAGCCCCTGTACCCCACTAACTCCATTGACAATAACATCACTCCTGTGAACAATGTTTCACATCTTTCTGAACCCTTTAAATTTTTATTTATTGATTTTGATTTTATTTTACTGATTTTACAGAGAGGAGGGGGTGGGGTACTAGAAGTAGTTGCTTCACTTTAGCTGGTTGCTTGCCGTGTGTGCCTTGACCAGGATTTCCAATCGCAACCGTCAGTGCTCTATGTACTGCACCACAGGCCACTTTCTTTTCGTAAAATTAAATTTATTTATTGATTTTTGTCGCGGTCCAGTCATGACAAGTCTATTATGGGGTTCTGGAACGGGAAAAGGTATGGAATTAAATAAATGATAGAGAATTAAAGATATATACATAAAGATAGGTTCAGGAGGACCGCACTGCGAACAGTCTCTACTGTTCCTGAGCCGATGCAATGGCGGCCCCCAGAAGCACATCTGTCTTTATTCAGGGAAAAACAACAACGTGGTTCATTAGCAATTCAATTGTTTCCAAGACAATTCAAAGACAACCTCCACCATACCATTTAGATCTAACTTTACACCAATAAGAAACTAGCTTTCAACCTCCTCCAGAGAACATGGGTGGGACAAGCAATAATCAGGTATAGCTCTTTGTTAACTGGGCAGGTGAGATGGGTGGTTAGGCCCAGCACCTCTGTCCCCTGGAATAAAAACACCCTGTTTATATTTATATTTCAGTCCCCAACAGATTTTAGAGAGAGAGGAAGGGAGAGAGACAGACATCAATCAGTGCCCTAACCAAGGATTGGACCCACAAATTCTGCACAGCAGGTCAATGCTCTAACCAGCTGAGCTATGTGGTCAGGGCTTACTGAACACTTTTAAATTTTCATGGAGTCCTTGTACCAGTGTGGAGGTGTGTGCAATTTATCTCTGTATTGTGAAGAGCTGGAGGAGTAGATGGGTGTTGCTAGATCTGCAATCAAGGCTCAATTGCTCTTGCTCAAAGTCCACCTCCCTCCTTCCACAGCTATCCTAATAGGCGTCCCACATTTCTTGCATTGTTAACCTGGTTCCTTTGTGTACCAAGAAGCAGCACCACAGAATTTTCAGCTGTTTCTATAGGAGAACAGCTTCTGCCAGGAGACAGTAAGACCCTGGGTGGACCCTGAGATGTCTTCAACCTGGTGTCCCAAGAGATGTTCCCATATCTTCTGAACAATGTGTTGATATGGTGGATGCCTAGTCTCTAGTCACTGGAGAGGCTGTGAGCCGCACAGCTTGGCCATCTGCTCTCCAGGGTGCTGCTTAACCACTGATGGCCCCAAATCCCACCATGCTGCCTGGTGGGACCATGGGCATGATGAGCTACAAGGATAAGGGGCTGGAGGGGCTGGGACTAGTCTGTCCCATGGGCTTGCTCAGGTATTCCAGGAACCTCTGCAGGAAGTAGACACACTCATGCTCCTGCCCAAACCTCCTTTGCTTTCCAGCGGCCACATCACCTCCTAGTTGCAGTTCATAATGAGGTTGGCATGATGATCAGCCATCCATGTGTCTGTCTCTGAGTGGTGTCGCACAATCCAACCCATCAGCAAACTGATGAGACCCTCAGGTGCTGCAAACAGCTGAGACCTCAAATCTGGCCACAAGCTGGATAACGTGGAGTCTTGGAAGGCCACAGCTTCATCAGGGTCCTCTGGGGTGGGAAGCAGGGTTGGGTTCTGTAAGAATGAGACGGCACTTGAACACCAGGTATGCAGGCTTTATTAGAGGAGAAAGACCTGCCAGGGCACTTCTCCGGGAGAAGGGCACCGAAACAGACTCTGAGGCAAACATTTATTAAGGTCGGGAGAGCTTTGAGCAAGTGTGAGTTGAGTCAGCAATTCTGGTATGCTCCCTTCTGCAGTCCTATGATTTCGGCTTCCTGGAATACTTCTCCTCGGGGCAGCTGACCAGCTTCCTAGAACTTTTCTGTTTCAGAGGCGATAGTCCAGTAAGTAAGGGTGGGGTCAGATAGACAAGCGGAACAGCAAAAGGGCAGTTTGGAAGTTTTGGTAAATTCATGTATCCATCAAGTTCCAGACCCTTTCACACATACAGGCTGCCTTTCATACACAACTGGTTTTCTGCTCAAAGTCTGAGGACTTTTTCAAAATGTGCAGTTTGTATTTGTGCTTTTCAGTGACTTTGACATGTTAACTAGAAACTCTCTGAGCTTGTCTGTTTTATGATTCTCCCTTCCACACAGAGCTTTTATGTGAATTATCCATTTTCAGAGCTGATTCATCCACCTTGATCTCTACATCCTAGTCCTCCCCTAGGGCATTGGCTCTGGCCAACCAATTAGGGGCTGCCTCACTGCCCCTTGACCTGCTGGGTGAGCCAGAAGGCCTTGGACCTCGGGCCTAGGGCCTCTGCTAGGGATGCAGTGATGTCCCCTAGGTCTCACCATGGCTCTCACTGATGTGGCTCATCATGGTGTGAGGTAGCCTTGGAACCAGCAATGCCAGCCCAACACTTGGCTCTACTTCTGCTCCAAAATATTCCTTCCTGTCTTGGATCCAATGCACCAGGCTCCACTTTCTGTTGCTCATTGTCAGACCAGGTGACTATCTGGTCTTCCAGGTGCATGAAAGCAATGTAGCCAGGGATGTTGGGTGGGACTTCTGTCACCTGCACAGGACCCTGGGAAAAGCAGAGGGTACAGTGTCTAGCTCAAGAATGACTTCAGTTGACCTCATTGGTCTCAAACACTTTGTGTGACCTCCGCACAGAGACACAGAAGGGTTAGGTCCCTGTCCGTGTCAAAGAACTGGAAGCCGCACCACGAGGCTTCAGAGCACTCAGATGGTGTGCTCCTTTCTGAAAGGAAACTTCAGTGATCTTGCCACCACACCCCCACCTTGGTGACTCTGACTTGAATGATTTTTCTCCTCAATGGGATACTGAAGCTCTTTGCTCTGCAAAGGCAGGTGGGTGGGTAGTGCTGTGGCAAAAGGCTGGCCAGAGTCTGGAAGAGGTGGGTATGCACAGGACTGCACAAGGAGAGATGTGTCATTGGCAGCAGAGCTGGGCTATGGGGTTTCTCCAGGAACTGGGAAGTCCTGGGGCAGTCACACAGGGATCCGCGTCCCTCTACATGTTGTCACATCTGAAGTCAGGTCGAAAGGAAAGGAGTCAGGGAGGAAAACAGAAGCCACATGAGGGTTTGGACAAGGAAAGGCAGAGGGCAGGGGTCTGTTCAGATCCTCTCCCCCTGGAGATGGCCCATCTCTGAGGCCACCATCTGATCTTGTCCTTATTTCAGCCTGAGTCCTCTCCCTACGCCCTGCCAGTGGGTAGTGCCATAGAGCCTCAGGAGGTGACAGAATAAAGGCAGCCCAGGAACCTACCTGAAGTGAGTTACACCTTAGAGGAGAAAGTGGGTAGGGAAACCTTGAAGAAAAGACAGACTCCCTGGGAATGGCATTCTAATGACAGATCTATCCTCACTGGGAAAGAGCCTTTCCCGACAGGAATGCCCTGGAGACCTAGGAACAGAGTGGTGGGACTTGGGAGACAGCCCTGGAAACCAGAAGCTATCTGAGGAGTCCAGAGTCTGGGATTGAGGGGAAGTGCAGCACTGCCTCGCATGTTCCCTTCCCGCACTGGGCTTTCTGGGCCCTCCATCCTGTCTACGAGGTGATGATATTCGGTAGGCAAAAGCAGGAGAAGCAGCACCCTTCTTGCTTGCTGCTAAGAGTCTGCTGCTAGCTGGTATCTGTCTGAACTGTCCGTGCCAGTCTACGGTGTGCATGTAAACACTGGTGGAGGGAATGTGGTGAATGTGTAAGCAAGTGCTTTCTAAACAACAGTGTCCCAGAGGCAGATATGAGGTGGACTGACCATTCTCTAGTGCAGAAGTCATTCTGAATGTAGTACGACTATAGTAATAATGGTAAGAGCAACAGCCTGAGGCGACAGTTGTGACTGCCAGGATCATGTTTATTAGTTTAATACAGTGTTTGGAAATTGCTTTAGCTGATGAGAAAAGAGACTGAGATTTAAATCCATCCCAGAGAACTGCAAAGACCCACGCAGACCTAGTCCTATTATGACCGCCAAGTCACTCACCCACAGGCTGTGCTGTGGCATTAATGGTCAAGACACTGATCATCTGAGGAGACACTGGTCATCTGAGAAGACATTGGGTCATTTGAGACAGCTCTGAGTGGAGGTCAGGTCCTGAGCCTGCCCTGCTGGGTGCAGGACCCGTGGGAGCTGCAGAGCAAATACGAGGCTGATGAGGGAAGGGGTAGACCACACCTGCTCAAGAGGGTTAACTGTATCTCAGAGCAGCTGGAAGCCACTGGAGGCAGAAGGATAACTTACTGCATCTTTTTACAACTGGAAATAGAAGTCACTTTGTACATTTGTCCTAGGCTTGCCTTCTTAAAACCTACATTTTGCTAGTTAAAAGCATTTTGTATTTTGACCAAAAGTATCCATTTTCCAGTCTTTTTTTTTTTTTTTTTTTTGAGAGAGAGAGAGAGAGAGAGAGAGAGAAAGGGAGAGAGATGAGAATCATCAATTTGTAGTTGTGGCACTTTAGTTGTTCATTGATTGCTCCTCATACGTGCCTTGATGGGGGAAAGAGTGGCTCCAGACAAGGCAGAGACCCCTTGCTCAAGCCAGCCCTTGGGCTCAAGCCAGCGACTTTGGGTTTCAAGCCAGTGACCCAGGAACATGTCTATGATCCCATGCTGAAGCCGGTGACCTCGGGGTTTCAAAGCTGGGTCCTCAGTGTCTCAGGTTGATGCTTTATTCACTGAGCCACCACCTGTCAGGCTGCCAGTCTTTTTTTATAGTTATCGTCTTGGTGTCTTGTCCTAATTTTTTTCTTCTAGAGTTTCCTATTTGAAATTTAGGTGTTTAACCCATCTGGAGTTGGTTATCATAAGTAATGTATGTAAGGCTTCAGTGACCCCTTTCCATATGAATAACCAGTTTGTTCGGCTCCCTTTGCTGAACAGTGATATGCTATGTGTGCTCCAACCACCCGGAACCCCACGTGTATCTGAGTCCAGTTCAGGGCTCTGCATCTGCTTTGTGTGACAGCCCCATGCCGGCACCCAACTGCACCACTAAAATAAAATGGTACAGCAAATTCTTTCATTTCTTCTAAAGAAACTTTGGTATTTTTCCTTTGATATCCCATAGAAATTTTAGAATTCAGCCTCCTTCCTTCTCTGTGTCTCCCTCCTTGCTGTCTTGCCTCTTTTCTCCAGAGAACCTCCTGAAAGTCTGGCTTGCTCATTAGATGTGGCCCCATGACCTGCCAGGGCCATCTATGCCCAAACATGACAATGTGCTAGTCAAGGCTGCTAAAAATAAAAAAAATCAGAGAGAAATTGGAGTCCCTCTTCTCCCTGGTGGGAAATGCTATCCCCTTATTCACTAAAAGATTTGGAAAATTTACCCACAGCTTTGCTCTTTGACCCCAGTTCTCCCCTGGGTGTTTTGGCTAGGTGATCTCCCAAGGTTCATTGGAGACCTACCTTCTCTGGCCTCTAGTGTTCCTGTGCCCTCGCATCACTCCCTGAACCACCAGAAGTCACAACTCTTTTATTTTTCTTTTCCTGACAATGTTTGTGCTGAGAAGGAAACAAGCATTTCCTGTAGATGTGAGCCCTCAACTATACTGAGGAAAGGGCTGGGATCCGAGGCTGTTGTCCTTCCTGTTGCTTCACACACTGGGCCTCAGTAGCCCAGGCCAGACAGAGGCTTGCCAGCATCTGCTCTCTGTAGTGACCACAGGACCACAGTGTCTGCATTTCCTGGGTGAGCACAGGTCTTTGTACCTCTTAGGACAGCGTAGAGGTGAGCAGACCATTCAAGGGGGCTCTGGGCACCTCTCCTGTCAAGCAGAGCCCAAGTCCTGCCCATCTTCACACTCCACACTTATTCTCATCTGTGTGTCTATCTCTAGTGGAGCAACCTGGTTGGCTGGCTCCACTCTGCTTATCACATCAGGCTTGGCCCAAATGTCACTTATTTATCTCAATTCTCCTCCGTCTCTCCCCTGGATATCAGGGATTTTTTATTACCGAAGCATCATGTTGGAACAGTGCCTGGCACACAGCAGACATCACTAAGAATTTGCTTAGAGAAAAAAGAAAGCAATAAAGGAAGAATTTTCTTTTAGGACAGTGTTTCCCAACCTTTTTTGTGCCATGCCCCACCTTAACATTTCTAAAATTTTTATGTCCCCCCCTATGTAACATACATAATTTTTAACATTAAAAAATTGATATGTTCACTTAATAAACATAAATGATAGGTTCTAGGAAGAAATCACTATGAAATTGTTAACAAAACACAGTAAGTAAAATTTCAAAACATATAATGAAAAACAGAAATTTAAATTCCAAATAATTTTAATACAGATTTTTCTATATTAATTTATTATTTTAAATTAGTGTGATCCTTGCGCTTGATGCTTGCTGCACAGAGATTTTATATTAGGTTCCAATTTGGTTAGCTTTAGTCTCAAGTCTCCACATTGTGTTATATCCAGCCGATTTCTTTTTTTTACCAGGAAATCATTTACAGCACTAAATCCACATTCAGCTAAAAATGAAGATGGAAATGGTAGCAATAGTTTTCTTGCACATTTGGTTGAATTTGGGTATTTGATTTCTGTTTCCTCACCAAGCCATGCCATCGCTCCTTTGATATTAAATAAAGCTTTAACTGACTCATCATTTTGCAATTCTGCGAGTTCTTCTTGATACTGCATATTTGATATATCAGACAAATCCACTAACATTGGCTGCATCATCCATGTTGGGAAATCAATTTGTTTTAAATCAGAAAATCTTTCTTTTAAATCAGTTGATAGAATATTCAAATGATTGACAATAACAAGTAAAGCGGTATCAGTTACTTCACATTTTTGGAGCCAATAAAACTGTTTAAAGTTTTTGTTTTTAATATGTTTCTGACATAACTCAATATTGGTAATGAAACCAAATATCTTTGCTTTTGCATCGACAAGAGTTTTATTTGTTCCTTGAAGTTGCTTATTTAATATATTTAGTTTTTCAAAGATATGGGTTAAATAACTCACAAATGCTTTACCATCTATTGTTAACAGATATTTCATTTCAGGTTTGTCGCTTAAAAAATCACTAAGAGTATCAAACAGTTCCATAAATCTTTTCAAACAGTTTCCTTTAGATAGCCATCTTACTTCAGTATGAAGTAAAAGTCTCACATGGTCTTCATTTTGTTCTTCACAAAATAGCTTGAAAAGACGCTCACGTTTGGCACTAGCTTTAATAGCATTAACACACTTTATTACTGTATGTAATACTTCATTCAGAACAGGCGAGATGTTTTCAGCTACCAAGTTTTCCCTATGAATAACACAATGCACAAGAATCATTTCTGGATTTGCATCTTTCATCAATTTTAAGCAGCCATTTTTCTTGCCCATCATATTGGGAGCACCATCTGCAGCACAAGATGTTATATTTTTCATTGGTATATCATTGACATCTAAGTAGTTTTTTATAATAGCTTATTATATATATCTTTGGAGATAGTGGTGCTTTCTAATCTTTTACAGAACAACATTTCTTCAGCAAAATGTCCTTTATCAATATATCTTACGTAAGTTATCAATGCTGCCTCACTGTCTCTCAAAGTTGATTCATCCATTTGCAAGGAGAATTTTCTTGTTTTCAGCTTTTCAATAAGTTGTTTTTCAATATCCTCACTCATTTCGTCTATTCTTCTGCTAACAGAATTGTTACTGAGTGGCATGGCTTTTACATCTTTGTCATCTTTTTCAAGAACCGTTTTAAGAAATGCTGATATTGACGGTTTTATTAAATTCTCTCCTATAGTGTGATTTTCTCCAGTTTTAGCGATGAATAAAGAAATTTGATAACTAGCTTCAAGAACACGATTATTAGTTGAAGTATGAGCAGTAAATAGAGACTTTAATGTTGTTCTTTTTTCAAAATTTTTCTTTAAAGTTTTAAAGTAACTCAAATCTGAATTAATATGAGCACTATGTTTCGCCTTCAAATGCGCCTCAAGATGACCTCATTTCATTGGTCAAGCATTTCTGGCATAAAAGACAAAAAGGAATCCGCTCATCATGAACAGCGGGTATGAACCCAAATTTTAAATATTCCTCCAAATATTGACGAGTTTTTTTCTTGCTTGCACCACTCATTTTACTATGGGTTATAATAAAAATAAGATCAATTAAAAACTAATATTAAAATATGTGTTAAAATATATTCAATGTTGAGTGACGTCACGGAAATGGCGCCGTGAGCAGCATGTCCGACAGATCTCCCCAAAATCTCAACAAATTTATCAACTAGAAACAGAAAAACTTAACATCGGAGCATTCTGGAGTTCCACACACACACTGAAAGTGAAAGGACTGTTGCTGAGGAGGGAGTACACCTGTGGTGAGTCAACCCACACGTGCAGCTGCCCGCCCACACTTGGGGAGAGGCAGCCTGGGCACTGGCGGCAGCCGGTGTGCGCTGAGAAACCGCGCGCGCCCCGTGCCGCGGTCCAGAGAGTCCCGGCCACCGACGTGCACTGGAAAACCGCGCACAAGCCCCGTGCCGTGGTTCGAAGAGTCCCGGCCACCAGCGTGCACGGAGAAACCGCGCGCGCGCCCTGTGCCGCGGTCCGGGAGGGGTGCCAAGCCTGTCTTTCCTAGTCGGGAGATACTCTCCGTGGGCGGGGCACCTCACCCAGCCATTCAAGCTAACAATCAAGCATTGGGGGAAGGGCGCGCGGGCAGCCTGAAATACTTTCTGGAGCACAGCTGCGGATCCAATCACTGAAATTAGCTTAACCCACGAAATCTGCGCACCCACGGGGCTCTAATTGATAAGATCTCTCCCAGTTCAGCGATCCAAGACAAGAAGCGTGATATTTTTCAGTGCCTTTCGCTAAAGGGGTGGGGGCAACTTCTGATTGACAGAGCCTCCATATTCAGGGATATACCTAAAAAGAGGGACTTGGCAGATATTAAGATCTATACAGCAAGCAGCGAATAGTGCATCTTCTTCCAAGCCAAAACAGGCTACCAAGTGTGGAAAGCCTGGGTTGAGTGGTCCAACTGAATGGTAGGCGCTGAACAGTCACCTTGACAACAATTGACTCCCAGCCCCACCTGATTAAGCTGGAGGCTCTGACTGCCAGAGCCTTACCCAGAGCCTTGCGCTGAGTGAGGATAGAGTGGGAATTTCCCAGCTCTTTGAGCCTCTTACTCCCCAGACAGAAGCAGTGGCAGCCTCATAGCTAGATCACCAGGCTGCTAATTCAGGAAGGGGAGACTAGGAGAGAGACTCCAGGAAAGCAAACTCTCTCATTGTTGGACTCTGCAAACGCCAACAAGCCTTGACTACCAGCGAGACTAAAGCCAATTATATGACATTGCCATAGAATCCCATCAACTGCAAATCCCTACCTAAGCGTGACACAGGGGCAGAACCTGGGGTACAGAGTCACCGACCAGGAAGAGGGAGAGAAAAGAAAAAGGAAGAAGTTAACCTCTCAAAATCAAGAAAAATCCACAGATTTTATAACTTGTTCCACTAATTCTTTGTTGTTGTTTCTTCCTTCTTTCTTATTGCCTTTATTATTATTTGTATTTCTTCCCCCTCGGTCCTTTTATTCTCTGCCCATCTTATGCTACCCTTTTCTTGAACTACACTACCCATGAGTGTTACATTTTATTTCTTTTCTTCATCCTTACTCTCCTTTAGGGTTACATTCCAAAACCCTTAACTCTCACTCTCTCCCCTTTTGTTTTTTTTTTTGTTTTGTTTTTTTTCCTTTCCTTTTTTTCTTCCTTCGTTTCTCTCTTTTTCTTATTTTTTCCTTTCTATTCGTTTCTTCTTTTCTCCTTTTACTTTTCCTCCCATTCAATACTCAATCACGAACAAATTATTTAATTTGGGACTCAAGTTTTTTTGTTTTTGTTCTTTTTTTTCCTCTGCTTTTGTTCTTGGTTTTCCTTTATTTGTTTGTTTTTGTGGCATTTTGGGTACTTTTTACATTGCTTTTTAACTCACTAGCATTCCTCCCAACCCAAAGTCTCCACTGTATTTAGTCTTCGCTCCATTTATTACAACAGATTTTTACTTATTATTTTTATTTTTATTTTTTTCTTCTTTAAATATTATTTTTTCTCTCCTTTTTTCTGTTTCCCTCTTATCCCTCTCATTATATCTCTTAGTCGACCATCACTTACAAGCAAATCATTTTATGCTTGTCTAAGATTTTCTCCTTTTTTTTTTTTTTTTGCATTTAGTAGGTTCCTACTCCCTTTTTTGCCCCTTGAACTCTTCACCCCAAATCAGGCCCTCTGTTATACACAATTTTTGTTCCATTTAGCATAATATAATTCACAGGTCATCACAATATTTCCCTAAGGAGGTGACAGGAGGGGAAGAGAAGAAAAAAGGGGGAAATAATAAATTATTACTTTTTTTGTGTGTGGAGTGTTTCCCTTTTTTTTCTTTTTATTCTTTATTAATTCTAATTAACACTATCAACAAGACCACCCTCAGATGCCAATAAGAAAAAGGAAATAGAATATTATGGATACAAAAGATAGAGAGGTAACACAAATAGATGTGGAAAAATCTATGGAGAAAAGATTTAACATATTGGAAGCCTTGGAGCCAAATGACAGAGAATTTAAAATAGAAATCTTAAAAATACTCAGAGATATACAAGAAAACACGGAAAGGCAATTTAGGGAGATCAGAAAACAACTCAACAATCACAAAGAATATATTACCAAGGAAATTGAAACTATAAAAACAAATCAAACAGAAATGAAAAACTCAATTCACGAGCTGAAAAATGAGGTAACAAGCTTAGCTAATAGAACAGCCCAGATAGAAGATAGGATTAGTGAAATAGAAGACAAGCAACTTGAGGCACAACAGAGAGAAGAAGAAAGAGACTCAAAAATAATAAAAAATGAGAAAGCCCTACAGGAATTGTCTGACTCCATCAGAAAGAATAACATAAGAATAATAGGTATATCAGAGGGAGAAGAGAAAGAAAATGGAATGGAGAATATACTCAAACAAATAATAGATGAGAACTTCCCAAACCTGTAGAAAGAACTAAAGCCTCAAATTCAAGAAGCAAACAGAACACCAAGTTTTCTTAACCACAACAAACCCACTTCAAGGCACATCATAATGAAGATGACACAAACCAATGACAAAGAAAAAATTCTCAAGGCAGCCAGGGAAAAGAAGAATACAACATATAAAGAAAGGCCTATTAGATTATCATCAGATTTCTCAGCAGAAACTCTACAAGCTAGAAGAGAGTGGACCCCAATATTTAAAGCCCTGAAAGAGAGGAACTTTCAGCCAAGAATACTATACCCATCAAAGCTATCCTTCAAGTACGAAGGAGATATAAAAATATTCACAAATACAGAAAAGATGAGAGAATTTATCATCAGAAAGCCCCCACTCCAGGAAATACTAAAGGGGGTTTTCCAACCAGATTCAAAGAACAAAAGAAAACAACACCACAAGTAACAGCTCCACCAAGAAAACAATAAAACCAAACTTAAACTGTGACAACAAAAGAAAAAAAAGGGGAGAAAAGATGAAGATTAACAGTAGCAAAGGACGATGAAGCGCAGAAATACTCATAAGAAAGGGTACTACAATGAATATGGTAGGTACCCTTTTCATTACTTAATGGTAACCACCCTTGAAAAAACCACCACAAAAACACTTGACTTAAAAAAGGTAGCAACAGAGGAAAGAAGTATGGAATACAAACAAACAAAAACAAATGACAGAAAAACAAAAGAGAAGAATCAAACAAAATACAAAACTAACAGAAAGCAATTTATAAAATGGCAATAGGGAACCCACAAGTGTCAATAATTACACTAAATGTAAATGGATTAAACTTACTAATAAAAAGACACAGAGTAGCAGAATGGATTAAAAAAAAATCCAACTGTATGGTGCCTACAAGAAACTCATCTAAGTAACAAGGATAAAAACAAATTCAAAGTGAAAGGCTGGAAAACAATACTCCAAGCAAACAACACCCAAAAAAAAGCAGGTGTAACAATACTCATATCTGATAATGCTGACTACAAGACAGAAAAAGTATTCAGAGACAAAAATGGTCATTTCATAATGATTAAGGGGACACTGAATCAAGAAGACATAACAATCCTTAATATATATGCACCAAACCAAGGAGCACCAAAATATACAAGACAGCTACTTATTGACCTTAAAACAAAAACTGACAAAAATACAATCATACTTGGAGACCTCAATACACCGCTGACGGTTCTAGATCGGTCATCCAAACAGAGAATCAATAAAGATATAGTGGCCTTAAATGAAATACTAGAACACCTGGATATGATAGACATCTACAGGACACTTCATCCCAAAGCGACAGAGTATACATTTTTCTCTAGTGTACATGGAACATTCTCAAGAATTGACCATATGTTGGGCCACAAAGACAATATCAGCAAATTTAGAAAAATTGAAATTGTACCAAGCATATTCTCTGATCATAAAGCCTTGAAACTAGAATTCAACTGTAAAAAAGAGGGGGAAAAACCCACAAAATTGTGGAAACTAAACAACATACTTCTAAAAAATGAATGGGTTGCTGGGGTCCAGCCCCTGGGGGGATCCAGGGGTCCCACAGGAGGAGACGGCGTTGGCGAAAATGGAGTGAGAGAGCCGAATTCTTTTCTTTTTCTTTATTCTCTAGTTAGCATTTTCTGCCAGGCATCTCTACCAAATGCTAGTACAGCTCCTTTTTTATACACACACACCAAGTTACAATTACATGGTATTAATCATTGCTTCTGTTTCACTAGGTTTACATGTTTCCAGATAACAGTTAATTTATATCTATAAACTACAAATCAGGTGGCAAATCATTCAAAGTACAACTACAAAATAATTTGAATAGCGATAACATTGGTAAAAGCTTTTAAAGGATTAGTACTAACTAATAACTCAACTTTACTGTTGTTGTGAGTCAAGGGGCAGAGAGAGACTAACAGACAAAATCATTAGGGAGTAGCAAAGGACCACCGCTTGCTCAGGCAAATGGCCTTGAGTTTATGCAGTGTCCTAACTTTTCTCACAAGATAACAAAAGGCTTGCTTATTAAGAAATTGATATAACATCAAGAGTAACTTTTACTTAAAGATATATAGAGTGCACTCGCAAGATAGCTTAGTAGCAACATAATTTCAGAAGACATTAATTGCTATTGCTTCTATGGATGCCCCCCCATACCTCTCATTATCTGAAGAAAGAAATTTGGGGAGTATACAAACCTCATGAGAGTGTCTCACTGAGAAAGCCCAGCAACTGCCTTCAGTCATAAAACAATTCTCTTAGCAAAACATTCTTTTCTTGCTGACTGCATTCCCATCCCAAGCCATGCAACGGGCCATTCCATAACACCTTACCTAAGATTCTATTGTCTAGTTAAACTTTATTTATTTACTATATTCACACACTAGTAAATTCTAACTATATTCTTCTTAGAGTGTTCCACTATCTGCAGATCAAATAAGCAAGAAAAAAGGAAAGTTTCTCTATTCTATCACATGAAAAGGCTAGGGAGGAAAAATGATGAATTAAGTGAAGGCCGAAAGGTGCTCTGCACAGCCACTGCCTTCTACCCATTCACAAGTCACAATCTATTCTTTCTAACATGATTAAGAAGAAATTCTCCTACAAACTTAACCCTTTACGAGGGATATCATAGCCAGCCTCTTATGTTTACGAGCCCAGATCAAGGGGCTTACAGGCTTTTCTGTGGAACTTACACCTTCTGTCTCATTTCCAAAGAAATTACTACAAATCTACAGGGAAAGCACGGTACTATTATTCCTGTGCCATAAATAATAGCACACACCCAGGAAAGGGGGGAATATAAGGCCAGATTAATTCAAAAGATTAAAGGGGGAAGTATCGTTGTGCCTTTCCTTGCGGTGACTGTCAACCCGCAGCTGTTGGTCTTTACTGCGGTGACTCTTCTTTTGCTGTGACTTTGTCAACCAGCAGTTGTGGATCTTCTCCTGCTGTGACCTAGTTAGCCAACATTAGTGGATCGGCTCCCAACATGGGTCAAAGAAGAAATAAGCGCAGAGATCAAAAGATATATACAGACAAATGAAAATGAAAATACGACATATCAGAATCTCTGGGATGCAGCAAAAGCAGTAATAAGAGGAAACTTCATATCACTTCAGGCCTATATGAACAAAAAAGAGAGAGCCGAAGTAAACCACTTAACTTCACACCTTAAGGAACTAGAAAAAGAAGAACAAAGACAACCCAAAACCAGCCGAAGAAAGGAGATAATAAAAATCAGAGCAGAAATAAATGAAATAGAGAACAGAAAAACTATAGAAAAAATCAATAAAACAAGGAGCTGGTTCTTTGAAAAGATCAACAAAATTGACAAACCCTTGGCAAGACTCACCAAGGAAAAAAGACACAGGACTCAAATAAATAAAATCCAAAATGAAAGAGGAGAGATCATTACAGACATCATAGATATACAAAGAATTATTGTAGAAAACTATGAAAAACTATATGCCACCAAATACAACAATCTAGAAGAAATGGATAAATTCCTAGAACAATACAACCTTCCTAAACTGAGTCATGATGAAGCAGAAAGCCTAAACAGACTAATCAGCAGGGAGGAAATAGAAAAAACTATTAAAAACCTCCCCAAAAATAAAAGTCCAGGCCCAGACGGTTATACTAGTGAATTCTATCAAACATTCAAAGAAGACTTGTTTCCTATTCTACTCAAAGTCTTCCAAAAAATTGAAGAAGAAGCAATACTCCCAAACACATTTTATGAGGCCAACATAACCCTCATACCAAAACCTGGCAAGGATGGCACAAAGAAAGAAAACTACAGACCAATATCTCTAATGAATACAGATGCTAAAATACTAAACAAAATACTAGCAAATCGAATACAACAACATATTAAAAAAATAATACATCATGATCAAGTGGGATTCATCCCAGAATCTCAAGGATGGTTCAACATATGTAAAACGGTTAACGTAATACACCATATCAACAAAACAAAGAACAAAAACCACATGACCTTATCAATAGACGCAGAAAAGGCTTTCGATAAAATACAACACAATTTTATGTTTAAGACTCTCAACAAAATGGGTATAGAAGGAAAATATCTCAACATGATAAAGGCCATATATGATAAACCATCAGCCAACATCATATTAAATGGCGTAAAACTGAGGACTTTCCACCTTAAATCAGGAACACGACAGGGGTGTCCACTCTCTCCACTCTTATTCAACGTGGTGCTAGAAGTTCTGGCCAGAGCAATCAGACAAGACAATGAAATAAAAGGCATCCATATCGGAAAAGAAGAAGTAAAGGTATCACTTTTTGCTGATGATATGATCCTATACATCGAAAACCCAAAGGACTCCACAAAAAGATTACTAGAAACAATAAACCAATACAGTAAGTTCTCAGGATACAAAATTAACATACAAAAGTCCATAGCCTTTCTATATGCCAACAATGAAATATTAGAAAACGAACTCAAAAAAATAATCCCCTTCACGATTGCAACAAAAAAATAAAATACCTAGGAATAAACATAACAAAGAATGTAAAGGACCTATATAAAGAAAACTACAAGGCATTGCTAAGAGAAATAGAAAAAGACACAATGAGATGGAAAAATATTCCTTGTTCTTGGATAGGAAGAATAAATATAATTAAAATGGCCATATTACCCAAAGTAATATATAAATTTAATGCAATTCCCATCAAAATTCCTATGCCATTTTTTAAAGAAATGGAACAAAAAATCATCAGATTTATATGGAACTATAAAAAACCCCGAATAGCCAAAGCAATCCTAAGGAAAAAGAATGAAGCTGGGGGCATTACAATACCTGACTTTAAACTATATTATAGGGTCACAATAATCAAAACTGCATGGTATTGGCAGAAAAATAGACAGACCAATGGAACAGAATAGAAAGCCCAGAAATAAAACCACATATATATGGTCAAATAATCTTTGATAAAAGGGCCAACAACACAAAATGGAGAAAAGAAAGCCTCTTCAACAAATGGTGTTGGGGAAACTGGAAAGCCACATGCAAAGGAATGAAACTCTACTACAGCCTGTCCCCGTGTACTAAAATTAATTCAAAATGGATCAAAGACCTAAATATAAGATCTGAAACAATAAAGTACATAGAAGAAGACATAGGTACTAAACTCATGGACCTTGGTTTTAAAGAACATTTTATGAACCTGACTCCAATGGCAAGAGAAGTGAAGGCAAAGATAAATGAGTGGGACTACATCAGAATAAAAAGTTTTTGCTCAGCAAGAGAAACTGATATCAAAATAAACAGACAGCCAACTAAATGGGAACTGATATTTTCAAACAACAGCTCAGATAAGGGCCTAATATCCAAAATTTACAAAGAACTCATAAAACTCAACAACAAACAAACAAACAATCCAATAAAAAAATGGGAAGAGGACATGAACAGACACTTCTCCCAGGAAGAAATACAAATGGCCAACAGATATATGAAAAGATGCTCAGCTTCATTAGTTATTAGAGAAATGCAAATCAAAACTACAATGAGATACCACCTCAGCCCTGTTAGATTAGCTATTATCAACAAGACAGGTCATAGCAAATGTTGGAGAGGCTGTGGAGAAAAAGGAACCCCCATACATTGTTGGTGGGAATGTAAAGTAGTACAACCATTATGGAGGAAAGTATGGTGGTTCCTCAAAAAACTGCAAATAGAACTACCTTATGACCCAGCAATCCCTCTACTGGGTATATACCCCAAAACCTCAGAATCATTGATATGTAAAGACACATGTAGCCCCATGTTCATTGCAGCACTCTTCACAGTGGCCAAGACATGGAAACAACCAAAAAGCCCTTCAATAGAAGACTGGATAAAGAAGATGTGGCACATATACACTATGGAATACTACTCAGCCATAAGAAATGATGACATCAGATCATTTACAGCAAAATGGTGGGATCTTGATAACATTATACGGAGTAAAATAAGTAAATCAGAAAAAAACAAGAACTACATGATTCCATACATTGGTGGAACATAAAAACGAGACTAAGAGACATGGACAAGAGAGCGGTGGTTACCAGGGGTGGGGAGAGGGAGGACACAGGAGGGAGGGAGGGAGAGAGTTAGGGGGAGGGAGAGGGGCACAGAGAAAACTAGATAGAGGGTGACGGAGGAAAATCTGACTCTGGGTGAAGGGTATGCAACATAATTTAATGACAAGATAACCTAGACAAGTTTTCTTTGAATATATGTACCCTGAATTATTAATGTCATCCCATTAACATTAATAAAAATTTATAAAAAAATATATATTCAGTGTGACATAGAGTAAACGTATACTAAAAATTCATATTTATTTAAATGTATTTAACACATTTACTACACTACCACCGCAAATTAAAAGGTATCTATATTTTTTCCACTTGACAAAATTTTCTGGAAAGTTATGCTTCTAAAATTAAAATTGTCGTGCATGCACTAAAATTGTCGTGCAAGCCCCAATAATATTTATGAAATATTATTGCTTTCTAGCCCCGATGCAAGAAGTACTTAATAAAGAGTTTAATATTGATAAAAATAAAATCAAATACTTACCAATTATATCTATACAATATATATATATGTATATTTATTAAATCAACGAGCTTTTACAACAGTTTTGACTGACACTTATTTCAAATTAACACCAACTGAATGATGTGAAACACTACAGAAGTTGCGATGGGCCAATTAGGTGAGAATAACTGTGTTGTTTAGTGAGTTTTTAAAACGTCCGGGGTTCCCCGCGACAGACAGCACGCTTCGCGGTGAACCCAGGATGAAGTTTACTTGACGACGCCAATCACCCAGTTGATATTTTGGTCTCGTCAAACGAAATTATACTTAATAATTATTTACCGCAATTATTTAAGAATTGCATTTTTTGTTAAATTTGGCACCGATATCTAGCATTGCATTTAAATGACCCGGGGCAAAAGAGTTAAAGTCGTGTGGAGTCCATTTTCAAATTGCTCCCCTTAACTATTGAAATGCCCCCTGTGGGGCGTGGGCCCCACGTTGGGAAACACTATTCTAGGATAAAGAAATAAAGGAAGGAATCATTTGGGCACGTCAATTGAAAGGAAGTTTTACAACTAAACAAAAACCTGACACATGGAGAACTCTCTATTTCACAGTACTGATGGATTGCTACAGGTGACAGTATGGGAGGGTGTCCACTGCTTCCCAAGTGCTTTTCATAGTGGCTTCAACAAGGGGCCCTGCTGTGAATACTCACTGGAATGGATAAAGCAGTCCCCAAGCTCTTCTGTCCTGGCATCAGGCTCTACCTTTCAAGTCTTTACAGTAAACAGTTATTAACCAAGATGCTTCTTAGCAGCCCTCTCACATACCAGCTTCAGGAAGCAGACGGTGATAGTGGTCAGTGGTGAGTGGACCTTCTGGCAAGTCACCACTCCCTGGGGAAGGGTCCTGCACTGAGGCAGAGACAGTTCCCTCTGGGAATGTCCAAAAGTGGAACCCAGGCCTGGGTTGCTTCAGAAGGAAGGAAGGATGAAGGTAGAGGGATGGAGTTGTCCTGGAAAGAGCCAAGAGAGGAGCTGGGAAGGGCAGTCTTATTCTCTGGGCTTCCTTCCAGGTCCAGGCTGGCGGAGCGACTGTGCTCATTGCTCTGGAGGCAACATTGTTGTTTCTGGAAGAGCTAAGGATAAAACTTGAGATCCTTTCCAAATATTCTCTGCCTCATTTTGCCTCCTCACAGGACTGAGGAAAGAGGTGAAGTCCAGGTTCAAATATAGAGCAGGCCCACTGTATCTTCTGATTATTTTGAATATACGTCTTTGGAGCTGTTAGAATAGGAAAAGATGCTGGACATGAATCAGGAAATGGACAGTTTGGTCAGTAGCCCATGTGAGGCTGAATTTGAGTGTTTGATGTTAGTATTCCTAATATTCATGTTATGGTTGGAGTCAGAAGTCACCTTCCTGACCTTCAGGGGAAGGTTTAATACCAGATGTAATCTTGGCAGCCATTATAATTAAATCTTACTGTAGTGACAGAGGTACCATGGTCCCTATTGTTCAGAGCCTGGAAATCTCATGTGATAAAAATATCTCATTCTGTTCTCACAGAATTAGGACGTTTATTGCTAGTCATTTGCATGAGGTTTTTCTCAGGTTCTGATTTGGGCTGAGATTTACCCACTTTTTTATTTAAAAAAATTTTTGTTTATTGACCCTGGCTGGTTGGTTCAGTGGATAGAGCATCTGCCCAGCATTTGGACATCTGGGTTCAATTCCCCATCAGGGCACATAAGAGAAGTGATCATCTGCTTTTCTCCCGCTACCTCCCCTACTTCTCTCCCTCTTCCCTTCCCACCGCCAGTGGCTTGTTTGGTTCGAGCTTCTACCCTGGGTGCTGAGGATGGCTTGGTTGGTCCAAACTCCACATCAGGTGCTAAAAACATCTTGGTTGATTCAAGCATTGGCCCCAGACAGGGGTTGTGGGGTGGATCCCATCTGGAGTGCATGTAGGAGTCTTTCTCAGTATCTCCTATTTCCCGTCCTCTCACTTAAAAAGAAAAAGAAAAAATTTTGTTTATTGATTGATATTTTAGAGAGAGAGAAAAACACTGATGTGTTATTCTATTTTTTTTTTTACAGAGACAGAAAGAGAGTCAGAGAGAGGGACAGATAGGGACAGACAGACAGAAACAGAGAGAGATGAGAAACATCAATCACCAGTTCTTCACTGCTACACTCCAGCTGTTCATTAATTGCCCCCTCATATGTGCCTTGACCGTGGGCCTTCAGCAGACCAAGTAACACCCTGCTTGAGCCAGCGACCTTGGGTCCAAGCTGGTGAGCCTTGCTCAAACCAGATGAGCCCGCGCTCAAACCGGCAACCTCGGGGTCTCGAACCTGGGTCCTTGGCATCCCAGTCCAATGCTCCATCCATCACACCACCACCTGGTCAGGCTCTACTTATTTTTTTTAATGTTCATTTTTTTTTTTTTAGAGAGAAAGGAAGAGAGGGAGAGAAAGACAGAAATATTGAGCTGTTCTGTACGTGCCCTGACCCAGGATCGAGCCTGCAAACTATGCTTTGGAAGGATGCTCTAAACAACTGAGCTATCTGGCTGGGGCATTGTTCTACTTATTTATGCATTCATTGGTTGATTCTTGTATGTGTCCTAACCGAGGGTGGAACCCACAACTTCAGCAGATGGGGACGATGCTCTAACCAACTGAGCTACCTGCTCAGGGCAGATTTACCTATTTACAAATGAAGTTATGCCAACAATGTTATAATTGCCTTCTTATTTATGCATGATGGCTCTTGTGGCATAGAATCTACTGTAGATTAAGTCCAGTGAAATAAATATGTGGTCCAAGAGGGCCCAGTCTTTCCTTCCCCAGCCTTTCAGGGCACCTGAACATGATGTAAGAGTTTATCTCTGTTAGAATTCACAAAAACAAAATAAATGACCTCAGCATTCTCCCTCTCCCCCAAATAAATTTATTAGATCAAACAGAAGGATCAGAGTACTGTAATTTATAGATGGAATCTTTCCAAGTTAATTAGCCATCTCCTTTTGAGTTAATGAAATTCATCATCTGGAATATCTGAGATAACCACTCAATAATGATATTTAACAATGGGAATTTAATTTTTTTAATTTCCTTTTTTTTTTAAAAAAAAGATTTTATTTAGTGATTTTATATAGGAGGAAGAGTAAGAAGAATCAACTCATAGTTGCTTCACTTTCATTGTTCATTGGTTGCTTCTTGTATGTGCCTTAAGGGGGCAAGCTCAAGGTTCTGAACCAGCGATCTCAGTGTTCCAGGTCTATAATCTATCCACTACACCACCACAGGCCAGGCTGGATTTAATTTTTAATACTTTAATGATATTATAGAAAGGAATACTGAAAATTTTAAAATATTACTGAACATCTCAAGTAAACCTAAAACATTAAAACCTTTTTTTGTTTTATTTTTAAGAGAAAGGAAGGGAACAGAGAGAGAAGGGGGGGGGAGAGAGAAGTACCAACTTGTTGTTCTACTTAGGTTGTGCCACTGATTACTTCTCATATATGTCCTGACTGGACTCGAACTGGCGACTTTGGGGATCAAACTGATGACTCCAGGATTGAGCTAACAATTCTGGGCTTGAACTAGTGATCTTGGTGCTCTAGGATAGTGTTCTATCCACTATGCCACTGGCCTGGTTCAGAAACATTAAAGTTTAAAAAAATATATCAAGCCTTGGCTGGATAGCTGATTAGTTAGAGCATCGTCCTGAAGTGCAATGCCTTGGAGGAGGAATAATTGGCCGACAGTTTTATTAGTGAGAGTCTGGACTTGATTCTGTATGAAGCGCATGAAGATCCTGAAAAGACGGGCCAAAGAGAAGTATTAATAGGAGGGTTACTAGCGGGCCTATGAAAGGTAGTAACCAGGTTAATTTTGGCAGAAACTCCTGTACCAGATGGGAGTCCTCAAGCCCCTCTTGGCTGAAAGCTTAGAGCTGGCCTGCATTTTCTAAGATCCTTTGATTTCTTTCTTCTACCTGTTCTGTGGAGTTGACATAAAAAAAGCATGAGGTATTAGTAATCATACAGACATCCCTTCTTTGGCTAAGAGACAGTCTAAGGCTATTCAGCTGTCCATTACCATGCAGGTGAGGGAGTCAAGGGAGTGTGTAAGAAGCTGGAAATTCTCTTCTGTATCCTATCCTATTGCAGCCATGGTGGCCATGGTTTTTTGCAGTTAGGGCATTGTAGGTGATACCCCCTCCTAGGCCGGCGTAGTAGTGGCCACAATGATTCCTGCAATTATTACTCCAACAGCACGTTTTGATCTATGTTGAGTTAAAGTTGGGGGCTTTAGGCAAGAACATGTGGACGGGAGTGTTTGCGGGAGTGACATACCCAATCCCCCATAGACTCTATTAATGGTGGGACTGAGGCACTGTAAGGCAACACTATGGGCATGCACATTTTGGGGCAAGGGTCCTTTACAAGTGGCTACATTAGGTGTTCCCAAGAACATAAGTCCAGCTGGGAGGCAATGTAACCCCCACTGGGGGTGTAGGGACCATGGGTTTAGGGAAGAATGATTGAGCCAAGAGAAGGGTAAGGTATTTGTGGAAGAACATCCTGGCTATCTGCTTATGTTTCATGTGTGATTGGAGCGGAATGTTTCCCAAGCCATTTGGGCCAGGGTTTGTTTCATGTAATTGCAGGTCCTGTTATTCTGCTGTCTGGGAATACATTGTAGGGAAGTGATATTAGCCAGTGAGAGAAAGAAAGTAAGGTTCAGGGTCTCACCAACAGAGCAGCTAGTGGTGTTAAGGACTGTCCCATTTGGGAGAGAGATGTTTACAGCAGCTGCAAATGAGATATCTTAAAGAATTCATGTAGAAAACATGAGGGGGGAAGCATCTGAGATAGTCCTCGGCTGGACATAAGGATGAAATAAGTTGGTGTGGAAACGGCTTGGAGAAGATGTAAGCAAGGGACAGTGGCATTTTTAGATTGCTGTCGAGGGTAATGTTGGGAGTGGCCAGATTAGCTCTGAAAGGAGGGTCTCGTAAGATAGCAGAGGGGTTTGCTGGGGTGCCCACAAGACACGAGAAGGTCTCAGGGGCAGGTTGCTGATGGCAGAGCCAATGGCTATGGTTGAAGGATGAGAAAATTTGCTTCCTAACAGCCCAAGTGGTCCTATAAATGGTGTTATTGAACCATTGGGGGAGGTTAGAGGCTGGTGTGGTAAGGAGAGATAGGGTGAGAATATTACAAAGAAATGAAGTCATGCACAATGATCAACAAAATGTAGGCCCCACGGTCTGACTGGTAGTGCTGCAGTGGATCATCGACCTGGAATACTGAGGTTGCTGGTTCAAAACCCTGGGCTTGCCCAGTCAAGGCACATATGGGAGTTGATGCTTCCTGCTCCTCTCCCACTTCTCTCTCTATCTTTATCTCTCTCTCTCTCTCTGTCTCTCTTCTCTAAAATGAATGAATAAAAATAATTACAAAAAAATTTAGGCCCCACAGAATTGCAAACTAGAAATAAAAAAAAAGGAAGAAAAGGATGAGTAGGGTCAACAACTAGAGAGACAATGCTTAAATGCATCCTGGTTAACCATTTGAGGTTAGACAAGCTATGGTAGATCTTCCTCCTGTATTTGGGTCAGTCGAATGGAAGTTGCTGAAGTTACCTGAGACTTCCAGAGTTTGCTCTCATGAAGGATTACCTTGCCCATGTGCTATGGATCAATTGGGAAGGCTGTGAACATGAACAGTAGTAGTTGTATTGAGAATGACTGTATGCGGTCCCATCTACTTGGGTTGTAGCTCATCTCTGGGTCCTGGCTGGCTGACGAACACCTGGATGCCAGCGAGGCAGTCCTGTACCATCAAGGTTACTTGGGGTTCAGAAGATGTGATGACCGTTGGGATGTCCGTCCCCAGGCACCTTCAGTCTTCAGCAGCCAGGCCTATTAACTCTGGAAAGGAGGGGCCAGCCAGCCTAGGAAGGGATGGGGTCTTATCTAAAGAGGTCCGATTACAGTCTGACTTCCAGTGGGGCCCACTGCAAAGGGGGCAAGGTTTGGGGGCTGGCCTGGATTAAGGCACTTACTGGCCCAGTGACCATCATTGCCACACTTGAAACAGGTGCCAAGCGGGGCATTGTTGTTATTTTGGCCCATGGCCTGGGGTCTGTTTTGGGACTGCTGGTCCTGCAGGCCCTTAATGGCAGCAGCAAGTATCTGGTATTCAGCTACCTTCTGTTTCTTTGCCTCCTCATCTCGGTTATTAAAGACCTTAAAGGCAAAAAAAAACAAAACAAAACAACAACCTTAAAGCCCAGTTTTAAGAGATCCTGTTGAGGGGTTTGAGGGTCATCCTCTAACTTCTGTAATTTGTGCCAGATGTCAGGTGCAGACTGGGAAATGAAATTCATGTGAAGGACTAGTTGTCCTCTGCGCTAGAGGGGTCTAAGGTGGTATATCGCTGAAAGGCTTCCGTGAGGCATGAGAGGAAGAGAGTAGGATTTTCAGTGGGGTGTTGGGTGACCTCCTTTAACTTCTCATAATTTACAGCCTTATGGGCTGCCTTCTTACTGCCCTCTATGAGGCAGAGAATCACGTGACCCTGGTTTCTTCTGTCTGCTCCTTCTGCCTGGTAGTCCCAGTGGGGATTGCGGGTGGGGAGAGCCTCATTACCTACTGTTGTCCAGGGGCTTGCTGATGGATTCAGTTTGCATGGACCTGGGCTTGGGTCCAAATATGTTCCTTCTTCTCGGGTGTTAAAGTTGTGGAGAGGATTACATGAAGATCATGCCGAGTAAATTCATAGGACTGGGTGAGATATTCAAATTCCTTTCTGTACTTGGTAGGGTCTGTAGAAAAGGAACCAAGACGTTTAGAGATTTGTGATAGGTTGGTTAAGGAAAAAGGGAGATGGACTCAGACAATGCCCTTGACCCCAGCTACCTCCCATAAAGGGCACTCTAGACTGTACTCGCCTGACCTGTGGTGGCACAGTGGTTAGAGTGTTGACCTCAAATTCTGAAGTTGCCAGTTTGAAATCCGGGGTTTGCTTGCATCAGGCACATGCAAGAATCAACTATGAGTTGATGCTTCCTGCTTCCCCTTCTTTCTTTCTCTCTCTCTTCTCTCTAAAATCAGTAAATAAAATCTCTAAAAAAAACACTTGTGAAGAGACAAGATGGCCAAAGAGTAGGTGGATACTCCAACTCCCACTTCCCACAACCAAGGTGGATTACAACTTACTTCTGAGAACATTCATCTTGAAAGACCAACTTTGGACTAAACTAAGAGGATTCTATAGCTGAGGACCACCAACAAAGCCACACTGAGACTGGTAGGAAAGGTGGAGATGCCAAAAGGGCTGCCCTGCTCCTGGGAGTGAGCAGCTGCCAGGAGGAACTCTTGTGATGGGGAGGGTTGCCAGGTGAATTGTAGATCCTCAGCCCCCAAACCAGAATCCCAGCCAAGAGCCCTGGAGCCTGGAAGGGGCTTACAGACTATATTTGGCTGAGAAAATGAGCCTAGATACTGTTTGAGAGAAGGAAGCAGAGCCTGACCAGGCGGTGGCGCAGTGGATAGAGCGCCAGACTGGGATGCGGGAGAGAAGGAAGCAGAACTCTCAAACTGCATGGGTAGCCTCGCTCACAGCCACTTTCCCGGAGCTCTAGGAGTGGGGTGGACTGGAGTTGCCAGGGGAGAGAGTGGTCTCGGAGGCACAGGGGGAGACACTTTGAGGGATGGACACCCTAACCCCTGGGCTGAGTCACTCCCAATTCTAAAGTGAACATTTTTCTTGGGAACAGCATCACCCAGCAAAGGGAAGAAATTACCGTGTCCACTGGAAGCTCCCCTGCCCCAGTCAGAACAAAGAGATGCTTAGAGGTAGGCAGCACATTAGGGACACAAATAGTGAGGGCAGAGGTCTAAGCTACACCACACTCCGCACTGCTGAGTGCTCATGGGGGGCAGGCGGACTGGAGGTGGCAGGGTGCAGCTGCAGAGGCCAGGGTGGTTAGAGATAGTGCACATGGGCTGGCCCACGAAGACGGAAACCACAGTGGCTGTTGCAGAAGTCTGGGCTCGCACACAGTCCTGCCTGAGGCGTGGGCCAACCCTTGGCAGGGGCAGAGGCCCAAGCAACAGTGCAGGGGGTCCGCACTGGCACACGTGAACATGCCAGCGAGGGCGGAAGCCATGGCATCCACTGCAACCCCCACCCCTGGCTTGGGGCGCCCTCAGTGGCAGGAGAAGCTGGGTGATATTGGGGGTGGTCAAAGTAGGCTGTGCAGGTCCGGCCCTGGAGATGGGAGCTACGGCTGGCATTGTGGACCGGTCCTCGCAGCAGCATAGGCTGAGACAGCCCTGGAAGTAGTCCAAGCAGGCATGTGCAGGCCCACCCACAGAGGCCAGAAGTCCAGGCCCATGCTTTGGAGGCCCAAGCCAGTGCACAAACCTGCTTGTGGCACAGGCCTGCCCTCAGCAGCAGTGGCGGCTGCAGCGGCCTTGGAAGCAGGTCCAAGCGGGCACATGGGGGTGTGTGTAAGCCTGCCTGGGGCAGTGGAGGCTGTGGTGGGTTGGCTTCAGCAGACCCTGAGCCCAAACGCCCCAGGCAGCAACAGTGGTGGTGGGCCGGTGGACAGACCACACCACGGGAGCATAGGGGCTACACCTACTGGACCCCTGTGACTATACTCTACTGAGTACTGAAAAAGAAGAAGAAAATAAATAAATAAAAAGTCTGGATAGCATGACACCTGAGGCTAAGGGGCAGGCCACATCCAATACTGTACCTAATCACTGAATTACAGTACTGAGCCCAACAAGTAGCCAGCAATAAGAGGCAACTGAAAGTGGATGTCAGGGGAACTTGAACTTTTAAAGACACTTCCCCCAGGCCAAGAGTAGATAAAAGCAAGCCTAGGAGTGTAGCTGATATTTACAATGGCACCTGGGCCCAGCAGAGGGAGCCATAATATCTGGATCACCTGTTGCTCCAAAACGGTTGATAAGAGCCAGTGATAGGCAGTGACCCCCATTAATCTGCACCAGGATCCAGACAGGGAGGACCAGGGCAGGAACATTCAGTGGCCAGATATGGAAAGTACCAGTTCAGGACCTAACAACCCTTTTTAGAGTGGAAGCTTAAGGAAGGGCTCCTCACACCTGACCCAGCTAAGACATAGAAAATGCTGACACAAAGAGCAAAAAGAATAGTGATAGCAGATAAGTAGCCCATGGCAAATTACAAACAACAGCTGATGCCAACCCAAGACCTAGAGATAACACAATTGAAAATTGGAGGCAGACAATACCAACCCTAGACTTAGCTAGCATCAAAAACAACACACCAAAATGAGGAGTGTATACACAGACAAAATGGGAAGACAGATAAACGCAATCCAAATGAATTAACAAGAGAAATCATCAGAAAAAGAACAGAGTGAGATGGAAATAACCAAACTACCAGATGCACAGTTTAAAATAATGATTATTAGAATGCTCAAAGATCTTAGAGCAACAATGGATGGACACAATGAGCACCTAAATAAAAAGATAACAAGCATCAAAAAGGACATTGAAATAATAAAAAGGAACCAGTCAAAAATGACAAATACAATATCAGAAATGATGACTACACTAGAAAGAATTAAAAGCAGGCTGAATGAAGCACAGGATCGAATCAGTGATTTAGAAGACAAGATAAATGAAAGCACGGAAGTGGAACAGCAAAAACAAAAGAAGCTCAAAAAGTCTGTGGAAACTCGAGGAGAGCTCTGTGAAAACATAAAGCGAAACAACATCTGTATCATAGGGGTTCCTGAAGAAGAGAAAAAACAAGGGATAGAGACTGTGTTTGAGAAAATCATAGCTGAAAACTTCCCTAAATTGATGCAGAAAAAGGTCACACAAGTTCAAGAAGCACAAAGAGTTTTATTAAAGAGAAACTGAAAGAATTCTATACCAAGACACATCATAATTAAAATACCAAAGCTAAGAGATAAAGAAAAAATACTAAGAGCTGCAAGAGAACCTGACCAGGCGGTGGTGCAGTGGATAGAGTATCAGACTGGGATGTGGAGGACCCAGGTTCGAGACCCGAAGGTCGCCAGCTTGAGTGCAGGCTCAGCTGGTTTGAGCAAAGCTCACCAGCTTGGACCCAAGATCACTGGCTTGAGCAATGGGTTACTCGGTCTGCTGTAGCCCCATGGTCAAGGCACATATGAGAAAGCAATCAATGAACAACTAAGGTGTCACAATGAAAAACTGATGATTGATGCTTCTCATTTCTCTTCGTTCCTGTCTGTGTCCCTATCTATCCCTCTCTCTGACTCTCTCTCTATGTAAAAAAAAAAAAAACTGCAAGAGAAAAAAGTCAATCACCCACAAAGGAGTCTCCATAAGGATGACATCTGACTTCTCAACAGAAACACTTGAAGCCAGAAGGGAATGGCAAAAATATTCAAATTAATGCAGAACGAGAGCCTACAATCAAGACTTCTTTATCCAGCAAGGCTGTTTAAAATTGAACAAGCAATAAAAAGTTTCCCAGAAGAAAAACAACCTCAAAGAATTCATTACAACCAAACCAATGCTGCAAAAAATCTTAAGGGGCCTGTTGTAAACAGAACAAAGGGGGAAAAATATATAGTAAAAAAAGGGTGTAGATTTAAAGAATAAAGTGGCAATAAACAACTACATATCAATAATAACCTTAAACGTAAATGGATTAAATGATCCAATCAAAAGACATAGGGTAGCTGCATGGATAAGAAAACAGAACCAAAACATATGCTGTCTACAAGGGGCACACCTCAAAACAAAAGATACATATAGACCGAAAGTAAAAGGTTGGAAAAAAATATTTTATGCAAATGGAAATGAAAAAAACAAACAAATCTGGGGTAGCAATACTTATATCTGACAAAATAGACTTTAAAACAAAGGCCATAGTTAGGGATAAAGAAAGTCACTACATAATGATAAAGGAAGCAATCCAACAGGAAGATACAACCATTATAAATATCTATGTTCCTATTATAGGAGCACCTAAATATATAAAGTGGACTTTGATGGACATAAAGGGCAAGATCAACAGCAATACTATAATAGTAGGGAATTTCAATAACCCACTAACATCACTAGATAGATCCTCAAGAAACAAAATTTAAAAAGAAACAGTAACTATAAAGAACACTTTAGATCAGTGTTTCCCAACCTTTTTTGTGCCATGCCCCACCTTAACATTTCTAAAATTTTTATGTCCCCCCCTATATAACATACATAATTTTTAACATTAAAAAATTGATTTGTTCACTTAATAAACATAAATGATAGGTTCTAGGAAGAAATCACTATGAAATTGTTAACAAAACACAGTAAGTAAAATTTCAAAACATATAATGAAAAACAGAAATTTAAATTCCAAATAATTTTAATACAGATTTTTCTATATTAATTTATTATTTTAGTTTAGTGTGATCCTTGCGCTTGATGCTTGCTGCACAGAGATTTTATATTAGGTTCCAATTTGGTTAGCTTTAGTCTCAAGCCTCCACATTGTGTTATATCCAGCCGATTTTTTTTTTTACCAGGAAATCATTTACAGCACTAAATCCACATTCAGCTAAAAATGAAGATGGAAATGGTAGCAATAGTTTTCTTGCACATTTGGTTGAATTTGGGTATTTGATTTCTGTTTCCTCACCAAGCCATGCCATCGCTCCTTTGATATTAAATAAAGCTTTAACTGACTCATCATTTTGCAATTCTGCGAGTTCTTCTTGATACTGCATATTTGATATATCAGACAAATCCACTAACATTGGCTGCATCATCCATTTTGGGAAATCAATTTGTTTTAAATCAGAAAATCTTTCTTTTAAATCAGCCGATAGAATATTCAAATGATTGACAATAACAAGTAAAGCGATATCAGTTACTTCACATTTTTGGAGCCAATGAAACTGTTTAAAGTTTTTGTTTTTAATATGTTTCTGACATAACTCAATATTGGTAATGAAACCAAATATCTTTGCTTTTGCATCGACAAGAGTTTTATTTGTTCCTTGAAGTTGCTTATTTAATATATTTAGTTTTTCAAAGATATGGGTTAAATAACTCACAAATGCTTTACCATCTATTGTTAACAGATATTTCATTTCAGGTTTGTCGCTTAAAAAATCACTAAGAGTATCAAACAGTTCCATAAATCTTTTCAAACAGTTTCCTTTAGATAGCCATCTTACTTTAGTATGAAGTAAAAGTCTCACATGGTCTTCATTTTGTTCTTCACAAAATAGCTTGAAAAGACGCTCACGTTTGGCACTAGCTTTAATAGCATTAACACACTTTATTACTGTATGTAATACTTCATTCAGAACAGGCGAGATGTTTTCAGCTACCAAGTTTTCCCTATGAATAACACAATGCACAAGAATCATTTCTGGATTTGCATCTTTCATCAATTTTAAGCAGCCATTTTTCTTGCCCATCATATTGGGAGCACCATCTGCAGCACAAGATGTTATATTTTTCATTGGTATATCATTGACATCTAAGTAGTTTTTTATAATAGCTTATTATATATATCTTTGGAGGTAGTGGTGCTTTCTAATCTTTTACAGAACAACATTTCTTCAGCAAAATGTCCTTTATCAATATATCTTACATAAGTTATCAATACTGCCTCACTGTCTCTCAAAGTTGATTCATCCATTTGCAAGGAGAATTTTCTTGTTTTCAGCTTTTCAATAAGTTGTTTTTCAATATCCTCACTCATTTCATCTATTCTTCTGCTAACAGAATTGTTACTGAGTGGCATAGCTTTTACATCTTTGTCATCTTTTTCAAGAACCGTTTTAAGAAATGCTGATATTGATGGTTTTATTAAATTCTCTCCTATAGTGTGATTTTCTCCAGTTTTAGCGATGAATAAAGAAATTTGATAACTAGCCTCAAGAACACGATTATTAGTTGAAGTATGAGCAGTAAATAGAGACTTTAATGTTGTTCTTTTTTCAAAATTTTTCTTTAAAGTTTTAAAGTAACTCAAATCTGAATTAATATGAGCACTATGTTTCGCCTTCAAATGCGCCTCAAGATGACCTCGTTTCATTGATTTGTTGGTCAAGCATTTCTGGCATAAAAGACAAAAAGGAATCCGCTCATCGTGAACAGTGGGTATGAATCCAAATTTTAAATATTCCTCCGAATATTGACGAGCTTTTTCTTGCTTGCACCACTCATTTTACTATGGGTTATAATAAAAATAAGATCAATTAAAAACTAATATTAAAATATGTATTATAATATATTCAATGTGACATAGAGTAAACGTATACTAAAAATTCATATTTATTTAAATGTATATAACACATTTACTACACTACCACCGCAAATCAAAAGGTATCTATAATTTTTCCACTTGACAAAATTTTCTGGAAAGTTATGCTTCTAAAATTAAAATTGTCATGCACACACTATTATAGCCCCAATAATATTTATGAAATATTATTGCTTTCTAGCCCCGATGCAAGAAGTACTTAATAAAGAGTTTAATATTGATAAAAATAAAATCAAATACTTACCAATTATATCTATGCAATATATATATATATTTATTAAATCAACGAGCTTTTACAACAGTTTTGACTGACACTTATTTCTAATTAACACCAACTGAATGATGTGAAACACTACAGAAGTTGCGATGGGCCAATTAGGTGAGAATAACTGCGTTGTTTAGCGAGTTTTTAAAACGTCCGGGGTTCCCTGCGACAGACGGCACGCTCCGCGGTGAACCCAGGACGAAGTTTACTTGACGACGCCAATCACCCAGTTGATATTTTGGTCTTGTCAAATGAAATTATACTTAATATTTACTGCAATTATTTAAGAATTGCATTTTTTGTTAAATTTGGCACCGATATCTAGCATTGCATTTAAATGGCCCAGGGCGAAAGAGTTAAAGTTGTGTCGAGTCCATTTTCAAATTGCCCCCCTTAACTATCAAATTGCCCCCCTGTGGGGCGTGGGCCCCATGTTGAGAAACACTGCTCTAGATCAACTGGATTTAATAGATATCTTCAGAACCTTTCACCCCAAAACAGCAGAATATACATTCTTTTCAAATACTTATGGTACATTCTCTAGGATAGACCACATGTCAGGGCACAAAATGGGTGTTAACAAATTTAAGAAGATTGAAATCATATCAAGCATATTCTCTGATCACAATGGCATGAAACTAGAAATCAACTACAAGAGAAAAACTGAAAAATACTCAAACACTTGGAAACTAAATGGCACATTATTAAATAACAAATGAGTTAACAACAAGATCAAAGAAGAAACCAAAAAATTTCTAGAAATGAATGAAAATAAACATACAACAATGCAAAATTTATGAACACAGCAAAAGCAGTCCTGAGAGGGAAGTTCATAGCATTATAGGCATACCTCAAGAAGCTAGAAAAAGCTCAAATAAACAACTTAATCTTGCATCTAAAAGAACTAGAAAAAGAACAGCAAGTAAAGCCCAGAAGAAGTAGAAGGGAGTAAATAATAAAGATCAGAATGGAAATAAATGACATAGAGGCTAAAAAAACAATATAGAGGATCAATGAAACCAATAGCTGTTTCTTTGAAAAAGTAAACAAGATCAATGAACCTTTAACCAGACTACGAAAAAAAGAAAGCAGACTCAAATAAATAAAATTAGAAATGAGTGTGGAGCAATAACAACTGACACAACAGAAATACAAAGGATTTTAAGAAAATACTATAAAGAATTATATGCCAAAAAATTAAACACCCTAGGTAAAATGGATAAATTCCTTGAAAGACATAATCTTTTAAAAATCATTCTGGAAGAATCAGAAAACCTAAACAGACTGATTACAACAAGAGATCAAAACAATTGTCAAAAAATTCCCAACAAACAGAAGCCCTGGGCCAGATGGCTTCACAGGCGAATTCTACCAAATATTCAAAGAAGAACTAACTCCTATCCTTCTCAAGCTATTTCAAACAAATTCAAGAGGAGGGAAGACTTTCAAGTTCCTTTTATGAGACGAGGATAATTCTGATTCCAAAACCAGACAAAGACAACACACACAAAAAAATTATACTCCAATATCCCTGATGAATTTAGATGCCAAAATCCTCAACAAAATATTAGCAAACTGAATCCAGCAATACATGAAGAAAATCATACATCATGATCAAGTGGGATTTATTCTGGGGAAGCAAGGCTGATACAATATTCACAAATTAATCAATGGGATTCATCATATAAACAAAAGGAAGGAGAAAAACTACATGATAATATCAGTAGATGCAAAAAAGGCATTTGATATAATCCAGCACCCATTCATGATCAAAACTCTCAGCAAAATGGGAATACAGGGAACATACATCAACATGATAAAGGCCATCTATGACAAACCCACAGCCAACATCATACTCAATGAGCAAAAATTAAAAGCAATCCCCTTAAGATCAGGAGCAAGGCGGGGGTACCCCCTTTCACCATTCTTATTCAACATAGTTCTGGAAGTCTTAGCCATAGTAATCAGACAAGAAAAAGAAATAAAAGGCATCCAAATTGGAAAAGAAGAAGTAAAACTATCATCATCATCATCATCATTATTATTATTTTTACAGAGACAGGGAGAGAGTCAGAAAGAGGGATAGACAGGGACAGACAGACAGGAATGGAGAGAAATGAGAAGCATCAATCATTAGTTTTTTGTTGAGCATTATGACACCTTAGTTGTTCATTGATTGCTTTCTCATATGTGCCTTGACCATGGGCCTTCAGCAGACCAAGTAACCCCTTGCTAAAGCCAGCGACCTTGGGTCCAAGCTGGTGAGCTTTGCTCAAAGTAGATGAGCCCGTGCTCAAGCTGGCATCCTCGGGGTATCGAACCTGGGTCCTCAGCATCCCAGTCTGATGCTCTATCCACCGCGCCACCGCCTGGTCAGACTAAAACTATCATTATTTGCAGATGATTTGATACTATATATAGAAAACTCTAAATTTTCAGTCAAAAAACTACTGGACCTGATAAATAAATTCAGAAAGGTGGCAGGATATAAAATTAATACTCAGAAATCAGAGGCATTTTTTAAATTTTTTATTTTTATTTATTTTAGAAAGGAGGGAGAGAGAGAGAGAGAAAGAGAGAGAGAGAGAGAAAGGGAGGAGCAGGATGCATCAACTCCTATATGTGCCTTGACCAAATAAGTGCAGGGTTTTGAACTGGTGAATTCAGTGTTCCAGGTTAAAGCTTTATCCACTGTGCCACCATAGGTCAGGCCAGAGGCATTTTATACACCAACAATGAACTGTCAGAAAGAGAAATTAAGGAAACAATCCCCTTCACTACTGTAACAAAAAAAATAAAGTACCTAGGAGTACATTTAACCAGGGAGATTAAAGACTTTTACGCAGAAAATGATAAAACATTGATAAAAGGAATCAAGGAAGATACAAACAAGTGGAAGCATATACCATGTTCACAGATAGGAAAAATAAACATCATTAAAATGTCTATATTACCCAGAGCAATTTATAAATTCAATGCAATACCAATAAAAATACCAGTGACATACTTCAAAGATATAAAACACATATTCCAAAAATTTACATGGAACCAAAAAAGAACACAAATAGCCTTACTAATCTTGAAAATGAAGAACAAAGTGGGAGGTATCACACTTCCTGATATCAAGTTATACTACAAGGCCATTTTATTCAAAACAGCTTGGTAATGGCATAAGAACTGGCATATAGATCAATGGAACAGAACAGAGAACTCAGAAATAAAACCACACCTTTATGGACAATTGATATTTGACAAAGGAGGTAAGAGCATACAATGGAGTAAAGACAGCTTCTTTAACAAATGGTGATGGAAAATTGGACAGCTACCTGCAAAAAAAATGAAACTAGACCACCAACTTACACCATTCATAAAAATATACTCAAAATAGATAAAATACTTAATGTAAGTCATGAAACCATAAGCATCTTAGAAGAAAACATAGGCAATAAACTCTCCAACAGCTCTTGCAGCAATATATTTGCTGGTTTATCTCCACAAGTAAGGGAAATAAAGGACAAGATAAACAAATGGGACTATATCAAACTAAAAAGCTTTTGCACAGCTAAAAACAATATGAACAAAATAAAAAGACAAAACACACAATGGGAGAACATATTTGACAATACGTTCAATAAGGGGTTAATAACCAAAATTTATGACGAACTTGTAAAACTCAACACCAGGAAGGTAAACAATTTAATCAAATAATGGGCAAAAGAAATGAATAGATACTTCTCCAAAGAGGACATAAAGATGGCCAATAGGCAGATGAAAAAATGTTCAACATTACTAATCATTAGAGAAATGTAAATTAAAACCACAATGAGATATCACCTCACATCAGTCAGAATGGCATTCATTAACAAAACAACACATAATAAGTGCCAGTGAAGATGTGGAGAAGAGGGAATCATCCTGCACTGCTAGTGGGAATGCAGACTGGTGCAGCCACTGTGGAAAACAGTATGGAGATTCTTCAAAAATTAAAAATGAAACTACCTTTACACTCAGCCATCCTGCTTTTAGGAATATATCCCAAGAACACCATATCACTGATTCAAAAGAAGAAATGCATCTCCATGTTTATGGCAGCATTGTTTACAATAGCCAAGATCAGGAAACAGCCCAAGTGTCTGTCAGTGGTCGAGGGTATTATAAAGCTTTGGTACATATATACAATGCAATACTATGAGGCCCTGAAAAAGAAGGAAATCTTACCTTTTGCGACAACATGGATGGACCTCGAAAATATTGTGTTAAGTGAAATAAGCCAGGTAGAAAAAGAAAAATATCATATGACCTCACTCATTTGAAGAATCAAATGAACAATGTGCACTGAAGAATGAAATTGAGACAGAGGAGGGGTCAAAGAGACCAGAGGAAAAGAGGACAGAGAAAAGGGGGATGATAGGATGGGATAAAACTGAAGGGAAGCGGGGAGGGCACTGTGGGGAGGGGGGCAAGGGAGATGTTGAGGGGAATATGGGGTGAGGGGATGCATTTGAGGCGATACGAATCTATGTAAACACAATAAATAAATGAATGAATGAATGAAAGAAAGAAAGAAAGAAAGAAAGAAAGAAAGAAAGAAAGAAAGAAAGAAAGAAAGAAAGAAATGAAAAGGGCACTCTAAGACAGGGGCTGAGGTAAGGGAGGAAGCATGGTTGAAGACTGTCCTAGAGCGAGTATGTGCTGGTGAAGAAAGGATCTGCAGCTGTGGGAAAATCTGGGGGGACGTGGGGAGAGTGGCGGCACTGAATAGGGAGGGACTCTGGTTGGAATGGAGCTGGATTCTGGGAATCAGCAGGTTGAAGAGCAGAGGGAGCAGGAGGAGGTGGAGTTAGAGTTCTGTGGTTGGCAAAATTAAAGAAGAAACACTAGAAGGGTCCTCCAGAGCAGTGGGATCCTTCAGGTTTTTTTTTTATAAATTTTTATTAATGTTAATGGGATGACATTAATAATTCAGGGTACATATATCCAAAAAAAACTTGTCTAGTTTATCTTGTCATTAAATTATGTTGCATAGCCCTCGCCCAAAGTCAGACTGTCCTCCGCCACCCTCCATCTAGTTCTCTGTGCCCCTCCCCCTCCCCCTAACTCTCTCCCTCTCTCCCTCCCATGTCCTCCCTCCCCCCACCCCTGGTAACCACCACACTCTTGTCCATGTCTCTTAGTCTCATTTTTATGTTCCACCAATGTATGGAATCATGTAGTTCTTGTTTTTTTCTGATTTACTTATTTCACTCCTTATAATGTTATCAAGATCCCACCATTTTGCTGTAAATGATCTGATGTCATCATTTCTTATGGCTGAGTAGTATTCCATAGTGTATATGTGCCACATCTTCTTTACCCAGTCTTCTATTGAAGGGCTTTTTGGTTGTTTCCATGTCTTGGCCACTGTGAACAGTGCTGCAATGAACATGGGGCTACATGTGTCTTCACGTATCAATGTTTCTGAGGTTTTGGGGTATATACCCAGTAGAGGGATTGCTGGGTCATAAGGTAGTTCTATTTGCAGTTTTTTGAGGAACCACCATACTTTCCTCCATAATGGTTGTACTACTTTACAGTCCCACCAACAGTGAATGAGGGTTCCTTTTTCTCCACAGCCTCTCCAACATTTGCTATTACCCGTCTTGTTGATAATAGCTAATCTAACAGGAGTGAGGTGGTATCTCATTGTAGTTTTGATTTGCATTTCTCTAATAACTAATGAAGCTGAGCATCTTTTCATATATCTGTTGGCCATTTGTATTTCTTCCTGGGAGAAGTGTCTGTTCATGTTCTCTTCCCATTTTTTTATGGGATTGTTTGTTTGTTTGTTGTTGAGTTTTATGAGTTCTTTGTAAATTTTGGATATTAGGCCCTTATCTGAGCTGTTGTTTGAAAATATCATTTCCCATTTAGTTGGCTGTCTGTTTATTTTGATATCAGTTTCTCTTGCTGAGCAAAAACTTCTTAGTCTGATGTAGTCCCATTCATTTATCTTTGCCTTCACTTCTCTTGCCATTGGAGTCAAGTTCATAAAATGTTCTTTAAAACCCAGGTCCATGATTTTAGTACCTATGTCTTCTTCTATGTACTTTATTGTTTCAGGTCTTATATTTAGGTCTTTGATCCATTTTGAATTAATTTTAGTACACGGGGAGAGGCTATAGTCGAGTTTCATTCTTTTGCATGTGGCTTTCCAGTTTTCCCAACACCATTTGTTGAAGAGGCTTTCTTTTCTCCATTTTGTGTTGTTGGCCCCTTTATCAAAAATTATTTGACCATATATATGTGGTTTTATTTCTGGGCTTTCTATTCTGTTCCATTGGTCTGAGTGTCTATTTTTCTGCCAATACCATGCTGTTTTGATTATCGTGGCCCTATAATATAGTTTAAAGTCAGGTATTGTAATGCCCCCAGCTTCATTCTTTTTCCTTAGGATTGTTTTGGCTATTCGGGGTTTTTTATAGTTCCATATAAATCTGATGATTTTTTGTTCCATTTCTTTAAAAAATCTCGTAGGGATTTTGATGGGAATTGCATTAAATTTGTATATTGCTTTGGGTAATATGGCCATTTTGATTATATTTATTCTTCCTATCCAAGAACAAGAGATATTTTTCCATCTCATTGTATCTTTTTCTTTTTCTTTTTTTTTATAATTTTATTTTTTTAATGGGGTGACATCAATAAATCAAGATACATATATTCAAAGATAACAAATCTAGGTTATCTTGTCATTTAATTATGTTGCATACCCACCACCCAAAGTCAGATTGTCCTCTGTCACCTTCTATCTTGTTTTCTTTGTGCCCCTCCCCACCCCCTATCCCTCTCCCATTCCCCCCTCCCCCCCGTAACCACCACACTCTTATCAATGTCTCTTAGTTTCACTATTACGTCCCACCTACGTATGGAATAATACAGTTCCTGTTTTTTTCTGATTTACTTATTTCGCTTCGTATCATGTTATCAAGATCCCACCATTTTGCTGTAAATGTTCCGATGTAATCATTTCTTATGGCTGAGTAGTATTCCATAGTGTATATGTGCCACATCTTCTTTATCCAGTCATCTATTGATGGGCTTTTTGGTTGTTTCCATGTCCTGGCCACTGTGAACAATGCTGCAATAAACATGGGGCTGCATGTGTCTTTACGTATCAATGTTTCTGAGTTTTGGGGATATATACCCAGTAGAGGGATTGCTGGGTCATAAGGTAGTTCTATTTTCAGTTTTTTGAGGAACCACCATACTTTCTTCCATAATGGTTGTACTACTTTACATTCCCACCAACAGTGTATGAGGGTTCCTTTTTCTCCACAGCCTCTCCAACATTTGCTATTACCTGACTTGCTAATAACAGCTAATCGAACAGGTGTGAGGTGGTATCTCATTGCCGTTTTGATTTGCATTTCTCTAATAGCTAAAGAAGATGAGCATCTTTTCATATATCTGTTGGCCATTTGTATTTCTTCCTGGGAGAAGTGTCTATTCATATCCTCATCCCATTTTTTTTATTGGATTGTTTGTTTGTTTGTTGTTGAGTTTTATGAGTTCTTTGTAAATTTTGGATATTAGGCCCTTATCTGAGCTGTTGTTTGAAAATATCATTTCCCATTTAGTTGGCTTTCTGTTTATTTTGTTATCAGTTTCTCTTGCTGAGCAAAAACTTCTTAGTCTGATGTAGTCCCATTCATTAATTTTTGCCTTCACTTCTCTTGCCATTGGAGTCAAATTCATAAAATGCTCTTTAAAACCCAGGTCCATGAGTTGAGTACCTATGTCTTCTTCTATGTACTTTATTGTTTCAGGTCTTATGTTTAGATCTTTGATCCATTTTGAGTTAATTTTTGTACAAGGGGAGAGACTGTAGTCCAGTTTCATTCTTTTGCATGTGGCTTTCCAGTTTTCCCAGCACCATGTATTGAAGAGGCTTTCTTTTCTCCATTGTGTGTTGTTGGCCCCTTTATCAAAAATTATTTGACTATATATATGTGGTTTTATTTCTGGGTTTTCTATTCTGTTCCATTGGTCTGAGTGTCTATTTTTCTTCCAATACCATGCTGTTTTGATTGTCGTGGCCCTATAATAGAGTTTGAAGTCAGGTATTGTTATGCCCCCAGCTTCATTCTTTTTCTTTAGGATTGCTTTGGCTATTCGGGGTTTTTTATAGTTCCACATAAATCTGATGATTTTTTGCTCTATTTCTTTAAAAAATGTCATTGGAAGTTTGATGGGAATTGCATTAAATTTGTATATTGCTTTGAGTAATATAGCCATCTTGATTATATTTATTCTTCCTAGCCAAGAACAAGGTATATTCTTCCATCTCATTATATCTTTTTTGATTTCCCTTAACAATGGTTTATAGTTTTCATTATATAAGTCCTTTACATTCTTTGTTATGTTTATTCTTAAGTATTTTATTTTTTTTGTTGCAATTGTGAAGGGGATTATTCTTTTGAGTTCCTTCTCAGTTGTTTCATTGTTGGCATATAGAAAGGCTATTGACTTCTGTATGTTAATTTTGTATCCTGCGACCTTACTGTATTTATTGGCTTATTGTTTCTAGTAGTCTTTTTGTGGATTCTTTGGGGTTTTCGATGTATAGGATCATATCATCTGCAAAAAGTGATACCTTTACTTCTTCTTTTCCGATATGGATGCCTTTTATTTCTTTGTCTTGTCTGATTGCTGTGGCTAGAACCTCTAGTACCACATTAAATAAGAGTGGAGAGAGTGGACAACCCTGTCTTGTTCCTGATTTAAGGGGGAAAGCCTTCAGTTTAGTGCCATTTAATATGATGTTAGCTGATGGTTTATCATATATGGCCTTTATCATGTTGAGATATTTTCCTTCTATACCCATTTTGTTGAGAGTCTTAAACATAAAATTGTGTTGTATTTTATCGAAAGCCTTTTCTGCGTCTATTGATAAGATCATGTGGTTTTTGTTCTTTGTTTTGTTGATATGGTGTATTACATTAACCGTTTTACGTATGTTGAACCATCCTTCTGATTCTGGGATGAATCCCACTTGATCATAATGTATTATTTTTTTAATATGTTGTTGTATTCGATTTGCTAGTATTAGCATCTGTATTCATTAGAGATATTGGTCTGTAGTTTTCTTTTTTTGTGCCATCCTTGCCTGGTTTTGGTATGAGGGTTATGTTGGCCTCATAAAATGTGTTTGGAAGTATTGCTTCTTCTTCAATTTTTTGGAAGACTTTGAGTAGAATAGGAACCAAGTCTTCTTTGAATGTTTGATAAAATTCGCTGGTATAGCTGTCAGGGCCTGGACTTTTATTTTGGGGGAGGTTTTTAATGGTTTTTTCTATTTCTTCTTTACTGATAGGTCTGTTTAGGCTTTCTGCTTCTTCTTGACTCAGTCTAGGAAGGTTGTATTCTAGGAATTTATCCATTGATTCTAGGTTGTTGAATTTAGTGGCATAAAGTTTTTCATAGTATTCTACAATAATTCTTTGTATATCTACAGTGTTCGTGGTGATTTCTCCTCTTTCATTTTGGATTTTGTTTATATGAGTTCTTTCTCTTTTTTCCTTGGTAAGTCTTGCCAAGGGTTTGTCAATTTTGTTGATCTTTTCAAAGAACCAGCTCCTTGTTCTATTAATTTTTTCTATAGTTTTTCTGTTCTCTAATTCATTTATTTCTGCTCTGATTTTTATTATCTCCTTTCTTCGGCTGGTTTTGGGTTGTCTTTGTTCTTCTTTTTCTAGTTCCTTAAGGTGTGAAGTTAAGTGGTTCACTTGGGCTCTCTCTTGTTTGTTCATATATGCCTGAAGCGATATGAACTTCCCTCTTATCACTGCTCTTGCTGCATCCCATAGATTCTGATATGTCGTATTGTCATTTTCATTAGTCTGTATATATCTTTTGATCTCTGCACTTATTTCTTCTTTGACCCATTCATTTTTTAAAAGTATGTTGTTTAGTTTCCACATTTTTGTGGGATTTTTTTCCTCTTTTTTGCAGTTGAATTCTAGTTTTAAGGCTTTATGATCAGAAAATATGCATGGTACAACTTCGATTTTTCTGAATTTGCTGATGTTGTTTTTGTGGCCCAACATATGGTCAATTCTTGAGAATGATCCATGTACACTGGAGAAAAATGTATACTCAGTCACTTTGGGATGAAATGTCCTGTAGATGTCTATCATATCCAGGCGCTCTAGTGTTTTGTTTAAGGCCACTATGTCTTTGTTGATTCTCTGTTTGGATGACCGATCTAGAGCCGTCAGCGGTGTGTTGAGGTCTCCAAGTATGATTGTATTTTTGTCAGTTTTTGTTTTAAGATCAATAAGTAGCTTTCTTATATATTTTGGTGCTCCTTGGTTTGGTGCATATATATTAAGAATTGTTATGTCTTCTTGGTTCAGTGTCCCCTTAGCCATTATGAAATGGCCATTTTTGTCTCTGAGTACTTTTCCTGTCTTGTAGTCAGCATTATCCGATATGAGTATTGCTACACCTGCTTTTTTTTGGATGTTATTTGCTTGGAGTATTGTTTTCTAGCCTTTCACTTTGAATTTGTTTTTATCCTTGTTACTTAAATGAGTTTCCTGTAGGCAGCATACAGTTGGATTTTCTTTTTTAATCCATTCTGCTACTCTGTGCCTTTTTATTGGTGAGTTTAATCCGTTTACATTTAGTGTAATTATTGATACTTGTGAGTTTCCTATTGCCATTTTATATCTTGCTTTCTGTTAGTTTTGTGTCTTGTTTGATCCTTCTCTTTCGTTTTTCTATCTTTTGTTTTTATTTGGTTGTATTCCATACATATTTCCTCTGTTGCTATCTTTTTTATCTCATGTGCTTCTGTGGTGGTTTTTTCAATGGTGGTTACCTTTGAGTAATGAAAAGGGTCCCTACCCTGTTCATTGTAGCGAACTATTTTGTGAGTACTTTTGCACTCCATCGTCCTTTGCTACTGTTAATCTCCATCTTCTCCCCCTCTTTCTTTTTGTTGTTGTCACAGTTTAAATTTGGTTTTATTGTGTTCTTCTTGGAGCTTTTACTTGTGGCTCTGTTTTTTTTTTTGTTCTTTGTATCTGATTGGAGAACCCCCTTTAGTAATTCCAGGAGTGGCGGTTTTCTGATGATAAATTCCCTCATCTTTTCTGTATCTGTGAATGTTTTTATTTCTCCTTCGTATTTGAAGGATAGCTTTGATGGGTATAGTATTCGTGGCTGAAAGTTCCTCTCTTTCAGGACTTTAAATATTGGGGTCCACTCTCTTCTAGCTTGTAGAGTTTCTGCTGAGAAATCTGATGATAATCTAATGGGCCTTCCTTTATATGTTGTATTCTTCTTTTCCCTGGCTGCCTTGAGAATTTTTTCTTTGCTGTTGGTTTGTGTCAATTTCATTATGATATGCCTTGGAGTAGGTTTGTTGGGGTTAAGAAAATTGGAGTTCTGTTTGCTTCTTGAACTTGAGGCTTTAGTTCTTTCTACAGGCTTGGGAAGTTCTCATCTATTATTTGTTTGAGTATGTTCTCCATTCCATTTTCTCTCTCTTCTGCCTCTGATATACCTATTATTCTTATGTTATTCTTTTTGATGGAGTCAGATAATTCTTGTAGGGCTATCTCATTTTTTTTAATTTTTGAGTCTCTTTCTTCTTCTCTCTGTTGTGCCTCAAGTTGCTTGTCTTCTATTTCACTAATCCTCTCTTCTATCTGACCTGTTCTATTAGCTAAGCTAGTTATTTCGTTTTTCAGCTCGTGAATTGAGTTTTTCATCTCTGTTTGATTTGTTTTTATAGTTTCAATTTCCTTGGACATATATTCTTTGTGTTCAATGAATTGTTTTCTGAGCTCCCTAAATTGCCTTTCTGTGTTTTCTTGTATATCTCTGAGGATTTTTAGGATTTCTATCTTGAATTCTCTGTCATTTAGCTCCAAGGTTTCCAATATATTAAATTTTTTCTCCATAGATTTTTCCTCATCTAGCTGTTACCTCTCTTTCTTTTGTATCCATGATATTCGATTTTCTCTTCCTTAATGGCATCTGAGGGTGGTTTTGTTTATAGTATTAATGAGATTTAATAAAGAATAAAAAGTTAAAAAAATAAAAATAAAAATAATAAAAAATCGAAAAGAATTTTTTTTTAAAAAAAATTAATAATGAAATAAAGAAAAATAAAATAAAATAAAAATTAAAAAAAAGGAAATTATTCCCCCCCTGCTTTTTTCCTCTCCTCTCCTCTCCCCTCTTTTTTAAGAAAATCTTGTGGTTGACTGTGAATTATAACAAAGAATGCCTGTGATGGAGGGCCTGAAGTGGGGAAAAGTAATAAAGGGGCAAAAAAAAAAAAAAAAAAGAAAAGAAAAAAAAAAAGGAAAGAAAAAAGAAAAAAAAAGAGCGTATGGACCCACAAGAAGCAAATAAGGAAAAAATTTGGGTCAAGAATAAAATGATTTGCTTTTAGGTGTTGGTTGTCTAAGAGTTATGATGAGAGGAATAAGAGGAAAACGGAAAAATGGGGGGAAAAATTAAAAAATTACTATTGTATTTTGTGGAACAACAACTAGATAATATGGAGAGCCAGGGATGGGAGCACTGCTAGTGAATTAAAAAGGTGAAGTACAAACCCCCCAAAATGCCACAAACATAGGTTTGAATCCCAGATAAGATAATTTGTTTGTTATTGAGGTTTGAATGAGAGGAGATGTAAAGGAGAAAGGAAGAAACTAATATAGAGGGAGAAAAGAAAGAGAGAGAGAGAAAAAAAGAGGGAACCACTAAAAGAAGAAAAAAGAAAAAAGAGGAGAGAGAGAGAGAGAACGAGTTAAGGTTTTGGAGTGCAACCCTCATAGAGAGAAAGGAAGAGAAGAGAAAAGATAATGGGAGATGTAACACTTATGGGTAGTGTAGTTCAAGGAGAGGAGAGAGTAAGACCGGCAGAGAGTTAATCGGCCAAATTGGAGGAGGAAAAAAAAGTATCAAGAATGAAGATAAGAGAAACAAAAGAACAAGTATAATAAAATGGGATAGGTTATAAAGTCTGCAGATTATTCTTGATTTTGAGAGGTTATCTTCTTGCTTTTTCTTTTCTCTCCCTCTTCCTGGTCGGTGACTCTGTACCCCGGGTTCTGCCCCTTTGGCACGCTCAGGTAGAGGTTTGCAGTTGATAAGTCTCTATGGCAATGTCATGTATTGTGCTTTAGTCTCGTTGGCAGTCGAAGCTCATTAGCATTTATAGGCTCCGACAGTGAGAGAGTCCGTGTTCCTGGAGCCTTTCTCCTAGTCTTTCCTTCCTTAATTAGTAGCCTGATAATCCAGCTATGGGTTTGCTGCTGCCTCTGCCTGGATAGTAAGAGGCTCAAAGAGCTGGCAACTCCCCACTCTATTTCCACTCAGCACAGGGCTCTGGGTAAGGCTCACTCAGTCAGAACTGCTAGCATAATCAGGCGGGGTTTCCGCCCACTCAAAGACCTCTGGCTCTGCCACTCTGTCCGGTAACACAAGCAGGCGCCCACTTCCGGGGCACTTGGAGGAAACTCTCACTCACTGTCTGTGACCAGGATATCCGCCAGCAGTCTCACGCTCTGAGTGAAACCCCCAACCGCAGGGAAAAGTTGCAGCATTGGAATTGAGTCTCGCTCTGACCCCGTGCGCGGCTTTTGCAAGGCGCTGGGGCTGCTCGAGATTCTGCTTTGGTCCACACAAAGGCCCCTAACTCCGCCCCTCTGTGCGATAACACGGGCGCGCACTGCCGAGGCACTCGGAGGAATTGCTCACTCCTTATCTGCGCGCACAAACCAGGATATGAGGCCGGCCGCGGTTCCCTCTGAGTGAAACACCCTCCAGCACGGAAAATCTCCACCATTGGAATTAGTTCTCACTCCCTCCCATGCGTGGCTTTCCCAGGGCCCTGGGGCTGCCCAGAGACTCTGCCCTCGTTCCACAGAAAGGCCTCTGACCCTGCCTCTCCGTGGGGCAACACGGGCACCCACTCTCGGGGCCTAGGAAGAAATTCTCGCCCACTAACTGCGCACCGACCAGGAGACCAGGTAAAATGGCCACTCCGCTTGTCTTTCTTTGTTTGGGTTTGGCGCGAGTGTTAGCTTGTATTGCCCGGGTTGCCACAGGATCAGATTTTCCTCAGCTTGGATCTCCGTGCCACTGCCTGGTTCGGCCGTTTGTGCCGCGGCGGCCTGGATCTATTCACCCCCTTTGCCCGCCTCAGTTTCTATATTCACAGTTACCAGAGAAAGCCGCCCTGTTTAGGTTAGTGAGGAAGGAGGAGCATTTCTTACTCCCTATTTCCTTCGGGGTTTGGTTATATATTTAGCCAATTTTTCACTCAATCATACCTTTGGGTGTATTGCGAAGCATCTGGAAGCTCCAAGTATAGGTTTTTCTGTTTCTGGTTGAAGATCTTGTTGAGTTTTGGGGGAGATTTATCAGTATCGCTTCCTACCCCGCCATTACTCTGACGTCATCTCCTCATTGTATCTTTTTTATTTTTTTCGATTTCCCTTAACAATGCTTTGTAATTTTCATTATATAGGTCCTTTACATTCTTTGTTATGTTTATTCCTAGGTATTTTACTTTTTTTGTTGCAATCGTGAAGGGGATTATTTTTTTGAGTTCGTTTTCTAATATTTCATTGTTGGCATATAGAAAGGCTATGGACTTTTGTATGTTAATTTTGTATCCTGCGACCTTACTGTATTGGTTTATTGTTTCTAATAATCTTTTTGTGGAGTCCTTCGGGTTTTCGATGTATAGGATCATATCATCAGCAAAAAGTGATAGCTTTACTTCTTCTTTTCCGATATGGATGCCTTTTATTTCTTTGTCTTGTCTGATTGCTCTGGCCAGAACTTCTAGCACCACGTTAAATAAGAGTGGAGAGAGTGGACAACCCTGTCTTGTTCCTGATTTAAGGTAGAAAGTCCTCAGTTTTATGCCGTTTAATAGGATGTTGGCTGATGGTTTATCATATATGGCCTTTATCATGTTGAGATATTTTCCTTCTATACCCATTTTGTTGAGAGTCTTAAACATAAAATTGTGTTGTATTTTATCAAAAGCCTTTTCTGCATCTATTGATAAGATCATGTGGTTTTTGTTCTTTGTTTTGTTGATATGGTGTATTACGTTAACCGTTTTGCGTATGTTGAACCATCCTTGAAATTCTGGGATGAATCCCACTTGATCATGATGTATTATTTTTTTAATATGTTGTTGTATTCGGTTTGCCAGTATTTTGTTTAGTATTTTAGCATCTGTATTCATTAGAGATATTGGTCTGTAGTTTTCTTTCTTTGTGCCATCCTTGCCAGGTTTTGGTATGAGGGTTATGTTGGCCTCATAAAATGTGTTTGGAAGTATTGCTTCTTCTTCAATTTTTTGGAAGATTTTGAGTAGAATAGGAACCAAGTCTTCTTTGAATGTTTGATAGAATTCACTAGTATAACCATCTGGGCCTGGACTTTTATTTTTGGGGAGGTTTTTAATAGTTTTTTCTATTTCCTCCCTGCTGATTAGTCTGTTTAGGCTTTCTGCTTCTTCATGACTCTGTCTAGGAAGGTTGTATTGTTCTAGGAATTTATCCATTTCTTCTAGATTGTTGTATTTGGTGGCATATAGTTTTTCATAGTATTCTACAATAATTCTTTGTATATTTATGATGTCTGTGGTGATCTCTCCTCTTTCATTTTGGATTTTATTTATTTGAGTCCTGTGTCTTTTTTCCTTGGTGAGTCTTGCCAAGGGTTTGTCGATGTTGTTGATCTTTTCAAAGAACCAGCTCCTTGTTTTATTGATTTTTTCTATAGTTTTTCTGTTCTCTATTTCATTTATTTCTGCTCTGATTTTTATTATCTCCTTTCTTCAGCTGGTTTTGGGTTGTCTTTGTTCTTCTTTTTCTAGTTCCTTAAGGTGTGAAGTTAAGTGGTTTACTTCGGCTCTCTCTTGTATGTTCATATAGGCCTGAAGTGATATGAACTTTCCTCTTATTACTGCTTTTGCTGCATCCCAGAGTTTCTTATATGTCGTATTTTCATTTTCATTTGTCTGTATATATCTTTTGATCTCTGCGCTTATTTCTTCTTTGACCCGTTCATTTTTTAGAAGTATGTTGTTTAGTTTCCACAATTTTGTGGGTTTTCTTCCCTCTTTTTTACAGTTGAATTCTAGTTTCAAGGCTTTATGATCAGAGAATATGCTCGGCACAATTTCAATTTTTCTAAATTTGCTGATATTGTCTTTGTGGCCCAACATATGGTCAATTCTTCAGAATGTTCCATGTACACTAAAGAAAAATGTATACTCTGTCGCTTTGGGATGAAGTGTCCTGTAGATGTCTATCATATCCAGGTGTTCTAGTATTTCATTTAAGGCCACTATATCTTTATTGATTCTCTGTTTGGATGACCGATCTAGAGCCTTCAGCGGTGTATTGAGGTCTCCAAGTATGATTGTATTTTTGTCAGTTTTTGTTTTAAGGTCAATAAGTAGCTGTCTTATATATTTTGGTGCTCCTTGGTTTGGTGCATATAAATTAAAGATTGTTATGTCTTCTTGATTCAGTATCCCCTTAATCATTATGAAATGACCATTTTTGTCTCTGAATACTTTTTCTGTCTTGTAGTCAGCATTATCAGATATGAGTATTGCTACACCTGCTTTTTTTTGGGTGTTGTTTGCTTGGAGTATTGTTTTCCAGCCTTTCACTTTGAATTTGTTTTTATCCTTGTTGCTTAGATGAGTTTCTTGTAGGCAGCATACAGTTGGATTTTCTTTTTTAATCCATTCTGCTACTCTATGTCTTTTTATTGGTAAGTTTAATCCATTTACATTTAGTGTAATTATTGACACTTGTGGGTTCCCTATTGCCATTTTATAAATTGCTTTCTGTTAGTTTTGTATTTTGTTTGATTCTTCTCTTTTGTTTTTCTGTCATTTGTTTTTGTTTGTTTGTATTCCATACTTCTTTCCTCTGTTGCTACCTTTTTTAAGTCAAGTGTTTTTGTGGTGGTTTTTTCAAGGGTGGTTATCATTAAGTAATGAAAAGGGTACCTACCATATTCATTGTAGTACCCTTTCTTATGAGTATTTCTGCGCTTCATCGTCCTTTGCTACTGTTAATCTTCATCCTTTCTCCCCTTTTTTTTCTTTTGTTGTCACAGTTTAAGTTTGGTCTTATTGTTTTCTTGGTGGAGCTGTTACTTGTGGTGTTGTTTTCTTTTGTTCTTTGAATCTGGTTGGAAAGCCCCCTTTAGTATTTCCTGGAGTGGGGGCTTTCTTATGATAAATTCCCTCATCTTTTCTGTATTTGTGAATATTTTTATATCTCCTTCGTACTTGAAAGATAGCTTTGATGGGTATAGTATTCTTGGCTGAAAGTTCCTCTCTTTCAGGGCTTTAAATATTGGGGTCCACTCTCTTCTAGCTTGTAGAGTTTCTGCTGAGAAATCTGATGATAATCTAATAGGCCTTTCTTTATATGTTGTATTCTTCTTTTCCCTGGCTGCCTTGAGAATTTTTTCTTTGTCATTGGTTTGTGTCATCTTCATTATGATGTGCCTTGGAGTGGGTTTGTTGTGGTTAAGAAAACTTGGTGTTCTGTTTGCTTCTTGAATTTGAGGCTTTAGTTCTTTCCACAGGCTTGGAAAGTTCTCATCTATTATTTGTTTGAATATATTCTCCATTCCATTTTCTTTCTCTTCTCCCTCTGATATACCTATTATTCTTATGTTATTCTTTCTGATGGAGTCAGACAATTCCTGTAGGGCTTTCTCGTTTTTTATTATTTTTGAGTCTCTTTCTTCTTCTCTCTGTTGTGCCTCAAGTTGCTTTTCTTCTATTTCACTAATCCTATCTTCTATCTGGGCTGTTCTATTAGCTAAGCTTGTTACCTCGTTTTTCAGCTCGTGAATTGAGTTTTTCATTTCTGTTTGATTTGTTTTTATAGTTTCAATTTCCTTGGTAATATATTCTTTGTGATTGTTGAGTTGTTTTCTGATCTCCCTAAATTGCCTTTCTGTGTTTTCTTGTATATCTCTGAGTATTTTTAAGATTTCTATTTTAAATTCTCTGTTATTTGGCTCCAAGGCTTCCAATATGTTAAATCTTTTCTCCATAGATTTTTCCACATCTATTTGTGTTACCTCTCTATCTTTTGTATCCATAATATTCTATTTCCTTTTTCTTATTGGCATCTGAGGGTGGTCTTGTTGATAGTGTTAATTAGAATTAATAAAGAATAAAAAGGAAAAAAAAGGAAAACACTTCACAAAAAAAGTAATAATTTATTATTTCCCCCTTTTTTCTTTCTTCTCTTCCCCTCCTCTCACCTCCTTAGGGAAATATTGTGATGACCTGTGAATTATATTATGCTAAATGGAACAAAAACTGCCTATAATGGAGGGCCTGATTTAGAGTGAAGAATTCAAGGGGCAAAAAAGGGAGTAGGAACCTACTAAATACAAAAAAAAAAAAAAAAGGAGAAAATGTTAGACAAGCATAAAATGATTTGCTTGTAAGTGATGGTCGACTAAGAGATATAATGAGAGGGATAAGAGGGAAACAGAAAAAAGGAGTGTAAAAACAATAATCAAAGAAGAAAAAAATAAAAATAAAAATGATAAGTAAAAATCTGTTGTATTAAGTGGAGCGAAGACTAAATACAATGGAGACTTTGGGTTGGGAGTAATGCTAGTGAGTTAAAAAGCAATGTAAAAAGTACCCAAAATGCCACAAAAACAAACAAATAAAGGAAAACCAAGAACAAAAGCAGAGAGAAAAAAAAGAAAGAACAAAAAAAACAAAAAACAAAAAAACTTGAGTCCCAAATTAAATAATTTGTTCGTGATTGAGTATTGAATGGGAGGAAAAGTAAAAGGAGAAAAGAAGAAACGAATAGAAAGGAAAAAATAAGAAAAAGAGAGAAACGAAGGAAGAAAAAAAGGAAAGGAAAAAAAACAAACAAACAAAAAAAACAAAAGGGGAGAGAGTGAGAGTTAAGGGTTTTGGAATGTAACCCTAAAGGAGAGTAAGGATGAAGAAAAGAAATAAAATGTAACACTCATGGGTAGTGTAGTTCAAGAAAAGGGTAGCATAAGATGGGCAGAGAATAAAAGGACCGAGGGGGAAGAAATACAAATAATAATAAAGGCAATAAGAAAGAAGGAAGAAACAACAACAAAGAATTAGTGGAACAAGTTATAAAATCTGTGGATTTTTCTTGATTTTGAGAGGTTAACTTCTTCCTTTTTCTTTTCTCTCCCTCTTCCTGGTCGGTGACTCTGTACCCCAGGTTCTGCCCCTGTGTCACGCTTAGGTAGGGATTTGCAGTTGATGGGATTCTATGGCAATGTCATATAATTGGCTTTAGTCTCGCTGGTAGTCAAGGCTTGTTGGCGTTTGCAGAGTCCAACAATGAGAGAGTTTGCTTTCCTGGAGTCTCTCTCCTAGTCTCCCCTTCCTGAATTAGCAGCCTGGTGATCCAGCTATGAGGCTGCCACTGCTTCTGTCTGGGGAGTAAGAGGCTCAAAGAGCTGGGAAATCCCCACTCTATCCTCACTCAGTGCAAGGCTCTGGGTAATTCTCTGGCAGTCAGAGCCTCCAGCATAATCAGGTGGGGCTGGGAGTCAATTGTCAAGGTGACTGTTCAGTGCCTACCATTCAGTTGGACCACTCAACCCAGGCTTTCCACACTTGGTAGCCTGTTTTGGCTGGGAAGAAGAAGCACTAGTCGCTGCTTGCTGTATAGATCTTAATATCTGCCAAGTCCCTCTTGTTAGGTATATCCCTGAATATGGAGGCTCTGTCAATCAGAAGTTGCCCCCACCCCTTTAGCGAAAGGCACTGAAAAATATCACGCCTCTTGTCTTGGATCGCTGAACTGGGAGAGATCTTATCAATTAGAGCCCCGTGGGTGCGCAGATTTCGTGGGTTAAGCTAATTTCAGTGATTGGATCTGTAGCTGTGTTCCAGAAAGTATTTCAGGCTGCCCGCGCGCCCTTCCCCCAATGCTTGATTGTTAGCTTGAATGGCTGGGTGAGGTGCCCCGCCCACGGAGAGTATCTCCCGACTAGGAAAGACAGCTTTGGCGCCCCTCCCGGACCGCGGCACGGGTGCACGCGCCTGGTTTCTCGGGCACGCTGGTGGCCGGGGACTCTCCGGACCGCGGCACGGGGCGAGCGCGCAGTTTCTCAGGGTACGCGGCGGCCGCCAGTGCCCAGGATGCCACTCCCCGAGTGTGGTCGGGCAGTTGCACGTGTGGGTTGACTCACCACTGTCGTACTCCCTCCTCAGCAACAGTCCTTTTGCTTTCAGTGTGTGTGTGGAATTCCGGAATGCTCCGAGGATATATTTTTCTGTTTCTAGTTGATAAATTTGTTGAGATTTTGGGGAGATCTGTCGGACGCGTTGCTCACGGTGCCATTTCCATGACGTCACTCGGGATCCTTCAGTTTTAAGTGGAGAAGAAACATTTGAGAGGGAGAGCAAGAATCACAGAGCGTGAGTTGTGATCTGAGTGCAAAAAAGGCCAGGACATAGGGGATCTTGGAGGATTTCTCGTTTTGCCAGCAGAAATTATTAAAGTCAGACAGAATGTTAAAATCAAAAGTGTCATTTTCAGGCCACTCAGAAAATTGTCCAGTTCATACTGAGGCCAAGCAGCATTGCAGTAGAAAATCAGACTCTTTGGTCTGAGATCATGGGCTTAACCCAGGGTCCAAAGCTTTTTTGAGAAACAGACTAGAAGTGTTATTTTGCAGATGGTTGACTGAGAGTTCCTCATGGATGGTGGGTGAGCGTCTAGTGAATACAAAGAGGAAACGGACAGTCCTGGATGGTAGAATGAGCGTTCAGACAAGGCAGGTATCCTTGCTGTCTTAGGCCCACTGGAAATGGAGGCTGGCTGCTTTCCAGACCCCAGACAACAGTCCAACTGAGGCAAATGCTTGGAACAACTTCTGACCAACATAGGATTTTCAGAACTGTGCTGGATGGTGGAATGAGAGATGCAGGAGGCATTGGAAAGTTCCCACTTACAGAACTGCTAGATTCACTCACCCAAATGTGATTGTTTCCTGGTGTGGATGTGGCAAGGCAAAATGAGAGGGCAGTAGTTGTTCAGGTTTTTAGTTTGTCTTCAAGCAGAAAAAGAGAGTTTCCCTTCTTGGTGGATTCAGGAGGCATGGCCGGGGGGCGGGGGTAACTAGTCCAGAACTCCATGGGCAAGGAAGGCAGGATCCGGGGGTAAGCCTGAGATGAGCTGCCCCTGCTCACTGTTTCTGGGGTTGCAAAACTCACCCCTCCCATGGTCAGGGTTAGACCCCCAACTAGTCTCTGGTACACACACATCCTAGGTTTCGGCACCAGAATGAAAGGGAGAAACCTTGGGCTGAACCAAAAGCACGAGGCTAGTGCATACCAAAAGGAAAATTTATTTTAAAAATGCCTGGGTGCAGGTGGGCTGAGACCAGCAAAAGGTGTCAGCCCCAGGGGAGCAATGGCTGAGAGGTTATATAGATTCATCAAAGGGCGTTGAAAGGCAGCTGCAAGATTGCTTCTTCTGTTTGTGGTTGGGAGTGGCGCCACAATTCCTCAAAATTGTCTGCACCCTAATCCAATTATCCTTTATCAACATCCAGCTACAACAAAGGTCTGAGCCAGATTAATGAGTACACAAGTCCTTCTTCCTCCTTTAGGCCTGCATGTTCTTAAGATGGTGGCTGAGTAGCCATTTTATTTATCAATTTTTTTAAATTTTATTTAGAAAATTAACTTTAACAGGGTGACATTGATCAATAAGAGTACATAGGTTTCAGGTAAACATTTCTATAGCATTTGAACTGTTGATTATGTTGTATACCCATTGTAAGGCCAGGAGCCACCATCATGGCCATTCACATGCAGGTTCACTTTGGATTCGGACAGTCGGTAAAGAAACAATGGAGCCAAAAACTGGTGGGCCATCATCTTTAATCTTAGCTTGCACCTGGCAGGCAAGTAAAACACACACTGGGCTCCAAAACCCACTCACATTCAGTGCTCACTAAGTTACTGACTTATCCGAGTTTCCTAGAATCAAAGGTTTCTAGCTCACCACTTATTCACCTCTGTTCCCCATCTCCTTCCTTCTCCCTGCACAAACTCTGCACAAACTGGCCTCTCACTCAACACTCCACCATCTTGGCTGCTTCTTCTGGCCTCCTCCACATGGCCTTTCTTTGCTCTCCTCTCTGCTCTCTCCTCTAATGATAATCTCAGGAACCAAGAGAGCAAGCCCCTTGTTCTGCCCCCATTTTGTAGTGTAGAAATCAAAACCTTTAATTCAATATACAAAATAGGGAAGTCTCTAATACAAAGTCACTTATCTGAGACATGATGGGATTGTACCACCCACATCAAAAAGGGTGGGAAAGGCTTAGTCCTAAAACCAAGCTCCAGGCTACAAGGATCTTGTCTGCCCACAGCCCTCAGAGACACACATTAATATCACCTGGGCGATGGCTTTCACGTAGGCAGCGTCATCTTTAACAAAGTAAGCATGATATATTTTATCTGCCCAACACCCATCACCCAAAGTCAAATCAATTTCTATCACCTTATATTTGTCCCTGTTTATGTCCTTCCCCCCACCCCTTCACTCCTCCCCATTCACTCAAGTTCCCTTCCGCCTCCCCACATTCCCTTCCCCTGGTAACCACTTCAATTTTATCTATGTCCATGAGTCTCAGTTTTATATCCCACCTATGAGTGAAATCATACAGTTCTTAACTTTTTCTGATTTACTTATTTCACTCAGTATGATGTTTAAAAGGTCCATCCATATTGTCATAAATGTCACTATGTCATCATTTCTTATGGCTGAGTAGTATTCCATTGTATAATATATATGTACCACATCTTCCTTATCCTTATGGACACTTTCATTGTTTCAAAGTAACCAACCATGTCTTGGTTACTGTGAATAATGCTGTGATAAACATGGAACTGCTTGTGTCTTTATATACCAATGTTTTCAAGTTTTGGGGGTAGATACTCAATAGAGGGATTTCTGGGTCATATGGTAATTCTATTCTTAATTTTCTGAGGAACCACCATACTCTCTTCCATAAGGGTTGTACAAATTTGCATTTCCACCAGCAGTGAATGAGGGTTCTCTTTTCTTCACAGCCTCTCCAGTACTTGTTAGTGACTGTCTTTTAAAAAATTTGTATTATTAATTTATTTATTTTAGTGAGAGGAGGGGAGACAGAGAGACTCCCACATGCGTTCCAAATGGGATTCACCTGGTAAGCCCACTAGGGGGCGATGATCTGCCCATTTGGGGCCATTGTTCCTTTGGTCAGCAACCCAGCCATTTTTTAGTACCTGAGGCAGAGGCCACAGAGCCATTCTCAGCACCTGAGGCAAACTTGCTCAAACCAGTATAGCCATGACTGTAGGAAGGGAAGAGAGAGAGAGAGAGAGAGAGAGAAGGGTGAGAGGTTGGATAAGCAGATTGTTGCTTCTCCTATGTGCCCTAACCGAGAATTGAGCCTGGGACAGCCATACGCTGTGCTGATACTCTACCACTGAGCTAATCAGCCAGGGCCCTGTCTTGTTGATGATATTCAATCTAACAGGCAAGTGTTAACTGGTATCTCATTGTACTTTTTATTTGCATTTCTCAAATAGTTAGTGAAAATGAGCATCTTTTCATATATCTGTTGGCCATTTGTATGTCCTCTTGGGAGAAGTGTCTGTTCAGGCCCTCTCCCCATTTTTTAAAATTGGATTATTTGCTTGTTTGTTGATGGGCTTAGTGAGTTCTTTATATATTTTGGATATTAATCCCTTATCAGAGCTGGTGTTTGCAAATATCATGTTCCATTTAGTTGGCTGCCTATTTGTTTTGTTGCCAGGTTCTATTGCTGTGCAGAAGCTTTTTAGTTTGATATAGTTCCATTCATTTATTTTTGCCTTTACTTTCCTTGCCTTTGGAGTCAAATTTATAAATTGTTCTCTATGGCCAAGGTCTATGAGCTTAGTACCTATGTTTTCTTCTATGTAATTTATAGTTTCAGGTCATATATTTAGGTCTTTGATCCATTTTGAATTAATTTTTATGCAGGGGGACAAACTGTAGTCAAGTTTAATTCTTTCACATGTGGATTTCCAATTTTCCTAGCTCCACTTACTGAAGAGGCTTTGCTTTCTCCATTGTATGTTTTTGGTTCCTTTGTCAAAGATGATTTGTCCATACATATCTGGTTTTATTTCTGGGCTCTCGATTCCATTCCATTGGTCTGTATGTCTATTTTTCTGCCAATACTATGCTGTTTTGATTATTGTGACTCTATAGAATTATAAGTCAGGTAGTGTGATACTTCTGGCTTTATTCTTTTCCTCAGGATTGCTATTTGGGGTTTTTATGATTCCATACAAACCTGGTAATTTATTGTTCTATTTCTTTAAAAAGTGACATTGGGATTTTGGTGAGGATTGCATTAAATTTGTATATTGCTTTGGGTAATATGGTCATTTTAACTATGTTGATTTGTTGTAAAGTACCTGTTGGTTAAATAAGTTTGTAAATATAACATATAGATTTGCTCACTAATAGTTTGCATTGGTGTGGGGGACAGGCTGTAAGCAGGCAGGGTTGTTACACCCTAAGGCTTAGGTTTTGTTTTTTTGTTTTGTTTTAAAAGATTTTATTTATTCATTATAGAGAGGGGAGAGAAAGAGAGGGAAGGGGGAGGAGCAGGAAGCATCAACTCCCATATGTGCCTTGACTAGGTAAGCCCAGGGCTTTGAACTGGCAACCTCAGTGTTTCCAGGTTGACACTTTATCCACTGCTCCACCACAGGTCAGGCCCAAAGGCTTAGTTTTAAGACTAAGGCTTTCCCACCCTAAGTAACTTTGTATCAGAGACTTCCTTGTTTGTATATTAAATTAAAGGTTTTGATTTCTATACTATTAAATGGAGCAGATCGGGAGTTTGCCCTCTTTCGGTTCCTGAGATTAGCATTAGAGAGGAGAGCAGAGAAAGGCCATGTGGAGGAGAGGAGAAGCAGCCAAAATGGTGGAGTGCTGAAGGAGAAGCCAATTTGTGCAGTGTGTGCAGAGAAAAGGAGATGGGGAACAGAGGTGAATAAGGCTGGTGAGGTAAGAACCTTTGATTCTAGGAAACTTGGATGAGTCAGTGGCTTTGTGAGCCCTGAATGGAAAGGGAAGTGTTTTTGCACTGTGTTATTTCTCGCCCGTCGGGTACAAGCTAGGATTAAAAAGGTAATGGCCCACCAGTTCTTGGCTCCATTGTTTCATTACCATCTGTCTAGATCAAATGCAAAGCTGCACAGGTCAGGCAGCTGTGATGGTGGCCGTGGCTACTGGCTTTACAGTACCATACCCCAGATTCAGAAAAGTACCGTACCTCACTTCAGCAGGTTTACGTAGAGACACCAAGTCCAAAAATGAATTTTGAGGTGTTTTTTTTTTCCAGAGTCAGAGAGAGAATCAGAGAGAGGGATAGACAGGGACAGATAGACAAGAACGGAGAGATGAGAAGCAACAATCATTAGTTTTTCGTTGCACATTGTGACACATTAGTTGTTCATTGATTGTTTTCTCATATGTGCCTTGACCCTGGGCCTTCAGCAGACCGAGTTCTAGCTTCCACATCTGAGGGGTCTAACAAAGAAGCAGAAGTGTCATAACAGTGGAAGGGGAAGTGGTAGTGGGAATCTCTGCAGCTGAGTAGTCCCCTCAGCCCCAGGCTGCTAGGGCTGGTGGCTTGTCAGGGGTCAATCCTGGAGATGGCCAGAGGGCCAGAGGACACGGCTTCTTTGAAGGTGGGCTTTCTGTCTCTGTGACCAAAGAGTCTCTATGGTAGAAAGGCAGCTTATACCCATGCTACCCCCTCACTTCTCTCATCTGGCCAGGGTTAGGCCCAACTGAGACCGAGTTCCTGGGATTCTGTGCCCACCTAACCCTGGGGCACGGGTCTATTCTCACTCTAGAAAATGCCAGCATCTCCCAGACAGTCCTAGCTGCTCATTGAGGCACCCTATGCCAGCTCTCCATATCCTATTTGCTGGTACAGAGATGCCAGGGCTCAGATAGACACAGGAGTCCTGTAAACAAATTGCTAAATGCACGGTGTTAGTATCCTGAGTCCCAAAGCCTTCCACCATGTGACTTCCTGGGCCTACCCAGACACTGCAGCCCTCAAGCCTGCAAAACACACACACACACACACACACACACACACACACACACACACACTTTCAGTGAGTCACCTTGTGAGGCTGACCTTTCTACCCTATCCACGTTGGGCTCCTTAGTTGGGTGCCAGAAGAGCAGTAAGCAACCCTAGGTATTCAGCGTTCGAAAGGCAGGTGGGAAGGAGTGGAGTAGGGACCTTAGTGGAGCAGCAACTTGGAAAACAAAGACGCTAAGTGCCCAAATTCCAAAGAGGTGGGGTCTCAGAACCACTGTTTTTACTGAGACTTTCGGTTCAGCTTTTGTTTCTAGCTTGGAAAAGAGAGAGTGTATACAGTGTGTCCATAAAGTCATGGTGCAGGTGCACTTTTGACCGGTCACAGGAAAGCAACAAAAGATAATAGAAATGTGAAATCTGCACCGAATAAAAGGAAAACTCTCCCAGTTTCAAACCTATTCAGTGCAGTTCGATGTGGGCTCACATACAGATTTTTTAGGGCTCCTTAGGTAGCTATCCCGTATAGCCTCTATAGACTCATCACTGACTGATGGCCTACCAGAACAGGGTTTCTCCACCAAACTGCCAGCTTCCTTCAACTGCTTATCCCACCGAGTAATGTTATTCCTATGTGGTGGTGCTTTGTTATAAACACGCTGATATTCACATTGCACTTTGGTCATAGATTCGAGTTTAGCGAGCCACAGAACACACTGAACTTTCCTCTGTACCATCCACATCTGGACTGGCATGGCCGTGGGCTGCTCCACTGTATACATGGTGTTACGTCATCATCTGTGCATGTGCACATGCTGCTGCATCATCCTACAGAAACTGGGAGGGTTTTCCTTTTATTTGGTGCCAGATTTCACATTTCTATCGTCTTTTGTTGCTTTCCTGTGACTGGTCAAAAGTGCACCATGACTTTACGGACACACTGTATTTCATTTACCGGGGAAATTCGGGAAGACCTGGATAATACTGGGAGGAATGCTTGGATGAGCCCTTTCGGGGAAAACACCTAGTACAATGTACAGTCTTAGAGCATAGGGAGGCCTCCACTCTTGGCCTGGGTCTTTGAGGGTCCTCTGGTCCGCCTCCAGTGGTGCGAGTCTCCACCTGGTGAGTTCTCAGGTCCAGGATACTGGCCCCTTCTCCTGATAAAGTCTTATACCTAGGTGCCCAGTACTGTGATTCTCTGCCCAAATGGCACTAATTCCGATTCCATCCTCCAGCGGCAAGCTGAGTATTGGACCCCAGGTAGCCCAGGAAAGGCGTGAGTGGGTGGTGCAGAAGGTGCCTGGAAGTGCAGCTGCACACACACACGCGAACCTACCTCATGATACCGGAAGGAATGGGGGCTGGGTAGAGACGCCACGCAAGCAGTGGACCAGGTCTTACTTGTTCTCTTGTCAAGCTTGGGAGTCAGGAGCCCCGGTTCTGAAGGAAAAACCTGCCGCAGACCAGCGTGGCTCCAAATAACGGTGTGGAATTAAGGAAACACACTTATCAAAACAAAAATGATGGGATAAAAACGATGGGACCGGGAGGACTCTTCAAAATGCCTGGCAGTATCGGAGTGCCCCATAGCCCTAGTTCGCTTTATTATATAGCCATATGCAAATCAAGAACCCTGATACAAAGTTGCACATCCAAGGCTAAGACAGGAACTCTCCCAAGGCAAAAACAGGATACATAAGTGAAACCTACCAATATCTGATACAAAGAGTCAGAGGAAGGGCATGTATATAGCTTTCAGCAACCCAAGGAAGCAAGTAGAGTGGGTGCAAATACTCAGCATCATAGCCAAATATGGAGATGGAGGGTGTAGAACTTAGCCTTTTGCTAAGCCTCGAATCTACAATGGCTTTTTGCTATTTATGGTCCACAACAAAAACTAAAGATGCGCAGAGAAGGCCTCTTCTTCAGATCTGGACATCAGGCCCGATGGAGAGGCCAGGTTACGGGGGCTGCGGGCTCAGAGCCTGGAGAGCTCATCCAATGACAGAGCAGGTCCTTTGGCATCCTGTCAGTGCCGTATGCACGGGCTCCGAGGTGAGTCAGACTCCGGGACTTGTCTGAAGCGCTGCGGTCGAGCTACCAGGTCAGTCTGGAAGAGCCAGAAGTGGCCGGACCTTGAGTCCTTAGGCATCTTGAGGGGCCCTCCCGGTTCCAGCCGGCTCCTTGATATATGTATTTTAAAACCTTCGCTTTTTAAGGCCTAGTTGGTAAATTGCCTTGTTCAACGAGATCACTGGGGCCTAGGTTGAGCAGAAATGCATGGCCAGCCTGCAGGGCCCGCTTGGGTCTCGCGTGCACGCACCCGGCTCGCTCCCGGAGGGACCGCACCGCCCAGCTCTCCCTCGGCGCCGGTACTCTGCAGTCCAGCCTCTGGCTCTGGAGTAGTGCGCATGATGCCCTAAATCGCTTCATTCCCAGAACCACAACACCCCAGAGCTGCCCTTTACTACGGGCACAGCCATTAGGGGCTACAAATCTTACCGTTTCTGAAGTTAGATTTGGATCTTCCTGGGAAAGGATTTTCCAGACAGACCTGGGGTTTCAGTCTCCCAAGGGAAAGACAAATTCGTGGCTTTTTCCCCCCTCACCCTGGTCTGGCTGTAATTCCCCTTTTGTTGGCGGGAGGAGAGGGGATGTTGCTGCTTGAAAGACAGTTCTTTTTCTCTTTTAAAATCCCAATTGGGGCAAAGATGACTATCTTTTGCCAGTTTTAACTAACTCTACTCCGAGGATGTAAAGTACAGCATAGGGAATAAAGTCAATAATATTGCCATAATTTATGTATGGAGCCAAGTGGGTACTGGTGTCATTGTAAAAAACGTCCAAACCTGTAAAAAATTTTATGAGTTTATTTAGGCCAAAGTGACAATTGCCGGGAAGCAAAATCTATACTCCCCAGAAGTAAGGACAGGGAAACCTGAAAAGTGGAGGGAGGTCCTCCCTTGAGACCTCCCCTAAGCTCTCCACTTTTAAAAGACCTTAGGATGCAGGACCCAGCATACTCTCCCTTCCGGGAGCACACCTGCACCTTTCCCTTTCTCTCCCTCCACCCTCTTCCCTCCGGGTGCGTTTTCCTTGACTCTTTCTCTTCTAAGGAACCCTATATGAAACTTGCAACCAGGGCAGCAGTGGGCAGCTTGTCCTGGGCTAATCCCCTGAACCTGTCTCCAAGGCCTCCTTTTCTCTTTCTTTCTTTACAGACAATAAATTCTTCCATTACTTGCTGCACTTTGTTTCCCAATTGAATTCTTTCTCTCAAGAAGATGAGAATCAAGATCTTGTCATTTTGTGATCACAGTGTCTTTCCCATATAGCCATGCGACTGGGGATTTAGATTCCAGGCCCCAAGGATGTTTTTTGTTTGCTCGCTCTTTTTTCTTTTCTTTTCTTTTTGCTAACAATGACCTAATAAACCCTTTCTTTGAAAAAGACTTTTAGGCCTGACCTGTGGTGGCGCAGTGGATAAAGCGTTGACCTGGAAATGCTGAGGTCGCCGGTTTGAAACCCTGGGCTTACCTGGTCAAGGCACATAGGGGAGTTGATGCTTCCAGCTCCTCCCCTCTCTCTCTCTCTCTCCTCTCTAAAATGAATAAATAAAGAAGAAAAAGACTTTTAGTCATGGAAGTTACAATTTTTTGTTCAACATATATATGAAATATATATTAAGGAATGTGTATTATATACAAGAAACATATATTAAGATATATATCTTAATGTATATATATACAATATATATCGTAATATATATATATATACACGGTAGGATCCCATTTTATTTTAAAACAGGAAAAACTATTAATGTGTGTATGTATATTTTTCTCTAAACATAAATAGTTGTATAAACACACTATTAATGTTGTTTACCTCATGATGCCCAGTTGGTAGCAAATGATGGACCTGTGTGGCGCAGTAGATAAAGCGTAGACCTGCAATACTGAGGTTGCAGGTTCAAAACCCTGGGCTTGCCTGGTCAAGGCACTTATAGGAGTTGATGCTTCCAGCTCCTCCCCTTTCTCTCTCTCTCTCTCTCTCTCTCTCTCTCTTTCTCTCTCTCTATCTCCCTCTCTCTCCTCTCTAAAATGAATAAATACATTTTAAAAAAGAAGAAAGGAAATGATGGACAAGATAATTAATTATTATGAACTATTTCAGACATTCAAAAAAGTCTTAGGACTAAACTATAACAAATACAAGAGAGAGAATTGTATTGTATTGTACCTGAGAGAATTGAATACTGCTGTATACAACTCCTGGGTCACACTGTGCTTCCTCTCTCCTGAAACTGCATGCCTTCAAATTTTACTTTATGTATATGCATTCTAATATATATATATAATATGCACAAGCATACACCTTTACATTTTTGGTCACTTAAAATTATTTTGCATATTGAAAACTGTATATTAGTGGTGTGATATATTGAGGGCATTTAAGAATTATTTGCTCAATGTAAAGCTTTTGTGATTAATCTAGAACAGTATTTATACATTTCTATTCATACAGGTATATATTCATACACATACATATTCCTGTGTGTATGTATTATATATATATAATTTTTTTCTTTTGAGTTGACTTGATACAAAGAGCATACATTACTTTTGTAATTTATAAAACTACTATTAAGGTTTGTTTTATATAAAAATATTTCTGAGCAATATAAGAGTCTGAAAAAAATGACAGAACACACCTGTGTTTAGATAAAAAAACTTAACACTTTAAAGATATCAATAATCCTTAATTTTCTGGTAATTGAAACACTAAGTACTGGTATCATAATAGAGACACAAGCAGGGTAGTAAGCAGCTAGGAAAATTCCTTGGCAAGTAGAATGGGGAAATTGAGACAGATACCTGAATGAACTGGCAGAGCAATTTACAGCCAGATACAGAAGTCACCTCCTTAGAGATAACACCTAGGCCTCAGTGGTTATGCTTAGTGACATAAATTAGACAAATAGTATATGATCACACCTATATGTGAAATCTAATGAAAAACCAAAGAAAAACAATACTCATAGAAATAGAGATCAGATTTGTGGTTATCAGAGGTGGGGGTGAGGGATGGGTGTGGGGGAAGAGGAATTGGAAGGAGTCAAAATGTATAAACTTCTAGTTATAAAATAAATAAGTACTAGGGATATAATGTACAGCATGGCGACTATAATTAACATTGTAGCATGACACGCAGGAAAGTTGTTAAGAGTAAATCCTAAGAATTCTCATCACTAGGAGTTTAGATGTGCCTGCTCATGAGCTATGCCAATGACACCTTCTCTGAGGAGTATGTACTCACTATCTAGGACCTCTATGCTGTCAACATCATGGTAAGCAGCAAGCAATACCTCCTGGGACTGGCTCTATCACACCGCCAAACAGGAAGACTATGATCATCTGAGGCCTTCATCTTATCTGGTGACTGGTGTTGATATATGCTTCTCTATGGTTAATCCAGTCTCATTTAAAAATATGGAAGAGGAGGGGGTATCAGAATTTAAGGGATACACACCAAATGTACCCTTTGTATTAACAAAAACTCAGATTGAAATCTGAGATGACGTGCTCACTTCGGCAGCACATATACTAAAATTGGAACGATACAGAGAAGATTAGCATGGCCCCTGCGCAAGGATGACACGCAAATTCGTGAAGCGTTCCATATTTAAAAAAAAAAGAAAGAAATCTGAGATGACCCCTAAACTTTAGCAAGACTAAATGATATGAAAGAAAAACCTGTATGTATGGAACAAGGACAGAAACTAGCAAAAGAGATAGGAGTGGCCTGACCTGGCAGTGGCACAGTGGATAGAGTGTTGGACTGGGATGTGGAGGACCCAGGTTCGAGACCCCAAGGTCGCCAGCTTGAGTGTGGGCTCATCTGGTTTGAGCAAAGCTCACCAGCTTGGACCCAAGGTTGCTGGCTCGAGCAAGGGGTCACTCAGTCTGCTGTAGCCCCCTGGTCAGGCACATATGAGAAAGCAATCAATGAACAACTAAGGTGTCACAACGAAAAACTAATAATTGATGCTTCTCATCTCTCTTCGTTCCTGTCTGTCTGTCCCTATTTATCCCTCTCTCTGACTCTCTCTCTGTCCCTGTAAAAAAAAAAAAAAAAAAAAGAGATAGGAGTGTACTGCCATGTGGAATGTTCAGCTTTAACCCAGAAGGGATTGATGACTACTTTTGATTAAGCTATCATAGTTATTTTAACTCCAAAGAAACACACAGCAAAATGAAAAATAGGATCAAGATGTATAAACTGTTGTTTGATTACATGAGAAACATCTTGTAAAGCCAGTAGCCACGGCGACCATCACAGCTGCCTGATTGGTGCAGGTTCACATTTGATTCAGACAGACAGTAATGAAACAACAGAGCCAAGAACTGGTGGGCCATTAGCTTTAATCCTAGCTTGCACTTGGCAGGCAAGAAATACACACAGTGGGAAAAACACTTCCCTTTCCATTCAGGGCTCCCAAAGCCACTGACTCATCCGAGTTTCCTAGAATCAAAGGTTCTAGCTCACCAGCCTTATTCACCTCTGTTCCCCATCTCCTTCTCTCTGTACACCTCCATCTTGCTCCTTGCCTCCTCTCCAACCATGTGGCCTCTCTCCCTGCAACAATGTGATCTCCTCTCAAAATGGCCCCTTAGCTCCAGCACACAAAAGTCCCTCCTCCAGCACACATTAGCATAACCAAGCCCCTTCCCAAGCATGAAGGTAATCAGTTGCCCTATGTGGGCAGTGCCATTTTTAACAACAAAAGTGAGCAAAACCAAGTAACTCAAATTTTACAAACTTATTTGCCCAACACATCTTTAGTGGCCAAGAAAACTGTCCCTTTCTCTCTAAGAAAGCATATGAAATGCTACAGCTATACCCAGACCTCTTCTAAATATTGAAGCAGTTTAAAACTTGAAAGAAAAACAACAACCTTGTTCTCAGTATTCTATAAAATTTATTAAGAATGTTTCTTAAAGGTCCAGGAAGTAGCAAACATCTGAAATCACAATTTATTATAAATACTTTAATTAGACAAGAAAGTACAATCAGGGGTTTCGTAGTTTAAAAAGCTACAGTCACATCATGTAACTACATAAAAAATAGTGCTGTAAATGGAACTGCCTGGCTTTGATCATATATATTTCTGCACAGTCTTTATGGAATCTGCACACACAAAAAAATTTCGTTTGTTCCAATTTTAAGAAAAACATACAGTCAACTTAAAAGTTAGGTTGAAAGAATGTTGAAGACTCTTACAGGCCAACTGAATAAGATCCTATTTATTTTTTATAAGACGTTGGAGAGCCATTCTTTGATGACTGGATTTACGTGGTCTGTTGGAAGTGGAAATGACAAAGTTAAGGGAACCGATGAGAAGAACTAGAAAATATTGGGCCAGCAAAAGCAGTGTCTGCTGGAATGGAGAAGAAAAGAATAATTCAAGGGATATTTCTAGGATAATATGAACAAAGCTAATTACTGATTTGGGTGGTGGGGTGGATAATAGGGTATGGATAAACTTTAAATCTAAAGTCCTCTTGAAATCAGCTAGCGACAGCTGGAATGATGATTTTCAATCACCATCTCAATGAGTGAAGCCTCACAAGTTTTATCTCCTTTGACAATTTCCATTCACCAGCAGAAACAATTGCTTCCATCAAAACTACTCTTTCTCCACTTCTACTGAGGCTTATGTATATCTCCCAGTAGTTTCACCTTTCTAAATTCTTTTAGTCACCTCAGTGAGCCTTTATCATAATCTCCCACTTTTAAATTTTCAATCTGAGCTTCCCTTCACCATATTTCTACTTTACTCTTAGAAGAAAAGGAAGTCACATAGTTTTCTCTGCATTTCCTAAAGGCCATAGGCTGGGAACTACCTTATCAGCACTTTTTGATATTAGTTCCAAGACTTTGGTTGCTCAAGGCTGAGGGGAAGCATGGGTGGGGGTGGAGGACAGGGTGGATGACCAGCAGGGTTTGTGTGCAAGGTAGGGTACCAGTCTTCAGACTGGTGGAGTTGAGCAAAGGAACCACCTGTAGAGGGCTGGGAGGGAAGAGAATGATTGTAGGGGAGAGAAAAGCAGGTCCCTGGTGGAGATGGTGTTGAGTAAAAGTAGGGGCAAGCAGGAGACTCAGACAAGAAACCAGAGAAGGTGGCAGGAGACAGATGGGTCAGTGGCTGAAGCAGTGATCGCTCTTGCTTCCTCTGCTTAGCTCTACGGTTCTGGAACCAGACCTGGGTAGGGAGAAGAATAGCCACATCAGAGTCCTTCTCTCAAGTAGGTGGCACTGTCACATGCAGCCCCCCCCCAATGGCAGAAGGTACAGGTACAAGGCATAAGTCTGTCCCACATCACCACAGAAAGTAAAGCTCTCTAGAAAGCACATCTGAGCCAGATCTACTGAAAAAGTGAAATGCATGCTATTATCCCCAACTTGTATCTAACTTTGCCCTACTATAACTTTGGGTAAGAAATGTCCAACATCCAAAAAGAAAGAGATAAATATGACACAATGGCATTTTTTCTCCCCAGAAAATAGGAAATCTCCCCTAAGGTTATTAGAGATTAATGCAATGAATGACTTTGTTTTATACGGTGTTGGATTTAGGGTAGGGTTTATACTTAAGATTGATTAAGTCCATGGTTAGAATTGAAGAAGCATTAGTCTGATTGAGCTTTGAGGCCATGGTTAGGGATAAAGTCATATACACATGCGCGTGCAGGTGAACAGTTATGATGGAATTTCTGTTGGAATTCACATCACTATTAAAGTTGGGGGTGAGTGTTGAAATTCAAGGTAGATTAGGTTAACACTAAGGTTAGTTAACTTAAGTGACACTCCCAATGCAGACGAGGTTATGTTCACTGTTGGATGAGGCTATGTTTTGGTGAATATTAGGTTAGGGTTATAATGCCTGTGAGAATTTGTGTCCCAGTAGTGCCTCAGCACCAAAACTGAACTTATTCCCAGAGAAAAGGGGCCTTGGGGGATCACCTGGATTCTGGCCTCGCTGAGGCCTGTGTCCTGGGCAAGGCTTTCTCGGACCCAAATGTCAGGGTACTGGTTCCTCCCAAAGGCTGACTCCAGCTGTTCCAACTGCATTGGACTGAAGGTGGTGCGATGGCGACGCTGGGCATGCAGGGGCCCCCTCTGTCCTCCTTGTGGGGAAAGCCGTGGTCTCCTCACTCCTATACCAGAGAGGTTCCTGTAGGGCTGAGTGCTCTCGTCTGAGGATGCAGGGGAAGGGAGATGTTGCTATCCAGTGGACCCACCATCCATTCTCAGATCATATATGCTGGTCCTTTCAGATTCTATTCAGTGCCTCTATGCTGTTCATATGTACTTTGTCCCAGGCAGAAACCCTTCAGCTTTCATAACTAGCTGACCGCAGCTCAGCCTCGGCCCTACCTCACCTCTGAACTTCCTAAGCCAGGCTGCTCTCTTCACATAGGCTCCACTCTGCAGACTCATCTCTCCCGTGCGTGCCCACATATTCCATGCCCCCAGACACAGCCCCATGTAATGTGCCCCTACCTGTGCCTTTCCCCTCTCTGAGCCCACATGCTAACTTCTGGGTTTCATCCTGTGGAGCTCTTATTTGCTCTGACACCTTAACTGTCCAGGTCTCTGTATAAAACCTTGCAACTTGTCCCTGCTCCCAGGGCTCATATTCCCTTCCACCTTCTCCATGTAGCTCCCATCCTCCTGCACCCCTCACCTGGGAAGATAGAACACTTCCCACTCTTCCGCTCAGACACACCCTCCCCTCTGTGCATTTCATCTTCTCCCCTGTTCTGGTCCTGGCTGGCCACTAGGCTGCAAGAACCTGAGCTCGTGGGAAAGGCTTGCCTGTCCTTCCCACAGGCTCACTTAAGCCCCCACACTAATTAGTCTGAGAGCTAGCTGGGGAAGAGAGAACAGGGAGCGAAAAGAAACACCTGGAAGGCACACACTGAGAAATGATGTCTGGAGCTGAGCACCCCTTCCCATCCCCATGGGGATCCAGGAGTATAGCCCCACCCGGTGCTCATTGTGACCACTGGTCCCCTGCTCTCTTCAGATCCCAAACCCTGGGCCCTCCGGCTCCCTCCTCCAGAGAAGGCAGTGCAGTGGGCAAACTCTGAAGTCATGGGTGAGGAGACAGAGGGCAGCTTTTCCTCTGCCTCACACTGATGTGTGCTGCTCAGTGGCCCATCAGCACCAGGGCCACAGTTCCAGCCTGTAAACTGAAGAAGTTGCCCAAGGCTTTCTAAGGCTCCCAAAAGATTTAATATGTAGGGTTCTGTTTTTGATTTCTTCTTTTCACCTTCCTTGTGACAGACTATTGCCCCACAGGAATCCAGTCACAGAGCCTCCACACATGCTGCCTCTTCAGAACCACCCCAGAAATTCACTCACCTACTGTGGAGATCCGAGTCCCAGAGGCTGGGCAGCTCTCAGGCCAGAGGCTGCTGTAGACTCGCCCCTTCTTTTGCTTACCCAGCTCATTCCTTTGTTCTGCTTCCATCCTAACAACGAACATCCAGGACACCCAGTCTCCTGTGTCCCTGAGTCTCTGGGCCAGCCTTTCTCTAGTACTCCCCTCTCCGCCTGTTACCTCACTCCTCCCTCTCTTTATACCTCTCTTGAGTCTCTCCCTACGTGTAGCTATAGATAGATATATTTGTCTTTTTCACTGTCTCTCCTTTTTCTAAATTTTATTCTAATTAACTAGCTCTTTGCTTGCACATCCCCTCTTTCTCTATCTTGCCTCACACTGTTTCTGTTTCTACTTCCCTCTCCCTGCCCCTTCTTCCCTCCACGATGCCATTCTCTCCCCTTGCTCTCAGCTGCCTCCTTGCCTAGCCTGCAATCCCACACCACCTCCTTCTCCCCTGAAGTGACCTCCTCCTCGCCCTGTGGGCCCATCCAATCACTGTCTGGTCACCAGAGCCTCTTCATCAGGGAAGGATCACCAGCCGGATGAAGGAAGGTGCTCTGTTGGAGGGTCCAGGGACTGAGGCCAAGAGCTCGTATTCCCAGAGGACCAAATTCTTTTGTCCTGTTTAATCTCCTCCTGGGAACAAACAGGGGAGGCAGGAGAAAATGAATTCCTCGTAAGACCCCTCCTTAGAACCCCACCATGGAGGGAGGGGGTACAAATGGGGACTGGGAGTAGGGCCTGCCTGGTATCTCTGCCTGTGGGTGATACCCAAGGGCCTGTTTCCAGGAAACTGAGAAACTATAAGACACAAGTGCCTTCTGGCCCCTTCAAGATACCCTGATTCTCAGGATTCCTAGACATATCCTCAGGACAACCTGAACCATAGATTGAGTCTCCAGGACACTGTAGTTTTCAAGCACTTTCTGTTTTCCTCCTCCAATATCACCTCCTCATTCATCCAGAACCCCAGGACTCCATGATCTTCCAAGGTTGCCCAGACTTTCAGAAAACACTGACCCTCCAAGCATCTGAATTACAGGTGCATCCTGATTGCTCCAGGCCTCAGGACTCTACAGGAGCCTGAGATTCTCCTGACGTTCTGACATTGTGATTGTACAAGGAAACCCTGGTGCACCCAGAATCCCTGAGCAATCAGGACACCCTGACACCTCAGTACTCTGCTTCTTGAGGTTACATAGATCCAGGAAGTACATTCTGACATCTCTAAGACATCTTGACCCTTTAAAAAACAACCTGATTCCCTAGGACTCTAGGAACCTTTAGGACACACTGAAACCCAGAACATTCCACCTATACCAGGAGACTCCCCTGATCCCACTACAAAGTCTGAGTGCTCAGGACACATTGACCAAATGAGGACACCCTAACCCCCTTGGAACACATGACATCCATACAATAGTCTGATCCTCAAGTTCATGCTGACGCTTCACACACAACCTATAAAAACACGGTCACAAGTCAAGACAGAAAATCATCATAATCTAGGATCTTGAGGCTTACAATATGGTCCACAGATCAAAAGCCTCAGATGCAGCTTGACCTGCCTGACCTGTGGTGGTGCAGTGGATAGAGCCCTGACTCTGACTGCTGAGGTTACGGGTTCAAAACCCAGAGCTTGACCAATCAAGGCACATATGAGAAGCAACTACTGTGAGCTGATACTTCCCACTTCCCTCTTCCCCTTTATCTCCTTCTCCCCTCTCTAAAATTAATAAATTAAAAAAATTCCACTTACATTTAAAAAAAGCATCAGAAACATAAGAGCTTGTTAGGAATGCAGAATTGTGGACCAATGGTGGCCCCACCACAGTCCTGTTAAATCAGAATCCGCAGTGAAACAAGGTCCCCAGGAAAACTGAACATACATTTGACTTTGTCAGCTCAGGCTGCCAAAACAAAAACAAAAAACAAAACCTGAAAAACCAAGCCAAAAGAAAACAAATAAAAAACCCCAACACCAAACAAACAAAACCAAAGATTGGATGGCTTAAACAATAGACATTTATTTCTTGCAGTTCTGGAGACTGGAAGAGTCCAATATCAAGGTGCCAGCTGATTCAGTTCCTGGAAAGAGCTCTTTTCCTGGGTTGCAGACAGCTATCTTCTGTGTCTTCACAATGCAAAGATTGAACCTGCTCTGGTGTCTCTTCCTCTTACAAGGACACTAATCCAATCATGGGAGCCCCTCCCTCATGATTTCATCTAACCCTCATCACCCTCAAATGTCCCCATCTCCAAATACCATCACATTGAGGTTAAGGCTTCAACTTATGAGCTGAGGGGAGGCACAAATATTCAGTGTGTAATAACATTAAAGTCAAGAAGCATTGATCCAAGACACCAACCTCTTTTCCCCTACCCCAAGATACACTATGACCTTCTAGAGCAACCTGAGCTCCAAGGCAGCCATGACCTCAAGAGGTCATATTTGCTTGGACACACTGGCAAACTCTGAATTCCAATATATCCTAATGCCTCAAGATACACTAATCCTACAAGGGAACTCTGACCAGCCATCCACAATAGACTCATTTCCCAGGACTTTTTTTTTATTATTTTTTTATTTTTTATTTTTCTGAAGCTGGAAACGGGGAGAGACAGTCAGACAGACTCCCGCATGCGCCCGACTGGGATACACCCGGCACACCCACCAGAGGGCGACGCTTTGCCCACCAGGGGGCGATGCTCTGCCCCTCCGGGGCGTCGCTCTGTTGTGACCAGAGCCACTCTAGCGCCTGGGGCAGAGGCCAAGGAGCCATCTCCAGTGCCCAGGCCATCTTTGCTCCAATGGAGCCTCGGCTGCGGGAGGGGAAGAGAGAGACAGAGAGGAAGAAAAGGGGGAGGGGTGGAGAAGCAGATGGGCGCTTCTCCTGTGTGCCCTGGTCGGGAATCGAACCCGGGACTTCTGCATGCCAGGCCGACGCTCTACCACTGAGCCAAACGGCCAGGGCCCATTTCCCAGGACTTTTGATTTTAAAAAGAAACTCTGATCCACTACCTCCTCCCATTCTCTAAGGACACCAAGGTACCATAACTTTGACTTGCTATTGCAGAATATCATTATCCCTCAAGAGACTGGGAGATGTAGAAGATTTGGTATTTTAGGGCATCCTGATTCCCACCCCAACCCTGACCTTCATGGAACACTGATCCAGGAACCTCTTGTCCTATAAGGAGCAGAGTGGTGTGGTAAAGAGCATAGGTTCGGGAGCCAGACTGCCATGGGTTCAAATCCTACCTATACCTCTCAGTAGCTATGTGATCCTGAGCTTATTACCTAGTACTGTATGTCTGTGCCACATCTTTACCAACTGGGGTAATTAACACAGTTGACTCTCTTTATTCGAGGTAGGTACTTATGTTGCATAAAGACACTTAAAACACTGAATTAGTGAATATTGAACCATTGCTCCTAGGGAAAATATCTTCCTGTTATCCTCTGGACACAATATTTTTATCAACTGATCAATACATAACTTTGTTGCATGTGTGTTTCTGTTTAAAGATACCTTAATTAATACATATTGTTAATTCATTAACATTGAACCCATGGCCAAGAGTCATAACTCATGCCTGAATGAAGCTCGTTGAAAGCTCATGGATTTTCTCCAAGAGAGACATCACAGCCTTTCTGTACTTAGGAACACCTGGCAACACTTCAGCTTTAATGCATTTAAGCAGCAAAATTACCCTTCAAAGAACAAAAATTTGAAAAATAATGGTACTAAGTATACAGCATGAGATTTGAAATGAGAAGGCAGGCAGTGGCCTTGTTTGACCTCATCTAGGAATGCAGCAACTCAAAATGTTCACTCCTTTGTACATGTACATGGCTGCAAACAACCATAGACATGCCAGAGAACATTGCAAAAGAGTGTTAATTTTGGGATTACAAATAAATTTTAGTGAGTAGGTGAATTCATAAATATGAAATCCACAAATGATGAGAATTGCCTATACCTGCCTGATGAAGTAATGATTGAGAATTAATAAAAGAGAAGCATTTAGAACTACAGTCGCCCTTCACCATATCGTGGCTCATTTTTCTTGGTCTCACTGTATTGCAGATTTTTTAATTGTACATATCTAATTTTGTATTGTGGATCTTTCACTGTATCATGGGATTTTGTGGTATATGGGTGTAAGGCCAGTAGTCACAGCCATTGCAGCCATTCACATGCAGGTTCTCATTGAATTCAGACAGATGGTAAAGAAACAGTGGAGCCAAAAAATGGTGGGCCATTCCTTTATTAAAGTCTCACACAGGCCGATGAGCAAACAGGCAGGAAAAACAGTTCCCTTTCACTCAGGGCTCCCAAAGCCACTGATGCAACCAAAAGAAACTTCTCTGTGTTATATCTGGACAGCAAGGAAATAAACATTTTGCCACACAATTAAATAGCCAAATTAAGGAGTCTTTATTTTTAAGCCAGTGACTGCATGGGGACTATAGTCACCCAAATCACACAGCCCTGAACAAACTCAGAGGTTTGCTTTTAAAGGCAAAAAAAGAAGTGGGGGTGGTGGGTGAGCACCTAGCCAAAGAAATTTTAAAGAAGGGAAATAGGCTTTTGGTTATCATTGGTACAATCTAGAAAGCGAGTGCTCAGCAAAGCAAAAGAATGTACTCGGTTATCTTGGCCTTTCACAGAGGTTGTTAAGGCAGCATCCTGAGGACTTTTCCAGAATCCAGAGACATTTGGGAACATTATGGCTCTACACGACTCTTTTCATTTACTCATCTGCAAATCTTGCAAAACTTGTTCTATGGTCAGGGTTTTGGTGTTACTGCACATCACTCTGGTTTCTCCTAGAATCAGAGGCCCCAAAAGTCTTAGTGGAGCTTGCAAAGCCCCTCAGTTCTGGTTAATCATCTGCACACCTTCCCTTTCCCTGTCAACATAGCTTCTTTCTTTAGCACTCTGCATTCCCTCTGTGCTCACTTTGCAAACATGGCTTCTTTCTCTTCTTCTGCTCTCTCTTTTCAAAAATTTCTAGTGCGAAAACCTCTCCTCCAGCAAACATTAGCAAAACAATGGCCCTTCTCAAGCAGGAAGGTAATTTGCAGTTTCACAGACCACATATACCTGGTGTTATCCAGCGCCCAGTGCAAACTATCATATAAGTGAGCAAACATAAAAATCATATTTTACAAACTTATTTGACCAACAATGTTAAGCCTAATCCAGAGGGACCCGAAACATTGAAGACACGAACAAAATCTGTCGATTACACACCAAAGCTTTATTGTCTAGCTTGGCCAAGCGGCGGCTCCTCCAATAGTTGTCTTTGGGAGTGCGCATCAGCCCTTTGTTCTCCTTAGTTTTTATAGTTTTGAAGTGGGAGTACAGAAGCAAAAATTGTAATTAGGAGCCCCTTACCACTATTGGTTATAGTCATATGTCCTTTAACATGATAGGACCACGTTCAATTTGCAAGCCATACATTATTTTGGAGAAAACAAAATTTACAAGTCAACACAATGGCAGAAAGATGTCTCTTTACATATTAAAAGGCATTCCCATATTATCTAGTGTTCATCTGCTATCTCTCTGTCCAGAGTCACACGTGTTAACTACACACATTTACATAGGATAGGTAGTTTCGGTGGGGACAAATGCCCACAAATGGCTCATAGTTATAAGAAAAGGTTTATTTTGGCTTTTCTCTTCTTGTACGCGGCTAGCCATTTACCCCTTTTCCCACAGGTGTGGTGGAATGTCTGGGGATCCATGTTTTCCTCCCCTTTGCCATCCTGGTTATGCCAATCACACTGTACAGAGACTATTCTCACAATTTCTCTGCACACCTTAACCCAAATTAATAAAATGTTCTCCAAGCCTCTTAAAATATTAATATTAATTCTGTAGTTTTTGGTACCTTACAACACCTGCGGGTGAAGTGGCTCAGTGGCTTCTCAACAATAGGTATTTTTATATATTTATTATTTTATTTTTTGTGGTAAAATAAGCATTTTCTAGCCTAAAAAATTGAAAACAATATTAAAAATATTAATTACAACATATTTAAAGAATATTACTGTATATTACTGGTGAGTACCCATATAGAATTTTATACATTGTTAAAATTATGTAGGTTTAAGAGAGTAGAAAGTGTTTAAGAGTATAGGAAGTGTTTATAATAGTGTGAAAAAGGTTAATGATAGTGTGGGAAAGGTGTATAAGAGTGTGGGGAGGGTTTATAAAGCCTTAATATATATATAAATAATAAAAAATATAAGGTCGCTACTTCACAAATTTTTGCCTATTGTGGGGAGTTCTGGAACCTAACCCCTGTGATAGAGGAGGGATCACTGTATACCCTGAAATAGTAAGTATAGATGAAAATATTACTTTATTATCATTATTATTATTATTACCAGCGTTCTTTGGAGATGCTCAGAATCATTCTGACCCTATCAGATTCCTGATTCCCTAGAGCACAAAGGGTACATTCACTTATGGGCTCTTCAACAAGTTTTGACTTCAGTACCTTATAATCAACATGATAGCCTGAAGACACAATGACTCCATGACCCTCTAGAACATCCAGACCCAAAGAGATTTGGAATATTCTGGCCCTATATGGAATTCCATGACTTGAAAGGATCCAGACATCAAGGGCATCCTGCTCTTGAGTCTATTCAGAACCCCTGGTTGGGTCTAATCTTACAAGGAGTGCCGGGGTCCAGCCCCGGGGGGATCCAGGGGTCCCACAGGAGGAGACGGCATCGGCGAAAATGGAGTGAGAGAGCCGAATTCTTTTCTTTCTCTTTATTCTCCGGTTAGCATTTACTGCCAGGCATCTCTGCTCAATGCTAGTATAGCTCCCTTTTTTTTTATTTATTTATTTATTTATTTATTTATTTATTTATTTATTTATTTATTTTGCATTTTTCTGAAGCTGGAAACAGGGACAGTCAGACAGACTCCCGCATGCGCCCGACCGGGATCCACCTGGCACGCCCACCATGGGGCGATGCTCTGCCCACCAGGGGGCGATGCTCTGCCCATCCTGGGCGTCGCCATGTTGTGACCAGAGCCACTCTAGCGCCTGAGGCAGAGGCCACAGAGCCATCCCCAGCGCCCGGGCCATCTTTGCTCCAATGGAGCCTTGGCTGCGGGAGGGGAAGAGAAAGACAGAGAGGAAAGCGCGGCGGAGGGGTGGAGAAGCAAATGGGCGCTTCTCCTGGCCGGGAATCGAACCCGGGTCCTCCGCACGCTAGGCCGACGCTCTACCGCTGAGCCAACCGGCCAGAGCCTAGCTCCCTTTTTATACACACACACTGAGTTATAATCACATGGTGTTAATTATTGCTTTTGTTTCACTATGTTTTCATGTTTCCGGATAACAGTTAATTTTCATCTATGAGTCACAAATCAGGTAGCAAATTATTCAAAATAACTTGAATAACAACATCAGTAAAAGCTTTTAAAGTATTAGTCTGTTGTGAGTTAAGGGGCAGAGAGAGATTTAGCAGACGATTAACAATGGACCACCGCTTGCTCAGGTAAATGGCCTTGAGTTTATGCAGTGTCCTACAAGATTCTGAAAGGCTTGCCTCTAAAGAAATTAACATAACATTAAGGATAGCTTTCACCCAAAGATATGCAGAGTGCACTTGCAAGATAGCCCAGCAGCAACATAAGACATTAACTGTTATTACTTCCTACATTTTATTTAAACACTAGTTAAGTTCTGACTCTATTCTTCTCAGAATATACCACTATTTGCAGATCAAATAAGCAGGAAGAAAGGAATGTTTCTCCACTTATCACATGAAAAGGCTAGGGAGGAAAAAATGTTAAGTGAAGGCCAAGGGTGCTTTGTGCACAGCCACTGCCTCCTAAATCACAATTTATTCTTTTTAACATGATTAAGAAGGAATTCTCCTACAGACTTAACCCTTTACGAGGGATATCATAGCCAGCCTCTTATGTCTATGAGCCCAGTTCAAGGGGCTTACAGGCTTTTCTGTGGAACTCACACCCTATGTCTCATTTCCAAAGAAATCACTACGAATCTACAGGGAAAGCGCGGTACTATTATCCCTGTGCCACAAATAATAGCACACACCCAGAAAAAAGGGGGGATATAAGGTCAGATTAATTCAAAAAGTCAAAGGGGGAAGTATCGTTGTGCCTATCCTTTGTGGTGACTTTGTCACCCCGCAGCCATTGGTCTTCACTGCAGTGACTTTGTCACCCCGCAGCCATTGGTCTTCTCTGCTGTGACTTTGTCAATCAGCAGTTTTTGATCTTCTTCTGCTGTGACCTTGTCAGCCAGCAGTTGTGGGTCTTCTTCTGCTGTGACCTTGTCAGCCAGCAGTTGTGGATCGGCTCCTGTAAGGCCAGGAGCCGCCATCGTGGCCATTCACATGCAGGTTCCCATTGGATTCGGGCAGACGATAAAGAAATGGCGGAGTCAGAGGATGGGGGGCCATCCTATTTATTGGTGTCTCACCAAGACAGGCAAACCACAAAAGAAGACAAGGGAAAAGCAGAAAACCAGCTCTTCCCATGAAGGGCCAGGGATCAGGGAAGCCCCTGCAATTGTGATAGCAGGAACTGTGTGTCCAAGCTCCTGGTCTGTCCCACTTTATAGTGTAGAAAACCAAAATCCCTTAATCCAATATACAAACAAGGAAGTCCCCGACACAAAGTCACTTATCCAAGGCATAATTGGATTCCTCATGAGAGTGCACCACCCAGATCATACAATCAGTCAAGGGTGTGGGGAAAAGCTTAGTCCCAAAACCAAACCCCAGGCCACAACGACCTGGCCTGCTTATAGCCTGTCCCCCACACCCAATATAAGTCACAAGCGAGCAAACATATATATCATATTTACAAACTTATTTGACCAACAGCTCCTGACAAAGGAGCATGCTGACACTGAAAAGCCACTTGGTCCTGGCTGGTTGGCTGAGCAGCAGAGCGTCAGCCTGGAGTGTTGAAGTCCTGGGTTTGATGCCTTGTCAGGGCACACAGGAGAAGCGACTATCTGCTTCTCCATCCCTCTCTCTTCCCCTCCCACAGCCATGACTCAATGGTTAGAGCAAGTTAGCCCCAGGCACTGAGGGTGGCTCCATGGCCTTGCCTCAGGTGTTAAAATAGCTCAATTACTGAGCAAAGGAGCAGCAGCCCCAGATGGGCAGAGCATCACCCAGTAAGGGGCTTGCCAGGTGGATCACAGTCAGGGAGTATATGGGAGTCTGTCTATCTGCCTCCCTGATTCTCAATTAAAAAAAATGAAAACAATCCACTCAACTGAACCCAACCCAGGATATAATCTGATCTACAGACCTGATCCATAGGACATTCAGACTACGTAAAGACATAACCAGACCATCTACTGCACCCTGGCACATCAGGACATCTGATGCAAGGACATTTTAACCTTTAGTGCCCTCTGATTCTCTCAGCCCTACACTTCTCAACAGGCATCCTAATCACTGCCATTTCCTTCTACCCCCAACACACAGAACAGCTTTGATCCACAAGGATGTCCTGAAATCATAGGTGATTATTCTAACCCTCAAAAAATCCTGGCCTCTGAAGAAAAGCATTCCTTACAGGACACTTATTCCACAACATTCCCTGAATTCCAAAACATCTTGAGTTCCTGAATACTATCACTTGTGCCTAGCATTCTCTGCTCCTCCAAGGCCCTCTGATTCCTGAGAACACTCTGACTATACAAGGACACCTTGACACTTGAATCTGTGATAGGTCCATTCAAATCTGTTCGGACTCTCAAGGACCACCAGATCTTCAGAAAACTTTGATCTCCTTAGAATACTTGATTTTCACATATTCAGATACCGACAGGATGTGCCAACCTACCTGAAAACCCTGCCAGCCCAACCTCCACGTCATCTTGATTCTATGAAAACAGTGTAATCTTCCAGGACACTCTAACCTCAAAGTTAATGATGTTATAAGGACACTTCAATAATGTTCTGACATGATATAATCCTGAGGCTCAGAACACCCTGTCTCTCATGACATTTTGTCTATAATAACCCTGCCTTCCCAAGATTCCCCAAGTCTCCCAGACTCTGTGACTTTTACTTTTCAGGCATTTGATCCTATATAATGTCATGGAGCCCTCTAAACAACCCCTCCTCCTGCCCCCTGGCTCTCTCAGGGTACTCAAACCATTTAGAGTGTCTTAATTTTACAAGACGCTTGGAAACTATACAGGTGTGCTCACCATCCTGAGACCAGGTGAACAGTACCCTGATTATACAAGGACTCCTTGACGTCCTAGAGAATAAGTTACCTATAAGGAGAAATAAATCCCCCTAGATAACATAAACACTAGTTTACTCTGAGCACACAAACAACCTGCCTTCTAGGTTATTCAGCCTTAGAGGGACATCTTATTATCCCAAGGCACTCTTAGGCCTAGGGTACTATAACCACCCACAATTCCACCCCCATTCGGGTACCCTGTCTATTGGGTAGACTGTGACCTTGCAGAAAACACCAATTATCCAAAATATACCAAAGATCCAGTAAATTCTTCCCCTGAGGATGCTCTGATTTCAGAACACTCTGAGTTGATAGTTTGGTTTCAAATTCTGGAACCAACACTTGCTGTGTGACCATGAGCAAGTTTTTAAATCACTTTAAACTTCACCTTCCTCATTTGTAAAATGAATACTAGAACATTCCTGCTGTGTTCTGGGCTGGCAAAAACAATACATGTTCACTTCAAGTGAGGGCTTGGTCTCAAGGATACAAGGTGATGAATAGAACCAGTTTCAAGACTGGGGCCAGAAGCCAGTCTAACTTAATGTTGAGAACTTTGAATTTGAAATCTTTATATATTTATTTTACAGCATAAGTTGGATTTGGGGCAATGTGGGGAGGGGTCAAGGTGGATCATACTTTAATAAAACTGCTAGGAAAAAAAAGTCAAATATCCTCTTTTCCTTGAGTCTGAAGTGAGATAAAGTGAACGTGAATTCTTTTCCACATGGATATCTAACTATTAGTGACATTTACTGAAAATATTTTCCTTTTCTCACTGCTCTGAAGTGTCACTTTTGTTACAAATTACAGAGTTAGGCACAGATCTGTTTATGTGTTTTCTATTCTGTTCCATTATTCTTTCTGTTTATGCTTGCACCAGAACCACTTACCTTAGTTACTATAACTTTATCAAGTAGAGCAAGTTTTATCACTTTGTTTTTCTTTATCAAAAGGGTCTTGTTAAATCTTGGTTCTTTGCATTTCTATATGGATTTTACAACCAGCTTGTTAAACTCCATAAAAAAATATGCTTGGATTTTGATTGGCACTACACTGACTCAATGTACTAATGGAAAATTTTTTTGGATCACAATATCATTTTTATTTTTATTGCTTAACTGGAACACTTCTATAAAGAGAAACTCTCATTATGTACAATGTGGTTTCAGAGTGGCATCGATTTTATAGGAAAGGTTGGACACAATTCTCAATCAGTCAGTTCCCCAGCAACCGTTAATGAAAACCACAAGGTTAAGAGTGTTTTTTTCTTCAGTATTACTAAGACTTGTGGATATGAGCATATATAATGCATTAATCCATTATAATTATTATCCTTATAGATGTCTGTTCTTTAATTGATGGGAACACTTTAGGTTAGAACCTGAGTATTAATTGACTCAATTCTAGTCTTTGATAAGTTCATTGCCATCTGATATAATAACATGTTCCAAGTTCACCTTACACATTTTCTGCTCCAGTCCTAGGAATCATACATATCTTCAAATGTGTACCTTTTTGTGGGAAATAACATTTAAGGACCACAGGACAGGCTCTAGAAGTACTATTATACTACTAACCATTTCTAGGCCTTTTAAGTGGACATATCTACAAAGATATAAATTAATTCTGATACCTCCAATACACATTCAAAAATTATGGTTTTTACATCTCCTCAACTACCTTAAGTAACATTTTTTAAAACTAAATATTTTATTGTCAAATAAGGATGAGTTAATGGTACAGGAAAAAGGCCTTGTGTTTGGGCAGATGTTGAATAGCAGGTTGTTCCAGAGTTCATTAGCAAGGACTAAAGGAGAATGTTTATCTTTTGCCTTTGTACTTACAAATCTCAACTAAATAAACTTTGGGCCTTACTTTCCTTCAGAAATGTTTCTTCTGTTTTGTTTCTGTGGCCATCTTGATTTTTGGCTTCCTGAAGATTTTATTCTTTTTCTTTAAAGTCCAATAGTTAACCAACCTATATCCAGGGTCCAATTGGTACAAAACTGATCCTTAAAATTTGATCTGTTGATTTTTTACACTACTGTATAGCAGAATGTGAATATTGTCTAGACCCAAAGGCATTTCTTAAAATGAAAGTAATGGGAAAGAAAAAGAATGGTAATTATGCAAAGATAATGCATCCCCCTTCCCTCCATCAGACTCACAGGACAAGAAACAGATAAAGACACTTAGTGATGCACAAGTAGATTTTTAAAAAATTTTTCAAGACGGAGGATTCATACTTCCTGGTTTCAAAACTGATTGAAAGCTACAGTAATCAAAGCAGTGGTAACTGGCATGTAAACCAATGAAATAGAATACAGACAATTAGGGTCAAGTGATTTTCAAAAATAGTAGCACAACTATTCCATGGAAAGGACAGATTTAGTTTTGTTTCCATTTAAAAATTTATTTATTTATTTTACAGAGAGAGAAAAGAGGGGTGGGGGGAGTGAAAAATCCTTCACTTTAGTTGTTTATTGATTTCTTGTTGTAAGTGCCCTAACCGGCAAGCCTAAGGTTTCAAACCCAGGACCTCTGCATTCCAGGTCAATGCTTTATCCACTGTGCTACCACAGGCCAGGCAACAGGGAAAGCCAAGAGAGCCTGAGCTTTCTCTTGTGATGGGCCAGACATGTGGATCTGGGGGAACGGTGCTTGGTGCCCAAGCAGTGGGGGCACACACACCCCCTTCCCGCCAGAGCACCACAGGGGTTTGAGGGCAGCAATGTGTCCTGACTGGGGATTGAACCAGCAATGTCAGTGCTTTAGGATGATGCTAACCAACTGTGTCCAGCCAGGGCAATTTTAATTGATTTTAAAGAGAGAGGAGAAGGGGAGCAGAGAGAGAGAGAGAAAGAAAGAGACAGAGAGACACACACAGAAACATTAATTTGTTGTGCCACTTATTTATGCATTCACTGGTTGATTCTTGTATGTGTTCTGACCTGTGATGGAACCTACAACCTTAGCATATGGGACAATGCTCTACCAACTGAACTACCCTGTCAGGGCCAAAAGAACAGTTTTTTAAACAAACGGTTCTGGGTAAACTGGATATCCACATACTAAAGAATAATGTTTTATCCTTACCTTATGTTATATACAAAAATGAATTAACTAAGGATTATAAACCTATATTTGTGTTAAAAGTATACCTCAGTGCCCTGGCCATCTGCAATGCTGCCTCCTGTCCTACTACAGCTGTGTTGCCTCAACCCCGATAGCTTCAGTGGTGAGACTGTCTCTGGGCATGGTGGTCATGCCCATGTAGCTGATCTTCTACTCTCCCAGGATCAACATGGTGCCCATCCTTCCCTCAACCCCTCCTGTCATAGCAGCTACCCCCATGATTATGCCAACAGCCTTTGTACTCACTCCACCTGCTTCACGCCAGTGCGTTCTGTTCATTCTCCATTTCCCATGGAAGATAAACCTGCTCCCAAGAAACTGAAGACAGAGGACAACCTCACATCTGATGAAGAGTTCCTGGCCAGAAACAAGGGTCCAGTCTCCCTCAGAGTCCAAATGCCCAACATGCTGGATAAGATGGAATGGAAACTGAACGGACAGGTGCCAGTCTCCACTCTCCTACTCAAACCAGGTCTTTTTTCAAGGTGCAGATTCACCAAGCCATGGGCATGCACAAAGCCAAACCAAAAAATAGTATGAGGGCATCTTCATCAAGGATTCCAACTCTTTGGCTTACTACAATATGGCCAACAGCTCCATCATCCACCTGGACTTCAGGGACAGAGGCAATAGGAAGAAATAGAAGAGAGAAACCTGCTATTAAGTCCCAGACATTGCAATTTTGCCTCTCCTGTCCCCTACCTCCTGCCCCAGACCCAAGAGACCCTGCTTTATACATTTCTTTCCTTCTTACTTAGTTTGGAAATTTACATCGTTCTGCAGTTTTCTCTCTCTACCCTGTCCCCACATTGATGACAGAGGGCTTTCTATCCTCTCTCCTCCTCAGTGGTTTCTGGAATTCCTTTGTGTTTAGGTCTTGATTTGAGGAAATTAATTTCTTTAGGAAGCCCATTAGGAAATGTGAACCCACAGGTGATCTGAAGGTGTGGCATATGTGCAGATTGGTACTTGACTGATAGAAATGCATCTATTGTCATTAATTGTTTTGCATCTTGCCATGAGATAATAAGCCTCTTGGACCCTTAAAAAAGTTAAAAACTATTAAACTTCTAGTGGAAAGTATAGGTAAAAATCTCCATTATGTTGGATTTGGGAAAGATTTCTGTCTATGACACTAAAAGCAACAAAATAAAAAAAATAGATAAATTGGACTTTATAAAAATAAAAACCATTTATGCATCAGAGGACAATATCAAAAGAGTAAAAAAGTAACTTGTAGAATGGGAGAAAATATTTGCAAATCATTCATCTGATAAAAGTTTTCTTTTTCTATCTTTTTTTTTTTTTTGAGAGACAGGAGAGAGATGAGAAGCATCAATTAGTAGTTGCATCACCTGAGTTGTTCATTGATTGCTTTCTCATATGTGCCTACCAGGGAGGGCTCCAGCCGACTCAGTAAACTCTTGCTCAAGCCAGTGACCTTGGGCTCAATCCAGCGACCTTGGACTTCAAGCCAGTGACCTTTGGGCTCAAACCAGTTACCTTTGGGCTCAAGCCAGTTACCTTTGGGCTCAAGCCAGCAACCATGGGGTCATGTCTATAATCCCACGCTCATACTGGCAACTCTGAGCTCAAGCCGACGACCTTAGTGTTTCCAACCTGGGTCCTCAGCATCCCAGGTCAATGCCCTATTCACTGTACCACTGCCTAGTCAGGCTTATTTATTCTTGTGAATGTATTAATAGTTCTATAATTGTATTGTTTTGGTTCTCCATTTGTTTCTGTATCTTTGCATTCTTCATTTCATCACATTCTGTTGTCTTAGACTTCTTTTCTTACTGATTTCTTATTCTTTTTGCAACTCTCAAAAGCATAATGATTTGCTCAAGATATGTTACTTTTTTTCTTCCTTGCAGAACTGATACTATCATTTCTTCTTGTTATTCTGTATGTCTGGTGGAAAAGGAAGAGTTGTATTATCTTTCCATAGTTGTCATCCTTTTTTGGTTTTTAAACAAACTTCCATTTTTAGAGCTCTTGAATCTAGACCATCCTAAATATAGTATCAGGGAATTCTTCTTTACTCCATTCTCAAGCTCTCTAAGATCTATTGGTTTTTCTCAAAGCTTCAGTTTGCAAATTGTGTATTGCTTATTCATTTCCATTAAGATAGCTTGAAAGTGGTAGAGTGGGGCTATAGACATTCATAACTGATGGGTGCATGTCAGTTAAGATTAGGTTCTGCTGTATATGATGACAAAAATTGTGGCTTAGACAAAATATAAGTTTAATTTGTCAAGTACAAAATAAGTTCAAAAGTAGGCATTCCAAGGCTGGTACAGTGAGTCTAATTGTTATCATATTTCAGGCTCAGATATTTCTACTTTACTGTCCTAGTGTAAGGTTTCCATTCCCACATTATATTTCAGATTGACAGCTGCAGGTACAGTCATAATTTCCACACTAAAGGCCAGAGAAAGAAGGAAAGCAAGGGCAAAAACAAGGTTGCTTTAGACTGAATTGGCTCCCTTTGGGATGGCTTCCTAGAATTTCCACACAATACTTTCTTTTCGATCTCACTGGCTAGAACTTAATAATAAGGCCACACCAAGATGCAAGGGAGGCTGGGAAACATAACCTTTATTCTAAGCAGCAGTAAGGCGAGTAGCTAACAATTGTTATTCAGTCAAGAAAGAGGAAGACTAGAATTGGTATTGGTGTACACAAGTGCAGTCTACTCCAGAGAGCATATAACATCTGCACTCCTTCAGGGGATTTTGTTAAATATCCTATACTAAGGGTCACACATATTAGGCAGGGGTATACCTTATTTCCACAGTAATTTAAATTCTGAGTTCAGACAAATATTCTAATTCAGTGGTCCCAACCTTTTTTGGGCCACGGACCGGTTTAATGTCAGAAAATATTTTCACGGACTGGCCTTTAGGGTGGGACAGATAAATGTATCACGTGACCGAGACAAGCGTCAAGAGTGAGTCTTAGATGGATGTAACAGAGGGAATCTGTTCATTTTTAAAAAATAAAACATCATTCAGACTTAAATATAAATAAAACGGAAATAATGTAAGTTATTTATTCTTTCTCTGCAGACTGGTACCAAATGGCCCACGGACCGGTACTGGTCCGTGGCCCGGGGGTTGGGGACCACTGGACTAATTCAACCTGGAGACTTGTACTTCGTTGTTGAATGACGTATTTTACTCCCCTGATTTATTTCTCTTTCCCTGATTTACCTACTCTTACAAGTGCTTCTCCCTCTATCTCAGCTAGTGCAGAGAAAACTGGACTTTGCAATGATGCTTTTGTTTCACAATGAGAAGTATGGATTTTTTAAAAAATAATTTTTTTTCAATTACAGTTGATACACAATATTATATTAGTTTCAGGTGTACAACCTCATGTTTAGACATCTATATAACTTAAGCATTAATCACCTTGATAAATCTAGTACACACTTGACACCATACATAGTCATTACAATATTATTGACTATGACTATATTTCCTATGCCAGTGGTTGGCAAACTCATTAGTCAGCAGAGCCAAATATCAACAGTACAACAATTGAAATTTCTTTTGAGAGCCAAATTTTTTAAACTTAAACTATATAGGTAGGTACATTGTTATTAACTTAATTAGTTAGGTTACTCCTAAGCTGGCCAAAGAGCCACCACACTCAAGGGGCCAAAGATCCGTATGTGGCTCACGAGCCATGTTTTGCCAACCACTACCCTATGCTGTACTTTATAGCCTCATGACTATTCTGTAACTACCAATTTTTACTTCTTAATTCTTTCACCTTTTCCTTTAAAAAATTTTTTTATTGAATTTATTGGAGTGATATTGATTAATTAAATTATAGGTGTCAGGTGTACAATTCTATAATACATCATCTGAATATTGTATTGCATATTCACCACTCCATGTTACATCTCCTTTCATCAAAATTTACCCCCCTTTACCCTCTTCTACCTCCCCCACTCTCTTTCCCTCTTGTAATCCCCATACTATTGTCTGTATTTATGAGGTTTTTGTTCCTTTGCTTAATTCCTTCACCATTTCCACCCTCCCAACTCCCCTTTCCATCTGGCAATCATCAAAGTGTTCTCTGTATCTATAAATCTGTTTCTGTTCTACTTATTTATTTACTTATTATTTTAGATTACACATATAAGTGAAATCATCTGGCAATTGTCTTTCTCTGTCTGACTTACTTCATTCAGCACAATAACCTTTATGTTTATTCGTGTTGTTGCAGATAGCAAAATTTCATTTTTTTTTAATGGTTGAGTCATTATACACATGCACCACTTCTTTGTTCATTCATCTATTGATGAACGCTTAGGTTGCTTTCATATCTTGGCCACTATAAACAATGCTGTAAAGAACAAAGGGGTGGCCCTGGCCGGTTGGCTCAGTGGTAGAGCATCGGCCTGGCGTGTGGGAATCCTGGGTTCAATTCCCGGCCAGGGCACACAAGAGAAGCGCCCATCTGCTTCTCCACCCCTCCCCCTCTCTTTCCTCTCTGTCTCTCTCTTCCCCTCCTGCAGCCAAGGCTCCATTGGAGCAAAGATGGCCCGGGCGCTGGGGATGGCTCTATGGCCTCTGCCTCAGGCGCTAGAGTGGCTCTGGTCACAACAGAGGATGCCCCCAGATGGGCAGAGCATCGCCCCCTGGTGGGCGTGCTGAGTGGATCCCGGTCAGGCGTATGCAGGATTCTGTCTGACTGCCTCCCCATTTCCAGCTTCAGAAAAATACAAAAAAAACCCCACCAAAAAACAAAAAAAAAACAACCCAAGAACACAGGGTGTATATATCTTTTTGATTTAGTGTTTTAGGTTTTTTTTGGAATGCCCAGAAATGGAAGTGCTGGTTCCTTCCTTGTTTCTTCTTTTTAAAGTCTATTTTGTCTGATTTAAATATTGCCATCCTAGATTTCTTTTGTTTCCATTTTTCATGAAATATCTTTTATCTCTTTACTTTTATTCTGTCTTTAAAATTTTTTAAAAATATTTTTTATTGATTGATTTTACAGAAAGAAGGGTGAGTGAGAAATATCAATTCATAGTTTTACTTTAGTTGTTCACTGGTTGCTTGTCCTATATGCCTTGACTGGGAAAGTTCAGGGTTTCGAATTGGAGACCTCAACATTTTTTTTTTTTAATAAATTTTTATTAATGGTAATGGGAAGACATTAATAAATCAGGGTACATATATTCAAAGAAAACATGTCTAGGTTATTTTGTCATCAAATTATGTTGCAAACCCCTCGCCCAAAGTCAGATTGTCCTCCGTCACCCTCTATCTAGTTCTCTGTGCCCCTCCCCCTCCCCCTAACTCTCTCCCTCCCTCCCTCCCATGTCCTCCCTCCCCCCCCCACCCTTGGTAACCACCACACTCTTGTCCATGTCTCTTAGTCTCATTTTTATGTTCCACCAATGTATGGAATCATGTAGTTCTTGTTTTTTTCTGATTTGCTTATTTCACTCCTTATAATGTTATCAAGATCCCACCATTTTGCTGTAAATGATCTGATGTCATCATTTCTTATGGCTGAGTAGTATTCCATAGTGTATATGTGCCACATCTTCTTTATCCAGTCTTCTATTGAAGGGCTTTTTGGTTGTTTCCATGTCTTGGCCACTGTGAACAGTGCTGCAATGAACATGGGGCTACATGTGTCTTCACATATCAATGTTTCTGAGGTTTTGGGGTATATACCCAGTAGAGGGATTGCTGGGTCATAAGGTAGTTCTATTTGCAGTTTTTTGAGGAACCACCATACTTTCCTCCATAATGGTTGTACTACTTTACAGTCCCACCAACAGTGAATGAGGGTTCCTTTTTCTCCACAGCCTCTCCAACATTTGCTATTACCCGTCTTGTTGATAATAGCTAATCTAACAGGAGTGAGGTGGTATCTCATTGTAGTTTTGATTTGCATTTCTCTAATAACTAATGAAGCTGAGCATCTTTTCATATATCTGTTGGCCATTTGTATCTATTCCTGGGAGAAGTGTCTGTTCATGTTTTCTTCCCATTTTTTTATTGGATTGTTTGTTTGTTTCTTGTTGAGTTTTATGAGTTCTTTGTAAATTTTGGATATTAGGCCCTTATCTGAGCTGTCGTTTGAAAATATCAGTTCCCATTTAGTTGGCTGTCTGTTTATTTTGATATCAGTTTCTCTTGCTGAGCAAAAACTTTTAATTCTGATGTTGTCCCATTCATTTATCTTTGCCTTCACTTCTCTTGCCATTGGAGTCAAGTTCATAAAATGTTCTTTAAAACCCAGGTCCATGATTTTAGTACCTATGTCTTCTTCTATGTACTTTATTGTTTCAGGTCTTATATTTAGGTCTTTGATCCATTTTGAATTAATTTTAGTACACGGGGACAGGCTGTAGTCGAGTTTCATTCTTTTGCATGTGGCTTTCCAGTTTTCCCAACACCATTTGTTGAAGAGGCTTTCTTTTCTCCATTGTGTGTTGTTGGCCCCTTTATCAAAGATTATTTGACCATATATATGTGGTTTTATTTCTGGGCTTTCTATTCTGTTCCATTGGTCTGAGTGTCTATTTTTTTGCCAATACCATGCTGTTTTGATTATCGTGGCCCTATAATATAGTTTAAAGTCAGGTATTGTAATGCCCCCAGCTTCATTCTTTTTCCTTAGGATTGTTTTGGCTATTCGGGGTTTTTTATAGTTCCATATAAATCTGATGATTTTTTGTTCCATTTCTTTAAAAAATCTCGTAGGGATTTTGTTGGGAATTGCATTAAATTTGTATATTGCTTTGGGTAATATGGCCATTTTGATTATATTTATTCTTCCTATCCAAGAACAAGGAATATTTTTCCATCTCATTGTATCTTTTTCGATTTCCCTTAACAATGCTTTGTAATTTTCATTATATAGGTCCTTTACGTTCTTTGTTATGTTTATTCCTAGGTATTTTATTTTTTTTGTTGCAATCGTGAAGGGGATTATTTTTTTGAGTTCGTTTTCTAATATTTCATTGTTGGCATATAGAAAGGCTATGGACTTTTGTATGTTAATTTTGTATCCTGCGACCTTACTGTATTGGTTTATTGTTTCTAATAATCTTTTTGTGGAGTCCTTCGGGTTTTCGATGTATAGGATCATATCATCAGCAAAAAGTGATACCTTTACTTCTTCTTTTCCGATATGGATGCCTTTTATTTCTTTGTCTTGTCTGATTGCTCTGGCCAGAACTTCTAGCACCACGTTGAATAGGAGTGGAGAGAGTGGACAACCCTGTCTTGTTCCTGATTTAAGGTAGAAAGTCCTCAGTTTTATGCCGTTTAATAGGATGTTGGCTGATGGTTTATCATATATGGCCTTTATCATGTTGAGATATTTTCCTTCTATACCCATTTTGTTGAGAGTCTTAAACATAAAATTGTGTTGTATTTTATCAAAAGCCTTTTCTGCATCTATTGATAAGATCATGTGGTTTTTGTTCTTTGTTTTGTTGATATGGTGTATTACGTTAACCGTTTTGCGTATGTTGAACCATCCTTGAGATTCTGGGATGAATCCCACTTGATCATGATGTATTATTTTTTTAATATGTTGTTGTATTCGGTTTGCCAGTATTTTGTTTAGTATTTTAGCCTCTGTATTCATTAGAGATATTGGTCTGTAGTTTTCTTTCTTTGTGCCATCCTTGCCAGGTTTTGGTATGAGGGTTATGTTGGCCTCATAAAATGTGTTTGGAAGTATTGCTTCTTCTTCAATTTTTTGGAAGACTTTGAGTAGAATAGGAACCAAGTCTTCTTTGAATGTTTGATAGAATTCACTAGTATAACCGTCTGGGCCTGGACTTTTATTTTTGGGGAGGTTTTTAATAGTTTTTTCTATTTCCTCCCTGCTGATTGGTCTGTTTAGGCTTTCTGCTTCTTCATGACTCAGTCTAGGAAGGTTGTATTGTTCTAGGAATTTATCCATTTCTTCTAGATTGTTGTATTTGGTGGCATATAATTTTTCATAGTATTCTACAATAATTCTTTGTATTTCTATGATGTCTGTGGTGATCTCTCCTCTTTCATTTTGGATTTTATTTATTTGAGTCCTGTGTCTTTTTTCCTTGGTGAGTCTTGCCAAGGGTTTGTCAATTTTGTTGATCTTTTCAAAGAACCAGCTCCTTGTTTTATTGATTTTTTCTATAGTTTTTCTGTTCTCTATTTCATTTATTTCTGCTCTGATTTTTATTATCTCCTTTCTTCGGCTGGTTTTGGGTTGTCTTTGTTCTTCTTTTTCTAGTTCCTTAAGGTGTGAAGTTAAGTGGTTTACTTCGGCTCTCTTTTGTTTGTTCATATAGGCCTGAAGTGATATGAACTTTCCTCTTATTACTGCTTTTGCTGCATCCCAGAGATTCTGATATGTCGTATTTTCATTTTCATTTGTCTGTATATATCTTTTGATTTCTGCGCTTATTTCTTCTTTGACCCATTCATTTTTTAGAAGTATGTTGTTTAGTTTCCACATTTTTGTGGGTTTTTCCCCCTCTTTTTTGCAGTTGAATTCTAGTTTCAAGGCTTTATGATCAGAAAATATGCTTGGTACAATTTCAATTTTTCTAAATTTGCTGATATTGTCTTTGTGGCCCAACATATGGTCAATTCTTGAGAATGTTCCATGTACACTAGAGAAAAATGTATACTCTGTCGCTTTGGGATGAAGTGTCCTGTAGATGTCTATCATATCCAGGTGTTCTAGTATTTCGTTTAAGGCCACTATATCTTTATTGATTCTCTGTTTGGATGACCGATCTAGAGCCGTCAGCGGTGTATTGAGGTCTCCAAGTATGATTGTATTTTTGTTAGTTTTTGTTTTAAGGTCAATAAGTAGCTGTCTTATTTATTTTGGTGCTCCTTGGTTTGGCGCATATATATTAAGGATTGTTATGTCTTCTTGATTCAACTTCCCCTTAATCATTATGAAATGACCATTTTTGTCTCTGAGTACTTTTTCTGTCTTGTAGTCAGCATTATTAGATACGAGTATTGCTACACCTGCTTTTTTTTGGGTGTTGTTTGCTTGGAGTATTGTTTTCCAGCCTTTCACTTTGAATTTGTTTTTATCCTTGTTGCTTAGATGTGTTTCTTGTAGGCAGCATATAGTTGGATTTTCTTTTTTAATCCATTCTGCTACTCTGTGTCTTTTTATTGGTAAGTTTAATCCATTTACATTTAGTGTAATTATTGACACTTGTGGGTTCCCTACTGCCATTTTATAAATTGCTTTCTGTTAGTTTTGTATCTAGTTTGATTCTTCTCTTTTGTTTTTCTATCATTTGTTTTTGTTTGTTTGTGTTCCATACTTCTTTCCTCTGTTGCTACCTTTTTTAAGTCAAGTGTTTTTGTGGTGGTTTTTTTAAGGGTGGTTACCATTAAGTAATGAAAAGGGTACCTACCATATTCATTGTAGTACCCTATCTTATAAGTATTTCTGCACTTCATCATCCTTTGCTACTGTTAATCTCCATCCTCTCCCCCCTTTTTTTCCTTTGTTGTCACAGTTTAAGTTTGGTTTTATTGTGTTCTTGGTGGAGCTGTTACTTGTGGTGTTGTTTTCTTTTGTTCTTTGAATCTGGTTGGAAAACCCCCCTTAGTATTTCCTGGAGTGGGGGCTTTTTGTTGATAAATTCTCTCATCTTTTCTGTATTTGTGAATGTTTTTATATCTCCTTCATACTTGAAGGATAGCTTTGATGGGTATAGTATTCTTGGCTGAAAGTTCCTCTCTTTCAGGGCTTTAAATATTGGGGTCCACTCTCTTCTAGCTTGTAGAGTTTCTGCTGAGAAATCTGATGATAATCTAATAGGCCTTCCTTTATATGTTGTACTCTTGTTTTCCCTGGCTGCCTTGAGAATTTTTTCTTTGTCATTGGTTTGTGTCATCTTTATTATGATGTGCCTTGGAGTGGGTTTGTTGGGGTTAAGAAAACTTGGTGTTCTGTTTGCTTCTTGAATTTGAGGCTTTAGTTCCTTCCACAGGCTTGGGAAGTTCTCGTCTATTATTTGTTTGAGTATATTCTCCATTCCATTTTCTTTCTCTTCTCCCTCTGATATACCTATTATTCTTATGTTATTCTTTCTGATGGAGTCAGACAATTCCTGTAGGGCTTTCTCATTTTTTATTATTTTTGAGTCTCTTTCTTCTTCTCTCTGTTGTGCCTCAAGTTGTTTGTCTTCTATTTCACTAATCCTATCTTCAATCTGGGCTGTTCTGTTAGCTAAGCTTGTTACCTCGTTTTTCAGCTCGTGAATTGAGTTTTTCATTTCTGTTTGATTTGTTTTTATAGTTTCAATTTCCTTGGTAATATATTTTTGTGTTCATTGAGTTGTTTTCTGATCTCCCTATATTGCCTTTCTGTGTTTTCTTGTATATCTCTGAGTATTTTTAAGATTTCTATTTTAAATTCTCTGTCATTTAGCTCCAAGGCTTCCAATATGTTAAGTCTGTTCTCCGTAGATTTTTCCACATATATTTGTGTTACCTCTCTTTCTTTTGTATCCATAATATTCGATTTCCTCTTTCTTATCGGCATCTGAGGGTGGTCTTATTGATAGCACTAATTAGAATTAATAAAGAGTAAAAAGAGAAAAAAAAAAAAAGGGTAAAACACCCCACAAAAAAAAAACAGTAATAATTTATTATTTCCCCCTTTTTTTCTCTCTTCTCTTTCCCTCCTCTCCCCTCCTCAGGGAAATATCGTGCCTATAATGGAGGGCCTGATTTGGGGTGAAGAGTTCAAGGGGCAAAAGAAAGGGAGTAGGGACCTACTAAATGCAAAAAAAAAAAAAAAGGAAGAAAATCTTAGACAAGCATAAGATGATTTGCTTGTAAGTGATGGTCAACTAAGAGATATAATGAGAGGGATAAGAGGGAATCAGAAAAAAGGACCAAAAAAGAATAATAAAGAAGAAAAAATAAAAATAATAAGTAAAAATCTGTTGTATTAAGTGGAGCGAAGACTAAATACAATGGAGACCTTGGGTTGGGAGGACCCAAAATGCCACAAAAATAAACAAACAAGAGAAAAATAAAAAACAAAAGCAAAAAAGAGAAATAAAGCCAAAAAAAAGCCTTGAGTCCCAAATTAACTAATTTGTTCGTGATTGAGGATTATATGGGAGGAAAGTAAAATGAGAAAAGAAAAAACGAATAGAAAGGAAAAAATAAGAAAAAGAGAAAAACGATGGAAGTAATAAAATAGGAGGAGGAAAAAACAAAATAAAGCAAGACAAAAAAAAAAAAAAAACAAAAAAAAAACAAAAGAGGAGAGAGTGAGAGTTAAGTGTTTTGGAGTATAACCTTAAAGGAGGGTGAGGATGAAGAAGAAAAATAAAATGCAACACTCATGGGTAGTGTAGTTCAAGAAAGGGGAAGCATAAGATGGGCAGAGAATAGAAGGACCGAGGTGGAGGAAATAAAGGCAAAAAGATAGAAGAAACAAACAGCAACAACAACAACAAAAAAATTAGTGGATCAAGTTGTAAAGTCTGTGGGTTTTTCTTGATTTTGAGAGGTTAACTTCTTCCTTTTTCTTTTCTCTCCCTCTTCCTAGTCGGTGACTCTGTACCCCAGGCTCTGCCCCTGTGTCACTCTTAGGTAGGGATTTGCAGTTGATGGGATTCTATGGCAATGTCATATAATTGGCTTTAGTCTTGCTGGAAGTAAAGGCTTGTTGGCGTTTGCAGGGTCCAACGATGAGAGAGTTTGCTTTCCTGGATTCTCTCTCCTAGTCCCCCCCTTTCTGAATTAGCAGCCTGGTGATCCAGCTATAAGGCTGCAACTGCTTCTGCCTGGGGAGTAAGAGGCTCAAAGAGCTGGGAAATCCCCACTCTATCCCCACTCAGTGCAAGGCTTTGGGAAAGGCTCTGACAGTCAGGGCCTCCAGTGTAATCAGGCGGGGGTGGGAGTCAATTGTTGTCAAGGTGACTGATCAGTGCCTATCATTTAGTTGGACCTCTCAACCCAGGCTTTCCACACTTTGTAGCCTGTTTTTGCAGGGAAGAAGAGGCACTAGTCTCTGCTTACGACTAGTGTAGTATAGACCTTATTATCTGCCAAGTCCTTCTTGTTAGCGTTTATCTCTGAATATGGAGGCTCTATCAATCAGAAGTTGCCCCCGCCCCTTTAGCGAGAGGCACTAAAAAATATCACGCCTCTTGTCTTGGATCGCTGAACTGAGAGAGATCTTATCAATTAGAACCGAGGGTGCGCAGATTTTATGGGTTAAGCTAATTTCAGTGATTGGGTAGCAGCTGTGCTTCGAAGGTATTTTAGGCTGCCTGCACGCGCCCCTCCCCCAACGCTTGATTGTTAGCTTGAATGGCTGGGTGAGGTGCCCCGCCCACGGAGAGAATCTCCCAAGCCTCTCTCGCTCGCCCCGCCACTGGCGGCTGGACCGCACCAGGCGCAGGATAATGGAGCCCCCTAGGTGTGCGGGCCAGCAGGGCGCCCTGGGCGGGTGGAATGCCCAAGGCACGCACGCGAATGGGGCGCTCCGGGCACCGGTGGCCGGCGACCCCCACTCGCAGTATGTGGGCTGCTGGGAACGTCAGCGGTGCTCAACCAGACCGGGCGCCCGCGCGGCGGCTCACGGCAGCGGCTCGTGGCAGCCGCTGGCGGTGGCGGCTCGCGTCGGCCGCTGGCGGCGGCTTGCGGTTCCCAAGTATATGGGCTGACTCACCGCAGGCGCACTCCCTCGCGGCTTGAATGAACGTCGCTGCGGTAGCTTCCTCCACACCCTAGTCTCTCAGATTCAAGTGATAACAGTCCTTTTGCTTTCAGTTTGTGTGGAACTCCGGAATGCTCCGAGCATAAATTTTTCTGTTTCTAGTTGATAAATTTGTTGTGATTTAGGGGAGAGCTGTCGGACGCGCTTCTCACGGCGCCATTTCCTACATTTCCGACCTCAACATTCTAAGTCAACACTTTATCCTCTGCACCACCACATACCAGTAGTGTGTGTGTGTGTGTGTGTGTGTGTCTTTTTTTTTTTTTTGTATTTTTCTGAAGCTGGAAACGGGGAGGCAGTCAGACAGACTCCTGCATGCGCCTGACTGGGATCCACCCGGCATGCCCACCAGGGGGCGATGCTCTGCCCCTCTGGGGCGTCACTCTGTTGCATCCAAAGCCATTCTAGTGCCTGAGGCAGAGGCCATTAGAGCCATGCTCACCACCCGGGCCAACTTTGCTCCAATGGAGCCTCAGCTGCAGGAGGGGAAGAGAAAGACAGAGAGGAAGGAGAGGGGGAGGGGTGGAGAAGCAGATGGGCGCTTCTTTTGTGTGCCCTGGCCAGGAATCGAACCCGGGACTTCTGCATGCCAGGCCGACGCTCTACCACTGAGCCAACCAGCCAGGGCCGTGTGTGTCTCTTTATCTCTTGTAAATGGCATATGTAAGGGTTTTGTTTTGTTATTCATTTAGCCACTGTATGTCTTTTGATTGGAGCATTTAATCTATTTGCATTTAGTAATTGTTGATAGGTATTTACATACTGCCATTTTATTCTTCATTTTTTGGTAAAGATTTTATTTATTTATTTTAGAGAGAGCAGAGAGAGAAAGAGAAGGGGGAAGAGGAATGAGAAGCATCAACTCATGATAGTTGCTTTCTGTATGTGCCCTGATAGGGTAAGCTTGGAATTTTGAACCAGGGACCTCAGCTCTTCAGGTCAATGCTCTATATTATTTATTTTTAAAATATCTTTCTTCTTCTTCTTAAAAAAGACCTTTTGACAGTCATGTAATATTGGTTTGAGGGTGATAAACTCCCTTAACTTGTTCTTGTTTGGGAAGCTTTTTATCTGTTTATTGACTCTAAGAGCTCTGCTGCATAGAGTAGTCTTGGTTGTAGGTCTTTGCTTTTCATCACTTTGAATATTTCATGCCAATTCCTCTGGCCTGAAAAGTTTCTGTTGATAAATCAACTGAGTCTTATGGGAGCTCCCTTGTAGGTAAGTAACTGCTTTTCTCTTTCTGCTTTAAGTTCTCTCTTTGTCTTTAACCTTTGGCATCTTAATTATGATGTGTCTTGGTGTGGGTCTCTTTGGGTTCATATTGTTAGGGACTCTGCACTTCCTGAACTTATATGCCTAGTTCCTCTACGAGGTTAGAAAAGTTTTCCATCATTATTTTTTCAAATAAGTTTTCAATATCTTGTTCTCTTTCTTCCCTTTCTAGCACCCCCTTAATGGGAATGTTGTCTCAGGGGTTTCTTACACTATTTTCTTCTTTTTGAATTTTTTCTTTCTGATTATATTTTGCTTTCTTATCTTTCAAGTCACTGGTTTGATTCTCTGTCTCATCTACTCTACTGTTGACTCCCTGTAATGACTCTTTTTTATTTCATTTTATATTTTATTGAATTTATTGGGCCTACTTTGGTTTGTTAAACAAGTTTCAAGTGCCCTTCAGAAGATGAGTGGGAAAAACAGCTGTGGTACATTTACACAGTGGAATACTACTCACCCATAAAAAGAGGAAATTTGACCTTTTGTGACAGCATGAATGTACCTAGAAGGCATTATGCTAAGTGAAATAAGCCAATCAGAGAAAGACAAATACCATTTAATTTCACTTATATGTAAAATCTAATAAACAAAATAAACAAAAGAAAAACAGACCTTATTCTTTATTTTAGTTAGTATATTCTTAATTTCTGATCAGTTCTTTTTTGTTTTGTATCTTCATTTTAACATTTTGTATTTCTTTGTTGAAATTATCACTGAGTTTTGCCTGACCAGGGGGTGGTGCAGTGGATGGTGCATTGGACTGGGATGCAGAGGACGCAGGCTTAAAACCCCAAGGACACTGGCTTGAGTGTGGGCTCACCAACTTGAGCACGGGGTCACTGGCTTCTGTGTGGGATCATAGACATGACCCCATGGTTGCTGGTTTGAGCCCAAAGGTTGCTGGCTTGAAGCCCAAGGTCCCTGACTTGAGCCCAAGGTTGTTGGCTTGAGCAAGGGGTCACTTGCTCTGCTGTAGTCCCCCAGTCAAGGCACATATGAGAAAGCAGTCAACAAACAACCAAGGAATTGCAACAAAGAATTGATGCTTCTCATCTCTCTCCCTTCCTGTCTGTCTGTCCCTATCTGTTCCTCTCTCTCTCTGTGTCTGTCACAAAAAAAGAAGAGATTCTCACTAAGTTTCTCTATGGTACCCCTAAGTTCCTTGAGTATCTTTTTTTAAAGAGAGAGAAACACAAAGGGAGAGAGATAGTAAGCATCAATTTATAGTTGTGTCACTTTAGTTGTTTATTGATTGTTTCTCATATGTGCATTGACTGGGTGTGCTCTAACCAATCCAGTTATCCCTTGATCAAGACAGTGACCTTGGGTTTCAAGCCAGCAACCTTCGGGCTCAAGCCAGAGACCATGGGATCATGTTGAAGATCCCATGCTCAAGCTGGTGAACCTGTGTTCAAGCTGGTGATCCTTTCTTTCCTCAAGCAGGAGAAGCCCTCACTGAAGCTGGCAACCTTGGAGTTTCAAACCTGGGACCTCAGCATCCCAGGTCGATGATCTATGTGCCACCACCAATCAAGCTCATTGAGCACACCCTTACAAGCAGTGTTTTGAGCTCTGCATCTGGTAGATTGCTTGTCTCCATTTTGTTTAGGTTATTTTTTTGAGGGGGGTTGTTCTTTTCTTTCATTTGGGACATGTCTCTTCATTTTGGCTTCCTTCCTGTGCTTATTTCTATGTATTAGGTAGAGCTGCTATGTTTCCCAGGTTTGGCAGCGGGACTTTATGTAGTAAGCGTCTTCTCAGGCCCAGTGGTACAGCCTCCCGAGTCATCTGAGTTGGGTGCTCCAGGTGCATTACCTGTCTGGGCTGTGTGCATCCTGTTGTAATTGAGCCTTGATTGCTGCTGGTACCTTAATGAGAGGGATTTGCCCCTAGGAAAATTGGCTACAAGGACTGACTTCAATCACAGCTGAGGAGCTGCTGTGCAGAGGCTGACCCCATGAAACAGGACTTGCTTCAGTGAAAAGTTCTAATGCTCAATGAGTTTGCTTATATATATATTTTCCTACAGAGAAAGAGTCAGAGAGAGAGAGAGAGACAGGGATAGATAGGGACAAACCAGAACGGAAAGAGATGAGAAGCATCAATCATCAGTTTTTTGTTGTGACATCTTAGTTCATTGATTGCTTTCTCATATGTGCTTTGACCGCAAGCCTTCAACAGACCAAGTAACCCCTTGCTGGAGCCAGTGACCTTGGGTCCAAGCTAGTGAACTTTTGCTCAAACCAGATGAGCCTGCGCTCAAGCTGGCGACTTCAGGGTCTCAAACCTGGGTCCTTCCGCATCCCAGACTGACGCTTTATCCCCTGCTCCAACGCCTGGTCAGGTGAGTTTGCTTTTTGAGTGTGTCACTTGTGGAGGTGTTTGGGTGGTGCTCTAGTGTGGGCTGAAGCTGACCATCAGGTGTGCTGGCCCTACTGCTGGCTCTGGGGCCTTCAGGGAAGTACGAGCCATGATTAGCTACTGTTGTTGGTATTCAGGGTCTCATGAAGAGGAGCCACAAAGGAATGAGGCAGCAACAATACTGCAAGTGGAGGACCCCAATCTCTCCAGGATTGAGGTGCTTAGAGAGATCAGTTATCCAATTTATTAAGCAGAAACATGAAAACATGCATGAGAAACTAACAAGCAGAGTACAGTGTACAATTTTATTATTTAGTTTTGCAAAACTGATTAGATTGCTCTTGCCCTTTTTTTAAATAATTTTATTTTTTTAATGGGGCAACATCAATAAATCAGGATACATATATTCAAATATAACATGTCCAGGTTATCTTGTCGTTCAATTATGTTGCATACCCATCACCCAAAGTCAGATTGTCCTCTGTCACCTTCTATCTAGTTTTCTTTGTGCCCCTCCCCCTCCCCCTTTCCCTCTCCCTCTCCCCCATCCCCCCGTAACCACCACAATCTTATCAATGTCTCTTAGTCTCACTTTTATGCCCCACCTATGTATGGAATAATGCAGTTCCTGTTTTTTTCTGATTTACTTATTTCACTTTGTATAATGTTATCAAGATCCCACCATTTTGCTGTAAATGATCTGATGTCATCATTTCTTATGGCTGAGTAGTATTCCATAGTGTATATGTGCCACATCTTCTTTATCCAGTCATCTATCAATGGGCTTTTTGGTTGTTTCCATGTCCTGGCCACTGTGAACAATGCTGCAATAAACATGGGGCTGCATGTGTCTTTATGTATCAATGTTTCTGAGTTTTGGGGTATATACAAAGTAGAGGGATTGCTGGATCATAAGGTAGTTCTATTTTCAGTTTTTTGAGGAACCACCATACTTTCTTCCATAATGGTTGTACTACTTTACATTCCCACCAACAGTGGATGAGGGTTCCTTTTTCTCCACAGCCTCTGCAACATTTGCTATTACCTGTCTTGTTAATAATAGCTAATCGAACAGGTGTGAGGTGATATCTCATTGCAGTTTTGATTTGCATTTCTCTAATAGCTAAAGAAGATGAGCATCTTTTCATATATCTGTTGGCCATTTGTATTTCTTCCTGGGAGAAGTGTCTGTTCATATCCTCTTCCCATTTTTTTATTGGATTGTTTGTTTGTTTGTTGTTGAGTTTTATGAGTTCTTTGTATATTTTGGATATTAGGCCCTTATCTGAGCTGTTGTTTGAAAATATCATTTCCCATTTAGTTAGCTGTCCGTTTATTTTGTTATCAGTTTCTCTTGCTGAGCAAAAACTTCTTAGTCTGATGTAGTCCCATTCATTAATTATTGCCTTCACTTCTCTTGCCTGTGGAGTCAAATTCATAAAATGCTCTTTAAAACCCAGGTCCATGAGTTGAGTACCTATGTCTTCTTCTATGTACTTAATTGTTTCAGGTCTTATGTTTAGATCTTTGATCCATTTTGAGTTAATTTTAGTACAGGGGGACAGACTGTAGTCCAGTTTCATTCTTTTGCATGTGGCTTTCCAGTTTTCCCAGCACCATTTATTTAAGAGGCTTTCTTTTCTCCGTTGTGTGTTGTTGGCCCCTTTATCAAAAATTATTTGACTATATATATGTGGTTTTATTTCTGGGCTTTCTATTCTGTTCCATTGGTCTGAGTGTCTATTTTTCTGCCAATACCATGCTGTTTTGATTGTCGTTGCCCTATAATATAGTTTGAAGTCAGGTATTATAATGCCCCCAGCTTCATTCTTTTTCTTTAGGATTGCTTTGGCTATTCAGGTTTTTTTATAGTTCCATATAAATCTGATGATTTTTTGCTCCATTTCTTTAAAAAAATGTCATTGAAATTTTGATGGGAATTGCATTAAATTTGTATATTGCTTTGGGTAATATGGCCATCTTGATTATATTTATTCTTCCTAACCAAGAACAAGGAATATTCTTCCATCTCATTATATCTTTTTCGATTTCCCTTAACAATGGTTTATAGTTTTCATTATATAAGACCTTTACATTCTTTGTTATGTTTATTTCTAGGTATTTTATTTTTTTGTTGCAATCGTGAAGGGGATTATTCTTTTGAGTTCATTCTCAAATGTTTCATTGACTTCTGTATGTTAATTTTTTATCCTGCGACCTTACTGTATTGGCTTATTGTTTCTAGTAGTCTTTTTGTGGAGTTTTGGGGCTTTCGATGTATAGGATCATATCATCTCCAAAAAGTGATACCTTTACTTCTTCTTTTCCTATATGGATGCCTTTTATTTCTTTGTCTTGTCTGATTGCTCTGGCTAGAACCTCTAGTACCACATTAAATAACAGTGGAGAGAGTGGACAATCCTGTCTTGTTCCTGATTTAAGGGGGAAAGACCTTAAATATGCCATTTAATATGTTTTGTGCCATTTAATATGATGATAGCTGATGGTTTATCATATATGGCCTTTATCATGTTGAGATATTTTCCTTCTATACCCATTTTGTTGAGAGTTTTAAACATAAAAGTGTGTTGTATTTTATTGAAAGCTTTTTCTGCGTCTATTGATAAGATCATGTGGTTTTTGTTCTTTGTTTTGTTGATATGATGTATTACTTTAACCGTTTTATGTATGTTGAACCATCCTTGAGATTCCGGGATGAATTCCACTTGATCATGATGTATTATTATTTTTTAATATGTTGTTGTATTCGATTTGCTAGTATTTTGTTTAGTATTTTAGCATCTGTATTCATTAGAGATATTGGTCTGTAGTTTTCTTTTTTTGTGCCAATCTTGCCTGGTTTTGGTATGAGGGTTAGGTTGGCCTCATAAAATGTGTTTGGAAGTATTGCTTCTTCTTCAATTTTTTGGAACACTTTCAGTAGAATAGGCATCAAATCTTCTTTGAATGTTTGATAAAATTTGCTGGTATAGCCGTCTGGGCCTGGACTTTTATTTTTGGGGAGGTTTTTAATGGTTTTTTCTATTTCTTCTCTACTAATAGGTCTGTTTAGGCTTTCTGCTTCTTCTTGACTCAGTCTAGGAAGGTTGTATTGTTCTAACAATTTATCCATTTCTTCTAGGTTGTTGAATTTAGTGGCATAAAGTTTTTCATAGTATTCTACAATAATTCTTTGTATATCTACGGTGTCCAGAGTGATTTCTCCTCTTTCAGTTTGGATTTTGTTTATACGAGTTCTTTCTCTTTTTTCCTGGGTAAGTTTTGCCAAGGGTTTGTCAATTTTGTTGATCTTTTCAAAGAACCAGCTCCTTGTTCTATTAATTTTCTCTATAGTTTTACTGTTCTCTATTTCATTTATTTCTGCTATGATTTTTATTATCTCCTTTCTTCAGCTGGTTTTGGGTTTTCTTTGTTTTTCTTTTTCTAGTTCCTTAAGGTGTGAAGTTAAGTGGTTCCCTTGGGCTCTCTCTTGTTTGGTCATATATGCCTGAAGTGATATGAACTTCCCTCTTATCACTGCTTTTGCTGCATCCCATAGATTGTGATATGTCGTATTGTCATTTTCATTTGTCTGTATATATCTTTTGATCTCTCCACTTATTTTTCTTTGACCCATTCATTTTTTAAATGTATGTTTTTTAGTTTCCACATTTTTGTGGGATTTTTTTCCTCTTTTTTGCAGTTGAATTCTAGTTTCAAGGCTTTATGATCAGAAAATATGCTTGGTACAACTTCGATTTTTCTGAATTTGCTGATGTTGTTTTTGTGGCCCAACATATGGTCAATTCTTGAGAATGATCCATGTACACTGGAGAAAAATGTATACTCAGTCACTTTGGGATGAAATGTCCTGTAGATGTCTACCATATCCAGGTGTTCTAGTGTTTTGTTTAAGGCCACTATGTCTTTGTTGATTCTCTGTTTGGATGACCAATCTAGAGCTGTCAGCAGTGTATTGAGTCTCCAAGTATGATTGTATTTTTGTCAGTTTTTGTTTAAGGTCAATAAGTAGCTGTCTTATATATTTTGGTGCTCCTTGGTTTGGTGAATATATATTAAGAATTGTTATGTCTTCTTGATTCAGTGTCCCCTTAGCCATTATGAAATGTTCATTTTTGTCTCTGAGTACTTTTGCTGTCTTGTAGTCAGCATTATCAGATATGAGTATTGCTACGCCTGCTTTTTTTTGGATGTTATTTGCTTGGAGTATTGTTTTCCAGCCTTTCACTTTGAGTTTGTTTTTATCCTTGTTACTTAGATGAGTTTCTTGTAGGCAGCATACAGTTGGATTTTCTTTTTTAATCCATTCTGCTACTCTGTGCCTTTTTATTGGTGAGTTTAATCTGTTTACATTTAGTGTAATTATTGATACTTGTGAGTTCCCTATTGCCATTTTATATCTTGCTTTCTGTTAGTTTTGTGTCTTATTTGATCCTTCTCTTTCATTTTTCTATCTTTTGTTTTTATTTGGTTGTATGCCATACATCTTTCCTCTGTTGCTATCTTTTTTAGATCATGTGCTTCTGTGGTGGTTTTTTCAATGGTGGTTACCTTTAAGTAATGAAAAGGGTTCCTACCCTGTTCATTGTAGTGCACTATTTTGTGAGTACTTTTGCACTCCATCATCCTTTGCTACTGTTAATCTCCATCCTCTCCCTCCCCCCTTTCTTTTTGTTGTTGTCACAGTTTAAATTTGGTTTTATTGTGTTCTTCTTGGAGCTTTTACTTGTGGCTTTGCTTTTTTTTTTTTGTTCTTTATATCTGATTGGAGAACCCCCTTTAGTAATTCCTGGAGTGGGGGTTTTCTGATGATAAATTTCCTCATCTTTTCTGTATCTGTGAATGTTTTTATTTCTCCTTCATATTTGAAGGATAGCTTTGATGGGTATAGTATTCATGGCTGAAAGTTTCTCTCTTTCAGGACTTTAAATATTGGGGTCCACTCTCTTCTAGCTTGTAGAGTTTCTGTTGAGAAATCTGATGATAATCTAATGGGCCTTCCTTTATATGTTGTATTCTTTTCCCTGGCTGCCTTGAGAATTTTTTCTTTGCAGTTGGTTTGTGCCAATTTCATTATGATGTGCCTTGGAGTAGGTTTGTTGGGGTTAAGAAAATTCGGAGTTCTGTTTGCTTCTTGAACTTGAGGCTTTAGTTCTTTCCACAGGCTTGGGAAGTTCTCATCTATTATTTGTTTGAGTATGTTCTCCATTCCATTTTCTCTCTCTTCTCCCTCTGATATACCTATTATTCTTATGTTATTCTTTTTGATGGAGTCAGATAATTCTTGTAGGGCTATCTCATTTTCTAAAATTTTTGAGTCTCTTTCTTCTCTCTGCTGTGCCTCAAGTTGCTTGTGTTCTATTTCACTAATCCTACCTTCTATCTGGCCTCTTCTATTAGCTAAGCTTGTTACCTCGTTTTTCAGCTCGTGAATTGAGTTTTTCATCTCTGTTTGATTTGTTTTTATAGTTTCAATTTCCTTGGAAATATATTCTTTTTGTTCATTGAGTTGTTTTCTGAGCTTCCTAAATTGCCTTTCTGTGTTTTCTTGTATATCTCTGAGTATTTTTAGGATTTCTATTTTAAATTCTCTGTCATTTAACTCCAAGGTTTCCAATATATTAAATTTTTTCTCCATAGATTTTTCCTCATCTCTCTGTGTTACCTCTCTTTCTTTTGTATCCTTGATATTCGATTTTCTCTTCCTTAATGGCATCTGAGTGTGGTTTTTTTGATAGTATTAATGAGATTTAATAAAGAATAAACAGTTTAAAAAATAAAAATAAAAATCAAAGAGTTGTTTTTTTAAAAAAATTAATAAAGAAAAATAAAATAAAATAAAAATTAAAGAAAAGAGAATTATTCCGCCCCCCTCCTTTTTTCCTCTCCTCTCCTCTCCCCTCTTTCTTGAGAAAATCTTGTGGTGAACTCTGAATTATATTGTACTAAATAGAACAAATAATGCCTGTAATGGAGTGCCTGAATTGGGGAGAAGTATTAAAGAGGAAAAAACAAACAAACAAAAAACAGAAAAAAGGGGGTGTGGACCCACAAAAAGCAAATAAGGAAAAAATGTGGGTCAAGAATAAAATGATTTGCTTTTAGGTGTTGGTTGACTAAGAGTTATGATGAGAGGAATAAGAGGGAAACAGGAAATTGGGGGGACAAATTAAAAAATTACTATTGTATTTAATGGAACAAGAACTAGATAAAATGAAGAGCCAGGGATGGGAGCACTGCTAGTGAGTTAAAAAGGTGAAGTATAAACCTCCCAAAATGCCACAAACATAAGTTTGAGTCCCAGATAAGATAATTTGTTCGTTATTGAGGTTTGAATGAAAGGAGATGTAAAGGAGAAAGGAAGAAACTAATATAGAGGGAGAAAAGAAAGAGAGAGAGAGAGAAAAGAGGGAGCCACTAAAAGAAAAAAAAAGAAAAAAGAGGAGAGAATGAGAGAGAGACAGTTAAGGGTTTTGGAGTGCAACCCTCATAGAAAGGAAGAGGAAAGAAAAGATAATGGGACATAAAACACTTATGGGTAGTGTAGTTCAAGGAGAGGAGAGAGTAAGACCGGCAGAGAGTTAAACGACCAAATTGAAGGAAGAAAAAAAAATCAAGAATGAAGAGAAACAAACGAACAAATATAATAAAATGGGATAGATTATAAAGTCTGCGGATTATTCTTGATTTTGGGAGGTTATTTTCTTTTCTCTCCCTCTTTCTGGTTGGTGACTCTGTACCCCGGGTTGTGCCCCTTTGGGACACTCAGGTAGAGGTTTTTTTTTTTTTTTTTTTTTTTTTTTTTTTTTTTTTTTTTCAGGTAGAGGTTTATAGTTGATAAGTCTCTATGGCGACATCATGTATTGTGCTTCAGTCTCGTTGGCAGTCAAGGCTCAATAGCATTTATAGGCTCCGTCAGTTAGAGAGTCCGTGTTCCTGGAGCCTCTCTCCTAGTCTTTCCTTCCTCAATTAGTAGCCTGATAATCCAGCTATGGGGTTGCTGCTGCCTCTGCCTGGATAGTAAGAGGCTCAAAGAGCTGGCAACTTCCCACTCTATTCCCACTCAGCACAGGGCTCTGGGTAAGGCTCAGTCAGTCAGAGCTGCTAGCATAATCAGGCGGGGCTTCTGCCCACTCAAAGACCTCTGGCTCTGCCACTCTGTCTGGTAATACGGGTGGGTGCCAACTCCTAGGGCGCTTGGAGGAAACTCTTGCTCACTATCTGTGCGCAGACCAGGATATCAGGTCGGAAGTCTCACACTCTGATTGAAATCCCCGCCCGCACGGAAAAGTTCCAGCGTTGGAATTGGCTCTTGCTCCCTCCCCATGTGCGGCTTTTTCAGGGCACTGGGGCAGCCTGTTGATTCCGCTTTTCGCCCACACTAAGGCCCCTGACTCTGCCCCTTTGTGGGATAACACGGGTGCGCACTGCCGAGGCACTCGGAGGAATCGCTCACTCACTATCTGCGCGTGCAGATCAGGATATCAGACCACCAGTCTCACCCTCTGAGTGAAACCCCCACCCGCACGGAAAAGTTCCAGTGTTGGAATTGGCTCTCACTCCCTCCCCGTGCGTGGCTCTCTCAGGGCGCTGGGGTGGCCCGAGATTCCGCCTTTGGCCCACACAAAGGCCTCTGACTCTGCCCCTCTGTGGGATTACACAGTTGCCCACTCCTGAGGTGCTCAGAGGAATCTCTTGCCCCATCTTCATGTGCGCAGACCAGGATATCAGGCCAGCTGCCTCACCCTCTGAGTGAAACTCCCACCCGCACGGAAAAGTTCCAGCGTTGGAATTGGCTCTCGCTCCCTCCCCGTGCATGGCTTTTTTAGGGCGCTGGGGTGGCCCAGAGATTCCGCTTTCAGTCCACACAAAGGCCTCTGACTCTGCCTCTCTGTGGGATAACATGGGCACCCACTGCTGAGGCACTCGGAGGAATCTCTCGCCCACTATCTGCACGCGCTGACCAGGAGATCGGGGAAAATGGCTGCCCCACTTGTCTTTCTTTGTCTAGGTTTGGTGCGAGTGTTAGCTTGTATTGACTGGGTTGCCACAGGATCAGTTTTTCCTCAGCTTGTATCTCCGTGCGACAGCCTGGTTCGGCCGTTTGTGCCGCGGCCTGGATCTATTCACCCCCTTTGCCTGTCTCAGTTTCTATATTCTCAGTTCCCAGTGAAAGCAGCCCTATTTAGGTTAGTGAGGAAGGCAGAGCATTTCTTACTCTGTATTTCCTTCAGGGTTTGATTATATATTTAGCCAATTTTTCGCTCAACCATACCTTCGGTTGTATTGCGAAACATCTGGAGGCTCCAAGGATAGGTTTTTCTGTTTCTGGTTGAAGATCTTGTTGAGTTTTGGGGGAGATTTATTGGTATTGCTTCCTACCACACCATTACTCTGACGTCATCTCCGCTCTTGCCCTTTCTGAGAAATAACACCACACCATCTGCTGTCTGATTCCTGACCTGCAGAAAGCTCCATCAGGGCCAATCATCACGTCCTTGAGTCCTTCCCTGGACACGTGACTGCTTTCAGTCACGTATGCTTGGTCTCAACCTTCACTTCCTCAGGATGGGAACAAAAAGTCACTTGGTGCTTTGGCTTTCCTCCAACATCTCCCCCCTTTTTCTTTAACTCATTCTGCAACATTATGGTGTACAAAGAAGCTCGTCCTCTGGAATCACAGAAGTTGCTTCTGCTCTTTCTCCAGACTTAGCCAATAAAAAAACAAAAGAGCAATGACAATTAATGCACTTATTATAGAAGCTCCTAATAATTGTAAATGTTTAACAGGGTCTAGTTCAGATAATGTATCAGCAATACTACTTAATAAAGGTATACTAGAAAGCAATTTCAGTCTTTCTCTGAAAGTGTCATATATATGATATATCTTTTTTAGAGCCTTATCTAGTAAATACATTTCAGGCGAGTTTTGCCATTGTCTATGCATCTGAATAGAAATCCAGACTCCTGTTCTGGCTTTAAGTATATATATAGAATCAACAGATTGATTATAATTAACAGAGGAATTGAGACATGTAAAAAAAGAACAATTCGCACAGGTAATGAGATTAATTGATTCATTTCAGAACATAGGACCAATCATGAACATATAAGGTAGACATACATAAGTCTGAAAGGTCCACCCTTGTAATATATATAGAATAAGGTGATGTGACCCATTTTGTATAGTAGATAACCAACCCTGTGATTTTATCTTTAAGAAATGATCTCCTGCACCTAAATAAACAGGTAATCCATCTGAACCCACAGTATAATTTGATGTAACCTGTCTTTCTTCTTCAGGCCTTAAGGGTCTATGGCTGTCAAATGCTCCTGGATGCCAAACAGAATTATTAACATAAACAAAAAAAGGAGTGTTTTCTCAATTAACAGGTCTATTTAAAGGAGATTAAGTATATAAGTTTAGTAAGAATAGTTAGTTCCACTTATTCTTACAGACACAATAACCAACATTGCCAGAAACAGAGTCAAGGATATTTTTGGAGTCTTAGTCCCAATTAAAACATTTTCTGCCTCCTGGGTAAGTTTCCTCAGTTGCCCTTAAGTAGGCGTTCAGCTTTTTATGTTGCAGTTGTCTTCATCTTCACTTCTCTGATAACCTTCAGCTCTAGGCTTAGTCTCTCCATTTCTTCTTCTGGGGGCTCAAAGATATTAAATATCCCTCTCTTCCACTTCTGACTCATACCGAGGCTTCAAGTTTCTGGAAGGTATCCACTGGTCTCCCCTATCTGTGGAGATAAGAGCAAATCCTCACCCTCCTATTTTGCCCACATTGCTGTTGTAAATCAGCAAACTGTCCCTGTCCATTAAGCTCATCTTCTATAATATTAACAGGAGGGTTAGTGTTAGCATTCCAATTAGCTTGAATACGAGCCTGATCTTCCCACCAAGTCATAAATTATAAATATTCCACTTTTGAAAGAAGAGTTTGACTGGAAAGCCACATGCAAAAGAATGAAACTCGACTACAGCCTGTCCCCGTGTACTAAAATTAATTCAAAATGGATCAAAGACCTAAATATAAGACCTGAAACAATAAAGTACATAGAAGAAGACATAGGTACTAAAATCATGGACCTGGGTTTTAAAGAACATTTTATGAACTTGACTCCAATGGCAAGAGAAGTGAAGGCAAAGATAAATGAATGGGACTACATCAGAATAAAAAGTTTTTGCTCAGCAAGAGAAACTGATATAAAAATAAACAGACAGCCAACTAAATGGGAACTGATATTTTCAAACAACAGCTCAGATAAGGGCCTAATATCCAAAATTTACAAAGAACTCATAAAACTCAACAAGAAACAAACAAACAATCCAATAAAAAAATGGGAAGAAAACATGAACAGACACTTCTCCCAGGAATAGATACAAATGGCCAACAGATATATGAAAAGATGCTCAGCTTCATTAGTTATTAGAGAAATGCAAATCAAAACTACAATGAGATACCACCTCACTCCTGTTAGATTAGCTATTATCAACAAGACGGGTAATAGCAAATGTTGGAGAGGCTGTGGAGAAAAAGGAACCCTCATTCACTGTTGGTGGGACTGTAAAGTAGTACAACCATTATGGAGGAAAGTATGGTGGTTCCTCAAAAAACTGCAAATAGAACTACCTTATGACCCAGCAATCCCTCTACTGGGTATATACCCCAAAACCTCAGAAACTTTGATACGTGAAGACACATGTAGCCCCATGTTCATTGCAGCACTGTTCACAGTGGCCAAGACATGGAAACAACCAAAAAGCCCTTCAATAGAAGACTGGATAAAGAAGATGTGGCACATATACACTATGGAATACTATTCAGCCATAAGAAATGATGACATCAGATCATTTACAGCAAAATGGTGGGATCTTGATAACATTATAAGAAGTGAAATAAGTAAATCAGAAAAAAACAAGAACTACATGATTCCATACATTGGTGGAACATAAAAATGAGACTAAGAGACATGGACAAGAGTGTGGTGGTTACCAGGGGTGGGGGGAGGGAGGACATGGGAGGGAGGGAGAGAGTTAGGGGGAGGGGGAGGGGCACAGAGAACTAGATAGAGGGTGGCGGAGGACAATCTGACTTTGGGTGAGGGGTATGCAACATAATTTAATGACAAAATAACCTAGACATGTTTCTTTGAATATATGTACCCTGATTTATTAATGTCATCCCATTACCATTAATAAAAATTTATTTAAAAAAATGAAAAAAAAAAAAAAAAAAAGAAAGAAGAGTTTGAGCTAACATCTCCCAACAATAGAAGAAAGAGGCGGAGGCCAATTATCTTGGTCAGTTTTGAAAGGGTTAGTGCTATGTCAAACTTCTGTGTCAGAAAGTTTAGATTGTAATTTAAAAAGTGGCTCCTTTTGCAGGATGTGGCCTGACAAGCAGACAACTGCCTGAAGCAGCTTGAGACAAATTCTTGAAATGACTTATCAGGGCCCTGCTTAATTTTACTTAATTCTTTTGTTTCACATATCTGAGTACATCTTTACACACAAACAAGACAATTTACATCACCGAAACACAAGTATAACACATAACCTTGATTAATCCTAATACTTGAATTTCTATTTGACTTCTAACTTTAAATATACCTTACAATGCATTAACCAAATTAGCAAGTCTTTTTTTTTTTTTTTTTGACAGAGAAAGAGTCAGATAGGGACAGACAGACAGGAAGGGAGAGAGATGGGAAGCATCAATTTTTCGTTGTGGCACTTTAATTGTTGGTTTATTGCTTTCTCAAATGTGCCTTGACTGTGGGGCTACAGCAGACCCAGTAACCTCTTGCTCAAGCCTGCAACCTTGGGTCTAAGCTGGAGAGCTTTGCTCAAAGCAAATGAGCCCGTGCTCACACTGGCAACCTTCAGGTCTTGAACCTGGGTCCTCCACATCCCAGCCCGATGCTCCATCCACTGAGCCACTGCCCAGTCAGGCCAAATTAGCAAGTCTTAAGGATCTAAATTCTATTCAATTTAAATGAGTGCTCCTTACAAGTTCCAATTTTAAGCAAAAAATCTAGGGATGAAACTATTTTTTCAATATAAGAGCTGGCATTTTCAATTGTTGCAGGCAAGAACTTAATTCAGGCCTTACAAATCACATTATAGACAACATGAAACAAAAACTAAACAGAAACAAGAATCAGACAAAACAGACAAACCAGAGAGAAACCTGGGATTTCAGAGCACAAGCAGACTAGAAAGATGCCTGCCTGATCTCAGGGCATTTTTTGAGAGGAACTAAAGATGGATAAACTAATCAAAATTTCCCTGAGAAAAAATCTCGCAGCCAATTAGAGATTTTGTAATCAGATCCATCAGGAGTCCCCTGTCTAAATTTCCAGGCAAAGAATAAGAAAGAAACAAATGAGAGGATTGTATCTAAAATATTAATGAAAATCAGACCATAACAGGAAAAGCTGTAACTTTCTTAATACCTGAGTCTCCTTCTCAAATTCTATAGATGCTGCAACTGGTAGTTCAGGTTGACCATGCTGAGACCTCTCCTCCACCCCAATTCCAGCTGAGCAGCAAACTAAGTTAATAAGTTCTGATAACCCACTACCATCAGACTAGCCTTGTAAAGGAATGATTTCTCCACTCTGATGAGCTCTCAGGAGAGTCTTCATTACTAATCTCCGCTGTTGTAAATTAAGTAAATTTTTTCCTGTGGAGGTAAAACAATAACAATGCCTTCTAACTAAATACCATAGTTCGTGTAGTTTCTTTCTTAACTTTGACTTTGGAACTATGTAACAATCTCTTAAGCGACTGTGAATAGGCATAGGCTTCCTAGTCACTTGATGGGGAATTCCCCATTGCTCCACTATCCCAGAGTAAGGACTTACCCGTCCACAGGAATCCCTCTGGTTCCTTTGGACTGAAAACCAAAAGCAGTCTTGAAGACTTATTTTCTCCTCATGTCCCCTGTTCAGGTGCCATTTGTTGTTGGTACTCAGGGTCTCATGAAGAGGAGCCACAAAGGAATGAGGCAGCAACAATACTGCAAGTGGAGGACTCCAATCTCTCTAGGATTGAAGTGCATTAGAGAGATCAGTTATCCAATTTCTTAAGCAGAAATATGACATCATGCATGAGAAACTAATAAGCAAAATATAGTGTACAATTTTATTATTTAGTTTTGCAAAACTGATTAGATTTCTCTTGCCCTTTCTGAGACATAGCCACACTATCTGCTATCTGATTCCTGCCCTGCAAAAAGCTCCAGCAGGGCCAAGCATCGTGTCCTTGAGCCTTCCCTGGATGTGACTGCCTTCAGTCATGTATGCTTGGTCTCAACCTTCACTTCCTCATGATGGGAACAGAAAGTCACTGGTGCTTTGGCTTTCCTCCAACAAGCTACCACCTGTGTCTGGCCTAGGACATCTGGCATGAGCAATCTGCATATGGCTTCTATTTGTGCTGGGTTTGTAGGTTCCCAGAAGAGGCCATGATGCAAGCCAAGGCTAACTACCACTAGTGCAGGGTCTGGGGCTACTTTACAAGAGGTATGGGTCATCTTAAGGCCAGATGCTGTTTGTTTGCGTTTGTAAAATTTTGAGAGATTTTAGGAAAGTCCACAGCATGAGCTAATATAGGCCATTTGTATAGAAAAGGCACTGGAAAGGCTTGGGTGGGCATGAAATTTGGGTAGGGCAGTGTCTTAGGGAATCACCAGGGTGGGGTGAACAGTGTTAGCTAGGTGAATGAGAACTCAGATATGACTACTGTCTTGGGTACGTTGGAGAGGAAGCTCCTTAAAGGAACAATGGCCTCTGCCAGCACTCTGTCTTGGAGGAAGCTGGCCCTTCATCCTTATCTGAAGCCAAATAATTCAGTTTTTCTCCATATATCTCTGACTTGCCTGTTAAGCTGCTGCTCTAGCACTGGAGCTAAGATCCAGTGAGTCCAAGTAAGTCTATGCACTGGCCCTTTAAAAGAAACTTTTTGAGACTACAGGAGTCCTCTGTCTCACTCACAAACAATCCCCATTGGTTTTCACAGCCAAAAGCCATAAAGATACTGGCACTGGGGTGGCCTGGTGTGGGGCTGAGACTCCTCACTACTCATCTGCAGCTGAGATAGCCCTCCTGATTATTTTTTAAGAGAGAGAGAGAGAGAGAAAGAGAGAGAGAGAGAGAAAGGGACAGACAGACAGGGAGAAAGATGAGAAGTATCAACTCATAGTTGTAGCACTTTAGTTGTTAATTGATTGCTTCTCATTATGTGCCTTGACCAGGAAGCTCCAGCTCAAGCCGGTGACCTTGCGCTCAAGCTGGCAACCTTGAGCTTCAAGTCAGTGGCCTTTGGGCTCAAGCCCACCAGTGACCATGGGGTCATGTCTATAATCCCACCCTGAAGCTGGCAACGTCCCAACTCAAGCTAGTGAGCCCAGCCAGATGAGCCCATGCTCAAACCAGCGACCTCAGGTTTCAAACCTGGGTCTGCAGCATCCCAGGCTGAGGCCCACTGTGCAATCACCTGGTCAGAATCAAAGCATATTCGTAAGTGTGGAGAAAAAAACCAAGACAGTTACAATTGCTATTTGCAATGTTCCATTTCGTTAAAAGGAGAGCAGTAGTGATTTACTGCGATTAATATTGTTGTAAAGTTACCGTTCCACTGGGTTTACGTAAAGACACCAAGTCCAAATGAATTTTTTATTTATTTATTTATTTTTTTTTCTTCCAAATGAATTTTTAAGGAGTTTTATTAAAAGGAGGAGATTTATTAATATGCTGGATGCATATGACTAACACGGGAAATAGTTGACCCAAGTCGTGCAGTCTCGAATACGGCCTTGAGGTAGGTTATAGACCCTTGATCACACACAGGTTGACGGGTAAAGAAGGAGAGAAAAATGACATAATCATTAGCAAGCTTATAACATTCGTCTATAGGATTTATGAAAATATTCCTACATATTAAAACTTATAAGGTAACACAATAGCGAAAAATGTTTTACATATTAAAAGACATTCCCAAATCATTTAGTGTTCATCTGCCACCCCATGTCTAGAGGCATATACATCAACTATACCCTTCAGGATGGGAGGGGGAGCCTACATGGCGCCAGGGGATAAGCGTTTGTGAATGGCCCATTAAAGAAGGAAAGAAAGGAGAGGAAAAGGGCTCGCTTAATCGCTTAATCCCCCCCCCCCCCCCCCCCCCCCCCCCCCCCCCGGTGTTTATCCTCTTCCTCACAGGTGCGGGTGTGTGTGTGTGTGTGTGTGTGTGTGTCCAACTTTCCTCTCCACTTCTACTCAAAATTCAGCACAAAATCTCTTTATTTATAATACAATGCTGTCGTCCATCCTGAGTTGGTGCAGATCACACACAAGTACAAAATCTTTCTGTATGCTTAGCCCAAATTATAAAATGCCCTTTAAGCTTCCTAGTAAAAGGGGGTTTCAGTATATCTCCGCAAGTCAGGAAACTTTTACATTTCTCTTCCCTCACTCTCTACAGAAAGGAGAGGACAAGAAACCTGACTCCTCCTCCTAAAATATTAATATTAATTTTTCCATTCTTTGGTACCTTGCCACAATGTGTAGTTCAAAGGTCTGCTAAAAGATATTCAACAAAATGTTAACCCCATCAAGTGTGTTTTTCTTTTACTTAAAAAAAATTACCAACCATTTAAATCTATTCTTTCAGTAAAATTTTTTAGATTATCTGTTGGCTTCTCCTGCCTGGACTGTCGCTCCCCTCCCGCATTGCCTGGAATTTTTCTCCCATTTCTCATCTGGTGGGCTGCAGAGGCCCCCCTACTGACTCTCTCAAATGGGTCCCAGATCCCTGCAATCCTATTCTTTCGTTTTTCCCCTAACACTTATCTTTTAGAAGGTTATATAATTAAGTTCATGGCTCACTGTCTGCTCCCTACCTCCCCAAAAAGTCCTCGAGAGCAATGATCAATGGATGACCTTTGTTTTTGTTCGCTGATATATTTCCAGCTGCCTACAATAGGCTTGGCACATTCACTTCCCTTAAATGACTGGAGGGGAAATTGGTTTGGTCTTCGCGGTTTTCTACTTGCCTTACCATCATTTATGTAGATACAGAGCAACAAGATCCCGCCCTCGAGACCATCCGTTTCTTACGAAGGAACCAGCAGCCCATGCCGCTGCAATACACTCAGGGCGGCGTCAAGTCCAGAATGGGGTCTGGGGATGTGACAGGCTCGCGGGTGCCCCTGCCTGGCAGAAAGCTCAGAGAACTACACTTCCCAGAATCCTCACGTTCTGTCATGGGCCTCATTTCCCAGAGCGATTAGCGGCAGCCCCTACCCGCCCCCTGCCCCGCCTTTCGCGGACCTGCTAGGGCCGCCAGGCGTTTACTGCCCGGGTGAGCGGCTTCCCGGCCGGAGCCCTATCTGGACCGGAGGGATCTGTCCGGCCGGGGAAGTTCCGGAGCCTCCCTCCTGCGGAGTGCGGCCGGCGGAGCACGGCCCCGACACCCTCAAGGCCTGGGCGAGGTGAGCGGCGGAGGGTCAGCCGGAGCGAGGAGCGCGGCCTCGGGCGGATGCGCGCACAGGCCCGAGAGGCGCGAGCCGACCTTTGTGGGCGCGGACTGGCCGTGGGCCTAGCACCCCGGCTCTGTTCGCCTGCGCCCCACGAGCCGCCCCGCTGACGGGCACCTGAACGCCGCGGCAGGTCGGGCACTTCGTCCCTGTGGGCCTGAGGCCCCAGCCACCTGCTTCCTCCGGCCCGCCCCCCGCGCGCCGCCGGCCCTGGCCCGCGGGCCTTTGCAAGTGCTGCGGGCCGTCAGTGCGTGAGGAAAGGGGTGTCCCCGCCTCACTGCCATCCCCGCCCTCCTGGCGGCAGCCGTCTGATCTGCTTTCCGCGAGGAGTGCGTTCTGGCTTCCCCCGATGGCCGAGTGGGGACCTTGACCCAGGTCTTTGGTTCTGTGCCTACTTCTCAGATAGCAGCCACCTCCCCGCCATAGGAGAGCTGCTATTTTCCCTATCCGAAGCAGTTTTCTCTAAGAATCTGGAAATTGATAACTTGACAGGAAGGGTAGGTGTGGGTGGAGAAAAGTTGTCGGTGCACGCAGTGAGGTTAGAGGAGTTGGGATGCGCTGGAGCCCCGCGAGGGGAATCTTGGGGCGCCCTCAGTGGCTCTGTGGGCTGCGGCAGGTGCTCCCACTCTGCCCTTGGTTTCTCGAGCTGTGAAATGGGGGTAATAATGCCAGCAGTGCTGTGGGACAAAATGGTGTGGGCGGTGCCTGGCACATGGTGAGGCTTACTGATTCGCTGCTGCTGCTGGGATTCTAGGTCCTTTTTTTCTGAGCCACTGGAAGGGTTGGGTCGGGACCAGGATGGCCCAGCCCTTCTGGTCCTGTCTGCTCCTGTCTCCTCATGACTTCTCCCGTTGAGGGCACATAGCGCCCTATTAGATGGTGTAAGGATTTGGGAACTGGTGAGTCTGAGGGTGGAAAGTGAAAGGGGTTTCCCTCTTTTTCTCTCTCTTCTCTCCCTTTTCTTTCCTCAGATCTGCCTTCTGGAGACTCTGCCCATCCTCAGGGGAAGAGTCCGGAGAGAGGACATGGCTACTCAACAGAGAGAAGCAAGGTCCCAGGTGAGTTTATTGTACCTCAGGTCTTAGAGATAGACTTTTTTTTGTTCTTTATTTGTTTTGTTTTAATTTTGTTTTGTTTTTCTGTATTCCCTTGAACTGGAGTTCTCTACCCATTGTAGTCTTACACAGGCTTTGGAGCTCAAGTCGTTTTCTCTTTGAAAAGTTGGTTCACCTTGGTGGATTCTGTGGTAGTTGCTTCCCCACAGAATCCCACCCCAACCCCCACCCCCAATCCATGTCTAGTGTTTCCCTTTTTTTTCCCGAACAGACACTCATTTATTTATTAATCTCAGTTCACTATGTGATTACTAATTTGACAAATAAGATGTCACACTTCTTATATCACTTAGGGATAGAACAAGTATCACACTTGGCAGAGTTTCTTTCTGGCCTTGCCTTGGTTCACCTGTATCTTTCTCCCTACCCTTGGCAAGAATGCTTTCCTTTTTTCCCCCCACACCTCAGAATCCTCATGGTACCTTCCCCAGGCTTCTCCAATATGTGTTTTTAGGTTTTTCTCCCTCTTACTCAGAATCGTGTGCCTTGCTTCTACCACTCTTTTTAAAAAATTTTTATTTTTATTTTTCTGAAGTGAGAAGCGGGGGAGAGGCAGGCAGAGAGACTCCTGCATGTGCCTGACCGGGGATCCACCCGTCATACCCACCAGGTGGTGATGATCGGCCCATCTGGGACATTGCTCTGTTGCAATGTGAGCCATTTTAGTGTCTGAGGCAGAGGCTACCGAGCCATCCTCAGCGCCTGGGCCAACTTTTCTCCTATGGAGCCTTGGTTGCAGGAGGGGAAGAGAGAAAGAGAGAGATGCAAGAAGGGGAGGGTTGGAGAAGCAGATGGGCGTTTCTCCTGTGTGCTCTGGCCAGGAATTGAACCCAGAACTTCCACACGTCAGGCTGAGGCTCTACTGCTGAGCCAACCGACCAGGGCCACACTTCTACCACTCTTGAAAACTGATCTTAACCTGCTATTTTTATCTTTTTTTCATGGAAATGAGGGAGGGACTCTATATGGTGAGTCAGTGCTTGAACAAAGGGTAGCCATGTTGGAGGGAACACAGTTGGAGAAGTCTCTTGTCTCTGAGGGCAGAGAGAAAACTCCTCTTAAAGCAGTAGGGAGGATGGATATTGGTAGTGAAGAGGCAGTGTATAAAGTGATTAGGAAGTGGAGGTTTTAAATCAGTTGTCTGGGTTTGAACCTGTATCCTTTGTTGCCATATATGGGTCTTGGGCAAATACCTTCACCTCTCTGTGCCTCAGTTTCCTCATCTGTAAAGTGGGAATAACAAAAATACCTTCTTCATAGGTTAGGTGAGAGGTTCACGTGAATTCGTGCATGAAATGTATTTAGATCAGGGCCTGGCAAAATATGTTGTTGTGGTAGCTGACCAATGTTTTTCTAATAATACCATTAATGTTGATAGAAACTGCTATACAATTTTTTTTTTTTTTTTTAATTCAGTGAGAGGAGAGGAGACAGAGAAAGACTCTTGCAAGCACCCATACCAGCCAGCAAGCCCATTAGGGAACGTTGCTCTGCCCATCTGGGCACTGCTCCATTGCTCAGCAGCTGAGCTCTTTTTAGCACCTGAGGTGGAGGCCATGGAGCCATCCTCAGTTCCTGGGTCCAACTCGCTCCAATCGAGCCTTGGCTGCAGGAGGAGAAGAGAGAGAAATGAGAGAGGGAGGGGTGGAGAAGCAGATGGGCGCTTCTCCTGTGTGCCCTGGTTGGGAATCGAACCCAGGACACCACACACCGGGCTAACGCTCTACTACTGTGCTGACTGGTTAGGGCCTACAATGTCCCTAAGACCCAGAAAATAAATACTTGTCCTTTCTTTACTCAGCTTCATCTAACAATAACAGGTTATGTTGCTGGGGAATGTCCTGAGGTCTTTACCTTTGTTCTCAGTCTCATAACAGCGCAGCAGTTATTATCCCCATTTGACATGTGAGGAAACTGAGGCTCAGAGAAGTCAAGTAACCTGAATTCAAACCAAGTGTGTGTGGCCTCTAAATTCATGGTTGTTATTATCCAGCCATTGCTCTGGTGATCTTTCAGAACACAGGACAGACCCAACCACATATTACCAGGCTCTTCTGCACTGTGATGTTGATGTTAATCTTTTGGACGGACAAAATTTGGTGATGTTTGATCTTCTGAGGCTATGACTAGGGCTTTCCGTTGCATATGTGGGCTGCTTTTTTCTAAGGCTTTGCCATTCCATTCTAACAGCAGAGTTGCTTTTTTGCCCAGAAGCTTCCCATCCTTGAGTGTGTATGAATCCTGTATGACATTCTCCCTAACCTTGTCTGCTGCCTGTATGTCAGTACTGTGTGGACCTCTGTGTGAAACTCACTGACAGGATGTTTATGAACAGAGAGAGAAAATACTGAGTACTGGGTTAAAAGAGAACTTTATTGTCCTGCCTCTGTCACTAATAAATTATGTGACCTGGGGTCTTGATTGCCCTGGACTTTGTGTTCTTCATCTCTAAAATGAGAATTGAACTGGGAGGTGGTGTACAATCCTGTCCAGCTACACTTTGTCTTTTGTTGTTCAAATTATGTCATGTTCTTCTCTTTCAGTTGAGTCATAAGTTCTTTTTAGGGCAGGATCATTTTTTGTATTCCCCCTTATGCCAGTAAGTTATTTTTCTTATTATACACGTATTGCATGCTCATGTTAAAAGTTCAGAGAATAAAAAATACATATATGTAAAAGAAATGAAAATCACTCTTACCCCAACATCTGGAGATAACCACTGTCATCCCTTTGGTATGCATCTTTCAGAATCATTTTTTATGCCCCTTTATTTATTTATGTATATTTATATATGTATGTATTTATTTTATTTTAACTTTTATTGTGACAAACTATACATTACAAAGCCCTTTTTGAGTGTATGATTCAATGGCATTAAGTACATTCACACTATTGTGTAACCCTCACCACTGTCCATCTCCATTATGTGGATTATCTCATTTATTGATATTTCTTAACCTGTGGGGTAGGCATTGACTGGTCATTTTGCAGAGTGGTTAAGAATTGCACCTTGGACAATCTCCTGGGTTGGAATTCCATCTCTACCACTGAGCAGCTATGATACTGTGATTTATAATATAAAATATATATTTGCTCTTCATTCCTGTTTCTGGCACATAGCTTCCAAAGAACTTATAATTCCCTATGTAATTAGTAATATTTGGGTTTTTTTTCTCTTTTTTACCTGAGATAACTTCAAAGCAATAAAGGTGAAATGTTTTGTTACTCGTCACCACCCTTTTCAGTGACACAAGTTTATTTTAAAGAGGTGACTTTAGTAAAGGCCCTGAGGATTAGGGTTCATTGCCAGAGAAACCAACTCCAACTAGAGGTTTAGAACTTTCAGCCATCCACCCCCACCACCTGCCTCAGGCTGGAGGTTGAATCGGTCCCATCTGTGTAATGATTCAATCAGTCATGGGTGTGTAATGGCCCGTGATTTAATCCATCATGCCTTCGTAAGGAAGCCTCAATAAACACCGAAAAGGACAGCGTCCCCAGAGCTTTCTGGTTGGTGAATGAACGTGTGGAGATTTGAGGAGAGTGGCACATCCAGAGTGTGTGGAAGCTCTTTGCCCTTTCTGCAAAGCTTGCATCTCTTCATTGGCTGTTCCAGAGTTATATCCTTTTATAATAAACCAGTAATCTAGTAAGTGACTTGTTTCTCTGAATTCTGTGAGCCACTCTAGCAAATTAATTGAACCTGAGGAGTGGGTTATGGAAATCTCTGAATAAGCATTTCATGGTAGCCATCTGTGTCCATACTGCCACTGTCTTCACTCTGTGATAGTGGTCCTGGGTGAGCTGGGATGGCTTGTCTTTACAGATGTCAGTGACATTCAAGGATGTGGCTGTGCTCTTTACGAGGGATGAATGGAGAAAACTGCGTCCTTCTCAGAGAAACTTGTACCAGGATGTGATGTTGGAAAACTACAATAACCTGGTCTCACTGGGTAAGGAAGTTTTCCCTATAGACACAGAATTCAGAAGTGGGAGTAACTGGGCACCCCTTCCCTGGATGGATGCCACAGGTCATCAGAAACTTCAGCTGAGTTTTGTCTTAGGATTGTACAAATTGGATCTCCAAAAATAAATATTCAAAACCTTCTCCCTTGGTAGGTATTGAATTGCCCCATGGATGGCACAGTCTACACAGTTACACATCAGAAACCCTCCCACCTGAGGCATCATTTTTCCATTATGATGGTTCTGTGGTTGCTGACCTCTCGGCAGAGAGTATCCCTCAGCCCTCTTCATTGACTTACTACTTGCCTTTGCCAATTCTCTTTTTCAACTCAGAAATTGAGATAACGTAGTACCTGCTTTCCTGGATAAGAGCTGTGGGTTGTCTAATAAACTTTTGCTGAGTTTTGCTGTGAGATTGTCCTTATGGGATCTCTGTAAATAATTCTTAACATATTCACTCTTAGAAGCATGCAGTTATCTCATGTAGGGGAATGGAGGGGTGGTATTGATAATCATTCCTACCCCTCTATATAGTTGCACATTAGAGTTTCTTCATGGTTCAGGCATTATTTTTTTTACGACAATTGTTCTGTGGTTTGTTACTCTCTATCTGCCACTTGCCCTTCCTACCTCTTTTCTAGGGGTCAGCAAACTTTTTCTCTAAAGGGTCAGGTAGTAAGTAAGTATTTTAGGCTTTGTGGGCCATATATGGTCTCTGTAACATACTCTTGTTTTCCCCAGCCATTCTTTGTTTAAGGGCCATACATAAATAGATAGTGGCCTAGATTTTGCCTATGACCCATAGTTTGCTGACTGCTGCTATCATTGAAAGGGAGTCAGTGTTCTCTCATTTTAAACAAGCTACTTGGTGCAATCCTTTCTGTAGATACCTATTTCCAAATTTTAATTCAGTCTATACCAGTGGTAGTCAACCTGGTCCCTACCGCCCACTAGTGGGCATTCCATCTCTCATGGTGGGCGGTGGTGGAGCAACCAAAGTATAAATAAAAAGATAGATTTAACTATAGTAAGTTGTTTTATAAAGATTTATTCTGCCAAACTTAGCAAAAATCCGACATAAAGTACTTGGTAAGTAATTATTATTATATGCTTTAACTTGCTGTAACTCTGCTTTATAAATTTTATAAAGTTACTTCCCTACTTTATAAATCACCATTACTGTGGAACCGGTGGGTGGTTAGAAAATTTTACTACTAACAGAGATACAAAAGTGGGCGGTAGGTATAAAAAGGTTGACTACCCCTGGTCTATACATTTAACATATTCCATCTTCTATAGGAAGCCAGTGGCACCCTATTAATCAGGCTGCATGTTTATGCTATTTCCCTAATGTACAACTAATTATTACATTGTTGCATCCTACAAAGTCCTTTCCTTCTGTGGGGGCACAACTTGAGCATCCCATAGAAGCTTTTCATACCATCAACTGAGTTTTCCATTCAGATCTGAGATACCTCTTTGTGTCAAAAATAAAACCACCCAAGTCTTTTTTTTTTCTTTTTCTTTTTGTCTATGAGCAGGACCCCCATTTTCCAAACCAGAAGTGATCTCCCTGTTGCAGCAAGGGGAAGAGCCCTGGATGGTTGATGAAGAAGGCTCCTCTCTTGGTGAGTGGGGGGCTAAGGTTTCTGGGAATAGCTGCAGGCAAAGGTCTGGTTAACAGATGGCTGGTGCGGTTTGCAGGTGGTGATCAGGAAAGTTTTTCCATAGTTCTCAGTCCTCAGGAAGAGGTGGAGAAGGGGATACTGAGGACCCTAGACATGAGCTTCCTCTTTTTCCCTGGTAGTCACTTCACAAATGAATTTCTCAGGATCTCTTTTCTTGTTTTTGTTTCAAAAGAGAGCAACATTCTTGTGTTCATTCAGCGAACATGGTATATTTATAGAATTGCAAGTAGTTCATTCTTACTGAGGCTCAGGGTATGTCTAGGGAAAGAAGAAACGGAGAAAGGAAATGATTTTAGGAAACTTGACGGGGGCCCCATTATGCAGTGCTTTGGTATAGTTCTTAGAGATGTGAACTGTCTGATGAGTGACTGCAGAGGATTTTAAGCAGAAGAATTATATGGTCCTTGATATTTTAGAAATGTTGGTCTGAATCTGAAACAATTTAACATCCTTCATTAAAGGCACAGCTGAATTGATGCTGTGGTTTGTCCTGACTTGTGGCATATAGTCAGAAAGAGAAGCTGATGGGGACAAAGCTCCTGCCAAGGCATGTTCAGGGCTACAGGAAGTTCTGGTGCATTTTTATGATACATATGTCACTATTTATGTTAAAAGAAGATTACGTGGGTATTTGTGGAAAGTATAGCGTGCACGTAAGTACAGAGAAGGTAATGGCACAGCTTAGCTGGTAACATTTATATTTGAATTGGGATTGAGAATGAGTGAGATGAAAGGGTGCTTTATATGTAATCTTTTCATTTTTCACATGGAGAATATTTCATGAAGTTCTTAGTAATTTGAAATTATTAAGAGTGGTCTCTATGGGCCTGACCAGGAGGTTTTACAGTGGATAGAGGGTTGCTTGGGACACTGAGGATGCAGGTTTGAAACCCTGAGGTCCCTGGCTTGAGTGCAGGCTCATTGGCTTGAGTGCGGGCTCACCAGCTGGAGCATGGGGTTGCCAGCTTGAGCATGGGGTTGCCAGCCTGAACATGGGATCATACATATGACCCCATGGTCTCTGGCTTGAGACCAAAGGTCACTGACTTGAAGCCCAAGATCACTGGCTTGAGCAAGGGGTCTCTTGCTCTGTTGAAGTGCATTGTCAAGGCACATAATGAGAAAGCAATCAATGAACAACCAAAGTGCCACAACTATGAGTTGATGCTTCTCATCTCTCTCCCTGTCTATCTGTCCCTGTCTGTCTGTCTGTCTCTCTCTCACTTACAAACACAAAAAAGAACGGTCATTAAAAAAGAATGGTCACGCCTGACCAGGCGGTGGTGCAGTGGATAGAGCGTCGGACTGGGATGAGGAAGGACCCAGGTTCGAGACCCCGAGGTCACCAGCTTGAGCGCGGGCTCATCTGGTTTGAGCAAAGCTCACCAGCTTGAGCCCAAGGTTGCTGGCTCCAGCAAGGGGTTACTTGGTCTGCTGAAGGCCAACGGTCAAGGCACATATGAGAAAGCAATCAATGAACAACTAAGGTGTCGCGACGCACAACGAAAAACTGATGATTGATGCTTCTCATCTCTCTTCGTTCCTGTCTGTCTGTCCCTGTCTATCCTTCTCTCTGACTGTCTCTGTAAAAAAAAAAAAAAAAAAGAATGGTCACTTTGAAAGCATTGCAGGGGAAACTTTTTTATAAATTATATTTATAAAATTAAATTTAATGGGATGACATCAATAAGAGTACCTAAGTTGCAGGTAAACATTTCTATAGCATTTGAACTGTTAATTGTGTTGTGTGCCCATCACCCAAAGTCAAATCATTTTCTGCACCATATATTTGTCCTGCTTTGCTCCCCTCCCCCTGGTAACCACTCACTTTTATCTATGTCCACGAGTCTCATTTTTATATCCCGCCTATGTGTGAAATCATATACAGTGCTCACAAAAATGAGGGGATCAGGGAACATGCAGATACTCCAGTACTTGCAGCTTTTTGTATAGTGCATTTTCACCAATGAAATAAAAGTTGGTTTTGTATCTTACTTGCATAATTGAACAACTTTCTTTGACTTGTCATTTGCTTTTCTGATGTTCTTGTTTAATTAAAAAATCAAATGCTTCTTTTATCACTTTATAGTCATTTTGAAATATCCCCTAATTTTTGTAAGCAGTACAGTTCTTAACTTTTTCTGATTTACTTACTTCATTTATTTCACTCAAGATCCATCCATGTTGTTGTAAATGGCAACATGTCATCATTTCTTATGGCTGAGTAGTATTCCATTGTATATATGAACCACATCTTCTTTACCTAATCCTTGATCAAGGGACACTTTGGTTGTTTCCATGTCTTGGCCACTGTGAATAATGCTGTGATTACCATGAGGTGCATCTGTTTTTACATATCAGTGTTTCCAAGTGTTTTGGGTAGATACCCAGTAGAGGGATTGCTGGGTCATATGGTAGTTCTATTCTTAATTTTTTGAGGAACCACCATATTTTCTTCCATAATAGCTGCACCAGTTTACATTCTCACCATCAGTGAATGAGGGTTCCTTTTTTTTTCCCACAGTCTCTCCAACACTTATGTGTCTCGTTGATAATAGCCAATCTAACAGGTGTCAGGTGGTAGGTATCTCATTGTAGTTTTGCTTTACAGTTTTCTAATAGCTAGTGCAGATGAGTATCTTTTCATATATCTGTTGGCCATTTGTATGTCTTCTTTGGAGAAGTGTCTATTCAGGTCTTCTCCCCATTTTTAAATTGGATTGTTTGATTATTTATTGCTGAGCTTTGTGAGTTCTTTATATATTTTGGATGTTAACCTTTATCAGAGCTGTTTGCAAATATCTCCCATTTGGTTGGCTGCATTTTTGTTTTGTTGGTTCTTTTGCTGTGCAGAAGCTTTTCAGTGTGATATAGTCCCATTCATTTGTTTTTGACTTCACTTCTCTTGTCTTTGGGCTCAAAATCATAAAATGTTCTCTATAGCCAAGGTCCATAAGTTTAGTACCTACAGTATTTCCCCATGTGTAAGACACACCCTTTTTCAAAAAATTTGGGGTCTAAAAACTGGGTGCATCTTATACAGTGGTTGTAGGTTTTTTTACTTGTGGTTTCTGCTTTTTCTCACTTCTTTTTGCGCTTATTGTTGAAGAGTGATTCATCATCAGACACAGATGAGGACAAGCTAATGGATGGGAGTTTTGACAGTGATGAGGAGTTGTATAAATTTAATGATGAATAAAATTTGAGTTCAATAACTTTATGCAGTACTTTTTTTTTTAAATTTGGGCCCCCAAATTAAGATGCGTCTTATACATGGGAGCATCTTATAAATAGGGAAATACAGTATGTTTTCTTCTATGTAATTTATTGTTTCAGATCTTATATTTAGGTCTTAGATCAATTTTTTTGAATTAAGTTTTTTTGTATAGGGCAGGATATAGTCAAGTTTTATTCTTTTGTATGTGGTTTCTGATTTTCCCAGCACCATTTATTGAAGAGGCTTTTTTTTTCTCCATTGGCATGTTTTTGGCTCCTTTGTCAAAGATTGTATGTAAGTGTGTGTGTGTGTGGGTGCGTGTGTGGTTTTATTTCTGGGCTCTTAATTCTGTTTTATTGGTCTGTATGTCTGTTTATTTGCTAGGACCATGCTGTTTTGATTATTGTGGCTCTGTAATATAATTTGAAGTCAGGTAGTGTGATACCTTTGACTTTATTCTTTTATGTCAGGATTGCTTTGGCTATTCAGGATTTTTTATGATTCCATACAAACCTGGTAATTTTTTGTTCTATTTCTTTAAAAAATGACATTGGGATTTTGATGGGGATTACATTAAATTTGTATATTGCTTTGGGTAATATGGCCATTTTAACTATGGTGATTTTTCCAATCCATGAACATGGAATATTTTTCCATTTCATTATGTCTTTTTCAATTTTTTTCAATAATTTTTGTAGTTTTCAGGTCCTTCACATCCTTTGTTAAGTTTATTTGTAGGTATTTTGTTGTTGTTGTTGCAATTGTAAAAGGAATTTTTTTTTGTTTATTTTCTGAAGTTTTGTTGTTGTTGGTGTATCAGAAACCAGGAGTTTTGTATATTGATTTTGTAACCTGCTACTTTACTATATTGGAGACTTTGGGGTTTTCTATATACAGGATCATGTCTTCAGCAAAAAAATAATACCTTTACTTCTTATTTTCTGATATGAATATCTTTTATTTCTTTCTCTTGCTTGATTGCTCTGGCTAAGACTTCCAGTTCTATGTTGAATAAGAGTGGAGAGAATGGGCAGCCTTGTCTTGTTCTTCATTTTAGAGAAAAAGTCTTCAGGTTTTTGCTATTTAAAATGATATTAGCTGATGGTTTATCATATATGGGCTTTATTATGTTGAGTATTATAAGAAGTATTACTTTCTTTTTATACCCATCTCATTGAATGTTTTAAATGTAAATGGATGTTGTATTTTATCAAATACCTTTTCTTCATCTATTGATAGAATCATATGATTTTTGTTCTTTGTTTTGTTGCTGTGTGTTACATCGATCGATTTACGTATGTTGAACCCTCCTTGTGCTCCTGGAATGAATCCTACTTATTGTGATGTATTATTTTTTAATGTGTTGTTGTATTTGATTTGCTAGTATTTTTGCATCTGTATTTATTAGAGATATTGGTCTGTAGTCTTCTTATTTTGTGTTGTCCCTGCCAGTTGGTATCAGGGTTATGTTGGCCTCACAGAATGTGTTAGTGTATACTGCTTCTTCTTCGACTTGTTGAAGACTTTGAGAAGGGGAAAAATTTAAAGTGAGGAAAAACTAGATATGGGAAAATTCTGGAGACTATTGCATAATGAGATGTGAATGAAATACTCTGGTAGAGATTGCCAGTGGTCAGTTGTATAAAGTACAGTGTGTCCGTAAAGTCCTGGTGCACTTTTGACCGGTCACAGGAAAGCAACAAAAGACTATAGAAATGTGAAGTCTGCACCAAATAAAAGGAAAACCCTCCCAGTTTCTGTAGGTTGATGTGGCAGCATGTGCGCATGCGCAGATGATGACGTAACACCGTGTATACAGCAGAGCAGTCCACGGCCATGCCAGTCGAGATGTGGATGGTACAGAGGAAAGTTCAGTGTGTTCTGTGGCTTGCTAAATTCAAATTCGTGACCAAAGTGCAACGTGAATATCAGCACATTTATAACGAAGTGCCACCACATAGGAATAACATTACTCGATGGGATAAGCAGTTGAAGGAAATCAGCAGTTTGGTGGAGAAACCCCATTCTGGTAGGCCATCAGTCAGTGATGAGTCTATAGAGGCTATACGGGATAGCTACTTAAGGAGCCCTAAAAAATCTGTGTGTGAGCCCACATCGAACTACACTGAGTAGGTCTGAAACTGGGAGTTTTCCTTTTATTTGGTGCAGATTTCACATTTCTGTCATCTTTTGTTGCTTTTCCGTGACCGGTCAAAAGTGCACCATGACTTTACGGACACACTGTATACAGGATTGAAACTCGAGGAAGGTCAGCAGTGGTACAAAGGTGGCATTTGAAGCATTGAGCCGACTAGGCAAGGTAACAGCAAAAGACAGAATCCCAGGTAACCTTAACATTTACAAGTTGGATTAGGATAGAAGAATCGGGCCTTTCAGATAAACATGGTAGTTGCCTCCTCCCACAACCACATCAAAATTACGACTAAACTATAGAACAACTATCATTTGAAACCACCTGAAATTGAGCTGAGTGGAAGTCCTTCTACTAGGGAATTAAAGAAGAAGCCACACTAAGACTGGTAGGAGGGGCAGAGAAACAGACCTGGCTGGCCCCATACCCATATGTGGTAGATAAAAATTCAGAGGGATTTGTCAGTTGCAGAGGTCCCCCTGAACAGTTAAGGGTCCAGCCCCACATCAGAACCCCCAGCTCAGGGTTTCAGTGCCAGGAAGAGAAGTCCTCATAACTTCTGGCTGTAAAAACCAGAGGGGATTGTAACTGTCTGAGACAGAGGCTGCTGGAATCCCAGGCAGATCCTCTAAGAAGGCCCATATATGGCCTTACTTGGACTCACTCCCTATAAACTCTGGTGCTGAGACTGCAGCTTGAAAGGATCCAGGGACATATGGAGAAAAACTAAATTGTCTGACATCAAGTGAGAGCTGGGGGGAAAAGCTTTCTCCTAGATAGAAATGCTGGCAGAGGCCATTGTTCCTTTGATGAGCCCTCCTTTCGTAGAGCCAGCAGTTGGACATCATATCTGGAACTCCATTAACCTGACTCACACTGTTTGCTCTGTCCTGGTGATTCCCGAAGGTCCTACTCCGCCTAAGTTTCAGGCCCACCCAAGGCTGTTTTCAGTGGTTTATGCATAGAAATGTCCTATCTTGGCTTATGCTTCAGACTTTCCTAAAATCTTTCAAACAAGCAGCATTTGAACTCAGTGTGCTCCATACCTCTCACTAAGTGGCACAGGCCTGGCACTAGCAGCAGCCAGCCTTGGTTCACAGTTTGGCCTCACCTTGGCAACTCCAAGCCTAGCACAAGTAGCAGCCATCTTCAGATTGCTTTGTAGCTCATGCTGAGTGGCCCCAGGCGGACACAAGCTGTGGGTGACCTTGGTTGGTACCTACTGGGAGGTCCCAGAGCCAGCACAATTGGTAAACAGCTTCAGATCATTTTGAAACAGTACCCAAACACCTCCACAAGCGACACACTCAAGGAACTGACTCAGCAGGCACCAGAGCCCCGCTGAATAAGTCCTTCTCTTTGGCGTGGGCCCCTGCACAGCTGATTCTCCATAGAGGTCAGTGGTTGCAGCCAGTCCTTGTAGCTGATGGGCCTGGGGGTAAATCCTTCCCATTGATGTGCCAACAACAACCAAGGCTCAACTACAAGAGAAGGGTGTACACAGCCCACAGGGGGGTTGCACCTGGAGTGTCCACCTTGGGTGATAAGAGAGGTTGTGTCACTGGACCCTACAGAACACCCACTATAGAAGGCCATTCTACCAAGTCCAGGAGATAATAGCTCTTCCTAACACATAGAAACAAACACAGGGAGGTTACCAAAGGAGGAGACTAAGAAACATGTTCCAAATGAAAGAACAAAGCTCCACTAAAAGAACTAAACAAAATGGACACAAGCAATCTACTAGATGCAGAGTTCAAAACATTGGTTAAGGATGCTCAGTGAACTTAGTGAGAACCTCAAACAGCATAAAAAAGGACATGGAAACCATATAAAGAGAACCAGGCAGAAATGAACGATACACTAACTGAAATAATAATTTACAGGGAATCAACAATAGAGAAGATGAAGCTGAGAATCAGATCAGCAATTCGGAGTATAAGAAAGCAAAAACACCCAATCAGAACAGCAAAAAAAAAAAAAAAAAAAAAAAAAAAAAAATGAAGTTAGTGTAAGGAGCCTCTGGGACAACATCAAATGTACCAAGTGAAGGAAATAAACATACAAGCCATACAGGCACAGTTTCCAACAAGATGAAACCAAAGAGATCCACATCAAGACGTAATAATTAAAATGCAAAATGTTGAAGACAGAGAATCTTAAAGGCAGCAAGAGAAAAGCAGTTGTCTATATGGAGCTCCCATAATACTGTTAGCTGATTTCTTTTTCTTTTTCTTTTTTACAGAGACAGAGAGAGAGTCAGAGGGACAGACAGGGACAGACAGACAGGAACAGAGAGAGAGATGAGAAGCATCAATCATCAGTTTTTTGTTGTGACACCTTAGTTGTTCATTGATTGCTTTCTCATATGTGCCTTGACCGTGGGCCTTCAGCAGACCGAGTAACCACTTGCTCAAGCCATTGACCTTGAGTCCAAGCTGGTGAGCTTTGCTCAAACCAGATGAGCCCGCACTCAAGCTGGTAACCTCGGGGTCTCGAACCTGGGTCCTCCACATCCCAGTCCCACGCTCTATCCACTGTGCCACTGCCTGGTCAGGCTGTTTGCTGATTTCTTAACAGAAACTTTGCAGGCCAGAAGGGATTGACAGGAAATAGTCAAAGTGTTGAAAAGCAAGGACCTACAACCAAGATATCAGCAAAGCTATCATTTAGAATCAAAAGACAAATAAAGAATTTCCCAAACAAGAAAAGCTAAAGGAGTCCATCACCACCAAACCAGTATTGCATGAATTGTTAAAGGATGTTCTTTAAGAATAAAAGTATATGAACAAAAAATGATTGAACATATCTATTAACAATTAAATAAAAAAAAGTAAATGAACAGGCAGAAGAGAAACAGACTCAGGTACAGAGAACATTTTGAAGGTTACCAGATGGGATGGGGGATTAGGGAAATGGGTGAAAAAGGTGAAGGGATTAAGAAGTACAGCTTGGTTGTTACAGAATAGTCATGGGATTCAGAGTACAGCATAGGGAATATAGTCAATAATCTAATAATTGTGGGGTGTCAGATAGGTACGAGATTTATTTGTATGATCACTTAGTTGTAGAATGTCTAATCACTAGGGTGTATACCTGAAAGCAATATAATATTTTATGTCAACTGTAATTGAAAAAATAAAAATGATTAAAAAGAAAGAATTAGAGAAATGAGAGAGGTGGCTGTGTTAGAAGTTGGGGAGAGAAGGGTGCAGGTCCTGCACTGGTAGAGCTCATAATTGAGCGGGGAGACTATTGTTCATGAACTGAGCACAAAGGGTGTGGAATGACAGATTCTGGCCAGCACTTTATGTGAAAGGTACAAAGTGCTGAAAATAGACCGGGAGGGAGTGGTATTGGCAAAGGCTTTGCTGAGGAAGGATGGGTCTGAAGATGAGGAGAAATAGTTCAAACATAGGAAAGGGCACGTGTGAGTGGAGGCCAGCATGTGCAAATGGGAGTAAGGGGAGAAGAGGGTATCAGTCCCACTGTTAAGTGTAGGATGAACCTGGCTGCAAGATCAGAGGAAGAGAAGAAAGAATCCCTTTTGCCTTACACACTTTCTGAACCTTCGCTTGATAAAGGAGTCTCCCTGAGTGACCTGAGCATTCATTGGATTAAATAGAATAGAAAGTGTGACTGGAGTCTGAAGCTGCCCAGAGAGATGCTCAGGCCACCTGAGAGTGATCGGGGTCCTCAGTTAGCCCCCATCCCAGGTTTGGGAAAACCTCCCTGAAGAAAAACTACCAATAGATGTTGAAGGGAGTGAGGATACCGGCACTGAGCAGTATGTGTGTTTCTATGGGATGGGATAAACCTCTCTCTCCTCAAAGATGAAAGTCAGGTGGGTGTTCTGGCCTGTGGCTGGGTCTGTCCTGTACCCCTGGCAAGTCCCTCATCTGCCTGGACTAAATATGTCCTCAGGACAGCTTCTCTTCCCAGGGGAGCTCACTGCCATGTGACCTTGGGTGAAGGACCTGGATGTTCTTGAGAGTGCCTCCGTGTTAACTCTAGATTAGACCCAAAAACCTGTCCTTTGAACAGCTGGTGAGAAGGAAAAGTTTGTACTTTTAGGGTTGCACTTTGAGAGCCTCTAGTTGCATCAGAATGTACTTTAAAGAGTTATTTTCACTTCAGTACTATTCACAAATAAGAAAAACAAAGAAAAACGGTGTTATCCCTGAGTATGTATTAAATTGACAGATAGGAGGAGATGGCTCAGTGGCTCTGTGTCTTACCTGAGTCTCTTGATTATGAAATGTGCCCTAATTCTAATGACTGAGGGTATGCTCTCTGGAAGAGTTGTAATAAGAATGTGGTTGTATGAATTTACACATCTCATGAGTTTGGTTTACACCCATATGTGGATATATTCTTGAAATCTAAAATTTAAATATCCAGGGATGATCTAGGTAAAACCATGACCACCAATGAAAAAGTGTTTTTCTCACTTTTTTCTCTTGGGCTGTCATAATGCAGGAAGCCATGTAGGGTGGACAGAACATGTGCAGGATGGTCAGTGTTGGGGGACATGGTGGGGGTGCCATGCACAGAGGGCCATGCATTTTCTAATTTATACAAACGTGCTGTTGGGGTGAGCAGCCTAGTGAAATAGTGTGCAGTGGTTTTACTTAGTGAATTTCTTACAAGGTTTAAGTGGAGCCCAAATACTCTGTAGTTGTGCTAATGTGTTCGAATTAGTTTTGCCTTCATCCTTGCCCTTCTGATAAAGAGTCCAACATGGGCCCTGTACCTCCCTCCTGCCACCAATATTTGCTCTCTTTGTAGCTGTCAGAATGATTTATTTAAAAGGTAAATTAGCCTGACCTGTGGTGGCACAGTGGATAAAGCGTTTACCTGGAATGCTAAGGTTGCTGGTTCAAAACCCTAGGCTTGCCCAGTCAAGGCACATACAGGAAACAACTACTACAAGTAGATGCTTCCTGCTTCTCCCCCCTCTTTCTCTCTCTCTCTCCTCTCTCTAAAAATCAGTAAACAAAATCCAGAGGAAAAAAATTATTTAAAAGGTAAATTAGAATATCTCACTTCCATGCTCAAAACCTGAGCATGGCTCAGGTTGGCTTCATAGAGCACAATCCAAAATTCTGAACGTGGCCTTCAGAGGTCTACATGGTCTGACCCTGGCTGTCTCTTCACCTTTACCTCCATCCACTCAGCCCTTTATATGAGGACTCTATTGACTCTGGCTTCCTTGTAGTTCTTCAGGCAAGCTGAGCAGGCTCCATCTCGGGGCCTCTGCATTTATGTTTTCCTCTGTTGGGCCATTCTTCTTCCTGACAACTGCAAGCCCTAGTGACTCACTTCCTCATATACAGGTTTCTACTCAAAGGTATTTTCCTAAAGTCACAGCTCATCTAAAACACAGCTCATTGTCTTTCTTATTCTTTTTATTTTTAAATTTTTCTTTCAATTACAGTTTATAGTCAATATTATCTTGTATTATTTTCAGGTGTATTGCAGTCATAAACTTTACAAAGGGTTCCCCTTGATAGTTTCAGTACACACTTTATAATATACATAGTTATTACAGTATTATTGACTATATTCCCTATGGTGTACTTTATATCTGCATAACTTTTTGGTAACTATCCATCTGTACTTCTCAATCTCTTCACAGCTTTCACCCAGTCCCCCTCCTCCCCCCCTTTGGAAACATTTCTTTTCTCTGTCTGTGAGTCTGTTCTGTTTTGTTTATTTTGAATTCATATGGCATTTGTCTTTCTCTGACTGACTTATTTCACTTAGCATAATCCCTCGAGGTCTATTCATGCTGTTGCAAATGGTAATGTTTCATTCTTTTTTATGGCCGAGTAATATTCCATTGTACATAAGTACCACAGCTTTTTATTTTATTTTATTTATTTATTTTATTTTTACAGAGACAGAGTCAGAGAGAGGGATAGACAGGGACAGACAGACAGGAACAGAGAGAGAGATGAGAAGCATCAATCATCAGTTTTTTGTTGCACATTGCGACACTTTAGTTGTTCATTGATTGCTTTTTCATATGTGCCTTGACTGCGGGCCTTCAGCAGACCAAGTAACCCCTTGTTTGAGCCAGTGACCTTGGGTCCAAGCTGGTGAGCTTTTGCTCAAACCAGATGAACCCATGCTTAAGCTGGCGACCTTGGGGTCTCGAACCTGGGTTCTTGACATCCCAGTCTGATGCTTTATCCACTTCGCCACCACCTGGTCAGGCTGTACCACAGCTTTTTAAACCACTCTTCAATTGATGGTCACTTGGATTGCTTCCAGATGTTGGCTATTGTAGATAACACTATAGTGAACATAGGAGTGCATATATTCTTTTGAATTAATGTTTTGGATATATTTCCAGAAGTGGAATTTCTGGGTCATAACGTAGTTCCATTTTTTATTTTTTGAGGAGTCTTTACACTGTTTTCTATAGTGGCGTGCATCTGCATTCCCACCAACAGTGCACAAGGGTACCCTTTTCTCTACATTCTTCCCAACTCTTGTTGTTTGTTGATTTATTGATGATAGCCATTCTGACAGGTGTGAGGTAATATATCATTGTGGCTTTAATTTGCATTTCTCAGGTGATTAGTGATGTTGAGCATCTTTTCATATGTCTATTGGCCATCTGTGTGTCCTCTTTAGAGAAATGTCTGTCTAGGTCCACTGACTACTTTTAAATTAGATTGTTTGTTATTTTGGTGTTGTTTTTAAAATAAATTTTGGATATTAAACCTTTATTAGATGCATCATTGGCAAATATGTTCTCTCTTTCAGTAGCTTGTCTTTTTGTTTTGTTGATGGTTTTCTTTGCTGTGCAAAAACTTTTTAGTTTGATGTAGTCTCATCTGTTTATTTTTTTCTATTGTTTCCCTTGCTTGCGGAGATGTATTAGAAAATATCACTACAAGATATGTCTGAGGTTTTACTGCCTGTGTTTTCTTCTCCTTGAATCAACCCAGACAACATTAAATAAAAATGAAAAGGCATTCCATAAATATTGAAAGCAAAATGAAACAAATGATCCTAATTGCATTGCAGATTGGTGACTTAGTCTCATAAAAAAGAATTATTTCTAGTGTCCTTATGTTATACCAGCTTGAATAAACATCCATACTGGTTTGTATCTGTGATACTGTGATTTAAAAAATATAGGCCCTGGCCAGTTGGCTCCGTGGAAGTCCTGGGTTAGATTTTTGGTCAGGGCACACAGAAGAAGCAACCATCTACTTCTTCTCCCCTCCCCCTCCTTTTTCTATCTTTTTTTCTCTCTCTCTTTTCCCCTTCCACAGCCCTGATTTGATTGATTTGAGCTTGTTGGCCCTGGGTGCTGATGATGGCTCAGTGGAGTCTCCACCTCAGGTGCTAAAAATAGTTTGGTTGTGAGCATGGCTCCAGATGGGCAAAGCATCAGCCCAAGATGGGGGGGTCACCAGGTGGATCCCAGTCAGGGCACATGTGGTAAGTCTGTCTTTCTATCTCCCCTCCTCTCACTTAAATTAAAAAAACAAAAACAAAAACAACCCAAAACTTAAAAATTAGACTTACCAACAACAAAAATTTTAAAACAGTATTATTCTTTTTTCAGCAACACGAACATTGAGGAGGATGCTTAGAAACGCGTAGAGCTACCTCCTGTGATGGTGTTATGTAGACATCCAGCATGTAGCTTCCTCAATGCTCTGACTTTGGAAAAATCTTGTAAGACTACAAATGTATGTGATATTTCTATAGGAATAATTTTTAATCTGACCAAACATAGGATAAAGTGGGAAGGGATACTTTAGGAAACTAGCCTGGAAAGCTGGCTTGAGTCCAAAGATTTGATGCTGCCTTTAGCCGTCACACTATACCAACATGTAACCAACGGTCAGTCCTTTAAAATTCCAACTTAAATGTCTCTTCCAAAACTCTAACCACTGTCTATACCCTCCCCTGCTTGCATTTTCCACTATCTCAGGGTGGTTTGGATGCTTTTCTAAGCTAATGTTTGTATCCATTTCTACCTTGTGTTTTTGTTTTAGAAGTTATCACATTATGATGTTTTGTCTTTATCTCTAATGCAAAACTGTAAAAGCCTTAAAGAAGTTGTTTCTTTTCATTATCGGATCCAGAATGTCTTGTGAATCACCAATGCCTGGGTAGAGCCCTGCACATTATATACTGCTTACAAAAATTGGGTATTTTATCACTTCATATTCATTTTGAAATATTCCCTAATTTTTGTGAGCAGTATAGATGATTTTTAAGTATTTGATAATTGAATTAAATAAGGAATAATCAAAGCTTTTTGAAACAATAAGATGAGTTCTATGGAAGTAAGAGGGAGCAATCCACTGGGAAATAATACTCGAAAGGTGAGAAAGGATCAAATTGAGGGTCAGCAGCAATAACTACTATAGAGTAAGGAGATCCTGAACTTGGATGCATTGATGATAGTTGTTAGAGACATCATCTTAGTGATGAGATTTAAAGTAATTTGATGACTGAATAGACTTGGAATACAGGGGAGAGAAGATTCAGAGATGAAACTAAGAATTTATGGCAAAGTAACTAAAAAGCTTATGACATGATTCTGAAGTGAGAAATAGAAAAAAGGTTTGAAAAGGATATCCCTGAATTCACATTTGCAGAGGCTGAGTTTGAAAAGAAAGATACTCCAATGGAAAGTCTAGCAGGCAGTTGAATACCTCTATAAAGTACTTTGAGAAGAGTCTTTTACATACAAGGTATGGGACTGGGTAAAATCACCTAGGGAGAAAAGGTTGAACAGAAACTGGCATGTCATAAGAGCCGAGGAAGGAGAATCTGGATTTCATGACAGAGACTAGTCAGGGAGATGGTCATTAGCAAGGTCATTCTGGTTTCTAAACTTCTGACCTAAGTCTTAACCTTATTCATGAGGTAGCTCAGGCCCAGGCTTAATATTGGAAGGGATCAGTAGTTGAACTGCACTCCAGGAGACAGAATGTGTAGGCCTGTGGAAAACTTTTAGTAAGTCATAAGGAACAATTAGGATTGGAACCCTAAATTCCACCATTTAGGGTTCATATCCACTTCATGGGGAAACACATTCAGGACCAAGGGAATGGCACTTTAAAATAGAGTTGAGATGATAATTCTCAGTATTGGTGTGAACTCTTGAAGCTATAATTCCATTAAAAAGTAAAATCACCTCATGTTTTATTTCTCTATTTTCCTTTAAACAAAATATTTCAGAAATGTTTCTCTACTTGATTTTTTTTTTTTTAATAATTTTATTTTTTTAGTGGGGTGACATCAATAAATCAGGATACATATATTCAAAGATAACAAGTCCAGGTTATCTTGTCGTTCAATTATGTTGCATACCCATCACCCAAAGTCAGATTGTCCTGTCACCTTCTATCTAGTTTTCTTTGTGCCCCTCCCCCTCCCCCTTTCCTTCTCCCTTTCCCCCCTCCCCCCCCCTAACCACCACACTCTTATCAATGTCTCTTAGTTTCACTTTTATGTTCCACCAACGTATGGAATAATGCAGTTCCTGGTTTTTTCTGATTTACTTATTTCGCTTCGTATCATGTTATCAAGATCCCACCATTTTGCTGTAAATGATCCAATGTCATCATTTCTTATGACTGAGTAGTATTCCATAGTGTATATGTGCCACATCTTCTTTATCCAGTCATTTATTGACGGGCTTTTTGGTTGTTTCCATGTCCTGGCTACTGTGAACAATGCTGCAATGAACATGGGGCTGCATGTGTCATTACGTATCAATGTTTCTGAGTTTTCGGGGTATATACCCAGTAGAGGGATTGCTGGGTCATAAGGTAATTCTATTTTCAGTTTTTTGAGGAACCACCATACTTTCTTCCATAATGGTTGTACTACTTTACATTCCCACCAACAGTGGATGAGGGTTCCTTTTTCTCCACAGCCTCTCCAACATTTGCTATTACCTGTCTTGCTAATAATAGCTACTCGAACAGGTGTGAGGTGGTGTCTCATTGCCGTTTTGATTTGCATTTCTCTAATAGCTAAAGAAGATGAGCATCTTTTCATATATCTGTTGGCCATTTGTATTTCTTCCTGGGAGAAGTGTCTGTTCATATCCTCTTCCCATTTTTTTTTTTTTTTTTTTTTTTTCTCTCAAGTGGTAGTCTATAATTTTATTTTTTTAATGGGGTGACATCAATAAATCAGGATACATATATTCAAAGATAACAAGTCCAGGTTATCTTGTCGTTCAATTATGTTGCATACCCACCACCCAAAGTCAGATTGTCCTCCGTCACCCTCTATCTTGTTCTCTCTGTGCCCCTCCCCCTCCCCCTTTCCCTCTCCCATTCCCCCCTCCCCCCCGTAACCACCACACTCTTATCAATGTCTCTTAGTTTCACTATTATGTCCCACCTACGTATGGAATAATACAGTTCCTGGTTTTTTCTAATTTACTTATTTCGCTTCGTATTATGTTATCAAGATCCCACCATTTTGCTGTAAATGTTCCGATGTCATCATTTCTTATGGCTGAGTAGTATTCCATAGTGTATATGTGCCACATCTTCTTTATCCAGTCATCTATTGATGGGCTTTTTGGTTGTTTCCATGTCCTGGCCACTGTGAACAATGCTGCAATAAACATGGGGCTGCATGTGTCTTTACGTATCAATGTTTCTGAGTTTTGGGGATATATACCCAGTAGAGGGATTGCTGGGTCATAAGGTAGTTCTATTTTCAGTTTTTTGAGGAACCACCATACTTTCTTCCATAATGGTTGTACTACTTTACATTCCCACCAACAGTGGATGAGGGTTCCTTTTTCTCCACAGCCTCTCCAACATTTGCTATTACCTGACTTGCTAATAACAGCTAATCGAACAGGTGTGAGGTGGTATCTCATTGCCGTTTTGATTTGCATTTCTCTAATAGCTAAAGAAGATGAGCATCTTTTCATATATCTGTTGGCCATTTGTATTTCTTCCTGGGAGAAGTGTCTATTCATATCCTCTTCCCATTTTTTTATTGGATTGTTTGTTTGTTTGTTGTTGAGTTTTATGAGTTCTTTGTATATTTTGGATATTAAGCCCTTATCTGAGCTGTTGTTTGAAAATATCATTTCCCATTTAGTTGGCTTTCTGTTTATTTTGTTATCAGTTTCTCTTGCTGAGCAAAAACTTCTTAGTCTGATGTAGTCCCATTCATTAATTTTTGCCTTCACTTCTCTTGCCATTGGAGTCAAATTCATAAAATGCTCTTTAAAACCCAGGTCCATGAGTTGAGTACCTATGTCTTCTTCTATGTACTTAATTGTTTCAGGTCTTATGTTTAGATCTTTGATCCATTTTGAGTTAATTTTTTACAGGGGGAGAGACTGTAGTCCAGTTTCATTCTTTTGCATGTGGCTTTCCAGTTTTCCCAGCACCATTTATTGAAGAGGCTTTCTTTTCTCCATTGTGTGTTGTTGGCCCCTTTATCAAAAATTATTTGACTATATATATGTGGTTTTATTTCTGGACTTTCTATTCTGTTCCATTGGTCTGAGTGTCTATTTTTTTCCAATACCATGCTGTTTTGATTGTCGTGGCCCTATAATAGAGTTTGAAGTCAGGTATTGTTATGCCCCCAGCTTCATTCTTTTTCTTTAGGATTGCTTTGGCTATTCGGGGTTTTTTATAGTTCCATATAAATCTGATGATTTTTTGCTCTATTTCTTTAAAAAATGTCATTGGAAGTTTGATGGGAATTGCATTAAATTTGTATATTGCTTTGGGTAATATAGCCATCTTGATTATATTTATTCTTCCTAGCCAAGAACAAGGTATATTCTTCCATCTCATTATATCTTTTTCGATTTCCCTTAACAATGGTTTATAGTTTTCATTATATAAGTCCTTTACATTCTTTGTTATGTTTATTCCTAAGTATTTTATTTTTTTTGTTGCAATTGTGAAGGGGATTATTCTTTTGAGTTCCTTCTCAGTTGTTTCATTGTTGGCATATAGAAAGGCTATTGACTTCTGTATGTTAATTTTGTATCCTGCGACCTTACTGTATTGGCTTATTGTTTCTAGTAGTCTTTTTGTGGATTCTTTGGGGTTTTCGATGTATAGGATCATATCATCTGCAAAAAGTGATACCTTTACTTCTTCTTTTCCGATATGGATGCCTTTTATTTCTTTGTCTTGTCTGATTGCTCTGGCTAGAACCTCTAGTACCACATTAAATAAGAGTGGAGAGAGTGGACAACCCTGTCTTGTTCCTGATTTAAGGGGGAAAGCCTTCAATTTAGTGCCATTTAATATGATGTTAGCTGATGGTTTATCATATATGGCCTTTATCATGTTGAGATATTTTCCTTCTATACCCATTTTGTTGAGAGTCTTAAACATAAAATTGTGTTGTATTTTATCGAAAGCCTTTTCTGCATCTATTGATAAGATCATGTGGTTTTTGTTCTTTGTTTTGTTGATATGGTGTATTACATTAACCGTTTTACGTATGTTGAACCATCCTTGAGATTCTGGGATGAATCCCACTTGATCATGATGTATTATTTTTTTAATATGTTGTTGTATTCGATTTGCTAGTATTTTGTTTAATATTTTAGCATCTGTATTCATTAGAGATATTGGTCTGTAGTTTTCTTTTTTTGTGCCATCCTTGCCTGGTTTTGGTATGAGGGTTATGTTGGCCTCATAAAATGTGTTTGGAAGTATTGCTTCTTCTTCAATTTTTTGGAAGACTTTGAGTAGAATAGGAACCAAGTCTTCTTTGAATGTTTGATAAAATTCGCTGGTATAGCCATCAGGGCCTGGACTTTTATTTTTGGGGAGGTTTTTAATGGTTTTTTCTATTTCTTCTCTACTGATAGGTCTGTTTAGTCTTTCTGCTTCTTCTTGACTCAGTCTAGGAAGGTTGTATTTTTCTAGGAATTTATCCATTTCTTCTAGGTTGTTGAATTTAGTGGCATAAAGTTTTTCATAGTATTCTACAATAATTCTTTGTATATCTACGGTGTCCGTGGTGATTTCTCCTCTTTCATTTTGGATTTTGTTTATATGAGTTCTTTCTCTTTTTTCCTTGGTAAGTCTTGCCAAGGGTTTGTCAATTTTGTTGATCTTTTCAAAGAACCAGCTCCTTGTTCTATTAATTTTTTCTATAGTTTTTCTGTTCTCTAATTCATTTATTTCTGCTCTGATTTTTATTATCTCCTTTCTTCGGCTGGTTTTGGGTTGTCTTTGTTCTTCTTTTTCTAGTTCCTTAAGGTGAGAAGTTAAGTGGTTCACTTGGGCTCTCTCTTGTTTGTTCATATATGCCTGAAGCGATATGAACTTCCCTCTTATCACTGCTTTTGCTGCATCCCATAGATTCTGATATGTCGTATTGTCATTTTCATTAGTCTGTGTATATCTTTTGATCTCTGCACTTATTTCTTCTTTGACCCATTCATTTTTTAAAAGTATGTTGTTTAGTTTCCACATTTTTGTGGGATTTTTTTCCTCTTTTTTGCAGTTGAATTCTAGTTTCAAGGCTTTATGATCAGAAAATATGCTTGGTACAACCTCAATTTTTCTGAATTTGCTGATGTTGTTTTTGTGGCCCAACATATGGTCAATTCTTGAGAATGATCCATGTGCACTGGAGAAAAATGTATACTCAGTCACTTTGGGATGAAATGTCCTGTAGATGTCTATCCTATCCAGGTGCTCTAGTGTTTTGTTTAAGGCCACTATATCTTTGTTGATTCTTTGTTTGGGTGACCGATCTAGAGCTGTCAGCGGTGTATTGAGGTCTCCAAGTATGATTGTATTTTTGTCAGTTTTTGTTTTTAGGTCAATAAGTAGCTGTCTTATATATTTTGGTGCTCCTTGGTTTGGTGCATATATATTAATAATTGTTATGTCTTCTTGATTCAGTGTCCCCTTAGCCATTATGAAATGCCCATTTTTGTCTCTGAGTACTTTTGCTGTCTTGTAGTCAGCATTATCAGATATGAGTATTGCTATGCCTACTTTTTTTTGGATGTTATTTGCTTGGAGTATTGTTTTCCAGCCTTTCACTTTGAATTTGTTTTTATCCTTGTTACCTAGATGAGTTTCGTGTAGGCAGCATACCGTTGGATTTTCTTTTTTATTCCATTCTGCTACTCTGTGCCTTTTTATTGGTTAGTTTAATCCGTTCACATTTAGTGTAATTATTGACACTTGTGAGTTCCCTATTGCCATTTTATATCTTGCTTTCTGTTAGTTTTGTGTCTTGTTTGATCCTTCTTTTTCGTTTTTCTATCTTTTGTTTTTATTTGGTTGTATTCCATACATCTTTCCTCTGTTACTATCTTTTTTATCTCATGTGCTTCTGTGGTGGTTTTTTCAATGGTGGTTACCTTTGAGTAATGAAAAGAGTCCCTACCCTGTTCATTGTAGCGAACTATTTTGTGAGTACTTTTGCACTCCATCGTCCTTTGCTATTGTTAATCTCCATGTTCTCCCCCCCTTTCTTTTTGTTGTTGTCACAGTTTAAATTTGGTTTTATTGTGTTCTTCTTGGAGCTTTTACTTGTGGCTCTGTTTTTTTTTGTTCTTTGTATCTGATTGGAGAACCCCCTTTAGTAATTCCTGGAGTGGGGGTTTTCTGATGATAAATTTCCTCATCTTTTCTGTATCTGTGAATGTTTTTATTTCTCCTTCATATTTGAAGGATAGCTTTGATGGGTATAGTATTCGTGGCTGAAAGTTCTTCTCTTTCAGGACTTTAAATATTGGGGTCCACTCTCTTCTAGCTTGTAGAGTTTCTGCTGAGAAATCTGATGATAATCTAATGGGCCTTCCTTTATATGTTGTATTCTTCTTTTCCCTGGCTGCCTTGAGAATTTTTTCTTTGCTGTTTGTTTGTGCCAGTTTCATTATGATATGCCTTGGAGTCGGTTTGTTGGGGTTAAAAAAACTTGGAGTTCTGTTTCTGTTTGCTTCTTGAACTTGAGGCTTTAGTTTTTTTCACAGGCTTGGGAAGTTCTCATCTATTATTTGTTTGAGTATGTTCTCCATTCCATTTTCTCTCTCTTCTCCCTCTGATATACCTATTATTCTTATGTTATTCTTTTTGATGGAGTCAGATAATTCCTGTAGGGCTATCTCATTTTTTAAATTTTTGAGTCTCTTTCTTCTTCTCTCTGTTGTGCCTCAAGTTGCTTGTCTTCTATTTTACTAATCATCTCTTCTATCTGACCTGTTCTATTAGCTAAGCTTGTTACTTCGTTTTTCAGCTTGTTCATTGAGTTTTTCATCTCTGTTTGATTTGTTTTTATAGTTTCAATTTCCTTGGACATATATTCTTTGTGTTCATTGAGTTGTTTTCTGAGCTCCCTAAATTGCCTTTCTGTGTTTTCTTGTATATCTCGGAGGATTTTTAGTATTTCTATCTTGAATTCTCTGTCATTTATCTCCCAGGTTTCCAATATATTAAATTTTTTCTCCATAGATTTTTCCTCATCTAGCTGTGTTACCTCTCTTTCTTTTGTATGCATGATATTCGATTTTCTCTTCCTTAATGGCATCTGATGGTGGTTTTGTTAATAGTATTAATGAGATTTAATAAAGAATAAAAAGTTAAAAAAATAAAAAATCGAAAAGTTGGTTTTTTAAAAAAAAATTAATGAAATAAAGAAAAATAAAACAAAATAAAATAAAAATTAAAAAAAAAGGAAATTATTCCCCCCCCTCCTTTTTCCTCTCCTCTCCTCTCCCCTCTTTCTTGAGAAAATCTTGTGGTGAACTGTGAATTATAACAAGCAATGCCTGTAATGCAGGGCCTGAATTGGGGAAAAGTAATAAAGAAGCAAAAAAAAAAAAAAAAAAAAAAAGGGGAAAGGGACCTACAAAAAGCAAATAAGGAAAAAATTTTGGTCAAGAATAAAATGATTTGCTTTTAGGTGTTGGTTGACTAAGAGTTATGATGAGAGGAATAAGAGGGAAACAGAAAAATGGCAGGACAAATTAAAAAATTACTATTGTATTTAGTGGAACAAGAATTAGATAAAATGGAGAGCCAGGGATGGGAGCACTGCTAGTGAGTTTAAAAGGTGAAGTAAAAAACCCCCAAAATGCCACAAACATAAGTTTGAGTCCCAGATAAGATAATTTTGTTTGTTATTGAGGTTTTAATGAGAGGAGACCTAAAGGAGAAAGGAAGAAACTAATATAGAGGGAGAAAAGAAAGAGAGAGTAAAAAAAGAGGGAACCACTAAAAGAAGAAAAAAGAAAAAAGAGGAGAGAGAGAGAGAGAGAGCGAGTTAAGGTTTTGGAGTGCAACCCTCATAGAGAGAAAGGAAGAGGAAAGAAAAGATAATGGGAGATGTAACACTTATGGGTAGTGTAGTTCAAGGAGAGGAGAGAGTAAGACCGGCATAGAGTTAATTGGCCAAATTGGAGGAGGAAAAAAAATATCAAGAATGAAGATAAGAGAAACAAACGAACAAATACAATAAAATGGGATAATTTATAAAGTCTGCAGATTATTTTTGATTTTGAGAGGTTATCTTCTTGCTTTTTCTTTTCTCTCCCTCTTCCTGGTCGGTGACTCTGTACCCCAGGTTCTACCCCTTTGGCACGCTCAGGTAGAGGTTTGCAGTTGATAAGTCTCTATGGCGATGTCATGTATTGTGCTTTAGTCTCGTTGGCATCGAGGCTCATTAGCATTTATTTATAGGCTCCGACAGTGAGAGAGTCCGTGTTCCTGGAGCCTTTCTCCTAGTCTTTCCTTCCTCAATTAGTAGCCTGATAATCCAGCTATGGGGTTGCTGCTGCCTCTGCCTAGATAGTAAGAGGCTCAAAGAGCTGGCAACTCCCTACTCTATTTCCACTCAGCACAGGGCTCTGGGTAGGGCTCAGTCAGTCAGAGCTGCTAGCATAATCAGGTGGGGTTTCCGCCCACTCAAAGACCTCTGGCTCTGTCACTGTGTCCGGTAACACAGGCGGGCGCCCACTTCCGGGTCGCTTGGAGGAAACTCTCGCTCACTATCTTTGCGCGCAGACCAGGATATCAGGCCAGCAGTCTCAAGCTCTGAGTGAAACCCACAACCTCATGGAAAAGTTCCAGCCTTGGAATTGGCTTTCGCTCCGTCCCCATGCGCGGCTTTTGCAAGGCGCTGGGGCGGCCCGAGATTCCACTTTGGCCCACACAAAGGCCCCTGACTCTACCCCTCTGTGTGATAACACGGGTGCGCACTGCCGAGGCACTCGGAGGAATCTCTCGCTATCTGCGCGCGCAGACCAGGATATCAGTTCGACCGCGTTTCCCTCTGAGTGAATCCCCTACCAGCACGGAAAAGTTCCACCCTTGGAATTAGTTCTCGCTCCCTCCCTTGCGCGGCTTTCCCAGTGCGCTTGGGCTGCCCAGAGATTCCGCTTTCAGCCCACACAAAGGCCTCTGACTGCCTCTCTGTGTGGTAACACGGGCACCCACTCCTGGGGCTTTGGAAGGAACCTCTCGCCCACTATCTGTGTGCGCCGACCAGGAGATCGGGTAAAATGGCTGCCCCGCTTGTCTTTGTTTGGGTTTGGCGCGAGTGTTAGCTTGTATTGCCCGGGTTGCCACAGGATCAGTTTTTCCTCGGCTTGGATCTACGTGCCACAGCCTGGTTCGGTCGTTTGTGCCGCGGCCTGGATCTATTCACCCCCTTTGCCCGCCTCAGTTTCTATATTCACAGTTTCCAGAGAAAGCCACCCTGTTTAGGTTAGTGAGGAAGGCGGAGCATTTCTTACTCCCTATTTCCTTCGGGGTTTGGTTATATATTTAGCCAATTTTTCACTCGACCATACCTTCGGGTGTATTGCGAAACATCTGGAGGCTCCAAGGATAGGTTTTTCTGTTTCTGGTTGAAGATCTTGTTGAGTTTTGGGGGAGATTTATCGGTATCACTTCCTACCCCGCCATTACTTTGACGTCATCTGTCTACTTGATGTTTTTATGTTTTATCTCCCATTGTTTCTTTGATGTGCTCCAGTGTATTTTCTTCCTTATTAGCCCACAGCAAGCACAGCTATTAAGTCCCAGACAGTTTCCATTTTAGCACATCAGGATTGAGTTTCTAGTTCTCAGATCATTGCCCAACTTAATCACTGACTCCTCCCTGAAGTACTTTTTCCCTTTGGCTTCTGAAAGACCATACTCTTTGGATTTTCTTCCTTTTCTTGACCTCTCACATTGCAGTGCCTAAATGCTTTTATTTTTTTTGGCTTTAAATAAAATGTATTTCCAGATAACTCCCAAATACCTATAGCTCTGATCTTTCTCAGATTTCAAAAATAATTTATACAATTATTTCAGTGTCTTCATTAAGTGTCTATTAAGGCATCTCAGTTTCAACAAACATGTCTGAAACAACCCCACCCCCTCAGACTTGCCCATGTCCCAGTCTTCCCCTCCTTAGGATCTTATGCCAGCATTCATCATTTTCAGGCGGAAACCTAGGAGTGACCTTAACTTTTATTCCCTCTCAGCAACCAACACACAGTACAGTCTAGTCCTGTTAGTCCTTCTAGACGCAGTCACCTGTACCTCCATCTCCTTTCTCACCTATATAACTACAGTAGCCTTTTTAAAAGTGGTTTCTCTCCTTCCTGCTTCCACTAGTGCCTACTCCACCAGTCTGTTCTCTGCATAGCAGCCAACTTGAGTGAGCATGCAGTTTCCCTGTGGCTTTCCATCATGCTTAGAATAAAATCCCAAAGGCCTAACTATAACTTATAAGGCCTTAATATGATTTGGTCCTACCTGTTGCTTTAGTCTTATTTACCATTTTCCCCCTTGCTCACTGCATTCTAGGCACACAGTCTCTTTGCTCTGTCTTTCCTGTGAAGTCACCACACTTTTGTGTTTCTTTTTCCTTTGCCTGGGAAGTTCTTTTATCACATATCCATATGGCATTTATTTATTTATTTATTTATTATTTGTCACTTCATTTCCCTTCTTTCCTCTAGCGCGCGTGCATGCACGCGTGCGCGCGCACACGCGCACACACACACACACACACACACTGAATATAAGTTTCAAACATTACCCAGCCCATAGTAGGCACTGAATGACTATTTGTTAATGGAAAGGATGTCTATAGCACATGCAAAGGTAAAGAAATTCGTGCTTTAGAGACTGCACATAGTCTAGCATACCTGACAAGAAGCTAGAGGAAGGAGATGAGGACAGAAGTCATGTTGTGCAATACCTTGATCACCATATTGTACTCTGACCTTATATATGAATCATTAAAGATAAATTGGAGGACCTAAGGAACTTTTGCAATATAATAAGATATAGATTTATATCTCTATATATCTATATCTATCTATCTATATATATATATAATGTTTTGGTTTTTTAAAAGATTTTATTTATTGATTTTAAAGAGAGAGGAGCAGTGGGCAGCAAAAAGTATCAACTCATAGTTGCTTCACTTTAGTTATTCATTGCTTGCTTTGTCACATGTGCCTTGACTGGGCAAGCCCAAGCCCAGGGTTTTGAACTGGTGAGTTCAGTGTTTTCCAGATCAATGCTCTAGCTATTTTACCACTACAGTCAGGTGATATATATGTTTTTAAAACACTGTGATAAGTGGTATAATAAAGGGAATGAACTATGGAAACTCAGTCAAGAAAAGAGAGTTATTTTTTTTAACTGCCTCTAAAGGATTCGAAGGAATTTGGGATGAGGGGAAGGGTGGAAGACTTTCCAGGTTAGGAATGATTACATAAAGAAGAGAAATGTCATGAAGATAATTTAGGGCAGTGGTCAGCAAACTCATTAGTCAACAGAGCCGAATATCAACAGTACAACAATTGAAATTTCTTTTGAGAGCCAAATTTTTTAAACTTAAACTATATAGGTAGGTACATTCCTTATTGAGGTAGCGCCTGCACATGGTATTTTGTGGAAGAACCACACCCAAGGGGCCAAAGAGCCACATGTGGCTTGCGAGCTGCAGTTTGCCGACCAGGGATTTAGGGGACTGTCAAGAGCTTTAGACTCTGATCCCAGATGGCCTTTGCCAGTTTATACTCTTCTTTTTTTCATTCACCAATTTTCCTGGTGACTCTTACACTCACCCTCTTTTATATGGGTTTACTATTTTTTTCTACCCTAGTACTTCAGCTCTCATTGATTGTTTTTCTATACTGCTTAAATCTACAGTTTTCTTCTAATTTTTGAGTAGATACCAAGATATTATTTAAACATCATCAATATTTATTTGTTCTATACATTTTGTCTGTGTAGACAAATGCTGTATCATATGAAACAGTTCCAGTTTTTTTCCCTCTCCAGGATGGAAGAGCAGCCATAAAACCACAAAGTCAACTCAAACTCAAGAGTCTTCATTTCAGGAGCTGGTAATGAAAAGATCCAAAAGGAATGGGCCCTGGGACTTCAAATCAGAAAAACCCTGTATATATGAAGACAGATTAGAGAAAAAGCAGAAGAAAAGTGAAAGTGTTCAGATACTTTCAGTCACCCACAAAAAAATTCTCATTGTAGAAAGAAGACATAAAAATACTGAATTTCGCCAGAATTTCAGCCCAGAGTCAATCCTTATTAGACAGCAGATGGTTTCCAAAGAGAAAACACCACCAAAATGTGAAATACAAGGAAACAGCTTTAAACAGAATTTAAATTTACTTAATCAACCAAAAAACAATGCAGCAGAGAAACGCTACAAATGTAGTATATGTGAGAAAACCTTTATTAACACTTCATCCCTTCGTAAGCATGAGAAAAATCACAGTGGAGAGAAATTATTTAAATGTAAAGAATGTTCAAAAGCCTTTAACCAAAGTTCAGCTCTCATTCAACATCAAATAACCCATACTGGAGAAAAACCCTATGTATGTAAAGAATGTGGGAAAGCCTTTACTCTTAGTACATCCCTTTATAAACATCTAAGAACACATACTGTGGAGAAATCCTATAGATGTAAAGAATGTGGTAAATCTTTCGGTCGAAGGTCAGGCCTTTTTATACATCAAAAAATCCATGCTAGAGAAAACCCCTACAAATATAACCCAGGTAGGAAATCATCCCTTACTGGGTGTCAGAGAATTCATTCCAGAAAGAAGTCCTATTTATGTAATGAATGTGGCAACACCTTTAAATCTAGTTCATCCCTTCGTTATCATCAGAGAATTCACACAGGAGAGAAACCTTTTAAATGTAGCGAATGTGGGAGAGCTTTTAGTCAGAGTGCATCTCTTATTCAACATGAAAGAATTCACACTGGAGAAAAGCCCTATAGATGTAATGAATGTGGAAAAGGCTTCACTTCTATTTCACGACTTAATAGACACAGAATAATTCATACTGGAGAGAAGTTCTATAATTGTAATGAATGTGGTAAAGCCTTAAGTTCCCACTCAACACTTATTATTCATGAAAGAATTCATACTGGAGAGAAACCATGTAAATGTAAAGTGTGTGGGAAAGCCTTCAGACAAAGTTCAGCTCTTATTCAACATCAGAGAATGCATACTGGAGAAAGACCCTATAAATGTAATGAGTGTGGGAAAACATTCAGGTGTAATTCATCCCTTAGTAATCATCAGAGAATTCATACTGGAGAGAAACCATATCGATGTGAGGAATGTGGGATATCTTTTGGCCAAAGTTCAGCTCTTATTCAACATCGGAGGATTCATACAGGAGAGAAACCCTTTAAATGTAATACATGTGGGAAGACTTTTAGACAAAGCTCATCACGCATCGCCCATCAGAGAATTCATACTGGAGAGAAACCTTATGAATGTAGTATATGTGGGAAACTTTTCAACCACAGGTCATCTCTTACTAATCATTGTAAAATTCATATTGAAGAGAGTTCTTAGTAGATTTACATGTGTGAAAACCTTAAACCAAAGCTTATCAGAATATATGAGAGTGATGGAATAAATGTCATAGATACATAAAAGCCTTTCTATAATTTAGTCATCAAATATTAAATTCTAAGGATAAATCTTTAGTAGGTAATGAGAAAAGTGGAAAGTGTTCATGTCTGTAGACATTTTTTAAAATACCCTGAAATGAATTCACAACAGAAGACATTGACTTCAGGCATTTGTAAAATAAAATAATTGTTTTATCTCTGCAGCAGTGTACACTAGACATCATATGTGATTATCAGTAACATCTGGGCCGGGGTGTGTGCACTGGATTTCTCATTTTAAACGGTAAACTGGTAATACTTTTAAAAATAACATTTCAATAGCATACAAAGTATGTGATCAAAGAAATGAATACATTTTTAGAAAAAAGGACCAAATAAAAGGTATGAATGAACTAAACTACCTCTCAGTTTCTGGGGTTTGTCCTTTTCCTGACCTGATATCAATGTTGTGCATGGATTTTATCTAAAAATAGAAATAAAAATATGTTCTGTTTTATTCTTCTAGTACTTGTTGTGAGTTGGGAATATTCTACCCAATCTGTAATTCTGTTCTCAGAATTTTTTTCCCCTGAAGTTATTTGTTATGAAAGTATACCTGTTAAACATTGTGAGATTTCATCTTGGGTATATTAAATGGAAAAATCAATTATTTCAGTTTTAAAGCTATTTTTATATATGGCTTTAAATATATATATATATATATATATATATATATATATATATATTTAAATTCACAATAGAGGAGCACTCTAAAGAAGTTTAATGAATCCTAAAACCTGTGCCAAAATATTGAAAGTTGTTACATCAATCATTTCATGATATTAAGAAGTATGTAATCCTACTTGATGTTCTCTAGTGTCAAATAATTTCAGGAAAACAAAGAATACTTACAAACTTTTTTTTTTCAAATCCCTGCTTTGGGGCAGGTACTATACTGCATGGTTGGGAGTTTTAAGAAGACAAAGGCCTTCAAGAAGCCATGAATTGAGGGAAGTGAGGTAGTATTCAAGGACTAGTGGATGAGTAAGCAAATTATTACATCACAGTATGTAAATACGCTTGTTTCACAGGCAAATAGGTAATTTGTGACAATATGTTGCAGTGCAAGAATGTAGAGATTTGTGCAGGGTGAGGAAAGGAGATTGAACCTAACCAAGGAAACCTGGAGACATCAAATAAAGCTTTTCAGAGGCAGTGATATCTGAACCAGAATTTGAAAGAATAATAGGAAGGAACTCTCCAGAGGCTGAGATAAGCATTTCAACTAAGAGGAAATTGCATGTGTAAATCACACCTTTGTAGAAACTCAAGAATGGAACTAGCAAGCAAGAAAATGACTGATGTTAAAGGTTGAGCAGAAGGCAGAGACCAGATAACAAAAGGATTATTTGTCATGCTAAGAAGTTTGGGTTTTATCCTGAAATTGATGAAATCAAAGATTTTAAGCAAGGGAAAGTGTTCTGGCAACAATGTGTAGAGGATGAAGGCAGAATAGGTACGCTGTGCTTACCTCCTCCCATGGTCACATCACAACTAAATTACAGAAAACCATCTTTGAGAACCACCTGAAGACTAGCTGAACAGATTTCAGTAATTAAGGATATGAAGAAGAAGCCATGTTGAGACTGGTAGGAGAGGTGGAGAGCAAAATGGGCTGGTCCCACAACTATGTGTGACAGTTGAGAATTAAGAAGGCTATCTCTGGAAGGAGATCTGGGGTGGTGAATGCACAATACAGTATGCAGATGATGTATTATAGAATTGTATGTTTGAAACCTATATAATTTTATTGTCATCCCAATAAATTCAATTAAATAAAATGAGAAATGGGATATGAGCTGTGGAGATACCCCCTGAAGAGTGAGTCCTAGGCTCACACCAGGCTCCCCATTCTGGACCACTAGTGCCAGAAAGAGTCCCTACTATATGTGGTTGTGAAAATCAGCAATTCTGTTTGGGTGAGTCAAAGCTGCTATAGCCCTCCTAAAGGTGTCCTCTTAAAGGACCTATGCATGGACTTACTCCATTATGGAGTACTTACTTAAGCTCCAGTACTGGTACAGCAGTTCAAAAAGTACCAAGGACATATGGGGAGGAACTGAATTGTCTGACTTTAGAGCTAGGAATGAAGGGTCAGCTCTGTTCCAGATAGATTTTCTGTCAGGTATCACTGTTTCTTTGTTGAGCCCCCCTCACCGCCCACCAGCAGGCAGGCTCAGGTGGGTGCCATATCTGAGTCTCCATCAATTTGACTAATACTGCTCTCCCCACCTTGGTGACTCCCTGAGCTCACCAAGTCCAACCCTCCTACCAGCCTAAACTGTCAGTAGCTGTTCCTCACATGCCGCTGACCTCAGGCCACTCTGGATTTTCCTAAAATCTCTCAAAGGTTCACAAATCCCAAACAAGCAGTGTCTGGCTTTAGTGTGCTTAATACTTTTTGCTGAATTGTTCCCAAGTCTGACATAAGTAGCATCTGGCCTTGGTTCACAGCATAGGCAGTTACAAATTACAGGTCACTTTGTACCTCTGGCCAGGTTGCCCCAAGTCAGGCACAGGCAGTAGCTGACCTGAGTTTGCACCAGACCACTCTCGAGGCCCCAGAGCCAACACACCTGGTAGACGGCTTCAGACCACACGAGAGCACCACTGAATTAGTGTCACAAACAACGCATCCAAAGAGTGAACTCAGCAGGTATTAGAGCCCTGCTAAGGTGGGTCTTGATTTCTAGGATTATCTATTGCACAAAGCTAGTCTGCTGTAGCCATAGCCAGTCTTCACAGCCAGACATCCTGAGGATCAATACTATTGACAGGTGTGCCAACACACTTAGGGCTCAATTATAACAGGAGGACACGCACAACCCACACAAGGACACCCCTTGTGCACATGGTTCAGGTGATCAGGGAGTCTGTCACTGGGCCCCACAGAATACCCAAGACTGGGAAATGTAGCAGATTTATGTAACAGAAACAGGGAGGCAGTCAAAAATAAAATGTTCCAAATGAATGAACAATACTAAACTGCATAAAAAGGACTAAACAAAATAATGACAAGCAATTTACTGGATACAGAGTTTGAAACACTGAGCTTAGAGGAATAATAGATGAACTCAATGAGAATTTACATAAATTCTCATATGGTGTCTCAATGAGACACCATAAAAAAGAATCAGACTGAAATGAATACAATAACTAAAATGAATACACAAGACAGGATCAGCAGCAGGTTACATGAGAAAAATGTTTTGAAACTGCTATGAAACAATATAAAAGATGATGGAAAGTCAAATATAAACCAGAATATATTAACTGCTAAAACTAAGAGATATATGATTAACTCAAATATAAAAATAAGTGCTCGCTTCGGCAGCACATATACTGGAACATGGCCCCTGCCCAAGGATGACATGCAGATTTGTGAAGCGTTCCATATGTTTTTACTTCATATAAGGAAGCAGAAATTTAAAGAAAAAAATATATATGAAGATAAAAAGTCACAAATTTTCTGTTTAAAAGATTTAAATGAAAATAAAACGAAGTTCTAATGCTTGTCATGTGTATCTTGACACCATCATTATCATAATCATCATTCTTTTCAGAAAAGACTAACCAAACATACTAGGGTATTTTCTGATTCTAAAATTGCAAATGAACTTTAAAGTGCCAGGATAAAATACTGCAATAATATAAAATTCAGTAGCTTCTTTACTAGGAATTAAGTGCCTTATATATATATATATTTACAACATTGCCCAAGATAGAAGTGATCACAATGCAGAAAAAATATTTTCCTTTGCTTGTGCAATATTTTTCTCATGAAAGACTCTTGCTTAGAAGATTATTGCAAGTAAAATCCCTTTCAGAGAAAATTAGAATATATATATTTTGCAGAAATTTACTTATTGAGTTGAGTTAATGAGGAAAATACCCTGCTTTGGGTAAAGATTATACAAACGCACATTTTGATGGATGTGCAAAAGTGTAAACCATTTTTTTCAAAGCTGAAACAGTATGGAGGGTTTTTATGAAAGGTGTTGGTGGTTCTGCCATATTTTACATTTCTGCATAATGTTCCACAAACAACATCTGGTTGTCTGTGCCACCCAGTCAGCCATGTGCGTGTGTGTGTGTGTGTGTGTGTGTGTGTGTGTGTGTGTGTGTGTATATATATATATATATATCTTTATCTTTATTGCAGTAAAATACATATAACAAAATTTAATATTTGTAGCACTCTTAAGTTTACAATTGAATGGCATTAAGAACGTTTGCATTGATGTACAACCATTACCAGTGTTCATCTTCAGAATTATTTTATTTTATTCATTTTTAGAGCGGAGAGAGGGAGAGAGAGAAGGGGAGGGGCTGGAAGCATCAACTTCCATATGTGCCTTGACCAGGCAAGCCCAGGGTTTTGAACCGGCGACCTCAGCATTTCCAGGTCGATGCTTTATCCACTGCGCCACCACAGGTCAGGCCATCTTTAGAATTTTTTAAATCAACCCAAACTAAAACTCTATACCCATCAAACAATAGCTGTCGATTATCTCTCCCTTCAGAGAGATATATAATGGGGTAACCACCATTATAATGTCTGTAAACTTGACTATTGTAGGTACCTCACTCATATACTATGTTTTCAGGGTTCAGCTATGTTGTGGTGTATCAGAATTCCTTCATTTTCAAGACTAATAATATTCTATTGCATGTATATATAGCATTTTGTTTATCTACTCATCCATCATTTTCATAACTATTTTTTTTGAATTATAGTTTACATTTAGTATTTACATTTAGTATTTTGTATTAGTTTTAGATGTATAGTATTGTGGTTAGATGATCATATACTTTACAAAGTGGTCCCCCTGATATTTAAAGTACCCACTTGGTACTGTACATAGTTATTACAATATTATTGACTCTATTCCTTATTCTGTACTTTACATTCCATAATTATTTTGTAACTACCAAGTTATACATCTTAATTCCTCCACATTTTGCTCCCAGGCTACCACTTCCTCCCCTCTGGCAACCATCAGTCTGTTTTCTGTATCTATACATCTGTTTCTGTTGTGTGTGTTCATTTATTTTGTTATTTAGAGTCCCCACAGAAGTGAAATCATATGATATTTGTCTTTCTCTGACTGACTTATTTTACTTACAATATACCTTCTAGGTTCAACCTTGTTGCAAATAGTAAGATTTCATTCTTTTTATTTTTAATGGTTAAGTAATATTACATTAAATATCAGTGCCATAACTTTTTTATTCACTTGTCGATCAATGGGAACTTGAGTGGCTTCAATATTTTGGCTATTATAAATAACACTGCAGTGAACATAGGGGTGCACATATTCTTTGAAATAATGTTTTGGGTTTCTTTGGGCATATACCCAGTAGTGGGGAGAAGGTATTCTCCAATGATACATCCCATAAATGTCCAAAATTTATAAAGAACTCAACACCAAAACCAACAACTCAGTTAAAAAGGGGGCAGAGGGCCTGAATAGAAAACTTCTCCAAAGAGGACATACAGATGGCCAATAGACATATGAAAAGATGCTCAACATTACCAATCATCAGCGAAATGTAAATAAAAACCACAATGAGATATCACCCCACAAGAAATGTTGGTGAGGGTGTGGAGAAAAGGAAGCCCCTGTGTACTTTTGATGGGAATACAGATTGGTGCAGCTACTATGGAAAATAGTATGGAGAGTCCTCAAAAAATGAAAAATAGAACTACCATATGACTCAGCACTTCTACTTTTGGGTATTTGAAGAAATTCAAAATACTAATTCCAGAAGTTATACGCACTCCTATGTTTTATTCATGATTCATTCTCAGAAGATTGTATATTCAGAAATGTATCCATTCTCTTTTTAACATATAATGTTGGTGTATAATTAATTGTTCATAGTATTCTCATAATTCTTAGTCTTTTGTGGTATCAGTTATAATTTCTCTTTCATTTCTGATTTTATTCATTGGGACCCTCTTATTTTTCTTCTTGATGAGTCTGGCTAATAGTTTATCAATTTTTTTATCTTTTCAAATCATCAGGTTTTAATTTTATTGATTTTTTAATAGTTTTTAACCTTTATTTTATTTATTTTTACTCTAATTTTTATAATCTACTAACTTTAGGTTTGTTGTACTTTGTTTTTTTTCCACATGTAAGGTTAGATTGTTTATTTTAAATTGTTTTGTTTGTTGAAGTATTGCTATGAACTTAGCTCTTCAATCTGTTTTTGCTGTATCATTGATTTTTATTTCTTCTCAAATACTTTTTATTCTTTGATTTATTTGTTGACCTACTGATGACTTGCATGTCGTTTAGTATCCATGTATTTGTAATGTTAATTTTTTTATTCTTGTAATTGTTTACTGGTTTTATTCCTTTGTGTTAGAAAAAAGGTGCTTAAAATGATTTTTGTCTTCTTAAGTTTAATGAGACTTTTTTGTGGTCTAACATGTAGTTTATCCTGGAGAATGTTTTAAATACACTTGAGAAAAATGTGTATTCTGTTGCTTTTTGATAGAATACTTTGTATAAATCTATTAAGTTCCTGTGATTTAATGTGAAGTTTAAGGCTCATGTTATTGATTTTTTTACTAGAGGATCTATCATGATGTAAATGAGGTACTAAAGTTTATTATTGTAATGGTGTCAATTTATCATTTATTTCTATTTATATTTGCTTTATATATTTAGGTGCTTCTATTTTGGGTGCATATCTGTTTACAAGTAGTATATTTTCATGGTGGATTGACTGCTTTTTTATTATATAAAGCCCTTTTTTGTTTTAAAGTATGTTTTGTTTAATATAAGTATTGCCACTCCAGCTTTCTTTTTCTATTTACATGGATTATTTATCATCTCTTCACTTTCAGTATGTGATTATTCTTAGATCTAGCATGAGTCTGTTTTAGGCAACACATAGATGGATCATTTTTTATTTTTTATATTCTTTTAGCCACCCTATGTTTTTTTTTAATGAGAGAATTTAGTCTATTTACATTTAATGTAATTATTGATACATATATATTTAATTCATTTTGTTAATTGGTTTTAGGTTGTTAGGTTAACTTTTTTTCTGTTCTTTTTATTTTGCTTTTATTTCCTTGTGGTTTGGTGACTTTCTTTGGTGTTTTGTTTAGATTTCTTTCTCATTTTTTTATCTATTATGTTTTTGGTTTGTCATTATCATAGTATTAATATATAAAAGAAACTATATAAAGCAGTGTATTGTAACTTAATAATTACTGATGTTTTAAACACATTCTACAAGTATTACATTTTTACTTTTTTATCACAGTATGTGTTTGACATCATACTTTTTTGTGTATATCCTTTAATTATTGTAGTTATAATTAATTTTACTAGTTTTGTATTTGAACCTCAATACTAGCTTGATAAGTAGTTGATTTACTACCTTTAGTATGTATTTTCCTTTAGTAGTGAGATTGTTTTTAATGTTTTTTATAATATTTTTTTTCAGCTTAAAGAAATCTCTTTAGCATTTCTTGTAAGGTTCGTTTAGTGGTTGTAAGGCTCTTTTAGTTTTTTTTTTTTTTTTACAGAGGCAGAGATAGACAGGGACAGACAGACAGGAACAGAGAGAAATGAGAAGCATCAATTATCAGTTTCTCGTTGCGCATTGCGACTTCTTAGTTGTTCATTGATTGCTTTCTCACATGTGCCTTGACCGCGGGCCTTCAGCAGACCCAGTAACCCCCTGCTGGAGCCAGCGACCTTGGGTCTAAGCTGGTGAGCTCTTTGCTCAAGCCAGATGAGCCCACGCTCAAGCTGGCGACCTCGGGGTCTTGAACCTGGGTCCTTCCGCATCCCAGTCCGATGCTCTATCCACTGTGCCACCACCTGGTCAGGCAAGGCTCTTTTAGCTTTTGTTTGCCTGGGAAACTACCTTTAAATTTGGAATAATAACCTTTCTAGGTAAAGTATCTTGGTTAGACATTTTTCCTTTTAGTACTTTGAATATATTATGCCATTTATTTCTGACCTGTTATGTTTCTGCTGAAAAATCAGCTTAAGCTCTCCTGGTGGTGGCACAGTGGATAGCATTGACCTGGGATGCTGAGATCCCAGGCTTGAAACCCTGAGGTCACTAGCTTGAACACAGACTAGTCTGGCTTGAGTGCAGGCTCACCAGCTTGAGCATAGGATCATTGACATAATCCCATAGTCACTGGCTTGAGCCCAAAGGTCGCTGGCTTGAGCCCAACATCACTGGCAAAGGGGTCACTGGCTCAGCTTGAGCCTCCTGGTCAAGGCACATATAAGAAGCAATCAGTGAACAACAAAAGTGCCTCAACTATGAATTGATGTTTTTCACCTCTTTCCCTCCATCTTTCTCTCTCTCTCTCTCTCTCTCTGAAAAATATCAGCGTATATAGTCTGTGGGTTTTTCCTTCTACATAACTAGTTGTTTTTCTGTTGCAGGTTATATTTTTCTTTTTATATTTTACTTGACATTTTAATTATATTGCATCTTGTTGTGCATCTCTTTGGGTTAAATTGGTTGGGAATTCCTGTGCTTCCTGTACCTGGATGTCTGTTTCCATCCCCAGGTTAGGAAAGTATTCAGCCATTATTTATTAAAATAAGTTTCCTGCTCCTTTTTCCTTCTCCTTCTTGGATCCCTACAATGCTTGTATGCTTGCTCTTGAACTACAGGTTGTTCGAAGCTATTTTCATTTTTTAAAAATTATTTTTGGCCTTGGCCAGTTGGCTCAGCAGTACAATGTCAGCCTGGTGTGTGGAAGTCCCAGGTTTGATTCCAGGTCAGGGTGCACAGGAGAAGTGACCATCTGTTTCTCTATCCTCCCTCTTTCTTTTTTTTCTCTCTGTTTTCCCCTCTTGCAGCTGTGGCTCAAAAGGTTTGAGCAAGTTGGCCCTGGATGCTGAGGATGGCTCCATGGCCTTGCCTCAGGCCCTAAAATAGCTTGCTTGCTGAGCAATGGGGCAACACTCCAGAAAGGTAGAACACAGCCGGGTAGGGGGCTTGCCAGGTGGATCCCAGTCAGGGCACATGCAGGAGTCTGTCTCTCTGCCTCCCCACTTCTCACTTAGTAAAAATAAAATAAAATAAAATAAAGATTATTTTTGTTCTTTCTGCTGTTTTTTTTGGTGATTTCTACTGCCATGTCTTGTAGGTCACTGATCTGTTTTTTGTTTTATCTATTGAAGCTCTCTAGTGAGTATTAAGTTCATTATTGTATTCTTAGCTCTGTTTTATACTTTCTTACATTTCCTATCTTATTGAATATCTCATTGTGTTATTTTAATCTTTGGTTTGGTGAGCATCTTTGTGACTGTAACTTTGAATTCTTTATTGGTTAAATTACTTTTTTTCTTTAAGGTTGTTTTCTTCTGGAATTTTATATTGTTCATTTCAAACATATTCCTATATTTCCTCATTTTACTTGATTCTCTGTGTTTGTTTGTTTTTTGTGTGTGTGTATATTATTTGAACCAGCTACCTCTGCCTATCCTTAAAAAAAAATCTTTTTTTAAAAATTATATTTAATAGGGGAACATTGGTTAATAGCATTATATAGCTAGTGCTCGACTTATGACCATGATTGGTTCTGACAGGCCAGTCGTAACACTATTTGGTCATAAATTGAGTAGGCTATATGTACAGTACTGTGAAATGATGTTATAAAAATCTTTAAGTTGGCCCTGGCTGGTTGGCTCAGTGGTAGAGCGTTGGCCTGGAGTGCAGGAGTCCCGGGTTTGATTCCCAACCAGGGCACACAGGAGAAGTGCCCATCTGTTTCTCCACCCCTCCTCTTCTCCTTCCTCTGTCTCTCTCTTCCCCTCCTGCAGCCGAGGCTCCATTGGAGCAAAGATGGCCCAGGTGCTGAGGATGGCTCTGTAGCCTCTGCCTCAGGCGCTAGGATGGCTCTGGATGCCACAGAGCGACGCCCCAGAGGGGCAGAGCATCGCCCCCTGGTGGGCATGCCAGGTGGATCCCGGTCAGGTGCATGTGGGAGTCTGTCTGACTGCCTCCCAGTTTCCAGCTTCAGAAAAATGCAAAAAAAAAAATCTTTAAGTCATATTTTATCATAATTTTCTTTCATTGTTATATATCATAATTTTCTTTGTTCATTTTATGCCATTTGTATCATCTCTACACCATTTTGTTTCTTATTTTTACATTTGTCAGGTTTAAGTAAAACATTGCATTACCAGTATAACTGGTTTAATATTTGCAAAACATACAAAATTACAAAACATAGATGCATACAAAAATACAAAATACAGGTGTAAAAAATACCATAGAAAACATTTTCCCAATTGCAAAACATATCAAAATATATAAACATGTACGAAACATTTTATTGACCGCTGGTGCTTGGCTGCGAATCATTGATGTCATCATCTGAGGCAGCAGTTGGGGTTACCGGAGTTGGATTTTTCATAAATATGTGCGAGCACATTCACTTTTTTTCCTCCTTCATACTTGTTCATTGATTGCTTTCTCATATGTGCCTTGACCGGGGGGTTACAGCAGAGCGAGTGGCCCCTTACTCAAGCCAGTGACCTTGGGCTCAAACCAGTGACCATGGGGTCATGTCTATGATTCTATGCTCAAACCAGTGCTCCTGCACTCAAGCTGGTGAACCCATGCTCAAGTCAGATGAGCCCATGCTCATTTTCGTGTCAAGATCGATGGCCTTTCTTTCCTTCTTGGCAGGCTGAGGCGTAGACAAAGACAATTTCTCTTGGTAGACATCTTGGGAGGGATTTGATGAAAAATATCCAAGACACAAAACACAAATTGCTGTACTGAGCCTGGGATAACAGTTGAAATGGTGCACGCGGAGATGGTAGTACTGCCGGAAGCTGGTCCGCACTGTCAGCTGGGTAACCCTTGCGCTGCCAGATGCAGAGCAGTGGTGGCTAGCGATTGTGGTCATAAAGTTGAATGGTCATAAGTTGCATAGGTTGTAAGTTGATCAATATCTGTATAAGTTTAAAGTGTACAATTCTATAATACATCTGTTTATTGTATTGTGTGTCCACCACCCCAAGTTACCTCTCCTTGTCTTGAAGGGTTGGCACCGTGTAGATGAAAGTTATCGTTTTAACTTTTCCCTAGTTCTTTTACCCCATTGTCTGATTGTTTTAGACCCTTTGGGCCCAGAAATTCAATTCCACCTAGCCATCTGAGCCTGGTGCTCAAGATGTGTCTTGTTATCTGGGCTTCGTATGCCTGTTGGCTCTGGGGGTGCTGTGTGAATGGCAAGGGGAAGTGGGGCTGCTTATGCACTGCTATTAGCAGGCTAGAATGAGACTGAAAAATTCTACTCATCAGTGCTGGTGCTAGTAAGTTAGAGGAAGCCTGTAACAATGGCATCCACTAGTGCCATCGTCTTTAGAGGGAATCTCAATGACTTTAGCCCCTCTAGCAGATGCTTTTAAAATTAGCAAGTTAAAAAAAAAGATTAGCAAATTAATTTCATAAAGTGAGGCTCTTTTCCAACTCCTCTTTTGGATGTTGTTCAGGGTAAGAGGGACTGTGTGCAAGCCCTTTAGTAATGAGATCTTTGTTTCCTAGAGCCCTATACTTCTTTTGGACATAAGCCCTGTTGGTTTTCAAAATCAGACATTTTAGGAGCTCATCTCTCTAGTGCAGAATCCAAGGTTTGGGGTGTCTGGTGATGAGTAACCCCTACCCAAAAAACAACAACAAACACTTCTCAATGAAAAGCTCCATTTAAGGAAAATGCTCTTCCAAATTGTGGGTCCCTATGCCAGGAGTTGGGTTTCTGGCAATACTGTGAATATACCTCTTCTACCTATCTTGACATGGCCTTTTTATGGAGCAGGTGTACAGCTAGTTTTTCAGTTCTTTTTATGAGATATTGTTTCATATGTTACTACAAACTTTTGTGTCCATGGGAGAAGGATCTTCTTATGTCACCATCTTAAACTACCTTATACTCATCATCCTCATCCTGCAAATTACTAGAGTAATTTATTAGTTCTAAGAGTATTTTTGGAATATGTTTTGGTTTGCATGCATAACATGTAGGGTTTTCTACTTATATATCATCTTTAAACACAGAAAAAAAATTTTTTTTTTTTTTGTATTTTTCTGAAGCTGGAAACGGGGAGAGACAGACAGACTCCCGCATGCGCCTGACTGGGATCCACCCAGCATGCCCACCAGGGGCAACGCTCTGCCCACCAGGGGGCGATGCTCTGCCCCTCCGGGGCATCGCTCTGCCGCGACCAGAGCCACTCTAGCGCCTGGGGCAGAGGCCAAGGAGCCATCCCCAGCGCCTGGGCCATCTTTGCTCCAATGGAGCCTTGGCTGTGGGAGGGGAAGAGAGAGACAGAGAGGAAGGAGAGGGGGAGGGGTGGAGAAGCAAATGGGCGCTTCTCCTATGTGCCCTGGCCGGGAATCGAACCCGGGTCCCCCGCACGCCAGGCCAACGCTCTACCACTGAGCCAACCGGCCAGGGCCTAAACACAGAAAATTTTATTTCCAATTTGGAAAATATTTATTATTTGTTTATCTTGGAAATTTTCAGCTTTTCACCATCATGTATAATGTTAGCTGTAGGCTTTTCATAAATGACTTTACTTTGATAAAATAAGTCTTTCTGTACTTGTTGAGAGTTTTTATTATGAAGTGGTGTTGAATTATGTCAAATGCTTTTCCTACAGGTACTAAGATGATCCTCTAATTTTTATTGTTCATCTTTTTAACTGGTGTATCACATTCATTGATTTGTGTAAGTTGAAACATCATTGCATTCTGGAAGTATATTATACTTGGTTATAGTTACAATCTTTTTCTGTGTGCTGTTTCATTTGGTTTGGTAGTACTTTGTTGAGGATTATTACATATGTTCACCAGGGATATTGGTCTGCAGTTTTAAGTGCTTCTGATAACTTTATCTGACTTTGTTATCAGGGTAATTTTGACCTAATAAAGTAATTTTTTAGGGCTGCCTTCTCTATTTTATGTAAATGTTTAAGGAAAGTTGTTATTTATTTTTTTAAATAATTGATGAAATCCATACTTGAAGACTTTTCTGATAGTGTGTTTTTCTTTTTGGAAATATTTTTGTTAATGCTTCAATATCTTTTTTTCTTATTGATGTGTTTAAGCTTTCTATCTTTTCATGATTAAGACTTGGTAGAGTGAATGTTTCTAGGAACTTATACCTTTCTCCTCAGTTCAAAATGTTGGTGCAAAATAGTTCACCATTGTTTCCTATTAATTTCATTTCTGTGGTATCAGTTGTAGTTTTGATTTTATTTAAAATTTTGCTTTTTGTCCTGTTAAAAACAGTTGTAGATTTTGTTCAATTTTCAAAAGAAGTGTATCAGTTGTATAAATTATTTTCTATTTATTTTATTTATTTCTGCTGTGATAGTTTTTATTCCCTTTCTCTGCTAAATTTGGATTGCTTTTCTTTAGTTCACTGAGGGGTAATTTAGATAGTTTGTTTTTAGATATATATGCTTTTAATGTTGGCATTAAGTACTATAAACTTTCCTCTTCAAACTGCTTTTGATACTTCCTGTAAGTTTATGTTGTTTTCATTTGTCTAAAGATTTTCATTTGAAACATTTGTTCTTCAAGGGTATACTGTTAATTTTTATTTATTTATAAAATTTACAATGGTTAGCCTGTCACTAATTTCTAGTTTCACACTACTGTGATTGAAAAAGATGCTTGGTATGGTTTCAATTTTCATTAATTTGTTAAGACCTGTTTTGTGGCCTGCCAAATGATCCTATCCTGGAGAATGTTTCATTATTGAGAAGAATATTTATTTTGGTGCTATTAAAAGGAATGTTTTGTGTGTTTCTGTTAGGCCCATTTGTACTGAAGAGTAGTTCAAGTATACTCTTTTTTGTATTGATTTTCTGTTTGTATGCTCTGTTATTGGAAGTGGTATATTAAAGTTACATAATATTTTTGTATTGCTTTCTCCCTTCCCCTTCAGATCAGTTAATATTTGCTTTATATATTTAGATTCTTTGATGTTGAGTATTAATAAAATACAATTGTTATAGCTCGTTGATGAAGTGACCCCGGTATCACTTAAACTCTACTTTGTTGGGTATAAGTATAGATCCTGCCTTTTAAAACATTTTTATCTTCATGGAATATCTTTTTTCAACTCCTCATTTTTAGCCTCTGTGTGTCTTTAAGGATGAAGTGATTCTATTGTAGGGTCTTGGTTTTTTAAAATTTTATTTATTCTGCCACTCTATGTCCTTTGATTGTTAAATCTAATCTCCCCAACCTGAGGAAGTTCTACAAAAAGGGAGCTGAATATTTAATACTCTGTTCAGCACTTAATTATCTTTATCTTATTTAAGGAACATTTCTTTCATTGCCAAGATCCTGCCAGAAGCCATTGGTAGTAAACTTGTTGATGTAAGTAGTCTAGACTTTAGGGCATAGTCTGGATAGGAATAGATGATGGATCAAGAGGGTTTAAAAAATACCCTATGCTTCCCTGGCCGGTTGGCTCAGTGGTAGAGCATCGGCCTGGCGTGCAGGAGTCCCGGGTTCGATTCCCAGCCAGGGCACACAGGAGAAGCACCCATCTGCTTCTCCACCCCTCCCCTTCTCGTTCCTTTCTGTCTCTCTCTTCTCCTCCCGCAGCCGAGGCTCCATTGGAGCAAAGATGGCCCAGGCGCTGAGGATGGCTCTGTGGCCTCTGCCTCAGGTGCTAGAATGGCTCTGGATGCAACAGAGCAACGCCCCAGATGGGTGGAGCATCGCCCCTGGTGGGCATGCCAGGTACATCCGGTCGGGCGCATGCGGGAGTCTGTCTGACTGCCTCCCCATTTCCAACTTCAGAAAAATACAAAAAAAAACCAAAACCCTATGCTCAATTTGTACATTCATTTTAATTTATCTAGTTAAGATAAATTGTTCTTTTTAAACATATGGATTGATATATTTTTCAGGTTTGAAGAAAAAAGTTATTACTACTACTAAAACAAGATGTCTCTTCCATTTCTTTATTTCTTTCTTCCTTCTTTATTCTCTGTGTCTCTAACTTATGTTTTTCTATGTGTGTAATATTGTGTATATGTGTGTTTATGAAATTTTATTTCTTTCCTATCTGTAAAATATTCTGGTTAATTTACATGTTTTGAGTTTTTTTAACTTATTTTAACCATTAATTATTCATTAGAAATTTAATTTAAATAATGATATGCTTCTATTTATGCAAGATCTACTTAGGTTTTCTGTCAGATCTTCATGGTCAGTAATTATTCTCTAAACTTTGTTTTTATAATCTTGTTTAATTTTTTTGATTTTTTTAAGTGAGGAGGGAAGATAGAGAGACAGACTCCTGCATGCACCTCCACCGAGATCCACCCAGCAACCCCCATCTAGGGCTGATGCTTGAATAAACTGAGTTATCCTCAGTGCCTGAGGCTGACACTTGGACCAGTCAAGCCACTGGCTGCAAGAGGAGAGGAGAGAGAGAAGGGGGAGAAAAGGGAAAGAGAAGCAGATGGTCACTGCTTTTGTGTGTCCTCACCAGGGATTGAACTCAGGACTTATGCTTGCCAGGCCAATGCTCTATCCACTGAGCCACCAGCCAGGGCCCTTCTTGTAATTAAAAAAAAAGGTTCATATATATATATATTTGTGACAAAGACAAAGAGAGAGACAGATAGGGTTAGACAGACAGAAAGGGAGAGAGATGAGAAGCATCAATTCTTTGTTGCGGCATCTTAGTTGCTCATTGATTGCTTTCTCATATGTGTCTTGACTGGGGGGCTACAGCAGAGCGAGTGACCCCTTGCTCAAGCTGACGACCTTGGGCTCAAGCCAGTGACCATGGGGTCATGTCTATAATCCCATGCTCAAGCCAGTGACCCAGCACTGAAACTGATGAGCCCAAACTCAAGCTGGATGAGTTCAAGCCTGTGAACTAGGGGTTTTGAACATGGGTCCTCTGTGTCCTAGTCTGATGCTCTATCCACTGTATCACTGCCTGGTGAGGCAAAAAATTGTGCATATTTGTTTATCTCCTGAGTCTACTTGGAATGTATGGACTTATAATTCATTATAAATAGAAATAACTATGTAAGTTAATTTATTGATAAAATGAGAAATCAATATAATTACTTTTATCATGATTAAATATTTTCATGCATAACCTTGAGACAGCATTTCATATTTGAACTCAGTTAAATATTTTAACTACACTAGACAAAGTTGACAAAAAGGTTAACAATAGTCTCAATATGTTTTAAATGGTTTATTTTCTTAATTCAACACAGATACTAAAATTTATTGCATCCTTAATTTTTTCAATAGTGAAACTATACTAGTATTGTCAATTGATATTAACATAAAATAATTTATAAGCAGAAAATATAAAAATGTCAAGCATTTAAAACAAAAATTTACAATAAGGCCAGCTGTCAATGAAAACAAATTCAAAAATCAAGATTGTATGTTTTTAACCATTTATGAATGGCTTCTGTATATACATTGTGTCTCAACAATTAGTTGGCTTCTGTATATACATTGTGTCTCACCCAATTTAGTACTGGGCCAAAATCAAGGTTAAGAAAGATCATTACTGTCATAGGAGAAACTGTTTGAAGATGAACTAATATTATTTGAAGTGTAATTAAAACTACTGTGTTGGTGCAGTGGATAAAGTGTCAACCTGGAACATTGAGATCACCAGTTCAAAACCCCGGCCTTGCCTGGTCAAAGCACATATGGGAGTTGAAGATTCCTGCTTCTACCCCTACTCTCTCTTACTCTGTCTCTCCTCTTTAAAATAAATAAAAAAAAATTTTTAACTACATTTTTATTATGAAATATTTTGGCATTAATTTTTTTTTTTTTAAGTGAGAGAGCACTTATAGAAACAGACTCCCACATGCACTCCAACTGGAATCCACCTGGCAACCCCCATCTTGGGCCGATGGTCTGCCCATTTGGGGCCACTCACAGCTGAGCTATTTTTAGTGCCTGAGGCAGAGGGTCCACAGTGCCATCTCAGGGCTGGGGCTGATGTGCTTGAATCAATTGAGCTATGGCTGCTGGAGGGGAAGAGAGAGACAGAGAAGGGGAAGGGGGTTGACTGGAAGAACAGATGGTCACCTCTCCTGTGTGCCCTGACCGGGAATCAAACCTGGGACTTCCACACACCAGGTTGATGCTCTACCATGAGCCAACTGACCAGGACCGGTATTAAAATTTTAAATATTTAAAATAGAAAGCAATTGTCTCAGGTCAGTCAACAGCTGTAGAACTTCTTGGGTGATGTTTATTTATGCTTGTATAACAAATTAATGCTTACTTTCAAGTGAGGTTAAGAAGAAAGCAATAATTAATGAAGGTATTTAATTTTTCCCAAATTTCAATTATTTATTTAATTTTTATACTTCTTTAAGTTTAAATTTAATAATAATATGATTTTTATTGCACATAAATTAGTTTTTTAAATATCCATATGCAAAAATTAACATTTTATATGATTCATTATAATATAAACACATTTTTTATAATTTTCCATTCCTTATATGTAATTAAATAGAAATAAATACATACTTAAATTATAGTGTCATGTTATGAATACTATTTATTAAATATTTCTGAAATATTTGAATTAGGGTGTAGTCTACTCTCCATTATTTTGCCTTTATCATTATAGTTAATTTTTCTTACTTGCTATAAAAGTTTCTATTTAATAGATTTAAAAAAGTTTTTAGGGATTGTTCTGCACGTGAATTAAAAACTTTTACAATTATAGTTATTTATTGCTGGCTTCCAACTTATAAAAATGTTCATGCTATTTTAAATAAGTGATTAAATTTTTTTTAACATTTATTTATTGATTTCAGCAAGAGAGGAAGGGAGAGAGAAAGACGAAAAATTTTTAACATTTATTTGTTGATTTCAGCAAGAGGAAGGGAGACAGAAAATTTTTTTAACATTTATTTGTTGATTTCAGTAAGAGAGGAAGGGAGAGTGAAAGAGACAGAAATATTGATTTGTTCCTGTATGTGTCCTGACCAGGAATCCAACTAGCAACCTCTGTTCTTCAGGACAATGCTCTAACCAACTGAACTATCCAGCCAGGGCTAAGTGATAGATTTTTATCTAATTCTTATAAGATGACATCATTCAAATGACACTTTTAATATTCTTACCTATTAAAAAGTGATTTTTAAAATTCTAATTACACATCATAGTACAGTATATGCCTTATTAATGTTACAAAAGTTGTTATACTAATTGATATGGCATTTCTCATTAACTCATGGTCATTGATTACACAAATTCTCAGGGTTACCAGAGACATTGCAACAAGAGGCTATGAGTGTTACTACCATTAACAATAAAGCTGAAGCCAATTGTATATTTGCTGAATACTGAGGCTTAAATCAAACTTTGTTGCATCTTTAGATAAAGTGATACCAAAATGGTGAATCAACTGAAGAAAAAAGATGACAGTTCTATTTTTTCATGGTATACACAGTATCAAAATATACCTAAATGTTAGAAGAGAAACCAGATTCAATACAGTATATAAACAACATATTATATTTAGTTATCTTAAAATATAATTTCAAATAAGATGAATGTATGTATATGTAATTATTAAAATATATAGAGTAGTGTAATGTAAAAAATTCAAAACATGGAATTAGTAATGAAGTTATGAATTCATTAAGTCTAGTACATTTTTGATGGAAAAAGAAGCTGTTCTATATTAAACCTTTCTTCTAAAGCACAAATATTTGTCAATGGTAATATGTGTCAATGCCAGTCCTAAAAAAATATACTTTTCTTTGCCAAAAGGGTCAGTTATTTCAAAGAATAAAGATTTTAGAAAATAATAAAAGCATGAGCAAACAGAAGGCTTACATTATCACTTCTCATTTTTAATTTAGTAAATTCTAACTTTAAAAAAATTTTATTTGCTGCACATTAGCTAAGGTAATAAGACAGGAAAGTATAGAAATATTTAAACAAAATTTATTTCTGATCAACTTTAAAATTTTTTATTTTTTAAATTATTTTTTATTTTTCAATCACAGTTGAAATACATTATTATATTAGTTTCAGGTGTACACTGCAGTGATTTTTATTTTAGCTATTTAGAATTTTATTGACTATATTCCCTGTGCTGTACTTTATATTCCTGTGACTATTCTGTAACAATCAGTTTGTACTTCTTACTCCCTTCACCTTTTTCACCCATTTTCCCCAATCTCCTTCTCAGTTGGCAACCATCAGAATGTTTTCTGTATCTGAGTCTCTGCTCTGGTTGTTTTTTTTATTTTGTTTTTTAGATTCAATTGTTGATAGATATGAATTTATTGCTATTTTGTTCATATTTTTGAATCTTCTTTTTCTTTTTCCTCTTCTTTTTCTCTTTCTTCTTTCTTTAACATTTCATATAATACTTATTTGGTGGTGATGAACTCCTTTAGCTTTTTCTTATCTGGAAATCTATGTATATATCCTTTGATTCTAAATGATAGTTTTGCTAGGTAGAATGATCTCAGTTGTAGTTTCTTGCTTTTCATCACTTTGAATATTTCTTGCCGTCCTTTCCAGCCTGCAAAGTTTTTGTTGAGAAATCAGCTGACGATCTTCTGTCAGCTTCATAATAGGTAACTAACTGCTTTTCTCTTGCTGCTTTTAAGATTCTCTGTTTTTAACCATTTGCGTTTAAATTAAGATATGTCTTTGTGTGGGCCTCTTTGGTTTTATCTTGTTATGGACTCTGTGCTTCCTGAACTTCTATGTCTATTTGCTTCACCAGGTAAGGAAGTTTTTTGTCATTGTTTTTTCAAATAGGTTGTCAGTTTCTTGTTCTCCTTTCTTCTTCTGGCACTCCCATGATGCAAATGTTGGTATGCTTGAAGTTGTCCCAGAGGCTCCTTGCACTATTATATATATTTTAAATCCTTTTTTCTATTTGTGGTTCTGATTGGCTATTTTTTACTTCCTTATATTTCAAATTGCTGATTTGATTTTTGGCTTTACTCTACTGTTGATTTTCTGTAAATTATTCTTCATTTCAGTTAGTGTAATCTTTACTTCTGACTGGTCCTTTTTTAAAAAAAAATTTTTATTCATTTTTAGAGAGGAGAGAGAGAGAGAGAAACAGAGAGAGAGAAGGGGGAGAAACAGGAAGCATCAACTCCCATATGTGCCTTGACCAGGCAAGCCCAGGGTTTCAAACTGGCGACCTCAGCATTTCCAGGTTGATGCTTTATCCACTGCGCCACCACAGGTCATGCCTGACTGGTCCTTTTATATGCTGTTGAGGTTCTCACTAAGTTTATTGAACATCCCTATAACCAGAGTTTTGAACTCTATATCTAGTAGATTGCTTGTGTCCATTTTGTTTATTTCTTCTGGAGTTTTGTTCTGTTCTTTCATTTGGGACGTATTTCTCTGTCCCCTCCTTTTGTCAGCCTCCCTGTGTTTGTTTCTATGTATTAGGTATAGTCACAGGTGGGTTAAGGTTGGTTGAGGTCCCAGGCACAGAAGAAAATATTGGGCCTCTTAAAAAAAGAGAGGGAAAATAAAAATACATGTTAACCATATTTTTAAATAAATAAAAAGTACTATGTATTATTAATATTAAAATTGCACATATAAAACCAAACTTGGTGTCATTAGAAAAAAGTGTAAAGTTGGGGTTTTGTGGGGCCCTTCAGAAGTTGGGGCTCAGGGCACATGCCCGGTATGCCCACTATTAAATTCACCTGTGGGTAGAGTTGCTATGTCTCTCAGGCTTGGTAGAGTGGCCTAATATAGTAGGTGTTCTGTAGGGTTCAGTGGCACATCCTCCCCAATCACTCAAGCTGGACATTAGAGCTGTGTCCCCCACTTGTGCTGTGTATACCCTTTTTGTAGTTGAGACTTGATTGCTGTTGGCCCATCAATGAGAAGGATTTACTCCCAGATCAATCAGTTGCAAGAACAGGCTGCAACCACTGATTACCATCATGGAGGATCAGCTGTGTAGGAGCCCACCCCACAGGGCAGGACTTACTTCTGTGGGGCTTGGGTGCCCCCTTAGTTTACCCCTTGAGTGTTTGGGTGGTGGGGCTTTCATGTGGTCTGAAGCTGTCTACCACATATAATGGCTCTGGGGCCTTCCAGGAGGTGCAGGCCAAAATCAGAGATTGCCTGTGTTCTGTCTAGAGCCACCTGGCATGAACTGCATATAATCTGCAGATGGCTGTTACTTGTGGAAGATTAAAGGTGCCTATGTAAATGAAAGCTGCAAACAAAAGCTGACTGATGTTAGTGCTGGGCCTGTTGCTACTGAGCAATAGGCATGGGGCATGCTGAGGTCAGCTGGTGCTTGTGTGGGAGGTTTTTAGGAAAATCTGAAGCTTAAGCAAGGATAGGCCATTGGTATGGAAAAGCCACTGGAAACAGGTTGGTGGGCCTGAAAGTTGGGTGTGGTGGGGCCTCAAGGAATCACCAAGGTGGGCAAACAGTATGAGCTAGATCGATGAAGTCTCAATATAGTACCTGCCTGCTGATTCTGGGGGAAGGGTTGGTCAAAGGAATAATGACCTCTGCTCACACTTCTGTCTGGGAGAATGTTGCTTTCAGCTCTCCCCTTGATGCCAGTGAGGAGCCACTGAGCCACTTCATCCGCAGGTGTTGTAAGGTACCAAAAACTACAGAATTAATATTTTAAGAGGCTTGGAGAACATTTTATTAATTTGGGTTAAGGTGTGCAGAGAAATTGTGAGAATAGTCTCTGTACTGTGTGATTGGCATAACCAGGATGGCCCTTGGCATTGTATTATAAATGCAAAGGGGAGGAAAACATGGATTCCCAGACATTCCACCATGCCTGTGGGGAAAAGGGTGAATGGCTAGCCAGGTACAGGGAGAGAAAAGCCAAAATAAACCTTTTCTTATAGCAATGAGCCATTCGCAGGCATTTGTCCCCACAGAAACTACCTCTCCTATGTAAATGCATGTGGTTAACACGTGTGACCCTGGACAGAGAGATGGCAGATAAACACTAGATAATGTAGGAATGCCTTTAATATGTAAAGAGACATCTTTCTACCATTGTGTTGGCTTGTAAATTTTGTTTTCTCCAAAATGATGTATGGCTTGCAAATTGAACATGGTCCTATCATGTTAAAGGACATATGACTATAACCAATGGTGGTAAAGGGCTCCTAATTACAATTTTTGCTTCTGTACTTCCTACTTACAAAACTATAAAAACTAGGTAGAACAAAGGGCCAGCGCGCTCTCCCTCAGATTTCTGTCGGAGCTGCCGCCGCTGCTTGGCCAAGCTAGACAATAAAGCTTTGATGTGTAAACGACGGACCTTGTTCCTGTCTTCCATGTTTTGGGTCCTTCCAAATTTGGCTTAACATTTGGTGCATTGGCTGGGAAGAGAGGGACTGCCATCAGTCTGCACACCGAAGCTTTCTTGTTCAACCCCGGGGAAGTAGAACAAGGACGCGACTATTTGCCACGTGAGCCCTGGCTGATGGGCCGGGAAAAGGGCCAGTGGCCGTCTCCCCTCGGACGCAAGGTTAGGAGATTTGAGAGGGCAGCCCGCCTTTAGGGAACCCCGTTTGAGTTTAGATATTCCGAGCTCAAGGGAAGTGTGGCGCCTGTTTGTCTATCTGTTTTTGCTGTTTGTCTATCTGTTTTTGCTGTTTGTCTGTTTTTGTCACTGCATTCGTCTTGGTCCTATTCTCCCTACTGCCAGACATGGGTCACAGAAGCAGCAAAGGTCTGCAGTCCCCCTTTGAATGTATCATTTTTCATTTTAAACTGGCTTGTGTTCCACAGGAGGATGTGTACAGGGAGAAATTCTCTAAGGGCTGCCTTCGCACGTTGTGCAAACATGAATGGCCCACATTTGGGGTAAGCTGGCCCACTGAAGAGTCGTTCGACTCAGTCCTGGCCCGGAGGGTATGGTCAGTAATAACAAGTAGGCCCGGGCATCTGGACCAATTCCCCTACATTGATGTTTGGGTCGCTCTCTGTGAGCAACCCCCTCCGTGGATGCAGAAATGCTCCCTGAAAAGAAGTAGTAGGCTGTTAGTAACTAGAATGGCCAGGCCCAGAGAAGAACCCAGGCCAGCAGTCCTTCCTAGCACACCAGAAGATGAGCTTTTTTTGCAGCCCCCTCCATATTGGGAGCCTCCACCACAGGAAGAAACCCCAAATCCCCCAGATGAGCCAGAGAGGGAATCTCCAACTGAGGAGAACAAGGAGCCTCATCCCGAGCCTCTTCTTTCTCCCGTGCACACTAGGCAGGGCACCCCTTACCAAGGGGAGGACAGGGACAGTGAGGCAAGTCCTGCCGGGAGGCAGGAGTCCACCCTCCTGCCCCTCAGAGAGGTCCCTGGGGGTGCTTTCGTGTATGTGCCTTTCACCACTTCTGACCTGTTCAACTGGAAGCACCAAAACCCTTCTTTTGATGAGAAACCCCAAGCATTAACTGCCCTTCTTGAGTCTATTTTACACACACATAGACCAACATGGGATGATTGCCAGCAGTTGTTGCAGGCCCTGTTCACAACAGAGCAGCGGGAACGTATCTGTGCCGAAGCAAGACGTGCTTTCCTGGAGGGCCAGGAAGCCCCAGATACCCCCGTGGGGTGGGCAGCCCTAGAAGCAGCACTCCCCACTGAGAGACCTAACTGGGACCCTAACGACGGAGGTGGTAGGGATGCGCTCACAACTTACTGCCGGTTTCTCCTGGTTGGGATGCGGGCAGCAGCTTGCAAACCCACAAACTTGACCAAAGTAAGTGAAGTAACGCAGAGACCGCAGGAATCCCCTGCCGCATTCTTAGAGCAGCTACTAGAGGCATACCACACCTGGGCTCCCATCGATCCTGATGCGGAACCCAATAGGCGTGCGGTTAACCTAGCATTTGTTATCCAGTTGGCCCCAGACATTAGAAAAAAGTTACAGAAATTAGAGGGATTTGATGGGGAAACTAGGGAAAAATTAGTAAGCATAGCCACTCGGGTGTATAACAATAGGGAAACTGAAGCAATAAAAGTGGCAAAAGAGATAAGAGACGAGCTGGTCCCTAGTGATGGCCCTACAAGAACAAGGGATTGTAACAAAGCAGGGTGACGGAAAGCAGCATAGCCATGGAAAAACGCTTAGTCACCGAGAGCCCCTAGGAAAGGATCAATGTGCCTACTGCTGCGAGCACGGCCACTTCAAGCAGGATTGCCCCAAGTTGAAAGGAAAAGGAATGGGCAGCCAGGGACAAAATTCTGTTTACGGAAGAGGACTGACGGGGCCGGGGCTCAATTCTGCTAAACCCCCTTGAGCCCATGGTCACAGTCCAAGTAGGGGGAAAACCCGTATCCTTTCTTGTGGACATGGGGGCAGAATACTCTGTCCTGAAAGAACCTCTGGGGCCCCTCTCCAAGAACACAATCTCCGTGTAAGGGGCTACAGGGAAAGCCAAAAGATATCCCTGGACCACGGCTCGGATGGTGGATCTGGGACGAGGGTTAGTCACTCATTCGTTCATAGTAATGCCCAATTGCCCCTACCCCCTGATGAGACGAGACCTACTGTGGAAAGTGAGTGCCTCCATCATGTTTCAAGGGGGTACGGGAGCCATCACTTTCAACAAACCGGAGACAATTACATTCACCCTGCCTCTGGTGGAGGAACACCGCCTGAATGAACTGGTAATGGGGTCCCGGGAGGGCAGACAGTGGAGGACTCAACTCCCCAAAGTGTGGATGGAGGATAACCTGCCTGGGCTAGCGAGCCACCACCCGCCCGTCATCGTGGCTCTAAAAGCCCAGGCGGTACCGGTGCAAGCATGCCAATACCCGATTAGGCCTGAGGCCAGGCGGAGGATAGCTGTCCATATCCGCCGACTGAAAGAGGCAGGGATTTTAACTGAATGCCAATCCCCCTGGAACACTCCGCTGCTGCCAGTGCGTAAAAGGGACACAAATGACTACAGGCTGGTCCAGGATCTTAGGGAAGTAAATGCCCGGACAAAAACCATTCACCTGGTGGTGCCAAACCCTTACACCCTCCTGGGACAGTTGTCACCCGATTTAGCGTGGTTCTGGGTCCTAGATTTAAAGGATGCTTTCTTCACCATAGCCCTGGCCCTGCAGAGCCAGGCCCTGTTTGCCTTTGAGTGGGCAGATCCTGACACGGGTGACTCCGGTCAATTAACATGGACCCGATTGCCTCAAGGGTTCAAGAACTCTCTGACCTTGTTTGGAGAGGCACTGGCAAGAGACTTGGTCCCGTCCGGGTGGCACACCCTGAAGCAATTGTCCTCCAGCATGTGGATGGCCTGCTGGTAGCAGCGCCAAGCCTAGAGGAATGCACGGTGGCTACAGAGGGGCTACCGCAGGCCCTACAGGACCTGAGATATAGGGTCTCTTGGAAAAAAGCCCAGATTTGCCAGAAAACTGTCCGATATTTATGATATGTAATCAGCCAAGGGACGCGGGTGTTAGCTGAGTCAAGGACTCAAGTCATCCAGGCCCTCTAGGTCCCTGCGAGCAAGCGACAGCTTTGGGAATTCCTGGGTACAGTGGGGTACTGCAGAATCTGGATTCTTGGTTTTGCCCACATAGCAAAACCTCTGTACGAAGCCACGAAAGGGGATGGGTCTCTCTGGTGGACCCCAGAGTGTGCCCAGGCTTTCAAGGATCTGAAAACGACTCTGGTTAGCCTCCCCACTTTGTCGCTGCCTGACTTAGAAAAGCCTTTTAATCTCTATGTGACTGAAAAGGGAGGGTCCGCTGTTGGCATGCTTACCCAAAAGCTAGGACCCTGGAGGCATCTCGTAGCCTACCTCTCAAAAATGCTCAACCCCATCGCAAGAGGCTGGCCAACCTGCTTGCGGCATTTAGCAGCGGCGGCAGCCCTGGCATGAGAGGCAGACAAGTTAACCTTAGGGCAGAGCCTCACAATCATCACTTCCCATTCGCTGGCACCAATTCTCACCCAGGTGTCAGGGAAATGGCTCTCGAATTCCCATCTCATTCATTATCAGGGCTTGCTCCTAAAAATGCCCCGGATCCCCTCGAGACTGTAGGAGGACTGAATCCGGCTATGTTGCTGCCAGAAGGAACCATGAACCGACCAGAACATGACTGCATAGAGGTACTGAATGGGGCACAGGGAACCAGAGAGGACCTTAAGGATGAGGCTATCCCTGGGGGAAAGGACATTTATACGGATGGCAGCAGTTTTGTCTGGGAGGGCCATTGACTGGCAGGAGCAGCTGTGGTGTTGGGAGATGGGACAATCCTCTGGAGCTCAGCCCTACCCCAGGGTACCTCAGCCCAGAAGGCAGAATCAATTGCCCTGACCAAGGCCTCAGAACTATCATGAGGCAAGGTAGCCAATATCTACACAGACAGCCGATATGCCTTCGCCACAGCCCACATCCACGGACAAATTTACCAGAACAGAGGGCTTCTCACCTCAGCAGGAAAAGAAATCAAGAATAAAGTGGAAATCCTCAGCCTGTTAGAAGCCCTCTGGTTCCCAAAGTGAGTGGCAATCATCCATTGCCCTGGGCACCAAAAAGGGGACTCCCCTCAAGCTTGCAGAAACAGGTATGCAGACGCCACCACCAGGGAGGTTGCCGCTAGAATTCTCCCCCTCGCTGTAAAACCCACCATCCAGGAAAAGCCAGTTTACTCCAAAGAAGAACAAGAGACATACCAATGTGAGGGTTGGACTTTCTCAAGCGGATGATGGAAGAACTCTCAAGGTAAGGTAGCCCTACCACAGCCCCTAGGTGAAAAGCTTCTCAAAGAAATCCATGGAGCAACACACCTAAGTGGAAAGAAACTGCAAACCCTGGTGTCACCCCGGTTCCAGATTCCACATGTACACAGACTGGCCGAACAAGTTACTCGCCAATGTCAGGCCTGCCTACAGGTTAATGATGGCAGAGGCCCTGGGATGTCTGGAATCAGGTATCGGGGAATAACCCCGGGGGAACATTGGGAAGTGGACTTTACTGAAATGAAGCCTGGCAAATATGAGTACCGCTACCTACTAGTGCGTATAGACACTTTTACAGGATGGACAGAAGCCTACCCAACTCGGAGAGAGAATGCATCCACAGTAGCAAAGGTACTGCTACAGGAAATAATCCCCAGATTTGGCCTCCCCTTTTTCCTGGGGTCTGACAACAGCCCGGCCTTCACAGCCGAAATATCAAAAGTCCTTGCTAAGGTGTTAGGAATAGATTGGAAATTACTCAGAGTTCAGGACAGGTAGAGAGGTGTAATAGGACCATAAAGGAAATGGTCACAAAAGTTCATTTGGAGATTGGCTTAGGTTGGGTGGAAGTGCTTCCCTACGCCCCCCTGAGGGCTTGGTGCACCCTGGGGACACATGAGTTTTCTCCCTACAAAATCCTCTTTGGCAGGGACCCCCCCAATTGTCCCTCATATAGGCCTAGAGTTAACTCCAGCACTCACTAAATCACAACTTATTTCTCACTTGAAGGCCTTTGAAGAAGCCCAACAGGAAATCCATGACTAGGTGAGGCGAGCCCGCCCCCTAGGGGCCACCTCCCCGAGCCCTTGTAATCCTGGGGATCTTGTCCTCATCCGCAGGTATACAGCTTCAAGCCTTGAACCTCGGTGGAAGGGCCCATTCCTGGTGGTCCTCAGAATCCCCACGGCTGTAAAAGTTGCTGGCCACACAGCGTGGATTCATCGAGCTCACATCAAGCCAGTTCCTGATCAAACTGACACAGCTAAATGGAGGGCTTAACTGGACCCCAAAGATCCACTCAAGGTCAGATTTACTCGTGTCGCACCTACCACATCTGGATCCTAGCCCTGCTGGTAGCAACAACAACAGGGAGCCCTCATCTCCCCGTCAGACGAGTATGGGAATTAGTAAATCCAGATACTAACTAGGTTGTAAGCTCTATCACCAAAGTGGCTTCTGCAATGGCCAACTGGCCCACTTTTGTTTTTGACTTTTGTTCTCTAGAAGGGGGCAGAATCAGTGGAAAGTTTCAATTTGTTGACTGCTGTTGGCTGGAGCTGTACACCTAACACTTGTGGGCAGAAGAGGCTACAGCACCACTCCTTTTACATTTGCCCTGGGTATGGGGCCCCCTTCCGCAAGCTAGCCTGCCGAGGACCTGAGCAGTATTATTGTTATACTCCCAAATGTGCCACAATTGAGACTACCCCCTCCTCTGCCATAATTCATCAACCCGATGGCATAATGATCCGTCGGGGAGCCACCAACTCTGACTGTAAGAAAGGATGCAATTCCCTTACTCTTAGCATTTCTACAGAGGGGCAACAACTCTCATGGGCCACACCAAAAACATGGGGTCTCCGAGTACGGCCTGAGAACACATGGAGAACCATGGGTGAGAAAGGGCATCATTACGGATTCACCTTTAGCATCCGTATGACAGAAATGACTTATGCGCCTCCTATAGCAATTGGACCAAACTCTGGCTTGTACCCAGTGCAGCCAAAGTCCCACCCGAAAATAGGAATCAACCTACTACAGGGCCGTCAGCGGGGCCAAAAACAGCAATCCTTCCCCAGGACCCCTAGCTCCCCTGTCCATTTTCCACCTGGCATATGAGGCTCTTAATAACTCCCTGCCGAATCTCACCAGCGATTGTTGGCTATGCCTGTCTAGCAGGCCCCCATACTATGAAGGGGTAGGCCTCAGTGCCTCCATCAGTACCAGCTCTGTTACAGACTGCTGCCAAGGGAACCCTGCCTGTCTCACCCTACCTTTAGTCCAGGGACAGGGTACTTGCATCCACTCTGAAACTGCCAAATTCTCGGAGACTCTTTGCACCAGCTGGCACCCCCTCCAGGAAGATAACTCAACCTACTATTTAGCCCCTACAGGGGCCTGGTGGGCCTGCCCATCGGGTTTAATCTCCTGCTTGAACCCTCTCATCCTCAAAACCTTAAAGGAGGCTTGTGTTCTAGTCCATATCTTTCCCTGAGTAACCTACCTATCAGAGGAGGACCTAGAGGCTCTCTATGACCAGTCACACTCTGACTCCCCTCACCGAACAAAAAGGGCTATAGGCCCCGCGGCGGTAGCTTTGGCCAGCCTGTTAGGGGCCGCCTCACTAGGAACAGGTATCTCGGCCCTAGTTGTCCAGGACTCTGGTTTCAGGGCTCTTCAGGAACTCATTGATCAGGACATCGCCACCCTTGAGAGCTCAATTCGAGTTCTCAAGAAATCTTTGGGCTCCCTGGCAGAAGTTGCACTGCAGAACCGAAGGGGACTCGACCTGCTGTTCCTGCGCCAAGGAGGACTGTGTGCAGCTCTCCAAGAGCAATGCTGTTTCTTCGCCAACCATTCCGGAGTCATCCGCCAATCTCTGGACCTCCTCAGAGACCGCCTGGAGAAACACTGTTTGGACAGAGAAGCACATGGACTTTGGGTCCCCGGGTTTACCTGGCCCTCATGGGCCACTACATTGCTCTCCTCCCTTGCAGGTCCCATTCTGGTGCTCCTTGCCATGCTCCTGATCGGCCCTTGTGTTCTATGCACGGTGGCCACCCTGGTCAAACGCCAGCTAGGGGCCGCCAACTTCCTGGTCCTTCAGCCCACCTACCAGCCTCTCCCCTTGGTAGATACCGCGTCTTATCCTCCCATTCAGAGGGGGAAATGAGGAGCCACTGAGCCACTTCACCTGCAGGTGTTGTAAGGTACCAAAAACTACAGAATTAATATTAATATTTTAAGAGGCTTGGAGAACATTTTATTAATTTGGGTTAAGGTGTGCAGAGAAATTGTGAGAATAGTCTCTGTACTGTGTGATTGGCATAACCAGGATGGCCCTTGGCATTGTATTGTAAATGCAAAGGGGAGAAAAACATGGATTCCCAGACATTCCACCATGCCTGTGGGGAAAAGGGTGAATGGCTAGCCAGGTACAGGGAGAGAAAAGCCAAAATAAACCTTTTCTTATAGCAATGAGCCATTCGCGGGCATTTGTCCCCACAGAAACTACCTCTCCTATGTAAATGCGTGTGGTTAACACGTGTGACTCTGGACAGAGAGATGGCAGAGAAACACTAGATAATATAGGAATGCCTTTTATATGTAAAGAGACATCTTTCTACCATTGTGTTGGCTTGTAAATTTTGTTTTCTCCAAAATGATGTATGGCTTGCAAATTGAACGTGGTCCTATTATGTTAAAGGACATATGACTATAACCAATAGTGGTAAAGGGCTCCTAATTACAATTTTTGCCGCTGTACTTCCCACTTACAAAACTATAAAAACTAGGTAGAACAAAGGGCCAGCACGCTCTCCCTCAGATTTCTGTCGGAGCTGCCGCCGCTGCTTGGCCAAGCTAGACAATAAAGCTTTGATGTGTAAACAACGGACCTTGTTCCTGTCTTCCATGTTTTGGGTCTCTTTGAATTTGGCTTAACACCAGATAATTTATTTCCTCCCTGTATGTCTCCAGTGCCTTTCAAGCTGCTGCCCCAGTGCTGGAGCTCAGAGGGAGTGAGTCTGAATAAGTCTTTTTGTGAGCCCTTTAAGAGGAATTTTCCAGGACTCCAGCAGCCCTCCATCTCCCTCAGCTTCAATCCCTGCTGGTTTTTACATCCAGAAGTTATGAGGACTTCTCTTCCTGGCACTGGGTCCCTGTGGCTGGGACCCTTGATCATCAGGGGGACCTCTACAGCTGAAATATCCCTCTCAATTTTTATCTGCCACATGTGGGTCTGGGACCAGCTGGTTTTATCTCTCTGCCCCTCCTTCCAATCTTGGCTTTTTCTTTAACTCCATAGTTGTTTGTAGGACTTCCATTTAGCCAGATTTCAGGTGGTTCCAAATGATGGTTGGGCTGTGGTTTAGCTGTAATTTTGAGGTGGTTGTGTGAGGAGGTGAGTACTGCATTTATCTATGCCTCCATCTTGACCAGAAGTTTTTGTGAAAATATATTTTATTTAGCAGCATTTTGTGAGCAATTTGGCTGTTGTTGGTCAAATAAGTTTGTAAATATGTTTGCTTGCTTATAGTTTGTATTGGGTGTGAGGGACAGGCTGTAAGCAAGCTGGGTTGTATAGCCTAAGCCTAAGGCTTAGTTTTAAGACTAAGCTTTCCCCCACACCCTTGACTGATTGCATGATGTGGGATGGTGCATTCTCATGAGGAATCCCATTATGCCTCAGATAAGTGACTTTGTATCAGAGACTTCCTTGTTTGTATATTGGATTAAAGGTTTTGATTTCTACACTATGAAGTGGGGCAGACCAGGCGCTTGCTCTCTTGGTTCCTGAGATTAGCTTTAGAGGAGAGAGCAGAGAAAGGAGAGCAGAGAAGGGCCATATGGAGGAGAGGAGAAGCAGTCAAGATGATGGAGTGCTAAAAGAGAAGCCAGTTAGTGCAGAGTTTTTGCAGAGAGAAGGAGATGGGGAACAAAGGAGAATGAGGCTGGTGAGGTAGAAACTTGATTCTAGAAAACTCAGATAAGTCGGTAGCTTTGTGAACACTGAATGAGTGGGTTTTGGAACCCAGTTTGTGTTTTTACTTGCCCACTGGGTGCAAGCTAGGATTAAAGATAATGGCCCATCAGTTCGTGGCTCTGTTGTTTCATTACCATCTGTCCGAATCCAAGGAGAACCTGCATGGTTCAGGTGGCTGTGATGGTGGCTGAAGCTACTGGCCATACAGCTGTGTTTGAGTTGTAGCAGTTATTTGGGCCAGAGGATGAACAGGCTGTATGTGACAGCCCAGCTATGAGCTAGAGGCTGAAGTGTCTGTGCAGTAGCTATGCCAAAGGACATGGTCCAGAAGTGAGAGTGCCTGTGCAGTTGCTCCCACAGTTATAAACCTGCTGCTTTATTTATAGTTTACTTCAGCAGAAGAGGGGTCATGCATGTGTAAATTTTACATGATATAAAACTGGCCTTGGGAAATAAAGTGTGTAGCAGATTCTGTAACTTTCTCTTCCCCATGTTGACTCCTTATGCATTCTTTTCCCTCGGCACCACCTTACTTCCCAAAAGACCCCTTGACCCTGACAAGTGGCACAGAGAGAAGGGTGTTCAAAATGAGGTGAGTGGTGCAGGGGAACGCCCCCGCGCCAATGGAGGCACAGGCCTGGGGGGGTGGAATTTTGGCCCCCAAGCTCATTATGGTACCCAGTAGCATATCTAGCAAATTGGACATTGCCAGAGGACTGGGGCACAGTCCATCTTCAGCCAGAGGGGATGTGGAGAACTTTGAAATAATTGGAGCCAAATGTCCAGGCAGCCCACAGAGAAGGAGTGAGCCAGGTTGCTTGGCTACAGCAAAGGGAGGAAAGCCTGGAGCAGTGCTTAGGCAATGTGATATGCTTAGTCAAAGTCAGTTCTCTCTGGCACAAGCAAGGAAGATTCTGAAGCTGCAAGATGGGAAGGGGAGGAAAAATGCCACCCTGATGCACGAGACTAAGAACGGGCTTCTGAAAGTTAACTGGTGCCAGCTGTGGCATGATTTACAAGTAGCGAGCCAGCTCTAGCTAATTATCTGCCTGACTGTGAGGATGAGGGCTGAGGAGCCCAGGGCCAGAGGCCTCATGTTGAATTAACCATTTATTGGCCCTCCCACAATGTTCAGCATGTCCTAGCCTAAGTGGACACAGAATACATCCTAGGGGTGGTCATACTGGCTGGATTGGCTGTGAGCATCACCCAGTGAGAATTCTGACTGCGGGTATGAGTGGTGAAGATGGTGGTGAGAGTGCATCCTCACCACACTCCCCTGCACCTCTCCCAGGCAACCTGAGTTGTGTCAGTGAGGCAGTATTGCCTGTCCAGGGGCCATGAAGAAATTAGCTGAACCATTTTAAAGATGGAAGGAGCTGGGATCATTTGGCCAAAGTACACCGCCCATACAACTCCCTCATGTGGCCTGTTCAGAAGCCTGACAGTTCCTGGCATATGATGGTGGATTACTGAGAGCTGAACAAGGTCACCCCAGATCTACATACTGCTGTCCCAGACATCATGGAACTGATGGATTGGTTGTCAGTGGAATTGGGCCAATATCACTATCTAGATGACTTGGCTAATGCTTTCTTTTCTATTGACATTGATGCTACTAGTCAAGAGCAGTTGACCTTCACATGGGAATGCTGGCAATGGACATTTCAAGTATTGCTACAAGGATATTTGCATAGCCCTACTCTGTGTCATGGCCTGATGGCCCAAGATTTGGCCATATGGAACCACCTTGAGATGGTACAATTGTTCCATTACATTGATGACATGGTGCTAACCTCTGATTCTCTTGCAGATCTCAAAATGGCAGCCCAAAAAGAAACCCTGACAGGCTGATGCTATGAACCAGCATGGCTAGTAATTCCAGGTCCTGAGTGGGAATAGCGTGGAATTAAGAAAATGTGCTTAAGGTAAAAGGATGGGCTTGGGAGGGCTCTGCAATGCTGATGGCTAGAACAGAGCACGCTCCACACCCACTTCTTGCTTTATTTATAGGGCAAAGTGAGGCCATTAGCAAATCAGAGATCTCTGATCACATTTCCAAGGCAACCCAAGAATTCTACCTGTAAGAATGAGACAGCACTCTAACACCAGATGTGCAGGCTTTATTAGAGGAGAAAGAACTGCTGGGGCACTTCTCCAGGAATAAGGGCCCCAGAAACAGACTGAGGCAAAACTTTATAGGGTTGGGGATAGCCTCAAGCAAGGGTGTGCTGGTATGTTCAGCTTTCTGGAATACTCTTCTTTGGGTCGATTGACCAGCTTCCTGGAACAGCCAAGTGGAACAGCAAAAGGGCAGTTGTAATTCCTGGTAAATTCATGTATCTATCATTTCTCAACTCTGTGGTTACATATAAAAGAAAGGCAGTTATTAATTTTATAATATACGGTGAGGGGTGATGAGGAGAGAGAGGAGAAAAATTTGGAAAATTATTGTTTCTTCTGGAGAGAACTCAAGAAAAGAACCTTGCCAAGCCAAGTCCCTCATCCAGTTAAGGAGGTCATCAATTTCCATGCTGTGAGGTCTGAACCAGGTGATGTCTTTGAAAACCTGAGTGAGGAAGTAAAAAAATCTTGTAAGATAATAATTGTGAATTGCTTGCTGCGAGTGCCGAGTGGACAGAGTGACATGGTGATACATGGTCTCCTGGATGAGCCTCATGAGATGTGCTGGTCTGGTTCTTCTCGAATGGGAAGACATGTGGAAATTTTTAGAGGCAGAGAACCTGTTGGTGTAGGTTTTTAGAAGAACTGAATATGTGTGGTTTAAAAGGAAGGGGGTTTGGAGAACATTCAGAAGGGAACTTCTCGAACTGAGGGGTGGCTTCTTTCTGCTGTCATCCCTACCTATTGTATTTGATATTTCCCTTGTGAAGTTCTCCTTGAGGTATTGGGGAATAGGAGTGTAGGAGCATTTGATTGTAGGTAATCCTAGAGATTTCTCTCATCTAGGTCTGTAGGAACTTGATAAAGAAGGGGGCAAGTATTACAGTTAGGCACAGAATTAGGATTGGTCCTATAATTGGTGCTAGCATGGAGAACAAGGGTTTTTTCCACCATTGTTCAGAGTAGGGGTCAGTACCGGCCCAGCTAATATGGATTTGTTCTTGAAATTTTTGGAGAGAGTTGATATTCTCCTCAACCAGGCCAGACTCGTTAATGTAGTAGCAACACTGTTCCTATAAAAAGAGACCAGTACTGCCCTTCTCTACTGTTAGTAGATCTAAAGCCCTTTGGTTTTGTAGGTTGACTTGAGCTAGGGAGTTAAGTTGTCTTTGGAGGGAGGCTAGAGAGGTAGCTGAATTATCAAGGGCCTGTTCCAGGTCTGCCTTTAGTTGGTTAGTAGTCCATATACTATGGCCTAACCCAGCCCCGCTTATCCCTATAGCTGTTAAAGAGGTGGCAAGGGTAAGGCCAAGGAGGACCGGGAGGAAGGCAGCCCATTTATTCCTGCTTGTTCTCAGCTGGTTTGAAAATTCTTCTCCATAATATGTTAGTTGTGGTGCAACTATTACCAGGACACAAGAGAGGGGGGAAGAGGTGTTTAAGGTTTTTAGAATGGTTCTATTGCACCAGAAATGAGTTCCGTTAGGGCTGGTTAGAGAAGTTTTGATTGGGATAGTCACTACATAATGGGGTAGGCCGATTGGTGTAACAAATTGAGAGGGTTGAGGTGGGGTCTTCTTGGAAGAGAGGAACTCCAGAAAGACAAAAAGGGTCTGGATTTTTCATGATGTTGAGTGGGTGGGGTAAAGGAACCACAGTGATGGGAGGCTTATTAAGGAAGGTACAGAGAAAGCAGTGAGAAATGTTATATAGAAGTGAAGTTGAGAACTTGGATGACCTGTTTGATGAGTCCTATCCATGAAAAAGGTTGACAGTAGGGATTAGATGCTTGAGTTTTAAGGTCATCTTTATAGGTAAGGATAGAATTGGTTAATTCTTTGAGAATCTTGGAGGGGGATTTTTCCCTTACCCATTTTCGATATATTTTGAGTTTTCTGTCTGGAAGACCAAAGTTTGATGAATAGAGATACAATAAATATGGTTTCACCCACTTATTACTTCAGGAGGCACAGATATCAAAGATCCAAGGATTGGAGGAGGTGGTCAACTGAAGAAAGAGACAATCTTTAAAGAACTGACCATCAGTGCACTTATCTTTACAACAGGGTTTAGTTTGGATATCAGGAATGCAGAGATAAGGAGGGTTGTGTAGCGGAGGGTGAAAGTTCTTCCATGGTAAAGTTAGAGATATTCTTTCCTGGCAGCCCTGGAGAGAGCAGTTAGCTTGAGCTAAAAGAAATGTTTCATGTCCGTTTGTAGGCCCTTCTTCAGCCAAGAATACCCAGCGATCTTGTCCCCTTACTATGTGAAGGGTAAAAGGACTGAGAAGCGTTAAGAGGTGAATGCTATTCATTCTCCTAGTTCTTCAGGGATACAAGAGAGCTTTATTTAGGGTTAGGGGACCTGTAGGGGTTGAAAGATAGGATTTAGGAGGTTTGCTGATATAGGGTTTCAGATTTTTCTGTTTTGTGAGGGCAGGTTTTAGGGTTGGTGTGTAGGGTTAGGTAGATTTTTCCAGTTTTCTGATTGGCGAAAGTCTACATGTGGTTCTGTAAGAAACTAGTGAACAAATGTAAGAGGCAGGGTCCAAAAGTTAGAAAAATAAATAGGAGAGTGAGTGGACCAATGATAGGCAATAGTCAAGACACCCAGTTTTGTAAAATGAGCTTGGAAGTCTTTTCTTCTCTTGCTTTTTTTGGAATAGCTTGAGAAGGATAGGTGTTAGTTCTCTGAATGTTTAGCAAAATTCACTTGTGAAGCCATCCAGTCCTGGACTTTTGTTTGCTGGGAGTTTTTTGATCACTGTTTTCATTTCATTTGATATAATCAGTCTGTTTAGGTTTTGTGATTCTTCCAGATTCAGTTTTAGAAGATTGTATGTTTCTAGGAATTTATCCATTTCACCCCAGTTGTCCAATTTTTTGGCATATAGATCTTAATAGTATTTTTTTACAATCCTTGTATTTCTGTGAAGTCAGTTGTTACTTCTCCATTTTCATTTATAATTTTTTTTATTTGGATCTTCTCTCTCTCTCTCTCTTTTTTTTATGAGTCTAGTTAACAGTTTGTCAATCGTGTTTACCTTTTCAAAGAACCAGCTCTTGGTTTCTTTGATCTTTCATAATGTTTTTTAGCCTCTATGTTATTTATTTTCATTGTGGTCTTTATTATTTCCTTCCACTTTCTCTGGGATATATTTTTGTTTTTCTAGTTCTTTCTGGTGCAGTGTTAGATTGTTTATTTGAACTTTTGCTTGCTTAAGATATGTCTGTAATGCTATAAAGTTCTCTCTCAGGAATGCTTTTGCTGTGTCCCATAGATTTGGGGTTATATATTCATTGTCATTTTCTTCAAGAAAAGTTTGTATTTCTTTCTTGATCTCATTGTTGACCCATTTGTTATTTAATAACATACTGTTCAGCCTCCAAGTGTTTGAATGTTTTTTCAGTTTTTCTATTGCAGCTGATTTCTAGTTCCATGCCATTGTGGTCATAGAAGATGCTTGATATGTTTCAACTTCTTAATTTATTGAGATTCTTTTTGTATCCTAACATGTTGTCTATCTTAGGAAATGTCCCATGAGCATTTGCAAAAAAAAATGTATATTCTGCTGCTTTGTGGTGAAATGTTTTAAAGATATTAATTAAATCCAGTTGATCTAATGTGTCCTTTAAGGCCGCTGTTTTTTTGTTGTTGTTGATTTTATGTCTGGAGGATCTATCCATATTACTGGGGTGTTAATATCCCCTACTATTACTGTATTTCTGTCAATCTCTTTCCTTATGTTCATCAAAATCTGCTTTATACATTTAGATGCTCTTATATTTGGTGCATAAATATTTACAATAGTTAAATCCATCCCTTCACTTTCAATCCATGTGTATCTTTGGTTCTGAGGTGGTTCTCTTGTAGACAACATATATTTGGGTCTTGTTTTCTTATCCATGTAGCTACCCTATATCTTTTTTATTGGAGTATTTAATTCATTTACTTTTAAGGTTATTCTTGATATGTACTTATTATTGTCATTTTATTCTTTCACCCTACAGTCTTCTTTCTCTTGATTTTGTTTTTCCTTTGCTTTTTTTATAGCAGGTCCTTTAACATTTTCTAGCAGTATTTGTTTGGTCGTAATGAACTCCATGAGCCTTTTTTTTTTTTTGTCTGGGAAGCTTGCTATTTCTCCTTCATTTTTAAATGATAGCTTTGTTGGATATAGTAGTCTTGATTGTAGGTTCTTGTTTTGCTACACTTTGAATATTTCTTGCCAATCTCTTCTGGCCTCAAGTGTGTTTGTTGAGAAGTCAGATGTCTTCCTAATGGGGGCTCTTCTGTAGGTGATTAACTGCTTTCCTCTTACAGCTTTTAGTATTCTTTCTTTGTCTCTTAACTTTAGCATTTTAATTATGATGTATCTTGGTGTAGACCTTGGGTTCATCTTTAATGTGACTCTCTGTGCTTCTTGAACTTGTGTGACTTTTTCTTTATCAATTTAGAGAAATTTCTGGCTATCATTTCTTCAAACAAATTATTCCTTATTTTTTCTCTTCTCTTTTAGGAATCCCTATGATGCAGATGTTGTTTCTCTTCATGTTGTTGCAGAGCTCTCCTAGAGTTTCCTAAGTCTTTTTGAGCCTCTTATCTTTTTGCTGCTCTGATTCTGTTCTTTCATTTATCTTTTTCTCTAAATCGCTGATTCAGTCCTCTGCTTCATCCAGCCTGCTGTTGATTCCTTCTAGTACAGTCTTCATTTCTGATATTGTAGTTGTCATTTCTGACTGGATTTTTTAAATGATTTCAATGCCATTTTTGATGCTTGCTTTCTCTTTGTTTAAGTTCTCACTGTGATCACCCATTACTGCACTAAGATCCTTGAGCACCCTGATAATCATTATTTTAAACTCTGCATCTGGTAGTTTGGTTACTTTCATTTCATTTAATTCTTTTTCTGAGGATTTCTCTTGTTGATTTATTTGGGTCATATTTCTTTGTCTGCCCATTTTGTCTCTCTATTAGGTAGCTGTGCTCTGGCTTTGAAAATTGTGGTGGTGTCTTTATGAAGATGGGCTCAGTGGTACTGACCTCCATGCCACCTGATTTCCTTGCTCTAGGAATGCTTTTTGAAGATAAAATTTACCTTCTTGTTGTATGTGAGTATTGAATGCAGTTGCTCCTTTTGTGGGTGCAGTTATCCCTTCAGATTGGCTGGCTCTAAGGGTCAACTTTGCTCATGTGTATTAAACACTGTGCAGTGTCTGTCTTGTTTTGCATATATATTCTTTGCAGTGTCTGGTGCCTGCTTGACTCCTCCTTTGGGCATGCTGCTTGTGTAGTCTAGAATTGGTGTGGTCTGCTACTACTACTGCTTGTATTGGTTCTGGGCCACTTTGGGTTGGCATCATCAGTAGTTTGTAACCTACCATGGGCTACTGCTCTGTTTGCTGTTTATGTCTGCATTTTTTGTGCCTGCATAGTGTGGGAGGATTCAACCTGTATATAAGGACCAGCTTTCTCCTGCTTAGAGATTACCACGGCTCTGTAAAAGCCCCAAGCTCTGTAAGCTTTGCCTCTACTTTTCAGCTGCTCCTCCTCCTCTTGCAGCTGCCTGATCTTCCCACAGAGTCTTCTGTAGAAAGACTGTAGTGTGGGCTCAGACTGGCCTCACCCCACCAACCCTTCTACAAGTTGCAAGCTTGGTGGGTTAGCAGAGCTGAGGTTGGGAATACAACATCAGTGAGATGACCTACTTCAGGGGTCCCTTGGTGAGGAGCTCAGAATAGGGAAAGTGATGCCTACTTCAAAGCCTATACCCTCAAACATTGTTAGATACTGCAATTCTATTTCTCCCCAATAAGGTGAGTAGCAGGTTCAGATTGGGTGGGGCCAAGAATCACCACTGCAAAATTTCTTCCTGCTGGAGATTCCCAGGTTTTTGGGAGGAATACTGAGAGAGTCTTTCCCTGGGGCTGACTGTGCACCCCAAGAAAGTGGCTAAATCTCTCAACTGGACCCAAGAATAAGCTCCACAGGACCCACCTCTTGAATATTTGTGCTCCAAGTCTCTCTCCCTTCCCCCTGTGTAATCTATCCAGCACCCAGGCTGACCAACTGTGAAGATCCATCGTGTCCAATGTGCAGGAGCTGCTGTGCTGCTGCTGATCACATAATGTGGAACTCGCCTCAGCTGGGCCTGGTGTCCAATGAAGCCTCCCTTAGGACATGCCACCAACAAGAGTCATTATTTCTTGAAACAATCCTGTCTTCAGCTGGCCACTGTATGTGCTAGTCCTGGGCTTTCCTGTTGGGAACCTGGTGTAGACCTGTGTAAGACACTGGCCATGACTGGCCCTCAGCAACCTTTCTGGAGATACAAGCAATCCAGAGTTTGTGGCTACTTCTACTGAGCCCAGCTGTACATGGAAATACCAAGCCACACACCTAGGCTGGCTTTTACCCACACTGTACCTGGGGAAGGTCATCAAAAGACCCAAGGTTTCCTGCGAACTGCCACCTATAGCCTCTGTCTGCTGGCTGATGGTTGGGGTTGGACATTAAAAAGTAAAATAAAAACAAATGTATAGTAAAGACTATAGCCTGGGTAATTCAAGGATTAGGAAGAGTAGTATATATGGCTCCCATCCCATGGCCCCCAGTGTCAGTCTGTCCAGACTTTGTTCATAGGTCTCAGTAGGGTGTGGCTCTGCCCAAGAAAGATAGTGGCTACACTATTAGGGAATGACTTAGCACAGGGTTTTCTGTGGCTATGCCCTACAGTGTTTCTCCCCAAGCCCTCCCTCTGACAGAGCCCTGGGTAAGTGGCTGTCAACAAGATTTTCTACATGGGCCCTTTAATATGGAGCCTGTATCTCTGAGAGTTCCCATCTCTTTCTCACATACAGAAACCTCACCTCTTCCCACTGCCAAATACTATGTGTGCACCTCATCTAAGCCATGATGCTCTAGGCTGGGGCACTTGGCCTGTGGCTTAGGACCCTCACCTCTCAAGGCAACCCTCCCTGCAGTGAGAGTTTCTCTGGACCCTTAGCTGCAGCTCATTCCTGGGAGCAGGGCAGCCCTTTTCACATCTCCACCCTTTCTACCAGTCTTGATGTGGCTTCTTCTGTGATCCTTGGTTATATACTTTTATTCATTTAGTCCAATGTTGGTTTTTCAGTATGATTGTTCTTAAATTTAGTTGTAATCCAATTTGGTCATAGGAGGTGGCAGTTGGAATATCTGCCTACTCCATTGCCATCTTGGAATCCCAGTAAATGTTCTAAGGCACAATAAAGGAGATTTATTCTGTTTTCATGGTATAAAATCATATAGGCTACATGACACTTCCTACTAGAAAACAATTCCATGGCCCACTTGTGCCCCCAGAGTGTTCCAATCAAGGGTCACTTGACTAAGTCCTACAAGTCTTGAAGTACAGTGTCCAAAATACATTAAAATATACACATTCCTCAGTATGTTTCTTCATTTAACCAAATGCTTGGCTACTACTGTTTGCAATTAGTGGACCAGGATTTGGCCATGTACTAGTGTCATTGAAGATGGAAGGTGTTGTTTGTTTTGTTTTAATTAGTGTTAGAGATGGAATAAACTAGAAACACCTTACCATTGCCATCTTTCTTTCCTTTTTTAAAAAATTTTACAGAGACAGGGAGAGAGAGAGATAGGGACAGACAGTAACAGAGAGATGAGAAGCATCAATCATCAGTTTCCTGTTGTGACACCTTAGTTGTTCATTGATTGCTTTCTCACATGTGCCTTGACCGCAGGCCTTCAGCAGACTGAGTAACTCCTTGCTCAAGCCAGAAACCTTGGGTCCAAGCTGGTGAGCTTTGCTCAAACCAGATGAGCCCATGCCCAAGCTGGCAACCTTGGAGTCTTGAACCTGGGTCCTCAGCATTCCAGTCTGATGCTCTATCCACTGTGCCACCACCTGGTCAGGCACTATTGCCATCTTTAGCTGGAAGTATTACATTTGTTTACTAAAATAATTTTAATAATTTGTTTTTTCCTGATGAAGCTTATAAGTTTTTAGAACATTCAGTGTAGACAAAGAAAAGAAACAGAGTCATATCTACTTTTTAACCTTTCTCTACCAGAAAATACTTCAGAGGTTTTTAAATTTCTTAATTTTTATCTCTTATTACAATGTTCAGAACTTTCTGTCTTTATGGAAGACTGAACAGAAACCCATACAAAGGCACATGAAGATTACAATATATCGCCCAAAATGAAATTTAATGACACGCCATGCTTGAAACTAAGAAATAATTTAGGTGTCAGAAAAAAATAGGGGACTCAAAGTCAGAAATACCATTGTAGTGAACATGAAATTGTTCCTAGGAAGATTGGGTATATCACTTGTGAGCTTACAGGAAATTGGACTTCATGCCAATGTGGAAAATGTGGCTGGAATTGATACATCTTCATAATTATTACCTTATGTGTAAAAGGAGTTGAAACCTCATCCAACAAGCCTTAAAATTTGTAAATATTATGACAGGAAGTTAAACTCGGAGTCAGAGTTGACAACTTGAGTCAACAGATAAAAACTTAGGCACCAAGCATTTCTTGTTCTAAAAAGAAGTATCAGTGTTTGGCATCTCCTGAAAGTTTCCAGAACTGACCCAACTATAATTAACTACCAGTTAAGATCAAATACAAGTAGAACAGAAGCAGAGCAATTCTTGGGGTTTGAATTGAAATTTACAGCATTGTGCAGGTGTAGAATATCCCCTGTGACACACACTACTCCCCTCCCTATGGGTACAATGTAGCTTACTAGTGTCTTCATTTTTCATAGTGAAGAATACACAGATAATTAACAGAACCAGAGCAAGTTACTAGGGATATAAGAGGCCTCCAAATACTACCAGGTGATTTGACTTAAGTGACATTGATGAAACTATCCAGCAAACAACAAAATACACATTATTTTCTAGTACACATGTCTCTAGGGAGGGTACTGTGAAAACTATATTAATTCTGGGACATCCGCAAGATCTTTTATGTTTAGAAAGATACTAGCTTTAGCTTCCAAGGCATGATGTTCTTCAAAAATGTTCTTTTTTTAGTCTTGAACTGTGCAGAAATTCATGAAATACATAAAGAATTCTTCCCTCATAATAAGAAAATACAAGATATTTCAAGGAATTGAAATAATAGAATTTGTGTTCTATGATCAGGATGCAATTAAATTAGAAACCAAGAAATTCAAGATAGAGGCAGAGTAGGGGGAAGTTACCCTATTCTCCTCCCAGGGTCAAACCAGAATTACAACTAATATATAGAGCAGTTATCCTGAATAACCAGCTGAAGATGAACTTAACAGAAGTCTTATAACCAAGAATTTACAGAAGAAGCCACATCAAGACTGGTAGGAAGGGCAGAGATGAAAAAAGAGCTGGCCCCACTACCATGAGTGGCAGCTGAGTTTCTGGAGGGATATCTCAGCTGCAAAAGCTCCTCTTGAGAAGCATGGAGTCTCAATCCTGAGCTGGGCTCCCCAACCCAGAGCACCAAAGTCAGGAACAGGTACCCACATAACATCTAGCTGTGAAAATTAGCAAGGATTAGGTCAACTAGGGAAAAACAGGGGTCTAAAGAGATGAGGGACCTTCTTAGAGGGCCAATGCACAAAATATCATTCACAGCCACTCACCCTGGGCTCTGGCAAAGGAAGGATGGAATGAACTACAGTCATGTGAGGAGAGACTGGGCTTTGTGATTGTAGAGAAAGCTTAGGGGCAGCTGCCAACATCCCCATGCTGAGTCCCTCTCCCACACTGCAGACTCCATTCTTCCTTGGGTGGAACATATGGCAACAGCTTGAGAAAAAACAATAGCTCCACCCTCTGGACTCCCTGTCACTTCACCCTGCAGAGCTCATGTCCTACTGAGAAGATTACTGCCTGGCCCATTGTGTAGAGGTCTAGGCAGAATTATGGGATATCAGTGACTGACATGTGTAGTTCAGGAACAGAGGACCATTCCCCCACTTTCCCATAAAACTGACTAGTGCCTCCTCCTCAAGGAAGATCCACTAGCCCCACCCTCCCTACTCCTGTCTGCCCTATGTTGCTGAGTTATGGCTCTCTAGGAATTCCCAGAAGAATCTGAGACAGACTGAATTGTGTGGCTCTATGATTGGACCCTCATACACCCAACCAGTGCAGAGCTCACCCTTCACATGACCAAATCTTCATCTGTTTGAGCCTAATAAACTTTGCTGACCTCATCATAACAACTTTATGAGATCCAACCCACCATGAAAGTCTACGAACACCCAAATGGTAGCCAGAATTGGTATACCCTGGGACATTTGCTGAGTGGCCTCAGACTCAACATTGACAGAGTTTGAACCTATATCAGCCTGGTGAACACCACTTGCCCCTACCTGGTGACTCACTGAGACTTACCTCATACAACTCTAGTACCACTAGAGGCTCTTTCAAAATGATCCTAACAGGCAGCAGGCAGGAAAAGGCAGGTGGAGGTGGAAATTGGGGTGTCTTGGGACTTTTGCTGACCCACCCCAGCCTGGTGCTGGTAAAAACCAGCCTTGGTGTACAGCTTGGTTCTTCCTGCATAAGAAACTTTAAGAAACCATAAGAAACTTTAAATCACTTTGTAGCTCCAAACAAGTTGCCCAGAACCAATCATAGACAGTGTCTAACATTGACCTGCACCAGAGTTTCTCCCAAAAGGCCCCAGAACCAACATATCCAGTGGCCAGTTTTAGGCAACATCAGAGCAGGATCCAACTAGATTCACAAGTGTCATACCCAAAGGGAGAACTAAGAACCTGCAGAGGTGATTTCCACTTTGTGTGGTTAGCACCTGCATAGCAGATTATACATGTTTGTCAGAGTTAATCCTCACAGACGGCCAGCCTGAGAGTTGACCTCACAAATGATAGGGCCAATAGCAATCAAGACCCAGTTAAAACAGAAGGTCCCACATAACCCACAAAATGGACATTCCTGCAGCATCCAGCTCAGGTGATTGAGGATATGTCTTCACAGGGTCCCACAGGACACTTACTACATTAGGCCACCTCACCTAGACTGGGAAACATAACATCTATTTAATACATAGAAATAGACACAAACAGGCAACCAAAATGGGAAGATAAAAAAACATGCCCCAAATGAAAGATAAGGAGCAATCTCTAGAAATGGAGCTAAATGAAAAGGAAGCAAGCAATTAATCAGATAATTAGTTTAAAAATATGGTTATAAAAACACTCAAGGCACTTAGTACTTCAAGGAAGTTAATGATAACTCAAATAGATAGTTTTCCGGACCAGGCGGTGGCATAATGGATGGAATGTCAATCTGGGATGCGGAGGACCCAGGTTTGAGACCCCAAGGTTGCCAGCTTGAGTGTGGGCTCATGTGGTCTGAGCAGAGCTCACCAAGTTGGACCCAAGGTCACTGGCTTGAGCAAGGGTTACTCAGTCTGCTGAAGGCCCATGGTCAAGGCACATATGAGAAAGCAATCAATGAACAACTAAAGTCACAATGGAGAACTGATGATTGATGCTTCTCATCTATCTCTGTGTCTGTCTCTTTCTGTCTTTCTTTCTCTGTGTAAAAAAAAATGGGGATAGTTTAAGGGACCTTTGGGACAACATGAATCATAACAACATCTACATTACAAGAGTAACAGGAAAAGATAAAGAGCAAGGGATCAAGCATCTATTTAAAGACATAATGACTGAGAAACTTCCCCAACCTGGTGAAAGAAAAAACACACAAGTCCAAGAAGTGCAGAGAGTCCCAAACAAGGGGGAACCAAAGAGGCCCACACCAAGACACATCATAATTTAAATGGCAAGGGTTAAAGACAAAGAGAGACTCTTAGAAGCCACAAGAGAGGAGATGGTGCCAGAGTAGGCAGATGTTCTAACTGCCACCTCCTAGGACCAGATAGGATTATAAATTAATTTGAGAAAAATTATCTTGAAAAACTAACTTTGGATTAAACAAAAAGGAGTCTATAACCAAGGAGCACAAAAGAAGCCACACCAAGACTGGTAGGAAGAACAGAGACATGAAAAAGTCTGCCCTACTCCCAGGAATGAGCAAGGCAGAGGGTCCAGAGGGACTCTCACTGTGGGGAGGGTCGCCTGAGAGGGGAGGTTTCTAAGCCCCAGCTGGCACCCCAGCATAAAGCCTCAGAGCCTACAAGAGGTGCCAACACAGCATTTGGTGGTGAAAAAGGCTGAGGTTTCTGTCTGCAAGAAAGAGACAGAGCTCTTGGAGATGCAAGCTCTATCTTAAAGGGCCAGAATAGAAACTTCATTTACAGCCACTTACCTGGGGCTCCAGTGGGGGAGGGCTGAGAGGACTAAAGTTGCATTAGGAGAGTGTGAAGTCAGTGGCCCAAGGAAAGACACTGTGGGGGACAGCCACTGGAACTCCTATGCTGAGTCATTCTCCAATGCCACAATTGCCATCTTTCTTGAGTGGAGCAATTCCCTCTGAGTGACATCAGCCTGAGGAAAACTAACTGCCCCTCCCTCAGGAGTTCCTCCTGCCCCACCAATGGAGACTGAGTCATTCTAAAAAGACAGGAAGCAGAGGGCCTGTCAGTGACTCAGTTTTCTGGCATTGAAGCTGGAGCTTTCCCCTGAACATGACCGAGTCTATTACTGGTGCTTCCACCTCATGAGAGACTCAGTAGAAACTGTCTAGACTGCAGGCAGACCACACCTCTGGATCTCAGAGGCCATACTCTAAAGAGGTCTGAAAAAATTCTGAACAGACTGACACATGGGGCCAAGGGGCAGAGCCACACCCACTACCATTCCTAATCCATGAGTTCTCACAGGCTCTAGACCAGGGATCGGAAATCTTTTTGGCTGAGAGAGCCATTAATGCCACATATTTTAAAATGTAATTCCATGAGAGCCATACAGTGACCTGTGTATGTTACATATTATCCAATAAAAATTTGGTGTTGTCTCGGAGGACAGCTGTGATTGGCTCCAGCCACCCGCAACCATGAACATGAGCGGTAGGAAATTAATGGCTTGTAGTACATGAGCATGTTTTATATTTTTAATGTTATTATTATTTTTATTAAAGATTTGTCTGCGAGCCAGATGCAGACATCAAAAGAGCCACATCTGACCCATGAGCCATAGGTTCCCGACCCCTGCTCTAGACTCTACCAGAGGTATTTTTCAGTGGCTCAGCCCAACAAGCAGAGAGCAGAGAGAGGCTGCAGAGGCAATACTCAGGGAACCTTGGCCTTTTAAGCAGACCTTCTCCCAGGCCCAGTGTGGGTAAAAGCTAGTCTAGACCTGCAGCTTGGTATTTCCATGTACACCTGGGCACAGTAGATGCAACCACAAAACCTGGATTCCTTGTAGCTCCAAGAAGGTTGCTGAGGGCCAGTCATGGGCAGTGTCTCCCACTGGTTTCACTGGGTTCCCTCCAAGAGGCCCAAGGCTGGCACATTCAGTGGCCAGCAGTAGAAAGCATTGGTTCAGGACCTAACAACTATTGCTAGAGGGTACCTTAAGTAAGGAGTCCTCACACCTGGCCCAGCTGAGGAAACTTCTGCTCTCCATGATCAGCATTAGCACAGCAGCTTATGAGCATTGGATAGGGTGGAACTTCACAGCCAGCCTGCCTGAGTACTGGATATCTTGCCCCACTGGACCAGATTCCACAGGGTAAGGGAGGGAGGCCTAGAGCATGGATATTTAAAGTGTGGATCCCTGTGAGACTATTGTTGGGTCTGGTCAAAGGTCTTAGCCACTTTCTGGGTGTGCACAGTCAGCCCCAGGAGAGGACCCTCTCAGTCTTCCTCCCTGAGACCAGGGTCTCACCAGCTGTAAGAACTTAGGCAGAGGAGACAGTTGGCCCCATTCAACCTGAAACTGCTGCTCATCTTGCTGGGGAGAAATAAAATTCAAGTATCCAACGGTGGCTGAGGGATTAGGCTCTGGAGTAGGGGCTAATTTCCCCATACTGAGCTCCTGACAGAGACCCCCTAAAGTAGGGGGTCTTACTAACATTGTATTTGCAATGTTGGCAACCCTAACCCACCAAGCTTTCAATAAACAGAGGGGTTGATTGGATGAGGCCAGACTGAGCCCATGCTAGTCTTTCTACAGAACACTGTGGGAAGACCAGGCAACTGAAGGAGGAGAAGGTGGAGTATCTGAAAAGTGAAGGCAAAGCTTACAGGGCTTGGGGTTTTTACAGAGCTGCTGTTATCTCTAAGCAGGAGGAAGCTGGTCCTTATACACACAGGTTGGCCACTCCACACTACTCAGGTACACAGGAAATTCAGACACAAACAGTGAAGAGAGCAGTAACTCCAGACAGGTAGCCCACAGCAGATTACAAACAATGGCTGATGCCAACGCAAGAAGACCTAAAACCAACACAACCAGTAGTGGGTGACAGACAGCACCAACACTAGACTCAGCTAGCTACACAAACAACACACACAAAGGAGGAGTCCAGCAGGCACCAGGCACTCTGGAGAATAAATACACCCAACAGGACAGACACTTGCATAGTGTCTAATATATCATACAAGATCACCACGGTGACCCTGAGAGCCAGCCAGCCTCAAGAGATAACTGCACTCACAAAAAGACCAATGGCATTCAATACTCATATACAACAGGAGAAAAAATAGTACCCTTAAGAAGCACTTCTAAAGCAAGAGACTCAAGTGGCCTGGAGATCAGTATCACCAATATCATCTTCCTCATAAAGATACCACAACAAATTTCAAAGTCAGTCAGTGCTACCTAATACACAGAAAGAAATGGACAAAGAAATATGACCCAAATGAATCAACAACAGAGATTCCCCAGAAAAAAAACTAAGTGAAATGAAAGTAACCAAACTACTAAATGCTGAGATTAAAATAATGGTTTTTAAGATGCTTAAGGATCTTAGAGCAACAATGGATAGGCATAAATGAATACCTAAATAAAGATATAGCATCAAAAAGGACATTGAAATAATAAAAAAGAACTAGTCAGAAATGACAAATACAATTTCAGAAATGAAGACTGCACTGAAAGGAATCAACAGCAGGCTGGATGAAGCAGAGGCTTGAATCAGCCATTTAGAGGACAAGATAAATGCACAGAAGCAGAGCAACAAAAAGAAAAGAGGCTCAAAAAGACTGAAGAAATTCTAAGAGACCTCTGTGACATGAAAAGAAACAATATCCGCATAATAGGGGTTTCTGAAAAAGAAGAGAATGAACGATAGATAGAGAACTTGTTTAAAGAAATCAGTTGAAAATTTCCCTAGATTGATGAAGGAAAAAGTCACACAACTTCAAGAAGCACAGAAAATTCCATTAAAAATGATCCCAAGGAGGCCTACAACAAGACACATCATAATTAAAATGCTAAAGTTGAGACAAAGAAAGAATACTAACAGCTGCAAGAGAAAAGCAGTTAATTATCTACAGCAGAGCCCCCATAAAGATGACATCTGACTTTTCAACAGAAACACTTGAGGCCAGAAGGGATTGGCAAGAAATATTCAAAGTGATGCAGAACAAGAACCTAAACCAAGACTACTTTATCCAGCAATGCTATCATTTAAAGTTGAAGAACAAAAAAAATCTTACCAAAGAAAGACTCAAGGAATTTATTACAACCAAATGAGTACTGAAAGAAATGTTCAAGAGCCTGCTGTGTAAAGAGCAAAGAAAAAGGGAAATTGAGAGAAAGAGAATTGTAGATTTAAAGAATAAAATGGCAATAAGTACATATCAATAATAACCTTAAATGTAAATGGATTAAAGGCTCCAATCAAAAGACAGAGGGTAGCTGCATGGATAAGAAAACAGGACCCCTACATATGTTGTCTACAAGAAACCCACCTCAAAACAAAAGATACACATAGCCCTTTTAAGGGATTTTAAGTGAAGGGATGGAACAAAGTATTTAATGCAAATGTAAATGAGAAAAAAGCTGGGGCAGCAATACCTTTACCTGGCTAAATAGCCTTTAAAACAAAGGCTATCTATACTAAAAGAAACAGGGGATGACATCAGAGTAATGGTGGGGTAGGAAGCGATACCGATAAATCTCCCCCAAAACTCAACAAGATTTTCAACCAGAAACAGAAAAACCTATCCTTGAAGCCTCCAGATTTTTCGCAATACACCCAAAGGTATGATCAAACGAAAAATTGGCTAAATATATAACCAAACCCCGAAGGAAATAGGGAGTAAGAAATGCTCCGCCTTCCTCACTAACCTAAACAGGGCGGCTTTCACTGGAAACTGAGAATATAGAAACTGAGGCGGGCAAAGGGGGTGAATAGATCCAGGCCGCGGCATAAACGGCCGAACCAGGCTGTGGCACGGAGATCCAAGCCAAGGAAATACTGTTCCTGTGACAACCCGGGCAATACAGCTAACACTCGCGCCAAACCCAGACAAAGAAAAGACAAGCGGGGCAACCATTTTACCCGATCTCCTGGTCGGCATGCACAGATAGTGGGCGAGAGATTCCTTCCAAAGGCCCAGGGGTGTGCACCCGTGTTGTACCACAGAGAGGCAGAGTCAGAGGCCTTTGTGTGGGCCGAAAGCCTCCAGGCTGCCCCAGCGCCCTGGGAGAGCTGCACACAGGGAGGGAGCGAGAACTAATTCCAACGCTGGTACTTTTTTGTACGGGCAGGGGTTTCACTCAGAGGGTGAGGCCCTCTGATATCCTGGCTGGTCTGATATCCTGGTCTGCGCGTGCAGATAGTGAGCGAGAGATTCCTCCGAGTGCCTCGGCAGTGCCTGCCCATGTTATCCCCACAGAGAGGCAGAGTCAGGGGCCTTTGTGTGGGCCTAAAATGGAATCTCAGGCCGCCCCAGCACCTTGAAAAAGCCGCATACGGGGACGGAGTGAGAGCCAATTCCAACGCTGGAACTTTTCAGTGCGGGTGGGGGTTTCACTCAGAGGGCGAGACTTCCAGTCTGACATCCTGGTCTGTGCACGCAGATAGTGAACGAGAGTTTCCTCCAAGCACTCAGGGAATGGGTGCCTGCCTGTGTTACCGGACAGAGTGGCAGAGCCAGAGGTCTTTGAGTGGGTGGAAGCCCCAGCTGATTATGCTAGCAGCTCTGACTGACTGAGCCCTACCCAGAGCCCTGTGCTGAGTGGGAATAGAGTGGGGAGTGGCCAGCTCTTTGAGCCTATTACTATCCAGGCAGAGGCAGCAGCAACCCCATACCTGGATTATCAAGCTACTAATTGAGAAAGGAAAGACTAAGAGAGAGGCTCCAGGAACACGGACTCTCTCACTGTCGGAGCCTATAAATGCTAATGAGCCTCGACTGCCAATGTGATTAAAGCACAATACATGACATCACCATAGAGACTTATCAACTGCAAACCTCTACCTGAGTGTGCCAAAGGGGCAGAACCCGGGGTACAGAGTCACCGACCAGTAAGAGGGAGAGAAAAGAAAAAGCAAGAAGATAACCTCTCAAAATCAAGAATAATCCGCTTCATCCTTGATTTTTTTTTTCCTCCTCCAATTTGGTTGTTTAACTCTCTACCGGTCTTACTCTCTCCTCTCCTTGAACTACACTACCCATAAGTGTTACATTTCCCATTATCTTTTCTTTCCTCTTCCTTTCTCTCTATGAGGGTTGCACTCCAAAACCCTTAACTCTCTCTCTCTCTCTTTTTTCTTTTTTCTTCTTTTAGTGGTTCCCTCTTTTTTTCTCTCTCTCTTTCTTTTCTCCCTCTATATTAGTTTCTCCCTTTCTCCTTTACATCTCCTCTCATTCAAACCTCAATAATGAACAAATTATCTTATCTGGGATTCAAACTTATGTTTGTGGCATTTTGGGGGGTTTTTACTTCACCTTTTTGACTCACTAGCAGTGCTCCCATCCCTTATCAAGCTCTTGTTCCACTAAATACAATAGTAATTTTTTAATTTGTCCCCCTATTTTCCTGTTTCCCTCTTATTCCTCTCATCATAACTCTTAGTCAACCAACACCTAAACGCAAATCATTTTATTCTTGATCCAAATTTTTTCATTATTTGCTTTTCGTGGGTCCATACCCCCTCTTTTTTATTAATTAATTAATTTTTTGCCCCTTTATTATTTTTCCCCAATTCAGGTCCTCCATTACAGGCATTGTTTGTTGTATTAAATACAATATAATTGACAGTTCACCACTAGATTTTCTCAAGAAAGGAGATAATAAAAATCAGAAATAAATGAAATAGAGAACAGTAAAACTATAGAGAAAATTAATAGAACAAAGAGCTGGTTCTTTGAAAAGATCAACAAAATTGACAAACCCTTGGCAAGACTTTCCAAGGAAAAAAGAGAAAAAACTCATATAAACAAAATCCAAAGTGAAAGAGGAGAAATCACCACAGACACCGTAGATATACAAAGAATTATTGTAGAATACTATGAAAAACTTTATGCTACTAAATTCAACAACCTAGAAGAAATGGATAAATTCCTAGAATAAAACCTTCCTAGACTGAGTCAAGAAGAAGCAGAAAGCCTAAACAGACCTATTAGTAGAGAAGAAATAGAAAAAACCATTAAAAATCTCCCAAAAAATAAAAGCCCAGGCCCTGACGGCTATACCAGCAAATTTTATCAAACATTCAAAGAAGACTTGGTTTCTATTCTACTCAAAGTCTTCCAAAAAAAAGGAAGCAATACTTCCAAACACATTTTATGAGGGCAACATAACCCACATTCCAAAACCAGGCAAGGATGGCACAAAAAAAACCTACAGACCAATATTTCTAATGAATACAGATGCTAAAATACTAAACAAAATACTAGCAAATCGAATACAACAACATATTAAAAAAATAATACATCATGATCAAGTGGGATTCATCCCAGAATCTCAAGGATGGTTCAACATATGTAAAACAGTTAACGTAATACACCATATCAACAAAACAAAGAACAAAAACCACATGATCTTATCAACTGACGCAGAAAAGGCTTTCAATAAAATACAACACAATTTTATGTTTAAGACTCTCAACAAAATGGGTATAGAAGGAAAATATCTCAACATGATAAAGGCCATATATGATAAACCATCAGCTAACATCATATTAAATGGCACTAAACTGAAGGCTTTCCCCCTTAAATCAGGAACAAGACAGGGTTGTCCACTCTCTCCACTCTTATTTAATGTGGTACTAGAGGTTCTAGCCAGAGCAATCAGACAAGACAAAGAAATAAAAGGCATCCATATCGGAAAAGAAGAAGTAAAGGTATCACTTTTTGCAGATGATATGATCCTATACATCGAAAACCCCAAAGACTCCACGAAAAGACTACTAGAAACAATAAGCCAATACAGTAAGGTTGCAGGATACAAAATTAACATAGCCTTTTTATATGCCAACAATGAAACAAATGAGAACAAACTCAAAAGAATAATCCACTTCACAATTGCAACAAAAAAAAAATAAAATACTTAGGAATAAACATAAAGAATGTAAAGGACTTATATAATGAAAACTATAAACCATTGTTAAGAGAAATCAAAAAAGATATAATGAGATGGAAGAATATTCCTTGTTCTTTGTTAGGAAGAATAAATATAATCAAGATAACCATATTACCCAAAGCAATATACAAATTTAATGCAATTCCCATCAAAATTCTAATTACATTTTTTAAAGAAATAGAGCAAAAAATCATCAGATTTATATGGAACTATAAAAAACCCCGAATAGCCAAAGCAATCCTAAAGAAAAAGAATGAAGCTGGGGGCATTACAATACCTGACTTCAAACTCTATTATAGGGCCACAACAATCAAAACAGCATGGTATTGGCAAAAAAAGTAGACACTCAGACCAATGGAACAGAATAGAAAGTCCAGAAATAAAACCACATACATATAGTCAAATAATTTTTGATAAAGGGGCCAAGAACATACAATGGAGAAAAAAAGCCTCTTCAATAAATGGTGCTGGGAAAACTGGAAAGCCACATGCAAAAGAATGAAACTGGACTACAGTTTGTCCCCCTGTACTAAAATTAACTCAAAATGGATCAAAGATCTAAACATAAGACCTGAAACAATTAAGTACATAGAAGACATAGATACTAAACTCATGGACCTGGGTTTTAAAGAGCATTTTATGAATTTGACTCCAATGGCAAGAGAAGTGAAGGCAAAAATTAATGAATGGGACTACATCAGACTAAGAAGTTTTTGCTCAGCAAGAGAAACTGATAACAAAATAAACAGAAAGCCAACTAAATGGGAAATGATATTTTCAAACAACAGCTCAGATAAGGGCCTAATATCCAAAATATACAAAGAACTCATAAAACTCAACAACAAACAAACACACAATCCAATAAAAAAATGGGAAGAGGACATGAATAGACACTTCTCCCAGGAGGAAGTACAAATGGCCAACAGATATATGAAAAGATGCTCATCTTCTTTAGTTATTAGAGAAATGCAAATCAAAGCTGTAATGAGATACCACCTCACACCTGTTAGATTAGCTATTATTAACAAGACAGGTAATAGCAAATTTTGGAGAGGCTGTGGAGAAAAAGGAACCCTCATACACTGTTGGTGGGAATGTTAAGTAGTACAACCATTATGGAAGAAAGTATGGTGGTTCCTCAAAAAACTGAAAATAGAACTACCTTATGACCCAGCAATCCCTCTACTGGGTATATACCCCCAAAACTCAGAAACATTGATACGTAAAGACACATGCAGCCCCATGTTCATTGCAGCATTGTTCACAGTGGCCAGGACATGGAAACAACCAAAAAGCCCGTCAATAGATGACTGGATAAAGAAGATGTGGCACATATACACTATGGAATACTATTCAGCCATAAGAAATGATGACATCAGATCATTTACAGCAAAATGGTGGGATCTTAATAACATTATACGGAGTGAAATAAGTAAATCAGAAAAAACCAGGAACTGCATTATTCCATACGTAAGTGGGACATAAAAGTGAAACTAAGAGACATTGATAATAGTGTGGTGGTTACAGGGGGAGGGGGGAAAGGGAGAGGGCAAGGGGGAGGGGGAGGGGCACAAAGAAAACTAGATAGAAGGTGACAGAGGACAATCTGACTTTGGGTGATGGGTATGCAACATAATTGAAAGACAAGATAACCTGGACTTGTTATCTTTGAATATATGTATCCTGATTTATTGATGTTGCCCCACTAAAAAAATAAAATAAAAAAGAAACAGAAGGTCACAACATAATGATAAAGGGAGCAATCCAACAGGAGGATATAACCATTGTAAATATCTCTCCTAATATGGGAGCACCAAAAATATATAAAGCAGATTTTGATGGACATAAAGGGTGAGTTTGATAGCAATGCTATAATAGTAGGGGATATTAATATCCCACTAACATCAATGGATAGATTCTTCAGACAGAAATTAACAGAGACAGTGGCATTAAAATACACACTAGATCAACTAGATTTAATTGATATCTTTAGAAACTTTTACCCCAAAGCAACAGAATATATCTACTTATTTTTGTATTTTTCTGAATTAAGGAGCGAAGAGGCAGAGTGACAGACTCCCACATGCGCCCAACTAAGATTCACCTAGCATGCCAACAACAGGGTGATGCTCTGCCCATCTGTGGCATTGCTCCATTGCAACAGGAACCATTATAGCACCTGAGGCAAAGACCTTGGAGCCATCCTCAGTGCCCAGGCCAACTTTGCTCCAGTGGAGCCTCGGGTGCAGGAAAGGAAGAGAGAAATAGAGAGAAAGGACAGGGGGAAGGTGCAGAAGCAGATGGCCGCTTTTTCTGTGTGCCCCGGTCAGGAATCAAACCCAGGACTTCCACATGCCATGCCAACGCTGTACCACCGAGTCAACCACTCAGGGCCAATTATACATTTTTTCTAGTGCTCATGGTTCATTTTTTAAGATAGTCCACATGTTAGGATACAAAACAAGTCAAAATAAATTTAAGAAGATGGAAATCATATCAAGCATTTTCTCTGACCACAATGGCATGAAACTAGTAATCAACTACAACAGAAAAACTGACAAACATTCAAACTCTTGGAGGCTAAATAGCATGTTATTAAATAAGGAGTGGGTTAACAATGAGATTAAGAAAGAAATTAAAAAAAAAATTTTTTTTTTCATTTTTCTGAAGCTGGAAACAGGGAGAGACAGTCAGACAGACTCCCGCATGTGCCCGACCGGGATCCATCTGGCATGCCCACCAGGGGTGGTGCTCTGCCCCCCAGGGGGCGATGCTCTGCCCATCCTGGGCGTCGCCATATTGCGACCAGAGCCACTCTAGCGCCTGAGGCAGAGGCCACAGAGCCATGCCCAGCGCCCGGGCCATCTTTGCTCCAATGGAGCCTTGGCTGCGGGAGGGGAAGAGAGAGACAGAGAGGAAAGCACGGCGGAGGGGTGGAGAAGCAAATGGGCGCTTCTCCTATGTGCCCTGGCCGGGAATCGAACCCGGGTCCTCCGCACGCTAGGCCGACGCTCTACCGCTGAGCCAACCAGCCAGGGCTTAAAAATTTTTTGAAAGAAAAAATGAACATAAAACAACTCAAAATCTATGGGACACAGCAAAAGCAATCCTAAGAGAAAAGTTTATAGCATTACAGGCATACCTTAAGAAGCAAGAAAAAGCTCAAATAAACAACTTAACCCTCCACCAGAAAGAACTAGAAAAACAACAAAGCCCAAAGGAAATAGAAGAAAATAATAAAGTTGAGTGAAAATAAATGACACAAAGACATATATATATATATATATATATATATATATATATATATATATACACACACACACATACACACAAAAACCAATGAAACCAAGAGTGGGTTCTTTGAAAAGGTAAACAAGATTGACACCTTTAACCAGACTCATCAAGAAAAAAAGAGCCTGACCAGGCAGTGGTGTAGTGGATAGAGCGTCGAACTGGGATGTGGAGGCCAAGGTCACCAGCTTGAGTGTGGGCTCATCTGATTTGAACAAAGCTCACCAGCTTGGACCCAAGGTCACTGGCTTGAGCAAGGGGTTACTCGGTCTGCTGTAGCCCCACGGTCAAGGCACATATGAGAAAGCTATCAATGAACAACTAAGGTGTTGCAATGAAAAACTAATTGATGCTTCTCATCTCTCTCCATTCCTGTCTATCTGTCTCTATCTATCCCTCTCTCAGAATCTCACTCTGTCTTTGTAAAATAATAAAAATAAAAAATAAAATAAATTTTTAAAAGAAAAAAGAGAAGACCCAAATAAAAATTAAAATAAAAGTGGAAAAGTAACAACTGACACTGCAGAAATACAAAGAATCATAAGAAATTATTATTTATAAGCCAAAAAATTGAACAACCCAGCAAAATGGATAAATTTCTAGGCACATACAATCTTCCAAAACACAGCTGGGAAGAATAAAAAAACCTACACAAACCAATTACAACAAATGAAATTGAAGCAGTTAACAAAAAACTCTCAGCAAACAAAAGTCTTGTACCAATTGGCTTTAGAGGTGAATTTTACCAAACATTCAAAGAAGAACTAACCCCTATCCTTCTCAAGCTATTTCAGGAAGTTCAAGAGGAGGGAGAACTTCCAAGCTCTTTTTAAGAGGCAATATTGTCCTGATTCCAAAACCAGGTAGAGAAACTACAAAGAAAGAAAATGATAGGCCAATATCACTAATGAACATAGATGCTAAAATTCTCAACAAAACATTAATAAACCAGATCCTGCAATACATCAAAAAGATCATACATCATGATCAAATAGGATTTATTCTGGGGAGGCAAGACTGGTGCAATATTTGCAAATCAATCAATGTGATTCATCACATAAATGAAAGGAGAAAAGCATATATTGATCACATAATATCAATAGATGCAAGGAAAGCACTTGATAAAATCCAGAACCAATTTTTGATCAAAACTCTCACCAAAGAGGTAATACAGGGAAAATACCTCAACATAATAAAGGCTATCTATGACAAACCCACAGCCAACATCATACTCAATGGGCAAAAAAAAAAAAAAAAATTAAAAGCAATCCCCTTAAGATCAGGAACAAGGCAGTGGGGCCCCCTTTCACCACTCTTATTCAACATAGTTCTGGAAGTTTTAGCCACAACAATCAGACAAGAACAAGAAATAAAAGGCATTCAAATTGGAAAAGAAGAAGTAAAACTGTCATTTTTTGCTGATGACATGATACTGTATATAGAAAACCCTAAAATCTCAGCCAAGAATTTGCTAGACCTAATAAATGAATTCAGCAAGGTGGCAGGATATCAAATTAATGTTTAGAAATCACTGCCATTTTTATACACCAACAATAAGCTATTAGAAAAAAATTAAGGAAAACATCCCTTTCACTACTGCAACAACAAACAAACAAAATATAGAAATAAATTTGACCAAGGAGGTGAAAGACTTGTACTTGGAAAATTATAAGACATTGAAAAAAGAAATCAAAGAAGATACAAACAAATGAAAACATATACTGTGTTAATGAATAGGAAGAATAAACATCATTAAAATGTCTATACTACCCTGCTAGACCTATGGTGGTGCAGTGAATAAAGTGTGAGCCTAGAACACTGAGGTCACCAGTTTGAAATACTAGTCTTGCCTAGTCAAGGCATATATGGAAGTTGATGCTTCCTGTCCCTCCACCCTTCTCTCTCTCTCTCTCTCTCTCTCTCTCTCTTTCTCTTTTCCCTCTCTAAAATAAATAGAAATTTTTAAAAAATGTCTATACTACCCATAGCAATTTATAAATTCAATGCAGTTCCTATTAAAATACCATTGCCATACTTTATTAATATAGAGCAAATATTCCAAAAAGTTATATGGAACCAAAAATAAGCCAAATAGCTTCAGCAAACTTGAAAAAAGAGAACAAAGTGGGAGGTATCACACTTCTTGATCTCAAGTTATACGACTTGACCATTGTGGTCAAAACAGCTTGGCACATACATAAAAACAGGCATAAAGATCAATGGAACAAAACAAACAACCCAAAAATAAACCCACACCTTTATGGTCAATTGATATTTGACAAAGAAGGTAAGTACATGCAATGGAATAAAGACAGTCTCTTTAATAAATGGTGATGGGAAAATTGGACAGATACATGCAAAAAAATGAAACTAGACCAACTTACACCATTCACAAAAATAAAATCAAAATGTATAAATGATTTAAATGTAAGTCACAAAACCATAAAAACCTTGGCAGAAAACATAGGCAGTAAACTCTCTGATATCTCTCATAGCAATATTTTTACCAATATATCTCCATGAGCAAGTGAAGTAAAGACAAAATAAAAAATGAGACTATAGCAAACTAAAAAGATTTTGCACAGCAAAAGACACCATTAATGAAGAAGACAACCCACTCAATGGGAGAACATATTCGCTGATGCATCTGATAAGGGGTTAATAACCAAAATTTATAAAGAACTTCTAAAACTCAACACCAGGAAGGCAAACAATCCAATTTTAAAATGAGAAAAGAAACTGAATAGGCACGTGCCGCGGACCAGCGCAGCTCCAAATAACGGTGCGGAATTAAGGAAACACACTTTGTCAGAACAAAACCAATGGGACCAGGAGGACTCCTCAAACTGCCTGGCAGCATCTGAGTGCCTCACAGCCCCAGTTCACTTTATTATATGGACTTATGCAAATCAAGGACCCTGATACAAAGTTGCACATCAAAGGCTAAGACAGGAACTCTCCCAAGGCAAAAACAGGATACATTAGTGAAATTTACAAACATCTGAAACAAACAGAGTCAGAGGAAGGGTATGTATATTGCTTCCTGCAACCCAAGGAAGGAAGTGGAGTGGGTGCAAACACTCAGCATCAAAGCCAAATATGGAGATGGAGGGGGGAGAACTTAACCTTTTGCTAAGCCTTGGATCTATAATGGCTTCCTGCCATTAACGGTCCACAACATATCCCCCTTTTCTTTTTAATTTGTGTGCTGAGATTTGCACTCATCTGATTTTCTAATTTGGAGGCAGATGGAAAAAATACAAAACAAACACAAAATTAGTATAGCCAATGCTAACAGATACCCAAAACAAGTATACCAATACATCACAGTGATCAAAGCCTTTAAGCAAACTCTTTAAGCTAATAATACAACAAGAATCTATAAAAGAGTAATATCCTTAAAGTGTTCACCAAGTCCAAGTTGGCACCAAAACCATTCCAAATCTCTGCAAATGCAACCCAACCCCAGTTCAGTCCATCAAAAATTGTCACAGGAGCAGGAGTCCAGGAAAAGTCCACTTTCAGGAGAAGTCCTCATGTCACTGGAATTGCTGTCACACTTCCACACTCTGCAGCTAGCATCAAAGTCCCAATGACTGCTGCTCCCAGCTGGCAATGACTCAGGTAGACTGGAAAAGCCATCTGCAGCACGCATGAAGACGGAGCTTCCATTTTCCTCAAACTGAAAAGATGAACCCAGGGGTCCTATACTGGAGCTTTACAGCCATGGGGTGGTGAGGAGAACCTTGGGATACACTAAGCTGGGTGGCAGAGGTAAATTTGTAAGTTGGCAAAAAAGGAAAAAAGGAGCTCTGAATTAGGAGTAGGTCCTAGCCTAAACTATGAGTGGGGCATTGAGGCAGGAGAAATAAAGGAAAGACTATATATTAATCAAAGCAGCAGAAAACAGGACTATCAATACCCACAAAAGAGATCTTCGAGGGAAGAATAAAAAACCTGAATATTCAGGCAAGACCTAGTTAAATGGCCCTTGTGTAAATGAGACCAGTCTACCGGCTACTTGGAAGAAATACCCCAGGCTCGTCCACAGTGTCGAAGATGGGGCCGACAGCCCTGGGCACCTTTTAGCCTTCAGTGGCAAATCCCAGTATTCTGGGCAAGGTTAGGTCACAGGTGGCTGGAGCAGGGCTGGAAGAGACTGAACCCTCCCTTAGAGGAGTGAGGGGGAAGCCTACCTTCCAGTGTGTCCCTTCTTCCTCACAGCAAAGGCATGTAAGCCTGGCAGGCTTTGGCTTAAATGACCATCCTTTCCACTATTGAAACAGGGCCCTGATGAAGTTCCAGTTGGAGCATTGGAGCCTCTGAGGGCGTATGCCAAGAGCTAGTATTTTACCTGATCTCCTTTGGGCTTTTTTGGCCTCTTGGTACCTTAAAAGCCATGCTCAGAAGATCTCGCTGAGGGGCTTGAGAGTCCCTATCTGCCTATATATCTGGAGCTATTCAGAAAAGAACAAAACAGTGTTATTAGCTGGAATCAAAAATAAAAAAAGGGTAGTAGTTTGCAGGACAAAAATTTTTTGGCATCTCTTGTACATCAGCATTCAAAAGAAACTGTTTGAAGTAAAAAGCATGACAGGGTAGATCTGCAGGAGCTCCAGGACATGACTCCCCCCCCTTTCTTTTTATATTATTTACAATTGAATCACACTTTACAATATTTTGACTTCTATTGCAAGAAATTCTTGACTTTGTTAACTTTTAACAAAAATAGAGTAAACACACCTCCAAACAACATTCCCACACTTATCAAAACACCCCCTTAACATTAATTAACAGGCACTTTAGAGAGTACATATCAAAACTGAAAAATCCCATTGTGATCTTCATTATTCTTCTACAGCAAAAAAATCTTTACACCTTTATTATGTAAATCTATGCTGCTTCAAGCCTTTCACTTGCGGCCTGGAGCAGCCTGGCCAAACCAGCAAGTCTTTTGGATCCAAAATGAGCGTGCTCTACTTATTCCAAAGAAAATTATATTTATATAGGGAAATGAAATTATTCCCATTTTGTTTTCAATACTACAGCCGGCACTTCCAAAACTATTATCATCATTACTTTTCATGTAAGGACTTAATTTAGGCCTTATAAACAAAAACACTTAGACATTATACAAAGACTTCACATACAATCACGAAATCAAGAGTGAAACCTGAGGTTTTAGAGATTAAACTATGGCCTGCTTGATCTTAAGTAGGGCTACCTTAATAGGAACGTAATAAGGATATATACTAAACAGAGATCTCTCTCGAAAAATCTCAAGACAGCCGTATGAGATTTCTATTCAACAATACCCAAATCAGGCCCCCCTTTCGCCCTCTTTTCAAGCAATGGATCAGGAAAATAAAATGATCTAAAACATTAAAAAAATTAGATAATAATTGAGAAAGGGAAGAGAGCATAGTAAGTCTTATGCAATTGCTCTTGTAAAGTGAGTCTCTCATCTAGAATCATGGTGTCTCACCAGTCGTTCAGGGATCCACCGAGGAGCTTCAGCAGACCTAGGAAAAACACACACATATCCTCGGCCCCATAAGAGAACAGGGTCTGGCCCTTGCCAGATTCCTGTGAGTGGGTCCCTCCATCGCACTTCAGGGAAGGCTTTCCTTGCAGGGTTCCAGAGTCTCTCTGCTGCTGAATGACCCTGTACATCAGTATTCAAAAAATTTAAAGTGAAAAGAGCATGACAAAGAAGATTTGCAGGAGTTTGAGGGTATAATTCCCCTTTTTTAATTTTTTCCAATTGGTTTTTAAGTGTTTGATGTGCACGCTCTACAATGCCTTGACCCTGGGGATTGTAAGGAATTCCCGTCCTTAGGTCAAGTCCAAAAGTCTGACAAAATGTAGTAAATGCTTTTCCTACATATGCAGGAGCGTTGTCAGTTTTAATCAGTTTAGGAAGTCCAAAATAGACAATGCATACAAGCAATGAGCTATAACATGTTTAGCAGCCTCTCCTGTTCTGGCAGAGGCTACTATAAATCCAGAATAAGTATCTACTGTAACATGGACAAAGGATTGTTTGCCAAATGAAGGTATATGAGTAACATCCATTTGCCAAAGTTGTCCCGGTAGGAGCCCTCGAGGGTTAATTCCAAACAAAGGGACAGATTGTAATATAGGGCACCTTGGACAAGATTTAACAATCTGCTGTGCTGCTTCCCGAGAAAGTTGAAACTGTTTACGCAGGGCTGCAGCGTTCTGGTGATGGATAGTATGAGACTGAATTGCTTGATCTGTCATGGTTGCTCCAATAATTTTCTTTTGGGTAGCTTGATCAACAAGGGCATTCCCTTGCGCTAAAGCTCCAGGGAGCATGGAGTGAGCTCGAATATGTCCTATAAAACACGGAGCTGTATGTTGACATACAAGTTTTTGAAGAAGGAGGAACTGCTGAAATAGTTCCTCATCAGCAGTTGTCCCTAAGACAGCAGTCTCTATAGTGGAAACAACCATAAGTAAATATCTGCTGTCTGTATATAAATTAAAGGAGGAGTATGGCAAATGCTGAAAAGCCATGATAATGGCATGTAATTCTACTCTTTGGGCTGATTTTAAGGTGACTGTTTCAGTATAAAGCTGTCCATTGATTATTAAGCCTGCTATTCTTGAGCTGGATCCGTCAGTAAAGATTGTAGGTGCTTCAGGAATGGGCTCATTAACAATTGTCTTAGGAAATATAAAGGTAGTAATTAATGAAAATTGAACTATTTTATCAGCTGGGTAGTGAGAATCAATTTGGCCTGTAAAATTTGCAAAAGCGATTTGCCATTTTGTGGAAGTTTCCCAGAGCCATTGTTGTTGATCCTTTGAAAAAGGAACAATAGTCTGTGGCTCAAAACCTATAAGCTGCAAGAGTCGCCTACGCCCCTTGATAATCAAGGAGGCAACAAGATCAAAATATGGAGATAAAACTTTCTTAGGAGTAACAGCTAAATTAATCCATTCAATAGGACCTGAAGCTTGCCACAATAGTCCTGTTGGAGTGTAACTTGAGGGACATATTAGTAGGGCAATTGATTCCTCAGGATTTATGCATTTTAGTTGTGCTTGCTGCAAGGCCTTTTCTACAAGCTTTAAAGCTTGTTGTCCCGCAGGTGTAAGTAGCCGAGGAGAAGCTGGTTTAGCTGAGCCTCTAAGAATATCAAAAAGTGGCTTCAGTTCTCCAGTAGTTAATTTCAAGAAAGGTCTAAGCCAATTAATGTCTCCTAACAGTTTCTGGAAATCGTTTAAAGTTTGCAAATGATCTGTCCTGATTTCTATTTTCTGTGGGCGAATTTGTTGTCCCTCAATAATTTGTCCTAAATAAGGAAAAGGTAAAGATTGCTGTACCTTTTCAGGAGCTATATAAAGTCCTGATTTTTTCAGAGAATATTCTAGTTGTTGCAAAATGGTCAACACAGTGTCTTTATCTGGATGAGCAATAAGAATATCATCCATATAATGAATTATGTATGCCTTAGGGTGTTGCCTTCATACTGGAGAGATGGCTTGAGCAACATATTTTTGGCACAAGGTAGGACTATTAGCCATACCTTGAGGCAAAACTCTCCACTGGTATCGCTTCATGGGAGCCTGAAAATTAAGTAAAGGAACACTGAATGCAAAACGCTTGCAATCATGAGGGCTTAAAGGAATAGTAAAAAAGCAATCCTTCAAATCAACAACTATAAGGTGATAGTTCCATGGAATGGCAGTAGGAGAAGGAAGTCCTAGCTGGAGAGGACCCATAATTTCCATAGTCTTATTTACTGCTCTCAAATCTTGTAATAGCCTCCAGTCTCCTGATTTCTTTTTAATAACAAATATAGGCGTATTCCATGGACTATTAGATGGTTCAATGTGCCCAAGCTGTAGCTGTTCCTGTACCAATTGAGCAGCTGCCCTAAGTTTCTCCTGAGAAAGGGGCCATTGGTCTACCCATACAGGATTATCTGATTTCCAAGTAATTGGGTCTGCACAGTGCATTATTGGGGTAGCAGGAGCTACCAAGGCCCCTATGCAAAATTTTGATATCCTAATCCATGCCTTCTGGTATTGGGTGCCACTTCTATGGGGGTGAGAATTCCTCACTGTTCTTTCCCTAGACCCTTAGTGGGCAAAAATCCCTGATCAAGCATTTGAGTGCTAACTAAACTATTAGGACTGACTAGCAATGCCCCCATATTTTTCAAAACATCTCTACCCCACAAATTAACTGGCAATCCAGGGAGCACATAAGGCTGAAAAAATCCAGAATGACCTTCTTTATCTTCCCATTGTAAAAAACTAGAACTTTGTTGAGGGGATTTACTCTGCCCTATACCTTGTAATTCTGTGGCTGCTGCATGAGTGGGCCAGGAAGGAGGCCACTTAGCAATAACAGATACATCAGCCCCAGTATCTAAAAGCCCTTTAAATTTACGCCCTTGTATTGTTAGTTCCATTTCAGGGTGTTCCTGACCTATTTTTTTAATCCAATAGGCAGTATCAGTGGAGCCAAATCTTTGATTCTCTCGGGGTCCCTTTAGCAGGGTTTGGCCTTGTCTTAAAAGAGGTAAAAGGATTAATTGAGCAATTTTCATATCAGGGGAGATACTGACTATATTCCTCAAAGTGTGAGCCATTACTTTAATTTCCCCTGTATAATCAGAGTCTATCACTCCAGGAAGAACAAAGAATTCCCTCATAGTTAAACTACTTTTGCCTAACAAGATTCCTACTGTGTTCCAGTGGGTATGGCTTGAGGTCCCATCTCTGGAGTCAATACGAATTAGGAGGTGGGACTGAGGTCCAGTCCTGTACTGCCTGTTGTTGCCTGGGATAGTTGGGCAATGTTTGGCCTGCTGGAATCTGAATTTGCTGAGGAAACACTGACATTGCCCCTATTGTTTGATGGGGCCAGGGAGGGCCCCATTGTCCATTTCCCTGCCCTGCGGTAGTACATTTAGGCCTCCCCTTATTCTTCCAATGTTTCCCTTGTCTACAAAGTGGGCAGAGGTCCGGAACCTTAAGGGCTGGCTGTCCTTGAGGGAGAGGTCGAGACCAATATCCGGGGAAAGCAGGGCAATTTTTAGCAAAATGCCCCGAACCCCCGCATTGAAAACAGTTTCCACGGGCAAAAGTATTTCCCTGACCTTCCTTCCTTCGCTTGTTCTGTCCTTTATCAAAGTTTTGTCCTGGAAATCTTGCCTTATTACCTGTGGTAAAGGCAAGACCTTGCATGTATGAAGGCCCAACATCGGCGCATATTCTAATATAATCCTCTATATCTTCCTTCTTGCGGTGAGGCCGAAGTGCAGCCTGACAAGCAGAATTAGCATTTTCATAGGCTAGTTGTTTTATTAAAACCTTTCCCACATTTTTATCCCCTACTATTCTTTCAACTGCTTGAATTAGCCGTGAGACAAAGTCTTGAAATCGCTCATCTGCACCCTGCCTAATTTTACCAAATTCTTCTGGTTTGGTCCCTGGAATAGGCAGGCATTTCCATGCCTGTGTGGCTATCTGATTAATTATATCATAAATAGCTGGTCGATACTCTAATTGAGTTGCCATATGGGCATACTGTCCTTCTCCAGTTAACATATCTACAGTAACAGCAACCTCCTCTTGCTGATTTTTCTCATCCAGCTCTATAGCCTTTTCATGAAAGTTTGACTTCCACAACAAATAATCACCCCCAGAGAGACAAGCATGAGCAATCGCCTTCCAGTCATTTGGGGGAAGAGCCTTTGCACTAATGGTATCTAATAAACCAAGTGTAAAAGGGGCAGTAGGCCCATACTGAGCACAAGCAAGTTTAAGCTCTTTCAGAGTTTTAAAAGGTACAGGTTCATGTTCTCGCACTAGTCTCCCTGTATCATCCTGTCTTTCCACAATAGGAAAACAGGCAAAGCCATCTATTGTTTCCCCTATATTTTGAGCCTGGTCTATAGATTTTTGGAGAGGAGATTTCCCAGATTTTGAGCTATAGACTATGGAATCAGCCCGATAAGGGAACGGAGGAGCAGAGGGTTGAATGTAGGAAGGAGCTGAGGGCAGCAGAGACCCCACGGCTAAGGCAGCCATAGCCACGGATTTTTCATCCCCCCTGTCATCCTCAGACTTCAAGTTATCCTCATATTCACATCCCTCTGTTTCCGGCTTACCCTGATACTCTTCAGACAATGACTTGTCTTCATATGGAAACATTTTTACAAAAAGGTCCCTTACTTTTGACCCTATCTGTCCCATATTCTTTTACTCCCAACTACACTTTCCCCAAAAACTTTCTTTACTCACTGTGCGCACTTCACTTTGGGGAGTTCTGTCACCTTCCTTCAGTTTTAGTTTCCTCGTACTCAAGTCGTCTGTTCGGGCGCCACTTGCCGCGGACCAGCGCAGCTTCAAATAACGGTGCGGAATTAAGGAAATACACTTTGTCAGAACAAAACCAATGGGACTCCTCAAACTGCCTGGCAGCATCTGAGTGCCTCACAACCCCAGTTCGCTTTATTATATGGACCTATGCAAATCAAGGACCCTGATACAAAGTTGCACATCAAAGGCTAAGACAGGAACTCTCCCAAGGCAAAAACAGGATACATTAGTGAAATTTACAAACATCTGAAACAAACAGAGTCAGAGGAAGGGTATGTATATTGCTTCCTGCAACCCAAGGAAGGAAGTGGAGTGGTTGCAAACACTCAGCATCAAAGCCAAATATGGAGATGGAGGGGGGAGAACTTAACCTTTTGCTAAGCCTTGGATCTATAATGGCTTCCTGCCATTAACGGTCCACAACAGGCACGTCTCCAAAGAGTTCATACAGGTGGCAAATCAGCATATGAATAAATGTTCAACATCTCTAAGCATCAGAAAAATGCAAATTAAAACCACAATGAGATATCATCTCATAGCTGTCAGAATGGCATTCATTACCAAATCAATGCACAATAAATGCTGACCCTTCCAAAAGGGTGTGGAGAAAAGGAAACCCTCCTGCACTGCTAGTGGTAATGCAGACTGTGCAGCCATTTTGGAAAACAGTATGGGGTTTCCTCAAAAAATTAAAAATAGAACTGCCTTTTGACCCAGCAATCCCACTTTCAGGAATATATCCTAAGAATACCAAAACACTGATTCAAAAGAAGATATGCACCCCCTTGTTTATGGCAGCATTGTTTACAATAGCCAATATCTGGAAACAGCCCAAGTGTCCATCACTGGATTGGTGGATAAAAAAGCTGTGATATATATACACAATGGAATACTATGTAGCTGTGAAAAAGATAAAAACTTATCTTTTGCAATGGCGTGAATGGACCTGGAGATTATTATGCTAAATGAAATAAGCCAGGCAGAGAAAGAGAAATATCATATGATCTCACTTATATGTAGAATCTAATAAATAAGGTGAATTGAGGAATGGAATAGAGGCAGAGGTGGGGTCACAAGGAGCAGAGGGACAGCTGTCAAATGGAAGGGTGACGAGGGGATGCTATCTGAGAAGGTGAAGTGATTAGTAAAATTACATATACGTAACACATATATACAGATAACAGCACCACAAATATGAGGGAATGGGAGAGAGAGTTAGGGGGAGAGGGACAACATAATAAAGGCCATATATGACAAACCCACAGCCAACATCATATTCAGTGTGCAAAAAAATTAAAAGCAATCCCCATAAGATCATAAACAAGACAAGGGTGCCCCTTTTCACCACTCTTACTCAACATAGTTCTGAAAGTCCTAGCCACAGCAATCAGACAAGAAGAAGAAATAAAATATCTAAATTGGGAAAGAAGTCAAACTGTCATTGTTTACTGATGACATGATACTGTACATAGAACACCCCAAAGTCTCAGTCAATAAACTACAAGACCTGATAAATGAATTCAGCAAAGTGGCAGAATATAAAATTAATATTCATAAGTCAGTGGCATTTTTATACACCAACAACAAACTGTCAGAAAATTAAGGAAACAATACACTTCACTATTGCAAACTCCAACTGCTTTAATTTTTTGCAGGTAGCTTTCCAATTTTCCCAACACCACTTGTTAAAGTGACTGTCTTTACTCCATTGTATGCTCTTACCTCCTTTGTCAAATATCAATTGTCCATAAAGGTATGGGTTTATTTCTGAGTTCTCTGTTCTGTTCCATTGATCTGTATACCTGTTCTTATGCCAGTACCAAGCTGTTTTGAGTACAGTGGCCTTGTAGTATAACTTGATATCAGGAAGTGTGATACCTCCCACTTTATTCTTCTTCTTCAAGATTGCTGAGGGTATTCGTGTTCTTTTTTGGTTCCATATAAATTTTTGGAATATGAGATCTATATCTTTGAAGTATGTCATTGGTATTTTAATTGGTATTACATTGAATTTATAGATTGCTTTGGGTAATATAGACATTTTAATGATGTTTATTCTTCCTAACCATGAGCACAGTATATGCTTCCACTTGTTTGTATCTTCCTTGATTTCTTTTATCAATACTTTCTAATTTTCCAAGTACAAGTCTTTAGTCTCCTTGGTTAAGTTTACTCCTGGGTACTTTCTTTGTTGTTGTTGCACTAGTGAAGGGGATTGTTTTCTTAATTTCTCTTTTGGACAGTTCATTGTTGGTGTATAAAAATGCCACTGGTTTTTAAATATTAATTTTATATCCTGCCACTTTGCAGAATTCATTTTTCAGATCCACTAGCTTTTTACTGAGACTTAGGGTTTTCTATGTACAGTATCATATCATCAGCAAATAATGATAGTTTTACTTTCTCTTTTTCAATTTGGATGCATTTCTTAAATCTTAAATCTACATTCCTCTTTTACTAGATTCCCTGCTCCCTCCTTGTTCTGTTTATGACAGGACCCTTAACATTTCTTACATCATTGGTTTGGTTGTAATAAATTCCTTGAGGGTTTTATTTATTTATTTTTGTATGGGAAGCTTTTTACTTCTCCTTGTATTTTAAATGATAGCCTTGCTGGATAAAAAAGTCTTGGTTATAGGATCTTGTTCTGAATTAATTTGAATATTTCTTGCCATTCCCTTCTCACCTCAAGTGTTTTTGTTGAAAAGTCAGATGTCATCCTTTTGGGATATCCTTTGTAGGTGATTGACTGCTTTTCTCTTGCAGCTTTTAGTATTCTTTCTTTATTTCTTAGCTTTGGTTTTTTAATTATGATGTGTCTTCGTTTAGGTTTATTTGGGTTCCTTTTTAATGAGATTCACTGTGCTTCTTGAACTTGTGTGACTTTTTCCTGCATCAATTTTGTGACATTTTCAGCTATGATTTCTTAAATCAGGTTCTCTATTCCTTGTTCTTTCTCTTCTTTTTCAGGAACCCCTATGATGCAGATGTTGTTTCTCTTCCTATTGTGACAGAGCTCTCTTAGAGTTTTCTCAGCCATTTTGATCCTCTTTTTCTTTTGCTGTTCTGCTTCAGTGCTTTTGCTTATCTTGTCCTCTAAACTGCTGATTTGATCCTCTTTTTCTTCCCACCTGCTTTTAATTCCTTCTACTGTAGTCTTCATTTCTGATATTGTGTTTATCATTTCTGTCTGATTCGTCTTTATGATTTCAATGTCCTTTTTGATGCCAGATATCTCATTGTTTAGGTGCTCATGTTGTCTATCTATGGTTGCTCTAAGATCCTTGAGCATCCTAACAATCATTATTCTAAACTCTGTATTCGGCATCTCAGTTATTTCCATTTCATTCCATTTTTTTTCTGGGGATTTCTCTTGTTGATTCATTTGAATTGCACTTCTCTGTCTTCCCATTTTGTCTCGATATAGACTGCTCCTTCAAATATGTGGTTTGTGTAGCTATCTGAGAATAGGGTTGGTGTTGTCTGACTTCAGCTTTCAGTTGAGTAACTTCTAAATCTTCCTGGGGTGGCTTCAGCTGTTTGTAATCCCCTGTGGACTACTTGTCTGCTGCTACTGCTCTTTTTGCTGTTTGTGACAATGTTTTCTATGCCTTAGCTGGGTCAGCTGTGAGGACAATTTCTTTAAGATACCACTTTAACTATGGTTCTTAGGTCTTGAGCTGATGGTCTCCATATCTGGCCACTGGATGTATCTACCCTGGACCTCCCAGGCCGGAAACTGGTGAAGACCAGTGGGAGTCACTGCTTTTGACTGGCCCTCAGCAACCTTCTTGGAGCTACAGGTGATCCAGAATCATCTTCTCCTCATCCAACACCTGATCCCCCAAGTCCACATAGAAGACTTCAATGTAAGTCACAAAACCATAAAAATCTTGGAAGAAAACATAGGCTGTAAACTCTCTTATACCACTTGTAGCAATATTTTTGCTGTTATATCTCCATGTGCAAGTAAAATAAAGGACAAAATAAACAAATGGGACTATATCAAACTGAAAAGCTTTTGCACGGCAAAGGACTTCATTAACAAAATAAAAAGAAACCCATTCAATGGGAGAACATAGTTACCAATATGTCTGATAAAGGGATAATAACCAAAATTAATAAAAAATTTCTAAAACTCAACACAAGGAAGGTAAACAATCCAATTAAAAATGGGAAGCCCTGGCTGGTTTGCTCAGAGGTAGAGCATCAGCCCAATGTATGGATGTGTCAGGTTTGATTCCCGGTCAGGGCACACAGGAGAAGTACGCATCTGCTTCTCCACCCCTCCCCATCTCATGTCTCTCTCTTTCTCTCTCTTTTCTCCTACCCTCCTACAGCCAAGGCTCAATTAGACCAAGTTGGCCCCAGACATTGAGTATGGCTCCATAGCCTCTACCTCAGGTGCTAAAAAAATGGCTCTGGTTGCAACAGAGCAAGGGCCTTAGATGGGACAAACATCACCCCCTAGTAAGCTTACCATGTGGATCCTGGCCAGGGCACATGTGAGAGTCTGTCTCTGCCTCCCTTCCTTTCACTAAAATAAAACAAAATAAAACTTAAAAAAAATGGACAAAGGAACTGAATAAAGACTTCTTCAAAGATGGCCAATAGGCATATAAAAAAATGCTCAATGTCACTAATCAACGGAGAAATGCAAATTAAAATCACAATGAGATATCACCTCAAACCTGTCAGAATGACTCTCATTAACAAATCAACACACAAAAGTACTGGCAAGGGTGTGGAGAAAAGGGAACCCTTGTACACTGCTGGTGGGAATGCAGACTTGTGTAGCCACTGTGGAGAACAGTATGGCATTTCCTCAAAAAATTAAAAATGGAACTACCTTATGACCCAGCTATCCCATTTTTAGAAATATATCCTAGGAATCCCAAAACACTAATTCAAAAGAAGATATGCACCTCCGTGTTTATTGCAGTATTGTTTACAATAATAGCCCAGAATATGGAAATAGCCTGTGTGATAAACACTGGACAAGTGGATAAAGAAGCCATGGTACATATACACAATGAAATACTGCAAAGCCATGAAAAAGAAGGAACTTTGCCTTTTGCAATGGCATAGATGGACCTGGTTTGATGCTAAGTGAAATAAATGAGGCAGAGGAAGACAAATATCATATAATTTCACTTATATGTGGAATTTAATGAACACAATAAACTGAGAAACAAAATAGAAACAAAGGCAGAGTCACAGCAGAAGGACAGCTGTCTAATGGAAGAGGGATGAGGAAACAAGATCAAAGAAGGTGAAGGGAATAGCCAAATTATATATACATAACAGATAGATACAGACAATAGGGAAGCAAGTCCCATAGGGAAGGGGGGTGGAGGGAGGGATAAGGGGGACAAAGGGAGTGAAGTGGGGATGAAGTAGGAAAGGAAAGAGACTTTGCATGGGGCAAGGAGGACATGATCCAGGGAATTGAAGATGTTATATTGAGTGGGAAATTTGAAACCATGTGAACCCAATAAATTAAAATTTTTAAAAAGAACCTAAAAATAAAAAAATTTAACTCTAAACATGCAAAAGAAGAGATAAAAGATAACAAAAATCAACGAAATTGTAAAGATAGAGAGAATTCAGTGAAACCAGAAGCTGAATCTTTGGAGAGAATCTATAAAATTAATTATCTTTTTGACTGACTGATAAAATAAAGCCACAAAAGAAAAAGATACAAAATACCAATATTAGAAATAAAAGGAAGGATTTTTATGTGGCTCCTTAAGACAGTAAAAGGATAATAAGACATTATTACCACCAACTTTTGCCCATAATTTCAATAATTTAATGAAATATATAAATCTCTAGACAGACACAACATACAAAAGCACACTCAAGAAGAGAAGTTCATCTGAATAGTTCTATAGCAAGTAAAGGGATTAAATTTATTGTTAAAAATCTTCTAGCAGAGATATGAAGGCCCACAATATTTCACTGATGAATTCTATCCAACCATTAAAGAACAATACCAATTCACACAAACTGTTCCAGAAATTAGAAACACTTTAAAAATCATTCTATAAAAATAAAATCAGCAGAAGATATAGGAATACAATTTAACATCTTTCATGAATAAAATTGTAGAAAATTCTTAACACAATATTAATAAATGTAATGCAACAATATATAAAAAAAGATAATGCCTCATGATCAAGTGGCATTTATCCTAGGACTATAAAGCTGATTTGACTTCCAACATTTAGCCAACAGAATTCACCATATCAGCAGACTAAAGAAAGCTACATCTCAACACAACAGATGCAGAGAAAGCACTGCCAAAATTCAACATCCATTTATTATAAAAACTCAGCAAATTAAGAATAAAGGAAATGTGTTTAACCTGATAAAGAACATACTATAGTTAATATGATATGTAATGGTAAAAGATTGAAAGCTTTCTCTTTAATATTGTGAATATGGTAAGGATGTCCTCTTTCCTTTCTTCTGTTCAATGTCCTAGGCCAGTGCAATAAGGCATGAAAAATAAAAAGCCTACAGTTTGTGAAATAAGAGATAAAATTATCTCCATTCACTGATTATGACTTGTCTAGGTAGAAAACCTCAGGGGATGTATAGAAATGCTATCAGAATTGAGCTTGGCAAGGTTTCAAAATATAAGACCAATATCTCTATATAAATGTATTTCTATATACTAGTCATAAAGTATTTAAAATTAAAATATATAAAAAAAGAACACATATCATTTTGAATTATACCAGAACACAAGGCATGCTTCAGCACAAATTAAAAACACACCTAAGATGAAAGGAATTAAAAAGGCCTAAATAAATAAACTAGACTATGTTTATTTTGAAACTCACCCTTTTTAATATGTCTATTCTCCTGAATTAATCTATAGATTCAACACATTCCAGTTAAAATCCCAGCAAGAATCTTTTAACGTGACACGCTTATTCTAAAATCTATGTGAAAACTCAAAGAAACTGGAATGTCCAAAATAATGCTGAAAAAAATTATTACAATACTCACATTATCTGATTTTAAGACAACATAAATATATATATAATTTTTTTTTCCGCATTTTTCTGAAGCTGGAAACAGAGAGAGACAGTCAGACAGACTCCCACATGCGTCCGGCCGGGATCCACCCGGCACGCCCACCATGGGGCGACGCTCTGCCCACCAGGGGGCGATGCTCTGCCCATCCTGGGTGTCGCCATGTTGCGACCAGAGCCATTCTAGCACCTGGGGCAGAGGCCGCAGAGCCATCCCCAGCACCCGGGCCATCTTTGCTCCAATGGAGCCTTGGCTGCGGGAGGGGAAGAGAGAGACAGAGAGGAAGGCACGGCAGAGGGGTGGAGAAGCAAATGGGTGCTTCTCCTGTGTGCCCTGGCCGGGAATCGAACCCAGGTCCTCCGCACGCTAGGCCGACGCTCTACCGCTGAGCCAACCGGCCAGGGCTTAAGATAAATCTATAGTACTCGTGATAGTGTGGTGTTGATATAGGACAAGCGTAGGGATCAAAAGGACAGAACTGAAAGCCCTGAAATAGACTCACAAGGGGGAAAAGCACCTAATCATACTCTACATCATATATAAAATGGACTTAAATATAAAACTTCAGTCAAACATTCTGAAATTTAAAATACCATTTATTATAACATCAAAACACATGAAATGTTTGTGGTAGACTTAACAAAATAATATGAGTTTTGCCATAAAAATTATCAGCAGAAGATAGTCATAGTATTAAGATAAAACAAAATAGATATCAATGGAAAAAATTGCTAACATAAAGATGACCACTTCACAGTGAAAAAATTCTATTTCCCAGGAAGATACTAATTCTAAATTGTAAATCTGGATTAACCTAGTAACATGGTAAAATGGATGAAAATTTAGTGAAAGGGAAATAGAATTTATGTTCTTACCAAGTTGGTCAGGTTTCAATGTTTCAAAAATAATTATTTTTCTCCTAAAAATTGTCGACTACTTCTAGTAAAATCAAATTCTCTGATTTAAGGATTTTCCCTGTTCACACAATGACTAAAGCAGTTTGTGTCCACTTGGCCCCAACAACCAGTCACTCTCCTTTTCACAAAAGCTCCACTGAGGGAAAATATACAGTGTGGGTATGTTTCACTCCATTTATTTCTCCTACTCTTAGCACAGCACATTTCTGGGCTAAATCCCTCTTAACTGATGTTGCAAAAAAAGCCTATGACACAAAATGATCAGTGTTGTGTCATTGATGTCTAAAAATGAAAAATGAAAGTTGAAATACTTATTTTGGATTTAACAGTGAACATACAGAAAAAGATTTAAAATGTTGTTAAAAATCATTTTTCTTCCCTGCACTCTCATTTCTGTAATGGGTTGATCCTTACCTGTAAAACACATGATCTGCCCACGCCCATATCATGTGTCAATCATAAGACAAAGAGACTTGCTATGTTTGGGTGTTAGATAATCTTTAAGTGGTATCTCTGCTAGTGGCAACATAAACCTAAAAATATTTGAAAATTTTATTTGTTCTAAATTTTATATGGTTATAAATTTTTAAGTTATTAAAAATACATCCAGCATGATTACAAAAATTCAGCTCTGGCAATAATAGTTTATATGTAGTTTATACCTTTTCCATAGCAAACATTGCTGAAAATTTGAAAATTTTCAGTAAATTAAATCTTCTAAAAGACCAATAATGTCATTTTTTTCTACATGGTTTTTTGTGAACCAAATAATTCTTTGAATATAAGTATCCATCCCATAATGTATATAATTTTAATGATGATGCTTTTACATTATATACATACTAAGGATATATCAGTTGCTGTAAACTATCAAAGGCTTATAGAATTATAAAAACAGAATTAAACATGCAAGTTCATGTTTTATCATTTAAACATTCTTCTGCAAATTTGTTTAGTTTCAATGTGGGGAAAATAGAACTTCAAATGTTTACAATGACAGTATTTTCTTTCATGTGTGTATCCGGACTTATATCATTGAGACCTTCCACTTCTTTCCCTGGAAAACATTTACCATATAAAAATATTGATTAAATCTAGCTTTTAGTCTTTGGGCAGGAATATGACTAAATTATCTCCAAGTAACCTGTGTTATATTTAAAGACACAGAATGCTGATTTTAGTTTTCTTGATACACTATTCTAAGATAAATGTAAATCCTCAGAGTTATGAATTTAACACCAAGCAAGATTTTTTAAAACAATCATCTCCTTTTAGATGTTGATCACTTTCTAGGAGAAGAAGAGGTTCCCAGGCATTGCCAGAACTCAGTCAAGGGAATTTTCATCAAACTGTGTTTTCTCTAGAAAACAGCCCAAATCAGTAACCGCCTTTCCACATTTCAGTGAATCGGGACTTGATTGTTGTGACAGAAACACAAATCAAACTAGTTCAGTTCAAATGTGGAGTTGCCCTAAAATTGAAGGGAAAGTAGCTACAGGAACAAAAGGGATAGCTGAACCAGGGAGGTTCAAGACCTCAGGATACCCTGCCCACTTCTAATCTCTGCCTCCTTTGTTCACGAGCCTAATGCTCTCCTACCTAGATTAGCTTCTTGCACACCATCGTGGACACGTCCCCAGAGTCTCTGGGTTCATGCCTGAATTACAGAAGTAATATGTGAAGATAACAAAAACAACAAAAATGTAAAATGGAGAGTAAAAAACTTTCTCTCATCCAATATGGGAAATATGCAGGCAAATTTATCAGAACTAAAGGACAATGGTCTCAAAAGTATAACTGATAACCAAGAGCCTAGCATAATGAGTGGAAAAAAATATGCAATTTTACTTAATGAATGAAAAAGTTTCCTAAGTCTCAAGGGGACGAGGGGAGCAGGACCTTCAAGGCTACTGGCTTGTCAACTAAACACTAAGTACAAGGTAGCATTACATAGTCTAAAGTCTTTATATGCATCCAATTATTACTCAAGAGAGAAGAGAGAATGAAAATATTATTCAGTCAAGCAAGGATTCAAAAAAATAATCTCCCATGCTCCCTTAAGTATTTACCAGAAAATGTTTTAAAATCAAGTGAGGGAGTAAATTAAGAAAAGGAAGGCATAGGTCTACAAAACATCTAATCCTGTTCCCCCTGTTTGGTTTCCAGGTTATATATCTTAAGTTATTGGAAATTGGTTTGGTGCATGTGCCACCCCTGGGCAAACATTGAGATGAGCAGGGCGGGGCTCTAAGGTAAGAGCCAGAGCAACAGGACTAGTCTGGAGCAGAAAGATGCAGGACTGTGTGGGGTGGTCCTCAGTGGGGAGAAATAACAGCTGAGAGAGGTTTCAAACCTGTCAGACTTAAATTTTTGACAGGATGAAATGTTTTCTATTTGACCCTCTTTACATGGCCCTTATTGGCTGACTTTATAGGCCAGCAAAACTAACGTGTGGCTTCTGTCAGTGACTGAGTCAGTGTGTGTATCCATTTCCCTACACAAAGGTACATGCTCAAACCACTGAAAGGTTAACTTTTGTGCCCACAGTATACATAACTTCCCTGTAGCATCTTCTCTAACTGGGGAACCATGGTTATTCAGATCTCCTGGTAGCAGCATCAGCTCAAAAATAGTATACCAGTATCTTCAGTCTTAATATTCCACTGACTCCAGTACATAGTGAACTTGGTAAGTAGCTATACATTCCTTTAGGGACAGATCAGAGGAATATTTATCATATGTACTGGTGCTTTTGGAAGATCCTTCAGTCAATGGGTTCTGGGTCAGTGAACTTGTTTTGATCTGAAAACTAGGTGAAGAAACGTGATTTTTCCACTGCAGTGGCTGATATCAGCCTTCTACTTGCCGAGTTTTGATTTATTTATTTTTTTGCCAGACAAGCCAAATCACATCCAAATTAGTAATTTACATAGCTCACCATTTGGATACTAGGATCTATTAGCTATCTGGGTTTAGTCATGTCCACTATGCCTCAGACAGGTAAGCCACTAGCTAGCTGGCTTCTGCAATTCCTGATAACATCATCCCCATCATATTAGGAAAGCCATGCATTCCCTAGAGTCAAGCCCAACAATGGAGGACAGCCATCACCAAACTTCTCAAGAACACTGATGTCTCACTCAGACATTCCATTGCCTTATGAATCAACTCTGTATGATGTCCAATAGTATATAGGCTTTGTAATTACATGAGTCATATTTTAATACTGGCTCAGATAGTTCCTGTGACATTAACCTCTCTGAGTTGCAGTTTTCTCAGCTGCATGTATGGAGATAAAAATATCCACCTTGCAAGGTTGCTTTTCAGGTTCAAAAACCTCTAACACAATGCCTGAAACATAAATGCACTCAAAAAACATTAACTCACCTTCCTTCTTTCTTGTCACAAGAAAAACCATAACATCCTCTCACTTGCCAGACCCACCTTACCACTTATACACAATCCACTCACTTTATCTATAATTTTTACCTACAATTCTCAAAAACAGTGAAGGCATTAGCAATGTCAGTGATTCCTTCCCTTTAATCCAGTGTCTTTTCCCAAGTTTTTTTTTTTTTTTCCAGTCTCCACTGAGAATACAGAAAAATATGCCAAATGTGTAGGGAAAGTTTGTCCTGCAATTATAAACTAAACCAAGAAAATTAACATATTGTTAAGATTTGCAGCCCTGGGCGTCGGCCTGGCGTGCGGGGGACCTGGGTTCGATTCCCGGCCAGGGCACATAGGAGAAGCGCCCATTTGCTTCTCCACCCCCTCCTCCTTCCTCTCTGTCTCTCTCTTCCCCTCCCGCAGCCAAGGCTCCATTGGAGCAAAGATGGCCTGGGCGCTGGGGATGGCTCCTTGGCCTCTGCCCCAGGCGCTAGAGTGGCTCTGGTCGCGGCAGAGCGATGCCCCGGAGGGGCAGAGCATCGCCCCCCGGTGGGCAGAGCCTCGCCCCTGGTGGGCGTGCTGGGTGGATCCCGGTCGGGCGCATGCCGGAGTCTGTCTGACTGTCTCTCCCCATTTCCAGCTTCAGAAAAATACAAAAAAAAAAAAAAAGATTTGCAGAACTCGTAAAAGCTTATGTATAAAATATAAACATATTCTGGATAATCACATTTTTTCCTAAGAAATGGGCAATATTAAAATAGAAAAAGTTTATCCTTTTGCAAATGTTATCTAAATACAATAATTAATTCATAGAGATTTTTAAAAACCATACTCATTTAGTACCAAGAATAGAAAAGTATAATAGAAATTATGGCCTGAAACTATGAACTGATCAGTTCTGTTTCTTTCACTTAATTCTGTATTTCAGTTTCTTTTAAAACATAGATTAAGGGTCTGCAAACTGCATTCTTCGGGTAAATCTGGCCCACCACCTGTTTTTGTAAAGTTTTACTGGATGCAGTCACACCCATTCATTCACTATTGTCTATGGCTTCTCTTGGGCCAAACAGCAGGGTTGGGTAGTTGTGGCAGAGACCAACTAGGCTAAAGGTTTTACTTCCTGGCTTTTTACAAAAAAAGATTGCCAATCTCTAACATAGATCATGACAGATGTCATAGACAGCCTTGTTCTAGTTCACATCACAAATAGTTCAACCAATGTAGGCATTACTGAATAAATTTGAATCCACTGAATGCAAGCCTATGTTCAGAGTTCTTGTTTTCCTTTTTATAATTGTAACATTTTGAATTTGTGAAGGTGAATGATCATGTTCCCAAAGGTGACGCTAACTAGAATAACAAAGCTTATAGATGATCTCCCAGCAGACCAAGAAGTTATCTTTTGTGTGTGTGTGTGACAGAGACAGAGAGAGGAAACAGATAGGGATGGACAGATGGAGAGAGATGAGAAGTATCAATTCCTCATTGCGACATCTTAGTTGTTCATTGGTTGCTTTCTCATATGTGCCTTGACTGGAGGGCTACTGCAGACTGAGTAACCCCTTGCTCAAGTCAGTGACCTTGAGTCCAAGCTTGGTGAGCTTTCTGCTCAAACCAGATAGTCTGCGCTCAAGCCAACGACCTCGGGGTTTCAAACCTGTGTCCTCTGGGTCCCAGTTTGATGCTCTATCCACTGTGCCACTGCCTGGTCAGGCAAGAAGTTATCTTAAACATTGTTTTTGCTCTTTTTTTTTTTTTTTTTTTTTTTTGTATTTTTCTGAAGCTGGAAACGGGGAGAGACAGTCAGACAGACTCCCGCATGCGCCCGACCGGGATCCACCCGGCACGCCCGCCAGGGGCGATGCTCTGCCCACCAGGGGGCGATGCTCTGCCCCTCAGGGGTGTCGCTCTGCCGCAACCAGAGCCACTCTAGCGCCTGGGGCAGAGGCCAAGGAGCCATCCCTAGTGCCCGGGCCATCTTTGCTCCAATGGAGCCTTGGCTGCGGGAGGGGAAGAGAGAGACAGAGAGGAAGGAGGGGGGTGGGGGGGGTGGGGGTGGAGAAGCAAATGGGCGCCTCTCCTATGTGCCCTGGCCGGGAATTGAACCCGGGTCCCCCACACGCCAGGCCGATGCTCTACTGCTGAGCCAACCGGCCAGGGCCTGTTTTTGCTCTTTTAAATACCATATATACTGCTCATAAAAATTAGGGGATATTTCAAAATGAATATAAAGCGATAAAAAAAGTATTTGATTTTTTTTTATTGAACAAGAACATCAGAAAAGCAAACAAGTCAAAGAAAGTTGTTCAATTATGTAAATGAGATGTAGAACCAACCTTTATTTCATTGGTGAAAATGCACTAGACAAAAGGCTGAAAGTACTGGAGAATCTGCACGCTCCCTGATTCCCTACTTTTAGTGAGCAGTATATGAGCACCATAAATAAGTGGCTAATTCTAAATAAAATTTCTGAAGCACACATTATGAAGGCTCTAAAACACAGCTTTCCTTCTTGGATTGCCACAGGCAGACTCTGTCACTTCGGCGTAAGCACTCAGCTGCCTCGGAGTTGGTCGAAGTTCTGCAGTTTCACAAAGGCAGGAGGCCAGCAGGGTAAGGGTTTCAGCACAGTGACGACACCCAGAAGCTGACCACAGATCCTGCTTTGTTACGACTGCACTCAGGTGATTTATGGCAAATGTTTATCCCATTTCCATCAATCGTGCCTTGAAATTTACTGGTAAGGTTCCCATTTTGTTAAGAATAAATAAAAACGCTGAAGTAGCGCCTTGTCACCGTGATTTTTCTGGCTGAACTTGGTTTCTGTTGATCTGTTGGTAGGAAGGGGGCTCTCATTCTTTGCACTGTCATTAGTTTGTCAATCTCTTGGAAATTTAAATTCCCTATTTGATTTCTATTTGCATAATCTCACTTGTTTTAATCTCCCCTCCCCCCCCTTTCTTTTTGGTTTCTTAAGGTGAGAGGAGGGGAAATAAAGAGACAGATTCCTGCATGTGCCCTGGTGCCCTGACTGTGATCCACCCAGCAACCTCGGTCTAGAGGTGGATGCACAAATCAACTGGACTATTTTTAGTATCTGAGGCTGACCCTCGGACCAACAGAGATATCCTCAGCACCAACCCTTGAACTAATTGAGTCATTGGTTGTGGGAGGGGAAGCGGTAGGGGGTAAGCAGATGGTCACTCCGCTTGTCAAACCTGGGACATCCATACGCTGGGACAAAGCTCTATCCACTGAACCAACTGGCCAGGGTTAATCTCCATTTCTAAAAGTACTTTCCCTGGAACGTAGGCCCCTCCTCAGTCTAAAGCAAACTCGTTCTTGGACTGGTTATGATGTCTCTTCCTACCACTTCAACTCTTCATTTCCCTCTTTGCCTGTCCACCTTGTCTCACTCACTCACTAAAATGTTACATGGAAGAGATAGCATCTGTGAAGAGAAGAAATTATTACTGAACAAATCAAAACCCACATCTAATACCAAGTACAGGAAACATCCCTGCTTTTTATTTGTCAACTAACCAGTCAATAAACAGATTCACTGTAAACTTGTAGGGTGCAGGTTCCAGAAAGTGGGAGCTCCCTCACGCCTGTGGTAGGAGCTCTGTTTTAAGGAGCATTTTGCCCCTGTAATTAGCCTCATTTCACCACGCGGCCTCAGAAAGGGCTTTGCCTACTGCTGTCCAGTCCTGCCGTGCTGCGGGGGTTCCTGGAGCACCATGACCCACTATGATCTTCCTCTCTCCTGCAAGCCCCCACCACTCTCACCCACTTCATACACCTTCTGATTTCTCTTCATCCATCTAAATCCTACCTGGTCCTTAAACCTCACAGTGGCACAACACGTTTACGGACCCTCCTGTTTGTAACTTTTCCCTGTGAGTCCTAGAAGCACTGTCTCTTTCCCTTCTCAGACACTCTGTGTGCTAAATTATAACCTTATTTCTTTTTTCTAGCATGTTGTCTTATTTCCAGCATATTGTCCAATAACTTCTCCAATACTTGTACAAATTCCCAAAATGACTGGTCTTTTCCTGAGCACATAAATCCTCCCTAGTCTACTCATTGTCATGGTTTGATCACACTGGGCAAGTGGAACCACATGATTGACACTCAGCCCAAATCAAGTGGAATTACAGAAGCCAAGCTCACAAAAGGGGAAAAGAATGTAAGGTTGGACAAAAATTTACAATGCTAAAGACACAAGTCAAGTTCTAGTATTAAGCAGATAAATCTTTCAGTGTTTAGAATTAAATAATAAAGTTAAAAATGAACTCTAGGAATTTTAATGCATATTCTTCAAAAACACAGGTAAATTCTCAGGCAACCAAGGCATTGGTTCAACTGATTGATAGCTTTTAAAGAGATGAGCAAGAATGAAAATAACATGAATCCTGAGTATAAGTACCATATTTCCCCATGTATAAGAAACACTTTAATTTTGAAGCCCAAAATTTGAAAAAAAATGTATTACATAAAATTATTGAAGTCAAGTTTTATTCATCATAAAATTCATACAACTCCTCATCCACGCAAAAAATTAGAAAATGCAAGTAAAAAAATCTACAACCACTGGATAAGATAAACCCAGTTTTTAGACCCCAGATGTTTCAAAAACATGTGCATCTTTCACATGGGGAAATACAGTCACTTACCTGCCACATAGTATGTAAAGTCTAATGATCCTCTGAGGCTTCTATACCCAGATTTTCTTCTCCCTTTGATCTCCAACTCAGAGGGTAAGCAATAGGTGAATTTTCAGGATGGAATGAGTACTCTAAAGTCCCTTACCCTTTTCTATTAGTTTTCTACCGTTGCTATGAAAAGTTACCATAAAGTTATTGGCTTAAAATAGCACAAACTTATTATTTAATATTTCTAGAAGTCAAAAGTCTGACACAGGTCTCACTGGTCTAAAAATCAAGGTGTGGCCCTGGCCAGTTAGCTCAGTGGATAGAGCATTGGCCCAGTGTGCAGACATCCTGGGTTTGATTCCTAGTCAGGGTACACATGAGAAGCAACTATCTGCTTCTCTCCCCTTCCTGTCCCTCTTCCCCTCCCACAGCCAGCAGCTTGATTGGTTCAAGCACTGGCCCTGGGCACTGAGGATAGCTCTGTTGATCTGAGCATTGACCCCAGATGAAGGTTGCCGGGTGGATCCCAGTCGGGGCATATGCAGGGGTCAGTCTCTCTATCTCCCCTCTTCTCACTTAAAAAAAATCAAGTTGTCAACAAAGCTTTATTCCTGTCTGGAGATTCTAGGGGAGACTCAGTTTCTTTATTTTTTCCCATTTCTAGAGGCCACTTGCATTTTTTAGTTTGTGGCTCCTTCTTCCACTTTTAAAGTCAGCAGCATCTACAAATCTCTGACTCAGACACTGAATCTCCTTGCTCCCTCTTTCCCTTAGGAGGATCTTTGTGATTGCACCAGATCCACCTGAATCACCTGGGACCATCTCCCCATCTCAAGACACTTAGTCACACATGCAAAAACCATTTTGCCAAATAAGGTAACATATTTACAGGTTCTGACGACTAGGATATGAACATCTGTGGGAGGGGGGGGGTGGCATGATTCCTCCTACCACAGCCTTCACTCAGATTCATTTTTCTGTTTGCATTTTTGGGCAAATTTTAAAGTATGAATTATGTGTGCATTGTGTGTGAGTGAGTGTGTGTGTGTGTGTGTGTGTGTGTGTGTGTGTGATTTTTGTTAAATAAACAGGAGGGGACACAGAAGGCTGGTTACACTTCATAGGAGAGTTCTTAGGGTATACTGATGCAGAGTTGTAACAAAATAATTCTTCCTATAGTGCTCTATGAATATGAGATCTGATTTGAATTCCCAGGGGGAAGCTGCTGGAGTACACTTGAGATAAAGCAGGTTTTTGAGTATTCTTGGGAAAAGGTAGACATTTTAAATGAGAACGATGAACTAGCTATGCAGACAGAACAAAGATAGACAGGCAATAGAAGTGTGTATGGGACCAATGAACCCAGAATCCAAACAGAATTAAGTAAAATCTTTCTTAACACTAAAACTTTAAAAATCCAAAACACTAGTTCAGAAAGATATGATGCACCCCTATGTTCACTGCACCAGATTTACAATAGCCAAGATATGGAAGCAACCTAGGTGTCCATCAACAGGAAAATGAATACAGAAGATGTAGTATGCCTGACTTGTGGTGGCACAGTGGATAAAGCATTGACCTGGAAATGCTGAGGTCGCCAGTTTGAAACCCTGGGCTTGCCTGGTCAAGGCACATATGGGAGTTGATGCTTCCAGCTCCTCCCCCCTTTTCTCTCTCTCTCTCTTCCTCTCTCTCTCCTCTCTAAAAATGAATAAATAAAAAAAAGAAAAGAAAAGAAAAAAAAAAGAAGATGTAGTATATATACACAATGGAATATTACTCAACCATAAAAAGGAATGAAATCTTACCATTGATGACAACATAAAAGGACCTGGAGGTTATTATGCTAAATGAAACATCTAAGACAGAGGAGAAAAAAATACCATATGATTTTGCTTATATGCAAAATCTAAAAAACAAAATAAACAAACCAACAAAACAGATATAAACTCATAAGTACAGAGAACAAATTGATGGTTGTCATATGGGAGGGGAATGGGTGAAAAAGATGAAAGGAATTAAAGTGTGCAAATTGCCAGTTACAAAATAGTCATAGGGATGTAAAGCACAGCACAAGGCATAGAGTCAATAATACTGTAATAATTGTGTATGGTGCCAGGTGGGTACTAGATTTATCAAGGTGATCACTTCATAAGGGATATAAATGTCTAATCATTATATTATACACATGAAACTAATATAATATTGTATGTCAATGGTAATTGGAAAATAAATTAATATTTTTTAAAACCCAATGAGGCACTAGAAAACATGATTTCATAGAAAAGGTAGCTTGGATTGAATATAAGAGAGAAAGAAACTGAATTCTTTTTTAAAAAGGTGTCTTTTCTTTAAGAGCCCGGTCTCTTATGTAAACATGGAGGTTAGAAAACACTTGCAAGTCTGAAGGTGTTCTTTATTAGATCAGTTTCATGCGTACAATATAGTAGTTATATTTATATCCCTTATGAAGTGATCACCGGATAAATCTAGTGATTAAGCTGGTTCTAATAACAGGATCTACCTCCACTGTCTGCTAGGACTGTGAAAAGGCAGAGTCCGCAAATCTGCAATACCCTAGAATAGCATCTCAAAGGAAGTTGGAATCATAAAGACAATCCAAGCCTGGAGATTTCAGCACCTTCATCATCTGAAACGACTCACCCATTAGTGCTGTCTGAGCCTGCAGGCTGCAGTAAAGCAAGAATGATATACATTATCATTTTTTAAAATAATTTTTACATAGCAAATAAGATATAAGCACTTAGATTTGGGGGGGGGGTTGCTAAAAGATGATTGGTTACTTAACACTTTTATATTAGGAAGAAACATTAAAAAGCTTTAGCCTGACCAGGCGGTGGCACACTAGATAGAGCGTCGGACGGGGACAAAAAGAACCCAGATTCGAAACCCCCAAAGTCACCAACTTGAGCACAGGCTCATCTGGCTTGAGCGCAGGGTCACTGGCTTGAGTGTGGAATCATAGATATAACCCCATGTTCACTGGCTTGAAGCTCAAGGTCACTGGCTTGAAGCCCAAGGTCACTGGCTTAAGCAAGGGGTCACTTGCTCTGCTGTAATCCCCCCTCCCCCCGGTCAGGGTACATATGAGAAAACAGACAATGAACAACTAAGGTGCTGCAACAAAGAATTGATGCTTCTCATATCTCTCTCTTCCTGTCTGTCCCTGTCTGTCCCTCTCTCTGAATCTTTCTCTGTCTCTGTCAAAAAAAAACCCCCACAAAAACAACTTTTAAAGTGCTCTTAAAAATTAGAATATGGTGTTGACTTACTGATAAGTTAGAAACACCCATAAAGTACATAGAAATTTATCTTTACATCCACGGGTATGTTAAACAGATTTACTATATACCAGATAGAATTAGGAAAATGGGTTATCCAAGATTGACACAATGCTAGGGACTATGGACACAAACTGAACACTGAAAATTCTCCCAGCCTCCAGAAACTGGCTTTTAGGGAAGAAAATCATACATCAGAAATACGTCCTGTGCTTAGAAGGAGCCAGGTAGCATTCTCAATGGCCCGCATAGCTCCTGTTTCTTTCCTTTAGGAGAATTCGGGCTCCATAGCTAAACCAAGCCCCAAGAATGGTGAAAATGTTCCTTGCAGCCAAATCTTGTTCTCTGGGAGAAGAAACCATGGCAGGCAGGCTCTAGTTTATTGAAAGGACTACACTTTAATATAGCCCTTGGAATACAAATAGTTTAGGACTCAGAATTAATTCTTACAGAAACCACGGTATGAATGAGATTTGTCCCTGTTGTAAGTTTGCTAAAGTCTTTTAACTTATATTGTTCTAAAAGCATGGTTTTGATCGCACTATTTTAATTAGTTATCTATGGCTTGACTTTTTTTTTTTGTATTTTTCTGAAGCTGGAAACGGGGAGAGACAGACAGACTCCCACGTGCGCCCAACCGGGATCCACCCGGCATGCCCACCAGGGGGCGATGCTCTGCCCACCAGGGGGCGATGCTCTGCCCCTCTGGGGTGTCGCTCTGTTGTGACCAGAGCCACTCTAGCGCCTGGGGCAGAGGCCAAGGAGCCATCCCCAGCGCCCGGGCCATCTTTGCTCCAATGGAGCCTCGCTGCGGGAGGGGAAGAGAGAGACAGAGAGGAAGGAGAGGGGGAGGGTGGAGAAGCAGATGGGCACTTCTCCTGTGTGCCCTGGCCGGGAATCGAACCCGAGACCTCTACACGCCAGGCCGACGCTCTACCACTGAGCCAACCGGCCAGGGCTTGACATTTTTTTTAATATCAATTTTTATCTTTCACCTGGTTGCAGAGGTATACTGTGATATAGTGTTTACAGTATCTGAAATTATTTTCCCATCCCACTAATAGACTGTTGTTGCCAAGGAAGATGATCACAAGAACAAGAAGTAAATATATTGAATCAAAACCTAGGCCTTTATTTATCTAAATAGTCAGAATCTTAACTCAAGACTCTGGAAACACACATCTCAAGTTCACATCCCACCCCACTTGTTCCTGTTATTTCTCAGCAGTGACTATGAGCAGAATGGAGAAGTCACTACCAGACGCTATAAACTCTGGACTGCACAGAACCCACAATCAAGAAAACAACCATCAGTCATTGTATCCAGGGGTCCTGTCAAGCTGGAAGTCAGAAGATTAAGTGCCACATGTTTAGACCTACATAACATTTAGAAATATATAGAATTACTGATTGACATTTAAAAATTGGATCAATCTCAAATCTAGTGTCTGTCTTCTCTTACGGAATGGGAACTTTGTCGAGGCCAAGCCCACATTTTGAATATTCTTTGGTATCTGAATAGTCACTTGCCTGGCCACTGTGCCTCTCCACTGTGCCGCCCCCTCAGGCTGCCACGCTCCCCACTGCTCCTCTCCATTGTAGAGCAGTCAGTGCTCCCTGTGTTTGTATGAACAGACTCCTCTGGGTGCATTTGACTTGCCATTCCAGTTCTATTTGTTCTGAGTCAGGAAATAAGTGGTAGTTCCTTTCAGAGCAGAAGTGGGAACCTAGCCTCAGAATCCTGTTCCCCCATTCCCAGGCACAGGCCATTTCCAGGAGTACGTACACTTGGAATGTCTTCCTCTGCCTAACTTTCCTGCAGTAGAACTTCAGAACAATTTGCTTATTTATTAAGTTTGTGAGCAAATGGGGAAAACACTGTAGAAACTAACACACCGTAGTCTTGGTTGTTTGACAAATAAAGGCACGAATAATTGGAAAACATCTTTTTCCTGGATATCTAACATTCGAATTTCTATACTTTGACCTACTTTCTATTTTCATTTATACTTTCAAAGGTTTTTAAAAATATTTTGAAAATAAAAGAAACCAAAGAAATGGTTATACCTGACCCCAAATGTGGTTTGCAGTAGCGTTAGACCCCCATGATGTCCATCACACCTCCCGAGGCTGGTGTAAGCCATAACTATTTTTCATGCAAACACACATCCAGAAGAAGCCTCCCCATCCTCAAAAACAGACCAGCATTCTCAGATACAGACTCTCACATACAGGAATTTTGGAACTCAAAGCTCTCCTCTCCATTAATCCTTAGTAAACCTCCCATAGGGCAACCACTAACACACCTTTTTTGAAGCTTTTCCTTTTAAAATTAAATGCAGAACCAAAGAATTACTGGTATAACAACTTACAGGTGATAAAATTGTAGTTTATATCGGTAGCTGATATAGTACTTCCTATGAACTTTCACCAGCTAGATATTAGGGAAAAACAAGTTTAATCTAAATTGGATTTTTAGGCTGAATTACCTAATTTGAACAATTTCTTCCAGTATTTTAGATTTTGCATAAAAGGTCAGTCTTTTAACTTTCATGTCCTTGTCCTTGACTTCCTGAAGATGGTTTCCTAAGTTTTTTTGTCTGTTTGGGTTTTTTTCTGGGTTGTTTTAGGGAGCAAGACAGACAGGAAGACAGAGAGATGAGAAGCATCAACTCATAGTTGTGACACCTTAGTTGTTCATTGATTGCCTCCCAGACATGCTTTGACTAGGGGACTGGGGGGCTCCAGCTAAGTCAAGGACCCCTTGTTCAAGCCAACAACCTTAGGCTCAAGCCATCAACCATGCGATCATGTTGATGATCCCATACTCAAGCCAGCAACCCTGCACGCAAGTTGGTTAGCCTACGTTCAAGTCGGATGAGCCCTCGCTCAAGCCGGCAACCTCAAGGTTTCAAACCTGGGACCTCATCATCCCAGGTCAATGCTCCAAACACTGTACCACCACTGGTCAGGCAGTTTTCTAAATTTTGTCATGACTGTGAAGTCAAAGTGTTGCCCCATGTGTTTTCTCAAGCTGCAACATTGAAATATGACCAGCCTTTTACCCAGGTGATTACTTCCATCTGCTGCTGTGCAATTCTTCCCATGGATTCTAATTGATTCATTGTATAGATATTACTAAGTATATAAAACACACCAGTCGGCCCTGGCCGGTTGGCTCAGTGGTAGAGCGTTGGCCTGGCGTGCAGGAGTCCCAGGTTTGATTCCTGGCCAGGGCACACAGGAGAAGCATCCATCTGCTTCTCTACCCCTCCCCCTCTCCTTTCTCTTTGTCTCTCTCTTCCCTCCCGCAGCCGAGGCTCCATTGGAGCAAAGTTGACCCGGGCACTGAGGATGGCTCCATGGCCTCTGCCTCAGGCGCTAGAATGGCTCTGGTTGCAACACAACAATGCCCCAGATGGGCAGACCATTGCCCCCTGGTGGGCATGCCGGGTGGATCCCGGTCAGGCGCATGCGGGAGTCTGTCTGACTGCCTCCCCATTTCCAACTTCAGAAACACACACACACACACACACAACAACAACAACAACAAAAAACAAAAAAACCCCACACCAGTCACTTTTGTGGACACAGAGCTAAAGTGATAAACAAAACCAAAAATTCTAACTTTCAGAGTGTACATTCTAGCCAAACAATAAACAAAGGAGTAAAAGATTATTCATATAATTATTTTAAGTTCAATAGAGGAACAAAAAGTAAAGAAGGGGCAAGGGGGTGCTATTATTAAAAGTCATCAGGCAATGCCCCTACTAAAAAGGTGACAAGGCAATAAAGATGTGAGACCATGTGCCATACAATTATCTAGAGAAGGTATAAGAAGCAACATAAATAGGCCACCTCTGATCTAGCACGTATTTTTGTACATCTTCTGAGCTAAGAATGGCTTTTACATCTTTTAACTATTAAAAAAATGGCCTGACTGGTTGGTTCAGTGGTAGAGCATCAGCACAGCATGTGGATGTCCCAGGTTCAATTCCTGGTCAGTGCACACAGGAGAAGCAACCGTCTGCTTCTCCAACCTTCTCTCTCTCCCTTTTCTTTCTTTTTTTTTTTTTTTTAGAGAGAGGGGATAGAGAGAAAGAGAGAGAGAGAGAGAGAAGGGGGAGGAGCAGGAAGCATCAACTCCCATATGTGCCTTGACCAGGCAAGCCCAGGGTTTTGAACCGGCAACCTCAGTGTTCCAGGTCGACGCTTTATCCCACTGCACCACCACAGGTCAGGCTCCCTTCTCTTTCTTTATTTCTCTCTTCTCCTCCCACAGCCATGAGCCATGACATGATTGGAGCAAGTTGTCCCCAGACACTGAGGAAGGCTCCATGGCCTCACCTCAGGCACAAAAATAGCTTGGTTGCTGAGCAACATAGCAACGGCCTAGGTGGGCAGAGCATCCTCCAGTAGGGAGCTTGCTGGGTGGATCCTAGTCAGGGTACATGTGAGAGTTTTCTCTCTGCCTTCCTGCCTTCACCTCTCACTTAATAAAAAAAAGCTATTAAAGAAAATCAAAAGAATATTTTGTGCCTCATGAAAATTATGTAAAAATTTTAATTCCAGTGTTTATAATTTCCTTAAAACACAATCATGTCCCTTTGTGTATTGTCTATGGTTGTTTCACAAAACAATTGCAAAGCTGAATAGTTGCAACACAGATCTGGTCTGCAAAGTCAAAAATATTAACTCTTTGGTCCTTTTTAGAGAAAGCTTGCTGACCTCTAACCTTGAACATGAGTATTCCAGGAGATCTTTTTTCATTTTTATGCTATTTTTGATAACTTACAGACTTTAAATTTAGATTTCTTTACTATAGATTTTTATCCTTTGTTTTTTAATTATACTAATTGAATGTAATGATTTGCACTGAATTAATACTTCTTTGATATTATATTTATATAATGATCTATAACTTAGTTTTGGTAGCATTTAACTGCTATTTCTTTGCAAAGCCTTTTATTTTAATTCAGGTGTCAATGCCTTTCATACAAAGAGACCACAAAGTGACCTATAGTTGAATAAAGCTGGGTGTATAACTCATTGAAATGGGGGAGACCACACACCATGAAGAACCATGGAGTATGTCTCAGTAAGAGGTTGTTATAGGATTTGGGTTTGTGTTAAGTAATTTGGAAGCAGGCTTAGGAAAGTAGGGTTTGACTAAGGATTACATGATGTCATGAAGTGGAAGAATTTTATGATTATATCTTTAAAATTCTTATCTGTAATATGCAAAGAATGAAACAAAGCTGACCTATTGGTAAAGCAGCAGTCACTCATATTAAGCATTTTAATCTTGAGAGGGGTATATATGAGCATTTTTGTGGTTTGGGTAATCTTTTTTATCTGTGTCCAGACATGACTACAGAGTGGTTTTGTTTGTTTTGATCCATTATGGTGATAGAGTGACTTTCTGATGCTGGTGTTCTGTGAAATTGTTACATTTCATAGAAGAATACTGTGTACTACTTACAAGAAGTAGGCTAGATCCTTCTAACAAGGCCTAGATGATATATTTTTTAAAAGAGCAATGAAGAATTCTTTATTCAAACTATTCTTAAAAAGTGAAGATGCAAAGATATTTCCAAATAATCAAAAACTAAGAGAGTTTATTGCTAGCAAGTCTGCCTTATAAGAAATACTAAAGGAAATTCTTCAGGCAAAAAGAATATGACATCACACAGAAAATTAAATCTACATGAAGAAATAAAGAGCACTAATAAAAGTAATTATTTAAAATATAAAAGAGCCTGTCCAGGCAGTGGCGCAGTGGATAGAGCATCGGACTGAGATGTGGAGGACCCAGGTTCAAGACCCTGAGGTCACCTGCTTGAGCACGAGCTCATCTGGCTTGAGAAAAAAAAAAAAGGCTCACCAGCTTGGACCCAAGTTTGCTGGCTTAAGCAAAGGGTTACTCGGTCTGCTGTAGCCCCACAGTCAAGGCACATATGAGAAAGGAATCAATGAACAACTAAGGTGTCACAAAAAACTAATGATTGATGCTTCTTATCTCTCTTCATTCCTGTCTGTCCCTATCTCTCTCTCTCTCTCTGTCCCTGAAAAAAATATAAAAGAAAGTTTGAATATATTTTTCTGTTTTCTTCTCTAGACTGATGTAAAGTACATAAAAGAAATATAAAGCTATGTTATAACTTCTATTATATAATATTTAAGGATGTAATATATGACAATAATAACATGAAGGATGAGAGAGAGCCATATTAGAGCAAAGTTTATTGAAATTAAATTAGCATTAATTTGAAGCAGATTATATCAAAGTAAGAGGTACATTGTAATATCTAAGGAACTATTAAAATAACTCCAGGCCCTGGCCAGGTGACTCAATGGATAAAACATTGTCCCAGTGCACCAAGGTGTGGATTGACCCCTGGTCAAGGCACATACAGGAAGCATTCAATAAGTGCACAACTAAATGGAACAACTAAGTGGAACAGTAATTTGATCTTTCTCTCTCTCTTGCTCTCCCCCTCCTCTACCTTCCTCTCTCTCTCTCAAATCAATAAAAAAATATTTTAAACTACAAAAAAATATTTTTAAGGAATTAAAGTAATATCTTAACAAAGATCTATCTAAAACTAAAAAATGGCAGTAAAGGAGAAAAAAACAGAAAATAGCAAAATAACTGATTTAAATCCAAGTATATTGATAACTACACTAAATGTAAATGCATTAAACATACCAATATAAAGATAGAGATTGGCAAAATTACATATATATAAAATGTTATAACCATATTGTATTTATAAGATATATAGAAACTTTAGTTTTAATATCACAAAGCAACTAAAAGGAATAAGGAAAGCTATATCAGGCAAATAGTAACCATAAAAGAACTAGAAAAATTATATTAGTATCAAAAAAAACCTTTTAGACCAAAAAATGATATATTGGTCAATTCAGTAGGAAAATATAAAATACATAAATAATATGTACCTAAAAATATAACCTCAAAATACATTTAAAAAAATGACAGAACTGAAGGGAAAAAGAGGAATTTCAACAATTAGAAATTTTAACACCACACTCTCAATAATTGAAAGAGCAACTAGACAGAAAATCAACAGAGATATAGAAGAGTTGGACAACACTAATAACTAATATCTCTCAGACATTTTATCCAGCACACAGCAATACACATATTCTTTAAAGTACAGAGGGAACATTCTCTAGAATAAACTATATCTTAAGCTTTAAGACATACCTCCACAAATTAAAAAAGAAAATTAAAATGATATAAAGCACATGATTACAACAACAGAAGGGAATTTGGGAATTTATGAATATTAAGAATTAAATGAGGCCTGACCAGGCAGTGACGCAGTGGACAGATCATCGGACTGGGGTGCAGAGGACCCAGGTTCGAGACCCCAAGGTCGCCAGCTTGAGCGCAGGCTCATCTGGTTTGAGCAAAGCTCACCAAGGTTGCTGGCTCGAGCAAGGGGTTACTTGGTCTACTGAAGGCCCATGGTCAAGGCACATATGAGAAAGCAATCAATGAACAACTAAGGTGTCACAATGCGCAACAAAAACTGATGATTGATGCTTCTCATCTCTCTCCATTCCTGTCTGTCTGTCCCAGTCTATCCCTCTCTGACTCTCTCTCTGTCTATGTAAAACAAACAAACAAAAAAAGAATTAAATGACATACTTCTAAATAACCTGTCATGTTTTCATTAATATGAAATACCCTGAAAAAGCAACTCTAGAAATAGAATGTAGACTAGTGATTGCCGGTAGCTGGTAGTGAGAACCAGGACTTACTTCACGTGAACATCAGGCAGGAAACTTCATAAGTAATGAAAATGTTATCAAACTAGATTGTGGTAATTACTGCATACCTATGTAAACTTACAAAATAATCATTGAATTGTACCATAAAGATGAGAGAATCTTATGGTAAGTAAGCCATATATGTATGGTATATAACAGTTCTAGATAACCAATAGTTTAGAGAAATCAAAAGAGAATTAAAAAACTTTTTAATGACCATAAAATGACAACATACCAAAACTGATAAAATGTTACTAAAGATGTACTTCAAGGAAACTTTATAGTGGTAAAGTCCTACATTAGAAAATACGAAAGTCTTCCAGCTAAAGATTAGGTGAGAAAAGTCAATTAAACCCAATTTAAGAAGACTAAAAAAGTGAATAAATGTTATAGAAGGGGAAATCAATAAAGTAGAAAATAAAGAATAGAAAAATGTCATCTAAACAAACAAACAAAAGCTGGTTCTTTAAAAGTTCACTAAAATTGATAAACATGTTGGCCAAACTGAACAAGTAAAAAAAAAAAAAGCCATTTACCAAAATCAGAACTAAAAGCTATGACATCAAGGCATATTTTACAGATGCATAAGGAAATAGTCTAAAAAATATATAAAATAAATTCAAAACTTAGATGAAATAAATTCCTTGAAATATCTACACAAAGCTCACTGAACATAGATAACCAAAATCGCTTTATATAAATTAAAGAAATTTAATTTGTAATTAAAAGTCTTCCACCCTGGCCAGTTAGGTCAGCAGTAGAGTGTCACCTGGTGTGTGGAAGTGCAGGGTCCATTCCTGGTCAGGGCACACAAGAGAAGTAAACATCTGCTTCTCCACGCAGCCCCCCCCATGTCTCTCTCATTCTTCCCCTATGGCAGCCATAGCTCAAACAGTTTGAGCAGAGTTGACCCCAGGCTCTGAGGATGGCTTTTTGCCATTGGCCTCAGGTGCTAACATAGCTCTGTTGTTGAGAAACAGAGCTGTAGTTCAGCCAGGTCGCGTATCACCTGGTAGGGGCTTTCCAGGTGGATCCATGGTCGGGGTGCATGCAGGAGTCTCTCTCTGCCTCCCCACCTCTGGCTTAATTAAAACACAAAACTTCCTATTTTGAAAAATCCATGCCTAGGTTGCTTAAAGAGTAATTCTTCTAAACCTATAAGGAAGAATTAATAACAATCTAATATAAAACATTTTTAAAAATTAAAGAGTAGGGTCATGGCTGGTTGGCTCAGTGGTAGAGTATCAGCCTAGGCATAAGGAAATCCTGGTTTCAATTCCTAGCCAGGGCACATAGGAGAGGCAACCCTTTCCTCTCTCCCTTCTCTCTTTCTCTATTTCTCTCTTCCCCTCTCACAGCTATGGCTGGAGCAAGTTGGCTCTGGGTGCTGAGGAGGCTCCATGGCCTCACCTCAGGTACTAAAATAGCTCAGTTGCTGAGCAAAGGTACAACAGCCCCAGATGGGCAGAGCATCACCACATGTGGGGCTTGCCAGGGTGGATCCTAGTCAGGACACATGAGGGAGTCTATCTCTGCCTTCCCACTTCTCACTTAAGAAAAATTTTTTAAAAATAAAATAAAAATAAAATTAAGGAGCAGGAAATACTTTCCAACTTATTCTATGAAGCCCTGATCCAAATATCAGGCAAAGACATAGCAAGAAAATAACAGACCAATATCCCCCATAACTATAAATGCAAAAATTCTAAAATTTTCAACAAATTACACTATATGAAAACAGGGTAACACCAGCCAAGGCTTGAGACCTGGTGCATGAACATAGTCTCATGGGTGGGGGGGGGGGATCCTGGGCCGGCTGCAGACAAGGCTCGCAAAAGCAGTCAGCCCATGGCTGTGGGCAGGGTGTTCAAGTGTGGTCCTACCTACAGTCCTGCCAATGAGGGCAAGGGGGAGGACAGAGAGCTGGCAGAGCCTTGTGACTGGGCAGTGAGCGCACTCCCACCCAAGGAGGTGGGGCAGAGACTGGGGGCCAACCAAGGCTTACAACCAGGGTGCAGGAGTGCACTCCTGCCCACAAAGACAGGATGGAAGCCCAGAACTGGGTTAGGCCAAATAAAATTAAAAAGAAGGTTGATAGAACAAAACCTGAGGCTAAGGGGAAAGTCACATCCAATATCTTACCTAACCCCTGATTTATAGTACTGAGCCCAACAAGGAGCCATCAATAAGAGGCAGTAGAAAGCGGATCTCAGGGGAAGCAGAACATTTAAATGAACATCCTCTAGGCCAAAAGTAGATAAAAGCCACCCTAAGTTGATATTAACAACAACACCTGGGCTCAGCAGAGGCACCCCCAGGATCTAGATCGCCTGTTGTTCCAAAAAGGTAGATAAGGGCCAGTCATAGGCAGCGATCTCCACTGGTTGGCTCCAGGCTCCGGACAAGAAGATCCAGGAAAGGCATATCCAGAGGCCAGATACAGAGAGCATCAGCATCTAACAACCCTTGTTAGAGTGACATATTAAGGAAGGGCTCTTCACACCTCACCCAGTTAAGATATAGAAGACACTGATACAAATAGCAAAAAGAATGGTGACCAGACAAATAGCCCATAGCAGTTTACAAACAGCAGCTGATACCAACCCAAGAAGTTCTAAAACAACACAACTGGAAACTGGAGGCAGAAAATACCAACCCTAGACTCAGCAAGCTATACAAACAACTCATCCAAAGGAGGAGTCTATACACAGACAAAATGGGAAGGCAGAGAAATGCAATCCAAATGAATCAACAAGAGTAATCCCTAGAAAAAGATCAGAATGAGATGATAAAAACCAAATTGCAGGGTGCAGAGTTTAAAATAATGATTGTAAAGATCTTCAAAGATCTTAGAACAACAATGAATAGACACAATGAGCACCTAAATAAAGAGATAGCAAGCATCGAAAAGGACATTGAAATAATAAAAAAGAACCAGTTAGAAATGACAAATACAATATCATAAATGAAGACCACACTAGAAAGAATTAAAAGTATGCTGGATGAAGCATAGGATCAAATCAGTAATTTAGAGGACAAGATAAACAAAAGTAAAGAAGCAGAGCAGCAAAAAGAAAAGAGGCTCAAAAAGTCTGAGGAAATTCTAAGAGAGTTCTGTGACAACATGAAGAGAAACAACATCCGCATCATAGGGGTTCCTGAAGAAGAAGAGAAAAGACAAGGGAAAGAGAACCTGATTGAAGAAATCATAGCTGAAAACTTCCCTAAATTGATGAAAACAAATGTCACACAAGTTCAAGAAGCACAGAGAGTTCCATTAAGGATGAACCAGAAAAGCCTACACCAGACACATCATAATTAAAATACAAAAATTAAGAGATAAAGAAAAAGTACTAAAAGCTGTAAGAGAAAAGCAGTCAATTACATAGAGAGGAATCCCCATAAGAATGACATCTGACTTCTCAACAAAAACATTAAAAGCCAGAAATGGAATGTAAGAAATATTCAAAGTAATGTAAAACAAGAGCCTACAACCAAGACTTCTCTATCCAGCCAGGCTATCATTTAAAATTAAAGGAGAGAGGAAAAAAGAGTAGGCGGATGCACAGACGCCCAGCTCTCACCACCAAACTGGAATACACATCAATTTAGGAAAAATCAGCATGAAAAACCAACTCTGAACTGCAAGAACAGCTCTCAAAAACCAAGGAGCAAAGAAGAAACCACAACAATCCTGGTAGGGAGTGCCTGAACCTCCTCTGCTTACTGGAACGGAGTGGGGGGGGTGAGGCTGAGAGCCCAGAGAGGATCTCAGAAGAAAAAGAGCAGAAACTACTGCTCACAGCCACTTGCCTGGTGACCAGGGAGCGAGGTGCATTGAAAAGACCAGCTTATCTCCCAAGTGGAAAGGACAGGGAGAGGGACAGACTGAGAGGGGCTAAGGAATGCAGGAAACGAACTAAAAAAGCTGATTCATCCATTCTGGAGGCAGCCATAGCTGGGGGAGGGACTGAGCCTTCCACAAAACAGAGCTGAAGTGCTTCCGGATCAGAGATCTCTAGACATCTCTCCAGCTCCAATCCGTGCAACAAGACACAGCTGAAAACAAGAACTGGGGAGGAGAGGCAGTAACTTAGGTCTCCATGGAGATCTGAGATACACCTCCCCCTACTGAAGCTGAGAAAACACCTTGCCCCCAGTGACATTAGCTGGCTAAAGAGGCCTTCAGAGTCTCAGGTTACACCCATCGCATTCCTGGATACAGTTTCAAGGAAGCCCCCTGCTGAGATCAGTAAACAAGACTATCACCTGTTAAGAAAACAAACAAATCAAGACTTCAAAGCTGCCCAAATCCGAAAGTGGATTACAGATAACAGCTGATACCAACCCAAGAAGACCTAGAAATAACACAACTGAAAACTGGAGACAGACAACACCAAGCCTAGACTCAACCAACTCTACAAATAAAACACCATGATGAGAAGACAAAGGAGTGCAATCCAAATGAAACCACAAGAGACACCTTTGAGAGATGAACTGAGTGATATGGAAATAATCAAACTTCCAGATGCAGAGTTCAAAATAATGATTGTAAGGATGCTTAGGGATCTTAGAACAACAATGGATGGTCATTATGAAAACCTAAATAAAGAAATAGCAAGTATAAAAAGAATCAGTCGGAGATGACAAATACAATATCAGAAATAAAGACCACAATGGAAGGAATTAAAAACAGGATAGATAGAGCAGAGGATCGAATCAGCGAGTTAGAGGACAACTGGAATGAAGGCATGAAAGCAGAGAAGAAAAAAGAAAAGAGACTCAAAAAGTCTGAGGAAACTCTTAGAGAGCTCTGTGACAACATGAAGAGAAATAACATCCGTATCATAGGGGTTCCTGAAGAAGAAGAAAAAGAACAAGGGATAGAGACTTTGTTCAATCATATCATAGCTGAACACTTCCCTAAATTAATGCAAGAGAAACTCTCACAAATTCAAGAAACACAGAGGACTCTAAGGATGACATCTGACTTCTCAACAGAAACACTGGAGGCCAGAAGGGAATGGCAAGAAATATTCAAAGTAATGCAGAACAAGAACCTACAACCAAGACTACTTTATCCAGCAAGGCTATCGTTTAAAATCGAAGGAGAAATAAAAAGCTTCCCAGACAAAAAACAACTCAAGGAATTCATTACAACCAAACCAATGCTGCAGGAAATGTTAAGGGGCCTGTTGTAAACAGATCAAAGTGGGAAAAGAATATAGCAAAAAAGGAATACACCTTTAAAGAAGAAAATGGCAATAAACAACTACATATCAATAATAACCTTAAATGTAAATGGATTAAATGATCCAATCAAAAGACATAGGGTAGCTGCGTGGATAAGAAAACAGGACCCATACATATGTTGTCTACAAGAGACACACCTTAGAACAAAAGACACACACAGATTGAAGGTAAAAGGATGGAAAAAAACGTTTCATGCAAATGAAAATGAAAAAAAGCTGGGGTGGCAATACTTATATCAGACAAATTGGACTTTAAAACAAAGGATATAGTAAGAGATAAAGAAGGCCACTACATAATGATAAAGGGAGTAATCCAATAGGAAGATATAACTATTATAAATATCTATGCACCTAATATAGGAGCACCCAAATATATAAAGCAGACTTTGATGGATTTAAAGGGCAAGATCAACAGCAATACTATAATAGTAGGGGATTTCAATACCCCACTAACATCACCAGATAGATTCTCAAGAAAGAAAATTAACAAAGAAACAGCAGACTTATTGGAAACACTAGATCAACTCGATTTAATAGATATCTTCAGAACCTTTCACCCCAAAGCAGCAGAATATACATTCTTTTCAAGTGCTCATGGTACATTCTCTAGGATAAATCACATGTTAGGGCACAAAAGTGCTCTCAACAAATTTAAGAAGACTGAAATCATATCAAGCACTTTCTCCAATCACAACGGCATGAAACTAGAAATGAATCACAACAGAAAAGCTCAAAAATTCTCAAACACATGGAAACTAAATAGCAGGTTGTTAAATAATGAATGGATTAAGAATGAGATCAAAGAAGAAATAAAAAAATTCCTAGAAACGAATGACAATGAGCATACAACAACTCAAAATTTATGGGACACAGTGAAAGCAGTGCTGAGAGGGAAATTCATAGCACTACAGGCACACTTTAAGAAGCTAGAAAAAGCTCAAATAAACAACCCTGCATCTAAAAGAATTAGAAAAAGAACAGCAAGTAAAGCCCAAATGTAGTAGAAAGAAGGAAATAATAAAGATCAGAGATCTGAAATAATGACAGATCTCTGGCAGAAATAAATGACATAGAGGCTAAAGAAACAATACAGAAGATCAATGAAACTAGGAGCTGGTTCTTTGAAAAGGTAAACAAGATTGATGAACCTTTAACTAGACTCACCAAGAAAAAGAGAGAGAGGACTCAAATAAATAAAATTAGAAATGAGAGAGGAGAAATAACAACTGACACAACAGAAATACAAAATATTGTAAGAAAATACTATGAAGAACTGTATGCCAAAAAACTAGACAACCTAGATGAAATGGACAAATTCCTTGAAACATATAATCTTCCAAAAATCAATCTGAAAGAATCAGAAAACCTAAACAGACCGATTACACCAAATGAGATAGAAACAGTTATCAAAAAACTCCCAACAAAAAAAAGTCCAGGGCCCGATGGCTTCACAACAGAATTCTACCAAATATTCAAAGAAGAACTAACTCCTATCCTTCTCAAACTATTTCAAAAAAATTCAAGAGGAAGGAAGACTTCCAAGCTCCTTTTATGAGGTGAGCATAATTCTGATTCCAAAACCAGGCAAAGACAACACAAAGAAAAAAAATTATAGGCCAATATCTCTGATGAATATAGATGCTAAAATCCTCAACAAAATATTAGCAAACCGGATCCAACAATATATGGAAAAAATCATACACCATGATCAAGTGGGATTTATTCTGGGGAGGCAAGGATAGTACAATATTTGTAAATCAATCAATGTGATTCATCACATAAACAAAAAGAAGGAGAAAAACCATATGATAATTTCAATAGATGCAGAAAAAGCATTTGATAAAATCCAGCACCCATTCATGATCAAAACTCTCAGCAAAGTGGGAATACAGGGAACATACCTCAACATGATAAAAGCCATCTATGAGAAATCCACAGCCAACATCATACTCAATGGCCAAAAATTAAAAGCAATCCCTTTAAGATCAGGAACAAGGCAGGGGTGCCCCCTTTCAGCACTCTTATTTAACATAGTCCTGAAAGTCCTAGCCACAGCAATCAGACAAGAAGAAGAAATAAAAGGCATTCAAGTTGGAAAAGCAGAAGTAAAACTATCATTATTTGCAGATGATATGATATTGTATATAGAAAACCCTAAAGTCTCAGTCAAAAAACTACTGGACCTGATAAATGAATTCAGCAAAGTGGCAGGATATAAAATCAATACTCAGAAATTAGAGGCATTTTTATACACCAACAATGAATAGTCAGAAAGAGAAATTAAGGAAACAATCCCCTTCACAATTACAACCAAAAAAGTAAAGTACCTAGGAATAAACTTAACCAAGGATACTAAAGACTTGTACTCAGAAAATTACAAAGCATTGATAAAAGAAATCAAGGAAGGTACAAACAAGTGGAAGCATATACCGTGCTCATGGTTAGGAAGAATAAAAATCATTAAAATGTCTATATTACCCAAAGCAATCTATAAATTCAATGCAATACCAATTAAAATACCAATGACATACTTCAAAGATATAGAACACATATTCCAAAAATTTATATGGAACCAAAAGAGGACACGAATAGCCTCAGCAATCTTAAAAAAGAAGAATAAAGTGGGAGGTATCACACTTCCTGATATCAAGTTATACTACAAGGCCATTGTACTCAAAACAGCCTGGTACTGGCATAAGAACAGGCATATAGATCAATGGAACAGAACAGAGAACCCAGAAATAAACCCACAGTTCTATGGACAACTGATATTTGACAAAGGAGGCAAGGAAATACAAAGGAGTAAAGACAGCCTCTTTAACAAATGCTGTTGGGAAAATTGGACAGCTACCTGCAAAAAAATGAAACTATATCACCAGCTTACACCACTCACAAAAATAAACTCAAACTGGATAAAAGACTTAAATGTAGGCCGTGAAACCATAAGCATCTTAGAAGAAAACATAGGCAGTAAGCTCTCGGACATCTCTCGGAGCAATATATTTGCTGATTTATCTCCATGGGGAAGTGAAATAAAAGACAGGATAAACAAATGGGACTATATCAAACTAAAAAGCTTTTGCACAGCTAAAGACAACAAGAACAGAATAAAAAGACAAACTACACAATGGGAGAACATATTTGACAATACGTCGGATAAGGGGTTAATAACCAAAATTTATAAAGAACTTGTAAATCTCAACACCAGGAAGACAAATAATCCAATCCAAAAATGGGCAAAAGAGATGAATAGACACTTCTCCAAAGAGGACATACAGATGGCCAACAGACATATGAAAAAATGCTCAACATCACTAATCATTAGAGAAATGCAAATTAAAACCACAATGAGATATCACCTCACACCAGTCAGAATGGCGCTCATCAACAAGACAACACAGAATAAGTGCTGGCGAGGATGTGGAGAAAAGGGAACCCTCCGGCACTGCTGGTGGGAATGCAGACTGGTGCAGTCTCTGTGGAAGACAGTATGGAGATTCCTCAAAAAACTGAAAATCGAACTGCCTTTTGACCCAGCTATCCCACTTTTAGGAATATACCCCAAGGACACCATAGAACAGCTCGAAAAGGAGAAATGCACCCCCATGTTTGTGGCAGCATTGTTCACAATAGCGAAGATCTGGAAACAGCCCAAGTGTCCATCAGAGGACGAGTGGATTAAAAAGCTTTGGTACATATATACTATGGAATACTACTCAGACATAAGATATGATGACATCAGATCATTTATAATAACATGGATGGACCTTGATAATATTATACAGAGTGAAATAAGTAAATCAGAAAAAAAAACTAAGAACTATATGAATCCATACATAGAAGGGACATAAATATGAGACTCAGAGACATGAACAAGATTGTGATGGCAACAGAGGTGGGGGTGGGGGGAGGGGGGATGGGGTGAAGAAGGAGAGAGGGGTTGGGGGAGGGGAGGGGCACAAAGCAAACCAGATAGAAGGTGACAGAAGACAATTTAACTTTGGGGGAGGGGTATACAGCACAATCAAATGTCAAAATAATCTAGAGATGTTTTCTCTCAAGATATGTACCCTGATTTATCAATGTCACTGCATTAAATTTAATTTAAAAAAATGAGAACCAGGTTAAAAAAAATTAATGGAGAAACAAAAAGCTTCCCAGACAAAAACAAAACAAAACAAAAAAAATAAAAAAACTCAAGAAATTTATTACAACCAAAACAATGTTACAAGAAATGTTAAAAGGCTTGCTGTAAATAAAACAAAGGGGGGAAATTTTAGTAAAAAATGGAATGTAGAATTAAAGAATAAAATTACAATAAACAACAGCATATCAATAATAACCTTAAATGTAAATGGATTAAATGCTCCAATCAAAAGACATAAGGTAGCTGCATGGATAAGAAAACAGGACCCGTACATATGCTGTCTACAAGAGACCCACCTCATAACAAAAGATACACATAGACTAAAAGTAAAGGTATGAAAAAAAATAATTCATGCAAATGGAAATGAAAAAAATCTGGGGTAGCAATACTTATTTCTGACAAAACAGACTTTAAAACAAAGGCTATAGTAAGAGATAAAGAAGGTCAATACATAATAAAAAAGGAGCAATCCAACAAGAAGATATAACCATTATAAATATCTATGCATGTAATAGAGTACCTAAATATATAAAGCAGACTTTGATGGATATAAAGGGTGAAATCAACAGCAATACTATAATAGTTGGGAAGTTCAATACCCCACTAACATCACTGGATCAATCCTCAAAAAAGAAAATTAACAGAGAAACAGCAGACTTAAAGGACACATTAGATCAACTGGATTTAATAGATATCTTCAGAACCTTTCACCCTAAAGCAGCAGAATATACATTATTTTCAAGTGCTCATGGTACATTCTCTAGGATAGACCACATGTTAGGACACAAAGCAAGTCTCAACAAATTTAAAAATATTGAAATCATATCAAGCATCTTCTCCTATCACAATGGCAGGAAACTAGAAATCAACTACAACAGAAAAACTAAAAAACACTCAAGCACTTGGAAACTAAATAACATGTTATTAAATAATGAAAGGGTTAACAATGAGATTAAGGAAGAAATCAAACATTTCTTTAAAACAAATGAAAACAAACATACAACTACTCAAATTTTATGGGACACAGAAAAAGTAGTCCTGAGGGGGATGTTCATAGCATTAAAGGCATACTTTAGGAAGCTAGAAAAAGTTTAAATAAAAAATTTAACCCTGCATCTAAAAGAATTAGAGAAAAAAAGCGAGAAAAGCCCAGAGGAAGTAGAAAGAAGGAAATAATAAAGACCAAAGAGGAAATAAATGACATAGAGGCTAAAAAACAATACAGAGGATCGATGAAACCAAGAGCTGGTTCTTTGAAAAGGTAAACAAGATTGATGAATCTTTAACCAGACCCACCAAGAAAAAATAAAGAGAGGTCTCAAATAAATAAAATTAGGAATGAGAGAAAAGAAATAACAGCTGACACAGCCGAAATAAAAAGAATTGTAAGAAAATACTAAGAAGAGCTGTATGCCATAAAATTAGACAACCTAGGTGAAATATACAAGTTCCTCGAAACACATATTATTTGAAAAATCAATATAAAAATCAGAAAACCTAAACAGATTAATTTCATCAAATGAGATTTAAAGAGTTATCAAAAAACTCCCAACAAACAAAAACTCCTGGGCCAGATGGCTTCACAGGCGAATTTAACCAAATATTCAAAGAAGAACTAATTCCTATTCTTCTCAGGCTATTTCAGAAATTCGAGAGGAGGGAAAACTCCCAAACTCCTTTTATGAGGCAAGCATAATTCTGATTCAAAAACCAGGCAAAGACACTACAAAGAAACTATAGACCTATATCCCTGATCAATTTACATGCTAAAATTCTCAACAAAATATTAGCAAACCATATCCAGCAGTACATAAAAAAAATCATACAATATGATCAGGTGAGATTTATTTTGGGGAGACAAGGCTGATACAATGTTCACAAATCAGTCAATGTGATTTAACACATAAACAAAGGAAAGGATAAAATCACATGATAATATCAATAAATGCAGAAAAAGCATTTGATAAAATTCAGCACCCATTTATGATAAAAATCTCTCAGCAAAGTGGCAATACAGGGATCATACCTCAACATGATAAAGGCCATCTATGACAAACTCACAGCCAACATCATACTCAATGGGCAAAAATTAAAAGCAATCTTCTTAAGATTAGGAACAAGGCAGGGGCGCCCCCTTTCCCCACTCTTATTCAACATAGTTCTGGAAATCCTAGCCACAGCGATCAGACAAGAAGAAGAAATAAAAGGCATCCAAATTGGAAAGAAGTAAAACTATCATTATTTGTAGATGATATGATACTGTACACAGAAAACCCTAAAGTCTCAGTCAAAAAATTACTGGACCTGATAAATGAATGCAGCAAGTTGGAAGGATATAAATCAATATTAAGAAATCATTGGCATTTTTATACACCAACAATGAATTATTGGAAAAAATAAATTAAAAAAACAATCCCATTCACTATTGCAACAACAACAAAAAAGTACCTAGGAGTAAATTTAACCAAAGAGGTTAAAGACTTCTACTCGGAAAATTATAAAACATTGATTAAAGATATCAATGAAGATACAAACAAATGGAAGCATATACCGTGTTTATGGATAGGAAAAATAAATATCATTAAAATGTCTATATTACTCAAAGCAATCTATAAATTCAATGCAATTCTTAATAAAATATTAATGACATACTTCAAAGATATAGGACAAATATTCCAAAAAATTATATGGAATCAAAAAAAAAAAAAACATTAAGAGCCTCAGCAATCCTGAAAAAGAATAATCAAGTAGGGAGTATTACACTTCCTGATATCAAGTTATACTACAAGGCCATCGTACTCAAAACAGCTTGGTGCTGGCTTAAGAACAGGCATACAGATCAATGGAACAAAACAGAGAACCCAGAAATAAACACACACGTATATGGACAATTGATATTTGACAAAGGAGGTAAGAGCATACAATAAAGTAAAGATAGTCTCTTTAACAAATGGTGTTAGGAAAATTGGAAAGGTATTTGCAAAAAAAAAAACAAAAACTGGATCTCCAACTTACACCATTCACAAAGGTAAACTCAAAATGGATAAAACACTTAAAATATAAGTTGTGAAACCATAAACATCTTTAAAAAATAGGCAGTAAACTCTCTGATACGTTTTGTAGCAATATATTTGTTGATTTATCTTCACGGGCAAGTGAAATAAAGGACAAGATGAACAAATGGGACTATATCAAGCTAAAAGGCTTTTGCACAGCAAAAAACACCATTAACAAAGTAAAAAGACAACCCGCACAATGGGAGAATATATTCGCCAAAATGTCTGATAAGGAGTTAATAACCAAAATTTATAAAGAACTTGTAAATCTCAACACCAGGAAGATAAACAATCCAATCATAAAATGGGCAAAAGAAATGAATAGACACTTCTCCAAAGAGGACATACAGAGGGCCAATAGGCATATGAAAAAATGCTCAACATCACTAATCATTAGAGAAATGCAAATTAAAACCACAATGAGATATCATCTCACACCAGTCAGAATGGCACTCATTAACAAAACAACACAATAAGTGCTGGTGATGATGTGGAGAAAAGGGAACCCTCCTGCACTGCTGGTGGGAATGCAGACTGGTGCAGCCACTGTGAAAAACATAATGGAGATTCCTCAAAAAATTAAAAATCGAACTGCCCTTCGGCCCAGCTTTCTCACTTTTAGGAATATATCTTATGAATACCAAATTACTGATTCAAAAGAAGAAATGTACCCCCATATTTGTTGCAGCATTGTTTACAATAGCCAAGATCTGGAAAGAGCTCAAGTGTCCTTCAGTGGATGAGTGAATTAAAAAGCTGTCGTATATATACACAATGGAATACTATGCAGCCATGAGGAAGAAGAAAATCTTACCTTTTGTGACAACATGGATGGACCTGGAAACTATCATGCTAAGTGAAATAAACCAGGCAGAGAGAGAAGAATATCATATGACCTCACTCATTTGAGGAATCTAATGAACAATGTGAACTGAGCAATGTAACAGAGGCAAAGGGGGGATCAAAGGGACCAGAGGGAAAGCAGTCAGAGGGAAAAATGGAAGAGAAGGGAAAGAGATTAGTGAAATTATATATACATAACACAACATTATAGAGAACAGGACAGCAAATCCTGGAGGGAAGGGGGAAAGCATTGGGGTGGGTAAAGGGGGTAAAGGGAAACACGGTGGTGGGGGAAGATATACTCAGTGGGACACGAATCTATGTAAACACAATAAATTAAAATCATAAATAAATAAAAAATAAAAAAGAGGATAAGAATCATAATCGAGTGAAACTTTCTTAGGAATTTTAGGCTGAATTTACACTTTGAAGTCAACAATTTAATTCTTATATCTGCAAACTATATATATATATATAGTCAATTGATGTGCAAGAAAATATTTGAAAATATCCAACTCTATTCCAAATTGTGAAATCTCAGCAAAATAGAAGATAATTTTTACAATATGATAAAAGCACCCTCAAAACTACTCTAAATATGACAAAAGCATAAGACAAACTAAAACAAAAAACATTGTCTAAAATACCTCACCAGTACTCCTCAAAAATGTCAGTCATCAAAAACATAAAATATTTGAGAAACAGTTATGTCTCTTAAAACTTCTTTGGGCTATAATAACTAAATGTACTGTGATATTTTGGATTGGATCCTGGAAAAAGACATTAAGGAAAAACTGATGAATTTCATATAAGGTGTAGAGTTTAGTCAATAAAAAAAAAACATGCGAGAACATAGATGACTCTTGAACGCATGATGCTAAATGAAGAAAATCAGGCAAAACAAGAGTTTATGTTGCATATTATTTCAATATTGGCAGATTATTTCAATATTGAGAATAGTTGCCTGACAGTTTGGGGTTACAGTTGCAGGGAAGTCTTCCTAGTCTTTGAAAGAGATTTTACTGTTTCATCTTTTTACATGTTTTATATATGGTCAACTTGTTCCAAAGAGACCTTCCATTCTTTTATCATGGGAAACTAAGTTTTTCTAAAGAACATAATAATTTTTAACTTTATTTTTTATTAAATTTATTGGGGTTACATTGGTTAATAAAATTATATAGGTTTCAGGTGTACAATCTTATACAGCAACTGTATATTGTATTGTGTGTTCACCGCCCGAAGTCTAGTCTTCTTCCAGCACCATTTACCCTCACTTCATCCTCTTCTTCTTCCCCCATATCCCATTCCCTCTGGTAATCACCATACTGTTTGTTGTTTGTGTTGATGTTTTTGTTTGGTTTGGTTTGGTTTTTTTTTGCTTAATTCCTTTACTTTTTTCACCTACTGCCTCAACCCCCTCCCATTTAACAGCTCTCCGTCTGCTCTCTGTATCTATAAATCTGTTCTATTTATTTTGTTAATTTATTTTGTTCATTAGATTCCACAAACAAGTGAAAACATATGGTACTTGTCTTTCTCTTTCTGGCTTACTTCAGTTAGCAAAATAATCTCTAGGCCCATCCATGCTATCATGAAAGGTAAGATTTTCTTCTTTTTTACAGACAACTAATATGCCATTGTGTAAAATGTACCAGAGCTTTTTTTAAAATTTTAAACAAAATTTAAATTTAATTTAAGTTGAAGTAAACTAAACAATTTTTACTTTTTTCACCAAAATAACAGCAATATTTTCTGTATTATTCCTAGATAATCTCTTTTTTCCATTACTATACCTACTGCTTTGTCATGATTTATAAGTAAAACCTAAAAAACCTATGAAAAAAATGTTTTGTGATTATCTAGAAATGGACCACAGGTTTTTAATCCACTCATCTACTGATGAGCATTTGGGCTGTTTCCAAATCCTGACTTTTATAAGAAATGCTGCAATAATGATAGAAGTGAATATATTCTTTTGAATTAGTGTTTCCAGTTTCTTCAGACATATTCCCAGGGTCATAAAGCAGTTACATTTTCAATTTTTTGAAGTAATTCCAAAATGCTTTCCACAGTGGCTGGAATAAGATGCATTCCCACCAGCTGTGTACAAGTGTTTTCTTTTCTTCACATCCTAACTAACACTTGCTATTTGTTAATTTATTGACAATAGTCAATCTGACAGGTGTGAGGTGATATCTCATTGTGCTTTTAATTTGAATTTCTCTGATGATTAGTGACATTGAGCATATTTTTTATATGCTTATTGGCCATCTATATGTCCTCTTTGGAGAAGTTCTATTCAATTACTTTGCTAATTTTTAAATTGGATTGTTTACCTTCCTGGTGTTGAGTTTTAGAAGTTCTTTATAAATTTTGGTTAATAACCCCTTATCAAACATATCAGTGAATATGTTCACCAGTTGAGTGGGTTGTCTTTTTACTTTGTTAATGGTGTCTTTTGCTGTGCAAAAGCTTTTTAGTTTGATATCATCCCATTTGTTTATTTTGTCTTTTAGTTCACTTGCCCACAGAGATATATCAGCAAAAATATTGCTACAAGAAATATCAGGGAGTTTACTGCCTGTGTCTTCTTCCAAGATTTTTATGGTTTTGTGACTTGCATTGAAGTCTTTTATCCATTTTGAGTTTGTTTTTGTGAATAGTGTAAGTTGGTGGTCTAGTGTTTTGTTTCTTTTTGTTTGTTTGTTTGTTTGTTTGTGGGGTTTTTTTCATATAACTGTCCAATTTCCCCAACACCATTTATTGAAAAGACTGTCTTTGCTCCATTGTATACTCTGGCTTCCTTTGTCAAATATTAATAGACCATAAAGATGTGGGGGGTTTTCTGAGTCCTCTGTTCTGTTCCATTGATCTTTATGCCTGTTTTTATGACCATACCATGCTCTTTTGATTACAATGGCCTTGTAATATAACTTGATAGCAGGACGTGTCATACCTCCCACTTTGTTCTTTATTTTCAAGATTGCTAAGGGTATTCAGGTTCTCTTTTGGTTCCAGATAAATTTTTGAAATATTTGTTCTAGATCTGTGAAGTATGCCATTGGTATTGTAATAGGAATTGCATTGAATCTATAGATTGCTCTGGGTAGTATGGACATTTAAATGATGTTAATTCTTCCTATCCATGAACACAGTATATGATTCCACTTGTTTGTATCTTTCCTGATTCTTTTTTCAATGTCTTATAATATTCCAAGTACAAGTCTTTTACCTCCTTTCTTAAATGTATTTCTAAGTACTTTATTTTGTTGTTGTTGCAATAGTGAAGGGAATTGTTTTCTTAATTTCTCTTTCTGACAGTTTATTGTTGCTGTATAACAATGCTACTGATTTCTGAATATTAATTTTATATCCTGACACCTTGCCGAATTCATTTATCAAATCTAATAGTTTTTTGCTTTTCTATGTATAGTATCATGTCATCAGCAAATAATGACAGTTTTACTTCCTCTTTTCAATTTGTATGTGTGTATCTTCTTGCTTCTTCTTGTCTGATTACTGTGGCTAGGATTTCCAGAACTATGTTGAATAAGAGTTGTAAAAGGGGACACCCCTGTCTTGTTTCTGATCTTAAGGTAATTGCTTTTAGGTTTTGCCTATTAAGTATAATATTGGCTGTCAATTTGTCATAAATGGTCTCTATTATGTTGAGTTATGTTCCCTGTATTCTCACTTTGCTGAGAGTTTTGATTATAATTGGGTGCTGGATTTTATCAAATGCTTTTTCTGCATCTATTGCCATAATCATGTGATTTTTATACTTAATTTTGTTAATGTGATGAATTACAATTATTGATTTGCAAATATTGTAGCAGCCTTGCCTACTTGTATTAAATCCCATTTGATCATGATGTATGATCTTTTTCATGTATTGCTAAATCTGATTTGCTAATACATTGTTGAGAATTATAGCATCTATGTTCATCAGGAATATTGACCTATAGTTTTGTTTCTTTGTAGTGTCTTTACCTGGTTTGGAAATTAGGATAATGCTTATCTCATAAAATGAGCTCGAAAGTCTTTATTACTCTTGAATTTTTTGAAATAACTTGAGAAGGAAAGATGTTAATCCTTCTTTGAATGTTTCATAAAATTCACCTGAAAAGCCATCTGGTCCAGGACTTTAGTTCTCTAAAAGTTTTTTGATAACTGTTCTGATTTCATTTGTTGTAATTGGTATGCTTAGGTTTTCTGATTCTTTCAGATTCAGTTTTGGAAGATTGTATGTTTCAAGGTTTATCTATTTCATCTAAGTTGTCCAATTTTGGGGGATATAGATCTTTATAGTATTTTCTTACAATCATTTGTATTTCTGTGATAATATCAGTTGTTACTTCTTTCATTTATAATTTTATTTATTTCAGTCCTCTCTTTTTTTTTCTTGATGAGTCTAGTTAAAAGTGCATCAATTTTGTTTACCTTTTCAAAGAACCAACTCCTGGTTTTACTGATTTTTTGTATTTTTTTAAACTTCTATGTCATATATTTCCACTCTTATTTTTATTATTTTCTTACTTCTACTTTTTCTGGGCTTTACTTGTTGTTCCTTTTCTACTTATTTTAGGTGCAGGGTTAGAGAGTTGTTTTTTTTTTAGCTTTTCTCACTTCTTAATGTATGCCTATATTGCTATGAACTTCTTTCTCAGGACTACTTTTACTGTGTTTCATAGATTTGGGGTCGTTGTATGTTCATTTTCAGTAGTGTCAAGAAAATTTTCTATTTCTTCTTTGATCTCATTGTTAATCCATTTCTTATTTAGTAACATGCTATTTAGCCTCCAATTGTTTGAATGTTTTTTACTTTTTCTATTGTTGTTTATTTCTAGTTTCATGCCATTGAAGTCAGAGAAGAAATAGTCAGAGTCAGATGAAGCTAACCTGATATTATTTTAATCTTCTTAAAATTAATAAGACTTGTTTTGTGTCCTAACATGTTGTCTATCTTAGAAAATGTCTCATGAGCACTTGAAAAGAATGTATATTCTGCTGCTTTGGGGTGAAATGCTCAAAAGATATCAATTAAATCCAGTTTATCTAGTGTGACATCTAAGGCATTGTTTCTTTGTTGATTTTCTATCTGGATGATCTCTCCTTTGACGTTAGTGGTATATTAAAATCCCCTACTATTGTTGTATTACTGTCAATCTCACTCTTTATGTCCATCAAAATCTACTTTATATACTTTGGTGTCCTATATTAGGTGCATAACTATTTACAATAGTTTTATCCTCTTGTTGAATTGGTCCCTTTATTATTATGTAGTGACCTTCCTTGTCCTTTACTATAGCCTTTGTTTTAAAGACTATTTTGGTAGATGGAAGTATTGCTACTCCAGTTTTTTTTTCATTTCCATTTGTATAAAATATTTTTTCATCCCTTCACTTTCAGTCTATGTGTATCTTTTGTTCAAAGGTGAATAGACAGCATATATATGGGTCCTGTTTATTTATTCATGCAGCTACCCTATGTTATTTTATTGGAGCATGTATCCATTCATATTTAAAGTTATTATTGATATATACTTATTTATTGCCATTTTAGTCTTTCAGTCTACAATCCTCTTTACTCTTTATAGCAGGCTCTTTAACATTTCTTGCTGTACTTATTTGGATATAATGAACTCCTTGAGACTTTTTTTTTTATCTGGGAAGCTCTTCATTTCTCCATCAATTTTAAATGATAGCTTTACTGGATAAAGTACTCTTGGTTGTAATTTCTTGTTTTGCATCACTTTGAATATTTTTGTCAATACCTTCTGGCCTGAAGTATTTCTGTTGAGAAGTCAGATGTCAGACTATGTGGGCTTCTTTGTAAGTAATTAATTGCTTTTCTTTTGCAGCTTGTATTATTCTTTCTCTGTCTCTTAACTTTGGCATTTTAATTATGATGTGTCTTGGTGTAAGCCCTTTGGGTTCATCTTTAATGGGACTCTGTGTTTCTTGAACTTGTGTGACTTTTTCTTTCATCAATTTAGGGAAATTTTCAGCTATGATTTCTTCAAACAAGTTCTCTATCTCTTGTTCATTCTTTTCTTTTTCAGGAATCCTTACAATGCGGATATTGTTTCTTTTCATATTGTCACAGAGATCTCTTAGAGTTTCTTCAGTCTTTTTGAGCCTTTTTTTTTCTTTTTGTTGCTCTGCTTCTGTACTTATGTTTATCTTGTCTTCTAAATAGCTGATTCAGTCCTTTGCTTCTCCCAGCCTGCTGTTGATTTCTTCTAGTGCAGCCTTCATTTCAGATATTGTATTTGCCATTTCTGACTCATTCTTTTTGATAATTTTAAAGTCATTTTTAATACTTTCTAGTTCTCACTTTATTCATCCATTCTTTCTCTAAGATTCTTGAACATCCTAATAAACATTATTTTAAACTCTGCATCTGACCAGACCAGGTGGTGGTGCAGTGGATAGATCATTGAACTGGAACACAGAGGACCCAAGTTTGAGATCCTGAGGTCACCAGTTTGAGTGCTGGCTCATCCAGCTTGAGGATGGAATCATAGACATGACCCTGTAGTTGCTGGCTCAAGCCCAAAGGTTACTGGCTTGAAGCCAAAGGTCACTGGCTTGAGCAAGGAATCACTCACTCTGCTATTGCCCCCAGGTCAAAACACATATGAAAAAGTAGTCAATCAACAACTAAGGAGCAGCAACAAAGAATTGATGCTTCTCATCTCCCTCCCTTTCTGTCTGTCTGTCCCTATTTGTCCCTCTCTCTATCTCTATTTCTCTCTGTCTCTGTCACACACACAAAAAAGGCTCTGCATCTGGTAATTTGGTTACTTCCATTTCATTTAATCCTTTTTCTGAAGATTTCTCCTTTTTGTTAACTTGGGTCATATTTCTTTGTCTGCCAATTTTGTTTATATCTGCTCTGACTCTCAACTTTGTTGTGGTGTCTTTATGAGAAAAATGGTTAGTGGTACTAAACTCCAGGCCACCTGAGCTCCTTGGTCTAGGAATGTTTCTTGAGAATTATGTTTACACTTCTGTTGTACATGAGTCTTGAATGCTATTAACCCTTTCATAGGTGAAGTTATCCTTTCAGTCTGGCAGCTCTAAAGTTCAACTTTGATCACATGTATTAGATGCTATGCAGTGTCTGTTCTGTGGGCCATAGTTATTCTCAGCATGGTCTGGTGCTTGTTGGACTCCTTTGGGCATGCCACTTGTGTGGCTAGCTGAGTCTAGCATTGATGTGGTTCACCCCCCACTACTGATGTGTTGGTTCTTGGTTCTCCTTAGGGGGGCTTGGGTATGGATTGATGTCAGACATTCTTTGTAACCCACTGTGGGCCACCTGTCTGGAATGTTTGTTTATGAGTATTTCATACTACTACCACTCTGTTATGTTTGTTTATGAGTACTTCATGCCTGGGTGTGTTTGGGAAGGGTCAACCTGTGTATAAGAATAGCACCTCTGTAAAAGGGCCAAAGTTTCTCATGATTTATCCTCACATTTCAGTTGTTCAACTTCCTCTTGCACCTACCTGGTCTTCCTGCAGAGTATTGCACAGAAAGACTATAGGGTGGACACAGACTGGCCTCGCCTCATCAATCCCTCCACAGGTCACATGCTTAGTGGGATAGGGCAGCTGAGGTCAGGCTGATGACTCCTGTGGACCCCTTACTTTGGGGTTAAGAGCTTAATTTCTTAGTCACTGCTAGATATTCTAATTCTATTTCTCCCCAACAAGATGACCAGCAGGTTCAGATTGGGTTGTACAACAGTCCCCTCTGCAGAAATTCTTTTGGTTGGGGAGACCCTGGTCTCAGGGAGAAAGAGCAAGAGAGTCTTCCTCTGTTGCTGATCATGCCCCCCAAGAAGGTTCCCAAGCCCTTTGACTGGTCCCAATAATAGGCTTTAAGAGACTCACACTTTGAGTGTTTGTTCTCTAATCCTCTCTTCCTTCCCTCTGTGAAACTTAGCCCAGTGCAGCAGGTATCCAGGACTTGGCTCAGCTTACTGTGAAACTCTACCTCATCCAATGCATATGAGCTGTTATGCAGGTGTTGACCAAAGAAAGTAGAATTCACCTTAGCTGGGTTTGGTGCCTGATGTGTTCTCCCTTTGGACATGCTGCTAGTAAGGGTAGTTGGGTTCTGCTCTGATGTTCTCTTTAGCTGGTAACTGGATGTGTTGGTTCTGGGCCTCTTAGGGGGAACCTAGTGCAGACCAGTATAAGATACTTCCCATGACTGGCCCTCAGCAACCTTTTTGGAGCTATAAGCAAACCAGATTTTGTAATTGCCTCTGCTGGACTTACGTGCACATGGAAGGACCAAGCTATGCACCTAGGCTGGCTTTTACCAGGACTGGGCCCAGGAGCAAGTCAGCAAAAGGCCCAAGATTCCCCGAGATTAGCCTCCTGTTGCCTATGTCTGCTGGATGCTTGTTGGGTTCAGCCATTGTAAAAACCTCTGGTATAGTCTAGAGCCTGAGGCAAATCAGAGACTATGAAAGCTGGTGGGTGTGGCTCCATCCCTCAGTTCCATGTGTCAGTCTGTCCTAAATTTTTTCACAGATCCAGTAAGGGATGGCCAATGAGAACCTGGTGAATGTGGCTTCTGAAACCCTGAAATTTGGTCTGTCTATGATCCCAGTGGTTTCTACTAAATCTCACATGAGGAAGAAGCACTAGTCATATTCTTGGGAGAGTGTAGGGAAAGGCTCTGGCTGGCCTTGACACTAGAAAATTGAGTCACTGTCACACCCCCTGCTTTCTGGCAAAAGCTGCTTACTCCTTGGCAGTCCCTAATCTCCACAGGGTGGAGCAAAAGAGATTCCTGAGGATGGGACAGGTGCTTTCCTCAGGCTGAGGCCTCACTGAGAAGACTGCTCCATCCAAGAAAGATAGAGACTGCAGTATTGGAGAATGATTCAGCACTGGGGTTCTGGTGGCTGTCCCCCACAGTGTTTCTCCCTGGCCTACCAATTTTATACTCTCCTCACACGACTCTAGTCCTCTCAGCCCTCTCTCCACCAGAGCCCCAGATTAGTGGCTGTGAACAAGATTTTCTACATTGACCTTTTAACAGGGTGCCTGAAATTCTAAGAACTCTCATCTCTTTTTTGCAGACAGAAACCTTGCCACTTTTTATCTCCAAATACTGTGTAGGCACCTCTTCTAGGCTCTGGTGCTCTAGGCTTGGGCACCTGGCCTGAGGTTTAGAATCCTTCTCTCTCAGGGTGAATCTCCCTGCAGCTGGCAGTCTCTCTGGACCCTCAGCCAAGGTTCACTCCTGGGATCAGAGTCAACCCTTTTCACATCTCTGCCCTTCCTAACAGTCTCAATGTGGCTTCTGTGACTCCTTAGTAATGGACTCCTCTTCATTTTGCCTGAAATTAATTTTTCAGGATGTTTATTCTTAAGTTTAGTGTGGTCCTGGTAGGCAGCATTTGGAATACCTACCTACTCTGTTGCCATCTTGGAATCCTCCACTTATTTTATTGTTATTTGTTTTTAATAAAAAAAAAAACTATGTATTTTCTTTCTTTTATGTAAATTCAGATTCACATATGTATTAACAATTTGAGATTCAAAATGATCATACTTCTAAAATTACTAAATAAAAAAAGTCACAACTCACATGTTACATGTTTTTCCTCTCTGAGTTGTTATTCCATATATATATATATATATTACTTTTTAACTATCTTTTCGCTGTGCTGAATTTTCTGGTATCATATTCTAACAATAAACATGCATAATCTTTATAATGTAAAAAAATAAAAATAAAGTAATATATGCAGATAACATTTATTTCCTTAGTTTACCCAAAATGTAGAACTTCAAGTCTTAGGAACAAGCTAAGAAATCACCTGATTTAGTTTCCTAAACTTCAGTCATCTGTACATCAACTGCATACTTTTTTGCCAAAATCTGTGTGTGACCTTTACAATATATATTTTAAATCTTACCTATTTTACTTCAAAAGAGTAATTGAAAATGAAATACGGGCTCTGGCCAGTTGCTCAGTTTATAGAGAGTCAGCCCAGCCTACAGACGTCCCAAGAGCAAGCCAACCAGTCCAAGTCGAACACATCAAAACCAAGGCAATTTGTCCAAGTGCAAAATCCAAAAGTCAAAAATCAAGCCAACAAGTCCAAGTCCACAGGTCCCCACAAAGCCTCCTGGGCTATAACAGACAAAATCCTCAGCCCAGCCAGGGCCTTATATACGGTGGTCTATAATCCATCACAGGGTTGCCTCATGAGGTCAGGGCAATCATGGACCATCAAGCCTGGGGATAACCCACAGTGGTTTTCTCACTTTTGGTCCCACAACCCTTTTACTCTGGAAGAAACATGAAAGGACATCCAAAGAGCTTTTTGTTTATGTGGGATATTAAAGATTGATGTTGACTTTACTAGAAATGGAAATCTAAGGTGCTAAACTTTTTTAAAATATAAAATTGAAACCTCTGGTTCTGGTCAGTAGCACACTTGATAGAGGGTCATCCTGGAGTGCCAAGGTCACCTGTTCAAGACATGGTCACCAGTTCTAGCCCAGGGTCACCACTTCCAGCCCACTGTCACCAATTTGAGCTTGGGGTTGCTGATCATGAATTCACTGGCTCCATCCTGAGGTCACCAGCTCTATCTGTGTGGCACTGGTTCCAGCCCTGGTCAGGACACATACAAGGAGCAATCAATGGTGCTACTCAGCAGAACAATGAGTGTTCCCTATGACTAGCGCAGTACATATTGAGTAAATATTTGTTCATGGGATTAATAGAAGAATTTGGGGAAACAAAAGAAAATAGGGCCAACTACTTTATTAATCAAAGTAATTCAAAAAATTCTTAACAAACATTCACATTTTTTGCTCACTCAGCTTTTGGGGCAGATAAGCTAGGAGAGAGCAGGGCTGAAGTCTTCTCTCGCTGTATGTGGGCACTTGTGAGGAGGAGGGAAGGCCAGCTAATGGGGGCCTTTCTGTGAACATTGAAGATGGCTCTTCCCTCCAGGACTTGTCAAAGGATGCAGTGGGTTTGGATCTGCAGTGAGGCTACAAGGTGTTTTTACACTTTGAATACCCATTTCCAGATTACACAAAGAACTTCTCAGTGACCGTGAGTTGGCCATGTAGGTGAATTTCTGTGTTATTTAAATGAACTATCTCTGTGGAGAAAAGTGATGATGAGGTTTGTTCATTTACATTTGTGCAAACACTGAATGTCTGGATGAAAGGGTTTCTACAGAGGTACAGAGGGTGAAGGAATAAGTGGGGTCAAATTCTACCCTTTTACGGAGGCAGAGAGGGAGCAGGCAGGCCCAAGGACGCTGAGGTGGGTGGGCTCTGGCACATTTTATTTCAAACTTGTCTTTGAAGAAAGCTCCCTACTGTCAATACATTGAGTGTTTTAATCACATGTATGTTGTTATTCTAGTAATTATTTTCCTTTAACATTTATCTCTCAAAGTGTCATCCTAAGCATGACAGTCTCTGTTGCTGAGCTGTTTGGGACCTAAATGGGGTCATTTCATCCACTCTAGAGAGATGTTGACAAATTACATTCAAAGATTTGAATAAGGTGAGGAAAGAAAGAATTTCAAGAAAAGCTGCCAGTCCATGAGTCAATTCCATCCTTTTACAAAAATTTTATAAAAAATACCCTAAGAAATGATACCAACAGAAGAGAACATTTTCCTAGCATAATGATATTTCTCAGCAAAGTAAATAAAGACTAAAAGACAGGGCATTTAATGAAAAACTGTCAAGGCAAAAACTGAGCTAAAGAAAAAGACAATCACTTTTTTCAATACACTACATCAATTATACACTTGCGATTGTACCCAAATGAACATATAGGCTTTTTTAAATTAAATTTATTGGGGCAACATTGGTTACTAAAATTACATAGGTTTCCAGTGACAATGCCATCTGTATATTGCATTGTGTGCCCACCACTCAAAGTCACGTCTTTTTCTGTCACCACACATTTGGCCCTCTTTACCCTTTACTACATCCCCACCCCTCCCTCTGGTGACCACCACACTGTTGTCTGTGTCTATGCCTCTTTGTTGTTTTGTTTGTTCATTTGTTGTTTTCAGTTTTACATCCTACATGTGAGTGAAACCATATTGTTATTAACTTTTTCTGACTTTTTTGCTTAGCATGATATTCTCTAGATCCTTCATGTTGTCACAAGTGGCATTTCATCTCTCCTTGTGGCTGAGACGAAATACAATGGGTACATATCCCATTGTGTATGTACCACATCTTCTTTATCCAGTCATCCCATGAAGAACACTTCAGTTCCTTCCCTCTTGGCCACTGTGAAGAATGCTGCAATGAATATAGGGGTGCATATATCTGTGGGAATAATGTTTTCAAATTTTGAGGGTAGATACCCAGAAGAAGCATTGCTGGGTCTTATGGTAACTCTATTCTTAAATTTCTGAGGACCTTCCATACTGTTTTCCATAGTGGCTCTACCAGTTCATGTCCTCACCATCAGTGAAAGAAGGCTTTTTTTTTCTCCAACACTTGTTATTACCTGGCATATTGATAGCAACCAATCTAACAGGTGTGAGGTGGTATCTCATTGCAGTTTTGATTTGCATTTCTTGAATAGCTAGTGAAGATGAGCATCATGTCATATATCTGTTGGCCATTTGTATGTCTTCTTAGGATAAGTGTCTGTTCCTAAGAATATATAAATATAAAAAAATATATATTAATATTAACACCTTTTTGGAGCTGTTGTTGCAAATATTTCCTCCCATTCAGTTGGTTGCCTTTTGATTTGTTGGTTGTTTCTTTTGCTGTGCAGTTTATTAGTTTGATATAGTGTATAATTTTAAAAAATGTTTCCTTGACCCTATAATTTGCTACTTCAAGAGGAAGGTGGGCAATAAATAATTTTATTACTTGTTCTCAGGAGCAGGAAGGATATGTTTGCTTTACTGTGCCTGGCTCTTCCTGAGAGGGAACTGAGCTCCCTGACCCTTTCTGGCATCCAGACAAATCCTGGGGAACTGCTCCTTCAGGTCTTGATGTCCTTTCTCTGTTTCTCATATCTCTTTAGGGTTTTCCTTAACTGCTTCACCTCTAAAACTCTTCTTCCTCAAAAGTTAGCAGGGCTATTCTTGATGTTCAGAGGACATGCATAGTTGAGTCCTCCCAACCCCAATCATAAAATTTGTAATTTAGCTTGATACTTACTCATTGGGATTCTTTCCTGCATTGGCATAGAGATTCTCTCTCATCACTCTCGTTTTGGGATTATAGTAAGCAGAATTTGGATCTAAATTTCGCGATTACTAGAAGAGAAAAATGTTTCAAGATTGCATTAATGTTTACTGTTTACTTCCAAAAAAAGAATTTTAGCAGACTAGAAGTTGATCACAATCAAGTCCACGTGTGAATGCATTCTGGGGCACAGGTGAAGAGAAAAAACCAGAATGATACCTAATTTTGGAATGACTGACTGTATTACCCATATAATGCCAGATACCAGATAAGTAGGTAAAATTTAGGCTGGGAAGATAAATATTTTTTGAATGTGTACATTAAGTTGGCCAGGCTTACTTTTGCAATATCTTCTTGAATCCTGAGATTTCGAACAATAATTTGTCTCTTAGAGTCAAAGTTCAGTCCAGGCATATCAATATCATCGGCATATTTATCTTCATCCTCATCTTCACTATTATGATCTTTTTCCTGAAAGGAGGGAAAAACACAGTAAGAAAAAAAGGATAGCATTTAGTTGTTTTCCTTGTAATTTTCTTTAACCACACCCATATTTATTTGTGTTTGTTAAAGCTATTATCATTAATTATGTATTAATATAACATATAACCAGTAATAGTTATATCATTATACTTAGCTAACAGAAATTAAAAAAATTGATATACCCCCAGAGAAGGCAAATATCCATTACCATCTGAGAATTTGGTTCCTCTTCTCTCCACTGGTGTTTTGGAGAATTCTGTATCATGACAGAAAAAAAAAAAAATTATTTTATTCTACTAATTCTACTGATTATTATTTATTTTATTTTATTTTTTTAATGGGGCAACATCAATAAATCAGGATACATATATTCAAAGATAACATGTCCAGGTTATCTTGTCATTCAATTATGTTGCATACCCATCACCCAAAGTCAGATTGTCCTCTGTCACCTTCTATCTAGTTTTCTTTGTGCCCCTCCCTCTCTCTCTACTGATTATTTGATTATTTAACACTTTAAAAATAGTTAAGACAATGTAACAAATCTTAACTGAACCTTTTTCATCTTTCTTACTTGTAATGAGCCCATAAGTTCTAAAGTTATTAAGTTATTCACACAAGTATGTCATTGTGAAGTTAATTTTATTAGAAGGCAGAACATTTCTAGAGAATTTTCATTGATATAAAATAATGATCACACAAAGGAAATAAAAAGATTAAAACAACCAAGGTACCCAATATATATTCATGTCATATGTTTTCATTTTAGACATACCATTTTCATTAAACCTCACTACTTCTCTGGAAACTGCAAAAAGAAAACATTACCAGGATCATGTAATAAATATCTTTAGAGCCATACTGATGGGACATCATGTATGCTGGTGCTTGGTACTATGGCTTGGTGAGGATGCCCAATAAATGGTGTCACCTATTTTTTCTGCCTTTGAGGCCAGGAACGGGGATGCAAAGACGTGGTTGCCCCTCTTCTAGGGCACATGGTCTGGTTATAGAGAGGATCCAGCCGGGCACACCCGTGTGACTGAGAGAGACAATAAGCGTGCTCCTCCTTCCTCTCTGCAACATGCTCTCTCTCAAAGGGCAGCCAGGACCACACTGAAGGCAGGGAAGGAAATCTGGGGCCAGGTGATTGCTTGGAATAGCACCGAGGGAGCATACTTGATGATCTGGGAACTGAAGGACAGGATAAAAGTCTGAACTCTGAAGGGTTGAGGAGAAAAGCCTGGGTTTTTTTGCTTGACTTCTCTGGGCTTGCTGGTCTCCATGGAGTCACTTCCAGTCAGGCCCTGACAGACATTCAGAATAATGCTAAAGATCTGACATAGGACTGGCCGTCAAGAAGAACAGAGCTGGTCTGGTGGTTAAGGCATAGTTGAGAATCAATTTCTAGCTATTCATCCTGTTATCTCTGAGCCTCAGTTTCCTTGTCTGTAAAATGGGAGAAAAATACAGTATGGTCATATTTGAATGACTTGCATTTGAAATAACATGATGTAAACATATTTATGGTTTCACTTTATGTGTGAAAGTTTGTCAAGAACCTTGCAAGGCAACACGAACTGTAAATTGCAGACTGTGTTTATGCTATAGCCAGCACCAGCCCCATGCTAATTGGCAAAAGAAATACTGCCATCTTTTTGGCAGGTGAGTGTTGAATTACACCAGATTGAATAATATGACGTCTTTAGGAATGTCTCCCTGAGTGATTTGCTTGTCTGCACCTCCCTTATAGAGCAACTATGAATATTAAATGAGAGAATGCAGTAACCAGCCCTCAGGAAACTCTCAGTAACAGTAACGTTATTCTGATACAATGACATGCGAAAAGAGGGAGAGATTAAAATGCACAACCCCATGGGCATGTGAATTTGCCACCCCTGATCTAGAGGAAAGGGGGATTCTCTGTGTATGTGTTCTCGGTGTATGTTGTATGTTCTTGTTTTAAGTGTTGCTGTTCATTTTCTCCTTAAATCTCCCCACAGTTCTAAGAGATTGATACTATCATCCCCATGTGGCAAAAGAGAAAACAACTCAGAAAGATGAAGTCATTTCCCCTTCAGGGTCAAAGCTGAGATAAAACCCAGGCCTGCTGACTCAGGGCCCAGGGCTCCTGTCCCTCTACCATGGTCCCTCTGCTTGGGCACAAACCTTACCAGGGCAGCTCTGTAAATAAGTCACTTACAAAAATGCACAAATTCAGGGGAGAATTATATTCTTGAAAAAAAAAAAAGATCCAGCATAAAATTCCTTTCAAAAGTAAACATAGACTAGAACTTGATGCACATTTCTACAGGAGTTCATCCCACTGAAGCAAAGCCAGGTTGACAGTCCTTTGACATGAGGAGGGCGTGTGGAAAGCTGTGAATGTATATACTCCTTTACCCCACAGTGATCATTCAGGAGTAGAAAGCGTCAGAGACTGGGACTGTGGAGAAGAGGGCCTGGTCGTCTGTGCCCACTCAGCAGGTGAAAATGAGAGAAGGAATAGCAAGATGGGGCAGAATGGAGGGATCTGCAAAGAAGGAAGTAACTTCTTGGGGGAATTTGCTGGATATTTGGTGGAAGCAGGATAGCTTCATGCCCTGGTCTGCTAGTTTAGTTGGTTAGAGAATTGTCCTGATAGGCAGAAGTTGCCAGTTTGATAGCCAATCAAGGCACATACAGAAACAGATCTGTTTCTGTCTCTCTCTCTCTCTCCCTTCCTCTCTACCTAAAATCAATTGATAAGTTAAAAAAAAAAAAAAGATGACCCTAGACTTGGGAAAGAAATCTCGATTCATTCATACAATGCACACACTGAGACACAGTTATAAGAACAAAGTAGGTCCGTATATGCCAGTAGGAAAAGCTGGCCAAGATACACAAAATGAAAAAGGCCAGTTGCCACGTGGAATGTGAAGTGTGGTTATCTTTGAGTTAAAAACAAAACAACAACAAAAAAGAGATACACAAAAATACATATGAAATTTTTGAAAGGACCTACTATCTTGTTAAAGAGGTTACTTTCCACAATTGGGAAGTATATGGTCTTTTACTTTTCAATTTCTACTTTTTTTAAGTGCCTGAATTTCTTACGATGAACATTGTTTGTTTTATGTTGTTTAAAACAAAAGGTAACCGAAAGGCCGAAGGACTGGAAGACAGGCAAGGCTGGCATTCCTGCCAGTGGCCGGGTATGTCAGAAACCTGGGAAGAAACACAGAGCCTGTGGTGCACTGGATGTTTTAGAATGGAGGGCGTGCAGAAAGGGAGAATGGGAGCGGACAGACTTTCAACAGTGCTATCTGAGCTCAGCCATGGGTTGACTTATATAGGTCACTGTTGCTGCTCTATTGCTGCTGGTTCAGCGTGGCAGGGACCCAGGGTCTCTGGGAGATGGCCAGTCTAAGGAGAGGGCTCTAGGCAAGAGACAAGGATCACACTGAGGTTGTGCAAAGGACTCATGGTGTGAGGGGAGGGGCCTGGGCTGGGAGACCACTGGGGCCACTGCAACACTGAGCTGAGAGACCCAGTCCTGGACTGGGCGGGGCAGTGGGGATGGAGAGATAAGAACTAGGTTTGGGGGAGGATGGAGAGTGAAGAGAGTTGTGAAGAATTGGGTGCAAATCTCAGCTAGCCCTTTAGTATCTTTTAAGTTCAGTTTGCTGCTCTATATAATATATTTAATTAAACGAATGTTGTAAAGGTTAAATGAGATAATGCTCTCGATAAATGTTAACTATGATTGTTAGCTCAGGTACTGGACTTAGCCTCACCAGGGTTCAAATCCCTTTACCACCAGTAACTAGCTGTTCCATCCTGAGCGAGGAGTCAGTAACATCTCTGAGCCTGGTTGCTCTTTTGCAGATAAGGATAAACTGTTGTCATGGAAACGAAATCACAGTTGCAGCTAGGCTCACAGGGCCCCGCACAAGAGATATTACTAACAACAGGAAAACCACGGAGCACAGACCCTGGCATACAGTAAGCGCTCAATAAATGTTCATTCATATTATATAGAATTCAGAGGGCCGATGTCAAGAGGTAGGAATCCGTGCACTGTCCGGCCTGCAAAGAGGGGGTGCTCGCAGTCCTCCCCTCCCACGGACTCCTACTCGCTACTCCTCCCCAGCACCGCGTCTTCTCCCCTTCTCTGCCTGCACTTTCCCCGGACCGCCCGCGGCCACTTACCCTCGCTGCCGCCCGCCTGCCACGTTCAGGAGCCTCTGGAGCGACAAAGCTGTCGGCGGTGCTCCGCATCCCCGCCTCCTGCGGCGACAGCCCCCCTCCCGACGCCTGACGCCAGCCCCAGGCATACTTTTCCCATCCCATCACCAGCCTGAGCGCCCCTCCCTCTCCGCCCGTCAGGCGGGCCCGCCTGCTGTGCGGCGCTCCTCCTTAGGAGTCTGTTTGGAGAAACTTTCAGCGCTGGTGAGAACTTGGATGTATCCATGCATCTTTCCCTGTGTAGAGCCTGCCAGTGTATTTGGAGGTTTATGTGCGTGAAAGTGATTGTTACCTAGGCGTTTTCAAGGGTGTGCGTACGTGTGTCTGTTGCTTGTACATGAGCATTCATGTGGCTGGATGGGAGGGTGCGTGTGGGTGTGACAGCTTACAACAGAGTACATCTCCCTGTGGACTGAGTGTGCATATACTTGAAAGTAATAATTGTGTATGCAAATATACATCAGGGCTTATGTATGCACACGTACATGCACAAATCCACTACTGCTCCTTGGTATGCACCTGAAGTGTACTTCGGCTGCTAGTGTCCACAGTAGTGGCTTGATATCTGTGCATTGGGTACATGTTTAAATGTGCGTACCAGTATGCATAACCATGTACCAGTCTGTATGTGCATGATGCCTTGGGCACCTGTTTGTGCAGTAGTTCATTCTGTGTGTTTATATGTATGTATGCCTTGGTGTTGATTTCCAGATGTGAGTATGCGCATGTATGATACAATAGTGTGAGCAGGTGTCCTGTCATAGCCCTTCTCTCCCTCCTCTCCAGAAGATAAGGCTTCGCTGGGCTCGCTGCACACAGCAACCCCGTTTAGGTAACAAGCAGACACTAGGTCATCAGAGGGCTTTTGCTCCTCTCTCTTCCACTAGCTACCAGTATTTCACTGGACTGCCAGAGCATCTGGTTAACAGGTAGTATATGACCCAAGGTTTACAGTTAGAATTTTAATGCAGGTATGCATTTGAACTCTAATGCTGGTTCTACCACCTTAGATAAGTCAGTTACTTCATGGATGGTGTTTCATTTTCTGAAAAGTTGGGAGAATGACATTATTGCCCTGCTCTTTTCCCCAAAGTTGGGAAAGTCACCCATAAAGGTGTTTGGTAAGCCACTGAACTATGTAGGGAATTATTACCAATAGTATATACATAGTATCTGAGGATGAAAGTTAGTGGGCTCAACATTTATTCAGCAAACATTTAACAAGCATTTGTTATATGTCAGTCCCCAAACTAGGTGCTGCAGATATAAAGGTAAACCAAATAGGCTCGGTGCCTGCCTTCATGAAACTTAAGTCTTGTGAGGACGATGCAAGTCATTTCATCTGAAATGAGTGTTGCAGAAGAGAAACACACTGAGCATAAAACTGGGTGGCCAGGGGAAAGCTTGAGGAAGTGAGATTTCAGTTGGGCCCTGAGGGATGACTAAGACCTGTCTGGGGACAGGGCCAGCATTGAGTTCTATACATGCATGACTGATGACATGTGAAGTATAGTGTATTGATTCACAGATGGCTAGAAAGGGGACCTCTGTTGCCTTGGGCAGCTAGCTCAGTGGTGGAATGTTGGTCCAGCATGTGGAAGTCCTGGGTTCAGTTCCTGGCCAGGGCACACAGAAGTGCCTATTTGCTTCTCCACCCTTCCCCCTTTCCTTTCTCTCTGTCTTTTTCTTCCCCTCCTGCAGCCAAGGCTCCAATGGGAGCAAAGTTGGCCTGGGTATTGAGGATGGCTCCATGGCTTCCACCTCAGGGGCTAGAATGGCTCGGGTTGCAGCAAAACAATGTCCCAGATGGGCAAAGCATCGCCCCCAGGTGGGCATGCCAGGTGGATCCTGGTTGGGTGCATGCAAGAGTCTGTCTCTCCGCCTCCCCGCTTCTCACTTCAGAAATATACAAAAAAAAAAAAAAAAAAAAAAAAGAAAGAAAGAAAGAAAAAGAAAGAAAAAGAAAGAGGACCTCTGTCCACCACTGTGTCTGGGCTAGTTGTCAGGAATGGAAAAGGCCACACTGCTTAGACTGTAGAGAGCCCATGCAGAAAGTAAAGGGCTCAGGAAAACCCCTCTCCTAGGGTAGAGTAGGAATCTCAGGAAAGCCCCTCTCCTAGGGTAGAGTAGGAATCTCCGTGTGTTCCCCTCCGGCTCCACTTTAGCAGAGGTTGAAATCATTGGCCTGCTCTTGCTGGTAAGAAAATGGTTAACAGGCCCTGGCCGGTTGGCTCAGTGGTAGAGCATCGGCCTGGTGTGCAGGAGTTCCGGGTTCGATTCCCAGCCAGGGCACACAGGAGAGGCGCCAATCTGCTTCTCCACCCCTCCCCCTCTCCTTCCTCTCTGTCTCTCTCTTCCCCTCCTGCAGCCAAGGCTCTACTGGAGCAAAATTTGCCCGGGTGCTGAGGATGGCTCCATGGCCTCTGCCTCAGGTGCTAGAATGGCTCTGATTGCAGCAGAGTGACACCCCAAGATGGGCAGAGCATCCCTCTCTGGTGGGCATGCCGGGTGGATCCCGGTCGGGTGCATGTGGGAGTCTGTCTGACTGTCTTCCTGTTTCCAGCTTTGGAAAAATACAAAAAAAAAAAAAAAAAAAAGAAAGAAAAAAGAAAATGGTTAACAAGTACAGGGAAGGAACTGGTACCACACTTGGCACCCAGCAAGCATTTAGTAAATGTTTTCTGGCTGAGTGAATGAATGAATGGGAGTGGGTGATTTCTCAGCTCTTGGAGGAGCCTTGAAACCTAGGTCTCCTGAAGCCAGGCAGAATCCTTGGGGCCTTGTCTTGTGGATGCTTGCAGTGGTGTTGGCTTCATGTCACAGGAACTCCAAAATCCTCATGAAACCGTGGCTCTAGGAGCTGCCTTGAGTAAAATGGAGCTGAGAACGCCCTCCTTCTAGCCTGTTTCTGTGTTTCATTTTGCATCTGTTCATGCCTAGAGAACATGCCCAGCATCAAACAAGAAAAGATGAATGATATTGGGACATTGATGGCTACAGAGAGTTTATGATCAATACGTCAGGGGCAGTAATGTGGCAGATGTGATACTTTGGACATCTACCCAGACCTGTCTCAAGTATGCCTTCCTATATACTATAGAGATGGGAAAACTAAAAACCCATTTTCTAGACTCCCTGATGCTGGGGTTCCCACAGTAGTGTAGGTTTAGTCACGCCTGTATGCTTGTGGGAGGCCTGAATTTAAAACTGAGTCAGGAAAAGTACAATTGAGTTAGGTGGAGAGAAGGCAGCAGCCCAGGAGAAATCCATTTTGTTGGTGCTGACCTGAAGGTGCAGTAATAGGCCAGAGTTCTGGCAGGAGCTTCTGGTCCCCGGATGACACCCAAGATGAAAACCTATTACTTAGTAACACCCCTTCCCTCAATAAAAAAATTTTTTTTAAAGTACACGGTGTGTTAAGAATTCTTGGAAATTCTACCTTGGCTCTTATGGATGAGCTGGATCTGGTGATATGGCAGAGCACTTAGAGTTAGTAGTGAAACATATTTGTATAAAAAAAAAAACATTTCAAAGACCAGTCTGTTCCAGTCTTCCAAGATTGAGACAAGTATCTCCCCCATGGTACAGCTGAAGCAACAGGCACAGAATCAGGCCATCTTCCCAATGTCGCACAGGGAGTGGGGGACAGAGCTGGGATGTGAGCACGACCTGGCCCCACCCTAAGTCCTTCTACTAACTATAGACCAGGGGTCCCCAAACTTTTTACACAGGGGGCCAGTTCACTGGCCCTCAGACCATTGGAGGGCCGGACTAAAAAAACTATGAAAATCTCTATGCACACCGCACACATCTTATTTTAAAGTAAAAAAACAAAACAGGAACAAATACATATTTAAAATAAAGAACAAGTAAATTTTAATCAACAAACTTACTAACATTTCAATGGGAACTATGGGCTTGCTTTTGGCTAATCAGATAGTCAATGTCCGGTTCCATATTTGTCACTGCTAGCCGCAACAAATGATGCAAGTGTTCATTGGTTAGTCTAGATCCGGTTGGACATTTTAAATTTTTCATCCTAGAAAATGTCTGTTTGCAGACATAAGTGCTGCCAAAAATTGTTGACATTTTAAGAGCATGGTTCCTGATATTAGGATATGTCTCTGATGAGAGAGAGGCATAGAAATTAGGCAAGTTGTTTGACTTGAATGCGTCTTTCAGAGAGTCACAATTCTGCAGTTCAGCCAGTTCCATTTGGCAAATTGAATCCACATTTTCAATGTCAGTAGAAAATGGGTTACGGAAAAGCTGAATGTCCTGTTCATGGAGATGAAGCTCTTTAAATCTAAATTGGAACTTCTTTTGCAACTTTTCCAGTGAATCCACACATACTTCTTTTGGAAATGCAATCAAGGGTTTTTCCGCTAACAGATTTTGAGTTAAGGGGAGATGGCAGAAATTTTCCTCCTTCACTTGTTTAACAAGGAGGCCTAATTTTACTTCAAATGCTTTTACATGTGATTGCATATCACAGATGAGCTTCCCTTTTCCTTGAAGTTGCACACTGAAACTGTTGAGTAGCTCTGTTACATCTGTCAGAAAGGCGAGGTGCCATTTCCATTCTGCATCATTGAGCTCTGGTACTTCTTTGTTTTTTGAAAGCATAAAAGCTGTAATCTGTGGAAGTAAGTCATAGAAATGTCTCAAAACTCTCCCTCTACTCAGCCAACGGACTTCAGTGTAGTACAGAACATCTTCATAGGCCACATTTAGCTCAGACAGAAATTCCTGAAATTGCCTGTGGTTTAGTGCATTAGTTCTAATGAAGTTAACACAACGTTACCACAATTTTCATAACAGAGTCCCACTTCAGTGATTTACTACATAACGCTTGTTGGTGGATGAGGCAGTGTATGGCTATTGGATGAGAATGGTTAAGTTTGTCTATCTCTAGGTTAATGCGAGCAATTACTCCTTTCTTAGGCCCCACCAGACTAGGCACACCATCAGTTGTCACACTGGATAGTTTAGCCCAGTCCAGCTCCAAATCCTTCACCTTTTCATAGATATCCTCTCCCATAGTTGTTCCTTTGGTGCTTTGCAGTGCAGCAAGCTCTTCTGTGACTTTGAAATTGTCATTCATCCCACGAATAAAAATGAGAAGTTGTGCAGAATCACGAACATCATTGCTCTCGTTGAGTGCCAAGGAAAAATAAGAAAGTTTTCTCACAAAGTTTTGCAAATGCTGATGCAAATTGTCCCCCATTTCTTCAACCCTTCGTGTTATTGTAGATCCTGAAAGACTAACTGTACTAAATAAGTCTGCCTTTTCTGGACACATCTCTTTGGCAACAGAAAGAAGGCACTCTTTAACACATTCTCCCTCCACGAATGGTCTGCCAGTGCATGCTATTAGCTTGGCAACTTGAAAACTTGCTCGCAGTGATGAAATATTTAGCTGCTTCTGCTTCACAAAAGTATTTTGCTGAGTTGACAATAAATTTTTCAGTTTTAATATTTTATCTTTTCTCACATCTCCAACCAAACAATCATATTTATCTTTATGTTGAGTTTGATAGTGTTGACGCAAATTATACTCTTTGAACACAGACACTATATTCTGACATATCAAACACACAGCTCTTTCCTTGTACTGCATGAAAAAGTAATCATAAGTTCACTGTTCTTTGAATATCCTATACTCTGAGTCAATTTTTCTCTTTCTTGACGTCATTGTTTCCTGGGGATTCCAAATTGATAATAGTTAAATACCAATATATATATGCTCTCTGCCCCTCCATATAGGTCCCATGCTCTCCGCCCTTCATGTAGGTCCAGGCCTCTGCCTCCCATGTAGGTCCAGGTTTCTGCCCACAATGTAGGTCTATGCCCTCTGCCCCCCCCATGTAGGTCCATGCCCTCTGCCCCCCATGTAGGTCCAGGTCTCTGCCTCCCATGTAGGTTCATGCCCTCTGCCCCCTATGTATTGTAGGTCCATGCCCTCTGTCCCCATATAGGTCCAGGTCTCTGCCCCCCCATGTAGATCTAGGTCTCTGCCCCTCATGTAGGTCCAGTTCTCTGCCTCCCATGTAGGTCCAGGTCTCTGCCTCCCATGTAGGTTCAGGTCTCTGCCCACAATGTAGGTCCATTTTTAAAATCCAATTAAAAAATAAATAAAAAATATACTTACCTAGTGTGGCAGCCGCTGCCACGCTGTGGACCCGGCGCCTCGGTCTTCAGTCTGTCAGGCCTAGATACGCATGTCGCGTGCTACAACGTCGCGACGTGATCATCTAGGTAGGACAGTGAGCGCCGAGCGCAATACAGGAAAGAGAGTTCCTGTATAGAGGCGAGCGCATTATTTCAATTGTAAGCGCCAGAGCGCTTACAACTGAAATGAATCAGGGAACCAGCTGAATCCCCGTAAGTGCGACAGGGGCCGGGTAAAAGGCCGCATCGGGGGACCCCTGCTATAGACTATATTAAGCGGTGCAGAGACCTTCAACAAACAGAGTGGTTTTCCTGGGAAGGAAAAGAAAAACCAGAGAGTTCTGAGAGGCTCGTCTGGTCTAAGGTTTCAGGAGGGTTAAAGCCCTGAGCCAGCTAGATCCCAGCACAAATGAAGTCAGTCCAAAGAGACACCACTTCTGTTTAATGAGAAATGACCCAAGAGCCACCCAGTTTCCAGATGTAACTTGAAGGGCCTCAGTTGGGGAGACTTCATATTGGAATCTGATGCAACAAGCACTTGATGAGCTTTCACAACCTACTGTGAGGATCAGAAATGAACAGATGTTTGATTGAGGAAAATGCCCTGTTAAAAAGGTCTGGAGCAGTTTTTCAACTGCTGCTCTGTCAGAAGTTTCATGCCTGTCCATGAAAGAGTTAACCACTCTGATGTTGTATGAAGATTGTAGACCCTAGAGGCTTCTGCTTTGTAGAATCAAGCTTTGAACAAGCTTCCTATGTATGAGTACAGAAACCAGAGCTTTGCCAGCATCATTTTGGGAGGAAATGTGAGAAATAAAGGGTCTATCTCTGCCTTTTGGCTTGGCAGAAAAGCAGAAATCCCAGACAAAAAAGAAGCATGATTAAACTATGCAAATAAAATGTAACTGGTGGCTAGAAGTTTTTTAATACGTTAGCTGTTGTGAAGTGGAAGGAGACTAATTTCTCTAAATCTTGTATTTCAAAAGACTTCTACAGATTTCTTTTCAATAATGCTCATAAGACACTTAGCTTTATACATCTCACTCAATTTATGATGTGTATAATAAAAAATTAAAAGCTTTAAAGCCTCAAGTATCTAATGTGCTCATGAAAAAAAGGTTACACATACACATTTATGTGTAACTATCTCTTTAAAGCCTGACCTGTAGTGGAGCAGTGGATAAAGCACTGACCTGGAATGCTGAGGTTGCTGGTTCAAAACCCCCGGCTTGCCTGGTCAAGGCCCATACGAGAAGCAACTATTATGAGTTGATGCTTCCTTCCTCTCTCCTATTTCTCTCTCTTGCCTCTCTCTAAAATAAATAAATAAAATCTTTAAAAATAACATGTAAAAATAAATAAATAAAATAACCTAGCAACTGTGGCTGCCCCTGGGGAGAACTGTGGAGCTAAGAGATGAGGTGGGAGATACAGCCATCACTGTACTGTTTTGATTTACCACATGCCTACAGTACATATTAAAAATAAAACACTCTTAAAAAAGTTCAAAGGGAAAAACATACTTCATAATGGAGAGATTTGGTGGCCAGTCTGTTGACCAACTAAGGAAATTTAGCATCACCAAGCATATAACAACCTGACATTATATGATGCATTAGGGATTTTATCCTGAATAACATCAAACCTTCGGATTTAACCTCTGAAAACACATAAAATAGAGGAACGAGTTAACTGATATAGGAGAACACAATTCAGAGAGCAGGGCATTCTTCAAAACATTAATGTCGTAAAAAATTTAAAAGATGGTTCAAATAATGAAAAGATATTTTGGGGGCAATTGGAGGATCTTTGAATATGGCCCGAGTATTGATAATTTTCTGGGGTAAAAAATGGTTTTGTGAATTTAGAATAATGTCCTCACTCTTTGGAGATGCATGCTGAAGTATGGAGGGGCAAAGAGACATGATGTTGGGAATTCACTTTAAAATGGCCCAGAACACATGGGAGGGGGGCAAGAAAGGGAATCTGTTTGCTCCTGTAACTAAGTGGGATGACCACACTTAGGTGCTGAAGCAATGTCATAAGAGATTTGTCTCTTTCCTTTTCTTGACTTTGTCTCTGCCAGCTTCATCCTTTGGCAGCAAAGTCAGTCCCTGGAAGGTCCAGACTTGACATCTAGTTAGTGTAGCAAGTACAATATGTTTCCCATTAATTCTAGCAAAAGTATTGGAGCTGACTCAAATGAGCCAGGAATGAACCAAACAGACAGACAGACAGTGGGGAAAGGGAAGCTTCTCAAATAAAAACAAGGCGGCTGAATGAATGCTGAACAGGGCGAAACAAGACATGGCTGGTCTGCCAGACAGACCACTGGGTCACTACATGCTGAGAGCCACAGGGTTACATAGCTAGGGACTGGCTGGGCCATGCCTGGAACCAACTTCTGTAAGATTTAGAGCAAAACTGTAAAACACAAGAAACATAACCAGAGGTCTTTTTATTTTCAGAAGATGAAGTACAAAATACAATGAGTTAGACCAGGGGTCCCCAAACTACGGCCCACAGGCCACATGCGGCCCCCTGAGGCCATTTATCCACCCCACCCCCCCACCCCCGCTGCACCTCCGATAGGGGCACCTCTTTCATTGGTGGTCAGTGAGAGGAGCACAGGATCCATCCTCATCCTGTGCTCCGGGAGTACTGTATGTGGCGGCGCCACAAAGTGCAGCATGGCTCACGTACAGTACTACTTCCAGTGACGTGGGATGCATGCATCACGGCTCCGGAAGCGTGTCATATCACCTGTTACGGCTAGCAGTGACAAATATGGAACCGGACATTGACCATCTCATTAGCCAAAAGCAGGCCCATAGTTCCCATTGAAATACTGGTCAGTTTGTTGATTTAAATTTACTTGTTCTTTATTTTAAATATTGTATTTGTTCCCCCCCTTTTTTTTTTTACTTTAAAATAAGATATGTGCAGTGTGCGTAGGGATTTGTTCATAGTTTTTTTTATAGTCCGGCCCTCCAACGGTCTGAGGGACAGTGAACTGGCCCCCTGTGTAAAAAGTTTGGGGACCCCTGAGTCAGACAATGACCTTCTGCTGACTTTAAAATTAAGGTAGAATAAAAGCTTCAAATTTGATTTTATTTTCAAATGCTTGGTAGAAATAAAAGCCAAGCTTACAAAATTTTGAGAATTTAGTGCTTAAAGGACTCGCTACTATAACGATTAAGAGCCTAATTTTAAAAAAATTGAGATATAAGTAATATATTGTATAAGTTATCCTTTATTTGCTTTTAATTCTCATTGACATGATGTCTGAAAATGCCGACTTACCCACCTAGTTCAAGAAGCTTTTGGTGACTTAGAAAAGCAGCCAAGACGTCAAAACTCCACAAGTTCAGGTCAGTTTTAGAGGAAAAGCCGTTCACATCTTCTCTTCCCACTCTGGCTTCCCAGTGATTTCTTGCAGTCTGGTAGTTACTGGCCCCACCAGAGCTGTCTGCCAGTCTTGAGCCAACGGAAGATTAGGTGGGGCATTTTGAACTTGAGCTACACAGACACGAGTTTTCTAGAGATGTTTAAAATCAGGTATTTGGCAAAACTGTAATGCAGAAAGTTTGCTTTCAACCAATCGTGCACAGAGTGACATCTGCTGGTCATAATGATTACGCTTTATCTTGTCGGACTCCTTTTTGCAATTATTAGTGACCTTAATTATATAGTGGAAAATATAAGAAAATTATCTTTTTCTTGGAAGAAAAAGAAACCAACACACACAACTTATATGTACCAATATATGTACCTTTGTGGCAGTTTCTTAAATTAAAAAACAAATTTGTTTCTTCATTTTAGCAGACACTGGGGTCTCTTTCACTTGATTAGAAAAAATAAACTGTTAAAGAATTTGAATTTTAAAATTCAGCTACTGCTTTAAAATATCCTTTGGGTGGCCTGATCTGTGGCGGCGCAGTGGATAAAGCATCAACCTGGAGCACTGAAGTCGCCAGTTTGAAACCCTGGGCTTGCCCGGTCAAGGCACATATGGGAAGCAACTACTACTGAGTTGATGCTTCCTGCTCCTCCCCTCCCTCTGTCTCTCTCCTCTCCTCTAAAAATCAATAAAATTTTTTTAAAATTAAATGTCCTTTGGGATTTTGTTTGAGAGCAGAAATTAATGAGTTTAGTCTAAGGGATGATATTAGTGGACTTCATTCATAACAGATCATCTATCAAAGGTCATTTGCTTCTGGCATTTCACCATTTCACCCTCCTCTCTTGTCACTGTCCTGTTAGGTTCCAGGTTTCATGCTCCCACTTGCTCCCATCACTACTTCCTTCCTACTTTTAGACATGCAAACATATTAAGCATTATACATACTCATCCGGATTTATTCCTTTACTAGCTTTGGAAATCTTTTCAACTGTTCTTGACGTTAGATTATACTAGGAAATATTAGGACATATTTTGTAACCACATTTTTAAACGAAAGAAGGCATGTACTTGAATTTACTGACAAAAGTATTTTTTTTTTTTTTGTATTTTTCTGAAGTTGGAAATGGAGAGGCAGTCAGAGAGACTCCCGCATGCGCCCGACTGGGATCCACCTGGCATGCCCACCAGGGGGCGATGCTCTGCCCATCTGGGGCGTTGCTCTGTTGCAACCAGAACCATTCTAGCGCCTGAGGCAGAGGCCATGGAGCCATCCTCAGCACCCAGGCCAACCTTGCTCCAGTGGAGCCTTGGCTGCGGGAGGGGAAGAGAGAGACAGAGAGGAAGGAGAGGGGGAGGGGTAGAGAAGCAGATGGGCGCCTATCTTGTGTGCCCTGGCCAGGAATTGAACCCTGGACTCCTGCACGCCAGGCTGACGCTCTACCACTGAGCCAACCGGCCAGGGCCTGAGAGTCATATTTTTTAAACTTAAGCTATATAGGTAGGTACATTCCTTATCAAGGTAGCGCCCACACGTGGTATTTTATGGAAGAGCCATATACAAGCGGCCAAAGAGCCGCATGTGGCTCACAAGCTGCAGTTTGCTGACCAGCGGACTCTTAACAGAATATCATGGGCATCTTATACTAGAGATGTTGAATAGTTTTTAGTTATCAAAGTGGGGTTTCCTTAAGGTTACTTTACAGAAACAGCAATATACTGTATGTAAATATTTTTTAAAAATGTATTTTTCCATTGATTTGGGGGAGTGGGAGAAGTATTAACTTATTCCACTTAGTTCCATTTAGTTGTACACTCATTGATTGCTTCTCATACATGCCCTGACTGGAGACTGAAACCTTGACTTTGGTGTGCCAGGATGGTGCTTTGTTCTCAGAGCCCCCTGGGGAGTCAGGGCCCTTATATAACTATTTCTTTATCTTAGCTGCCTCCTGGCAGCCGTTGTGCTGAGAATTTTTAACCAGTGCTCTGATACACTGGTTAAAAAAAAGTTAAGTCTGTGAGTTGCACGTGGTAATTGTGTGTTGAAAGAGTGCTAGGCTGGGAGTCCAGAGACCCAGCTGGTATCCTGGTGGCAGTTGGCTGGCTGGGTGACCATGGGCACAGCTCCTTCCCTAGAGTCCTCTGCCCTGTCTGATGCTCAGTGGCTGGACTAGGAGATTCCAGTTGTTTGACGTCTACAAACAATCAAGTCAGGGCACGTAAAGTCAGATCTTGTTCAGGCCTCTCATGTCAGATTGTTCTAATAGGTTGTACTTCATATGATTCAAACATTAACCATCAAAGGTACTATGTAGGAAAGAAGATAGATATTAAAGTGCTATCAGTCTCTGTGCTCACTGCACCAGGGACCAGGTGGAGGTTCCCTGTGTATGTGGGGGTGGCGAGCCTATAGAAAAGTGAGGCAGACCAGCCTTCTGGGTTCTCTCTGCAGGTCACTCAGTATTGTGGGGAGATGGATGTGTTGTCTGCTCTGGAAAAATACCCTGCTGTCATGAGGGAAGGGAAAGACTTGTGACTTAAAATAATAAAGTACCAAAAATCGTGCCCCTGGCAGAGCAAACGGCACAGTCCGCGCATTGCCGCTTCTGTCGACTCTGCCACCATGGGAGGCAGGTGATGGGACGGGGTCTGCAGTGTTTTGGCCCCTTTGCCACTAGCCCACTGCACCGGGTTCTCCAGGACTGAAGCGAGGACCCCTGTTAATCCTCCTGTCTGTGGGCCGGCCCCGCCCTGTGTTTCTCCGACAGCTGGTCCTCGACTCCCAGAAACACGTCTTCTCCTGGGGCTTCGGCGGCTATGGCCGCCTAGGCCACGCCGAGCAGAAGGACGAGATGGTCCCCCGCCTGGTGAAGCTGTTCGATTTCCCTGGGCGCGGGGCGTCACAGATCTACGCCGGCTACACCTACTTATTCGCTGTCAGTGAAGTGGGTGAGTGGTGATCCCGTCTGGACCTCGGGAGGGGAGGGTGTCCAGAAGTATTTGTGGTTTCCTTCCCTGGCAGCGGGGAGCCACAACCACTGGCGTCTTCTAGGACCAGGAAACTTGACCGGCATTGGCTTCTTCCCAGGTTTTTTTGGAACACCACACTCCTTTGTCACTGGTGCCGAACATCTTGCACGGCGGTTCCCATACTGTTGCCTTTCGCGTTGATGTTGCTGAAGGTGAGAATTCAGCTCTTAAGATATCTGGTCACATGAGATTGTATTTGTCTTTCTGCAGGTGGTCTGTTTTTCTGGGGGGTCACCAACACGTCCCGTGAATCTACCATGTAGCCGAAGGCCGTGCAGGACCTCTGTGGCTGGAGAATCCAGAGCCTGGCTTGTGGGTATGTGGCTTTGACTCGGTGAGCAGGACGTCTGTCCCCCTCCTGGGGTGTTGGACACACCTTGAAGGTGCCTCTTCCCTTGAGGGTTCTGCTGTCCATCAAGGCATCAGATACTCTGAATCCCAAGTCCAGGTGGTGTGGGACTGCGCTTGGCAAGGGGGGGTGGTGGTGGTGGCAGGCCCTAGAATAGGTGATTCATTTCACTCCCTTCACAGTCTATTTAAAGGTTTTAGTCCTTTGGAGGTTTGGTATGCTCTGCTCACATTCCAGGTTCAAAATTATATTTAATGGGAAATGGCTGTGAGGTGTGCTCTGACACACTGGTTAAAAAAAGTTAAGTCGGTGATTTTTGCTTTATTTTGTTAATCAGTGGCCAGGTTGTGGAGGGAAGGAACGTTGTAGGAATGGCTTCCATCTGTTGGGGTCTTTAGCCCCTCCCAAATAATTGTGTGGCTCCACCCCCTTTCAAATGAGCTCCTACTTCATCCTGATCTGGTCTCCTTTTCCGAGTGTGTTCACTTAAAAGTGACCACCCAAACCCCTAAGAGCCCTAGAACCTAGGGCGGTGATGAGGTGGGAAGGTCTGGGCCCTGCGTGAGGCTCTGCAGTTGGGGCCTGTGAGGGTTCCAGAGAAGCCTGTTAGCCCTCCCTGTGCTGTTACTAAAAAGTGAGAGCAGCAGTGGTTTTAAAGCTAGTAAGTCGCACCACGTTCTTGAGCAGGTGGCCCTCAGGATGCATCGTGGTGGTGGGGTTAGGCACTGGGCTCAGATGCTGGCCGTGGTGGTGACCACCTCTGCCTGTTTGCAGAAAGAGCAGCATCATCGTGGCTGCAGATGACAGCATGATCACCGACCTTCGGGGAACTGGTAAGCTGGCGCCCCTGCGGGGCAGGGGGCGGAACCCAGTCTGGGCTCGCCAAAACTGGTTCCTAACATAAAAGTGAGACTAAGAGACATTGACAAGAGTGTGGTGGTTACGGAGGGAGGGGGGAGAGGGAGAGGAAAAGGGGGAGGGGGAGGGGCACAAAGAAAACAAGATAGAAGGTGACAGAGGACAATCTGACTTTGGATGATGGGTATGCAACATAATTGGACAAGATAACCTGGACATGTTATCTTTGAATATATGTATCCTGATTTATTGATGTCGCCCCGTTAAAAAAAATAAAATTATTAAAAAAAAGAAAAACTGGTTCCTAAAAGTACGTGGAATGTACAAAACATCTTATTTTCTGTGTTGAATGTTTCTGGAATATTCCTTAATCTTCTGAGTGCATCAGCTTTCAAAGATGATTCTGTGCTGTCAAATACGGTTGAGCCTTGAACAATTTGTTGAACTGAACAAGTTCCCTTAACAGGCAAATTTTTTTCCATTGACCCTCACAATTTAAACATGTGCAAGGGCTAACCCGACAGTTGGGAATCCACTTATGCAGAGGACTGACTGTAGGTACAGTGGATTTTCAACTACAGGGTTGGTTGGTCCCTAATCCCCATGTGGTCCAGGGATTGGCCGTGATTGTGAAAGCCCTCTGTCCACACGAGTATAGAAATGAGGAAGAATCAACCCTGTTTCCCTGTGTACTCTGAAAGCCATGCCTACGGTATGAGGGGGATGGTACATGGGGGGTGGGGAAGGCAGAGTTGCTCGCCCCCCCCCCCCCAAGGAGGGTCTAATCGAGAGGAGCAACGTGTCCTTTCCAATTGTAGGGCGCATGCCTCAGCTCTGCTTTCTCCCGGGTCTTCAGAGCCTTGAGCTCAGTCAGCCCATGCTGTTTAAGAGCGGGGTGCCATTGAGCCATCCTCTTATGTCATTTGAGGACACTATTCCCATTTTTCCTAAATACGTTTACGTCTGTGTTGCTCACTTATCTCAGTTACCTGAGTGATGAGAAGCAGGAGCTCTCCGTTTCTCACACATACTTGGCCTTCCCCAGCCAAATGCCTCTGACTGTTGGGTTCTGATGCTTGGTGAGGCCTGGCCTTCATTTCCTCACCAAGAACAGCTTGGCTGTGTCTTGTCCTGATGGCCCACCTGTTCCGTTTATGATTTGATCCTCAGCTTGGCTCTTGTATTTCTTGCTGGGAATGTAGTCTGTCTCTCTTTCCTCCCAGCTCCTGTGATGGGCGGGAGCTGCTGGGTGACAGACAGGGAAGGAGGGCTTGGTTCCCGGAGCCGTCTCCAGGACTGCTGGGCTGGCCTGCCTGTCCTGTGCTCTGTGCACCCACTTTCAGTGTGGCAGCTTCTGAAGGGCTCCCCGCAGGACTTCAAAAGGCTTGAGGACAGGGCCCCATTTTGACGGACTGTTTGAGAGAAGGGCCCTCTCAGAAATAGACTGAATGTCAGTTTGGAAACTCAAGGGGAAAGAGAAGTACTTTGGGGGCAGCCTCCTGGGGGGAGAAGATGACACAGCACTTGGACCTACTCACTCCCTGTAGGGGAGGCATGAGGTAGGTCTGGGGCAGGTGGTCAGGGACGGAGGGCTTTCTCAGCAGGCTGGTGTCTCCCTCTGACCGAGCGGGGCTGAGGCGTCTGCGGCATTGAAATCCCCCACCTCCGTGCCTTTGCATGCAACCCTCCACCCAGAAGTCCTTGACCAGTCCCTTTTTTCCCTGGTAGGGCAACAGTGGGGTCATCACTAACAATAGGTGGTGGTTATTCAGTCTCCAGCCTGCAGGGTGAGCAGGTAGGATGGCTAGAGTTCTTTGTGACCTCGTAGCTCTCAAGAGCCATAGTTGCCATTTCTTCCTGGGTTCATAATGTTTTACCAGTGTGACGCCCCAAAGATAGCTGTTACCACATAAATCCCCAGAGATTTCCATTTAGCATCTGTCATTGTGTTGAGAACTAGTCACTTGGCAGCAGCTTTTGTGGGTCAATACTGCTAGCTAGCCTGTCCCTGTGTCTACAAGCAGCGGGCTTGGTCATAGGCCACTGGGCTCAGGCTGTGGCCAGCAGGGAGTCTTTGTACCTCATTTTGGACCATGCTGCAGTGTCCTCAGTTCTGTGAGCATCTCCTCTGCTTGCCTCCCCAGGGCTACGAGGACCACAAGCCCAAGTTTTCCACTGCAGCTCAGGAGGTAAAGACGCTGGACGGCATCTTCACAGAGCAGGTGAGTGGGGGTCTGAATGGGGATCTACCTCTGCTGCCACTGGGGAGCGACAGATCCTGGTAGCAGAGAGAAAACACGCCAGTTTGCACCTATTCTTGTTCCTGGTCTTTCCGTGAGCCTGTGCTGGGGCTTCCCAATGGGTACCAGCCATCAGCCGAAGGCACAGAGGCACACTGGCTGACTCCAAGGCTGTTTTCACCCTGACACTGGCCATGGTCCCACCACCACATGGATTTGCTCCAGGGCAAGTCTGCCTCTTATGCCTACCTTGTAGTTGCCCCCAAGACTGCACTCCCTTAGGGTGGAGGCAGATGACAAGGTGAGGCCGCCTTCTCTGCTGTATGGTCCATCAGCGCTGTCTGCCCTCACAAGACAGGGTTGTGGTTCAGAGAGGCAGAGGGAACAGGGAGTGGGATCCACATGTCTCCACCTGTCCCTGCCAAGAGTTTGTGTCCAGCCCGCACCCGATGGCCCTCCTCAAGGCAGCCTAGAAGGCTTTGGTTGGTAGCATGTTGGTGACAGGTCCCATTGAGATGAAGGACCCTTAGTAAAGGGCTCCTTGTCCTCTATTTTTCTCCATATCCACCCAGTCTGCTCACCCAGCTGACTAGTGTACCGTTGTCTGCCTTGTGCTTGTCTGCTCCACACTCTGACACATCTGTGTGCCAGTGTCCTTGCACACCTAACGTGGATTTGTCCCTGCAAGTTGCCATGGGCTACTCGCACTCTTTGGTGATAGCAAGAGATGAAAGCGAGACTGAGGAGGAGAAGATCAAGACACTGCCAGAGTACAACCCCCACACCCTCTGAGGGCCGGCCCGCCCGCCCCGCACCTCACAGCAGCTGTCTTTCCCACGTGGGCTGGGACAGGAAGTCACACTGGGAATTTAAACAAGCAAATGTTGAACAAAGGTGCATTTGTGTTAGACTCCCTGAGGTCCTTTCTTACAAGTGATTCAATGTCAACAGCCTTTTTTGTATGCTTTCCAAAGTGTTTTTCTTTCCCTGTTTAATTAAAATATTTGCTCATAGTTGATTTACCATTCCTAGAAAAGGCAGAAACTTTGAGCAATCTAAGGTTTTTTTCTTTAAGTTTTCCCCCCGTCCTAAATATATTTTTCAAAACTCTTTTTTTTCATAAATTTTTATTAATGTTAATGGGGTGACATCAATAAATCAGGGTACATATATTCAAAGAAAACATGTCCAGGTTATCTTGTCATTCAATTATGTTGCATACCCATCACCCAAAGTCAGATTGTCCTTCGTCACCTTTTATCTAGTTTTCTTTGTGCCCCTCCCCCTCCCCCTCCCCCTCTCCTCCTTCCCTCCCACACCCCCCCCCCATCCCCGGTAACCAACACTTTTGTCCATGTCTATTAGTCTCATTTTTATGTCCCACCAATGTATGGAATTATGTAGTTCTTGGTGGGATCTTGATAACATTATACGGAGTGAAATTAGTAAATCAGGAAAAACGATTTTGTTGTAAATGATCCGATGTCATCATTTCTTATGGCTGAGTAGTATTCCATAGTGTATATGTGCCACATCTTCTTTATCCAGTCTTCTATTGAAGTGCTTTTTGGTTGTTTCCATGTCTTGGCCACTGTGAACAATGCTGCAATGAACATGGGGCTGCATGTGTCTTTACGTATCAATGTTTCTGAGTTTTGGGGGTATATACCTAGTAGAGGAATTACTGGATCATAAGGTAGTTCTATTTTCAGTTTTTTGAGGAACCACCATACTTTCTTCCATAATAGTTGCACTACTTTACAGTCCCACAAACAGTGAATGAGGGTTCCTTTTTCTCCACATCCTCTCCAGCATTTGCTATTACCTGTCTTGTTGATAATAGCTAATCTAACAGGTGTGAGGTGGCATCGCATTGTAGTTTTGATTTGCATTTTTCTAATAACTAATGAAGACGAGCATTTCTTCATATATCTGTTGGCCATTTGTATTTCTTCCTGGGAGAAGTGTCTGTTCATGTCCTCTTCCCATTTTTTTATTGGATTGTTTGTTTGTTTGTTGTTGAGTTTTATAAGTTCTTTGTAAATTTTGGATATTAGGCCCTTATCTGAGCTGTTGTTTGAAAATATCATTTACCATTTAGTTGGCTGTCTGTTTATTTTGTTGTCAGTTTCTCTTGCTGAGCAAAAATTTTTTAGTCTGATGTAGTCCCATTCATTTATCTTTGCCTTCACTTCTCTTGCCTTTAGAGTCAAATTCATAAAATGCTCTTTAAAACCCAGGTTCATGAGTTTAGTACCTATGTCTTCTTCTATGTACTTTATTGTTTCAGGTCTTATATTTAGGTCTTTGATCCATTTTGAATTAATTTTCATACAAGGGGACAAGCTGTAGTCAAATTTAATTCTTTTGCATGTGGCTTTCCAGTTTCCCCCGCACCATTTGTTGAAGAGGTTTTCCTTTCTCCATTGTGTGTTGTTGGCCCCTTTATCAAAAATTATTTGACCATATATACGTGGTTTTATTCCTGGACTTTCTATTCTGTTCCATTGGTCTGAGTGTCTATTTTTCTGCCAATACCATGCTGTTTTGATTGTTGTGGCCCTATAATATAGTTTGAAGTCAAGTATTGTAATGCCCCCAGCTTTATTCTTTTCCCTTAGGATTGCTTTGGCTAATCGGGGTTTTTTATACTCCCATATAAATCTGATGATTTTTTGTTCCATTTCTTTAAAGAATGTCATTGGAATTTTGATGGGAATTGCATTAAATTTATATATTACTTTGGGTAATATGGCCATTTTGATTATATTTATTCTTCCTATACACGAACAAGAAATATTTTTCCATCTCATTGTATCTTTTTCGATTTCCCTTAACAATGCTTTGTAGTTTTTGTTTTATAGGTCCTTTACATTCTTTGTTATGTTTATTCCTAGGTATTTTATTTTTTTGTTGCAATTGTGAAGGGGATTATTTTTTTGAGTTTGTTTTCTAATATTTCATTGTTGGCATATAGAAAGGCTATGGACTTTTGTATGTTAATTTTGTATCCTGCAACCTTACTGTATTGGTTTATTGTTTCTAGTAATATTTTTTTCTCTTTTTTAAATTTATTTATTAAATTTAATGCAGTGACATTGATAAATCAGGGTACATATATTGGGAGAAAACATCTCCAGATTATTTTGACATTTGATTGTGCTGTATACCCCTCACCCAAAGTCAAATTGTCTTCTGTCACCTTCTATCTGGTTTTCTTTGTGCCCCTCCCCTTCCCCAACCCCTCTCTCCTTCCTCGCCCCATCCCCCCTCCCCCGAACCCCCCACCCTTGTTGCCATCACATTCTTGTTCATGTCTCTGAGTCTCATTTTTATGTCCCATCTATGTATGGATTCATATAGTTCTTAGTTTTTTTCTGATTTACTTATTTCACTCCGTATAATGTTATCAAGGTCCATCCATGTTATTGTAAATGATCCGATGTCATCATTTCTTATGGCTGAGTAGTATTCCATAGTATATATGTACCAAAGCTTTTTTATCCACTTGTCCTCTGACGGACACGTGGACTGTTTCCAGATCTTCGCTATTGTGAACAATGCTGCCATAAACATGGGGGTGCATTTCTTCTTTTCATACAGTGCTATGTTGTTCTTGGGGTATATTCCTAACAGTGGGATAGCTGGGTCAAAAGGCAGTTCGATTTTTAATTTCTTGAGAAATCTCCATACTGTTTTCCACAGTGGCTGCACCAGTCTGCATTCCCACCAGCAGTGCAGGGGGGTTCCCTTTTCTCCACATCCTCTCCAGCACTTATTCTGTGTTGTTTTGTTGATGAGCGCCATTCTGACTGGTGTGAGGTGATATCTCATTGTGGTTTTAATTCGCATTTCTCTAATCATTAGTGATGTTGAGCATTTTTTCATATGCCTATTGGCCATCTGTATGTCCTCTTTGGAGAAGTGTCTGTTCATTTCTTTTGCCCATTTTTGGATTGGATTGTTTGTCTTCTTGGTATTAAGTTTTACAAGTTCTTTATAAATTTTGGTTATTAACCCTTTATCAGACGTATTGTCAAATATGTCCTCCCATTGTGTAGTTTGTCTTTTTATTCTGTTCTTGTTGTCTTTAGCTGTGCAAAAGCTTTTTAGTTTGATATAGTCTCATTTGTTTATCCTGTCTTTTATTTCACTTCCCTGTGGAGATAAATCAGCAAATATATTGCTCCAAGAGATGTCAGAGAGCTTACTGCCTATGTTTTCTTCTAAGATGCCTATAGTTTTAAGGCTTACATTTAAGTCTTTTATCCATTTTGAGTTTATTTTTGTGAGTGGTATAAGTTGGTGATCTAGTTTCATTTTTTTGCAGGTAGCTGTCCAATTTTCCCAACACCATTTGTTAAAGAGGCTGTCTTTACTCCATTGTATTTCCTTACCTCCTTTGTCAAATATCAATTGTCCATAGAACTGTGGGTTTATATCTGGGTTCTCAGTTCTGTTCCATTGATCTATATGCCTGTTCTTATGCCAGTATCAGGCTGTTTTGAGTACAATGGCCTTGTAGTATAACTCGATATCAGGAAGTGTGATACCTCCCACTTTATTCTTCTTTTTTAAGATTGCTGAGGCTATTTGTGTTCTCTTTTTGTTCCATATAAATTTTTGGAATATGTGTTCTATATCTTTGAAGTATGTTATTGGTATTTTAATTGGTATTGTATTGAATTTATAGATTGCTTTGGGTAATATAGACATTTTAATGATGTTTATTCTTTCTAACCATGAGCACGGTATATGCTTCCACTTGTTTGTATCTTATCTCTTACTATATCTTTTGTTTTAAAGTCCAATTTGTCTGATATAAGTATTGTTACCCCAGCTTTTTTTTCATTTCCATTTGCATGAAATGGTTTTTTCCATCCTTTTACCTTCAATCTATGTGTATCTTTTGTTCTAAGGTATGTCTGTCTCTTGTAGACAGCATATGTACGGGTCCTGTTTTCTTATCCACACAGCTACCCTATGTCTTTTGATTGGATCATTTAATTCATTTACATTTATGGTTATTATTGATATGTAGTTGTTTATTGCCATTTTATTCTTTAAAGCTGTATTCCTTTTTTGCTATATTCTTTTCCCACTTTGATCTGTTTACAACAGGCCCCTTAACATTTCCTGCAGCAGTGGTTTGGTTGTAATGAATTCCTTGAGTTGTTTTTTTGTCTGGGAAGCTTTTTATTTCTCCTTCAATTTTAAACAATAGCCTTGCTGGATAAAGTAGTTTTGGTTGTAGTCTCTTGTTCTTCATTACTTTGAGTATTTCTTGCCATTCCCTTCTGGCCTCAAGTGTTTCTGTTGAGAAGTCAGATGTCATCCTTATGGGGGCTCCTTTGTAGGTGATAGCTTTTTTTTCTCTTCCAGCTTTTAATATTTTCTCTTTATCGCTTAGCTTTGGTATTTTAATTATGATGTGTCTTGGTGTAGGTTTCTTTGGGTTTCTCCTTAATGGAGTCCTCTGTGCTTCTTGAACTTGTGAGAGTTTCTCCTGCATTAATTTAGGGAAGTTTTCAGCTATGATATGATTGAACAAAGTCTCTATCCCTTGTTCTTTTTCTTCTTCTTCAGGAACCCCTATGATGCGGATGTTATTTCTCTTCATGTTGTCACAGAGCTCTCTAAGAGTTTCCTCAGACTTTTTGAGTCTCTTTTCTTTTTTCTTCTCTGCTTTCATGCCTTCATTCCAGTTGTCCTCCAACTCGCTGATTCGATCCTCAGCTCTATCTATCTTGTTTTTAATTCCTTCCATTGTGGTCTTTATTTCTGATATTGTATTTGTCATCTCCGTCTGATTCTTTTTTATACTTGCTATTTCTTTATTTAGGTGTTCATAATGACCATCCATTATTGTTCTAAGATCCCTAAGCATCCGTACAATCATTATTTTGAACTCTGCATCTGGAAGTTTGATTATTTCCATATCACTCAGTTCATCTCTCGAAGGTGTCTCTTGTGGTTTCATTTGGATTGCACTTTTTTGTCTTCTCATTGTGTTTGGGTGTTTTATTTGTAGACTTGTTTGAGTCTAGGCTTGGTGTTGTCTACCTCCAGTTTTCAGTTGTGTTATTTCTAGGTCTTCTTGGGTTGGTATCAGCTGTTATCTGTAATCCACTTTTGGATTTAGGCAGCTTTGAAGTCTTGATTTGTTTGTTTTCTTATCAGGTGATAGTTTTATTTATTGATCTCAGCAGGGGGCTTCCTTGAAACTGTATCCAGGAATAGGATGGGTGTAACCTGAGACTCTGAAGGCCTCTTCAGCCAACTAATCTCTCTGGGGGCAGGTTGTTTTCTCAGCTTCAGTAGGGGGAGGTGTATCTCAGATCTCCATGGAGACCTGAGTTACTGCCCCTCCTCCCCAGTTCTTATTTTCAGCTGTGTCTTGTTGCACTGATTGGAGCTGGATAGATGTCCGGAGATCTCTGATCCGGAAGCAATTCAGTACTGTTTTGTGGAAGGTTCAGTTTCTCCCCCAGCTAAGGCTGCCTCCAGCATGGATGAGTCAGCTTTTTTTTAGGTCGTCTCCTGCATTCCTTAGCCCCTCACAGTCTGACCCTTTCTTTTTTCTTTCCACTTGGGAGATAAGCTGGTCTTTTCAACATACCTTGCTCCCTGGTTGCTAGGCAAGTGGCTGTGAGCAGTATTTTCTGCTCTTTTCCCTTGGGTGAGATCCCCTCTGGGATCTCAGCCTTCCCCTCCCCTCCATTCCTGTAAGCAGAGGAGATTCAGGTTCTCCCTACCAGATTTGTTGTGGCTTCTTCTTTGCTCCTTGGTTTTTGAGAGCTGTTCTTATAGTCCAGAGTTGGTTTTTCATGCTGATTTTTCCTAAATGGACTTGTATTCCAGTTTGGTGGTGAGAGTGAGGAGCCACTGAGCCATTTCACCCGCAGGTGTTGTAAAGTACCAAAGGCTACAGAATCGATATTAATATTTTAAGAGGCTTAAAGAACATTTTATTATTTTGGGTTAAGGTGTGCAGAGAAATTTTGTGATTAATCTCTGTACTATGTGATTGGCTAAAACCAGGATGGCCCTTGGCATTGTATTGTAAATGCAAAGGGAAGGAAAACATGGATTCCCTGACATTCCACCACACCTGTGGGGAAAGGGGTGAATGGCTAGCCAGGTGCAGGAAGAGAAAAGCCAAAATAAACCTTTTCTTATAGTAATGAGCCATTTGCAGGCATTTGTCCCCATGGAAACTACCTCTCCCATATGAATGCATATAGTTAATGTGTGTGACTCTGGACAGAGAGATGGCAGATAAACACTAGATAATGTAGGAATGCCTTTAATATGTAAAGAGACATCTTTCTACCATCGTGTTGACTTGTAAATTTTGTTTTCTCCAAAATGATGTATGGCTTGCAAATTGAACCTGGTCCTATCATGTTAAAGGACATATGACTATAACCAATAGTGGTAAGGGGCTCCTAATTGCAATTTTTGCTTCTGTACTTCCCACTTACAAAACTATAAAAACTAAGTAAAACAAAGGCCCAGTGCACTCTCTGTCAGATTTCTGTTGGAGTTCCCGCCACTTGGCCAAGCTAGACAATAAAACTTTGATGTGTAAACGACGGACCTTGTTCCTGTCTTTCATGTTTTGGGTCCCTCTGAATTTGGCTTAACATTTGGTGCGTTGGCCGGGAAATGAGGGACCTTCGTTGGTCTGCACACCGGAGCTTTATTGTCCAACCCCGGGTAAGTATAACAAACAAGGTCATGACCGTTTGTTTGCCAGTTAGCTCTGGCTGACAGGCTGGAAAGGAGCCACTGGTCGTCTCCCCTCGGACGCAAGGTTGGCAGATTTGGGGGGGGCAGCCCGCCTTTAGGGAACCCCATTTGAGTTTAGATATTCCAAGCTCAAGGGAAGTGTGGTGCCTGTTTGTTTATCTGTTTTTGCTGTTTTTCTGTTTTTTTGGTTTTTTTTTGCTTTTTGTCTATCTGTTTTTGTCACTGCATTCGTCAAAGTTTTTAGAGAGTGAAGCTTTAAGTACAGTGTGGGGGAAAAAAGGGAAGGCATGGGCATGTGTGTGCTGAGGGGGCTGCCGGGCGTCCTGGGTGTCACCAGCCACCCCTGTGTGGCGGTTTTGGGGATTCCTGTGTGTTTTCCCAGTGGACCCGCCTGTTGCCCCAGGGGCTTCCCACACCCACTTGGTTTCCTTCGCGTGTGCTTGTTGTGGGCCCCTCCCTGCCACGGGCGCCTGGCTAGCCCCGAGGGCGCATGCCCTCTCTCACTGCGCGGTTCAGCGGCTGCCTCTGGCGTCCCAGGACTGGTTGTGTGGGGTGCTCCCTGGGTCGGGGTCATCGTGAGAGAAGCACCTTTCTGCACGTGGGGAAGAGGAAGTTGTGTGAGGAGGCGGGCGGCAGAGTTTGGCGAGCCCCCGCCCCAGCGAGATTGGATGATATTTGGCTAGGGGGAAAAGAAGGGCCCAGTCGACGTTTTGGGGCTGCAGGACTGCCTCTGTGCCTAGAGGGGGGCCCGCAGGGGCACGTTCCGGGGAAACACCAGAGGAAGCTCGGTTCAGCCCCCACTGGACCCGCCTTTCCCTCCCCTCAAAAGGCTGCTGCATGCTGCGTGCGGCCGGAGGGAAGAGCTCCCAGAGGGACCAGGCGGAGGCCCACGGTGGGCCTTGCGCCCTCTGGCTTCTCAACCATGCGTGGCGCAACCTTGCCTGGCGTGCTGCGGGATGCCCACCAGGGCATGCGTCCCTGGGGACGTGGCCGCATGCACACCCGTGCCACATGGCCTCGACCAGTGCGCGGTGGCTTCCCAGGTCAGTGGGGGTTGAGGCGGATTTCGGTTGCTGGTTGTTACAGTCCTTAGAATTTATGAATGGTTGGAAGACTGAGATTATATTAGAGGGGAGCAGAGAAAGGCCACGTGGAGGAGGCCAGGAAAAGCAGCCAAGATGGTGAAGTGCTGAGTAAGGGGCCAGCTTATGCACAGTTTGTGCAGGGAGAAGGAAGGAGATGGGGAACAGAGGTGAATAAGTCTGGTAAGCTAAAAACCTTTGATTCTAGGAAACTCGAATAAGTCAGTAGCTTTGTGAGCACTGAATGTGAGTGGGTTTTGAAGCCCAGTGTGTGTGTTTTTGCTTGCCCACTGGGTGCAAGCTAGGATTAAAGATGATATCATCTCTACAAATTTCTAATTTTAATTGGAGTAAATATAGCACGCTCATTTAAATTTAAATAGAATAAAATGTGAATCCTAAAACTTGCTAATTTTGGCTAAACTGCTTCAAATTTCAGGCTGCAAAGCTTAAAACAGGGTGAATTCACCTAGCAAAGGTGTAGATTTTCATTAATAATATAGAAAAATAATGGCCACTGGAAATAATGTACTGGAATTTTCCAGCCTTATTGTGCACTTTAATTTGCCTGTTAATTAATAGGATAGAAATGTTTTAATAAGTTTGGAAATGTTACTTGAAAATGCATTTATTATGTTTTGTTAAGTTAACATAAAGACAAGTATTTCTTACAATTTTGAAGTAAAGATATTATAAAGTATACTCAACAAATGCTTAAAAATCTGTGTGGTGACAAGGAAGAAAGAAGAGCCTCCCCAAGCAAGGCTCTGATTCCATTATTAAATACAGGAGAGAGTTAAGATTCTGTTAAAACCTAAACTTGCTTCGGCAGTTAAGCTGTCTGACATGACTACGTACTACTTCTTTCTCTTTAAAGACCGGTCGAAATTAATCTTTCATGGCACTAAGCTACTGTACCAGTTTATAATACCTCTCTAATAGTACTAATACATTGACTACTTTGTTATTGTTATATGGGTTACTTAAATAGATTCGTTTTTGTATTCCTGATAGTATCTCACCGCTGCAAGTGTGCATTGTGCAAGTATGTGCTAAAATTTGTTTTAATTTATTGGATGAATGTTTTAGATGTGTCAGAACAGCTTATTCTTTACATATTTATTCTGAATGAAAGGTCTATGTAATTCTGACATTCAGGTTTTTATGTTTAAGTTTATTACAATAAATCTGTTTATTTCCTTTAGTGTAAAAAACCCTTTCATTCTTAGAAAGGTGCAAATATGAAGTTTAGAAAAGTAACTAGAACCATAAGAAGAATGTTTACCAACAGGTTTGCTAATTATTTTGAAATTGGGACTTTGTTTTGTTTTTTAATAGTAATCAGAATAATGCGGTACTAGGAAAGTTCTGGGAAAAGTCAGTTTTACTTTAAAATAAGAATCTGCTGTATTTTATTGTTTTCAATAAAACTTCATGTTTTGGACCTTTTAAAAATTTTCTCTTAAATACTAATGTACAGGTTTATTCAGCAACTCTGAAATCCTACAAAAGATGCCAAACTTTTTTTCTCTTCCTGCAAACTTCTACCTTCTTTTATTTAACCCAGCTGATAATGCTGTTTTGTCTTTTTCCAATCAGCCCTAGGTATATGGAAAAAGTTTATATAGGAAGATGGGGACCCTCAAACCCCTCAACGAGATCTTCTGAGCATGGCATTTAAGGTCTATAATGACCAAAAGAGGAACATAAAATGCAGACAGAGCCAAAAAAGAGATCAGGTAAAATACCAGCTCTTGGCATACACCCATAAAGGCTCCAACGCCCTCGAGAGACTTCATAGGACTCCCATCAGGGCCCTGCTTCAAGAGTGAAAAGGAAGGTCATTGAGCTAAAGCCTGCCAGGCTTCTCGACCCCCACCAGGGACATGCCTTTACTATGGAAAAAAAAGGGACACTGGAAGGTAAGCCGCTCCCTCACTCCTCCAAGGGAGGTTTCCGTCTCTTCTAGCCCTGCTCTGGCTACCTGTGTCCTGACCTTGCCAGCCTACTGAGGATTGCCACTGAAGACTAAAGGTGCCCAGGGCCATTGGCCCCATCTCACGTCGCTGTGGACGAGCCTAGGGTATTTCTTCCAAGTAGCAGGTAAACTGATCTCCTTTCTGATGGACACAAGGGTTACTTACTATGCCTTGCCTGAATATTCAGGTTTTTTTATTCAGCCCTCGAAGATCTCTGTTGTGGGTGTTGATAGTCTTATTTTCTGCTGCTTTGTTTAATATTTAGTGTTTCCTTTATTCCTCTTGCTTCAATGCCCCATGCCTATTTTAGGCTGGGACTTACTCCTAATTTAGACGAATTTACCTCTGCTACCCAGGATAGTGTATCCACAGGTTCTCTTCACCATGCCATAATTGCAGAGCTCCAGAGAAAGGCACCCTGGGTTCACCTCTCGAGTTTAAAGAAAACAGAACCTCCGGCTCCATACATGCTGCAGACGGCTTTTCCAGTCTATCTAAATTGTTACCAGTTAGAAGCAGTGGTCATTGGGTCTTGGACTCTAGCTGCAAAGCATGGAAATGTGACCACAACTCCAGTGCCTTATGAACCTTTCCTGAATGTGTGTAACTCCTCCTTGGGACACTTCTCAAACTGAAGTAGGCTTGGGTTACATTTACAAATAATATGAAGCAATAATAGTGCCAACATGGACTTGGTGAAATTACATTAACATGTTAAGGACATTTAAGACTAAAAATTTTATTTTAAATCATGTTGTATTAGTTAAGACTTTGCTTAGTAATCTAATAGGTTTTAATCAATTGTATTAGGACACTTGTTATAATATTTGTTAGCATTGGCTGTTTTGTTGTTTTTTTTTTATATTTATCCAGTCTGCCTCCAAATCCAAACATGGGAATTCAGATGAGTAAGAATCACAACGCACAAATTTGAAATTTTAATATCCGTTGAAAACCAAAATATAAACAGGGTTGTTTTTTTTTTTATATCCAGGGGACAGGTGCTGGGCCTAACCACCCATCTCATCTGCTCAGTTAACAAAAAGAGCAATACCTGATTATTGCTTATCCCACCCTGGTCAAACGCCAGCTAGGGGCCATCAACCTCCTGGTCCGTCGACCTACATTTCAACCTACCTACCAGCCTCTCCCCTTGGTAGATACCGCATCTTATCCTCCCATTCAGAGGGGGGAATGAGGAGCTACTGAGCCATTTCACCCGCAGGTGTTGTAAAGTACCAAAGGCTACAGAATCGATATTAATATTTTAAGAGGCTTAAAGAACATTTTATTAATTTGGGTTAAGGTGTGCAGAGAAATTTTGTGATTAATCTCTGTACTATGTGATTGGCATAAAACGAGGATGGCCCTTGGCATTGTATTGTAAATGCAAAGGGAAGGAAAACATGGATTCCCTGACATTCCACCACACCTGTGGGGAAAGGGGTGAATGGCTAGCCAGGTGCAGGAAGAGAAAAGCCAAAATAAACCTTTTCTTATAGTAATGAGCCATTTGCAGGCATTTGTCCCCACTGAAACTACCTCTCCCAAATGAATGGATATAGTTCATGTGTGTGACTCTGGACAGAGAGATGGCAGATAAACACTAGATAATGTAGGAATGCCTTTAATATGTAAAGAGACATCTTTCTACCATTGTGTTGACTTGTAAATTTTGTTTTCTCCAAAATGATGTATGGCTTGCAAATTGAATCTGGTCCTATCATGTTAAAGGACATATGACTATAACCAATAGTGGTAAGGGGCTCCTAATTGCAATTTTTGCTTCTGTACTTCCCACTTACAAAACTATAAAAACTAAGTAGAACAAAGGCCCGGCGCGTTCTCCGTCAGATTTCTGTTGGAGTTCCCACCGCTTGGCCAAGCTAGACAATAAAGCTTTGATGTGTAAATGATGGACCTTGTTCCTGTCTTTCATGTTTTGGGTCCCTCCGAATTTGGTTTAACAAGAGCTGGGCATCTGTGTGTCTGCCTACTCCACTGCCATCTTCCCATCTCTCTTAGTAATCTTTTTGTGGAGTCTTTGGGGTCTTTGATGTATAGGATCATATCATCTGCAAAAAGTGAAACTTTTACTTCTTCTTTTCTGATATGGATGCCTTTTATTTCTTTCTCTTGTCTGATTGCTCTGGCCAGAACTTCTGGCACCACATTAAATAAGAGAGGAGAGAGTGGACAACCCTGTCTTGTTCCTGATTTAAGGTGGAAATTCCTCAGTTTTATGCCATTTAATATGATGTTGGCTGATGATTTATCATATATGGCCTTTAACATGTTGAGATATTTTCCTTCTAAACCCATTTTGTTGAGCGTCTTAAACATAAAGTTGTGTTGTATTTTATCGAATGCCTTTTCTGCATCTATTGATAAGATCATATGGTTTTTGTTCTTTGTTTTGTTGATATGGTGTATTACATTAACCGTTTTACGTATGTTGAACCGTCCTTGAGATTCTGGGATGAATCCCACTTGATCATGATGTATTATTTTTTTAATATGTTGTCGTATTCGATTTGCTAGTATTTTGTTTAGTATTTTAGCATCTGTATTCATTAGAGATATTGGTCTGTAGTTTTCTTTTTTTATGCCGTCCTTGCCAGGTTTCAGTATGAGGGTTATGTTGACCTCATAAAATGTGTTTGGAAGTATTGCTTCTTCTTCAATTTTTTGGAAGACTTTCAGTAGAATAGGAACCAAGTCTTCTTTGAATGTTTGATAGAATTCACTAGTATAGCCATCTGGGCCTGGACTTTTATTTTTGGGGAGGTTTTTAATGGTTTTTTCTATTTCTTCTCTATTAATAGGTCTGTTTAGGCTTTCTGCTTCTTCCTGACTCAGTCTAGGAAGGTTGTATTGTTCTAGAAATTTATCCATTTCTTCTAGGTTGTTGAATTTAGTGGCATAAAGTTTTTCATAGTATTCTACAATAATTTTTTGTATATCTACAATGTCCGTTGTGATTTCTCCTCTTTCATTTTGGATTTTGTTTATATGAGTTCTTTCTCTTTTTCCCTTGGTAAGTCTTGGCAAGGGTTTTTCAATTTTGTTGATCTTTTCAAAGAACCAGCTCCTTGTTCTATTAATTTTTTCTATAGTTTTTCTGTTCTCTATTTCATTTATTTCTGCTCTGATTTTTATTATCTTCTTTCTTTGGCTGGTTTTGGGTTGTTTTTGTTCTTTTTTCAGTTCCTTAAGGTGTGAAGTTAAGTGGTTCACTTGGGCTTTCTCTTGTTTGTTCATATAGGCCTGAAGTGATATGAACTTCCCTCTTATCATTGCTTTTGCTGCATCCCAGAGATTCTGATATGTTGTATTGTCATTTTCATTTGTCTGTATATATCTTTTGATCTCTGCGCTTATTTCTTCTTTGACCCATTCATTTTTTAAAAGTATGTTGTTTAGTTTTCACATTTTTGTGGGTTTTTTCCCTCTTTTTTGCAGCTGAATTCTAGTTTCAAGGCTTTATGATTAGAAAATATGCTTGGTACAATTTCAATTTTTCTGAATTTGCTGATGTTATTTTTATGGCCCAACATATGGTCAATTCTTGAGAATGTTCCATGTACACTAGAGAAAAATGTATACTCTGTCAATTTGGGATGAAGTGTCCTGTAGATGTCTATCATATCCAGGTGCTCAAGTGTTTTGTTTAAGGCCACTATATCTTTATAGATTTTCTGTTTGGATGACCAATCTAGAGCCGTCAGCAGTATATTGAGGTCTCCAAGTATGATTGTATTTTTGTCAGTTTTTGTTTTTAGGTCAATAAGTAGCTGTCTTATATATTTTGGTGTTCCTTGGTTTGGTGCATATATATTAAGGATTGTTATGGCTTCTTTATTCAGCATCCCCTTAATCATTATGAAATGACCATTTTTGTCTCTGAGTACTTTTGCTTTCTTGTAGTCAGCATTATTAAATATGAGTATTGCTACGCCTACTTTTTTTTGGATGTTATTTGCTTGGCATATTGTTTTCCAGCCTTTCACTTTGAATTTGTTTTTATCCTTGTTGCTTAGATGTATTTATTGTAGGCAGCATACAGTTGGATTTGTTATTAACCCCTTATCAGACGCATTGTCAAATATATTCTCCCATTGTTTAGTTTGTCTTTTTTACTTATTTATTTTTTTGTATTTTTCTGAAGCTGGAAACGGGGAGAGAGACAGTCAGACAGACTCCGGCATGCGCCCAACCGGGATCCACCCGGCACACCCACCAGGGGCGACCTGCTCTGCCCACCAGGGGCCTATGCTCTGCCCCTCTGGGGTGTCGCTCTGCCGCGACCAGAGCCACTCTAGCGCCTGGGGCAGAGGCCAAGGAGCCATCCCCAGTGCCCGGCCCATCTTTGCTCCAATGGAGCCTTGGTTGTGGGAGGTGAAGAGAGAGACAGAGAGGAAGGAAGGGGGGTGGAGAAGCAAATGGGCGCTTCTCCTATGTGCCCTGGCTGGAATCGAACCTGGGTCCCCTGCACGCCAGGCCGACGCTCTACTGCTGAGCCAACCAGCCAGGGCCTTTTTTCTTTTCTTTTTTTTACAGAGACAGAGAGAGGGATAGATAGGGACAGACAGACAGGAATGGAGAGAGATGAGAAACATCAATCATCAGTTTTTTGTTGCGACACCTTAGTTGTTCATTGATTGCTTTCTCATATGTGCCTTAACCGCAGACCTTCAGCAGACCAAGTAACCCGTTGCTCAAGCCAGTGACCTTGGCTTCAAGCTGGTGTGCTTTGCTCAAACCAGATGAGCTCACGCTCAAGCTGGTGACCTCGGGTCTCACAGATGAGCTCGCGCTCAAGCTGGTGACCTCGGGTCTCGAACCTGGGTCCTCCGTATCCCAGTTTGACGCTTTATCCACTGCACCATCGCCTGGTCAGGCTGTAGTTTGTCTTTTTATTCTGATCTTATTGTTCTTAGTTGTGCAGAAGCTTTTTAGTTTGATAAAGTTCCATTTGTTTTTCCTGTCTTTTATTTCACTTGCCTGTGGAGACAAATCAGCAAATATATTGCTGCAAGAGATGTCAGAGAGCTTACTGCCTATGTTGTCTTCTAAGATGCTTATCGTTTCATGGCTTACATTTAAGTCTTTTATCCATTTTGAGTTATTTTTGTGAATGGTGTAAGCTGGTGGTCTAGTTTCATTTTTTTGCAGGTAGCTGTCCAATTTTTCCAACACCATTTGTTGTAGAGGCTGTCTTTAATCCAATGTATGCTCTTACCTCCTTTGTCAAATATCAATTGTTGATAAAAGTGTGAGTTTATTTCTGGGTTCTCAGTTCTGTTCCATTGATCTATATGCCTGTTTTGAGTACAATGCCTTATAATATAACTTGATATCCGGAAGTGTGATACCTCCTGCTTTATTCTTCCTTTTCAATATTGCTGGGGATATTCATGTTCTCTTTTGGTTCCATATAAGTTTTTGGAAAATGTGTTCTCTATCTTTGAAGTCAGTCATTGGTATTTTAATCAGTATTGCATTGAATTTATAAATTGCTTTGGGTAATATAGACATTTTAATGATGTTTATTCTTCCTAACCATGAGCACGGTATATGCCTCCACTTGTTCGTATCTTCCCTGATTTCTTTTATCAATTTTTTTTTTTAATATTTTATTTATTGATTTTTTTTTTTTTTAGAGAGAAAGGAGTGAGAGAGAGAGACTGAGAGAGAGAGAAGAGGGAGGAGCAGGAAGCATCAACTCCCATATGTGCCTTAACCAGGCAAGCCCAAGGTTTCGAACTGGCAACCTCAGTGTTCCAGGTCCACGCTTTATCCCACTGCGCCACCACAGGTCAGGCTCTTTTATCAATTTTTATAATTTTCCGAGTACAAGTCTTTAATCTCCCTGGTTAAATTTATTCCTAGGTAGTTTATATTTTTGGTTGCAATGGTAAAGGGGATTGATTCCTTAATTTCTCTTTCTGACAGTTCATTATTAGTGTATAAAAATGCCTCTGATTTCTGAGTATTGATTTTATATCCTGCCATCTTGCCAAATTCATTTATCAGGTCTAGTAGTTTTTTGATTGCGACTTTAGGGTTTTCTATATACAATATCATATCATCTGCAAATAATGATAGTTTTACTTCTTTTTCAATTTGGATGCCTTTTATTTCTTTTTCTTGTCTGATTGCTGTGGCTAAGACTTCCAGAACTATGTTGAATAAGAGTGGTGAAAGGGGGCGCCCCTGCCTTATTCCTGATCTTAAGGGGATTCCTTTTAATTTTTGCTCATTGAGTATGATGTTGGCTGTGGGTTTCCCATAGATGGCTTTTATCATGTTGAAGTATGTTCCCTGTATTCCCACTTTGCTGAGAGTTTTGATCATGAATGGGTGCTGGATTTTATGAAATGCTTTTTCTGCATCTATGGAAATTATCATGTAGTTTTTCCCCTTTCTTTTGTTTATGTGATGAATCACATTGATTGATTTGTGAATATTGTACCAGCCTTGCCTCCCAAGAATAAATCCCACTTGATCATGGTGTATGATATTCTCCATATATTGCTGGATCCCATTTTCTAATATTTTGCTGAGGATTTTTGCATCTAAATTCATCAGGGATATTTGCCTATAGTTTTCTTTTTTTGTGTTGTCTTTGCCTGGTTTTGGAATCAGAATTATGCTCGCCCCATAAAAGGAGCTTGGAAGCCTTCCTTTCTCTTGGATTTTTTGAAATAGCTTGAGAAGGACAGGAGTTAGTTCTTCTTTGAATATTTGGTAGAATTCACTTGTGAAGCCATCAGGCCCAGGACTTTTCTTTTTTGGGAGTTTTTTGATAGCTGTTTCAATCTCATTTGTTATAATTGGTCTGTTTAGGTTTTCTGATTCTTCCAGATTGATTTTTGGAAGATTATATGTTTCAAGGAATTTATCCATTTCATCTAGGTTGTCTAGTTTTCTGGCATACAGTTCTTCATAGTATTTTCTTACAATATTTTGTATTTCTGTTGTGTCAGTTGTTATTTCTCCACTCTCATTTCTAATTTTATTTATTTGAGTCCTTTCTCTTTTTTTCTTGGTGAGTCTGGTTAAAGGTTCATCGATCTGTTTACCTTTTCAAAGAATGAGCTCCTGGTTTCATTGATCTTCTCTATTATTTCTTTAGCCTCTATGTTATTTATTTCTGCTCTGATCTTTATTAGTTCCTTCTACTAGCTCTGGGCTTTACTTGCTGTTCTTTTTTTAGTTCTTTTAGATGTAGGGTCAAGTTGTTTATTTGAGCTTTTTATAGCTTCTTGAGGTATGCCTGTAATGCTATAAACTTTCATCTCAGGACTGCTTTTGCTGTGTCTCATAAATTTTGAGTTGATGTATGCTCATTATCATTTGTTTCTAGGAATTTTTAAATTTCTTCTTTGATCTCATTGTTTACCCATTCATTATTTAATAACATGCTATTTAGTTTCCAAGTGTTTGAATGTTTTTCAATTTTTCTATTGTGGTTGATTTCTAGTTTAATGCCATTGTGATCAGAGAAAGTGCTCGATATGATTTCAATCTTCTTAAATTTGTTGAGACCGCTTTTGTGCCCTAATATGTGGTCGTTTCTAGAGAATGTACCATGAGCGCTTGAAAACAAATGTATATTCTGCTGTTTTAGGGTGAAAGGTTCTGAAGATATCTATTAAATCAAGTTGATCTAATATGACCTTTAAGTCTGCTGTTTCTTTGTTAATTTTCTTTCTTGAGGATCTATCTAATGATGTTAATGGGGTATTGAAATCCCCTACTATTATAGTATTGCTGTTGATCTCACCCCTTTATGTCCATCAAAGTCTGCTTTATATATTTAGGTGCTCCTATATTAGGTGTGTAGATATTTATAATGGTTATATCTTCCTTCTGGATTGCTCCCTTTATCATTATGTAATGACCTTCTTTATCTCTAACTATGGTCTTTGTTTTAAAGTCCATTTTGTCTAATATAAGTATTGCTACCCCAGCCTTTTTTCATTTCCATTTGCGTGAAATATTTTTTTCCATCCTTTTGTCTTCAGTCTGTGTGCATCTTTTAATTTAAGGTGTGTCTCTTGTAGACAGCAGATGTATGGGTCTTGTTTCCTTATCCATGCAGCTACTCTATGTCTCTTGATTGGATCATTTAATCCATTAACATTTAAGGTTATTACTGATATGTAATTGTTTATTGCCATTGTTTTCTTTAAAACTATATTCCTCTTTTGCTAATTCTTTTTTTCCTTTGATCTGTTTACAACAGGTCCCTTAGCATTTCTTGCAGCCTTGGTTTGGTTGCAGTGAATTCCTTGAGTTTTTTTTTTTTTTTTTTTGTCTGTAAAGCTTTTTATTTCCCCTTCAATTTTAAATGATAGCCTTGCTGGATAAAGTAGTCTTGGATGTAGGTTCTTGTTCTGCATTACTTTGAATATTTCTTGCCATTTCCTTCTGGCCTCAAGTGTTTCTGTTGAGAAGTCAGAAGTCATCCTTATGGGGGCTCCTTTGTAGGTGATAGTCTTTTTTTCTCTAGCAGATTTTAATATTTTGTCTTTATCACTTAGCTTTGGTATTTTAATTATGATGTGTCTTGGTGTTGGTTTCTTTGGGTTTCTTCTTAATGGAGTTCTCTGTGCTTCCTGAACATGTGAAATGTTTTCCTGCCTTAATTGGGGGCAGTTTTCCGCTATGATATGTTTGAACAAAGTCTCTATCCCTTGTTCTTTCTCTTCTTCTTCAGGAACCCCTATGATGCGGATGTTATTTCTCTTCATGTTGTCACAGAGCTCTCTTAGAGTTTCCTCAGACTTTTTGAGTCTCTTTTCTTTTTTCTGCTCTGCTTCTGTGCCTTTATTTATCGTGTCCTCTAACTCGCTGATTCAATTCTCTGCTTTATCCATCCTGCTTTTAATTCCTTCCATTGTATTCTTTATTTCAGATATTGTATTTGTCATTTCTGACTGATTCTTTTTTATTATTTCAATGTCCTTTTTTATATTTGTTATCTCTTTATTTAGGTTTTCGTAATGGCCATCTATGGTTGTTCTAATATCTTTGAGCATCCTAACAATCATTATTTTAAACTCTGCATCTGGTAATTTGGTTATATCTGATTCACTTAGGTCCTTTTCTGGGGATTTCTCTTGGTTTATTTGTGTTGTATTTCTCTGCTTCCACGTTTTCTCTTCACGGGAGTGGCTGTGATCATGCGCTCGGGTGCACAAGCATTGGTGGCCTTGGCCTTTGCCCCGCCCCGTTTGTGATGATATGCTCAGTCCTGAGGGCACTGGTGAGCACCTTTGCTCAGCTGCGAGTCTCTGCCTGTTTCCAGGCTTTCGCCCTGCCCTTGCAGGAGGAGCCTGCTCGAGGAACGGCTGCTAGCCTTGGCTCTACTGCTGGGCAGGACTGCGTGCCCAAGCTCAGCTCAGTAGTAGAACTCCACCTCTTCTGGGATTTTGGCTCCACCCCCACGGGAGGAGCCGGCTACCAAGTCAGACCGCAAGCCTGGGTTGCATGGGCGGGGCAAGGCTGTGTTCCTGTGCCCTTGCTCAGGGGCTGGTCTCCACCCTTTCTGGGGTTTTCGCCATTCTCCCACAGGCTGGATTACAGGCTGCCAGCAGCTGAGCTTGACCACTTTTGCACGCCCCCTTCTCCCCAGCCAGGCAAGATTGAGCTCACACCTGAGCCCAGTGGTGGCCAGCTGGCTTCCGCCCCTGCCAGCAGAACCACGCTTTTGTCTCCCACTGCCTCCAACCCTCCGGTGAGCCCTCAGCCGCATGGGTGGGGGCATTGCAGCTTGGACCCTAAGACTCACTAATGTAGGCCCAAAAGCTCCCTCCTTCTATGCGACTCTGCTCTGACTGCCGTGGGGGAGCTTGTTTGGCTGCTCTCCTGCTTCCCTTTGCTGATATTGCTGTTTCCAGGGGAAATATTCACTTCAGCTTTGGGGAGTGACTCATTCCAGGGGTTAGGGTGGCTATCTCCCAAAATGTTTCTCCCTGTGCCTCCTACACTCTCTTCCTGTTACTCTGGTTCTCTCCTCTCTCCCCATCCCCAGGAGCCCCGGGTGAGTGGTTGTGAGAGAGATGTTTTGCGCAGTCCCTTTAAGAAGAATCCTGGGTCTGAGAAATCAGACTCTTTCTCACAAACAGTATCCTGACTTGTTTCCAGCTAAATACTGTCCTTACACCTCTTCAGAGCTCTGGGGCCGCAGGCTGGGGCTTTGTTCCTGGGGCTCAGGACCCTTCCCTTTCTGCTTAACTCACTTCCCACCACATGAGTTTCTCCCTGCTGCTGTTCGCTCTGGGGAGCTGGGCAGCCCTCTCCATGTTTCCGCTTTTCCTACCAGTCTCGGTGTTCCTTCTTCAGTGTTCCTTGGTTGAAGAGTCCTCTTAGTTTAGTCCAAAGTTGGTTTTTCCAGATGATTGTTCTTAAAATTTTCTTCTACAATTTTCATGTGTTCTTCTGGTTTGTAGCCATTCCACCGATCCCTCTTCCCATCATAGTCAAACATCAGCTGAGGCTGGACATGTTTGTCAGGAGCTATATTAGTTCCAGTAAATTTTTCTCCAACTCGTCTAAGTCTCTGGAAAACAGAGTAAGATAAAATCTTTCCCTAAGTAATTGTAACCCAAAGGAAAATTTAATGATCTTTATAGAGCAGGTAAGAGTATACAAGGGACTTTATGGTTTATTTAATAAAATTACCAGTTAGTCTTCCAGCAGTAAAAGTTGATGATGCTGAACTACTTTCAGTCAAATTAGGTTTTATTTAAGCAGTAGCTAAGTGTAGATAATTTTAGAGAAATAGAACTAAGCTCCCTGACAAGAAATAAGGAAAGAAAGATTCTGACAAGAGTTTCCAAAATTTTCAAAGACGAATTTACCTCAAAGCAGTCTTTCTTTTTGTGTGTCATGGCCCCACAATTTTCACATGCTCCTTTGCGGTACTTAGTAGTTATAGAATTCTATAAATGAGTATAAAGAAAAACAAAGAAAATGTTCTGTTTACCTGAATATGTTAGAAATAACATCAACTCTCATCATATTGTCTAGTAAAATGATTCATTTAAGAGAACAAAGCCCTGGTCAACTGGCACAGTGGTAGAGTGTCGACCAGGCATGTGGAAGTCCTGAGTTCAACCATGGCCAGGGCACAGAGGAGAAGCACCCACTTGCTTCTCCACCATTCCTCCTATACTTTCTCTCTGTCTCTCTCTTCCCCTCCCACTGCCATGGCTCCACTGGAGCAAAGTTGGCCTGGGAGCTGAGGATGGCTCCAAGGCCTTTGCCTCAGGTGCTAGAATGGCTCCAGCTGCAAAAAAGCAATGCCCCAGATGTGCAGAGCATCAGGCCAGGTGGATCCTGGTCTGGCACATGCAGAAGTCTGTCTGCCTCCCTACTTCTCACTTCAGAAAAATACCAAAAAAAAAAAAAAAAAAAGAAGACAACCAGTAAAGGGTCTTTATAATTTTATAAATGAGAAAGTTTAAAAACTTCAGCAATATAAAATTGATAAAATAAAATATAAAAGTTAATGTCATATATATTGTGAATTTTAATACCAGATAAAAGGTTATGTAATCTAGATCCACTTTATATATATTGCATTAAATGTTGTTTTGTTAAATTCTTACAATAATATCTCCATTTCCACATGGATACACACAGGTTGCTTACATACCTCTTTTACACCCCTGTAGTACCATTCTCCAGATGAGCTATACTGTTTTTGTTTTTCTGGTTGTGGTCTCTGGTGTTTTAAAGTGGGCCTTTTTGAAGGATCAATATACCATGGCACTGAAGAAATATACTGAGGAATATGAGGGTTGGGATGTCTCTGTAATAAAATTAAAAACAAATTTTTTAAAGAATAAAGTTTAAAAATAATTGCTATTACAATTGCAAAAAGTAGCCTATACAGGATATAAGAATAGATATTGCAGTGTGTGCTTGGGGCTGAGAGAGGGAAGAGGAGAGAATCGCTTGATAGCTCTATCATAAAAAAATAATAACATAATTTAAATTAGAGTGAAAAATTACCCACAAAGAAATAATGAATACTAATATAGCTGAAGGAAGAAGGAAGATGTACATTAGTGAGATAAATCTTGCATCAGAGCAAGAGGTAAACTAGTAGTGTTTTAGAGTTGGTTAAAATAATGGGTTCAGTATATTATTTAGACATGTGAAGGTACCAGCCAGAAAAATCTCAAAAATACAAAAATTTATAAGTAGTCACTTTTGTACAGTGGGACAAGGAGTGGGAAGGGTTGAAAAGGACTCTGGTTGTTCATTATAAGTCCTTCAATATTTTTTGGTTACTAAACCTTATACATATGAGTTTAATAAAATACAAAAACAAACATGATATTAATGGTAAAGATAGCTTTCTGTCAAAGGATAAATAATTGGTAAAGCAGACATGAATTTGCTTTTTTATTCCTATTTTTCTTTAGTGAGAAGCAGGGAGGCAGAGAGACAGACTCCAGCATGCACTCGACCGTGATCCACCTGGCAAGCCCACTGAGGGTGATGCTCTGCCCATCTGGGGCTGTTGCTCTACTCTCTGCTGCTCAGCAACTGAGCTATTTTAGCACCTGAAGGGAGGCCATGGAGCCATCCTCAGTTCCCGGGTCAACTTACTCCAGTAGAGCATTGGCTGCAGGAGGGGAAGACAAAGATATTGAGAAGGGAGATGGTGGGGCAGCTGATGGTCGCTTCTCTTGTGTGTCCTGACTAGGAATAGAGCCAGGGATTTTCATATGCCGGGCTGATGCTCTACCACTGAGGCAACTGGCCAGGGCTGATATGAATTTGTATTTTAAATGAAGAGATCATGCAAAAAATGAACCAACACGCACAGACAACTACTTACTTTCCTTCTTCATCAACTTCGGCAGGAGCATTACCCAGTTTTCATTGTTCTTCTAACTCCTTCTTCTTTCACCAGTCCTCTCTGGTCATCTTCTTCGGTTCCTCCAAACTCATTTTCTTGGATCCCGACAGGGGGGCTGTATTAAGGGTATCTATAGCTGCAGCCAACATTGTTATCAGCCTCTTCTCTGAAAAGATAGAAATCAAAACTTCCTTCTTGGTCCACGTTCCTGGTTCCCTCTCCAACCTGGCATTCAGCACCCCGTGGCCATATATATTACGACTTAGAAGCTTTCAGCTCATTTCCCGGCATTTTCTAGCTTCACCTTCTTCTCCTTGGGCCTGTCTTTGCACTTACCCACGCCCCCCACACCGTCCTCCGCACCGTCCCGCTCCCGCTGCACTCACTATTCTTCCCACCCAAGTTCTCATAATAATTCTTTACCAGTCATTGCTCCATGGGCCACAAAACCACTGGATAGAAACAAAACCAATTCATCAAATTTACTTCCTGTTTTAGCATTCCTGGCAGCCACCGCAGACACATGAGCACTAACAACTCTTTTGGTCTCCCGAGACCTTGCGAGTTTTGCTAGTCTTCCAACTCCCTGGAATAGTCTAGCCCTGTTGTGATAGTTTATTCAAAATTCTGATTTGTTCATATAATGTCCCACCACCCAAGCTTAAAAGCCTCCCATGAAACACCGTGCAAGAGAAATATAAGACCACACTATCATTTCACAGTGAGAAAAAAAAGCCCTATTTTAAAAATATCATATGAATATTACACTTTTTTAGACTAGCCCCATTTAAAGTGCTTAAGAGCCATAAGCGGCTCACAGCTATCCTACTGAGCAGTGAGTGCAGCTCCAGTGACAGGTTTTTTGCTTTCAAAATCACTGAAGACACAATCTTGGTCTGACGGCCTCAGATAACATGTCTGAATCATAGGAGGGCAGTTTCCTTCAAGGTCCCAGTTCCCTGTTTTCTCCTCAACCTGGCGTTTGTCTGCACTTTGGGGATGTATCTAAGAATTAGAAGCTTTCCGCCCATTTTCCAGGGTTCTTCAGCTTCACCCCTCTCCCCCATACCCTCAGACCTTGTTCACCGCCCCTTCCCCTCAATCTGGACTTAATTGCAGTTTCAATCTCTTTCAGAAATATTATCTAGTCGTGGAGTCTCAAATTTTCTGATTAAGAATGTCGAGAAACCCTGGCCGGTTGGCTCAGCAGTAGAGCATCGGCCTAGCGTGCAGGAGTCCAGGGTTCGATTCCCGGCCAGGGCACACAGGAGAAGTGCCCATCTGCTTCTCCACCCCTCCCCCTCTCCTTCCTCTCTGTCTCTCTCTTCCCCTCCCGTAGCCAAGGCTCCATTAGAGCAAGGATGGCCCGGGCGCTGGGGATGGCTCTGTGGCCTCTGCCTCAGGCGCTAGAATGGCTCTGGATGCAACAGAGCGATGCCCTAGAGAGGCAGAACATCGCCCCTTGGTGGGCATGCCGGGTAGATCCCGGTCGGGCGCATGCGGGAGTCTGACTGCCTCCCCGTTTCCAGCTTTGGAAAAATGAAAAAAAAAAAAAAAGAATGTCGAGAAAAAGAAGACTTGACAAACCTTTGTAGACTTAAGGAAGATTTATTTGGGCTCATCTGAGGACATTGCCAGAGAGCAGAGTTAGGAGATGATTATATAGGCAGCAGGACAAAGAATATATAGCTATGCATTAGCTGTTTTAGGTGATTACCTATATTCAAGGATTAATAGCTTCACCTCAGGTGGAGAGAATATGCAGATAAGGAAGCCTCATCAAGCACCTGGAGTAGGGAATGTGGGAAGGGTTCTGGAAGCAAACATAGTTTTTCCCCAGGTACAAGATGCTACCATGTATAAGACACACCTTAATTTGGGGGCCTGAAATTTGAAAAATAAGTATTACACAAAGTTATTGAATTCAAGTTTTAGTCATCATAAAATTCATACAACTCCTCATCTGCACGGAAAAGTGGGGAATACAAGTAAAAAATTCTACAACCATTGTATAAGACACTCCCAGTTTTTAGATCCTAAATTTTTAGTAACAGGGTGCATCTTATACATGGGGAAACAGGGCATATCTGTATTTTTATCAGGATGTAGAAAGAACAGGCACTGCCTTCTATAATCATTTCTCTCTCTCTCTCTTTTTTTTTTTTTTTTGTATTTTTCTGAAGCTGGAAACGGGGAGAGACAGACAGACTCCCGCATGCGCCCGACCGGGATCCACCCGGCACGCCCACCAGGGGCGACGCTCTGCCCACCAGGGGGCGATGCTCTGCCCCTCAGGGGTGTCGCTCTGCCGCGACCAGAGCCACTCTAGCGCCTGGGGCAGAGGCCAAGGAGCCATCCCCAGCGCCTGGGCCATCTTTGCTCCAATGGAGCCTTCGTTGCAGGAGGGGAAGAGAGAGACAGAGAGGAAGGAGGGGGTGGGGGGTGGAGAAGCAAATGGGCGCTTCTCCTATGTGTCCTGGCCGGGATTGAACCCGGGTCCCCCGCACGCCAGGCCGACGCTCTACCGCTGAGCCAACCGGCCAGGGCCATCATTTCTCTTTTTAATTGAAACTATTGTAAAGTGTATGTGGCTAGTTAGGAATTTACTGTTCCTTTGGTTACTGATCAAGTTCCAGCAGCAGCTTAGACATTCTTTCCTTTCTCAAGCACTAGTAAGGTTATATGTCACATGGGTCCTTTTTTTCCAGCATCACCCCCCTCAAATAAAGAGAAAAAAAAGGTCTTGGCTTCCAAATAATCCTTTTTTCTCTTTTTTTATCAATGTCTCTCTTGCCCCATCCTTCTTCCTATTGATGAGGGTGAAAGCTTGCAGGAATGACTGAGTCAGCCTGTTTAATTACAGTTTCCTTATCAGCTTCCTGGAACAACTTGCAGCACAAAAAACAAAAACAGGGTTTGTAAATAGTTAAGACAAATGTACAAAACTCTGCTCACGCCCCCTCCCCTCCAAAGACATGAGAGCTATGTATGCTTGCAGACAAAACAATCACGCACCTTGTGCAGAAACACTGAAAAGTTATGTAAGAAATCTGACTTCCAGGAGCTTGTGTTTTGAGCCTATTAGGTCATGTTGCTCTGCCGGTTAAGTAAATCCCTTTTTCTTCAGCAAGTTTTCTGAGCATCTTTGCCCTCTGGGAGTTGCTTCCTGCATTTCTGCAACACTGTACACTGTAACCATCCTAACACTCTTATAGTTGTTCGATAAAATGCTGCCCAATCCAGGAATCATTTAATAAAGCCAACTAAACCTTAAAATTTATTCAGTTGAATTTTTTTTTATTTTTTGTGCCATCTGTTCTGGTAATTAAAAGTTTTTGAAAAAAATAACATGTATTTCTTCAAAACATAAACGTGAAAATAGCTAACTCAGTAAGATAACCCATTATAATATCTGTGTTTTTCTTATTAAGAATTTGAAGTGCTTAGAGTTTAGGAATGTAAATATTAATTTTGATTCTACGGTGCAATAGGTGAGGGAATAGAAAGTGTCAGAGAATACCTTGAAAGTGAGTAATCTACAAATCATCCACGCTTGTTTTATATCTTTTTAAAACAATTACTGAAATTTACTTGGAAATGTGGAAGTCTAGTGAATTTGAACCACCAGGCACAAGCCAGGGAGCTCATCTCACAGAGGAATCAAACAATGTGCTGGACAAGAGGGAAGATCTTTTGTAAGGTTTGGGTTCAATCCTAGAGGATTGATTCCACGGAGGGTTTCAGGAAGCAGTTCTGAATGGGTTGCTGTTTGTAAATTGCGATTAGGATACACTGGGATCAATCAGGATCTATGTGCCCTTGTGAAGTGAGGGTGGTGTAGCAATTGAGTATCCTACTACCGGTAATAGTTTGGAATAACAAAGAGAGTCTGAGGCATCATTAGTAAGAAAAGAGTGGTCACTCAAAGAGGAGGTGGTTATGGCATTTTTAGTTACTGATGACTTTGAGAAACAGTGTTTCCTATTTAAGGGGAAGACTTAACCTAGGGAGCTATAACCCTTGCAGCCAAAAACCTTAGAATCACCACTTAGAAGTTGAAGGGGTACAGATTTGGTTTCAAACTGGACACTTTTGTCTGTCAATGATATAATATGGAGCTGAGACATATAGAAGGTGATACAGGGAGAAAATACGGGAAGGGATGGGTTAGGATCCTTTCTTCTTGATGTATTAAGAGCATTCGATAATTGGTTATTGAATAAATCATTCAATCAATTTTGGTTCTGAAATACCAGGGAAGAAGGGCCAATGAACTGGCATATATTGAGAACCAGGTCTTTGCCTGTCCCCATTAAAGGTTAGAATTTTTAAGAAAGCCTGAATTAAGTATTAAGGTCTCATTTTGTTTCTAAACAGAGAGTCCTGTTGTTATACTAGAAACAGCATCCTCACCTGAGGTTCTGAGGAAAGGCCATCAATTAGGGAATAATCAGTCCATTCTTAATCACAAGCTAACAGAATGAGTCAAATATTGCTGTTTGATCCATCTTAATTTTTAATTAATTTATTTATTTTCTTACAGAGACAGAGAGAGAGAGAGAGTCAGAGGGATAGACAGGGACAGACAGGAATGGAGGCAGTTGAGAAGCATCAATCATTAATTTTTCGTTGCGCGTTATGACTTCTTAGTTGTTCATTGATTGCTTTCTCATATGTGCCTTGACCATGGGCCATCAGCAGACTGAGTAACCCCTTGCTGGAGCCAGCGACCCTGGGTCCAAGCTGGTGAGCTTTTTTTGCTCAAGCCAGATGAGCCCGCGCTCAATCTGGCGAACTTGGGGTCTCGAACCTGGGTCCTTCCACATCCCAGTCCATCGCTCTATCCACTGCGCCACCGCCTGGTCGGGCTGATCCATCTTAATTTTTAATTCTGCTTTGCTAATGTACTTTAGACCTAATATGGGTCATTTCCCCCAGCTGACTATGTATTTTTTTCATATCTCTAATCAAAATACCACTGTTATGCATCCATTTTTCTGTTATTTTCCTGAAGACGACAATGGCTTTCCTCCAGGATGCCTCTTCTTTTTTATTTGATCTGGCCTATTTACTTTATGGACAAATAGTTAATTAGCTGAAGACTTTAGGAAAGTAGTTCTGTTGTCACTTCACCTTGACTTTTTAAATGTCACAATCTTTTTATTCTTGGCCCTCACGTTCTGGGGGGGGGGGGACACACCTCTATATCTTGATACCATAACCATCATCATGATTATTTGTAGTTGGAGACTATCATCACTTTCCTTCTTTATGTGTGAAAAGCAGCTTTAAAAAACACCTAAAAGTCCATTTTTAAGATGTCAGAAGTTTTGATTTTTTGTTTTGCTTCTCAAGAAATAAGCTGTAATCTTCCAAGGAGAAAGTTTTCTGGGAGGAGCCCAATGAGTTTAGGTTCCTCCTATTGATTCTTCCTGGGAATCTCCGCCCCACTCTGGTCCCGCTTCCTGAGCAGAGGAGCCAATAGGGACGTGAGTTGTGGTTCAAACGCTAGGCCCGGCGCGACCACTGGAGGCTGCACCCTGGGTACTTCTGGCTGTTGATCCTAACGTGGGTGAATGGAGAGGTCGCGGGTGATGGGGCGACACGAGAGGGTGTCTGGCGAGGAAAAACGCGTGTTGGGGGCTGGGGCCCGGGAGCCGGGGTCAGGGAGTTGGGGGTCCGGCGAGGGCTGGGGGGTTGGGGTCGGGGTCGGGGTCAAAGGCTGGGCCTTGGGGTGTCGCTGGGGTTTCCCAGGGTCGTCTGTAGCGCCAAGCCTGGTTGAGCCGCAGCCTCGACGGTTCGGTTCTGATGAGTACCAGGGTCTCTGCCAGCCCCAAACCGCCGACTCCTATGGAATTTAGAGCCTCTGACGCAGGCTTCAAGAGTTAAGAGCTGGACTGAGTGCCCGTTGACTCAGGCTCGCTTCTCCCTTGGTTTAGCGCTTGTTTTCGTGTGGACTTGCCGGTGTGGGAAGTTGGTTCTGTGCTACACCTTCAGTTCTTCTCATCTTCCCTAACCCCCAGGGTCTAATATGTATTTCACACCCCTAGTGTATCCAGAATGGCTACTGTGATCTTTGTGGATAAGGAAAATGGAGAACCAGGCACACTTATGACTCCTAAGGACCGGCGGAAGCTGGGGCCCCGGCCTTGTAAGTAGAAAGTTGCAATCAGATACACAGGTATTGTTGATCAATTGTGGATGTGGCCTGGATCCTAGGGAGGCCTTTTGTGTATCTTGTAGGTAGTGGGAGTCAAGTTTGCTAAATACAGGCATGCCTCTTTTTTTATTTTAAGATTTTACTTATTGATTTTACAGAGAGGAGAGAGAGGAGGGGAGCTAGTAGTAGCAACTCATAATTGCTTCAGTTTAGTTTTTCATTGCTTGCTTGTTGCTTGTCGTATGTGCTTTGACACGGCAGGACCAGGGTTTCAAACCCTGACCTCAGCATTCTAGAGTGACTCTATCCATTGCACCCACCACAGGCCAGGCACCGGTATCCCTCCTTTTATTGCACTTTGCAGATGTTGCATTTGTTACAAATTGATGGCAAGTCCCTCTACCAGAAAAAGGTTATGATTTGCTTCATTGGGATACTTACGTTATTACTTTGATTTGCAACTGAACCCGCAGTATCTGCGAGGGATGCCTGTACTGCTATTACAACATGCTTGTTATGAATCTCTTTCATGTTCAATATTTGAATGAGATTGACAGTGGCCATGTCACTGTCAAAAACGGGGGTTAAATTTGTGGTGAGAATTAGGCAAATTTTAGTCAGCCTTCAAGTGGCACGGGTGTATACTGCCCAAATAATCTTAGGGTACCTTTTTTTTTTTTAATATCAGTCAGAGCTTTAGATGGAAAATCTCAGGTTTCAACACCCATGTTGGCAAAGTATTTGGTGCCCCACCAGCCATACCTAAAGCTCCCAGGAAGGCTCTGGGAACTGTCAACAGAACAATAGAAAAGTCAGCAAAGACCAATGGACCTCTCAAACAGAAACAGATTTCTGTGCTGAAAAGGTAAGTGTTGGCTATAAAGACACCGTTGAAACACGTCAGCACTTTTGGCTCTTACACTGACTACTGGCATCCTGTCTGCTTTCTTCCCTGTAAGTAGGCAAATATAGACTAGCGAACAGATTGGCAGGAGAGAATCCTACTGTTTTTGTGGACTCTCTCTGTCTCCTCGAGATTGAAAGCCTCCAAAGCAGCAGGTGAATATTTTTGCATCACCTGCCCTTAACTAACATCTTAGGTGGATTGGGTGGTCGTACAGGTATACCCCAGAGATTGTGGGTTGGGTTCCAGGCCACCGTAGTAAAGCAAGTATCGCCATAAAGCAAGTCATCTTTTTGATGGAGGGTCCCACCTTCAAGGCACCATCTGTGAAATGCAATAAAGCGAGCGGTGATAAATCAAGATTTCTGTATCTGCTTACACATGCAGAAAGTACTGAGATGGAGGTTCTTTGCAAGAGGTCACGTTAACATAACAGCTCAGATGTTGTCATTGTCCTCCCCGCATCCCAGAGCAAGCTCCAGCCTGTTAGGTGATAATTGGCTAGCCTGTTGACCTTTAGTTTGTGTACGAGCTAGAGCTAGTGCATCCTAAGCCGAGAGAACTTGGCTGAGAAAGAGGACTTGGGTGTGCGGATTAGCACTTTAAGTAATTGTTTTGTTTAATGTATATTGGGGTGGAAAAAGAAATACTGAGCTAAGGCTGGTGGAAACACATGGAAAATCACACTTCCAAAACCCATAAATGGCTTTTAGAATCAGCTTCTATTCTAGCTAACTCATGCCCCTTTCCTCTGCTGTTAGGTTGAGTGATTCAGTTAATTACCTCCGCTCTGCATTCTGGGTGACTTAGGCTGATAGGAGCTAATGCTTAAATTTGAGACTTCACTTTGGAGCCATGCTGTAAAATTGCTTGTTGAATTGTATTTGTGTGTAATCATGAGAATCAAGGATCATGGTTCTTAGAAGTCAGCATGAAACTGAAAAAATTTAAACTGCAGCAAAGCCTTCACATGTCTTGAAGGAGCCCTCGTTAACTCATATTGTCTTGGATTGTTTTAGGTGGCCGAGAAGACTGTTAAAGCCAAGAGTTCTGTTCCTGCCTGAGATGACACCTTTCCAGAAATAGAAAAATTCTTTCTCTTCAATCCTGTAGGTAGTATCTTTTGGTATTATAAAAAAGCTTTAGCCTCGAGCTTCTCTTAGACTCTTAATTCAGCTGTAACTTGATGTGGATATGAATATGACACATGACCCAGAAGTGGAATGAGACCAAAGCTGGGTTGCTTTGAACAAATATACTTGTTGGTAGATTTATTTGTGAGGTGTCATCATAGGTCAGAAGGGAATTAGAGCAACAATATGGAGAACATTCTTCCTGTCCCCCAGAGCTTACCTCATAGAGGAGAGATGTGTTCACTGACCTTGAACAAGTCTGCATGGATGGCCCTTAGTAAGCCTGTTAGAAAGTGGGCTTTATGTCAAATTGAACAATGCCTGAAAGCTTCACATAGCCAGTGAGTTGTTTACTCTTTCAACCTGCTACATGTACCTGAAATATTTTCTGTTCTAGAACCAGCTTGAGAGGCTACTATATGCCAGGCCCTGCCTTCCAACACTGACTGTGAGCAAGCTGAAAAACAGGGCCTGTTAGGGGAACCGAACCTGGCCTGGGACAGCAAGGGAGATTTTATGAAGTGACACAGAGTGGAGTCTTCAAGGCTCTAGGAGATAGTTAGGTGAAGGGGTGGACAAGGCAGGAGCATTGCACGTGCACTGCATGTAGAAGTGTGTGCAGAGATCCTGAGGCAGAAGCAAGGACTGGAGTGGTTCTCGGGGACTGAGAGGCAGAGTGAAGGACCATATAGGTGAGGCAGTAGGGGCCGATCGGGCAGGGCCTTCTGGCCTTCTCAGCTGGGTATTTTCCCTTTCATCCAAAGGGCATTTGGTCATTCTAGTACACGGCCTGGTTGTTTGTGGCTTTTCTACATTACAAAACAATTCTACAATGAGTATTCTGGAAATTACACTGTTGTGAGTTTGTGAGTATACCCAGTAGGTAAACTTGAACTGCTGAGTCTCAAATGATGTGTGATGTTCTGATAGCATCCATGCTAATGATTACCATTCAGTCATTAAAGAAGATGAGGTAGATTTATGCATATTGGCCAGGAAAGGGAGCTACAGGATGCTGTGTTTCAGGAAAGAGACATGGCCAAGATGTCCTATGAAATAGCATAGATTGTTGAACTCACCAGGGGATAAGGGTGCCTGCTTCTCCCATGTTCTCTTACCGCAAATGTTTTAAAACTATCAGAAAGGCAGTGGCTGTCTCGTTTTAAATTGAGGCGTGTGTGTGCCCAGTGAGAGCATATTTGATAATTAGCCATTTTTAGTTATTTTAACTTGTTTGTATCTTTGATTTCCTTTGATTATGTGATTTTTTAAAAAGAGATTATAGTGGATAAAAGAAATTAACCCTGTTATGTGAGGAGCCACTGCACCACTTCACCCGCAGGTGTTGTAAAGTACCAAAAACTACAGCATTGATATTAATATTTTAAGAGGCTTAAAGAACATTTTATTAATTTGAGTTAAGGTGTGCAGAGAAATTGTGAATGATCTCTGTACTCTGTGATTGGCGTAAAACCAGGATGGCCTTTGGCATTGTATTGTAAATGCAAGGGAAGGAAAACATGGATTCCCTGACATTCCACCACACCTGTGAGGAAAGAGGTGAATGGCTAGCCGGACACAGGAAGAGAGAAGCCAAAATAAACCTTTTCTTATAGTAATGAGCCATTTGTGGGCATTTGTCCCCACAGAAACTACCTCTCCCATATGAATGCATAAAGTTAATTTGTGTGACCCTGGACAAAGAGATGGCAGATAAACATTAGAAAATATAGGAATGTCTTTTAATATGTAAAGAGACATCTTTCTACCATTGTGTTGACTTGTAAATTTTGTCTTCTCCAAAGTGATGTATGGCTTGCAAATTGAACATGGTCCTATCATGTTAAAAGGCATTTGACTGAAACCAATAGTGGTAAAGGGCTCCTAATTGCAATTTTTGCTTTTGTACTTCCCACTTACAATACTATAAAAACCAGGTAGAACAAAGGGCCGGAGTTGCTGCCTCTTGGCCAAGCTAGACAATAAAGCTTTGATGTGTAAACGACATACCTTGTTCCTGTCCTCAATGTTTTGGGTCCTTCTGAATTAGGCTTAACATTTGGTGCGTTGGCCGGGAACGAGGGACCACTGTCAGTCTGCACACTGAAGCTTTCTTGTTCAACCCGGGGTAAGTAGAACAAGGTCGTGACCATTTGGTTGCCACGTGAGCCCTGGCTGACAAGCCGGGAAAGGGCCAGTGGCCATCTCCCCTCGGAGGCGAGGTTGGGAGATTTGGGAGGGCACCCCGCTTTTAGGGAACCCCATTTGAGTTTAGATATTCCGAGCTTGAGGGAAGGGTGGCACCCGTTTGTCTATCTGTGTTTGCTGTTTGTCTGTTTTTGTTGTCTATCTGTGTTTGCTGTTTGTCTGTTTTGTTTTGTTTTGGTATTTTTCCAAAGCTGGATACGGGGAGAGACAGTCAGACAGACTCCCGCATGCGCCCGACCGGGATCCACTCGGCACGCCCACCAGGGAGCGATGCTCTGCCCACCAGGGGGCGATGCCCTGCCCCTCCCGGGTGTCGCTCTGTTGCGACCAGAGCCTCTCTAGCGCCTGGGGCAGAGGCCAAGGAGCCATCCCCAGCGCCCCAGCCATCTTTGCTCCAATGGAGCCTCGCTGCAAGAGGGGAAGAGAGAGACAGAGAGGAAGGAGAGGGGGAGGGGTGGAGAAGCAGATTGGGTGCTTCTCCTGTGTGCCCTGGTGGGGAATTGAACCCGGGACCCCTTGCACGCCAGGCCGACGCTCTACCACTGAGCCAACCGGCCAGGGCTGTCTGTCTGTTTTTGTCACTGCATTTGTCTTGGCCCTATTCTCCCCACAGCCAGACATGGGTGGCAGAAGGGAAGGTGGAGAGGTGGTGGAGTTCCCCCAGAGGTGAGCACACAAGGTGGGTTGAGGCTTTTGGAGAGTGAAGTTTTTGGGTACGGTATGGGGGGAGAGTATGGTGATAATTTGGGAGTGGTAGGTTCAAAGGTGAGGAACCGGCCCTGGCCAGTTGGCTCAGCGGTAGAGCGTCGGCCTGGTGTGCGGGGGACCCGGGTTCGATTCCCGGCCAGGGCACATAGGAGAAGTGCCCATTTGCTTCTCCACCCCCACCCCCTCCTTCCTCTCTGTCTCTCTCTTCCCCTCCCAGCAGCCAAGGCTCCATTGGAGCAAAGATGGCCTGGGCGCTGGGGATGGCTCCTTGGCCTCTGCCCCAGGCGCTGGAGTGGCTCTGGTGGCGGCAGAGTGTCGCCCCTGGTGGGTGTGCTGGGTGGATCCCGGTCGGGCGCATGCGGGAGTCTGTCTGACTGTCTCTTCCCGGTTCCAGCTTCAGGAAAGTACAAAAAAAAAAAAAAAAGTGAGGAACCTTTTTCTTTTAGTGCGAATGTTTTTGTTTGAGGATGAGTTGTTTGGTCGGGATGGGGTGGAAACAGACGAATGTAGATGTGAGGGCTTAGAGTCTGAGAGTAACTCGGAAAATGGAAGTGTCATGGCTTTGGCCATTTTAAACTTTGCGGCTCTGCAGCCCTCTGCTCCGGGGGCCTTTGTCTCAGGCCCTTGGAGGTCTCTGCTCCGGGGGCGAGGGCTGGCCTCCCCAGGCAGGGGTGATGGGCCGAAGGCTGGTGGGGCTGCGGGGACAGGGCCGCCCGTGGACTGGGTTTTGTGCTGGCCTCACGGCTTCCCCTGGCCCATGCCTCCGAGGTGGGGTGGGAGAGGGCTCTGGCCGGTGCTCGGAGTCCGCATGCAGAAGGTGTGCGGTGGGGAGGGTGCGCCCCAGGTGCAAGACTCCGGACACCGCCTTGGGTCCCAACGGCCGCCAGTGCGGCCCGGCCATGGTCCCCTTTTGGATGCACAGGCGGCCACTCGTGTGGGTGGTGAGTGCGCGCGGGTGGCAGACGGGATGTGTCTCACAGGCGGCGCAGGCCTGGTGCACAGCGCAGCCTCCTTTGCTGGAATTTGCAGCTCCTACGAGCTTGAGGAGCGCCAGCGGAGGACGCGCCTCCAAGGCCTGGGGCCCTGGGGCCCTGGGTTCCTGTGGCCGTGGGGGTAGTGGCTCTACTGCGGGCTGACCTTTGTGTTAGCGAGGTTTGGCTCTGCTGGGGGGCCCGGCCCCAGGGGAGGAGCGGTGAGAGTGTTTCCCTCCCAAATGGGCTGGACCTGCCTTTTAATGGGGTTGAAACGGATTTTGGCTGCTGGTTGTTGCAGCTCTTGGAATTTGTGAGTGATTGGAAGACTGAGATGCTTTTTGAAGTTGTGTTATTGTCTGATTCTCTTTGGTAAATGGAAATACTTAAGAGTTTGGGAAAGTTGCAGATTTTTTCGGTTATTCTCTTTCTCTAAACTCATTTTATTTCTTTACTGTCCTATGCCTGAAATGAAAGTGAAGGTAATTCCTGTTTGGATGTGGCTAAACAATCTCATAAACGGCCGTTCCTGAACTTTTTCGAGAGAGTTCTGTTTAGTTTCTATACTTTTGTTCCTATCATAGTAGCCCTGCATAAAAATCAAGTAGGCCACATTCTAATCTCTGAAATCCCCTGGGTTTCTCTGATTTGTCTACCTTGTCTGATCCTCGTTTGTGTTTGGTCTTTGCATGCAAGAATTGGAAATGCCGGCTTTAATATTAAAAAAACAAGATGATATCATCCCTACAAATTTTTAATTTTAATTGGAATAAATATAGTGCGCTCATTTAAATTTAAATAGAATGGAATGTGAATCCTAAAGACTTGCTAATTTTGGCTAAACTGCTTAAAACTTCAGGCTGCTTGCAGCTTGAAGCAGAATGGATTTACCTAACAAAGGTGTAGATTTTCATTAAAAATATAGGAAAATAATAAAAGCCACACTGGAATTTTCCAGCCTTATTGTGTACTTTAATTTGCCTGTTAATTAATGGGATAGAAATGTCTTAATAAGTATGAAAATATTACTTGAAAATGCACTATGTTTTGTTAACATAAAGACAAGTATTTCTTACAGTTTTGAAGTAAAGTTATTATAAAGTGTACTCAACAAATGCTTAAAAGTCTGTGTGTGACAAGGGGGAAAGAAGAGCCACCCCAAACAAGGCTCTAATTCCATTGGTAAATATAGGAGAGAATTAAGATTCTGTTAAAATCTAAACTTGTTTCAGGAGTTAAGCTGTCTGACATAACAGTTATTTCTGCAGGAAAATGGATGTTGAATGCACCTTTTAATACTTCTTGCATATGTTTGTACAAAAAAATTGTCTTCATCCTTGTGGTGCTTATTCATCTGAGCCGACTTCACAGTCCCCATGCCTCTGCTCTGTTTTTCTTTTGTAGCATAAGGCTTTTGCTTTTGCCTTAAGGTTTCCCTGGAATAGCAGGTCTTTTTGTTTTGTATAGATTTTCAGCATGAATCAAACATTGGCTTTCTATATATAGAAAATAACAATTCTATCTTTAGAGCCTCACGATAACCACAAATTTCCAGTTTGTCCAACTTAGCAGGCAGTTTTTAGAATTATTTTTTAATATCATCTTAAAAATAGCTTAACCATGGAAATGAGAAAGCAGAGGACATCAGTCAAGAAGCATAGCCATGAATAATTTTGCAGAACAGTGTAACTATGCTGTGAGAACTTCTGCATTTGCATAGATTGTTAGAAAGTATCTGGCAACTGTAGTTTTGATTTTGTATGACTGTCCCTCACTGACTTTTATATATAAATAACACATCTGCACATTATATAGTTCCTGCCCCGTTATTGAATTTCAGCTAGACCTTTTTCTTCCTTTTCTTTGGTTTCTTTAAACAATGACTCTAGGAATATACAATGCACCATCATATAGCATGCCTTTATTATAATGTTACAACTATTGAGGAAATAAATTCTCTTTCAGAATTCTTTAGATACAGATAGAGGCATAGGATGTTAGTAGTATGTATAAAGAAGAACAGAAAAAATACTGAGATGACCCCATTAAAATTTTAGAGATTTTAAAATAAGATATAAAATTTTTTAAGTTACTGCTTATAGAAGATCATATTTTGCCTATATTTTATGCAGAACATAGATTTAAATGGGACTAAAATTCAGTATTCTGGAACCTAGTGTGCACCTATAAAAGGATAACTAACTCATATGCCTTGTCTTTTCTTTTTATTTCAAATGCTTGCCATAATATATCATCTTTTATTCCTCCCTCCAATAATATATTAAAATAGTCTTTGAGCTTGCCTGGACATAGATATGCAAAATAAGAAAAACTACATTATTGTGTATTTCTGTATGTATCATTTTGTCACTCATTGTAAGATTAAAATGTCTGGACCTTCAGATGTAGGAATTCCCACTTATGTTTACAAAAATTGTTTGTGCCTCCTACCATAAATTAAACATATGCATTGTATTTCAGTTTGAAATTTAACTGTGCGTGTCTTCTGTAGTGTATTATTTGCATGTCTAAACCTCCCTTACAAATATGAGCTAGGAACACTGTTACTCAGTTTTTAAATGAGTGGAAACTGTGTGTTATATTCTTACCACTAGTTCTCCCTACCACACCCCAGATTTCTTCAGGACACAATAATGGCATTGCTCCTTATCAAGAATAACATTCATTGGTAACTTTTCAGAAAATTGAACTGAGTTCTAAAATGAAAACAAATAGCTGAAACATTAATTGTGTGGTTAAAATTGATTACCTCTTGCTCTAATTAAGCATTAAAGTAAATAACTGGATTAATTACTAAGTAAAGAGGTCTTTTTTCCTGCCAGATTTATCTCTGCCCATTGTTTCTTAGATTTGGATTTAAATGTTGGTGGGGATATCTTGTCTCTCTTTTTTACTCTGAATATTCTTGTTGCTTCACAGACTATGTCTAAATTTCATCTTTTTTTTTTTTTTTTTTTTTTTTTTTTTAAGGTAAGAGCAAGGGAGATAGTTGAGGCAGACTCCCACATGTGCCCTGACCGAGATCTACCCGGCAACTTCATCTGGAGCCTGTGCTGTGCTCCAGTACCAAGCTATTTTTAGTGCCGGAGGATGAGACGCTGGGGCCAACTGAGCTACCCTCTGAGCCTAGGGCCATGCTCAGACCAGTTGAGCCACTGGCTGTGGGAGGGGAAGAGGGAGAGAAAGGAGAGAGGGAATGGGAGAGAAGCCGATGGTCACTTCTGCTGTGTGCCCTGACAGGTAATCAAACCCAAGATGTCCATATGCCTGGCCAATGCTCTATCTACTGAGCTACCGGCCAGGGCCTAAATTTCATCTTTTCATCATGAAATCTTTCTGTTTCAGTCTCAGTTTGATCACTGATATGTATTTAGTATTAACATAAATTATGACTATAATGATCATCATTCTAACAAAGATGTAAAACTTAAACATGCTTCTTTACACAAGTACCCTGGGAAGGCTAAATACTGTATATATTTCTCTAATGTTGGGCCCAGACCTTGCAATCACATTCTCAAATTGAGGTGCTGGTTTCTCTCTTTTTTTCTTACTAGATAAAGTGCCACATCTTTACCAAACTTACAGATTTCCTGCCATCTGGTCTATTATCCTCACTGTATTTACAGAAACATTTGAGTGTTTATTAATAATGATCCTGGACCAGCTATTTAAAATAAAAAGCAGAGTCCCTTTTTGTTTCAAGCATAATTTGCTTCAAACCCTCTGAACACAGGAAATAAATGCCTGCACTTCCTTCTGTCCCAACCCATTAGGTTGTTACAGCCCGTGTCTTTACCATTTACTCTTTCCCTTTGGTGTTATTTAGTCCACATGCCTAACTAGCCCTGGAATTTGTAGAGACAGGGACTGTTGGTCAAATTGAAGAGATTAACTTGACAGTTTTTAAATAGATCTTCTCTTCCCACAGAACCTTCCTGGTCTTTACTGCTGCTAGGGATGAGAGGCAGAGACTCAGTCATTCCTATTTCTGCCATGCACAGGGCCTGGCCAAACTACAGTGTGTCCGTAAAGTCATGGTGCACTTTGACCGGTCACAGAAAAGCAAGAAAAGACGATAGAAATGTGAAATCTGCATCAAATAAAAGGAAAACTCTCCCAGTTTCATACCTATTCAGTGCAGCTCAATGTGCGCTCATGCACAGATTTTTTAGGGCTCCTTAGATAGCTATCCCATATAGCCTCTACAGACTCGTCACTGACTGATGGCCTACCAGAACGGGGTTTCTCCACCAAACTGCCGGTTTCCTTCAACTGCTTATCCCACTGAGGAATGTTATTCCTATGTGGTAGCGCTTTGTTATAAATGCGCCGATATTCACGTTGCACTTTGGTCACAGATTCGAATTTAGTGAGCCACAGAACACACTGAACTTTCCTTTGTACCATCCACATCTCGACTGGCATGGCCGTGGGCTGCTCTGCTGTATACATGGTATTACATCATCATCTGCGCATGCGCACATGCTGCCACATCCTACAGAAACTGGGAGGGTTTTCCTTTAATTTGGTGCAGATTTCACATTTCTATCTTCTTTTGTTGCTTTCCTGTGACCGGTCAAAAGTGCACCATGACTTTACGGACACACTGTGCTTCTTAAATGTTATTTTGAATGAATGAGATAGAATACTTGCTTAAAGGACCTTTATAATCTATGGGAAGACATTTGAAGGGCTGAAAATCACAGGTATATGGCTGAATGGAAAACACTGTATTACTCAGCTAAGTTCTACTAGGTATGGTACAATTATAAAACTGTCCAGTTTTAATCAACCACATAGCTTAGTGTTCTATGCCTTTTTCTCAGGCAGAGTGCCTGTGAGTAGGGGCTGATGTGTGCTGACACAGGATAGAAATGTGAGCCAATGAGTGATGAAAACACGAAAGTGGCCGTTTGACAGTACAGGCACAGTCAAGTCAGATTTTAAAAAATTATTGCCTGTACATTGTGAGCCAGCTGGCATTCTGTGTTTGTTATTATCTGGCTATTACCCCCCTCTCTCTGAATGAAATGCTCTAGGCAGAGGTCCTTTTAACTCAGCTGCCTTTGTAGTGTCCAGAAGGAGACATTGTGGTTTCCCTCCCCCAACTTCAATTTTTTTTAACTTTTAAAGCATGTTTTATTTTTCAATTACAGTTGACATTCATTATTATATTAGTTTCAGCTGTACACCCTGGTGATTAGACATTATATAACTTTCTAAATGGTCACCATGTTAAGTCTCAGACCCATCTGACACCATACAGTTATTAGAATATATTCCCTAAGCTGTACTTTATATCATGACTGTTCTGTAACAACCAATTTATATTTCTTAATCCCTTTACCTTTGTCACCCATTCCCCCGATCCCCCCCCCCCCAATCTGGCAACTGTAAAATGTTCTCTGTATGAGTCTGATTCTATTCTGCTTGTTTATTTTGTTTTTAAGGTTCAATTTGATAGATATGTATTTATTGCCATTAGTGTTTATAATTTTGATCCTTTTTTCTTAAAGAAGACCCTTTAATGTTTCATGTAATTTGGTTTGATGATTATGAACTCTTTTAGCTTTTTCTTGTCTGGGAAACTTTTTATTCTTCCTTCGATTCTAAATGGCAGCTTTACTGGGTAGAGTAATCTTGGTTGTAGGTCCTTGCTTTTCTTCACTGAATATCTCTTTTCACTCCTTCTGGCCTGCAAAGTTTCGGTTGAGAAATCTGCTAACAGTCTAATAGGAGTTCCTTTGTAGGTAACTTAACTGCTTTTTCTTGCTGCTCTTAAAATTTTTGTATTTTAATTATGATGTGTCTTGATGTGGGCCTCTTTTGTCTTGTTTAGGACTCTGTACTTCCTGGACTCCTGTGTCTTATTTTCTTCACCAGATTAGGGAAGTTTGTTGTCATTATTTTTTCAAATAGGTTTTCAATTTCTTGCTCTCTCTTGTCCTTCTGGCACTCCCCTTATGTGAATGTTAGAATGCTTTAAATTGGCCCAGAATCTTCCTATCCTATCTTCTTTTTTTTCTTCTCTTCTTTTTGCTATTGTGATTGAGTGTTTTTTTGCTTCTTTATATTCCAAATTGCTGATTTGATTCTCGCTTCATCTACTCTACTGTTGATTCCCTGTAAATTATTCTTCATTTCAGTTACTGTATCCATTTTTGACTGGTTCTTTTTTATGGTTTCTATGTCTTTTTTCACACTGTTGAATTCTAAGTTCCTTGAGCTTCCTTATAACCACTGTTTTGAACTCTATATTGTTAGTTTGCTTGCCTCCATTTTACTTAGTTAGCTCTATTTCTGGAGATTTCTCCTGTCCTTTCCTTTGGGACCTGGTTTTTTGTCTCCACATTTTGGCTGCTTCCCTATGTTTATTTCTATGGATTAGGTAGTCTCCTGGACTTGATAGAGTGGTCTTGTGTAGTAGGTGTCCTGTAGGGCCCAGTGACTCAGTCTCCCCAGTCACCCAAGGGGTGCTCTGGGTGTGCCCTTGTGTTGGCTGTGTGCACTGTCTTGTAGTTGAGCCTTGATTGCTATTGGCCTCACTAGGAAGTATTGATTCCCCCCACCCCACCGCCAGGCTGTGACCACAGCAGAGGAGCTGCTGTGCTGCTGTGCAGGAGCTGACCCTACAGTTCAGGACTTGCTTCCTTGGGGCTTTGGTTCTCATGGAGTTCCTTGAGTGTGCTGCTCATGAAGAGGGTAGGACTATAATCCTGTGTAGTATGAAGCTGTCCACCTGGTACACTGGCTCTGGGGCCTTCCAGGAGGCACAAGATCAGCCACCACCTGTGCCCTGCCTGGGGCCATCCAGCAAAGCTACAGCATGATCTGCAGATGACTGCCACTTGTGTTGGGCTTGGAGGTGGCTGGGAGAGGGCAAGCTGTGAACCAAGGCTGGCTGCCACTGGTGCCAGGCCTGGGGTCACTAAGCAAGAGGTATGGGGTACATACACATAGTCCAGATGCACCTTGTTTGAGAGGTTTTAGGAAGGTCCAAAGCATGAGGCAAGACAGGCTGTTCATATGGAAAAGCCACTGGAAACAGCTTGGGTGGGCCTGCAAGCTGTGTGCGGTAGTGTCTCTGGCAATCACCAGGATGGGGCTAAATGTGAGCCAGGATGATGGAGAATCAGATATGAAACCCACCTGCTGGCTTTTTCTGGGAAGGGAGGGCTCTGAAAAGGAACTGTGGCCTCTGCCAGCACTTCTGTGTGGCAGAAAGCTGCTCCCCCACCCCGCTGTATCCTTGATGCAGGACAATTCAGTTCTTCCTTCTGTGTCCCTTGCCCCTTTCAAGCTGTTCTCCCAGTGCTAGAGTTCAGAGGGAGCGAGACTGGATAGGGTCCACGTGCCAGCCCTTTGAGAGGAACTGCCTGGGACTCCTGCATCTCTCTGTCTCACCCAGCCACAATCCCTGCTGATTTTTACAGCCAGAAGTTATGGGAACTTCTCTTCCCAGCCCTGAAACCCTTGGCTGGGACCCCTGGCTCCTCACAGGGAACCCCAACAGCTGAGATATCCCTCCCAATTTTAAACCACCACACATGGGTGTGGGACCGGCCATTCCTCATCTCTGCCCCTCCTACAGTCTTGATGTGGCTTCTTCAATTCCTTAGTTATAGGACTTCCAGTCAGCCAGATTTCAGGTGGTTCTGAATTATGGTTGTTTTGTAGTTTAGTTGTAATTTTGATGTTGTTGTGAGAGGATTCGAGTGTGGCATTGACCTATGCTGCCATCTTGACTAGAAGCCTTCAATTTTTTTTACCTTACCAAAAAAATAATAATAATCAGCTGTTACATTTTAAATTTGAGGATCAGTTTAACTACTCAATGTAAGGGAAAGAGAGCAGATTATTTTATTCATTCTTATAGTAAATTTAGCTTTATTGTATAATTACTTTATAAAGTACAACTCCTTTGTTTTTGTTTGTTTTATGTGTGTCTTAAAAGCACCTTGTGATGGAAACAATAAAAATTTTTCTGGCGGTTAACTCAGATTTTGATTGATGAGATTTTTATCTTGAAAGCCATTTATGATTAGTAGTGAATTCTATGTTAGCAATTATTTTCTTGCAGATACTCCCTGTCTTCAAAACTAACATTGTTGCTTTTGAGAAGTCAGCCTTCAGTACTTAACAATACAGTCTTTCCTTTTTCGATGGCTGCATATAAGACTTTCTTTTTGTTTTTCATTTTCCTCAGTTTCACTGTGATATAGCCAGGTATGTATTTCTTTTTTTTTTTTATTCTGCTTGGGCTTTTTAAATTTATGAATTGATGTTTGTCATCACTTCTTGAAAATTGCCAGCCAGGATCTTTTTTGTTGTTGCCTTTGCCCCATTCTCTCGTCATCTTTCTAGGACTTAAGTCCAACTTAATTTGGAGTTTCTCACTATAACAGTTTATTTTACTCTTTTTCTAATTTATTAAGGTATAAAGTTAGATTTTTTTCATCTGAAAATTTTCTAACAAATTTTTTTCTTATGGCAATTTTATAGATAACTATCTTGACCTCTGGTTATTTAATATATTTTAAAAGATGTGAATTTGTTGATTTGTACATTTGATCAAAATATGTTATAATTGGGGCTTCCCCCCCCGAATTCCTGTACCGTTTTTTCCTATCATCACTTTTCTATTAATTTTATTTAGTTTAATTGAAAACATAACCTATTAAATAGATTGAGTTGAAAATTTTCAGCCAGTGGATACTCTGGACATTGATGCGCAAACACACAGATATTTTGAACATTCTATTATAGGTTTTCTTAGTGGCTTTCGTTTATTAATGACTCTTAAAAAAATTGTAGATGTGTAGCTTAAATGACAGTTAGTGGTTATTTGTGTGTAGTTTTCCTGTGGTTACCTATTGGTGGGTCTTCAGCCCAGTTCTACAGCATTGGGTATCAACTGCAGAAAGTGAAAAGTTTAATTTTCAGATCTGTTTTCACTGTGCCCTTTATATCAGTGGTTTCTATCCTTGCAATTGGAGCCCTTCTGGACCTTCAGCCTCAGCCTTCCCTTGCTCCTGGAGGTGGAGGAGCCCCCATCATGCCCCTGTACTCCCTTCCAGGATCAGTGTGGATTCTTCTGTGCTCCTTGGTTTTCAAGTCCTGTTCTTTTAGTTCAAGTTGGTTTTTCACAATGATTGTTCTTAAATTAATTTGTAATCTAGTTTGGTTGTGGGAGGTGGCAGTCTGTGCGTCTGCCTACTCCTCTGCCATCTTGGAATCCCCTAAAATTCTTTATATATATAAAACTTGTAAACTAAGCAAGTGGGGACTAGCTTATTTGGTTTTCTAATAAACTAGCCCCAACACTCTAGCAAAGATAATTTCATTTAGCTTCTCACCTTATCCTAAGCTAAACATTTCATTTCCCACTGTTGTGGTGACAGAGATAGGGGTAGACCCTAGAAGATTTGGGAATGTCTTTAATATGTAAAACATTTATCACTACTATGTTATCTTGTGGTCTTGATGTGTGGGAATGTTTTTTTCTTTTAATAGATTCTATAGATAAATGTTGTAAGCTTGTTAGTAAAATACTTTAATGACTTTTGTACCATGTTCCCCCTCCTTACCCATCCCAAACAGTACTTGATTTTGTATAAAAGCAGGCTCAGAACTCTATGAGGGCCTACATGATTTGAGACCATGCCCCATGTAGCTAGCTGGCTAATTAATAAACTCCTCAAGTTTTTTACCTGGGGGTGTGGACTTCCCAGGTTCAATCCCTCCCTGGTCAGGGCATACATGAGAAATGACCATCTGTTTCGCTTCCCCTTCCTCTTCTCTTTCTCTCTTCCCTTCCTGTAGCCAGTGGCTTAGTTGGTCCGAGCATTGGCCTCAGCTCTGTTGACTCGAGCAGCAGTCCCAGAATGGGGGTTGCTGGGTGGATCCCAGTCTGGGCACACATGAGAATCTGGCCCTCTATCTCCCCTCCTCTCACTTTGAAAGAGAAAAAAAATGGATAGAAAGGAAAGAAATAAAGAGAGGTAGAAAGAGAAAGGAAGCTTTCTTATCATCTATAATTTTTAATTTGAATGTATTAAAATAATTTTTTTACACTTAAGTAGACAGATAGTTTCTCATGTTTCATTGTTGCACATAGAGATAGGAGGTTAAGCAAAGGTCTCCAATTCAGTGTCTGATTCTGTAGAATCACGGGGCAGCACTGAGTCATCCTCCATGTCCATGGTGGTTCTCCCCATAACAGTGAGTTCTCTGCTGTCACCAGCACTGGCATTGAAGAGTATCTTTCTTTTTTTTTATTTTAATTTATTGTGTTTACATAGATTCAAGTGTCCCATCAAATATATCTTTCTCTCCCCCCACCCCCATGTTCCCCTTGATACTCCCTTTGCTCTCTCCCCCTAACACCCTCCCTCCTTCCCTCCAGGATTTACTGTCCTGCTCTCTTTGTCTCTGTGTTATGTATACATAATTTCACTAATCCCTTTTCCCTCTCTGATCCCATCCTCTCTTCTCCTTTCCCTCTGCTCCCTTTGACCCCACCTCTGCCTCTATTCCATTCCTCAGTTCACATTGTTCATTAGATTCTTCATATGAGTGGGGTCATATGATATTTTTCTTTCTCTGCCTGGCTTATTTCACTTAGCATAATAGTCTCCAGGTCCATCTGTGTTGTCGCAAGGTAAGATTTCCTTTTTGTTCATAGCCACATAGTATTTCATTGTGTATATGTACCACAGCTTTTTAATCCACTCATCCACTGATGGGCACTTGGGCTGTTTCCAGATCTTGGCTATTGTAAACAATGCTGCAATAAACATGAGTGTGCATTTCTTCTTTTGAATCAGTGATTTGGTATTCTTAGGATATATTCCTAAAAGTGGGATAGCTAGGTCAAATGGCAGATCCATTTTTAAATTTTTAAGGAATCTCCATACCGTTTTCCACAGTGGCTGCACCAGTCTGCATTCCCACCAGCAGTGCAGGAGGGTTCCCCTTTCTCCACATCCTCTCCAGCACTTATTGTGTGTTGATTTGTTAATAAGCACTATTCTGACAGGTGTGAGGTGGTATCTCATTGTGGTTTTAATTTGCATTTCTCTAATGATTAGTAATGTTGCACATTTTTTCATATGCCTGTTGGCCAACTATATGTCCTCTTTGGAGAAGTGTCTATTAAGTGAAGAGTATCTTTAAACCAGTTCCTTGAGGAGCTGAAAACCACAAGGGCTGGGCTCTTAGACTGACGTGGCCAGAGCTAGCCTGCTCTTGGCTCCAGCTGCAGAAATGTTGCTGAAGAATTCTGATCTTCCAGCTCCCCTCGCTCAGCCATCTGTTTCCCACCATGATGCAATTTCAGAAACTCCTTCACATTCCCATCTAAAAGCATCAAAGTGTGGGGAAGATGTGAATTATAAGTAACAAAATCCTCCAGAAGGAAACTAGTCTTTGTACTGGAGCTTGTAACTATCTTTCCAGTTTGGCACTTTTATTTTGACTAATATTTTTATCATTGAGAATATTTCCATTTTCATATGGTCAGATGTTTTTTTTTCTTTATGGAGTACAAATTTTGTATCTTGAGCTTCCCCACACTGGTGTTAGAGAGAAAAATGCCCATATTTTCAAAGCAACAGTGTTTTTTTGGATTTTCTTAAGTGAGAGAAGGGGAGATAGAGAGACAAACTCCCACATGCACCTCAACAGGGACCACCTGGCAATCCCAATCTGGGGCCAATGCTCTGCCGATCTGGGCCATGCTCCCAACCAAGCTATTTTTAGTGCCTGAGGGGAAGGCCCCACAGAGCCATCCTCAGCTCCTGGCCAACATGCTCAAAACAATCGAGCCATGGTTATGGGAGGGGAAAAGAAGGGAGGTAGAAGCAGATGGTCACTTCTCCTGTGTTCCCTAACTGGGAATCAAACTGGAACATCCACATGCCAATGCTCTACCACTGAACAAACCAGCCAGGGCCTTGGTTTGTTTTTTTAACTTTTAAAATGATCTAACAGGAAATAGGGAGTATGTATTTGTTGTGTGTTCAGTAAAATGTCTGAGGTAGAATTATAGCTTTCTTTTTTCCCACATAACTACCTAGGTTTCCTACCATTGTATACTACTAAATTTTCACATCTGTGTTGATTTATTTTATAATTTAACTTCTTCTCTTTTATACATTGAGCTATTGATATTATCCTAAAGTACAACAAACTTGTCTTCTATAGTGAAACTTTATAAAATGTTATAAATCTTGCAAGCCTAGTGGGCTTTCATTGCTCCTTTTCTTTAAGTTTTTTGCATTTTATTTGAGTGTTTACTTGTCTTGAGTTTTCTAATCAGTTTAAGTAACAAAAAGTCATTTTTCTCTTTTTAATGTCACAGCATTGTCACAATATTGAACTTAAAAGTCACAATAATGAACTTAAAGAGTTACACTCCCTTGAATACCAACATACTGTCTAAGAATAATAAACTCATTTTATTTCTTCAAATCTTACTCTGTAATTGAGTTAAATCTTATTGTGCTCACCACATGATAGCCAATAATTTGAGTGACAAGAAATCAGGGCAAGGAAAGCAACTTTATTTGGAAAACCAGCAAGCCAAGAAGATGGCAGACTAGCATCATAAAGCACCATCAAGAGAAAGTACAGAATTCAGGCTTCTTTTATGTCATGGGAAAACGGAAATCAGGGATTTGAGGTCAGAGGTGATCGATGACCACAAACATCTGGATGTCAACAAGGGCCCAAGGGGTGTGACTTCTTTCTTTTTGTTCAATAAACTCTGGCTGCTGTGGTCCCAATCACAAGGTTCCTATAAACCTTTGAATAAACAATCATTATTTTTGTACAGACCTTCCTTTCCTCCTCGGGAAGTAGTCTTGAGTAGGGAGACCATTTCAGTAATTTCTAGGCTACAGGTTAAATTCCTTTCATGATCATCATATCTACATGCAGAACTAAGCAGAAATTGCTAACTGACATGTCAGGCTTGAGCGAAATGCAGTCACAAAGACTGATTATTTATTCTATTACAACTTGTCACTTTCAATCGGTCCATTCCACAATCCTGTGGAATTAGGGGTAATGGGGTGTGTCTTTCATGTGGCTGCTTCCTGCTGATCAGGGTTGGTGAGGTGAGACTGTGGAATTGAACCATTGACCTGATCTATGAAATATTCTTTAGTGCCCCTCTTAAACATGGGATTTTAGGAGTTATCATAGGCATTTCCCTGTTAGTCTTAGTAGTCTTAGCCATTTGGCACAGCCCTGAATTATACAGTACATAATTATTTGAATAACATAACCATATGAAGGATAGTGAGACCTAACTTGGGAAGCTAACCTAGGATTGAATGTACCCCATTTAGGTTCCATGAGAAAAGGTCTGTGAATCAATCTCCCCTTCCATCTAAACTTATTCCTCTCTGATTTATAAGGTTTGTTGCAGCCAAGTAGCTTGTTGTCTAATTTTAGTAATATGAGTCTCTAGCTCAGAAGAGGAATTAATATACATACTGAAATGTAGAAACACTATATCCCTGACCGTAGAACGAGTTTTGCAAGATTTGCAGATGAGTAAATGAAAAGAGTTGTGTAAAGGCCATAAATGTTCACTAGTGTCTAGATTCCGGAAAGCCCTCAGGATGCTGCCTTAACAACCTCTGAAAGGCCAAGATAACTGAGCACATTCTTTAGCTTTTTGTAAAATGCTTCACTGAGCACCCTCTCCCTAGATTGTTCCAACGATAACTGAAAGCCTGTTTTGCTTCTGTAAAACTGCTTTGGCTAGGTGCTCACCCTCGCCCCTCATTTCTTTTTGCCTTTAAAAGCAAACCACTGAGTTCATTCAGGGCCGTGAGTTCTTTAGGATGTGAATCCACTCATAGTCACTGGCATTAAATTAAAGACTCCTTAATTTGGCTACTTAATTGTGTGGCAAAACATTTGTTTCCTTGCTGTCCAGATATAACAATACAGCAAGTAGTATTAACAACACAGACTCCACTTTGTTCAACAAGAATATAATCTAAAGCTATACTGTGGTCAAGTACAACTTTATCAAGAGAACCCAAGGATGTCTGCAGCCCAGGTAAGGTGGTAGCCATTTCATTTGCAATTGTGTTTAAGGTTTTGATAGGGTCCTAAGTGCATGTTGGAGAGCCACCATGCCCCACCAAGGGAGGTGGGTACAGCCAAAGCAATAACTACTACCCTCAGGGAGATCACGAGTGGCCCTGGTGAACCACTTACGGAAACTGGTTCCATAGTCACTTTCTGAAACACTATGGACAGAGAATGGGGTTTCTAGTAGCGTAAGAGGCAGGTTTCGCCTATATGCCAACTTTCAAGACCTTTATAAGCCTAAGTCTCATTTTTGGATCCACAAACAAAAATGTAATCTTCGGGAGCACATAAGATTCCAGTCATATTCTGAAATTTAAGGTTATCTCCTTGGGGAAGGTTACTCAAGATGTTTTTTAATCAAGGGTCAGAGCGAGGCAGGGTGCATGATGGAGTCATATGGCAACTCATGTACCAATCAGGCAAAAGGTCTGCAGCCGGTAAACCAGTGAGCAAGCCTAACACAGCTGCCCCACAGATGTCTTATTATATGACAAGAGAGAGCAGTTCTTCCACAGGGGATGCTCAAATTCATGTGCCCCCAGGACTCAGACTATTCACAGTATTTCCCTGAAACTGTGCCTGTAGAGCTGGGGTGGGGGGAAGAAACAAGGGGCAGGACGTGTATGATTAACAAGCCTCACTCGGTAAACAACCTTAGGAAATTTCATGTCATTAGTGGTATCTGAGAGGAATTCAAAACGGGCAAGGTGGAGAGTCATAATAATTATGCACAGAGAACCATTTGAGATAACAGACAATAAATCTTCATTCTACTTATCTCTTGAATGAAGTAGTAGCTTTAGGTCTTCAAGAATTCTCAAGTCCACTGTTTATTTTCTTTCTGAAGTGGAGTGACTTCTGGTGATGCCACTTTTATTCTGGTGTGGTGTCCCGGTGGCGTCACTCCCGCTGCTTTACTGGCGGGTTGGTGTTTAGCGGAATCTCGAAAGGTCCCAGTGCACTTGGCAGCCAACTGCTGTTCACGTGCCTCAGTGTTTCCAGTGAAGGAGTGCCACATCCACGAAATACGCAGACCTGCTGGAGGCAAACTCCCGGACAGAAGTTCGGACAGTGCCTAAGGTCTTAACGCAGCTATTGTTAGATCTGGCAAAGCATCAGCTGTGTGACCTGCTGGGTAGGGTCCAGAAATGGCCTACCACAAAATATTTCCAAGGGGCTTAACTGTAAGCCTGCTTCTGCTTCCGGAGCTACCCTAATCTCAACAGGACAACCCACAACGCCTCATCTCAAGTCAAATAACGTTTCTGACGTATTTTGGCAATGCTCCTTTTCAGTGTGGGATTCATTATTCTCAGTTTTTCCTGTTGACTGAGAACCAGGAAGAATGTAATTTCTGGCTAATATACAACAGTTTGGATACCTGCTGAGTGGTACTGGGAATAAGAGCAGGCCCCTTGTCACTTTGAAGGGTGTTTGGCAATCCAAATCGAGGAATGACTACTTTCAGGAGGAAGGTAATGACTTTTTCAGTTCAGGTAGGGGAGGTCTCTACCCATCCTGAGAAAGTACCTACAAACACTAGCAAATACCTACAATTTCCAAAGGCTCAGGGCTTCTGAGTAAAGTCTATCTGCTAGCCTCAGTGGGCGCATGCCCTTTATAAGGACTTCCCACCTTCAGAGGCTCAGCAGCAGTTTTTAGCACAGATCATACAACCCTGATTAATTTGCTGAACAGTCTTTTGTAAATCAGGCCAATCGATTTCCTATGATTATGTTTCACCCTGCTAATAGCCAGAGCAATGCTTGATGTTCATGTGTGAGGCTTTGTGACCTGCATCTAACAGCAGCAACATCTCAGAAGCATATTTAATATCTTTATTACTGTCAGTGAGTTGCCCTCTTTCTTTCTGAATAGCTCTATGGGCATGGACTACTAAAAAGTCTTAATGGGAATCAGTTGTGAGTATGCAAAACAGAGTTTATTCCTATATTATAACACTCATAATCTGTCTTTTTCTATACAACTGTAAGCCTACTTTTGCCCACCCCTCTATTTATGTTTTCCTTTAGCCAGAAGGGTTCTTGTGAGAGCAATGATGTCTACCTTTTGTGCTGACATCCCTGGGGGTAAGATTTTTGCCTCAAGAGCTGTTTGTCTAGTCCCCACCACACAGCCAGTGCAAAGCTTACTGTGGTCCATGATGCTACACCCATTGGTGAAGAGTTTCAACTCTGGTTCAGCAACTCCAGTCAGTCAAGTTGGCTGGCTAGAACAGACCAGCTCAATGATACGTTCTGGAGTTTGGAGGAGAGGACATAGAGAGGGATGTATGTGTCCCAAGGTAAATTTTTAAGCAAGTCACTGTCACGGCCCAAAGGCAAGAGGCCATCTTCCTGTGCGGCCTACTTTCCTAAGTAAATGCAGGTCATGAAATGTTGCTTTAAGTTAGGGTTGACATGCCAAGACTTAGGCCTGGTCTCTCATGGACATGCAAGTTGAAGGGCTTTTGTAAGTCTGATAACCCTAAAGCTGGAGCTGAAATTAACTTGCCCTTAATTGTGCTGTAAGAGATTCCAGATCCTTCTCATAGAGGGGTTTACAATGAGTTTGTATTTTGGAATCCAAATTCGGCAGAATCCTACTATTCCCCCAAATCTCTGTAGTCATCTATGAGTTTTGGGTGGGCTCAAACCTACAACTGACCATTTTCTGTCAGGTGGTAGATCTCTTTGACCTTGGGACAGGGTGAAACCCAGGTAAGTAATGTGCTGTCTACAAATCTGGGCCTTTTTCTGAGAGACATTCAGCCAAATGATTCAAAGTCTTTATAGTATGTTGCAGGCATTTATCATAAATGAAGCTTGCTATTAAAAAGTCATTCAGATACTGAAGTAGAAGTCCTTCATTTAACATAAGGTCCCCAAGAGCCTGAACCAACTTTTCCCCAAATAAGGTGGGGAATTTGGTTTTTGTTTATTTGTTTGTTTTTTATTGAATAATTTCAAGAGTATATCTTTTATTTTTTTTTATTAAAGTTTATATTCAATATTATTTTGTATTAGATTCAGGTGTACAGCTCAGTGATCAATCACACACTTCACAAAGTGCTGCTCCTGATGTTTCCTGTACCTACCTGGCACCATTCACAGGTATTACAATATTATTGACCATATTCCCTATGCTGTACTGTACATCCCTGTGACTATTCTGTAACTACCAATCTGTACTACTTAATCCCTTCACCTTTTTCATCCAGCCACACCAAACTCCTCCCTTTTGGCAACCATCAGTCTATTCTTTGTATCTATAAGAAGGTGGAGAAATTTTTGAAATCTTGTGGCAACACTATCTAACAGTACTGCTGGGCTACTGTGTGAAGAAAAATCCATACTAAAAACCATTCATATTTTCCCGGGATATTGGTGAGCAAAGTATATGAGTTGGTCACCACAAGAAGCAGGTCCTGAATTATTTCATTTATAGCTTTCAATTACATAAATTCTGTTAACTTATATTAAATTTATCTCAGTAATTTACTTTTCTATTGCTGTTGTAAATAGGAGGTGTATCTAATATATTTTCTGCTTATTTGACATGTAAGGAAGCTATTGGTTTTCTGATCAGGCTGATCACTCCAAATTCTTAGTTTTAATATTTTTTTCAGTTTATTATTTTGAGTTCCAAAAATACAATTATATTTTCTATAAAAATTATAATTTAGCCTCAACTTTTAGTTTTTACAACTCTTTGTAAAATGTGTTGAGTATCATTTACTGTATTGGACACAATAATTCCTAATATTAAAAATAAAAAGGCATTCTGATGGCAATGCTTAAGTAGTTCAATCTTGAGCATGACACTGGAATTTGCTAGAGATGCAATTTCTACTAATTAAGGAAGATTAAGGAAGTATCCATCTCTACCTAATTTACAGATTTTTTTGAAGAAATAGAAATTGAGTTTTTCAGTACAGTTTATTTTGATATAATCTTTTTTTAACCTATTAGTACTATATTAAAATGATCAATTGAGTCATATTAATGGCAGAATTAACATAAAGAACTGAAATTTTAAACTACCCTTACATTACAGGAAAATTCCCTAACTTGGTTATGGTGTATATTTTTTAATGTGTGGCTATATTATTATTTTACTTCGTATTATTTTGCACTTATGTCTATTAGTAATATTTACTGGCAGGGTTTTTTGTTATTTTTTTAATGGTTATTCTTTTTTATTTTTTAACATCTTTGTCATGTTAATGAAAAACAAAAACTCAATTTTAAATAGTACCAATTTGCTTCTAAATAATTAAAGAACCCTAAAGAAAAAGTAAACTAAGATTTAATTGGTATTGTGTGTATTTTAAAATCTTATGACATAATTTTTTCTAAAGTGATACAAAATTCATAATTTTCAAACTTATCTTGTCTTATATTTTCTACTAGCTTCACTAGACTCAGTGTTCTTTCTTTCTGAATGTTTAGAACATGAACAAGGCACTTATTAAACTTTGCCTAGTACCTGGTATATTTTATGTGATATTTATGTGTTTCATTTTGTTGCTATTTTTCTTGTCAAGTTCTGATGTCTATATTGCCCTTGATTTATAAACTTGAGTTTTGTTTTTCTCTGAGGACTGGTTCTGAAGGCTTATCAAAGCTCACTGGGGAGTCTGAATGGGGCTACAGTGATTTCCTGGTTAACACAATGTATCATATTCCAAGCTCTTTCAGGTAACTGCTCTGCTAAAATTCTCAGTGGTTTGCTGATGAATTTTGACACTTTATCATTTATTGGATAAATATTTTAGTAAAGTTTTCAATTTCATTTGCATTATTTAAACAAAATATGCATTTTTATACTTCTATCTAGTTTGTGTTTTATGTGTCTCTGCATTTTACTATTTTAATCATCACTTGATTAGTACTTTTATGAAATTTTTTTGCCTCCAATTTATTGGGTTTTCAAAGAATCATTCTTTTGATTTGATTATTAATTCTACATTGTATTTTCCTCTTTCACTAATAGCTACCTTTCTCTTTATTAATTCCTTCTAAATATTTTTCTTGGATTTACTTTGTTTTCTCCATTTGTTATTTAGTTCTAATTTTAATGCATTTCATTCAGAGAATGAGATACTTTCCTTTAATAGAATGGATTGAAGTTTCCTATAAGCACAATATGTAATCAAGTTAATAAATGTTCTGTTTTTATTATTAAAATTTTTAATTTATTGTATTAACATGGAGTCAGGTGTCCCACTTAGTATAACACCTCACCCTCGAGCAATGTGCCCCCTATTACACTCCCTTAGCCCCTGGACCTCCCTCTACCTTCCTTTTCCCCTTCCCTCTGGGCTTTGCTGTCCTGTTATCTGTATCTATGTGTTATGTATATATAATTTTACTAATCGCTTCACCATCTCTGATCCCATCCCCTCATCCTCCTTCCCTCTGAAAGCTGTCCCTCTGGTCCCTGTGACCCCACCTCTGCCTCTATTCTGTTCCTCAGTTCACCGTGTTTATTAGATTCCACATATAAGTGAGATCATATGATATTTGTCTTTCTCTGCCTGGCTTATTTCACTTAGCATAATAATCTCCAGATCCATCTATGTCATCATAAACCATAAAGTTTCCTTTTTCATGACTATGTAGTATTCCATGGTGCATATGTACCACAGCTTTCTTATCTACTCATCCACTGTCAGACATTTAAGCTGTTTCCAGATGTTGGCTATTGTAAACAATGCTGCACTAAATACGAGGGCGCATATCTTCTTTTGAATTACTGTTTTAGGATTCTTAAGATATATTCCTAAAAGTGGGATAGCTGGATCAAAAGGCAGTTCCATCTTTAATTTTTTGAGGAAACCACATACTGGTTTCCACAGTTGCTGCACAAGTTTGCATTCCCACCAGCAGTGCAGAAGGGTTCTCTTTACTCCACACCCTCACCAGCACTTTTTTGTTTTGATGTGTTAATGAGCACCATTCTGACAGGTGTGAGGTGGTATCTCACAGTGGTATTAATTTGTATTTCTCTGACAATTAGTGATGAACATTTTTTCTTATGCCTATTGTATGTTCTCTTTGGAGAAGTATCTATTCAGTTTCCTTGCATATTTTTTAAATTGGATTGTTCACCTTCCTGGTGTTGAGATTTAGAAGTTCTTCATAAATTTTGGTTATTAATCTCTTATCAGACAAATCAGAGAATATGTTCTTCCATTGAGTGGGTTGTCTTTTTATTTTGTTAATGGGGTCTTTTGCTATGCAAAATCTTTTTAGTTTAATATAGTCCCATTTGTTTATTTTGTCCTTTATTTCACTTGCCAATGGATAAATATCAGCAAAAATATTGCTACAAGGGATATCCTAGAGTTTACTACCTATGTTTTCTTCCAAGATTTTAATGGTTTAGTGATGTACATACTTTTAAGTCTTTTATCCATTTTGTGTTTGTTTTTGTGAATGGTGTAAATTGGTAGTCGTTCATTTCTTTACATGTACCTGTACAATTTTTCCAACACCATTTATTAAAAAGATTGTTTTACTCTATTGTATATTTTTGTCTCCTTTTTCTAATATAAATTGACCAAAAAAGTGTGGGTTTATTTTGGTGTTCTCTGTTCTGTTCCATTGATCTGTATGCCTGTTTTTATGCCAGTACCAAGCAGTTTTGAATACAGTGGCCTTGTAGTATAACTTGAAATGAGGAAATGTGATACCTCCTACTTTGTTCTTCACTTTTAAGACTGCAGGGGCTATTTGGGTACTTTTTTGGTTCCAGACAAATTTTTGAATATTTGTTCTAGATCTGTGAACTATGTTATTGGTATTTTAATAGGAATTGAATTGAATCTATAGATTGCTTTTTGTGTATGGACATTTTAATGATGTTTCTATCCATGAACATGGTACATTCTTTCACTTGTTTGTGTCTTCCTTGATTGTTTTTTACAATGTCTTATAATTTTTTAAGTATAAGTCTTTTACCACTTTGGTTAAATTTATTTCTAAATACTTTATATTTTGTTGTAATAATGAAGGGTATTGTTTTCTTAATTTTTGTTTCTGACAGTTTTACTATTGGTGTATAACAATGCCACTGATTTCTAAACATTAATTTTATATTATGCCACCTTGCCAAATTCATTTATCAGGTCTAGTAGTTTTTTTGGCTGAGACTTTGGAGTTTTCTATGTACAGTATTATATCATCAGCAAATAATGACAGTTTTACTTCTTTTCCAATTTGAATGTGTTTTATTGTTTTTTCTTGTCTGATTTTTGTGGCTAGGACTTCCAGAACTATGTTGAATTAGAGTGGTGAGAGGGGGCATCCCTGCCTTGTTCCTGATCTTAAAGGGACTGCATTTAATTTTTGCCCATTGAGTATGATGTTGGCTGTCAGTTTGTCATAGATGGCCTTTAATATGATGAGGTATATTCTCTGTATTCCCACTTTGCTCAGAGTGCTGATCATAAATGGGTGCTGGATTTTATCAAATGCTTTATCTGTATGTATTGATATACTCATGTGATTTTATTCTTCATTTTCTTTATGTGATGAATCACATTTATAGACCTGTTAATATTGTACTAGCCTTGCCTCCCCAAAATAAATTTCATTTGATCATGATATGTGATTTTTTAGTGAAATGCTGTATCCAGATTTCTAATATCTTGTTGAGTATTTTAGCATCTATGTTCATCAGGTATATTGGCTTCAAATTTTTTTTCTTCGTAGTTTCTTTACCTGGTTTTGGAATTGGGATAATGCTTGTCTTGAAACCACTGACTCTATGTTTATGAATTCACTGGGCTTCAGAGAGAGAAAGAGAGACAGAGAGAGAGAGAGTAGGAATAAGACAGGGAAGTGGCCAGTCCTCCTGCCCCTAGACCTACTTCTATAGAAATTTTTACAGCATCAAGGAGAGGAATTACCTGTATAGCTTGTTTGGTCCTTAGATTGATGGATAGTGTATTAGGAACAGGATGAGGCTCATGGGGGGAGATTAGGTTGATATTTAGGGTGAGATAGATTAGGGTACAGGTTTTTGTCTAATTAGTAGGGAGACACATATAGATGTCATGCTGTTTTTCTTACTTTAGCAGCAGTGGGAGTTGTCAGAATCATGGTATGTGGATCTGTCCATGGGAAAGTCAGTCCTTGGGTGATGTAATGCTGGAAGCACCTCTGGACAGTCTTTGATCAATTTGATGAGTAACCTGTAAATCCTGCAAGTACTTAGGGAAAGGGTGGTTATATTTCTACACTTTGTAGCTAGAGTTTAAGTCCTAGTGACCACTGTTTCTAGCTGGAATTAGCAGCAAGTCCCAGACTACAATAGGCATGTTGCATTGAGACAAGATGAATTGTTGTTGTGAGTTGGTGGTGCAGAGAGAGAGATCAGCAGATGAAATCATCAAGGACTAGCAAAGGACCACCGCTCACTCAGGCAAATGGCCCCGAGTTTGTGCTGTGTCCTACTTTTATTCACAAGACTTCAAAAAGCTTGTTTACTGAGAAATTGGCATAACATCAAGCATAACTTTTACTTAAAGATACATGGAGTACACCTGCATGATAGCTTAATAATAATATACTATCAAAAGGCATTAATTGCTATTGCTTCTATGGTTTCCACAACATTCCTCTCTTTGTCTCAAGGGATAACCTTGAAAGGAACAGATATCTTATGAGAATGTTTTACTGAGAAAAAAGCCCAGCAACTGCCTTCAGTCACATAGACCTGTTTCAGTGACCTGCCTTCAAGTCACAAAACAATTCTCTTGGCAAAACATTCTTTTCTCGTTGGCTGTGTTCCCATCCAAGGCCATGCAATGGATTATTCCACTACAATGAATAAAGGAGATACTGTACATTAAATAAAGTAACAAAATCAGATGGTCAATACCCACAGTAGAGATCTTCAAGGGATAAATAAAACTTAAATATTCAAGCAAGGCATAGTAGATGGTCCTTGTGTTTACAAGAAATGAGATTAGCTTATCTGCTATTTGGAAGAAATACCTTAGGCTCGTGAATGAAGTCCTTGGGCCTTCAGTGGCAATTCCCAGCATGCTGGGCAAGGTCAGGTCACAGGTAGTTGGAGCAGGGTTAGAAGAGACTGAACCCTCCCTCCATGGAGCAAGGGGGAAGTTTACCTTCTCATGTCCCTCTTTCCACAGCAAAGGTGTGTCAACCAGTGAGGCCAGGAAGCCTCGCAGGCTTCAGTTCAATGACCTTTCTTTCTACTCTGGAGCAAAGCCCTGATGGAATTTTTTGAAGCCCTTTAAGGCTCTGGAGCCAAAAGCCAGTATTTCCTGACTTCTTTTGGGCCTTATTTGCCTTTTCTGTTACTTCCTTGGCCATTATAGACCTTAAAAGCCATACTCAGAAGATCTCACTGAGGAGCCTAAGAGAGCAAAATTGGGAATCCAGTGTTTAAAGAAGCCTATTAGACCAAGGAAAGAAAGGATTTGATATGTGGTGGTAGGTGGTTGGAGACTATGGAGGGTCTGAATTTGATTTAGAGTGAGACTTTAGGTGGTGGGGGTTAAGGCACTGCCTAGATAGACTATGGACTAAGAGTGAAGTCGAGCCTTAGCAGAGAAGACATGATATCCCTTCACAGCGAGGAAGTTAAGAAGGGTGGTGGTGTGTCTCCTTGAGGCAGGCAGGAAGGGACTGCAGAGGAGTAGGTTATCTACATATTATAAGAGAGTACTAGTTTTGAGATTGCATGCTGCTAAATCCTGAGCTAGTGCCAGCCCAAACAGGTGTGGGCTGATTTTGATCCCCTGGGATAAGACAGTCCACATAATTTGCTGGGCTGCATTAGTGTTTGGGTCAGTTTAAATAAAGATAAACAGAAAGTAATAGTCAAGGTGTAGAGGAATGGTAAATAAGGCATTCTTGAGGTCTAGGACCATGAAGTGAGTGGTATTTGAGGGAATGTGTGACAGTAACTTGTAGAGATTAGGACTACTGGATGGAGGGGAAGGAACTACTGTCTCATTGATTAGGTGTAAGTCTTGTTCAAGGCGATGAGCCCCTGAAAGTTTTGAACAGGAAGGATGGGGTTATTGCAGGGAAAGTCCATGGGAATGAGTAAGCCTTGATTTAAGAGGTGGGTTAATTATTGGTTTATGGCCTTAGAAACAGACACAGTTACACATTAAACAAATAATTTATATACAAATTATAAAGTAAGAGGTTTAAATGAGCATGTTTTACTCATTTGAATTAAAATTATACTAGAGATATTTTCTGACAAAGAGACAAAACAGATTATTTACTCACATAGCTCAATAGATAACTGCTTTTTTAAGTTTTTCGATATGGCAGGGAGTTGTCAGCATAAAGGGGAGGAAGAGAGAAAGCAGACAGATGGACAGCATGAATAGCTGGATGGAAAGAAGGATGGTCAGAATCTGCAGGAGGAGGAGAAGGTTTGAGGTGCTAGTGGTGGCATCACATGATTAGAGGAGTCAAAAAGATTTGGAGCTCTAAAGAGGGGAGAGGACAAGGGGGAGAAGGGCATAACTATAGCCTATGAGGAGGGGGGTTGGGGTGAGAAGAAGAAAGGCAGAGCCTGCAGTTTGTAAGGAGTGGGGAGGGATTTAAGGACACAGCAGAGAAGGGAAAGGCCCCTGGCCAGCAGGGGAGGAGAAAGAGAATGGTATTTGCAGGTGAATAAAAAACAGAATCCTGCAAAGGGAGGGGGCTTTCTGGAGGTAAGAGACTCAAGTGGAGGAGATTTGCAGAGGGACCAGAGAGGGGTGCCCCTGGGGGTCATGCAGGAGGTAGAGAGAGTTGGGAGTCCACAGAGAAGGGAAGATTAGGAGTGGAGGTTTTAGGTGAGGTTTCTTTAGCCAAAAAACAGTCCGTGTATAGAACAAGTGGTACAGATATTAAGGACAGAAGTGAAGACAGAAGGAAGCCTGCACATAAGGAATTTCAGAAGTTTTCTCAGTCTGGTGGCAAAAGTTGTCAAGGTCTCTCAGAATATTGTAATCGAATGTCCTGTTTTCAGGCCAATGGGAGTCATTGTCTAGTTTATATTGTGGCCAGGCACTATGGCAAAAGAAAATGAATAGAAAACAGCCCAACAGGGTTTGGTCAGATGGCTTTGACTCTGAAGAGCCCAATGTGGAGATTAGTGATCTAGAGAGGGCATCCCCGCCTCCAATCACAATCTCAAAGGAGAAAGCTCTCCTGTGAATGTGGAGTCCTGCTTAGGGGTCATCACTGCCCAAGAAGGAGCTCAAAGAGAATGGGAGGGATCTGGTTAAGTGCTTAGACTTTTGAAATGTGCTGTCCCTGGGACAGAAAAATGACAAACCCCTCAAAATATGAGGCTGACTGGAGAAAACTGTCTAACGATGGATTAGAGACTTGTGGGTTGAATTAAAGCCAACCGGGAAAGGGAAGGAAGAAACTCCTTACTTCTCTGGTCTGGCAGGGTTCAGGACAGGGTCAGACTGCGGGTCACTCAACCATGCTCACACAGGCAAACAGAATCAGGGAGTTAGTCCAGATGAGCTGCCACTGTCCACTGCTTCCCTGGTTGTAAGTTTGGCCGGCAAGGGGATCGTCCAGGCAGCCGATACCCCATCCCGGGTTTCGGCACCAGATGTAAGAATGAGACAGCACTCGAACACCAGATGTGCAGGCTTTATTAGAGGAGAAGGCCTGCAGGGGCACTTCTCTGGGAAGAGGGGCCCCCAAAACAGACTAAGGCAAAACTTTATAGGGTAGGGGATAGCCTCGAGCATGGATGTGCTGGTATGTTCGGGTTTCTGGAATACTCTTCTTTGGGGCAATTGACCAGCTTCCTGGAATTCCTCTGCCCTGGGGCAATTGTCCAGTAATTAAGGGTGGGGTCAGGCAGCCAAGCGGAACAGCAAAAGGGCAGTTGTAATTCCTGGTAAATTCATGTATCTATCACTACCAAGTGCAGAAAACTCCCACCATACAAAACACCTTAGCTTCACAAAACAAAGGATAAAAGAAACTCACCTCCAGCATTTCTGGGGAGTATAGGGGGGTAGGATGAGTATAAACAATCCAGCACCACAGCTTAACAGCCTTTAGTGACTTCATAGAACAAGTGAGGTGGGGGGGGGTTGGCAGACTTGTCAGCTTACTGCCAGTTTCCCACACCTCTGTTTCCCAAAAATCTAAACTGCAAAAACCCTGTTGGCTTTTTGGTCCCCAACAGACTAAGAGTTGGCTGTCAATGAGGACAAGGTCCAGGGATCTGGTTACTCTGTCGACTTTTTGGATGTTGTTTGGTCAGGTAGGACAAAGGTGATGACTGAGGTAGTGATTAACAAAATCACTCAGTATATGTTCTCAAGGTCTGTCCATGTTGTGTGGGAGACGGGCTGTTGGGTGGCGGGATCATTGCAGCCTAAGGCTTGGTTTGGGACTGAGCCTTTCCCACTCTCTTAATACTAAGATCTCTTTTTTTTTTTCTTGTAGTAAATACCGTGTGTCCATAAAGTCATGGTGCACTTTGACCGGCACAGAAAAGCAACAAAAGATGATAGAAATGTGAGATCTACACCAAATAAAAAGAAAACTCTCCCAGTTTCATACCTATTCAATATGCAGTTCAATGTGGGCTCACGCACAGTTTTTTTTAGGGCTCCTTAGGTAGCTATCCAGCCTCTACAGACTCGTCACTGACTGATGGCCTACCAGAATGGGGTTTCTCCACCAAACTGCCGGTTTCCTTCAACTGCTTATCCCACCGAGTAATGTTATTCCTATGTGGTGGTGCTTCATTATAAACATGCCGATATTCACGTTGCACTTTGGTCATGGATTCGAATTTAGTGAGCCACAGAACACACTGAACTTTCCTTTGTACCATCCACATCTCGACTGGCATGGCCATGGGCTGCTCTGCTGTATACATGGTGTTATGTCATCATCTGTGCATGTGCATGTGCATGTGCTGCCACATCATCCTACAGAAACTGGGAGGGTTTTCCTTTTATTTGGTGCAGATTTCACATTTCTATCATCTTTTGTTGCTTTCCTGTGACCAGTCAAAAGTACACCATGTGACTTTACGGACACACTGTATGTCTCAAATTTTATTAGCAACTTGATTAGTCACATTTAATACTAAGATCTTTTAATATGAAGATCTTTTAATACTAAGATTTTTCAACACTAAACTTTTCTCCACATCCTTGACTGTTGCATGATGTAGGGTGGTGCACTCTTGTGAGGAATTCAATTTATGCCTCAGATGAGTGGCTTTGTATCAGAGACTTCCTTATTTGTATATTGGATTGAAGTCTTTAATTGTCTATGCAATATAATAAAGCAAAGACCGGGGGCTTGCTCTCTCTGATATTGCCATCAGCACTGAAGAGGCCTCCTGATCTCATCCTTTTTTCTCAGTGAGTCTATTTTTTTTAATTCTAAACCATTCTCCTTCAGGACCCAGAACTACTAGCCATGCTGGTTCGCAGCAAGTGGGATTCAATGTGGGGCCTGAGTATGAGAAACTAAACTAAAGGCAGGTGACGGAACTCCCCAAGTGTGCACAGTGAATTTTGGGGGAGTATAGTTGGGAGTAATAAATTATGGGACAGCTAGGATAAAAAATAAGGGACCTTTTTGTAGAAATATTTCCATATGAGGATGAATCGTTGTCTGAAGAGTATCAGGGTGAGCTGGAAACAGAGGGATGCGAATATGAGAACAACTTGGGGTCTGAGGATGACTTGGGGAATAAAAATTTTATGGTTATCGTGGCCTTAACTGCCCTTGGCTCCTTCCTATGTTCAACCTTCTGCTCCTCCATACCCTTATCAGGCTGATTCCAGAGTCTATAGCTCAAAATCTGGGAAACCCACACTCCAACAATCTATAGACCAGGCTCAAATATAGGGGAAACAATAAATGGCCTTACCTGTTTTCCTGTTGTAGAAAGACAGGACAATACAGGGAGACTAATGTGAGAACATGAACCTATACCTTTTAAAACTCTGAAAGAACTTAAACTTGCTTGTGTTCTGTATGGGCCTACTGCCCCTTTTCCACTTGGTTAATTAGATATTATTAGTGCAAAGGCTCTTCCCCCAAATGACTAGAAGGCGATTGGTCGTGATTGTCTCTCCAGGGGTGATTATTTGCTGTGGAAGTCAGACTTTCTTAAAAGACCATTGAGCAGGATGAGAAAAATCAGCAAGAGGAGGTTGCTCTTACTATAGATATGTTAACTGAAGGACTATATGCCCATATGGCAACTCAATTAGAGTATCAACTAACTACTTATAATATAATTAATCAGATAGCCACAACAGCATGGAAATGCCTGCCTACTCCAGGGGCCAAAACGGAAGAATTTGATAAAATTAGACAAGGCACAGACGAGTGATTTCAAGAATTTGTTTAATGGCTAATTCAAGCAGTTGAAAGAATAGTAGAGGATAAAAATGTAGGAGAGATTTTAATAAAGCAGTTAGTGTATGAGAATGCTAATTTGGCTTGTTAGGCTGCACTTTGGCCTCACTGCAAGAAGGGAGATATAGAGGACTATATCAAAATATGCGCAAATGTTGGGACTTCATACATGCAAGGTCTTGCTTTTACCACAGACATTAAGGCAAGACTTCCAGGACAATACTTTGATAAAAGGCAGAACAAACAAAAGAAGGGAGGTCAGGGAAGTACTTCTGCCCATGGATATTGTTTCCAATGTGGGGATTTGGGGCATTTTGCTAGAAACTGCCCTGCTCCCCCCGGATATCAGTCTCGGCCTCTCCCTCAAGGACAGCCAGCCCTTAAGGCTCCGGATCTCTGCCTACATTGTGGGAGAGGGAAATATTGGGCGAATGAGTGTAATTCTAAATATATTACAAAGGGCAAGTAATTCAGGGAAATGGACAATGGGGCCCTCCCTAGCCCCATCAAACAATAGGGGTGATGTTGGTGTTTCCTCAGCAAATTATGATTCCAGCAGGCCAAACATTGCCCTACTATCTAGGGGAACAACAGGCAGTGCAGAACTGGACCTCAGTCCCACATCCCAATTTGTATTAACTCCAGAGATGGGGCCTGAAGCTATACTCACTGGAATTTTGGGGCCACTTCCCAGTAACACAGTAGGATTCTTATTAGGCAGAAGTAGTTTAACTATGAGAGAATTTTTTGTTCTCCCTGGAGTTATAGATTCGGGGAAATTAAAGTAATGGCTCACATTCTGAGGAACATAGTCACTATCTCCCCTGACATGAAAATTGCTCAGTTAATCCTTTTACCTCTTTTAAGACAAGGCCAAATCCTGCAAAAGGGACCCTGGGAGAATCGAGGATCTGGTTCCATTGATGCTGCCTATTGGATTAAAAAAATAGGTCAGGAACACCCTGAAATGGAACTGACAATACAAGGGCATAAATTTAAAGAACTTTTAGATATTAGAGCTGATGTATCTGTTATTGCTAAGCTACATTGGCATCTTTCCTGGCTCACTCATGCAGCAGCCACAGAATTACAAGGTATAGGGCAGAGTAAATCCCCTCAACAAAGCTCTAGTTTTTTACAATAAGAAGATAAAGAACGTCATGCTAGAATTTTCCAGCCTTAAAGTATACTTTAAATTGCCTATTAATTAATATGATAGAGATGTTTTGAAAAATATAGGAGCATTACTAATAAGTCCTAATAATTGGTCAGTACTCAAATGCTTAATCAAGGATTTTTGCCCACTAAGGAATTGGAGTATGAACATTTAGCATAGGGACTTTAGCAGCTCCTGCTACCCCAATATTGCATTGTGCAGACCCAATTACTTAGAAATCAAATAATCCTGTATAGGTAGACCAATAGCTCCTTTTTCAGAAGAAACTTAAGGCAGCAGCTCAATTGGTACAAGAGCAGTTACAGTTGAAGCACATTGGAACTTCTAATAGCCCATAGAATATGCCTTTATTTGTTATTAAAAAGAAATAAGGAGTGACATCAGAGAAATGGAGGCGTAAGGAGCGATACTGATAAATCTCCCCCAAAATTTAACAAGATCTTCAACCAGAGACAGAAAAATCTATCCTTGGAGCCTCCAGCAGTTCCACACTAAACAAAAAGGTATGATTGAGCAAAAACTTGACTAAATATATAATCAACCCTGAAGGAAATAAGATGGAGGAAGAAATACTTCACCTTCCTCACTAACCTAAATAAGGGCTGCTTTCACTGGGAACTGAAAGTATAGGAATTGAGGTGGGCATAGGGTGTGAATAGAACCAGGCTGTGGCATGAACATCCAAGCCAAGGAAAAACTGTGCTTGCGGCTACCCAGTCAACACAAGCTAACACTTGCGCCAATCTAGACAAAGAAAGGCAAGTGGGGCAGCCATCTGCCCTGATCTCCTGGTCGGCACAAGCAGATAGTGTGCGAAAGATTTCACCTAGAGCCCCGGGAGTGGGCGCCCGTGTTAGCGAACAGAGGGGCAGAGTCAGAGGCCTTTGCGTGGGCCGAATCCAGAGTCTCAGGGTTGCCCTTGCACCCTGAAAAAGCAGCGTGTGGGGAGTGAGCAAGAGTGAAATTCCCCTACATTTGAACTTCTCCTAGAGGGGAGGGTGCTGCTTCACCCAGGGCAAGAGGCAGCCGGCGTGATATCTTGGTTGGCGAGCATGGAGAGTGGGTGAGAGATTCTCCCGGGAGTGGACGCCCATGTTACCGGTCAGAGGGGCAGAGTCAGAGGCCTTTGCGGGGTTCTAACTGAAGTCTCAGTGTCAACCCTGCGCCCTGAAGAGCAGTGCGTGAAAGCGAGATTCCCTACGCTCAAACTTCTCCAGGAAGGTAGGGTGCCTCACTCAGCCATACAAGCTAACAGACCCATGAAGGATTAGCTTAACCCATAGTCTGCTCACCTCCCAACTGAACTATGTGACCCTAACTGACAAGATCTATCTCAGGTCAGTGATCTAAGACAAGAGGGGAGATATATTTTAGTACTTCTTGTTATTCTATGAACATAGGGGTGGGGGCAAACTCTATTTGGCAGAGCTTGCATACTCAGGGCTATATGTTAAAAGAGGGATTTGACAGCTTGTAAGTCCTCCTATTTGCAAACAGTGACTAGGGCATCTTCTACCCAGCCAAAACAGGTTACAAAGTGCCAGAAGCCTGGGGAAAGGGATCCCACAGAGTACTGAGGCATTTGGGACATGCCTAGAGGCAAAAAGAAAGGCACCTTGAAAACAATTGGCTCCCAGCCCTGCCTGATTATGCTAGCGGCTCTGACTGATTGAGCCATACCCAGAGCCCTGTGCTGAGTGGGAATAGAGTAGGGATTTGCCAGCTCTTTGAGCCTCTTACTCTCCAGGCAGAAGCAGCAGCAACCCCATAGCTGGATCATCAGGCTACTAATTCAGGAAGGAAAGACTAGGAGAGAGGCTCCAGGAAAATGGACTCTTTCATTGTCAGAGCCTGCAAATGCTATGAGCCTCAACTGCCAACAAGACTGAAGCCCAATATATGACATCACCATAGAGACTTATCAACTGCAAACCTCTACCTAAACGTGCCACATGGGCAGAACCCGGCGTACAGACTCACCCAACCAGGAAGAAAGAAAAGAAAGCAACAAGATAACCTCTCAAAATCAAAAATAATACACAGACTTTATAACCTATCCCATTTTATTATATTTGTTCATTTGTTTCTCTTATCTTCTTGTCTTGATTATTTTCTTCCTTTTCCAATTTGGTCGTTTAATTCTCTGCCGGTCTTACTCTCTCCTCTCCTTGAGCTACACTACCCACAAGTGTTACATCTCTCATTATCTTTCCTTTCCTCTTCCTTTCTCTCTATGAGGGTTGCACTCCAAAACCCTTAACTCTCTCTCTCTTTCTCCATTTTTTCTTTTTTCTTCTTTTTATCTTTTCCTGTTTCTTTTTTTTCCCTCCCTCTATATTAGTTTATTCTTTTCTCCTTTACTTTTCCTCTCATTCAATCCTCAATCACGAACAAATTATTTTATTTGGAACTCAAATTTTTTTTGTGGCACTTTGGGGGTTTTTTACTTTGGTTTTTTTTTTTTTTTAACTCACCAGCAGTGCTTCCAACCCTGGCTCTCCATTTTATCTAGTTTTTGCTCCACTAAATACAGTAGTAATTCTTTAATATTTTTTTCAATTTTTCCTGTTTTCCTATTATTCCTCTCATTATATCTCTTAGTTAACCATCACCTAAAAGTAAATCATTTTATTCTTGACCCAAATTTTTTCATTTTTTGCATTTTGTGGGTCCATACCCCCTTTTTTTGCCCCTTTATCACTTCTCCCCAACTCAGGCCCTGCATTATAGGTAGTTTTTGTTCTACTTAGCACAATATAATTCACAGTTTACCACAAGATTCTCTCAAGAAGAAGGGGAGAAGAGAGGAGTGAGGAAAAAAAAATTTTTTTTAATTTTTCAATTTTTATTTTTTAACTTTTTATTCTTTATTAGTTCTCATTAGTACTATCAACAAAACCACCCTCAGATGCCATTAAGGAAAAGAAAATTGAATATCATGGATACAAAACACAGAGAGGTAGTGAAGATAGATGAGTAAAAATCAATGGATAAAACATTTAATATATTGGAAATCTTGGAGCTAAATGACAGAGAATTTAAAATAGAAATCCTAAAAATACTCAGAGATATACAAGAAAACACAGAAAGGCAATTTAAGGAGCTCAGAAAACAACTCAATGAACAAAGAATATATTTCCAAGGAAATTGAAACTATAAAAACAAATCAGAGATGAAAAACTCAATTCACAAGCTGAAAAACAAGGTAACAAGCTTAGCTAATAAAACAGGCCAGAGAGAAGGTAGGATTAGTGAAATAGAAAACAAGTCACTTGAGGCACAACAGAGAGAAGAAGAAAGAGACTCAAAAATTTAAAAAAATGAGAAAGCCCTACAGGAATTGTCTGACTCCATCAAAAAGAATAACGTAAGAATAATAGGTATATCAGAGGGAGAAGAGAGAAAATGGAATGAAGATCATATTCAAACAAATAATAGATAAGAACTTCCCAAGCCTGTGGAAAGAACTAAAACCTCAAATTCAAGAAGCAAACAGAACTCCAAGTTTTCTTAACCCCAACAAACCTACTGCAAGGCACATCATAAAGAAATTGGCATAAACCAATGACAAAGAAAAAAATTCTCAAGGCAGCCAGGGAAGAGAAGAATACAACATATAAAGGAAGGCCCATTAGATTATCATCGGATTTATCAACAGAAAATCTACAAGTTAGAAGAGAGTGGACCCCAATATTTAAACTCCTGAGAGGAACTTTCAGCCAAGAGTACTGTACCCATCAAAGCTATCCTTCCAATACAAAGGAGAAATAAAAACATTCACTGATACAGAAAAGATGAGGGAATTTATCAGAAAACCCCCACTCCAGGAAATACTAAAGGAGATTTTCCAACCAAATACAAAGAACAAAACAAAACCACAAGTAAAAGCTCCACCAAGAAAACAATAAAACCAAATTTAAACTGATAACAAAAACAAAAAAAAGGGGGGGGAGAGGATGGAAATTAACAGTAGCAAAGGACAACGGACTACAGAAGTACTTACAAGATAGTGCATTACAATGAACAGGGTAGGAACCCTTTTCATTACTTAATGGTAACCATCCTTGAAAAAACCACCACAGAAGCACATGATTTAAAAAAGATAGCAACAGAGGAAAGAAGTATGGAATAGAACCAAACAAAAACAAAGGATAAAAAAACAAAAGAAAGAATCAAACAAGACACAAAACTGACAGAAAGCAATGTATAAAATGGCAATAGGGAACCCACAAGTGTCAATAGTTACACTAAATATAAATGGATTAAACTCACCAATAAAAAGGCACAGAGTAGCAGAATGGATTAAAAAAGAAAATCTAACTATATTCTGCTTACAAGAAACTCATCTAAGCAACAAGAATAAAAACAAATTTAAAGTGAAAGACTGGAAAATAATACTCCAAGCAAATAACATCCAAAAAAAAGCAGGCATAGCAATACTTATATCTGATAATGCTAACTACAAGACAGCAAAAGTACTCAAAGACAAAAATGGTCATTTCATAATGATTAAGGGGATGCTGAATCAAGAAGACACAACAATTCTTAATATATATGCACCAAACCAAGGATCACCAAAATATATAAGACAAATACTTACTGACCATAAAACAGAAACTGACAAAAATACAATCATACTTGGAGACCTCAATACACCGCTGATGGCTCTAGATCGGTCATGCAAACAGAGAATCAATAAAGATATATTGGCCTTAAACAAAACACTAGAGCACCTGAATATGATAGACATCTACAGGACATTTCATCCCAAAGTGACTGAGTATACATTTTTCTCCAGTGTACATAGATCATTCTCAAGAATTGACCATATGTTGGGCCACAAAAATAACAGCAAATTCAGAAAAATCAAAGTTGTACCAAACATATTTTCTGATCATAAAGCATTGAGACTAGAATTCAACTGCAAAAAAGAAAAAAATAAACCACAAAAATGTGGAAAGTAAACAACATACTTTTAAAAAATGAATGGGTCAAAGAACAAATAAGTGCAGAGATCAAAAGATATATAGAGACAAATGAAAATGACAACACAACATATCAGAATCATGCAGCAAAAGCAGTGATAAGAGGAAAGTTCATATCACTTCAGGCCTTTATGAACAAACAAGAGAGAGCTCAAATGAACCACTTAACTTCACACCTCAAGGAACTAGAAAAAAAAGAACAAAGACAACCTAAAAGGAGCCGAAGAAAGGAGATAATAAAAATCAGAGCAGAAATAAATGAAATAGAGAACAGAAAAACTGTAGAAAAAATTAATAGAACAAGGAGCTGGTTCTTTGAAAAGATAAACAAAATTGAAAAATCCTTGGCAAGACTTACCAAGGAAAAAGAGAAAGAACTCATATAAACAAAATCCAAAATGAAAGAGGAGAAATCACAACGGACATCGTAGATATACAAAGAATTATTGTAGAAAACTATGAAAGACTTTATGCCACTAAATTCAACAACCTAGAAGAAATGGATAAATTCCTAGAATACAACCTTCCTAGACTTAGTCAAGAAGAAGCAGAAAGCCTAAACAGACCAATTCATAGGGAAGAAATAGAAAAAATTATTTAAAAACCTCCTCAAAAATAAAAATCCAGGCCCAGACAGTTATACTAATGAATTCTATGAAACATTCAAAGAAGACTTGGTTCCTATGCTACTGAAAGTCTTCCAAAAAATTGAAAAAGAAGCAATACTTCCAAACACATTTTATGAGGACAACATAACACTTATACCAAAACCGGGCAAGGACAGCACAAAAAATGAAAACTACAGACCAATATCTCTAATGAATACAGATGCTAAAATACTAAACAAAATACTAGCAAATCAAATACAACAATATATTAAAAAAAATAATACATCATGATCAAGTGGGATTCATCCCAGAATTTCAAAGATGGTTCAACATAGGTAAAACGGTTAACATAATACACTATATCATCAAAACAAAGAACAAAAACCACATGATCTTATCAATAGATGCAAAAAAGGCATTCAATAAAATACAAACAATTTATGTTTAAGACTCTCAACAAAATGGGTATAGAAGAAAAATATCTCAACATGATAAAGGCCATATATGATAAACCATCAGCTAACATCATATTAAATGGCACAAAACTGAAGGCTTTCCCCCTTAAATCAGGAACAAAACAGGGTTGTCCACTCTTATTTAATGTGGTACTAGAGGTTCTAGCCAGAGCAATCAGACAAGAAAAAGACATAAAAGGCATCCATATTGGAAAAGAAGTAAAGGTATCACTTTTTGCAGATAACATAATCCTATACATCAAAAACCCCAAAGAATCTACAAAAAAAAACTACTAGAAACAATAAACTAATATAATAAAATCACAGGATAAAAAATTAATATACAAAAGTCCATAGCCTTTCTATATGCCAACAATGAAAATTTGAGAACGAACTAAAAAAAAAATAATCCCCTTCACGATTGCAACAACAACAACAAAAAATACCTAGGAATAAACATAACAAAAAATGTAAAGGATCTATATAATGAAAACTACAAAGCATTGTTAAGGGAAATCAAAAAAGATACAATGAGATGGAAGAATGTTACTTGTTTTTGTATAGGAAGAATAAATATAATCAAGGATGCTATATTACCCAAAGCAATATACAAATTTAATGCAACTCCCATCAAAATTCCAATGACATTTTTTAAAGAAATGGAACAAAAGATCAGCAGATTTATATGGAACTATAAAAAACCCCGAATAGCCAAAGCAATCGTAAAGAAAAACAATGAAGCTGGGGGCATTAAAATACCTGACTTCAGACTATATTATAGAGCCACGACAATCAAAACAGCATTATATTGGCAGAAAAATAGACACTCAGACCAATGGAACAGAATAGAAAGTCCAGAAATAAAACCATATATATATGGTCAAATATTTTTTGATATAGGGACCAACAGCACACAATGGAGAAAATAGAGCCTCTTCAACAAATGGTGCTGGGAAAACTGGAAAGCTACATGCAAAAGAATGAAACTTGACTACAGTTTGTCCCCTTGTACTAAAATTAATTCAAAATGGATCAAAGACCTAAATATAAGACCTGAAACAATAAATTACATAGAAGAAGACATAGGTTCTAATCTCATGGACTTTGGTTTTAAAGAGCATTTTATGAATTTGACTCCAAAGGCAAGGGAAGTGAAGGCAAAGATAAATGAATGGGGCTACATCAGACTAGGAAGTTTTTGTTCAGCAAGAGAAACTGACAACAAAATAAACAGACAGCCAATTAAATGGGAAATGATATTTTCAAACAACAGCTCAGATAAGGGCCTAATATCCAAAATATACAAAGAACTCATAAAACTCAACAACATACAAACAAACAATCCAATAAAAAAAATGGGAAGAGGATATGAACAGACACTTCTCCCAGGAAGAAATACAAATGGCCAACAGATATATGAAAAGGTGCTCATCTTCATTAGTTATTAGAGAAATGCAAATCAAAACTACAATGAGATACCACCTCACACCTGTTAGATTAGCTATTATCAACAAGACAGGTAATAGCAAATGTTGGAGAGGATGTGGAGAAAAAGGAACCCTCATTCACTGTTGGTGAGAATGTAAAGTAGTACAACCATTATGGAACAAAGTATGGTGGTTCCGCAAAAGACTGAAAATAGAACTACCTTATGACCCAGCAATCCCTCTACTTTGTATATACCCCAAAAACTCAGAAACATTGATACATAAAAGACACATGCAGCTCCATGTTCATTGCAGCTTTGTTCACAGTGGCCAAGATATGTAAACAACCAAAAAGCCCTTCAATAGAAGACTGGATAAAGAAGATGTGGCACATATGCACTATGGAATTCTACTCAGCAGTAAGAAATGATGACATTGGATCATTTACAGCAAAATGGTGGGATCTTGATAACATTATATGGAGTGAAATAATTAGAAAAAAACAGGAACTGCATTATTCCATAGATAGTTGAGACATAAAAACAAGACTAAGAGATATTGACAAGAGTGTGGTGGTTATGGGGAGGAGGAGGGAGAGGGGAAAGGGGAGGGGGAGGTGCACAAAGAAAACTAGATAGAAGGTGACAAAGGACAATCTGACTTTGGGTGATGGGTATGCACCATAATTGATCAACAAGATAACCTGGACATGTTTTCTTTGAACATATGTACCCTGATTTATTGATGTCACCCTAGTAAAATTAATAAACAAACAATAAAAAAAAGAAATAAAAAAACTAAGGCTATTGCAAGATTTAAGAGCAGTAAATAAAACTATAGAAATTATGGGTCCTCTCAAGTTAGGACTCTTTTCTCCTACTGCCATTCTATGGAATTTTCACCTTGTAATTACTGACTTGAAGGATTGCTTTTTTATTATTCCTTTAAGCCCTCATGATTGCAAGCATTTTGCATTCAGTGTTCCTTCACTTAATTTCTAGGCTCCCATGGAGCAATATCAGTGGAGAGTTTTGCCTCAAGGTACGGCTAATAGTCCCACCTTGTGCCAAAAATATGTTGCTCAAGCTATCTCTTCAGTATGAAGGCAGCACCCTAAGGTGTACATAATTCATTATATGGATGATATCTTATTGCTCATTCAGATAAATACACTGTGCCGACCATTTTGCAACAACTAGAATATTCTTTGGAACAGGGCTTGGGAACATTTTTGGCTGAGAGAGCCATGAACGCCACATATTCTAAAATGTAATTCTGTGAGAGCCATACAATGATCCATGTACATTATGCATTATCCAATAAAAATTTGGTGTTGTCCCGTACTACAGCTGTGATTGGCTCCAGCCACCTGCAACCATGAACATGAGCGGTAGGAAATGAATGGATTGTAATGCATGAGAATGTTTTATATTTTTAACGTTATTTTTTTTTTATTAAAGATTTGTCTGTGAGCCAGGTACAGCCATCAAAAGAGCCACATCTGGCTCGTGAGCCATAGGTTCCTGACCTCTGCTTTGAAAGAATCAGGACTTTATATAACTCCTGAAAAGGTACAGAAATCTGTACCTTTCTCTTATTTAGGACAAATTATTGAGCAACAACAAATTTGTCCACAATAATTAGAAATCAAGATGGATCATTTGCAAACTTTAAATGATTTCCAGAAATTATTAGGAGATATTAATTGGCTTAGATCTTCCTTGAAATTAACTACCAGGAAACTGAAGCCACTTTTTGACATTCTTAGTGGCTCAGCTGAACCTACTACTCCTCGGCTACTTACAGCTGTGGGACAGCCAAGCTTTAAAGCTTGCAGAAAAAAACCTTGCAATAAATACAACTAAAATGCATAAATCCTGAAGAATCAATTGCTTTACTAATTTGTCCCTCAAGTTACACTCCAACGGGACTATTGTGGCAAGCTTCAGGTCCTATTGAATGGATTCATTTAGCAGTTACTCCTAAGAAAGTTTTTTCTCCATATTTTGATCTTGTTGCCTCCTTGATTCTCAAGCAGCATAGGCAACTTTTACAGTTTATAGGTTTTGAGCCTAAAATTATTGTTGTTCCTTTTTCAAAGGATCAACAACAATGGCTCTGGAAAACTTTCACAAAATGGAAAATTGCTTTTGCAAATTTTACAGGCCAAATTGATTCTTACTACCCAGCTAATAAACTAGTTCAATTTTCATTAATTACTACATTTGTCTTTCCTAAGACCATTGTTAATGAGCTCATTCCTGAAACACCTACAGTCTTCACTGATGGGTCCAGCTCTGGAATGGCAGGCTTAATAATCAATGGACAAGTTTATACTGAAACAGTCACCTTGAAATCAGCTCAAAGAGTAGAATTACATGCCATTATCATGGCTTTTCAGCATTTGCCATGTTCCTCCTTTAATCTGTATAAAGACAGCAAACATTTACTTATGGTTGTTTCCACTATAGAGACTGCTGTTTTAGGGACAACTGCTGATGAGGATCTATTTCAGCAATTTCTCCTTCTTCAAAGACTTGTATGTCAACATAGAGTTCTATGTTTTCTAGGACATATTCAAGCTCACTCCATGCTCCTTGGAGCTTTAGCATTAGGGAATGCCCTTTTTGATCAAGCTACCCAAAAGAAAGTTATTGGAGCAGCCATGACAGATCAAGCAATCCAGTCTCATACTATTCATCACCAGAATGCTGCAGCCCTGCATAAACAGTTTCAACTTTCTTGGGAAGCAGCATGGCAGATTGTTAAATCCTGTCCAAGGTGTCCTATACTACAATCTGTTCCTTCATTTGAGGTTAACCGTCGAGGACTCCTACCAGGAAAACTTTGGCAAATGGATGTTACTCATATACCTTTATTTGGCAAGCTGTCCTTTGTCCATGTCACAGTGGATACTTATTCTGGATTTATAGTAGCCTCTGCCAGAACAGGAGAGACTGCTAAGCATGTTATAGCTCATTGTTTGTATTCAGCTTCTATTATTGGACTTCCTAAACTGATTAAAACTGACAATGCTCCTGCATATGTAGGAAAAGCATTTACTACATTTTGTCAGACTTTTGGACTTGGCCTAAAGATGGGAATTCCTTATAATCCCCAGGGTCAAGGCATTGTAGAGCATGCACATCAAACACTTAAAAATTATTTAGAAAAAATAAAAAAGGGGAATTATACCCTCAAACTCCTGCAAATCTTTGTTATGCTCTTTTTACTTTAAAGTTTTTGAATACTGATGTACAGGGTCATTCAGCAGCTGAGAGACTCTGGAATCCTACAAGGAAAGCGATGTGATGGAGGGACCCACTCACAGGAATCTGGCAAGGGTCAGACCCTGTTCTCCTATAGGGCCAAGAATATGTGTGTGTTTTTCCTAGGTCTGCTGAAGCCTCTTGATGGATTCCTGAATAATTGGTGAGACATCATGATTCTGGATGAGAGACTCACTTCAAAAGAGCATTGGATAAGGCTTATTTTTCTATGCTCTCATCCCCTTTTCTGTTGAGAATGATTAGAAGACTGGGATGCTTTTTAAAGTTGTATTGTTATCTAATTTTCTTTAATGTTTTAGATCATTTTATTTCTTTCCTGTTCCATCCATGGAAAGAGGGAAAAAGAGGTGCCTGTTTGGATGTTGCTAAACAAAAATCTCATACAGCCATCTTGAGATTTTTTTGAGAGAGATTTCTGTTTGGTATTTATTCTTATTATGTTTCTATTAAAATAGCCCTACGTAAAATCAAGCAGGCCATGTTCTAATCTCTAAAATCCTGGTTTCCACTCTTGATTTGTGTGATTGTATGTGAAGTCTTTTTGTTTAATGTTTAAATGTGTCTGTTTTTAAGGCCTGATTAAGTTCTTGCCTGCAAATATTGAAAATGCCAGTTCTAATATTGAAAAAATAAACTGATTTTATTCCTACAAATATATAATTTTAATTGGAATAAGTAAAGCACGCTTATTTAAATTTAAATAAAATGGAATGTGGACCCTAAAGACTTGCTAATTTAGCCAGGCTGCTCCAAGCTGCAAGCTGAAAGTCTTGAAGCAGCATAGATTTCCATAATAAAAGTGTAATTTTTTTTTTTACTATAGGAAAATAATGAAAGTCACACTGGAATTTTCCAGCTTTAATATATACTCTTTAAATTGCCTGTTAATTATTGTTTAAAAAAAATGTTTTAAAAGGTATGAAAATATAGCTTGAAAATGCATTTACTACTTTTTTTTGTATTTTTCTGAAGCTGGAAACAGGGAGAGACAGTCTGACAGACTCCCACATGCACCCGACCGGGACCCACCCTGCACACCCACCAGGGGGCAATGCTCTGCCCAACAGGGGGCGATGCTCTGCCCCTCTGGGGTGTTGCTCTGTTGTGACCAGAGCCACTCTAGCGCCTGGGGCAGAGGCCAAGGAGCCATCCCCAGCACCTGGGCCATCTTTGCTCCAATGGAGCCTTGGCTGCAGGAGGGGAAGAGAGAGACAGAGAGGAAGGAGAGGTGGGGGATGGAGAAGCAAATGGGCGCCTCTCCTATGTGCCCTGGCCGGGAATCGAACCCAGGTCCCCAACACGCCAGGCTTACGCTCTACCGCTGAGCCAGCCGGCCAGGGCCGCATTTACTATTTCTTGTTAGAAGTTAACATAAAGACAAGTATTTCTTACAATCTTTGAAGTAAAAATATTTTTGTTTGTTTTTTGCTTTTTTTAATAATTTTATTTTTTAATGGGGTGACATCAATAAATCGGGATACATATATTCAAAGATAATATGTCCAGGTTATCTTGTCGTTCAACCCATCACCCAAAGTCAGATTGTCCTCTGTCACCTATCTAGTTTTCTTTGTGCCCTTCCCCCTCCCCCTTTCCCTCTCTCTCTCCTCCCTCCCCCCGTAACTACCACACTCTTATCAATGTCTCTTAGTCTCACTTTTATGTCCCACCTACATATGGAATAATGCAGTTCCTGGTTTTTTCTAATTTACTTATTTTGCTTCGTATAATGTTATCAAGATTCCACCATTTTTCTGTAAATGATCCGATGTCATCATTTCTTATGGCTGAGTAGTATTCCATAGTGTATATGTGCCACATCTTTATCCAGTCATCTATTGATGGGCTTTTTGGTTGTTTCCATGTCCTGGCCACTGTAAACAATGCTGCAATGAACATGGGGCTGCATGTGTCTTTACGTATCAATGTTTCTGAGTTTTGGGGGTATATACAAAGTAGAGGGATTGCTGGGTCATAAGGTAGTTCTATTTTCAGTTTTTTGAGGAACCACCATACTTTCTTCCATAATGGTTGTACTACTTTACATTCCCACCAACAGTGAATGAGGGTTCCTTTTTCTCCACAGCCTCTCCAACATTTGCTATTACCTGTCTTGCTAATAATAGCTAATCTAACAGGTATGAGGTGGTATCTCATTACAGTTTTGATTTGCATTTCTCTAATTAAAGAAGATGAGCATCTTTTCATATATCTGTTGGCCATTTGTATTTCTTCCTGGGAGAAATGTCTGTTCATGTCCTCTTCCCATTTTTTTATTGGATTGTTTGTTTGTTTTTTTGTTGAGTTTTATGAGTTCTTTGTATATTTTGGATATTAGGCCCTTATCTGAGCTGTTGTTTGAAAATATCATTTACCATTTCGTTGGCTGTCTGTTTCTTTTGTTATCAGTTTCTCTTGCTGAGCAAAAACTTCTTAGTCTGATGTAGTCCCATTCATTAATTTTTGCCTTCACTTCTCTTGCCTTTGGAGTCAAATTCAAAAAATGCTCTTTAAAACCCAGGTCCATGAGTTTAGTACCTATGTCTTCTTCTATGTACTTAATTGTTTCAGGTCTTATGTTTAGATCTTTGATCCATTTTGAGTTAGTTTTATTACAGGGGGACAAACTGTAGTCCAGTTTCATTCTTTTGCATGTGGCTTTCTAGTTTTCCCAGCACCATTTATTGAAGAGGCTTTCTTTTCTTCATTGTGTGTTGTTGGCCCCTTTATAAAAAAATATTTGACTATATATATGTGGTTTTATTTCTGGGTTTTCTATTCTGTTTCATTGGTATGAGTGGCTATTTTTCTGCAAATACCATGGTGTTTTGATTGTCGTGGCCCTATAATATACTTTGAAGTCAGGTATTGTAATTCCCCCAGCTTCATTGTTTTTCTTTAGGATTGCTTTGGCTATTCGGGTTTTTTTATAGTTCCATATAAATCTGATGATTTTTTGCTCTATTTCCTTAAAAAATGTCATTGGAATTTTGATGGGAATTGCATTAAATTTGTATATTGCTCTGGTAATATGGCCATCTTGATTATATTTATTCTTCCTAGCCAAGAACAAGGTATATTCTTTCATCTCATTATATCTTTTTTGATTTCCCTTAACAATGGTTTATAGTTTTCATTATATAAGTCCTTTACATTCTTTGTTATGTTTATTCCTAGGTATTTTTTTGTTGTTGTTGTTTCAATCGTGAAGGGGATTATTCTTTTGAGTTCGTTCTCAAATGTTTCATTTTTGGCATATAGAAAGGCTATTGACTTCTGTATGTTAATTTTTTATCCTGTGACCTTACTGTATTGGCTTATTGATTCTAGTAGTCTTTTTGTGGATTCTTTGGGGTTTTCGAATTATAGGATCATATCATCTGCAAAAGTGATACCTTTACTTCTTCTTTTCCGATATGGATGCCCTTTATTTCTTTGTCTTGTCTGATTGCTCTGGCTAGAACCTCTAATACCACATTAAATAAGAGTGGAGAGAGTGGACAATCCTGTTTTGTTCCTGATTTAAGGGGGAAAGCCTTCAGTTTAGTGCCATTTAATATGATGTTAGCTGATGGTTTATCATATATGACCTTTATCATGTTGAGATATTTTTCTTCTATACCCATTTTGTTGAGAGTCTTAAACATAAAATTGTGTTGTATTTTATCAAAAGCCTTTTCTGCGTCTATTGATAAGATCATGTGGTTTTTGTTTTTTGTTTTGTTGATATGGTGTATTACGTTAACCGTTTTATGTATGTTGAACCATTCTTGAGATTCTGGGATGAATCCCACTTGATCATGATGTATTATTTCTTTAATATGTTGTTGTATTTGATTTTCCAGTATTTTGTTTAGTATTTTAGCATCTGTATTCATTAGAGATATTGATCTGTAGTTTTCTTTTTTTGTGCCATCCTTGCCTGGTTTTGGTATGAGGGTTATGTTGTCCTCATAAAATGTGTTTGGAAGTATTGCTTCTTTTTCAATTTTTTGGAAGACTTTCAGTAGAATAGGAAACAAGTCTTCTTTGAATGTTTGATAAAATTCGCTGGAATAGCCATCTGGGCCTGGATTTTTATTTTTGGGTAGGTTTTTAATGGTTTTTTCTATTTCCTCTCTACTAATAGGTCTGTTTAGGCTTTCTGCTTTTTCTTGGCTCAGTCTAGGAAGGTTGTATTCTAGGAATTTATCCATCTCTTCTAGGTTATTGAATTTAGTGGCATAAAGTTTTTCATAGTATTCTACAATAATTCTTTGTATATCTACGGTGTCCATTGTGATTTCTCCTCTTTCATTTGGAATTTTGTTTATATGAATTCTTTCTCTTTTTTTCTTAGTAAGTCTTGCCAAGGGTTTGTCAATTTTGTTGATCTTTTCAAAAAACCAGCTTCTTTTTTTATTGATTTTTTCTATAGTTTTTCTGTTCTCTATTTCATTTATTTCTGCTCTGATTTTTATTATCTCCTTTCTTCGGCTGGTTTTGGGTTGTCTTTGTTCTTGTTTTTCAAGTTCCTTAAGGTGTGAAGTTAAGTGGTTCACTTGGGCTCTCTGTTGTTTGTTCACATGTGCCTGAAGTGATATAAACTTCCCTCTTATCACTGCTTTTGCTGCATCCCATAGATTCTGATATGTCTTATTGTCATTTTCATTTGTCTATATATATCTTTTGATCTCTGTTCTTATTTCTTCTTTGGCCCATTCATTTTTTAAAAGTATGTTGTTTTGATTCCACATTTTTGTGGGATTTTTTTTCTCTTTTTTGCAGTTGAATTCTAGTTTCAAGGCTTTATAATCAGAAAATATGCTTGGTACAACTTCGATTTTTCTGAATTTGCTGATGTTGTTTTTGTGGCTCAACATATGGTCAATTCTTGAGAATGATTTATGTACACTGGAGAAAAATTTATACTCAGTCACTTTGGGATGAAATGTCTTGTAGATGTCTATTATATCCAGGTGCTCTAGTGTTTTGTTTAAGGCTACTATATCTTTGTTGATTCTCTGGATGACCGATCTAGAGCCATCAGCGGTGTATTGAGGTCTCCAAGTATGATTGTATTTTTGTCAGTTTTTGTTTTAAGGTTAATAAGTAGCTGTCTTATATATTTTGGTGCTCCTTGGTTTGGTGCATATATATTAAGAATTGTTATGTCTTCTTGATTCAGTGTCTCCTTAGCCATTATGAAATGGCCATTTTTGTCTCTGAGTACTTTTGCTGTCTTGTATTCAGCATTATCAGATATGAGTATTGATATCTGCTTTTTTTAGATGTTATTTGCTTGGAGTATTGTTTTCCCGCCTTTCACTTTGAATTTGTTTTTTTATCCTTGTTGCTTAGATCAGTTTCTTGTAGGCAGCATATAGTTGGATTTTTTTAATCCACTCTTCTACTCTGTGCCTTTTTATTGGTGAGTTTAATCCGTTTACATTTAGTGTAATCATTGACACTTGTGAGTTTTCTATTGCCATTTTATAGATTGCTTTCTGTTAGTTTTGTATCTTGTTTGATCCTTTTCTTTCGTTTTTCTATCTTTTGTTTTTATTTGGTTGTATTTCATACATCTTTCCTCTGTTGCTGTCTTTTTTAAATCATGTGCTTCTGTGGTGGTTTTTTCAATGGTGGTTAACTTTAAGTAATGAAAAGGGTTCCTATCCTGTTCATTGTAGTGCACTATTTTGTGAGTACTTTTGCACTCCAACATCCTTTGGTACTGTTAATCTCCATCCTCTCCCCCCACCTTTTTTTGGTTGTCACAGTTTAAATTTGGTTTTATTGTGTTCTTCTTGGAGCTTTTACTTGTGGCTTTTTTTTGTTTGTTTTGTTTTGTTTTGTTTTTTGTTCTTTGTATCTGATTGGAGAACCCCTTTAGTAATTCCTGGAGTAGGGGTTTTTGATGATAAATTCCCTCATCTTTTCTGTATCTGTGAATGTTTTTATTTCTCCTTCATATTTGAAGGATAGCTTTGATGGGTATAGTATTCATGACTGATAGTTCCTCTCTTTCAGGACTTTAAATATTGGGGTCCACTCTCTTCTAGCTTGTAGAGTTTCTGTTGAGAAATCGGATGATAATCTAATGGGCCTTCCTTTATATGTTGTATTCTTCTCTACCCTGGCTGCCTTGAGAATTTTTTTGTTGCCGTTGGTTTGTGCTAATTTCTTTATGATGTGCCTTGGAGTAGGTTTGTTGGGGTTAAGAAAACTCGGAGTTCTGTTTGCTTCTTGAATTTGAGGTTTTAGTTCTTTCCACAGGCTTGGGAAGTTCTCATCTATTATTTGTTTGAATATGTTCTCCATTCCATTTTCTCTCTCTTCTCCCTCTGATATACCTATTATTTTTGTTATTCTTTTTGATGGAGTCAGATAATTCCTGTAGGGCTATCTCATTTTTTTAAATTTTTGAGTCTCTTTCTTCTCTCTGTTGTGCCTCAAGTTCCTTGTCTTCTATTTCACTAATCCTACCTTCTCTCTGGCCTGTTTTATTAGCTAAGCTTATTACCTCAATTTTCAGCTCATAAATTGAGTTTTTCATCTCTGTTTGATTTGTTTTTATAGTTTCAATTTCCTTGGAAATATATTCTTTGTGTTCATTGAGTTGTTTTCTGAGCTCCCTAAATTGCCTTTCTGTGTTTTCTTATATATCTCTGAGTAATTTTAGGATTTCTATTTTAAATTCTCTTTTGTTTAACTCCAAGGTTTCCAATATATTAAATTTTTTCTCCATAGATTTTTCCTCATCTATGAGTGTTACCTCTCTTTCTTTTTTATCCATAATATTCGATTTTCTCCTTTTTAATGGCATCTGAGGGTGGTTTTGTTGATAGTACTAATGAGATTTAATAAAGAATAAAAAGTTAAAAAATAATGAACAATCAAAAAGAGTTGTTTTTTATAAATTAATAATTAAATAAAGAAAAATAAAAAATAAATTAAAAAAGGAAATTATTTTCTCCCCCCTCCTTTTTTCCTCTCCTCTCCTCTCCCCTCTTTCTTGAAAAAAATCTTGTGGTGAACTGTGAATTATATTGTACTAAATAGAATAAACAGTGCCCGTAATGGGTGGCCTGATTTGGGGAGAAGTAATAAAGGGGAAAAAAAAAAAAAAAAAAAAGAAAGAAAGAAAGAAAGAAAGAAAAAAGGGGCGTATGGACACACAAAAAGCAAATAAGGAAAAAATTTGGGTCAAGAATAAAATGATTTGCTTTTAGGTGTTGTTTGACTAAGAGTTATGATGAGAGGAATAAGAGGGAAACAGGAAAATGGGGGGACACATTAAAAAATTACTATTGTATTCAGTGGAACAAGAACTAGATAAAATGGAGAGCTAGGGATGGGAGCACTGCTAGTGAGTTAAAAAGGTGAAGTAAAAAAACCTCGAAATGCCACAAACATAAGTTTGAGTTCCAGATAAGATAATTTGTTCGTTATTGAAGTTTGAATGAGAGGAGACATAAAGGAGAAAGGAAGAAACTAATATAGAGGGAGAAAAGAAAGAGAAAAAAAGAGGGAACCACTAAAAGAAGAAAAAAAGAGAGAGAGAGTTAAGGGTTTTGGAGTGCAATCCTTATAGAGAGAAAGGAAGAGGAAAGAAGATAATGAGAGTTGTAACACTTATAGGTAGTGTAGTTCAAGGAGAGGAGAGAGTAAGAGTGGCTGAGAGTTAAACGACTGAATTGAAGGAGGAAAAAAATCAAGAATGAAGATAAGAGAAACAAATGAACAAATATAATAGAATGGGATAGGTTATAAAGTCTGTGAATTATTCTTGATTTTGAGAGGTTATCTTCTTGCTTTTTCTTTTCTCTCCCTCTTCCTGGTGAGTGTCTCTGTACCCCGGGTTCTGCCCCTTTGGCACACTCAGGTGGAGGTTTGCAGTTGATAAGTCTCTATGGTGATGTCATGTATTGGGCTTCAGTCTTTTTGGCAGTCGAGGCTCATTAGCGATTATAGGCTCCAACAGTGAGAGAGTCTGTGTTCCTGAAGCCTCTCTCTTAGTTTTTCCTTTCTCAATTAGTAGCCTAATCAGGTATGGGGTTGCTGCTGCCTCTGCCTGGATAGTAAGAGGCTCAAAGAGCTGGCAACTCCCCACTCTATTCCCTCTCAGCACAGGGCTCTGGGTAAGGCTCAATCAGTCAGAGCTGCTAGCATAATCAGGCAGGTCTTCTGCCCACTCAAAGACCTCTGGCTCTGCCACTCTGTCCAGTAACATGGGCAGACGCCTACTCCTGGGGCACTTGGAGGAAACTCTCGCTCACTATCTGTGTGTGCAGACCAGGATATCAGGCCAGCTGCCTCACCCTCTGAGTGAAACCCCTGCCTGCACGGAAAAGTTCCAGCGTTGGAATTGACTCTTGCTCCCTCCTCGTATGCGGCTTTTTCAGGGCACTGGGGCGGCCCGGAGATTCTGCTTTCGGCCCACACAAAGGCCTCTGACTCTGCCTCTCTGTGGGATAACACTGGCATCCACTCCCAGGGCTTTAGGAGGAATCTCTCACCCACTATCTGCGCGCACCGACCAGGAGATCGTGCAAATGGCTGCCTCACTTGTCTTTCTTTGTCTGGGTTTGGTGCGAGTGTTAGCTTGTATTGAAATGGTTGCCACAGGCACAGTTTTTTCTCGGCTTGGATCTCCGTTCCACAGCCTGGTTCGGCTGTTTGTCCCGCAGCCTGCATCTATTCACCCCCTTTACCCGCCTTAGTTTCTATACTCTCAGTTCCCAGTGAAAGCAGCCCTATTTAGGTTAGTGAGGAAGGCAGAGCATATCTTACTTTTTATTTCCTTCAGAGTTTGATTATATATTTAGCCAATTTTTTGCTTGACCATTCCTTCAGGTGTGTTGTGAAACATCTGGAGGCTCCAAGGATAGGTTTTTCTGTTTCTGGTTGAAGATCTTGTTGAGTTTTGGGGGAGATTTATTGGTATCGCTTCCTACCGCGCCATTACTCTGATGTCATCTCCTGAAGTAAAAATATTATAAAGTGTGTTCAACGAATGCTTAAAGGTCAATTGTAAATACAGTGGTACCTTGAGATACGAGCAGACTAACATACAAATTTTGTAAAGATTCAAACTGCGACTCGATCCATATTTTTCTGCGAAATTCCAAGATACAATTTGTGATTTGGGAAGCTGCCGCTAGTTGGTGCATTGGTGCATGGGTTCAGTATTGGCAGCACAACACCAGCATCTTTTTCTTTCTCACGTGTTACCTGCAGAATAAAGCCAAATCTTGTGTGCTGTACTCATTCTTGCATCATTTTTGCATTTTTTTTACCAACTTTTTTTGAGCTATCATGGGGCCAAACAAAATAAGTGTAAAGAACAGTGGTGAGAAGAAGAAGAGAATTATGTCAATAGAAGTAAAGCAAGAAATAATAGAAAAACTTGAGCGTGGTGTACGAGTGATTGAACTGGCAAGACTGTACGACTATATTACATCTACAATTTGTACCATCCTTAAACAAAAGGATGCCATCAAAAGCGCAAATCCAGCAAAAGAATCTATAATTCTGTCCCAATTATGGACAAATATCCATGAAGAAATGGAGAAGCTTCTGCTGGTATGGGTGAAAGAGAAAGAGCTGGCAGGAGACACAGTGATGGAGACTGTAATATGCAGAAAGGCACATATTATGATTGGCGACTTGAAGAAGAAAGAACCATCAACCTCAAAAGAGGCAGCAGAAGATAGGTTTAAGGCAAGTCATGGCTGGTTTGAAAATTTCAAGAAAAGATCTGGCATCCACAGGGTGGTGAGGCATGGTGAAGCTGTGAGTGCTGACGTTAAGGCAGCTGAGGAGTATATTGCACATTTTGCTGCACTTATCACAAAGAAAGGCTACATCCCCCAACAAGTGTTCAACTGTGACAAAACAGGATTGTTTTGGAAAAAAAAATGCCCCAGAAGACTTTCATTGCCTCAGAGGAGAAGAAGCTGCCAGGCCATAAACCCATGAAGGACCATCTGACCCTTGCATTGTGTGCAAATGCTAGCAGTAACTGTAAAGTAAAGCCATTGCTAATGTATCATTCCGAAAATCCTTGAACCTTTAAGACACAAGATTCTTAAAGAAAAACTGCAGGTTATATGGCACACCAATGCTAGGGCATGGGTTATGTGGCAGTTTTTTATTGAATGGGTAAATCTCATCTTTGGTCCTGTAGTAAAGAAATATCTTCAAGAAAGTAAACTTCTGATGAAAGTGTTATTAATTCTTAATAATACTCCAGCCCACCCACCAGGTCTTGAAGATGACATTTTTGATGAGTTCAAATTCATAAAAGTCCTCTACCTCCCACCCAACATGACTTCAATCTTGCAACCTATGGATCAGCAGGTCAGTTTCAACTTCAAAAAGCTTTTCACAAAGCACTTGTTATGCTTGTGCTTTGAGGTGAATGAGAATACAATTCTAACCCTTCAAGAGTTTTGGAAAGATCACTACAACATCGTGATATGTTTATTGACTTGGTATGGCAAGAGGTTACAAGAAAAACCTTGAACTCGTCATGGAAAAAGTTATGGCCTGTTGTTGCAGACAGGGACTTTGAAGGATTCGAACCAGAGACCAAGACCGAGGTAGAAGCGTTGGAGGAGATTGTGTCCCTCAGAAAGTTGATGAGTCTGGAGGTACATGAGGGTGATGTAAACAAGCTCGTTAAGGAACATGAGGAGGAACTCTCAACTGAGGAATTGAAGGAGCTATAGATGATGCAACATACAAAGCTTTTGCAAGAGATTAGTAGTGAGGAGGAGGTAGAGTCAGAGGAAGTGATTTCTACAACTGAAATTAAAGACAGGCTGGCAATGTGAGAGAAGCTTTCAAGTTTCATGGAAAAGAAACACCCAGGAAAAGTTTCAACTGGTCGTGCTTCAGCACTTTCTTTAATGATACTTGCTTGTTACATTTCTGTAACATTTTAAAAGGCAGCCATCCCACTTTTAGGAATATACCCCAAGAACACCATAGAATGGTTCCAGAAGGAGAAATGCACCCCATGTTTATAGCAGCATTGTTCACAATAGCGAAGATCTGGAAACAGCCCAAGTGTCTGTCAGAGGATGAGTGGATTAAAAAGCCTTGGTACATATATACTCAGCCATAAGAAATGATTACATCGGATCATTTACAATAACATGGATGGACCTTGATAACATTATATGGAATGAGATAAGTAAATCAGAAAAAACTAAGAACTATATGAACCCATGCATAGATGGGACATAAAAATGAGACTCAGAGACATGGACAAGAATGTGATGGTAACAGGGAGTGGGGTGGAGGGGTGGGGAGGGGGTGAGGAAGGAGAGGGAGGGGGTAGGGGGAGGGTAGGAGCACAAAGAAAACCAGATAGAAGGTGACAGAAGACAATTTGACTTTGGGTGAGGGGTATTGCATTATAATCAAAGGTCAAAATAATCTGGAGATGTTTTCTCGGAACATATGTACCCTGATTTATCAATGTCACTGCATTAAAATTAATAAAAATAAGATAAAAAAAGAAAAAGAAAAAATAAAAGGCAGGCAAAACCAAACCTTTTTGGATAGATTTTTATTCAAAAGTCCTGCAAGTAAAAGTGCCAAAAGTGCAGCCAAAAAGGCAATAACAGGCGATGATTAAATGAAAAATACATAATATTAAGCTTAGGCTAAATTTAAAGTTAAGAAAATGCATTTTTTTTTACAATTAAGTTTTTGTGGTTTCATTTTAAGTAAAGTACAGTTTTAGTTTTGTTTAAAGAAAATGCAGTTTTAGTTTACATTTAGTGTTAAAAAAGTGCAGTTTTAGTTTATGTGTCTACAGTGCCTGCATCCCTTCCTCCCTCCCTCCTTCTCCACTATTTACCTCCATTAGCCACATTCATCTGTCTCCAAGGTAAGAATACAGTACTAAATAACACTTTTTTCTTTTCTTTTATATATTTGTTATGCATTGGTAAAGTATACATGTGTGTTTCTTAATTAAAAGCATGTCTTTTTTCTTAATTTAGGATGGTTTGGAGATGTTTCACAGGGCTGGAATGGGTTAAATCTATTTCAGTTATTTTAAATGGAAGAAATTTGTTTGCTATACGAGTTGACTGACTTATGAGCTCAGTTACAGAATGAATTAAACTCGTATCTCAATGTACCACTGTAATATGAAAAAAAAGGAAGAGTCATATTCTGGAACTCCTGAAAATCTACCTTATCATGCTTTTTACTTTAAAATTTTTTCTTTGAATGCTAATCTACAGGAGACGCCAAACCTCTTTCTCCTGCAAACTTCTACCCTCTTTTATTTGATCCAGCTAATAACACTGTTTTGTCTTTTTTCAAATAGCTCCAGATATATGGAAAAAGTTTATATAAGTAGATGAGGACCCTCAAACCCCTCAACGAGATCTTCTGGACATGGTTTTTAAGGTCTATAATGACCAAGAGGCAGACAAAGCCCAAAAGAGGTCAGGCAAAAAACTCAGCTCTTGGCATATGCCCTTAAAGGCTCCAATGCTCTGAAGGGGCCTCATAGGATTCCCACCAGGGCCCTGCTCCAAGAGTGGAAGGGAAGGTCATTGAGCTAAAGCTTGCCAGGCTTCTCGGCCCCCACCAGGGATATGCCTTTGCTGTGGGGAAAAAGGGACACTGGAAGGTAAGCTGTTCCCTTGCTCCTCTAAGGGAGGGTTCAGTCTCTTCCAGCCCTGCTCCAGCCACCTGTGACCTAACCTTGTCAAGCTTGCTGGGACTTGCCACTGAAGGCTAAAGGTGCCCAGGGCTGTTGACCCCATCTCACATCACTGTGGACGAGCCTAAGGTATTTCTTCCAAGTAGCAGATAAACTGATCTCATTTCTTATGGACACAAGGGCCACTTACTATGTCTTGCCTGAATATTCAGGTTTTTATTCATTCCTCAAAGATCTCTGTTGTGGGTGTTGATAGTCTTATTTTCTGCTGCTTTGTTTAATATATAGTATCTCCTTTATTCCTCTTGCCTCAATGCCTCACGCCTATTTTAGGCTGGGACCTGCTCCTAATTTAGACAAATTACCTCTGCCACCCAGCATAGTGTATCCAAAGGTTCTCCTCACTACCTCCATGGCTGCAAAACTCCAAGAAAGGGCCCCCTGGTCTCATCTCTCTAGGCTGAAGAGATCAGAGGCTCCATCTCCACACATGCCTGCAGATGACTTTTCCAGTCTACCTGAAATCATTACCAGCTAGAAGCAGCAGTCATTGGGACTTGGATTCTAGCTGCAATGTATAAAAATGTGACTATTCCAGTGCCATGTGGACTTTTCCTGGATGTGTTGCTCGACTCCTAGACTTTTTTTGGATGTGTTTCCTGGACTCCTGCTCCTTGTGACAGCTCTTAATGAACTGAACTGGCGTTGGGTTGCATTTTCAGGGAATGCGGAATGATGATGTGTCAGCATGGACTTGGTGAACATGTTTAAGGACATTCAAAACAGCAGACTCTATTATAGATCCTGTTATATTGGCTAAGAATTTGCTTAAAGGCTTTAATCCCTGTAATGTATTAAGACACTGTTTCAGTATCTGTTAACATTGGCTATGCTAATTTTCTGTTTATTCTGTATTTTTTTATCTGCCTCTGTATTAGATTCTGGGAAATCAGACAAGTGCAAATCACAGCACATGAGCTAAATTTTAAAAATATAAAGAAGTGGCATATGTGGGAGAAGGGCTGTAGGCTGGCAAGGTCATTGTAGCCTAAGGCTTGGTTTGGGACTGAGCCTTTCCCACTCTCTTAATACTAAGATCTTTTGATATTAAGATCTTTTAATACTAAGGTCTTTTAATACTAAAATCTTTTCAACATGAAGATTTTCTCCACACCCTTGACTGTTGCATGATGTAGGGTGGTGAACTCTTATGAGGAATTCAATTTATGTCTCAGACGAGTGGCTTTGTATCAGAGACTTCCCTATTTGTATATTGGATTAAAATCTTTAATTGTCTATGCTATATAATGAAGAAAAGATCGGGGACTCACTCTCTGATATTGCCATCAGCATTGAAGAGGCCTCCCAATCCCATTCTTTTTTCTCGGTGAGTCTATTTTCTTAATTCTGCACCATTCTCTCTCGGGATCCAGAATTACTAGCCATGCTGGTTCGTGGCAATATTGTCATAAATGTCACTATGTCATCATTTCTTATGGCTGAGTAGTATTCATTTGTATATATGTACCACATCTTCTTTATCCAATCCTCTATTGAGGGACACTTTGGTTGTTTCCATGTCTAGACCACTGTGAACAATGCTGTGATAAACATGGGGCTGCATTTGTCTTTACTTACCAATGCCTTTGAGTTTTGGGGGTAGATACCCAGTTAGATGGATTGCTGGGTCATATGGTAATTCTATTCATAATATTTTGAGGAACCACCATACTTTCTTCCATAATGGTTGTATTGATTTGCATTCCCACCAGCAGTGAATGAGGGTTCCATTTTTTCCACAGCCTCTTTAACCTTGTTATTACCAGCCTTGTTGATAATATAGCCAATCTAACAGGTAGTTAGATTGTAGTTTTGATTTGCATTTCTTGAATAGCTAGTAAAGATGAACATCTTTTCATATGTCTGTTGGCCATTTGTATGTCCTCTTGGGAGAAGTGTCTGTTGAGGTCCTCTCTCCATTTTTAAATTGAATTATTTGCTTTTTTGTTGCTGTGCTTTATGAGTTCTTTATGTATTTTGGATATTAACCCCTTATCAAAGCTGTTGTTTGCAAATATCATCTCCCATTTAGTTGGTTGCCTATTTGTCTTGTCAGTTTCTTTTGCTGTGCAGAAGCTTTTTAGTTTGATATAGTCCCATTCAATTATTTTCATCTTTACTTCTCTTGCCTTTGGGGTCAAATTCATAGATTGTTCTCTATGGCCAAAGTCCATGAGTTTAGTACTTATATTTTCTTTTATGTAATTTATTGTTTTAGATCTTATATTTAGTTTTTTGATCCATTTTAAATTAATCTTTGTGAAGGGGGAGAAAGTGTAGTCAAGTTTCATTCTTTTGCATATGGTTTTCCAATTTTTCCAGTAACTGTTATTGAAGAGGCTTTCTTTTCTCTATTGTGTGTTTTTGACACCTTTGTCAAAGATGATTTGTCCACATATATGTGGTTTTATTTGTGGGCTCTTGATTCTGTTCCATTGGTCTGTATGTCTGTTTTTCTGCCAATACTATGCTATTTTGATTATCATGGCTCTATAGTATAACTTGAGGTCAGGTAGTGTGATACATCTGGCTTTATTCTTTTTTCTCAGGATTGCTTTGGCTATTTGGGTTTCTTTTATGGTTTCAAACAAACCTGGTAATTTTTTGTTCTATTTCTTTAAAAAATGACACTGGGATTTTGATGGGGTTTGCACTAAATCAGTATATTGTTTTCTATAATATTACCATTTTAACTATGTTGATTCTTCCAATCCAGAAACATGGAAAATTTTTTCATCTTATTGTCTTTTTCAATGTCTTTCAATAATATTTTGTAGTTTTCAGTATACAGGTCCTTCACATCCTTTGTTAAGTTTATTTCTAGGTATTTTATTTTATATTTTTTATTGCAATTGTAAAAGGAATTGTGTGTGTTTTTTTAGCTTATTTTCTGAAATTTTATTGGCATTTAGGAAAATAATAAACTTTTGTGTATTGACTTTGTATCCTGAGACTTCACAATGTTGGTTTATTGTTTCTAATACATAGTTTTTGCTAGAGTCTTTGTGGTTTTCTATATACAGGATTATGCCATCTGCAAAAAGTGATACCTTTACGTCTTCTTTCCTGATATGGATGCTTTTTATTTCTTTCTCTTGCCTGATTGCTCTGGCTAAAACTTCCAGATTTATGTTGAATAAGAGTAGAGAGAGTGGAAATCTTGTTTCTGATTTTAGAGAAAAGTCTTCATTTTTTCCACCATTTAGTATGATATTAGCTGGTGGTTTGTCATATATGGCCTTTATTATGTTGAGGTACTTTCTATTCTGATTTTATTGAGTGTTTTAAACATAAAGAGATTTTGTATTATATCAAATACCTTTTCTGTGCCTATTGATAGGCTCATATGATTTTGTTTTTTTTGTTTGGTTGTTGTGGTGTAATACATTGATTGATTTTCATATGTTGAACCATCCTTGTGCTCCTGGAATAAATCCCACTTAATTGTGATGTATAATTTTTTAAATCTGTTTTTGTATTCAACTTGCTAGTATTTTGTTTAGGATTTTTGCATCTGTATTCATTAAAGGAATTGGTCTGTAGTTTTCTTTTTTTGTGTTGTCCTTGCCAGGTTTGGGTATCAGGACAATGTTGGCCTCATAAATTGTATTGGGGAGTATTGCTTCTTATTCAATTTTTTGGAAGACTTTGAGAGGGATACATACCAAGTCTTCTTTGAATGTTTGGTAGAATTCACTAGTGTAGCCATCTGTTTCTGGACTTCTGTTTTGGGGAGGTTTTGATGGTAGTTTCTATTTCCTCCCTGCTTATAGGTCTATTTATGTTTTCCACTTTTTTATGACTTAGTCTAGCAAGACTTATAGTTCTAGGAATTTATTGATTTCCACTAAGTTGTTGAATTTGGTGGCATATAATCTTTCATAATATTCTACTATGATATTTTGTATGTCCGTGATGTCTGTAGTAATTTCTCCTCTTTCATTTCAATTTTTGTTTATATGAGTCCTTTCTCTTTTTTCTTTAATGAGTCTAGCTAGTGGTTTGTTGATTTTATTGATCTTTTCAAAGAACCAGCTCTTTGCTATATTAATTTTTTCTATAGTATTTTTTTGTCCTCTATTTCATTTAGTTCAGCAATAATTCTTACTATTTTCTTTCTTCTGCTCACTTTGGGTTGTCTTTTTTTGTCTTTGCTTTTTGTTTTGTGGCTCAACATATGGTTTATCCTTGAGAATGTTCAAGGCACACTGGAGAATATATATAGTCTGACATTTTAGAATGAAATGTCCTATAAATGTCTGTTTATTTTGTCCAGAGTGTCATTAAAGGTCAATATTTCTTTTATTGATTTTCTGTTTGGATTATCTATCTAAAGCCATCAATGATGTGTTAAAATCTCCTAATATGATTGTGTTTTTGTCAGCTTCTATTTCTATATCAGTTATTAGATGTATATATTTTGGTGTTCCCCGCTTCAGTACATATATATTAATAAGTGTTATGTCCTCTTGATACAATGTTCCCTTTATCATTATAAAATGTCCATCTTTGTCTCTGGTTACCTTTGTTGTCTTAAAGTCAGCATTGTCAGATATGAGTATGGCTACACCTGCTTTTATTCAAATATTATTTTCTTGAAGGATCATTTTCAACCTTTCACTCTGAATCTACTTTTGTTCTAGCAGCTTAGATGTATCTCTTGAAGGCAGCATATGATTGGGTTTTGCTTTTGGATCCAGTATGCTACTCTGTGTCTCTTTATTGGTGAGTTCAGTCCGTTTACATTTAGGGTAATTATTGACACTTGGGGATTTTCTATAGCCATTTTATGTTTTGTTTTCTAGTAACTCTGTGTCTTGTTTGGTTCTTCTCTTTTTTGTTTCTGTTAGTTGTGTTTGTTTAATGGTATTTCATACTTCTTTTCCCTGTTTTTTGTTTGTTTGTTTTTAGCTGCATGTTTCAGTCATGGCTTTTTCTTGAGTGGTTACCATTAGGTTAAGAAAAAATGTTTATATGTGCAAGAGTCCTTTGTCTTATGAGTGCTTCTGCTATCCATCCATCTTTGCTACTGCAGATATTTATCTTCTCCCCTTTTATGTTATTGTCATAGATTATCTTTGTTTTTGTTGTGACCTTCTTGGAGCTTTTATTTGTAGTTTTGAGTTGTTTTATTCTTTGTGTGATTGAATAACTTCCTTGAGTATTTCCTGCAGTAGGAATTTTCTGGTAATAAATTCCCTCAGTTTCTGTGTGTCTACAAATGTTTTTATTTCCCCTTCGTATTTTAAGGATAACTTTGATGATATAGTATTCTTGGCTGCTAAGTTTTCTCTTTCAGTACTTTGAATGTTTGGGTCCATTCTCTTCTGGCTTGTAGAATTTCTGCTAAGAAGTCTTATGATAACCTACTGGGCTTTCCTTTATATGTTGTGTTCTTCTTTTTTCTAGCTGCATTGAAGATTCTTTCTTTGTCATTGATTTTTGATAATAGTATTATGATGTGCCTAGGAGTATGTCTGTTTGGGTTGCAGTTACTTGGCATTCTGTTTGCTCTTGTAGTCAAGGCTCTAACTCTTTCCATAGGCCTGGGAAAATCTCATTCATTATTTTATTGAATAGGCTCTTCATTCCCATCTCCCTCTTTTCTTCTTCTGATGTGCCCATTATTCTTATATTGCTTTTTCTAATATATTCAGACAATTCTTGTAGAACTCTCAGTTTTTTTAATATGTCAGTCTCTCTCCTCTCTGTAGCATCTGTAGTTGCCTGTTTTTTATGTCACTGATTCTTTCCTCTATCTGGCTTGTTCTATTAGTTAAACTTGCTACCTCAGTCTTCAGTTTATATATTGAGTTCTTTATCTCTGTTTTTAAAGTTTCAATCTGCTTGGTGAGGAATTCATTTTGTTCATTAATTTGTTTTCTGAGCTCATTAAGTTGCCTATTGGTTCTTATTGCTTCTGTTGAATATTTTCAGAACTTCAATTTGGAATTCTCTATCATTTAACTCCAAGGCTTCCATATGATTGAGATTTTTTTTCTGGAGATTTTTTATTTTCTTTCTGAACTATATCTTTGTCTTGTGTAGCCATGGTATTTAATTTCTTTTTCCTTGATAGCATTTGAAAGTAATATTTTAAAGAACCCTACCAAAAAAAAGACAACTAAAATTTTTTAAAATACAATAAAAAATAAATATTTTAAAATTATGACAAGAAGAAAACCACAGGAAAAAAGATTGAAAGCATACAATAAAATAAAAAATAAAACACCCACAAAAATATAAAAATAAAATATATAAAAATTTAAGAAAATGAAATTCAAAAAGAGGAAAATAGAATAAGAAGAAAAAAAAAGGAAAAATAAAATTTGATTTTGAGAGATTTTTTCCAGTAGGTGTCACTGTATTACAACTTTTAGCTCTGTGATGTTCCTGGACTGTTTGCTGAGATGTTTCTGTTGCAATGATGTAGATGTGGCTGCAGTCATGTTGGTGGGTGGGCCATGTTGTGTGGGCTTTATGGCTTTTGTTTTAGGAGTTCAGTTTTCCAGCTTTATGGCACTAGCAATGGTGATCTCAGCTTTCTGGGTGTTCCTTCCCACGTCTCAAAAGACCCAAGGATGGGACATGGAGCACCACCATTTCTCAAGGGAGAATGTGGCTCTGGAGAGCTAGCTATGGGGTTTGCCTCTGCCACTTTTTGTGCCACAAGATGAGGGAGGCAGGATCTGGGAGGCTGGAGGTTGCATTTTAGCTTTGTCTGGCTCTGCTGAGTATGGGCTGCAGGCAGACCACAGGAACACTGGCCATGACCCTGTTCTCTGGCCACTTTGGTTTATCTCCTCTTATGCTCCTCTGTCTCACTGCTCCTCCTGGCAGAAGGAAACCAGAGTCATTCCAGGTTTCCCTCTCCATACCACACAGACAAAATCCAGAGAGCCTGAGCTTCCCTCCTCCCCATGGTTAATCAGAGAAAAAGAAAAGCCCGGTTACTCCAGGTTCACCTCTTCTCCTCTCCAAAGCCCAACAAGAACGTATTTTATCTTCCTCCCCCCTTTTCACCTCATCCCACCTACATTCCATTCATGCATGAATCTTTCAGGTGCACTTGTGAGTCCAGCTTGGGTTCCTCTGCTGTGTTACAGTTATTCAATTTGTTGAAATTTTAAGGGGAGAGATCAGGAGTATCTCTCATGCTACCATTACTCTGATGTCATCTGTTAGGCAAATATTTCTATAGCATTTAAATTGTTCCTCTTTACTCCCTTTCCCCCATTCCCTTCCCTTCCCCACATCTCTTTCCTTTACATCCTTCTCTCCCTGGTAATCACTTTACTTTTATCTATGTTCATGAGTCTCAGTTTCATATCCCATCCATGTTCATTGCAGCATTATTCACAGTGGCCATGACATGGAACCAAAGTGTCTTTTGATAGAAGATTGGATAAAGAAGATGTGATATATCTTCTACTCAACCATAAGAAATGATAACCTATTGACATTTACAACAACATGGGTGGACCTTGAAAACATTCTGCTGACTGAAGTAAGTAAATCAGAAAAGGTATAGGAAGTTTTAAATTAAGCAAAATTAATCTTTGGTAGAAAACCAGAAGACTGGTTAACTTCAGAAGAGAGAGGACAAGAACTACTGGGAAGAACATGATGGCATATTTGGGGTTACAAACATTGATGTACTCTTTAAAATTCAGTGAATATGCACTTATTTGTTTTTATTATGTTAAAATAAAAACAAATAGAGACCAGCCTTGAAAACTCCCTGGGTAGACAAAACCAGTTTAGGCATACAAACAAAGCTTAACTGTTTTGCCAGGCTAAATTTACCTGAGTCTTTTTTTTTCTTATACCCCTGGAAATCAGAAGCAAAACTTAAACTGTTTCCCAATAATTGATATGAAGTAACCACTAATGAATTCCTTACCATTTTAGAAAATTCTAATATAACAAATCTCTGTGAAGAATAAAGTCACTGCCTTCCCACTCCACAAACCACTTTATAACAATATACCCAAACCTCATTTCATGTTTTGGTTTGAGGGCTCCTGGTTCACAAACTGCCTTTTTGTGGTATGCACAATAAACCAATGACTACTTCAGTGATTATTACCTCATTTATTTTCAAACTTAGGACAATTTTATGCCGCAAACCAGCACAGCTAGTAATTCTAGGTCCTGAGGCAGAATGGCGTGGAATTAAGAAAATAGACTCAGCAGAAAAAGAGGATGGGATTGGGAGCCCTCTGCAATGCTGATGGCAAGATCAGAGAGTAAGAGCCCCTAATCTGCCTTATATTTATAGTGTAGAAATTAAAGCCTTTAAACCAATATACATATAAGGAAGCCTGTGATACAAAGCCACTTATCTGAGGCATAAATGAGATTCTTCATAAGAGTGCACCACCTCACATCATGCAACAGTCAAGGATGTGGGGAAAAGCTTAGTGTTGAGAAGATCTTAGTATTAAAAGGATATTGCAAAGATCTCAGTATTAAAAGGGTAGGAAAGAGATTAGTCTTAAATTAAGCCCTAGGTTGTAAGAATTTTGTCAGCTTACAGCCTGTGTCCCACAATTTTACTGAATTTTAATTTCACGTTAAAAGAAAAACTATACAGAAATTTTGAACTATGGTCATGGTGTGTATGGTGAAGTATTTAATATGGGAATATCCTAATGTCTATGATCTAATTTGAAATGCTTCAAATAACTAAGATAGATTGATGAGTGAATAGTCAGAGTTCTCAAAAGAACCAGAACCAATATGATAAATACCTCTATAGCTATCTATCTATCTATATATGATACATATATCTATATCTATCTATCATCTATGGAGACAGACTAAGGAGTGGGCTCACACAGTTGTGGGCTGGTAAGTCTGAAATCCCTAAAGAAGATCCACAGGCTGGAAATTCAGGGGAGTTGAAGTTTCAATCTTGGGTCTGCATTTTGTAGGAAAGCAGTCTGGAGAGTTAGGCAGTCTTAGTTTTCATGTGGCAATTCCTTCTTTCTTGGGTGACATCAGTCTCTTTCTATTATGATTTTCAATTGATTAGATGAGGCCCACCCACATTATCAAGGAGTATCTGCTTTCTTCAATGTCTATTTATTTAAATGTTAATGATATCTAAAATCACTTTAATAGCATCTAAACTGCTTTTCACCAAAGAACTAGGCATCGTAACCTAGACCAGTGGTTCTCAAACTTTTTGAAGTCAGGGTGCATTTAAAATCCTACAAATAATTGTAGGTGCACTAAAAATTTATGAGAAATATGTTACAATAATTAAGTCAAATATTAACAAATATATAAAGTCCAAGTGTGCTTTTATGGTAATTAAATGAAATAAATACAACAAAATTAAATTTATTCTGACATTAAAAAACATTTTTATGTTACATTTTTTGTTATGCTTTTTAGAATTCGTAAAAAAGAGGGGGTAAAAAATTTAAAAATGACCAAAAGTTATCTTTTTATAAATTATATATATGGATACGTTCTTAGTAAGATTTAGTAAATTCGACAGGTCCCAGCGTGAATGTGTTGGGTATTTTCATTCTTGTGTTTGTGAGAAACATGAGCCTGATGTGTCCTAGCGATTTCTTCAATGTCTGGGCATATATTTGAAAGGCAAATTCTCATTTCCTCATCAATACATTGAAGAATTCCTCTTTTCTACTCTTAATTGTATTGAGGGTAGACAATCCTAATTCACATAAATAGGATGTTGAAAATTGTAGTAAAATGTTCAGAGCTTTTAAAAATATGATCCTATACATCAATAACCCCAAAGACTCCACAAAAAGACTATTAGATACAATAAACCAATAAAGTTGCAGGATACAAAATTAATATACAGAAGTTGGCCTTCCTATATGCCAACAATGAAACATCAGAAAACAAACTCAAAAAAATAATAACCTTCATGGTTGCAACAACAACAACAAAAATACCTAGGAATAAACACAACAAAGAATGTAAAGGACCTATATAATGAAAACTACAAAGCATTTTTAAGGGAAATCAAAAACAATATAATAAAATGGAAAAATATTTTTTGTTCTTGGATAGGAAAAATAAATATAGTCAAAATGGCCATATTACCCAAAGCGATATACAAATTTAATGCAATTCCCATCAAAATTCCAATGTCATTTTTTAAATAAATGGAACAAAAATTCATCAGGTTTATACGGAACTACAAAAACCCCCAAATAGCCAAACTAATCCTAAGGAAAAAGACAAAGCTGGGGGCATTACAATACCTGACTTCAAATTATATTATAGAGCCACGACAATCAAAACAGCATGATATTGGCAGAAAAATAGACACTCAGACCAATGGAACAGAATAGAGAGCCCAGAAATAAAACCACATATATATGGTCAAATAATCTTTGATAAAGGGGCCAACAACACACAATGGAGAAAAGAAAGCCTCTTCAATAAATGGTGCTGGGAAAACTGGAAAGCCACATGCAAAAGAATGAAACTCGACTACAGTTTGTCCCCTTGTACTAAAATTAATTCAAAATAAATCAAAGACCTAAATATAAGACCTGAAACAATAAATTACATAGAAGAAAACATAGGTACAAACTCATGGACCTTGGTCATAAAGAACATTTTATGAATTTGACTCCAAAGGCAAGGGAAGTGAAGGCAAAGATAAATGAATGGGACCACACCAGACTAAGAAGCTTTTGCACAACAGGAGAAACTGACAACAAAACAAACAGACAGCCAACTAAATGGGAGATATTTTCAAACAACAGCTCAGATAAGGGCCTAATATCCAAAATATACAAAGAACTCATAAAACCTAACAACAAACAAGCAAACAATCCAATAAAAAAATGGGAAGAGGATATGAACAGACACTTCTCCCAGGAAGAAATACAAATGGCCAACAGATATATGAAAAGATGCTCATCTTTATTAGCTATTAGAGAAATGCAAATCAAAACTACAATGAGATACCACTTCACACCTGTTAGATTGGCTATTATCAACAAGACAGATAATAGCAAATGTTGGAGAGGCTGTGGAGAAAAAGGAACCCTCATTCACTGTTGGTGAGAATGTGAAGTAGTACAACCATTATGGAAGAAAGTATGATGATGGAATGCTGCTGTGGATGTCCGAATTTATGGCTCGGTGGGTCAGATAACACCAGTTTATGGAGGGCAGCTCAGGTTGCCAGGTAACTTAGTGGTTCATGATTAAGTGTTCAATCCCTAATAAGGCCCAAGCAAGCCAAGAGCTATTTCTAAAATGGAGCATAGTTACCCACAGGGGAAGTAGGCCTTTGCCTCAAAGTCCCAATGGCCTGTGCTGTGAGTCACCAATAGGCTACTGGGTTTTGTGAAAGGCTGACAATAGCCAGTGATGGGATTCAAGCAGTTTGCACGGGTTTGGCAGAACCGATACCTAAGTTTTTGTTGAGTTTGGCAAACCGGTTGTTAAAATGGCACTTGTAATCAGGGTTCTCTCTAATTGGGCAGCCGCCCAATATGGAAATCACAAATTTACATTCCTTACTCTTCTTTAACGTTCATCTGCACAATAGTGTATTCTAAGTGCTCATGGTAACATTCATTCCATCTACAGGTGAAAAAATTATAAGAGAGGTTGCCAATCAAGAAGCAATATGGAAATATTTTAAATAGCAGTTTTTTAGGTATTATTTAATATTTTTCATTAATATTTTAAAACTCTTTCTTATAACATAATCTGGTTTTATTGTTCTTATTTAAGTATTAAATGCATGAAATCATAAACTACCTTTTGGTATATCATTTTTTAATACTTAAAACAATCATAGGGCCGAGAACCGGTTGTTAAATTAATTGAATCCCACCACTGACAACAGCCTGTCACTGACACTTCAAGCACCATTGAAGCTGCCTGAATCATTTGGTCCAAGTGACAGAACAGCTTTCATGGCAGCCTGGATGGGACTGTTGCGGACCTTCTCTTGTTTGGGGCCCCACTCAACTAACAGCTTTTCACTCGGCAAATATCCCAGAGCTACATTCTCAAATAAAGAATATGTTATCACACCTAGGAATAAACTTAACAAAGGATGTGAAGGACCTGTATACTGAAAACTACAAAACATTATTGAAAGAATTTGAAAAAGACACAATGAAATGGAAAAATAGTCCATGTTCATGGATTGGAAGAATCAACATCATTAAAATTGCCATATTACCCAAAGCAATATGCAGACTTAATTCAATCCCCATCAAAATCCCAATGTCACTTTTTAAATAAATAGAAAAAAAATGATCAGGTTTGTATGGAACCATAAAAACTCTGAATAACCAAAGCAATCCTGAGGAAAAAGAATGAAGCACAAAACCATGTCTCCCATAGAAGCCTCAAGAAAACCAAATCTGCTTACACTTTGATCTTATACTTTCAAGACTCTGAATTGTGAAAAAATAATTTTTTGTTGTTGTTTAAGTCACTTAGTCTGTCTTAGCAGCAAACAAATACACCCAGATATTCAAGTATATTTACAAATTTATTCATAATGTCAAAAATTGTAAATATCCAACATATCTATCACCAAGTGATTAGATTTATAATTAAAGTATATCTATACAGAAGTATACCACTAGACAAAAGATAAGAACTATTTATACAAGGTAAAACATGAATGAATCTCAAAGACATAATGAAGGAAAAATGCCCAAACTTAAAAAGCAAATATTGAAGGGATCATTTTGATGATTCTCCAGAAGAGACTAATTGATCTAGTTATATAAAACAGGTCATTCGTTACCAGTAAAAATGACTAAAAAAAAGCATGATAGAACTTTCTGAATGACATATATGAGGAAGTGATTACATGAATAAATATATTTGACAAAATTTATATAATTTTCTCCTTATGGTGGTTACCTTTTATTATATGTAATTATACTTGAGTGAAATTGAAGAAAAATATACACAATTTTAAAATTCCAAATACTTATATGCATAAAAATAAGTTAACCTTTAGAAAACAGTTTACAGGTTAAAAAGCACTTTTACAATAATAGTTTTATTGTTTTTTTTTAAATCATAAGATATTTAATTTTGAAAACTCTCCTTTGCTGAAAAATCAAGTCTCAGAAAGATTAAGTGGTCTGTCCATGGTTTATGGTTAACAACTAAGTTATACCTGTGACTCCGGATTTCAAAGTTTCTTATATTAAACAATACTATTATTAATCTATCACCTACCCCTTCTCCTATAATTCCAGATTGCTACACAATTTAAAATTAATGTTTTAGATTATATTTATCATATATTAAAAATAATTACAAAGATATACAGAAAGTAATTTTGTCATTTCCTAAATTTAGTTGATATCAACAAGACTGGCATATTTCTTACAGGGCATCTTTGCCAGAATTAAAAGGTTTCTATTATGTTCTCCTTTCAGACACTAAAATCACCACAAAGGAGCACAAGAATTTATCAAGAGTAGAGTCAAACTTATGTGGAATGAATACATTATCTGGTGCTCATCTGTTGATTGATAATGGTCTATATAGAAAAATGAGTCAAAGATGTTTTGTCATTTATAGCCTTTGTGTCCTTATTGAGAAGTTGACATATCATTTAAAGATTCCTTGGGAATGAAAATTAAAAAATGGATAGATTATTTACCAACTTGCCTAGAATTTAAAATCAGAGACTATTCATTCTTCATTAGTAGAGGCAACTAATCATAGGGTAATTACCTAGTATGTTGTGAACAAAGCACAGTTCACTTCTGATTTTTACTAATCATTCTATTTACTACTGAAAGAAAGATAATGGGCAACTAAGCCTGATGCATTTTTTCTTCTTTTTAAATTAATGGCACACTCAGAGTCTCCTCTCAGAAAAGTCAATATCAGTAACTGTCAATTTTTGAAATGCTACCATAAGTAAAATTTCAAATACATAGAAAAGACAACATTAAAGTAAATATCAGGTTAGCAAAGGGTCTCATCACTGGTCTGACATTTTAAAAGGTCATTGAATAGTTTATATTAATACTTTGAATAAAATACAGACTTAGGAATAAAAATATTGGCATTTTGGTTGGCATTGAATATTTTAGCTTATATATTTGTGTATGCCTATTGTCCTAGGAAGGATTCCCCACCACTCCACATCCTCAAACTTTACAAACAAAAAGATGTGGAATATTTCTATTATATTGTCAATATATATGCTGCACACATACCACAGAGAGGCCATGTTTAAGTTTCCCAAGGCAATATGGTAAGAGAATATAATTTCTGAACTCTGGCCAGAAATACATGTTTTATGGAAAGCTGAGAGAGAGAGAGAGGCTTCACCAGAGGCCACTGCTCTGTACCATCTTTGTTACTGGAAGATGATGAGGCATGAGGATTTAGTTGGGAAGCACAAGTTCATAGTCATGCTCCATGGCAGAGGGAGGCCTGTTGCCCATTATCCTGAGAAGGGCATACTCCGTTTCTGACCCTTTAAATGATTTCACTCTCCTTGTGGCAAAGTCAATGTTCTCATAACCATGGTCATTGGAGCTCAAGGAGAGCCTCTGGCAGGATTTGTGACTAATGACAGTGTAGCACACTTCTTCAGAGCCACTGGCACTCTCACTTTCCTGCTAGGCACAAAGAAGAAAGAAGTCAGAATCCAGAATCATCCATCAAATTTGAACTCAGTCCCTACCCTCCTCTCTCCTTCTCTAATGGTGATTTTACACCTCAGGTGTCCAAAGCCCTTTTTTCAGGCCACAATGTCTTAGAGACCTCATGTTAGCAATGTGTACTATGGGGTGGGGTGGGGTGGCAAAAGTAGGTAACAGTTGTGAGTATGCAAAACAAAAAGTTTATTCTTGTATTATTATTTATTTATTATTGTATTATTTTCAGTGTGAAAGTATGTAAACCTATTTTTGCTCCACCCTGTATGCTTTGAGTTACTACTCATTCCTTATTTATTTATTATTCACTTATTTATTATTTTTTTAGAGAGAGAGAGAGACAGGAACATAGAGTTGCTCCTGTATGTGCCCTGATATTCCAACTAACTGAGATTTGACCAGGGCTTTAATTTTTATTGATTTTTAGAGAGACAGAGAGAGCTAGGGATAGAGAGGGGATGGGGAGGGGAAGCATTTATTTGCTGTTCCACTCAGTTGTGCATTCTTTGGTTGCTTCCCATGTGAGCCCTGCCCAGGGATCAAACCTGCTACCTTATTGTTTCAGGACAGTAGTCTTAACCAAATGAACTAACCAGGCCGGGCCTGCACTTTTTTAAAAAAATGTTTATCTATTGATTTTTTTAGCTTGAGAGGAAGAGAGAGAGAGGGAGACAGGAATATCGGTCTACTCCTGTCTCTGCACTTTGAGACAATGCTTCAACCAACTGAGCCACCCGACCAGGGTAACAAATGTAATATTTTTATTACTGGATTAGATGTGGATGAAACTTCTTTACCTAGAGGATAAAAATAAAAGGAAACCAACATAAGAGTTTTGGACCACCACAGTTTGGGGTGAAGGGAAGTGAAAAAGGTAGAATGCAGTGATTCGACTGTAAAGAGCCCACCATATAAACACCTGCCATTGTGCCTTATCATTCATTTACAGCTTTTCAAGGCTGTGCTGCAAGATCAAGGAAGAACATCTGTTCTGCGGCAGCATTAATACTATGTTTCTGTGTAAATGACACACACAGAAGCTGCTGAAGAACAGTGGGTTTTGGAATTGGGTAACACAATTTGTCTACAGACATGCTATGAAAAAATAGAGATGTCAAGTATGAAGGAAGAATGATTATAGCTATAAATTTAAAATAACGTCAATAAAAGTATCACAGAAAAATCATATCATTTTAAAAGATGAACAGTAATTATAAAGATAGGTGCTTAATTAACAAGAGTAAGTACTTCAGATTAAATATAAAACACAGATTGAGGTTGATCACATCTATGAATACTGAAGCAAGTTATATGTAGATTAATCTGATATCCACTACTAATATTTTCAATAAACAAGCTAAAATTTGGTAAGTCACAGAATACTAGATATGGCAAAATTCTCAATTTATAAAAAAAACATTGATTCTGAAATTAGCAACCTAACAAGCTTGATAGTGATTCTTAGCAAAATGTTTGAATATATGAAACAATTTAAACAGATTATATAAAACGACAGTATATTAACAATTTTTAATAATTCATCATTCTTTACAAATAAAAAGTTATCTTCAAGGCAGTGATTTCATATAAAATGCTATATGTATCCATAAAATCGCATATCTTTATAAATGTAGTCATATGCAATAATTTAATTAAATAAATCTGTTTTTTTGTATTTTTTTTTTTCTGAAGTGAGAAGCAGGGAGGCAGAGAGACTCCCACATGCACCCGAACAGGATCCACCCAGCATGCCAACCAGGAGGCACTGCTCTGCCCATCTGGGCCATTGTTGCATTACAACCAGAGCCATTCTAGTGCCTGAGACAAGGCCATAGAGCCATCCTCAGCACCTGGACCAACTTTGCTCCAGTGAAGGCTTGACTGCGGGAGGGGAGGAGAGAGATAGTGAGAAAAGAGAGGGGGAAGGGTGGAGAAGCAAATGGGCATGTCTCCTGTGTGCCCTGGTGGGGAATGGAAGCTGGGACTTTCACACGCTGGGCTGACACTGTACCACTGAGCCAACCAGTCAGGGCCTAAACCAGGTGTAATCAACCTTTTTATACCTACCGCCCACTTTTGTATCTCTGTTAGTAGTAAAATTTTCTAACCACCCACCAGTTCCACAGTAATGGTGATTTATCAAGTAGGGAAGTAACTTTACTTTATAAAATTTATAAAGCAGGGTTACAGCAAGTTAAAGCATATAATAATAATACTTACCAAGTACTTTATGTTGGATTTTTACTGTTTGACAGAATAAATCTTTATAAAACAACTTAATATAGTTAAATCTATCTTTTTATTTATACTTTGGTTGCTCCGCCACCGCCCACCATGAAAGCTGGAACACCCACTAGTGGGCGGTAGGGACCAGGTTGACTACCACTGGCCTAAACAAATGTTTTGATTTTAATATTTTTTTTCAAGGCAGGTAAAAATTTTATTTATTTATTTATAAATTTTATTAAGAAAATTAACCTTAATATGATGACATTGATCAATAAGAGTACATAGGTTTCAAGGTAAACATTCTATAGTATTTAAACCAGGGGTCCTCAGGCCGCATGCAGCCCCTTGAGGCCATTTATCCGGTCCCCGCCGCACTTCCGGAAGGGGTACCTCTTTCATTGGTGGTCAGTGAGAGGAGTACAGGATGCATCTTCAATTTCACTGACATAAAACCAGCAATGGTGGTTCAAATTCTTTTTCCATCACACCACTATGACACTGTCTCTTCTGCTTCTGTCTTTCACCTTGTAAGGACCACTGTGTTTACCCTATGCTCACCTGGATACTCCATGAGACTCTACCCACCTTAATATCCTTAACATAATTACATCTGCAATGTCCCTTTTGTCATTTTTTTAATGCAGATTCACTTGCATATACTTTTTATAAATTTTATTTGATTTTAGGGAGAGAGGAAAGGAGAGATAGAAAGAGTAAAACATCTATTTTTTCTTCCATTTATTGGTTACACTTGTATGCACCCTGACTGTGGATATAAACTGCAACTTTGGTGTAGTAGGTTGATGCTCTAACCAGTGGATTACCCAGCCGGGAAAACTTGCATATCTTTTGGGGCCTTTTTTCTGCCTACCACACATATATTTCTTATTACTGAAAAAACATGAAAGTATTTAAAGATTTAAGAATCTAAGAATATTAAAATGAATATATTAATGTAACTTTATTATCCTTCTGACAACATCCCATAAAACAGCAAAGAAAATCATCCTTTCTCCAAGTCCATGAGATAATACATTAGTGAGCACCATGTTGTTCTCTGAAATGCTAATTTAACCTGTTGCTTGTTTTTTGGTAAATCTGGTAGCCCTATTATGATTTATAAGACCTTAGTATATTACTTCTCTACAATTCAACCCAATAATAGTGACAGAACTGCAATAGTTGGTACTAGGAATTGTTAAAAGCAATAAACTTCTCAAAGTATGAGAAGCTGGTCTTAATTATATCACCTGGTTTGGTTTAGAGGCAGAAAGAATGCCATCAGTATTAAAATATGGGACACAAGTGGTTTATAGAATTTATGACAAAGGTTTAGCAGAGTTTACCTTTCATTTACCTTAAATGAAAGATGCCAGCCTAAAACACTGCTCTAACAGACCATTACAAGAAAAATAAGGAATGTAGAAACTACCTGTGATCTGATTGCTTCTAGAGCACATGATGCATCATTACTTTAAAATTTTAATTTAGTAAATAGGTATTGTTCTAATAAATAGACATTGATTGTTTTATTTATTTATTTAATTTTTTAAATTAATTTTACTAGGGTGACATCAATAAATCAGGGTACATATGTTCAAAGATACATGTCCAGGTTAGACATTGATTGTTTTAAATGTGATTTTCACAACTACAATATAAAGGTGCAGTATTTTTTATTTTAAGACTATTTGCTCATGAAGAAATCAAAATTTAAAGAATATAAGTAACTTGTATCAAAGTTTATGTATATATGTAATATATATAACAACTCTGACAAAACCAAAAAAGCAGAAATAACACATACACTGATAATAATGCAATAAATTTAGAACTTAATACTAAAAATGTAAAACTATGTTTAAAATTAAAATCTCCTCAGATCCAAGAATAAATTAAAAGCAAAGTAACAAAATATTGAACAATAATAGCATTTCCTTTAATAACACATGAGTTATACAGATAAGATATTATTTAGAAGAAAAGTTATATTCCTGTACCAATGCCTGCCTGGAATGAGCACTTTATAAATATGAATTAGCATTTAGTTTAGTATGCTCCATAGGTTTTGAAAAGTACAACATAGTTTTTGTTGAAGGATTGTAATTTTGAAATTTATCTACTGGGACAACTTGATTAATTATGTATTTCAGCTAACCAAAGGATCAAAGGCATTGCTTTGAAAGAATCCACTAAACAGAGTGGAGGAAAATATTCTCCTGTGTCTGTTTCTAATGAGCTGAAAGGGTCTATGAACATATCCAGTGAATTTCATCACAACTAGAAAATAAGTATGGAATAGATCTGTTGACCAACTGAAAGCATCATCACATTAATTCTCCTAACCAGCTCTTCAGATTTGGTCCAAATAGAATGTAAACAAACAAATTAATAGCAATTTGGCTTCCCTAATGAAATCAAAAAGTTATTTGACTATTGAAAAGACACAGAGATCATGATTTTAATAATTTCCCATTTAATTTCCTTTTCGGACCTGTGTAAAGAATGGCTCGAACCTACGTAACCTTATTGATCAAATCACCCTGTTAAAGTTAATTTTCTAAATAAAATTAAAAATAAAAAAAGAATGACTATGCCTCACACATTTTTACAAATTTAATTAGATGGCAACTTCAATTATATTTACTATTGCAGATGAGGTCTATTGACTTGACTAAAGTAATACAGTAGCAGACTTCTAGCATGCTTTGATTTCACATAGAAGAAAACCAATGCAGCTATGGTAGTGTATCTTTGGGCTTTATTAATTGCTGTTTCTTTGTCAAAATCTGCTTTGCAGGAATACTGATCATGTCACAGGACATGATAATGGTCTACTACACAGAGTGTATAAAGCTGGTGATCAGGAAAGAGTGGGTACTTTACACTATTATAAACACATAGCATGTCTAAATAAAATACAGAGTACTGCATCTCAGTGAAGTTTCTTGGGGGTTAGCAGTCTAAATTCTTTCTTTCTTCCTTCCTTTCTTCCTTTCTTTCTTTCTTTCTTTCTTTCTTTCTATCTATCTTTTTTTTTAGGTGAGAGAAGGGAGGATAGAAAGACAGACTCCTGCATGCACCCTGAGCAGGATCCACCTGATAACCCCATCTAGGGCTGATGTTCGAGTACTGAGCTGTTTTTAGTACCTGAAGCTAGTGCTCTATGGAGCTACCCTCAGTGCCTGGGACTATGCTTGAACCAATTGAGCCACTGGCTTCAGAAGAGGGAGAAGAGAAGAGGGAGAGAAGCATTTGGTCACTTTTCTTGTGTGCCCTGATTGGGAATTAAACCCAGGACGTCCATATGCCAGCTGATGCTCTACCCACTGAGCCACTGGCTAGGGCCTGAATCCTTTCAGATTCTTATCCAAATAAATTTGTATCTCCTTTTCCTGTAAAAGCAGCAAAAATTTTGGTAAGGTTCTTAGAATTTGTGTAAGCCATTTATCAGTCGAAGTTGAACCCAGAAACAGAGAGGCTGTCCTATGATAAAGGAATAAAATACATAATTTGGTTCCATTAAAATATTAATGAAATTAATGAATTCTAGTAAAATTGATTAATCAAAAAATAGATGGAAAGCATGCAAACACACAGAGAAAGAATATTGGAAATTAACAAGAGGGCATTGTTATAGGTCCTGGTAATATTAAATACACATAAGAATAATGAATTTTACCAAACATTCAAATAACAATTAACATGAATCCTTTCAAATTATTCTAAAAAATTGAATAGGAGGAAATGCTCCCAAACTCATTTTACAAGGCCAGCATCATCCTAATTCCAAAACTAGATAAAGACACTGCAAAAATTTATATAATATTTCTGATGAACAAAAATCCTCAACAAAATATTAGCAAACTAATTTCATCAATATATTAAAAAAATTACACACCAGGATTAAGTAGGATCTATTTTTGGGGTGCAATACCACATATAAATTAACATGATACACCACATAAACAAAGTGAAGGATAAAAATTATATGATCATATTAATAGGTACAGGAAAAGCACTAACAAAAGCATCCATTTCTGATGAAATTTCTTAGCAAAGTGGGAATAAAGGGAACATACCTCAACAACAAGAAAGGCCATAAATAAAAAACAGCTAACACCATACTCAACAGTGTAAAGCTGAAATTTTTTTCTTTAAGATCAAGAACAAGACAAAGATGTTCACTCACCCTTATTATTCAGCATAGTTTGGGAAGTCTTAGCCACAGCAATCAGATAAGAAATAAAAGGTATCCAAGTTGGAAAAAAAGAAGTGAAAATGTCATTATTTGCAAATGACATCATACTTTACATAGAGAATTATGAAAATTATACCAAAAAACAATTAAAACTCATAAATTCAGTAAAGTTGCAGGATAGAAAATTAATATCCAGAAATAGTTGCAGTTTTATATACCAATAATGAACTATCAAAAATATAAATTAAGAAAACAATCACATTTGCAATTGAATAAAAATGTACCTAGGAATAAATTTAACCAAGAAGTAGAAGACCTGTATTCAGAAAACTATGAGACATTTAGGAAAGAAACTGAAGAAGATACAAATAAATGAAAAGATATACCATGTGTGTGAATAAGAAAGATAAACAGCCCTGGCCGGTTGGCTCAGCGGTAGAGCGTCGGCCTAGCGTGCGGAGGACCGGGGTTCGATTCCCAGCCAGGGCACACAGGAGAAGCGCCCATTTGCTTCTCCATCCCTCCGCCGCGCTTTCCCTCTCTGTCTCTCTCTTCCCCTCCCGCAGCCAAGGCTCCATTGGAGCAAAGATGGCCCGGGCGCTGGGGATGGCTCTGTGGCCTCTGCCCCAGGCGCTAGAGTGGCTCTGGTCGCAACATGGCGACGCCCAGGATGGGCAGAGCAACGCCCCCTGGTGGGCAGAGCGTCGCCCCTGGTGGGCGTGCCGGGTCACCCGGTCGGGCGCATGCGGGAGTCTGTCTGACTGTCTCTCCCTGTTTCCAGCTTCAGAAAAATGAAAAAAAAAAAAAAAGAAAAGAAAGATAAACAATATGAAAATGTCCATACTATCCAAAGCAAACTGTACATTCAGTGCAATTATTATCAAAATACCAAATAGCATTTTTCACAGAACTAGAATAAACTATCTTAAAATTTATATAAAGTTACATAATATCCAGAATTGAGAAAGAAGAACAAAGTTGGAGGTATCTTGCTATCTGATGTCAAACTATACTACAAGGTTATGTAATCAAAACAGCACGGTACTTGCATACAAACAGATACATTGATCAATGTGAATAGAATTGAGACCCCAGAAATAAACATTCACCTATATTAATCCAATTAATCCATAATGGAGAAAGCAAGAATTTATAATGGAGAAAACAGTCTCTTCAATAAGTGGGAACATTCGACAGATACATGCAAAAAATGAAACTAGACTACCTTCTTACATCATGTATAAGAATAAATTAAAAATGAATTAAAGATTTAAATATAAAACCTGAAACCATAAAACTCATAGAAGAAAACTTAGACAATAAACTCTGTGACATCATTCTTAGTAATATTTTTTTGCATGTCACCTTAGTTAAGGAAAACAAAACATAAAATAAATAAATGACACTATACCAAACTAAAAAGTTTCTGTGCAGCGAAGGAAATCATAAAACAAATAGACAATCTACTTAATAGAAGAATATATTTATCAATGTGCATCCAATAAGGAATTAATATAAAAATATATAAGGAAGTTACTCAATTTAACACCAAAAAATCCAATTAAAGATGAACAACATGAATAGACATTTCTCCAAAGAGAATATTAGATGACCAATAGACATGTGAAAAGATGTTCATCATACTAATCATCAGAGAAATGCAAATTAAAACAATAAGGTATCACCTCACACCTGTCAGAATGACTATCATCAATAAATCAACAAATAGCAAGTGTTACAGAAAATGAAATTCTTGTGCACTGTGGTGGGATTAAATTGGTGCAGCCAATATGCAAAATAATATGGAGATTCCTCAAAAAATTAAAAATAGAATTAACACATGACCCAGAAATCCCACTTTTGGGTATTTATTTTTAAAAATCCAAGCCACTAATTTGAAAAGATATAGAAACCCCTATGTTTATTGCAGCATTATTTATAATAGTCAAAACATAAAGACATGGAAGCAACCTAAGAGTCCATTCATAAATAATTGGTCAAGAGGATGTGATACATATGTATATATACAACAGAAAGTTCTCAGCCATAAAAAAAGAATAAAATTTTACCATTTCTGACAACATAAATGGACTTAGAAGGTATTGTGCTAAGTGAAATAAGTCAGATAAAGAGATAGAGGAAGATAGATACAATATAATTTCACTTATATGTGGAGTCTAAAAAACAAAAATAAATGAAATAAAACAGAAACAATTCCATAGCTACAAAGAACAATCTGATGGAAGGAGTGTAGGGGCTGGTTAAAAAAGGGTGAAGGTATTAAGGTGGACAAATTGCCAGTTACAAAAACAGTCACTGATATGTACAGCACAGCATAGAGAATATGGTCAATAGTATTGTATTAACTATGTTTGGTACAAGATGGGTACAAGACTTATTGGGATAATCACCCTGCAAGGTATGTAAATGTCAAATCATTATGTTGTATATCTGAAACTGTATCAACTCACTGAAAAATGTTTAAAGTATAATAAACTACACATAAAAATATGAGAATAATTTTAAGCTTAAGACTTTGAAATTCTAATGAAAAAGGAGAAGTTTGCTGAGAAAAATGTACCAAAACTGACAAAATTCAACAGAAAATGTGAATACTTTATAACTTCAAAAGCATTTGCATTTGTATATAAAAAAGTTTTTCACAATATTACCTTAACTCCCATAATTTCACCAGAAAATGATACTAAGTATTTCAAAATATAAGATCAATTATACACAAACTCTTTAAGAGAGAAAAAAATTCCAAGGCTGGATCACAGAGAAGCACCAGCATTTTAGGTGAAATGATAGTCTTAAACGGTAGAGAAGAGGCTTGACCAGGAATGCAAACAGTAGAGTGTGGTGTCAAGGGGAGGAAGGAGTGATTTCAGGAGGAAGCTGCTGAACATTTTAAGTGTCACAGATAAAGTGATTGAGATTAAGATTGTACATTGTGTTTTAGTGTCTGTAGTCAGTACATTTGGGCAGAGGCATTCAATAAAATGCAGTGTATTTTATTCCATGATTTAGTACAATCATATACATTATGTACAGTCAAAATACCTGTGTCATTGGAAAAGAACAAGAAGCACATGATTTCACTCATATATAGTATATAAAACAAAAATCAACAAATGAACAAACAAAACAAACTCATAGACATAAACCACAGAATGGCAGTTAGCAGAAAAAAAGTGGGGGTGAAGGGAGGATGAAGAGGATGAAAGGGGTAAAACGTGGTAACAAAGATAGACTAGATTTGGAGAAGTTAGTATACAATGTAATATGCAGATGATGTATCATAGAATTTTAAATTTGAAACATATAATGTTATTAACCAGTTACCTCAGTAAATTTAAGAAATTGTCTTATATGACAATTTCTTTTGTATTTTTCCGAAGTAAGAAGCAGGGGTGGGGGGGAGGCAGACAGACTCCCACATGCACCTGACTGGGAACCAACCAGCATGCCCACCAGGGGGGCGATGCTCGGCCCCTCTGGGGCATTGCTTTGCTGCAATTGGAGCCATTCCAGCACCAGAGGCGGAGGCCATGGAACCATCCTCAGCATCTGGGCCAACTTTGCTCCAGTGGAGCCTTGGCTATAGGACAGGAAGAGAGAGACCAAAAGAAAGGAGAGGGGGAAGGGTGGAGAAGCAGATGGGCGCTTCTCCTGTGTGCCCTGGCTGGAAATTGAACCCTGGACTTCCACACACTGGGCCGACACTCTACCACTGAGCCAACTGGCCAGGGTTTATATGACAATTTATGTGAAATGCATTATGATGCTTTTTGAGTATGTTATTTATGGTCATGATGATGTTGGTAGAATACATTTATTATAGCCCATCAAGTACTCTCAGTGGAACTGAGAGATGATCGGAAAATGCAAAGTTCCAAATGGCATGACTAGGCAACTCTTTGAAGAAGGTTGACTGTAGGGTGAAAAGATAGTTGAAGCAACAGCATTGAGAAAAGTGAGTTGTCTTAGATATGCCTTTCCCAGAGAAAACTAAAGTGTGGCCCCCCCAGACTCCCAGATCCCACCTCCCTCATCTCACTGTACAAAGAGTGGCAGTGACAAAACTCCACAGCTAGCTCTTCAAACTCCCTCTTCTCCCCTGAAAAAAAGAGGTGCTCCATGTCTGGTCCCTGGGTCTATTGAGACATGGGGAAGAGCACCCTGAAGGCTAAGATTGCCATTGCTAGAACCATAAAGCCAGAAAGCCACAGCTGTAAAGCTGAAGCCATAAAGTCTTCATAACATGCCCCACCCACCAACACGACTGCAACCCCACCTACACATTGCAGCAGCAACACTTCAATGGAGGACAACCCAGGAATTTCACAGAACTAAAACTTGCAATACAGTGATACCAATTGGAAGAAACCTCTCAAAACCAACATTTTTTTCCTTTTTCTTCAATTTTTCCTTTTTTATTCTTATTCTTTTTTTCTTTTTTGAATTTCATTTTCTTTAATTTCTATATTCTTTATTCTTATTTTTGTGGGAGTTTGTTTTTTATTTCTATTAATTTTATTTTTCTTTTCTTTTTTTTTATTCAGTGAGAGGAGGGGAGGCAGAGAGACAGATTCCACATGTGCCATGACCAGGGTCCACCTGCAAGCCCACTAGGGGACAATGCTCTGCCCATCTGGGACATTGTTCCATTGCTCAGCAACTGAGCTCTTCTTAGCACTTGAGGCAGAGGCCATGGAGCCATTCACAGTGTTCAGAGCCAACTCGCTACAATCAAGCCCATGGCTGCAAGAGGGAAAGAAAGAGAGAGAGAGAGAGAGAGAGCAAGAGGGGGAGGAGTAGAGAAGCAGATGGATACTTCTCCTATGTGCCCTGACCAGGAATTGAACCCAGGACATCCAAATGCCAGGCTGACACTCTACCACTGAGCCAACCAGCCAGGGCCTTTTTTTTCCATTTTGACCTATGTTTTCTGTGGTTTTTCTTTTTTATTTGTCATAATTTAAAAAATTTTATATTTGTATTGTATTTTCCTATTTTAATTTTTTATGTTTTAGTTGTTTCTTTGTGTTTTTCTTGTTGTTTGTTTGGGTCTTATTACCACTCTCAAATGCCATTAAGGAAGAAGAAATTGAATACTATGGATACACAAGACATGGACATAGTTCAGAAAAATAAATTAAAAATGGCCCCAAAAAAATCTCAATCACATGGAAACTTCAGAGTTAAATGATAGAGAATTCAAAAATGAAGTTCTGAAAATAGTAAGATGTGAGAAAACGCCAATAGGTAACTTAATAAGCTCACCAGGAGGATTAAAACTTTAAAAACAGAGATGAAGAACTCAATACATGAATTGAAGACTGAGGTAGCAATTTAGCTAATAGAACAAGCCAGATAGAGAAAAGAATCAGTGACACTGAATTCAGACAACTAGAGATGCTATGGAGAGAAGATGAGAGAAGCTCACGAATTAAAAAAAAAAAAACAACTGAGAGAGCTCTACAAGAATAAGAGGGAAGTTTATATCATTACAAGCTTTTATCAAGAAACAAGAGGGATACCAAGTAAACAACCTAAGATCACATTTTTAGAAACTAGAAAAGGAAGAACAAAGGCAACCCAAAGTCAGTAGAAGAAAGGAAATAGTAAAATTAGAGCAGAACTAAATGAAATAAAGAACAAAAATACTATAGAAAAAATTAATACAACAAAGAGCTGGTTCTTTGAAAAGATTAATAAAATTGACAAGCCACTGCCTAGACTAAGGGAAAAAAAGGACTCATATAAACAAAATCCAAAATGAAAGAGGAGAAATTACCACAGACATCATAAATATACAGAGGATCATACTAGAATTTTATGAAAGATTAGATGCCACCAAATTTAACAACCTAGAGGAAATGAATGAATTCCTAGGAGTCTACAATCTTTCTAGACTAAGTCATTAAGAAGTAGAAAACCTAAATAGACCCATATGCAGGGAGGAAATAGAAACAACTATCAAAAACCTACCAAAAAAGAAAAGTCCATGTCCAGATGACTACAGTAGTGAATTATACCAACCATTCAAAGAAGATTTGGTACCTATCCTTCTCAAAATCTTCCAAATATAGAAGAAGCAATACTCCCTGTGGGGAAAACAGCTGTTAGGCTTGCTTGCTGGTGTACTGGTTGTAAGCACTTTGCTTGATTAGTGCATGAGCACATGGCAGCACCACATTTGTATAGCTTATGTAAGGTGCTTGTGCTCAGGGAAGATTGTGGATGGCAGATTGTGGACTGCTTGCCTGCCACTGTGAGGGGTTGTTTTTGCTGTTTGTTCACTTGCTGCCATGAGAAGCAGTTTTCCTTTGCCTGTTTGCTAGTGCACCATTGCAAGACTTTATTAAATGGTAATGGCTCATCTCTTTCCAGCTCTGCAGTTTTTCTACCATCTGCCCAAATGCAATGCAGACCTACCTGGCCTTGATCACTGGCATTACATCTGGCATAGTGGGCAGGATTTGGATCACATCAATATGAAGCCACTGACACCCTTGAAGAGTGGAATAGAAATGTGGCTGTTCTCAGTGTCTATCCTGTTGGGGGTCATGGGCTGGGTGTTTTTTACAGCCCTGTGAGAAGAAACCTAGAGTTCTGTAAGAGAGGCTGCCTGAGTTTAAGACCTCCAGGATGAGCTGCAGACCAAGCACCAACAGCAGCAGGAACTGCAACTGGAAAAAGAGGCCAACCATTCTCAAGAGCTCCAGTATGAGATGCAGGCTGAATATCAATGGTGCCTGGAACTGGAATGGTCTCTGGAGAAGAAATTATGGTTTCATGAGCTTCAGTTTGCCTTAGAAGCTGAATGTTGGCACTGACAGTTGTTAGAGAAACAACTGCAGGTTCAAAAGCTTAAGTTCTAGCTTCAGGCTGAGAGCCAGAAGCCACAGGAACTGAAGCAGGTGCTGAAGACAGGGCTGCATTTGTGCTGGCAGAGTGGCCCTGAGTCAGTGGTTGTAGTTGTTTTCCACTCTTCTGAGGAGAAGGTTCAAGATGAATATGCCATCTTCAGACTCAGAGCCTGGCCAGTGGTTGCCCAAGAAGGTAAACCAGCAGCCAAGAGTCCCTCAGGGGCTGGCACTAACCCCTCCACAGGTAGTGGAGCACTCTGTGATCTGGCCCTACACCCAGGCAGAGCTGATGGAGTTGGAAGCAAAATTCAGGCAGAAACCCACTGCCTGACCAGGCGGTGGCACAGTAGATAGAGCATTGAACTGGGAGGCAGAGGACCCAGGTTCAAGACCACCCAGGTTCAAGGTTTCCAGCTTGAGCACGGGCTCATCTGGTTTGAGCAAAGCTCACCAGCTTGGACCTAAAGTCACTGGTTTGAGCAAGGGGTTACTCGGTTTGCTGAGGGCCCACAGTCAAGGCACATATGAGAAAGCAATCGATGAACTTCTGAGGTGTTGCAACAAAAAACTAATGATTGATGCTTCTCATCTCTCTCTGCTTCTGTCTGTCTGTCCCTATCTACACCCCCTCTCTGTCTCTGTAAAAAAAGAAAAAGAAAGAAAGAAAAGAAAAAGAAAAAAAAACCCACCAAGCCCCTGGCTGCCTGCTTGCTGAAACAGTTGTGGGACATAGTGGTGTATCGCATCATGCTCTCCAGAACAGAGATGCACTATAAGGCTGTGAGGACTGCTGCCCATGCTGCCTGCCCAACTAACAAGAGAAACAGGCCTGTAAAGGCTACCTGAACACAGATATGGATAGATTTGACTGTGGCTGGGGCAGATAGGGAGAAATTGGATGGCAGGTCTAATAAAGTCCTGTTAGCACTTTAGTGGCAGCTTAAGCTGCAACAGAGGTTCCAGCCACTAAAAAAGTGAGGGAAGCAGGTGGCCCTGGCAGCTGCCAAGAAAATGGTTGGCATTCAAGTTGCACAGTTGCAGGTTGTTGGAGACAGCTGTGTGAAAGGAGAATTCCCCAAGACCTGTTGTCCTAGTTTGAATAAGGGGAAAGCCAAGGAACCTGTCCAACAGGGACATGCCAGGGGCTGGAGAGCCCATGTAAAATTGGCAATTTATTGATTCACTTCTAATGTGCAGCAGGTATCGGCATTAGGAGATAATAGGTGCTTCTTTGCAGCAGCAACAACAGCTGAGAACTGTCAAGGTGGCATAGACCTTGAATGTGTTTGACTCCACCAGGCCCCATGACTTTGGGCCTCTGAGGTGTTTGGATGGGTCTTGTGGCAATGAATAGAGTGCTATGGAAAGGTGCTGAGGTCTGTTAATAAAGAGCTGTGTGGCTAGTTGCATGTAATGAACTTTTACCTTGCTGATTTGCAGAGACAGGTGGGCTATCATGAACTGATCATTGAGTAGTATAACAGACTCTTGGACTGCAACCAGAGTGGGGAAATGGCTCCCTTGCTGGATAGACATGCAACTTGTGGACAGTATGAGAGACCCTGATGGGGGAGCGTGGCACCTGTGGAGGCCATTCTGCACCAGAAATCTGCTCTCACCCAGTTGCAGATACTCAGCAGGGACAATTTACAGCTTCAATATATCCCTGGACTATACAGGCCCTCCCACCTATTATTAGGTAAGGGGCTAGAGATGGGCCTCCAGTTAACTGTCTGGGCAGAGTACTCAGGGAGACATTGTGAAGGCCTTCTTTGTAATTATTGTGATTATTGTATAACTTGTGCTGTTGCTGTAGTCTGTACTGTTTATGTAATGTACCCCACTCCTTGCATAGGGACAATTGTGGAAGATACCTATTGCATAGATTGTGAGATGAGCAACTCTAAAGGGGTGGAATGTGGAGGAAATAACTGTGTTAGGCTTGCTCCCTTGTTAATTGACTGAAAGCACTTGGCTTGATAAGTGTGTGAGCACATGGCAGAACCATGTGTGGATAGTCTATGTAAGGCAATGGATGTTTGCAATGAAGGCAGATTGCTAACAGAGGATTTTGAATTGCCTGCTACCACTGTGAGGAGTTATTTTTGCTGTGTATTTGCTTGCTGCCATGAGAAAAGTTTTTCCTGGACTGTTTGCTCATCTGCCATTGCAAGACTTTATTAAGTGGTAATGGCCTGACACTTTCTGGCTCCACAGTTTTTCTACCATCTTTCAGAATCCAGTGTGAACCTGTCTGGCCTCAGCCACTGGCATTACACTTCCTAACACATTTTATGAGGCCAACATAACCCTCATACCAAAACCTGGTAAAGACAACACAAAAAAAGAAAACTACAGACCAATATCTCTAATGAATAAAGATGTGAAAAACCTAAACAAAATATTAGCAAATCGAATACAACAAAACATTTTAAAAAATACATCACAATCAAGTGGGATTCATACTAGGAACACAAAGATGGTTCAACATATGTAAATCAATCAATGTAATACACCACATTAACAACAAAGAACAAAAATTATATGACCCTATCAACAGATGCATAAAAGGCATTCAATGAGATACAACATCCCTTTATGTTTAAAACACTAAAAAAAGTCAGACTAGAAGGAAAGTACCTTGACATAATGAAGGCCGTATATGATAAACCATCAGCTAATATCATACTAAATGGTGAGAAAATAAAGGTTTTTCTTCTAAAATCAAGAACAAGACAAGGCTGCCCACTCTCTCCATTCTTATTCAACATTGTTCTGGAAATTTTAATCAGAGTGATCAGGCAAGAGAAAGAAATAAAAGGCATCCATATCAGGAAAGAAGTAAAGGTATGACTTTTAGCATATGGCACAGTCCTGTATATAGAAACCTCTAAGACTCCACCAAATAACTATTAGAAATAATAAACCAACAATGTAAAGTCACAGGATACAAAATCAATATACAAAAGTCTATTGTTTTCCTATATGCCAATGATGAAACTTCAGAAAATAAACTAAAAAAAAAGAAAAGAAAAAGAAAACAATTTATTTTATAATTTCAGCAACAAAACAAAAAAATAGGAATAAACTTGACAAAGGATGTGAAGGAACTATATACTGAAAAATGTAAAGCATTATTGAAAGAAATTGAGGGAGACTGGAAAAATAGCAGTGGAGTAGGCGGACATGCCAACTCCCACCTCCCAGAACCAAAGTGGATTACAACTTAATTTAGGAACAATCATCTTGAAAAAACAACTTTGGACTAAACTAAAAGGAATCTATAACCAAGCATCACCAAAGAAGCCACATCAAGACTGGTAGGAAGGGTGGAGACATGGAAAGGGCTGCCCCAGTCCCAAAGGCAAGAGGTGGCCTGGAGGGTCTCTCATGGCGGGGTGGGTTCCCTGGAGAATTGTGGGTCCTCAGCCCCAGGACCAGACCAGAACCCCAGCTTGGAGCCCCAAAGACTAGAGGAGGCATTCGGATAGTAGTTAGCTGAAAAAAGAGCCAGTTTACTGTTTGCAAGAGGGAGACAGAACTCTCAGACCCAGGCTCCATCTTAAAGGGACCATGCAGAAAACCTCATTTGCAGCCACTTACCCAGGGCTCCAGGAGCGGGCACTGTGAGAGGACTGGAGTTGCGAGAGGAGAGTGTAGTCTTGGGAGCCAGTGAGAGACTGTGGGGGACAGCCACCCTGACCCCTGTACTGGGTCACTCCCCAAACTTAAAGTGGCCATTTTTCCTGGGAGAACCAAAGCAGCAAAGGGAAGAAATTACTCCACCCACCAGAGGCTCTCCTGCTCCAGTCAGTGCAGGGAGATGCTTAGAAGCAGGGGGCACATCAGGGACACAGGTTTTAAGTGCTGAGGTATGGCAAACACTGCTGAGTACCCTCTGAAGGGTGGGAGGGCCAGGCTGCAGCAGTGTCCATGGTGCTTGGCTGGCATGGCAGCAGGGGACAGAGCCCAGGAGGGCAGCCCATGCTGCGGCAGTGAGGGGCAGAGCCTAGAGAGGAACCCAAATAGACCTACACCAAGACACATCATAATTAAAATACCAAAGCTAAGAGATAAAGAAGAATACTAAAAGCTGCGAGAGAAAAGCAGTCAATCACCTACAAAGGAGCCCCTATAAGGATGACATCCAACTTTTCAATAGAAACACTCGAGACCAGAAGGGAATGGCAAGAAATATTTAAAGTAATGCAAAACAAAAGCCTACAACCAAGACTTCTTTATCCAGCAAGGCTACCATTTAAAATTGAAGGAGAAATAAAAAGCTTTCCTGACAAAAAAACAAAAACAAAAAACCCTCAAAAACTTTATTACAACCAAATCAATACTGCAAGAAATGTTAAGGGGTCTGTTATAAACAGAAGGAAAGTAAAGTAAAAATCTAGTAAAAGAGGACTGTAGATTTAAAGAATAAAATGGTAATAAACAACTACATATCAATAACATGTTAAATGTAAATGGATTAAGTGCTTCAATCAAAAGAAATAGAGTAGTTGCATGGATAAGAAAACAGGACCCATATATATGCTGTCTACAAGTGACCCTCCTCAAAACAAAAGATACACATAGACTAAAAGTAAAGGGATGAAAAAAATATTTCATGCAAATGGAATTGAAGAAAAAAGCTGGGGTAACAATACTTATATCTGATAAAATAGACTTTAAAACAAAGACTATAGTAAGGGATAAAGAAGGTCACTACATAATGATAAAGGGAGCAATCCAACAGGAAGATATAACCATTATAAATATCTATGTGCCTAATATAGGAGCACTTGAATATATAAAGCAGATTTTGATGGAAATACAGCTAGTGCTTGACTTACAACCACAATTGGTTCTGATAGACTGGTCATAACATGATGTAGTCATAAGTTGAGTAGGTATATGTACAGTTCTGTGAAATGTTATAAAAATCTTTAAGTCATATTTTATCATAATTTTCTTTCATTATTGTTATATATCATAATTTTTTGTTCATTTTATGCCATTTTTATCCTCTCTACACCATTTTGTTTCCTATTTTTACATTTGTTAGGTTTTAGTAAAACACTGCATTACCAGTACAACTGGTTTAATATTTGCAAAGACAATTTCCTCTTGGTAGACATCTTGGGAGGGGTTTGATAAAAAATATCCAAGACACAAGACACAAATTGCTGTACCAAGTCTGGAATAACAGTTAAAATGGTGTACACGGAGATGGTAGTGCAGCCAGAAGCTGGTCCACACTGTTGTATGCCCAGCTGGGGAATGCTTGCACTGCCAGATGCAGAGCAGTCATGGGTAGCAATTGTGGTCGTAAAGTCGAATGGTCGTAAGTTGCATAGGTCATAAGTCGATCAATATTTGTAAAGGGTGAGATCAATAGCAATACTATAATAGTAAGAGATTTTAATACCTCACTAACATCGATGGATAGATCCTCAAGAAAGAAAATTAACAAAGAAACAGTAACTATAAAGGACACACTAGATCAACTGGATTTAATAGATATCTTCAGAATTTTCACCCTAAAGCAGCAGAATATACATTCTTTTCAAGTGCTCATGGTACATTCTCTAGAATAGGCCACATGTTAGGACACACAATGAGTCCTAATAAATTTAAGAAGACTGAAATCATATCAAGAATCTTCTCTGATCACAGTGGCATGACCTAGAAATCAACTATAATAGAAAAACAAAAATATTTAAACACTTGGGAACTAAAATGCATGTTATTAAATAACGAATGGGTTAACAATGAGATCAAGGAAGAAATAAAAAATTTCCTTAAAAAAAATGAAAATGAACATACAACAACTCAAAATTTATGGGACACAGCAAAAGCAGTCCTGAGAGAGAAGTTCATAGTATTACAGGCATGAACCTTAAGAAGCAAGAAAAAGCTTAAATAAACAATTTAACCCTGCATCTAAAAGAACTAGAAAAAGAACATCAAACTAGAACATCAACTAGAAAAGAACTAGAAAAAGGCCAGAGGAAGTAGAAGGAAGGAAATAATAAAAATCAGAGTGGAGATAAATGACATAGAGGCTAAAAACCAATACAGAAGATCAATGAAACCAAGAGCTGATTCTTTGAAAAGGTAAACAAGATCAATGAACCTTTAACCAGACTCACCAAGAAAAAAAGAGAGAGGACTCAAGTAAAGAAAATTAGAAATGAGAGTGGAGAAGTAACAACTGACACAGCAGAAATACAAGAGATTGTAAGAAAATACTATGAAAAACTGTATGCCAAATCTGGAAACAGCCCAAGTGTCTGTCAGTGGATGAGTGGATTAAAAGGCTGTGGTACATATACACAATGGAATACTACATGGCCATGAAAAAGAAGAAAATCTTACCTTTTACAACAACATGGATGGACTGGAAACTATTATGCTAAGTGAAATAAGCCAGGCAGAGAAAGAAAAATATCATTTGACCTCACTCATTTGAGGAGTCCAATGAACAATGTGAACTAAGGAGCAGAATAGAGACAGAGGCGGGATCAAAGGGACCAGAGGAAAAGGAGATAGAAAGAAAGGGGATGAGAGGATGGAATCAGAGAAGGGAAAGAGATTGGTGAAAATATATATACATAACACAGCATTATAGAGAGCAGGAAAGCAAATCCTGGAGGGAAGGGAGGAGGGCATGGGGGGAGGGGGGCAAGGGGGTGGGGTGGGTGTACTTGGTGGGACACTTGAATCTATGTAAAAACAATAAATTAAAATAGATAAAATAGTTTTAAAAATGTAAGAAATTGAAAAAGACAAAATGAAATGAAAAAATATTCCATTTTCATGGATTGAAAGAATCAACACAGTTAAAATGGCCATATTACCCAAAGCAATATACAGATTTAATGCAATCCCCACCAAAATCCCAATGTCATTTTTTAAAGAAATAAAAAAATATATATCACAGGTTTGTATGGAACCATAAATAAACCCAAATAGCCAAAGCAATCCCGAGGAAAAAGAAGGAAGCCGAAGGTATCACACTACCTGACTTCAAATTATACTTTAGAGCCACAATAATCAGTGTATTACTGGCAGAAGAACTGACATACAGACCAATGCAACAGACCAATGCAGAGAGCCCAGAAAAAACCCACACATATATAGACAAATCATCTTCATAAAAGAAGCCAAAAACACACAACAGAGTAAAGAAACCCTCTTCAATTAGTGGTGCTGGGGAATTTGGAAAACCACATGAAAAAGAATGAAACTTGACTATACTTTCTCCCCCTGCACAAAAATTAATTCAAAATGGATCAAAGACCTAAATATAAGGTCTGAAACAATAAATTACATAGAAGAAAACATAGGTATGAAACTCATGGACCTTGGCTGTAGAGAACAATTTCTGAATTTGATCCCAAGGGTAAGTAAAAGCAAAAATAAGTGAATGGTACTATATCAAACTAAAAAGTTTCTGCACAGCAATAGAAACTGACAACAAAACAAATAGGTAGACAACTAAATGGGAGATGATATTTGCAAAAAACAGCTTCGATAAGGGGTTAATATCCAAAATATATAAAGAACTCACAAAGCTCAGCAACAAACATGCAAACAATTCAATTAAAAAATAGGGAAAGGATCTGAACAGACACTTCTCCCAAGATGACACACAAATGTCAACAGATATATGAAAAGATGCTCATCTTCACTAGCTTTTAGAGAAATAGAAATCAAAAGTACAATGAGATACCACCTTGCACCTGTTAGATAGGTTATTCAACAAGACAGATAATAACAATGTGTTGGAGATGCTGTGAAGAAAAAGGAACCCTCATCCACTGCTGGTAGGAATGCAAAGTGGTCTAACCATTATGGAAGAAAGTATGGTGGTTCCTCAAAAGTTAAGAATAGAATTACCATATGACCCAACAATCCCTCTACTGGTTATATACCTCCAAAACTGAAAAACACTGGTATATAAAGACACATGCAGCTCTATGTTCATCACAACATTGTTCACAGTGGCCAAGACATAAAAACAACCAAAGTGTCCCTCAATAGAGGATTGGATAAAGAAGATGTGGTACATATATACATTGGAATACTATTCAGCTATAAGAAATGATGGCATGGTGTCATTTACAACAACATGGATGAACCTTGAGAAGATTATATTGAGTGAAATAAGTAAATCAGAAAAAGCTAAGAAGAGTATGATTTCACACATAGATGAGATATAAAACTGAGACTCATGGACATAATAACAGTGAAGTGGTGACCAGGGGGAAGGGGATGTAGGGTAGGGGAACAAGGAGGGGAAGGGGGGAAGGGTGTAAAGAGGGACAAATATAAAGTGACAGAAAATGATTTGACTCTGAGTGATGGGTATACAATATAATCAACAGTTTAAATTCTATAAAAATGTTTACCTGGAACCTATGTACTCTTATTGATTAATGTCACCCTATTAAATTTAATTTTCTAAATAAAATTTTTTAAAAAGAGATATGCCTGGCCCAAAGGACTAAACATTGTTATTTATAGTTGTCCATTTCTTTTTTCTTTTTTAGCAGAGAGAGAGAGAGAGAGAAAGTGACAGACAGGAAGGGAGAGAGATACAAAGCATCAATTCTTCATTATGACACCTTAGCTGTATTGTTTTCTCATATGTGCCTTGACTGAGGGGAGGGGGACTAAATCCTAGCCAGTGACCCCTTGTTTAAGCCAGTGACCTTGGGTTCAAGCGAGCAACCATGAGGTCATGTCTATGATCCCATACTCAAGCTGATGACCCCATGCTCAGGTGGGCGACCTTAAGGTTTCAAACTCAGGTCCTCTGCATTCCAGGCTGATGCTCTATTCATTATGCCACCACCTGGTCAGGCTATAGCTGTTCATTTTAATCTAGGTGATTACTACACCTAGATAGTAGTTTAACGGAGCAAAGGCATGTGCAAAAAGATACCCTTAACATCAGCTAATATTCAAAATAGCCCTATTTAAAAATAACAATGTAGAAATTAAAATTGACAATATTTTGGCTAATTGCTTCTCATACAAGTTTACACAGTATTGCTTAAAAGAAATTATATAGACAGTGTTTTAAGATAAAGAACAAGATCAGTTTTGTGAGACAAAAAGTGGAGGACTAAGACATCGTCAAGAGGATGCCAAACAACGTGTCCTCCTGTTCTGATGGAGTAGAAGAGCCTGAGCTCACTTGGATGTTTAAATTTACTACTTCCCTAGTATATAAATATGGTAAAGCAATGACTTACTTTCCTTATCTTGACCTCGATTTTCTCTCTCCAATGTAGTCATTTCTTGCCTACAAGGAAAACATATAACATGAGACACTCCAGTTTTCTGAAGCTAAAATTGTATTTGAAAGAAATGTTTCATTGGTCTTAACCTAAGGTCATTGCTAGATTGACAATTTAAAAGTTAAATAAAATTAAAAACCTGCTTACTCTACCTTTTTTTCTGAAAAATCATGAAATATGACTGATAACACTGTATTTCATAATTGAAATTGGCTGAGAGAATTTAAATGCTATCACCAAAAACAAACAAACAGACAAACAAAAAACAGAAAAAAAAGGTAAATAGGTGAGGTGATGAATGTATTAACTCAAATGGAGGTGATCCTTCCACAATGTATGCATATATCAAATCACAATGTACACCTTAAATATCTTAACAGTTTACCTTGTCAATTATACTTCAGTAATGCTGAAAAAATAAGAATCTAGAAAAATACTTTAAATGAGGGAAAAAACACTATCCTGACCAGGTGGTGGCACAGTGGATTGAGCATTGGACTGGTATGCAGAAGACCCAGGTTCAAAACCATGAGGTTGCCGACTTGAGTACGGGCTTATCCAGCTTGAGCGTGGGCTCACAAGCTTGAGTGAAGAGTCACTGGCTTGAGTGTGGGATCATAGACATGACCCCATGGTCGCTGGACTGAGCACAAGGATTAAGTAAGGGGTCATTTGTTCTGCTGTAGCCCCCTGGTCAAGGCACATATGAGAAAGCAATCATTGAACAACTAAGGAACTACAAAGAACTGATGCTTCTTATCCCTCTTGCTTCTTGTCTGTCTGTCCCTATCTGTCTCTCTCTCTGACTCTGTCTCTCTGTCAAAAAAAAAAAAAAAAGAAAAAAATACTATTTTGTGAAAGTTAAGGAAATGGTAGTTTATCAGACCACATATATATATATATATATATATATATATATATATATATATATATATATATCATTACAAAAATGGATCACATATGTGCAATACCATGAAATTTGGAATGGTTCAAGGAGACAGTTGAAAGTCAATTTATTTCTCTGCTCTTCTTCATCATGGAGTATATGTTGTTAAAGGTAATGAGAAAGCCCTAGAAATTCTGAATACAAGTTTATAATGATATATATGAATAAGTGTGGGCTGGTGATGAAAAAAATGGAGATTTTTCTCTACAGGGACAGGATGCCACATCACAACAGAGAGGGGCTGAGAGGGGTGGAATTGTCAACACATCATTCTTTGTTCCTCTCTCTCCCAAACTCCTGAACTTGATGGGAATATGGAGGTTAAAATTAATATCATCTTAAATTACCTGCCTCACCTCAAGGGAGTAATACAGACTAGAAGTGTGCTCAAGGCAAAAGAAAGAGAATATTTGGTGAGGAAGTCTGACACAACACCAAAATCAAATCCTAATCTTAGCTTTTTTTCTCCTCTGCACTCTTCCCAAACAAATACACAAAGATTCACACACACCATTTTATCTCCCAAATGATCTGCTTCCACTTTAAAGTGATAAGCACAAAGTTGCAAGCACGAACTCAATAATGAAATAACACACACAGGTAAACAGAAATTATAATTATTTTTTTAAAAGGTCTAATATACACATAATCATTGTTCCTGGAGCTGAGCTCCAAACAAATGAAACTAAGTATCCAGTGACACAAAAGAAAACTCCTGAAACAAAGTCTGTATCTGAAAATTGATTTTACTGGGAAAAAAATCACATGAGATATGTAGTAGCCTCTAAATTTCAAGAATAAATAGGTTCTGGCCAATGCAGTGGTAGAGCATGATTCCTGGTCAGGGCACACAAATGAGTGACAATTTCTTTCTCTACCTCTCTCTCTCACACTTTCTCTCCTCCTCCCACAGCCTCAATTGGTTTGAGGGCATCGCACCAGCACTAAAGATGGCTCCATGGAGCTTCTGCTTCAGGCACTGAAAATAGCTCGGCTGTGAGCATGGCCCCAGATGGGCAGAGCATCAGCCCCGGACTCAGTTGCTGGGATGCGTGTGGGAGTCTGTATTCTATCTCCCTTCCTCTCACTTGAAAAAAAAAAAGGAAAAAAAAAGAATAAATAATGAATCCTAAAACATCCATTAGGAAAACATATGTAAAACCAAGTCATCAGCCATACCCACCAAGTCACAAGGTAAAAATAATTATTCTAGAACTATATTATCCTCCAATCAAAGAAAATGTATTGCCAAATATCTTAGTACTTAAATATTATACAGTGGGACAATTCTGGTCCCTGCCTAGCTGTAACTTTCTGACAGTGAAAATCTAAATATTGTTCTTTCTTTTGTTTTTTAAATTGATCTATGTTGTTGACTAAATGGTGTCCTCCCCCCAAATCATATGCTGAAGTCTTAACCCTCAGGACCTCAAATGAGAGTAATATTTGTTTTAGTGTCAGTAGCTAGATATTAATAAAGGAAGAGTACAAAGGGACTCAGACATTAAAAAGCCTGATTCCCTAGGAAATTGCAGCATTCATAGGCTTCCCAGGTGACCTCTGCATCCCCCACCCTTGGGACCTAATCCCTGAAGGGGTCAGAAAGTACCATTACTGTTACCATCAGAGGGAGGAATAAAAATTGCAGGAGAAATTCTTCTTATGGGCACATGTGCACTAGAATACAAGATGGCACAGGAGAGGCCCCTTCCACTATGTGGCATGTGTGGTAGAAACAAAAATAGCACCATAAGGGGCAGGGCCTTGCCTGGGGAAAGTATCAGGTTGAATAATGGATACAGAACCCTGGAAGATCTAAGAAATGGATTGTCTAGGGGAAGAACACGAAGGATTGGGAAGTTGATTGGATAATATGATCCGAACTTAATAAAGCTCTGGCTCTGGCTCAGTAAGGCTTTCTCACCTCTGCACTTACATTTTCTCTCTCCATTGCAGCCATGTGGGCTATCAGCCATGGCCAGCTGTGGAGTGGTGTTGGGGACTGAGGGCCAACAAGGTCTTTGCAGTTTAGATTTTTGGGGGACAGAGGTGTGGGGAACTGGCAGTAAGCTGACAGTCTGCCAAACCCCCCACCTCACTTGTTCTGTGAAGTTGCTAAAGGTTATTTTGCTATGATGCTGGATTGTGTATACTCATCCTGCCCCCCCCCCGTCCCCCAAAAAGACTAGAGGCAAGTTTCTTTTATCCTTTGTCTTGTGAAGCTAAGATGTTATGTATGGTGGGGGTTTTCTGCACTTGGTAGAATACTTGGGTTGCTTTGGAAATGTGATCAGAGATCTCTTTGATTTGCTAATAGCCTTACTTTGCCCTATAAATAAAGCAGGAAGCGAGTGTTAAGCACGCTCTGTTCTTGACATCAGCATTGCAGAGGCCTCCTGAGCCCATCCTTTTTCTCTAAACCTATTTTCTGAATTCCGCACCATTTCCACTCAGGACCTGGAATTTCTAGCCGTGCTGGTTCGTAGCAGAGTGGACTCCAAGTACAAGCTCCAAACAGGAGCCTAGGTATGCCAATCAAAGCACAGCCAGGAATAGAGACAGTGCTAGTAGGGCAAGAACAAAGGTTGAACTGGGCTAAGCATTTGCAAGGCACAGAATTTTTGGACACTGGCCTTTGTTCTGGGCATAATGAGGATAAAGTTGGGTTTTTCCCACAGCAAGACAGATGGAAGTGAGACATCAAGAACCTGGGCACAGCCCTCTATTTCAACCCCAATAAATCTTGGGCACAGCCCTCTATTTCAACCCCAATAAATCTTACTGTAACCCTCATCCTCCCAGGCATAGGTCCTAAGAAATGCTTCCCTTGCGACTCCATGAAAGGATCCTATTTCCGCTGGCAACATTTGGAGGCACGGTCCTTAAAGAGATAATTAATATGAGGTCATTGTGATGGGCCCTAATCTGGCTCAAGTGGTGCCCCTATTAAAAGAGGAAATTTGGACACAGACACAGTCTGAAAACACAGGGAGAAGACGACCAAGGAGAGGTGCTTCAGAAGAAACCCACTTTGATCTTGAATTTAGGGCCTCCAGGACTGTGAGAAAATACATTTCTGTTGTTTAAGTCTCCTGATTTGTGGTACTATGTTATGGCAGCCGAGCAAAGTAACACAGCCAGATAGTGGAGATTGGACCAGACAATACTAAGTATTAATCCTGATAGTTCCCCTCATCCTCCTTGTCTCATGAGGACGTTTCCAGCCACTTCCCCACACTCCCTGCTCTGCTGTGGCATGGACTCTCACAGCTGGGGAGATACAGATGATACAATGTCCTTCTCTCATTTCAGAACTAGATCCAAACAAAGCTGAAAAACCCAAACACCTACAATCAGTATCTAACTAGGATTAGAAAAGACAACTGTCTATTCAGTGTTTCTGCTGAAGTGGAAAGGGTGAAAACATAAATAAAGCTTTAATTTGGTGAAATACGTATAGTACATGCCTCCTGTTATCTGTGAATGAACAGTTTCCCAATTACTTCATTTTAACACCGGGTAGTGTCCTTTCTCCTTTTGTGAGCTTTTGATTTATTGCTGGAAGCAGCTGTTGTAACTGTCTTACATTCTGACCTAGACTTACTGACGTCGTCTCCTTCTCAGAAGACTCTGTTTCTGGGGAAACATCTTTATTCTCAATAGCAGTAGTGTCTCCAGCAGCTTCTATTTTTGAATGGATAAGATCCAGCAGAGCCTTATGCATGTCACCAGCTACCATCTGTCTTTCACTTTGTTCAGTTCTAAGTTTTATGAGTGTTTCATTTAACTGTTTTTAACTTTCTATGACATAGGTAGATCATTAAATTTCTGCCTTCTCTAGTTTCATTTCCAAATTCTCTCATTCTCTTCTCAGATTTTCAATATCTTTATTTTCTCTTCTTAATCAACTCTAGCTCTTGTTCTGAAGATGGAAACGACAATTGCATCTGTTTAAAATTTATTTTTTTTTTTGCATTTTTCTGAAGCTGGAAACGGGGAGAGACAGTCAGACTCCCGCATGCGCCCGACCGGGATCCACCCGGCACGCCCACCATGGGGCGATGCTCTGCCCATCCTGGGTGTCGCCATGTTGCGACCAGAGCCACTCTAGCGCCTGGGGCAGAGGCCACAGAGCCATCCCCAGCTCCCGGGCCATCTTTGCTCCAATGGAGCCTTGGCTGCGGGAGGGGAAGAGAGAGACAGAGAGGAAGGCGCGGCGGAGGGGTGGAGAAGCAAATGGGCGCTTCTCCTGTGTGCCCTGGCCGGGAATCGAACCCGGGTCCTCCGCACGCTAGGCCGACGCTCTACCGCTGAGCCAACCGGCCAGGGCCTGTTTAAAATTTTTTATGATTCATCAACCTTAATTTTCCAGTTATTTTCTTCTTGCTCCACACTTCTCTGTAGCTTCTGTAAAGTTCCTTCTGCAAAGTTCCTTCTGCTTTTGCAAGGCTAGATTTATATTTTTCACACTCAAGCCATAACAATTTGTGCATTTCATAGGCTTCTTCAAACCTGCTCTCTAGAACCTTAACTTCCTCTGAACCAGAAGTTCCAGTGACATGTTCCTTTGCCTTCTATTCAGATCCACGCACTACTTCTATTCAGATCTATTCACTACAATTCAAATGAGAAAGGACAGATACCTTTGGAAATAATTTCTTTTGCAAACATCTTCGGCTCCCAGCTCAGTAGCTTTCACATGTCTTTCCATGACGGTCTTGTTCATTTTGTCCTGCAGCACTTTTCAGTTGATGCCAATGCTTCCCAGGCTCTCTCCCAAAGTCATTGTTTTTCTTCCTCTGGTGTTCAACAGCATCCTTCAAAGAATCTAACTCATTCTGGAGAAAAGTCATTTGTTTCTCTCCGAAATTACTTTTAACAGTTCTTCATGCAAGGAAAAAGAAGATTCCCATAGGCAGTTCTGTTACTTAAGGTGCTCATTTTGGGATTTAAACAATTTGTTTTCATCTTGTACCTCCTGTAGCAGTTTTGTTTCACTAGAAAGGTCACTCTAGCTCTCTTTTAGCATACTTCCCACTCTCTTAATTTTCTTTTCCTTTTTCATTCAACACAGTTTCAAGTTCTTCAAATCAGGATGCAGAACATATCTCTTTCAAGTTATGTTGTATTACCTCCTGAACATGAAGTGTCGTTTTCTACCCGAACATCCTGTAACTATTTCCCTCTAACGGTTAGCTCTCCCTCTCCCTTTCTAAAACAGTCTTCATTGTATTCACCAGTTCCTTCTTCTCTTTAATGAGTTCTGAGACTCCTGACTTTTAGAGGCTCTACTTGCTGATTCAAATCCTGAATAGTTTTCTCCTTATTAGCAACTTTGAGAAGTTCAGCTTCCAGAAGCTCTTCCACAGACTTGCTCTTTCCATCTTTTTCATGGATCACTTTCTTGAGTTCTTCAACTAGAGATGCAGAAGAAACCTGATCATTCTGCTTAGCCTTCAAATCTTGAACTTCTTCCACTAGAGATGAATTTTCCGTTCTTATTGCATTCAGTTCCTCTTCTGTAGTGGCCACCTGAATAAGTTCAGTTTCAGGTAATTCTTTACAGTCTTCAACTTCTCATCTTTTCCCTGAATGTATTTTTCCATTTGTTCCACAACATCTTTATTAAGTTGTTCAGAAACAAGTGTCTGTAGGTACTGAACTTCTTTTTTTTTTAATAAATAAATTTTTATTAATGTTAATGGGTTGACATCAATAAATCAGGGTACATATATTCAAGGAAAACATGTCCAGGTTATCTTGTCATTCAATTCTGTTGCATACCCATCACCCAAAGTCAGATTGTTCTCCATCACCTTCTATCTAGTTTTCTTTATGCCCTTCCCCCTCCCCCTCTCCCTCCTTTCCTCCCCCTGCCCCCCGTAACCACCACACTCTTGACCATGTCTCTTAGTCTCGTTTTTATGTCCCACCAATGTGTGGAATCCTGCAGTTCTTGTTTTTTTTCTGATTCACATATTTCACTCTGTATAATGTTATCAAGATCCCACCATTTTGTTGTAAGTGATCCGATGTCATCATTTCTTATTGCTGAATAGTATACCATGATGTATATGTGCCACATCTTCTTTATCCAGTCTTCTAATTTTTTTTTACAGTGATTAAAGCCTTTAAGCAAACTCTTGGGCAATACAGCAAGAATCCACAAAAGAGTAGTGTCCTTAACATGTTCACCAAGTCCAAGTTGGCCCCAACACCATGCCAAATCCCTGAAAAATGCAACCCAACACCAGTTCAGTCTGTTAGGAGCTGTCACAAGGAGCAGGAGTCCAGGAAAAGTCCACATCCAGGAAAAGTCAGCATGGCACTGGAATTGTCACAATTCTATACTTTGCAGCTCACGTCCAAGTCCCAATGACGGCTGCTTCTAGCTGGTAATGATTCAGGTAGACTGGAAAAGCCATCTGTAGCATGTGTGGAGATGGAGCTTATGTTCTCCTCTGCCTGGAGAGATGGGACCAGGTTGCTTTTCCCTGGAGCTCTGCAACTGTGGCTTGGTAAAGAGAACCTTGGGATACACTAAGCAGTCTTGGTGTGGCTTCTTCAGTGTTCCTTGGTTGAAGAGTCCTCTTAGTTTAGTCCAAAGTTGGTTTTTCCAGATGATAGTTCTTAAAATTATTTTGTAATCCACTTTGGTTCTGGGAGGTGGATGTTGGTACGTCCGCCTACTCCAGCACCATCTTGTCTTCAGCCAGTTCTGAACTTCTAATTGGGATGCTTTGATTTGGTCACTTAAAAACTTAAATTCTATTTTGTTTGAATTTCATGTGGTAGCTTCTTGTCAGCAATCTTATCTCATTATCCTTAACCTGAACATTCTTCTACATTTTCTCCCATTTATGAGCAGCAGCAGCCTGTTCATTTGCCAGGGCCTGTAATTTTTGTACCTCAGCTTTTAACAAGAAATTCATATATTGTGTACCCTTAAGTTCCTCCTCTTTACTTGTTCAATGATCATGTTCATTTGCTAAAGAATCTTCAGTCTGTTCTATCTGCTTATCCTTTTCTACACTCACTTGATGTAATTCTTCTGCTAGAACTGAAGCTGCTACATGGGAATGGAATTGTTGAATTTGAGCTTTCAGACCCTCATTCTGATCCAAAATATCCTGAACTTATATTTTTAGAGACTTTTCTTTGTTCACCCTTTTTTGTTCCAATTCCATTAACTGCATTAGTCTTTGCTCCCATTGTTGTTTTGATACCAAGCTATCAGTAAGCCTACTCCGCCAACTGTGTACTTCATTTTCTTTAACCACAAATCACTCTGTAAACCTTGCTGTGCTTCCTCTTGCTCTGCTGTTTGCTTCCTGATATAACTCTGGGCTTCCTCCCACCCTCTCTCAGCTTCTAGCAGTTGAACCTTCAGGTGAGGAACTGCTTGCTCAGCATTCTCCTTTCATACTTCCTCCTGCTGCAGCTTCCCAGCTTTTGCAGTGAGCTGTCCACCCACCAAGCACAATCCTACAGTTTATTTAGTTCTTAGGCTGCTTGACTTCTGGTTAGCTTGTAATGTTGCTGACAGCATCTCTTGGTGCCATTTTCCTGCTTCAAATGAGCTACCTCTGCCTTCATTGGCTCACGAACTTGCTGGAACTTTTCACCTGTATCTGTTGAGTCTCTTGATAGCTGACACACATTTTGTTTTGAAATACATTATGTTCAATACTACTCAGCCATAAGAAATGATGACATCGGATCATTTACAGCAAAATGGTGGGATCTTGATAACATTATAAGGAGTGAAATAAGTAAATCAGAAAAAAACAAGAACTACATGATTCCATACATTGGTGGAACATAAAAATGAGACTAAGAGACATGGACAAGAGTGTGGTGGTTACCAAGGGTGGGGGGGGGGGGAGGGAGGACATGGGAGGGAGGGAGGGAGAGAGTTAGGGGGAGGGGGAGGGGCACAGAGAACTAGATAGAGGGTGACGGAGGACAATCTGACTTTGGGCGAGGGGTTTGCAAAATAATTTGATGACAAAATAACCTAGACATGTTTTCTTCGAATATATGTACCCTGATTTATTAATGTCATCCCATTACCATTAATAAAAATTTATTAAAAAAAAAAAAAAAAGAAATACATTATGTTCCTTTCCTAATGTTCCAATCTGATCTTTCATCCTTGCTATAACCGCATTGCTGCTGCTTCTCTCTGTCACCATTTCCTGATTTAACTGCTTTCATCCATCCTTCGTAACAGCAACATCTTCCTTCACAGCAGCGAGTATTAATAATTTGTCTTTTTCTTGAAGCTGATGGGCAACTGCAGTCAATTTACCTTTACTCAACTTCTTCAAGGCATCCTGTATCTCACCAGACTTCTCCTTGAGCAGGTCTAAAACACAAAGGGCCTCATCTTCAGAACTATCACAGACTTCAAGGACAGAAGAAAACCTTTAAATTTCACGCCAGCATTTTCTTTGTCGGTTTCCATCTTCAGGTTTTTAGCCCCATTTCCTGGATTCCTTCTACTTGGTTAGGTTTAATCAGATCAATAACCCCTCTCTGATCCACCACAGGACTTGAGTCTGCATTATCCATCGAAGGAATATAAGTAGTTGCATAAATAAGGAATCCACCTACCAAGACATCTCTGTCTTCTGCTTCTTTGATGAAGTTTTTTTCTTTCCTGATCCACATTCTTGTTTAGTCTGTTGGTGGAGAGGTAATGATTCTTGCTTTTGAAATTTATCTTATTTTGAGAGAGAGAAAGGAAGAGAGATGAGAAGTATCAACTCTAGTTGCCTTACTTTAGTTGTTCATTGATTACTTCTCACACATGCCTTCACTGAGGGTCAGTGACCCATTGCTCAAGCCAGCAATCTTGGGCTCAAGTCAGAGACCTTGAGATCATGTCATGACCCCCACCCACCCACCCTCCCCTCAAGCCAGCAACCCTGCACTCAAGTGGGTGAAACTGGCTGAAGACCAGACCTTTAGGTTTCCAGCTTGGGACTTCAGGGGTCCACACTATCCACTGTACCACCACTGGTCAGGCTGGTTCCTGCTTTTTTGAAGGTACCATAAGCTTCTACTTTTGTATCCTGATCATCGTTCCCATTTTAGATTTTTCTTCCTGGTTTTTTTTTTGAGGCAGCTGCTTCAGAGGGAAGGGTGGCATGGGCTGTTTCAGTAATCTGGACAGGTTCTACTCTATTGCCTGGAACCTTTGGTGCATCACTCTTTGGTGACCTCTTTTAGGACAGGCTGTGTTTCTCTTCCTTGTTCAATCTGTCTCACAGCACTCGAGCTTTCTGCTTCTTTCAGCCACACAGGTACTAGCTGCTCACTTTCTAAGCTGCAGCGTCAGTTTCCTTCAAGTCCCAGGGCACACTCTCAGAACTGGATGCTTGGTTTCCCTTCTGGATTTTGTTTTTTATTCTTGTTGTTTTCTGCCTTCTTTTTATCTGTTTTGATAGAATTAAGCTTTTGTTCTCTTTTCTGTTTTGCATGAACTTTATCATATAATGTTTCTTTCATAAAAAGCCAGAAGAAGAAGAAAATTACTGTAATAACCACTGAAGGAATAAGGACAATAACATATGTTGACTCATAAAACTCCACTGTGCTTTTGTTTATGTGATCCCATAAAACCCTGTGTGGTGCAGGCAGGAGGCTGAGAGACACAGTGGCCTGGGCACTGCACTCAGCCAGGTGCTGGAGGACCAGCCGCCGCCCCCGCTCCCCCCCTCCCCCCCATGCAATCTCCCTCCACTACATCGCCACCCAGGCACCTTCGCAACCCTGGCAGGAAAGGGGCTGGTGTGGCTTCAGGGTGGAGACTAAGGTTGTAGAATTAAAAATTTTAAGGCTGTTATCCATATTAAGAACCCCAATTTTGTCAGACAGACAGGAACGGAGAGATGAGAAGCATCAATCATAAGTTTTTCATTGTGACACCTTAGTTGAGCATCAATCATCAGTTTTTCATTGCGACACCTTAGGCCCTCAGTAGACCGAGTAACCTCTTGCTCAAGCCAGCGACCTTGGGTCCAAGCTGGTGAGCTTTGCTCAAACCAGATGAGCCCACACTCAAGCTGGCTACCTTGGGGGTCTCGAACCTGAGTCTTCCACATCCCAGTCCGATGCTCTCTCCACTGTGCCACTGCCTGGTCAGGCTAAGAACCGCAATTTAAAGGATATAAGTAACTTGTCTCAAAGTTTATGCACAACATATGACAAAGGACTTTAATAAAATCTACAAAGCATAAATAACACCAATATGGATAAGGCAATAAAATTAGAACTTAATATTAAAAATGTAAAACAATGCTTGAAATTAAAAACATCTTCAATCCAAGAAGAAATAAAATGCAAAGTAACAAAATATTGGCTAATAATAGTATTTCCTTTAACAAAATGTGGGATCCAGAGAAAGGAAAGGCTTCCTTCATACATCCCCAATTACTAAATAAGAAAATTTGAAAACAAAAAATTAAGTTTTGAATCCAAAACAATTAGAATAGCAACAGGTTCAAAAACTAAGGTAAGCAAAAGAAAAACCCAGTAAAGATAAAAGCAACAATACTGTGACAGTCTGAAAAAAAGCAAAACAAAGATCAGATCAGTGTCTGTGAGGGTTGTTGGAAGGGTAGAGGTGGTGAGAATGTTCCCTCTTGAGTGAGGCTGTAGTTACATAACTGTATATGTTTCCTTAAACTTATTAAATGGTTTACCTAAAAAAGGGTGATTTTACTATATTATACCCCTATAAACCTAAACTAAAAAATGTTCAATGACTTGAAAGAGCTCATATTACCATTTTTGTAAATATGTTTGAAATCATGAATTAAATAAATGATATTCTAGTAAAAATAAGATAGCCAAAATTGACTCAGGAAGATGTAGATAATATAACTTTATTCAAAGAACATTATCCTGTCAAATTAGGCAAAAACAAAACTGAATCATTTCTAAGCCATATAAGTTAAACAAATATTTAACTGAAATTGGAATACTCAGTGATTGAGATCTTCCTCCCCAAGCTGACTGGTTAAAATTCTGTGAGTCCCTCTCATAATATTTGCCTGCATGGGGACACCTTAGATATGTGTAATTTTTCTTTATTTAGTAATTGTCTGTTTGCAGTAAAGATTTGCTTAGATTTGGAAGTGTTGATGCCTCAGTTCCTTAACAAGGAGAATGAGAGAATGACAGCTCGTGCAGGTCTCACTGTAGATGTGAGGAAGCCAGAGCCTAGTTTAAACTACTGGACTCTATGAGAGAAGAACCTTGGTTTAGTAACTACAGGATATTTTCTATCTCCTCTCCAGTTACAGACTGTAAATGGGGATTGCAAAGAGTCACAGCGTAGGCACAGCCACTCCACTGTTTCTACCTTTTCATTTGTGCAGAGAAAGTATAGGTGAAACTCTTAGGAAGCATCATATCACATCACAAACAAATACCTGGGCCTTCCCCTCAAGACTCTAGTCTCCTACGCTTTGTATCAATAAAAGAAGGAGCCATCTCAGAGGCAGAAACCCAGACCCTGAGATAAAATGATTAGAAAAGAGGCTGAGTGCAAAGATATGAAAACCCATGATTAACCACAAGGCAGGGTGTTTCTGTCTATCTAAGACAGGCAAGATATCAGTGTCCAGATTTTGGTTGTTTTTTTCCACTTTTTTTTTCTTTTTTCCATTCAGTATCTTGTAAGGACTAGCAAGTCAAGTAGTTCTTAATGCCTTGCAGTGCATGTAATCTACAGAGGGAGATGGACAAAGGGAAAGCTGAACTAACAATTAGAGGGTTCCAAAGTGAGAGGAAGGCATGGCAAGTCTAAGTAGAGGGCAGTGCAGGAAATCCACAGGGCATGGGAGGGATGTTCCTACAGGGTGGAGGGAGAGAGGCCTATCAGAGGAGAGTGTGAGACCAGCATCTTCAGGAAGAGATGCTATCATGCATAAGAAAGAAAATGAAAACTGTATGCACTAAGAGAGCAGCATGTTCCAAGGCCCCGAGGTGAGGCTGGTTTAATGGCTTGAAGAACATGAAATGAGAGCAGAGTGCCTGGAGATGATGTGTGAGAATGGAGGTAGGGAATGAGATTGGAGAGGACCCAGGGCTCAATCTGTATAGGATTGCAGTCCCTGGTAAGGAGTTTGAGTTTTATTCTGGATGCAATACAAAAATATTGAAGGGTCTTAGGAAAAGGCATGATTACATTTGTATTTTCCAGATGTTAGTCTGGCTAAGGATAAAGAATAGTTTGGAAGTCTGGCCATTGCAAAAAGCCAACTGAAACCAATTTCTTTTATTCCAGCCATACATTTGTACATTTTCTTTACCAAATGATTAAGAAATAAAGCATGTGCATTAATACCCCATCTCTCGTTTAGATAGAGTCACCATCAAACCTCTGCCAAGTCTGGAGCCCTGGCCAGTTGTCTCAGCGGTAGAGCGTCGGCCTGGCGTGCGGGGGACCCGGGTTCAATTCCCGGCCAGGGCACATAGGAGAAGCGCCCATTTGCTTCTCCACCCCCCCTCCTTCCTCTCTGTCTCTCTTCCCCTCCCGCAGCCAAGGCTCCATTGGAGCAAAGATGACCCGGGCGATGGGGATGGCTCCTTGGCCTCTGCCCCAGGTGCTAGAGTGGCTCTTGTCATGGCAGAGTGACCCCCCCCCCCCCGGAGGGGCAGAGTATCGCCCCCTGGTGGGCAGAGCGTCGCCCCTGGTGGGCGTGCCGGGTGGATCCCAGTCGGGCACATGCGGGAGTCTCTCCCCGTTTCCAGCTTCAGAAAAATACAAAAAAAAAATTTAAAACCTCTGCCAAGTCTTAGATGAAATTACCAAAGAACTCTAAGAGGTTCTATCACTAGGACTAAGATGTTCATTCTCCTGGGACAGAAGCTTTGGAAGTAAATTTCAGAGACATCACTCCAATGTGCTGTGTTCTTACTGTTTCCTTTCCATGTCTTGATTTACCTTCCTGAGCTTCTTTGTCTCTCAGGCAACTAAATGGAAACACATAGGAAAAAAGAGATTGTTACCGCTCTCCAAATGCTTTCACCACATTTCCTAGTTTTTCCTATCTTTCAGAAAAAGCCTGTTCCCCTGGCTGGGTGGCTCGGTCAGTTACAGTGTTGCCCCATACGCCAAGGTTGTGGGTTTGATCCCGGCCAGGTTACATACAAGAATCAAACAATGAATGCATTAATAAGTAAAACAACAAACCAATCTCATTCTCTCTCTCTCTCTCTCTCTCAAATTAATCAATAAAAAAATTTAAGATTGCCATTTTCCCCTAAATTTATCTTTCTTTCAGATTTGACAGGCAATCACAGATATAAAATACAATTGAGAAATTAACCACAGTGCTAGACTTTCAGTGGGATGAAATGCCTATATTTTGACCTTTGATTCTCTTAGTCTTGTATTTAATAATCAGAAAAGTTCCAGACTTGAAGTTTATAATGATGTGGCATGCAAATTTCCTGAGTCTCCAGAAGTGGGGGGAGAGGAAAAGTAGAAGGGACCTAGCAACCCAAGAACAGGAAGGTGTGCTTCTCCAGCAAGCCCACTGGCATCCATCCTATGGGAGTACTAGGATGTAAACCTTGGCTCTTAGAGCAAATTTCTCAAACCCTGCCATTTGCTCTCCACGTAAATACAGGCTACTGTAATTCTCACCATCATTCAGGGAAGTTTATGCTGTACATATTAGTCTTGGTGCTGTCCTGTTAATTAGCATTGGCTTTGGGAGAATTAAGCAAGCACTAAGCAATGAGGTAGAGACCAGAGTAATGAGCACTTGCATACTTACACATTAGTTAGCTCTCCACTGCACCAGTTAACCACTCACAGCATTTCTTTGAATGCTTTTTTTCCTTCTGTTATCCCATCCCCTCCTGCTTCTGTGTAAGGCAGCGTGGAAACTATCATAGGCTCAGCACCCCACACTCCCTTACTGAGAAGGCATTTCCTCAGTATTGATGTTAAAGAATACAGACATTGTTAGACATTGACAATAGAGGGCCACTAAGCAAATAATAGAATTATTAAGTACAAAGTAAGCCAAATTTACAGAGTAAGGGACTTTTTTTCTCATATAGGATGAGATCTGATACAGAAATTTCTGGATAATATTTACAAGTACTCAAATTTCAATGTAATAATTACTTAATAGTACAGACTGTACATCTGGCAAAACTTAATTTCATGTTCCCTACCTTCTCATAGGTTTTTATTTCCCTAGAGTCCAGTTTCCTCATGATTTCATCTTCTTAAACTAGTCAGTGAAGAAAGGATCAGCTAAATAAATTTTCCTTGAGGTTATTAGTAATTCACTGACTCACCCTTCTAGAAAATGTTTGTATTGCAAAGTTAAAAACAGGAGCATAAAACCCATAACATTAGTAGGAACCTTTTTTGGAAGTTTATGTCATTAATATTATTTATCATAAATGGATATTAATATTACTTATCATAAATGGATACTAAATTCTGCCATACATGAAGTAGAAGTTTTTTGTTTTAATCAGGGAAATTCCAATAATGTCAGGTTATTGGTGATGTACAGAGATTTATTGACTGAATCAATAAATCAATACTCCATCATTTTAAAAAAACCTAGATATTAAACTAAGCATAAAAATGTATCTTGGCCAAAGTACAGAGATCCTGTGTGATTTTTTTTCATACTGTTAGGTTCTTTTTATTTGTTTCTTTTATTGATTTTTCTAGAGAGAGAGAGAGAGAAACATCATTTTTGTTTTTCTACTCATTTATGTATTGGTTGACTCCTGCATGTGCCCTGACCCAGGATCGAACCAGCAACCCTCATGTGGGATGACATTCCAATCAACTGAGTTTCCAGCCAGGTCCCCCTGCTTTTTAAAAAACTTTCTAAATGTTTGACATTAGCTTAAGACATAACTTAAAAAAGAAATCTAAATAAATATTCAAAATATCCACAATGTGCATACTATTTCTCCATCAAGCAATAAAGTTAAAAATCAACAATGAAATAATGACTAAAAATGTACATATGTCTAGACATTAGATAATATAAGTTAAATAATCCTTATTATAAAGAATAAATTATAAAGTAACTTTCTTAAAATGCATAATAAAATTATAGTAAAAGCTATACAAGACTATTTGAAGGATAGAAAGGAAAATGTGAAGAAATTGAGTTGCCAAATGCATTAATAAGAAAACACTAATGACTGAAAATGACAAAATAAGTAGTTATCTCAAGAAGTTGAAAAAAGAAAGAGAAGACAAGAAAAGTTATGGTCAGAGATAAATGTAACACAGAACCAAATATTAGAAAATAATAATTTGGTAAGATGGGCAAAAGTTTGGCAAGATTAAGTAAAAAGAGAAGGGACCAAAAAAATTTCTAAATAAATACTATAGAGATAAAATAAATATTATGAGCAATTATATATAATAAATATAATGACTTAAAATGGATACATTCAAAATATAAAATGCAAAAATTGGTACTTGAATACCTTTCACACCTCAAAATTTTGCCCACAGCTTTTATACAATTTTACCAAACTTGATGCTACAAAAGTATCTTCTCTTAACAAGATGTTCCAGAAGTGGACAAATAAAGAATGATGTCATACCCATTTTTTTTTCTTTTCTGAAGCTGGAAACGGGGAGAGACAGTCAGACAGACTCCCGCATGAGCCCAACCGGGATCCACCCGGCACGCCCACCAGGGGCGAAGCTCTGCCCACCAGGGGGCGATGCTCTGCCCCTCCGGGGCATCACTCTGCCGTGACCAGAGCCACTCTAGCACCTGGGGCAGAGGCCAAGGAGCCATCCCCAGCGCCCGGGCCATCTTTGCTCCAATAGAGCCTTGGCTGCGGGAGGGGAAGAGAGAGACAGAGAGGAAGGAGGGGGGTGGAGAAGCAAATGGGCACCTCTCCTATGTGCCCTGGCTAGGAATTGAACCCGGGTCCCCCGCACGCCAGGCTGACGCTCTACTGCTGAGCCAACTGGCCAGGGCCCATACCCATTTAATGAAATTAGAATATTTTTCCTTCCAAAATTAAATGAATGGGTGAAAAAAATATAGGCCCAATTTACTCATGAAAGCACAATAGTTGTCAATAAAATATGAGTTAGCTAAATCTAAAATTTGTAATAAAATAATACATATGACAATTTAAATTGGTTTTATCCCAGAAACTTCAGGATAGGTCATCAACACAAAGTCTATTACTATAATATACCATATTAGAAGTCTAAGAGAGGTCCTGGCCAGTTTGCTCACTGGTAGAGCATTGGCCCAGCATATGGATGTTCTGGGTTTGATTCCCAGAGAAGTGACCATCTGCCTCTCTACCCCTCCCTTTCTCTTCCCTTTCCTACAGCCATGATTCGACTGGCTCAAGTGAGTTTGCCTGGGGTGCTGAGGATGGCTCCATGGCCTCTGCCTCAGGCATGGGTTCAAGTTGGGGCAAATGCAGAAGTCTGTCTTTCTGCTTCCCCTTCTCTCACTGAATAAAAAGAATCTAAGAGAAAAAGTACAAGGTTATCTGTATAGTTTCCAAAAATTGCATTTGATAATATCTAACCCCATTAACAATTAAAAACTCATACAACTGATTTTAAGACAAGCCAATGTACTAAAAACATAGCAAACTTAATGGAAACAATTTAGAAAAAAATCTAAGATCAGTTATAAGATAAGAACATAGATATTTTAAACATAATGATATAAAACAAGATAAATGTATGAGTTTTAAGAAAAAAGAAAAATATTTAATATATAAATATATAGACATTATATATATATATATATATATATATATTAACTTGCAGAAAGCCCAGCAAAATTAACAAACCATTAAAAATAATGAGAAAGTCATCAAGGCTGGTAGGTAAAAAATAATCTTCCAGAATTCAGTTGCATTTTACAAAAGCAGGCTAGTAAATAATGTACTTCATAAATTTACTGTTGTGAATTGGTATCTAACAAAGAATTCAAGAAAAACAAAAATTATAACTCTACTAATATCTATTAAAAATATCTGAATAGTCTGACCTGTAGTGCACAGTGGATAAAGTGTTGACCTGAAACACTGAGGTCACCGGTTCGAAACCCTGGGCTTGCTCTGTCAAGGCATGTAAGAGAGGCAACTACTATGAGTTGCTGCTTCCCACTCCTTCCCCCACATCCTACCTCTCTCCCTATCCTCTCTCTGAAATCAATAAATAAAATCTTTAAAAAATAATAATTTTCAAAATACTTGAATGCATTATAAAGAGTTATTTTGATTGGACTAGTGTATTTGCATAAATGTAGCATTTTGCTCTCAAATTAATATGTATAGTTAGTGTATCCCAGTCAAAATTCAAGCTAGCTCTCTGATAAAATAAACAAACTCAGTTATGAATAAGTAGGGGAGCATAAAGTCCTCAAAGAGATCAATCAATTCTGAAACGAAGAACAAAAATGGCATGTGCAGAACACTGTTAACAATGCCCATGTCCATGTCCACATCCATTCCACCTCCCTCAGATGTAGTCACTGTCAGTATTCAGGCTGCAAATCAGGTGCTGCTCAAAGTGAGGTGAGGTCTTATCAAGGCTCTTCCTCTACCAGGCGACTCAGAGACAGAAAGGTCTTTGTACATCCTCTCAGACAGCGCTGGTGGGGAATTCTTGAATGTGAACTCACTCCTGAAGCCTCCTGGGCAGCAGCAGCTGCTCTGGGCCAGTTTTATAAGCTGAGGGTAACTTTCCAAGAAGCCCCACCTAAAGCCCACAAGTTCAGCCACTTCAGTGATTTTTGAAACACACAATTACTTATATTGAAACCCATCTGACTGTAGAAAAAACTCTGCCATAGTTTATATTCCCTGTGCCAAACCTCTATGATGCTGTCACATGTGATTCCAAGTCATATTACAGTCATAATAAAAACAGTATGCCACTAGTAAAAGTAAAAGGCGAAAGATTTATGCGATCTGAAGAGAAACCAGAGTATGCCACTAGTAAAAGAATACAAGAAATAGGTCAATATAAATAAAATGAGTACAGAGAACCAGATTCATCTATAAGTAGAAACTTGATGTATAATAAAGAAGGAACTGCAACTCCCTGGGGAAAAAAATGGATCATCTAACAGATAAAGTTGTAAAACCTGGCTTACTACTTGGAGAGGGAAAAAATAAAAACTCCTGTTTTATGCCAAAATACTAATAAGGATTAAAACTCTAAGTAAGAAAGTCAGTTGAAGGAAAGTCATGATAGTAACTCTATCACTTGGAGTGGGGGAAAGTTCTTCACAAGGACCCTGAGTACACCAGCAATTACATGCGTAAGAAATTACCTAAGAAAAGAAAACACATCCACAAAAATATTTATACATGACTGTTGAGAGTAACTTTGTTCATTATAGCCTTAAACTGGAAGCAACTCAAAAATGCCCTCAGTAGAAGAAGGTGTAGCCATGCCCATGGGTTTTGCACATGCACAGACTCCGAGGTACACAGCGGTGTAAAGGAGTCAGCTAGTTGCACGGCATATAGCGGCATCTCCCCAACGTTAATGCAGAGCAAAACAAACAGACACAGAAAAGCGCCTGTGATTGACAAGAGACATGGGGGACTTTCTGAGATCATGAAAACTTTAAACATCACAATTGGGGTACTGGGTGTGTGAGTGTGCATTTGTAAAACTCAAATGTTACACTTAAAAGTTGCTCATTTCACTATGTGCAAATTTTACTTTATTGTAGAAATTAAAGGAAATGTAATTATTTTTTTTAAAAAACCATCCTTCACCTTCTGATGGTTGGCTAGTGTGGGTAGGAGACCCACTGGCCACCCAGGAAAGCCGGGCACACAGAGGACGCAGGTGCGCTTCCCAGCTCAGCTGTTCCTAAGAAGGAGCAGCTGTGAGTGGCCAGCCAAGTGTGCTCTGTGGACCTCGTCGGCATTGCCTGTCCTCACCAGGGTGACTGTGTTTTACCTGCTGGGGCTTGGGGTGCTCTACCTGGCTGGCAGCTTCAACCTCTTTAGCCTGGCCAGGGAGTCCAGCAGCGGCCCAGTGCATCCAAGGCCGCAGTCCATGGTGGCACCACCTGGACCAACGAGAGATACTGGCGATAATTGCTGCCCACCGGCTGCAGTGGTGACAAAGAGCAGCGTCCGCGAGGACAAAGTCCTCCAGAAGAAGAATGAAAAAACCAAGGAGCCCACGACAAGACGACCAGCAGGGACGTGCTGTCCAACTGCAAGAGGTTCTATGCACTCAAGACCTCCTCCCTAACGTGCACATAAACGTGGAAGAACAGTGGATGCAACCGATCAGGACCTTATCTTCTTATGGAATCGTAAAATTCCTGAAGACGTCCTGAAGAAAATAGCCATCCCTAAAAAGGTACCAGCAGAAGTGTAACTGTCTGGGTCAACCCACTAGATGCTACACAGGAATATACGAGAATCTTTGAAGGTATGTCGCTACTATGTTGTGTATGGCTGTAAATGGTAAACCCATCCTAGGAGTAATGCATATGCCATTTTTTTCAAACACACTGCTTGGGCAATGGTAGATGGCAGGCTATGTGGAAGCTGGCACTTCCCACAATGAGAAGGCCCCAGGGATTGTTGTGGCTGCCACCCAGGTTGCTCTTCAAACTTTTGGAAACCAGACTACAATTACCCCAACTGATGATAAAGTTTGAGCACTGTCCAGTGTGCCTGGAAAGAGTCATAGAAAAGCTGATCTATATATTCATGTGACATACATCAAAAAATGGGATATATGTGCTGGCAAATTCATTTTAAAAGCTTAAAAGCTGTGTGTGGGGGGGGGGGCATATGACCACCTTGAATGGTGAAGAAATCAGTTACACTAGTTCCCAGGGCATTGAAGGCAGGCTCCTGGCTAGCATCAGAATGAACCACCAAGCTTTGGTTTAAAAACTCTCAGATCTAGAAAAGACAGGACGTAAATTAACAAAGTTGATTACAGATCACAGCTCTTAACTGAATGGCCAGCCTGAAACTATGCAGGCTTCAAATGATCAGTGGAGAGTACACCTGATTAAGGCCATCCCAAACTTTTTGAAGTATTTATGAAGCAGCAGAGATTTATTTTCCCTGTAATAAGGTGCAAGATCAGAGAAGATAGGTTGCTTTCTGTATCAAGTATTGTCTTAATTTTTGAGACTCTTTTCTCAGTTGTCATACACAAAGCACATATATATGTAAATTATAATCTATAGCTGAATTTACACTGTTGTGAAATACCATTTTCACACATCACAAATCTTCATTCTTTGTACTTTTATGTAGAATTGGGCTAAAGAAAAGATTGATTTCATATAGGAGTTTAAAATAAATTAATTTGGGGCTTTTACCCCTAATTCAAATGTAAAGCATAAGAAGCCACACCTTCATTAATACACAACAAGTGTTTTATTTATTTGTTCCTGAATATTTCTTATACATGAAAAAATAAAAAGCTTTAAAAAAGCCCATGGCCCTGGACAGTTTGCTTAGTGGATAGAACATCAGCCCAGGGTGAGGACATCCTGGGTTCAATCCCTGATCAGGGCACATAGGAGAATCAACCATCTGCTTCTCTCCACCTCCCTCTTCCTCTTCTCTTCTTCTCTCCCTCCCACTGCCAGTGATTCAACTGGTTCAAATGTTGGCCCTGGGCATTGAGGGTCGCTCCATTGGTCCTAGCATCAGCCTCAGGTGCTAAAAATAGCTTGGTTGATTCCAGCATCCACTCCACCCAAGGGTTGCCAGGTGGATATCAGTTGGGGCACATGCAGGAGTCTGTCTTTCTATCTCCCCTCCACTCACTTAAACAAACAAAAACACTAGTCATGAAGCAAAAACCTAACAAATTTGATTATGTCAACATTTAGGTTTTTTGGTCAATAAAAAAATGAAGCAGCTCAGGCCAGATAGTTCAGTTGGTTAGGCATCTTCTGAAAGCGAGGTTGCTTGTTTGATCCCTGGTCAAGGTACATACAGGAACAGAATAATGTTTTTGTCTCTCTCCCTCTCCCTTTCTCTCTTGCTTTAAATCAATAAATTAAGTAAAAAAGCCTGATCAAGCAGTGGCACAGTAAATAAGGCATTGGCCTGAGATGCTGAGGACCAGGTTTGAAATCCTGAGGTCACTAGCTTAAGCATCAGATCATCAGCTTGAACACGGGGTCACTGGCTTCAGTGTGGAATCATAGACATGGTCCCATGGTCACTGACTTGAGCCCAAAGGATTCTGGCTTGAAGCTCAAGGTTGCTGGCTTGATCCTAAGCTCACTGGCTTGAGCAAGGGGTCCCTGGCTTGGCTGGAACCCTCTGGTCATGGCACATATGAGAAAGCAATCAACGAACAATTAGTGTGACACAACTATGAGTTGATGTTTCTCACCTCTCTCCCTTCCTTTCTGTCTGTCCCTATCAGTTTCTCTCAAAATAAAATAAAATAAAATAATTAAGAAAATAAAACAAAGCAAGAAAATGCCTGGTAAGAACAGATATTTGCAATGGCTGACTAATATTATTTGCTTGACCAAACTTTAGTCAGTTTTCTGAACCTTCTCCGAGGCCCATATGTGCACTTTGTTCAAAACTCCAGTATTATCAAGAAACCCAAAAAGAAAGTGTAAAATTTTTTTAATTAATTAATTTATTTTTCTGAAGCTGGAAATGGGGAGAGACAGACAGACTCCCGCATGCGCCTGACCGGGATCCACCTGGCACGACCACCAGGGGTGACGCTCTGCCTACCAGGGGGTGATGCTCTGCCCCTCCAGGGGGTCGCTCTGCCACGACCAGAGCCACTCTAGCACCTGGGGCAGAAGCCAAGGAGCCATCCCCAGCGCCCGGGCCATCTTTGCTCCAATGGGGCCTTGGCTGCGGGAGGGGAAGAGAGAGACAGAGAGGAAGGAGGGGAGGGTGTAGAAGCAAATGGGCGCTTCTCCTATGTGCCCTGGCCAGGAATCGAACCCAGGTCCCCCGCACGCCAGGCTGACGCTCTACTGCTGAGCCAACCGGCCAGGGCGAAAGTGTAAAATTTTAATTTATAATATGAAATATATATTTGGATATTTGATCTTTATCCCATTTCTGGTACAGAGCTCTTCAAACATTTGCAAGACCCCAGTGATAAGAGCACTAGGGTGTTGGAGGAAAGCCAACACACCACGTGACTTTCGGTTCCCATCCTGAGAAAGTGAAGGTCAAGACCAAGCATACATGACTGAAGGCAGTTTTGTCCAGGGAAGGCCCAAGGACACAAATGCTTGGCCCTGCTGGAGCTTTCTTCAGGGTAGGAATCAGGCAGTAGATGGTGTGGTGTTGCCTCAGAAAGGGCAAGAGAAATCTAATCAGCTTTGCAAAACTAAATAATAAAATTATACACTGTATTCTGTTTGTTAGTTTCTTATGCATGATGTCATGTTTCTGCTTAATAAATTGGATAACTGATCTCTCTAAGCAGGTCAATCTTGGAAACATTAGAGTCCTCCATTTGCAGTGTTGTCACTGCCTCATTCCTTTGTAGCTCCTCTTCATGAGACCCTGAATACCAACAACAAATGGCGCCTGAACAGGGGACGTGAGGAGGAAATAAGTCTTCGAGACTGCTTTTGATTTTCAGCCCAAAGGAACCAGAGGGATTCCTGCGGACAGGTAAGTCCTTACTCTGGGATAGTGGAGCAATGAGGAATTCCCCATCAAGTGACTACGAAGCCTATTGCCTATTTGCAGTTGCTTAAGAGATTGTTACATAGTTTCAAAATCAAAGTTAAGAAAGAAACTTTAGACGAAATATGGTATTTAGTTAGAAGGCATTGTTATTGGTTTACCCCTACAGGAAAAATTTACTTAACTTATGACAGTGAGGATTAGTAATGAAGTCTCTCTGGAGAGCTCATCAGAGTGGAGAAATCATTCCTTTACAAGGCTGGTCCGATGGTAGTGGGTTATCAGAACTTATTAGTTTGCCGCTCAGCCAGAATTGGGGTGGAGGAGAAGCCTCAGCATGATCAACCTGAACTGCCAGTTACAGCATTTTTTTTTTTTATAAATTTTTATTAATGGAAATGGGATGACATTAATAAATCAGGGTACATATATTCAAAGAAAACATGTCTAGGTTATTTTGTCATCAAATTATGTTGCAAACCCCTCACCCAAAGTCAGATTGTCCTCCGTCACCCTCCATCTAGTTCTCTGTGCCCCTCCCCCTCCCCCTAACTCTCTCCCTCCCTCCCTCCCATGTCCTCCCTCCCCCCCCCCACCCTTGATAACCACCACACTCTTGTCCATGTCTCTTAGTCTCATTTTTATGTTCCACCAATGTATGGAATCATGTAGTTCTTGTTTTTTTCTGATTTACTTATTTCACTCCTTATAATGTTATCAAGATCCCACCATTTTGCTGTAAATGATCTGATGTCATCATTTCTTATGGCTGAGTAGTATTCCATAGTGTATATGTGCCACATCTTCTTTATCCAGTCTTCTATTGAAGGGCTTTTTGGTTGTTTCCATGTCTTGGCCAATGTGAACAGTGCTGCAATGAACATGGGGCTACATGTGTCTTCACGTATCAATGTTTCTGAGTTTTTGGGGTATATACCCAGTAGAGGGATTGCTGGGTCATAAGGTAGTTCTATTTTCAGTTTTTTGAGGAACCACCATACTTTCCTCCATAATGGTTGTACTACTTTACAGTCCCACCAACAGTGAATGAGGGTTCCTTTTTCTCCACAGCCTCTCCAACATTTGCTATTACCCGTCTTGTTGATAATAGCTAATCTAACAGGAGTGAGGTGGTATCTCATTGTAGTTTTGATTTGCATTTCTCTAATAACTAATGAAGCTGAGCATCTTTTCATATATCTGTTGGCCATTTGTATCTCTTCCTGGGAGAAGTGTCTGTTCATGTCCTCTTCCCATTTTTTTATTGGATTGCTTGTTTGTTTGTTGTTGAGTTTTATGAGTTCTTTGTAAATTTTGGATATTAGGCCCTTATCTGAGCTGTCGTTTGAAAATATCAGTTCCCATATAGTTGGCTGTCTGTTTATTTTGATATCAGTTTCTCTTGCTGAGCAAAAACTTTTAATTCTGATGTAGTCCCATTCATTTATGTTTGCCTTCACTTCTCTTGCCATTGGGGTCAAGTTCATAAAATGTTCTTTAAAACCCAGGTCCATGATTTTAGTACCTATGTCTTCTTCTATGTACTTTATTGTTTCAGGTCTTATATTTAGGTCTTTGATCCATTTTGAATTAATTTTAGTACACGGGGACAGGCTGTAGTCGAGTTTCATTCTTTTGCATGTGGCTTTCCAGTTTTCCCAACACCATTTGTTGAAGAGGCTTTCTTTTCTCCATTGTGTGTTGTTGGCCCCTTTATCAAAGATTATTTGACCATATATATGTGGTTTTATTTCTGGGCTTTCTATTCTGTTCCATTGGTCTGAGTGTCTATTTTTTTGCCAATACCATGCTGTTTTGATTATCGTGGCCCTATAATATAGTTTAAAGTCAGGTATTGTAATGCCCCCAGCTTCATTCTTTTTCCTTAGGATTGTTTTGGCTATTCGGGGTTTTTTATAGTTCCATATAAATCTGATGATTTTTTGTTCCATTTCTTTAAAAAATCTCATAGGGATTTTGATGGGAATTGCATTAAATTTGTATATTGCTTTGGGTAATATGGCCATTTTGATTATATTTATTCTTCCTATCCAAGAACAAGGAATATTTTTCCATCTCATTGTATCTTTTTCGATTTCCCTTAACAATGCTTTGTAATTTTCATTATATAGGTCCTTTACGTTCTTTGTTATGTTTATTCCTAGGTATTTTATTTTTTTTGTTGCAATCGTGAAGGGGATTATTTTTTTGAGTTCGTTTTCTAATATTTCATTGTTGGCATATAGAAAGGCTATGGACTTTTGTATGTTAATTCTGTATCCTGCGACCTTACTGTATTGGTTTATTGTTTCTAATAATCTTTTTGTGGAGTCCTTCGGGTTTTCGATGTATAGGATCATATCATCAGCAAAAAGTGATAGCTTTACTTCTTCTTTTCCGATATGGATGCCTTTTATTTCTTTGTCTTGTCTGATTGCTCTGGCCAGAACTTCTAGCACCACGTTGAATAAGAGTGGAGAGAGTGGACAACCCTGTCTTGTTCCTGATTTAAGGTAGAAAGTCCTCAGTTTTATGCCGTTTAATAGGATGTTGGCTGATGGTTTATCATATATGGCCTTTATCATGTTGAGATATTTTCCTTCTATACCCATTTTGTTGAGAGTCTTAAACATAAAATTGTGTTGTATTTTATCAAAAGCCTTTTCTGCATCTATAGATAAGATCATGTGGTTTTTGTTCTTTGTTTTGTTGATATGGTGTATTACGTTAACCGTTTTGCGTATGTTGAACCATCCTTGAGATTCTGGGATGAATCCCACTTGATCATGATGTATTATTTTTTTAATATGTTGTTGTATTCGGTTTGCCAGTATTTTGTTTAGTATTTTAGCATCTGTATTCATTAGAGATATTGGTCTGTAGTTTTCTTTCTTTGTGCCATCTTTGCCAGGTTTTGGTATGAGGGTTATGTTGGCCTCATAAAATGTGTTTGGAAGTATTGCTTCTTCTTCAATTTTTTGGAAGACTTTGAGTAGAATAGGAACCAAGTCTTCTTTGAATGTTTGATAGAATTCACTAGTATAACCATCTGGGCCTGGACTTTTATTTTGGGGGAGATTTTTAATAGTTTTTCCTATTTCCTCCCTGCTGATTGGTCTGTTTAGGCTTTCTGCTTCTTCATGACTCAGTCTAGGAAGGTTGTATTGTTCTAGGAATTTATCCATTTCTTCTAGATTGTTGTATTTGGTGGCATATAATTTTTCATAGTATTCTACAATAATTCTTTGTATTTCTATGATGTCTGTGGTGATCTCTCCTCTTTCATTTTGGATTTTATTTATTTGAGTCCTGTGTCTTTTTTCCTTGGTGAGTCTTGCCAAGGGTTTGTCAATTTTGTTGATCTTTTCAAAGAACCAGCTCCTTGTTTTATTGATTTTTTCTATAGTTTTTCTGTTCTCTTTTTCATTTATTTCTGCTCTGATTTTTATTATCTCCTTTCTTCGGCTGGTTTTGGGTTGTCTTTGTTCTTCTTTTTCTAGTTCCTTAAGGTGTGAAGTTAAGTGGTTTACTTCGGCTCTCTCTTGTTTGTTCATATAGGCCTGAAGTGATATGAACTTTCCTCTTATTACTGCTTTTGCTGCATTCCAGAGATTCTGATATGTCATATTTTCATTTTCATTTGTCTGTATATATCTTTTGATTTCTGCGCTTATTTCTTCTTTGACCCATTCATTTTTTAGAAGTGTGTTGTTTAGTTTCCACATTTTTGTGGGTTTTTCCCCCTCTTTTTTGCAGTTGAATTCTAGTTTCAAGGCTTTATGATCAGAAAATATGCTTGGTACAATTTCAATTTTTCTAAATTTGCTGATATTGTCTTTGTGGCCCAACATATGGTCAATTCTTGAGAATGTTCCATGTACACTAGAGAAAAATGTATACTCTGTCGCTTTGGGATGAAGTGTCCTGTAGATGTCTATCATATCCAGGTGTCCTAGTATTTCGTTTAAGGCCACTATATCTTTATTGATTCTCTGTTTGGATGACCGATCTAGAGCCGTCAGCGGTGTATTGAGGTCTCCAAGTATGATTGTATTTTTGTTAGTTTTTGTTTTAAGGTCAATAAGTAGCTGTCTTATATATTTTGGTGCTCCTTGGTTTGGTGCATATATATTAAGGATTGTTATGTCTTCTTGATTCAACTTCCCCTTAATCATTATGAAATGACCATTTTTGTCTCTGAGTACTTTTTCTGTCTTGTAGTCAGCATTATTAGATATGAGTATTGCTACGCCTGCTTTTTTTTGGGTGTTGTTTGCTTGGAGTATTGTTTTCCAGCCTTTCACTTTGAATTTGTTTTTATCCTTGTTGCTTAGATGTGTTTCTTGTAGGCAGCATATAGTTGGATTTTCTTTTTTAATCCATTCTGCTACTCTGTGTCTTTTTATTGGTAAGTTTAATCCATTTACATTTAGTGTAATTATTGACACTTGTGGGTTCCCTACTGCCATTTTATAAATTGCTTTCTGTTAGTTTTGTATCTACTTTGATTCTTCTCTTTTGTTTTTCTATCATTTGTTTTTGTTTGTTTGTGTTCCATACTTCTTTCCTCTGTTGCTACCTTTTTTAAGTCAAGTGTTTTTGTGGTGGTTTTTTTAAGGGTGGTTACCATTAAGTAATGAAAAGGGTACCTACCATATTCATTGTAGTACCCTATCTTATAAGTATTTCTGCACTTCATCATCCTTTGCTACTGTTAATCTCCATCCTCTCCCCCCTTTTTTTCCTTTGTTGTCACAGTTTAAGTTTGGTTTTATTGTGTTCTTGGTGGAGCTGTTACTTGTGGTGTTGTTTTCTTTTGTTCTTTGAATCTGGTTGGAAAACCCCCCTTGGTATTTCCTGGAGTGGGGGCTTTCTGTTGATAAATTCTCTCATCTTTTCTGTATTTGTGAATGTTTTTATATCTCCTTCATACTTGAAGGATAGCTTTGATGGGTATAGTATTCTTGGCTGAAAGTTCCTCTCTTTCAGGGCTTTAAATATTGGGGTCCACTCTCTTCTAGCTTGTAGAGTTTCTGCTGAGAAATCTGATGATAATCTAATAGGCCTTCCTTTATATGTTGTACTCTTCTTTTCCCTGGCTGCCTTGAGAATTTTTTCTTTGTCATTGGTTTGTGTCATCTTTATTATGATGTGCCTTGGAGTGGGTTTGTTGGGGTTAAGAAAACTTGGTGTTCTGTTTGCTTCTTGAATTTGAGGCTTTAGTTCCTTCCACAGGCTTGGGAAGTTCTCGTCTATTATTTGTTTGAGTATATTCTCCATTCCATTTTCTATCTCTTCTCCCTCTGATATATCTATTATTCTTATGTTATTCTTTCTGATGGAGTCAGACAATTCCTGTAGGGCTTTCTCATTTTTTATTATTTTTGAGTCTCTTTCTTTTTCTCTCTGTTGTGCCTCAAGTTGTTTGTCTTCTATTTCACTAATCCTATCTTCAATCTGGGCTGTTCTGTTAGCTAAGCTTGTTACCTCGTTTTTCAGCTCGTGAATTGAGTTTTTCATTTCTGTTTGATTTGTTTTTATAGTTTCAATTTCCTTGGTAATATATTCTTTGTGTTCATTGAGTTGTTTTCTGATCTCCCTATATTGCCTTTCTGTGTTTTCTTGTATATCTCTGAGTATTTTTAAGATTTCTATTTTAAATTCTCTGTCATTTAGCTCCAAGGCTTCCAATATGTTAAGTCTTTTCTCCATAGATTTTTCCACATCTATTTGTGTTACCTCTCTTTCTTTTGTATCCATAATATTCGATTTCCTCTTTCTTATCGGCATCTGAGGGTGGTCTTATTGATAGCACTAATTAGAATTAATAAAGAGTAAAAAGAAAAAAAAAAGGGTAAAACACCCCACAAAAAAAAAACAGTAATAATTTATTATTTCCCCCTTTTTTTCTCTCTTCTCTTTCCCTCCTCTCCCCTCCTCAGGGAAATATCGTGCCTATAATGGAGGGCCTGATTTGGGGTGAAGAGTTCAAGGGGCAAAAAAAAGGGAGTAGGGACCTACTAAATGCAAAAAAAAAAAAAAAAGGAAGAAAATCTTAGACAAGCATAAGATGGTTTGCTTGTAAGTGATGGTCAACTAAGAGATATAATGAGAGGGATAAGAGGGAATCAGAAAAAAGGACCAAAAAAGAATAATAAAGAAGAAAAAATAAAAATAATAAGTAAAAATCTGTTGTATTAAGTGGAGCGAAGACTAAATACAATGGAGACCTTGGGTTGGGAGGACCCAAAATGCCACAAAAATAAACAAACAAGAAAAAATAAATAAAAACAAAAGCAAAAAAGAGAAATAAAGCCAAAAAAAAGCCTTGAGTCCCAAATTAACTAATTTGTTCGTGATTGAGGATTATATGGGAGGAAAGTAAAATGAGCAAAGAAAAAACGAATAGAAAGGAAAAAATAAGAAAAAGAGAAAAACGAAGGAAGAAATAAAATAGGAGGAGAAAAAAACAAAATAAAGCAAGACAAAAAAAAAACAAAAGAGGAGAGAGTGAGAGTTAAGTGTTTTGGAGTATAACCTTAAAGGAGGGTGAGGATGAAGAAGAAAAATAAAATGCAACACTCATGGGTAGTGTAGTTCAAGAAAGGGGAAGCATAAGATGGGCAGAGAATAGAAGGACCGAGGTGGAGGAAATAAAGGCAAAAAGATAGAAGAAACAAACAACAACAACAACAAAAAAAATTAGTGGATCAAGTTGTAAAGTCTGTGGGTTTTTCTTGATTTTGAGAGGTTAACTTCTTCCTTTTTCTTTTCTCTCCCTCTTCCTAGTCAGTGACTCTGTACCCCAGGCTCTGCCCCTGTGTCACTCTTAGGTAGGGATTTGCAGTTGATGGGATTCTATGGCAATGTCATATAGTTGGCTTTAGTCTTGCTGGAAGTAAAGGCTTGTTGGCGTTTGCAGGGTCCAACGATGAGAGAGTTTGCTTTCCTGGATTCTCTCTCCTAGTCCCCCCTTTCTGAATTAGCAGCCTGGTGATCCAGCTATAAGGCTGCAACTGCTTCTGCCTGGGGAGTAAGAGGCTCAAAGAGCTGGGAAATTTCCACTCTATCCCCACTCAGTGCAAGGCTTTGGGAAAGGCTCTGACAGTCAGGGCCTCCAGTGTAATCAGGCGGGGGTGGGAGTCAATTGTTGTCAAGGTGACTGTTCAGCGCCTATCATTTAGTTGGACCTCTCAACCCAGGCTTTCCACACTTTGTAGCCTGTTTTTGCAGGGAAGAAGAGGCACTAGTCTCTGCTTACGACTAGTGTAGTATAGACCTTATTATCTGCCAAGTCCTTCTTGTTAGCGTTTATCCCTGAATATGGAGGCTCTATCAATCAGAAGTTGCCCCCGCCCCTTTAGCGAGAGGCACTAAAAAATATCACGCCTCTTGTCTTGGATCGCTGAACTGAGAGAGATCTTATCAATTAGAACCAAGGGTGCGCAGATTTTATGGGTTAAGCTAATTTCAGTGATTGGGTCGCAGCTGTGCTTCCGAAGGTATTTTCGGCTGCCTGCGTGCGCCCCTCCCCCAACGCTTGATTGTTAGCTTGAATGGCTGGGTGAGGTGCCCCGCCCACAGAGAGAATCTCCCAAGCCTCTCCCGCTAGCCCCACCGCTGGCGGCTGGACCACACCAGGCGCAGGATAATGGAGCCCCCTGGGTGTGCGGGCCAGCAGGGCGCCCTGGGCGCGTGGAATGCCCAAGGCACGCGCGCGAATGGGGCGCTCCGGGCACCGGTGGCCGGCGACCCCCACTCGCAGTGTGCGGGCCGCTGGGAACGTCAGCGGTGCTCAACCGGATCGGGCGCGCGCGCAGCTGCTCGCAGCGGCTCGCGGCGGCGGCTCGTGGCGGCCGCTCGCCGTGGCGGTTCGCGGCGGCCGCTCGCGGTGGCGGTTCGCGGCGGCCGCTCGCGGCGGCTCGCGGTTCCCAAGTATATGGGCTGACTCACCGCAGGCGCACTCCCTCGCGGCTTGAATGAGCGTTGCTGCGGTAGCTTCCTCCACACCCTCGTCTCTCAGATTCAAGTGATAACAGTCCTTTTGCTTTCAGTTTGTGTGGAACTCCGGAATGCTCCGAGGATAAATTTTTCTGTTTCTAGTTGATAAATTTGTTGTGATTTAGGGGAGAGCTTTCGGACGCGCTTCTCACGGCACCATTTCCGTGACGTCACTCCCAGTTACAGCATTTATAGAATTTTAGAATGGATAGGAGACTCCGGTATTAGGAAAGTTACAGCTTTTCCTATTATGGTCTGATTTTCTTTAATGTTTTAGCTACAAGTCTCAAACTATCATTTTGTTTCTTTCTTATTCTTTGCCTGGAAATTTAGACAGGGGACTCCTGATGGATCCGATTATAAAATCTTTCAGCAGCTGTAAGTTTTTTTTTCTCGGGGAGATTTTGTTCAGTTACATCCATCGTTAATCTCTCTGTCAGAAAAATGACTTGACTGAGATCAGGCAGGCATCTAGTCTGATTGTGGTCTAAAATTCTGGGTTTCTCTCTTGTTTGTCTGGTTTGTCTGATTCTAGTTTCTATTTAGTTTTTGTTTGATGTTGTCTACAATGTGATTTTTTTAAGGCCTGAATTAAGTTCTTGCATGCAAAAATTGGAAATGCTGGCCCTTATATTAAAAAAAATAGTTTCATCTCTACACTTTTTGTTTTAAAATTAGAACTTGTAAGGAGCACTCATTTAAATTTAAATTGAATGGAATGTGGATCCTTAAGACTTTCTAATTTTGTTAATGTATTGTAAGGTATATTGGGAGTTAGAAGCCAAATAGTAATTCAAGTATTAGGATTAATCAAAATTATATGTTATACTTGTATTTCTGTGCTGAAAATTGTCTTATTTGTGTGTAAAGATGTGCTCAGATCTGTGAAACAAAGGAATTAAACAAATTAAGCAGGGCCCTGATAAGTCATTTCAAGAATTTGTCTCAAGCTGCTTCAGGCAGTTGGCTGCTTGTCAGACCACATCCTGCAAAAGGGGTCCCAAGGAATGTGGGAATTTGGCTCCTCTAATTCCCTGAAATAGACTTTACAATGCTCTTAGATATAGAAGCTGATGCATCTGTTATTGCTAAGCAACTTTGGTTTTCTTCCTGGCCCACTTATGCAGGTCAATAAACCACAAGGCTTAGGGCAAAGTAAATTTTCCAAACAAAGCTCTAAGTTTCTTACAATGGGAAGATAACAAAGGTCATTTGGCCTTTGATGAAGAAGAACATTTGTCTTCTAAACAATTAAAGGAGCGACTTTTTGAATTACAGTCTAAACTTTCTGGCCTGGAGATTTGACAGGAGTACTAACTCTTTCAAAACTGACCTCCGTCTCCTCCTTCTGTTGCTTCCTCTGCTCCATCACCATTTTCCTTGTATCCAGCCCTATCCACAGAATCCCCCTCTCTAATCCATTTGTGGATTCAGTACCTATTGATGTACCTGAAAAACAAACTAAGGGACCCATTCTTACACCTCTAATGAAAGGAATAATGCAGGCTAGACAAGAAGGGGATTTAGAATTCATAAGTCCAGCATTAGAAGCTTTTCCTGTCACACTCACTCCATTTGGACCTAATCCACAATTCCCCTAAGGAGGTTTTTATGCTCAATATGACCAAATCCCTGTCAAAATTCTTAAAGAGTTAAAAACGGCTTGCTCCCAGTATGGAACTAACTCTCCTTATACTCAGAGACTGTTATCTTCTTTCACAGACTCTGAACATTTAATCTCAAAACATTGAGAGATATTAGCTTGGACTGTTCTTTCAAAAGTGGAATATTTACAATTTATGACTTGGTGGGAGGGTCAGGCTTGTATTCAAGTGAATCGGAATGCTAATGCTAACCCTCCTGTTAATATTACATGAGATGAGCTTTTTGGACAGGGACAGTTTGCTGATTCACAACAGCAATGTGGGAAAAATATGAGGGCAAGGATTTGTTCTTATCTCCACAGATATGGGAGAACAGTGGCTACCTTCCAGAAAATTGAAGCCTCGGTATGAGTCGGAAGTGGAAGAGAGGGAGATTTAACATCTTTGAGCCACCAGAAGAAGAAATAGAGAGACTAAGTCTAGAGCCAAAGATTATCTGAGAAGTAAAGATTAAGACAAATGAAACACAAAAAGCTGAACCGCCTACTTGGGGGCAACTGAAAAAACTTACCCAGGAGGCAGAAAATGTTTAAATTGGGACTAAGACTCCAAAACATCCTTGACTCTGTTTTTGGCAATGTTGTTTGTTGTGTCTGTAACAATAAGCGGAACTGACTATTCTTACTGTTTATATTCCTAATCTCCTTTAAATAGGCCTGTTAACTGGAAAAACACCCCCCTTTTCCATTTATGTTAATAATTCTGTTTGGCTTCCAGGACCATTTGACAGCCATGAACGCTTAAGGCCTGAAGAAGAAGGATGGGTTATTTGAAATTATACTTGGGCTCAAGTGGATTACCCATTTGTATAGGTACAGGAAATCATTACTTAAAGATAAAATCACTGGGTTGGTTATAATTTTCCTTGGGATAGTTAGAAGACATTTGCTTAATCAAGGCCATATGCCTATAGAAATACAACAATTGCAACAAGATATATATGACACTTCCAGAGGAAAAAAAAAGTGCTTTCGAGTACACCTTTATTAAGTAATATTGCTGATAAATGATCTGAACTAGACCCTGTTAAACATTTACAATTATCAGAAGCTTCTACAATAAATGCATTAATTGTCTTTGCTGTTTTATGTTTTTGTAATTGCTAAGTCTGGAGAAAGAGTAGAAGTGATGTGCGTCATTCCAAAGGACGAGCCTCCATGTAAACACCATAATGTTGCAGAATGAGTTAAAGAAAAAAGGGGGAGATATTGGAAGAAAACAAAAGCACAAAGTGACTTTCTGTTCCCATCCTGAGAAAGTGAAAGTCAAGACCAAGCATACATGACTGAAGGCTGTCGCATCTGGAGAAGGCCCAAGGACATGATGTTTGGCCTTGCTGGAGCTTTCTGCAGGTCAGGAATCAGACAACAGATGATGTGGTGTTATGTCTCAGAAACGGCAAGAGAAATCTAATCAGTTTTGCAAAACTAAATAACAAAATTGTACACTGTATTCTGTTTGTTAGTTTCTTACATATGATGTCATGTTTCTGCTTAATAAATTGGATAACTGATCTCTCTCAGGCACCTCAATCCTGGAGAGATTGGGGTCCTCCACTTGCAGTATTGTTGCTGCCTCATTCCTTTGCGGCTCCTCTTCATGAAACCCTGAATACTAACAACACTAGGAGCATCTTTATTCTGCCCAATATTTGGTTTTTGACCCCAGTTTCTGATAAGGGCTCCTGAAACCTTTGTAAAGTTCTAATTGACGAGAATACTGGGAGCACCTTTTGTTTTGGTTAGGTGAATCTTGGGTGGGCTCCTGGATGACTCCTGAAAGAAAGACAAAGCTACAATAGTATGGGGCTCAGGGGGCTTCCAGGTTAGTGAAGAGACACATTCAAGTACCAGGAGGGTGACATGTTCCAACTTAATTAGGAAAGCAGAAGCTCCTGCACTCAGGACACTCCCAGATCTTGTCCTATGCATCTCTTCATCCGGCTGTCCCTCCATATCTTTTATCACATCTTTTAGTAACCCGATAAACATGTGTTTCCCTGAGTTCTGTGAGCTTCTAGCAAATTAATCAAACCTAAGGAGGGGATTGTGGGAACTTCAGATCTATAGCCAATTGGTCAGAAGTACAGGTGACTCCTGGACTTGTGATTGGCATTCGAAGTGAAGTGAGAACAGTCTTTAGGGACAGAGTGCTTAAACTGGGAGATCTGATGCTATTCCAGGTAGATAGTGTTGGAATTCAGCTAAATTGTAGAAGACCCAGAAGTTCCAGAGAATTGTTCGGTGTGAATAAACATCTGGTGTCAGAAGTGTTGTGAGTGTGGAAGTAGTATGAGAACAAAGAAAAAACACAGGAGGAAGACTGGGTTTTTTACCCATACAGTTTAACCAGAGCCCCCATCTTTGATATCTGTCACCTTTGATATCTGATTAGGTATCTCATCCTCCATCACTCTCAGATAGTGTCCAGTCACCCTGGCCTGTCTTCAACTTGAATCCCATTGGATCAGTTTAGCCAAAATCCTCCTCACCCCCAATGTTCCAATTAGTGATTTTTCATGCACTGATCCTCACCCCACTCCTTGGCTACAAGTTCCTTCTTACATATGCTATATTAGAGGTTGAACCCAATCTCTCTTCCCCACTGTAAAAATCTCATTTGATGTCCCTATACCTATTTTTATGGTCCCAAATAAAGTCTGCATTACCTATAATATTCAAAGGGTGTTTTACTTGCTAATCAACAAAATACAAGAAACCAAACAGAAAAATGAGGAAAGGATTCAAATAGCAAACATTTAAAAGAAGCTTTAGTGTGTAACAAGCATATGGATAAACAAAATTAGCAGCAACCAGAGAAATAATAATTAGAATGACAAAGGGAAAGGGACACTAATTTTCATTTTAAATTATGGCATGTGAATATTGCAAGTATACGAACAGAATGTGAAGACTCAGAGTTCTCCAGGAAAGGAGAGTGTATGATGCAGCTTCTTGGAGAAGAACAAGGGTCCCTCCCAGAGCACTCCTTCCACAGGGTGTAAGGCATGTGCTCAGGATTTCCACTACAGGATTTTGGTGGTGGCGAGGGGGTTGGCAATGGACAAAGCAAATGCAGATGATAAACAAGCATGCAAAAGAAGCTACAAGACAGATGCACCTACTCTAACAATTATAGATCTCAAAGATATTCATGAGTGAGGAAAATAAAAATAGACTAAGTTAACATCATATTATCATTTGTGTCTATTACAATTTAAAACATATGGGACCATGCACGCTAAAACTATATAGAAATAGGTTAAAATTGGTACTTGTGGAAAGGGAAGGGACATTAAAAATCAGAGAGGAAAGAGGAAAAATATAATCAATATGAATGGTCTTGACAGGTCAAGGGTGACAATAAGTTAAGAACTGGAGAGTATAATTAACTCAATAATCTGAAATTTAAAAGTGAGCCAAAGAATCTCACAACAGGGACTCAAACCCAGGTCACCTCACACACTAGGTAGTGCACTTTATACACTCCTCAGTCAACCTCTTAGTGGTTGTTTTCATGTTTCTTTCCCCACTTTTAAAGAAATAAAACTTCATTAGAAATTGAATGAAAATGGCAACACAAAATACTTTTTTTATGGTTACAAACAGTCTCTTATTTTGAAAATTTATAACCCATTCTTTTTGCTTGTTATAAGGCATCACTAAAAATCATCAAACCCCACCCTTGCTTAATTATTAGCTAAAGAGAATAGAAAGAAGAAGGCTATGGGTCCATCTACACATGGGAAGTTTATTATCCCTGGGACTTTGCCTCCAATACTCTGCTACCGGGCCTGGAGCACAGTCTTAAAAGAAATGGTAGCATGATGAGATGGTGAATTTCTTCTTAAGGTTCACTTTTCTTTTCCTTTTTTTTTTTCTTCTTGTGACAGAGAAAGGGACAGATAGGGATAAACAGACAGAAAGGGAGAGAGATAAGAAGCACCAATTCTTTATTCCAGTTCCTTTGTTGTTCATTGATTGCTTTCTCATATGTGCCTTGACTGGGGGCTACAGCAGAGAAAGTGACCCCTTGCTCAAGCCAGAGACGTTGGGCTCAAGCCAGCAACCATGGGGTTATGTCTATGATCCTATGCTCAAGCTGGCGAGCCCTTTCTCAAGCTGGATGAGCCCATGTTCAAGCTGGCAACCTCGGGGTTTTGAACCTGGATCCTCTGTGTCCCAGTCGAATGCTCTATCCATTGTGCCACCACCTGGTCAGGCCATTTTTTTTCTTTTCTTTATTTAGTTTACTATCTCTTTCTTTCTTTCCAAAGATAGAGACACAGTAGAGTCTTATTCTCTGAGGAATAGCCAAGGCTTTACTTGGGCTATGTTAGCCTTGAGTGAGGATAGCTTTCTTATGAAAAATTTAGAAAAGCCAAGTAGGAAGATTTCTTCATAAAAAAGTTCTTATCCATGTTGGTTGAAAAAAAATTTTGAGATAGGTCTAATTCCACCAGAATTTCTATTATTGCATGTTTCTTTAAATGATCATCTTTGAAAGGCTGGGTTATAAAGAAATTATAAGATACTTGAGATTATTAAAAACTATAAATATATCAATCTATAATTCTGAACTTTATGTGCTACTATTAAGAATTGTTTCATTATCATTAATTAATTAGGGCTGGTTTATGTGGTGTGTGCCTGTACACACACGCTGCAGATGGATAGGCAGATAGATGAGTAGAGAGAAGATTCATGTGTGATGGATATAATGTGTGTGTCAGCTGCAGGTTTCCAGAAGGAAAAAGCTACTCTCTGTTTCCTTTTGATGCTGAATTCAGTAGATGAGCAAAAGGCAAAAGGCAGTATCACATCCCCTCACTGCCCTCTGGCAGGCACTGCAGGCTTTGTTTCCTCCTGTGCTCAAGAGGTCCTTGGGCACAGTATGGGACTCACCACCTCCATGGGAAGAAGTTTTTTAGAAAGTCTCTCTCAAGTAGGGAGAAAGGAACAAAGTCTCACTAGTTTCATGTCTAGTGACTTAAACCATCTCTTCCACCTGTGAGACTAATCCTTGTCCCCTAAGTTTAAAACCTGTAAAAATGGGGATAGCAATGTTTCCTTCATAGTATCATTAAATAAGATTAAATCCAACTGCAGAACATGCTCAGGACTCTTCAGTACATGATAAATGCTGTCGTCCTTCCATCAACAGGACTAGGGACTGAGAATAGATTCTGAAAAGCCTTTGGTACAGTCTCATGCCTCCTTCTTTAGATGAATGATCCCACAGAAGCATAGGGTAACAAATGGATCAGGAGAGAGTGAAACAAGTTATCATAAAGAAAGTTACTCATGGGTTGGGTTAAGTCTAATTCTTATCATGTTTGTTTCCTCCATTTGGTAGATTTGATGGAGGTCCATGACAGCTGTGGGAGGAAGCTGGGGGTTCCCAGGCCCACCCCCTCTGAGACCCACCACTGCTCTCCCTGCCTCTGCATCCCCCTTATCTCCAGATATGTGGAGTATGTTCCAAGATTCTCCAGGGACAGACAGGTCCCCAAGATAGGCCAATTGTAAACTTAACTTTATATGGGGAAATTATTTTAGGCTAATCCCACCACATCTGTGATCTAAATGACTAAAAAACACCAAGATGAATCATTGGAAATGCATTTACTTTCACTAAACCTTTATTTCCATTTTGGTTTTTCCTGCTCTTTTTTTTTTTTTTTTTTAATAAATTTTTATTAATGGAAATGGGATGACATTAATAAATCAGGGTACATATATTCAAAGAAAACATGTTTAGGTTATTTTATCATCAAATTATGTTGCAAACCCTTCGCTCAAAGTCAGATTGTCCTCCGTCACCCTCCATCTAGTTCTCTGTGCCCCTCCCCGTCCCCCTAACTCTCTCCCTCCCTCCCTCCCATGTCCTCCCTCCCCCCCCACCCTTGGTAACCACCACACTCTTGTCCATGTCTCTTAGTCTCATTTTTATGTTCCACCAATGTATGGAATCATGTAGTTCTTGTTTTTTTCTGATTTACTTATTTCACTCCTTATAATGTTATCAAGATCCCACCATTTTGCTGTAAATGATCTGATGTCATCATTTCTTATGGCTGAGTAGTATTCCATAGTGTATATGTGCCACATCTTCTTTATCCAGTCTTCTATTGAAGGGCTTTTTGGTTGTTTCCATGTCTTGGCCACTGTGAACAGTGCTGCAATGAACATGGGGCTACATGTGTCTTCACATATCAATGTTTCTGAGGTTTTGGGGTATATACCCAATAGAGGGATTGCTGGGTCATAAGGTAGTTCTATTTTCAGTTTTTTGAGGAACCACCATACTTTCCTCCATAATGGTTGTACTACTTTACAGTCCCACCAACAGTGAATGAGGGTTCCTTTTTCTCCACAGCCTCTCCAACATTTGCTATTACCCGTCTTGTTGATAATAGCTAATCTAACAGGAGTGAGGTGGTATCTCATTGTAGTTTTGATTTGCATTTCTCTAATAACTAATGAAGCTGAGCATCTTTTCATATATCTGTTGGCCATTTGTATCTCTTCCTGGGAGAAGTGTCTGTTCATGTCCTCTTCCCATTTTTTTATTGGATTGCTTGTTTGTTTGTTGTTGAGTTTTATGAGTTCTTTGTAAATTTTGGATATTAGGCCCTTATCTGAGCTGTCGTTTGAAAATATCAGTTCCCATATAGTTGGCTATCTGTTTATTTTGATATCAGTTTCTCTTGCTGAGCAAAAACTTTTAATTCTGATGTAGTCCCATTCATTTATGTTTGCCTTCACTTCTCTTGCCATTGGAGTCAAGTTCATAAAATGTTCTTTAAAACCCAGGTCCATGATTTTAGTACCTATGTCTTCTTCTATGTACTTTATTGTTTCAGGTCTTATATTTAGGTCTTTGATCCATTTTGAATTAATTTTAGTACACGGGGACAGGCTGTAGTCGAGTTTCATTCTTTTGCATGTGGCTTTCCAGTTTTCCCAACACCATTTGTTGAAGAGGCTTTCTTTTCTCCATTGTGTGTTGTTGGCCCCTTTATCAAAGATTATTTGACCATATATATGTGGTTTTATTTCTGGCTTTCTATTCTGTTCCATTGGTCTGAGTGTCTATTTTTTTGCCAATACCATGCTGTTTTGATTATCGTGGCCCTATAATATAGTTTAAAGTCAGGTATTGTAATGCCCCCAGCTTCATTCTTTTTCCTTAGGATTGTTTTGGCTATTTGGGGTTTTTTATAGTTCCATATAAATCTGATGATTTTTTGTTCCATTTCTTTAAAAAATCTCATAGGGATTTTGATGGGAATTGCATTAAATTTGTATATTGCTTTGGGTAATATGGCCATTTTGATTATATTTATTCTTCCTATCCAAGAACAAGGAATATTTTTCCATCTCATTGTATCTTTTTCGATTTCCCTTAACAATGCTTTGTAATTTTCATTATATAGGTCCTTTACATTCTTTGTTATGTTTATTCCTAGGTATTTTATTTTTTTGTTGCAATCGTGAAGGGGATTATTTTTTGAGTTCGTTTTCTAATATTTCATTGTTGGCATATAGAAAGGCTATGGACTTTTGTATGTTAATTTTGTATCCTGCGACCTTACTGTATTGGTTTATTGTTTCTAATAATCTTTTTGTGGAGTCCTTCGGGTTTTCGATGTATAGGATCATATCATCAGCAAAAAGTGATAGCTTTACTTCTTCTTTTCCGATATGGATGCCTTTTATTTCTTTGTCTTGTCTGATTGCTCTGGCCAGAACTTCTAGCACCACGTTGAATAAGAGTGGAGAGAGTGGACAACCCTGTCTTGTTCCTGATTTAAGGTAGAAAGTCCTCAGTTTTATGCCGTTTAATAGGATGTTGGCTGATGGTTTATCATATATGGCCTTTATCATGTTGAGATATTTTCCTTCTATACCCATTTTGTTGAGAGTCTTAAACATAAAATTGTGTTGTATTTTATCAAAAGCCTTTTCTGCATCTATAGATAAGATCATGTGGTTTTTGTTCTTTGTTTTGTTGATATGGTGTATTACGTTAACCGTTTTGCGTATGTTGAACCATCCTTGAGATTCTGGGATGAATCCCACTTGATCATGATGTATTATTTTTTAATATGTTGTTGTATTCGGTTTGCCAGTATTTTGTTTAGTATTTTAGCATCTGTATTCATTAGAGATATTGGTCTGTAGTTTTCTTTCTTTGTGCCATCCTTGCCAGGTTTTGGTATGAGGGTTATGTTGGCCTCATAAAATGTGTTTGGAAGTATTGCTTCTTCTTCAATTTTTTGGAAGACTTTGAGTAGAATAGGAACCAAGTCTTCTTTGAATGTTTGATAGAATTCACTAGTATAACCGTCTGGGCCTGGACTTTTATTTTGGGGGAGATTTTTAATAGTTTTTCCTATTTCCTCCCTGCTGATTGGTCTGTTTAGGCTTTCTGCTTCTTCATGACTCAGTCTAGGAAGGTTGTATTGTTCTAGGAATTTATCCATTTCTTCTAGATTGTTGTATTTGGTGGCATATAATTTTTCATAGTATTCTACAATAATTCTTTGTATTTCTATGATGTCTGTGGTGATCTCTCCTCTTTCATTTTGGATTTTATTTATTTGAGTCCTGTGTCTTTTTTCCTTGGTGAGTCTTGCCAAGGGTTTGTCAATTTTGTTGATCTTTTCAAAGAACCAGCTCCTTGTTTTATTGATTTTTTCTATAGTTTTTCTGTTCTCTTTTTCATTTATTTCTGCTCTGATTTTTATTATCTCCTTTCTTCGGCTGGTTTTGGGTTGTCTTTGTTCTTCTTTTTCTAGTTCCTTAAGGTGTGAAGTTAAGTGGTTTACTTCGGCTCTCTCTTGTTTGTTCATATAGGCCTGAAGTGATATGAACTTTCCTCTTATTACTGCTTTTGCTGCATTCCAGAGATTCTGATATGTCATATTTTCATTTTCATTTGTCTGTATATATCTTTTGATTTCTGCGCTTATTTCTTCTTTGACCCATTCATTTTTTAGAAGTGTGTTGTTTAGTTTCCACATTTTTGTGGGTTTTTCCCCCTCTTTTTGCAGTTGAATTCTAGTTTCAAGGCTTTATGATCAGAAAATATGCTTGGTACAATTTCAATTTTTCTAAATTTGCTGATATTGTCTTTGTGGCCCAACATATGGTCAATTCTTGAGAATGTTCCATGTACACTAGAGAAAAATGTATACTCTGTCGCTTTGGGATGAAGTGTCCTGTAGATGTCTATCATATCCAGGTGTCCTAGTATTTCGTTTAAGGCCACTATATCTTTATTGATTCTCTGTTTGGATGACCGATCTAGAGCCGTCAGCGGTGTATTGAGGTCTCCAAGTATGATTGTATTTTTGTTAGTTTTTGTTTTAAGGTCAATAAGTAGCTGTCTTATATATTTTGGTGCTCCTTGGTTTGGTGCATATATATTAAGGATTGTTATGTCTTCTTGATTCAACTTCCCCTTAATCATTATGAAATGACCATTTTTGTCTCTGAGTACTTTTTCTGTCTTGTAGTCAGCATTATTAGATATGAGTATTGCTACGCCTGCTTTTTTTTGGGTGTTGTTTGCTTGGAGTATTGTTTTCCAGCCTTTCACTTTGAATTTGTTTTTATCCTTGTTGCTTAGATGTGTTTCTTGTAGGCAGCATATAGTTGGATTTTCTTTTTTAATCCATTCTGCTACTCTGTGTCTTTTTATTGGTAAGTTTAATCCATTTACATTTAGTGTAATTATTGACACTTGTGGGTTCCCTACTGCCATTTTATAAATTGCTTTCTGTTAGTTTTGTATCTAGTTTGATTCTTCTCTTTTGTTTTTCTATCATTTGTTTTTGTTTGTTTGTGTTCCATACTTCTTTCCTCTGTTGCTACCTTTTTAAGTCAAGTGTTTTTGTGGTGGTTTTTTTAAGGGTGGTTACCATTAAGTAATGAAAAGGGTACCTACCATATTCATTGTAGTACCCTATCTTATAAGTATTTCTGCACTTCATCATCCTTTGCTACTGTTAATCTCCATCCTCTCCCCCCTTTTTTTCCTTTGTTGTCACAGTTTAAGTTTGGTTTTATTGTGTTCTTGGTGGAGCTGTTACTTGTGGTGTTGTTTTCTTTTGTTCTTTGAATCTGGTTGGAAAACCCCCCTTGGTATTTCCTGGAGTGGGGGCTTTCTGTTGATAAATTCTCTCATCTTTTCTGTATTTGTGAATGTTTTTATATCTCCTTCATACTTGAAGGATAGCTTTGATGGGTATAGTATTCTTGGCTGAAAGTTCCTCTCTTTCAGGGCTTTAAATATTGGGGTCCACTCTCTTCTAGCTTGTAGAGTTTCTGCTGAGAAATCTGATGATAATCTAATAGGCCTTCCTTTATATGTTGTACTCTTCTTTTCCCTGGCTGCCTTGAGAATTTTTTCTTTGTCATTGGTTTGTGTCATCTTTATTATGATGTGCCTTGGAGTGGGTTTGTTGGGGTTAAGAAAACTTGGTGTTCTGTTTGCTTCTTGAATTTGAGGCTTTAGTTCCTTCCACAGGCTTGGGAAGTTCTCGTCTATTATTTGTTTGAGTATATTCTCCATTCCATTTTCTATCTCTTCTCCCTCTGATATATCTATTATTCTTATGTTATTCTTTCTGATGGAGTCAGACAATTCCTGTAGGGCTTTCTCATTTTTATTATTTTTGAGTCTCTTTCTTCTCTCTCTGTTGTGCCTCAAGTTGTTTGTCTTCTATTTCACTAATCCTATCTTCAATCTGGGCTGTTCTGTTAGCTAAGCTTGTTACCTCGTTTTTCAGCTCGTGAATTGAGTTTTTCATTTCTGTTTGATTTGTTTTTATAGTTTCAATTTCCTTGGTAATATATTCTTTGTGTTCATTGAGTTGTTTTCTGATCTCCCTATATTGCCTTTCTGTGTTTTCTTGTATATCTCTGAGTATTTTAAGATTTCTATTTTAAATTCTCTGTCATTTAGCTCCAAGGCTTCCAATATGTTAAGTCTTTTCTCCATAGATTTTTCCACATCTATTTGTGTTACCTCTCTTTCTTTTGTATCCATAATATTCGATTTCCTCTTTCTTATCGGCATCTGAGGGTGGTCTTATTGATAGCACTAATTAGAATTAATAAAGAGTAAAAAGAAAAAAAAAAAGGGTAAAACACCCCACAAAAAAAAAACAGTAATAATTTATTATTTCCCCCTTTTTTTCTCTCTTCTCTTTCCCTCCTCTCCCCTCCTCAGGGAAATATCGTGCCTATAATGGAGGGCCTGATTTGGGGTGAAGAGTTCAAGGGGCAAAAAAAGGGAGTAGGGACCTACTAAATGCAAAAAAAAAAAAAAAAGGAAGAAAATCTTAGACAAGCATAAGATGGTTTGCTTGTAAGTGATGGTCAACTAAGAGATATAATGAGAGGGATAAGAGGGAATCAGAAAAAAGGACCAAAAAAGAATAATAAAGAAGAAAAAATAAAAATAATAAGTAAAAATCTGTTGTATTAAGTGGAGCGAAGACTAAATACAATGGAGACCTTGGGTTGGGAGGACCCAAAATGCCACAAAAATAAACAAACAAGAAAAAATAAATAAAAACAAAAGCAAAAAAGAGAAATAAAGCCAAAAAAAAGCCTTGAGTCCCAAATTAACTAATTTGTTCGTGATTGAGGATTATATGGGAGGAAAGTAAAATGAGCAAAGAAAAAACGAATAGAAAGGAAAAAATAAGAAAAAGAGAAAAACGAAGGAAGAAATAAAATAGGAGGAGAAAAAAACAAAATAAAGCAAGACAAAAAAAAAACAAAAGAGGAGAGAGTGAGAGTTAAGTGTTTTGGAGTATAACCTTAAAGGAGGGTGAGGATGAAGAAGAAAAATAAAATGCAACACTCATGGGTAGTGTAGTTCAAGAAAGGGGAAGCATAAGATGGGCAGAGAATAGAAGGACCGAGGTGGAGGAAATAAAGGCAAAAAGATAGAAGAAACAAACAACAACAACAACAAAAAAAATTAGTGGATCAAGTTGTAAAGTCTGTGGGTTTTTCTTGATTTTGAGAGGTTAACTTCTTCCTTTTTCTTTTCTCTCCCTCTTCCTAGTCAGTGACTCTGTACCCCAGGCTCTGCCCCTGTGTCACTCTTAGGTAGGGATTTGCAGTTGATGGGATTCTATGGCAATGTCATATAGTTGGCTTTAGTCTTGCTGGAAGTAAAGGCTTGTTGGCGTTTGCAGGGTCCAACGATGAGAGAGTTTGCTTTCCTGGATTCTCTCTCCTAGTCCCCCCTTTCTGAATTAGCAGCCTGGTGATCCAGCTATAAGGCTGCAACTGCTTCTGCCTGGGGAGTAAGAGGCTCAAAGAGCTGGGAAATTTCCACTCTATCCCCACTCAGTGCAAGGCTTTGGGAAAGGCTCTGACAGTCAGGGCCTCCAGTGTAATCAGGCGGGGGTGGGAGTCAATTGTTGTCAAGGTGACTGTTCAGCGCCTATCATTTAGTTGGACCTCTCAACCCAGGCTTTCCACACTTTGTAGCCTGTTTTTGCAGGGAAGAAGAGGCACTAGTCTCTGCTTACGACTAGTGTAGTATAGACCTTATTATCTGCCAAGTCCTTCTTGTTAGCGTTTATCCCTGAATATGGAGGCTCTATCAATCAGAAGTTGCCCCCGCCCCTTTAGCGAGAGGCACTAAAAAATATCACGCCTCTTGTCTTGGATCGCTGAACTGAGAGAGATCTTATCAATTAGAACCAAGGGTGCGCAGATTTTATGGGTTAAGCTAATTTCAGTGATTGGGTCGCAGCTGTGCTTCCGAAGGTATTTTCGGCTGCCTGCGTGCGCCCCTCCCCCAACGCTTGATTGTTAGCTTGAATGGCTGGGTGAGGTGCCCCGCCCACAGAGAGAATCTCCCAAGCCTCTCCCGCTAGCCCCACCGCTGGCGGCTGGACCACACCAGGCGCAGGATAATGGAGCCCCCTGGGTGTGCGGGCCAGCAGGGCGCCCTGGGCGTGTGGAATGCCCAAGGCACGCGCGCGAATGGGGCGCTCCGGGCACCGGTGGCCGGCGACCCCCACTCGCAGTGTGCGGGCCGCTGGGAACGTCAGCGGTGCTCAACCGGATCGGGCGCGCGCGCAGCTGCTCGCAGCGGCTCGCGGCGGCGGCTCGTGGCGGCCGCTCGCGGTGGCGGTTCGCGGCGGCCGCTCGCGGCGGCTCGCGGTTCCCAAGTATATGGGCTGACTCACCGCAGGCGCACTCCCTCGCGGCTTGAATGAGCGTTGCTGCGGTAGCTTCCTCCACACCCTCGTCTCTCAGATTCAAGTGATAACAGTCCTTTTGCTTTCAGTTTGTGTGGAACTCCGGAATGCTCCGAGGATAAATTTTTCTGTTTCTAGTTGATAAATTTGTTGTGATTTAGGGGAGAGCTTTCGGACGCGCTTCTCACGGCACCATTTCCGTGACGTCACTCCCAGTTACAGCATTTATAGAATTTTAGAATGGATAGGAGACTCCGGTATTAGGAAAGTTACAGCTTTTCCTATTATGGTCTGATTTTCTTTAATGTTTTAGCTACAAGTCTCAAACTATCATTTTGTTTCTTTCTTATTCTTTGCCTGGAAATTTAGACAGGGGACTCCTGATGGATCCGATTATAAAATCTTTCAGCAGCTGTAAGTTTTTTTTCTCGGGGAGATTTTGTTCAGTTACATCCATCGTTAATCTCTCTGTCAGAAAAATGACTTGACTGAGATCAGGCAGGCATCTAGTCTGATTGTGGTCTAAAATTCTGGGTTTCTCTCTTGTTTGTCTGGTTTGTCTGATTCTAGTTTCTATTTAGTTTTTGTTTGATGTTGTCTACAATGTGATTTTTTTAAGGCCTGAATTAAGTTCTTGCATGCAAAAATTGGAAATGCTGGCCCTTATATTAAAAAAAATAGTTTCATCTCTACACTTTTGTTTTAAAATTAGAACTTGTAAGGAGCACTCATTTAAATTTAAATTGAATGGAATGTGGATCCTTAAGACTTTCTAATTTTGTTAATGTATTGTAAGGTATATTGGGAGTTAGAAGCCAAATAGTAATTCAAGTATTAGGATTAATCAAAATTATATGTTATACTTGTATTTCTGTGCTGAAAATTGTCTTATTTGTGTGTAAAGATGTGCTCAGATCTGTGAAACAAAGGAATTAAACAAATTAAGCAGGGCCCTGATAAGTCATTTCAAGAATTTGTCTCAAGCTGCTTCAGGCAGTTGGCTGCTTGTCAGACCACATCCTGCAAAAGGGGTCCCAAGGAATGTGGGAATTTGGCTCCTCTAATTCCCTGAAATAGACTTTACAATGCTCTTAGATATAGAAGCTGATGCATCTGTTATTGCTAAGCAACTTTGGTTTTCTTCCTGGCCCACTTATGCAGGTCAATAAACCACAAGGCTTAGGGCAAAGTAAATTTTCCAAACAAAGCTCTAAGTTTCTTACAATGGGAAGATAACAAAGGTCATTTGGCCTTTGATGAAGAAGAACATTTGTCTTCTAAACAATTAAAGGAGCGACTTTTTGAATTACAGTCTAAACTTTCTGGCCTGGAGATTTGACAGGAGTACTAACTCTTTCAAAACTGACCTCCGTCTCCTCCTTCTGTTGCTTCCTCTGCTCCATCACCATTTTCCTTGTATCCAGCCCTATCCACAGAATCCCCCTCTCTAATCCATTTGTGGATTCAGTACCTATTGATGTACCTGAAAAACAAACTAAGGGACCCATTCTTACACCTCTAATGAAAGGAATAATGCAGGCTAGACAAGAAGGGGATTTAGAATTCATAAGTCCAGCATTAGAAGCTTTTCCTGTCACACTCACTCCATTTGGACCTAATCCACAATTCCCCTAAGGAGGTTTTTATGCTCAATATGACCAAATCCCTGTCAAAATTCTTAAAGAGTTAAAAACGGCTTGCTCCCAGTATGGAACTAACTCTCCTTATACTCAGAGACTGTTATCTTCTTTCACAGACTCTGAACATTTAATCTCAAAACATTGAGAGATATTAGCTTGGACTGTTCTTTCAAAAGTGGAATATTTACAATTTATGACTTGGTGGGAGGGTCAGGCTTGTATTCAAGTGAATCGGAATGCTAATGCTAACCCTCCTGTTAATATTACATGAGATGAGCTTTTTGGACAGGGACAGTTTGCTGATTCACAACAGCAATGTGGGAAAAATATGAGGGCAAGGATTTGTTCTTATCTCCACAGATATGGGAGAACAGTGGCTACCTTCCAGAAAATTGAAGCCTCGGTATGAGTCGGAAGTGGAAGAGAGGGAGATTTAACATCTTTGAGCCACCAGAAGAAGAAATAGAGAGACTAAGTCTAGAGCCAAAGATTATCTGAGAAGTAAAGATTAAGACAAATGAAACACAAAAAGCTGAACCGCCTACTTGGGGGCAACTGAAAAAACTTACCCAGGAGGCAGAAAATGTTTAAATTGGGACTAAGACTCCAAAACATCCTTGACTCTGTTTTTGGCAATGTTGTTTGTTGTGTCTGTAACAATAAGCGGAACTGACTATTCTTACTGTTTATATTCCTAATCTCCTTTAAATAGGCCTGTTAACTGGAAAAACACCCCCCTTTTCCATTTATGTTAATAATTCTGTTTGGCTTCCAGGACCATTTGACAGCCATGAACGCTTAAGGCCTGAAGAAGAAGGATGGGTTATTTGAAATTATACTTGGGCTCAAGTGGATTACCCATTTGTATAGGTACAGGAAATCATTACTTAAAGATAAAATCACTGGGTTGGTTATAATTTTCCTTGGGATAGTTAGAAGACATTTGCTTAATCAAGGCCATATGCCTATAGAAATACAACAATTGCAACAAGATATATATGACACTTCCAGAGGAAAAAAAAAGTGCTTTCGAGTACACCTTTATTAAGTAATATTGCTGATAAATGATCTGAACTAGACCCTGTTAAACATTTACAATTATCAGAAGCTTCTACAATAAATGCATTAATTGTCTTTGCTGTTTTATGTTTTTGTAATTGCTAAGTCTGGAGAAAGAGTAGAAGTGATGTGCGTCATTCCAAAGGACGAGCCTCCATGTAAACACCATAATGTTGCAGAATGAGTTAAAGAAAAAAGGGGGAGATATTGGAAGAAAACAAAAGCACAAAGTGACTTTCTGTTCCCATCCTGAGAAAGTGAAAGTCAAGACCAAGCATACATGACTGAAGGCTGTCGCATCTGGAGAAGGCCAAGGACATGATGTTTGGCCTTGCTGGAGCTTTCTGCAGGTCAGGAATCAGACAACAATTGGTGTGTTGTTATGTCTCAGAAAGGGCAAGAACAATCTAATCAATTTTGCAAAACTAAATAAAAAAAGTGTGCACTGTATTCTGTTTGTTAGTTTCTTACATATGATGTCATGTTTCTGCTTAATAAATTGGATAACTGATCTCTCTCAGGCACCTCAATCCTGGAGAGATTGGGGTCCTCCACTTGCAGTATTGTTGCTGCCTCATTCCTTTGCGGCTCCTCTTCATGAAACCCTGAATACTAACAACACTAGGAGCATCTTTATTCTGCCCAATATTTGGTTTTTGACCCCAGTTTCTGATAAGGGCTCCTGAAACCTTTGTAAAGTTCTAATTGACGAGAATACTGGGAGCACCTTTTGTTTTGGTTAGGTGAATCTTGGGTGGGCTCCTGGATGACTCCTGAAAGAAAGACAAAGCTACAATAGTATGGGGCTCAGGGGGCTTCCAGGTTAGTGAAGAGACACATTCAAGTACCAGGAGGGTGACATGTTCCAACTTAATTAGGAAAGCAGAAGCTCCTGCACTCAGGACACTCCCAGATCTTGTCCTATGCATCTCTTCATCCGGCTGTCCCTCCATATCTTTTATCACATCTTTTAGTAACCCGATAAACATGTGTTTCCCTGAGTTCTGTGAGCTTCTAGCAAATTAATCAAACCTAAGGAGGGGATTGTGGGAACTTCAGATCTATAGCCAATTGGTCAGAAGTACAGGTGACTCCTGGACTTGTGATTGGCATTCGAAGTGAAGTGAGAACAGTCTTTAGGGACAGAGTGCTTAAACTGGGAGATCTGATGCTATTCCAGGTAGATAGTGTTGGAATTCAGCTAAATTGTAGAAGACCCAGAAGTTCCAGAGAATTGTTCGGTGTGAATAAACATCTGGTGTCAGAAGTGTTTGTGAGTGTGGAAGTAGTATGAGAACAAAGAAAAAACACAGGAGGAAGACTGGGTTTTTTACCCATACAGTTTAACCAGAGCCCCCATCTTTGATATCTGTCACCTTTGATATCTGATTAGGTATCTCATCCTCCATCACTCTCAGATAGTGTCCAGTCACCCTGGCCTGTCTTCAACTTGAATCCCATTGGATCAGTTTAGCCAAAATCCTCCTCACCCCCAATGTTCCAATTAGTGATTTTTCATGCACTGATCCTCACCCCACTCCTTGGCTACAAGTTCCTTCTTACATATGCTATATTAGAGGTTGAACCCAATCTCTCTTCCCCACTGTAAAAATCTCATTTTGATGTCCCTATACCTATTTTTATGGTCCCAAATAAAGTCTGCATTACCTATAATATTCAAAGGGTGTTTTACTTGCTAATCAACAAAATACAAGAAACCAAACAGAAAAATGAGGAAAGGATTCAAATAGCAAACATTTAAAAGAAGCTTTAGTGTGTAACAAGCATATGGATAAACAAAATTAGCAGCAACCAGAGAAATAATAATTAGAATGACAAAGGGAAAGGGACACTAATTTTCATTTTAAATTATGGCATGTGAATATTGCAAGTATACGAACAGAATGTGAAGACTCAGAGTTCTCCAGGAAAGGAGAGTGTATGATGCAGCTTCTTGGAGAAGAACAAGGGTCCCTCCCAGAGCACTCCTTCCACAGGGTGTAAGGCATGTGCTCAGGATTTCCACTACAGGATTTTGGTGGTGGCGAGGGGGTTGGCAATGGACAAAGCAAATGCAGATGATAAACAAGCATGCAAAAGAAGCTACAAGACAGATGCACCTACTCTAACAATTATAGATCTCAAAGATATTCATGAGTGAGGAAAATAAAAATAGACTAAGTTAACATCATATTATCATTTGTGTCTATTACAATTTAAAACATATGGGACCATGCACGCTAAAACTATATAGAAATAGGTTAAAATTGGTACTTGTGGAAAGGGAAGGGACATTAAAAATCAGAGAGGAAAGAGGAAAAATATAATCAATATGAATGGTCTTGACAGGTCAAGGGTGACAATAAGTTAAGAACTGGAGAGTATAATTAACTCAATAATCTGAAATTTAAAAGTGAGCCAAAGAATCTCACAACAGGGACTCAAACCCAGGTCACCTCACACACTAGGTAGTGCACTTTATACACTCCTCAGTCAACCTCTTAGTGGTTGTTTTCATGTTTCTTTCCCCACTTTTAAAGAAATAAAACTTCATTAGAAATTGAATGAAAATGGCAACACAAAATACTTTTTTTATGGTTACAAACAGTCTCTTATTTTGAAAATTTATAACCCATTCTTTTTGCTTGTTATAAGGCATCACTAAAAATCATCAAACCCCACCCTTGCTTAATTATTAGCTAAAGAGAATAGAAAGAAGAAGGCTATGGGTCCATCTACACATGGGAAGTTTATTATCCCTGGGACTTTGCCTCCAATACTCTGCTACCGGGCCTGGAGCACAGTCTTAAAAGAAATGGTAGCATGATGAGATGGTGAATTTCTTCTTAAGGTTCACTTTTCTTTTCCTTTTTTTTTTCTTCTTGTGACAGAGAAATGGGACAGATAGGGATAAACAGACAGAAAGGGAGAGAGATAAGAAGCACCAATTCTTTATTCCAGTTCCTTTGTTGTTCATTGATTGCTTTCTCATATGTGCCTTGACTGGGGGCTACAGCAGAGAAAGTGACCCCTTGCTCAAGCCAGAGACGTTGGGCTCAAGCCAGCAACCATGGGGTTATGTCTATGATCCTATGCTCAAGCTGGCGAGCCCTTTCTCAAGCTGGATGAGCCCATGTTCAAGCTGGCAACCTCGGGGTTTTGAACCTGGATCCTCTGTGTCCCAGTCGAATGCTCTATCCATTGTGCCACCACCTGGTCAGGCCATTTTTTTCTTTTCTTTATTTAGTTTACTATCTCTTTCTTTCTTTCCAAGATAGAGACACAGTAGAGTCTTGTTCTCTGAGGAATAGCCAAGGCTTTACTTGGGCTATGTTAGCCTTGAGTGAGGATAGCTTTCTTATGAAAAATTTAGAAAAGCCAAGTAGGAAGATTTCTTCATAAAAAAGTTCTTATCCATGTTGGTTGAAAAAAAATTTTGAGATAGGTCTAATTCCACCAGAATTTCTATTATTGCATGTTTCTTTAAATGATCATCTTTGAAAGGCTGGGTTATAAAGAAATTATAAGATACTTGAGATTATTAAAAACTATAAATATATCAATCTATAATTCTGAACTTTATGTGCTACTATTAAGAATTGTTTCATTATCATTAATTAATTAGGGCTGGTTTATGTGGTGTGTGCCTGTACACACACGCTGCAGATGGATAGGCAGATAGATGAGTAGAGAGAAGATTCATGTGTGATGGATATAATGTGTGTGTCAGCTGCAGGTTTCCAGAAGGAAAAAGCTACTCTCTGTTTCCTTTTGATGCTGAATTCAGTAGATGAGCAAAAGGCAAAAGGCAGTATCACATCCCCTCACTGCCCTCTGGCAGGCACTGCAGGCTTTGTTTCCTCCTGTGCTCAAGAGGTCCTTGGGCACAGTATGGGACTCACCACCTCCATGGGAAGAAGTTTTTTAGAAAGTCTCTCTCAAGTAGGGAGAAAGGAACAAAGTCTCACTAGTTTCATGTCTAGTGACTTAAACCATCTCTTCCACCTGTGAGACTAATCCTTGTCCCCTAAGTTTAAAACCTGTAAAAATGGGGATAGCAATGTTTCCTTCATAGTATCATTAAATAAGATTAAATCCAACTGCAGAACATGCTCAGGACTCTTCAGTACATGATAAATGCTGTCGTCCTTCCCATCAACAGGACTAGGGACTGAGAATAGATTCTGAAAAGCCTTTGGTACAGTCTCATGCCTCCTTCTTTAGATGAATGATCCCACAGAAGCATAGGGTAACAAATGGATCAGGAGAGAGTGAAACAAGTTATCATAAAGAAAGTTACTCATGGGTTGGGTTAAGTCTAATTCTTATCATGTTTGTTTCCTCCATTTGGTAGATTTGATGGAGGTCCATGACAGCTGTGGGAGGAAGCTGGGGGTTCCCAGGCCCACCCCCTCTGAGACCCACCACTGCTCTCCCTGCCTCTGCATCCCCCTTATCTCCAGATATGTGGAGTATGTTCCAAGATTCTCCAGGGACAGACAGGTCCCCAAGATAGGCCAATTGTAAACTTAACTTTATATGGGGAAATTATTTTAGGCTAATCCCACCACATCTGTGATCTAAATGACTAAAAAACACCAAGATGAATCATTGGAAATGCATTTACTTTCACTAAACCTTTATTTCCATTTTGGTTTTTCCTGCTCTTTTTTTTTTTTTTTTTTTAATAAATTTTTATTAATGGAAATGGGATGACATTAATAAATCAGGGTACATATATTCAAAGAAAACATGTTTAGGTTATTTTATCATCAAATTATGTTGCAAACCCTTCGCTCAAAGTCAGATTGTCCTCCGTCACCCTCCATCTAGTTCTCTGTGCCCCTCCCCGTCCCCCTAACTCTCTCCCTCCCTCCCTCCCATGTCCTCCCTCCCCCCCCCACCCTTGGTAACCACCACACTCTTGTCCATGTCTCTTAGTCTCATTTTTATGTTCCACCAATGTATGGAATCATGTAGTTCTTGTTTTTTTCTGATTTACTTATTTCACTCCTTATAATGTTATCAAGATCCCACCATTTTGCTGTAAATGATCTGATGTCATCATTTCTTATGGCTGAGTAGTATTCCATAGTGTATATGTGCCACATCTTCTTTATCCAGTCTTCTATTGAAGGGCTTTTTGGTTGTTTCCATGTCTTGGCCACTGTGAACAGTGCTGCAATGAACATGGGGCTACATGTGTCTTCACGTATCAATGTTTCTGAGGTTTTGGGGTATATACCCAGTAGAGGGATTGCTGGGTCATAAGGTAGTTCTATTTTCAGTTTTTTGAGGAACCACCATACTTTCCTCCATAATGGTTGTACTACTTACAGTCCCACCAACAGTGAATGAGGGTTCCTTTTTCTCCACAGCCTCTCCAACATTTGCTATTACCCGTCTTGTTGATAATAGCTAATCTAACAGGAGTGAGGTGGTATCTCATTGTAGTTTTGATTTGCATTTCTCTAATAACTAATGAAGCTGAGCATCTTTTCATATATCTGTTGGCCATTTGTATCTCTTCCTGGGAGAAGTGTCTGTTCATGTCCTCTTCCCATTTTTTTATTGGATTGCTTGTTTGTTTGTTGTTGAGTTTTATGAGTTCTTTGTAAATTTTGGATATTAGGTCCTTATCTGAGCTGTCGTTTGAAAATATCAGTTCCCATATAGTTGGCTATCTGTTTATTTTGATATCAGTTTCTCTTGCTGAGCAAAAACTTTTAATTCTGATGTAGTCCCATTCATTTATGTTTGCCTTCACTTCTCTTGCCATTGGAGTCAAGTTCATAAAATGTTCTTTAAAACCCAGGTCCATGATTTTAGTACCTATGTCTTCTTCTATGTACTTTATTGTTTCAGGTCTTATATTTAGGTCTTTGATCCATTTTGAATTAATTTTAGTACACGGGGACAGGCTGTAGTCGAGTTTCATTCTTTTGCATGTGGCTTTCCAGTTTTCCCAACACCATTTGTTGAAGAGGCTTTCTTTTCTCCATTGTGTGTTGTTGGCCCCTTTATCAAAGATTATTTGACCATATATATGTGTTTTATTTCTGGCTTTCTATTCTGTTCCATTGGTCTGAGTGTCTATTTTTTTGCCAATACCATGCTGTTTTGATTATCGTGGCCCTATAATATAGTTTAAAGTCAGGGTATTGTAATGCCCCAGCTTCATTCTTTTTCCTTAGGATTGTTTTGGCTATTTGGGGTTTTTTATAGTTCCATATAAATCTGATGATTTTTTGTTCCATTTCTTTAAAAAATCTCATAGGGATTTTGATGGGAATTGCATTAAATTTGTATATTGCTTTGGGTAATATGGCCATTTTGATTATATTTATTCTTCCTATCCAAGAACAAGGAATATTTTTCCATCTCATTGTATCTTTTTCGATTTCCCTTAACAATGCTTTGTAATTTTCATTATATAGGTCCTTTACGTTCTTTGTTATGTTTATTCCTAGGTATTTTATTTTTTTTGTTGCAATCGTGAAGGGGATTATTTTTTTGAGTTCGTTTTCTAATATTTCATTGTTGGCATATAGAAAGGCTATGGACTTTTGTATGTTAATTCTGTATCCTGCGACCTTACTGTATTGGTTTATTGTTTCTAATAATCTTTTTGTGGAGTCCTTCGGGTTTTCGATGTATAGGATCATATCATCAGCAAAAAGTGATAGCTTTACTTCTTCTTTTCCGATATGGATGCCTTTTATTTCTTTGTCTTGTCTGATTGCTCTGGCCAGAACTTCTAGCACCACGTTGAATAAGAGTGAGAGAGTGGACAACCCTGTCTTGTTCCTGATTTAAGGTAGAAAGTCCTCAGTTTTATGCCGTTTAATAGGATGTTGGCTGATGGTTTATCATATATGGCCTTTATCATGTTGAGATATTTTCCTTCTATACCCATTTTGTTGAGAGTCTTAAACATAAAATTGTGTTGTATTTTATCAAAAGCCTTTTCTGCATCTATAGATAAGATCATGTGGTTTTTGTTCTTTGTTTTGTTGATATGGTGTATTACGTTAAACGTTTTGCGTATGTTGAACCATCCTTGAGATTCTGGGATGAATCCCACTTGATCATGATGTATTATTTTTTTAATATGTTGTTGTATTCGGTTTGCCAGTATTTTGTTTAGTATTTTAGCATCTGTATTCATTAGAGATATTGGTCTGTAGTTTTCTTTCTTTGTGCCATCCTTGCCAGGTTTTGGTATGAGGGTTATGTTGGCCTCATAAAATGTGTTTGGAAGTATTGCTTCTTCTTCAATTTTTTGGAAGACTTTGAGTAGAATAGGAACCAAGTCTTCTTTGAATGTTTGATAGAATTCACTAGTATAACCGTCTGGGCCTGGACTTTTATTTTGGGGGAGATTTTTAATAGTTTTTTCTATTTCCTCCCTGCTGATTGGTCTGTTTAGGCTTTCTGCTTCTTCATGACTCAGTCTAGGAAGGTTGTATTGTTCTAGGAATTATCCATTTCTTCTAGATTGTTGTATTTGGTGGCATATAATTTTTCATAGTATTCTACAATAATTCTTTGTATTTCTATGATGTCTGTGGTGATCTCTCCTCTTTCATTTGGATTTTATTTATTTGAGTCCTGTGTCTTTTTCCTTGGTGAGTCTTGCCAAGGGTTTGTCAATTTTGTTGATCTTTTCAAAGAACCAGCTCCTTGTTTTATTGATTTTTTCTATAGTTTTTCTGTTCTCTATTTCATTTATTTCTGCTCTGATTTTTATTATCTCCTTTCTTCGGCTGGTTTTGGGTTGTCTTTGTTCTTCTTTTTCTAGTTCCTTAAGGTGTGAAGTTAAGTGGTTTACTTCGGCTCTCTCTTGTTTGTTCATATAGGCCTGAAGTGATATGAACTTTCCTCTTATTACTGCTTTTGCTGCATTTCAGAGATTCTGATATATCATATTGTCAATTCATTTGTCTGTATATATCTTTTGATTTCTGCGCTTATTTCTTCTTTGACCCATTCATTTTTTAGAAGTGTGTTGTTTAGTTTCCACATTTTTGTGGGTTTTTCCCCTCTTTTTTGCAGTTGAATTCTAGTTTCAAGGCTTTATGATCAGAAAATATGCTTGGTACAATTTCAATTTTTCTAAATTTGCTGATATTGTCTTTGTGGCCCAACATATGGTCAATTCTTGAGAATGTTCCATGTACACTAGAGAAAAATGTATACTCTGTCGCTTTGGGATGAAGTGTCCTGTAGATGTCTATCATATCCAGGTGTTCTAGTATTTCGTTTAAGGCCACTATATCTTTATTGATTCTCTGTTTGGATGACCGATCTAGAGCCGTCAGCGGTGTATTGAGGTCTCCAAGTATGATTGTATTTTTGTTAGTTTTTGTTTTTAAGGTCAATAAGTAGCTGTCTTATATATTTTGGTGCTCCTTGGTTTGGTGCATATATATTAAGGATTGTTATGTCTTCTTGATTCAACTTCCCCTTAATCATTATGAAATGACCATTTTTGTCTCTGAGTACTTTTTCTGTCTTGTAGTCAGCATTATTAGATATGAGTATTGCTACGCCTGCTTTTTTTTGGGTAGTTGTTTGCTTGGAGTATTGTTTTCCAGCCTTTCACTTTGAATTTGTTTTTTATCCTTGTTGCTTAGATGTGTTTCTTGTAGGCAGCATATAGTTGGATTTTCTTTTTTAATCCATTCTGCTACTCTGTGTCTTTTTATTGGTAAGTTTAATCCATTTACATTTAGTGTAATTATTGACACTTGTGGGTTCCCTACTGCCATTTTATAAATTGCTTTCTGTTAGTTTTGTATCTACTTTGATTCTTCTCTTTTGTTTTTCTATCATTTGTTTTTGTTTGTTTGTGTTCCATACTTCTTTCCTCTGTTGCTACCTTTTTTAAGTCAAGTGTTTTGTGGTGGTTTTTTTAAGGGTGGTTACCATTAAGTAATGAAAAGGGTACCTACCATATTCATTGTAGTACCCTATCTATAAGTATTTCTGCACTTCATCATCCTTTGCTACTGTTAATCTCCATCCTCTCCCCCCTTTTTTTCCTTTGTTGTCACAGTTTAAGTTTGGTTTTATTGTGTTCTTGGTGGAGCTGTTACTTGTGGTGTTGTTTTCTTTTGTTCTTTGAATCTGGTTGGAAAAACCCCCCTTAGTATTTCCTGGAGTGGGGGCTTTCTGTTGATAAATTCTCTCATCTTTTCTGTATTTGTGAATGTTTTTATATCTCCTTCATACTTGAAGGATAGCTTTGATGGGTATAGTATTCTTGGCTGAAAGTTCCTCTCTTTCAGGGCTTTAAATATTGGGGGTCCACTCTCTTCTAGCTTGTAGAGTTTCTGCTGAGAAATCTGATGATAATCTAATAGGCCTTCCTTTATATGTTGTACTCTTCTTTTCCCTGGCTGCCTTGAGAATTTTTTCTTTGTCATTGGTTTGTGTCATCTTTATTATGATGTGCCTTGGAGTGGGTTTGTTGGGGTTAAGAAAACTTGGTGTTCTGTTTGCTTCTTGAATTTGAGGCTTTAGTTCCTTCCACAGGCTTGGGAAGTTCTCGTCTATTATTTGTTTGAGTATATTCTCCATTCCATTTTCTATCTCTTCTCCCTCTGATATATCTATTATTCTTATGTTATTCTTTCTGATGGAGTCAGACAATTCCTGTAGGGCTTTCTCATTTTTTATTATTTTTGAGTCTCTTTCTTTTTCTCTCTGTTGTGCCTCAAGTTGTTTGTCTTCTATTTCACTAATCCTATCTTCATCTGGGCTGTTCTGTTAGCTAAGCTTGTTACCTTCGTTTTTCAGCTCGTGAATTGAGTTTTTCATTTCTGTTTGATTTGTTTTTATAGTTTCAATTTCCTTGGTAATATATTCTTTGTGTTCATTGAGTTGTTTTCTGATCTCCCTATATTGCCTTTCTGTGTTTTCTTGTATATCTCTGAGTATTTTTAAGATTTCTATTTTAAATTCTCTGTCATTTAGCTCCAAGGCTTCCAATATGTTAAGTCTTTTCTCCATAGATTTTTCCACATCTATTTGTGTTACCTCTCTTTCTTTTGTATCCATAATATTCGATTTCCTCTTTCTTATCGGCATCTGAGGGTGGTCTTATTGATAGCACTAATTAGAATTAATAAAGAGTAAAAAGAAAAAAAAAAGGGTAAACACCCCACAAAAAAAAAACAGTAATAATTTATTATTTCCCCCTTTTTTTCTCTCTTCTCTTTCCCTCCTCTCCCCTCCTCAGGGAAATATCGTGCCTATAATGGAGGGCCTGATTTGGGGTGAAGAGTTCAAGGGGCAAAAAAAAGGGAGTAGGGACCTACTAAATGCAAAAAAAAAAAAAAAAGGAAGAAAATCTTAGACAAGCATAAGATGATTTGCTTGTAAGTGATGGTCAACTAAGAGATATAATGAGAGGGATAAGAGGGAATCAGAAAAAAGGACCAAAAAAGAATAATAAAGAAGAAAAAATAAAAATAATAAGTAAAAATCTGTTGTATTAAGTGGAGCGAAGACTAAATACAATGGAGACCTTGGGTTGGGAGGACCCAAAATGCCACAAAAATAAACAAACAAGAAAAAATAAATAAAAACAAAAGCAAAAAAGAGAAATAAAGCCAAAAAAAAGCCTTGAGTCCCAAATTAACTAATTTGTTCGTGATTGAGGATTATATGGGAGGAAAGTAAAATGAGAAAAGAAAAAACGAATAGAAAGGAAAAAATAAGAAAAAGAGAAAAACGAAGGAAGAAATAAAATAGGAGGAGAAAAAAAACAAAATAAAGCAAGACAAAAAAAAAAAAACAAAAGAGGAGAGAGTGAGAGTTAAGTGTTTTGGAGTATAACCTTAAAGGAGGGTGAGGATGAAGAAGAAAAATAAAATGCAACACTCATGGGTAGTGTAGTTCAAGAAAGGGGAAGCATAAGATGGGCAGAGAATAGAAGGACCGAGGTGGAGGAAATAAAGGCAAAAAGATAGAAGAAACAAACAACAACAACAACAAAAAAAATTAGTGGATCAAGTTGTAAAGTCTGTGGGTTTTTTCTTGATTTTGAGAGGTTAACTTCTTCCTTTTTCTTTTCTCTCCCTCTTCCTAGTCAGTGACTCTGTACCCCAGGCTCTGCCCCTGTGTCACTCTTAGGTAGGGATTTGCAGTTGATGGGATTCTATGGCAATGTCATATAATTGGCTTTAGTCTTGCTGGAAGTAAAGGCTTGTTGGCGTTTGCAGGGTCCAACGATGAGAGAGTTTGCTTTCCTGGATTCTCTCTCCTAGTCCCCCCTTTCTGAATTAGCAGCCTGGTGATCCAGCTATAAGGCTGCAACTGCTTCTGCCTGGGGAGTAAGAGGCTCAAAGAGCTGGGAAATTTCCACTCTATCCCCACTCAGTGCAAGGCTTTGGGAAAGGCTCTGACAGTCAGGGCCTCCAGTGTAATCAGGCGGGGGTGGAGTCAATTGTTGTCAAGGTGACTGTTCAGCGCCTATCATTTAGTTGGACCTCTCAACCCAGGCTTTCCACACTTTGTAGCCTGTTTTTGCAGGGAAGAAGAGGCACTAGTCTCTGCTTACGACTAGTGTAGTATAGACCTTATTATCTGCCAAGTCCTTCTTGTTAGCGTTTATCCCTGAATATGGAGGCTCTATCAATCAGAAGTTGCCCCCGCCCCTTTAGCGAGAGGCACTAAAAAATATCACGCCTCTTGTCTTGGATCGCTGAACTGAGAGAGATCTTATCAATTAGAACCAAGGGTGCGCAGATTTTATGGGTTAAGCTAATTTCAGTGATTGGGTCGCAGCTGTGCTTCCGAAGGTATTTTTCGGCTGCCTGCGTGCGCCCCTCCCCCAACGCTTGATTGTTAGCTTGAATGGCTGGGTGAGGTGCCCCGCCCACAGAGAGAATCTCCCAAGCCTCTCCCGCTAGCCCCACCGCTGGCGGCTGGACCGCACCAGGCGCAGGATAATGGAGCCCCCTGGGTGTGCGGGCCAGCAGGGCGCCCTGGGTGCATGGAATGCCCAAGGCACGTGTGCGAATGGGGCGCTCCGGCACCGGTGGCCGGCGACCCCCACTCCCCCACTCGCAGTGTGCGGGCCGCTGGGAACGTCAGCGGTGCTCAACCGGATTGGGCGCGCGCGCGCGGCTGCTCGCGGGGGCTTGCGGCGGCGGCTCGTGGCGGCCGCTGGCGGTGGCGGTTCGCGGCGGCCGCTCGCGGTGGCGGTTCGCGGTGGCGGCTCGCGGCGGCTCGCGGTTCCCAAGTATATGGGCTGACTCACCGCAGGCGCACTCCCTCGCGGCTTGAATGAGCGTTGCTGCGGTAGCTTCCTCCACACCCTCGTCTCTCAGATTCAAGTGATAACAGTCCTTTGCTTTCAGTTTGTGTGGAACTCCGAATGCTCCGAGGATAAATTTTTCTGTTTCTAGTTGATAAATTTGTTGTGATTTAGGGGAGAGCTTTCGGACGCGCTTTCTCACGGCACCATTTCCGTGACGTCACTCCCAGTTACAGCATTTATAGAATTTTAGAATGGATAGGAGACTCCGGTATTAGGAAAGTTACAGCTTTTCCTATTATGGTCTGATTTTCTTTAATGTTTTAGCTACAAGTCTCAAACTATCATTTTGTTTCTTTCTTATTCTTGCCTGGAAATTTAGACAGGGGACTCCTGATGGATCCGATTATAAAATCTTTCAGCAGCTGTAAGTTTTTTTTCTCGGGGAGATTTTGTTCAGTTACATCCATCGTTAATCTCTCTGTCAGAAAAATGACTTGACTGAGATCAGGCAGGCATCTAGTCTGATTGTGGTCTAAATTCTGGGTTTCTCTCTTGTTTGTCTGGTTTGTCTGATTCTAGTTTCTATTTAGTTTTTGTTTGATGTTGTCTACAATGTGATTTTTTTAAGGCCTGAATTAAGTTCTTGCATGCAAAAATTGGAAATGCTGGCCCTTATATTAAAAAAAATAGTTTCATCTCTACACTTTTTGTTTTAAATTAGAACTTGTAAGGAGCACTCATTTAAATTTAAATTGAATGGAATGTGGATCCTTAAGACTTTCTAATTTGTTAATGTATTGTAAGGTATATTGGGAGTTAGAAGCCAAATAGTAATTCAAGTATTAGGATTAATCAAAATTATATGTTATACTTGTATTTCTGTGCTGAAAATTGTCTTATTTGTGTGTAAAGATGTGCTCAGATCTGTGAAACAAAGGAATTAAACAAATTAAGCAGGGCCCTGATAAGTCATTTCAAGAATTTGTCTCAAGCTGCTTCAGGCAGTTGGCTGCTTGTCAGACCACATCCTGCAAAAGGGGTCCCAAGGAATGTGGGAATTTGGCTCCTCTAATTCCCTGAAATAGACTTTACAATGCTCTTAGATATAGAAGCTGATGCATCTGTTATTGCTAAGCAACTTTGGTTTTCTTCCTGGCCCACTTATGCAGGTCAATAAACCACAAGGCTTAGGGCAAAGTAAATTTTCCAAACAAAGCTCTAAGTTTCTTACAATGGGAAGATAACAAAGGTCATTTGGCCTTTGATGAAGAAGAACATTTGTCTTCTAAACAATTAAAGGAGCGACTTTTTGAATTACAGTCCTAAACTTTCTGGCCTGGAGATTTGACAGGAGTACTAACTCTTTCAAAACTGACCTCCGTCTCCTCCTTCTGTTGCTTCCTCTGCTCCATCACCATTTTCCTTGTATCCAGCCCTATCCACAGAATCCCCCTCTCTAATCCATTTGTGGATTCAGTACCTATTGATGTACCTGAAAAACAAACTAAGGGACCCATTCTTACACCTCTAATGAAAGGAATAATGCAGGCTAGACAAGAAGGGGATTTAGAATTCATAAGTCCAGCATTAGAAGCTTTTCCTGTCACACTCACTCCATTTGGACCTAATCCACAATTCCCCTAAGGAGGTTTTTATGCTCAATATGACCAAATCCCTGTCAAAATTCTTAAGAGTTAAAAACGGCTTGCTCCCAGTATGGAACTAACTCTCCTTATACTCAGAGACTGTTATCTTCTTTCACAGACTCTGAACATTTAATCTCAAAACATTGAGAGATATTAGCTTGGACTGTTCTTTCAAAAGTGGAATATTTACAATTTATGACTTGGTGGGAGGGTCAGGCTTGTATTCAAGTGAATCGGAATGCTAATGCTAACCCTCCTGTTAATATTACATGAGATGAGCTTTTTGGACAGGGACAGTTTGCTGATTCACAACAGCAATGTGGGAAAAATATGAGGGCAAGGATTTGTTCTTATCTCCACAGATATGGGAGAACAGTGGCTACCTTCCAGAAAATTGAAGCCTCGGTATGAGTCGGAAGTGGAAGAGAGGGAGATTTAACATCTTTGAGCCACCAGAAGAAGAAATAGAGAGACTAAGTCTAGAGCCAAAGATTATCTGAGAAGTAAAGATTAAGACAAATGAAACACAAAAAGCTGAACCGCCTACTTGGGGGCAACTGAAAAAACTTACCCAGGAGGCAGAAAATGTTTAAATTGGGACTAAGACTCCAAAACATCCTTGACTCTGTTTTGGCAATGTTGTTTGTTGTGTCTGTAACAATAAGCGGAACTGACTATTCTTACTGTTTATATTCCTAATCTCCTTTAAATAGGCCTGTTAACTGGAAAAACACCCCCTTTTCCATTTATGTTAATAATTCTGTTTGGCTTCCAGGACCATTTGACAGCCATGAACGCTTAAGGCCTGAAGAAGAAGGATGGGTTATTTGAAATTATACTTGGGCTCAAGTGGATTACCCATTTGTATAGGTACAGGAAATCATTACTTAAAGATAAAATCACTGGGTTGGTTATAATTTTCCTTGGGATAGTTAGAAGACATTTGCTTAATCAAGGCCATATGCCTATAGAAATACAACAATTGCAACAAGATATATATGACACTTCCAGAGGAAAAAAAAAGTGCTTTCGAGTACACCTTTATTAAGTAATATTGCTGATAAATGATCTGAACTAGACCCTGTTAAACATTTACAATTATCAGAAGCTTCTACAATAAATGCATTAATTGTCTTTGCTGTTTTATGTTTTTGTAATTGCTAAGTCTGGAGAAAGAGTAGAAGTGATGTGCGTCATTCCAAAGGACGAGCCTCCATGTAAACACCATAATGTTGCAGAATGAGTTAAAGAAAAAAGGGGGAGATATTGGAAGAAAACAAAAGCACAAAGTGACTTTCTGTTCCCATCCTGAGAAAGTGAAAGTCAAGACCAAGCATACATGACTGAAGGCTGTCGCATCTGGAGAAGGCCCAAGGACATGATGTTTGGCCTTGCTGGAGCTTTCTGCAGGTCAGGAATCAGACAACAGATGATGTGGTGTTATGTCTCAGAACGGCAAGAGAAATCTAATCAGTTTTTGCAAAACTAAATAACAAAATTGTACACTGTATTCTGTTTGTTAGTTTCTTACATATGATGTCATGTTTCTGCTTAATAAATTGGATAACTGATCTCTCTCAGGCACCTCAATCCTGGAGAGATTGGGGTCCTCCACTTGCAGTATTGTTGCTGCCTCATTCCTTTGCGGCTCCTCTTCATGAAACCCTGAATACTAACAACACTAGGAGCATCTTTATTCTGCCCAATATTTGGTTTTTGACCCCAGTTTCTGATAAGGGCTCCTGAAACCTTTGTAAAGTTCTAATTGACGAGAATACTGGGAGCACCTTTTGTTTTGGTTAGGTGAATCTGGGTGGGGCTCCTGGATGACTCCTGAAAGAAAGACAAAGCTACAATAGTATGGGGCTCAGGGGGCTTCCAGGTTAGTGAAGAGACACATTCAAGTACAGGAGGGTGACATGTTCCAACTTAATTAGGAAAGCAGAAGCTCCTGCACTCAGGACACTCCCAGATCTTGTCCTATGCATCTCTTCATCCGGCTGTCCCTCCATATCTTTTATCACATCTTTTAGTAACCCGATAAACATGTGTTTCCCTGAGTTCTGTGAGCTTCTAGCAAATTAATCAAACCTAAGGAGGGGATTGTGGGAACTTCAGATCTATAGCCAATTGGTCAGAAGTACAGGTGACTCCTGACTTGTGATTGGCATTCGAAGTGAAGTGAGAACAGTCTTTAGGGACAGAGTGCTTAAACTGGGAGATCTGATGCTATTCCAGGTAGATAGTGTTGGAATTCAGCTAAATTGTAGAAGACCCAGAAGTTCCAGAGAATTGTTCGGTGTGAATAAACATCTGGTGTCAGAAGTGTTGTGAGTGTGGAAGTAGTATGAGAACAAAGAAAAAACACAGGAGGAAGACTGGGTTTTTTACCCATACAGTTTAACCAGAGCCCCCATCTTTGATATCTGTCACCTTTGATATCTGATTAGGTATCTCATCCTCCATCACTCTCAGATAGTGTCCAGTCACCCTGGCCTGTCTTCAACTTGAATCCCATTGGATCAGTTTAGCCAAAATCCTCCTCACCCCCAATGTTCCAATTAGTGATTTTTCATGCACTGATCCTCACCCCACTCCTTGGCTACAAGTTCCTTCTTACATATGCTATATTAGAGGTTGAACCCAATCTCTCTTCCCCACTGTAAAAATCTCATTTTGATGTCCCTATACCTATTTTTATGGTCCCAAATAAAGTCTGCATTACCTATAATATTCAAAGGGTGTTTTACTTGCTAATCAACAAAATACAAGAAACCAAACAGAAAAATGAGGAAAGGATTCAAATAGCAAACATTTAAAAGAAGCTTTAGTGTGTAACAAGCATATGGATAAACAAAATTAGCAGCAACCAGAGAAATAATAATTAGAATGACAAAGGGAAAGGGACACTAATTTTCATTTTAAATTATGGCATGTGAATATTGCAAGTATACGAACAGAATGTGAAGACTCAGAGTTCTCCAGGAAAGGAGAGTGTATGATGCAGCTTCTTGGAGAAGAACAAGGGTCCCTCCCAGAGCACTCCTTCCACAGGGTGTAAGGCATGTGCTCAGGATTTCCACTACAGGATTTTGGTGGTGGCGAGGGGGTTGGCAATGGACAAAGCAAATGCAGATGATAAACAAGCATGCAAAAGAAGCTACAAGACAGATGCACCTACTCTAACAATTATAGATCTCAAAGATATTCATGAGTGAGGAAAATAAAAATAGACTAAGTTAACATCATATTATCATTTGTGTCTATTACAATTTAAAACATATGGGACCATGCACGCTAAAACTATATAGAAATAGGTTAAAATTGGTACTTGTGGAAAGGGAAGGGACATTAAAAATCAGAGAGGAAAGAGGAAAAATATAATCAATATGAATGGTCTTGACAGGTCAAGGGTGACAATAAGTTAAGAACTGGAGAGTATAATTAACTCAATAATCTGAAATTTAAAAGTGAGCCAAGAATCTCACAACAGGGACTCAAACCCAGGTCACCTCACACACTAGGTAGTGCACTTTATACACTCCTCAGTCAACCTCTTAGTGGTTGTTTTCATGTTTCTTTCCCCACTTTTAAAGAAATAAAACTTCATTAGAAATTGAATGAAAATGGCAACACAAAATACTTTTTTTATGGTTACAACAGTCTCTTATTTTGAAAATTTATAACCCATTCTTTTTGCTTGTTATAAGGCATCACTAAAAATCATCAAACCCCACCCTTGCTTAATTATTAGCTAAAGAGAATAGAAAGAAGAAGGCTATGGGTCCATCTACACATGGGAAGTTTATTATCCCTGGGACTTTGCTCCAATACTCTGCTACCGGGCCTGGAGCACAGTCTTAAAAGAAATGGTAGCATGATGAGATGGTGAATTTCTTCTTAAGGTTCACTTTTCTTTTCCTTTTTTTTTTTCTTCTTGTGACAGAGAAAGGGACAGATAGGGATAAACAGACAGAAAGGGAGAGAGATAAGAAGCACCAATTCTTTATTCCAGTTCCTTTGTTGTTCATTGATTGCTTTCTCATATGTGCCTTGACTGGGGGCTACAGCAGAGAAAGTGACCCCTTGCTCAAGCCAGAGACGTTGGGCTCAAGCCAGCAACCATGGGGTTATGTCTATGATCCTATGCTCAAGCTGGCGAGCCCTTTCTCAAGCTGGATGAGCCCATGTTCAAGCTGGCAACCTCGGGGTTTTGAACCTGGATCCTCTGTGTCCCAGTCGAATGCTCTATCCATTGTGCCACCACCTGGTCAGGCCATTTTTTTTCTTTTCTTATTTAGTTTACTATCTCTTTCTTTCTTTCCAAAGATAGAGACACAGTAGAGTCTTGTTCTCTGAGGAATAGCCAAGGCTTTACTTGGGCTATGTTAGCCTTGAGTGAGGATAGCTTTCTTATGAAAAATTTAGAAAAGCCAAGTAGGAAGATTTCTTCATAAAAAAGTTCTTATCCATGTTGGTTGAAAAAAAATTTTGAGATAGGTCTAATTCCACCAGAATTTCTATTATTGCATGTTTCTTTAAATGATCATCTTTGAAAGGCTGGGTTATAAAGAAATTATAAGATACTTGAGATTATTAAAAACTATAAATATATCATCTATAATTCTGAACTTTATGTGCTACTATTAAGAATTGTTTCATTATCATTAATTAATTAGGGCTGGTTTATGTGGTGTGTGCCTGTACACACACGCTGCAGATGGATAGGCAGATAGATGAGTAGAGAGAAGATTCATGTGTGATGGATATAATGTGTGTGTCAGCTGCAGGTTTCCAGAAGGAAAAAGCTACTCTCTGTTTCCTTTTGATGCTGAATTCAGTAGATGAGCAAAAGGCAAAAGGCAGTATCACATCCCCTCACTGCCCTCTGGCAGGCACTGCAGGCTTTGTTTCCTCCTGTGCTCAAGAGGTCCTTGGGCACAGTATGGGACTCACCACCTCCATGGGAAGAAGTTTTTTAGAAAGTCTCTCTCAAGTAGGGAGAAAGGAACAAAGTCTCACTAGTTTCATGTCTAGTGACTTAAACCATCTCTTCCACCTGTGAGACTAATCCTTGTCCCCTAAGTTTAAAACCTGTAAAAATGGGATAGCAATGTTTCCTTCATAGTATCATTAAATAAGATTAAATCCAACTGCAGAACATGCTCAGGACTCTTCAGTACATGATAAATGCTGTCGTCCTTCCCATCAACAGGACTAGGGACTGAGAATAGATTCTGAAAAGCCTTTGGTACAGTCTCATGCCTCCTTCTTTAGATGAATGATCCACAGAAGCATAGGGTAACAAATGGATCAGGAGAGAGTGAAACAAGTTATCATAAAGAAAGTACTCATGGGTTGGGTTAAGTCTAATTCTTATCATGTTTGTTTCCTCCATTTGGTAGATTTGATGGAGGTCCATGACAGCTGTGGGAGGAAGCTGGGGGTTCCCAGGCCCACCCCCTCTGAGACCCACCACTGCTCTCCCTGCCTCTGCATCCCCCTTATCTCCAGATATGTGGAGTATGTTCCAAGATTCTCCAGGGACAGACAGGTCCCCAAGATAGGCCAATTGTAAACTTAACTTTATATGGGGAAATTATTTTAGGCTAATCCCACCACATCTGTGATCTAAATGACTAAAAAACACCAAGATGAATCATTGGAAATGCATTTACTTTCACTAAACCTTTATTTCCATTTGGTTTTTCCTGCTCTTTTTTTTTTTTTTTTAATAAATTTTTATTAATGGAAATGGGATGACATTAATAAATCAGGGTACATATATTCAAAGAAAACATGTTTAGGTTATTTTATCATCAAATTATGTTGCAAACCCTTCGCTCAAAGTCAGATTGTCCTCCGTCACCCTCCATCTAGTTCTCTGTGCCCCTCCCCGTCCCCCTAACTCTCTCCCTCCCTCCCTCCCATGTCCTCCCTCCCCCCCCCCACCCTTGGTAACCACCACACTCTTGTCCATGTCTCTTAGTCTCATTTTTATGTTCCACCAATGTATGGAATCATGTAGTTCTTGTTTTTTCTGATTTACTTATTTCACTCCTTATAATGTTATCAAGATCCCACCATTTTGCTGTAAATGATCTGATGTCATCATTTCTTATGGCTGAGTAGTATTCCATAGTGTATATGTGCCACATCTTCTTTATCCAGTCTTCTATTGAAGGGCTTTTTGGTTGTTTCCATGTCTTGGCCACTGTGAACAGTGCTGCAATGAACATGGGGCTACATGTGTCTTCACATATCAATGTTTCTGAGGTTTTGGGGTATATACCCAATAGAGGGATTGCTGGGTCATAAGGTAGTTCTATTTTCAGTTTTTTGAGGAACCACCATACTTTCCTCCATAATGGTTGTACTACTTTACAGTCCCACCAACAGTGAATGAGGGTTCCTTTTTCTCCACAGCCTCTCCAACATTTGCTATTACCCGTCTTGTTGATAATAGCTAATCTAACAGGAGTGAGGTGGTATCTCATTGTAGTTTTGATTTGCATTTCTCTAATAACTAATGAAGCTGAGCATCTTTTCATATATCTGTTGGCCATTTGTATCTCTTCCTGGGAGAAGTGTCTGTTCATGTCCTCTTCCCATTTTTTTATTGGATTGCTTGTTTGTTTGTTGTTGAGTTTTATGAGTTCTTTGTAAATTTTGGATATTAGGCCCTTATCTGAGCTGTCGTTTGAAAATATCAGTTCCCATATAGTTGGCTATCTGTTTATTTTGATATCAGTTTCTCTTGCTGAGCAAAAACTTTTAATTCTGATGTAGTCCCATTCATTTATGTTTGCCTTCACTTCTCTTGCCATTGGAGTCAAGTTCATAAAATGTTCTTTAAAACCCAGGTCCATGATTTTAGTACCTATGTCTTCTTCTATGTACTTTATTGTTTCAGGTCTTATATTTAGGTCTTTGATCCATTTTGAATTAATTTTAGTACACGGGGACAGGCTGTAGTCGAGTTTCATTCTTTTGCATGTGGCTTTCCAGTTTTCCCAACACCATTTGTTGAAGAGGCTTTCTTTTCTCCATTGTGTGTTGTTGGCCCCTTTATCAAAGATTATTTGACCATATATATGTGGTTTTATTTCTGGGCTTTCTATTCTGTTCCATTGGTCTGAGTGTCTATTTTTTTGCCAATACCATGCTGTTTTGATTATCGTGGCCCTATAATATAGTTTAAAGTCAGGTATTGTAATGCCCCCAGCTTCATTCTTTTTCCTTAGGATTGTTTTGGCTATTTGGGGTTTTTTATAGTTCCATATAAATCTGATGATTTTTTGTTCCATTTCTTTAAAAAATCTCATAGGGATTTTGATGGGAATTGCATTAAATTTGTATATTGCTTTGGGTAATATGGCCATTTTGATTATATTTATTCTTCCTATCCAAGAACAAGGAATATTTTTCCATCTCATTGTATCTTTTTCGATTTCCCTTAACAATGCTTTGTAATTTTCATTATATAGGTCCTTTACGTTCTTTGTTATGTTTATTCCTAGGTATTTTATTTTTTTTGTTGCAATCGTGAAGGGGATTATTTTTTTGAGTTCGTTTTCTAATATTTCATTGTTGGCATATAGAAAGGCTATGGACTTTTGTATGTTAATTCTGTATCCTGCGACCTTACTGTATTGGTTTATTGTTTCTAATAATCTTTTTGTGGAGTCCTTCGGGTTTTCGATGTATAGGATCATATCATCAGCAAAAAGTGATAGCTTTACTTCTTCTTTTCCGATATGGATGCCTTTTATTTCTTTGTCTTGTCTGATTGCTCTGGCCAGAACTTCTAGCACCACGTTGAATAAGAGTGGAGAGAGTGGACAACCCTGTCTTGTTCCTGATTTAAGGTAGAAAAGTCCTCAGTTTTATGCCGTTTAATAGGATGTTGGCTGATGGTTTATCATATATGGCCTTTATCATGTTGAGATATTTTCCTTCTATACCCATTTTGTTGAGAGTCTTAAACATAAAATTGTGTTGTATTTTATCAAAAGCCTTTTCTGCATCTATAGATAAGATCATGTGGTTTTTGTTCTTTGTTTTGTTGATATGGTGTATTACGTTAACCGTTTTGCGTATGTTGAACCATCCTTGAGATTCTGGGATGAATCCCACTTGATCATGATGTATTATTTTTTTAATATGTTGTTGTATTCGGTTTGCCAGTATTTTGTTTAGTATTTTAGCATCTGTATTCATTAGAGATATTGGTCTGTAGTTTTCTTTCTTTGTGCCATCCTTGCCAGGTTTTGGTATGAGGGTTATGTTGGCCTCATAAAATGTGTTTGGAAGTATTGCTTCTTCTTCAATTTTTTGGAAGACTTTGAGTAGAATAGGAACCAAGTCTTCTTTGAATGTTTGATAGAATTCACTAGTATAACCGTCTGGGCCTGGACTTTTATTTTGGGGGAGATTTTTAATAGTTTTTCCTATTTCCTCCCTGCTGATTGGTCTGTTTAGGGCTTTCTGCTTCTTCATGACTCAGTCTAGGAAGGTTGTATTGTTCTAGGAATTTATCCATTTCTTCTAGATTGTTGTATTTGGTGGCATATAATTTTTCATAGTATTCTACAATAATTCTTTGTATTTCTATGATGTCTGTGGTGATCTCTCCTCTTTCATTTTGGATTTTATTTATTTGAGTCCTGTGTCTTTTTTCCTTGGTGAGTCTTGCCAAGGGTTTGTCAATTTTGTTGATCTTTTCAAAGAACCAGCTCCTTGTTTTATTGATTTTTTCTATAGTTTTTCTGTTCTCTATTTCATTTATTTCTGCTCTGATTTTTATTATCTCCTTTCTTCGGCTGGTTTTGGGTGTCTTTGTTCTTCTTTTTCTAGTTCCTTAAGGTGTGAAGTTAAGTGGTTACTTCGGCTCTCTCTTGTTTGTTCATATAGGCCTGAAGTGATATGAACTTTCCTCTTATTACTGCTTTGCTGCATTCCAGAGATTCTGATATGTCATATTTTCATTTTCATTTGTCTGTATATATCTTTTGATTTCTGCGCTTATTTCTTCTTTGACCCATTCATTTTTAGAAGTGTGTTGTTTAGTTTCCACATTTTGTGGGTTTTTCCCCCCTCTTTTTGCAGTTGAATTCTAGTTTCAAGGCTTTATGATCAGAAAATATGCTTGGTACAATTTCAATTTTCTAAATTTGCTGATATTGTCTTTGTGGCCCAACATATGTCAATTCTTGAGAATGTTCCATGTACACTAGAGAAAAATGTATACTCTGTCGCTTTGGGATGAAGTGTCCTGTAGATGTCTATCATATCCAGGTGTCCTAGTATTTCGTTTAAGGCCACTATATCTTTATTGATTCTCTGTTTGGATGACCGATCTAGAGCCGTCAGCGGTGTATTGAGGTCTCCAAGTATGATTGTATTTTTGTTAGTTTTTGTTTTAAGGTCAATAAGTAGCTGTCTTATATATTTTGGTGCTCCTTGGTTTGGTGCATATATATTAAGGATTGTTATGTCTTCTTGATTCAACTTCCCCTTAATCATTATGAAATGACCATTTTTGTCTCTGAGTACTTTTTCTGTCTTGTAGTCAGCATTATTAGATATGAGTATTGCTACGCCTGCTTTTTTTGGGTGTTGTTTGCTTGGAGTATTGTTTTCCAGCCTTTCACTTTGAATTTGTTTTTATCCTTGTTGCTTAGATGTGTTTCTTGTAGGCAGCATATAGTTGGATTTTCTTTTTAATCCATTCTGCTACTCTGTGTCTTTTTATTGGTAAGTTTAATCCATTTACATTTAGTGTAATTATTGACACTTGTGGGTTCCCTACTGCCATTTTATAAATTGCTTTCTGTTAGTTTTGTATCTAGTTTGATTCTTCTCTTTGTTTTTCTATCATTTGTTTTTGTTTGTTTGTGTTCCATACTTCTTTCCTCTGTTGCTACCTTTTTTAAGTCAAGTGTTTTTGTGGTGGTTTTTTAAGGGTGGTTACCATTAAGTAATGAAAAGGGTACCTACCATATTCATTGTAGTACCCTATCTTATAAGTATTTCTGCACTTCATCATCCTTTGCTACTGTTAATCTCCATCCTCTCCCCCCTTTTTTTCCTTTGTTGTCACAGTTTAAGTTTGGTTTTATTGTGTTCTTGGTGGAGCTGTTACTTGTGGTGTTGTTTTCTTTTGTTCTTTGAATCTGGTTGGAAAACCCCCCTTAGTATTTCCTGGAGTGGGGGCTTTCTGTTGATAAATTCTCTCATCTTTTCTGTATTTGTGAATGTTTTTTATATCTCCTTCATACTTGAAGGATAGCTTTGATGGGTATAGTATTCTTGGCTGAAAGTTCCTCTCTTTCAGGGCTTTAAATATTGGGGTCCACTCTCTTCTAGCTTGTAGAGTTTCTGCTGAGAAATCTGATGATAATCTAATAGGCCTTCCTTTATATGTTGTACTCTTCTTTTCCCTGGCTGCCTTGAGAATTTTTTCTTTGTCATTGGTTTGTGTCATCTTTATTATGATGTGCCTTGGAGTGGGTTTGTTGGGGTTAAGAAAACTTGGGTGTTCTGTTTGCTTCTTGAATTTGAGGCTTTAGTTCCTTCCACAGGCTTGGGAAGTTCTCGTCTATTATTTGTTTGAGTATATTCTCCATTCCATTTTCTATCTCTTCTCCCTCTGATATATCTATTATTCTTATGTTATTCTTTCTGATGGAGTCAGACAATTCCTGTAGGGCTTTCTCATTTTTTATTATTTTTGAGTCTCTTTCTTTTCTCTCTGTTGTGCCTCAAGTTGTTTGTCTTCTATTTCACTAATCCTATCTTCAATCTGGGCTGTTCTGTTAGCTAAGCTTGTTACCCTCGTTTTTCAGCTCGTGAATTGAGTTTTTCATTTCTGTTTGATTTGTTTTTATAGTTTCAATTTCCTTGGTAATATATTCTTTGTGTTCATTGAGTTGTTTTCTGATCTCCCTATATTGCCTTTCTGTGTTTTCTTGTATATCTCTGAGTATTTTTAAGATTTCTATTTTAAATTCTCTGTCATTTAGCTCCAAGGCTTCCAATATGTTAAGTCTTTTCTCCATAGATTTTTCCACATCTATTTGTGTTACCTCTCTTTCTTTTGTATCCATAATATTCGATTTCCTCTTTCTTATCGGCATCTGAGGGTGGTCTTATTGATAGCACTAATTAGAATTAATAAAGAGTAAAAAGATAAAAGAAAAAAAAAGGGTAAAACACCCCAAAAGAAAAACAGTAATAATTTATTATTTCCCCCTTTTTTTCTCTCTTCTCTTTCCCTCCTCTCCCCTCCTCAGGGAAATATCGTGCCTATAATGGAGGGCCTGATTTGGGGTGAAGAGTTCAAGGGGCAAAAAAAAGGGAGTAGGGACCTACTAAATGCAAAAAAAAAAAAAAAAAAAGGAAGAAAATCTTAGACAAGCATAAGATGGTTTGCTTGTAAGTGATGGTCAACTAAGAGATATAATGAGAGGGATAAGAGGGAATCAGAAAAAAGGACCAAAAAAGAATAATAAAGAAGAAAAAATAAAAATAATAAGTAAAAATCTGTTGTATTAAGTGGAGCGAAGACTAAATACAATGGAGACCTTGGGTTGGGAGGACCCAAAATGCCACAAAAATAAACAAACAAGAAAAAATAAATAAAAACAAAAGCAAAAAAGAGAAATAAAGCCAAAAAAAAGCCTTGAGTCCCAAATTAACTAATTTGTTCGTGATTGAGGATTATATGGGAGGAAAGTAAAATGAGCAAAGAAAAAACGAATAGAAAGGAAAAAATAAGAAAAAGAGAAAAACGAAGGAAGAAATAAAATAGGAGGAGAAAAAAAACAAAATAAAGCAAGACAAAAAAAAAACAAAAGAGGAGAGAGTGAGAGTTAAGTGTTTTGGAGTATAACCTTAAAGGAGGGTGAGGATGAAGAAGAAAAATAAAATGCAACACTCATGGGTAGTGTAGTTCAAGAAAGGGGAAGCATAAGATGGGCAGAGAATAGAAGGACCGAGGTGGAGGAAATAAAGGCAAAAAGATAGAAGAAACAAACAACAACAACAAAAAAAAAAATTAGTGGATCAAGTTGTAAAGTCTGTGGGTTTTTCTTGATTTTGAGAGGTTAATTTCTTCCTTTTTCTTTTCTCTCCCTCTTCCTAGTCAGTGACTCTGTACCCCAGGCTCTGCCCCTGTGTCACTCTTAGGTAGGGATTTGCAGTTGATGGGATTCTATGGCAATGTCATATAGTTGGCTTTAGTCTTGCTGGAAGTAAAGGCTTGTTGGCGTTTGCAGGGTCCAACGATGAGAGAGTTTGCTTTCCTGGATTCTCTCTCCTAGTCCCCCCTTTCTGAATTAGCAGCCTGGTGATCCAGCTATAAGGCTGCAACTGCTTCTGCCTGGGGAGTAAGAGGCTCAAAGAGCTGGGAAATTTCCACTCTATCCCCACTCAGTGCAAGGCTTTGGGAAAGGCTCTGAGAGTCAGGGCCTCCAGTGTAATCAGGCGGGGGTGGGAGTCAATTGTTGTCAAGGTGACTGTTCAGCGCCTATCATTTAGTTGGACCTCTCAACCCAGGCTTTCCACACTTTGTAGCCTGTTTTTGCAGGGAAGAAGAGGCACTAGTCTCTGCTTACGACTAGTGTAGTATAGACCTTATTATCTGCCAAGTCCTTCTTGTTAGCGTTTATCCCTGAATATGGAGGCTCTATCAATCAGAAGTTGCCCCCGCCCCTTTAGCGAGAGGCACTAAAAAATATCACGCCTCTTGTCTTGGATCGCTGAACTGAGAGAGATCTTATCAATTAGAACCGAGGGTGCGCAGATTTTATGGGTTAAGCTAATTTCAGTGATTGGGTCGCAGCTGTGCTTCCGAAGGTATTTTCGGCTGCCTGCGTGCGCCCCTCCCCCAACGCTTGATTGTTAGCTTGAATGGCTGGGTGAGGTGCCCCGCCCACAGAGAGAATCTCCCAAGCCTCTCCCGCTAGCCCCACCGCTGGCGGCTGGACCACACCAGGCGCAGGATAATGGAGCCCCCTGGGTGTGCGGGCCAGCAGGGCGCCCTGGGCGCGTGGAATGCCCAAGGCATGCGCGCGAATGGGGCGCTCCGGGCACCGGTGGCCGGCGACCCCCACTCGCAGTGTGCGGGCCGCTGGGAACGTCAGCGGTGCTCAACCGGATCGGGCGCGCGCGCAGCTGCTCGCAGCGGCTCGCGGCGGCGGCTCGTGGCGGCCGCTCGCGGTGGCGGTTCACGGCGGCCGCTCGCGGTGGCGGTTCGCGGCGGCCGCTCGCGGCGGCTCGCGGTTCCCAAGTATATGGGCTGACTCACCGCAGGCGCACTCCCTCGCAGCTTGAATGAGCGTCGCTGCGGTAGCTTCCTCCACACCCTCGTCTCTCAGATTCAAGTGATAACAGTCCTTTTGCTTTCAGTTTGTGTGGAACTCCGGAATGCTCCGAGGATAAATTTTTCTGTTTCTAGTTGATAAATTTGTTGTGATTTAGGGGAGAGCTTTCGGACGCGCTTCTCACGGCACCATTTCCGTGACGTCACTCCCAGTTACAGCATTTATAGAATTTTAGAATGGATAGGAGACTCCAGTATTAGGAAAGTTACAGCTTTTCCTATTATGGTCTGATTTTCTTTAATGTTTTAGCTACAAGTCTCAAACTATCATTTTGTTTCTTTCTTATTCTTTGCCTGGAAATTTAGACAGGGGACTCCTGATGGATCCGATTATAAAATCTTTCAGCAGCTGTAAGTTTTTTTTTCTCGGGGAGATTTTGTTCAGTTACATCCATCGTTAATCTCTCTGTCAGAAAAATGACTTGACTGAGATCAGGCAGGCATCTAGTCTGATTGTGGTCTAAAATTCTGGGTTTCTCTCTTGTTTGTCTGGTTTGTCTGATTCTAGTTTCTATTTAGTTTTTGTTTGATGTTGTCTAAAATGTGATTTTTTTAAGGCCTGAATTAAGTTCTTGCATGCAAAAATTGGAAATGCTGGCCCTTATATTAAAAAAAATAGTTTCATCTCTACACTTTTTGTTTTAAAATTAGAACTTGTAAGGAGCACTCATTTAAATTTAAATTGAATGGAATGTGGATCCTTAAGACTTTCTAATTTTGTTAATGTATTGTAAGGTATATTGGGAGTTAGAAGCCAAATAGTAATTCAAGTATTAGGATTAATCAAAATTATATGTTATACTTGTATTTCTGTGCTGAAAATTGTCTTATTTGTGTGTAAAGATGTGCTCAGATCTGTGAAACAAAGGAATTAAACAAATTAAGCAGGGCCCTGATAAGTCATTTCAAGAATTTGTCTCAAGCTGCTTCAGGCAGTTGGCTGCTTGTCAGACCACATCCTGCAAAAGGGGTCCCAAGGAATGTGGGAATTTGGCTCCTCTAATTCCCTGAAATAGACTTTACAATGCTCTTAGATATAGAAGCTGATGCATCTGTTATTGCTAAGCAACTTTGGTTTTCTTCCTGGCCCACTTATGCAGGTCAATAAACCACAAGGCTTAGGGCAAAGTAAATTTTCCAAACAAAGCTCTAAGTTTCTTACAATGGGAAGATAACAAAGGTCATTTGGCCTTTGATGAAGAAGAACATTTGTCTTCTAAACAATTAAAGGAGCGACTTTTTGAATTACAGTCTAAACTTTCTGGCCTGGAGATTTGACAGGAGTACTAACTCTTTCAAAACTGACCTCCGTCTCCTCCTTCTGTTGCTTCCTCTGCTCCATCACCATTTTCCTTGTATCCAGCCCTATCCACAGAATCCCCCTCTCTAATCCATTTGTGGATTCAGTACCTATTGATGTACCTGAAAAACAAACTAAGGGACCCATTCTTACACCTCTAATGAAAGGAATAATGCAGGCTAGACAAGAAGGGGATTTAGAATTCATAAGTCCAGCATTAGAAGCTTTTCCTGTCACACTCACTCCATTTGGACCTAATCCACAATTCCCCTAAGGAGGTTTTTATGCTCAATATGACCAAATCCCTGTCAAAATTCTTAAAGAGTTAAAAACGGCTTGCTCCCAGTATGGAACTAACTCTCCTTATACTCAGAGACTGTTATCTTCTTTCACAGACTCTGAACATTTAATCTCAAAACATTGAGAGATATTAGCTTGGACTGTTCTTTCAAAAGTGGAATATTTACAATTTATGACTTGGTGGGAGGGTCAGGCTTGTATTCAAGTGAATCGGAATGCTAATGCTAACCCTCCTGTTAATATTACATGAGATGAGCTTTTTGGACAGGGACAGTTTGCTGATTCACAACAGCAATGTGGGAAAAATATGAGGGCAAGGATTTGTTCTTATCTCCACAGATATGGGAGAACAGTGGCTACCTTCCAGAAAATTGAAGTCTCGGTATGAGTCGGAAGTGGAAGAGAGGGAGATTTAACATCTTTGAGCCACCAGAAGAAGAAATAGAGAGACTAAGTCTAGAGCCAAAGATTATCTGAGAAGTAAAGATTAAGACAAATGAAACACAAAAAGCTGAACCGCCTACTTGGGGGCAACTGAAAAAACTTACCCAGGAGGCAGAAAATGTTTAAATTGGGACTAAGACTCCAAAACATCCTTGACTCTGTTTTTGGCAATGTTGTTTGTTGTGTCTGTAACAATAAGCGGAACTGACTATTCTTACTGTTTATATTCCTAATCTCCTTTAAATAGGCCTGTTAACTGGAAAAACACCCCCCTTTTCCATTTATGTTAATAATTCTGTTTGGCTTCCAGGACCATTTGACAGCCATGAACGCTTAAGGCCTGAAGAAGAAGGATGGGTTATTTGAAATTATACTTGGGCTCAAGTGGATTACCCATTTGTATAGGTACAGGAAATCATTACTTAAAGATAAAATCACTGGGTTGGTTATAATTTTCCTTGGGATAGTTAGAAGACATTTGCTTAATCAAGGCCATATGCCTATAGAAATACAACAATTGCAACAAGATATATATGACACTTCCAGAGGAAAAAAAAAGTGCTTTCGAGTACACCTTTATTAAGTAATATTGCTGATAAATTATCTGAACTAGACCCTGTTAAACATTTACAATTATCAGAAGCTTCTACAATAAATGCATTAATTGTCTTTGCTGTTTTATGTTTTTGTAATTGCTAAGTCTGGAGAAAGAGTAGAAGTGATGTGCGTCATTCCAAAGGACGAGCCTCCATGTAAACACCATAATGTTGCAGAATGAGTTAAAGAAAAAAGGGGGAGATATTGGAAGAAAACAAAAGCACAAAGTGACTTTCTGTTCCCATCCTGAGAAAGTGAAAGTCAAGACCAAGCATACATGACTGAAGGCTGTCGCATCTGGAGAAGGCCCAAGGACATGATGTTTGGCCTTTCTGGACCGTTCTGCAGGTCAGGAATCAGACAACAGATGATGTGGTGTTATGTCTCAGAAACAAGAGCTATCTAATTAGTTATGCAGAACTAAATAATAAAATTGTACACTGTATTCTGTTTGTTAGTTTCTTACATATGATGTCATGTTTCTGCTTAATAAATTGGATAACTGATCTCTCTCAGGCACCTCAATCCTGGAGAGATTGGGGTCCTCCACTTGCAGTATTGTTGCTGCCTCATTCCTTTGCGGCTCCTCTTCATGAAACCCTGAATACTAACAACACTAGGAGCATCTTTATTCTGCCCAATATTTGGTTTTTGACCCCAGTTTCTGATAAGGGCTCCTGAAACCTTTGTAAAGTTCTAATTGACGAGAATACTGGGAGCACCTTTTGTTTTGCTTAGGTGAATCTTGGGTGGGCTCCTGGATGACTCCTGAAAGAAAGACAAAGCTACAATAGTATGGGGCTCAGGGGGCTTCCAGGTTAGTGAAGAGACACATTCAAGTACCAGGAGGGTGACATGTTCCAACTTAATTAGGAAAGCAGAAGCTCCTGCACTCAGGACACTCCCAGATCTTGTCCTATGCATCTCTTCATCCGGCTGTCCCTCCATATCCTTTATCACATCTTTTAGTAACCCGATAAACATGTGTTTCCCTGAGTTCTGTGAGCTTCTAGCAAATTAATCAAACCTAAGGAGGGGATTGTGGGAACTTCAGATCTATAGCCAATTGGTCAGAAGTACAGGTGACTCCTGGACTTGTGATTGGCATTCGAAGTGAAGTGAGAACAGTCTTTAGGGACAGAGTGCTTAAACTGGGAGATCTGATGCTATTCCAGGTAGATAGTGTTGGAATTCAGCTAAATTGTAGAAGACCCAGAAGTTCCAGAGAATTGTTCGGTGTGAATAAACATCTGGTGTCAGAAGTGTTGTGAGTGTGGAAGTAGTATGAGAAGAAAGAAAAAACACAGGAGGAAGACTGGGTTTTTTACCCATACAGTTTAACCAGAGCCCCCATCTTTGATATCTGTCACCTTTGATATCTGATTAGGTATCTCATCCTCCATCACTCTCAGATAGTGTCCAGTCACCCTGGCCTGTCTTCAACTTGAATCCCATTGGATCAGTTTAGCCAAAGTCCTCCTCACCCCCAATGTTCCAATTAGTGATTTTTCATGCACTGATCCTCACCCCACTCCTTGGCTACAAGTTCCTTCTTACATATGCTATATTAGAGGTTGAACCCAATCTCTCTTCCCCACTGTAAAAATCTCATTTTGATGTCCCTATACCTATTTTTATGGTCCCAAATAAAGTCTGCATTACCTATAATATTCAAAGGGTGTTTTACTTGCTAATCAACAAAATACAAGAAACCAAACAGAAAAATGAGGAAAGGATTCAAATAGCAAACATTTAAAAGAAGATTTAGTGTGTAACAAGCATATGGATAAACAAAATTAGCAGCAACCAGAGAAATAATAATTAGAATGACAAAGGGAAAGGAACACTAATTTTCATTTTAAATTATGGCATGTGAATATTGCAAGTATACGAACAGAATGTGAAGACTCAGAGTTCTCCAGGAAAGGAGAGTGTATGATGCAGCTTCTTGGAGAAGAACAAGGGTCCCTCCCAGAGCACTCCTTCCACAGGGTGTAAGGCATGTGCTCAGGATTTCCACTACAGGATTTTGGTGGTGGCGAGGGGGTTGGCAATGGACAAAGCAAATGCAGATGATAAACAAGCATGCAAAAGAAGCTACAAGACAGATGCACCTACTCTAACAATTATAGATCTCAAAGATATTCATGAGTGAGGAAAATAAAAATAGACTAAGTTAACATCATATTATCATTTGTGTCTATTACAATTTAAAACATATGGGACCATGCACGCTAAAACTATATAGAAATAGGTTAAAATTGGTACTTGTGGAAAGGGAAGGGACATTAAAAATCAGAGAGGAAAGAGGAAAAATATAATCAATATGAATGGTCTTGACAGGTCAAGGGTGACAATAAGTTAAGAACTGGAGAGTATAATTAACTCAATAATCTGAAATTTAAAAGTGAGCCAAAGAATCTCACAACAGGGACTCAAACCCAGGTCACCTCACACACTAGGTAGTGCACTTTATACACTCCTCAGTCAACCTCTTAGTGGTTGTTTTCATGTTTCTTTCCCCACTTTTAAAGAAATAAAACTTCATTAGAAATTGAATGAAAATGGCAACACAAAATACTTTTTTTATGGTTACAAACAGTCTCTTATTTTGAAAATTTATAACCCATTCTTTTTGCTTGTTATAAGGCATCACTAAAAATCATCAAACCCCACCCTTGCTTAATTATTAGCTAAAGAGAATAGAAAGAAGAAGGCTATGGGTCCATCTACACATGGGAAGTTTATTATCCCTGGGACTTTGCCTCCAATACTCTGCTACCGGGCCTGGAGCACAGTCTTAAAAGAAATGGTAGCATGATGAGATGGTGAATTTCTTCTTAAGGTTCACTTTTCTTTTCCTTTTTTTTTTCTTCTTGTGACAGAGAAAGGGACAGATAGGGATAAACAGACAGAAAGGGAGAGAGATAAGAAGCACCAATTCTTTATTCCAGTTCCTTTGTTGTTCATTGATTGCTTTCTCATATGTGCCTTGACTGGGGGCTACAGCAGAGAAAGTGACCCCTTGCTCAAGCCAGAGACGTTGGGCTCAAGCCAGCAACCATGGGGTTATGTCTATGATCCTATGCTCAAGCTGGTGAGCCCTTTCTCAAGCTGGATGAGCCCATGTTCAAGCTGGCAACCTCGGGGTTTTGAACCTGGATCCTCTCTGTCCCAGTCGAATGCTCTATCCATTGTGCCACCACCTGGTCAGGCCATTTTTTTTCTTTTCTTTATTTAGTTTACTATCTCTTTCTTTCTTTCCAAAGATAGAGACACAGTAGAGTCTTATTCTCTGAGGAATAGCCAAGGCTTTACTTGGGCTATGTTAGCCTTGAGTGAGGATAGCTTTCTTATGAAAAATTTAGAAAAGCCAAGTAGGAAGATTTCTTCATAAAAAAGTTCTTATCCATGTTGGTTGAAAAAAAATTTTGAGATAGGTCTAATTCCACCAGAATTTCTATTATTGCATGTTTCCTTAAATGATCATCTTTGAAAGGCTGGGTTATAAAGAAATTATAAGATACTTGAGATTATTAAAAACTATAAATATATCAATCTATAATTCTGAACTTTATGTGCTACTATTAAGAATTGTTTCATTATCATTAATTAATTAGGGCTGGTTTATGTGGTGTGTGCCTGTACACACACGCTGCAGATGGATAGGCAGATAGATGAGTAGAGAGAAGATTCATGTGTGATGGATATAATGTGTGTGTCAGCTGCAGGTTTCCAGAAGGAAAAAGCTACTCTCTGTTTCCTTTTGATGCTGAATTCAGTAGATGAGCAAAAGGCAAAAGGCAGTATCACATCCCCTCACTGCCCTCTGGCAGGCACTGCAGGCTTTGTTTCCTCCTGTGCTCAAGAGGTCCTTGGGCACAGTATGGGACTCACCACCTCCATGGGAAGAAGTTTTTTAGAAAGTCTCTCTCAAGTAGGGAGAAAGGAACAAAGTCTCACTAGTTTCATGTCTAGTGACTTAAACCATCTCTTCCACCTGTGAGACTAATCCTTGTCCCCTAAGTTTAAAACCTGTAAAAATGGGGATAGCAATGTTTCCTTCATAGTATCATTAAATAAGATTAAATCCAACTGCAGAACATGCTCAGGACTCTTCAGTACATGATAAATGCTGTCGTCCTTCCCATCAACAGGACTAGGGACTGAGAATAGATTCTGAAAAGCCTTTGGTACAGTCTCATGCCTCCTTCTTTAGATGAATGATCCCACAGAAGCATAGGGTAACAAATGGATCAGGAGAGAGTGAAACAAGTTATCATAAAGAAAGTTACTCATGGGTTGGGTTAAGTCTAATTCTTATCATGTTTGTTTCCTCCATTTGGTAGATTTGATGGAGGTCCATGACAGCTGTGGGAGGAAGCTGGGGGTTCCGAGGCCCACCCCCTCTGAGACCCACCACTGCTCTCCCTGCCTCTGCATCCCCCTTATCTCCAGATATGTGGAGTATGTTCCAAGATTCTCCAGGGACAGACAGGTCCCCAAGATAGGCCAATTGTAAACTTAACTTTATATGGGGAAATTATTTTAGGCTAATCCCTCCACATCTGTGATCTAAATGACTAAAAAACACCAAGATGAATCATTGGAAATGCATTTACTTTCACTAAACCTTTATTTCCATTTTGGTTTTTCCTGCTCTTTTTTTTTTTTTTTAATAAATTTTTATTAATGGAAATGGGATGACATTAATAAATCACGGTACATATATTCAAAGAAAACATGTCTAGGTTATTTTATCATCAAATTATGTTGCAAACCCTTCGCCCAAAGTCAGATTGTCCTCCGTCACCCTCCATCTAGTTCTCTGTGCCCCTCCCCGTCCCACTAACTCTCTCCCTCCCTCCCTCCCATGTCCTCCCTCCCCCCCCCCCCCCCACCCTTGGTAACCACCACACTCTTGTCCATGTCTCTTAGTCTCATTTTTATGTTCCACCAATGTATGGAATAATGTAGTTCTTGTTTTTTTCTGATTTACTTATTTCACTCCTTATAATGTTATCAAGATCCCACCATTTTGCTGTAAATGATCTGATGTCATCATTTCTTATGGCTGAGTAGTATTCCATAGTGTATATGTGCCACATCTTCTTTATCCAGTCTTCTATTGAAGGGCTTTTTGGTTGTTTCCATGTCTTGGCCACTGTGAACAGTGCTGCAATGAACATGGGGCTACATGTGTCTTCACATATCAATGTTTCTGAGGTTTTGGGGTATATACCCAGTAGAGGGATTGCTGGGTCATAAGGTAGTTCTATTTGCAGTTTTTTGAGGAACCACCATACTTTCCTCCATAATGGTTGTACTACTTTACAGTCCCACCAACAGTGAATGAGGGTTCCTTTTTCTCCACAGCCTCTCCAACATTTGCTATTACCCGTCTTGTTGATAATAGCTAATCTAACAGGAGTGAGGTGGTATCTCATTGTAGTTTTGATTTGCATTTCTCTAATAACTAATGAAGCTGAGCATCTTTTCATATATCTGTTGGCCATTTGTATCTCTTCCTGGGAGAAGTGTCTGTTCATGTCCTCTTCCCATTTTTTTATTGGATTGCTTGTTTGTTTGTTGTTGAGTTTTATGAGTTCTTTGTAAATTTTGGATATTAGGCCCTTATCTGAGCTGTCTTTGAAAATATCAGTTCCCATATAGTTGGCTGTCTGTTTATTTTGATATCAGTTTCTCTTGCTGAGCAAAAACTTTTAATTCTGATGTAGTCCCATTCATTTATGTTTGCCTTCACTTCTCTTGCCATTGGAGTCAAGTTCATAAAATGTTCTTTAAAACCCAGGTCCATGATTTTAGTACCTATGTCTTCTTCTATGTACTTTATTGTTTCAGGTCTTATATTTAGGTCTTTGATCCATTTTGAATTAATTTTAGTACACGGGGACAGGCTGTAGTCGAGTTTCATTCTTTTGCATGTGGCTTTCCAGTTTTCCCAACACCATTTGTTGAAGAGGCTTTCTTTTCTCCATTGTGTGTTGTTGGCCCCTTTATCAAAGATTATTTGACCATATATATGTGGTTTTATTTCTGGGCTTTCTATACTGTTCCATTGGTCTGTCTATTTTTTTGCCAATACCATGCTGTTTTGATTATCGTGGCCCTATAATATAGTTTAAAGTCAGGTATTGTAATGCCCCCAGCTTCATTCTTTTTCCTTAGGATTGTTTTGGCTATTTGGGGTTTTTTATAGTTCCATATAAATCTGATGATTTTTTGTTCCATTTCTTTAAAAAATCTCATAGGGATTTTGATGGGAATTGCATTAAATTTGTATATTGCTTTGGGTAATATGGCCATTTTGATTATATTTATTCTTCCTATCCAAGAACAAGGAATATTTTTCCATCTCATTGTATCTTTTTCGATTTCCCTTAACAATGCTTTGTAATTTTCATTATATAGGTCCTTTACGTTCTTTGTTATGTTTATTCCTAGGTATTTTATTTTTTTTGTTGCAATCGTGAAGGGGATTATTTTTTTGAGTTCGTTTTCTAATATTTCATTGTTGGCATATAGAAAGGCTATGGACTTTTGTATGTTAATTCTGTATCCTGCGACCTTACTGTATTGGTTTATTGTTTCTAATAATCTTTTTGTGGAGTCCTTCGGGTTTTCGATGTATAGGATCATATCATCAGCAAAAAGTGATAGCTTTACTTCTTCTTTTCCGATATGGATACCTTTTATTTCTTTGTCTTGTCTGATTGCTCTGGCCAGGACTGCTAGCACCACGTTGAATAAGAGTGGAGAGAGTGGACAACCCTGTCTTGTTCCTGATTTAAGGTAGAAAGTCCTCAGTTTTATGCCGTTTAATAGGATGTTGGCTGATGGTTTATCATATATGGCCTTTATCATGTTGAGATATTTTCCTTCTATACCCATTTTGTTGAGAGTCTTAAACATAAAATTGTGTTGTATTTTATCAAAAGCCTTTTCTGCATCTATAGATAAGATCATGTGGTTTTTGTTCTTTGTTTTGTTGATATGGTGTATTACGTTAACCGTTTTGCGTATGTTGAACCATCCTTGAGATTCTGGGATGAATCCCACTTGATCATGATGTATTATTTTTTTAATATGTTGTTGTATTCGGTTTGCCAGTATTTTGTTTAGTATTTTAGCATCTGTATTCATTAGAGATATTGGTCTGTAGTTTTCTTTCTTTGTGCCATCCTTGCCAGGTTTTGGTATGAGGGTTATGCTGGCCTCATAAAATGTGTTTGGAAGTATTGCTTCTTCTTCAATTTTTTGGAAGACTTTGAGTAGAATAGGAACCAAGTCTTCTTTGAATGTTTGATAGAATTCACTAGTATAACCGTCTGGGCCTGGACTTTTATTTTGGGGGAGATTTTTAATAGATTTTTCTATTTCCTCCCTGCTGATTGGTCTGTTTAGGCTTTCTACTTCTTCATGACTCAGTCTAGGAAGGTTGTATTGTTCTAGGAATTTATCCATTTCTTCTAGATTGTTGTATTTGGTGGCATATAATTTTCCATAGTATTCTACAATAATTCTTTGTATATCTATGATGTCTGTGGTGATCTCTCCTCTTTCATTTTGGATTTTATTTATTTGAGTCCTGTGTCTTTTTTCCTTGGTGAGTCTTGCCAAGGGTTTGTCAATTTTGTTGATCTTTTCAAAGAACCAGCTCCTTGTTTTATTGATTTTTTCTATAGTTTTTCTGTTCTCTATTTCATTTATTTCTGCTCTGATTTTTATTATCTCCTTTCTTCGGCTGGTTTTGGGTTGTCTTTGTTCTTCTTTTTCTAGTTCCTTAAGGTGTGAAGTTAAGTGGTTTACTTCGGCTCTCTCTTGTTTGTTCATATAAGCCTGAAGTGATATGAACTTTCCTCTTATTACTGCTTTTGCTGCATTCCAGAGATTCTGATATGTCATATTTTCATTTTCATTTGTCTGTATATATCTTGATTTCTGCGCTTATTTCTTCTTTGATCCATTCATTTTTTAGAAGTGTGTTGTTTAGTTTCCACATTTTTGTGGGTTTTTCCCCCTCTTTTTTGCAGTTGAATTCTAGTTTCAAGGCTTTATGATCAGAAAATATGCTTGGTACAATTTCAATTTTTCTAAATTTGCTGATATTGTCTTTGTGGCCCAACATATGGTCAATTCTTGAGAATGTTCCATGTACACTAGAGAAAAATGTATACTCTGTCGCTTTGGGATGAAGTGTCCTGTAAATGTCTATCATATCCAGGTGTCCTAGTATTTCGTTTAAGGCCACTATATCTTTATTGATTCTCTGTTTGGATGACCGATCTAGAGCCGTCAGCGGTGTATTGAGGTCTCCAAGTATGATTGTATTTTTGTTAGTTTTTGTTTTAAGGTCAATAAGTAGCTGTCTTATATATTTTGGTGCTCCTTGGTTTGGTGCATATATATTAAGGATTGTTATATCTTCTTGATTCAACTTCCCCTTAATCATTATGAAATGACCATTTTTGTCTCTGAGTACTTTTTCTGTCTTGTAGTCAGCATTATTAGATATGAGTATTGCTACACCTGCTTTTTCTTTGGGTGTTGTTTGCTTGGAGTATTGTTTTCCAGCCTTTCACTTTGAATTTGTTTTTATCCTTGTTGCTTAGATGTGTTTCTTGTAGGCAGCATATAGTTGGATTTTCTTTTTTAATCCATTCTGCTACTCTGTGTCTTTTTATTGGTAAGTTTAATCCATTTACATTTAGTGTAATTATTGACACTTGTGGGTTCCCTACTGCCATTTTATAAATTGCTTTCTGTTAGTTTTGTATCTAGTTTGATTCTTCTTTTTTGTTTTTCTATCATTTGTTTTTGTTTGTTTGTGTTCCATACTTCTTTCCTCTGCTGCTACCTTTTTTAAGTCAAGTGTTTTTGTGGTGGTTTTTTTAAGGGTGGTTACCATTAAGTAATGAAAAGGGTACCTACCATATTCATTGTAGTACCCTATCTTATAAGTATTTCTGCACTTCATCATCCTTTGCTACTGTTAATCTCCATCCTCCCCCCCCTTTTTTTCCTTTGTTGTCACAGTTTAAGTTTGGTTTTATTGTGTTCTTGGTGGAGCTGTTACTTGTGGTGTTGTTTTCTTTTGTTCTTTGAATCTGGTTGGAAAACCCCCCTTAGTATTTCCTGGAGTGGGGGCTTTCTGTTGATAAATTCTCTCATCTTTTCTGTATTTGTGAATGTTTTTATATCTCCTTCATACTTGAAGGATAGCTTTGATGGGTATAGTATTCTTGGCTGAAAGTTCCTCTCTTTCAGGGCTTTAAATATTGGGGTCCACTCTCTTCTAGCTTGTAGAGTTTCTGCTGAGAAATCTGATGATAATCTAATAGGCCTTCCTTTTTATGTTGTACTCTTCTTTTCCCTGGCTGCCTTGAGAATTTTTTCTTTGTCATTGGTTTGTGTCATCTTTATTATGATGTGCCTTGGAGTGGGTTTGTTGGGGTTAAGAAAACTTGGTGTTCTGTTTGCTTCTTGAATTTGAGGCTTTAGTTCCTTCCACAGGCTTGGGAAGTTCTCGTCTATTATTTGTTTGAGTATATTCTCCATTCCATTTTCTTTCTCTTCTCCCTCTGATATACCTATTATTCTTATGTTATTCTTTCTGATGGAGTCAGACAATTCCTGTAGGGCTTTCTCGTTTTTTATTATTTTTGAGTCTCTTTCTTCTTCTCTCTGTTGTGCCTCAAGTTGTTTGTCTTCTATTTCACTAATCCTATCTTCAATCTGGGCTGTTCTGTTAGCTAACCTTGTTACCTCGTTTTTCAGCTTGTGAATTGAGTTTTTCATTTCTGTTTGATTTGTTTTTATAGTTTCAATTTCCTTGGTAATATATTCTTTGTGTTCATTGAGTTGTTTTCTGATCTCCCTATATTGCCTTTCTGTGGTTTCTTGTATATCTCTGAGTATTTTTAAGATTTCTATTTTAAATTCTCTGTCATTTAGCTCCAAGGCTTTCAATATGTTAAGTCTTTTCTCCATAGATTTTTCCACATCTATTTGTGTTACCTCTCTTTCTTTTGTATCCATAATATTCTATTTCCTCTTTCTTATCGGCATCTGAGGGTGGTCTTATTGATAGCACTAATTAGAGTTAATAAAGAGTAAAAAGTAAAAAAAAAAAAAAAAAAAAAGGTAAAACACTCCACAAAAAAAAACAGTAATAATTTATTATTTCCCCCTTTTTTTCTCTCTTCTCTTTCCCTCCTCTCTCCTCCTCAGGGAAATATTGTGCCTATAATGGAGGGCCTGATTTGGGGTGAAGAGTTCAAGGGGCAAAAAAAAGGGAGTAGGGACCTACTAAATGCAAAAAAAAAAAAAAAGGAAGAAAATCTTAGACAAGCATAAGATGATTTGCTTGTATGTGATGGTCAACTAAGAGATATAATGAGAGGGATAAGAGGGAACCAGAACAAAGGACCAAAAAATAATAATAAAGAAGAAAAAATAAAAATAATAAGTAAAAATCTGTTGTATTAAGTGGAGCGAAGACTAAATACTATAGAGACCTTGGGTTGGGAGGACCCAAAATGCCACAAAAATAAACAAACAAGAAAAAAAAATAAAAACAAAAGCAAAAAAGAGAAAGCCAAAAAAAAGCCTTGAGTCCCAAATTAACTAATTTGTTCGTGATTGAGGATTATATGGGAGGAAAGTAAAATGAGCAAAGAAAAAATGAATAGAAAGGAAAAAATAAGAAAAAGAGAAAAACGAAGGAAGAAATAAAATAGGAAGAGAAAAAAACAAAATAAAGCAAGACAAAAAAAAAAAGGAGAGTGAGAGTTAAGTGTTTTGGAGTATAACCTTAAAGGAGGGTGAGGATGAAGAAGAAAAATAAAATGCAACACTCATGCATAGTGTAGTTCAAGAAAGGGGAAGCATAAGATGGGCAGAGAATAGAAGGACAGAGGTGGAGGAAATAAAGGCAAAAAGATAGAAGAAACAAACAACAACAACAACAAAAAAAATAGTGGATCAAGTTGTAAAGTCTGTGGGTTTTTCTTGATTTTGAGAGGTTAACTTCTTCCTTTTTCTTTTCTCTCCCTCTTCCTGTTCGGTGACTCTGTACCCCAGGCTCTGCCCCTGTGTCACTCTTAGGTAGGGATTTGCAGTTGATGGGATTCTATGGCAATGTCATATAATTGGCTTTAGTCTTGCTGGAAGTAAAGGCTTGTTGGCGTTTTCAGGGTCCAACGATGAGAGAGTTTGCTTTCCTGGATTCTCTCTCCTAGTCCCCCTTTTCTGAATTAGCAGCCTGGTGATCCAGCTATAAGGCTGCAACTGCTTCTGCCTGGGGAGTAAGAGGCTCAAAGAGCTGGGAAATCCCCACTCTATCCCCACTCAGTGCAAGGCTTTGGGAAAGCCTCTGACAGTCAGGGCCTCCAGTGTAATCAGGCGGGGGTGGGAGTCAATTGTTGTCAAGGTGACTGTTCAGCGCCTATCATTTAGTTGGACCTCTCAACCCAGGCTTTCCACACTTTGTAGCCTGTTTTTGCAGGGAAGAAGAGGCACTAGTCTCTGCTTACGACTAGTGTAGTATAGACCTTATTATCTGCCAAGTCCTTCTTGTTAGCGTTTATCCCTAAATATGGAGGCTCTATTAATCAGAAGTTGCCCCCGCCCCTTTAGCAAGAGGCACTAAAAAATATCACGCCTCTTGTCTTGGAACGCTGAATTGAGAGAGATCTTATCAATTAGAACCGAGGGTGCACAGATTTCATGGGTTAAGCTAATTTCAGTGATTGGGTCGCAGCTGTGCTTCCGAAGGTATTTTAGGCTGCCTGCGCGTGCCCCTCCCCCAACGCTTGATTGTTAGCTTGAATGGCTGGGTGAGGTTCCCCGCCCATGGAGAGAATCTCCCAAGCCTCTCCCGCTCGCCCCGCCGCTGGCCGCTGGACCGCACCAGGCACAGGATAATGGAGCCCCCTGGGTGTGCGGGCCAGCAGGGCGCCCTGGGCGCGTGGAATGCCCAAGGCACGCGCGCGAATGGGGCGCTCCGGGCACCGGTGGCCGGCGACCCCCACTCGCAGTGTGCGGGCCGCTGGGAACGTCAGCGGTGCTCAACCGGACTGGGCGCGCGCGCGGCCGCTCACGGGTGGCTCGCGGCGGCGGCTCGTGGCGGCCGCTCGCGGCGGCGGTGGCTTGCGGGGGCTCGCGGCGGCTCGCGGTGGCAGCTCGCGTCGGCCGCTCGCGGCGGCTCGCGGTTCCCAAGTATATGGGCTGACTCACCACAGGCGCACTTCCTTGCGGTTTGAAAGAACGTCCCTGTGGTAGATTCCTCCACACCCTCGTCTCTCAGATTCAAGTGATAACAGTCCTTTCGCTATCAGTTTGTGTGGAACTCCGGAATGCTCCGAGGATAAATTTTTCTGTTTCTAGTTGATAAATTTGTTGTGATTTAGGGGAGAGCTGTCGGACGCGCTGCTTACTGCGCCATTTCCATGACGTCACTTTTCCTGCTCTTTACCATCTCTTCTTTATTATATTTTAAGTTCTTAACTTTATCCTTTTTTTCTCTGTCATCCCACCTTACACTGAGAACAGACAATTCTCACAAAATATACACAAATGACATATTTCTCCAACTCTTAGGTGTCCAATGATTTACTACTTCTTATATGACTTCAAAGATTCTCCATAATCAAACACCAAACTGGAAATTCTAAGATAGCAGTGGAGTAGGCAGACATACAAACTGCCACCTCCCAGGACCAAATTGGATTACAAATTAATTTAAGAACAATCATCATGAAACACCAACTTTGGACTAAAAGAACAGGACTTGAAAACCAAGGAGCACAGAAGAAACCACACTGAGACTGGTAGAAAGTGCAGGAATGCAGTGGGGGCTCCCCTGCTCCCAGGAGCGAGGGGTGGCTGAGGGTCCAGAGGGATTCTCACTGCAGGGAGAAAGACCCTGAGAGGCAGGGGTCCTCAGCCTGAGGACTGGAGCCCCAGCCTAGAGACCCAGAAACTAGGAGAGGCAACCTGACAGAATTGAGTGGGGAAAAGAGCAGGATTTCTGTCTATAGGAAACAGCTTGCGAAGAAGTTAATGCAGCCTTAAAGGGCCAGCACAGAAAATCTTGCTCACAGCCACTTACCTGGGGCTCCGCAGACAAGCAGAGCTGAGAAAACTTGTCTCGCATGAGGAGAGTGGGGAGATTGAGGCACAGGGACACAAATGATAATGGGGAGAATACCAGTGTTGAGTCATTCTCCAGTACTGAGGTGGCCATATGCAGGGGGAGGGTCACTCCTTCCATCCAGCATGAGCCTAGCAAAAGGCCAATTGACCCACCTCCAGAAATCTCTCAGCTCCACTCAGTGTGAAAGGCCATTTGGAAAGGAGAAAGTAAAGGGGGAGGGGCAGTGACTCAGGTATCCAGGGAGACTTGAGCTACATCTCCCCCTTCTGATACTGAAAACATATCCCACTCCCAGAGAGTAGCTGTGTAGACCACACCTTCTGGTTCTCAGAGGTCACACCCACCACATTCCTGTAGAATTACCATGCAGGAAAAAAGAAAAGAAAAATAGCCTGGTTAGAGTTTCAACTGGGACCAAAGAATAAGATATGCCCACTACCCCCTGGGCTCAGCAAACAAACAACAGGGAAATTAATACTTTTATGCAGCTCACCTTGTTAGGGAGAATTAAAATCTGAGCAACCAGCAGAGGCTGAGGGGTTAAGCCCTGGAGGAGGGGCTGCATTCCCTATACCAATCTCAGCTGCCCTAACCCAACAAGCTTGCAATGAGCACATGGGGAAAAAATGGGAAAACAGAGAAATGCAATCCAAATGAATCAACAAGATAAATCCACAGAAATGAACTGAATGAGATGGAAGTAACCAAATTACCGAATGTAGAGTTTAAAATAATGATTGTTAGGATGCTTAAGAATCTTAGAGCTATAATGGATGGACATAATGAGTACCTAAATAAAGAAATAGAAGCATCAAACAGGACATTGAAAGCATAAAAAGAATCAATCAGAAATGACAATTACAGTATCAGAAATGAAGACTACACTGAAAAAATCAAAAGCAGGCTGGCTGAAGCAGAGGATTGAATCAGCGACTTAGAGGAAAGAATAAATGAAAACACAGAAACAGAGCAACAAAAAGAAAAGAGGCTCAAAAAGTCTCAGGAAACTAAGAGAATTCTGTGACAATATAAAGAGAAATAACATCCACATCATAAGGGTTCCTGAAGAAGCAGTAAAAGAACAAGGAATAGAGAATCTGTTTGAGGAAATCATAGCTGAAAACCTTCCTAAATTGATAAAGGAAAAAGTCACACAAATTCAAGAAGCACAGAGAGTCCAGGTAAAGAGGAACCCCAAAAGACCTACATCCAGATACATCATAATTAAAATACCAAAGTTAAGAGATAAAGGAAAAATACTAAAAGCTGCAAGAGAAAAGAAGTCAGTTACTTATAGAGGAGTACCCATAAAGATAACATCCAACTTTTCAACAGAAACACTTGAGACCAGAAGGGAATGTCAAGAAATATTCAAAGTAATGCAAAACAAGAGCCTACAACCAAGACTTCTTTATCAAGCAAGATTATTGTTTAAAATTAAAGGGGAAATAAAAAGCTTCCCAGACAAAAAAAAACCCTCAAGGAATTCATTACAACCAAACCAGTACTGCAAGAAATGTTAAGGGTCCTGCTATAAAAAGAGCAAAGAAAAAAAAGAAATCGAAAAAAAGAGGATTATAGATTCAAAGAATAAACTGACAATAAACAACTATATACCAATAATAACCTTAAACATAAATGGATTAAATGCTCCAATCAAAAGACATAGGGTAGCTGCATGTATAAGAAAACAGGACCCATAAATATGCTGTCTACAAGAGACCCACCTCAGAACAAAAGATATACATAGACTGAGAGTAAAGGGATGGAAAAAATATTTCACTTAAACAGAAAGAAAAAAAAAAGCTGGGGAGCAATACTAATCTCTGACAAAATAAACTTTAAAAGAAAGGCTATAGTAAGAGATAAAAAAGTCGCTACATAATGATAAAAGGAGCATTACAACAGGAAGATATAACTATTATAAATATATATGTATATGCACCTAATATAAGAGCACTTAAATATATAAAACAGATTTTGATGACCAAAAAGAGCAAGATCAACAGCAATACTATAATAGTAGGGGATTTTAATACCCAACTAACATTAATGGATAGAATCTCCAGAAAGAAAATTAACAAAGAAACAGTGGCCTTAAATGACACAATAGATGAACTGAATTTAATAGATATCTTCAAGTGACATCAGAGAAATGGCACCATGAGGAGCACTCCCGATACCTCTCCCCAAAATTTCAACAAGTTCTACAACCAATGACAGAAAAATCTATCCTTGGAGCATCTGGAAGTCCCACACACTAAATATGAAGGAATGATCAAGCGAAAAATTGACTAAATATATAATCAACCCTGTAGGAAATAAGATGGAGAACAGAACACACCGCCTTCCTCACTAACCTAAGCAAAGGCTGCTTTCATTTGGAACTGAGAGAAAGTGGGGGCTGGGAGCGCAGAGGGAACTGGGCTGGGGCACAGATGTCCAAGTTGAGGAAAGAGTGTGCCTGTGGTGACTCAGCCCACGTGAGCTAACGCCAGCGCTGGACCCCGGCAAAGGCTGGCAAGCGGTGGCCTCCATTATCCCCAATATCCTGGTCGGCAAGAGCAGATAGTGTGTGAGAGGTTCCTCCTAGCACCCTGGGAAAGGGTGCTCATGTTCCCGGACAGAGGGGCAAGGTCAGAGGCCTCTGTGTGGGCTGCAACCAGAGTCTCGGTGTGGTCCCTGCTCCCCCAACAGTGCACATGCAGGGAGTGTGGGAAAGCAAACTTGACTATGCTCAAACTTCTCCGGGCGGGTGGGGCACCTCCACCAGGCTAACAAAGCACATTCCCAGTGAAGGAAAAAATACAGAAGCGCTAGGGGGAGGGGCGTGTAAGTAGCTTGCAGTCTGGTCTCTAGAGTAGATCAGCAGATCCAATTGCTGAAATTAGCTTAACCCATAGTCTGCTCACCTCCCAACTGACTTACGTGGCTCTAATTGACAAGGTGTCTCTCAGATCAGCAATCTAAGACAAGAGATGGGATATTTTTTAGTGCCTCTTGCTATGCACATAGGGGCGGGGGCAACTTCCTGTCAGTTGATACACTGTGAAAAACACATTCCTATGGAACAAACCTCAGAGAACACTGCAGAAGTTAGAGAGGATAGGCTGTAGGCTTTTTAACAAGGAAGAAGCCTGCAGAAAACAATCCCATGGAATGCTAAGGCAAATTTAACTATATATACCTGGGGAACTGAACAGAAGGCAACATGCCCCCCTACCTGCTTAAGCTGGTGGCTCTGATTGACAGAGCTTTCATACTCAGGGCTGTACATTAAAAAGAGGGACTTGGCAGCTTTTAAGACCTCCTGTTCTGCAGGCAGCGACTAGGGCATCTTCTACCCAGCCAAAACAGGTTACAAAGTGCAAAAAGCCTGGGGAGAGTGGTCCCACAGAGTGCTGAGGCATACTGGACATGCCTGCAGGCTCATAGAAAGGCACCTTGAGAGCAACTGGCTCCCAGCCCTGCCTGATTATGCTGGCAGCTCTGACTGACAGAGCCTTACCCAGACCCTGCACTGAGTGGGGATAGAGTGGAAATCTGCTAGCTCTTTGAGCCTCTTAATCTCCAGGCAGTGGCAGTGGCAACCTCATAACTAGATTATCAGGTTGCTAATTCAGGGAGAGACTAGGAGAGAGGGTCCGGGAAAATGGACTCTCCCATTGTTGGAGCCTGCAAAATGCTAAAAAGCCCCAACAACCAACGAGACTGAAGCCTAGTATATGACATCGCCATAGAGACTCATCAACTGCAAATCCCAACCTAAGCATGCCACAGGGGCAGAGCCGAGGTACAGAGCCACCGACCAGGAAGAGGGAGAGGAAAGAAAAAGGAAAAAGATAATCTCTCAAAATCAAGAAAAATCCACAGACTTTATAACTTTTTATCCTTTTTTTGGTTTCTTTCATCTTCTTGTCTTTATTTTTTTTTCTTCCACCTTGGTCCTTTTATTCTTTGCTCATCTTATTCTTTTCTCTTCATCTTGAATTACATTACCCATAAGTGTTACATTTCCCTTTTTTTTTCTTTTCTTTTTACGTTCTCTCTATGAGGGTTACACTCCTAAACCCTTAATATTCTCTTCTTTTTTTTTCTTTTTTCTATTTCCATCTTTTCTTTTTTCCTTTTTCTCTTCTTTTTTAGTTTCTTCTTTTCTCTTTTACTTTTCCTCTCATTCAATCCTCACTCATGAACAAATTATTTTATTTGGAACTCAAATTTTTTCTTTGTGGCATTTTGTGTGCTTTTTACTTCGCTTTTTAACTCATTAACATTCCTCCCAACCCTGGCTCTCCATTCTATCTAGTTTTTGTTCCATTTAATAAAATAGTATTTTTTTCTTTTTCTTGTTTTCCTCTTATCCCTTTCAATATATCTCTCAGTCAACCATCATTTACAAGCAAATCATTTTATTCTTGATCCAATTTTTTTCTTTTTTGGAATTTTGTGGGTCCCTACCTTCTTTTTTGCCCCTTTATCACTTCTCCCCAACTCTGGCCCTCCATTACAGGTAGTTTTTGTTCCATTTAGCACAATGTAATTCATAGATGATTTTACGGTATTTTCTCAAAGAGGAAGAGAAAAAAGAAAATAATAATTTTTTTACTTTTTATTTATTTATTTTTACTTTTTATTCTTTATTAATTCTCATTAGTGTCATTAACAAAACCACCCTCAGATGCCATTAAAGAAAAGGTAATTAAGTATCATAGATACAAAAGACAAAGATGTAGCACAGATAGATGAAGAAAAATCTATGGAGAAAAAATTTAACAGATTGGAAACCTTGGAGTTAAATGACAAAAAAATTAAAATAAAAATCCTAAAAATACTCAGAGATATACAAGAAAACACAGAAAGGCAATTTAGGGAGCTTAAAAAACAACTCAACAAACACAAAGATTATATTACCAAGTGAAACTATGAAAACAAACCAAACAGATGAAAAACTCAATTCATGAACTGAAAAATGAGGTAACAAGTTTAGCTAATAGAACAAGCCAGTTAGAAGGTAGGATTAATGACATAGAAGACAAGCAACTTGAGGCACAACAGAGAGAAGAGGAGAGAGACTCAAAAAAAAAACAAAAAAACGAGAAAGCCCTATAGGAATTGTCTGACTTCATCAAAAAGAATAACATAAGAATAACAGGTACATCAGAAGGAGAAGAGAGAAAAAATGGAATGGAGAACATATTCAAACAAATAATAGACGAGAACTTCCCAAGCCTGTGAAAAGAATTAAAGCCTCAAATTCAAGAAGCAAACAGAACACTGAGTTTTCTTAACCCCAACAAACCAAGGCACATCATAATGAAATTGGCACAAACCAAAGACAAAGAAAAAATTCTCAAGGCAGCCAGGGAAAAGAAGAATACAACATATAAAGGAAGGCCTATTAGATTATCATCGATTTCTCAGCAGAAACTCTACACGCTAGAAGAGAGTTGACCCCAATATTTAAAGTTCTGAAAAAGAGGAACTTCCAGCTAAGAATACTATACCCATCAAAGCTATCCTTCAAATAAAAAGGATAAATAAAAACACTCACAGATATAGAAAAAATAAGAAAATTTATAATCACAAAACCCCCACTTCAGAAATACTAAAGGGGGTTTTCCAACTAGATACAAAGAACAAAACCACAAGTAAAAGCTCTACTAAGAACACAATAAAACCAAATTTAAACTGTGACAACAAAAATAAAAAAAAAGGGGAGAGGAAGGAGATTAACAGTAGCAAAAAAAATGGAGTGCAGAAGCACTCATAAGACAGTGTACTACAATGAACATGGTAAGTACCCTTTTCATTACTTAATGGTAACCACCCCTGAAAAAACCACCACAGAAGCACATGACTTAAAAAAAGTACTAACAGAGGTCCTGGCCAGTTGACTCAGCAGTAGAGCATCAGCCTGGCTTGCGGGGGACCCGGGTTCGATTCCCAGCCAGGGCACATAGAAGAAGCACCCATTTGCTTCCCCACCCCCCCCATCCTTCCTCTCTGTCTCTCTCTTCCCCTCCCACAGCCAAGGCTCCATTGGAGCAAGGGCGCTGGGGATGGCTCCTTGGCCGCTGCCCCAGGTGCTAGAGTAGCTCTGGTCATGGCAGAGTGATGCCCCAGAGGGGCAGAGCATCACACCCTGGTGGGCAGAACGTCGCCCCTTGTGGGCATGCTGGGTGGATCCCGGTCGGGCGCATGCGGGAGTCTGTCTGACTGTCTCTCCCCATTTCCAGCTTCAGAAAAATACAAAAAAAAAGTACTAACAGAAAAGAAGTATGGATCACAACCAAACAAAAACAAATGATAGAAAAACAAAAGAGAAGAATCAAACAGGATACAAAACTAACAGAAAGCAATTTATATAATAGCAATAGGGAACGCACAAGTGTCAACAATTACACTAAATGTAAATGAATTAAACTCACCAATAAAAAGACATAGAGTAGCAGAATGAATTAAAAAGAAAATCTAGCTGTATGCTGCCTACAAGAAACACATCTAAGCAACAAGGATAAAAACAAATTCAAAGTGAAAGGCTGGAAAACAATACTCAAAGAAAATAACATCCAAAAAAAGCAGGTGTAGCAATCTCATATCTAATAATGCTGACTACAAGACAGCAAAAGAAATCAGAGACAAAAATGGTCATTTCATAATGATTAAGGGGATGCTGAATCAAGAAGATATAACAATTCTTAATATATATGCACCAAACCAAGGAGCACCAAACTATATATGACAGCTACTTATTGACCTAAAAACAAAAACTGACAAAAATACAATCATACTTGGAGACCTCAATACACTGCTGACAGCTCTAGATCGTTCATCCAAACAGAAAATCAATAAAGAAATATTGGCCTTAAACAAAACACTAGAGCAATTGGATATGATAAATATCTACAGGACATTTTATCCGAAAATGACAGAGTATACATTTTTCTCCAGTGTACATTCTCAAAAATTGATCATATGTTGGGCCACAAAAATAACATCAGCAAATTTAGAAAAATTGAAATTATTCCAAGCATATTTTCTGATCATAAAGCCTTGAAGCTAGAATTCAACTGCAAAGAAAAGGGGGGAAAATCCCACAAAAAAAGTGGAAACTAAACATACTTTTTAAAAAAAATGAGTGGGTAAAAAAGAAATAAGAGCAGAGATGAAAAGATATATACAGAAAGATGAAAACAAAAGCACAACATATCAGAATATCTGGCATGCAGCAAAAGCAGTAATAAGGGAAGTTCATATCACTTCAGGCCTATATGAAAAAACAAGAGAAAGACCAAGTAAACCATTTAACTTCACACCTTAAGGAACTAGAAAAGGAAGAACAAAGACAACTCAACCAGCTGTAGAAAGGAAATAATAAAATCAGAGAAGAAATAAATGAAATAGAGAACAGAAAAAGTATAAAAAAAATTAATAAAACAAGGAGCTGGTTCTCTGAAAAGCTCAACAAAATTGACAAACCCTTGGCAAAACTCACCAAGGAAAAAAGAAAAAAAACTCATATAAAGAAAATTCAAAATGAAAGATGAGAAATCACCACAGACATAATAGATATACAAAGAATTATTGTAGAATACTAAGAAAACTATATGTCACTAAATTCAACAATCTAGAAGAAATGAATAAATTTCTAGAACAATACAATCTTCCTAGACTGAGTCAAGAAGAAGCAGAAAGTCTAAACAGAACAATTAGCAGGGAGGAAATAGAAAAAACTTTTAAAAACCTCCCCAAAAATAAAAGTCCAGGCCCAGACGGTTATACTAGTGAATTCTATCAAACATTCAAAGAAGACTTGGTTCCTATTCTACTCAAAGTCTTCCAAAAAATTGATGAAGAAGCAACACTTCCAAACACATTTTACGAGGCCAACATAACGCTCATACCAAAATCTGGCAAGGACGGCACAAAAAGGAAAACTACAGACCAAAATCTCTAATGAATACTAAACATGAATCTCTAATAAATACTAAAATACTAAACAAAATACTAGCAAATCGAATACAACAACATATTAAAAAATAATACATCATGAGTAAGTGAGATTCATCCCAGAATCTCAAGGATGGTTCAACATACGTAAAACGGTTAATGTAATACACCATATCAGCAAAACAAAGAACAAAAACCATATGATCTTATCTATAGATGCAGAAAAGGCATTTGATAAAATACAATACAACTTTATATTTAGGACACTCAACAAAATGGGTATAGAAGGAAAATATCTCAACATGATAAAGGCCATTTATGATAAACCATCAGCTAACATCATATTAAATGGCATAAAACTGAGGATTTCCCCCTTAAATCAGGAACAAGACAGGGTGTCCACTCTCTCCACCCTTATTTAACGTGGTGCTAGAAGTTCTGGCCAGAGCAATCAGACAAGAGAAAGAAATAAAAGGCATCCATATTGGAAAAGAAGTAAAGGTTTCACTTTTTGCAGATGATATGATCCTATACATCGAAAATCCCAAAGACTCCACAGAAAGATTACTAGAAACAATAAACTAATATAGTAAGGTCACATGACAAAAAATTAATATACAAAAGTCCATACCCTTTCTATATGCCAACAACAAAACATTAGAAAACAAACTCAAAAAAATAATCTCCTTCATGATTAAAAAAAATACCTAGGAATAAACATAACAAAGAATGTAAAGCACTTACATAATAAAAACTACAAAGCATTGATAAGGGAAGTTCAAAGAGATACAATGAAATGGGAAAATATTCCTTGTTCTTGGGTGGGAAGAATAAATATAATCAAAATGACCATATTACCAAAACAATATACAAATTTAATGCAATGCCCATCAAAATTCCAATGACATTTTTTAAAGAAATGAAAAAAAATAATCAGATTTATATGGAACTATAAAAAAACCCCAAGGCCAAAGCAATCCTAAGGAAAAAGAATGAAGCTGGGGGCATTACAATACCTGATTTCAAACTATTTATAGGGCCACGACAATCAAAACAGCATGGTGTTGGCAGAAAAATAGACACTCAGACCAATGGAACAGAATAGAAAGTCTAGAAATAAAACCACATATATATGGTCAAATAATTTTCTATAAAGGGGCTAACAACACACAATGGAGAAAGAAATCCTCTTCAACAAATGGTGCTGGAAAAACTGGAAAGCCACATGCAAAAGATTAAAACTCAACTACAATTTATCCCCTTGTACTAAAATTAATTCAAAATGGATCAAAGATCTAAATATAAGACCTGAAACAATAAAGGACATAGAAGAAAACATAGGTACTAAACTCATGGACCTTGGTTTTAAAGAGCATTTTATGAATTTGACTCCTAAGGCAAGAGAAGTGAAGGCAAAGATAAATGAATGGGACTACATCAGACTAAGAAATTTTTGCTCAGCAAGAGAAACAGACAACAAAATAAACAGACAGCCAACTAAATGGGAAATAATATTTTCAAACAACAGCTCAGATAAGGGCCTAATATCAAAAATATACAAAAAACTCATAAAACTCAACAACAAACAATCCAATAAAAAAAATGGGAAGAGGACATGAACAGACACTTCTCCCAGGAAGAAATACAAATGGCCAACAGATATATGAAAAGATGCTCATCTTCTTTAGTTATTAGAGAAATAAAAGTCAAAACTACAATGAGATACTATCTCACACCTGTTAGATTAGCTATTATCAACAAGACAGGTAATAGCAAATGTTGGAGAGGCTGTGGAGAAAAAGGAACCCTCATCCACTGTTGGTGAGAATGTAAAGTAATACAATCATTGTGGAAGAAAGTATGGTTGTTTCAAAAAACAACTGAAAATGGAACAACCGTATGACCCAGCAATCCTTCTACTGGGTATATACCCCCAAAACTTAGAGACATTGATACATAAAGACACATGCAGCCCCATGTTCATTGCAGCATTGTTCACAGAGGCCAAAACATCAACATCGAAACAACCAAAAATCCCTTCAATAGATGACTGGATAAAGAAGATGTGGTACATATACACTATCGAATACTACTCAGCCATAAGAAATGATGACATCGGATCATTTATAACAAAATGGTGGGATCTTGATAACATTACACAAAGTGAAATAAGTAAATCAGAAAAAGCTAAGAACTGCATAATTCCATACATAGGTGGAACATAAAAATGAGACTAAGAGACATGGACAAGAGTGTGGTGGTTAGTGGGGGGGGAGAAGAAGGAGGGACAGGGGAGGGGGAGGGGCACAAAGAAAACAGATAGGAGGTGATGGAGACAATCTGATTTTGGTTGATGTCTATGCAACATAATTGAATGACAAACTGGACATGTTTTCTTTGAACATATGTACTCTGATTTATTGATGTCACCCCATTAAAATTAATAAAAATTTATTTAAAAAAATAGATATCTTCAGAATTTTTTACTCCAAAGCAGCAGAATACACATTCTTCTCAAGTGCTCAAGGTACATTCTCTAGGATAGACCACATGTTAGGACACATAACGAGTCTCAATAAATTTAAGATTGAAATCATATCACGCATCTTCTCAGATCACAATGGCATGAAACTAGAAATCAACTACAATAGAAAAACTGAAAAACATTCAAACACTTGGAGACTAAATTATATGCTATTAAATAATGAATGGCTTAACAGTGAGATCAAGGAAAAAATCAAAAGTTTCCTTGAATCAAATAAAAATGAACATACAAGAACTCAAAATTTATGGAACACAGCAAAGGCAGTTCTGAGAGGGAAGTTCACAGCATTACAGTAATACCTTAAGAAGCAAGAAAAAGCTCAAATTAACAACTTGACCCTGCACCTAAAAGAACTAGAAACAAAACAGCAAGTAAAGGCCAGAGGCTGTAGAAGGAAGGAAGTAATAAAGATCAGAGCAGAAATAAATGACATAGAGGTATAAAAAAACAAAACAACAACAACAACAAAAAAAACCCAACCAATACAGAAGATTAATGAAACCAAGAGCTGGTTCTTTGAAAAGGTAAACAAAATTGATCAACCTTTAACCAGACTTACCAGAAAAAAGAGAGAGAACTTAAAAAAATAAAATTAGAGAGTGGAGAAATAAATACTGACACAGAAATTTATAAGATTGTAAGAAAATATTATAAAGAAATGTATGCCAAAAAATTGGACAACCTAAATGAAACAAATAAATTTCTTGAAACATATAATCATTCAAAATCAATCTGAAAGAATCAGAAAACTTAAACAGACCGATTAAAACAACTGAGATTAAAACAGTTATCAAAAAACTCCCAACAAAAAAAGTCCTGGGCCAGATAACTTCACAAGTGACTTTTACCAAATATTCAAAGAACTAACTCCTATCCTTCTCAAGCTATTTCAAATAATTTAAGAGGAGGGAAGACTTCAAAACTCCTTTTATGAGGTAAAGATAATCTACATTCCAAAACCAGGCAAAGACACTACAAAGAAAAAAACCTATACGCCAATATCCCAAATAAACTTAGATGCCAAAACTCTCCACAAAATATTAGCATATCAGATCCAGCAAATACATGAAAAAAATCATACATTATGATGAAGTGAGATTTATTCTGGGGAGGCAAGTTTGATACAATATTTGCAAATCAATCATTGTGATTCATCACATAAACAAAAGGAAGGAGAAAACCATATGATAATTTTAATAGATGCAGAAAAAGCATTTCATAAAATACAGCACGTATTTATGGTCAAAACTCTTAGCTAAGTAAGAATACAAGAAACAAACCTGAACATGATAAAGGCTATCTATGACAAACCCACAGCCAACATCATACTCAATGGGCAGAAATTAAAAGCAATCCCCTTAAAATCAGGAAAAAGGCAGGGGTGCCCACTTTCACCACTCTTATTCTACATAGTTCAAGAAGTCCTAGCCACAACAGTCAGACTCAGTATTTTAACACAGTAATGAACTTATACTTTGTATTCTTAACCTCTCAACTGATTGAAAGAATTATTGGTAAAATAACCATTAGTTTTTTCTCAAAAGGACTTGTAAATATAAATTCATAATTTTAAAGACCCATCTTTTAAATAAAAATTCTAATGCTTTATGACGCTGCACATTTAGTTATTCTTTGATGCGGGTATCTGCGAACATGAGTTTACAATTATCTGAGTTAGTGTCACTCATATGTATTTTTGGTTTCAAACATACTGCAATATGTAAAAGACTTACAGAGCTATTTGCTCTTCCTGTAAAGCAGTGTTACGAATTGAAATAGAACTCAGTTCTGTTACACAGTAATTTACTTGTACTATTTCTGCTTAGAATCTTTAAGTGAATGAAAGAATAATGTTTGAAATAACTGTTAGTATTCTTCTCTAAAAAACTAGTAAAAATCTGTTCATGCTTATGAAGACATTTTTTAAACACATTTCTTAATACATTGTTAAACAACTCATTAGTTATTTTTTGCTCATTGGTTTCTCCTGACCTGAGTTTCAAGTTATCTGAGTTAGTGTCAACAATGTGTATGGTTTGAAATTTACTGCAGTATTTACAAGAGATATACAGCTGTTCGCTTTTTAGGTAAAGCAGTGTTAGGAATTGAAATAGGACTCAGTTCTTTTACAAGGTAATGTACCTGTACTGCTTCTGCTTAGCATCGCAAATTGAATGAAAGAATTACATTTCAAATAACGATTAGATTGCTTCTCTAAAATACTAGTAAAAATCAATTCATACTTATGAAGATATAGTTTTTCAACACATTTCTTAATGCATTCTTAAACAACTCATTAGTTTTTCCTTACACGTGGGTTTCTTCAAACAAGTGTTTCAAGTTATCTGAGCTAATGTCAATCATGTGTATGGTTTCAAATTTACTGTAGTATTTACAAGAGTTACACTGCTGTTTGCTCTTCAGTTTAAGCAGTGTTAGGAACAGAAATAGGACTCAGTTTTGTTACACAGTAATGAAACTATACTTTGTAATCTTAACCTCTCAAATGATTAAAAGAATTTTTGTTCCAATAACCGTTAGTTTTTTCTCTAAAAACTTGTAAATATTCATACTTTTGAAGACAAATCTTTCAATACAAATCCTGATGTGTTACTACACTGCTCATTTAGTCATTCTTTGAATGAGGGTTTCTGTTAATATGAGTTTTAAGTTCTGTGAGTCAGTGTCACTCATGTGTGTTTTGTTTCTAATTTACCTCAGTATTTAAAAGAATTACACAACCATATGCTCTTAAGGTAAGCAGTGTTAGAAATTGAAATAGGACTCAGTTTTGTTACACAGTAATTTACTTGTACTATTTTTGCTTAGAATCTTTAAGTGAATGAAAGAATAATGTTTCAAGTAACTGTTAGTATCCTTCTCTAAAAAACTAGTAAAAATCAATTCATACTTATGAAGATATATATTATTTCAACACATTTTTTAGTGCATTGTTAAACAACTCATTAGTTATTTGACGTGGGTTTCTGCTAACAAGAGTTTCAAGTTATCTGAGTTAGTGTCAATCTTGTGTATGATTTCAAATATACTGCAGGATCTACAAGAGTTACACAGCTGTTTTCTGTTCATGTAAAGCAGTGTGAGAAATTAAAATAGGACCTAGTTTTGTTACACAGTAGTGTACTTGTACTGCTTCTGCTTAGCACCGCAATTTAAATAAAAGAATTATGTTTCAAAAATGGATTAGTTTCTTTCTTTAAATACTAGTAAAAATCAATTCATACTTATGAAGATATATTTTTTCAACACATTTATAATGCTGTCTTAACTCATTAGTTTTTCCTAGCACATGGATTTCTTTTATCAAGTGTTTCAAGTTATCTGAGTTAATGTCAATCATGTATGGGTTCAAATTTACTGCAGTATTTATAAAAGTTATGCTGCTGTTTGTTCTTCAGTGAAACCAGTGTTAGATATTGAAACAGGACTCAGTATTATTACACAGTAATGAACTTAGACTTTGTATTCTTAACCTCTCCACTGATTGAAAGAATTATTGTTCAAATAACTGTTAGTTTTTTCTCAAAAGGACTTGTAAATATCAATTCATAATTTTGAAGACCCATCTTTTTAATAAAAATCATAATGCTTTATTATGCTGCTCATTTAATTATTCTTTGAATGCGAGTATCAGCTAACATGAGTTTAAAGTTATCTTAGTGTCACTCATATGTACTTTTTGTTTCAAACATACTGCAATATTTAAAAGACTTACACAGCTATTTGCTCTTCAGGTAAAGCAGTGTTAGAAATTGAAATAGGTCTCAGTTTTTTTACATAGTAATGTACCTGCTCTATTTCTGCTAAAAAATTAAAGGAATGATAGAATTATGTTTCAAATAACTCTTAGTTTTTTTCCCTAAAGAATAGTAAAAATCAGTTACTTCTTATGAAGACATATTTTTTAAACACATTTCTTAATACATTGTTAAACAACTCATTAGTTATTTTTTGCACATGGGTTTCTTCTAAAAAGAGTTTCAAGTTATCTCAGTTAGTATCAATCGTGTGTGGTTTGAAATTTACTGCAGCATTTACAAGGGTTACACAGCTGTTTGCTCTTCAGGTAAAGCAGTGTTAGGAATTGAAATAGGACTCAGTTTTTTTACAAGGTAATGTACCTGTACTGCTTCTGCTTAGCATCGCAAATTGAATGAAAAAGTTATATTTCAAATAACGGTTAGATTCCTTCTCTAAAATACTAGTAAAAATCAATTCATACTTATGAAGATATAGTTTTTCAACACATTTCTTAATGCATTCTTAACTCATTACTTATTCTCGGCACATGGGTTTCTTCAAATAAGTGTTTCTAGTTATCTGTGTTAATGACAATAGTTTATGGGTTCAAATTTACTGCAGTATTTACAAGACTTACACAGCTATTTGCTCTTCAGGTAAAGGAGTGTTAGGAAATGAAATGGGACTTAGTTTTTTCACATTAATGTACCTGCTCCATTTCTGCCTAGAATCTTACATGAATGACAGAATTATGTTTCAAATAACTCTTAGTTTTCTTCCCTGAAAAAATAGAAAAAAATTAGTTTAAAAATATGAAGACATTTTTAAAACACATTTCATAATATATTGCTACACATCTCATTAGTTATTCTTTGCACGTGCATTTCTCCTAACAATAGTTTCAAGTTATTTGAATTAGTGTCAATCATGTGTATGTTTTAAAATTTACCACAGTATTTATAAGAGTTACACAGCTGTCTGCTCTTCTGGTAAAACAGTGTTAGGAATTGAAAAAGTTCAGTTTTTAACAAGGTAATGTACCTGTACTGTATCAGGTAAGTATCAAAAATTGAATGAAAGAATTATGTTTCAAATAACGGTTAGATTCCTTCTCTAAAATACTAGTAAATATCAATTCATACTTATGAAGATATAGTTTTTCAACACATTTCTTCATGCATTCTTAAACAACTCATTACTTATTCTTTGCACATGGGTTTCTTCTAACAAGTGTTTCAAGTTATTTGAGTTAATTTCAATCATGTGTATGGTTTCAAATTTACTGCAGTATTTATAAGAGTTACAATGCTGTTTGCTCTTCAGTGTAAGCAGTGTTAGGAATGGAAATAGGACTCAGTTTTGTTACACAGTAATGAACCTGTACTTTGTATTTTTAACCTCTCAACTGATTGAAAGAATTATTGTTCAAATAACCGTTAGTTTTTTTCTATAAAAACTTATACATATCTATACATACATTTGAAGACAAATCTTTTCAATACAAATCCTGATGTGTTATTACACTGCTCACTTAGTTATTCTTTGAATGCGGGTTTCTGCTAATATAAGTTTTAAGTTCTCTGAGTTAGTGTCACTCATGTGTATGTTTCATTTCAAATTTCCTGCAGTATTTAAAAGAATTACAAAACAGTGTGCTCTTCAGGTAAGCAGTGTTAGGAATTGAAATAGAACTCAGTTTTGTTATACTATAATTCACTTGTACTATTTCTGTTTAGAATCTTTAGGTGAATTAAAGAATAATGTTTCAAATAACTGTTATCATCCTTTCTCTAAAAACTAGTAAAAATCTGTTCATCCTTATGAAGAAATGTTTTTTAAACACATTTCTTAATACATTGTTAAACCACTTATTTCTTATTCTTTGCACGTGGGTTTCTCCTAAGAAGAGTTTCAAGTTTTCTGAGTTATTGTCAATCATGAGTATGGTTTGAAATTTACTGCAGTCTTTACAAGAGTTACACAGCAGTTTGCACTTTAGGTAAAGCCCTATTAGGAATTGAAATAGGATTCCGTTTTTTTACAAGGTAATATACCTATTCTGCTTCTGCAAAGCACTGCAAATTGAATAAAAGTATTATGTCACAAATAACAGTAAGATTCCCTCACTAAAATACTAGTAAAATCAATGCATACTTATTAAGTTATATATTCTTTCAACACATCTTTTAGTGCATTGTTGGAAGACTCATTAGTTATTTGGTCGTGGGTTTCTGCTAACAAGGGTTTCAAGTTATCTGAGTTAGTGTCAGTCATGTGAACGGCTTTAACTTACTGCAGTATCCACAAGAGTTACACAGCTGTTTGTTGTTCAGGTTAAGCAGTGTGAGGAATTAAAATGGGATATAGTTTTGTTACACTGTATTGTACATGTACTGTTTCTGTTTAACATCGCAAGTGAAATGGAAGAATTCTGTTTCAAAAATTGGTTAGCCTACTTCTTTAAAATACCAGTACAAATCAATTCATACTTATGAAGATATATTCTTTCAACAGATTTCTTAATGCATTCTTAAACTATGCATTCCTTATTCTTTGCACGTGGGTTTCTTCTAACAGTTGTTTCAAGTTATGAGGTAATGACAATCCTTGTATGGTTTCAAATTTACTGAAGTAGTTACAAGAGTTACACTGCTGTTTGCTCTTCAGTTCAACGAGGGTTAGGAATTGTTGTAGGTCTCAGTATTGATACACGGTAATGCACTTATACTTTGTATTCTATACCTCTCAACTGATTTTAAAAATTATTGTTCAAGTAACCGTTAGTTTTTTTCTCAAAACACTTGGAAATATGTATAGATGCTCTAGAAGACAAATCTTTTCCATACAAATCCTGATGCGTTATTAGTACTTATTTAGTTACTTGTTAAATGCGGGTTTCACCTATATGAGTTTTATGTTCTCTGAGTTAGGGTTACTCATGTGTATGTTTTGTTTCATATTTACTGCATTATCTTAAAGAATTTTGAAACGGTTTGCTCTTCAGTTAAGCAGTATAAGGAATAGAAATAAAACTCAGTTTTGTTACACTGTAATTTACTTATACTATTTAAGGTTAGAATCTTTAAGTGAATGAAAGAATAATGTTTCAAATAACTGTTAGCATCCTTCTTTTAAAAACTAGAAAAATCTGTTCATCCTTATGAAGACATATGTTGTAAACACATTTCTTAATACATTGTTAAACAACTTATTAGTTATTCTTTGCACGTGAGTTTCTCTGAACAAGAGTTTCAAGTTGGAGAACTCAATACACCGCTGACGGGTCTTGATCGGTCATCCAAACAGAGAATCAATAAAGACATAGTGGCCTTAAACAAAATACTAGAACACCTGGATATGATAGACATCTACAGGACACTTCATCCCAAAGCGACAGAGTATACATTTTTCTCTAGTGTACATGGAACATTCTCAAGAATTGACCATATGTTGGGCCACAAAGACAATATCAGCAAATTTAGAAAAATTGAAATTGTACCAAGCATATTTTCTGATCATAAAGCCTTGAAACTAGAATTCAACTGCAAAAAAAGAGGGGGAAAAACCCACAAAAATGTGGAAACTAAACAACATACTTCTAAAAAATGAAGGGGTCAAAGAAGAAATAAGCGCAGAAATCAAAAGATATATACAGACAAATGAAAATGAAAATACGACATATCAGAATCTCTGGGATGCAGCAAAAGCAGTAATAAGAGGAAAGTTCATATCACTTCAGGCCTATATGAACAAACAAGAGAGAGCCGAAGTAAACCACTTAACTTCACACCTTAAGGAACTAGAAAAAGAAGAACAAAGACAACCCAAAACCAGCCGAAGAAAGGAGATAATAAAAATCAGAGCAGAAATAAATGAAATAGAGAACAGAAAAACTATAGAAAAAATCAATAAAACAAGGAGCTGGTTCTTTGAAAAGATCAACAAAATTGACAAACCCTTGGCAAGACTCACCAAGGAAAAAAGACACAGAACTCAAATAAATAAAATCCAAAATGAAAGAGGAGAGATCACCACAGACATCATAGATATACAAAGAATTATTGTAGAATACTATGAAAAATTATATGCCACCAAATACAACAATCTAGAAGAAATGGATAAATTCCTAGAACAATACAACCTTCCTAGACTGAGTCATGAAGAAGCAGAAAGCCTAAACAGACCAATCAGCAGGGAGGAAATAGAAAAATCTATTAAAAATCTCCCCCAAAATAAAAGTCCAGGCCCAGACGGTTATACTAGTGAATTCTATCAAACATTCAAAGAAGACTTGGTTCCTATTCTACTCAAAGTCTTCCAAAAAATTGAAGAAGAAGCAATACTTCCAAACACATTTTATGAGGCCAACATAACCCTCATACCAAAACCTGGCAAGGATGGCACAAAGAAAGAAAACTACAGACCAATATCTCTAATGAATACAGATGCTAAAATACTAAACAAAATACTGGCAAACCGAATACAACAACATATTAAAAAAATAATACATCATGATCAAGTGGGATTCATCCCAGAATCTCAAGGATGGTTCAACATACGCAAAACGGTTAACGTAATACACCATATCAACAAAACAAAGAACAAAAACCACATGACCTTATCAATAGATGCAGAAAAGGCTTTTGATAAAATACAACACAATTCTATGTTTAAGACTCTCAACAAAATGGGTATAGAAGGAAAATATCTCAACATGATAAAGGCCATATATGATAAACCATCAGCCAACATCTTATTAAACGGCATAAAACTGAGGACTTTCTACCTTAAATCAGGAACAAGACAGGGTTGTCCACTCTCTCCACTCTTATTCAACGTGGTGCTAGAAGTTCTGGCCAGAGCAATCAGACAAGATAAAGAAATAAAAGGCATCCATATCGGAAAAGAAGAAGTAAAGCTATCACTTTTTGCTGATGATATGATCCTATACATCGAAAACCTGAAGGACTCCACAAAAAGATTATTAGAAACAATAAACCAATACAGTAAGGTCACAGGATACAAAATTAACATACAAAAGTCCATAGCCTTTCTATATGCCAACAATGAAATATTAGAAAACGAACTCAAAAAAATAATCCCCTTCACGATTGCAACAACAACAAAAAAATACCTAGGAATAAACATAACAAAGAACGTAAAGGACCTATATAATGAAAATTACAAAGCATTGTTAAGGGAAATCGAAAAAGATACAATGAGATGGAAAAATATTCCTTGTTCTTGGATAGGAAGAATAAATATAATCAAAATGGCCATATTACCCAAAGCAATATACAAATTTAATGCAATTCCCATCAAAATCCCTATGAGATTTTTTAAAGAAATGGAACAAAAAATCATCAGATTTATATGGAACTATAAAAAACCCCGAATAGCCAAAACAATCCTAAGGAAAAAGAATGAAGCTGAGGGCATTACAATACCTGACTTTAAACTATATTATAGGGCCACGATAATCAAAACAGCATGGTATTGGCAAAAAAATAGACACTCAGACCAATGGAACAGAATAGAAAGCCCAGAAATAAAACCACATATATATGGTCAAATAATATTTGATAAAGGGGCCAACAACACACAATGGAGAAAAGAAAGCCTCTTCAACAAATGGTGTTGGGAAAACTGGAAAGCCACATGCAAAAGAATGAAACTCGACTACAGCCTGTCCCCGTGTACTAAAATTAATTCAAAATGGATCAAAGACCTAAATATAAGACCTGAAACAATAAAGTACATAGAAGAAGACATAGGTACTAAAATCATGGACCTGGGTTTTAAAGAACATTTTATGAACTTGACTCCAATGGCAAGAGAAGTGAAGGCAAACATAAATGAATGGGACTACATCAGAATTAAAAGTTTTTGCTCAGCAAGAGAAACTGATATCAAAATAAACAGATAGCCAACTATATGGGAACTGATATTTTCAAACGACAGCTCAGATAAGGGCTTAATATCCAAAATTTACAAAGAACTCATAAAACTCAACAACAAACAAACAAGCAATCCAATAAAAAAATGGGAAGAGGACATGAACAGACACTTCTCCCAGGAAGAGATACAAATGGCCAACAGATATATGAAAAGATGCTCAGCTTCATTAGTTATTAGAGAAATGCAAATCAAAACGGCAATGAGATACCACCTCACTCCTGTTAGATTAGCTATTATCAACAAGACGGGTAATAGCAAATGTTGGAGAGGCTGTGGAGAAAAAGGAACCCTCATTCACTGTTGGTGGGACTGTAAAGTAGTACAACCATTATGGAGGAAAGTATGGTGGTTCCTCAAAAAACTGCAAATAGAACTACCTTATGACCCAGCAATCCCTCTACTGGGTATATACCCCAAAAACTCAGAAACATTGATATGTGAAGACACATGTAGCCCCATGTTCATTGCAGCACTGTTCACAGTGGCCAAGACATGGAAACAACCAAAAAGCCCTTCAATAGAAGACTGGATAAAGAAGATGTGGCACATATACACTATGGAATACTACTCAGCCATAAGAAATGATGACATCAGATCATTTACAGCAAAATGGTGGGATCTTGATAACATTATAAGGAGTGAAATAAGTAAATCAGAAAAAAACAAGAACTACATGATTCCATACATTGGTGGAACATAAAAATGAGACTAAGAGACATGGACAAGAGTGTGGTGGTTACCAAGGGTGGGGGGGGAGGGAGGACATGGGAGGGAGGGAGGGAGAGAGTTAGGGGGAGGGGGAGGGGCACAGAGAACTAGATGGAGGGTGACGGAGGACAATCTGACTTTGGGCGAGGGGTTTGCAACATAATTTGATGACAAAATAACCTAGACATGTTTTCTTTGAATATATGTACCCTGATTTATTAATGTCATCCCATTACCATTAATAAAAATTTATTAAAAAAAAAAAAGAGTTTCAAGTTATCTGAGATAATGTCAATCATTATATGGTTTCAAATTTACTGCAGTATGTACAAGAGTTACACAGCTGATTGATCTTTCATTGAAGCAGTGTTAGGAATGGAAATATGACTCAGTTTTGTTAAAACAAAATGAACTTAAATTCTCATTTTTAACCTCTCAACTCTTTGAAATAATTCTTGTACAAGTAACCTTTACTCTTTTTTCTTCAAAAAACTTGTAAATATCTATACATATTCTGGAAGACAAACATTTAATTACAAATCCTAATGCTTTATTACAGTGCTTATCTAGTTGCTCTTTCAATGCGGGTTTAAGCTATTATGAGATTTAAGTTCTGAGTTAGTGTCACTCACGTGGGTGTTTCATTTCACATATACTGCAGTATTTAAAACAATTACACAACAGTGTGCTCTTCAGGTAAGCAGTGTTAGGAGTTGAAATATACTTAGTTTTGTTACACTATAATTTACTTGTGCTATTTCTGTTTAGAATCTTTAAGTGAATGAATGAATAATGTTTCAAATAACTGTTAGCATTCTACTTTTAAAAACTAATAAAAATCTGTTCATCCTTATGAAGACATATTTTGTAAACAAATTTCTTAATACATTGTTAAAAAACATTAGTTATTGCTTGCACGTGAGTTTCTCCTAACAAGAGTTTCAAGTTATCTGAGATATTGACAATCATTGTATGGTTTCAAATTTACTTATTTTTTGCATGCGTGTTTTGTATAAGAAGTGTTTAAGTTATTGGAGTCCATGTGTTTCACGTGTCTGTTTTCAAATTCATTGCACTATTTAAAAGAGTTACATAGCTGTTTGCTCTACAGGGAAAGCAGTGTTAGTAGTCATTGAAATAGGACTCAATTTTGAGAAACAGTAATGTACTTGTACTGCAACTGCTTAGCATCACAAAATGAATAAAAGAATATTATATCTACTAACTGTCTGTTTTCCTCTGTACAAAATAGTAAAAAATCAATTCATACTCATAAATATATATTTAACACATTGCTAAATGCATTGTTATATAACTGTTTTAGTTATTCATTGTATGCGGGTTTCATATAAGAAAGGTTCTAGAGTTACTAGAGTTCTTGTGTTTCACGTGCTGTTATCAAATTCACTGCTGTATTTACAGGAGTTGGTTCTACAGGTAAAGCAGTGTTAGTAGTCATTGAAATAGGACTCAGTTTTGAGATACAGTAATGTACTTTTATTGCCTCTGCTTAGCATCACAAAATGAATGAAAGAATGTTGTATCTACGAACTATCTTCCTCTTTACAAAATAGTAAAAATCAATTCATACTCATGAATATATATATTTAACACATTGCTAAATGCATTGTTATAAAAATGTTTTAGTTATTCGTTGTATGCGGGTTTCATATAAGAAAGGTTCTAGAGTTACTAGAGTTCTTCTGTTTCACGTGCCTGTGTTCAAATTCACTGCTGTATTTACAGGAGTTACATAGCAGTTTGTTCTACAGTTAAAGCAGTGTTAGTAGTCATTTAATAGGACTCAGTTTTGAGATACAGTAATGTACTTGAACTGGATCTGCTTAGCTTCGCAAAAAAAATGGAAGAATGTTGTATTTAATAACTGTCTGTTTTCTTCTGTACAAAAGAGTAAAACCCAATTCATACTCACGAATATATATTTTTAACACATTGCTAAATGCATTGTTATATAACTCTTTTACTTATTCTTTGCATGCGGGTTTTGTATAAGAAGTGTTTAAGTTATTGGAGTTCATGTGTTTCACGTGTCTGTTTTCAAATTCACTGCACTATTTAAGAGTTACATAGCTGTTTGCTCTGTAGGGAAAGCAGTGTTAGTAGTCATTGAAATAGGACTCAGTTTTGAGAAACAGTAATATACTTGTACTGCATCTGCTTAGCATCTCAAAAAGAATGAAAGAATGATATATCTATTAACTGTTTTCCTCTGTAAAAAATTGTAAAAATCAATTCATACTCATGAATATATATTTATAACACATTGCTAAATGCATTGCTATATAACTCTTTTAGTTATTCATTTTATGCGGGTTCATAAAAGAAGGGTTCTAGAGTTACTAGAGTTCTTGTGTTTCACGTGTCTGTGTTCAAAATAACTGCAGTATTTAAAAAAGTTACGTAGCTGTTTGCTCTACAGGGAAAGCAGTGTAAGTTATTGAAATAGGACTCAGTTTTTTTTTACAGAATTATATACCCGTACTGCTTCTTCTTAGCTTTCAAAGTGCATGAAGAATAATGTTTCAAATCACGTTCCGATTCCTTTGCTCAAAAACAAGTAAAACTCAATTCATACTTATTACAATATATATTTCTTAACACCTTTCATAATGCATTGTTAAATGATTCATTTCTTATTCTTTGCATGTGAAACTCTGCTAACAAGTGTTTCAAGGTATCTGAAATAGTTTCTCTGAAGTGTATGGTTTCAAATATATTAAATTTTCTACAAGAAATAAACATATGTTTGCGTTTCAGAAAAAGCAATATTAAAAATTAGAATACAACTCAGTTTTGTAAAATGGTAATGTTCCTGTACTGCTTCTGCTTAGCAACACAAAATGAAGGAATGAATTTTGTTTCTAATAACTGTTCATTTTCGTCCTTTCAAAACTAGTAAAAATCAATTCATATGTATGTACATATATTTTTCACACTTTTCTCAATGTTGTATTTAATAACTGTTTTCCTCTGTACAAAATAGAAAAACCCATTCATACTCATGAATATATATTTTAACACATTGCTAAATGCATTGCTATATTATTCATTGTGTGCGGGTTTCATATAAGAAGGGTTCTAGAGTTACTCGAGTTCTTGTGTTTCAAGTGCTGGTGTTCAAATTCACTGCTATATTTATAGGAGTTACATAGCAGTTTCTTCTACAGTTAAAGCAGTGTTAGTAGTCATTTAATAGGACTCAGTTTTTAGATACAGTAAAGTACTTGTACTGCCTCAGCTAAGCATCGCAGAAAGAATGAAAGAATATTGTATCTACTGTCTGTTTTCCTCTGTAAAAAATGTAAAAATCAATTCATACTCATGAATATATATTTTTAACACATTGCTAAATGCATTGTTATATAACTCTTTTAGTTATTCTTTGTATGCGGGTTTTGTATAAGAAGGGTTCTACAGTTACTAGAGTTTTTGTGTTTCACCTGTCTGTGTTCAAATTCACTGCAGTACTTACAGGAGTTACATAGCATTTTGCTCTACAGTTAAAGCAGTGTTAGTCATTGAAATAGGACTCAGTTTTGTTACATAATACTGTACATGTACTGCTTCTCCTTAGCTATCAAAGAGAATGAAGAATAATGTTTCAAATAACTTTCTGTTTCCTTCTTTAAAAAACAAGTAAAAATCAATTCATACTAATTAAGATATATATTTTCTTTTTTTTAAATATAATTTTATTTTTTAATGGGGCGACATCAATAAATCAGGTTACATATATTCAAAGATCAACAAGTCCAGGTTATCTTGTCTTTCAATTATGTTGCATACCAATCACCCAAAGTCAGATAGTCCTCTGTCACTTTCTATTGCATTAAATTTGTATATTGCTTTGGGTAATATAGCCATCTTGATTATATTTATTCTTCCTAACCAAAAACAAGGACTATTCTTCCATCTCATTATATCTTTCTCAATTTCTCTTAACAATGGTTTATAGTTTTCATTATATAAGTCCTTTACATTCTTTGTTATGTTTATTCCTAAGTACTTTATTTTTTTTGTTGCAATTGTGAAGGGAATTATTCTTTTGAGTTCATTCTCAATTGTTTCATTGTTGGCATATAGAAAGGCTATTGACTTCTGTATGTTAATTTTGTATCCTGCGACCTTACTGTATTGGCTTATTGTTTCTAGTAGTCTTTTTGTGGATTCTTTGGGGGTTTCGATGTATAGGATCATATCATCTGCAAAAAGTGATACCTTTATTTCTTCTTTTCCAATATGGATGCCTTTTATTTCTTTGTCTTGTCTGATTGCTCTGGCTAGAACCTCTAGTACCACATTAAATAACAGTGGAGAGAGTGGACAACCCTGTCTTGTTCCTGATTTAAAGGGGAAAGCCTTCAGTTTAGTGCCATTTAATATGATGTTAGCTGATGGTTTATCATATATGGCCTTTATCATGTTGAGATATTTTCCTTCTATACCCATTTTGTTGAGAGTCTTAAACATAAAATTGTGTTGTATTTTGTCGAAAGCCTTTTCTGCGTCTATTGATAAGATCATGTGGTTTTTGTTCTTTGTTTTGTTGATATGGTGTATTATGTTAACCATTTTACGTATGTTGAACCATCCTTGAGATTCTGGGATGAATCCCACTTGATCGTGATGTATTATTGTTTTAATTTGTTATATTCGATTTGCTAGTATTTTGTTTAGTATTTTAGCATCTGTATTCATTAGAGATATTGGTCTGTAGTTTTCTTTTTTTGTGGCATCCTTGCCTGGTTTTGGTATGAGGGTTATGTTGACCTCATAAAATGTGCTTGGAAGTATTGCTTCTTCTTCAATTTTTTGGAAGACTTTCAGTAGAATAGGAACCAAATCTTTGAATGTTTGATAAAATTCGCTGGTATAGCCGTTAGGTCCTGGACTTTTATTTTTGGGGAAGTTTTTAATGGTTTTTTCTATTTCTTCTCTACTAATAGGTCTGTTTAGGCTTTCTGCTTCTTCTTGACTCAGTCTAGGAAGGTTGTATTGTTCTAGGAATTTATCCATTTCTCCTAGATTGTTGAATTTAGTGGCATAAAGTTTTTCATAGTATTCTACAATAATTCTTTGTATATCTACAATGTCCGTGGTGATTTCTCCTCTTTCATTTTGGATTTTGTTTATATGAATTCTTTCTCTTTTTTCCTTGGTAAGTCTTGCCAAGGGTTTGTCAATTTTATTGATCTTTTCAAAGAAACAGCTCTTTGTTCTATTAATTTTTCCTATAGTTTTACTGTTCTCTATTTCATTTATTTCTGCTCTGATTTTATTATCTCCTTTCTTCGGCTAGTTTTGGGTTGTTTTTGTTCTTCTTTTTCTAGTTCCTTAAGGTGTGAAGTTAAGTGGTTCACTTGGGTTCTCTCTTGTTTGTTCATATATGCCTGAAGTGATATGAACTTCCCTCTTATCACTGCTTTTGCTGCATCCCATAGATTCTGATATGTCGTATTGTCATTTTCATTAGTCTGTATATATCTTTTGATCTATGCACTTATTTCTTCTTTGACCCATTCATTTTTTAAAAGTATGTTGTTTAGTTTCCACATTTTTGTGGGATTTTTTTCCTCCTTTTTGCAGTTGAATTCTAGTTTCAAGGCTTTATGATCAGAAAATATGCTTGGTACAACTTTGATTTTTCTGAATTTGCTGATGTTGTTTTTGTGGCCCAACATATGGTCAATTCTTGAGAATAATTCATGTACACTGGAGAAAAATGTATACTCAGTCACTTTGGGATGAAATGTCCTGTAGATGTCTATCATATCCAGGTGCTCTAGTGTTTTGTTTAAGGCCACTATATCTTTCTTGATTCTCTGTTTGGATGACCGATCTAGAGCCGTCAGCGGTGTATTGAGGTCTCCAAGTATGATTGTATTTTTGTCAGTTTTTGTTTTAAGATCAATAAGTAGCTGTCTTATATATTTTGGTGCTCCTTGGTTTGGTGCATATATATTAAGAATTGTTATGTCTTCTTGATTCAGTGTCCCCTTAGCCATTATGAAATGGCCATTTTTGTCTCTGAGTATTTTTGTTGTCTTGTAGTCAGCATTATCAGATATGAGTATTGCTACGCCTACTTTTTTTGGATGTTATTTCCTTGGAGTATTGTTTTCCAGCCTTTCACTTTGAGTTTGTTTTTATCCTTGTTACTTAGATGCGTTTCCTGTAGGCAGCATACAGTTGGATTTTCTTTTTTAATCCATTCTGCTACTCTGTGTCTTTTTATTGGTGAGTTTAATCCATTTACATTTAGTGTAATTATTGACACTTGTGAGTTTCCTATTGCCATTTTATATCTTGCTTTCTGTTAGTTTTGTGTCTTGTTTGATCCTTTTCTTTCATTTTTTTATCTTTTGTTTTTATTTGGTTGTATTCCATACATCTTTCCACTATTGCTATCTTTTTTATCTCATGTGCTTCTGTGGTGGTTTTTTCAATGGTGGTTACCTTTAGGTAATGAAAAGGGTTCCTACCCTGTTCATTGTAGTGAACTATTTTGTGAGTACTTTTGCACTCCATCGTCCTTTGCTACTGTTAATCTCCATCCTCTCCCTTCTTTCTTTCTGTTGTTTTCACAGTTTAAATTTGGTTTTATTGTGTTCTACTTGGAGCTTTTACTTGTGGCTTTATTTTTTTTTTGTTCTTTGTATCTGATTGGAGAACCCCCTTTAGTAATTCCTGGAGTGGGGGTTTTCTGATTATAAATTCCCTCATCTTTTCTGTATCTGTGAATGTTTTTATTTCTCCTTCATATTTGAAGGATAGCTCTTATGGGTATAGTATTCGTGGCTGAAAGTTCCTCTCTTTCAGGACTTTAAATATTGGAGTGCACTCTCTTCTAGCTTGTAGGGTTTCTGCTGAGAAATCTGATGATAGTCTAATGGGCCTTCCTTTATATGTTGTATTCTTCTTTTCCCTGGCTGCCTTGAGAATTTTTTCTTTGCCATTGGTTTGTGCCAATTTCATTATGATGTGCCTTGGAGTAGGTTTGTTGGGGTTAAGAAAACTCGGAGTTCTGTTTGCTTCATGAATTTGAGGCTTTAGTTCTTTCCACAGGCTTGGGAAGTTCTCATCTATTATTTGTTTGAGTATGTTCTCCATTTCATTTTCTCTCTCTTCTCCCTCTGATATACCTATTATTTTTATGTTATTCTTTCTGATGGAGTCAGATCATTCTTTTAGGGCTATCTCATTTTTTTTAATTTTTGAGTCTTTTTCTTCCTCTCTCTGTTGTGCCTCAAGTTGCTTGTCTTCTATTTCACTAATCCTCTCTTCTATCTGGCCTGTTCTATTAGCCAAGCTTGTTACCTCGTTTTTCAGCTCATGAATTGAGTTTTTCATCTCTGTTTGATTTGTTTTTATAGTTTAAATTTCCTTGGACATATATTTTTTGTGTTCATTGAGTTGTTTTCTGAGCTCCCTAAATTGCCTTTCTGTGTTTTCTTGTATATCTCTGAGTATTTTTAGGATTTCTATCTTGAATTCTCTGTCATTTAACTCCAAGGTTTCCAATATATTAAATTTTTTCTCCATAGATTTTTCCTCTTCTATCTGTGTTCCCTCTCTTTCTTTTGTATCCATTACATTCAATTTTCTCTTCCTTAATGGCATCTGAGGGTGGTTTTGTTGATAGTATTAATGAGATTTAATAAAAAATTAAAAGTTTAAAAAATAAAAAATTGAAAAAAGTTTTTTTAAATTAATAATGAAATAAAGATAAATAAATTAAAATAAAAATTTTAAAAAGGAAATTATTCCCCCCCTCTTTTTTTCTCTCCTCTCCTCTCCCCTATTTCTTCAGAAAATCTTGTGGTGAACTGTGAATTATATTGTATTTAATAGAACAAACAATGCCTGTAATGGAGAGCCTGTATTGAGGAAAAGTAATAAAGGGGCAAGAAAAAATAAATAAATTAAAAAAAGGGGTGGTGGTATGGACCCACAAAAAGCAAATAATGAAAAAATTTGGATCAAGAAATAAAATTTGCGTTTAGGTGTTGGTTGACTAGGAGTTATGATGAGAGGAGTAAGAGGGAAACAGGAAAATGGGGGGACAAATTAAAAAATTACTATAGTATTTAGTGAAACAAGAGCTTGATAAAATGAAGAGCCAGGGATGGGAGCACTGCTAGTGAGTTAAAAAGGTGAAGTAAAAACCTCCACAAATGCCACAAACATAAGTTTGAGTCCCAGATAAAATAATTTGTTTGTTATTGAGGTTTGAATGAGAGGAGATGTAAAGGAAAAAGGAAGAAACTAATATAGAGGGAAAAAAGAAGAGAGAGAGAGAGAAAAAAAAGAGGGAACCACTAAAAGAAAAAAGAAGAGAGAGAGAAAGACAGTTAAGGGTTTTGGAGTGCAACCCTCATAGAGAGAAAGGAAGAGGAAAAAAAAGATAATGGGAGATGTAACACTTATGGGTAGTGTAGTTCAAGGAGAGGAGAGAGTAAGACCGGTAGAGAGTTAAACGACCAAATTGGAGGAGGAAAAAAAAAGAGAAAAAAAGAAAAAATATATCAAGGATGAAGATAAGAGAAACGAACAAATATAATAAAATGGGATAGGTTATAAAGTCTGCGGATTATTCTGATTTTGAGAGGTTATCTTCTTGCTTTTTCTTTTCTCTCCCTCTTCCTGGTCGGCGACTCTGTACCCCGGGTTCTGCCCCTTTGGCACTAAGATATATATTTTCAACACCTATCTTAAGGTATTGTTAAAGAAATTATTGAGTAATTCTTTGCATATGTTTTCTGCTATCAAGAGCTTCAAATTATCTGCATTAGTTTTGCTGAAAAATGAGGTTTCATGTTTACTGCACATGTTTAGAAGAGTTATACAGCTGTTTGCTCTTCAGGTCTATGGTGTTAATAATTAAAACAGGACTTAGTTTTCTTACACAGTCATATTCCAGAACAGCTCCCGCTTAGCATCGCAAAATGATGAAATGAATTTTCTTTCTACTAACTGTTCCTTTTCTTCTCTAAAAAAGCAGTACTAATCAATTCATACTTAGGAATATGTATTTTAGCACATTGCTAAATGCATTGTTATATAACTCTTTTAGTTATTTGTTGTATGCGGGTTTCATATAAGAAGGGTTCTAGAGTTACTAGAGTTCTTGTGTTTCACGTGTCTGTTTTCAAATTCACTGCACTATATAAAAGAGTTACATAGCTGTTTGCTCTACAATGAAATAAGTATTAGTAGTAATTGAAATAAGACTCCGTTTTTAGATACCGTAATGTACTTGTACTGCATCTGCTTAGCATCACAAAATGAATAACAGAATGTTGTGTCTACTAACTGTCTGTTTTCCTCTGTACAAAATAGTTTAACCCAATTCATACTCATGAATATATATTTTAACAGATTGCTAAATGCTTTGTTATATAACTCTTTTAGTTATTTGTTGCATGCGGGTTTTGTATAAGAAGTGTTTAAGTTATTTGAGCCCATCTGTTTCACGTGTCTGTTTTCAAATTCCTTGCGCTATTTAAAAGTTACATAGCTGTTTGCTCTACAGAAAAAACAGTGTTAGTAGTCAGTTTTGGACTCAGTTTATTTTATTTTATTTTATTTTATTTTTTAAAGATTTTATTTATTCAATTTTCAGAGAGGAGAGAGAGAGAGAGAGAGAGAGAGAGAGAGAGAGAAAGGGGAGGAGCAGGAAGCATCAACTCCCATATGTGTCTTGACCAGGGAAGCCCAGGGTACCGAACAGGAGACCTCAGCGTTCCAGGTCGACGCTTTACCCACAGCGCCACCACAAGTTAGGCCTGGACTCAGTTTTGAAAAACAAGAATGTACTTGTACTGCATCTGCTTAGCATCACAAAATGAATAAAAGAATGTGATATCAACTAACTGTTTTCCTCTGTACAAAATAGTAAAAATCAATTCATACTCATGAATATATATATTTTCACGTTGCTAAATGCATTGTTATAGAGCTGTTTTAGTTATTCATTGTATGAGGGTTTCATAGAAGAAGGGCTCTAGAGTTACTAGAGTTCTTGTGTTTCATGTGTCTGTGTTCAAATTCACTGCAGTATTTAAAGGAGTGACAGAGCTGTTTGCTCTACAGTTAATAGAGTGTTAGTAGTCATTGAAATAGGACTCTGTTTTGAGATAAAATATAGTACTTGTCCTGCATCTGATTAGCATCGCAAAAAAATGAAAGAATGTTGTATCTAATAACTGTTTTATTTCCTCTGTAAAAAATAGTTTAACCGAATTCATACTCATGAATATATATGTTTAACACATTGTTAATGCATTGCTATATAACTCTTTTGGATATGTACGTGGGTTTCATATAAGAAGGGTTCTAGAGTGACTAGAGTTTCACGTGTCAGTTTTCAAATTCACTTCACTACATAAAAGAGTTACATAGCTGTTTGCTCTACAGAAAAAGCAGTGTTAGTAGTCATTGAAATAAGACTCAGTTTTGAGTTACAGTAATGTACTTGTACTGCGTCTGCTTAGCATCACAAAATGAGTAAAAGAATGTTATATCTACTAACTGTCTGTTTTCCTCTATACAAAATAGTAAAAATCAATTCATACTCATGAATATATATATATTTTCACATTGTTAATGCATTGCTATATAACTCTTTTAGTTATGTACGCGGGTTTCATATAAGAAGGGTTCTAGAGTTACTAGAGTTCCTGTGTTTCACGTGTCAGTTTTAAAATTCACTGTACTACATAAAAGAGTTACATAGCTGTTTGCTCTACAGGGAAAGCAGTGTTATTAGTCATTGAAATAAGACTCAGTTTTAAGATACAGTAACGTACTTGTACTACATCTGCTTAGTATCACAAATTGAATAAAAGAATGTTTATCTACTAACTCTGTTTTCCTCTGTACAAAATAGTAAAAATCAATTCATACTCATGAATATATATTTATAACACATTGCTAAATGCATTGTTATATAACTCTTTTAGTTATTCATTGTATTCGGGTTTTTTTAAGAAGGATTATAAAGTTAGAGTTCTTGTGTTTCACGTTTCTGTGTTCAAATTCACTGCATTATTTAAAGGAGTGACAGAGCTGTTTGCTCTAAAGTTAAAACAGTGTTAGTAGTCATTGAAAGAGGACTCTGTTTTGAGATACAATAAAGTACTTGTCCTGCATCTGCTTAGAATCGCAAAAAGAATGAAAGTATGTTGTATCTAATAACTGTCTGTTTTCCTCTGTAAAAAATAGTTTAACCCTATTCATACTCATAAATATATATTTTAACACATTGCTCAATGCATTGTTATATAACTCTTTTAGTTATTTGTTGTATGCGGGTTTTTTTAAAGGACTATAGAGTTAGTAGAATTCTTGTGTTTCACGAGTCTGTGTTTAATTTCACTGCAGTTTTTACAGAACTTTCAGAGCTGTTTGCTCTATAGTCAAAACAGTGTTAGTAGTCATTGAAATAGGACTCTGTTTTGAGATACAATAAAGTACTAGTCCAGCATCTGCTTAGCATCACAAAATGAATAAAAGAATGTTGTATCTACTAACTGTCTCTTTTCCTCTGTAAAAAATGGTTTAACCCAGTACATACTCATGAATATATATTTTTAACACATTGCTAAATGCATTACTATATAACTCGTTTAGGTATTTGTTGTATGCGGGTTTCATATAAGAAGGGTTCTAGAGTTACTAGAGTTCTTGCATTTCACGTGTCAGTTTTCAAATTCACTGCACTACATAAAAGAGTTACATAGCTGCTTGCTCTACAGGGAAACCAGTGTTATTAGTCATTGAAATAAGACTCTGTTTTGAGATACAGTAAAGTACTTGTCCTGCATCTGCTTAGCATCACAAGAAGAAGGACACTGTTGTGTCTAACAACTGACTGTTTTCCTGTGTAAAAAACAGTTTAACCCAATTCATACTCATGACTATATATTTTAATAGATTGCTAAATGCTTTGTTATATAACTATTTCAGTTATTTGTTGTATGCGGGTTTTGTATAAGAAGTGTTTAAGGTATTTGAGTCCATGTGTTTAACGTGTCTGTGTTCAAATTCTCTGCCGTATTTACAGGAGTGACGGAGCTGTTTGCTCTATAGTTAAAACAGTGTTAGTAGTCATTGAAATAGGACTCTGTTTTGAGATACAATAAAGTACTTGTCCTGCATCTGCTTAGCTTCGCAAAAAGAATGAAAGAATGTTGTATCTAATAACTGTCTCTTTTCCTCTGTAAAAAATGGTTTAACCCAATTCATACTCATGAATATATATTTTTAAAACATTGCTAAATGCATTGCTATATAACTTTTAGTTATTCGTTGTATGCGGGTTTCATATAAGTAGGGTTCTAGAGTTACAAGAGTTCTTGTGTTTCACGTGTCAGTTTTCAAATTCACTGCACTACATAAAAGTGCTACATAGCTGTTTGCTCTACAGGGAAAGCAGTGTTATTAGGCATTGAAATAAGACTCAGTTTTGAGATACAGTAACGGACTTGTACTGCTTCTGCTTTGCATAACAAATTGAATAAAACAATTTTGTATCTACTAACTGTCTGTTCTCCTCTGTATAAAATAGTAAAAATCAATTCTTACTCATGATTATATACATATTTTCACGTTGCAAAATGCATTGTTATTTTAGTTATTCATTGTATGCAGGTTTCATATAAGAAGTGTTCTAGAGTTACTAGAGTTCCTGTGTTTCACGTGTCAGTTTTCAAATTCACTGGACTACATAAAAGATTTACATAGCTGTTTGCTCTAAAGGTAAAGCAGTGTTATTAGTAATTGAAATAAGACTCAGTTTTGAGATACAGTAACGTACTTGTACTACATCTGCTTAGTATCACAAATTGAATAAAAGAATGTTTATCTACAAACTCTGTTTTCCTCTGTACAAAATAGTAAAAATCAATTCATACTCATGAATATATATTTTAAACACATTGCTAAATGCATTGTTATATAACTCTTTTAGTTATTCATTGTATGCGGGGTTTTTAAAGAAGGGTTATAGAGTTAATAGAGTTCTTGTGTTTCACGTGTCTGTGTTCAAATTCACTGCAGTATTTAGAGGAGTTACAGAGCTGTTTGCTCTAGAGTTCAAACAGTCATTGAAGTAGGACTCGGTTTTGAGATACAGTAAATTACTTGTACTGCATCTGCTTAGCATTGCAAAAAGCACGAAAGACTGTTGTAACTAATAACTGTCTTTTTCCTCTGTAAAAAATAGTTTAACAGAATTCATACTTATGAATATATATTATAACAGATTGCTAAATGCTTTGTTATATAATTCTTTTAGTTATTTGTTGCATGCGGGTTTTGTATAAGAAGTGTTTAAGATATTTGAGTCCATGTGTTTCACGTGTCTGTTTTCAAATTCCTTGCGCTATTTAAAAGTTACATAGCTGTTTGCTCTACAGAAAAAGAGGTGTTAGTAGTCATTGAAATAAGACTCAGTTTTGAGATACAGTAACGTACTTGTACTGCATCTGCTTAGCATCACACATTGAATAAAAGAATGTTGTATCTACTAACTGTTTTTCTCTGTACAAAATAGTAAAAATCAATTCATACTCATGATTATATATTTTAAACACATTGCTAAATGCATTGTTATATAACTGTTTTAGTTATTCGTTGTATGCGGGTTTTTTCAAGAAGGATTATATACTTAATACAGCTCTTGTGCTTCACGTTTCTGTGTTAAAATTCACTGCAGTATTTACAGGAGTTACAGAGCTGTTTGCTCTACAGTTCAAACAGTGTTAGTAGTCATTGAAATAGGACTCTGTTTTGAGATACAGTAAAGTGCTTCTCCTGCATCTGTTTAGCATCGCAAAAAGAATAAAAGAACGTAGTATCTAATAACTGTCTGTTTCCCTGTGTAAAAATAGTTTAACCCAATTCATACTCTTGAATATATATTTTTAACACATTGTTAAATGCATTGCTATATAACTATTTTAGTAATTCGTTGTATGCGGGTTTCATATAAGAAGGGTTCTAGAGTTACTAGAGTTCTTATGTTTCATATGTTAGTTTTCAAATTCACTGCACTACATAAAAGTGTTACATAGCTGTTTCCTCTACAGGGAAAGCAGTGTTATTAGTCATTGAAATAAGACTCAGTGTTGAGATACAGTAACGTACTTCTACTGCATCTGCTTAGCATCACAAATTGAATAAAAGAATGTTGTATCTACTAACTGTCTGTTTTTCTCTGTTCAAAATAGTAAAAATCAATTCATACTCATGAATATATTTTAAACACATAGCTAAATGCATTGTTATATAACTGTTTTAGTTATTCGTTGTATGCGGGGTTTTTAAAGAAGGATTATAGACTTAATAGAGTTCTTGTATTTCACGTATCTGTGTTCATCTTCACTGCAGTATTTACAGGAGTTACAGAGCTGTTTGCTCTACAGTTCAAACAGTCATTGAAATAGGACTCTGTTTTGAGATACAGTAAAGTACTTGTCCTGCATCTGCTTAGCATCGCAAACAGAATGAAAGACTCTTCTATCTAATAACTGTCTGTTTTCCTCTGTAAAAAATAGTTTAACCCAATTCATACTCATGAATATATATTTTAACAGATTGTTAAGTTCTTTGTTATAACTCTTTTAGTTATTTGTTGCATGCGGGTTTTGTATAAGAAGTGTTAAAGTTATTTGAGTCGATGTGTTTCACTTTTCAGTTTTCAAATTCACTGCACTGCATAGAAGTGTTACATAGCTGTTTGCTCTACAGGTAAAGCAGTGTTATTAGTCATAGAAATAAGACTCAGTGTTGAGATACAGTAACGTACTTCTACTGCATCTGCTTAGCATCACAAATTGAATAAAAAAATGTTGTATCTACTAACTGTCTGTTTTCCTCTGTACAAAATAGTAAAAATCAATTCATACTCATGAATATATTTTAAACACCTTGCTAAATGCTTTGTTATATAACTGTTTTAGTTATTCTTTGTTTGCGGGTTTTTTAAAGAAGGAGTATAGAGTTTATAAAGTTCTTGTGCTTCACGTGTCTATGTTCAAATTCACTGCAGTATTTACAGGAGTTACAGAGCTGTTTGCTCTACAGTTCAAACAGTGTTAGTAGTCATTGAAATAGGACTCTGTTTTGAGATACAGTAAATTACTTGTACTGCATCTGCTTAGCATTGCAAAAAGAACGAAAGACTTGTATCCAATAACTGTTTTCCTCTGTAAAAATAGTTTAACAGAATTCATACTTATGAATATATATTATAACAAATTGCTAAATGCTTTGTTATATAACTCTTTTAGTTATTTGTTGCATGCGGGTTTTGTATAAGAAGTGTTTAAGTTATTTGAGTCCATGTGTTTCCCGTGTCTGTTTTCAAATTCTTTGCGCTATTTAAAAGTTACATAGCTGTTTTCTCTACAGAAAAAGAGGTGTTAGTAGTCATTGAAATAGAACTCAGTTTTGAGAAACAGAAATGTTCTTGTACTGCATCTGCTTAGCACCACAAAATGAATAAAAGAATGTTACATCTACCAACTGTCTGTTTTCCTTTGTACAAAATAGTAAAAATCAATTAATACTCATGAATATATATATATTTTCAACTTGCTAAATGCATTGTTATATAGCTGTTTTAGTTATTCATTGTATGCGGGTTTTATATAAGAAGGTTCTAGAGTTACTAGAGTAACTGGTGTTTCACGTGTCAGTTTTCAAATTCACTGCACTACATAAAAGAGTTACATAGCTGTTTGCTCTAAAGGGAAAGCAGTGTTATTAGTCATTGAAATAAGACTGTTTTGAGATACAGTAACGTACTTGTACTGGATCTGCTTAACATCACAAATTGAATAAAAGAATGTTGTATCTACTAACTGTCTGTTTTTCTCTGTACAAAATAGTAAATATCAATTCATACTCATGAATATGTATTTTAAACACATTGCTAAATGCATTGTTATATAACTGTTTTAGTTATTCGTTGTATGCGGGTTTTTTCAAGAAGCATTATAGAGTTAATAGAGTTCTTGTGCTTCACGTTTCTGTGTTAAAATTCACTGCAGTATTTACAGGAGTTACAGAGCTGTTTGCTCTACAGTTCAAACAGTGTTAGTAGACATTGAAATAGGACTCTGTTTTGAGATACAGTAAAGTACTTGTCCTGCATCTGTTTAGTATCGCAAAAAGAATAAAAGAACGTTTTTTCTAATAATTGTCTGTTTTCCTGTGTAACAAATAGTTTAACCCAATTCATACTCATGAATATATATTTTTAACACATTGCTAAATGCATTGCTATATAACTATTTTAGTAATTCGTTGTATGCGGGTTTCATATAAGAAGGGTTCTAGAGTTACGAGATGTCTTGTTTTTCACGTGTTAGTTTTCAAATTCACTGCACTACATAAAAGAGTTACATAGCTGTTTGCTCTACTGGGAAAGCAATATTAGTCATTGAAATAAGACTCAGTGTTGAGATACAGTAATGTACTTCTACTGCATCTGCTTAGCATCACAAATTGAATGAGAGTGTTGGATATACTAACTGTCTGTTTTCCTCTGTACAAAATAGTAAAAATCAATTCATAATCATGAATATATTTTAAACACATTGCTAAATGCATTGTTATATAACTGTTTTAGTTATTCGTTGTATGCGGGGTTTTTAAAGAAGGATTATAGACTTAATAGAGTTCTTGTATTTCACGTATCTGTGTTCATCTTCACTGCAGTATTTACAGGAGTTACAGAGCTGTTTGCTCTACAGTTCAAACAGTCATTGAAATAGGACTCTCTTTTGAGATACAGTAAAGTACTTGTCCTGCATCTGTTTAGTATCGCAAAAAGAATAAAAGAACGTTGTTTCTAATAACTGTCTGTTTTCCTGTGTAACAAATAGTTTAACCCAATTCATACTCATGAATATATATTTTTAACACATTGCTAAATGCATTGCTATATAACTATTTTAGTAATTCGTTGTATGCGGGTTTCATATAAAAAGGGTTTTAGAGTTACGAGATGTCTTGTGTTTCACGTGTTAGTTTTCAAATTCACTGCCCTACATAAAAGAGTTACATAACTGTTTGCTCTACAGGGAAAGCAGTGTTATTAGTCATTAAAATAAGACTCAGTGTTGAGATACAGTAATGTACTTCTACTGCATCTGCTTAGCATCACAAATTGAATAAGAGTGTTGTATCTACTAACTGTCTGTTTTCCTCTGTACAAAATACTAAAAATCAATTCATAATCATGAATATATTTTAAACACATTGCTAAATGCATTGTTATATAACTGTTTTAGTTATTCGTTGTATGCGGGTTTTTTCAAGAAGGATTATAGAGTTAATACAGCTCTTGTGCTTCACGTTTCTGTGTTAAAATTCACTGCAGTATTTACAGGAGTTACAGAGCTGTTTTCTCTACAGTTCAAACAGTCATTGAAATAGGACTCTGTTTTGAGATACAGTAAAGTACTTGTCCTGCATCTGCTTAGCATCGCAAACAGAACGAAAGACTCTTCTATCTAATAACTGTCTGTTTTCGTCTGTAAAAAATAGTTTAACCCAAATCATACTCATGAATATATATTTTAACAGATTGTTAAATTTTTTGTTATAACTCTTTTAGTTATTTGTTGCATGCGGGTTGTGTATAAGAAGTGTTAAAGTTATTTGAGTCGATGTGTTTCACGTGTCAGTTTTCAAATCACTGCACTACATAAAAGTGTTACATAGGTGTTTGCTCTACAGGGAAAGCAGTGTTATTAGTCATTGAAATTAGACTCAGTGTTGAGATACAGTAACGTACTTCTACTGCATCTGCTTAGCATCACAAATTGAATAAAAGAATGTTGTATCTACTAACTGTCTGTTTTTCTCTGTACAAAATAGTAAATATCAATTCATACTCATGAATATGTATTTTAAACACATTGCTAAATGCATTGTTATATAACTGTTTTAGTTATTCGTTGTATGCGGGTTTTTTCAAGAAGGATTATAGAGTTAATAGAGTTCTTGTGCTTCACGTTTCTGTGTTAAAATTCACTGCAGTATTTACAGGAGTTACAGAGCTGTTTGCTCTACAGTTCAAACAGTGTTAGTAGACATTGAAATAGGACTCTGTTTTGAGATACAGTAAAGTACTTGTCCTGCATCTGTTTAGCATCGCAAAAAGAATAAAAGAACGTTTTTTCTAATAATTGTCTGTTTTCCTGTGTAACAAATAGTTTAACCCAATTCATACTCATGAATATATATTTTTAACACATTGCTAAATGCATTGCTATATAACTATTTTAGTAATTCGTTGTATGCAGGTTTCATATAAGAAGGGTTCTAGAGTTACGAAAGGTCTTGTGTTTCACGTGTTAGTTTTCAAATTCACTGCACTACATAAAAGAGTTACATAGCTGTTTGCTTTACAGGGAAAGCAGTGTTATTAGTCATTGAAATAAGACTCAGTGTTGAGATACAGTAACGTACTTCTCCTGCATCTGCTTAGCATCACAAATTGAATTAGAGTGTTGGATCTAATGTCTGTTTTCCTCTGTACAAAATAGTAAAAATCAATTCATAATCATGAATATATTTTAAACACATTGCTAAATACATTGTTATATAACTGTTTTAGTTATTTGTTGTATGTGAGCTTTTTCAAGAAGGATTACAGAGTTAATACAGCTCTTGTGCTTCACGTTTCTGTGTTAAAATTCACTGCGGTATTTACAGGAGTTACAGAGCTGTTTGCTCTACAGTTCAAACAGTGTTAGTAGTCATTGAAATAGGACTCTGTTTTGAGATACAGTAATGTACTTGTCCTGCATCTGCTTAGCATCTCAAACAGAATGGAAGACTCTTCTATCTAATAACTGTCTGTTTTCCTCTGTAAAAAATAGTTTAACCCAATTCATACTCATGAATATATATTTTAACAGATTGTTAAATTTTTTGTTATAACTCTTTTAGTTATTTGTTGCATGCGGGTTGTGTATAAGAAGTGTTAAAGTTATTTGAGTCGATGAGTTTCACGTGTCAGTGTTCAAATACACTGCACTACATAAAAGTGTTACATAGCTGTTTGCTCTACAGGGAAAGCAGTGTTATTAGTCATTGAAATTAGACTCAGTGTTACCTAAATGTAACACTCATATTTCAGGCTGAGACCTACTCCTAATTTAGAGCTCTCTTTCCCCCTTTTGCCAACTTCTGTTATGAATTTACCTTTGCCACCCAGCTTAGTTCTTTTTACCATGCCACAGTCGCAGAGCTCCAGGGAAATGCAACCTGGTCTCAACTCTCCAGGCAGAGGAGAACAGAGGCTCCACATCCACGCATGCTGCAAATGGTTTTCTCAGTCTACATGAGTCATTACCAGCTAGAAGCAGTGGTCACTGGGACTTGGACATGAGCTGCAAAGTATAGAATGGTGACAACAATTCCAGTGCCATGCGGACTTTTCCTGTGTGGACTTTTCCTGGACTCCTGCTCCCTGTGACAGCTCCTAACAGACTGAACTAAGGTTGGGTTGCATTTTTCAGGAATTTGGCATGGTGATGGGGCCAATTTGGGCTTGGTGAACATGTTAAGGACACTACTCTTTTATGAATTCTTGCTGTATGGACCAAGAGTTTGCTTAAAGACTTTTTTTTTTCATTTTTCTGAAGCTGAAAACAGGGAGAGACAGTCAGACAGATTCCTGCATGCGCCCGACCAGAATCCACCCGGCACGCCCACCATGGGACGACGCTCTGACCACCAGGGGGCAATGCTCTGCCCCTCCGGGACGTTGCCATGTTGCGACCAGAGCCACTCTAGCACCTGGGGCAGAAGCCACAGAGCCATCCCCAGCGCCCGGGCCATCTTTGCTCCAATGGAGCCTTGGCTGCGGGAGGGGAAGAGAGAGACAGAGAGGAAAGCATGGTGGAGGGGTGGAGAAGCAAATGGGTGCTTCTCCTGTGTGCCCTTGCTGGGAATCGAACCCGGGTCCTCCACACGCTAGGCCAATGCTTAAAGGCCTATCAATGTAAAAAAAAAGAAGACTGGATAAAGAAGATGAGGCACATATACACCATGGTATACTATTCAGCTAGAAAAATGATGATATTGGATTACTTATAGCAGAATGGTGGAACCTTGATAACATTATGTGGAGTGAAATAAGCGAATCAGTAAAAAACGAGAACTGCAGCAGTCCATACATTGGTGGGACATAAAGTGAGATTAAGAGACATGGACAGGAGTGTGGTGGTTAGAGGGGTGGGGGAGGAAAAAGGGGAGTGGAAAAAGTGGAGGGGGAGGGGTACAAAGAAAACTGGATAGAGGGTGACGGAGGATGCCCCCAGCTTCATTCTTTTTCTTTAGGATTGCTTTGGCTATTCAAGGTTTTTTATAGTTCCATATACATCTGATGATTTTTTGTTCTATTTCTTTAAAAAATTTCATTGGAAGTTTGATGGGAATTGCATTAAATTTGTATATTGCTTTGGGTAATATAGCCATCTTGATAATATTTATTCTTCCTAACCAAGAACAAGGTATATTCTTCCATCTCATATCTTTTTCGATTTCCCTTAACAATGGTTTATAGTTTTCATTATATAAGTCTTTTACATTCTTTGTTATGTTTATTCCTAAGTATTTTATTTTTTTTGTTGCAATCGTGAGGGGGATTATTCTTTTGAGTTCGTTCTCAATTGTTTCATTGTTGGCATACAGAAAGGCTATTGACTTCTGTATGTTAATTTTGTATCCTGCGACCTTACTGTTTTGGCTTATTGTTTCTAGTAGTCTTTTTGTGGATTCTTTGGCGTTTTCGATGTATAGGATTATATCATCTGCAAAAAGTGATACCTTTACTTCTTCTTTTCTGATATGGATGCCTTTTATTTCTTTGTCTTGACTGATTGCTCTGGCTAGAACCTCTAGTACCACATTAAATAAGAGTGGAGAGAGTGGACAACCCTGTTCTGTTCCTGATTTAAAGGGGAAAGCCTTCAGTTTAGTGCCATTTAGTATGATGTTATCTGATGGTTTATCATATATGGCCTTTATCATGTTGAGATATTTTCCTTCTATACCCATTTTGTTGAGAGTCTTAAACATAAAATTGTGTTGTATTTTATCAAAAGCCTTTTCTGCATCTATTGATAATATCATGTGGTTCTTGTTCTTTGTTTTGTTGATATGGTGTATTACGTTAACTGTTTTACGTATGTTGAACCATCCTTGAGATTCTGGGATAAATCCCACTTGATCATGATGTATTATTTTTTAATATGTGGTTGTATTTGATTTGCTAGTATTTTGTTTAGTATTTTAGCATCTGTATTCATTAAAGATATTGGTCTGTAGTTTTCTCTTTTTTTTGTGCCATCCTTGCCAGGTTTTGGAAGGAGGGTTATGTTGACCTCATAAAATGTGTTTGGACGTATTGCTTCTTCTTCAATTTTTTGGAAGACTTTGAGTAGAATAGGAACCAAGTCTTCTTTGAATGTTTGATAAAATTCGCTGGTATAGCCGTCTGGGCCTGGACTTTTATTTTTGGGGAGGTTTTTAATGGTTTTTTCTATTTCTTCTCTACTAATAGGTCTGTTTAGGCTTTCTGCTTCTTCTTGACTCAGTCTAGGAAGGTTGTATTGTTCTAGGAATTTATTTATTTCTTCTAGGTTGTTGAATTTAGTGGCATAAAGTTTTTCATAGTATTCTACAATAATTCTTTTTATATCTATGGTGTCTGTGGTGATTTCTCCTCTTTCATTTTGGGTTTTGTTTATATGAGTTCTTTCTCTTTTTTCCCTGGTAAGTCTTGCCAAGGGTTTGTCAATTTTGTTGATCTTTTCAACGAACCAGTTCCTTGTTCTATTAATTTTTTCTATAGTTTCTTTGTCCTCCAATTCATTTATTTATGCTCTGATTTTTATTATCTCCTTTCTTCAGCTGGTTTAGGGTTGTCTTTGTTCTTCATTTTCTAGTTTCATTAAGGTGTGAAGTTAAGTGGTTCACTTGGGCTCTCTCTTGTTTGTTCATATAGGCCTGAAGTGATATGAATTTCCCTCTTATCATTGCTTTTGCTGCATCCCATAGATTCTGATATGTCATATTGTCATTTTCATTAGTCTGTATATATCTTTTGATCTCTGCACTTATTTCTTCTTTGACCCATTCATTTTTTAAATGTTGTTTAGTTTCCACATTTTTGTGGGATTTTTTTCCCTCTTTTTTGCAGTTGAATTCTAGTTTCAAGACTTTATGATCAGAAAATATGCTTGGTACAACTTCGATTTTTCTGAATTTGCTGATGTTGTTTTTGTGGCCCAACATATGGTCAATTCTTGAGAATGATCCATGTACACTGGAGAAAAATGTATACTCAGTCACTTTGGGATGAAATGTCCTGTAGATGTCTATCATATCCAGGTGCTCTAGTGTTTTGTTTAAGGCCACTATATCTTTCTTGATTCTCTGTTTGGATGACCGATCTAGAGCCGTCAGTGGTGTATTGAGGTCTCCAAGTATGATTGTATTTTTGTCAGTTTTTGTTTTAAGGTCAATAAGTAGCTGTTTTATATATTTTGGTGCTCCTTGGTTTGGTGCATATATATTAAGAATTGTTATGTCTTCTTGATTCAGTGTCCCCTTAGCCATTATGAAATGGCCATTTTTGTCTCTGAGTACTTTTGCTGTCTTGTAGTCAGCATTATCAGATAAGAGTATTGCTACGCCTGCTTTTTTTTGGATGTTATTTGCTTGGAGTATTGTTTTCCAGCCTTTCACTTTAAATTTGTTTTTATCCTTGTTACTTAGATGAGTTTCCTGTAGGCAGCATACAGTTGGATTTTCTTTTTGAATCCATTCTGCTACTCTGTGCCTTTTTATTGGTGAGTTTAATCTGTTTACATTTAGTGTAATTATTGACACTTGTGAGTTCCCTATTGCCATTTTATATCTTGCTTTCTGTTAGTTTTGTGTCTTGTTTGATCCTTCTCTTTCGTTTTTCTATCTTTTGTTTTTATTTGGTTGTATTCCATACATCTTTCCTCTGTTGCTATCTTTTTTATCTCATGTGCTTCTGTGGTGGTTTTCTCAATGGTGGTTACCTTTAAGTAATGAAAAGGGTTCCTACCCTGTTCATTGTAGCATACTATTTTGTGAGTACTTTTGCACTCCATCGTCCTTTGCTACTGTTAATCAGCATCCTCTCCCCCCCCTTTCTTTCTGTTGTTGTCACAGTTTAAATTTGGTTTTATTGTGTTCTTCTTGGAGCCTTTACTTGTGGCTTTGTTTTTTTGTTGTTGTTGTTCTTTGTTTCTGATTGGAGAACCCCCTTTAGTAATTCCTGGAGTGGGGGTTTTCTGATGATAAATTCCCTCATCTTTTCTGTATCTGTGAATGTCTTTATTTCTCCTTCATATTTGAAGGATAGCTTTGATGGGTATAGTATTCATGGCTGAAAGTTCCTCTCTTTCAGGACTTTAAGTATTGGGGTCCACTTTCTTCTAGCTTGTAGTTTTTCTTTGTGTTTCTGTCAGCTGTTTTTGTTTGGTGATATGCCTTGCTTCTTTCCTCTGTGTCTTCTATTTTTGTGTGACAGATACAGAGAGACAGAAAGAGGGACAGATAGGGTTAGACAGGCAGGAAGGGAGAAAGAGAAGAAACATCAATTCTTTGTTGTGGCTCTTTAGTCTCCTTAGTTATTTATTGATAGCTTTTTCATATGAGCCCTGACTGGGGGGCTACAACAGAGCAAGTGACTTCTTGCTCTAGCCAGCAATCTTGGCCTCCAGACAGCAACCATAGAGTCATGTCTCTGATCCTATGCTCAAGCTAGGGACCTCACACTCAAGCTGTTGACCTTGGGGTTTTGAACCTAGGTCCTCCATGTCCCTGTCCAATGCTCTATCCACTGCACCATCACCAGATCAGGCTATGTCTTCTTTTTTAAAGCTATGTATTTCACTTTTGGTTTTTTTCATAAGTGGTTACTGTTAGGTTGTTGAGAAAAAATGTTTCACATACACAAGAATCCTTTGTCTTATGAGTACTTCTGCATTCCATCATCTTTTGCTACTTCAGCTCTTTAACCTCTCCCCTTCTAAGTTTTTGTTGTCACAGATTATCATTGTTTATATTGCAACCCTTTTGAATCCTTTACTTGTAGTTTTGATTTGTTTTGTTCTTTGTATCTGGTAAACTAGCCCCCGTGAGTATATCTTGCAGTGGGGGTTTTCTGGTGATAAATTCCCTCAGCTTCTATATGTCTGGAAAATTTTTTATTTTTCCTTCGTATTTAAAGGACAACTTTGATGGAGATAGTATTCTTGGCTGTAAAACCTTTCTTTCAGTACTTCAAATACTTGGGTCCACTTTCTTCTGGCTTGTAGAGCTTCTGCTTGGAAATCTGATGATAACCTGATGGGCCTTCCTTTATATAGTAAGCTCTTCTTTGCTTTAGCTGCCTTGAGGATTCTTTCATTGTCATTGATTTTTGATAGTTTTATTACATTGTGCCTTGGGAAAAGCTTCTTTGGGTTTAAATAACAAGGCATTCTGTTTGCTTTTTGGATTGAAGGTTCTACCTCTTTCCATAGGCTTCAAAAGTTCTCATCAATTATTTGTTTAAATATGGCTTTCCATTCCTTTCTCCCTCTCTTCTTCTTCCGATATACCTATGATTCTTATATTGCTCTTCAGGTGGAATTAGACCATTCTCACAGAGCTCTCTCATTTTTAATAATTCTTGAGTGTTCCACTTCTTCCATCTGTATCATCTCTAGTTACCTCTCTTTGATGTCACTGATTCTTTCTTATATTTGGCTTGTTCTATTAGCTAAACTTGCTAGCTCAGTTTTCAATTCATGTATTGAGTTTTTCATCTCTGGTTTTTGTTGAGTTTTTTTTTTTTGGAATTCTTCCAAAGCCAGAAATGGGGAGGCAGTCAGACAGCCTCCCGATGTGCCTGACCGGGATCCATCCAGCATGCCCACCAGGGGGCGATGCTCTGCCCATCCAGGGCATCGCTCTGTTGTGACCAGAGCCACTCTAGCACCTGAGGCAGAGGCCACAGAGCTATCCTCAGTGCCTGGGCCAACTTTGCTCCAGTGGAGCCTTGGCTGCAGCGGGGGGGAGAGAGAGAGAGAGAGAGGAAGTAGAGGGGGAGGGGTGGAGAAGCAGATGGGTGCTTCTCCTGTGTGCCCTGGCTGGGAATTGAACCCAGGACTTCTGCACACCAGGCTGATGCTCTACCACTGAGCCAACTGGCCAGGGCCTTCATCTCTGTTTTTAATGTTTCAATCTTCTTGGTGAGATTTCATTTTGTTTAATGAGCTCATTAAGTTTCCTATTAGTGTTTTCTCTCATATCTTTGAATATTTTCAGATCTTCAATTTTGAATTTTCTATTGATTAAATCCAAGGTTTCCTTCCATGTGATTGAGATTGCTTTCTGGAATTTTTTTTTTCTTTCTAAACTCTGTCTCTTTCTTGAGACTTGTTTGGAGGTTCTAGGAGGGGAGTGCAGCTACTCGTATACCCTTGACCGAAGAAAGGTTCTCTCCTCTAGTGAGGAAGGTCGTCCTTTTCAACCGAGTGCACAGCTTCGGGAGGGACACACATGGAGCAGTGAGGGAGGAAGGGGACACCCGCCTAGCCAGCCAGATCAGCCAAATCAACCCTGGCGATCAATGGGGTGACAGATATCGCAGCCAGATCGCCCTCACATCCTCTGTCTCTTTCTTGAGTAGTCATGGTATTCCTTTTATTCTGCCTTGTGGTCATTTGAGAGTGGTATAGTTTTAAAAAATCAAATAATAAACAACAATTTAAATAATAATTTTAATAATAAAAATTAATAATTAAAGAGAAAAATTGCAAATAAACAAAAAACAAAACAAAATAAATAATTGAGAAAAGCAAAACAACAACAAAAGAACTAAAGACAGACAAAATAATTAGAAACAATTTCTGAGAGGGTCAAAATCTTTTTCCAGTAGGCAGGACTGTATTACAATTTTTAGCTCTGTAAAAGCCCAAGCTGAACTCTGCTGGGAAGCTGCTGTTACAAAGGTGGAAGAGGGACTGCAATTGCTGTGATAGGTGGGACTTGTGAGGGCTTTACAGCTTTAGCAATGGTGATTTTGGGCCACCCAATGCTCCTCCCTCATCTCAACAGAGCAGGGAGCAGACAAAGAATACCTTTTTTCATCAGCTGTGAGGTATGTCTCTGCATAATGGGTATATCTGTATGACAGGTAAAATGTGATGTCAGTGATCTCAATGTCTCTCTTCAGGTTACTTCTATGTCACCTATGTTCCATCTAATGCACAAAGCTGTTGCTTAAGCATGTGTGTCATAGTAGTTAGTAGGGGTTCTTTGGAGGAGGCGAATCCAGGAATTTTAGAATAACAGAAACATAAGCTACTTGACTTACTGTAACAATAATCAGAAAAGCTGTGATTTTGTACATACTAAAGTCAGATATATAAGGTGAGTCAAGTTACAAAGTATTTTGAGCACAATGTATTGATAATTTTTCAGCACAAATAATGCCTATATTCCATCCCTTTCCTGTTTTTTGGGACAGATAATGATCTCTGAGCTGTTACTAAAGTAAAGGGCTGGACTGTCCAACCTGGAATTTTTGTCAGCTGTACAGATAAGATAAAAGCTGAATAGGCTGTCAAAGCCTTCCAGTGGGGAAAAAAAAGCTTTCCAGTGTTACATAGAACATGATCAAACAGACATCAACAAAGAGTCTGTAGTTACAGAGCTGCTTACTTTCTCTGTGGCAATTAAGATCTATAGCCAGGAAACTGATGTCCATGGTATTTCTGTATCCTTTGACCACAACACTTTATCAGAACGTGGGTGTTACTCACACCAATGTGAATCCAACCTTGGAGGGAAAATGATCTCAGTGATAAGATGGATGAGTAGACAGCAAGTGTATGTACACTTTAATTTTTCTGTTCCACTGGGTCTTTGAATTTTTCCATTTATAATAGTTTTTAAATATAGGTTGTATTATTCAGCTATGGCAAGGGCAACAGATGCAAATGCAACTTCCACTGGAAAGATAGTTTGTTACCCATAGTTCTTCAGCAGAGGGACCATACCACATCAGGCAGGGGGCACATAAAATATCAGAAGGGTGAGAGAGAGGGAGCAAGAGGAAAATGTAGAAGAAATTTTAGTGTGGTTTCCATGTAAAAAACATAGTTGAGACTGAATAAAAGACTTAGAATTGAATACTTTTAGTGGGCCTGGGGCAGAACAGTTGTCCCTAGTTATCTGAAAGCTGGCTCTGGGGTAGTTAGAGCAGGGAAATAGTGATGCAGAGTATGAGAGCCAGATAGAAAAGGTGGTGACAGTATGTGCTCAGCATTGGTTACTGTGCATATAAAAGATGAGAAGATCATTAACAAGACCCCACCTCTCAAGACAACAGAAATACAGAAAATAAGAAGGCATGATTAATCTAATAACAGAGGAGAAATTTCTTATGTTTTTTTCTTCATCTTCTGTAGTTTCCATTGAATCTAGGGCAATAAATCAAATGAGTAAGCTATCAGAATCACATTCAACTGTTCAGACCAGCATACAGAGTCCAGAATTATGACTAAGTGCATCTATAATGGTAAATTCAGCTGAATCTAAACAGATATTTTATATACACAGGTCTAGAATTTATAAAGTACATTCATACATTCATTTCTGTTTTGAATTCATATGAATAACTAACATTCACAGTTATTATAGTGGGTAAGATTTATTATGCTAGATTTAACTTTATATAGTCACCACATGGGCACAACCAGTTTTCCTTTAATAGTACATTGGGAAGCAATGGAGATTAGTAGGTATGAAGCATGAGGTCAATTGATGTTCCCATGCAAGGAAATGATTTCCAGTAAAGTCAGCTCCACCTTTACCTGATGGAAGTGAAAGGCTGCTTCTATTACTGTAGAATGGAAGTTCCAACTAGATTTTGAGATTTAGTATAATCAGATAACTTTAAATTTAACCAAGGGATATCTCTCAACTCTCCATTTCCATTAGAGCCTCATATATATATGCAAGACTTGGAAAAGTTAGGACTTTTTGGTGTGTGTTTGTTTGCATTTTTCAGTATATCAAATATTAGGCTCAGTGTCTGAGTTTTTATGTCATCAGCTATTCAGTTAAAATAGTTATCAAACTTTTGTCTACTAGTCAGTCTTGATACAATATTTTTTATTTACTTTTTAAAGACCATTAATTTTTCAGAAAGAAGAGAGAGACTGCTCATAATTGCTTCACTTCAGTTGTTCATTAGTTGCTTGCTTATCCTATGTGCCTTGACTAGGCAAGCCCAGGGTTTCAAATTGATGACTTTAGCTTTCCAAGTCGAGATCTATCTGTTGAACCACCACAGGCCAGGCAATTAATTTATTTTAGATTAAATTTATTGGAAGCCCTGGCCGGTTGGCTCAGCGGTAGAGCGTCGGCCTAACATGCAGAGGACCCGGGTTCGATTCCCGGCCAGGGCACACAGGAGAAGCACCTATTTGCTTCTCCACCCCTCCGCCGCACCTTCCTCTCTGTCTCTCTTTTCCCCTCCCGCAGCCAAGGCTCCATTGGAGCAAAGATGGCCCAGGCGCTGGGGATGGCTCTGTGGCCTCTGCCCCAGGCGCTAGAGTGGCTCTGGTCGCAACATGGCGACGCCCAGGATGGGCAGAGCATCACCCCCTGGTGGGCAGAGCGTCGCCCCATGGTGGGTGTGCCGGGTGGATCCTGGTCGGGCGCATGCAGGAGTCTGTCTGACTGTCTTCAGAAAAATGCAAAAAGAAGAAAAAAAATTATTGGAGTGACTGGTTAATAAAATTACATGTCACTCTTATTATATAGGTTTCAAGTGTGCACTCTATAATATATTATCTGGATATTATGTTGTATGTCCACAACCTGTAGTCAAGCCTCCTTTAAACACCATTTATCTCTCCTCACACTCTTCTACCTCCTCCTACCCCCTTTCCCTCTGTAATCACCATACTGTTCTCTGTGTCTATGAATTTCTTTTTTTTTTTTGCTTAATCCCTTCATCTATTTCACCCAGACTCCAACCCCCTTCCTTTCTGACAGCTGTCAGTTTCTTCTCGGTGCAACATTTAAAATAACTAACCTTGTAAATTTTTTTAGAGCTTTGAGAAATTTATTTTTTATTACTAAGTTTCTTATTTTTGGTTTACATATTCCTTAAAACACTATGACAACCAGGAACAAAAACCTTCACTATATTTTTTATCATTTTTTTATTAAATTTAATGGAGTGACATTGACAAATCAGGGTACATATGTTGAGAGAAAACATCTGCAGGTTATTTTGACATTTGATTATGCTGTATACACCTCACCCAACGTCAAATTGTCTTCCATCACCTTCTATCTAATTTTTTTGTGCCCCTCCCCCAACCCCTCTCTCCTTCCTCGCCCCAACCCGCCCTCCCCCCACACCCCCACCCCTGTTTTCATCACATTCTGTTCATGTCTCTGAGTCTCATTTTTATGTCCCATCTATGTATGAATTTATATAGTTCTTAGTTTTTCTGATTTACTAATTTCACTTTGTATAATGTCCATCCATGTTATTGTAAATAATCCGATGTCATCATTTCTTATGGCTGAGTAGTATTCCATATTATATATGTACCAAAGCTTTTTAATCCACTCATCCTCTGATGGACACTTGGGCTGTTTCCAGATCATCGCTATTGTGAACAATACTGCCACAAACATGGGCGTGCATTTCTGTTTTTGGAGCAGTTCTATGGTGTTCTTGGGGTATACGCCTAAAAGTGAAATAGCTGGGTCAAAAGGCAGTTCGATTTTCAATGTTTTGAGGAATCTCCATACTGTTTTTCACAGAGGCTGCACCAGTCTACATTCCCACCAGCAGTGCAGGAGGGTTCCCTTTTCTCCACATCCTCGTCAGCACTTACTCTGTGTTGTTTTGTTGATGAGCACCATTCTGACTGGTGTGAGGTGATATCTCATTGTGGATTTAATTTGCATTTCTCTAATGATTAGTGATGTTGAGCATTTTTTCATATGTCTATTGGCCATCTGTATGTCCTCTTTGGAGAAGTGTCTATTCATTTCTTTTTTCCATTTTTTGATTGAATTGTTTGTCTTCCTGGTGTTGAGATTTACAAGCTCCTTATAAATTTTGGTTATTAACCCCTTATCAGACGTATTGTTAAATATGTTCTCCCATTGTGTAGTTTGTCTTTTTATTCTGTTCTTATTGTGTTTAGCTGTACAAAACCTTTTTAGTTTGATATAGTCCCATTTGTTTATCCTATCTTTTATTCTACTTCCCCATGGAGATAAATCAGCAAATATATTGCTGTGAGAGATGTCAAAGAGCTTACTGCCTATGGTTTCTTCTAAGATGCTTATGGTTTCATGGCTTACATTTAAGTCTTTTATCCATTTTGAGTTTATTTTTGGGAGTGGTGTAAGCTGGTGATCTAGTTTCATTTTTTTGCAGGTAGCTGTCCAATTTTCCCAACACCATTTGTTAAAGAGGCTGTCTTTACTCCATTGTATTTCCTTGCCTCCTTTGTCAAATATCAGTTGTCCATAGAACTGTGGGTTTATTTCTGGGTTCTCTGTTCTGTTTCATTGATCTATATGCCTGTTCTTATGCCAGTAAAAGGCTGTTTTGAGTACAATGGCCTTATAGTATAACTTGATATCAGGAAGTGTGATACCTCCCACTTTATTCTTCTTTTTTAAGATTGCTGAGGCTATTTGTGTTCTTTTTTAGTTCCATATAAATTTTTGGAATATGTGATCTATATCTTTGAAGTATGTCATTGGTATTTTAATTGGTATTGCATTGAATTTATAAATTACTTTGGGTAATATAGACATTTTAATGATGTTTATTCTTCCTAACCATGAGCACGGTATATGTTTCCACTTGTTTGTATCTTCGTTGATTTCTTTTATCAATGCTTTATAATTTTTTGAGTACAAGTCTTTAGTCTCCTTGGTTAAATTTACTCCTGGTACTTTATTTTTTGGTTGTAATAATGAAGGGGTTTGTTTCCTTAATTTTTCTTTCTGACTCTTCATTTTTGGTGTATAAACATGCCTCTTATTTCTGAGTATTGATTTTTGGGTAGGGTAATTTTCTGAAGCTGGAAATGGGGAGGCAGTCAGAAAGAGTCCTGCAGGAGCCCAACCGGGATCCACCCAGCATGCCCACCAGGGGGCGATGCTCTGCCCATCCAAGGCATCGCTTCTGTTGTGACCGGAGCCACTCTAGCGCCTGAGGCAGAGGCCATGGAGCCATCCCCAGCACCTGGGCCATCCTTGCTCCAATGGAGCCTTGGCTATGGGAGGGGAAGAGAGAGACAGAGAGGAAGGAGAATGGGAGGGGTGAAGAAGCAAATGAGCACTTCTGTGTGCCTTGGCTGGGAATCAAAACCAGGACTTCTGCATTCCAAGCCGATGCTCTACCACTGAGACAACCGGTAAGGCCTGAGTATTGATTTTATATTCTGCCATTTTGCTGAATTCATTTATCAGGTCCAGTAGTTTTTTGACTAAGACTTTAGGGTTTTCTATATACAATATCGTATCATCTGCATATAATGATAGTTTTACTTTTTCTTTTCGAACTTGAATGCCTTTTATTTCTTCATTTTGTCTGATCGCTGTGGCTAAGACTTCCAGGACTATGTTGAATAACAGTGGTGAAAGGGGGCACCCCTGCCTTGTTCCTGATCTTGAGGGGATTGTTTTAATTTTTGCCCATTGAATATGATGTTGGCTGTGGGTTTGTCATAGATAGCTTTTATCATGTTGAGTTATGTTCCCTGTATTCCCACTTTGCTGAGAGTTTTGACCATGAACGGATGCTGGATTTTATCAAATAATTTTTCTGCATCTATTGAAATTATCCTGTGGTTTTTCTTTTTCTTTTTGTTTATGTGATGAATCACATTGATTGATTTATGAATATTGTACCAGCCTTGCCTCCCCAGAATAAGTCCCACTTGATAATGGTGTATGATTTTTTTCCATATATTGTTGGATCCGGTTTGCTAATATGTTCTTGAGGATTTTAGCATTTATATTCATCAGGGATATAGGCTTATAATTTTCTATCTTTGTGTTATCTTTGCCTGATTTTGGAATCAGAATTATGCTTGCCTCATAAAAGGACTTTGGATGTCTTCCTTCCTCTTGAATTTTTTGAAATAGCTTGAGAAGGATAGGAGTTAGTTCTTTTTGAATATTTGGTAGAATTCAGTAGTGAAGCCATCAGGCCCCGAACTTTTTTTTGTTGGGAGTTCTTTGATAACTGTTTCTATCTCATTTGGTGTAATCAGTCTGTTTAGGTTTTCTGATTCTTCCGGATTGATTTTTGAAAAATTGTATATTTCAAGGAATTTGTCCACTTCATCTAAGTTGTCTATTTTTTTGGCATACAGTTCTTTATAGTATTTTCTTAAAATATTTTGTATTTCTGTTATGTCAGTTGTTATTTCTCCACTCTCATTTCTAATTTTATTTATGTGAGTCCTCTCTCTCTCTTTTTCTTGGTGAGTCTAGTTAAAGATTCATTGATCTTGTTTACCTTTTCAAAGAACCAGCTCCTAGTTTCATTGATCCTCTGTATTGTTTCTTTAGCCTCTATGTCACTTATTTCTGCTCTGATCTTTATTATTTCCTTCCTTCTACTAGCTCTGGGCTTTACTTGCTGTTCTTTTTCTAGTTCTTTTAGATGCAGGGTTAGATTGTTTATTTGAGCTCTTTCTAGTTTCTTAAGGTGTGCCTGTAGTGCTATGAACTTCCCTCTCAGTACTGCTTTTGCAGTGTCCCATAAATTTTGAGTTTTTTATGCTCATTGTCATTCATTTCTAGGAATTTTTTTTATTTCTTCTTTGATCTCATTCTTACTCCATTTGTTATTTAACGACCTGCTATTTATTAATAGTTTCCATGTGTTTGAGAATTTTTTAGCTTTTCTGTTGTGGTTTATTTCTAGTTTCATGCCATTGTGATCAGAGAAAGTGCTTGATATGATTTCAATCTTCTTATATTTGTTGAGACCACTTTTGTGCCCTAACATGGTCTATCCTAGAGAATGTACCATGAGCACTTGAAAAGAATGTATATTCTGCTCTTTTATGGTGAAAGGTTCTGAAGATATCTATTAAATCGAGTTGATCTAGAGTGTCCTTTAAGTCTGCTGTTTCTTTGTTAATTTTCTTTCTTGAGGATCTATCTAGTGATGTTAGTGGGGTATTGCTATTATAGTATTGCTGTTGATCTTGCTCTTTAAGTCCATCAAAGTCTGCTTTATATATTTAGGTGCTCCTATATTAGGTGCATAGATATTTATAATAGTTATATCTTCCTGTTGGATTACTCCCTTTATCATTATGTAGTGGCCTTCTTTATCTCTTACTATAGCTTTTGTTTTAAAGTCCATTTTGTCTGATATAAGTATTGCTACCCCAGGTTTTTTTCATTTCCATTTGCATGAAATGTTTTTTTCCATCCTTTTACCTTCAATCTATGTGCATCTTTTGTTCTAAGGTGTGTCTCCTGTAGACAGCATATGTACGGGTCCTGTTTTCTTATCCATGCAGCTACCTATGTCTTTTGATTTGATCATTTAATCCATTTAAATTTAAGGTTATTATTGATATGTAGTTGTTTATTGCCATTTTCTTCTTTAAAGCTGTATTCCTTTTTTGCTATATTCTTTTCCCACTTTGATCTGTTTACAACAGGCCCCTTAACATTTCCTGCAGCATTGGTTTGGTTCTAATGAATTCCTTGAGTTGGTTTTTGTCTGGGAAGCTTTTTATTTCTCCTTCAATTTTAAATGATAGCCTTGCTGGATAGAGTAGTCTTGGTTGTAGGCTCTGGTTCTGGATTACTTTAAATATTTCTTGCCATTCCCTTCTGGCCTCAAGTGTTTCTGTTGAGAAGTCGGATGTTATCCTTATGGGGGGCTCCTTTGTAAGTGATAGTTTTTTTTTCTCTTGCAGCTTTTAATATTTTCTCTTTATCATTTAGCTTTGGTATTTGAATTATGATGTGTCTTGGTGTAGGTTTCTTTGGGTTTCTCTTTAATGGAGTTCTCTGTGCTTCTTGAACTTGTGAGAATTTCTCCTGCATTAATTTAGGGAAGTTTTTAGCTATGATGTAATTGAACAAAGTCTCTATCCCTTGTTCTTTCTCTTCTTCTTCAGGAACCCCTATAATGTGGATGTTATTTCTCTTCATGTTGTCACAGAGCTCTCTTAGAATTTCCTCAGACTTTTTGAGTCTCTTTTTTTTCTTCTCCTCTTTCTTGTCTTCATTCCAGTTGTCCTCCAACTCGTTGAATCGATCCTCAGCTCTATCCATCCTGTTTTTAATTTTTTTCATTGTAGTCTTCATTTCTGATATTGTATTTTTCATCTTTGACTGATTTTTTTTAATATTTCAATATCCTTTTTTATATTTGCTATTTCTTTATTTAGGTGTTCATAATGACCATCCATTGTTATTCTCAGATCCCTTAGCATCCTTACAATCATTATTTTGAACTATATGTCTGAAAGTTTGATTATTTCCATATCACTCAGTTCATCTCTTGAAGATTTCTCTTGTGGTTAATAAGACACTTCTTTGTCTTCTCATTATCTGTGTTTGTGTGTTTTGTTTGTAGAGTTGGTTGAGTCTAGGCTTGGTTTTGTCTGCCTTCAGTTTTCAATTGCTATTTCTAGGTCTTCTTGGGTTGGTATCAGCTATTATTTGTAATCCACTTTTGGATTTGGGCAGCTTTGAAGTCTTGATTTTTTTGTTTTCTTAACAGGTGATAGTCTTGTTTACTGATTTCAGCAGGGGGCTTCCTTGAAACTGTATCCAGGAATATGATGGGTGTAACTTGAGACTCTGAAGGCCTCTTCCACAAACTAATCTCTCTGGGGCCAGAGTGTTTTCTCAGCTTCAGTAGGGGGAAGTGTATCTCAGATCTCCATGGAGACGTGAGTTACTTCCCCTCCTCCCCACTTCTTGTTTTCAGCTGTGTCTTTTTGCACTAATTGGAGCTGGAGAGATGTCTGGAGATCTCTGATCTGGAAGCAATTCAGTACTCTTTTGTGGAAGGACCAGTCCCTCCCCAGCTATGGCCACCTCCAGCACAGATGAGTGAGCTTTCTTAGGTTGTCTCCTGCATTCCTTTGCCCCTCACAGTCTATCCGTCTCTCTCTTCTTTCTACTTGGGAGATAAGCCAGTTCTTTCAACACACCTCGCTCCCTGGTTGCCAGGCAAGTGGGTGTGAGCAGTATTTTCTGCTCTTTTTCCTGGAGTGAGATCCCTTCTGGGCTCCCCCCCTCACTCATTCCTGTAAGCAAGGGAGATTCCGGCGCTCCCTTCCAGGTTTGTTGTGGCTTCTTCTTGGCTCCTTGTTTTTTGAGAGCTGTTCTTGTAGTCCAGAGTTGGTTTTTCATGCTGATTTTTCCTAAATTGATTTGTATTCCAGTTTGTTGGTGAGAGCTGGGCGTCTGTGCATCCACCTACTCTGCTGCCAACTTCAGGTTCTCCCTTCACTATATTTTGTAGATGACAACTAATAATTATACTGATGTTATATTAACTTTTGCTGATATTAACTGCCAGGGTCCAGCCCCAGGGGGAATCCAGGGGTCCCACAGGAAGAGACGGCATCGGAACGAATCAAATGAGAGAGCCAAATTCTTTTTTCTCTCTTTAGCATTTACTGCCAGGCATCTCTGCCAATGGCTGGTCTAGCTTTCTTTACACACACACTAAGTTACAATCACATGGTATTCAGAATACATTGATCAATCATTGTTTTTGTTTCACTATGCTTACATTTTTTAGGTAACTATTAATTCATTTCTATAAACTATAAATCAGGTGGTAAGTCATTCAAAGTACAGTTATACAATAACTTGAACAGCAATAACAATGTTGGTACAAACTTCTAAAAGGTCAGTAGTTTACCTTACCTATGATGCTATTGTCTAGTCAAATTTTATTTATTACTATATTCATACACTAGTTAAGTTCTACCTCTATTCTTCTCAGAGTGTTCCACCATCTGCAGGTTAGGTATGGAAGAAGAAAGGAAAGTTTCTTTACTCTACTACATGAAAAGGCTAGGGAGGTAAAGTGATGAATTAAGTGAAGGCTAAAAGGGTATTCTGTGTATAGTTACTGTTTCCTACCTATTCATAAGTCACTATCTATTGTTTCTAACATAATTAATAAGAAGAAGTTCTCCTACTAACTTAACCCTTTACGAGGGATATCATAGCTAGCCTCTTATGTCTATGAGCCCAGTTCAAGGGGCTTACAGGCTTTTCTGTGGAACTCACACCCTCTGTCTCATTTTCCAAGACAAATCTACAGGGAAAGCATGGTACTATTATCCCTGTGCCATAAATAATAGCACACACCCAGAAAAGGGGGGATATAAGGCCAGATTAATTCAAAAAGGTCAAAGGAAGAAGTATCATTGTGCCTTTCCTTTGTGGTGACTTTGTCAACCCGCAGCCATCAGTCTTCACTGCGGTGACTTTATCAACAAGCAGCCATTGGTCTTCTCTGTTGTGACTTTGTCAACCAGCAGTTTTTGATCTTCTGCTGTGACTTTGTCAACCAGCAGTTGTGGATCTTCTCCTGCTGTGACCTTGTTAGCCAGCATTAGTGGATCGGCTCCTGACAATTAACTAATGTCACTCACAGAAGGTTCTGTAAGAAAGGATGGTCTGTATAAGAGTCTGCTGGTGTCTGAGCCTTTGGGTTCACCCTCTGGTGGTAAGGCTGGTTCTTCCCAAGGTCAGGGCAGGCTTCAAAAGAAAGTCTGGATATTGGCAACTTGGGAAAATTTCCATATTACTCAATAGGGCTGGAAGAGCTCTCTGATATCATCTTGTCCAAGTGCCCTACTTTACAACTGAGGAGGAAACTTGGACTCAGAAAAGAAGAAAGTTAATAACAGATGCAGAATTAGAGCTTAGGCTTCCTGATGGGATGGTCAACTGTCCCAGTTTCCTCAGAATGTGGGACTTCTGGGAAACTTCAGAAAAAAATAAGAATCTTTTTGGGTTTGACAACCCACTGCTTTTTTAAAAGTTGAATTTATTGAGGTGACATTGATTCACAAAACTTCATAGTTTTCAGGTGTATACCTTAATACAACATCATCTATAAATTGTGTTATGTGTCCATTGCTCCAAGCAAAGACTCTGTCACCATTCCTTTTACATCTTAGCTCACCTCCATCTAACCCCCTCACCTCTTTCCATCTGACTATTTCCATCCATTGTCTTTGTCTATGTTTTGTACACACACACACACACACACACACAAACACGAGGTCCTCAGACTATGATAGTTTCAACATATGATGTTTTGAGTTTATGACACTCATTCTCATAAAAACTGAATGAAACTGAAATGTGTTTCTTCTTATACCATTAGCATTGTAGTTATGGACTATGTGGTCCTCTGCTAAGTACCTCATCCAGCTGGAGAAGCAACTGATTGAAAAGGAAGAGAAAGAAACTTCAGAACCCAAGAGATTTCCTATCAAGGGTTTGACAGAAGATTTGTTTATGGTAGAGGATGGGTTGGCAAAATTTCAGGCTGAAAACCCCAGTGACAAAAGATTCAGTAAGGTCTACAGAGCTGTTATAGATGCCTTGCAACACTATAGGCAAATTTTGGAAGAAAAAATTTTGTCAACCTTCTAGACTAGCCTGGAAAAAATTTCTTAAGAAGGTAGAGAGGCCTGCAACAGATCCTGTATCCTCAACATCAGCTGCTTCTCTCCCCCCATTTTTCCAAAGCTGGAAACGGGGAGGCAGTCAGACAGACTCCTGCATGCACCCAACTGGGATCCACCCGGCATGCCCACCAGGGGGCGATGCTCTGCCCCTCTGGGGTGTCACTCTGCTGCATCCAGAGCCATTCTAGCACCTGAGGCAGAGGCCACACAGCCATCTTCAGTGCCCGGGCCATCTTTGCTCCAATGGAGCTTTGCTGCGGGAGGGGAAGGGAGAGACAGAGAGGAAGGAGAGGGGGAGGAGTAGAGAAGCAGATGGGCGCTTCTCCTGTGTGCCCTCCTGGGAATCGAACCTGGGATTCCTGCACACCAGGCCGACGCTCTACTGCTGAGCCAACCAGCCAGGGCCACAGCTGCTTCTTGAGATAAACCACTTACAGTACAGATAGAATTATTCCAGCATCTCCTGCATGTTCCTTAGGCAATCCTGATTCACTCGATCCAGTATCTCCAGCACCTTTTGTAAGTTCTCCTGCCTCTAGAGGTAAATTTAATGGCAGGCACACCAGGCATGCACCCTGGGTCCCAACTTCTGAAGGGCCCCACAAAACCCCAACTTTACATTTTTTTCTAATGTAAGGGGCCCAATATTTTCTTCTGTGCCTGGGGCCTCAACTGACTTTAATCTGCCTCTGTCCACCTCTCCAGCTTTCTCCTCCCAGTAGGTCATTCTTTCTCACCTTGCAATGCCCCTTCCAGTGTGTAGGCAATCATAAGAATAAAAGTAAGAAATTTTTATACTCATTTTGTCACTTTTTCTGTTACTACCTACAGTACAGTGTACAGTACAGTATATTTATGTTCTTTTCCTTTTCCTGTGGCTTATTTGTGTTTTTATGTTCTAGATTATGATTTTACAACTGTGTTGAAATAGGTAAGTGACTTAGGCTACGGTGTGTTTCTATTTACACCAAAATTTGGGTTATTTCTCTGTCATAGCAACAGAACTGTGTTATAACCTGAGAACCCTGTGTGTGTGTGTGTGAGTGTATTTTATTCACCTTATGTCATCCAGTCCCATAATCTCCCTCCTGTCTGACAGCTGTCAGTCTGTTCTTCCACATATCTGTGCCTCTGCTTCTATTTTGTTCATCAGTTTGTTTTGTTCATTAGATTCCATATATAAGTGAGATCATACAGTACTTGTCTTTCTCTGACTGTTTTATTTCACTTAGCAAAATAATCTCCCAATCCATCCATGCTATCACAAAAGATAAGATTTTCTTCTTTTTATCAATGAAATGAAAGCAACAATAAAAATACTCCCACAAACAAAAATAACAAAAGTCTTGGATCAGATGACTTTACAGCAAATTTTACCAAACATTGAAAGAGAAACTGGCACCTATCCTTCTCAACCTATTCTAAAATATTAAAAACTAAGCAAAGTGGGAATAAAGGAATCATTTCACAATATAATAAAATTCATATACAGTTTTTCAAATTTTTAAATTTTTTTTATTTGGAAAAAAAGAGAGTAATGGTGGCATGAAAGATACTCCTGATCTCACCCCTTGAAAATTCAACTAATTGAAAAAGTATAATGCAGGGAAGGAGCCCCATCTGGGCTCTCAAGCAAGTCTGAAAGGTCTGCACATTGAATGGACTAAAGGTAGGATGAGTTAAAAATTGAGGTGAAATATAAAATGCATTTATGGTCAGCTCTAGAGAGAAGACAAACCCAGAGTGACTGGGTATTTTTTTCTGCCAGACTGTGGGGAGGAAGCTCAGGCTGTCTGGGTTTTTGTCTTAGGGGAGCAGAGAAACAATCCTGGAGTGACTGGGTCTCCTCCTGGCAGGAGGAGTGGTGAGATGGAAGGGAAGATAAACCAGAACCCAGCCATAACTCAGCAGAGACAAAGAAAACCAAAGTATGGCCCTCCAGGCTCCTATATCCAGCCTCCCTCCCCACTTGGGTATGAAGAGTAGCAGAGACAACCCCCACAGTGAACTCTCCAGAGCCACTCTCTTCCCTGAAGAACAGAGGTACTCTATGTCTGGTCCTCAGGTCTGTTGAGATATGAGGAGTGCCCAGCATCCTGAAATAATCATTGTTAAAGCTGGAAAGCCAAAACCATAAAGCCTGCACAACATGCCCCACTCACCAATGCAACCACAGCTTCACCTACATCATTGGGCAGCAACATCACAGCAAAAGACAGCCCAGAAATTTCACAGAGCTAAACCTTGTAATACAGTGATACCTACTGGAAGAAAAGAGTAACCCCTCAAAACCAAAATTTATTTTTTATTTGTTCATTTTCTTCTTATTTTTTCTCTTTTCAATTTTATTTTATTTTATTTTTATTTTTATGGGTGTTTTGTTTGTTTTTGTTTTTAGTTTTCAATCTTTGTTTTCAGTGCTTTATCTTTTTTACTTGTTATGTTTTAAATTTTATCATTTTATTGTATTTTCTAATTTTGACTTTTTATTTTATACTTTTGGGGGGGTTAGGGTTCTTAACAAAAACACTCTCCAATGCAATCAAGAAGAAGAAATTGAATACCATGGCAACACAAAAGAAAGACATAGTTTAGAAAGAAAATGAAAATTTCCAGAAAACAATCTTAATCACATGGAAACCATGGACTTACATGATAGAGAATTCAAAACTGAAGTTCTAAAAATACTCAGTAAGATGCGAGAAAACACTAAGAGGCAATGTAATAAGCTCACCAATGAGATTAAAAAGAGCTCAATACATGAATTAAAGACTGAGGTAGCAAGTTTAACTAATAGAAAAAGCAAGATAGAGGAAAGAATCAGTGACATTGAAGACAGGCAACTAGAGATGATACAGAGAAAAGAGAAGAGATATTTACAAATTTAAAATACTGAGAAAGCTCTATAGGAATTGTCAGAATCCGCCTGACCAGGTGGTGGTGCAGTCGATAGAGCATCAGACTGGAATGTGGAGGACCCAGGTTCGAGACTTCAAGGTCGCCAGCTTGAGTGCAGGCTCATCTGGTTTGGGTGGAGCTCACCAGCTTGGACCCAGGGTCACTGGCTTAAGCAATGGGTTACTCCATCTGCTGGAGGCCCATGGTCAAAGCACATATGAGAGAGCGGTTGGTGAACAACTACAGTTTCTCAATAAAGGGCTGATGATTGATGCTTCTCATCTCTCTCAATTCCTGTCTGTCTGTCCCTATCTATCCCTCTTTCTGACTCTTTCTCTGTCTCTGTAAAAAAAATTGTCAGAATCCATCAGAAAGAGCAATATAAAAATAATGGGTATATCAGAAGAAGGAGAGAGGAAGAAGGGAATGAAAAGCCTATACAAACAAATAACGGATGAAAAATTTTCAAGCCTATGGAAAGAGTTAGAGCCTCAAATTCAAGAAGCAAACAGAACACCAAGTGACCTCAAACCCAAACAGACCTAATCCAAAGCACATCTTAATAAAATAGTCAAAAATTAATGACAAAGAAAGAATCCTTAAGGCAGCAAGGTAAAGAAGGACATGACATATAAAGAAAAGCCCATTAGATTATCATCAGACCTCTCAGCAGAAACTACAAGCCAGAAGAGAGTGGACCCAAACATTTAAAGTACTGAAAGAGAAGAATTACTGGTCAAATATAATATATTCATCAAAGTTATCCTTCAAATATGAAGGAGGAATAAAAACTTTTTCAGGCATACAGAAGCTGAGGAAATTTATCACCAGAAAACCCCCACTGCAGGAAATACTCAAAGGAGTTATTTAAACAGATACAAAGACCAAAACAAAACAAAACTACAAGTGAAAGCTCCAACAGGTCACAATAAAAACAAGGTTAATCTGTGACAACAAAAACATAAAAGAGCGGATAAAGATCCTTTGCAGTAGCAAAGGAGGATGGAGTGCAGGAGCACTTATAAGATATATAGGACTGTTGTACATATGACAATTTTTCTCTTAATTACCTAATGTTAACCATCCACCAAAAAATGCACTACTAAAACACATAGCTTAAAAAAAAAGAAGAAACAGGAAAAAATAAAAGAAGGAAAAACAGGGAAAAGAAGTATGAAATACCACCAAACACAAACAACTGACGAAAACACAAACGAGACACAGAGCTACCAAAAAACAAGACAGCTCATTCTTCTCCTGTGTGTATGGAACATTCTCAATGATAGACCATAAAATGGCTATAGGGAATTCTCAAATGTTAATACTTATCCTAAATGTAAATGAACCAAATTCATCAATAAACAGGCTCCAAGTAGCAGATTAAATCAAAAAGCATAAATAAGCTGACCATATGCTGCCTTCAAGAGACACATCTAAGCTGAAAGGACAAAAGGTTGGAAAATGATTCTCCAAGCAATAATACCCAAATAAAAGCAAGTGTAGCCACACTCATATCTGATAATGCTGGCTTCAAGACAACAAAGCAACCAGAGACAAAGATGAACATTTTATAATAATAAAGGGGACATTGTATCAAGAAAACATAACACTTCTTAATAATATATATGCACTGAACCAGATATCACCAAAATATATAAGACATCTACTAACTGATCTAAAAATAGAGAGAGACAAAAACACAATCATACTTGGAGATTTCAGCACATCATTGACAGTTTAGATACATCGTTTAAACAGAAAATCAATAAAGAAATATTGACCTTAAATGACACACTGGACCAAATGGACATAATAGACATTTACAGAACATATCATCCCAGAATATCAGATTATACTTTCTTCTCCAGTGTGTATGGAACATTCTCAAGAACAGACCATATGTTGGGCCACAAAACTAACATCAACAAGTTCAGGAATGTTGAAATTATATTAAGCATATTTTCTGATTACAAGGCTTTGAAATTAGAATTCATCTGTAAAACAAAAGTAAAGAAGCCCACAATAATGTGAAAATTAAATTACATACTTCTAAAAAATAACTGGGTCAAAGAAGAAATAAAAGCAGAGATCAAAAGATATTTACAGACAAATGAAAATGACAACACACCAAAATTTCTGGGATGCAACAAAACCAGTAATAAGAGGGAGGTTTATATCATTACAGGCTTATATAAAGAAACAAAAGAGATCCCAAGCAAATAACTGAACATCACACCTTAAGGAACTAAGAAAAGAAAAACAAAGGCAACCCAAAGTTTGCAAAAGAAAGAAAATAGTAAAAATTAGAGCAAAACTAAGTGAAATAGAAAACAAGAAACCTATAGAAAAAATAATATAACAAAAAGTTTTTCTTTGAAAAGATCAGTAAAACTGACAAACCACTGGCTAGACTCACTAACAAAAATAAGAGGAAGGACTCATATAAACAAAATCCAAAATAAAAGAGGAGAAATCACCACAGACATCATAGATATACTAAAGATTATAGTAGAATATTATGAAAGATTATATGCCACCAAATTTAACAACCTAGAAGAAATTGATAAATTTCTAGAATTATACAATCTTCCTAGACTGAGTCACGAAGAAGTGGAAAACCTAAATAGACCTATAAGCAGGGAGAAAAGAGAAACAACTATTTAAAACCTTATAAAAACAAAAGTCTAGGATCATATGGCTACACTAGTGAATTCTACCAAACTTTCAAAAAAAATTTGGTTTTTATTCTTCTCAAAGTCTTCCAAAAAATATAAGAAATATTACTCCTCAACACATTTTATGAGGCCAACATAACCCTCATACCAAAACCTGGCAAGGACAACACAAAAAAAGAAAACTAAAGACCAATATTTCTAATGAATACAGATGCAAAAATCCTAAACAAAATACTAGCAAATTGAATACAACACATTAAAATAATAATACATCACAATCAAGTGGGATTTATTCCTGGAGCACAAGAATGGTTCAACATGCAGAAATCTATCAATGTAATGCATCATGTCAACAAAACAAAGAACAAATTTATATGATTCTATCAATAGAGGCAGAAAAGGAATTCTATAAGACACAATATTTCTTTATGTTTAAAACAATAAAATCAGAATAAAAGGAAAGTACCTCACCATAATGAAGGCCATATATGATAAAGCATCAACTAAAATCATACTAAATGGTGAAAAATGAAGGCTTTTCTTCTGAAATCAGAAACACACTCTTATTCAACATAGTTCTGTAAATTTTAGCCAGAGTGATCAGACAAGAGAAAGAAATAAAAGGCATTTATATTGGGAAGAAGTAAAGGCATCACTTTTTGCAGATGATATGATCCTCTATATAGAAAACCCCAAAGACCACCAAAAAAACTATGAGAAACAAGAAATCTATTGCAGGGTAAAACATCAATATACAAAAGTCTACTGCTATTCTATATGCCAATGATGAAACTTTGAAAAATGAACTAAAAAAACCCAAAAAGCAATTTTTTTTACAATGCAACAACAACAAAAATAAAATGCCTAGGAATAAACTTAACAAAGGATGTGAAGGACCTGTACAGCCACCCCTCACTATATTGCAGTTCACTTTTCACAGTCTCACTGTATCACACATTTCTAAATTGTATATGTCTAATTTTGTATCATGGATTTTTTGCTATATCACAGGATTTTTCAGTATATAAGTATTATGAAATACTTATTTTAATTATTTTTGTGGTAAAATAAGCATTTTCTAGCCTAAAAAATTGAAAACAATGTAAAAATATTAAAACATATTAAAAGAATATTACTGTATATTCACTGGTGAGTACCCATATAGAATTTTATATGTTGTTAAAATTATGTAGGTTTAAGAGTGTAGAAAGTGTTTAAGAGCATGGGAAGTGTTTATAAGAGTGTGGGAAAAGTTAACAATATTGTGAGAAAGGTTTATAAGAGTGTGGGAGGGTTTATAAAGCTTTAAAATGTATATTAATAAGAAACTATATATAAGGTAGCTATTTCACAGATTTTCACCTATCGGGGAAGGCTCTAGAACCTAACTCCCACAATAGATGAGGGATCGCTATATACTGAAAACAACAAAGCATTATTGAAAGAAATTGAAAAAGACACAATGTAATGGAAAAATATTCCATTCATGGATTGAAATAATCAACACGGTTAAAATGATGATATTACCTAAAGCAATATAAAAATTTAATGCAATCCCCATCAAAATCCTAATGTCATTTTTTAAAGAAATATTGCAAAAATATTACCAGGTTTCTAAGGAAACATTAAAAAACCCAAATAGCCAAAGTAATCCTGAGGAAAAAAATGAAGCTGGAGGTATCACACTACCTCACTTCAAATTATACTATAGAGCCATGATAATCAAAACAGCATGGTATTGGTTGAAAAACAGACATACAAACCAATGAAACAGAGTTGGGAGCCCAGAAATAATACCACATATATATATGAACAAATCATCTTTGACAAAGGAGCCAAAAACACACAATGAAGATTAAAAGCCTCTTCAATAAATGGTGCTGGAAAAATTAAAAAACCACATGCAAAAGAATGAAACTTGACTACAGTTTGTCCCCTGTAGAAAAATTAATTCAAAGTGGATCAAAGAACTAAATATAAGATCTGAAACTATATATTACATAGAAGAAAACATCAGGTACTAAACTCATAGACCTTGGCTGTAGAGAATAATTTATAAATTTTATTCCAAAAGCAAGGGAAGTAAAGACAAAAATAAATGAATGAAAGTATATCAAACTAAAAAGCTTCTGTACAGCAAAAGAAACTGACAACAAAACAAATAGGCAACCAACCAGATGGGAGTTGATATTTAAAAACAACAGCTCCAATAAGGGCTTAATATCTAAAATATATAAATAACTTACAAAGCCCAACAATAAACAAGTAAACAATTCAATTTAAAAATGGGGAGAGGACCTGAACAGACATTTCTCCCAAGAAGAAATACAAATGGCCAACAGAGATATGAAAAGATGCTTATCTTTACTAGCTATTTGAGAAATTGAAATTAAAACTACACTGAAATATCACCTCACACCTGTTAGATTGGCTATTATCAACAAGACAGGTAAAAAAAAGTGTTGGGAGAGGCTGTAGAGAATAAGAAATTCTCATTTACTGTTGGTGGGAGTGCAAATGAGTACAATCATTATGGAAGAAAGTATGGTAGTTCCTCAAAAAATTAAGAATAGAAGTATAGCCTGACCAGGTGGTGGCGCAGTGCATAGAGTGTAGGACTGGAATGCGAAAGACTCAGGTTCGAGATCCCAAGGTCACCAGCTTGAGTGCAAGCTCATCTGGTTTGAGCAAGGTTCACCAGCTTGATCACAAGGTTGCTGGCTCAAGCAAGGGGTCACTCAATCTGCTGTAGCCCCCTGGCCAAGGCAATATGAGAAAGTAATCAATGAACAACTAAAGTGCTGCAAGGAAGATTTTTTTTTTAAGATTTTATTTATTCATTATAGAGAGGGGAGAGAGAGGGGGGGAGGAGCAGGAAGCATCAACTCCCATATGTGCCTTTTGACCAGGCAAGCCCAGGGTTTTGAACCAGCAACCTCAGCGTTTCCAGGTTGATGCTTTATCCACTGCGCCACCACAGGTCAGGCTGCAAGGAAGAATTGATGCTTCTCATCTCTCTCCCTTCCTGATGTCTATCTGTCTCTATGACTCTCTCTTTCTCTATCTCTATAAAAAAAAATAGAAGTATCATATGATCCAACAATCTCTCTACTGAGTATCTACCCTAAAAACTCAAAAACATTGGTATGATAAAACACATGCATCCCCATATTCATCGCAACATTATTTATAGTGGCTAAGAAATGGAAACAACGAAAGTGTCCTTTGACAGAGAATTGGATAAAGAAAAAGAGGTACATATTTACAATGGAATACTACTCAGCCATGAGAGATGATGATATAGTGCCATTAACAACAACATGGATGGACCTTGAGAACATTATAATAAGTGAAATAAGTAAATCAGAAAAAGCTAAGAACTGTATGATTTCACTCATAGGTGGGATATAAAACTAAGACCCATGAACATAGATAAAAGTGAAGTGGTTACCGGGGGAGGTGAATGTAGGGGAGGATGTGGGGGAAAGAGTGTAAAAAGGGGAAAAAGCACAGTGATGGGAAATGATTTGGGCCCTGGCTGTTTGGCTTAGTGGTAGAGCATCATCCTGGTGTGTGGAAGTCTTGATTCCCAGTCAGGGCACACAGGAGAAGTGACTATGTGCTTCTCCACCCATTTCCCCTCTCTCTTTCCATCCTGTAGCCATGGTTCAAATGGTTCATGCAAAGTTGGCCTTAGGTGCTGAGGATGGCTCCATGGCCTCACTTCAGGTGCTAAAGTAGCTTGGTTGCTAAGCAATGAAGCAGGCCCAGACAGGCAGAGCATCACCCAGCTTTCTGAGTGGATCCTTGTTGGGGTGCATGCAGAGGTCTGTGTGTGTCTCTCTGCCTCTCACTTAATAAAAAAGGAAGAAGGAAGGAAGGAAGGAAGTAAAGAAGAAAAGAGAAAAAGAAAAAAAGAAAGAGAGAGAGAAAGAGAAAGAGAGAAAGAAAATTATTTGACTTGACTTTCAGTGAGGGGTATACTATGTAATCAACAGTTCAAATGCTATGAATCATTTACCTAAAACCTATGTACTCCTATTGATCAATGTTACCTTGTTAAATTTAATTTTCTAAATAAACATTTTAAAAAAAGAATGCTATTTTTTTATTCAGAAGATTCGGACTTTATTATCAAGATATATTTCATTAACAGCTTACTCTGTTCTTTGTTTCTGCCTTAAAAAATATCTTTACAAGTCTTGCTATTCATATTTCTCACTTTTTCTTGCTTAAAGTTGTCATCACTAGAACCCAAACTCCTATGTGTAGAAGTATGGTCTTCTGTAGTCTCTACCCCAACCTGCCAGACTGCTATCTTGAAAAGGCAGGAAAGGTGAAATGGATCTGTAGAACATGGAGTAGAGAATGGCCTCTTTTGTGAATTGACTTTGGGTTATTTTTCAATAAAATAGGGCAAATATAGAAGAAAATTGGTGCAGTTTTTTAAAATATGGGTTGAGACTCACCCATGAAAACACTGTTGTCCAAACTGGGCTTTCATCAGCTCATCACCAGCTCCTGGGAGTATGGGAGACTCTGCGCAATCAGTTAGTGTTCAACAGTGTCTTCTCTGAAGTTCTCTGAAAGGTGATGGTAATAAAAATGTTTTTTTTTAATAAATTTTTATTAATGGTAATGGGATGACATTAATAAATCAGGGTACATATATTCAAAGAAAACATGTCTAGGTTATTTTGTCATTAAATTATGTTGCGTACCCCTCGCCCAAAGTCAGATTGTCCTCCGCCACCCTCTATCTAGTTATCTGTGCCCCTCCCCCTCAAAAATGTTTTTAATGTCAGAATAAATTTAATTTTGTCATATTTATTTTAATTACCATAAAAGCATGCTTAGACTTTATATATTTTTTCTTTAATATCTGACTTAATTATTATAACATATTTCTCAGAAATTTGTATATAGTGCACAACAATTATTTTTAGGATTTTAAAAGCACCCCTTTTTTAGGTTTAAAAAGTTTGAGAACCACTGCCCTAGAAAGACACAAATACTTCCTTTTTCTGCTATTAAGAGACCAAGGCCTTAGCAATTTTGTAGTGTGAAGGCGGCTAGGGAATCAAGTTGATCTTGCAGTCTTACTAGAGTGGAGTCAATTTCTTCTAGGGAGTTTTGGAAGTCTTCAGAGACTGGAAATAAGATAGGGAAGTGGCCCATCCCCCTGCCCCCAGACCTACTCTTGTAGATATTCCTAAGGCGATAAAAAGAGGGATTACCTATATGGTTCATCTGGTCTTTTGATTGATGGATAGAGTACTAGGAACTGGGAGAGGCTCATGGGATCAGATTGTGTTGATATTTGGGGTGAGATAGACTAGGGTACAGGTTCCCATCCAATTGGTTGGGAGGCACATATAGGTGTTGGTCCCACACATAGAGAAAGCCCCTGATTGGGTGAGACAGGCTGAGAGTTGAAGAGAGAACAGATGGACAAAGAGTCAGTTTCGTCTGTCTGTCTCTGAACTCCAGATGGTCAAGGTGGAGAACAGTGCAGCCCCAACTAGGGGGGAGACATGGTCAGAGGCCTGCTTTGAGCATTGCAACTATGTGGAAGGGGTAGTGAGCCAGGGATAGAATCGTGTGGTGGGATAGGAGTATTTATGTTGGGAAGCTATTAAAGTAAGGGGTCCTGTGAATCGAATGGGATTAGAAAATAATCCATTTGCTTATGGAGAGACTTGGTAGTTAACTAGATGGTTTCTGATGGTCTTTGGGAAATTGAATAATTTTGTGGTGATTGCAGAGGGTAGAAGAGAGGTGACCAACTGGGATGTCACCTGAGCCTTGAAGCATAGGGGAGCAGGTGGGAGAAGAGGGTTATTTAAAGTGACTGGTTCTTGAGCAGGAGGGGTTTGGGGTTTTAATTTTTCAAGCTGGGAATAATAGGTTTGATATAGCTTGTTTGCTCAGTTGGCAGCTGAAGTGGGATAACCCCCTATAAGAGTGTAGGCTCTCTCAAAGAAGGTAGCTCCTTTTTGGACTTGGTACATGAGAGTGGTCTGAAGAAGGTGGGTGCTATTATACAGAAAAAGGAGGACAGAATAGGCTGAAGAGGACATAGATATACACATCCAGCAGTAAACTGCATAGGAAGAATTAGCCTTAATTAAAAGTTTTTGAGTAAGATTAAGAGAGTGTTCTATATATGTGGACTCTAGAAGGGAAGAGATGGGGACAGTATATTCCCTTAGGGGTAGGGTCAGAAGGAAGAAAGAGGTGAGTCGTGGTATCAATACTCTACCCCCCACCCCGCATTCAGGTAAACATAAGGTTAATGTGAAGGCAAAGAGATTTTGACATTGTGGATCTAGAGGAATGGTGAAGAAAGCGTCTTTAAGATTTAATACTATGAAGAAGGAGGATGAGGAGCGGATTGAGGATAGGATGGTGTATGGATTTGGAACGACTGGGGTAATGGGTAATATTGCTGAGTTTACAACCCTGAGGTCTTGCACTAAGTGATAGGAGCTATTGGGATTTAGAACAGGGAGTATGGGAGTATTGAAAGGGGAATTGGTTGGTTTTAGTAATCCTGCCTGGAGGAATTTTGAGATTAGGGGTTTGAGACCCTTTTAGACAGAAATGGGGTATTGAGGAATAAAAGGGTAGGTGTTGGGATTCCTGAGGTGAATAAGGATGAAAGTGTGATGTTTGGCAACTGAGGGTTGGGAGGTGTCCCAAATTATGGAATTTCCCTTCTCTGGGGGAAGTGGAAGAGGCTTTGTGACCTAGTCTGTGTCTGCCACCAGCAAAAGGAGAATATCAGCTGAGTAACTGTTATTTGTAGTCATCAAGGTTAGGGTAGTTTGGAATTTGAAGAGGACCTCTCTACCTAGTAGTGGGGTGGGACGTTGTGGGATGACTAAAAATCAATGAGAGACTTGTATGTCCTCTATAGTTCACAAGAGGGGTTATTTTTTTTAATTTCTTTAATTTTTATTATTAATTTTAATGGGGTGACATTGATAAATCAGAGCACATATGTTCAGAGAAAACATCTCCAGGTTATTTTGATATTTGATTATGTTGCATATCCATCACCCAAAGTCAAATTGTCTTCCATCACCTTCTATCTGGTTTTCTTTGTGCCCCTCCCCCCACCCTCTCCCTCTTCTTCCCCCCCCCCATAACCATCACACTCTTGTCCATGTCTCTGAGTCTCATTTTTATGTCCCATCTATGTGTGGAATCATAAAGTTCTTAGTTTTTTCTGATTTACTTATTTCACTAAGTATAATGTTATCAAGGTCCATCCATGTTAATCCACTTGTCCACTGACGGACATTTGGGCTGCTTCCAGATTTTCGTTATTGTGAACAATGCTGCCATAAACATGGAAATGCATTTCTCCTTTTGGAACAGTGCTATGGTGTTCTTGGGGTATATTCCTAAAAGTAGGATAGCTGGGTCAAAAGGCAGTTCGATTTTTAATGTTTTGAGGAATCTCCATACTGTTTTTCACAGTGACTGTACCAGTCTGCATTCCCACCAGCAGTGCAGGAGGGTTTCCTTTTCTCCACATCCTTGCCAGCACTTACTCTGTGTTGTTTTGTTGATGAGCGCCATTCTGACTGGTGTAAAGTGATATCTCATTGTGGTTTTAATTTGCATCTCTCCAATGATTAGTAATGTTGAGCATTTTTTCTTATGCCTATTGGCCATCTGTATGTCCTCTTTGGAGAAGTGTCTCTTCATTTCTTTTGCCCATTTTTTTATTGGATTGTTTGTATTCCAGGTGCTGAGTTTTACAAGTTCTTTATAAATTTTGGTTATTAACCCCTTAGCAGTCATATTGTCAAATATGTTCTCCCATTGTGTAGTTTGTCTTTTTATTCTGTTTTTATTGTGTTTAACTGTGCAAAAGCTTTTTAGTTTGATATAGTCCCATTTGTTTATCCTGTCTTTTATTTCACTTGCCCATGGAGATAAATAGGCAAATATATTACTGTGAGAGATGTCAGAGAGCTTACTGCCTATGGTTTCTTCTAGTGGAGATAAATCAGCAAATATATTGCTGTGAGAGATGTCAGAGAGCTTACTGCCTATGGTTTCTTCTAAGATGTTTATGGATTCACGGCTTACATTTAAGTCTTTTATCCATTTTGAGTTTATTTTGTAAATGGTGTAAGTTGGTGCTCTAGTTTCATTTTTTTGCAGGAAGATGTCCAATCCTCCCAACATCATTCATTAAAGAGGGTGTCTTTACTCCATTGTATGCTCTTACCTCCTTTGTCAAATATCAGTTGTACATAAAGGTGTGGGTTTATTTCTGGGTTTTCAGTTCTGTTACATTGATTTATATGCCTGTTCTTATGCCAGTACCAGGCAGTTTCAAGTACAATGGCCTTGTAGTATAACTTGATATCAGGAAGTGTGAGACCTCCCACTTTATTCTTTCTTTTCAAGATTGCTGGGGCTATTCGTGCTTTTTTGTTGTTGTTGTTCCATATAAATTTTTGGAATATGTGTTCTATATTTAAAGTATGTCATTGGTATTTTAATTGGTATTGCATTGAATATATAAATTGCTTTGGGTAATATAGACATTTAAATGATGTTTATTTTTTCTAACCATGAGCACGGTATATGCTTCCACTTGTTTGTATCTTCCCTGATTTCTTTTATCAATGTTTTATAATTTTTCCAGTACAAATCTTTAATCTCCTTGGCTAAATTTACTCCTAGGTACTTTATTTTTTTGGTTGTAATAGTGAAGGGGATTGTCTCCTTAATTTCTCTTTTTGATAGTTTATTGATGGTGTATAAAAATGCCTCTGATTTCTGAGTTTTAATTTTATATCCTGCCACCTTGCTGAATTCACTTACCAGGTTCAGTAGTTTTTTGACTATGTACAATATCATATCATCTGCAAATAATGATAGTTTTACTTCTTCTTTTCCAATTTGGATGCCTTTTATTTCTTCTTGTCTGATTGCTGTGACTAGGACTTCCAGAACTATGTTGAATAAGAGTGGTGAAAGGAGGCACCTCTGCATTGTTCCTGATCTTAAGGGGATTGCTTTTAATTTTTGCCCATTGAGTATGATGTTGGCTGAGGGTTTGTCATAGATGGCCTTTATCATGTTGAGGTATGTTCCCTGTATTCCCACTTTGCTGAGAGTTTTGATCATGAATGGGTGCTGGATTTTATCAAATGCTTTTTTTGCATCTATTGAAATTATCATGTGGTTTTTCTCCTTCCTTTTGTTTATGTGATGAATCACATTGATTGATTTGCGAATATTGTACCAACCTTGCCTCCCAAGAATAAATCTCACTTGATCATGGTGTATGACTTTTTTCATATATTGCTGGATCCGGTTCGCTAGTATTTTTTGAGGACTTATTATCTATATATATATTTATTGTATTTATTTTTAATGGGGTGACATCAGTAAATCAAGATACATATATTCAAAGATAACATGTCCAGGCTATTTTAAAGTTCAATTATGTTGCATACCCATCACCCAAAGTCAGATTGTCCTGTCACCCTCTATCTAGTTCTCTTTGTGCCCCTCCCCCTCCCCCTTCCCTCTCCCTCTCCCCCCTCCCCCCGTAACCACCACACTCTTATCAATGTCTCTTGGTCTCACTTTTATGTCCCATCTACGTATGGAAAAATGCAGTTCCTGGTTTTTTCTCATTTACTTATTTCACTCCGTATAATGTTGTCAAGATCCCACCATTTTGCTATAAATGATCCAATGTCATCATTTCTTATGGCTGAGTAGTATTCCATAGTGTATATGTGCCACATCTTCTTTATCCAGTCATCTATTGATGGGCTTTTTGGTTGTTTCCATGTCTTGGCCACTGTGAACAATGCTGCAATGAACATGGAGCTGCATGTGTCTTTACAAGTCAATGTTTCTGAGTTTTTGGGGTATATACCCAGTAGAGGGATTGCTGGGTCATAAGGTAGTTCTATTTGCAGTTTTTTGAGGAACCACCATACTTTCTTCCATAATGGTTGTACTACTTTACATTCCCACCAACAGTGGATGAGGGTTCCTTTTTCTCCACAACCTCTCCAACATTTGCCTTTCTTGTTAATAATAGCTAGTCTAACAGGTGTGAGGTGGTATCTCATTGCAGTTTTGATTTGCATTTCTCTAATAACTAAAGAAGATGAGCATCTTTTCATATATCTGTTGGCCATTTGTATTTCTTCCTGGGAGAAGTGTCTGTTCATATCCTCTTCCCATTTTTTTTATTGGATTGTTTGTTTGTTTGTCATTGAGTTTTATGAGTTCTTTGTATATTTTGGATATTGGGCCCTTATCTGAGCAGGTGTTTAAAAATATCATTTCCCAATTAGTTGGCTGTCTGTTTATCTTGTTATCAATTTCTCCTGCTGAACAAAAACTTCTTAGTCTGATGTAGTCCCATTCATTAATTTTTGCTTTCACTTCTCTTGCCTGTGGAGTCAAATTCATAAAATGCTCTTTAAAGCCCAGGTCCATGAGTTTGGTACCTATGTCTTCTTCTATGTACTTTATTGTTTCAGGTCTTATGTTTAAATCTTTGATCCATTTTGAGTTAATTTTAGTACAGGGGGACAAACTGTAGTCCAGCTTCATTCTTTTGCATGTGGCTTTCCAGTTTTCCCAGCACCATTTGTTGAAGAGGCTTTCTTTTCTCCATTGTGTGTTGTTGGCCCCTTTATCAAAAATTATTTGACTATATATATGTGGTTTCATTTCTGGGCTTTCTATTCTGTTCCATTGGTCTGAGTGTCTATTTTTCTGCCAATACCATGTTTTGATTGTCGTGGCCCTATAATAGAGTTTGAAGTCAGGTATTGTAATGCCCCCATCTTCATTCCTTTTCTTTAGGATTGCTTTGGCTATTCAGGGATTTTTATAGTTCTATATAAATCTGATTATTTTTTGCTCCATTTCTTTAAAAAATGTCATTGGAATTTTGATGGGAATTGCATTAAATTTGTATATAGCTTTGGGTAATATGGCCATCTTGATTATATTTATTCTACCTAATCAAGAACAAGGAATATTCTTCCATCTCATAATGTCTTTTTTGATTTCCCTTAACAATGGTTTATAGTTTTCATTGTATAAGTCCTTTACATTCTTTGTTATGTTTATTCCTAGGTATTTTATTTTTTTTTGTTGCAATCGTGAAGGGGATTATCCTTTTGAGTTCATTCTCAAATGTTTCATTGTTGGCATATAGAAAGGCTATTGACTTCTGTATGTTAATTTTGTATCCTGCGACCTTACTGTATTGGCTTATTTTTTCTAGAAGTCTTTTTGTGGATTCTTTGGGGTTTTCGATGTATAGGATCATATCATCTGCAAAAAGTGATACCTTTACTTCTTCTTTTCCGATATGGATGCCTTTTATTTCTTTGTCTTGTCTGATTGCTGTGGCAAGGACCTCTAGTACCACATTAAATAAGAGTGGAGAGAGTGGACAACCCTGTCTTGTTCCTGATTTAAGGGGGAAAGCCTTCAGTTTAGTGCCATTTAGTATGATGTTAGCTGATGGTTTATCATATATGGCCTTTATCATGTTGAGATATTTTCCTTCTATACCCATTTTGTTGAGAATCTTAAACATAAAATTGTGTTGTATTTTATCAAAAGCCTTTTCTGCATCTATTGATAATATCATGTGGTTCTTGTTCTTTGTTTTGTTGATATGGTGTATTATGTTGACCGTTTTACGTATGTTGAACCATCCTTGAGATTCTGGGATAAATCCCACTTGATCATGATGTATTACTTTTTTAATATGCTGTATTTGATTTGCTAGTATTTTAGCATCTGTATTCATTAGAGATATTGGTCTGTAGTTTTCTTTTTTGTGCCATCCTTGCCTGGTTTTGGTATGAGGGTTATGTTTGCCTCATAAAATGTGTTTGGAAGTATTGCTTCTTCTTCAATTTTTTGGAAGACTTTCTGTAGAAAGTCTTATTTGAATGTTTGATAAAATTCGCTGGTATAGCCGTCTGGGCCTGGACTTTTATTTTTGGGGAGGTTTTTAATGGTTTTTTCTATTTCTTCTCTACTAATAGGTCTGTTTAGGCTTTCTGCTTCTTCTTGACTCAGTCTAGGAAGGTTGTATTGTTCTAGGAATTTATCCATTTCTTCTAGGTTGTTGAATTTAGTGGCATAAAGTTTTTCATAGTATTCTACAATAATTCTTTGTATATCTACGGTGTCCGTGGTGATTTCTCCTCTTTCATTTTGGATTTTGTTTATATGAGTTCTTTCTCTTTTTTCCTTGGTAAGTCTTGCCAAGGGTTTGTCAATTTTGTTGATTTTTTCAAAGAACCAGCTCCTTGTTCTATTAATTTTTTCTATAGTTATTCTGTTCTCTATTTCATTTATTTCTGCTCTGATTTTTATTATCTCCTTTCTTCGGCTGGTTTTGGGTTGTCTTTGTTCTTCATTTTCTAGTCCCTTAAGGTGTGAAGTTAAGTGGTTCACTTGGGCTCTCTCTTGTTTGTTCATATAGGCCTGAAGTGATATGAACTTCCCTCTTATCACTGCTTTTGCTGCATCCCAGAGATTCTGATATGTCGTATTATCATTTTCATTTGTCTGTATATATCTTTTGATCTATGCACTTATTTCTTCTTTGACCCATTCATTCTTTAAAAGTATGTTGTTTAGTTTCCACATTTTTGTGGGATTTTTTTCCCTCTTTTTTGCTGTTGAATTCTAGTTTCAAGGCTTTATGATCAGAAAATATGCTTGGTACAACTTCGATTTTTCTGAATTTGCTGATGTTGTTTTTGTGGCCCAACATATGGTCAATTCTTGAGAATGATCCATGTACACTGGAGAAAAATGTATACTCAGTCACTTTGGGATGAAATGTCCTGTAGATGTCTATCATATCCAGGTGCTCTAGTGTTTTGTTTAAGGCCACTATGTCTTTATTGATTCTCTGTTTGGATGACCGATCTAGAGCCGTCAGTGGTGTATTGAGGTCTCCAAGTATGATTGTATTTTTGTCAGTTTTTGTTTTAAGGTCAATAAGTAGCTGTCTTATATATTTTGGTGCTCCTTGGTTTGGTGCATATATATTAAGAATTGTTATGTCTTCTTGATTCAGTGTCCCCTTAGCCATTATGAAATGACCATTTTTGTCTCTGAGTACTTTTGCTGTCTTGTAGTCAGCATCATCAGATATGAGTATTGCTACGCCTGCTTTTTGGTGGATGTTATTTGCTTGGAGCATTGTTTTCCAGCCTTTCACTTTGAATTTGTTTTTATCCTTGTTACTTAGATGAGTTTCTTGTAGGCAGCATACAGTTTGATTTTCTTTTTTGATCCATTCTGCTACTCTGTGCCTTTTTATTGGTGAGTTTAATCTGTTTACATTTAGTGTAATTATTGACACTTGTGAGTTCCTCATTGCCATTTTATAGATTGCTTTCTGTTAGTTTTGTGCCTTGTTTGATTCTTCTCTTTCGTTTTTCTATCTTTTGTTTTTATTTGGTTGTGTTCCATACATCTTTCCTCTGTTGCTATCTTTTTTAAATCATGTGCTTCTGTGGTGGTTTTTTCAATGGTGGTTACCATTAAGTAATGAAAAGGGTTCCTACCCTGTTCATTGTAGCATACTATTTTGTGAGTACTTTTGCCCTCCATCGCCCTTTGCTACTGTTAATCTTCATCCTCTCCCCCCTTCTTATTGTTGTCACAGTATAAAGTTAGTTTTGTTATGTTCTTCTTGGAGCTTTTACTTGTGGCTTTGTTGTTTTTTTTTTTTTATTCTTTGTATCTGATTGGAGAACCCCCTTTAGTATTTCCTGGAGTGGGGGTTTTCTGGTGATAAATTCTCTCATCTTTTCTGTATCTGTGAATGTTTTTATTTCTTCATATTTGAAAGATAGCTTTGATGGGTATAGTATTCGTGGCTGAAAGTTCCTCTCTTTCAAGGCTTTAAATATTGGGGTCCACTCTCTTCTAGCTTGTAGAGTTTCTGTTGAGAAATCTGATGATAATCTAATGGGCCTTCCTTTATATGTTGTATTCTTCTTTTCCCTGGCTGCCTTGAGAATTTTTTCTTTGCAGTTGGTTTGTGCCAATTTTATTATGATGTGCCTTGAAGTAGGTTTGTTGGGGTTAAGAAAACTTGGAGTTCTGTTTGCTTCTTGAATTTGAGGTTTTAGTTCTTTCCACAGGGTTGGGAAGTTCTCATTTATTATTTGTTTGAGTATGTTCTCCATTCCATTTTCTCTCTCTTCTCCCTCTGATATACCTATTATTCTTATGTTATTCTTTGTGATGGAGTAAGATAATTCCTGTAGGGCTTTCTCATTTTTTTTAATTTTTGAATCTTTTTCTTCTTCTCTTTGTTGAGCCTCAAGTTGCTTGTCTTGTATTTTGCTAATCCTCTCTTCTATCTGGCCTGTTCTATTAGCTAAGCTTGTTACCTCATTTTTCAGCTCATGAATTGAGTTTTTCATCTATGATTGATTTGTTTTTATAGTTTCAATTTCCTTGGAGATATACTCTTTGTGTTCATCGAGTTGTTTTCTGAGCTCCCTAAATTGCCTTTCTGTGTTTTCTTGTATATCTCTGAGTATTTTTAGGATTTCTATTTTTAATTCTCTGTCTTTTAACTCCAAGGTTTCCAATATCTTAAACTTTTTCTCCATAGATTTTTCCTCATCTCTCTGTGTTACCTCTCTTTCTTTTGTATCCATAATATTCGATTTTCTCTTCTTCAATGGCATCTGAGGGTGGTTTTCTTGATAGTATTAATGAGATTTTATTAGGAATAAAAGGATAAAAAAATGAAAATAAAAATAAAAATTGCGTTTTTTTAAATTAATCATTAAATAAAGAAAAATAAAATAAAATAAAAATTTGAGGAAAAAAAGGGAATAATTCCTTCCCTTCCTTTTTTCCTCTCCTCTCCTCTCCCCTCTTTTTTGAGAAAATCTTGTGATGAACTGTGAATTATATTGTACTAAATAGAACAAACAATACCTGTAGTGGAGGGCCTGAATTGGGGAGAAGTAATATAGGGGTAAAGGAAAAAGAAAAAAAAAGAAAAAATATTTATATATAAAAAATGGGGGGAGCAGTATAGACCCACAAAAAGCAAATTAGGAAAAAATTTGGGTCAAGAATAAAATGATTTGCTTTTAGGTGTTGGCTAACTCAGAGTTATGATGAGAGGAATAAGAGGGAAACAGGAAAAAGGGGTGGAAAATTAAAAAATTACTATTGTATTTAGTGGAACAAGAACTAAATAAAATGGAGAGCCAGGGATGGGAGCACTACTAATGTGTTAAAAAGGTGAAATAAAAACCCTCCAAAATGCCACAAACTTAAGTTTGAGTCCCAGATAATTTGTTTATTATTGAGGTTTGAATGAGAGAAGACGTAAAGGAGAGAGGAAGAGACTAATATAGAGGGAGAAAAGAGAGAGAGAGAGAAAAGATGGAACCACTTAAAGAAGAAAAAAGAAAAAGGAGGAGAGAGAAAGAGAGAGTTAGGGGTTTTGGATTGCAACCCTCATAGAGAGAAAGGAGGAGGAAAGAAAAGATAATGGGAGATGTAACACTTATGGGTAGTGTAGTTCAAAGAGAGGCAAGAGTAAGACTGAGAGAGAATTAAATGACCAAATTGGAGTAGAAAAAAAAAATCAAGAATGAAGAAAAGAGACACAGATGAACAAATATAATAAAATGGGATAGGTTATAAAGTCTGCAGATTATTCTTGATTTTGAGAGGTTGTCGTCTTGCTTTTTCTTTTCTGTCTTTCTGGTCGGTGACTTTGTACCACGGGTTCTGCCCCTGTGGCATGCTCTGGAACAGGTTTGCAGTTGATAATTCTCTATGGTGATGTCATGTATTGGGCTTCAGTCTTATTGGCAGTTGCGGCTCATTAGTGTTTATAGGCTCCAACAGTGAGAGGATCTCTCACTGTGAGAGTGTTCCTGGAGCCTCTCTCCTAGTCTTTCCTTCCACAATTAGAAGCCTGATAATCCAGCTATGGGGTTGCTGCTGCCTCTGCCTGGATAGTAAGAGTCTCAAAGAGCTGGCAACTCCCCACTCTATTCCCACTCAGCACAGGGCTCTGAGTAAGGCTCAGTCAGTCAGAGCTGCTAGCATAATCAGGCGTGGCTTCCTCCCACTCAAAGACCTCTGGCTCTGCCCCTCTGTGGGATAACTCAAGTGCCCACTCCTGAGGTGTTCGGAGGAATCTCTTGCCCACTCTCCGTGCACACCCACCAGGATGTCAGACCAGACAGGTCACACTTCTAGTGAAATCCCTACCCACACGGAAAAGATCGAGCTTTGGAATTGGCTTTCGCTCTATCCTCGTGCGGCTTTCCCAAGGGGCTAGGGCTGCTTGAGATTCCGCTCCTGGCTTGCTCACAGACCTCTGACTCTGCTCCTCTGTGGGAAAAACACGGGCGCCCACCCCTGAGGAGTTCGGAGGAATCTCCTGTCCACTCTTCGTGCATGCACCCTGACCAGAATATCAGGCTCAGGCGGGACGCCTCTCACTCCGAGAAAGCCCTCTGGCCACACAGAAAAGTTATTGGGTTGGAATTGGCTTTCGCTCTGTCCCCGTGCAGCTTTCCCAGGGCGCTGGGGCTTCCGCTCCTGGCCCGCTCACAGGCCTCTGACTCTGCTCCTCTGAGGGAAAACATGGGCGCCCACCCCTGAAGAGTTTGGAGGAATCTCCTGCCCACTCTGCGTGCGTGCACGCTGACCAGATTATGAGGCTCAGGCGGGACGCCTCTCGCTCCGAGAAAACCCTCCTCCCACACAGAAAAGTTCCGCCGTTGGAGTTGGCTCCAGCTCCCTCCCCGTGCCCGGTCCCCTCAGGGCACTGGGGCTCCTAAGAGATGCTGCTTTTTGCCCACACAGAGGCCTCTGACTCTGCTTCTCTGTGGGTTAGCACGGGCTGTGCCCACCCCTGAAGTGTTCGTAGGAATCTCTTGCCCACTAACCACACACGCGCCAACCAGGAGATGCAGAAAATGGCTGCCCCACTTGTCTTTCTTTGTCTGGGTTTGGCGCGCGTGTTAGCTTGAATTGCCCAGGTTTTTCCATGGCTTGGATCTCCGTGCCACAGCCTGATTTGGCTGTTTGTACCGCGGCCTGGATCTATTCACTCCCTATGCCTGCCTTAGTTTCTATATTCTCAGTTCTCAGTGAAAGCCATCCTGTTTGGATTAGAGAGGAAGGCGGAGCATTTTTTACTCCTTATTTCCCCCGGGGTTTGACCATATATTTAGCCAATCTTTCGCTCGATCCTACCTTCGGGTGTGTTGTGAAGCATCTGAAGACTCCAAGGATAGGTTTTTCTGTTTCTGGTTGAAGAACTTGTTGAGTTTATGGGGAGATTTTCGGTATTGCTTCCTACCGCGCCATCACTGTGACATCCTTATCTATATTTATCAGGGATATTGGGCTATAATTTTTTTTCTTTGTGTTGTCTTTGCCTGGTTTTGAATCAGAATTATGCTCACCTCATAAAAGGAGCTTGGAAGTCTTCCTTTCTCTTGAATTTTTTGAAATAGCTTGAGAAGGATAGGAGTAGGTTCTTCTTTGAATATTTGGTAGAATTCACTTGTGAAGCCATCAGGCCCCGGACTCTTCTTTGTTGGGAGTTTTTTGATAACTGTTTTGATCTCATTTGTTGTAATCAGTCTGTTTAGGTTTTCTGATTCTTCTAGATTGATTTTTAGAAGATTGTATGTTTCAAGGAATTTTTCCATTTCATCTAGGTTGTCTAGTTTTTTGGTATACAGTTAGTTCTTCATAGTATTTTCTTACAATATTTTGTATTTCTGTTGTGTCAGTTGTGATTTCTCCACTCTCGTTTCTAATTTTTTTTATTTAAGTTCTCTCTCTTTTTTTCTTCGTGAGTCTGGTTAAAGGTTCATCAATCTTGTTTACCTTTCAAAGAACCAGCTCTTGGTTTTATCGATCCTCTGTATTGTTTCTTTAGCCTCTATGCCATTTATTTCTGCTCTGATCTTTATTATTTCCTTCCTTCTACTACCCCTGGGATTTACTTGCTGTTCTTTTTCTAGTTCTTTTGGATGCAGCATCAAGTTGTTTATTTGAGCTTTTTCTAGCTTCTTAAGTATGCTTGTAATGCTATGAACTTCTCTCTCAGGACTGCTTTTGCTGTGTCCCATAAATTTTGAGTTGTTGTATGCTCATTATCATTTGTTTCTAGGAGTTTTTTAATTTCTTTTTTGATCTTGTTGTTAACCCATTCATTATTTAATAACAGGCTATTTAGTTTTCAAGTGTTTGAGTATTTTTCAATTTTTCTGTTGTGGTTGATTTGTAGTTTCATGCCATTGTGATCAGAGAAAATGCTTGATATGATTTCAACCTTTTTAAATTTGTTGAGACTGCTTTTGTGCCCTAACATGGTGGTCTATTTTAGAAAATGTACCATGAGCACTTAAAAAGAATGCATATTTTGCTGCTTTAGGGTGAAATGTTCTGAAGATATTTATTAAATCGAGTTTATCCAGTGTGTCTTTTAAGTCTGCTCTTTCTTTGTTAATTTTCTTTCTTGAGGATCTATCTAATGATGTTAGTAGAGTATTAAAATCCCCTACTATTATAGTATTGCTGTTGATCTCGCCCTTTATATCCATCAAAGTCTGTTTTATATATTTAGGTGCTCCTATGTTAGGTGAGTAGATATTTATAATGGTTATATCTTTCTGTTGGATTGCTCCCTTTATCATTATGTAGTGTCCTTCTTTATCTCTTACTGTAGCCTTTGTTTTAAAGTCCATTTTGTCTGATATAAGTATTGCTACCCCAGCATTTTTTTCATTTCCATTTGCATGAAATATTTTTTTCTATCCTTTTACCTTCAGTCTATGTGCATCTTTTGTTTTAAGGTGTGTCTCTGGTAGACAGCATATGTAAGGGTCCTGTTTTCTTATCCACACAGCTACCCTATGTCTTTTGATCGGGTCATTTAATCCATTTACATTTAAGATTATTATTGATATGTAGTGGTTTATTACCATTTTATTCTTTAAAGTTGTATTTCTTTTTTGCTATATTCTTTTCCCCTTTGATCTATTTACAACAGGCCCCTTAGCATTTCTTGCAGCCTTGGATTGGCTGTAGTGAATTCCTTGAGTTTTGTTTTTTTTTTGTCTGGAAAGGTTTTTATTTTTCCTTCAATTTTTTTTTTCAGAGACAGAGAGAGAGTCAGAGAGAGGGATAGACAGGGACAGACAGATAGGAACAGAGAGATGAGAACCATCAATCATTAGTTTTTTATTGTGCATTGCAACACCTTATTTGTTCATTGATTGCTTTCTCATATGTGCCTTGACTGCGGGCCTTCAGCAGACCGAGTATCCCCTTGCTCAAGCCAGCGACCTTGGGCTCAAGCTGGTGAGCTTTTTGCTCAAACCAGATGAGCCGGCACCCAAGCTGGCAATCTCGGGGTCTCAAACCTGTGTCTTCCATGTCCCAGTTTTACACTCTATCCACTGCTCCACTGCCTGGTCAGGCTTCTCCTTCAATTTTAAACAGTAGACTTGCTCAATAAAATAGTCTTGGTTGTACGTTCTTGTTCTGCATTACTTTGAATATTTCTTGCCATTCCCTTCTGGCCTCAAGTGTTTCTGTTGAGAAGTCAGATGTCATTCTTATGGGGGCTTCTTTGTAGTTGATAGCCTTTTTGTCTAGCAACTTTTCATATTTTCTCTTTATCACTTAGCTTTTGTATTTTAATTATTATGTGTCTTGGTGTAGATTTCTTTGGGTTTCTCTTTAATGGAGTTCTCTGTGCTTCTTGAACATGTGAGATGTTTTCCTGCCTCAATTTAGGGAAGTTTTTGGCTATGATTTGATTGAACAAAGTTTTAATCCCTTGTTCTTTCTCTTCTTCTTCAGGAACCCCTATGATGTGGATGTTAGTTTTCTTCATGTTGTCATAGAGCTCTCTTAGAGTTTCCTCAGACTTTTTGAGTCTCTTTCCTTTTTTCTGCTCTGCTTCCATGCCTTTGTTTATCTTGTCCTCTAACTCGCTGATTCAATCCTCAGCTTCATCCATTCTGCTTTTATTTCCTTCTATTGTGGTCTTCAACTCTGATATTGTATTTGTCATTTCTGACTGATTCTTTTTTATTATTTCAATGTCCTTTTTATATTTGCTATCTCTTTATTTAGGTGTTTGTAATAACCATCTATTGTTGTTCTAAACTCTTTGAACACCCTAACAATTATTATTTTAAACTCTGCATCTGATAATTTGTTTATAGCTGACTCATTCAGGTCCTTCTCTGGGGATTTCTCTTGATTCATTTGGGTTGCATTTCCCTACCTGCACATTTTGTCTGTGTATAAGAAGGGTTTGGCCACTGGAGTCCAATGGGTTTTGCCTTTGTGTTCCCTATGTGTGGTCTGTCTGCAGGTCCACAACCCCCACTGCTGCTGCTGCCTAGAGCGTTGGGTTATGGGCATTGCCAGCATTGACCTGCTGTGGCTGTTGCTGCGGTTTTCACCTCTTCTCCAGGAAGGGGCTGTGTTCACGTGCCTGGATCTACAAGCCTCAACTGGTCTCAGCCTTTGCTCCACCCCCATGGGTGGGGTTGTGCGTCACACACGGGCCACTAGCCTAGGCAATAAGGCAGGAGTGAGCACTTTTGCTTAGCTGCAGGTCTCTGCCTATTCCTGGGCTTCTGCTCCACCCCTGCGATCAGAGCCGGCTCAGGGGTTGGGCCGCAAGCCTTGGCTTTGCAGGCCAGGTGGGGCTGCAGGCGCACACTCAACTGTGGATCTCCACCTTTTTCAGGGCTTTTGCCCCGCCCCCACAGGCAGAACTAGCTTGTGCATAGGGCCACAAGCCTTGGTTGCGCAGGTTGGCTGAGGCTGCGTGTCTTCGGGCCCTTGCTCAGCAGCAGATCTCCGCCCATTTTTGGGCTCCCACCTTTCCCCCACAGGTGGGGTTGCAGGCAGGCCTGAAGCAGGGCTGGACCACTTTCATACACCCCTCTGCCCCAGCCAGGCTAGACTGAGCTCATGCCAGGCAAGCCTCAGGCATGTCTGGCCGGCTTCCGCCCCTGCTGAACCGTGCTACCACATACTGCCACCTCCTTCCCTCCAGCAAGCCCTCAGCAGTGTGGGTGGGGGCACTGTCAGACCCTAACAGTCCATACTGTATTCCTGAAAGCTCCCTCCTTCTAAGCAGCTCTGCTCTGAGTGCCACAAGAGAGCTTGTTTGGCTGGTGTCCTGCTTCCCTTTGCTGTTATTGCTGGTTCCAGGGGAAATATTCTCTTTAGATTTGGGGATTGACTCAGCCCAAGGGTTAGGATGGCTGTCCCCCAGTGTTTCTCCCTGTGCCTCCTAGATTACAATCTCTTCCTGCTACTCTGATCCTCTCCTCTCTTCCCATCCCCTGGAGCCCTGGGTAGGTGGTTGTGAAAGAGGTTTTCTGCACAGTCCCTTTAAGAAGAATCCTGGGTCTGAGAAATCTGTCTCTTTCTTACAAACAGTATTCTGACTTGTTTTGCAGCTAAATACTGTCCATATGCCTCTTCTAGGCTCTGGGGCTGCAGGATGGGGCTTTGTTCCTGGGGCCCAGGTCCTTCCCCTCTCCAATAAACTCTTTTCCCACCATGTGAGTCTTTCCCAGCTGCTGTTCACTCCAGGAAGCTGGGCAGACCTCTCCATGATTCCACTCTTCCTACCAGTCTCAATGTGGCTTCTTCAGTGTTCCTTGGTTGAAAAGTCCTCTTAATTTAGTTCAAAGTTTGTTTTTCCAATGATAGTTCTTAAAATTAAGTTGTAATCCACTTTGGTTCTGAAAGTTAGAAGTTGGTATGTCTGCCTACTTCATCGCCTGTCGGAAGCCAATCAACAGCTGCTAGTTGATACAGTCACAGCAAAGAAAAGCAACAACTGCTGGTTGGCACAGCCACAGCAAAGAAAAGGTGCAACAATACTTCCCCCTTTAACTTTTTGAATTAATTCGACTTTTTATCTCTTTTCTGGGTGTGTGTGCTATCATTTATGGCACAGGTTTAATAGAACCGGGCTTTCCCTGCAGATTTGTAGTAATTTCTTTGGAAATGAGACAGAGGGTGTGAGTTCCACTGAAAATCCTGTAAGCCTCTTTACCTGGGCTTATAGACATAAGAGGCTGGCTATGATATCCCTCAAAAAGGGTTAAGTCTGCATGAGACTTCCTTCTTATAAATCATGTTAGGAAAAATAGATTGTGACTTATGAATAGGTAGTAAACAGTGACTACATACAGAAGCACCTTTCAGCCTTCACTTATTTCATTATTTTATCTCCCTAGCATTTTCATGTGGTAGAGAAACTTTCCTTTCTTTTTGCATACCTGACCTGCAGGTGGTGAAACACTCAGAAAAATAAAGTTAGAACTTAACTAGTATATGAATTTAGTAGACAAATAAAATTTGACTAGACAATAGGACATTAGGTAAGGTAGAGTTATTAATCAGTACTGACCTTTTAGAAGTTTGTGCCAATATTTTTATTGCTGCTCAAGTTATTGTATAACTATACTTAGAATGACTTACCACCTGACTTATAGCTTATAGAAATGAATTAACTGTTGCCTAGAAATATGTAACCATAATGAACAAAAACAATTATTAATCAATGTATTCTGAATACTATGTGATTATAACTTAGTGTGTGTGTATAAAATAAAGCTAGACTAGCCATTCGCAGAGATGCCTGTCAGTGAATGCTAAAAAAGAATTCAACTCTCTCACTTGTTTCACGTCAATGCCGTCTCTTCCTGTGGGACTCTTGGATTCCCCCCGGAGTTTGACCCGGCAATCACCATCTTGCCACCACCCAAGGGTTTGAGTTATTAAGGGATTGGTTTTAATTCCTGAGACTTTAATGATTGTTGTGTTAGAGGTGGTGAGAGGGCTGGAAAATTCAGTGAGGGTGGAAAAAGGGCCCTGGTGTCTACAAGAAAGAAAATAGGTTCAACTGCCACACAAAGTTTTTCCCTGGGCTTGTGGTGTGTGATGAGTACCGGAGCCAGCTTCTCAGGCCCCCTTCAATTCTTAGTCACCAGTCCCAGAAAATCTGTCAGAGATCTGAGTGTGGAATTTATTATGGAAAGGTTTGTTCCAGTCCCCCTTCAGTGGCTGGAGTAATCTACCCCCCCACTGTCCCTCAAGGTGACAGTGAAGACAGGGACCTGGAGGAGGTCAGGAATTAGGGCACTGTTTAACCCAGTGGCCATGTTGTCTGCATTTAAAGCAGGGCCTGGTGGGTCTGAAGAAATTCCACAATGCCCCTTTAGAGGGGTTTTTGAGCCTGCTGGAGGGTGTCCCTGGAGTGCCTTTGCTAGTATAAGGTAGTTTTCTTGATCGCTTCTCTTCTGGTCCTCCTTTTCTTGTTCTTCCCAGTTATAAAATACTTTAAACACAAGGTTTAGGAGATCCCTTTGGGGTGCTTCCAGCCCATCATCCAACTTTTTAAGTTTTTTCCGAATGTCTGGGGTGGATTGAGATATGAAGTGGGAGTGTAAGAGAACTGTGCTGGCCAGGGTTGTCGGGTCTACTCTAGAATATTTTTGGAGGGCCTGGGATAGGTGTTCAAGGAATTCTCCAGGGTTTTCTTCGGGATGCTGACAATTTCCTTGATTTTGTCATAGTTTACAGCTTTATTTGCTAATTTGTTTAATGCTTGAAGGAGGTCATCAATCATAAGGTTTCTAGCTGTCTGATTTTGGTGGTCTGTTTAGTAGCTCCAATTAGGATCTGTGTTAAGAACTGTGGTGATACCTATGGAATTGGCATTATTTCTAGTATGGGCCTCATCTATGATTTGCTGGGCAGAAGTCCAGACTCGATCTTTATCAGAGGGAGTAAGGGAAGATGTTAGGATTATGTAGAGATCATACCATGTAAGGTCAGGATTGTGTAAGGTATTTAAATGCTTTTATGTAAGTGTCTGGATCAGAGGAAAAGGAGCCTAAACAATGTTCAATTTGGGAGAAGGGTTGTGGATGAGGCTGATCACGAGATTGAGGATGGAGGTTAGGAGGGGAAAGCCGAGGGGAGGGGGTAGTTTGGGAAGTGGTTTTGAGCTTTATATTGGGGTTATATGGGAGAGGAGGTTGAGGTGCTGGTGGTGGCACCACGTGGTCAGAGGGGTCAAAAAAATCAGAGCTTAGAGGAGAGTTGGAGGAGGACAGGAAGAAGGGGTTCTTGCTAAAAGTATTTGGTAGGTCGAGCAAGAGGAACAGAGGGAGGGTCGAGATCGGAGAAAGAAGAAAGCCTGCACAAAAAGAATTTTTGAGGCCTTCCCTGTCCGGTGGCAAAAATTATTGAGATCTTTGAGTGTATTGTAATTGAAAGTACCATTTTCTGGCCATTGAAAACTATTGTCTAGTTTATATTGGGGCCACACAGTATTGCAAAAGAAAATGAGTTTCTTTAGTTTAAGGTCTGAAAGACCTAATCTAGAGAGATTTTTGAGTAAGCAACCTAAGGGGGTGGTGGTTTGGATTTGGAGGTCCCATAGTAGGTAAAGGAAGTAGACGGGAGTTGGAGAGGAAGGAGGAGCATCCCCCTTCTTCCTCTTCCAACCATAGGGAAAGGAATGGGAAGAATTATTGGGGTCCCTACCCACAAGAATTCAAGCCCAGTGAGTAGGAGGTTTTTTGGCCTGGTGCCCAGACTTCCAAAAATATAAGTCCAAGTAGTCAAGAAACCCCGAGGTCTACTTCCCCAGATTTTTAGGGTGAAAAATTTGGAAGACCGTGTACCAGAGGAAGGGAAGGTGAAGAAGGATCCCTAATCCTGGTCCAGCAGGGGTTCAGAACAGGGCCACAGAGCCGGCCAATCTATCCCCACTCCCAGGATCAAGCAGACTCAGGGAGTAAACCAGGAATGAGCTGCTGCTGTCTGCTGTTTCCCTGGTAGTAAGCTTGAGTGAGAGCTGGGGATTGTCCAGGCAACTGGAGCCCTGTCCTGGGTTTTGGCACCAAATGATAGAATCACTCGGAGTCTGAAAGACCAGTGTAACAGGCTTTATTGAGAGAAAACCTATCCTGCTGTCTCATAAGGGAGAGCAGCCCCTAGTTTATGGTTGGTACAGTAATTTTAAAGGCATTGAGGGGAGGAAGGAGGATATGGGATGGCCTATCATTGGTAGGAGTAGTTAGGCAGTTATGTGGAAGTTTTAGCTTAGTACGGACTATTACCTTATATCGAAGTAGATATTAAAAGGTGATAGAGTAGAACAAATGGTTGGAATTTACAAAATGGCAGGAAAAGACAAATCAAAACTTAAAGAAATGAGATTTATGTTCATAGCCTGAAGACCTGAAACCTATTAAAGCTGTTTCCATATCTTGACTATTGCAAACAATGCTGCAATAAACATGGGAGTGCATAGCTTCTTTAGAATTAGTGTTTCAGGATTCTTAGGATGTATTCCTGGAAGTGGGAAAGCTGGGTCAAAATGTAGCTCCATTTTTAATTTTTTGAAGAAATTCCATACAGTTCTCCACAGTGGCTGTACAAGTCTGCATTCCCATCAGCAGTGCAGGAGGGTTTCCTTTTCTCCACACCCTCCCAGCATTTGTTGTGTGTTGATTTCTTAATGAAAGCCATTCTGGCAGGTGTGAAAGATATGTCATTGTGATTTTAATTTGCATTTCTCTGATGATTAATGTTGTTGAGCATCTTTTCATATGCCTATTGGTCATCTGTATGTCCTCTTTAGAGAAGTGTCTATTCAGGTCTTTTGCCCATTTTTAAAATTGGATTATTTATCTTCCTTGTGTTGAGTTATAGAATTTCTTTATAAATTTTGATTATTAACCCCTTATCACATGTATCAGCAAAGATGTTCTCCCATTGAGTGGATTGTCTTTTTATTTCGTTAATGGTGTTTTTTGCTGTGCAGATGCTTTTTAGTTTCATAGAGTCTCATTTGTTTATTTTGTCCTTAATTTCATTTGCCTGTGGAGATATATTGCCAAAAAATATTGCTATGGAGATATCTGAGAGTCTACTGCTTATGTTTTTTCCCCAAGATTTTTATGGTTTTGTGACTTACTTTTAAGTCTTGTATCCATTTTGAGTTTGTTTTTGTGAATGGTGTAAGTTGGTAGTTTAGTTTCATTTTTTTGCATTTACCTGTCCAATTTTCCCAACACCATTTATTAAAGAGACTATCTTTACTCCATTGTATACTCTTGCTTACTTTGTCAATATTTTTTTAATTTTATTTAGAAAATTAACTTTAACAGGGTTGGCATCGATCAATAAGAGTACATAGGTTTCAGGTAAACATTTCTATAGCATATGAACTGTCCATTATATTGTATACCCATCACCTTATATTTGCCCCCTACCTACTATCCACTCCCCCTCCCCCATGTCCTCTTGCCCCTGGTAACCACTTCACTTTTATCTATGTCCATGAGACTCAGTTTAATATCCCATCTATGTGTGAAATCATACAGTTCTTGGCTTTTTCTGATTTACTTATTTCATTCAGTATAATGATCTCAAGGTCCATTCCTGTTGTCAAAAATGTCACTATGTCATCATTTCTTATAGCTGAGTAGTATACCATTTTATATATGTATCATATTTTCTTTATCCAATCCTCTATCAAAGGACACATTGGTTGTTTCCATGTCTTGGCTACTGTTAACAATGCTACAAAGAACATGGGCGTGCATGTGTCTTTATTTACCAATGTTTTCGAGTTTGGGGGGGGTAAATATCCAGTAAAGGGATTGCTGGGTCATGTGGTAATTCTATTCTTAATCTTTTGAGGTACCATGATACTGTCTTCCATAATGACTGTACCAGTTTACATTCCCACCAGCAAGAAATGAGTGTTTCTTTTTTTCTACAACCTTTCCAACACTTGTTATTACCTTTCTTGTTGATAATAGCCAATCTAATATGTGTGAGGTGGTATCTCATTGTAATTTTGATTTGCATTTCTCTAATAGCTAGCAAAAAATGAGTATCTTTTCATGTGTCTGTTGGCAATTTGTATGGTTTCTTGGGAGAAGTGTCTATTCAGGTCCTCTCCTCATTTTTTAATTGGATTGTTTGCTTGTTTGTTGCTGAGCTTTGTCAGTTCTTTATATATTTTGCATATTAACCCCTTATCAGAGTGGTTATTTGTGAATATCATCTCCCATTTGGTTGGCTGCCTGTTTGTTTTGTTGACAGTTTCTATGGCTGTGCAGAAGCTTTTAAGTTTAATATAGTTTTATTCATTTATTGTTGCCATTACTTCCCTTGCCTTTGAGGTCAAATTGCTAAAATGTTTTCTGTGTCCAAAGCCCATAAGTTTAGTATCTGTTTTCTTCCATGTAATTTATTGTTTCAGATCTTATATTTAACTCTTTGATTCATTTTGAATTAATTTGTGTGCATGGCGACTAACTTTAGTCAAGTTTCATTCTTTTGCATGTGGCTTTCCAATTTTCCCAACACTATTTATTGAAGAGGCTTTTTCTTTTCCATTGTGTGGTTTTGGTTCTTTTGTTGAAGATGATTTGTTCATATATATGTGGTATTATTTCTGGGCTCTCAATTCTGTTCCATTGATCTGTATATCTGTTTTTCTGCCAATACCATTCTGTTTTGATTATTGTTGCTCTATAATACAATTTGAAGTAAGGTATTGTGATACGTCTGGTTCCATTCCTTTTTTTTAGGATTGCTTTGGTTATTAAAGGTCTTTTATGGTTTCATACAAATCTGGTGATATTTTATTTTATTTCTTTTAAAAAAGACATTGGTATTTTAATAGGGATTGCATTAAATTTGTATATTGCTTTGGGTAATATGAACATTTTAACTGTGTTGATTTTTCCAATCCATGAACATGGCATATTTTTCTATTTAATAGTGTCTTTTTCAATTTCTTTAAATAAAGCTTTGTAATTTTCAGTATATAAGTCCTTCATATCCTTTGTTAAGTTTATTCCTAGGTGTGTTTTTTTTGTTGTTACAATTATAACAGGAATTGTTTTTCAATTCATTTTCTGAAGTTTTTTTGTTGGCATATAAGAGAGCAGTAGACCTTTGTATATTGATTTTGTATCCTGCAACTTTACAGTATTGGTTTGTTTCTAATAGTTTTTTTGGTGGACTCTTTGGGCTTTTTTATATACAGGATCATGTTACCTGTGATACCTTCACTTCTTATTTTTTAATATAGATGCCTTTTATTTCTTTCTCTTGCCTGATTGCTCTGGCTAAGACTTCCCAAGCTATGTTGAATAAGAGTGAACAGTGTTGTCTTGTTCATGATTTAAGAGGAAAAGCTTTCAGTTTTTTACCATATAGTATGATATTAAATGATGGTTTGTCATATATGGCTTTTATTATGTTGAGGTACTTTCCTTCTACATACATTTTATTGATTGTTTTAAACATAAAATGATGTATTTTATCAGATGCCTTCTCTGCATCTATTGATAGAATCATATAATTTTTGTCCTTTATTTTGTTGATGTGGTATATGACATTGATTGATTTGCATATATTGAACCATCAATTTGCTCCTGGAATGAATCCCACTTGATCATAATGTATTATTTTTTAAATGCATTGTTGTATTCAATTTGCTAGCATTTTGTTTAGAACTTTTGCATCTGTATTCATTAGACATATTGGTCTGTAGTTTTTCTTATTTGTATTGTCCTTGCCAGGTTTTGATATGATGAGGGTTATGTAGGCCTCATAAAATGTGTTAGATGTTATCATTTCTTGTTCAATTTTTTGGAAGACTCTGAAAAGGATAAGTACCAAATCTTTTTTGAATGTTTGGTGGAATTCACTAGTGTAGCCATCTGGTCCTGGACTTTTATTTGGGGATGAGAGGTTGATAGTTGTTTCTATGTCCTCCATGCTTATAGGTTTATTTAAGTTTTTTACCTTTTTCTTACTCAGTCTAGGAAGTATGTATAGTTCTAGAAACATCCATTTTGTCTAGATTGTTGATTTTGGTGACATATAATCTTTCCTAGTATTCTAGTATGGTCCTTTGTATATCTATGATGGCTGTGGTAATGTCTCCTCTTTCATTTTGGATTTTGTTTATATGGTCCTTTCTCTTTTTTTCCTTAGTGAGTCTAGCCAGGGATTTGTCAATTTTCCTCTTATTACTGCTTTCACTGCATCTCAGAAGGGTTTTAGTTTGCTTGTTTGTTTGTTTTGTTTGTTTTGTAGTGAGAGAAAAGGAGATAGAGAGAAAGACTCCCACATGCAGCCTGACATGAAATCCACCCTGCAACCTTTGTCTAGGGTTGATTCTTGAATCAACTGAGCTATCCTCAGTGCCTGGGCCAATGTTTGGACCAATCAAGCCACTAGCTGCAAGAGGGAAGAGAGAGAAAAGGGAAGGGAAGAAAATCCAATGGTCACTTCTCATGTGCACCCTGACTAGGGATTAAACCCAAGAGGTCTATATACCAGATCAATGTTCTGTCTACTGAGCAAACCAGCCAGGACCACCATTAAGTTATTGAGAAAAAATGTTTCATATATATATATATATATATATATATATATATATATGAATCCTTGTCTTATAAGTGCTTTTTGACTCTACCTTATTTTGCTACTTTAGACCTTTATTCTCTCCCCCTTTATGTTTTCATTGTCCCAGATTTTCTTTGTTTATATTGTACCTTCTTCAAGCTTTTACTTGTAGTTTTGTGTTGTTTTGTTCTTTGTATCTTGTCAAAAAAACTCCTTAAGTATTTTCTGTAGTGGGCATTGCCTGGTGATAAATTCCCTTAGCTTCTGTATATTTGCAAAAGCTTTTATCTCTCCTTCATATTTGAAGGACAACATTGCTGGATATAGTATTCTTGGCTGGTAATTCTTCTCTTTTAGTAATTTGAGTGTTTGGGTCCACTCTCTTCTGGCTTGTAGAATTTCTACTGAGAAGTCTGATGATAACCTGATGGGCCTTCCTTTATATAGTAACTTCTTATTTTCTCTAGCTGCCTTGAGGAGTTTTTCTTTTTCATTGATTTTTGATAGTTTTATTACATTGTGTCTTGGAGAAACCTCTTTGGATTGAGGTAACAAGGAGTTCTGCTTGCTTCTTGGATGTAAGAATCTATTCTTTCCATAGGCTTGGGAAGTTTTAATCAATTATATGTTTGAATAGGTTCTCCATTCCTTTCTCCTTTTCTTCTGAAATGCCCATTATTTTTGTACTACTCTTTCTGATGGAGTCAGACAATTCCTGTAGAGCTCTCTACATTTAAAAAAAATTCTTGAGTGTCATCTGACCAGGCAGTGGAGTAGTGGATAGAGCATCAGACTGGGATGCAGAAGACCCAGGTTCAAAACCCCAAGGTCACTGGCTTGAACACAAGCTCATCTAGCTTGAGCATACATTCACCAGCTTGAGTGCGGGGTCACTGGCTTGAGTGTGGGATCATAGAGAGGAACCATGGTTGTTGGCTTGAGTCCAAAGGTTGCTGGCTTGAAGCCCAAGGTCACTGGCTTGAGCAAGGAGTCACATGCTCTGCTATAACCCCCTGGGGCAAGGCACATATAAAAAAGCAATCAATGAATAACTAAAGTACTGCAACAAAAAATTGATGCTTTTCATCTCTCTCCCTTCTTGCCTGCCTGTCCATATCTGACTATCTCTCTCTCTCTCTCTCTCTCTCTCTCTCACACACACACACACACACACACACAAAAGAAAAAAATTCTTGGGTGTTTCTCTTTCTCCCTCTGTATCATCTCTAGTGGCCTGTCTTTGATGTCACTGATTTTTTCCCTCTATCTGGCCTGTTCTATTAGCTAAATTTGCTATCTCAGTTTTCAATTCATGCAGAGTTCTTCATCTCTGTTTTTTAAAGTTTCAATCTCCTTGGTGAGGTATTGAGGTATTAATTTTGTTTTCTGAGCTCATTAAGTTGCTTATCTGTGTTTTCTCACCTCTTGTGGAGTAATTTCAGAACTTTGATATTGATTTCTCTATTGTTAAACTCCAAGTTTTCCATATGATAGAGATTCCTTTCTGGAGCTATTTTATTTTTCTTTCTGAACTGCATCTTTTCCTTGGGTAGTCATGTTATTCTTGTTTTTCTGCCTTGAGGGCATTTGAGAGTGCTATTATTCACAAATTAAGAAAAAATAAATTTAAAATAAAATAAAAATTAAAGAGAAAACCCACAAACATAAAAAACAATAACCAAAACAACAGCAAAAATAAAAACTAAAGAAAAACAAAATATTAGCAAAAAATCATTTCCAAGAGGTTTTTCTATCTTTTTCAAGTAGATGGCACTGGATTACAAGTTTTAGCTTTGTAAAATCCAGGCTGTACTCTGCTGAGAAGTTGCTGTAGTAAAGGTGGAAGTGGGGCTGCAGTCACAATAATGAAAGACTTGTGATGGCTTTACAACTTTAGCAATGGTGATCTCAGGCCTCTGGGTGCTCCTGCCTGCATCCCAACAAAGCAGGAGTCCAGACACAGAGCACCTCTGTTCTTCAGCTGTGTGGTATATCTCTTTCACTTTCCATGCCTGTGAGAAGAGGGAGGCTAGATCTGGGAGGCTGGGGGTGCCTCACTTGGTATTTTTGTGCTTCTATTCAAGTGCAGGCTGCCAACAGACTGTGGGAACATTGGCTGTGACCTCACACTCTGCTGCTTTGGTTCAGTATTTCACCAAGTTCTTCTGCTCCTCCTGGCAAAAGAAGACCCAGTCACTCCAGAGCTCTGGCAGATAAAAGCCCAGATAGTCCAGGCCTCTCTCTGAAGCCCCACCATGAGTTCAGCCACGATTTACCAAAGTGTGGTCAAGGTTGGTGGCCTTTTCCATTAAAAGCTGGGCGCTACTGAGGAAATGCAAGAGACATGCATCAGTTGTCCTGCCCGTTAGAAACCAAAGACTGCAACAGCTCAGCCTCATTCTTACATGAAGAATAAGAAAATTCACACTATTGTAATAGTGAAATATAGCATCTCAGCCATTGCCCTGTAATGTTCTTAACTACTGTTATGATAAATACATAGATAGTTATTATGTATAACATAATATATAATACATATAATCATCAGCCTGTTTAGAGTATAAAAATGGATGAATTAAACCATGTTATTCCTTGATGGTCAGAATAATTGCTGACTCAGAGGGGTTAAAGTACACACTCACCAAATTCAGAACCAAGGACAGCAACCAGACAGAGCACTCTAAAAATGACTTCTCTTCTAAGTAAAAATCCTATAGGGTTGTTCAGGTTGATCTGATCCCAGAACATTCAATCTGACCCTCTACTGAGAGCATCACTCAGACTATGGAAAAAGAAGGACCAGGCCTGTGGGTTGTTTTATGAGTTCAGGGAAGCCTCATCTTCCAGCAGTGCCCTGAGCCACAAACAGGAAAAACCTGAAAGAAAAAGTTAAGGGAGCCTTGCCCATGGCTTAGTTAGCTGTCACTGTGATCATTCAGCTTCTGTTGCTGAAGCTGCAGTCATGGGCAGGACTGGTATCACAGCCCTGCTGTGCTGAGCTCATTGACCCACAAATGCACCACAACATTTCTCCCCACAGATGCCTCACAGCATCTCTCCATGTGTTTGGGATGGGGGTAAAGAACAGAGCTTTGGAAAAAACCATGAAGGCCTGGGATAGTCTGTGCCTTTAACTGTGTGTTTTAGGGTCATCACAGGTGTAAAGACTGGTTTTATAGACTAAAATATAGAAAGAAGAGCCAGGCATCTTCCTGGCTCCTCATCCTGCAAGCCCTGGGAGAAAACCAGCTCTTTTTAAATAACAGAGACACACACTTATTTTTAAACATTATAAGACTAGCTGGGATGTTGTCTGAATAATTTCCAGTCAGTGAAGCTGCTGACTTCAACTGCTAGGAGGGTGAAAACCCCCTCTAATCATCAGGTCCCCATACCTGGAGAATCTAGAGCTAAATTTCTGGAAGGAAGGGGGTTTCTTCATCTCATCCTTTGTGAGAGGAACCCACAGGGACTGGGAGAAGAAGAGCAGAGAGAGCCTTAGGGAAGCTCCCTCCCTCCCTAGACCCTAGCTCCATAGTCAGAGAAGCAGAAGGAATGGGAAGAAGTTCCAGCCATTTCCATGAAAAGAGCCTTCACAGGAGATAGGCTCACAGGGTTGGTGGCTTTTGCCATTAAATACTGGGCGCTACTGAGGAAACACAAAAGACATGCATCAAGCTCTGCAGTAGGTCTAGGGCAGAGAACAAAGCACAGAGGGGATTATAAGGCTTTCCTTGCACTCAGAGTACACTTCTAAGGCCCTTACTCTGGGGAAAGGGCGGGCCCCTGATCCCTCTCCACCCTGCCCTCTTACTGTTTCTGCCTGGCCTGGGAAAATCTACCTTTGATTCTGGTGATCTGTCTTGCCAAGGTTCCCAACTCTGACCAAAAACAAACAAACATACAAACTTGAAACAATTACCTGGGAATTGTCTCCCTAGTATCTCTCTCATTTGTGCCCTTGAGGTTACAGACAGGATTCTTGGTACATCATGGGTCCCCTAACTTACCAGACTGGAGCCGCCTATTGTCTCCTTCAGCAGGTTCTCTTCAGAGACTCTGGAGGTTACACTGAACAAACACCTATGTGCAATTTACAAGGCAAAAGAGACATCACAGTGACTGAGCTTCTCCATAGGATTACTCAGGGATATGTATGGTGGGATAGTTCTCACATAAGGAGCCAAAATTCTTGCCCTGGTAGGATATGCAGGAGCCCTTTCTCCCACAAGACCAGTAACCACACAGAAACATGCATGATGGCAGACTCTGCGTGTGAGCATTTTGTTAAGACCCTTCCAGGGTATTTTCCTTCAAAGTGTTTTCCAAATTAATTAATAACACCAGGGAACAAAACGTTTGTTGCATCCACAAAAACACTTGTTCTTACCTAATTTGAGTGTGCTGATTTCAAATCTGACATTAGTTTTTCTGTAAGCTACAGTTTTTTTGTAATTCAAGATTTTAGGTTTTCATCTTGTAAAATTTTCAACATTTAGTTTAACATAATAAGTAGAATTTCTTCTTGGGCATTATCTTTGTGAAAATATAATAATTTATATCAGGGGTCCCCAAACTACGGCCCGCGGGCCGCATGCGGCCCCCTGAGGCCATTTATCCGGCCCCCGCCACACTTCCGGAAGGGGCACCTCTTTCATTGGTGGTCAGTGAGAGGAGCATAGTTCTCATTGAAATACTGGTCAGTTTGTTGATTTAAATTTACTTGTTCTTATTTTAAATATTGGATTTGTTTCTGTTTTGATTTTTTTACTTTAAAATAAGATATGTGCAGTGTGCATAGGGATTTGTTCATAGTTTTTTTTATAGTCCGGCCCTCCAACGGTCTGAGGGACAGTGAACTGGCCCCCTGTGTAAAAAGTGTGGGGACCCCTGATTTATATAATGCAGTAAATACACTAATACACTAAAAGACATGATTGCATCAGAATTTATCTACAATTTCAAAACGGAACATGTTAAAACACTTATTTTAATCATAAAATTTGCACAAAACATTTAAATTCTATTCAGGCAAAAATTTGCATTTGTAGCTCTTGTATTTGTATACTTGTTGAGGACAATCTCGTTTGATGCTCCAGTGGTAGTCTGCTCATCACTAACAGCTCCAAGATTTTCGGGAAATTTATCAAGGTGACTGTTCAGGAAGTGAATCTTAACACGCATGTAACATCCAATGTTGTGGAAAGCCAACAGCACCCTTTGAACCAGAAGTTTACAGTTTTCTGCTTTTTTGTTGCCAAGGAAGTTCTTTGTAACTGCCACAAAAGACTGCCATGCTGCTTTCTCTTTCTTATTCATCTTCCTGGCAAATTCTTCACGTATGCGGGTTCGAATATGAGGTCCATCAAATACACCTGCTTTTATCTTCTCAAAAGACAAAGCAGGAAAAGCAGAAATAATATGTTAAAAGCATTCACTTTCTCTATTCAAAGCCTGAATAAACTGCTTCAGTAAGCCAAGTTTGATGATAACAAAAAAAAAAAGGTGCTTCTATATTAGGTGCATAGATATTTATAACGGTCATATCTTCCTGTTGGATTGCTCCCTTTATCATATGTAGTGACCTTCTTTATCTCTAACTATAGTCTTTGTTTTAAAGTCCATTTTGTCTGATATAAGTATTGCTACCTAAGCTTTTTTTCTTTTTTTTCTTTCTTTTTTTTTTTTAATAAATTTTTATTAATGGTAATGGGATGACATTAATAAATCAGGGTACATATATTCAAAGAAAACATGTCTAGGTTATTTTGTCATCAAATTATGTTGCAAACCCCTCGCCCAAAGTCAGATTGTCCTCCGTCACCCTCTATCTAGTACTCTGTGCCCCTCCCCCTCCCCCTAACTCTCTCCCTCCCTCCTTCCCTCCCATGTCCTCCCTCCCCCCCCACCCTTGGTAACCACCACACTCTTGTCCATGTCTCTTAGTCTCATTTTTATGTTCCACCAATGTATGGAATCATGTAGTTCTTGTTTTTTTCTGATTTGCTTATTTCACTCCTTATAATGTTATCAAGATCCCACCATTTTGCTGTAAATGATCTGATGTCATCATTTCTTATGGCTGAGTAGTATTCCATAGTGTATATGTGCCACATCTTCTTTATCCAGTCTCCTATTGAAGGGCTTTTTGGTTGTTTCCATGTCTTGGCCACTGTGAACAGTGCTGCAATGAACATGGGGCTACATGTGTCTTCACGTATCAATGTTTCTGAGGTTTTGGGGTATATACCCAGTAGAGGGATTGCTGGGTCATAAGGTAGTTCTATTTGCAGTTTTTTGAGGAACCACCATACTTTCCTCCATAATGGTTGTACTACTTTACAGTCCCACCAACAGTGAATGAGGGTTCCTTTTTCTCCACAGCCTCTCCAACATTTGCTATTACCCGTCTTGTTGATAATAGCTAATCTAACAGGAGTGAGGTGGTATCTCATTGCCGTTTTGATTTGCATTTCTCTAATAACTAATGAAGCTGAGCATCTTTTCATATATCTGTTGGCCATTTGTATCTCTTCCTGGGAGAAGTGTCTGTTCATGTCCTCTTCCCATTTTTTTATTGGATTGTTTGTTTGTTTGTTGTTGAGTTTTATGAGTTCTTTGTAAATTTTGGATATTAGGCCCTTATCTGAGCTGTCGTTTGAAAATATCAGTTCCCATATAGTTGGCTATCTGTTTATTTTGATATCAGTTTCTCTTGCTGAGCAAAAACTTTTAATTCTGATGTAGTCCCATTCATTTATCTTTGCCTTCACTTCTCTTGCCATTGGAGTCAAGTTCATAAAATGTTCTTTAAAACCCAGGTCCATGAGTTTAGTACCTATGTCTTCTTCTATGTACTTTATTGTTTCAGGTCTTATATTTAGGTCTTTGATCCATTTTGAATTAATTTTAGTACACGGGGACAGGCTGTAGTCGAGTTTCATTCTTTTGCATGTGGCTTTCCAGTTTTCCCAACACCATTTGTTGAAGAGGCTTTCTTTTCTCCATTGTGTGTTGTTGGCCCCTTTATCAAAGATTATTTGACCATATATATGTGGTTTTATTTCTGGGCTTTCTATTCTGTTCCATTGGTCTGAGTGTCTATTTTTTTTGCCAATACCATGCTGTTTTGATTATCGTGGCCCTATAATATAGTTTAAAGTCAGGTATTGTAATGCTCCCAGCTTCATTCTTTTTCCTTAGGATTGTTTTGGCTATTCGGGGTTTTTTATAGTTCCATATAAATCTGATGATTTTTTGTTCCATTTCTTTAAAAAATCTCATAGGGATTTTGATGGGAATTGCATTAAATTTGTATATTGCTTTGGGTAATATGGCCATTTTGATTATATTTATTCTTCCTATCCAAGAACAAGGAATATTTTTCCATCTCATTGTATCTTTTTCGATTTCCCTTAACAATGCTTTGTAATTTTCATTATATAGGTCCTTTATGTTCTTTGTTATGTTTATTCCTAGGTATTTTATTTTTTTTTGTTGCAATCGTGAAGGGGATTATTTTTTTGAGTTCGTTTTCTAATATTTCATTGTTGGCATATAGAAAGGCTATGGACTTTTGTATGTTAATTTTGTATCCTGCGACCTTACTGTATTGGTTTATTGTTTCTAATAATCTTTTTGTGGAGTCCTTCGGGTTTTCGATGTATAGGATCATATCATCAGCAAAAAGTGATAGCTTTACTTCTTCTTTTCCGATATGGATGCCTTTTATTTCTTTGTCTTGTCTGATTGCTCTGGCCAGAACATCTAGCACCACGTTGAATAAGAGTGGAGAGAGTGGACAACCCTGTCTTGTTCCTGATTTAAGATAGAAAGTCCTCAGTTTTATGCCGTTTAATAGGATGTTGGCTGATGGTTTATCATATATGGCCTTTATCATGTTGAGATATTTTCCTTCTATACCCATTTTGTTGAGAGTCTTAAACATAAAATTGTGTTGTATTTTATCAAAAGCCTTTTCTGCATCTATTGATAAGATCATGTGGTTTTTGTTCTTTGTTTTGTTGATATGGTGTATTACGTTAACCGTTTTGCGTATGTTGAACCATCCTTGAGATTCTGGGATGAATCCCACTTGATCATGATGTATTATTTTTTTAATATGTTGTTGTATTCGGTTTGCCAGTATTTTGTTTAGTATTTTAGCATCTGTATTCATTAGAGATATTGGTCTGTAGTTTTCTTTCTTTGTGCCATCCTTGCCAGGTTTTGGTATGAGGGTTATGTTGGCCTCATAAAATGTGTTTGGAAGTATTGCTTCTTCTTCAATTTTTTGGAAGACTTTGAGTAGAATAGGAACCAAGTCTTCTTTGAATGTTTGATAGAATTCACTAGTATAACCGTCTGGGCCTGGACTTTTATTTTGGGGGAGATTTTTAATAGTTTTTTCTATTTCCTCCCTGCTGATTGGTCTGTTTAGGCTTTCTGCTTCTTCATGACTCAGTCTAGGAAGGTTGTATTGTTCTAGGAATTTATCCATTTCTTCTAGATTGTTGTATTTGGTGGCATATAATTTTTCATAGTATTCTACAATAATTCTTTGTATATCTATGATGTCTGTGGTGATCTCTCCTCTTTCATTTTGGATTTTATTTATTTGAGTCCTGTGTCTTTTTTCCTTGGTGAGTCTTGCCAAGGGTTTGTCAATTTTGTTGATCTTTTCAAAGAACCAACTCCTTGTTTTATTGATTTTTTCTATAGTTTTTCTGTTCTCTATTTCATTTATTTCTGCTCTGATTTTTATTATCTCCTTTCTTCGGCTGGTTTTGGGTTGTCTTTGTTCTTCTTTTTCTAGTTCCTTAAGGTGTGAAGTTAAGTGGTTTACTTCGGCTCTCTCTTGTTTGTTCATATAGGCCTGAAGTGATATGAACTTTCCTCTTATTACTGCTTTTGCTGCATCCCAGAGATTCTGATATGTCGTATTTTCATATTCATTTGTCTGTATATATCTTTTGATTTCTGCGCTTATTTCTTCTTTGACCCATTCATTTTTTAGAAGTATGTTGTTTAGTTTCCACATTTTTGTGGGTTTTTCCCCCTCTTTTTTGCAGTTGAATTCTAGTTTCAAGGCTTTATGATCAGAAAATATGCTTGGTACAATTTCAATTTTTCTAAATTTGCTGATATTGTCTTTGTGGCCCAACATATGGTCAATTCTTGAGAAGGTTCCATGTACACTAGAGAAAAATGTATACTCTGTCACTTTGGGATGAAGTGTCCTGTAGATGTCTATCATATCCAGGTGTCCTAGTATTTCGTTTAAGGCCACTATATCTTTATTGATTCTCTGTTTGGATGACCGATCTAGAGCCGTCAGCGGTGTATTGAGGTCTCCAAGTATGATTGTATTTTTGTTAGTTTTTGTTTTAAGGTCAATAAGTAGCTGTCTTATATATTTTGGTGCTCCTTGGTTTGGTGCATATATATTAAGGATTGTTATGTCTTCTTGATTCAACTTCCCCTTAATCATTATGAAATGACCCTTTTTGTCTCTGAGTACTTTTTCTGTCTTGTAGTCAGCATTATTAGATATGAGTATTGCTACGCCTGCTTTTTTTTGGGTGTTGTTTGCTTGGAGTATTGTTTTCCAGCCTTTCACTTTGAATTTGTTTTTATCCTTGTTGCTTAGATGTGTTTCTTGTAGGCAGCATATAGTTGGATTTTCTTTTTTAATCCATTCTGCTACTCTGTGTCTTTTTATTGATAAGTTTAATCCATTTACATTTAGTGTAATTATTGACACTTGTGGGTTCCCTACTGCCATTTTATAAATTGCTTTCTGTTAGTTTTGTATCTAGTTTGATTCTTCTCTTTTGTTTTTCTATCATTTGTTTTTTTTGTTTGTGTTCCATACTTCTTTCCTCTGTTGCTACCTTTTTTAAGTCAAGTGTTTTTGTGGTGGTTTTTTTAAGGGTGGTTACCATTAAGTAATGAAAAGGGTACCTACCATATTCATTGTAGTACCCTATCTTATAAGTATTTCTGCACTTCATTATCCTTTGCTACTGTTAATCTCCATACTCTCCCCCCTTTTTTTCCTTTGTTGTCACAGTTTAAGTTTGGTTTTATTGTGTTCTTGGTGGAGCTGTTACTTGTGGTGTTGTTTTCTTTTGTTCTTTGAATCTGGTTGGAAAACCCCCCTTGGTATTTCCTGGAGTGGGGGCTTTCTGTTGATAAATTCTCTCATCTTTTCTGTATTTGTGAATGTTTTTATATCTCCTTCATACTTGAAGGATAGCTTTGATGGGTATAGTATTCTTGGCTGAAAGTTCCTCTCTTTCAGGGCTTTAAATATTGGGGTCCACTCTCTTCTAGCTTGTAGAGTTTCTGCTGAGAAATCTGATGATAATCTAATAGGCCTTCCTTTATATGTTGTACTCTTCTTTTCCCTGGCTGCCTTGAGAATTTTTTCTTTGTCATTGGTTTGTGTCATCTTTATTATGATGTGCCTTGGAGTGGGTTTGTTGGGGTTAAGAAAACTTGGTGTTCTGTTTGCTTCTTGAATTTGAGGCTTTAGTTCCTTCCACAGGCTTGGGAAGTTCTCGTCTATTATTTGTTTGAGTATATTCTCCATTCCATTTTCTTTCTCTTCTCCCTCTGATATACCTATTATTCTTATGTTATTCTTTCTGATGGAGTCAGACAATTCCTGTAGGGCTTTCTCATTTTTTATTATTTTTGAGTCTCTTTCTTCTTCTCTCTGTTGTGCCTCAAGTTGTTTGTCTTCTATTTCATTAATCCTATCTTCAATCTGGGCTGTTCTGTTAGCTAAGCTTGTTACCTCGTTTTTCAGCTCGTGAATTGAGTTTTTCATTTCTGTTTGATTTGTTTTTATAGTTTCAATTTCCTTGGTAATATATTCTTTGTGTTCATTGAGTTGTTTTCTGATCTCCCTATATTGCCTTTCTGTGTTTTCTTGTATATCTCTGAGTATTTTTAAGATTTCTATTTTAAATTCTCTGTCATTTAGCTCCAAGGCTTCCAATATGTTAAGTCTTTTCTCCATAGATTTTTCCACATCTATTTGTGTTACCTCTCTTTCTTTTGTATCCATAATATTCGATTTCCTCTTTCTTATCGGCACCTGAGGGTGGTCTTATTGATATCACTAATTAGAATTAATAAAGAGTAAAAAGTAAAAAAAAAAAAAAAAAAGGTAAAACACCCCACAAAAAAAAACAGTAATAATTTATTATTTCCCCCTTTTTTTCTCTCTTCTCTTTCCCTCCTCTCCCCTCCTCAGGGAAATATCGTGCCTATAATGGAGGGCCTGATTTGGGGTGAAGAGTTCAAGGGGCAAAAAAAAGGGAGTAGGGACCTACTAAATGCAAAAAAAAAAAAAGGAAGAAAATCTTAGACAAGCATAATCTGATTTGCTTGTAAGTGATGGTCAACTAAGAGGTATAATGAGAGGGATAAGAGGGAATCAGAAAAAAAGACCAAAAAAGAATAATAAAGAAGAAAAAATAAAAATTATAAGTAAAAATCTGTTGTATTAAGTGGAGCGAAGACTAAATACAATGGAGACCTTGGGTTGGGAGGACCCAAAATGCCACAAAAATAAACAAACAAGAGAAAAAATAAAAATAAAAACAAAAGCAAAAAAGAGAAATAAAGCCAAAAAAAAAGCCTTGAGTCCCAAATTAACTAATTTGTTCGTGATTGAGGATTATATGGGAGGAAAACTAAAATGAGAAAAGAAAAAACAAATAGAAAGGAAAAAATAAGAAAAAGAGAAAAACGAAGGAAGAAATAAAATAGCAGGAGAAAAAAACAAAATAAAGCAAGACAAAAAAAAACAAAAAAAAAAACAGAAGAGGAGAGAGTGAGAGTTAAGTGTTTTGGAGTATAACCTTAAAGGAGGGTGAGGATGAAGAAGAAAAATAAAATGCAACACTCATGGGTAGTGTAGTTCAAGAATGGGGAAGCATAAGATGGGCAGAGAATAGAAGGACCGAGGTGGAGGAAATAAAGGCAAAAAGATAGAAGAAACAAACAAAACAACAACAACAAAAATTAGTGGATTAAGTTGTAAAGTCTGTGGGTTTTTCTTGATTTTGAGAGGTTAACTTCTTCCTTTTTCTTTTCTCTCCCTCTTCCTGGTCGGTGACTCTGTACCCCAGGCTCTGCCCCTGTGTCACTTTTAGGTAGGGATTTGCAGTTGATGGGATTCTATGGCAATGTCATATAATTGGCTTTAGTCTTGCTGGAAGTAAAGGCTTGTTGGCGTTTGGAGGGTCCAACGATGAGAGAGTTTGCTTTCCTGGATTCTCTCTCCTAGTCCCCCCTTTCTGAATTAGCAGCCTGGTGATCCAGCTATAAGGCTGCAACTGCTTCTGCCTGGGGAGTAAGAGGCTCAAAGAGCTGGTTAATCCCCACTCTATCCCCACTCAGTGCAAGGCTTTGGGAAAGCCTCTGACAGTCAGGGCCTCCAGTGTAATCAGGCGGGGGTGGGAGTCAATTGTTGTCAAGGTGACTGTTCAGTGCCTATCATTTAGTTGGACCTCTCAACCCAGGCTTTCCACACTTTGTAGCCTGTTTTTGCAGGGAAGAAGAGGCACTAGTCTCTGCTTACGACTAGTGTAGTATAGACCTTAATATCTGCCAAGTCCTTCTTGTTAGCGTTTATCCCTGAATATGGAGGCTCTATCAATCAGAAGTTGCCCCTGCCTCTTTAGCGAGAGGCACTAAAAAATATCACGCCTCTTGTCTTGGATCGCTGAACTGAGAGAGATCTTATCAATTAGAACCGAGGGTGCGCAGATTTTATGGGTTAAGCTAATTTCAGTGATTGGGTCGCAGCTGTGCTTCCAAAGGTATTTTAGGCTGCCTGCGCGCGCCCCTCCCCCAACGCTTGATTGTTAGCTTGAATGGCTGGGTGAGGTGCCCCGCCCATGGAGAGAATCTCCCAAGCCTCTCCCGCTCGCCCCGCCGCTGGCGGCTGGACCGCACCAGGCACAGGATAATGGAGCCCCCTGGGTGTGCGGGCCAGCAGGGTGCCCTGGGCGCGTGGAATGCCCAAGGCACGCGCGCGAATGGGGCGCTCCGGGCACCGGTGGCCGGCGACCCCCACTCGCAGTGTGCGCACCGCTGGGAACGTCAGCGGTGCTCAACCGGACCCGGCGCGCGCGGCGGCTCGCGGTTCCCAAGTATATGGGCTGACTCACCGCAGGCGCACTCCCTCACGGCTTGAATGAGCGTCGCTGCTGCGGTAGCTTCCTCCACACCCTCGTCTCTCAGATTCAAGTGATAACAGTCCTTTTGCTTTCAGTTTGTGTGGAACTCCGGAATGCTCCGAGGATAAATTTTTCTGTTTCTAGTTGATAAATTTGTTGTGATTTAGGGGAGAGCTGTCGGACGCGCTTCTCACGGCGCCATTTCCGTGACGTCACTCCCTAAGCTTTTTTTCATTTCCATTTGCATGAAATATTTTTTTCCATCCTTTTATCTTCAGTCTGTGTGCATCTTTTGTTTTAAGGTGTGTCTCTTGTAGACAGCATATATATGGGTTCTGTTTTCTTATCCACACAGCTACCCTATGTCTTTTGATCGGATCATTTAATCCATTTACATTTAAGGTTATTATTGATATGTAATTGTTTATTGCCATTTTATTCTTTAAAACTGTATTCCTCTTTTGCTATATATTTTTCTCCTTTGATCTGTTTACAACAAGCCCCTTAGCATTTCTTCCAGCTTTGGTTTGGTTGAAGTGAATTCCTTGAGTTGTTGTTTGTTTGTTTTTTTGTTTTTTTTTTTGTCTGGAAAGCTTTTTATTTCTCCTTCAATTTTAAATGATAGCCTTGCTGGACAGAGTAGTCTTGGTTGTAGGCTCTTGTTCTGCATTACTTTGAATATTTCTTGCCATTCCCTTCTGGCCTCAAGTGTTTCTGTTGAGAAGTTGGAAGTCATCCTTATGGGGGCTCCTTTGTAGGTGATAGTCTTTTTTTTTTCCTAGCAGCTTTTAATATTTTCTCTTTATCACTTAGCTTTTGTATTTTAATTATGATGTTGATTTCTTTGGGTTTCTCTTTAATGGAGTTCTCTGTGCTTCTTGAACATGTGAGATGTTTTCTTGCCTTAATTGAGGGAAGTTTTCAGCTATGATATGCTTGAACAAAGTCTCTATCCCTTGTTCTTTCTCTTCTTCTTCAGGAAACCCTATGATGTGGATTTTATTTCTCTTCATGTTGTCACAGAGCTCTCTTAGAGTTTCCTCAGACTTTTTTAGTCTCTTTTCTTTTTTCTGCTCTGCTTCCATGCCTTTATTTATCGTGTCCTCTAACTTGTTGATTCGATTATCAGCTCTATCCATCCTGTTTTTAATTTTTTCCATTGTGTTCTTCATTTCTGATATTGTATTTGTCATTTCTGACTGATTGTTTTTTATTATTTCAATGTCCTTTTTATATTTGCTATCTCTTTATTTAGGTGTTTATAATGACCATCTATTGTTGTTCTAATGTCTTTGAGCATCCTAACAATTATTTTAAACTCTGCATCTGGTAATTTGGTTATACCTGATTCATTCAGGTCCTTTTCTGGAGATTTCTCTTGATTCATTTGTGTTGCATTTCTTTGCCTTCTCATTTTCTCTGTGTAAAGGAAGGTTTTGGCCACTGGAGTCCACTGGGTGTGGCTTCTGTTCCCTAGGTATGGTCTGTCTGCAGTCCCGCCACCCCTCTGCTGTTGCTGCCTTGGGCGTTTGGGTGTGGGTGTTGCTGGTGCCTGCCCACTGGGGCTGTTGCTGTGGTTTCTGCCTCTCCTTCATGGGAGTGGCTGTGATTACATGCTCGGGTGTACAAGCCTTGGTAGCCTTGGCCTTTGCCCTACCCCTGTGGGTGGCATTATGCTTGGCCCTGAAGGCAGTGTTGAGCACCTTTGCTCAGCTGCGGGTCTCCACCTGTTTCTGGGCTTTCACTCCACCCTTGCAGGAGGAGCCCGTTCATGGGATGGCTGCAAGCCTTGGCTCCACAGGCCAGGCGGGAGTGCATGCTTATGTTTAGTAGCGGGACTCTCCCTGTTCTGGGTTTTTGGCTCCACCCTCGTGGAAGGAGCTGGCTCCCAGGTCAAGCCACAGCCTCGGTTCCAGGGGCAGGGCAAGGCTGTGCTCCTGTGCCCTTTCTCAAGTGTGGGTCTCCACCCCTTCCAGGGCACCTGCCCTTCTCCCACAGGCTGGATTACAGGCTGCCCATATCTGGGCTTGACCACTTTTGCATGCCCCCTCCTCCCTAGCCGAGCAAGACTGAGCTTACACCTGGGCCCAGTGGTGACCAGCTGGCTTCTGCTCTTGCCAACAGAACCGTGCTTCCTCATCTTGCTGCTGCCTGCCCTCTGGCGAGCCCTCAGCTGTGTGGGTATGGGCGCTGCAGCTCAGATCCTAAGACTTGCTACTGTAGCCCCGAAAGCTCCCTCCTTCTAAGTGACTCTGCTTGAGTGCCACAGGAGAGCTTGTTTGGCTGGTGTCCTGCTTCCCTTTGTTGGTATTTCTGTTTCCAGGGGAAATATTCACTTCAGATTTTGGGAGGGACTCGTCCCAGGGTTTATGGTGGCAGTCTCCCAAAATGTTTCTCCCTGTGCCTCCTAGATTACACTTTCTTCCAGCTACTCTGGTACTCTCCTCTCTCCCCATCCCCCAAAGCCCCAGGCGAGTGGTTGTGAGAGAGGTGTTCTCCGCAGTCCCTTTAAGAAGAATCCTGGGTCTGAGAAATCAGTCTCTTTCTCACAAACAGTATCCTGACTTGTTTCCAGCTAAATACTGTCTATACGCCTCTTCTAGGCTCTGGGACTGCAGGCTGGGGCTTTGTTTCTGGGATTCAGGACCCTCCCCTCTCTGCTAAACTCACTTCCTGCCACGCCAGTCTCTCCCAGCTGCCATTCACTCAGGGGAACTGGGAAGCGCTCTCTGCATTTCCACTTTTCCTACCAGTCTCAATGTGGCTTCTTCAGTGTTTCTTGGTTGAAGAATCCTCTTAGTTTAGTCCAAAGTTGGTTTTTCCAGATGATAGTTCTTAAAATTAGTTTGTAATCCACTTTGGTTCTGGGAGGTGCATGTTGGTACATCTGCCTACTCCAGCACCATTTTGTCTTCCCTGATGATTTAATCTTAAAACAAAATAAGAGGGTGTTTTTATCAGATAATAATTTTTTACATTTAGAAACAACTACAATTATGTAAAATTGATGCTTGTAAAACATTAATTGCCTTGTGGTTATGTTCAATTCAAGAGTCATTGCCCTTTAACTCCAGTTTAAAAACCAATGCATGCCATTAACTGTAACCAGAAGAAATCAAAATTGCATAAAAACTAGAGCATGCACCAAAAAACAAATTTTAGATTTAGAATCACTGATGGAGAAATATATAGAAACAGTTCTAAAACCTCATCCAACAGAAAAATTTAAAAATTTGTTTCCCAGTGTAATTAACCCAAAGCAATTCTTCATTCTCATGGAAAAAGAAGGTAGAAACATATTGTAATCACAGAATTTCCAACTGGGGCTCTGGAAAGATATTGTTTTCAAGAAAATATTCCTTTTTAGATCCTAACATGAAGCTTATAGACTTGGTGTCAGCAGCAGGAGGATGATGGAAGGATGTCCTGATAGGGGAGTTTATGAAAGGTGATAAATACCAAGAACTTATAATAACTATTTAAATTATAAGGTCAATATTGTTGAGAGAAATAAATAAGCAAAGAGAACAGGCAGAATTGTGGACTAAATGGTTTTCATTTTTTTATTCATAAGTGTGAGAAGAGCCAAAAGAACCAAAGGATCTGTTTGTTCTAAATAACATTTAGGGTATGGGTCATCTCTGCATATGCATCCCCCAACGCATGTGGGTGCACACACACGTGCATGCACATGTGCACGCACACAATCGTTCTGGCGTCTGAGGTGTAGACATTCTCCACTAACCTCTTCAGATACACCCTACCCTTCTCATTACTATTTTCCCACAGGCTGTCCTCTATAATCTGAATTACCAGGTCCTCTGGTTTGTTGCATTCTGACCATATTTTGCCAATAGAAGAGGCCAGAAATTAATTAAGGGGTGAAAGAAGGAGGGTAGTACAACCTTTGTTAGCTGGGCTTTCCCCTTGTTGGTCCAGAGCAGGTGCTTTTTCTGAGTAAGACTAGGGTCAACACAGAAATACACATGCAGGCATACAGGCAGTGGGCCTGTGGCCCTTTACGAAAGTTCCTCAGCTTCTGTCAGGTAGTTCATCTCTCCTACAGGTGCAGCTACCAATCTCTACTTGATTTGGTGACTTCTCCCTCCATGTCTTCTCCTTCTCAGGCCCACCTGTGGACCATTATGTAGAGTAAATCACATAGTTTATGATGGCTGCTCTTGAATTCCAGCCATCCTACCCAATTTTCATCTTGAAGTGAAGGCAGAGGCTAAGGAAGGGGGAAAAAAGTTGGTGCTAGGTAAATCATCTCCCTTTAAAGATCTTCCCCACAATCTTTGTGCACCACCTGGTCTCTCAACAGCTTTCTTCTCCCAAAGGGACAATTCACCCTGGCAGAGGCAACCTCTTTGCAGACCTGAACTGGAAAAAATACAAGTGGAGCCCCAGTCCTAAAAGAACTGCCCTGCCCTGCCCTTCCCAGCTCTGCCCACCATTACAGAGGCTGTCTGTGCCATGCTAGCCCCTCCACATCCAGACTGAAATGAAATGCCCACTGTAGGGAAGACAGCTGTATTAAGCTTGCTCTCTTGCACTTTGCATGATTACAACATGAGCACATAGCTCATGGGCCATGTGTGTATAGCCTATGTAAGGCTATGGGTGCTTTCCCTTGGTGTGGATTGCTTGCCTGCCACTGAAAGGGGCCGTTATCCTTGTTGCTTGCCTGCTGCCATGAGGAAAGATTTACTCCTGCCTGTTTTCTTAGCAGCTGTAGCAAGAATCTAATAAATGGGAATGGCCCAGTTCTCTATGGCTCCACAGTTTCTCTACTGTTTACCTAAATCCAGTATGAACTTACCTAGCTATGGCCACTGCCATTACAGCTGGTGTAGTGAGCAGGATTTTGACCAGATTGATACTAAGCCACCAATACCTTTGAAGGGTAGAATAGAAGGGTGACCATTCTAAAGCATGTGGTTCCCTGTGGCTACCCTATTGTCGGCTGTGGGCCAGGTGTTTTTTACAGCCCTGCGAGAAGAAATCAAAAGCTCTCTGCTAGAGGCTGCTCAAGATCAAAAGCTCCAGGATGAGCTGCTGGCTGAATGCCGACAGCAGCAGGCACTGAAACAGTTTCTGTGAGTTCAAGAGCTCTAATGCAAACTAGAAACTGAAAGCTGGCAACAGCAGTTGTCAGAGAAACAGCTTCAGGTTCAAGAGATCCATTTTCAGCTTCAGTCTGCAAGTCGGAAGTTGAAGGAGCTAAAGCAGTTGCTGAAGAAAGAGTGTTGCTAGTGAGTGGCTCTGAGTCAGCAGTAGCAGGCATTTCCAACTCCTCCTCCTCTGAGGAGGAGGAAGTTTGGGCTGAAACTGCCATCTGTAGACTCAGAGCCTGGCTGGTGGCCACCCAGGAGGTTAAAATACAGCAGCCAAGAAAGCCTCATAGGAAGGCACAACCCTCTCCACAAGTAGTTTAGCACTCTGTGATCTGACCCTACACTCAGACAGAGTTGATGAAATTAGGGGCAAAATTCAGGCAGAAACTCACTGAGCCCCTGGGTTCGCAGCTTGGTTGCTGTGATTGTGGGACATAAGGATGGCTGGCATCATGGTCACTGGAACAGATGGAGAAATTAGTTGCCATTACCACACACTCCTTCTTGAGGCAGCAACTTCAGAACTGCCATGACAACCCAGGAAACAATACCCTATTAGAATGGGTGATGGCTGCCATTCATACAGTGTGGCAAAATGCTGGAGACTTGCTGTGGGGCGGGGGGGGGAGGCAGTGAGTCGGTGGTAGTCATATACTGAGCTGCAGCAGGTCCTCCAGCAGCTAGATATGAAGAATGCTACTTTCTTTTTTTTTTTTTTTTTTTTTTTAGTTTTTTTTGTATTTTTTTTTTCCTGAAGCTGGAAACGGGGAAAGACAGTCAGACAGACTCCCGCATGCGCCCGACCGACCGGGATCCACCCAGCACGCCCACCAGGGGCGATGCTCTGCCCCTCCGGGGCGTCGCTCTGCCGTGACCAGAGCCACTCTAGCGCCTGGGGCAGAGGCCAAGGAGCCATCCTCAGCGCCCGGGCCATCTTTGCTCCAATGGAGCCTTGGCTGCGGGAGGGGAAGAGAGAGACAGAGAGGAAGGAGGGGGGGTGGAGAAGCAAATGGGCGCTTCTTTTATGTGCCCTGGCCGGAAACCGAACCCGGGTCCCCCACACGCCAGGCCAACGCTCTACCACTGAGCCAACCGGCCAGGGCCTCAAGAATGCTACTTTCAACCTGAGGACTCATGGGCCAGATGAGGAAGTATTAATGGCAGGGATGAGGGATCTTCTTCTCTGTAGCACCCTGTTAGCCATTTTTGGGTCACTAGTGGCTTTCATGAGCCCCTATGTGGGACAACCTATCAACGCTGTCACACAGATGATGGCAGATTTGGGGAAGGCAGAAGCAGCAGGCACCATCAGGCTGTATGGACAGCTGCCTGTGCAGCCCCCTCCATCCCGACTAACAAAAGAAATGGGCCAGTAAAGGTTACCTGAACACCAATGTGGGTAGATTTCATTGCAGCTGGGCAGATAAAAGGAAATTAGATGGTAAATCTAATATAATTCTTTTGTAGCTTTGGTGACAGCTTAAGCCAGAACAGAGATTCCAGCCACTGAAAAAGCAGGGAAGCAGGTGGCCCTGGCAGCTGCCAAGAAAATAGCTGGCATTTGTGTTGCATGGCTGCAAGATTATATGATGGAGACAGCTGAGGGAGGGGAGGATCTCCGAGACCTATTGAATCAACTTGAGTAAGGGGAAAGCCAAGAAACGCGTCCAACAGGGACAAGCAGGGGACAGAGGCTACATGTGAATTGGCAACCCACTGGTCCCCTTCTAATGTGCCACAGGTGTTGGCCTTAGAAGATAATAGGTGCTTTTGCAGCAGCTAAGAGGATTGTCAAGGCAATACAGGCCCCTGTTGGGCCCTGTGAGTTTGCTGAGAAGTTTGGATGGTGCTTGTGGAAATGGACAAAAGAGCTTATAGAAAAGCACTGAGGTCCATTATTAAAGAGCTATACAGCTAGTTGCCTGTAATGAACCTTCACTTTTGGTGATTTGCACAGACAGCTGGGCTGTCTTTTGTGGACTGATCATTAAGAGGTGAAATGGACTCTTGAAGCAGGGACTGTGATAAGAGGGGTTCATTGGCTCCCTTGTTGGATGGACATGCTGCTTGTGGACAGTAATGAGAGACCCTGATGGCAGTGCCCAACACCTGTGGAGGCCCTTCTGCACCACACAGCTGCTCCCCTCCAGTTTCAGAAATGCACCAAGGACACTTTCTTCAATGGACATGGCCCAGGCCTGTACAGTCCCCCTATCTGTGATGAATGGCCTTGTTGGCACTGTGTGGTAGGGGCTAGGGATGGGCCTCCAGTTAACTCCCTAGGCAACCAGCACCTGGCTGCCTAAGATAGAAGTGTGTTATCCCTTGGGTGCTCAAGGAGATGTCATTGTGAAAGACACCTTTGTAATTACCATTTTTAATATAGTTTGTGCCTTTGTAATTTGGTTGCTGTAGCCTGTACTGTTTCTGTGATGTAATGGTCCTCATTTCTTGCACAGGGATCATCGTGGAAGATACCTGTTACATAGATTGTGAGGCTAGCAACTCTAAAGAGGTGGAATGTAGGCAAAACAGCTGTTAGGCTTGCTCACCTGCACTTTGCATGATTAGTGTGTGAGCACGTGGCAGTGCCACGTGTGTATAGCATATGTAAGGCTACAGGTGCTTTCTCTAGTCTCGGATTGCTTGACCACCACTGCAGGGGGCATTTTGGCAGGTTGCTTGCCTGCCAATGCAAGGGGCCATTTGGTGGATCACTTGCTTGCCTCTACTAGGAGCTGTTTTCCTGATCACTTGCCTGCTGCTGTGAGGAGAGGTTTCCCACTGCCTGTTTGCTTATCCACCATTGTGAGAATCTAATAAGCCAGAATGGCCCAACAATTTCTGGCTCTGCAGTTCTTCTACCATCTGCTCAAATCCAGTGTGAACCTGCTGGGGCATGGCCACTGGTATTACATTCCCTAACCAATGCAAGAATGCTTGCTGAAGGTCTGTCTTTGAAGTACAAAGGAGTTGGTTCCCAGTAGTGTGAACTATGAGCATTGGTTAATATGAACTGTGAGAAAGCTGGGCAGATAAATTCACCCTGCATTATCCTTTCCATGGTTTTCTTTGGTAGCATAGTTTCTCCTTGCAGACCTTCAAGGAGAAGGCTCACATACTAAGTGAACACGCCTATGGAGTGAGTGGCTGTCTCCTCATGGCTCATTGAAAAGCACAACCTCCTCTTCCCATCGCACCTCGAATCCCCCCTGCATGTTGGACATTCCAGCTGGGAATCTTCCTTCCTTCCTTCCTTCCTTCCTTCCTTCCTTCCTTCCTTCCTTCCTTCCTTCCCTCCCTCCTTCCCTCCTTCCTTCCTTCCTTCCTTCCTTCCTTCCTTCCTTCCTTCCTTCCTTCCTTCCCTCCCTCCTTCCCTCCTTCCTTCCTTCCTTCCTTCCTTCCTTCCTTTGAAAGAGAGACAGACAGGGACAGACAGACAGGAAAGGAGAGAGATGAGAAACATTAACTCATAGTTACTGCACCTTAGTTGTTCATTGATTGCTTTCTCATATGTGTCTTTACCAGTGGGCTTCAGCCAAGCCAGTGACCCCTTGCTCAAGCCAGAGACCTTGGGCTCAAGCCAGTGACGCTGAGCTTCAAGCCAGTGACCTTTGGGCTTAAGCCAGTGACCATAGGGTCATGTTTATGATCCCAAACTCAAGCCAGCGCTCAAGCTAGTGAGCCCAGGCTCAAGCCAGCAACCTTGGGGGTTCGAACCTGGGTCTTCAGCATCCCTAGCCAATGCTCTATCCACTGTGCTACCACCTGGTCAGACTGGGAACATTTCTTTTAATTTAGGTTTGCTGGTGACAGATTTTCTGTGTTCTTTTGGGTTAAAATTTCTTTAATTTGTATTCATTGAAGGGTATTTTTCCTGGGTATGGATTCTAGATCAATAGTCATGTCATTTTAATACTGAACATAGCATTCCATTGTCTTCTTGCTTTTCTTCTCTCTTTTGAAAAGTCATTTGTTAGTTTTATTGGGTTTTTATTGTATGTATTTGTTCTTTTGCTCTACTAAAGATTGTCTTGGTTCTGATTTTGGTTTTCATAATTTTACTATAATGTGGTTGTTTTTTTATTTATCACATTTTAAGTACATTCTGCTTCTTAAATTTGTGGCTTGAAATTTTAATCTTATTTAGAAAATGGCCAACTGTTTCCTCTTTAAATACAGGCAATCCACAGGTTATAAACAAGATAGGTTCTGTAGGTTTGAAAATGTTTAAGAATTTATATGCACAGAAAGGTAAAAATAAATACTATGTTAAGACAAATATCTTTCTAAATTGCATTTGACAGTAAATATGCCTGTTCCAACTTACAAATTAAACTTAAGAACAAGCCTAAAGAATCTATCTCATTCATAGCACAGGGACTGCCTGTATTGATTGTTTTGCATTCTCTTTATTTAAATTTTTTGTTGAACTTACAGAGGTCACTTCACATTCTCTTACATTTTTTCTTATACTTCAATTACGTGTATTATGATCTTTATACTATTTTATATGAATCTCTTATACACTTATACATTTTTAAAATTTTTTATGAGATCTACTCTTTGATGCTTTTTTAAATATACAATGCAGTATTTTTAACTATGGGCACAATATTTAAATATGGGACACCAGATCTCTAAAATGGATTTATCTTGCATAACTGAAACTTTAAATTCATTAAATAGCAGCTCATCATATCCCCTTCCCCTTAGTCCCTGGTATTCACCATTGTCTTAGTTTGACTTTTATATACCGCATATAAGTGGTATCCTAAAGTACTTGTCTTTGTGTAACTGACTTATTTCACTTAGAATAATGTTCTTCAGGTTTATCCATGTTTTCATATATTGCAGATTTTCTTTTTCTTTTTTTCATTTTTCCGAAGCTGGAAACCCGGGGGCAAACTCCCGCATGCGCCCAACCGGGATCCACCCGGCATGCCCACCAGGGGGCGATGCTCTGCCCCTCTGGGGCATCACTCTGTTGCATCCAGAGCCATTCTAGTACCTGAGGCAGAGGCCACAGAGCCATCCTCAGTGCCCGGGCCATCTTTGCTCCAATGGAGCCTCGGCTGCGGGAGGGGAAGAGAGAGACAGAGAGGAAGGAGAGGGGGAGGGGTGGAGAAGCAGATGGGCGCTTCTCCTGTGTGCCCTGGCTGGGACTCCTGCACGCCAGGCCGACGCTGTACCACTGAGCCAACCGGCCAGGGCAGATTTTCTTTTTAAAATGGTGGAAAATATTCTATTTTATATCTATACCACATTATTTATTCATCAATGGACATTTTGGGTTTTGTCCCTGTCTTCAATATTGTGAATAATTTTGCATTGAACATTGAAGTTCACATATCTCTTCAAGGCCCTGATTTCAACTTTTGGGATAAATACTTAGAAGTAGAATTAATGGATTAGTTATGATAATGCTATTTTTAATTTTTTGAAAAACCTTCATTACTGTTTTTTACAGTAGCTGCATCATTTTCCACTCCCACCAACAGTATACAAAGGACTTAATTCTCTACAGCCTCTAAAATATTTGTCTCTCATTTAGTGGATAACAGTCTATCTAACAAGGTATGAGGTGATATCTCATTGTAATCTTGCTTTTCATTTTCATGATGATTAATAATATTAAGCACCTTTCTTGTACTTGTTGGTCACATGTATGTCTTCTTTGAAGATATATTTACTCAAGTCCCTTGCCTAATTTTTAATCAGGTTATTTGTATTTTTGCTTTAGAGTTATAGGAGTGATTTTGGATATTAACCCTTCATCAAATATATAGTTTGCAAGTATTTTCTTTCATTCTGTAAATTGCCTGTTAATTGTGTTCTTTGCTGTGAGAAGCTTTTTAGATTGATGTAGCCCCAGTTGATCCGGTTGATTATTTATGCTTTAGTTGCCTTTGATGTCAAATCTAAAATATTATCTCTAAGGCAATGTTAAGCAGCTTCCATTCATGTTTTCTCCAAGGAGTTTCTTGGTTTCAGGTCTCACATTCAAGTCTTTAATCTATTTTGGGTTAATATTTGTGAATAGCATAAGATTGTGGTCTAGTTTAATTCTTTTGCATGTGGCTGTTCAGGTTTTTTAACATCATTTATTGAAAAGGCTGTCTTTTCTCCATTGTATATCTTTACTCTTTTGTCATAAATTAAGTGACCATATATGTTTGGGTTTATTTCAGGGCTCTCTATTCTGTTCCATTGATCTATGTGTCTATTTTCATGTCAATGCTATAGTATATGATTGAACTATAATGTGGAATCAGGAATATAAAAGCTCTAGCTTTGTTTTTCTTTCTCATAATTGGTTTAACTATTATGGTCTTTTGCAGTTCTATACAAATATTAGGTAGTTGTTTTCCATTTCTGGTATAAATGCCACTGGAATCTTGATAGATATTGCATTGAATCTGTAGATTGCTTTGGGTAGCATAAAGACTTGAACATTATTAATTGTTCTAATCCAGCGATTTTCCAGCAGTGTGCCCTAGCGGGCACACTGGTATGCCACAAGAGTTTTCAAAATATGCAACACCTGACTATTTACTCAGGGACACTGACTTTTTTTTCCATTATATTTTCAAATTAAAAAATGGTAACAGCTAACACAATTGCCATGTGGTATGAATCAAAATTTTATTTTATTTTCTCAGGTCAGCAAAATAATATATTTTTGGTGTGCCACAGAATTTTAGTAATTAGTTTATGTCTGCTATAAGGTGAAAAACATTGAAAATTGTTCTAATCCATGGGCATGAAATGCCTCCTTTTATTTATTAGTGTATTCAGTCTGTTCATCACTGTCTTGTAGTTTTTAATATACAGGTCTTTTACCTTCTTGATTAAATATATTCCTAGTATTTTATTCTTTTACATGCAAATGTAAATGAAAGTTTAAATTTTTTTCTGTCTGATAGTTTGTTATTACTGTATAAAAACACAAATTATTGTAAATTGATTTTGTATTTTGAAACTTTACTGAATTCATCATTAATTCTAATAGGTTTTTTGGTGGAGTCTTTAGGGCTTTCTAGTCTAATATCATTTCATCTGAAAATAGTGGCAGTATTCCTTCTTTCTTTCCAATTAGAATGCCTTTTATTTCTTTTTCTTGCCCAACTGCTGTGGCAAGAACTTCCAAACTATATAAAAGTAACAAGAATAAGCATTGACGCTATTTTTTAAATTATTTTTTTATTTTTTTATTATAGTTTCTATACAATATTGTATTAGTTTCAGGTGTACAGGATAATAATTAGACATTTATATATCTTATAAAATGATCACCTCTATAATTCTAGCACTCATCTAAGACCATGCATAGTCATTACAATATTACTGACTACATTTCTATGCCTCATGACTATTTTTTATAACTAGCAATTTGAACATTTGAACCTCTTCCCCCTTTTTACCCATTTCCCAAGACTCCCTCCAATCTAGAAAGCATCAAAATGTTCTCAGTATCTATGAGTTTGTTTCTGTTTTGTTTGTTCATTTATTTTTTTAGATTCCACATATATGCACTTGTCTTTCTTTGACTGTCTTATTTTACTTACCATAATACCCTCTAGATCCATATATGTTGTTATAGATAACAAGAATTCAATGTTTATGGCTGAGTAATATCTATTGTATATATCTACTACCTCTTCTTTATCTATTTATCTATTAATAAACATCTTAATTGTTTCCATATCTTGGCTATTGTAAACAACACAGCAATGAACATATAGATGCATACTATTTTTTTATTTTAGTGTTTTGTTGATTTCTTCAAATAAATACCCAGAAGCGGAATTGCTGCATCTTTCTTTGTCTTTTTTTGTAGCCTTTGTTTTAAAATCTATTTTGGATGCCTGAACAGTGGTGGTGCAGTAGATACAACATTGACCTGGAATGCTGAGGTCGCCAGTTCAAAACCCAGGGTTTGCCTGGTGAAGCACATATGAGAAGCAACTACTATACAATTTGATGCTTCTTGCTCCTCTCCCTTCTCTCTCCCTATTTTGAAGATGATGTCAGAATAATGGCAATGAAAGATATCCTTGATCTCTCCCCTTGAAATTTCAATAAAGTGAACAGCTATAATTCAATGAAGGAACCCTAGGTAGGCTCTGAGCTTTTCCTGGAAGATATGCACTTTTCAGACTAAAAGTGTGAAAGAGAGAGATGGGGTGAAGGGTGAAAGATAAGAAGCACTCAAGGTGGGGCTTTGGAGAGCAGAGAAACCCAGTCTGTCTGGGTTTTTGTCCACCAGGGCTCCAGGGAGAGGAGAAACCCAGAGTGTCTGGGTCTTCTTCTGACAGGAAGATCAGAGAGATTAGGGGGCACTAAGAGAAGTGCTAAACCAAAGCAGCAGCTGAGTGTGGGGACAGGAAGAAGATGAAATTCTGGGACACTGCCAGTGCTCCCACAGTCTGCCCACAGCCCACACTTGAGACAGAGATAGAGACAGACAAATACAAAGTGTGACTTCCCAGCCTCATGGATCCTGCCTCCTTCCTCTCATGTGGTACAAAGACTAACAGTTTCATACTCCAGAACTAACTCTGAAGAAGCACTATTTCCCCTGAAGAACAAGGCCCCTGGTCTGTCAAGACACAAGGAAGACCACACAGAGACCCAAGATCACCATATCTGCAAGAAAAAACAAGAAAGCCATAAAACCCTTACAGCCTGCCCTGCCTCCATCATTGCAGTTGCAGCCCTGCCTCCATCATCATGACTGCAGCATCATGGTGGGGGTCAGCCCGGGGATCTTACAGAGTTCAAATTTGTAATCCAGCACCACTAACTGTAAAATAATTAAAATACCTCTTGCAAGAGCAATACCACTCTCAAATGTCATCTAGACAAAAAAAAGAAAGAGAGAGAGAGAGAGAGAGAGAAGGAAAGAAAGAAAGGAAGGAAGGAAGGAAGGAAGGAAGGAAGGAAGGAAGGAAGGAAGGAAGGAAGGAAGGAAGGAAGGAAGGGAGGGAGGAAGGAAGAAAGCTTTTAATACCATGAATAACCAAGAAAGAGACACAGTTTAGAAAGAAAATGGAAAATCTACAGAAAGCAATCTCAATCCCATGGAAATATTGGAGGTAAATAACAGAGAATTTCAAATTGAAGTTCTGAAAATATTCAATGAGATGCAAGAAAACACTGATAAGCAATTTAATGCACTCAGAAAACAAATAAATGAACAAAACAAGTACTTTACCAAAGAGATTGAAACTTTTAAAAAGAGTTAGACAAAGATGAAGAACTCAATACATGAATTGAAAACTAAAGTAGCAAATTTAGCTACTAGAATAGGACAGATAGAAGAATCAGTGACATCAAAGATAGAAATAATACAAAGAAAAGAAGAGAGACACAAGAATTTTTAAAAATGACAGAGTTCTATTAAAATTGTCTGACTCTATCAGAAAGAGCAATATAAAAATAATGGTTATATCAGAAGAAGAAGAGAGGGAGAAGAGAATGCAGAGCCTATTTAAACAAAGAACTGATAAGAACTTCCCAAACCTACGGAATTAGATTCCTTAAATCCAAGAAGCAAACAGAATGCCTAGTTATCTCAACCCAAAGAGGCTTTTCCCATGGCACAAAATAATAAAACTGTCAAAAATCAATGACAAAGATGCCTGACCTGTGGTGGCACAATGAATGGGGCATCAGCCTGAAACACTGAGGTTGCTGGTTCGAAACCCTGGGCTTGCCTGGTCAAGACACATATGGGTGTTGATGCTTCCTGCTCCTTACCTCTTCTCTCTCTCTCTTTCTCTTTCTCTCTCTCTCTCCTCTCTCTCTCTCTCTCTCTCTCCTCTCTCTCTCTAAAAATGAATAAATAAAATAAAATAAAACAATGACAAAGAAAGAATCCTCAAGGCAGCTAAGGACAGGAAGAAAATAACATATAAAGGGAAGCCCACCACGTTATCATCAAACGTCTCAGCAGAAACTATACAAAATAGAAGAGAGTGAACCCAAACATTCAAAGTACTGAAAAAGAGGAATTATCAGCTAAGAATACTATGTCCATCTAAGTTATCCTTCATATATGAAGGAGAAATAAAAACAGATATACAGAAACTGGGGGAATTTATCACCAGAAAACCCCCATTGCAAATTAACACATTTCTAAATAACCCATGGGTCAAAAAACATCACAAATTAAATAAGAAAGTATTTAGAAATGAATAAAAGTGAGATGACAATATATCAAAATTTCATGGGATGCAGTTTAAGCAATGCTTAGAGGAAATTTTATAACTTTAAACACATAAAGCCCTGGTTGGGTAGCTCAGTTGGTTAGAGCTTCGTCCTGAAGCACAGAGGTTGCAGGTTTGATTTCTGGTCAGGGCACATGCAGGAACAGATAGACATTTCTGTCTGTCTGTCTCTCTCTCCCTCCCCCTCTCACTAAATCAATAAAAATACAAATTTAAAAAATTACACACATATTCAATATATTAGCAAAAAAGAAAGATCAATTATACAAAATTTTATCTTAGGTATATAGGTAAAGAAGAGAAAAAACTCAAGTCAATAGCCTGGGACAAAATGAAATGGGAAATGGAAGAACAGAGAAAACAAATTAAACCAAAGTTGGTTCCCTGAAAAGAGCAATAAAATCGACAAACTTTTATCTAAATCAACAGAGAAAAAGAAGCAGAATGAGAGAGAGAGAGAGAGAGAGAGAGAGAGAGATATTACCAAAATCATGAATGAAAGGGAGCAAAAACATTAGCCCTAGGAAAAAAATTTAAAATTATAAATACAGTGAAAAATTTATGCCAACAAATTAAACAACTTAGATGAAATTGGCAAATAACAAGAAACAGATCTACAACAACTAAAGAAAAAATTAATAATTAAAAATCTTCCCACAAAGAAAAGCCAAGGCCCAGATAGCTTCGCTGGTACATTTTATCAAATACTTGCAGAAGAAGAAATTATTTCAATACTTCACAAACTCTCCCAAGAAATAGAGGAGAAAGACATTCATTGTAGGTCAAAATTACCCTAATAACAAATACAGACAAATATAAGAAAACTATTACTACCTTAACTCTAGTAATCACACTAGCAGTTGAAAGTCCATCAATTTCTGAACACCTCTGCTTCTGAAATCCACCAATGCCTAAAAGCCAGGCTCCCAAAATTTTATATAAAATTAGTTCTGGCAGCCCTGGCCAGGTGATTTGGTTGGCTAGAGTGTCAACCCAATATGCCAAGGTTGTGGATTTGATCTGCAGTCAGGGCATATACAGGAATCAACCAATGAATGCATAAATAAGTGGAACAAATCAATGCTTATTTCTCTCTTCCTTCCTCTCTCTCTAAAGCAATTTTAAAAATTGAAGCGGGAAAAAATGATTAGCTCTAGCTGTTTGGGGAGACTGTCTCCTACAAGTACAGCTCTCCCTTGCACGCAAACAGAAATTTACCCTCTTTTGCACTAGATAATAAATTCAATTTCTTGTCAGTTCACAACCCTTTTGCTGTTTACAATGAGTTATTAGTTCAGACTTGCGAGTGATGGATGCACTACTGCAGCTTTAAGATGATCAAATTCAATCTTTTCAAATTTTTGTGAACTCCAAAATGCCAAAACAAAGTGTAAATTTTGTCATAAACTATTGAACAATTGACATTTACTAAACAACGAAAAGTTTTTTGAAGGTCTTAGTGCTCTCTGCAATTGTTAATTTAATATAAAGAATGTGGAAAGTCAGATATAAACCAGCATATTCGAAGCACCATAACTAAGAAATATATGATTTATTCAACTAGTTATCAAAGAAAGTGGTAAAATAACAAATTTTCTGGTTAAGATGAAAATAAAATAATCACAGAAAAAAGTTGTAAACAAAGGTCTTCTATACTGTACATCATCAGACTTTCAGCTCAACAACATATTTCTTCCAGAGTATTTTTAATTCTAAAGTTGGAACCACATTTTCATATGTACAATTTTTTCCATGAAAACGTCTTGTTTACTTGAATTACACAGTCATGAAGAAGAAGGAAATCTTGCCTTTTGCAACAGCATGGATGGACCTGGAGATTGTTATGCTAAGTGAAATAAGCCAGGCAGAGAAAGAAAAAATATCATATGATCTCACTTATATGTTGAATATAATGAACAATGTGAACTAAGGAATGGAATAAAGGCAGAGGCAGGGTCACAGGAACCAGAGGGACAGAGGTCAGAGGGAAGAGGGACAAAGGGATGGGATCAGTGAAGGTGAAGGGATTAGTAAAATTATATATACATAACACATAGATACAGATAACAGGACAGCAAATCCTAGAGGGAAGGAGGGAGGGAGTTATGGGGAGGGGGGCAAAGGGGATATAAAAAGGGACACAGGGGTGAGGGTGAGGGAGTTATATTCAGTGGGACACTTGAATCCATGTAAACACAATAAATTAAAATTAATAAAAATTAAAAAAAGAACATATATACTTATAGGTCATTTAATGTTTTTTAACCACTGGAAAAAAATAGTTTGTATAATTGTTCTCATTTTCAAAGCACTTTTATCTATAATCTCTTTCAATCTTTATAATAATACTATGAATTATAATAAAAGCCAAATAACTGGGGGGGGGGGAGAAAATGTCTTGTTTATAAGGTTGAGTGAAATCCATTCCTGGTAAGGTATCAGAAACAAGAGCAAATTTTTGCAAAGATTATCTCATTGAATTAAGAGTTAATTAAAAAAAAAAACTTACGGTGGAGATAATAAGAATAAAAATTTTAGTTTAGTGGGTATTTACATGAAGGTGCAGACAATATTTATTCAAAGGTGAAGTAGCATAAATGACTTTCTGGAAGGTGTTTGTTGTCTTGCTCGAATTCTGCATAATGCTGCTCAAACATCTTTCAATTGACAGTAAAACAATTGCCATCAAATTGTTCTCTTATGTCAGTATTTATACTGTTTGAATTGAGAGATTAAAAGATTAATTTTCTTACATTCAAAAATCCATTTGCTCTCTTTAAAAAATGCAGTAGTTGAGAGAATCCTCATTTATTTGAAGCACTGAATCAAACTATAATTCCAAAGGAAAAAAAAATCCAAATTTCTGTTGACTTTTTAAGTAATCCACTTAGTAAAGCTTACTTAAGTCTTGTTTGTAATTTTTAATACTCTTTTAAAAATATATCTTTATCAGTAGAATTATGTATATTGAAAGAAGAGGACACAGTTACAAAAGCATTTTATTGCTTAAATAAAATTGTTAAATGTGTTAAAGAAGACGTGAAGTTTATCTTTTTTTTTTTTTTTTAAGAAATAACTTACATTATTTCCACTTTATTTATTTATTTATTTTTAATTCATTTTAGAAAGGAGAGAGAGAGAGAGAGAAGGGGGGAGGAGCAGGAAGCATCAACTCCCATATGTGCCTTGACCAGGCAAGCCCAGGGTTTCGAACCAGCGACCTCAGCATTTCCAGGTCGATGCTTTATCCACTGCGCCACCACAGGTCAGGCGAAGTTTATCTCTTTGTGAACAAAAAAAAGAAGGTTCTATGGAAAGAAACCTCACAAGGGGATCTGGTCATAAATTCTAACTGGGCAGGTCTCAGGCATCTATCTTTTTTACTAAAAGTTTTATTTTTGCCTTAAGCCAGCCCTGTCTATTGCTCTTGTGCATTTAGGATAACACTTTTGAAATGCCAGAAGTAATACCACTGGAAGGCATGACCACCCTCAAGAGAGCAATTATTTTAACTAACCTGTAATCCAATCTGCCACTCCTTTATTTCTCCCCCCTTCAGGTAATCTTTCTGTCCCTTCTTAATACCAAATGCATAAAAATAAAAAAAAACTTCAAGCTACTGTGCTCTGAGTCATTTTAGATCTTTCTTCCTGGCATATGCACTCATAAAAATTCTCTACAGTTTGGATGTTTCTTACAACTTTAAGTGTCAAAACAATTCTTAAAAGGGACAACCTTCCTAATGAAAAAGAAATTTGGATTTGAAGTGCATAATTTTTATGACCTATCAACTAATGGTTGTTGGTGTCAACATCAACAGGAATCCCCAATTTGGAATGTGAGAAAGAAGGGAAGTGCATTCTGCAAGCCAAAGACATGCTGACTTATATAGAGAGCTGTTCCCACCCCTGGTCCCTGGTTGGACCATTCTCGTGAAAAAACGAGGACTCCAAATCCGAAACGTTTGATTGTCCTAAAAGGCACTGTCCTAATTAGTCAGAATGAAGTCACTCTGATTGGTCCATGATGACGCTGATGGGGAAGCAGATAGCTGAGCAGCTCCAATTGAATAGGAAAAGCCTCAGTCCTACTGATTGAAATTGAATTCCAAGAACTTTTTAAAGGCTGGATCAGCCAGCAGGAACACAGGGCAGGCAGGCAGTTCAGTGCACACTTCTCCTCTGTTTAGAAATGGTTGCTAAGTTAGCCCTGGCCGGTTGGCTCAGCGGTAGAGCGTCGGCCTAGCGTGCGGAGGACCCGGGTTCGATTCCCGGCCAGGGCACACAGGAGAAGCGCCCATTTGCTTCTCCACCCGCGCCTTCCTCTCTGTCTCTCTCTTCCCCTCCCGCAGCCAAGGCTCCACTGGAGCAAAGATGGCCCGGGCGCTGGGGATGGCTCTGTGGCCTCTGCCTCAGGCGCTAGAGTGGCTCTGGTCGCAACATGGCGACGCCCAGGATGGGCAGAGCATCGCCCCCTGGTGGGCAGAGCGTCACCCCATGGTGGGCATGCCGGGTGGATCCCGGTCGGGCGCATGCGGGAGTCTGTCTGACTGTCTTTCCCTGTTTCCAGCTTCGGAAAAATGCAAAAAAAAAAAAAAAAAAAAAGAAATGGTTGCTAAGCTTTAAATCTCAATTAGCCACTAGATGTCCTTCTAGTACTTCCTTTCCCAGAGCCCAAAGACATTTGTCATGACTTTCTTTCTCAAAGTGGATTTCATTTCTTGAAGAATTTGATGTTTTTACATGAATTTTGATGAAGAGATGCTAATACTGAAGAATAGAAAGTTATGTCATGAAAAATGATATAGTGCATTTCAACTAATCAAATTGGAAGATCAATTCTCAGAGTTGTTCATTTTATGCCAACACATGTTCAGTATACTGGCTCATAATGCTAATGCTGAGAGGTGTTTTTTTGTGTTTTTTTTTTTAATTAATGAATGTTAGTGGACAAAAGAATGAAATAGGTTGATGTGACCACTGTAGAAGCTATGCAACAATAAAAGTAAAACATATTATAACTGCAATGAATTTTATAAGTAAATTCTGCAAAAACAATTATAAGAAGATCCAAATTATCAGTGAAACATAAATAAAGAGATATAATTTAGATACTATCCATGTGAGAAATATTCAAACTTATAAACAGTTTATTTGAACCAAAACTGATGACAATTGTCAGGAAGCAAGATGTAAAATGTTCTGGAGAGTGACAGTTTTAGTTTCTCTTACACATTTGAAATTAAGGAGGGAACATAAAGATTACAGGAAGGTGGGAGAAAGCAAAGTCAGGGTTGGATTACAGCATAGTTAACAGGATTATGTGCTCTTTTGAGGGTGGTCACACATCTGAGAGGTACTTCTGACATTTCCACTTTAAAACTCAAATTTCGGGAAAATATTTGTAAATAAAATTATAAGTATTTGGAAATTATTAAACAGATAATGAGTAAAACATGAATTGTGCTTACCTATCTATGATTGAATACTCACTGAGAAAGAAATAATCGTGAGTCTACAATGTCATATGTGCCATGTCATGTTTCAATAAGAAGTGCTCAAAGCCATTTACGTGCTTGGTATATCGCGTACTCTCTCAAGGTCTCCTGTACTGAGCGCATGCGTCTCATAATTGCATCTCGCTGCACTGTACTGATCCTTGACAAATCATCATGTCAAATACAAATACATCACATCACACGCAATGGATCAACCCTGCATCGATCGAATATGGACATTTACAGATTAGTCTTCCAATATCAAAAAGGAGGACATGTAGGAGGACACTTTTCAAGAGAGAATGGAACATACAAAAGAAGGGCTGTCCTCCCTAAAGGAGGATGATTGGTCACCTTACAGATAAACAATGAATACTTTTTTAGTAGAAGTATGTCCCAAGCAATGTTCCTTTTATCTTAATATATGTAGTTGATTCTCATTATTTGCAGTGGAGGTCTACAGAATTGCTAAGAACACTGGATTAGTGAATACTTAATCATTGCTTCCAGGAGAAATAGGTTAGGTTATTGTGAGCCTCTCCTCACAATATTTTTATCAACTAGTTGGCACATACTCTTTGAACTGTGTTTCTGTTTTAAGACACCTTATTTAATATATATTGTTGATTCATTAACATTCAACTCATGACCAAGAGCACAACACTCATGCCTGAATTAAGCTAACACTCATATATTCTCCACAAGGCACAAGACAGCCATCTTGCTATTAGGAGCACTGCACAGCACATGAGCACTACTCCTAGGGGCTATATTAAACAGTGAAATCACTAAGAAAAAGCACAAAAATGTGAAAAATGGGCACTATATAGACCATAAAAAGGGCACCTGTTTACACAAGAACTGAGACAAGATGGCATGGCATTGCCTTGCTTGACCGCCACTGGGAATGTGTGCAATGCTGACAACATTTTGCTGCTCTGTTCCTGTTCATGAATAAGCATAAAAGCACAGCAAATTGTTTTTTGTGTGTAGCAGAGACAGAGAGAGTCAGAGAGAGGGACAGATAGGGACAGACAGACAGGAAGGGAGAGAGATGAGAAACATCAATTCTTCGTTGTGGCTCCTTAGTTGTTCATTGATTGCTTTCTCATATGTGCCTTGACCATGGGGCTACAGCTGACTGAGTAACCCCTTGCTCAAGCCAGTGACCTTGGGCTCAAGCTAGTGAGCTTTGCTCAAACCAGATGAGCCCACGCTCAAGCTGGGGACCTTGGGGTCTCGAACCTGGGTCCTCCATATCCCAGTCTGACGCTCTATTCACTGCACCACTGCCTGGTCAGGCCACAGTGAATATTAATTTGGGGGTTGCAAATAAACTTTAATGAGTAGGTGAATTTGTAAATACAGAACCTGCCAACAATGGAAATTGGCTGTACATAAATATTTATTGGTGTGCACAAAACTAAACACTTCGGAAGCATTCCTTTTACAAACAGGAATAAGGCAAGGATGTCTCTTATAATTGCTTCTAAGGGGGACAAGGTGGTGGGATAAATAAATATATAAAACCCTTGAATCTAGAAAAAACTCTTAATATTGGTGAATTGGGATGAGGTTCAGGCAGAGGTAAAACATTGGCTTAGGAAGTAGCTGGAGGCCCTGGAATAGTAACTATAGTATTTATAGTATTTATAGTTATTATAAGAACTTATAGTTACTATATATAACCACAAGAACTTATAGTAACCGTAAGAATTGTTGAGTTGCCTGCTGTTGGTTAACTGTTTTTAAAATTTGAAGAATGAAAATGACAACATTAGGTCAACCGTCAACTTAAAGTACATCAGCATCAAATATTAGGGGTAGCAAAGCTGCAAAGTAAAAAGTGCACAGCCTCAGTGGTCTCCTATGCTAAAGTTCAGAATTCTGAGAAGCACATCTCTAGTGTATTTAATAGATTGTCCTTTCAATGTACCCTCATGACACTTATTTAAATATATATGTATCCTTGGAAACATGTACTGTAGTTGTGCTTTTTAAAATCTGCATAAATGATACTCTGTTATAAATCACATGTTCTTCTTGACTCAACATTTTAGGTATATTTATACTGCTATATGTAAATTTAGTTCATTGCTTTTAACTGACATGTAAAGTGGGCACACACATACCCACTTTACTCTTCTCTAGTGATGGGCGTCTACATTGTCTTCATTTTTTTCTTCCTATCACATAATCTCAAAGAATATCCTCACAAATATTTCCTTATGAACTTAAATGATACTTCCTGTGGGGTTCTGTCCCTTCACACGGCCAGTTTTTTCTTCTTTTATCCCTCAACTGTGTCACCTGACCAGTGCTGGCTGAGCTGAACACCAAACACTGAGAATTGCAGTGGAGAAATATTGGCTATTTTTTATGAATGGTGACAAACAGAACAGCAAGCTAATGCTCAAAGCCCAAACTTCCCAATGATGTGTAGATTGTATATCTAAAGTAAACTCACATGACACCGTGGGTTAAGGGTTCAGAATTGTTCTGGGAGCTAATTGGTCAGAGGTGAGGTAAATATAATAAAACATTTCCTCAGGTCTTGAGGACAGTTCTGACATCTGTTTCAGTGTTCCTCTGGTTTCACAGGAAAGTAGACAGGGTCATTCTACCTCAGATCTCGGGAACCAAAACATTACTTTGGTCAAGATGTTAATGTTAGCCTGCTGCAGGCCCAAAACTTGTAGTCACTAGCCAGGTTCAGGCTGCTGTGTTCCACTGCCTCCAGGGCTGCTGATTATCGCAGGGAAAGGCTAGGTCTCTGAGGGTGTGTGTGTGTGTGTGTGTGTGTGTGTGTGTGTGTAGAGACCTGATTTCTAAAGCTAAGATTGAAAGCTAAACATAATCAAAACTGGAAGAACCCTCAACTTCAACTGTCACATGTGGCAAGAACCCTTTATTACCATCCTAACCTAAAGCAGGCCCTCTTTGGTTATTCTTGCAGTCCCTAGTTTATTTCCTTCATAGTATATATAAAAATTTAAAGTATTTCATTTACTTCTCTCTTTTTTCCTTTCTCCCCACTGGAACCTAAGCTCCATAGGGTCAGGTATGCTGTCTGTCATACATTTTCGTATCCCCAGCATCTAGGACAGTGTGTGGAATAAGTAGGTGCTCAATAAATACTTTAAGACTAATGCGAGAAACCTCTTGATAGAAAATTTGAAGACGATTCCAAGGAATTTGACTGGTTGTGTCCTAAGAAGAGAAAGGTCAATAAGAACTGATCTGTGGTGGGAAAGGAATGGGAACCTTAGGAATTGTGAATTCTGATCTTAAATTTTAAGTTGGTTTTGCTTCTTGACTGTACCTACCCTCTAATATCCTCAAAAATTTTAAGCCTATTCCTCATAAAAGCTATGTGTTAGTAGACTTTGGAGAATAAAAGAGAAGACGTTTGTGTCGATGGTTGGTACCAAATGTTATAAAGCAAGGACAACAACTACAGATGAGACAGCATAATGGAACTAACAGAGATAGAGCCAGGGATGGGAATTTGGAGTGAGAAGAGGAAATCTCCAGAAAAATTTATACCCTCTCTAGAAATCATCAGAATATTCTGAAGGATACTTTACTTTGTATAATTTTATAAAATAGAAACTTGATATACATTAAAAGAAAAAGTAACTCCAGAGAATCTGTAGACAAATGTTACATATTTTTATACTTTCATGTAGGGATCTACAATGCTCATAAGAAATTTAAGATTTGGCCTGACCTGTGGTGCTACAGTGGGTAAGGTGTTGACCTGGAATGCTGAGGTTGCTGGTTCAAAACACTGGGCTAGCCCAGCCAAAGCACATACAAGAAACAACTACTATGAGTTGATGCTTCCCACTCTTTCTCCCACCTTTCTCTTTCTCTCTCTAAAAATCAATAAATGAAAGCTTAAAAATTTTTTTTCTTCTTTTCCAAATGAGATGAGGGGAGATAGATAGACTCCTGCATGCGCCTCAACCAGGATCCACACAGCAACCCCCATCTGGGGCTGATGCTACTTTGAGCACCTGAGGCAGAGGCTCCATGGAGCTATCCTCAGTGCCTGGACCTATGCTCTCAAACCAGTTGAAACATGGCTGTGAGAGAAGAAGAAAGAGAGAAAGAGAGAGAGAAAGGGGATGGGGTGGGGTAGAGAAGCAAATGGTCATTTTTCCTATGTGCCCTGACCAGGAATTGAATCTGAGACATTCACATGTTGGGTTGATGCTCTACCACTGAGCCAACCGGCCAGGACCTAAAATTATTTTTAAGAAAAAGAAATTTAGGATTTAGGTAAATAGCCTGACCAGGCAGTGGTGCAGATAGTGTCAGACAGGGACACAAAGGACCCAGGTTCGAAACCCTGAGGTAGCCGGCTTGAGTGCGGGCTCATCTGGTTCAAGCAAGGCTCACCAGCTTGTGCCCAAGGTTGCCAGCCTGAGCAAGGGGTCACTAGATCTGCTGTAGTCCCCCCTTCCCCCCAACAAGGCACATATGAGAAAGCAAGCAATCAATGAACAACTAAGGTGCCGTAACAAAGACTTGATGCTTCTCATCTCTCTCCCTTCCTGTCTGTCTGTCCCTATCTGTCCCTCTCTCTGTTTCTCTGTCTCACACACACACACACACACACACACACACACACACACAAAGATTTAGGTAAATATAATTTTCCTTCAATGATTTCATTGGATGATTGATCATTGAGGTTACTGGTGATGAGGTTGAAAAACTCTAATATTCAAACCTGGCTTCAAAGCCCTGTCGTGGAAGGTGGTGGAAACTGACAAGGAGATTGGAATGACCAGTCTATTCTATACAGAACCTCTGAATTCATTCCCCACAATCCTCTACTCCCCACCTTACTTACACATGCAAAGTGCATTGTATACCAGGAAATGTTTCTAGCACTATTTTATGGGATTCAGTCCTGCTTAATATCCTCACTACTAGTGTCAGGAAACACCAGGGAAACCTGAAATATTATTCACCTTAGGTAGTGTGAGATGCATGGGAGACCCTTTGTGACTTGCCTGAAGAGTCAACAAAGCACACTGGGACACTTGATGTGCTGGAGATTAACTGACCTATTTTTCATCATAAGGACCCTTTGAGATATGTCACCCTGAAACTTTTATTTTTGAAACAACCTCTTTGGTCTTGCTGAAAGATGGACTCAGCATGTTTCTGCTTAATAACTAAGTAAAAGTAAGTTGCTATATACTTTGCTGTTATGAGTTGAAACAGTCAGTAAAATGGGTTACATGCATTGGGGCAAATATGGCCTGAAATTAATTTTGGTTCTAGTAGTTGAAAGCAGTAATGTAGACCAAATAACCAATGATTCTCTCACATGGATGTTTAGATTATTAAATGAGGTAGTGTATATTAAGTAGCACATAATGAATTTTTACTTGATAGCTTAAAAAATCTAATTGAATGAAGATAGGTATCAGTAATAAGTAATTTACAAAAGAGGCTACAGCTCTGTAAAGATTTGTTTACAAACTTTGTAAAGGGTTCTCTATATATGGTAAGCTTTCGTTAAACTTAATTTACACAACAGTTTAGACTTTCACTCTGGAACTCAACTTTCACAAATGATTGTTTTCTATCTGTTCTTGCGAATAGATGAAGCTACTGGATTAGGCACTTATTCTGGTGTTGGTAGTGGATTCTTAGAAATTTAGACCCTTTCATTAAGTCGTCTGACCCAAGCGTTCATTTTTCAGGTAACTGACTCAAGTAGATGAGGCTGCCATGTAAGATTTGTTAACTAGCACAAGGATTCTAAGAGTAACTCTCTACCTTTGATCCAATCACTTTAGAATTTTGAACAAATGGCCAAAAACAAGTTATGTGAACAACCTAAAAATATATATGTACTGGTTGTGGGCACTGAGATATAAATCAGGTCCTTGTTTCCATTCAAAACACAAGCCACAAAAAGCAAGTAGGGAGAACCATAGTGCTATATTAGATGTTAGAGATGCTAATCACAGGACATTCTCAACTTCCTGACCACTATACACTTTCAAGTATTAGTACTTTTGGTGGTGTGCTTAAATTAAAATACTCAAAATGACACTAAAACAAGTTAGCAGTAACCACAAAGCAGACTTCACTATTAGGTCTTATTACTGTTCTGTGAGATCTATAAATGCCTCTGTAGGTGGCCTTTCCGCTTGGCTGCCATTTAACTTTGTGTTACTGTTTGTGTCCTGTCCTGACCACTTTCTCTTATATCACAAGACAAACACCTCCCATACTGCAGCAAAAAGGTGAACTTCCTTTGATGCCTCTATCTGCAGCAAGCTGAGCCCCACTTTCCCTTGCAAGACGGCCTACTGGGCAAGCAACTTTGTAAAGTGTGTTTAGGTTTGCTTACTTGTGCATTGGTGCAGGGCAGTGCCATGTGTGTGTAGTCTGTGGAAGTCTGTGGGTGCTTGCCCTCAGGGCAGCAGATAGCAAATTTGGATTGCCTGTCTCTATGGGGAGGGGATTGTTGCTATTGTTTGCCAGGACTGAGGCTGGCGGGGGCCTGTGAGTCCCATGAGTTTGTAGGATGAGTCCCCTAAGTCCAGAATCCTGATGGTCTTGGGAGCGCTGAGAGGGAGACGGTTTTCACTACCAGCTTGCTTGTCCCCATTGCGAGACTTTAATAAATGGGATGGCCCACCAATCTCTGGCTCCACAGTTCCTTTACCATCTTCCCAAATCCAATGGGAATCTGTATGGCCATGGTGGTGGCCACTGGCCTTACATGGCTCAGTCCACGCAACTCAGCATTCCATCTGATAAATGTCCCTGAAGCACTATTTGTAATCAGTTGTAGAACCAATAAATTTAATTCTTTGGACAAAATTGGTCAGCATTCTTGGGTGGCTTCAGGAACCACCCGTATGCCTTGGTCAAATGTTTTTTTGTTTGTTTGTTTTTGTATTTTTCTGAAGTTGGAAACGGAGAGGCAGTCAGACAGACTCCAGTATGTGCCCGACCAGGATCCACCCGGCACACTCACCAGGGGGCGATTCTCTGCCCATCTGGGGCGTTGCTGTGTTGCGACCAGAGCTATAGGCCATGGAGCCATCCTCAGCGCCTAGGCCAATTTTGCTCCAATGGAGCCTCGGCTGTGGGAGGGGAAGAGAGAAACAGAGAGGAAGGAGAGGGGGAGGGGTGTAGAAGTAGATGGGCACTTCTCCTGTGTGCCCTGGCTGGGAATTGAACCCGGGACTCCTGCACGCCAGGCCGACGCTCTACCGCTGAGCCAACCAGCCAGGGCTTGGTCAAATGTTTGAGGACCTCATCTCTAACTGTAATAGTTTAGAGGCAGGAGATGGGTGGGAATTGATGTAATTGGGGGCATCTTAGAGATGATCCTTGAAGGATAGGTAAGAGTTATATTTGTAGATGTAGAAATGGTGGCTATTCCATGTGAAAATAATATTGCTCGTGTTGTTCTATAGTATAAAGAATTGTCACTTTGAATTTTCCAATTGTCTTTTCAACTTCACATCTTGAAATGTGGCACAATTTTCTTGACAATTCATGTCCTTTTAACTTCACCTCTAAAATGATGTGCAATCTCCATGAGAGTTCAGTTTATTCAAAGTGGCAGTTTTCTAAACTGTTAGGTAATTGAAATACAGTGCCCTCCTTTCATGTAAAAGGTATCAGTTCAGGTCTCTCACATGCTATTGAGTTTATGCTGATAACAGCCCAACCCTACCATCTCAAATTTCATTTCTGGCTTTCCCTTGTATCCAGGGTATCACTGTCATAATACAGAATCCTCTTAACATTTTTTAGTACTAACTATACCCTAATCCAGGGGTAGTCAACCTTTTTATACCTACCCATCCACTTTTGTATCTCTGTTAGTAGTAAAATTTTCTAACCACCCACCAGTTCCACAGTAATGGTGATTTATAAAGTAGGGAAGTAACTTTATAAAATTTATAAAGCAGAGATACAGCAAGTTAAAGCATTTAATAATTACTTACCAAGTACTTTATGTTGAATTTTTGCTAAGTTTGGCAGAATAAATCTTTATAGAACTTACTATAGTTAAATCTATTTTTTTATTTATACTTTGGTTGCTCCGCTACTGCCCACCATGAAAGCTGGAACACCCACTAGTGGGTGGTAGGGACCAGGTTGACTACCACTGCCCTAATCCTTCCCACTATGTGATCCTGTCAGTTTTACCTTCCTTTAAACCAGCGGTCCCCAAACTTTTTACACAGGGGGCCAGTTCACTGTCCCTCAGACCATTGGAGGGCCAGACTATAAAAAAAACTATGAACAAATCCCTACGCACACTGCACATATCTTATTTTAAAGTAAAAAAACAAAATGAGAACAAATACAATATTTAAAATAAAGAACAAGTAAATTTAAATCAACAAACTGACCAGTATTTCAATGGGAACTATGCTCCTCTCACCGACCACCAATGAAAGAGATGCCCCTTCTGGAAGTGCGGTGGGGGCCGGATAAATGCCCTCAGGGGGCCGCATGCGGCCCGCAGGCCGTAGTTTGGGGACCCCTGATTTAAACCCTTCTTTTCCTCAGTCTCTCTAATGCCATCCTCTTGGTTCTCCTTTCCTGATGATCCCTTCTCTGGTGCTTTCCCTCTGTCCCTCAAGAGTGTACCCCAAAGGTCTGACTTTGGCTCTCTTCTCACTGTACACATTCATAACAGGAACTATCTGTGGATTCTTAAAACTAAAAAATACATTTGAGGTAAACCCCTTAATGGGATGCTCACTAGCTCTCAGACATCACCATGCCTTGGTTAAATAAAACCAACCCACAGGGACAATGGGAAGAACTTTGTTAGAGAAACCTTCAGTTTCCCTATCTGCCCAGGAGCCAGGGACCATAACAGGAAGGACCTTATAATGAGGGTGAGGCTCAATTGAAACGTCCTCATTTTTTGTGGCGCTCTTCTCATAAAAAGCACAGGCCTTAAAAAAGATAAGCACCCCCAAGCTTGTTTCTGAGACATCATCTTCTCTTATCATAATTCATTTATAGACTGGAAGCTCCAAGCGGGCTGGACAAGTATCCAGTTCACATTGTGGCCCCAGCACCAGCTCTGGCACAGGGGCAGGTTTGGGGGCTTACCCCTGTATGTTGGCTCCATCAGGGTGTGGGGACCTGGGGCAGGCTTTGGCTGTGGGGACCGCAGCCAAAGCATGAGGGTGTGGTCCAGAGCAGGTAGGTGAGCAGCAACTGTGACAAGTACCAAGAAGCTGTAACACTGTTAACATATTTTAGGGAAGTTATTATGCAGGCTCAACGGTCTGCAAACATGCAGCCGTTAAGGGGGCTTGCCACTGACTGTTCTAAAGATAACCTTTAGTTTAACAAACCTGTTTCGCTTCTGTAATCCCGCTTAGCTATGTTAACATAACGCTATTTTGTATGCCTTCTCTTGTAATCACTTGTATGCCTTCTGTAATCGCCAGTTTGAAAATCTTGTATTTCTGTAAATGCAAACTTGAAGAATGAGCTAAATCACAATTTGTGTCTTCAGCAGAAAGTTTCCAACTGTCATCGTAGACTTCCTGATAAAAACCAACCACAAGTTCTCTTTTTTGAAGAACTTGCAGCTTTTAGTCTTTATAAATCTCAAGGCTCGACCCCCTCGGGGCGGTGGCATAATTTAGAATAAGCCCCCATGCTGTCCGTCAACTGGCTCAATAAACTCCTCGCTTGAAATTTTCCTGTGTCTCTTTGGAATTCGCTGGTCACGTTACAACACGACCCCGGCATTGGCTGGCTCTGCCCAAGGGAGCCACACTCAGAATACACGCAGACACATACACACACACACACACACACACACACACGACCCTTCGAAGGAGCAAACACATGCCACAGGCTTAGGGCAGGACACAAACTTTTCTTCCAAGAACCCAAGTTCTCCAGGAGTAAAACAAAACAAAACAACAACAACAAAAAAACAGACGCACCTGACCCACAAGCGGGTTCAAGGCGGAAACGACCTATGCCACGCAGCCACAGTGTAGACGTCACACGTATCTCCGCCTCTTCCGGGAAGGGGCGGGAGCTCGCGAGGTTTTGTTACGCAGGCGCATTTGCGCGCGGAAGGTGGAGCTGGAAGCTGCCTGGGGGTTTTAGGAAGACAGCGGTGCCGCCATTTTGAAGGTTTTTGTTGCAGCGGCTGGGGAGGTGAGACGGCACTTTGGCTTCATTTCTCGGCCAGGGTGTCCTTTGCTTTTGCAGAGGTAAGGTTTTGGGTGGGTTGTGCTTGGCTGGGCTGCTTTCCACTCCTTTTAGGTATCGCAGTGAGTTGTCGGATAAACGACCTGGTTTGGGGCTTCGGCGATTGGGATGCCGTCGGGACATATAGCTCCGTGCTCTGTGAGTGGCCTTTCAAACTTAAAAGGTGCGCAGGTGTATGGTAGAGTTCAAGTCCTGCGGCGGGAGGCCCGGCTCTGCCGCTTCTTCTTTCCGGATAGCCCTGGCCGCTCGCCGCCGGCTCGGGAAACTCGGAACGGTCCCGCCCCCCCCCCCGGAGAGAGAAGACAGAAATTGAGGGGCCCTCGGACATCAGCCCCCCTGGTGCCTGGTCTCGGCCGATAGTAGCTTCTGGGGGTGATTCCAGAGTCAAACATGGTTCCCGTGTTAGTGTGCCAGCGGCGGTGGGGGCTGGGCGTCCTAGGGACTGGAGTCTGAGTTTATGCGGAGATTTGAGCTGGTGTCTGTGAGGGCTGGAAACAGGGACAGGTACGTCCTTCGTGCGACAGTTTTACTCCAAGGTGGAACACGGCGTTGTTGCAGCAGATCTGCATTTCTGACACTTTTGCATCGTATTTTTCTTGATTGGCCATCGATATGCATATCCGATCCTTAGGAAAAAGCTCTCCGAACCGTCTGGCTTTAAAACTGTCTTTGTACTGTCGTGCTCCACACACGCACACCCATAGGCTTTTTGTTGCCTGTAAATGCAATCCTCGCGGAGCTCTAACCTTTTTAGATAAGTTCAGGCCATGTACAGAACATAAAATTGTCAGGTATTATATAGGGTGTTATAGGGCAGTAAAGAATCTTATTTTTGAGCCCTGGCAGAATCGCTCTGTTAGTAGAGCGCCCTCTCGCTGCACCAAGGTTGCGGTTAGGCCCCCGGTCAGGGCACACACAAAAATCAACCAATGAATGCATGCATTGATGGCACAACAAATCACTTTCTCTCTCCCCTCCTCCACTTCCCTCCTACCTCCTCACTCCTCCCTCCTTCTCTTCTCTCTAAAAATAAAATTGAATGTAGGTCAAATTTCTAATACGAATATATACAGGTGTGGGCAAACGTAGGTTTACAGTTGGGAGTAAGGGAAAGTTTATTCTTGTATTATTTATTAATTACTGTATTTCCCATATGAACAACTGTACACCTATTTTTGCCCCACCCTGAGCATATGGATCCATTATATTTGGTGTGTTTGTTGTTTTTTTAAGATATTATGTGATTTTAGCACTTAGGATTCTTTATTGATTAGAGATAGTTTAATTCCAGATAGTTTTTCTTTTTTGTGTACTGAGAGGAGCCTTATCCATAGAATGGGTTCAGGAGTCTGCTTCCAGAGAAAGTATTTCTGAACGTTAATGGAAAGTAGGGGGAAGACTTCCTAACAACTAAATTAAATTTAAGGTAGTTAACTTGCTTTAGAAAGTAAAAATGTTTGGCTCTCTTAAGATGCATATTTGAATTTTATATTTGCATATTGATGATTTGGGTTATTTGAGAAATTTGCCTTGTTAGAGGTGAGCTCTTTTTGGTAGACTGCCAAAATTACCACAGACATAGGTTTTGGAACAACTGCATAATAATGGCTGGTGATAATACTCTGTTATTAGATGTTACAATTTTGTTTGATGTTATTTAAAAGAGCTTAAGCTATTTTAAAGAGTTTCTGATGTGGTTAAAATACAGTTTTGGTAATTGAAGGGTCAAAAGAATTCCACTAGAAATGTTTTTATGGCTTTTCTGATGGCCTATTTTCTCAAGTTAATTTGTATTGTCATTTGTTTTAGTTTCCCTTATTGAAAGAGTGCTCATTTATTAATTTCTAGTGACAAGGTTTTAGAATTTTTGTTTGATTCTGACCAATGCCTTCTCCTCCCTTTTTAAAGCAAGCTACGTTATCAAATGTTTGATGGGCATAGAATTAGATTCAGCAAAAGAAGTGAGTTAAAAAGATCTGATGGCAATCAGGCTCTGATGGCATGATACATACATTTTCTTATGGAATACCTCCCAGGACCATTGAAGCTGCCCTCACTTTCAGAGTCTTTCTAATCCCTCTGAAATCACATTTTTTACTTGATTTTGTTTACTTGATACTAAGTCATTTAGGAAAGCTGAAGGAAGTAAACTGAGCTGATTTTGCTTCATTTTACCTCTTTTCAGCTCCATGCTGAGTTGTAAGACTTGCCCTGTTTGGCACAGTTTAGCCATCGCTGTTAAAACCTAACTGCTTTGAAAAGAATTAAGATGGAGAGAGACAGATAGGGATTACATTGTTTGAACGCAGATACTGAGTTTGGAAGGAACCTGTGCATTAGAGGTTTTAGATGGCATCAGGAATTGGTGCCCATTTTCATCTGATTTCACAGAGACCATGTGCATCTTCATAGATTGGTTTCTTCTTCAGTGTCACTCCAGATCTACAACAAATATGTTTTAAATTTAAGACTAACTGGACCCCGGCCTGTTGGGTCAGTGGTAGAACTTTCAGCTCGGCATGTGGAAATCCTGGGTTTGATTCTGGATCAAGGCACACAGGAGAAGCTACCATTCCCCTCACTCCACCCCTTTGCCTAGGATGGCAAAAGTAGCTCAGTTGCCGAGCAACAGAGCAGTAGCCTCGGATGGGCAGAGCATCCTCCCTAAGGGACTTGCAGAGTGGATCTGATCCTAGCTCATGCAGGAGCCTGTTTCTGACGCCCTGCCTCTCCTCTCACTTAAAAAAACAAAACAAAACTGCAGGATATCCTGACAAAAAGCTTGTTAGACAAAAGAGATTGTAAAACAAACTTTCTGTTGCTTTTCAGTTTCTCTGTTGAATACTTTGTTTTGTTTGACTCCTTTCTTTTCAAAGCTTAGAGTCATTTTAAGATTTAGAGAAAGGAACTCTCACATATTTGAGAAAAAGAAACTTCATTAATGGCTCTCTCTCTCTCTCTCTCTCTATATATATATATATATATATATATATATTTTTTTTTTTTATTTTTTTTTTGTATCTTTCCAAAGCTGGAAACGGGGAGGCAGTCAGACAGACTCCCGCATGCACCCGACCGGGATCCACCCGGCACGCCCACCAGGGGGCGATGCTCTGCCCATCCCCAGCGTTGCTCTGTTGGGACCAGAGCCATTCTAGCGCCTGAGGCAAAGGCCACGGAGCCATCCCCAGCACCCGGGCCATCTTTACTCCAATGGAGCCTTGACTGCAGGAGGGGAAGAGAGACAGAGAGGAAGGAGAGGGGGAGGGATGGAGAAGCAGATGGGCGCTTCTCCTGTGTGCCCTGGCTGGGAATCAAACCCAGGACTTCCACACGCCAGGCCGACGCTCTACCACTGAGCCAACTGGCTAGGCCAAGTCTTTATATTTTTTAATAATTATCTATATTGGCCTGACCTGTGGTGGCGCAGTGGATAAAGCGTCGACCTGGAAATGCTGGGGTCACCGGTTCAAAACCCTGGGCTTGCCTGGTCAAGGCACATATGGGAGTTGATGCTTCCAACTCCTCCCCCCTTCTCTCTCTCTCTCTCTCTCTCTCTCTCTCTCTCTGTCTCTCCCTCTCCTCTCTAAAATGAATAAATAAAAAATAAATTAAAAAAAATTATCTATATTTTGTATCTGTGTTTCTGACTTCAGCTATTTGTAGTACAGTATTTTGCCAAATCTGGGTGACATTTGTGATAGTGTTTCTCTTTAGTTCACACTTTAAAGCTAACGTTTTTAAATGAAATTGTATCAATAACTTAAATTAGGAGATTGGTAATAATTTACCATAAAAACAAGGTAATGATACAAATAAAACCAAAAAAAGTAATTTCTGGGTAGATATTGTTGACGGCTCTAAATCTGAACCTTGGCTCTTTTTGTAATTTTTTAAATGTTATTTAGCAAGTATTAGTTAAAGGTAAGCACCAAGCTGAGAATTTATCCAAAATAATTGAAAGAAAATATATAGTCTCAGTGTTATTCATCATTTAGTCCTAGATCTGACACTTAAATTCATCAGATATAACCAGTGGAATAGTGCCTCATGCCTTAGAAAATATTGCCTACAAAAAACCTGTATGACCCCATGTTCGGAGTGTTTATATTTAAATAATATTAATGTATAATATTATAGTTGCTAAACCTAACTACCTATAACCTCCACAACTCACTTTTTGTTTCCGTTAACAGATGCGACATTCCAAAAGAACTCACTGTCCTCATTGGGATGGTAGAGAAAGCTGGGGACATGAAAGCTATAGTGGAAACCACAAACGGAAGAGGACATCCCACAGTAGTACGCAAGAGAACAGACATTGTAAACCACATGACCAGTTTAAAGAATCTGATTGGTAAATTGAACTAGTAGCATTTTAACACTAATAGTTTTAATGCTTTATTATTAGTTTATAGTTTTCATCTCTCAAATTATCTTATAATTCAGTCAATAAATATTTAGAAAATAAATATTTAGAAAAGAATGCCTTTTCTAGGCTAGATACTTTATTAGTTCTGAGGCTACAGTGTGAATAAAACTTAATTCCTACCCTTATATCTGCGTATTTCTCTCAGAATGGTAGGAACAGTTAAGTCCTGGCTGCCAGTAATGTGGGGAGATGAGACACAGAAAGTTAATGGTGATGATAGGACACTTGTCAGTGCCTTAAACTTGGGCATAGGAGGGAGATATGTATGTTAGCATTCTCCATTGGTATTCCATGAATGAGAGATAATGAGGGGGAGGAAGAATATAACTTCAGATGAGACAAACAGCATGTACTGTTTGGGCATGTTAAAGTACATTGGGGGTTGTTAATCACTTACACTATGTTCTATAGGTTATTTTTGTAGGAAAGAGCAGTGGATATATTTGGGGTGTCACAGGTAGTAGCCAATAATTTAAGATAAGGCCTCAATAAAAGTTTTCAATAGCATGTGTTGTTTCATTGTATTTTTACTGGTATAAAATTTGGAGATAATATTTTCATATAAACTTAAAGGAATTTCAAAGTTCTAAAATGCTTAAAGTCTAGGTGAGTAGAGTTTCTTTCATCCTGTCTTCCATTAATTTTCTTTTCTCATTTGTTTTGTTGGTCCTGTTTTCTCCTTGTTTTGTGCAGATGTTCCATTGGGACTGTTTACCAGATTGCTTTCTAAATTAGCCAGCTGGGGTTACTTTATAAAACAGTATGTAATTTTTTTCCTTCTCCATCCTAGAACAGACTTGTTCTGTAGAACAGTAAGCTTGTCCGCAGTCAGCATAGTTTGATCATTCTTCATCACACACTGTTACCCTGTTATTTGGGAGGAAGTGGGTGGGTTTATGACAATTTCAGTGACCTAAGCTAATTAATGTACTATAGAAAAACATACCCTATTATTTATAAATACAAAATACTCTATAAGGCTTAACATGATAATACTAATCACTTGGGTTTACTGTACATTGTATATATGGAAAGGAACTGATCAAAGTGATGAACAGTTTGTTCCTGTTCATCATTAACTACATAAACACGATACTAAGTCCAGTTGGCCACTAGGCCAATAGCTATTTCTTGGAGATTGGCACTGGGAATGTCTGGTGGTGATTGCTCTCCATAATCTTCTGATCAGTATAGGGAAATTTTAATAGTCTTTTTGAAGATGAAGACTAAAGAATTTTTATAAAATCATTAAATTCTGAAGAGTATAAAGAGGGTAACTTTGGTAGGATGTTAGTCTCCCATTGTTTGGATATAAATTAATTCTAATAATTTGTTCTTGAAGTATCTTTATACACAAATCTTAGCCTCTGATTATTTTCTGAAGATAGTTCGTAAGAAGGGACATTTTCAAGTTAAAGAGTATGAACTTGCTACATATTAATGTCTTTTTCTAGAAAGTTTGTACCAAGTTATACTCTGATAGCATGCTCCTTGTCCTCACCACTCTTGGCAATTTTGAAATGCCAAAAGTGGAGGTCTGTTTAAATTTTTTAATTTCTAGTGAATTTGTACACTTAACCACTTGACCATTATTTTTTGTGTTAGCCTATTTTTCCTATTAAACTGCATTTTTCTTATTGACTTAGGAAAACTTTTATTGTATATCAATTATTTTACCTTTTTTATATATTGCAAAGGGTCTTTTCTTTCTGATCTGTCTTTTGGCAGTAGTCTGTGGATTGGTGTCCCTCCTTATAGGTTTAAATCAATCAGTATGCCAGTATCAGGAAGATGGATGTGACTATAAATAACACCTTTAAATATTGTGGTGAAAATCCTTAAATGTTTTCCTCATATAAGTATCAAGTATTAAATCAATGATTCTTAAACTTCAATGTGATTAAAATCACCTTGGAGATATGTTTAAAATGTATGTTGCAAGATTTAGAATGAGTCTGAAGGCCCAGCGATCTTCATTTTAAAAATAATTCCATATTTTGACATTGCTGATAAACAGACTACCCTTTGAAAAAAACTATTTTAAAGTCCTTAGGCTGGCGTGTGAGATTTTAGATGGTCTGTTCCCAGTTTATATATTTGCCTATCTACGCCTATGTGAAAATTGTCCTTGCTGTAATTGTCTACTTACTATTTCCAGAGTAACAATGCATAGACCAACCCATCTCTAAGTCATTGTGGCTAAAAGTGGTCTATGAATATAAAATGGTAATATGCTATTCTCCCATGGCATTTCTACTTTCCTCTTTGTCCAAACCCAGACTTCCCTTTAAGATGCCACTCTCGCCTGACCTGTGGTGGCGCAGTGGATAAAGCGTTAACCTGGAAACACTGAGGTTGCCGGTTCAAAACCCTGGGCTTGCCTGGTCAAGGCGCATATGGGAGTTGATGCTTCCTGCTCCTCCCCTCTTCTCTCTCTCTCTCTCTCCTCTCTATAATGAATAAATAAAATCTAAAAAAAAAAAAAAATCTAAAAAAAAGAAAAAAAGAATACTTTAAAAAAAAAAAAAAAAAGATGCCACTCTCTCCTTTTTATGAAGTCTTTCCTGACCATTTTCAGAAAGTTTTAGTGCTTGCAGCATTCATGCAGCCTTTCAGCATTTCTTGCATCGTTGAGCTTTATTTTTATGTGAGGAATCTCAAACTATTCATTATTTTCTGGCAGAGATTTTGCCACATATGTATATAGTATCTTCTATAGGACCTTTGTTCAAATAAAAACATGTCTGTAGCCTCATTAATCTTGGCTGTTTGTAAAGAATGCAGTGAAAATTTCACTAGACATGTAGTATATATTTTTAGAAATTATATCTTTTCATCCTGTTCACTCTGTCCATAGCCTTTATAATTCTTTAATTTGTATGCTCTCTAAGCCTTGGTTGTTACAGATTGAAGAGGCCCTCGTCTTTTTAGTTTTTCTTCATGGTATTACTTCACCTCATGTTTGTTACTCTATAGATTGTTTATGGATTATCAGCAGCTCTAATTTCATACATTATTCTAGTTAAAGATTTTTCATTTTTTTTTCTGTTAGAAAGAGTTTGGACTTTTATGGGAAGAGTTTAAAAGTATGGTAATTTCTGGTTTTATCTCTCTGAGAGGTCCAAACCAACTGATCAGACCCCTGAGCTAGACTCACAGTCTTACTGCAATATCCCAAGTTGTTTCTCCAGTGGGTAGAACTTAAGACTGACAGTGGGGAAAGAGGGGACAAGGGGTTTCTGCATCTCTGCAGCTTGTATTTGATGCCGGTTCTGTGGAGTAGCAGTTTTAGAGATGCTTCTCTTTATTTCTGCCTCAAGCAGCCCCCTGGGAAAAGGATGACAGCTTATACTGGGAAAGAGAGGGATTGGTGAGGGCATCTGTCAACATCTGTCACTCCATTGCTTGTCAGGATATTTTAGCCGATTTGTCTGACTGGGCAGGTGTCCCCTCTCTCCCTCAGCTCCATGTGCATCCCTCTTGAAGCTTCGCACTCTGTTGAAGAGGACACTCAACCCAGGTAGAGAGGGGATGGGCAACTGGGCCAGTTGAATTTGTCCTTTTCTTTCCATCTATCTGATCAAGGCTGCTTAACTGGGATACATTGACTTCCTGAAGTCTATGATCTCTGAAATTCCTTACCAAGTTTCGTTTATATGTTCATGCATTTCTTGGTGAAATAGGGTCCTTATCTTTCATCAGATTTTCAAAGGGAACTGTAGATTCAGAACGTAACCGCCATGGTACTAAATGATGCTGTTTTCTGTGTAGATAGAATTTTTGTGTATTTTGCAACAAACGGGCATAACAGGAAATTAGAAATGCAAAGGAAAGTAGGGTGGTGGGTCTCCTGTAATCCTAGGCAGGCAATTATAAGATCCCTTTCTCAGGTAAGAGGGACATATTTTAGATGTCTCTGGCACATGAAGGCAACCTTCAGAAGCTATTTTTGTTTTTCAAAAGAACAGGAAGCTAGAAATACAAAGAAGAGAGGAGATGGGATAGGTGATCTGTGTAATAAAATTGTCCATCTAATCAGAGTTAGACTTTGTTCTACAACCCTTGTAAATCACTTTCCTTCTAGGGATCTGAATCATTTGTAAAATGAAAGGGCTGAAGCCTGACCAGGCTGTGGCATCTTGGATAGAGCGTCAGACTGGGATGCGGAGGACCCAGGTTTGAGACCCTGAGGTCGCCAGCTTGAGCACAGGCTCATCTGGCTTGAGCAAAAAGCTCACCAGCTTGGACCCAAGGTTGCTGGCTCGAGCAAGTGGTTACTCGGTCTGCTGAAGGCCCCCAGTCAAGGCACAAATGAGAAAGCAATCAATGAACAACTAAGATGTCGCAATGAAAAACTGATGATTGATGCTTCTCATCTCTCTCTGTTCTTGTCTGTCTGTCCCTATCTGTACCTCTCTCTGTCCCTTTAAAAAAAGAAATAAAAGAAAAAAACTTTAAAACAAAAAGGAAAGGGCTGAAGTAACTTGAGTACACCACCTTTTAAGAAAGAATTATCTGTGCCAGAGATAGCTAAGAATCACGTTAAAAGAAAGGGATCTGTTTGCCTGCCTCCAGCTGTATGCCTCTGTGAGAAAAAAGCTTAGCTGCCGGTGCATATATCATATTTGAATTTTTGGTTTTAACTTTCTGCAGACGGCAAAAGGACACTTAAGTAAACACTGAACATAACGCAATGATTTGGCTTAAGCTTTGTTCCTTGATGTGAGGTGCTTGACAGTAGTCTGTATAATAGAAATATGAACCTGTTTATTGGTTAAAGTAAAATTACTTAAGTTTTATAATGAAGATAAATTCTCATACATCAGCTTGAATTTTTTCTTTTATTGAGTTAGCCATTTAAACTGGGAATTCTTAAGAAAATGTTTTGTAGGAACCGCATTACTCTAGAATGAAGAGAATAATTTGAAATCTTTTAATGTGTTTGCAGTCATTATTTAGAAGCAAGGTCCTTGAATGAGAGAGATTATCGGGACAGGAGATACATTGATGAATACAGAAATGACTACTGCGAAAGATACATTCCTAGGCATTATCACAGAGATGCTGAAAGCAGTTACAGAATCCACTGCAGTAAATCTTCAGTCCAAAGCAGGAGAAGCAGTTCTAAAAGGAAGCATTATAGACACTGTTCAAGTCATCAGTCACATTCGGTATGAGTGATTTTGTATTTATTTGGGGTGGATACTTACTTGTGTGTAAAGCTCTTAATGAGCCAGTAAGTTTGGAAAACTTATATAATACTATTTGTGTATATTGTTTTTATGTTTGAGTTCTTAAAGGAAACTTCCAAATTCTCATAGCTAATCTGTATTTATTAGCTAGTCCTCATTTACCCACATTTACTCATTTTCCATAGACACGTCATGAGTCTTGATTTTAACATCAAAAATATTCTATTTTTGTTTTATAGTGTAATGTTATGAAATAATGAACCCCCATCTTTCATTTTGAACATTGTACTTTAAAAGAAACTCCTGATGCTTGAAAACAAATATAGAAAGTTGCACTGGTGGATACTTAAAATATTGTCTATATTGCATAGTCCCTTAGCACAGTGCATTTTTGTCTGCAACTAGTTCCACTGAAGCTCTGAAAATGAGTACTGAATGGGAAATGCATTTTTTTAAAAAACCTGCCCCCCCCTTTTTTACAGTCAGACCTGTTTGACCAGTAAACTTTGAAATAGTGTTTTCCTCTCGTAAGTTTTCTTCAGTAAAACTAGCTTTGATGAGAATAAAATTGAAATTAACTAGCCATTATTTTTTCCTTTTATTTTAATCACATATATTTTTAAATATTACTAGATAAATAATTTCAGCTAATCTTGGACATTTTAAAACATTTTTCTGACAAACTAGACATCTCTACTCACAGCATTTGCTATTTTATAAGAGATTACTAGAACATGACATTGCATTCTTTAATTTCAGACTTCAATTTAAATCAATATTTTAAAGAGACAATTGTGTTGTTTTTTTCTATTGCCACTTTAAGTATCTTATCTGAAAATCTGTTCCTTGCCATGTTTTTCTTCTGTAACATAAACTGTGCCCTGTGAATTTCTGGGGACTGAATTTGAAATTGCTCCTGCCAACTGTTCGTGGCCTGGTGCTTATCTGAATGCCTGAATATCTCCCCGCTGAATGAATTGCGTATTCTGCCCTGAATTCACTCTGATATATTGATTGGCTGGACGATCTTGGTGCTGCCCACTTGCCGTTCCAGAAGAGCCAACGAAGGAAAAGATCCAGGAGTATAGAGGATGATGAGGAGGGTCACCTGATCTGTCAAAGTGGAGACGTTCTAAGAGCAAGATGTATAGAATATTTTTCAACACTTTTTAAACTTTGCAGACAGAATAATCTTTTTAAGGAATAGTTTGTCAGCGGGGGGCTAAAGAACTCTTCATTGCTTTTTTTGTTTTATTTTGGGTTTTTTTGTGGGTTTATTGTTTTTTTTTGTATTTCTTCTTTTCTGTAGAATTTAAATATTTCTACTCTAAAGTTCCAAAATAATAAGTGGAATTTGAGATTAGATCAAGAAAGATAGCTCTATCTAATTGTCTTTGTAGCAGTTGAGAATAAAATAATTTGAGTGCTGAAACTTTAGTTATGCTTTGATAGAGATCATTTGAAAATATTCCACACTTAAGCATTCATTGTTTAAATAACTAGATAATTTGTACTCGGATACTTACACCTCTTTCCCTCCTCACTTTAGATGAAATTGTGGACACTTTGGGTGAAGGGGCCTTTGGCAAAGTCGTAGAATGCATTGATCATGGCATGTAAGTTGGTGGGGTTTTTTTTTGTTTGTATTGTTTTATTTTGTTTTAACATTCTGATATTTTTGGTAAGGAAGGATCCATAATGATGAAGTGATATACGTGGTAGTCATATATTTTCTTGGGAGGTGTAAATATTCAATATTTCTTGAACTATGTGCATGATTTACTTACCATGAGTATGTATTTTGATCAAGAATGCTTATACATTCTTTGAGATGGGGTTTATTGAAATTAAAGTAGGCATTGAGGTGAGAACTTAGGCCCTTAGCCTTATGTAGGAGATTCAGAGTATTTTGCTTTACCTTTGAATTGCAGAGATAGTGAAACACGTCTAATCTTGGTTCAAAAAACTTTATTCTTGAAGGATAGTATTTTCATGTTAAGATTCAACTTTTTAAACTAAAAAGGAATTATATTACCTACCAAACAAATTGTATTGAAACCTTTGTGATTTGACCCTCTCTGCCTCATTTAACATTTTCCTCCAGAACCTTTTCTGTGGTTTGCAACTTTTTGTTAATAAACCTCTTAAATCAATTTAGTGAAACTACATGTTTCTAAATTGAATCCTAAAATTTTTTATAAATTAGTTGGAAAGGATGTAATTTGCAGCTCACCATAAACATGGATGTTTTTTTGTTTTTTTTTTTTTTGTTTTTTTTTTCATTTTTCTGAAGCTGGAAACAGGGAGAGACAGTCAGACAGACTCCCGCATGCGCCCGACCGGGATCCACCCGGCACGCCCACCAGGGGCGACGCTCTGCCCATCAGGGGGCGATGCTCTGCCCATCCTGGGCGTCGCCATGTTGCGACCAGAGCCACTCTAGCGCCTGAGGCAGAGGCCACAGAGCCATCCCCAGCGCCCGGGCCATCTTTGCTCCAATGGAGCCTTGGCTGCAGGAGGGGAAGAGAGAGACAGAGAGGAAAGCGTGGCGGAGGGGTGGAGAAGCAAATGGGCGCTTCTCCTGTGTGCCCTGGCCGGGAATCGAACCCGGGTCCTCCGCACGCTAGGCCGACGCTCTACCGCTGAGCCAACCAGCCAGGGCTTGGATGTTTTTGAATAAAACAAAAAGCAAACCTCTCTTTAGATGTCTTTAAGGAAATCTAAATGCTGTAACAACTTGATACCGTCATCCAGAACATCCTCTTCTTTAGTGCTTGGAAATGTTTTATCTTTGAACTACTTTCCTTCCACTTTACATGCAGAACATTCTAAATATTTTTTAATAACATCCTGTCTTTGCAACTAAAATGTGGACATAAATTGAAGTTTTAAAATATTTTGAAATATGTTCAGACTTACAGAAAAGTAGATAAAGAATTTCCCATATATGCTTCAACCACAGTCCCCAAATGTTAACATTTTACAATATTTCTTTTATTCTTTATACATGTTATATTTTCTAGTTTTACCAGCTAATCTATAGACCTTACATTTTACCATTTGTCCTATTAATGTCCTTTTAAAATTTCTTGAAATTTCAAGATCCTGGATATCCAATCAGTAGTATTTAACCGATCAGGTGCAGATTATAAATTTTGATACTTAGACCTAAAACATGAAATTTAATTGGAAATTTATCTTCTGTGATGGTTGGGGCTTTTAAAAAATGAGTACTTATGTGTATCCATAGAGAAATATATGTTTTAGTATTTATATTTTAGCATACAGTTTTTATTGTTTTTATAGTTAGTCATACATTAGATGTATGTTTTGTCATACCACTAATGTTTGACACATGCTACTTATTTTATAAGTTAGAAGTTTTGGGGGAGGGGGAGGGGCACAAAGAAAACAAGATAGAAGGTGACAGAGGACAATCTGACTTTGGGTAATGGGTATGCAACATAATTGAACGACAAGATAACCTGGACTTGTTATCTTTGAATATATGTATCCTGATTTATCGATGTCACCCCATTAAAAAAATAAAATTATTATAAAAAAAAAATAAGTTAGAAGTTTTGTCACAGCTACTTATTTTATAAGTTCTTTCTAAGTTGAGATAATATGCCAAATGTGGGGATATATCAAAATAAACTTTAACCCTGGCCGGTTGGCTCAGCGGTAGAGCGTCGGCCTAGCGTGCGGAGGACCCGGGTTCGATTCCCGGCCAGGGCACACAGGAGAAGCGCCCATTTGCTTCTCCACCCCTCCGCCGCGCTTTCCTCTCTGTCTCTCTCTTCCCCTCCCGCAGCCGAGGCTCCATTGGAGCAAAGATGGCCCGGGCGCTGGGGATGGCTCCTTAGCCTCTGCCCCAGGCGCTAGAGTGGCTCTGGTCTCAATATGGCGACACCCAGGATGGGCAGAGCATCGCCCCCTGGAGGGCAGAGCGTTGCCCCATGGTGGGCGTGCCGGGTGGATCCCGGTTGGGCGCATGCGGGAGTCTGTCTGACTGTCTTTCCCTGTTTCCAGCTTCAGAAAAATGCAAAAAAAAAAAAAAAAAAAAAAAACCTTTAATAACTTATCAGCTCATAAACTTCATTGGGGCTTTGTTGAAAGAAATGAATTGGAAACCACTAGACATGGGGAAAGGTTTGTTTGCACCTAACCACTAGAAATATTTGCCTCAGAGGTGTTCTGTAGGGCAATAGTTTTCAACTGCCGGTCTGCCAGAAATTTCATGCCAATCTGCTGAAGAGTTAATTAACCACACAGATGTGTAAAGATTATAGAGTCTGTCATCATTGGGTCTGTAATCTTCATACAGTATCGGGGGTTAACTCCCACGTCGGCATGAAATTTTTGGTGGATCAGCAGTTGAAAAAAAAATGGTCTAGGACACACATATTGATCTAATTATGGGCGTGTGAGGCTTTCCTTTCTCTTGTAAAGTGGTAGAGCCAAAATGAAAAAAGAGGCTTGAATTCTGGCTTATCTTCTGGATGGTCAGGTTTAGAAAAGAAGACAAAGGGAGGTTAAAGATTTGGACTCCCATTTCCTCACATCACTCCTGGCTCTGTACCTCTTAGGAAGTGTTACAGGGGCCCCAGTCTGATGCTCCCTGCTCTCTTCTACAGATCTTTCTGCCTGTTTCCATCATGAACATTTAAGCGTTTTCTTGACTTAATGGTTTATGGATGGTGTCTCCTTTGCCCCAATGTTCCCTTTTCCTCCCACTTCTGACAAACTGATGGCTGTCTTTCAGGGCTCAGTCGTGTTCACCTTCTCTCTAAAGAAGGCTGAGCTCCTTTAACCCCCAGTGGTTTGGCTCTCCCTTCTCTACTCCATAGGACCTGATCCCAAGCCCTCTGACCTTATGATAAGCGCACGCATGTCTTTCTGTTGGACTATTAATTAGGTACATAGAGACAAGTCCTGTCTTTCCATCACTTACAGAGTGGGTCTGTCCTGGTGAAGGAGCAAATGCTTTCAGCAGTAGCGTATTCTATTTGAGGTTTATATTTTTAACTTTATAACTTCTATATAAAATATAGGTAAATTTAAAATTCTGGAAAATTAAAAGTCATAAGTATGAAGGGGAATCATTACTCCACATAAAGTAAAGTGTATTTTGTCAAAATGTTTTAAAAGGATATTATGTGAAATCTGGTATAAATTTTAGAAAAATAACAGAATAATTGATAATTATGCTTTTGAAGCAGCATGTCTTCATCCTGCTTGTGGATATTTACAATTTTCATCTTAATTTTCTTTTCAAGGGATGGCATGCACGTAGCAGTGAAAATCGTAAAAAATGTAGGTCGATACCGTGAAGCTGCTCGTTCAGAAATCCAAGTATTGGAGCATTTAAATTCTACTGACCCCAATAGTGACTTGTAAGCATAAATTTTAATTATGATCCATCATGTTATATGAAATAATCAGAATTCTGTGAACTGAATTGTTTTTATTTTATCTATTTTAGCCGATGTGTCCAGATGCTAGAATGGTTTGATCACCATGGTCATGTTTGTATTGTATTTGAATTGCTTGGACTTAGTACCTATGATTTCATTAAAGAAAATAGTTTCCTGCCGTTTCAGATTGACCACATCAGGCAGATGGCATATCAGATCTGCCAGTCAATAAACTGTAAGTATACTTGATAAATCTGTAAACTTTAGAATATTAAAGTTTTTGTTATACAAGCAGCATATAAAAACATGGTCACTGAAAATACATGTTGTGAAGATGAAACCACTTTTGACCCTTGCATCCACTACTAACTCTTCCTTCCCCACAGTGGAAATGAAATTTGTAAGTGAAACCAATAATGTGTTTTTGTTCTCTTGTAGTTTTGCATCATAATAAGTTAACCCATACAGATCTGAAGCCTGAAAATATTTTATTTGTGAAGTCTGACTATGTAGTCAAATACAACTCTAAAATGGTAAGTTAGATAGCTTGTTTTAATTTTGATGGGTCTTTAAAATTAATTTTGCTTGGGGATCATTGGATAAGGAATTTCACTTCTGGTACTTAACCCAAAAAAGATAATCTTTCTTTGCCTTTCTCATGGGCTTATGTTGAAAATCCAAAAAGATAATTCACTTTCAAGCCTTTTGGATAGTGTTGTAAAAGATTTCAGTCTTTATTGATCTTCATGTTTACTCAACTGTATCTCTCTAGAAACGTGATGAACGTACACTGAAAAATACAGATATCAAAGTTGTTGACTTTGGAAGTGCAACATATGATGATGAACATCACAGTACTTTGGTATCTACACGACATTACAGAGCTCCAGAGGTCATTTTGGGTCAGTAGACACCAGACTTCTTAATACTATAATTAAAGAAGAGCTTCTTGTTTTCTACAGCCTTGTCCAGGGAGGGTGATTTTCTTAACAGTGCACAGAAAATGCTTTGCTATTTTCATAAAAAAAAGTCTGGACATTACTGTAAATATTTTTCAGTGGGAAAAATACAATACCATCTGTAGGGATACTTCAGGTGATGGTTATTTTTGAACAAGTTAATCTTACGAGATCATAAGAACAAGCCGTATTGGCTAAGTACATCACAGCACGGTGATTTTTGCAGTGATTATCTACTTTTGTGTCATCACTGAAGCATGATACTGGTAAAAATCCTAAAGGTTTGGTTAGCAGACATCTAAGTACAGGGTGGGTGGAGGTCAAGAGGGAAAAAAGAAAGGCTAGCCTAAGGGAGAGCTTTAGATAACTCTTGACAAGAGAAAGACTAGAGAAAAAAATGAGTTCAGGTACAGAGTTCAGAGTTTAGAAATAACAGGGAACTCAGTAAAGGAGCATGTATCAGAATTTAAAAGTTAGGGACCAGGTCATGTTGATAGAACTGGGAAGTCCAGGATGGCTCTGGAGGCTTAGAGACAGTGGGAAGTTCAGATTAGGTGGTGTGAGGAGGTAGCTAAATGGAATAGGCCTGTTACTTGGCAGAAGGAAGGGCCAGCTGAGAAAGTATGGGAAAACAGTTTATGGCATCAGTTGTTTCCAGTTTTTACCTTTTTTGGTCCAACAGGACTTGGTAGTTGAAAACTAATGATTTTATCTACATAGAAGTTTGGTAAAGGGATAAGGAAATCAAGACTATTACGTAGAACTTTCCACAGTGATGGAACTGTTCTAGATCTACACTGTCCAGTCTGGTAGCCATTAGCGGCATGTGGACTACTGTGGACTGGGAGCATTGCTCATGTGACTGAGGAATAGAATTTTAAATTTTATATGAATTTAAATTTTAGATTTAAATAGCTATGTGGCTAGTAGCTACCATATTGGACAGCACAGATTTAGAGCTTCTCTTTGAAATGGTTCATAGGTTTCTGCTCAGTGTGGTATGAAAGGTGCTGTGGTGTTGCAGTGATTTACAGAGGACATTTATGGTTGAGGACTGAAGGCTACTGTGAGGTGAGGTTGAAGGAAAGGCACACGTATAGGCAGAGGTTGTGGACAGGGAGGAATTTTCAGAGCTTTAACAGATAACTTCCTTGGTTTAATTTTTGCACCATTTAATGTGGGCAGATACAACACAGAACAATTGACATTTTTTCTTTGTTATTGGTACATAAAACAGTGGTGTATCTTATGGTTGCCTCTCATTGAGTAAAGTGTGGTCGTTCTCAGTAATAATAAAGTTCCAGGTGTGGCCATGCAAGGGATAGTTGGTATAAATTCAAAATCATTGACCTTTACAAAAACACATCAGATTGGGAGAGGAGAACGGTCCTTTGTATGTTTATGGCATGTTAATCCTGAGGATTAAGGCAGAATTAGATAGGAAAGGAAGGTGTGTCAGGTGCTATAGTTGAGGTCGGTTAGTCTCATGTCTTGGGCCTTGATAATAAACAAATAAAATTGAGAGAGGTTGGTAAAGGAGAATGATGGAGAATTCCAAAGTCTGAGAAATGGACTCATCAAAATGGTGTGCTAAGGTTATAGCCACCATGGGGGAAAACTAGACTGGGAGATAGAAGTGCTGGAGAAGAAAATTTCTATCATGAGTCCAAGCTGTGTTATTTGGCCATGTTGTATGGCTACATAAGTAGAAACTGTGCTCCATTATCCAGCTGTTCAAACGATAAGCACTGCAAGGGTTAATAAAAGTGACTAAATCCTAGTCAGGACCCTTGAATGTGTTATTTCTTTACGTTTAAATTCAGTGATGTTACTAAAAGTGCTTGAAATGTCTTTTAAAGTAGGTTTTATTTATACCATATTGTTTACTAAATATTTGATCTTTAAAAGATTAAAATACCTGTATGGTTTATTCATTTCATCTCCTTTCCAATTGAGTATAGACTTAAGAAGGCTGGATTGGATATTTTATTTTTTCCAGAATAGTATTTCCCTTGAGAATTCTGAAGTAAAAAGCATATGTGATCATGCACAGGACAGCCTGAAGTACACACATATATAGGTCCTTTTCTGTAATGGCTCTGTAAGTCTACTTATAGGTGAAACTGCATATAATATTCATTGTGATTCTTATATAATTTATGTAAAACTACATTTCTTTCAATGGAAGAAGTAAACTTGGGCATCAAGCTTATGATAATTGATAAGGGCTTAATAATTCCATTCTGAGGATAATTATTATTCTATGTTTGATCTTAATAAATGTAAAATTTCCTGGAACAGCCATGAACTGATGTAACAGTACTCGTTGCATAAACAATTCAGACTATGGAACATCTCCACAAATTGGAAGTTACACTTGGGAAATATTTACTAGTCTCTCTCATTTTACATAAAATGTTCCCTCCCCTAGGATACATGCTATAACTTGATATAAGGATATAAAGCACTGAGAACATACTGCATGTTTGACATAAAACTTAAAATGTAGTTCCTGAATTTACTGTCTTTCTCCCAGATGAGCTATGTAAAGAGATGACTCACAGAGAAGGATTTAGAAAATTGGCAATTTATTGTTACATAAAAAAATGTTTGTTTTTGTTTTTAAATAGCTTTAGGTTGGTCTCAGCCTTGTGACGTTTGGAGCATAGGTTGCATTCTTATTGAATATTACCTTGGTTTCACAGTCTTTCAGGTATGTATTTAATAAATACGGTTCAGTTAAATTTTAAAGGCATGTAAAATTAGTCTTCCATATTGAAAAGTTACCACAGTGCCTTACGATTAAAACATATGCAGAATGGTTATCCTCTAAAACCATAGTTGAATGAAATACTCTTAGTGAATGGTCAGAGTTTTACATGTGATTGAGATTTTTAACACATGTTCATGTGCAATTTCTTTATAAATTTATATTAGCATTGCTATGGCCAGTTTAGTTCACTTCTGGTTATATTGACTATCCATTTGGCCATGAACAAGTCACTTCTTTTTATAAAAGAATTCAGGAACAATAAGTTGCATTTTATTCTAAGTATTAAGCATCCATGACACTCTAGGCTCTTAGTGTATAAAGGTGAAAAGACAACATTGCTACAAGGAAATCATACAAAAGATACCTCTGGGAAAACTTACAGTATAATGTGGTATTTGCTATGAGTCAGGGTAGAAAGTATAGTGGGAACCCAGGAAACATGAACAGTTAAATTCTCTTAGTGGGCGCTGTCCAGTTTACTCAGTGAATAGAGTGTTGGCCCAGTGTATGGAGGTCCTGGGTTTGATTTCACCCCCAAAATATTTCAACTAAGAAACTATCTTAAAATGTGGAGCTAGTATTTGCTATCTGGCCTTTTACAGAAGTTTGCCAATTTCTGCTCTAGGAGCATCCCATTTTAGCTGTGTGACATTTTTCTCTCTTCTGCTTTAGCCAGAGCTCTGTTACTATAGTTTAAGACCATGAACTTTGACTTGGGTTCATAGCTCAGCTTTCCTCGTTTATGAACTTTGTGACTTTGAGCTAGTATCTTCAGCTCTTTGAAACTCATGTTCTCTTATACCTAGCTCAGGATTGTTGTGAGAATTATTGGGACTATATTTTTATTGCCTAAGATTAGTAAGTGTTCATATATTGCCATTCATTGGCTAATGGAGGTTAATTTCGGTTACGTGACTGATTATATGAGGCAATATTTCTGGTAATTTTCCCCAGTTCCTCATTTAAACAGTGCGAGAAATATAAATACATAAGGGAACTGTTCAGTTTTTTACTTTAAACAAATATGTTTCTCCACAGTACAGAGCCTTACTGGTTCATCTTAGAAAGACTGTTAATTGGGTTTGCACTAGATAATACAACTCATTCAGTATTGTTTATGTTCGAAGTAGAGTGTAACGTATAATGTGTTAACTGTCTAATATAGTCCTTTTATGTCAGTACTATTTTCTTATGTTTTCCTTTATTTTGTACGTAGGGAGATGAAAAATGCTAATTTTTTTTTCTGCACTTTTCAGACTCATGATAGTAAAGAGCATCTGGCAATGATGGAACGGATATTAGGACCCATACCGACACACATGATTCAGAAAACACGGTATGCTATAAGAGTAAAGCCCTTGTGGAATACATGCAGTAGCTGATACTCAAACTACAGAAAACCCAACTTTGTTATTGCCTGTTCCAAGAACTGCATATTTTGAATTTTTTCATAAAGTAAAAGTTTTTTTTAAAAGTGCAGTATTTACCTGTGATCTAGTAAACAAAGTGGTGGTTTTTACACTGCAGTAAATCTTTGCATAATTGTTTTCCAAAGTTGATACAAAAACAATACACAGATTGGTAAAGAGAACTTGTCTTTGGAGTCATAGCAATCTAAGAGTACTGTTGCTAATTAGCTGTCCTTGGACAAGGCACTGTAGTGCAGTGGTTTTCAACCTTTTTACACTTGGAGATTGGTGAAAATAGAATTCTGGGGGCTGCTAAGGCAGAAATCACCCTGAGCATAAATTCAACTTAGGTCATTGAGTCTGCAAATTTCATACAGCATCAGGGTGGTTAACTCTTTTGTGGACTGGTCTATGGATTGGCATTTAAAAAACACTGCATAGTGGTTTTCAAATATAGCTGCACCTCAGAAGTCACAGGAAGTTGTTTAAAACATTTCCAGCCCCTGGGAAATTTCTCTAGGGACATAAGAATTTACAGGAATGGGTCCAGGGGCTTCTGTTTTAAAAGCTGACTTTCTCTTGCCCTGGCTGGTTGACTCAGTGGTAGAGCGTCAGCCTGGCGTGCGGGAGTCCTGGGTTCAATTTCTGGCCAGGGCACATAGGAGAAGCGCCCATCTGCTTCTCCACCCCTCCCCCTCTCCTTCCTCTCTGTCTCTCTCTTCCCCTCCCACAGCCAAGGCTCCATTGGAGCAAGGTTGGCCCGGGCGCTGAGGATGGCTCTGTGGCCTCTGCCTCAGGCACTAGAATGGCTTTGGGTGGATCCCGGTCGGGCGCATGCGGGAATCTGTCTGACTGCCTCCCCGTTTCCAGCTTCAGAAAAACACAAAAAGGGGGGGGGGAAAAGCTGGTTTTCTCTGTATGCAGGAATAAGGAAGATAGTCTATAAGCTATCTGATAATATAGTGATTGCTAAGATTTTTTTTTTAATTGTGTACATAGAGATGCTTATACTTCATCTCTCATAGTGGGGACAGAATAAACATGGATCTTTTGTTATTTTACTAATCCAGACTTCTTTTTCATGTAGGAAACACAAGTATTTTCACCATAACCAGCTAGATTGGGATGAACATAGTTCTGCTGGTAGATATGTTAGGAGACGCTGCAAACCATTAAAGGTAAGAGAAAAAAGATTTAAAGGTCTAAAAAAATGTTTCAACTACTTTTAAATATCTTTCTAAAATAAAAACTTTTCTCCTCAGGAATTTATGCTTTGTCATGATGAAGAACACGAGAAACTGTTTGACCTGGTTCGAAGAATGTTAGAATATGACCCAGTGAAAAGAATTACGTTAGATGAAGCATTGCAGCACCCTTTCTTTGACTTATTAAAAAAGAAATGAAATGGAAGTCAGTGATCTTATTGTATACTTCTCTAGAAGGAGGTTACTTTAAGACTATCAGTCAACTCTAAACATTCTAATATTTTTATAAACATTAAATTATTTTGTACAGTTAAGTGTAAATACTGTATGTTTTGTATCAATAGCATAATTATCTTCTAAGCAAGTATGATCTTGATAATGAATGAGATAACAAAAGTTAATTTTCCTTTTTGAGATTAACATTTTAAAAAACCTTTGAAATATCCTTTGTGTCCAGTGATAACTGTGATTGATCTGTCTATTGTACATGGAGGTTGACTCTTTAAAGGGATTTTTTTGAGTAAAAGGAAAACTTGACCACCTTATTCTTAATGAGTCGTCTTTATTTACCTCAAATTCAGAACTTGAAAAGTTTTTTCTGTAATTGTTGAACAAGTAGTATTAATAACTATGTAGACAGGTGTTGGAAATCAAAATCCATGGGAAATGTTTAATCTTGGCATTTTATTCAATTGTCAGTCTTGTGTTCTGTCTCCTCGGGTGATGTCAGTAGTAAATAGTAGCATTCATGGAGAGGTGTCCAGTTGGTCCATCGTGATGAGTTTTTAATAAAATCACACACACACTCTTTTAAAAGTCTAGGAAATCTGCTTGGAAAGACCTGTTTTCCCCGTAGCTATTTAGTGAGGGACAAACATAGAAACAGGAATTATTATGACTGAGTTTCTAGTTTTATTTTTCTTTTTTTCGGGGGGGGGGTATTTTTCTGAAGCTGGAAACGGGGAGAGACAGTCAGACAGACTCCTGCATGCGCCCGATCAGGATCCACCCGGCACGCCCACCAGGGGCAACGCTCTGCCCACCAGGGGACGATGCTCTGCCCCTCTGGGGCGTCACTCTGCCGCAACCAGAGCCACTCTAGTGCCTGGGGCAGAGGCCAAGGAGCCATCCCCAGCGCTCGGGCCATCTCTGCTCCAATGGAGCCTTGGCTGTGGGAGGGGAAGAGAGAGACAGAGAGGAAGGCGGGGGTGGGGGGTGGGGTGGAGAAGCAAATGGGCGCTTCTCCTATGTGCCCTGGCCGGGAATCGAATCCGGGTCCCCCGCATGCCAGGCGGACACTCTACCGCTGAGCCAACCGGCCAGGGCCTGAGTTTCTAGTTTTAAATGCCAGATCTTGAGTCTTGTAAATGTTTCACATCTGTTTCCTCAGCAAATGAAGTAAATAGTTAAACCTCAGCCTATGAGAATTAAGGTAATAACCCAATTTATGTTTGTGTTTATCTTTACTAGTGATTTTACTGAAAATCATTTTGGAAAGAAACAGATTTCTAGACCTTAATTAGTTGTTTAGCATGGTGAACTTTTTGTATTCCTAATGAGATTTTTTTACTGTTACTTGTTTTCACACTAAAACTACATGGTAAATGGTAAATGTTAGTTACTTTAGTAAAACAAAACTAAACTATTAATGTTGTTCATTCTGCCAGGTAGAAATATTTTTTTGTTACAGAATTATAACAGATTGTTGAGATACAGGCTGTTTTTGTTTAAAGTATCCCCATTTCATTAAGCGCATACACAGAGATTTGAATTTTGTCTCTTTGTATATTTTAAACAAAATGCATGGAATTTTCACGTATGACAAATTGTGAAACCAGGCTGGGTTCTTGCTACATTATTCACAGGAAGCATTCACCAGTATGCTCAAGGCTATGTTTCTGAAGTTGAGTAGGGATTTACGAAAGTTGAAGTAAATTTTGCCGCAGAATCACTGCATAAATTATGTCTAGACCTCTGATGCAGCCTACATATAATGAATGTATCTTTTGAAAAGCTATGTGTGCTAAGGTTTTTTAAAGGTGCATTAGATGTAAAGAAAAGGCTTTCCCTGAACCTTGCAGTACTGATACAGGGATCAGTGATTCCTGCTGTACTCTTCCCCCTTCACTTCCACTCTCCCAGTTCCTGTACTGTCTGAGCTTCCCCTCCTTTCCCAACAAGCACCTCAGGTTCCCAAACTGTTTCCTCTCCATTGAAAGTGGCTGGTCTCAGGATACAGGAAGAAAGAAAAATATCTACATTATTTCTTACTGAGATGGTAATCATTGCTAACTTTTGCTCTGAAAAGTATTTACATTCTTCACAAGGGGGATTTGCTAATTCTTATGCCTGATTCATGGAATTTTAGGAACTAAAGTGAAAAATGGATAAATTGGGTAGGATAGAAGGGATGTTTAGTGGTTAGGGTGGTCCCCTAGGATCATGCGCGTGTCTCCTGCCAGCCCTCCCCTCTTTGAGCTGTCAGGTTCCTACTCTTACAGCTTTTTTCCTTGTACTTCACTTTCTGAAAGGGTCAGGTTTTTACTTGACAGTGGTGGGAGCTTGTTCAGCACTAACAGGAAAGGTTTTGAGTGTCCATTGTATAAATATGTGTTATTTGGGATTAGATATTTTTCTTAACAATTTGATACCTCATAGATTTTTGTTTTTAGAAATTTCATGAAGTCAAATTTATTTTTTAATTGAGATAAAATTGACATAACACATACTAGTTTCAAATGTACAACATAATGATTTGATATTTGTATGTATTGCAAAGTGACCATGACAATAAATCTAATTAACCTCTGTCACCATATATAGTTACAGGTTTTCTTGTTATGAGAACTCTTAAGATTTCTTTTAGCCACTTTTTTTTTTTTTTTTTTTTTTGAGAGAGAGACAGGAAAGGAGACAGATGAGAAGCATCAACTCATAGTTGCAGCACTTCAGTTCATTGTTTGCTTTCTCATATGTGCCTTGACCCCGGGGGCTCTAGCCAAGCCAGTAACCTTTGGCATCAAGCCAGTTACCCTGGGGTCATGTCTGTGATCCCAGGCTCAAGCCAGCAACCCCAACCTGGCTCCTCAGCATCCCAGGTCAACGCTCTATCCACTGCACCACCACCTGGTCAGGCTCAGTTAGCCACTTTCAAATATGCAATACAGTATTGTTAACATAGTTGCCATGCTGTACATTACATCCCTAGGGCTCATAATCAGAAGTTTGTACCTTTTGATTCGCTTTACCCATTTCACCCAGCCCCCACACCTAGCCTCTCTCTACCAACCATTCTGTTCTCTCCACCTGTGAACTTGGGGTTTGCTTTTGTTTCAATTCCACAAATAAGTGAGAATATATAGTATTTGTCTCTCTGCCTGATTTATTTCACTTAGCATGCCCTCAAGGTTCATCCATGTTGCAAATGGTGCAATTTTATTTTATATGGCTGAGTAATATTCCTCAGTGTTGTGTACATGAGTGACATTTTCTTTATCCATCCTTTGAAGAACATTCAGGTTGTTTCCATGTCTTGGCTATTGTAAATACTTGCAATGAACATGGGGGTTGCTTACATCTTTTCAAGTTGGTATTTTCAGTAGGTAAATACTCAGAAGAGGAATTGCTGGGGCATAGGCAGTTCTATTTTAAAGTTTTGAGGAACCTCCACACTGTTTTTCCTAGTGGCTACAGGCCCAGTCACAGTGTGGAAGGGTTCATTTTCCCCACATTCCCACTAGCACTTGTTATTTGTTGTCTTTGATGCTTACTATTCTAGCAGGTATGGGGATATCCCACTATGATTTTAATTTCCATTTCCTCCCTGATCATTGATTTTGAGTGTTGTATCTGTTAGCCATCTACATGTCTTTGGAAAAATATCTATTCAAATCTTCCCATTTTTGATCAGATTTCTTTTGCTACTGAGTTGTATGAGTTCTTTGTATATTTTGGATATTAGGCTCTCATCAGATACAACTTGCTAATGTTTTCTCCCATCTGGAGTTGGCTGCCTTCCTCATTTTGTTGATGGTTTCCTTTGCTGTACAGAAGCTTTTTAGTTTGATACAGTCCCACTTACTCAGTTTTGCTTTTGTTGCTTTTGATATTGATGTCAGACCAAAATATTACCAAGCCCAATGTCCATGGGCTTACTGCCAGTGTTTTCTCCTGGACGTTTTATGGTTTCAGGTCTTAACATTCAAGTCTTTAATTTTGAAAAGCTTGGATTTATGAGACATTTTTTTAAAATATAGTTGAATAGTATTTTCTGCTACTGCCTATTTTCTCAGGTATTCTCATTCTGTGCATTTATCCAAATTTTTAAAGTAGCTTAATAAAATTGACTCCTATTACTCAGTTGCTATTATTATACCTTGCAACATATTATCCTTATACTAAGTCTGTATTTAAAATTTCATGATTATCTAAAAACAAGGAAATGTCATTTTATAGCTGATGTGTCTGGATCAGGACCCCGTCAGGGTCCATTCGTTGCTAACAGGTCTCAGTCACTTAATGTACCTGTTTCTCCCATTGTTTCTTTGCTAGTGCAACTGGGTCATTTATCTTTAGAGGATTTCCCATTATCAGTATTTCATCAGAGTGGTATCTATTCCTCCATTTAAAAACTGACAGGAAAGGAGAGGAAGTTATTTATAGAATTCCTTTAAAAATTTTTAAGGGATAGAATTAGAAATACACTTAAGTTGCAACTCAATTTTTTATTGATTTTTTGAGAGAAGTGAGAAGGTAATTAACTTGTAGTTGCTTCACTTTAGTTGTTCATTGATTGCTTCTCCTACGTTCCTTGAGAAGAGTGGGGGTGTTTAAGCCAAGTCAGTGACCTTGGGCTTCAGGCCAGCAACCTTTGGGCTCAAGCCAGCAGTGTTGGGATCATGTCTAGGATTCCATGCTCAGGCTGGTGACCCTGGGGGTTTCAAACCTGGGTCCTTGGTGTTCTGGGTCAACACTATCCACTGTATCACCTCTGGGCAGGCTGTGTTGCAACTCTTAATAATGGATCCAGACACCAGTCATCAATGAATGGTAGAGCCAGAGCCATTGGGTAAAAAATTAATGGAGGACTTTATAATGGAGGCTCATAACCTCTGACCACGGTATTCAATCTGATCCTCACATTGACAGCCTGCTGATGTGCTTCTCGGGTTATGTAATAGGAAATACACAGCACCTGTGAGGTATCCTGGCCTTTAAAAGAAAAAAAACAAAACACCTAGATTTAATCAAGCCTCTAGGTTGAAATTAAAAGCATCCAGTCCTTTTTTTGTCCTTTGTCACTTGCCGTCAGCTAATTTCTTGATGTAGCAGTTAAGTGGATTCAGGCTTACTGGCATGGTCTACCTTTTCCCAGGTCTTCTGTGTGTTTGGGGTGGGGAGAGAGATATGTTACTTCAACTTGACTCTCTTACTTGGAATTACATACTTAGGGAGTAATATCTATGTGATAGAATGATTAAAAATATCTTGCAGATTGCCTGGTGTTTAGTAGTCCCACTAATAAATAATAGATACTTTGTTTTATATGCATGCTTTAACCCAGATGTTAATTGTTCCTCTTTATGGCACAAGGAATTACTAAACTATCAATAATTTTATATTTTATTCCTAACATAGTTTTTATTTATGACAATTTACTGACACCGGAAGGGGAGGGGAATAGAATTTTAGAAAAATATTTTTACCAATCAAGACTTTCTACTACTCAGATAATATTTTCTTATATTCATTCCTTTTCTGGTTTTGAATGTTGGAGTTTTGGGCAAAATACATAATTAAAAGACTGAGACATAGAGTTAATTACGAAGACTCCGAAGACTTGAAATCACCCTGAATATCCTGAGGAAGCCACTTCATAGGCCTACTTCTCTCGCTACTGTGATCAGCAGGTCCACGTAATAAGCTGAATTAAAGATTAATTGTAGGTATGTGGGTGTTTCCAGTGACTTAAAATGTTTTCCATTATAAATAAAAATTCAAATTTGGTGTTTAACTTTAAAAGCTGATGAATTGCCCTGGCTGGATAGCTCAGTTGGTTAGAGCTTCATCCCAAAGCACAGAGATTGCTGGTTCAATCCCCAGTCAGGGCACATACGGGAATAGATCTATGTTCCTGCCTCTGTCTCTGTCTTCCTCTCTAAAATCAATAAATAAAAATTAAAATAAATAAAAGCTGCTAGATTTACTCTAAAGGTAACAGGACAGGTACAGTTTTGTGATGGATGACAAGAAAAGGTCTAAATCGGGTAGTCAACCTTTTTATACCTACCACCCACTTTTGTGTCTCTGTTAGTAGTAAAATTTTCTAACCACCCACCGGTTCTACAGTAATGGTGATTTATGAAGTAGGGAAGTAACTTTATAAAATGTATAAAGCAGAGTTACAGCAAGTTAAAGAATATAATAATAATTACTTACCAAGTACTTTATGTCGGATTTTCGCTAAGTTTGGCAGAATAAATCTTTATAAAACAACTTACTGTATAAATCTATCTTTTTATTTATATGTTGGTTGCTCCGCTACTGCCCACCATGAAAGCTGGAATGCCCACTAGTGGGCGGTAGGGACCAGGTTGACTACCATGATAGATTATCAGTGATAGAAGAGTTTACACATTTCTATTTCTTTTTACTTTATATTTTTCAAATTCCTTTAGGATCATTTATCTTGTGTGTCCTCACAACAGTTGCACACATGAGAATAATGTGGTTTGTGGGAAGATGCTTGCCTACAGAGTCAGATAGGATTCAGATCCTGGGACTACCTGTATAGGTAGACAAGATACATATTCTCTGTATTCTCCTCATCTGTGATTAGTAGTCTAACTAATACCTAACTTCCTGTGGATGCTGGTGAGAAATGAAATAGTTTAGGTGAAATGCCGCTACATAGTATCTTGTTTTTGCACTTTCTTGATTTATTTCCCCTGTTGATATGTACTGCAGTCTGCAAATTATATTCCTATACTTTTGGCTTTAGTCCTAAAGGAACCATCTGAAATGAGCACAAAATATTGTCCTATTTTAATGTTAGCACAATACATCTTTTTCTGTCCTTTTAATTTTTTTGTGTGTCTATAGTTTAAATGTTTCATGTAGGAAGTAAATGTAGTTGCTTTTTTATCTAATCTGAAAATCTTTGCCATTCGGTTGTGTGTTTAGACCATTTATATTGAGCGTGATTATTGATATGGTTGGGTTTGCATCTACCGTCTATTTTCTGTTCCATTTGTTCTTTTTCTCCATTTTCCTCTTTTTCTGCCTTATTTTGCATTGAGTATTTTTCGTAATTCCACCTTTATATCCTGGTGGTTTATCAGCTATGACATGTATGTGTTTAGCAGTTGCTGTAGAGTATATAGTCTACATCAGGGGTCCCCAAACTACGGCCCGCGGGCCGCATGCGGCCCCCTGAGGCCATTTATCCGGCCCCCACCGCACTTCCAGAAGAGGCACCTCTTTCATTGGTGGTCAGTGAGAGGAGCATAGTTCCCATTGAAATACTGATCAGTTTGTTGATTTAAATTTACTTGTTCTTTATTTTAAATATTGTATTTGTTCCCGTTTTGTTTTTTTACTTTAAAATAAGATATGTGCAGTATGCATAGGGATTTGTTCATAGTTTTTTTTTATAGTCTGGCCCTCCAACGGTCTGAGGGACAGTGAACTGGCCCCCTGTGTAAAAAGTTTGGAGACCCCTGGTCTATACCCTTATCACAGTATGCTTTTAAGGGATATTATACCGCTTCACACATAGTAAGAGCAACTTTTAACGGTAAACTGCCATTTCTCCTCTCCTGGGCCTTATACTATTGTCATACGTTTTTACTTAGCCAGATGTTAAAACCACACAGTACACTTATTTTTATTTTAAACCATCAGTTATCTTTTTAAAAAGATATAAATAATGAGAAATTTTCTATTTCCTTACATAATTAGCCTTTCTAGTGCTCTTCAATCCTTTATGTAAATCTACATTTCCATCTGGTATGATTTGTTTGGCCTGAATTGACCCTTGAATAATGTGGGGGTTAAAGGAACCAACCACGCCTGCACAGTCAAAAATCTGCGGATAAGTGGTCAGCCCTCCACAAACAGGTTCTCTACCAGTGTTTATTCAAGAACAACATGGCTCTGGACTGCAGATGACTCGAGAAAGTTGTAGTTCAAACCTGCGTTGTTCTAGGGTCAACTGTGCTCTGTTAACGTTTCTTTTTATTTAGCTTTGCTGCGGGTGAATTCTCTCAGCTATGGTGTATTTGAGAGTATTTATTGAGCCTTTGTTTTTTGAAAGATATTTTTGCTTGATAATACTCTTTTAGGTTGACAAAGATGTTGCTTCCCTATCTTCTGGATTGTACTTTTCCAATGAAGTCTGCAGTTCCTCTGCCCATGTCTGTTTCTCTGGCTGCTTTTAAGTTTTTTCTTCACTGTTCCTCTTTAAGCAATTTGATTATGGTGTTCCTTGTGCTTGAATTCCTTAAAATTCTTAGACTTTGAGTTTAGTTTCTATCATATTTAGAAAATTTTTCAGTTATTATTTATTCAAACATTTTTCTGCCCTTCCCCATGGAACTCCAGTTCTCACATAAAATTACCCTGCTGCTTGCTGATGCTAATTCATTTTCTTTCAGTTCTTTTTCTGCTTTAATTTTGGATAGTTTGTTGCTATACTTAAATTCATTAATCTTCTGCCTTTAAGCCCAGCCCATGTATTTTTCATCTCAAATATTGTCATTTTTTAATCTCTAGCATTTTATTTTAGGTTTTTAAATTCTTTCCCCATGATCCCACTTACATGTTCAACCTTTCCTCATAGTTCCTTGAATATATGGACTACAATTATAAGTTTTAATATCCTTATCTGCTAATTCTGTTCTCTCATTACTGGGTTTGTTTTGATTGCTTTTTCTTATACTATGGATATTTTCTTGCTAATTTTATATACCTGGCAATTTTACTTCGGTGTTTTACTTTGTTGGTTACTGGATATTTTTATCCTGCATACTTTGGGATATGATTAAGTTACTCTGATGGGTTTGATCTTTTTAGGTTTTGGTTTTAAGCTTTTTATTTTTCCTTTTTACAGAGACAGAGAATCAGAGAGAGGGATAGACGGGGACAGACAGACAGGAACGGAGAGATGAGAAGCATCAATCACTAGTTTTTCATCGCACGTTGCAACATCTTAGTTGTTCATTGATTGCTTTCTCATATGTGCCTTCAGCAGACCGAGTAACCCCTTGCTCAAGCCAGTGACCTTGGGTCCAAGCTAGTGAGCTTTTGCTCAAACCAGATGAGCCTGCACTCAAGCTGGCGACCTCGGGGCCTCAAACCTGGGTCCTTCTGCATCCCAGTCCAATGCTCTATTCACTGCACCACTGCCTGGTCAGGCGCTTTTAAGCTTTCTTAAGCAGGACCAAGGCTGTGTTTGGGGCTGGTTTTTCCCAACAACACTGGCAAAGGCACTGAGTACTATGCCCATTGAACTACCAAGTTTTCCATGCTGGCTGGTCAGAAGAACTGTGCCTGGCCCTGCGCTGTGGGGATTGTTTCCTCTAATGAGCAAAGTCGAATGCCTTGGGGTGGTTCTTTCCTGGCCTCAGGTCATTTTATGAGCTGATGACCTCAAATGAAACATTTTCTCAGCTCTCTCCACTTCCCTCAAACTCGAACTTCTCTGGCTTCCTGGGGTCTTGCAGCTCTCTGTCTTCACCTCAGGGTGGCTCTGCCTGGGTGCCCGTCCCTGCACTGTGGCCTGGAAAAACCTCTCCAGAGAATAAGCTGGAGTGATCCTTGGGCTCCCTTCATTTGTTTCCTATCTCCTAAGGATCACTACTTTTCATCGCATGGAGTCTAGTGTCTTGTAAGCTTCCATTCATACAGTTTGTATAGTTTTCTTGTTTCAGATAGAGTAAATCTAGTCCCTGTCAACATGTCCATTTTACAGACTAGAGCCTGGGGTCTGAAGTAGGTGGGAGCACTGTGGGACCAGGATTGGACGTCACACTGTGTCAAGGCCTGGGGTCTTCCCTACCACGGCGCACTGCCTTTTCTTCATAACATTTTTCTCAGGGAATTGAATCTTATCCCTGTAAACAGTAACTTAACCATTTTTACTGTAAATTAAAAAAAAAAAACTTACCCTGGCCTTAAACAGAGCATTTTGAACATGTTTGAACCTTTTCATTATGAACATTAGTTACATTTTTTGTTTTTGTTCTTTTTTTTTGCAGCGGTTGTCAGCCCTATCTGACCCAAATAATCCCTTTTTTTGTAAAATATTTTACAATGCCCCTTTTATCCTGAAGAGTCTGAGCCTTTATCAGTCATCAGACAGGCTTGACGCACACTGCTTTCACAGTTACAGTGGAGCAGAGGCGTGTCGCGAGATTCCTCGCATAGTCCGTATTCTCGCTATAAAAAAGCCTGCCTCTTCCTGCTGATCAGGGTCAATTAACTCTTCCAAAATGGTGACTCCTTGATTTCAGGTCCCTGGACATAGAGTTCAAAGTGCCCTAGGTAGAAGCCATAGTGTGTATGGACCCTTGCTGTGTGCCTTGGCAAGAGTATAACCCCTTTGCAAACTAGGACCTCCAACCGTGCAGAGCCCACAGTTGGCAGAGTAATACAGAATCCCTCCAAGGGTCATGGGGACTGACGGTAAGTGGGGCTACTCTTGTACCACTTGGTTCCTGGGCCCGTGTATTGCTGGGAACAGCATCATACAGAGGTCCCTGATTTAATGCATTTTCCACATCCTGAAAGATGGCATTTTTAGAGTCTTGCCTGTGATACTTGCACTTGGCTGTGAGGCTGGCTCCTGACTGCTGCAGGTATAATTCAGCCATTGGATCTCATGGTTGTGGGCTCACTCCCACAGCTCCTTAGCTCTAAGGGGTCCCCTGGTCAAGTTCTGATCCATATCTGTGGGTCAAGCTGTCAGAAGGTAGTGGGGCTGGCTGAAGCTGTGCAGACAGGAAAGAAGCCCACACTTGGGAGATAAACTGCTGGCCCAAGTGGCTTGTTGGTCGCTGTGAAGATTAGCACCTGTTGCTGACAGGTTAGCCATTCCGAGGCAGCAGCAGCTAGACTGACTGTGATGAGTGCTATATGCATGTTAGGTAATGTGGTGAGTTTCTTTTTTCCCTCTCCAAATCTGTTCTCCATGCCTGGGCTGTCCTCTCAAGAACACAGGAGAGATTATTCATACCCCAGCTCCCAACTTGCCTAATCATGGTTTTGAAGAGGTGGTCTCTCCTGGTCAAAGGGTCTGGCCTCAAGGCACTTCACTGCCCTGGCCTCTTCTGCCAGGGGTGGCAGTGGCCTCCTACTGTTGATACCTCAGGGTGCTTCATCAGCATCTCATTGGCATCCCTTCATCCCTTAGTCTGCCCTGCTTTGTAAAGCGTCTCCACGTCCAGGCTGTCTTCAGTCAGAGGATGCCATCTGTTCCTTCTAGGGCCCTAGCAGACACAAAGCAGGATATTTTTTCCTTGCTTTTTAAAATGAGTTGTAGATAGTAGTAATAAGTAATTTTCACCTTGCCTTAATTCACCTGACAAATATTTTTAAGCACCAACAGTGTGTCAGACCTTGTTCTGTTCTTTGAGAAAACAGTGGTGAACAAGACAAAGGAAATACAGTTAATAAAAAGGTAATTCAAATAGTGATAAATGCCCTGATTTAGCCTAAAGAGGACTGAGGTGTAGCCATGTTAGATTGGGCAGTCTAGGACAGTCTTTCGCAGGCGGTGAGATTTGAGGACTTGAGACTTTGAACTAATGATAAAGAGGAGCTTGTTCAAACATCTCAGAGCAGGGTATTCCAAAGAATGATTTAGTAGGCAAGAGCAGAGGCCAGTGAGCTTGGCTTATTCGATATACAGAAGCTTCTGGAACATAGTGAACATAGTGCAGTAACATGGTTAGTGGTGGGCAGTTCACCTGTATGTTTGCGATAAGAATGAAGTGTAGTATAATACGGTGTTGGCCTTTTCAGAGTAGACAGTTTACTTAGCAAGTATTTTTCATACTATTTATGGGGCATACACTAGGTTATAGCACGGTGCACGGCACCAGTACCTGTCTAGAGCCACCTAAATGTAATTCCAGTTTACCCAACAGTTTTAAAAGGTAAGTGATCTCTCCACAAAAATTAACCTAAAAATACCCAGAGAGCAAGAGGTGTAAGATAGATGTATAACACTTCTTTTTCTCAAAAACAGTTGTGGAGTTTCCCAAACTACAAAGGTCGAAGCTAGCAGCTTATTGTTTTCATTTGAGTGTTAGAGGATTTAGTGGAAGGGTTACTCGGGACCCATTTTAGGGAACAGATATGCTTGGTAGGAATCTGAGGGACCAGAGAATCCCACCTGATTTACAGCTTTTCTCCCCTTTCTTGAAAACACTGTTAGGGCCACTCTCTTATCATTCAGGCTTTCTAACCTTAACCCTGTGATGTATATTTGCAGCATAATCACATACGATTGTTTTTCACCAAGTTGTGTTTCTACTACAGAATTAAGCCATCAGCTCAACATAAGTTACAGTTCTTTTTCTCTATCTTTTCCATTTGTCTTAGTCTCCATTTTCTAAAATGAAGGCTCTTTCTATGTCAGGGACAAGTCTTACAACGTGTTTCCAGCACCACATGTCTGGCACGTAACAAATGGAGAGAAATCAGGATTTTAAGAGGCATCTTTCTGCCTGGCGCAATCTCGATACTGACAGTCTCTAATGTGAGTACGCAGAGATCAATTTCCGCCACCAAGCGGCGCTAAGGCGCTATCCAGGGCGGACTCACTAAGTTTTACACAGGGTTGGAAGTTTTGACCTTTTTTTAAAAAAAAAAAAACGTCAGAAAGGTTAATTCACAAGTTTAGGGGAATTTTTGCCAGGCATTAGTGATACTTCAGCTGGGGTGGGGTGGAAGTGGGGGCTGCAAAAGACCGAGTCTGTGGACACACCTCAGACCTCCTGGGGTCGCAGTGAGAGCCCGTGTTGGGGAGTCGCGGAGATGCGCGCACGGGAGTGGGTGCAGCCCGGGGCAGCTGTGGGCGGAGGTGCGCGCTGCACGCAGGGTCCGCCAGGCGCGCGCGGGGTCTCGGAGCAGCCAGCTGCCTTTCCTCTCCCGCCCCCTCGCTGCGCCGGGCTGGCCGGGCCGCTCCTCCCCTGGGTGGGTCCCGGCTCCTTTTCTGGCAGAGTTTATCTGCATAGAGGAAACTGCCCAAAGTGGCCGTTGTAGAGGAGCTGGCGGCAGGGCAGGGGGTGTGCGCCGCAATCCTCTGCTGCCTGGCGGCCAAGTCCTGTGCCGGGCCGACCTCGTGCTTCGAGCTCTGCCTGCTCCCCGCGCGTTCAGTGTGCAAGCCCAGTTCTGCACCGCCCCCTCGGACAGCACAAGCGCGAAGATCTCGCCATGAGCCTGGGCGAGCGCAACGGCGGGGATACGCGGAAGGGCAGCACGGCGGGCGGCGGGGGCGGCCCAGCGACAGCAGCGGGGGCCTGGACGGTGAGCGCGCTGTGCTTGCTGTTGTCCGTGGGCTCAGCGGCCGCCTGTCTGCTGCTGGGCGCCCAGGCGGCCGCGCTGCAGGGCCGGGTGGCAGCGCTAGAGGAGGAACGGGAGCTGCTGCGGCGCACCGGGCCCCCGGGATCCCTGGCCGCCTGGGCCGAGCCGCACCTGGAGCGCCTGCTGCGCGAGGTAAGGCGTGGGTCGGAGGCGGTGCGCGGGAAGGGTGTGTGGGGACCTGCGGGAACGTCCGTGCACTGGAAGCCCCGGGCAGTGTGGCCCTCTCCCCGGGAGGGTTCACCCTCCGGTTCTGTGGCGCTCTGTGCGTGTGAGTCCATCCTGGCGGCCTGCATGGGGGCGGGGGCAGGGGAGGTGTGCCGCCCCGAAGGGTCCTGCTGTCTCCACTTGAGCCTCAAGGTCGCGTTCCAGGGCCAGCGGCCGTAGAAAAAGGGAGTTAGAAGTGCCGTTTTGGGGACATGCAGAGTGAGGGAGAGGATCCACGTGTGTTTGCGCTCGGACCGGTCCCTTCCCTCCTGCGGTGGGTGCTGAGCTCCTCATCTGTGCCGACGTAATGGAAAGGCTCTTGCGGGAAGTATGTGGAGGGTGACTCGTCACCGGGAGCAGCTTCTGTTCCCAATGCAGATATACCTGGAGAGGCATGGGACCTCAGGAGGCAGACTTGAGAGCCGGGACCTTGAAGGGATCTGGTCAACCCAGCCTGCGCACCCACCACCCCCAGGAAAGTTGGTTTCTGAGCCGCTCCATCCTGGAGATGCTGTGCTCCGGGGCTGCTGCGGTTGAGCGCGGACTCCATGCAACCGGTAGACCGAAGGGATGCTCACATCAGATCAGTGAGGTGAAGGAAAGAAAACCTAGATTTCAATTTCAGGGAGTGCCACCTTGGCGATGCCACCTGGGCAATAGTACTTCAGTGTTTTCTACAATTGCTGCTCTGTGCCTTCAGAGCAGGAGCCACATTTGGGTCCTGAAAGCCCTCACCCATCATGTTCATCAAAGCCCTCGACGTTTATGAAGCAGTGCCTCTCTCCATAGGGCTAGAGAGGCTGGGCTGGCCAGAGCGTCCCTGACTTCACGCGGCATGCCTCCTGTCTGAGCCGTTCTCCTCCTCCTAGGAAAGGAGGCTCCCAAGTGCCCCGCCCAGGGGGGCATCTTCAGCCTAGTATGAAAAGCAGTTTTTGGGTAGAGGAGAGGGAGGGCAGGCCTGTTACTACCAATCCCCGGAGCTGTGTGGAGCTGTGGTCTCGAATATGGTGTCGGCATTTTAGCCATCATTAAATTTATTTGGAATCTTTGTGAGAATGGGAGAAGATTGCATCTCACCTCCTACTTCACCATACCTATATTTTTAGCACTTTTGGTTTGGGGCAAAATCACTGCTTCGGGAAATGGTTCCCTCTTTTCTCTTGGAAGGTGTCTGCAGACTTCAGAAACCTCTCCAGAGTCCTGCTGGCAATTCATAGTGATGGGTTCATAATTGCAGCCCATTATCTTTTGGCAAATCCCTAGAAACTGGGGTGTTGAACTGATTTATGGAGGACCGGTAAGATGTCTACCTGTTAGGGCTAGAACTGTGGCTGTTCTTTGGAGTAGGAGGGCCCTCTGAGTAAAAATAAACCACAAACCCGGATGAAGTAAATCAGAAATCCCAGGAGACCTTTTGCAAGGAACTTGCAAATTGTGTTTGTTTTAATGAGGGTAGGGGTCCTGGGAAAGCAGCCACTTCTGAGGAGTGAAGATTCCCAAGCCCTGAACTGCAGGAGTCAGCAGGGACAGAGTGATGGCCTCCTAGCTGCCTCACCAAGTTCCCCACCCTCTTTCTCTCTCGCTGTCCATCTCTGCATTAGAAAGGCAAAGGGAACATTTTGAACCTTGGGATTTCCCCTTCAGATTTCCTGTACTGTGCAGCATCCTGGCATTAGCACAGGACAGATCTCAGCACACCCTGCTACTAACTAGCTAAACTTGGAGTCTGGGGAGCCCGTGTTCTGAGTCCTAACTGGCTGGTTTCTTCCTCCCAGCAAAGCATCAGAGGTGCCTTGACATGGATGCACTCGCAATTGAGTTTCTGGCTCTTTAAGCATTGCCTGTGAAAAGGTATCTATCTCCCAAGGCCAGACTGTTCCTGCATCTAACCATTCTTTTTTTTTTTTTTTTTTTTTTTTTTTTTACATAGAGAGAGAGTGACAGGTAGGGACAGACAGACAAGAAGGGAGAGAGATGAGAAGCATCAGTTCTTTGTTGCAGCACCTTAGTTGTTCATTGATTGCTTTCTCATATGTACCTTGACTGCAGAGCGAGTGACCCCTTGCTCAAGCCAGCAACCTTGGGCTCAAGCAAGCGACCCCACACTCAAGCTGGTAAGCCCATGCTCAAGCCAGATGAGCTTGCGCTCAAGCCTGTGACCTCAGGGTTTCGAACCTGGGTCCTCTGCGTCCCAGTCCAATGATGCTCTATCCACTGTGCCACCGCCTGGTCAGGTTGCTTCTACCCATTCTTGGTGTCACTGGTGAGGAAAGTTCATGGCCTGGCTGGTGGCCCTAGAGCCCCTGGCAGAGAGGAAGGGCCACTGGAGGCACATAATGGTGAGCTGGTAATTGGCTTTAAGTAGATGTGAAGATATTTTTTTGAACTCTTAGATGTGAAAGACAAATAAATATTGAGCTGAAAATAGCTTAGGGAAAGAGCACTTGTACTTGAACAGGTTTTTCAGTTCCAGTGTGTTCTCAGTGAAGCCCTTTTAAGCCCAAGCTGAAGTGGTTGTATCTGTGACTGTGCCTACAGGTTGTCCTTTTACCAACAAGCTTGTGTTCAGAGTGTGGCGTCAGAAACCACATCCAAATTAAAGAAGAGAAATCCTTGCCAACCACACACCACTTTCATGTCAGAAAAAAATTGTTTTAAATATGCCAACAAAAGCCATTGTTAATAGGGGACCCACTATCTTTATTCCCTTGGGAACAGAACTGTGAAATAAGTTCTTTGGGACTGGCTGACGTGCCCAGCAGTGTACATGTAGAAGCTTCTACATGGAGGAATATCCATGTTAACTGGTGATTATTAACGACCTTTCCATGTTACAAAATAAGATAAATGGTTTTTGAAACAGAAAAACAAGATTTCTGAGGAAGAGTCATTAACAATAGTATCTTCAAGTATGATTCAAAAATATAAATGCAAAACAGGCATCTGATATTATGCTTTTAAGGTACTTTAAAAAGGCTGCCTAGCTAATAAACCCCCAGGAGTTATACCTATAGTGACAATATTACAAAAGCTTGACTTTTACTGCAGTTAAAAGTTTAATTCAAGGATGAAAGAAACATTTAGTTGTGTTCAGAAGAGATCATTTCCAGCTTTCAATGGATTTATTGTTGGCTATTGGTCTTCCATTGTTCAGAACAGTCAGTTTGAAAACAAGGAAAAACCCAGAGACTAAAGGTAAAATTCAAGCACTTTCCCTTCCCTGCCATCAGATATCTATTTAGGTTGTTCCTGTCAAACCCAGAATCAACTGTAGGATTTTCAGCCTCTGTGACAGCCTGGACTTGCTCTGTGGTGTACATTTTAATAAAGAGGCCAAGTTTTGTGTCCCTGAGACATAACTGGAGATGGATAGCTGCATTTGTTCCCTTGATGTTTCCTGGCTCCCTAACCAAAAAAGTTTCTGTCCAATACTTCCTGGCATACTCACTGTCTTTCTGCTCTTTTCTTTTCCTTGGTTTTTTGGGGTTTTTTTTGTTTGTTTGTTTTTTTGGCAACAGTTTGGGAGAACTTGATAATAATAATTGCAGCATGATTAGAATGAGCCAACTGTTAGGGCATTCCTTTCACAAAAATATTATTTAATTGTTAAGTTGGACTTTTACATATTGGCTTTGAAAATGTGTAGCACCTGTCACTGGGCATCTGAACTGGATGCATGTGCTCGAGCAGGCAGAGGAGGGTTTCTGGGCCGCCATTTACTAGCTGTCATCTAACCTCTTCAGCTTCATAAGCCTCAGCTTCCTCTTCCCTAACGTGATGGTCACAACTGCCTGGGTAGTGACAAGCAAAGAAGGTAACATAGAAGGAAGTGTTGGTCAGTAAAGGTGCTCTTAGTGGTAACAGAATACCTGCATTTGCGTAAACAATACAGTCATTGAATTATCTTGCATGACCAGGGAAGCCTGGAAGTCATTCAGGAGAATTTGGGTTAGTTTAGTGACTTGACCATGATGGGTGCCAGATCAGTGTCATTCTCTTGGCCTTTCCTCATGATCACAAGATGGCTGCCACAACTCCAAGCATGTGGCTTCACAGTAGCCCAGGTAGAAAAGAAGGAGGTGAGAAAAAGAGTCATGCCCTTGAGAGGCTTTCACATTTGAGTTGTGGGGAGAGCTCCAATCTCTTGGCGGACTTCCCTTATAGCCAGGGCCAGGGCCCATGATCACCATTATCTTGTCACTGGCAAGGGTAATGGGGTTGGCCAATCTTGATTCATCCCCTGAGGCTGGTCACATTGCCAGTGGAATAGAATAGTGACTTTGTGAGGAAAGAAGGCTGGGAATGGCTATTGGGGAGCAGCCAACAGTGTTAGTGGTTGCCATAAAGTGTTACCCCGAGGAGGGCAGGGCAGCCATCCACTGACCTGCCACAGTTTTTATAACCAAACCCTCTTCCACTACAGTGTCTCCCAAGCTCTGTGCTTTGGGAACCCTCTTCAGCCACACAGTGTCTGTTTCCCTCAGGGTCCTGCTCTTCAGCTCTGCCTCCAGCCATAGTTGAAGGCACCATTGTGGTGCTTGGGAGTCTCTCTGACACAATCTCATGCTTTGCAGTTTTGGTCTTTAACCCTTAAGCAGGTGTTGTTCTGATTCCATAGTGACTGGCTGGGATGGCACTCTAGGGTCTGCTTTGCAGTTTTTCCCAAATCACGGCGTACACAAGGGATGGAAATATTTGTTCATCACGCTGCAGTGAGTGGAGGAGGCTGCTCAGGCTGAAGGCCACTGGCCCAGGTGCTCCGAGGACCAAGGGGATCAGTGCACCGGAGCCATGTGTGGGGCTCTGTACCCGTTAGGTGTGCCTGCAGCTCCCACTGCCTCCTCCGCCACAGGCGCTCTTGGCTCTTTCAGCAGCCTCATCATGGCCTTCAGATTCTTTTCATGTACCCTTAGGACCCTTCAATCCTTTTGACGATCTCCAGAGCAGGATGTCTCTTTTACCGTCACCAGGTATCTCAGAGTCAGCCTTTCCAGATGCCGTTGGATCCTTGTACTTTCAAATAGCACTGTGACAGGACCCCAGCTCAGACTGGCTTAAATTAAAAAGGGAATTGATTAGCTTGAGTAACTGAGAGATCCAGAGAACTGTCTGCTCGGTCCCTTGGCTTTGTGTTTCTCTGCACTAGCTCCACAGTGCTCAGGGTGCCCTCGCTCTCCCAGGAGCAGCCACAACCTCAGCATCAGAGCTGCTTTTTGCCAGCAGCCCTGGAGGAAGCCCAGTTCACTCCAGTGACCAGTATGGAAGCCCTGTACTGGTCCCCAAGAACAGCTCGGCTGCTCGGGTTCCCTGTGTCCCATGTGTGAACCTCACAGAAGCTGAAAGGACCAGGAGAGGACGATGGTCCCAGAGGACAATTTAGAGTGCTGTTATTAGAAGAAACAGGAGACAACCATCAGACAACTGTCTTGAGGAATGATGAGAGAGAGGCTTGGGCAACAAGCTGGAGCCACGTTCTGGAGACATACCTACCCAGTGGCTTGAAATCCAGATAGAGGATTTTTGATCTAATGGGATGGGCAGTAAGTTGTAGGTTTTGTTCTGTAGGCATTTATATATATTGATACATTTGGGTTTATCTGTGGCAGTATCAAAATCTGTATTTTTCTCTGAATATAATGCACTTGTAAAATGTGAATTTAATAAATTAAGATTTTTTTTTTTTTTTTTCTGAAGCTGGAAACAGGGAGAGACAGTCAGACAGACTTCCGCATGCGCCCGACCGGGATCCACCCGGCACGCCCATCAGGGGGCGACACTCTGCCCACCAGGGGGCGATGCTCTGCCCATCCTGGGCGTCGCCATGTTGCGACCCTCCTGGGTGTCGCCATGTTGCGACCAGAGCCACTCTAGCGCCTGGGGCAGAGGCCACAGAGCCTTCCCCAGCGCCCGGGCCATCTTTGCTCCAATGGAGCCTTGGCTGCGGGAGGGGAAGAGAGAGACAGAGAGGAAGGCGTGGCGGAGGGGTGGAGAAGCAAATGGGCGCTTCTCCTATGTGCCCTGGCCGGGAATCGAACTCGGGTCCTCCGCACGCTAGGCCGACGCTCTACCGCTGAGTCAACCGGCCAGAGCTAAATTAAGATTTTAACACTTCCCCACAACAGCCTCATGAGATATGGAAGACGGAGGTTGTTGTCCTTGTTCTGTGGAGGACGAAATGTGTCTGAGGTGGGGCAGTGACCTGCTCTGGGCACACAGGGCCAGCCCTGGGCTCCCTCAGCTTTGTAGGGTGCCTTGGAAGGGAGGAATGAGAAGAGTCGGCACATACTCTCCACCCTTTGTGTGAGTTCAGTGTCCAGCCTACAGCAGTGTGGACACGCCCCAAGTCGGGGCCACCGGATCCCAGGCACACCTTCCTCTGCCCACCCGTATTGGTCTCCCAGGGAGTGTTCTCATGAGGAAGGAGGCCCTCCTCCCCTGGCCTGGTTGAGGAGTCTTGGGGGCACCCTGAGTCCTAGTGACTTGGAGTAGAAGCTGGGTGTGCTTTGGGGGTTGCCACAGCCTTGCCTGGAGCTGCGTGGGACCTGACTTTGGAAGAGGAAACACTTTGGACAAGGAGTCAGAAGGCCACTGTCTTAGTCCATTTAGGCTGCTATAACTGGGTGGCAAGAAAACAGCAAAACATTTATTTTTCATGGTTGCTTGTTAAAAAGCAAACATTTAGTTCTGACAGTTCTGGAGGCTGGAAAGTCCAAGATCAAGGCACTAAGCAGAATCTGTGTCTGGTCAGAGCCCACTTCCTGGCTCATAGATGGCCGTCTTCTCCTTGTGTCCCCACATGGCTGAAGGGGTGAGGGGGCTCTGTGGGGCCCACTGTGGGCTCCATCCTCATGACCTAATCACTGCCCAGTGTCCCCACCTCCGAACCTCATCACCTTGGGAATTACTTTTCAACATAGGAATTTGTGGAGACACAAGCATTCAGTCTAGGGCGGCCACTGGCTGCCTGCTGGCTGTGTGGCCCCGAGCCTCAGTTCTCTGCATGTGAGGTGAGAACACTCCTTAGGCTGTCAGAGGAGTTGTGGTTCAGGGCAGAGAAGGGAGGCCAGATGGACTCGCTGGGGCAGCAGAAGGTGCACTCTGAGCCCTGGGCCCCACTGGGCATTGACCTAGTCCTTCCAAGTTCAGAGAGATGCTCTCCTTCACCACCGGTTTCTGCAGCTTCCTCTCCTTTCTCTCACCCTAACCCCCACCAGGAGGCAGTGTTGGTGAGGGGGAATTCTTTTAACCCTGCTCTTCGCAGCAGAGCAGGTATAGACCCTTTTCTCTTGGACCCGTGACATGCTCATCAGCTCCCACCTTCTTTACTAAGGATGTTAGACCCAGTGTTGGGAAATAGCATGCCAGCACAGCAACTCCTCCCCATCCTCCTTAAAAAAAAAAAATGAACAGGCCCTGGCCGGTTGGCTCAGTGGTAGAGCGTCAGCCTGGCGTGCAGGAGTCCCGGGTTCAATTTCCGGCCAGGGCACACAGGAGAAGTGCCCATCTGCTTCTCCACCCCTCCCCCTCTCCTTCCTCTCTGTCTCTCTATTCCCCTCCCGCAGCCAAGGCTCCATTGGAGCTAAGTTGGCCCAGGCGCTGAGGATGGCTCTGTGGCCTCTGCCTCAGGCACTAGAATGGCTCTGGTTGCAACAGAGCAACGCCCCAGATGGGCAGAGCATCGCCCCCTGGTGGGCATGCTGGGTAGATCCCTGTCGGGCGGATGCGGGAGTCTGTCTGACTGCCTCCCTGTTTCCAACTTCAGAAAAATACAAAAATACAAAAAAAAAAGGAAAAGAAAAAAAATGACCAACATGTATGTTGATTTAAAATATGATGAGGTTATTGATAACCCCACCGCCCTAAAACAAGAACTACAGTGTCTAACGTTTGGCATCATTCATTCCAGTTTCTACCCACGGACAGGTTTACGCTTACCTCATTGTTACTGAGGATGCACACTGCTTATCCCTGTATAGTTTTCAACCTAACATCATAAATATTGTTGCAGGTGTTACACAGTCTTTATGGTCATGTTTCATGACTGTGGAGGATCTCATCAATGGGATCCGCATCCTCTAGGCCATCTCCACACTCCTGCTGGTACAGATAATGGTACAACCAGTGGTTTTGTGGGCAAAGTCTCTTCTGTTATTCTTTTTATTTTTTTAAATGAGAGGAGCGGAGATACAGAGCAAACTCCTGCATGTGCCCCAACCAGGATCCTCTCTGCAACCCCCATCTGAGACTGATGCTCTGCCCATCTGGGGCCAGTGCTTGCAATCGAGCTATTTTTAGTGCCTGTGGCAGAGAGTCCATGGAGCCATCTTCAGCACCCAGAAATGATGTGCTCAAATCAATTGAGCCGTGGCTGCAGGAGAAGAAGAGAGACAGAGAGAACAGGGAGGGGTGGAGAAGCAAATGGTCACCTCTCCTGTGTACCCTGACCAAGAATTGAACCTGGGACCTCCATACACCAGGTTGATCCTCTACCACTGAACCGGTTGGCCTGGGCCTCTTCTGTTATTCTTTAGGACAACGAGTAATTGCTTATAGAGGAATGTCTTTAGGGCTTTGTTTTTTTATTTTGATTTTGGAACATCCAAGTTTGTTCATGACATACACGTTTATCTTCCTGTTGAGTCTGCGACTGTCATGCCTTTGTGAAGTCATGCTTCAAGCTCTGATGAGCAGAGTGGATTCACTCCAACTTTTGCTTGAAATTTTATTTCAGTTGAATTTGTTGTTAAAACAGAAAGCAATAGATAATCAAGAAATCCTTGGCCCTGGCCATTTGGCTCAGTGGTAGAGCGTTGGCCTGGCATGTGGAAGTCCTGAGTTTGATTCCTGATCAGGGCACACAGGAGAAGCTCCTATCTGCTTCTCCACCCTTCCCCCTCTCCTTCCTCTGTCTCTCTCTTCCCCTCCTGCAGCCAAGGCTCCATTGGAGCAAAGTTGGCCCAGGCGCTGAGGATAGCTCCATGTTCTCCTCCTCAGGTGCTAGAATGGCTCCCTGCAACGGAACAACACCCCAGATGGGGAGAGCATCGCCCCCTGGTGGGCATGCCAGGTGGATCCTGGTTGGGCACATGTGGGAGTCTGGCTGACTGCCTCCCCGCTTCTAACTTTGGAAAAAAAGAAAAAGAAATCCTGAAAATAAGATTTGTAAAAATTCCAAAGATGTCATCTCAGAGTTCGCCTCGTTTGCTGTTTCAGTGCGGAAACCTTCCTGAGCCACACTAGGCGGTCCCGCAATTGGCTCCCAGTTCTGTGAGCAAATGGCACTCAGAGAACATTCTCTGGAGGCTACATGCAGCTTCCACTTCCTCTCTGTTCAATTTCCTCCATGAGTAGGATTGGTAATAATCTTCAATGGTTTGCACGGGCACTGAGAAGACCTTGGGAAACACATTTTAGGGCTGAGCACGAACTATCGGAAGAAATGTTTGCAAATGTCATTTTAAAGGAAGGCAGTGCACTCGTAGAGGAATAAGGGGAACTGTGAACTCACCCCTTCGTGCCTGCCTGGGAGAAAGGACCCCCAGCCCAGCCCCCAGCCCCTGTGAGAGGGCTTCCCCTTCCCAGAGCAGGGCATGACTGGCCCCAGGTGGCAGCATGTGCCAGAACCTGGGTAACCTGACTCCTTGTCCCCAGTCCCCAGGGGAAGCAGTAATTTAGCCTGGAGCAGCTACAGCAGCTTTTTCTATCAATGTGGATGTCCTCAGTAGGTGACAGACCCCTAGGCTGGCAGATAAGGGACTTCAGCTTTAGGCCCTGGCCAGGTGGTTCAGTAGATAAAGCATTGTCCTGGTGCACCATGGTTGCAGGTTCCATCCCCCGTCAGGGGGCCAGGGCACGTAGGAGAAGCAACCAGTGAGTGCACAACTACATAGAACAACTGAACGGAACAACTAGTTGATGATGTGCCTCTCTCTCTCTCTCTCTCTCTCTCTCTCTCTTCCCCTCCCTTCCTCTCTTTCTCTAAAACATAAAATAAAAAAAGGCCTTTATCTTTAAACAAACCTGGACTAACCTCTCAGCTTAGCATTTCCTAGCTGTGTGCCTTCGATTTGCCCATCTGTTAAACAGGCATTCCCATCTTTGCCCTGAGGTTTCTGTGGGGATTAAACATGTTGATAAGTCTGATGTGCTTTAGCACACCATACACATCCTGAAAATGGCTGTTCTCATTAGAATGCTTTCTTTGACTGAATCCGGAAGGTATGTCTGTGTCTGCTCATCAGAGGGGAAGCCCCTGATTACATGGCTGACCTTATGATCCTTTGAACACTGGGATTCTGCCAGCCTGTTATGGCCACACAGAAAAATAAGAAAAGTGTTAACACACATCCTGTCTCCAGTCAGTGACAGAGAAATGTGACTTGCTTGTTGAAGAAAAGGAAAGACTGAATTAGCTTCATAACCCCATTTTTTCAGTCTCTCATTTTAGCAGAAGGAACTTCTCCATTTAAATAAAAAAATTCACATTTATGACCAATACAAAAATCTAACTAGTCATGAAAAGGAAACCATCCATTTCCTTTATTACACAGCTTTTTCATTGTGAAAGAGCTTCAAACACCTAGTAAATGTGCTTTGATTAATACATAGGTTTGCACATTTTTGTGATTATTCAATATGGCACAAACTTCCCCAATGTTCATGGGTAACTGGTAAACTAGAGGCCTCATACATCTGCTTCAGTTCACTTGGTAAATAAGAAAACTTTAATTTCTGATGTAACCACAAGATCTGTGGGGGAAAAGTGCTTTCAAATGGGTAATGTCAACTTAAAACAGAATTCGCTTCCAACTTTGAGCTGTGAAACAAATCATGAAGCAATTACAGTGTATTCTGGTGCTTTAGAAGGCAGTTTAAATAAAATTGACTTAACTTTGGGCCTCCACAGGGGATCATCATACACAAAAAGCAGAGTCTATCCATCTATTTACTGTGCCTTCTTGTGTGACGTCTGGGCTGTGAGCCACAGCATCGTTTCCAGACCAACTGGTGGTGCAAATGAAGGACGAGTGCACCTGGCGATGGGACTTGAGGGTGTGTGTGTCAGGACATACATGTGAGATCGTGCGTGTGCACATGTCAACATTTGTGCGTGCACACATACGAGTGCACGTGTGTGTACTCACATGTGAGTGCCTTGTGTGAGACTGCATATACATGTGTACATGTGTGTATGAGCATGTCTGTGAATATGAGTGTGCATGTGTGCATGTGCACATGCAGGAACCATTGAAGGAAGTGGGAAGGGTGAGACTTGAGCTCATCCCTCACCTCAGGAGCTGTCCCCGCCTGTCCTCCTGAGAGCCTCCACTGGGCCCACACACTCACACCACCTTGGACTCATTACTGGGCTTTTCCAAGCCTCAGCTTTCGCCTCTGGGGAAGTGCACTTCATTGGCACTTCTCTGAAAATGGGGTGCTGCCCCCCTCCTGGGCTGCCCCAACAATGACAGTGAGGGAATTGTCAGCTCCCTCTCACCCACTCCCCACGTTGTTAATCCTGGCAATCAGGTGGTTGCCAGGACTGTATGCCTCAGTGCCAGGGGTCTTCCCCAGCGACAGTCCCCTTCCCACTTCTGTAAGGAGGCTCCCACCTCAGGCTTGGCTTTGAATGAGCTGAGCTGGAAAGAGATGCCTTCTCACGCAGCCTGCAGGATGGTGATGGGCTTTCTTCTGGCCCTATTTGTGGGCCCTTCTTGAAATAATTACTTCTTTGACTGTCTCAGTCCTGCCACTCTGTGCCCTCACCCCCAGGCCGGTCATATTCTCAACAGTGTCTCCCTCCCGTTCTCAGCAACCTTCAATGCCTCCCAAGCCTACACGGTGAAAGTCCTCCCTTGGCCCAGCATCCAAGTCCTCCAGGTCCCCAGTGCCTTGCACTTTATTCCCCTGGGGTCGGTGGGGACTGAGGGAGGTGAGGGTGGGGACAAGTCTCTGGGAGACCCCATCTCAGTCAGTTTGCTAGAGCTGCCATAACAAAGGACCACAGTCTGAGAGGCTTAAACAGCAAAAATATGACTTTTTTTCCTCACAGTGCTGGTGGTTACCAGACCAGGGCAAGGTGTCAGCAGAGGGTTTTTCCTGAGGCCTCTCTCCTCAGTTTGCAGATGGCTCTTCTCCTAATGTTTTCATGTGGCCTTCCTCTGGGTGTCAGTCTCCTAACTTCCTCTTCTTTTAAGGATACCAGTCACAGTGGATATCAAAAATAATCTCATTTACTTAATTACCACTTTAAAGACCCCACCTTCAAGAATAGTCACATTCTTAAGGACTGGGGGTTAGGACTATAACATGAATTTAGAGGGACACAATTCAACCAGCCATAATACCATCTAATCTGACTTGATACACGGGGGGAAGCTCCAGACCCCGCGGGCAGGCCCGGGCAGCAGGAAGCGGGTAGACCTCAGTGTGGGGACTTAAACCAGCCATCGTGGTGGCTGGGCCCCTGGAGAAGACTGGCCGTGGTGTGGGGAAGGCTCAGAAGCCTCCTCTTAGCAGATCTAAAGCCATGATGGAAACCATCCATTTCCTTTACGGGGGCGTTGATGGGATTCCTTTGTCAGACCAGGGTGCTGAACCCTAGAAGACAGGTTTCATGGAAAGTGAAGTGTGTTTGAAAAACAAGGACTGGGAAGACAAAATAAGGATTACTAAAGAATTGCATTTTGTTTGCAGACCAACCCTTTGAAAACATGCTAATGTATTTTGGGACTGAACAAGGACCACTGAAGAAATGTTTGCCGATGTGGTTTGGAAGAGATTGACTCCGTGTGTCAACGGGAGTCCCTGATTAAACCCACATTCTTTAGAGAAAAATTTCTGAGCTCCTGCCAAATGCTTGGACGGGGCTAGGCACTCTCGCTCAACTGACGCAGCCAAGGCTTACCTGACGCAGTGAAGACTCACCTGACGCAGCCAAGGCTTACCTGATGCAGCTGGGGCTCACCTGAAGCTTGGTGTGGTGACCCGAGGGCTTCTGAGCCCAGAACCCCAGCTGCACAGCCCTGGCCAAGCCTGTGGGGGCCATTACCTGGGGGTTTTTGTTTTTGACTTTTTGAGGTATATTTGTCATAAAATTAAGTCCACATATTTAAAATGCACATTTAGATGTTTTAATGTGTGTACACCTGAGAGACCATGTCCACAATCAAGATAGTGAACACATTCATCACCTTGAAAAGTTTCCTCCTGTCTCCCTTCCATCTCTCCCTGCCTGCCACCAGGTGTTACTGGTTCTATCACAAGTGATTAGTTTCCATTTTGTTAATTTTATTTGAGAGAAAGGCAGAGAGAGAGAGAGAAAGAGAGAGAAACATTGACCTGCTCCTGTATGTGCCCTGACCAGAGAATTGAACCAGCAATTTCCACTTTGGAATAATGCTCCAGCCAACCAAACTATCTGGCCAGGGTTTTTATTTGTTTATTCTTTAGAGAGAGGAAGGGATAAAGAGTGGAGGGGGAAGAGAAGCATTCATTCTTGCATTCTTTGGTTGCTTCCCATGTGTGCCCTGACAGGGGAGTGAAGCCTCAACCTTGTTTCAGAACAACACTCTAACCAACTGAGTTAACCAACCAGGGCCTTTGCTATTTTTTTTTTATTTAGCACACATGAGGGGGCAGGTAGTAACAGACAGGGACAGACAGACTGTAAGATGAGAAGCATCAATTCTTCACTGCAGCACCTTAGTTGTTCATTGATTGTTGTCTCATATGCATCTTGACCAGGGGGCTTCAGTGACCCCTTGCTCAAGCCAGAGACCTTGGGCTCAAGCCAGTGACCTTGGACTTCAAGCCAGCAACCTTTGGGCTCAAGCCTGAGACCACGGGATCATGTCTGATTCCATGCTCAAGCTGGCGAACCTACCTTGGTGAGCCTGTAATCAAGCCAGATGAGCCTGCTCAAACTGGAGACCTCTGGGTTTTGAACCTGGGTCCTCAGTGTCCTGGCGATGCTCTATCCACTGCACCACCGCCTGGTCAGGCTTGTTGATTTTTTTTTTTTTTTTTTTTTACAGAGAGAGAGAGAGAGAGAGAGATAGGGACAGACAGACAGAAATGAAGAAAGATGAGAAGCATCAATCATTAGTTTTCGTTGTGACACCTTAGTTATTCATTGACTGCTTTCTCATATGTGCCTTGACCGTGGGGCTACAGCAGACCGAGTAACCCCTTGCTCAAGCCAGCGACCTTGGGTCCAAGCTGGTGAGCTTTGCTCAAACCAGATGAGCCCACTCTCAAACTGGCGACCTCGGGGTCTTGAACCTGCATCCCAGTCCGACGCTCTATCCACTGCACACCGCCTGGTCAGGCGGTTTGTTGAATTTTTAATGAATGGAACCATGCACTGCTCTTTGTGGGGGAGAGGGGTCTGGTTTCCTCCATTCAGTATAATTATTGACAGCTTCATTGATACTTTTGCATATATCATTTGTGCCTTTTAATTACTAAATATTATTATAAGGATATCTCATAATTTGTTTATTCATTCACCTGTTGAGGTATATTTGAATTGTTTCCTGTTTTTGGCTATTACAAAGCTTCTATGCACATTCATGTACAAGTCTTTATATGGAATATACTTTCATTTCTCTTGGGTATAAATACCTTAGAGTGGAATGGTTGATCATCCGATAGGTGTAGGATTAATTTTTTAAGAAACTGCCAAACTGTTGTTCAAAGCCATTGTATTGTTTTATATTCCCACCAGCAGTATAGGAAAGTTCATTAGTCCATATGCCTTTTTCTGTCTGCTTTTAAGATTTTCCCTTTATCACTGGTTTTAGGTAATTAAATTCATGATATGCCTTGGATATGTACGTTTATAGTTATCATTAAGTTTGAAAAAGTTTTTGGCTATTACTGCTTTAAATATAGAAAGAGTGGAAAGGAGAGGGAAAGAGAGAAGTACATTGATCTGTTCCTGTATGTGCCCTTACCAGGGATCAAATCTGCACCTCAGGTCAATGCTCTACCAACTGAGCTATCCAGCCAGGGCTCTTTTTCTTTTTAAAAAAATTCCTGGTGTGGCCTGACCAGGCGGTGGTGCAGTGGATAGAGCATTGGACTGGGATGTGGAGGACCCAGGTTCGAGACCCCAAGGTCGCCATCTTGAGTGCAGGCTCATCTGGTTTGAGCAAAGCTCACCAGCTTGGACCCAAGGTCGCTGGCTTGAGCAAGGGTTACTTGGTCTGCTGAAGGCCCACGGTCAAGGCACATATGAGAAAGCAATCAATGAACAACTAAGGTGTTGCAACGAAAAACTAATGATTAATGCTTCTCATCTCTCTCCATTTCTGTCTGTCTCTATCTATCCCTCTTTCTGACTCTCTCTCTGTCTCTATAAAAAAAAAAAAATTCCTGGTGTGTTCATTTTTGATAGTTTCTACTACTGACTTCCAGTTCAGTAATCTTTTGTTCTGCAATATCTAATCTGCCATTAATCCCCTCTACCCTATTTTTTTTTTCATCTCAGACATAATAATTTTCATCTCTATAATTTCAGTTTAGGTCATTTAGTTTTTTTGTGTGTGACAGAAAGAGACAGAAAGAGGGACAGATAGGGACAGGCAGGCAGGAAGGAAGAGATGAGAAGCATCACTTCTTCATTGCGGCATCTTAGTTGTCCATTGATTGCTTTTTCATATGTGCCTTGATGGGGGTGGGCTACAGCAGAGCTAGTGACCCCTTGCTCAAGCCAGCAACCTTGGGCTCAAGCTGGTGAGCCTCAGGGTTTTGAACCTGGATCCTCTGTGTCCCAGTCTGACGCTCTATTCACTGTGCCACTACCTACCTGGTCAGGCAGGTCATTTAATATTTTTGATGTCTTTATTTTATGAATATATGCAGTGTAGTTACAGCTATTGTTTTAAGGTCTGTATGCTAATTTTAACATCTGTGGCAGTTGTGAGTCAGTTTCAATTAATTGATTTTTCTTCTCATTATGGAAGCTATTTTCTTGCTGGCCAGACATTATGAATTTTACCTCATTGGGTGCTAGATATTTTTGTATTCTTTCTATGTTCATGAGCTTTGTTGTATCATAGTTAAGTTAGTTTGAAATAGTTTGATCCCTTTGGATCTTGTTTTTAAGACCCATTGGCTGGGGCTAAAGCTGTGTTTTACCTGAGGTTGATTACTCCTTACTACTGATGCATGCCCCTGCTTGTACTCTACTTGGTGTTTGACAGGCAATCTTCCCAGTCCCGTGTGAGATTGGGCACTGTTCACTAATCCTCTGGGTGGTTCTTTTCTTGGTGTCAGGTCATTTCCTCACACACATGTGCTGACCAATGCTCTGCTGAATACCCAGGGGACCCTGCCAGAGCTCTGTGGTTCTCTGCGTGCAGCTCTCACCCCTCAGACCCACTGCTCTGCAGACCTGAACTTCCTGACATCCTAGACTCCTCTTTTGTCTCTTCAGTTGCAGAAGGCAGCCAGGTATGTCCTCCTCCTGAGCCACACAGCCTGGCAATGTTCCCAATGCAGGAAGTTAGAGCCTTTGTTTTCTGTGTCTCAAAATCATTCCTTTTTCCATTTTGATACCAATGTCTTCAAAACCATGATTTCATATATTTTATTTGTGGATTTTTGTTGTAGTTGTTTGAGGGTTTTCTTTTTAATATTTATTTTATTGATTTGAAGAAGAGTGAGGGGGAGAGAGACAGGAACATTGACCAGTTCCTGTATGTGCCCCGACTAGGAGTCGAATTGGCAACATCTGCACTTTGGAAGGATGCTCTAACCAACTGAGCTATCCGGCCAGGGCAAAATTGAACCCTTATTCTTTCCTTCTAAGATTTTATTTATTGATTTTACAAATGGGAGTAGGGAACAAGAAGTATCAATTTAAAGTTGCTTCACTTTAGTTGTTCATTGCTTGCTTATGGCATGTGCCTTGACTAGACAGGCCCAGGGTCTCAAACTAGCGACCTCAACATTCTAGGTCAACACTTTATCTACTGCACCACCACAGGCCAGTTGTTTGAGTTTTTGATGTTATTTTAGGTAAGAGGTAAATCTAGTCATTGCTACTCCATCTTGCCTGGCAGTAAAAATCTATTATGTAGCCTTTAAATTTTTTTTGAATTATTTTAGTTTCATAAAAACATATACCATTTATGTGTACGTAACCATAATACATTTGTCAGAATTAAGAAGTTAACTTTAATATATACTCTAGCAGGCAGAAGCCTAAGACGGCCCCCAGACTCCCATCCTCTGGCACATACACTGTGTATATTCCCCTCCCCTGGAGCAGAAGTGAAGCCTGTTATTATGATGGAATATCACTCCTATTAATGAGTTACTAGTCAATTAACTGAATTAATTACAAAGCTTATCCTTGGTGGACCTGACTTACTCAACTCAGCCTTTAAAAGGGCCTGGATCCTTCCTGAAGTTAGAGATATTTGAAGCATGGGGGAGTGTGTGGAGGGGTGCATGTGGCAAGGAGCTGGGAGTGGCCTCTGGGAGCCAAGAGCAGCCTCTGGCCAGCAGCCAGCAAGAGAATAGGGCCTTAGACCGCAAGGAACCATATGAGCTTGAAAGAGGACCCAGAGCTCCAGAAACATCTAGCTGACACACTGATTTCAGCATCATGAGCAAAGAACCAAGTTCTGTGTCCAAGCTTCTGACCCTGGAAACTGTAAGAGCAAATTTGTGTTGGTTTAAACTGATGTTTGATGGCAGTTTGTTACTCAGTAATTGAAAACAAATACAATTACTATTAACTAAAAAGAACCAGGTCAAATGTATTAGTAACAATATCCTACCATTAATCAACAAGCTCTTAACAAAGACAGATGTAAGGACCAGCATGAAACCACAGGACTACTCACCACTTCCAGTTTTCAAGATGTTTTAACACACCCATGTTGTGTCTTTGTTGGAGGTGGTTAGAATTCTGATCCAGAATAGATCTGTGGCTGTTATCAACAAGACAGGTAATAACAAGTGTTGGAGAGGCTGTGGAGAAAAAGGAACTCTCATTCACTGCTGGTGGGAGTGCAAATTAGTACAGCCATTATGGAAGAAAGTACAGTGGTTTCTCAAAAATTAAGAATAGAACTACCATATAACCCAGCAATCCCTCTACTGGGTATATACCCCAAAACTCAGAAACATTGATATGTAAAGATACATGTAGCCCATGTTCATCACAGCATTGTTCATGGTGGCCGAGACATGGAAACAACCAGAGTCCCTCGATAGAGGACTGGATAAAGAAGAAATGGTATATATATACAATGGAATACTACTCAGCCATAAGAAATGATGACATAGTGACATTTACAACAACATGGATGGATCTTGAGAAGATTATACTGAGTGAAATAAGTAAATCAGAAAACGCTAAGAACTGTATGATTTCACACATAGATGGGATATAAAACTGAGACTCATGGAATAGATAAAATTTAAGTAGTTACCGGGGCAGGGGTTTCTTGGAAGAGAGTAAAGAGGGACAAATATATTGTGACGAAAAATTATTTGACTTTGGGTGATGGGCACACAGAAATGTTTACCTAAAACCTACATTCTCGTATTCATCAATGTCACCCCTTTAAATCTAATTTTCTAAATAAAATTTAAATAAAAAACTAAGCAAGTTAAAAAAAAGAATAGACCTGGCTCTGACCAGGTGGCTGAGTTGATTCTTAGAGCATTGTCCCAATACCCCAGGGTTGTGGGTTTGATCCCCAGTTGGGGCACATGCAGGATTCAAACATGTGAATCTCTCTTTTCTTTCTTCTCTCTCTAAAATCAATAAATAAGAATTAAAAAAAGAATAGATCAGATTATATGAGAAAATATTTGAAAAAATATATATTTTTTCATATATCTGATATAGATGCAGTATTCAGAATATATAAAGAACTCTTACAACTCTGTAACAAAAAGACAAACAACCCAATTTAAAAATGAACAAAAAATTGGGTATACATTTCTCAAAAGAATGATATACAAATGGTCAACAAGCATATGAAAAATGGTTCAACGTTATTAGTCATTAGAGACATGCAAATCAAAACTATAGCGGGATACCACTTCACATCTACTAAGATCTGTTGGTGAGTGTAGGAAGAAATTGGAACCTTCATACTATGCTGGTAGGCATGTAAAATGGTTCAACCACCATGGATAAGTTTGATAGGCCCTTAAAGCATTAAATGTGGAATTACTATATGGGCCAGCAATTCCACTCCTGGGTATATACCCAAAAGAATTGAAAACAGATACTCAAATACATATACGTATGTTTTGTTCATAACAGCATTACTCACAATATTCAGAAGATGGAACAGCCCAAATATTCATCAATGAATTTATGGGTAAACAAATTGTGGTATAAATATACAATGTGATATTATTTAGCCATAAGAAGGAATGATACAAAATGGATGTATCTCAAAACCATGCTAAGTGAAAGAAACCAGACAAAAAAGTTCACATATGTGTTTATATGAAATATCCAGAATAGGTCAGTCCACAGAGACTGGCTGGGATGAGTGAGGAATAGGAAACAACTGCTTAATGGGCACAGGATTTCCTTTTGGGGTTATGGCAATGTTTTGGAACTAGATTTAGGAAACTAGAGAAAGGGGGTGGTTGCACAATATTATAACTCCCCCAAATGCCACTGAGTGTTCACTCAAAAATGGCTAATTTTATATGCTATGTGAATTTTATCTCAATTTTTAAAAAAAGAATATCTGTTATAAAAAATAACAAAGTTATATCTTAATTGTTGGTGAGAGACTTTGTGACTCTGATGCCCATATTTTTTTTTTCTTTTCCAAATGAGAGGGCAAGACAGACTCCCACATGTGCCCTGACTGGGATCCACCTGGCAACCCCATCCTGGGGCCATGCTCGCAACTGAGCTAATTTTTTAGCACCTGAGGTGGAGGGTCCATGTAGCCATTCTCAGTGCCCGGGGCCAATGGGCTTGAACAATGGAACTTTGACTGAAGGGAAACAGAAAGAGAGAGAGAGAGAGAGAGAGAGAGGGAGAGGGAGAGGGAGAGGGAAGGGGGGAGGGGCAGAGAAGGAGATGGTCTCTTCTCCTGCCCTGCCCTGACTGGGAATCAAACCCAGGACATCCACACGCCAGGCTGATGCTCAACCACTGAGCCAACCAGCCAGGACCATCTGCTGCCCGTTTGAGTAAGTGAACTATGGGCTCTACTCAGATCTTACAAGGTTTCCTTCTAACATCCTTTCCTGTTCCAAGATCCCATCCAGGATACCATATTGCATTTAGTTGTCATGTCTCCTTTCATCTTTGACACTTTCTGAGTCTTTCCTTGATTTTTATGTCTTTGACAATTTCAAGACAAATCAGGTATTTTGTAAAAAATCCCTCAGTTTGGGCTAGTCTAGTACTTCTCATGATTAGACTACTAGGCTATACGTGTTTTAGGAAGAATAAACACTAAGATAGATTGCCATTATCATAGCATGATGTCAACACGACCTATCACTGGTGACATTAGCTTTGGTCGCTTGGTTAAAGTGGTACCTGCCGGAGTTCTCTATTTGGAGGGTACTCTTTTCCTTTCCCTACTCTGCTCTTTGAAAGTAAGTCACTAAATTGGGCCCACACTCAAGGAGAGGGGAATTTAGCTCTGTCTTCTGGAGAGGGAAATATCAACATGTATTATTTAGAATTCTGTAAGGAAGATTTGTCTCTCCTCATTTACTTATTCAGTCATTTATATCATTATGGACTCATGGATTTTTAATTTATTCTTTATAATCCAATACTACATTATTTTGTTGCTTAACTTTTCCAGTTTTGGCCATTCTGAGCTCTTTCAAGTCAGTTTTGTGTTTCTTTGATGTACTCCTCCCCTCTTTTTTAAAAGCACTTCCTTCCTTTCCTGGCACAAGGTACTCCAGGTTCCTCAAATTTTTCCTGCCTTGGCCTTAGCATCAGCCATCTTTCCTAGGAGATGGTTCCTTTTATTGGAGAATGATATTTAGAAACCAAGATCTAAGCGCTGAGTGTGCTTGTTGCTGCTGGGGGGTCAATGGTAGTAGGGCTTCTCTGCAGACAGCAGGATATATCTGTCTGTATGTTCACCCTTCTATGTACACACACCTGTAGTTATTTCCATATGGGTCTGTCGGTACACATACACATCACCTCATAACAATCCTATGACTAATTCAGCACCACATGGTCATTCTAGCTTTCCCCTTTTGCTTATTTATAACTTCTTTCTTGGACAGTGAACCTGGATTTCATTACCCAGAGTTTCCTTACTCATTTGTTCAACCCCAATATATATGTAAACTAGTTTCAAAATTGCTACTCTGTCCCTAGTGAGAAACAACTTTACCCACTAGTAGCAACCATGTACATTTCTTTGGTCTTCAGCCTTACAATTTCCAACAGAAACACCATTTTGCGAAGTTACTTGGGTCAGCTACATGTTTTTCCCCACCACCTTCAGTGAGGCTGCATCGTATAATTTTTTACAGTTAGATTCATTTGTCTCAGCCTACCTTCCATCCTGGGATTCTCCAGCATCCTGATTGATTTGTTTAAAATTTGTATCCATTGAAGTTCATTCTTGGTGATGTACAGGCCAAAGTGTTTGACAAATCCATAGTGTCATATATCTCTACCTTCCCAGCCCCACACAGAACAGTTTCATAACCCTCACATCTCCTCCCACTGATCTGATTTCTGTCCTTTTGTATGGCCTAGGTTTTGTTTTTTGTTTTGTTGGGGGTTTTTTTTTAGAGATCAGAAGAGAAAAAGATGAGAAGCATCAACTCATAGTTGCATCACTTTAGTTGTTCATTGATTGCTTCTCACAGGTGCCTTTATGGTGGTTCGGGGGGTTCTCCAGCCAAGCCAGTGACCCTCTTGCTCAAGCCAGGGACCTTGGGCTTCAAGCCAGTGACCTTTGGGCTCAAGCCATGTTGTTGATCCTGCACTCAAGCTGGCGAGCCTGCGCTCAAGCCAGCGACTTTTGGATTTCAAACCTAGGACCTCAGTGTTCCAGGTTGACACCTTCCATTGTGCAACCACTGGTCAGGTAATAAAAGCAGCTTTGGTAACATTTTTTAGACATGAAAATTGCTTATAAGCAAAGGTTGTCTTGCTTTGTGATTGGACATAGTTGATAGCAAGATTCAAGTCCAGCGCTGACACTTATAGTGCCTTCTCTAAGTCTCAAATTTCTCATCCGTTAATGGGTATAATGGTAGTCTCAGCCTTGTTGGGGTTATTGGTAGGAAGAAATGAGATAACATCTGTTGGCACAGTATCTGCCGCATAAGTACTCAGTAATCTTGATAGTAATACTTTATATCTGCTGTCCTCTTCTCACCATGATCACCATCCTGGGGTCTAAGAATAAAGAATGCTAAATCAAAGGCTGGGAAATGCCACCCTCTCTGGCTGCTGGTGGCCATGGAGCGCATGCGTGGGTCCTCCTGCCAGCGTGCAGGGGAGGGCGTGGGGAGGCGTTGCGCAGAAAGGGTTTCATTCTTTTCTACAAGCCTTTTGCTGGTGTCCGTGGGGCTTGGTAGCAGTGGATCCTGGAACAGAGTCTTCCTAAGAAAGTATCAGACCATTATTCAAAGATGGTCCTCAACAGGGTGATTTCAAGGCTTCATTTTGGCTTTTCTTCTACTTTACAGAATTTTTTCTTAACTGAGAAGATGGTATTATAACACAGAAAAAACTTTTAAAGATGTAAATCAACATATAATCCCAACTCCCAAGTGGGTGGATGTTTGCTACTTGCTGCCACCCCACGCCTGAATTTTTACACAGATGTAGACATTTTATTTATTGTCTCATAAACATTTTTTCCTTGTTGCTACATCGTCTTCACACTGGTATTTCATGAAGATGTGACAGTTTCATCAGGGCACTTACGGTCCTTCTCACTGTTTTGAGGCACAACTCCCTCGTGAAGATCAATTTGTTTGCTTCAGCTCATTTTTTCCCTTAGGGTATATTCCCTAAAGTAGGAATTTTCTGTCAAAGGATAGGAATGCCTCTCTGGCTTTATTTGGAGCATTTGACAGAAATAAATCATTACGTCCTTTTTTGTACATTAATTCATATTTCATCAAAATGTAACCATTCGGATATGTGATCGAACATCTGGTGAAATGTTCCAGACTAGCACTCCAACAGCTCATTAATAAATTTATCATCTGACCGTGTAACGCTGTCTTGGAAATCATGATTTTCCCTAACTTTCCCTCTGCTCTTGGCAGCCCTCCCCGAAAACGTCAAGTTCTCTTCTTCTGCACTCTGGGGGGAATTCTCCCCAAGTCTCCATCTTTTCTTACAAACTCATCCTTTGTTTACTTTTGGAGTCAGGACTTGTTTGCATATGTAAAACCAGGACCATATTGTTTGCAGATGTGAGGGGTGCTGCCAGATAATTGAATGTAAAAAGTTGAGGCTTTTAAGTCATTTCTTACAAAACTGAACACAAAAGAATATTTCCTTAGAATTAAAAAAAAAAAAAAAGCAAGGAATATTGTGGGATTGGGTTTCTCATTCAAACAGTTACCTCTGTGTTCACAGGAGGTACAGTGGCAAATCCACAGAAGTTAGGTGTCTGGAGGTGGGGGAGGGTAGAGGATTAGGAGATAAAGCTTTGCAGATTCACCATCTAATCTAGAAAGATGAGTGCATAAAAGGAGTTAGAGTAAGTGACAACAGAACTTCAATCCCAATAATTTATGATCCCCTCTACTAGCATTAACAGTAAGGTTTTTTTACCCTCTCATCAATAGTTTCCTGTTTAGCTTTTTATTTTAAAATAAGAGTAGCTCTATCAGTATTTGATAGAGCCCCCCTTCCCCTTTAGGAAAGTGTCCCAGGTGTGATAGCAGTTGTTAAAAAGCTGTTATTTTGTATTTTATTTTATTTTTAGCCCTATATGATTTTGTTTAAAAAGGGGAACAATCATTCTAGTCTGTCTAGCAATAATTAAAACAGATGAGATCTTCAACTAATTGGCTTAAACTAAAAGGCTGGATTCTTTTTCCAGGTAAATTTTGAAACTGTTAATAGTATCTGCAGAGACACTGGGGGGAAAGTGAGTCCTGAGGCCCTTGTTCACAAGCCCAGGCAACGTTGGGCTCAATGAAGACCAGATGGCTGCCGTGCTCCAGGGACCAGCGCACCAGGCAGGGCTGCTGCTGCCTGGGTGGAACTAATCCCACTCACCTGATGGGAACCCTGGAGAAGCTTTGGGGGGTCGGAGCAGAGGGGCATCTCAGGGCTTGAGACTCGGCCCACCGGCGTGGGCCGCTAGCAGCATCACCCTGGGCCAGGTGGGTGGCTCCAGCGCAGGGCAGAGCAGGAGTGTGTGTGTGTGTGGGGGGGGGGGGGGGGGAGTCCGAATTGGGGCTGACAGCCTGCTGTCCAAACCCAGCCTTGTACGATCTTGGGGGCAATATGAGGCCTTGCGGGCAGAGAGGTGTGGTGAGGATGGAGAGGTTGGGTACATTTAAAGGCAGCACACTAACCCTCTGCCTGGCGCCCACCCCTCCACCAGGGTGTGATGTCCACATGTTGCCTGTTGCCTGTATCAACTTCTGTTGCACATCTGAAAAATGAGTGTGACTGGTGGACAGGAGGAAGCTTTGTAGGAGGCTGGAGCTCACCTGGTTATGTTTTTTGTCTCAGGCTCCTGGTCCTGGGCTGTACAGCCAGAGACAATAAAGAGTTTGGCCAGAGTACCATCTTCAGTGAAAATTCCAGGCTTGGCCTCAATGGCTCAGGACCAGGGTGGTCTTCTTATCTTTTCTAAAGCAGTGCTTTAAAAATTATGTTTTCATGTTTGAAACTAAAGTAGTACGTTTTTCACTAAGTTAACTAACACATTCAGGATTTGCTTTGTTTTGCTTTTAGGGAGGTTTTTGGAGTTTTTTTGTTTTTGTTTTTTCTAAAGACTACTTTGCATATTCTCATCAGGACTCAAGCCTGGGCTAGTTTGGGGTCATGGACCAATCACTTCAATTGCCTAAACCTAGACTTGGGATTTGGGACTAATTCCTTCATCTTTTCCTCCTTCTTCTTTTTCTTTACACCTTGTGCCCCCTCAGTGAGTCGAGGACAGTAATTTGGGCATCAGATGGTGATTGTGTCAGGGCTGTATTATTAGTTATAATAAGCGGGACTGTGACTTTTTTTTTTTTTCTGAAGCTGGAAACAGGGAGAGACAGTCAGACAGACTCCCGCATGCGCCCGACCGGGATCCACCCGGCACGCCCACCAGGGGCGACGCTCTGCCCACCAGGGGGCGATGCTCTGCCCATCCTGGGCGTCGCCATGTTGCAACCAGAGCCACTTTAGCGCCTGAGGCAGAGGCCACAGAGCCATCCCCAGCGCCCGGGCCATCTTTTGCTCCAATGGAGCCTTGGCTGCGGAAGGGGAAGAGAGAGACAGAGAGGAAAGCGCAGCGGAGGGGTGGAGAAGCAAATGGGCGCTTCTCCTGTGTGCCCTGGCCGGGAATCGAACCCGGGTCCTCCGCACGCTAGGCCGACGCTCTACCGCTGAGCCAACTGGCCAGGGCCCGGGGACTGTGACTTCTGACTTGATTTTTTTCTTTTATTTTGTGTGAGAGAGAGAGAGACAGACAGGAAGGGAGAGAGATGAGAAGCATCAATTCGTAATTATGGCACTTTAGTTGTTCATTGATTGCTTCTCATATGTGCCTTGACCAGGTGCTCATGCTGAGCCAGTGACCCCTTGCTCAAGCCAGTGACCATGGGATCATGTCAGTGATCCCACACTCAAGTTGGTGAGCCTATGCTTAACCTAGATGAGCCTGCACTCTAGCTGGCAACCTTGGGGTTTCAAACCTGGGACCTCAGCGTCCCAGGTCAATGCTCTATCCACTGTACCACCACTGGTCATGCCTGATTTGATTTCTTTGGTAATTCTTTCCCCTTCACCCAAATCTAGCACAGGGTGGGGGATCTGCAGAAATTCTTGTTGAATTGTACAGAACCAAATTTTCTAGGCCAAGCATCCCCACAGGTAAGAAAAGAAAATATCATCAGGGTGGGTTGGGCCTGGGCAGAAGGTCTGACCTCAGTGGGCTGGCAGGGGCTGCAGGATGGGGGCCTGGGGGCTTCCTGGGCAACTGAGATGGGGTCTGAGTAGCAAAGCTGCTGCAGGGCCTGGGCCTGCTCTGCCCTGCCTCCCACTCTATGCTGACTGCGCTGTCATTTCAGCTTTCCCTGATTTGTGTGTGGAAATGTAACAAAGCATTTTCGTCTGCCATCTTTTTTACAGAGACTCCCAAGTAATTGCTATGTTTATTTTTATTTCTCCTCTCATTCCAAAACTGACTGTGGAATTTAATGACCTATTTAAAAAAAATGTTCTCCAAAATACCCTTGCCACTGTCAATTTGTCTTTTTGATATATTGGTTTTTGCTGATTTTTCCACTTCTATCACTCTCTGCTCTCAAACTAATTCTCATCCCTCCCCCCCCCCCCCCTTTTCTTCTGGCTTCAGAAGTTGGAGGGACTAGTCAAGCAGCGGACAGTTCGCGAAGCGCCAACTGAATGCGTCTGCCCCCCAGGTAAGTGGACATTCAATCTTTGCTGGCTCCTGACTTCTGTAGGCTGGGCATCTCCCTCCTGTTTGCTCAAAACTGCCAAGGACATGGTCAAAGTTATCACCTTGGGACTTGGGCCATCTATTGTACTTTGTGGCCCATCCAAAGGGATTTCTTTCTCTATTTTCCCTGGCAGGCATGTCACTAATCAAAGATCCCAGCAGGATTAACTGCCTTGGTTTGATGGGGATGTGGTGTTGGCAGGGGAGCTGAGAACCACTGGGGTTCTCATATTTAGAACTCGGCATAATAAAAGCTTAGATGCTAAGAAAGTAACCACCGTCCCATTCTGAAGATGGAGAACCAGATACGAACCAGCCACAGGGTATTACCACTGTGACCTTAGCTCTATTTCAGACTTGTCAGGGGGACTAAATGACTGGGCCAAAGGTTTTTTGTTTGTTTGTTTCTTTTCATTTCTTTTGGTGGAGGTGGAGGAAGGGAGAAGGAAACATGGTCTGAGTTATTCAAATAATCATGCCTCTCTTGGGTTCAGGTGTTTTAGACCAGTATGGCTGTGAATAGAACCAGGAGTTCTTGATTCCTAACCCGTGTGCCTCAAGTCCTATTTCATCTCAGGTCTTCTGGTTGTCCTCATGAGAGCTTTGCACAGACCACGATTGAGAATTAGGTGTGGAGTTTTAGCCCCAGCATTCTTAGGGTTCGCATTTAGGATGGTGTGTAAAACCAGTAAATGAGTGGAAGGTTGTAACACTTCTCAGACTTTTCTCTGTATTGAATGAGGTGACAGAACGTGGATGCCAGCAGCTGAGCTCAGTGGCTCTTGTCCTTACTGCCATGCCTTCCATTAGCCAAGTTGCCTGGTATTTCCCAGTCTCCTTTGCTGGTCCATAAACCAAACTCACTGATCATCAACATCTGAAGTTTGGGGGATACCTTGGATGGCTGCAAACGTGAACCTCCTGGTGCAGAAACTCAGTCTCTGGGGACCCAGTGGGAGAAGATTTGATGGTCAAGCTTGAGCTAGCTTTTGATAATAGAACCTCTCAGGTTCAGATAGGAGAAAAAAAAAAGGACATGACAGTAAGTCAGAAGTTGTGACTCAATGAAGAAAAACCCAGACCCACAAATGAATTTGTGGATAATCTGCAAAATGTATAAAGTGAGAATGATTCCTCTCCTTTTCCCCTTTCCTTGTGAATGCTGTATAGATTTAAATTCATGGGAGTTACATGGATAAATATTTTCTAAACTGGGAGACACAATGCATTCATAAGATGTGAAATCAATTCTGTGGGTTTCACAGCAGCATTTTGAAATTTTGAACTTGCGTAGACTTTAATAAAAACTATTACAGTTTCGGCTGTCCTTATTTGTAGGCAGGACCTGGATGGCAGTGTGAACTGAGTATCTTGCTGTGGGCTGCTGACTGGAAGTCTGAAAGTCCCAAATACAAATGACAGATGGGCAGGGAGGACGAGGCAGGGAGCAGGCACGAAGCCCTTAAATAAATCCCAGCCAGGTCCAAACCTCCATCTGCCACTGCTTAACTATAAGTGACCTCACCAAAAAAATGATGACAATATTGGAATGGGCTCTTTAGGCTTTTCTGAAGTCACAGAGCAAGTACAGGTCAAAGGCATAACCCAGAGGCAATTCTGTGTCCTGCCCTTCCTTGGGGGTTCTCCAAGCACAAAGAGAAGCTCCAAAGGAATCTCAGGGAAGATCACGGAAGTGGAGAGGATGGCCAGATCCTCCAGTCCCGTGCGTAAGAGGACAGTGACCTCCCTGCTCTCTGAGAGGAGCCTTCTGGCAGTCGGCACTGTGTTGCTGTTGTCCAGGGACTAGGCTGCCATCAGTATCCTGGCAGCTGTGGTCAGTGCAACCAGGCCCCAATGCACACTCATGCCCATGCCTGCTGTACTCTTTCTCCTGTCACTTCAAGCTGGAGGACTCACTTGAGCCCTTTGGACCAGAGCCCTACATTGATGCAAAACCCCGGAGGCTGGCACATTCTCCAACAGTGGCCTTTTCTCCAACACCAGAAGCCTTAACTCATTCCCTTTCTCCCTGGCTCTGATCTTCCCGCAGACTTTTGGAGTCCAGACACTCAGACCACCCTCCGTAGCTTGGGTCCCCATCTGATTGGAGATACCCACAGATCTCCATGGCCTGGCTCCTTCCCACGCCTGGTGGACAGTATAATCTTTTGTCAGATCCTTGGATCCAGCAGACAGATAATCGAGGCCAGAGAAGGGGCGGCCCCTCTGTGTGTGCTGCCCATTGTGAAGTGGCACTCGGGGGCAGCCATGAGGCCACGAGGAGGGGGCGGGGTAACTGGCAGGGCTGGGCCCTGAAGTAGGCCTGTGAACTTGGACAAGTGAGAGGCCCCGGAGCCTCGTACTCCTTATCTATAAAATGGGATAGTGGGTTGAACTGTGTCCCCCTAAATGGTATGTCCCAGTGCTAACCCCCATACTTAAAAAAGTAGCCTTATTTGGAAATAGAGTTTTTGCAGATATAATTAAGTTAAGGATTCTGAGATGAGATCATCCAGGATTTTAGGTGGACTCTAAATTCAGTGACTGGCTTCCTTATTAGATACAGAAGGGAGAGGGTTGAGACAAAAAGGGACACTGAGGTGACAGCCATGGGAAGGCACAGACAGAGATCACACAAGTCCAGGGCCACTGAAGGTTAATTGCAGCCACCAGAAGCCGGGGGGGGGGGCATGGAAGGGATTCTCCCCTGGAGCCTCCAGAAAGAACCCACCCTGTCCACACGTTGATTTTGGGATTCTGGCCTTCCAAACTGGAGAGGACAAACTTCCATCATCTTACACCACCCAGTTTGTGGTAAGTTGTTGAAGCAGCTTTAGGAAGCTAAAACAATGGGAACAATAATTGTCTTGAGGACCTTACGAGGTGGTAAGAGGGCTGAAATGTGAGGACAGAGGGGCTTCCGCACTGCACAATGTGGATCAGGTGTGCGCATGGCTCGGGTGTGCAGGTGGTTACCTAGGAGGCCCCTGAGGCTGCTCGTTCTCACATCTGCCCCCAAAGAGTCTTCTCTTGCTTACACAATATTCCTAGTGGAACTTACCCATGTCCCTTGGGTATTCCCACACCTTCTTATGTGTATTTAAACGTTTAAAAATGTGTCTTAAGTTTTAAAACGCTTAATTTTGAGTTTTAAATAATATATAATGTGACAGTAAAATTCAAGTACCACCAAAGATCACATGTGAACCCCCCCCCCCCAGCACCTGCTCCCCTTCCTGGGTTGTTGCCAGTGGTGGAAATCCTTCTAGAGCAACGCAGGTTCACAGAACTTTCTGAGGTGCGAGATGCCCACCTCCCGGACCATGGCCCTATTTAGCTGCTTGTGGTTACTGAGCCCTTGAAATAGGTCTAGAGCAACTAAAAAACTAAATTTTTAATGGATTTTAATTTAAATTGCCACGTGTGACTAGTGGCTGTGGTATCAGACACCCTGATTTGTGAGGTAGTTTATGTACATTTCAGCCAGTAGGTCCCTTCTTGTTTGTTTTTTTTTAAAAAAAACAATGCTGGTTTTTTTTTTAATTTTTTTAAATTTTATTTATTCATTTTTAGAGAGGAGAGAGAGAGGGAGAGAGAGAGAGAGAGGAGAGAGAGAGGGGGGAGGAGCTGGAAGCATCAACTCCCATATGTGCCTTGACCGGGCAAGCCCAGGGTTTCGAACCGGCGACCTCAGCATTTCCAGGTCGACGCTTTATCCACTGCGCCACCACAGGTCAGGCCCTTCTTGTTTTCATACAAGTGGCATCACACGTTGTTGTCCCTGTGTTGCTATTTTGCAGTTCGCAGTTTCTCTTTGAGATGGTCTGACTTAGCCCAGAGAGCAGGTGCTGCTGCCTTGTTTGGGTAATATGTGTGCTGTCCAAGCGAGCACTGCCTTCTCGGGTTAAACCATGGAATACTGTAGGGCTGGCGGGCTGTCCTGAGACAAAACTGGCCAGTGCCCCGCAGGGACACTTGGGTTGTTTCTTGTCGTGTCTTCTTACAGACCATTCGCCAGGGAGGCTTTGAGGGAAGGGAGCCTGCTGCTTGCCCTGTCCTCTGTCTTCCGCCGGTTTTGTCCTGAAGCCTGCCGTCAGCCAAGCATGCTGCAGAGCCTGGGACATTGGGCTGGAGGACAGAAGACCTCAAGTCTGTTGGGGGAGGCCACCCTCAAGGCAGCCTTTGGGGAACCTTGCTGAAGGGACCCTGACAGGGGGTGGCACCACCCCGCCTCCATTGTGCTATGAATGTGACATGGGAGTGCCCAAAAGGACAGCTCAGGGCTGGCATTTCGGAGCCTGAATCCACTTGAACAGCTGCCATGTGGTCTGGACCTGGACATCCGGGAGATGTGGGCCACTCTGGTGTAAAAGGCCCTTGCATTAACTAACTCTTTTAGTTAAAAGCTTCAGAACACTAACTAATGTTCTGACTATGCTATGGTAGAAAAGCAAAAACGAGGATGTTATTAATGTGTGGAACTGGAAGGGGAAAGGTCAGAGCAGGGCCGGATTCTGGTGTGTCAGGAGGGGGTCTCTCTCTCCATCTCTCAGCTCTTTTCTGCACCATTTTCAGACAGGCTGTCCTTGGGGCCAGAAGGTGGCCCCCAGCCACCCCATAGATATATCATGCCTTCTCAGCAAGCCCTGCAGACAGAACACTCTCCTTCTCAAAAGTCCCAGCACTAGAGAGTGGGCAAGTGGTAGGGGCTGATTTGTGTCCTTCCCAAAACCCATATGCTGAACCCCTAACCCCAGTACTTCAGAATGTGACTGTGTTTGGAAATGTAGTCTTTAAAGAGGTAACTGAGTTAGAATGAGGTAGTTAAAGTGGACCCTTGTCCACTATGACTGGTGTCTTATAAGAAGAGGAGATTAGGACCCATATGCACAGAGGGATGACCCCATGAACACAAGCCAAGGAGAGAGGTCTCAGAAGGAACCCACCTGCCGACACCTTGATCTTGGACTTCCTGTCCCTAGAACTGTGAAAAAATAAATTTCTGTTGTTGGAGCCACCCAGACTATGGCTCTTTGTATGGCAGCCTTGAAGCAAACTTACACAGGGAGTCATTGTTGAATGGGGACAGAGTTTCTGTGGAAAGATGGAAAAGTTTTGGAAATGGATAATGGTGATGGTTGTGCACATTAAGAAAATACTAAGTGCTATGGAATTGTGCACTTTTTAATGGTAAAAATACATAATTTTGTATGTATTTTACCATAATTAAATAAGAAATCTGAGAAATGACCCCACCTTTTCTGGCTTGGGGCCGATACCTATCCCTGAACTGATACCGTGCCTGGAGGGTGGCCTGCACTGCTCAGTGAGGTCTGGGTCATGTGACCATTCTCAGCTTGGAGCAGTGTTGACGCTACCAGAACCATATGGGTTGTGAAGGGGAAGTGTGGTTACCCCAAAGGATTTTAGTGTGCTCATCTCAGAAGAGAAAAATATGACTGGGTAGACACAAAGGAAAGGTGACCATTTCAGTCCTGCCCCAGGGACAGCTGGCTAGCCATGCCCAGGTGGTCCTCACTGTAGGCTGTAAACAGATTTTGAATTTGACTAAAGATTTATTCCACTTGAAACACACAGGTCTTCTTCCTCTGTTGAACTTGGCCACCAGGCAGTGTGGCCCCATGAGAAGGCTCATGGCCTCTCAACCCTGACTGCCTGGTTCAAATTCCCCACCCCTTACCACCTCCATGACCTCAGATGAGCAATTTATCCTCGTGTGCCTCAGTTTTTCATCTGATAGCACCTACCTTACAGGATTGTTGCAAGGACTGAATGAGTAAATACTTGTAGAGAGCAGGACAGAGCCTGGCACTGCCTCCTGAGTCAGCTGTGGTCACTCTCAGTCAGATCCGTGGCCCCCAGGACAGTACAGACCCACCTCGTATAGCCTGTTGCCTTCCTCATTTTCACTGACATCAGTCAGGGCTGCCAGAGAGGTGAGGAGAGATCTCGAGTTGGTGGTTGGCTGGGACTTTCTGGAAGAAAAGAACAAAGGCTTGGGACGTGGGTGAGAAAAGGCAGGTGACAAAGTACAGGAGTGAGAGAACTGGAAAGGAAAAGGGACCGTGTAGCCTGGGAGTAGCCTGGGAACTCCTGCCAGGCCCTGATGGCCTCCAGAGGCCACATGCCGAGCCCAGGGCTGCTGCACCTTCACGCAGCTCACTCTGGTTTCTAACTGCTCGACATGCCCTGGAAATGTTCAGAACTTTTCGTCACAGCGGTAATATTCTTCAGTTCCTGGTTGTGCCCTTGTTGTTTCTTGTATAACAGACCAGAGACATTGTGTGTGGTTTCCAAATGATGTGCACTGCGCTTGTAGTGCAGGGTGGCCTTCCAGAAATTAATAAACAGATTAATCAGTTCTGGAAAGTGTTTGGAAGTTCAAGCCAAGGAGTGAAAGTCTACCTAGGAAAGCATGAAGCACAACGTGGAAACAACACAGACCCTGATACATCCATCGACAGGTTGTGGGAAATGTTACCGAACAGAACAGACGTGGTAGAAGCTACTTGCATCCAGCCTGTTTATTCTAGCCTTTGGCTTTGGAAAGAGCTTTGTGAAGGGGGTGGGTGTGTTTTCCTAGTACTTTGAAGCAGGAGATTGTTGTTGCTCTTTCAATTATTTCTTTTATTTATTCATTTTTAGAGGGGAGAGAGAGAGACAGAGAGAGAGAAGGGGGGAGGAGCAGGAAGCATCAACTCCCATATGTGCCTTGACCAGGCAAGCCCAGGGTTTTGAACTGGCGACCTCAGCATTTCCAGGTCAACGCATTATCCACTGTGCCACCACAGGTCAGGCTCAATTATTTCTTACATGTAGAATTTTCTTCAATGGTACATCTTTTTAATGTATTAAAGCCTATTTGACTTGAGTTTACGGTAAGCTGTGGGAAGGTGGAGATAGTGTGTCTGATTTGGGGGTAGGGCTAGAATTCTCTGGAGAATGCTCTCAGTGCCCCTCTACCATGCATCATACTTGTTCATCCAGGCATTCGTCTCTCCCTACCCTGTTCTGTGCTCATGCTGGGGGCTGTTGACTGTGGTTGTAGGGGTTGTAGATCAGCTGCTGGAAAATGGCAGCACAGCTGGAAGAACAGTAGTGTGTTGAGAATGGGAAGAGTTTGAAGAGAAAAGTCCTACAGGGAGAGATCACTCAGATCAGGAGGCCTTAGGCAGGGGGAAGGTGACTATTGGGTAGGATTGCAAAGACTAGGTTACATCTTAGCTGGAATGGGGGACTCACACCCACGAGACCCAACTCCGGAGCAGAGGCAGAGGGCTGCTCAGAGAGTGGCCAGCAGCTGTTTGGCAGGAAGGTGGCAGTGGGAGTGGGGGGGGGACGACGCTCAGCTATGGAGGATGCGGGCTTTTCCCAGGGAACAATGTGGAGGAGTCTGGGTAGATGTCAGCTGTCAGAGGAAGACTCCAGAAACAGCGTGGAGGACTGCCTGGATGGCAGACTTGGTTCCAGCAGAGAAGCTCTAGGAGCGTGTGCTCAGGGTGGGGATGGTCTTGTTCCCTGCCGCATCCCTTGACCTTAGAATCGTGCTGGGTGCGTGAAGGAGGGATGATAACTGTCTGCTGAATGACTTTACTGGGCTAGAGGTCATGAGAACTTGAATGAGGGCTATGAGAATTGATAGCAGGGAGCAGCTGCGACCGGCCCTGGACCATGTGGTGGACAGAACTCACAAACAGGATGGATGGGCGCGGGAGCCGACAGAGGTACCTGGAGCTGCAAGCCTGGGTGGGAGAGGTGATGCCCTGAACAGACACAGGAACTCTCCAGAGAGGGATTTGGGAGGCAAGACAGTCAGCATGGTTTGGACAGTGGTCTCCTGAACCACTTTGTAGACCCGCTGATGAGTGGAAGAAGATAATTAGAAGTCTTCCGGCATCCGCTAGCCACTAGGAATCTATTCATTATAAATGCCCCGTGTCCTGTTCTAGTTTCGAGGTTTAACTGTGTACTGACCAGTGGGATTCAGGGATTTCCTTGTGACCACCAGAGGGAGCCCACTATATTCATTAAATTCTATAGAAATCTGGCAGGAATGGAAAAGAATAGGATAATTAATATTTTAAAAATTTACTAGAAAGCACACAGAAGTTCAAATCAAGAGAAGCGAAACACAAAGTTTAACATAATAACAAACACATGGATAATATTCATGAGATAAAGAGTGTTCTCGCAAAAGAATAAGGAAAAGCCAAATATTTTCGTGGAGGAATGGGCAAAGGATATGCAATACAGAGAGTCCCCTACAGACAAACACAAGTCGTGGCTCTTTCCTTGCAGAGCTCCCATCCTGCACCAGGCTCTGCTCTGGGCACTAAAGAGATGGTCCATGTCACGAAGAATTGTAGAAATACCTGGTGAAATGAGATATCAGTTTTCAGCCATCAGATAGATAAATCTTAAATTGTTCCAGTCTTTCTAAAGGGAGTTTCACATATAAACAAAAATTTGAAAAGCACCAACTTTCTCCCAGCATTTCCACTCCTAGGTTCTCTAGCTAATCTGACAATTGTGCATAGGTGCTTACACATTGAAATTCATCAGAATAGCATTTGTAGCAGCAAAAACATTGAAATAACATAAATTTACAGGGGAAAATGGCCACAGCATTTCAACAGTGCAGAGGAAACTAATTTTAAAGCAAAATAATAAATAATATCACAGCGAACAGTGGGTGATTGTATTATAAAGTGTGCTTTGTTTTTTTTTTAATCTTTTTTGTATTTTCTGAATTTGCTTTCAATGAGCGTGCATTACCATTATAGTCGAGGACAACAAGTAAAACAGCTAAAATGAATTCAACTGAAAAATAGACAGTTTCTGTTTCTGGCCCTGGGCTGGCCACAAGCCTGTCCCACTGTCTTCCCAGGTTGCATACGCCCACTGTCTCACTCCTGGACTGTGCTGCACTCCTGGGAAACAGCCCATCTGACTTAATGTCTGCTGTCCACTCAGCAGGATACCTGACCCTCACAGGTGTTCCAAACATGATCTTTTTCTTTTCTTTTTTTGGGGAGAGGGACAGAGACAGAGAGAGAGACAGAGAGAGGAACAGATAGGGACAGACAGACAGGAAGGGAGAGAGATGAGAAGCATCAGTTCTTTGTTGCGGCTCCTTAATTGTTCATTAATTGATTTCTCATATGTGCCTTGACCGGGGGCCTACAGCAGAGATAGTTACCCCTTGCTCAAGCCAGTGTCTTTTGGGCTCAAGCCAGCGACCATGGGGTCATATCTATGATCCCATGCTCAAGCCGGCGACCCCGTGCTCAAGCTGGTGAGCCCACGCTGAAGCCAGATGAGCCTGCTCAAACCGGCGACCTTGGGGTTTCACACTTGGGTCCTCTGCGTCCCATTCCAATGCTCTATCCACTGAGCCACCACCTGGTCAGGCCCAAACATGATCTTTTAAAGCTGAGAGATGTGCTATAGATGTTGGGTCACATAGAAACCCATGGGGAGGAATAGAAAGCAGGTCTTCTAGAATAACACAGTTCTGGATTTGAGTCCTGAATCTGCCATTTGGAGCTGTGTGACCTTTGGCATGTTCTTTAACCTCTCTGGGCTTCAGTGAACTCTTCTTTAATAATGGCACAATAATCCCAAACATAGGTTTTATTCTTAACTCAGAAATATTCATTGTTATATTTTGGGGACACTGTGGTAAACAAATCAAAGTCTTGTGTTCTCATGAAATTTACACTCCAGGTGTCACGGGAAGGGTAGAGGAAACAGGAACTAAAACAGGTGAACCAACAAATAAATGAGATAGCTGTGAATTATGATGAGAGCTATGCAGGCACCGACAGAGTCCCTTGGTAGAGAGTAAAGGGTGCTGGTGTTAAGATCTTCTTTAGAAAGAAAGGCCAGGGCGACATCTCTGGGGAGAGGACACTGATGCCAAGATTTGTATGATGAGAAGCCAGGCGCGCTGAGAGGCTCCAGGGCCCCCAGAGCAGCAAGTCGCTTCTTCAGCAGCCAGGCGTTCAGGCTGTCTCCTAGGAGCTGAGGGGTCAGTGTCTGAAGCAAGCAGAGGAGGACATGCTGAAATAAAGAGGCAGGTCATGTCTCTGTGGCCCGGGCCTCTTAGCTATGGAAGAGTGTGTATTGCATTCAAAAAGCAGTGGGAAATTATTGCTGGGTTAAAAATAAAGAAGTGACATTGTCCAGGTGATGTTTTCAAAGCTCTGGCTGATGCAGAAGTTTTACCTGAAAGTAGGAGTGGAGGAAGTGAGGGAGCCAGTTAGGAGTTTACTGCGATTGTCCTGGCCAGATGTCATCCGCACCTGGACTGGGGCCTGGTGGTGGAGGCAGTGGAGAGACGCAGACAAAGTAGACATGTATTTTAGAGGTTGCACTGGCAGGACTAGGAGGAGGACTAAGGGGAAATGAGAGAGAGAGAAGGCGATTCCCAGTTTTTGGATGACACCCAGATTTTTTACTTGGGCAACTCAGTGGTGCCATTTGCTATAATGGAGTGGTAAAGAGGATGAGGAGTTCGTTCTGACCTGTTCATTTTGACATGACTATGGGACATCTGAGAGGAGGTACCCAAGCTTCCAGATGAAATGACACAGTAAAGGTAGAGGCAGCAGCACAGAGGCTGGCCAAAGTGGGTTCTTGTTGCTGTGTGCTGACTCTGAGCACACTGTATTGGGCGGTAATCATGAAGACAGCAGTGGGTGTGGTGTTTGCTTCCTTCCTTCCTTTGCCTGCAGCTTGGCAGACCTCTGTTCCTTGTGTATTAGTCAGGGTTCTTCAGGGAAACAGAATCAATAAGATATATAGCTTTAAAAAGATATATATATATAGCCTGACCAGGTGGCGGCGCAGTGGATAGAGCGTCGGTCTGTGATGCAGAGGACCCAGGTTCGAGACCTCGAGGTCACCAGCTTGAGCACGGGCTTATCTGGTTTGAGCAAAGCTTACCAGCTTGGACCCAAGGTGGCTGGCTTGAGCAAGGGGTTACTCAGTCTGCTGTAACCCCACAGTCAAGGTACATATGAGAAAGCAATCAATGAACAACTAAAATGTCACAACGAAAAAGTAATGATTGATGCTTCTCATCTCTCTCCGTTTCTGTAAAAAAAAAAAATATATATATATATATATATATATATATATATATATATATATATTTATTTTAATCATTTTGTTCACGTGATTATGGATGCTGGCAAGGTCAAAATCTAAGGGGTGGGTTAGCAAACTAGAGGCCCAGGACAGCCAGTGCTCTAGTCTGAGTCCAAAGGCCATGTGCTGTAGAACCAGGAAGGGCCCAGGGCAGTCTCAGTCTGCTGGAGAATCCTCCCTTGTTTGGGAATTCTCTTTGTTTTCTGTAGGCTTTCACCTGATTAGATGAGGCCCACCCACATTGTGGAGGACAATCTGCTGTACTCCCAATCCACCTATTGGAAAGTTAATTGCATGTCAGAAATCCTCACATAAACATGCAGAATAATGTTTGATCACATATCTGGACACTATGACTCAGCTGACAAATGAAATTAGTTATCATACCTTCTTCTGCTACTTTCCTTGGGGCTCTCCTCCTTCTCCCTCATCTTTGTATTCAGTCTGTTAGTTGTCTTATTCTGTCTTTCATGTGCTGTGAGCCCTCCCTCCACCATTCCCACCAACCCTGCCTTCTTCAGACCCTCATTACTCTGCATCCCTTCCATGCCTTGTTCAGGATTGGGGCAAAGTGATGATTGATCTAAAAGCCTTCTGAGGTTCTCCATGGTCTTCAGGATCAAATGTGCAGTCTCTGTGTTGGCATTCCTCAGTCTAATTCCTGCTCTCCACTCCTGATCCATTTCCCAAATCATATCCTGTCCCCGTGCCCTGTGGGATGACTTTGTTTCTTTGCTTAAAATGTCTCTCCTCTCTTGGTGTTTCTTTCCCCAAAATATTTTATTAGTAAAAGTTTTATATATCAAAAAAGATTGGACCCTGGCTGGTTGGCTCAGTGTATAGAGCACCTTCTCAGTGTGCTGATGTCCCAGATTTGATCCCCAGTCAGGGCACACAGAAGCAACCACTTGCTTCTCTTCCCTCCCTCTCCTCCTCCTCTCGTTCCCTCCCACAGCCAGTGCCTCGAATGGTTTGAGTGTCGGCCCCAGGTGATGAGGATGGCTCAGTTGATTTGAGCATCAGCCCCAGACAGGGGTTGCCGGGTATATCCCGGTGGGGACTCATGTGGAAGTCTATCTCTCTGTCTTCCCTATTCCACTTAAAAAAAAAAAAGATTGAAGAAACATCACATGTCTCACTGAACACCAAACATATTGAAAGCATTTGTATGATTGTGTTTTCTAATTTCTCTACAAAATTAACCAGCCATCGTGGAGTAAGGATAGTTGGAAATAGTAAATAGAGTATATCATTTTTTGGAATACTTCAAAGTACAAAAAGAATTATAGTAATTTTTAAGTGCAAAGAAAGGTCATAATAGACTAGACTTCAAAATTATCAATAAAAACCTGTATACCCAGGATCATTATAAGGCCTTTCCATGTGCTTAACATGATGCAGAAAGAGAAGAGGGGCTGCAAAGAGGGACTCTATGTCCGCTGTTCCAGGTGTGGCCCATGTCATCTTACAGGACCATCTCCCCTTTTCTCAAGTGGAAAGTGTCAGTAGGGTTGAAGAGGGTCACAGGTGTCACCAGGGAGAAATGCCATGCTGTGCTTATGTACTAGCATCATGCTGAAGGCACAGAATGGTATTTCTAACAAACTGAGCTGCAGAGCTAGGGCTGGAGGCATAGTCTTTGCTCCTATCCTGACGGTGAGGGTCAGGAACATGCCTTCCAGCTCTACCACGGTGACGTGTTAAAGATCCAAGCTGCATTGTGCTTTCTGTAGCATTCCCGGCTGCAGCCTATAGGGGAGGTTTAGGGCTGTGGGTATAGATACAGTGAGGAGTCTCCTTTTCCCATAAAACTGATCTAGAAGTGCAGCTGCTATTCTGATGCCCACATTGACATTCATGGCTGCACAGATGGGCTACGTGCCAGACAAAGCCAGGTCTGCCGGAAAGGGCTACCCTGTATCATAGGCCCTGATGCAGGAGAACTCAGGGGTGGCTCTGTAGTCATCCCGTCGCTGGAGCACAAATCACCGTTCTCCAGGGCATTGAGTTTGCCACAGAGTGCAACTGTAGGGACACAGCCCCGATGCGTCTCAGTGCTGAGCTGCCCTCCACAGAGTAACCAGGTCTCTCCTCCTGGTTCTTCACTTGAAGAATCTATACTCCTTCACAGTCCAGCTTAAATCTCACCTCTTTCGGGAATCTTCCCAATTTTCTAGGCATAGTTTATTGCCCCCTCCACTCTCATCCCACCAAACTTTGGCTATCCCTCAAACAATTCCATATTGTAGTTGATGTCACTTCACTTGCCTGTCACCCTTCCTTCCCTCCTCCAGCCTGTGAAAGCCTGAAGTTTCCCCTTGCCTGCATGGGCCCAGCTCATACCAGACCCTCCGGTGAGATGGGGATGAGGGAGAAAAGGACAAACTGCCCTCACTAAGGGAGCACGTGGAATTCAACTCATTTTATAAATACATTTGGATAATTTGTGAGTGACATCACAAGTCTGTTAGACTGTTACAGAGAAGGGATAGTAAAAGCTGCCATGGCGACACTGTCCTTCCTGAATTCCACACTGTCCAGAACCCACCAGGTGGCAAGGGGCAGCTTCTTGACTTAGACGGAGAAGCCCACTCATGGAATGTCGGCCCCTTCTAGTATTTAGACTTTATCCTGACTCCTTTTTAGTTTTCCCTGGCTTTTCACCACTTGACTTTTCCTCCTTAATCATCCTAGACTTACCTCTGGCCACAGCTTGGCTTTGATGAGTTCTGAGTTGGCTCCAGGGCTGATGATTGAAAGTCATTTGCATTCAGTTTGCCCCTGGCCAAGGGCCCTTCTCAGAAAGTCAAAGCTGGTTCCACTGACTGCTTGGGGTACTAGTCGCTCTTGGTTGTAAATGTTTTCCTACATGGAAATGGTTCAGAAATATTCTTCCTGAAAAGCCTTCTGGACCCTTTGCAGCTAACACTTTGTGTACAATCTGTTCTAATCCCTGAATTGTCTAAATTGATGAGGGTTTGAGATTTGTGTGCCCCAGGCAGTCCCTAATGGCTCCCTGGATTGCCCTTTGGCCACTGAGCCTCTTCCCTTTCCTCCTGAGGCCTCAGACAGGCTCATGTGCCACCCCAAAGCTGGGCTATCCACAGTCGTGAGAGGTGGCACAGGTGTGCCCTGCCATGAACCCGCACCCCATCCTCAGCTTGCAGTGGCTTCAGGGTGCCTTCCATCCTCGTCAGGCTGATTGGAGCGGGTGACATAGACATAAAGAGCTGCCCTTGCTAAATTGTACAGATAGGATTGGTTGTGACTGAAACACATGGAAATGTCCCTTTTTCCTTGATCTCTTAATCTGGCTGGCTTCCTGCCACTCTGCCGCCTGTTGTTGTCAGTGTCTGGTGCTTAAGTATTCACAGCCCAGCGGCCCAGCTAGGCACACAGCTGGCCTCTTGGGTCTGCACTGCGGTTCAGTTCTGGAGCCAAGGAGAGGGCGGAGGCCCTGTCATGGGGAGCTCGCAGCAGAACCTGACCCAGGCAGATCGAGGCCGGAAGGGCAAGTGGAGGAAGCAACGCAGAGGCTCACAGCGGCGAAGTGCCCGCGCAGAAGGGGCATAGGCGGGCCAGCGCGGCGGGCCAGGGGCCCGGGGCATTTAGAACCGCGAAGCCCCTGCGGTAGAGGCCTCAGCCATGCATCTGCACGACTGCTTCACGTGTGTTACTTTGCCTGAGATTCGGGGATTCAGGAGAAAGTCCTACCTGGTGCGCTTGGACCCAGTGGCCCTCCCGCTGCCCGCCCCCCTCCCCCACCGGCTTCCGGGCCAGGCGGAGAGGCCATAGAGTACGGGAGGCGATGGGGGTGGGAAGTCTGGGTTTGGATGCGGGTGGGCCTTCCTGTGAATGCCAGTTGAGCTACCTGTCGGTTAGGTGACCCTGGGCACCTTCTCTGACTCCTCACATGTAAAATGGGAAAGCATTATGTACCGGGAACATTGAACTCCATGTGTCCTCAAAGCATTTTTGGTATACAGACGGCATCTAATGATGTCTCTTTATTTACCCTTTGGTCCCGGGAGGTGGGAGACAGCCAGACCCACATCATTTTTTCCAGTGGGGACCCTTAGGGAGCAAGGACAGCGTAGGGTGGGGCAATTTGCTTCTGTTGACTCCTTGTTAGAAAAGAATGTCATTTCTGCTTAGCCTCTTGGTTTGTTTGGTGCCAGAATCCCTCAGTGAACCTTCTGCTCTAATAGCAAGAAGGCAGCCCTTGGCTCGTTGGGGAGCCTTGCACTTGAGATCCCTCTGCTTCCTGTGTAGAGGGTGAGTAGGCAGCTCTGGGGGGGGGGGGCTTTTCCCTCAGGACCCAGGACTTTTCTCTGCCCCCTTTTGTCTTATACTCTTCAGCCCCACAGTTAGGAATAGGACTGAATTCCTGAGTCCCACTGAGCTGCCTTCCGCACGGGGTCGTGATTTTCACGACGCTAATGGGTTTAAAGTGACCTGTTATCTGGTCGTTTCTTTAGAAGTAGGCCCGTGCAGCCCACTCACAGGCCCGCACAGAAAGAAGTTTAAAGCTTGGAGGCTGAGGCTCGAGGGAACTGGGGCTCACCAGGAAAGGAACTTCCATCAGACAAACAATGTCGGCGACTGCATGACCAAGGCCTCTCCCATGAGATGCTCACACGCCCACCTCCCTTTGCAGTGCTTTCTGAAAAATATCCCTAAAAAAATGTATAGCCGAGGCCACAGAAGGACTGCAAGGTGACTTTGCCCCTGAGTGTCCCCTCCCATTGGTGGAAGTGGCTGTCACACAGCTGAGGTTGAGGCTTGAGCATGTTGTCCTGAGTGCTTGCTGAGGGCTCAGCTGTGCACAGGACAGCATCTTTATTAGCTGTGACTGTGGGCTGTGCGATGCCCCACAGGGAAGGGGTAGTCTTAGCTTTTCTCTGTGTGTTGGGAGGTGCTCCGAGAGGACAGGGGCTGTCTTCTGAGGAAGGCCAGGAGCCGCTGCCCAGGAGTGACTCCCCCGTTCTCCCCTGCTACCCCCGAGGCACAACTTAATTTCCAGGACAGGGTAGTGTCTTTCAGCAGTCCCACTGCCTGTTTGCTCCCTAAAGTGTACACTCTGTCCTCTCCCCCACCTCAGATATCCAGGGGTTCCATCAGGGACTAGGGACAGAGAGGTCAGTGCTGGTCAAGTTCTGCTCTGTGGGCACCAGCCCCATCACCACTTGGAGGAAGGCAGAAAAGAGGGGGAAGTTGTATGTGCGGAGGGGGAGGTGCATGTGGAGGTGAGGAAGTGATAACCTGAGGAGATTGCGTGCAGGAGCGAGGGGTACCTCGGAATGCAGGGGCATAGTTTTGGTGGAAGAAGGTGGAGGTGAGGGTGGGTGGAGAAGTGATGTATGAACCCAAGTCCACCTGACTCATCCTCACAGGGGGCAGGGACTCAGCCTTTCAGGCTGGCTATGGGGTGGTTCCAGGGGCTTCACTTGGGAAATGAGGTGCTCATTTACTGCCTGTGTTTATGACATGCTCCTGGTGGCCCTGCACATGAATGATGTCCACAATGTCCTTCGTCAACAGCTCTGCTCAGCTCCTGTAGACTCATGCCTATGGCTTCTCTTATGGAGTCAATCCATCTCATATATAGTCTTTCTCCTTTCTGGCTGCCTTCTCTCCCCAGACTTATTGTCCTTTCCACAGAACACTGTCTGCTTATAATGTGCCTGAAGGAGGACAGCTTAACTTTTTTCCATTTTTGCTCCCAGGGATGTTTCAGGCTTAATATGCTGTCGTGATAAACTATTTGTTGGTTATAATTAAGTTATAGCTGGGTTCGTTAGGTAGTTCAAGACATAAAATGAAAGTAATTAGGAGTCAACTGAATAGGCAAAGACACTCATAGCAAGCTAAATAACATAGACTTTATTCTCTCATGGTTAAGACAAGTGGCCAGCTAAGTCTAGGTCCTCGCTTCTGTGGGGCCCGGAACAAACTTGCTTGGAGAGGCAGAGTGCTTTGCGGCAGTTGCCAGTCGTGGTGGGCGACGTGGAGTCTGCGTTGGAGTCTCAGGTGACTGACTTGATCTTCACCCCAGCTACTTATATCTGGTTTGGCCACTCGTCATGTCATAGAGTTACATTAGCACACTTCAAACATAAGTCATATGTGGGTTTGATAAGGTTGACATATGGAGTTATCAGAAAAGGGAGTAAACTCCGTTACACCTTGGTAATCGGGCCTTATATAGTGGGCTTTTATGTAAGATATATACATACTATAGTTAATCACATTACTTCACACATGGTATTGGTACACAGTTTAAACATATGGAGTTATCTCAAAAGGGTACACAGTAAACTGGTTATACCTAAATCACTCTTAGTTTCCTTTTTATATTTTATATTAATTTGATTCTATGTTTACTATAACATAAGCTCTAGTCTAGGACCCAATTGTTCATGTTTTGGGAAGTTCAGGGTATTCGTAGAGCTTTCCTCTAACCCTATGAATCAAGCAAATCCATTTATTTTCCCTCTCAGCCTTCCTCACCGTCCCGTTCTCACATCTGTACACAGGAATTGGCAATACAAGGGTGTGGAGGGTCTCAGCTTTAGTCTGTAGTGACACGTCCTTGCTCTTGGTGATCTTTCTTAATTCTCCTGTTGCTGCCCTTGTGAGTCTCTGCCTCTTCTTGTATTGTTGGCTGTAGTTTCCATTTGAATTGATGACTAAACCAAAGTAAACAAAATCTGTAACCATTTCATCGTCTTCATTGTCCATGTTAAAGTTGTGTATTTCTCCTGTGGTCACAACTGTTGTCTTCTTCTTCTTCTTTTTTTTTTTTTAATTTATTAAGTGAGAGGCAGGTAGGCAGAGAGACAGACTCCCGCATGCACCCCAACTGGGATCTACCTGGCAGCCCCCTACCAGAAAGTGCTCTCTGCCCATCTGGGCAGGCTGCTCTGTTACTCAGCAACCGAGCTACTTTAGCATCCAAGGCTAGGCTATGGAACCATCCTCAGCACCTGGGGCCAACTTACTCAAACCATTCAAGCTATGACTGCAGGAGAGAAAGAGAGAGAGAGAGAGAGAGAGAGAGAGAGAGAGAGAGGCAAGAGGTGAAGAAAGGGAGAAGTAGATGGTCGCTTCTCTTGTGTGTCCTGACCGGTAATAGAACTCGGGACTTCTACACACTGGGCCTATTCTCTACCACTTAGCCCACTGGCCAGGGCTATTGTTGACTTCTTTTTGTTAGAAGTACAGATAGGGACAGACAGACAAGAAGGGAGAGATGAGAAGCATCAATTCTTCATTGCAACTCTTTGTTGAAGCACCTTAGTTGTTCATTGATTTTCTCATTTGTGCCTTGATCGGGGGACTATAGCAGAGCGAATGACCCCTTGCTCAAGCTAGTAACCTGGGTTCATGCCAGCGACCTTTGAGCTCAAGCCAGTGACCATGGGGTCATGATTATGATCCCAAGCTCAAGCCAACAACTTCGCTCTTAAGCTAGTGAGCCCATGCTCAAGCCCGATGAGCCCGTGCTCAAACTGGTGACCTCGGGGTTTCGAACTTGTGTCCTCTGCATCCTAGTTTGACACTCTGTTCCCTGTGCCACCGCCTGGTCAGGCTGTTGTTGATTTCTCGATGTTCACATGCTGTCCTGCTTTGGCATTCTCTGCTTTCACTTTCATCAGAAGTCGTTTCAAATGGAACCCCTTGCTACTCTCTGTGAGGAACTTTTCTAATTTCCCTCCATACCAGTCATCTGCAGATCTTGTTACTAATATTTCTTCCATCAGTTTTCACTCCTTCCAGGGAACCTGTTTTTATTCTTTTATTTTTACAAAATGATTATTAAGAAATAAAACTGATCACCACCAAACCCTGAGTCTAGGCAGTTAGCTGGGGGTCCCAGCTCTGGCCTGCCTCCCGCCTCCACCTCCCTCACCAGGAGCGCTCTCCTTTTCCTCCTCTGCCTCCCTGGACCTTGTCCAGTTTCCCTCCACACCAGTCATTTGTCCATATCATGCTTAGTCTTGGCATTGTGAATGCCTCCCACTTAGCTTCCAGCTCTGGTACTAGCCTGCCTGTCCTGTCTCCCACCTTCCTCTCTGAAGCTGCAGGGATGGCAGGCAAGCACGAGCACTTCCCCGGGAGCCAGTGGAAAGGCAATGAGCACACACACTTAGTATGCTGTGTCTCTGCAACCAAAAATGACTTTTGTCACTCGGATAGCAACGTATTCATCCCTCTGATTCTGCCTCATTATTTATTTTCACTGTTTGTCAAAACAGAACTTCATACAGGCAAGAGCACATTTCCTCAATGCAGCGTGATGAATTTCCAGACACAGCATGCTTGTGTCCAGGTCAGTGAATGGCACATCTGCCCTCCAGAGACCCTCCCACTGCCATCTGATTTCACACACAATAGACTCGCTTTGCCTGTTTTGGACTCCATGTGGATGGAATCACATGGTATAGACCAGGGGTCCCCAAACTACGGCCTGCGGGCCGCATGCAGCCCCCTGAGGCCATTTATCCGGCCCTGCCGCCCTTCCAGAAGGGGCACCTCTTTCATTGGTGGTCAGTGAAAGGAGCATAGTTGCCATTGAAATACTGGTCAGTTTGTTGATTTAAATTTACTTATTCTTTATTTTAAATATTGTATTTGTTCCCGTTTTGTTTTTTTACTTTAAAATAAGATATGTGCAGTGTGCATAGGGATTTGTTCATAGTTTTTTTTTATAGTCCGGCCCTCCAACGGTCTGAGGGACAGTGAACTGGCCCCCTGTGTAAAAAGTTTGGGGACCCCTGGTATAGACTTTCTGTCCTCAGCTGAGCAGTATGTTATATGTACTGTATCATGTTGCTGTGTGTAGCCGTTGATTGTTCATTTCTTTACTCATTGTCCTGTTGTTAGGCATTGGGATAGTTTCCAGGTTTGGGGTTAATGTGAGCCATGCTGCTATGAGCCATCTTGTATGTGTCTTGTGAACATGCACATGCATTTCTGTGCGTTTACACTGTGCAGTGGAATTGCTGGGCATGAGGCCTGCAGATGTTAAATTTTAGTAAATACATCTTTCCAAAGAAGACAATGGTCCTCCCAGGTGTGGATGAGAATTCCAGAATTCCTAGTGCTCCACATTCCCACCAGCACTGGTCATTTCTTTTCTTTTCTTTTAATTGATTTTGAGAGAGAGAGAGAGAGAGACAAGAAGAGGGAGGGTGGGGGGGGGAAGGCAGAGAGATAAGAAGCATCAACTTTAGTTGTTCATTGATTGCTTCCCATATGTGCCTTCACTAGGGGAGCTCAAGCCCAGCCAGTGACCCCTCGCTCAAGCCAGGGACCCTGGAATCATGTCTATGGTCTCGCACTCAAGCAGGTGACCTTGAAGTATGAACCTGGGGTCTCAGAGTCCCAGGTCGATGCTCTATCAGCACTGGATGTTTTCAGTCTTTTTTGTTTCAGCTATCCTGCCGGCTGTGCAGGTCTGAGTCTGGACTACCTTTTCTGTTCCATTTGCCTTTTTTCTAGCCATAGGCCAGCTCCACAGTATTTTAGTTTCCAAACTTCAGTGGTGATATCAGGAGTGTTTGTGCTTCAGGAGTGCCTTGGTTATTCTTGGGCCTTTGCATTTCCATATAAAGTTTACAATCTGTTTGCCAATTTCTACTTTTAAAAAAGTGGCTGAGACTTTGAATGAGATTTGTTGACTATAGATTTAATTTACAGAAGAATGAGATAGTCACAAATAGTGAGGCTCCCAGTGTATGAATGTGGCGTGTTTGGGTCGTCTCTAATTTTACTGGATAATATTTTACAGTTTTGAGTGAAGAGGTCTTACAAATATTTCGTTAGGTTCCCTCCTACAAATTTACTGGATTTTGATGCTATTTTAAATAACATTTTAGAAATCTGCGTCCTGTTTTTTGCTGATGATTTTTCCACGTTGCGCTAGTCTCCAGCGCCCCTTCCACACTCGCATGTTAACTCTAACAGTTTGATCACCATTCAGATTTTCTTGGTGTTTTCATTCATACCACCCGCAGAGTCTTATTGCTTTGCTCTTCTCGTGTTTTCACTTATTTTCCTGACTCGTTGCTTTGGCCAAGACCTTCAGTAGTACTGAACAGAATTATTACCACTTCTCTAGCAGGCACTCTGTTTTCATAACTGAACTCAGAGGAAACACTAAGTATGACCATTGCTTTAGGTTTTTAGTAGATATTAGTCAGATTAAAGTGCTTTTATTCCTTAATTTGCTCAGAGTTTTTGTTAAAAGTTATGATTGGATATTAAAACTTGTCAAATGATGTTTCTACATTTATGAGATGATCATATGATAGTTCTACCTTTTTTTCTGTCAAAGTAGTGAGTTACACTGTTTTTAGAATGTTAACTACCCTTGCATTCCTGGGATAAACTCCACTTGGGTGGGATATATTATGTTAATATGTTACAGGATTAAGTTTGCTAACATTTTGTCTAGGGATTTTGCATCTGTTTTCATGGAAGGATGGCCTGTAATTTCCCTTTCTTCTGTTGTCAGGTTTTGGTTATCAAGGTTATGCTGGTCGCACAAAAGGAGTTGAGCAATGTTAGCCCTGTTTCTGCTCCTGAAAGAATTAGTGTCAGTTGTAGTGTTGCTTCTTTATTAAATGTTTGGAAGAAATCACTAATAAAAACATTTAGACATAGAATTTTCTTTAGGTTTTAAATAATTCAGCTGTTTTAATAGCTATAGAAATCTGCTTCATTATTATTATTATTTGATATAATAATGAGAGGAGGGGAGATAGTGAGACAGACTCCTGCATGCGCCCTGACAGGGATCCACCTGGCGACCCCCATCTGAGGCTGATGCTCGAATCAACTGAACTATCCTCAATGCCCAGAACCGTTGCTCAAATCAATTGACCCACTGGCTATGAAAGGGGTAGAGGGAGAGAAGGGGGAGAGGGAAGAGAGAGAAGCAGGTGGTCACTTCTCCTGTGTGCCTTGACTAGGGAGATCCAACCCAGACATCCGCACCCAGGCAACAATCTATCCACTGAGCCAGTCGGCCAGAGCCCATTATTTTTTATAATAGCTTTATTAAAGTAAAACTCTTAGACCACATAATTCATCTACTTAAGGTATACAGTTCAGTGATTTTTAGTGTATGCACAGAGTTGTGTAACCATCAGCATAACCATTTTTAGAACGTTTTCATCACCCCACACAGAAACCATGTACTCCTTAGCCATCATCGCCCACTCCATTACTGTCAGCCCCGGACCACTAACCTATTTTCTGTCTCTCTGTTTGCCTATTCTGGGCATTTTCATTGACATGGAATCATGAATGTGTGGCCTTTTGTCTGGCTTCTCTCTCTTAGCATTGTGTTTCTAGGCACAGGAATGCTGTGGCATGTCTCCGGGCTTTACTCCTTTTCTACGGCTAATATTCCATTGTATGGTCATACCACATTTTGTTTAAATCTTTCATTTGTTGACAGACATTTGGGTTTCTACTATTTTACTGTTACAAATAAAGCTGCTACGAACATTCATGTACAAAGTTTATTGAGAACTTATGTTTTCATTTCTTTTGGTCATGTACTTAGGAACGGAATTGCTGACTCATATGCTTTGCTATTTTTTATTGCTAAATCATAATATGGATATACCAAAGTGTATTTAACAAGTATGTTCCTGATGGTCATTTAGATATTTTTGTTTTTGCTGTTAAACAATGCTTTCAGGCAGTGCTACTCAAAATGTGATTTTTGAATGGGTGCCTGCCCTCGTTAGGGGTCTGTAACAAGATTGGGATAGAAATCAAGAGTGTTTGGAAACTTTTATAGCAATTTAACCAGTAATTTTATGTCTGTTGAATCTAATAATTTAAAACATGAGCTAGTACTTTTATGTTTTGATTTTTTAAAATTTCATTTTCTACTTTATTTTATTGTGTTTCACAAAAGTATCAGTCTCTGGCAAACTGGAAGTTGGAATGAATAAAACAACTGGCTGTTCTCCACAGTTAAGGAGTGTACCTCCTGTCCACGGTTTCTGCAGGACTCATTCCTATAAGTGATGGTGGACCCAGGCCACACTCTGACAAGTGAACAAGCCATTTGGGACTATTTTGTGAAGAGGAAGGAGGAGCTTCTCATTCAGTTCCTTGGCACTAATGATGAAGATAAGTTGTGATACAGTGAAACAAAATATAGTATTCCATTCAGCCTTAAAAAGGCTGGAAATTCTGATACATGCTACAACATGGACAAACCTTGAGGACATTATGCTGAGCAAAATAAGCTAGACACAACAGGAAAAATAGTGCATTATTCCACTTATATGAACCACTTAGAGTGGATAGATTCATAGAGACAGAAAATACAATGGTGGGTGCCAGGGACAGGGGAGTGGAAAATGGAAAGTTGCTTAATGGGGACAGAGTTTCAGTTTGGATGATGAAAATGTTCTGGAGATGGATAGTGGCGATGGTTGCACAACAGTGTGAATGTACTTCATGTCACTGAACTGTGTATTTAAAAACATTCAAGCCTAACTAAGCAATAGCACAGTGGATAGGACACTGAAGACCTAAGTTCAAAGCCCCAAGGTCACCAGCTTGAGTGTGGGCTCACCAGCTTGAGTATGGGGTCCTCAGCCTGAGCATGAGATCACAGGCATGACCCCATGATCACTGGCTTGAGCCCAAAGGTCACTGGCTTGAACCCAAGGTTGCTGGCTTGAGCAAGGGGTCACTGGCTCAGCTGAGCCCCAGTCAAGGCATGTATGAGAAAGCAATCAATGAACAACTAAGGTGCCACAACCTTCCCGTCTGTCTGTCTCTCTCTCTTTCTCTCTCTCTCTCTCACTCACTCTCTGTCTCTCTCGCTTAACCCTTTGAGTAGTACGAACGTTCACATACATCCTCGTGCCTCCTGACCATCCAGAGTACAATCAATTTATTTTAAAAATTTGTAAGGCAACATTAAAAAAAGGCAAATGTATGTTCTTCTTGTTTCCATAAATTGGTTATCAAACATGATTTTAAGTGAATAAAACTGGAACTGGAACTAATTTAATTTTTGAAAAAAACTCACTCCCCGGGGTCAGAGAGTGTCAAAAAAAACTCACTACTGAAAGGGTTAAAAAAAAGTTCAAGAAAAGAAAGAAACAAGAACTCTTGTTCTCTCCTCATCCTTTTATTTGCTCACATGGTAGAGAGAGCAGTTCTAGTCTCCCTCTTCTCATAAAGACACTAATCTCATCATTAGGCCCCACCCTCGTGACCTCATCTAAACTTAATTATCTCCCTCCAGATACCATCGAATTGGGATAGGGCTTCAACATATTGGGGGGGGTGTGTGTGTGTGTGACAAACATTCAATCCATTACACCCATTCTCTTGCATATGGCCTTGGGCAACTGAGTTCAATGCTTTGAGACTCAGTTTTCCCATCTGTAAAGTGGATACAATAATAGCCACCACCCCACTTTTATCTTGTTATCATGTGACCCGAGAAGTATCATGGGCAGATACCTCTGTAAGCTGCAACTCAAGAACTTAGACTTATCAGGGATCAGCTTGAGTGTGTGTTTCTGGAGCTTTTTTCTCAGGACACCTTGGGGCTTTTTAGCTGAATGCACGTGGTGGCATTAGGTGGAGGAACACTCCTGCTGCTATGTCTCTGCAAGACTCCTCCTAAAAGGCCATTTCCATCCCCAGGTTTTTTAGATTAAGGCAGCCACAAAGTGAGCTGGCCCTGGGACCCTTGCCCAGCACATGGGGTTATCAGAGATTCCTCTTAATGGCCTGATTATTTTTAAAGGGATAAGATTAAATCACCACCTGGTAAACAGATTTAATAAAAAATATACTGACTGTAATGCTCTGAGTTGGAGCCCCCAGCCTCTCAGTTCTGCACAGGGATGACTTCAGACCTCAACTGGAACAGGACCCAGAAAGAGGGTTCTCCAGGTGAACCTCACCCACATCAACAGATGACACACCCAGGGCAGCCCAGGCACCATTTAGCCTTCACTGGCCAGAGGGAGCAGGCAGAGTGCCGGGCAGGTACGCATCAGCCTAGAAGGCTGAGGACCGGTGAGATCCAGCCTGCTATGAATAGAAGGGAGATTCTGGCAGCAAGTGTAGCAGTGGGGAGCTCTCTCAAGTCGGTTACATGGTTTTGGTAACAAAGCAATTTGAAAATACCACAGTAGGAACTTTGACTCTAGTGCAGTCTGAAAGACTGTGTCAGTTAGGCATGCATGTGGCTGCAGAGCACAGAGCCCTAACCTTTCCCTGGATGCTAACTCTGGAGGTGGGCAGTCCAGGGCTAGTGTGGCTGCTCCAGATGTTTCCTGAACCCAGGCCCTTTCTATATTTCCATCCCTGCATCCTTGGTGGCTGGCTAGCCTTCACCTCCACAGAGAGGTCACAGAGCAGGGAGTTGAAACAAGTGCTGGGTGACGCCCAGCAAGGGACACGAAGAGCACTTGACTTGCCATCAGCAGATCTGGGTCCATGTCCCACTTTGGGTCACCTTGGGGCAGGTCACTTCCATCTTCTGGACTTGCTCCCACTTGTCAAATGGACAATTTGGATTGTATTATCTTTTCCATTTTGTTCCAGTTATCTGTGGCTGTGTTACAAGCTACCTCAAAACTGTAGCTTAAAGCATATAATTTGCACCTGAATCTGTAATTGGGTTATGGCTCAGCAAGGATAGCTGATCTCCACTTCACTGGTGTTGACTGGAGGCTGGGGTCATCTGAAGGTCCACTCCACGTTGGGCAGGGGTGCTGGCTGCTGTCTGGAACCTCAGCTGGGACCTGCACCTGGACTCCCATGTGGCTCCTTGGTGTTGGGCCCACAAGCCAACAGGGCCTTTGTGGTTTAGATTTTGGGGGGACAGAGGTGTGGGGAGCTGGCAGTAAGCTAACAGTCTGTCCAAACCCTCACCTCACTTGCTTAGTGAAATTCCTAAAGGCTGTTCTTCTCCACACCTCCATGTTAGCTGTGGTGCTGGATTGTTTGTACTCCTCCTATCTCCCATGTCCCTCAGGAAAGACTGGAGGCAGTTTCTTTTTATCTTTTGTTTTGTGAAGTTAAGATGTTCTGTATGGTCGGTCAGGGTTTTCTGCACTTGGGAGAATTCTTGGGTTGCCTTGGAAGTGTGACTTTGTTTTAATAATATCTTTGATTTGCTAATGACCTCACTTTGCCCTATAAATGAAGCAGGTAGGGGGGTGGAGACTTGCTTTTTGCAAGCTATCTTCTGCATTGCAAAAAGTCCTCCCAAACCCATCCTTTTTTCTCTTTAAGTCTATTTTCTTAATTCCGTGCTGTTCCCACTCAGGACCTGGAATTACTAGCTGTGATGGTTTGCAGCAACTTGGCTTCCTCACAACATGGTCACTGGGTTCCAAGGGTGAGGACCCCAAGGGAGAGCCAGGAGAGCCTGTATTGCCTTTCTAATAGACCCTGGAAGTTATGCAGTCATTTCTGTGGGGCTGCCAAAGAATTTGTGACATGTTTAATACGACCACACACCTGTGGTTTCCAAATTCCTCTTCCTGTTTCACGTTTGCTTGCACTCTGTGGAAGATGGGCATGCTGCCCCTCGGGTGAGGGCTGTGGGTGCCTGGTGAGGGAGAAGGCTGTCCTCAGCACAGCTGCTCTGGAAATCCCTGACCCAAGCTCACCGGGACAAGGACTGGGACCTTCCTCAGTCTCAAAAGCAAATAAACTTGGCTCATGGGGAGAGCTGCTTGCTGACAACATGAGACCAGAATGTTTGTACAGCAGCATCTGAAAACATGCCGAATTATGAGTTCATCAACAAGCATCTCCTGGCCATTTCTTACGTGCAAAATACTGTGTTCAGCATAATGAGATTGAGAATCGGTTCCATCCACTAGGAATTTGTAGTTTTGTTGAGGAAACAGACCCCTGGGACCATTCCTGCCTAGCTAAGTCAGCTATGTCTGATTTCAGTCTGTGTGTCTCCTGCATCCACCTTGGGCATGGCATAGAGGAGCCTCAATCACTGTGATGGTCAGTGACAGAAACCTAACTCAGAATGACTTACCCACACAACAAGAAAACAAGGCATTATTTGTTTGGATTTGGTGTACATCACTAGAACAATCAGGGCTAAGGCTCTGACTTCAGGCATGCCTGGGTCCAGGGCTCCAGGGATGATGCAAGAAGCCTGCCCCCTGTGCTTCTCTATTAGACAGTTACATTGGTAGCCCCCGTGGACCAAGCCTGACACTATTCATGCTCTGGGTACTCTCTCCCACACTGACTCGGAGCTTAGCTCTGTGTTTTGCTTTGGCCAGTTTGACGTCAGCAGTTGTGATACAAGGAAAGGCTTGATAAGCCACTTGTGCTGGGGCTGATCCACCCAGACCGCCCTCCTAGAACCCAGCCGTCAGGAAGCTTAGGGCCAGACTACTGAGGATGCAAGGCCATGGCCACGTGGAGACCCTGGAGGAGAGGCCATTCCAGCCAACTTAGGAAAGCTCTTGATTGAATGCAGCCATGTGAGTGACCTCAGCCATCACCATGAAGAGCAAAACTGTCCATCCCAGCCCAGTTAATCCACAGAATCATGAGAAATAATAAATGGATGTTTTAGGACACTAAGTTTTGAGTCATATGTCACTATGTGGCCATAGATAACTAATACTCTAAGCAGTGGCAAGATGGCTGCCAGCAGTCCAGATTTAGAAGTCACAGTGGACACAGAGCACCTCTTGTCCATTAATTTCAGAAAAAGTCATGGGCCTGACCAGGTGGTTTCTCAGTGGTTAGAGCATTGGACTGGGACATGGAGGACCCAGGTACAAAACGCCAAGGTCACCGGCTTGAGCATGGGCTCATCTGGCTTGAGCATGGGGTCACTGGCTTGAGCGTGGGAACATAGACATGACCCCATGGTCTCTGGCTGGAGCCCAAAGGATACTGACTTGAAGCCCAAGGTTGCTGGCTTGAGCCCAAGGTTGCTGGCTTGAGTAAGGGGTCACTCGCTCTGCTAAAGCTCCCCCCCCCTCATCAAGGCACATATGAGAAAGCAGTCAATGAACAACTAAGGAACCACAACGAAGAACTGATGTTTCTCATTTCTCTCCTTTCCTGTCTGTCCTTATCTGTCCCTCACTCTGACTGTCTCTGTCAAAGAAAAATAAAAAGTCATGGGATGGATTTCATTTAACTAATGCAAGTCACTTTCTCATCCTGAAACCAATCACTGTGACCTGAGTTGAAGACCAAATCAGATATGTGTACCCGTCCTTCCTGCTAGAAAGGGTCTTGGCCAGTCCCACCTGCCTCATGACCTCAGATAGGCAGGGAGGGGCGAAAAATGAGGCTATTCTCACTAAAAGCGGGGAGACTGAAAACTTAGTATTTGGAATCAACAAATAACCTCCACAGGGAGGGGATTAAATTGGTGAGGGAGTAAATGATAATTGTCAGTGGGTTTAGTTGAGGAAGACTCTTCAAAAGGGCTAATATTTAAGCCAGGAATTGTCACAAGGGTTTCTAGGAGGCAAGCTAGCTAAGGGCAGAACAGTAGACAGAAGACGGCCCGAGGTGGGGAGCAGGGCACTCTGGGTGAATGGCAGTTCGGGCTGCTGCAGGGTCAGGCGTGCGCCCTGCGTAGGCAGGTGCAGCCGAAAGCTGCCGTGTTTCCCAAGTCTGAATGTTTTAGGCCTTTCCTCTTGGATTTAAAATTCACTTGTACTTTAAGAAAAGTGTCCAGATGTTCATAATTTATTTACACTACGTCATCGTTATTTATATGTGTTGAGTGTGGGAAGCTATTTAATGTCTAAGAAATCCTGGAAGCATTTTCATTTTGGCACTTGCCTTTTAATCTGAGGAAGGAGAGGCTGCATTTGGCTAGGGCCAAGCCGCCTTCTGCTGTTCCCAGTTTGCAGGGAAGAGGGCCGAGTAGGGCTCCGAGCAGCGGTAGCCGATCTGGGGGCCACCAGGAAGGCTGCCCTAAACAGGTACAGCAGTCGTAGTCCACCGGGGCCACAACTCCTTGCATAGGCCAGGCACCCCTCCCTGCCCTCGGCCCAGCTGGTTACTGAGTCATGGGGACAGTTTGTACTCAGTGATGTGCCTGGTGCAAGCTTGTGACACACCAGCCATCCAGGCCAGCCGCCTCCTGAGAATAGAGCCCAAGTCAGAGCTGTTCTGATGGAAGCTGAGGCGGGCCCCAGAGCCCAGGGTCCAGGACTCCAGTGAGATGAGCAGGTCGGCTGCTTATCTCAGGACAGACAGATGGACAAGACCAGCGCTCCTCCTGTTGGAAGCCAGGAGGGTGGTGTTTGTAAAAACATTTAGAGAGCTGTTTGACTCAAGGATACTCTGCTTGCTCTGTCACCTGGCCCAGAAGGAAGAGCTCCTAGGTGAGTGGGATGCAGCCCAGACCAGCCCAGGCCCGCTGGTCTCTGCCCTGCGGCCCCCCATGCTCCGTGGGCACATTTCCTCATTCCCAGGCCCCCCTGTCCCACCCTGTGGGCTGTACCTCTGGTGACTGACCAACACTCACCTTTTCCAGTTTGGCTTGGGACCCCTTCTGCACAGGTGCCCTCCGGGGTATGGCTCAGTTGCCAGACCGGTCCCCCCCCCCCCCCTTGCCTCATACACTGGCCTAAACAGTCCCCTCCCACCTGGGAGTCCCAGATGAACAAGGCCATCATTCTGGACAGTAGCAGTTTGAGGATGAGTCAAGATCAGGCCAGGGTGACATGTTGTTTAGTATAGTGAACAGGTTTCCAAGGAGCAGTGTGACTCAATCATTCCTTCACCCTCACAATAGCCATTGACCCACTGGACAACTGGCAGCAGAGGCATGTAGCTGAGGAAACACTGGACGTTAGCTCTGAGTCTGAGCTCACATTTCAGGGTTCAAGCCCTTTGTGACTCTCCTGACCCCCTTGTATCACTGAGCCCAAGCTCAGGGATAGAAATACCCCATTGCAGACCGGCCAGGCAGCACCCCACTGCTGCTCAGAAACAGCGCACTTGCCCTGGGGCTCCTTTTATCTCAGTGGTGGGAACAGGATGCGAATGGGCTTATGCATCAAAGGCAGTTGACGGTACGGAGTTCTGATTTCAGAGGCAGTGACATTCTCCTGGTGTACTTGCCTGTCTCTGGCTCTGCGTTCTCAGGTTGGTTTCATTCTCAGGCAGCTCTTCCACTGTGAGGATGGTGACAGCCCCTGCCAGTTCCAGACCCATGTGCTACCCGCTGTGCAACCCCGGTGGTTCCAGAGGGATCCCACAAAGGACTTCCAAAGGTCTGGCCTTAGTCACCTGTTCCCCAAACCTGTCACTGTAGCTGAGAGGATGTGGGGCTTTGCTTGGCTCAGGTCAGGGAACAGGATCAACCCCACCAAACCCACTGTGCAGGGCATAGCAAAGGGGTGGCTCTCTGGAAACTTGGAGTGCTAGTAAAAGAACGTGAAGGCACACTGGGAAGGTGCAGTCCAGAGATTTTAACTCCAATGCCTATATCCACCTACATGCCTCTCCTTCTCCTCCCCCAGCCCAGAATCTACCCTCTGCGCTCATGGTCTTCCCAACCTCACCTCCTCCAGGAGATACTCTCTGATTACTCCATCTCACCCCACACGCCCAGCCCTTCTCAGCTCATGCTTTCTTCCTCTCTAGAACCTCCAAGACTCCCCAGACACCCACCTTTATCCAGCCTATCTGTGCAGTGTTAGGTCATGACCTCAGGCTGTCACTGTGCATTTGGGGGTTTTCACCACATGTATTGAGCGGTCTTTTTCCATGTTGATGACACTTTCCCCATGAGCCTTGTACTCATCATCTTTCTCCTTTCTGCACTGAATTTATTAGCAAAGCCCCTGCATTTGCATCACTGTTGTAACAAGCCTCTTTTCTACCATTGAGCTTAGCCCACTTTTTCAACCTCTTGTTGCCTTGGTTTCATCATCTTTGCCATGGAGAGAAGACTTACCTTACAGAGCTGCACGGATTGAACAGGCAGTGCACAAGGAAATGGAACCTTGTAGAGCACTGTGCTCTACAAACAGTTGTTAGATGAATGAGTGAGTGAGTGAGTGAGTGAGTGAGTGAGTGAATGAATGAGTGAACAAATGAATCAGTCGGGTGTTGAGCCACATAGTCTGTAAGACTCTAGACCAGTCGTTCTCAAAGTGTGCGCCAGGATACACTGGCGCGCCCTAGAAGATTTCCAGGTGCGCCCTATGATATTCCAGAGAAATATGTGCCTGTTGGAGACCAAAAAACCAACAGGGTTTTTGGAGTTTAGATTTTTGGGAGACAGAGGTGTGGGGAATTGCTGTAAGCTGACAGTCTGCCCAAACCCCCACCTCACTTGCCTGATTATGTTGCAAAAGACTCTTAAGCTGTGGTGCTGGATTGTTTACACTACTCCCCATGTTCCCCAGAAAGATTGGAGGCAAGTTTCTTCTATCCTTTGTTTGATGTAAAGTTAAGATGATATGTATGGTGGGAGTTTTCTGCACTCAACACAATTAAGAGTAAAAAGAGAGGAATTCTTCAATGTATTAATGAGGAAATGAGAGTTTGTCTTTCAAGTATATGCCCAAACATTGAAGAAATAGCTAGGACACATCAGGCTCATGTTTCTCATAAACACAAGAATGAAAAAACTTAACACATTTGTGCTGGGACCTGCTGAATTTACTAAATCTTGCTAAGAATGTATTTATACATATAAAAGATAACTTTTTTGTCATTTTTAACCCCTCTTTTTCATGAATTCTAAAAAGCATAACTCAAAATATGTAACATAAAAACGTTTTTTAATGTCAGAATAAATTTAATTTTGTAATATTTATTTCATTTAATTACCATAAAAGCATGCTTAGACTTTATATTTTTTTCTTTAATATTTGACTTATTATAACGTATTTCTCAGAAATTTGTATATAGTGTGCCTATAATTATTTGTAGGATTTTAAATGCACCCCGACTTCAAAAAGTTTGAGAACCACTGCTCTAGACAGAGAACTCTGAAAAAAGAAACCCCTATTTTGTGGTGTGAAGGAGGCCAGAGTCAGCCCCTGCCTGCCTGTGGCCAGGCTGGGCTGGAAGCTGGGAAGGTCTACAGAAGAATCAGCAGAGGTATGGGCAGGTGGCCTTATTTGGTGGGAAGGGCCAGAAACCAGTCTGATTAAGGCCCAACCATTACTGGAATGTGTGCCTGTGCTGGATACTGTTGCACCTTGCCCCCCCCCTTTTTTTTCTAACAGCATCCTGGTTTCTTTGGGTAAAACCACCTTCTCTAATCCCAAGCTATATTCTGAGGTGGGCTGACTCCACCATCTAACTGGTAAGTACATTACCCAGTCAGCCCCCAAAAAACAGATTCCACACTTTTCCTGGAACCTTTGGAATACACAGGGTATCTTTTCACTGGGGTTGCAGAACCAGAGCATTGTGGGCCTGGAGCTGCTGGTGCCACAGGATGGATAGCCCCTCCTCCCCCTGCAAATAAAGCCAACACAGAGAAGCCACGACAGAGAGATGAGAAAAGAGAATCTTCTTTTAATTAATTAATTCATTCATTCATTCATTTTGAGGGAGAGAAGTATCAACTTGTTCCACTTGGTTGTGCTTTGATTGCTTCTCATATGTGCCTTGACCTGGGATCTGACCGGCAACCTCAGGCTCATGTCAAGCCAGTGACTCACACTCAAGCTGGTGACCTCAGTGTTCTAGGTCCTCGTTCTATCCATTGTGCCACCACCAGTCAGGTGGGAAAGAGAATCTTGATGGTGTCATTGCAACTGGATCTAGCTGTACCTGAATCTTCCTGGATCTTTCAGTCAAGGCAAGCAATGCATCCTCTTTGTTTTTTAAGTTAATTTGACCCTGTTCTGACATGAACATCAAAGTACTGACTGATGTACAGCCCTACTAAATGCAGTTGTTTCTCAGAGATCCTAGCCACGTGACAAAGAACCAATTTTCCTTTTGATCCTCACTCCTATGGGTGTTTGTGTTTTCAAAGTCCTTGCTAGAGATCACGCAAATACACTGTCATGGACAGGAGAGATTCTCGGGAAATGGCTAATGCAATGAATGAAAGCTGTGTTCACAGTCCACGTACTCAGTACCAGTGCAGAGTCACTCAGTCCTAGGGACAGTGGGACCTGGGACGTGTGTTGACCACATTGAGAAAAGTCGTGCATCATTCCAAGTCTTATTTAGGTTTTTCTGTTTGATGATTTGAATTTCACATGTGCTATTGGTTTGGCAATGGAAATAATTACACGCACTGATAAAGTGTGGCAGTGTGCTAAAAAAAAAAAAAAAGGATATAAAAGCACCCACCCCAGTGCTTCCAGGGACACAGGAGGAAATTTTCTGTCTGTGGTTAAACAGTAACAGAGCTTTGGAGCTCTTCTTCCCAGGCCAGTTCCAGTGAGCCAACTTCAAATCCAGGGCACACGAATTGCTAGGAACTTCTCTGTATCGTGGAGTTTTAAAAATTCAGTTCTGGGCCTGGTTAGGAGACCGTGCTAGGGACATAAAAGTCAAGGCAGGGTTGCACTGTGCATTACTGAAGCCATCTCTGTGTTAGAATTGTACAATGAAAGCCACGCTTAGTGTACAAGGATTCAAGACGGACCTTCTCATTCTCAGTGTGTAGGAGGGAGGGACTGCAAAATATGAGGAAAGATGCCCTTGGACAGAAGTGACCAGCAGTCCCCGTAAGTGGACTCTGGAGCCTGGACAGTCCCTCCACCCACCGTCGGGGTGCCTGGTGCCTGCCTGGATTATGACTTCTGATGTTGGCCATGTCACCAAACTGTCTGAGGATCATGGACAGACCTCCCCAGCCCCCATTCTGCCCTTCAGCGATGTCCCATTGTCCTCTAGCATAAGCTCATGTCTATCCTTGGGCATATTCTTTCTGAAAAGACATGAACACAGCTTGGGTTGAGGAGGCTGTGAGTGGCCTCAGTGTCCTTGCTGGACGACTAGGGTTAGGTTGTGTGCGTGGGAAGGTGGCAATGCCTGCCCCAGTTCCAGGATAGACTACTGGGACCAAACTTTTGTCCCTGTTAAGATATATTCTGACTGAAATTCACATGAAGTAAATACAGATATCTTAATTGGAGAGCAGAGAAGGCCTATCCCATGGCTGGTTGTCTTCCAATGGCAGTGACCAACCTGTTGAGTTTTTCTCTTCCTCCTCTCTCTTGCTCCCAAGTTACAGAAAGCAAAACATCCAGGTCATGTTTCCAAATTTCATAAACTGAAAACACACTTTAGATCTTAGAGGGCAAAAGACACCTTCATCTACATAGTTAACTGAGAAAGATTTTAATGTTTACTTAGCACAAAGTCATGTACCTCTTTCCTTTTTAGGCAAACTAGGAGAATTGTTACTTTGCTAGGTGTTTCTATTCTTTTCTTTTCTTTTAGATTTTATTTATTGGATTTTAGAGACAGGAGATAGAGATAATGAAAGAGAGGGAGAAAGAGAAAGAAGGGGAAGAAACAGCACACATGAACTTATGGTAGTTGTTTCCTGTATGTGCCTTGATCGGGCAAGCCCGGGATTTCAAACCGGCGACCTCAGTGTTCCAGGTCAACACTTTATCCACTGTGCCACCACAGGTCAGGCCCTATTCTTTTCCTAAAAATAAAAAATTGTTTTATTGTGGTAAAATATTTGTTCCACTTTAACCATTTTAATTGTACAATTCAGTGGCATTAGTTATATTTATAATGTTGTGCAACCATCACAACGGTCTGTTTCCAAAACTTTTTCATCACCCCAATGGGAAGTTTGTAATTATTACACAATAACTTACTATTTCCTCCAAACCATAGCTTCTGATATAACCTCTAATCTACCTTCTGTCTCTATGAATTTGCCTAGTGTAGATATTTAAATAAATAGGATCATACAATTTGTGTCTGGCTTCTCTCACTGAGAACAGGGTTTCCAAGGTTCATCCATGTTTGAGTATGAGTTAATACCTCATTCCTTTTTATGACTGAATAACAGTTCATCCTATATATAGACTACATTTTTTACATCCTTTCATTCATTGACAGATATTTGAATTTCTTCATTCTTAAATTTTGGTCGTGAATAGTTTGGGAGAGTAAAATTAATATTAACATTTTTATTCCTATAAAGTCTTCTTTTTATAATACTACTTGGCAGTGGTGGGATTCAAATAATTTATCAACCAGTTCTCTGCCCTAATGACTATTTTAAGTATTAAAAAAACAATAACCGTTCTCTCTCTTCCCCTCCCGCAGCCAAGGCTCCATTGGAGCAAAGATGGCCCGGGCGCTGGGGATGGCTCTGTGGCCTCTGCCTCAGGTGCTAGAGTGGCTCTGGTCGCAACATGGCAACACCCAGGATGGGCAGAGCATCGCCCCCTGGTGGACAGAGCATCGCCCCCTGGTGGGCGTGCCGGGTGGATCCCGGTCGGGCGCATGCGGGAGTCTGTCTGACTGTCTCTCCCTGTTTCCAGCTTCAGAAAAATGCAAAAAAAACAAAAAACAAAAAAAAAATAACCGAAAGGTAGTTTATTATTTCATGCATTTAATACTTAAAAACAATAAAAGATGTACACAAAACTAGATTATGTTATAAGAAAGAGTTTTAAAATATTAATGAAAAAATATTAAATAATACCTGGCAAAAAACAATAAAATTGTTATTTAAGATATTTCCAATGACAGTTTGTCATCCACAGGTTGTTTGACACTTTTTCTCTTTATGTTATATGTTTGTTTACTGAAGTAACAAATACAGGGGAATTAAAATGTAGTATTTTATCAAAGGTATAATGAGTTTTATGAAATTAATAAATAAACATTACAAGTATAGTTCTGTCAAATTTTTTTCACCTGTGGACAGAATGAACATTACTATGGGCACATCTGTTGTGCAGATGAACATAAAAAAGAGTAAGGAATGTAAATTTGTGATTTCCACATTGGGCGGCTGCCCAGGCACCCACCTTAGAGAAAACCCTAATTACAAGTGCCATTTTAACAACCAGTTTGCCACACTCAACAAAAAATGAGGTATTGGTTCTGCCGAACCTGTGCGAACCAGCTGAATCCCACCACTACCATTTGGACAATTGAATAGAATGAAAGATACTAATATTTGTGGTTGCCATCTATAAACCAGGCTCTGTGCTTGGGCATACACACAGTATAGTAGCATCTCACTCAATCCTCACACACGATGTGAAGTTGATATTATCACCTCATCTTGCAAACAAAAACCCTGAAGCTCAAAGTGGATAAGGGACTTGTTCAAGGTCACGTAGCTAGTATGTGGCTGAGTTGAGCTTTGAACTCTGGTCCATATAACTCCCAAATCTACATGTTTCCATCCTTTCTGTTCTCTCTCACTAATTATGGAGACTAAGTGGTTCATGCAGCTTTGTCACATTTAGAGATGTGACACAGATGTCTCCTTCCCAAGTGCATTGACACAGCCTTGAGCCCTGGTCCAAAATGACCCAGGTTGTATCTTTTGTTTTGTGTGTCCCATCAGCTCTTCACTGATGATGGAGCATTTTGTAGGAGTCACATGAGCACCTGCTCTTAGGACGTGTTATGGGAGTTTGGAAGAGGCCTTTGAGTACCTGACAGATCTGTCTGCACTGCAGTTGAAAAACCAGAGACCAGGTCTCTCCACTGAGCCCTCTGCTCTGGCAACAAAGTTTGGGACTGTCCAACTTAGTTGGTCACACATTCATTTCTTCCCCTCTCATCTCTATCTATCTTCTGTTCATCTCTGAATCCATCCATCTCTCCATCCATCCATCCATCCATCCATCCATCCATCCATCTACCTAGACAGTATTTGTCACAGGCCACGTGGACACTAGGTCCTTTGCTAGGCTCTGGGATAGAGTGATGTACCACACCAATGACCAGTGAGATAAACATTCTTTAACAGGATGTGGATCCAATCAGTATAATCTATTAAAAGTTAAGAAACTTATTCCAAAATCCTGATTTCTAGATAAACCGGAAGATCAGGCAGTACAGAGCCCAGCTTGCCCCATGCAGGACCTGCCAGAGTTGTGTAGCACCATGCAGAGCATTCGCCTCGAGTTCACCACAGCCCCTGCCACTCCTCGTTGTCTTGTATCTGGACTGTGCTGCCTGCCCGTCCCAGCAGGCCTTTCAGTCGTGCCCCGCCCACGTAGGCTGCAGCCACTTGCTGGCTTCGCAGTCTGCCCCCATCCGGAGACCTGAGCTTTGTTCCAACACATTCTTCCTGAGCTCACAGGTTCCTCATCTACAGAGTGGTGGTTGAGGGTAGGGGCTGGTGAAGACGATAAAAGAGGAGAGAAAGATCTGCAGCTTGCACCACACTGTTCAAAAGAAGGAACTGCTGTCGCTGAGAGCCTGAGTCATGGGAGAGAGTGGGGCCAGGGCTTGTTGAGAGGCTAGGCATTGGGTTTAATAGACTCTCCTGTTAGTTGAGGTGACACACTGGTCAGTATCCTTCCTGCACACTGCTCATGGTGGGCACATGGGCAGCACATGGATCTGCTTCTCCTGCCAGGACCCAGATAGATCTTGGGGAGCAGTCTGACCCTTCCCACTGTGTCTTTGAGCTGGGATGTTGACATTTTTCATTGCTGCCCACCAGTTAGAAGTACAGATTTGCTTTTATCTACTCACCCATCTCTATAACAAGTCATTATTAAACACCTGTTTGCCAGGCACCATTCTAGACACTAGGGATATAATAGTGGAATAAGACTGACAGCTGCTGAGGGGCTTACCTTTACCCAGGAATACGTGACTGCACGTCTCACCATGTCTCACTGGATGCTTCCTGCTGTCCTTGGCAGGGTAGGGGTGGGGGCTGCATGGATAGATGGGAGGTGGGTGTGTTGCTGTTGTTCTCACCAGCTGGAGTGTGTCCCAGCTGGTGCCGACCCCAGGCCTAGCCACATCCTGTCACGGCCTTCTCAAGGGTGAGCACACCCACCCAACTTTGCCCAGGGGCACGTCTGTTCACACTAGTGGACACTTTCCATGCTCCTAGCCACGGACAGTTCGGCGCTGTCTACAAGAAGACCCACTTTGCCGGTGATCTGCAGCACACACAGCACATCAGATGCCCTCATTCTTTTACTTAGCTGCTAACTATATAAGACAGTTGTGAGGAGCAAGGACATCTGGTGGGCAAGGTGGGAACAGTCCACCCCATGGGCCATTTTGGGGAGACTAGGAGGGACAGCCAATTCAGGCCTGAGAAGTGGAATGCTTCTGAAAGAGGGTGACACCTCACTTAAGAAGGGCAAGTAGGAGTTGCAGAGAGGCCCAATAAAGTCTCCTCCAGCCTAGAGAACTGTGTGCAAGTGAGCGCCTGGAGCATTCAAGTAGTCTATACACGGGAGGCGGGGGCGGGGCGCGAGGGGGGCAGGAGCAGTGAGTGATGCTTGAAAGCAGTGAGACTGGGAAGAGTGTCATCAGCAGTTAGTCCTGTGCACATGGTCAAAGGTTTGCATTTATCCTAAAAGCCAGGAAGATCCACGGGAGGTTTATAGGCAGCACATGCATTGAGCACTTAGGCATTTTAATTGGGCAGTGGGTAGATTTGAGAGGCAGACCTCAGGCAGGGGCTGGGGACGTGTTCAGAGGCCGCTCAGTGGGGATGCTCACATAGGGTTTCTGAGTAGAATTGATGGAACTGGCTTCCTCCCTTAGGAGAGGGGAGAGAGGCAAGGGAGGTCTTGGCTACGGGTGTGAGTGCTCCTGAGGTGCAGGGGCAGGAACAGGTTGAGTGGAAGAGAGGACCGAAGGTGGCATATCATGGTGGAGGTGCCCAGGATGCTGGGTACTTAGTTCTGAGGCTCAGGATCCCAGTGACAGAAACTGGAAGAGGTGAGTCTCTCAAGAGTGTGCTGCAGAGAGAGAGGGAGGGAGAGAAAGAGAAAGAGAGAGAAAAGATAAGGCCTGGTACCCCAGGTGAGGAACCCACAAAGATGAAAGAAACCAGTTTAAGGGGAAAGCATGGAAGGAGCAAGGTGGAGAAGAAAGCCGGGGTGGAAGCAGGGTGAGCCATCACCAGCGTCAGGTGACACCGAGCACTAAAACATGTCCGCCAGATTCAGCAGCAAGAGGTCACCTTTAAATTTGGTGTGTGCTATTGGGAGGAAAAGTGGGTTGAGAAATGGTGGGAGGTGTGGAAGAGGGAAAGAGCTAAGGCCCAGTGGGCAGCGTCTGGAATTGGCACAGATGTGGGGAGGTGTTCCAAGAGCACGGAGCAACGAGGAGAGCAGGAGACGGGCTGGAGATGGGGCCATGTGGAGGGTCCTGAAGGAGCAGGAGGAGGTGGGGTCGACGCCCACTGAGGACTGCAGTGTTGGGAGGCGAAGAAAGTTTCCCCTGGGGCTTGTTTCCTTGGTGAAATGGGAAGCATACTCTTATCTAAATGGGCAGGGGTTTGAAAGATGGGAGCTAAGGGATGAGAGGAGGAAGGATCCCAGGTGTCGCAGGCTGTGGAAGATTTGTGGGCCTGGCATGCCCTTCCTTGCCACCACCACCCCAATCAGGCTAGCTGGGGCCCCCACCCCTAGAAAACTGCACTGACTCTGGACCCGTGCCACTCCGTAGCTGGCATGGCTCAGCCCAAGGACAGGCTTACAGCAGGCGGTCCCCAGTCCTGGACCCAGTTCCATGAAGGTGAGCAGCTGCAGTAGGAGGCCGGTGGGCAGAGAGGTTCTGGTGGTGCATTCGGAGGAGCTAGAAGCCCAGGACAATGTGACTTCCAGGGAAGAGTCCCCGTAGCAGACATCGCCAGAAGGGCTGGCTGGGCTACTCACATCTGTAACTCAGCTGCTCCAAGAAGCTTGCCCAGCACACAGCTCTTAGAACAGACAGTAACTTTCTTCTTCATGGAAAAGTTTTGCTTCACAGAGAGGGGTTTTATTTTCATTGAACTCTGGGGAGAAATAGCTCTAAAAATTAGAAATTCAACAGAAAACACAAACAGGCCTTGGTCCCTTTACTCGGCTTTGTTCCTAATTACTAAGCCAAGCTTTGAAATTGCTGAGTCATAACTTGAACTGACAGCTAGTGTTATTATGCATTTGTGGGTGAGAGTAACCAGTGCCCTATGTGCAGCGGGGGTTCTGAGGCTGGGAGTATGTAACTAGTACCTGAACTCTGGTGTTTTTCTTCTTATACATGCCAGTTGCAAATACGGATTTTTCCATGCTGGCCCACTCCCTGAATCCCACATTGCAGGGCATCTGCTGTCTCTCCCAGGTTGATTCACGCTGTGGCCCCAGGGAGGAATGGGACCAAGTGTGGTGAGAGAGAGAGGGAGGGACAGACAGACAGGAAGGGAGAGAGATGAGTATCATCATGTGCCTTGACGAGGGGGGGGATGACAGAGGGGGCTCAACTGTGCCAGTGATCCCTTGCTCAAGCCAGGGACCCCACACTCAAGTTAGATGAGGCCACGTTCAAGCTGGTGAGCTTAAGGTTTCTAACCTGGGTCCTCAGCATTCCAAGCTGACGCTCTATCCACTGTGCCACCACCTGGTCAGGCTACAGAAAAGTCTTTTTTTTTTTTTAAGTGAGAATCAGGGAGGAAGGGACAGACTCCTGCATGCACCCCAACTGGGATCCACCTGACAAGCCCCCTACCCAGTGATGGCTCTGCCCATCTGGGGCTACTGCTCTGTAGCTCAGCAACCAAGCTATTTTAGTGCCTGAGGTGAGGTGATGGAACCATCCTCAGCACCCAGGACCAACTTGCTCAAACTGAGCCATGGCTGCAGAGAAAGAGAGAGAGAGAGAGAGAGAGAGAGAAGGGAGAGGGGTGAAGAAGCAGATAGTTGGTTCTCCTGTGTGCCCTGACCAGAAATCAAACCCAGGACTTCCACAAGCTGGGGCCGATGCTCTACCGCTGAGCCAACTGGCCAGGGCTAGAAAAGTCTTATAAAAGTTTATTTGAGCCACAATTTTGAGAATATGACCAGAAGTAAAATCTCAATCGATTGAGAATGCTCTGGAGAAGGGCATTTTTAGCTTACTTTATACATCAGAATCAAGGACAATGTGAGGAGGTTACAGGAAAGCCATGGTGGTAGATTAAGGGGTGGGAGAAAAGAAAGCGGGAACTCTCCAGGACTGGATAAAAACAACATGGCGAGACACATACTTCTCTCACATTGGTGGGTACAGGGTAGTGACTGATGACCATGTACAGCACATGGTGATGGTATTTGGGGAATAGATGACAATGAGGTTCTGTGGTCTCTGCTGTGCTGACTCGTGCTCTCGTGCCGGCGTTCATGCCTTCCAGGGGTCTGGAAAAGGGATTGCTCTAACCTCTCAAAGGTCTGTTTCCTAGATGCACAAAGACAAGGACCAGGACTCTGGGTGAAGACTGACTTCTGCTGAAAAAGCTGCAGGCCAGGGACATGGCAACCCACCATGACTAACTTAGGAGTTTTTATGTTCAGACCACACTGTGATTACCTTCAGTCACACAGTTTGTTTGTAAGGCCCTCCATGCAGGCTCCCTGAGCTTGTCAGCTTAGTATATGGCCCCTCTTTTGTTCACAGCTGTTGGATGAACTGATGAATATAGAAAGAGGGAACTTCTGGGCTCCTAGCAGAAAACCATGGGCCACAGGGTCTGTTTCATGCCATTTCACCCCCTCAGTCTGAGTCATGTGCTGTCACCAGAAGTCTTCCCATTGAAAGTCTATCTTTACATCTCCTTTCTTTTTTCAAAAGCTTCAGTGGCTCCCTGTTTCTTTAGCCTCAAGTCTAAATGTTTCAATCTGGCACACTTTTGGGGCTTCCATGGCCAGACCTTCTTCCCATCTTCCACACACACCTGCTCATCCTGCCTCTGACCTTTGTCCCAGGGTCCTTGTGCCCAGAGCACCTGCCCTCAGACAGCACAGGATCAATGGTACAGGCTGGGGATTAAGACTTCCCGAGTTCAGAATGTGAGATGGCACAGATGCCTGGAAAACAGTATGGTGGCTCCTTAAAAAATTAAAAATAGAGTCACCATATGATCCAGCAATTTCATTTCTGAGTGCAGACCCAAAAGAGTTAAAAACAGGGTACACCCGTGTTCATGGCAGCATTATTCACAATAGTAAAAAGGTAGAAATAACTCAAATGTCCAATCGATGGATGAATGGATAAATGAAATGTGCTGCATATGTACAATGAAATGTTATTCAATTTTAAAAAGGGAGGAAATTTGAACACATAGTACAGTATGACTGAAACTAAGGACATTATGGTAAATGAAACGAACCAGTCACAAAAAAGACAAATACTGCATGATTTCATTTATATGAGGTATTTAGAGTAGACAAATTCATAGAGACAAAAAGTAGAATGGTATTTTCCAGGGACTGCAGGGGCGGAGTGGGGAGTTCGTGTTTGATGGGGACAGAGCGGCAGTTTCACAGGATGGAAGGAGTGCTGGAGATGGATGGTGACAATGGTTGCACAGCAGTGTGAATGCACTCCATATCATGAGCCTGGACACTTACATGGCAAATTTCATGTTATATATATATGTTATGACAATTTTTAAAAATAGATTTAAGAAAAAGTAGAAGACAGTTTTAAAAGGCCGTGAGAAGGTCTTCCCTCTGTCCATACTGACCTCAAAGGTGGAGGATGGGAGCAGTGAGCAAAGGACCACGGCAGCCTCTGAAGCAGGGGTCAGCCCTCACTCAGCCAGCAAGGGAACAGCCCTCAGTCTCACAGCAGGAACTGACTCTGCTGATGATCTGAGTGAGCTGGAAACAGATTCTTCCCTAGTACCTCCAGGAAGGAGCACAGCCTGCTAACACCTCCATTTCAGTCTGATGAAGCCCACTGGACTTCTGAGCCACAGACTCTGAGGACAACTAGTTTGTGTTGTTTTAAGCCACTGGGCAGGGGTGGTGGGGAGAGACTGGGATGGACCCTGGCTCTATCATTTTTCAGCTATGTGAACTTAGGCAAGTTTCTTAAGCTCTGTGCCAGAGTGTACACCCCTCGTAGGTTTAGTGAGGTTTAGATGAGTTTATACAAATGCAGTGTTTAGTGCAGGGCCTGGCATTGAGCGCTCCGCACATACTGCTATTGTTATTGTTATTACCCCTGGGCCCTGTCACATCCCAGCACCTCTAGAGTCCAGCAGAGCCCATCGCCCCCTCTGGAATGAGGGACTTATTATTCAGCAGCATCCTGTCTTTCTCTCCACCCTCCCCTGTGGGCTTGCTCGCAGATCTGGCTGGAGCTCCCAGGACATAGACTGTGCTTTCAATTCCCCTAACACTGGGTATGCAGTGCCCTGAGCACTCTCCTCCAGGTTCATACTCTAACTGTGCCTCTTACTGGCTGTATGACCCTGGAAACTTCCCATCCTGGAGACTGGAGGGAGGAGTGGCTAAGAAATGCACATCCACTTGGAGGAATAGAGCAGGCACAGAGCCACTGTTAGACCAGCTGGTACACTGTTAGACCAGGAGTTGCAGGCAGAGGTGAGGAGGCATTTCACCCTGTGCTTGCTTGCTGGGTGTTGCAGGCACAGTAGCAAGGCTCCGGGCCCTCTCTGAGCCCAGACACAGTGTGAGGGGCTGCCTGCCTCTGTTGTATCAGAACAGTGAGATAACATGTCTTGCCATACAATCAATTAATTAGCCAAATTAAGAAATTAAGGAATCTTTAATTAACTGGCTGCGTGGACCACATGGAGACCTAAGTCGTTCAAATCAGTGCGGTTGGGAACACAGTTTGGGGCTGGCTTTTAAAGGGAAAATTACATACTGACTGAAGAATGGGGAGGGGAGGAAGCATAGTAGTAAAACAGAGCAGTGAAACAAGCTTTCTTACAATGTTTATCTATAGAGTTAATTCAGGGAGAAACATTCTGGGAACATCTGCAACCTTGCAAAGCTAGCCCAAGGCCACACAGTCTGGGAGACTGGCCTCAAGGCCAATAGGGAGTCTTTTCAGAAAAAGTTAGTTGTTAAAAGTCTCTTTGTTTTAGAGAAAGTAAGTTTTGCCCCAAATTATTCATGTTAAGAGCCTTTCTTTTCTATACTTCACCTCCACCCCTGCGGTTCATTTTAGAGCCTGGCCAGGGATTTTCATGTTCCTTGCACAAAGCCACATGTCTTACTGGCCTTTCTATTGATCCCTTCTCCCTGACACTCAGGACATTGGTCTCTCTCTCCTGTGGGACAGGGACCATGTGAATTCAACATCCCACACCTGCTATGGTTAGTATGTGGCACCCAGGAAATACCAGTGTAAGGTCAGTGGCTGCCACCATGACCATGCAGGTTCACATTGGATTCGGGCAGACTATAAAGGAACTGTGAAGCCAGAAAACGGTGGGCCATTCCATTTATTAAAGTCTCGTAAAGGCGGAAAAGCAAACAGAAAGGGAAAACTGCTTCCCTTTCTCTCAGGGCTCCCAAGCCCCAACCCCCTCTCTGGTTCCACAACCTGGACTCATTCTCTGGACTTATCCAGATTTATAGGTCCCCACCAGCCTCAGCAGTCGCCAGCCAAACAGGCTGGACCTAAATCTCAGGGCTCCCAAGCCCCTCAGCACTCCCTCTCTCCCTGGACTCTCCAGCCAAACAGGCTGGGGGAAAAACCCTCTTCCAGCAAACAATAGCAAACAGTCACCTCTCCCCATGGAGGCAGGCAATCCACAATTTGCAATATGCTGCCCTGAGGGCAAGCACTGCTGTCTTCCACAGACCACATACACATGGTGTTGCCCTGCGCCAATGCAAAATACAAGCGAGCAAACCTAACTCACTTGTTTCACACTTGAAACACATTGGTTTGCCCAACAACCAGGTTAAGAAAGGCCTGTAAATGATATTATATTATCTTTCTCAGACTGGATATCTTATGATATGTACATATTTTTATCTGGAGGTATTGATAGATTCTTTCCTCACAAAGCAGAATCCTTTGTTGTAAAGTAGCATACCTTAATTCTGCAGGTTATGTAGAAACACCAAGGCAGGATACAGAAGAATTTTTAGGAGGAGATTTATTAATAAGCCAGCTGCACATGACTTACACAGGGTATAGCTAACCCAGATTGTGTGTATACAAAATAGCTCTGAAGCTATTTATGTAGACTTGATCACATATAGATTGGGGGAAAAGGAGGGGGAGCATGGCACAGTAATCAATCATTAACAAGCTTACAACATTCATCTATAAGATCTATAAAAAACATTCCTACATATTAAAACTTACAAGGTAACACAATAGTGATGTCATTTTACATATCAAAAACATTCACAAATCTTTTAGTGTCTACCTCCCATCCCTTTGTCTAGAGCAGCGGTTCTCAACCTGTGGGTCACGACCCCGGTGGGGGTCGAACGACCAAAACACAGGGGTCGCCTAAAGCCATCGGAAATACATATTTTATTTCGACCCCCGCTGGGGTCGCGACCCACAGGTTGAGAACCACTGGCCTAGAGGTATATGTTACTCTCAGGACTCCAGGAAGGGAGGAAGAGTTAAAAATCAGTGTAGGATATGTAAATATTATCTCTTATTGAAAGGGAAAGGAAGTTTTTAGAAAGCCTTTATCTTCTTTGTTGTCTAGCAAGTAGTGGCCTCAAGTCTCTCCAGAGAATGATAGTTAAGTTATGACTAGATGATTCATTTGTCCTTGTAAGCCAGAAAGCTTCTGCATTCTTCTCCCTCCATTTTCCGCAGAATGGAGGGGGCAAGAAGCCTGACTTTTCCTCTTTAAAATGACATTGCCAATACTAAGTTTTAGGTTCTTTGGCACCTTATCACACCTTCAGTAAATATTACTGCTTTTAACAGCTCAGTATTCCATAGCCATGTCTCTGTGTGATCAGCTTCACTTCTCCAACAGGATTAGGGCTGAGATTCCACCTCAGGTGTGAGTATAGCCAGAGTATAGCCAGTTCTCTACTGTTGGACACCTAGCTGTTTCCAGTCTTTTGTGTTTAAATAATACTGCAGCGAACAGCCCCGCACACATACATTTGCTCAGCTATCTAACTTTCTTTTGATGAATTCCCAGAAGTGCAAATGCTGGGTCAAATGATAGACCAGTTTTAAAGCTTTGGTCACAAATCATATTCCCAAATGCCCTCTCAAAGGGCAAGAGCAAAAGAGGCTCCCACTAGGAATGTATGAGAGTGCTTATCTTCATCTAGCAATGAGTGCTATCAATTTTTAAAGATTTTTGAATTTTTAGTTTAAAAATTGATATCATTGATATCTGAGATGATAACATATTGATCATTGCATTGTTATGAAATATTCAAAGTGATCACCCCCATTTAATTCCTCCCTATGAGGAAAGCATTAAGCTCCCTATTTTATAGATGGATGGGTCTCAGAGGAGAGGCTTAGGAGCTGGGTAAAGGTCATGTAAGTTTGGGGGTCACTGCAGATCAGGTGGCCTAGGAGTCACCAGTGAAGGTGACTGAGCCCCGCAACTTACTGCTCCCACGGCCACAGAAGGGCACCCTGTGAGGGAAGTGAAAGAAAGGGTGAGGACATGGGCAAAGGTATTATTAGAGCTTTTCATTCTTGTAATGGGTACACATCCCATGGGCAACCTGTAAACAGTTTTATTTTAGTAGAGGTTGGAGAAAGAAGAAGGAATGACAGCTCCCAGCTACAGTTATGAATGAACATCTCCTCATTAAAAATGGCTATTTCCAGCCTTGAGACATCTGTACTCTTTGGCACTGAGAGCTCCTTGGTACTGAGGCCATGAATTCAGATGTCACATGACCATCAGATCCCACCTAACAGCATTATGGACAAACCAACAAAGAGAACAGGCTTTGCCTGTTCCTAAGTGAATTGTCACAAGGTGATCTCCCAATCCATTTGTGGTGTCACTAAGAAAAACTGGTTCGTTTGTTTTTTCACTTAATGAAAAGTTGACAAAATGAAAAATTTGGGGGAAAATGATACAGGAAACTAAACCCAATCCCATCACCTTGAAATATAACTTTTAGTCTTTTGTTCCTTTTTAGTTCTTGTTTACATATATTAGTTATAATCAGTAGCATATGTTATTTTGTATTCTGATTTTCTTACTAACACTAAATTAACATTTTTATATGTTTGAGTATAGCCTTCCTAATTATTGAAAATGGTTCTATGGTAGTCTATCAAATGGATGTACCCTCAGCTCATTATTTTGCATTATGTCTAAGTTTTTGCTATTATATGACTTTCCATGCAAAAAAAAAAAATCCTCTTGCTTTTACTTAATTAAAATAAAGTATAGGGAAGACAAGATGGCGATGGAGTAGGCAGACCTACTAACTTCCACCTCCCAGAACCAAAGTGGATTACAAACTAATTTTAAGAACCATCATCTGGAAAAACCAACTTTGGACTAAACTAAGAGGATTCTTCAACCAAGGAACACTGAATAAGCCACACTGAGACTGGTAGGAAAAGCAGAAACGTGGAGAGGGTTGCCCAGGTCCCCGGAGCCAACGGCAGCTGGGAGAGACTTGCGTGGTGGGAAGTGAGTTTAGCGAAGAGGGGAGGATCCTGAGTCCCAGGAACAAAGCCCCAGCCTGCAGCCCCAGAGCCTAGAACAGGCATATGGACAGTTATTTAGCTGGAAACAAGACAAGATACTGTTTGTGAGAAAGAGACTGATTTCTCAGACCCAGGATTCTTCTTAAAGGGACCGCGCAGAAAACCTCTCTCACAACCACTCACCCAGGACTCCAGGGGGACAGGGAGAGAGGAGAGGACCGGAGCAGCGGGAAGAGAGTGTAATCTAGGAGGCACAGGGAGAAACATTTTGAGAGACAGCCAACCTAACCTCTGGGACAAGTCTCTACCAAATCTGAAGTGAATATTTACCCTGGAAACAGCAATACCAGCAAAGGGAAGCAGGACACCAGCCAAACAAGCTCTCCCGCGACACTCAGAGCAGAGTCACTTAGAAGGAGGGAGCTTTCGCGACTACAGTAGTGAGTCTTAGGGTCTGAGCTGCACCACCCCCACCCACACTGCTGAGGGCTCACCGGAGGGTGGGCGGCAGTGGGACACAGAAGCGTGGTTCTGTCAGCAAGGGCGGAAGCTGCTGGCCACCACTGAGGTCCAGATGTGAGCTCAGTCTTGCCCAGCTGGGGAGGAGGGGATCCGTGAAAGTGGTCAAGCCCAGCTGCAGGCCACCTACAAACGAGCCTGTGGAGGAAGGGCAGGAACCCCGGAGGGGGCAGAGACCCACCCATAAGCAAAGGCACAGGATCATAGCTTTGTCCACCCTGCGGAACCGAGGCTTATGGCCTGACATGGAAGCCAGCTCCTCCCATGGCGGAGGGGGGGCAAAAGCCCAGAACAGGCAGAGTCTCGCTACTGAGCATGGGGACGCAGATTCACCAGGCCTGTGGAGCCAGGGCTTGCAACCATCCCACGAGTGGGCTCCTCCTGCAGGGGTGGGGCAAAAGCCCAGAATCAGGCAGAGACCTGCAGCGGAGCAAAGATGCTCACCGCTGCCCTCAGGGCCGAGCATAACCCTGCCAGCAGGGTAGGGGTAAAGGCCAAGGCCACTGAGACTTGTACACCCGAGCACGAGATCACAGCCACTCCTGTGAAGGAGAGGCAGAAACCACAGCAACAGCCCCAGTGGGCAGGCACTGGCAACACCCATAACCAAATGCCCTAGGCAGCGACAGCGGAGGGGGTGGCGGGGCTGCAGACAGACCACACCTAAGGAACACAGAGGCCACACCCAGTGGACTCCAGTGGCCAAAACCATTTTTTACACAGTCAAAATGAGAAGACAGAGAAATGCAGCAAAAATGAATCAAGAAAAATCGCCAGAAAAGGACCTGAATGAGTCAGATATAACCAAATTTCCAGATGCAGAGTTTAAAATAACGATTGTTAGGATGCTCAAAGATATTAGAACAACCATAGATGGCCATTATGAAAACCTAAATAAAGAGATAGCAAATATAAAAAAGAACATGGAAATAACAAAAAAGAATCAGTCAGAAATGACAAATACAATATCAGAAATGAAGAACACAATGGAAGAAATTAAAAGCAGGATGGATGAAGCTTAGAATCGAATCAGCAAGTTAGAGGACAAGATAAATGAAGGCACGGAAGCAGAGCAGAAAAAAGAAAAGAGACTCAAAAGTCTGAGGAAACTTAAAGAGAGCTCTGTGACAACATGAAGAAAAATAACATCTGCATCATAGGGGTTCCTGAAGAAGGAGAGAAAGAACAAGGGATAGAGACTTTGTTCAAACATATCATAGCTGAAAACTTCCCTCAATTAAGGCAGGAAAATGTCTCACAAGTTCAAGAAGCACAGAGAATTCCATTAAAGAGAAACCCAAAAAAATCTACAGCAAGACACATCATAATTAAAATACCAAAGCTAAGTGAAAAAAAAGAAAATATTAAAAGCTGCTAGAGAAAAAAAGACTATCATCTACAAAGGAGCCCCCATAAGGATGCCTTCTGACTTCTCAACAGAAACACTTGAGGCCAGAAGGGAATGGCAAAAAATATTCAAAGTAATGCAGAACAAGAGCCTATAACCAAGACTACTTTATCCAGCAAGGCTATCGTTTAAAATTGAAGGAGAAATAAAAAGCTTTACAGACAAAAAAAAAAACTCAAGGAATTCACTACAACCAAACCAAGGCTGCAAGAAATGCTAAGGGGCCTGTTGTAAACAGATCAAAGGGGGGAAAAAAAGATAGCAAAAGAGGAATACAGCTTTAAAGAATAAAATGGCAATAAACAACTACATATCAATAATAACCTTAAATGTAAATGGATTAAATGATCTGATCAAAAGATAGAAGATAGCTGCATGGATAAGAAAACAGGACCCATACATATGCTGTCTACAAGAGACACATCTTAAAACAAAAGATGCACATAGACTGAAGATTAAAATGGAAAAAAATATTTCACGCAAATGGAAATGAAAAAAAAGCTGAGGTAGCAATACTTATATCAGACAAAATGGACTTTGAAACAAAGGCTATAGTAAGAGATAAAGAAGGTCACTACATAATGATGAAGGGAGTAATCCAACAGGAAGATGTAACCATTATAAATATCTACGCACCTAATATAGGAGCACCTAAATATATAAAGCAGACTTTGATGGATTTAAAGGGCAAGATCAACAGCAATACTATAATAGTAGGGGATTTCAATACCCTACTAACATCACTAGATAGATACTCAAGAAAGAAAATTAACAAAGAAAGAGCAGACTTATAGGACACACTAGATCAACTGGATTTATTTTGTTTTTTTTTAATTTTTTTTTTTCCTGAAGCTGGAAACGGGGAGAGACAGACTCCCGCATGCACCCGACCGGGATCCACCCGGCACGCCCACCAGGGGCGACACTCTGCCCCTCTGGGGCGTCACTCTGCCGCGACCAGAGCCACTCCAGCGCCTGGGGCAGAGGCGAAGGAGCCATCCCCAGCGCCCGGGCCATCCTTGCTCCAATGGAGCCCCGGCTGCAGGGGGTGGGGGGGAAGAGAGAGACAGAGAGGAAGGAGGGGGAAGGGGGTGGGGAAGCAAATGGGCGCCTCTCCCATGTGCCCTGGCCGAGAATTGAACCCGGGTCCCCGGCACACCAGGCCAACGCTCTGGTGTGAGCCAACTGGCCAGGGCCTAGATCAACTGGATTTAATAGATATCTTCAGAACCTTTCACCCTAAAGCAGCAGAATATACATTCTTTTCGAGTGCTCATGGTACATTCTCTAGGATAGACCACATGTTAGGGCACAAGAGCAGTCTCAACAAATTTAAGAAGATTGAAATCATATCGAGTACTTTCTCTGATCACAATGGCATGAAACTAGAAATCAACCACAACAGAAAAACTGAAAAATACTCAAACACTTGGAAACTAAATAGCATGTTATTAAATAACAAATGGGTTAACAATGAGTTCAAAGAAGAAATAAAAAAATTCCTAAAAACGAACGATAACAAGCATACATCAACTCAAAATTTATGGGACACAGCAAAAGCAGTCCTGAGAGGGAAGTTCAAAGCATAACAGGCATACCTTAAGAAACTAGAAAAAGCTCAAATAAACAACCTAACCCTGCATCTAAAAGAACTAGAAAAAGAACAGCAAGTAAAACCCAGAGGTAGTAGAAGGAAGGAAATAATAAAGATCAGAGCAGAAATAAATGACACAGAGGCTAAAGAAACAATACAGAGGATCAATGAAACCAGGAGCTGGTTCTTTGAAAAGGTAAACAAAATTGATGAACCTTTAACCAGACTCACCAAAAAAAAGAGAGGGAGGACTCAAATAAATAAAATTAGGAATGAGAGTGGAGAAATAACAATTGACACAACAGAAATACAAAATATTGTAAGAAAATACTATGAAGAACTGTATGCCAAAAAAAACAAGACAACCTAGATGAAATGGACAAATTCCTTGAAACATAAATCTTCCAAAAATTAATCTGGAAGAATCAGAAAACCTAAACAGATTGATTACAATAAATGAGAATAAAACAATTATCAAAAAACTCCCAACAAAGAAAAGTCCGGGGCCTGATGGCTTCACAACTGAATTCTACCAAATATGCAAAGAAGAACTAACTCCTGTCCTTCTCAAGCTTTTTCAAAATATTCAAGAGGAAGGAAGACTTCCAAACTCCTTTTATGAGGCGAGTATAACTCTGATTCCAAAACCAAGCAAAGACAACACAAAGAAAGAAAATTATAGGCCAATATCCCTGATGAATTTAGATGCTAAGATCCTCAACAAAATATTAGCAAACCGGATCCAGAAATATATGAAAAAAATCATACACAATGATCAAGTGGCATTTATTCTTGGGAGGCAAGGCTGGTACAATATTCACAAATCAATCAATGTGATTCATCACATAAACAAAAGGAAGGAGAAAAACCACATGATAATTTCAGTAGATGCAGAAAAAGCATTTGATAAAATCCAGCACCCATTCATGATCAAAACTCTTAGCAAAGTGGTAATATATGGAACATACCTCAACATGATAAAGGCCATCTATGACAAACCCACAGCCAATATCATACTCAATGGCCAAAAATTAAAAGCAATCCCCTTAAGATCAAGAACAAGGCAGGGGTGCTCCCTTTCACCACTCTTATTCAACACAGTTCTGGAAGTCCTAGCCACAGCAACCAGACAAGAAGAAGAAATAAAAGGCATCCAAATTGGAAAAGAAGAAGTAAAACTATCATTATTTGCTGAAGATATAATACTGTACATACAAAACCCTAAAGTTTCAGTCAAAAATCTACTGGACCTAATAAATGAATTTAGCAAGGTGGCAGGATATAAAATTAATACTTAGAAATCAGAGGCATTTTTATATACTAACAATGACCTGTCAGGAAGAGAAATTAAAGAAGCAATCCCCTTCACCATTGCAACCAAAAAAATAAAGTACCTAGGAATAAATTTAGCCAGGGAGATTAAAGACTTGTACTTGGAAAATTATAAAACATTGATAAAAGAAATCAGGGAAGATACAAACAAGTGAAAGCATATGCTGTGCTCATGGTTAGGAAGAATAAACATCATTAAAATGTCTATATTACCCAAAGCAACTTATAAATTCAATGCAATACTGATTAAAATACTAATGACTTACTTCAAAAATATTGAACACATATTCCAAAAATTTTATGGAACCTAAATAGAACACGAATAGCCTCAGCAATCTTGAAAAGGAAGAATAAAGTGGGAGGTATCACACTTCCGGATATCAAATTATACTACAAGGCCATTGTACTCAAAACAGCCTGGTACTGGCATAAGAACAGGCATATAGATCAATGGAACAGAACAGAGAACTCAGAAATAAACCCACACTTTTATAGACAACTGATATTTGACAAAGGAGGGAATACATTGGAGTAAAGACAGCCTCTTCAACAAATGGTGTTGGGAAAATTGGACAGCTACCTGCAAAAAAATGAAACTAGACTACCAACTTATACCATTCACAAAAATAAACTCAAAATAGATAATAGACTTAAATGTAAGCCGTAAATCCATAAGCATCTTAGAAGAAAACAGGCAGTAAGCTCTCTGACATCTCTCACAGCAATATATTTGCCAATTTATCTCCATGGGCAAGTGAAATAAAAGACAGGATAAACAGGCCCTGGCCGGTTGGCTTAGCGGTAGAGCGTCGGCCTGGCGTGTGGGGGACCCAGGTTCAATTCCCGGCCAGGGCACATAGGAGAGGCGCCCATTTGCTTCTCCATCCCCCCCTTCCTCTCTGTCTTTCTCTTCCCCTCCCGCAGCCGAGGCTCCATTGGAGCAAGGATGGCCTGGGCACTGGGGATGGCTCCTTGGCCTCTGCCCCAGGCGCTAAAGTGGCTCTGGTCGCAGCAGAGCGACACCCCGAAGGGGCAGAGCATCGCCCCTGGTGGGCGTTCCGGGTGAATCCCGGTCGGGCGCATGCGGGAGTTTGTCTGACTGTTTCTCCCTGTTTTCCCGCTTCAGAAAAATACAACAAAAAAAAAAAAAGAAAGAAAGAAAAAAAAAAAGACAGGATAAACAAATGGGACTATATCAAACTAAAAAGCTTTTGTACAGATAAAGACAATAAGAACAGAATAAAAAGACAAACTACACAATGGGAGAACATATTTGACAATACATCTGATAAGAGGTTAATAACCAAAATTTATAAAGAACTTGTAAAACTCAATACCAGGAAGACAAACAATCCAATCCAAAAATGGGCAAAAGAAATGAATAGACACTTCTCCAAAGAGGACATACAGATGGCCAATAGGCATATGAAAAAATGCTCAACATCACTAATCATTAGAGAAATGCAAATTAAAACCACAATGTGATATCACCTCACATCAGTCAGAATGGCGTTCATCAACAAAACAACACAGAATAAGTGCTGGCGAGGATGTGGAGGAAAGAGAACCATCCTGCACTGCTGGTGGGAATGCAGACTGGTGCAGCCACTATGGAAAACAATATGGAGATTCTTTAAAGAATTAAAAATCGAACTGCCCAGCTATCCCACTTTTAGTAATATACCCCAAGAACACCATAGCACTGTTTGAAAAGAAGAAATGCAGCACCATGTTTATGGCAGCATTGTTCACAATAGCAAAGATCTAGAAACAGCTCAAGTGTCCATCAGTGGACGAGTGGATTAAAAAGCTTTGGTACATATGTACTATGGAATACTACTCAGCCATAAGAAATGATGACATCGGATCATTTACAACAACATGGATGGACCTTGATAACATTATACTGAGCGAAATAAGTAAATCAGAAAAAACTAAGAAGTATATGATTCTATACATAGATGGGACATAAAAATGAGTCTCAGAGACATGGACAAGAGTGTGGGCGTAATGGGGAGGGGGGGGAGAGGGTGGGGGTTGGGGGAGGAGAGGGATCACAAAGAAAACCAGTTAAAAGGCGATGGAAGACAATTGGACTTTGTGTGATGGAAATGCAGCATAATCAAATGTCAAAATAACCTGGATATGTTTTCTCTGAATATATGTACCCTGGTTATCATTGTCACCTCATTAAAATTAATTTTAAAAATTTTCTAAATAAAAAAAAAAGTTAACTGTTAACTATCCTATACCCACTTTCTCCCACCTCCCTAACCTATTACCAGTGGATTTCATGTAACCCTTTAGTGTTCCCTTTTGATTCTGATGTATAAAATATGTATAGATTGCAAATTTGCCATTTTCCGGAGCATTTTCTCAATTTGTTGAGATTTGGTTCCTGGCAATTGTCATCTGTCTGGCTCAAATAAACTCTCAACAATTAAAAAAAAAAGATAAAGAATAAAGTCCCAGGAGTGGGTTTTCTGGAAACATCTGTTTGGTTCAATGTGTTTTCTAAAAAGGTTGTGTCAACGTCCACTGCGTTGTGTGTGTACCAATTTCAGCACCAGCACAATCTCTCCAGCATTGAGTACTGTCATTAAAAAAGAAAAAAGTATTTCCCTTTAAATATCTCTGGAAACAGAAAATGTAGACTGACTTATGCTCACTTTAAAGATTGATAATTATATTATTTTCTCATTATTCATTGTAGGGACTTTAAAACTGTGTTTAGAATATGACTGGATTTTAATATCTCCTACATGGGAGGCACTGGTTGGGGAACCCTAAGGCACGTGGAAGCCATGATCTCTGCTCCCTAAGAGCTTTCCAGAAGCTTTCTATATTCTCAGTTTTCAAGAAGATGTAGAAAATTTAAAAGAATACATGATATAGCCCTGGTTGGTTGGCTCAGTGGTAGGGTGTCAGCCCAGTGTGTGGATGTCCTGGGTTCAATTCCTGGTCAGGGCACACAGGAGAAGAGACCATCTGCTTCTCTACCCCTCGCCTCCCCCTTCTCTCACTGTTTTTCTCTCTCTCTTACCCTCCCTCAGCCATGGCTCGATTGGTTCACACATCCATGGAGCCTCCACTTCAGGTGCTAAAAAGAGCTTGGTAATGAGCATGGCCCCAGATGAGGGTTGCCTCAGGGTGCATGAGGGAGTATGTCTCTTTATCTCCCCTCTTCTCACTTGGAAAAAGAAGAAGAAAAAAAAAAGAATACATAATACATGGTTTAAATAGTGGCTCAAGAAGAAACTGACCTGCTGTCACTAATGTAGTGGTTAGTCATCTAACTTAGCGATTTTCAACTATTATGCCTCAAAATTTTTTAAAACATGCAATAGCTGACTATTTAGTCAGGATCACTGACCTCTTTTCCCTTAAATTGTCAAATTAAAAAAAAAATGACAACAGGCAATACAACAATAGCCATTAGTATAAAGGAATCAAAATTATATACCTTGTTTCCCCAAAAATAAGATCTAGTGCAATTTTTTTTCAAGCTTAGAAATATAAGACCTCCCCTGAAAATAAGACCTAGTGTGTCTTTAGGAGCAAAAATTAATATAAGACACTGTATTTTTTGGGGGAAATAGGGTTGATTGTTGTACATGGAAATAGAGTCACAAGAAATTCTTGATGGAATTCAGAGTTTGGCTGGTTATGCTGATGTTTGTAATGTCATGACTACAGTATATTAATAAATGTTGATTTTCTGTTCTACAATAAATGTGAATGCTTGCTCGTGGAAAAATAAGACATCCCCTGAAAATAAGACCTAGCACATCTTTAGGAGCAAAAATTAATATAAGACACTGTCTTATTCTCAGGGAAACACAGTACCTATTTTTTTTTGTCAGATCGGCAAAGAATATATTTTTTGGTGTACTGCAGAATTTTAGTAATTGGTTTATGTGCCATGAAATGAAAAAGGTTGAAAATCACTGATCTAACTAATGGTCTGGAATATGGTCATTTGAGGAAACTAGAGGATCATTCAGGTTGGGGTGGTCAGAGAAAGCTTTATGCTTTGGGTGGGTGAGGTGGGGTAGGATTGTGCTGTGCCTAGATGGTGGCTAGCACTGTGTGGTCAGAGTAGAACAGTCAGCATTTTGGCCATAGAGTGGAGGTAGGAAAGCCCAAGATAGGTAAGGGCAGAGCTGGAAGTGGGTCAGTGTGCTGCCTGGCACTCTGCATTTCTCACAAGTCTACTCAATGAGAAGCAAGGAGCTAGACCAGTCCTCTCCTTTGAAGTGGGGAAACTGAGTCCCAACAAGGAGAAGGGACTTGACCAGTGTCATGGAATTTGGCAGCAGCTATAGCAGGGTTATAAACAGTTTGAGTTACAACCCAGGATTTATTTAGGAAATGTTAGGATCTACTTTCCTGTTTGAGGAAAGTAAAGAAATTATGACGTGCATTCTCACCGCCGGGCACTTGACAGGCTTCGTCTTGCTGCTGGTGAGGCTCCCACAGAATAAGGAGCTTGGCTTGTACTCTCCAGAGGGAACGCTGAGCCTCCAGGCCTCGGCAGGTTAACCAAGGTCAGTTAACATTTCCTTTGAGGCCCTCTCCTGCTCACCCCCCTTCAGTGCTGTCTAAGGTGGTGAAGTATTTGCCTCAGGCCCTTTAATTAAAGCTACAAAAGAGGCTGAGTGCTGCATTTCCTGGGGTCCTTCCTTTGCGCCCCTCACCTACCCAGTAACTAAGCCTCATGCCTCAGGCCCCCACTCTCTGTCTTCACCACCCTTGATGCAAATGAGAACCCAATTCAAACTGGCTTAGTCAGAAAAGGAATTTTTTCAGCTCACCTAACGGAACTCCCAGTGTCCAAGTGACAGTGTTGAGAGTTGGTCCTCCATCTCTGATGTTTTTCACTTTCCCTCCTGCTGTGTATTGGGCCTTGGCAATTTGAAGCTTACCTCTAATGAGATCAGCATCCTGGTGGAAAATGAGAAAGTGTCTCTTCTAATAGTCACTAGAGAGCTCCAGGATGGACACTCCTTGGTTGCATTGGATCATGTGCCCACTCCTGAGCCCATCATCTGGGATCACGTGAACCAGGTCACCTTGTGGCTGGGGTGTTAGTAATAGCTCCTTGTCTTGAGAATGGAAAACTGAAGAGTGGTTTCCATTAGAAGAAGGATCAGTGGGGTGGGCAAATCAATAGACATGATCCACAGTCTGAGCAGGTGAGCCTCCACTGTGGGCGCCTAGTACCTCTGGTGGCACTGAACAGCCTCCCAGGCAATGAAATACTTACATCTCTCTCCTTCCACATAATGAACTATTAAAATACTAGCCTAAATAAAACAAAGTGGGGGGGAGGGGGAATCACAGCAAATATTTACTATTACTCTGTACCAGGCCCTATGGTGGGTATTTTAAAGCATGTTAATTCTTTTGAACTCTGAGCTAGATACTATTATTATCCCCATTTTGATGAGAAGCTTGAGGTTTGGAACATTAGATGATGAGCCAAAGAGTTCGCAGTGAATGAGGATTCAAAATGGAGTTTTCTCGAAAGAATAAAGCTGTATATGAACAAGGCTGTAATTAACAGCACTCTTTGCATAGCAAAGGTTGGAGGTCTCCCAAGGACCCAGCAGAGGGGATTGCTTGGAGACAGCCTTGTTTGCACAGCAAGGTAACTCTAAGCTGTTAGAGGGAATGAGGAAGGTCTCTGTGCATCCCTGTAAAGTCATCTTCAGGGTGTGTTGGTGGCTGGAAAGGGCCAGGCACAGGCCCTGCATATAGTGTGCTGCCTTCCACATAGGCAAAAGGGGGAAATATGGATGGATGGGCTCATATTTGCTTATATTTTTAAAAAGAAACAATAGAAGAACAAACCACTAGTTTACAAACCAAACAATGTACCTTGTTTCATAAGTTGGCTTTGAAACCGTGTAAACATTTTATATAACTAAAAACCAGAAAGAATAAAAGCCATCTTTTAACATTGAAAACAAACTGAAACAAACATTCCTGTATATTAAATTAATGGCATAACCTCACAGAATTGTATTGAGTGACTCTGAAACAGTGATTTGTGCAAACCAAGTGGGACAAAGACAAAAAGAACCACAAATAAAACCTAAACAAATAAAAGCATTCAGTAGTCTTTTGGTTGATAGAAAAAAGTGGTACAGTATTGTTGTTTTGAAATTGTTATCTATACAAGTATATATATTTAACCATAAGTAATTACCTTAATGTCTTTGGGAACCAAGGTTTGCATTGTGAAGGAAGGAGTGCAAACATAGGTGAAATCTTGTCATCATTAATAAGAATTGGAACCAGCAGTACGAAGGCCTTGCTTAACCCATAAGTAATTGCGTTAATGTCATTAAGAGCAATCACAGGCCCACACCAGGTTTCCCACCAGGAGACAGACCCCACTTCCCACCTCCCACAGAGCCTCCATCCCACTGGCCCAGGCATTCATCTTTGCCCACAATAGACCAGATGGTTGTTCATTGGATGGGTGGGAGTGAATATTTCCATGGCACCTGTGACCAAAAAGACTGTTTAGATAGAAGATGTGCCCGGGTCCCTGGTTTTCCTGATCAAGGCCCTTAGTTGCAGGCCACAGTGGTGTTGGGCACCCAGGGAGCCTGAGGCCTTACAGAACTGCCAGTCATTTGGGCAGCTGGAAACCACTCTTGCCCAGGACCAGAACCCACCAGGCTAAGCCCCGACTGCCAGGACGGGCTTCTGTTCTGGAGAGTGGCATAGTAATTCAGTCCTGCTCAAGAGACAGGCCTTTTGCTGCCTTTGTTTTTCTTTATTTATTTTTCAATCTATCTTCTCAAGTCTTTCAGCTGACGTGGCTTTACCCATGCCTCGCAGGCTGTGGGTGCAGTGCTGGGTGGGCATGCCCATCAGAAGCCTCAGTCAGGGCTGATGGGCCTGGCACCCACGGACTTGAGGGACCAGCTTAACTGTGGGCCCTCGGCAACTGTGAGGCTCAGCACACGGTCACAACCTGCCAGGCTTCCTGGCTCCTTGTGCCCTTCTCTCTGTGGGGCCACTGCCTCAGGAGGTTGCAAGCCCTCTTTGTCAGGCTTAGCCTGGGCTGGTCCAATTCCAATGACTGGACACCCTGTCCCTGCGTCTGGCCCCGAGCTGGGCCCCCATCATGCTCCTTCCAGGCCTCAGTCAGTGCTTTGATGGGCTGCCAGTTACTTAGTGTTATGAATTGAATTGTGTCCTCCCAAAAACATGTTGAATCCCACCGCCCAGTACCTGTGTGTGTGAGCTCATTTGGAAGTAGGGTCTTCACAGATGATCAAGATGAGGTCAATTAGGGTGGTCCCTAATCCAATATGACTATGCCCTTATGACAGGGGAAAACTTTGGACACAGAGACAGACACTCACAGGGCAAACGCCCTGTGAACGTGAAGGCAGAGATCAAGATTGAGCAACAAGAAACGCCGAAGACTGCTGTCACCCCAGAAGCCGAGCAGCCCTGCCAACACTCTCGCAATAGAAATAGACATTACAGCGCTCAACGTAGTATGAGGTCACCAAATGGTGGCCATTACCTATTTGTCAGGCCTGCCTCCTATTTTAACAAGCTTTGTGCCGATGCTTAAAAATCCATAGGCCACACATAAAACTCCAATTTCTAGTGTCCTTGAAAAATTTGAACGTCCGCCAACCTGGGGCATTCCTGTGGCCAGAGGTGGCTGAAGCAGGGCGGTGGCCACCCCTATTCCTGGCCAGAGATCCTACAGACAACTCAGCACACATCTTGAGGAAGCACACATGTAGTACAGATGAGGCACTTCACCCCCAAAGATGCCAGCCTGGCCCAGCAGGCATCGGTGTTTACCCTTTGCTCCAGCACCTCTACAATCAGTCTGAACCTTCCCTGTTCCCCAGGACCACCCCGTCCACTTCCTCTGGCATCATTGCCAGCAGCCACTGAGATTCCAGCTTGTTGCCTGTGCCCAGACCTTTTGACCCTCCTCCTTACTCTCCATCTGGGAGGCAGCCCTTCTTGCCTGGACCCCACTGGTCTCAGCATTGCCTGTCCCCATCCTCCCCAGTTCCCATGTGCTCCTGCTCCCAGAGTAGCCTGCCTTCTAGGCCACTGGGCCTGCCCCACCAGGGCAGTCTCTCGGTACCCAGGCCCACTCTCCTGACCCATCCCGCTGCTTACTGTGTCCCAGATTCAGTAGTTGATCCTTTTACCAAAAGAAGGTGATTAATTTTATTAATTACCATTTTAAAACTCAAGAGCAGTGAATTGACCCATCTGTCCAACTTAGCAATTTCTCTTACACATTTACTTCTCCTGCGCCAACCCAAATATATCTGAAGGGGAAGTAGTATAGGAAATTGTGGAATATGCAGAAGAGAAAACGTGAATCATTTTATCCTTCCTATGGAAAGATTATAGGAATTGAGTGTCTGTCTATTCAGAGCTTCAGTTGATACCAGCCTGAAATGTCACTCCAGGGATGTTTTTATTTTTTTCAGTTATAACACTTGATAACATGCAACATGGCGATGTCTGAGTTAGAAGGCATGCTAATATAATGAACACCTGGGGACCCGTTTTGCAAATCCAGAATCAGAGGGGAAATGAGAGCTGGCACCAGCCTTGCCGGGTGGCCATTCTGTCCCCCTCCCCACCAGGTGATTGTTGCCCTGAATTTTAGCATCCCTCTTCCCTTCTTCTTTTGAGCTCTTTTATTTGAAAATCGTTTCAAATTCACAGAAAAGCTGTGAAGATAAAGAGTACAACGAACACCCTATAGCCTTTTCGCTGATTCACCTCAGTCAAATTTTACCCCAGTTTCTTTATCACCTGATCTTGTCTCCCCCCCACATGCACACATTCAGGCTCATGCGCGTGCACGCACGCACGCGCGCGCACACACACACATTCACAGATACACATTTTTTTGGAGCTATTTGAGGCTGTCACATTTTGTGACTCCTACTTACTTCAGTACGCACTTATCTTCTAACCAGAGGAATATTCTCTTATGTAACTACACCATGGTTTCCAGCATCAGTCACTTGATCTAATGATGCCTGTTAAAGCATTTTCCCCCTCTTCTACCAGATTCAGCTCTGTCTCCTTAGCATGATTCAACTGGGAACATTTCCAGAGACTTTCTTTGTCTTCCATAACAGTGACATTTTATGAATTCACCTCCCTCCCTTTCCCCTTTTTTCAAACACAGAATACTCCTTGTTTTGAGTTTTAGCGGTTCCTGTCTCCTGTTTCCGAGTGCTATTCCCTGACTTGATGTTGTGTCTAAGGCTCACCCATGCTGGCAGGCAGCTGTCGTCCATCCGTCGCTGGTCCTGCTCCCCATCCCAGTGTGCGCACGGACTAACGTTTATTTTCATGTTGATGAATAGCTGGGCTTTTCCAGACTTTTGTGAGTGCGGACAATGTTGCTAGGAATATCCATGCACGACTGTTGGCACGCATGTGAACGTTTCTCTAGCAGGGGTAGTCAACCTTTTATATCTCTGTTAGTAGTAAAATTTACTAACTGCCCACCGGTTCCACAATAATGGTGATTTATAAAGTAGGGAAGTAACTTTATAAAATTTAGAAAGCAGAGTTACAAGTTAAAGCATATAATAATAATTACTTACCAAGTATCTTATGTCAGATTTTCGCTGTTTGGCAGAATAAATCTTTTTTTTTTTTTATAAATAAATTTTTATTTTAATGGGGTGACATCAATAAATCAGGGTACATACATTCAAAGAAAACATTTCCAGGTAATCTTGTAATTTAGTTCTGTTGCATACCCATCACCCGAAGAGAGATCGTCCTCCGCCACCCTCCATCCAGTTCTCTCTGTACCCCTCCCCCTCCCCCTCTCCCTCCTTCCCTCCCCCCACCCCCCATAACCACCACACTCCTGTCCATGCCTCTTAGTCTCGCTTTTATGTCCCACCAATGTATGGAATCCTGCAGTTCCTGTTTTTTTTCTGATTTGCTTATTTCACCCCCGCACAATGCTACCAAGACTCCACCATTCCGCTGTAAGTGATCCGATGTCATCATTTCTCCTCGCTGAATAGTATACCATGGTGTATATGTGCCCCATCTTCTTCATCCAGTCCTCTATTTTTTTTTACAGCATTTAAAAGCCTTTAAGCAAACTCTTGGCCAATACAGCAAGAATCCCTAGAAAAGTAGTGTCCTTAACATGTTCACCAAGTCCAAGTTGGCCCCATCACCATGCCAAATCCCTGAAAACTGCAACCCAACCACAGTTCAGTCTGTTAGGAGCTGTCACAGGGAGCAGGAGTCCAGGAAAGTTCCCCACAGAAAAAGTCCGCATGGCACTGGAATTGTTGTCACCATTCTATACTTTGCAGCTCATGTCCAAGTCCCAATGACCGCTGCTTCTAGCTGGTAATGATTCAGGTAGACTGGAAAAAGCCATTTGCAGCATGCGTGGATATGGAGATTCTGTTCTCCTCTGCCTGGAGAGTTGAGACCAGGTTGCTTTTCCCTGGAGCTCTGTGACTGTGGCCTGGTAAAGAGAACCTTGGGATACACTAAGCTGGGTGGCAAAGGTAAATTCATAATACAAGTTGGCAAAAGGAGGAAAGAGAGCTCTAAATTAGGAGTAGGTCCCAGCCTGAAATATGAGTGGGGCATTGAGGTAGGAGGGATAAAGGAAACACTATATATTAAGCAAAGCAGCAGAAAATAGGACTATCAACACCCACAACAGAGATCTTTGAGGGAAGAATAAAAAACCTGACTATTCAGGCAAAACATAGTTAAGTGGCCCTTGTGCAAATGAGATCAGTTTACCTGCTTCTTGGAAGAAATACCCTAGGCTCGTCCACAGTGTCGTAGATGGGGCCAACGGCCCTGGGCACCTTCAGCCTTCAGTGGCAAACCCCAGCTTTCTGGGCAAGGTTAGGTCATAGGTGGCTGGAGCTGGGCTGGAAGAGACTGAACCCTCCCTTAGAGGAGCGAGGGGGAAGCCCACCTTCCAGTGTCCCTGTTTCCTCACAGCAGAGGCGTGTAAGCCTGGCATGCTTTAGCTCAATGACCTTCCTTTCCACTATTGAAGCAGGACCCAGATGGCATCCTATGAGACCCTTTGGGGCGTTGGAGCCTTTAAGGGTGTATCCTAAAAGCTGGTAGTTCCCCTGATCTCTATTGGGCTTTTTCTGCCTCTAGGTATCTTAAAAGCCATTCTCAGAAGATCTTGCTGAGGGGTTTGAGGATCCCCATCCACCTATGTAAATCTTTTCCATATATTTGGAGCTATTTGGAAAAAAGACAGAACAGTGTTATTAGCTAGATCTAATAAATAAGGTAGTAGTTTGCAGGCAAAAAAGATTTGGTGTTTCCTGTTCATCAGCATTCAAAAGAAATGTAAATTTTTTTTTTTTAAGTAAAAATCATGATATGGTAGACCCGTCGGAGTCATTGGCCTGGTGTGCAGGATTCCCGGGTTCGATTCCTGGCCAGAGCATACAGGAGAAGCGCCCATCTACCTCTCCACCCCTCCCCCTCTCCTTCCTCTTTGTCTCTCTTCTCCCGCCTGCAGCCAAGGCTCCACCAGAGAAAAGCCACCCCGGGCACTAAGGATGGCCCCATGGCCTCCGCCCCAGTCGCTAGAACGGCTCCGGTTGTAACAGAGCAACACCCCAGATGGGCAGAGCATTCTCCCCTGGTAGGCATGCCAGGTGGATCCCAGTCAGGCGCATGCAGGAGTCTGTCTCCATCTCCTCTTCAGAAACATACAAAAAATAAATAAATAAAAGAAAAAATACTAAAAAAAGGGGGGGGGGCATTCCCTGGTGCTAAAGCTCCAGGGCGCATGGAGTGAGCTTGAGTATGTCCTATGAAACATGGAGCTCTATGTTGACATATAAGTCTTTGAAGAAGGAGGAACTGCTGAAATAGTTTATCAGCATTTGTCCCTAAGACAGTAGTCTTTATAGTGGGAACACCATACGTAAATATTTGCTGTCTGTCTATAGATTAAGGGGGGAATATGGCAAATGCTGAAAAGCCATGATCTTTGTGCCCCTCCTCTCCCCCAACCCCCTCCCTCGCCTCCCCCCACCCTGTAACCCCAACACTGTTGTTCATGTCTCTGAGTCTCATCTTTATGTCCCACCTATGTATGGAAACATATAGTTCTTAGTTTTTTCTGATTTACTTCTTTCACTCAGTATAATGTTATCAAGGCCCATCCATGTTCTTGTAAAAGATCCTATGTCATCAATTCTTATGGCTGAGTAGTATTCCATAGTATATCTATACCAAAGCTTTTTAATCCACTCGTCCTCTGATGGACACTTGGGCTGTTTCCAAATCTTTGCTATTGTGAACAATGCTGACATAAACATGGGGGTGCATTTCTTCTTTTCAAACAGTGCTATGGTGTTCTTGGGGTATATTCCTAACAGTGGGATAGCTGGGTCAAAAGGCAGTTTGATTTTTAATTTCTTGAGGAATCTCCATACTGTTTTCCACAGTGGCTGCACCAGTCTGCATTCCCACCAGCAGTGCAGGAGGGTTCCCTTTTCTCCACATCCTTGCCAGCACTTATTCTGTGTTGTTTTATTGATGAGCGCCATTCTGACTGGTGTGAGGTGATATCTCATTGTGTTTTTTTTGTTTGTTTGTTTTTTTTTTTGTTTTTTTTTAATAATTTTATTTTTTTAATGGGGTGACATCAATAAATCAGGATACATAAATCAGGATACATATATTCAAAGATAACAAGTCCAGGTTATCTTGTCGTTCAATTATGTTGCATACCCACCACCCAAAGTCAGATTGTCCTCTGTCACCTTCTATCTTGTTTCCTTTGTGCCCCTCCCACCCCCTATCCCTCTCCCATTCCCCCCTCCCCCCCGTAACCACCACACTCTTATCAATGTCTCTTAGTTTCACTATTATGTCCCACCTACGTATGGAATAATACAGTTCCTGTTTTTTTCTGATTTACTTATTTCGCTTCGTATCATGTTATCAAGATCCCACCATTTTGCTGTAAATGTTCCGATGTCATCATTTCTTATGGCTGAGTAGTATTCCATAGTGTATATGTGCCACATCTTCTTTATCCAGTCATCTATTGATGGGCTTTTTGGTTGTTTCCATGTCCTGGCCACTGTGAACAATGCTGCAATAAACATGGGGCTGCATGTGTCTTTACGTATCAATGTTTCTGAGTTTTGGGGATATATACCCAGTAGAGGGATTGCTGGGTCATAAGGTAGTTCTATTTTCAGTTTTTTGAGGAACCACCATACTTTCTTCCATAATGGTTGTACTACTTTACATTCCCACCAACAGTGTATGAGGGTTCCTTTTTCTCCACAGCCTCTCCAACATTTGCTATTACCTGACTTGCTAATAACAGCTAATCGAACAGGTGTGAAGTGGTATCTCATTGCCGTTTTGATTTGCATTTCTCTAATAGCTAAAGAAGATGAGCATCTTTTCATATATCTGTTGGCCATTTGTATTTCTTCCTGGGAGAAGTGTCTATTCATATCCTCTTCCCATTTTTTTATTGGATTGTTTGTTTGTTTGTTGTTGAGTTTTATGAGTTCTTTGTATATTTTGGATATTAGGCCCTTATCTGAGCTGTTGTTTGAAAATATCATTTCCCATTTAGTTGGCTTTCTGTTTATTTTGTTATCAGTTTCCCTTGCTGAGCAAAAACTTCTTAGTCTGATGTAGTCCCATTCATTAATTTTTGCCTTCACTTCTCTTGCCATTGGAGTCAAATTCATAAAATGCTCTTTAAAACCCAGGTCCATGAGTTGAGTACCTATGTCTTCTTCTATGTACTTAATTGTTTCAGGTCTTATATTTAGATCTTTGATCCATTTTGAGTTAATTTTTGTACAGGGGGAGAGACTGTAGTCCAGTTTCATTCTTTTGCATGTGGCTTTCCAGTTTTCCCAGCACCATTTATTGAAGAGGCTTTCTTTTCTCCATTGTGTGTTGTTGGCCCCTTTATCAAAAATTATTTGACTATATATATGTGGTTTTATTTCTGGACTTTCTATTCTGTTCCATTGGTCTGAGTGTCTATTTTTCTGCCAATACCATGCTGTTTTGATTGTCGTGGCCCTATAATAGAGTTTGAAGTCAGGTATTGTTATGCCCCTAGCTTCATTCTTTTTCTTTAGGATTGCTTTGGCTATTCGGGGTTTTTTATAGTTCCATATAAATCTGATGATTTTTTGCTCTATTTCTTTAAAAAATGTCATTGGAATTTTGATGGGAATTGCATTAAATTTGTATATTGCTTTGGGTAATATAGCCATCTTGATTATATTTATTCTTCCTAGCCAAGAACAAGGTATATTCTTCCATCTCATTATATCTTTTTCGATTTCCCTTAACAATGGTTTATAGTTTTCATTATATAAGTCCTTTACATTCTTTGTTATGTTTATTCCTAAGTATTTTATTTTTTTTGTTGCAATCGTGAAGGGGATTATTCTTTTGAGTTCCTTCTCAGTTGTTTCATTGTTGGCATATAGAAAGGCTATTGACTTCTGTATGTTAATTTTGTATCCTGCGACCTTACTGTATTGGCTTATTGTTTCTAGTAGTCTTTTTGTGGATTCTTTGGGGTTTTCGATGTATAGGATCATATCATCTGCAAAAAGTGATACCTTTACTTCTTCTTTTCTGATATGGATGCCTTTTATTTCTTTGTCTTGTCTGATTGCTCTGGCTAGAACCTCTAGTACCACATTAAATAAGAGTGGAGAGAGTGGACAACCCTGTCTTGTTCCTGATTTAAGGGGGAAAGCCTTCAGTTTAGTGCCATTTAATATGATGTTAGCTGATGGTTTATCATATATGGCCTTTATCATGTTGAGATATTTTCCTTCTATACCCATTTTGTTGAGAGTCTTAAACATAAAATTGTGTTGTATTTTATCGAAAGCCTTTTCTGCGTCTATTGATAAGATCATGTGGTTTTTGTTCTTTGTTTTGTTGATATGGTGTATTACATTAACCGTTTTACGTATGTTGAACCATCCTTGAGATTCTGGGATGAATCCTACTTGATCATGATGTATTATTTTTTTAATATGTTGTTGTATTCGATTTGCTAGTATTTTGTTTAGTATTTTAGCATCTGTATTCATTAGAGATATTGGTCTGTAGTTTTCTTTTTTTGTGCCATCCTTGCCTGGTTTTGGTATGAGGGTTATGTTGGCCTCATAAAATGTGTTTGGAAGTATTGCTTCTTCTTCAATTTTTTGGAAGACTTTGAGTAGAATAGGAACCAAGTCTTCTTTGAATGTTTGATAAAATTCGCTGGTATAGCCGTCAGGGCCTGGACTTTTATTTTTGGGGAGATTTTTAATGGTTTTTTCTATTTCTTCTCTACTGATAGGTCTGTTTAGGCTTTCTGCTTCTTCTTGACTCAGTCTAGGAAGGTTGTATTTTTCTAGAAATTTATCCATTTCTTCTAGGTTGTTGAATTTAGTGGCATAAAGTTTTTCATAGTATTCTACAATAATTCTTTGTATATCTACGGTGTCCGTGGTGATTTCTCCTCTTTCATTTTGGATTTTGTTTATATGAGTTCTTTCTCTTTTTTCCTTGGTAAGTCTTGCCAAGGGTTTGTCAATTTTGTTGATCTTTTCAAAGAACCAGCTCCTTGTTCTATTAATTTTTTCTATAGTTTTTCTGTTCTCTAATTCATTTATTTCTGCTCTGATTTTTATTATCTCCTTTCTTCGGCTGGTTTTGGGTTGTCTTTGTTCTTCTTTTTCTAGTTCCTTAAGGTGGGAAGTTAAGTGGTTCACTTGGGCTCTCTCTTGTTTGTTCATATATGCCTGAAGCGATATGAACTTCCCTCTTATCACTGCTTTTGCTGCATCCCATAGATTCTGATATGTCGTATTGTCATTTTCATTAGTCTGTATATATCTTTTGATCTCTGCACTTATTTCTTCTTTGACCCATTCATTTTTTAAAAGTATGTTGTTTAGTTTCCACATTTTTGTGGGATTTTTTTCCTCTTTTTTGCAGTTGAATTCTAGTTTCAGGGCTTTATGATCAGAAAATATGCTTGGTACAACTTCAATTTTTCTGAATTTGCTGATATTGTTTTTGTGGCCCAACATATGGTCAATTCTTGAGAATGATCCATGTACACTGGAGAAAAATGTATACTCAGTCACTTTGGGATGAAATGTCCTGTAGATGTCTATCATATCCAGGTGCTCTAGTGTTTTGTTTAAGGCCACTATGTCTTTGTTGATTCTCTGTTTGGATGACCGATCTAGAGCCGTCAGCGGTGTATTGAGGTCTCCAAGTATGATTGTATTTTTGTCAGTTTTTGTTTTAAGATCAATAAGTAGCTGTCTTATATATTTTGGTGCTCCTTGGTTTGGTGCATATATATTAAGAATTGTTATGTCTTCTTGATTCAGTGTCCCCTTAGCCATTATGAAATGGCCATTTTTGTCTCTAAGTACTTTTCCTGTCTTGTAGTCAGCATTATCCGATATGAGTATTGCTACACCTGCTTTTTTTTGGATGTTATTTGCTTGGAGTATTGTTTTCCAGCCTTTCACTTTGAATTTGTTTTTATCCTTGTTACTTAGATGAGTTTCCTGTAGGCAGCATACAGTTGGATTTTCTTTTTTAATCCATTCTGCTACTCTGTGCCTTTTTATTGGTGAGTTTAATCCATTTACATTTAGTGTAATTATTGATACTTGTGAGTTCCCTATTGCCATTTTATATCTTGCTTTCTGTTAGTTTTGTGTCTTGTTTGATCCTTCTCTTTCGTTTTTCTATCTTTTGTTTTTATTTGGTTGTATTCCATACATCTTTCCTCTGTTGCTATCTTTTTTATCTCATGTGCTTCTGTGGTGGTTTTTTCAATGGTGGTTACCTTTGAGTAATGAAAAGGGTCCCTACCCTGTTCATTGTAGCGAACTATTTTGTGAGTACTTTTGCACTCCATCGTCCTTTGCTACTGTTAATCTCCGTCTTCTCCCCCTCTTTCTTTTTGTTGTTGTCACAGTTTAAATTTGGTTTTATTGTGTTCTTCTTGGAGCTTTTACTTGTGGCTCTGTTTTTTTTTTGTTCTTTGTATCTGATTGGAGAACCCCCTTTAGTAATTCCTGGAGTGGGGGTTTTCTGATGATAAATTCCCTCATCTTTTCTGTATCTGTGAATGTTTTTATTTCTCCTTCGTATTTGAAGGATAGCTTTGATGGGTATAGTATTCGTGGCTGAAAGTTCCTCTCTTTCAGGACTTTAAATATTGGGGTCCACTCTCTTCTAGCTTGTAGAGTTTCTGCTGAGAAATCTGATGATAATCTAATGGGCCTTCCTTTATATGTTGTATTCTTCTTTTCCCTGGCTGCCTTGAGAATTTTTTCTTTGCTGTTGGTTTGTGTCAATTTCATTATGATATGCCTTGGAGTAGGTTTGTTGGGGTTAAGAAAACTTGGAGTTCTGTTTGCTTCTTGAACTTGAGGCTTTAGTTCTTTCCACAGGCTTGGGAAGTTCTCATCAATTATTTGTTTAAGTATGTTCTCCATTCCATTTTCTCTCTCTTCTCCCTCTGATATACCTATTATTCTTATGTTATTCTTTTTGATGGAGTCAGATAATTCTTGTAGGGCTATCTCATTTTTTTTAATTTTTGAGTCTCTTTCTTCTTCTCTCTGTTGTGCCTCAAGTTGCTTGTCTTCTATTTCACTAATCCTCTCTTCTATCTGACCTGTTCTATTAGCTAAGCTTGTTACTTCGTTTTTCAGCTCGTGAATTGAGTTTTTCATCTCTGTTTGATTTGTTTTTATAGTTTCAATTTCCTTGGACATATATTCTTTGTGTTCATGGAGTTGTTTTCTGAGCTCCCTATATTGCCTTTCTGTGTTTTCTTGTATATCTCGGAGGATTTTTAGGATTTCTATCTTGAATTCTCTGTCATTTAGCTCCAAGGTTTCCAATATATTAAATTTTTTCTCCATAGATTTTTCCTCATCTAGCTGTGTTACCTCTCTTTCTTTTGTATCCATGATATTCGATTTTCTCTTCCTTAATGGCATCTGAGGGTGGTTTTGTTGATAGTATTAATGAGATTTAATAAAGAATAAAAAGTTAAAAAAAATAAAAAAAATAACAAATCGGAAAGAGTTGTTTTTTTTTTTAAAAAAAATTAATAATGAAATAAAGAAAAATAAAATAAAATAAAAATTTTTTAAAAAAGGAAATTATTCCCCCCCTCTTTTTTTCCTCTCCTCTCCTCTCCCCTCTTTCTTGAGAAAATCTTGTGGTGGACTGTGAGTTATAACAAACAATGCCTGTGATGGAGGGCCTGAATTGGGGAAAAGTAATAAAGGGGCAAAAAAGAGAGAAAGAAAAAAAAAAAAAAAAAGAAAAGAAAAAAAAAAAAAAGAGCGTATGGACCCACAAAAAGCAAATAAGGAAAAAATTTGGGTCAAGAATAAAATGATTTGCTTTTAGGTGTTGGTTTTCTAAGAGTTATGATGAGAGGAATAAGAGGAAAATGGAAAAATGGGGGGACAAATTAAAAACTTACTATTGTATTTAGTGGAACAAGAACTAGATAATATGGAGAGCCAGGGATGGGAGCACTGCTAGTGAGTTAAAAAGGTGAAGTAAAAACCCCCCAAAATGCCACAAACATAGGTTTGAGTCCCAGATAAGATAATTTGTTTGTTATTGAGGTTTGAATGAGAGGAGATGTAAAGGAGAAAGGAAGAAACTAATATAGAGGGAGAAAAGAAAGAGAGAGAGAGAAAAAAAGAGGGAACCACTAAAAGAAGAAAAAAGAAAGGAGAGAGAGAGAGAGAGTTAAGGGTTTTGGAGTGCAACCCTCATAGAGAGAAAGGAAGAGAAGAGAAATTATAATGGGAGATGTAACACTTATGGGTAGTGTAGTTCAGGGAGAGGAGAGAGTAAGACCGGTAGAGAGTTAATCGGCCAAATTGGAGGAGGAAAAAAAAGTCTCAAGAATGAAGATAATAGAAACAAACGAACAAATATAATAAAATGGGATAGGTTATAAAGTCTGCAGATTATTCTTGATTTTGAGAGGTTATCTTCTTGCTTTTTCTTTTCTCTCCCTCTTCCTGGTCGGTGACTCTGTACCCCGGGTTCTGCCCCTTTGGCACGCTCAGGTAGAGGTTTGCAGTTGATAAGTCTCTATGGCAATGTCATGTATTGTGCTTTATTCTCGTTGGGAGTCGAGGCTCATTAGCATTTATAGGCTCCGACAGTGAGAGAGTCCGTGTTCCTGGAGCCTTTCTCCTAGTCTTTCCTTCCTCAATTAGTAGCCTGATAGTCAAGGTATGGGGTTGCTGCTGCCTCTGCCTGGATAGTAAGAGGCTCAAATTGCTGGCAACTCCCCACTCTATTTCCACTCAGCACATGGCTCTGGGTAAGGCTCAGTCAGTCAGAGCTGCTAGCATAATCAGGCAGGCTTTCTGCCCACTCGAAGACCTCTGGCTCTGCCACTCTATCCGGTAACACAAGCGGGCGCCCACTTCCGGGGCGCTTGGAGGAAACTCTCACTCACTGTCTGCAACCAGGATATCCGGCCAGCAGTCTCACGCTCTGAGTGAAACCCCCAACCGCAGGGAAAAGTTGCAGCGTTGGAATTGAGTCTCGCTCCGTCCCCGTGCGCGGCTTTTGCAAGGCGCTGGGGCGGCCCGAGATTCCGCTTTGGCCCACACAAAGGCCCCTGACTCTGCCCCTCTGTGCGATAACACGGGCGCGCACTGCCGAGGCACTCGGAGGAATCGCTCACTCCTTATCTGCGCGCGCAAACCAGGATATGAGGCCGGCTGCGTTTCGCTCTGAGTGAAACAGCCTCCAGCACGGAAAATCTCCACCGTTGGGATTAGTTCTCACTCCCTCCCGTGCGTGGCTTTCCCAGGGCGCTGGGGCTGCCCAGAGACTCTGCCCTCAGCCCACAGAAAGGCCTCTGACCCTGCCTCTCCGTGGGGCAACACGGGTACCCACTTCCGCGGCTTAGGAAGAAATCTCTCTTCCACTAACTGCGCACCGACCAGGAGACCGGGTAAAATGTCCGCTCCGCTTGTCTTTCTTTGTTTGGGTTTGGCGCGAGTGTTAGCTTGTATTGCCCGGGTTGCCACAGGATCAGATTTTCCTCGGCTTGGATCTCTGAGCCATAGCCTGGTTCGGCCGTTTTTGCTGCGGCGGCCTGGATCTATTCACCCCCTTTGCCCGCCTCAGTTTCTATATTCACAGTTACCAGAGAAAGCCGCCCTGTTTAGGTTAGTGAGGAAGGCGGAGCATTTCTTACTCCCTATTTCCTTCGGGGTTTGGTTATATATTTAGCCAATTTTTCACTCAATCATACCTTTGGGTGTATTGCGAAGAATCTGGAAGCTCCAAGTATAGGTTTTTCTGTTTCTGGTTGAAGATCTTGTTGAGTTTTGGGGCAGATTTATCGGTATCGCTTCCTACTCCGCCATTACTCTGACGTCATCTCTCATTGTGGTTTTAATTTGCATTTCTCTAATCATTAGTGATGTTGAACATTTTTTCATATGCCTGTTGGCCATCTGTGTGTCCTCTTTGGAGAAGTGTCTCTTTGGATTGTTTGTCTTCCTGGTATTAAGTTTTACAAGTTCTTTATAAATTTTGGTTATTAACCCCTTATCAGACGCTATGTCAAATATATTCTCCCATTGTGTAGTTTGTCTTTTTATTCTGTTCTTATTGTCTTTAGCTGTGCAGAAGCTTTTTAGTTTGATAAAGTCCCATTTGTTTATCCTGTCTTTTATTTCACTTGCCTGTGGAGACAAATCAGCAAATATATTGCTGCGAGAGATGTCAGAGAGCTTACTGCCTATGTTTTCTTCTAAGATGCTTATGGTTTCACGGCTTACATTCAAGTCTTTTATCCATTTTGAGTTTATTTTTGTGAGTGGTGTAAGTTGGTAGTCTAGTTTCATTTTTTTGCAAGTAGCTGTCCAGTTTTCCCAACACCATTTGTTGAAGAGGCTGTCTTTACTCCATTATATTGTCTTACTTCCTTTGTCAAATATCAGTTGTCCATAGAGCTGTGGGTTTATTTCTGAGTTCTCTGTTCTGTTCCATTGATCTATGTGCCTGTTCTTATGCCAGTACCATGCTGTTTTGAGTACAGTGGCCTTATAATATAACTTGATATCTGGAAGTGTGATACCTCCCATTTTTTTCTTCCTTTTCAGGATTGCTGAGGCTATTCGTGTTCTTTTTTGGTTCCATATAAATTTTTGGAATATGTGTTCTATGTCTTTGAAGTAAGTCATTGGTATTTTAATTGGTATTGCATTGAATTTATAAATTGCTTTGGGTAATATAGACATTTTAATGATGTTTATTCTTCCTAACCATGAGCATGGTATATGCCTCCACTTATTCGTATCTTCCCTGATTTCTTTTATCAATGTTTTATAATTTTCCGAGTACAAGTCTTTAATCTCCTTGGTTAGATTTATTCCTAGGTACTTTATTTTTTTTGGTTGCAATGGTAAAGGGGATTGATTCCTTGATTTCTCTTTCTGACAGTTCATTATTAGTGTATAAAAATGCCTCTGATTTCTGAGTATTGATTTTATATCCTGCCACCTTGCCGAATTCATTTATCAGGTCTAGTAGTTTTTTGACTGAGACTTTAGGGTTTTCTATATACAATATCATATCATCTGCAAATAATGATAATTTTACTTCTTCTTTTCCAATTCGGATGCCTTTTATTTCTTCTTCTTGTCTGATTGCTGTAGCTAGGACTTCCAGAACTATGTTGAATAAGAATGGTGAAAGGGGCACCCCTGCCTTGTTCCTGATCTTAAGGGGATTGCTTTTAATTTTTGCCCATTGAGTATGATGTTGGCTGTGGGTTTGTCATAGATGGCCTTTATCATGTTGAGGTATGTTCCCTGTATTCCCACTTTGCTGAGAGTTTTGATCATGAATGGGTGCTGGATTTTATGAAATGCTTTTTCTGCATCTATTGAAATTATCATGTGGTTTTTCTCCTTCCTTTTGTTTATGTGATGAATCACATTGATTGATTTGCGAATATTGTACCAGCCTTGCCTCCCAAGAATAAATTCCACTTGATCATGGTGTATGATTTTTTTCATATATTGCTGGATCCGGTTTGCTAATATTTTGTTGAGGATTTTTGCATCTAAGTTCATCAGGGACATTGGCCTATAATTTTCTTTTTTTGTGTTGTCTTTGCCTGGTTTTGGAATCAGAATTATGCTCGCCTCATAAAAGGAGTTTGGAAGTCTTCCTTCCTCTTGAATTTTTTGAAGTAGCTTGAGAAGGATAGGAGTTAGTTCTTCTTTGAATATTTGGTAGAATTCACCTGTGAAGCCATCAGGCCCAGGACTTTTCTTTTTTGGGAGTTTTTTGATAGCTGTTTCAATCTCACTTGTTGTAATTGGTCTGTTTAGGTTTTCTGATTGTTCCAGATTGACTTTTGGAAGATTATATGATTCAAGGAATTTGTCCATTTCATCTAGGTTGTCTAGTTTTTTGACGTACAGTTCTTCATAGTATTTTCTTACAATATTTTGTATTTCTGTTGTGTCCGTTGTTATTTCTCCACTCTTGTTTCTAATTTTATTTATTTGAGTCCTCTCTTTTTTTCTTGGTGAGTCTCGTTAAAGGTTCATCGATCTTGTTTACCTTTTCAAAGAACCAGCTCCTGGTTTCATTGATCCTCTGTATTGTTTCTTTAGCCTCTATATCATTTATTTCTGCTCTGATCTTTATTATTTCCTTTCTTCTACTACCTCTGGGCTTTACTTGCTGTTCTTTTTCTAGTTCTTTTAGATGCAGGGTTAAGTTGTTTATTTGAGCTTTTTCTAGCTTCTTGAGGTATGCCTGTAATGCTATAAACTTCCCTCTCAGGACTGCTTTTGCTGTGTCCCATAAATTTTGAGTTGATGTATGCTCATTATCGTTTGTTTCTAGGAATTTTTTAATTTCTTCTTTGATTTCAATGTTAACCCATTCATTATTTAATATTGTGCTATTTAGTTTCCAAGTGTTTGAATGTTTTTCAATTTTTCTATTGTGGTTGATTTCTAGTTTAATGCCATTGTGATCAGAGAAAGTGCTCGATATGATTTCAATCTTCTTAAATTTGTTGAGACCGCTTTTGTGCCCTAACATGTGGTCTATTCTAGAGAATGTACCATGAGCGCTTGAAAAAAATGTATATTCTGCTGTTTTAGGGTGAAAGGTTCTGAAGATATCTGTTAAATCGAGTTGATCTAATATGTCCTTTAAGTCTGCTGTTTCTTTGTTAATTTTCTTTCTTGAGGATCTATTTAATGATGTTGATGGGCTATTGAAATCCCCTATTATTATAATATTGCTGTTGATCTTGCCCTTTAAGTCCATCAAAGTCTGCTTTATATATTTAGGTGCTCCTATATTAGGTGCGTAGATACTTATAATGGTTATATCTTCCTTTTGTATTGCTGCCTTTATCATTATGTAGTGACCTTCTTTATCTCTAACTATGGTCTTTGTTTTAAAGTCCATTTTGTCTGATATAAGTATTGCTACCCCAGCTTTTTTTTTCATTTCCATTTGCATGAAATATTTTTTTCCATCCTTTTATCTTCAGTCTGTGTGCATCTTTTGATTTAAGGTGTGTCTCTTGTAGACAATATATGTATGGGTCCTGTTTTCTTATCCACGCAGCTACCCTTTGTCTCTTGATCGGATCATTTAATTCATTAACATTTAAGGTTATTACTGATATGTAATTGTGTATTGCCATTTTTTTCTTTAAAACTGTATTCCTCCTTTGCTATATTCTTTTTTTCCTTTGGTCTGTTTACAACAAGTCCTTTAGCATTTCTTGCAGCCTTGGTTTGGTTGCAGTGAATTCCTTGAGATTTTTTTTGTCTGTAAAGCTTTTTATTTCTCCTTCAATTTTAAATGATAGCCTTGCTGGATAAAGTAGTCTTGGTTGTAGGTTCTTGTTCTGCATTACTTTGAATATTTCTTGCCATTCCCTTCTGGCCTCAAGTGTTTCTGTTGAGAAGTCAGAAGTCATCCTTATGGGGGCTCCTTTGTAGGTGATAGTCTTTTTTTCTCTAGCAGCTTTTAATATTTTCTCTTTATCAGTTAGCTTTGGTATTTTAATTATGATGTGTCTTGGTGTTGGTTTCTTTGGGTTTCTCCTTAATGGAGTTCTCTGTGCTTCCTGAACATGTGAAATGCTTTCCTGCCTTAATTGGGGGAAATTTTCCGCTATAATATGTTTGAACAAAGTTTCTATTTCTTGTTCTTTCTTTTCTTCAGGAACCCCTATGATGCGGATGTTATTTCTCTTCATGTTGTCACAGAGCTCTCTTAGAGTTTCCTCAGACTTTTTGAGTCTCTTTTCTTTTTTCTGCTCTGCTTCCGTGCCTTTATTTATCGTGTCCTCTAACTTACTGATTCGATTCTCTGCTTCATCCATCCTGCTTTTAATTCCTTCTATTGTATTCTTTATTTCAGATATTGTATTTGTCATTTCTGACTGATTCTTTTTTATTATTTCAATGTCCTTTTTTATATTTATTATCTCTTTAGGTTTTCATAATGGCCATCTATGGTTGTTCTAATATCTTTGAGCATCCTAACAATCGTTATTTTAAACTCTGCATCTGGTAATTTGGTTATATCTGATTCACTTAGGTCCTTTTCTGGGGATTTCTCTTGGTTTATTTGTGTTGTATTTCTCTGCCTCCGCATTTTCTCTTCACGGGAGTGGCTGTGATCATGTGCTCGGGTGCACAAGCGTTGGTGGCCTTGGCCTTTGCCCAGCCCCCGTGTGTGACGTTATGCTCAGTCCTGAGGGCACTGGCGAGCACCTTTGCTCCGCTGCAGGTCTCCGCCTGTTTCTGGGTTTTCGCCCTGCCCTTGCAGGAGGAGCCCACTCAAGGAACGGCTGCTAGCCTTGGCTCTTCTGCTGGGCAGGACTGCGTGCCCAAGCTCAGCTCAGTAGCGGAACTTTGCCTCTTCTGGGCTTTTGGCTCCACCCCCGCGGGAGGAGCTGGCTACCAAGTCCAACCGCAAGCCTGGGTTGCACGGGCGGGGCGGGGCTGTGCTCCTCTGCCCTTGCTCAGGGGCTGGTCTCCACCCTTTCCGGGGTTTCTGCCCTTCTCCCGCAGGCTGGATTACAGGTTGCTGGCAGCTGAGCTTGACCACTTTTGCATGCCCCCTTCTCCCCAGCCGGGCAAGATTGAGCTCACACCTGAGCCCAGTGGTGGCCACCCGGCTTCCGCCCCTGCCAGCAGAACCGTGCTTTTGTCTCCCGCTGCCGCTCGCCCTCCGGCATGCCCTCAGCCGCGTGGGTGGGGGCGTTTCAGCTTGGACCCTAAGACTCACTACTGAAGACCCAAAAGCTCCCTCCTTCTATGCGACTCTGCTCTGAATTCCACAGGGGAGCTTGTTTGGCTGCTTTCCTGCTTCCCTTTGCTGGTATTGCTGTTTCCTGGAGAAATATTCACTTCAGCTTTGGGGAGTGACTCATCCCAGGGGTTAGGGTGGCTATCTCCCAAAATGTTTCTCCCTATGCCTCCTAGATTGCACTCTCTTCCTGTTACTATGGTCCTCTCCCCCCCCACACACACACCATCCCTGTCCCCAGGAGCCCCAGGTGATTGTTTTTGAGAGAGATGTTCTGCGCGGTCCCTTTAAGAAGGATCCTGGGTCTGAGAAATCAGACTCTCTCACAAACAGTATCCTGACTTGTTTCCAGCTAAATACTGTCCTTACGCCTCTTCTGGGCTCTGGGGCTCCAGGCTGGGGCTTTGTTCCTGGGGCTCAGGACCCTTTCCCCTCTGCTAAACTCACTTCCCGCCACGCGAGTCTCTCCCTGCTGCCGTTCGCTCCGAGGAGCTGGGCAGCCCTCTCCGCGCTTCTGCGTTTCCGCTTTTCCTACCAGTCTCTGTGTGGCTTCTTCAGCATTCCTTGGTTGAAGAGTCCTTTTAGTTTAGTCCAAAGTTGGTTTTTCCAGATGATAGTTCATAAAATTAGTTTGTAATCCACTTTGGTTCTGGGAGGTAGATGCTGGTACGTCCGCCTATTCCAGCGCCATCTTGTCTCTCCCAGAATAAATATTTATAAAACAACTTACTAGAGTTAAATCTTACTGTTTAAATCTGTATACTTTGGTTGCTCCGCTACCACCCACCATGAAAGCTGGAACGCTCACTAGTGGGTGGTAGGGACCAGGTTGACTACCACTGCTCTAGAATGTATCCAGAAGTGGAGTTGCTAGGTCACCAACCATGTGAATGATCAACTTTTCAAGATAACTTCAAATTGTTTTCCAAAGTGGGTGTGGTCCTTTTCCACTGGCAAAGAGGAAGAGTTCCTGTGTACTTGATATTTTTTGGCCATCAAATGTATAGTGTGTTACTGTCTAGGAATGGCTATAATTAGCATTCTTGGATTACTAATGGGGTTGAGCATCTTTTTGTGTTTTTTGACACCTGTGTGCCATTCTCTATGAAGTGATAACAGTGAGAAGAGTAGTAACACCTCCTCTTGTTTACAGCTGATGGGGTGTGAAGAACTACTTAAGCACACAGAGCATTTAGTCCTGAAACAGCCTACTGAGGTGGATACCATTAGAGTATCATCTTTTCTCCGTGGATTTTGCCCACTTCCTTCCAGACTGTTTGTCTTTTTCTTCTTGACTCCTTCACACCTTCTGTTATAGCTTTCTTTCTCTGACACCACCCCATGGGCAGAGGGGAGAGTGCTGCCTCACTGCCAGTGGAGGTCATGTCCTGGTCCCCGCTCTGCCTCTGTTGACACCAAAGGGGGACTCCCTGTGACTGCTGAGCAGTGTGGACGTCCCGATGCCCCACATGGTCTCCAGCAATAAACAGGTGATGCCTCATTATTGGCCTGCTCATTGACAGTCCTCGCTCCCTACTTGGCCTGCTGTGATACCACGACCCCAGCAGTGGTGTTGGGGCGCCTCCTTGTACATGGCCTTGAGGAGATGGACTCCACGCTCCCCATTCAGCCCTGGAGGGCAGGTGAGAGTGACGGCACTGTTTTCCCTTTGGTGTTTGGCTGGAGTAGAGAGGTGGTTACCTAAGCATCCTGTCATGCCAGGATGCCCCTTTGCTGGTCCTTTGGCTGGAGAGAGCAGGCTGTTGCCAGGGTGGTTTGGGTCGGTGGCCTTGGTGTTTCCAGGCTCTGAGTCTGGGGTGGGTCAGGCAGGAAGAAAATGCAGAGACTTACCACTATGTCCCGGGTCCTGAGGCCCAGCTGGTCTGCTTTCTAACTACCATGAGTTTTCTTATGATTTATACAGAATTGTTTTACATATAATGCCCAAGCCCTTTTGTTGTGCTGTGTGGGAGAAACAGGAAAAGGTATGTTTACTTCATCTTCCTACAAGTGGAAACTAGTGGGCTGGTAAACGTTCTTCGTATATTGTTAATCCTAATCCTCAATCAAGTGTCACACCCATTGAAAAGATTATTTCTCAAATTGCAGCTTTTTAAAACCTTTCTTTCTGGTGCTTCTGGTATCTGTTTTGTCAAATGCTCTTGATTTTCAGGTAGTTGCACTTATCAATCTTTTCTTTCTTCTTTCTTTTTAGGGCTAGTGGTTTTGTTTCTTGTTTATGAAATAATTCCTTATCCTAAATTAGAAAAATAATCTCCCATAGTTCTTTCTAAAATTTTTAATGTTTTTGCTTCTCATGTTTAAGTTTTTAATCCACCTAGAATTGATTTTGGTGTATGTTAGGGTAAGGGGTCCAATTTCATATTTTTAAACAGCCTCATTAAAGTATAAATTGACATACAATAAAAAAAAAGCATATTTAAAGTGTACAATTTGGCCCTGGCCAGTGACTTAGTGGACAGAGCATCAGCCTGGTACATGGATATCCCAGGTTCGATTCTCAGTCAGGGTACACAGAAGTGACCATCTGCTTCTCCACCATTCCCTCTCCCTCTTCCCCTCCTGCAGACAGTGACTTGATTGGTTCAAGCATTGGCCCCAGGCACTGAAGATAGCTTCGTTGGAGCACATCAGCCTCAGGTGCTGAAAATAGCTCAGTACTCAAACATTGGCCCCAGATGGGTTTGCTGGTTGGATCCCAGTCAGGGTACATGCAGGAGTCTGCCTCACTATCTCCTTTCCTCTCACCTAAAAAAGAAAAATAAATGAAGTATGCAATTTGATAAGTTTTGACATATACATGTACACACCTGTGCAGCCATTACCACAATAAAGAAAATGAACACACTTATCACTCAGCAGTCTCTCCCTGACCCTGGGTAACCCACTTGCCCTCGTACCTCCCCACCTTCTCTCCCTCCCTCAGCTACTGCTGATTGGCTTTCTGTCACTAGTAGTGTGAGTTTCAGAGATTTTGGTATAAATGTAACCATACAGTACATACTATAGTTGTCCCTTGCCATATCACAGTTCACTTTTTGCAGTCTCACTGTATTGTGAATTTTTAAATTGTATGTATCTAATTTTGTATTGCAGATTTTTTGCTATATCCACTGGATTTTGCGTTATATAGGTATATTTATTATTTTAATTATTTTTGCAGTAAAATAAGCATTTTCTAGCCTAAAAAAAGAAAACAATATAAGAAAATTAAAAAGTATTAACTAAAACATATTAAAAATATTAAATCAAAATAAAATATAAGATCGCTACTTCATGGATTTTCACCTATCGTGGGGGGTTCTAGAACCTAACCAAACCCCCATGATAGACAAGGGACCACTGTATTTTTGTTTGATCTGTTTTTTTTTTCATTCAGCATAGTTATTTTGATACTCTTCCATGTTGTAGCATGAATTAATAGTTTATTCTTTTTTATTGCTGAGTGCTAGTTCATTGTAGGTCTGTAGCACACTTTGTATTGGACATTCAGACATTCAGGTTGTTTCTGTTTAAGACAATTACACATTAAGCTACTATGAGCATTCATGAACAAATCTATTATAAAATATGCTTTTGTTTCTCTTCTCTGTAAATACTTAGGAGCAGAATAGTTGTATGTAACTTTTTAAGAAACTGACAAACTTTTCATATTTTTTTACATCTACAAACAGTACATGAAAGTCTCATTTGTGTCACCTCCTCACCAAACTCTTGTTGTGGTCAGTCTTTCCAATCTAGCCATTTTAACAGGTGTGTAGTGGCATTGTCATCTCAGTGTGTATTTTCCACATGATAATGAATATCTTTTTATGTGCTTTTATATATAGTTTTTACCTAAATTGGTATTTAGTAATTGTATCATTAAGTATATGCAAGTATTATTCAAAGTTCACAGTGTATTCTAGCTTCTTTTTGTTTTGCTTTAAGTTAATTTGCATGGGATTGGTGCTTGCTTCATTTATCTGTGGTGTGTGTCTTTTGCTAATTAGATACCAACCAATAGCTTGGTTGGTCCAAGTGTTGGCCTCAGGCACTGAGGTTAGCCCGGCTGATTCAAGCATCGGACCCAGGCAGAGTTTGCTGGGTAGATCCCGGTTGGGGCGCATGTGGGAGTCTGTCTCTCTATCTCCTCTCCTCTCACTTAAAAAATTTTAAATAAATAAGAATAAAAAATTTTTTCAGTTATAGCCAACATTCAATATTATATTAGTTTCTACTGTACAGCATACTGGTTAGACATTTATAAAAATTACAAAGTGATCTCCTTCAATAAGTCTAGTACCCTAGAGTAAATTTTCTTAAGTAAAATTTTGACATTTCTTATGTCGGAAAATATTGTTATTTTCCTTATATATTTCAGTGCAACCTTTGAGTTTAGAAACTTACGTCTTTCAGTTCTGGGAAATTTCCTTTGTTTTGAGGATGACTTCCTCTTCTTCTGAAAGTCTTATCATTTGGGTGTTGAAGTGCCTTCTAACTTGCTTATCTTTACTGTTCTATTTTCCATCTGTTTTTATATTTGCTCTGGGATGTTATCTTAACTCTACCTTCTAACCCTTTTATTGAGTCTATTGTGCTTTTAATTTCAAAAAGTTCTTTGTTATTTAAAATTTTTTTTTTATGTTTTCCACTGCCTTTGATCTGGTTACTGCTCAAAATTAGCTGTCCTAAGTGGTTTGGCCTTTATGAAATAAACAAATTTAAGTTTATGCCGCAGGCTTCTTTTCCTGCTGTGGTGGGCTCCTTTTCTCCGGACTTCTTCCCAGCTGCTGGTTTCTCAGTAGCCGCAGCCTTTTCTTGCACCCCAGACTTCAGCTTCATAACACCAGCAGGCTTCCTTCCTTTCCTCCCTACCACGGGTTTCTTGCCCAGAACCTCTTCTCATCTGATTTGGCTTCTAGCTCGGCTGCTGCTTTTATCCTCTTGGTGGTTCTTGGCCTGATAAAGAATGGTTCTGGCACATGGTCCTTGCATACGGGTTCAACTTCAACATGACTCCCAGGTTTTCAGTAGATTCTTCTTCAGGTCTCTGTGATGAATCTTCCTGTGTGGTGCTCGGAGGGCTCTTTGGATCGCTGGGCTTTTCGAGATTCTGCTGAGGTCTGTACTGAGCCTTGCATGGGTGGGCAGGTAGTAGCTATCCTTCAGGGGAGCAACTCTATGCCCAGTGCCACACAGGTCATCTAACTTGTAGAAAGCACTTTCAATCCAAATGCAGAGACAGAACACATGCCATAGGAACAAGTTTCAAAATGTTCTGTTTGCTGTCATTAAGCAGAGTAATTCCAGGGATATTTCTCAGGGCTTTGATACTGTTGTCCTCATTATAGATGATGCAGGGTCCCTTGAGCCAGATACCTGATGGTTTCTCATTTTGCCCTTGCTAGTTCTCATTTGCTGAGAGGCATAGACCTTTTTGATATCACTCCTGGCCTTCAGTTTCTTAAGAAGTAAATCAGTCTCCTTGGTCTTATAGGCCAAAAGGAAGTTCAGGAACTTCTCAATACCATGATCTTTAGACATGGCCAGTGCTGGTATGGCCACGACAGCCAGGGCACGCAGAAGGCACATTGTATCTATACTGTGCTCACTCGGCAGTGCCAACAGCACCAAGTTTGGGTTGGTGCAAACATACGGCCCCCATGACACATACTTCCAAAAGCAACAGAATGATGAGTCACTCCCACCTGGGACTCTGGGTATTCAAGCCACAGCTCTGCCAGGACCCCACGACTCAGCACTGGTTTGATGACCTGCCAATTCACAGACAGCATAGGGCTGTCTATTGTTTTTGTGCAAGTTGGTGTGAACAGAGCTCACAACATCTGGTTGAATGGGAGCCTTGAACTCAGTAGGCACAATGACGTCTTTGCCAGATGAAACCCCTTTTTGGAGAGCATTGGTGTCAGAGGATGAGCACATGCCATGGTGGAAGAGGAAAGGGCCACATGCTTCTCGTCCCAGTTGCTCCACAGGAAAAGACAAAAAGCTCTTTTTAAAATAATTTTTGAAAATTTTAGAATAGATTTGGGTTTACAGAAAACGTGTGAAGATAGTACAAAAAAATATCCCATGGATTCTGCATCCAGTTTCTCCCGTTATTTATTACCATAAATGAGCCAATATTGATACTTTATTATTATCTGAAGTCTGTACTTTATTAAGATTTCCTTAGTTGTTGCCTAATGCCCTTTTTCTGGTCAAGGATCCTACCTCTAACACCACATTACATTTGGTTGTCATGTCTCCTTGGGCTTCTCTTGGCTGTGACAGTTCCTCAGACTTTCCTTGTTTTGGATGACTTGAATAGTTTTGAGGAGTACTAATCGGGTGTTTTGGCGGGATGTACCACAATTTTGGTTTATCTGATGTTTTTTCTCATGATTAGGCTGGGGTTTAGGATATTTTTAGAAGAGAGCACAGAAGTGCAGCACCATTCTCGTATCAAGGTGCATGCTCTCAACCTGACTCTTCACTGCAGGTGTCAGTGTAGGTTACCTGGTTGAGGTCGTGTGTCAGCTTTTCTCCACTCTAAAATTACTCTGCCTTCCCCCCTTTTATACTAAGTGCTTTCTTTTATTCTACAGCTTTAAATAGTATATTTTATTTGTTTAGATCAGTGTTTCTTAATGGAGGGGCAATTTTTTCCCTCAGGAGATGATTGGAAAAAATAAAATAAAATAGCATCTTTTTCCTGTTTCAAGAGTATATTTTTCTTATGTCTCTGAGAATATTAATATTTATTTTATTGTTGTTATTCTGCTGATATATATCAAGTATATCTTTTCTCAGCTTTTTGCTTTTAATATTTCCACATTCGTTGTTTACGCGTGATTTTTAAACATCCAATGTCAGTCTGTTTCTAAACTAGAGTTTAGTCTGCCTATATATATAGTAATTATTGATATATTTGGGCTTGTTTCTTTGGTCTTTTAAAAGGATTTATAATTATCTCATTTTTTCTAGATGTTTCTTTTCTACTTCTTACCTTTGATTATCTTATTTTGTTGTTTATGTTCTCCTTTTTAAATCTAATTTCTCACTAACAATATATAACATATGCAGTCTATTATAGTAGTAAGATATACAAACTTTAAGTGCATGGCTTGATATTTTTTCTGAATACACAATTTTAGACCATCTGTTAAAGATATTCTACCACTTGCTGGCTTCCAATGTTTGTGTTGCAAAGGCTAATGTCATTCTAATAGTCATTCCTTTAAAGGTGAGCTGCCTTTATTTTTGTGGATACTTTTAAGGTCTTCTCTTTGTCTTTGGTGTTGTATAGCCTCATTTGTATTCATACGTTGCCTTACTCTATTGCATTCTTGGTGATATCTTTGTATATATGTTTTATTTCATTAATTCTCTCTTTAACTTTATTTAATTTGCTGGACCTTGAGAACATTATACTAAGTGAAATAAGTAAATCAGAAAAAGCTAAGAACTACATAATTTTACACATATTGGGATATAAACTGAGATTCATCAACATGGATAAAAGTGATGTGGTTGCTAGGGGGAAGGGAATAAACAGGGAAAAATATAAGGTGATGGATAATAATTTGAGTTTGGGTGATGGGCACACAATGCAATCAACAGTTTGAATGCTGTACCTGAAACCTATGGGTTTTGGGTTTTTTTGTAGTTGTTGTTTTTCTGTGTGTGTGTGTGTGTGTGAGAGAGAGAGAGAGAGAGAGAGAGAGAGAGGCAGACAGACAGACAAGAAGGGAGAGAGATGAGAAGCATCAACTCATGGTTGTGGCATTTTAGTTGTTCATTGATTGCTTTCACATATGTGCCTTGACAGGGCTCCAGCCGAGCCAGTAACCCTTTCCTCAAGCCAGTGACCTTGGAGTCAACCCAACAACCTTTTAGCTCAAGCCAGCAACCATGGGGTCATGTCTATGATCTCACACTCAAGCTGGTGAGCCTGTGTTCAAGCCAGGGACCTTGAGGTTTCAAAACTGGGTCCTCCAGGGGTTGGGGGAGGGGAGGGGCACAGAGAAAACCAGATAGAAGGTGACAGAAGACAATTTAACTTTGGGGGAGAGGTATACAGCACAATCAAATGTCAAAATAATCTAGAGATGTTTTCTCTCAACATATGTACCCTGATTTATCAATGTCACTGCATTAAATTTAATTTAAAAAATGGAAAAAAAAACAAAAAACTGGGTCCTCAGTGTCCCAGGTTGATGCTCTACCCACTATACCACTATTTGGTTGGGCAAAACTTATGTATTATTATTGACCAATGTCACCCCATTAAATTTAGTTTCTAAATGAAAACAATAAAAAGAGTAAAAACAAGAAGGAATAAAATAATAATTCACTGTTACATACCTATAAGTTTATTATTTCAACCATTGTATTTTTCTTTTCTTTTCTTTTTAATTTTTTGACAGAGACAGAGAGAGAGAGAGGGACAGATAGGAACAGACAGTAAGGGAGAGAGATGAGAAACATCAGTTCTTTGTTGTGGCTCCTTAGTTGTTCATTGATTGCTTTCTCATATGTGTCTTGACCGGGGGGCTACAGCAGAGCGAGTGACCCCTTGCTCAAGCCAGAGGCCTTGGGCTCAAGCCAGCGATCTTGGATTTCAAGCCAGCGACCTTTCAGCTCAAGCTAGTGACCATGGGGTTATGTCTATGATCCCGTGCTCAAGCCAGCGACCCAGTGTTCAAGCCAGATGAGCCTGCGCCCAAGCCGGCGACCTTGGGGTTTTGAACTTGGGTCCTCCATGTTCCAGTCCAATGCTCTATCCACTGTGCCACTGCCTGGGCAAGCCCATTATATTTTTCATATATAGAAACTACATTTCCTCCTCAGTTTGTCATTATTCATAGTCTTTTTTGTTTTCTCATCTTTGTTACTGTATCATTTATCATTTTTTTCTGTTAACATTTTATACACAATTTCTGTAACTCTGTTTCTGAAAATTTCAGTATGGGAGAGAAAATTATTGTTTACTGTTTCTATTGAGTCTCATTCACTGAGTCTTGCCTCATCATACATTAATCTTTTATTGGGGGTCAATTTTATTTGTTGATGGCAACACACATAGTAATCTTTGATTATGAGCCCACTGCTTGCTCATAATCTATGAGACTCCTGTGTTGAAACTGGAAGATTTCCTATAGGTTACATTTGCTTGTCCATCAGCTAGAGGCCTTGGGGACCATATCAGTCACTCTTGAGGATTTTGACTCAGTAAAAATGGAAATTACAGCTCGAAGTTTCCTTTGCTGTGGAACCAACATTCTGTGTCCTGACAGCAATGCTTCTATTGCCCTTTGCCCTTGGGACAACTTGACCCTTCCTGGCTCCTCGCTGCTCATGTAGCTCATGTCTCTTTTATATTTAGTGGGTGATAAATGTTCCTTCATGAAACATTTACTCTTTTTTTTTTTAATTGAGAGGAGGGGAGACAAACAGACTCCCACATGTGCCTCGACAGGGATCCACATGGCAAATCCCTATCAGGGGCCTGAGCAGGTGGTGGCGCAGTGGATAGAGTGTCGGACTGGGATGCAGAGGACCCAGGTTTGATACCCCAAGGTCACCAGCTTGAGCTCGGGCTTATCTGGTTTGAGCAAAAGCTCACCAGCTTGGACCCAAGGTCGTTGGCTCGAGCAAGGGGTTACTCAATCTGCTGAAGGCCCACGGTCAAGGCACATATGAGAAAGCAATCAATGAACAACTAAGGTGTCGCAACGCTCAACGAAAAACTAATGATTGATGCTTCTCATCTCTTCGTTCCTGTCTGTCCCTGTCTATCCCTCTCTCTGACTCTCTCTCTGTCCCTTAAAAAAAAATCCCTGTCTGGGGCTGATGCTTGAATCAACCAAGCCAATGGCTGTGAGAGGGGAAGGAAGAGCGAAGAGGGAGATGGGGGGAAACAGAAGCAGATGGTCGCTTCTTATGTGTGCCATGTCCAGGAATCGAACTGGGGACATGTGCACGCTAGTCAATGCTCTATCCACTGAGCCAACCAGCCAGGGCTGAAACATTTACTCTTTGACAGCAGCATTACCTCAAAGAGTGTTTCCTGTCCAGAACACCTTGACAGCCATGAAGCCAGAGCAATGTTCTAAGATGAGATTTTTTATTCAGCACAGCCAGGAACCCAAATGTAATCCTGGGAACTTAGAAAAACTATGTCTCTGTAGAGAAAAGGACCCCTAAAAAATCAACCTCAGGCTCCAGTTCAGAGATCATGAGTCACCATGTTCTCTAGATAAGATTCTACATGAGAAATTTCTTTCAGAATTTAGTGCCAGAAATGCCTTGTCTTCCCTGAGGGATTGGCCAGCTTCCTCTGCCGTGTGGCGGGCGGAGCCCTGTACTACATCTTATTTCCCTTTTGCCAAGCTGCCTGGTAGCATTTGGAAAAACAGATGCCATATCATATCAGTTCTTTCAGTCTTGAGGACTGACTTTCTCCTCATTCTCAAAATCATAATTTCTAGTTTGGATGTATATATATTAATAGATTTATAATCTATTTACTTCTGTATCTCTTTTATGGAAAGAGGCAAGTTATACATAAATTAAGTTAAAGTTTATAGACACTACATTTCTTTTCCTTATGTTCTTAAGATATCCACAGGGAAGGTACAACCTGAAATATTTATGCAGATTGATCTGGCTGCGAGGTCTGAAGCTTCATACCTCAGGCATGAAGAAGTGAGGCGTTTCTCCCTCTGCTCCCTTCTCTTGTGGGCACATGTACCCCAACTGCTCGAACTGTGATTCTCCTTTGCCTTCATGGTGGGCCAGGGGTAGAGTGAATTGTTTTGGGGCTTCACCCAGCCTAAGGGTAAGAAGTAGACCTTGCCCATATGAAGACATTTTTCCAGAGAGTTCAGAGTGGACTAACATACAGTCTGTTCACAGCAGGGGCATCCCCATATTATAAGTGGCAGAACAGGGGTGCCCTTGACAAGCTCATTCTGTGAGTTCTGACTCTTGCTCTGTCTCGTGCACCGGCTCCCAGTTTCGACCACTACATGAAGTGCATGAGAACACAGGCTGGGGAGCTGGGCTGCCTGTTCACATGCTCTTACCACTCACCCTGTAATTACCATGTGACCTTCAGCAAAGCTATGCAACCTCATTGCAGAATATGAAAAGTAGGAGTATCTACGTCCCAGAGTTGTTATAAGGGCAAAAAGATTAAATATGGGGAAAATGCTTAGAACATATAGAAAGGACTCAGACATGCTAATAATTATTACTATTTTTAAGATTATTGTTACTATTGTCACTATTACGGTGGGAACAGAGAAGTGACTAATAGAACTTCCCAGTTGTCACATTGTGGAGATATTTCCCCATCTTGTACTGCACTGATCCCGTGGGCATCTCCAGTTCAGACCTACTACTTTCTTTTTTTTTTTTTTTTTTAAGATTTTATTTATTCATCGATTGATTTTGGAGAGAGAGAGAGAGAGAGAGAGAGAGAGAGAGAGAAGGGAGGAGGAGCAGGAAGCATCAACTCCCATACGTGCCTTGACCAGGGAAGCCAGGGCCTCGAACCAGCGACCCCAGCGTTCCAGGTCAACAATTTACCCACTGCACCACCACAGGTCAGGCCAGACCTACTACTTTCTTACTGCAACCTGCTGCTCTCAGAGCCCTCCCTGCCCCTTCCATTTTCTTCCTTTCAGCATCTCACAGCCTTCTAGAAGATTCAGGCCTCAAAGTTAATTTTATCATTCACTCATCCATTCACTTTTATTCATTCATCCCAGTAGTGCCTCAAGATCATTCCTTCCTTGAGGTTTGTGATTGGCCCCCAATTCTGAGGCTACGTCAAGCCACCCTTCACACCCTTGACTCAGGCCACTGCTCTCCCTATAAGCAGAATATCCAGCCTCCCTGAATTACAGTGTAATCTGGCCTCCCCGCTCCTAACTCAGGTTGTGTAGTGGGCACCTTGGATGGCTTTACTACACGGGGAACCCTGCTGGTGACTGCTGGACCCAGGGACCCAGTGGTCCAAGGAACACAGTCTTGGGCCTGGAGACAGGTCAGTGGCTAATCACTGGCCACGTGGGAGACTGAGAACTGAATCTTAAGCAAATCTCAGGCCAGGGCTGGCAGGGTAAGGGAGCGGTCAGGCCAGGACACCACTGTCTCTGGAGACCCCAGTTTTTGTGGACCCAGCTCTCACTTTAGGCACGCCATTATTGAAGTCAAAGGCTCAATATTGCCATTGCCATCCAATGCCACCCACATGGGGCTCCAGATTTACTGGGACCCAGAGACAAGTGTGCACGAGCAGGTGACAGAAAAAAATGTTCTTTCTTCCTCATGATTCAGCTTGATGACCAGGTGGTGGTCTTCCACGACCTGGCTCAGGTGGGAGCCATGGTGATAGCAGCGAGGTACTGAATATTGGAGAAGGGGAACAGGGGACTGTTCGGAGGGGTTAGAAGTGTACCAGGGACTCTCTTGTTTGGAGCATCGGTGAGAAGTATGTCACAGTGTTTGATGCCCGTGCCCCTCAACCAGCTCTTTGGAGGCAAAGGTGTCCTCAACATGCCCAGCCAAGTCTGGCCACTTGCCCGCACTGGAGTGTGGCCTGCTCTGTTAGTCTGCCAAGGCTGCCATGACATGCAGACTAATGGCTCACACAACAGAAGTTTATTTTCTCATAGTCCAGATGCCCAAAGTGCAAGTCGAGGTGTGAGCAGGTTCAGTGTCTCGTAAGGACTCTATCCTTGGGTTGCAGACTTCCACCTTCCACTGTGTCCTCACACGGCCTTTCCTCTGTGCAGAGACAGAGGGACAGAGAGAGAGAGAGAGAGAGAGCAAGCTGTGGTGCCCCTAGTTCTATCAGACCTGGGCTATACCCTTATGTCCTCATTTAACCTCAGTTACCTCCTTAAAGATCTTGGCTCAAAATATAGTCACACTGGGGCTGGGACTTTAACATATAGATTCTGAGGAGACATAAATTCAGTCTATAACACCCACTACGCCCCTGTCATGTGACCTGTAGTTGAGCCCGCCCACTCCCCATCGCATCTGTGTGAAGGACTGTCCGGTGTCTGCACCCCTCTACAAATGTTGACCAAATCAAAACCAGATGTGTCCTTCCAGGCAAATGAAAGCTAACTTTATTTGAAGAATGCTATAAGATTTTCACAAGCCCCCTTGCTGTATCTGAGAGCTCTGGGAGGTTGCAGAGCCAGGCCTTAGCCACACCCTTTATCTTGCTCGCCCCGCCCTGCTGTGGCTTCTCTCACAGTTGAATTGGAAACAGACCAGATTGCCAAAACAAACCCTGTTGTTTCCACACACAGGAAAGAGGGGCTTAAACTGCACTTTCTTAAGGAGTGGCAGCACATTCACATGGGCGGTTGGTACCTAATAAAAGTCTGTTCTGTTCTGGGATTTGTGAAAGATGCAGGCTTTAGATTGGCAGGGACTCATGGCCTGGCGTGACTGCAGGCTTTGGCCTCTGCCCCCCCCCCCCCCCCCCCCCCCCCGAGGAAGACCCTGCTGAGGGCCGGGTGTGCTCAGTGCCCCAGGCTGGGGAGGATTCCCCCCAGAGTGGGCGCGCTGCTTTGGAAGGGCCTGGAATCCTCCACTTGCAGACCCTGTGGCCCCTCATGTCAGACCTGCCAGCCACCTCTGGCCCACTGAGGTACAGATGGGCCAACAGACAAAGATCTTTGCTTGGACTCATCTCTCTCGGGCCCTGGATGTGTGGAGGCTGCTGGAGTAGCCAGCAGGGCCACAGAGCCTGACAGTGGTCTCCAGGCACCGCTGCCAGAGAAGCTTCAATGCTAAAGTGAGGTCGTAAGCAGGAGGGGCGGTGCCGCTGGCCTTGAGAACCAGAGAGAGGCTGTGACTGTGTGGGCAGAGCCCTACTGTGTGTAGGACCCCTGCTTGCCAATGGCTCCCTTGTTATGGTCTGAATTTGCTAGAGTGGAGTAGCCCTGATCGACGACAGAGCACTGTTCTTTCCCTGGGCCAAGCTGGAGGCTTGATGCTCTCCAGACCTGCTGAGCTATGAGGAGCCAAGCTTCCAGGCTGTGTCCAGAGGTTGACAAAAGAAGGTTTCTGGCTTGGAAGGAATTTCTGCATCTCTTGGACTCCAAGATCCATTGAACACTGAGCTAAGGGCCCCTAGAGATCCTCTGTCCTCACAGGGAGAATCAGAGCATTTAATTATCCAGTGCTGCCCCTGTGAAATGCTAGAAGACTGGAATACCCATCAGACAGAGTCCCTTCCTTCAAGGAGCTTCTGTTTTAAGGCTGAGAGACCCACACATAAACTAGCAGTGTGAGGTGTACCTGATGAACAACACACATGTGATGCTTACTAGGTGCCAGGCACCATTCTAAGCACTAAACACAAATTAAGTCATTAATCCTTCCTGTACTTGTGAGATAAGTACAACTGCTGTCACCATTCTACAGGGGAGCCAACTGAGGCAGAGAAGTTAAGCAACAGAACCAAGATCACAGGGCAGTAGAGGTTGGAGCTGGTGTTCTTTTTTTTTCATAAATCATTTATTTATTTATTTTTAATTATTATTAATTTTAATGGGGTGACATTGATAAATCAGGGTACATATGTTCAAAGAAAACATCTCCAGGATATTTTGACATTTGATTATGCTGCATTTCCATCACCCAAAGTCAAATTGTCTTCCGTCACCTTCTGTCTGGTTTTTTTTGTGCCCCTCTCCTCCCCCCTCCTCCCCACCCCCACCACCCCACCAACCGCCCCATCCTCAGTAATCACCACCCTCTTGTTCATGTCTCTGAGTCTCATTTTTATGTCCCATCTATGTATGGGTTCATATAGTTTTTAGTTTTTTATGATTTACTTATTTCACTCAGTATAATGTTATCAAGGTCAATCCATGTTGTTGTAAATGATCTGATGTCATCATTTCTTATGGCTGAGGAATATTCCATAGTATATATGTACCAAAGCTTTTTAATCCACGCGTCCAATGACAAACACTTGGGCTGTTTCCAGATCTTCGCTATGGTGAACAATTCTGCCATAAACATGGGGCTGCATTTCTTCTTTTGAAACAGTGCTATGGTGTTCTTGGTGTATATTCCTAAAAGTGGGATAGCTGGGTAAAAAGTCAGTTCGATTTTTAATTTTTTGAGAAATCTTCATACTGTTTTCCACAGTGACTCCACCAGTCTGCATTCCCACCAGCAGTGCGGGAGGGTTCCTTTTTCTCCACATCCTTGCCAGCACTTATTCTGTGTTGTTTTTGTTGATGAGCCCCATTCTGACTGGTGTGAGGTGGTATCTCATTGTGGTTTTAATTTGCATTTCTCTAATGATTAGTGATGTTGAGCATTTTTTCATTTCCCTATTCGATATCTGTATGTCCTCTTTGGAGAAGTGTCTATTCCTCTCTTTTGCCCATTTTTGGATTGGATTCTTTATCTTCCTGGTGTTGACTTTTACAAGTTCTTTATAAATTTGGTTATTAACTCCTTATCAGACATATTGTCGAATGTTTTCCCATTGTGTAGTTTGTCTTTTTATTCTGTTCTTATTGTCTTTAGCTGTGCAAAAGCTTTTTAGTTTGATATAGTCCCATTGTTTATCCTGTCTTTTATTTCACTTCCCCGTGGCGATAAATCGGCAAATATATTGCTGCGAGAGATGTCAGAGAGCTTACTGCCTATGTTTTCTTCTAAGAAGCTTATGGTTTAATGACTTACATTTAAGTCTTTTATCCATTTTGAGTTTATTTTTGTGAATGGTGTAAGTTGGTGGTCTAGTTTCCTTTCTTGTAGGTAGCTGTCCAGTTTTCCCAACACCAATTGTTAAAGAGGTTGTCTTTACTCCATTGTATGCTCTTACCTCCTTTGTCAAATATCAGTTGTCCATAAAGCTGTGGGTTTATTTCTGGGCTCTCTGTTCTGTTCCATTGATCTATATGCCTGTTCTTATGCCAGTACCAGGCTGTTTTGAGTATAATGACCTTGTAGTATAACTTGATATCCGGAAGTGTGATACCTCCCACTTTATTCTTTTTCAAGATTGCTGAGGGTATTCGTGTTCTTTTTTGGTTCCATATAAATTTTTGGAATATGTGTTCTATATCTTTGAAGTATGTCATTGGTATTTTAATCGATATTGCATTGAATTTATAAATTGCTTTGGGTGATATAGACATTTTAATGATGTTTATTCTTCCTAACCAGGAGCACGGTATATGCTTCCACTTGTTTATATCTTCATTGATTTCTTTTATCAAAGTTTTATAATTTTCTGAGTACAAGTCTTTAATCTCCTTGGTTAAATTTACTCCTAGGTACTTAATTTTTTTAGTTGCAATAGTGAATGGGGATTGTCTCCTTAATTTCTCTTTCTGACAGTTCATTGAAGGTGTATAAAAATACCTCTGATTTCTGAGTATTAATTTTATATCCTGCCACCTTGCTGAATTCATTTATCAAGTCCAGTAGTATTTTGACAGACTTTAAGGTTTTCTATATACAACATCATATCATCTGCAAATAATGATAGTTTTACTTCTTTTCCAATTTGGATGCCTTTTATTTCTTCTTCTTGTCTGATTGCTGTGGCTAGGACTTCCAGAACTGTGTTGAATAAGAGTGGTGAAAAGGGGCACCCCTGCCTTGTTCCTGATCGTATGGGGATTGCTTTTAATTTTTGCCCATTGAGTATGATATTGACTGTGGGTTTGTCACAGATGGCCTTTATCATGTTGAGGTATGTTCCCTGTATTCCCACTTTGCTGAGAGTTTTGACCATGAATGGGTGCTGGATTTTATGAAATGCTTTTTCTGCATCTATTGAAATTATCATGTGGTTTTTCTCCTTCTTTTTGTTTATGTGATAATCACATTGATTGATTTGCAAATATTGTACCAGCCTTGCCTCCCCAGAATAAATTTCACTTGATCATGATGTATGATTTTTTTTCATATATTTCTGGATCCGGTTTGCTAATATTTTGTTGAGGATTTTAGCATCTATATTCATCAGGGATATTGGTCTATAATTTTCTTTCTTTGTGTTGTCTTTGCCTGATTATGGAATCAGAATTATGCTTGCCTCCTAAAAGGAGCTTGGAAGTCTTCCTTTCTCTTAAATTTTTTGAAATAGCTTGAGAAGGATAGGAGTTAGTTCTTCTTTGAATATTTGGTAGAATTTACTTGTGAAGCCATCAGGCCCAGGACTTTTTTTTGTTGGGAGTTTTTTTATAACAGTTTCTATCTCATTTGTTGTAATTGGTCTGTTTAGGTTTTCTAATTCTTCCAGATTAATTTTTGGAAGATTACATGTTTCAAGGAATTTGTCCATTTCATCTAGGTTGTCTTGTTTTTTGGCATACAGTTCTTCATAGTATTTTCTTACAATATTTTGTATTTCTGTTGTGTCAGTTGTTATTTCTCCACTCTCATTTCTTGGTGAGTCTGTTTAAAGGTTCATTGACCTTGTTTACCTTTTCAAAGAACCAGCTCCTGGTTTCATTGATCCTCTGTATTGTTTCTTTAGCCCCTACATCATTTATTTCTGCCCTGATCTTTATACTACCTTCCTTCTACTACCTCTGGGCTTTACTTGCTGTTCTATTTCTAGTTCTTTTAGATGCAGGGTCAAGTTGCTTATTTGAGCTTTTTCTAGTTTCTTAAGGTAAGCCTGTTATGCTATGAACTTCCCTCTCAGTACTGCTTTGCTGTGTCCCATAAATTTTGAATTGATGTATGCTTATTATCATTTATTTCTAGGAATTATTTTATTTCTTTGATCTCATTGTTAACCCATTTGTTATTTAATAACATGCTGTTTAGTTTTCAAGTGTTTGAGTATTTTTCAGTTTTTCTGTTGTAGTTGATTTCTAGTTTCATGCTATTGTGATCAGAGAAAATGCTTGATATGATTTCGATCTTCTTAAATTTATTGAGACTGCTCTTGTGCCCTAACATGTGACCTATTCTAGAGAATGTACCTGTACCATGAGCATTTGAAAAGAATGTAGAGTCTACTGCTGTAGGGTGAAAGGTTCTGAAGATATCTATTAAATCCAGTTGATCTAATGTGTCCTTTATGTCTGTTCTTTCTTTGTTAATTTTCTTTCTTGAGTATTTATCTAGTGATGTTCATAGGGTATTGAAATCCCCTACTATTATAATATTGCTGTTGATCTCATCCTTTATATCCATTAAAGTTTGCTTTATATATTTAGGTGCTCCTGTATTAGGTGCGTAGAAATTTATAATGGTTATATCTTCCTGTTGGATTGCTCCCTTTATCATTATGTAGTGACCTTCTTTATCTCTTACCATAGCCTTTGTTTTAAAGTCAATTTTTTCTGATATAAGTATTGCTACCCCAGCTTTTTTTTCATTTCCATTTGCGTGAAATCTTTTTTTTTCATCCTTTTAGTTTTAGTGTATGTGCATCTTTTGTTTTAAGATGTGTCTCTTGTAGACAGCATATGTATGGGTCCTGTTTTCTTGTCCACGCAGCTACCCTATGTTTTTTGATCAGATCATTTAGTCCATTTACATTTAAGGTTATTATTGATATGTAGTTGTTTATTGCCATTTTATTCTTTAAAGGTGTATTCCTCTTTTGCTATATTCTTTTTCCCCTTTGATCTGTTTACAACAAGCTCCTTAGCATTTCTTGCAGTATTGGTTTGGTTGTAGTGAATTCCTTGTTTTTGTTTTGTCTGGGAAGCTTTTTATTTCTCCTTCAATTTTAAACAATAGCCTTGCTGGATATAATAGTCTTGGCTGTAGGCTCTTATTCTGCATTACTTTGAATATTTCTTGCCATTCCCTTCTGGCCTCAGTGTTTCTGTTGAGAAGTCGGATGTCATCCTTATGGGGGCTTCTTTATAGGTGATAGCCTTTTTTTCTCTATCAGCTTTTTATATTTTCTCTTTATCACTTAGCTTTGGTATTTTAATTATGATGTGTCTTGGTGTAGATTTCTTTGGGTTTCTCTTTAATGGAGTTCTCTGTGCTTCTTGAACTTGTGAGACTTTTTTCTGCATTAATTTAGGGAAATTTTCAGTTATAATATGATTGAACAAAGTCTCTATTTCTTGTTCTTTCTTTTCTTCAGGAACCCCTATTATGCAGATGTTATTTCTCTTCATGTTGTCTCAGAGCTCTCTTAGAGTTTCCTCAGACTTTTTGAGTCTCTTTTCTGCTCTGCTTCCGTGGCTTCATTTATCTTGTCCTCTACCTTGCTGATTCAATCCTCAGCTTTATCCATCCTGCTTTTAATTCCTTCCATTGTGGTCTTCATTTCTGATATATTTGTCATTTCTGACTGATTCTGTTTTATTATTTTAATGTCCTATTTCAGTGTCCTACAGTATGGAGTGTTAGGGTCTGAGCTGCAGCGCCCCCACCCACACAGCTGAGGTGTTTGTAATGACCATGTAATGTTGTTCTAAGATCTTTGAGCATCCTAACAATCATTATTTTTAGCTCTTCATCTGGTAATTTGGTTATATCTGACTCATTCAGGTCCTTTTCTGGGGATTTCTCTTGATTCATTTGTGTTCCATTTTTCTGCCTTCCCATTTTGTCTGTGTATAAGAAGGTTTTGGCCACTGGAGTTCAATGGGTGTGGCTTCTGTGTTCCCTAGGTGTGGTCTATCTGCAGGCTCTCCACCCCCCTCTGCTGCTGCTGCCTAGGGGCATTGGAGTAGGGGCGTTGCCTGGGCCAGCCCCCTAGGGCCTTGCTGTGATTTCCATCTCTCCTCTGTGCGAGGGGTTGTGATCACGTGCCCAGGTCTACAAGCCTCAGAGCTCTCTTAGAGCCTTCACCCCACTGCCATGGGTGGGGTTATGTGACGTGCCTCGGGCTGCAGGTCTGGGCACGCCTGCAGGGGTGAGCACCCTTGCTCAGCTGAGGGTCTCTGCCTATTTCCAGGTTTTCGCCCCGCCCTTATGGGAGGAACCCGCTCGCTGGTTTGCTGCAAACCCCAGCTCCGCAGGCCAGGCTGGGCTGCGTGCCTGCGCTTAGCCACGGGACTCCACCTGTTCTGGGCTTTTGCCCCACCCCTGCCTGTTCTGGGCTTTTGTCCCACCCCTGTGGGAGGAGCCAGCTTACGCCTCCCACCGCAAGCCTCAGTTCTGCGGGTCTGGCGAGGCTGCTCACTGTGCGCCCTTGCTTAGTGGTGGGTCTCTGCCCCTTTTGGGGCTCCCGCCCTTACCCCCGCAAATGGAATTGCAGGCGGGACCGCAGCTAGGCCTGACCACTTTTGTGCATCCCCTTCATCCCTGGCGGGCAAGACTGAGTTCACAACCAGGCCTCTGTCGAGGCCGGCTGGCTTCTGCCCTTGCCGATGGTATCACGCTTCCGCATCCTGCTGCTGCTGCCTGGCCTCGGACAAGCCTTCAGCCGTGTGGGTGGGTGCACTGCAGCTCAGGCCCTAAGACTCCATACTGTAGTCCAGAAAGCTCCCTCCTTCTAAGCGACTCTGCTCTGAGTGCTGCGGGAGAGCTTGTTTGGCTGGTGTCCTGCTCCCCTTTGCTGGTATGCTGTTTCCAGAGGAAATATTTGCTTCAAATTTGGGGAGTGACTCAGCCCAGGGGTTAGGGTAGCTGCCCCTCAAAATGTTTATCCCTGTGCCTCCTAGATTATACTCTCTTCCTGATGCTCCGGTCCTCTCCTCTCTCCTGTACCCCAGAACCCCAGATGTGTGGTTGTGAGAGAGGTTTTCTGTGCGGTCCCTTTAAGAATGATCCTGGGTCTGAGAAATCTGTCTCTTTCTCACAAACAGTATCCTGACTTATTTCACAGCTAAATACTGTCCATATGCCTCTTCTAGGCTCTGGGGCTCAGGACCCTCCCCTCTCTGCTAAACTCTCTTCCCACCACTGGAGTCTTTCTGGGCTGCCATTCACTCCGGGGAGCTGGGCAGCCCTCTCTGTGTTTCTGCTTTTTTTTACCAGTCTCAGTGTGGCTTCTTCAGTGTTCCTTGGTTGAAGAGTCCTTTTAGTTTAGTTCAAAATTAGTTTTTCCAGATGATGGTTCTTAAAATTAAGTTGTAATCCACTTTGGTTCTGGGAGGTAGAAGTTGGTACGTCTGCCTACTCCATCGCCATCTTGCTGCCCTTGAGCTGGTGTTCTTTTGCAGAGCCTGGCCCCAGACTCCATGGGGCCTCCTCCAGGCTGAACAGCTCTCAGGAGCCCCTGTGGTGAGCAAGGCTTCTGAGGGGTCCGAACACTCCAGCTGGACGAAAGGAGGTTATCATGGAGGGGAAGGCAGGAAAACAGCTGGTGGAGGACACCTGTGTGCAGAGGGGATGCTGAAACACCTTGCCTGTTGGGACTGGAGACTGATCTGACCTGGCTGGGATCGCGTTAGTGTGTGACAGCCCAGCAGCCAGTGCATAGAGACTGGAAGTGGGAAATGGGCCCCCAAATGGCCTTTTTTGGCCTGGACAGTGTTACCAAGTGATTTTTTATATTATGGTAAAGACACATAACATCAACTTTATCACTTTAACCATTTTGAAGTGTAAAGTTCGGTGGCATTAAGTACATTTACAAGAGTGTGCGAGCATCACCTCTGGTTCATTCCAAAATGTTTTCATCACCCCATAGGAAACCTGTCTCCATTAAGCAGCTGCTCCCCAGCCCTCCCCCTGTGCCTGGGAACCACTCTTCTGCTCTGTCTGTAAAAATTTGTCTATTGTGGATATAAACTTACCTAGGCCACGTAAATGGAATCAGGCAACATGTGGCCCCTGGGACTGCTCCACTCACCTTCATGCCTTCAAGGTTCATCCACAGTGCAGCATGTGTCAGTGCTTCTTTCCTTTTCAAGGCCAACAGTCACCATGCTTATTTTCATTAGAATGCCTTTGGGGGGCCCATGGACCCCCCACTCTACCCCAGTCACTCCCACCCTTTGTGGTTGTGCTCTGGGCCAAGCTGCACACTGTTGCTACCTGCCTACATTACTTGTTTCTGACTTCAGCTATTTTCAACCTTTCTCGTCTCATGGCACACATAAGCTAATTATTAAAATTTTGCAACACACCAAAAAGTATATTTTTTGCTGATCTGACAAAAAAATAAGTACAATTTCAATTGATTTACAAAATAATAATAATAATAATAATAATAATAACCTACCCATTTGCTCCAAAGTGACTTTTTAAAAAATCAGGTGCCTATACTTGTGTATAAGGATTTCTGATACAAAGAAGTAACAAATCATATGCAACCATATTATGCAACGTGACCAATAAGATGCAACTCTGTCATATGACCTATATATTTATGGTTCAAGACAGGATGTTCACACCGGTCAGCTCAAGTTGTGTTGGCTGTTGTCGTTTTTATTTTTGACAATCTAATGGAAAAGAGATCAGTGCCCCTGACTAAATAGTCAGGTATTGCAGATTTTAAAAATTCTTGGAGCACACTGGTTGAAGATTGCTGGTTTAGACAAAATTATTTGGTCCAGATTTTGCAGGTTTCTATACAAAGTTCTGAGGGTTTAGTGTTAAGAGCTTGTCTCTAAGTAGTAGGTGGCTGCCTGGTGCATGGACTGGGCTCTTTTGTGGGAAGCCATGTCTGTTCAGGGTGACCCTGACAGAGGCCCTGGCTGATTGTCACTAGGGGAGGGGGGGTCCCTTATGGAATGAGCCATCCTTCTCAGGCAGTTTATAATTGAGACCAGGAGAAGCCTGGACCACCTTACACTGAGTGACTGGCAGAGGCTGGGAAGAGGGAGAAGAAAGCCCCATGGATGAGGGGCAAGGCCCCTGAGCTCTGGGAAACATCACTCTATCATTTAGAAATGTCTCCCTCTTTCTGTATCGGTCTCTGTCTCCACTCAAGCTGGCAAGCTCAGTGAGGTGGTAAAGGAGAGGGGGAGAAAAATTATTGGAAATAATTAACTTTCCCAAAAGGATTGAAGATGGTGATTTTTTTAAAAGTCAAGCTCAACAGGTATTATTTATATACAGTAAAGTTCACCCCTTTAGGTGTTTAGTTATATAAGCTTTTGATACAGTTTCTTATTCTGCTAAAATATACATAACATAAAATTTCCCACTCCAGCCATTTTTAAGTGTACAGTTCAGTGGCATTAAGTACATTGACAGTGTTGTGCAGCCATCACCACTGTCCATCTGCAAACCTTCTCATCTTCCCCAGCTGAAACTCTGTCCTCACTGAGGACTGCTTCTCTGCATCTCCCTCCCCCTTCTCCTGGTAACTTCTCCCTACTTTCTGCCTCTATGAATTTGCCTTCTGGATACTGCTTCTACGCAGAATATACAAGTGGAATCACCATGTTTGTCCTGGTGATTTGGTTTATTTCACTGGGCATGCTTTCCACGCATTGATCCATGCTGGGTGGCAAGTGTCAGACTTTCCTTACTTTCCAGACTTTCTAAGGCTGCATATTATTCCATTGTGTGTATAGAGTACATTTGGTGTCTGTTGTTGAACACTTCTCTTTCTTTCACCTTCAGGCTGTTGTGAATAGTGCTGCTACAAACACAGGTATATAATATCTGAGTCCCTGCTTTCACTTCTTTGGGGTATATACCTGGGAGTACAGTTGACGATCAGATATTCATTTTATGTTTAATATTTTAAGAAACCTTCATATTGTTTTCCAGAGTAGTTAGATCATTTTACATTCCCACTAGCAGTGCATAAACTTTCCAGTTTTTCTATATCCTTGCCAACACTGTTATTTTCAATGTGTTTTTTTACAATAGCCATCAAAATAGGTGTGAAGTAGTATCTCACTGTGGTAAGTTCTATGAGTTTGACAAGTGTCTATAGTCATAGAACCATAAGATGTGATTTGGGGCAGAACTTTAGCAGACAGAGGTGTACTTTTTCAAACACTCCTTCTTGGACAGTGAGAAAGAGGTTTCCAGGGAGGAGATAGGGCAGGAGGTGGGGAGATCTGCCTAGACTGAAGAGGAGAAATGCAGCTGGCAGCGGAGGGGAGCAGATCAGCGGCTCTAGAGGCTCAAGTCCTGAGAGTCTGCATCCATGGGACCTCACCCAGACCAGTCGACTCAGATGCAGCTGAGGGAAATGTGACTGCAGTGTGGTGCTGGGTGACTGCTTTTGGCTGCACCTCCCCCTCCCCACACCCTAGTCTCCTCTCAGGTGTGTTGACAGTTCCTGTCCTCTCTTCCTGGCTTCTCAATCAGCTGTGGTCTGTGAAGAGCCCTGCCTCCCAAGGAGACTGTGGTGGAATGATCCAGCTCTGGTAGAAACACAGCTGGGAAGCATTTGCCCCTTGCTCACCAATTGCCAATTGTGGGCATATCTGTTGACCTGGCAGAAGTCAGAGAAGTGCTTGGACATCATTTCCTTCACCTGAGGCCATGCAGGGCGGAAGCCTTGTGTGTCATTAACTGCCTTCATGGAACTCCTGTCCAGAACCCCCTTGGTTCATGTTCCTTAAGCGTCATGGCCTCTGTGTGCTTCCAACCCTGTGCACCATTTTGTCTAGTAAGTGGCAACCTACTCTGCAAATCTGAGTTGGAGGATAAAAAAACAAATTGGTTCAAGATTTCCATGACAGATAGAAGATGTTGCATTTTATAACAAATGTTGAAAATAACTTGAGAAAGAATAAATACTGTATTCTGCCTGGAATTAGCTCTAGAAATCTTCACATATAGGAAAGCGAAAGGAGCTTTATCCTGGGATTTAGATTTCTGGGTCTGGGGTCAGGGATTCCACTCTCACCTGTGTAGGCTTTGAGGATGATGGCTTGAAAATGCAGCAGTTTCTTGTCTAGTGGCTTCCCTGGGAAAGCCGCAGCAGGCTGTTCTCGGAGCGGTATCACCCTCCCGGCATTCAGTTCTGATTTAATATATATAAATTGGGAGGGCTAAGCAAGGGAACTAGATCACCCATGCCTGCCAATGACAGCTTATCCTCAGACCTGTCCCCTTCGACGGGTGACAGTTGCTAACAGTACTCAGGGTGTACCCGGCACCCTGCATCATTGCGTGTAATTCTAACAGTAGCCCAATGAAGTCCTGCCTTCATGTCCTTATTTTACAGTGTCAGGGAGGTTAAACAACCTACCTAGACTCTCACAGCTCCAAATGCCTATTCATTCTGAACCCCTACCCACAATGAGCCAAATGCCCATGAGGAGCCCCTCAGGCACAGAACTAATGGGGCAGGAACATGAAATCTCCATATACAATGGAATATTATTCAGTCTTAAAAGTAGGAAATTCTGGCACATACTACAACATAGACGGACCTTTTTTTTTTTTTTTCCTTTGACCATTTTTTTTTATTGGGCTATTTTGCTATTGAATTGTATAAGTTTCTTTTTTTTTTTTAATAAATTTTTATTAATGGTAATGGGATGACATTAATAAATCAGGGTACATATATTCAAAGAAAACATGTCTAGGTTATTTTGTCATCAAATTATGTTGCAAACCCCTCGCCCAAAGTCAGATTGTCCTCCGTCACCCTCTATCTAGTTCTCTGTGCCCCTCCCCCTCCCCCTAACTCTCTCCCTCCCTCCCTCCCATGTCCTCCCTCCCCCCCCCACCCTTGGTAACCACCACACTCTTGTCCATGTCTCTTAGTCTCATTTTTATGTTCCACCAATGTATGGAATCATGTAGTTCTTGTTTTTTTCTGATTTGCTTATTTCACTCCTTATAATGTTATCAAGATCCCACCATTTTGCTGTAAATGATCTGATGTCATCATTTCTTATGGCTGAGTAGTATTCCATAGTGTATATGTGCCACATCTTCTTTATCCAGTCTTCTATTGAAGGGCTTTTTGGTTGTTTCCATGTCTTGGCCACTGTGAACAGTGCTGCAATGAACATGGGGCTACATGTGTCTTCACGTATCAATGTTTCTGAGGTTTTGGGGTATATACCCAGTAGAGGGATTGCTGGGTCATAAGGTAGTTCTATTTGCAGTTTTTTGAGGAACCACCATACTTTCCTCCATAATGGTTGTACTACTTTACAGTCCCACCAACAGTGAATGAGGGTTCCTTTTTCTCCACAGCCTCTCCAACATTTGCTATTACCCGTCTTGTTGATAATAGCTAATCTAACAGGAGTGAGGTGGTATCTCATTGCCGTTTTGATTTGCATTTCTCTAATAACTAATGAAGCTGAGCATCTTTTCATATATCTGTTGGCCATTTGTATCTCTTCCTGGGAGAAGTGTCTGTTCATGTCCTCTTCCCATTTTTTTATTGGATTGTTTGTTTGTTTGTTGTTGAGTTTTATGAGTTCTTTGTAAATTTTGGATATTAGGCCCTTATCTGAGCTGTCGTTTGAAAATATCAGTTCCCATATAGTTGGCTGTCTGTTTATTTTGATATCAGTTTCTCTTGCTGAGCAAAAACTTTTAATTCTGATGTAGTCCCATTCATTTATCTTTGCCTTCACTTCTCTTGCCATTGGAGTCAAGTTCATAAAATGTTCTTTAAAACCCAGGTCCATGATTTTATTACCTATGTCTTCTTCTATGTACTTTATTGTTTCAGGTCTTATATTTAGGTCTTTGATCCATTTTGAATTAATTTTAGTACACGGGGACAGGCTGTAGTCGAGTTTCATTCTTTTGCATGTGGCTTTCCAGTTTTCCCAACACCATTTGTTGAAGAGGCTTTCTTTTCTCCATTGTGTGTTGTTGGCCCCTTTATCAAAGATTATTTGACCATATATATGTGGTTTTATTTCTGGGCTTTCTATTCTGTTCCATTGGTCTGAGTGTCTATTTTTTTGCCAATACCATGCTGTTTTGATTATCGTGGCCCTATAATATAGTTTAAAGTCAGGTATTGTAATGCCCCCAGCTTCATTCTTTTTCCTTAGGATTGTTTTGGCTATTCGGGGTTTTTTATAGTTCCATATAAATCTGATGATTTTTTGTTCCATTTCTTTAAAAAATCTCATAGGGATTTTGATGGGAATTGCATTAAATTTGTATATTGCTTTGGGTAATATGGCCATTTTGATTATATTTATTCTTCCTATCCAAGAACAAGGAATATTTTTCCATCTCATTGTATCTTTTTCGATTTCCCTTAACAATGCTTTGTAATTTTCATTATATAGGTCCTTTACGTTCTTTGTTATGTTTATTCCTAGGTATTTTATTTTTTTTGTTGCAATTGTGAAGGCTATTATTTTTTTGAGTTCGTTTTCTAATATTTCATTGTTGGCATATAGAAAGGCTATGGACTTTTGTATGTTAATTTTGTATCCTGCGACCTTACTGTATTGGTTTATTGTTTCTAATAATCTTTTTGTGGAGTCCTTCGGGTTTTCGATGTATAGGATCATATCATCAGCAAAAAGTGATACCTTTACTTCTTCTTTTCCGATATGGATGCCTTTTATTTCTTTGTCTTGTCTGATTGCTCTGGCCAGAACTTCTAGCACCACGTTAAATAAGAGTGGAGAGAGTGGACAACCCTGTCTTGTTCCTGATTTAAGGTAGAAAGTCCTCAGTTTTATGCCATTTAATATGATGTTGGCTGATGGTTTATCATATATGGCCTTTATCATGTTGAGATATTTTCCTTCTATACCCATTTTGTTGAGAGTATAGACGGACCTTGAGGACATCTCTGACAGAGAAAGATAAATACTGTGTGATCTCACTTACACGGAATTGATAAAGACCAAACTTGTAAAAATGAGGAGTAGGGGACTGTTACCATGGGCTGGGAGTAGGGGATTCCAGGGGATGTTGTTTAAGGGTACAAACTTACAATTGCTAGATGAGTCAGTCCTGGAGATCCAATGCACAGCAGAATGGTTATAGCCAGCACTGCATCATAAAGTTCAGAGTTGCTAAGAGACCAGATCTTGATTGTTCCAAAAAAAAAAAGAAGAAGAAGGAGAAGAAGAAGAGGAGGAGGAAGAGGAGGAGAAGGAGGAGGAGGAAGAAGAGAAGAAGGAAGGAAAAGAAGAGGAGGCGGAAGGAAGGAAGGGAGGGAGGGAGGGAGGGAGGGAGGAAGGAAGGAGAGGAGGAGGAGAAGGAGAAGGAGAAAGAAGGAGAAGGAGGAGAAGGAGAAGGAGAAAGAAGGAGAAGGAGGAGAAGGAAAAGGAGAAGAAGGAAAGAAAGAAAAAAGATAAGTAACATTTATTATTTCCTAGATTTACATATATTACACGGATGCATCTGTTGACCTAACTGCTGTTCTGCAGGCACACGCACAGCGACCGGGTCACTTCAGACAGGCTGAGCTACCTAAGACATCAGAATTTGAAGGCCATTTTTCTTGGGTCTAGGAATTTGCAATTTATATTCCTTGTTGTTGGATTCCTTTTTATGCAAAGTCTCCCCCCCATCTCCGCCCCCATCACCATAGCCCAATGTGGGAGGCTCTTGGGAGCTGAAAGTCTACATACCAACTCAGGTTGCTAGCAGGTTTTCCTTTTAATGTCAAGTTCTATGTCTGCACTTAGCTTACTTGTCCTGACATTTCTTTACAAACAAAATTATACCAATTTCATAATTGAAATGGGGTGCAGAGTAAATGCATAAATTGACCTATATCCTATTGTTGGAATTTTAGGAGCACTTGTTCTATAGTTGAGTAAGTTTTTAGAAGGCCAGATTGCCAGCACCATGTAGTAATTCCTCATCACCTGGCAAAGCCCTTTTCCTTCATTCATTTATTCCACCACGTTTATTGGGTACTCACGGTGCTTACTTGCTAACACTGGTGATCCATGCAGCCAGTCCATCATTTGAAGGCATCTCCTCTGTGCTAGACTCTTTACAAATATGTTCTCATATCCATCAGAAAGAAATAAACCATTGTTTCTGGTCCCATCATGCCTACCGTTTGGGGACCGTAGTGGTCATGTGGTCATTGTTAACAGTCTCCTGAACAAGGTGCGTGGAGGGAAGGGACACGTAGCTCTGCATGGGTAAGTCAGGAAAGGCTGCAGAGGGAACCCCAGAGCCAGCCTTTAGTGAGACCCCATCCTGTTCTTTCAAAAAAACTACTCTTCATTTTGGTTGATTCATTTGCTTTGCTTTATTTTCCATAGATTTGTCATTAGAATCATTCCCCCCCCAAAAAAAACCCCAACTCCTTTGAAAATCTCATGCCTAGCATAGTTAAGTGTGTTTTGTGATGGAAGGAAGCAGTTGACATTGCTGAGGCTCCATGCCTCTTTCTGGGTGCAGTTATTGACTCTAGTAGAAAAGGGCCCTTTTAAAGGCAAGCTCTGTCGCTCAGCGGTCCTGACCACTTTGTGGGGTAAAGATGGTCAAGTTGGAACTGGAACCTATAAACAAATCAAACGGAAGCTAATGTTGGAAGAATAGACCAAAACAAAATCAAAAGGAAACAGCACGGGCCAGGGAGGAAACGGTGTGGACAAGGGTGGAAGCTCAGCTTTTCTGTATTTGCCTTACGGTTTTTAGATTTGACTTTGAAAACATGTAAATATTTAAACATGTAAAAATTTAAATGATTTTTGAAAACTGGACCTCATGCTTAGTTCTTCATATGCATCTTCCCACTTCCCACCTGTAGTGGAAGGAGGGGGCAGAGAGAATCCACTAGGGCCCTCAGCCTGAGGACAGTTTTCCTGTGAGGTCTAGCTCTCCGCAGCCCCCAGTAAAATTCCAGTGGTCTCTTGCTGAGGATGCTGTTCAGCCCAAGGTTCCTGCGCTTTGGAGACGTTTTTCCCTTTTAAATCCTGTTTTAGCCCTAGCCAGTTTGCTCAGTGATAGAGAGTCAACCCAGCATGTGGAAGTCCTGGGTTCAATTCCTAGTCAGGGCACACAGGAGAAGCTACCATCTGCTTCTCCTCCCCCTCCTTCTCTCTCTCCTCTCTCTCACAGGCTCTGAGGATGGCTCTATGGAGCCTCTGCCTCATGCACAAAAAATAGCTCAGTTGAGAGTATGGTCCCAGATGGGCAGAGCATTGGCCCAGCAGGAGTCTGTCTCTCTGCCTCCCCTCCTCTCACTTGAAAAAAAAAATTCTGTTTCATATAGCATCTAATGCTTTCTCTAATAAATTCCCACCTAATCATCTCCCCAGTACTTCATTTTGAAGGAGAATTATGTGAAATTACATGCAAATGCTTAACTCTCTTTAGGTGCTTGGATAGCCTGGAATCAGTGGTTTGCGAGCCTTAACATTACATCTGAGTTGTTATCTGACCTGTTAGCTTATTGACCCTACTCACATTTTTTTCTTGTGATAGGATATATATAACATAAAATTTACCTTTTTAGCCATTTTTAAGTGTACAGTTCAATGGCATTAAGCACAGTCACATGATGCAGCTATGGTCACTACCCATGCCTAGAACTTTTTCATCTTCCCCAACTGAACTCTATCCACTGAATAACTTCCTCTTTCCCTCCTCCTCCAGGGTTCTACCTGTCAACCACAGGTTCTACCATCTGTGTCTATGAATTTAACTATCCTAGGTACTTTGTATAAGTAGATTCACACAATTTTTGTTCTTTTGTATAATCTGGCTTATTTCATAAGCACATTAGCATAATATCTCCAAGGTCACCCATAGTGTAGCATGTATCAGAATTTCATTCCTTTGTAAGGCTGAATAACATTTCATTCCATGTGCTGTAGATTGAGTGTTTGTGACCACCACCCAAATTCATATGTTGAAATTCTAACTTCCAAGGTATTAGGAGGTGGGGCTGTGAGAGGTGATTAGTTCAGGAGGGCAGAGCTTTCATGAATAAAAGAAGCCTGAGAGAGCCCTCTCACCCTCCCTGCCCTTGTGGAGACAATGAGAAGGCTGCCGCCTGCAGCTGGGGAAGAGTACCCACTGAAGCCTGGCCTTGCTGGCAGGCTGGACTTGTAGCCCCTGGGACTCTGCACACTGTATTTTTGCTGTTTATAAGCCACCCACTCTGTGGTACTTTATTATAGCAGCCAGATGGACTAAAACAATACTTATAGACCACATCTTGTTTACCCACTCATTTGCTGATGGACACTTGGGTTGTTTACACCTTTTGGCCGTTGTGAATAGTGCTGCTTTGAACATGGGTGTACACATACTGCTTTGAGTCCCTGCTTTCAGTTTCTTTGGGTAAATAGCTAAGAGTGGAATTTCTGGGTCATATGGTAATTCTACATTTGACCACCAAACTGTTTTCCACAGTGTCTGCATCATTTTACATTCCCACCAGCAGTGCACAGAGCTCCAATTTTTCCACATCCTCACTAACACTTGTTTTTGTTTTTTTTTAAATCATAGCCATACAAAGGGTTATAGAGTAGTTTTGATTTGCATTTCACTAATAACTAATGACATTGAGCATCTTTTCATGTGCTTACTGGCTATTTGTCTTTCTGGGAGAAATGCCTGTTTGAGTTCTTTGTGCATTTTAATTGTGTTGTTGTTACTGAGTTGTAGCATTCTTGACAGCTCAACATTCTGGATATTAATCACTTACCAGATACATGATTACAAATATTTCCTCCCATTTTGAAATTGCCTTTTCACTCTATTGATAGTTGCCTTTGACGCTAACAAAAGTTTCTAATTTTGATGGTTTTGTTTATCTATTTTTTCTTTTGATGCCTGTGCTTTTAGTGTGACATCCAAGAAATTTTTGCCAAATCCAATGTCATAAAAAAATTTCCCTTATGCTTTTTTCTAAGAGCTTATAATTTTAGTTCTTAAGTTGAGGTCTTTGCTCCATATTGAGTTAATATTTGTATATGGTCACATTTATTGTTGCCATTAAGAATATAAATACCCCTGATGTGTTTGTTATACAAAGATAGATTCACACAGTCAGGCCTGCTTAAAACCTGTGAAAAGTAGACTTTTACATACTTGTTAACTAAACATCTGTGAAAATGAGACTTTCATTTAACTGGGGAATTTTCACTGTGAAGTTTCCTTTGGAGTTTGAACCACTGGATGCAGGGGAACCAGGACACTGTTATTGATCACATTTGAGATGATTCAAGGGCATGTCATTCAAAGCAGGAGATTGAAAAATACCTGTGCTATCATTTTTTTTAAATAGGAAAATGCTCATGGCGAGGTGTTTTTAAATGGGCTTCTGTGGTGTATCAGGTGTGTTGGGATGAGGCAGGGTGGGGAGGCACCAGGGCCAGGCTGCCTCCTGAGGAAATAGCGGCCCTGGGCACTGTCCCGGAGGACAGCAGGAGCAGGGTCTGCGCAGAGGCTGGATCTGGAACCTGCCCTCTATGATGGAGGCATAGTTTAGTTAAGTCTGGTTTGGAGAACAGTCTTATTATGTATGATCCCCATGAACCTGTCCCCCATCAAGTTATCATCCATTTGCTGATCTTATTTCCTCTACCGTTTTTTTTCTTTTACTGGAGTGTTTTAAAGCTAATCCTAGACCTAATATTTCAGTAGCAAGCATTTCACTGTGTGTCTCTGAAGGCTTGGGGCTTTGTTCCTCTGCATAATCACAGTGCCGCTACCACACCTAAGATTAATGTAAATCCCAAATATCTTACAATTTCAGTCCAAATTCAGATTTCTTTACTTGCTCCAAATTACATCATCTCAACATGGCATTACCCAGACTCCCTGACCATGTCCTGGAAACTGGCCCCATATCTTCAGGCCTAAAGGAGCCAAAATTCTTTCTGGAGTTGAATGAAGAGCTGAAGATACCTGCAGGAGGCCTCCCCTGCCAGCGTAGCTCCCAAGTCCTAGAACTCTGGCAGGCTCTGCCGCTCACATTCCAGGACCCCAGGGTCTCTGTGCCCTTGTTCACTGGGGGAGGCCTTTGACAATGTCTCTTGTGAATCCAGAGGGACAAGCAGAAGGCACCAGCACCTTCAGAGGCCACAGCAGTTGTTTTTTTTTTTTTTTATAGCAACTTCTCTTTAAACCCAAGTATAGCCCTGGCCGGTTGGCTCAGCGGTAGAGCGTCGGCCTAGCGTGCGGAGGACCCGGGTTCGATTCCTGGCCAGGGCACACAGGAGAAGCGCTCATTTGCTTCTCCACCCCTCCGCCACGCTTTCCTCTCTGTCTCTCTCTTCCCCTCCCGCAGCCGAGGCTCCACTGGAGCAAAGATGGCCCGGGCGCTGGGGATGGCTCTGTGGCCTCTGCCTCAGGCGCTAGAGTGGCTCTGGTCGCAACATGGCGACGCCCCGGAGGGGCAGAGCATCGCCCCCTGGTGGGCAGAGCGTCGCCCCATGGTGGGCGTGCCGGGTGGATCCCGGTCAGGCGCATGCGGGCGTCTGTCTGTCTCTCCCTGTTTCCAGCTTCAGAAAAATGAAAAAACAAAAACAAAAAACAAAAACTAAATCCAAGTATATCTGGCTTAAAAATAAGACAATTGGCTTTGGGTATTTTTTCCCAAATATCAATTTAAAACCTAATTTAATTCCTCCAGACACTCACTCCACGGGCACAGGGAAGGAGGGAGTTGGCAAGGGAAAGGTTTGTCGTGGAGACAGGGTGTTCAAGTTGAGACCCCCTCAGACATCTCCCAGGGTCTGGCCTTGATACTGGAGGGTGATGGAGGGAAAGAGCAGCTTCCGGGTGAAGGGACAGAGTGAGGAGGACACATGGTACCTGGGTGAGAAAGAATGATTGCAGACATTATATAAGGGGTGTGGGCACACAATGCAATCAACAGTGCAAATGCTATGGAAATATTCACCTGAAACCTGTATACGCTTGTTGATCAGTGTCACCCCATTAAATTAAATTTCTAAATTAAAAAATGGAAAAAAAATAAAAAAAGGAAAAGAAAGGGGCGCTATTGTCCTGAGTCTGGTGGTTGCGTCCTTCTGCAGCACACAGACCCAGACGTAGCCCAGGGGGACAGTTGTTCCAGTTAGCTGGGATAATCCTGATTTGTTTCCATTGCATCCCAAACTACCACTGAATTCTCCTACCCCCCCCCAAGCATTTTGGCTTCTCATTGGTTCTCTAGCCAAACCCTGGTATCGCCCCATCTCTCACAGAAATCTCCTGACTGGGCTCAGAAAGGGCTTTGATCTTTAATGCCTAGTGGGGAACCTGGGGCCGCCAGGGCCCAACCCTACCAGATGCCCAGCCCAGTGGGGTGCCTGCCTACCCCCAGCCCACCCGGACTGTGTCTACACCCTGAAACTTTCCAGCCAAAACAAGGGACCTGAGTAGCTGCTCCTTTGATAACTGGCAACTGCCTTCCCATGTTTAGTTCTCTCTTGGCCTCACTCTCCTCTTCTGTGAAATGGGACAACCATTTCCACCTCATAGGACTGCCTTGAGCATCAGAAGTGGCAAGTGTCCCCTGATAGAATCAGCATCCTAAACTCCTACCCTGTGAAAAAAATGACTTATCTATTGCACTTCAAACATCTTTCTTCACCTTCTTTTATGTTCTCTTAGGAAAAAAAGACAGGAGGGGGAGACTGGTCAGCAGTTATAGACATCTGTGTTTTCACTTGAAGAGGGCTCAGGCTGTTTTGCTGTTTCTGAGAGCAGCCTTCAGGGTGTCCTACAAGCTCTCTGTCTCCCATGAGGCAGCACCCACTGTGAACACCCTCCCTTCTGGCTGGCTGCCTCAGAGATCAGTGCTGCCTAATAAGGAGGCATGAATGACCTCTTGGGGGCTAGTTCTGCTCACCCTGTCTGCTTTTCATTTAAACAAGCCATTTGTCTGTAGACAAGTTGGATTGCTGGGTTACATGGGTGACTCAGTGCCCTGCGTGAGCACCGACACCACTGGCGGACTGTGCTTGCACGTGCTGATCTGAGCCCGCCCAGCCACTCTGCCTCTGCCACTGAGTGAACGGGCGCCTCCCCCCAAAGCCCAGTCACTGTTTCTCCGCTCACAGTGTTCTGGTCCTCAAGATGACTTAATGGTTTGGTTGTTTTCTCAATCCTTGTGTTGCCTAGAAAACAAGTTCTTCCCGTAAATTGAAATAAAAGTGTTTAAAAGTCATGTCAACAGCCAATCTCTCAGCCTTTTATGGCCCTTTGCTGTTAAGAAGATGCAGTTCAGCCCCTATTGCAGAGAACCCAGACACTAGCCCTGCAAGGGAGGAGGCATGGACGCTCTGATAACCCATCACCTGGACAGGCCAGTGAGGCTCAGAGGATGGAGGCAACACCGATAGAAAGTAAGAAAGCTAGAACTGTAATCCTGACTTTCTGACACCCTGAGTTAAAATCTTGGTTCTGCCACTCGGTATTTGGGAGATTAGACAAGTAATTTAAGTCCTTTGAGCCCTAGTTTCCTAATCTGCGTGACATAGGAGTTTATGCCTGCATTGAAGGAGGGTTAGCTGAAGCTGTACTCACAAAGGATGTCCCTGGAGTAGTGGCTGCAGAAGCCCGTGGCTCCGACCCTCTGCCTTTATTCTTGCTGAGTCAGCAGCAAAGAGGCAGGTGGTCAAGCAGCCCCACCCACATTGTTGGCAGGGGCACTGGCACGTTCAGAAGTGCTGCAATGCCAAAAGAAGGTGGGTGTGGCAGCCAGAATCCTAAAATAGTCCCCAAGATTCCTGCCATCTGGGATACAGCCTGTATTCTCTCCACCTGAGCGAATGCAGCACCTGTGAGTATGGCAGGATAGTACTCCTGGGATTGTGTTACATTAGGTGGCAGAAGCTCTGTGGAATTTGAAGATGTCATTGAGGTTACTAATCAGTTGACTTCGAGTTCATCAAAAGGGAGATAGTTTGGGTGGACCTGACCTAACCACACGAGCCCTTTCAATCTGGGTCTAGAAGTCAGAGACTGAGTAAATCAGAGGGATTTAAAGCATGAGGGTCCTTTGCAAGAGACCACATAGCGAAGAACTGTGGGTAGTCTGTAGAGGCTAAGATTGGCCCCCGGCCTAGAGTAAGTTAGAAAACAAAGGCTGCAGTCCTGCAATGCAAGAAACTGAATTCTGCCATGTGAGCTCAGAAGAGATTCCTGAGTCCAAAAAGAAACACCGTGCCAACAACACTGTGACTTCCTGTGAGACCCTGAGCAGAGGGCCCAGAGATCTGCTGACAGAGACTGTGAGTGAAGTTTTAAGCAAGTGAATGTGTGGTAATTTGTTTGCAGTGACAAAAAAACTGATAGAACTTCAAGACAACTGCAAGGTGACTTGTATGTGTTAGCTACGGCTGCAAATTACCACAAAACTTAATGGCTTAAGGAGAAAAAAGATGGCAGCGGAGTAGGCGGATGCACAGACGCCCAGCTCTCACCACCAAACTGGAATACAAATCAATTTAGGAAAAATCAGCATGAAAAACCAACTCTGAACTGCAAGAACAGCTCTCAAAAACCAAGGAGCAAAGAAGAAGCCACAACAATCCTGGTAGGGAGCACCTGAATCTCCTCTGCTTACAGGAACAGGGGGGGGGGGTGAGGCTGAGAGCCCAGAGGGGATCTCACACAGGGAAAAGAGCAGAAACTACTGCTCACAGCCACTTGCCTGGCGACCAGGGAGCGAGGTGTGTTTAAAAGACCAGCTTATCTCCCAAGTGGAAAGGACAGGGAGAGGGACAGACTGTGAGGGGCTAAAGAATGCAGGAAACAAACTAAAGAACCTGACTCGTCCATGCTGGAGGCGGCCATAGCTGGGGGAGGGACTGAACCTTTCACAAAACAGAGCTGAAGTGCTTCCGGATCAGAGATCTCCGGACATCTATCCAGCTCCAATCAGCGCAACAAGACACAGGTGAAAACAAGAAGTGGGGAGGAGGGGCAGTAACTCAGGTCTCCATGGAGATCTGAGATACACCTCCCCCTACTGAAGCTGAGAAAACACCCTGCCCCCAGTGAGATTAGCTGGCTAAAGAGGCCTTCAGAGTCTCAGGTTACACCCATCCCATTCCTGGATACAGTTTCAAGGAAACCCCCTGCTGAGATCAGTAAACAAGACTATCACCTGTTAAGAAAACAAACAAATCAAGACTTCAAAGCTGCCCAAATCCGAAAGTGGATTACAGATAACAGCTGATACCAACCCAAGAAGACCTAGAAATAACACAACTGAAAACTGGAGGCAAACAACACCAAGCCTATACTCAACCAACTCTACAAATAAAACACCTAAAAACAGATAATGAGAAGACAAAGAAGTGCAATCCAAATGAAACCACAAGAGAATCCTTCAGGAGATGAACTGAGTGATATGGAAATAATCAAACTTCCAGATGCGAAGTTCAAAATAATGATTGTAAGGATGTTTAGGGATCTTAGAACAACAATGGATGGTCATTATGAACACCTAAATAAAGAAATAGCAAGTATAAAAAAGAATCAGTCAGAGATGACAAATACAATATTAGAAATAAAGACCACAACGGAAGGAATTAAAAACAGGATAGATAGAGCAGAGGATCGAATCAGTGAGTTAGAGGACAACTGGAATAAAGGCATGAAAGCAGAGAAGAAAAGAGAAAAGGGACTCAAAATGTCAGAGGAAACTCTTAGAGAGCTCTGTGACAACATGAAGAGAAATAACATCCGCATCATAGGGGTTCCTGAAGAAGAAGAAAAGGAACAAGGGATAGAGACTTTGTTCAATCATATCATAGCTGAACACTTCCCTAAATTAATGCAAGAGAAACTCTCACAAGTTCAAGAAGCACAGAGGACTCCATTAAAGAGAAACCCAGAGAAACCTACACCAAGACACATCATAATTAAAATACCAAAGCTAAGCGATAAAGAGAAAATATTAAAAGCTGCAAGAGAAAAAAAAGTTATCACCTACAAAGGAGCCCCCATAAGGATGACATCTGACTTCTCAACAGAAACACTTGAGGCCAGAAGGGAATGGCAAGAAATATTCAAAGTAATGCAGAACAAGAACCTACAACCAAGACTACTTTATCCAGCAAGGCTATCGTTTAAAATCGAAGGAGAAATAAAAAGCTTCCCAGACAAAAAACAACTCAAGGAATTTATTACAACTAAACCAATGCTGCAGAAAATGTTAAGGGGCCTGTTGTAAACAAATCAAAGTGGGAAAAGAATATAGCAAAAAGGAATACACCTTTAAAGAAGAAAATGGCAATAAACAACTACATATCAATAATAACCTTAAATGTAAATGGATTAAATGATCCAATCAAAAGACATAGGGTAGCTGCGTGGATAAGAAAACAGGACCCATACATATGCTGTCTACAAGAGACACACCTTAGAACAAAAGACACACATAGATTGAAGGTAAAAGGATGGAAAAAAACATTTCATGCAAATGGAAATGAAAAAAAAGCTGGGGTAGCAATAACTTATATCAGACAAATTGGACTTTAAAACAAAGGATATAGTAAGAGATAAAGAAGGCCACTACATAATGATAAAGGGAGTAATCCAACAGGAAGATATAACTATTATAAATATCTATGCACCTAATATAAGAGCACCCAAATATATAAAGCAGACTTTGATGGATTTAAAGGGTGAGATCAACAGCAATACTATAATAGTAGGGGATTTCAATACCCCACTAACATCACTAGATAGATCCTCAAGAAAGAAAACTAACAAAGAAACAGCAGACTTATTGGAAACACTAGATCAACTCAATTTAGTAGATATCTTCAGAACCTTTCACCCTAAAGCAGCAGAATATACATTCTTTTCAAGTGCTCATGGTACATTCTCTAGGATAGACCACATGTTAGGGCACAAAAGTGCTCTCAACAAATTTAAGAAGACTGAAATCATATCAAGCACTTTCTCTGATCACAACGGCATGAAACTAGAAATGAATCACAACAGAAAAGCTCAAAAATTCTCAAACACATGGAAACTAAATAGCAGGGTGTTAAATAATGAATGGATTAAGAATGAGATCAAAGAAGAAATAAAAAAATTCCTAGAAACGAATGACAATGAGCATACAACAACTCAAAATTTATGGGACACAGCGAAAGCAGTGCTGAGAGGGAAGTTCATAGCACTACAGGCACACTTTCAGAAGCTAGAAAAAGCTCAAATAAACAACTTAACCCTGCATCTAAAAGAATTAGAAAAAGAACAGCAAGTAAAGCCCAAATGTAATAGAAGGAAGGAAATAATAAAGATCAGAGCAGAAATAAATGACATAGAGGCTAAAGAAACAATACAGAGGATCAATGAAACTAGGAGCTGGTTCTCTGAAAAGGTAAACAAGATTGATGAACCTTTAACTAGACTCACCAAGAAAAAGAGAGAGAGGACTCAAATAAATAAAATTAGAAATGAGAGAGGAGAAATAACAACTGACACAACAGAAATACAAAATATTGTAAGAAAATACTATGAAGAACTGTATGCCAAAAAACTAGACAACCTAGATGAAATGGAAAAATTCCTTGAAACATACAATCTTCCAAAAATCAATCTGGAAGAATCAGAAAACCTAAACAGACCAATTACACCAAATGAGATCGAAACAGTTATCAAAAAACTCCCAACAAAGAAAAGTCCGGGGCCCGATGACTTCACAACGGAATTCTACCAAATATTCAAAGAAGAACTAACTCCTATCCTTCTCAAACTATTTCAAAAAATTCAAGAGGAAGGAAGACTTCCAAGCTCCTTTCATGAGGCAAGCATAATTCTGATTCCAAAACCAGGCAAAGACAACACAAAGAAAGAAAATTATAGGCCAATATCTCTGATGAATATAGATGCAAAAATCCTCAACAAAATATTAGCAAACCGGATTCAACAATATATGGAAAAAGTCATACACCATGATCAAGTGGGATTTATTCTGGGAAGGCAAGGCTGGTACAATATTCGTAAATCAATCAATGTGATTCATCACATCAACAAAAAGAAGGAGAAAAACCATATGATAATTTCAATAGATGCAGAAAAAGCATTTGATAAAATCCAGCACCCATTCATGATCAAAACTCTCAGCAAAGTGGGAATACAGGGAACATACCTCAACATGATAAAAGCCATCTATGAGAAACCCACAGCCAACATCATACTCAATGGGCAAAAATTAAAAGCAATCCCCTTAAGATCAGGAACAAGGCAGGGGTGCCCCCTTTCACCACTCTTATTTAACATGGTCCTGGAAGTCCTAGCCACAGCAATCAGACAAAAAGAAGAAATAAAAGTCATTCAAGTTGGAAAAGAAGAAGTAAAACTATCATTATTTGCAGATGATATGATATTGTATATAGAAAACCCTAAAGTTTCAGTCAAAAAGCTACTGGACTTGATAAATGAATTCACCAATGTGGCAGGATATAAAATCAATACTCAGAATTCAGAGGTATTTTTATACACCAACAATGAACAGTCAGGAAGAGAAATTAAGGAAACAATCCCCTTCACAATTACAACCAAAAAAATAAAGTACCTAGGAATAAACTTAACCAAGGAGACTAAAGACTTGTACTCGGAAAATTACAAAGCATTGATAAAAGAAATCAAGGAAGATAAAAACAAGTGGAAGCATATACCGTGCTCATGGTTAAGAAGAATAAACATCATTAAAATGTCTATATTACCCAAAGCAATCTATAAATTCAATGCGATACCAATTAAAATACCAATGACATACTTCAAAGATATAGACCACATATTCCAAAAATTTATATGGAATCAAAAGAGAACACGAATAGCCTCAGCAATCTTAAAAAAGAAGAATAAAGTGGGAGGTATCACACTTCCTGATATCAAGTTATACTACAAGGCCATTGTACTCAAAATAGCCTGGTACTGGCATAAGAACAGGCATATAGATCAATGGAACAGAACAGAGAACCCAGAAATAAATCCACAGTTCTATGGACAACTGATATTTGACAAAGGAGGTAAGGAAATATAATGGAGTAAAGACAGCCTCTTTGGCTGTGGAGAAAAAGGAACCCTCATTCACTGTTGGTGGGACTGTAAAGTAGTACAACCATTATGGAGGAAAGTATGGTGGTTCCTCAAAAAACTGCAAATAGAACTACCTTATGACCCAGCAATCCCTCTACTGGGTATATACCCCAAAACCTCAGAAACATTGATACGTGAAGACACATGTAGCCCCATGTTCATTGCAGCACTGTTCACAGTGGCCAAGACATGGAAACAACCAAAAAGCCCTTCAATAGAAGACTGGATAAAGAAAATGTGGCACATATACACTATGGAATACTACTCAGCCATAAGAAATGATGACATCAGATCATTTACAGCAAAATGGTGGGATCTTGATAACATTATAAGGAGTGAAATAAGCAAATCAGAAAAAAACAAGAACTACATGATTCCATACATTGGTGGAACATAAAAATGAGACTAAGAGACATGGACAAGAGTGTGGTGGTTACCAAGGGTGGGGGGGGAGGGAGGACATGGGAGGGAGGGAGGGAGAGAGTTAGGGGGAGGGGGAGGGGCACAGAGAACTAGATAGAGGGTGACGGAGGATAGTCTGACTTTGGGCGAGGGGTTTGCAACATAATTTGATGACAAAATAACCTAGACATGTTTTCTTTGAATATATGTACCCTGATTTATTAATGTCATCCCATTACCATTAATAAAAATTTATTAAAAAAAAAAAAAAAAAAAGACAGCCTCTTTAACAAATGGTGTTGGGAAAATTGGACAGCTACCTGCAAAAAAATGAAACTAGATCACCAGCTTACACCACTCACAAAAATAAACTCAAAATGGATAAAAGACTTAAGTGTAGGCCATGAAACCATAAGCATCTTAGAAGAACACATAGGCAGTAAGCTCTCGGACATCTCTTGGAGCAATATATTTGCTGATTTATCTCCATGGGGAAGTGAAATAAAAGACAGGATAAACAAATGGGACTATATCAAACTAAAAAGCTTTTGCACAGCTAAAGACAACAAGAACAGAATAAAAAGACAAACTACACAATGGGAGAACATATTTGACAATACGTCTGATAAGGGGTTAATAACCAAAATTTATAAAGAACTTGTAAAACTTAATACCAGGAAGACAAACAATCCAATCCAAAAATGGGCAAAAGAGATGAATAGTCACTTCTCCAAAGAGGACATACAGATGGCCAATAGGCATATGAAAAAATGCTCAACATCACTAATCATTAGAGAAATGCAAATTAAAACCACAATAAGATATCACCTCACACCAGTCAGAATGGCGTTCATCAAGAAAACAACACAGAATAAGTGCTGGCGAGGATGTGGAGAAAAGGGAACCCTCCTGCACTGCTGGTGGTAATGCAAACTGGTGCAGCCTCTGTGGAAAACAGTATGGAGATTCCTCAAAAAACTGAAAATCAAACTGCCCTTTGACCCAGCTATCCCACTTTTAGGAATATACCCCAAGGACACCATAGAACAGCTCCAAAAGGAGAAATGCACCCCCATGTTTGTGGCAGCTTTGTTCACAATAGCGAAGATCTGGAAACAGCCCAAGTGTCCGTCAGAGGACGAGTGGATTAAAAAGCTTTGGTACATATATACTATGGAATACTACTCAGCCATAAGAAATGATGACATCGGATCATTTACAATAACATGGATGGACCTTGATAACATTATACGGAGTGAAATAAGTAAATCAGAAAAAAAAACTAAGAACTATATGAATCCATACATAGAAGGGACATAAAAATGAGACTCAGAGACATGAACAAGAATGTGATGGCAAAGGGGGTTGGTGGGTGAGAGGAGGGGGGATGGGGTGAAGAAGGAGAGAGGGGTTGGGGGAGGGGAGGGGCACAAAGAAAACCAGATAGAAGGTGATAGAGGACAGTTTAACTTTGGGGGAGGGGTATACAGCACAATCAAATGTCAAAATAATCTAGAGATGTTTTCTCTCAACATATGTACCCTGATTTATCAATGTCACTGCATTAAATTTAATAAATAAATTAAAAAAAAACTTAATGGCTTAAAAACATTTATTATCCTATGGTTTCTTTTTTTTTTTTTTTGTATTTTATTTTTCTGAAGTGAGAAGCGGGGAAGCAGACAGACTCTTGCATGTGCCCAACTGGGATACACCCAGCATGCCCACTAGGGGGCGATGCTCTGCTCATCTGGGCCATTGCTCCATTGTAACCAGAGCCATTCTAGTACCTGAGGCGAAGGCCATGCAACCATCCTCAGCGCCCAGAGCAACTTTGCTCCAGTGGAGCCTTGGCTGCAGGAGGGGAAGAGAGAAAGGGGAAGAGAGGGTAGAAGGGTGGAGAAGCAGATGGGTGCCTCTCCTATGTGCCCTGGCCGGGAATCAAACCTGAGACATCCACACGCCAGGCCGACGCTCTATTGCTGAGCCAACCAGCCAGGGCCTATTATCCTATAGTTTCTGAGAGTCAGGAATGCAGATGCAGTTTAACTGGGTGTCTCTGCCTCAGGGTCTCTGCCAGGACCCCCTTTACCCAAGGGTCCTCATAGCTCATTCTTTCACTTCATTAGCGCTTCTGTCTCACGGCACCTCCTCTAAGAGCAATCCCTCAATGTCAGTGCTCAGCACTCTCTGTCTCCCATATAACTGCTTAACCTTTTTCATGGCACACATTGCGCGTTAAATTGTGTCTTTGAAAAGGATATGCTGAAGTCCTAACTGCGGCTCCACGTGAACATAATCTTATTTGGAAATAAGATCTTTGCAGAAGTGACCAAGTTAATATGGTGTCACAGTGTATCAGGAGGGGGCATAACCTAATGACTAGTGTCCATATGAGATGAGGGAAATTTAGACACGCCAGAGAGTACCATGTGACGATGAAGTGAGGGGAGAGGCAGGAAGGGTCCCCCTTAGACCTTTCAAAGAGAACATGGCCCTGCCAACACCTTGATTTCAGACTTCTGGCCTCCAAAACTGTGAGAGAGTAAGTGTCAGTTACTTTAACCACCAGGTTGTGGACATTTGTTACAGCGGCCATGGGGTACTAACACAGTGCTTATCACCACCTTCTCTCTCTCTACCTACCTACCCATCATGTAGTTCATGGGTTATAGAGTCTGTGATTCCTACTGGCATGGAAGTTCTTGAGAGCACCTGGTTTCCTTTTGTTCCCAATGGAATCCTCCATGCCTACCTCAGTGTTTGGAACAGGACTTAATAAAAATGTGCCGAGTGAATTGATGAATATTTATCAAGTAAAAAGTGTCCACAGTATAAATCCTTTATGTACCGTCTTCTCTCTCTCTCTCTCTCTCTCTCTCTCTCTCTCTCTTTCCCCTATCTAAAATCAATAAATAAAATCTTTAAAAAATAAATAAAGATACATTCTTTATGTATGCCACAGTCCTGTACAGTTAGAAAGGTTGAGAAAGGAATATGGTAAGTTCCACTGATCTGTTTCAATATAAATTTTTTTATATCTCATTGGGGAAGAAGAGATACTGAATTTTTAGAAAAAAATATTTTCAGTAAAACCTCATACATGAAATCCAATAAAATAATTATTAAGTTATGAGTAATATAAAAGAGTAGAACTATTTAAAATTTATTTTTATGTCACCTAGTGCTATATTATAAAGCACTTGTGAACTAAATCCCACTGACTGCTTGGTTTTGGAGCAGGTCATAGTTTCACTGAAAACAAGAAAAAAACAGCTAGGCAGGGTAACCCTTAAGGTTAATTAGGAAAGAAATTGATACAAAATTCTGACTTTCAAGGGGCTCCTTTGAAAACCTGATGAAAGCTGAAGACTTGGACAAAAATGCCCATTCATGCAAAATCTCACAATGTTAAATTTGGAGTTTTGAGGATTTGCTAAAGCCCGACATTAAGAACTCTTGTTCTGAAGAATTTGTCAAAGCAAGTCCACATTCCTGGTGGGGACTGACCCCAATCCTCTGGCTGAAGTCCACTTTCCTCTGGCCTGGGGTGAGGTTGGGGAGGCGTCTGTACATCAAAACCAAGCACCATTTCTCTAGGTTGCAGTGAATAAAAGTGGTTACGATCTTATTGAGAGAAAAGAAAGTGTGTGAATGTAAAATGAATAACTTTGTGTGGTTGTTTTTTCAAAGCTCTAAAGGTACTTATTTTTTTAAAGCAACTATAAACAAAACCTAAAAGGGATGCTGGGTAAACGTACAAGTCTGAGAGGCTCTGTCTGTGATGTTCTGGGGCGCAGGTGTACTGTTAGTCAGCCTGTGGCCTTGAATGTTTGGAGGCAAATGTCAGAAGGCACAGGAGAAACTTTTGGGTCAGATCTAAAATCCCAGCTCTTCCATTGACAAACTGTGTGATCATGGGCAAGTTAACCAGCCTGAGCCTCAGTTTTCCCACTTACATAAGATGAAAATAATAACACTTACCATTAAGAGATGTGACAACTAGAAATTATGTATTACAAGCACCTGGCACAGGCATGCTCCATGAATGGTAGCTATTGCTGCTGCTGCTGTTGTTAATATTAATCGACAATACCTTACATTTTATAACATATATCCCATATCTGGCTGTGTATCAGAAATGTCTGGGAAGCATTTAAGGAAAATTCCTGGGCCCCACCCAAGAACTATTGAACTTTCTTGGAGTGGAACTCAAGTATGCCAGGCAGCTGCCATTTGCTTCTCCAGACCCTTCCACACCCTGTCCACCCTGCTCTGGGCCCTATGAGGCTGACTGATATGGCCTGTGGCTTCCAGTGGGGATCTCAGTTGACCTTCTTAAGGGTCATTATGGCCCAGCTGTGTCCCTCAAGCAAGAGAATGTTCCTTCAGCTCCTGTCACACAGCTTCTCCACGTGGCTTTCTCTCTCAGGGTGCAGATAGCGGCCCTCTCTAAATACCTCCCCTTTCGTCTTTGGGGTTGTTCAAAATGTACCTGGTGATTTTATTTTAATGAAGGGTGGTAAAATGCCAGATATAGAAACAGATGACTTTAAAGAGAAGTTTATTACACATGGTTCCCATGAGGAGGGGGCACCCTACACCATGGGGGTGGGTCACTCGGGGAAGCCACAGGCTGATCAGAGGCAGAAGGGGGTGAGGGGAGGCTTGGCCAGAGCTTGCCTCGTAGTTTGCATGACAAGGAAGGGGTGAGGCAGGGAAGCAAGCTGAACAAGTTTAGGATTGCACGGTTGAATCATTTCACCAGGCTCTGGACTGTGGGGATGGTGCCTAGCATGGTTTCGGGCTGGGGGAATACTGGCTGGTGTGTGAGTTAGATGAAGGAGTGGTGGGTGCTGGGCTGTGGATTGGCTGGTTTGCAGGTGAAAGGTGTACTTGCAGGTGATTGTTTGCTCATCTCTAGGAATTACGTGGCTCACCCTGAAAGGGGCAGTCTCTCCTGGCCACCAAAGCATCAGATGTCCAAGCATCATGAAATGTAAAAGCCGTAATTAATGCAGGTTGGTAACTGTGCCTTCAGCCCCTGGGAAGCTCCGTGTCTTGCCACCAGCTTTGTAAGTTTCTCTGTTAAATTCTGCTGAGCCGTGGAGAGCGTCTCTGTTTTGGACTCGAGACCTGACAAGGAGCTGAGGGTTTTTTTGTATTTCCTACATGATCCTGAGGCATCTGGCCCCTTGAGCAGCTGGTTTTCAGAACCATCTTGTGTGTGCATAGAACTGCTAGTTTGCCGTGCCAGCTCAGGTCTGATTAGGTCTTCACAGTAAGTCACTATGGACAGAAGACAAGAGCTGTCACTGCTGGGGCCAGTCAGGGATGGACTAAAGCACAGACTTTTGAGGAGAGGCTCCTGAAATTTCCCAGGGCCTGCTGCAGACCTCAGACTGGCTCCTCCCAGCCAGTCCTTTGGAGTGGGCTGCTGTTTATTGGGGTCCCAAGGAGGGGTGGACTCCTTTGGACAGTGTCCTGAGGAAAAGCCACTATCTTCTATGAGAGTCCAGACAATTCCAGGCAACAGGGACCCAGGGACACAGGGCCATTTCCAGCTAAGTAGGATTCTCATACTGTGTGAGCCTGTATTTCCTGTGGCCTAGTCCTGGATCCACATTGTGGCACTGAGCCCCTCCCTGTGTTCTTTTCCACCCTCTGGCCTGTTCATGAGCTCAGAGTTAGACCTCTTGTCCATCCACCCATTGGCATCCTCTGGGGTTTGCCTTGGCTTCCAGATTGAAGCCCAACTCTGGTTCTGGTGGGGAGCCGGGAGTCTTACTACCCAGCTCTGGTTTTGGAAGATTCTTTTATGTCATCTCTAGAGCAAGGGAAACAGAAATCAGACAGTAACCGGGTGGCTGGGTTTCAGGGGTCTGTAACTGCTGGAGCTCAGGCCTATATGCCTGGCCTGGCCCCAGACACTAGCTCCTGCCAAGGAAGGACACGGGGCAGGGGTGAGGGTGAGGGGGGTAAGATTGTCAGCTCAAAGCAACTACACTCCCAGGGTGGGGCCGAGGAAAGGCTGAGCCAGATGTTGATCAGCCAAGGCTTCCCATTAATTTATGAGTTTGCTCTAACAGCTGCTCTGCTTTTGTCAGACAGATGTTTGCACACCAAACCTCCAATCTCTGGGTGTGGAGGGATGAAGTCCTCGGCATACGAAGGGTAAAGCTTTAAAGGGGCTGATTCAGCGGCCTACAGACACTTGCACTGTTAGACAAATTGAGGGTAATGTGTTTAAATGAATGAACTATTTCATGGTGATTACCATAAGGAAGGCCAGTGAGAGAAGATGCCTGAGAAAAATAAAATAAAATCATGATAGCATTTGGCCCTCTGCACAGTGGGCTGGCTGGCTGAGACACATCTGAGACCCATCTCTGCTCCTGGGACTAGAAAGCTCTGTCCATTCTAGGACTTCTCCAAGACTGAGTCTGCTCCTCACCAGCTGCCAGCAGCTTAGCCAGGAGATGGACCACATAACTGCCCTGCCAATAGGCAGGGAATCTCTGCAGAGGGTTGTGGGTGACAGGACACCCCCAGCTCTGTCAAAGATGTTCACAGATACCTCACCAGCCATGGCTGCCTGCCTTATGCTCAGCTCACCCAAGCATGTGTGGCTGGGGCTTCTGTAGGGTTCTGGGTGCAGATTGTCCCATCTCTTGCTCTTCATCTAAGACCTACTCTTGGAGCTTCAGAATTTGGGTTTTAGTTTCCAGCATAAAAATGCTGTCTCAGCATAAGGCTATGAATACTGCCCTGGCAGACTAGCTGAGATTGGGGGGTGGGGGGACAGGAGATGAACAAGGGAGCCTGCTCATCCGCAGTGTCCCAGAGGTAATGAGGACCATTCCAATCATGTTTAAAGTTGTGAATTTATCCACTTGTGGGTATGTACCTAAAAGAATTGAAAGCAGTAGTTCATAACAGCACTATTCACAATAGCCAAAGGCTGACAGCAATTCAGGTGTCGATCAGGTAGATGGATAAACAAAATGTGACATATATATATAATGAAATATTAATTCAGCCTTTAAAAAAGAAGAAAATTATGACACATGCAACATGGATGAGCACCTTGAGGACATGATGCTCAGTGAAATAAGCCAGTGACAAAAGGACAAATAATGTTTTGTTCCACTTATATGAGGTACCTCATATAGTCAAATTCAGAGACAGAGTAGAATGGAGGTTGCCAGGGTCTGGTGGGGGTGGGGGTGGAGAATGTTGTGTACTGGGTACATAATTTCAGTTTCACAAGATAAAAAAATCCAGCTGGTTGTACAAGGTGAATGTACTTAATATTCCTGAATTATACACTTAAAAATGGTTAAAATGGTAAATGTTATGTTATGCATATTTCACCATAAAATTAGTTTTAATTTTTTAAAAAACTGGGAACGTATAAATTAGACATTGGGTCCTGTCTCCAAGCAACCATCATGAGGAATTATAGCCTGATCAGGCAGTGGCGCAGTGAATGGAGCATCAGACTGGGACACGGAGGACCCCAGTTCAAAACCCCAAGGTCGCTGGCTTGAGCACGGACTCACCAGCTTGAGGGCAGGGTCACTAGCTTGAGTGTGGGATCATAGACATGACCCCATGGCCCCTGGCTTGAAGCCCAATGTGCTGGCTTGAGCAAGGGGTCACTTGCTGTGCTGTAGCTCCCTGGTCAAGGCACATATGAGAAAGCAATCAATGAACAACTGAGGAGCAATGAAGAATTTATGCTTCTCATCTCTCTCCTTCCTGTATGTCTGTTTCTATCTGTCCCTCTCTCTGTCTCTCTCTCTGTCTCTGTCACAAAAAAAATAAAGGGGGTGGGAGACTATAGGCTCCACCCTCCCTGGGCGCTAGTTCCTCTGGCGGCTTGGGCATAGCCATCACACAGTCAGTCCTGTCAGCCCCTTGGAGGGATGGAGCAGGGGGGTGTGCACAGTCTCCCAGGCAGCCTGGAGACAGTGTTTGAAGCTTGAGGCCGTGCCCTGCAGGTCTCACAGACAATAATATCCCTCTCCCGTTTCTGTCTCCCTCCCTGGAGGCAGGAAAGATGAATTGAAATGATGCCTTGGGGCGCTGTGCTGCACCCCAAGAAACCTCAGGAAGGGAACAGCAGGGTTGTCATTGCTGACCCGGCAGCTACTTGTTCTCCCCCTCACTCTGAGCTCTGTCCATGTCCACCCAAACACAATGGCCCCTGAATGCCTCACCAGTTCAACCATAGCAGCTCCCCCAACGTGAGGGCATGTGCCCTGGAGAGGCTGCTGCATGAAGCACACACAGGGGGCATTAAATGCCACCAGCCCACTTGGGAGAGTGTTATTCCACGCCAAAAAAGTCTCGCCGCGTGCTGGTGCGCTTTCGGCGCCCCTGCCTCTCGCAGATTCCCCTTTTCACACAGAAGCGAGCAGTCTCAGACTCCCAGACTCCAGCAAGCTGCAGTGTGTCTGCTTATAATTTAATAACTTCCTTTCCTGGGGTTTATTTTTAGGGTTTCTCTCTATTTGGGGCATGTGGAACTGGTTTTCTATTTACTGCAATGTATAACATTCGCTTTTAAAATAACTGAGTGGAAAAAAAACGTGAATCGATGTAAAGAGAAATATTAGATCAGTAATAGGAAAAGAAAGTCATGGCTCTGGCAGGCATCCAAAGGGGGTGTGCAGTGGGCGTGGGTTTGCAGTTGTGGGTCAGGGGTTTCAGAGACATGGTCCTCGAGGGTTCCTGAGCATCCTCCTATCGCCAGCTCAACTGTCACTCATCTCTGGAGTTTTCCCTGGCATCCCACCCTGCAAACAAGACAGTGCAAACAGCAGCCATAATCATGGCACATGTCACGCTATGGAAATTGCTTCTTTGCTGGTCTAAAGAATGCGTTTCCTGAGACAGGTAGCAGGGCAAGGCCACCCCCAGGTCTCCAGCTCCCTGCTCAAAGCCAGCCCAGAGCAGATAGATGTCGGGGTGTTTGTCACTTGGAGGCTGCTGGCCTTGAGGAGTGAAAGGGTGGGTCTCTTTCCAGGGGCATTTGATAGGGTGAGGTCAGGATTTCCAGACCTCTCTCCCCAAGGTCCCATTAGTCTAGGCATCAGAAGCCCCTGTTTGTGACTCTGAAGATGTTGGTCAGGAAAGGAGCCAGGAGCAGCCTGGCTCCTGATAAAGGGCCTCAATGCAGACTCTAATCAGATTCGTTTAGTTCCTGTGTCTTGGCTCACCTTGTTATGAGCTTCTCCAAGTTAACATTGTCATAACAATACAGTGTGTCCATAAAGTCATAGTGAACTTTTGACCAGTCACAGGAAAGCAACAAAAGACGATAGAAATGTGAAATCTGCACCAAATAAAAGGAAAACTCTCCCAGTTTCATACCTATTCATTGCAGTTCGATGTGGGCTCACGCACAGATTTTTTAGAGCTCCTTATTTTTAATAGCTCCTTTAGGTAGCTATTCCGTATAGCCTCTACAGACTCGTCACTGACTAAAGGCCTACCAGAACGGGGTTTCTCCACCAAACTGCCAGTTTCCTTCAACTGCTTATCCCACCGAGGAATGTTATTTTTATGTGGTGGCGCTTCATTATAAACGCGCCGGTATTCACGTTGCACTTTGGTCATGGATTCAAATTTAGCTAGCCACAGAACACACTGAACTTTCCTCTGTACCGTCCACATCTCGACTGGCATGGCCGTGGGCTGCTCCGCTGTATACATGATGTTACGTCATCATCTGCGCATGCGCACATGCTGCCACATCATCCTACAGAAACTGGGAGGGTTTTCCTTTTATTTGGTGCAGATTTCACATTTCTTTCGTCTTTTGTTGCTTTCCTGTGACCAGTCCAAAGTGCACCATAACTTTAAGGACACACTGTAGTGTATGTTATGTATCTTTTTTATTATATGTATTATTTATTCTTCAAAATAAATCCCCAATGAAGGGACTGTTATCCCCATTTTACAGACAGGAAAACTGAGGCTCTTATTTGTACTATAGCCATATAGCTAGAATAGGGACACATTCAGCCCCTGATTTCTGAACCTGTTCTGCTGTCCCAGTGGCCAATCCTGGGACATGATTGTCCTCTACCTGGTCCAGCCAAGGGGGCGAGAACTGCTCTGACAGCCCCTCCCAACTGCTGGAAATGTTATGGATCGCACCCAATAAACCCTTAGTCCGGATGGACTATGACTGTGGCTCTGACATTTTCCAGAGTGGCCAAGGGACAGCAAGTACAAGGCCACCACCTCTAGCTGGTATGGACAGGAAACAGCCACATGCTTGGCCTATGGACTGGTGAGACCCAGAAGGTAGGGGCCTTGGGTGGGGAATGAGGGTGCCATGTCACCCTGAGCAGTCCTGCCTCAGGAGAGCACTGAGTGGGGGCAATAGGATGAGGGTGTCGTGTCGCCCTGAGCATTCCAGCCCCGGGACAGCACTGAGTGCGGGCAATGGGATGAGGGTGCTGTGTCGCCCTGAGCAGTCCAGCCCCAAGAGAGCACTGAGCCGGGGGCAGGGTGCCCAGGCCTGCCTGATTCCTGCGTCTGTTGGAAAGCACTGGGTCCCCAGAAACCTCAGAATGATCACACAAACAAGGTCAGCTCTTCCTTCTGTGACAAATATAGAAAAAAAAGAAAAAAGATGAATCTCAGTTTTTAAAAGACAAGCTACTATGACAATGACGACAGAGGCAGTGACTGGAGCTTTCACCATGACTGCCCTCCAAACAGTGTCAGCTCACCTGGTCCTTACGATCCCCATGCGTCCTGTTAATGTTTTCATTTTAAAGACGTGGAAATGGAGGCAAAGCAAGAGAAGGGATGGAGAGGCACTCAGAAATGACAGCGCTGGAGCTCCAGTGGCGCAATCGGTTAGCACGTGGTACTTATACAGAAATGACAGCCCTTAGGGACTGTCAGTGATGGTGAGTGACTTTGAAGGCTGAGTTAAGATGCCTCTGAGGTTCAAAGCATTGTTATCCATTGAGCTGGGATCCAGGATGGAGGAGGAGGCTTTGGGAGTAGGTTGGTATGGACAGTAAGAGGCTTCCCCAAAGGTTTTCTGATGTTTTGTTTTCTGAAGTGTACACTCGCACAAAGGTCTGGAGTTGCTCGGAAGATGGACTAGGAATGGGCTGAATGGTCAGTAGGGTCCCTCTGTCAATTACTGGTTAATATTTAACATCACACAGACAGATAAACACTACCTGATCCCATTTATATGAGGAGAATCTAAACTATACAGTCAAACTCAGAGAAGAGACAGCGGGGGGTGCTTGCCACAGAGGGGCTCAGTGGGGTGGGGGTCAAAGGCGCAAGGTTTCGGGTCCTTGGGAGGAGTTAGTTCTGAGATCTGCTGTCCGGCTTGGTGCTATAGCTAACACTGTATCACACACTTAAAATTTTGCTAAGAGGGTAGATTTTATGTGACGTGGTATTGTCATACACACAAATAAAAATAAACAAACAAAGCCAGAGAAAACTTTTGGAGGTGACAGATATGTTTATGGCATGGATTGTGGTGATGGTTTCCCATCTCCAAAATTGACTTGTGTGTTAAATATGCACAGCTTTTTATATATCAATTATATCTCAATAAAGTGGGTTTAAAAGTTTAATAAATATATTTATATCACAAATCTCTCTACCTTTGGCATTCCAAATCCTTCACAGTGCTCACCGCCTCTAAAGCAGTAGATAACCAACATATTTCTTACCTCCAGCGCCCTCACATCGTGTGCCCACTCCATCCCACTGGAATGCGGGCTCCGTGGGGCAGGGCTTTCTGTCCTGTTCACTGCTGTGTCCCCAGCACGAAGGGGCTCAGAACATGTTAGAATGTGCTAGAGGGCCCAGAAAGCACACCCAGGCAGGACAAAGCCTCTTCCTCCTGTCCTCAGGTGGGCCATGTCAGTCGTGTCCCCGGCCATGTCTCTGGCAGGCCTGCTTGGAGGGCAATGTCAGGGGGGTTATCTGTGATTGTGAAGAATGCTTTTAAACCCATGTCTGGGTTCCTGACCTCCTGAGAGGGAAAACAGATGCACCATTTAACTCATTTTTTTTTTGTCATGGGAGGAGCCTAGGATTTGGGGTTTTAGGGAGTTAGGTCAAGCTAGAGAATTTCTGGCCTTTGAACCAGCAGGGTTAATGAGAACCACTTGGTTCCCGGGCCCTGAATCTCCAAAGTCCCAGAACTGGCAGCAGGATTTCAGAACCCAGCCTAGGAAGCCTGCCATCTGTCAGGGTCCTGATTTAACAACTGGAAGTTCAACCCTTGTTTCCCAATGGGATCAATGTATACATTTGCAAGGTTATGAAGGTGGAAGTTTTGGGGTAGGGAGAGGGGTTGCCACTGGGAGGTCGGAAGCTCTTCATGAGACCTGTGTCCCCCACCTGGCTGGGCTTTGAATGTGCTTTTTAAATCTAATTAATTCTCCTTAGGACTCTACTCAAAGCTATCTATCTTCACTAGTGTTAACAACGTATTAAGTGTGTGGCCCCTGTTGTCACATACAGTCGCATTTTGGAAGGAGACTGAGCTTAAGAGCGGAAGATTTCTGTTCAAATACAACCCACCACTCTGTGACCTTGGGCAACTTACCTGTCTGACCTGTGCTTCCTCATCAGCACAGCCCTGCTGCCTGGAGCTGTTAGAAGGCTTCGGTCGCCCTAGATATCCTAAGGCCAAACCCAGCTTCCAAGCCAGTTTTGTTTGGCTGGCACATTGTTTTAAAGCATCTGAAAGAACAATTTTAAAACATAGGAGATGTCCCTTAAAACTTCCTCATCCTATGTCCTTTAGCAAGAGGGAAGCTCTGGCAGCACGGGCGGCACTGGCATTTTCATAGTTAGGGCTGAGCGGCAGTCACTGCCTGTGCCCATTCTGGGAGGACAGGGCCTTATCCACAGTGACACGCTGCACCCCTAGCAGCGCCCGGGGAGAAGATACAGTGTCTGTCTGGTACCTGAATGTGGAAGCACTCTGTGTCCATCCACAAGTGGATGGATAAACAAAATGTGGTGTTTACATACCATGGAATATTATTCAGCCTTTGAAAAAGAAGGAAATTCTGACACATGCTTCAGCATGGATGAACCTTCAGGACATGCTGCCGAGTGAGACAAGCCATCCACAAAAGATTAACGGTGTGATTCCGCTTGTTGAGGTGCCGAGAGCAATCCCAGTCACAGACATAGAAAGTAGAGCGGTGGTTTCCGGGGCTGGGGACGGAGAATGGGCTTATTATTTAATATACTGCTCACAAAAATGAGGGGTTATTTTATTGCTTCATATTTATTTTGAAATATCCCCTCATTTTTGTGAGCAGTATAGGTACAGAGTTTCATTTTGGGGTAAAAAAGAGTTCTGGTGGTGAGAGTTGCACCACAGTGTAAATGTACTTACTGCCACAGAACTGTGCACTTCAGATAGTGAAGATGGTAGCTCTTCTGTTATGTGTGTGTTACCACAATCCAAAAGCAGGGTGTATGTGAACGTGATTTGCTAACCTGGAATGTCATATCAGTTGGTGGCAGCTTCATGTAATGAGAGGCACTCCTCTCTGGGGCCTTTCCTAACCAGGCTGGTTTCCCCAAGAGAGGAGGCCCCTTGCTATTTACACTATGTGGCCTGGGCAGGCCAAAGGGCCCATACCTGCACAGTGTCCTCAGCCACAAAGTAAGGCCCAGATGTTCGAGCTCTTCCTTGTTTATATACAAAATGTCTGCTCCCATCCAGACCCCCTTTGCTTACACGACAGAAAGTGCTAAGGGGTGGTGGACAGCTTTGCACACTTGGAGAGCATCTCTGGGCACATTGCTCACCTGCTCCCCTCTTAGCTGTGGGGCTTCAGGGAGCTCACTAACTTCTCCTGCCTCCATTTCTTGTCTGTAAAACAGAGAAACTAGCAATGCCCACTGTGGAGAGCCGCATCTCACTGAAGGCTTGGCTGCCGGTAGTGAGTGCTTCATGCATGTTTATTAGCATTATTCTGCTCTCTCTTTTCCTGCCCTTTCCCCCCTTCTTGCCTCTAATGCCCTTTTCCAGACACAATAACTGTTTTATTCAACCTCACGACCTCACCTTGGGATAAGAAAGCCGAATTCATGGACACCTTGGGATTTTTGAGAAAATGAACTCATGCATCTAATTAAAAGCAGTTTTCCCAAACACTTAAAATTCAGAATCTTTGTTTATTTTCCAGTGACAGTAGACAGAACTCTTTCTTTTTATTTTGATGTTACCTAGACTAGACTGATGTGAAAACCTTTGTTGTGGCTTGACAATGTGTGGGTCTCAAAACAGCTAGACTCCCCAGAGCAAAACAGCCGGTGAAGGCTGCTAACGTGCAATTACACTTAAAAAATATACGTATTTCCCTTTATGTAGCTGTGCAGCGAGGCATGAAACGGCATCTAACGACCCAGCTCACTGGGCCCTTTGAACACCCCCACCCACCCCGTCCATCGCGCAAGGTGTGCAGGGTCAGTCTCCAGCTGGTTCTGCTTTGCTAATTGTTCCAAATAAACAGCAACACTGCCTTCCTGCTTTTTTCTTCCTTTTCTGGAGTCATCTGCTCTTCGTAAATGCTCACTAATTTTCACACCAATTTCCATTTTGGCTGTAGTTCTGAAGAGGGAGCCATGGGAACAGTTAATGAAAAATCTGGGAAATTTGATTTGGGAACTATTCTTTTTATTTTTATTTATTATTATTATTATTTTTTTATACAGTATTTAATTGTTGAAAAGGATCTGACTGGTAATTTGTAGTTAAATTTGTTAAATCCTGGAAGGTTTTGAGTTTTTTGTTTTTGTTGTTTCAGTAAAGCAGAGTTGAAATGGAGTTAAAAAATGTTCCAGCTTTGTAGCTGACCTGGTTTGTGTTTTCATCAGCTGGTGTGGATGGGGAACATTGACTAGCACAACATTAGCAATTTAGAGATTTCAGAGCTCAGTGGGGGTGATTGATACTAACCTGAGGCTCATCATATTATATTTTGTTTAAAATGTTTCCCTTTATTGTGCCTGATTAAATACAGATACTGCTCTTTTGTTCTTTATTTCTTTAAATGACTGAAATAAGTTAAATGTGTACAGGTTTCTCTTAGCCCCAAAAGCAAAGATAAAGACACTCAATATGAAGAACTCCCTATAAGTTATAGCAAGGACAGAAGAATGTTGAATTTCCATTACTGACCGAGGTAAATGCCTTGGCTGCTTTTGTTTAAAAGCTATTTGGGGGATTGGACCTGATTGCTGGGGGGAACCTCTGATTCACCTCTTGGAGACACGCTGGCGTCTGTGAAATGGTGGTCATAAACAGTGAAACGACGTGAAGATGCTTACCATGCATGGCACAGAGCAAGTGCCATGCATATATGGCTGCGTTTGTCATTATTCCTTCCTCTCTTCCTTCCAAGATATTGAATACGCTCCTACTACGTGCCAGGAGCTGCGCTAGGTGCCAAGAATGCAACACTGAGCAAACACAAGATGGCAGCTGAGCGGGGCTTTTGGGGCAGTGCCTTTAATGACAGCCTGTCTATACTGTCCCCTCACGTTTTCCTTAAGTCCTTTCGTGCTGTGTAAAGTTCACTGAGTTTGTTCTTTAATTTGTAGCCCTGTTATTTTGGATGGGGACAAAAGCACAAGGAATACCCTAGTGCTTATTGAAAACACAGCCCTTGCCGAGATGGTTTCATGCCTATCCCCCATTTCATCCTCTTCACACTCTTGGGAAGTAGATTTTGTTAGGTTCCTCAGGTTTCAGATGAGAAAACTGAGGCCCACAGAGGTGAGACAAATTGCCAAGGTTGCTGAGCTTGCAGGAACTTCTGGATGAGGCACTCTGTATACACTGTTGCATGTTGGCCCCTTTATCATACCTAAAAGCATTCCCACAGTTGTCAAAGCTATTAAAAATTGGTTCACAATCCTCAACAAAATATTAGCAAACCGGATCCAGCAACATATGAAAAAAATCATACACCATAATCAAGTGGGATTTATTCTTGGGAGGCAAGGCTGGTACAATATTTGCAAATCAATCAATTTGATTCATCACATAAACAAAAGGAAGGAGAAAAATCACATGATAATTCAATAGATGCAGAAAAAGCATTTCATAAAATGCAGCACCCATTCATGATCAAAACTCTCAGCAAAGTGGGAATACAGGGAACATACCTCAACATGATAAAGGCCATCTATGACAAACCCACAGCCAACATCATACTCAATGGGCAAAAATTAAAAGCAATCCCCTTAAGATCAAGAACAAGGCAGGGGTGCCCCCTTTCACCACTCTTATTCAACATAGTTCTGAAAGTCCTAGCCACAGCAATCAGACAAGAAAAAGAAATAACAGGCATCCAAATTGGAAAAGAAGAAGTAAAACTATCATTATTTGCAGATGATATGATATTGTATATAGAAAACCCTAAAGTCTCAGTCAAAATACTACTGGACCTGATAAATGAATTCAGCAAAGTGGCAGGATATAAAATTAATACTCAGAAATCAGAGGCATTTTTATACACTAACAATGAACTGTCAGAAAGAGAAATTAAGGAAGCAATCCCCTTTACCATTGCAACCAAAAAAATTAAGTACCTAGAAATAAATTTAACCAGGGAGATTAAAGACTTTTAAACATTGATAAAAGAAATCAGGGAAGATACAAACAAGTGGAAGCATATACCGTGCTCATGGTTAGGAAGAATAAACATCATTAAAATGTCTATATTACCCAAAGCAATTTATAAATTCAATGCAATACCGATTAAAATACCAATGACTTACTTCAACGATATAGAACACATATTCCAAAAATTTATATGGAACCAAAAGAGAACACAAATAGCCTCAGCAATCTTGAAAAGGAAGAATAAAGTGGGAAGTATCACAATTCTGGATATCAAGTTATACTACAAGGCCATTGTACTCAAAACAGCCTGGTTCTGGCATAAGAACAGGCATATAGATCAATGGAACAGAACTGAGAACCCAGAAATAAACTCACACTTTTATGGACAACTGATATTTGACAAAGGAGGTAAGAGCATACATTGGAGTAAAGATAGCCTCTTCAACGAATGGTGTTGGGAAAATTGGACAGCTACCTGCAAAAAAATGAAACTAGACCACCAACTTACACCATTCACAAAAATATACTCAAAATGGATAAAAGACTTAAATGTAAGTCGTCAAACCATAAGCATTTAGAAGAAAACATAGGCAGTAAGCTCTCTGACATCTCTCGCAGCAATGTATTTGCCGATTTATCTCCACGGGGAAGTGAAATAAAAGACAGGATAAACAAATGGGACTATATCAAACTAAAAAGCTTTTGCACAGCTAAAGACAATAAGAACAGAACAAAAAGACAAACTACACAATGAGAGAACATATTTGACAATATGTCTGATAAGGGGTTAATAACCAAAATTTATAAAGAACTTGTAAAACTCAATACCAGGAAGACAAACAATCCAATCAAAAAATTTGCAAAAGAAATGAATAGACACTTCTCCAAAGAGCACATACAGATGGCCAATAGGCATATGAAAAATGCTCAACATCACTAATCATTAGAGAAATGCAAATTAAAACCACAATGAGTTATCATCTCACACCAGTCAGAATAGCACTCATCAACAAAACAACACAGAATAAGTGCTGGTGAGGGTGTGGAGAAAAGGGAACCCTCCTGCACTGCTGGTGGGAATGCAGACTGGTGCAGCCTCTGTGGAAAACAGTATGGAGATTCCTCAAAAAACTGAAAATCGGGCCCTGGCCAGTTGGCTCAGTGGTAGAGTGTCGGCCTGGCGTGCAAGGGGTCCCGGGTTCGATTCCCGGCCAGGGCACACAGGAGAGGCGCCCATCTGTTTCTCCACCCCTCCCCCTCTCCTTCCTCTCTGTCTCTCTCTTCCCCTCTCGTAGTGAGGCTCCATTGGAGCAAAGATGGCCCGGGCGCTGGGGATGGCTCCTTGGCCTCTGCCCCAGGCCCTAGAGTGGCTCTGGTCGCAGCAGAGCGAAGCCCCAGAGGGGCAGAGCACCGCCCCCTGGTGGGCGTGCCGGGTGGATCCCAGTTGGGCGCATACGGGTCTGTCTGACTGTCTCTCCATTTCCAGCTTCAGAAAAATACAAAAACAAACAAACAAAAAAACCCCTGAAAATCGAACTGCCTTTTGACCCAGCTATACCACTTTTAGTAATATACCCCAAGAACACCATAGCACTGTTTGAAAAGAAGAAATGCAGCCCCATGTTTATGGCAGCATTGTTCACAATAGCGAAGATCTGGAAACAGCCCAAGTGTCCATCAGTGGACGAGTGGATTAAAAAGCTTTGGTACATATGTACTATGGAATACTACTCAGCCATAAGAAATGATGACATCGGATCATTTACAACAACATGGATGGACCTTGATAACATTATACTGAGTGAAATAAGTAAATCATAAAAAACTAAGAACTAGCCCTGGCCGGTTGGCTCAGCGGTAGAGCGTCGGCCTGGCGTGCGGGGGACCCGGGTTCGATTCCCGGCCAGGGCACACAGGAGAAGCGCCCATTTGCTTCTCCACCCCTCCGCCGCGCTTTCCTCTCTGTCTCTCTCTTCCCCTCCCGCAGCCAAGGCTCCATTGGAGCAAAGATGGCCCGGGCGCTGGGGATGGCTCCTTGGCCTCTGCCCCAGGCGCTAGAGTGGCTCTGGTCGCGGCAGAGCGACGCCCCAGAGGGGCAGAGTGTCGCCCCTGGTGGGCGTGCCGGGTGGATCCCGGTCGGGCGCATGCGGGAGTCTGTCTGACTGTCTCTCCCCGTTTCCAGCTTCAGAAAAATACAAAAAACAAACAAACAAAAAAAAAACAACTAAGAACTATATGAACCCATACATAGATGGGACATAAAAATGAGACTCAGAGACATGGACAAGAGTGTGGGGGTTACGGGGTGGGAGGAGGAGAGGAAGGGGGTTGGGGGAGGGGAGGGGCACAAAGAAAACCAGTTAGAAGGTGACAGAAGACAATTGGACTTTGTGTGATGGAAATGCAGCATAATCAAATGTCAAAATAACCTAGATATGTTTTCTCTGAACATATGTACCCTGATTTATCAATGTCACCCCATTAAAATTAATATAAAAAAATTAATATATAAAAAAAAAGGATAGACAAGAAAAAAAAAGATTGGTTCACCATGCCACTAAAGAGCCCTTTCCTAGTGGGATTGCCTTATGGCCAACTAGGCCCAGGGTTTTCTCCATGCCCAGTTTGGGAAAGCAGGAGGCACAGGGGGGTGACCATGGCAGGTCTCTTGGTCCCCTCCCCTAGCCTCTCTTCTCAGCCTGTAGGCGATGAGCCAGTTAGGCTGCTGCTGCCCCTTGTGCTGGAAACAGCCATTACATCAGAAGAGGTGACCAGGGAATAGCTGGACTGACTAGCAACAGTGACCAGCTTGGGTGCACGCACTGCAACTTGCTGGAGAGTCCCTTTGTCTGTAAGGTCAGGGGAAGTGACCCACTCTCAAGGGGTGAGACAACACCAGGAATTCAGCTCCTGGGCTACAGCCAGTTCCCATCTCTGCGCAATTGCAGAGAAGTCACCTGGTCCTGTTGCCAAAACTGTGAAGTGGCTGTTTTTACTCACCAACCTCTGCAAGACAATGGCTCTCTCAAAGGTGGGGCCATCCAGTCTTTCCCATGTGAATTTCTTGTATTTATTTCCTTAAGTGAAAGAATGCTGGGAACTTGAATATCATAAAAGGGGGAAGGTAGTTAGGGGAGATCTTGAGTGTCTGTGTCTGTCTCCTCTCCCACAGTGGACTGAAAACAGCCATATATCAGCAAGGTCTAGGACGTACTTCTTTTCCCCATGTGGTTGGTAAACTTGGTAAGACCTTCTATAAAATGTGAAGGTAAAAAAAAAAAGGCCCATTTTTCCCCCCATTGGAGCAGGTATATGGCAAGAAAAATAAAGGAAAGAGCTGTCCATCTTCAATGAAACACAAGCCAGCAAGGTGGGGGTAGGTATTTGTCAGACTGAATAACAAAGCATTTTGAAAGTTAGGCTTTCTCAACAATTTGAATTTGAATCTCAAAGCAGAATCTTAAAAGGAGGAGAGTGGTCCAATGAATGTCCTTTACATAGTCACCTCTCACTGAGCCTCTTCTGGTAGCTCAAATTATGTCTCCTAGTTGGGATTAACAGATTATTAGGATTATTTTTTTTTACTTGACAAAACTTTCCTTACAGGCTTTGTGTGTGTTGGCTCAGATCCCATGCCAGTGGTGGCTGATGGTCACAGAACCACAGCCTGGCACTGCTCTGTCCCTGGGAGCTGGGAGCCCTGTCAGGCCCTGGGCTGTGGCCAGCTCTCTCCTGCTGGGAGGACCACTTGCTGTGCTCACCTTTGCAAAGGAATTTTTTCTGCTTGGTTATTTTTCCCTTGGGGTAAGGAATTGTGGGCTCTGAAAAGCCTTCTTGGCCTGAGAAAGGTGCTTCTGTATTAGGTCTGTTTACATGGTTTATTTTATAAAGTCTGCGGATTCTCTGCACAGGGAATGTCTCAGTCAATGGCAGTTCCAGAGGCAGGTGGAAGTTATTAGGCCAAAGCAGAAAAAAAACACACTATGAACATAACAACTTGACTTTCTCTGACAAGTCCTGAGTTAAATGCTGTTTAAAATATACTTCTGTAACTATAAAAGAAGGCCTACTAATTATAGAAACAGAAAATAAGAAGGAAATGAAAACCACCCATTATACCACCATAAAGAGATAACTTGTTATTAACATTATGTTGAATTTTCTTCTTTTTGCCTCAAAATGCTTGATGTGTACTTAACAAGAAACTTCTCCCATTATTGCCATACATAAGCATTTCTACATGGTGTTCCAGTGGGTTTTTTTAATCTCATTTTAATTGTTTTTTAAATCTTTAATTATGGAAAGTTTCAAACATTTTACAGAAGCAGAGAGAATAGTATGAAGCCCAGATACCAATTGCCTGGCTTTAATAATCATCAAATCATAACCAATCTTGTTGCATTTAGGCTCCTCTCTATTAACTATTATTCAAAAGCAAATTACAGTCATAATTTTTTAGTAAATATTTTAATATAAATATTTAAAAGTCAAAGACATTTTACAAAAACATAACCAAAATACCACTTATTACACCTAATATTTTCTTTTGTTTTCTTTTCTTTTCTTTTTTTTTACAAAGACAGAGAGAGAGTCAGAGAGAGGGATAGATAGGGACAGACAGACAGGAAAGGAGAGATGAGAAGCATTAATCATTAGTTTTTTGTTGCACATTGCGACACCTTAGTTGTTCATTGATTACTTTCTCATTTGTGCCTTGACAGTGGGCCTTCAGCAGACCGAGCAACCCCTTGCTTGAGTCAGTGACCTTGGGTCCAAGCTGGTGAGCTTTTGCTCAAACCACATGAGCCGCGCTCAAGCTGGTGACCTCGGGGTCTCAAACCTGGGTCCTCGGCATCCCAGTCCGACATTCTATCCACTGCACCACTGCCTAGTCAGGCCTAAAATTTTCTAAGTTAACAAATACTTAATGTCAATTAAGTATCCCATTGGTGTTCAAGTTTTCCCATTGTTTCATGAGTTTTTAATAGTTTGGATCGGGATCCAAATAAGGTTCATCTATTGTGATTGGTTGATATGTCTGTTAAGTCCCTTTTAGTCTGTAGATTCTGCCTCCTTCTTTTTCATTTTGCCTTGCAATTTATTTATTGAAGAAGCTGGTCATTTTTTCCTGCAGAGTTTCCCACAGGCTGGATTGCAATGGTTGCATTCCTGCGGTGTTGTTTAATAGGTTTGTCTGCTCTTGTGTTTTTTTTTCATTTTTCCAAAGCTGGAAACGGGGAGGCAGTCAGACAGACTCCCGCATGCGCCCAACCGGGATCCACCCAGCATGCCCACCAGGGGGCGATGCTCTGCCCCTCTGGGGCATCGCTCTGTTGCATTCAGAGCCATCCTAGCGCCTGAGGCAGAGGCCACAGAGCCATCCTCAGCACCCGGGCCAACTTTGCTCCAATGGAGCCTTGGCTGCGGGAGGGGAAGAGAGAGACAGAGAGGAAGGAGAGGGGGAGGGGTGGAGAAGCAGATGGGCACTTCTCCTGTGTGCCCTGGCCGGGAATCGAACCCGGGACGCCTGCACGCCAGGCCGACACTCTACCACTGAGCCAACCGACCAGGGCCGATCTAGAGACTTTGATGATATTCATGTTTGGTTTTGGGTAAGAATACTTCCTAAGTGGTGGTGTACGCTCCCACCAGGAGGACAGAGGGAACGTAGTTCTTTGGTGATGTTAGCAGCCATTGATGATCACTGCCCGGGTCCATCCTTTTATTAGGGATTTGTAAAATGGTGATTTTCCCACTATTCTTCTTTATTTATTAGCTTCTATAAGGAGAAACTGTTCAGTTGCCCTGTGGTTGAGTTCACATAAGAACTTCAGGATGGATTTTTTTCCCTAATTGTTTACCAGTTTTCAAAATAGTGAGTTTGTTCCCCAGCATCTGATGAAGGTGACGACTGAGTTTTATTTTAAGTACCACTAGGACCTCATGCATTTACACATACTTGGTTTATTTTAATCCGTTACAGTTATTTTTATTGATGCTTCAGGGCTCCCTTATTTGGCCAGTGGGAGCCCCTTCAATGAAGTTGAGTCGTGAGTCCTTTTGACATGACCTTGGTAGTTGCTCCTACTATGACAAGACTCATCTATTTCCTTAAACAGGAAACACATAATCTGTGCTGTGAGTAACTCACTGGTACCATGTTAGTTCTTTTCAGTGGTCAAAACTAAAATATATTTATTTTTAAGAGAAAATACATCCTGAACACATGCTGCTAATTTCAATTTAATACAGGGCTACAAGGTTTTTATTTAATAACATGACATTTTCCTCTTGCTGAAAACCTGACTCTAACCACACACACTGAATTCACTTGCTCTAGTCTCAAAATAACAATATCACACTGCCCTCCACAACAGGATTACTAAACACAGTTGCGGGGCCGGGATTCGTCTGGTTCCTAAAGGAAAGTCTTCTTTTTAATAGAGGCATGATAGTCCATATTTGATGGAAAATTTTTCTACTTTGGGACATTAAGGTCACCTTCAAATTTTTGCTATTGTAAAGAGTGCTGTGAAAAACAGTTTTGTGTTCGTCTTTTATTTCTTATCAGTTCCTTTAGGCCAGGACATTAGAAATGAAATGAGACAAAGCAGTGGATGAGTCTGGGTGCCACACATATACCCACACACGAAGAGCCCGGTGCCTCCTTCCAGAACCCACAGTTTCCAGAAGGACTCACAGCCCTGCACCCAGTTCCACACATTTTATTCTTGTAAAATGTTCATGGCTGAAGGCTTTTCTGAAATAAAGAATTTATTGAGCCAAATGCTAGCTAGAAAAAGACAGGTCCTGGGGCGTGAGGTCCGAACCACCAGCAGCAGGGCTGGCTGGAGAAGGTGAACACATGCACCATCCTGGGTCTGACTGATGCTTTCATAGATGGCTCTGGGGAAGAAGTAAGTGGTTTTGAATTCACCTTAGCTGCAGATACGGGGGCAGGACAACGTGAAGCAGGGAAGTTCTAGGATAGGTGCACGGTGGCATAAACATTTACTACTTTTGATTGGTGGCAGGTGGCAGCCCTCAAGTTCGTGAACATGCTGGATGCAGTGTGTCTAGTGGTCACAAGAGAAATTGTTTAAAGCTCCAGCACACATCCAGGAATGAGAACCATCTTTTGTTGGTTAGTCTATGGCCATTGACTGATTAATTATTCTTGTCTCTTTCTCTCACTCTGCTGCTGTAAATTAGTTTAAAACATCTCAAAATTTTTCTCTTGTTTTTACCATCAATGATAACCACTGGTTCACTGTTACCAAACTGATTCAATAAAGGGTGGCTTATGGCTTTATTGCTGTGTCTTTCTATTATTCTCATTAGCTGTATGTTTATTAGACTGTTGTAGTTCCATTTAGAATTGTCTTTGGGGTGAGGAGGCAAGGAGTTTTAGTGTTTCTCTTACCAATTGGCTAGGTTGTTTAATTACCTTAGGGACGACATTCCTTTGTTATCTTCATTGTGTATGCTTTCCTCACTTTGTCATTAGCCTTTTGATTTTTGTGGGGTTTTTTTAACGTATATAATTTGAAAGTTTTAAACTAATCAAAGTTGATAATGTTTCTTTCATTGCCTTAATGCTTAGAAAGTCCCACCTAATATCACCTCAGTGTTTACTTCTCTTTCTTACTAGTTCATAAGTTTTTTCCACCTTTATTGCTTATTTCTTCACTATAAAAGGAATACATTTTTCTATAGAATTATAACAGCTTCTGTAACATAGAAATCTTTACTTATTTTTATATATAACTTTTGTAATTTGTAATTCATTATGGTACATGATATGAGGAGATCTGACATAACAATTTTCCAAATAACTCATTATCTCAACTATCTGTGTGTCTCCTGAATTGTACTGGAAATTGTTCGGTACCTGCACATCTCTTTTTCAAAGTCTGTACCAGCGCCACATTGTTTCAATGCATGCCATTATGTAATACTCCTTAACAGACCAAGTCACTTTCTTGTTATTCTTTTTTTCCAAAAATGTCTTAGCTATTCTTGTCTGTTTATTCTTCTCCACAACATGAGAATTATTTTGTCAGGTTAAACCAATGATGTATTGATTAGAACAGCTTTAAGTGGAGTTTGGACTTTCTCCTGATTGGTGTGGGGGGGTGTTGAACTGAGCAGCAGACAGACAGGAGAGTGATATCCAGGGCTCTGTGTTTCCTGTGCCCCCTCTGAGCTGACAGCCATGTGGGGCCCAGTGGGAAATCCTGCAGCTGTTCACCGAAAGATGCTGGGGTCCTGGCCATGCAGTGGGGCCTGGCTGGAATGGCACAGAGGAAACATGTTGAAGAGCTGGGAAAGAGAGGATGGTGTCACACTTACATATGGAGACTGGAACAGAATTAAACAGGATGACCCTTCAATCTCCCATTTGATCAACGGTATAGATCATGGTGCTTTCCACCATCAAGGATTAATGGCACTTAGATTCTGTGCTTCTGTGACTTGAGGAAATGGCCTTCCATGCTCTGTGCACAGTGTGACTGTGCTAGTGTTAGTCAGGTGGCCAGGCGCTGTCATCACTCTCTACGTAGAAGGAGCCAAGGCTCACATTGCTGAGTGACTTGCCCTGGCCACACAGGTGTGCATGGCAGCCCTGGTCCTCCCACATGGTGTCCCCCCTGCATGGCCTGGGCCCTGTCACCGCCACAGCGTCTTTTCTCCCCAGGGAGACGCAGTGGAAAAGGTCTTATGTGGGCTCTTGGTCTCCTTTGTCATCCTTACATTGGTGGCTCAGTAATGATTGCTTACCTTTGAATTGTGTTCTCCCAGAACTATTTCTTGAAGTCCTAACCCCATTACTTCCAAATGTGACCCTTTAGAGCAGGGGTCCCCAAACTTTTTACACAGGGGGCCAGTTCACTGTCCCTCAGATCGTTGGAGGGCCGGACTATAAAAAAAACTATGAACAAATTCCTATGCACACTGCACATATCTTATTTTAAAGTAAAAAAACAAAACGGGAACAAATACAATATTTAAAATAAAGAACAAGTAAATTTAAATCAACAAACTGACCAATATTTCAATGGGAACTATGCTCCTCTCACTGACCACCAATGAAAGAGGTGCCCTTCCAGAAGTGCAGCAGGGGCTGGATAAATGGCCCCAGGGGGCCGCATGTGGCCCGCTGGCCGTAGTTTGGGGACCCCTGCTTTAGAATGTCATCCCTAAACACCAAGGTTGCAGTTTCCACCCCCACACAGGGCACATACAGGAAGTGACCAATAAATGCACAACTAAGTGGAACAACAAATTAATGCTTCTCTCTCTCTCTCTCTCTGACTGACTGTCTCTCTCTATCTCTGTCTCTCTAAAAATCAATCAACAAATTTAAAAAATTTTAAGAATGTGACCTTATTTGGAAAGAGGGTTATTGCTGATATAATTAGTTAAAATGAGGTCATACTGGAGTATGGTTGGCCCTTAATCCAATATGACTGTTATTCTTGCAAGAGAGAAGACAATATGAAAGACACAGAGAGAAGGCCACGGGACAATTGGAGTGATAGAGCCACAAACCAAGGAAAACCAAGGACTTCGGGCCACCACCAGAGCTAGAACGGAACAAGGAAGGAGTCTGTTAGCAGTCTCAGAGGGAGCACAGCCCTGCCGATCATTTGATTTCAGACTTCTGGCCCCATGAACTGGGGGAGAGAGCATTTCTGTTGTTTGAAGCCACCAGTGAGTAGTACTTCATGTGTATCAGCGCCAGGAAACAAACACACTCTGGAAGGATTGGCAAAAGACCAGGCGAAACATGTGAAATTGTGACTTTTCATCCCCTCCCCTGCCCCGGCCTTCCCTCCTTCATAGGAGTGAGATTGTGTGGTCTCCTGGGCCCGAGGAGAGGAAAGGGACAGCTAATGCTGAGCCGCTGCTGGGACCCAGCCTCCTTAATCCTTGATAGGTTTGCTCATCTGAGCTCACAGTTCTGCCAAAAGAGTATTATTATCCCCCTTTCTTTTTTTTTCTTTTTTTTTTTTTTTTTTTTTTTTTTTGTATTTTTCTGAAGCTGGAAACGGGGAGGCAGTCAGACAGACTCCTGCATGTGCCTGACCGGGATCCACCCGGCACACCCACCAGGGGGCGATGCTCTGCCCATTCGGGGCGTCATTCTGTCACGACCAGAGCCACTGTAGCGCCTGGGGCAGAGGCCAAGGAACCATCCCCAGCGCCCGGGCCATCTTTTGCTCCAATGGAGCCTTCACTGCGGGAGGGGAAGAGAGAGACAGAGAGAAAGGAGAGGGGGAGGGGTGGAGAAGCAGATGGGCGCCTCTCCTGTGTGCCCTGGCCAGGAATTGAACCCGGGACTTCCACACGCCAGGCCGACGCTCTACCACTGAGCCAACCGGCCAGGGCTATTATCCCCCTTTCACGGGTGTGGAGACTGAGGCCCTCTAAATGTCTAACCCAAAGACTGCAGGCTGCCCCTCCTTCCTGGCGTCCCCCGGGCGGGCGAGCCAGACCAGTCCTTGCCCAGGTGTCACTGCCTGAGGTCCGGAGGGCCCCTGCTCCCAAGCAGGTCGGTCTCTGTCACTGACAGCAGGCAAGGCTGTGGGTGTGGGTTATTAGTACAGTTAGTACCTTTGATAACCATGAAGAAAGTGGCTGTTTGTTCACTTTTTGATCTGAGCTGCTTTTTATAGGCTTTTAAATTTAGAAACTTGTTTGGATGAAGCACGATAATGAGCTTTTTTATTTCCTGTCAGCAATTCTCTCAAACATGGCCTGGATTTGTTAACCTACTACTTGACCAGGACTGGGGGCTGTGTATTTAAAAGAAAGTTCTTTCAGCTTCATCTGTGATCACTTTTCAGGGCTGTTCCTTAACTACTCCAATGTATTCCTATGTACTAATTATTGGGCTCCACTGTGTGAAGAGGGGGAGAAGGTTTGCAAAGGACAAAGGTAAATGTCTCTGTATTCTGAGTGTGAGAGTTGAACTTCATAAAATGGTTTTATCATGTTCAGTGACTACCTGGCCACAATGTCTATATCCCTACTCCTGAATAGAAGCTCCTGGCAGATTGGGGGTGATTTTTTTCTTTTATTTTAATATCTCTAGTCCAGCACATGGATGACATAAGGAAGGCTTTGAGAGCCAGTCTGGAATCCTGGTGAGAAGTGAGACAGACTTTCTGGGTCAAATTCCTGCTCTGCCTCTACTAGAGAAGATGTGGGTGGCTATAGGCAAATTGTTTCACCTCATGTGCCTCAGTTTTATCATCTATAAAATGGGAATAAATCCATCCACATCGTCATCGTATTTGCCTTTGTCTTCATCATGGCAAGTTAGTTGATTTGACAAATAAACTAGCCCCATATGAGCATACCTTGGACCAATCGTCAGAATCCTACTAGCTTTGTGCTCTAGAATTCTGTCAAAGTTGAAACTTTTTAAATAAGGGGTACATTTCATGTCCAACTTAAAGCTTGGTTGCTTAAAGCTGAATATTGCAATTAACAGAATTAGACAAAGTTCCAAATCCACATCCCAGTCTCCCACAGCACATATAAGAGCACACACACACAGGAAGCACTGGAAAGTGAACCGGTGAGTGAGAAAAAAGAAAAGAAGTGCTCCGACTTGTCTTTTTTAATGGCTGGAAAAAATGTAATTGCTACTCCATGCATGTGGTAGAAAAGTGTTGCAGTATGTCGGAGTTTATACTGTTCTAGAGACTCTGCTCTCCTCCCGACAGAGCCCAGGGCTTCAGTTGTGTGCACTAGCCCTCTGGCGCTATTTAGACATAAAAGTGACACTTGTGTGTGAGTCTCTTTTCCCTACTTTTTCTCCAGCACATAAACACCACAGCACTCACTGCTCTGCTCCTTCACTTAACAATCCACTTCTGATCTCTTTCCTTATTAGTGTATAATGAGCTTCCTCATTCTCTTTGCTCACTGGAGTGTCCTTTGCGTGGATGTTCCCGCTCCCTCGCCATGGAGGAAATGCACATATCCCTCATTTCCTGTCCATATAATAACACATCCATCTGCTAATTCTGAGTGGAAGTCCTGGGTCAGAGGATACATGCATTGTTCATTCTGGTGGGCACTGACAAATTGCCTGTTCGCGAGGCTGCACCATTTTATGCTCCTGGTGGCACACTCATCCCAATGTGTTACCAGGTATCGGGACGGGGCCATGCTAATAAGTAAAACATACTATCTCAGAGAAGCTTCAGTTTGTTTGCACTTTATTATGAGTGTGATTGGACATCTTTCTTTAAATTGTTTCATCATAGCTTCTGTTTTCCTGTTAGATGGTTGGACCTTTTCTTAACAGTGCTCCTTGTATATAAGTGAAGTAAGTTCTTTGTGGTATGATTTGAACATATTTCTTCCCTGTGTATCATTAGTCTTTTGAATTTGCTTATGGTAGCTTTTAGATATGCGGCATTCTTATTTTTTATATAGTCCATTTTATTAATCTTTTTACTGGATAGAAAGATCCTCACCACTCTGAGCTACTAAAATAATTTCCCTTGATTTCTATTAGACCATATTATGGTCTTATGTTTACCTTTAACTCTTTTTTTTTAATTTTTTTTTTGTATTTTTTTTTCTTGAAGCTAGAAACGGGGAGAGACAGTGAGACAGATACCTTTAACTCTTTAATCTACTTGGAATATGTTTTTTGTGAAGTATGAGATGAGAATCCAGCTATTTTTTCTTTTTAAAAAAATTTTTTAAGTTATTGATTTTAGAGAGAGGACAGAAGAGAGGGAAACATTAATCTGTTGTCCCACTCATTTATGTATTAACCAGTTGGTTCTTGTTGTGTCCTGACCAGGGTTTGAACCCATAACCTTGACATGTCAGGACGACGGTCTAACCAACTGAACTACTTGGTCAGGGCTCAGCTTTTTTTTTTTTTTTTTCAAATGGCTACCTAGTTGTTCCAACTGTTTGTTGCCATTTCATCTTTTTCACACTGGTTTGAGACATCACATTTTTCATAAATTCTTGTACTAATTTATCTATTTTTAGGATTTTTAGTGTGTTCCATTGGTCTTTATAGTCATACGTCAGTGCCATACTCAATGATCGAGACTTTATCATTTGTTTTAGTGTGTGATGGAGCTGACCCTGCCTTGTTTTTTTTTTTTTTAATAAATTTTTATTAATGGTAATGGGATGATATTAATAAATCAGGGTACATATATTCAAAGAAAACATGTCTAGGTTATTTTGTCATTAAATTATGTTGCATACCCCTTGCCCAAAGTCAGATTGTCCTCCGCCACCCTCTATCTAGTTCTCTGTGCCCCTCCCCCTCCCCCTAACTCTCTCCCTCCCTCCTATGTCCTCCCTCCCCCCACCCCTGGTAACCACCACAGTCTTGTCCATGTCTCTTAGTCTCGTTTTTATGTTCCACCAATGTATGGAATCATGTAGTTCTTGTTTTTTTCTGATTTACTTATTTCTCTCCTTATAATGTTATCAAGATCCCACCATTTTGCTGTAAATGATCTGATGTCATCATTTCTTATGGCTGAGTAGTATTCCATAGTGTATATGTGCCACATCTTCTTTATCCAGTCTTCTATTGAAGGGCTTTTTGGTTGTTTCCATGTCTTGGCCACTGTGAACAGTGCTGCAATGAACATGGGGCTACATGTGTCTTCACGTATCAATGTTTCTGAGGTTTTGAGGTATATACCCAGTAGAGGGATTGCTGGGTCATAAGGTAGTTCTATTTGCAGTTTTTTGAGGAACCACCATACTTTCTTCCATAATGGTTGTACTACTTTACAGTCCCACCAACAGTGAATGAGGGTTCCTTTTTCTCCACAGCCTCTCCAACATTTGCTATTACCCGTCTTGTTGATAATAGCTAATCTAACAGGGGTGAGGTGGTATCTCGTAGTTTTGATTTGCATTTCTCTAATAACTAATGAAGCTGAGCATCTTTTCATATATCTGTTGGCCATTTGTATCTCTTCCTGGGAGAAGTGTCTGTTCATGTCCTCTTCCCATTTTTTTATTGGATTGTTTGTTTGTTTGTTGTTGAGTTTTAGAAGTTCTTGGTAAATTTTGGGTATTAGGCCCTTATCTGAGCTGTCGTTTGAAAATATCAGTTCCCATTTAGTTGGCTGTCTGTTTATTTTGATATCAGTTTCTCTTGCTGAGCAAAAACTTTTTATTCTGATGTAGTCCCATTCATTTATCTTTGCCTTCACTTCTCTTGCCATTGGAGTCAAGTTCATAAAATGTTCTTTAAAACCCAGGTCCATGATTTTAGTACCTATGTCTTCTTCTATGTACTTTATTGTTTCAGGTCTTATATTTAGGTATTTGATCCATTTTGAATTAATTTTAGTACACGAGGACAGGCTGTAGTCGAGTTTCATTCTTTTGCATGTGGCTTTCCAGTTTTCCCAACACTATTTGTTGAAGAGGCTTTCTTTTCTCCATTGTGGGTTGTTGGCCCCTTTATCAAAGATTATTTGACCATATATATGTGGTTTTATTTCTGGGCTTTCTATTCTGTTCCATTGGTCTGAGTGTCTATTTTTCTGCCAATACCATGCTGTTTTGATTATCGTGGCACTATAATATAGTTTAAAGTCAGGTATTGTAATGCCCCCAGCTTCATTCTTTTTCCTTAGGATTGTTTTGGCTATTCAGGGTTTTTTATAGTTCCAAATAAATCTGATGATTTTTTGTTCCATTTCTTTAAAAAATGTCATAGGAATTTTGATGGGAATTGCATTAAATTTGTATATTGCTTTGGGTAATATGGCCATTTTGATTATATTTATTCTTCCTATCCAAGAACAAGGAATATTTTTCCATCTCATTGTATCTTTTTCGATTTCCCTTAACAATGCTTTGTAATTTTCATTATATAGGTCCTTTATGTTCTTTGTTATGTTTATTCCTAGGTATTTTATTTTTTTTGTTGCAATCGTGAAGGGGATTATTTTTTTGAGTTCGTTTTCTAATATTTCATTGTTGGCATATAGAAAGGCTATGGACTTTTGTATGTTAATTTTGTATCCTGTGACCTTACTGTATTGGTTTATTGTTTCTAATAATCTTTTTGTGGAGTCCTTCGGGTTTTCGATGTATAGGATCATATCATCAGCAAAAAGTGATACCTTTACTTCTTCTTTTCCGATATGGATGCCTTTTATTTCTTTGTCTTGTCTGATTGCTCTGGCCAGAACTTCTAGCACCACGTTAAATAAGAGTGGAGAGAGTGGACAACCCTGTCTTGTTCCTGATTTAAGGTAGAAAGTCCTCAGTTTTATGCCATTTAATATGATGTTGGCTGATGGTTTATCATATATGGCCTTTATCATGTTGAGATATTTTCCTTCTATACCCATTTTGTTGAGAGTCTTAAACATAAAATTGTGTTGTATTTTATCAAAAGCCTTTTCTGCATCTATTGATAAGATCATGTGGTTTTTGTTCTTTGTTTTGTTGATATGGTGTATTACGTTAACCGTTTTGCGTATATTGAACCATCCTTGAGATTCTGGGATGAATCCCACTTGATCATGATGTATTATTTTTTTAATATGTTGTTGTATTCGGTTTGCCAGTATTTTGTTTAGTATTTTAGCATCTGTATTCATTAGAGATATTGGTCTGTAGTTTTCTTTCTTTGTGCCATCCTTGCCAGGTTTTGATATGAGGGTTATGTTGGCCTCATAAAATGTGTTTGGAAGTATTGCTTCTTCTTCAATTTTTTGGAAGACTTTGAGTAGAATAGGAACCAAGTCTTCTTTGAATGTTTGATAGAATTCACTAGTATAACCGTCTGGGCCTGGACTTTTATTTTTGGGGAGGTTTTTAATAGTTTTTTCTATTTCCTCCCTGCTGATTGGTCTGTTTAGGCTTTCTGCTTCTTCATGACTCAGTCTAGGAAGGTTGTATTGTTCTAGGAATTTATCCATTTCTTCTAGATTGTTGTATTTGGTGGCATATAATTTTTCATAGTATTCTACAATAATTCTTTGTATATCTATGATGTCTGTGGTGATCTCTCCTCTTTCATTTTGGATTTTATTTATTTGAGTCCTGTGCCTTTTTTCCTTGGTGAGTCTTGCCAAGGGTTTGTCAATTTTGTTGATCTTTTCAAAGAACCAGCTCCTCGTTTTATTGATTTTTTCTATAGTTTTTCTGTTCTCTATTTCATTTATTTCTGCTCTGATTTTTATTATCTCCTTTCTTTGTCTGGTTTTGGGTTGTCTTTGTTCTTCTTTTTCTAGTTCCTTAAGGTGTGAAGTTAAGTGGTTTACTTCGGCTCTCTCTTGTTTGTTCATATAGGCCTGAAGTGATATGAACTTTCCTCTTATTACTGCTTTTGCTGCATCCCAGAGATTCTGATATGTCGTATTTTCATTTTCATTTGTCTGTATATATCTTTTGATCTCTGCGCTTATTTTTTCTTTGACCCATTCATTTTTTAGAAGTATGTTGTTTAGTTTCCACATTTTTGTGGGGTTTTCCCCTCTTTTTTGCAGTTGAATTCTAGTTTCAAGGCTTGATGATCAGAAAATATGCTTGGTACAATTTCAATTTTTCTAAATTTGCTGATATTGTCTTTGTGGCCCAACATATGGTCAATTCTTGAGAATGTTCCATGTACACTAGAGAAAAATGTATACTCTGTCGCTTTGGGATGAAGTGTCCTGTAGATGTCTATCATATCCAGGTGTTCTAGTATTTCGTTTAAGGCCACTATATCTTTATTGATTCTCTGTTTGGATGACCGATCTAGAGCCGTCAGCGGTGTATTGAGGTCTCCAAGTATGATTGTGTTTTTGTTAGTTTTTGCTTTAAGGTCAATAAGTAGCTGTCTTATATATTTTGGTGCTCCTTGGTTTGGTGCATATATATTAAGGATTGTTATTTCTTCTTGATTCAACTTCCCCTTAATCATTATGAAATGACCATTTTTGTCTCTGAGTACTTTTTCTGTCTTGTAGTCAGCATTATTAGATATGAGTATTGCTACACCTGCTTTTTTTTGGGTGTTGTTTGCTTGGAGTATTGTTTTCCAGCCTTTCACTTTGAATTTGTTTTTATCCTTGTTGCTTAGATGTGTTTCTTGTAGGCAGCATATAGTTGGATTTTCTTTTTTAATCCATTCTGCTACTCTGTGTCTTTTTATTGGTAAGTTTAATCCATTTACATTTAGTGTAATTATTGACACTTGTGGGTTCCCTACTGCCATTTTATAAATTGCTTTCTGTTAGTTTTGTATCTAGTTTGAATCTTCTCTTTTGTTTTTCTATCATTTGTTTTTGTTTGTTTGTGTTCCATACTTCTTTCCTCTGTTGCTACCTTTTTTAAGTCAAGTGTTTTTGTGGTGGTTTTTTCAAAGGTGGTTACCATTAAGTAATGAAAAGGGTACCTACCATATTCATTGTAGTACCCTATCTTATGAGCATTTCTGCACTTCATCGTCCTTTGCTACTGTTAATCTCCATCCTCTCCCCCCTTTTTTTCCTTTGTTGTCACAGTTTAAGTTTGGTTTTATTGTGTTCTTGGTGGAGCTGTTACTTGTGGTGTTGTTTTCTTTTGTTCTTTGAATCTGGTTGGAAAACCCCCCTTAGTATTTCCTGGAGTGGGGGCTTTCTGTTGATAAATTCTCTCATCTTTTCTGTATTTGTGAATGTTTTTATATCTCCTTCATACTTGAAGGATAGCTTTGATGGGTATAGTATTCTTGGCTGAAAGTTCCTCTCTTTCAGGGCTTTAAATATTGGGGTCCACTCTCTTCTAGCTTGTAGAGTTTCTGCTGAGAAATCTGATGATAATCTAATAGGTCTTCCTTTATATGTTGTACTCTTCTTTTCCCTGGCTGCCTTGAGAATTTTTTCTTTGTCATTGGTTTGTGTCATCTTTATTATGATGTGCCTTGGAGTGGGTTTGTTGGGTTTAAGAAAACTCGGTGTTCTGTTTGCTTCTTGAATTTGAGGCTTTAGTTCTTTCCACAGGCTTGGGAAGTTCTCGTCTATTATTTGTTTGAGTATATTCTCCATTCCATTTTCTTTCTCTTCTCCCTCTGATATACCTATTATTCTTATGTTATTCTTTCTGATGGAGTCAGACAATTCCTGTAGGGCTTTCTCGTTTTTTATTATTTTTGAGTCTCTTTCTTCTTCTCTCTGTTGTGCCTCAAGTTGTTTGTCTTCTATTTCACTAATCCTATCTTCAATCTGGGCTGTTCTGTTAGCTAAGCTTGTTACCTCGTTTTTCAGCTCGTGAATTGAGTTTTTCATTTCTGTTTGATTTGTTTTTATAGTTTCAATTTCCTTGGTAATATATTCTTTGTGTTCATTGAGTTGTTTTCTGATCTCCCTATATTGCCTTTCTGTGTTTTCTTGTATATCTCTGAGTATTTTTAAGATTTCTATTTTAAATTCTCTGTCGTTTAGCTCCAAGGCTTCCAATATGTTAAGTCTTTTCTCCATAGATTTTTCCACATCTATTTGTGTTACCTCTCTTTCTTTTGTATCCATAATATTCGATTTCCTCTTTCTTATTGGCATCTGAGGGTGGTCTTGTTGATAGCACACAGGCGCACTCCCTCCGCGGCTTGAATGAACGTCCCTGCGGTAGCTTCCTCCACACCCTCGTCTCTCAGATTCAAGTGATAACAGTCCTTTCGCTTTCAGTTTGTGTGGAACTCCCGAATGCTCCGAGGATAAATTTTTCTGTTTCTAGTTGATAAATTTGTTGCGATTTTGCGGAGATCTGTTGGACACGCTGCTCACGGCGCCATTTCCGTGACGTCACCACTGATCCTGCCTTGTTACTCTTCTTTTTAAAATTGTCCTGGTTAGTCTTGCATGTTGAGCTTTCCATATAAACTTTAGAGTGCGTTTGCCTAATTCAAGGAAACGTCTTGTTGGTATTTGTATGTGTGCGTGAAAATTGCCAGAATAGTCATTCATGTCAAGGAAACTAAGATGGAGCTGCGGGCCACAGAGAAGTTTGCCTTTTGATCTTTCCACCCATAATTTTTTAATTTTTAAGCCAAATATGTAACCACATTTTGAACTTTATTTTTGTCTTCACCATGCCAACCAGGCTATCTGCATTCTTCACCATGACAGGAACCAATCCCTTTCACCAACCAGCATCCCTCATATTCATAAAAGACCTGAATGAGAACTGTGCCTGTGGTTTTGCCTTTAGAAACCCTACCATTCATTGTTCTCTTTGGAGCACAACTTCTGTTGCTGCCTGAATGTGTGCCTCTTGAACTGAAACCCTGTGCTCAAGTAAATGCTTTTTATTCTTTGTTACAGCCTAAACCTTTTTGTTTAGGTTAACATGTGTTCACACGTAAGCATTATGTTAAATTGATAGATTAACAGGAAGAATTGCCATTTTTATGAGGCTTCGTTCTCTCCAAGAGCATGGTGTGCTTCTGTAATAGTTCAGTCCTTTTTTGCATCTCTTAGAAGATTTTGACTTTTTCATGTAAATATTTAAATTACTAAATTTGTTTCTAGGCATCTTGTATTTTAGCATAAGATAGGATAGAATAAAATAGAGTAGAATTAGGATCTTTTCTTCATTATATCTTCTAACTTGCTCTGAAAACAAAGTCCATGTAGTAGAAATTGAAAATGTAGTTCTGATGGGATTTAGTTCTAACAAAATAGAGATCTATGATTCTTTATGCTATTTGTTCTCAGAATAAACTTTGATAGAGCATGTTCTCAAAAACAGTTCGGTAAAAAGAAAATGTACCTGAGTTCAAGCCAGTTCCTGGCCCTGAGCTAAGAGCTCAGAGTAAGACAGCCCTGGCATTGTCCCCAGCTCACTGCAATGTGCCCCCCTCCTCGGGCCTCGGTCTTCTCATCTATAAAGTAAGACTAGGGATAACAACCTAATGAGGTTGTGAGGAAACAAATGAGATCATGTACATTGACAGCATCTAGCACATTGCATGACCTATGGCTTATATGCAACAAATGGTGGCTTATTATCATTAATAGGTCTATTAATTTAAGCCACCCTTGGTGTGTTAAGATACAGGTTAAGTTGCTATAATGTAGACCCCCAAATACTGTACTCAAACAAGATAGAATTATTTTTCTTTCATGTAACTGTACAGGCACTGGCACAGTAGCTCAGAGGTATGTTCTAATATTCCATGGCTCTAACAACACAGTATGATCTCACGGCCCCAGATAGCTGCTCCAGCTCTTACCATTGTATCATCACTCAGCCTGCATGGAGTGAGACAAGGAAGGGAAGGGGGCATGTGCACTTTCTCTTTAAGATCATGTTTAGGAAGCTGCTCACATCACTTTTGCTCGTATGTGCTACTGGCCATAAACTAGCCAGATGGTTGTACTTTCCTGCAAAGGAACCTAGGAAATGTAGGGTTTATGCTCTTCTAAAATTTGTCTTGCTATAGAAGAAGGGGGAACAAATCCTGGGGACAGCTAGCAGTTGGAGCTGTACTTGGTATCTGAAAATGACACATCCCACACGCCACCAGACGGCCATCAGCCTGGCCTGCTTGTCATTTTGGTGTGTATAGGGGGTTGCGAAAGCAGGAGAGGCTGAGGATCTGTTATTATGTCTTATTTTACTGCAAGGCCATGAGGATGTATAATTACCATATCCAGATCAGCCTTGCTCATTATCTGGAGCTTGCTTTGAGAGGCTGCCATTTCATGATGAGTGGATCTTGTGATGAAGTATAACCTATCAATAGATTCATGTGTCTTGATATTTGCTGAGGTGTGGCAGACACTGTTGGTAGAGGTCAAACCTTGATCCTCTTTGGGACCATCTCAGTTCCCGAACAGTGCTATACATACAGTAGGTGTCCATCAGTGTTGATTGATGACTACAGGATTGATTCTAGCCTGACCTGTGGTGGCACAGTGGAAAAATCATCAATCTGGAATGCTGAGGTCACTAGTTCAAAACCCCAGTTTTGTCCAGTCAATGCACATACGAGAAGCAACTTCAAGTTGATGCTTCCCATTCTTCCCCCACCTCCTTTCTCTCTCTGTCTTCCTCTCCTCTTTCTAAAATCAATAAATAAAATATTTAAAATAAAGAGAAGAAAGGAAGGAAAGGAGGGAGGGAGGAAGGGAGGAAGGGAGGGAGGGAGGGAGGGAGGGAGGGAGGGAGAAGGGAGGGAGAAAAATGAAAGAGAGAGAGAGAAAGAAAGAAAGAAAGAAAGAAAGAAAGAAAGAAAGAAAGAAAGAAAGAAAGAAAGAAAAAGAAAGAAAGAAGGAAAGAAAGAAAGAAAGAAAGAAAGAAAGAAAGAAAGAAAGAAAGAAAGAAAGAAAGAAAGAAAGAAAGAGATAATTGATCCTAGTGAAAGGATTGTTGGACACAATCAGTAAACGCAGTCCGTATCACTGTTTAACAGCACTGGATGTGACCACATGTCAATGCTTCTATCTCAGGAGTTATAGAAGAGGGCATTCTGTGTATAAATCTTCCTAGTGACTTATTAAGACCAGACAACAAATGCTTCCCTGTCTCACAGGCCAATTCTCTAATTAGGAAAAATAGTAAGTAAAATGTTGGGATGGGGTAAGGTACTTACAGCATCTTTTGAGTTTGAAAGCTGTGTTTAGTCCAAGACAGCTGTGCCTTTAATTATCCTGTCTGAGTTTACTTTAATGAGCATTATTTTTAATGCATTCATTTCAAGAGGGAAAAAAAAGTGCTTTTTGCATCCAAGCATATAAAACAGTTTTATTCACCAAGCTTGAAAGACAGAGTCATTGCTATTGGGTCTCTAGCAGAAACCTCATATCAAAGTCTTGGCTAGAAGGCAAATGGCCAATTGCTGTCAGGGAACCACAGGATTCAGGTAGCCTGGTCCCCCTGGTCCCATGACCATCTCCCAATGGCAGGCACATGGGAAAACGGTGCTGGACTCAGGACAGGCAGGATCAACCTCCTGAGAGCCTGACATTTCCTCCTACAGGTTCTTAATGACATGCCATACAAACTGTATCCTCACTCCATACTAAGGTGTCCCCATTGGCTCATTGCCCCTGGGTCGGCTGCTTTAAGTCTGTCATCCCCGTGGTCCAAGAGTTCCCAGGTCCATGGACCCTCTGGCTCATTGCCGATCCTTCACATTACCCCCTTCTATCTTGCCGCCTAGCTCACTTTTCTTCTTTTTCTCTTCCACCTATAATGTTTTAAATGATAAAAATAATATAATTACATTTGGGAAAAAAATTGTGTATAATTCTACATCCTAATAACCATCATTTTCATAAATTTCCTTCTAGTATTTTTTAATCACAAGCATAATTATTCTCCTAATTTTAATTATAGTTTATAAACAGTCTTTTATTTTGGTTTTTTATCAATGTGTTAATAAGTCTTTTTTAAAAATTCTATCTAGTCATTCAATAGAACTATCATGTGTGTTTTTTTAACACTCTCCTATTGTAAATTACTATGGTTGGCTTCTAATTTTTCACCTTTACAAATAGCACTGCAACAAACATTTCACCATATGTATAGCCTCATATTTTGAACTATTTCTTTGGGATAGATTCACAAGGTTAAAAGAAATGAAGTTTTTATAGCCTTCAAAATTGCAAAATTGCTGATCACAAGTTGTATACCAATGTCTAATGCCATGAGCAATGTCTGAAATGCTACATTCATAATACCTCTGACAGTAGTGAGTATCGTGATCTTTCTAAATTTTTTCCTGCTTTGAAAAAAATGAAAATAATATAGGGAAATAATATTTTATTCTTATTAGAAAAAGTAATACATACTTGTTTCAAAGTTAGAAAAGCCAAAAGAAAATTTAGATTAACTATAATCTTGCACTCGGTGCACCATAAACACTGGTGATCTTATGATCTGTATCCTACCTGAAGTTTGAAAAATATGTATCATTCATTTTCTTTTCCTTTCATTCATTTTTCTTTTTCTCTGTATTTCCTTCTTTAAATTATATAAACATGTTTTCATATAACAGTTTTATGCTATGTAAACATCTTTTCAGTATATTAAGTATTCTTTTCACAAAATTTCCCATTTTGGAAATTTAGAATATTTTCAATTTTCTGCTATCTTAAGTAATTGTATGACCATATTTGTAACTAAAAGTTTTTTTTTTAAGTGACAGGAGAGGAGATAGTGAGACAGACTCCCGCATGCACCCCAGCCGGGGTCCACCTGGCAACCCCTTCTGGGATTGATGCTCAGATAACGAACTGTTTTTAGCAACTGAGGCTGGCTGATGTGCTCAGACCAGCTGAGCTATCCTCAGTGCCTGGGCTGATGCTCGAACCAGTTGAGCCACTCTCTGTGGAAGGGAAAGAAGGAGGGAAGAGGAGAGGGAGAGAGAGAGAAGCAGATGGTCACTTCTCTTGTGTGCCCTGACTGGGAATCAAACGTGGGCTGTCCATACTCTGGGATGATGCTCTATCCACTGAGCCACTGGCCAGGGCCTGTAACTAAATTTTTGTACCTTTTAAAACTCCTATATGTAAGAACACCCCTTAACTGTATCTTTTGCACTATTTGGTATAATGTTTTAAAAGATATATATAGGGACATTTTCAGGTAAAAGCTATCTTAACTTAGAATTTATGTAATTAAAGAGATGGAGAACTTTTTCATATATTTCATGTACAATTGTACTTCTTCCTCTGTGAATTGTTTTTTGTTTCTTTTTTCTCTTACCCATTGGATACTTGAATGCTCCTAAACTACAAATCATTTTTCAGTTTTATTTATTCTATTTTAGGTTTTTTGTTTTTATCTAAATCTCTTTCATGGCATCTGTCTCTGGTGTCATATCCTGGAAAAGTCTTTTACATTCCTAATACCACATATATGTTCTTCTAGTGCTTCTAAAGTTTAATTTTTCTGTACTTCAATCTTTAAACTCTCTATACTTCATCTCGTAACATGGTAAATGTGGGTTTTATATACTTTCCTTCTCCGAATAGGTAATGGGTGGTTTAAAATGGTAGTGTCAAAGAGGTGGCTGGTTTTCTACTTTATATGTCAACTCTTTTCAAATCAATAAATAAATCTTGATTTCTGTGAAAGTCTTAATAAGATGTTTTTGAGTTTTGGCCAAATGATTCTAAATTTTATCTAAGAAAATCAGCATATAGCAACAGCCAAGAAAATTTTAGAAAGAAAAGTTCAAAGAAGAAAAACCTCAGTTAGCAGATAGCAAAATAAACTTTAAAGCTATAGTAATTAAAATGAAAACAACATTTTACAGTGTAAGGAATGACAAATCAATGAAACAGTGGAAGTTTTGAAGCAAACCCCCAAAATAATTTAAGACCGCATATCATTAGGGTGAAATATTTCAGATCAGTGGAAAAAGGAAGCGTTTTTAAATGATTTTGACTATTAATGTTATGAGTTATAGTGACAAATTTTAAGACATTTCTAAAATTCTAGACATCATGTATTCTTTGAATCTATGTTTAAATTGGATTTGCTCATGTTTCATGGAAAACATTAGATACCTATATTCATAAGTGACATTGGTCCATAAAGTTTGGGTATTAGAACTGAATTTGTGACCTGATGTCCCCAAACATACTCCTCCCCATCTTTTTTTAAAAATTCATTTTAGAGAAGAGAGAGAGAGAGAGAGAGAGAGAGAGAGGGAGAGAGAAGTGGGGGAGGAGCAGGAAGCATCAACTTCCATATGTGCCTTGCCAGGCAAGCCCAGGGTTTCGAACCGGCAACCTCAGTGTTCCAGGTTGATGCTTTATCCACTGCACCACCACAGGTCAGGCCCCCTCCCCATCTTGACAGAAGTCCAGACTCATTCTACGATCTCCCAGCGTTTCACAAATCTATCTTTTCTCTCCCTACCCGCTGCGCATCCTTGCACTACCCACCTCCACTTTGTCTTCTGCTCCACCCATTGTCCTCATAACAACCGCTTCAATGTAAAATGTCTATTTATTAGGTTTTGTAATCTGTAAAAGACAGTGTAAGTTAATTGATTAGTTGGAGGTTGGTTTTTTTGTTTGTTTTTTAATGTTTATCTTATTGATTTTAGAGAGAGGAAGAAAGAAAGACAGGAACATCAATCTGTTCCTGTATGTGCCCTGACCAGGGATTGAACGTCAACCTCTGCACTTCAGGACAAGGCTCTAGCCAACTAAGTTATCTGGCCAGGGTTAGTTGTTGTTTTTGTTTTTTTCTTGTTTTTGTGACAGAGACAGAGAGAGACAGAGAGAGGGACAGATAGGGACAGACAGAGGAAAGGAGAGAGATGAGAAGCATCAAGTCTTCATTGCAGCACCTTAGTTGTTCATTGATTGCTTTCTCATATGTGCCTTGACTGGGGGGCTACAGCCAACCCAGTGACCCCTTGCTCAAGCCAGCAAACTTTGGGCTCAAGCCAGCGACCATGGGGTCATGTCTATGATCCCAAGCTCAAGCCAGCAACCCCGCGCTCAAACTGATGAGCCCACGGTCAAGCCAGATGAGCCTGCGCTCAAGCTGGATGAGCCTGCACTCAAGCTGGTGACCTTGGGGTTTCGAACCTGGGTCCTTTGTGTCCCAGTCTCTATCCACTCTGTCTACTGCACCACTGCCTGGTCAGGCTGTTTTTTTGTTTGTTTGTTTGGGGCTTTTTTTGTATTTTTCTAAAGTTGGAAACAGGGAGGCAGTCAGACAGACTCCTGCATGCGCCTGACCGGGATCCACCTGGCATGCCCACCAGGGGGCAATGCTCTGCCCATCTGGGGTGTTGCTTTGTTGCAACCAGAGCCATTCTAGCGCCTGAGGCAGAGGCCATAGAGCCATCCTCAGCGCCCAGGCCAACTTTGCCCCAATGGAACCTTGGCTGCGGGAGGGGAAGAGAAAGACAGAGAGGAAGGAGAGGGGGAGGGGTGGAGAAGCAGATGGGTGATTCTCCTGTGTGCCCTGGCTGGGAATTGAACCAGGGACTCCTGCATGCCAGGCCAACGCTTTACCACTGAGCCAACTGGCCAGGGCTATTGTTTTGTTTTTAATTGAGGTAAAATACATATAAAAAGTTTACCATTGAAACAATTTGTTTTTATTTTTTATTTTTTTCTGAAGTAAGCGGGGAGGCGAGAGACAGACTCCCATATGTGCCGACCAGGATTCGCCTGACCGGTTTCCGCCTGACTGGGTTTCACCCGACACTCCCACTAGGGGGCAATGCTCAGCCCATCTGGGATGTTGCTCCACTGTAACTGGAGCCATTCTAGCGCCTGAGGTGGAGGCCATGGAGCCATCGTCAGCGCCCAGGCCAACTGTGCTCCAATGGAGACTTGGCTGCAGGAAAGGAAGAGATAGAGAGAAAAGAGAAGGGGAAGGGGGTGAAGAAGTAGATGGGCGCTTCTCCTGTGTGCCCTAGCTGGGAATCAAACCTGGGACATCCACACGCTGGGCTGACTCTCTTCCACTGAGCCAATCAGCCAAGACACCATTGAAACGATTTTAAAGTGTACATTTTGATGTCATTAAGTACATTTGCAGTGTTGTGCAACCATCACCATTATCTTGTTCCAGAACTTTTTATTACCCCAAATAGAAACTCCATACCTATTAAGCAATCATTCCCATTCCACTACCTTCCATCCCTAGCAACCACTAATCTGCTTTGTGTCCCTATGAATTTGCCAAATCTGGATATTTTATGTAAATAGAATCATACAACATATGGCCTTATGTGTCTGGCTTCTTTTACTTAGCGTAATGTTTACAAGTTTCATCCATATTGTAGCATGTGTCAAAAATTCATTCTTTTTATGGCTGAGTAACATTCCATTGTTTGAATATACCACATTTTGTTTATCCATTCATCCATCACTGGACATTTGGCTTAATTCCACTTTTTGGCTATTATAAATAGAACTGCTATGAATATTTGTGTACAGTTATTTATTTGAATATCTGTTTTCAAACGATGGACCTGTTTTCAATGGTGGAATGGAGTTGCTGAATCAGATGGTAATTCTATATTTAATTTACTGAGGAACTGCCAAACTTTTCCAAAGCGGCTGGACCATTTTATAATCCCACCAGCGATTTATGAAAGTTTTAGTTTATTCTACATCCTTGACAGCACTTCTAAGAAAATATAGTTAAATTAAGCTCTTAAATTTAGGTCCTTAATCTACTCTGAGTTAATTTTTGTGTATGTTTTGACATATGGGTGCATTGACTACACTCTTTTGCAGGCGTATATTCAGTTCTTCTGGCATTGTGCATTGAAGAGACTGTTCTTGCCCCATGGAATGAGCTTGACAGACTTGTTAGAAGCCAGTCACAGGTGTATGGAGTTTTTAATGAATTATCAGCTCCATTCTGTTGATCTGTATATTTGTCCTTAGACCAGTTCCACCTTGCTTGATTACTATAGTTTTATAGTAAGTTTTGAAATTGAGAAGTACAAGTTCTCCAAGTTTGTTTCTTTGATTGTTTTGGCTATTTGGAAGCCCTTGCAATTCCATATGAATTTTAGGATCATCTTTGCCGTTTTTGCAAAACAAGGTCATTGGGGTTTTGATAGGAATGGCATTGGATCTATAGACCACTTTAGGATGTACTGCTATTTTAGCAGTATTAAATTTTCTAATACATAAACACAGAATTTTCCCATTTACTTAGGTCTTCTTAAAATCTTTTAGCAATGTTTTGTAATTTCCATCATACAAGTCTCACACTTCTTTGGCTAAATGTATTTCTAAGTGTTTTATTCTTTTAGATGCTGTTATAAATGGCATTATTTTTTTATTTGGATCTTTTATTGTTATTGGTCAAACACAACTGATTTTCTGTGTTGAGCTTGTATCCTGCAACTCTGCTTAATTTATCAGCGCTAACAGTTTTTTGTGGATTCTTCGGAATTTTCTATATATAAGATCATGTCATCTATGAATAGAAACAATCTTAATTTTTCTTTTCTGTTTGGGATGCTTTTTATTTCTTTTTCTTAACTAATCACTTTGGTTAAAACTGCCAGTACTGCTTGACCTGTGGTGGTGCAGTGGATAAAGCATTAACCTGGAATGCTAAGGTCTCTAGTTCAAAACTCTGGGCTTGCCTGGTTTGGTCAAGGTACGTATGAGAAGCAACTGCTACTACAAGTTGATGCTTCCTGCACCTTCTTTCTCTTTCTCTCTCTCTCTCTCTCTCTGTCTCTGTCTCTCTCTCTTTCTCTAAAATCAATAAATAAAACCTTTTTTAAAAAACTGCCCATGCTATATTGATTAGAAGTGGCAATAGGCACCCTTGTCTTGTTCCCGATCTTACTCAGAAAATATTTTGTCTTTCACCATTGAGTATGGTATTAGCTGTGAGTTTTCACTGATGCCATCTACCCTGTTAAAGAATTTCTCTTCTATTTATAGTTTATTATAGTTCTTCTGGGTATTTTTCCCTTTGTTCTATTAATGTGCTGTCACATTAAATTATGTATGTTGAACTCACACCATTTATTCTCGGTATAAGTCAAGTTGATTGTGATGTACAATTCTTTTAATATGCAATGAATTCAATTTTCTAGTGTCTTATAAAGGACTTTTACATCTATGTTTATAAAGCTCATCAGCTTGTCGTTTTCTTTTCTTGTGATGTTTGTCTGGCTTTGGTTACCAGAGTCATGCTGATCTCATAGAATGAAGTAAGTGTTCTCTCCTCCTCTATATTTCAGAAGAGTTTGAGAAGGGTTAGTGTTACATGGTGATCTTTCAAGTGCACAGGCCGATTAAAAGGGCGATCACATTGGTCAGTGTTACAGCATAGAGAGCCCAGAGATAAACCCATGCAAGTAAACTGATTTTTAATAAAGGGCCAAATAATAGTAGGAAATAATATATAGTAGTTTCAACAAATGGGGAAAAGTTGGATCTGTATGCAGAAAATAAGTTAATCTCTACCTAAACCTCATACCATATTCAAATATCAACTCAAAATGGGTTAGATATAAAAGTAAAACGTAAAACTCTTAGAAGAAACCATAAAAGAAAATCTTTAAGATCTTGAGTTAGACAAAGAGTTCTTAAACATGACAAGCAAAATCATGATTCATTTTTTTTCAAAACTGAGCAGTTGAACACACACCAAAATTTAAAACTTTTGCACTGAAGGGACATCATAAAGATAATGAGAAGACAAGTGGCACACGGTAAGAAAATATCTACAGACCACATCTCCAACAAAGCACTTGTACTGAGACTATGCAAAGGACCCTCAAAATTCAGCAAGAAGAAGACAAACAACCCATTAAATTGGGCAAAAGTTAGTTCACCAAAGAAGATATATGGACGACAAACACATGAAAAGATGCTTAACATTAGGAAAATGCACATTAAAACCACTATGAGATATCACTGTATACCTATTAGAGTGGCTAAAAAATTCCAATAATGGCAAGTGTGGAGGAAGCTGGGGCACAACTGAAACGCTCACGCTTTGCTGGTGAGAATGCAAAATGGTCCAGCCACTCTGGAAGCACTTTGACAGCTTCTTAGAAAGAAGCACACTCTTAGCAAATGACCTAGGAATCCCACTCTTGGGCATTTATCTCAGAGAAACAAAAACTTATCTTTACACAAAAGACCTGTACATGATTGTTCATAGTAGCATTATTCATAATTATAAAAAAACTGGAAAAAAATATTCCTCAGTGAGTGAATGGATAAACACTTGTTCATATAATAGAATACCACTCAGCAATGAAAAGGAATGAACTATTCATACATGCAACAACTTGGATGAATCTTAAACGTATTTTGCGAAGGGAAAGAAATAAATTTCAAAAGGTTACTGTACTATATAATTCCATTTATATCACATTCTGGCAAAAGCAAAATTAGAGTGATAAGGAGCAAAGCAGTGGTCACCAGGAATTAGAGGAAGGGGAATGGTCTAACACAAAGGGATAACCTGAAGGAATTTGGGGGTGTTGGAGTTGTCCTTTATTCTGTAAGTGGTGGCAATTAAAAAAATTCTTGCATGCCTTAACTCATAGAACTGTGTACTTTCTTTAAAGAGAAGTTTATTGTACCTGACCAGGCAGTGGTGCAGTGGATAGAGCATCAGCCTGGGACACAGAGGACCCAAGTTCAAAACCCCAAGGTCCCCAGCTTGAGCGTGGGATTATAGACACAACTCCATGGTCACTGGCTTGAAGCCCAAGGTCACTGGCTTGAGCAAGGGGTCACTGGCTCCGCTGGAGCCTGCTGGTCAAGGCACATATGAGAAAGCAATCGATGAACAACTGAGGTGCTGCAACTATGAGTTGATGCTTCTCATCTGTCTCCCTTCCTATCTGTCCTGGTTTGTCTCTCTCTCTCTCTCTCTCTCTCTCTCTCTCTCTCTCTCTCTCTCTTGTGTGCACATGCACTAAAAAACAAGAGAGAGAGAGAATTTTGTGTTTAAAGGTTTAAAACTCTGGCCAGAATCTGAACACGAGAAGGGCAAGTGACCACAAGGCATTTTCCCCCTTCCTGTCTGGTATTGAATCACCTTGTACTTTTATGATGATGATGATGATGATGATGATTTTAAGTGAGAGGAGGAAAGATAGTGAAACAGACTCCCTCATGCGCCCCAACTGGGATCTATCCGGTGACCCCAGTCTGGGCCCGATGCTCCAATCAACTGAGCTATCCTCTGTGCCCAGGCCATGGCATGAACCAATCGAGCCACTGGAGGGAGAGAAGAGAGGAAGAGAAGCAGATGATCGCTTCTCATGTATGTCCTGATTGGGATCGAATTCAGGGTGTCTGCATGCTGAGCTGATGTTCTATCACCTTTATTTTTATTTTTTTATTAAGTGAGAGTTGGAGAGGCAGATACAGACTACTGCATGTCCAGCATCCACCCAGCAAGCCCTCTACCAAGCAATGCTCTACCTGTCTGGGCTGCTGCTCTGTTGTTCAGCAACCGAGCTATTTTAGCATCTAAGGCGAGGCCATGGAGCCATTTTCATCTCCCAGGACCAACTTTGCTAAAACCATTCAAACCATGGCTGCAGGAAGAGAAAAGAGAAAGAAAAATAGAGGGCAGAGGGGTGGAGAAGCAGATGAGTTCTTCTCCTGCGTGCCCTGACTGGGAATCGAATCTGGGACTTCCACATGATGGGTGGCCACTCTACTGCTGAACCAATCAGCCAGGGCCTGAATCACCTAAAACAGGTTCGACACTGGTTCAGGAGAGTGCCAGAGCCTTTCAAGTTTCAGCTCCTTTTAAATGTGGAGGTCATTTAATGCAGCGGTTCTCAACCTGTGGGTCGTGACCCCGGCAGGGGTCGAACGACCAAAACACAGGGGTTGCCTAAAGCCATCAGAAATACATATTTTATTTCGACCCCCGCCGGGGTCACGACCCACAGGTTGAGAACCGCTGATTTAATGCCTCGAACAAAAACAGCACATGGTAAGTGTTTTCACACGAGCACCACTTCTCTGACTCTAATGAGCTTCAGGGAATCGTCGTAGGTGGGGTAGGGCACAGGCGTGCATCCGCGCTTTCTTGGGCTGAGGGTTGAGGCCACACAGGACCAAGTGAATGCATGGCACAGACGGGACTCCACTGGGACCACACAGATGCACAAGCTGCTTCGAATCTTTCAGGACCCTGAAATTTCCAACAACTAAAACAAAACAGAGAGGCAGCCTAGGATTCTGAAAATACCCCTGGCCTGGAGATGAGAAGGTTCTGTGTAACAGTGGCAGGCCACTTACTGTGGGTCTCCTTTGCTCATGAAATAGAAGACTGTGGTTCTTGCACTGGGATCTATTGCATTTTATCATGAGAGGGGAAGCATGGTGTGGGGAAGGGATGTGGGAAGTGGGCCTGGCTTCCCTGTGCCAAGCAACAGCGGCGCTGTTCCACTCTGATACTTTTATATAGATGGGGCCTCTGCACCACATCTTCTATTTAAAGAGCAGCTTCTGCTGCTTTGAACAAGATTGAGTCACCATGGGACCAGACGATCTGTAAGGTTCCTTAGGCACCCCATGTCTCTTGAGTCCTCCAGAAGGTAGCTGATGGTCCCCCAGCTGAGCCCCTGACCCCAGCTCTCAGTGAGGATACCACTTGGGCCTATCCATTTGGATTCATGAAGGTTTCACTCTGGGAAATTGCTTTTGACATACTTAGGGGTAGAAAGTATCTCAAAAGAAGCTCCAAATAATTTAAATGACAGCATTTTAAGTAGTGTAGAGGGAAGGGTGATCTTTAAAAATGTCCCCAAGCCTTGGCCGGTTGGCTCAGTGGTAGAGTGTCGGCCTGGTGTGCGGAAGTCCCGGGTTCGATTCCTGGCCAGGGCACACAGGAGAGGCGCCCATCTGCTTCTCCACCCCTCCCCCTCTCCTTCCTCTCTGTCTCTCTCTTTCCCTCCCGCAGCCGAGGCTCCATTGGAGCAAAAGATGGCCCGGGCGCTGGGGATGGCTCCTTAGCCTCTGCCTCAGGCGCTAGAATGGCTCTGGTCGTGACAGAGCGACACCCCGGATGGGCAGAGCATCGCCCCCTGGTGGGCGTGCCGGGTGGATCCCGGTCGGGCACATGCAGGAGTCTGTCTGACTGCCTCCCCATTTCCAGCTTCAGAAAAATACAAAAAAAAAAAATGTCCCCATCTAAATTTGCAAACCTGTTTGTACAGACAAGTCAAAGGCAAATTTCTTGTGGCGTTAGCAGCACATAGGACCTTGCATTGCACTCTGTGCTTGAGATGTGCTTCTTCCTCTTCCTGACCGCAGGCACCTCAGCTCCGCCAGCTCACATGAGACAGAGAGACCAAGTTCAGACTCTCTTCTCAAAATTTTAAGGCTCTTGGCCAAGGAGCAAAGGAGAAAGCCAGGGCCAGGCTTGGGGACTTACCAGGCCACAGGACTTGGCATCAGCTGGATGTTCCAGAGACCAGCCCAGCTCAAGTTGAAAGTCCAGGTCCTGACTGAGTAGATGGAGATTCAGGGCAGAGAAACTGAGGTATGAGCTGGTTGGTTGGCCCTCTGCCCAGTCAGTCATGCTCAAGCTATGAATCACAGTGTTTCTTTTGTGAAGCTCAAATTCTTCTGTAATGGGTGCTGGGGGTGGGAGGTTCTCAGACACTTGATGGGTTTCCTTCTTCACTGGCGTGACATTGGGGCAGGTGGCTCCTGTGATCTGGACACATGTGCAGATTGTTAAAGCTGCCCCCGAACCCTACCAGGTCTCTGTCTCTGTGATCTGGGGTCCAGGCATCATGTGCAAACACTGTGTGCTCCACAATTCATGGAGCCTCTGCACTCAGAGGGGCCCCTCGATCTAAGTCTCTGCTGTCACCATCTTACATTCTTAACAGTTGTTGATTAAGGGGCCCCATGTTCTCATTTGGCCCCGGAGTAGCCGGTCCTGTCTGGAGTTTTAGGTTAGACTTATTGTTATTGCATAATTATTTTTACGTTGTATACCTTAACTCTCAAAAAGTGTGTTTGACATTGCTACTTAGTTTTATAGCTCATATTTACAGTACTCATTTGAACTTCTTTCTGGGGATGGCTGCCAGTTTAACTGCAGGGGAATGTGGACTGCCAGCCAGCAAATAACTTTAAAAACCATGTGCATGTTATGGGAGAGGAAGATGTATAAGACTCAGAGGGATGTATGATTGAGTTGCAAGAGGAGTTTCACATGAGGGTGGAACCACTCTGTCACTGAGCAGACACACTATTGGGGGATTTCTAGGTACCAAGCCCTGTGCTGACTATGTGGACACTGAGAAACACAGTACAACCCTCACCCTCAAGGAACTCCTTATTTAAAGAAGCATTTTTCAGACTTTTAAAACAGCCCATTATAAGAAATAAGCAACTCAGCACATGCACAAATGTCACATGTACACAAAAGGGTGAAACAACGTGTGTGCTTACTATGTAGAAATAGTCTATTTTCTATTAGATTGTTTTCATTTTTAAAAAAATCTAGTTGTAGTGCATGAAGTTGATTTCACAACCCATTGGCCTACGTTTAAAAAGCATTGTTCCAGTGGGAGAGACTGATGTGTAAGCAAATAACGATAAGCGTGATAATGGATGGGGGCTGACTTCTCAGATGAAGTGTTATTTGTTCTGAGCCTTGAAGGCTGAGAAGGAGTGTGCAAGGTGGAGAAGCTGGCTGTGGTCACGGGGAATTCCAGATTCAGGGCCAGGTCTGCCCTTGGGGAAGGTGAGGCTCCTGCGGGGCTGGGGAGTTTGGGGCGATGGGCCTGAAAGAGCAGGTCAGGGCCTCGCACACCAGGTAGGGAGTTCACTCCCTGTCCTGTGTGCACCACCAGAGGTTTTGTTTAACAGTTTGATTTGAATTATAATCTCTACACCATAAAATACACCTAAAAGTACAGTTCTATAATTTTTAGTACATTTATCACCACAATCCATTTTTAGAACTTTTCTACGATCCCAAACGTTCCCCTGTGCCCATTTCCTGTCAATTCCCATTTGTACCCCTAGCCCCAGGCTGCCACTTACCTGCTTTGTTGTCTTCTCTAGAAATTTCCTACAAAGGACTCATACATTGTCTTGTGAGCCTGGCTTCTTTCCCTCTATATCATGTTCCCACGGCCCATTTGTGTTGTGTGTAGTAGTATTCCATTGATTTTGACACTAGGTTATGTTATGTACATACCCAATATCCATATTGACAAGGTGATGAACCTTTAGGGTGTTTCTAGTGTGGTACTCTATGAATGTTGTTTCTATGAACACTTGCATCCAAATCTGTGTGGATGGGTTTTCATTTCTGCCCCGGGGGCAACTGTAGGAGTGGAATCCCTGCATTGGTGGTAAAAGTACGTTTCACTCTGTAAGGGGTTGCCACCCTGACTTCCACGGCTACTGTGCCATTTAGCATCCCTACCAGCAGTGACCGAGGTCCAGTGTCTCCACGTCTGCAGGACGATGTTAGGTAGATGTGATGAGCTCTGCCTTTAAGGAGGTCCCTCTAGCGGCAGAGTGGGCGTGACTGGGGAGGAAAGCGAGGGGAGGGAGGCTGGGGCAGAGGGAGAAGTCAAGGGCTCTCCCGGCTCAGGCTGAGCCCCTGGGGAATGGAGAGGGAAGGTGGGTGTGACAAGGCCCGGAATCCAGGGGACAGGAGCTAAGGAGCACCTCTCAGACTAGCTTTGAGTGACACGAGTAATGTGTTTTGGAGAGAAGACGGTGGTGAGGTAGGAGGGAACTTGCACCTGGACTGAGACGATGGTGCTGAGCCCCTGGCCCATCTCAGCTTCCCATGGCGAGCCAGCGCCGTAGTCGGGCCTTTCAGATTGTTCCCAAATCCCTTGAGGAAGTGGTGCCCAGCCCTGGCTGCACATGGGCATCACAGGAAAGTAGAGATATATTGTTGGCTGGTTGTGCTGTAACTGATCTGGGGCGCAGCCTGGACATACAGGGGGCCACAGCCCCAGGTGATCAGCATGCACCCAGACAGCTCCACGGCCAGGTCCCAAACGGGGGTGCACACTCGAAAGCCTGATGGGTAAGAAGCCGCGATGCCTGGGTCTCACCCAGAGCTTTCAGTATCATTGAGGCCTCACCACCAGAACTTTTAATATCTCCCCAGGTGATCATAATGTGCAGGCAAAAGGTGAGAGTCTCCGCTCCAGGCAACCTGTTTGGCCCCAAGAGGCCATTCTGAGCAGATTGCTTCCAGTGCCGGCATGTCCCATGTTCCTGACTCTTTTGCCATTTCATAAGTACACCAAGAAAGCTTTCCTTTTTTTCCTTTCAAATGCACAGATCATTTTTCTGAAGCATTTTATAGCACATGTTGTTAAAAAAAGATTCCAGCACACATGTTCTATAAACCCATCTGTTTTATATAAGATATTTACAAATTCGGACACAGAAGGAATTCCAAGATATTTGTGGGTAAGGAACCAGCATACTAGCTGCACATTGCCTACTCTGTGGTCTGCACAGAGCACGCATCATAAACACAGGTCAGACACCGTGATGAGCTGAGTATCTGCAGGTGAAACAGTTTATGCAATAGGCCCCAGATCGTACTGGAGAGCTCGTTTGTACAGACTTTTCTTGCCCAAATATTTTCAGATTGTAAATTAAATAAACAAAGTGATGGCTTGCGCCTTTTTGTTCCTCCAGGTGTTTGGCACTCACACATTCCTGCCCATGAAACCCAAGGATCTTTTACCTTTTAAAGCAGTAACCTGAGCAGGAAGCCAGAGCCAGCTTGGTTTTTAAAGCTGTACTATTTTACCAAGTGTGCCAGCCTGTGAATTCTCTGGGTACTGTTTATGTTTCTCACACTCAAGGCCTTAACTCTGTGGTGTGGAGCAGAGCAGGTCTCAGCACAGAGCAGGTGCCGCAGAGGAGCCTTTCCTCGGCTGGCCCTGGCCCTCCCCCTCCCCTGGGGTAACTGCACGTGGGCTGAGACTTCTGAGGCCTGACCAGTAGCTGGGGTTAACTTCAGGTTGGGCTCATTCACTGCAGCCATAAGGGACCTCTGAGTCCATAGTGGAAACTTAGACCAGGCCCCCAGGGACAAGCTCAGCTGAGGTCCACCCACCATCTTATCTGCCTCTGGGGCATCTTGCTGGTCACGGCCTTGGGTAGTGACTCCCAGTGCCCCCAGAACTGGGGCAGCTTCTTGACTTCTGCTTCTGGCTCATGAAAATGGGAGCTGGTACTGAGGCTGATGGAGACATAGGGCCGGCCTCAGAAGGGCTAGGTAAGGGATAGGGGAGCACAGCACCACTGCTGAGGGGACTTGAGTGGGACAGTGGACACCTTCAGGGCCTGGTCCCTCGGAACTCAGAGCAGGACCAGGGCCATAGGCTCAGAGGCTAGATTCACCCCTGGGCAAGGCAGCAGAAGACAGGTCACAAGTCACGCTGGGCAGGTGACAGAGCTGCCGCTCAGCTACAGTCCCAACAGAAACACCAAAGCAGGGGCCAAGTGTCCCACCCACCACTCCTCCACTTATCCACTGGGAACTATTAAGTGTGAGGCTCCTGCTGAGGCCAAGATGCCATGGAAGCAGGACAGCTCCTGGTGCCCACCTGCCCGGGCTCTGGGCTCAGTTCCTCACCTGCAATCCTTGGTGGAGCAGAGAACAGCAAGAGGTGATTATGATCAGTGACCACCCTCACCTTCCACCAGGAATGAGACAAAAGAACAAGATGATGTACCACAGAGGTGGAGGGCAGGGAAGCAACAGCTGTATACTTGGAGACAGGTTTCTGAGTTCAAGTGCTTACTCTGTCACTTAGAGCATAGCAACCTTAGGGACGGAGACAGCTGGGCTGACCCTGGCTGTACCACCTTCTGCTGTGCAACTCTGATTGACAGGCATAGCCTCTCTGACCCTCAGTCTCTTCCTTTGCAAAATGGGGGTATCACCCTCAAGGTATTAAGTAAGTTGAGCCTGCCGGAGCTTGGCACCGTTCCTTCACCTCTAACTGCCCAACAATGTTAGCTGTTAGTTCTGTGGAATGAGCACAGTTCATTTCTGGGTTCCTACCTCTCTGCCCAGTGAGAACAGCTTAGCTGGGTCACTGAGGCCACACAACGGTGCCATAAGAGAAGCAGCAACTCATCCAACATTCTGGTGTCTTTGTTTCAAGGCCTCCTGGTGAATCCCTGACTTGGTACATTTTGGGAAAAACAAACAGTATTTCTGAGATGGTGAGGCACTGTTTTTGAAAACTACCTAGTTTTCACCATAGGTAGTGTTTTGTGTGTTTTCTCTAAACCCAGCGTGCCACCCACCTTGCTCCTCTCATTCTTCCCACCTGCTCACCTCAGCTGGGACCCTCCTCCCTGTGCCCTTTGTTCCTCCACACTGAGTTTGGGACTCAGAGTGTCCCCTCCTAGGGTGGCTCTGGCTGCCTTATCCCTGCCTCTGTTGCTGCCTGGAACGCACACCCTATCCTGACAGCACTGCGCACGCACTCTCCCTCTCTCACCTGACCTCTGCTTGAGGCCTCGCCTGCCCTGAGCCCAGGTGCATCCTGCGAGGCTCAGTCAGAACGTCACCAGCCTGGTGGCCAAGCAGAACTGAACAGTCGTGTCCCACCCCCCACCCCCCGTATCCTCTGGTGAGGCCGGGCCCATCATGATGCTGTTTAAATGGCCTGTTGCATGCTGCCTCCCTGTGTTCTGTGGACTCATCTGGGGCAGTGTTATATCCTATTACTCACAAAAAGAACAACAAAAGGGTGGCAGTCAGCATATTCTGTGCTAACTAGGTGGCACATTGTGCTGGGTGATTCTCTAACACAGTCTGATTCATTCTTCCTCACAGGGCCAGGAAGTTGTGTGGGACTGGGGGAGCCCTCTGCAGGGCCACCCTCAAACATACAGTCTAAGTAAAGACAGGGCCCTGCTGTGCAGCTCTTGCCTCATCACCCCGAAACCAAATCACCTCTCTCCCCTGGGCTTTTCCAAATCAGAAGTTCTGGTGCTGCCACAGAAGCCTGAGAGATGGGTCCTGCTAGTACCTGATTTTATAGACGAGGAAACTGAGTGTGAGAGAGCTGAGACACCAGCCCATAGGTCACCTGGCAGAGCCAGAAACGGAAGCCCACATGTCAGCTACCATCAGCCCGTGGTCTGAATTCGGGGGCCTCCCTACCTTTCTGTGAGCCCATCCCTGGGCTCAGCGCCAGGCTCGGATTTGCTGAGTTCACAGTTGAAACTCGGAACCCTCCTCCCATATGTAGTTGAAGGTCACTGCAGGTCCCAGTGGAGACACTCAGTCCCCTGGGCTCCATGTCTACAAATGACAAAGTCAGAATGAACTCTGGCCGAGAAGGTAATTCAGCTGGGAGTTCTTACCCTCAGCCGGCTCGCCACTTCATCTAGTGATTAAACGGGAGGAGAAAAAATACAGTCCATACATCTCCCAGGGCTGCAGGGCTCCAGGATCTGGTTCCAGAAACAGAAAAGTTACTTTATTAGCTGTCACAGAAATTTCACCATGACCCCAAAGTAATTTCCCCAGAGAGGCAAATGTCCAGGAGCCAAGCATAGATGAAAAGATTACTGCTTGCCCTGCTGGGCAGGCTGCGACTGTATCCGGTGCTCGTTTGGAGTCAAGCGAGTTTCTCTGGACTGGTGCCACCCTTTCCCTGGATGGCAGAGGCTCCTGGGAAACATGGGGTCCAGCAGCAGCGGTGGCCAGGGTCAGTGCTGGGGTGCTCTGCATGAACCACCGTGTGGGCACTGGAGCAGATGTGACCGCTAAGCGGGCGTGCTGCCACTTAGAAGGGAAGCCCTACCTGTCAGGAAGGGCCAGAAGCTCTGAAATCAGACTGCGTCTGAATCCCACCTCTGTCCATTTCCAGCCCTGTGGCCTTGAGAAAATCATACCCTCTCCCACTCATCACCCTGGCCTCAGTTTTCTCAGCTGTGAAACAGATGTAAGGGAGGCACCTGGCCTCTGAGGGACACAGTTAGCGTTGGGCTGTTCCCTTCCTTATCCATGACCAGATGCGCCTGCCCCAAATTGTCTTCCAGATATATGGTGAGGTCTCTGGCCCCAGGTCCCAAGAAGTTGTCCCCAGGATGGGGGCAGAGACTTGCTCTGAGGGCCGCTGGGCTGGCCAAGCGCTTTCTCTGGGCTCAGCAGCCTCGGGTGCCCTCAGCCAGCCTCACCATCTCAGATGATAAACAAGACCCAGAGACTGCAGAGTCCCTGCCAGTCACACGGCCACCACATGGCAGAACCCAGTGCCTGAATCCAGGCCAGATGTTTCGTCCAACACCATTGCCCTGTGGAGAGCTGTCCTGGCATGTGACCTGTCCTGGAGAGGGGAGGCTGGTGGCCAGTAAGAATGGCGAGAAGATGCCCCAAAAGGCTGAAGAGCCCTGTGGGAAAGAGCATGGCCCACCATTTTCCCGTGGTGTGAACCTGAGCATGAAGGTATGACTTTGGGTGCACAACTCAACCTCTGTAAACCATGACTTTCTCACTTATAGAGGATGTCAGCACCTGCTGTGGGGGTGCTAGGAGAGTGTGTTAGTCGGCTCAGCTGCCACAGACCCGGGGCCTCCACAGACCTGGCGGCCTCCACAGACCCGGGGGCCTCCACAGACCAGGGGGCCTCCACAGACCAGGGGGCCGCCACAGACCCGGGGGCTCCACAGACCCGGGGGCTCCACAGACCCGGGGGCTCCACAGACCCGGGGGCCTCCACAGACCCGGGGGCCGCCACAGACCCGGGGCCTCCACAGACCCGGGGCCACCACAGACCAGGGGGCCTCCACAGACCCGGGGCCTCCACAGACCCGGGGCCGCCACAGACCCGGGGCCGCCACAGACCAGGGGGCCTCCACAGACCCGGGGGCCTCCACAGACCCGGGGCCGCCACAGACCCGGGGGCTCCACAGACCCGGGGGCCTCCACAGACCCGGGGGCCGCCACAGACCCGGGGCCTCCACAGACCAGGGGGCTCCACAGACCCGGGGCCGCCACAGACCAGGGGGCCTCCACAGACCCGGGGCCTCCACAGACCAGGGGGCTCCACAGACCCGGGGGCCGCCACAGACCAGGGGGCTCCACAGACCAGGGGGGCTGCCACAGACTGGAGTGGAAACAGCAAATAGTTATCTCCTCTTAGTTCTAGAAGCCAGACATTCGGGATGCAGTTGTTGGCAGGTTTACTTTCTTCTAGGCTTCTTGGCTTACAGAGGACCACCTTCTTGCTGTGATGTTACATGGTCTTCCCTTCCCTTTCACATGTGTATGTCCATGTCCTGATCCCCTTTTATAGGAAAGCAGTCATTGGATGAGACCCACCCTAACGACCTCATTTTAACTTAATTACTTCATCAAAGGCCCTGCCTCCCAATACAGTCATTCTAGAGTGCTGGTGGGTGGAATTTCAACATATGAATTTGGAGGGACACATTTGAGCCTATAATAAAGGGTTAAGTGTCCCTGACTCCTGGTATTCCCTAAAACCTGTGGAATTTCCAGAGTGATAAATGTCTTCTATGCTGTGGAGATACTGGTGTCTGGGGGCCCCTCTATAGCTTCAGAATGGAGGCTGGTTAAACAAAGACCACGCCACGGTGACATGGCTGCGACTGCCTTCTCTCCCACCCTGCCCCACTGTCGGGGGCGGGTCTGGAGATTGCGCACAGTCACCAGTGGTTTAATCACTCATGCCAAATCATGGAACCTCCATAAAACCCTAAACAATGGGGTGCAGAGAGCTCCTGGGTTGGTGACCACATCCACATTCTGGGAGGGTGGTGCACCCCATCTCTATGAGGACAGAAGCTCCCTTACTTGGGACCCATCCAGACCTTACCCTGTGTGCCTCTCCATCTTGTTATTGTTCTTTATAATAAATGAGTAAACATACCTAAAGTGAATTCCTGAGTTCTGTGAGCCATTCTAGCAAATTATAGAATCTGAGAAGGGGCCGGTACTTGTGACTGGTAGCTAAGGTGGGGACAGTCTTGTATGGCTGACCCTTACATTCTACTCAAGGCCCAACCCAGCCGTCACCCCACCCTCACCCCCGCTGTTACTCATCCAATGTCTCTGCTCCGTGCTCAGCAGCGTGCCACTCATGGCCCCATGTCTGCGTAAACACGCCCACATCACAGTAGACCTGTTGCTGCCTGACTCCCCAGATAGGGACATACCCCTTCATCTGGGGACCCACCCTCCCTGGCCACCCTAGGGCTTCATGTGTGCATGTATGTGAGTGAAGAGTCACAGAGCTGGATCCCAGGGCCTGGGACAGAATGGACACTCGGCCATGTGAGTTTTGCTGAATGAATTCTCATTTCATCAGAATACCTGACTTCTCAAGTGGCCAGTTAAAGAAACAATCTGACACTATTGGTTTCCTTTTTCACTATCCTGTCTGGAGATCAGGACTGAGCCCCAGTGTCCCTTGCACACTCATACATGAGTGTTCATCACACATGTACATACAGAGGTGGACATGCCAGGGTTGATAGCCCATAGAAACAGGTACTGCTTGTCTGTTAAGAAAACAAAACTACTCCTCTTCCATTTGTCTTGCCCAGCCCCGTTTTCTCCTTCCAGGGGACTGTGAACCCCAGGAATGGCATCGTGCAACAGTGCCTTTCACATCCATGGAGTAAGAACCCATTTCTGGCCGAGGTGCTAGCTCTTGGCCCTTGGTGAGGTCACCTGTGCATTTTTGTTACTTGCTCTTGTAGAAGAACTTCCTCGTAGGGTGAGTCTGCTTATTTCCAGCAGGAGCAACGTGAAGACACCAGCTCTCGGGAGACAGGAAAGGAACATACAGTCAAGATAATGCAGTGCATTCTGGATGAAGTGCCTATGTTCAGGCTTACGGTCTCCAAGTGGCAGTTTCTTCCCTAAGTAGTTAATGCTCCTAACATTCAGCATGGTGGCAAACCATGGCACACAGTTCTTTCTGGGTGGACCTGAGAGGGCAGTGCCTGGCTTACCTCCCGGACTGAACAACAGCTGTGGGGCCTGCTGGGTCAGGATGAGAAAGCTGACTCAGAGCTGCTGGGTAGAAGCACTGAGGGGCAGCCCCGCAGAGGGAATGGCAGTCAGTGGAGACAGACTGAACTTCAACTGTGGCTGTGCTGGAGAAGGCGAAAGGTGATGGGTTAGAGAGCTGCCTGCCCTGCACTGAGACACTCCGCTGCACTGGGTAGGAGTCATGGGGAGCCATGCAGGGTGGAGCAGGGAGGGAGGGACATGGTCAGGGTCACATACTCTGATGGTTCCCTGTGGCATCTGTGTGGAAATGGGCTGTGGGAGATAGTATGGGAACTTTGCCCTGTCCAAGCACAAGACCATGTGGCTCCACCCAGAAGATGTGGGGGTTAGGGTGGAACCGGGGCACCCACAGCATGGATACCGCATGGGCCTGGATAGCATGCGTCTGCGACGGTCAAGGAGCAAAACAATTTTCTCCAAAGGGAAGGAGAGGGAAGGTATTTCACCTTTGGGGTGTCAAAGGGGACACTGTAGTGTGTTAGCGGGAGCCCTGGGCTGCGGCAAGCCCAGGGCTGATTAGCCCCAGCTTTGCCCTTTCCTGCCTGGGGCAGGGGGAGGGCATCATTTCACCTCCTGGGGCTCACATGCTCTCATCTGTAGCATGAGGATGACCCCCCAGCTCCCTGGGTAACAGCCACTGAAATGCCAAGAGCCCAGCACCTGCTAGCATTCCTACAGACCTGCCTGCCCCTCCCACCAGAGGGCGAGCTGTGCGCCTCTGCCAAACGCCGCGAGAAGATGCTAGGCCCCTGTGTGCTGGGTGCAGTGGGGTCTCGGAAGGCTCACTGAAAGGCCGCCCCACCTGTTCTCGCTCAGAAGCCCTGGGTGTAGGACAGCGGGGACTGGGTGCTGATGAACATGTAGGGGCAGCTCCCAGGGGAGCCTCTGAGGCCTGGGGCTGGAGGGCTCAGCCTCTGCTTCCGAGCCCCTATCCAGCAACCGAAGGTTTAAACTCTAGATGCTGGGCCTGGTTTGAGGACAAAATGAAGTTCTGAAGTAAATAGCCACAAGCCAAGAGAGTGATAGTGTCCTGGAGGAACAGGAGACATTCTGTCCCCAGCTGAGGCTGGCCCTGACATAATGAGGTCAGGAGGAATGGCTGCTGTCCTGGTTCAGGGGCTGGGCAGGCTGGGCAGGCCATCCACAGCATCCATCAGTCCTCTGCACACCTGGTTCCGAGGAACAGAACACAGCAGAATTCCCAGAGGCTGCCCAGGTTCCTGTCTCTGCCGGGGCAGTGGCAGCCACAGGCCCCACACTGAGGTGGGCGTGTGCGGGTCCTGCCATCCTCCGAAGGCTGAGGTGCTGAGACCTCTGTGTAAACCCGAAGCCACTTGTCCTCCTGAGAGAAGCTTAGTATTCATGGTTTCTACCCAGAAACTACTGAAATTTGTGCTCAACTTTTATGTTATGACTCCGTGTAATTAGGTTTAATTGCTTTATGTTTTGGAAAAACAATAAGCAGCAGGTAAGCTTATGTGGCTCACCATGTCCCGTCCCCACCGTGCCAGCGGGTTGAGATTTTTAACAAGCACAGGATCTTGAATGTTTGTGGTACAGGATGGCTGCTCCTTGCATTCTTCTCCCTTTAATTTAAAAAGCAAAAGAGCTGGCCCAGGGCCCTTGGGTCTGGCCGGGGCCAGCCACCCTCGCACCTCCCGGCCCTGACAGAGGTTGGTTTGGGAGGCCAGAGGACTCACTCCAGGAATGGCCTTGGGGCCACCGCAGGGAGTTCAGTCCTCAGGCTACACCATGCCAGGACTTCTGGTTCTGCTCACTGTGCTTTCTGAGCTCTGAGGCAGCTGAGAGGTTTGTGATAAAAAGAGGTTTGTGCCTGACCTGTGGTGGTGCAGTGGATAAAGCATCGACCTGGAAATGCTGAGGTCGCCGGTTCAAAACCCTGGGCTTGCCTGGTCAAGGCACATATGGGAGTTGATGCTTCCAGCTCCTCCCCCCTGTCTCTCTCTCTTCTCTCTCTCTTCTGTCTCTCTCTCTCTCTCCCTCTCTCTCCTCTCTAAAATTAAAAAAAAAAAAATTTAAAAAAAAAAAAAAAAGGAGGGAAAAGGGGCCTGACCTGTGGTGGCGCAGTGGATAAAGCGTCGACCTGGAAATGCTGAGGTCACCGGTTCGAAACCCTGGGCTTGCCTGATCAAGGCACATATGGGAGTTGATGCTTCCAGCTCCTCCCCCCCTTCTCTCTCTCTGTCTCTCCTCTCTCTCTCTCTCTCTCTCTCTCTCTCTCTCTCTCTGTCTCTCCTTCTCCTCTCTAAAATGAATAAATAAAAAAATTTTAAAAAAAAGAGGTTTGTGATGGATCAAAATGCCTGCTTCATTCCTGGAAAGTCTGGTCTGGAAGGCCGAGTCCAAGGTTGATGGCAGATCCCCACACAGCCAGCCAGGGGCGAGCCTGGCCTGCCCACGCCTCCTCAAGAGCCCAAGAGTGAGGACATTTGTGCCCACCTGGCGGAGAGACACAGGCCATGTGGTCAAGTCCTATGCCAGCCACTGGCCACAGGCATCATTCCCTCTGCTGCATGGAGAGTCCAGCAAGGGCATAAGAGATGGCAGTTTCTTCCCAAAACGTGTGGTCAAAACCCAGCTAGATGAATGGGCAGGGGAAGGGACAGGTTATCCTGCATGGCCCTGGCACACGGTTAGTGCTCAGGGTACTTGAAGGGTTCCAACTGAGATACAATTGACATATACTATTACATTAGTGTCAGGTATATCACATAATGCTTTGATATTTGTGTATGTTGTGAAATGAATGACCACCACAGTAAGTCTAGTTAACACCTGTCACCTCACATAGTTATAAAATTTCTTTTCCTTGTGTGAGAACTTTCAAGATCTATTCTCTTAGCAACTTTAAAATACAGAATAGAGTTTTGCTATCTATATTTTCTGTATATTACTCCCACAGAATTTATTTTATAACTGGAATTTTTTTACCTTTTGACCACCTTCACTCATTTCTCTCAACCCTCCAGCCCCCTTGGACACTAATCCCTTCCCTTTTTTGTAAATATAAGCTCAGTTTGGAGGTTCGGGTTTTGGTTTTTGGTTTTTTGAGTTTTTTTAGATTCTGCATATAAATGAATTTATACAGTATATGTCTCTCTCTGTCTGAATTATTTCACTTAGCATATAATGCCCTCACAATCCATCCATGCTGTCACAAACAACAGGATTTCCTTCTTTCTATGGCTGATTAATATCCCATTATTATCTGTAGGTATAGATATACATAATTTCTTTATCCATCCATCTGCCAATGGGCTGAGGTTGTTTCCATATTTTATAAGAAGGAGAAGCTGCAGAAGTAGAACGCTGTTGCTTGACCTAAAAATTTAAATCTCAGGTTTACTATTTTGTCTGTTGAACCTTAAGCCACTTACTTAACCTCTCTGAACCCGAGTTTTCATACCTATAAAATAGGGATAATAATACCCACTTGGTGTGCTTGTTCTGACGATAAAATGAAAAGATGCGTCTTTGTTACTGATGGACAGACACAACAGTGTCTGCCTGACGTTCAGGAACTACAGCCGTTGGCATCAGTATCACCTTGTGGCTCACCCTCATGGACGCACCGGCATGTTCTTAGGCCCACTTATAACTCAGGGTTTTTTGTTTTTAATTTGGGCAAAATTTGCATCAAAATCTGAGTTTCTGGTTTTTGTATAAAAATAAGGGAGTTTGGCCATGCTGGGCCACTGTCTGCACGTGATGGTGACAGGCTGGAGCAGGGCCGGCCCCCCTGGCAGGACTGGCACTCCCTCCCGGCCACAGTTCCCACCGCTCTCCATTGCCTGATGCCAGGCCAACCTTGGTCGTTGATGTTTTGCAGTGACCCCCCTGCCCCCACTCACTGGACTCTCGGGCCACACAGCCTTGAGCCGTGGACACCCTGATGGCTGGTTGTGGCAGGAGCAGTGCTTCTCTCTCTCCCATGCTGGGGTCAAGGGGAAAGGGCTCAGGATCGAAGTCACAGGGTCCAAGTTCAGTTCTCTCAATATTCAACTGTCAGAGCTGAGGCAAGTCATTACATTACCCGAGCCCTCAGTTTCTTTATCTAAAAAACTGGGTTCGCTGGTGTGACTCGGTGGGGCAGCTAGAAGATACAAATGATCAATGGAAACAGTTGGGAGCCTTCTCAGGGCTGGTCTCTCTGCCAGATGGCCCCTCTTTCACCTGGCATCCTCACTTCCATGATAGGGGTGCCACTCCTAACTGTGGCCCCCATGCCAGGGCACACTCCAGAGGAAACAGCACAGGGGCCATGCAGGAGACAGACTCACCGGGGGTTTCTGATGCCGTGGAGCAGGCGCTTTGGGACATTCTCTCAGCATGCAAGCAAGAGAGACTGTTCACATGTGAGTGTACTGTTGCCCGGAGGGTCTGGCCCTGCTCCCCTCATGGGAGCTATATTTAGGTCATTTTGACCCATCCATCACCAACGCCTGCAGAGGTGGCACAGGTGAACCACTCACTCGGGACCATGTGAGCACAGGTTCCCCTCTTCTCAGTGAGCAAAGTTTCCTCCCTGAAATGCCAGTGCAGGACAGGAAGCCAGAGGAGTGTGTCTGCTAGACGGAGTCAGTCACACAGCCAGTAAGTAAGTGACAGAGTCAGGACCAAAAGTCAGACTGCTCCAGGGTTCCTGGTGCTGCACCTGGGTGACATGGGGGCAGGCAGGATTCGCGTCATCACCAGCTGATGCAGGTGGGCGGCCTCCCTCTGAACACCTAAGGGCTGTGGCTCACTTCCCACCTTGTGCAGAGGGGGCGTGGTGCAGGGCAGAGACAGTGCAGGTGGACAGCTGAGCACTTGGTTGAGCAGCTGTGGAAGGAGCAGGGCTTGTCCAGAGATCTGGACTCCCAGGGCACTGGGCCGGCTGCTGCTGTGAACTGCCCTTGACTGTCCACCCCCTGATCCGGAGATGGCTTAGCCCCTCAAGACCACTGCAGACACAAAATCACGGTTTTTAGCCCAGGAAAGAAGACAAATCCTCCTCGAACTGTCAGTCTTTTTGTTTTTTAATATATTCTTTAAAGAGCAGTTTTAGGTTCATAACAAAATCAAGATTCCCCCCCTCCCCCAGAATAGTATATTTGTTACTATGGATGAACCTACATTGATACATCATTACCACCCACTGTCCATAGTTTACCTTAGGGATCAGTCTTGGTAGTGTAATCATGTTTGGACAAGTGTATGTCCTGCAGCCACATTGTAGCATCATCCAGAACAGTTTCACTGCCCTGAAGATCCTCTGCGCTCTGCCTGTTCATCCCTACCTCTCCCCTAACCCTTGGCAACCACTGATCTTTTACAGTCTTCATAGTTTTGCCTTTTCCAAAATGTCACATAGTTGGAATCATACAGGATGTAGCCTTTTCAGATTGACTTCTTTTGCTTAGTAATATGCATTTATTGCATATATCTCCTTGTCTTTTCATAGTTTAATAGCTCATTTCTTTTCAGCACTGCGTGACCTTCCATTGTCTGGGTGGGCCGCACTTTGTGTATCCATTCACCGAATGAAGGGCATCCTGGTTGCTTCCAGGTTTTGACAATTAGGAGTAAAGCTGCTATAAATATCCATGTGCAGGTTTTTGTGTGGATGTAAGATTTAAACTCCTCTGTATAAATACCAAGAAGTGTAATTGCTGGATTATATGGTAATTTTGTAAGAAAATCCCAAACTGTCTTCCAAAGAGACTGTAGCATTTTGCATTTTCATCAGCTGTGAATGAGGGTTCCTGTTGCTCCACATCCTCTCCAGCATCCGGTGTTGTCAGTGTCCTGGATTTTGGCCATTCTGATAGGTGTATAGTGCTATCTCATTGTTTTAATTTGACTTCCCTGATGACATCTGATGTGGAACATCTTCCTGTGTGCTTATTTCCCATCTGTGCACCTTCTTATGAGGTGTCTGCTCTTATCTTTGGCCCATCTTTTCATTGGCTTGTTCTTCTTATCTGAGTTTTAAGAGTTCTTCGTATCTTTTGGATAACAGTCCTTTATCAGATGTGTCTTTTGCAGATCTTTTCTCCCAATCTGTGGCCTTACAGTTTATTTTTAAATGGCTGTTCCAGACACTGTCTGGTGAGGAAGCTGCAGAGTCGTGCTCTGCAGGGGTGGTATGTGGCTTCCAGCCCCTAAAGGAATGCATCTGCGCAGGACTAGGACAGACACGCTGGCCTCAGCACTGAGTGTGACAGCAGATGTCAGCAGTGCCTGCACCCAGCAGTCAGGTGTGCGTGGGGGCACACATAAGAACCCCGTGCCCAGCCTGCCTCTCAGGGTAGCCGTGAGAAATGGTATTTATTGTATAAAGACGAGGTGGTGGTGTGGGAAATGTTAGTCACCAGACGATGAGGTGGGGAATGCAAGACTCAGAAAGGCACAGCACAGATGAGAACTCTGGGAGCACCTGTGCGGGGGTCCTAGGCCAGACAGGAACTTACAAAAGCCCAAACAGTTCTGTTGGGTTGATGGACTTGTGGCTGGATTTTTCTCCTTTCTATTTTTCTTATTTTTTTTTCTATGTGAGAGAAGAGGAGATAGTGAGACAGACTCACTCATGTACCCCAACGAGGATCCACTCAGCAACCCCCTATTGCTGGCTAGTGCTCACAACCAAGCTATTTTTAGTGCCTGAGGCTGAGCTGAGGCGCTCAGACCAACTGAGCTATCCTCAGCACTGAAGCCAACTCTTGAACTAACTGAGCCAGTGGCTGTGAGAGGGGAAGAAGGAGTGAAGGGGGAGGAAAAGGGGGAGAGAAGCAGATGGTCACGTTTCCTGTGTGCCCTGCCTGGGAATCAGACCCAGGATATACATATGCTGAGCCAACGCTCTATCCACTGGGCCACCAGCCAAGGCCTCCTTTCTATTTTTCAATGGATGGATAATGTTCTATAGATCTTTGTTTAATAAGACAACTATTTATTTAAAAACAACTGATTTCTAAAGTGACTGCTGCTGTTCAGGGAGTTCTACAGTGGCCTGGAGGGAAAGGCCAGGACTGTGAACCTGCTGGCTGCACCTCACACTGTGAAAGAACAGAGGCGGTTCCCTGCCTGTGAGCAGAGCTCCCGACCCTGCTGTTGACCATCCTGGGGCAGGGGATGGGTTGGAGGAGTGGGAAGTACCTGGAAGGCTGGCTCTCAGCCCTCCCCTGTCACCTGTCCACTGTGCCACCATGCTTTGGAGACAAAAACCTGGCATGCTTTCCAAATTGGCCAATATTGAAGCATCTTTCTGAATAAAAGGGAGGAGTGGGAAGTACCTGGAAGGCTGGCTCTCAGCCCTCCCCTGTCACCTGTCCACTGTGCCACCATGCTTTGGAGACAAAAACCTGGCATGCTTTCCAAATTGGCCAATATTGAAGCATCTTTCTGAATAAAAGCTAAGCCAGATAACAAAGAAAACTGTAATTCGAGGCAGGTGCTGATGGTGCACTGCAGTGTTTTTGAAACGGCAGATGGCTCCGTGGAATTCAGCGTTTAATCGCAGCCCCTCCCAGGCTGCTGCAGACCCAAGTCTGCTTTCATGGAGCACCGCTGCTTGCCAGACATGTGCTAGCTGTTTCCACAACTGTCATCTCATTTGATTTTCATCTCTAGACAGCCTTATGCAGATAAAGAAACTGAGGCAAGGGAAGGGACTGGGGAACAGCAGCCCTTCTCACAGTGCTTTAAATTTTACAGGCAGCTTCCTTCTCATTGTTCTCTTCTGGTTTTCTTACTAGTCTTGCCAGGTCTTCCTTAGTACCTTCCCTCTCCAGGGGAGGAAATTGATGATCAGAAAGAATAAGCGGAGCCAAGGCAGGAAGTAGTAAGTGGAGAGAGATTTGCCCACCCTCCTGGATTCCTGCTCTGCCCCTTTCTGTTCTCATGCTGCCTCCTCAGAAGGGGCTGAGGGCAAGGACCCTCTTTGGTTTTCTGGACAAGAGGAGGATCCTAAATCATTTACTGAACTCCCTACTGTGTCCTTGTTACCCCCATGATCTCACTGAATCCTGAGATGGCCTGGGAGAGTCAGGGAAAGAGAGTAGGTGGGCTGTACCTGAACCTCCGAGGCTGAGCAAGCGGCCAGGGTGGCCCAGCTGGCAGGGTCAGAGTCTGAGCCTTAACTTGACTGTGCAGGTTTTACTGAGGAGTTGTTATTTTAAGGAAGAGAGTCCGTCTCTCTGACCCTTGACCATAGAACAAGCAGCTGCAGCTGCCCAGATGCTCTGGCTCCCGGCTGCTGGCATTGCTGGTACACAGTGCCCTGGCCAATGCTAGCCCTTTGTTCAGCCCCAGGGAAGAGCACTGAGCATTCTCCTTCCTGCTGCGTACATGTTTTACTGCCTCTCCAGGGCAGTGGCACAGCAAGGGACACACGGGGACCTGGATCAAAGGTTTTCCCTGGGGCCTCACAGTTCCATTTTCTTCCAGTGGAGGTGCACTGACCCCAAAACTCTGGGTGGTAGGCCGAGTGCAGATTCCCAGGTGCCTCATGCTCAGGGCAGTGTGGCAGCTTGAAGAGGCCTTTTCTTCACCCCTGTCTGGACAGGGCTGTAGGGGAGCCCCTGTGAGTGGGTGAATGAATGTGATGTGTGAATGATGTGTGCCTGCCCCAGGCCAGGCTGCTGGATTTAGTCCCTTCTCAGCATTTGGGGGCAAGGAGTGAGCATGAACCTTTTTTAACTTAGCCATTCCAGAAAGTTCTAGATGAGAAAATGGAGGGCCTTGGGTTCTGGTATTTCTTTGTCATGTGACATTAAGAAAGTCACTTAATTCTGCCAAACACCAGTGTCCTCATCTATGAAATGAGCTTTTCCCAGCTTAGTCCTCAGCCCTCATACAGCTCAGGAGGCTGAGGGACCAGAGCTACACACCTCCCCGACCTCCACCTCTGCAGCACAGACACCACACAATCAGGGTGGTGGGACAGTGTCAGGGCCCCGCCCTGCAGCCTTAGCTGAACTGGTTTCCTTTTGGTACCAGGACCACCGTGCGGGAGTGGGGGTCAGGTGAGGAGCAGGAACGTGCCCAGCCTTGGTGTGTGTGTTCAGGTTGCATTTACATGTAATTACAATTTAAGTGTAAATACTACAAGTGCTAGTTTATTCAATTATGATGACATATTCAGGTAATGCTTTTCTTGTAATTTATTCCAACTCTGTTGTTGAAGGACAAGGGACAAAGCATGATGTAGAAATGCAGAATGTCCCTATTCCCTGCATCTTTGGTAACATGGTGGGGTGGGAGGACACAGTGGATTCAGGGAGGTGGGGAGCTAAGGGCTGACAGGTCCTCCCACCCACCTCCCAGGAGCTGTGACATGGTACAGCCTCCCAGGTGGGCTGCATTTGTGGCTGTGTGGGTCATCACAGGACTGCTGCCTTCGGGCTCTTCTGTTCCTCAGTCCCCAGACCCGAAAGTCTTCTCCGACCTGATTTTTGCTCCCAGTTGCTCAGGACCTCTGTTCCTGTCACACCAGGCCTTTGCCTACTTTTCAGCAGAAGCACCAGTTGGAGTGGCTTCGGGGCAAATGCAGGTCCTACAGGAAGTGTCAGAATCCCAGTGAGCACATGGGGAACCTTTGCACTGGAACGTGCTGAGTAAGTGCTTGGTGACTCCCTTTCGACAGCATTTGCCCGGCACAGAGCAGAGGCCTGTTCCTTCACATGTTATTTAAATGTTACATGCTTCTAACTCATGTTTGGAGATGTGGGCACCAGGATTAGCCAGCTTTTTATACAGTCTCAGAACTGGGGTGTGTGGAGGGTCCCGACATCAAGGCTATGTCTTCACTGCAGAGAAAGAAATAAAACTGTTATTTGCAGAAAACATACTATATACAAAGAACCCTGAAAAAAACTGTATTCCACCAAAAAAAATGACTAAAACTGATAAAGGAATTCAGTAAAGTACAAAATATAAGATAAATATTCAGAAATCAGTTGCATTTCTATACACCAATAATGAACTATTATAAAGAGAAACAGAGGCCCTGCCTGGTTGGCTCAGTGGATAGAGTGTTGTTCCCGCATACAGACGTCCTGGGTTCGATCTCCGGTCAGAGCACACATGAGAAGTGGCCATCCACTTTTCTTCCCCTCCCATTCCCCCTTCTCTCTCTCTTCCTCTCTCTCAGACAGTGGCTCGGTTGCTTCGAGCATCAGCCTTAGATGGAGGTTGCTGGGTGGATTCCAGTCAGGGAGCATGCAGGAGTCTTGTCTCTCTATCTCCCCTCCTCTCACTTGAAAGGAAGGAAGGAAAGAAGGGAGGTAGGGAAACTGAGAAAACAATCTCATTTACAATTGCATCAAAACCAAGGAGGTAAAAGACCTGTACTTGGAAAATTATAAGATTTTCAAGAAAGAAATTAAAGAAGATATTTACAAGTGCAAGCATATATCACATTCATGGATAGAAAGAATTAACATCATTAAAATGTTCATACTACCCAAAACACCCTATAGATTCCACACAATTACTATCAAAATACCAATGGTATATTTCTCAGAACTATAGTAAGTAATCCAAAAATTTGTATGGAAACACAAAAGTCCCCAAATACACACAGCAATCTTGAGAAAGAATAACGGAGCTGGAGGTATCATGCTACCTGATATCAAACTATACTACAAAACCATAGTAATCAAAATAGCATGGAACTGCATAAAAACAGACATATACATCAATGGAACAGAAAAAAAAGAGCCCAGAAATAGACCCATGACTATATGGTCAACTAACATTTGACAAAGAAGGCAAGAACACAGTCTGTTCAATAAATCATTTTGGGCCTGACCAGGCAATGGCACAGTGGATAGAGCATCGGCCTGGGATGCGAAGGACCCAGGTTCAAATCCATGAGGTTGCCAACTTGAGTGCAGGCTCATCTGGCTTGAGCACGGGCTCACCAGCTTGAGCATGGGGTCGCTGGCTTGAGTGTGGAATCATAGACATGACCTCATGGTCGCTGCCCTGAGCCCAAGGTCACTGACTTGAACAAGAGGTCACTCCTCTGCTCTAGCCTCCCACCCCCAGTCAAGTCATATATGAGAAAAGCAATCACTGAACAACTAAGGTGCCACAATAAAGAATTGGTGCTTCTCATTCCTCTCCCTTCCTGTCTGTCTGTCCTTATCTGTCTCTCTCTATGTCTCTGTCTCTGTCAATAAATAAATAAATAAATCATATTGGGAAAATTGGACAGATACATGCAAAAAAATGAAACTAGACCACCTTCTTATACCCTATGCAAGAATAAACTCAAAATGGATTAAGACTTAAATGTAAGACTCAAAACCATAAAACTCTTAAAAGAAAAAACAGACAGTAAAATCTCAGACATTTCTCTTAGCAATATTTTTACTAACATATATGTTCTCACACAAGAAAAAGAAAATAAAAAATAAACAAATAGGACTACTTCAAACTGAAAACGTTTTGCACAGCAGAGGAAAACATCAACAAAACAAATGCCTGACCTGTGGTGGCGCAGTGGATAAAGCGTCAACCTGGAAATGCTGAGGTTGCCGGTTCAAAACCCTGGGCTTGCCTGGTCAAGGCACATATGGGAGTTGATGCTTCCTGTTCCTCCCCCACCCCTTCTCTATAATAAATAAATAAAATCTTAAAAAAAAAAAAAAAAAAAAAAAAAAGACAACCTAATGAATGGGAGAATATATTCACCAATGATAGATCTGATAAGGGTTAATATCCAAAAGGTATAAAGAACTCACACAATTCAACAGCAAAAAAAAAACAAAAAAAAAAAAAAACAATTTAAAAAGGGCAGAAGACCTGAATAAACACTTCTCCAAAGAGGACATACAGATGGTCAGTAAACATATGAAAAGATGCTCAATGTCACTAGTCATCAGAGAAATGCAAATTAAAACCACAAAGAGATATCATTTATACCTAGTCAGAATGTCTATCATCAAGAAATCAACAGAGGCCTGACCAGGCGGTGACGCAGTGGATAGAGCTTCGGACTGGGACATGGAGGACCCAGGTTCAAAACCCCAAGGTCGCCAGCTTGAGCTTGAGCTCATCTGGTTTGAGCAAGGCTCACCAGCTTGGAGCCAAGGTTGCTGGCTTGAGCAAGCAGCAACTTGCTCTGCTGTATACCGCCCCCCCCATCAAGGCACATACGAGAAAGCAATCAATGAACAACTAAGGTGCTGCAACAAAGAATTGATGTTTCTTATCTCTCTCCCTTCCTGTCTGTCTGTCTCTCTCTGTCTCTGCCACACACACACACAAAAAAAATCAATAAACAAGTGCTGGTGAGGATGTGGAGAAAAAAGGAACCCTTGTGCACTGCTGGTGAGATTGCAGGTTGGTGCAGCCACTGTGGAGAATAGTAGAGACTCCTCAAAAAATTAAAAATAGAATTTCCTTTGGATATATACCCAGAAGTAGAATTGCTAGGTCACAGTGAGGACTTATGACGCAGCAATTCCACTTCTGCGTCTATATCCGAAGAAACCCAAAACACTAATTTGAAAGAATAGATGCACTCCTGTCTGTGTTCATTGCAGCATTGTTTACAGTAGCCAAGATATGGAAGCAACTCAAGTGTCCATCAATAGACAAGTGGATGAAAAAGCTATGATGCATTTATACAATGGATTATTACTCATCCGTAAAAAGAATTAAACCTTCCCATTTGCAACAGCATGAATAGACCTAAAGGATATTAAGCTTAGTGAAGTAAGTTCGTCAGAGAAGGACAAATACCATGTGATTTCACTTATATGTGGAATCTAAAGAATAAGACAAAATTAAAACCAAGTCATAGACTCAGAGCACAGACTGATGGTTACCAGGTTGAGGGGAGAGGGGGCTGGGGGCTGGGTGAAGAAGCCGAAGGGATTAAGAAGTATAAATGGGTAGTTACAGAATAGTCATGGGGGGCCCTGGCCTGGGTGGCTCAATGGGGTGTCTTGTCACTCTGAGGTCATGGATTCCATCCCTGGTCAGAACACTTACAAAAGAATAGTCATGGGATGTAAACTATAGCATAGGGAATATAGTCAATAATACTGTGATAACTGTGTATAGTGCCAGATAGGTACTAGAAATATTGGTGTAGGGGGCAGAACTCTTTTTAAAGTATATATATGCTTGTCTAGCCCAGTGTTTTCCCACTGCTTGGTCCACTCTGGGCTAGCCACCATGTTGTACACCTGAAACCAACACAAAATAACATTAAATGTAAAATGTAACTGAAAAATAAAAAGAGAGACTGAGGCCTAGAAGGGAGGAGGAATGGTCAGCACTAGGACTGTTAGTCCCGCCCCACCCTGTGCTCTCTCCTCACTGCACTCTCTGCCTCAAACTCATCTCCCGTCTGTCCCCTAATGAACACAGCCTTTCAGAGCCTGTCAACAAATGACAGCAGGTAGGTCCCTGTGCAAAAGGGTTTGACTTGACAGGAAGGGTTGCCTTATCCTAAGACTACAATCCATCATCAAATTCATCTCCCTACACAAGTATGAATATCCCCATTTTATAAATAAGGAAAATGAAGCTCAGAGAGGCTCAGTTACCTAAGAAGATCACACAGCAATATCAGGGGAAACACTTTATAAAATATATGAGTGTCTAATCACTATGCTGTAAACCTGAAACCTAATACAAAATAATATTCAATGTAAAGTGTAATTAAAAAATTTTTTTTTGAGAGGAGAGGAGATAATGAGACAGACTCCCACATGTGCCCCAACCAGGATCCACCCAGCAACCCCCATCTGGGGCCTATGCTTGAATCAACCGAGCTATCCTCAGTGCTGGGGCCAATGCTCAGACCAATCAAGCCACTGGCTGCAAGAGGGAAACAGAGAGAGATGGGGGAGAGGGAGGGGAAGAGAAGCAGATGGTCACTTCTCATGTGTGCCCTGACCAGGGAGCTACCCTGGAACATCCACACGCCTGGCTGACGCTCTATCTACTGGGTCAACCGGCAAGGGCCTTAAACATTTTTTTAAATAAAAATAAAGATCACACAGCAAGAACAGAATCTGGTAGGAAATACAGGCCCTTCCAGGAGATGCACTGTCTGTTCTGCAGCACTGCAGCTGCGTCTCACACGTTTGTTCTCCTGTAGAAAAATGCTTTTTTATGGAACGCACTCAACAGGTCAAACCTGTATCTTCGAAAGTAAGATCTTGACTGTTGTTATTGATAATTCACTTCAAGTGATTTGGTTACACTGTGGGAACTTTTAACACTTCCAGACCCTTCTTTCCCAGCCTAATCTGTTTATGAAGAGAAGTGGAAACGGCACTTTAAGCTCCCCAGTAAACAGAGCACAGTTACCCTGTCCTGGGGCTGGGGTTCCTGACCTCCTCCTGGGGACTGATGGTGTTTTCATTTCTGCTTCCAAGGGCGGTTTTCCTGGGAATGGAACTCTTTCTCATGTCCTGCCGATTAAAGGAAAACAAGAAAGGCCCCCATGAGGTCAGCCCTCCCTGGGAGTGATGACCACTCAAAGCCAGGACCTCAGAGCTCTGCCTATCCCATTGTGCGGGACATTCTTTGCCCCTTCAAGAACCAAAGCCCACATTCCCCTTGTGCTGTAGTCAAAAGGAGGTAGCATCTCATGTCAGGAAGTGTGAACTAGGACCTTTTCTGTGTGAGGCCCACACTGCAGCCTGCAAGAGTGCTTCTGTGACCCCTTTTTATAGTGAAGGAAACTGAGGGACGGCTCACCATTTCCTCGGTTCCTGCGTGTGGGCTGGTGCACGCTTGCCTTGCTGCCCGTCTTCCCTGAGGATGCAAGCAGGGGCTGGAGGGTGGAGGGCAGAAAATGCACGGGGGTGTAGCAGAGCACCAGGGAAAGGAGCCAAGTCCGGATCCTGTTGCCTGGGTTCAAGTCCAACTCTGCCCCTTAAAGCCTGTGGCCTGGGCCCTGGCCGGTTGGCTCAACGGTAGAGCGTCGGCCTGGCGTGTGGGGGACCCAGGTTCGATTCCCGGCCAGGGCACGTAGGAGAAGCGCCCATTTGCTTCTCCACCCCCCCCTCTTCTTCTCTGTCTCTCTCTTCCCCTCCCACAGCCAAGGCTCCATTGGAGCAAAGATGGCCCGGGCGCTGGGGATGGCTCCTTGGCCTCTGCCCCAGACGCTAGAGTGGCTCTGGTCATGGCAGAGCGACGCCCCGGAGGGGCAGAGCATCGCCCCCTGGTGGGCAGAGCTTCGCCCCTGGTGGGCGTGCCAGGTGGATCCCAGTCGGGTGCATGCGGGAGTCTGTCTGACTGTCTCTCCCCGTTTCCAGCTTCAGAAAAATACAAAAAAAAAAAAAAAAAAGCCTGTGGCCTGGGCCATTGTGTATCTCCAGAGCCTGCCTTCTTCATCTAGGACAAGGGATGATGATGACACCTAAGTTAAGGAACCTATCCAAGGTCACGCAGCTACTGAGTTGCAGAGCTAGGATGTTAGCCCACTGAGCAACAGGAGCTGGGCCCTCCAGACCTCAGGTCTTCCACACAGGCCTGACTTCCTGCAGCCTTGCCCACTGGCGGCCTGAGGCAGCTTCCTCAGGCCGATCCCAGGAGTAGAGGAAGGCCTTGACAGAGAAGCCCAGGACTGAAACATGAAGCTGAATAAATAACAGGCCCTGAATAAATGTTTGTTAATTGAACTTGAAGGAAAAATGCAATTTTCTTTGGGCCTAAGTCAGATGTTATTGCTGCAGCCCCAGTTCAGAATGTCCTTGTTTCTGCGGGTATTTTGTGATCTTTATCCTGATGGTAGAGACAGGCCACATCTGTTCTGTTAATGAACTCAGTCTCCTTGGCCTGGATGAGGGGGGCAGCAAGGGGGCAGGGGCACCACTACCTATGAAAACCATTTAATCAGATGTTGGTGTTCCTGGGCATTCTCTCAAATGTTCCTTTATCTGCAAGAATTGGATTTCCCTCTGATACAGACCCCGTGGTTTTGTGCTGTATGATGATATCTCACTGGGGGAATGTAGAGGCTGGGGGAGGCCGTGCTGTGGTTTTCTCTCAGATGGAGAACCAGAATGTTGCAGGCTTGATTTCCCGCGTGGGCAGTGATTAGAAGCGCAGTTCTGCTGGAAAGAAGTCAGATTCTTTACCTGTAAAATATCAGCAATAACCAAAAGGTATACACAGCAAGGAAGACAGAGCATTTTTTTGGCTTTAATCTTGAGGCAGAGGTCCCCAGGATCAAGCCTCTGAAGTTCATTGTCCATGTGTGCACATGTGTCTGTGAGTGTTCTGTGTACGTGTGTGCGCTTCTTTCTGCATTTTTATGTTGTACATATGTGTGTGTTCATACATGTGTGTTTGGGTGTATGTGCTCATACATGTGTGTGTGTGTATGTCCATCAGGGAGGAATGGTTCTGCCTTGCCCCAAATTCTGATAAGCACAAGCCTCATTTCAAGAGCAGACGCTGCTGATACCGTGTTTGGAATGTTTTTGTTGGGTCAGGATTCGTCAAGCACTATTTGTTGGCAGGCCCTATGCTGGTGCTTAACCACATGAATCTCTTACTTCTGAAAACTCCTGCTCAGATGAGGAAGATTCCCGAAGGATGAGAGATGAAGGAGATGAAGCCAGACCTCGGGCTTTGGTTCAGCTATGATGGGCCTAATGTTGGCAATCTCCTCTCGCCATCAGCCCCTCCTCACCTGCACTCACCATCCGCATACTGGGGTCATCCTCAGCAATCCCCACTCCTGATCATAAATCGCCTACTTAGCTGTGTGACTTTGGGCAAGTTATTTGATCTCTCTGAACCTCAGTTTCCTTATATGTAAAGTAGGAATGATACTACCACCATGTGAGAATGAAGCGAGAGCTTTAAGAATGGGCATCATGGCCTGGTAGCTCAGTTGGTCAGAGCATTTTCCTGATACGTCAAGGTTGTGGGATTGATCTCTGGTCATGGTACCTATGAAAGTCAACCAAGGAATGCATAAATAAGTGGAACAACAAATCGATGTTTCTCTCTCTCTCTCCTTCTTCCCTCTCTCTCTCTAAAAATTAATAAAAATTTTAAAGTATAAAAATGGGCATTATTATGGTTAATTCTACCTTCTATATACTTCCCCATCTCTCCTAACCCCACTATGTTATCCTGGTCCAGGCAACAGCTCCTCCCTGGGAACCCTCCCTTCCAAACTCACTCCTTCCAGCCAGACCACCAGCACAGCCACCCTTGTGTCTTCCCTAAGGCAGATCTGGTCCAGACACAATTGCTGACCACCAGCAGTCAGCCAGTGGACAGGAGCAGATGATGCATTCCTGCGGCCAGCTCCTCAACACCACTAGGCCTCTCAGGCTATAAGCCACTCATGGACAAGAATGCTCATTCTCTTCTCTGTACATGTACTTGGCAAATGGTAGGCACTCAATATATGCTGTTTTCAGTAAGTGAAGTGATGAAGGGAACAGGAGAGTCTGGGCTCAGGGAGGAAAATGGCATCAGGGCACTAGATGTTTGAGGATTCTGTATATGGCAAATTGCCTCTGAACCAGTCCCTGGCCCAGGAGTCCCCAAACTTTTTACACAGGGGGCCAGTTCACTGTCCCTCAGACCGTTGGAGGACCGGACTATAAAAGAAAAAACTATGAACAAATCCCTATGCACACTGCACATATCTTATTTTAAAGTAAAAAAAACAAAACAGGAACAAATACAATATTTAAAATAAAGAACAAGTAAATTTGAATCAACAAACTGACCAGTATTTCAATGGGAACTATGGGCCTGCTTTTGGCTAATGAGATGGTCATTGTGCTCCTCTCACTGACAACCAATGAAAGAGGTGCCCCTTCCGGAAGTGCGGCAAGGGCCGGATAAATGGCCTCAGGGGGCCACATGCGGCCCGCGGGCTGTAGTTTGGGGACCCCTGCCCTGGCCCATGACTGACGGTTCCTAGGGTGCTCTGCTTTGCCTGCTAACCCTCCTCCACTCATCCTTAAGTCCCAGCCCTGACATCACCCCTCCCAGAAGCTCATCATGGCCCCGCCCAGCTCTGACAGTCCCTCCTCCGGCAGCCCTCTGGCCCCTCCCACTCCCCAATCCTGCCTCTGTGCTGGATCTGCTGCTTCCCTCCTCTTCCACAGCCTGGCTCTCACCTGGCGGTGCCCTCCAGGAGCTCACAGTCTAGTTGTTTGCCCTTCTGTCTCCACTAGGCTGGGAGCTCTTTGTGGGCAAGAGCCTTGGCTTGTCTCTCCAGCATTCCTGTGCCCAGCAGAAGTTCTGGCGCAGATGTGGCGTCAGAGTATCTGTTGACTGTTCATCTTCCTGACTATCCCCACCACACCCTAACCCTTTGTGGAGACAGAGAGGGACTCAAACAGAACTGTGCCCTGCGACCCTCTGAGATGCGTGTCCTCACATTTGCCAGCAGTGATTCCATTAGCAGTGTACCTGTGAGGACACACAGAGGAGGGTTCTGCAGAGTGCAGTGTTGGTGGAGCTGAGCTCTCAACAGCTCAGGTATGCCCTGAAAGGAGGCAGGCAGGGCAGGTGGCACTGCATCGGGATTAACCCTTGGAAGAAGAGGCTGGCAAAGGGGGGGACATCATTGCTTTTAGACATGTGACTGATTTGGAGCTGATGTTAGCTCAGCGTGGTAAGCTCAAGTGTCTGCAGCACTCCCACCACCAACACAGACCCAGCCCATGCACCTAGCAGGGCAGACCCACCCAGGCCACACACAACCACCTTGATAAGGACCCCAGTCAGGGAAAAGAGGGCATAACTGCAGCAAACAGATGTCAGGATCATCTGCTGGATTTTAACTGTCCTGGGAGGCTCACTGGGGAAAGGAAAGGGAACCAGCAATCATATATTCCAGGTTTCTCCCAAGTAACCAACATCTCTGCACATGCTGTCAACAGAGGGGAGCAGGACTCCCAGAGACCCCCCTTGAGACAACTGTCTCCGTACAGCTGGGAGTCTTCTCATTGCAGGGCCCAGGCTCAGCGTGTGCTGACTGCCCTCGTGGTGGCCCAGCTCCACTTGGCTTGGGGCAAACACAGAGCAGGTCAGAATCACCTGGGAGCTAACCAGCTCCCAGAAACCCACCCTGTCTGCTGTGCAAACAGAGACTGGATGGACTAAAGAGGAAGCACCTTACCCTCAAGTGCAGCAGCCACATGGAGCTTATAGAACACTGCACTTGCTCTAAGCTCCATGCCCCCCACCCTGCCATTCCAGCTCTGGTATGTGCTGGGTCTCTGCCTGTACCCTGTGCCCACCTTGTACCCTCCGCCCACCCCACACAGGCTCAGGAGAACTTCCCCATTACCCCAGGCTGAGAAAAGTCCGCTTGCCTGTGTCCCATCACATCTGGGATCTCCCACTTGTACTGATACCACACTGACAACAAAGTACTTTATCGGCTGTCTGCTTCTAGTCTACTTGCTCAGTGCCTGAAATGCACATAAAGCCGCAACAATTGTTTGATGATGAATAAGGGAGCCCCAAACAGTAGGCACATTAACAATAACTGAGTACATGATATTAGAAAAGCTTTCTGTACTTAAGAAAGTTATGAATCTATATATTAAAGGACTCATTGAATTCAAGCTAAATTGGAAAAACTTTATTTTGTTTTCCTGTGACAAAATATTTTAAAAGGCAAAAAAAGGAAATGAAAATATTCTGCAAACATTCATGGGGCGGGGAGAATGCTATCATAAAGAGGATCTCAGGTCCAACATCTGCAAAATATCAAAAAGCAGAATAACCTCAAACCTCACCACAGTTCTAAGGACCAGAAGCAAGACTGTTCCCACAGAATTTGGACAGAAAAGGTTATACTCAAGAATTCCATACACAGCTGTGCTGTCATTTGTGGGTGAACACTGAAAAATGTTTCCAGATATGCAGTGTCTCAGGCACTTTATTATTAGTTTTGAAAAAGCTACTATAGCATCTATACCCATTAAAGAAGACAGGAATCAAAATCAGGATTCACACAGGAATCTGCGATCTCCAAAATCAACTTAATCAATTAAAAGTTATGAGAGACATTAACAATAATTTAAAATTATAATCACTAAGTTGAATACAAAACCCAAAAACATTTTTCAAAAAAAGGGTAGAATGCTAAAAGCTGTAAGTACTATTTGTGATATGTGTACTTTTATGTGTATTATTCTTTAATAAAAATTTAAGATATAGGCCCTCAGGATAGAGCATAAGCGCAGTGTGCAAACATCCCAGGTTTGATCCCCAGTCAGGACATACATAAGAAAAGACCATCTGCTTCTCTTCCCCTCCCTCTCCCCCATCTCTCTCTCTTCCTCTTTCACAGCCAGTGGCTCGATTTGTCTGAGCATTGGCCCCCAGCACTGAGAATAGCTGAATTGATTGAAGCATTGGCCCCAGGTAGGGGTTGCCAGGTAGATCCCAGTCAGGGCACATGGAGGAGTCTATTGGTATCTCATTAACTTTATAGATTACAGAGAATGAACCTCCACCTACCTCTGCAGGAACACAACACGTCCAGTGTTGCCTTCTCAGTATCACCCAGGAGAGTTATTTTAGGGTTTCTTCATAGGTCCTGTAATTTCTTGTTGAATTTGCTCTTAGGTGTTTTATTCTTTCTTATAGCTCTTGTAAATGAAACACTTTTTCATATGCCGTCTAAGTGGTTATTATTAGTGTGTGGGAATGCTATGCTATTTTTTGTGACAGAGACAGAGAGAGGGACAGATAGAGACAGACAGACAGGAAGAGAGAGAGATGAGAAGCATCAATTCTTTGTTGTGGCACCTTAGTTGTTCATTGACTGTTCTCTCATATGTGCCTTGACCGGAAGCTACAGCAGACCAAGTGACTCCTTGCTCAAGCCAGCGACCTTGGGCTCAAGCTGGTGAGCCTTGCTTAAACCAGATGAGCCCATGTTCAAGCTGGTGACCTCACCTTCCTGTCTGTCTATCCCTATCTGTCCCTCTATCTGTCTCTGTCACAAAAAGAAAATAAAAAGAATATGACTAGTAACCTGACAAGTAATAAAATAAAGAGCCCTAATAAAAAAAAAGTTATTGAACTCAAGTTTTATTCATCATAAAACTCATACAACTCCTCATCACTGTCAAAACTCCCATCCATTAGCTTGTCCTCATCTGTGTCTGATGATGAATCCATCTTCATATATTGTCTTGTCCTCATTCCCATGTATGGCATTTGAAATGCCACACTTTTTAAATGACTTGACAAGTATCTTAATCTTGATATTATTCCAGGATCTTTCACTCAGGTACAAACTTCTCCTATAGTTTGTTTCTACACTCTTCCTGCTGGTGTCAAATTGTCCCCAGAAGGGGACAATTGGTTTCATCCGTGTCTCATGGCAGCTTTGAAGGATTTGTTAATGCTGACATCAGGTGATTGGAGCTGGGTTGTCCAGCCTCCAGGTATGATGGCAAGTTTTATTTTTTGCTCTGCAGCAATATTCTTTGTGTTTTTTGTTCTGTGTGCCCTGAACTGATCAAGCACCAATAGGGCAGTTTTGCAATAAGAGCCCACCTGGTTTCCTTCTCCAAACTTTCTCAAACCAGATCTTCATCCCATCCTGATCTATCCAACCCTTGTCATGAACGTGGACAATCACATCTCAAGGAATGTCTTCTTTTGGCATTGTTTTGAATTTGAAAATCAGCATAGGAGGCAGCTTGGTTCCATATGCACAACAAGCTAGAACAACTGTGTAATGGCTCTTTTCATATCTATTTGTCTTCACAGTTACAGTTTTCACTCCCTTCTTATCAACAGTTCTGTTACTTGGCACATCAAATTGAAGAGAGACTTTGTCCATATTCACAATCTGTCCCAACCCAAACTGATGTGTCTTCTGACATTGAATGACAAAACAATGAAATTCAAGGACCTTCTGTTCATAGCTTTCAGGCATATTTTGGGCAAGTCTAGTGTGTGTACGCATGCTCAGTCCATTCCATTTCATGAACCTGAAGCACCAATGTGTCCTCCTTTGAAATCAGTATGTAACTCCTTTTTCATCAGCAATTCTTCTTGCCTCATGCTGAACACAGGAATTCCAGTTGCCCTTTGCTCTTCAATTCATATCTTCAATTCCCTCTCTAAATCACGCCATTTTGCTGACTTGCCTCTCATGGCCTTCTTCTGCCGTGGTGTTTTCAGTAGGGTTTCTTCTTCCCATAACCAGTCTCTGATTGATTTCTCAGTTGGAAGAAGATCAAACTATGTTCAGCAGCATAATTTCTATTCACTTTTGCAAATTGGATAACTTTTAACTGGATTCAGTACTGTATGAAAATCTTTTCTGAGCCATTTCTGGGCAGAACATGGCAAAACATAACCTACTATAATATACCAGTAACAAGTGCAAAACAGTGAGCTCAAAGACAACAATTATGGAAAAGTGGGAAAAGCAATTTTAAAAAAATCTACAACAATGAGCGCAAAAATAAGCCCCAAAAAACAGGAAATTCAAGTAAAAAAAAAATCTACAACCACTGTATAAGACACACCCAGTTTTTAGACTCCAAACTTTTTGAAAAAGGGTGCATCTTATACATGGGGAGATACAGTATATGTCTGTTTTTATGCCAGTACCATGCTGTTTTGATTACTATGGCCTTGTAGTATGGTTTGACAACAGGTAGCATGGTACCTCCCACTTTGTTTTTCCTCAAGATTTCTGTGGCTATTTGGGGTCTTTTGTGGTTCCACAATAAATTTTTGAAATATTTGTTCTAGTTTTATGAAATACTCTATTGGTATCTTGATAGGAATTGCATTGAATCTATCAATTTCTTTGGGTAGTATGAACATTTTAATAATGCTAATTTTTCTTATCCATGAACATGGTATATGCTTCCACTTACATGTATCTTCTTTAATTTCTTTCTTTAGTGTCTTAAAATTTTCCAAGCATAGGTCTTTGACATCCTTGGTTAAATTTATTCTTAGGTATTTTTTTTTGATGCAGTTGTAAATAGATTCTTTAAAGATTTTTTATTGATTGGTTTTAGAGAAAGGAGAGCAAGAAAGAAAGGCAGGGTAGGAGGATGGAACAGGAAGCATCAACTCATGGCTGCTTCTCCTATGTGCCTTGACCTGGCAAGCCCTGGGACCTCAAACCAGCAACCTCAGCTTTCCAGGTTGAAACCTTATCCATTGTGCCACCACAGGTCAGGCAATGGGTTTGATTTCTTAGTTTCTTTTTCTGATAGTTTATTATTGGTGTATAGAAATGCAATTGATTTCTGGATATTCATTTTGCATCCTGATACTTTATTCAATTCATTGATCAGTTCTAGTGGTTTTTTATGGAAACTTTAGGGTTCTTTATATACAGTGTCACGTTATCTGCAAATAATGACAGTTTTACTTCTTACTTTCCAATTTGAATGCCTTTTATTTCTTCTTGTCTAATTGCTGTGGCTAGGACTCCCAGTACAATGTTGAATAGGAGTGGTGAAAGCGGCCATCCCAGTCTTATTCCCACTCTTAAGAGAGTAGTAGTTTTTGCCCATTGAGAATGTGTTTGTCATATATGCCCTTTATTATATTGAGGTATGTTTCTTCTGTTCACACTTTGCTGAGAGTTTTTTTTTTATCATAAATGGGTGCTGGATTTTATCAAATGTTTTTTCTACATCCATTGATATAATCATGTGATTTTCATCCTTCATTTTATTTGTGTGGTGTATTTCATTAATTAATTTGAGGATATTGTACAAACCTTGCATCCCAGGAATAAATCCCATTTGATCATGGTGTATGATCTTTTTATACTATTGCTAGATACAGTTTAATATTTTATTGAGAATTTTATACCAACACCACCACAAACGTGTAATGCTTTACCTTAGGACATTATGACATTACTACATTATGGCAACAATAATAATTTTTAGCTCCATACCACCATCATATATGTGGTCCATGATCTGTTGTGGTTGACTAAAACAGTATGTGGCACATGACCATAGTTCAACTTTATGAAATGAAGCCAAAGAAGCTGAAGTTCAGAGACTGAGGAGCTTGTCTGAGGTAGAAACCATTGGGGCTGAGCTGGTTCTCATTGGGGATGCAGCTTCCTGGGCAGCCATCTTTCCTCGCAGTGAGTTTCTGCAGTTTTCCTTGTTACCTCAAATTGTTCTTTATTTTGCCATTTCAGACTCATAAAGCATCTTTACTACAAAGAGTTCAAGGCATAAACGATACAAATTTTGAACTAACTTTGCTTAACTATAATCCAGCAACAAAAGTAACTAATGAAGGGTGGGTGTGCTGGGCAAGGAGCAGAGGCAGGTTTAACGACAGGCACACCGGGCGCGCGCCCTGGGCCCCAACTTCTCAAGGGCCCCTCCAAACCCCAACTTTACACTTTTTTCTAAGGACAAGGGGCCCAATTTTTTTCTTCTGCGCCCAGGGCCTCATCTGACCTTAATCCACCACTGGCAAGGAGTGAGTGGAGGTGGAGAAGGGGCCATGTATGCCGCATGGCTGAGAAAGAATATTCTAGAACACAGGAACTGATGTGTGATGGAGAATGTGTTGTTGCAGTCATTGCACATTCCCCCCTTTTTTTCAGAGAGAGAGACAGGAAGGGAGAGAGATGAGAAGCACCAACTAGTAGTTGCTTCACTTTAGTTGTTCACTAATTGCTTCTCATATGTGCCTTGACTGGGGAACTTCAGCCAAGCCAGTGACCCTTGCTCAAGCCAGTGACCTTGGGCTCAAACCAGCAACCATGGCATCATGTTGATGATCCCCGCTCAAGCCTGCGACCTTGGGTTCTAGACTGCGACCATTGGGCTCAAGCCAGCAAGCTTGACCATGTTGATGATCCCACGCTCAAGCCAGCAACTTCAGGGTTTTGAACCTGAGACCTCAGTGTCCCAGGTGACACTCTATCCACTGCGCCACCACTGATCAGGCTGCATACCCTTTCTTTTAATTGATTGGCTTTTACTTAATAAAACAATTCTGATTTTGTTGCATTAAATAATAGTGATTGTAACATACTAGCCAGCAATAAGCTTTATGTATATTGCATACCAATTAAAATGCTTATAAAGTCACACACAAAAATGAGTCCGTTCCATTACAAGTGAGAGGCTGGCTTCCTCACAAAAGGGAAGGGGCTGGCTGAGGAATCGTAAAGCCCTCAGGTGGGGCTAGTGTCAGGCACGCAGGATCCAGTGACTAATAGGGTCCTCAGGATTCTCTGTCTCTTTCTCTTTCCTCCCTCTCCCTCCAGACGCCCGACCTCCCTATGACTCCTGACTCTCTCTCTGTGCTGGGAGGTGCAGCTCCTCAGCCAGGCCCCCAAGGCCAATGAGCTCCTGCCCAGAGACACTGCACTCCCTGACTACAATCCCCACAGGCATTTCCCTGCCATGATCATCCTCATGAGAAGCCATCTGTTGCAGTGTTTCAGATGCCAGCTCCGCGCGCAGGCACACAAGCGCAGGACCTGGCCCCTCCGCCAGCTGCCTGGGTGTTCCCTACTTGCTCAAGGGCCTCTTTCCCTGGGCAGCCTTGTCCCACTCCTCAGTGCTCTCTCTCAGCCCTGCAAGAGCATTTAAATCCATAATCCTAGCCCCCCACCACCATGCTACGGTGTGACAACCCTCTGAGTCCATTGCTTTACCAAGACTGAGCAAACATCCTAGTGAGCGACGAACAGTACAGCTGTTTCTCCATTTCTCCTTCACTCATATGTCTAACAGGCCCTGGCAAATGTTCACTAGACGCCAGGCTGCCTGGGGCCAGGGGTACACAGGTCTGCAGAGAAAGGCCAGCTTAGCAGGCCCTTCTGGGTGGGAACAATAGGCCCAGAAACAGGCCTTTTAATTTCACAGTAAAGAATCAACAAAAATGTTATTGGGACTAAATCTTGAAAATAGAGACCAAAAAAATAAATTCATTTTTAAAATTGTATGAATGTTTAAGTTATTATTACAACTCAGGATAAGTTTTTAAATGAAAAAAAATGGATAGCTTTTTTCATATTGGTTGGATTTTACCAATAAAGTTATGCGAAAACACAATAGGATTTTTCACCTTTGCCTGTCATAACACGCCAGTAAGAGAGTTACTCTTGCACCAATATTCAAGGGCTCCCATAATCAACTTCCCTATAACGCTTGCTTGACCTACTTTTTGCTCTTAAAGTGAGCGTTGTGTATTTATCCTTGGCTTGTGTCTCTTCTCTGGTCATTACTGAACTAACTCTGCCAGAGCCAGTCCCAGTTTGATATGTCTGGGCGCCTGATCCAGGCAGTACCCCTACATCACTCCCATAAACTTCATGTAAGCCGGTGTCTTTTGACAAGTTTGCCATTTCTCTTACAAAGGATTTGCATCATATTATTTACAGTCACAAACAACCTCCTCAAACAGCTGGTGCATTTACAACACACAAACACAGCCTGACAAAGACAGACAGGCTGAGTGGGCACAGGGTCAGCTTGAAGTCATCACTATTTTGTGCTGTGATAACTTCGGCTTCTCTCTGTGAAGCCGCAGATACTGCTCTATGAGGACACCTCACAGTGCCTGGGAATGTTTTTCTCCTGAAACATAAATCCGATCATTGCTGCCTAAGCTCCTTACACCCTCTCAGCCTCAATTTTTCCAGACCTCTTTGGTGAGGCCCCCAAGGTGAAGTCCAAGCTCCTTGCACAGCCTGCATGCTCCATGAGCTGTGGCCTGGCCAGCCTTATTTCTTACTGATTTCACACTTGCTCCTCACAGGTTCACATCTCAGTGGCTTTGTCCACCACTTCCCTTCCTCCTGGAATGCCCTCCCCTTGATTTCCTGACAGTTGTCTCCTCTTTCCAGTCTCCTCTAGAGGTCTCCTTCTCCATGAAGTCTTCCCTGCCAACACCTGCAAGGCTGATTCTTTCTTCCAGAGGCCCCATAGGACTGGTCACAGCCACTGCCCTTGCACCAACCCACTGCAAAACTGTCGACCACATCTGCCTCCTTCAGCAGGCTCTTCATTCATTCCCAGGACCAAATGTAGAATATTTATTCAATTAAAATGAAAACAAGAAGAAGGGAAAAATCCACACTTGGGGTCCAGGGAAAGCTGTAGCACTTGAACTTAAAACTCTCCCCCATGCTCCATTGCCTGAGCAGTGAGGGTCATTGGGCTCACTCCTGCTTCATAGGATACCCTGGGTGCTCCAAACCTGCGTGCACATCAGAGTTACCAGGAGCTGGTAGAACAGGTTCCCAGACACCACTCCTGGGGACTGTCCACAGCTGATCTGGGGAGGGGTCAGGAGCCTGCACATCTTCACAGACTGCCCCAGCAGGCAGAGCAGTCAGGATGGAGTCTGCCAGCGCACACCACACTGCCAAGTCACTTCATTTCATTGTATTTGTTCCTGAAGCTGCTGTAGCAAATTGCTGTGAATTTGGTGGCTTAAAACAACACAAATTTATCCTCTTATAGTTCTGAAGTTCAGAGGTCCAAGTGGGTCTTAAGGCACTAAAATCATGGTGTCAACAGGACTGGTTCCTTCTGGAGGCTCTACAGGAGACTGTTCTTTCAGCTTCTAGAAGCTGCACCCCTTGGCTTGTGGCTGCATCACGCCAGTCTTTACTCTGTCATTACCTTGCCATCTCCGCTCTGACCCCTGCTTCTCCTTCAGAAGGACCCTATGATGGGGTCCACTGGGATGGTCAACATTGACCCCCATCTCCATATCTTTTATTTAATCACATCTGCAAAACACCTGTAGCTGTAGGTGTCAGTTTCTCAGGACTGCCACAACAAAGTGCCACAAACTTTGTGGCTTATACCGTCTGGTGGGTCCCAACCATCCTTGACATTCCTTGGCTTATGTATTAATAGATGCACCCTCCAATCTCCATCTTCATCTCCACATGGTTCCTTTCCTCTGGGTATATCTGTGTCTCTCTCCTTATGAGGACACCATTCATATGAGATTTAGTGCCCACCAGATCCAGTATGATCCCATCTTTTTTTTTCCATTCCTAGAGAAATTTATTTTCTCAAATGGATAATACTTTTACAAAAGAATGAAATAATATAGGTGGTTGACAAAGTAATTTAAAGTATTTGTAAATAAAAGGAAATTAAATAGAGGGTATAAAAAGACATTAAATTAGAGTATTATTGATATACATTTAGTTTTTAACTTATCAAAGTACCTCTTAATGGTCTGAACAGAACAGAATAAAAGCAGCTAGAGGGAAATGACAGCTGATGGTTACATTTGCTTTAGAATACACGGTAGTATTAGAAAAAGAAACACTTGCTGTTTTCACTGTTTACAGTGTTGAGTAAACTTTATGTCATTTCAATGAAAGCACTTATATGAACATTTGCAACAGCTCATATCAGAAAACAGGAAGTTTCGATCAGTAAAGACCTAAAAAAATAAATTTTTTTTCATCAACTCCCTTTCTGGGAAAGCAGAATAAAATAATGTTTCTCTTTAAAATAAAATATTAATATTTCTCTTCTATCCATTAGGTTGCTGGAAGAAAAAATCCAAGACTCAGCCAGTGATAACTTTTTAATTTCTAGTTTTTACCTACTTCTAAAAAACACTCCCTTCATAAAACCTTTTAATCTTATACACTATGACAATCAGGTTTAGAGTTCCAAATAAATAAAATGGTCACACTGAAGGCATATTGAAGAATCAAATGATTAGCCATATTTACCCATTCACATTCATGGATTCTCTAAGAAGACTGTCAGAGTCCATATAACACTGGTAACATTTAGTCCAAGTTAACACGTGTCATCTCACCTACTGCTCATGGCTTACAACATTGATGCTATCAACAAAGATCCTAATTTTGGGGTGACAATGATATAACTGACTCTGGTTAAACTAGTAGAGGTAACAGGACAGTAAACTACAATTGTACAACTTAAAATGTCTCCCCTTCTTCCACTGCTACCATCCCTCCACTTCCCACTGGTGTTAAATGTGAAGTGTAATCATGAGAGGTTCAGGGTTGCCCAACACTACTTGTATAGAAAAATGGGACTCAAACACTAAACAAATTCATAAAACAGGATTAAACTTTTTGGATAGTTGCATTTGTTACTTTCAGTTTCTTAATCTTTTATCTCTTCCAGTCATGGATACATATTTTTTCCTACTATTCATCCAGAGAGGTTAACACACAAACTTGCTGTAAGCATTTTTAAATGGCATTTCAGTTCAAAGTTGCTTATGATCATATCCACATATGAAGCACTAGACAAGTATATACTGTGCTCCAAAATGTTTTGCGATTCTTCGTTGTTGTTTCCTACTGATATTCCTTAAATTAGGGCTTCCTCGAAGAGAAATCCATAGTAATACATGCACTGGATTTTTTAGCTTCTGAATGAACTGCACTCTTTCCAAAATCATGAAGTCCTGGAGTAACTTTAAGACAACTTCTGTCAATCAGTGTCATTACTAAAATAGTATCTTACTGGAGGTCCAGGCAAATCTCCATCTGCATCAGAGTCTGGCACAATGACACTGTAAGATGCACATATTTCTTTTCAGTAGGTTTCACAAGTTTATGCATTGTTAACTTCAATCTTTTTGCATGACCAGAAAGTACAGGAACATAAACATTTTGACACCCTGTACCACCAATATTGGCTCAATTCCGTACTTCTTTTTGACGGCATTAATGAAATCCAAGAGGGTGAAATCTTCTTTCCCATGTATAGTCCATCTGTCCCAAATGGTAAATGATCATCCATTTCTGATTTCAGTTTTTCTTACTTCAGTTGTTTCTGTAAACACTATTATTGGAATGGCTGAGTTAAGGAAACAATTTTTGTAAGCTTCAAAGGGATAGCCACCAGCCACTTTGATCATCTCCAATGTAACCAAGCCAGAAACTACAGCAGTAGATGTTGCTATAGCAGGTATAATTTTACTAGCTATGAGGTTTGTTTTGAAACGGTCAGCTGGTTCAATGCTATCCCATCTTTACTAATATACCTGCAAGGGCCTTGTTTCCAAATAAGCTTATTTGGTGGTTCTAGGCCAACATGGTTTTGGAGGGACATTGACATTGTACTGGACCCCAAATGTGGATATTTTTTCAATCTGTGAGGTAATGTATTTTCAGGTTCAGGGGATTAGGGCACGGATATTTGAGAGCAGGGGCATTAATCCTCACCACAATTAGGTGGGGCAGATACAGTTATCTCCACTTCATAAGCAAGGAAAGCAAGGCACAGAGCAGAACTGACTTGTCTGACATCACCAACTGGGACTTCAAGCCAGGTTTTCTGACATAAGCCCATGCTATCAACACCCCAGCACAGCTGCACACCTGACATGGTGCTCAGAGGAAGCTCCAGATTGAGCCCCCAAGTCCCTCCTCACTGCGGGGTCCCCCTCCGTTTCCCCCGACCCCGGCTTAGCACAGAGCTACTGCCCTGTGACTACTGCAGAGGGGAGGGGGTGATGTTCATTGGGCCACACTTCCATGTGTGTCATCAGCTTTAATCCCTACAAACAGCCCCCACTGTCAGTATTATTAACCTAATTTTATAGATGAGGAAATTGAGGTTCAGAAACATTCATGTCTTTTTAATGGCCAGCCCAGGTCTTGAACTAGGGCTTGCTGGACACCAGGCATGGGCCCGTGATGGTCCTGCCAGCCTGGTCATGTGTTGCAGAGGCTTTGCACACCCCTTCTGGAGACTGCATGTACAGCTGGCACAGGGCAGGGTGGTTCAGCTAATAGGCAGTTCCTAGGTGGGCTGCGTCCCAGAAAGCCTCCACCCACAGGACAGGTGACCCCATGGTGCCATATCTTTGGCGTTCGCTCAGTGGATGCCAGAGAAACCCCAGATGCTCAGCTGTCCTGCTCCTTTGAAATCCAAGCTAAGCAGCCTTGGCAGAAGCCCAGAGTACTGGCAGGGCAGGGGAGAGAACCACTCGGGGGAGAGCCGGAATGCCAGGTGGGCAGTGTCAGCTCAACATGACTTCAGCTCATCTGATCCCCCAGCCCTTGCCTGGGGGCTTGCAGTTCCAGCCCTGCTACTGTCTAGTTTTTAACCTTAGGAGTCATTCATCTCTCTGGGCTACAGTTGCCTGACAAGATGAGGCTACCATCATTCTCTCTCCCTGTCCAAATGGGCACAGGAACTGGGTACTGAGCTTTGAGTGGAAAACACTATTTCAGACTTATTTCCTTCTTCGCCAAAGATGTGAACCTTCAGGCCATATAATCCTTTGAATGGACCAGACACCATGTGTAAGCGAGAACACCAAGGCCTTTAAAATGAATTCATCTCTTGAAACAGAATAGTAACCAATTCTGTAAACACAGTTTCTTTGGTTAGAAATCTTTGGGGGATGAGTTAGAAGAGTGGGTAAGTGGCACCGGCCTCTCGGGAAAGTACACTGCAGGGAGCAGGTTCTCTGTGAGCCGCTGACGACCGCATGCACCAGGCACCATTCTATACCAGCTGCAAGTAAACACGGGTGCGGGGTGAAGCCAGCACAGGGCCTGCCCTCAGGAAGCTCTGAGCCTTGCAGGACAGCCAGACGTGAGCAGGTAATGACTATGGGCTCTGCTTATATCAGAACCTTGGGCTTCTCCCTGGCTGTCTCAGCCCTTGTCCCTCAGGCAGGTGCAGACCCCTCTCTGCTTCCGCCTCTGGAGCCCCCATTCCTCCTGTCTTCTCAGGTCATTCACTACAAGTGTGACACTCTGGGGCTACACCGGGTACCTGTTGCCTTAGGACAAAGGATTATGTCCTGTCCTTCCCCAACCATGGTGGGCAGGGTGGTGGCAGGTTTGCCCTCTCTTCAGTGGGGGGGGGGGGGCAGTGGTTGAAGAGAAGAGCCTGAATTGATGGTGATCAGTGTGCCTCCCTGTGCACTGGCGCTCATCCCACGTCATCTGACTTATCCCGGGGCATTTTGAGAAAAATGTTTGAGGCTCATTCAACAAAGCCTTTAACTAGATGACAATACGCAGTTGGGAGTTAGAAGACCTGGGTTTAAGCTGTTGTTGGTCACGGGCCCCTGTGGCCCTCAGGCTCTTATTCTCTGTGAGCTCTGGAGATGATTCCGAGTACCCAGCAGGACTGTGTGTGTGTGTGGGGGGGGTGACCCTGGAAATGTTTTGTGTAGCAAGACTCTGTAATAGCAGCAGCCACATGCCCGAACTCCTGGGTGTTCTCTTGTGCCCAGACACTGCTGGCACACTCTAATCCACATTGTTGTTGCCCTCCTTGCATGAACACGTCATGGGTCCTGCCCTTCTGGGGCCTCCTCTTCTAAGATGGCACTTCTACTGAACCGTCAGTGCAGCTGTGTGTGGGAGATGTCCCACTGACAAATGTGCAGGGAGCAGAAAGCCTCTGTGTGGCTATGACCTGTCCTGGGAGCTGCTTTCAGGCTGAGGGTGGCAGCAGGTGAAAGTGAGGGCCGAGGGCCCCGGCACGCCACTGTCCTGCCTGGCTGGTGTGCACATACATAGTCTGTCCCCGTGTGATCCAGGTCCGTCTGCATGCTCACCACAGGGGCGGGGGCGTGCTCAGTGAGAGCCCCTCAGTGCAGCCAGCTGTCACCCTTGTTTACTACCTGTTTGTAGCTCTTGCAACATCTGGTTTGGTCGCCTAGATTTGGCGCATGCCAAAACCACACCACTTTGAGCCCACTGACAAATTGATGTTTTAGTTCTTTAAGACTGAAGTTCTCGTGACACAACCTTTCTTCCAAACCTTGCTCATATGCAGCAGAAACCAATTTCAACATTATTTAGTTCAGAATAGCTTTCTTGATAAAGTGAGGAGAGCCTGACCTGTGGTGGCTCAGTGGACAGAGCGTTGACCTGGAATTTAAGATTGCCAGTTCAAAACCCTGAGCTTGCCCAGTCAAGGCACATACAAGAAGCAACTTCTGTAAGTTGATGCTTCCTGCTCACCCCTGTATTTCTCTCTCTCTCTCAAATCAATAAATAAAATCCAGAGGAAGGAAGGGAAAGAGGGAGGGAGGGAAGGAGGGAGGGAGGGAGAGAGGAAGGAAAAGAAAGGAGACCTAGCTCATGACCTTACTTCCTAGTCCCCTTAGGGCCCAGATCCCATAGCCACTCACCTCGAGTCTCACCTTGAGTGGGGACAGTGGTTCCTTAGTCCTGCCCAAGGCCACATGTTGATAGGCTCTTATTGGACGAGTGATCTGGTTTTAGGGACAAGTAGGAGAGGCAAGTGGCATGCCGTCGTATGCCTGGGGACAGGCACTGAAGTCCTCTGCAGGGTGACTCGGCTTCCCCTCTTATTTTGGGAAGGCCCATCAGGACACATTGTCCGTGAACCGGTTGTGCTGTCTGGCTGAGCTCCATCATCCTGTGGCCTTGCACTGCAATAAGAAGGCAGAGAACTTGTACTTTTCACTCATTTCTGCTTCAACCTACATTAAAAGTTGCTCACATTCTGACAATCATTGGGCAGATCTGCTTGTGGTGAGGGCCTCTGAGCAGTCTCGTTTGCATTTTTTTGTTTGATTTTTATGATATATCCCATGGATTCTGTTTCTTTCATGTTTTAGAAGAAAAACAGAAATATAGTGGGTGTGTTTTGGGAAAATATAAGATGAATGTGCCCTAAGATTCTGGAGGGACACATGTGACACTACACAAATACTGGCTGGCCTTTCAGATGAGTTTTGTAACAGTCTGATTGAGCTATAATTCACTTATTATACAATTCACTCATTTAATGTACCCTTCAATGGTTTTTAATATGTTCAAAGTGGTGCATTTATCACCACAATACATTTTAGAGCAGTCAGCAACCTGAAGAAACCCACCCCCATTAGTGGTAATCCAAATGGACACCCACCATTTTCCATGAAACCCCTCAACCCTAAACAACCACTAATCTACTTTCTGTCTCAATAGATGTCCCTGTTCTGGACTTTCATAGACATGATTATATAATACATGGTCTTTTGTGACTGGCTTCTTTCACTTAGCATAATGTTTTCAAAGATCATCTATGTTGTAACAGGTATAAATACTTTTTCCTTTTTATCACCAAATTACATTTTATTGTATGGACATACCACCATTTATTTATTCATTCTTTCAGTAGACAGACAGTTAGGTTATTCCTCTTTTTGGCTATTAAGAATATTGTTGCGTGAGCATTTGTGTACAAGTTTTGTATGGACACATATTTTATTTCTCTTGGGTAAATGCCTCAGAGTGAAAGTGCTGGATCATATAGTCACTCTGTATTTAACCATAAGGAACTACCAGACTGTTTTCTGAAGCTGCTACAGCCTTTTATGTTTCCACTGCAGTGTGTGAGGTTCTGGTCTCTCCACATCTCCCCAACACTTATCATTCTTGTCCTTTTTATTCTAGTCATTGAAGGGTATGAAGTGGTACCCCACTGTGACCTTTGATTTGCATGTCCCTGATGGCTAATGACATTGAACATCTTTTCATGTGCCTATTAGCCACTTGTTTATCTTTTTTGGAGAAATGTCTGTTCAAATACTCTGCCTATTTATTAACTGAGCTATTTGTATTTTTATTGTTAAGTTCTTTGTCTATTTTGCATATACAAGCCCCTTATGTGGGTTGCCTCTTCACTTTCATGATGCTGTCTTTCAAGGCACAAAAACTTTTCTTAATTTTTGATAAAGCACAAATTGTTCATTTTTCTTTGATTGTAGTGCATTTGTTGTCAGATCTCTGAACCACTGCTTAATCCAAGGTCACAAAGATTTACAACTATTTTTTCTTCTAAAATGTTTATAGTTTTATCTATTTAAGTCTTTGACCCACTTTGAGTTCATTTTTTTGTATATGGGTGAAGCAGGGGTCCAACTTCTTCTCTTTGCATGTGGGTATCCAGGTGTCCCAGACTCATTTGTTGAGAAGACTATTCTTTCCCCATTCAATTGTCTTAGCACCCTTGTCAGAATATACAGGTTTCAAGAACCTTACTGAGGCCCTGGCTGGCAACTCAGTGGATAAAGCATTGGCCCAGCATATAGGGCCTTGAGGTGAAGCCATGTGACGTGCAGGTCCTTGTCACTCACCAGTCAATAAATAATGAATAAAATCTATGGAGAAACCCACAGACAAGAGAAGAAAGCATTCCCATATGTGGAAAATCATGTTTTACATTTAACTGATGTAAATCCAGCTGTAACGGGGGGCAGGGATTATCCAAGTGGACAAGAGCAAAAAGAGAAGTAATGTAAACAGTGCCAGCCGGTTTCCTCTGTCGGGAGGGATGAGGATCTGAACCCCCTGCCCTTCGAGCACCAATTCCTAGAGCCCATGTGAACCTCTGACCATCTGAGAGACAACTGAAGCTACAGGGTCAGGTACTAGTGATGGAGGATGGGATGGCTGGTCTCTGCTGGAAGCAGGGAGACCACCAGCTGGCTGGCCACTGGCTACATCAGAAAGTACATCTCAGTAGCTACCTGGAAAGACCCAGAAGAAGTCTCCCACAGAGAATAGGAGATACAAGCAAGAAGACAGTGGCAACCTCCAGGCTCTGCTAATGCTGCATCCCAGTCCCCTCCTCAAGCAGCTGTCATCCTGCACGGTTTTCTGGGGCCTTCTCAGGACTGAAAAGAGCAATTGAAGGCTTCTGACTGCTGGCATGTTTACATTCAGTAAGGGCCGGTCATGCCTCCTGAGCGGGTCTTCTCTGGGCTCCAGAGGATACCTGTTTCCAACAAGGCACATCTCGCCTTTCTTCAACTTTCAAGAAGGCAAACATTAAATGAAATGCAGTGCGTCCCCATGCCAGCCCGGCCCCTACGTTCCTCAGCAGTGCAAAGAACTGAACCCCCCGTGGGATTTCAGAATGAGCACAAGAAACACTCCCTGCACTTTGCACCAGACCTGCTCACTGGCAGAGGCTTCCATTTCAGGGTCTTTGAATAATTATTTGTAACGTATGTTCCAGGCCGGGGAGCATGTGAGACTGAGACAGGGAACTGGATCTGCAGCTGCAACTCACAGACTCACGCAGGGGAGCCTCACAGAAACAGCAAGCCACACGGAGAATGAGTCTTGGGGAGATGCACTGAGTGGGTGTGGGTGTGGGTGTGGTGGGCCAGGCGCAGGGAGGCTTGTGCATTGTTCAGTTTCCACTTACTGCTTTCCAATCAGTCAATTCTTGTCCACGCTGCCCTTCTGGATGGTCTGGGAGGCCTCACGGGCAGACTGCTTATGGCTCATTGTTTTCTACACTTCTGTTTTCCATAAGAACACCAGGCCTCCCCAGCCCTCTTCCTCCCCTGAGTATGAAAGCAGGGAGAGAGAGAGAAGACACTCAGCCTAGAGGTTGAGAGCTGGGTGGTCCCACTCTGTCCATTCAGTCAGTCATTCATTCCTGGTGTGTTTACTGAGTGTGGCACTTGGCCTGATCTTTGTATTTGTGTTGAGGATAAAAGATAAACAATCGTAGGCCTCCAGGAGTTCCTGGTTCATGAGGGAAGGCTGATAAGTAAACCCCAAAATATAGCCCGTAAGAAAATTGCCATGATGGGGCTGTGTCCACAGTGCACAAGACACAGCACGGGTTCCCAGTCCCACCTAGAGAAGTCGTGGGCAGGGTCAGAGCAGAGCCCATGCTGGGGCTGAATTTGAGAAACAAGGTGTGTGCAGTGGGCAGGTTCAGCCAGGGGCGCTCAGGGTGAGGAATCTGCATATGTAGAGGCTTGAATGAACACAGCGTCTTCATGAGCTGTGCAGTTTGAAGAGGGCTTGAGATTTGAATGGCATGCAGAAAGAGTTGAGGCAGAGAGGGGGCAAGTTGGGCCCAAGGGATGTGGGCTTGATGGCTAGGCTGAGGAGTGTGGCTTTGTCTCAGGCTATCTGTAGGGAGCCATCAAAGGTGTTTGGACAGGCTCAGCACTCAAGTGGATAAAACGAAAGAGGGAAGAGGGACTGGGGTGATGGCAGTCCCAGAGAGAGTGAAGGGAATGAGGATGTGGACAGGTGGACAGCAGGAGACCCTGAGCAGAGGTGAGCACACCAGAGCTGAAGTCTCAGGGCAAAACCCAGCTCTGCCTGTGGACATTTAACGCACCCATTTTATAGTAAAATCATGGAAGCCACTTAAATGTCTGACAATAAGCAAGAATTGCCAAGTAAATTATAGGGCAGAGTATGGAGCCATTGAATCTTCTTATGTCCAAGGAAGGCCATCCCCCTCCCAGCCATATGGAGTGTGGGTCTCACTGCCTCCTGGGTCTCTCCCTGCCCCAGAACTGAGCCTCAGTCCCTCCTGCTCCTGAAGTCCAAGGTTGCCTCTCAGAGTCTCCTGATGGAATCCAATGACAGGTGGGGTGACCCCTCTGTTCTGATGAGGATGCTTCCCTCCCCTAGGGCACAGGTGTCCTGGGTTTCAGTGACTGTGGGGGCAGGAGGTCCAGGAAGGAAAGCAGCCCCCCACTTCATCATAGCCCTGCACACATGTTCACATGTCTTCATGTCAACGGGCTGGAAGCAAATGCCCCAAAATGGCATTATTTATGCTAGGTTCATGGGCTGGTGGCTGAGTTTTCTTCCTAAAATCTCCTGGAATATTGTACTGCCTTGTTGATAATAATATTGAAAAAACAGCCATATACATGCCCTGGTGGGGCACACGTGCAGCATTTTGTAGCCTGCTACACTAGCTTCCATTTTTCCAGCTCCATCACAGTGGCTATAAACATGTAAATTCCATGAACTGTGCTTTCTTCTGCCTTGATACAAGGAGGTCAGAACACATAGATGTTCGTTTCCCCAGAAATTTCAGGTTGATTATAATGTAGGGAAAGTTGGTGCAATACTAATGCAACCCAGGCTAAGAGGTCAGCTGACGTGGGCACTCGGATCCAAGGTCCCAGTCTTTTACTCGGTGCGTTTGGAGGCGGGTGTGGGGAGCCTGCCTCTGGCCTCTGGGACTCCAGTCTCTCTACCCAGTCTCCTCTCCGCACAGCCTTTACCGGGTTTTCTGTCAGGGTTCTCTCTGATGCTGTGGGATAAGGCAGATACTTTTCTCCGGGGTTGGAGGAGGGTGGCTCCAAGTTCCAGGCTGTGCTGGGACCTCCCCACTGCAGTCAGTGCACAAGGCTGGGCTGCTGTCAGATGGGTGCAGAGTGGGCCTCCACTGCAGACCCCCAGTGAGCACCTGCATGGCCCCAAGAGGTACCTGCCACAACCTCAGACACACCTGAGGGTGAATCCCAGCCCTGCCTCCCACCAGCTGATTCCGTCATCCCCACTGAGCCTCCATTTCCCCATCCACAAACACTGAACTCAACTAGTGGGTGCAGAATTAGCCAGAAGAAAGGAGGTTAGGTGAAGGCACACTGGGCCCCACCGGTGTTGAACAGCCTGTTTCCCTGGCCTGGGGTCACTCAGGCCCCAGGAAAGATTTTACTCGGGGCCATCCATGTGGTCTCTATAATGCCAAACAAGGGTTCAGCGGAGCAAGGGAGGAGAAGTAAACCTTTGAAAAGCTGTGACCTTGTTTACAACCCCGATCGACATCTCCAGGATTTCCTGAGGCTTCGTCTCATGTCAAGACCAATCAGCCAACACCTCATGAAAACTGGTTTATGAGAAAGTAGCCAGACAGGTGGGGGCAGGAGAGGCTGGCTACTGAAACCTGCTCTCTGGTTAACTGTGCGGCCATCAGTTCTGTGTGTTTGATGTGTCGGGTTGACACCTCTCTCGTCATTAATAACAACTGTTATTTCTAAAAAACATCTTCCCCTGACCGGGCCTCTCTGGCTTCTCACATCATTTCCAAGACCAGGGGCCTCTGCAGAGAGGTGAGATCTGCCTGGGGATATTTGCAAGTGTACAATTTAGGGGCATTTAGTACATTTGCAGTGTTGTAAACTATCACCAGTATCTAGTTCCAGAACTTTCCCATCGCCCTGCAAGGAAGCCCAGCACCTTCACAGTCACTCCCTATTTACCCCTCCCCCACCATAGCAACCACTACCTGCCTGCTGTCTCTCTGCATTTACTTAATCAGGTCATTTTACATAAACAGATGTATTCACCAGGCAACCTTATGTACTGTTTCCTTTCTGGTGGCAGCGGTCTTGGAGGTCCATCCCTGCTGTAGCCTGTGTCAGCACTTCATTCATTTTTATGGCTGACTAGCAATCCATTGTATGGATATACAGGTATCCCTGCTTTTTTTTTTTTTTTCATTTTAGAAAGGGGTGGGGAGAGAGAGAGACAGACAGACAGAAAGGGAGAGGAGCAGGAAGCATCAATTCCCATATGTGCCTTGACCAGGCAAGCCCAGGGTTTTGAACCGGCAACCTCAGCGTTCCAGGCTGATGCTTTATCCACTGCGCCACCACAGGTCAGGCCCCTGCTTTTTTGAAAGTTCATGTTATGCCACTTTGCTTTTACAAAAGACCACTTTAGTACCTGCTTTTGCTAACTGAAAGAAATCTGAGGAGATTTTTCACTTTTTTTTCTTCTTCTTTTCCAAGTGAGAGGACGGGAGAGAGACAGACTCTCGCATGTGCCCCGATTGTGATCCACCTGGCAAGCCCTGTCTGGGGCTGATGCTCTGCCCATCTGGTACCATGCTCGGCAGTTGAGCTACTTTTAGCACCTGAAGTGGAAGTTCCACAGAACCATCCTCAGCACCCGGATCAATGTGGGCCGATGTGCTCGAATCAATCAAGCCATGGCTGTGGGAGAGGAAGAGGGAGAGAGAGAGAAAGAGAGATGCGATAGGGGGAGGGGTGGAGAAGCAAATGGGCGCTTCTCCGTGTGCCCTGACTGGTAATTGAACCCAGGACTTCCACACGCCAGGCTGACACCCTACCATTGAGCCAATCAGCCAGGGCCAATAATAATAATTTTTAATGCAATTCTTGGCCCTGATTTTACTCCACATTTTTTTTTTCTGAAGTGAGAAGCGGGGAGGCAGAGAGACAGACTCTCACATGTGCCCAACTGGGATCCACCTGGCATGCCCACCAAGGGGCGATGCTCTGCCCATCTGGGGCATTGCTCCATTGGGGCCGGAGCCATTCTAGCGCCTGAGGCGGAGGCCATGGAGCCGTCCTCGGTGCCTGGGCCAACTTTGCTCCAATGGAGCCTTGGCTGCAGGAGAGGAAGAGAGAGATAGAGAAGAAGGAGAGGGGAAAGGGTAGAGAAGCAGATGAGCACTTCTCCTGTGTACCCTGGCCAGGAATCAAACCTGGGACTTCCACACGCGGGGCTGACACTCTACTGCTGAGCCAACTGCCAGGGCCTCACTCCACATACTTTCAATGATTCTCCCAGATGTGCTAGAGTTTACCTCATATATTTAAATTTCTTAGACATAGCACATCAAAGAATCAAGTCAATGACTGCCCTGGAAAGAAGACTTGGCAAATTAAATATGTACTAAATTTTTTAAGACCCTTGCTGGGTAGATCCTGGTTGGGGAGCATGCAGCAGTCTGTCTCGGCCTTCCTTCCTCTTACTGAATAAAAATTAAAAAAAAAAAACAAAAAAAAAAACAAAAATAGGATCAGTGTCTGTTTTGCAGCAGTCCTTATAGAGGCAGCATACACCCACAGTGAGGGCTGCCAAGCACCTTCCCCAGCAACCCCGCTCAGCATCCAATGTCGGCCCGCAGATGTGAACTGTGTCTGTGAGCATCTGTGCTCTGTCTCGGTTTATTCTGTGCATTCCTGCTTTTACTATATGTTAGTGTTATTTTACGTTTTATGTGCTATTTGATGTGATTTGGTAGGTTATTTTTGGAGTCTGGGAACTCAAATTGTTTGTAGAGATCTAATCAGATGGGGCAGGGGTAAGGCAGGACTGTCTTTGTGGGAAAAGCTGATTCCACCTTGAGTGGTATGTTGGCCTAGAGCAGTGGTTCTCAGTGCATGCCCAGACCTGCAGCATCACCTGGGAAGGCTCCTGTCATTTGCGGAGTTGAGGCCAGAAGCAGAGGACTGCTTTCTGGCGAAGACTCTCCCTTCCAGGTCTGCACTCACATGTGCCTGCCTCTCCTGTCCTCTTCTTTCCCCACCCCCTGCCAGCTGGAATCACTTTACTTCCCAACCAGCCAAGGAGCCAGGCTGCCCTGAATCACAGCTGACATGCATCCCCTTTGGGCCCTCTTACCAAAGAGGCTGGGTGGCATTGGGGGGGGGGGGCAGTAGTGGAGGTACAGTAGTTCCAAATCCTTACAGCCCAGCTGGGCTTCTCCATTTACTATCCACTAGAGTCCTGGGTTTGGGCTCTTTTTTCCATTCCGTACCCTTCTGGGGCTCAAGACTCACTTCCTACTTCTTGGAGTGAGAAGAGCTTACAGCAGTTCTGACCCTGAGTAGAGGCGGCACTCTTCCCACAAGGCTCAGTGAGGCCCAGGGCACCACCAGCTGGCAGAGCCCTTTTCCCCAATCTTTTGAGCTGGGCTAGGCCCCCACATGGTCCTTGACTCTGGTCACAGTGAGATACCCATACCCCCTCAGGTCCCTACCTCCTCAAGGTAACACCTTCCCTCAGCCCCTGCCCTCATTAATCCCCTCACATGAGGAGGAGCGAGCAGAGGTTATGGCATAAATTCTGGCCTGCACGGGCTTCTCAAGAGAACTGATTCAGAAACAATCAGACAAAAACCTGAAATCTGACCATTTTTTGAGCTTTTCATTCCCACTCTAAGAACCCGGCTTCCCCTCCAGGCAAGATGGGTGTCCTGATCAGGAGCGAGTCCCCAAACAGCTGGACTGTGGCTCTGGCCCCATCAGCTGTGTGACCTTGGGCAGACACCCAACCTCTCTGGGCTTCTGCCTCTCAGTTAGAAACCCAGCTCCACTGGCACTGCACTGAGCCACATTTCCTCTGGGAAGATTGCCATGGAGTTGAAGCCTCAAAATAGGCTTTTCTGTTGGTCAGATCATGTCCGTGTCAAGACTACACCTCCCTCAGGGGTCCCTGAAGTCCCACCGGAGAGAAGTGCCAGCTTCATCAAGGAAACTCAGGCCAGAGCACTCTTTGTGTGATTCATGCTGGAGAGAGTCAATACCCACGGCCACGCGCTCTGGTCTGTGAGGGACTGCCCAGGTAATTATGAGCCCAGGCACCTCTCCCTATGCCCACTTTGGGTGCTAATTGACAGCAATAGGACCTTCACCAGGTCTGTCTGGGACAGCAGGGAAGCCTTCTGTGTGCCCGCTGCCCTCCTAGTGGAAAATAGGGGTGGTGAAGCTGGCAGCCCCACTGTGGCCCAGCACCTCTGCACTCCCCTAAGTCCTGATGAGAGCTGGCTGCAGCTTTACTGTCCTCCCTTTCCTATTGAAAGGAGCCTGAAAAAGCCACTTCCTAATTTTCTCTTAAAGGCAGTGACACCAGCTCAGCTGGTTTGAATTAAGGGGCCTAGTCTGCTTTCAAGTGAAAAATCCAGACTTTAATGTGAAATCACTCCACTTCATAGCATTGGTCACAGAGTGAGTGGGCCTAGCCAGACATGCCCCTGTGTCCCCAGAGTGGGGTCTCTGCCCTGCCTCTCCCTAATCCCAGTTTGCACACCCACAGCTCAAACAGGTCTCCCCAGTCTCAGGCACTGAGGCTGTGTCCTTAGCAGGACATTCAGGGAGGAACAGATGGAGTCCACACCTGTGCGTGCACAGCCTTAGGCCCTGTCCTCATGTGTCCTCCCTGCCACCAGACCTGGTCCCCTCAACGAAGACCAGCACCTTCCCCTACCCCAGCTCAAATGTCCCTTTTCCTTCACTCATCTGGTTTTCAAAATGTCTAGAAATGATTTGATGTAAAAAATTAATGCATTACATTAAAAATAATGAATAATGAATGAAATCAACTACAATTAAAAAATCAAAACTTGGAACTCATGGTCAGATGTGGTAGGTGGCAACATTTTTTCCCTTTAGGAGAAAAGAAAGAAAATAGAAAAATACAAAAGCAAACAGAGAAAAGGAACCCACAAACAACTATGCATACACTGGGACTCCGAGGCTGCGCCCTCCTCCATGGCTGCGCTCATGTCACCCTCACGTGAGTCATGCCGTGGCGCCACGTGGGCTCCCCTCACAAAGGTGGATGGCCACCCAGAGTCACCATCCTACCAGCAGGTGGGATCCTCATCTTGCTTTGACTGTGGGTGGCAGGTGGCCTGTGGACCTTCCTGCTCTCCAGGCCCCCTTCCATAGCTACTTCAGATAACAAATAAAGTGTTTCCTCAGTGGCAGAAGGGACTTTAGCAAGAAAAAAGCCAAATGTAGAATTTCCTGACCACCAAAGAGTGGCATGTGCATATAGTTCGTCACAGTTCACAGAGTATCTTTACATCAGTTGTATTGTAACTTTTCATTGGGGGCCACTTAGGAGGCCGTGCAGGCTCCAGAGCGAGCCCTGGATGTGTCTGTGGAGCTGGGTTTCAGTTATGACCTGAGGTCACAGGATCTTCCTGAGCTTTGGTTTCCTAGTCTTTTATAAACAGGTTGGAGTAAATGGGTGCTTTCTTTTTCCTTATTTTACTTTTGTTTTTATAGTTCTAGTTCTTTTTTTCTCTACTAAGTGCAAGAGTAATACAGTGTATGATTTCTTGTTTATTGTCATAGTCTTTGTGAGATACTACAGCAGAATACCATAAACTAGTTGGCTTATAAACAGTTCTGGAGCCTGGGAAGTCCAAGGCACCAGCAGATTGGGTATCTGGTGAGGGCCTGCTTCCTGGTTCACAGATGGCCATCTCATGGCCATCTTCTCCTCATGTCCTTACATGGCAGACAGAGGGACATAGGAGCTCTCTGGGGCCCCTTTATAAGGGCACTAATCCCATCATGAGGGCTCCACCTTCATGTCCTCATCACCTTCCCAAAGTCCTACCTCCAAGCATCATCACATTGGGGGTTAGGTTTTTGTTTGTTTGTTTGTTGTTTTTTTTGTATTTTTCCAAAGTTAAAAGCGGGGAGGCAGTCAGACAGACTCCCACATGCACCCGACTGGGGTCCACTCTGCATGCCCACCAGGGGGCGATGCTCTGCCCATCTGGGGACATTGCTCCATTGCAGCTGGAGCCACTCTAGTGCCTGAGGCGGAGGCCATGGAGCCGTCCTTAGCACCTGGGCCAACCTTGCTCCAGTGGAGCCTTGTCTGCAGGAGGGGAAGAGAGAGACAGAGAGGAAGGAGAGGGGGAGGGGTGGAGAAGCAGATGGGCGCTTCTCCTGTGTGCCCTGGCCGGGAATAAGAGGCAGGTGTGGACAACTGCACTCAGTCCCTTGCACATGGGGCTGAACCTTGGTTTCCTCCACCTTCAGTGTCCCTGATCTCCCTACTGCTCATGTGTCTCCTCCCAATTTTGAGAGCTGGTGATAAGGGGAGTGCAGTGTAGGGGGTGGACTCAGGAGGGGAGGCTGTCCCCAGAGGCATGGAACCAAAAGCACAAAAAATGCTTTCTGGTGCTTGGAGCTACTCCAACCAGATGTATTGTGGGAGCTTCCTCCTAGCGCTACCCCAACCAGTCAGACTTGCAAGCTGCCTGTTCTCTTCACATGAGGGGCTTCTCCCAGCACCACCACTGCCTTTTCCCCATGGGGTCGGCATTAATTTCCCCAGCTCCAGCCCCTTCTGACACTGGTTTTACTGTTCGGATCTCCGAGTTTACCAAAGACTTTGCGGTGTTGCAGTTGGCGCCCAGTCCTCTCTTCTGGCTTCCTCTGTCGGCACAGTCACCTGCGCCCCCTTACTTCCGAGAAGCGGGTGCAAGGTGGTCTTTTCCTACTCCATGAGACCCTGGGAAGCGACCGTGCGCTTCAGTGGTCCATGATACCCTGGAACTGGAGCCAGTGGGTGTGCCAGCACCTGCGTGTGTCCCGGGGCCGATAGAGGGTCCAGCCCTTCTCAGTCTGGCCGCCACGGCGTGCCTTTTGTCGCAGCCCCCAGACTCCTGCCACAGCCAGGATGGCCCACGGTCCCCCAGAACAGCCTCTCCTCCTGCCCTGTGTGCTCTCCCCACACCCCCTGACCTGACCTCCCTAAAGGCCCTCACCATCCACAGGACGGGGCCTGACTCCGGAGAGATGAACAGCGCCTGGGCCTTCTACAGGCTGGCGGCTCTGGCGGCCGGCCAGGAGGAGCGGGGGCCACCGCAGAGATGGAGGAGTGGGGGAGGCGCCCCCTGGAGGTTAGGCGGTGGTCCTATGGCTGGAAAGAAGAGAATCTGAGACAACTGAGTTTTCTAGCTGCACTATGACTCAACACAAACTAGTTTGCTTAAACCAATCTCAGAACTGCCTATTGCTTTGGGGCACCTGTGGAGTAACTGAGCCCCTTGGAGATGGGGGAGGGGTTAGAATTTTGCTTCTTGAACACCATGAGGTCTATCCCTCCCTCAGCAGAGGCATGGAGGCATGCAGCCCATTTGCGTGGTTCCATGTTTGGGGAAGGCAGTGCTAAGTCTAACAGATGTGAAACATCGGCCCATTATGGGATTCTGTTTGTTCAAATTACATGAATAGTGGCTGTCTTCGGCTGATATGATAAGTCCCCCCCCCCCCCCCCGGCGCCCGCCAGGTGTTTCCTGTGAATGCACAGGAGTCTTGCCATCAGTCTGATGCAGCATCCTTCCAGACCATGCAGGACTGGCCATGGGACGGCCCAGTCTGGCCTTGGCACTGTCCTCCAGTGGTGACCCATCCAAGGGAGGACTAGCGGTAATGACTGCGCACTCTTGTTTTGGTGGGAGGACTGAGCCAGGGCCCTTTGGTAGCTTGCTGGCCTCCACAGGGAAAGATAAAAGGCCAAGGAATTGCTTTCAGGATGTCAAAGGAGGCGGCCTGGGGATGTTTCCCATCCACTCCCCACCCTGCCAACTCCTCAGTTAGTTTCCCAGCACACTTTCATCCAATGGTGCTTATCTCCTGAAAGTAAACAGGACAGGCCTTGTACACAGGGCACTGAGAGGACTGAAGTTGCATCTAGAGACTTTGCTTTTACACATTCAGCTCTGTCATCCACTAGCTGCATGACCTTGGGCAAGTCCCATAACCTTTCTAAGCTTCCATTTCCTCTTCTATGAGATGAAAATTAAAGATGAACTTGCAGGATTGCTTAAGGAGTAGAGGTAGTGCATTTTAAGTGCCTAATTCAATGCCTGGTTTGTAACTAGTAACTGCTATCACCTGGTCTTCCACTTTCAAGATACCAGTAGTATCTATGCAACATAAAGAGTATCACCTGGTACCCAGCAGCCCTGGGTTTTGTGCCCAATTTTTTTTGACAGAGACAGAGAGAGGGACAGATAGACAGGAAGGGAGAGAGATGAAAGCATCAGTTCTTCGTTGCAGCTCCTTAGTTGTTCATTGATTGCTTTCTCATATGTGCCTTGACCAGGGGGCTCCAGCAGAGTGAGTGACCTGTTGCTCAAGCCAGCAACCTTGGGCTTAAGCCAGTGACCTTGGGCTTCAAGCCAGTGACCTTTGGGCTCAAGCCAGTGACAGTGGGTTCATGTTTATAATCCCACACTCAAGCCAGCAACCTCGGGATTTTGAACCTGGGTCCTCTGCATTCCAGTCCAATGCTCTACCCACTGCGCCACCACCTGGTCAGGCTGTGCCCAATTTTGTTGACCAGCATGGACCCCGGGCAGTTACTCAACTTCTTTGAGTCTTCATTTCCTCATCAAAGAAATGGGAATAATAAAGCCAGCTTCTCAGAGCCATTGTGAAGACACAGTTCTCAATAAACGTTTGTTGAGTACCTACCTGTACATAAATCAACAAAACACATTAAAATTCTTGACCTGATGGAGGCCCCCATTTAGCAGGGAAACTGATAATAAATAATGACTATAAGAAGTCAATTATATAGTATTTTAAAAGCCGAAAACTACTATGGGAAAGAGAAAAAGCAGATGAAGTCACCTGGGATCCATTGTGTGCAGGTTGTAATATTAAATACAGGTGGGGATGGGGGCCTGGAGTCCCCAATATGAAGAGGACATTTGAGCCAAGACTTCAAACAGAAAAAGAGAAGGGGGATCCAGACAGAAGGGCCACCTCAGTGAAGACCCAAGGCAAGAGTATGCCTGGTGTGGCTGGGAACTGCAGCAGTCAGCCGGGCTAGAGAGAAGTAAGCCAGGGAGAACAGCTTTGGAGCGGGGAGGTATTAGAGGGTCAGGGTCAGGCCAGCAGGGCCTGGTGGGCCAGTGTCAGACTTGGGCTTTCACTCTGAGGAAGACAGGATATCATAGGTCTTGAGAGATCATCCCAACGACTGAGCAGAAGACAGCCTGTAGGGGACAAAAAGGGGGGTAGAGGCAGTTGGGTATTGGAGAGTCCAGGGAAGGGTGATGGTGGCTCCAACCAGGTAGTAACAATTGAGCTGATGAGACCCAATCTGAGTCTGGATGTGTTTGGAAGGTGGAACCAACAGGATTTGCTAACAGATTGGCTGAGAACAGTGAGAGAAAGAGTTGAAGGATAGCTCCATGCTCATCCAAGAATAATGAGAAGCGGTGTGAAAGCATCCAGTGGGCACATAGTTAGTGCTGATTAATTGATTTAACTCATTCTTTTCACAAATGTTGGGCAGATAAAATATACTATGCTCACTTTGTTAAAGATGTCACTGCCTACGTGGAAGCCCGTTGCCCAGGTGATTGCTTGGGATGGGCGTGATTATGTTAATATGTGTTGGGGGAGGGCTTTTGCATTAAAAGGTTTTTAAAAAAAGAGAGATCACGTTGTTCCAGGAGAAGAGTGATTACATTCTAGGAGAAGCCCATGCTGTAGGAGAGCAGAGAAAGGCCACGTGGAGGAGAGGAGAGGCAGCCAAGAGGGTGGAGTGCTGACGGAGAAGCCAGTTTGTGCAGAGTTTGTGCAAAGAGAACGAGATGGGGAACAGAGGTGAATAAAGCTAGTGAGCTAGAATCCTCTGATTCTAGGAAACTTGGATAAGTCAGTAGCTTTGTGAGCACTGAATGAGTGGGTTTTGGAGCCCAGTGTGTGTTTTTACTTGCCTGCCGGGTGCAAGCTAGGATTAGAGGTAATGGCCCACAAGTTCTTGGCTCCATTGTTTCATCACCATCTGTCCGAATCCAATGCGAACCTGCATGGGCCAGGCGGCTGTGATGGTGGCCGTGGCTACTGGCTTCACATTTGGCGTAGTCTGTGGCAGGATTCGATACAGTTTGCTATGGAGCTGCTACCACCTTTGAGCGGTGGAGTAGAGGACTGGCTGCTGTTATGGTTCCCCCATGGCTGTTCTTTTGGGGTCCGTAGGCTGGCTGACTTTTACAGCCATGCGTGAGGAAACCGAGAGCTCTGTGGAAGAGGCTGCCCAGGACCTGCAAACCAAACAGTTGAAGGAGCTTGAGCAAATGTGGGAGAGAGAGATGCCTACCCTGGAGCTGGAGCAAGCACCGGAAGAGGCCGACCAGGTTCATGAGATTCACTTGGAAATGGAGCAGCCACTGGAGAAGGAATCATGGGTTTGTGAGTTGCAGATTGCCCTGGACGTTGTGGAGAGCCATCAGTGGTGGGAGCCTGGGGCTGAGGCCAGAGCTGGGGCTGCAGGGCCTGCAGAGCAGAAGGCAGTGGTGGCCTGGGTCTCAAGCCTAGCAGTGAAAGCTGGTGTTTCCAGTTCCTCTTTGGAGGATGAGGAGAATCGAGCTGGAGTTGCAATCCACAGACTCCAGAAGATGAGAGCCCAGCAGCAAGGATTACCTGCTATGCACCTGGTAGGTCTGCAATTTAGGGACATAGGGGTGAATGCCATCATGCTCTCTGGAGCAGAGATGGAAATGCTGACTGCCATTGCCACGTGCTCCTCCTTGGGACAGTGTAAGACCTGTCAGGATGGCAGGGATGAGGGGGGTGGCTGAGGCCCCATGTGCATGACTGATTCCTGGACTACGACTAGAGTGGGCACTGGCTCCTTTGTTGGATGGACTTATGAATTTTGGACAATGTGAAATACCCTGATGGAGGTGGGGGGCGGCTTTGCTGGAGGCCCTTCCCCTGCCCCAGGAAGCCTTTCAAATGCCTAGAAAGAAGGCCAAGGACATTTTGTGCTTTTGGCAAAGTGCTCAGACTGGTGAAATGTACCTTTGTAATTGTTGAAATTGTATGATTTGTTATGTTGTTGTAATTTGTGTAATGTGCCTAATTTTCTTGCACAGGAATGCTGGTAGTATAGATTGTGGGTAATAAAGTGAGCATAGGGGTGGATTGTTGGGTAGATAAAATTTATTATGCTCACTTTGTTAAAGATGGCGCTGCCCACGTGGAAGCCCATCGTCCAGGTGATTGCTGGGGATGGGCGTGATTATGTTAATATGTGTTGGGGAGGGCTTTCACACCAAAAGGTTTTAAAAAAAGAGAGATCACGTTGTTCCAGTAGAAGAGTGATTGTGTTCTAGAAGAAGCTCATGCTGTAGGAGAGCAGAGAAAGGCACGTGGAGGAGGCCAGGAGAAGCAGCCAAGATAGTGGAGTGCTGAGTGAGAAGCCAGTTTGTGCAGGGAGAAGGAAGGAGATGGGAAACAGAGGTGAATGGGGCTGGTGAGCTAGAAACTTTGATTCTAGGAAACTCGGATAAGTCAGTAGCTTTGTGAGCACTGAATGAGTGGGTTTTGGAGCCCAGTGTGTGTTTTTACTTGCCCGCTGGGTGCAAACTAGGATTAAAGGTAATGGCCCACCAGTTCTTGGCTCCATTGTTTCATTACCGTCTGTTCGAATCCAATGCAAACCTGCATGGGCCAGGTGGCTGTGATGGTGGCCATAGCTACTGGCCATACAACAAACCTTACCAAAAGCCTGGTCTGGCCTGACCAGGAGGTGGCACAGTGGATAGACCGTCAGACTAGGATGCGGATGACCCAGGTTCGAGACTCCGAGGTCACCAGCTTGAGCGCGGGCTCATCTGGTTTGAGCAAAGCTCACCAGCTTGGACCCAAGGTTGCTGGCTCAAGCAAGGAGTTACTCAGTCTGCTGTAGGCCTGCAGTCAAGGCACATATGAGAGAGCAATCAATGAACAAGTAAGGTGTTGCAACACGCAACGAAAAACTGATGATTGATGCTTCTCATCTCTCCATTCCTGTCTATCCCTCTCTCTGACTCTCTCTCTGTCTCTGTAAAAAATAAATAAATAAATAATAAAAAATAAAAGCCTGCTCTGCAGGAAAGATCTTGATTTTAGCAACTACAGGTTTCTTTCCTTTTCTCTGTGCTTGTCAACTGAGTTTATTTCCAAACACTGTTTTTGCTGGAATCCATGGGAGTCTGAAAGACCAGAATAACAGGCTTTATTGAAAGGAAGAAAGGAACCCTGCCAGACACTTCTCCAGGGGAGAAGAGCTCCAGTTACAGACGAGGGGTGAATTATATAGTGTTTGGGAGAGCCTGAGGGGATACTGAGGCAAAAGTCCTGGTATGTCTGGAATGCTCCTCGATAGTCCAGTAAGGGTGAGGTCTGACATATAAGTGGAACATCAAGAGGGCAGTTTGGAATTCCTGTATCTATCATTTCTCAACTCTGTGGTTACATATAAAAGAAAGGCAGTTATTAATTTTATAATATATGGTGAGGGGTGATGAGGAGAAAGAGGAGAAAAAATTAAAAAAAGATTGCTTCTTCTGGAGAGAACTCAAGAAGGAAACCTTACCAAGCCACATCCCCATCCAGTTAAGGAGGTCATCAATTTCCGTGCTGTAAGGTCTGAACCAGGCGATGTCCTCGAAAACCTGAGTGAGGAAGTAAAAAAAATTTGCAAGATAATAATTGTTAGTTGCTTGCTGCGAGTGCTGATTGAACAGGGTGACATGGTGATACATGGTCTCCTGGATGAGCCTCATGAGACGTGCTGGTCTGGTTCTTCTTGAATGGGAGGACATGTGGAGATTTTTAGAGACAGAGAACCTGTTGGTGTAAGTTTTTAGAAGGACTGAATATGTGTGGTTTAAAAGGAAGGGGGTTTGGATAACATTCAGGAGGGAACTTCTCGGGCTGAGGGGCAGCTTCTTCCTGCTGTCATCCCTACCTGTTTGATATTTCCCTCGTGAAGTTCTTCTTGGGGTATTGGGGAATAGGAGTGTAGGAACATTTGATTGTAGGTAATCCTAGAGATTTCTGTAGGAACTTGATAAAGAAAGAGGCAAGTATTTGGAGATCAGGAATGCAGAGGTAAGGAGGGTTGTATAGCGGGGGGTGAAAGTTCTTCCATGGTAAAGTTAGAGATATTCTTTCCTGGCAGTCCTGGAGAGAGCAGTTAGCTTGAGCTAAAAGAAATGTTTTATGTTCATTTGTAGGCTCTTCTTCAGCCAAGAAGACCCAGCAATCTTTTCCCCTTACTCTGTGAAGGGTAAAAAGACTGAGAATGCTATTTATTCTCCTAGTTCTTTAGGGATATGGGAGAGCTTTAGGGTTAGGGGACCTGTAGGGGTTGAAAGATAGGATTTAGGAGGTTTGCTGATATAGGGTTTCAGATTTTTCTGTTTCGCGAGGGCAGGTTTCAGGGTTGGTATGTAGGGTTAGTAGATTTTTCCAATTTTCTGATTGGTGAAGGTCTTCATATGGTTCTGTAAGAAACTAGTGAACAAATGTAAGAGGCAGGATCCAAAAGTTAGAAAAATAAATAGAGTGAGTGGACCAATGGAAAGGCAATAGTTAGAACACCCAGTTTGTGTGAAACCACTGATTCCATGTATACAACTTTGCTAGGTTTCAGAGAGAGAGAGAGAAAGAGAGTAGGAATAAGACAGGGCAGTGTGGCTAGACCTGCCCCTAGACCTACTTTTATAGAAATTTTTAAAGCAAAAGAAGAAAAATTACCTGAATAGCTCGTTTGGTCCTTAGATTGACGGGTAGTGTATTAGGAACTGGAAGAGGCTGATGGGGTGGAATTAGGTTGATATTTGGGGTGAGATAGATTAGGGTACAGGTTTTTTGGGTTTTTTGGGTTTTTTTGTGTGTGTATTTTTCTGAAGCTGGAAACGGGGAGAGACAGACTCCCGTATGTGCCCGACCAGGATCCACCCGGCACACCCACCAGGGGGCGACACTCTGCCCACCAGGGGGCGATGCTCTGCCCCTCCGGGGCATCGCTCTTTTGCGACCAGAGCCACTCCAGTGCCTGGGGTAGAGGCCAAGGAGCCATCCCCAGTGCCCGGGCCATTTTGCTCCACTGGAGCCTCACTGCGGGAGGGGAAGAGAGAGACAGAGAGGAAGGAGGGGGGAGGGGTGGAGAAGCAAATGGGCGCTTCTCCTGTGTGCCCTGGCCGGGAATCGAACCCGGGACTTCTGCATGCCAGGCCGACACTCTACCACTGAGCCAACCGGCCAGGGCCAGGGTACAGGTTTTTGTCCAATTAGTCAGGAGACACATATAGATGTTATGCTGTTTTTCTACTTTAGCAGCAGTGGAAGTTGTCAGGATCACAGTGTGTGGACCAGTCCACATGAAAGTCAATCCTTGGGTGATGTACTGCTGGAAATGCCTCTTGGACAGTCTTTGAACAGTTTGCTGAGTAACCTGTAAATCCTTCAAGTACTTAGGAAAAGTGTGGTTACATTTCTACACTTTGCAACTGGAGTTTAAGTCCTAGTGACCACTACTTTTAGCTGGAATTAGCAGCAGATCCCAGCCTACAATAGGCATGGGGCAATGAGACAAGAGGAATAAAGGAGATACTATACATTAAATAAAGCAACAAATTTGAACTGTCAATACCCACAGTAGAGGTATTGACAGATCTTCAAGGGATAAATAAAACTTAAATATTCAGGCAAGGCATAGTAGATGGCCCTTGTGTTTACAAGAAATGAGATCAGTTTATCTGCTACTTGGAAGAACTACCTTAGGCTTGTGAACGATGTCCTTGGGTCTTCAGTGGCAATTCCCAGCATACTGGGCAAGGTCAGGTCACAGGTAGCTGGAGCAGGGCTAGAAGAGACTGAACCCTCCCTCCATGGAGCAAGGGGGCAGCTTACCTTCTTGTGTCCCTCTTTCCACAGCACACGTGTGTCCCTTGATGGGGCCAGGAAGCCTGGTAGGCTTCAGTTCAATGACCTTTTTTCCACTCTTGAAGTAGGGCCCTGATAGAATCCTGTAAAGCCCTTTAGGGCGCTGGAGCCTTTAGAGCATATGCCAAAAGCTGGTATTTCCTGACTTATTTTGGGCCTTATTTGCCTTTTCTGTTACTTCCTTGGCCATTATAGACCTTAAAAGCCATGCTCAGAAGATCTCACTGAGGGGCTTGACTAAGAGAGCAAAATTGGGAATCCACTGTTTAAAGAAGCCTATTAGACCGAGGAAAGAAAAGATGATTTGCAGTGGTAGGTGGTTGGAGACTGCGGAGGGTCTGAGTTTGATCTAGGGTGAGACTTCAGGTGGTGGGGGTTAAGGCGATGCCTAGATAGACTACAAACTGAGAATGAAGTTGAGCCTTAGAGAAGACACGATATCCCTTCACAGTGAGGAAGTTAAGAAGGGTGGCGGTATGTCTCCTTAAAGCAGGCAGGGAGGGGCTGTAGAGGAGTAGATTACCTACATATTGTAAGAGAGTACTAGTTTTGAGATTGCATGCTGCTAAATTCTGAGCTAGTGCCTGCCCAAACAGGTGTGGGCTGTTTTTGATTCCCTAGGGCAGCAGTTCTCAACCTGTGGGTCGCGACCCCAGTGGGGGTCAAACGACCAAAACACAGGGGTGGCCTAAAGCCATCAGAAATACATATTTTATTTAAAAATGTATAATATGTATTTTCCGATGGCTTTAGGTGACCCCTGTGTTTTGGTCATTCGACCCCTGTCAGGGTTGTGACCCACAGGTTGAGAACTGCTGCCCTAGGGTAAGACAGTCCACGTAAAGGTAAACAGAAAGTAAGAGTCAGGGTGAAGGAATGGTAAAGAAGGTATTCTTGAGGTCTAGGACCTGTAGAGATTAGGGACTACTGGGTGGAGGGGAATTACAGCCTCATTGATTAGATGTAAGGCTTGTACAAGGCAATAAGCCCCTGAAGGTTTTTGAACAGGAAGGGTGGGGGTATTGCAGAGAGAGTTCATGGGGATGAGTAAGCCTTAATTTAAGAGGTTGGTAATTATTGGTTTAAGGCCTTAGAAACAGACACAGTTACACCTTAAACAAAGACTTCACATATTATGAATTAAGAAATTTAAATGAGCGTGCTTTACTCATTTTTTTTTCTTTCTTTTTTTTTTTGCATTTTTCTGAAGCTGGAAACAGGGAGAGACAGACAGACTCCCGCATGCGCCCGACCGGGATCCACCCGGCACGCCCACCAGGGGTGACGCTCTGCCCACCAGGGGGTGATGTTCTGCCCATCCTGGGTGTCACCATGTTGTGACCAGAGCCACTCTAGCGCCTGGGGCAGAGGCCACAGAGCCATCCCCAGTGCCCAGGCCATCTTTGCTCCAATGGAGCCTTGGCTGCGGGAGGGGAAGAGAGAGACAGAGAGGAAGGCGTGGCGGAGGGGTGGAGAAGCAAATGGGCGCTTCTCCTGTGTGCCCTGTCCGGGAATCGAACCCGGGTCCTCCGCACGCTAGGCCGACGCTCTACCGCTGAGCCAACCGGCCAGGGCCACTTTACTTATTTCAATTAAAATTATACTAGAGATATTTTCTGACAAAGAGACAAGATGGATTACTCACATAGCTTAATATATAATTCTGGTTTTAATTTTTTTTATTCATTTTTAGAGAGGAGAGAGAGGGGGTGAGAGAGAGACAGAGAGAGAGAGAGAGAGAGAGAGGAGAGAGAGACAGAGAGAAGGGGGGAGGAGCTGGAAACATTAACTCCCATATGTGCCTTGACCAGGCAAGCCCAGGGTTTCAAACCAGCGACCTCAGCATTTCCAGGTCGACGCTTTATCCACTGTGCCACCACAGGTCAGGCAATTCTGCTTTTTTTTAAGATGACAGGGAGTTGCCAGCATAGAGGGGAGGAAGAGAGAAAGCAGATGGATGGACAGTGTGAGCAGCTGGATGGAAAGAGGGAGGGTCAGAATCTGCAGGAGGAGGAGGAGGAGGAAGGTTAAGTATTGGTGTGGCACCATGTAGTCAGAGGAGTCAAAAAAGATTTAGAGCTCTGAGGAGAGAGGAGGGGGCGAGGAGGAAAGAGACACAGTCACAGTTTGTAAGGAGGGAGGAGGGGTCAGAGAAGAGACGGCACTGCAGCCAGAGCCACAGCTTCTATGGAGGGGATGAAGAACACAGTGGAGAAGGGAGGGGGCTCTTGGAGGGAAGAGACTCGAGTGGAAAAGATTTGCAGAGGTACCAGAGAGGGGTTCCCGAGAGAGGGGTGCCCTCATGGGTCAGGCAGGAGAAGGAGAGAGTTGGGAGTCTGAGGAGAAGGAAAGATTAGGAGTGGAGGTTTTAGGTGAGGTTTCTTTGGCCAAAAAAACCCAGCCTGCGTGTAGAACAGAAGGCACAGAAATTAAGGACAGGAGAAGGGAGAAGAAAAGCCTGCATGTAAGGAATTTCTGATGCCCTCCCCATCTAGTGGCAGAAATTGTAAAGATCTCTTAAGATATTGTAATCAAGGGTTTTATTCTCTGGCCAGTGGGAGTCATTGTCTAATTTATATTGAGGACAGGCTGTATTACAGAGGAAGATGAGTTTTTTGGTTTGAGGTCAGACAGGCCAAGTTTGGCAAGATTTTTGAGGACACAGCCGAGGGGAGTCTGGCTGGTCGGTTTGGACTGAGAGGAGCCCACAGTAAAGGAGACTGGTGAGATAAGGGGGCGTCCCTGCCTTCAGTCACAGTTCCGAGAGGAGAAAATCTTTGTAGAAAAAGTCTCAGTCAAGAGGTTGTCACCCCAAGGCTGGGATCCCGGGACGTAGGAGAGTGGCCTGGCTAGGTGCACCTAGACTTTCGTAGAAATCCATAAAGGAGTAGAGGCAGACCACTCGTAGATATGGGTTCTGAAGTCAAAACCGTCTGACCAGGAAGGGGGTTTTTTAGAGAGAAATTTGGAGGCCAACCAGGGAAGGGGAATGGAAAAACTCCTTACCTTTCTCTGGTCCAGCAGGGGTTCAGGACAGGGTTAAACTGCCGGCCAATCAACCTACAATTACACGTCCAAACAGAATCAGGGAGTAAGCCCGGGATGAGCTGCCGCTGCCCATTGCTTCCCTGGTTGTAAGTTTGGACGGCAAAGAAGGATCATCCAGGCAGTTAAGTACCCTGTCTTGGGTTTCGGCACCAAATGTTGGAATCCATGGGAGTCTGAAAGACCAGAGTAACAGGCTTTATTGAAAGGAAGAAAGGAACCCTGCCGGGCACTTCTCTTGGGGAGAAGAGCACTGGTTATAGACTAGGGGCAAATTATATAGTGTTTGGGAGAGCCTGAGGGGATACTGAGGCAAAAGTCCTGGTATGTCCAGAATGTTCCTCCTTGGGGTGGCTTGTCAGCTTCTTGGAATTCCTCTGTCCAGTAAGGGTGAGGTCTGACATATAAGCAGAACATCAAGAGGGCAGTTTGGAATTCCTGTATCTATCAGTTGTAAAGTAATATACTTTAATCCAGGGGCTATATAGAAACACCAAGGCAGGATACAGAAGAAATTTTGAGGAGTTTATTAATTAACCGGCTAGCTACATGGGCACAGTCCCAAATCGTGTAGAAAGTGCCTACAATTCTGTGGCTGATTTTATAGACCAAATCAGGTATCGGTTAGGGTGGGTAAGGAGGGGCTCGCGAACCCTTTGTCTAGACTCGAGGTATACGTTACTCTCATGACTTTAGGTACATAAACATTGTTTTCTTGGTTTTCAGATAAGTTCTATCTTCTTTGCTCTGTGTGGCAAGTGGCCCCAGGCACCCTTTCAGAGAATTCTAGGAATTAGCTGAACTGTGACTAGATGATCCAGTTGTCCTTATAAACCAGGAAGCTCCTGCATTCTTCTCTTTCCATTCTTTCCATTCAGAAAGGAGGGGATAAAAAGCCTGACATTTCCTCTTTTAAAATGGTGTTGCCAATACTAAGTTTTACAGTTCCTTGGCATCTTATCACAACACCTTTATTGAGATACAATTCACTCATTTAACATGTACAATTCAGTGTTTAATATACTAACAGCTGTGTGCAACCATTACCACAACTAATTTGAGAACATTTTCATCACCTCAGGAGAAACTTTAGTTATCAATCCTCCCCATCCTAGCCCCTCTCTTAGCCCTAGGCAACTGCTAATCTACTTCCTGATTCTAGATTTGCCTGTTGTGGACATTTTGTATCAATGGTCTCATTCAGTATGTGGCCTTTTGTGCCTGACTTCTTTTACTTAGCATATTGATTCCAAGACTCATCCACATTGTAACATGCATGTATCAGTCAGTACTCCATTACTTTGTATAGTTGAATGGTATTCCATTGTATAGACCAGGACTTTTTACACTGTCCCTCAGACCGTTGGAGGGCGGGACTATAAAAAATCTATGAAATCCCTATGCACACTGCACATATCTTATTTTAAAGTAAAAAAAAAAAAAAACAGGAACAAATACAATATTTAAAATAAAGAACAAGTAAATTTAAATCAAGAAACTGACCAGTATTTCAATGGGAACTGTGGGCCTGCTTTTGGCTAATGAGATGGTCAATGTCCGGTTCCATATTTGTCACTGCTAGCCGTAACAGGTGATATGACGTGCTCCCGGAGTCATGACACGTGCGTCCTGCGTCACGGGAAGTAGTACTGTACGTGAGCGCCGCCGCGCGTGCTCCTCTCACTGACCACCAATGAAAGAGGTACCCCTTCCGGAAGTGCATTGGGGGCCAGATAAATGGCCTCAAGGGGCCGTATGCGGCCCACTGGCTGTAGTTTGGGGACCTCTGGTATAGACAGACCATATTTGGTTTTTCCAGCCATCCCCTTGGGTTGTTTCTACATTGGGGTATTGTGAATAATGTTGCTATTAACAAACCTGTATAAGATTTTTGTATGGATGTGTGTTTTCATTTCTTTTTGGTATTTGATCATGGGTTATTGGTTCTCTGAGTTTTGTTAGTTGCTCCTCATTCCTCTAGGAGTGGAATTTCCAGGTCATAGAATAACTCTTATGTTTAATCATTTGAGAATCTACCAGATGTTTTCCAAAGTGGCTACACCATTTTTCATACCTACCAGTGTCTGTGTCTTGCCAATGCTCGTTAATATCTGACTTTATTTTATTGTAACCATCCTAGTGGGTGTGAGTTGGTATCCCATTGTGGGTTAATTCACAGGTTTTCAGTGCTTGTTAACGCCTTCACGTGCATTCATTTATCTAGTCCTCACAACAGCGCTGCGGGAGAGGTGCTGCTCCCATCCTCACTTTAGAGATGGGCACTGGAGCACAGAGACATCAGAGGTGGCAGAGCTAGGATGCACACTCAGGCACTCTGGTACATGAGCCCATGATTTTGACTGTACTCAGAAACCTTACAGAGGAGTGGGGACACTTGCATAAATAAATGGCTGTCCACAGTACAATTTCAAAGACGCTCAGGTGGGGGGTGGGGGAGTGGGAGGGAGACTGTGGAAACCATGAGCTGTCAAGAGAAAAAGGGGGTGGCAGTTGAACTGGGCCTGGAAGGGTGAGTGGAAGAATTCTGAGAGGAGGGAGGTGAATAGAAGGGTGTGCAGAGGCTAGGAAGAGCAGAGGTCTATCTAGGTCCATTGGTCAAGGCAGAGACGGTCATACCCCTGCCACCTACTCATTTAAGTACCTAATACTATTATCTGCTTCAGCAGGATATTTTTAAAATATATATTTCAGTTCTGGTAGAAGCCAGTGTGTGCTGAGTATTCCACCCTCCAGGGTCCACTTGATTAAAAATGAATGAACTTAGACCTGGCAGGTTGGCTCAGAGGTAGAGCATCAGCCTGGCATGTGGATGTCCCGGGTTCGATTCCCAGTCAGGACACACAGGAGAAATGACAATTTGCAGCAAGTAGGCTTTGTCCAGATTGGTCTTATGTGACTAAACTGTGGGGCATGACACCTGGAGGGTTACCTCCAAGTGGTGGCAGCTGTGATGGGAATAGCAAATTCACTTCTGCTGCATCAAAGTGCAGAGGGAGGGTCCCCCACCCCCAGTGGTGGCCTGTGATCCCACTGGCGGGCTTTGGCGTTGTGCCATCATCTCATCACCACAGTAGCCCTCTCTAATTGCTGTGGATGTGCCTGTTCTGTAGCTGAGGAAACCAAGACCAGGAGAGGGCCAGACCCCCAGGGCCCCTGGGTGCAGAGCCAGCTGCTGAGTGACAGCCCCAGGGCTCAAACCCACCTCGAAAGTTTGAGGAGTTTTTTAAGCCTTTATTTTTTGCCGAAGAAGTTGATTTCTTGCTCCCACCACACTCATCCAGTTCTAAGAAACCTACATTCATGTTATTCCTTGCCCTTGCAGTTGGCTAAGTCCCCCCATCCCCCACCCCACCCCTTCACCCAGCATTTTACTCCCATATATGCTTCTCTGGTTTCTTGGTCCCGTTTTTTCTCTTTTGGCATCATTTGTCTTTCCTTCTTCATTTCCTCTTGGCTGTACAGGTCTGCTTAATAAGGCCAGTGTTAACTCGGCACCAGAATCAGCAACTAAAACCTTTGCCTAACAACTTTAATGAGAAACAGAAAAGTGGAGGAAATGGCTCTCGTGCCAAGTGTGTAAACTACGCCAGAGCTCACAGCCAAGCCAGGTCCGCATGGGAACCGAGAATGTCAAGCAGTACTTCTCCCGGGAGCAGTGCTCTCTCCGGGGCCTCCCCCTGGGCCTGGGCTGCCCACCTCTCACCCTGGGGCGCCCTCCTGATGCAACCCTCATCTTCGGGGGATGGGCCTCGGCTGCCCCACTGCCTCATTTCTTAAAAAGGAACTGGAAATTCAGAGCTGTATGTAAATCGGACTTTTAACTCTGGGCAACCAATTCACATGTTTTAAAAACACTCTGCAGGCCAGACAAAACAAGTCTGAGGTCAGTTCTGGCCCATGGCTATCATTGTGCAACCTCTCATCTAAAAAATGGCACTGAATTTTCTAGCATAGAGTTGGTCAGTTTGATTTTTTTTTCTCACAACTCCTTCTTAACCAACTGATTAAACCTTCAGAACTATATAGTTCTAGAGGTCAAGCTGAATCAAGGACTTAACTCTAGAATAACTTAATAAAGGTGGGGTGGGTGAGGTATGTTGGGTTGGGGTTAGGCTGGCTTTGTGTGGGGAGGCTCAGCTGAGGGCTGAGGGGTGGGGTGGGGCTCAGACATGAGAAGAGGGAACCACCATCCTGAAGGGACCACAGAATCGGGCTTCCCCTCACAGGACATGTGCAATGGGAGAGCTGTAAACTAAGGCAAGGCACATACTGAGGTCAGTCAGGGAGTCAGCGATGGTACTTCAGAGGGAGGCTTGGGCTGTTCAGGTCCTGGCCACCCAGTGTTCAGAGCTGAGCCTGAGCTCAGCCAAAGGGAGTGGGGGACTTTGAGCTGAGCTGCCCCATCTTTACCTACAGCTGGAAAGACAAGGCTAGTGACTAGCCGCTGTCAACTATGCACCTGCTTCACTGTCCCTGAACACAAACCATAGAGTGAAATGAGTCAACTGTGTGAGTGTGAGCATACCATTTCATCCCCTTGGCTGCAGCAGACGATGCTGGAACCTATCTTGGTTTTCGCTTGGTAACACTGCTTGAACCCACTTAAGCTAACGAAGTGCAGAAACTTAGATGTGCCTCTCAGGTTCTGACTCCTCACCACATCCGGTAGGCACAGAGCATTTCCTTGGACCCTTGAAACACAGGAGGGGAAAGCCTGCCCAGGACAGCAGGCAGCAGCCAGCCCCGCTCACACTTGCAGCATCTTCTGGCAGGTGCCCTGCACGCCTTCCTGACACCTTTGATTCCCTCTATTCCTTCAGCTCAGCGCCACTCGTCTCACGAGGACTTTCTGTAAGAGATGTCCTGTCAGTCAAAAGATTGCTAGTGTAGGATCCTGCTGTGGGACGCTTGGCATCAGTGTGGTTCTGGTCTTAGTTCTGGGACTTGCTGTGCTCTCTTGGGTGCTGCGTGGTTTTTGTCCTCTGTGTATCTGAGTGGTTTCAATGGCTGGGTTTCCACATCACCCTGACTCAACACGCCCTCCATCCTGGGAGGGCGCGGACCTCGCATCTCTTGCACCTGATGTGGTCATTTGTTTATAGGCCCTGTGTGGCTCCACCTTGCACTTGCACTCTACCCTGTTGAACTAAATGTACTTTTATAATCTGTCTGAAAGCTTTTCTGGACAGTAAAAAAGAAATTAAGCTGAAGTTTCTCTTCTGACCTGTAATGTGAGTGTACCTACCCTTCTGGGTTCCATGTCTGCCTCCTCCCCTGGTGTCCAGTTGCCAGAACTGGGGATCGAGGTGTCTGCACAAGGACTGGAGGGTGGTGTGGGGGTGTTCCTCTCTACAGCTCAGGGTGCTCACGGCCCTATGACCGGTGTCCTCCACTGCGCAGGAAGAAACGCACACTCACCAAACCGGTTTCTCTGAGTCCTGCCTGGATGTGCTCCTGTGACCAAAGCTGTCCCCTCCTAGCCTGTGCTGAATAGATTTGGCCAACCTCCCTCAAAGCAGAAGGTGCCTGACAGACACAGCCTACAGTCCTCACCGACGGCCTTGTCCAGAGCTAGATATGGGGGACCTTTATTCCTTGAAGGGTCACACACACATGAGCAATTCTTTGTTCCCCTTCCTCCTTCCCGCGCCAGCCCCTGGCTGTGTCACAGCTCTCCCTCTCAGGTAGCACTGGTCAGGGCTGTGCTGAAGTGAGGAGCAGCCCCCATGGGCCGGGGGGTGTGTGTCTGCCAGTGGGAATCAGCAGCAAGGCCACGTTGGGGGAGAGCCCCCTCCTGGCCTCACAGCCCAGGAACAGAAAGAGTAGTTGGTGTCCAAACAAACAGCCATGCTTGGCTTGGAGTGTCGCCAGTGCACAGGGTCTCCCTGGAGGGAAGTCACTGTGAGGCTTGTGGTTGTGCTGCATTGTGTGAGGACAGCTTCTAATGTCCCTGTGGCCTGGCTATTCGGCTGCCCCAAATGCTCCAATGCAGCAAGTCTCCCTCCTTAATCTGCTGCCCATGTGTGGACTTTGTATCCCCTTATGCCTTTCACGTACCAAAGTTCTAAAAAAACAAGTCCATCCTGGCTCACTTACTCCTTTTTTTTTTAGCAAAAGAGAGAGGGACAAACAGGAAGGGAGAGAGATGAGAAGCATCAACTCATAGTTGCAGCACCTCAGTTGGTCATTGATTGCTTCTCATATGTGCCTTGACTGGGGGGGGGGGGGGGGGCTCCAGTCGAGCCAGTTGCTCAAGCCAGAGACCATGGTGTCATGTCTGTGATCCCACGCTCAAGCTGGTGAGCCCACGCTCAAGGTGGATGAGGCTGAGCTCAAGCCAGCAACCTTGAGGTTTCTCACCTGGGTCCTCAGCATCCCAGGTCAGTGTTCTATCTACTGTGCCACCACCTGGTCAGGCTCACTTGCTTCTATATATTCTCACTAACTGTCCCCTTGGCTGCTCCTTGCTTGTGCCCCCACCCTGTCTAAGTACTTCTCACCCTCAAGGCCCTGCTCAAATACTGCCTTCCTGATGGAGCCTTCCCAGGTCCCCATGTGCCAAACTGCCCCCCTCCCCTGTGTTGTCTCCCTCAGGCAGTTCTTGCGAGCATGGCCACCCCCTGGCCTGGCCGTGAGCTCCTCCTCAGGGACAGTGGCTGGGTCTTGTCCCTCTCCACTCCCCACAATGCTCAGACCAGCTGGGGTGGGGGGGGGGAGGCAGAGGGAGTAGTACCCTTGGGAAGCCTGGACTACATGCAGCTGTGTACCTACCTGCTGGTGCCCAATGGTTTCTGCACTGGGGAGCAAGAAGTCCCTACACATAAGAAGAGGTGCATTTGGGTGGTGCGCTAGAAAGAAAAAACAGATGTAGGATGGCAGCCTGCATTTGCTCATAACCAGATAAGATGAGCCCTCTGGAGCCTGTGTCTTGAACTTGGCCACCAGCCTCCCTAATACTTGGGGACTTCCAGCTTATATAGCATGGTCTAATCTCCAACTCTGAGTTTCTTCCATTCAGTGTTGTGTAGAAGCCAGCTGTCCTGGCCTACCAGGAACACACACAGTCTACGGTGGGCTAAGAGCTCTGTGTAAATGTGCAGAATAATTGACTTAGACTATAGAATACTTTAGAAAAACGGGCAGTGTTCCACCTTTCATGTAAACTTGCTGGTAAGCCAGCTGGTGCTCCCCCCTTGCCACAGGGATGCACAAGGGTTACCTGCATGAGGCCAAAGGTCCCTATCAAACTGGGAGCTCCTGTCAGCTTAATTACAGAAAAAGCACATCAGTGCAGCTGCCCACATCTGGACATCATCAAACAACTTGGAGTAAATGCCATCGGTGGTTTCCGAGCAGATCAAGATAGTGCTGATTCATGTGCCAGCGATATCCCCAGATAACGACTTGGCCATAGGAGAACTGACCTGACTACATTGCACTGTGTATGACAGCAAATGAACTGCCTAACAGTGAGACGAAAACCCATTCAGAGAAGGTCTTAAATGCATACTGTGTAAAATTCAATTTCATCAAACACTCATCAAGCGCCCACTCTATTCCAGGCCTAGACAAGATGCCAGGAACACAAAGGTAAAGAAAGCAGAGCCCAGCTGGCATGGTCAGGAAGCTGGCACACAGACTGCTGGCACTAAAGGTGTCTCCTGGGCCCTGGAGGAAGGCAAGACCCTGTTCCTTGGGTGAACAGGAGAAGCAGAAAGTCTCCGTGGAAGGGTTGACAGAGCGGCTCTGTGGGCTGCACTGTGGGTCAGGGCCAAGGTGCTGCTTTAATTCCAGATGAAGCTGGAAGTGGGTTGAGGTCAGACAGAGAGACGTGGGGACTTGTTCTAGTCACAGTGTTGGGCTTTTGAGGAAGCAGTGGTCTGAAATCACTCTCCAAGACAAGAAGAAAAATGGCTTGAGTCAGATGGGGTTTGGGTCAGAGGGACAGAAAATGTGTGGGAAGATAGACTCCTGCAGCTGGTGGGGCTGAGAACACAGGCTCATGGTAGAGGAGGCTGAGTGCTGAGAAGATACAGAGGGTGATACCCATCACGGGGTGCAGAGGGAACCCCAGGCACAGGCAAGGACTCGTCCCCTCACTGGACAGCCATGCTGAGCAGAGAGCAGCTCCCGCAGCCCTCAAAGCTCTTGAGTGACCGTCTTGGGCCCAGCTGGAGCAAATGAGATGAGTCAGACCTAGCCCTGCCTTGGGGAATCAGGAGCTGCTAAAGGAGATGGGTTTTAATAACTGGGATACCTGCTCTGATGGAGAGAGGCACCAGACCCAGCAAATGACACCTGTCACTGAGAGCGTCATCTCAAAGCCTGCAAGGATTGACCTGGCTGGGGAGGGTGTGAGAGGGGTTTGAGCTTGGTGTGCCTTCCTGCAGAGCCCCTGCTGCACTAACCACTGCCCTTTCTGCCTCACTCCTCCACTCAGCCCCAGAGGACCCCATCTATGCTCTTGACAAGCTCCCCGTGTGGCAGGGAGACCATTCCCAGGCAGTACCAAGTGCAGCGAGTAGAGGAGCCTGGCCTGTTGGAGGGGCCCCCTACCTGGGGTCAGGGAGGGCTTCTGGGTTGGGGGAAGATGACTGGGCTTGGAGAATGAAGGGCATGGCTTTTCAGGCTGAGAACAGGAAACACAAGGGCCTGCCAAAATAGCAAAAAAGATACACAGCCATCCAGGAGAAAGGGATGCCACACACCCAGCGGGGACATTGAGTGGTCAGTGGGCAGAGCTCGAGCTGTGTGGTAGAGACCAGGAAACTGAGGCAGGTCCAGGCCAGATCTTAATACCTGCCTAGAGGCTTGTACTCGACCCTGAGGCACCTAGAGGGCAGGAAGGGTCCAGGGAGAGGAAGGCACCTGGTTAGACCCAGCACTTGTGAGTGAGCAGGGGAAGAGGAGGCCAGTGGGAAGACTGAGCCAGAGATAGCGGGGCCTGTGGCTTTCACAAAGGCTGTGGTGTCCCCAGGGTGCCCCTACACTGCACATCAAAACACAATGCACTCTCCCACACTGTCTGCCTGAGCAGGGTTTCCTGTGAGCCGCTGGGGCTGGGTCACAGTTATTTATCTAATGTTCTTGGATGGAGTCCCAAGAAAATAATTTTGGTTATTTAAACACATACACACACACACCGCAAAGCACCATTGCAAAACCCACTCCCAAAGAGAAATTATAAAAAGATTGTTTTGAGCCCAGTGGTTTATTGTTTTATTGATTTATTTGTTTGTGCATCTGTTTATTGCCCTGCCTGGATGGTCCCCATTGCTTAATACGCACAGACTATATATACAAGGGCTATGGAAGAAAGCAGCCCCCAGCCCAGGCACCCAAGCCTGCAGTCAACACAAGGCAATGGAAACACTGTTTCCCAGGCAGGCTCTGTGACCCTACTCTAGAACCCAAGTGGTTGATGCCCTGCACCAGGTGCCCACCATCCTACACATGAGGAGGCTCCCAGTGGGGCTCATCAGCAGTCATAGGAATGTGGGGGGAGCACTTTCTATAGACCAAGGTGCCTGAGGTTCACCCCAAACCTCAAGGCTTAATCTCTGGGCTGGGGACAGGAAGCATTCTACAGGTGATTCTGCTAATTAAAGGTGTAACCACTGGACCAGCTGATTCCCAAGGGTCTCCCCTGAACCCTTCTAAAAGCGGAATCCACTCTCTCTAGAGACTAGCATTGGGAGGGGCAGGGGCAGGGAGACATAGCCTGTGAGGAATGGGCATGACCCTATGACCATGGCACTACCAGGTGAACAAGGGGCAAGGCTGTGGTCCCACCATACAGGGACCCTCTTATTGGCCCCCTCCACTCTCAGCTCACCTCCTAGGGAGCTGGAGCTGCCATCCCACAAACCAAAAAATTCATATCTTGGAAATTAAGAAAGCAGATGTCAGGATGTTGAAAGAAAATGATGGGTTTCCTCTTCGGGGTGAGGGATGGGCAGACTTCTCAGACTTGGAAAGGGTGTGAATGGATGGGACAGACAGGAGCAGGGCTGGGAAGTGGCCCAGAAAACAACAGGCCCAAGGATGGCAAAATATGCAGAAAGGCACACTCAGCTTTTAAAAGTCTTTTTGGCACAAGAAGTAAGAGGAGCCAGATGTGTAACCAGGGACCCGAGACACAGGAGTTACGTCAGCAGTGAGGACAGGACGACTCGGGTCTGGGTCACCACTTCCACTTCAGGTAGAGCATGCCTTATAGAGAACAGTGAGGAGAGATGTGAAACAGAGGCTGTGGGGCAGGTGGTGAGAGTCCCTGCCACAAAGCAAGTGCCAAAGGCATTTGATGAACCCCATCTTATCCATTTCAGAAGACCCAGAAGCACTGTGCCCAGAACATGGAAGGAACTTGCTAATGTGGTCATATAAACATGGCTGTGTCTTTGAGGAAGAGGAGAGGATGTAGCATCAGAACGATCCCCATTTTCAGAGAAATATATTCTAGAACCTCCAGGTGAGTGAGCCAGACAGGGTCGTGGGACCATTATCTAGAACATGAGGAAGCAAAGGGTCAGTGAGCTCTTTGACCACTTAACAGAGCATCAGAGCCCAGCAGTGCAAACCATCTGTGAAGCAGGTCTCTTGCATGACCATGACCAAGGATGTGTTTAGTCTCAGTACATTTGGACTTCAGATGGGCTGGCAGAATGTGCAGTTTTTTGTCTGAGAAAGAGTCATTTGGACTAAAGTTGAGATGGGAATGTATCAGCCTAATCAGAAGACTGGTCCATAGTAGGACTCAATAAACATTGAATGAATGAATGAATGAATGAATGAATGAATGAGTGGGCCACCGTTAGCCAGGAGGTAATAGATAATTTAGATAATTTTCTTCTTTTGGACTATAGTGTCCATGCTGTGGCCTACTCTATTCATTGCTTTTTAACAACTTGAAGATAGGAAGTGTAGTGATCAGATTTGCAGGTGACAAATTTAATGAAACCTTGATAAACTATAACTGTAAGTAATAAGCAGATGCTTGGCACAAGGCAGTTGTATCATATGGGTCCCAAAAATGCCATTTATCCCTATTAAGACATTTTTTGTTTCCTGTCATAAGAAACCTAATTCAGAATGGCTAGAGCCAATAAAAAAAGAAAAGGGTGGATCATGGGCTGTGAGCCCATGTCTCCCAGCACTTGGGTCTACTTTGCTCCCTGCTGGTTTCACCTTCAGGAAGTGAGGCCTTCGAAGCTCTTGGTTCACTCACTTCTTGTAGCTCAACCAAAGACAGACACTCTTTTCTAATCATTCCAGCAGAAATCCCATGATTGAGCCTCCTCAGTGGCATGTCCGTCTCTGAGCCAATCACTGTGGCCAGAAAAACAAGAGTGGGCCAGGCCAAAGTCACATGCCCAACTCCAGGCTGGGTATGACTCACCAAATCCATTGAACTGAGATTAGGGAGAAATAGTTCTTCCAAGGAAAATGGATTGCTCATAGCAAAAAAAGAGAAACAGTTGCTGAGCAGGCCAGACACCCCCACATGAGATTGGCAGTAGCTTAACCTGGATTCTGTGTCAGTCCCAGAGCTTTATAGCAGGCCCAGGTTCAGTAGGACACTCCCTCCACCCCTTGAAGTTATCTTGGGGCTGGGACCCCATCATAGAGTCTCCTGTCCTTCCCCTTTTTGGTCTTAAGCTGCCCCCAGTACAATGGTAGCTGTGATTCAATCCCTCATCCCTATGGCTCCAAACTAGGACTCCCTCATTCCCTGGGCTCTGGGTAGAAACGACAGGTGTCCCCACCAATGGCCCCAGGCAGAGACAGGAGGAGCAGCTTTAAAGGCTTGTCCAGAGCCAGCTGGCTGTCAATTGGAGAAGGTGTCCATGTCCCTGCAATACTAGTAATGTGTCACTATCAGAAACTGGACCTAGGACATTTCCTCCCTGCAGGTGATAATGGCCCCACGCTCTCCGAGGGAAACCTTTATGTAAATATCAAGACCCCTTTATCTCCTGCTCAGTATTTACTAGACAGTGCCTGCAGCTCCCCATGTTATTTCAGCTGTGGTCTTCAGAGAGAGCTCCAGAGTGACATGGTGGGAAGACCCCTGGAGGGAAGGCAGGAGTCAAGATGTAGAGCCTGCCTGGCACCTAACTGGCTGAGGGGCCCAGGCCAGTCAGCTAATCTCATGGACCTCACATTTCCCATCTGTAGAAGGGGACAGTAAGAGTTAGTGCACAGTGGTGGATGCACATATGTGAAAGCACTTGTCTTTGAAGTGACTGTGGTTCCCAAAGGGGATCAGGGTCCAGGACAGAGCAGGTGACCCCAGGAGTGGTATAGCGGGTGGGCAGAGTTGGAGATGTAGGGAAAATGGAAACACTCAGTGTGCAGGTTTCAGAAGAGGCTGCAGGCAGGTATGATTTAGACTGAAGGGCAGAGCTGGGGAGAAGAGCCGTGTACGATGGAGCCTGTGAAGTGGCAAGGAGAGGCGTGATCCATGAGAATCCAGGATTGTGCACATCCATTTATGCATCCCTTGTGCTGGGGCAGTTTCATGGATTAAGGGCACAGGAGCATCAATTCAATATCAAAAGCCAGTGACTGAAAAAAAAAGTGACTCCACATAAGAAAACCTTTCTTCAATTTTTTTTTACTTCTTCCAGATGGTCCAGGAGAGCCTCTCATTTTGGTCCTAGTGTAAGGTCGGTGGATAATGAGGGATGGTCACGTGGGGAACCCAGACCCGTGAACTTTGGCTAGGACCGCCCACAACCAAGCGCGCCAAAGGAGGCTTTACAGGGACCGTTTGGAAAAAAAGAAATCGTCTACCAGCCAGTAGGATTTCACCACGTCATGTTAGCTCCACTTCCCTAGAGGGACCCTTTAAATATCTCCCACGTGGTTTAATCCGTGCAACTTCCCTGGCCTCCATCTTACCTCGGGGCCAGGGAACCTTGCCGGGCGGGATGCGCGCTCTGTACTCAATGAGGCCGTTTGTTATGGCACACTTGGTGGCTCTGAGCCCTCTTCCTTCCTTCTCGGTGGGGGAAAAATACCTTACATTTTGGTGCCGAAACCTGGGAGGGAATGGAGGTCCGCGGGGACCGCTCCTCTTCTTCATCCCCGCCAAGAAGGAAGGAAGAGGGCTCGGAGCCACCAAGTGTGCCATAACAAACGGCCTTATTGAGTACAGAGCGTGCATCCCACCCGGCAAGGTTCCCTGGCCCCGAGGTGAGATGGAGGTCAGGGAAGTTGCACGGATTAAACCACGTGGGAGATATTTAAAGGGTCCCTCTAGGGAAGTCGAGCTAACATAATGTGGTGAAATCCCACTGGCTGGTAAACGATTTCTTTTTTCCAAATGGTTCCTGTGAAGCCTCCTTTTGGCGTGCTTGGTTGTAGGCAGTCCTAGCCAAAGTTCACGGGTCTGGGTTCCCCACATGACCATCCCCCATTATCCACTGACCTTACATTCTGACCTTTTGTGTTAAATAGAAAAAGGGCGCCATTTATTCGTCTGGCTACTTCCTGCTGAATAGGGGCGTCGTGGGGAGGGGGAGATTAGAAGGTGGTGGCTTTGAGGGGTGTCAGGAGGAACATCTGTGTGGTTGTGAGTTAAGAAACTTTGCAGATGCAGTCCTATAAGGATTTTTTAAAAAATGAGTAATAGGGGGATTTGTAGGGTCCAGCCTTTTGGTGAGCTAGAGATGGATGGAGTCCAGTGGTTCCGACTGCCAGTGGTCCTGTAAGGATTTTAAAAAAAGGGGAGTAATAGGGGGATTTGCAGGGTCCAGCCTTTTGGTGAACTGGAGATGGATGGAGTCCAGTGGTTCTGACTGCCAGTGGTCCTGTAAGGAGGCAAGCTTGAGGCAGAACTGCATGTCAGGAGTGGCTTAAAAGGGGAAAGGAAGGGGTCCCATCCATTCCCATAACCGAGACCTGTGAGGGAACTAGAGGTCCAGAGTGTGATGGCAAAACAGAGAAGGCAGCCCCCGTGTCCACAGAAATGAGATGGCCTTACCCACTAGTTGCAGCATACCCTGGGTTCTCCGAGTCCAGGCCGTGTCCTAGGAGTTTGAGCGATGCACCCACCTGGCTGGATTGGCCTTCCCATTTGGGCGGCTTGTCCTCCACATAGAGGCGCTGAGGAAAAACCTGTTGCCCAAAGGGGCAATCACTCCGCCAATGACCAGGCTGCTTGCAGTCAGGGCAGGGCTCAGTGGGCAGCCGCTGGCAGGGGCCCTGCCAGGACCAGTGGTCCTGCTTGCCACACTTAAAGCAAGCTGCTGGTGGCTCTGCTGGTCTCAGAGTTGCCACAAGAGTTTGGGTTTAGAGCGTTACCTTCTGCTGCATGTGGGCCTGGAGAACAGCCTTGGCCTGTATTAGTTGGGACCGTTGAAAACTTTAAATGCGTGTTCACAGGTTCCGGATAGAGGTTTGGGGGTTTGGGAATAAAAGGAGGAGGGATCGTGGGGAGCCCGGCACCCAGATCCTGCAGGAAACACTGGAGCCAAAGGCCAGAACTTCCTGTAAGAAAATTGGGGTTGGACGTCCTGAAAACCGGTGTAAGAGCCAATGCCAGACTGAGAAAGGTCTGACGGAGGAGGGACTTAAGAACACAGTGGAGAAGGGAGGGGCCCCTGGCCAGCAGGGGAGAAGAAAGAGATGGTAGTGGTGAATAAGAAACAGGTTTTTTTTAAGGGAGGGGAAGGGGCTCTCAGAGGGAAGAGATCCGAGCACAAAAGAGGTCCGCAGAGGGACCAGAGAAAAGTCCCGAGAGAGAGGTGCTCCTGGGGGTCAGACAGGAGGGAGAGAGAGTTGGGAGTCTGCGGAGAAGGAAAGATCAGGAGTGGAGGTTTTAGGTGAGGTTTCTCTGGCTAGAAAAGGCCTGCGCGGTGGAACAGGCAGCACAGAGATTAAGGACAGGTGCACGAATAATTAGAAGCCGTGTATGTAAGAGATCTCCAATCAGTTCCCAGCTTTTTTGGCGATAGTTAAATTGGTGAGGGTGTTAACACCGAAAGTCCCTTCAGGAGGCTAACCTAGTGGGCCCTGTGGCCTGGCCACAGCAGAGAAGAACAGTTTTTTCTTCTCTAGGGAGGGAGACCCACGCGCCCCCACAGCCTTACACCTAGTGTGTCTTTAACACCCTTTAATACTGCTAGTCTCCGTTTGCTAAGAAAACAAACCTTAGACTAAGCATTTTCAGGCAAGGGTTTTGACCAAACTTACTGCATTGTATATAGTTGTCATTGTGTGATTTTTAACGGTCATCACAGAGACTGGTTTTTTTTGGTGGTAACCATAGTTTTATTTCCCAACATATTTACTTAAATTTAAAAAGCTAGTTTTAAGAAAAACATAAGTTTTAAAAATGGTGTGTATGATACAAGAATGATGAAAGATCCTGGAGCAGAGACCCAGTTCTCCAGCGCACCAGGCAGCCTGGGCTTGGACATGGCAAAGATGGGACCAGAGGGTGTTCATGAGATGTGGGTAAAGTCATGTCAGTCGACTGAGGCTGAGTGTCAAAAACTCCTCCTGTCAGCCTTCACTGACTTGTTGGCTCCATAAAGACCATGGACTTATTCTTGTTCAAGCCCTCAGGTGCCCAATATCTTCTCTCCCATCACATTGGCTCTGGTGGCTAATTTTTAGCACAGGGACTTGGAACCTATAGCTCTCAGTTACTGGTTCCCCAAAGGATTTCACTGCAGACACACAGCAGCAGGTGATGCCATCTGCCCTGAGTATGACAAGAACACCACTTCCTGAACACCTCCACAAGCGTGCCCTGCACATGAGTTCCTAATACATTTGTCATTTGGATCCTCTCTAAGGCACAGATAGATAGATATTATTACACCCATTTTTAAGATGGAAAAGCTGAGGTTCAGTGAATTTTTGCTTAGTGCCACACAGCTCCACTCAAGGGATTCAACCCCAGATCTGCATGCCACTCATTCTCAGCTTTGCCTGACAGTGTGATGCCTCTGCCTCACAGAAAGTAAGCCCCCCTGCAGGACCCCACCCACCCACATGAGGCCCCACCAGGCCGCTGGGACTGTGTGGTTTACAGGACTAGGAGACCCTGGATGTGTGCGTCACCTCCTTAATGGCTGCCGCCACTTTAAACTGACCTGTCCCATCTGGGGAAAGATTTTGCAATCTTGATAAAGAAACTCATGTTCCCTTGAAAATAATTTAGCAGTTTCTATTCTTGTTCTACTTTTCATAAAATTCACAGTGACTACATTTTCCCAACAAGAAATCCCTAAGCTTGGTCTGACTAAAAATTGGGGGCCATTTCTGGGAGATGTGGTTTACACGTCAGAGAGCCAGCATGCCGGGACATGGGGACCACAGAGGAAAATGGGGAATTAGAGCTGCCACCAAAGCCCTGTGATTACTCCCCTCTCTCCACCCATCTTCCCGGCTCTCTTCTCTTTCCACCCGCTGAGCAAGAAGCTTGGATTCTGGGAACCATCCCAGTCCTGCTCCATCTTCTTCCAGAAATCAGCTGGGTCACTGGCAGAAACTGAGGTTTGTGGCAGTTAAATGAGTTGTCTAAGATCACACTAATCACAGCAGTGCCAGTGTCAGAGCCAGGTCTGAGTGCCTATGAAGCCCAGGACCTTTCTGCCCGCGTACACTTCTGCGCCTCCTCCCCTCCAGGGCGCCTGTGCTCTTACAACCCAAAGGAGAAGTCTCTCGTTAGACAGACTGGCGTGACATCTGACCCAGAATAAAATGCACTAAATTTTAGCCATAGTCATGTAAAGCTAGTACTTTAAAGAAACATGGATCATTTTCTCGTTTTATTTTTAATTTTTTTTTTACTGGAACTATATTATATATTATCAAGAAACAGATATTTTAAAAATATGTCATTATTATATTTGTGTGAGGTTTTACACACATTAAATTTGACGTAGACATATCATGTTTAAACATACACACACATTCACATATTTAAAATTGGAAATGATGGTAAGCAAAATAAAAACTGAGGACTTCAGCTGACAAGTCCATTCCTTTATTTTTGGAGCAAACATCTTGAAATAGAGAGGGCTTTTTAGTATTTCCATAACTCTAGCCTAGAGTCAGGTCTGGTCTATGAAGGCTGCCTGTCCTTGTGGTATCATTCAGATCAAATTCCAAAATACTTTTTCCTTTAAAGAACTCAGTAAAGAGTTTCCCAAGCAGACAGTTCAAACCTCAAAGGCACGCGATCCCCCAGTGTGTGCAGTTCCCAGCAAGAGCTCAGCTCTCCCCCTGGCTTGACCCTCAGCTCTCAGGCGAGGCCACCCCGCCCCAGTCCTGAGCCTCACTGGCCAGCTCCTGGGGACTCTGGCCTGCTGCTGCCCACTGCTTGGTCTTTTATAAAACACAAAAAAGGACATTCTCCTGCAGGCTGGGCCCAACCAGAAAGCCTGTGAGAAGGGAAGGTCACATCTGAAGGCTGTATGGCCCGGGACTTCAGAGAAAAGATCTCTGGGAGGGCAGGCCTCAAGGTCACTTCCTGCTGGGCAGCCTGGGTCACTGGGAGGGGGGGCATTGAAGGAGCAGGGGGGAACAGTCAGCGTTCTGTAAAGGAAATTAAATCTTTAGCTTGATGCATTGTCACATGCTTCTGCAGAATTAAGACAATACTATAATTTGATTCAAAGCACTTTTTTAAAAACCCAACTTCACTTTTGTTGAATGCTTACTAGTGCAGGCTTTGTGGTAGATCTTCATTCACACAGATTGGACAAGTGGGCACACCTATCTTGGTTTGGAAGCGGGAGCTCTGTGAGACTAAGTGGACAGATGTCTGGAGCCTTAGGTGGGACCAGAACCTGAGGCTCAAAACCCACGCTCCTCATCCTGCCCCACAGCCAGTTGCATGTCGGCCCATGTGGGAGGCTGGGATCATAGGGTGGAGGAGGCAAGCTGGTGGGCTGTGACAGTTTCATCCCCCAAGTGAAAAATAAGCAATCTTTTTATTTAAAAATATTTTAGAACAAGACTGACTGGTGGTGGTGCAATGATTAGAGCATCTACCTGAGATACTGAGGTCCCAGGGTCAAAACCCCGAGGTCTCTGGCTTGAGTGCAGGCTCATCCAGCTTGAGAGCAGGCTCACCATCTGGAACACGGGGCCACCAGCATGAGCATGAGCATGGGATCATGATTCCATGATTGCTGGCTGAGCCCAAAGGTCACTGACTTGAAGCCCAAGGTCACTGGCTCGAGCAAGGGATCACTGGCTTAGCTGGATCCCACCCCTTCCACACACCCCCATCAAGGCAGATGAGAAGCAATCAATGAATAACTAAAGTGCTACAACTATGAGCTGAGGTTTCTTATTACTTTCCCTTCCTGTCTGTCTGTCTGTCTGTCTATCTCTCTCACTCACTACAAGTAAACTTAGGACAAAAAGAGAAATTGATTTAGCCATTAGTGTGCTGTGCATTTAGGATGCTAAATAGAAGTTTTGGTCACCAATGTAAACTTCTTACAAATTTTTAATATATATTTTAGTATCTCAAATAGTGCCTGCTGGTAACAAGCCAAAGCGCAGAGAGCGCTCAGCAGGAAGAAGCAGCCCTAAGTCAGGTAGCCAGCTCTGTCACTCATTGTGGTATGAGCTCAGCCATATCGTTCCTGTCCCTGGGCCTAGAAAGTGCAGGGGGTGAACAGTTCAAGTGCTCCATGAGATAGAACAAGAATCCTCGCCACATGGTGAATTTACCCAACGAGAGAAGTAAGCAAAAACAAGATGAAGCCATTATGGAAAAGATGCTCTAGTGAATCCCTTTAGACTACTCTCATGAGAGGGGCTAAGTCTAGCTCACCATTGTGTCTCTGGAACAGTATCCACTGCCTGACAACAGGGTAGGTTGTATGTATGGATGGACGGACAGACAGACACATTTCCACACTTGTTGGAGATTGAGCTAGCTGGCTGTGAAGGTCCTCCCTTCCTGAGATCCCTGACTTCTTGACTACCCTCCAGAAGTCCTGACTCACTCAGCTTGTTTCTAATACCTTGCTGGGGAAGTGGGATGTAGATTGGAAACATTGGGCTCTGTGGGATGTTCACAAGGCCTGTCGTGAAAGCTTGGAGGTAAACTTCCTGAAGATTAGACGAGGCAATGGATGCCAAGTGACAGGCATGTAATAGTGCTGGAGAGTGTTAGCAGCCGCTGGTCTTGTTACAGGAGATGGAGGGAAAGAAGATGAAGGTGCTGATGGACAGGGGAGGAAGAGGTGAGTGGTGGTGACAATGGCTCATGGTGCTCTGATGGGAGGCAGAGGCGGAATGCCCTTGAAGCGGCAGGGAACCTGCCTGTTCCCAGATGGCTCCTTGGCTCCCCGTTAATGTCTGCAACCTGGAAGGCAGCTTCCGCAGAACAAGCTCGGGCTCTGAGTCTGCAGACTTGCGCTGTGTGCTGGATCAGCACTGATTCCTTGGTGTGACCAGAGCGAGTCACATCACCTCGCTGAGCTTCCATTGCCCAATCTGCACCCTGTCCCTCTCAGCCTTGTTGTAAGTACCCAGGAGTGGAGCGGGGGTGGGAGTGGGGTTGGAGTAAGCAGCAACTTGTAGACCACACATTGTGCCACGACCAGGGACAGCAAGCAAACCCCATCTTGTCTTTAACGTGGCCGAAAGCCTTTTTTTTATAACCCCTTCATTAAGATACAATTCACATACCATAAGATTCATCCATTTAAAGTGTACAAGTCAATGGTTAGGGTAATCACAGAGTTTTACAACAATCACCACAATCAATTTTAGAACATGTACACCACCCCCCAAAAGAGGACCCATACCCCTTAGCAGTCGTCCCCAGCCCTAGGCAACCACTAATCTACTTACTATCTCTATAGATTTGCCTCTTTGGACACTTCATATAAACGGAATCGTAACATGTGGACTTGTGTGCCTGCTTTTTTCACCTTCAAAGTTTATCCATGTTGGAGCGTGCTCGGCACCTTGCTTCTTATACTTCAGACAACCTGGAAATCATCCCCTATCAGAACATATAAATTTGCCTCATTCCTTTTATTTTACTCTGCTAATTTTAATAGGCAAGATGTTTATCATTCAAGATTCCAGTGGCATAAAAAGCGTTTGTGAAACCACGAGCTTTCCATTCCCACTCCGCTCAGCCTGGGCAGAGCAGCTCGGCCGGGTCCTGGCCAGGCACCGCGCAGGGTTCAGTATATGTCATTCTCAGAGACCAGAAGCAGCCCCAGGGAGTTACAATTTGCAATTCTCTCCGACTGAGCTTGAGCATTTTTTTTTTCAAGTTTCATAGACACTTATATTTTCCTTTCAGTGAATGACCCGATCATATCCTGGGTCCATTCTTACATTGAGCGGTTCATTTTTCTCTCGTTGGTTTGTGGGAATGCTTTCAGGAAATTGCCATGAGTTGAAAATACTTTCTCAGTTTGATATTTTTCCTTTGATTGTTTTTGGTTTGTCTTTTGTTTTTATTTTGGGTCATGCAAAAAGATTTCTAATGTAGTCACATTTATCAATCTTCTATTTTATGGTTTCTGAGGTTTGTGTCATATTGAAGGGCCTCTCAAATCAGAGATTATAAAAGAAATTTATGGCTCCTTTTAGTACTTTTATGGCTTCGTTTTGCTTCACTCCTTCTGAAGGCTGCATAGAACATCCCTGCATGTGTGTGTCATAACTCACCTCGCCAGGATTAGGTTATTGCACATTTGGGTTGTTTCCAATCTTTCTCTATTAAATGTGATGCTGCGGTGAAGAGCGCCTCATACGTCGGACTTTTGTGCACATGTGAAAGTAAATCTTAGGCGAATTCCTGAAAGTAGGATTACTAGATCAAAGAGTATGTGCATTTTAGATTTTGAAATATATAGTCAATTACTTCCTAAAGCAATGGCCCTGTGTCCCTCTGCTCAGTGGTGTACAAAGTGCCTTGCCTCTGCCTCCATGTTTTAAATGAGAAACATCGTCCTTTATTTTTTTCTCAAACTATTTGGTGGGGAGAACAGACAAGCAGGCCAGCGGGAATGCCAGGTGGAGACCACCGTCCATGCAGGCCAGGCTGGCCCTGTGTTCATTGCCTGGATACCTGTGGGCTGCAGCATGACGGCAGCCTTCCAGTGACAGCCTCCAAAATATACCATCTTTGAAAGATTGTAGCACAAGCTGTCTCTTCGGCCACTAGGAAGCCGATGACCTTTCTGTGTCAGCTGGGGTGCTACATTCCTCTCTTCTGGAGGAAAAGGTAAAGAGACCCGTCTGCACCATGTGTTAGAAAGAGACCGGAGTTGGAAAGATCTGTGCTTCCATGTTCTCCCTGTTGATTAAAACCTTCCTTAGTGTGAATCTCTCTATAAACATTCGAAGAGTAGTCATTCTAAACCCCAGAGGCCAAGGAGCTTTTTCATCTTCCCCCTTCCCCACCCTCTCTCTCATTAGTGGATATCTATTTTTATTAGTTAAATTTGTTTAATAAGTATTTTCATCTTGCTCATTTGAAAGGCACTCATTTTATCTCTTTCTTCTTTAAATAGAAGCTCTGCCTGACCTGTGGTGGCGCAGTGGATAAAGCGTCAACCTGGAAATGCTGAGGTCGCCGGTTCGAAACCCTGGGCTTGCCTGGTCAAGGCACATATGGAAGTTGATGCTTCCAGCTCCTCCCCCCTGTCTCTCTCTCCTCTCTCTGCCTCTCTCCCTCTCTCTCCTCTCTAAAATGAATAAATAAATAAATAATTTTTAAAAAATAAATAAATAAATAGAAGCTCTAAGGTGTTTGTACAGCAGTGCTCCCAGCCCTGTGCACCTGCTTGGGTTGTGGCACCCCAGGCAGGGACAGCTGTGTGCCTCTGTCACTGGCAGGACAGGAGGGTGCCCCGCAAGGCTGTAGCTGAGGAGAGTGTCTCGCTAGGGCCTGCATGTCACCCTTCTTGGGCTGCCATCACAAAATGCCACAGACTGAAGGCATTTAACAACAGTAATTTATTTTCTCACAATTCTGGAAACTAGAAGCCCAAGATTTAGGTGCCATCAGAGTTTGTTTCTGGTGAGAGCCTCTTCCTGGTTTGTAGATGTCCACCTCCTGGCCAAGTCCTCTCCTATGAAGAGGGAGCTCTCAGGTGTCTTTTTCTTTTCTTAAAAGGACACTAGTCCTGTCAGATCAGGGTGCCACCTTCATGACTTCATTTAACCTTAATCACACTCCCAAAGGATCATTGGGGGTTAAGGCCCCAACATATGCCTGGGAACGGGGCGGGGCACGACTGAATTTTGTCTCTAACAGCCCAGAACTCAGAATGCAGCCCAGAGGCTGAGCATCATGAAATCAGCACTGCCCCCAGCAGAATAAAGTCCAAAACCCACACCATGAGCATGACCTGAATCTGGTCCCTGGCTGTGCAGCCAGCCGCTGCCCACCCGCAATGCCACGTCTCCCTCACAGTCCCAACACACAGTCCTCTCAGATCTGCCTCAGGCTGTGCCCTCCCCCACCTCAGGGCTGCACACAGGTCCCTGGGCCAGCACACCCTCTCCTCACCCCAACCCCACCCTGTCCTTCAGACCCCAGCCTGACGTTTCCTGACGCCTGAGACCAGGGCTGATCACCCAGCCTTGCAGCCCATGTACTTCCTTCTGGGCACCACTTGTCCCATTTAAGATGTCTTTCCACTAACTCTCAGTTCCCTGGGTAAAGGCCCTCTGAGATGGGCCCCCAGCGCCCCACACAGACTGGCACAAAGGGGGTCTTGGGCCATGCTTGCTGACAGACCACCCACGCTGTGCACACATGCTGTTGCTCATTCAAAGGGTACTTCTAGGCAGAAACTGTACATAGCTCCCTCCTCTTCTTCAGCAGCTGGTAAACTGCTGGCATAAGGGCTAAGAGCCATCCTCCCACACTCCTTATCTTACGTTATTTCTCCTCCTTTCCTTCTGTATTTAGAGTCAGAATCCTCCTTGCCCCTACCTCCAGAGCCGGCCACTAGCAATCTTCTGATTCCTTAGTGAGTGACTGATTACCAAGGCTTCAGGTGGCAACACAGCAGAGCCCATTGCCAGGAGAGAAGCTTGCGCGCTGGAAGGAGGGCCCTGAGCCCTGGGCGGCGCCTGGGACATGGAGTGAGCCGTCCCAGTAAAGGCCATGGATGCAGAGCCGGCAGACCATGCACAAGCCTAACAGGCTGGGAGATGGGAAGCCCAGCCAGCCAGCCCTCCATTCATCTATGTTTTCTGCCCACTTTCTCCATGTGCTGGGTGCTGGGGTATTGTGCTGGTCACTCCTCACCTTCACACATCTACTAGTATACCTCTGCGGGCATGTGTTGTGTACCAGGCACTATGATGGGTGCTGGGACCCTGAGGGAGCTCTCACTGACTGGGCTAATGATGGAGAAAGAGGCCATGTTTCAGAGCAAAGTGGGGCTGGAAACAAGGAAGAACAAAGGGGTTTCCAACAGGTGCTAACATGGGTGCCCTGAGCATGAGGAGAAGCTGGCTAAGTGGGGAAGTGCTCATGACCCTCCAGGCAGGAGAACAGTGTGTCACTGGCCCAGTGCCTGGGGGCTCAGCCAGCTCTGCCTGTGACCAGAGCACAGGATGCCTGGGGGGGGGGGGGGTCAGAGAGCCTGAGGACCTGGAAGGCAGGAGAGACAGGAGCCGCCCTCAAAGCCAAGTCCCTGTGCAGGCGTGCACCACTTCACTAGGATGTGGGGGCTTTCTCCAGCTTCCTCCCACCTTCTCCAAGACAGAAAGGAGAGAGGGGGAGCAGAGGGAAGCCAGCCAAAGGTTCACCCCCATCAGGGCCACTAGAGGTGCTGGAGGCACACAGACACCCTGCCCAGGTGAGCAGAAGCCTGGGGGCCAGATTGGGGCTGAGGACAACAGGAGGAGGACTTGGTCAGTAATTCATTCACTCACACAGTCAACAATCCTGCTTCCTCCTGGGGCTTGCCTGCCACAGCAGGGGGACAAAAGACAAAAACTAAACAAAAATAAGGCTTCCTGTTATATCAGATGCTGAATGCTGGGAAGAAGGTAAAGCAGGAAGGGGAGAGGCAGCTGCAGGCCAACTGGGGGTTAGGGAGTGGTGGCACTGTCCTGAGGAAGGGGCTGTTAAGGACCACTTGTTTTGCTGCCCAATCCATTGTGATTTTAATAAAGTGAGAAAAGAAGCCAGTCACAGTGCCTCAGTTATCCTTGTCATCATCATCATTGCTGGGTTACCCAGCCCTCAGCCTGTCTCCAGCCAGCCCTAAAGGTTGCGGACTTCTTCCTGCCACCTCCTCACATCTCTCAGGCAGGCTCCCCCAGCCCCCCACCCCCACCCCCAGCTGCCTGTCCCCGCTGTTCCTCTGTTGTTTCTCTGCCCCCAACTCATCGTTGGTTTTTACCTTGGGGGAAAAAAAATCCAAGCATGAAAATCTCTTAATACAAACCAGATGAGGGGCTGGTGAAAATGTTTTTCTCGGCATCAATCACCCAGGGCCTTGCTGTGCTGAGAATTTGGTAAGCCCTCATGAGAGCCCCCACCAGGAGTCCCTTCCAGACTCTGCCTGACAAAAGGCAGAGTAACGATGCCACCTTCAGTGTGTTTAGTGAAGCACCCTTTCACATACGCTCACCCCCCTCCACATGGGTTTGGGGAGGATTTGGAGTCAGCCTGTCCTGCTAGTGCCAGTGGAGGAGGTTGACCCTCTGCAGTGGAGAGTCACAGCTCTGAATTGGGTCCCACTGCCACCAGGCATCTGGAATCCCCCTGGTCCCGCCAGGGATGTGAGCAGTGCATGCCTGGGTGGGTCTCATGGGAAATGCTGGATTTGGAGGCCCTCCCCAAATCACCCTTAAGAAGGCAAAAGCCCTCAGGCACCCAGAGGGGCTGGTCCTGGGAAGAAACCCACGGACCCTCCCTCCCTTCCCTCCAAAGAATGCACTGTGTCCAGGCAGCGCTCAGCCCAGAAGCCAAATAATAAATGGGCATGCATTTGCCCTCTGAAACATTAACCAGCCATGACAATGATATCAGTGGCTGTCCATTGTCCATTCAGCAAACCTGTTCTGACACACCCACGTGGTCCAGTCCTATTCAGAGTGCTAAGGCCACGCACCTAGCAGGCCCCTCCTGACAGGTAGGGGATCCCAATCATACTGCAGCATGATCAGGGATGCAGGGGGGTGCGGGAGTCAGAGAAGGCCTTGGCCCAGCCAGGCCAGTTTGGGCTGACTTCCTGCCTGAGGTGTCCGCTCCTAAATAAGCCCAAAGGGAAAATAGCACTGGGGACAGGGAGTGGGTGTTGTGCACAAGATAGTAAGAGTGTGGTCAGTCACAGTACCTGAGGGCCATTATACCAAGTGCTGTAGGAGGAAGAGATGTTCCTAAAGGTGATGCAGAGCTGGTGGGAAGAGCCTTCGGAAGCTGAGGGCAGCAGGTGAAGAGCCCAGGAGCATGATGTGGGGTAGGGGCCAGAGCAGCCAGAGCTGAGGTGGGAATAGAGGACCTTTGCGGAACAGAGGTGGTGGAGCCCAGGGAGGGCAGGGAAGACCTCTGAGGGGCACCACACTGCATGGGAGGCGTGAATTTGGGGGTAGGGAATATGATTAAAGGCCTGAAACCCTTCCTCAAAAGCTCGTAAAACTATGCTGTCTAATGTAGTAGCCACTAGCCCATGTAGCTATTTAAATTTTTTTTAAGAAAATTAAATTTAACAGGGTAAGATTGATCAACAAGCATACATTGATTTCAGGTAACTATCAGTACATAATTTGAATAATCATACACAATGAAGAAAAGAAAGCATCTTCATTAAATAGTGCTAAGAAAATTGGAAAGCCACATGCAAAAAAATAAAACTTAACTACACCTTGTCCCCTAGCACAAAAATCAATTCAAAATGGATCAAAGACCTAAATATAAGATCTGAAAGAAATTACATAGAAAAAAAACAGGTACTAAACTCATAGACCCTGGCCGTAGAGGACAATGTATGAATTTGACACCAAAAGCAAGGAAAGTAAATGCAAAAATAAATGAATGAGATTATACCAAACTAAAAAGCTTCTGCACAGCAATAGAAACTGACAATAAAACAAATAGAGATCCAACAAAATGGGAAATGATATTTGTAGACAATAGCTCTGATAAGGGGTTAATATCCAAAATATATAAAGAACTCACAAAGTTCAGCAACAAGCAAGTGATCCAATTAAAAAATGGGAAGAGGATCTGAAAAGACACTTCTCCCAAGAGGATGTAAAAATGGCCAACAGATATATGAAAAGATGCTCATCTTCATGGGACCCACAGCTCCCACATGTGACCAACAGCTATTTAAGAAATGCAAATCAAAATTACACTGAGATACCGCCTCATACCTATTAGATTGGCTATTTAATTTTTAAATATTTTTTAAATTGAGATATAATTCACATAACATAAAATTCACCATTTTAAAATGTACAATATAGTGAATTTTAGTATATTCACAATGCTGTGCAACCATCTCCTCTGTTTCCAGATCATTTCCATCACCCCAAAAGGAAGCCCTAGCAATAACTTTTAATTCCCCTTTCTTCCAGTCACTGGCAACCATTAATCTACTTTCTGTCTCTGTGGATTTGCCTATTCTGGACATTTCATATAAAATAGAATCATATACAATGTGTGTGTGACCTTGCCTTCTTTCACTTGGTATAATGTTTTCAAAGTTCATCCATGGCTATTTAAAATTAAAATTAAATGAAATTAAAAATTCAGTCCTGCCTGACCAGGCGGTGGCGCAGTAGATAGAGCGTCAAACTGAGATGCAGAAGTCCCAGGTTCAAGACCTTGAGATCACCAGCTTGAGCCCAGCTCATCTGGTTTGAGCAAAAGCTCACCAGCTTCAGCCCAGGGTCGCTGGCTCGAGCAAGGGGTTACTTGGTCTGCTGAAGGCCCGCGGTCAAGGCACATATGAGAAAGCAATCAATGAACAACTAAGGTGTCACAATGCACAACGAAAAACTAATGATTGATGCTTCTCATCTCTCCGTTCCTGTCTGTCTGTCCCTCTCTCTGACTCTCTCTCTGTCTCTGTAAAATAAATAAAAAAATAAAAATAAAAATTCAGTCCTCTCCTGACCAGATAGTGGCACAGTGGATAGAGCATCAACCTAGGACACTGAGGTCCCTGGTTCAAAACACCGAGGTCACCAGCTTGAGCATGGGCTTACCGAGCTTGAACACAAGCTCACCAGCTTGAGCACAGAATCATTGACATGACCCCAAGGTTGCTAGCTTGAAGCCCAAGTTCGCTGGCTCAAGTAAGGGTCACTGGCTCGGCTTGAACCCTCCCCCACACTCACCCTGGTCAAGGCAGGTATGAGAAGCAACCAGCGAATAACTAAAGTGACACAACTCCAAGTTAAGGCTTCTCATCTCCCTTACTCTCTTTCTCTCTTTCTTAAAAAAAATTCAGTTATTTAATTGCACTGGTCACATTTTTTGCTTTAGCTCCCACATAGGAACGACAGCATGACAAACATTTCCATCATGGCAGAGAATTCTCTGGGGAATGTAGGCCAATGCATGCAGTGAGGACCCGGCAGAGGAAGGGGGGTGTGAGCAGGGCTGCCCAGGCTCCATTCTTGCCCACCAGATGGACGTTGACTCGCGGTCCCCAAAAGTTATAATGGGATCCACCAACGATTTTTGGTATTTTAAAAACTGGTAAAGATCATGCCTTGCCAAGGGACCTGCCTCCCAGGTGACCAGGGCTGGGTTTTTGCTGTCAGCAGCAGTTTTCTCAGCCAGGGAGGAAGCACTTCCTGTCTGCTGTCATCAGAGGCTCCCCTGGCCACTGCACTGTGATTAATAATAACGGGAAAACCAGTTAGCTGTCATGACACAAATGCAGTTTGGGGCACACAATCTTTTCAGGGGAAATGAAAATAATAAGAAAAATTCTTGTGTGATTTCACCATCTAGAGGCAACCATTGTTAGCATTCTTGTTGATAACTTCAAGATCAAGATTTTAGGAAGTGTGCAAGGGTGCAGGCATAGAAATATGCACATATAAATGTAGATATTTGTGTTTAATTTTAAAAGATTGGTTTAAACACACAATTTTCCTCTTATTCCTGACAATTTAGAGTAATCTTTTCACAGAGAAATTTAGGGCATTTCCAGAGGCAATGGGCATACTTCTATCACTATCCAATAAAATCAGTTCTCATAAATTCATCTCTGTTTAGCCATTTTTTAAGAGGGGAGGGGGGAAAGAGAGAGAGAGGCATCAACTCACTGTTCCACTCAGTTGTTCCATTTAGTTGTGCACTTAGTTGTTGCTTCTCATATGCACCCTGACTGGGGATCAAACTTGCAACCATGGCGTGCAGGAATGACTCACTCAGCCAAAGCTAGCTGTTTTTGAAAGTGATTGGGCACAGTGCAAAAATTAGCAATTTACAGCTGTCTTGGACTTTTGGAAAAGAGAGAAATCTTGAACTAAAACATGCTATTTAAAAAAGCATTTTATAATGGAAAAGTTCAGATATTTGCAAAAGTAAACAGGGTAGCATAACAAACTCCCACAGACCCGTATCAGCCGTACCCGGGCCACATCCCTTCGCCCTTCACTGCTTTGATTTACAGCAGAGTTGTCCTTCTTGTAAAAAGCCTGCAGCTGGGTTTTGGTTTTCATCCCATCAACAGTCTGCCTTTTAACTGAGAAGTTTATGGTTTCAGCTTTTCTCTTGCTTTTTCTATTTTTTTGTTGTTGTTATTAATCCTTCTTTTTTATAAATAAATTGTTATCTGTAGGTCCCTCTGTCAAGACAAGAACTTTACTGTGCCCCATGTCCCAGATGTCCCCTCGCTCCATCCCCATCATGTCACTGAAGACTGTTTCCTTCATTTCCTTTCTTGGTCTCTGCCAACGGGGGTCAGATTGAGAATCTGAGCGCCCCTTGATTGCGTGTTTGGGGCATCTCTGGTTTGTTTCTCCTGTCTGATTGCTTCCTTCGGGACTGTTTCCCACGTGGGTCTTGTGTGGCATCCCTCTGTGTGGATGAATGTCCTGGTCATTTCCTCACCCTCGGATGTCATTTGTCTGGATGTAAAATTCAAGGTTCAGAACTCAAAACTTGAGTACCCATGTGAGCTCTCATAACCATGGCTCCCTCTTGTCCTCACTCATGCCAAGCGCTCGTGGTAGGTCCTGCTTTGAGGTGAGAGTTTGCAGCACCAGGAGGGTGAAAGGCCTGCCTGGGTCACATAGCTGGGTATGGGCAGCCCTGGGGTTGCACCTCTGTCCCTCCTGACTCCTCTGCAGGGCTCTGTAATTAGCAGGGGGCTGTCTGGATGGAAGTTCTCCAACTCCTTTGCAGTCCTGCTTCCATTAAGGGCTGTGGATTGTTGTTCTGGTTTTCCCGCAGTGGGACATTTGCACTGAAAACAATGTCTCTGCCCAGGTGCTCCAGCAGGTCTGATCTGAGGACTGCTCTATGGCCAAGTCACAGCTCACTTTGTGGAATTTCTAGCAACAAGCTGGTTCTCTTGCCTCCTTTTTCTTGGACCACACCACCTCTCCTGTATTTGTTGTACTGAGCCTGTTTCTCCTTGTCTCACCTGTCTGGTCCCCACTGGTACACAGAAGACTGAAGGTCCCCCGTGTTCCTGGCTGTGCCAGCCCAGGTCCTCCCAGCCTGGCAGAGAAGCCGGGGCAGAGGTGCGAGGCTCCCTCCCTGTCTGCGCGACCCCATTTCCCGTGTGCCTTGGGCCAGGGCGTCCAAAACCCCTGCCACATGTGGCAGCTTCACTCCAGCCGTGCTTGGCAGGTGAAGACACAACACAATGAGACTGCCAGTTTAACTTCCTTAATGTGGGAACTGCCACCTCCTCCCCAGACCTTCACTGTGCCAGAGGCACCTACCTCCTTGTGCAGGACAGACTTGTAACCATGCCATGTCATGTCAGACACGTGACATGCTTCACATCCTCAGGCCCATAAACCTGGTTTCCAGATCTCAGCTCCCAGAAGCAGCCACGTGGGCCGCACAGGCAGGTGTTGTTAACAATACTGTGTGCTCAGTGCTGGGGAGACTGCAGGCCTTGTACTCAGAGTTTATGTTCCAGTTGGGGAAGATGAGCAATAAATAGGGCTTTAATATGTTAGAAGGTTAGCATGTCATAAATTAAAAATAATACCAGTAAGGGCAACCTGGGTGCTGAGATGGGGTGGAAAGTGACATTTGAGCAAAGAAGTGAAGGAAGTGAGGAAGTTCAGTAGGTGGCCATCTGGAGGAAGTGTGTTTCGGGTGGTGGGAACAGCCAATGCAAAGCTCCTGAGGTTGGCATCTTGGAGGAGCATCACGGAGACTAATGTGATGGGAGTAGGGGAGAAAGAAGACAAGTGATGGTGTAGGATAATAGGCCTGGATCACTCAGGAGCTCAGACTGGGAGAGCCCAGCCTGGGGTCATGAAGGCAGGCCACACCTGGGACCCACCATCCATACTCCTGGTCCTTCCCTGGCCTCCCTCACCCAAGACCCAGAGCAAAGCCCAAGGGACAGCCTTACAAGGAAGGTAGAAGAATGTTTGCCTCCCCATCCTTGTCTGCTTTTTTTACTTACAGATTTGGAAACAGAATGTGGAGCCCCAGGCTCAGGGAGGGAGAAGCTAATAAGTGTTCTGGGGACAAACCACAGTGCCTTGCCCCGAGATCTGGCTCAGGCTCAGCCTCAGGGCCACAGAAAGCTGCTCTAGGGAGGAAGCGGGAGCTGTAGGTTCCTCAGCACAGGTTTTCATTCTCTGCAAAGATGCAGGGGGACAGGGAACAGAATGTGGGACCAGCCTAGTCACCATCTGCATGGCCCTAGGGAGCTCAGTCCAGGTGACTCTCTGTTAGAGGATAATGCAGCTGATAACTTTAAGTTGAAGCCAATACTCATTCATTATTTTAGACATCTGAGGCCCCTTACAAATTATGCTGTATCTACTCAGCCTGTGCTCTATAAATGGAACAACAAAGCCTGGATGACAGCACATCTGTTTACAACATGGTTTACTGAATATTTTAAGCCCACTATTGAGACCTACTACTCAGAAAAACAAAAATCCTTTCAAAATATTACTGTTCATTGAAAATGTACCTGGGTCACCCAAGAGCTTTGATGGAGTTGTCCAGTGAAATTAATATTGTTTTCATGCAGGCTAGAACAATATCCATTCTTCAGCCCATGGATCAAGGAGTAATTTCAACTTTCAATTATTTAAGAAATAAATTTCATAAGGTTATAGCTGCCCTAGATAGTAATTCATCCTATGGGTCTGGGCAAAGTACATTAAAAACCTTCTGGAAAAGATTCACCATTTTAGATATTGTAAGCCTGGTGGGTTGTGGCTATGCAGGTTCACATTGGATTAGGGCAGACAGGAAAGGAACTGTGGAGCCAGAGGATTCTGTTTATAGAGTCTTGCAATGGCAAGCAGGCAGGGAAAACTGCTACTCTCTCTCTCTCTCTCTCTCTCAAGACTCACAAGCGAAACAGGCCTTCAGAGAAGCCTCTTCTCCAACAAACAGTCGAGAATGGCCCCTTCAAATGGCAGCAGGCAATACAATATGCCACCCTGAGGGGCAAGCACCCACAGCCCCACACAGACTATACACACATAGTGCTGCCCCGTGCTCATGCACCAATCAGGCAAAATACAAGGGAGCAAGCTTAACACACTTGTTTGCCCAACATTCCACCCTTTTAGGATTACACACTTCACAATCTACATGACAGGTATCTTCTGCAGTGGTCCCTGTGTGAGGAGTGAGGTACGTTACATAAACAAACAGACTACAGCAACAGCACAAGATACACAATTATAATAATTACAAAGGTACCCTGTACAGTGTCTCCCTGAGCACTCTGCCCAAGGTGCTAACTAGACGTCCATCTCTAGCCCTCAATACCATGATAGGTAGGAAGGCCTGCATAGTTCAGGGCTGTATTCATGGAAACCATTGGTGCATCTCTGTAACTGGATGACAGCAGCTTCCCAATGCAGGAGGGCCTCCACCGGAGCTGGACACCCCCCCCAATCAGGGTCTCTCATACTGTCCAAAGGCGACATGTCCATCCAACAAGGGAGCTGGTTCCCTCCTCTGGGCGCAGTCCAAGAGTCCATTACACTGCTCGATGATCAGTCCATCATAGCCCAGCTGTCTGTGCAAATCACCAAGGTAAAGGTCCATTACAGGCAACTAGCCACACAGCTCTTTATTAACAGACCTTAGTGCCTTTCCATAAGCCTCTGACCTTTGCCACAGGCCCTATTCAAACCCCTCAGCAAGCTTATGGCCTGGCAGGGTCAAACACATCCAAGGCCTGTGCCATCTTGACAGTTCTCTTATCTGATGCTGCAAAGAAAAGAAAAAGCACCTATTATCTTCTAATGCCAACACCTGCTGCACATTAGAAGATGATTAATGGATTGTCAATTTCACATGGGACCTTGGGCCTCCCCACCCACCCCTGTTAGGTGGTCTCTTGGCCTTCCCCCTCTTCAAGTAGGAACAATGGGTCTTGTGGAGGATACTCCTCTCCCACAACTGTCTCCAAGTAATCCTGCAACTGTGCAGCTCACACACCAACAGTTTTATTGGCAGCTGGTGCGACCTCTGTTCTGGTTCAAGCTGCTGCCAAAGCTCCAGAAGAACTTTATTAGACTTGTCAGCTAATTTCTCCCTATTTTTACCAGCCTCAATCAAATCTACCCACATCTGTGTTCAGGTAACCCTTACAGGCCCATTTCCCTTGTTAGTGGGGGGGGGGGGCAGCTTTATGGTACCATGCTGTCTCCAGCTCCCCCAAATCTTCTAACATCTGCATAACCAGGTTGATGGGCTGCCCCACATAGGGGCCCAAGATAGCCATTAGTGACCCAAAAAGGGCTGATGGGACACTGCAGAGGTTGAGATCCCTCATCCCTGCCATAAACACTTCCTCATCTGGCCCATAGGACCTCAGGTTGAAAGCAGCATTCTTCATACCTAGTTCCCAAAGAACCTTTACTGGCTCACTATAGCATTGCCACCTACTCACTGCTCCTGGCAAGTCTTCAGCATTCAGCCAGACTGTATAAATGGCAACTATCACCCATTCTAAGAGCCTATGGTTTCCTGGGTTGTCATGGCAGTTCTGAACATGCTGCCTTAGGGAGGAGTGCATGGTAATGGCACTCCTCCATCTCTGTTCCGAAGAGCATGATGCCATCCACCCCCTATGTCTCACAACTGCAGCAACCAGGCTACCAGGGGCTCAGTAGCTTTTTGCCTAAATTGTGCCCCCCCCAACTCCATCAGCTCTGCCTGTAGGGCCAGGTCCAGAATGCTCCACTGTCTGCAGAGTGGGCTATGGCTGCCCTTGAGGGACCCTTGGCTACTGATGTGTTTTATTTCTTTGTTTTTTTCTTTATTTAATTTATTGTGTTTACATAGATTCTAGTGTTACACAGATTCTACACCCTCCCCTCCCCCATATTCCCCAGTACATCTCCCCTGTCCCTCTCCCTGTAACACCCTCCTCCCTTCTCTCCAGGTTTTGCTTTTCTGCTCTCATCCCATCCTATCAGCCTATCATCCCCATTCCCTCTGTCCGCTTTCCCACTGGATCCTTTGATCCCGCCTCTGTCTCTATTCCGCTCCTCAGTTCATATTCGTCGGATTTCTCAAATGAGTGAGGTCATATGATATTTTTCTTTCTCTACCTGACTTATTTCACTTAACATAACAGTTTCCAGGTCCATCCATGTTGTCACAAAAGGTAAGATTTCCTTCTTTTTCATGGCCCCATAGTACTCCATTGTGTATATGTACCACAGCTTTTTAATTTATTTGTCCACTGACAGACACTTGGGCTGTTTCCAGACCTTAGCTATTGTAAACAATGCTGCCATAAAAATGGGGGTGCATTTCTCTTTTGAATCATTGATGTGGTGTTCTTGGGATATATTCTAAAAGTGAAATGGCTGGGTCAAAAGGCAGTTTGATTTTTAATTTTTTGAGGAGTCTTCATATTGTTTTCCACAGTGACTGCACCAGTCTGCATTCCCACCAGCAGTGCAGGAGGGTTCCCTTTTCCCAACATCCTTGCCAGCACTTATTCTGTGTTGTTTTGTTGATGAGCACCATTCTGACTGGTGTGAGGTGATATCTCAATGTGCTTTTAATTTGCATTTCTCTAATGATTAGTCATGTTGAGCATTTTTTATATGCCTGTTGGCCATCTGTATGTTCTCTTTGGAAAAGTGTCTATTCATTTCTTTTTCCCATTTTTTGATTGGATTGTTTATCTTCCTGGTGTTGAGTTTTACAAGTTCTTTATAAATTTTGGTTATTAACCCCTTAACAGACGTATTGTTAAATATGTTTTCCCATTGTATGTTTTGCCTTTTTATTTTGTTAATTTTGTCTTTAGCTGTGCAAAAGCTTTTTAGTTTGATATAGTCCCATTTGTTTATCCTGTCCTTTATTTCTCTTGCACATGTTGATAAATCAGCAAATATATTGCTACAAGTGATGGAGAGCTTACTGCCTATGTTTTCCTCTAGGACAGCGGTTCTCAATCTGTGGGTCGCGACCCCGGCGGGGGTCGAACAACCAAAACACAGGGGTCGCCTAAAGCCATCGGAAATACATATTTTATTTAAAAATGTATTGTATAATAAATATGTATTTTCCGATGGCTTTAGGTGACCCCTGTATTTTGGTCATTCGACCCCCGCCGGGGTTGCGACCCACAGGTTGAAAACCACTGCCCTAGGATGCTTATGGTTTCTTTACTTACATTTAAGTCATTAATTCATTTTGAGTTTATTTTTGTGAATGGTGTAAGTTGGTGGTCTAGTTTGGGGGTTTTTTTGCAGGTAGCTGTACAATTTTCCCAACACCATTTGTTGAAGAGGCTGTCTTTACTCCATTGTATATTATTACCACCCTTGTCAAATATCAATTGTCCATAAAGATGTGGGTTTATTTCTAGCTTCTTAAGGTATGCCTGTAATGCTATGAACTTCCCTCTCAGGACTGCTTTTGCTATGTCCCACAGATTTTGAGTTGTTGTATGCTCATTTCATTTGTTTCAAAGAAATTTTTTATTTCTTCCTTGATCTCATTGTTGATCCATTTCTTATTTAATAACATGCTGTTTAGTTTCCAAGTGTTTGAGTGTTTTTTCAGTTTTTCTATTGTAGTTGATTTCTAGTTTCATGCCATTGTGGTCAGAGAAAATGCTTGATATGATTTCAATCTTCTTAAATTTGTTGAGACTCATGCCCTAATATGTGGTCTATCCTAGAGAATGTACCATGTGCACTTGAAAAGAATATATATCCTGCTGCTTTAGGGTGAAAGGTTCTGAAGATATCTATTAAATCCAGTTGATCTAGTGTGTCCCTTAATTTTGCTATTTCTATGTTAATTTTCTTTCTTGAGGATCTATCCAGTGATGTTAGTGGGGTATTAAAATCCCCTACTATTATAGTATTGCTGTTGATCTCTCCTTTTATGTCCATAAAAATCTGCTTTATATATTTAGGTGCTCCTATATTACATGTATAGGTATTTATAATGGTTATTTCTTCCTGTTGGATTGCTCCCTTTATCATTACATCATGAACTTCTTTATCTCTTGTTTTAAAGTCTATTTTGTCAGATATAAATATTGCTACCCCAGCTTTTTTTTCATTTCCATTTGCATGAAATAATTTTTTCCATCCTTTTACTTTCAGTCTATGTGTATCTTTTGTTTTGAAGTGGGTCTCCTGTAGACAGCATATGTACAGGTCCTGTTTTCTTATCCATTCAGCTACCTTATGTCTTTTGATTGAATCATTTAATCCATTTACATTTAAGGTTTTTATTGATATGTAGTTGTTTATTACCATTTTTTTCTTTAAATCTACATTTCTCTTTATATATATAAAAATATATATATAAATATATTTTTCCCCCACTTTGTTCTGTCTACAGCAAGCCCCTTAACATTTCTTGCAGCATTGGTTTGATTGTGATGAATTCCTTGAGTATTTTGTTTGTTTGTTTTTTGTTTTTTTTTGTCTGGGAAGCTTTTTATTTCTCCTTCAATTTTAAACGATAGTCTTGCTGTATAAAGAAGTCTTGGTTGTAGGTTCTTGCTCTGCATTACTTTGAATATGTCTTGCCATTCCCTTCTGGCCTCAAGTGTTTCTGTTGAAAAGTGGGATGTCATCCTTATGGGGGTTCCTTTGTAGATGATTGACTGTTTTTTCTCTTACAGCTTTTAATATTCTTAGCTTTGGTATTTTGATTATGATATATCTTGGTGTGGGTCTCTTTGAGTTTTTTAATCGGGTTCTCTCTGCTTTTTGAAGCTGTGTGACTCTTTCCTGCATCAATTTAGGGAAATTTTCAGCTATAATTTTTTCAAACAGTTTCCCTATCCCTTGTTCTTTCTCTTCTCCTTCAGGAACCCCTATTATGCAGATATTCTTTCTCTTCATGTCACAGAGTTCAGAGTTTCCTCAGACTTTTTTTTTTATTACAGAGACAGAGAGAGAGTCAGAGAGAGGGATAGACAGGGACAGACAGATAGGAACGAAGAGATAAGAAGCATCAATCACTAGTTTTTCGTTGTGCATTGCGACACCTTAGTTGTTCATTGATTGCTTTCTCATATGTGCCTTGACCACTTCTCAGACTTTTTGATCCTCTTTTCTTTTTGCTGTTCTGCTTCCGTGCTTCTGTTTATCTTGTCCTCTAAGTCACTGATTCTATCCTCTGCTTCATCCAGCCTGCTTTTAATTCCTTCTAGTGTAATCTTCATTTCTAATATTGTGTTTGTCATTTCTGTCTGTTTCTTCTTTATGATTTCCATGTACTTTTTGATGCTTACAATTTCTTTATTGAGGTGTTCATTAAGTCCATCCATTGTAGCTTTGAGATCCTTAAGCATCCTAACAATCATTATTTTATACTCTGCATCCAGTAATTTGATTACTTCTATTTCATCCAGGACTTTTTCTGAGGATTTGTCTTGATGAAGCATACGACTTATGTTTCTTCATCATTCTGTGTATGGCTTGTAGGTTAGTTCTTGTTGTGGTCTCTTTACCTAGTAGAGCCACTCTGAAGTCTATTGGCTACTTAGTTTCTACCTTCTAGGTGACCACTGGTTGGGCTCTGAGTCTGTGGACAGCAGCTTCAGCCCAAACCTCCTCCTCAGAAGAGTCAGAAATGTCTGTTTCTGCTGGCTCAGAGCCACTCCACTTGCTCAAATTCAGCTCTGTCTTTTGCGAATATTTTGTCTCCAGTAGCTGCCAGCTCTCGGCCTGAAGCTGAGACTTGAGCTCTTGAATCTGTAGTTGTGTCTCCATCAACTGTTGGTGCCAGTGTTCTGTATCCAGGAAAAACTGGAACTCACAAACCTGTAACTCCTTCTTTAGAGATCACTCCAGTTCCAGGCACTGTTGGTGTTCATCCTGCATCTCACACTGCAGCTTTCAAGAGTGGTCGGCCTCATTCTCCAGTGCTTGCTTTAGTTCAGGCCATCACTGGTTCTCAGCCTGCAGTCTGACCTGCAGTTCTTGGACCTGCAGCTCTTTCTCCAGTGACCAGCTCATGCCATTGTTGCCCAGTCTGCAGCTACCCTGGAGCTTCTGACCTTGGGAAGATTCTCACACAGAACTGGTTTCATCTCACAAGGTTCTAAAAAATACCCAGCCCACAGTCCCCTTGGACTCAAAGGGGAGCCACTTGGAACAACCACTCCTCTATTCCACCCTTCAAGGGTGTTGACAGCTCAATACCAATGTGATCTGAATCCTGCCAACTATGCCAGATGTAGGGACAGTGGCTGTGGTCATGCAGGTTCACAATAGATTTGGGCAGAAAGTAAAGGAATTGTGAAGCTGGAAGATGGTGGGCCATTCCATTTATTAAAGTTTTGCAACAGTGGACGAGTAAGTAGGCAAGGAAAACTTCCCCTCCCCCCCCCTCACCCTGGGCTCACTAGCAAACAGGCCAAAGAAAAACTCCTCTTCAGCAAAGAGACAATTTGTCATTTACAACCTGCTGCCTTGAAGGCAAGCACCCACAGCCCCACACAGACTATACACACATGGTACTGCCCTGTGCTCATGCAAAAGGCAAGCGTACAAGCGAGCATCAGGCAAAGTACAAGCGAGCAAGCCCAACACACTTGTTTGCCCAACAGATACCAATAGGTCACAGAGATATAAAGTACAGAATCAGAAATCTAGTCACCGGTATTGTAACAACTATGTATGGTGCCAGGTGGGTACTGGAAATATCAGGGGGAGCACTTTGTAAAGTGTTTGATTGTCTTACCACTATGCTGTATACCTGGAATTAATACAAAGTAATATTACATATAAATTGTAAAAAAAAATAAAAAAGAAAGAATCCTAAAAACAAACAAAAAAAGCTTAATCAGGAAAATGTTTACTGGATAATAATACATAATATTTAAATTTGGAAGCATTATTATTATCAATATAATACTGCTCAGAGTGAAGTGGGAAAAAGAGCATACTATATAATTTTTAAAAGAAAAATAATAGATGACATTAAGCATATTTGTGATTTATTGGAAGAGGTCAAAATATCAAATATCAACATTAACGGGAGTTTGGAAAAAGTTGATTCCAACCCTCATGATTACATTGAGGGTCCAAGGCTTCAGTGGAGGAAGTAACCACAGGTGTGGTGGGAATAGCAAGAGAACCAGAATTAGAAGTGGAGCCCAAAACTGTGACAGAATTGCTGCAGACTCATGATCAAACTTGAACAGATGAGGAGTAGACTCTTGTGAATGAACAAAGAAAATGGTTTCTTGAGCTGGAATCTGCACCTAGTGAAGATGCTGTGAGGCAGGGGTCAGGAACCTATGGCTCGCGAGCCAGATGTGGCTCTTTTGATGGCTGCATCTGGCTCGCAGACAAATCTTTAATAAAAAAAATAATAACGTTAAAAACATAAAACATTCTCATGTATTACAATCCATTCATTTCCTACCACTCATGTTCATGGTTGCTGGTGGCTGGAGCCAATCACAACTGTCCTCCGGGACAACACCAAATTTTTATTGGATAATGCAAAATGTACACGGGTCATTGTAAGCTCTCACGGAATTACACTTTAAAATATGTGGTGTTCATGATTCTCTCAGTCAAAAAGGTTCCCAACCCCTGCGTGTGAAGGTTGCTGAAATGACAACAAAGAATTTGGAATACTCCATAAACTAAGTTGATAAACAAGTGGCAGGGTTTTAGAGAATTGACTTCAATTTGGAAAGAAGTTCTACTATGGGCAAAATGCTACCAAACAGTTTCATATGCTAGAGAAATTGTTTGTGAAAGAAAGAGTTGATCAATGTGGCAATCTTTGTTATTGTCTTATTTTAAGAACTTGCCACCACCATCCCAACCTTCGATAACCACCACACTGATCAATCAGCAGCCATGAACATTGAGGTGAGATGCTGAGACCAGCTTGGCAATGGGTGTGCATGAAAGGAAGGTGCTTCAGGACTTAAGAAAAACACACAAGACACAACATACAGAAAAGATGGGTACAGGGGACTCCCATCCTCTAGGACTGAGAGCCCAGATCTCTGCAGCCTCATCATATTTATTCAAGTCTTTGCTCATCAAGCAAATTAGCAAAGCCTGGGTCAACTTAGCCTAGAATGAATTCAGGCGCAGAGAAGGATGATTAAGTAATAGCCTTCAGGTATGCAGGAAAAGGCCATAGGGATCAGCTGTTTCCTTTAAACAATCTTATCAGTGCTTGCAGGGACAACGTTCTGCCCCCACAGGACTTAGCATTCCAAAGTCTACACCAAAGACTCCAACAGCGAGACCCTCCACCAGCAAAAAGATACGACTCACTAAAGACTCCAATGAGGCCCTGGCCGGTTGGCTCAGTGGTAAAGAGTTGGCCCAGCATGTGGAAGTCCCTGGTTCGATTCCTGGTCAGGGCACACAGGAGAAGCACCCATCTGCTTCTCCACCCTTCCCCCTCTCCTTTCTCTCTGTCTCTCTCTTACCCTCTCGCAGCCAAGGCTCCACTGGAACAAAGTTGGCCCAGGCATTGAGGATGGCTCCATAGCCTCTGCCTCAGGTGCTAGAATGGCTCCAGTTGCAATGGAGCAATGCCCCAGATGGGCAGAGCATCACCCCCTAGTGGGCATGATGGGTGGATCTCGGTCAGGAGCATGTGGGAGTCTGTCTCTCTGCCTCCCTACTTCTCACTTCAGAAAAAAAAAAAAAGATTCCAATGATGGTTAGCTTTTTTAGCAATAAATCATTTTTAATTAAGATGTATACACTGTTGTTTTTATAGAAATAATACTATTGCACATTTAATAGTTTATAGTATAGTGTAAACATAACTTTTATATGCACTGGGAAACCAAAACAATCAGGTGATGCGGTTGATTGCGATATTCGCTGTGTTGTGGTCTGGAACAGAGCTGTCAGTGTCTCGGGTGTGCATGTAGTTTACTGTGAGTCCGTGAGAGTGCATCTCCTGCACAGCTAAGGGAGGCCCAGGGATTCACTCACACGGCCAGCACCTTCCTGCTCATACTACACCAGACCAGCTGGACAAAAACAGGACAGGCCTCCCTGTGCACACTTTACATATGAACAAGCTGAGGCCCAGAGGGGATGCAGAATAAAGGATTGTGTGAGCCTGACCAGGCAGCGGCACAGTGGATAGAGTGTTGGATTGGGACGCAAAGAACCCAGGTTCAAAACCCCAAGGTCGCCGGCTTGAGCGTGGGATCATAAACATGACCCCATGGTCACTGGCTTGAGCCTAAGGTTGCTGGCTTGAGCAAGAGATCACTTGGTCTGCTGGAGCCCCCCGGTCAAGGCACATATGAGAAAGCAATCAATGAACAACTAAGATGCCACAATGAATTGATGCTTCTCATCTCTCTCCCTGTCTCTCTGTTCCTATCTGTCCCTCTCTCTGTCTCTGTGATTTAAAAAGAAAAAAAAAAAAAAGGATTATGTGAGAAAATCATCATGGCTTTGACTGCCTGCATGTCAGTCCAGGATCTGAGGCTATAATAACGGGTATAGCTTCTTCAGCAAAGGAGGTGATTATCCCGATCTGCTTTGCACCTTGCCCTGAAGACTCAACTCTGGAAACCATGGTGTAAAAGGAAGGAACCTGTTGGGTGGTGCAGGGCTAGAGGAGATTTCCAGACGACAGAGGGTTGAGGAACAAAGCTAACAGAGGTGCTTCTGGGAACTGGGGTTGTAGCTTTGCCTGTTCATCTCTCAGAGCCTTTTTGAGGAGTGGTGGGGTTTATTCTATATAGTCCCAAAGGAGCATCTAGGTTTTAAATGCATGGTTTCCACCAGACACAAGGGACTGCTTCATCTGTTTTGGTGTACACCTGGTAGCAACCTGTTGCCCTGGGCTCATTAGGAAGCTGGATATTGTTTCTGGCAGGATACCTTCCTCAAGATCTCCCAGAAAGATTTCAGCCATGCATGGTTTTGCCTGACTTTTCTAGGATCTTTGAATCTAAGTCACTGCAGCACCCAGTTTAGGGGGGCCATCTTTGTCATGAGTCACACAGACTGGGCAAAGAAAGAAGGTGGGATGCATCCCTGCACCTGGTGTTCTGAATGCTTGATTGGCCTTTGTTGTCTCACTGAGCCTCTGGAAAGATCCAGCTCAGAATGACCAGCCAAGGGGTTTCTACCCCTGCCCCAATGGGCAGGCTGATTCTGAGATGTGTCTGTCTGACTCCTTGCTTGAGCTCTCTGCACCATCCTGCTGCCTCCCGGAAGGGGTGCAGAGAAGCTTCAGGAGCATCTGCCATACACCAAGGACCCTGGGTGTAGGCAGTCACAGTCCCTGGACTGAGACTGCCCCAGTGGAACTGCCCTCTTCCCTTACCTCCCAAGCTTGTGGCCCCAAGCACATTACCTAACCTCCTCAAACCTGTTTCCTCATGATAACATGGGGATAATGGTCCTACTTCATGGAGTTGTCTTGAAGCCTAAATATAATGACCCATGCAAATCACTTAGCACAGTGCCCATCATGTGATGACTGCTCAATAGATGTCAGGTATTGTAATTATCATTATTACTTTGACTCCTCTGTAACCCGATGAACCCCTTTCCATCACCAAAAACTAATGGTGGACAATGAGGCTTTTCTGCCTTTAGGCAGAGGGTCTGTAGAGCAACCCCAATCTCTGAGCGGAGAAAGAGCCTCCAATCCTCTGTTGCCAGGGAGAGCCCTGCAGTTCCCCAGCCTGCAGAACCCATATACTCCCAGAGAGGGACTCATGCATGTGGAAGGATGCACCCCCCCAACTCCCCACCCCTCCCCCTCTGGATCTGTGCAGAGCCTGGCAGCCAGCCCAGCATGTTAAAGGGTCTCATGTGTTTGAATTCACTCCAATTTATGGAACTAATTTTAAAAGTGGGGAGAAGTGATGTCTCAACTTTGCCTTTAGAGCCTGCCTCCAGCTCAAAATAGTGGGTGAAACCTCCTCACAAACAATCGCACAAACTCCAGAGGAAGTAACTGCTCCTCCCTGGTGGTTGGCAGCCAGGTGGGCTGTGAGGACCCTGGGCAGAGCCCAAGGGGGCCGGCAGCCTGGAGTTCTTCTCCCCATGTGCCCGTGTCTCCACACTCGGACTCCTCTGAGCAGGGCCACCCTGCACAGGCCTCTCCCTTCAGGCTGCTGACTTCCTAATGTCCTCCAGGGCCCTCCTGTGGGAAATTGAATTCCACTATGGGAGGAAGGGTCTGCATGATTCCTATTTCTGCCGTTGTGAGCCACTGGCTTTGCAGGGGTATTTTATTCTTTACACGTGAAAACCATCCCTTTGTAAAACAGAGCTTGGGAAACCAGCTCAGCTGCTCGAAAGCTGCAGTTTTTCTACTTTGCTCTGTGTCTCTCAACCCTCTTACTATAGCTGGTTTCCTTCTATTTTAATTTTTTGTTTGTTTGTTTGTTTTTTGAGAGAGTCAGTGAGAGGGACAGATAGGGACAGACATGAAAGGAGAGAGATGAGAAGCATCAATTCTTCATTGTGGCATCTTAGTTGTTCGTTAATTGCTTTCTCCTATGTGCCTTGACTGGCGGGCTACAGCAGAGTGAGTGACCTTTTGCTCAAGCCAGTGATCTTGGGCTCAAACCAGTGACCATGGGGTCATGTCTATGATCCCATGCTCAAGCTGGTGAGCCCGCGCTCAAGCCGGCAACCTTAGGGATTCAAACCTGGGTCCTCTGCACCCCAGTCCGATGCTCTAACCACTGCGCCACCGCCTAGTCAGGCTAATTTTTGTTTATTTTTTAAAGCACCATTAAGTCAGAGATGAAAGAGAGGCTGGGCTGCCGGGGCGAGATGAACTAGGAGGGATCCTCTCTGTAATGACTGAGGTGACATTCACACATCACAAAATTAACCAGTTTGCATGAACAATCCAATGGTATTTAATTAAATTTAATTAAACACAGTGGTCACAGTGTTAAGCAACCATCACCCCATCTACTTCAGAACCTTCCAGCATCCCAAAAGGAAACCCCACACTCATGGACAGTCACTCCCCATCCTCCCCCCTCCTAGGCAACCACTAATCTATATACTTTCTGTCTCTGGATGTGCTTATTCTAAGCATTTCAATGTTGATGGAATCATACAATACGTGGCCTTTCGTGTCTGGCTTCTTTCATTTACATGCTGTTTTCAAAGTCAATCATGTCATAGTGTGTATCAGGACTGCATTCCTTTTTATAACTGAATTAGATTATGTGTAAGCTTATGCTGCGGCTTATCCATCCAACCACTGATAGACATTTGGCATGTTTCTACCTTTTGGTTATTGTCAACAATGCTGCTATGAACATTGGTGTACAAGTAGTTGTTTGAATGCTTGTTTGCAATTATTTTGGGTCTATGCCAAGGAGGGAAATTGCTGGGTTTTATGGTAACTCTGTGTTCAACTTTTTGAGGAACAGTTGATGGTTTTAGATGTTACTAAACACCTGGCGTGTGTGTCAGCCTGCTGTAGACTGAGAGTGAGTCCTCCTCAAATCCATATGTTGAGATGTTAACTCCAAGGTGATGGTATTATGAGGTGGGGCCTTTTGGAGGTGATTAAGTCATGAGGATGATGCCCTCATGGATGAGATTAGCGCCCTTATTAAAGGAACCCCACAGAGTGCCCTTGTTCCTCCATCAGCCATTTATGAATGTGCCCTCTCACCAGACACCCAATCTCCTGCCACCTTGATCTTGAACTTTCCAGAACTGTAAGAAATAAATGTCTTTGTTGTTCATGAGCCACCCAATCTATGGTATTTTTGTTATAGCAGCTCGAACAGACCAAGACATAGCCTGTACTAAGTCCCAACTTCACCTCACCCTCCTTAGAGCCCAAAATTCTGCCTCCGTGTGCTTATCCTGCTTGTGTCAGAGGCTTCTTTCCTGCCTCAGCCTGCCGGCATGTTTAGGGCAAGACAAAGCCCAGAACCAGGCACTATACGCAGCACCTAAAAGGCTGGTGACAGAGCAGTTACTTGCATACCACGGGTCATTTGAATTTCTTTGCAAAGACATGGTTGATGAATTGCAGCTCAAATATTATGAGAAAACTGGCATTTTACAATAACTTTGCAAGTTAACACCATGTCCAAATGGTAGTTCCCAATCCTCTGGACTTCTTGTAGACCCGCCCTTTTGATTTGTCAGTCTATACCAACAGCTGAGCAGAAACTCCTCCTGAGGTCTCCTCTCCTCTCTAGGAAGATACTGAAACTGCAGTTTCATATATGACTGGAAGGGCTGGCAAATTACAGGATGAAGGCCTACAGCTATTAGACATAGACCAGACCACTTGTTCCAGTCCAGAGGTTCAGGACAGAACAGCCAGTGTGTGCCCAGCTATATCCAGTTAATGGGCTAAGCAGGAGTCACATGATCAAAGCAGACACCATCTTTCTTCCTCTCTCCCTTGTTCCTCAGCCTGCTCGGGGGAACACTCTTCCTCAGCACAGGGTGAGACTATATGCCAGGGGGTTCCTGGTCACCAAGAGGAATGGAGGGTCCTTCTATCACTTTAAATCATAAAACACAGTTTTCATTTGGAAATGCTGTTGTCTACTCCAAAATATTTATGAACACATCATTTTCCTTCAAAGTTCTTAGAAGTTTCAAAATGCTGTGTTCCTATGAAATTCCACCTTTTATTTCATTAGGATACATTTTGCTTCTAAAAATTCCTCTGGCCTGGTGCACAATGGCTGGCCCTTGGGAGAACAAAACACCTTACCTTCCCATCTTGCTTATCTTGAATAAGATACATCATGAGCAGCACTGGGCCTTGCCTTGCGGGGAGGGCTCTCCATCTTTCAGAGGAAATTGGGAGCATGTCCAGGCAGAGCCAGGCCCAGGGCGCAGGGGAGGCACAGGCTTTGCAGTCTGCCACCTTGGGTGTGACTCTCAGGGCCATCTCTTACTGAGTGTGTGACCTCGAGAAAATAATCTCCTTGGTCTCTGTCACCTTATCTGTCAAGTTAGTGAGACTATCCCTACTTTCTAAGACTTGGAAAGACAACAGGAAACAACATATGTGGAAATGCCTGCACTACAGTGGATGCTTGTTCGTGTCATCTGTTAGATTTAGTGGTGTCTCCGTGTAGGTGGAAGGTAAAAGACAAGACTCCGCAATGCTTCGCTGGGGGAGTGTCTTCCCTTTAGCTGCCCCGTGGGAGTGAGAGCAGCCAGCTGCTGTGTAGGTGAGGCTCCCCAGCTGGGGCTTCTCATGTGCTGGGGGACACTGACCATGCTCTCTGAAGTGCTTACAGGGACATGTTCCCATGAGCTCGCTGCAGTTCCGTCCTGGAGCAGGGCCTTGGAGAGATTGGCCAGGGCCATCTGGTGCTTCCCCTTCCTGCCCCACAGATGGGCATTGTGTCTTTTGGAAAGGGCAGGATTGGCATGGGGGGAGGTCAGGCACGTGCCCTGGGTAAGTGGCTTTGCCAGGCTGAGCCTTGATTTCTGTCTGTAAAACAGGCAAGAGACCAACGTCCGAGTCACCGTGGGGCTTCCCGCGATGTGGGCACACCCAGCACCCTGCCAGACACCTAGTAGGGCTTAATAAATGTGAGCCTTATTAAAGTCGGGTGAACTGAAAGGCATCACCACCCCCCTCAGGAATAGGCAGAAAGCCAACTTGCAGTTAAAGAAGGAGGCAGGGAAGGGACCAGGCTGGCTGAGCCCACAGCCTAAGAGCCTCACTCTCCTTGGGGTGTGGGATGGAAGATGAGGGACAAGACCACATGCTTCTCCCCTAAGAAGAAAGGGAAATTTTCTCCCTGAACGTGTCATGAGCTCCAGAAAGAGGGCTGGCCAGGGGCTCCCTTACTAGGTGGTGAGTCCAGCTGTTTTGTGACTACCCTCATGGCCTAGGTTTGGGGCTCCTCATGTCACTGAGGCAGGAAGAAGCAGGACGGGTCTGCCTTCCCCATTCTGGATTCCATAAAATGGACCCCATACACCCTATCCCACTGGGATGGAAGTGCTCTTGAGACCCCGGGAACAGCTCACCTCAGAGGGCTAGCTCACCAGCCATGCTTTCTCTAGAGATGAACATCCTGCCGATGCCGGACTGGGAACACAGAGGCACTGATGGTTACAACACAGGGTGGGAAGCACCAAGATGAAAGGACATGGAACTGTGAGAACACCAAGACTGGATGCCTCAGATCCAGGACATGGGGACACTGTTCACAAAGGGCTTGATCACTGGATGATCTTAGAGGATGTGTGGGCATTTTTCTGGGTAGGGGACCAAGAAAAGGGTGTGGCTGAGCAGGGAAGCAACCTAGATAAGGTAAGGGGTCTGTTTGTGCAGGGTGGGGGAAGGAAGGGGGGGAGAGCATGAGAGGAAATGAGGCTGGATTTGTGCAACAGGCTTTAAATGCCACAAGAAAGGACTCGAACTTGATCCTGTAGGCCGTGGTCACCAAGGGGCAACCACAGGCCAAACCCAGACAATTGAGCTCCTGGTATTTTTTGGCCTCCATCATGTGTTTAAAATGTGAGTTAACCGTGAAAAATGTGGGACATTTCACATAAAAATACTAATTTCTGGCTTCTCTTGAAAAATAGAAGTATCTGGAAACAGTCCATTGTAACTACAGTCGCTGCCCCATCAGATAGAATATGCCATCCAGAGCCAGTCTCCACTCATCCTGAGGGTCTCTAGCCCTGGAAATGAGTGTCACTTTACTCCGGGGCTTGCACTGTCTTTTCTCCTAGTAAAGAAGGCTTCTGAGATTCGCATCTCTGTGAGTAATAGACCAAGAGGGCTGCTTTGTGATTTTTGCTGAATGAGTCTGTTTCCTTTATCTATGGAGTCCGCTTATGCCTACAGGCTGGAGAATTGTAAACTCTGCCAGATTTGTTGGAAGAATTTGTCAGGATTTCTGGTTGCAGACAACAGAATCCAGCCCAGCTAATTTAAGGGGAAAAAAAGGAAAAAAAAAAAGTTTATTAGGGGACTCAAAGCCCTGGGAGAACAGAGCTCTCCCAGGCCGCAGCTCTGAGCCAACCTGCCCAGAGAGAGAGCATTCCCACACCGGAGAGCTTCCTGAGCTGCTGCCTCAGAACAGCACGGTCTCCCCACAGAATAAGCTCTGCCCTGTCCTCAAGTCTGAAGCAGACGCATCTGGTGGGTGGATGTAAATCTCATCTGCCCAGCCCCACGACAGCAGGAAAGCTTGTCATGGGTGTTGCAAGGCTGGGTTTACGCTATGGGTGTACACCTCCAAATGAGAGAAAGCTGATAAAGAGGTACGGGAGAGCCACAAATGGCTCACCGACCACTCCGAACTCTGGTCACCCAGCAGAGACAGAGCCACGCCCTCTACCTTACATCTGTGGTCTTGGACCAGGAGCGTCACACCACCAGGAGGCTGCTGAGTTTCCCAACACAAAGGCAGTAAAGAGAAGATACCCCCCAACTCCCAACTCCCAACTCCACAGAGCCTGGGTGGTACCTGGCTCGCCACTGGTCAGCCTCCCAGCAGCTATGCCCACCCTCGGCCAGTGCACGTGCTCCCCCCCCCCTGCCAGCGTCTGCTGGCCACAGGGCTGTCAGTCTGGACAGCTGTGTCACCCTTTTAGAACTCTTTGTTCTCTCGGTGGAATTTCTGGGCTCAACTCTCTCAGCAGCTGATAACAGCTGAGATTAAAAGATGAAAAACAGTGCAGATGTCCCAGCCCTGCCCAAAATGGAGAGGCCAAGTCCATGTGTCCAAACTGCCCCACCTTCCTGCTAATGGCTGTCTCTGTCCTCAGAGCCACACCCCTTGAAGGTTCCCGACTCCCTGAGGGCCTTGTGCAGAACCCTGGGAGCAGTGGCAAGGAGCACCTGTGAGAACAGGGGCTGAAGTTGGGTTGTGAACCGAACCTCAGCCCCCGGCAGGCAGAGCAGCCACTTTCATTTTTATTGCAATGTTGCCAAGGCCCAGGCCTGTATTCAGTACTGACACTCCAGGTTTTATATAAGCCTTACAACAACTCGAGAAGGTATGTGCCATGTGACCCTGAGCTTATAGACCAGGAAACCCAGCCTCAAGAGATGAGGTGACCTGCCAGGAGTCACTCACCAAGGGAGTAGTGGAGCTGGCGTCATCCAGGTCTGTTTGCTTCAAAGCCTCTGCTGGTGACTCTTGCACTTTGTGACCTGATGGTCAGGGTCTGCAACCATTGCTGCAAGATAAAGCCAGAAGTAGCATTTCTGCCTTCCTAGTTCCTTTGACCAGGAGGAATTCCTGAGAGTAAATGGCCACAAAGAGCCACCCCAGTCAGAACCCAGCAAGGGGCAGGAGCAGCAGGGAACATAGTGTGACAGCTTGGCACGGGCCCAGGCCTGACAGGCCTCTGCTAGCTTGTGACTGGGGCAAGTCATTTCTCTACAGTTTTTATCCTCTCGTGTCATCTGTCCAGCAACTACTTCTGAGCTCTCTGCATGCCAAGCACTAGGAAGTGAGCCAGACTGTCCTGTGAGGGAGCGTACATTCTAGCACAAGGAGGACATGGGTGGGCAGGTGCTACCTGACGTGATGGAGTACTAGGGAGTCAGTGAGGCAGGGCTGTCAGAGAGGGCCATCTGAGGAGGTGACACTCAAGCTAAGACCTGAATGATGAGAGGGGGCCACCATGTGAGGGGGCAGGGCTTCCTGGGAAGAAGGCCCACCTCCTCTGAAGTGGGAATGGAGGGGCACATGGGAAGGGCAGAAAGAGGTTTGTGTGGCTAACTGGGGCTGGGGGATTTGAAATAAGGTGCCAGATGAGACCCTATAGCCAAGGGACAGATAGAAATGGTGGCGAAGGTCAAGGGGAGGTGGGGTCTTTGCCTGAGTGCAGAGGAAGGCGGGAGGGCTGGAGCATGAGGACATGCCCTAAGTGACAGAAAACAGGGAACATGCTGCCCGGTGGCTGTGAGGACTGACGAAACTGAAATTCGGAGCTCACGTGCACAGTAGGCTGAGGGCTAGCACACCACAAACGGGGTGAGGCAGCCTCCAACAACATGAGGAAGGCACCAAGGCAGGGTCCCGGATCCCCTGAGAAGCGTAAGGAGCCACCTCTCCCCTCAAACACACACCCGGGACCAGCCAGCCAGGGAAGCAGCACGGGCCTTCGATTCTTAGAACTTCCTACTGATGAATCCATGTCATGGGGGCAGAGGGCCTCTGGGCAGCTGTTGATCACCTTTCATTTGAGCCTTTCATCCTCAGTTGAAATGTGAGTGGACTGAGATTTCCCAAGGAGGACCTGAGGGACCAGGCTTCACGCAGGCTCCGTAAGGGCCTCACAAGTGTGGGGCCTTTTTAGTCTTTTGTTGGCTCTTGTCCTGGTGGGGGTGGGGATGCATGAGTGTTTTGTGGGATCTGTGGTTTCTCCCTCTTTGCTGGCAGGGGGAGCCTGGGTCTCGGAAAGGCCAGGGTTAGTGGCAGGGCACAGGGGCCAGCCCACTCCTTCTGATGGGACACAATTGGAACCAAGGCTTTGTATAGTTGTCTTAGAAATGGAAGCTGACTCTGGTGGATTCCAAAGTCAGACACAGTGGACTTGGCTGGATCCTCTACAGAAGAAATTAGATATGGCTGTTTTCACCTGGGAATTGTTTTTCAAAATTTGGAAATCAACTTGGCAGTAACTTTCAGCCTAGTTTGAGGGACTGGAGGCAAAAAACCCAGTGGACACTTGAAACCTAGTTAGCCACTTGGAGGACGGCTTTCTGCCGGACAGAGAGTCTTTGCGGTGCTGGGGCTGATAGTGCTCATTAGCCAGAAAGCCTCATGTCCAGTCCCGACCCTCAAGGCTGACCACATTCCTGCACACCCTTAGTTTCCAATGTCCTCATGCCATCTTCAGTCCTACCCAGTTCTCCTCACTAACCCATCCTGCCACCTCCACCGGCCTGAGTTGGTGAGGCCCTATCACTTTGCTCCTGCATTACTGCAAGAGGGGCCTGCGTGTCCCCCACTCCCAGCCCCCCAGTGGCCCTCTGGGACCATGGGCATTCAAGTCAATACACATCATCAGGCCTGCCCAGCCCAGGGAATAGAAATCTATGGGGTGGCCGGGAATTTGCACACCCCACAAACATATGCTTCTCCTGTTCGAGAACTGCTGGCCTGAAGGGTAAAATACAAACCCTGCAGAATTGGGCTCTGCAGACCTTCAGGTCGGTGCTTCTCAGTGCGGTTCTGGGCCAGCAATATCACCACCCTCTGCAACTGTTAGAATTACAAATTCTGAAGCCCCGCTTCAAGCTCACTGAATCAGAAACTCTGGAGTTGAGGCCCAGCCATCTGTTCAAAGGTTCCTTCAGGGGACTCAGGTAGGGGTGTAGGTTTGAGACCCTGCTACCTGTCACTGCAAGCCTTTGCACCTGCTGTACCACCTGCCAGGAACACCCTCCTCCCTGCCCACACAGCTCCGGGGCTCTTGCTGGCTTCATCTTAAGCATAAGTTTCTCAGGGAAACCTGAGCGCTGCAGACCAGGTTGTGTCCACCTGTCACATACTGTCAGAGGTCCCTGTACTTTTCTTCACAGCACTCACCGGTTTGTAATTCGGTACATCATTAGTACACCAGTACCCGCCTCCCCCACGCGTCTGTGTTGGTGGCGGGGCTGTATCTGTCTTACTCCCATTTACCCCCAGTCCCTGGCACAATGCCTGACAAATTGTGGGCTTCTCTTGGTAATTTCACCCTCCTTTAAATAACGTGACTATCCTGCAACTTTGATTTTTCTGTTTCAGGCATTATCTATTAGAAGTCTTCCTTTTTCTCCAACCTTTGCACAGGACCCACTGTTTTCTCGCTGGTGGTTTGAGCTCTCCTCCTTAACCCCAGGGTTCTGAAGTTGCATGATGAAGTGTCTCTAGCAAGGTCTATTTTCTTTCACAGAGCTGGACTTTCAGAAATCTCGAGATATTCAAATTTCTTGAATTATATCTTTAATGATTTCCCCCTCCCAATTTCTCTGTTCTTTCTGAAGGTTTCATTATCGGGGGATGAGAACAGAGGGGATTGTCCCTGCATGGCTCCTGATTTCCTGGACTAACTTTACTGCTTTTCCCCATTTTCTGCATCTGTTTGTTTTGTTGTACTTCCTTGGAAACTTCACCCACCTTTATTTCACAACTCTTTTTCTAATGAAATTTTTATTGTTGCTATCATGTGTTTAATTTGCAAGAAACTTTGTGCAAATGTTCTCTGAATATTCCTTTTTAATAACATCTTCAGCTAGCTTCATGGATGTAATAGCCACTGTTCTCTCTGAACATATTAATTGTGGGGTGGGTTTGTTTGTTTTTTTAAGTTTTATGCTTCCCAAAGCCTTTGTCTTCTGAGTGACTTCTGTCCACCTGAATTGCCCTCTGTCTTTCATATAAGAAGGTCCGTCAAATGTCTGGGACCTTTGGCTCATTTTTCAGAGTGGAAACCTCAAAGGCTGACTGGCAGCTCCGGGAACCCAGGTAGAGTTGATCCGCTGTGGCTTCACAGTTGTGAGCTAGCTGGGACTTTCCTGCTGCTCATCAGATTCCCTGGGAAGAACCTTCTTGGCTCCCTCCTAGGAGCCGCGCTGAGGGAGGAGCGCCCAGAGCCACCACCTCTGTGTGTAAACTTCTCCTTGATGGTGCACCTCCCTCAGCTGAGCCTCTGGCATCTTGCAGCAAAGGCCTCTGCTTCCCTCTCTCCAGAAAACAAAGCCCCAGCTAGAGGAAAGTCAACAGTCCAGATCAAGGGAAAATACTTCTGTTGCAAAGCAGCCACAGTCAGTCCATAAATGAATGGACAGAGCTGTGTTCTAATAAAACACCAGTGGTGGATCGGATTTGGCCTATGGGCCATAGTTTGAGACCCCTGGACTGAATTCTAGCTCATCAGGTACCTGGTACTGTTGTTTCCTGAGCTTTGGGTGTTCTCAGTGTGGGTGGGTTGCTCTTGAACTTTTTCCATTGCTGGCTTAAAATTTTGGCTGTTGCATTTCTGCACAAGCAGCAATTTCTCATTTGTCTACTTCCCAACTTCCTAAACATCATTGCTGGTGCTTCCTCTCCCCACCTCTTTGCCCTGCTAGCTCAGGACTCTGGAATAATAGAGATAAAGAGATAAATGAGGTCTGACCTGTGGTGGTGCAGTGGGATAAAGCATCGACCTGGAACACTGAGGTTGCCAGTTCGAACCCCTGGGCTTGCCTGGTCAAGGCACATATGGGAGTTGATGCTTCCTGTTCCTCCCCCTTCTCTCTCTCTCTCTCTCTCTCTCTCTCTCTCTCTCTCCCCCCCTCTCTAAAAATCAACAAATAAAATATTTTTAAAAATTAAAAAAAAGAGAGATAAATGAATACATTTATCTCCTATTCTTAACTACCAGGACCTTTTAATAGATCCCTCGGCTTACAGAGATAAAAGCATCTAGGACTAATACTGATCAGGGCTGGTTAAAGTTGTGTGTCTTCACCAAATGCTACTTTGTTGTTGAGTTGGGGGGGGGGTTGTTTGTTTTTTTAATTAATTGAGGCCTGACCTGTGGTGGCACAGTGGATAAAGCATTCACCTGGAACGCTAAGGTCGCCATTTCAAAACCCTGGGCTTGCCAGGTCAAGGTACATATGGGAGTTGATGCTTCCTGCTCCTCCCCCTTCTCCCTCTCCCTCTCTCTGTCTTTCTCTCACTCTCTCCCCTCTTTAAAATGAATTCTTTAAAAGCTATAAAAACATAAAGTTTTGAAAAAAATAAATTAATAAAAATAAATTAATTTAACATGCACCACACAAAATTAAAAACTTCTGTGACTTCAATATGAAATGACTCTTTCTTTGGCCCTGGCCAGGTAGCTCAGTTGATTAGAGCATTGCCCCCAATATGCCAAAGTGGTGGGTTCAATCCCTCAGTCGATCAATGAATGCATAAATAAGTGGAAAAACAAATTGTTTCTCTCTCTCTCTCAACTATATATAAAATGACTCTTTTCAGAGGCCCTGCCAAGGGGCTGCCCTGCCATCCTTACCCAGACAGGGCAATATTTGTCAAGTCAGTTCCCAGGATGCTCTCTCTGAAGGGTCGTGGCACTGAGGACCACGGCCACAGGGTCCCTCTGCAGAGTGTGGCCACTCCTCCGAGCCCAGAGCCCGGCACCTGGCCGCAGCCTGGAGGTCGGCATGCATGGTCTCTGCTCGTCTCAGTCACTTGGCCTGGGACCAGGAGACGAGAAGCAGCAAAGGAGCAGTGCTCCTTGGGGCCCTTACAGCACTCAGCTTCCCAGAGAGGGATCAAAACTCACCCCCCAGGGTGTCCATTTAGGTCTGGGTGAACCCCGAACCTAAGCAATTGGGCCCGGAGTCCAAACACCTGGAAGCCTCCAGAGTGGGGTCAGATTGGCCAGTGACTGGTGCTGTCCTGAGGGCCACCTGCCATACAACAGCTACAGTAAGCTTCATGGACCAAGCACCAGTTCTCAAACTCTGATATGTAGTCTCTGCTACTTCTTGCTGCGCCTTCCATCTCCCAAGATTCAATTCTCTCCCTACAGAATGGAGACGCAGGATTGCTGTAAGGATCACTAACAGAGTGAAATATCTGAGCAGTCCCAGGATAGAAGGTTGTTTCTAACAGAAAATGTCTGCAGGGCACAAGTGAAATTTCAGGCCTGGGAGTGGCCATTGACTGCTCATCCCAAGCTGCTATATTGGTTCTGGGAAACAGGGAAGGCAAGCAGGCTTCTTTTCTTATCTGTGGACAGCTCCCTCTCCCCTTCTGTAATGGAACTATTCCCAAGCATCCATGCCCCTTCCCAGCCCCCAGGTTCTGAGCATCTCTCATCTCTCTAAAATCAGTTCCCATGCTCCATTGTAATTGGCTGTTTGCATGTCATCTCCCAGCTCCTGTGAGCCACTCAAGAACAAGAACCGACGTACTCATTTGAGTATCCCCTGTGCCCAGCACAGAGTGAGTCAGTGTTCAGTGGAGGGACAGATTGATGGATGAATGGATGGATGGATGATCACAAGGATGAATGGAACAAGGATTGATAGCCTAATGGGTAGATGGTGGGTGAACAAATATACTGATGTTTGATTGCCTGGATGAATACAGTCATTCGTGCACCCAAACTTTGTACTAAGTAGCTCCTCTGCGGCAGGAGAAATGGAGGGTAGGTAATGATGTGGGGAGAGTGCATGAGGACAAGGAAGAGAAAGAGAAGGTGAGGTGGAGGGAGAGACAGCATAGCAGGTGAATAAACAGAGGATGAACTGGAGAAATGCCTGAGCAGAGGGATGACCGTGCTTACACGTTCACCATCCCCTCTATGAGTGTCAGTGTCTGTGAGCTGAAGGAGTCGTTCCCAAGGTCCCAAGGAGGGTTTGGGAGAAAGAATTCACAAACACTCTCTTTCTGTCTATTAAAAATATATCTTTTCTCTAAATAAACTTTGAACCCACTTCCAAGTGTGTTTGGAAAGCGCGGTGACGGCTTTCATGAAGGGTAAATTATAAGTGCTTCGTTAGGAGCTGTGTTTAGGGACATTCAGAAACCCATGCAATCCCCAAAGCGAGTGCTAAAATGCGTACGAGACAAGAAACACATGGCGGTATGACGCTGTCAGGCAGGCTTACAGCGAGCATATGTGCTTTACTGCTGATGTTCAGCAAGAGTTCCAGAAAGAGGCCTTTCCTGAATCGGAGGTCAGTGGGAATACTCCCCCTTCTCATAAATCCTTGGGAAATAAACCAGGCCCGTCTCCCACACACATGCAGCTAATTATCTGAGGGCTCAGGGCACTCCCCGGAGAATGATTAGGAGTTCACCCAGGCAAGCTCTGCCCCCAGTGGTTTCCAACAGCCCTGGCTAGGAGGATCATGGCTGCTTGCCCTGAAAATACCACAGCCTGGCATTTTTCCAGTCTGGTGGGCAGAGGGGGACAGGCACAAAGGAGAAAAGATAACATCTCCTCTTTTCCCAATGCCCAGCACTGAAAAGACCCAGACACAGTGGCCAACAGACACCCCGGAATCCAGAGCCTCTCTGCATGCTCACTGGTGACCATTCAACTTAGTCCAGTGAAGCTTGGGCCAGTCTCTCAGAGGACCAAGGCAAACTGGATGTGGTCATGCTTTGTGGAGCTCACAGATGGGCAGACAGCTCCATCCCAGTGCACCAAGTAATATAGCAAGTAAATATCCATGGCCCAGGAGTGGACATTCAGGAAAACTTCCCAGGGGAGGATTCATGTCTTAGCTGGGTTGTGAAGGATGAGTAGGATTTTTTTCTAGCAAGAAATGGGAGGAAAGAGGCCCTGGCCGGTTGGCTCAGTGGTAGAGCGTCGGCCTGGCGTGCGGGGGACCCGGGTTTGATTCCCGGCCAGGGCACATAAGAGAAGTGCCCATTTGCTTCTCCACCCCCCCTCCTTCCTCTCTGTCTCTCTCTTCCCCTCCCGCAGCCAAGGCTCCATTGGAGCAAAGATGGCCCGGGCACTGGGGATGGCTCCTTGGCCTCTGCCCCAGGCGCTAGAGTGGCTCTGGTCGTGGCAGAGCGACACCCGGAGGGGCAGAGCATTGCCCCCTGGTGGGCATGCCGGGTGGATCCCGGTCGGGCGCATGTGGGAGTCTGTCTGACTGTCTCTCCTTGTTTCCAGCTTCAGAAAAATACAAAATAAAAAAAATAAATAAATAAAAGAAAAGAAAAGAAATGGGAGAAAAGATATGGAGACATGAGCAACACAGTTCAAGGGCCATTATGTGTCCTGGGCCAGATGTTCTGGCACAGAGTGGGCCAGGAATGAGGTATGGAAGACAAGTAAGGGGTGGGCAGACCAGACCCTAGAACAGTGGTAGTCAACCTGGTTCCTACCGCCCACTAGTGGGAGTCCCAGCTTTCATGGTGGGTGGTAGCAGAGCAACCAAAGTATAAATAAAAAGATAGATTTAACTATAGTAAGTTGTTTTATAAAGATTTATTCTGCCAAACTTAGCAAAAATTCAACATAAAGTACTTGGTAAGTAATTATTATTATATGCTTTAACTTGCTGTAACTCTGCTTTATAAATTTTATAAAGTAGAGTTACTTCCCTACTTTATAAATCACCATTACTGTGGAACTGGTGAGCGGTTAGAAAATTTTACTACTAACAGATATACAAAAGTGGGCAGTAGGTATAGAAAGGTTGACTACCCCTGCTTTAGAGGGAAGTCTGGGTCAGCCTGGAATGGCCTTGGTCAAGGAGCTCAGACTGTGTGCTAAGGACAGTGAGGAGCTTGTGGTAGGCTTTACAGGGAAGTACTGGCTTGGATTTGTGGTTCAGAAGGACCTTGGGGGAGAGAATGAGGAAACTGGGACTCCAGGGAGGGTGGACACTGTGACCATCAGTCAACAGAGAGATGCTAGTGCAGGAAAGGGCCGTTCTTCTCTTCCTGATTCTGGTTTCGGGTGAGTTAACTTCTTGGTGCTGTAGCTCCACATCTGAAATAGGTATAATAATACCCACTGTGTGGGGTTGTTTCAGGTCACAGTCATATACTTAGAATAGCAGGACAGGGCCAAGCAGAGCAGCAGCCTGGCACCTCTCATTTGTAGAGGCAATGCTCAGGAAATGTGGACGGGCCGGAACCATCCACACCCCCGAGGGCTGGAGGCTGGTGGGTGAGTGGTGATGCTGTTCACAGAGAGGAATTCAGACAGAGAAACACGGTGGTTGGGGAGTGAGGACCTTGGTTTTGGCCACTCAGCTAGTTTCCATGATAATTGTGAGGGTCTTCTGTCCATTCATCCCCTCCAATCCTGGGGCAGAACAGCCGGTGGCTCAGCATGAACACTGGCAGCAGACTACCAATGGGCTACTTGATGCTGTGTGACTTGCCCTCTCTGAGTCCACCTTCCTCCTCAAGAGAAAGAGATGGAGGATAGCAGTGCCCTGGCACGTGGTCAGTGCTGCATAGGTGTACACGGCAGAGTCCCCTTGACAGAGGAGTAGAGTGACTGCTGGGCGGTTGTGAACCTAGAACCTGTGTCCCCAGGTATGTAAACGCTCAGCTTGGCTCCAGCCTACCCTGCCGTGAACACACAAGGCAACTGGCACCACGTAAAGCACATGAGGCTTGAAATATTAAGAAAATATTTAATGAGAAAGGAAGCCAAGTGGTTTCAAGTGTGTTTCCCAGACCAGCAGCAACAGCACATCTCCCAGGAACTTAATGAAAATGCAGGTTCTCTGATCCTCCAGCCCCACTGAATTTGAAACTGGGGGTGTGGTGGAGGACCCCCAAGCACTTTGGAGAGTAACCCTCACTTTCCTCACAGAGAGCCATGCTGGAACTAGGGTGGGAAAAACGCTGCTTGTACCTGGAGACACCTAGAGTCTCTGGCCAAACAATGGCATAGATTAAACGGGACAAATCCAGGCAGCCTATTTATTTTTCCTTTTAAGAAAACAAAGCAGGAGACCTGAAGATGGCAGCGGAGTAGGCGGATGCACAGACACCCAGCTCTCACCACCAAACTGGAATACAAATCAATTTAGGAAAAATCAGCGTGAAAAACCAACTCTGGACTACAAGAACAGTTCTCAAAAACCAAGGAGCAAAGAAGAAGCCACAACAAACCTGATAGGAAGCGCCTGAATCTCCCTTGCTTACAGGAACGGAGGGTGGGGTGAGGCTGAGAGCCCAGAGGGGATCTCACTCCAGGGAAAAGAGCAGAAAATACTGCTCACAGCCACTTGCCTGGCAACCAGGGAGTGAGGTGTGTTTCCTTTCCCAAGTGGAAAGGAAAGAGAGAGGGACAGACTGTGAGGGACTAAGGAATGCAGGAGACGATCTAAAAAAAAAAAAAAGCTGACTCATTCGTGCTGGAGGCGGCCATAGCTGGGGAAGGGACTGATCCTTCCCCATAAAACAGTACTGAATTGCTTCTGGATCAGAGATCTCCAGACATCTCTCCAGCTCCAATCAGCACAACAAGACACAGCTGAAAACAAGAAGTGGGGAGGAGGGGCAGTAACTCAAGTCTCCATGGAGATCTGAGATACACCTCCCCCTACTGAAGCTGAGAAAACACCCAGCCCCCAGAGAGATTAGTTGGTGAAAGAGGCCTTCAGAGTCTCAGGTTACACCTACCGCATTCCTGGATACAGTTTCAAGGAAGCCCCCTGCTAAGATCAGGAAACAAGACTATCACCTGTTAAGAAAACAAACAAATCAAGACTTCAAAGCTGCCCAAATCTGAAAGTGAGTTACAAAAAATAGCTGATACCAACCCAAGAAGACCTAGAAATAACACAACTGAAAACTGGAGGCAGACAACACCAAGCCTAGACTCAACCAACTCTATAAACAAAACACAGACAATGAGAAGACAAAAAAGTGCAATCCAAATGAAACCTTCAGGAGATGAACTGAGTGATATGGAAATAATTAAACTTCCAGATTCGGAGTTCAAAATAATGATTGTAAGGATGCTTAGGGATCTTAGAACAACAATGGATGGTCATCACAAACACCTAAATAAAGAAATAGCAAGTATAAAAAAGAATCAGTTGGAGATGACAAATACAATATCAGCAATAAAGACCACAATGAAAGGAATTAAAAACAGGATAGATAGAGCTGAGGATCAAATCAGCGAGTTGGAGGACAACTGGAATGAAGGCATGAAAGCAGAGAAGAAAAAAGAAAAGAGACTCAAAAAGTCTGAGGAAACTCTTAGAGAACTCTGTGACAACATGAAGAGAAATAACATCCACATCATAGGGGTTCCTGAAGAAGAAGAAAAATAACAAGGGATAGAGACTTTGTTCAATCATATCATAGCTGAAAACTTCCCTAAATTAATGCAGGAGAAACTCTCATAAGTTCAAGAAGCACAGAGGACTCCATTAAAGAGAAACCAAAAGAAACCTACACCAAGACACATCATAATTAAAATACCAAAGCTAAGCAATAAAGAGAAAATATTAAAAGCTGCAAGAGAAAAAAAAGATATCACCTACAAAAAAGCCCCCATAAGGATGACATCTGACTTCTCAACAGAAATACTTGAGGCCAGAAGGAAATGGCAAGAAATATTCAAAGTAATGCAGAACAAGAACCTATAATCAAGAATACTTTATCCAGCAAGGCTATCGTTTAAAATCAAAGGAGAAATAAAAAGCTTCCCTGACAAAAAACAACTCAAGGAATTCATTACAACCAAACCAATGCTGCACGAAATGTTAAGGAGCCTGTTGTAAACAGATCAAAGTGGGAAAAGAATATAGCAAAAAAGGAATATAGCTTTAAAGAATAAAATGGCAATAAACAGCTATATATCAATTATAACCTTAAATGTAAATGGATTAAATGACCCAATCAAAAGACATAGGGTAAGAAAGAAAACAGTGGATAAGAAAACAGGACCTGTACATATGCTATCTACAAGAGACACACCTTAAAACAAACGATACACATAGATTGAAGGTAAAAGGATGGAAAAAAACATTTCATGCAAATGGAAATGAAAAAAAAGCTGGGGTAGCAATACTTATATCAGACAAATTGGACTTTAAAACAAAGGATATAGTAAGAGATAAAGAAGGCCACTACATAATGATAAAGGGAGCAATCCAACAGGAAGATATAACTATTATAAATATCTATGCACCTAATATAGGAGCACCTAAATATATAAAGCAGACTTTGATGGATTTAAAGGGCGAGATCAACAGCAATACTATAATAGTAGGGGATTTCAATACCCTTCTAACATCACTAGATAGATCCTCAAGAAAGAAAATTAACAAAGAAACAGCAGACTTATTGGACACACAAGATCAACTCGATTTAATAGATATCTTCAGAACCTTTCACCCTAAAGCAGCAGAATATACATTCTTTTCAAGTGCTCATGGTACATTCTCTAGGATAGACCACATGTTAGGGCACAAAAGTGCTCTCAACAAATTTAAGAAGATTGAAATCATATCAAGCACTTTCTCCGATCACAATGGCATGAAACTAGAAATTAACCACAACAGAAAAGCTCAAAAATTCTCAAACACATGGAAACTAAATAGCAGGTTGTTAAATAGTGAATGGATTAAGAATGAGATCAAAGAAGAAATAAAAAAATTCCTAGAAACGAATGACAATGAGCATAAAACAACTCAAAATTTATGGGACACAGCAAAAGCAGTACTGAAAGGGAAGTTCACAGCGCTACAGGCACACTTTAAGAAGCTAGAAAAAGCTCAAATAAACAACCTAACCCCGCATCTAAAAGAACTAGAAAAAGAACAGCAAGTAAAGCCCAAATGTAGTAGAAGGAAGGAAATAATAAAGATCAGAGCAGAAATAAATGACATAGAGGCTAAAGAAACAATACAGAGGATCAATGAAACTAGGAGCTCGTTCTTTGAAAAGGTAAACAAGATTGATAAACATTTAACTAGAATCACCATGAAAAAGAGAGAGAGGACTCAAATAAATAAAATTAGAAATGAGAGTGGAGAAATAACAACTGACACAACAGAAATACAAAATATTGTAAGAAAATACTATGAAGAACTGTATGCCAAAAAACTAGACAACCTAGATGAAGTGGACAAATTCCTTGAAACATACAATCTTCCAAATATCAATCTGGAAGAATCAGAAAACCTAAACAGACCGATTACAACAAATGAGATCGAAACAGTTATCAAAAAACTCCCAACAAAGAAAAGTCCGGGGCCTGATGGCTTCACAACTGAATTCTACCAAATATTCAAAGAAGAACTAACTCCTATCCTTCTCAAACTATTTCAAAAAATTCAAGAGGAAGGAAGACTTCCAAGCTCCTTTTATGAGGCGAGCATAATTCTGATTCCAAAACCAGGCAAAGACAACACAGAGACAGAAAATTATAGGCCAATATCCCTGATGAATATAGATGCTAAAATCCTCAACAAAATATTAGCAAACCGGATCCAACAATATATGGAAAAATATCATACACCATGATCAAGTGGGATTTATTCTGGGGAGGCAAGGCTGGTACAATATTCGCAAATCTATCAATGCTATTCATCACATAAATGAAAGGAAGGACAAAAACCACATGATAATTTCAATAGATGCAGAAAAAGCATTTGATAAAATCCAGCACCTATTCATGATCAAAACTCTCAGCTAAGTGGGAATACAGGGAACATACCTCAACATTTTAAAAGCCATCTATGAGAAATCCACAGCCAACATCATACTCAATGGGCAGAAATTAAAACCAATCTCCTTAAGATCAGGAACAAGGCAGGGGTGCCCCCTTTCACTGCTCTTATTCAACATAGTCCTGGAAGTCCTAGCTACAGCAATCAGACAAGAAGAAGAAATAAAAAGTTGGAAAAGAAGAAGTAAAGCTATCATTATTTGCAGATGATATGATATTGTATATAGAAAATCCTAAAGTCTCAGCCAAAAAACTACTGGACCTGATAAATGAATTCAGCAAGTTAGCAGGATATAAAATTAATACTCAGAAATCAGAGGCATTTTATACACCAACAATGAACAATCAGAAAGAGAAATTAAGAAAACAATCCCCTTCACTATTGCAACAAAAAAAATAAAGTACCTAGGAGTACATTTAACCAAGGAGACTGAAGACTTGTACTCGGAAAATTATAAAACATTGATAAAAGAAATCAAGGAAGATACAAACAAGTGGAAGCATATACCATGCTCATGGTTAGGAAGAATAAACATCATTAAAATGTCTATATTACCCAAAGTAATTTATAAATTCAATGCAATACCAATTAAAATACCAGTGACATACTTTAAAGATATAGATCACATATTCCAAAAATTTATATGAAACCAAAAGAGAACACGAATAGCCTCAGCAATCTTAAAAAAGAAGAATAAAGGGGGAGGTATCACACTTCCTGATATCAAGCTATACTACAAGGCCATTGTATTCAAAACAACCTGGTACTGGCATAAGAACTGGCACATAGATCAATGGAACAGAACAGAGAACCCAGAAATAAACCCAGAGCTCTATGGACAACTGATATCTGACAAAGGAGATAAGGAAATACAATGGAGTAAAGACAGCCTTTTCAACAAATGGTGTTGGGAAAATTGGACAGCTACCTGCAAAAAAATGAAACTAGACCACCAACTTACACCATTCACAAAAATTAACTCAAAATGGATAAAAGACTTAAATGTAAGGCGTGAAACCATAAGCATCTTAGAAGAAAACATAGGCAGTAAGGTCTCTGACATCTCTCACAGCGATATATTTGCTGATTTATCTCCATGGGCAAGTGAAATAAAAGGATAAACAAATGGGACTATATCAAATTAAAAAGCTTTTGCACGGCCAAAGACAATAAGAACAGAATAAAAAAACCAACTACACAATGGGAGAACATATTTGACAGTATGTCTGATAAGGGGTTAATAACCAAAATTTATAAAGAACTTGTAAATCTCAACACCAGAAAGACAATCCAATCAAAAAATGGGAAAAAGAAATGAATAGATATGTCTCCAAAGAGGATATACAGATGGCCAATAGGCATATGAAAAAATGCTCAACATCATTAATCATTAGAGAAATGCAAATTAAAACCACAATGAGATATCACGTCACACCAGTTAGAATGGCGCTCATCAACAAAACAACACAGAATAAGTGCTGGCGAGGATGTGGAGAAAAGGGAACCCTCCTGCATTGCTGGTGGGAATGCAGACTGGTGCAGCCTCTGTGGAAAACAGTATGGAGATTCCTCAAAAAATTGAAAATCAAACTGCCTTTTGACCCAGCTATCCCACTTTTAGGAATATACCCCAAGGACACCATAGAATGGTTCCAGAAGGAGAAATGCACCCCCATGTTTATAGCAGCATTGTTCACAATAGCGAAGATCTGGAAACAGCCCAAGTGTCCGTCAGAGGACGAGTGGATTAAAAAGCTTTGGTACATATATACTATGGAATACTACTCAGCCATAAGAAATGATGACATTGGATCATTTACAATAACATGGATGGACCTTGATAACATTATACGGAGTGAAATAAGTAAATTACAAAAAAACTAAGAACTATATGAACCAATGCATAGATGGGACATAAAAATGAGACTTAGAGACATGGACAAGAATGTGATGGTAACGGTGTGGGTGGAGGGGTGGGGAAGGGGTGAGGAAGGAGAGGGAGGGAGTGCGGGGAGTGTAGGGGCACAAAGAAAACCAGATAGAAGGTGACGGAGGATGATTTGACTTTGAGTGAAGGGTATGCAGCATAATCAAAGGTCAAAATAATCTGGAGATGTTTTCTCGGAACATATGTACCCTGATTTATCAATGTCACTGCATTAAAATTAATAAAAATAAGATTTAAAAAAAAAAAGAAATCCCATTTTCAGATCATTCAGCCTCTGCATCCTCATCCCCAGGTCCACAGACAGACAGTGATTAGGGACACAGGAAATCCCCAGACTGTCCTTCCCTTTTGGGCACAAGGTCAGGACAGTGTATGATGAGACTCAGTCAGCATCTGGACTCAAACGCTATCCTCACATTTACCGAAATGGAGGTGCTGTGTCTCAGGTTTTACCAATGTGGGGAGCACATAAGAACCCATTTACATCAGGGCCCCAAATTCTGATGGCCAGAGCTTCCTCCAGCCAGTTATTTATTGTAGTAAAAAATAAGACCTTCTAAAACCTGGCCACCTGGCTCAGTGGTAGAGCATCGGCCTGGCATGTGGAAGTCCAGGGTTTGATTCCTGGCCAGGCCACACAGGAGAAGCGCCCATCTGCTTCTCCACCCTCCCCCTCCCTCCTTCCTCTCTATTTCTCTCTCTTCCCCTCCCGCAGCCAAGGCTCCACTGGAGCAAAGTTGGCCTAGGCGCTGAGGACTGCTCCATGGCCTTCGCCTCAGGCACTAGAATGGCTCCTGTTGCAGCGAAGCAATGCCCTAGATGGGCAGAGCATCGCCCCCTAGTGGGCATGCTGGGTGGATCCTGGTCAGGCGCATGCAGGAGTCTGTCTCTCTGCCTCCCACCTCTCACTTCAGAAAAATATAAAAATAATAATAATAAAATAATTAATTAATTAAATTTTAAAAAATAAGCCCCTCTAGCCCTGACCAGTTGCTCAGTTGGATAAGAACATTTTCCCAAAATGACAGAGTGACAGGTTCAGTCCCCAGTCAGGGCACACACGAGTAGCAACCAATGAATGCACAACTAAGTGGAACAACAAATGAATGCTTCCCTTTCGCTTCCCTCTCTCTCCCTTTCTCTTTCTCTAAAATAAATAAATAAATAAATAAAAATAAAAAAATTCAATCAATTAATAAATAAATAATTAATCCCTGGTCCAATAGTTCAGGTTGGAGCATTGTCCCCAATGGCAGAGATTGCTGGTTCAACCCTGTCAGGGCAAATGTTTTTGTCTCTCTCTCCCTGCCTCTCTCTAAATAATAATAATGATAGTAATAATAATAATAAATAATAATAATAATAATAAACCCTCTAGTCTGACTGGTGGTAGTGCAGTGAACAGAATGTTGACCTGGGACACTGAGGTCCCAGGTTGGAAACCCCAAGGCCACCAGCTTGAGCACGAGCTTATTTGGCTTGAACACAGGCTCACTAGATTGAATTCAGGGTTGCTGGCTTGAGTGTGGGATAATTGACATAATCCTATGATCTCTGGTTTGAGCCCAAAGGTTGCTGGCTTGAGTCTAAGGTCGCTGGCATGAACAAGGGGTCACTGACTCAATTTGAGCCCCCCTGTCAAGGCATACATGAGAAAGCAATCAATGAACAACTAAAGTGTTGCAACTACAAGTTGATGCTTCTTATCTCTCTCCTTTCTTCTTTCTCTCTCTCACTTTCTCGCTCTTTCTCACTCATTCCCAAATAAATAAATAAATAAATAAATAAATAAATAAATAAATAAAAACAAGCCCTTCCTTTGTGCCCTGAAAGTAGTGTGCCTGCTGTTGGCTCAACCGTTTAACAGTTCTACAAGGCAGCTGTGGTTATCACCAGCCTAAACGTTTATCCTCCTGTAGGTTGGGAACCTAAAGTTCAGAGAGATTGAGTAACTTGGTTGGGATAAGCAGCTTCCAAATCAGTCATTTCTTTCTCCTCCTGCCCCGGCACCCCCTTTTTGGCATCTGTTGCCTACAACCTCTGGAAAGAAGCTTCACAGAAGCCACAGTGGCAGCACCCACTGTGATACACTGGGGTCCCCACAGGTGCCAGTCCCTGCCCCCGAGCCATGGGGGTCCCATGCAGGGGTGGGGAGATGGCCTGAGCTGGTCTTCACTGCCCACAGATCCTCAGATGGGACAATTTCTCCATCTATGTGTGAGCAGGACAGTCGTGACAGAATGTAGGTGCTTTTCAGGGCACCCCAAGAGTCTGACTCTGTGCCAACAGTGGGAGCAGCTGTCCACTGTGGAAGGAGAGGAGGAAAGCCAACAAGAGGAGAGCTCTGCAGCTGGCTTTGCTTGTTTGGAGTAACACTTAGCAGTCCCCAGGCAGGGGGTGATGCAGGTCTGGCCCAGATGTCCATGGACAGAGCCAGGAAAGGGGATTCCCAGTCTGCTTTGCCACTTGTCCCAGGGAGCCCGCCTTTCCCATCGTCACAGGTGCTTGTCCTGTGGTTCAGTGCATTGAGCACAATTGTCCTGGCACCTTAAGAACCACAAGCATCTTGATGGGCTCTTCAAGAAACCCGCTGCGTGGTCTTTTACCCGCTTAGACTCAGAGTTCTGCTCTGTACTGGGGATACAAGCACCTACTTCAAAGGGCTGCTAGGGCCATGTATGAACTTGCGGGGAAGCGGCAGGAGACCTGGCATTCATGTTTGCTGGATGAGCGGCCAGCCTGGCGCCAAGTGGATGCTGAACCAAGGCTGCAGCTTGCGGCCAGCCCTCAGCTCCTAATGGTCTAGAAACATGTGAAGGAACACCTTCCTGCCTTCCTCTTCTTTAGGGCCTACAGCCCAGGACTCATATATGCCTGGCCTCTTTGTTGGTGGAAGCAGCAGGTAGGAGCCATTTAGTCAGCCTAGGGCTCGGTTCTAGCACTTCCCGCCTCCAGAGCCTCCATTTGGACAAGCATGGCAGGCCTTGCCACCTCCGTCTTTCTGTCATTGGGGTCAAAGGAGGCAAACAGTGTCCTTCATCTCAATGGCCTGTGCCTACCAAGCCATAGTCCGGTGTCTCTTCTAAGCCCTGGTTCTTGTTAGATTTGACAGCATTTATAAAGAATGCCAGGAAATGGTGAGGAGGGATGTTAGTCCTTTTTACCCTTCTATTCCCTCCTTCCTTTCCTCAACTGATGCCATCAGGTCCTGCCCCATGCAGGTGGTTAGGGACACAGAACTGCATGACATGTGGACTACACACTTCGGTGAGCGACCTTCTATTCGGAAGAAGGAAATCAAAGGTGGTACAAAGGGGACATGAGAAAGGGAAAGACTAGCCTGGGGGAGCACTGTCTGATGCGGAAGAGGAAGGGGGTCTCAGTTGGTGGAGGGTGGGGGAAAGATGCTACAGGATGACCCCAGGTGCTCTCTGGCTTGGTTACGTGGGTACTGGTGATGCCCACAGTAAGCTGAGCAGGGAACCCTGCAGGGGAGCATGGGGGCAATTGGGACGTGAGTTTGGGTTTAGACGTACTGCATCCAAATAGAATTGTCCTAGAGATGGTTGAACATTTGAGTATGAATCACAGATTGAAGGGTTGACCAGTTGTCAATTTATAAGGTGTCTACACAGAAGCCATCAAAAATCTGGTTTAGATGGGTCCTGAGACACCAGGAACAGCAGCCTCATTCTATAGCTTCACTTAAGCCATATAATTGGGAGTCTGTCCAACCTGCCAGGCCTGCAGCCCCAGATTCTGGGTGCTCAGTAACACCCAGGCTTCCACCCCACTCGAGGCCTATTTGACACTTTCCCCAAAGGCCCTGGGAAGCAAGGCACCCTGCCCTGCCTGGGCAGCTATCCACACTGTTACCATCCCTCTCATCATGCTTTCTGCCTAACCATGCAACCCCGGAGAACCACTCAAGCAGATCCATTAGTTCAGCCATCTCAGTGAAGGCAGTGTCTTCATCTGGCTTGAGTTACTCAAACAGAAGATTTACCTGTAATGACCACTAGAAAACCCTGGTGCTGCTTTAGCGTGGACATCAGGAAAAGCCTGGCTTACCCTCCCACTCATGGGTCCCCTTCCCACCGTGTTCCACACCTCAACCTGAAGCCCCAGCCAAGTGGCCTTGTTGAGTCAAGCATGGGCTTCTGTGTCCTGGTGAGAACCAACCCAGAAGACAGGGTCCAGCTGGAGGGGCCTCTCCCTTCCTACAGAGAGAGGAGCATGATGCCTTGTATACCAGTGGGGTTCCTGCTCTCACACCCTCACTCACCCCAAAAACAGATATGTCCAGAAAGGGGAAAAGATTTAACACTGGGCCAGCCTCACAAGGTTCACATAGGAGCTGGAAGGAGATCAGGACATGTGTTTTGACTATGACAAGCCTGACTTCTCAGTGCCACACACACGTAGAAATGTCAGGCTGGCAGTTGGCTACTCGAGTGTTGGAGGCCTCAGATGATACAGTGGACCAGGAGGCACATCATATGTTACATGCCCCTTGCCAGAGTGAGGAGCTGTTGTCACTTGTGAGGTGCCAGAATCTTGGCCTCACCAAGTCAACATGACCCTGAGTGACTCCAGCATGAAACTCGAGGGATGCTTCTGGTATCAGGGAAAACCAAAGACTATGCAACTAGGATGAATTTCTGCTAACAGAACTCAGGGTTGCATCATTTACGTGTTCAAATCATCTTCTTTTTTTTTTTTTAGCGAGGGGTGTGGGGACAGACAGGAAGGAAGGGAGAGATGAGAAGCATCAAGTTGCACTTGTGGCACCTTAGTTGTTCATTGATTGCTTTTCCTATGTGCCTTGACTGGGAGCTAAAGCTGAACCAGTTACTTCTTGCTCAAGACAGTGACTTCGGGCTCAAGCCAGCAACCTTGGGCTCAAGCCAGTGACCATGGGGTCATGTCTATGGTCCCACACTCAAGCTGGTGAGCCCATGCTCAAGCCACCAATCTCGGGGTTTCAAACCTGGATCCTCAGTGTCTTAGGTCAATGTTTTATCCACTGTGCTACCACCTGGCCAGGCTCAAGTCATCTTTGACAGAGGTACCAGGGCTGGCTACCCAAAAGTAATCTCTTCAGTAAATGGTGCTGGGGAAATTGGATAACCACAGACAAAAGAACAAAGTTGGGCCCTTATTTCACACCTTAAACAAAAGTTAACTCAAAGATTTAAAAGGCAACAAAAGAAAGAAAGGAAGAAAGAAAAATTAGTCTACATCAAACTTAAAAACTTCTACACAACAAAGGAAACAACAGAATGAAAAGGTAACCTACAGAATGAGAGAAAATATCTGCAAACCATACCTGATAGGAGGTTAATATCCAGAATATATACAGAACTACAAATCGACAGAAAAACAAACAGTCCAATTGAAAAATGGACAAAAGACTTGAATAGACATTTTTCCAAAGAAGATATACAAATGGCCGATAGGTATCTAAAAAGATGGTTAACATCGCTAATTAGTAGGGAAATGCAAATTGAAACCACAATGAGTCTGACCAGTGGTGGTGCAGTGGGTAGAGTGTTAACCTGGGACACTAAGGGCCCAGTTTCGAAACCCCAAGGTCGCCAGCTTGGGCGCAGGCTCACCAGCTTGAGCGTGGAGTCGCTGGCTTGAGTGCAGGATCATCAACACCATCTCAAGGTCGCTGGCTTGAGCTTAAAGGTCACTGGGTTGAATCAGGAGTCATTGGCTCAGCTTGAGCCTCACAGTCAAGGCACATATGAGAAGCAATTAATAACAACTAAAGTGCTGCAAGTACGAGTTGATGTTTGTCATCTCTCTCTCCTCCCCCCTCCCTCTCTCTCCTTTCCTGTCTCTCTCTTTCTCTCTTTCATGTGCGCGCGCACACACACACACCACAATGAGATATCACCTCACATCCATTAGAATGGCCACTATTGGTGGAAAAAAAAACAACACCAGAAAATACAGATATGGTGAGAGTATGGAGAAATTGAAACCTTGTGCACTGTGGTGGGAATGTAAAATGGAGCAGCCACTATAGAAAATGGTATAGAAATACCTCAAAAAATTAAAAACAGAACTACCATATGATCCAACAATCCCATTTGTAAGTATTTATTCAAAAGATTTGAAAACAGGATCTTGAAGAGATACTGGTACCGCCATGTTTATAGCATTATTCATAATAGCCAAGAAGTGAATGCATCTCAGTACCCATCACCAGATGAACTGAATGATGAAGACTATGTGGTTGGTGTATACATACAATGAAATATTATTCAGCCTTGAAAAAGAAGGAAACTCTCACTGCATCTACAAGGATGGACTCTGAGTGCAACGTGCTAAGTGAAATGAGCCAATTACAAAAGGATATCTGAGGTATCTAAAACAGGCAGAGTCTTAGAAACAGGAAGTAGGATGGAGGTTTCTGGAGCACTGGGGGAGGGGAGGAGGAGAGTTATTCATGAATAAAGAGCTCTAATTTTGCAAGATGAAAAAATTTTAGAGACATATTCATTGGACATACGTTAACACTAACATACTGTGCTCTTAAAAATGGTTAAAAATGGTAAATTTTGTTATGTGTTCTTGACCACAATACATTTTTTTAATTACAGATTCAAGGGTTTAAGAAATAGCATGTTTTAAATTTTTTAATTTTGTTTAACCATCCTGATCTCAAGTCCCCAAAGCTGGCCAGAAGTTCATTCCCACCTCACTCTGGCCTGCACAGGTCTCTCTCTCTTTCTTAGGCCCTCCTCCCTCCCATCCAGGATTCCGCCTGAGCAAGTCAGGAGGTGCCAGTGACCCGCTGACCTGGGCTGCTTTTCTTTTCTGCCCTGTCCCAGGCCCTGAACCTGGGCGCACAATGAGCACCGCTTTAAAACAGGAAGAGGGGAAAGGGAAAACACACACACACACACACACACACACTCACACACACACACACACACACACACACACAGCTTCAAGGCCTGTCTGTCTCCCCTCCGTGGTTGTTCTGGGAATCTGAGGTGGAGGAGGTGACCTTGATAGGAAAGAACAGGATCATGTAATGCAGCCCCAGCCTGTCCATCTACCTTGCCAGGGCCCACCCCAGTGCCTGCATGGAGTGGGCGGGCAGGATAAAGAGACAGGTATAAACTGCTATTTTAATTGCAATCTACCACCTGCATCTTCTCTTCTGCACACCCTTCCCCTGGCACCTGAGTAACACTGAATGCAGGTAAAAGTGAAAACGCATGGTCAAGGGGCTTCAGGGACATTTGCAGCAAGCTGCAGGGCATGGGGCCTGGACCTCTGCCTGAGCAGTGGGCTGGTCAGTGTTTCCTTACCCAGGACCCTCTCCCAGGACCTACATGGGCAGAGAGAAAAAAGGCAGAGACAGGATGGTCCCCATCATCAATTCAGAAAGGCACAAACCATGTGGATGGAGAGCTGGATACTGAAAAGAATTTGCGTGGTGTGCATGTTATCTGCATAAATCCGGAGAAACGTCTAGGCATCTGCTGGAGGTGCTGAAGGCTCTAGCAGGTGAAGGAAGGACAGTTGATGGACAGGAGAGTGCATATTAATGTCAAGTTTAAGCATTTGAAGTGGCGTGTTGGTGTCGGTATGTGGTATACTATTTCTGCTGTTTCACTGTAGTAGAGATTGAAAGCACTGGTTAGGGTTTCATAAAATAATTCCCACCTCAGCCTCATAGTTCTCATCACTCAGAAGTATCTCAGCTGCAAACTCTTCTACCTCAAGAGTTTCCAGGTAGTAAATCTTTTTGATTTGCGGAGGGATTGTGAATGAATAAATGAACAGGTAATTAAATAACTGAATGAGTAAGGGAGGGAGGCTTAGGAGCTGAATTTCTCCCACACCTCTCCTCTCTACCAGCCTGCGGGTGGAGGGCAGGCTGGGACCCGAGTGCAGCTGCAGGCTGGGTCAGCAGCAGAGGGCCGTGCCCAGGCCCACTGGCTTTCCTCTCAACGAGTCTGTCCTTGTCCTCCCATCTAGGGCCCCCTGGACGGCGTGGCAAGCCTGGAAGAAGAGGAGATCCTGGTGAGTCCCAGTTCTAGTTCTTAAACCTTGGCCTAGACATCTGCCCTTGACCAGGCACTGCTGGACGTGCCAGTTCCAACAGCACCCCATTCCTCAGGACACTTGGTCTTAGGCCAGATCTTCCCTTCCCTTCTAATTCCAGCCACTGTCCTCGAAGGCCACTGTGCCCGGTACCACCTTTTCTTATCTTCCTTGCACCACAGTCCCAGTGAGTGTCCCTCAATGTCCTGGGCACCCTCCGAGTCTCATTAGCAACCTCAGAAACTTCACTCCCGAGGCTCTCCCTCTGAAACAGCCTCCTCTCTGTGTGGGAACCGACAGTGTTTCCACCAGTCCCTAGTTCTCCTGTGTGTCCTCTATGCTCTGCCACCTTCCCTCTTGCCATCATCCTTTCCCCCAAAATGCACTTGCTCTGCCACCCCTCCCCCTACACACAGCCACTTCTTTAGAGGCCCCACCCCCCAGCCACTCTGGTCTCTTCTCACTATCATCCCGCTGACATCATCTTGGCCAGAGTTACCACTGACCTCCTGATGGTCATTCCAGCAGATGTTTTGCCATCATTATCATTATCTTCCTTGACCCTTGTGGTTGGCCATGCCCACCCCACCCCTGACCCCCTGTATTCCCAGCTCGGCTCTGGCCTGTCTTCCTCCCACACCTGACCCTTCTGTGCTTTTCTATAGGGCCCACTTGCCTCTTAAGTGAATCTACCCTTGGCTCTCTTCTCTCTTCTCTCCCACACCTGTGGCTCTGGCTCCTCCTTGACACTGGCTATGTCCCCTCCCTGACTCCAGCCAAGTTGTCTCCTCTGGGTCCAGAGTTTCAACATGGCCCCACTGAATCAGTATCTCCCTTTGCTTGCTATTCCCTAGACCACCCTCACAGAGAGGACTCCAGCTACCAGCTTCTGTCTTTCCCACTCCCACACCAAGTCCTGGCCAGTCTCCCCCTCAGTACATCTCGTGCCCCCTCTTCCTGGTCCTCACCACCACAGCTTCTGCAGTTCCCACCACCCCTCCCCAGTGTTTCCACCTCCAGCATCACTGTGGGGGTCCAAGGCCCTCCCACTCTGAGCCTGTCCTCCTGTCCTCCCCTGCCCAGAATGTCATCTTCTCTACCTGAACTCATACTTTTTGAGAATTCATTGTCCTTTAAGTTTAGCTCAAACATCTCTCCAAAAAGCCCCTCTAAACCCTCTGGTTGGGGGCTATCACCCAAGTGTTCAGTTCCCAGCACAGAACAGGCCCTGGAATGTAAACACTCAGTGAATGAATGAATGAATGAATGAATGCACACATGCTCAGCCCCTAAGCCGCTTCACAAGGCCGGCATGGCACTGATGCCAGAGGGGCCTTTCATTAAAAGGAATGCCTGCCTATTGAGCCAAAAGAGCTGAGCAGGCACTCTCTGAGCCTCAGTCTCTTTTGCCTGGTGCTGGGCATGGGCTTCCTGTCGCTTTGTTGTGCTGAGTGTTTGCATTATCTAGTTCCTTCTACAGAGGCCCCCCAGATAAACTCGTTAGAGTACACTGGCAGGAAATGATGTCACGGTTCTCTGTGTGCCTTGACTTCCAGAAGCTGAAGGCTGTTTCATGTCTAATTGCCATGGCTTTCTTTACTCTAGATTCTGTGCATGATCACCCCCTCCAACGCACAAACACACCACAGGCTGCCACATATGCACTTCACCACTCAGTGCTCATTTCTGTCCTTGCAAAATGTTTTCTTGCCTTTATTGTAAGCTCCTGACCTCCATTCTCAACGGAGATGAGGAACACAATGTATAATTTTACTCAGCTTACTCAAAAACTTATTAGAATCATGATCCAGTTTACAGCAATTTAAAAGTCAAAGACTTACGGGGCCACTGATACTGTGTGTTAAGTCCTTTCAATTTCTTCATCTCATGTGATCCTCACAGAACCTTGTAAGATGAGCATATATCATTAGCCCCGTTTTGCAGATAAGGAAACTGAGGCTCCAAAGTAAGAAGTGTCTTGTCTAAAGTCAGCTGCAAGGCGGGGGGAGGGGGGGGCAGCATCTCCTCCCCCTTGCTGACCGTTCCCACGCGGTGTCCTGATTGCCTGCCTGTCGAAGAATGGTGTGAACAGCACAGAGCAGATGTTCCTCTCTAATTAGCTTTAGCTTGACCTGGTGTCATTTCTAGATAGTTTCACACAGATGCACATCCTGGCTTTGGTGCCTTCCCTTGTAAAACAGGCCTTTCCCTGGGTCCCAGGGAGGAAGGCTCGTTTTGCCTGGTGGAACGGTATCTGGCTGAGAGGCTTGCCCACTGCTGCTGGACCTGCAGACAGCTGAGCCGGCCTGCCCGTGGTGGGGATGGTCCTCTCCAGCTCCAGAGGGAGCCTTTGCCTGGAAGAGGCCTCCAGGACCTGCGGTGTTTGTGTGTCTCTATTTTAATGGAGTGCATTTCTCACCTCCTTCCCTGCTGGCCCACTTCTCAGCTGCAGAAACCCAGCATTGCTCTCATACTCTGAGACCCTCTTTCTAGGGACTTTAAGCAAGATATTTTCTTCTTCTAGACACCCCTTTTCCCCAAGAACATCCATTGCTATCCCTTGGCTCCCCCTGTCTTCCCCAGCCCCCGATACTCCCTCTATCCCAACAGTTCCTGCACCTGCTTATGGGGGCCTTCCCTGAGAACTTGTCTTTCTTCTCCCAGAGCTAGGCTTCTGGGGGCAAGAGCTGGGGCTGGACCCACAGGCACTCAGGAGATGGTCAATAAATGCTTGTTGACAGGAAGGAGGGGGAGGGCAGAAAGGAGGGAGAGAGAAAGGGCTGGCGAGCAAATGAGAGATAAAAGCTAAGAAAGCCGGAAGAAACAAGGATGAAGCAATCAAAATGCCTGGTTGGTGCCTGTGCTGAATCTGCAGACAGTGGAGGTACTCACCAGATGTCCTCAGCTCCCAGACCGTGTTCAGCAGTTTCAGTGCGAGGGTGTGTGTTATCCACCTTGACCCTAAGGAAACCATACTAAAAATCCAGTGGAAGAAGCCCTTCTGGAGTGGTGAGTTAAGGACCTCTGAAAAGCTACTCCTTTTGAAAAGCAGCAAGAACACTAGGAAAAATTGACCTTTCAGAACTATAGAAATTAATGAAAATCTTGTAACAAGGCCTTTATTCAAGAAAAAATTATAAATCTTGCTAAGAGCCGCAATCTTTGTAACATTCTAACTTGCCCATCTCCTCATCCTGTGATTCCCTTAAAAAACCAGCAGCCTGCAACCACAGTATCTGTGGAAAGGAGCAGCCACTGGCAGAGGCAGACAAGATTGAAACTCCCCAAATGCTCACTTTCAGAGAATTGTCACTGTTTGACCTGTCTGTAAACTCCCTGGAAAAACTTGTACACAGGAACTTGTCTTTATTTGACCTGATATAGAGCTTGTTCACTGGGAAAGCCCTGTCTCCAGAGTACTTGCCAAAAACACTCAGCAGCAATTGTTTCACATCACAGCTACCTGAAGTGGTGATGCCAGTTGAAGCAAACAAGAAGCTGACACAAAAACTTCAGCTAAAATCTAGGCAAGGAGATGTCTTAAGGGGCTTTGCAAAGCTCAAACATATTCTTGGAGATCTAGAAGGCACATGCATGTGTATGTGTTCAAGAAAGACCTCTGAGAGCCTCAGTCTTTCACTTCTGGCTTACCTGGGATTCTGCTCAAGGAGGCAACAAAAGCAAAAGCAGAGCACCGAGTTGTGCTCCAATATACACAAAGAGCCCCTTGGCACGGAGTGGAAGACTTATTGTATCAAGACATTAAAGGAAACCTCTGTCTATGCTGATCGTTAAGCTATCCAAGCACAGAATTGAGTAGCTGCACATGAGAAAGCATACACACTTTAGAGACTTAGTCCAGGAAAATCCCTAAACACTTTGCAACAATAACAACAAACAACAAACAACAGCACAAATGCTAAAAAGTAGGAGCAGAATCTAATTTCCACAGTAGCCAAAATAAATTGCTATAAATGCCCAGTTTTTAAAAAAAAAATATATGTGACACAAGAAAGTATGGCAATAAAAGAGGGAGGGAAAGTAATCAATAGAAACTGTCCCTAAGGAAGCCCAGCTGAAAATACTAAACAAAGATTTTGTATTTTATATTTTATATATGTTTCAAGAACTAAAGGAAACCATGTCTAAAGAATTAAAGGAAAGCTCAAGAATTATGTACTAACAAATGGAGAATATCAATAAACAGAAAGTATTAAAAAAAAAAAGAACCAAATGGAAACTCAGAAGTACAATAACTGAAATGAAAAATTCACTAGAGGACCTGGCCGGTTGGCTCAGCGGTAGAGCGTCGGCCTAGCATGCGGGGGACCCGGGTTTGATTCCCGGCCAGGGCACATAGGAGAAGCACCCATTTGCTTCTCCACCCCCACCCCCTCCTTCCTCTCTGTCTCTCTCTTCCCCTCAGCCAAGGCTCCATTGGAGCAAAGATGGCCCGGGCACTGGGGATGGCTCCTTGGCCTCTGCCCCAGGCACTAGAGTGGCTCTGGTCGTGGCAGAGCGATGCCCAGGAGGGGCAGAGCATCGCCCCCTGGTGGGCAGAGCGTCGCCCCTGGTGGACGTGCTGGGTGGACCCCAGTCGGGCACATGTGGGAATCTGTCTGACTGTCTCTCCCCGTTTCCAGCTTCAGGAAAAAAAAAAAATTCACTAGAGGGCTCAATAGTGTTTGGGCCGGCAGAAGAAAGAATCAGCAAATTTGAAGATTATTCAGTCTGAGGAAGAAAAAAAAGAGAATGAAGAAAAATGAACAGTCTGAGAGATCTTTGAGACACTATGAAGTGTGCCAATAATACACAGAATGTAGGCCCTATATGGGGAGGGAGAGAGAAAGAAGCAGAAGAAATACATGAAAGAAAAATGGCCAAAATAATTTTTTTAGACTTGTGGTCATGATTTAGTAGAGCAAAAAGTACAGATTGAAGTCAACAAGTGTAAGAAGAACAAGACCCAAACTTCCAGTTTTTCCTTCCCAATAGAATTATACAGACAGTCCTAAATCTCCCAGCAATGTTGTGTGACAGAATGTGTGATCTTTTGCCAACCAGGGAATCACACTTGAGACTTGCTGTTCAGGGTTTTTATTGACTGGCCATGTAGCTGACCTTAGTTATTCAGGCTCTAGCTCCTTCAAAGGTTAAACTCACCCAGCATGGTCCAAAACCCCCACCATAATTCACATTGTTGGCATAAACTATCTGGTATATAGCCCATGGCCCCCAGGTATTCAAAGACAGCATATTGCAAGGACTTAAAGGTTATCTCCCTGCAGCTGGTCAGGATCAGTTCTTTCTTTGGAATGTGCAGGGTTTGGATAACTCAAGCCTATTGAGTTAACCTTTTACTGCATACTCTCATAGCTTTTTCTTGTTATTCAAGAATCAGCACAAATATGACCTCTTCAGGAAGGTTTTTGCCAATCAACTACCCTTGAGCTGCCACACTCTCTAACATAGAGAAGCTCAACAAACTCCAAAGAGGAAAAGTCAAAGAGATCCACACTTAAGCACATTATAGTCACATTGCCAAAAGCAAACAATGTAAGACAGTCTTGAAAGCAGCAAGAGAACAATAAATAACTCATCATAGAAAATGGATCAATAAGATTTATAGTTAAAAAAAAGATTTATAGCTGATTTCTCATCAGAAACCATAGAAGCCAAAAGACACTGGAATGATATATTTAAAGTGATAGAAGGAAAAAAAAAACTGTCAACAAAAAAATCTAGTGCCAGCAAAGCTACCCTTGAAAAATGAAAGAGAAATTGCCATGCCCAGATAACAAAAATGAAGAGAATTCATCATTGTCAGACCTGACCTACAAGATATAATAAATGGGCCTGACCTGTAGTGGTGCGGTGGATGAAGCGACAACCTAGAGCACTGAGGTCACCAGTTTGAGGCCCCAGGCTTGTCTGGTCAAGGTACATACGGTAGTTGATGCTTCCCATTTCCCATTCCTTCTCTCACTTTCTCCTCTCTCAAATGAATAACTAATTATTTTTACAGCCTGACCAGGCAGTGGCACAGTGGATAGAGCATCGACCTGTGATGCTGAGGACCCAGGTTCAAAACCCTAAACTCATCTGCTTGAACGCAGGCTTATCCATCTTGAGCGTGGGCTCATCAGGCTTGAGCGTGGGGTCGCTGGCTTGAGCATAGGATTGACATTACCCAATGGTTGCTAGCTTGAGTGCAGGTCACTGGCTTAGCTGGAGCCCCCTGGTCAAGGCACATATGAGAAGGCAATCAGTGAACAACTAAGGTGCCCCAATGATGAGTTGATGCTTCTCATCTCTCTCTCTCTCTCTCTCTCTCTCTCTCTCTCTCTCTCTTGTTTCTGTCTCTCTCTCTCATCCATCTCTTTCTTTAATTAAAAAAAAAAGACATAATAGTGGAGCAGTGGATAAAGCATTGACCTGGAATGCTGAGGTCACTGGTTCAAAACCCTAGGCTTGCCCAATCAAGGCGCAAACGAGAAGCAAGCACTATGAGATTGATGCTTCATGCTATTCCTCCTCCCTTCCTTCTCTCTCCTCTCTCTCAAAAAAAAAAAAAAAAAATCTTACTTTGGCCCTGGCCAGTTAGCTTAGTCAGTTAAGAGCCTCATCCTGAAAAAACAAGGTTATAAGTTTAATCCCTGGTCAAGACATACGTGGGGGGGGGGGGAGGGAGGAAGGAGAGAAAGGGGGTGGGGGAGGGGAGAGGCACAAAGAAAACCAGATAGAAGGTGAAGGAAGACAATTTGACTTTGGGTGAGGGGTATGTAGCATAATCAAATGTCAAAATAATCTGGAGATGTTTTCTCTCAACATATGTACCCTGATTTATCAATGTCACTGCATTAATTTAATAATAATAAATAAATAAATAAAAATTAAAAAAAAGACACACGTGGGAAGTAACCAGTGAGTGCAAGACTGAATGGAACAACAAATGAATGTTTTCCTTCTCCCTCCCCTCTCTCTCCCTCCCTCTCTCTGTTTCCCTAACAGTCAATCAATAAATTTAAAAAATTAAGCCCTGAGTGAATAGCTTGGTTGAAGCATTGCCCCAGAACACCAAGGTTACTGGTTCGAGTCCACAGTCAGGGCACATACAGGAGCAGCTCAATGTTCCTGATTCTCTCTCTCTGCCTTTCTCAAAAAAAAGCATATATGTGTGTGATGTGATGTGTGTGTACACACACACACACATATATATACTGCTCACAAAAATTAGGGGATATTTTCAAAATGAACATGAAGCTATAAAATATCCCCTAATTTTTTGTGAGCAGTATATATAATAAATGGATTCCTTCAGTCTGAAATGAAAGGACATTTGACAGCAACTTAAGTCCACACAAATAAAAAACTTCAGTGGAGGTAACTACATAGGTAAATAAAAATATTTTTATTTATAACTTTTTTCTCTCTTCTGATTTAAAAGACAGTTGCACCCTGGCCAGTTGGCTCAGTGATAGTCAGCCCAGCATGTGTATGCCCCGGGTTCAATTCCAGATCAGGGCACATCTGGTAAGCACCCATCTGCTTCTCCATCCCTCCCTCTTTCGCTTCTCTCTCTCTCTCTCTCTCTCTCTCTCTCTCTCTCTCTCTCTCTCTCTTCCTCTCCTGTAGCCATGGCTTGATTGGAGCGAGTTGGCCCCCACTGTTAATGATGGCTCCATGGCCTCTGCCTCAGATGCTAGGAAGAGCTTGGTTGCTGAGCAACAGAGCAACACCCCAGATGGACAGAGTATCACTCCCTAGTGGGTTTGCTGGGTGGATCCCAGTCAGGGCACATGCAGGAGTCTGTCTCCCCTCCTTTCACTGAATTAAAATGAAAAAAAAAACAAGACAGTTGCATAAAGCAATGATAAAATCATGTTTATGGGCTTCTAATGTATAAAGTAGTAAAGGAAAACAAATAGAAATATATTGAACCAAAGTGCTTGTGTACAATTGAAGGTAAATTTTATAAATTCAAACCATATCACTTTTTAAAAAAGATTTTACTTATTGATTTTAGAGGAGAGAGAGAAAAAAAAACAGGGGTGAGAAGAAACAGGAAGCTTAGTTGCTTCTTGTCTGTGCTTTGGCCAGGCAAGCCAGGGGTCTCGAGCCGGCAACCTCAACACTACAGGTTGTTGTTTTATTCATTGTGTCATCACAGGTCAGGAAAAGATCATATTACCTTAAATTAAGATGTTAATCATAATCCCCAGGACAAATACTATGAAAATGTCTCCAAAAAAAATAGAATGAAAAAAGGAACGAAAATGGTACACTAAAAAACTTCTATTTAGCAGAAAAGAAGCAGTAGTGAAGTAACAGAGGAACCAAGAAGACATAAGACATATAGAAATTAAAGGGCAAATTGGAACACATAAACCCTACCTTATGATCAAGTACATTAAATATAAAAGGATTAACCTGACCAAGCAGTGGCGCATGGGCTTATCTGGCTGAAGCCCAAAGGTCACTGGCTAGAGCAAGGGGTTGCTCTGCTATAGCCGCCCTGCACCCCACCCCCCGCCGTCAAGGCACATATGAGAAAGCAATCAACGAACAACTAGGATGCCTCAACAAGGAACTGATGCTTCTCATCTCTTTTCCTTCCTGCCTGTCTGTCCCTCTCTCTGACTCTCTCTCTGTCTCTGTCCAAAAAAAAGAGAAAGAAATGATTAAACATTTCAATCAAAGTCAGTAATGAACATAATCAACCAATCAATAAAAAATGTGATCCTAAAAAACATTCACCAACAGTAATCATTAGGGAAGTGCATATCAAAACCATAATTACCTCACACCCATTAAGATGCCTACTATTTTTTAAAAAATCAGAAAATAACAGGTGTTGGCAAGGATATGAAGAAATTGGAATCCTTGTAAACAGTTGATTGAAATGTATAAAGGTGCCACCACACTGGAAAACAGTATGATGGTTCCTCAAAAAGTTACAAATGAAATTAGCATGTAATCCAGCAATTCCACTGCAGGCTATATCTAAAAGAATTAAAACCAGGGTATCAAACAAAAATTTCATAGCAATAATATTCATAATGGCCAAAAGATGGAAGCAATTCACATGTCTATCACCAGATGAATGGAAAAGCAAAATGTGGTATTTACGTTCAGTGACTATTTTTCATTCTTCTTTTTTATTGATTTTAATTTGTGTTTACATAGATTCTAGTGTTGCCCCGAATGCATCCTCCCTCCCCCCCTTCCCTTCAGCTTTATCCCATCCTATCATCCCCTTTTCCTCTGTCCTCTTTTCCTCTGGTCCCTTTGATCCCTCCTCTGTCTCAATTCCGTTCCTCAGTTCACATTGTTCATTAGATTCCTCAAATGAGTGAGGTCATATGATATTTTTCTTTTCCTGCCTGGCTTATTTCACTTAACATAATAGTTTCCATGTCCATCCATGTTGTCACAAAAGGTAAGATTTCCTTCTTTTTCATGGCCCCATAGTATTCCATTGTATATATATACCAAAGCTTTTTACTCCACTCGTCCACTGAGAGACACTAGGGCTGTTTCCAGATCTTCGCTATTGTGAACAATGCTGCCATAAACATGGGGGTGCATTCCTCCTTTTGAAACAGTGCTATGGTGTTCTTGGGATATATTCCTAAAAGTGGGATAGCTGGGTCAAGAGGCAGTTTGATTTTTAATTTTTTGAGGAATCTCCATACTGTTTTCCACAGTGGCTGCACCAGTCTGCATTTCCACGAGCAATGCAGGAGGGTTTCCTTTTCTCCACATCCTCGCCAGCACTTTGTTGTTCTGTTGAAGAGCGCCATTCTGACTGGTGTGAGGTGATATCTCATTGTGGTTTTAATTTGCATTTCTCTAATGATTAGTGATGTTGAGCATTTATTCATATGCCTATTGCCCATCTGTATGTCCTCTTTGGAGATATGTCTATTCATTTCTTTTGCCCATTTTTTATTAAATTAATTTATTTATTGTGTTTACATAGATTCTAATGTCTCCCCAAAAGCATCCCCCCTCCCCCGTATTCCCCCAACATCTCTCCTAGCCCCTCCCAACAGCTCCCTCCCCCTTTCCCTTCAGGTTTAATTCCATTCCTTAGTTCACATTGTTCCTTGGATTCCTCAAATGAGTGAGGTCATATGATATTTTCTTTCTCTGCTTGGCTTATTTCACTCAACATAATAGTTTCCAGGTCCATCCATCTTGCTGCAAAAGGTAATATTTTCTTCTTCCTCATAGCCCCATAGTATTCCATTGTATATATGAACCACAGTTTCTTAATCCACTCATCCACTGACAGACACTTGGGCTGTTTCCAGTTCTTCACTATTGTGAACAATGCTGCCATAAACATGGGGGTGCATTTCTTTTTTTCAGTTGGTGATATGGTGTCCTTGGCATATATTCCTATAAGTGCAATGGCTGGGTCAAAGGGCACATCCATTTCTAATATTTTGAGGAATCTTCATACTGTTTTCCACAGTGGCTGCACCAGTCTGCATTCCCACCAGCAGTGCAAGAGGGTTCCCATTTCTCCACATCATCGCCAGCACCTATCTTGTGTTGTTTTGTTAATGAGCGCCATTCTGACTGGTATGAGGTGGTATCTCATTGTGGTTTTAATTTGCATTCCTCTAATGATTAGTGATATTGAACATTTTTTCATCTGCCTATTGGCCATCTGTATGTCCTCTTTGGAAAAGTGTCTATTTATTTCTTTTGCCCATTTTCTGATTGGATTGTTTATCTTCCTGGTGTTGAGTTTTACAAGTTCTTTATAAATTTTACTTATTAATCCCTTATCACACATATTGTCAAATATGTTCTCTCATTGTGTGTTTTGCCTTTTTACTTTGTTCATTTTGTCTTTAGCTGTGCAAAAGCTTTTTAGTTTGATACAGTCTCATTTGTTTATCCTGTCTTTTATTTCACCTGCCCATGGAGATAAATCAGCAAATATTGATATATTGCTGTGAGAAATTTCGGAGAGCTTACTGCCTATGTTTTCTTCTAAGATGCTTATGGTTTCACAACTTACATTTAAGTCTTTTATCCATTTTGAGATTATTTTTGTGAATGGTGTAACTTGGTGGTTTACTTCCATTTTTTTGCAGGTAACTGTCCAATTTTCCCAACAGCATTTGTTGAAGAGACTGTCTTTATTCCATTGTATGCTCTTACTTCCTTTGTCAAATATTACTAGTCCATAAAGATGTGGGTTTATTTCTGGGTTCTCTGTTCTGTTCCATTGATCTATATGCCAGTTCTTATGACAGTATCGGGTTGTTCTGAATACAATGGCCTTTTAGTATAACTTGATATCAGGAAGTGTGATACCTCCCACTTTATTCTTCCTTTTCAAGATTGCTGAGGCTATTCGTGTTCTTTTTTGGTTCCATATAAATTTTTGGAATATGTGTTCTATATCTTTGAAGTATGTCATTGGTATTTTAATTGGTATTGCATTGAATTTATAAATTGCTTTGGGTAATATAGATAGTTTAATGATGTTTATTCATCCTAACTATAAGCATGGTATATGCTTCCACTTGTCTGTATCTTCCTTGATTTCTTTTGTCAATGTTTTATAATTTCCTGAGTACAAATCATTAATCTCCTTGGTTAAATTCACTCCTAGGTACTTTATTTTTTTGGTTTCAATAGTGAAGGAGATTGTCTCTTTAATTTCTCTTTCTGACAGTTCATTGTTGATATATAAAAATGCCTCTAATACCTGAGTATTAATTTTATATCCTGCCACCTTGTTGATTTCTTTTATCAGGTTCAGTAGTTTTTTGAGACTTTAAGGTTTTCTACATACAATATCATATCATCTGCAAATAATGATAGTTTTACTTCTTCTTTTCCAATTTGGATGCCTTTTATTTCTTCTTCTTGTCTGGTTGCTGTGGCTAGGACTTCCAGGACTATGTTGAATAAAAGTGGTGAAAGGGGGCACCCCTACCTTGTTCCTGATCTTAAGGATATTGCTTTTAATTTTTGCCCATTGAGAATGATGTTGGCTGTGGGTTTGTCATAGATGGCCTTTATCATGTTGAGGTATGTTCCCTGTATTCTCACTTTGCTGAGAGTTTTGATCATAAATGGGTGCTGGGTCTTATCAAATGCTTTTTTCTGCATCTATTGAAATTATCATGTGGTTTTTCTCCTTCATTTTTTTATGTGATGAATCACGTTGATTGATTTGTGAATATTGTACCAGCCTTGCCTTCCCAGAATAAATCTCACTTGATCATGGTGTATGATTTTTTTTTCATATATTGCTGGATCCAGTTTGCTAATATTTTGTTGAGGATTTTAGCATCTAGATTCATCAAGGATATTAGCCTATAATTTTCTTTTGTTGTGTTGTCTTTGCCTGGTTTTGGAATCAGAATTATGCTCGCCTCATAAAAGGAGCTTGGAAGTCTTCCTTCTTCTTGAATTTTTTGAAATAGCTTGAGAAGGATAAAAATTAGTTCTTCTTTGAATATTTGATAGAATTCACTTGTGAGGCCATCAGGCCCAGGGCTTTTGTTTGTTCAAAGATTTTTGATAACTGTTTCGATCTCATTTGTTGTAATCGGTCTGTTTAGGTTTTCTGATTCTTCCTGATTGATTTTTAAAATATTATATCTTTCAAGGAATTTGTCCATTTCATCTAGGTTGTCTAGTTTTTTGGCATACAGTTCTTCATAGTATTTTTTTACAATATTTTGTATTTCTGTTGTGTCAGTTGTTATTTCTCCATTCTCATTTCTAATTTTATTTAGTTGAGTCCTCTCTCTTTTTTTCTTGGTGAGTCTGGTTAAAGGTTCATCGATTTTGTTTACTTTTTCAAAGAACCAGCTCTTGGTTTCATTGATACTCTATTTTATTTCTTTAGCTTCTATGTCATTTATTTCTGCTCTGATCTTTATTATTTTCTTCCTTCTACTACCTCTGGGCTTTACTTGCTGTTCTTTTTCTATTCTTTTAGATGCAGTGTCAAGTTGTTTATTTGAGCTTTTTCTAGCTTCTTAAGGTATGCCTGTAATGCTATGAACTTCCCTCTCAGGACTGCTGTTGCTGTGTCCCATAAATTTTGAGTTGTTGTATGCTCATTATCATTTATTTCTAGGAATTTTTTTTATTTCTTCTTTGATCTCATTGTTAACCCATTCGTTATTTAATAACATGCTATTTAGTTTCCAAGTGTTTCAGTTTTTCTGTTTTGGTTGATTTCTAGTTTCATGCCATTGTGATCAGAGAAAATGCTTGATATGATTTCAATCTTCTTAAATTTGTTAAGACCGCTTTTGTGCCCTAACATGTAGTCTATCCTAGAGAATGTACCATGAGCACTTGAAAAGAATGTATATTCTGCTGCTTTGGGGTGAAAGGTTCAGAAGGTATCTATTAAATCCAGTTGATCTAGTGTGTTCTTTAAGTCTGCTGTTTCTTTGTTAATTTTCTTTCTTGAGGATCTATCTAGTGGTGTTAGTAGGGTATTGAAATCCTCTACTATTATAATACTGCTGTTGATCTCGCCCTTTATATACTTCAAAGTCTGCTTTATATATTTAGGTGCTCCTATGTTAGGTGTGTAGATATTTATAATGGTTATATCTTTCTGTTGGATTGCTCCCTTTATCATTACGTCATGACCTTCTTTATCTCTTACTATAGTATTTGTTTTAAAGTCCATTTTGTCTGATATAAGTATTGCTATTGCAGCTTTTTTTCATCTCCATTTGCATGAAATATTTTTTCCATCGTATCACCTTCAGTCTATGTGTATCTTTTGTTTTAAGGTGTGTCTCTTGTAGACAGCATATGTATGAGTCCTGTTTTCTTATTCACACAGCTACCCTATGTCTTTTGATTGAATTATTTAATCCATTTACATTTAAGGTTATTATTTATATGTAGTTGTTTATTGCCATTTTATTCTTTAAAGCTGTATTCTCTTTTGCTATATTCTTTTCCCCCTTTTGATCTGTTTACAACAGGCCCCTTAACATTTCTTGTAACATTGGTTTGGTTGTAATAAATTCCTTGAGGTTTTTTTTTGGGGGGGGGGGTCTGTGAAGCTTTTTATTTCTCCAATTTTAAATGATAGCCTTGCTAGATATTGTAAAATAGTCTTGGTTGTAGACTCTTGTTCTACATTACTTTGAATATTTCTTGCTATTCCCTCTGGCCTCAAGTGTTTCTGTTGAGAAGTCGGATGTCATCCTTATGGGAGCTCCTTTGTAGGTGATAGCCTTTTTTTCTCTAGTAGCTTTTAACATTTTCTCTTTATCACTTATCTTTGGTATTTAAATTATGCTGTGTCTTGGTGTAGATTTCTTTGGGTTTCTCTTTAATGGAATTCTCTGTGCTTCTTGAACTTTGTAATTTTTTATGTATCAATTTAGGAAACTTTTTAGCTATGATTTGATTGAACAAAGTCTGTATCCATTGTTCTTTCTCTTCTTCTTCAGGAACCCATATGATGCAGATGTTATTTCTCTTCATATGTCACAGAGCTCTCTTAGAGTTTCCCCAGACTTTTTGAGTCCCTTTCTTTTTTTTTTCTTTCTTTCTTTTTCTTTTTTTTTGCAGCTCTGCTTTTGTGCTCCTTTGTGTATCTTGTCTTCTAACTCGCCGATTCGATCCTCAGCTTCATCCACCCTGCTTTTAATTTTTTCCATTGTGGTCTTCATTTCTGACATTGTATTTGTCATTTCTGACTGATTCTATTTTATTATTTCAATGCCCTTTTTTTTATACTTGCTATCTCTTTATTTAGTTGTTTGTTATGATCATCTATTGTTGTTCTAAAATCTTTGAGCATCCTAACAATCATTATTTTAAACTCTGAAATCTGGTAATTTGGTTATATCTGACTCATTCAAGTCCTTTTCTGGGGATTTCTCTTGATTCAATTGGGTTGCATTTCTCTGCCTTCCCATTTTGTCTGTGCATAAGAAAGATGTGGCCACTGGAGTCCAATGGGTGTGGCCTTTGTGTTCCCTAGGTGTGGTCTGTCTCCAGGCCTGCCATGCCTTTTGCTGCTGCCTCAGCATTTGGGTGTGTGCGTTGCTGGCACTGGCTGGCTGCAGCTGTCATTGCAGTTTCCACATCTCCTCCACAGGAGGGACTGTGTTCACGTGCCCAGGTCAAAGAGCCTCGGCCTTTTTCAGCACCGCGGGCAGGGCTGTGCACCTGTGCTCAGCCACGGATCTCTGCCTGTTCCCGGGGCTTTCACCCCACCCCCGCAGGCGAAGTTGTGCTCACACATTGGGGCCTGCAATCCCTGGCTCTGGGGGCCAAGCGGGGCTGTGTGCTCACGCTCAGTCCCAGGTCTCTGCAGATCCCAGGCTTTCACCTTTCCCCTGCTGGTGGGATTGCTGGCAGGCCGCCAGCTGGACCGCTTTCATGTGCTTCTTCCACCCCCACTGGGTGAGACTGAGCTCACACCAGGCCTCAGTCATGGCTAGCCCAGCTTCTGCCCCTGCCAACGGGACCACACTTTCATGTCCCTCTGCTGCCTGCCCTCTGGCTAGCCTTCAGCAGTGTGGTTGGGGGCACTGCACCTCAGACCGTAGCACTCAATACTGTATTTCTTAAGGCTCCCTCCTTCTAAGCACTCTGCTGTGAGTGCAGAAGAGCTTGTTTGGCTGGTGTCCTGCTTCCCTTTCCTGGTATTGCTTGTTCCAGGGGAAATATTCACTTCAGATTTGGGGAATGACTCAGCCCACGGGCTAGAGTGGCTGTCCCTCAAAGTGTTTCTGCCTGTGCCTCCTAGATTACACTCTCTTCCTGCTACTCCAGTCCTCTCCTCTCTCCCTGTCTCCTGGAGCCCGGGTGAGTGGTTGTGAAAGAGGTTTTCTGCTCAGTCTCTTTAAGAAGAATCCTGGGTCTGAGAAATCTGTCTCTTTCTCACAAACAGTATCCTGACTTGTTTTGCAGCTGAATACTATCCATACACTTCTTCTAGGCTCTGGGGCTGCAGGCTGGAACTTTGTTTCTGGGGCCGAGGGCCTTCCCCTCTCTGCTAAACTTTCTTCCCGCCACGCGAATCTCTCTGGGCTGCTGTTTGCTCCCGGGAGCTGGGCAGCCCTCTCTGGTTTTCTGCTTTTCCTACCAGTCTCTGTGTGACTTCTTTGGTGTTCTTTGGTTAAAGAGTCCTCTTAGTTTAGTCCAAAGTTGGTTTTTCTATTTTTCATTCTTAAAAAGGAAATTCTGACCCATGCTACAACATGGATGAAACTTAAAGACATTGTGCTAAGTAAAATAAGCCAGTCATAAAAAGACAAATATTGTATTATTTTACTTACTGAGGTAGCTAGAGCAGTCAGACTCATAAAAGCAGAAAGTAGAGTGGTGACTGCCAGGGACTAAGGGGGAAGAATGGGGAGTCATTGTTTAATGGGGTACAGAGTTTAGCTTTTCAAAATGGAAAATTTCTGGAGATTGAATACATTACAATGTAAATATGTTTAACACTACTAAATTGCACATTTAAAATATTTAAAGTCATAAATTCTATGTTATCTGTGTATTGACACAATTTTTTAAATTTTAATTATTTTTTTTAAAAAACTGATCCAAGTATATGCTATTAAGAGACAAACTTTAAATTTAAAAATGCAGTGGGTTGTGCCTGACCAGGTGCTGGAGCAGTGGATAGAGTATCAACCTGGGATACTGAGGACCCAGGTTTAAAACCCTGAGGTTACTGGCTTGAGCATGGGCTCATCTGCTTAAGTGCAGGGTCTCCAGCTTGAGCATGGGATCATAGGACCCAGTGCTCACTGGCTTGAGCTCAAAGGTCACTGGCTTGAAGCCCAAGGTTGCTGGCTTGAGCAAAGGGTCATTGGCTCATCTGGAATCCCCCTAGTCAAGGCATGTATGAGAAAGCAATCAATGAACAACTAAAGTGTTACAACTTCAAATTGATGCCTCTCATCTCTCTCCCTTCCTGTCTGTCTCTCTCTCTCTCTCTCTCTCTCTCTCACAAAAAAAAATGCAGTGGGTTAAAAATAAAATGCTGATATATCATGCAAACAATAACTAAAAAAAGAGCTAGAGTGGCTCTTCTGATATCATAAAAAATAGATTTTAAGACAAATAAGGACATTTTATAATGATAAAAAATATTAAAAATTATAAACTTATATGCACCTTACAACAGAGTCCCAAAATACATAAAACAAAAACTAACAATTGAAGATAAAAATAGACTACTTAACAATAATAGTTGGAGATCTCAATAGCCCACTTTCAATAATGAATAGAACAAATACACACACCCACAAAAAGAAAGAAGTAGAATAAATGAACAACATGTAAATCAATTAGACCAAACCGACATCCATAAAATTTTCCAATCAGGCTCTGGCCAGTTGGCTCAGTAATAGAGTGTTGGCCCAGGGTGTGGATGTCCTGGGTTCAATTCCTGGTCAGTGCATACAAGAGAAGCAGCCATCTGCTTCTCTGGCCCCCCTCCCCCTTCTCTCTCTTTCTCTCTCTTCTCCTACCATAGTCATGGCTCAATTGATTCTAACACATTGGCACCGAGCACTGAGGATGGTTCTAAGGAGCCTCCGCCTCAGGTGCTAAAATAGCTCAGTTGCGAGCATGGCTGCAGATGGGCAGAAAATTGACCCCAGATAATGGTTGCTGGGTGGATACCAGGTGGGGCACATGCAGGAGTCTGTCTATCTCCCCTCCTCCGACTTGGAAGAGAAGAAAAAAATTTTTTTCTAATCAACAACAGCAAAATACACATTCTTTCAAGTGAATTTGGGACATCTCCAATATGGACCACATTGTAAGCTGTAAAACAAGCCTCAGTAAATGTAAAAGGATTGAAATCATATAAAATATGTTCTTTGACCACAAAGAAATTAAATTGGAAATTAATAATGAAAGGAAATTTGAGACATTCACAAATATGGATAAATTAAACATTACATTTCACTTCTAAATAACCAGTTAAGCCCTGACTGGATAGCTCAGTTGGTTGGAGCATTGTCCTGAAGCACAAAGATTGCCAGTTCAATCTCTGGTCAGGGCACATATGGGAACGGATTGATGTTTCTGCCTCTCTCTCTTTCTCTCTCCCCTCCTCCTCCTCTCTCTCTAAGATCAATAAAATAAACATTTAAAAATAAATAAATAAAATAACCAGTTATTCCTAGAATAAACCACAAGGAAAATCAAAAAACACTTTGATATGAATGAAAATGAAAACATAAAGGGAAATGTATAGCTGTAAATACTTATATTAAAAAAGAACAGACTTCAGATTTGGGGTGCAACTCATCCCAGGGGTTGGGGTGGCTGTCTCTCAAAGTGTTTCTCCCTGTGCCTCCTAGATTGCACTCTCTTCCTGCTGCTCCGGTCCTCTCCTCTCTCCCTGGAGCCCCGGGTGAGTGGTTATGAGAGAGGTTTTCTGCGCGGTCTCTTTGGGAAGAATCCTGGGTCTGAGAAATGTCTCCTTCTCACAAACAGTATCCTGTCTTATTTCCAGCTAAATGCTGTCCATGTGCCTCTTCTAGGCTCTGGGGCTGCAGGCTGGGGCTTTGTTCCTGGGGCTCGAGGCCCTCCCCTCTCTGCTAGACTCGCTTCGCCACGCGAGTCTCTCCCGGCTGCCCTTCGTTCCGGGAGGCCGGCCAGCCTTCTCTGCGTTTCCGCTTTTCCTACCAGTCTCAGTGTACCTTCTTCCGTGTTCCTTGGTTGAGGAGTCCTCTTGGTTTAGTCCAAAATTGGTTTTTCCAGATGATGGTTCTTAAGATTGGTTTGTGGCTCACTTTGGTTCTGAGAGGTGGAGGTTGGTACGGCTGCCTACTCCAGAGCCATCTTGTCTTCCCTCTGTTCCTTATTTTTTATCTCTTCAGGGGTTTTGAAAGTAAAAAACCTGTCACTGGAGCTGCATTGCCCAGTATGATAGCTGTTACGCACTTATGGCTCTTAAGCACTTGAAATGTGGCTAGTCTGAAAAAAGTGTAATATCCATATGATATTTTTAAAATAGGGTTTTTTTTCTTACTGTGAAATGATAGTGTGGCGTTATATTTCTCTTGCACGGCGTTTCATTGGAGTGTTTTAAGCTTGGTAGTGGGACACGATATGAACAAATTATGGTTTTGAAAAAACTATCACAACAGGGCTAGACTATTCCAGGGAGTCAGAAGACTGACAAAACTCGCAAGATCTTGCGAGACCCAAAGAGTTGTTAGTGCACATGTGTCCCATGGTGGCTGCCGGGAATGCTAAAACAGAAAATAAAAGTGGACAGATTGGTTTTGTTTCTCTCCAGTGGTTTTGTAGCCCTCGGAGACAAGACTGAGAGGCGGCCCGATACAATATCGGCCGCAGCTGTAGATACCGGCAATACTGCCCCCCCCCCCCGCCATGTCGGGTGCCAAAGAAATGAGTTTGGAGGAACCGAAGAAGATGACCAGAGAGGACTGGTGAAAGAAGAAGGAGCTAGAAGAACAGCAAAAACTGGGTAATGCTCCTGCTGAAGTTGATGAAGAAGGAAAAGACATCAACCCTCATATTCCTCAGTATATTTCTTCAGTGCCATGGTATATCGATCCTTCAAAAAGGCCCACTTTAAAGCACCAGAGACCACAACCAGAAAAACAAAAATGGTACAGCTCATCTGGAGAATGGTACAACAGGGGTGTAAAAGAGAATTCTGTAACTACTAAGTAACGCAAAGGAACATGTGAAAATTGTGGGGCCATGACACACAAAAAGAAAGACTGCTTTAAGAGACGTAGGCGAGTTGGAGCAAAATTTACCAGAACTAACATAGCTCCTGAAGAACATGTCCAACCTCAGCTGATGTTTGACTATGATGGGAAGAGGGATCGGTGGAATGGCTACAATCCAGAAGAACACATGAAAATTGTAGAAGAATATGCCAAAGTCGATCTGGCAAAACAAACACTGAAAGCCCAGAAACTCCAAGAATTAGCCTCAGGAAAATTAGTGGAACAGGCTAATTCTCCAAAACATCAGTGGGGAGAAGAGGAACCAAATTCTCAGATAGAAAAAGATCATAATAGTGAAGATGAGGATGAAGATAAATATGCCAATGATGCTGACATGCCTGGACAGAACTTTGACTCTAAGAGACGGATTACTGTTCGGAATCTCAGGATTCGAGAAGATATTGCAAAATATTTGCAGAATTTAGATCCAAATTCTGCCTACTATGATCCCAAAACGAGAGCAATGAGAAAGAATCCCTGTGCCAATGCAGGAAAGAATCCTGATGAAGTGAGCTACGCAGGAGATAACTTTGTTAGATACACGGGAGATACCATTTCAATGGCTCAGACACAGTTGTTTGCGTGGGAAGCCTATGACAAGGGATCTGAAGTGCATCTGCAGGCCGATGCTACCAAACTAGAGCTGTTGTATAAGTCCTTCAAAGTCAAAAAAGAAGACTTCAAAAAACAGCAGAAAGAAAGCATCCTGGAAAAGTATGGTGGCCAAGAACATTTGGATGCTCCTCCAGCTGAATTGCTTCTAGCTCAGACGGAAGACTATGTGGAGTATTCAAGACATGAGACGATCATCAAAGGGCAGGAGCGGGCTGTCGCCTGCTCTAAGTATGAGGAGGACGTGAAGATCCACAATCACACGCATATCTGGGGATCTTACTGGAAGGAAGGCCGATGGGGATACAAATGCTGTCACTCTTTCTTCAAGTATTCCTATTGTACTGGAGAAGCTGGGAAGGAGAGTGCTAATTCAGAGGAATGTATAGTTAATGATACAACCGGAGAAGAAGCCATGAAGAAACCTCAAACCTTCATCAAGATGCATCAGGAAAAACTAAAAAGGGAGAAGAAGAAGAAAAAGAAGAAGAAGAAGCATCGAAAGAGCAGCTCAGATAGCGATGGTGAAGAGAAGAAACACGAGAAACTGAAAAAGGCGCTGAATGAAGAGGAGGCCCGCCTTCTTCACGTCCAGGAGCTCATGCAGGTCGATGAGAGGAAGCGGCCTTACAACTGCATCTATGAAATGCGGGAACCCACCGAGGAGGAAATGGAGGCTTACAGGATGAAGCATCAGAGGCCCGATGACCCCATGGCCTCTTTCCTTGGACAGTAGGGCCAGTCATAGACTGTTGCCCACAATAAACACAACAGACAAAAAAAGAAGACCAAACTTACACCAAAGCAAGCAGAAGGAAAATCATAAAATTAGAGTGGGAAGAAATGAAATAGAAAATAGAAAACAACAGAAAAAATCAACAAAACCAAAGTGATTCTTTGAGAAGATCAACCGGCCTGACCTGTGGTGGTGCAGTGGATAAATCAGTGACCTGTAATGCTGAGAAAAGATCAACAAAATTGACAAACTTTTACCTAGAAAGGATCAAGAAAGAAAGTGTGGGCACTTAACTTACTAAAATTAAGAGTAAAAGAAGGGCTATTACTAGCAATCTTACAAAATAGAAGAGAATTATAAAGAAATACTATGAACAGCTGTATGCCAACAAATGGACAAATTTCCAGAAAGACACAAACTGCCTAAACTGACTTAAGAAGAAATAGAAAATATGAATAGACCAATAACACATATAAAGAAAATCAGTAATAAAAAAATTTTCCACAAATAAAAGCCCAGAATTCTAAAAATCTTTTAAAGAAAGATAAATATCAATTCTTCACAAACTTTTCCAAATATATATGTACCATCAAGGTCCCATATGCATCAACTCACATATGTACCATATTTATATAATATATATATTAGGAAAGGCAACACATCCCAACTCATTCTTTAAGGCCAAATTTATCCTGAACCAAAACCAGACAAAGACATGACACATCAAGGAAACTACAAACCAATATCTCTTATGAATATAGACACAAAAATCCTCAACACAATACTAACAAATGAATTCAGCAATTGATCAAAATCAAAGTTATAAACCAGTGGTAGTCAACCTGGTCCCCTAATGGGCACTCCAGCTTTCATGGTGGGCTGTAGCAGAGCAACCAAACTATAAATAAAAAGATAGATTTAACTATAGTAAATTGTTTTATAAAGATTTATTCTGCCAAACTTAGTGAAAATCTGACATAAAGTACTTGGTAAGTAATTATTATTATATGCTTTAACTTGCTGTAACTCTGCTTTATAAATTTTATAAAGTAAAGTTACTTCCCTACTTTATAAATCACCATTACTGTGGAACCAGTGGGTGGTTAGAAAATTTTACTACTAACAGAGATACAAAAGTGGGCGGTAGGTATAAAAAGTTAACTACCCCTGTTACCATGAGCAAGTGGGATTTATTCCAGAAATTCAAGATTGGTTAAACATCCAAAATCAGTCAAGGTAATTCACCGTATTATCAAATAAAAGGCAAAACCACATGATCATCCCAATAAATAAAAGAAAGTGCATTTGACAAAATACACAATCTTTCATAATTAAAAAAAAAACACTCAACTAATTAAGAATAGAAGAAAACTGCCTGACCGATAGTGGTGCAGTGAACCTGGGATGCTGAGGTCCCAGGTTCAGAACCCCGAGATCACCAGCTTGAGTGTGAGGTTGCTGGCTTGAGCAAGGGGTATGAGGTGGCTTGGCTTGAGCCCTCCACATGTATGAGAAGCAATCAATGAACAACTAAAGTGACACAACTACGAGTTAATGTTTCTCATATCTCTCTTCTTTTTTTTAAAGAGTGCTTCATTAAATCTTTGGGTTTTTTTATTTATTCATTTTAGAGAGGAGAGGGAGAGTGAGAGAGAGAGAGAGAGAGAGTAAGTGGGGAAGGAGCAGGAAGCATCAACTCCCATATGTACCATGACCAGACATGTGCAGGGTTTCAAACCAACCTCAGCATTCCAGGTCAAAGCTTTATCCACTGCACCACCACCGGTCAGGCCTCTCTTTCTTCTTACCTGTCTCTCTCTCTCTCTCTCTCTCTCTCTCTCTCTCTCTCTCTCTCAAAAGAAAAAGAATAAGAGGAAACTTCTGCAACTCAGTAAAGAGCATTTATGAAAAACTCCTAACTAACGTCATACTTAATGGTGAAATATTGAATACTTTTTCCCTAATATCAATAACAAAACAAGGACGTCCACTCTGGCTACTTCTATGCAACATTGTGTTGAAGGTTCTGTACAGGGCAATTAGGCAAAAAGAAAAAATCTAGAAAGGAAGGAAGGAAGGTGGGAGGGAGGGAAAGAAAGGAAGGGAAAGGAAGGAAGGAAGGAAGGAAGGAAGGAAGGAAGGAAGGAGGGAGGGAGGGAGGGAGGGAGGGAGGGAGGGAGGGAGGGAAGGAAGGAAGATGGAAATTACACTTAGATGGGAAAAGAAGACGTACAACTACCTTTATTTACTAATGACATGGTCTTGTATATAGACAATTCTAAAGAATCCACAAAAAGTTTATTAGAAGTAACAAATGTGTTCGGCAAGATTGTGTAATACATGATCATTATACAAAAGTTAGTTTTATGCTTCAACACTAGCAATGAAGAATTTTAAAATGAAATTAAGAAAACATTTATATTTGCAAAATTATGAAAAACAATAAAATACTTAGAAATAAATTACATTCTAGGCCCTGCCAGATAGCTTGGTTGGTTAGAGCATTGTCTCGAAGCACAGAGGTTGCTGGTTTGAAACCCAGTCAGAGCACATACAGGAAGAGATCTTTCTCCTTTCTTCTCTCTTTCAAATCAATAAACTTTTTTTTAATTTAAAAAAAGAAATAAATTACAGTTTTGCATAATACTTAAACATGTAAAAATTAACTTTTGCACATATATCACTTATTCTCTGATTTATATATATATAATTTTATCAATATGCTTTGCATAAAATTGGTGCTTTAAAAATATTCATCAGGCCCTGGCCAGTTGGCTCAGCGGTAGAGCGTTGGCCTGGCGTGCGGGGGACCCAGGTTCGATTCCCGGCCAGGGCACATAGGAGAAGCGCCCATTTGCTTCTCCATCCCCTCCCCTCCTTCCTCTCTGTCTCTCTCTTCCCCTCCTGCAGCCAAGGCTCCATTGGAGCAAAGATGGCCCGGGCGCTGGGGATGGCTCCTTGGCCTCTGCCCCAGGCGCTAGAGTGGCTCTGGTCGCGGCAGAGCAACGCCCCGGAGGGGCAGAGCATCGCCCCCTGGTGGGCAGAGCATCGCCCCTGGTAGGCGTGCCGGGTGGATCCCAGTCGGGCGCATGCGGGAGTCTGTCTGACTGTCTCTCCCCGTTTCCAGCTTCAGAAAAAATACACACACAAAAAATATTCATCAAATGAATGAATAAATAACCCATGAGAGAGTGATAAGCATATTACTTCAGAGAGCATATACAAATAGGCATCTCAAAAATAACCAGAAAAGGTCATATATAAAAGAAGTTATATTACTTGGGAAACTTCCCCAATTTGGGATGGAAACCCAGTTTAAGAAAATTAAGCAATCTCTGTCTTTTGGTGACTACTGGTGAGATAACGTTCCTTCCTTCAGGTAACTATTTCTGCCAGACCTCACAAATCACCTTCTGTATTAGCTATTAAGGGTAGAAAATAACCAACAACTTCAAATCTTATCTTTTAAATTTTTCCCAGAAGAATTTCACACTTAAAAGCATAACACTTTCAAAAAAGCTTTATAGGGGGAAAAAGATTGATAAGGAAGAGTGATAAGGAACTGTTATAATTAGGAATGAAATCTCACTCTTCACTAATCAAATCTTTTACAATTTGACAAGATCTGTGTTGTCTGGGCAATTGGTTTCTCTGTTTGCTACAAGAGAAACCTCTCTGACCAACTAAATTAGGACCCAAGCAATTGAACTCATGTTAACATCTCAGGTTTTCTCCTAGAGCTTCTGTTTGCTGTTGCATCCCAAGATGCACCGTAGTTCAAAGGAACCATAGAAATGGTGCAGGCAATTTCGGGCTAGGAGAAATCTCTCCATGTAACTGCCATGACTCTCAGGCTTGAAGGGTCTACCCGGCGACACACCCTCACTCTAGAAGAAGCCACAAATTCCATTAGCCCAACCCAAATACTCTGATGATTCCAATACTTCATTTTAAACATGCACCTGGAATTTTCAGCCGAAACCTTTTGATATGGATTCAAAAGGAAAAACATAGAGAGTGCTTCATTCAGTATTATTTCTAGCCTAGGAAATAGTGTAACTCCAGAACAGGGATCCCCAAACTACGGCCCGCGAGCCACATGCTGCCCCCTGAGGCCATTTATCCGGCCCCCGCCGCATTTCTGGAAGGGGCACCTCTTTCATTGGTGGTCAGTGAGAGGACCACATTGACCATCTCATTAGCCAAAAGCAGGCCCATAGTTCCCATTGAAATACTGGTCAGTTTGTTGATTTAAATTTACTTGTTCTTTATTTTAAATATTGTATTTGTTCCCGTTTTGTTTTTTTTTTTACTTTAAAATAAGATATGTGCAGTGTGCATAGGGATTTGTTCATAGTTTTTTTTATAGCCCAGCCCTCCAATGGTCTGAGGGACAGTAAACTGGCCCCCTGTGTAAAAAGTTTGGGGACCCCTGCCCTAGAAGAAACCTCCCATCATAATATATTCAACTAAATATTTTAAGAAGATAAGGATATGCAAAGAGAGGATTTCAAATTATGGACTGCTGTTTGGACGTTAAAAACGGAGTACGTTTGGCCCTGACCGGTTGGCTCAGCGGTAGAGCGTCGGCCTAGCGTGCGGAGGACCCGGGTTCGATTCCCGGCCAGGGCACACAGGAGAAGCGCCCATTTGCTTCTCCACCCCTCTGCCGCGCCTTCCTCTGTGGCCTCTGCCCCAGGCGCTAGAGTGGCTCTGGTCCCAACATGGCGACGCCCAGGATGGGCAGAGCATCGCCCCATGGTGGGTGTGCCGGGTGGATCCCGGTTGGGCGCATGCGGGAGTCTGTCTGACTGTCTCTCCCTGTTTCCAGCTTCAGAAAAATGCAAAAAGAAAAAAAAATTAAAAAAAAAAACGGAGTACGTTTTTTATATTGTTCCAAGTCTGAGGCATGGTCCCCTCCACTGCCCAGGACATATACACAGTTTCTGAATTTGATAGAAAAAAAAATTGGGCCATAAATGTTTAAAACCAGAAGATGCCTTTAAATAATTCAAACCATTCAGTTTATCAAGAACCTCCTATGAGCAGAACATTGTACTGAAAATATGAAATAGCAAAATAAATAAATAAAAATAAAAAGACCATTCACTGTCTTCAGCAATCTATTTGAGGGATCTAAACATTAAAAGGAATTTAGGATAGACCCTGGCCAGTTGGCTCAGTGGTAGAGCTAAGCATGTGATGTCCTGAGTTTAATTTCTGGTCAGGGCACACAGGAGAAGTGACCATCTTCTTCTCCATCCTTCCCCTTCTCCCTTCTCTCTCTTTCTTTTCCTCATCTCCTCCCACAGCCATGGCTTGATTGGTGCAAGCCCATCGGCCCTGGGCACAGAGGATGGCTCTGTGGAGCCTCCATCTCAGGTGCTAAAAATAGGTTGATTGTGAGCATAGCCCCAGATGGGCAGAGCACTGGCCCTACATGGACAGAGCATTGGCCCCAGATGGGGAGTGGATCCTGGTTGAGGCACATGTGGGAGTCTGTTGCTCTATCTCCCCTCCTCTGAATTGGAAAAGAAGAAGAAAAAAAAATTTAGGATAAATTATAAAGCATCACACAATTGGTTTTTTTCTTTTTCTTTTTTGATATTCATAAGGATGTCCAGTCATCTTTCAAAAATATTAAATAAATATTCAAAATTAATTTTTAAAAATACTCCATAACACATAAATTTTCCTGTAAAATGAAGAAATTAGAACTGAAATTTTCAAGTCATCTCTTTATACCTCTTACCTAATAAAATATATATAAATATAAAAGAAATTTGACAAAAAGAAGTATAAGATTTATGCGCTGAAAACTATAAAATATTGTTGAAATAAATTAAAGACCTAAATAAATGAAAAGGCAATCCATATTCATGGATTGGAAAATAATACAATGTTGATATGGCAATACTCCACAAATTTATCTATAGATTTGATGCAATTCCTACCAAAATCCCCACTGGATTTTTACATTTTTTTATTGAATTTATTGGAGTGATACTGGTTTAAAAAATTACACGGGTTTCAGGTGCACAATTCTACATATTGCATTGTGTGTTCATGACCCCGAGTGGATTTTTTTTTTTTTTTTAGAAATTGACAAACTAATCCTAAAATTCATATGAAAATGCAAATAATCCAAGATATCCAAAACTTCTTGTAAAAGTATAACAAAGGGAAAGGCCCCACACTTCTCAATTTTAAAACTTAATACAAAGCTATAGTAAACAAGACAATGTGATACTAGTATGGGATAGACACATAAATCAACAGAAGAGAAATGAGATTCCATAAATAAATTCCTACATTTATTGTCGATTTTTTTTTTCAAAGATAACAAGTCCAGGTTATCTTGTTGTTCAATTATGTTGCATACCCATCACCCAAAGTCAAATTGTCCTCTGTCATCTTCTATCTAGTTTTCATTGTGCCCCTCCCCCTCCACCTTTCCCTCTCCCTTTTCCCCCTCCCCCCCTGTAATCACCACACTCTTATCAATGTCTCTTAGTTTCACTTTTATGTCCCACCTATGTATGGAATAATGCAGTTCCTGGTTTTTTCTGATTTACTTATTTCACTTCGTATAATGTTATCAAGATCCCACCATTTTGCTGTAAATGATCCGATGTCATCATTTCTTATGGCTGAGTAGTATTCCATAGTGTATATGTGCCACATCTTCTTTATCCAGTCATCTATTGACGGGCTTTTTGGTTGTTTCCATGTCCTGGCCACTGTGAACAATGCTGCAATGAACATGGGGCTGCATGTGTCTTTACCTATCAATGTTTCTGAGTTTTTGGGGCATATACCCAGTAGAGGGATTGCTGGGTCATAAGGTAGTTCTATTTTCAGTTTTTTGAGGAACCACCATACTTTCTTCCATAATGGTTGTACTACTTTACATTCCCACCAACAGTGTATGAGGGTTCCTTTTTCTCCACAGCCCCTCCAACATTTGCTATTACCTGTCTTGTTAATAATAGCTAATCTAATAGGTGTGAGGTGGTATCTCATTGCAGTTTTGATTTGCATTTCTCTAATAACTAAAGAAGATGAGCATCTTTTCTATATCTGTTGGTCATTTGTACTTCTTCCTGGGAGAAGTGTCTGTTCATGTCCTCTTCCCATTTTTTTATTGGATTGTTTGTTTGTTTGTTGTTGAGTTTTATGAGTTCTTTGTATATTTTGGATATTAGGCCCTTATCTGAGCTGTTGTTTGAAAATATCATTTCCCATTTAGTTGGCTTTCTCTTTATTTTGTTATCAGTTTCTCTTGCTGAGCAAAAACTTCTTAGTCTGATGTAGTCCCATTCATTAATTTTTGCCTTCACTTCTCTTGCCTGTGGAGTCAAATTCATAAAATGCTCTTTAAAACCCAGGTCCATGAGTTTAGTACCTATTTCTTCTTCTATGTACTTAATTGTTTCAGGTCTTATGTTTAGATCTTTGATCCATTTTGAGTTAATTTTAGTACAGGGGGACAAACTGTAGTCCAGTTTCATTCTTTTGCATGTGGCTTTCCAGTTTTCCCAGCACCATTTATTGAAGAGGCTTTCTTTTCTCCATTGTGTGTTGTTGGCCCCTTTATCAAAAATTATTTGACTATATATATGTGGTTTTATTTCTGGACTTTCTATTCTGTTCCATTGGTCTGAGTGTCTATTTTTCTGCCAATACCATGCTGTTTTGATTGTCGTGGCCCTATAATATAGTTTGAAGTCAGGTATTGTAATGCCCCCAGCTTCATTCTTTTTCTTTAGGATTGCTTTGGCTATTCGAGGTTTTTTATAGTTCCATATAAATCTGATGATTTTTTGCTCTATTTCTTTAAAAAATGTCATTGGAATTTTGATGGGAATTGCATTAAATTTGTATATTGCTTTGGGTAATATGGCCATCTTGATTATATTTATTCTTCCTAACCAAGAACAAGATATATTCTTCCATCTCATTATATCTTTTTCGATTTCTCTTAACAATGGTTTGTAGTTTTCATTATATGTCCTTTACATTCTTTGTTATGTTTATTTCTAAGTATTCTATTTTTTTTGTTGCTATTGTGAAGGGGATTATTCTTTTGAGTTCGTTCTCAGTTGTTTCATTGTTGGCATATAGAAAGGCTATTGACTTCTGTATGTTAATTTTGTATCCTGCAACCTTACTGTATTGGCTTATTGTTTCTAGTAGTCTTTTTGTGGATTCTTTGGGGTTTTCGATGTATAGGATCATATCATCTGCAAAAAGTGATAACCTTTACATCTTCTTTTCCGATATGGATGCCTTTTCTTTCTTTGTCTTGTCTGATTGCCCTGGCTAGAACCTCTAGTACCACATTAAATAAGAGTGGAGAGAGTGGACAACCCTGTCTTGTTCCTGATTTAAGGGGGAAAGCCTTCAGTTTAGTGCCATTTAATATGATGTTAGCTGATGGTTTATCATATATGGCCTTTATCATGTTGAGATATTTTCCTTCTATACCTATTTTGTTGAGAGTCTTAAACATAAAATTGTGTTGTATTTTATCAAAAGCCTTTTCTGCATCTATTGATAAGATCATGTGGTTTTTGTTCTTTGTTTTGTTGATATGGTGTATTATGTTAACCATTTTACGTATGTTGAACCATCCTTGAGATTCTGGGATGAATCCCACTTGATCATGATGTATTATTTTTTTAATATGTTGTTGTATTCGATTTGCTAGTATTTTGTTTAGTATTTTAGCATCTGTATTCATTAGAGATATTGGTCTGTAGTTTTCTTTTTTTGTGCCATCCTTGCCTGGTTTTGGTAGGAGGGTTATGTTGGCCTCATAAAATGTGTTTAGAAGTATTGCTTCTTCTTCAATTTTTTGGAAGACTTTCAGTAGAATAGGAACCAAGTCTTCTTTGAATGTTTGATAAAATTTGCTGGTATAGCCATCAGGGCCTGGACTTTTATTTTTGGGGAGGTTTTTAATGGTTTTTTCTATTTCTTCTCTACTAATAGGTCTGTTTAGGCTTTCTGCTTCTTCTTGACTCAGTCTAGGAAGGTTGTATTGTTCTAGGAATTTATCCATTTCTTCTAGGTTATTGAATTTAGTGGCATAAAGTTTTTCATAGTATTCTACAATAATTCTTTGTATATCTACGGTGTCCGTGGTGATTTCCCCTCTTTCATTTTGGATTTTGTTTATATGAGTTCTTTCTCTTTGTTCCTTGGTAAGTCTTGCCAAGGGTTTGTCAATTTTGTTGATCTTTTCAAAGAACCAGCTCTTTGTTCCATTAATTTTTTCTATAGTTTTTCTGTTCTCTATTTCATTTATTTCTGCTCTGATTTTTATTATCTCCTTTCTTCGGCTGGTTTTGGGTTGTCTTTGTTCTTCTTTTTCTAATTCCTTAAGGTGTGAAGTTAAGTGGTTCACTTGGGCTCTCTCTTGTTTGTTCATATATGCCTGAAGTGATATGAACTTCCTTCTTATCACTGCTTTTGCTGCATCCCATAGATTCTGATATGTCGTATTGTCATTTTCATTAGTCTGTATATATCTTATGATCTCTGCACTTATTTCTTCTTTGACCCATTCATTTTTTAAAAGTATATTATTTAGTTTCCACATTTTTGTGGGATTTTTTTCCTCTTTTTTGCAGTTGAATTCTAGTTTCAAGGCTTTATGATCAGAAAATATGCTTGGTACAACTTCGATTGTTCTGAATTTGCTGATGTTTTTGTGGCCCAAAATGTGGTCAATTCTTGAGAATGATCCATGTACACTGGAGAAGAATGTATACTCAGTCACTTTGGGATGAAATGTCCTGTAGATGTCTATCCTATCCAGGTGCTCTAGCGTTTTGTTTAAGGCCACTATATCTTTGTTGATTCTTTGTTTGGGTGACCGATCTAGAGCTGTCAGCGGTGTATTGAGGTCTCCAAGTATGATTGTATTTTTGTCAGTTTTTGTTTTTAGGTCAATAAGTAGCTGTCTTATATATTTTGGTGCTCCTTGGTTTGGTGCATATATATTAAGAATTGTTATGTCTTCTTGATTCAGTGTCCCCTTAGCCATTATGAAATGGCCATTTTTGTCTCTGAGTACTTTTGCTGTCTTGTAGTCAGCATTATCAGATATGAGTATTGCTGTGCCTGCTTTTTTTTGGATGTTATTTGCTTAGAGTATTGTTTTACAGCCTTTCACTTTGAATTTGTTTTTATCCTTGTTACTTAGATGAGTTTCCTGTAGGCAGCATACAGTTGGATTTTCTTTTTTAATCCATTCTGCTACTCTGTGCCTTTTTATTGGTGAGTTTAATTCGTTTACATTTAGTGTAATTATTTTTTTAATAAATTTTTATTAATGGTAATGGGATGACATTAATAAATCAGGGTACATATATTCAAAGAAAACATGTCTAGGTTATTTTGTCATTAAATTATGTTGCATACCCCTCGCCCAAAGTCAGATTGTCCTCCGCCACCCTCTATCTAGTTCTGTGCCCCTCCTCCTCCCCCTAACTCTCTCCCTCCCTCCCATGTCCTCCCCTGGTAACCCCTGGTAACCACCACACTCTTGTCCATGTCTCTTAGTCTCGTTTTTATGTTCCACCAATGTATGGAATCATGTAGTTCTTGTTTTTTTCTGATTTACTTATTTCACTCCTTATAATGTTATCAAGGTCCCACCATTTTGCTGTAAATGATCTGATGTCATCATTTCTTATGGCTGAGTAGTATTCCATAGTGTATATGTGCCACATCTTCTTTATCCAGTCTTCTATTGAAGGGCTTTTTGGTTGTTTCCATGTCTTGGCCACTGTGAACAGTGCTGCAATGAACATGGGGCTACATGTGTCCTTACATATCAATGTTTCTGAGGTTTGGGGGTATATACCCAGTAGAGGGATTGCTGGGTCATAAGGTAGTTCTATTTTCAGTTTTTTGAGGAACCACCATACTTTCCTCCATAATGGTTGTACTACTTTACAGTCCCACTTGTGTAATTATTGGCACTTGTGAGTTCCCTATTGCCATTTTATATCTTGCTTTCTGTTAGTTTTGTGTCTTGTTTGATCCTTCTCTTTCATTTTTCTATCTCTTGTTTTTATTTGGTTGTATTCCATACATCTTTCCTCTGTTGCTATATTTTTTATCTCATGTGCTTCTGTGGTGGTTTTTTCAATGGTGGTTACCTTTAAGTAATGAAAAGGGTTCCTACCCTGTTCTTTGTAGTGCACTATTTTGTGAGTACTTTTGCACTCCATCGTCCTTTGCTACTGTTAATCTCCATCCTCTCCCCCCCTTTCTTTTTGTTGTTGTCACAGTTTAAATTTGGTTTTATTGTGTTCTTCTTGGAGCTTTTACTTGTGGCTTTGTTTTTTTTTTTGTTCTTTGTATCTGATTGGAGAACCCCCTTTAGTAATTCTTGGAGTGGGGGTTTTCTGATGATAAATCCCTCATCTTTTCTGTATCTGTGAATGTTTTTATTTCTCCTTCATATTTGAAGGATAGCTTTGATGGGTATAGTATTTGTGGCTGAAAATTCCTCTCTTTCAGAACTTTAAATATTGGGGTCCACTCTCTTCTAGCTTGTAGAGTTTCTGCTGAGAAATCTGATGATAATCTAATGGACCTTCCTTTATATGTTGTATTCTTCTTTTCCCTGGCTGCCTTGAGAATTTTTTCTTTGCCGTTGGTTTGTGCCGATTTCATTATGATGTGCCTTGGAGTAGGTTTGTTGGGGTTAAGAAAACTCGGAGTTCTGTTTGCTTCTTGAATTTGAGGCTTTAGTTCTTTCCAAAGGCTTGGGAGGTTCTCATCTATTATTTGTTTAAGTATGTTCTCCATTCCATTTTCTCTCTCTTCTCCCTCTGATATACCTATTATTCTTATGTTATTCTTTTTGATGGAGTCAGATAATTCTTGTAGGGCTATCTCATTTTTTTTTAATTTTTGAGTCTCTTTCTTCTTCTCTCTGTTGTGCCTCAAGTTGCTTGTCTTCTATTTCACTAATCCTCTCTTCTATCTGGCCTGTTCTATTAGCTAAGCTTGTTACCTCGTTTTTCAGCTCGTGAATTGAGTTTTTCATCTCTGTTTGATTTGTTTTTATAGTTTCAATTTCCTTGGAAATATATTCTTTGTGTTCATTGAGTTGTTTTCTGAGCTCCCTAAATTGCCTTTCTGTGTTTTCTTGTATATCTCGGAGGATTTTTAGGATTTCTATCTTGAATTCTCTGTCATTTAGCTCCAAGGTTTCCAATATATTAAATTTTTTCTCCATAGATTTTTCCTCATCTAGCTGTTACCTCTCTTTCTTTTGTATCCATGATATTCGATTTTCTCTTCCTTAATGGCATCTGAGGGTGGTTTTGTTGATAGTATTAATGAGATTTAATAAAGAATAAAAAGTTAAAAAAATAAAAAATCCAGAAAAGTTGTGTGTTTTTTAAAATTAATAATGAAATAAAGAAAAATAAAATAAAATAAATTTTTTTTAAAAAAAAAAGGAAATTATTCCCCCCTCCTTTTTTCCTCTCCTCTCCTCTCCCCTCTTTCTTGAGAAAATCTTGTGGTGAACTGCGAATTATATTGTATTAAATAGAACAAACAATGCCTGTAATGGAGGGCCTGGATTGGGGAAAAGTAATAAAGTGGCAAAAAAGGGAAAAAAAGAAAAAAGGGGGTATGGACCCACAAAAAGCAAAAAAGTATAAAATTTGGATCAAGAATAAAATTATTTGCATTTAGATGTTGGTTGACTAATAGTTATGATGAGAGGAATAAGAGGGAAACAGGAAAATGGGGGGACAAATTAAAAAATTACTATTGTATTTAGTGGAACAAGAGCTAGATAAAATGGAGAGCCAGGGATGGGAGCACTGCTAGTGAGTTAAAAAGGTGAAGTAAAAACCCCCCAAAATGCCACAAACATAAGTTTGAGTCCCAGATAAGATATTTTGTTTGTTATTGAGGTTTGAATGAGAGGAGACGTAAAGGAGAAAGGAAGAAACTAATATAGAGGGAGAAAAGAAAGAGAGAGAGAGAGAGAGAAAGATCAAACCACTAAAAGAAAAAAAAGAAAGGAGAGAGAGTTAAGGGTTTTGGAGTGCAACCCTCATAGAGAGAAAGGAAGAGGAAAGAAAAGATATTGGGAGATGTAACACTTATGGGTAGTGTAGTTCAAGGAGAGGAGAGAGTAAGACCGGCAGATAAACGACCAAATTGGAGGAGGAAAAAAAAAATATCAAGAGTGAAGATAAGAGAAACAAATGAACAAATATAATAAAATGGGATAGGTTATAAAGTCTGTGGATTATTCTTGATTTTGGGAGATCTTCTTGCTTTTTCTTTTCTCTCCCTCTTCCTGGTCGGTGACTCTGTACCCTGGGTTCTGCCCCTTTGGCACGCTCAGGTAGAGATTTGCAGTTGATAAGTCTCTATGGCGATGTCATGTATTGTGTTTTAGTCTCATTTGCAGTCGAGGCTCATTAGCATTTATAGGCTCCGCCAGTGAGAGAGTCCGTGTTCTTGGAGCCTCTCTCCTAGTCTTTCCTTCCTCAATTAGTAGCCTGGTAATCCAGCTATGGGGTTGCTGCTGCCTCTGCCTAGATAGTAAGAGGCTCAAAGAGCTGGCAACTCCCCACTATATTCCCACTCAGCACAGGGCTCTGGGTAAGGCTCAGTGAGTCAGAGCTGCTAGCACAATCAGGCGGGGCTTCCGCCCACTCAAAGACCTCTGGCTCTGCCACTCTGTCCAGTAACATGGGTGGGCACCCATTCCTGGGGCGCTTGGAGGAAATGCTCGCTATCTGTGCGCGCAGACCAGGATGTCAGGCTGGAAGTCTCGCCCTCTGAGTGAAACCCCCGCCCGCACTGAAAAGTTCCAGCGTTGGAATTGGCTCTCACTCCGTCCCCGTGTGCGGCTTTTTCAAGGTGCTGGGGCGGCCTGAGATTCCGCTTTTGGCCCATACAAAGGCTCCTGACTCTGCCCCTCTGTGGGATAGCACTGGCTCCCACTCCTGAGGTGCTGGGAGGAGTCTCTTGCCCACTCTTCGTGCACGCCGACCAGAATATCAGGCCAGCCGCCTCACCCTCTGAGTGAAACCCCACCCGCACGGGAAAGTTCCAGCATTGGAATTGGCTCTTGCTCCCTTCCCGTGCGTGGCTCCCTCAAGGTGCTGGGGCGGCCCGAGATTCCACTTTTGGCCCACACAAAGGCCCCTGACTCTGCCTCTCTGTGGGGTAACACGGGCACACACTGCCAAGGCACTCGGAGGAATCTCTCACTCACTCTCCGTGCGCACCAACCAGGATATCAGGCTGGCCACCTCACCCTCTGAGTGAAACTCCCACCAGCACGGAAAAGTTCCAGCATTGGAATTAGTTCTCACTCCCTCCCCGTGCACGGCTTTCCCAGGGTGCTGGGGAGGTCCGGAGATTCTGCTTTTGGTCCACACAAAGGCCTCTGACCTGACTCTGCCTCTCTGTGGGATAACACGGGCACCCACTCCCGGGGCTTTGGAAGAAATCTCTCGCCCACTATCTGCGTGCGCCGACCAGGAGATCGAGTAAAATGGCTGCCCCGCTTGTCTTTCTTTGTCTGGGTTTGGCGCGAGTGTTAGCTGTATTGCCCAGGTTGTCACAGGAACAGTTTTTCCTCGGCTTGGATCTCCCTGCCACAGCCTGGTTCGGCCGTTTGTGCCGCGGCCTGGATCTATTCACCCCCTTTGCCCGCCTTAGTTTCTATATTCTCAGTTCCCAGTGAAAGCTGCCCTGTTTAGGTTAGTGAGGGAGGTGGAGCATTTCTTACTCCCTATTTCCTTCATGGTTTGGTTATATATTTAGCCAATTTTTCGCTCAATCATACCTTCAGGTGTATTGTGAAACATCTGCAGGCTCCAAGGATAGGTTTTTCTGTTTCTGGTTGAAGATCTTGTTGAGTTTTGGGGGAGATTTATTGGTATCGCTTCCTACCCTGCCATTACTATGACGTCATCCTCGTTGATTTATTTTTGACAAGAATTGCAAGACAAGTCAATGGTGCTAAGGCAACTAAATGCAAAAGAAAGTTTGATTCCTTCACACTATACACAAAAATTAACTCAAAATATAGCACAGAACTAAATGTAAGAGGTAAAACTATAAAATCCTTTTAAGAAAGCATAGGCAGCCCTGGCCAGTTGGCTCAGTGGTAGAGCATCGGCCCAGTATGTGGATGTCCCAGGTTTGATTCCCAGTTAGGGCACACAGGAGAAGCACCCAACTGCTTCTCCACTCTGCCCTCTCTCGCTCCTCTCTCTCTCTCTCTCTCTCTCTCTTTCTCTGTCCTCCCCTCCTGCAGCCAAGGCTCAATTAGAGTGAGTTGGGCCCAGGTGCTGAGGATGGCTCCATGGCCTCCACCTCAGGTGCTAAAAAAAAAAAAAAAAAGGCTCCAGTTATAAGAATAAGGACCCCAGATGGGTAAAGCATTGCCCCTAGTGAGCTTGCCAGGTGGATCCTGGTCTGGGTGCATGTGGGAATCTGTCTCTGCCTCCCCTCCTCTCACAAAAAAAGAAAAGAAAAATAAAACAGAGGCATAAATCTTTATGACCTTGGGCTAATCAATTGTTTCTCATACATGACACCAAAAGCACAACTGAAAAAAAAAAATGATAAATTGGACTTTACCAAAATTAAAATTTTCATAGTGGGGTTCAACAGCAGATTTGAACTGGTAGAAGAAAGAATTATGAACTTGATAGATTGGTAGAAATTATGGAATTTGAAAAACAGAAATAATATGTAATAAAGAAAAATAAACAGAACCTTAGAGAAATGTAAGACACTTTTAAGTGCATCAAGATACATACAATGGGGGGGACCAGAAGGATAGGAAAAGAGTAAGGAACAGAAAAGATATTTGAAGAAAATAATGGATGAAACCTATCCAAATCTTTTACAAAACATTAATTTATATGTCCAAGAAGACAGTGAAGTCAAAGTAAGATCAATGCAAAGATATAGACCTAGACACATTGCAATAAAAATGCTGAAGGTCAAAGACAACAAGTAAATCTTGAAAGCAGCAAGAGAAAAATGATTTATTGGTACACAAAAACCCCAATACAGCTGACTTCCCATTAGAAACAATAGAGGTCAGAAGGTAGTTGAGTGATATCACTTATTCAAAAGTTTAAAAGAAAGAAAAACATTAACCAAGAATGTTATGTCTAGCAAAAGTATCTTCCTTCCTTCCTTCCTTCCTTCCTTCCTTCCTTCCTTCCTTCCTTCCTTCCTTCCTTCCTTCTTTCTTTCTTTCCTTCCTTCCTTTCTTATTTATTTAAGTATTTATTTAAGCAAGAGAGGGAGGGACAGACAGACAGAGAGCAAGAGACATGAGAAGCAACAACTCGTAGTTGAGTCACTTTAGTTGTTCATTGATTGCTTTCTCATATGTGCCTTGACCAGGAGGCTCCAGCCAGGCCAGTGACCTCTTGCTCAAGCCAGTGACTTTGGGCTTCAAGCCTGTGACCTTTGGGCTCAAGCCGGCAACCATGGGGTTATGTCTATGATCCCACACTCAAACCAGTGACACCATGCTCAAGCTGGTGAGCCGGCGCTCAAGCCAGGTGAGCCCACACTCAAACTAATGACCTCAGGGTTTTGAACCTGGGTCCTCAGCATTCCAGGCCGATACTCTATCCACTGTGCCACTGCCTGGTCAGGCTAGCAAAAGTATCTTTCAAAAATGAAGGCTAGCCTGGCCTGTAGTGGCACAGTGGGTAAAAGCATTGACCTGGGACACTGAGGTTGCCCATTCAAAACCCTGGGCTTGCCTGGTCAAGGCACATATGGAAGTTGATGCTTCCTGTTCCTCCCCCCCTTCTCTCTCCCTCTCTCTCTCTCCTCTCTAAAATAAATTTTTTTAAAAATGAAGAATAAATAAAATTATATAATGTTGATGGTTACACAATTGGTGATTATACCAAGAAGTATACACTTTTGAAAAAATGAATTTTATGGTATGTGAATTACATCTCAAAAGAGCTATTATTATCTTTTTAATCTGTTTACTTTCTACTCAGGCTTCTAAGCAACACCACTGCCTGCATTGCACAGTGGTACCAGAGCCAACCTCCATGCCCAGGTTGGCCTGCTAGACTCTGAACTCCAGGGATTTATACCTTGCGATGTCATCACAGTCAAAATGCTGGAGGCCTGTCTGAGGTGTCATTGAATCTCATGCTTAAATGAGTCAAGAGAAACTCACTTTTCTTCTCCCTATGATCTAAGGCACACAGACACGCGTGCACGTACATGTATGTGTGTTAGAGATAATGCTATACAGTCATGTGCTACATGACTACATTTTGATCAACAACGACCATATATATGATGGTGGTCCCATAAGATTAAATAGGAGCTGAAAAATTTCTATTGCCTAGTGATGTCATAATCATCACAAACATTACTCAGTTGTTCGTGGTGATGCTGGTGTAAACAGACCTACTGCACTGCCAATTGTATAAAAGTGTACTACATACAATTTGTACAGTCTAATAGCTGAAAATGATAATAAACAGTAATGTTTCTCATTAATGTATATTTATATTTACTATGCTGTTTTTATTGTTATTTTATTTTATTTTTATTCAGTGAAAAGTGAGGAGGCAGATACAAACTCCTGCATGTACCCCGACTAGGATCCACCCAGAAAACCCACTAGGGGACGATGCTCTGCCCATGTGGGTTGTTGCTTAGCAACCGAGTAGCGCCTGAGGCAGAGACCATGGAGCCATCCTCAGCACCTGGGGCCAACTCGCTTCAATCCAGCCATGGCTAAAGGAGGGGAAGAGAGAGAAAAAAGCGAGAGGGGGAGGGGTGGAGAAGCAGATGGGTTCTTCTCCTGTGTACCTGACTTGGAATTGAACCCGGGACATCCACACGCCAGGTCAACGCTTTACTGCTGAGTCAACCGGCCAAGGCCTTTATTGTTATTTTAGAGTGTACTCTTCCTACCTACAAAAAAAGTTTGCTGTAAAACAGCATGCTGTGTTACACAAGCACCAGCCTCATATATATTGAGTTTACAGGTCATTTGATTGCATTTTTTTTTTTTTTAGCAAGAGAGAGAGACAGACAGGAAGGGAGAGAGATGAGAAACATCAAGTCTTCATTGCGCCACATTAGTTGTTCATTGATTGCTTTCTCATATGTGCCTTGACGGTGGGGCTCCAGCTGAGCCAGTGACCCATTGTTCAACCCCGAGACCTTGGGCTCAAGCCCATGACCATGGGGTCATGTTTATGATCCCACACTCAAGCAGGTGAGCCCATGCTCAAGCTGGAGACCTCAGGGTTTCAAACCTCAGTCCTCTGTGTCTCAGTTCAATGCTCTATCCACTGCGCCACCGCCTGGTCAGGCTTGATTGCATTATTGCATTATTTTATTTCATTATTTTCTCTTGGCTTGATTTAATCTCATGTTATTCTGTACAGTAACATGCTGTACAAGTTTGTAGCCTAGGAGCAAATAAGTACACTCTGTGATGTTCACACAACTATGAAACTGCTTAACGACACATTTCTCAAAACGAATCCCCATCGCTAAGCAGCACGTGGCTAATTTCCTAATTCCAGCTCACATTGTCTTTTGGCGCCTCTTCGGTGCCAGCGCTGTCCTGGGAACTCAACACATGCACAATATCTCGCTCAGTCCTCGTAGCAGAACAGGGAGGCAGGAATAGTTACTCCCACATTTTGCCAGAGCAGACCTTCCCTCAGAGAAAACAAGCACTTGCAAAGAGAGGCCTCGGGACACTCCCTGGTAGAATTGGTCTAATTAAAGCCAGGGCCTGAGGCCTGTGCTAAAGTGACTGGTGCACTAACTCATTATTGGCTCTGAATTTGCCAACCTCCAAGTTTCATTCCATCTTCCTGCAAATTCTTGGCTCACTTGGCTCCACTGGGGAAACCCCTGGAGAAGCATGGCTGAAGGTCGTCCTCATGGTGAGGTGGGTTTGAGTTTTCAAGAGTCAGGAGCCAGGGCCTCTGGGGGGAGGCAGCAGGCTAGGTCAGAGCCAGAACCTGATGGGCAAAGCACGGAGCAGGTTAAGTGAGAGTCAGGACTCCAGGTGCAACACAGGAAGCAGGTATGGGCTCTGAGCAGGGAAAATGACCCCAATAACCTCAGGCACTAATGCCAGCCTTTACCTCCCAGTGTGCAGCTGGGCACCTGCCAGGCTATGGAAAAAATATTCTTTCCTGTTTGCTTTTCTATTTGGGAAACACTCATCAATGATCATTCCAGGAGGGGCTAAGAACTCAGGTGGGCATGGTAGGGCCCCAGGATCTCCACACACCTCTGTTTACCTGTCAACAGGCCTCTCATGCACTCTGCGAACATCGAGGAGCAAGTGGGAAACCCCATCTGGCCATATCAGTTCAGTTAAAGAGGCCACAGAGTTATTGACCCCCCTGCTCTCTCAGACTCATTTCATTCATTTCCTGAGTCATCTGGCTCTTATTTAATTGCTCCCACATTCCTGACAACAAAGTCAGCAGATCCTGACAATGCCTGGAACACATGTTTGAAAGCTGTGTGCAGAGTGAGCCGGGCCGTGGGGGACCACCACGGGGTAGGATGGGGGCCCCCAGCCAGCCTTTCTAAGTAGGGATGCCTGGACAGCCTGAGCCACATGCTCTGGCCTTCCATCACTCTTAGGTGCTCAGCTCGCTGCAGGCCACAGATCCCATCTCTGGCGGCTACAGCAGCAGAACATGGGAAGCCTAGATGTGAAGTCAGGTGTAGCAGGCGTAGAAGAGGCGCTGGCCTGCTGGGCGTCCCTCATCACTCCGCTCACATTTACAAAGTGCACATGCCTGACCTGTGGTGGCGCAGTGGATAAAGCCTGGACCTGGAATGCTGAGGTTGCCGGTTCAAACCCTGGGCTTGCCCAGTCAAGGCACATATGGGAGTTGAAGCTTCCTGCTCCTCCCCCTCCCCTCTCTCTCTCTCTCTCCTCTAAAATGAATAAATAAATAAAAATAATAAATACAAAGTGCACATGCCTGCCAGGCCCTGTGCGAAGCAGCAGGAAACAGCAGGGGACTGGGCAGACGGGGCCTCAGCTCTTGGGGAGCTGCCTTGCTGATGAGGCTGACAGACAACAAATGACACATAAGTAAATATTTAATAATTAAATATTATAAACCACAGCCTGCCAACCACGGGAGTGCAGTAAGTGAGGGTGTCCTGAGGCCGAGGGGAGCCAGCCCTTGGGGAACCTGGAGAGACAGATGGAGTGTGGTGTCCGGGAGGGGCACTGACAGGAGTGGGCCACCCAGGACAGCAGGAGTTTGAATGTTACCCCATGTGCAACTGCAAAGCCTGGGAAGGGCTGGGCATGTTTTAAAGGCCCCTCTGGCTGGTGGAGTTGGGGTGCCCGGAAGAAGGTGTTCAGTTCAGAGGCTCTGACAGTAGAGCCCCTACAAAGGTATGGGGCCCCGGAGATGTGGTGCTGGTCAGGCCAAGAGAGGGAGTGGCTTGCTGTGTTTTGGAGTGGCTCGGGTAGGCTAGATGTGGCCCACCCCCAGCCACAGTCTGGCCACCTGTTAGGGGATGGTGAGTGGTGCCATGGGTTTGGGGTCCCAGGGCATTGCTTTGGGCTTGGACTGCCTCCTCACTAGCTGAGTGAGACACTCAGTGTGCATCTCCCAGAAAACTCTTTCCTGCAACGTGGCCAGGAGGAGGAGAGAGGGCAAGGCAGGAACAGAAGAAGGTGTGCAAGCAAAGGATGGTTTTCAATCAGAGGAAGTGGAAGAGGACATACAGATGGCTGACAGACAGATGAAAAGATGTTCAACACCACTAGTTATCAGAGAAATGCAAATCAAAACCACAATGAGATATGACCTCACACCTGTCAGAATGGCACTCATCAATAAATCAACAAATGACAAGTGCTGAAGAGGGTGTGGAGAAAAGAGAACCCTGGTGCACTGCTGGTGAGAATGCAGACTGGTACAGCCACTGTGGAAAGCAATATGGAGTTTCCTCAAAAAATTAAAAAAACAACAGCCCATGACCCAGCTGGGTATTTATCCAGAGAAATACAAAACACTAATTTGAAAAGATATATGCACTCCCCATATTCATTGCAACATTATTTATAATAATCAAGATATGAAAGCAACCGAAGTGTCCATCGATAGATAAGTAGATAAAGAAGATATGGTACATATATACAATGAAATGTTACTCAGCCATAGGAGAGAATTAAATATTGCCATTTATGACGATATGGATGGACCTAGAGGGCACCGTATTTCCCCCACGTACAAGATGCTCCTATGTATAAGATGCGCCTTAATTTTGGGGCCCGAAATTTGAAAAAAAATGTATTAAAGTTATTGAACTCAAGTTTTATTCATCATAAAATTCATACAACTCCTCATCACTGTCAAAAGTCCCAGCCCTGGCCGGTTGGCTCAGTGGTAGAGTGTCGGCCTGGCGTGCGGAAGTCCTGGGTTCGATTCCCGGCCAGGGCACACAGGAGAAGCCCCCATCTGCTTCGCCACCCCTCCCCCTCTCCTTCCTCTCTGTCTCTCTCTTCCCCTCCCGCAGCCAAGGCTCCACTGGAGCAAAGATGGCCCGGGCGCTGGATGGCTCCGTGGCCTCTGCCTCAGGCACTAGAGTGGCTCTGGTCGCAACAGAGCAACGCCCTGGATGGGCAGAGCATTGCCCCCTGGTGGGCGTGCCGGGTGGATCCGGGTAGGGCACGTGCGGGAGTCTGTCTGACTGCCTCCCCGTTTCCAGCTTCAGAAAAATACAAAAAATAAAAAATAAAAAAATAAAGTCCCATCCCTTAGCTTGTCCTCATCTGTGTCTGATGACGAATCACTGTCTTAAACAATGAGCGCAAAAACAAGCACGAAAAAGCAGGAAATGCAAGTAAAAAATCTACAACCACTGTATAAGATGCACCCAGTTTTTAGAGCCCTAATTTCTTGGGGAAAGGTGCGTCTTATACATGGGGAAATACAGTATTATCCTAAGTGAAAAAAGTCAAAGAAAGCTAAATACCATAGGATTTCACTTATATGTGAAATCTAAAAAACAAACAAAACAATTAAATAGATACAGAGCACAAATTAATGGTTGCTAAATGGGAGAAATGATGGGTGAAAAACATAAACAGATTAAGGAGTACAAATTGAGCCCTGGCCAGTTTGCTCAGTGTACAGTGCATCAGCCCAGCATATGTATGTCCCAGATTCAATCCCCACTCAGGAAGTGACCATCTGCTTCTCTCCCCCTTTTTCTACTCCTTCTCTCTCTCTTCCCCTCTCACAGCCAATGGCTTAGTTGGTTCAAGCATTGGCCCCAGGCGCTGAGGATAGCTCAGTTGATTCAAACATCAGCCCCAGACAGGGGTTGTTGGGTGGGAGTCTGTCTATCTCCCATCTTCTCACTTAAAAAGAAAAAAAAAGTACAAATTGATAATTACAGAATAGTCAAGAGGATGTAAAGTATAGAATGGGGATACAGTGAATAATATTGTAATAACAGTGTATGGTGCCAGGTGGGTACTAGACTTATAGGGGTAATCACTTCATAAGTTATATAAATGTCTAATAATTCTGTTGTACGCCTGGAACTAATACAATATTGTATGCCACTGTAATTGAAATTTTTTTCTAATTATAAAATAAAATCAGAGTAATTAGAGCGCAGTTCAGAGCTGTTGGGGATGATCTGCTTGAGAGGTGGGCTTGACTTACAGGCAGGGAGGAATGGTGGGTACAGCAGGGTCCCTGGAAGGTGGAGGTGAGTTAGCATCTCTTACTTACCTAAGGGACTTAGAGAGGGGGCAGGGCACAGGTGCAGGTGCAGGCAGTTTTGTGCATGTGGCATCAGAAAGATGGCGGTGTGTCCACCCAGCAGCTTTTCTTTCTTTGTAAAACAGGGAACAGGGTGAGGAAGTGAGAAGTCAGCTGTACAGATGTCCAAATGGCCAATGCCCTGTCGACCCCTCAGCTAGACTTAGGGGACGCATGGCCCCCATGTTACCATCCTTGGTATTAGCAACATTATACATTAGATTAGTTTTCAAGCCAGGAATCTTTGTCTCACACTTTCCTTCCACCATTCCCCACCCTGCCACTCCTGCCTCCATCATTAACCTTTTGAGTAGTATGGACGTTCATGTAAGTCCTCGTGCCTCCTGACCATCCAGAGTTCGATCATACATGTACGTCTTTAAACTTTGAGCTGGAGCAGTAAAGGCGTGTGTGCACGCCTCCCTTTCAGAAGCATTGTAGCATGTATTGCCATCTATCCTGAGGCTGGTGAGCCCAATTATCAGTATAAAGAATCTCTGAAGAGTACTACCAGCCTCAAAGGATAAGCCACAATGAAATGTTTCCTATGTCAGCATACTATAAGAAGGGAGCGTAAACAGAGGGACACAAGGGTGGTGTGCATTGAATGTAACAAACCACTTTGCCTGCATCCATGTTTTGAGGAATACCAGAGTTTGAAATTTTTTAAAACGTAAGGAATAAATAAAAATACCTATAAATTGTCCTAAGAATATCATCATATGCAAGTACATATTTGAGATTCTGCTAATAACAATACTTCTTTATTTACAGATGGAAGGTATGCAAGAATTGCATGAGATAACAAAAATTTTTATTTTAAAATTGTGTAAGGCAACATTAAAAAAAGGCAAATATGTGTTTGTCTTGTTTCCACAAATTGGTTATCAAACAAACATGATTTTAAGTTAATAAAACCATAACTGGAACTAATTTCATTTTTTGAAAAAAATTCACCCCCGGGGATCAACAAGCATGAAAAAAACTCACTACTCAAAGGGTTAAGTCAAAAATCAAGTCCTGTCTTCACTGACAAGCGCCTTCTGACTCATTTCTATCTCCACTGCCAGCACGAGTCCAGGTTGCATCGCCCACACAGGAACAGCTGCATCACATCCCCATGCCCATTCGGCCCCCTCTAACCACCCCTCCATGCAGAATCCTTCGGTGCCCGACCCCAGCACCCCAGGGCATGGTACCACGACAAGACCCGACGCTCTGGCTGGCCTGCCTTCTCCCCAGGCCCTCTCTTACTGCGGCCCTGCCAAGCCCAGTGATCTTGGTGTGTTTTGCCATGCTCCCATCTTTGCCATGCTCCTCCTTCCTCTCCCAGAAATCATCCCTCACCCTCTGGACTCAGCCTACCTTCCCATCCTGAGTGGACCCAGCATTGCCCAGGTCCTGCACTTTCACCTGTATAATTGTTTTCCTAAATACCTGTTCGTTGAAGGAAATTACACTCACCCTTGGATCTCATGACTTGCCTGGATGAGCTCCACATCTAACCAATTATGTGGCTTTAGACAAGTTACTTCTTTCTGTGTCATCTGTCAGATGGGTGTGTTCATCATATCTCTCACAAACTGCTGAGGTCAAATGCAGTCATGGATATGCAATATGCTTTGCACACCTTAAGGTGAGGGCACTTGTCAGTGTCATGAGAGTTTTCCATGAGTCCCCAGCTCTGGGGACAAGCCATGGCTTGCTGCAGAGCCTTTCCTGCAGCATCTGAGCTCTTAGACTCGTCCCCTTCAAGTAGCCTGTGCTCCCTGGCTAGGCGCCCCTGATCCTGAGGCTGGACCTTCTACATGGCCTGTATGTCTGTCAGCCACACACACATCCAGGGCCCTTATACTTGTTCTTCCCTCTGCCCCAGATGTTTTCTTCCCAAGTTTCCCCCTTCAGTAGAAATGAACCAACTCTCAGTGAGCACGGAAACTTGTCCTTCAGGCAGGGACAAGGTCCGATTCCTTACCCGGATGGCCAAAAATCCCACATGGGTGTCCCCAGCAGGGATCAACAACAGCTTTCTGAAATGAATGTGTTAAGTAAGCCATAGGTGTGGGGTTGCCGCCACCACACTCCCACCGCAGCCCCACCAAGGGCAAGGCACTCACTCTGCTCTGCCACTTGTTTGGGGCCCATGACAGAGTCAAAGCCTTGTGGGAAGGGGAGGCCAGTAGCTGTTGGAGGAAGGGCCAGCCAGGGGAGGAGACCGTCTCGCCCTGGATTCTGACTGTGGCCTCTCTGCTTGTGTTTTGCAGGTCCTCCAGTAAGTGCCCTGGATTATGCTCTCTGCTCCTGAAAGATAAGATATTTTGTTCCCTCTCTGTAGCACTTCCATGAAAATAATACTAAGTTAGAGGGGTGTGTCCTAAAAAAATCATTCTGAACAGGGGCCGTATCTTTTTAAACATGTAGACGAATGCAAGCACAGAACTCAACCGGCTTGCCCTGCCCCTTGAAAGACTCTGTGACCACTTTCCTCCCAAGAGAACTGGCCCGGCTGGACTGCCCAGGCTCCACCCACCGCACCAGTGCGAGCACCATGGGCACATTTTCTAACTGCGCTGCCCAGCGTCCGTTTCAGTGTTGCTGTCTCACGTGCTTTTAGCCAGGAATGAGTTGGGCTTAGTGACTAGATTGCAGGGTCTGTATCTATTCTTTGCCAAAATAGGCTTGGCTTGCTGGGTTGGGCAGCTGGCCCTGGGGGCGCTGGATTTGAGAACCGGGTGGGGCAGGGGCCTGCGCCCTGAGGTGGCCTTGAACCTGGGAGTGGGTGGGCATGGGGGGATCTCCTCGAAGTCGGGTCTCCAAGAAACGTGCTGAGCTTGCTTGAGCCATGGTGGCCTCAGGGCCTGGAAAATCCTGGCAAATGTATTCAGGAAGCACAGTGAGAGTCGGCTTGAGTCTAAATGCACCTTCGAAAGGAATTCCTTTCGGATGAGCGGTTTTATTTTTTACTTCCACTTGCTGTGGTTCATTTCCCGACGGGCACCCCTCGGAATTCGTGCTTCTCTGCACCTAGCGCCCCACTGAGCCAGCAGCCAGAAGGAGTATGTAGATTTATGGGCTGCAAGCAGTTTCTTATTGTTGAGTGGTTCCTGGCTGTCACATAGAGGGGGCCTGTGTGAACTCGCTCAAGTGCGTGATGCAGGGGGCTGTAGAGTGAGAGTTTTTGAACTTGGCTGTTAAACTATTAAGTGCATTAAACAAATGCAGAATCCTGAAGTTGCAACCTGAGATGGATGCCAGCTCCAAGCACGTGGAGACAGAAGCATCCAGGAGCAGTAAATGCCTCCCCCACCACATGGCTGGCTTCCAAAGCTGTCTTCCTCAGTTCACCCCATCCAGGGGCAGGAGAACTTTCCGTGGTGACTGTGACACCGACCTTGGGAACCCCGTGTCCCCAGGTGGTCCTCGCCATGTGTGCTGCTGACACAGGGAGGACCTGACTGGATGTGTGTCCTGGTGGCCCCTCTAGGGTGGCCCAATGAGGCAGGAAATGGTGCTCTGTCCCCCCAGACCTGTCAGAGCTCTGAGTCCTCCCCCAAAGGCATCAGTTACCCACCAGCAACCTCTGCTGCAAACCAGAGAACATTGGGCGGGGGGGGGGGGGGGGGGGGGGGGGGGGGGGGGCAGCCTGGGCCCTGATTGAGTGCTAAGTGTTGCCATATGGTTTTCTGCCGTAAGTCTGATTATTAATGACGTATTAATTACCACAGGGGCAATCAGGACGAGATGGCTACCCGGTAATTTGCCATTTATTTTTTGCTCTCTCTGCCCTTTTCTCTCAAGCCAGTATTCTTCCCCTGAGCCTTTATTTAACCGTCTACACTCCTGTCTCCTCTGCTCCTCAGGGGCTCATCTTTCTGTGGAGGGATTAGCATTAGCTCAGTGAGATACCACAGGACCTGCAGAGCTGCAGGGCTGGCCTAGGGACCTGTCTGCACCTCCAGCTGCCCCCCAGGAAAAGCAAACAGGCTTTGAGGAGTGGCCTTGGTGTCCTGAGCCCACCCTGAACTGTTTCTCCTGCCAGTCTGTCTCATGGAGCACAGGGTCCTGCCCTTAGCTGTGGGGTGCCCTTTTCCCAGTGCACAGAGAACTCTCCATCCCCAGTCCCTACCCACCCTGTTCTGTCACCACCTGGGAACAGCCATGTGGCCTTTGTGGTGTCATCACTTGTCAGATCTTTTACAATTAAACCTAAAACTTAGCTTATACTTGGAATCAAGCCCCAGCACAGGCTGGGTGAGGGCCACATAAGAAGTAAGTTGAAAGGTGGCCAGGCGCTGCTGAACCCTGCACAGACATCCTGACACATCAGAGTAGGGGCAAGCCTGGTGGAGGGACAGCCTGGCAGGGCCCTCATGTTGGGAGTGTGTTTGTTCTGGGCCTCAGGCCAGGGAAATGTGGGTTGATTTAGAGACCTCTCTGATGGCCAAATCTGTCCCAACTCAGGACAGGCTGGTGACAGAGGCCAGGTAGGGGTCCCTGTCTCGCAGGAGATGTCTTCCCACGAGGCTGTGAAGACTAGTCAGCCAGAGCATCCAGGAAGCCTGGGCTTGGATTCTAATGCTGTGTCTCCAGCTGGGTGACCTTGGGGAAGGGCTTCACTCTCTCTGAGCCTGTGAGATGAAGTGATGAAGGCCTCACCCACAGCATCAGAGTTGGGATTAAATGAGACTGAGGTGACTGTCACACACAATGCATCATAAGTTAGGCCTTCCGTGACTCACAGGAGACTTTGGGAGCATTTATCTCATGTCCACAGAGCCCACACTGGGTTCAGAGTTGGGCTCTCTGGAGCAGTCAGAACAGCTCCCCCAGTGGTAACAGTCTGGCCAGCCTGGGTAACTACTCTGACCCACCAAAACAGACATTGGCAGTCTTTAGAGCGGAAAACAGCTTTGAGAACCATCTCGGGGAAGATTTACTTAGCTTCAAAACCAGCCTCAGGGAGGATTTTTTTTGTTTAGTTTGTGCCTAAAACATATCACTTCCTGAGTAAAAGTAAGAGCAAAAAAAGCATTTCCAGGAGGGCCATAGTTGGGCCTGTGCAACTGCACTGTAATTCAGGCTGGCCCTCCCCTGAGGAGGCCAGCTGAAACAGGTCCCTGTGTGGACCCAATAGTGGGGGTGGGGACCGAGGGGCCGCCCACATCTGTGGGGTGGGGTGTGGACTGGCAAGGGCCCAGGGTCCTGTGTCCAAAGCTGTGTTGCACAGAGGCTGGTCCATCCTTGCTGCTACAAAGGTTCATTAATCGCTCTCTGCCAAATGACAACAGAATCATGTTTTTTATAAAACTTTCCCAAAATAGGGAAAGGCACAAAAAAAGAAAAAAGCAATCATCCATGATTCTGCCACCCACAGATAAGTCCTGTCAATATTCTGGTGTTTGTTCTCCCAGCATTCTTTATGCACAAGTTTGTTTGTATATTTCTAAGTCTAAAATTGAGATTACAATGGACATACTTTTTGTAGCTTTTTTTCCCACTTAATCTATCATGAGATTTTTCCACATCACTAAGAATTTTTATAGGATATAATAGCTACATGGTGATTTATCATATATAATTTATTAACCAAGTTGCAAGTTATAGTATTTATATTGACAATTTTTCACCCTTGCAGTCAACATCCTGGGAATAAACCTAGACTTACTTCCATGATTATCTCCTTAGGATAAATGTCTAGATGTTGAATTGCTGGACCAAAGGGTTTGCACATGTTGGAGGCTTTTGATGTGTATTGCCAAATTGCCCTCCAGGAGTCTGCGCTAATTTACATTCCCACCAACAGCGAATGGATGCTGCATGTTTCCCCAAGCCCTGGCCAACTGTGGGTATAATCATACTTCTAAATCAATGCCAATATGATAAGTGAAAAAAATAGATGTGCATATGTAAGTATCTTGTTTTAATTTACCATGTATTTTCATTAGAAGTATAGTTTTAGAGTTTATAGCCTTGAAAGGTTTCTGTGACTCCACCTGGTGGTAGTTTTTAGAATTGCAGGAATAGCATTTGAAGAGAATATCCCTAGGCTTTAGCTTTCAGATCCCAATTGGTCCAGACAACATGGTGTCAGTAGCATAAGGAAGTTTTCTTTTTCTTTTATTTATTTTTTTTTAAGTGAGAGTATGGGAGATAGTGAGGCAGACTCCTGCATTCACCCTTAACGGGATCCACCCAACAACCCCATCTGGGGCCAATGCTTGAGTACCGAGCTTTTTAGCACCTGAAGCTGACACACTTTGGACCAACTGAGCTATCCTCAGCACCTGGGGACACGCTTAAACCAATAAAGCCACTGGCTGTGGGAGGGGAAAAGGAAGAGGAGGGGGAGAGAGACAGTGGATAAGCAGATGGTTGCTTCTCCTGTGTGCCCTGACCAGGAATTGAACCTGAGACATCCATATGCCAGGCTGAAGCTCTATCCACTGAGCCACCGGCCAGGGCCAACATAGAAAATTTTTGAGTTCAAAACATTGTGAGGCCAAGATTGGACCTGCAGAGGAGCATTGAGCACAGCATTCTTATATTTTGGGGTAGTAATCAGCACTTACATTGATAAACTGGTTGTGCCATCTCATAACTAGGAGGCTTGGCTCTGTTCAACAAGTCTGTAAGGTAATGCTATGCCCTGTGCTGAGTACTAGGGGCAAACATAGACGGATCGGACCCAGTCACAGGCTTTGGAGAGCTGTGGGGGAGGGAGGACCAACACAGCCAGTTTGCCACAGAACAGAGAGGGAGGAATGATTAGGTGTCCTGGAGGTTTCTTACCATAATCCCCTTTTTTCTCTCCAAATTCTGGTTTCTGTGTGAGGTGAAAGACTTGACTCTCATGCAGGACTCAGTCATACCTACCCTTTGACTTTTGTCCAGAACATCAAAACCTTCACTTTTCCTCTTCTTTGGTATTTGACCTTTCTGACTCTTATCATTGAACTTTAGTGACTTCTTGGTTTGTTTTATACCTATAGAATGCAATTTAAACATTTCTTGAAAAATGTGTATTTGGAAACATCTTTCAGTGCTTAAGATTTCTCCGCATGTGGACAAATGATGAAGGTGTTAAGGTAGGAAGCCAGAGGTGCTGAACATTATGCAACCCATGCTGGTGGTGCTGCAGCCCAGGGCTGGGAGCAAGCATGCTGTCTCACCAACACCGACTCTGTGCCAGGTGCTTTTCTGGGTTTTTGTACCAGCTCAGAGCAAGAGAGGGCAGGTCTCACCCTGTAATGGGGAAGAGGGAAGCAATAAACAAGTAAACCAACAAGATAGCTTCAAACAGCCTGACCGGGTGATGGCGCAGTGGATAGAGCGTCAGACTGGGATGCCGAGGACCCAGATTCGAGACCCTGACGTCGCCAGTTTGAGCACGGGCTCATCTGGCTTGAGCAAAAAAAAAAAAGCTCACCAGCTTGGACCCAAGGTCGCTGGCTCGAGCAAGGAGTTACTCAATCTGCTGAAGGCCCACGGTCAAGACACATATGAGAAAGCAATCAATGAACAACTAAGGTGTCACAATGAAAAATTGATGATTGATGCTTCTCATCTCTCTCTGTTCCTGTCTCTCTATCCCTCTCTCTGACCCTCTCTGTCCCTGTATAAAAAAAAAAGATAGCTTCAAACAGTGACACGTGGCAGAAAGGGAATAAAGCAGGGCATGACAAGAGTTTTGGCTGGCTGGCGGGTGGGTTCAATTTGGATTGAATAATCAGTAGGATCTTGGGGAAGATGACACGTGAGCTGAGACTCAATGTAAAAAATGCAGTGATCTTGAGGGGAAGGAGATTGACAGAGGACAGTGCACAGCTCATCAGTGGGGAACAAACTTCACGTGTCCAGGGTACACATGAGGCCAGTGTGGCTAGAGTGAGCAAGTAAGTGACAGGGAGATGGCAGAAGGAAAACCAGGGAGGACTTCGGGGCTCCATCGAGCAGAATCATGGAGGCCATGGTGGCAGGTGGGAGGCCAAGAAAACTTGGCTCTGCTTAAAGAAATCACCTGTCCTCAAAAACATAGGGCCACGCCAAGGGCTCAGATTCTCTCGTGCCAGGGGAAACCAGGAGAGAAGACGACCCCTGCCCTCCCCCAAAGCCTGTGCATCAGGCCAGGGAAGCAGGTATACCTGCTGAGTGCTCCCTCTGCACGCTCTCATGTGCTCTGGGAGGTTAATGGTGTCAGACCTATTTGACAGAGGAGGAAGCTGAGCTCAGAGGGCATTGGGACTTGGCTGAAACACAAGCCCACCAGCATGATAAAGCCTGATTAGCACCCAGGCTGCAGTGTCTCCTCCATCACAGCAACCACCTAGTGGTAAGCAGGTGGAGAGTAAGCACTCCGCTTCTCTTGCATGTCCTTCTCTTCCTGGCCCTGGAGCTCTCCTCTACACACTGCTGTGCACCTTGTTACCAACCTGTTAAGGACCTTTTCTTGCTTTCCAAAAACACAGAAACAAAAAAAAACCCAAGTCTAACTTAAGATAGAATCCATTTCTCCATTCCACCTTTTCTCTTGTTCCTTACTGATACATCTGTGTCACAATCATCACTAGAAATTAGGAAGAGCCCTGGCCAGTTGGCTCAGTGAATAAAGTGTCAGCCTGGCATGCAGACGTCCTGGGTTCAATCCCTGGTCACGGCACAGATGAGAAGAGACTACCTGCTTCTCTTCCCCTCCCTCTCCCCCTTCTCTCTCCCTTTCCCTCTCACAGTCAGTGGCTCAGCCGGTCCAAGCCTCAGGTGCTGAGGATAGCTCACTTGATTCTAGCATCAGCCCCAGATGGGGTTGCCAGGTGGATCCTGGTCAGGGCATATGCAGGAGTCTGTCTCTGTAACTCCCCTCTTCTCACTTAAAAAAAAAGAAAGAAAGAAATTAGAAAGTAAAACATACCCTTCGTGATGAAACACACTCCTCTGTCAAGGAGCAGCTGAGTGGAGCAGTTCCAAACAGAGGACACACAATTGAGATGGAGGTCCCACCCCTGCCCTTAGGCAATCACTTAGCCTTTCTGGGCTAGTGTGTCCACCTTTGCAAAGTATGAAGCTTAGCCTGCATGAAAACATCAGGGAGCAGATCTGTGCAGCACTTCAGTTTCAAAGCACGTCCCATCCCTGTGCATTATGATTTGTACCCATTTTGTAGGTTGAAAAATAGGCTTCCTGGCCCGTGGTTGTGCAGTGGATAAAGCATTGACTTGGAATGCTGAGGTCGCTGGTTCAAAACCCTGGGCTTGCTGGGTCAAGGCACATACGACAAGCAATCAATGAACAAGTGAAGTGAAGCAACTATGAGTTGATACTTCTCACTACACCACCCCCTGTATAGTCAATAAATAAAATCTAAAAAAAAAAAAAAAAGAAAGAAAAAAGAAAAGAAAAGAAAAATTAAGGCTTAAAGTGACCATGTCACTTACCCAGATCTCACAATGGCAAACATGTGGGCCTGGCTTCCTCCTGCAGAGCCCTGAGGCCCAGATGGTGGTCTGACCTCCTGCCACACTGACCTCTGCAGTCCCCTAGCTTCTCTTGCCTGCAGGTAGCACCAATTCCAAAGGCCTGTGTTAATGGGGGCACATCACGCAGCCCATGTCCCCCCCCGCCCCCCACCCCAAGAGCTAGAGCTGCAGTTCCTCAGGCACAGTGCCTGAGGAAAAGAGGCGGCCCCAGGGAGCCACATCCCACTCAGCAAGGGTTTATAGGTCTCTACTGGCCTGGGCTCTGAGCTGCTTTGTTAAGTGGCTTTCTGGGCCCAGTCACCTTTATTGGGATTCTGACCACAAATAAAGAAGGCCTGTCACCACCATCCTGCCCACTGTCCCTCAGTTGAGAATGAGACCCTCCCAAACAGAGACTTTGCAGCACAGCGAGGAGGCTGCAGTGCACATGAACGGGGCTTCTGCCCCACAGAGGAAGACGTGCTAACTCTGCCTGGGACCAGAGGCGGCCTCACAGAGGAAGGACATTTCAGGGACATCTTGAGGGATGAGTAGGAGTTGGGAAGGTGGAAGGAAATTTTATGCAGCACAAATACAGACACCGTGATCATGGCGGAAGGTGCTACATGGTCCCTGTGCCCAAGGATGATGACTCAGAAAACAGGCAGGGAGAGGAGAGAAGGTGATGCTGAGTAAAGCCCCAACCCACTTGAAGAGGTTGGAGGCCAGGGAAACCCCTCATGACCTGGACAGATGTTTGTATTGAGAAGGCCTCCCTGCTCCAGGGCAGAGACTGTAGGTCTAGGTAGGAGGCAGTTATAATAATTTGCGGCTGAAGCCTGAACCAAGGTGAAGGTCCAGAACCAGCATTCCTCATGGCCGGCAGCGCCAGCCGCCCAGGCACGGTGCCCAGGACACATCTGGATAAATGCACAGGAGCTGTGGGGGGAGGAGCTGCACAGCATCACGGCACAGTAATGGGAGCACCACATCCTCTGCCCTGGGCATGGCAGAAGCTCCGAGCAGAAATGTGGACCACAAGGCAGGGCCTCAGCCTAGGACTGATTTTGGAATGAATGACTCGGCTGGACTGTTTGGAATTAATCAAGTGAATAAAGAAGGACCACAGAGCAGCATACATTCATATGCTTCCTTGCTCTCTTGTGGTTCAAAAACAGCTTTGATTGTGAAAGTGTAATGAGTTAAATGATTCTCTGTAACATCCCAAACTCATCTGTTTTAAAGTCTGACATCCTACAGCTCACTTTAATCTGTCCCCTGCGGCACTGCTCCTGGCTCCCCAGCCCTGGTCCAGGTTTCAGCGGAGTGGGACAGAGTGAGAGCAGGCTGCCCGAAGTGAAAGCCCAGATTGGAACCTGGGGAGACACAGCCAGGCTCTCAGGAAAGGGCCACCACACGGGCTTTTCCTCCCCACGGTCTCTCGCCACCCAAAGCAGGAGCTCCTTGGCTCAGATCTCTTACCTAGGGCACACACTGTGTCCCTAGTGTCCCCTCAAGTGTCACATGTGGGGCAGCTAAGAGACAGAGACCTGTGTGCTGCTGCTCCAGCCCTCGGTTTCCAAAGGCCTCGCTCACCCTCTCAGCTTCTCTCATCATCCAGACAGTGGCCAGGGGTCCAGCCCTGGGTTTCAGCCCAAGGTACCTGCTCCAGATTCCAGCTCTAGGAGAGCACTGAGCAGGGCTAACCCTGTGGGGACAGCAGAGGTGTGTCCTGCCCCTCTGGGCGTGCCTCTGATGATATATTAGCAGAATGGGACCCTCCAGACTGGTTGCCGCCTGACCTCTCCCCGCCTGCTCAGGCAGCACAGCACCCTCACTCCCCTGCTTGAAAGAGAGTGCTCACAGACCAGTACCAGTCACTGAGGCAAACTCGGGTCCTTCGGGTAAACAGACTTGTGAGATTTCAGATGTTTGGGCATGAAGCTGGTCCACCCAACTTCTCCTGAAATCATGTACTGGACCCCTGTCCTGTCCATGTGGTAGAGAGAGAATGGGCTTTGTGGCTCTGTAGACTGTGTGACCTCAAGCCCGTACTTAACCCTCTTCAGTAGTTAAGGGAACCCTAGGCTGGGCACACAGGCTGAGTTCAGTGAGTGACAGTTTCTGCTGCTGTGATGGTCACTGACCCCAGGAGGGGAAGCCCTGGAGGCTGAAGGAGTCCCTCTGCAGCCATTGTCCCTAGTGCCTAGCACCCTGGCTATTCTCACATGCCCTGACCTGAATGCGGGAGTCAGCCAGCGCCCAGAGCAGCCTTCTGCAGGTCGAGAGCGCCCTCTGGTGCTCCCAGGCTGGCACTGGCACTAGTGGGAAACTACTGTACATTCATCCATAGAGTCGTCCACTTCACAGTTCATTCCACAAATACTTATTGTGTTCTCGCTATGTGTGAGGGATTTTGTATGGCATTTAGGATACAATCTCCACAGCTATATCCAGGGACCCTACCCCTATGGAGACTATGGGAGAAAGAATCAAAATTCATAGGAAGTCCCACCTCACTGTGCACTGGGCTCAGGGCCAGGAAGGTACAAGTTGCTGCAAATGCCTGTAACCCGGGCACAGCCTACTGAGAGTCAAGGAGAGGAAGGGAAGCACAAGCCAAGATCAGAAGGCCAGGTTTGGCACTGAGAAGTGGGGAGGTGCAAGGGGGTGTCTGGAGGACAGAGGGGGGGGTACAACCAAGGCAGGTCAGGCTCTCAAGGGAACAGAAGAGTGAGGGTGGGGGGCACCATGCCAGTGGCCCTAGGAACCTAGTGTCACTGAGCCATGTGGCTGCCTCCCCAGGGGCCACAAGGTGGAGGGAATTCACAGTGGCACCCAACTTGAGGAAGGCCAGACCTAAACAAAGACTGCCAGCCCATTAGGCTGCCCAGGAGGCAGTTCCCCCTCACTGTAGGTGTGCAAGTCAGGGCTGCACACCCACCTGTCAGAAAGGGCATCTAGGGACAGATTGGCCCCATGTGTCATCTCCCATACAAGATGGGGGGAGGGGTTCCACCAATGGGGCCTCCCTTTTGGGGGCTACTTAGACCCACACTTAGTGAAACATCTTGGCACAAGCCCAGCTTGGGGAACCTAGGGAGAGCACTTCAAAGACTCCTGGACAACCCTCAGAGCCAGGCCAGTAATGGCACTAGAGTGGCAGAGATGTCACTGTGGAAGCAGTGGTGGCAGGAAGACGCAGTCGGTCTGTAACTGAGAAATTATTGGGTGAGGAGGAGTTGAGGAAGGCTTCTGAGATAGCATGTGAGTCTCCAAGGAGATGGGGAAGCACAGGAGAGGCCCGGAGGCTCTGCCTGAGGGTGGCGGCTGAGGGTGTGTGTGGGGGGGCAGGTGGGAAGTGTTCAGGGCTCAGGCCGAGACCGAGGTGTGTCCTGGGCCTCGCTGGCCATGCTTGGCTGCTCCATCTGTGAGGCCTCCTTCAGCTTCCTCATCTCTGCGATGGGGATAACAGCAGCAGCTGCCTGACAGGACTGTGCTTGGGGTTGGCCACATCCAGATGACAAGGCAAGGGACTATGTCTCTTAGCTCTGCCCCATTTCTGGACTCCCCTTAGAACTGGCCCAGAGAATTACAGTCACACTAACCCAACCCACTGGGTGCCACTCTCCAGGCCAGGTGCTGTCCCTATGGGAAGCCATCACACCCATAGCCCTCCCATTTTCCAGAGGAGGAAACGGGCTCCACAGAAGCTGTGTGGCTCACTGTGAGGTCTGCAAGGCCGGGATATAGCAATCAGACGTTCCTGCACCTTTGAAGTGCAGGAAGGCTGGCCATGGGGGGCAGAGGCAGGGAGGCTGGTGGAGGCTGGTCCAGGAGAGAGGCCAAGTCCTAGGTGGGAGAGGTGTGGACCTGAAGAGAGGGCCACAGTTTGGAGACGGTTCCAAGCCAGAATTGCAGGCTCACAAGACCATCGTTGCCTTACAGGAGCCAGCTAGGGGAGGGAATAGGGGAGGCTGCTGGGGGCAGGAGAGAGTAGGGACCGCTGTGGCCTGGGCTGAGTACAGAGAACACGCTCCATCCAAACGAGGGTGCCACAGTTCAGCCCATGCAGGTGGATCATTACACCTTACAACGTTTCAAGAAAGGCTAAAAATCCAAAACTTACATAAAGTTTTTGGATCCTTAAAGGTTCCAACCAATTCATTACCAGTGGGTGACAGTTGTGCTGTCTGTGGAAACCAAGCAGCTCAGGGAAAGCTTTCAGAGAGGGTATACGGTCAAACAGAGAGGCTGGGAGGAAGAAGGTAAGGGCCCCAGAGACAGAGGTCGGGGTAGGAGGGCAGAACATCCATGGCCGTGGTGTGTGCTGCCAGCTATCTCCTGGGGTCTGGATAAAGCCAGGTCCCAGTCACATTCTCTGAGTCATGCTGTTCGAAACAGGCTGCCACCCTTTAGACAATCTCTGTCATGTAGTTCAAGACATACTGGGATGGTCACACTTCTGGTCACTGACACTCTGTACTGCTAGAGCTCCTTCCAGCAGGCTGCCACAAAATGGGTGCCCGGCCTGTCTGCGACCTCCAGTGTCTTCCCCCAGACCAGCCCCAGGTGTCTGGAGACATCAGACCAAGACAGCTCAGACAGACAGCCTGACTCACTGGCCCATCTTCCATCCTCCCAAACCCAGTGGGAACCCATTATCCCCTCACCCCCACCCAGGAACAGTTTTCCCTGATACCTGACAGGGTAATTATGTAACAGGCAAATGTGTAATTTAAGCAGGTATTCGGGGACCAGTTCAAAGGCATAGCACCACCTCTCCTAGCCGTGATGTATAATGTGGACGTACGTGTAATTGCTTCCAGTGCACTGAGCATGCTCTCTTCCCAAATAGAAGCCAGCTGGCTTCCCAGCCTCACAGAATCACAGAACCGAGAGCGACCTGGAGATTTTCTAGGCCAGCTACAAACCCAGATGCCCCTACACAGCTGGAATGGCACTCACTGGGGCAGCAGGCCTGGGGAGAAGCGGTCGGGAGGGGCAGAGCCTGCAGCCCCATGGCAATGCCCAGCTATAGGAGCACCAGGCCCAGCAGGTATTGCAGACATGGGGCCCTGAAGTGTGAATTCTTCCAACTTTCCAAGACAAGTCCAAACTCCAGATGTTTATGTAAAATGTCACAATTTTTAAGTGTTGCAACTAATTCAGTTAGTTGTTTGTTTATTTGCTTTTAACTGCATGGACCAGATCAAACCTGGCTCCAGGCCAGCCCCCCACTGTGCAGATGAGGGATAGGAGGGCAGCACGGAGGCCCAGGAGCCAGTCCCTGGCCTCACAGGCTCCTGAGACCCACCCAGCTGAAGCCCAGCAATCCCCTCACTTGCTATGCATTAGGTGACTGCAAAACCCACTTTTCAGTGTCCCAGACCCTGAAATGGTGTTCCCTGAGACGCACTGTGCCCGGCTGTGCACCAGGGCTCAACCTGGACCTATGAAGAGAGGGACCTTTCTTCCCTTTCTCAAAGGTGGGATTCAAGTCTGGGAAGTTGCTACACCCAGACTACCTTGCTGAGCTGGCATGTGTGCAAATGGCCTGGCCTGAGAAATCAGCACCACATGGAACCGGCCCGCCCGAAGGGCTGCCCACCACCCCTCACGGCCCTAATGAGAGAGCCTTCACACAGGAATGTGCACGTCCCGGCTGAGACCCCAGGCCCCAACAGCCTTGTAATTTGATGAATTGTCAACATATGGGCCATAATTACTGGGCCCTGGACTGATAATCCTGGTAAGCCCCTCATCCAGGGGCCCCGTCCGGGTGCATTTCAAGGCCTCTGTTCCCTGACAGGAGCCATCAGCATTAATTACAACCAGAAAGCAAGACAGTCCCGCAGCTCCGGCGTCAGCATTTACTGCTGTCTGCATCTAAACACGGCCCATTTGTTGACTTAGTTCAGCTCAGCAGATAACTTGCTGGTGGATCAGGAGGCTGGAGCCCCCGGCGCAGACAGGCCATCATCGCACAGCCCCTCCGCTGCAGGCATACCCCGAGGCTCCATTTCCTCAGGGACAGTGGGATGCCCCAGTGATGGAGCCAGCACACCCCACATCCCCAACTTACTTCACCAGGAAACCTCCCCTCTTTTGCCACCTTGTTAATTTTTCTCAAAGGATGGCTCTGTGGGATGCTAGTCACGAACCCTGGTGTGAGGAAGAAAGTGAGCAGAGCCACAAGGCAGAGCCTGCTTTCCCCCTGCTTGCCATTTGGAGGGCCACGCTAAGGTCACTTCCCAGCCCTCCCCACCCCCAGGGCCAATGCAGACCCCGATTTTGTGTCAACTGGCCTGTAGGGTCTCATGACTCAGGTTGTCTGAGAGGAGACAGAGAGACTGACTGGGGCCTGTGGAACTTGTCATTGGAAAGGAGCTGGTGAGACCTGCATCTTGCAGATGAGGAACCTGAGGCTCGAGGATACTCTGCTCCCTGAGGGAGGCAGGTCTGAGCCAGCACACAGGGGCTCTGCCCACCTGGACTGATTCTCACGTGCAGGACATTCTGGGGCTCAGCTGATCTGCACGGGGGGGGGGGGGGGGGCGGGGGGGGTCAAGCAGGATCTGGCTTCTAAACAGCTGTGAGGTTTGGGAGTCAAAAACCTCTGGTGAATTTCTTGGCTTTGCTCAGTCAGGGGAAGAAGACTGTGGGCACTGAGTACCCACAAGGCACAGTGCTATGGCATCTAACCCTCAGGACCCCCCATTCTGTGGAATCTGAGGCCCAGAAGGCATCTGATCACAGGCAAGGCCCAAGCCCTGCCTCCACCCCATGCACGGCCCAGGTGCCTTTCCTTGCTGCTCCTCTTGTGAGAGACTCAGAGAGAGGAGCAGGGACAGTGGGCGGTGGCACCCACAGTCTGGGGCAGTGAAGGGCTCCCATGATGGGACCGAGCCCGTGTGTGTGCTGGCAGCTCAAAGGCTGGGCAGGAGTGAGAGGTCCAGGGTAGAGACGCCCAGGCAGGCATGGCCCTGGGGAGGTCTAGCAGTGCCTGAGTGGGGGGTGGAGGCATGGGTCCCAATTTTAGCAGACTGCTGAAGGGAGGAGGACCCTGGCATGTGAATCCAGGGGTCATAGCAGCCAGGAGCCCCCAAGAAGAGACCAGCGAGCTGACCAGCCTGACGATGGAGACCTGAACTGTGGCAGGGGCTTCCCAGGAGTCTCTAGGGCCTGGCCCCCCAGATTTGGGGGATGGACCACGCCCCTCTCCTGGGACTCCAGCTATCCTCAGGGCCATCAACCCCACATCCACATCTATGCATCAGCTTCAATCAATACTTCCTCTTCCACGAAGTGGCTTCTCCACTTCCCAGAGCCGAGCTGTCTGTCCCTGTGCCTGGCACCCACGCTAACTGTCCCATATGATACCTCCCCTGATGGTGAGGCCGGTGGCCAGAAGCATTTCAGAGACCAAATTTCAGATCATCCCTGGTTCCCTGCCTGAAGCAAGGCCCTGGTGAGAGGCTGCCTTCAGGTATGGGGAATCGCAGATTGGCTGCTCAGGGCAGCCTGGAGGTCAAGCCAAGGGAAGTAGACATTTACCATTGGACCCAGCGGGCAGTGTTGCCAATTACCAGGCTGTGCCCAGACCCAAAGCTTTGTTGGGTGGGTGGGTGCAGTGGTTACTGGTCCCCTGCAGACACCACAGAGCCCCCAGCCCGTGAGGTGCCCCAGCTCTCAGGACTCGCCCTCGTGTTTTCTGGCTTCCCTCAGCCTTGACTTTTTGCCTGCAAAGGCCACAGCAATGCAGGAAGTTGAAAGAGTCTTTAAGACTCTTCCAGTTATGTCTTAGCCCATTTGAGCTGCTAAAACAAAGTATCACAAACTGGTGGCTTATAAACCACAGAATCTATTTCTCAAAGTTCTGGAGGCTAGAAGTTCAAGACCAGGACCAGCAAGGTCAAATTCTCATTGAGGGCCCTCTAACAGTTGCAGACAGCCAACTTCTCACTGTGTTCTCACATGGCAGAACAGAGCTCTCTGGGCTTCCTTTTATAAAGCCATTAGTACCATTCATGAGGGTTCCATCCTCATGACTTAATCACCTCCCAAAGCTCCACTTCCTAACACTATCATATTGGAGCTTAGGGGACACAAATATTCAGTTTGTAATAAATTACAAGTGACAGCCTAACCAGGAGGTGATGCAGTGGATAGAGCATCAACCTGGGATGCTGAGGACCCAGGTTCAAAACCCCAAGGTCTCCAGCTTGAGTGTAGGTTCATCTGGCTTGATCATGGGGTCGCCAGGTTGAGCATGTGATCATAGACATGACCCCATGGTCACTGGCTTGAGCCCAAGGTTGCTGGTTTGAGCAAGGGGTCACTGACTCAGCAGGAGCTTCCCCCCCCCCAAGCCTCATCTGAGAAAGCAATCAGTGAACAACTAAAGTGACGCAACTACAAGTTAATGCTTCACATCTCTCTCTCTTCCTGTCTGTTTGCCCCTGTCTCTCTCACTCATTCTTTCGCTTAAAAATTTTTTAATTAAAAAATAAAATAAGTTACAAGTGACAGAAACTCAGTTCAAGCTGGTTTTAGGAAAAAATGTATTCTCAGAAAAGAGAAGACCACCTGGCAATTTCAGCTTCAGGCCCTCTGCCCTGTCTCTCTCTCAGTCTCTTCACTGAGCTGTCCTCCCTGTCCCTCTTTCTCAAGCCGCATGCTGCCCCAGAAGCTCCAGGCTTAGCTCCATTGGGTAAAAAGAGCCTTCTTTTCCAAAAGTGCCGCCTTCCAAAGTCCCAGGCATGCCTCTCATCCCCAGACCAATCACCCAGCTGAAGGAAGGCAGTCACGTGTCCAAGCCCCATGGGTGGAGATGGGGGTGGTTTGGGGGAATAAAGAAGGCTCTGTTGTCAAAGGAAGAGATTCTGGGCAGCAAACAAAACCCATGTGCTCCCACCCTGAATCTGAGTGAAGTGTATGAGGTCACGGGCTTGGCACAGGCTTTGGTCCCTTGTCACTCGGTGTTACCTCTAGGTCATAACACCCAGAGCAAATGCTTTTCCCGTATGTAACCTCTGCTCTCTTCCTCTCTCTTTCTCATTTTTCAGGGGCCACTGGGTCTGGATGGAAAACCAGTAAGTGAGGACAAGGCAGTTCTAGGTGGTCCTGTGATGGGGCTGCCACTGTGGGGTTGGGAGTGACCATGGGGCACTGAGAAAGACCCACTGAGAAGCTGGCTCAGCACAAAGAGAAGCCATTTGGGCATCAGACTTAAGTTCAAATCCAGCTTCACTACCTGCTGACTGTGCAGCCTTGGGGAGGCCTCTTCACCTCCCAAGACTGAGACTTCTCCCCTATCAAAGAGGCATATTAACCCTCCCCACAGGAATGCTGGGGATATGGAGAACTGCAGACAGCACTGTCCCTGGCATAGTCAGCCCTTAAAACACAGAAGTTCCTCCTAGCACGCCCTAGCCACAAAGCATCGCCCTTGACGGTCTCAATACTTTAATGGCAGGCATTGGGCTAAGTTCTCAACACTCGGGTCACGAGCCTACGGTCCATGAAAGTCCAGAGCAGAATGAATAAGATGCACAGAAAACAGCATAGTTAAATAAATAATTGGATGGATGGATGGATGAATGGATGGATGGATGGATGGATGGACAGTAAAAAAGGAGGTAATGAATCAATAATTGTACAAATATTGTAGTTGGATGCATGAAAGAATAGGTGAGTTAGTAGGTGAATGTTTGAACAGACGAGTGAAGAAGTGAATGAACTGACAAGTGATCAAAGAGTTGACTCATTACGTGTGCATTATTAAAGCTTAGAGCAAAGAACCTGGATGGACGAGTTATTGAATGAATGGACAAGCAAACCCATTACTGGCTGAAGTGATAATGGGTGGTTTGGTGGGGGATGGAGGCTGGTGAGCAGATAAGACCCTGATCAAGAATTCTGGCCCCCACCCCGGGGACTCTGAGCCCCACAGTGGGCCTTGTGGCTTGACCTTCTTTCCTAGAAGGTCTGGTAACTTGTCAGATCTGAAAGAAAAACATTTCCCGCTAGCCAGAGAGTGATGGCAGCCCCGTGGCCTACATGAAGCCACCCCACACTAACATTACCCACACTCCGAGAGCAGTGGCCTTCTGACCCTCACCCAAGCACAACAGGTGCTGAGCCAGGAGGGTTCTGCTCTCTGGGAAGCCTGACTAGCATATGTGCCTCTGTCCAGAGAGGATACTAGTGGCCCCCAACCCCTAGGGTCCCTCATGCTGAGGATTGAAGTATGGCACTTCCTTGGGGTTAGCACGGCAGCCTCCTTAAGGGCTGACCATCTTATGTGTGTTTTCCAGGCTCTTCTGTCTGAAAAGCCTTAGGAAAGCCAGCAGGGGGCCAGCCTAGTCCTCCCCTCACTTCTATTCTTTCTCCACCTTCCTTCTCCAGGGACTTCCAGGCCCCAAGGGGGAAAAGGTAAGTGATACTGGAGGCTGTCCAGACACAGGAGGCTGAGGAAGGATGCCAGACATCTGCCTCCAACCCCAGTTCCAGAGTATCACAATCCCTCCTGGAGCCTCAGTTTCCCCATCTATAAAGTGAGGCCAGTAGTGCCTACCTACTATCATGGTCACAAGGCTTACATTTGATCATTTAAAGTTCCAAAAGATTGAATCTGAGTTCTCCGTACACCAAAGTATTACAAAACTCAAAGCAGTCTGCCCAGAACGACTGGTTTCCAAAGTAATTAATCATGAAGGTGGGGCAAGGAAGTGCCAGGAAGGCCTGGGGCAGGGAATTGACCAATGACTGTTGACTGCATTCTCTGTAGAGACAACACCTATGCCAGGAAGACACGTGACAGAGAGCTGTCCCTGGGATCCTCACAGCCCCTTGCAAGAAGGGTTTTCTGGAAACTGGTGCTAAATGTCACAGCCACAGCCTTGGAGGACTGAGACCTCTGAGTGCCTCATAAGAGGGCAGGAGAGACAGAGATGTGTGTGTCCCATTGTAGGGTCAGGGGACTGAGGGACCAGGGCAGACTTAGGTGTAGTAAGACCGACTAGGTACTCCCAGGAAAGAGCAGGCGTGGCTGGACCACATCCCTCATCCTACTGGGGCCACTTAGTTACAGGTCACCAGTGCCCCAGTCCCCCACCAGAACTGAGCAGGGCAGAGGATCTGGTATTCAGAACCTCGGGTTTGAGCTCCACCCTTACCACCAACTGTATGGGTTTTGGCAAGTTGCCCAGCATTATGGGCTTCCGTTTGTCCATCTGTCAGTGTAAACCAACCTCACAGAGCCAGGGGAAGACGGCCCCAGGTTCTGTGTAGACTATGAGACCCTCATGCAGTTGGCAGGTGCAGTGAGTGCCTTTCCACTGGTCCTGGCTGATGCCACTGAGTTGTAGAAATAATTGTCGCAGAGATTTTAAAATCAGAGAGAAACTAATGTTTTAGAATCTATTGCTGCACAATATAATAGTCCTAAACTTGGAGACCCAAAACAATTAATCAAGTAATTATCAGCCCTGACTATTCTGCAGTTTGGGGATTCCCAGAGGACACAGCGAGAGTGGCTGTCTCTGTCCCACCATGTCTGGGGCTGGCAGTCTGTAACAGACCACCTACTTCCAAGCCTGGAATCCACCAGCTGTGTGATCTTGGGCAGATTACTCAGCCTCTCCATGCCTTCATTTCCTCATTGGAAATGTAGAAAAACAGAGCCTGCATATGTTTTTTGGTAAAATGGGAGAGATCATGTATGTGAAGTTCTGAGCACAGAGCTCAATATATGTGAGGTAATAAAAGCAGTGGTAACATATCTCCCTGTTTTTATTCCTAGGGTGCACCAGGAGATTTTGGCCCCCAGGTAAGAAATGAGCAAGCCACCATCACTTACCTACATGGTTTGTCTCATGATATAATAAAGCATGCCCTCTCACTTATCACAGAAGGGGGTGAGTGAGGATGCTTACCATCCACAGTCTGTCCTGCTTCAGTTTCGTTTAAGTAGCTGCTGGGTGGGAGTCCCTGCACCCTGTCCTGATACAGATGGGAAGACTCTGCCAGACATCCCTCACACCCACGACCATGGGTGGGCGGATAGCAGGGCTGGCATGGAGCCCAGACCAGAAACCGACTTTCCTGAGGTCAGCTAGCACCCCCAGACAAGGGAAGGCTGTAAGGGCATCAGCCCTGAGCCCAAACTCAGCTCTGCCACTTACCAGCCAAATGACCTTGAGCAAATCACTTTCTTCTCTGAGACTCCGTTTCTCTGACAGTGAGTAGAAGTGACAATCCCTACCCCAAGCCACTGTGGTGAAAATTCATTGCAGTCATAAAAGTGGTACCCAGCACTATCATGGGAGAGTAAATGGGAGCCTCGGCCAGACCACCTCAGCCCTCAGTGCTCCCGGATCCCAGGTCTCAGCAGTGCCTCGTGCCAAGCCAGGCATCTCCTCAGCAGAAGCTGAGGCAGAATGGAGACCCCAAGTGGGATAGGCCTCATAAAGACAAGTCTTGGCAGAGGGTCACTTAAGGGGCTCTCTCCATCTCTGCCACAGCCCGGGCAGGCCACGGCGATGACCTGACTACAAAGGCTGTGAGGCGGTCATCAGCTGCCCACAGAAAGGCAGGAGACTGGCATACTCCCCATTGATTTTAAGAAAGTTATGGGGTTGCCCTGGCCGGTTGGCTCAGCGGTAGAGCGTCGGCCTAGCGTGCGGAGGGCCCGGGTTCGATTCCCGGCCAGGGCACACAGGATAAGCGCCCATTTGCTTCTCCACCCCTCCACCGCACTTTCCTCTCTGTCTCTCTCTTCCCCTCCCGCAGCCAAGGCTCCATTGGAGCAAAGATGGCCCGGGCGCTGGGGATGGCTCTGTGGCCTCTGCCCCAGGCGCTAGAGTGGCTCTGGTCGCAACATGGCGCCCAGGATGGGCAGGGCATCGCCCCCTGGTGGGCAGAGCGTCGCCCCATGGTGGGCGTGCCGGGTGGATCCCGGTCGGGCGCATGCGGGAGTCTGTCTGACTATCTCTCCCTGTTTCCAGCTTCAGAAAAATGAAAAAGAAAAAAAAAAAAAGAAAGTTGTGGGGTAGAAATTGTAGCCCATGGCCAGTGGCCCACAGCAAGCAGCTGCCAAGACTGGAGGTGGGGCTGGAGCGGAGGGTGAGTGAGAGGAGGGCAGTGTTAGTGGGGATGAAAGGGCAAGGGGCAGCATGCAGACAGCATGGGCTGAGGCTCTGTGGTCCCCATCCAGCTGCACTGCGTCCCCGCCCCAGCTCTGCAACCTCATGACTCTGAGCCTGGTTTGTAAAATGAAGCCGGCTGTGCCCACATCATGAGCAGCTGTGAGCCCAGAGCAGGGAAGAGATTTGACCCAGTTGTCCTGTGCTGGACCTGTGTGATAGGCGGCCAATGGCAGGAACACAGAAAGCTGGCAAGATGTCCCTGTAGTCCAAGAAAGAGCGCCCTTGAGTCCAGTGCTGTGTTTGGTGGCTGCTGAGAAGAGCCTTTCTGCAGCTTTCTGTTGGAGGTGGGAGCCAGTGCTGCGGACAAGGAGCCCACTCCCCAGCAGACTGGACCCCAGCCCCACCCTCTGCATGGGTGAACAACCCTCTGTGGGCAACCTCCACCCCGAGTGCCTGAAACAACCCCAGGGTCGCCTGGCCTCACCTGCGCAGGCAGAAGCAGCGGGGCCCGGAGTCCGAGGCAACGGCACCTCGCGTGGCTGCTGTGGATGCAGGTGTTGTCTGGGAGCTGGGCTCCCTCGAGGGGCCTCCCAAGAACAGCACTCCATGTGACAAGAAGCGGCCTGGCCGGCTGCTGAGAGCTCTGTACAGACAGGTCCCCAGCACCACTTGCCCTGCATTCTAATGGTCACTTCTGTCCAGAGTCAAGTGGGATGGGGAAGAAGCAGACCCAGCCTTGATGGGGAGGGGCAAAGCCACCCACACCACAGAGGACCCTGTGGGACAGGAGCGAGTACAGAGGCCTCAGGGGAACGTGGTCTTCCACTTCCAATCACAAGCTGCCTTTCTGTGGGCTGGGGGTAGGGGCTTTGCTTCCAGAAATAGCCTTGTGGTTTTCTAAATTCCTGTTCTTCCTTTCTGACCACATGACCTGTTTGCTATAGATGGTTTTCCCACGGCTCAGCCCAGGCTTTATAAATAGAGACCATCACTTGCACAGTCGCCACATCCTCAAGATAGACTGGCCGAGTGGTGTGTCTGGGCCTGCTGGTTTGCGTGTTCCCCTCTACTCATCAGATTTCTCGGGTTAGACCTCAGTGGTCCGGTCCCAGTGGGAGGAGGAGGCAGTGGGCCAGCCTCGTTTCCCAAGTAACTCAGGGGAAGAACCTAAGAACCTCTCTGGGACCTGCTCCAGTTTCTAAACCCATTTCTGCCTAGATAAGTAGAGTCCAGGCGTGTTATCCCCAGCCTGGACCCCTGAGCTGTGGAAAGAGCAACAGGGGAAAAGGTCTCTTCAAATTCTTCCTAATACAGCATAAAATGAAACAGGAATTACCCACCAACATCTCCACCCACAGCTGAGTGACAAACCACAGTTTCTTCTCGGTCAAAACTTGGCTGTGTCAGATTGATAAGGTCTACATGGTGGAGCCTGAGAATGTCAGTTAAGTTTCTCACAGGGAAAACTACTGAGAGAGGTCTGAGATACAGCTGACTCCTTCACATCATGGAGCCCATGGATGAAGAGTGTCTAAAAGAGACCACATCCCTCAGTGGCCTTTCCTGGCTCTGAAAACCTGGTTAACTGATTACCCTTTCTGACGCTGGCCACTCTATCTATAAAGTGGGACAAGAGCACTGCCCTGGCCAGGTGTTCCCAGGATTGGTTGAGGTGACCCCCAGGGAACCCTGGCCCATCAGCTCTGGGCACACAGCAGGGCCCACTCCAGGAAAGGCCTAGTTACAGGAAGGTTGGACACTGCTGGCACTGTGAGCAGGTGTGTCCCATTCCTGTGCCCTGTGCCAGTGCTGGGTGGCCACCGCTGGGGCAACAACAGGAAGTGCTGGTAACACTGTGGTCTTCCCTCTTTGCGGGCGGAGCCACAGGGTGAGGGCTCTGGCTGCCTGGGGTCTGACCTGGTACTAACATTCAGCTTGAGATTTGGGCTTTTGGTTGCTGCATGAGAGAGTCTGTGTGGCCCTCTGTCACTTTTTTTTTTTTTTTTTTAGATAACTCTAAATTGTAATAAACAATACGCCATCTAGCTGTCATCCAGTTCCCCCAGTGGTGACTTTGGCAGCACCGTAGTACAATCTCCTACCCTGGAAATTGATGGAATGCCCAGCCCTACTCAGACTTCACCCACTTTGCTCATTTGTGTGTTTAGTTGTGTGCATTTTTATCATCATCGTAGATTCATGCAACCACCACACAAAGATCCCTCATGCTTCCCGTTTGTAGCTATGGTCACCTCCCTCCCCATCCCATCCTTAAGTCCTCACAACCATAATTTTGCCATTTCAAGAATGTAGTGTAGATGAAATCACATAATATTTATATATAACCCTTTGAGATTGGCTTTTTCCCTCAGCATAATTACCATGAGATGCATCCAAACGGCTTCATATCACACTTCTGCCCCCGTCCACTTCCTGCTGAGCAGAGTCTCCTAATAGATACATCCCAGAGGGTTAACCACTTACCACTGGAGGATAGTTGGGTTGTTTCTATTTGGGGCCTTTACAGATAGCACTGCTATGAACATTCGTGTACAGGTTTTTGCGTGAACATGAGGTTTCCTCCATCTGGGACAAATGCCCCAGAGTGCACCTCTGTCACATAATGAACAGGAGAGGACCAGCGAGGAAGGCCACTCCAGAACCTGCAGTCCCCTCTCCAGGAGAGTGGCTGGTTGGGCACACGCGCCTTCTCCCACATCCCTCTTGGGTCAGCACTCACCTGAACATGTAGGTGAGGAGATGCGTATTCTTTGGAGTGTAAAAGGTCCTGTTGACCTCTTATGCTGAGATATAGGGGACTGTCCCTTCGTGTAGCCACCAAGAAGTGGCAAGAGGCCTAATAAAGCCTTTGCTCAGCCTGCTAAGGTCTGGAAAGGGTAAGGTGCTGGACTGCCCATCTAAGGGGCGTCTCTCTAGAGACCAGAACCCCTTTCCTCACCTCCAGAGTCATGCCAGACCTCATCTTTTTCAGGGAGGCCAAGGGCAAGATGGAGCTACTGGGCCTCCAGGTCCCCCTGGACCCCCTGGGGCTCGAGGCCCTCCCGGCGACACTGGGAAAGATGGTCCCAGGGGAGCACCAGGCCCAGCGGTAAGAGAGCATGGAGTTGGACCACCCAGGACCTGGTCCTATACCTACCAAATCCCCAAACCCCGATCCCAGAACCAACCCAAACCCCAGTCCTATCCTCGGTTCAGACCCAAATCCAACCCTAAGTCCACCCCCCAACCCAGACTCTTAAACCAAAACTAACTGGATCCCTATCCCCAATTAAGACTTTGACTTCAGGCTCTTTCCCAAATCCTGACCTATATTCCAATCAGACCCTAACTCTCACCCCTACAGATGCTGACCATAATTCCAAATCCAACTCTTGTCCGTGCACTCTAACTCCAGATAGATCCACAGACCCTAACTCTAACCCGGGCTGTGATCTGTCCAGTCCTGAGCCTCACCCACATATCTTTCTCTGCAGATCTTCACCAGCCCCTATTTCTTTCTTTCCCTTTCTGCCCACACCCCCAGTACTAACTAGTTAGCTTTGGTCACCCCCCGCCATGGTCTTTACCAAACCCCACATGCCAGACCTCATTTACTGCCCCTTCCCTAAGCCAGGCATTCCAATTTGTCTTTGCCTGCTGATGAGAAGCTGGCATATCCACCAAACTACCACCAGGGTCCCTTCTCAGGACAGCTACTCAATTGGCTCACCCATTCCTTGCCCTGTTGGTCACGTAACTCCCTGAGCCTCAACTTTCTCATCTGTGAAGTGAGGACTGTGACACCTGCTCTTTAGGGTTTGGTGAAGCTGAAATGAGCAATACTTTCAAAGCCCTGCCCTGTCCAGCAGGAGCTCTGGGCTCAGCTCACTGTGGAGCCCTGCATCCCCTCATTGTTCTCTTCTATGTGTCCTCAGGGTCCCAAAGGAGAGGCTGGACAAGAAGGCGAGATGGTCAGTACCCAAGGCATTTCAGAGGCCTGAGCTGGCAGGACGTGGTTCCAGGCCCAGATGCTCCTCACGCACGCACACACACACACACATGCATGCACACGAGCTCTTGGGAGGCCAGGCCTCCAGCCCTAGTGGAATGCTCACAGGCCTCAGCCCTGTGAGGGAACTGGAGGTCTGCTTGTCACTGCTTGAGGCCTGAGGGAACCCAAGCCAGTTCCAGTGGCAGCCCTGCCTCCTCCCTGGCACTTGGTGTCACCCTTTATAAAATGAGGATGAAAAGACAGATAGGAGCAACCTCCAGTATCACCTTTAACACCTTCTCTTCTCTTGTTACAGGGCCCAAAGGGACACCCAGGGCCCAAGGTGAGTGCTCCTCAATCCGCGTCCTCACTACCCCTTTGAAGCCCAGGTGGCAGGGTTGGGAGAATGAGTTCCATGACCTTGGGCAAGTTACTGCTCTCTCTGGGCCTCAGTTTATTCACCTGTTAAATGGGGGCATGATAAATCTTTCCTGCTTTACCTTCACATCAAGCTTTGAAGATCACATAATAAAGCACTTGAGCTTTTAAAGCCCTCTTCAAATGTCAGGCCCCTTTCTTCCCTGCTGTTGGGAAAACAGGCTCTGGTCCTCCCTGAAGGAGGTAGAGCCCCCAGCTGAGCAGGAAGAAAGGGTGGGAAAGGAGCCCCATTTGCTGAGCACCTGTTGAGAGCCAGGGGCTTTTCATGACCTTCTCTAATCTTTTTTTTTAATTTATATTTTTATTAATTTTAATGGGGTGACATCAATAAATCAGGGTACATATATTTAAAGAACACATGTCCAGGCCCTGGCCGGTTGGCTCAGTGGTAGAGCGTCGGCCTGGCGTGCGGGGGACCCGGGTTCGATTCCCGGCCAGGGCACATAGGAGAAGCGCCCATTTGCTTCTCCACCCCCACCCCCTCCTTCCTCTCTGTCTCTCTCTCCCGCAGCCAAGGCTCCATTGGAGCAAAGATGGCCCGGGCGCTGGGGATGGCTCCTTGGCCTCTGCCCCAGGTGCTAGAGTGGCTCTGGTCGCGGCAGAGCAACGCCCCGGAGGGGCAGAGCATCGCCCCCTGGTGGGCAGAGCTTCGCCCCTGGTGGGTGTGCCGGGTGGATCCCAGTCGGGCGCATGCGGGAGTCTGTATGACTGTGTCTCTCCCCGTTTCCAGCTTCAGAAAAATACAAAAAAAAAAAAAGAACACATGTCCATGTTATCTTTTCATTCAATTATGTTGCATACCCATCACCCAAAGTCAGATTGTCCTCCATCACCTTCTATCTAGTTTTCTTTGTGCCCCTCCCCCTCCCCCTCTCTCTCCTCCCCTCCCCCCCATAACCACCACACTCTTGTCCATGTCTCTTAGTCTCGTTTTTATGTCACACCAATGTATGAAATCATGCAGTTCCTGGTTTTTTCTGATTTACCCATTTCACTCTGTACAATGTTATCAAGATCCCACCATTTTGTTGTAGATGATCAGATGTCATCATTTCTTATAGCTGAGTAGTATACCATAGTGTATATGTGCCTCACCTTCTCTATCCGGTCATATATATATATATATATATATATATATATATATATATTTACTGTGATTAAAGCCTTTAAGCAAACTCTTGGCCAATACAATAAGAATCCATAAGAGCCTGACCAGGAGGTGGCACAGTGGATAGAGCGTTGGACTGGGATGCAGAGGACCCAGGTTCGAGACCCCGAGGTTGCCAGCTTGAGCGTGGGCTCATCTGGTTTGAGCAAAAAGCCCACCAGCTTGAACCCAAGGTGGCGTGCTCCAGCAAGGGGTTGCTCGGTCTGCTGAAGGCCCACGGTCAAGGCACGTATGAGAAAGTAATGGATAAACGGCTAAGGTGTTGCAATGCGCAATGAAGAACTGATGATTGATGCTTCTCGTCTCTCTCCATTCCTGTCTGTCTGTCCCTGTCTATCCCTCTCTCATACTCACTGTCTCTGTAAAAAAAAAAAAATTAAAAATTAAAAAAAAAAAAAAAGAATCCATAAGAGAGTAGTGTCCTTAGGCCCTGGCCGATTTGCTCAGTGGTAGAGCATCGGCCTGGCGTGCAGGAGTCCCGGGTTCGATTCCCGGCCAGGGCACACAGGAGAAGCGCCCATCTGCTTCTCCACCCCTCCCTCTCTCCTTCCTCTCTGTCTCTCTCTTCCCCTCCCGCAGCCGAGGCTCCACTGGAGCAAAGATGGCCCGGGCACTGGGGATGGCTCCTCGGCCTCTGCCCCAGGCACTAGAGTGGCTCTGGTCGCAACAGAGCGACGCCCCAGATGGGCAGAGCATCGCCCCCTGGTGGGCGTGCCAGGTGGATCCCGGCCAGGCGCATGCGGGAGTCTGTCTGACTGTCTCTCCCCATTTCCGGCTTTAGAAAAATACAGAAAAAAAAAAGAGAGAGAGAGAGTAGTGTCCTTAACATGTTCACCAAGTCCAAGTTGGCATCAACACCATTCCAAACCCTCTCTAATCTTGCAGTAACCGTCTGAGACCCTCTGAGGCTAGGGGTGTCGCATTCCTGCTTTCAAGAGCAGTGACTTGCCCAAGATCATTCAGCTTGGAAAGGACCAGGTTGGGAGTGGAGTCCAAGACTGCCAGCCCTATAACCCACATGCTCCCTCGGAAGCTGGGGTCTCTGGGCTGCTGGGCGTGGATTATGGGGACACTTCAAAGGAGCAGGCAGCTCAATGGCCCTGACCTTTCTCTTGCACCCCCATTCTCTCCCCCTCAGGGTGAGCCCGGCATTCCCGGAAAGAAGGTGAGAGGGACTATGGAGGAGCTTCTCGGCAAGGGTACAGGAAGTGGCTGGGGAGGAGACCTCTGACCCAGAGTGAGCTCAGCTCTGCCAACCTCTTCTCATGGCTGGGCCTCCTCCTCCCCTGGCAGGTCCCAGCAACGCTGTCTCTCCCCTGGGAGACTGTCCCCGGCTGCCTTCTCCAAGTCCCTCTCCGTCCCGCCATCCTTGTATTTTCTCTGCCTGACACGTCTGTTTCCCGGCACGATGCTATGTATTTCCCTGGATATTTCTTTGCCCATGGCTTCCTCTGACCCACTGAGCAAAGACCTCGCTTGCCTGGCCTGCAGTAGGTGCTCACAAAATCACTGTTGACTGAAGGACAAATTCCTTCTCCTTCACCTGCCCGCCCGTTCCTAACACTCACACCTGCTGAGGCTCGTTTCAGGCTGGCCCTGGGCTAGTAGGGGCAGGGGACAGAAGTGGATCTGACCACACACCTGCCCTAGAAAGGCAAAGGGCAGATGGAGAAGCTGCCCATCCCAGTGTGACCAGTGCTGGTGCCAGAAGTGGACAGCTGTGCTGGAAAGTCCAGAGGGGGTGGCCAACAGACCACCTGAGGGCCCAACCAGTGTCCCCAGGTCTGAGGGCTGCAGCCTCTACCATTCTCTCCTTAGGGGAACGATGGGATTCCCAGCCAGCCAGGGCTCCCTGGACCTCCAGGGCCCAAGGTAGGTTCCTGTGTCTCCCCCACCCGCCACCCCGAGCTCCTACTTACCATCATCCAAGGTTTCTTCCGCTGGTGAAGCCCCTCCTGGGCTGAGCCCCCAGAACTGCCCAGAGAAAGGCAACAGGAAGGCCCTGGGCCCCATTCATCAATAGGTCTGGCACCTGACACTCTCAAGTCCTCTGGTTTCCATCTTAGGTGGTCTCCACTTTCTGCCCTATCCTCAAGCCAGGAACTGATGTCATCCTGGTTCCCCAAACTCCTTATGACAGCCACAAAATCCTAGCCTGCTTTGAAAATGTCTCTTGAGCCCCTGAGCTGCCACAACTATGTTCCAAGATTCAGCACAGAAGGCGGCTATGGTCCTTAGTTCCCTGGGCTAGGAGAGCCCTGAGGTTCATCCTCTGTGGGTGGGCTCAGCTATGTTCTCCTGGAACTAGTGTAGAAGCCAGCAGACACAGGCAGCCCCTTACCTGCCCCTGTGGCTTACTCCACGGGGAACGTCTCTGTTGCAGGGTGAGCCAGGGAGCATGGGGCCACAGGGACAGAAGGACATGGACGGTGTCCCAGGGCCAAAGGTGACTTTATAGCAGCTGCTGCTGCTTGGCTTCTGCAGGCCCAGCCAGAGTAGCGCCCTGTCCTAGGGAGATGTGGTTTCACATCCAGTTTGCCTTTTTAAGTTGGGAGTCCCTGGAGGGCCTGGGCCCTTGGGTCTCAGGTCTCGGGTCTTGTTGGACTGGCAACCAGAGGCTGACCTGGGCGGGTGGCAGGGGATCTGGGTAAGTTACAAGGCTAAGTCACCATGTAGCCTCAGGCTCCGGGCCGCAGTGGCCTGTCTCTGCTCAACATGGGATCAGAGGAAGATTCCGTAAGAGCCCCATTACTGGGGTGCCAAGTCATACACACGAGGCCCTGCGCCCTTTGGGGGGAGGGGCCCAGGGTGGGAGACACCCTGGCTTGGCTCTGCACAGTGGGCTGCAACCACGTCTCCAGAGAGGGCGCCCAGCCGCGAGGCGCTGATGAAAGCACAGGGCTGCGGGTAAGCAATCTCCCCTCGAGGCACCCCCAGGATCCAGGGGCCAGTTCCTTTATAAGCCCCTGCTCCCAAAGGCCCCAGAGGAGCAGTGAGACTCCAGGAACTGGGGATCATTTTTTATAACATTTCGTTAGTGTTTTTATTTTCGTTTTTAATCTCAAAATATGTGTCTTTTGTAAAATGTTCAAATATGGATGCGTGAAAATGAGAGTCTCCCTCACCCCTCTTACTCCTCTCTTCCCAGGTGAACGATTCTTTTCTTGGTATATTCAAATATAGACTCGATTGTCACATAGTGTTAAATCCACCGCTGTTGGGGGGGGGGGGTCCTGGCCTTACTCTCAGGCCCACGTCGAGATTCCCCATCATCAGGAGTACAGCCACTCCAAATGGTCCCGAGTCCAGACCTCCTGTGACCAGCCCCTAACAGCACCCCTTAGGCTGACATCTTGGACCCCGCTCTCTACTCTGTGGTCTCAAGCAGTCATATCCCCTCGCACTTCTGGAGGCTGGCTCCCTCCTCCAAGAACCAGGTCTAAGCCCAAAGCCTGGCCTTGCAGGTGGCCAGGGATTAGATTAAGCACTAAGTGTGGGAAATCAGTGTAAACTGTACAGTTCCATGTAGGTCATGACCGTGAAGGCAGCCAGCAAGGAGGCCGCAGACTGGGTCTCTCTGTCTGGGGCAAGAGGCTGGCCGCAGACCTGGACCAAAGTGCTCCCTGTCCCTCACTGCTCTCCAGGCAGAGAGGTGCCCAGCTGGGGAAGTGAGGTGCAGAGGGTAGCAGCGGGGCTGGCAGCCATGCACTCACTTGTGTGGACGTGTGTGTGTGGACATGTGCACGTGCAGACACACATTCCCAGGGCATATACCTGAGTGGGTGTGTGCTCCTACCAGGAGTGAGTGTGCACAACAGTGCAAGATATGCACAGTTTCTACTAGAGGTCGGGAAACCAACACACAGGTTGCACAGTGTCTTAGAGGGTTTGAGTGTCTTTGTGTTTGTTTGTTTGTCAACATTTAAAAATCTAGGGAATATCACCTCAAAATTAGGCTTTCAACTCTCCCTTGAAAATTCAAGGATGGGGCCTCAGTTCCCACATGGAAGCCAATTGCTGGCATCCCAGATCAGGTGGGACATGTTCCTCAGTGGCCCCAGGACCTTTCCCCTCCATGAACCCCTGCCTGGATCCTACAGGGCTTTATCAGAGAGCTGTGTGCCAGTGCAGAGTGAATGCCCAGGGACCAGACTTGAGTGTCAGCTGTGCGGGGCCCACCAGGTTACAGTGGAGCTGGCGCCCAGGACTGTGTGTGGCCCTGGTTACTGGGTTCTCTGGGTGAGATACCGAGATGGCTACCACTTACCTGCCAATGTAGCTCCTCCCTGAAACCTCCTCTTCTTCCTGCCTCAGGGCTCCCCTGGCCTCAAGGGCGAGCAAGGTGACACAGTGGTGATTGACTACGACGGCAGGATCTTGGATGCCCTAAAGGTAGTGTTCCTAGCGGACCAGATGAACCTTACAGTTCATTTTCTAAGGAAATAACACTCGCTTGTGTATTAATCCCACACTCTGTACACAAGGGACTAGAGGCAGCTTAGCACAAGGACCCAACTTCACCAGGCGCCATGTTAAGACCAAACACGAAGCTGAGATAGCTTATATGATGTGGCTCATGTGCCCCTGAGCTCCACAGAGGCCAAAGCAAAAAGGGGCAGGAGCATTTCCTGGTGCCCAGTCCCAGTAGGACCTCCTGGGGTCTTCCCAGGGAACTCAGGCTTGAGGGCTGGGTCTTCTAATGACCCCTAGGGGAGGATGAGAGTAGCAAGGCTGCTCTAGCGCCTCAGGAAATGTGTAACCCCTGATCCCCCCACCCCACCCCAGCAAACCGGGACCCATAACCAGCAGAAGAGAAGTTGAGTGCCAGGGAAGGGAACTAGGGTGAGGGACAGATGGTCATCAGAAACCAGACTAGACAGTGGCCCCTGACCCCACTTGAGCTTCAATTCCAGTTATTCCCACAGGCTCAGAAGGACAAGCTGATGGTAGCTGTGGCCTGCCCCGCCCTGCACGGTGTGGTGTGGTGCGGTGCGGTGCGGTGCGGTGTGGTGCGGTGCGGTGCGGTGGGTGCGGTGCGGTGCGGTGCGGTGCGGTGCGGTGCGGTGGGTGCGGTGCGGTGCGGTGTGGTGCGGTGCGGTGCGGTGCGGTGGGTGCGGTGTGGTGTGGTGCGGTGCGGTGCGGTGCGGTGCGGTGCGGTGTGGTGTGGTGTGACGTGGCCCAAGGGCATGGGCTGCATGGTGGGACCGGGCTGGCTGGAAGCTGCAGGGGAGAGCTCTGTGGGTCCAGGAAGGCAGGAAGCAAGTTGGCAGCGCCAGACTAAGATGATGACGCTATTAGATAGGCAGCAGGTAGTTCTCGCTGGTTCTTGAGCAGAGGGGTGATGTTAAAAAACACATATTGGGGGATGGTGTAGAAGGTGAACAGAAGTGGTGCAGGACTAGCTGGAGGCAGGTGGGCCACCAGGAAGGTAGGCACAGAGCGTGGACCTAGAAGAGAGCGGGCAGAATGAAAGATGGCGGTCAGAGTGGGGACACCTCAATGGAGCCACCAACAAGAAGGGAGCAGATTGGCAAGAGGAGATGGGAGGGGCAAGGATTGGAACTTTCTGGGCTAAGGGGCTAGACGGGGCTCGGTCTTTGGGAAGGGACATGAGACTGGGGAGTGATAATGAGCCATGGTGAGCAGGCAGCCTCCTGGAAGCATAGGTCAAGATAGCATCTTGGGAGTGGGGTCAGACCTAGTGACTAAAGAAGCCATCTCCTACCCATGATACCCAGGAACTCCTAGGGGCCAGGAGACAATAGGCAACAGAGCCCATGGTCAGAGAGGTCACAGGAGAAGGAGAAAAGGCCGTGCTGGGTCATTATTGGGGTACAATTTTGGGCTAGCATTGAATGCCAGCTTTAAGAGGCCATAGGTAGGGAAACTACCAGTGAATGCAGAACTAAGTGAAATGACAAATGAATGCTTCTCTCTCTCTTCCTCTCCCTAAAATCAATCAATAATAATAATTAAAACTTTTAAAAGAGGCACAAGGAGCCACTGCAGGATCTTGAGCAGGCAGTATTGTGGAGAAATCTAGATTCTGGGGAAACGAGCTCTGGGGGTAGAGGGTTTCTGGGTTCTCCACAGCCATGGACACTGTGTTATCTTAGCTGATGCCAGCGGCCTCTTCCCAGGACTGACTAGCTGGGCCAGCTGGGTGGGAATCAAGCTGTGTAAGGGCCCTTGACCCTGCTGCAGCCCAGCTAAGCAGAGGCATGCCCTGGGGTGGAAGGGGTGAGCCAGCAGTGAGCAGTGATGGGGAGGTACTGCCTAGGTACTGACTGGCTTGACTTTCACACACAGGGTCCTCCCGGGCCACCAGGGCCACCAGGGATCGCTGGAGCCAAGGTCAGTGCACAGGCAACTGTGTGGCCCCTCAAGCCCATTGTCTCCAGAGCCCACCTCCTCTCCTCTCTGCCGTGCCTCCTCTGCTTGTCTCCCCACATCCCATTCTGGCTTCTGGGGGCTCAGAGAAAGGGTCTTGCTATCTCCTAACCAAGCAGGGTGGGTTCTTCCTGGCAGTAGCTACACTATACCCTGGAAAACTTGATTCGCACATGGAAACCTGTAAATCGGCCCCTCGTGAAATCACAAAGGCCCATAGATGACGTGGCTATTCCTATATGCATCATTATACCCTGCCTACCTGGCTCAGGAGAAAGAGCCTTAGACTGTGAAATCAGACAGGTTCTGGTTCCACCATTATCCCTGGGCTGTGTGGCCTGGAGCAAGGTGTTTAACTCCAAACCGCAGCCTCTAGGATGTAATGTATCAGCCTATAGATTTATAACCCTGGGCCACATCTGCCTGCAGGGGCTGAGGAAAGGAGGTGGCCAGCTCTTGGCCCAGTGTTGAGCACTCTGTGGGTACCTTCCTGGAATCTAACTTCAGGAACTCGACCAGGAGCAGTGCGCTGGTTAGGGGAGGCAGCCCAGCCACAGATCCTTCTCAGGGGGTATGGGACACCATAACCCCTCTTGCTGTCTGTTCCCTTCCAGGGCGAACTCGGATTGCCTGGTGCCCCCGGAGTCGACGGAGAGAAGGTCTCTGAGCTTTTCATTTCCTTGATGATGCTGATGCCAAGTGTCATGCTATTGTGTGCGTGTGAGCACGTGAGCACCTGTCTACGTGTGTGCGTGCATGTGCGTGTGTCCAGAGATGGAGAACAGAGTGTGCACCTGTGCATATTCTGGCTCTGCCCACAGGCCTCAAGCCAGCTGCTCACTGGCAGCCTCTGCCCTCACCATGGGTGACAGTGGCAGGTGACGGTGGCAGGGGGACTGACGTGAGGGTTCAGAAACTGTGTATGGAAAACTTATAGAGCAGTGTGCCCTTTGCCATGTAGCAGTGAGTCTCTGAAGGCTAGCTAACAGCACTACTGTCATTACAAGCCTACATCTATGTGATTCTACACAGCCATTGTCATGTCCATGGCATCACCTGACATCTGTAGGTGTGTCGTTAGCTCTGGGTCCCCAGTGTGTGACACACTGTGTAGGCTGAGTGAGGGAATGCAGTGGCAGGAAGAAGACTGTGTGGATGGTTGGTTGGTTGGTTGGTTGGTTGGAGGGGCTGGGGCTCCCATCACTAGCTCCTGAGAGGTGAGCCCAGGATTGACCCTGACTCCCATCAGTGCAACTCACCCCACCCTGCACCGCTGTGCACATCGAGGCAGGTGTGGGGTGCCCCCTCCCTGTCTCTGTCCAGGCCCCTCATGCATTTGCCCTTTGGGCTGGAGGCGGGGACCCATAATGCAGAAGTGGGGATGTGGCCTGGCCTGAGCAAAGCTCTGGGGCCTGTCAGAGTGAGGACGGGCGAATGCCTGCTGAGTCCCACTGACCCCTTGTTTGTGTGGCTTTCAGGGTCCCAAAGGACCAAAAGGAGACCCAGGAGAGGCTGGGCCAACTGGACCCAAAGGTGAAGCAGGCGAGATGGGCCTATCTGGCCTCCCGGTAAGCAGCTGGGCAGGCCCAGCACACACCCGCCCCATGTGGGGTCCCAAAGTGAATATGTGCCTGCCAGCAGCAGGGGCCCTGCATTCTGCGTCCAGCCCAGGCCACAGGGCCTTTGAAAGGGAGTGCTGGCTCCCGCTTATACATCTCAGACTCTCTGCTCCCCGATTCCATCATCTGTGGAAGGACTCCGCCCACTTCCCCAAGGCCTCAGTGAGGGTGAATATGAAGGCCCTGCAGGTGGTAGGGAGAACACAGCTTTGGCACACCAGGTTTGCATCCTGCTTCATGTCTCACTGACCAGAACCCTGCCCAAGTGACCTAACCCCCTGGGCCTCAGTTTTCCCACCCCTAACACAGAGGGGCTAATCTTCCATTCCGGTAAGGAACAAGGACACAGCCAGATCTGAGAATGGGAGCCGGCAGTCACCATCACTGTCATGTTGTCCACTGGTCTTAACGTGGAAGGATTGGAAGAGCTCTGACAGGCTGAGAGGCCACCAGGGCTGCCGCTGCTCGCCCACTGTCCATCCATCAGGCTCACGCAGCTAGAAAGGTGGTGCTGGGCTGAAGCACCCCAAAGAAAACCACAGACAGTGTGCCACTGTCACTATGCTGTCTAAATACTCACTGATCTAGGGAAAACTATTTGAGGCTGCAAAGGCTGACCTGGCAAGTCTCTGCTGGTGGCAGCCTTATGAGGGAAGGTAGGGGAAGCCACTGATCACCATGGTGGTGACCTTGGTGATGGACAGAAAAGACTAAAGACCATCTTATCCCACAGGGTGCCCATGGCCCCAAGGGGGAGAAGGGAGAGCCGGCATCTGACAAGTTCTCTGAGAGCATGGTAAAGGGAACTGAGGACCAGGGTCTCCCCTCAGTGCCCAGTCCAGGGCAGCTAAGACCCCATGCCCTGGGACAGCAGGGCCACCTGGCTTAACCAAACCCAGAGTAGCGGGAGAGGGTGAACCTCGGGCGGTCTCATCCATTTGAAAACTCAAATGCCAGAGCTACCCCTCCCCCCCACCAGGCAGTGCTCTCTTGGGGTCAAGAAGCAATGGCTCAAGGCCTGTTGCTCAGGGAGTGCTTCTCCAAGGTTCCCTGAGTTTTAAGTGTGGGCGGGTGAGGGATGACGAGGCAATTTGTGACTAATCCACCTCTGACCCTTTCCTAGGCCCAGATCATAGTGGAGCCAGGGCCTCCGGGCCCCCCGGGGCCCCCAGGCCCCATGGTAAGAATATCTGGCTTGAAGCAGCTGGGATACATTAGGGTGGTGGGCCCAGGCCCAGCAGCTGTACCTGGGGGAGGACAGAATTCCTTGGGGGGAGGGGACATGTCATGCAAGGAGGGCAGAGCCAGGATCCCATCTTGGGAGGCCCCTGAGGTCAGGGCCACAAGGGTAGTGAGTGGCCTGCCAGCCTTAGGGACACTGTAGGAAAACCCTGGCCTGACCTCTCTCCTCCTCCTCCAGGGTCTTCAGGGAGTGCAGGGTCCCACGGTGAGTTCTAGGGTATGGGTGGAAAGCCCCCTACTTGCTACAGACTCACAGCCTGGACAGTTCCAGAAAGCCTTGCTAATGGGCCAAGTGAGGGCCCATGCTTTGCCTCAGACCAGTCATGCATCTTCCCAGAGCCTGAATGTTCTGACTCCACTAGAGCCAGTGCCCCCTGTCCACAGGCAGGGCTCTGTTCTTTCCCCTTCTCCTTCTGCAGGGCCCCAGTCCACTGCCTTTCTCTCCTTGTCTGTACCTCCCCTCCTCTGCACCTCCCCCTTTGCTGCCCCCGCCCTATACACCCTCCACATGCACATGTCTCAGCTGCCCACAGCCTTGAGGTGAAGTCCTGGGTTTGGTGTATATTATATAACGCCGTGTCCTCTGCTTCCCCCCCACCACCTCTGTTCATAAATTAAAACCACGAGTGTGGCCTGGCTGTGTGTCCCGCCCTGGGGGCCACACAGATGAGGAGGCCAACTGGCCTCACTGTCTGCCCTGCCCTGAGGGAATGTGCATCTCTGCTTCTCTAGCTCAGAGGCCAACTCAGAGACTCAGCGTCAGGGACCCCAGAGCTGAGTGGCCGAGCATGTGGCCGACCAAATGTGCTGCTTCTGGTTCTGCTTTATCCCAGTGCCCCCCGGATCATGTTTACAAGAGGCAGATGCTTTCAGGGACAGAGTCCAAGGTTGGGGCTCAGACACCCCACTGGTAGTCTGCTCCACCACTTGTATGCTGTGCAGCTGGGCCTGTCCCTGCCCCTCTGTGCCACTCTCTCTTCATCTGTGGAATGAGTGTGACCACAGCCACATACCATGAGTACTGAGGGAGCCCATGTGCAAGAAAAGGTAAAATGCTCACACCCACAGCTCATTCTGATATGCACAGGAAGGAAGCCAAGGCCAGATCTGTCAGCCTGGAGTCTGTCCTTCTGCCCTACACAACCAGGCCCCAACAGGCCCCAAGATTTCCTGTCCTTCCATCTGTCTGACGCCTTCCCCCTGATTGAAGTCCCCCCGTTCACTTCCAGGGCTCGGATGGAGCAAAGGGAGAGAAGGGCGAGTCGGGGGAAAGAGGCCCCAGTGGTCTACCTGTGAGTGTCTTAGCCATGTTTGTCCTTAGAGGTGTTAATTCCTGTAACCATCGTGCCTCTTACCTCAGTTCTCTTCCATCCAGGGGCCAGCTGGCCCGCTAGGCCTTATTGGGCTGCCGGGAAGCAAAGGAGAGAAGGTAACCACTTTTCTTTAATGTCCCCCCCCATCCCATGGCTGCATAGCCACGTGTCAGTCAACCCTGGGGGTTCAGCCTCTGCACCTCACTGGTCCCAGGGCCAGAGTGCAGACTTGTGGACTGCTCACAGGGCTGAAGTCCCCAGCAGCTGTGCTGCCAGCATCCCTTCTTAGCCCCTCACACCTTCCCTTTGCCTCTCCTCAGGGCAAACCCGGGGAGCCAGGACTAGATGTAAGTATCTCACCATTGACTGTGATCAGGTCCCTCCTGCGTGGACTTCTGCCCTCCTGCTGCATGTACAGTGACCTGAGCTGGTTGGCTTGGGTGGAACTCCCTTTCCCAGGGCTGGGACCACAACTGCCTGATTTCCCTACGTTCTTAGTGCCAAGTCCAATGCACAGCCCAGAACAGGTGTCAGATAGATGGATGGATGGATGGATGACGTCTGGATGAATGATAAATGAACAGATGATGGGTGATGATGCATTGGAGCAGGGAGATGGGAAGAACGGTGGACAGCCTGTTGTAATATCCTGCTGAGGGAGTATGAGGCTGCAGCTAAGGCAATACTGTGGGAAGGAGAGAAGGGGAAGTGTTAGTCCAATGTTGATTGAATCAAGTGTCTGTTGGTTGCAAAAAAACAGAAAACACAATCTGAACTGGTTTAAACTGACTCATAACTGAAAAATGCAGAGGTACAGCACATTGATCCAGGGCTCACGTGTGTCAGCACAGCTCAACCTCTCCCCCTCTCCTGTCCCTGATTCCTCTGTGTGGCACCATCCCGAGTTCCACGTGGTGTGAGATGGAGCTGAGTCTAGACCTGCATTTCTCTAGGCCCAAGTCCTGGGCAAAGATGATCTGCCTCATTCTCTACTCTTTTAGAAAAAGTCTCATCAACTCTCATCAGCCCCAGTTGGGTCAATGCTGAAATATCACTTGGCCAGAGAAATGGAACTGGGGGTGGAATCAAACCAGTATGAGAAGGGAAGGGGGGTAACCAAGAAGCTCTCAGAAGGGATACACACAGGACTATAAGGCCTCTGGTGTCTGCAGTTCAAGGAGAGCAACTGCAGACAAGGAAGAGGAAGAACTCCAACCTGAGTTTCTGACCAGGAGGGCCATGTTCCATCACTGAGAAAGGTCAGAACAAGATGACATCTGGACTCAGGAAGGGAATCAGGTCAGAGCTGCCTTCTGGAAGGCCTGGAGCTAGCTCAAAGTGTCATCTCAAAGCCACACCCGCCCGTTTGGCCTGGCAAACTACTGGCACCCTCTCATTTCAACTACTGGCCCAGTTGAAATGGGGAGTCTGCTCGGAAGCCTTCTCTGACCACACACTGGACGGGACTGCCCCTCTCCCTGGGACACAGCATATGGTTCACTCCTATCACCAAGCATTGATTACCACCTTCTATACCCCATTGCCTGCCATGGTAGACTGCAAGGGAAGTGTCATATTTGTACCCACGGGGTTTTAATTTATGAAGGTAGCTTAGTAATGACATAGAAAGGTCAATGCCTTTCAAAGAATTTATTACAATTTTCAAGAGAAGGGCATGAAGGACCACATGAGAAAGCATCAGGTATGGTCTGGAAGCAGAAAAGAGGCAAGAAACCCTAGGCCAGAGTTTTTATTGTTGGTGGTGGTGGGGTGTGTGTGTGTGTGTGTGAGAGAGAGAGAGAGAGAGAGAGAGAGAAAGGAAAGGCAGTGCAGGGGAAACACATTAGGATTGGCCAGTTTGAATAACCCCAGCAGGCTTCACTGTAGGAGTGGCCTCTGGTTGCCTCCTGTCTGGCTGTGAGATTATTGCATTTCAGACGGGAAGTGCCATCCTGGTGTGTGAGAGGTAGTAAAGGTGGTGGCTGGGGGACTGGCTGGTTCACACCTGAAAGGTGGGCTCCCAGCAGAGCCCTTTGCTCTAAGCACTGGCTAGTTCTGGGAGAGATGGCCTCTCCCCAGCCTGCAAGATTCTTAAGATGTCAAAATGTCATAAGATATAGAAAATAAACCCCATAAAAGTACAAGAGGAAACACATCAAATCTGTTTCTCTGTGCCCAGCACCCAGGCCACAGCCCAGTTCCTAGTAGATGCTCAGAAATGTTGGTTGGGTGGATAGACAGATGGACAAATGGATGGATAGATGTGTGGGTGTACAAGTTTGAGCCAAGGCCAGATAACAAAGCTCATCATTTCTTGGTCTGCCAAAGATGGTGACATAAACTTCCAGGGCCAGTGCCAGTTGCTTCTGATTGAGACATGAGGGAAGGCCCTTTGCAGCGGTTCTGCCTGGGGCTTCCATCCCCAGCCTCCTGCTGTGTCCTCTTTAGAGGAAGCAGTGCTGGGATTCTAAAGGCTTACATTTCCCTAAATCAGCCTGTGCCCACCATATATGTCAGCTAGGAGTTGGGGCGGGGCCAGCTGGTAACAGATATGGAGGGAGGGGCAGAGGTGGGCAGATAAGAGGAGCAAACCTCAAACTGCATTTTCAGGTTTAACCTTTAATCCTTTTCTCAGGGTTTCCCTGGACCCCGAGGAGAGAAGGGAGATCGGAGCGAGCGCGGAGAGAAGGTGGGGTCGGCAGAGAGAAAGTGGGACAACTGGAGAGGAGATAGGGCAAGAGGACAAAAGGAGGGAGGCAGGTGAAGAGGAGAAAGAGGCAGAAAGGATGCAGGAGGCAAGAAGCAGGCAGAGGCCCTGGCCGGTTGGCTCAGCGGTAGAGCATCGGCCTGGCGTGCGGGGGACCCGGGTTCAATTCCCGGCCAGGGCACATAGGAGAAGTGCCCATTTGCTTCTCCACCCCCGCCCGCCTCCTTCCTCTCTGTCTCTCTCTTCCCCTCCCGCAGCCAAGGCTCCATTGGAGCAAAGATGGCCCGGGCGCTGGGGATGGCTCCTTGGCCTCTGCCCCAGGCGCTAGAGTGGCTCTGGTCTCGGCAGAGTGACGCCCTGGAGGGGCAGAGCATCGCCCCCTGGTGGGCGTGCCGGGTGGATCCCGGTCGGGCGCATGCGGGAGTCTGTCTCACTGTCTCTCCCCGTTTCCAGCTTTAGAAAAATACAAAAAAAAAAAAAAAAAAAAAGAAGCAGGCAGAGAGAGGCGGGTGGGAGGTGGAGGCTGGGATGGGGTCGCAGGGCAGGGTGGCTGCCAGCCCCAGCCCCCTCTCTCAGCGGTGCTGGAGGCATCCTGGGCATGGCAGCCTTGGCCTTCTTGTGCAGGGGGAGCGAGGCATCCCCGGCCGGAAAGGAGTGAAGGGCCAGAAGGGCGAGCCGGGACCACCAGGCCTGGACCAGCCGTGCCCTGTGGTATGTGTTGGAGCAGGAGGGGAGCCCCAGCCAAGGTCCTTGTCACCTCCTGCCAGCATCTTCCTGTCCTCAGAGCTAAGTTGCAAGTCCCAGAAGCCATGCTGGCCCTCTCCTGGGATGCCTGCACCGCCAGGGCCATCGTCACTGTCACTCTCATCATAGAGGGTCTTTTGCTCTGGTCCAGACCCCACCATGGGTACAACTTGGGAGACCTGCCCCCTCTATAGAAAGAGGGACCAGCCAGGGGCAGAGCCTGTTTTCTGGGGTCACTGCCCTTCTTTCCTCTGCTTCCTTGCCCATGAAGGAAGGTGGGATCACTCTCACATCTCTGAGGGTCTGTCCCACCTGAGAAGAGGCCTTCTCTGCTTTGGGAGGCCCCAAGACTGTCCCTTGGCCTCTCTTCCATGTGCCGTAAACCACTCCTTTCGCTGCTCCCACCACCCTCTCCTTTCCTGTTCTGTCGTTAGCCCCTGATGGCCCACCCAACCCAGTGCCTGAAATAACCAAAATTCAGTTCCCTTTTCCTAGAAGACAGGGGAGGTGACTTTTTCCCAACTCTTTCAGTGGAGCTCAGAAGACAGGGAAAACAAAACAGCTGAGTTTCCATACTAACCCTGACCAGATATTCATACCTGGCCACCTCTGCCGGGGGCGTGAGGAAAGGGACTTCCAGCTGTGTGTGTGGCCACTGTCCAAAGGGAGGTCAGGACCAGGGACCCCAGAGGCCCAGTCCTCTGACCTTCAGTGAGTCACCTCTGTTCCCCAGTCTCTCTATCCATACACTGGGGGTGCTAATCCCACTTCCAGGTGGTTTGAAGAAGCAGTGAAAAAGAGACATGCAAATCTGTATGGTGAGCAGACACAAAAAGTGCCAGGCACAGCAGGGGAGAGGGTGGCCCCACAGACCCAGCCCCTGAGCCAAGACTTTCCTCCAAGTCATGAAGCCATTATCTTTGAAACAGGGAAATCCTAAATGCAGAAGCAAGCAAGGGGCACCAGTCCCACGGGGCCTGGCGAGGGGCAGCAGGCCCTGCCCTGGGGTACGCAGCCTGGCCTGCTGTGTGCTGTGCTGTGCTGGCATCGCCCACCCTCCGCATCCCGCCTGCCTCCCCGCCCCCGCCCTGTCCTGGGGCCAGCCTGAGCCCCTGCTGATGCCTGTCAATGTGCTGGGTGTGCTGCACTGCTGGGGCCCTTGTGTGGGCCTTGGCACAGAGTGAAATGTCTTTGTTTTGCCCCCAGGGACTACAGGGTCAGCCTTTGTCCCTCTCCAGTCCCCCATCCTCCAGGGTGCCTGGGACCCCCTGCCCTCACATGTGTCTGATTGTTGATCAGTAATAGCCGATACCTCCAGACAACCCCGGCCAAGTTTCACCTTGCCAGCCTCCTCCTGATGATCTGCGGCTCAGACCCAGGCACAGAGACCAGGATGGGCCTCACGCAGGCTGATCCCACTCCCTGAATTGTCCATACACTCTTCAATTTCTGGACATTTCAGGCCGCCAGGGTCTAGAGCCACTGTCACAGCCACCAGGCAGGAAGCCATGCAGCCCTCAGCAGAGCAAGGCTGGGTCTTCCCCCTAACCAGTCAATGTCCAGCACAAGCCCAGTCCTCCAGTGTCTTCCTGGTTCTGTCCACTGCACGGGTGTCCCAGCCAAAGCCCCAGGGGTTGCACTCAGGTCAAGTGCAGTGAGGAGTGGTCTATCCCACACTGTGTTGCCTAGGTGGACAGTGCAGGCATTTGGGTCCTGTTTCAGCGGGGTCCAGCAACCTCACACAGTAGGGTTGCACATCGCTACACCCAGGGCAGGAGTATGCCAGGGTAGAGATCTGACCAGCCCCTGTCCATCACTGAAACCTTATTTTTTTCCAGGGCACCGACGGGCTGCCCGTGCCTGGCTGCTGGCATAAGGTATTTTGCAGGGAAGTCACCAAGACATGGAAGGAGGAGTCAGAGGACCAGAGGGGCCCCAGACATGGATATGTGGTTCTCTACATAGTAACTGAATTGCCAGGCTTCCCTGTCACAAACCAAGTTTTTTCTCCCTCAGTGACTGGAGAGAGAAGGGGAAGGGGGTAAGAGAGAGAGAAGCATCAACTCATTCCACAAAGATGTTCCATTTAGTTGTGTACTCATTGGTTGCTTCTCGCATGTGCCCTGACCAAGGATCGAGCCTGTGACCTTAGCACACTGGGACGATGCTCTATTCACTGAACCACCCGGCCAGGGCCACAGCCTAGTACCGACTCTCCCATTGTATGTCCTGAGGCTTGGGCCATAGTCCTGAGTGATTATGCACAGCCCACCCAGTGGGCTGCACAGGGCTCACTCAGTACCTGGCCCAACCAGTCTGAAGTCATCAGCACCCCTGAGAGGTGGTGAAAGCCAGCAGCCTGGGACCAGGTGAAGGGGAGGAAATGGGCAAAATGGGATTGGTGGGGGTGTCCTCGGGGCCTCATAGCCCCTCCTCACCTGCAGTCTTTCCCTCCTTTTCCAGTGATCCTCAGTACCAGCTCACAACCTGGACAGATCCATATGGAAATTTTTGATTTTTGTAAAAACAAAACAGTAATATATTGATCTATTTTTACGGGATACACTGCCTGTGGCCTTTTAACCTTTGAGTGTATGCCTGGCCCAGCCCCAGACGATCAGCATGTGAAGCTGGCAGGAACATGGACAGACCAATCAGGGAACTGTGCATTTGAGGGACATTCACAAGACATAGCTCTCCTGGGAAGGAGATGAAGGTGAAGGTGCTTGGCTCAGGGGAGGCTGCAAAGATGTCAGGCTGGGCCTTCAGTCACCTGATTAGCAGAGAGAATCTGGCTGCCTGGCTGCCCTACAAGAATCTGCCCCCTGAAGCTCCAGAGCCCCAGGGAACTGCCTGGGGCATGGATAGCCATTGCAGCTGCTCCTGGCCTCTTCAGCCAGAGCCAACTGCCACCCTCTCAGGCCCTCCTGGACCCTGGGTTCACCAGAGCAGGACAAGACTCCCACTCAGCTCTTGCCACTGGGGGCTGGGAGCTGTAAAAAAGACCTCAAGCAAATCTAGTTCTCACCAAGTTCATGAGGCCTCAGGAAGCCAACCTGTATGAGAACACGTTTCCTCTGGCCAGGAATGCAGGCTGTGATCACCACCACACAGACCCAGCTTCAGGGAGCCTCATGGTCCTAGGTGTGGAGGACGGCAAGGCTCTGACTGGAGTGGCTGCTGCTTCCTGTCTGTCTCCACTCCACCCAGAGCAGGGATGTGAGGAGACTTTGCCAGCCTGAGCAGATGGGCCTCCGGCTTAGAGTTTGGGTCTCACTGGCCCCAGTCTCCCACCCAGAAGAACTCCGGCCAGAAGTGGTCCTCCAGGTGAGCTGTGCAGATGAAGAACCTCAGAGTTGGTTCCCAGCCGGCCCGAGCAGGGGGCCTGTGACGAGGCATCGGCGCTCTAAGGAGAGGCTTCCCACCTCTGACAAAGGTCTCCAGTCACCAAACCTGGCCCAGCGCCTTGCCTCCCCCAATGTGTAGATGGATATTGCTGTGTGTAATAAACCATGAATTTGTGTCTAGGTGTGCCTGTCCTTGCAGACTGCCCCTGGGCACTGCTGGCTGAGGTCTCAGCCTGGCCACTGCAAAGTGGGGATGGACAGGGGACTCACTTTGGGTCAAAGCTACCCTAGAAACCACAGGAAGTAGTTTAGGGTTAGGGCAAAGATGGGTTTTGGAGTTTGAAACATATACACTCAAGGCCTAGTCCTGTCATGTTCCAGCTGAGCCCTCTGGCCAGTCACATCACTAAGCCATCAACCAGTGACTGCTACATAGAAAATCACTCCAAAACTCATTGCGTTTCTCTCTTACACTTCTGGGGTTAACGGGCTTAGCAGGGTGGTTGTGACTCAAGCTCTCCCACACCTGGCAGTCAGCACTGGCTGTCAAATGGGAGATCAGATGTCCAGACACCAGCCCGGCCTCTCCATGTGGTCCAAGGTCCCCACAGCATGGCCGCTGGATTCCAAGGGTGAATATCCCTCAGAAGTCATATGGAGTCACTTTCTGCCACAATCAGCGGCTGACACCCAATAGAAGGGGAAAGTATCAACATCATATTTTAATAAAATGTGGAGTAGATCTTGTTGCAGCCCTCTTAGAAAGTTTAACTTGCCACCTCACCTGTAAGAAGGAACAGTGATGCCTACACTCCAACTGCGGTTAGTGAGGAGCAGCTGACAGGTCAGGTACCCAGCTCTCATGATTCTGAGTTCTCTCTCCCCTCCCTACTCCAAGACCAAGCAAGGGCCATTGTCTTGCAAAGCATTTCTCCATCACTTATTCCAGCTGGTCCTTTTAAAAACCCTGAGAGAGGGACCCAGAGAATGTGCCCATTTCACAGATAACAAAAGCAAGCACATCGGAGTGGTATAGACAAGAAGGGGCCTGCAGTGAGGGTGTATTAGCTCTCCTCCTCCCTCCAAGGATTGAGGGCTGAGAAGGGCCACGGTTTGGGTAGTCCCCCTAGTCCCCACTATGTGGCCTCCTCACTAAGCAGAAGAGGCCCAGCCATATACCAGCTGAGGAGGAGGAACAGGTCAACTCCTTGTCTCTGTCTCCCTAAGTGGCTGGCAATAAGTGGCAGGCCCACTGCTGTGCCAGTCATCTGGGTCACCAGGGAAGCCAGGAGTGTGAGAAGGGTGAGGAACACAGCAGAGCTGTGATGAGTGATGGAGATCACAGGCTGTCCACGTGTCCTTTGGCGTCCCAGCGTAACCTCACAAATCTACTGCACTCTACAGTTGGTGACTCGCTCCTCCCTCCACCCAGGTACCTCACAGAACCTCCCCACCATCACCAGCCCTGTGAATGAGGGAGCCTATGTGGTCCGTGCCACTATTTCCAATTACATGTGGGAAAAATGAAGTTCTGAGGGGTACTCATCTGCCTGTGGATAAACGACCAGGATTGTCTTTCCAAAACCACTCGTCAGGGCAGTCTGCTAGGTAGCACCATATTGCTGGATGATTGGCAGGCAGATCCTCCTGGGGGTTGAAGCCACCTGTTCTCCCTTCCTGTCACCAGAGAGGAATCCCTTTCCTGCTCCTTTGGGTGGGACAAGGCCATTCATGGCCCATTGCTGCCCCCTTGTGGTCTCATACCATGCACACAAGTCTTCAAACCTAAACTGCAAATTTCTCATTTTAGAGCCCTACAGATTGCTCCAAGAGCTTGGGGTGGGAGCAAGAGACTATAGAAGAGTGAATGACTTGCTCAAGGTCCCAGCTGAGACCTGAGTGAGTGCTCACAGCTGAGCCTCAAGGACTGAGGGTTTCACATCACTCTGTCAAGAACTACCTCTGTTCAGGAGAAAGAGAAGCACATTTAGTCTAAGCACATTTATCACCATAAACAAACCTGATCTTATCTGATACAAGCACATTTATTGAGCCCCACTGTGTGCCATGCAGCTAAACAAATCACAAAAATTCCTACCCTGTGTGAGGAGTGGGCTGACCCAGATCTCCCTCATCCAATTCCTAGGATACTAGTATATGGGATGCTTTGGTTGTCACAGTGACTGGGAGACACTCCTGTGGACCATGCCAGGTATATCAAACATCTGAAACTCATGGACAGCCCTGCTCCATGATGAATCAGCTCACTGCGAATGCCAGTGCTGCCTGCATTGAGAGAAACCATGCCCTGGGTTCAAATTTGGACTCAGCCATTTCCTCCCATTCTCTGCCCTCTTGGCCTCCAATGGCCCCTAGAAGTCCAGGCATAAGATAATGGACAAAGGAGTCCTTAGCGTGAGGGGAGGCAGAAATGAGTGAGCCTTCTGAGCAGGAAAAAGAGCCTTCCTGGTGGTGTCCTCACCCTGTTGTAGACACGACTGGCCCAGAAATGACCAGGTTGGAGGCCTGGCTTGACTTCCAGCTGTATTGCCTCCTGACCCTGGCCATCTCGGGAATGGGTGAAGTGTGGACTGGGACTGGCAGCAGCCTTCTCACCCTCAGCCCTGAGGATGGAAAAGCCCCGAGCCAACCGAACTCCTCTGAGCTGTCCTGGACCACAAGACTGGCTTGTGTCTGGGCTCAAGGTAGGGCCAAAGAGGGGCCCCAAAGGGTTGCCTTTGGCCTGTACTGCTTTCTGAAGGTCAAGTCCCCATCTTTCTATATATGGGAAGAATTTTTGGTTAATTTGGTAGGAATTTTTTTTTTCAAGAATCATACCCTGGCCAGTTGGCTCAGTGGTAGAGCGTTGGCCTGGTGTGCAGGAGTCCTGGGTTCGATTCCTGGCCAGGGCACACAGGAGAAGCGCCCATCTGCTTCTCCACCCCACCCCCTCTCCTTCCTCTCTGTCTCTCTCTTCCCCTCCCGCAGCCAAGGCTCCATTGGAGCAAAGATGGCCCAGGCGCTGAGGATGGCTCTGTGGCCTTTGCCTCAGGCACTAGAATGGCTCTGGATGCAACAGAGCAACGCCCCAGAGGGGCAGAGCATCGCCCCCTGGTGGGCATGCCGGGTAGATCTGGGTCAGGTGCACGCGAGAGTCTGTCTGACGGCCTCCCTGTTTCCAGCTTCGGAAAAATGAAAAAAAAAAAAAAAAGAATCATATATAAGGTTCAATTTAGCTTTACAATTAAAAGTAAGGAACTCCTGCCTGACCAGGCAGTAGCACAGTGGCTAAAGCGTCAGACTGGGATGCAGAGAATCCAGGTTCAAAACCCTGAGATCGCTGGTTTGAGCACAGGCTCACCAGCTTGAATGCAGGGTCGCTGGCTTGAGCATGGGATCATAGATACGACCCTAAGGTCGCTGGCTTGAGCAAGGGGTCACTTGCTCTGCTGTAGCCCCCTGGTCAAGGCACATATGAGAAAGCAATCAATGAACAATTGGGACAAAGGAGCTGCTACGAAAAATTGATGCTTCTCATCTCTCCCCTTCCTGTCTGTCCCTATCTGTCTCTCTCTCTGTCTCTCTGTCTCTGTCAGACACACACACACACACACACACACACACACACACACACACACAGGTAAGGAACTGCATCCAGTTCAGAAAACGAAAAGGTTCTGGAGGTGTATGGTTCCAGAGTCAATACAGTGAATGGCACTCACCTATACATTTAAAAATAGTTAAAATGGTAAATTTTATGTTATGTATATGTCAACACAGTAAGAAAAGGAAAAAGAGGCCTGACCTGTGGTGGCGCAGTGGATAAAGCGGCGACCTGGAAATGCTGAGGTCGCCGGTTCGAAACCCTGGGCTTGCCTGGTCGAGGCACATATGGGAATTGATGCTTCCAGCTCCTCCCCCCTTCTGTCTCTCCTCTCTCTCTCTCTCTCTCTCTCTCTCTCTGTCTCTCCCTCTCCTCTCTAAAAAAAAAAACCCAAAAAACAATAAGAAAAGGAAAAAGAAACTCCAAATGTTATTTAATAAATGTCTTAATAAATATTTTACATTTTATGGAGTAAGAGATGATGAAGTCAGCAATGATGGAGTAAAGCCGAGGGCTGTAAACACTCATTCTAGGGTTCATCAAGGCAGAAAGTCCCAGTGACCCACCTTAGGAGGGGACATCTCTCTGCTATCCCAGCTTTCCAGCTCCGTGGAGCGTTTTCCTCCCAGTCCCTAGGTTGAGAGTCAGGCCGACCTGAGCTGGAGTCCAGCCGGTGCTGCACACTTGCTGTGTGTCTGAGAACAAAGCCCTATCACGCTCTGAGCCTCGATTTCCTGGCCATGTACTTACTATACAGCTCAGGAGTCTCCCCAACTCTCCTTCTGCGTCCATACAGCTAATGTTCACTCTGCCTGGAGTCCCAGTGAACACTCACGGCACGTCCCAACTTACACATTGGGAAGGCGACTCAGAGACGAAGCTCGGGCCCCTGGCGAAGCTGGCTAGAGCTCAGAGCCTGCTCCGGTGCAGGGGCCGCGGTGGACGCACCCAGGCACCCTTCCCGGGGAGGGAAACCTCAGGGGCCCAGAGGGGAGACCCGAGGTACGACGCGGATCAAGGGCTGGGGTAGCACTCAGCAAGAACAGCACAAACCCGGCTTCCGCGAGGCGATTTCCACGTAACTTCTCGGCTGTAGAAACCTGCCAGGCTCGTTAGCCGACGGAATTAACTAACGCGAAAAACGCTGCGGGAGCGGGCGAGGCCGCGGCGGGAAAAGGCCCACGGCGCGACGGGAAGGGGCGAGACCTCCGCGGTAGGGGCGGGGGCCGAGGAGAGTCGGGGCGGGGCCTAGGCGGGTAGGTGGTGAGGCCTCGCCTCTTCTCAGCGCTCTTCTCGGCTGGCTGACGCCCGGCGTCATGGCCTCCGGTCCGCACGGAAAGGCTGCCACCCTGGCTCGGAGGCGGCGGCTGCTCAGGTACCGAGACGGCAGCTCGGGCGGCGCGCACACACAACACTCGCACGTCCTGCGCGGAGCCCGCGGGCTCCGGCCTCGACCAGCCGTAGCGTTCCCGGCTCCCCGGCCCCTGCGGCTCAAGAGCCGATCCCAGCTGCAGCCGCTTCAGAGCTCTTGGCATTTACCCTCTGGAAAAGGCCTTTGCCTGGGACTTGGGGGGGACCTCGCCCAGGCGGCGCGCCACAGGACCTGGGCTTGGCCCACTAGGGAGTGAGTTCAGACGAGGGTGGGGGTGGGGAGCCTAGCAGCCTTAGAGAACGTCTGCCCGTTACCTGTGACCTGTGCCGAGGGCCCCAGGGACATGGGGCGCGAGCCAGCCACCTAGTGGGGGTACCCTTCCTCCCACTCATCCCAGCAAAGGAGCACTACCTTACGGAGCCCCGTGGGTCTTGGGTGGCCACCTTCCCCGGGATTCAAGGGACTGATGTGGGCACATGCGGAAATCAATAAGACCACGTAGCCTTCAGATGACTTAAGAAACAAGTTAAGTTTTAGTAACTGTTTACCCCTCCTTTTCCTCCTTCCCATTTGTCACCTGTGGAGGGGAAGCTGAAGGCAGGGAAGCAACATGGTGCCCTTCGTGCTTTTGCCCTTTCCAGAAATGGGGGGGGGGGGTGCTGTGATGGGTGGACCTCTTCCTCCAGGTCTGCAGACATGGCTGTACACTTTTTCTGCCTGTCCCCACAGCTCTTCCTGCAGACTCTTTTTTCCTGAGGATCCGATTAAGATTGTCCGGGGCCAAGGGCAGTACATGTATGATGAACAAGGGGCAGAATACATCGATTGCATCAACAATGTGGCTCACGGTCAGTACCATCCCTTGGGCTGGCCGGGCAGGAGAGGAGGCCAAGCCTGTGAATCAGGTCCAGAAGTGATCCTGAGGTGCATAGATATATGGAGAACTTGGGTTGAGCTGAGCAGCGGAGGCCCAGCCCTTCTGGTGTAACTTGTAGAAGTTTCCAAGCAAGAGCTGTGCTAAACCAGGCAGAAACCTGGGAGTCCATTTCCACTTGGGACTGATGTCAAGCTTGGAGAGCAGCAGTCAGCCCAGCCATGACCAGTAATGGTCTCCCCTGGCCGAGTGCTGGGGGTCATGGCAGGGCTGCAGCCCCAGTGACCATCTCAGGTCCTGGACAAGAACACTGAAGTAGGAATTCAGTTATCCAGATCGGGCTGCCAGAGCTGATGGGAGGAAAGTCTGTGACTCAGCAGTCACCTTAATAAAATAGAGGCTAAAAGCAGGCTCTAGTCCCAGAAACCCTCAGTTCATGCCCCTGTCCTTCACGTGTTAACTTTGTAATCTTAGGCAAGTTACTTAATTCTGTTCCTAAGTTTGCTCATATGAAAAATAGACATGATAATACTAGGCACCCACCTCAGGGTGCTTTAGAGGATCAACTGTGTTAATTCTTGTAATTTGCTTTGAGTGAGCCTGGCACCTGATGAGCTCCCAGCACATATACGCTGTTAGCATCATCTTTGGCCTTTAGGCAGTCATTACCTTCAGCCCCTACTGACTGGTGAGGTCAGGCCCACCAATAGATACGCCCCCCCTGCATACATCAAACCAGTTCCCACCAAAGACGTGGGTTTCTGCCTGAGAACATTTCCTTCTGTCAGAGTCTCTGCGCCTCCTTTCTAGGTCTCCCTTTCCAGAACTGGCATTTGTCTCCCACCTCTGCCCTCAGACCCCTCTTTCCTCTCCACCTCTCCCTCTATAATTGCATCTTTCCAGGCTGGGTTTATAGATTGGGGGTGGGGGAGGCCTGGTAGGATCGTTTGAGCAGAGTCAGCCATGTGATGAAGATGGCCCTCTTCCAGTTGGGCACTGCCACCCTCTCGTGGTCCAAGCAGCTCACAAACAGAACCAAGTGCTCAACACCAACAGCCGATACCTGCACGACAACATCGTGGATTATGCACAGAGGCTGTCCGAGACCCTGCCAGAGCAGCTCTGTGTGTTTTATTTCCTGAATTCTGGGTAAGTGCACTGCGGCCAGCCCCCGAGCAAGATGAAGAGAGTTGCTCACCAGTGTGCAGCATAGTATAGCTAACTGAGCATGCCTGGAGAAGAGAGAGCCCTTGCGCTGTGGGTGCCCGGGCTTCCCAGCTGTAGACCCTGTGCTTACTCTGTCTACCCATTTTCCTGGTCTTTTAATCAGGGGTGTCATAACCTCCCTTCCAGGATCTTTGTTAGGGCTTGTCGGGATAATGTGTTTTTTTTTTTATTTCTGCCTTAGAAATACATAGGCACAGTGCTGGGGGCTACAGCCCAAACCCCTGCTTGCCAGTAAGAAACAAAAACATCAAGTGATTCCTTAAAAAAATACAAAATTACAAAGGGGATCATTGCCTAGAGGAAAAGAACAGGGTATAATGAGGCATAAGAGCAGACTGGCCTGCCCTGAAGAGGTGATGTTAGACTAAACGGAGGAGGAGATAAGTAGATGAGGAGGAAGAGTGCTGCCCGCTCTATCATGAGTGTTCTTGTCAAGGTTGGTCACCACACAGGACAACCTAGGCAAAGGCTTTGCAGCAGGAAGAGTCATGGTACTCCACCACACTTGAGGCACTAAAAGGCAGCCAGTGAGAAAGTGAAGAAGCTGTGAGCCGGCACTTGCAAGGGAGACAAGGCCCTTCACCCAGAGGCTGATCAGCCAAGTAAAGAATCCATTTTATCCTAAGAGCATTGGGAAGTCATCAGAGGGTTTAGATCAGGCAAGTAATGTCATCAGGGCTGGGAGAGAACAAGAATGGACACTGTTAGGTGCCATTTCAAGAGCCAGATGACAGGCAGGGACAGCTCACACTAGGAGTGGGAGTGGAGACAGAAGTGGCAGGCAATGACATGCACCAGAATCAGCCTAGCATCCTGGGAGAGAACATTCCAACAAATCATAGTTTGAGGCATTTAGATTATAGTAACTTTTTTTTTTTTTTACAGAGAGAGTCAGAGGGATAGACAGGGACAGACAGACAGGAACAGAGAGATGAGAAACATCAATCATTAGTTTTTCGTTGCGCATTGCGACACCTTAGTTGTTCATTGATTGCTTTCTCATATGTGCCTTGACCGTGGGCCTTCAGCAGACTGAGTAACCCTTTGCTCGAGCCAGTGACCTTGGGTCCAAGCTGGTGAGCTTTTTGTTCAAACCAGATGAGCCCGCGCTCAAGCTGGCGACCTCGGGGTCTCGAACCTGGGTCCTCCGCATCCCAGTCCTATGCTCCATCCACTGCGCCACCGCCTGGTCAGGCAGATTATAGTAACTTTTATCATCATTATTGCCATTTATGTAGTACATTGATCAGTCCCAATAATTTCTAGGAAGTGGAATTTACATCTTCATTTTATAGATAAGGAAATAGCAGTTCAAAAAAAGAAACTAGCTTTCCCAGGGCCATCCACATAGTGGGTGGAAGCCAGAACTGGAACCTCTCTGCTGGGACGAGCAGGGAGCTGGGTCCAGGAGAGGGAGCTGTCTTGGCAGTGGAGAAAGGAACATGTGTTGGCTTACTGTACCAGATTCACTCTGGGTTCCAGTGACTTCCATGTTGCCAGACCAGTGGTGTCCCTGCTGCCCTCGTCTCACTCCGTCTCAGCAGTACTGACAGAGTTACTACTCTGGAAATGCTTCTGGTCTTGCTTCTAAGATGCTGTGCACGCCTGGTTTCCCCTGGCTTCTGGCTGCTCCTCCCGTCTCTCTTGCCAACTCTTCCTCTGTTCCTCAGGGTGGATCCTCTCTGAGCCCTCTCCTTTTATGATCTCGTCCGTCCCCATGGCATTGCATAACCTCCACATGTTGGTGCCTCCCAAATTTGTGTCTCAAGCCCAGGTGCTTCCCATGTGTTCTTCCCTCAGGTCTCTGACCACCCAACTTCACGTGTCAATAAGGAAGTGATTGTCTGCTGCCAAGACCTGATGTGAGGCCATGGCCCCGGCTCTCCCTTACTTTCCCAGGCACCTACCCCAGAGCTTCCCAAGAGCACATCCCTCTTGCTATCCTCCCTGCTTTGGCTCACCTAATGTCAGTACCATCTGCATCTGTGCTCAGGCAGAAACCCTCCCTCCTCCCAGTCCTGCATCAAGCCCACAGCACTTGTTTCCAGGATGTCTCCATCCGCTTCTGTCCATCTCCATGGACCACCTGCTCTCATTCCGTGGTCTCCTCACTTCCACTTTTTTTTTTCATTAATAATAGAGTATTTTTTAATTTTAATTTAAGACTACTGTGGGTGGAAAAGGGGCCACATACTAAACCTAAGAAGTTCAGGGGATTCACTTCCACTTTAATTACCTTCTACTCCATTACACACACACACACACACACACACACACACACACACACACACACACGTTTCCTCAGATGGAACTGAGTCACGTCTCTTTTCTGGTTAAAACTCAGTAGCATGCTCATTTTGGCAGCACATATACTAAAACTCATCAGTAGCTTTGCACAGCAACTAAGGAGATCCAGGCTCCTTCCAAGGCTCTGTGAAGATGGCCCTGCAGGTCTCCTCTCCCCCACTCGACCTATGGCCTCCCTGTCCTCTCGGTTCCTGAGCACACCGAGCACTTTTCTTTCACAGGGCCTTTGCACATGCTGCTCGCTGTACCTGGAAACTTCCCCCTGAGGAGTCAGTGCAGAGGATGCCTCCTCCTAGAGTCCTTCCCTGACACCCTATCGTAGTGCAGGCTACCAGAATAAAATACCACGCACTGTCACAGAGTGGGAGGTTTAAACAGCAGCCATTTATTTTCGCACAATTCTGGAGGCTAGATCCAAGGTCAAGGTGTTGGCAAGTTTGGTTTCTTTAAGGCCTCTCTCCTTGGTTTGCAGATGTCCACCTTGCTGTCTTTATATGGCCTTTCCTCTCTGTACATAAGTCCCTGGTATCTCTGTGTCCAAATTTCCTCTTCTTTTTTTTCTTTTTTAAAATTTTTTCCATTGATGTGTGAGAAAGAGTGTTGGTGAGGAGTAGCAGAGAGGGAAGCAGCAACTCCTTGTTCCACTTAGTTGTTCCATTTAGTTGTGTGCTTCTTGATTATTTCTTGTACGCGCCCTGATCAGGAGTCAAACCCTCAACCTCAGTACACTGGGACAGTGCTCTGTGCACTGAAACACCTAGCCAGGGCCTTAACCATTTCTTTAAATATAGCCGTATCCTGAGGTGCTGGGGTTAGGAGTTTAACATATGAATTTTGTAAGACACAATTCAGCTCATAACACCCCCTTATCTACAGTTGGGCACCATCTGATTTTCCTGGAGCACTTATCAAAATGCTCTTTCTTTGGTTGATTGATTGATTGATTTTTGGCTTTCATGCCACATACTTGAATATAAGTTCCAGGAGGGTCAGGACCTGGCTGTTTTACTGTTGTTGCCCTCAGCTCCTAGCACACAGAGGCATTTGATGAGCTGATGAGTTTTTACTAATGATTAATGAATGGTGTCCCAAGAATGTTCTTGCTTCTGGCAGGGCTCCACCTCCCCCCCCTACCCCAGGGTCTCTCTGTAGGAAGCAGATCTCCAGCAGGGAAAGCCTTGAACAGCTGTCTGAGCACTGCCCACCTTTTCCCTTGTAGATCGGAAGCCAATGACCTAGCCCTGAGGCTGGCCCGCCAGTACACAGGACACTGGGATGTGGTGGTATTAGACCAGTAAGTGCCATTCCCAGGAGCCTTGGCCACTGCTTGTTGGGGGATCAGTGAGGCTCTGATTTGGGGTGCCTTGGGCAGGAAGGATGAGGGGCCATGGCTGCCGAGATCACCCACACACACACCCAGTCTCTCTTCTAGGAGGGCAGCTTTTGAGGAGCTGAGAAAGCTTTGTGAGGGGTGAGAGTAGGCTCCACATCTGAGGTATTAAAAACTGTTCTGGTGCTTACTTCGGCAGCACACATACTATAACTGGGACAATATAGAAAAGATTAATAGGGCCCCATGCAAGGATGACATGCGAATTTGTGAAGCATTCCGAATTTTAAAAAGTTCCAACAGCGGCTCCCGTGGTTATGTCCTGCACAGGAGCAGGCCCAGGGTCAGAGCCTCAGCATGTTTAAAGTTCCTTTCAACCCCGAGGGAAAGCCATCCACTTCACAGACAGAACTGAGCCCACAGAGCCTATCTGATGAGCCCCTATTACACAGATACAAATAGTAAGTGGCCCCACGGCCTGTGCTCAGCCCAGCCTTAGGACTTGGGGGCTGTGTCGGATGCTGACCTTCCTTGTCAGAAAGCTGTGTCTCCTAAGGAGCACAGACACTGGTCAAGGCCAGGCCGGAAACACCACATGCCACCTGACCCTGAGCCCACCTTCCCTTCTCCTCCCCAGAGCTTATCACGGTCACCTGAGCTCCCTGATCGACATCAGCCCCTACAAGTTTCGGGACCTGGATGGACAGAAGGAGTGGGTCCATGTGGTACGAATGGCCCAAAGGGGCAACGGGTTGGTTCCTGTCCCCAGCCTGGATGACACAGTGCTGTCACTCCCCACAGGCACCTCTCCCAGACACCTACCGGGGCCTCTACCGGGAGGACCATCCCAATCCAGCCAAGGCTTATGCCAGCGAGGTGAAGCATTTGATCAGCAATGCACAGGAGCAGGGCAGGCAGGTAACCACATTGCAAGGGTCCAACCCAGCCAACAGTGAACATCATTTCCACTGTTGCCAACTGGTGTTAGAGATAGGGCCCTAAGAGACTCAACCAGATGTGTCCCAGGGCCCAAGCTGTTCTGGTAGGTGCTGCCTGCTTTCAGGAATAGAGGGTGAATAGGAGTTAGCCACTCAAGGTGGGTTTAGGAGTAGGAGGAAAGGCATCCTAAACAGAGGGCAGCCTGCACAGAGGTGAGAAATCATGTGAATGTGGGGCCAGGCTGAGTGGGCAAGAGGTGAGCCTGGAGAGGCAGGTGGACCCTATGCCGGAGGCCCACAGGCATGGTGCCAAGGGCTGGAGTCCATGGTGAACCTTCAAAGGGTTTTAAGAGGGAGAGTAATAATAAGAGCAGGGGTACACTTGAATGGGTTCAACCTGAGGGTGAGTAAGCAGTGCAGTACCCAACCTAAGTCAGTGCAGTGAAGATGGTGCAGGCAGAGATGGAACAGTTGCGTTGTACCCTGGAAAAACAGTGTCACGGTGACAGTGGAGGGGAGGAGGTTAGTGATTTTTGTGAGAGCTCACTGAAGGAGTGACAGACACACACGGGATATGTAGTGGAGACAGGCAGGCTGCATGGCCAGGAAGGTGGGCAGGAAGTATGGCCTATGTGTTTCAGATGCTCTTTACCCACTTATACAAAACCAGAAAAGAGATTGCTCTGGTGACAACGGGCAGGGGAACAGTTCTCCACCCCACTGGCCTTTCTGTCATTCCAGCAGTAGCTCTGAAGCAGCTCTGAGGCAGAATATGGTTTAGAAGTCATTGCTATAAGCAGAAGGGGTCATTGAAAGGTTTTAAATAAGACCGCTCAGTGTCTGGGTTGAGGCATCACCCTGGTCACCAGTGGAGGGTGGGCTGGAAGAGGCATCCAGTTTGAAGGCACCTGCAGGAGGCCAAGGCTGAAACTGGCAGATGTGTGGGAGGCAGGAGCATCCCGGAAGATGGGAAGGAGTGAGTGCAGAGATGACACAGAAGGAGTCAGGCTGTGCTGACTGACGGACACAGGAGGGGCTGGGTGAGGGAATAGGCCAGATTTCTGTTCTAAGTGGGAGGGTTGGGAGTCACCAGATGGGGGAAGGAGAGGAACAGGCTTATGGGTCAGAAATCAGGGGATTTTGTCTGGGGCATGCTAAGTACAGGAGTCTGGAGGCATCCAAGTCGTTAGAGTTGGTTTGAGGCCTTAAAGAAAACTGAGTCACAAACCCTCAGATGTGATGTGGAGCCCGGATTGGGCGATGGGGGTGCAGTGATGATGGTACATCATCCTGCTGGAAGCAGTCCTGAGCCAGCATTAGCAGGACTCTCTTGGCTTGCCACTCTGCACCTCCATGACTGTTTCTGACATTCCTTCTCTGCACAGATTGCTGCATTCTTCGCCGAGTCTCTGCCCAGTGTGGGAGGGCAGATTGTTCCCCCTGCTGGCTACTTCCCAGAGGTGGCAGAGTGAGTAGGTCGGAGAGGCTGCCCCAGGGAGGCCTGGGCTGTAATGGAGTTTCCCAGTCTTTGTTCCAAATCCCACCCTCACCTGTTCGCCAGATTTTTCAAAGCCCCTCAATAAATAGTAGTCCCTAGAAGGCCAGCCATCTGCCTAAGGCCCCAACCTTACTGTTGGCAGAGACAGGATTCAGCACCCCAGGACCTCCCAGCTTCTGCTCTGATCCCTCTCTCCGCAGTCCCCTCAGTCAGCCGTCTGTCCTCTGCCACAGGCACATCCGCAGGGCCGGAGGGGTCTTTGTCGCAGACGAGATTCAAGTGGGCTTTGGCCGAGTAGGCAAGCACTTCTGGGCCTTCCAGCTGCAGGGTGAAGACTTCGTTCCTGACATTGTCACCATGGGCAAGTCCATTGGCAATGGTCACCCTATAGCCTGTGTGGCCACTACCCAAGCTGTGGCTAGGGCATTTGAAGCAACCGGTGTCGAGTACTTCAATACGGTGAGTGAAGGCTCCAGGACCAGGGAGCACTGAGGGTTCTGGTGGGCCCCCCTGCTTGTCCTTAATAAGCAAAGGCCACAGACTTGGCACTGTGCCAACACAGGAATGTCCAAGATGCTGGTTGGGGTGGGCAGGGGTAAGTGGACAATTATAGCAGGTCAGAGGGAAAAAAAAAACCTCTTTAAAATTAGCATCAATCCAAAAGCTATGATAAGAGATCATGACATAAAACATCTGAAAGAAAACAAGAAGCCCTCTCTCCTTCCAGAAAAAGCTGCCTACTATGTGCAAGACGCTGTGCTAAGAGCTGATTGAGGTACATATGGAGCTGTCTGAGTGATCAGTGGTCTAGTATCGGGGTTCGTGTTGCAGTAGGAACTTAGAGGAGGGTAGCTCCCTGACCATGCAGCATAGGGTCGAGAGCACTCTCTTGGTGAAGTGGGTCCATGGGTTGCAGGAGAAGCCACAGCACACCCAGTGGCGCTAACAGCGTGGTTGTGTGGTGGGTGAGGGAAGCGTGGTGGTCACCAAGTAGCCTCATGGTATAGACCTGAGGAGTCTGGAGTGATCCTCAGGGCAATGAGGAACCATGAAAGAGTTTTAATCAGGGAAAGACAAGATCTGAAATACACTTTAGAAGGATCTCTGGTGATCAGTGTGGAGAAAGACTGAAGGTAGGCCACTGACCAGGCAAGAGAGGAGGATCCCGCCTGACCAGGCAGTGGCACAGTGGATAGAGCATTGGACTGGGACGCAGAGGACCCAGGTTCGAGACCCCCAGGTCACCAGCTTGAGCGTGGACTCATCTGGTTTGAGCAAAACTCACCAGGTTGAGCCCAAGGTCGCTGGCTCGAACAAGGGGTTACTCAGTCTGCTGAAGGCCCACGGTCAAGGCACATATGAGAAAGCAATCAATGAACAACTAAGGTGCCACAACGAAGAACTAATGATTGATGCTTCTCATCTCTCTCCATTCCTGTCTGTCTGTCCCTATCTGTCCCTCTCTCTGTCTCTGGAGGATCCCAACTCTGGGCATGGGCCACAGGGAAGAATAGAGAGGGACAGAGAGTTAGGGGGAAGAATTCCTCAATGTGACCTCCTAAAACAGTCAGTTTGAATTGGGGCCTGAAACAGGTCAATGTTTGTCAAGATGGTTGAGATCTGCCTGCCCTGTGATGGTGCAGTGGATAAAGCAACCTGGAGTGCTGAGATTGCCAATTCAAAACTGTGAGCTTGCCCAATCAAGGCACATATGAGAAGTAACTACTATGAGTTGATGCTTTTCACCCCCCCCACACACCTTTATAATCAATAAATAAAATATTTCTTTAAAAATTAAATATTTAGCCTGGCCTGTGGTGCAGTGGATAAAGCTTTGACCTGGAACGCTGAGGTTGCCGGTTCAAAACCCTGGGCTTGCCTGGTCAAGGCACATACAAGAAGCAACTATGAATTGATGCTTCCTACTCCCCCCCCCCCCTTCTCTCCCTCTCTCTCTCTCTTTCTTTCTCTTTCTCCTCTCTCTAAAAAATCAGTAAATAAAATTTTTTAAAAAAATTAAAGATGGCCTGACCAGGCGGTGGCGCAGTGGATAGAGCATCAGACTGGGATGCAGAGGACCCAGGTTCAAGACCCCGAGGTCTCCAGCTTGAGCTCAGGCTCATTTGGTTTGGGCAAAAAGCCCACTGGCTTGAACCCAAGGTCGCTGGCTCCAGCAAGGGGTTACTCAGTCTGCTGAAGGCCCACGGTCAAGGCACATATGAGAAAGCAATCAATGAACAACTAAGGTGTTGCAACGTGCAATGAAAAACTAATGATTGATGCTTCTCATCTCTCTCCGTTCCTGTCTGTCCCTGTCTATCCCTCTCTCTGACTCACTCTCTGTCTCTGTAAAAAAAATAATAAATAAAATTTAAAAAAAAATTAAAGATGGTCAAGATTTGGCAGAGGTCATTAAGGGCATATCCAGTTGATATGTATGTAGACAGAGCCTCTGCCCTGACAAAATCACTGTTCGGGAGGGAGATGGGCTCATAGACCCCTGATCACAATGTCATAGGGAAAGGCTTTGCAGAAGGAGGGTGGAGAAGAGGAGCACAGGAGGCTTATTGGGGATGTGGAGGGTGAGGAATTACCCTGCAAGGAGGAAGAAGCATGTTGTGCTCAGTGAAAGAACCCATTGGAGCCTGAACCTGGTATTTGTCTCAGTTGAAGAAACATAGATTATATAGTCAGTCCATGGTTCGTGAAAGACTCAGCATCTGTTCCTACATAGCCCTCTTTTAGTTAGTTACTTTTATTACTGATATAAGCATCTGAGAAGCCATCATCCCAAATAAAAGTTGGGAACTGGACAATAATCTGCATTTTTCTATCCGTATGGTTGCTCCCAGTCCCTGCCTCCCCTAGCCCAGGCGGCCATCACTCTGAATCCTGTGTTCAGTAGTCATGTCTTTTAACTTTATAAGAAGTGTATCATGCTGTGTATATGTAGTCTTTGGGAACTTGTTGGTTTTGTTTTTTTGTTGTTTTGTTACTGTTGTTTTGGGAGGTTTTTTGCCTAACATTACTAAGAGTCACCCACATTGCTTGTCACTGAAGTGCATTTGTTTTGATAATAATATCCCATTGTATAAATGACCACAGTTTATTTGTCCATTTCTGTTGATGTGCTTTGCTGTTGTTCCCATAGCTTTTGCTATTATAAACTGCTGCTATGGGCCTGACCTGTGGTGGCGCAGTGGATAAAGCGTCAACCTGGAAATGCTGAGGTTGCCGGTTCAAAACCCTGGGCTTGCCTGGTCAAGGCACATATGGGAGTTGATGCTTCCTGCTCCTCCCCCCTTCTCTCTCTCTCTCTCTTTCCCCCCTCTCTAAAATGAATAAATAAAATCTTAAAAAAAAAAAAAAAAAAAAGCATTTTAAACTGCTGCTATGAACCATTTTTGTAAGTCTGTTGTACATGTGCAAGATTATTTTTTAGGAATAACCTAAGAGTTGAATTGCTGGGTCATTTTTCACCTCCATTTTGAAACAATGACATCTGTTTTCCAAAGTAGGTCACAAGTTAACACCCCACCAGCAGGTGTAAGAGATTCTGTAGGTCAGTATCCTCTTCTACACCTTTTAATTTGTTCCAGTCAAGTGGGGTGTAAAGTTGTATCCCCTCAAATCAGGGAATGGTCTTGACATGGCATTCCCTGATTTTAGGTTATGTGAAGCACCTCTTTATGTGTTTATTGGCCATGTGTTTCATCTGTGAAATGCCTGTTTTTCCTTTTGTCCATGTTTTGATTTAGTTACTAGTGCTTTTCTTCTTTGTAGGGGTTTGTGTCTATATGTGTGCATTGTATATGCGTGTGTACGTGCATTCTTCATCATCTTGTTCCTTTTTCTTTTATAATATTGTTTCTTTGAGTCCTCTCTTCTGTTTTATTTACCTTTGCTTTCTTTGGGGTTTGTTCTGTTTTGTGTGTGTGTGTATGTATGTCTTTTTAATAAGGTGGATATGTAACTGGGTTTTTTTATTCATATAAATACATATTTAAGCCCGTAAATTTCCCTTAAAGCACAACTTTTACTTTGTATCCTGCTAATTTTATTACATATTGTTCCATTATTGCAAAAATGTGATTCAGACCCTGAGGATCTCCAAGACCCTTTCAGGGATCTGCAAAGAAAAAACTTCTTTGAAAATAATATTAACATGTTATTTGGTTTTTTTACTCTCATCCTCTCACAATGAGACAGTGAAGTGTCCCAGAGGCTACAGCAGACTGAATGCTGGGACAGATATGAGAATCCCACCGGCCAGACATTTAGGAGATTTGAAAACATATACGAACAAGGCCATGTTTTAAAAATATAGTTATTTTCATAAATATGATAAGATACACTGTTCTTAATTATTTTTAAATGGCATATTTAGAATTAATAAATATTTTTCAGATTTTTTCCGTTTTAATTTCTGTACAGTAAATATTAATAGATATAACATATAACAAAAGCTGTTTGGGTCGCTCAGTAATCTTTGGAGTATGAAGAGATTCTAAGACCAAATGTTTGAGAACCTTAACACACTATTGTTCAATTCTAGATTTTTAAGTCTTTTTATTATTAATTTCTGACTAAGGACACTGACGTCAAAGGTCATGTCTTACCCTGGCCAGATAGCTCAGTCACTTAGAACATCATCCTAATCTGCCTGGGTTGCAGTTCAATCCTGGTCAGGGCACATACAAGAATCAAGCAGTGATTTCACAAATAAGTGGAACAGCAAATCAATGTTTCTCTTTCTTTTTCCCCCTTCCTCTCCCTAAAATCAATCTTTTTTAAAAAAAAAGAATTTTTTAAAGGTCATATCTTTTTTTTTTTTTTTTATTGATTTTTTTAATTCATTTTAGAGAGGAGAGGGAGAGACAGAGAGAGAGAGATAGAGAGAGGAGAGGGGAGGATCTGGAAGCATCAACTCCCATATGTGCCTTGACCAGGCAAGCCCAGGGTTTCGAACCGGCGACCTCAGCATTTCCAGGTCAATGCTTTATCCACTGCGCCACCACAGGTCAGGCTAAAGGTCATATCTTGCTGGCCGGTTAGCTTAGTCAAGTAAGAGCATCATCCTGAAACAATAAGGTTGCAGGTTTGATCCCTGTCGGGGCACACACAGGAAGCAGCCAATGAAAGCATAGCTGAGTGGAACAATGAATGCTCTCTTCCCCTCCCTTCTCTCTCCCTCCCTTTCTATCTTGAAAAGAAAAGAAAATTAAGCCCTGGCCAAACAGCTCAGGTGGTAGGAGCATCGTTCCGGAGCACAAAGGTTGCTGGTTCAACTCAATTCCCCAGTCTGCACATGCAGAAGCAATTCACTGTTCCTGTCTCTCTTCCTGCCTCTCTCTCAAAAAAAAAGGGGGGGTTATGTCTTGTGTGATGCTTCTTTTGATACTTATTCTTTCTGTAAAATGTGTCAAGGTGATCTAATACTTGCTTGTTTTACATGTCCTTGAGAAAAATGTGTATTCTCTAAATGCAGAATTCTGAACACTTCTTAGGTTACACTTGTTAATTATGTTGTTTGAATTTTTTTTTTAACTTTTTTTTTTGTATGTTTCTGAAGTGAGAATCGGGGAGGCAAAGAGACAGACTCCTGCATGTGCCCAACCAGGATCCACCCAGCATGCCCACCAGGGGGCAATGCTCTACCCATCTGGGGTGTTGCTCCATTGCAAACAGAACCATTCTAGCACCTGAGGCAGAGGCCATGGAGCCATCCTCAGTGCCTGGGCCAACTTTGCTCCAAGGAGCCTTGGCTGGGAGAGGGGGAAGGGTGGAGAAGCAGGTGGGCGCTTCTCCTCTGTGCCCTGGCCGGGAATCAAACCTGGGACATCCACACGCCGGGCCAACACTCTACCGCCAAGCCAACCGGCCAGGGCTGAATTTCCTATATTCTTGCTGGATATTTTTTTCTACTTAACCTGTTAATTGAGAACTATGTGTTGAAATCCCGCAACATCAAAAACTGATTTTTTATTTTTATTTATTTATTTTTTTTTTTTACAGAGACAGAGAGAGGGTCAGAGAGAGGGATAGATAGGGACAGACAGACAGGAACGGAGAAAGATGAGAAGCGTCAATCATCAGTTTTTCATTGCAACACCCTAGTTGTTCATTGATTGCTTTCTCATATGTGCCTTGACTGTGGGCCTTCAGCAGACCAAGTAACCCCTTGCTCGAGCCAGTGACCTTGGGTCCAACCTGGTGAGCTCTGCTCAAACCAGATGAGCCCGCACTCAAGCTGGCGACCTCGGGGTCTCGAACCTGGATCTTCCGCATCCCAGTCCAATACTCTGTCCACTGTGCCACTGCCTGGTCAGGCTCAATTTTTTTAATACTATTAATATTTACTTCATATATATATATGAAGTAATATATATATATATATTTTTGTATTTTTCCAAAGCTGGAAACGGGGAGGCAGACAGACTCGACAGACTCCCGCATGCGCCCGACCGGGATCCACCCATCATGCCCACCAGGGGGCAATGCTCTGCCCATCTTGGGGTGTCTCTCTGCTGCAATCAGAGCCATTCTAGCGCCTGAGGCCAGAGGCCACAGAGCCATCCTCGGTGCCCGGGCAAACTTTGCTCCAGTGGAGCCTTGGCTGTGGGAGGGGAAGAGAGAGACAGAGAGGAAGGAGAGGGGGAAGAGAGGGGGAGGGGTGGAGAAGCAGATGGGCGCTTCTGTGTGCCCTGACCGGGAATCGAACCCGGGACTCCTGCACGCCAGGCCAACGCTCTACCACTAAGCCAACCGGCCAGGGCCTACTTCATATATTTTGAGGTTACTAAATATATATATACTTTCTTTTATTTCTATATGTTCATTGGGAATCAAATCTTTAGTTTTAAACTGAGGTATAATTGACATAACATATTAATTTCAGGTATACAACATAAATGATTTGATATTTGTATATTTTATAAAATGATCACCACAGTGCCCTGGCCAAGTAGTTCAGCTGGTTAGAGCGTTGTCCTGATACACCAAGGTTGCAGGTTCAGTCCCTGGTCAGAGTACATACAAGGCTCAACCAATGAATGCATAAATAAGTGGAACTACAAATCGATCTCTCTCTTTTTCTCTCTCCCTCCCTTCCCCTCTCTCTCCTTCTTCCTCTCTCTCTCCCACTCCCTCCCCTCTCTCCCTTCCTCTTTCTCTAAAATGATTACCACAATGTGTAGTTAACATCCATCATCATACATAGTTATAAGTTGTTTTTTTTCTAGTGATAAGAACTGTTGAATATTAAGATCTACTTAAAAACAGCAGATAGCCTGACCAGACGGTGGCGCAGTGGATAGAGTATTGGACTGGGATGCGAAGGACCCAGGTTCGAGACCCCGAGGTTGCCAGCTTGAGCACGGGCCCATCTGGTTTGAGCAAAAGCTCACCAGCTTGGACCCAAGGTTGCTGGCTCGAGCAAGGGATTACTCGGTCTGCTGAAGGCCCGCAGTCAAGGCACATATGAGAAAGCAATCAATGAAGAACTAAGGTGTCGCAATGCGCAACAAAAAACTAATGATTGATGCTTCTCATCTCTCTGTCTCTGTCTATCTCTCTGTCTGTCTCTGTAAAAAAAAAAAAAAAGGACAAAACAGCAGATAGAGTGTCAGCCCAGAGTATTGATGCCCAGAGTATTGATGTCCCAGATTTGATTCCTGATCAGGGCACACAGGAGAAGCAACCATCTGCTTCTCTCCCCCTCCCCCCTCCCCGTCCCCTCCTCTTCCCCCTTCTCTCTCTCTTCCTCTCCCACAGCCAGTAGCTCAGTTGGTTCGAGCATCAGCCTCAGGTGCTGAGGATAGCTCAGTTGATTTTGAGCATCGGCCCCAGACAGGTTCCCAGATGGATCCCGGTTGGGGCACATGCATGTCTGTCTCTCTGCCTCCCCGCCTCTCCCTTTCTAATCTATCCATTTTTGCTTTCTGTGTTTTGGGACTTTATTGTTAAATGCATCTCTGTTTGTAGTACAATAGTATATCCATTTGATATATTTATATTTTTATCATTGTAAACTGTTTATATTGCTAGTAACATTTCATTTAGGCACACTGGTTATTTACCATAGACATTCAATAGTATTTTGTATTACTTTCGAGTGTATGTACAGCAGTGGTTAGACAATCATATACTTTACAGAACTCCCCCCTTGATATTTCCAGCTAGTAACAATTTTAATCTTCAAGTCTTTTATGTCTGATATTAGTACAGCCCCACCAGCTCTTTTAGTTACTATTTGCATGGTATATCTTCTCCACAGCTCTGCTTTCAACCTACTTGCATCTTTACCAATGCTCTTTATTTCTTCATGTGGATTCAAATTACTGTCTGATATCAATTTTTTTAATGATTTTTCTATTGATTTTGGAAAGAGGAGAGAGAGGAGGAGAGGGAAGCATCAATGCATAGTGGTTGCTTCTCATCTGTGCCTTGCCAGGCTAGCCTGGGGTTTTCAACCTGCAGCGACCTCAGTGTTCCAGGTCAATGCTTTATCCACTGCGCCACCACTGGTCAGGTTTTTTAAATTTTTGTTTATTTTCTATAGAGAGGAAGAGAGAGAGGGAAACATCAATTTATTGTTTTACCCATTTATGTACTCATTGGTTGATTTTTTTTTTTTTTCATTTTAGAAAGAAGAGAGAGAGGAGAGAGACAGGGAGAGAAGGGGGGAAGGAGCAGGAAGCATCAACCCCCGTATGTGCCTTGACCAGGCAAGCCCAGGGTTTCAAACTGGCGACCTCAGCATTTCCAGGTCCACGCTCTATCCACTGCGCTACCGCCTGGTCAGGCTCATTGGTTGATTCTTGTATGTGCCCTCACTGGGGATCCAACCTGCAACCTTGGCGTATCAAGACGATGCTCTAACCACCTGAGCTACCCAGCCAGGACCTAATATCTTTTCCTTTCAGCTTTTAAAAATACCATTATTATTTCTTGTAAAGTAGATCTGCTAGTGACAATATTTTTTAAGTTTTTTTAATTTTTAATTGTCTTTGTTCCTCTTTTATATTTTAAGGATACTTTTTGTTTGGTTACTTTTTTTTTCCTTTCTGTATGAAGGATAGTTTTACTTTATATAGAATTAAAATTTTTTTTCCCATTGATTTGAGGGAAGGAGAGAGAAAGGTAGAGAAGCATCAGCTCGTTCCACTTAGTTCCAATTCATTGTGCACTCATTGATTGCTTCTCTTTTTTTTTCAGTGAGAGGAGGGGAAACAGAGACAGATGCCAGCATGCACCCTGACCGGAATCTACCCGGCAGGCCCACGAGGGGGCAATACTCTGCCTATCTGGGTGTTGCTCCATTGCTCTACAACTGAGGTCTTCATAACACCTGAGGCAGAGGCCATGGAGGCATCCTCAGTATCTGGGGCCAACTCACTCCAGTTGAGCCATGGCTGCAGGACAGGAGAAGAAGAGAAGAGAAAGAGAGGAGAGAGAAGTGAGAGGAGGAAGGGTGGAGAACAGATGGCGCTTCTCCTGTGTGCCCTGACAGAGAATTGAACATAGACAGCCACATGCCAGGCCAACGCTCTTACTACTGAGCCAACCTGTCAGGGCCATTGATTACTTCTCATATATACCCTGACCAGGGGCGAGGGAGCTACAGCAGAGCAAGTGACCCCTTGCTCAAGCCAGCAACGTTGGGCTCAAGCCTGCAACCTTGGACTTAAAGCCAGCAACCTTTAGGCTCAAGCCAGCAACCATGGGGTCATGTCTATGATCCTGCACTCAAGCTGGTGAACCCACGCTCAAGCCAGCAACCTTGGGGTTTTGAACCTGGGTCCTCTGTGTACCAGCCAACACTCTATCCACTGCACCACCGCCTAGTCAGGCTATAACATCTCATTTATCCTTTGTCTAGCCCTGGCCGGTTGGTTCAGTGAATAGAGCATCGGCCTGGCATGCAGACATCTCAGGTTCAATCCTCGGTCAGGGCACATAAGAAGCGACCATCTGCTTCTCCTCCCCTCCCTCTTCCCCTTCTCTCTCTTCCCCTCTCACAGCCAGTGGCTTCGTTAGTCCAAGCGTTGGCCCCATGCACTGAGGATAACTCAGTTGATTCGAGCATCAGCCCCAGACGTGGGTTGCTGGGTGGATCCCAGTCGGGGTGCATGTAGGAGTCTATCTCCTCTCACTTAAAAAAAAGTAAGTCTTTATCTAGTAAAGCCAACATCTGAGCTTCCTTAGGGACAGTTTCTGTTGTTTGCTTCCCCTCTCCACTTACCCATGTGAGTGGCCATGCCTGTTTCCTTCTTTTGTGGATGATGAAGGGGTGGTATAATCATAATTTTCTAACTGGGCAGTTCACCTTGGTTAGTCACACCTCAAGCCTAAAACTTTTTTTTGGACTATAACTTCTTTACCAAAGGTTTAGGCAAGCCCTGCCCATTGTCCTTGTGCATATAGGGTAATACACTTTTGAAATGCCAGAAGTAATACACACATGATCTTGTTAACTGTCCTATAATCCAATTCCTACCTTCTTTCTCCCACCTTCATGTAATCTTTACATTCCCTCCTTAATTCCAAATGCATAAAAGAAACTGCAAAACTGTCATTCTCTGGGTCATCTGAGATCTTGCTTGCCAGCAATTATTGTCAGTTTGGGCTCAAATAAACCCTTATAAATATTCTCTACAGGTTTGGGCATTTTCTTACATCGACACTTGGCATGTTTCACAGTTTTCTATTGAAAACTGGACATTTTAAATAATATAATGTGGCAACTTTGGAAATCATACTCCCTCCTCATGGTTTGTTATTGCTTTTAATTGTTCTTTGTATGGTGCCTTTTTTTTCTTTTTTAAATACTTTATTTATTCATTTTAGACAGCAGAGAGAAAGAGCGCGAGAGAGAATGAGAGAGAGAGAAGGGGGGAGGAGCAGGAAGCATCAACTCCCATATGTGCCTTGACCAGGCAAGCCCAGGGTTTTGAACCAGAGATCTCAGCATTCCAGGTTGACGCTTTATCCACTGCGCCACCACAGGCCAGGCTGTATGGTGTCTTTTTTAAACTAATTCTGTAAAGTCTTTGTTCTTTGTCTTGTATAACCACTGTAGTCTCTGCTTGGTTAGTTCAGTGATCTAATGATTGGGCAGACATCTCCTTAAATGCCTGGGGAACCAAGAGGTCGCTCAGCCTTTGACAAAGCTTCGTGTGTTGGGGTGTGTTAGGGTATGTATGCTTCAACACTTAGCCAAGCACTTGACAACCCGGGCTTCGCCTTTACTCCCACCTTATTCTGAGCCTCAAGGCAGCAGGTAGTGATGTTACCAGAATAAGCCAGGGTTCATGTTGCCCATTGTCCTTTTAGCCAATCCACGAGAGACAGGGACTGAGTAGATAAAAGAGCATATTTAATTCAAATTGCCAGCAACTCAAGAAGGCAGATGGACTCAGGTCCGAAAAACTTTTTTTTTTTTTTTTTTTTTACAGAAGCAGAGATAGACAGGGACAGACAGACGGGAACGGAGAGAGATGAGAAGCATCAATCATTAGTTTCTCGTTGCGCGTTGCGACTTCTTAGTTGTTCATTGATTGCTTTCTCATATGTGCCTTGTCCGTGGGCCTTCAGCAGACCGAGTGACCCCTTGCTGGAGCCAGCGACCTTGGGTCCAAGCTGGTGAGCTTTTTGCTCAAACCAGATGAGCCCGCACTCAAGCTGGCAACCTTGGGGTCTCGAACCTGGATCCTTCCGCATCCCAGTCCGACACTATCTACTGTGCCACTGCCTGGTCAGGCCCAAAAAACTTCCTTAACAATCTTGGCTGACTGGCCAGTTTATATACCTTTGGAGAGGTTAAAGATTTATTACTGGCCCTGGCCGGTTGGCTCAGTGGTAGAGCGTCGGCCTGGCGTGCAGAGGTCCCGGGTTCAATTCCCAGCCAGGGCACACAGGAGAAGCGCCCATCTGCTTCTCCACCTCTCCCCCTCTCCTTCCTCTGTCTCTCTCTTCCCCTCCCACAGCCGAGGCTCCATTGGAGCAGGGATGGCCCGAGCACTGGGGATGGCTCCTTGGCCTCTGCCCCAGGCGCTAGAGTGGCTCTGGTCGTGGCAGGGCGAACCCCCGGAGGGGCAGAGCGTCGCCCCCTGGTGGGCGTGCCAGGTGGATCCCGGTCGGGCACATGCGGGAGTCTGTCTGACTGTCTCTCCCCGTTTCTAGCTTCGGAAAAATACAAAAAAAAAAAAAAGAAAAGAAAAGAAAAGAAAAAGATTTATTACTGAGCATGTAGTTAGTCATGTTGTAGAATGCAGGTGGTCGGGATCTGGCATGCAGGAATGTCCCAGGATACTTGCTTGACACGAGTGATGGCCTTATATTGTAGGTAGGTATCTTTTATCTCCAGGGCACTGCATCTTGAGTCCTTGGGAACCTATCTGCAAAACAACTCTCTATGTTCCTTGGAAGGACATGAAGCAATAATTAAATTTCTTATTCATAACTTAGTTTTCTAAGCTATGAGTGTATAGTAGTTAACCCCTAATAAACTATTAACCCCTTACAGTGAGAGTTGAGTTTTTAGGTCTTTTCTGAACATGAACTTAGCACTGGATATGAGCATATTCCTACACATATGCATGGCCTTCTAGATTTCCAGGGCTGTGTCGGAGCTTCTGTTTTCTCTCTTTTGATCGTCATTCTGGGGTGATGGGAGAAAGACGCATCCGGGTGCTAGTTGAGCATCTTGGCCAGGTCATGATTCTAAACCAAAGACATTCTACTTTTTAACAAGTTCATGGTTAATAAAATATAGTAAGTAGCCTCAATGCAACCTGTGTCTATTCCACACGTAATTTGTTTTGGACAAAGTGGAAAGCTGCCTCATAGAGTTACTAGGTAGCTTTTTGTGATCTCAAGTATGAGGCTCTGCACACAAATTTTCAAGATGTTCTACAATAGTGGTTTTCAGTGACTATAGATTCTGTAATTTTCATATAACATCACAATGGTTAACTCTTGCAGACCAGCATGAAATTTCTGGTGAACTGACACCTGTCCGTAGACTAGTGGTTGAAAACTCTGATCTACAGGATACCACTATACACCCATTAGAATGGCTACAAAAAGGACAAAATTATTAAAAAGACTGACAGCTCCAAATGTTTTTAGTATGTGGAACTACTGGAATTTCATAGACAAGTGGTGAGAAAATAATGGTACCACTATTTTGTAAAACAGTTTCACAGTTTTTTATAAAATTAAATATATATATATACATATATATATATTATACAATCCAGCAGTTCCACTCCTAGATATTTACTCTAGAGAAATGAGAATATATGTTTACAAAAAGATTTGTCATAAATGTTAATAATAGTTTTATGCTTAATATCCAAAAATCAAAATAACCCAAGGGTTCATCAGTAGGAGATAGGATAAACAAATTGTTGTGTGTCCAATGGAATACTATGCAGCTATAAAATGAACGACCTACACACATAACAATATAGATGAATTCTAAAAACATTTTGAGTAAAAGAAGCGAAACAGAAGGGTACATACTCTGTGATTCCATTCATATGACACTATGGAAAAGGCCAAAGTCGTGAAAGAACTCAGGTCAGTGGCTGCCTGGGCCAGCAGTGGAGAGGGAACAAGGAACTCCTGGTGTGATGGAAATATTTTGTGTCCTCATGGTGGTGGGAGTTCTATAGTTTTACATGTTTGTCAAGTCAAATTGAACTATAGTCATGCACCGTGTATTGTTTTGGTCAACAGACCATTGTTGACCAAAAAATCAACCTGTAGAGAATTTTTATAAAAAATTATTTGAGCCATTATAGACTAATATTTCATGTCAACTGTAATTGAAAAAAATTTTTTAATTAAAATAACCAAGGAGGAAAAAATTATTTGAGCCAAACAGATGATATACCTGGAAGCAAGATCTCAACAGACTAAGAAAAATGCTCCCAAGAATAACATTTTGCAGCTTCTTTAATGCACTTGGAATTAAGGAGGGAACATAAGGAAGACTGCATGAAGGGGGTGGAAAGCAAGGTGGGGACAGGACTACAGGATGGTAGTTCCATAAGATTATAATGGAGCTGAAAAATTCCTATCATAGCAGTCTTAACCAACATTACACAAATACTTAAAATTGTATTACAGTTGCCTACCATATTCAGTACAGTATGCTGTACAGCTTTGTAATCTAGGAGCTAGAGAAGAACAGAATTTGTCACCCCCAAAATATGTTTCTTTGGCATAAGGATTATTTATGCTGATTAATTTTAGGAAACAGCAGATTTGAGGAAAGCTCTGAAAACCAAGTATAAGTAACCCTTTTGAAAGCTACATTTATATTTATAAAGGAAATCTCCATCTCTAAGGGTGTCTCTCTCTCTGTGCCAAGAAGAGGGGTATGACCTTATCTCTAGAAATTTACGAATGCAGGAGGAGATAAGTCTGCATGACGCCTCATCCTGGCTTACTGGGCTTTTCCTGGTTACTTCCCTTAACTGGCTCCCTCTACCCCAACATCTTCTGTCTTCAACTGGAGATGGTATTTAAGGCAATGGTTTTCAGCCATTTGGGGGAGTTACTTAGTTTTCCTGGGTCTCTCCTATGTATACAGGAGGTATACATGTTACTAAACTTTTGTTTGTTCTTCTCCTGTTAAAGTCTTATCACAGGGATGTCTCGACCAGGAACACAGAGGGCAGAGGGAAGATTACTTTCCCTCCCTACAGAGCTATAGGCTGTATCACGTAGGTTTGTGTAACTGTGCTCTGTGACATTCACACAGTGACCACCAATAACCTAAGGCCACATTTCTCAGAATATATCCCTGTCATTAAGTGCTGGATGACTGTATACATTTTAAATATATGCAGCTTATATGTAAACTATTACCTTGATAAAGTAAAGATCTAATTTAAGGGGGAATAGGTGGTCCAACACAAAAGAAAAAGTCTGGTCTGCAGAAGAAACACTTGTTCCTAGCTCTCTACAATGCACAACCCCACTTGGACTACCTGCTGGGCCAGGTGGAGAAAGTGTATCTAAGCACTCAGGGTACCTAACAGGAACAGCCAAAGTAGGGTAGCCAAATAGGCTAAGTTTAAATCAAAAATTTGTATTTTTGTGTGACGTCTCTTAAATAAGCATTCATACCTACCGTATTTCCTTCTGTATAAGATACTCCTATATATAAGACACACCTTAATTTTGGGTCCCGAACTTTGAAAAAAAAATTTATCACATAGTTATTGAACTCAAGTTTTATTCATCATAAAATTCATACATCTCATTACTGTCAAAACTACCATCCATTGGCTTGTCTTCATCTGTGTCTGATGACAAATCACTGTCTTCATATATTGCCTCATCCTCAGTTCCATCTATGGCATTTGAAATGCCACACTTCTTCAATGACTTGACAATGATTTCAATCTTGATACTATCCCAGGATCTTTTCACCCAGGTACAAACTTCTCCCATAGTTGGTTTCTTCACTCTTCCTGCTGGTGTCAAATTGTCCCCAGAAGACTTCATCCATTGGTTCCATTCGTCTCTCATTGCAGCTTTGAAGGGTTTGTTAAAGCTGATATCAAGTGGTTGGAGCTGGGATGTCAAGCCTCCAGGTATGACGGCAAGTTTTGTTTTTTGCTCTGCAGCAATCTTTGTTTTTTGTTATGTGTGCCCTGAACTGATTAAGCACCAAAAGGGCAGGTTTGCATAAGAGCCCACCTGGTCTCCTCCAAACATTCTCAAACCAGATCTTCATCCTATCCTGACCCATCCAACCCTTGTCATGAACGTAGACAATCACGCCTCGAGGAATGTCTTCTTTTGGCATTGTTTTGCATTTGAAAATCAGCATAGGAGGCAGCTTGGTTCCATTGGCACAAGCTAGAACAACTGTGTAATGGCTCTTTTCATGTCCACTTGTCTTCACAGCTACAGTTTCACCCCTTCTTATCAACAGTTCTGTTACTTGGGACATCAAAGGGGGACTTTGTCCATATTTGCAATCTGTCCCAACACAAACTGATGTGTCTTCTGACATTGAATGACAAAACGATGAAATTCAAGGACCTTCTGCTCATTCATAGCTTTCAGGCATCTTTTGGGCAAGTCTGGTGCGTGGACGCATGCTCAGTCCATTCCATTTCATGAACCTGAAGCACCAATGTGTTCTCCTTTGAAATCAGTATGTAACTTCTTTTTCATCAGCAATTCTTGCTTTATGCTGAACCATCCTGTGGACACAGGAATTCCAAATTCACTTTGCTCTTCAATCCGTATCTTCAATTCTCTCTCTAAATCAGGCCGTTTTGCTGACTTGCCTCTCATGGCCTTCTTCTGCCGTAGCATTTTCAGTAGGGTTTCTTCTTCCCGTAGCCAGTCTCAGATTGATTTCTCAGTTGGAGGAGGACCACGCTTACATTCAGCAGCACGATTTCCATTCACTTTTTGCGAACTGAATCACTTTTAACTTGAATTCAGCACTGTATAAAAATCTTTTCTGAGCCATTTCTGGGCAGAACGTGGCAAAATATAACCTACCGTAATATACCAGGTAACAAGTGCGAAACAACGCAAAGACAACAAACACGAAAAAGCAGGAAATGCAAGTAAAACTACAATGAGTGCAAAAACAAGCGCGAAAAAGCGGGAAATGCAAGTAAAGAAATCGACAACCACGGTATAAGATGCACCAAGTTTTTAGACTCCAAATTTTTCAGGAAAGGCTGCATCTTATACATGGGTAAATACGGTAATTCAAACCTAATAATGCCACACAAGCCAAACAAAATGGATTATCAGGCCATATGTGATTCACAGGCAGCCAGCTGTAGTTTGCACCCTAAAATGTCTTGGGTTCAGCCAGCAGAGCCATGAGCTCAAATCACAGAATAGCTTTTCCTGGGTGTGGCTCTGGCATGTTGCTCTTGACATGCCTTGGAGGTGATGGCAACTAGTCCCATGCTCTGTATCTGGGCCCAGCCCATGAAATGGGACCCCAAAGCCTCTCGACCAAAACCAGCTGTGGGAATGTACAGGACACCATTTCCTCGGACGGTAGCTTGGCAAGGCTCCTAACTGCACACCCGAGGGTACCTGACCTCCTGGAGTACATACAGTACATTAACACCTGAAAAGCAGGACGGTCTACAGGAGCCTCAGAACCCCATTTAGTGCCCAGCATTCTGAACCTTGAGGGGTTCCAGCTTGTGCTCTTATCACCCTCCCTGGGCATGGCCTGCTCTGCTGAATGTCTGACATGCCCTTTGCCCCCTGGCTCAGTTTGGGGGCAGCCCCGTGTCCTGTGCAGTGGGGCTGGCCGTCCTGGATGTCTTGGAGAAGGAGCAGCTACAGGCTCACGCTGCCTATGTGGGCAGCTTCCTGATGGAGCTCCTGGGGCAGCAGAAAGCCAAACATCCCATCATCGGGGACATCAGGTGAGGCTCAGGCCAGCAGTCACTACCCACTAACCCAGCACCTGCCAGCAGCCTAAAGTCATTCCTTCTTTCACATCCTAACCACCTGAGATGGTGGGAGTTTTACTCTAACTCCACAGGGGAGAACTGGAGCCCCTCAGGGCTGTAGCCCAAGGTGGCACGTCACATATACACACACACCACCACCACCCTTCTCATCCTGTGGCTGTCTCCCAGTGCATGCATACACACACACACACACACACTTTCTGTGGCTCTGTTTCCCAAGAGGTAGAGGTAAAAGCCCTGGTGGACTTTGAGGCTTAACTGAGACCCAGGCAGAGGGCAAGGGCAAAGTCCATGGTCCATCCTTCAGACCTGGCCTCCTGAGATACACCTTCTGCTCCAGGGGCGTCGGGCTCTTCATTGGTGTCGATTTGATCAAAGATGAGGCCACAAGGACACCAGCCACTGAAGAAGCTGACTACTTGATGTACAGGTACTTTCTTCAATGTCTAGGGCCCTGACAGGAAGGAGCCTCCCCCTCCATTCACCATGTTCCTGGGCACTCTGGCCCTCTGGGGAAGGGAGGACAGCCAATTGTGCATCCACCTGACTGAAGTCTATGGATAGAAAAGGCAGCCCAGTCAGCTCTGCCCAGTGTCTGGCTGCAAAGGTTTCAGATGGGCACAGGCCATCACCAGCCCAAGTGCCACCTCTGCCAAGATGCCAGAGCTGCCCCAGTTCTCAGACCCAGGCTATCAGAGAAAGCTTCTCCAGGGGCTGAGGATGGACAGGACTCCTGCTCTTCATCTGGGTGGGGTACCTAGAGGGAACAGCATCTCCAGACTCATGCCTCCCACCCAACCAGGTTCACATTTTGAACCCAAGCAGGACCCTTCCCTGTTACAGAGGGCCCTTGGGTTACGACAATCTAGACCAGGGATAGTCAACCTTTTTATACCTACCACCCACTTTTGTATCTCTGTTAGTAGTAAAATTTTCTAACCATCCACTGGTTCCACAGTAATGGTGATTTATAAAGTAGGGAAGTAACTTTACTTTATAAAATTTACAAAGCAGAGTTACAGCAAGTTAAAGCATATAATAATTACTTACCAAGTACTTTATGTCGGATTTTTGCTGTTTGGCAGAATAAATCTTTATAAAACAACTTACTATAGTTAAATCAATCTTTTTATTTATACTTTGGTTGCTCTGCTACCGCCCACCATGAAAGCTGGAACGCCCCCTAGTGGGCAGTAGGAACGAGGTTGACTACCACTGGTCTAGACTAGGGGTCCCCAAACTGCGGCCCCCTGAGGCCATTTATCTGGCCCCCGCCGCACTTCCGGAAGGGGCACCTTTCATTGGTGGTGAGTACTTGGAGTACTGTATGTGGCAGTGCCACAAAGCGCGGTGTGGCTCACATACGGTACTACTTCTGGTGACGCGGGACGCACGCGTCACAGAGCCAGAAGCGCGTCATATCTCTTGTTATGGCTAGCAGTGACAAATATGGAACCAGACATTGACCATCTCGTTAGCCAAAAACAGACCCATAGTTCCATTGAAATACTGGTCAGTTTGTTGATTTAAATTTACTTGTTCTTTATTTTAAATATTGTATTTGTTCCCGTTTTGTTTTACTTTAAAATAAGGTATGTGCAGTGTGCATAGGGATTCGTTCATAGTTTTTTTTATAGTCCAGCCCTCCAACAGTCTGAGGGACAGTGAACTGGCCCCCTGTGTAAAAAGTTTGGGGACCCCTGGTCTAGACAAACATTTTGAGTTTACAATGCTCACTCCCATAAAAAAAAAAATTGAGACGTGTTATGCCACTAAACGTCGTACTTGCAGACTGCGACGGTGAACTAGTTTGGTTGTGCGTGGCAGAATTTGCAGTAGTGTACAGTAGTGTATTTGTTCTTTTCCTTTTTCTGTGGCTTAGTTGTGTTTTTATGTTATCATTGATTTTACAAGTGACTTAGGCTAGGGTGTGTTTCGACAACACCAAAATTTATGTTACATAATCACTGTTGTAGGAACAGAACTATGTCGTTAACCCGAGGACCCTGTATTTCCTTTTATCTCCATTCCTCATTCATACCCTCTTCCCCCACCTCATAAAACCCTTGGAAAGTATGTATCAATGTTTGGAATTCACATAAGAGTACAGAAATTAAAAGAGTACAGAAATTAACATAAAGATCTTTCCCTCCATGCGGTTTTTTTAAGACTGACCCCTCCTAAGTGACCATCCAGTCCCTGCCTTCTCTCTGCTGGTCGGGCATATCAGCCTACCCCCCTTCACCCCAGCCTCCAGACTGAGGATTCCAGCATGGCTGGTGGGAAGGAGGGAGTCAGATCTGAGGCCCAGCCTGACTTCCTTCACCTCACAGCCACCCTGGGGATTTCTCCAGTTCAGTGAGGAAACTGGGCCAAGGACCATTTGACCTCAGCCACCCTGCTAATAGGTGGCAGAGCTGGATTTGAAGTCCAGATGTTATTCTTTCTAGCACGGTCATAGTGCCAGGAAGAACAGGATAGGAGCAAGGAGCCAAAAGGCAGACTAAGGACACCGTGGCTCCAAAAATAACAATCAGTACAAAAGGAGTGGGGGGCCAGAGTGTAGATATGTCAGACCCCTCCTCTCAGCGGCCAAAATACCTTCCTAGGTTAAAAGTATAAATGTGGAATATTAAAAATGATTCTTAGGTATCAATGATAATTTTCAGGAGGGTAAAATCATCTTCCAAGAAAAGAACTAGAAAACTAACAGTACTATATGGGATTGCAACATTACCTGTGTGCAGGGAGCAGGGATGTCACTGAAGCTACTGGGTGGGGGGTGCGTGGAGTTCACTATGCCACTCGGACACTGGACCCTCTCCACATAGAGCAAGCTGTACACATCGTACATAAACCACAAAGTGTGAAATGCAGGGACTACACTGTACCCCTGGGGCTAATCTTGGCTCAGACAAGACTGGGACTCCAGGGACAGATGAGACGAGGCCCCTGCTCTGAGGGGCAGCAGGGCACCTGACAAGTCATCGATGCTGGGCCACAAAGGATGAGCCTGAGTTTTGCAAGGGGTGGCCAGTGCTGTGTCCTGGGGGGAACTGGCTTATAAAGGGGTCCAAGGCTGAGGAAGGCCTTAAAGGCCATGTGAAGGGTCCTGGGCTGTTGGGTGCCTACTGTGTCCTATCCCACAGACTGAAGGAGAACTACATTTTGCTGAGCACTGATGGCCCCGGGAGGAACGTCCTTAAGTTTAAGCCCCCAATGTGCTTCAGCTTGGACAACGTACAACATGTGGTGGCAAAACTGGATGCCATCCTAACAGGTGAGCCTGAAGCCCCAAGGACAGCTGACCATGTCTCTAGAACCTAACCTGGCCTGTCCAGTGAGCCCAAGCTCCAAACTGCCACCCAAGAAGCCTTGAAGCTGAAGGCAGCAAGGCCCTTCAGCACAAGAAAAAGGTTGACCAGTTTGGGTGGCTCTGGGGTTTTTCAGACATGGAAGAAAAGGTGAGAAGTTGTGAGACGCTGAGGCCCCAGCCCTGCGGCAGTCCTGCTGAATCATGTCCTGCTCTAGGTGAGTGGGCTGGAACAGGGTTTGAAAAAATTAGCAGTGACTCCTGCACTCCTCAGCAAGCCAAACTTTTTTTATGAATATTTTTCTTTGAAGTGCTGGAAGGTTTCATCACTGGGAGGCTCTGGCTGTCTTGGGCTTTCTCTACCCACTCCTGACAGAGGAATCCCCAACAGTATGCATCTGACAGCTGGGCTAAGAGAGCAAGAGCAGCCAGCTCCTTTTAGGAGGGGAAAGATAGCTTCCTTTACCAGGCGCTGCTTCTTGCCACCAGACTGGAGGTGCTCCAATCCAACAGCAAATGAATGCTGCCAGAGCAGGAGAGGGGACCCTTGAATGTACGTTCACTGTCCTGATGTTAGAATCCCATTTCCACATCACAAGGTTACCCAGGGCATAGTAACATCCCCATGAATAGCTACCTTAAACCTCAGTCATTTTCCTTCCTTTAAAAAGGGTCCCAAGTCCCACACAGGCTGTGGCCATACCCCCTTCCCCATTTATCTCACTCACCCAGGATTGGGAGTTTTTACAGTTTTATTTCAAAAGCTTGGATAGCTTCAATATCCAGGTCGTGGCAAAATCAGGACACGTGTAAAATACCTTACAATACATTAGATTCCCAAAAGGTACCAAAAAGTACAGTAAAATTAACACTTCCATTACAGGAAATGTATGACACAAATAATATAAAATTAAAAGGTGAAAAAAGGTGACACTGGTTTCCTAAAACAGACCTCTTTACAACCAGGGTCCACAGCTCCAGGCTGCAAAGCAGCTGCAGGAAACAAGACCCTCCCACCTGGTTCTGGTTAACCTGGTAATAAAATCAGCCCACAACAAACGCCAATCTGGCCTGAGACACCACACGCTGCCTAAAACAACTAGAGCTCTGGAAATAGTAAACAGGAGAGTGATTTCCGGGGGGGGGGGGGGGGGGATTTTAAATAAGATGCACATGGGACAGGCCATAGAAAGTATGCCAAGTTAAATTTGGTACATAATTGTGTTCACTCAACATCCAAACAAAGCGTGGTGCGGTCAGATGGGCACTCTTGCTGAAGCCTCAGTATGGCTTGTAGTTATTCTGATGGCCACCACGTCGCTGGCTCTTCCCGTAATTCGTGCTACCCTGACCTAGGGACAAGAACAACAGTGATAGCAGCTACATTTATTGACCATTTATCCCTGTGCCAGGCGCTTGGCTCAAATCCTCACCAGAGCCAACACCCCAGGGGCAGGCCGCAAAAGCCCAGCCCATCTGACTCCAAAAGCCCCTGCTGCCACTGGCCCCTACACTGTCCTGCCTCCCAAGTGGGTGACTGGATGGGGCCTCCCTCTCCTACTTACTGTAGTCGTAGCCGGGGCTGTAGCTGTAATAGCCATAGGGCGAGTAGTCGTAGCCGCCATAGCCGGGCCCGTAGCCCTGCTGGTAGCCGTAGCCCTGGTTCCAGTAGTTGCCGTAGCCCTGATTCCAACTCTGACTCTGACCTGTGGGGGGAGCAGGGCACAGGGGCCCATGACCATTTAGCACACGCAGGAGCTAGGATGGAGGAAATCCTGCCCTTTGGGTGGCGGGGTTACTATAGTAACTCACAAGGTAGAAGCCAAGGGGCTGCTGTCCTTTTATACGGGGCCCTGAATGAGGCCTGCACTGGAGACCCAAGCTGCAGAGGTGAAGGCCAGAACAGAACCCTAACTTCATTCATGGCCAAAGAGGCAGGAACTCACTCTCACTCAGATCATCCTCTGATCATCCCCACCCTCCCTGGCAGCTTGGCCTTAAAAAAAGATACAGAATTCAGGATTTGGAGTCAGAAGGGCCTGGGGGAGGGGGGCAATGTAAAGCGCCTGGCACAGCCCTGCCCTACCTTCTGCCCACCCACCCATGGGAGGACCAAGACTCAGGACAGCCAGAGCCCATCAGGCCCCCTCGGCTCTCAAGTACAACGCAAATGCCTCAGCTGCCCTTGGGCCCCAGGCTGCATGGGAAATATGGGTTCTTCTGCTCCAACCAGCAGCAGCACAGCCCAGACCGGGAGCCATTCCTGTTCCTGCCCACCCTGCCACACCAGAGGCCAGAGTGAGCCCCCAAGACAGATACAGAAGCTCCATGCAGGCAGGGAAATCAGACCCATATTCATTTATCCAGGTTCCACTCACCTCCACTCCCACCGCCGCCGCCACTGCCTCGGTTCCCTCGGTTGCGGTTTCCACGGCCCCCAGAGCCATACTGCTGCTGTTGATAAACCTCTTTGGGCTGAGCCACCTTGATTTCACACTAAAAGCCAAGAGGACAGGAAGTCAGGCTACAGTAACAAGTTCTGGGTAGGAACTGTGCACAGAAATCTTCATTTACAGACATTCAGGTGGCAGATCTGATTCATCTTCTCAAAAACAAAATTATGTTGGGGAGGCCCAAGTCATTCTGATCCAACCCACCCCCCCAAAAATAAAAATAACAAAATATTGCCTGACCGGTGGTAGCACAGTGGATCAAGCATCAACCTGGGGCACTGATGTACCAGGTTCGAAACCCCAAGGAGGCCTGCTTGAGTATGAGATCATCAACATGATCCCAAGGATGCTGGCTTGAGCAAGGGGTCACTGGCTCAGCCTGAGCCCCGCCCCCACTCCGGTCAAAGCACGGTATGAGAAATAATGAACTGAAGTGACGCCAACTACAAACTGATGCTTGTCAACTCGCTTCCTTCCTGTCTCTCACAAAAATAAAACAAAACATGGTAAAGTGGGAGACCACATTTAACTTGAAACTCTGGGAATCATAACTAAATCCTAGGCAGAACAAGATTCACACTAGGGCCTTTTCAGCTCAACCCTTTCCCCAGAAACTGTACTGGGGATGATGGACACAAACCCAGGTCTGCTGGTGAAAGCCGTGGGGCAGGCAGCTCCATGTCTAACAATTGGGAAGAGAAGATTAAGGACAGCTGGGCCAATGCAAGCCCAGTGTAGCAAAACCACACTAAATGTCAGATCTGGTGCCACTTTAGCCTTACTAGGAAAGGGGGTCAGTCAAGTCCTCTGGGTTGCAGAGCCTTAGAGAATGAGGGGAGTTACTGATTTGATTTTACTCTATTACAGAAAACAATGAAGCATCACACTCAAATGTGCAGTGGTGACCTCCAACTTACTGAGGAAGAAAACCACAGGCTTAGGGCGAGGCTTGCCTGAGGCCATACTGCTACTGCTACCCCTCCCCCAACCACAGGTCTGTTGCTGGGATGAGCCCAAAACCTATGTCCTCAGGGCCCCGAGTCATTTCCTCCTTATTCAAAATCCTACCAACTGTGGGTGGGGATAGGGTAAGGGACCTTACAGCGCTGAAGCTGAAATAAATCAGAAGCAATTTTTTTTTTTTAATACCCTGACAGAAAACATACACACATAAGTTTTTTTTCCCAAAAGCACTTTCTCCCTCCAGGGCATACCCTCACCTTTCCCCTCCCCCCCTCAGGCAGGTTCCCTTTGCCTTTCCCTCTCCTAAGCTCCCAGGCCCTTTTGTTTGTAACTGTTTCCAGAGTCTACACAGCCCAGCTGGCTCACTTTTACTGCCTTAGTAGCTTTCTAAATAAACTATTATAATTTGAATAAAAATAAAGTACCACGGCATATACTCTGCTCCCAAATAAAACCAGTTAAAAAAAAAAAAGGACAAATTACCATCACCAGTGATGCAATCTGATCTTTTCTACCCTACCGAATTAATATACTAAATACACTACTTCAAGACCAACTGTCAGTAGTTTGACTAGTACTGCTCTATAGGCTCTTCCTGCCCATTTTTCACTGTGGCACAGAGAAAGAGGCCTCTGTGACACTATCCACTGGGTAACAACTAATGACGTCTTACCCAATGTCCCCTAGAATCCAATGTCAATTTACCTGATATTTAAGAGCCCAATCCAATCTTCCCAAATTCCCAGCCAGGATACTGAAGTTCCCAGGAGCTCCACCCTACCTGTCCAACCTTATCAGGCTGCCACTTACACAGAGCCTGCTACACCCTGCCAACAGTAAGCCTCACCCTCAACTGCCACCTGGAGAATACTAAAGCAATACTACCCTCCCTCCAGACCAGAGTTCAGGAGTAACAGTGGCACTTCTCACTTCCGCTCATTTGAAGGCAAAATTGGCCCTGGATATAAGTGGGCCAGGATCCTGAGAGTTTTTGGGAAGACTGAGGTAGGGATGACTAAACCAGTGTTCAAAGAGGACAGAGGTGAATCAAGGTTTGGTTGTGGTGGCAACAAGATAGGAGAAAGACTCTGCAGCAGTTTTTATAGCAGGAAAGACTTCACCACCAAGGGAAGACTTGAGTAGCAGTTCTAGAATCTTTTAAGAACTGCAGGCCTTAGACTCTAGAACACCTTGATTTTTAACTTGAAGTCACAAATCAGAGACTATTCAGCATGCTTGTTCCACTCCAGAGAAGCCACTCTTCCTCACATCCTGTCTGTACTGCCACTCCTGCCAGGTTAGGAACTCCTTAAAGGACAGGACCACCTGTCCCCATCAGGGCAGCAAATGCTGCAGAAAAGTAATGAGGTCTCACTACCCTGGAGAGTTCTTGGAGGCAGCTCAACCCCAAAGACACACCTGCAAAGGCCAGCCCTTACTCAGCAAGAAGCCAGACACAGAACTGGGAACACCTTACCTTACTTCCACTGATAGTGTGGAACTTTTTCTCTAAAACCTTCTTCACAGGTTCCTCTTCTTTAAAGGTGATGAAAACAAAGCCTCGTCTTTTGTTTGACTTTGGATCCATCGGAAGCTCAACGGCCTCAATCTGTAAACACAGGCAAAGCTCAGGACCAGTACCTCCCAAACCCCAGGGCACATAAGGAATGAACAGGAGAAAAGTTCCATGAAGGCCAGAGAATGATAAAAAAAAAAAAAAAAGCCTTGCTGCGGAGGGCTCAGTCAGCCAAGGCTGCCACGAACCAGGAAGAAGGCCACTTCAGGGCAGATGGCAGGCCACACACTCACCTCCCCAAAATCACTGAAGTACTCTCTGATTTTCTCCTCAGTGGCTTCAGGATTCAGACCTCCCACAAAAATTTTCTTTACTGGATCCTTCTTCATGGCCATTGCCTTCTTGGGGTCAATGACCCGGCCATCCAGCCTGTGCTCCTTCTGGTCTAGGACCTATTTCAACAGGAGGTTGGGTTTTAACTCAGCAACATGACCATATACAAGCCATTCTGAGCTATGAAACTCCAACACAGGTACATAAAAAGTGTTTCATTGCCTCCAAAATCTACTTCCAATCTGACTGTCCAACCCAACTTTCACATGTCGATGACAGCTGGTTAACCTATAAATCAGTCCTGGCCACCACCCCCAGACTTTTCCCATGCTATACTGTACACTCCTCTTCCTGTCTAGGCAGGAAATAAAGCAGAAATAAGCAGTGATTAAAAGCGCAGGTTGGCCCTGGATGGATGGCTGGCTCAATGGATAGAGCATCAGCCAGCATGTGGATGTCCCAGGTTCAATTCCCAGTCAGTACACGCATGAGAAGCAACCATCTGCTTCTCTTCCCCTTTCTCTGCCCCTTCTCTCTCTTCCTCTCACAGCCAGTGGCTCCACTGGTTTGAGCGTCAGCCCCGGGTGCTGAGGACAGCTTAGTTGATTCGAGCATCAGCTGTAGACAGGAGTTACCAGGTGGATCCTGGTCAGATACATGCAGGAATCTGTCTCTCCCCTCCTCTAACTTAAAACAATAAAAAAATGTCTGAGCCTTAGTTTGTTTTCTATAAAAAGGAGCTAAAGCTTGACTGGGCGGTGGCACAGTGAACAGAGCGTCGGACTGGGATGCGGAGGGCCCAGGTGCAGGAACCCGAGGTCGCCAGCTTGAGCGTGGGTTCACCTGGTTTGAGCAAAAGCTCACTAGCTTGGATCCAAGGTCGCTGGCTCGAGCAGGGGGTTACTCAGTTTGCTGAAAGCCCCCGGTCAGGGCATATATGGGAAAACAATCAATGGACAACTAAGGTCTCGTAACAAAAAACTAATGATTCATGCTTCTCATCTCTCTCCGTTCCTGTCTGTCCCTGTTTATCCCTCTCTCTGTCCCTGTATAAAAAGGGGGAGCTAAAATAATGCCTGTGTCATAGCAACCTTGGACTCCTCTCTAGTCTTCATAATAAAGTGTTTGCACTGTCCCAAATAGGGATAAAAAGGTAGTAAATGCCCTGGACCATTCCAGCCTGTACGTACTACCCTACTTCACCTGTACTTTTAACTTTTAAAAAAATTTACTTATTGATTTTAAAAAGTTAAGGGACACAGACAGAAACATCGATCTGTTCCCATATGTGCCCTAACCAGGGACCAAACCCTCAACCTTGGTGTACTGGACCAATGCTCCAACCAAGACATCTGGCCAGGGCTGTATTGTTCTTTTAATTTTTCAAAAACAGGAACAAAGAGCTACTTTTCTCTGCCTTTCCCAAAGCACTAAACCATGTGCAGAACACAAGCTAATCATGCTCTAAGAACAGTGTCCTCCACAGAATACACTGCTGATATAAAGTACCCAGCTTACCTTCTCCACACTGGCTGCATCTTTGAAGAGAATAAAGCCAAACCCTCTTGACCGACCAGTGTTGGGATCCATTTTTATTGTACAATCAACGACCTCTCCAAATTTGGTAAAATAATCCTTTAAGTCCTTCTTGCTGGTATCCCAGCTCAGTCCACCAACAAACATTTTTCTGAAATGGTAGGGTAAGACATATGGCAACAAATCTTGTAAGAAAACTGACTTTAGGAAGACAGTCCCTGGCAAAACTTTTACTAAAGATATTACAAATAAAGCCACCATTGGGGAAAAAGGTCTGCCACTAGAACCCCTAAGGGTTCTTCTACCTTTGGAAAATGTTGTATCTCCACTATCCCCCCCCCCCCCCCATATTCAACCTTGACCCTAACAAATCTTCAGAAGACAGCATCTCGACTGGGGGAGGGAAAGGAAGGACAACCTGGCCAGGGGGGACAGAGCCTGGGCGCTCTGTCCTGGAAGCAATTTATGTAACCACCACAAATCAAAAGGCCATTATCCCGCCGGTCTTCGCCACCTCCGAAAACTCGCGGCTTCCGGGTGCCGAGACTGTAACTCCGCCTCCGGCGGAGGTGAAAGAGGGAGGACACGGCCCCGGCGCGCGGCAGCTCCGCCCACGCAGCCCCCGCGCGGCCCAAACCGACTTGGCCCTGGGTCCCGGAGCACTCCTCTTCCGGGCGCCCGACCCGTTCCTGGCCCCACGCGAGAGGCCCCGGGGCGGCGCCAAAGTCGACCCAACAAACTAACTAACTCCAGCACAAGGCGCGGCGCAGCGGACGGCGCGGGGGGCCTGTCCGCGGGCTCGAGCAGGCCTGTCCGGCTGCCCCTCCCCCCGCCGCGTGGCTCCAACAAAAGGCGGCCCCGGAACAAAGGCGGCGCCCCGCCGGCCCGGCTGCACCTACCCCGCGTCCTCCTCGTTCTTGCTGGCGTTGATCTGGTCGCCCTCAGCGCCGTTCTGGTTGCCGGCCGGCGGCGCCGCGCTACCGCCTCCAGCGCCCGCTGCAGTCCCGGTGCCGGGACCGGGAGGCGACTCGCCTTCGGGGGCGGCCTCGTGCCCGTTCTCGGTAGCGGCCATCGTCTCCATGAGCTGCTCCTCACCCGTTTCCGACATGCTAAACCCGGCGCGGCGGCTCCTGCAACGAGCCGCCATATGTACCCACAGCACATCAGGCCCGTGCGTCTCCCGCCCGCCGCCCGCGGGCCCGGCCGCTCACCTCGCCGCCGGTGACGCCGCGAGGCCCGCTCGCCCCACCCGCCGGGAAGGTGCCGCGGGGCTCGGCCGCGTTCAAGCTCTCGCTGCCCGGCCTCCCCTCCCTCCGCCGACGGAGCTGCCGCAAGCTCGCGTGCTCCTCCTCGACCACCACTGCACGGGACCCACCAAACCAAAAAACTCCCTCGGGCCTGCACAGTACCGCCGCCTGACAATGCCGACTCGTGGCGCTCTTTATAATGTCGGAGCCGGGAGGGGAGCACTTCGCAACAAGACGCGTGTTTATTGGCTACGCCAGTCCGTCACTCAATCCTGCGCTAACATCCCATTGGCCACGTCGATCTGCACACGCTAGATCCGGGCGGGCTTTGTCCTCATTTTAGAACCCGCGCGAGCCGGGTCCCTGCGGAGCGTTGCGGGATCGGACGATGGTCTTGCCCTGATCCAGAGGCCTGTGACGTACTCTCCACCTTGTACTCTCTTGTCCCGGCTCCCCCAATACCAGCTTTGACAACCTCGGCCACATTTCTCAAAAGAAGAAAGTAGGCTCAAATAAGTCTCGCAAACCAAAGTCGCCCAGTTGAAGTAGCAGAGCTCAGGGTGCCGACATGGACACTTAAAGTCCCCGCAGGCCCTCCGTACGGCTCGGAAGGACTGCAACGCAGCCCAACCTCCCCCTTGACCTTAGTGCCTTCAAAGTCTCGCGCTCCCACCCTTTTTGCCACCTCCCCCAGTAGCGGGAAGAGGGCAGGGGGAGGAGTCCATTGGAAATCTGGTGTGCTGACCAGGATGTGGCAGGAGAAACGATGGAGCCGTGGTTCTCCAATTTTAGGTCGCCTGATAACCACCTTAACGGTTAGCATCTCATATTATACATTTGATTAAAAACTTTTAAGTTAATTCACTTATTTTTGCTGAAATTTCACTTTACACAAAATCTAACATGAAACCATGAAGTGGAGGCGTTCTCTTTGTCTAATAAACAAAAATCCTTAATATTATCTCCCTGACAAATTTGAAAAGCCTGCATAATCCCATGATTCCAGGATTACAACCTGAAGCCTGGAGGTTACCAGGAGCAACAGAGCACAATTAACTGACATTTCCCGCCAAGATTCCTACAGCTACAGTCTGGGCGGTCTGTTTTCTCATCTGGTCTAACAGCCCTAGGATAGGTGGTACCTCACTAATTTACAAATGAGAACACTGAGTGAGGTCCAGAGCCTGTGCCATGGCTTACTCCCCAATCCAGCCAGCTAGTGAGTTGCTGTGAGAATGAAAAATGACAATTTTACATTTGGAAAAAATCGACTTTAGAAAATCTGAAAATTTGGCCATATAATACTGCATTCCCTCAAAGGTATCAATCAACTAGAGCTGCGGCACCCATCCCCAGAGGAGCAAATGCCCTCTGGTTCACCCCAAAGCCCATCTGACCGCTTCAGGCTAGGTTCCGTAATTGGATTTCACATATATCCATAAAACCTTGGTTGTACCGATCTGGTATGTAGTGAGATCCAGAACAAACTCCCCCCTCCCCCCCCGACCACCACCCACTTTACCTAAGCCCTCACTTACCCACAAGCATAAGGGCCAGGGTTGTGGCTCACAGGAGATGACAGGAGCAGCTGCCAAAGCAACAAAAATAATTCAGATAGTTAAGTTCAAAGTCAAATAGTCTAAATTCAGCCACAAGGCATAACTAATAGGAACACAAATTCACTTATGGATTCTTTTAGCACAACTTGGGAAATGCTTTCAATTACATGTCAAGTGTGAGGATAACAACATTTGAACCATGCCTCACAGTTTGCCAAATTCTTTAACCAACATTGGCTTTATTGGAGCTTCAAAGTACTTTTGTGTGTGCTTATCCATAATTTACACAGGAAAGGTCTGAAATCGCACATCTAAAACTGTGGCCACAAAGCCAGCCCTTCCAACTCCACAGTTCTAGGTAGGGCTCCTGGCTACTCAAGGCCAAGGGGTCTCTGAGCTCCTGAGTATCTTGGTCTAAATTAGGTCTTGTGTCAGATCTAATTATTCTGAGGCTCAAATGAAGCAATGGCTTTGAAAATAATTAATAAACTATAAAAAATAAATAAATAAATAAAAAATAAAACACAGACCAGTAGGGATCAATCTTAGCCCAGAATGCTTTTCTACTGCACTGAGGGATATTTCTGACAGAGGCAGGACACTGGATGTTGGAGACAACAGAAAGTCCCTTTGACACAAGATCTCCACTCTTGGAATTGGGTCCCAGCTACAGACCTAGAGTACAGAGTATTTTCCATGACAATGAGATTCTCAAATCAGCAAGAAGTCCAATTACCACTGAAAGTTCTTTAAGAGGCTCATATAGTATAGTGTACAGTTCTTTGGCTTTGAGGATTTAGGCTCCCAGGCAATATGTGTGTAAGAATTTGTACAATCTCATGTATCGAATAAAGAAGACAGGCACAAAATGCATTTTCAAAATGTTTTACATTACATGAATTAATTTTTCTCTCATCTTTTTTTTTCTCCTGAGCCTGCAAGATGGAAGTGGAGTTAACTGCAAATATGCTGTGGCTGCAGTGGGCAACTCCCACCCAGGCCACTTACTACTCAACTCCACGAGCTCCAGCTCCTCCGATTCAGGGCTGACTCAGGCTCCAGCCTGGGGAAACTTGCTAAAATACAAGTCAGATCTTGTCACATTGTATGTGAAATCCCTGGCTGGCTGGTTTCCCACTGTTCTGAGAATGGATCCTAATGCTGAATACAAATATGAGTGAGAAAGACAGTTGGGGGGAGGGGGGAGTCACAGAAATCCATGCTGCCCCCAGTTAGATCCCCTTGCTGTGTGGTCTGTAAGTGGAAGAGTCACTTCTGGGCCTGGACAGTAGTGGCCAGGGACTCCTGCAGACCTCCCATCCCCTGGAGACCACATGTTCTGATAATAGAGCTACATTACGGAGAAGAGCTGTTCAGTCCATGTCATGCTCAGTGTCAGTGAGGAAGAGATCTGCACCCAGTCATGCCGCTAAGGTTGGAGATTGGTCTCTAATTGCAGCTTAGCCAAGCCTGACTGTTCCACAGAACTTGTTCCTGCTTTTCACTCTAGCTGTGGAGATTTATTTCCTGGAACTCACCTGTATCCTTCTGCCTCTGGAGGTGCTTTTGCACCTGCTGTTCCCTCTAACTGGAATACTCTTTCCCAAGTTTCATCTGCTGTGAATTATGTCCCCCCCCCAAAAAAAATGTTCAAATTCTAGCCCCTTGTGCCTGTGCATATGACCTCATTTGGAAATAAGGTCTTTGCAGAGGTAATCAAGTTAAGATGAGGTCAAGATGCCCTGGCCAGATAGCTCAGTTGGTTAGAGCTTTGCCCAAAGCATAATGGTTATCAGTTCAGTCCCCAGTCAGGGCACATACAGGAGCAGGTGGATGTTCCTGTCTCTCTTTCTCACTCCCCTTCTCTCTCTAAAATCAATTAAAAAAAAAAAAAAAAGATGAAGTCAAGCTGAAGTAGGGTGAGCCCTTAAAACTGGTGCCTTAGAAGAAGAGAAGACTTCCAGAGCCGTACACAAGGAAAATGCCATGTGATGACAGAGGCAGAGATTGGAGTGATACAAGTGTCCTAGTCAACTCGGGCTCCTAGTACAGATTACCATAGACTAGGTGGCTTACAACATTTATTTCTCACAATTCTGAAGGCTAGAAAGTCCATAATCAAGGCACTGGAAGATCTGGTATCTGGTGAGAACCTGCTTTCTAGTTTGCAGATGACCATATTCACTGTGTCCTCACCTGACAGAGATGGGGGGGAAAGGAAGCTCTCTCTGATCTCTTCTTATTAAACTCACTGATCCCATCATGAGGATCCCTTCATGACCTCAACTAAACCTAATTGCCTCCCAAAGGCCACATTTCCAAATTCCATTACCTTGGGGTTTAGAGTTTCAATATATAAATTTGAGAGGACACAAACATTTTGGTCCATAGCACTAACAAACACCAAGGATTGCCAGCAACACCAGGAAAGAGCTAGGAGAGAGGCATGGGACAGATTCTCCCCTAGAGTCTGCAGAGGGTGCGTAGCCTCCCAACACCTTGAGTTTGGACTTTTGGCCTCTAGAACTGTGAAACAATAAATTTCTGTTGTTGTACACCAACCAGCTAGTGGCACTTTGTTACAGCAGCCTTAAATGATTAATACAACATCCATCAGACTTCCGCTTTCCCCAGGAAGTGGTCTGTGACACCCCAAGGAAGTGTTCCTCTCACAGCACAGACCACACAATAAGGACACTGACCATGAGCTCAATGAGATCCTATACTAGGTCTATCCCAACTTTACCCCAACACCTCCAGCAGGCACCTCTGTACCTGCAGAATGAATAAAAGATCTCTTAACGTAGGGCATTCAAACGTAGACTGGTTCGTAATGGGCCAAATCTGGCTCAGATGTGCTTACTTGCTCTGCACAGGGTTTTCAACATTTTAGGAAGTTATTTGCCAACATATACAAAGTATAATATTTCTTCAAAATGTTCTATCTCCAGTTACTTTTGGAAAATTGTTAGAGGACACAGTCCCACATGTCCATAGGAGCAGGGTGGGGTGCGTACCATCCAGTGCACCGCAGCCACCACTAGGTTTTATTGTTTTGTTCCTGGGCCCCTCAACGCATTTCATTGATGGAAAACATGTCAGTCCCTGAGTAAGCCTCCATGAAGCTCAGCTTTGTCATCTTTCAAGCAGGGTTGATGACACCCACCTCTTGGCACTGCTTCAGGGATCAGAGTACATGCCAAGTGCCCAGCAGGTAGCAGGGAGAAATGAGAGCTGCTAAGACTACCACCAACACTAACCATACAAGCATCCAGGGAACTCTCCTCCTCCCCCGCTGAGCTCCCCTACTATGTCTCAAATCAATCTTCAGAACAGTTTTGGAAGTTCTGGAGAAGCTCTACCAGCTGGCAGAAACCTCAAGATCACACTCTTGTGACCGCCACCCATGCCCAGCTTGAGTCTCACAGGTATCCTTTACCCAACAAAGGCAAGTCAGAGACACCCAGGGCACCCTCTGGAATCAGCCCTCAATGGGACATGTGCTTCAGGTACAGAGCTAATCCTCCTAGTCTCCTCAGAGCCTGCAAGGCTGCACACAGTGGACATGGTACAAAGAGGAGCTCAGTGTCACAGCCTCATGTCACAATCTCCTTCATAACTTTTAACACTTCACATCCCCAGGCCGCTGGAGCTGGGCTCTCACTTTTATAAAGCATTTCAGGCACTAGGGTAGGAACAGATTTGGGACCCACTGCTGAAGACCAGGTGGCAGAAAAGTCTCTAAAACAGAAATACCCAGTTCCTCTCTGAGAAGTAGCAGTGGCTCCTCAAAATATCAGCCCTGGCAGCTCTTTAGTTTTTGTTTTTGTTTTTGTTTTTCTGTATTTTTCTGAAGCCAGAAACGGGGAGAGACAGTCAGACAGACTCCTGCATGCGCCCGACCGGGATCCACCCGGCACGCCCACCAGGGGGTGACGCTCTGCCCACCAGGGGGCAATGCTCTGCCCCTCCGGGGTGTTGTTCTGTTGCGACCAGAGCCACTTTAGTGCCTGGGGCAGAGGCCGAGGAGCCATCCCCAGCGCCCAGGCCATCTTTGCTCCAGTGGAGCCTCGGCTGCGGGAGGGGAAGAGCGAGACAGAGAGGAAGGAGAGGGGTAGGGGTGGAGAAGGAGATGGGCGCTTCTCCTGTGTGCCCTGGCCGGGAATCGAACCCGGGACTTCTGCACGCCAGGCCGATGCTCTACCACTGAGCCAACTGGCCAGAGGCGGCTCTTTAGTTTATAGTTTAGGGGCTCTGTTTCTGGTTACGCAATGACGCATAATTCACTCATTTATTTACACTTCAGCTTTAATTGCAGCAATATGTCACACCCTTCAGAACAGACTGTTTCCTGAACTCTAAACCTTCAGGCACAACTATCTCTACTGAACTTTCATCAGAGCACCTGGATCTCAGCATGTCCCAAATGGAACATGTGACGTTCCCCTGTGCCCAGACCCTCTGCCAGTATTCTTGGCTACAGAGAATGCCTCTACCATCTAGCCACTGTGCAGGCCAGAAACATGACTGGGTCATCCCAGCTAATTCAATCTACCATCTAGGCCAGAATATGCCTTCATTACTCTGTCACCTGCATTTTGGTTTGGACAACAGAGATAGCAGTCAGGGTGGGCTACACTGTGGTACCAAATAGATCTAAACACTGTAGAAGATTGTGTCCTACAGATTCATAGTCCAGGGTAGGTGTTCAGGCCAGAGAAGCAGTTCTCCTCCACACAGTCATTTAAGGATCCAGGCCCCTTCCTTCTTGTGGTTCTGTCATTGCTTTGGGCCTTGTCATCTTCATGCAGCTGAAAAAGGAAACACATGCAGAGGAACTAGTGTGGCAGTCTTCATGGTCCAGGCCTGGAAGGAGCACACTCCACTTCCACTCACATTCCACTGGCAGGAATTGTGTATGTGGCCTTCTCTTACTACAAGGGACATTCAGAAATGAGCTTAGCTGCTCACATAAGGAAAACATGGGCAGACTGGGTGCTCAGTCTTCACCACCATAGGCTTTCAACAACTGTGTGTTAATGACAATGAAAGAACACACTAGAGGGAAGCTTTCCCTCAGCAGGCCAGCCTTTCAGGGAACATCACCGAGTGCCTGTCCTGGGTAACCCACTGGCCTCACCATCAGAGGCCACCTGCCCTGAGAGCTGAACCTGCTTGCCAGATGGTAAGATGAGTGCTGTATCAGAGAAGCACAGGAGGACAAGGAAAATGTGGGAGGCACCAAACCAAGCTGGGGAGGTGGGTGGGAAGGGTAAGACTTCCAATAGGGTCAGACAGGCACCCAGGCTACACCATGAAGACTGAATGGGGGGTTCTCCAGGCAGAACAGGGGAGTAGGGGGTATGGGCAGAGAAGAAAGCACCGATTGTTTGCAAAACTCCAAGTAATGTCACATGACAAATAGAAGCTGAGACTGTGTCACTGGGCAGGGGATTTTGCATGACAACAACAAAGGGTTCCTTTTATCCACAGGAAACAAGAAGTCAGTGAGTACTGAGACAGCAGTAGTCCAGGGGTGGGGATGGCAGAGAGGATCCATGAGAGACATTAAGGAGAGGGAATAGGCAGAACTGCATCCACATGGGATTATGACTCCAACTCCATGCACAGGGCAAGATGGGCAATGGTTGGACCAGAATCACCAATGGAAGGCCTTGAATGCCAGGCCTGGCAAGGAAAGTGGTAGGCAAACACTGCCTCTCTCAAGGAGAAAACCATCCCATCATAAGTGACAGCCTCCTCTCTTCCTGGTTCTACTTGCCTCCGGCATCATGGTCTATTTTGTCCATTTCTTTTAATACATTAGTATTAAATACATTAGTCCCTACTAGCTAGAAGAGGATCAAAAGATAATCACTTTTTTTCCCAAGAGATGATCACTTTCAAAGATCAATTTCAAACCTTTGATTAACAGAAAAGGAAACCAGAGGTCAGAGAAGAAAAGTGTTTTAGTCCACTCAAGCTGCTATAACAAAATACTATAATGACTGGGTAGCTTATAAACAAACATTTATTTCATCCCAGTTCTGAAAAGTCCAAGATCAAGGCATTGGCAGACTTGGTTAGATAAAAACCTTCCTGATTCATAGGCAGCCATCTTCTCAGTGTGTCCTTACACGGCCAAAGGAGTGAGGGAGCAATCTGGGGTCCCTTTTATAAAAGCACTAATCTCATTCATGAGGGATCCATCCTCATGACCTAATCATTTCCTAGAGGCCCCACATCCTAATAACCTCCAAGCCTAAGTCCTGAGCAGGGCTATACAACAGAAATATGATGCAAGCACAAATGCAAACACATGTATAATTTAACATTTTCTAGTTGATTATATGTTGAGATTATAATATTTTGCATAGATGGGCCTGACAAGGCAGTGGCACAGTGGATAGAGCATCAGACTGGGATGCAGGGGACCCAGGTTCGAAACCCCGAAGTTGCTGTCTTGCATGCAGGCTCATCTAGCCTGAGTGCAGTCTCACCAGCTTGGGCGTAGGGTCGCTGGTTTGAGCATGGGATCATAGGCACGACCCCATGGTCGTTGGCTTGAGCCCAAGGTCGCTGGCTTGGCTTTAGCCCCCCAGTCAAGGCACATATGAGAAAGCAGTCAACAAATAACTAAGATGCTAAAACAAAGAAGTGATACTTTTCATCTCTCTCCCTATCTGTCCCTGTCTCTCCCTCCTTCTGTCTCTTTCTTTGTCTCTGTCACACACAAAAAAGAATATACAATATTTTGCATAGATGGAAATAAACATTTTATTAAAATTAATTTCATGACCTGGCAGGGTAGCTCAGTTGGTTAGAGCATCATCCCGATACACCAAGATTGCAGGTTCAATCCCCAGTCAGGGCACATATGACAATCAACAAATGAATGCATAATAAGTGGAACAAATAGATGTTTCTCTTTCTCTCTCCCCTCCCTCTTAACTAACAATCAATAAATAAAAAGAAAAAAGTCAACCTTTATTAGAAAAAAAGACTATTAGACAATTAGTAAAAAGGTAAACAGAAAGAAGTGGAAAAATTAATTTTTTTATAGATTTTTAATTGATTTTTAAGAGACAGAGAAAGGGAGAGAGAGAGGAACAGAGAGAAAGAAAAAGGGAAGCATTCACTTGTTGTTCGTTATGTAACTGTGCCTTTACTGGTCGCTTTCCCATATTTGCCCCAACTGGGGACAGAACCCACAACCTTGGTGTTTGGAGAGGACGCTCCAACTGACTGAGCTAGTCGGCCAGGTCATGAAATTAATTTTAATAAAATATTTTTAGTCCAATCTATGCAATATATTATAATCTCAACATATAATCAACATAGAAAATTATTTAACTTGTTGTTGTTTTTTACTATCCTTGAAATCCAGCCTGGATTTTACACTTACAGCACGTCTCAATCCAGACCAGATACTCATCAAAGGCTCAGCAGCCACATGTGGCCAGTGGCCACTGGATTAGACAGCACAGATCTAGTCCAGGTGTTGACAAACTATGGCCCGTGGCTCAAACTTGGCCAGTTGCTTGATTTTGTAGGACCCTCAAAGGCTGGTTTTTATATTTTTAAATGATTTTTAAAAGTCAAAAGAACAGTATTTCAAGACACTTAAGTTCTGTGAAATTCAAATTTAGTGTCCATAAAATAGTTTTTTAATTCTGTCAATAAATATGCATAGAAATGTTTTATCTCTTCTTATATTATGTATAATACTTACCTACATAATACCCTCGATTTTGCCTCTGGGCTCACACAGAAAATACCGTCTATCTTATGTAGGAAAAGTTGTCCGGCCCTAAACCATTCAGCTGCCTCCTAAACTCCAATACAGGAGCTCCAAATTTGGCTTTGGAATCAAGAGGCCCAGCTCGCATCTCAGTTGCCCGGCGCCCCGACTCTGGGATGAAGAACAAGTCATTTCCCCTTCTTGAGCCTCAATTTTCTTTACTGAGTATCGGGCCAGCACTCAAATGGTTGTAAAGAGGGTGAAACCCCAGCACAAGCCACGAGCTGGTCACTCATTCACTTGTCATTGTCCCTTACTTTACACTTCTGGCTGCAGCACCTAACACCGAGCACCCTCACCTGACTCACTCAGTCTCTCCTTGGGTGGCAACCTCCACCAGTTGCCTCCTCACAGCATCCTGAGCAATCTCTGCCTCCAGTGGCCGGAGCTCCACATGGATGGTTTGTAGATAACTTTAGCAGCACAAATCTCCATCTGCCTGAAATAACCTCCTCCTTCCTTCACCAAATTCTGTTTCCTGATAGGTGACACCCCGCCACCCCAGCAGTGACCTCGGTTCATAGCCGTGGGGCTCCGGTCTCTGACCGCAGCACTTCCGGCACGCCCACTGGGCGATTTGCGCAGGCGCACGGCTAGGGTCCTTCAGGTAAGGCGCGGTTCTGGGCCAGCGTCTGGCCAGTCTTTTACACAAGTGGAGGTCCCAACAAATACTTCCCACTGGCCTAGTGAGACCCGTGCCAGACTTATAAATTCAGTGCTTTCTTTCCCCTCGACCCCCATGACAAAAAACCTCAGCAGTTCCTACATCTCCGCAGAGCAAGCCTCCTTCGAGGCACATCCCGTCCCACCTGGCCTGGTCCTGCTGGCCTCTGCCTTTTTAGAACGACCCCAGTTAACCTCTCTCCCCGGCCTGGCACGGCCCAGGTCTCACTTATGTTGGTCTGTGTTCTAGCGCCTGGTCTACCCATTTTCCTGTCACCTCCTGCGAGAAATCTCCTCCTGGAGAAATATTCCTTCTATAATTGACTTTCTTCTGGCTGCCAGGTAGGTACTTCCAGCAATGGAGAATGATACACATGAATTTAACTTGTTGCCAACAAATACCCTCACCCCCAATTAATACACCTCCACTTTGCCTAAAAGGTGAAAACTGTACTCCAACTGGGGGGCTTTGAGGTCTGACCCAGGGTGGAGCAGCTTCCTCATGCCAATCACTATTTTCCTTCTATATTCTAGCCAGTTCTTCTTGGGGTTTCCCCCCCACATTTTTATTGACATACCGTAAAATCCACCCACTTAAAGTTTATGATTCAGTGGCTCTAACACATTCACATAGTTAGACAACCATCATCACAATCTAAATTTAGAATATTTATATCACTTAGGGAAAAAAAATAAAAGAACTTTTACCCACTAGCAGTCATTCCCATCCTCACCCTCCCTCTAGCCCCTGCAACAGTCTGTATAGATTTAGCTATCCTGGACATTTTATTTTTATTTTTATTTATTTTTTCATTCATTTTTAGAGAGGAGAGAGAGAGAGAGAGGGAGAGAGAGAGAGAGAGACAGGGAGAAGGGGGGAGGAGCTGGAAGCATCAACTCCCATATGTGCCTTGACCAGGCAAGCCCAGGGTTTCGAACTGGCGACCTCAGCATTTCCAGGTTGACACTTTATCCACTGCGCCACCACAGGTCAGGCTAAATATATATATATTTTTAAATTCATTTTTAGAGAAGAGAGAGGGAGAGAGAGAGACAGGGAGAAGGGGGGAGGTATCCTGGACATTTTATATAAATGAAATCATACTATATTTGGTCCAGCACACTACGTTTTGTGTCCAGTATAATGTTTTTAAGGTTCATTCATAATATAGCAGGAGATTAGTACCTCATTTCTGTTTATTGCCAAATAATTTTTTACTTTTTTTGCTGGTTCCTCCTTAGAGGCTGACTTGAACATGAGGAAGCACCCCATAGCTTAGTTCCCCCCCCTCCTCACCTCTACCCATCCAATCTCCAGGCAGGAAATATCACCTCCATGCAAACAACTCGTGAATCTCTCTTCCTATGAAGATTCCCCTGAGCTCCAGAAGCACAGGTCTGTGATCTCCTCCACAGTTTCACTTGGAGGTCATTTCAAGTGCCAGGCTTAACACACCCAATACAAGAAAGCTACAGACTGAGCTCAGTTATGAATATTGATGCAAGAATGGTATTAAATATAAGCAAACACCATATAGCTGTACATTACTAATAATTTTAAACCATAACAAGCAAGACTTATTCCAAAAAGCAAGAATGTTTTAATATTAGGAACTCTGTTAACATAGTGTGCCGTATATAGCATGCCTGACCTGTGGTGACGCAGTGGATAAAGCGTCGACCTGGAAGTCTGAGGTTGCTGATTTGAATCCCTGGGCTTGCCTGGTCAAGGCACATATGGGAGTTGATGTTTCCTGCTCCTCCCCTCTTCTCTCTCTCTCACTCCTTTCTCTCTAAAAATGAATAAATAAAAGCTAAAATAAAAAATAATAGCATGAGGCCTGACCAGGCGGTGGCGCAGTGGATAAAGCATCGGACTGGGATGCAGAAGGACCCAGGTTCGAGACCCCGAGGTCGCCAGCTTGAGCGCGGACTCATCTGGTTTGAGCAAAGCTTACCAGCTTGGACCCAAGGTCGCTAGTTCCAGCAAGGGGTTACTCGGTCTGCTGAAGGCCCGCAGTCAAGGCACATATGAGAAAGCAATCAATGAATAACTAAGGTGTCGCAATGAGAAACTAATGATTTGATGCTTCTCATCTCTCCATTCCTGTCTGTCTGTTCCTGTCTATCCCTCTCTCTGACTCTCTCTCTGTCTCTGTAAAACAAACAAACAAACAAACAAAAAATAATAGCATGAGAAGCCTGACCTGTGGTGGTGCAGTGGATAAAGCTTTGACCTGGAATGCTGAAGTCCCCAGTTCAAAACCGGGGCTTACATGGTCAAGGCACATATGAGAAGCAACAAGTTGACACTTCCTACTCTGCCACCCTCTTCTCTCTCTCTCTCTCTCTCTCTCTCTCTCTCTCTCTCTCCTGTCTCTAAAATCAATAAATAAAATCTTTTTTGCCTGACCAGGCGGTGGCGCAGTGGATAGAGCGTTGGTCTGAGACCTGGAGGACCCAGGTTCGAGACCCCAAGGTCGCCAGCTTGAGTGTGGGCTCATCTGGTTTGAGCAAAGCTCACCAGCTTGGACCCAAGGTCGCTGGCTCCAGCAAGGGGTTACTTGGTCTGCTGACGGCCCGCGGTCAAGACACATATGAGAAAGCAATCAATGAACAACTAAGGTGTCTCAACGAAAAACTGATGATTGATGCTTCTCATCTCTCTCTGTTCCTGTCTGTCTGTCCCTATCTATCCCTCTCTCTGACTCTCTCTCTGTCTCTGTAAAGAAAAAAGAAAAATAAATAAATAAAATCTTTTTTTTAAAGTTTCTTTAAAAACAAACAAACATGAGCCTGACCAGGTGGTGGCACAGTGGATAGAGTGTCGGACTGGGATGCAGAGGACCCAGGTTCAAAACCCCAAGGTCGCCAGCTTGAGTGCAGGCTCACCAGCTTGAGCGTGGGATCATAGACATGACCCCATGGTCGCTGGCTTGAGCCCAAGGTCACTCGCTTGAGCAAGGGGTCACTTGCTCTGCTGTAGCTCCCTGGGCAAAGCCCATATAAAAAAGCAATCTATGAACAACTAAGGAGACTAAGGAGCAGCAACAAAGAATTGATGCTTCTCATCTCTCTCCTTTCCTGCCTGTCTGTCCCTATCTGTCCCTCTCTCTGTCTCTCTGTCTGTCTCTGTCACCAAATAAAAACAACAACAAAAAAACATGAGAAAAAGAGCCTTATCAATGTACACTAACAGGACAATTGGTAAATTTAACCTTTTTTTCTATTCTTTTTTTTCAACACACACACACATATTTATTCAGTGAGAGGAGGGATGGCAGAGAGACAGACTCCTGCATGCACACGAACCAGGATCCACCTGGCAAGTGCACTAGGGGACGATGCTCTGCCCATCCAAGGCATTGCTCCATTGCTAAGCAACCAAGGTTCTCCTGATGTAGAGGCTATGGAGCCATCCTCAGCACCTGGGGCCAACTCACTCCAATCAAGCCATGGCTGCAGGAGAAGAAAAAAGAGAGAAGTGAGAGAGGGAGGGGTGGAGAAGCATATTGTGCTTCTCCTTTGTGCCCTGACTGGAAATCAAACCTGGGACATCCACACACTGAGCTGACACTCTAAACATATATTTTTTAAATATTTATTTTATTGATTTTAGAGAAAGGAAGGTAAAGGGCAAGGGAGAGACAGGAACACTGATCTGTTCCTGTATGTGCCCTGATTGGGGATCAAACCAGCAACTCTGTGCTTCAGGACGATGTTCTAACCAACCAAGCTATCTGAGGAAAGCTCAACATATATGCTTAATAAGCATTCTTGACAAAACAAAATAAAATGAGCATTTATAAAAACAACCAAAACGTCATCTTCCAGAAGCATTTTCATTAAAGTAATAAACAATAAGGCCCTAGCCAGGTAGCTCATTTGGTTAGAGTGTCAACCCAGTATTCTAAGGTTGTGGGTTTGATCCCCACTCAGGGCACATACAAGAATCAACCAATGAATGCATAAATAAGTGGAACAACAAATCAATGTTTTTCTCTGTCTATGTCTCTCTCCCTTTCTCTCTCTCAAATCAATTAGTAAAAAGTAAAAATAAATAATAAATTAATACAAAGTCACCTTCTTCCATTTATTATTTCACTTTTTCTGGAAGTAATACCAATGCAACTGGACAAAAACAAAGAAATTAGAGGTACAAAAACAGGAAAAGAGCCCTAACAAGGTAGCTCAGTTGGTTAGAGCATTCTCCCACTACACCAAAGTTACATGTTCAATCCCCAGTCAGGGCACATACAAGAATCAACCAACCGATGCATAAACAAGTGGAACAACAAATTAATGTTTCTTCTCTCTCTCTCAAATTGATAAATAATAAATTTTTTAAAAGAAGCTTATGAAAACAAAACTGCAAGAGAATTCAGTAAGGTAGCTGGCTTTTGTATATGCCAACAATAATCAGAAGATTTAAAAAAAGAAAGAACCTAAAACACATAGGAATACACTAGCACTCTGATGACAGACTTAGTGCTACCCCCTTCCCTAGCACCTGGAGCCACAGCCCACAGCCTGCTTCTCCACAAGGTGCCCAACCAGAACACAAAGAGTCTCATAGCATTGCCTTAGCTTCCCATCTGCTAAATGTCTGGATTAGGTAGTCTCTAGAGTCCTTTGACTTCTAAAAGTCCAGTGCTCCCTTCTAATTTTATCTTCGCCAGAAATTGGAGCCACATGCTACAGGCCATTCCAGGTCACTGGCTGGTAAAAGGGAAGCGAGAAATCAGGGCTGAGGCCATAGACACTGCCAGTGACATGAGCCCCTCCAGACCCACCCCTCTGTTCCAGCACTACCCACACTTGTCCAGATGGCCCACAGGGCTGGCTCAGCTTCACCTGGTCCCAGGGTCACACAGGGAGTTCCATCCAGCTCATGCCTTGCTGAAGCCACAGTTCCCAGTGTTATGGGTCTAAAAAGATCTGTTTAAGTCCCAATCCCTGGTACCTGTGCATGTGACCTCATTTGGAAATAGGATCTTTATGGATGTAACCAAGTTAAGATAAGGTCAGTAAGGTAGGTCTTAATGCAGTATGAGTGCTGTGTTTATAAGAAGAGAATTAATAAGCCAGATGAGGACAGAGTCCCACATAAAGAAAGTCATGTGATGATGGAGATACGGATTGATTGATGTGTCTAAGAAACATCAGGGATTGCCAGACCACCTGAAGCTGAGAGAAGGGCATGGAAAAAATTCTCCCCTGGAGACTGCAGAGAAAGCACAGCCCTGCTGACACCTTGATTCCAGACTTCTAGCCTCCAGAACTGAGAGAATAAATTTTTAAAAATTCATTTTTTAATTTTAGAGAGAGAGGAAGAGGGGAGAGAAAAAGAGAGGAGGGGAAAGCATCAATTTGTTGTTCCACTTATGCATTCATCACTTTATTCGTATGTGCCCTGACTGTGGATTGAACCCACAACCTTGGTATATTGGGACAATGGTCTAACCAATTGAGCTATCTGGCCAGGACTAAATTTGTGTTGTTTTAAGCCACCCAGTTTATGGGACTTTATTAAGGCAGACCTAGGAAACTAATGTCCCTACTATCTGCTTGTTGAACGAATGAATACATCTCCCCACCCTCACCAATCTATTGTCATGAGGGAAAGAAGGGAAGCAGGCCCATGCTTCACCTGGAGGGGTTCAGGGCAAAAACACTGATGGAGCCCCTGACCCCCCATATTCCTGCATGCCCCACTCTGTTCTGTACAGTGAGGGTCCCATGCATACATGTCTGCATGTCCCAAACCAAATATTAATGTTCTGTCTACAGCCCACCTACCTACACCTTGGCCACCCTTCAGACTTATTGGGACTACTCTTCCTCTAAAGAGCTGACCAGAGCAGGCCCTGGTCACAAACTTAGTGCCGAATGGGCAGGCAATTCCTGCACTGGAAGATTGGGGGTGTGGAAGCATATCTCCTTGGTCTTGCAGATTCTTCATCAGGACCTCTAAAGCTCAGGCCTAGGGTACTGCCCCGCGGCGTAGCAGGGAACCTTCACATCCAGTGTGTGCCCACCAGCAGCCAGGGCCTTTCTTTTTCTTTTTTTCTTTCAGAGACAGCGAGAGAGTCAGAGAGATAGACAGGCACAGATAGACAGGAATGGAGAGATGAGAAGCATCAATTATCAGTTTTTCATTGTGACACCTTAGTTGTTCATTGATTGCTTTCTCATATGTGCCTTGACCACAGGCCTTCAGCAGACCAAGTAACCCCTTGCTCAAGCCCGCAACCTTGGATACAAGCTGGTGAGCTTTTGCTCAAACCAGATGAGCCCGTGCTCAAGCTGGCGACCTCGGGGTCTCAAACCTGGGTCCTCGGCATTCCAGTCCAATGCTCTATTCTCTGCGCCACCGCCTGGTCAGGCAAGGGCCTTTCCTGATAGCAGTGTCTCATTCAATTCTCACCATTTTATTGATTTTTTAAAAGGTTTTATTTTTTTTAAGATTTCAATTTATTAATTTTAGAGAGAGAGGGAGGAAGAGAGAGAGAAAGAGAGGGAGCAAGATCATAGGTACTTTACTTTGGTTGTTCACTGATTGCTTCTAGTATGGGCTTTGCCCAGGTTTCAAACCAGTGACCTCAGCATTCCATGCCCATGCTCTATCCACTGTACCACCACAGACCAGGCTCTCATCCTGTTTGGTTTTTTTTGTTTGTTTGTTGTTGGTTTTTTTCTGAAGTTGGAAACGGGGAGGCAGTCAGACAGACTCCCGCATGTGCCCAACCAGGATCTACCCGGCAGGCCCACCAGGGGGCAATGCTCTGCCCAACTGGGGCGTCGCTCTGTTGCAACCAGAGCCATTCTAGCACCTGAGGCAAAGGCCACAGAGCCATCCTCAGAGCCCGGGCCATCTTTGCTCCAATGGAGCGTTGGCTGCGGGAGGGGAAGAGGGAGACAGAGAGGAAGGAGAGGGGGAGGGGTAGAGAAGCAGATGGGCGCTTCTCCTGTGTGCCCTGGCCGGGAATCGAACCCGGACTCCTGCACGCCAGGCCGACACTCTACCACTGAGCCAACCGGCCAGTGCCTCACCCTGTTTTAAAGGTGAGCCCTGGCTGGATTAAGACTGTTGTCCGAAACCAATAAGGCATGGGTTCAATCCCTGGTCAGGGCACATACAGGAAGCAGCCAATGAGTGCACAACTGTGTGGAACAACAAATGAATGCTTCCCTTCCCCCTCCCCTCTCTCTCCTTTCTCTGTCTCTCTGAAAAAAAAAAAAGTTAAGGCCTAGTTAGATAGCTTGGTCGGTTGGAGCGTCATCCCAGACCGTGGTGGTTGCCAGTTTGCCGGTTTGATTCCTGGGTCAAGGCACATATAGGAGCAGTTCGATGTTCCTGTCTTTCTCTCCCTGCTTCTCTGAAAAAACAAAAAAATAAACAATAATATAATATAATATAATATAATATAATATAATATAATAATATAATAATATTAATAATATAATAATATAATTAATATAATATAATATATGAAAAAAAAACTGAAACACAGTAAAACCAAAGCATGGCTGTGTAAAAATCTGTCTAGGGCCACAAGGCTAATAAAAACTGGATATCTGGTATCAAATCCTTGCCTGTTTAACTTTCAGACCCCTCCTCCCTGCACATGCTTTTCCCTAGACTCAGTTTAAATCGGTAATATTGTGGTAAGGTACCAAAGAACTGTAAAACTTAGTAGTGGCAACACCATTTTAAAGAGGAAAAGTCAGGCATTAAAAGAATATCTGAAGAACTTCCTTTCCCTTTCAATAAGAGACAATATTTACATATCCTACAGTGATTTTAACTCCTCCTCCCTTCCTGGAGTCCTGAGAGTAACATATACCTCTAGACCAGAGGTAGTCAACCTTTTTATACCTACTGCCCACTTTTGTATCTCTGTTAGTAGTAAAATTTTCTAACCGCCCACCAGTTCCACAGTAATGGTAATTTATAAAGTAGGGAAGTAACTTTACTTTATAAAATTTATAAAGCAGAGTTACAGCAAGTTAAAGCATATAATAATAATTACTTACCAAGTACTTTATGTCAGATTTTCGCTAAGTTTGGCAGAATATATCTTTATAAAACAACTTACTATAGTTAAATGTATCTTTTTATTTATACTTTGGTTGCTCCGCTACCGCCCACCATGAAAGCTGGAACGCTCACTAGTGGGTGGTAGGGACCAGGTTGACTACCACTGCTCTAGACAAAGGGATGGGAGGTAGACGCTAAAATATTTGTGAATGTCTTTGATATGTAAAATGACATCACTATTGTGTTACCTTGTAAGTTTTAATATGTAGGAATGTTTTTTATAGATACTATAGACAAATGTTGTAAGCTTGTTAATGATTGATTATTGTGTCATGTTCCTCTTCCTTTTCCCCCAACCTATGTGTGATCAAGTCTATATAATGAGCTGCAGGGCTATTTTGCACACACACGATTTGGGTCAGCTATACCCCATGTAAGTCATATGCAGCCGGTTTATTAATAAATCTCCTCCTAAAAATTCTTTGGTATCCTGACTTGGTGTCTCTACATAACCCGTGGAATTAAAGTACAATACTTTACAACAATATTAAGAATAGTTAAACAAACAAATTTTTAAAAGCAAACACTATAGCCATCAAAGCAATTTAGTACTAAAGAAAGAACAGACAGGCTGGAAACAGACCCAAACACAAATTAGAATCTAGTACACAACAGAGGCATTTAAAATGAATGTACAGAAAGAGAAAGAATTCAATAAATGGCAGCAGGACGATAGCTAGACATGTGGATGGAAGGTCAGCTCACAGTCTGGAGCTCTGGAGCCCTGCCTTGCTCCTAGCACATTAAACCTGATGGATCAAAAATTTTCATATAAATAGTAAAACTACAAAGGCAATAGAAAAGTTTCTTTAAAGTACAAAAAAATTGTCTGACCAGGTGATGGCACAGTGGATAGAGCATCGGACTGGGATGCAGAGGACTCAGGTTCGAGACCCCGAGGTCGCCAGCTTGAGCGCGGGCTCATCTGGTTTGAGCAAAGTTCACCAGCTTGGACCCAAGGTCGCTGGCTTGAGCAAGAGGTTACTCGGTCTGCTGTAGCCCCACAGTCAAGGCACATATGAGAAAGCAAGCAATGAATAACTAAGGTGTCGCAACAAAAAACTGATAATTGATGCTTCTCATCTCTCTTCATTCCTGTCTGTCTGTCCCTAATCTATCCCTCTCTCTGACTCTCTCTCTGTCTGTGTAAAAAAAAAAAGTATAAAAACTTTCCTAGGCCCTGGCCGGTTAGCTCAGCGGTAGAGCGTCGGCCTGGTGTGCTGGGGACCCGGGTTCGATTCCCGGCCAGGGCACATAGGAGAAGCGCCCATTTGCTTCTCCAAACCCCTCCACTTCCTCTCTGTCTCTCTCTCTTCCCCTCCCACAGACAAATCTCCATTGGAGCAAAAATGTCCCGGGTGCTGGGGATGGCTCCTTGGCCTCTGCCCCAGGCGCTAGAGTGGCTCTGGTTGCGGCAGAGTGACGCCCCGGAGGGGCAGAGCATCGCCCCCTGGTGGGCAGAGCATCGCCCCTGGTGGGCGTGCCGGGTGGATCCCGGTCGGGCACATGCGGGAGTCTGTCTGACTGTCTCTCCCCGTTTCCAGCTTCTAAAAAAAACAACAAAAAAAAAACACAATCATAAAAACTTTCCTAAAGTGGTAAGAGACAACTGTATTGAAAAACTGGACTAAAATAAAACAAGGAGTTAACAGAAAAAGAAGCACAAATGACCTGTAAATACATGAAACATCTAGCTTTCCTTTAGATGTAAACTAAAGAGATGTAAATAAAAACTAAACCAGTTTTCCCTGTCAGATCACCACCACTTCTCCTACCCCTATAAAAAGGTTGAGGCCCTGGCCAGTTGTCTCAATGGATAGAGTGTCAGCTGAGTGTGTGGACATCCGGGCTTCGATCCCTAATTAGGGCACACAAGAAAAGCAACCATCTGCTCTCTTCCCCTCCCACCGACAGTGGCTCAATTGGTTTTAGCGTCAGCCTGGGCGCCGAGGGTAGTTCGGTTGGTGCTAGTGTCAGCCTCATTTTTGGTTGATTCGAGCATCAGCCCCAGACGGGGGTTCCTGGATGGATCCCAGTCAGGGTGCATGAGGGAGTCTGTCTCTCTATCTCCCCTCCTCTCATTTAAAAAAAAAAAGTAAATAAGAAAGGTTGCTAAAACCTGGTAGAAGAAAAGATGGCGATGGAGTAGGCAGACGTACCAACTCCCACCTCCTAGAACCAAAGTGGATTACAAACTAATTTTAAGAATTATCATCTGGAAAAACCAACTTTGGACTAAACTAAGAGGACTCTTCAACCAAGGAACACTGAAGAAGGCACACTGAGACTGGTAGAAAAAGCAGAAATGCGGAGAGGGCTTCCCAGCTCCCCAGAGCGAATGGCAGCCGGGAGAGACTCGTGTGGTGGGAAGTGAGTTTAGCAGAGAGGGGAGGGTCCTGAATCCCAGGAACAAAGCCCCAGCCTGCAGCCCCAGAGCCTAAAAGAGGTATATGGACAGTATTTAGCTGGAAACAAGACAGGATACTGTTTGTGAGAAAGAGACTGGTTTCTCAGACCCAGGATTCTTCTTAAAGGGACCACGCAGAACACCTCTCTCACAACCACCCACCCGGGGCTTTGGGGGACAGGGAAAGAGGAGAGGACCAGAGTAGCAGGAAGAGAGTGTAATCTAAGAGGCACAGGGAAAAACATTTTGAGAGACAGCCACCCTAACCCCTGGGACGAGTCACTCCCCAAATCTGAAGTGAATATTTCCCCTGGAAACAGCAATACCAACAAAGGGAAGCAGGACACCAGCCAAACAAGCTCTCCCGCGGCACTAAGAGCAGAGTCACTTAGAAGGAGGGAGCTTTCGGGGCTACAGTAGTGAGTCTTAGGGTCTGAGCTGCAATGACCCCACCCACATGGCTGAGGGCGCGCTCGAGGGCAGGCAGCGGTGGGATGCAGAAGCGCGGTTCTGTCGGCAAGGGTGGAAGCTTGCTGGCCACTACTGGGCCCAGGTGTGAGCTCAGTCTTGCCCGGCTGGGGAGGAGGGGGCGTGCAAAAGTGGTCAAGCCCAGCTGCGGGCCACCTATAATCCAGCCTGCGGGAGAAGGGTGGGAACCCCGGAAGGGGTGGAGACCGGCCCTTGAGCAAGGGCGCAGGAGCACAGCCTTGCCCCACCCGCAGAACCGAGGCTTGTGGCCTGACTTAGGAGCCAGCTCCTTCCACAGGGGTGGAGCCAAAAGCCCAGAACAGACGGAGTTCCACTACTGAGCGTGGCCACACAGTCCCGCCTGGCCTGTGGAGCCAAGGCTTGCAGCCATCCCACGAGCGGGCTCCTCTTGCAAGGGTGAGGCGGAAGCCCAGAAACAGGCGGAAACCCACAGCTGAGCAAAAGTGCTCGCCACAGCCCTCAGGGCCGAGCATAACGCCACCCACGGGGGCGGGGCAAAGGCCAAGGCCACCAAGGCTTGTACACCCGAGCACGTGATCACAGCACTCCGTGAAGAAAAGGCAGAAACCACAGCAACAGCCCCAGTGGGCAGGCACCGACAACACCCATACCAAAATGCCCTAGGCAGCAACAGCACAGGGGGTGGCAGGCCTGCAGACAGACCATACCTAGGGAACAGAGGCCACACCCAGTGGACTCCAGTGGCCAAAACCTTCTTTTACACAAAGAGATGAGAAGGCAGAGAAATGCAACACAAATGAATCAAGAGAAATCTCCAGAAAAGGACCTGAATGAATCAGATATAACCAAATTACCAGATGCAGAGTTTAAAATAACAATTGGTAGGATACTCAAAGATATTAGAAAAACAATAGATGGTCATTACGAACACCTAAATAAAGAGATAGAAAATATAAAAAAGGACATTGAAATAATAAAAAAGAATCAGTCAGATATGACAAATACAATATCAGAAATGAAGAACACAATGGAAGGCATTAAAAGCAGGATGAAAGAAGCTGAGAATCGAATCAGCGAGTTAGAGGACACGATAAATAAAGGCACAGAAGCAGAGCAGAAAAAAGAAAAGAGACTCAGAAAGTCTGAGGAAAATCTAAGAGAGCTTTGTGACAACATGAAGAGAAATAACATCCATATCATAAGGGTTCCTGAAGAAGAGAAAGAACAAGGGATAGAGACTTTGTTCAAGCATATCATAGCTGAAAACTTTCCAATTAAGGCAGGAAAACATCTCACATGTTCAGGAAGCATAGAGAACTCCATTAAAGAAAAACCCAAAGAAATCAACACCAAGACAAATCATAATTAAAATACCAAAGCTAAGTGATAAAGAGAAAATATTAAAAGCTGCTAGAGAAAAAAAGACTATCACCTACAAAGGAGCGCCCATAAGGATGATTTCCAACTTCTCAACAGAAACACTTGAGGCCAGAAGGGAATGGCAAGATATATTCAAAGTAAGGCAGAACAAGAGCCTACAACCAAGACTACTTTATCCAGCAAGGCTATCATTTAAAATTGAAGGAGAAATAAAAAGCTTTCCAGACAAAAAAAACCCTCAAGGAATTCACTACAACCAAACCAAGGCTGCAAGAAATGCTAAGGGGCCTGTTGTAAACAGATCAAAGGAGAAAAAGAATATACAAAAGAGGAATACAATTTTAAAGAATAAAATGGCAATAAATAATTACATATCAATAATAACCTTAAATGTAAATGGATTAAATGATCCGATCAAAAGACATAGGGTAGCTGCGTGGATAAGAAAACAGGACCCATACATATGCTGTGTACAAGAGACACGCCTTAAAACAAAAGATGCACATGGACTGAAGATAAAAGGATGGAAAAAATATTTCACGCAAAATGGAAATGAAAAAAAAGCTGGGGTAGCAATACCTATATCAGACAAAATGGACTTTCAAACAAAGACTATAGTAAGAGATAAAGAAGGTCACTACATAATGATAAAGGGAGCAATCCAACAGGAAGATATAACCATTATAAATATCTACGCACCTAATATAGGAGCACCTAAATATATAAAGCAGACTTTGATGGATTTAAAGAGTGAGATCAACAGCAATACTATAATAGTAGGGGATTTCAATACCCCATTAACATCACTAGATTGATCCTCAAGAAAGAAAATTAACAAAGAAACAGCAGACTTAAAGGACATACTAGATTAACTTGATTTAATAGATATCTTCAGAACCTTTCACCCTAAAGCAGCAGAATATACATTCTTTTCAAGTGCTCAAGGTACATTCTCTAGGATAGACCACATATTAGGACACAAAAGCAGTCTCAACAAATTTAAGAAGATTGAAATCATATCGAGCACTTTCTCTGATCACAATGGCATGAAACTAGAAATCAACCACGACAAAAACTGAAAAATACTCAAACACTTGGAAACTAAATAGCACGTTATTAAATAATGAATGGATAAACCATGAGATCAAAGAAGAAATTTAAAAATTCCTAGAAACGAACGATGATGAGCATACATCAACTCAAAATTTATGGGACACAGCAAAAGCAGTCTTGAGAGGGAAGTTCCTAGCATTATAGGCATACCTCAAGAAGCTAGAAAAAGCTCAAATAAACAACTTGACCCTACATCTAAAAGAACTAGAAAAAGAACAGCAAGTAAAGCCCAGAGCTAGTAGAAGGAAGGAAATAATAAAGGTCAGAGCAGAAATAAATGACATAGAGGCTAAAGAAACAATACAGAGGATCAATGAAACCAGGAAATAACAACTGACACAACAGAAATACAAAATATTGTAAGAAAATACTATGAAGAACTGTACGCCAAAAAAACTAGACAACCTAGATGAAATGGACAAATTCCTTGAAACATATAATCTTCCAAAAATTAATCTGGAAGACTCAGAAAACCTAAACAGACCAATTACAACAAATGAGATTGAAACAGTTATCCAAAAAATCCCCCCCCAAAAAAAGTGTTGGGCCTGATGGCTTCACAAGTGAATTCTACCAAATATTCAAAGAAGAACTAACTCCTATCCTTCTCAAGCTATTTCAAAAAATTCAAGAGGAAGGAAGACTTCCAAGCTCCTTTTATGAGGCGAGCATAATTCTGATTCCAAAACCAGGCAAAGACAACACAAAGAAAGAAAATTATAGGCCAATATCCCTGATGAATTTAGATGCTAAAATCCTCAACAAAATATTAGCAAACCAGATCCAGCAATATATAAAAAAAATCATACACCAGGATCAAGTGGGATTTATTCTTGGGAGGCAAGGCTGGTACAATATTTGCAAATCAATGAATGTGATTCATCACATAAACAAAAGGAAGGAGAAAAACCACATGATCATTTCAATAGATGCAGAAAAAGCATTTGATAAAATCCAGCACCCATTCATGATCAAAACTCTCAGCAAAGTGGGAATACAGGGAACATACCTCAACATGATAAAGGCCATCTATGACAAACCCACAGCCAACATCATACTCAATGGGCAAAAATTAAAAGCAATCCCCTTAAGATCAGGAACAAGGCAGGGGTGCCCCCTTTCACCACTCTTATTCAACATAGTTCTGGAAGTCCTAGCCACAGCAATCAGACAAGAAAAAGAAATAAAAGGCATCCAAATTAGAAAAGAAGACGTAAAACTATCATTATTTGCACATGATATGATATTGTATATAGAAAACACTAAAGTCGCAGTCAAAAAACTACTAGACCTGATAAATGAATTCAGCAAAGTGGCAGGATATAAAATTAATACTCAGAAATTAGAGGTATTTTTATAAACTAACAATGAACTGTCAGAAAGAGAAATTAAGAAATCAATCCCCTTTACCATTGCAACCAAAAAAAAAAGTACCTAGGAATAAAGTCAACCAGGGAAATTAAAGACTTGTACTCAGAAAATTATAAAACATTGATAAAAGAAATCAGGGAAGATACAAAGAAGTGGAAGCATATACCATGCTCATGGTTAGGAAGAATAAACATCATTAAAATGTCCATATTGCCTGACCAGGGAGTGGTGCAGTGGATAGAGCGTTGGACTGGGATGCAGAAAGACCCAGGTTCGAGACCCCGAGGTCACCAGTTTGAGCGCGGGCTCATCTGGTTTGAGCAAAAGCTCAACAGAGTGGACCCAAGATCACTGGCTTGAGCAAGGGGTTACTCAGTCTGCTGAAGGCCCATGGTCAAGGCACATATGAGAAAGCAATCAATGAACAACTAAGGCATCACAACAAAAAACTGATGATTGATGCTTCTCATCCCCCTCCATTCCTGTCTGTCTGTCCCTATCTATCCCTCTCTCTGGCTCTGTAAAAAAAAATAATAATAAGTCTATATTGCCCAAAGCAATTTATAAATTCAATGCAATACTGATTAAAATACCAATGACTTACTTCAAAGATATAGAACACATATTCCAAAAATTTATACGGAACCAAAAGAGAACACACATAGCCTCAGCAATCTTGAAAAGGAAGAATAAAGTGTGAGGAATCACACTTCCGGATATCAAGTTATACTACAAGGCCATTGTACTCAAAACAGCCTGGTACTGGAATAAGAACAGGCATATGGATCAATGGAACAGAACTGAGTACCCAGAAATAAACCCACACTTTAATGGACAACTGATATTTGACAAAAGAGGGAAGAGCATACATTGGAGTAAAGACAGCCTCTTCAACAAATGGTGTTGGGAAAATTGGACAGCTACCTGCAAAAAAAATGAAACTAGACCACCAACTTACACCATTCACAAAAATAAACTCAAAATGGATAAAAGACTTAAATGTAAGCCGTGAAACCATAGCATCTTAGAAAAGAACATAGGCAGTAAGCTCTCTGACATCTCTCGCAGCAATATATTTGCCGATTTGTCTCCACAGGCAAGTGAAATAAAAGACAGGATAAACAAATGGGACTATATCAAACTAAAAAGCTTCTGCACAGCTAAAGACAATAAGAACAGAATAAAAAGACAAACTACACAATGGGAGAATATATTTGACAATGCATCTGATAAGGGGTTAATAACCAAAATTTATAAAGATCTTGTAAAACTTAATTCCAGGAAGACAAACAATCCAATCCAAAAATGGGCAAAAGAAATGAATAGACACTTCTCCAAAGAGGACATACAGATGGCCAACAGGCATATGAAAAAATGCTCAACATCACTAATCATTAGAGAAATGCAAATTAAAACCACAATGAGATATCACCTCACAACAGTCAGAATGGCGCTCATCAACAAAACAACACAGAATAAGTGCTGGCGAGGATGTGGAGAAAAGGGAACCCTCCTGTACCGCTGGTGGGAATGCAGACTGGTGCAGCCACTGTGGAAAACAGTATGGAGATTCCTCAAAAAATTAAAAATCAAACTGCCTTTTGACCCAGCTATCCCACTGTTAGGAATATACCTCAAGAACACCATAGCACTGTATGAAAAGAAGAAATGCACCCCCATGTTTATGGCAGCATTGTTCACAATAGCGAAGATCTGGAAACAGCCCAAGTGTCTGTCAGTGGACGAGTGGATTAAAAAGCTTTGGTACATATATACTATGGAGTACTACTCAGCCATACGAAATGATGAGATCGGATCATTTACAACAACATGGATGAAGCTCGATAACATTATACTGAGTGAAATAAGTAAATCAGAAAAAACTAAGAACTATATGATTCCATACATAGGTGGGACATAACAATGAGACTCAGAGACATGGACAAGAGTGTGGGGATACCGGGTAGGGGGGAGGAGAGGGAGGGGGTTAGGGGAGGGGCACAAAGAAAACCAGTTAGAAGGTGACAAAAGACAATTGGACTTTGGGTGTTGGGAATGCAGCATAAGCAAATGTCAAAATAACCTAGAGCTGTTTTCTCTGAACATATGTACCCTGATTTATCAATGTCACCCCATTAAAATTAATCAAAAAAATAAAAAAGGTTGCTAAAACCCAAACCTGGCCAGTGATGAAAAGACAGCATTTGAGCAATTATAAGTCACACCTCTGTAGAGAACAAGTGAACAATACTACATATATCAAAATTATAGCCCTGGCCGGTTGGCTCAGTGGTAGAGCGTCGGCCTGGCGTGCAGGAGTCCCGGGTTCGATTTCTGGCCAGGGAACACAGGAGAAGCGCCCATCTGCTTCTCCACCCCTCCCCCTCTCCTTCCTCTCTGTCTCTCTCTTCTCCTCCCGCAGCCGAGGCTCCATTGGAGCAAAGATGGTCCGATGGCTCTGTGGCCTCTGCCTCCGGCGCTAGAATGGCTCTGGATGCAACAGAGCAACGCCCCAGAGGGGCAGAGCATCGCCCCCTGGTGGGCATGCCGGGTGGATCCCGGTCGAGCGCATGCGGGAGTCTGTCTGACTGCCTCCTCGTTTCCAGCTTCGGAAAAATGCAAAAAAAAAAAAAATTATAAATGTTAGGAATCTATCCTTGGATAGACTCATAAAAGTACCAAAGATAGTGTATAACAGTCATTGCACACTTATTCTAAATAGTAAAAACACTATAAACAAACTACAGTCTATCAGTAGGAGCTGACGAAATAAATTATGAAAATATATATTTATTTATTTATTAATTTATTTATGAGAGAGACAGAAAAACAGACAGGAAGGGAGAGAGATGAGAAGCATCAATTCATAGTTGTGGCACCTTAGTTGTTTATTGATTGCTTTCTCATATATGCCAAACTGATGGGGGTAAGGGGGGCTCAAGCCATCAACCTTGGGCTTCAGGCCAGCGACCATGCTGGTCAGATCCTGGGCTCAAGCAGGTGACCTCAGGGCTTCGAACCTGGGTCCTCAGTGTCCCAAGCTGACGCTATATCCATTACACCACTGCCTGGTAGGGCAAATTATGAAAATCTATACATGGCATGAGAAAGGCATTAAAAGATTTATCTTTTTGGCGGAAACAGAAAAATTTCCCCAGATAATGTGTTGTAGAACTATGCACCTGAAACCATTATAATTTTGTTAACCAATGTCACCCCAATAAATTAAATAAAAAGGAAAAAAAATTTTCCCAAGATATATTGATAAGTGGAAATAAATTTCTAGAACAGTATATTACTTAGTGTATGTAATTATTTAATGTATTTAAAGTGTGTAAACCAATATATATACCTATATGTGTGTTTGTATATATACCCACAAATGCACATATATACATGCACAAAAAAACCCAATAGTGAACCTAGCCTGTGGTAGCACAGTGGATAGACCGTGAATCTGGAACGCTGAACTTGCCAGTTTGAAACCCTGGGCATGATCAGTCAAGGCACATACGACAAGCAATCAATGAACAACTAAAGTGAAGCAACTATGAATTGATGCTTCTCACTCTCCATCCTTCTCTCTTCTCTCTTTGTAAAATCAATAAATAAAATATATATTTTTTTAAATAGTGAATACCTCTGGAGAACTTGATTGAGGGGAATAGAGATTAGGGAGGAAGGATATTTAACTTTTTGCTTTATATTCTTATATACTATCAGAAAAAAATTAACATAAACATTATCACCTTTAAAATAATAAATTTAAAGATCCAAAGCCAAAACCCTGACCCTAAAGAAACCGATTTTTCTAAAGTACCACACTGACTTTTCTAAACTCTCAGCTTTACACACTAAGGTGTGTCCCAAGCAGTTGTGCATGAGCAGGGTTCCAGCCACCACTTGTTGGTCCTTCTCTTCACAGAATCTGGCACGATTCTCAGAATTCATTTCTGGGGAGATACTAGTTGCTGCTAAGAAAGCCAGACAGGCATGTAGGGAAGATCAGCTTGATTAATACTGATATAACGGGCCTACAAAAGTATTAAAACAGATTTGCAGTAAATTGCATAAACTATATGTAATTTTATTATTCTCTTCTACATGAACTCAGCTTCGTACCCATCTACTTGATAAAAGTCAATTAAAAAGCTTATCCTCGCCTGACCAGGTGGTGGTGCAGTGGATAGAGTGTCAGACTGGGACGCAGAGGACCCAGGTTCAAAACACCATGGTCGCCAGCTTGAGCGTGAGCTCACCAGCTTGAGCCCAAGGTCACTGGTTTGAAGCCAAAGGTCGCTGGCTTGAGCAAGAGATCACTATCACCCTGGTCAAGGCACATATGAGAAAGCAATCAAAGAACAACTAAGATGCCGCAGCGGAGAATTAATGCTTCTCACCTCTCTCCCTTCCTGTCTGTCTGTCCCTATCTGTCCCCCTCTCTGACTCTCTCTCTGTCTCTGTCAAAAAAAAAAAAAGCGCTTATCCTCAAAACATGGGCAGAGGATCTGAACAGACATTTCTTCAAAGATATGCAAATAGCCAATAAGCCCATGAAAAGTTGCTCAGCATCATTAGCTATTAGGGAAATGCAAATCAAAACCACAATGAGACCCTGGCCAGTTGGCTCAGCAGTAGAGCATCGGCCAGGCGTATGGAGAGAATGGGAAGATGGTTGCTTCTCATGTGTACCCTGACCACAGATTGAATCCGGATGTCTGCACACAGGGCTGACACACTATCCACTGAACTAACCAGCCAGGGCAAATTGTACACTTTAAATGAGCAAATTATATGATATGTGAATTATATCTCAACTGAAAAAAAAAATCATCCTCCCTAATTTTTTAAAGGATAGAACCTTAAGCATACCCTCCCTCCCAAGAGCACACCTGCACCTTTCCCTTCCTCCACTTCTCTCACAGGCATGCATCTCCTAAACTTTAGGGGTCCCCACAGACTTGCAATCCATGGAGCAATGGGCAGTGGCAGCTGGTCCCTGGCTAACACCCTGAAACTGTCTCCAAGGCCCCCATTTCTCTGATTTCTCAGTAAGCTAAAGCAGCCCTGACTAGGCTCATTGCTTTTCTATAACATTCCCAGAGAGCCAAAGCAGGCCTGGCTAGGTTCTCCTTGGTTCTTCTATCCTAAGCCCTTCCTTGTTTCACTGTCCCCACCTGTAATAAATGTACTCTCAAAAAAAAAAAAAAAAAAAAGCAGGCATTAGTCCATCTAGGTCTAACTTTCTCACTGAACACTGAAGCCCAGAGAGGTTAAATGACTTGTCCAAAGTCATTTATCATTTATATCCTTGGTCTACTGTCTACTGGCCATTATGTTCTTGCCCACTCTACAATGTTTCAAGTGAGCTTGAGTGGCTATTTGAACAAAATCAATAAAGTCACATAAACCAACTTGGATCTGGCACAGATCTATGAGACTGGTGTTAGAAATACATAGTGTGTTTTACTGTGGACATATTTGTTCTTGGCACTTCATTGTCTCAAAAATCTGACACTTGTAACCTAGCCAGGCTCAACTTCCTACACTTTCACTATCCAGCCACATTTCATGTCCTTTGAGCTAAGGTCATATGCCAATTCACAGGGTACAAACAGAGCACAGGCTTGGAGATGAGCGGACTTGGGTTCAAATCTAACTTTGTGTAAGGTGGACCAAGCTATTCACCTTTATAAGCCTCAGGAAATAATGAAGGTATTCTTTATGAGCACTGGATGAGATGTTGCAAGTAATATGCTTGGCATATAAATGTTATTTCTTCCTCCTTCTATGTAAGAACTGAGAGGCCTTCAAGACCGAGGCCCTGGTGAGGTCAGTCACACATATTTGCTTCAGATGTTTCCTTGTGAAGAAATTCTCTGGACAGATTTTCTCCTGCCATATGTGCACATCTCTCCCCTTTACAACCCTGACACACTGTCATCTGTCTTATAACACTGAAAACATTCACAAGAGCACCACTCAGAAAGAGGAACAGGAAGGAAGCCTGCAGCAAAGCCCTGCGGGCTGTGTGCTCAGAGCACTGGGCTTCCCGGGGGGGGGGGGGGGGGGGGGGGCAGAACTGACGCCTCAGGACTGAGGAGGAGCAAAAAGGGGAGAGAGGCTGGGTGAGCAACCAGGTAAAACTGACAGTAACTACCTAAAGCTGGTCCTACACAGTAGGAAGGGTTATTTTTTCTCAAGAAATTCCAAAGAATTTCTTTGGAATTCCTTGGAATTCTCAATTCCATGAGAAACATGGAAATGTACATTTCTTTGGAATGTAATTTCTTTGGAATTCTTAATTCCATGAGAAAACATGGAAATGTACATTTTTGCCCTGGCCAGGTAGCTCAGTTGGTTACAAGCATTGTCCCTATATGCCAAGGTTACAGGTTTAATACCTGGTCAGGGCACATTTAAGAATAAACCAATGAAGGCATAAATGAATAGAACAAATCAATGTTTCTCTCTCTCTCCCCCTTCCTCTCTCTCAAAAAGAAAAAAAAAAAAATCACCTGGCCTGTGGTGCAGTGGATAAAGCATCAACCTGGGACACTAAGGTCACCAGTTCAAAACCCTGGGCTTACCCGGTCAAGGCACATACAGGAAGCAACTTCTATGAATTGATGCTTTCAGCTCTCCCCCCCCCCCCTTTCCTCTCTCTCAATAAATAAAATTTTTTAAAATCAATAAAAAATTTTAAAGGCAAATTTTGGCTATGTGATGCATACAAACTGTGTTTACTTTCAATTTTTTATTGCTTATATAACATGTTTATTCAATTGACATATTTTCCTACTTGTGAAATTTGTTGGTGTCTAAAGTTAGGATGAATTGCAACCTAATTTTTCCTATTAAAATACTAAAAAAAAATCTATCTCAACCTGACCTGTGGTGGCACAGTGGATAAACATGGACCCGGAATGCTGAAGTCGCCAATTCAAAATCCCAGCCGTGCCTGGTCAGGGCACAAAGAAAAAGTAGCTGCAAGTTGATGCATCCTGCTCTTCCCCTTCTGTCTCTCTCCTCTTTCTAAAATCAATAAAATCTTTAAGAAAAACAAAACAAAAAAAACACCTATCTCAGCCCAGATTGCTTGGTTGGTTAAAGCATCATCCTGAAGTGCAGAGTTTGCCAATTCAATCCCCAGTCAGGGCATGTACAGGAACAGGTGTTCCTATCTCTCTCCTGCTTTCTTCCTTCCTCTCTCTAAAATCAATAAAATAAACATTTAAAAAACCCTATCTTTTTTCATTTAATGACTGTTACTTGGCCACTGGCCAAGTTCACATTGGATTTGGGCAGACGGTAGAGAAACTGCAGAGCCAGAAAGCCTTATGCCACTCACATTTAATAGAGTCTCCCAACAGCAGGAGGATGAGCAAACAGTCAAGGGAAACTGCTTCTTATGACAGCAGGAGAACTATCGAGCAGCAAAATGGCCCCTCCCAATGGCGGCAGGCAATCCACCATCCCACCCGCCACCCTGAGGGCAAGCACCCATAGCCTTACATAGACTATGCACATATAGCCCTGCCACGTGCTTACATACTAATCAGACAAAGTACAAGTGAGGAAGCCTAACTACAGCTGTTTTCCCAACACAAGGTCAAAAGGTAAATTTTAAAGTTTACTTAATTAACCTATGATCCCACAGCCACCTGCAGACTTCCACAGTTCCATGTACAGGCCTGTTCTACCACCACAAAAATGGCAGGACTTCCAGCCCACAGCAATTATCTAATTAATTTCCATGCAGTTCTAAGACACAGTGGGAGAATTAAGTCCAAGATATTAAGATCCACCTCAGTCTAGGCCTGCTCTCCTCCCTGGTGTCACTGTCCACTAGTCCTCTACAGTAAGTGCAAACTAGAGGCTGACTCAGAGCTGTCCCCACCCTACCCTGGAGTGTGCTTTTTGTGTTTCTTTTCTCCCACTAGTCTCTTTAATCAGTATGGTCATAAATATCATATCTTCTCAGAGTAAACCTAATTCCCTAGGTCCCCAGATGTACCCAAGTCCTTTAGAGCTAGCAGGGAGGCAGTAAGCTTGCTGCAGTGTTCAGGGACAAGAGCATGACTACCATGCAGAAGGCTGGCCTGCAATGACTTTCTCATTAGAAGCCCAGGGGTACCCACCTCTTGGTGGAGAGAGGCTGTTCCCAAAGCACCAACCAGCTAGGTCTGAGTATAGAGTGGAATTAGTCAATGCCTTGTTCCCTACTGACAATGGTGGAATGGTCTGGGCTGCTAGAGCTCTTCTGGGGAAAAAACTGTGTTGGGCTTGCTTACTTGAACTTTGCCTGATTAGTGCATGAGCACAGGGCAGTGCCATATGTGTATAGTCTGTGTAAGGCTACGGTGCTTGCCCTCAGGGCAGATTGTGATTGCCTGCCCACAACTGTGAGGGGCCATTTTGCTGTTTGTTTGCCTGAGAAGTGGTTTCCCCTGCCTGTGTGCTTGTCCTCCGTTGCGAGATTCTATTAAATGGGAATGGCCCAATGCTTTCTGGCTCTGCAGTTTCTCTACTGTCTGCCCAAATCTAATGTGGACCCCCCTTGCCTCAGCCACTGGCATTACAAGCTATCTTCATGCCAGACAGCCTTGTTCAGCTTCTTGGCTGTGGCCACTTAGGGAATGAGCCCTGCAGTGTGATGGGCCAGGTGAACTCACCTGGCAGCTCTGGGCACAGCCTCTCAGTGTCCTCACTGCCAATGTCTATGTGCAGAGCCAGCACCTATTGTACAATACTTCAGCAAGAGTGAGGTACCACATCAATAGGCCAGAGTTGGCAACCCAGTAATCTAGAATTTTCTGTCACCTCTCCAGATTGAGGATTGTAGCCATCTGGGAGAGCCAGACAAACTTGTTTCAGATGGTCCAGGTGTTACCGTGGTAAGGCAGGCATTGAGAAACATTAGCTCTTTGTCAAACTGCAGACCACTCAGCCAGTTGAAGGTGGACTTCAGCATTACTCTCTCCAATTTAACTGTAACAAAGGTGGTCATGAGATTGGTCAGACTGTCACAGATGACTGGCGATAGGGCAACCATGAACCCCACCATTAGCTGCTCCAAGTTAAGGATGAACTGTGGTACCCAAGGGTCACTGGCCTCATAGCATTGAATTCTTCCTGCAAGAGGTCTTGGAATTTTTTTTTTAAGAGGTCTTGGAATTTGTTAGACATGGCAGCCAAGTCAGAAAGGAAACAGTCAAACTTGGCTTGGGCCTAATCCCTTCCAATGCCCTGTCTAAACGGCTTGGTACCGTCACTTTCCACTGTCTTCTTCAGAGTAGAGATGTTTTCACTGCAGATTTCAGAGATTCTGTAGATTTCACTGTAGATGTTGTTCAGAGTCACCGGGAAGGACAGCTTGGCCTCATCAGTGCTCTCAATGCTTCTTGTGTGAGAATGCCATGTTGAAGGCTGATGTGCATGATATTCAGGACATTTGTCACCTCACACTGGATGTCCCGTAAGGTGGTGGCCAGGAAGCCCATCCATAGCTTGTTATACAGACTATCCTTGAAGTCAGACTCCAGTTCTGTGGTGAGATTGATCATGGCACAGAGATAGTCAAAGCTGAAGCTAGACAGAGCCTGCCAGTGCATTTTTTAAAATGTCATTTAATTTTTTTCATTGTTTTGTAAGAGGGAGAAAGAGAAGCAACAACTCATTGTTCTACTTAGTTGTTCCATTTAGTTGTGTACTCATTGATTATTTCTAGTACATGCTCTGACCGGGAATCAAACCTGTGACATGGGCTTGCTGGGAGGACGTTTTATCCACTGCAAACCAGCCAGGGCCATCCACCACACCTTTTTAAGATTTTTATTGTATTAATTTTAGAGAGAGGAGAGGGACAGAGAGAGTGAAAAGGGGTGGGGGAGTGGGAAGCATCACCTTATAGTAGTTGTTTCCTGTACATGCCCTGACCCGGCAAGCCTGGGGTTTCAAACTGGCAACCTCAGCATTCCAAGTTGACACTTTATCCACTGCACCACCTTAGGTCAGGCCAGTGCACTTCTTAACAATACAGAAGATGTCGTGCACCATGCTAGATGTCAACTGGCCTTGCTTTTAGGATCCAGAGCCATAGCCTATTCAGTCTCCCACATGAAGTACTCCTTCACGGTAATATATAAGCCAATTAGCTCCTGCATGATGCAGCTTAACAGGCAATTACTGAGGAGTCTGTCCAGATACTTCTGCTCTTGCTTTACTTCTGCCAAGGCCATGGAGTCCCCCACCTCAAAATCAGAGCTGATCCTCTTCCTGAGGAAGCTTAAGTACAATTCACTGTGGGCATTCATCAGAGTGACCTCCATAAAGATGGGGTCCAGTTCCCTTTGTTCTATTTTTTTCTGTTGCAGAATTTCTCAAGTTGTTCTGGACATGCCGGAACTGCTGGTGGTAGTTTCTCTGCTTGATGCACTCATCTACCACCTTCTCCACTTGTCTATAACATTCAACCTGCAGATATTTTATCAGGGTATAAAGTCTCCTTGGAACACAACAGGCTTCACTTTAGGTTGGTGAGTTTCCACAATGCAGGCAATCCCTTCAAAAAGGAGAGTGAGTGAATCTATTGTACAAAGATGATTGGAGCTCTTCAATCACTCATGTCCATCCCTAGTAACAACAGCAGATTCTCCTCAGGTTTATTGGCCACCCGCTGGCAAAGGTATTCTGAGGACTTGCTTACCTAGTGGTGGAAAATCTTGAAGAAGCATTCCACCCAGGGAAGATCCCCTTCCTTAGTGGCAACAGCAAACTTCTTTGTTACAAGGGTTTTGAGATGCTATTTAGCTTCCTGCAGGAGCTGCAGGTTGGCATAAATCATGCTCCTTTCTTTGCCCCATGCTGAATTGGATGACTGACTTGTCCAGGCACAAGTAGCATTGAATGTGAGCTGCAGCCTGCCCATAATCTTCATTTCTCAAAGCAGTCTGAACTCTATCCATGCAGAACTTCAGGTCCAAGATATCATCACCCCACTGTTTCCATGATGAACTCTGTGTGTGATGCATGGAATAAGGGTTAGGAGGAGGTAGGGGGGTTGCCGCTGTAATTTTAGATATAAGGTGGTTACCAGGGGACACCCCCCCCCTCCTATGGGTACCATTTGAGCAGATCCCTGTGAGAAGAGGAAGTGGGCCATGGGCTCTCTGGGGAAAGGGGGTCCAGACCAAGGCCTTCAGGGAGCGGGAGCATCCACTGCTGCCAGGAAAGAGAGACTATTAGAAATGGGGCGAGACCAGAGGAAGGAACCTGTTAGCAGCGTCAGGCTTTACCTGAACCTTGGCACCTGGGGAACACCACCCAGGACCAGCTCAGGAACCAGGACCTCCCAGGCCGCGCACGGTACACCTGAGGGGGCAGATTCTGAGGCGGTGTGGAATTGTACTTGGCCAACTCCGCATTCTCACCCCCGAATCGCAGACCCAAAGGTTTTTGCAAGGATCCTGTCCGTTCACGCCAAAGGTATCGCCTCCTTCTCCTGCTCGCAGTACGCGTTGGTGACGCCGAACTCTCCCACCAGCCCAAGCGGGTTCTCGGGTACCTCCCCAGCGTCTCACCTCCTCTCAAGTTCCGCCTCCCTCCGGGCTGCGCCCCTAGCCTCAGGTTCCCTCTAACCCCGCCCCTAATCCACTCCACCCCGCCTCTTAGTGGCAGGGAGGCCCCGCCCCTAAGGCCCAGACTGCGTCCCCTCAGCTATGATTTTAAGGAGCTGAGCGTCGATTGGTCTGAGTTCGAGACCTCGTTCCCTAATTGTCCGTGGTGTTCCGCCGGCTTCTCTACGGCCACTGATACGGAAGTGATTCCTGGAGCACGAGTCGCGTTAATCGGAAGTGATTCCTGGAGCACGAGCTGCGAGAATCTCCTACTGGGGAGACGGTGCCTCGGCCGCTGTGATGACCAAAGTAAAGGGAGATCCTGACCGCCGGGAGGCTCAGGCGGAGGCGACCTCTGGGGAGCGCACCTACCACGAGCTGCTGGTGAATCTGAACCCCATCGCACAGCCCCTCGCTTCCCGCCGCCTCACCCGGAAGCTCTACAAATGCATCAAGAAAGGTGCTGCGGGAGCCGCGGTGGCCCGTGGGGATGCGGGTGGTAGGGTGCGACCCCGTTCACTGACTCTTATGTCGTTGCAGCCGTGAAGCAGAAGAAGATTTGGCGCGGAGTGAAGGAAGTTCAGAAGTTTGTCAACAAAGGCGAAAAAGGGTAAGAAAGCCCTCCCGCTGGATTTTGCATTTTAAACGGTAATGAAGGCATCCCTGTTTATGTAGTAGGTGCTCGGTAAAAGTGCTGACTGTAGAATATAATCAAGCTGACCGTGAAAGAAAAGTATAGGATGGAATGAGAGACCTCATTACCCTACATCTTTCTTTTCTGGCATTTGTCAGAATCTAATTTGCATTTTTTAAAAAAAATTTTTTAGCCTGACCAGGCTTATAAATAAATAAAAATTAAAAATAAAAAAAAATTTTTAATTAGTTTATTTTTTACAGAGACAGAGTGAGTCAGAGAGAGGGATAGACAGGGACAGACAGACAGGAACAGAGAGAGATGAAAAGCATCAATCATTAGTTCGTCATTGCGCGTTGTGACATCTTAGTTGTTCATTGATTGCTTTCTCATCTATGCCTTGACCTTGACCGCAGGCCTTCAGCCAGCGACCTTGGGTTCTGGCCGGTGGGATTTTGCTCAAACCAGATGAGTCCGCGCTCAAGCTGGCGACCTTGGGGTCTCGAACCTGGGTCCTCTGCATCCCAGTCCGACGCTCTATCCACTGCGCCACTGACTGGTCAGGCCTAATTTGCATTTTTATTCTTTGTTTCTCCCACTTAGGCCAGGCAGTCAGCTCTTTGAGCATAGGATAAAGCCTCTCCCTGCTTTATCCACAGGAGTGTCTGGTACCATGTAGGTTCTCAAGAAATAAATTGCAGACGAGATTTGATGCTCAGTGAGGAGTCTGACATAGGTGGGGTTATCTGAGATCTGAAGATAAAGGGATTGTTTAGAAGGGACTAGCTCTGCTAGAAGAAAGTAGGTCCCAGGGCAGGAGTGGGTAGTGGCAGAAGTTCTCATGGAACTTTGCAGATTTAGTTTTTGTATTGAGCTTTGGGAGGGCACTGAGGATTAAAGCCAGGAGTGTCAACTTTAGATAGGAGCATGGACGTCTGACCACTGCTGGCATAATGGATGGAGTGTGGACCCAGGATGCTGAGATCTCAAGTTTGAGCACAGGGTCGCTGGCTTGAGTATAGGATCTACATGATCCCAAGGTCACTTGCTTGAAGCCCAAGGTTGCTGGCTTGAGCAAGGGGTCACAGGCTTGGCTTGAGCCCCCCAGTTAAGGCATGTATGAGAAGCAATCAATGAACAACTTAAGTGAAGCAACTACAAGTTGGTGCTTCTCATCTCTCTCCTCCCACTGTTTCTGTCTCTCCAAAAGAAAAAAGAAAACAGTAGGTAGGGACATTGAAATAAGCTACTATAGTGTAGAAGTGAGAGAAATTTTGATTAGATTGGAAAATTGAGAGAATTAAAGTGGTTGCATTTGAGAGGACTGGTTTTTTTTTTCTTTCTTCAAGAGACAGAGAGAGGGACAGACAGGAAGGGAGAGAGATGAGAAGCATCAATTCTTCGTTGCTTAGTTCTTCATTGATTGCTTTCTCATGTGCCTTGACCAGGGGGCTATAGTAGAGTGAATGACCTGTTGCTCAAGCCAGCGACCCTGTTCTCAAGCTGGTGAGCCTGTGCTTAAGCCGGCGACCTTGGGGTTTTGAACCTGGGTCCTCTGTGTCCCAGTCCAGCACAATATGCACTGTGTCAACCCCCAGTCAGGCATGATTTTAAACAAGTTTTTGAGGTGCCTTTTAGACTTGTGACCGCTCTCCTTAGCAGAACTGTCAAATAGACAGATGGCCATATGGGCTACAAGCTTGGAAGAGAGAGGGCCAGGCTGAGAGAATAGATTTGGGAATTATTAACACATAGATGGGACTTGATGATATGGCCATGGATGGAGTCAGCAAGAAGATACTGAGGCCTGACCTATGGTGGTGCAGTGGATAAAGCATCAACCTGGAATGCTGAGGTTGCCGGTTCAAAACCCCAGGCTTGCCTGTTCAAGACATATGGGAGTTAATGCTTTCTGCTCCTTCCCTCCACCCCCCATTCTCTCTCTCCCTCCCTCCCCCTCCTCTTTCTCTAAAAAATGAATAAATAAAATCTATAAATAAATAAATAAAGATACTGAAGGGGCAGCCAAGGACCAGGCTGTGAGGAGTGCCCGCAATTAAAATCTAGTCAAGAAGAGGAGCTTGCAGAGGAAAGTCCAGGAGGCAAAAGGAAAACAGGAGAGTGTGGACCCAATACTTTGTTTTTTTTGTTTTTTTTTTAGAGAGTGAGAGAGACAGGAACAAAGAGAGAGGGGAGGATAGTGATGAGAAGCATCAACTCATAGTTGCAGTACCTTAGTTGTTCATTGATTGCTTCTCATATGTGCCTTGACTGAGGGGCTCCAGCTGAGCCAGTGACCTCTTGCTCAAGCCAGCAACCTTTGAGTTCTAGCCAGCAACTTTGGAATCATATTGATGATCAAGCTGGCATGCCCATGGTCAAGCCACCAAGCCCATGCTCTAGCAGGTGACCTTGGGGTTTCTTTTATTTTTTTAATTTAGTGAGAGGAGGGAAGGCAGAGAGACAGACTCCCATATGCGCCCCAATCAGGATCCACCCATCAAGCCCACTAGGGGCCAGTACTCTGCCCATCTGGGGCATTGCTCCATTGCTCAGCAACCGAGCTCTTCTTAGGCCATGGAGCCATCCTCAGAGCCTGGAGGCCAACTCACTTCAATCGAGCCATGGCTGCAGGAGAAGGGAGGAGGGGTGAAGTAGATGGGTGCTTCTCCTATGTGCCCTGACTGGTAATCGAGCCCAGGACATCCACACACCAGGCTGATGCTCTACCACTGAGCAAACTGGCCAGGGCCACCCTCAGGGTTTCAAACCAGGCCCCTCAGCATCCTGGGCTGATGGTCAATTCACTGCACCATCACCAGTCAGGTTGGACCCAGTACTGTGGACCAAGAGCTCTTTCTGGGTGTTTGCATCTTACCCCTGGAGAATAGACTCTTCCTTTTGTGTCTCAAGGGCTCCTGAGGCCCTTGCCAGAGCCCTGGCACCTTGTCAGCTAGGAGCCCTAGCTGAGGATTCTCTGGGAAGCCTTCCTGTCACTTTTGGGACTGAGCCGTTGCTTAGCCTGGCACTCAAGGCCTTTATGTGCTAATCTCTCTAGCCTTCTTATCTGCCTGTTCTCATCCTGGATTCCAAAGCTATCCCAAGCTGCCATCAGCTAGCCTCTGTATATGTGGTGTCATTCTGATTCTCCTCCTTAAATGTTTTGTGCACTCTGCCCCTCTGTGGGCTTCCTGACAGTCATCATTCAGCTTTCTGTCCAAGTGTGGCTTCCTGATTCCTTTTTAGACTCTCCAAAGAGAGCTGAGCTTTTACCCCTTGGGGTCCCTCTTGTACCTACCTCATCTATTCAGTCAATACCACTTGTCATACTTGGTGGCATTTGTTGCCAAGAAATAGAGATCAGATCCCCAGAGGAACGCAGTCACCAAACACAAATTTGCACTTTCAGAAGTTTGGCGACCCACATTAACTGGGCTCTTTGAGAGCAGGGGCCTACTTATCTGTGTCTGTACCCCAAACACCCAGTCCAGAGATGGTACATACTTTCAACTAAAAGAAGGAATGAACAAGCTACACATGACTTTCTATCATTTCAGGATCATGGTTTTGGCAGGAGATACATTGCCTGTTGAGGTGTACTGCCATCTCCCAGTTATGTGTGAGGACCGGAATTTACCCTATGTCTATATCCCCTCGAAGACGGTAAGGAGCATCTGAGCCCTGATCGTGATCAGCACTGGGGGAGAGTGTTGGGGGGGGGGGGTCTTCAGCAGCAGGCCATAAATGGAAAGAGTGTGAGCTTTGGCCTGGGTGGATTCTTGGCTCTGCTGCTTTATAGGTGGGGGACTGCTAGTAAGTTACCCCTCGGCACTTGTATTTCCTTCCTGTAATTTGGGAATCTCCTCCCCAATGGCCTGTGAGAATGAAACAAGGTATATATGGACGTACATTGTCGACTAACATGCTGCACCCGAATTAGTCCTGGTAAGTGAGTGCGGTGCTGAGAGGTTCTGTTTAGGGACCTGGCTCCTTATCCTTGCATAACAGGAGCCAGGTCTGGGGCACAGGGAGTGGGAGATGGCAGGAACCTGGAGAGCATAGGCCCTGCTTAAGAGGACAGCCCCTCTTGGCCAGAGCCCTTCCACAGTTGCCATGTGGAAATGTTGGTCCAGTGTTCCTGGACTGCTTGAAAGTTTGGTAAATTTAAATGATGGCAACCAATTCAGAAGGTTTTGGGGAAATATGTTGTTAACTAACTTATGTCTGTGAGCCAGATTAGGCTCACTGTCATCGGTTTGTGACTTCTTGGCATACAAGTTGTGCAGCCTTTTTTCCGAACAGCTCGTATTTTTTCTCTGCAGGACTTGGGTGCCGCCGCAGGCTCCAAGCGCCCGACCTGTGTGATACTGATCAAGCCCCATGAGGAGTACCAGGAGGCCTATGACGAGTGCCTGGAGGAGGTGCAAGCACTGCCCCCGCCCATGTGAAGGACTTGGGCAGCAACCTGGGCACATGCTCCAGAAGCTCTTCAGCTGGCAGGGGCCATCTGGCGCTCCCCTGCTGCTAACACTCAGCACTCCACCTTCTATGGCACGCATTCCCCCAGGCAGCTCCACACCATCTTCTCATCAGTGCTGTTCCCTGTCACTCAGGTCTAAGAGTGGAGTGTGAGGAAAGTAAATGCTAAGACTATAAAAGGTGATGAGTCTGTGGGTGGGTTTTTTTTGTTGTTGTTGTTCTTAAAGCAGCATCTGTTGATGGGTCAAGGAGGTGGTGGCCAGGAAAGAGTGAAGCAGCGTTTCTCACCGGAGGGCCTGAAGGACTTGAAGAGTGTTCGGTGTTGGTGCCTGACTGCCAGGGCTGGAGCTGGACTCAGGCTGAGAACAGGCTTTACTGTCCACCCCCAAGTTTTCACCTCCCAGCTTGAGTTGCTGGCAGCTGCATCCAGACCCCACTGCATGCACGCCTGCAGCCTCTGTCAGGAGCTCCCCCATTCCTCTTCCTGAACGAGCCTCAGTGTCACTGGGAAATTAGGAAAACAGTTTACCCACCCACACAGGACACTGTAAATAGGAAAATGAAGTTAAATAGACTCAGTACACACAGCAGCCCAGAACACACTGGGGAGAGCTTGGGCTTCATCTGGTTTAACCCTCAGGTCTCCTTGACCAGCTGTGAGCCCTGCTGTGCAAGTCGTTTCATCTTCCCGAATCTCCCTGCACTGGTTTCTAACACGGAGGTAATGAGATATTACATGAGGATATGCAAGTGTCTTCCCCAGGTACCAACATCTCCCAGCTTTCCCACCCAGTCAGTGGCATGGGTTGGGTTCTTCTAACGGTGCTGTGGCTGCCATGGTCCCAGCAGCGGCTGCAGCCTGGCTATGCCAGCACCTGTGTACAGCAGGCATGCAGTAATTTGTCGGTGAAGCAGGCAAAAGAAGGAGAAGGCAGGTGATCATATTGGCTCAAAGTTCTAGTCCAGAGCATTTACAGTGAGAGATGGCTATATCCAGTCGTGGGGCTGCACAGTGGAGGAGGGGACAAGGCACTGGCATGGCAGTAAGACCTGGCTGAGAGCAGGGATGGGAAACTGGCTGCTAGCCAAGTCCTCTGGTCCTATCATTTGCTAGCAGGTCAGTGGCAAATGGAAACAGGGAGACAGCAGGAACAGGGGCCAGTGCTCCTTGCCTCACAGGGAGCCAGCTGCCTGTGCAGCGGGTTCACCTCCCTCTTTGGCCCCTGCTGTGAGGGTACTCAGCCAGTTGCTCTGACACAAATCACAATCCTCTGAAGCCAACCACCCCACCTCTGTGAAGCAGCGAGGCTCAGGAAGGAGAAACTTTAAAGTTCCTTCCAGCAGGAGTCAGAATACAATGCGTTTCCCATCTGCTGCATTCTGCTCCATGGGACAGTAGGGACACTTCAGCCTGCAAGGGGAGAAGAACCCAGAATATCTGAGGGGTGGGCCAGCAGGAAAGCCAAGCCAAGGAAGCAGAGCCGGGGAACTTACTTTCCTCCATTAATGAGCTTGTTGAGTGCATCTCGGGAGATAACATGGCCACAAATGAGCTTGATGGGACGGTTGGAATCGATGTCTGCTACCAGATGATGGGGCAGGTGAACAGAGTGGTAGCAGCACTTCATGCCAAGGTCAGTCTCAATCTGTGGAGGCCAGCCGAGGAGTGAGGCCCCTTCCTGCCATGGCTGTCCTCCCCAGTGCCATCTGCCCATATCTCCCTCAGCCAGGGCTCACCGGTAACTCGTCTTTGTGACTCCAGACCCCCACGCACTGCCTCTGCTCAATCGCAGCTTTGATGTTTATCAGCACAGGTAGTGCCACGCAGCCAGAGGCAAAGCTGCAGAACAAAGAGCAGGGGCTGGAGTGACCAGTCCAAGACCCCAGCAGACAGACCAGAGGGCCTGCACACTTGTCATTGGCATAGGACTCAGGTCAAGGTTCTAAAGTGGCATGTGGTCAAATCGGTCCTTGAGAGCCTCAGGTTGCTCATAAAGTGCCGCACATGTAGTTAACATGTATCCAACTCGAGTCATTCTAATGCACCCCAAAACTTGAGAACCAACAAGAGAAGGAAGATCCAGGGAGCAGGTATCCACTCATCAAAACCACTGAAAAGCTCTTGGTGTGATGGGGAAAGTGATGAGTTTGAAAGGACCCCTGTCTGCCTGTCTTCCCCTCTCTGCTGTCATAACACACCTCTGTAACTGGATACCAACTGGGGCCCTTAGCAATGGGGCACAGATTCAGCCTTCACTGTGATGTGGGTGGGAGTGGGAGCCCACTGACTGGAACCCTGGGAGCTAAATTCCTAGGATGCAGAGGGCAGTCTTCCTGCCTGAGGTATAGATGGAGTTCCTGCTGGAAAACTGTCCATCCTCTAACCGGAGTCTACCACAGGGTGTGGGCATGAGATTCCACAATCAGCCTATGTAAATGCACCATGACACTGTCCACAGTGGTGTAGTGAGTGGCTCTGAGGTCAGTTCCACATCCCCCCTTTTCCCTGTGAGGCCCTAGGCAAGTTCATTCACATCTTGAGCCTGTTTTCTCTTTGTGAAGTGAGGATAACAGTACCTCTAACTCCTAGGTGTGGAGTCATGAGAAGAGCACTACTGTACAGGAGCCTTCTGAGAGAAAATCTGAAACCTCTAACAGCCACTTAAATCTACCGAACACACAGTGGTGTTTGAGAGATGAGGCTGAGAGAAGCCAGGTGCAGAGGCTCTCGTGATAGATAATTCAGTGGTAAGGAGCAGGCAAGATGGGACCTCCTTCAAGAGGCCTCACGAAATAGGCACCTTGACCTGCCACTGACCTCTTGGTGACCTTGGGCTATAACTCTTCTAATCTCCGCTTCTCCAGCTATTGATACAGGTAATTTTTTTAAGGTACCCTGACCAGGGATCAAACACGCAACCTTGGTGTACTGGGATGATGCTCCAACCAACCGTGCACCTGCCAGGGTTAGGTAATTCCTATTGAATAATGACTTAGCCAGTTTAGGTCTGGGAAGGGAGGAGCACTATCCTCAACACAGACTGTTTCCCTGGAAACCATCCCACTCCCTGCCCTGTCCAGAGGGCTGGCTGTACCTGACACTGAGGGTGACTCCACAGAAAGCCCCAGCAGGGAACAAGCATCACGAGTAAAGGTCTCACAGATCTCTGCCCAGGGGCTGTCGCCCAGGAGGTGGCAGTAGGGTGACTTCTCCAAGCCAGGCCGCAGGTACACCAGACTGCCCATCACCACCCGGATCTCTACAAGACAATGGGAGCAGCTCAGCACATGCGGGGCCCAGGAGGCAGCTTCTTCCCAGGGCTCAGTGCCCAGCCCCAGGGACAGCGTGGCTGCAGAGGCAGGACAGGGAGCAGGCTGAGCCCCAAGGCCCCAGGGCACCTGGTCTAGCCAGGCAGGGACCAAAACATGCCCTGATGTAGAAACTAGTTTCCCCTACAATCCAGTGGGGCTGTTTATGTGAGACAGACAGGTACCACGACCCTGTGCATCAGGAAGGAGGGGTCTTGGTTCTCTTCTTGTCCTTCCACTGCTTCAGGGCAGGAATCTCAAATCTTGAGTGGCCTAGCCTGACCAGGCGGTGAGCAGTGGATAGAGTGTCAGACTGGGATGCGGAGTACCCAGGTTAGAGACCCCAAGGTCGCCAGCTTCAGCACGGGCCCATCTGGTTTGAGCAAAGCTCACCAGCTTGGACCCAAGGTTGCTGGCTCGAGCAAGAGGTTACTTGGTCTGCTGAAGGCCCATGGTCAAGTCACATATGAGAAAGCAATCAATGAACAACTAAGAAGTCGCAACGTGCAACGAAAAACTAATGATTGATGCTTCTCATCTCTCTGCATTCCTGTCTGTCGCTATCTATCCCTCTCTCTGACTCTCTGTTTCTGAAAAAAAATAATAAATCTTGAGTGGCACTCATGTCTATTCTCCAACACTAACACATACCCCTTTCTTTAAAAAAAATTCAGCCTGACCAGGTGATGGCGCAGTGGATAGAGTGTTGGACTGGGATGCGGAAGGACCCAAGTTCGGAGGGCTCATCTGGCTTGGACCCAAGGTCGCTAGCTTGAGCAAGGGGTCACTTGGTCTGCTGAAGGCCCACGGTCAAGGCACATATGAGAAAGCAATCAATGAACAACTAAGGTGTCGCAACAAAAAACTGATGATTGATGCTTCTCATCTCTTTCTGTTCCTGTCTGTCTGTCTCCTATCTATCCCTCTCCCTGACTCTCTCTGTCCCTGTAAAAAATAATAATAAAAAATCAGAAGATATCTAGCTAAAATTTAATAACACTGCTTGGTTTTCATGATGTTTCTCGATAAAATGTGAAGTAATGAATATGAAGGGAGCTAAAGAATACAGTTCCTAGCAGTAGTAGCAGGGTGATCACTGATGGTGGACACTGGAAGGTGACACTACCGTGTTTGGAAGTCCAAGTGTGAAGGAAGAGGGCTCAGAAGGAGCCTGCTGAGGTGGTGCTGGGGCGAGCGGCCAAGGGCAGGTGTGTCCTGTCACCACTGCCCAGTGTGCTATGCATGGGCGTGGCACACAGCCAGGGCGGGGAATGGAGGTGGTTCTGAAATGAGGGTGTGACAGAGGCAGGGGAGCAGAGCCTTGAGTTTGGAGTTTCTCTCGGAGACAACACAGGAGGGGTCAGTCCTCAGGCTGGCGATATGCTAACATCTGCCACAGCCCGGCAGTGCCCATCCTGGGCACTTACCCCACTGGTGCAGCCCTGCAAAGGGCTGGAAGTGCCTGGCATAGCTGAGGGCCTCCAACTGCTTGTCAGTGCCACCAGCCAGGAGGCAAATAAAGTGCAGTCGGTGCAGCTTGAAGTCCAGGGAGCTGCTGAGCTCGAGCAGGCGCTGCCTGTGGGAGATGGCCCATCTCGGAAGACAGGGGCCAGCTGAGTGTGGAGCTGGTGGGGTGAGAAATGGAGCCCCAGGGGAGCCAGGACAGAGAGGTGGGCTCCAAAACCCTACATGAGGCCACAGGACAGAGCTGCAGGTATGTCAAGTACACTGGGGGAGGTGAAGACCACAGATAAGCCCTGTTCTTTGCTGGCCCACCCCAGTGCCCACTTACTCCAATGCTGGCCCCAGGTCATGTTTGTGCAGAGCTTCTAGGATTCTATTCAACTCCAGGAAAGGCTGCTTAAAATCCAAGTCCATGTTCAGCATAGATTCTTACGGGAGAGCATGATCCCATCACTAGAAGACCGTGTTTCCAAAATTCTCTGCTCTAATAAAACTTCATCTGCCAAAGACAGGCTGTAGAGAGTCAGGATCTGCATGAGGAGCCATGTCTCCTGCCAGCCATCTGGCCCCTCCCATTTCAGGTCTGTGAGGCTAAGTACCACGTACTGGCCTCCCACAGGGCAGATCACAACTTCAACCAGGGTAATGGAGACAGTCCCGTCCCTGTGCTGAGTAGCATGGTGAGAAATTATTCCTTTACAACCCTCTATTACTTTAAGAGAAAGGATAATTACTTTTACTGACAGTGTGCTTTAACCCCTAACAAGCTACTCTGACATTTTACTCAGCTCCCTTTTTAAGAAAGGATTATCAGACCTCAACTCAGAACCCTGCCTGGCAGCCAACCCTGCTAGAAATAAATGACTTCACTTCTCATTGTGTCTAATTTTTAGAGCTACCTTCTCTCTATAGCAGAAGGCCTAATTCTTTTCTAAAATACATTTATTTCAAGAATCACAGGAACATAATGTAAAGAAAACAGAAAGGAGGTCCCAGCACCTCCCTGCGGCCGTCACCTGGCACAGCTCCTCAGCCACACCGAGCAGGCCCTGCCGGTACAGGTCCTCCACGATGGCTGCCTGCAGGACCTGCTGCTGCTTCTCCCAAGAGTCCCACACTGCGCGGGAGACTACACCGCAGACCTCAGAGTCAAAGTCCTGATGAGGACGAGAGACAGGGCCCTGTAACTCGGCACTCACACCCCCCACACTTACTTTCCTGAAGAGCCCAGGACATAGCAATTCCAAGTATCCCCGCGCCCACTCTGGGGCACACACACGCTCACCCTTGTCAATGGCTTTGCCCACTCGGGAGACACTGCTGTGAATATTCTTGTGGTCCAAAACCAGTTTCTGTACGGTGTCTTTGATCTTCCGGCAGCACTGGAACATCACCAAGGAGAGGTTGGCTGACAGAGGGGTCCCCTGGAGGACTGCAGAGAAACACTGGCAGTGAGTCAGGACACAGGAGCAGAAATTGTCCCTGCTTTCTCTATCCTATGTGCTGCCTGGAGGCCCAGGTGGCAGCCCTGAACTCCGAGTGATAGACTCAGCTTCTGTCTCAGGTCTCATCAATTTTTCACTGCATGACTTGATACTGGCCAGTTCATCTCTCAGTCTGTTTCCTCATCTGTAAAATGGGGGTGATAGCACTGCCTGGTAGATTGCTGTGAATTGAAGATGACTGGGCACTTACTGGGTGTAAGTCCTTTATCTCGCCTAATTTTATCCTCACCACATGTGGTGCAGTGGGCACTGTTAGTGTCCTGTCCTATAGCTGAGGAAGCTGAGGCAGGGACTTGCCAGGTGACACAGCAGTGACAGATGTAAAGTCTGGTCCTCACCATCACTTACTATCTTGAGTGAGATGCCACGTGTGAGATGGCTTTGAACCACTGTCCCCATGTTAATGCCTCTTATCAACTCAGAGGACACCAGGCAGGCTGTGCCCGCCAGGGAAGCCAGGGATTTCTGGCTCCAGACTCCAGCTCAAAGTGTCTTCCACCTCATGGCCGGGCTGGAACCAGACCAATCACCAAGAGAAGATGGGGCTTGGAGAAGAGAAGGGCAGACAGGGCATTGGATCCTTCTTCTGGTCCAGCGTCTACAATACTCTACATGCATCACCTTGGTTCAGGGAAGGGGATGTGACCCAAGAAAGCCAGGGAGAGACTCGTCTCCAAGGACTGAAGCCCTGGAAGAGAAGTGCCTTCCACCAGGCTCTGAACAAACACCAGACACACAGCGAGCAGGAGCTGCTGGAGTGCTGTGGGCACTGCCAGAGCTGGCTCTGAGAACCAAGTCAGGGTGGACCAGGGTCTCCGTGGGCACTGGACACGGCCAGGTGTGGACCCTTCGGTTACCTGAACCCAAGGTCAAGCCCCCTTTTGTTTGTGTATGTTTGTTTACACTGGTCTGAGTTGGGTTTCTATCCTTGTAAGTGAATGGATCCTGAAAAATACAAACAGGAGGTGGTGGCTGGGCCAGCCACCTATCTCAGGAAGACAGGGCAGAACCACACTCCACCCCAGCATCTGCACTGCCCTCCCAAGCCCCGCTTGCCACTCCTTTCTCACATTCTACTCCCCCCAGGTCACAAAGTAATACTGTACACTCTCCAGACACATGCCCTTTAGGGCAAAGCAACATTTTTAGGAAACCAAAGCCTTTTAACCTGGAATCCTCCAATCTACCCTGCCAAGGACCCCCCAAGCTATTAATAGATTCCGTCAAAAGCATGGCACAGCCACATAATGGTAGAGAGTGAGGCAGAACTCTATGTACTGATACAGAACGCCCTCCAAGACATACTGTAGGGAAAATGCTAGATACAGGGAAGTGTGTGTGTTATGCTCACTGTGTCTAAAAAGGGGAGGGGAACAGACACTTCTACAAGACACTGCATGTGCACACAAGTGCTGCCTAGAAGGACACCTGAGAAATGCAACAGGTGACTTTTGGGGAAACTGGGCATCAGAGGTGAAAGAGAGACTCAGTTTTTATGGTCAACCTTTTTGACCTTAAAGTTTTTTCCATGTGCATTTTTTAAAAAGCCTGACCAGGTGGTGGCACAGTGGATCGAGTATTGACCTGGGACTCTGAGATCCCAGGTTTGAAATCCTGAGGTCACCGGCTTGAGCCCAAAGGCTGCTGGCCTCAGAAAGGGGTCACTGACTCAGCCTGAGCCCCCAGGTCAAGGCACATATGAGAAGCAATCAATGAACAACTAAAAGTGACACAACTACAGATAGATGCTTCTCGTTTCTCTCCCTTTCTGTCTGTCTCTCTCTTGTATACATGTGCATGGGGAAAAAAAAAAAGTTGTACCTACACCAAACACAAAATTTAACCAAAATGGATCAAAAACCAAGTTTAAGAACCCAAACTGCCTGACCTGTGGTGGCGCAGTGGATAAAGCGTCAACCTGGAAACACTGAGATTGCTGGTTCAAAACCCTGGGCTTGCCTGGTCAAGGCACATATGGGAGTTGATGCTTCCTGCTCCTCCCCCCTTCTCTCTCTCTCTCTTTCCCCCCCTCTCTATAATGAATAAATAAAATCTTTAAAAAAAAAAAAAAAAAAAGAACCCAAACTACAAAACTCTTAGATAAAAAAAAAACAAACAAACGTGTAAGGCCCTGGCTTGTTGGCTCAGTAGTAGAGCGTTGGCCTGACATGCAGGAGGCCTGAGTTCGATTCCCGGCCAGGGCACACAGGAGAAGCGCCCATCTGCTTCTCCATCCCCACCCCCTCCTTCCTCTCTGTCTCTCTCTTCCCCTCCCGCAGCCAAGGCTCCATTGGAGCAAAGTTGGCCCGGGCGCTGAGGATGGCTCCATGACCTCTGCCTCAGACGACTCAGATGGGCAGAGCATCGCCCCCTGGTGGGCATGCTGGGTGGATCCCGGTTGGGCGCATGCGGGAGTCTGTCTGACTGCCTCCCCGTTTCCAAGTTCAGAAAATACAAAAAAAAAAAAAAGAGTAAGTCTTCAAGGTCATGGATTAGGCAGTGTTTTTTTAGATACAGCAACAAAAGCATAAAGAACCAAAAAAATAAAATAAAATAAAGTGGAGTTCATCAATATTAAATATTTTTGTTTTTCAAACAACACTATCAAGTTACTCTTGGCCTTGGCCAGTTGGCTCAGTGGATAGAATGTCAGCCTGGCATATGGGCATCCTGGGTTCGATTCCTGGTCAGGGCACACAGGGGAAGTGACCATCTGCTCTCCCCCTCCTTCCCCTTCTCCCCCTTCTCTCTCTCCCCTCCAGTGGCTTGATTGGTTAGAGCACGGGGGCACATGTGGAGTGCTGCATAAGCCTTATAGATTTGAACTAGAAAACAGCCCAAGAGAAAAGGCTCTGTTTTGATGTCCCTGACTTACTGCTCTTTCTGGGCCAATCTCATGCCAGGGCATCCTCCCCTTTAACCCTCCACGCCTCCTTCCCACCCCCAGACACCCTTGCGCAATCTTGTTTTCTGTGTAGCACTTGCACAACCAGTTTTATTTGAATTGTTTTTTTTTAAACAGGAAGGGAGGAAGAGAGAAACATCAATTTGTTGGTCTAATTATGATTCTTATATGTAAGGTGACCAACTTTTTTACAGTGAAAAGGAGACAAAAATGAATTGAAGAAAATAATATCACAAATAAAAGAAACATTTTATTCATTGCAACAATAATACACTATAATATGATAAATGCATAATAAAAACATTTGTAATTGTAATTATGCTTACATGCCTATTAATTTTTAATAATTGTAAGAAAAAAGTACTCATTTAGTAAAACTAAATATCAAACAAAAACCACTAATTTGGAGTGATATTCAGGTGTATTTATCATTTTCTAATTGAAAAAAATGTTTTACGTGCCCTGGCCAGTTGGCTCAGTGGTAGAGCATCGGCCTGGCGTACAGGAATCCCAGGTTCGATTCCCAGCCAGGGAACATAGGAGAAGCGCCCATCTGCTTCTCCATCCCTCCCCTTCTCCTTCCTCTCTGTCTCTCTCTTCCCCTCCCGTAGCCAAGGCTCCATTGGAGCAAAGTTGGCCCGGGTGCTAAGGATGGCTCTATGGCCTCTGCCTCAGGCGCTAGAATGGCTCTGGTTCTAACAGCAATGCCCCGGATGGGCAGAGCATCGCCCCCTGGTGGGCATGCCTGGTGGATCCCTGTCGGGCGTATGCGGGAGTCTGTCTGACTGCCTCCCGTTTCCAACTTCAGAAAAATACAAAAAAAAAATGTTTTATGCAACTAATCAAAATTCGTTATTAATAGATATGGTTTGAGGTTAGATTTCCACTTTAAAACTCCAATTTCGGACCTGACCTGTGGTGGTGCAGTGGATAAAGCATCAACCTGGAAATGCTGAGGTCGCCAGTTCGAAACCCTGGGCTTGCCTGGTCAAGGTAAATATGGGAGTTGATGCTTCCAGCTCCTCCCCCCTTCTCTCTCTCCTCTCTCTCTCTCTCTCTCCTCTCTAAAATGAATAAATAAAAAAAAATAAAACTCGAATTTTGGGAAAATACTTGTAAATAAAATTATATATATTTGGAAATTATTAAATAGATAATGAACTAATAAAACGTGAATTGTGCTTATCTGTCTATAATTGAATATTCACTGAGAAAGAAATAATCGTGAGTCTACAATGTTGTATGTGCCGTGTCGTGTTTCAGTAAGAAGTACACAAAGCCATTTGCGTGCTTGGTATATCGCGTGCTCTCTCAAGGTCTCCCGTGAGGAGCGCATGCATCTCATAATCGTGTCTCACTGTACCATACTGATCCTTGACGGATAGTCATGTCAAATACAAATATGTCACATCACACGCAATGGATCGACTCTGCATTGATCAAATATCAGACATTTACAGATTAGTCTTCCACTATCAAAAAGGAGGACATGTAGGGAGGACACTTACCGAGGGAGGGTGGAACTTACAAAAGAAGGACTGTCCTCCCTAAAGAAGGACAGTTGGTCACCTTACTGTATGTGTCCTGACTGGAATTGAACCCACCACCTTACCTGTCCAGAGGACTCGAACCAACTGAGCTACCTAGCCAGGTCCAGTTCTTTTGTGTGTGTGTGTGTGTGTGTGTGTGTGTGTGTGTGTGTGTGTGGCAGAGACAGGGAGAGTCAGAAAGAGAGACAGATAGGGACAGACAGACAGGAAGGGAGAGAGATGAGAAACATCAATTCTTTGTTGTGGTTCCTTAGTTCAGGGGTCTCTAAACTACCGCATGCAGCCCCCTGAGGCCATTTATGTGGCCCCCACCGCACTTCCGGAAGGGGCACCTCTTTCATTGGTGGTCAGTGAGAGGAGCACATTGACCATCTCATTAGCCAAAAGTAGGCCCATAGTTGAAATACTGGTCTGTTTGTTGATTTAAATTTACTTGTTCTTTATTTTAAATATTGTATTCCCATTTTGTTTTTTTACTTCAAAATAAGATATGTGCAGTGTGCATAGGGATTTGTTCATAGTTTTTTTTATAGTCCGGCCCTCCAACGGTCTGAGGGACAGTGAACTGGCCCCCTGTGTAAAAAGTTTGGGGACCCCTGCCTTAGTTGTTCATTGATTGATTTCTCATATGTGCCTTGACCGGGGGGGGGGGGAGCTACAATAGACGGAGTGGCCCCTTGCTCGAGCTAGTGACCTTGGGCTCAAGCTGGTGAGCCTTGCTCAAACCAGATGAGCCCATGCTCAAGCTGGCGACCTTGGAGTCTCGAACCTGGGTCCTCCACATCCCAGTCTGACGTTCTATCTACTGTGCCACTGCCTGGTCAGGCCAGTTCTTTTTTTAAAATAGCATTTGACATGAAGTTATTTTGTGTGTTTCTATGTTTAATCTGTCTTCCAGCCCCTTACACATGCCGCCCCACCCAAAAGAAAATATTTTTTAATTAAATAAATTTTTTTAAAAATAGAGGCTTCATTGGAACCAGGATTGTATGCTCAGCACTGCTGTATCCCCAACACCAGTTACTTGGAACACCTTAGATCAGTGGTTCTCAAAATTTTGAAGTCGGGGCACATCTAAAATCCTACAAATAATTGTAGGTGCACTATATACAAATTTCTGAGAAATATGTTATAGTAAGTCAAATATTAAAAAATATAAAGTCTAAGCGTGCTTTTATTAAATGAAATAAATATGACAAAATTAAATTTATTCTGACATTAAAAACATTTTTATGTTACATTTTTGTTATGCATTTTAGAATTCATAAAAAAGAGGGGTTAAAAATAAAATGACAAAAAAGTTATCTTTTTATATATAGAGATACATTTTTAGTAAGATTTAGTAAATTTGACAGGTCCCAGAGCAAATGTGTTAAGTTTTTTCATTCTTGTGTTTATGAGAAACATGAGCCTGATGTGTCCTAGTGATTTTTTTCAATGTTTGGGCATATATTTGAAAGGCAAACTCTCATTTCCTCATCAACACATTGAAGAATTCCTCTCTTTTTACTCTTAATTGTGTTGAGGGTAGAAAATCCTACTTCACATAAATAGGATGTTGAAAATTGTAGTAAAATGTTCAAAGCTTTTTTAGATATTGCCACATATTCTTCTTTTATAGAAATCCAAAAGGCTTCAGGAGACAATTCCTTATGTTTAATCATCAATCCAAAACCCCCACCATACATATCATCTTAACTTTACACCAAAGGATAGAAGAAACTTGCCTCCAGTCTTCCCAGGGAACATGGGGGTAGTATAAACAATCCAGCACCACAGCTTAACAGCCTTTGCAACCTAATCAGGCAAGTGAAGTGGGGGGTTGAGCAGACTGTCAGCTTACAGCCAATTCTCCACACCTCTGTCCGCCAAAAATCTAAACTCCAAAAACTCTGTTGGATTTTTGGTCCCCAGCAGGCACATATTTCTCTGGAATACCATAGGGCGCACCTGGAAGTCTTCTAGGGTGCACCAGTGTGCCCTGGTGCACACTTTGAGAACCACTGCCTTAGATGCTCAGAAATAATGAGGTACCCCAAATCCTCCAATGGCTTCACAACCTTACGCAATACGCAGGGAAGAGGGTGGTCCAGAGCCACTCCGGGAGCCAGAGGGGTGTTGGAGCATCCTAGAGAGTCTGGTCTGTGCACCGAGATCCTAGGTGGTCCTGGCCCACTGCTAAGCTGCAGGGCTGGAGAGTTAAATGAACATAGCCTGGGGCTCACCACTGAAGCCCAGGCAGCTTCTTAACTTTTAAATTTTATTTAGAACATTGAGTTTAACAGGGTGACATTGATCAATAAGAGTACATAGGTTTCAGGTAAACATTTCTATAGCATTTGAACTATTGATTATGTTGTATACCCATCACCCAAAGTCAAATCATTTTCTGTCACTTTATATTTTGTCCTACTATCACACCCTTCCCCTACCTCCTCCTTTGTCCCCCTTCCCCATGTCCCCTTCTCTCTGGTAACCAATTCACTTTTATCTATGACCATGAGTCTCAGTTTTATATCTCACCTATCTGTGAAATCATACTCTTCTTAGCTTTTTCTGATTTACTTATTTCACTCAGTATAATGTTCTCAAGGTCCATCCATGTTGTCATAAATGTCACTATGTCATGATTTCTCATAGCTGAGTAGTATTTCATAGTATATATGTACCATATCTTCTTTATCCAATCATCTATCAAGGGATAATTTGCTTGTTTTCAGGACTTGGCTACTGTAAATAATGCTGCAATGAACATGGGAGCACATGTGTTTTTACATACTAATGTTTTTGAATTTTTGGTTTACATACCCAGTAGAGGGATTGCTGAGTCATATGATAGTTCTATTCTTAATTTTCTGAGGAAACACCATACTTTCTTCCATAATGGTTGGACTAATTTACATTCATTGCATTCCAAGCAATGAATGAGGGTTCCTTTTTCTCTACAGCCTCTCCTGCGGTAGTTATTACCTGTCTTGTTGATAACAGCCAATCTAACAGGTGTGAAGTAGTATCTCATTGTAGTTTTTTTTTTTTTACATTGCGATATGTTTTTTTTTATTTTATTTTTTTAATGGGGCGACATCAATAAATCAGGATACATATATTCAAAGATAACAAGTCCAGGTTATCTTGTCGTTCAATTATGTTGCATACCCATCACCCAAAGTCAGATTGTCCTCTGTCACCTTCTATCTAGTTTTCTTTGTGCCCCTCCCCCTCCCCCTTTCCCTCTCCCTTTCCCCCCTCCCCCCCGTAACCACCACACTCTTATCAATGTCTCTTAGTTTCACTTTTATGTCCCACCTACATATGGAATAATGCAGTTCCTGGTTTTTTCTGATTTACTTATTTCACTTCGTATAATGTTATCAAGATCCCACCATTTTGCTGTAAATGATCTGATGTCATCATTTCTTATGGCTGAGTAGTATTCCATAGTGTATATGTGCCACATCTTCTTTCTCCAGTCATCTATTGATGGGCTTTTTGGTTGTTTCCATGTCCTGGCCACTGTGAACAATGCTGCAATGAACATGGGGCTGCATGTGTCTTTACGTATCAATGTTTCTGAGTTTTGGGGGTATATACCCAGTAGAGGGATTGCTGGGTCATAAGGTAGTTCTATTTTCAGTTTTTTTGAGGAACCACCATACTTTCTTCCATAATGGTTGTACTACTTTACATTCCCACCAACAGTGTATGAGGGTTCCTTTTTCTCCACAGCCTCTCCAACATTTGCTATTACCTGTCTTGTTAATAATAGCTAATCTAACAGGTGTGAGGTGGTATCTCATTGCAGTTTTGATTTGCATTTCTCTAATAACTAAAGAAGATGAGCATCTTTTCATATATCTGTTGGCCATTTGTACTTCCTCCTGGGAGAAGTGTCTGTTCATGTCCTCTTCCCATTTTTTTTATTGGATTGTTTATTTGTTTTGAGTTTTATGAGTTCTTTGTATATTTTGGATATTAGGCCCTTATCTGAGCTGTTGTTTGAAAATATCATTTCCAATTTAGTTGGCTTTCTCTTTATTTTGTTATCAGTTTCTCTTGCTGAGCAAAAACTTCTTAGTCTGATGTAGTCCCATTCATTCATTTTTGCCTTCACTTCTCTTGCCTTTGGAGTCAAATTCATAAAATGCTCTTTAAAACCCAGGTCCATGAGTTTAGTACCTATTTCTTCTATGTATTTAATTGTTTCAGGTCTTATGTTTAGATCTTTGATCCATTTTGAGTTAATTTTAGTACAGGGGGACAAACTGTAGTCCAGTTTCATTCTTTTGCATGTAGCTTTCCAGTTTTCCCAGCACCATTTATTGAAGAGGCTTTCTTTTCTCCATTGTGTGTTGTTGGCCCCTTTATCAAAAATTATTTGACTATATATATGTGGTTTTATTTCTGGACTTTCTATTCTGTTCCATTGGTCTGAGTGTCTACTTTTCTGCCAATACCATGCTGTTTTGATTGTCGTGGCCCTATAATATAGTTTGAAGTCAGGTATTGTAATGCCCCCAGCTTCATTCTTTTTCTTTAGGATTGCTTTGGCTATTCGAGGTTTTTTATAGTTCCATATAAATCTGATGATTTTTTGCTCTATTTCTTTAAAAAATGTCATTGGAATTTTGATGGGAATTGCATTAAATTTGTATATTATTTTGGATAATATGGCCATCTTGATTATATTTATTCTTCCTAACCAAGAACAAGGAATATTCTTCCATCTCATTATATCTTTTTTGATTTCCCTTAACAATGCTTTGTAGTTTTCATTATATAGGTCCTTTACATTCTTTGTTATGTTTATTCCTAGGTATTTTTTTGTTGTTGTTGCAATCATGAAGGGGATTATTCTTTTGAGTTCGTTCTCAAATGTTTCATTGTTGGCATATAGAAAGGCTATTGACTTCTGTATGTTAATTTTTTATCCTGTGACCTTACTGTATTGGCTTATTGTTTCTAGTAGTCTTTTTGTGGATTCTTTGGGGTTTTCGATGTATAGGATCATATCATCTGCAAAAAGTGATACCTTTACTTCTTCTTTTCCGATATGGATGCCTTTTATTTCTTTGTCTTGTCTGATTGCCCTGGCTAGAACCTCTAGTACCACATTAAATAAGAGTGGAGAGAGTGGACAACCCTGTCTTGTTCCTGATTTAAGGGGGAAAGCCTTCAGTTTAGTGCCATTTAATATGATGTTAGCTGATGGTTTATCATATATGGTCTTTATCATGTTGAGATATTTTCCTTCTATACCCATTTTGTTGAGAGTCTTAAACATAAAATTGTGTTGTATTTTATCAAAAGCCTTTTCTGCATCTATTGATAAGATCATGTGGTTTTTGTTCTTTGTTTTGTTGATATGGTGTATTACGTTAACCGTTTTACGTATGTTGAGCCATCCTTGAGATTCTGGGATGAATCCCACTTGATCATGATGTATTATTTTTTTAATATGTTGTTGTATTTGATTTGCTAGTATTTTGTTTAGTATTTTAGCATCTGTATTCATTAGAGATATTGGTCTGTAGTTTTCTTTTTTTGTGCCATGCTTGCCTGGTTTTGGTATGAGGGTTATGTTGGCCTCATAAAATGTGTTTGGAAGTATTGCTTCTTCTTCAATTTTTTTGGAAGACTTTCAGTAGAATAGGAACCAAGTCTTCTTTGAATGTTTGATAAAATTCGCTGGTATAGCCGTCAGGGCCTGGACTTTTATTTTTGGGGAGGTTTTTAATGTTTTTTTCTATTCTTCTCTACTAATAGGTCTGTTTAGGCTTTCTGCTTCTTCTTGACTCAGTCTAGGAAGGTTGTACTGTTCTAGGAATTTATCCATTTCCTCAAGATTGTTGAATTTAGTGGCATAAAGTTTTTCATAGTATTCTACAATAATTCTTTGTATATCTACGGTGTCCGTGCTGATTTCTCCTCTTTCATTTTGGATTTTGTTTATATGAGTTCTTTCTCTTTTTTCCTTGATAAGTCTTGGCCCAGGCAGCTTCTGAGTTAACAGTACCTCACAGGCTTTCACAAATGCCCCAGGCTTCCCCCTTCCTCTGAGGGAGCCCTGACTTGACTTACAGCCAAGCAGGGTGTCAGCAAAGCCAGGCTTCTGAGAACTTTGAATGCTGGGCAGAGACCTCAGGCAGTTTCACCTTTGTCATTGCTTTCCTCAATATGTGGTTCTCCTTGCATCGCTCTTCCCTCACTTTTCAGTACACACCAAGTTTTATTACATAGTTGATTTTGTCAATCTTTCTCCATTGGAATTGTGTTTTTGTTGGGAGGAGGGGCTGCTTCAGAGCAGAAAAATTTAGCTGTTTTCCACTAATTCAGTAAAAGTCTGTTCAATCTTTTGCTAGTTACCTAGGATTTGATTTTTGAAGTTTAACTCCTCGGGCCCTGACTGAATAAATCAGTGGGTTGGAGCGTCGTTCAGATTCTCAAAGGTTGTGTGTTCTGTTCTGATCAGAGCATGTACAGGAGCAGATGGCTGTTTGTTTCTCTCTCTCTCTCTTTCTTTCCTCTCTCTATAAAATTAAAAAAAAAAATTGAAGAACCATCCAATGAATGTACAAATGAGTGGAACAAATTGATATTTCCCTCTCCCTTTCTGTCTCTCTAAAAATAAATAAATAAATAGCCTGGCCTGTGGTGACACACTGGATAAAGAGTTGACCTGGAATGCTGAGGTCACCAGTTCTAGGCCCTGGGCTTGCCTGGTCAAGGTACATATGACAAGCAAGCAATGAACAACTAAAAGTGAAACAACTATGAACAGATTACTTTTTGCTCCACCGCCCCTTCTCTGTAAAATCAATAAATAAGATCTTAAAAATAAATAAATAAATAAATCATTTAAAAAATAAAACTCCTCGGTACATGTCCTTTTATTTCACAGGAGAAGCAACATCTGACATTTTTCCCCTACATTTTTGTCCACTTAACACAAACCCCCTTACTAAATGATCCTTCCTTGCCCTCTCATTTTTAAGCTCTTCATATTAGAATTTCCTACAACATGGAACCTATTTCTGGTTCTTCATTCTCTTCATTCTTTCCATTCCAATGGCTTTATTTTTATATCAACGTCATATTGTTTTACTTGCTACTTTATAATATGTTCTAATATGTGGTTGGATTGAATGAGGCTCACAAAAACAGGTGGGGGAGAGAAACACTAGGTAACTGATACAAAGAAGATCAGGGCTTGCCTGGGGGTAGAGGTTAAGGGCTGACTACAGAGGAGCATAGGGGAGTTTGGGGGGATGGTGGAACTATTCCATATTTTGATTGCAGGGTTGGTTATACAACTCTGCATTTGTCAAAGCTCTAAGAATTGAATCCTAGTGCTTGACAGATAGCTCAGTTGGTTAGAGCTTGGTGGTCCCCATATGCCAAGGTTGCAGGTTCAATCCCGGCTCAGGGCACACACAAGAATCAACGAATGAATGCATAAATAAGTGAAACAACAATTTGATGCTCTCTTCTTCTTTCCCTAAAATCAATAAAATTTAAAATAAAAAAACTGAACCCTAAAAAGGGTGAATTTTCTTGTATGTACATAAATTATAACCTAAGATGGGAGGAGGGGGAGCCCAACCTGTGGTGGCACAGTGGATAGAGCATAAACCTGGAACGCTGAGGTCTCCGGTTCGACACCCCAGACTTGCCTGGTCAAGGCACAGACAAGAAGCAACTACTATGAGTTGATGCTTCCCATTCCTCCCCACAACTCTCTCCCTCTCCTCTCTCTAAAAATCTATAAATTTTTTTTTTTTTATAAAAATGGGAGTAGGGGGACAGGTACACAGAGAACACTATTTTTTTAAAGTTTTTTTTTTAAGCGGGGGCGGGGGGTGACAGACAAGGACAAACAGGAAGGGAGAGAGAGCAGAAGCATACACTCATAGTTGTGGCACTTTAGATGTTCATAGATTGCTTTCTCATACATGCCTTGACCAGGAGACTCCAGTTGAACCAGTGACACCTTGCTCAAGCCAGCAACCTTGAACTTCAAGTTAATAACTTTTGGGCTCAATCCAGCAACCCTGTGCTCAAGCTGGATGAGCCCACGCTCAAGCCAGCACCCTTGCGGTTTCGAACCTGGGACCTCAGTATCCCAGACTGATGCTCTATCCACTGCACCACTGCCTGGTCAGGTGGTTTTTGTTGTTGTTGTTTCTTTTAGTTTCTTGACAGAGATAACAAGCCTTGGAGTGCTCTCCTGAAAATACAGCCTTCCTTCCCTCAGAGTGAGTCCCCTGAGCTCTGGTGGATGGAAGCAGCTGCAGGTGACACAGCCACCGCTTGCCCTCTTGCAGAACCAGGGCTCAGTCCATGGAGCTCAGGTTGCCTGCTCAATTCTTCTCTGCCTTCCACCTGCCAGGTGGCTACCAAGCCTCCAGCTTTTTCTACCTGTTCCTGCCCCTCCTGGTAAGGCTTTGGTTCAGGCCAGGAGTGGCTACATCATTTGTAGGCCCCAGAACAAAATGAAAATGTGAGACTTCTTGTTCAAACACCAAGAAGTTCAAGATGATTGCCCTGGCTGAACAGTTCGGTTAGTTAGAGGATCATCCCGAAGTGCAGAGGTTGCCAGTTTGATCCCTGGTCAGGGCACATACAGAAGAGATCAATGTTCCTGTCTCTCTCTCTCTCTCTCTCCCTTCTCATTAAAATCAATAAATAAGAATTTTTTTTAAAAGAAGTTCAAGATGAAGCCTAACCAGGTGGTTGTACAGTGGATAGAGTATCAGATTGGGACGCAGAGGACCCAGATTCGAAACCCCAAGGTCGCCAGCTTGAACGTGGGATCATAGATCTGACCGCATGGTCACTGGCTTGAGCCCAAAGGTCGCTGACTTGAAGCCCAAGGTTGCTGGCTTGAGCAAGGATCACTCACTATGCTGTAGCCCCCTGGGTCAAGGCACATAAGAGAAAGCAATCAATGAACATGTAAGGAGCCACAATGAAGAATTATGCTTCTCATCTCTCTCCCTGTCTGTTCCTATCTGTCCCACTCTCTGTCACAATAAAACAAAAGTTCAAGATGGCAACAGCATAGCATTTTATGACACTTGTGAGCATGGGGTGCTGCATGACCACACAGGTCACACACACATAAAACTAGTCCTGGTTCTGGCCCCTTCCTTCCCTTTGGCTGCTGGAGGGACCCACCCATGATCACAAGAAGTGAAATCCTCATCAAACAGAACCCTCCCCCAGACTTGCCCCACACTCCCGTGTCCAAGTCCAGGCCCATCCTGGATGTCCTCATTCCAGGCTGCCCCTGAGGAAATCCTCAACTCCCCTTCTCAGAGATGCCTACCCGTTAAAGAAAAAAATTACTCATGACATTTGCTAAAGAGTGGTCAAGAAGACTTTATTCAAGGGGGTCTACTGCAATAGGGGTTTGCAGAAGGGGAGAGTGGGCTCAACTCCAAATATAAGGAAAAGAATTTATAGCCAAGGAGCAGAGTGGGGCTCAGTGGGTAGGAAATTACTAAGGGAAAAACTTAAGGGGTTAGAGAGGATTCTGGCTAAATGGACCTCACAGGATCTCGCTGAAGGCAGGCCAGTGATCAGAGATCACCTGGGGGACAGTGTAGAGTTAAATGTGGAGGGTAATCCAACATGGATGGGCAATCCTGGCTAAACTAAATTAGCAGAATTCTTGCTGGAACTGGACTGTACAAGGGAGGACACGTTCTAAGTTCAGGCTTAGTCTAAGAGAGAGCTGAGCTCAGAAGAGCCTAACCAAAGTTTGGTCAACCTTTGTCACCCCCACCCCATCACCTCACTGTGAGCCAGCTCTCCTCTGCATTCCCACTTCACCTCACGTGACATACTTCACTTTTGTTGCAAGAAACAGCACACACTCATGCCTCCAGACAGGCTCTCTCTGCCTTCCTCCCTCTCTGATTTGATGGTGAAGTTTGCACTCTGAATCCTCCTATCCTTTCTCTGCTGCCTGGCCCAGTCACTACATGGACATGTGTTGTCTCCTTCCCCCACCTATACGGAAGGGCCGTGAGGATAGAGGCCATGGCCACCTCAGCTGGGCACCATGCCAGGCCCTGAGGGGCAGCAGTGTCTCACTGTGCAGTTGAGTGGCACCAGGCTCAGCAGCTCCAGAGCTTGACAGACCTGGTCCACACCAGGTGCCCACAGATGAATGCACACTCAGAACAGGAACCTTCCTCACTTACCCCTAGTTTAAACCTGTGCCAGTCAGGGGAGGGATCTAGTCCTTCTTGACACCAAAGGCCCCCCCAGTGCCTTCTGGGGTTAGAGCCAGAGCTGCTCTGAGGATAAAGACAAGGCATGACTCTGCCTGGGCAAGGCCCCCAAAGAGGTAAACGGACAATTCTAACAGCACAGAAAGAGCTGGTGGAGAGGCCCATGGGACTGTGGTGTGGGCACAGGGAGGGGACGGCCCTGTGAGCTCAGCAAAGGCTTCCCTGAGGCCAGATCTGAGCAGTGAGGGCGCTCTGCCCATAGAAGGAAATGCCAGAGGGCTGCTGGGGTAAGAGGGGGCACCACTATTGGAGGTCTCATGTGACAGGCTGAGGGGCCCAGGGAACAGCAGAAGGTATGACACCATCTCAGCTGAGAACAGGAGGGACCAGGGCAAGGAGCCCCATGTCGGGGGCTTACCACAGCTCTGGATAATTGGAGGTCTGCTTGTGAAGGGTCCACCAGGGGCAGGAGGGAGGAGCAGCCCTGAAGCAGTAGCCACTCCAGTGGCACCTGTAATCAGCTGGCTCCAGAGCCCCAGAGCCACCAAGCCAGCTTGGGGACCAAGAACTGGTTCTCTGGGCAGGGATGAACTCATAGGGATCAGGTTCCCTCTGAGAGGCCCCAGCCTTGTTCTCTTGAGCCCTCCCCCTACATCTGGGCCTGGTTTTGGTTTCTGGCACATCTGCCAAGTTTTGGTACCACCCACCCACTCCCTGCTGGCAATACTGGCTGGCCCAGCTTTCTAATTGCTAAGTGAGGAGCTGTTCTGTAGAGGTACATGGAAAAGTGGACCCTGGCCATTGCAGGGCATGTGGGCACCCAGCCTGACCATATCTCAGCTGGGGGGTGGGGACAAGTACACAAAAACACACTAGATAAATCTTAGAAACCCTGGTTTGGACAGGTCTGAAATGGCTACTAAGGATTGGGGAAAACAAAACAGCCTAACCCACCACCCGTTCCCTTTCCATCCCCAGGCTGAGGGGCAGGCCTAGATCGATCTCTGCTATGCCCAGGGGCCTATTATGGCCACAGGCTCCACCCAAGTCTGGCCAACTCAAAGGAGGAAGTAATGGGCAGAGGAAGTGGCAGGAAGTGGCAGAGGAGCCCCAAACAACACCCCCTCAGTCACGCCCACCACCCACAGCATATCTCTACACACACATGCCACTCACAGGGCCAGACACACCATACCCCTGGCAGTCAACTCACACACCCCTCTCCGCCCTGAAAAGACAGGGTACACTGGCTCCACTCTGTAGCCCAATCCACACCCCTGCACAGACCCCACCTGCTGGGCCTGAGGGGCCGCTAGGCTTGGCCAGGAGGGCGGGGCACTGCCACAGGCAGCAAACTGGGATCTCTAAGAAGTCCTCTGAGGTTGTGCCTGCCCCACCAGGGCAGGGGCTAGGAGGGGTGATGTCTGCCTGTGTGCTGCCTCCTCTGGGCACAGGGATTCAAACCTGAGCCCCCATGCCCTGGCAGCCTAACAGTGCCTGGCAAAGGGGAAGCCCTCAATGCGTGGCAGCAGTCACAGTGATTCACCTGTCAGGACGCCGAGCTTCACCCACCACGTAGGATGGAGAGACGCCACCCGCACAGACAGCCTGAGTCTGCTCCAAGCTGCCCATTCGGGAGGCAGCAAAGGCCCAGAGGGGAAGCCAGATGTCTGAGAGGCAGGGGCTGCTTTCCAGAATACAAATGAGCTCATCTCGCCCCTACTGGAAACTACTCTGTGGTCTTCTGTGCCTGTGGAGAAATGTCTACATCCTTGCAGGGGCAAAGGCCCTTTACCCAGAGACCCACGAACTTCTTCTGCCTGTCTCCTGCACCTTCCCAGGGCTCCCATCCCTATGGAGGGAGGTGTGCACCACAGCCAGAGGAAGAGAGCAGGCCAATTCAGAGAGGAGCAGGTCCCTACAAGAGCCTCAGGGAGCGCCACAGGAAGCTGTGGTAGGCTGGCCCTCAACCCAGCAGAGGCCTGGGCACTGGGACTTAACTTTCCACCAAGAGAATGTTTCATGTTCTAGCAATGCCTGGGGTGACCTGCCCTTTTGTGTTTCTGGATTCCCTAGCATTGTTCCTTCTCAAAAATCCCACTGGCACTGAAGAAAGGAATTTCAGCCCACACGGCAGCTAAGGATCCATGTGGTGCTGGGGCAAGAAGGAAGACAGACAGGCACTGGGCACAACTCCCACTGACCAAGACCTCGGAGGAGCTACAGCCCAGGATGCAACCCCGACCATCCTCTAGCCTTTAGACTCAGGCTGAACAGGCCAAACCTACCACCCAGGGCCTCCTCATAGCAAATGTGGTTTTATTCAGAGGGAAGCCAATGTTCCTGTCCCAGTCTCCCTTCCTCATGCCTGCCCATCTGCATCGTGGGGACCTCATCTCCCCATCTCCCTTTCCTGGGCCACACCTCCCCCAGGAGCAGGGCTGGGTCCTGCGGGGTACTTCTCAGCCAGGAAGGCCTGGCCCTGGCCCCCGCTGCTGACACCCTACAGCCCACAGCCCCACCAGGATCCCTCCTCTCAGTGGGCATCCCCAGCCCTAGCTAAGCTTCAGTAATTCTGCTCCAGACCAATGTCACGAAGGAGCGGCCTCTCAGGGCGGGCTTGCCCAAGCCATCTTCTGACAGGGCTTCCGCTGTCAGCTTGCTCACTGCCCTCAGATCTTGGAGGACTCAAGCCGAGGGCTCCAGGGCGCGGGGGGCTCCCGCAGTGCCTGCAGCTCTTGTTCCAGTGCTTGGTTGCGACGGTACATGTCCATGTAGCCCCCCTGGATCTCCCGCTGGTAGCGCAGCACCCGCTCCTTCTCCTCCTGCCACGTCTGCCGCTCCTGCTCAAAACGTAGCGCCTGCTCTTGGCCCCGGAGCCGCTCCTGCAGCAGCTCAGCCCGCAGCTGTTTGGCACCATCTCTGGCCTCGCTGCCTCCTGCCTCCCCCAGCAGCCCTCTGCTCTTGCAGTCATCAGTCTCACAACTACCTGGGGCTTCCTCTTGAGGGGCCTGCTCCTGAAGGCTCTGCACAGCCTCCCGCAGCCGGGCCAGCTCTGCACCCTGGGCCTGGGCTTGTGCCCGGCTGCCTCGAAGTTGTGTCTTCAGGCTGAAGATCTCAGCTAGCTTCTGCGCCAGTTCAGCCTGGGCCTCCCGCAGCTGCTGCTTCAGGAGGCTAATCTCTGCTGTCTTCTGGCACACCTGGAAAAAGGGGAACAGGGTAGCAAGAGCCAAGCAAAGCTTAGTAAGGGGAGTGGTAAGGGCTGGGCAGAGGAGGGGACTACAGAAATGGGGACAGGAGAGTTCCCGAGAGCTGGGCCTCTCACCTCCCACCGTGCTTCCTCCTCTGGCCCTGTGCTGGGGTCAGCCTCCGAGGGCTGAGACTCAGGGGCCAGTCCCTGCTGTGCCCACAGCTCCTTTCGCAGGCGACGCTGCTCCTGCTGGGCCATGAACAGCTGCAGCTGGAGGTTTCGCTCGCTGCGCTCAGCCTTCTGGACCACATCATGCAGACGGTCTATGTATAGGCGCTTCAGCTCAGACAGCCACAGCTGCTGGCGCTCCTCCAGCACCTGCCAGGGAAAAGAGGTGCCTGACAGCCACAACTGGCATCCTGTGCCCTAATACCATGGGACCCAGGGACCACATCCAAACACACATGTGCCTTACCCTGGGATGCTCTCCACAGGTGCCGTGTCCCCAACACTAGACCCGCCAGGGAATTTCTCTCTCCCCCTTACACAACTCCAGCAAGAACGCACCACATGGTGTGGAGAGAGGAGCCAATTCATATTCTTTCTCTTTGTGCCCAGATCATATGGGTGGACCGGCTGGGGATACTCTGTCTGCTTGGTACTCTAATGCCAAGGGACAGAACAGGACCCCAGGGCAGCAGCTGCTCTCACCTGTGTGAAAGGGTTGGCGCCATCCTCATCTCTGAGGCCTTTCTTGAGATCCTCACAGGTGCCAGGCAGCATGGCCACCACCTCTTCGGCAGTGGGACAGAACTTGTAGGGGGGTGGGGGCTCAGGCAGGCAGTTCAGCACTGCCAGTGGCCCAGCCTCCTTGGGGCTGCGTGAGGCCCGGTCCAGGGAGCCCCCCAGGTGGTTAATGTGACCCAGGGAGGAGCTGAAGGTGCCAGGGCCCATGCCAGGACTGCGGCCAAAGCTGCTCCCACTGGAGGAGTCAGACAGGCTGGGCTCCAGCTCAGGGCCGCCCTCATCCAGGCTGAGGGCGTGCAGCAGCTGAGCACGGGCCTGCGCCTGGCTGGCCCGGGGCCCTGGGCTCAGAGGTGGATGGCAGGCCAGCGTATGCAGGCTGCCGTTGCTGCGCCACAACTTCTGGCCCTTATGGGCTGCCAGGCTCTGCATGGACAGAAAGCCTTTCCCGGTGCCCACCACGGGCTTGAATACTGACGGGCGGATGCGGCACTGCCAGGAAGAGAGGGCAGGTGTGAGGCTCTGGGCTGACTGTGCTGCCCTCCAATTCTCCCACAGCCCCTGGGAATCCTTTCAGACTTGAGGCATTTGCCAGCGGCAAGCAGTGATCAAGCCTCAGGCTAGTCCACAGCAGGACTTTCAGGTAACAGCCCTGTCCCAGCACTATGGTTTTCAAGGAGGCCCCAAGCTCCCCACTTCCCCTCCCACCCTAGGGAGGGAAGTGGGCAAAGTGCACCTTGTCAAAACGTCCCCGCTCAGGCAGTGACGTCTTGCTGAAGTCACCAGCCCGAGGATGTTCCTGGTAGTAGAGGGTGGCATAGTCGGCAGGCTCGTTCTGAGTAGCCCGCTTGGTGGTCTTGCCATCTTTCTTGGGGAGGTGCAAGTAGCTGAGGAGCTCTCGCTGTCCCAAGCCCTTCCGGAGGAGCCCATCAGGCTGGCGGGAGCCCCGGGATCCCCCAAGTGCTGCCCGTAGGTCTTCAGGGGAGAAGTCCTGCCGTTCCAACAGGCTGCCCACGCTGCCCATGGCAATGCCAGCAGGGCCTGGGGCTGTGGCCATGAAGTTTCAACGGGGCACAGGCAGCTGCTTCTGGGAATTGGAAGGCTCCATAAGGGGCAGGTGGGTGCTTCCTGCCCACCTGTACCTGATGTCCTAAAACCAGGTGCTTGTTCTGTGTCAACTCACCATCTGGCCCAGGTCCAGGAGAGGCAGATGTGGGTATGGAAAGAATTCAGGATAGAATTCCTAGGCTGGCAAGAAAAAGGTGCAGGCCTCAAAGCCACCTGCCTGGTACCCCAGCTCGTTAGAAGCTGATATATCACTGGGTTGGGGGGGTGAGATATAGATGAGGAGAGGCCCTAAAACAGCAGGATAGGGCCCTTCTCAGCACTGTGTCAGCTGAGAACTCGGCTCTGTCTGACTCTGACCTTGCTCACTCTCCTGCTAGGCTCTTCGCCCAGTCTGGAAGGTAGGCAGAGAGCATAGGGAACCAGGACCAGTGGCCTCAGCCACTCCATTCCTTCTTCTTTTTTTGGAAGAGGAGAAACCCAGTTTAGCTCTCTTCCTGCAGAGTGAGTTCCTCAAGGGAAGCACCTGGCATGGGTGGGGTTGCACCAGGCAAACAGGAAGGGCCCCAGGGGAGGAAGGATGGAGGGAACAATGGCCAGTTTCCGGAACAGGTGTTCACCTTGGGCCATGGTAAGAGGCAGTGGGAAGGGGTAGCCAGGAGCCCTGCCAGGCCAAACATACACTGTAAGGGGGGTCCCCAAAATCCTGACCCAGCATGGAGCCAGTCAGTGGGGGGGGCCTAGCTTCCTCATTCTGATAATGGCCATGACAACTTATCACTCAGGGATGCCCAGCGAATGGGCTAAGATAACAGGACAATTAAGTTAATACAGGCTGAGTAGAGCACAACTTAGTTGGTCAGACACATGAACACTACTGGTGGGCAACCTAGTGACCAGGTTCCCACCTGTGCTCGGACCAAACAGTGGAGGATGGGGCCTGTCCCTAGTGCCCCACTGGATCCCCTGTGCTCAGCCCAAAGCTCAGCACACCAGATGGATCAATGACACCTTCTCTGCCTCCCACCCAGCTGTTCCCACTCCCAGATAAGACACCCAGCAGCAGACTGCAGCTGGGAGTCCGCCACAATCCCCCTAATATGCTTCTGGGACACCCACTCCCATCCCAAACAATGGTAGTTAGGAGGTTCCGTCTGCCTCAACCATTTCCAGGTTTTGTGCTTGTGGAAGACAAAGCTCACTAGGAGTAAAGTGAGGGAGGGTGCAGCCCTGTCCCCTCACCCTGGGCAGAAGTAACCTTCCCAATCCTTCCTTCACAGTCCCCAGCACACTCACAGGCCACACCTGTCATCCAGGTAAGGAATCACAGGTGCTTGGCACCTACAGCAACACAGCCTACACAGGGGTCTCACTGAGTCCTGTGACATAGTTACTGTCTGGTTTTTCAGGTCAGGGCACTGAGGCTCTGAAAGGTGAAATGGTTTTCCCAAGGTCACAGAGCTGGTCAGAATGAATATGCCTGTGATCTAGCACCATGGCTGCCAAATGACCAAAGATGTCACTCATGGCCTGAAGAGTGTAAGTAGAGCAATTTGCCTCCCAATCTGACATCCTCTAGCCATGACAAGCTTACCTGGCCACAGACACCACTGTGAGAGCACACTGAACTGTCAGGGTGGTAGGAGAGCAGAAAACCTGGTCTGTTGCCTTGCTCTCACCCACTCTCTCCACGGGGCACCTCCCTTCACCATGCCTCAGTTTCCCCACTACTGAAGTAGGAAAAGACCTGCTCAGCCTTCCCATGGGACTGCTGTGACAGTCACAGAGACAACAAAGGTAAAAGGTCTTAAGAACTGTAAACTGCCTGACCAGGCGGTGGTGCAGTGGATAGAGTGTCAAACTGGGATGTGAAGGACCCAGGTTCAAGACCTCGAGGTCGCCAGCTTGAGCACAGGCTCATCTGATTTGAGCAAAAGCTCACCAGCTTGGACCCAAGGTCACTGGCTCAAGCAAGGGGTTACTCGGTCTGCTGAAGGCCTGCGGTCAAGGCACATATGAGAAAGCAATCAATGAACTAAGGTGTCACAACGAAAAACTAATGATTGTTGCTTCTAGTCCCTCTCCGTTCCTGTCTGTCTGTCCCTATCTATCCCTCCCTCTGACTCTGTCTCTGTAAAAAGAAAAAAAAAAAGAACTGTAAACCTACTGCGTGCATGGAGGGGGGGGAAGAATGATGGACACTGGGGCCAGTGAAGCTAAATATACCCATTTCGTCCGAAGCACACACCATCTCACTATCCCCTGAGAAGATCCTCCCTTCCTGTCTCAGGGAGCAATAAATGATGCTCCTATGCCTGCAAAGGGCCTCAGGTTTACAGGAGGGCAGTCATGGCATACACAGCTGCATGTACGCCGCATACACACTGCAGTCCAGTCAGTGCCACCAGCGGCACAGAGGCTCCTACATTAGAGGACACAGAACAGTCAGTCATATCCAACAGCCAGACACAGTTGTGCTCAAGGTCACCTACACAGCACTGAGCACCCTCTGGGACACATATACATAATACAGGAATACTCTAGCATGAGACCACAGGCTAGATGCAGAGGTGTGTGTGTGTGTGTGTGTGTGTGTGTGTGTGTGTAGGTGGTGAGGGAGACATGAGACCAGCTTATCCCTGCAAGTGACTGAAGCTGGAGGAAGGGACATTGACAGCCCCTTCTTTTGTCTTTTAGGACCCCACCTTCCACCCTCCTGGGTAACTTGTCTGGCTGTATCATCAGCTCTTGAGAGGCTCCACCCTGCTCAGGTCTCTGCATCCCTTTTCCTAGAGGGATTCCTCCACCTCTCCTGCCTTCTCCCAACACACATGCCTTCCTGTTGCTTGGAAGCCCAGGGACTGGCCTGATCAGATCAGGATAGCTGTGCAGGCTAGGCTGGACAGGACTTGGTGGGGGTGGGGAGGGGGAAAGACAGCAAGTGCCTTGTAGCCCCTCTCGGGAGGGTTCAAAGCATAAAACCAGATGCCACTAAGTGCCTGGGCTTGCTTACTCTGGGGCCCAGAGCTCTGCCCAAGCTGAAAACCCCCCATCATCCTACAGGAGAGTTTTGGGCTGGGCCTTTCTGTACAGGCCCCAGCTGGCCCTTACAGGGCCTCTTCTACTATTCCCATCTCCCCCGCCCCCAAATTAGTCAGTAGACTGAAAGCCCTGAACACCAGGGGGTAACTCTTTTGGGCCACCCTTAGTGGAGTTGGGAGAATGGGGCCGGGGGACCGACAGGACATGAAGTAGAGAAAGACAGGACATCAAGAAGACATCCCGGCATCCATGAGCAGGTGTCTTATTGGGTCAGCCTGATGCTGGACATGCCACAGCCTTACAACATGCATGGGAGGGGAACAGTGTCACTCCCCACTTCCTCAGAAAAAGCTGAGGCCCAGGAGGTGAAATACAATGTGCTTAAAGGTCATGCTCAGCTGCACAGGAGAAAGTGCCCAGGCTCCCCACGTGCGCCGACCCCACTGTGTGCACCTTCCCTAGAACACATGAGCAGGAAGTTCCCACTTGGCTGCAGAAGCCCCTCCTGAGCCGGGACTCCAGGGGAGGGTCCCACCACCTGCTGGGGGATCAGCTTTGCTGATGGGCCTGTCTGCAGCTGTCCCTGAGGAATAGGATTGGAATGTCCCAGTTCCAAAAGAGGGGGCAGTGGACGATGGGGGCCCAGGAAGGTAGCATACCCTAGACTTGCTGCAGCACATGAAGAGGCAGAGCCCAGTGTACCCCCTGCAGGAGTGATGCTTTGTCTCACTAGTCACACTACAGCAGCATAGCACTCTACAGTTTTCCTCAGCCCCTTCATGCCATCATCTCACTTTTTTGTAAGAATCTTTAAGATTTTTTACTTACTGATTGATTTTAGAGAGAGACATCAATTTGTTGTTCTACCCATCCACTGGTTGATTCTTGTATGTGCCCTGACCAGGGATTGAACCTGCAATCTGACGTACTGGGATGGTGCTCTAACTAGCCAGGGCCTGTCATCTCATCTCCACAACAGCCTTGAGGGGACAGTAGCAGTTAGTTACTGGCACTCCATTTTACAGACAGGGTAACTGAGGCCCAGAAAGAAGAAGCAAGTTGTCTAAGAACCAAAGTGAGGAGCAATCCCAATTACCTGGGAAAGGTTCTCTGTGCTGCGTCTGGCTATCCCAGCCAGAGGTCACCACTGCCCACCATCGACAGGCACACATTGCTGTGTATGTCTGTCTGCCCAGTCCCACAGCTGCTTCTCCCAAGAGTGTGAGCAACCCTGCTGGTTTGGACCTCAGTCCCCTTAGCCTGAAATCCCTCCTGCATGCCCCTGGGTCAGGAAGAAATAGTGGCAGCAATGCAGCATGGGGACTCTCTGCCCTGGAAGCTGCTAGCTCTAGAGGCGGTATTGGGAGCAGGCTGGTCGAATTCATTCAGTCTGGCACATACACACCCACACATAGCCAGCCAGCACAGGAGCCCTGCCCAGGAGGGCCATGGGAGGAGGCTGATCAGCCAGCTCAGGGTGGCCTCCTGCCTCTGCCTCCTCCCCAAGCCAGGCAAGGAGAGGGCAGGTGGCCAAGGCAGAGAGGCAGCCAGGCTGAGCCCCTGGTGCAAATGAGGAGAGCCCCAATCTGTTCTTGGCAGAGAGGGGTGCCCAGTGAAAGACGATGGGTCCCAATTCTCTTTCTAAACACTGACAGAACCCTGACTTCAGCCTGGTCCCTAGGCAGCCCTCACTTTGACCAAAGGCTGCAGTCAACACCTGGGACCATCCCTTATCCGCAGACTGGGGGCCCAGGCAGCAAGCCAGCAGCTGATGTCGCCTGTACATGGAAGGGGGTTGAAGGGCGAAGTGGGTATTCCGAGGGAGCGGGAGAGGGGCCTCATGTGGAGAAGGAGGGACAAACGGGGCAGGTATCCCCATAGAATTTGCCCCGGGAAGGCTGTGGCGGAGGCTGGAGCTTCCGAGGACTGCGGGAGGTCTGCGAGCTACCTGGGGGACAGGAGGGGAACATCTTTTCTTGGCGCCTCCCTGGGGCCTGCCTGGAGCGACTGGACTGGGGAACCGAGGCAGAGGACAGGCTTCCACGCCAAGGGCGTTTGCCCCACCCTAACTGCGGCGCAGGGGTCCCGAGCGCAGCTTCAGGGAAAGCGCATTTACAAGGGTTGCAGAGAACAGCATAACCTGCTGCTGGCGCCTCCAGCGTGCGGGTCGGTCCCTGGTTCCACGCCTCGGTGCCTTGGTGCCCGGAGTAGGGGCACCTGGGCATACAAATACTCTGGCACCCTCACCCACTTCCCAGACGGAAACCTCGGCCGGCGAGGGGCTGCAGCTTAGCCAAGGTCGCCGGGAAAGAGAGCTCGTGGTCGGCCCCATCCCCGAGTCCAGCACGGGTCACCGAGTGCGCCCCACTCACCATGCTGGCACCGCGCCGCACCTCTCGCGCTCCGCAGTTCCCTCGCACAGATTTGAACCCTCCCTCCAGTGCGCCGGTCCAGCCGAGACTGCGAGCCGAGCCGGAGCGGCCGGGTAACAGACGTCGGGAAAACGCGGGCGGGCCGGCGGAGGCCGGAGCCGGATGGGCAAGGGAGGGACGCGCTCGGTGGCGCTTGCTCGCTTGCCCCAAAGGCGGAGGGAAAACCTGGCCTGACTCAGCGCGCGCCGCCAGCCTAGAGCGCGGCCGGGGCCTCCGGATGTGGTGGAAGCGGACTGGGGGCAACCCCCGGACAACCCCCGCCCACTTCCAGCCAACCTGAGCCCCGGCCCCGCCCGACGAGCCCCTTGCCGGCTGCAACTTGCGCCGCGCCGCTCTGTGCACGCCTGCTCTGACCCGGCGGGTCCACAACCCAGAGTATGGCCGACGCCCCTAGAGCGCGCTCCGCCCGTCCCGCTCCTCCTCCTGGCTTCGTCCGCGCCTCCAGGTTTCCAGATCTCAACAGCTTCCGAAGAGGCGGTTTCTTTTCATCACCTCCCTGATTCTTGCCACGTCCTCTTAGCTAAGTAGTAGTATCCCTTTTGGAGGATGAGCCAGATCGTACTCCTCAGAGAGAGGTGGAGAGATTTACCCAAGGTCTCTCTGGCTCCTTAGCGACTGAATTGGGTGTTAAGTTGTGTGTGTGTGTGTGTGTGTGTGTGTGTGTGTGTGTAGAGAGAGAGATTTACCCAAGGTCTCTCTGGCTCCTTAGCGACTGAATTGGGTGTTAAGTTGTGTGTGTGTGTGTGTGTGTGTGTGTGTGTGTCACCAAAGCTTTCTAGGGATAGCAATTTCAGGTGCCTTCAGGGGCCAAATAATTTGAGTCAAACATTTGGATTTACAACAACAGGAGAGATGGAGACAGATACCTAAAGGCATTCAGATTGAAAAAAATTAGAACGCCAGTGTCTTCCTCAAAAAATTAAACATAGAATTACCTTCTGACCCAGCAATTACACTCCTAGGTATATACCCCAAAGAAGTGAAAACAGGGACTCAAACATCAGCACCAATGTTTGTAGAAGGGCTATCCATAATAGCCAAAAGGTGAACATAGTCCAAGTTGTCCGTCACTTGATAAATGGAAAGACACACTGTGTTTATCCATACGATAAACTGTTATTCAGCCATTAAAAGGAATGAAGGGTTGAAACATACTACAAATGGATGAGCCTCCAAAAAATTAAGCTAAGTGAAAGAAACCAGACACAAAAGGCCACATGCATGATTCTACTTATTCCAAGTAGGTAAATCCACAGACAGAAAGCTGATTATTGCCAGAGGCTGTGGAGGAGAGAAATGAGGAGTGACTGCTTTAAAGGGATGGGGTTTCCTTTTGGGATCATGAAAAGTTTGGAACCAGATAGAGGTGGTGGTTCAACAGCATTGTGAATGTACTGAGTCATTGCATTGTACACTTTAGAATGGTTAATTTTATGTTATATGAATTTCATTAATTAAAAATAGCATCATGCCCTTACCCGTGGATCAGATTTGGGCTATGGGTTACCAGTTTCGATCCCTTGTCTTCTATGCTGTTCTTACCAATATTCGGTCAACTTAAGAAACATCCAGCCTGGCCTGTGGTCATGCAGTGTCTGGAGCATCGACCTGGAACACTGAGGTTGCTGGTTTGAAACCCTGGGCTTGCCTGGTCAATGCACATAAAACAAGGAACCAATGAATAGCTAGAGTGAAGCAACTGCTTCTTATTCCCTCCCCCACCCCTCTGTAAAGTCAATAAACAAAATTCTTTAAAAAAATTGTCTAACCTGTAAAGAATTTTTATGAGTTTATTTGAGCCAGACTGATGACATCTGCCAAGTAGCATGATCTCAAAAACTCCTGAGAATAACAGCAGTTTCTTGTATGCATTTGAGATTAAGGAGGGAAATAAGGAAGATTACATGAAGATGGGAGAAAGTAAGACAAGGATTGGATGCGTATTAGAAGGAGGGGTCTAAAAAAGAATATTTCAAAGGTGTGCTAACCTAGATGCACAGAAACATGGACAGAGATGGCTTAAAACAAAAATAAGCCTTTTAGCCTGATCTGTGGTTGTGCAGTGGATAAAGCATCGACCTGGAATGCTGAGGTCGCTGGTTTGAAACCCTGAGCTTGCCCGGTCAAGGCACATATAGGGTTTATGTTTCCTATTCCTCACCCCCCCCTCTCTCTTTCTCTCTCCTTTCCCCCCTTTACCCCCCCCCATGAATAAATAAAATCTAAAGAAAAAAAAAGATACGCATTTTACTAAAGAAGTTATATGCCTGGGATGTCACTACCTACCATATCCTGCCCAGTTAGGAATTTATGATCAGATCACTCTGTGAGGTTACTTTCCATAGAATCCCTTTTTCTTACTCATTCCTGATGGGTAAAATAGCTACTCAGCCACCATCTTAAGCACATTGCAGGCCTGAAGGAAGAAGAAGGACTTGACTACTCAATCTGGCTCAGACCTTCCTTGTAGCTGGATACTGATAAGGGTTGATTGGATTAGGGTGCAGACAATTTTGAGGAACTGTGGCACCACTCCCAACCACAGACAGAAGAAGGGATCTTGCAGCTGCCTTTGCCCAAGGTCCTTTGACGAATCCGAATCCGTATTACCCCTGCCCCATCCCTCCCTCAGAGCTGACACCCTTTGCTGGTCTCAGCTCACCTGCACCCAGACATTTTTAAAATAAATTTTCCTTCTGGAACACATTAGCCTTGTGTTTTTGGTTTGGCCCACAGTTTCTGCCTTTCATTCCAGTGCCGAAACCCTAGTAATGGAAGCTCCAGCCTTCAGAGGACTTCTCAGTTTAAGAAAATTCAGTAACTACTTTGAGTGTCGGCACTTCAGGATCTCTCCATCTGGTAGAGTTATGGATTGTTAAAAAAAAACCAAATTTTTTCAACTGAATAAATTTGAAAATCTTTATTAGTCGATTCATGATTTAGGCAGCATCCCATCTAGCAAACCTGTAAGCATTTTTTTTTATTTTAATTTTAGTTTTAGTTTTAGTTTTTTTACAGGGACAGAGAGAGGGACAGATAGGGACAGACAGACAGAAATGGAGAGAGACGAGAAGCACCAATCATCAGTTTCTCATTGCGACACCGTAGTTGTTCATTGATTGCTTTCTCACATGTGCCATGACCGCGGGCCTTCAGCAGACCGTGCGACCCCCCGCTCCAGCCAGTGACCTTGGGTCCATGCTAGTGAGCTTTTTGCTCAAGCCAGATGAGCCCACGCTCAAGCTGACAACCCCCGGGTCTCGAACCTTGGTCCTTCCGCATCCCAGTCCAACGCTTCATCCACTGCACCACCGCCTGGTCAGGCCCTGTAAGCATTTTTACGAATTTATTTATGTCAAACTGACTATTGCCAGGAAGCAAAATCTCAATGGATTGAAACAAGTGCTCTGGAAAATGACAGTTTTCCCATTTATTTAGAGAAGAAGAGAGGTTTTTATTATATACATTGGCTCCTCTTTCTCTGGGAGATGGAGAGGAACTATGTGACAGGTTTACTCTCCTGGCTCTTGACCAGGAAAATCCATACTGGTTTATTAAGATTGTGTTTCTGTGGGAAATTGTGTCAATGAAAAAGGGGTTCTATGGAAAGTAACCTCACAGAGTGATCTGATCATAAATACCTAACTGGGAAGGTCATGGTGAGTAGTCATGCCCCAGTCATATAACTTCTTTAATAAAAGGTTAAAAGGTTTATCTTTGACATGGACAAGAGTGTGGTGGTTACGGGGGGGGGGGGGGGTACAAAGAAAACTAGATAGAAGGTGACAGAGGACAATCTCTCTTTGGGTGATGAGTATGCAACAGAATTGAATGACAAGATAACCTGGACATGTTTTCTTTGACTATGTGTACCCTGATTTATTGATGTCACCCCATTAAAATAAAAATTTATTTATTAAAAAAAAAAGGTTTAGGCCTGACCTGTGGTGGCGCAGTGGGATAAAGTGTCGACCTGGAACACTGAGGTCGCCGGTTCGAAACCTTGGGCTTGCCTGGTCAAGGCACATATGGGAGTTGATGCTTCTTGCTCCTCCCCCTTCTCTCTCTCTCTGTCTCTCTCTCTCACTCCTCTCTCTCTAAAAAAATCAATAAATAAAATATTAAAAAAAAAAAAAAAAAAGATTCAATCCTGGCCGAATTACTCAACTGGTGAAAGCATCATCCTACTGTGCAAAGGTTGCTGGTTTGATCCCCAGTCAGCACATACAGAAACAGATTGATGTTTCTGTCTCTCTCTCTCTCTCTCCCTTTGTCTCTCTCTACAAGTCAATAAAATAAACATTAAAAAAAAAAAAAAAAGGTTTATCTTTGCTTTAAGCCAGTGAGCCAGTCCTATCCATTATCTCTGGCATCTAGGTTAACACATCTTGGGAGAGACAGAAAGAGTCAGAGAGAGGGACAGATAGGGACAGACAGACAGGAAGGGAGAGGAATGAGAAACAAAATTCTTTGTTGCGGTTCCTTAGTTGTTCATTGATTGATTTCTCATATGTGCCTTGACCGGGGGGTTATAGCAGACTGAGTGACCCCTTGCTTGAGCCAGCAACCTTGGGCTCAAGCTGGTGAGCTTTGCTCAAACCAGATGAGCTCGCGCTCAAGCTGGCGACCTCGGGGTCTCGAACCTGGGTCCTCCACATCCCAGTCTGACACTCTATCCACTGCGCCACCACCTGGTCAGGCTAGGTTAACACATCTTTGAAATGCCTCGTTTCAGACCACTGCCCTCAAGAGAGCTCATAACCTTGTTAATTATCCTGTAATCTGATCTATGCCTTGCTTTTTCCCACCTTCATGTAATCTTTATTTTCTCTCTTTAATCTCAAATGTATAAATGAAACTTCAAACTCTTATTCTCAGGAATATTTGAGATATTCCTTCCTGGTATATGTTGTCAGTTGGCTCAAATAAACTCTTATAAAAATTCTCTACAGATTTTGATGTTTCTTATATTGACAGTTGAAACAGCAATTACATCAGGTATTAAATCTAGGTTTGGCACTGGCCAGGTAGTGCAGTTGATTTAGAGCAGTGGTAGTCAACCTGGTCCCTACTGCCCACTAGTGGGCATTCCAGCTTTCATGGTGGGCGTTAGCGGAACAACCAAAGTACAAATAAAAAGATAAATTTAACTATAGTAAGTTGTTTTATAAAGATTTATTCTGCCAAACTTAGCGAAAATCTGACATAAAGTACTTGGTAAGTAATTATTATTACATGCTTTAACTTGCTGTAACTCTGCTTTATAAATTTTATAACGAAAATTACTTCCCTACTTTATAAATCACCATTACTGTGGAACCAGTGGGCGGTTAGAAAATTTTACTACTAACAGAGATACAAAAGTGGGTGGTAGGTATAAAAAGGTTGACTACCCTTGATTTAGAATGTTGTCCCAATATGCCAAGGTTGCAAGTTCAAACCGCAGCTAGGGCACCTGCAAGAATCAACCAATGGGCCTGACCTGGGGTGGCACAGTGGATAAAGTGTTAATGTGGAACACTGAGGTTGCCAGTTCAAAACCCTACACTTGTCTGGTCAAGGCACATATGGGAGTTGATGCTTCCTGCTCCTCCCTCCTTTCTCACTCTCACTCTCTCTTTCTGAAATGAATAAAAATAAATAAATAAAATGAAAAGAATCAACCAATGGATGCATAAATAAATGGAATAACAAATTAGTGTTTTTCTCTTTCTCTTGCTCTAAAATCAATTTAAACAATCAAAAAAATTTTTAATTTAGGTTTGGTACTGCAGATGGAAAAGGGCCCACAAGTTCAGGGGAGGCCTGCATGGTGGGTCTTATAAACTCAGAGGCCTAAAGTAACCACATAAGATAGTCTGAACATAAAAATTCCTAACTAAAGGCGTGTCATGATGGGTAGTCAACCTGGACTGGTAGCTTCCATAATAATAGTCTTTGAGTGAGCCTGTCTATTGTAGGTTTTGTTTTTGGTTTGTTTTTGGTTTTTTGCATCTAAGATAACATACCTTAGAAATGTCAGAGTAAAACACTTTTTCCAGACCCTTCAGGAGACAACCTCCAACCCTCATTGTTATCTTGTTGTGCTCATACCAGCTCTGTGCTATAAATGTACCCACCAGTGTAAAAGAAGAATGCATCTGCATATGTTTTACTTTTCATTCAAACCCAGAGATTTCCTTGCTTTGTTTCCTCCTGTCTCCCTACTTTACCCCAGTGTATTTTATATAACCCTTTTATTGTTAGGTTTGGATCCAGGGCCTCTTACCAAAAGCCTCAAATAGCCAGGTTGAACTTTAGGTGACCTGACGCCAGGCAGCTCCCATAGCTCTCCACCTGAACAATTCTGATTAAGTCTCACCTCCACCAGACCTTTGGCCGTTGTGCCAGCTAGTTACCTCTCCCTTCACTTACTGACCGTTCTGTTGCTTGGCCATTAATCAGCACACCTTCCATTGTTTAACCACTGCAGGTAATAGACGTTTTCCCCCTGCAGTAAGAAATACAGCCAAACACAGTCCTATATAAGATGAGGCCTTTCATCCTCTCACTGCTGATGCCACTAGGGTTTCAGCGCAGCTGTGTGCAGATGCATAAATAAACCTTATCAACTTGTCAGGCCTTGTGCATCTCTCCTTTGGCAACCTAACATTTATAGCTCTTCTTTTTATTCTAGTGTATAAAATAATCTGTAAAACTGCCATACTCAGGAGCATTTTCTCAATCCTTTGAGATTTTGCTTCCTAGCAATTGTCATCAGTTTGGCTCAAATAAACTCTTACAAGACTTTTTCTTAGGCTGGACATTCTTTTGTCAACAATATCATGGGCTTTTAGTACAAGTGATGCCATTTTGGGCTTGTGTTTTTTTTCTTTAACAAGATGAAGGTTCAGAGCAAAGATACAGTTGACCTTTTGGGGAACCTGAAGAAAGGCCTCACTAGGGAAGGAAGTTTTGTCAATGTAAGAACATTCAAACTTCCAGAGAATCTCTATAGAAATTTATTTGAGTCAAAACTGATGACATGGCCTGGCCAGGCGGTGGCGCAGTGGATAGAGCATCGGACTGGGATGCAGAGGACCCAGGTTCGAGACCTTGAGGTTGCCAGCTTGAGAGCGGGCTCATCGGGTTTGAGCAAAATGCTCACCAGCTTGGACCCAAGGTCACTGGCTTGAGCAAGGGGTTACTCGGTCTACTGAAGGCCCACAATCAAGGCACATATGAGAAAGCAATCAATGAACAACTAAGGTGTCACAATGAAAAACTGATAATTGATGCTTCTCATCTCTCTCTGTTCCTGTCTGTCTGTACCTATCTATCCCTCTCTCTGACTCTCTCTCTCTGTCTCTGTAAACAAATAAAATAAAATAAAATTATTTTTTAAAAAAACTGATGACATGCTGGGAAGCAAGACTCAAAGTCTCCGGAGAATCAAGTTTTGAAGTTTCTTTCATGCATTTGGAATTAAGAAGGAAATGTAAAGAAGATTACATGAAATTAGGAGAAAGCAAGGCAGGGATTGGATTATAGGATAGTTAACAAGATTATGTGCTCTCTTGAGGGTGGCTGATTTCTCCAAAAGGCTTGAAAAAGTGGAATTTTTTCTTCTTCTTCTTTTTAGTGAGAGGAGGGGATTTAGTGAGATAGACTCTCTCATGTGCCCCAACCGGGATCCACCCAGCAACACCTGTCTGGGACCAATGCTCAAATCAATTGAGCTATTTTTAGTGCCTGAGGCTTATGCCGAGACCAACGCTCAAACTAATTGAACCACTGGTTGTGGGAGAGAAGAGGGAGAGATGGGGGAGAGGGAGGAGGAGAGAAGCAAATGGTGGCTTCTTTTGTGTACTCTGACTGGAATTGAACCTGGGACATCCATATGCCAGGCTGACACTCGATAGAGCAAACCAGCCAGGGCTGAAAAAGCGGCATGTCAAGTGTATGTTAACCTAGATGCACAGAAACAATGAACAGGGCTTGCTTAAGGCAAAGATAAGCCTTTGGTTAAAGAAGTTATATTCTTGTCCTAGTCTGATAGCTCAGTTGGTTTAGACTGTTATCCTGATACACTCAGGTTGCAGGTTCAATCCTCAGTCAGGGCACATTCAAGAAACAAACATTGAGGCCTTGGCCAGGTGACTGGCACAGTGGATAAAGTGTGGTTCTGGCACACCGAGGTTGCAGGTTCAATCCCTTATCAGGACACATAAGAAAAGCAATCAATGAGTGTACAACTGAATGGAATGATTAAGTGGAACAAGGTGAGGCTTCTCTCTTTCTCAAATCAATCAACAAATAAACAATAGGAAGAATCAACCAATGAATGCATAAATAAATAGAACAACAAATTGATGTTTCTTTCTCTCCCTCCCTCTAAAATCAATACATTTTTAAAAATTAAAAAGGAAGGCCCTGGTTGGTGGCTCAGTGGATAAAGCATTCACCCAGCATGTGGAAGTTCCAGGTTCCATTCCCCCAGTCAGGGCACATAGGAGAAGCAACCATCTGCTTCTCTCCCCTCCCTCTTCTCTCTCTCTTCTCTTTCTGCAGCCAGTGGCTCAACTGGTTCGAGCATGGCCCTGAGCACTGAGCATAGCTCGGTTGGAGCACATCAGCTTCAGGTGCTAAAAATAGTTTGGTACTCAAGCATTGGCTCTAGATGTCTGGGTAGATCCTAGTTGGGACGTATGAAGGAGTCTACCTCACTATCCCCCCTCCTCTCATTTAAAGAAAAAAAAGAAGAAGCTGACTGGTGGTGGCACAGTGGATAGAGCGCCAACCTGGGATGCTGAACACCCAGGTTGAAACCCCTAGGTCACCAGTTTGAGCGTGGGCTCATCCAGCTTGAGCACAGGATTGCCAACTTGAAGCCCAAAATTGCTGGATTGAGCTCAAAGTCGCTGGCTTGAGCAAAGGGTCACTGGCGCAGCTTGAGCCCCCAGGTCAAGGCATGTATGAGAAGCAATCAATAACCTGCCCAGTTGGGATTTATGGTTAGATCACCTTCTGAGGTTTACTTTTGGTCACGAACTTGTCAGATTATAGAACGGTGTTTTCATTCACACTTGTATGAAATGATGGTACTTGAAGGATAGAAAGCTCTTTCTACCTGATCAGGTGGTGGCACAGGTTGAAACCCCAAGGTCACTGGCTTGAGCGTGGCCTCACCAGCTTAAACGCAGAGTTGCTGGCTTGAGTGTAGGATCATAGCCATGACCCCATGGTTGCTGGCGTGAGCCCAAGGGTTGCTAGCTTGATGCCCAAGGTCACTGGCTTGAACAAGAGAACACCAGTTCTGCTGTAGCCCCCCAGTCAAGGCACATATGAGAAAGCAATCAATGAACAACTAAAGTGACACAACTACGAGTTGATGCTTCTCATTTCTCTCCCTCTCTGTCTGTCTTTCCTTCCTCTCTCTCGCTCTCTCTTGCTAAATTAAAAAAAATCAACTAATTAATGCATATATAAATGGAAGAATAAATTGATTTTTCTCTATCTTTCAAGTTAATTAATAAACAAAAATTTACAGAAAAAGAAAGAAAGAAAGCACTTCCATGGAGGAAGGTGTTGTGGAGCAAACATCTGTGGCTGGAGAAGGCAGAACACAGTTGGGAAAGGCAAACTTCCTAGTGAGTCTGGAGTCTGGGAGTGGGAAAGGTTGGTGGGAGAGGTGGGCACAGGTGGCACATTGGAGCAAACCTAGACAAGGCTCTTGAAATTGATGTTGGGGACCTCTGAGGTGCTGAGAGAGGGAACTGTGAAGGGGTGGGTATAGAGGCCCTGTCAGGGGTGCAATGTTAGAGGAGTCTTAGGGAACAGAAGCTAAGGCAGGGAAATTTTCAGGTAGTGAACTTTGCTCATCTTGCTGGGCTTGCAGGCAGACACCCCTGCTTGGGCCACCTACCCCCAGACTTGGTAGAGCTGGCTCCGGTGCCATACTGCCCAGATGCCAGGGAGCGAGGCACGTTGGGCATCAGGCCAAGGGAAGGGAAACGAAGCTCCCTGGATACAACCACTTCCTGAATTGGCTGACTTTGGACAATTTGATTTTTTTTCTCTGCATCTCGATTTCCTCTCAGAAAGGGGATCATGATTTGGCTGGGAGGATGATGTGAAGTGAGATCAGTGAAGCACCTAGCATGGTGCTGGGCCAAGGGTTGGCATCTGTAAATGCAAGCTTCTCCTTCTCCCTGTGGGGAAGGTTTGTCAGAAGGCCAGAATGCTTGCTATAGAGCTTGTCTTGAGGTGGCCTGGAAGGCTGTGTGCTGTCCCCATCCAACACATACTCATTGTCTTGGGCCAAGCTCCTGGGCAGGGAAGTATGCCTACCTCACTGCCTGCAAGTGGCCAAGACTTAAAATCCTGGAGCCACCGTGAAGATCAGAAGTTGCTCCCTTTGCTTCCACCTCTAGCCTCATGACTTTCTCCTTGACACATTGCAGCAGTGTGCCTGGGCTCTCGGCAACCCAGACATCACCCACTCTGTCTCAGAGGGCACTTTCCAGCCCACATGTTCTGTCCCTACACTTCTGTGTTTGAGAAGCGCTGTCCCAGCCTCAGGACTGGTCCTGTGGGCTCCTTCTGTCCAGCCTGGCCCCTGCTGCATGAAGGGGACTGCCTCGTGTCCTCATCTGTAAGTGCTGGTTGTTGGGAGAACTCCAAATGACTGCCTGCATCCTGTGTTGCTTCAGTGGCACTTACTTGTCACAGGTCACCAGCATTTCTAGGTCACCTGTATGTCACCCCTAGGAGACAGGGAGTTCTGAGTCCACTAGATTGAACCCCAGTTTACGTTCAGACCCCCCAGGGCCTGCTCTGTGACATGACAGTTCTTCAGGTTCAGCTCCAACACGCCATCCGCAAGAAAGCAAATAAACAAAACAAACAAGCAAACAAAAATCCCCACTTTACGGCCGCTTTCTTACCAGGAGGATAAAGGTGAAGAAAGGCAGCCCTGGCTCTAACCCCAGATGTATAATTTCTGGTACTTCTCTGAGCCTCAGTTCCTTCATTTGTAAACAGGCAGAACTGCCATGAGGATAAAATGGCAGGAGCCCAGTGAAGGAAGGATTTGACAGCTGTGTCCTCCACACGCCCTTCACTACTTGCCCTCCCTTGTCCGCTCTAGTGCCCCTGGAGCTGGCCGACACCAACCCAAGGGAGGAGGGAGGAGAGCTGGGCGTCTCCAGAGAGGCAGCGTCTGAGGGTTTCAAACCTTCAAAGAGCAGGCTAACCGGTACCTCCTGGTTCCCACTCTAGCACCTGTCCGCAGCTTCAAGATTGTAGCCCCAAGGACTATGTCACCATGGGGCATCATGGCTGTTGGGGTTGAGGCAATAGAACCCTCCTTGCCGGCCTTCACACCCCACCTGAGGAGATGTGCCCACACCCTTGGGTGAAAGTGGACTCCTGGGTCCTGAGCTGCCCTCCCTTAGTCACCCTGTTGGAGAGGAGCCTTTGTTCACCCCTGCTGGCCCTGCTGTGCGCCTGCCCTCCCCGTGACTGGGGCAGCCCCAGGCCTGTAAGTGCTGGGGTGGAAGCTGGGAGCTGCCAGGACTTGCTCAGGTGCCTCCCCCGGGGGCAGAGAGCTTAGACATGCAGGAACCAGCCCGGACTACAGTGTGAAAATTGCCCCAGAAGTCCAGGTAGCCAGACTGGTCCAATGGCCAGTCACCAGAAACCTGGCCTGCCCCACAACCAAGCCCAGGACCAGCTGCTACCCGGGTGGTAACAAGGAACTTACTCTGGAACTTGGGAGACCTGGCTCCAACCCTGAGTGCAGTGATTTATGAGCAGGTTGGAGGTTGGGACAGTCAATGGCAAGAGGAAAAAGTGCAGATTGGTTGCACAACAATGTGAATGTGCTATGTATTTTTTTAAATAAATTTTTATTAATGTTAATGGGGTGACATTAATAAATCAGGGTACATATATTCAAAGAAAACATGTCTAGGTTATCTTGTCATTAAATTATGTTGCATACCCATCGCCCAGAGTCAGATTGTCCTCCGTCACCCTCTATGTAGTTTTCTTTGTGCCCCTCCCCCTCCCCCTAACCCTCTCCCTCCTTTCCTCCCGTGTCCTCCCTCCCCCCACCCCTGGTAACCACCACACTCTTGTCCATGTCTCTTAGTCTCGTTTTTATGTTCCACCAATGTATGGAATCATGTAGTTCTTGTTTTTTTCTGATTTACTTATTTTACTCCATATAATGTTATCAAGATCCCACCATTTTGCTGTAAATGATCTGATGTCATCATTTCTTATGGCTGAGTAGTATTCCATAGTGTATATGTGCCACATCTTCTTTATCCAGTCTTCTATTGAAGGGCTTTTTGGTTGTTTCCATGTCTTGGCCACTGTGAACAGTGCTGTAATGAACATGGGGCTACATGTGTCTTTACATATCAATGTTTCTGAGGTTTGGGGGTATATACCCAGTAGAGGGATTGCTGGGTCATAAGGTAGTTAGTTCTATTTTCAGTTTTTTTAGGAACCACCATACTTTCCTCCATAATGGTTGTACTACTTTACAGTCCCACCAACAGTGGATGAGAGTTCCCTTTTCTCTGCAGCCTCTCCAACATTTGCTATTACCCGTCTTGTTGATAATAGCTAATCTAACAGGGGTGAGGTGGTATCTCATTGCAGTTTTGATTTGCATTTCTCTAATAACTAATGAAGATGAGCATCTTTTCATATATCTGTTGGCCATTTGTATTTCTTCCTGGGAGAAGTGTCTGTTCATGTCCTCTTCCCATTTTTTTATTGGATTGTTTGTTTGTTTGTTGTTGAGTTTTATGAGTTCTTTGTATATTTTGGATATTAGGCCCTTATCTGTGCTGTTGTTTGAAAATATCATTTCCCATTTAGTTGGCTGTCTGTTTATTTTGATGTCAGTTTCTCTTGCTGAGCAAAAACTTTTTATTCTGATGTAATCCCATTCATTTATCTTTGACTTCACTTCTCTTGCCATTGGAGTCAAGTTCATAAAATGTTCTTTAAAACCCAGGTCCATGAGTTTAGTACCTATGTCTTCTTCTATGTACTTTATTGTTTCAGGTCTTATATTTAGGTCTTTGATCTATTTTGAATTAATTTTAGTACAGGGAGACAAGCTGTAGTCGAGTTTCATTCTTTTGCATGTGGCTTTCCAGTTTTCCCAGCACCATTTGTTGAAGAGGCTTTCTTTTCTTCATTGTGTGTTGTTGGCCCCTTAATCAAAAATTATTTGATCATATATATGTGGTTTTATTTCTGGACTTTCTATTCTGTTCCATTGGTCTGAGTGTCTATTTTTTCTGCCAATACCATGCTGTTTTGATTGTCGTGGCCCTATAATATAGTTTGAAGTCAAGTATTGTAATGCCTCCAGCTTCATTTCTTTTTCTTTAGGATTGCTTTGGCTATTCGAGGTTTTTTATAGTTCCATATAAATCTGATGATTTTTTGTTCCATTTCTTTAAAAAATGTCATTGGAATTTTGATGGGAATTGCATTAAATTTATATATTGCTTTGGGTAATATGGCCATTTTAATTATATTTATTCTTCCTATCCAAGAACAAGGAATATTTTTCCATCTCATTGTGTCTTTTTCTATTTCTCTTAACAATGCTTTGTGGTTTTCATTATATAGGTCCTTTACATTCTTTGTTATGTTTATTCCTAGGTATTTTATTTTTTTGTTGCAATCGTGAAGGGGATTATTTTTTGAGTTCGTTTTCTAATATTTTATTGTTGGCATATAGAAAGGCTATGGACTTTTGTATGTTAATTTTGTATCCTGCGACCTTACTGTATTGGTTTATTGTTTCTAGTAATCTTTTTGTGGAGTCCTTCGGGTTTTCGATGTATAGGATCATATCATCAGCAAAAAGTGATACCTTTACTTCTTCTTTTCCGATATGGATGCCTTTTATTTCTTTGTCTTGTCTGATTGCTCTGGCCAGAACTTCTAGCATCATGTTAAATAAGAGTGGAGAGAGTGGACAACCCTGTCTTGTTCCTGATTTAAGGTGGAAAGTCCTCAGTTTTATGCCATTTAATATGATGTTGGCTGATGGTTTATCATATATGGCCTTTATCATGTTGAGATATTTTCCTTCTATACCCATTTTGTTGAGAGTCTTAAACATAAAATTGTGTTGTATTTTATCAAAAGCCTTTTCTGCATCTATTGATAAGATCATGTGGTTTTTGTTCTTTGTTTTGTTGATATGGTGTATTACATTAACGTTTTACATATGTTAAACAATCCTTGAGATTCTGGGATGAATCCCACTTGATCATGATGTATTATTATTATTATTTTATTTTATTTATTTATTTATTTATTTTTTTTTTTTTTTTTTTACAGAGCCAGAGAGAGGGATAAACAGGGACAGACAGACAGGAACAGAGAGATGAGAAGCATCAATCATCAGTTTTTCGTTGCGCATTGCGACACCTTAGTTGTTCATTGATTGCTTTCTCATATGTGCCTTGACTGCGGGCCTTCAGCAGACCGAGAGTAACCCCTTGCTTGAGCCAGAGGCTGGTGAGCTTTTTGCTCAAATCAGATGAGCCCACGCTCAAGCTGGCAACCTCGGAGTCTCGAACCTGGGTCCTTCCGCATCCCAGTCCGACGCTCTATCCACTGCGCCACCGCCTGGTCAGGCGATGTATTATTATTTTTTAATATGTTGTTGTATTCGATTTGCCAGTATTTTTGTTTAGTATTTTAGCATCTGTATTCATTAGAGATATTGGTCTGTAGTTTTCTTTCTTTGTACCATCCTTGCCAGGTTTCGGTATGAGGGTTATGTTGGCCTCATAAAATGTGTTTGGAAATATTGCTTCTTCTTCAATTTTTTGGAAGACTTTGAGTAGAATAGGAACCAAGTCTTCTTTGAATGTTTGATAGAATTCACTAGTATAACCGTCTGGGCCTGGACTTTTATTTTTGGGGAGGTTTTTAATAGTTTTTTCTATCTCCTCCCTGCTAATTGGTCTGTTTAGGCTTTCTGCTTCTTCATGACTCAGTCTAGGAAGGTTGTATTGTTCTAGAAATTTATCCATTTCTTTGGGATTGTTGAATTTGGTGGCATATAGTTTTTCATAGTATTCTACAATAATTTTTTGTATATCTATGATGTCTGTGGTGATTTCTCCTCTTTCATTTTGGATTTTATTTATTTGAGTCCTGTGCCTTTTTTCCTTGGTGAGTCTTGTCAAGGGTTTGTCAATTTTGTTGATCTTTTCAAAGAACCAGCTCCTTGTTTTATTGATTTTTTCTATAGTTTTTCTGTTCTCTATTTCGTTTATTTCTGCTCTGATTTTTATTATCTCCTTTCTTTGGCTGGTTTTGGATTGTCTTTGTTCTTCTTTTTCTAGTTCCTTAAGGTGTGAAGTTAAGTGGTTTACCTGGGCTCTCTCTTGTTTGTTCATATAGACCTGAAGTGATATGAACTTTCCTCTTATTACTGCTTTTGCTGCATTCCAGAGATTCTGATATGTTGTATTGTCATTTTCATTTGTCTGTATATATCTTTTGATCTCTGTGCTTATTTCTTCTTTGACCCATTCATTTTTTAGAAGTATGTTGTTTAGTTTCCACATTTTTGTAGGTTTTTCTCCCTCTTTTTTGCAGTTGAATTCTAGTTTCAAGGCTTTATGATCAGAAAATATGCTTGGTACAATTTCAATTTTTCTAAATTTGCTGATATTGTCTTTGTGGCCCAATATATGGTCAATTCTTGAGAAGGTTCCATGTACACTAGAGAAAAATGTATACTCTGTCGCTTTGGGATGAAGTGTCCTGTAGATGTCTATCATATCGAGGTGTTCTAGTGTTTTGTTTAAGGCCAATATATCTTTATTGATTCTCTGTTTGGATGAGCGATCTAGAGCCCTCAGCGGTGTATTGAGTCTCCAAGTATGATTGTATTTTTGTCCATTTTTGTTTTTAGGTCAATAAGTAGCTGTCTTATATATTTTGGTGCTCCTTGGTTTGGTGCATATATATTAAGAATTGATATGTCTTCTTGATTCAGTGTCCCCTTAATCATTATGAAATGACCATTTTTGTCTCTGAGTACTTTTTCTGTCTTGTAGTCAGCATTATTAGATATGAGTATTGCTACACCTGCTTTTTTTTGGGTGTTGTTTGCTTGGAGTATTGTTTTCCAGCCTTTCACTTTGAATTTGTTTTTATCCTTGTTGCTTAGATGTGTTTTTTGTAGGCAGCATACAGTTGGATTTTCTTTTTAAATCCATTCTGCTACTCTGTGTCTTTTTATTGGTAAGTTTAATCCATTTACATTTAGTGTAATTATTGACACTTGTGGGTTCCCTATTGCTATTTCATAAATTGCTTTCTATTAGTTTTGTATCTTGTTTGATTCTTCTATTTTGTTTTTCTATCATTTGTTTTTGTTTGTTTGTATTCCATACTTCTTTCCTCTGTTGCTACCTTTTTTAAGTCAAGTGTTTTTGTGGTGGTTTTTTCAAGGGTGGTTACCATTAAGTAATGAAAAGGGCACCTACCATATTCATTGTAGTACCCTATCTTATGAGTATTTCTGCACTTCATCGTCCTTTGCTACTGTTAATCTCCATCCTCTCCCCCCCTTTTTTTTCTTTTGTTGTCACAGTATAAATTTGGTTTTATTGTGTTCTTGGTGGAGCTGTTACTTGTGGTTTTGTTTTGTTTTGTTCTTTGAATCTGGTTGGAAAACCCCCTTTAGTATTTCCTGGAGTGGGGGCTTTCTGATGATAAATTTCCTCATCTTTTCTGTATTTGTGAATGTTTTTATATCTTCTTCGTACTTGAAGGATAGCTTTGATGGGTATAGTATTCGTGGCTGAAAGTTCCTCTCTTTCAGGGCTTTAAATATTGGGGTCCACTCTCTTCTAGCTTGTAGAGTTTCTGCTGAGAAATCTGATGATAATCTAATAGGCCTTCCTTTATATGTTGTACTCTTCTTTTCCCTGACTGCCTTGAGAATTTTTTCTTTGTCATTGGTTTGTGTCATCTTTATTATGATGTGCCTTGGAGTGGATTTGTTGGGGTTAAGAAAACTCGGAGTTCTGTTTGCTTCTTGAATTTGAGGCTTTAGTTCTTTCCACAGGCTTGGGAAGTTCTTGTCTATTATTTGTTTGAGTATATTCTCCATTTCATTTTCTCTCTCTTCTCCCTCTGATATACCTATTTTTCTTATGTTATTCTTTCTGATGGAGTCAGACAATTCCTGTAGGGCTTTCTCGTTTTTTATTATTTTTGAGTCTCTTTCTTCTTCTCTCTGTTGTGCCTCAAGTTGCTTGTCTTCTATTTCACTAATCCTCTCTTCTATCTGACCTGTTCTATTAGCTAAACTTGTTACCTCATTTTTCAGCTCGTGAATTGAGTTTTTCATTTCTGTTTGATTTGTTTTTATAGTTTCAATTTCCTTGGTAATATATTCTTTGTGATTGTTGTTTTCTGAGCTCCCTAAATTGCCTTTCTGTGTTTTCTTGTATATCTCTGAGTATTTTTAGGATTTCTATTTTAAATTCTCTGTCATTTAGCTCCAAGGTTTCCAATATGTTAAATTTTTTCTCCATAGATATTTCCACATCTATTTGTGTTATCTTTTGTATTCATAATATTCTATTTCCTTTTTCTTATTGGCATCTGAGGGTGGTCTTGTTGATAGCACACAGGCGCACTCCCTCCTCAGCTTGAATGAACGTCCGTGCGGTAGTTAGCTTCCTCCACACCCTCAGCTCCGTCCTGTCTCTCAGATTCAAGTGATAACAGCCCTTTCGCCTTCAGTGTGTGTGGATCTCCGGAATGCTCTGAGGATAAATTTTTCTGTTTTTAGTTGATAAATTTATTGAGATTTTGGGGAGATCTGTCGTATGCGCTGCTCACGGTGCCATTTCCGTGACGTCACTATGTATTTTACTATAATTAAATTTTATCTTATCTTATTTTATTTTTTATATACTCTTTTTAAATTTATGTATTTACTTTTAGAAAGAGAGGAAGGGAGAGAGAAGCATGGATTTGTTGTTCCCCTTATTTATGCATTTATTAGTTTATTCCTGTCTGTGCTCTGACCAGGGATCAAACCCATAACCTTCATATATCAGATGACTGTCTAACCAACTCAGCTACCTGGCCAGAGCTAAAAATTTTTTTAAAAAAGAAAGAAAAAATACTGGACACTGAAGAGAACTTAGATTCTCATATCCTAGAGTGAACTGAAAGGTGCTGGTAGTGGCCTTTTTAAAAAACAACAACAACAACTTTACATAGATTACTCTTAAAGCTTAATCACTGAACTTTTCAAATATGCACAGAGGTAGAGAATAAAGATGTCCCATGTACCCGTCACCCAGCTTTCTGATTCTATTTGTCTCCCTATAGCAGGGGTCCCCAAACTTTTTACACAGGGGGCCAGTTCACTGTCCCTCAGATCGTTGGAGGGCTGGACTATAAAAAAAAACTATGAACAAATCCCTATGCACACTGCACATATCTGATTTTAAAGTAAAAAAACAAAACGAGAACAAATACAATATTTTTTATGCTTTTTCTTTATCTTTTTTTTTTTTTTTACAGAGTCAGAGAGAGAGTCAGAGAGAGGGATAGATAGGGACAGACAGACAGGAACGGAGAGAGATGAAAAGCATCAATCATCCTTGGTGTCATCGTTGAGACACTTTAGTTGTTCATTGATTGCTTCATCATATATGCCTTGATGGGGGCGCGGGGGCTACAGCAGACTGAGTAACCTCTTGCTTGAGCCAGCGACCTTGGGTCCAAGCTGGTGAGCTTTGCTCAAACCAGATGAGCTCACACTCAAGCTGGCGACCTCGGAGTCTCGAACCTGGGTCCTCTGCATCCCAGTCTGACGCTCTATCGACTGCACCACCTCCTGGTCAGGTTACAATATTTAAAATAAAGAACAAGTAAATTTAAATCAACAAACTGACCAGTATTTCAATGGGAATTATGCTCCTCTCACTGACCACCAATGAAAGAGGTGCCCCTTCCAGAAGTGCAGGGGGGCCAGATAAATGGCCTCAGGGGACCACATGAGGCCTGTGGGCCGGTAGTTTGGGGACCCCTGCCCTATAGGCATGGCCTCCATGCCCCTCCCTTTCCCCTGCTCCAAGGTTATTTTATTCATTTATTTTTCCAGGTTATTTTAAAGCAAATTCTAGACATTAGGATATTTCGCTGTAGGCAAACATTTTAAATTGTAATGTGCATTTATTTTAGGTGGGTGATTTCACAGGTACAATTGCCTAAAACAAGGCTAAGGACTCAGACCCCCAGGGTTAGCCAGGCAAGGCCTCTGGCAGTCATGCAGGTGGGTTGTCTTTCTGCTTTGCCCTTCACCAGCACAGGGTCACCTGCCCACTGACACTCCTCTCCTGAGAGAGAACAAGGACGCTCGCTCCTCTCTTCCCCTTAAGGGAAGGCCAGGAGAGGTGATCCTGAGGTTAACTGCAGATCGGATTGAAGGTTGAGAGCCTCCAGTCCCCTGCTTCAGTGCCAGAAGAGGGCTGCTTCCCACAGTCTGGTTGGGAGTTTCAGCCGCCTGGCCATCCATACACCCTGTCACTCATGTGTCCACCCTGTGGGTCCCTCGCCTGTTCTTTATCCATGCCTGGAGAGTCAGGCATAACCTTCCTTGGGCCCTGGCACATGAAACACCACAGGCCTCAGATATCTGGAAATCGGCACTCTTTCCTCTGTCTTTTCTCTAAGGCAGAAGTTTCCCTGTGCTCTTGCTCTGTTCTGATTCCTCCTCTGAGCAAATGTGCCCACACAGTCCGCTTAGCTGGCTTCTATCCCCAACCTGCAGCAGGCTCCATTTCCAGAGCCATGTGACTGCTACCGCCTGTACCCAAACATTCACCCAGCCCCACCCAGCAGAGCCAGCCAGGCTGGCTCACACCATCCCTGGCCTGGCACACTGCCACACCCCTGTGTCTCCCTCTGTTCAAACCTACCAGCGGCAGTAGCTCCCTTCCACATGCTTCATCTCCTCCAATATCCAAGATCCGGGCCACACATAGATCCTCAGGGTCCTCATGGTCCCCCAAGAACATGTTTGTCATGCCCTTGGCAGATCCAATAACAGGATGAACACAGGATTGTGTGTGTAGCATGGACACCAGGGAGTTCAGACTGGACCAGCCTTTCACTCTGCATACAGCTGCCAGCGCAGGGGCCTTACCGGGCTGATAGGGACAAAGAGGGCACAAGGGGAGGAAAAGCCTTTCCTAGTCCCTAGGTCAGTTCACCCATGTGAGCTGATGGCAAGGGGACCCAGACCTAAGGTGCAGCTTATTACAAGGCCCTCCTCTGGAGCACAGTTTACTAAGGGGAGCATCTATAACAGAAAAGGGAGGAAGCAGGATTGGGCAGAGGAGGCCACGAGGGGACCCAGACCCCAATGGCTCTGCATGGAGCTCCAGATCTAACTACTTATTTGAGACACACACCCCCCACTGCAAATTGGGCAGAAAAGGCTCTTATGCCACTGCCTTGCTCAGTTGCTGGCCTCCAGAGAAGAGCAGGACCATTGGAAAGTGAAGGTGGACCCAGAAGGTGCTAACAGCTGGGTGCTGTCAGCCAGATACACCCTTTGCAGCTGGGCATTGAGTGCTTTCTTGCAGGGGTGAGTCACCTTGTCCCACCCAGGCCAGACTATGCCTTGGGCTGCAGGCATAAAACCTTTAGAATGGAAGTAAGTTGATGATGGGGCCATGGCCTCTTAGACTCTGTCAACCCTCAGTATGGTTGAATGAATGTGTGTGAACAAGCAGATGAACTCACCCTTCAAGAACTGGGTTTTACCCCAAGGTTGCCAGCTTGAGCGCAGACTCATCCGGCTTGAGTGCAAGCTCAGCAGCTTGAGCACAGGGTTGATGGCTTGAGCATAGAATCATAGACATGACCCCATGGTTGCTGGCTTGAGCCCAAAGGTTGCTGGCTTGAAGCCCAAGGTTGCTGGCTTGAGCCCAAGGTTGCTGGTTTGAGCAAGGGGTCACTCACTCTGCTGCCCCCCCATCAAGGCACATATGAGAAAGCAATCAATGAACAACTAAGATGCCACAATGAAGAATTGATGCTTCTTATCTCTCTCTCTTCCTGTCTGTCTGTCCTTATCTGTTCCTTTTTCTGTCCATCTGTCTCTCTCTGTCTCTGTCACACACACACAAAAAAGAACTGGGTTTTAGCCCTGACCAGGTTAGAACATCATCCCAATACCAAGGTTGCAGGTTCAATCCCCAGTCAGGGCACAGAGAAGAGTCAACCAAGGAATTCATAAATAAGTGGAACAACAAATCAATGTTTCTCTGTCTGTCTGTCTTTCTTTTCCTTTCTCTCTCTCTCAAAATCAATAAATAAATTTTTAAAAAAATATTTGAGATTTAGTGTGATTCTGGAATTTGGCATCTGGGACCGACACTCACACTGAGTCCTGGCATATTAGCTGTGACCTTTAACATGCTTTATTTTTTATTTTATTTTATATTTTTACAGAGACAGAGAGAGAGTCAGAGAGAGGGATAGATAGGGACAGATGGGAATGAAGAGAGATAAGAAGCATCAATCATCAGTTTTTCGTTGTGACACCTTAGTTGTTCATTGATTGCTTTCTCATATGTGCCTTGACAGTGGGCCTTCAGCAGACCGAGTAACCCCTTGCTTGAGCCAGCGACTTTGGGTCCAAGCTTGTGAGCTTTTGCTCAAACCAGATGAGCCCACACTCAAGCTGGCGACCTCGGGGTCTCGAACCTGGGTCCTCGGCATCCCAGTTCGACACTCTATCCACTGCGCCACCACCTAGTCAGTCACCTTTAACCTGCTTTAGACCTCCATTTCCTTTCCTGTGATATGAGGATGATGGTGCCTGTTGTGAGACATATATGTGGTGACTTCTCCAGAAGCCTGATGGAGAGTAAAATCATATTTCTACATGACCATCTTGATTGGAATATAAAATGTCACCCCGTGCAAGGAAAGTGACAGGCAGAGAATGTGCCAAAAATGTTAACAGTCAATGTTTCTGGGTGATTATGTTTTAAATTTTATTTTGAAATAGTTTCAGCCTTAGAGAAAACTTAAAAAAATAGTAGAGTTCACTTATACACTTGACTGAGGTTTCCCCACTGTTAACATCATACACAATACAGAACAGTGATGGCAACAGGCATTAATAGCAATAATACAAATTGTAGACTTTATTTGGATTCGACCAGTTTTTCCACTAACACCCGTTTCTGGTTCAGAATCCAGCTTAGCATCCCACACAGCAATAGTTGTTATGTCTTCTTTGTCTCCTCAAGTCTGACAGGTCTTCACTCTCTCCTTGCCCTTTGCGACCTCACTTTGTGAAGAGTGCTGGCCAGGTACGTTGTAGAACACTCCTTGGATTGTGTGTGTCTGAGGCTGGGGAAGCATGGGAGAGGATAACACAGAGATGTGTGCCCTCTCAGCCATCTGAGAGGCTGCAAGATGTCAGTATCTCATAACTTGTGACTGTGCCAAAGCCTCAGAACACTTTAATTCCATTCACTCCCACTTTGAGTTCTAAGCTACAGTTGTCTATAAAACCCCACAGATATTATTTTTATTTTATTTATTTATTTTAAAGTGAGAGGAGGGAGATAGCAAGACAGACTCCTATATGCTTCCTGATTAGGATCCACCTGGCAATCCCCATCTTGGGCCAATGCTCAAAGCAATCAAGCTATTTTTAGTGCCTGAGGCTGATGAGCTCGGACCAACCAAACCATCCTCAGCGTCCAGGGCCATGCTTGAACCAATTGAGTCACTGGCTGTGGGATGGGAAGAGAGAAAGAAGAGAAAGAGGGCCTGACCAGGTGGTGGCGCAGTGGATAGAGCATCAGACTGGGATGCAGAGGACCCAGGTTCGAGGCCCCGAGGTCACCAGCTTGAGCGTGGGCTCATCTGGTTTGAGCAAGAAGCCCACTAGCTTGAACCCAAAGTCGCCGGCTCAAGCAAGGGGTTACTCGGTCTGCTGAAGGCCCGCAGTCAAGGCACATATGAGAAAGCAATCACTGAACAACTAAGGTGTTGCAATGTGCAATGAAAAATTAATGATTGGTGCTTCTCATCTCTCTCCGTTCCTGTCTGTCTGTCCCTGTCTATCCCTCTCTCTGACTCACTCTGTCTCTGTAAAAAATAAATTATAAAAAAAGAGAAGGGAAAGAAGGAAGGTAAGAGAAGCATATGGTCGCTTCTCCTGTGTGCCCTGACTAGAAATCGAACCTGGGACGCCCATACACCAGCTGACGCTCTATCTACTGACCCACTGGCCAGGGCTATTATTTTTCTTTTATAATAGTCTTCAGCTAGATTGCCCCACATATTTACCACAGTTTTGTACTCATTTCTTCCTGCATCCATGATCTTCCTCTTAGATCATTATTCTCTCAGGTTCTGTTTGAAAATATCTTTAGTTAGTGTTTGTTTCTTCTTAAATGATAGTTTTTCTGAGTATAGAATTCAAAGTTGGCAGTCATTTTTCTATAGTTCATTGAAGCTATTTTTCAACCACCCCATTGGCTTTTATTTTTGCTTTTGAGGAGTCAGATGTAGTCTAATTCTGTGAATCGGTCAGGTTTCACTAGATCATTTTTCAGTAACAAACATCCCCTAAATCTCCTTAGCTTGCTACAACAAAGGTTTATTTCTAGCTCACTTTCCATGTCCTGTGTGAGTTGGCTGCTACTCCCACCTGGGACACGCTAGTCTCCCAGCAAAAGAAAAAGAGCAAGGGCAAAATAATGTGATGGTTCTTAAGGTTTCTGCTTAGAAGTGGTGGTAGATTATGGCTTATCCTTACATGTCATTACCCTTGTGTGTCAATGGTCAGAGCCTGAGGTCAGCAGCTTTGGAAAGTACTGGCATTCCAGAGATATTGGTGGCAAATAACTGGGGACAGTAATGCTCTCTACTACACTGTGGCTCCTTCGAAGAGTTCTGTATCACTAGGGTCCATTCAGGAAAATATAAAGCCATACTAATTTTTTCATATAAAGGAGATATAATACACAAAGCTGATTGTATATGCAGATTTTGGAAGCCTGAAGGAGCAAAAGAAGATGCTGCCCAAATATTAAAAATTACAGGAAGCAGCTGTCACTCATAGATCTGGGAAGACAAAAGGGAAGAGATATAGTTAATAAAACCTAGGGTCTTGGAGGAGGACTCTCACAGGGGTCCTGCTGGCTTGAACACCTGTGAGAGGGTTCAGTGTAGCTGGTGCCAGGCATGTTGAAAAGAGCTGGAGATTCCTGCGTTGAAGCCAATAGGAAAGGATCCCACTCTCCCTCCTACTAATCTCCCTGTAGTGCTTCCTGTTGGCAGAACCAAACAGGAAGTCAGCTGGCAAGGGGCCCTGGGAACTGTGTTTTGCGGACCTTAGCCCCAGCATCGCAGCACAGATTGTAGAAGGATGGATTTAGACCTGAGAGACAAGAGGTAAATAACTGACCCCATTAATCTGTGTTTTCCTCTAGATGCTTTCACCAATTTTCTCTTTGTCTTTGATTTTCTACATTTTTACCATGATGGGTCAGGGCATGGATTTTCTTTTTAATTCTGCTTGTGATTTATTTGATTTCTTAAATCTATAGGTTGATATCTTCCATCTATTCTGGAAAGTTCTCAACTGTCATATTTTCCAATATTGCCTCTCTTCCAGTTTCTCTTTCTCCTCTTCTTCTGGGACTGCATTTAAATATATGTAAGATCTTCTCATTGTAACCTTTTCTTCTGTATTTTCCACCCTTTTGTCTCTCCATACTTCTTGCTAGATAATTTCTTCTAATCAGCCTTTCATTTCTCTAAATCAAGGGTCCCCAAACTACAGCCCGTGGGCCGCCTGCGTTCCCCTGAGGCCATTTATCCGGCCCCTGCCGCACTTCCAGAAGGGGCATCTCTTTCATTGGTGGTCAGTGAGAGGAGCATAGTTCCCATTGAAATACTGGTCAGTTTGTTGATTTAAATTTTCTTGTTCTTTATTTTAAATATTGTATTTGTTCCTGTTTTGTTTTTTTACTTTAAAAATAAGACATGTGCAGTGTGCATAGGGATTTGTTCATAGTTTGTTTTTTTTATAGTCCGGCCCTCCAACGGTCTGAGGGACAGTGAACTGGCCCCCTATGTAAAAAGTTTGGGAACCTCTGCTCTAAATCATTCTTCAGCCATGTCAAATCTGCTATTAAGCCAATCCATTGAAATTTTTTTAAAATTTTTATTTATTGATATTAGTGAAAGAGGGAGAGAGAGTGAAGGAGAGACAAAAACACCAATCTGTTCCTGTATGTGCCTTGACTGGGGATAGAACCAGCAACCTCTGTACTTTGGGTCAATGCTCTAACCAGCTGAGCTATCCAGTCAGGGTCCATTGAGTTTTAAATGTTGGTTTTTATTTTATTTCTTGTTTGCATATACTGTGTAATTTTATAGTTTCCAGTTCCCTGCTGAAGTTTTTGGTTTTGGTAACTTCTTGAACACAGTAAGTGTCCTTTTTTTTGTTTTTAAAATTTTTATTTATTGATTTTACAGAGAGAGGAGAGAGGGAGGGATGGGGGAGCGAGAAGTATCAACTCATAGTTGCTTCACTTTAGTTGTTCATTGATTGCTTGTCATACATGCCTTGATCGGATAAACCGTGACCTCAACATTACAGATCAATGCTTTATCCACTGCACCACCACAGACCAGGCTATACTTCTTCTCTTTTTTGAGCCATAGTTCCCTCAGCTCTATTTCTGTTAATTACTATTTCTGATGGTTTTAGCTCAAGGAATCTTTCTTCCTTGTGTGTCTGGTTATTTTTGTATGGTAAATATTGTATATGTGAAATAATTTGCGGAGATAATTTGAATGGAGTGATTTTTGTTATTTACCGAAGAGAATTTTTCATTGCTTTTGCCAGGTGCCTGGAGAAATTAGCAAACTGAGACCCTGTTAGTTATACCTAGGGCATGATATCTTCTGGAGTGCCTGGATGACTCAGTGCTGGACTGCCACTCATGGACAGGCTGATATGCTTTCAGTTCAAATTTATTTCTGGGTTACAGTCCTTTTAGGTTTCAGTTCACCTTTATTTCTGGGCTGAGCCCAATGTGGGGGGTGCTTTATCTGTCCCACACCATTGGCAGATTCTTGACTGATTTTTGTCTCCAGCCATGCAAGGCCACTAGAAGTGAGCCTGGCTTCTCAGCAGCTTGAAGTCCCGGGGTCACTTCTTTGGAATCCTGTCCTCTTCTGGACCTTGGCACAACAGGTCCTCATGATCTTGTTAGCTCTTTGATGTTTTTAAGAACATGTGTGTGAGAGAAAGAGAAAGAATGTTATTATTATTATTATTATTATTATTATTTTTTAGTGAGAGAGAGAGAGACAGGGAGGGAGAGGGATGAGAAGTATCAACCTGTAGCTGCATCACTTTTGTTGTTCATTGATTGCTTCTCTTTGTGCTTTGACCAGGGAGCTTAAGCCATGCCAGTGACCCTTTGCTCAAGCCAATGACCTTGGGTTCAAGCCAGCGACCATGAGATCATGTTGATAATCCTGCACTCAAGCTGGTGAGCCTGCGTTGAAGCCGGTGACCTCAGGGTTTGAACCTGGGACCTCAGCATCCCAAGTAGTTGCTCTGTCCACTGTGTCACCACCAGTCAGGCTTTATTAACATTTGACCAACTCTTTCAGCTATCTTTAGCAGGAGCTTTTATCAAAGGTATCTAGTTTGCCTCTTACTGGAAAAGAGGTGTTGGTTTGCTTAACTATCAGTGTAGAGCAGGGGTAGTCAATCTTTTTATACCTACCGCCCACTTTGTATCTCTGTTAGTGGTAAAATTTTCTAACCACCCACTGGTTCCACAGTAATGGTGATCTATAAAGTAGGGAAGTAACTTTACTTTATAAGATTTATAAATCAGAGTTATAGCAAGTTAAAGCATATAATAATAACTACTTACCAAGTACTTTATGTCGAATTTTCGCTAAGTTTGGCAGAATAAATCTTTATAAAACAACTTACTATAGTTAAATCTATCTTTTTATTTGTACTTTGGTTGCTCCGCTAATACCCACCATGAAAGATGGAATGCCCATTAGTGGGCAGTAGGGACCAGGTTGACTAGCACTGGTGTAGAGGATGTATCAGATGATGCAAGAGTAATTTTAAGGAGACCAGTTAGATTAATCTTTGTAGGAGATGTTGTGAGCCTGAATGAGGGCATTGGAGGTAAAGCTGGAGACAGGACAAATGTGAGAGATACTATGGTTGTTGAGTGGATGGGTGTAGTTTTATAGTAAGGTATTTGAAGAACTTCCTTGCTCTTTCAATAGGAGATAGAATTTGTATATTGCTTTCTTTCTCCCCCTCTTTGAATCCTAGGAATAGCATGCCCCTAGGCAATGGAAGGAGGGGAGAGACATTGGAAGAATCTGTGAAATGTATGTCTTGTGAATCCTCACCTGTATGTAGTTGTAAGCTTGTGTCATGATGTTATGCCTCCCCCCACCTGTATGTGGTCAAAGAGTATATAAGCAGCCTCTGAGAGGTAACCAGGGCTGCATGATTTGGGTTGGAGGATTGCCCCATGTATGCCACCAGCTTTTCACAATAAAACTCCTCAAAATTCATATTGGACTTGGTGTCTCTACATGAACCCGCAGAAATGAGGTACAGTACTTTATAACATTTGGAGGCTCGTCCGGGATATAGTATTTCATGTTACCGTGAGTAGAGACACTCGGATAGGCTGGCCTCTCCGGGGGGCTGCCTGACCCCGCTGGCTTACTAGGAGGGGTGCCCCTTGAAACATTTCAGGACTCCAGTTCTCCAGTGGGTGTCTACCATTTGCTTCTCCACCCCCACCCCCCACCTTCCTCTCTGTCTCTCTCTTCCCCTCCCGCAGCCAAGGCTCCATTGGAGCAAAGATGGCCTGGGCGCTGGGGATGGCTCCTTGGCCTCTACCCCAGGTGCTAGAGTGGCTCTGGTCAAGGAAGAGCGACCCCCCGGGGGGGCAGAGCATCGCCCCCTGGTGGGCAGAGAATCACCCCTGGTGGGCGTGCCGGGTGGATCCTGGTCGGGCGCATGCGGGAGTCTGTCTGACTGTCTCTCCCCGTTTCCAGCTTCAGAAAAAATACAAAAAAGAAAAAAAAATTAAAAAAAAAAGAAAGTTTTTGGGGAAAGTGTAGTTGGGAGTAAAAGAATATGGGACAGATAGGGTCAAAAATAAGGGACCTTTTTGTAAAAATGTTTCCATATGAAGACAAATCGTTGTCTGAAGAGTATCAGGGTAAGCCGGAAACAGAGGAATGTGAATATGAGGATAACTTGAAGTCTGAGGATGACAGGGGGGATGAAAAATCCATGGCTATGGCTGCCTTAGCCACGGGGCCTCCGCTGCCCTCAGCTCCTTCCTACATTCAACCCTCTGCTCCTCCGTTCCCTTATCGGGCCGATTCCATAGTCTATAGCTCAAAATCTGGGAAATCTCCTCTCCAACAATCTATAGACCAGGCTCGAAATATAGGGGAAACAATAGATGGCTTTGCCTGTTTTCCTATTGTGGAAAGACAGGATGATACAGGGAGACTAGTGCGAGAACATGAACCTGTACCTTTTAAAACTCTGAAAGAGCTTAAACTTGCTTGTGCTCAGTATGGGCCTACTGCCCCTTTTACACTTGGTTTATTAGATACTATTAGTGCAAAGGCTCTTCCCCCAAATGACTGGAAGGCGATTGCTCGTGCTTGTCTCTCTGGGGGTGATTATTTGTTGTGGAAGTCAGACTTTCATGAAAAGGCTATAGAGCTGGATGAGAAAAATCAGCAAGAGGAGGTTGCTGTTACTGTAGATATGTTAACTGGAGAAGGACAGTATGCCCATACGGCAACTCAATTAGAGTATCGACCAGCTATTTATGATATAATTAATCAGGTAGCCACACAGGCATGGAAATGCCTGCCTATTCCAGGGACCAAACCAGAAGAATTTGGTAAAATTAGGCAGGGTGCAGATGAGCGATTTCAAGACTTTGTCTCACGGCTAATTCAAGCAGTTGAAAGAATAGTAGGGGATAAAAATGTGGGAAAGGTTTTAATAAAACAACTAGCCTATGAAAATGCTAATTCTGCTTGTCAGGCTGCACTTCGGCCTCACCACAAGAAGGGAGATATAGAGGATTATATTAGAATATGCGCCGATGTTGGGCCTTCATACATGCAAGGTCTTGCCTTTACCACAGGTAATAAGGCAAGATTTCCAGGACAAAACTTTGATAAAGGACAGAACAAGCAAAGGAAGGAAGGTCAGGGAAGTACTTTTGCCCGTGGAAACTGTTTTCAATGCGGGAGTTCGGGGCATTTTGCTAAAAATTGCCCTGCTTTCCCCTGATATTGGTCTCGGCCTCTCCCTCAAGGACAGCCAGCCCTTAAGGCTCCGAACCTCTGCCCACTTTGTAGACAAGGGAAACATTGGAAGAATAAGGGGAGGCCTTCCCGCAGGGCAGGGAAACAGACAATGGGGCCCTCCCCGGCCCCATCAAACAATAGGGGCAATGTCACTGTTTCCTCAGCAAATTCAGATTCCAGCAGGCCAAACATTGCCCAACTATCCCAGGCAACAACAGGCAGTACAGGACTGGACCTCAGTCCCACCTCCCAATTCGTATTGACTCCAGAGATGGGACCTCAAGCCATACCCACTGGAATTTTTGGGCCACTTCCCAGTAACACAGTAGGAATCTTGTTAGGCAAAAGTAGTTTAACTATGAGAGAATTCTTTGTTCTTCCTGGAGTGATAGACTCTGATTATGCAGGGGAAATTAAAGTAATGGCTCACACTTTGAGGAATATAGTCACTATCTCCCCTGATATGAAAATTGCTCAATTAATCCTTTTACCTCTTTTAAGACAAGGCCAAACCCCGCTAAAGGGACCCCGAGAGAATCAAAGATTTGGTTCCACTGATACTGCCTATTGGATTCAAAAAATAGGTCAGGAACGCCCTGAAATGGAACTAACAATACAAGGGCGTAAATTTAAAGGGCTTTTAGATACTGGGGCTGATGTATCTGTTATTGCAAAGCTACATTGGCCTCCTTCCTGGCCCATTCATGCAGCAGCCACAGAATTACAAGGTATAGGGCAGAGTAAATCCCCTCAACAAAGTTCTAGTTTTTTACAATGGGAAGATAAAGAAGGTCATTCTGGATTTTTTCAGCCTTATGTGCTCCCTGGATTGCCATTTAATTTGTGGGGTAGAGATGTTTTGAAAAATATGGGGGCATTGCTTGTCAGTCCTAATAGTTTAGTTAGTACTCAAATGCTTGATCAGGGATTTTTGCCCACTAAGGGTCTAGGGAAAGAACAGCGAGGAATTCTCACCCCCATAGAAGTGGCACCCACTACCAGAAGGCATGGATTAGGATATGAAAATTTTGCATAGGGGCCTTGGTAGCTCCTGCTACCCCAATAATGCACTGTGCAGACCCAATTACTTGGAAATCAGATAATCCTGTATGGGTAGACCAATGGCCCCTTTCTCAGGAGAAACTTAGGGCAGCTGCTCAATTGGTACAGGAACAGCTACAGCTTGGGCACATTGAACCATCTAATAGTCCATGGAATACGCCTATATTTGTCATTAAAAAGAAATCAGGAAACTGGAGGCTATTACAAGATTTGAGAGCAATAAATAAGACTATGGAAATTATGGGTCCTCTCCAGCTAGGACTTCCTTCTCCTACTGCCATTCCATGGAACTATCACCTTGTAGTTGTTGATTTGAAGGATTGCTTTTTTACTATTCCTTTAAGCCCTCATGATTACAAGCGTTTTGCATTCAGTGTTCCTTCACTTAATTTTCAGGCTCCCATGGAGCGATACCAGTGGAGAGTTTTGCCTCAAGGTATGGCTAATAGTCCTACCTTGTGCCAAAAATATGTTGCTCAAGCCATCTCTCCAGTACGAAGGCAACACCCTAAGGCATACATAATTCATTATATGGATGATATTCTTATTGCTCATCCAGATAAAGACACTGTGTTGACCATTTTGCAACAACTAGAATATTCTCTGAAAAAATCAGGACTTTATATAGCTCCTGAAAAGGTACAGCAATCTTTACCTTTTTCTTATTTAGGACAAATTATTGAGGGACAACAAATTCGCCCACAGAAAATAGAAATCAGGACAGATCATTTGCAAACTTTAAACGATTTCCAGAAACTGTTAGGAGACATTAATTGGCTTAGACCTCCTTGAAATTAACTACTGGAGAACTGAAGCCACTTTTTGATATTCTTAGATGCTCAGCTGAACCAGCTTCTCCTCGGCTACTTACACCTGCGGGACAACAAGCTTTATAGCTTGTAGAAAAGGCCTTGCAGCAAGCACAACTAAAACGCATAAATCCTGAGGAATCAATTGCCCTACTAATATATCCCTCAAGTTACACTCCAACAGGACTATTGTGGCAAGCTTCAGGTCCTATTGAATGGATTCATTTAGCTGTTACTCCTAAGAAAGTTTTATCTCCATATTTTGATCTTGTTGCCTCCTTGATTATCAAGGGACGTAGGCGACTCTTGCAGCTTATAGGTTTTGAGCCACAGACTGTTGTTGTTCCTTTTTCAAAGGATCAACAACAATGACTCTGGGAAACTTCCACAAAATGGCAAATCGCTTTTGCAAATTTTACAGGCCAAATTGATTCTCACTACCCAGCTGATAAAATAGTTCAATTTTCATTAATTACTACCTTTATATTTCCTAAGACAATTGTTAATGAGCCCATTCCTGAAGCACCTACAATCTTTACTGACGGATCCAGCTCAGGAATAGCAGGCTTAATAATCAATGGACAGCTTTATACTGAAACAGTCACCTTAAAATCAGCCCAAAGAGTAGAATTACATGCCATTATCATGGCTTTTCAGCATTTGCCATACTCCTCCTTTAATTTATATACAGACAGCAGATATTTACTTATGGTTGTTTCCACTATAGAGACTGCTATCTTAGGGACAACTGCTGATGAGGAACTATTTCAGCAGTTCCTCCTTCTTCAAAGACTTGTACGTCAACATACAGCTCCGTGTTTTATAGGACATATTCGAGCTCACTCCATGCTCCCTGGAGCTTTAGCGCAAGGGAATGCCCTTGTTGATCAAGCTACCCAAAAGAAAATTATTGGAGCAACCATGACAGATCAAGCAATTCAGTCTCATACTATCCATCACCAGAACGCTGCAGCCCTGCGTAAACAGTTTCAACTTTCTCGGGAAGCAGCACGGCAGATTGTTAAATCTTGTCCAAGGTGCCCTATATTACAATCTGTCCCTTCGTTTGGAATTAACCCTCAAGGACTCCTACCGGGACAACTTTGGCAAATGGATGTTACTCATATACCTTCATTTGGCAAACAATCCTTTGTCCACGTTACAGTAGATACTTATTCTGGATTTATAGTAGCCTCTGCCAGAACAGGAGAGGCTGCTAAACATGTTATAGCTCATTGCTTGTATGCATTTTCTATTATTGGACTTCCTAAACTGATTAAAACTGACAATGCTCCTGCATATGTAGGAAAAGCATTTACTACATTTTGTCAGACTTTTGGACTTGACCTAAGGATGGGAATTCCTTACAATCCCCAGGGTCAAGGCATTGTAGAGCGTGCACATCAAACACTTAAAAACCAATTGGAAAAAATTAAAAAAGGGGAATTATACCCTCAAACTCCTGCAAATCTTCTTTGTCATGCTCTTTTCACTTTAAATTTTTTGAATACTGATGTACAGGGTCATTCAGCAGCAGAAAAGACTCTGGAACCCTGCAAGGAAAGCCTTCCCTGAAGTGCGATGGAGGGACCCACTCACAGGAATCTGGCAAGGGCCAGACCCTGTTCTCTTATGGGGCCGAGGATATGTGTGTGTTTTTCCTAGGTCTGCTGAAGCTCCTCGGTGGATCCCTGAACGACTGGTGAGACACCATGATTCTAGATGAGAGACTCACTTTATAAGAGCAATTGCATAAGACTTACTATGCTCTCTTCCCTTTCTCAATTATTATCTAATTTTTTTAATGTTTTAGATCATTTTATTTTCCTGATCCATTGCTTGAAAAGAGGGCGAAAGGGGGGCCTGATTTGGGTATTGCTGAATAGAAATCTTATACGGCCGTCTTGAGATTTTTCGAGAGAGATCTCTGTTTAGTATATATCCTTATTACGTTCCTATTAAGGTAGCCCTACTTAAGATCAAGCAGGCCATAGTTTAATCTCTAAAACCCTGGGTTTCACTCTTGATTTGTGTGATTGTATGTGAAGTCTTTGTTTAATGTCTAAGTGTTTTTGTTTATAAGGCCTGAATTAAGTCCTTACATGAAAAGTAATGATGATAATAGTTTTGGAAGTGCCGGCTGTAGTATTGAAAACAAAATGGGAATAATTTCATTTCCCTATATAAATATAATTTTGTTTGGAATAAGTAGAGCACGCTCATTTTGGATCCAAAAGACTTGCTGGTTTGGCCTGACCTGTGGTGGCGCAGTGGATAAAGCATCGACCTGGAAATGCTGAGGTCGCCGGTTTGAAACCCTGGGCTTGCCTGGTCAAGGCACATATGGGAGTTGATGCTTCCAGCTTCTCCCCCCTGTCTCTCTCTCTCTCTCTCTCTCCACTCTCTCTCCTCTCTAAAATGAATAATTAAAAAAAAAAAGACTTGCTGGTTTGGCCAGGCTGCTCCAGGTCGCAAGTGAAAGGCTTGAAGCAGCACAGATTTACATAATAAAGGTGTAAAGATTTTTTTGCTGTAGAAGAATAATGAAGATCACAATGGGATTTTTCAGTTTTGATATGTACTCTCTAACGTGCCTGTTAATTGATGTTAAGGGGGTGTTTTGATAAGTGTGGGAATGTTGTTTGGAGGTGCTTTTACTCTATTTTGGTTAAAAGTTAACAAAGTCAAGAATTTCTTGCAATAGAAGTCAAAATATTGTAAAGTGTGATTCAATTGTAAATAATATAAAAAGAAAGGGTGGGGGGAGTCATGTCCTGGAGCTCCTGTAGGTCTACCCTGTTACGCTTTTTACTTCAAACAGTTTATCTTGAATGCTGATGTACAAGAGATGCCCAAATTTTTGTCCTGCAAACTACTACCCTTTTTTTATTTTTATTTGATTCCAGCTAATAACACTGTTTTGTTCTTTTCTGAATAGCTCTAGATATATAGGCAGATAGGGACCCTCAAGCCCCTCAGCAAGATCTTCTGAGCATGGCTTTTAAGGTACCAAGAGGCCAAAAAAACCCAAAGGAGATCAGGTAAAATACTAGCTCTTGGCATACGCCCTCAGAGGCTCCAACGCTCCAACTGGAACTTCATCAGGGCCCTGCTTCAATAGTGGAAAGGATGGTCATTTGAGCCAAAGCCTGCCAGGCTTATATGCCTTTGCTGTGAGGAAGAGACACACTGGAAGGTAGGCTTCCCCTCACTCCTCTAAGGGAGAGTTCAGTCTCTTCCAGCCCTGCTCCAGCCACCTGTGACCTAACCTTGCCCAGAATACTGGGATTTGCCACTGAAGGCTAAAAGGTGCCCAGGGCTGTCGGCCCCTTCTACGACACTGTGAATGAGCCTGGGGTATTTCTTCCAAGTAGCCGGTAGACTGGTCTCATTTACACAAGGGCCATTTAACTAGGTCTTGCCTGAATATTCAGGTTTTTTATTCTTCCCTCGAAGATCTCTGTTGTGGGTGTTGATAGTCCTGTTTTCTGCTGCTTTGATTAATATATAGTCTTTCCTTTATTCCTCCTGCCTCAATGCCCCACTCATAGTTTAGGCTAGGACCTACTCCTAATTCAGAGCTCCTTTTTTCCTTTTTTGCCAACTTACAAATTTACCTCTGCCACCCAGCTTAGTGTATCCCAAGGTTCTCCTCACCACCCCATGGCTGTAAAGCTCCAGTATAGGACCCCTGGGTTCATCTTTCCAGTTTGAGGAAAACGGAAGCTCCGTCTTCATGCGTGCTGCAGATGGCTTTTCCAGTCTACCTGAGTTATTGCCAGCTGGGAGCAGCAGTCATTGGGACTTTGATGCTAACTGCAGAGTGTGGAAGTGTGACGGCAATTCCAGTGCCATGAGGACTTCTCCTGAAAGTGGACTTTTCCTGGACTCCTGCTCTTGTGACAATTTTTGATGGACTGAACTGGGGTTGGGTTGCATTTGCAGAGATTTGGAATGGTATTGGTGCCAACTTGGACTTGGTGAACACTTTAAGGATATTACTCTTTTATAGATTCTTGTTGTATTATTAGCTTAAAGAGTTTGCTTAAAGGCTTTAATCACTGTGATGTATTAGTATACTTGTTTTGGGTATCTGTTAGCATTGGCTATACTAATTTTGTGTTTGTTCTGTATTTTTTCCGTCTGCCTCCAAATTAGAAAATCAGATGAGTGCAAATCTCAGCACACAAATTAAAAAGAAAAGGGGGATTTGTTGTGGACTGGTAATGGCAAAAAGCCATTATAGATTCAAGGCTTGGCAGGGGGCTAAGTTCTCCCCCCTTCCATCTCCATATTTGACTTTGATGCTGAGTGTTTGCACCCACTCCACTTCCTTCCTTGGGTTGCAGGAAGCAATATACATGCCCTTCCTCTGACTCTTTGTTTTCAGATGTTTGTAAAATTCACTAATGTATACTGTTTTTGCCTTGGGAGAGTTCCTGTCTTAGCCTTTGATGTGCAACTTTGTATCAGGGTCCTTGATTTGCATAGGTCCATATAATAAAGCGAACTGGGGCTGTGAGGCACTCAGATACTGCCAGGCAGTTTGAAGAGTCCTCCCGGTCCCATCGGTTTTGTTCTGACAAAGTGTGTTTCCTCAATTCCGCACCGTTATTTGGAGCTGCGCTGGTCCGCGGCACTCCTCCACGTGGCTTTTATTTGCTCTCCTCTCTGCTCTCTCCTCTAATATTAATCTCAGGAACCAAGAGAGCAAGCTCCCGTTCTGCCCCCATTTTATAGTGCAGAAATCAAAACCTTTAATCCAATATACAAAATAGGGAAGTCTCTAATACAAAGTCACTTATCTGGGGCATGATGGGATTGCACCACCCCACATCAAAAAGGGTGGGAAAGGCTTAGTCCTAAAACCAAGCCCCAAGCTACAAGGTTTCTGCCTGCCCACAGCCCACCCCCAACACACATTAATATCACCTGGGTGACAAGCTTCCATGTGGGCAGCGTCATCTTAACAAAGCATAATATATTTTATCTGCCCAACACCCCTGAAAGTGGAACCCTTTCCCTTGTCTATTGAACTGTGTATTGTTGTTCTTTTTTTGTGATTTGTGTATGTGAAATCTGTGTTTAGTATGTAACTGCGTAAGGCCTGAATTTTTATGCATGCCAAATTGGAAATTCCCAAATTAAAATTAAATTTGAAATTTCTGGGCAGAGATGACGTCAGAGTAATGGTGGGGTAGGAAGCGCTACCGATAAATCTCCCCCAAAACTCAACAAGATCTTCAACCAGAAACAGAAAAACCTATACTTGGAGCTTCCAGAGGCTTCGCAATACACCCAAAGGTATGATTGAGTGAAAAATTGGCTAAATATATAACCAAACCCCGAAGAAATAGGGAGTAAGAAATGCTCCGCCTTCCTCACTAACCTAAACAGGGCGGCTTTCTCTGGTAACTGTGAATATAGAAACTGAGGCGGGCAAAGGGGGTGAATAGATCCAGGCCGCCGCGGCACAAACGGCTGAACCAGGCTGTGGCACGGAGATCCAAGCCGAGAAAAATCTGATCCTGTGGCAACCCGGGCAATACAAGCTAACACTCGCGCCAAACCCAAACAAAGAAAGACAAGCAGAGCGGCCATTTTACCCGGTCTCCTGGTCGGTGCACAGTTAGTGGGCGAGAATTTCTTCCTAGGCCCCGAGAGTGGGTGCCCGTGTTGCCCCACGGAGAGGCAGGGTCAGAGGCCTTTCTGTGGGCCGAGGGCAGAGTCTCTGGGCAGCCCCAGCACCCTGGGAAAGCCACGCACGGGAGGGAGTGAGAACTAATTCCAACGGTGGAGATTTTCCGTGCTGGGGGTTTTTTCACTCAGAGGGAAACGCAGCCGGCCTCATATCCTGGTTTGCGCGTGCAGATAAGGAGTGAGCAATTCCTCCGAGTGCCTCGGCAGTGCGCGCCCGTGTTATCGCACAGAGGGGCAGAGTCAGGGGCCTTTGTGTGGGCCAAAGCGGAATCTCGAGCCGCCCCAGCGCCTTGCAAAAGCCGCGCACGGGGACGGAGCGAGACTCAATTCCAACGCTGCAACTTTTCCCTGCAGTTGGGGGTTTCACTCAGAGCGTGAGACTGCTGGCCAGATATCCTGGTCGCAGACAGTGAGTGAGAGTTTCCTCCAAGCGCCCCGGAAGTGGGCGCCCGCTTGTGTTACCGGACAGAGTGGCAGAGCCAGAGGTCTTTGAGTGGGCGGAAAGCCCGCCTGATTATGCTAGCAGCTCTGACTGACTGAGCCTTACCCAGAGCCCTGTGCTGAGTGGAAATAGAGTGGGGAGTTGCCAGCTCTTTGAGCCTCTTACTATCCAGGCAGAGGCAGCAGCAACCCCATAGCTGGATTATCAGGCTACTAATTGAGGAAGGAAAGACTAGGAGAAAGGCTCCAGGAACACGGACTCTCTCACTGTTGGAGCCTATAAATGCTAATGAGCTTCGACTGCCAACGAGACTAAAGCACAATACATGACATTGCCATAGAGACTTATCAACTGCAAACTTCTACCTGAGCATGCCAAAGGGGCAGAACCCGGGGTACAGAGTCACTGACCAGGAAGAGGGAGAGAAAAGAAAAAGCAAGAAGATAACCTCTCAAAATCAAGAATAATCTGCAGACTTTATAACCTATCCCATTTTATTATATTCGTTCATTTGTTTCTCTTATATTCATTCTTGATACTTTTTTTTCCTCCTCCAATTTGGCCGATTAACTCTCTACCGGTCTTACTCTCTCCTCTCCTTGAACTACACTACCCATAAGTGTTACATCTCCCATTATCTTTTCTCTTCTCTTCCTTTCTCTCTATGAGGGTTGCACTCCAAAACCCTTAACTCTCTCTCTCTCTCTCTCCTTTCTTTTTTCTTCTTTTAGTGGTTCCCTCTTTTTTTCTCTCTCTTTCTTTTCTCCCTCTATATTAGTTTCTTCCTTTCTCCTTTACATCTCCTCTCATTCAAACCTCAATAACAAACAAATTATCTTATCTGGGACTCAAACCTATGTTTGTGGCATTTTGGGGGGTTTTTATTTCACCTTTTTAACTCACTAGCAGTGCTCCCATCCCTGGCTCTCCATATTATCTAGTTCTTGTTCCACTAAATACAATAGTAATTTTTTAATTTGTCCCCCCATTTTTCTGTTTTCCTCTTATTCCTCTCATCATAACTCTTAGACAACCAACACCTAAAAGCAAATCATTTTATTCTTGACCCAAATTTTTTCCTTATTTGCTTTTTGTGGGTCCATACACTCTTTTTTTTTCTTTTTTTTTTTTTTGTTTTTTTGCCCCTTTATTACTTTTCCCCAATTCAGGCCCTCCATCACAGGCATTGTTTGTTATAATTCACAGTCCACCACAAGATTTTCTCAAGAAAGAGGGGAGAGGAGAGGAGAGGAAAAAAGGAGGGGGGGAATAATTTCCTTTTTAAAAAAAATTTTTATTTTATTTTATTTTTCTTTATTTCATTATTAATTTTTTTAAAAAAACAACTCTTAGATTTTTTATTTTTTTTATTTTTATTTTTTTTAACTTTTTATTCTTTATTAAATCTCAATACTATCAACAAAACCACCCTCAGATGCCATTAAGGAAGAGAAAATCAAATATCATGGATACAAAAGAAAGAGAGGTAACACAGCTATGGAGAAATAATTAATATATGGAAAAATCTATGGAGAAAAAATTTAATATATTGGAAACCTTGGAGCTAAATGACAGAGAATTCAAGATAGAAATCCTAAAAATCCTCCGAGATATACAAGAAAACACAGAAAGGCAATTTAGGGAGCTCAGAAACAACTCAATGAACACAAAGAATATATGTCCAAGGAAATTGAAACTATAAAAACAAATCAAACAGAGATGAAAAACTCAATTCACGAGCTGAAAAATGAAGTAACAAGCTTAGCTAATAGAACAGGTCAGATAGAAGAGAGGATTAGTGAAATAGAAGACAAGCAACTTGAGGCACAACAGAGAGAAGAAGAAAGAGACTCAAAAATTAAAAAAAATGAGATAGCCCTACAAGAATTATCTGACTCCATCAAAAAGAATAACATAAGAATAATAGGTATATCAGAGGGAGAAGAGAGAGAAAATGGAATGGAGAACATACTCAAACAAATAATAGATGAGAACTTCCCAAGCCTGTGGAAAGAACTAAAACCTCAAGTTCAAGAAGCAAACAGAACTCCAAGTTTTCTTAACCCCAACAAACCTACTCCAAGGCATATCATAATGAAATTGACACAAACCAACAGCAAAGAAAAAATTCTCAAGGCAGCCAGGGAAAAGAAGAATACAACATATAAAGGAAGGCCCATTAGATTATCATCAGATTTCTCAACAGAAACTCTACAAGCTAGAAGAGAGTGGACCCCAATATTTAAAGTCCTGAAAGAGAGGAACTTTCAGCCACGAATACTATACCCATCAAAGCTATCCTTCAAATACGAAGGAGAAATAAAAACATTCACAGATACAGAAAAGATGAGGGAATTTATCATCAGAAAACCCCCACTCCAGGAATTACTAAAGGGGGTTCTCCAATCAGATACAAAGAACAAAAAAAAAAACAGAGCCACAAGTAAAAGCTCCAAGAAGAACACAATAAAACCAAATTTAAACTGTGACAACAACAAAAAGAAAGGGGGGGAGAAGATGGAGATTAACAGTAGCAAAGGACGATGGAGTGCAAAAGTACTCACAAAATAGTTCACTACAATGAACAGGGTAGGGACCCTTTTCATTACTCAAAGGTAACCACCATTGAAAAAACCACCACAGAAGCACATGAGATAAAAAAGATAGCAACAGAGAAAAGATGTATGGAATACAACCAAATAAAAACAAAAGATAGAAAAACGAAAGAGAAGGATCAAACAAGACACAAAACTAACAGAAAGCAAGATATAATATGGCAATAGGGAACTCACAAGTATCAATAATTACACTAAATGTAAACGGATTAAACTCACCAATAAAAAGGCACAGAGTAGCAGAATGGATTAAAAAAGAAAATCCAACTGTATGCTGCCTACAGGAAACTCATCTAAGTAACAAGGATAAAAACAAATTCAAAGTGAAAGGCTGGAAAACAATACTCCAAGCAAATAACATCCAAAAAAAAGCAGGTGTAGTAATACTCATATCGGATAATGCTGACTACAAGACAGGAAAAGTACTCAGAGACAAAAATGGCCATTTCATAATGGCTAAGGGGACACTGAATCAAGAAGACATAACAATTCTTAATATATATGCACCAAACCAAGGAGCACCAAAATATATAAGACAGCTACTTATTGATCTTAAAACAAAAACTGACAAGAAATTTCTGGGCAAAAGTAAAAGGAAATTTATAAGCTTCATATTAGGTCAGTGACTATCTGTCAGAGCTCGCAAAATATAAAATCTCTTCTCTTGGATCCAAGACCTCTAGCTTCAGGGCACTCTGTCTGGCTTCCCCTGCCCTGATTCTCTTCTATTGGCTTCTTCCTCTCTTGTCTCCTATCTGAGTACTAGTTAACTGTCTTTCTTGCTTTTATTGGTGTGCTAATTTTTGCAGTTTTTGGACAGTTTCAATTTTGTATATTGCTGGCTTGAACTATTAAACATGGGAGGAGGGCCCAGTACACAAAAGACTCCCTTAGGCTGTCTCCTAAAGCACTTTCAAGAAGGTTATGGAGACTACCGTAGGTACAGGATTAACTGGTCAAAAAGAAGGCTTCGCACTCTCTGTGAATCAGAATGGCCCACCTTTGGGGTAGGATGGTCATCGGCTGGGACTTTTAACCTCCGGCTAGTAAGGGCAGTTTGGAACATCGTAACTGAGGATCCAGGCCACCCTGAGCAGTTTCCATATATTGACCAATGGCTAAATTTAACAATGAATCTGCCACAATGGCTAAAAGCTTGCTCCATACAGAAAGGGCGCTATATCTTCCTAGTCAGGCCAGATTTGAGTCTAGAAAAGAGAGGGGATAAAAAGGAAGCCTCAGGACTTACAGAGTCTTCTGAGGAAATCGGGGTACCACCCCCTTATAAGCCAAAAGTTAAAGCTCCTAATCCTACACAGCAGCTACAAGAGGAGGCTATAACTTCCACAGTTACATCCCCACCTCACACTCAGAGTGGATCTGAGTATGGGCAGAGAAGGGATCCTATCTTGCCACTCAGAGAAGCACTCCCTTTGGGAACTGACCCCAGCCTTGAGGAATGGCCCTTCCTTGTGTATGTCCCATTCTCCACCAGTGATCTGTATAATTGGAAAAGCCAAAAATCCCCCATTCTTGGAAAAGCCTCAAGCTCTAATAGGGCTCATAGAAACTATCCTACAAACTCATAGACCTACCTGGGAAGACTGCCAGCAACTTTTAAATATTCTCTTTACTTCAGAAGAGAGGGATAGAATTAGGCAGGAAGGTAAAAACGCAGTTCTAGGGTTGGGAGGGGGATCAATAGAGGAAAATAGGAACCACATAGAGGCAGCTTTCCCCTCTTCTAGACCTCAATGGGGTCACAACTCCCAGGATGGGAGAGCCTCGTTGGACACTTTTCACTGGTATCTCTTATTAGGACCTAAAGGCTGCGGCCTGGAAGCTCACCAACCTCTCGAAGGTTGCTGGAATTTCCCAGGACCTGCAAGAATCCCCTGCTGCATTTTTTGAATGCCTTTGCGAAGCATACTGGGTGTATACACCCATGGATCTGGATGCCATCGAAAACAGTGTGGCTATTAATTTGGCTTTCATGTCACAGTCAGCCCCCAATTAAAAAAAAAACTTCAAAAGCTAGAAGGGTTTGAAAGCATGAGTAGGTCCCAATTAATTTCAATAGTTAATAGTTAATTGAGGTGAAACAGGATAAAAGGATAGCTAAAGTAGTTGTAGCATCACTCCAAGAGATGAACTCTTAAGGAGAGGGGACCCTTAAGGGAGCGAGATAAAGAAAGAAATTTCGAGGGGGACTAGGACTCGGCTAGGAAAGAATCAGTGCACATATTGCAGGGAGGAGGGGCACTGGAAAAACAGATGTCCCCAACTACAAGCAGCTAAGACAAGTTCTAAGGTTCTGAATTTTGAGGACTGATGAGGCCAAGGCTCCTTTTCATTGAACCTCTGGGAGCCTATGGTAACAGCAGAAATAGGGGGAAAACTGTGGACTTTTTTATTTTTTTTATTTTTTACAGACATAGAGTGAGTCAGAGAGAGGGATAGACAGGGACAGACATACAGGAATGGAGAGAGATGAGAAGCATCAATCATTAGTTATTCACTGAGCGTTGCAACACCTTAGTTGTTCATGGATTGCTTTCTCATATGTGCCTTGACCGCGGGGCTTTAGCAGACTGAGTAAGCCCTTGCTGGAGCCAGTGACCTTGGGTTCAAGCTAGTGGGCTTCTTGCTCAAACCAGATGAGCCCGCGCTCAAGCTGGTGACCTCAGGACCTCAAACCTGGGTCCTCTGCATCCCAGTCCGACGCTCTATACACTGTGCCACCGCCTGGTCAGGCTGGACTTTTTAATAGACATCGGAGCAACACATTCGGTTTTAACCAAGCCTCTAGGGCCCATTGCTACACATAAAACTTTAATACAAGGGGCCACTGGAAAAACTGCCTACTACTCATGGACCATGCAGTGGATAGTCAATCTAGGGCAGGGGTCCCCAAACTACGGCCCACGGGCCACATGCAATCCCTTGAGGTAATTTATCCAGCCCCCACTGCACTTCCGGAAGGGGCACCTCTTTCATTGGTGGTCAGTGAGAGGAGCACATTGACAATCTCATTAGCCAAAAGCAGGCCCATAGTTCTCATTGAAATACTGGTCAGTTTGTTAATTTAAATTTACTTGTTCTTTATTTTAAATATTGTATTTGTTCCTGTTTTGTTTTTGTACTTTAAAATAAGATATGTGCAGTGTGCATAGGGATTTGTCCATAGTATTTTTTATAGTCTGGCCCTCCAATGGTCTGAGGGACAGTGAACTGACCCCCTGTGTAAAAGTTTGAGGACCCCTGATCTAGGGCAAGGAACGGTCACCCCATTCTTGGTCATACCGGAATGCCCCTATCCCCTGATAGGGCTGGACTTATTACAAAAACTCCAAGCCACAATCTCCTTTAAGGGAGAAAATACCACCTTAACTGTAGGAGCCAATAAGAGAACTCCAGATGCTGGGTTACCTACTCCTAACCTGCCCCCTTTCCAAAGAATACCTTTTACAGGAATCAGCTGAACCAGAAGAAGCCCACAGCCCGTCGCTACTCCAACAGCTTCAGGAGAGTTTTCCAGAAGTATGGGCTGAAACCAACCCTCCCGGACTAGCAGCCCACCAGCCGCCTGTGGTTATACAATTGCTATCCACTGTGACTCCAGTAGCGGTAAGACAATACCCAATGAGTCGGGAAGCTAAGGAGGGAATAATTGTCCACATACAGAGTCTCTGGGGAGCAGGAATCTTGATGCCCTGAAACACTCCCTTATTATTGGTCTTGAAGTCCAGAACAAAAGACTACTGACCGGTACAGGATCTTCAGGAAGTTAACAAACGGTTAGAAACCATACACCCTACAGTCCCTAACCCGTACACATTGCTCAGCCTCCTGCATCCTGAGCATCGGGTCTATACAGTCTTAGACTTCTTTATTATATGCAGCTTAAGTGTCTGTTTGTTGCCAATAGCTTATTGGTTGCTTGCATAACTGTACTAGCCAATGGGGTGAAGTTGCCATGGCTGAACGCAAATTGAGCAGGTCAGGGAGAAGGTGAACATTTGTTTGCATTGGCAATCATCTGCTTTTGAAACAATTTAAGGCTGAACGCAAATTGAGCATGTCAGGGGGGAGGTGAACATTTGTTTGCATTGGCAATCATCTGTTTTACATAAAAACTATGTCTTAACATAATTTCTTTTAAGAATGCCTCCTAGAAAATACAGCACTGAAGAGGAGAGAAAAGGAGCTAAAGCTGCACAAAAACGGCTTTCTTGACAAAAAGAAACCACTGAGCAGAGAAAGACAAGGCTTGCTTCAGTCGCAGAGCAAATGCGTCTGATGATAATGGATTGAGTGAAGATGTTGTCGAGATTCCTTTGTCAATGATATGCAAAGATAGTTTAGTGGATTGGGTTTTTGGTAATAAAATCCAGCCTGGAAACATCAGTGAAATTAGTGAAAGGGCAATATTGTGTCCTAAAAATTCTGATGTAGACAAACTAAATGATGATGTCTTAAATATCATAGAAGGGAACGACACGACATATTTAAGTGTTGATTCCGTTGTAGCTGATAATAAAGTGAGTGCCAACAACTTTCCAATGGAATTTTTAAATAGTCTGTCGCCTTCTGGCATGCCACCTCACAAATTGAGGTTAAAGATTAGAGCAATTATTATGCTGTTAAGAAATCTTAACACCAGAAGGGGTCTTTGCAATGGTACAAGACTAGAGGTTCTCCAATTGAAAAATAATGTCATAATAGCTAAGTCTTTGACTGGCTCCTCTAAAGGTGAAATACATGTCATTCAAGAATTGATTTGGCTCCATCTCAAACAGGGTTGCCGTTTCAATTGAGACGTAGACAATTTCCTGTAAAACTTGCCTTTGCTATGACCATCAATAAGTCTCAGGGGCAAACGCTTAAGCGTGTTGGCATTTTTTTTACCTGAGCCTGCATTTGGACACGGTCAACTTTATGTTGCCTGTTCAAGAGTTCATGAAAGAACGGACGTAAAATGAAAAATAATTGATGGTCTTCTGCAAGGCGAGCTTAAAAATGATGGAAAGATCTACACAAGAAATGTTGTGTACAAAGAGATCTTTGAGGAAAAAAGATGGCAGTGGAGTAGGCGGATGAACAGACGCCCAGCTCTCACCACCAAACTGGAATACAAATCAATTTAGGAAAAATCAGCATGAAAAACCAACTCTGAACTGCAAGAACGGCTCTCAAAAACCAAGGAGCAAAGAGGAAATCACAGGAGTCCTGGTAGGGAGCCCCTGAACCTCCTCTGCTTGCCAGACTGGAGGGGGTGGGGTGGGGCTGAGAGCCCAGAGAGGATCTCAGAGGGAGGGGAGCAGAAACTACTGCTCACAGCCACTTGCCTGGTGACCAGGGAGCGAGGTGCGTTGAAAGGACCAGCTTATCTCCCAGGTGGAGAGGACAGGGAGAGGGACAGACTGTGAGGGGATAAGGAATGCAGGAGAGGAGCTAAAAGGGCTGACTCATCCGTGCTGGAGGCAGCCATAGCTGGGGGAGGGACTGAACCTTTCACAAAACAGAGCTGAAGTGCTTCCGGATCAGAGACCTCCAGACATCTCTCCAGCTCCAATCAGCACAACAAGACACAGCTGAAAACAAGAAGTGGGGGGGAGGGGCAGTAACTCAGGTCTCCATGGAGATCTGAGATACACCTCCCCCTACTGAAGCTGAGAAAACACCCTGCCCCCAGTGAGTCTGGCTGGCTAAAGAGGCCTTCAGAGTCTCAGGTTACACCCACCGCATTCCTGGATACAGTTTCAAGGAAGCCCCCTGCTGAGATCAGTAAACAAGACTATCACCTGTTAAGAAAACAAACAAATCAAGACTTCAAAGCTGCCCAAATCCGAAAGTGGATTACAGATAACAGCTGATACCAACCCAAGAAGACCTAGAAATAACACAACTGAAAACTGGAGGCAGACAACACCAAGCCTAGACTCAACCAACTCTACAAATAAAACAAACAAAAAAAAGAGGATGAAAAGACAAAGGAGTGCAATCCAAATGAAACCACAAGAGACACCTTCGAGAGATGAACTGAGTGATATGGAAATAATCAAACTTCCAGATGCGGAGTTCAAAATAATGATTGTAAGGATGCTTAGGGATCTTAGAACAACAATGGAGGGGCAGTTTGAAAACCTAAATAAAGAAATAGCAAGTATAAAAAAGAATCAGTTGAAGACGACAAATACAATATCAGAAATAAAGACCACAATGGAAGGAATTAAAAACAGGATAGATAGAGCAGAGGATCGAATCAGCGAGTTAGAGGACAACTGGAATGAAGGCATGAAAGCAGAGAAGAAAAGAGAAAAAAGACTCAAAGTCAGAGGAAACTCTTAGAGAGCTCTGTGACAACATGAAGAGAAATAACATCCGCATCATAGGGGTTCCTGAAGAAGAAGAAAAAGAACAAGGGATAGAGACTTTGTTCAATCATATCATAGCTGAAAACTTCCCTAAATTAATGCAAGAGAAACTCTCACAAATCCAAGAAGCACAGAGGACTCCATTAAAAAGAAACCCAAAGAAACCTACACCAAGAAACATCAAAATTAAAATACCAAAGCTAAGCGATAAAGAGAAAATATTAAAAGCTGCAAGAGAAAAAAAAGTTATCACCTACAAAGGAGCCCCCATAAGGATGACATCTGACTTCTCAACAGAAACACTTGAGACCAGAAGGGAATGGCAAGAAATATTCAAAGTAATGCAGAACAAGAACCTACAACCAAGACTACTTTATCCAGCAAGGCTATCGTTTAAAATCGAAGGAGAAATAAAAAGCTTCCCAGACAAAAAACAACTCAAGGAATTCATTACAACCAAACCAATGCTGCAGGAAATATTAAGGGGCCTGGTGTAAACAGATCAAAGTGGGAAAAAAATACAGCAAAAAAAAAAAAAAAAAAAAGAAGGAATACACCTTTAAAGAAGAAAATGGCAATAAACAACTACATATCAATAATAACCTTAGCCCTGGCTGGTTGGCTCAGCGGTAGAGCGTCGGCCTAGCGTGCGGAGGACCCGGGTTCGATTTCCGGCCAGGGCACACAGGAGAAGCGTCCATTTGCTTCTCCACCCCTCCGCCGCGCTTTCCTCTCTGTCTCTCTCTTCCCCTCCCGCAGCCAAGGCTCCATTGGAGCAAAGATGGCCCGGGCGCTGGGCATGGCTCTGTGGCCTCTGCCTCAGGCGCTAGAGTGGCTCTGGTCGCAATATGGCGATGCCCAGGATGGGCAGAGCATCGCCCCCTGGTGGGCAGAGCGTAGCCCCTGGTGGGCATGCCGGGTGGATCCCGGTCGGGCGCATGCGGGAGTCTGTCTGACTGTCTCTCCCTGTTTCCAGCTTCAGAAAAATGAAAAAAAATAATAACCTTAAATGTAAATGGATTAAATGATCCAATCAAAAGACATAGGGTAGCTGCGTGGATAAGAAAACAGGACCCATACATATGTTGTCTACAAGAGACACACCTTAGAACAAAAGACACACATAGTTTGAAGGTAAAAGGATGGAAAAAAACGTTTCATGCTAACGGAAATGAAAAAAAAAAGCTGGGGTAGCAATACTTATATCAGACAAATTGGACTTTAAAACAAAGGATATAGTAAGAGATAAAGAAGGCCACTACATAATGATAAAGGGAGTAATCCAACAGGAAGATATAACTATTATAAATATCTATGCACCTAATATAGGAGCACCTAAATATATAAAGCAGACTTTGATGGATTTAAAGGGCGAGATCAACAGCAATACTATAATAGTAGGGGATTTCAATACCCCACTAACATCACTAGATAGATCCTCAAGAAAGAAAATTAACAAAGAAACAGCAGACTTATTGGAAACACTAGATCAACTCGATTTAATAGATATCTTCAGAACCTTTCACCCTAAAGCAGCAGAATATACATTCTTTTCAAGTGCTCATGGTACATTCTCTAGGATAGACCACATGTTAGGGCACAAAAGTGCTCTCAACAAATTTAAGAAGACTGAAATCGTATCAAGCACTTTCTCCGATCACAACGGCATGAAACTAGAAATGAATCACAACAGAAAAGCTCAAAAATTCTCAAACACATGGAAACTAAATAGCAGGTTGTTAAATAATGAATGGATTAAGAATGAGATCAAAGAAGAAATTAAAAAATTCCTAGAAACAAATGACAATGAGCATACAACAACTCAAAATTTTTGGGACACAGCGAAAGCAGTGCTGAGAGGGAAGTTCATAGCACTACAGGCACACTCTCAGAAGCTAGAAAAAGCTCAAATAAACAACTTAACCCTGCATCTAAAAGAATTAGAAAAAGAACAGCAAGTAAAGCCCAAATGTAGTAGAAGGAAGGAAATAATAAAGATCAGAGCAGAAATAAATGACATAGAAGCTAAAGAAACAATACAGAAGATCAATGAAAGTAGGAGCTGGTTCTTTGAAAAGGTAAACAAGATTGATGAACCTTTAACTAGACTCACCAAGAAAAAGAGAGAGAAGACTCAAATAAATAAAATTAGAAATGAGAGAGGAGAAATAACAACTGACATAACAGAAATACAAAATATTATAAGAAAATACTATGAAGAATTGTATGCCAAAAAACTAGACAACCTAGATGAAATGGACAAATTCCTTGAAACATACAATCTTCCAAAAATCAATCTGGAAGAATCAGAAAACCTAAACAGACCGATTACAACAAAGAAGATCGAAAGAGTTATCAAAAAAATCCCAACAAAGAAAAGTCCAGGGCCCGATGGTTTCACAACAGAATTCTACCAAATATTCAAAGAAGAATTAACTCCTATCCTTCTCAAACTATTTCAAAAAATTCAAGAGGAAGGAAGACTTCCAAGCTCCTTTTATGAGGCGAGCATAATTCTGATTCCAAAACCAGACAAAGACAACACAAAGAAAGAAAATTATAGGCCAATATCTCTGATGAATATAGATACTAAAATCTTCAACAAAATATTAGCAAACCGGATCCAACAATATATGGAAAAAATCATACACCATGATCAAGTGGGATTTATTCTGGGGAGGCAAAGATGGTACAATATTTGTAAATCAATCAATGTGATTCATCACATAAACAAAAAGAAGGAGAAAAACCATATGATAATTTCAATAGATGCAGAAAAAGCATTTGATAAAATCCAGTACCCATTCATGATCAAAACTCTCAGCAAAGTGGGAATACAGGGAACATACCTCAACATGATAAAAACCATCTATGAGAAACCCACAGCCAACATCATACTCAATGGGCAAAAATTAAAAGCAATCCCCTTAAGATCAGGAACAAGGCAGGGGTTCCCCCTTTCAACACTCTTATTTAACATGGTCCTGGAAGTCCTAGCCACAGCTATCAGACAAGAAGAAATAAAAGGAATTCAAGTGGGAAAAGAAGAAGTAAAACTATCATTATTTGCAGATGATATGATATTGTATATAGAAAACCCTAAAGTCTCAGTCAAAAAGCTACTGGACCTGATAAATGAATTCAGCAAAGTGGCAGGATATAAAATCAATACTCAGAAATCAGAGGCATTTTTATACACCAACAATGAACAGTCAGAAAGAGAAATTAAGGAAACAATCCCCTTCATAATTACAACCAAAAAAATAAAGTACCTAGGAATAAACTTAACCAAGGAGACTAAAGACTTGTATTCGGAAAATTACAAAGCATTGATAAAAGAAATCAAGGAAGATACAAACAAGTGGAAGCATATACCGTGCTCATGGTTAGGAAGAATAAACATCATTAAAAAGTCTATATTACCCAAAGCAATCTATAAATTCAATGCAATACTAATTAAAATACCAATGACATACTTCAAAGATATAGACCACATATTCCAAAAAGTTATATGGAACCAAAAAAGAACACGAATAGCCTCAGCAATCTTAAAAAAGAAGAATAAAGGCCCTGGCCGGTTGGCTCAGCGGTAGAGCGTCGGCCTGGCGTGCGGGGGACCCGGGTTCGATTCCCGGCCAGGGCACACAGGAGAAGCGCCCATTTGCTTCTCCACCCCTCCGCCACGCCTTCCTCTCTGTCTCTCTCTTCCCCTCCCGCAGCCAAGGCTCCATTGGAGCAAAGATGGCCCGGGCGCTAGGCATGGCTCTTTGGCCTCTGCCTCAGGTGCTAGAGTGGCTCTGGTCGCAATATGGCGACGCCCAGGATGGGCAGAGCATCGACCCCTGGGGGGCAGAGCACCGCCCCTGGTGGGCGTGCCAGGTGGATCCCGGTCCGGCGCATGCGGGAGTCTGTCTGACTGTCTCTCCCTGTTTCCAGCTTCAGAAAAATGAAAAAAAAAAAAAAAAAAAAAAAAAAAAGAAAGAAGAATAAAGTGGGAGGTATCACACTTCCTGATATCAAGTTATACTACAAGGCCACTGTACTCAAAACAGCCTGGTACTGGCATAGGAACAGGCATATAGATCAATGGAACAGAACAGAGAACCCAGAAATAAACCCACAGTTCTATGGACAACTGATATTTGACAAAGGAGGCAAGGAAATACAATGGAGTAAAGACAGCCTCTTTAACAAATGGTGTTGGGAAAATTGGACAGCTACCTGCAAAAAAATGAAACTAGATCACCAGCTTACACCACTCACAAAAATAAACTCAAAATGGATAAAAGACTTAAATGTAGGCCGTGAAACCGTAAGCATTTTAGAAGAAAACATAAGCAGTAAGCTCTCCGACATCTCTCGGAGCAATATATTTGATGATTTATCTCCATGGGGAAGTGAAATAAAAGACAGGATAAACAAATGGGACTATATCAAACTAAAAAGCTTTTGCACAGCTAAAGACAACAAGAACAGAATAAAAAGACAAACTACACAATGGGAGAATATATTTGACAATATGTCTGATAAGGGGTTAATAACCAAAATTTATAAAGAACTCGTAAATCTCAACACCAGGAAGACAAACAATCCAATCCAAAAATGGGCAAAAGAGATGAATAGACACTTCTCCAAAGAGGACATACAGATGGCCAACAGGCATATGAAAAAATGCTCAACATCACTAATCATTAGAGAAATGCAAATTAAAACCACAATGAGATATCACCTCACACCAGTCAGAATGGCGCTCATCAACAAAACAACACAGAATAAGTGCTGGCGAGGATGTGGAGAAAAGGGAACCCTCCTGCACTGCTGGTGGGAATGCAGACTGGTGCAGCCTCTGTGGAAAACAGTATGGAGATTCCTCAAAAAACTGAAAATCAAACTGCCTTTTGATCCAGCTATCCCACTTTTAGGAATATACCCCAAGGACACCATAGAACGGCTCGAAAAGGAGAAATGCACCCCCATGTTTGTGGCAGCATTGTTCACAATAGCGAAGATCTGGAAACAACCCAAGTGTCCGTCAGTGGACGAGTGGATTAAAAAGCTTTGGTACATATATACTATAGAGTACTACTCAGCCATAAGAAATGATGACATTGGATCCTTTACAATAACATGGATGGACCTTGATAACATTATACGGAGTGAAATAAGTAAATCAGAAAAAAAACTAAGAACTACATGAATCCATACATAGAAGGGACATAAAAATGAGACTCAGAGATATGAACAAGAATGTGATGGCAACAGGGGTGGGGGGTGGGGGGTGGGGGGATGGAGTGAAGAAGGAGAGAGGGGTTGGGGGAGGGGAGGGGCACAAAGAAAACCAGATAGAAGGTGACAGAAGACAATTTAACTTTGGGGGAGGGGTATACAGCACAATCAAATGTCAAAATAATCTAGAGATGTTTTCTCTCAACATATGTACCCTGATTTATCAATGTCACTGCATTAAATTTAATAAATAAATTTAAAAAAGAGATCTTTGACATGTAAATTAACATTTTATTATTTAAATCACCTTTATTTATTGAGCTAGCAGTGGCTCTTAAGAAATGTACCGCCAGTGGTTTTCTTCATTGCACTCTACTTTAAGCAATTAAGCAAGTAGAAGGGGAAACCCTGTGGGGCACTAAGCAAAGGGGTGTCCTCGCCGCCTGCCCTGGGTAATTCAGTTTGAATTAGCAGACACCTTTGCACAAATCATTTTAATTACAATTTATAATATCTAGAACAGCGGTCATTTCATATGACCGCCGGGATTTCTAGTTAAATATAACTTCTCCAGCATCCCACTAGCGCCAAAAGTCAGCCTGTTTTTGCCTTTGAGTGGATAGACCCGGCAGGAGAATTCTCTGGCCAGCTAACATGAGCTAGACTGCCTCAAGGCTTCAAAAACTCTCCTACTATCTTTGATGAAGCTCTGAGTGCTGACCTAGTAGCCTTCCAGCAGGAACATCAACACTGTACCCTACTCCAGTACGTAGATGACCTATTACTGGCAGCATCTACAGAGGAGCGCTGTCTCGAGGCCACTCAAGACCTCCTAGCCTCACTACAAGTATTAGGGTACCGAGTGTCAGCTAAAAAGGCTCAACTCTGCACTCCAGAGATTATTTATTTAGGTACAGGATCAAAGAAGGACAAAGAACTCTGCCCTATGAACGCATCGAGGCCATACTCCGGGTCCCCACTCCAACAACTAAAAGGCAAGTAAGAGAATTCCTTGGGGCTGTAGGATATTGTAGACTATGGATTCTAGGTTTCACTGAACTAGCAAAGCCTCTCTATGCCTGTATGGGCAGGTCACAACCTCTACACTGGACTGAGACAGAGCAAAAAGCCTTTGAAAACCTTAAGAGGGCTTTAGCATCGGCCCCCACTCTTGCCCTACCTGACGTCTCAAAGCCCTTCCAGCTGTTCATTTATGAGACTCGGGCAATTGTAAAAGGGGTTTTGATGAGCCTTTGGGACCATGGAAACAACCAGTTGCATATCTGTCCAAACGACTGGATCCCGTAGCAGCAGGAATGGCCTGCCTGCCTAAGGGCCATAGCAGCAACTGCAATCCTAGTTAAAGAAGCTGACAAGCTCACATTAGGTCAAGAGTTAACTCTAACAGCCCCACATGCAGTAGAAGTGCTCCTAAGGGGAACTCCAGAGAGATACATGTCTAACACCCGAGTAACCCAGTTCCAAGCTTTACTCCTAGATCAGCCCAGGATAAGGTTTCAGAAAACAACTGCCATCAACTCTGTAAGCCTACTCTGAGATGACAACCTGAACACCCCATTACAAGACTGCATGGAGGTAATCAACATCATACAGACTGTACCACCCGACTTAAAGGACTCTGAGCTGCCTGATGCCAATGAGGTACTGTACACAGACAGGAGCAACTATATACAGGACGGCGCCAGGTAAGCAGGGCCTGCAGTAGTGACCCTAAATCAGGTTATCTGGTTGCAGGCACTGAGCCAGGGAACATCAGCACAAACGGCAGAACTAATAGCCCTTATCCAGGCCCTCAGATGGGGAAAAGGAAAAGCAGTTTCCATTTATACAGACAGTAAATAAGCTTTTGCTACGGCACACATACATAGTGCCATTTATAAAGAAAGAGGGCTACTAACCTTGGTTGGGAAGGATATCAAAAATAAAGAAGAAGCCTGACCAGGTGGTGGCGCAGTGGATACAGCGTCAGACTAGGATGCGGAGGACCCAGGTTCGAGACCCTGAGGTCGCCAGCTTGAGTGTGGGCTCATCTGGTTTGAGCAAAGCTCACCAGCTTGGACCCAAGATTGCTGACTCTAGCAAGGGGTTACTCGGTCTGCTGAAGGCCCGCAGTCAAAGCACATATGAGAAAGCAATCAATGAACAACTAAGGTGTTGCAACACACAACAAAAAAACTAATGATTGATGCTTCTCATCTCTCCGTTCCTGTCTGTCTGTCCTTGTCTATCCCTCTCTCTGGCTCTCTGGGTCTGTAAAATAAATAAATAAAAAAGAAATCTTAGCCTTACTAGAAGCTATCAAACTCCCCTCAGCCGTAGCAATCATTCACTGTAAAGGACACCAAAAAGGAGACTCAAAGGTAGCCTGAGGGAACTGAGCAGCAGACCTAGAGGCCCAGACAGTAGCCACAAAACCAGTGGGGCCACTCCAAGTTTTAGTAACTTTGCCTCTGCCTGAGTTGCCTAACACCCCTCACTACTCTCAGGAGGAAACTACCTTAGCTAAAGAGAAAAGAGCTACCAAAAGTGCCGATAGTTGGTGAATCCTACCAGATGAAAGAATCTTGATCCCAGAGACATTAGGGCGAACAATAGCCCTCCAAATGCATCAAGCATCCCACCTCTGAACATCTAAAATGACTGAATTGCTCCAATCCAGGTATCTCATACCACACCTGGACCAGATACTACATAGCGTTATAGGACGTTGCCAGGCCTGCGCATGAGTGAATGTGAAACAAGGTAAGAGAACACTATTAGAAGTTAGAGAAAAAGGAACTATGCCAGGGGAACATTGGGAAATTGATTTTACTGAATTAAAACCACCCCATGCAGGGTACAGGTATCTCCTAGTCTGCGAAGACACTTTCTCTGGATGGGTGGAAGCCTTCCCCACTAGGTCAGAGACTGCTACCACAGTACTTAGGAAATTACTCCATGAAATAATTCCACGATACAGCCTCCTCACAACCATGGGTCCTGCTAATGGTCCAGCATTCATTGCTAAAATATCCCAGGACTAGGCTAAAACTTTAAATATTAAGTGGAAATTACCCTGTGCATAGAGGCCCCAAAGTTCAAGGCAGGTAGAGCCTATGAATCAAACCTTAAAAGAAACTCTAACCAAATTTTTTCTTGAAACTGTTGAAAAGTGGCCCACCTTACTCCCCTTAGCTCTCCTTAGGGCAAGGTGTACCCCTTATAAAAAAGGATTTACGCCTTTGAAATAATGTTTGGAAGACCCCCTTCATTACTGCCAAAACTCAGAGAAGAAATAAAAGCTGAATTAAGTAATCACTCCTTGCTTAAGTACTTGCATGGTTTACAGGTTACACAGCAGGCTGTTCACAAGACTATTCGAGAGGGACTTCCAGCAATGCCAGGAGATCCAGTATATCTTTTTCAGCCTGGGGACTTAGTCTGGGTAAAGAAGTACATCACCCAGGGACTGACTCCCACATGGAAGGGCCCAACACACCATAATCCTGACCACTCTCACTGCTGCCAAGGTGGAAGGCATGCCCATCTGGGTCCACCACAGCCGGTTGAAGCCTGCAGTCCCAGCGGAGAAACCCTCGTGGACAGTGGAGACTGATTCCACCAATTCTTGTAAATTAACCATAAGAAGGACAGCATGCCCTGCTCCAGCTGAAAACCAAAAGCTGGTTGGTATACGTACGATTAATGCCAAAAGGTACTCAATAAGGACTCCCTTTTAATTAGACTTCAGGATAAAAAGAAAGCCAATTTGGCTGTCACTAGAGGTTAAGGTGGTTTCTTCAAGAAGTTCAGACTAAAAAAGGAATTATATAATTTTAGTAACTAAAAATATAAGATATAGAAATACTTTTTTGAAAGAGAAATGAAAAAGTAAACTGTTTTGAAAGCCAGTTAGTTTTTGTAAATTGCAGAATGTTTGTACAAGTTATAAAAATAAATCAATGGCAATTGTTGAACTGTATTGTCAAATATCTATTACAGCCTCATGCTCTTCAGTGAAATAAGTCAAGGATTTGACTTATGATATAAGATCGGGGGGAATGTAGTAAGGTATTTGAAGAACTTCCTTGCTCTTTCAATAGGAGATAGAATTTGTATATTGCTTTCTTTCTCCCCCTCTTTGAATCCTAGGAATAGCACACCCCTAGGCAATGGAAGGAGGGGAGAGACATTGGAAGAATCTGTAAAACGTATGTCTTGTGAATCCCCACCTGTATGTAGTTGTAAGCTTATGTCATGATGTTATGCCTCCCCCACCTGTATGTGGTCAAAGAGTATATAAGCAGCCTCTGAGAGGTAATCAGGGTTTGATGATTTAGGTAGGAGGATTGCCCCGTGTATGCCCCCGGCTTTTCATAATAAAACTCCTCAAAATTCATATTGGACTTGGTGTCTCTACATGAACCCACAGAAATGTACTTTATAACAGTTTTAGATATGTGTGAGGATGAGAGAGGTAAAGGGAAGGATGTCTCAAGTTTTTGGCGTAACAGAATGGATGATGGTCCCAGTGTCAGAGACCAATGAGAGGAAGAACAAGTTGGTGAGTGATCAGAAGTTTGGCTTTGGGAAGTCTAAGTGAGAATGGCCAATGAGGTAGTTGCTGCTTTGAATCTGGACTTCAGGTAGAGATATATAAAAGTGTGAGTCTTCGACTTATAGGGTGCATTTCAAGTTGTAGTTTTCCTGATTGGAAATATGTTAATTAGAATTTTTGCCAACATTGGTGATTTTTTCCTTGGGTCAATAAGATATTTGGAGAATAAATTGCATTAAATAAAATTAAGTTATTTATAAAAATTTAAATTCAGCACAGTTAAATCATTTCTAATTCTTTGCATTTAAATTTTATTTTGTCAAAAAATATTCTCGTAGATATCAGAGCTTTCCCATTTAATTGTACTCAATTTAACTTTTAAATAAAATCAATTTCTTCATATCAGTTTGCATTTCCTTTTCACAGCTATTATTTGTATTAAGTCCATTCTCCTGGACCAGGTTTTAAAGTATCAGCAGGGCTCAAGATCAAGGTGGCAGGGAATGCAAGATGTAAAGGCAGGTCAAGGAGGATGAGAAGCCGGCGAGACAGCAGAGAGAGAGGAGGAAACCCAGCACGGCCCCCAACCGCACCGCTCCTGCCCTGAGTGTCCAGCAGAGAGTCGGTCCAGTCTGTCTGTCTGGGTGCTGTGTGTGCACTGGGGGAGCAGTGCTTAGGGCAGAAGACCAGAAGATGGAGTGTTTGGCAGTGTGTGGACAGAGGACCAGAGACCGGCAGAGCGTCTGTCTGACTGTTTCTGGAGTGAGGGCCTTGGGTCTCCTCTTTCTTTCTGAGCTCAGCCCGAGAGTCACCCAGTAGAAAGTGACCTGGGACAAGGGGGCAGCAGTGCGGGCGTCCAGGAGTCAACAGGCTCTTTTGTCCAGGATGGCAGCACTGGTCAGGGTTTATAGGGCCGAGCTGCCCTCTGCAGGCACCCTGCTGCCTGCGCTTGTCACACACCACCCCCGCTCCCCACATGTTCAGTTCTTTGTCACATGCTCTCAGTTCCATTACCTTAGGACCCTCCCGCTAGGGAGGCCATAGTTAGCAAATAAAAATACAGAATTCCTAGCTTAATTGGAATTTCAGGTAAATGAGTTATTTTCAATACCATTTTTATTAATATATTCTAAAAAAAACACCTGTTTATCTGAAATTCAAATTTAACTGGGGCTTTCTGTATTTTGTCTGGCAACCTTCCCCTCTCCTGGGTCTCCCCTCTTCTGAATCCCACCCCTGACTCAGGTCCACCTGCACAACCAAGGCCCCCTCCTAGTGGTCTGGCTGCTTTCACTTAGGCCTTTACTAGGCCATTTCTAAAGCAGTGATCAGCTGATCTTCCTACTTAAAACTGGGAAGCTGCACTCTGAAGGCCTGGCAACATTGTTTGGTGGTGGTGGTGTTTTCAATCAGGAAATTTCACTATAAAGACTGGATTTCTGGCTTCTTTTTCTTCAAATGTAGAGCTGTGACAGACTTGAGTCCAGTTATCCACCTTAGCTCATGACCCAGAGTTAAGAATGCTGCTCTTTGGTAAAAGATCCTAGTTTCTACTTTTCCTGTGTCATCCTGAGTTAAGGTTAAGAATGCTGCTCTTTGGTAAAAGATCCTAGATTCTACTTTTCCTGTGTCATCCTGAGTTAAGGTTCAACTCCATACCTTGCCCTTGTCCTGTCTGAGTGTTTGACCCCTAACCTGCTGAGATTAGATTTCCCAACCTGACAATTGAGGCGTTCCCCACTCAGGTAACATCTCCGCTCTCCCACTTTCTCTATTCAGTTCCCTTTCTTACCTCCTTCTCCAGGCCAAAGGAATGCTGGACGGCCCCTTAGCGTGTCCCATGCTGTGACCACCCAGTCCCTGTACCCACTGGTTCCTCTGCTCAGCAGCTGAGTCTCCTTTCTGTGATCACATCCTGCTCCTTCATCGTGGTCAAGGCCACATGGACATCCTCCATGAGACCCTCTGTGACCTCTTCATTGGAAGGTACTCTGCTGTCTTCTCTGGCCATCCACAAAACCATCATTACGTCCTTCACCAGTACCTCTTCATCACACCTGAGTAAACACACGCAAGTAGATTCCTTTACACCAGACGTTCACTGTGTGCCTGCTGGGGATACAACAAGGAGGATGACTTTGGGGAGCTCCAGGTGAGTGTGGCAGAGCTCACGGGGAGGAGAGGCCCTTGACCCAGGCTGAGGGCAGGGCTGCAAACAGCCTCAGACAGAAGAAACATCCAACTGCCTCTAACTTGGAAGAGGCGTTGCCCTGATTTTGGAAATAAACAGAGCAAAGGTCTGCAGCCTGCGGGGGCGTGGCCCACACAGAGCCAGAAGTCTTTCTTTCTGGGAAAAGGAGAGGAGCTGAAAGGAAGTAGAGCAGGATCACCAACTGTCTTCCCAAAACCAAGCTCAAGACTTTTGATCCTGGATTAGTAATTAAAAACCAGTAGAGCTGTTTTTGTTTTGTTCTTGGAAACTAGTGGAGTTAGGTATTTTTTGTTTTCTTTTGTTTTGAGAGAGAAAGACAGGGAGAGAGATGAGAAGCCTCAACTCCTAGTTGCAGCATTTAGTTGTTCATTGATTGCTTTTCATACATGCCTTGATTATGGGACTTAAGCTGAGCCAGTGACCCCTTGCTCAAGACAGTGACCTTTGTCTGAGGCTTTATAAGGCCAGTAGCCACGGCCACCATCACAGTCTCCTGGCCCACGCAGGTTCGCATTTGATTCGGGCAGATGGTAATGAAACAATGGAGCCAAGAACTGGTGGGCCATTAGTTTTAATCCTAGCTTGCACCCGGCGGGCAAGAAATACAAACAGTGGGAAAACACTTCCCTTTCTATTTAGGGCTCCCCAAGCCACTGACTTATCCGAGTTTCCTAGAATCAAGGGTATTTACCTCACCAGCCTTATTCACCTCTGTTCTCCATCTCCTTCTCTCTGCACAAACTGGCTTCCTTCCTTGTTTTCAGAACTACTAAATAAATAATTGGGTAATGAAGAAATGAGTGAGGGAATAAATGTGTAGTAGGAAAGTCATCCAGGCCAAAGTGAGAGGAGTGACTGGAATGGGCAGAGTCTGGAAAGAGAAGTCAGAACGCTTGGACTACCAGGTCCCAGGTCTGAATGGAGGGAGAGTGGGCAGGACCAAGCGAAGAGGCTGAGGCAAGAGCTTTAGAGGTAAGTGGACCGCCTTTGAAGGCTAGGCCTTCATCTTTGCAGTAACTGGAGGGTGTCTGGCCCAAGTAGCTGTTTAAGAATTATTTGTTGAACATTCAACAAAACAACATTCTAGATCTGCTCAAAGTCAGAACAGCCTGTCCTAGACTACAACAATACAGTGGCTGGTCAGGAATTTCCTCCTCCAGGAACTTGTTCTTACAGCATTTCTTCCCAGGTGTTTCTTTTTTTTTTTTTTTCCAGTCATTGTCTCATTCAGTCCTTATCATAATCCTGAAAAGTGGAACCCATTAGCTTCTTTTTACAGCTAGAGACACAAGCCGTGGTGGAACAGGATAGTAAGAAGCTAGGAAAATTTCTTGGTAAGTAGAATGGGGAAAATGAGACAATTGAACAAACTGTCAAATTGGTTGAACAATTTACAGCCAGGTAATAAATTTCAAGGTCCTATCTTCCCTAACCAAGGACACTTAAGAGCAAATGGTTTACACATTCAAGACCATGCCAGGGCAGACCTACCTCAGTCTGGTCTCTCTTCAGTAACATTCTTTGAAGATGAAACAGACCAGAGAATGACTCTGATCACTCTATATGCTCATTTTGATGAATCAGTATATTGAGGGACCTAAAAAACTGATATATATTCCATTGAGATCCTCCCTTGAGACCTCCCCTAGGATTCTTGCCTTTAGAAGACATATTAAAACTGTCAGATAAAGGATGCAGCACTCGCTTTCCTTGAAACATGCCACACCCCTCCTTTTCTCAGATGTGTACTTTTGCTCTTTTTCTTCTAAACTTTAAGGGTTCCCATGAGACTTGCAGCCAGGGAAGCAGCAGGAAGTGGCAACTTGTCCCAGGCTTACCCACTGTAATGCTGGTGGCCAAGGCCAGGCAGGTCCACACTAGATTTGGGCAGACAGTAGAGGAACTGCAGAGCCAGAAAGGATTGGGCCATTTCTTTTAATACAGTCTCACAATGGCGGACAAGCACACAGGCAGGGGAAAACCGCTTCTCAGGAACACAAACAGCAAGAATGACCCCTCACAGTGGTGAGCAGGCAACCTGCCACCCACAATTCCCCATCTCTCTCGAGCACAAGCACCAATAGCCTTATATAGGCCATATACATGTGGCACAACCACGCACTCACGTACCAATCAGGCAAAGTTCTTGCAGCACCAGCTGCAACGAACCCCATGAGCAAGCCTAACACAGCTTTCCCACACCTCCTGACCCAGGCTTCAAGGCTCCTTTTTTTCTGGCTTTTCAGTGGGCTGACAGAAGCCCTGTCTTGACTCACTTTTTTCATTGTGACTTTGAATTCTCAGTGAGTACATACAGCCCTCTGTGGCTCACTTCTATAACTTTTCTAAAGGGCCAGAGCAGCCCCACCTAGGCTCTCCCCTGTTGCTTCTTCTGGTCTAAGCTCTTCCTTTGTTTTACTGTCCCGCTTTTGATAAATGTACTCTCAAAATCACCTGGACTAGCGTGACCAGGCAGTGGCACAGTGGATAGAGCGTCGGACTGGGATGCGGAGGACCCAGGTTCAAGACCCCGAGGTCGCCAGCTTGAGTGCGGGCTCATCTGGTTTGAGCAAAGCTCACCAGCTTGAACCCAAGGTCGCTGGCTTGAGCAAGGGGTTACTGAGTCTGCTAAAGGCCCACGGTCAAGGCACATATGAGAAAGCAATCAATGAACAACTAAGGTGTAGCAACAAAAAACTGATAATTGATGCTTCTCATCTCTCTCCGTTCCTGTCTGTCTATCCCTCTCTCTGACTCTTTCTCTGTAAAAAAAAAAAAAAAAAAAAAAAAATCACCTGGACTCATGTTGTGAAATATTCCCTGCACAAAGTAAAAAAACTCATACAGTACAGGCTGGCCAGAGGTGAATCCACACCAGGCCCCTTTCTGGTGACAACGGGAGTTTGTGTTACTTTGCCAGGGTAAAACGTGAGACAGATGGAATTCCAACCCAGGTCTGCTGGTCTCCATGCTCAGAGTTCTTTCATCATTTAGCTGGAAAAATATGAGTAGCAAATGTGAATGAGCCCCAGACAGCACGTGGATTCAGTGTTAATCAGGATATTCATAATAAGAGCTTGTGTTCACTGAGCCTTTCATGTGTGCCAGCTACTGCTCCAAGCCTTGACATGAGTCACTTCATTTATTCCTCAAATGGTCTTTGAGGTTGGTCTGTCCTCTCCCTATATTTCAGAAGTGGTATTGGCAAACTATAAGGGGCATGTAGAAAAAATAGCCATGGTTAGGCTTGTTCACTTGTTTTCCAGCTGCAAGCACTTTGCATGATTAGTGCATGAGCACATGACAGAAAGCCATGTGTGTGTGTGTGTGTAGTTTATATAAAGCTAAGCTACTATCCCCTGAGAGGGGTTTTCCTGATTGTTCGCCTGCTGCTGCAAGGAGTGAATCCCCCGTTTGTTTGCCTGCAGCAGCAAGAAGAGCTTTCCCTAGCCAGGGGTCCGGAAAGTTTTTGGCTGAGAGAGCCATACAACGACCTGTGTACCTTATGCATTATCCAATAAAAATTTGGTGTTGTCCCGGAGGACAGCTGTGATTGGCTCCAGCCACCTACAACCATGAACATGAGCAGTAGGAAATGAATGAATTGTAATACATGAGAATGTTTTATATTTTAAACGTTATTATTTTTTTTTTATTAAAGATTTGTCTGTGAGCCAGATGCAGCCATCAAAAGAGCCACATCTGGCTTGCAAGCCATAGGTTCCCGACCCCTGCCGTAGCCTGTTCACTCATCTGCCTCTGAGAGAAGCCAGTAAACGGGAATAGAGCCCAATACCTTTCCGCTCCACGGTTCTGTGGACTGCCTGAATTCAATGGAAACCTGCCTGGCTTTGACCACCAGCATTGCAGCTCCCATAGGCACTGAGTTTGCAGTGCCTGATTTGCATAAATTTGAACATGTTAGGAGGAGAGGTCAGACTAATTAGTGACTTAAAAGCATGTCATGTGAAGACTAGGTGGAGAAAAGAGGAATATTAATATTCTGGGAACATGATTATAGCTTTCATGTTTAAAGGGCTAAGATGGAGGAGGGTTAGCATGTGTGTGCGGTGAATCCCCAAAACAAAACTAGGACCAGTAAAAATATGAGGGTGGTGGTAGGGAGAAGAGGCAACAGGGAGGTCTGTTTCAGCTTGACCTAAGGCCGACTTTGTAACATCATAACTGTTTCAAGATACAACAGGTACTGACAGGATGAGGTGAGACCCTGGCACAGATGTGGGGGTTGTGTTTAGGATGAGCCTGGGCAGTGGCTTCACCACAGCCATTAAGAAGAAATCCAAGTATTGTGCTGGCAGCTGAACTGCATGCCCTTTGTGGTTTCTTCCAGCCTCTGGGGCTGGATTCTGTACCCACAGGCTGGGTGCCAGGGTGAAGGAAGAGCTCAAAATGGCCCTGCATGGCTGGCCCGGAAGCTGAAAGACTGTTTGCGCTGCTGTTAGAAGTGGGACCGCAGGAGGACAGTACAGGAGGGGCAGGAGTTTACATTTTTTGTGTGCTGAAGCAAGAAAAGCAAGGGCTTTGGATCAGAAAGGCAGGATCTTTTAACTTTTTTGAGCCTCTGTGTCTTCCTTAGTAAATTATCTCTTACTGTTGTAAGGAGAATTTAGGCAAACACATGGCAGGCAGTTAGACACAAGCAGAGCAAGGGCTACAGGACAGGCACAGAAGGGCACCAGGGTGGAAAGCCCCAGGTGTCTAGCAACAGAATGTGGGGCAGCTGTGTTAGGCTTGCTCGTGGGGTTACCAGCTGCAAGCACTTTGCCTGATTGGTACGTGAGCACGTGGCTACACCACGTATGTATGGCGTATATGAGGCTATGGGTGCTTGCGCTCGAGAGAAATGGAGGATTGTGGATGGTGGGTTGCCTGACCACCACTGTGAGGGGTATTTTTGCTGTTTGTTTGCCTGAGAAGAGGTTTTCCCCTGCCTGTGTGCTTGCCTGCTATTGTGAGACTTTATTAAATGGAATGGCCCAATGCGTTCTGGCTGCTCAGTTTCTCTACCATTACATCTGCATTACATCTGGCATAGTGGGTAGGACTTGGAGCAGATGGGTATGGAGCTACAGCCACCCTTGAGGGGTGGGATAGAGGACTGGTCATTGTTATGGCTCCCCATGGCTGTCCTTTTAGGGACTGTGGGATGGCTGTTTTTTATAGCCCTGCAAGAGGCTGCCCAAGCTTGAGTGCTCCAGAATGAGTTGCAAACCTGGTGGCAGCAAGGGCTTGAACTGAAGCGAGCACTACAGAAGGAGCTGAACCAGTTCATGAGTTGCAGTTTGCCCTGGAAGGTGAACGCTGGCAGCAGCAGTTGTTGGAGGAACAACTGCAGGCTCAGTTTCAGGCTGAGAACAGCAGCTGCAGGAGGTGAAGCCGACGCCAAAGATGGAGCTATGCCGGCGAAGTGGCTCTCAGTCAGCGGGAGCAGGCATTTCTAGCTCCTCTTCTGAGGATGAAGAGACTTGGGCTGAAGCTGCCATCTGCACACTCAGAGCTTGACCAGAGGTCATCCAGAACGTAAAACCCCAACAGCAGAGAGTACTTACTGAGCCCCTGGTAGACTTGCTCTGACTGTGGGACATAGGGGTGGATGGCATCATGCTCTCCGGAGCAGAGATGGAGAGGTTGGCCACTGTTGCCATGTACTCCTCCTGGGGGCAGTGTCTTCAGAGCTGCAGTGATGGCAAGGATGAGGGGGGAGGCCTGTGGCCCTATGTGAACCTAGTTGCCTGTAATGGACCTTTGCCTTGGTGATTTGCACAGACAGCTGGGCTCTCTATCATGGACTGATCCTGGACTGCGACCAGAGGAGGGTACCAGCTCCCTTGTTGGATGGATACGTCGCTTGTGGACAATATGAGAGACCCTGATGCGAGGCACCTTGGAAGCCCTCCTGCACTGGGAAGCTGCTCTCACCCCATTGTACAGATGCACCAACGACACTTTTTGCTCTTAATAGACATGGCCCTGGACTGTACAGCCCCCTCCCCTCAGCAATGGGTGGCCTTGTTGGCACTGTGGGGTGAGGAGTTGGAGGTGGGCCTCCAGTTTGCACCTTGGACAAAGTGCTCAGGGAGACATTGTGAAGGACACTGTGGGGCAGCTGTGTTAGGCTTGCTCACAGGTTTACTGGCTGCAAGCACTTTACTTGATTAGTGCATGAGCATGTGGCAAAGACAGTGTGTGCATAGCCTATATAATGCGTACATAGCCTACGTAAGGCTATGGGTGCTTCTCCTGGGTGGTGATTCTCCCAGATCACTCTCCTGCCACCGTGAGGTGCGGTTTTCCTTGCTCCCTTGCCTTTACTGCGATAGCCAATTATCCATTGTTTATCAGCTCTTTCCCTTTTGTTGTTTATTTGCTTGCCTGTCTTTATGAGCCTCCAATAAATGGGAATGATCCAATGCTTTCTGGCTCTGCAGTTCCTCTACTGTCTGCCCAAATCCAGTGTGAACCTGCCTGGCCTTGGCCACTGGCATTACACCTAGCCTGGCATATCACTAGTCATGATGTTTTAGACCCCCTTAGAGGAGAAACAAAAAAGGAGCTAGAGAATAGCACTTAAGCATTAAGCCATAAAGACAACATCTAGGCCTCTGTTGTGTTTCAGCTTCAGGCCCAGAAAAGCAGCAAAATCAGATAAAGGGAAGCCAGGCTGATGTCAGGACCAGCTGCATTGACTAATGACCCCCTAAAAGGACACACCTGGAAAGCTGATGGATATTCTGTTGAAATCCTCCCTTGACACCCCCCTTAAAAATTCACTGTTGCCTGACTTGTGGTAGCTCAGTGGATGGAGCTTCGTTCTGGAATGCTGAGGTTGCTGATTTGAAAACCTGGGCTTGTGGGTCAAGGCATATATGAGAAGCAACTACTGAGAATTGATGCTTCCTGCTCCTCTCCTGCCTTTCTCTCTCTCTCTCTCTCTCCTCCCTCTAAAATCAATAAATAAAGCCTGACCAGGTGGTGGCGCAGTGGATAGAGCGTCGGACTGGGATGCGGAAGGACCCAGGTTCGAGACCCCGAGGTGGCCAGCTTGAGCGCGGGCTCATATGGCTTGAGCAAAGAGCTCACCAGCTTGGACCCAAGGTCGCTGGCTCCAGCAGGGGGTTACTCGGTCTGCTGAAGGCCCACGGTCAAGGCACATGTGAGAAAGCAATCAATGAACAACTAAGAAGTCGCAACGCACAACGAGAAACTGATGATTGATGCTTCTCATCTCTCTCCGTTCCTGTCTGTCTGTCCCTGTCTATCTCTGCCTCTGTAAAAATAAATAAATAAAATCAATAAATAAAATCTTAAAACAGCCTGATCAGGCAGTGGCGCAATGGATAGAGCATTGAGCTGGGACACGTAGCACCCAGGTTTGAAACCCAAGGTTGCTGGCTTGAATGCAGGCTCACCCAGCTTGAGCACAGGCTCACCAGCTTGAGCACGGGATCGCTGGTTTGAGTCTGGGGTCATAGATATGACCCCATGGCTGCTAGCTTGAGACCAAAGGTCACTGGCTTGAGCAAGGGATCACTCGCTGTGCTGTATGTAGCCTCCCGCCCAGTCAAGGCACATATAAGAAAGCAATCCATGAACAACTGCAGTGCCATGACAAAGAATTGATGCTTCTCATTCTCTCCCTTCCTGTCTGTCTGTCCCTCTCTCTGACTCTCTGTATCTGTCACACACACACACACACACACACACACACACACACACACACACATCTTAAGCAAACAAAGCCTAAGTTTAAAAACCCTTGGTGTTGGTCAAATAAGTTTGTAAAATATGATTTTCATGTTTGCTCACTTATAGTTTACATTAGGGGCTGGGCAGCACCAGGTATGTGTGGTCTGTGAAGTTGCAAATTACCTTCCTGCTTGGCAAGGGTCATTGTTTTGGTAATGTTTGCTGGAGGAGAGGTTTTCATGCCAGAAAGTTTTGAAAAGAGCAGAGCAGAAGGGGAAGAGAGATTCTGCCCCCACCACTGAGAGGAGCAGTAGGATTTCTTTTTCCTCCTTGATCCCTTGGGTGTCTTGTGGCTTGCCTGTCTTGGTGAGACACCAATAAACAGAATGACCCACCATCCTCTTGAGGAGCCACTGCGCCACCTCACCCACAGGTGTTGTAAAGTACCAAAAGCTACAGAATTAATATTAATATTTTGGGAGGCTTGAAGAACATTTTATTAATTTGGGTTAAGGTGTGCAGAGAAATTGTGAGAAATAGTCTCTGTACTGTGTGATTGGCATGACCAGGATGGCCCTTGGCATTGTATTGTAAATGCAAAGGGGAGGAAAACATGGATTCCCAGACATTCCACCACATCTGTGGGGAAAGGGGTAAATGGCTAGCCAGGTACAGGGAGAGAAAAGCCAAAATAAACCTTTTCTTATAGCAATAAGCCATTTGCAGGCATTTGTCCCACAGAAACTACCTCTCCTATGTAAATGCGTGTGGTTAATACGTGTGACTCTGGACAGAGAGATGGCAGATAAACACAAGATAATATAGGAATGCCTTTTAATATGTAAAAAGACATCTTTCTACCATTGTGTTGACTTGTAAATTTTGTTTTCTCCAAAATGATGTATGGCTTGCAAATTGAACATGGTCCTATCATGTTAAAGGACATACGACTATAACCAATAGTGATAAGGGGCTCCTAATTACAATTTTTGCTTCTGTACTTCCCACTTACAAAGCTATAAAAACTAGGTAGAACAAAGGGCCGGCACGCTCTCCCTTAGACTTCTGTCAGAGTTGCCGCCACTTGGCCAAGCTAGACAATAAAGCTTTGATGTGTAATTGATGGACTTTGTTCGTGTCTTCAATGTTTCGGGTCCCTCCAGATTAGGCTTAACACTCTGGCTCTGCTGTTTCTTTACTGTCTGCCCAGATTCAATGAGAACCTGCATATCAATGGACACAACAGCAGTGGACCCTGGCCTTACACTTGGGATGGAAGACCCAGTGTGTTCTCCCATCCAGGACCACACCAGAGCCTTTCCTTTCTCTCTCCTCCTTCTCCTCTTCTTCCCCCCAGGATCATTTTCCTTTCCCCTCTCTTTTCCTAAACTCTAAGGGTCTCCATGAGACTTGCAACCAGGGGACCAGTGGGCAGTGGCAGCTTGTCCTGGGCTAATCCAATGAACCTGTCTCCAAGGCCCCGTTTTCTCTGACTTTCTTCCTATATGGCCAATAAGTTCTTCCTTTACTCACTGCAGTTTGTCTCTTGATTGAATACTTTCCTTCAAGAAGATAAAAACTGAGATCTCATCCTTTGGCCTGTAACAAACACACCTGAAAACAAGCTGCCCAGTGCCTGATTAGTAGAAGTTCCTGTGTAAAGGTGAGTGCCCCTGCCTGAGCAGCTTCATGGGTCCTGGATGGAGTGGATGAAAGGTTAAGGTGCTGGTCTAGCCCATATAGGTAGAAGTCTGACATCTGCTTGCTTTTGTCAGAGGGAGAGGCATGTTGGATGACCTCAAGGCACTCTGAGCCACCTGATGCCCTGACAGTAGTCTGGACAGCTGAGTCCTCTAACAAGAACAAGTGGAGGCCAGAATGGTGGGTATGGGGGGCTCCTGGAAGCAGCTGCTGTTGTTGTAAAGTACCATTCCACTGGGTTTACATAGAGACACCAAGGCAGGATACAGAAGAACTGTTAAGGAGTTTTATTAATAGGAGGAGATTTATTAATAATTCAGCTGCATTTGACAAACACGGGGTATAGCTGACCCAAATCATGCAGTCCCAGAATAGCTCTGAGGCTGGTTCTATACACTTGATCACGTACAGGTTGGCGGGAAAAGGAGGAAGAGGGGAGTATGACACAATTATTAACAAGCTTATCTCATTCGTCTATAGGATCTATAAAAAACATTCCTACATATTAAAACTTATAAGGTAACACAATAGAGAGGGATGTCGTTTTACATATCAAAAGACATCCCCAAATCTTTTAGTGTCTATCTGCCATCACTTTGTCTAGAGGTATATACATCAATTATAAGGTATGAGGATTGGAGGGGGCTTACATAATGTCAGAGGATAAGCGTTTGTAAATTGCCCATTAAAGAGAAAGAAAGGGGAGAGGATAGGACTACTTAAATCTATCCTCCCTCTCCTACACCTGGCTAGCTGTTTATCTTCTTTTTCATAGGTGTGGGGAAGGGAAGGGATCCAAGTCTCTTTTCTCTTTTCATTAAAAACCTAGTACACAGCTCTGGCTGGTTGGCTCAGCGGTAGAGCGTCGGCCTAGCGTGCGGAGGACCTGGGTTCGATTCCTGGCCAGGGCACACAGGAGAAGTGCCCATTTGCTTCTCCACCCCTCCGCCGCGCCTTCCTCTCTGTCTCTCTCTTCCCCTCCTGCAGCCAAGGCTCCATTGGAGCAAAGATGGCCTGGGCGCTGGGGATGGCTCTGTGGCCTCTGCCTCAGGTGCTAGAGTGGCTCTGGTCGCAACATGGTGACGCCCAGGATGGGCAGAGCATCGCCCCCTGGTGGGCAGAGCGTCGCCCCCCTGGTGGGCGTGCCGGGTGGATCCCGGTTGGGCACATGTGGGAGTCTGTCTGATTGTCTCTCCCTGTTTCCAGCTTCAGAAAAATGAAAAAAAAAACAAACAAACAAAAAACCTAGTACAAAAACCTCTCCATTTACAATACAATGATATCAACCATCCTGAGCTGGTATAAATCACACAAGTATAAAAATCATATTTACAAAAATCTCTCTGTATGCTTAGCCTAAGTTATAAAATGCCTTTTAAGCTTCTTATCTCAGTACATAGTATGTCCAGGAAACTCCCACTTCCTTCTCCCTCCATTCTTTTAGAAAGAATGGGACAAGAAGCCTGACTCTTCCTCCCAAAATATTAATTTTTGCAATTCTTTGGTACTTGACTACACTGTGAATGTACTTTCTAGATGGAAAAAGGGAGCTATGATGTGATTTATAATGATCTTCCTTGTTCCTGGCACAGAACTCCTAAAACCCTTGAAATTTCCTAAACAATAATGTTGTAAGGTACTGAAGGCTACAGAATTAATATTAATATTTTAGTAAGTTTAAAGAACATTATATTAACTTGGGCTAGGTGTACAGAGAGATTTTGTAAATGATCTCTGTGCTTGTGTGATTAGCATAAAACCAAGATGGTCGATGGCATTGTGTTGTAAATGAAAAGAGGAAGGAGACTTGGATTCTCTTGACACCTGTAGGGAAAGGTGTGAATAGCTATCCAGGTGCAGGCAGAGAAAAATTAAATTAAACCTTATATTAATGGGCCATTTACAGGCATTTGTCACCATGGAAACTACCTCTCCCCCTCCTGAAAGCATGTAGTTAATGCGTGTATTTCTGGGCAAAGGAATAGCAAATGAACACTAAAAAATATAGGAATGTCTTGTGGTATGTAAAGTGACATTTTTGCCATTGTGTTGTTTTGTAAGTTTTAATGTATAAAAGCGTTTTTTATGAATCCTATAGACAGATGTTATAAACTTGCTAATGAATTGTGTCCCATCCTTCCTCCCTTCATCCTTTTCCCAAACCTATGTAGGTAAAGACAAAGGTTGTGATGTCATGCTTTTTCCCCACCCATGTATTAAGGATACATAACCAACTCCTAGAATATTAATGAGACACATGATTTGGGACTGCCCCATGCAAGCTATATGTGGCAAGCATATTTAATAAATTTCCTCCTTTAATAAAACTTTTCAAAAACTTCTTTGGTCTACGTGCCTCTATGAAAACCCATGGAATTGTGGGTTGGTATTTTACAACAATAAGTGTGATCAATGTGTCTTTTGTTATGTTAATGAAATGACATTTGAACCCCATGTAAGGAAGGGTCTGCCTGCCTGCCATGAAAACCAACCTAGTGATTAGAGGGTTGCAACTTTTATTCCCACCCTGACCTCCAGGGAAGAAAGGGGCTGAAGGTTGGGTTGTAACAGAGAATGCTCACCTGCCTGATCCCATCTTGCTCAAGCCTGCTGTGTTCTTGCATGTAGACATGCTTAATCATTCAAGGAATTCTGCTTGCAGTTTGAGGGTTTATTTTTTTCCTTTAAGAACAGCCCTCTTTCCAGAAGGTGCCTCTCCTAAGGAGGTAGGGAAATGTGTACAAAAATATGGTAATTATTATTTTTCAGGAGCCTCAAGAGTAGACTTAGATCAGCAGGGGTCAACAGACCAGGAACAAAGAGATTTCACATTCTCCGTTGGATCCCTGCCTGGTGCCCAGATGTCTGGCTGTCAGTGACCTCTTGCCCCTCTCATTTTTCCTTCCTTTGACATAAAAAAAGCATGAATTCTGAACTCTCTTATGATAGATTTAAGGAACCTCTGTGTAGCCTGGCCAGATAGTTAAGTTGGTTAGAGCATCATCCCAATAGGCAAAGCTTGCAGGTTCAATCCCCAGTAAGGGTGCATGCAGGAACAGATGATGTTTTGGTCTCTCTCTCCCTTCCTCTCTCTCTAAAATTGATTTTAAAAAAATAAAAAGGCCTGGCCTATGGTTTCAGGGTGGATAGAGCACCAACCAGGTTGCTGGTTCAAAACCCTGGGCTTTCCCAGGCAAGGCACATACAACAGGCAACCAATAAATAGCTAGCGTGAAGCAACTGCTTCCCTGTCCTCTCTCAGTAAATCTTTAAGAAAATAAAAGGAACCTCTATGGCCCCCATCGTCTTGAATAGGTGCCTTCTCTATCAATAGACCTTTCCTTACTCCAAACTCGGATGTTTTAAATATTGGCCTGCTTGAAGTGTCAGGCACATGAACTTTTGGACCAGTAATAGAATTAGTCATTGTCTCAGTAGAGCCCGAGCTCTACAATTCCTGATTCAACTTCCCCACACAGTGGGACACTCCTGCTGCTTATCAGCAGGGCTGGCAGCTTCTTTTGAGACTACTCTTGAGGCAGCTATGAGGATTCTACTTATCAGTACCGAGACCAACTGCCACCGGAGGAAAGACATGACTGACACACAAGTTAGTTGCAAGAATCACACAGGCAGTTTATTACTCACAAATCCTTTTGGCATGCCTGGTCCAGCTTAAAGCGGCCCCGTTGGCGTGCTCCTCTTGGCTGTCTTTGGTTACAGCAGCATGGAGACAGTCCATGTTCAACGTTGGAGTCTGGGTGACTACCACAGCAGGGGAGCCCCTTAGCTTTAGTACTTTTTCTGGCCAATGCCTTCCAACAGGTGTCAATTTACAGGATTATTACCTCAGACCACCTTTTTGGGAGTTCTTCGCAGGGAGCCCTCTTTATGTTAATCTACTGAAATGTTACATCAAGCCATTTTTAAGGTGTACTTAGGGAAGGTTTTTGTTTGTTAACCTACAAAGGTATGACATCAAGCCTCTTCTTATTCATATATAACTTCACATACACACTGACTTAGCCCTGCATGGAAGGCAGTCTGTTTATCATATCTATACATACTATATTAATTCCTATTTAGACTGCATAACTTTAATTTCCTTAATTGCTTTTAATATGATATCCTAATTATTTTTATATATTTTTCATATTTTTCTATATTTCTATATAGTTAATTACTATAACCATATATTACTGCAAGTCATCAATGGTCAATGATAAAACTCCCAAAAAATAGGGTTTGGAAATCTTCTGAGTTGGTGAACACAGGGAGAGTCTGACAGTGGCATACTTGGAGTGGACATGGATGCTCTGAACCCTTTTCCTCTACTTTGGCCTGTCTATCTAACTGTTCTTGAGTTATATGCTTTTACAATAAACTGGTGATCTGGTAAGTGGCATATTTCTCTGAGTTCTGTGAGCTTCTCTTGCTGCAGTAAACAAGGGTAGTGACTTCTGAAGTGTAAAACCAGTAGCTGCGGCCACCATCACAGCCGCCTGGCCTATGCAGGTTCACATTGGATTCGGACAGATGGTAATGAAACAACGGAGCCAAGAACTGGTGGGCCATTAGCTTTAATCCTAGCTTGTACCCAGAGGGCAAGAAATACACACAGTGGGAAAACACTTCCCTTTCTATTCAGGGCTCCCAAAGCCACTGACTTATCCAAGTTTCCTAGAATCAAGGGTATCTACCTCACCAGCCTTATTCACCTCTGTTCCTCATCTCCTTCTCTCTGCACAAACTGGCTTTTCCTTCAGCACTCTACCATCTTGGCTGCTTCTCCTCTCCTCCATGTGGCCTTTCTCTGCTCTCTCTCTAATGCTAATCTCAGGAACCAAGAGAGAGCAAGCTCCCTGTCTGCCCCATTTTATAGTGTAGAAATCAGAACTTTTAATCCAATACACAAACAAGGAAGTCTCTGATACAAAGTCACTTATCTGAGGCATAATGGGATTCCTCATAAGAGTGCACCACCCCACATCATACAATCAGTCAAGGGTGTGGGGAAAAGCTTAGTCTTAAAACTAAGCCTTAGGCTATAATGACCTGGCCTGTTTACAGCCTGTCCCCCACACCCAATGTGCCGGGGTCCAGCCCCGGGAGGAAGGATCCAGGGGTCCCACAGGAAGAGACGGCGTCGGCACAAATCGAGTGAGAGAGCCGAATTCTTTTCTTACTCTTTATTCTCCAATTAGCATTTACTGCCAGGCATCTCTCTCAATTGCTGGTCTAGCTTTCCTTTTATGCACACACACTAAGTTACAATCACATGGTATTCAGAATACATTGATTAATCATTGTTTTTGTTTCACTATGGTTACATTTCCTAGGTAACAGTTAATTCATTTCTATAAACTATAAATCATTCAAAGTACAATTATACAATAACTTGAACAGCAATAACAATGTTGGTACAAACTTCTAAAAGGTCAGTACTGAATAACAACTCTACCTTACCTATGATGCTATTGTCTAGTCAAATTTTATTTATTACTATATTCATACTCTAGTTAAGTTCTAACTCTATTTTTCTCAGAGTGTTCCACCACCTGCAGGTCAGGTATGCAAGAAGAAAGGAAAGTTTCTTTACTACATGAAAAGGCTCAGGGAGGTAAAGTGATGAATTAAGTGAAGGCTGAAAAGTACTCTGTGTATAGTTACTGTTTCCTACCTATTCATAAGTCACAATCTATTCTTTCTAACATGATTAATAAGAAGAAGTTCTCCTACCAACTTAACCCTTTATGAGGGATATCATAGCCAGTCTCTTATGTCTATGAGCCCAGTTCAAGGGGCTTACAGGCTTTTCTGTGGAACTCATACCCTCTGTCTCATTTCCAAAGAAATTACTATGAATCTACAGGGAAAGCACGGTACTATTATCCCTGTGCCATAAGTGATAGCACACACCCAGAAAAGGGGGGATATAAGGCCAGATTAATTCAAAAAGGTCAAAAGGGGGAAGTATCGTTGTGCCTCTCCTCTGCGGTGACTTTGTCAACCCGCAGCTGTTAGTCTTCACTGCAGTGACTATATTAACCAGCAGCCATTGGTCTTCTTCTGCTGTGACTTTGTCAACCAGCAGTTGTGGATCTTCTTCTGCTGTGACCTTGTTAGCCAGCACTAGTGGATCGGCTCCCGACACCAATGCAAACTAGAAGCGAGCAAACCTATAAACATATATACAAACTTATTTGACCAACATGGAGGATAAAGACACTCAGACAAATTCTGGAGGAAGGGGGGTTTATTAGCATGTGGAGCACTGTGACCAAAAAACAGCTAAACATGAGCTCCCCGAAGTCAACTTTTCCGAGTCCTCTATACCTTTGTAGTTTTAGCTTTCATGTGAAATGTGCTTGATTTCTTTGCCTTCTTAGTTTGTAGGCCTATGTGACTTTCTAGTCTCCGAGAGGGAAGGGGGTCTGAGGGGAGGTTTGGACTGTCTGTCCTTGACATATCCTGTTTTCCTTGTTTATGTTGCAAGTTATTTTAGGGAGCTGATAAAAGGGCTACATAGCTGTGGTTTTTTACTTTTTTTTTTTTTGACAGAGACAGAGAATCAGAGAGAGGGACAGATAGGGACAGACAGACAGGAAGGGAGAGAGATAAGAATCATCAATTCTTTGTTGCGGCACCTTCATTGTTCATTGATTGATTGCTACAGCAGAGCGAGTGACCCCTTGCTCAAGCCAGCGACCTTGGGCTTCAAGCCAGAGACCTCTGGGCTCAAGCCAGCAACCATGGGGTCATGTCTATGATCCCATGCTCAAGCCAGAAATCTCACACTCAAGCAGGTGACCTTGGGGTTTTGAACTGGTTGCTCTGCTCCCAGTCTGATGCTCTATCCACTGTGCCACTGCCTGGTCAGGCAGTGGTTTTTTAATTTTCAAATGAACTCAGTCAGCCCTTCTTCCCTTACTCTAGCAAATTAACTGAACCCAAGAAGTGGTTCTATAGGACTTCCTCTCTTCTCCACCCTTCTCTTACAGGTAAAGTCAGGGATTTTGGCCATATTGGGAAGTTCTGAAGGCAAGAATGTGTGAGAATGGGGTTCAGGAAATCATGGAGCTTTTTAGTGAACTGCTTTGCCTTCTCGACCTCTTTTTAAAATTTTTATATATTGATTAGTTTTAGAGAAGAAGGGAGAGACAAAAGTATTGATTTGTTGTTCCAGTTATTTATGCAAACTTTGTTTGATTTTTTTAATTGATTGATTTTAGAGAGAGGAGAGAGAGTAAATGGGGGAGGGGTGGAAAACATCAACTCATATTGGTTGCTTTTTGTATGTGCCTTGACTGGGCAAGCCTAGGGTTTCGAACCAGCAACTCTAGCATTCCAGGTAGACACTTTATCCACTGTGCCACCACAGGTTAGGCTGGTTGATTCTTGTATGTGCCCTGACATGGGATCAAACCCACAACCTGGGTGTATCAAGAGGATGCTTTACCTAACTAAGCTATGTGGCTAGAGTCCACAGCTCTTTTTTTAAAAAAATCAAGACATAATTGAGAGTCTGGCCTGTGGTGGCGCAGTGGATAGAGCATCAAATTGGAATGCTGAGGTCGCTGGTTTGAAACCCTGGGTTCACCCGGTCAAGGCACATATGAGAAGTAATCAGTGAACAACTAAAGTGAAGCACTTACAAGTTGATGCTCCTCAGTATCTTTCCTCTCTCTCCCTCTCTCTCTAAAAATCAATAAGTAAAAGATTTTTTAAAAAGATAATTGACAGAGACTTCCAATCAAGGAGGCAGCATTCATAAATGTGGTATTCACATCTTCCACAACCACATCAAAATTACAACTAAACTACAGAACAATCATTCAGAACCACCTGACATCTAACTGAATGAAAGTCCTACAGGAGGGATTTAAGAGAAGCCACATCAAGACGGATATAAGCCTTCCAAAGTCAGCAGCAATCTGGTAAGCAGCAGTGCTATTGAAGACAAGGGCTGCTCAAGAGAAATCCTCTCCAGAAACAGCCTCCAGAAGAGGGTTAAGCACAGCAAAAATTACTGCTATGGGAACAATTCACAGAGCAGTGGAATTTAATCCTCATGTTTCAAAATAGTTACTAGAGATGAAAAGTCTAATTTTATCTCCAGAATACATTCTGAAGTGAGTGGCAGTGAAGCAGTTGCCTCTGTTTCTTTCATCTTCAGCACTGGACATGAATAGAAGGTGCCCTTAATCTGTTGCAGGGTTCATGGGAAGGCACCTTTCATCATGTTTCTGTTTACTCAAGAAAGAGCTTCCTTTCCATCCACTTCACAGCAGGACTATGTTCTTCCACAGCAATAATAGCTCTTCTCACACATTAGTTTCCTGAAATCATGGGTGCTTTTGCTAAAGTTGTAAGTATGATCCAAGGACTCATGTAGAGTATTCATAAAACACAAAAGAAACCATCTCTGATGTGTTTGTGCTGAAACAACTTAGCAGCGGGTGATATGTGTTATAGTAGATTATAGGAATTGATTTGTAAAGTTGCTGCCATAAATATATCATCATAAGTTTTTGATGATTTGAGCTATATTTTTATTGTTTAAAAGTTTGAAGAATACGCCTCACCTGTGATGGCGCAGTGGATAAAGTGCTGAGGTCGCTGGTTTAAAACCCTGGGCTTGCTGAGGCAAGGCACATATGACAAGCAACCAATGATCAGCTAGAGTGAAGCAACTACTTCTCATTCCCTGTCCCCTCCTCTCTCTGTAAAATCAATAAATAAAGTTATTTTTAAGAGTTATTCATCAAAATTTATATTTGTAGCCTTGGCTGATTAGCTCATTCGGCTGGAATGTCATGCCACTGCTCCATTGTGGGTTCAATCCTGGGTCAGGAGGGCACATACAAGAAGCAACCAATAGAAAGTAAGTGAAACAATAAATTGATGTCTCTGTCCCTCTCTTTCTCTCTCTCCCTTTCTTTTGATCTCTAAAATCAATAAATACAAATTTAAAAAAACCTTTAAAAAATTTACATTAAGCCTGACCTGTGCTGGCGCAGTGGATAGAGTGTTGACCTGGAGCACTAAGTCACTGGTTCAAAACCCCGGGCTTGTCCAGTCAAAACACCTATGAGAAGCAACTACTACAAGTTGATGCTCCCCCCATCCCCCAGTTAAAGCTTAAAAAATTTTTTTAATGATAAAAAAAAGACAAAAAAGATTTAGTGGCTAATATGGTTTCTCACTGACACTTCGCATCCATTGTGGGTTGGTAGGGGGTTCTGAGCTATGAAGGGAAGTGACAGATATTTTGCTCTTCTTTCAGAAGGGTCACATGGCCCGCTCAACCACAGGAGGCAGGGAATGTAATCCTACCATGTGCTGGAAGGCGGAGGGCTTGAAAACACTTGGTGAACAGCCTCAGATTGGAGACCAACAGCCCAGATCATGAAGTTTTTTCCATGATGCAGAGAGATATCTACTAAGGCTCGTGGGCAGCCTGACCAGAAGGTGGCGCAATGGATAGAGCATTGGACTGGGATGCAGAGGACCCAGGTTCGAAACCCCGAGGTTGATGACTTGAGCGCTGGCTCATCTGGTTTGAGCGAGGCTCACCAGCTTGAGCCCAAGGTTGCTGGCTCAAGCAAGAGGTCACTTGGTCTGCTGAAGCCACTCCCCCTCCCCCATCAAGGCACATATGAGAAAGTAATCAATGAACAAATTAAGGAGCCGCAAAGAAGAATTAATGCTTCTCATATCTCTCCCTTCCTCTCTGTCTGTCCTTCTCTCTGTCTGTCACAAGGCTCCTGGACTGAAAGGACTTTGGTAGAGGGAGGTCCAGAATGTCCCTTCCTCCTGCCCCCATAGAATGTGGGAAGGAGAATAGAGGTAGAAAGAGGGCACAGAGGCCAGAGGCACCTGATCTGTTTGCTTCTTTTACAAGGTGGGGAACCCGATGGGACAAGCCTGATAGATATATCCAGAGAGAGCCAGGAGAGCAGTAGCTGATATCTTAGTCATTCGGGCTGCTATGACACAATACCACAGAATGGATGGCTTCTAAACAACAGAAATGTGCACTGGCTGGGTAGCTCAGTTGGTTAGAGCATCATCTCAATACAGCAAGGTTGCCCTTTTTTTTTTTTTTTCATTTTTCTGAAGCTGGAAACAGGGAGAGACAGTCAGACAGACTCCCGCATGTGCCCGACCAGGATCCACCCGGCACACCCACCAGGGGACGACGCTCTGCCCACCAGGGGGCGATGCTCTGCCCATACTGGGCGTCGCCATGTTGCGACCAGAGCCACTCTAGTGCCTGAGGCAGAGGCCACAGAGCCATCCCCAGCACCCAGGCCATCTTTGCTCCAATGGAGCCTTGGCTGCGGGAGGGGAAGAGAGAGACAGAGAGGAAAGTGCGGCGGGGGGGTGGAGAAGCAAATGGGCGCTTCTCCTGTGTGCCCTGGCCAGGAATCGAACCCGGGTCCTCCGCACGCTAGACCGACGCTCTACCACTGAGCCAACCTGCCAGGGCCAAGGTTGCACTTTTGATCTCCCATCAGGGTACATATAATAAATGCATGGATGGATGGAGCAGCAACTTGATATTCTCTCTCTCTCTCTCTCTCTCTCTCTCTCTCTACCTCCCTATAAATACACAACAAAAATGTATTTCTCACAGTTCTGGAGGCTAGAAGTTCAAGATCAGGGCCAAGTTTAAAGGTCGAGTTCTGGCAAAGCCCTCTTCCAGGTCACAGACAACAGCATTCTCACTCTGTCTTCACATGGGAGAGAGCACAAGAGAGTGTTCAGGGGTCTCTGATAAGGACACCAATCCCATTGATGGGGGCTCCACCTTCATGACCCAATCACTTGCCTGAGGCTCTACCTCCTAATACTATGACTTTGAGAGTTAGGATCTCAACATTTGAATTGGGAGGAGTGTACTAATGTAGCAGGAAGCAACCTGATGAAGTATAGATGTTCAGATAACTTAATCAATAAAGGAAGAAAAATTTATTAAAGCTGGCAGAGAATGTGGACTTTTTGTTTTGTTTGTTTTGTTTTTAATTTAATTTTATTTTTTTACAGAGACAGAGAGAGAGTCAGAGAGAGGGATAAATAGGGACAGACAGACAGGAACGGAGAGAGATGAGAAGCATCAATCATCAGTTTTTTGTTGTGGCACTTTAGTTGTTCATTGATTGCTTTCTCATCATATGTGCCTTGACTGTGGGGCTACAGCAGACCGAGTAACCCCTTGCTCAAGCCAGCAACCTTGGGTCCAAGCTTTTTGCTCAAACCAGATGAGCCCACGCTCAAGCTGGCAACCTTGGGGTCTTGAACCTGGGTCCTCCGCATTCCAGTTTGATGCTTTATCCACCATGCCACCACCTGGTCAGGCAGGATGTAGAGTTTGTAGCTCCAAAACATGGGCTCCCTGAAGTTGACTTTCTTATTTATTTATTTATTTATTTATTTATTTATTTATTTATTTTTACAGAGACAGAGAGTGAGGCAGAGAGAGGAACAGACAGGGACAGACAGACAGGAATGGAGAGAGATGAGAAGCATCAATCATTTTTCATTGCACGTTGCAACACCTTAGTTGTTCATTGATTGCTATCCCATATGTTCCTTGACCGTGGGCCTTCAGCAGACCGAGTAACCCCTTGCTGGAGCCAGCGACCTTGGGTTCAAGCTGGTGGGCTTTTCCTCAAACCAGATGAGCCCGCACTCAAAGTGGCGACCTCGGGGTCTCGAACCCGGGTCCTCTGCATCCCAGTTCGATGCTCTATCCACTGCACACTGCCCAGTCAGGCAGGATGTGGAGTTTGTAGCTCCAAAACATGGGCTCCCTGAAGTTGACTTTCTTACAGGTTATATACTTTTATATCTAAGCAATGGGCATGTGGTTTCTTAGTTTAAGGTTTCCCAGGACTCAAGGAAAAAGGAGGGAAAGTTTCGGTGGGATAAACAAGGGGGAAGGGGTTTCCAGATCACTGGCCCTAGTTACATACAGATCCTGCTATTCTTGCTTTGTATTGTAACTATGGGATATAGTTAATTTATCACTGGCTGACTCTGTTACCCCAGCTGGCTCCTTTCCCTTGTATTCTTTTTGTTTCTTCCTTCTCAGGGACGAGGGGCCTGCCCCTCCTTCCTCACTAATAGCTGGGAGTTGAGCCTGAAGGAGGGTTCTTGGCTCCCCATGGCTTGGGGGAAGCACACAAGGGTCCAGAAATTTTCACATGTCTCAAGGAGAGGCTGAGGGGACCAGCAAGGCAGTAGAGGTCAGGGATGAAGACAGATGGCTGCAAGATACGTAGCCTTTTTGGTCACAGGCAAATAACTGGACCCAGAGACCTCAAGGGTGGCCCAAAAGTCAGACAGCAGTCATTTTTCTACAGCCGGACCAAGCCAGGTTGACCCTTCACAGAAGAGGCCAGCATGAACTCAAAACCTCCAGGAATCTGTAAAGCCAGTATCCATGGCCACCATCATAGCCGCCTGGCCAATGCAGGTTCACATTAGATTTGGACAGATGGTAATGAAACAACGGAGCCAAGAACTGGTGGGCCATTACCTTTAATCCTAGCTTGTACCCGGCGGGCAAGTAAAAACACACACTGGGCTCCAAAACCCACTCATTCAGTGCTCACAAAGCTATTGACTTATCCAAGTTTCCAAGAATCAAAAGTTTCTAGCTCACTAGCCTTATTCACTGCTGTTCCCCATCTCCTCTCTGCACAAACTGGCTTCTCCTTCAGCACTCCGCCATCTTGGCTGCCTCTCCTCTCCTCCATGTGGCCTTTCTCTGCTCTCTTACAGCATGGGCTCCTCCTAGAATGTAATCACTCTTCTAATGCTAATCTCAGGAACAGAGAGAGAGCAAGCTCCATTCTGCCCCCATTTTATAGTGTAGAAATCAAAACCTTTAATCCAATATACAAATAAGGAAGTCTCTGATACAAAGTCACTTATTTGAGGCATAATGGGATTCCTCATGAGAGTGCACCACCCCGCATCATGCAATAGTCAGGGTGTGGGGAAAAGCTTAGTCTTAAAACTAAGCCTTAGGCTATAATGACCTGGCCTGCTTACAGCCTGTCCCCCATACCCAATACAAACTATAAGCGAGCAAACATATATATCATATTTAAAAACTTATTTGACCTGCCTGACCAGGCAGTGGCACAGTGCATAGAGCGTCAGACTGGGATGCAGAAGACCCAGGTTCGAGACCCCAAGATCACCAACTTAGCAAAGCTCACCAGCCTGGACCCAAGGTCACTGGCTCCAGCAAGGGGTCACTCGGTCTGCTGTAGCCCCATGGTCAAGGCACATATGAGAAAGCAATCAATGAACTAAGGTGTCTCAATGAAAAACTAATGATTGATGCTTCTCTCTCTCCATTCCTGTCTGTCTGTCCCTATCTATCCCTCTCTCTGACTCTCTCTGTCTCTAAAAAAAAAAAAAAAAAATTATTTGACCAACAGGATCCCAGGCTTTTCTCCCACCCTGACATATACCAAGGTGTCCTTTTGGAAAGGTGCACAAGGATGGAACACAGTTTTATTTCCATTGAATGACAGAAAATTGATCTGAAAGGGACTTTTGTTCAAAAGACTGTTAAAGATTTCTTAATTTTAATTTTTTTAGCATGAGAAAGAGAGACAGACAGATGGACAGGAAGGAAAAGGGATGAGAGGCATCAACTCATAGTTGAGTCACTTTAGTTTTTCATTGATTACTTCTCATACTTGCCTTGACAAGGGAGCTCAAGCCAAGCCAGTGACCATGGGGTCATGTCTATGATTCCATGCTTAAGCCAGCAACCCCACACTCAAGCTGGTGAGCTTGTGCTCAAGCTGACAACCTTGGGGTTTCAAACCTAATTCCTCAGTGTCCATTTTTAAAAGATTTTATTTACTGATTTTAGATAGAGAAAAAAGAGAGAGCAGAGATTTGAGGAGCAGGAAGCATCAAGTCATAATATTTTCTTCTCGCATGTGCCTTGACCGGGCAAGCCCAGGATTTTGAACCAGCGACCTCAGCATTTTAGGTCAATGCTTTATCCAGTGCGCCACCACAGGTCAGGTGGATATATTCCTGATTCAGTATTGCACATGGAAAGGAACTGTGGATGAAAAAAGTGTCACAAACTCAGGGGAGGCCTGCATGGCAGCCTTACAAACTCAGAGACCTAAAGAAACCACATAGAATAGTCTGAAATTAAAACTTCCTAACTAAAAGCAAGTCATGGCAAGTATGTCCTAGGCCGGTATCTTCCTTGACAAAGGTCAGTCTTGTCTTTACCTAAACTGAGCCTTTCTGTTGTCTTTTTGCATCTAAGATAACATATGTTTTGGAATGTCAGAGTAAACCACTTTTTCTAGATCCCTCTGGAGACAACCTCCCACCAGAGCAGGAGAGGTCACTGTTATCTTGTTCCCCCATACTCTCTCTACGGACTGTAAATGTTAATTATTAACTATCTTGTGCTCACCAACCTAAAAGGAGTGTGTGTCTAATCGTATTACTTTCTTTCTTTTTTTGTATTTTTCTGAAGCTAGAAACAGGGAGAGACAGTCAGACAGACACCCGCATGCGCCCGACCGGGATCCACCCTGCACGCCCACCAGGGGCAACGCTCTGCCCACCAGGGGGCGATGCTCTGCCCCTCCGGGGCGTCGCTTTGTTGCATCCAGAGCCACTCTAGCGCCTGGGGCAGAGGCCGAGAAGTTATCCCCAGCGCCCGGGCCATCTTTGCTCCAGTGGAGCCTCAGCTGCGGGAAGGGAAGAGAGAGACAGAGAGGAAGGAGAGGGGGAGGGGTGGAGAAGGAGATGGGCGCTTCTCCTGTGTGCCCTGGCCGGGAATCGAACCCGGGACTTCTGCACGCCAGGCTGATTACTTTTTATCCAGTCTCAAAGATTCCCACCTCCCTAATCCATCACCAAAGGATTTCATGTAAGCCCCTTACATCTTCCCCTATGATTCTGATGAATAAAATAAGTGGTGAAACTGCCATTCTCCAGAGCATTTTCTCAATCCATTGATATTTTGCCTCCCAGCTCAAACTCATAAAAATTCTCTACAAGTTTGGATGCTTCTTTGAGGATGTTGACACTGAGGTCAACAGAACTCAGAAGACACAGTTTGGACCAGAGGAGTTTAAAATGATAAGCTAAAATCTTGGCATCCCCTACTCTACCCATGTGACTTGTGAAGAAGATACATTTGACCACATTTATTTGCATGTCTGTGCAGTCTTATGATGTGCAAATCTCAACCGTCTTCCATGAGGATCACCCCAACAGTGGTGCTGGTGGTGCCCTCCCTCTCTCAGAGATGGGAAAAAGGGCTTTGGGGGTAAGTCAGCTTCCCGAGGACACACAGTTCCTGTCACTGGGACTCTCTGGCTGCGCTGGCCTCCCTCCTGAGGCTCAGGTCCCTTCAGCTCAGTCCCTCAAAAACTGCTGTGGCAACATGAGCCAAAAAGGCAGGTGCTCCACAGGCCATAAGAACACTGCTCTCAGGCACACTGCTGACTGTAACTATCAGAGGTCAGATCTCCTGGCAAAATTCATTGTTTTGTGCCTGTCTCAGACCACAGCTTTTGTGGGTCTCACTATGATTGCAAGACGCCTTCAGCAAGAACCATCTGGAAACATTGAAAAAAAAAAAAAGAAAATAAGGTTTATAACCCAGGTTCTGGAGGGTACACAGTGGGGGGGCCAAGGGAGGGAGGGAGAGAGAGAGTACGCCTGGGGGTTCTGCTTTTATGGGTGTTGAGGGTGGAGCCTCAGGTTTCTTGGGTTCACTCTTTACTAGTGAATGAAAAACATAAGAGCAATATTTAAAGTTAGGAAGAGAAAACCAAGAAGCCAAACCAAAGCTGTCTAAAACAAAGGAACTTTGGGGTTGGGGGACTAGCTCTTTATCAGGTCATGTGGTGGGAAATGTGTTTGAAGTGGATGCCTGAGCTGTTAAAAGCACAAATCAGGCACTTGCATTACAAAACAACAAGTCAAGCTCTAGAGAAGAAGACAGGCCTCTGGGAGTAACTTGGAACAGTTCACAGTGGCCTGGTAAGATGTCTGGAATAGGTAGGGACAGAACTGCTCATTGGTAGTCTAAGAATAACCCCACATAGGGTAGAAAGCAGTGTGCCACAAACTGGTTTCATCAAACTATTTGCCTGTGTCCTCCTCACCCTGGGGTCTAAAACCTCACTCTCCGTACCAATGGATGTGGTCACAGTCACTCCACAGAGGTCAAGTGGTTTGCCCAAGATTGGGAGAAACTTCTGCTTCTGGTGCATGCCTCCAAATCTGTTCTGCTGTCACCAGGGGCTAAATCACTGAGAATGGTTCTGGCTATAAAAAAAAAAACTCTTGGGGGTTAGATCTAGCCATGGCCTTGCAAGGAACAAGTATAGTGTCTGTGGGAGCATCATTTTTTATGGAATTGAAGCTTCCTTCACCCATATAAAAGCAGGGGATATTTTTCCTGACCCTTTCACTATAGCAGGGGTCCCCAAACTTTTTACCCAGGGGGCCAGTTCACTGTCCCTCAGACCATTGGAGGGCCGGACTATAAAAAAAACTATGAACAAATCCCTATGCACACTGCACATATCTTATTTTAAAGTAAAAAAACAAAACGGGAACAAATATAACATTTAAAATAAAGAACAAGTAAATTTAAATCAACAAACTGATCAGTATTTCAATGGGAACTATGGTCCTCTCACTGACCACCAATGAAAGAGGTGCCCCTTCCGGAAGTGCGGTGGGGGCCGGATAAATGGCCTCAGGGGGCCGCATGTGGCCCGCGGGCTGTAGTTTGGGGACCCCTGTCCTATAGCCACTTCTTCCTAACTTTTTATTGTGAGATATTCAACCAGTAAAGTTTTTTAAAAGCAATAAATTTGTCTGGAGGCCTTGGCCAGGTAGCTCAGTTGGTTAGAGTGTCATCTCAATAAGCAAGGATTGTGGGTTTGATCCCCAGCCAGGGCACAATAAAAGAATCAACCAATGAATGCATAACAAGTGGAGCAGCAAATTGATATTTCTTTCTTTCCCCCCTTTCTGTCTCTCTAAAATCGATAAGTAAAAATTTTAAAAGAACTTGTCTTGGAGATACTCATATAGGAGGAAGTTTTCCTGCTACTGAGCCAAATTTCTGCCCCTCAGTGAAGACTGGCTCAGTGTCAGGTGGGTAGGTAGGAAATCTGTATTGCAGGGATGGCTGTAGGAAGCAAGTGAACACTGGGGGGCTGTAGGAAGCAAGTGAACACAGGGGGGAGGCAAGTGAACACTGGGGATGGTTGAGAAACTCTTGATGGAGGGAGTGGGAAGGGGCGCTCCCATATGTTAAGAGATAGAATTAAGCAAGACTCGTGGAGACAAAATATCTCATCAAGGCAACTTTAACAACTTCTGCAGAAGGATGTGCTGCCACTATTGAAAGCCAGCCAGCATCACCTGACCTGTGGTGGCGCAGTGAATAAAGCGTCGACCTGGAAATGCTGAGGTCGCCGGTTTGAAACCCTGGGCTTGCCTTGTCAAGGCACATATGGGAGTTGATGCTTCCAGCTCCTCCCCACCTTCTCTCTCTGTCTCTCTTTCCTCTCTCTCTCCCTCTCTGTCTCTCTCTCTCCTCTCTAAAATGAATAAATAAAATTTTTTTAAAAATTAAAAAAAAAAAAGAAAGAAAGAAAGCCAGCCAGTAAGCGCACAGGCAGAGGGCAAATTCTGTTTTTACCCTAACTCAGGCCCTAGGATGCTGGGTCTTGCTCCACTGGCTGGAGTGTTGACCATACAATTTTTTCCCGGTTGGCTAGTTTAAACGGCCTCACCAAGGTGGAAGGGAGAGATGGGGATATAATTAACTAAGTAAGGAGGTTAAGGAATGGTCAGATGACCGGATGACTGGATGAAGAAGGCTGGGGGATCGGTAAACAAGTTAGCTATTTCTCATTCTATTCCCCTGTCAGAGGAATCCGAATGAGGGCAGTTGGGAAGTTAGTTGAAGAAAAGAATTTGAGTTAAACATTTCCTTCACGTACAGCCCCAGGACTCTCCAGAGAGTTCCCCTAACTTGTAGCATGGGAACCTGTGGACACTTAATTTATATCATGACCCTTGTATAGCAAGAGGGCTCCTGGTCTATATTTGGTTGGGAGAGGGAGAATGGGGGAGGATCAGGAGTTGCCAGGAGAGATGAGCCCACGCAGCCCACCCCATCTCTCTCCAGAGAGGCCAGGTTCTTTTGTTGTCAGGTTGAGCTCCTTCTCAACAGCTGCCAGACTGTGCCAGAAGGTGTGGCATGAAAATGTGTGGTGTGTTTCAGGAGGAACTGCTCTGGTCCTTCAGGAGGTTGAAAAAGGCCAGTGGCCCCACCTCTTATGCCTGGTTTCCTGGGACTGAGAAGGACAAGTGGGCCCTGCACTCATGATATTGTAGTCCTTTGGGCTGTGAAACGGTCATAATGTGCAGAATGATTGTCTTCTGAAGTTCACACTGGTCAGACATCTTCTGCAGGAGGGTGGAGCACCAGAACCAGCACAGAGCAGAGCCTGCGCTCTGAGGGCTGAAGCTCTGTCCCCAGGCAGAAGCTCTGTCCTGCACAGGAGGGGTCTTTCTGCTTCCCTGCATCCCTTCCTCCTTCTCTTCTCTCTTCTCTCCTCCTTGGGAGATTTCACACAAAGGTAAAAATAGAAGGAAGAGAACAATGAGTCCCTTGTACCCACCAGCCAGCTACAGTGAGCATCTCCTGATCACTCTTGTTCAATCTTTATCCACTCCCCTCCACTCCCACCACTGGATTATTTTAGAGCAAGCTCTACACATGATAAGATTTTAACCATAAATATTTTAGGTTGTATCAGAATGAGAGGCAGCATGCCTCTGAGGTCAATGAATAGTTATTTGGGAAGGAAAAGAAAGTGTTTGAAGCCCAAACACAATCCCATTATCACCCCTTGCAGTCTTCTGACACTCAAGCCTCACATTTTTCTGCCTTTCTCAGGAACATATTCTTCCAGTTGATTGGCTTGAATCAGGATCCACCTAAAATCCATACACTGCATTTAGAGGATGTGTCTTTAAGTCTCTTTCTACAGGTGAGGATGGAAGGGCATGGAAAGCTGACTAAGTCAGTTTAAAAAGTAACAAAACACAGCCATGCAGCTCCTCTATCACCTTCCTGAAGCAATTTGCAACACAAGCTAGGAAAACGGGATATGTGGATAGTCAAGGACAAACAGTCCGAACCTCCCCTTCACACCCTCTCCCCTCCCAGAGACACGAGGGACACATAGGTCTGAGAAATCAGGTGCCTTTCACATGAAAGCTAAAGCTATAAAGGTATATAAGACTCAAAAAAGCTAACTTTGGGCCCTGGCTGGTTTGTTCAGTGGTAGAGCATCGACCTGGCATGTGAATGTCCTGGGTTCGATTCCTAGTCAGGGCACACAGGAGAAGCACCCATCTGCTTTTCCACCCCTCCCCTCTCGCTTCTATCCCTCTCTCTCTTTTTCTGTCTCTTCTCCTTCCCTCCTGCAGCCAAGGCTCCATTGGAGCAAAGTTGGCCTGGGTGCTGAGGATGGTTCCATGGCTTCTGCCTCAGGCGCTAAAAATGGCTCCGGTTGCAATGAAGCAAGGGCCCCAGATGGGCAGAGCATCACCCCCTAATGGGTTTGCCAGGTGGATCCTGGTCGGGGCACATGCAGGAGTCTCTCTCTGCCTCCCCTCCTCTCACTAAAATAAAATTTTAAGAAAAGCTAACATCGAGGAGCTCATGTTTTGGTGTCTATTAGTTCATGCTGCTTTGCTGGCTAATAAATCCTCCTCCTCTAGCACGTTGCCTGAGTGTCTTTGTCCTCCAAGAGTCATTTCCCTTGTTCCTGCAACACTGGGAACTTCTTGGAATTTTGTAAACCTGGGAGAGCCTCAGATGATACAAAAATTGGGTAAGGTTCTCCACCTGCAGGGTAATATTAGAGTCTTACCGGGTGCTGAACTGTTCCAATGCAATTTGAAAAAGAAGGGAGACTTCCATTCCTTGCATTCTAAACATGGATAATCTCATTGAATTCTCACAACAACCCCATAAGGTAACAGTTAGGCCTATTTTACAGCTGAAGAAACTAAGTCTGAAGGACTCTTTCCAAATAAGTAGAAGTGACTATTTAATCAGAGTTTCACCTGCCTGGTTCCACAGACCACATCCGTTTGTCCTCAGCATTTGTCTTTGCCCTGGGACAGAAAACAGAGACAGTTGTTGCCACCGAGAGCACTCTTGCTGGTATATCCCACCTGGGGAACAACAGCTTAGGAAATAGAACACTAAGAAAATCTTTAAGGCTCTCTGTCAGCCTCTCCCCAAGTTCATCTTGTCCTTCCATACCCCATGGTAACTGTAAAGCTAGTAGCTATGGCCATCATCACAGCCGCCTGGCCAATGCAGGTTCGTATTAGATTAGGACAGACAATAATGAAACAATGGAGCCAAGAACTGGTGGGCCATTACATTTAATCCTAACTGGTGGGCCATTACCTTTAATCCTAACTTGCACCTGGTGGGCAAGTAAAAACACACACACACTGGGCTCCAAAACCCACTTATTCAGTGCTCACAAAGCTGCTGACTTATCTGAGTTTCCTAGAATCAGAGGATTCTAGCTCACTAGCCTTATTCACCTCTGTTCCCCATCTCCTTCTCTCTATACAAACTGGCTTTAGCATTCTGCCATCTTGGCTGCTTCTCCTGGCCTCCTCCATGTGGCCTTTCTCAGCTCTCCTTTCTCTGCTCTCTCCTCTAATGTTAATCTCAAGAACTGAGAAAGAGCAAACTCCTGGTCAGCCCCACTTTATAGTGTAGAAATCCAAACCTTTAATCCAATATACAAACAAGGAAGTCCCTGATACAAAGTCACTTATTGAGGCATAATGGAATTCTTCATGAGAGTGCACCACCCCACATCATGCAATCAGTCAAGGGTGTGGGGAAAAGCTTAGTCTTAAAACTAGGCCTTAGGCTATAACCACCCTGCCTGCTTACAGCCTGTCCCCTACACCCAATGCAAACTATAACTGAGCAAACATATATCATATTTTAAAACTTATTTGACCAACTATTGGGCAGATAAAATGTATTATGCTCACTTTGTTAAAAATAGCGCTGCCCACGTGAGGCCATCGCCCAGGTGATATTAATGTGTGTTGAGAATCCTTGTAGCCTGGGGCTTGGTTTTGGGATTAAGCCTTTCCCACCCTTTTTGATGTGGGGTGGTACAATCCAATCATGCCTCAGAGAAGTGACTTTGTATTAGAGACTTCCCTACTTTGTATATTGGATTAGAGGTTGTGAAGCTACAGTATAAAGTGGGGGCAAAACGGGAGTTTGGGCGCTCTTGGTTCCTGATATTAGAAGAGAGAGCAGAGTAGAGCAGAGAAAGGCCACATGGAGGAGGCCAGGAGAAGCAGCCAAGATGGCAGAGTGCTGAGTGAGATGCCAGTTTTTGTAGTTTGTATCTGGGATAAGGAAGGAGATGGGGAACTGAGGAGAATAAGTCTGGTGAGCTAGAAACCTTTGATTCTAGGAAACTCGGATAAGTCAGTGGCTTTGTGAGCACTGAATGTGAGTGGGTTTTGGAGCCCAGTGTGTATTTTTACTTGCCCGCCGGGTGCAAGCTAGGATTAAAGACTATGGCCCACCAGTTTGTGGCTCCACTGTTTCTTTACCGACTGTCCGAATCCAATGCGAACCTGCATGGGCCGGGCTGCTGCTGTGATGGTGGCCCTGGCCATGCCTCTTGGCTCTACACCAACATTCCACCCCTTTTGCTCGCTTATGATCTAAAGCATAGGTATTCCTGCACAAGGAAATTAGGCACATTACACAAATTACAACAGCACAAATCATACAGTTTCAACAATTACAAAGGTACATTTCACCATTCTCTGAGCACTTTGCCAAAAGTGCAAAATGTCCTCGGACTTCTATTCAGCCATGAAAAATCTTCCCGGGGCAGGGGAGTGCTTCCAGCAAAGCCATCCCCTACCCCCATCAGGGTATTTTACATTGTCCAAAATCCATAAGTCTATCCAAGGAAGAAGCCAGTGCCCACTCCGGTCATAGTCCAGGAATCAGTCCAAGCACACGGGGCCTTAGCCACCTCCCTCATCCCTGGCATCCTGGCAGGTTTTACACTGTCCCAAAGAGGAGCACGTGGCAATGGCAGTCAGCATTTCCATCTCTGCTCCAGAGAGCATGATGGCATTCACCCTTATGTCCCAAAATTGCAGACCTACCAGGGGCAAAGTAGATACTCCTTGCAGCTGGGCTCTCAACTTCTGGAGACCGAGGATCGCAACTCCAGTTTGATTCTCCTCATCCTCCAAAGAGAAACTGAAAACATCAGCTCCTGCTGCGGGGCTTAAGTCCCAGGTCGCAGCCACCTTCTGTTCCACGGGCCTTGCAGCCCCTGCCCCAGCCTCAGCCCCAGCCTCCTGCTGCTACTGGCTATCCACAATGTCCAGAGCATGCTGCAACTCACGAACTTGTGATTCCTTCTCCAGCGGCTGCTTCATTTCCAAGCAAATCTCACAAACCTGGTCGACCTCTTCCAGGGCTTGCTATAGCTCCAGGGTCAGCATCTCTTTCTCTCACATTTGCTCCAGCTCCTTCCGCTGCTCGGTTTGCAGGTACCGGGCAGCCTGTTCCATAGAGCTCTTAGTTTCCTCACACATGGCTGTAAAAGCCAGCCTACGATCCCCAAAAGGACAGTCATGGGGAACCATAACAGCAGCCAGTCCTCTACTCCACTACTCGAAGGTGGTGGTGGCTCCATACTGAACTGTATCGAATCCTGCCACAGATTACGCCAAATGTAAAGCCAGTATCTACGGCCACCATCACAGCCGCCTGACCCATGCAGGTTCACATTAGATTCAGACAGATGGTAAAGAAACAACGGAGCCAAGAACTGGTGGGCTATTACCTTTAATCCTAGCTTGCACCCAGCAGGCAAGTAAAAACATACACTGGGCTCCAAAGCCCATTCATTCAGTGCTCACAAAGCTACTGACTTATCCGAGTTTCCTAGAATTAAAGGTTTCTAGCTCACTAGCCTTATTCACCTCTGTTCCCCATCTCCTTCTCTCTCCACAAACTCTGCACAAACTGGCTTCTTCTTTAGCATTCTGCCATCCTGGATGCTTCTCCTGGCCTCCTCTATGTGGCCTTTCTCTGCTCTCTCCCCAATGCTAATCTCAGGAACCAGAGAGAGCAAGCTCCCGGTCTGCCTCACTTCATAGTGTAGAAATCAAAACCTTTAATCCAATATACAAACAAAGAAGTCCCTGATACAAAGTCACTTATCTGAGGCATAATGGGATTCCTCATGAGAGTGCACCACCCCACATCATGCAATCAGTCAAGGATGTGGGGAAAAGCTTAGTCTTAAAACTAAGCTTAGGCCTGTGATGGCGAATCTTTTTATAAAAACCGCCCACTGCCTGACCTGTGGTGGCGCGGTGAATAAAGCGTCGACCTGGAAATGCTGAGGTCTCCAGTTCGAAACCCTAGGCTTGCCTGGTCAAGGCACATATGGGAGTTGATGCTTCCAGCTCCTCCCCCTTCTCTCTCTCTCTGTCTCTCTCTCTCCTCTCTCTCCCTCTCTGTCTCTCTCCTCTCTAAAACTGAATAAATAAAATTAAAAAATAAAAAATAAAAACAAACAAAAAATCTCACCCACTTTGCAGCTCTGGTCAACCTGGTCCGTCCTTCCCACTAGTGGGTGTTCCAGCTTTCATGGTGGGCTGTAGTGGAGCAACCAAATGGCGCCGCAATTGGCCCACCATGAAAGCTGAAACACCCACTAGTGGACGGGAGGGACCAGGTTGACCAGCACTGCAAAAGTGGGCAGTTTTTATAAAAAGGTTCGCCATCACAGTCTTAGGCTATAATCACCCTGCCTACTTATAGCCTGTCCCACACACCCAATGCAAACTATAAGCAAGCAAACATATATCATATTTAAAAACTTATTTGACCAACAGTAACCCTGCCCTGAATTTTTATTTATAAATTTTTTTGTATTTTACTACATATGTACATATATATGCTGTCAAAGAATATATTGTTTAGTTTTGCTAATTTTTTATTATAGAAAGATGTTGTTTTTGTAGTCTGTGATTTGCCTTAAATATGTTTATTGATTGGTTGGTTTTAGAGAGAGAAAAAAAACCATTGATTTTATTTATTTATTTATTTATTTTTGTTCTCAATATGAATTTTGTGTCTTTTATTTGTCCTTCCAAATGAGTTTGTATTTTTTCTTGCACATTGAGTTGTAGCAGGAAGCGACTCAGTGGAGGATAGACACTCAGATAACTTTATTAGAGGGAAAGAGAATTCATTAAAAGCTGGCAGAGCACACAAGACTAGTAGCTCCAAAGACACATGCTCCCTGAAGTTGATTTTCTTACAGGGTATATACCTTTTACAGAATTCAGGTTTTCATGCAAGGGGTTTGTGATCCCTTTGTCTAAAGGTATACATCACTCTCATGACTCCAGGATGGAAGGGTGAGTTTAGGTGTGTTCAGAGGATAAGTGTTGGAATTTTAAAATTAAGGTATGTAAACATTGTTTCTTAAAAGCTTTTAAGAAAAGAAGAAAAGGGAAAGGGCTTTTCAGATAAGTTCTATCTTCTTTGCTCTGTGTAGCAAGTGTTCCCGGGGACCCTTTCAGAGAACTATAGGAAATAGTTAATCCATAACTAGTTGACTCAGCTACCCCTGCAGGATCCCTTCCCTTACATTCTTATTTTTAATTCCTCCTCAGCAAGGAGGGTAGGGAGCCTGACTTTTTCCTTATTCCCCTCTTTGAGGCCTCCAGAACTTTTTATTATACTGGAGTCTCACTGTTTTTTGTTTAACTCCTGGAGGATTTTTTTGATAGTGTAAAACTACTCCTATCTGGAGTTTTCTTTTCACCTATATTTTTTCCCTCTGAACAAACCTTCTATAACCTGCACAAACTTTCCGCAACTTATGCAAACCTTCAACTTTCATGAACTTTCTTAACTATTCATATATAACTAGCTTTCACAACAACCTACTTTTTCCTTTTCCCTTCAAAAGTACCTCTATATTTTGTATGATTACTCTTCTCTCCTACAGCATGGGCTCCTCCTAGAACATAATCACTCTTCTTCCAGAACAATGTGATCTCTCTTCCTTTTAAAACCTTTTGGCATGAAAACCCTCCCCCAACACATATTAACATAATCACGCCCATCCTAGGCAATCATCTGGGCAACGGGCTTCCACGCAGGCAGTGCCATCTTTAACAAAATGATCACAATATACTTTATCTGCCCAATAAATATCAATATTAATTTTGCATTTTTTTGGTACCTTACAACATTCCCCACTGGTTTTATGTCCTAAGTCAAATCTTTGACTTAATTTACTGAAAAGCATGAGGTTGTTGTGTAGGAATATTAACTTATAACATGTAACAGATATTTAACAGATGACATTAATAGCAATATAGTTTACTAAAGAAACAAATGTTATTGATTAATTTCTTATAAACTGTAAAAACCTTTTGCAACTTACATAAAACTAATTGGCTCTTTAACAATTTACTTTTAGTCAGAACTCTTAATTTTAAAACCTTTTGTCAGGAGCCGATTAACGACAGCTGGCTGACAAGGTCACAGCAGAGAAGATTCACAACTGCTGGCTGACAAAGTTATAGCAGGAGAAGACCCACAACTGCTGGCTGACAAGGTCACAGCAGAAGAAGATAAAAAACTGCTGATTGACAAAGTCACAGCAAAGAAGACCAATGGCTGCAGGTTGACAAAGTCACCGCAAAGGAAAGGCACAACAATACTTCCCCCTTTGACCTTTTTAAATTAATCTGGCCTTATATCCCCCCTTTTTTGGTGTGTGCTATTATTTATGGCACAGGGATAATAGTACCATGCTTTCCCTGTAGATTCATAGTAATTTCTTTGGAAATGAGACAGAGGGTGTGAGTTCCACAGAAAAGCCTGTAAGCCCCTTGAACTGGGCTCATAAACATAAGAGGCTGGCTATGATATCCCTCGTAAAGGGTTAAGTTTGTAGGAGAATTTCTTCTTATTAATCATGTTAGAAAGAATAGATTGTGACTTATGAATAGGTAGGAAACAGTAACTATACACAGAGCACCTTTCAGCCTTCACTTAATTCATCATTTTTCCTCCCTAGCCTTTTCATGTGATAGAGTAGAGAAACTTTCCTTTCTTCTTGCATACCTGACCTACAGGTGGTGGAACACTCTGAGAAAAATAAAGTTAGAACTTAACTAGTGTATGAATATAGTAAATAAATAAAATTTGACTAGACAATAGAATCTTAGGTAAGGTGTGACAGAGTGGCCCATTGCGTGGCCATGGATGGGAGCACAGCCGGCAAGTAAAGAATGTTTTGTTAAGAGACTTGTTTTGTGACTGAAGGCAGTTGCTGGGCTTTTCTCAGTAAAACATTCTCATGAGATTTTTGTATTTTCCAAGAATAAGGAGAGGAATGTGGTGGAATCCATAGCAGCAATAGCAATTAATGCTTTCTGATACTATGTTGCTACCAAGCTATCTTGCAGGTGCACTCTTTGTATCTTTAAGCAAAAGTTACTCTTGATGTTATGCCAATTTCTCAGTAAACAAGCCTTTTGAAGTCTTGTGAATAATTAGGACACTGCATGAACTCAGGGCCATTTGCCTGAGCAAGCGGTGGTCCTTTGCTAGTCCTTGATGATTTTGTCTGCTAATCTCTCTCTCTGTGCCCTTGACTCACAACAACAGTAAGGTAGAGTTATTAATTAGTACTAATCTTTTAGAAGTTTGTACCAATATTGTTATTGCTATTCAAGTTATTGTATAACTGTACTTTGAATAACTTACCACCTGATTTATAGCTTATAGATATGAATGAACTGTTACCTAGAAATATGTAACCATAGTGAAACAAAAACAATGATTAATCAATGTATTCAAAATACCATGTGATTGTAACTTAGTGTGTGTGCATAAAAAGAAAGCTAGACCAGCATTTGGCAGAGATGCCTGGCAGTAAATGCTAACAAGAGAATAAAGAGAAAGAAAAGAATTCGGCTCTCTCACTCAATTTGTGCCGACGCCATCTCTTCCTGTGGGACTCCTGGATTCCCCCCGGGGCTGGATCCCGGCAACCTTTAACCTTTAGTGACAATTAAGTTGACTTTCTTTTTACCCTAGTTTCCCTTTTCCCAAAGTCTGATTACAAAGGGATTTCTTAGTAAGTTTCTTCATTCTTCAGCCATACATAGACCAACCAGGTTCTGGTTTGTGGTTGGGGTAAGGCATGACTTCTACCTTGGCAGCAGTGGGTGTCAGTCCTTGGGTGATGTACTGGATCTCCTGGAAAATGCTGGAAGTGCCTCTCAGACAGTCTTTTGAACAGTCTGCTGTGTAACCTGTGAATCCTGCAAGTACTTAAGGAAGAGATGGTTATGTTTTCTTTATGATTTGATTTATGCATTCTATTTGCCCTGAACTTTTGTAGGCACAGTGTACATCTATGCAGGAAACGTCCACAAGGCAGTTTTGGTCACATTCTACACTTTGCAGCTAGAGTCTAAGTCCTAATTACTATTGCTTCTAGCTGGAATTAGGAGCAGATTCCAGCCTAAAATAGGCATGGGGCATTGAGACAAGAGAAATAAAGGGGACACTGTACATTAAATAAAGCAACAGAGATGAGACTGTCAATACCCACAGTAGAGATCTCCGAGGGATAAATAAAACTCGAATATTCAGGCAAGGCATAGTAAATGGTCCTTGTGTTCATAAGAAATGAGATCGGTTTACCTGCTACTTGGAAGAAATACTCTAGGCTTGTTCACAGTGATATGAGATGGGGCTAATGGCCTTGGGCGCCTTTAACCTTCAGTGGCAAGTCCCAGCAGGCTGAGCAATGTCAGGTCACAGGTAGCTGGATCAGGGCTGGAAGAGACTGAACCCTCCCTCCATGGAGCAAGGGGGCAGCTTAGCTTCTCGTGTCCCTTTTTCTCACAGCAAAGGTATGTCCCCTGGTGGGGGCTGAGAAGCCTAGCAGGCTTTACCTTAATGACCTTCCTTTCCACTATTGAAGCAGGACCCTGATGAAATCCTATGAAGCCCCTTCAGGGCACTGGAGTATATGCCAAGAACTGGTATTTTTTCCTGATCTCTTTTGGGCTCTATTTGCCTTATCTGTTACTATCTTGTTCATTATAAACCTTAAAAGCCATGCTCAGAAGATCTCGCTGAGGGGCTTGAGGGTCCTTTTTTGTTTATATAAACTCTTGGAAAAAAGACAAAATAGCATTATTAGCTGGATCAAATCAAGAAAAACAGGTTTAGTGTCTTCTTTATGATTCCAGAGTCTCTCCACTGTAGAATGACTCAGTACATAAGCATTCAAAAGAAATTTTTAACAATACTGTTTCAAAATGATAATAAACTAAACATTATATAAAAAGACATTATTAACAATTATTACATATTTTCTAAATATTTAAACCAAGATTTTAACATCACAGGGTTATAAAACAGCAAATAAAAAGAAGAATTAACAAAAGGCCTTTGAAATAACATATACATTTTTAACATGAAAAATATTTTTACACAACAAGGGAACTTTTGTACAAAAAGGAAGTCTTTTGGATTTGGCAGGCTATATAATTCTCCCACATCAGATAACAACCATGCCACAGGAAGAAACTGGAGAAGGATAGGGGAAACTTGAAGGGGACCCTACACCCGCTTTGATCATGTGGGAGAGAGTCGGAACCCTTCTACCAGTGCTAGTCTTGTTCACTTTACACTTATTTTCCCTTCTATAATTTTTTATACACCAGTGGAAGGCAATAAGCCATTAATTCCAAACCATAGAGAGCCCATGTGACCCCTATGTCCTAGGAAGGAGAAGGGAAGAGGCAGCCTCATTATTAGTACAATTTTAGTACAGTGTTGGCCAAATAGTTTTAAAATATGATATATATGTTTGCTCACTTATAGTTTGTATTGAGTGTGGAGAACAGGCTGTAAGCAGTCCAGGTGGTTATAAGCCTAAGGCTTAGTTTAAGACTAAGCTTTACCCCACACCCTTGACTGATTGCATGATGTGGGGTGGTGCACTCTCATGAGGAATCCCATTATGCCTCAGATAAGTGACTTTGTATCAGGGACTTCCTTGTTTGTATATTGGATTAAAGGTTTTGATTTCTATACTATAAAATGGGGTAGACCAGGAACTTGTTCTCTTTTAGTTCCTGAGATTAGTATTAGAGGAGAGAGCAGAGAAAGGCCACATGGAGGAGGCCAGGAGAAGCAGCCAAGATGGTAGAGTGCTGAGGGAGAAGCCAGTTTGTGCAGAGAGGAGATGGGAAACAGTGGTGAATAAGGCTAGTGAGCTAGAAACCTTTGATTCTAGGAAACTCGGATAAGTCAGTAGCTTTGTGAGCACTGAATGAGTGGGTTTTGGAGCCCAGTGTGTGTTTTCACTTGCCCGCCGGGTGCAAGCTAGGATTAAAGGTAATAGCCCACCAGTTCATGGCTCCATTGTTTCATTACCTTTTGTCTGAATCTAATGTGAACCTGCATGTGAATGGCCATGATGGCGGCTCCTGGTCATACATACAGTTTACAATAAGAGGATTGTAAACTACTACCCCAATGAATTATTGATTGAGAAAAATAAGGAATGGTCAAAATGCATTCACTATTTCATAACTACCCAGCTGGCAAAGAGATATTAATTTTTCTTTTGATCTATAATGCTTTACACCATTAAGTCAATATAAGGGTCAGGGTGTCTGGGATTCTTGGTGCCCAAGGGGGTACTATTATGGCTAAAGCAGTGGGTCTCCCCCTCGAATCTCATGTCTCCCACATCAGATAACAACCATGCCACATGAAGAAACTGGGGAAGGATAGGGGAAACTTGAAGGGGACCCTACACCCGCTTTGATCATGTGGGAGAGAGTCGGAACCCTTCTACCAGTGCTAGTCTTGTTCACTTTACACTTATTTTCCCTTCTATAATTTTTTATACACCAGTGGAAGGCAATAAGCCATTAAGTCCAAACCATAGAGAGCCCATGTGACCCCTATGTCCTAGGAAGGAGAAGGGAAGAGGCAGCTGGAGGGCATGTCTCTGATAATTTTATTCCCTATACTCCTGTTACTCATGATCCCAGTACTTCTTCTGGATTGTCCTGATAATTTTATCTCCCATTACTCATGATCCCATCACTCATTCTGGACTATCCTGATAATCCCATCTATAATCCTATCACTTATCCCATCACTTATTCTGGAATTGCAATTCATTTCAAAGAACTGATAACCAGCAAGGTCCACGCCCGTGGTTTGTTAATTTTTAAATCCTTTTACCTGGCCCTGTTCCTTTTCTTTTTCTATGATTTTTCTAAAGCAAAGTTTCAATTTTTAATGCTATTCCTACCCTGTATTTTCTAAATGGGTAAAACTTCTTTTGGTCAGTACGTGGGTATCTAAAACTAGCTTCTATTCTATATTTTCTCTAGTCGCTTCACCCTTAGTTGTCCCCACCATTTTTCTCTAGTGCCCTTCCCCTGCTGCTTTGCCCACAGCATATCCCGGCCCTGCTTTTCTCTCACCCAAACAGCTAACTTGTCAGCCCTTTCTCCAGAGGCTGGAGAAACACTTCAAACTTCCTGGAGAGAAGACAGGAATTAGCACACTAATAAAAGCAAGAACAATAAGACAGACAATAACTAGCACTTAGAATAAAGGATGTTTGACTATAGAGGTGTCAATCATCACACAAGACAAGAGGAAGGAGCCAACAGAAGAGAATAATTTCTTCAGGGGAGAAGTCAGATAGAATGCCCTGAAGCTAGGGGTCTTGGATCCAAGAAAAGAGATTTTATATTTTTTGGGTTTGTTTTACAAATTTCCTTTTACTTTTGACCAGAAATTTCTAATTTTTCATGCAAAAATTCAATTCAGGCCTTAGAAACAGACACAGTTACACATTAAACAAAGACTTCACATACACAAATTATAACTCAAGAAATTTAAATGAGCACACTTTAATTAATCCAATTAAAATCATACTAGAGATATTTTCAGACAAATAAAGAGACAAAACAGATAAGCACAAAGCTCAATAGACAAGGGGAAAAGTTGCAGTTTCAGAGGTTTCTCAGGTGTTCTCCTAGCCATGTTCCCGGAACTTTGGTTTAGGCACCAGAGATTCCCATTCACACACCAAGCACTCAGGGCCTCTCAGGTGTTCTCAGGCTTCATCCCTGCAATGACTTTAAACTTAAATTTAGGAATTTTAGACAAAAGGAAGGAAAAGAATGAGATCTTGACAAACAGAGAAGTTTCTGGCAATCTGAGGTCAGATTAATCAATCCAGGCTAGCTCAGCCTCTATTGGTGTCCTTTCTTAAAGTACAAGCAGATATCCCCGAAAGCCTCAAACAGGACCCAATCCCCACTAGTACCTGTCATAGAGAAACTGATATCTCTGAAGGCCCAAGACAGACTAATCCTGGACCGATTCAATCCCTATGCTTCCCAGACCAGAAACAATTGTCCCCACTAAATGGTATTTTACTGAAAGCCTCAACTAGATACCTCTGGAAGTCTTAGGCAGAATGAAGTCTCCACTAGTACCTCTCTTAGAGAAACAGATATCCCCGAAAGCCTCAAGCAGGACCCAAGCCCACTAGTCGTCCTTTCAGAGTATAACCAGAAGTCCTTCTATCAAAACCTGGACAGGCTGACCAGTGGTGGCACAGTGGATAAAGCATCAACCTGGAAACACTGAGTTTGCTGGCTCAAAACCCTGGGCTTGCCTGATAAAGGCACATATGGGAGTTGATGCTTCCTGCTTCTCCCTCCTTCTATCTCTCTCTCTCTTCTCTATAATGAATAAATAACATCTTTAAAAAAATAATGACAGTTTAAAAACAATGAATGACCAGGCGGTGGTGCAGTGGATAGAACGTCGGACTGGGATGCAGAGGACCCAGGTTCGAGACTCTGCGGTTGCCAGCTTGAGCGCGGGCTCATCTGGTTTGAGCAAAAGTTCACCAGCTTCAACCCAAGGTCACCGGCTCAAGCAAGGGGTTACTCGGTCTGCTGAAGGTCCAAGGTCAAGGCACATATGAAAAAGCAATCAATGAACAACTAAGGTGTTGCAATGTGCAACAAAAAACTAATGATTGATGCTTCTCATCTCTCCGTTCCTGTCTGTCTGTCCCTGTCTATCCCTCTCTCTGACTCTCTCTCCGTCTCTGTAAAATAAAAAAAAATAAAAAAACCTGGGACCTCACCATACCAGGTTGATGCAAAAAACAAAACAAAACAGACAAACAAACAAACAAACAAAAAAACCCAAAACCTGGGCAGGATCAAGAAACTCTCCAATGTCTCGGTCTTGGAGAGCATACTGCAAACATGCTGACCACATCTGATATATTTCGCAGCACCCAAAACATAAATACTATAGACTAGTTACAAACAGTAAAGTAGTTTTGAAGGCCTTACCTACTCCACTGGAGTTCCACATCTCTGGAGTCACAAATCAGCAAAGCCTCAAATCTACCCTACCTACAACCTAGTCCCAAACAAATTTGACCAGTACCAGTCCCAAACAGAAAAGTGAAAGCAAGAATTCAGAGAAAATCAAGAATTCAGTAAAGAAAAAGAGTTGCTTTACCTACCTCTTGACTTTTCTGCCGAATTGTCCAAATTGTTGAATTTGGGAGAAAGGAGGCGTCTACTGAAGAACCGTCTGGACCCCACAGGAAAACTGGGAGCCCTGAAAAGTTTCAGGTGGCATGCCTCTCCACGAGATTCAAGCGAGGCCGGGCAGCTCCTCAGAGAGACCAGCCAATTCTGGGTGTCTCTACCCAGTGACATGAAACACTGGATCCTGGACGAGCCCCCAAATGTTGTAATTTACCACACCCCAGATTCTGAAGAGAACCATACCTCACTCCACCAAGTTTACATAGAGACACCAGTCAATATTAATTTTGCAGCTTTTTGGTACCTTAAAACAATACTTCATAAGGTGAATACATAATGTTCTTAGAGGGTGTGCATTGAATCTAGAACAATATTAGAGGCAAAGCTTGCACCCATTTTTTTTTTTATCTTTCTGAAGCTGGAAACGGGGAGGCAGTCAGACAGACTCCCGCATGCACCCGACCGGGATCCACCTGGCATGCCCACCAGGGGGCAATGCTCTGCCCCTCCGGGGCATCGCTCTGTTGCAACCAGAGCCACTCTAGCGCCTGAGGCAAAGGCCATGGAGCCATCCCCAGTGCCCGGGCCACCTTTGCTCCAATGGAGCCTTGGCTGCGGGAGGGGAAGAGGGAGACAGAGAGGGAGGGGGAGGGGTGGAGAAGCAGATGGGCGCTTCTCCTATGTGCCCTGGCCAGGAATCAAACCCGGGACTTCTGCACGCCAGGCCGACGCTCTACCACTGAGCCAACCGGCCAGGGCCTTGCACCCATTTAAGACCTCTTTTCTGACATAATTTACTAAGCTCTAAATTCAGAATCCTATTCATGTGTTCCACCTTTCCCTACTGTAAAGTACTGTACCCCAAAATGTTGTAAAGTACAGTGTGTCCATAAGGTCATGGTGCACTTTTGATCAGTAACAGGAAAGCAACAAAAGACGATAGAAACGTGAAATCTGCACCAAAAAAAGGAAAACCCTCCCAGTTTCTGTAGGATGATGTGACAGCATGTGCGCATGCGCAGATGATGATGTAACACCATGTATACAGTGGAGCAGCCTACGACCATGCCAGTCAAGATGTGGATGGTACAGAGGAAAGTTCAGTGTGTTCTGTGGCTCGCTAAATTCGCTTCCGTGACCAAAGTGCAACGTAAATATTGGCGCGTTTATAACGAAGCACCACCACATAGGAATAACATTACTTGGTGAAATAAGCAGTTGAAAAAACCCGGCAGTTTGATGGAGAAACCCCGATCTGGTAGGACATCAGTCAGTGACAAGTCTGTAGAGGCTATACGGGATAGCTTACCTAAGGAGCCCTAAAAAATCTGTGCATGAGCCCACTTCGAACTGCACTGAATATGTATGAAAGTGGGAGGATTTTTCTCATATTTGGTGCAGATTTCACATTTCTAACGTCTTTGGTTGCTTTTCTGTGACCGGTCAAAAGTGCAACATAACTTTACGGAAACACTCTAGAACTCTGTGTTGGTAAAAGTGCAGTACTTAAGTGAAGCACTGTTAGGTTAAAAGAAGACTTACTATAACCTAAGCTTTGAGGATCTCCCTGAGCAGGAAATAAAGACTATGTATTCATGAAAGCCTGAAGTTAATTTTCATGTAGAAAATAACGTGCACATGAGCAAAGCTACCTCAGAACACTTGATACTGGATTTAGCAAAAACCTGGATACATTGAAAAAGTAAATCTGACATGTAATAAAGCATTAACCATTTTCTTAGAAGAATAGAATATCTTCAGAAGTATGAACTGATCTTTGTACAAGTTTTTATGAAAAATACAGTAACAGGGTTTTTTTGGGTTTTTTTATTATTTTTTTTACAGAGACAGAGAGAGGGATAGATAGAGACAGATAGAAAGGAACAGAGAGATGAGAAGCATCAATCATTAGTTTTTCGTTGTGCATTGCGACACCTTAATTGTTCATTGACTGCTTTCTCATACGTGCCTTGACCGTGGGCCTTCAGCAGACCCAGTAACCCCTTGCTCGAGCCAGTAACCCTGGGCTCAAGCTGGCGACCTCGGGGTCTTGAACCTGGGTCTTCCGCATCCTAGTCCAATGCTCTATCCACTGTGCCACCACCTGATCAGGCCAGTAACAGTTATTATTTTTTTTTGTATTTTTCTGAAGCTGGAAACGGGGAGAGACAGACAGACAGATGCCCGCATGCGCCCGACCGAGATCCACCCGGCACGCCCACCAGGGGTGACGCTCTGCCCACCAGCGGGCGATGCTCTGCCCCTCCAGGGCATCGCTCTGTTGCGACCAGAGCCACTCTAGCGCCTGGGGCAGAGGCCAAGGAGCCATCCCCAGCGCCCAGGCCATCTCTGCTCCAATGGAGCCTCGGCTGCGGGAGGGGAAGAGAGAAACAGAGAGGAAGGAGAGGTGGCGGGTGGAGAAGCAGATGGGCGCTTCTCCTGTGTGCCCTGGCTGGGAATCGAACCCAGGACTTCTGCACGCCAGGCCGACGCTCTACCACTGAGCCAACCGGCCAGGGCAGTAACAGTTATTTATAACCATACGATTTCATTCAGTTCGAGAGTCTAAGAACAGTTGGTGTATGCACCTTACTGTGTAGAAAAACTGAGTACTATCTCAACTCCTAATGAATATCAAATATTGCCAAGATCTGCTTCTCTGAAAAGTAGACAACTGGGAAACTCTATTAAATACTACAGTAATTTTGACTTCTAATTGGGTGGTGTTTGTAAAAAGTGGAAAGAAAGGGTTGATATTTATGGTCACTTTTGAATGTTAGTATGCTGTGGTTGTTATAGACAGTTCTAAAGTCAACATAAGGCTTTAAAGATATTTTATGTTTCTGTCTGCTTTAAAGGAACAAAGTATATGGATGAACTGTTCCTTCTAGTACTTGTACTGATGCATGTCTTACCTCCAATGTTCTTTTCCAAATGCTGTTCTTTTACTAAGGAACAAAATCAAGTGTGAGTTATACGTTTCAACTGGAACCAAATGCGATCACGACACTGTTTCTGATAGGACAGAAGCAGAACGTTTTGAATTGTGTCTGTAAAACATGAAAGAAACAATGTGATGTATATTGACAATGCATTTCAACAATTCATTATACAGGTCACTGAAAACATACTTGTTTACAGTGTAATATTTTTGAGGAAATGGCTGGACTTTTGGCAAAGTATGTTTAGTTATGTACGCAGTGAAAAAGTAATGCTTTGTAAATGACCAAAATGGTATTCTGACAGTTCTGATAGGGAAAGACAGAGAAAGGCTAATGAGTTCAAATTAATTTTAGAATATCTTCTCGGGCTTAGTATGCTATACAGTTTGATATTAAGAGCAGAATAACAGAGAGTATAGAGAAACATTTCATTTCAGTTTTAGGATACTTCTGAGTTCATCTATATAAATTAGCTATCTAAAATTTGGTAAAGGTTGAGTATACCATGACAGAACATAGACTGGTTGTTTAACAATGGCTCCTTGATTATGCATGTATTTTGAGGCAAGTCCTCTGTGTAATGTAGAAAATATCTCTATTTTAAATTTTAGTGCCCTTGTAACATTTCCTGTACATGTACAGTTAAGGTGGAATTGCTGCTCATGTTAGCAAGATAATAGAAGTTACCTTTAAATTCGGGGTTAAATGATGTTTTTCTGAGGATTTTGTGACTCTATTTACACAAGGAGGTTACTGTTTAACTTGAGGTGTCTGATATTATACAGTGTGTTCGTAAAGTCATGGTGCTCTTTTGACCGGTCACAGAAAGCAACAAGAGATGATATAAATGTGAAATCTGCACCAAATAAAAGTTAAATTCTCCCAGTTTTATACCTATTCATTGCAGTTTGAAGTGGGTTCACGCACAGATTTTTTATGGTCTTTTACGAAGCTATCCCGTATAACATCTACAGACTCATCACTGACTGATGGCCTACCAGAAAAAGGTTTCTCCACAAATCTGCTGGTTTCCTTCAACTGCTTATCCCACCAAGAAATGTTATTCCTATGTGGTGGTGCATCTTTATAAATGCGCCGATATTCATGTTGCATTTTGGTCACGGAAGCGAATTTAGCGAGCCACAGAACACTCTGAATTTTCCTCTGTACCATCCATATATTGACTGACATGGCCGTGGGCTGCTCCGCATTATACATGGTGTTACATCATCATCTGCGCATGCACACATGCTGCCACATCATTGTACAGAAACGGAGAGGGTTTTCCTTTTTCTGGTGCAGATTTCACCTTTCTATCGTCTTTTGTTGCTTTCCTGTGACTGGTCAAAAGTGCAACCTGACTTGACAAACACAATATAAATAATATCAGACTCCTCAAGTTAAATAGTAACCTCCTTGTGTAAATAGAGTCACAAAATCCTCAGGAAATCAGCGGTTAACCCCGAATTTAAAGGTAACTTCAATTATCTTGCTAACATGAGCAGTAATTCCATCTTAACTGCACATGTACATGAAATGTTACAAGGACACTAAAGTTTAAACTAGACAAATTTTCTATATTACACAGAGTATTTGGCTCAAGATACAAGCATAACCAAGAGCCATTGTTAAACAACCAGTCTATGTTCTGTCATGGTATGCTCAGCCTGTACAGAATTCCATATAGATAATTCATATAGATGAACCCAGAACTATCCTAGAACTGAAATGAAATGTTTCTCTATACTTTCTGATATTCTGCTCTTAATATCAAACTGTATATCATACTAAGCTCCAGAATTGTATTCTAACATTAACTTGAACTCATTAGCATTTCTCTGTCTTTCCCTATCAGAATTGTCAGAAACCCTTTTGGTCACTTTGAAAGCATTACTTTTTCACTGCGTACATAACTAAACATACTTTGCCTGAAGTCCAGCCATTTCCTGAAAAATATTACACTGTAAACAAGTATATTTTCAGTGACATGTATAATGAACTGTTGAAATGCATCGTCAATATTCCTCACATTGTTTTCTTCACGTTTTACAAACACAATTCAAATCGCTTAGCTCCTGTGTACCAGAAAATGTCGTGATCACATTTGGATTCCAACTGAAAAGTGAAATGTATATTAGATTTTTCTCCTTAGTAAAAGAACAGCATTTGGGAAAGAACATTGCAGGTAAGACATGCGTCAGTACTAGTACTAGAAGAAACAGTTCATCCGTGTACCTTATTCTTTTAAGGCAAACAGCCAACATAAAATATCTTTAAATCCTTCTCTAAATTTTAGAACTGTCTATAACAACCACAGCATTCAGACGTTCAAAAGTGACCATAGATATCAACCCTTTCTTTCCACTTTTTACAAACACCACCCAATTAGTAGTCAAAATTACTGTATTATATAATAGAGTTACCCAGTTGTCTGTTCTTCAGAGAAGCCATGCTTCGCAATATTTTGATATTCATTAGGAGTTGAGGTAGTACTCATTTTTGTTACACAGTAATGTGCATATACCAACTGTCCTTAGACTCTCAAACTGAATGAAACCGTGTGGTTTCAAATAATGTTATTGTACTTTTCATAAGAACTTGTACAAAGATCAGTTCATACATCTGAAGATATTCTATTCTTCCAGGACCATGGTTAATGCTTTATTACATGTCAGATTTACTTTTTTGATGTATCTGGGTTTTTGCTAAGTCCAGTTTCAGTTGTTTTCAGGTACCCTTGCTCATCTGCACGTTATTTTTTACTTGAAGATTAACTTCAGGTTTTCATGATTACATAGTTTCTATTTTCGGCTCAGAATTATTCTCAGATGACATCAGAGAAATGGCACTGTAAGGAGCGATACCGATAAATCTCCCTCAAAATTTTACAAGATCTTCAACCAGAGACAGAAAAATCTATCCTTGGAGCCTCCAGAAGTTGCACACTAAACGTGAAGGTATGATTGAGCAAAAAATTGACTAAATATATAATCAACCCTGAAGGAAATAAGGAGGAAGAAACACTCCACCTTCCTCACTAACCTAAATAAGGGCTGCTTTCACTGGGAACTGAGAGTATAGGAACTAAGGCGGGCATAGGGTGTGAATAGAACCAGACTGCAGCACAAACGTCTGAACCAGGCTGTGGCATGGACATCCAAGCTGAGGAAAAACTGTGCTTGTGGCAACCCAGTCAACACAAGCTAACACTCGCGCCAAACCCAGACAAAGAAAGACTCTTGGGACAGCCATCTGCCCGATCTCCCAGTCTGCGCGTGCAGATAGTGGGTGAGAGATTCCTCCTAGAGTCCCGAGAGTGGGCGCCTCTGTTACCGGACAGAGGGGCAGGGCCAGAGGCCTTTCTGTGGGCTGAAACTGGAGTCTCGGGGTTGCCCCTGCACCCCAAAAAGCAGCGTGTAGGAAGTGAGTGGGAGCGAAATTCCCTATGCTCGAACTTTTCTTTGCAGGTGGGGCGCCTCACTCAGAGTGAGAGGCTGCCGGCCTGATATCCTGGTGGGTTAGCGCAGATAGTGGGCAAGAGATTCCTCCAAGCTCCCCGGGAGTGGGTGCCCGTGTTCCTGGACAGAGGGGCAGAGTCAGAGGCCTTTGTTGGGCCAAAAGCAGAATCTCAAGGTCACCCTTGCGCCCTAAAAAAGCGGTGCATGGGGAGGGAGCGGGAGCAAAATTCCCTACGCTCGAACTTCTCCGTGCAGGCGGGGTGCCTCACTCAAAGTGAGAGGCAGCTGGCCTGATCTCCTGGTTGGTGCGCATGGAGAATGGGCGCCCGTGTTTCCGGACAGAGGGGCAGAGTCATCTGTGGGCTGAAACCAGAGTCTTAAGGTCATCCCTGTGCCCTGAAAAGCAGCATGCGGGGAGTGAGTGGGAGTGAAATTTCCTACGCTGGAACTTTTCCGTGTGGGTGGGTGCCTCACTGGGAGTGAGAGGCAGCTGGCTGGATATCCTGGTTGGCGAGCGCAGATACTGGGTGAGAGATTACCCTGGGAGTGGGCGCCCATGTTCCTGGACAAAGGGGCAGAGTCAGAGGTCTTTGTGTGGGCCGAAGCTCCACCTGATTATACTAGCAGCTCTGACTGATTGAGCCTTACCCGGAGCCCTGTGCTGAGTGGGAATAGACTGGGGATTTGCCAGCTCTTTGAGCCTCTTACTCTCCAGGCAGAGGCAGCAGCAACCCCATCAGGCTACTAATTCAGGAAGGAAAGACTAGGAGAGAGGCTCCAGGAATACGGAGCATTTGGCGGAGCCTGCAAATGCTACTGAGCCTCAACTGCCAACGAGACTGAAGCCCAATATATGACATTGCCATAGAGACTTATCAACTGCAAACCTCTATCTAAGCATGCCACAGGGACAGAACCCAGGGTACAGAGTCACCAACCAGGAAGAGGGAGAGAAAAGAAAAAGCAAGAAGATAACCTCTCAAAATCAAGAATAATCCACAGATTTTATAAAATATCCCATTTTATTATATTTGTTTGTTTGTTTCTCTTATCTTCTTGTCTTGATTATTTTAATCCTCTTCCAATTTGGTCGTTTAATTCTCTGCTGGTCTTACTCTCTCCTCTCCTTGAACTACACTACCCATAAGTGTTACATCTCCCATTATCTTTTCTTTCTTCTTCCTTTCTCTCTATGAGGGTTGCACCCCAAAACCCTTAACTCTCTCTCTCTCTCTTTCTCTCTCTCTCTCCTTTTCTTCTTTTTTCTTCTTTTTGTGTTTTCCTCTTTCTTTTTTTGTCTCCCTCTATATTAGTTTCTTCATTTCTCCTTTACTTTTCCTCTCATTCAATCCTCAATCATGAACAAATTACTTTATCTGGGACTCAAATTTTTCTTTGTGGTGCTTTGAGGGTTTTTTACTTCACTTTTTTAACTCACTAGCAGTGCTCCCAAACCTGGATCTCCATTTTATCAAGTTCTTGCTCCACTAAATACAATAATAATTTTTAATTTTCCCCCCTTTTTCTGGTTTCCTTCTTATTCCTCTTATCATATCTCTTAGTCAACCATCACCTAAAAGCAAATCATTTTATTTTTGACCCAAATTTTTTCCTTTTTTGCATTTTGTGGGTCCATACCCCCTTTTTTGCCCCTTTATCACTTCTCCCCAACTCAGGCCCTCCATTATAGGTAGTTTTTGTTCTATTTAGCACAATGTAATTCACAGTTTACCACAAGATTTTCTCAAGAAGGAGGGGAGAGGAGAGGAGAGGAAAAAAAAGGAGGGGAATAATAATTTTTTTATTTATTATTTTTTTTTTATTATTTTTTTAACTTTTTATTCTTTATTAATTCTCATTAATACTATCGACAAAACCACCCTCAGATGCCATTAAGGAAAAAGAAATCGAATATCGCCTGACCTGTGGTGGCGCAGTGGATAAAGCGTTGACCTGGAAATGCTGAGGTCGCCGGTTCGAAACCCTGAGCTTGCCTGGTCAAGGCACATATGGGAGTTGATGCTTCCAGCTCCTCCCCCCTTCTCTCTCTCTCTCTCTCTCCCTCTCTCTCTCTGTCTCTCCCTCTCCTTTCTAAAAAAAGAATAAATAAAAATAAAAATAAATCGAATATCATGGATACAAAAGACAGAAAGGTAGCACAGATAGATGAGAAAAATCTATGGAGAAAAAATTTAATATATTGGAAACCTTGGAGCTAAATGACAGAGAATTTAAATAGAAATCCTAAAAATACTCAGAGATATACAAGAAAACACAGAAAGGCAATTTAGGGAGCTCAGAAAACAACTCAATGAACACAAAGGATATATTACCAAGGAAATTGAAACTATAAAAACAAATCAAACAGAGATGAAAAACTCAATTCATGAACTGAAAAACGAGGTAACAAGCTTAGCTAATAGAACAGGCCAGATAGAAGGTAGGATTAGTGAAATAGAAGACAAGCAACTTGAGGCACAACAGAGAGAAGAAGAAAGAGACTCAAAAATTTTTAAAAATGAAAAAGCCCTACAGGAATTGTCTGACTCCATCAAAAATAATAACATAAGAATAATAGGTATATCAGAGGGAGAAGAGAGAGAAAATGGAATGGAGAACATATTCAAACAAATAATAAATGAGAACTTCCCAAGCCTGTGGAAAGAACTAAAGCCTCAAATTCAAGAAGCAAACAGAACTCCGAGTTTTCTTAACCCCAACAAACCTACTCCAAGGCACATCATAATGAAATTGGCACAAACCAACAACAAAGAAAAAATTCTCAAGGCAGCCAGAGAAAAGAAGAATACAACATATAAAGGAAGGCCCATTAGATTATCATCAGATTTCTCAACAGAAACTCTACAAGCTAGAAGAGAGTGGACCCCAATATTTAAAGTCCTGAAAGAGAGCAACTTTCAGCCACGAATACTATAACCATCAAAGCTATCCTTCAAATACGAAGGAGAAATAAAAACATCCACAGATACAGAAAAGATGAGGAAATTTATCATCAGAAAACCCCCACTCCAGGAATTACTAAAGGGGGTTTTCCAACCAGATACAAAGAACAAAACAAAACAAAACCACAAGTAAAAGCTCCACCAAGAACACAATAAAACCAAATTTAAACTGTGACAACAACAAAAAAAGGGGGGGGGGGAGAGGACGGAGATTAACAGTAGCAAAGGACAATGGAGTACAAAAGTACTCACATGATAGTGCACTATAGTGAACAGGGTAGGAACCTTTTTCATTACTTAATGGTAACCACCATTGAAAAACCACCAAAGAAGCACATGATTTAAAAAAGATAGCAACAGAGGAAAGATGTATGGAATACAACCAAACAAAAACAAAAGATAGAAAAACAAAAGAGAAGAATCAAACAAGACACAAAACTTACAGAAAGCAATGTATAAAATGACAATAGGGAACTCAGAAGTGTCAATAATTATACTAAGTGTAAACAGATTAAACTCACCAATAAAAAGGCACAGATAAGCAGAATGGATTAAAAAAGAAAATCCAACTGTATGCTGCCTACAAGAAACTCATCTAAGCAACAAGGATAAAAACAAATTCAAAGTGAAAGGCTGGAAAACAATACTCCAAGCAAATAGCATCCAAAAAAAAGCAGGCGTAGCAATACTCATATCTGATAATGCTGACTACAAGACAGCACAAGTACTCAAAGACAAAAATGGTCATTTCATAATGATTAAGGGGATGCTAAATCAAGAAGACATAACAATTCTTAATATATATGCACCAAACCAAGGAGCACTAAAATATATAAGACAGCTACTTATTGACCTTAAAACAAAAACTGACAAAAATACAATCATACTTGGAGACCTCAATACACCGCTGAGGGCTCTAGATCGGTCATCCAAACAGAGAATCAATAAAGATATATTGGCCTTAAACAAAACACTAAAGCACCTGGATATGATAGACATCTATAGGACATTTCATCCCAAAGTGACAGAGTATACATTTTTCTCCAGGGTACATGGATCATTCTCAAGAATTGACCATATGTTAGGCCACAAAAACAACATCAGCAAATTCAGAAAAATCAAACTTGTACCAAGCATATTTTCTGATCATAAAGCCTTGAAACTAGAATTCAACTGCAAAAAATAGAAAAAAAAAAAAACCACAAAAATGTGGAAACTAAACAACATACTTTTAAAAAATGAATGGGTCAAAGAAGAAATAAGCGCAGAGATCAAAAGATATATACAGACAAATGAAAATGATAATATGACATATCAGAATCTATGGGATGCAGCAAAAGCAGTGATAAGAGGAAAGTTCATATCACTTCAGGCCTATATGAACAAACAAGAGAGAGCCCAAGTGAACCACTTAACTTGACACCTTAAGCAACTGGAAAAAGAAGAAAAAAGACAATCCAAAACCAGCCAAAGAAAGGAGATAATAAAAATCAGAGCAGAAATAAATGAAATAGAGAACAGAAAAACTATAGAAAAAATTAATAGAACAAGGAGCTGGTTCTTTGAAAAGATCAACAAAATTGACAAACCCTTGGCAAGACTTACCAAGGAAAAAAGAGAAAGAACTCAGATAAACAAAATCCAAAATGAAAGAGGAGAAACCACCATGGACATCATAGATATACAAAGAATTATTGTAGAATACTATAAAAAAACTTTATGCCACTAAATTCAACAATCTAGAAGAAATGGATAAATTCCTAGAACAATACAACCTTCCTAGACTGAGTCAAGAAAAAACAGAAAGCCTAAACAGCCCAATTAGTGGGGAAGAAATAGAAAAAACTATTAAAAACTTCCCCAAAAATAAAAGTCCAGGCCCAGACGGTTATACTAGTGAATTCAATCAAACATTCAAAGATTTGGTTCCTATTCTACACAAAGTCTTCCAAAAAATTGAAGAAGAAGCAATACTTCCAAACACATTTTATGAGGCCAACATAACCCTCATACTGAAACCTGGCAAGGATGGTACAAAGAAAGAAAACTACAGACCAATATCTCTAATGAATACAGATGCTAAAATACTAAACAAAATACTAGCAAATCAAATACAACATATTAAAAAAAATAATACATCATGATCAAGTATGATTCATCCCAGAATCTCAAGGATGGTTCAACATATGTAAAATGGTTAATGTAATACACCATATCAACAAAACAAAGAACAAAAACCACATGATCTTATCAATAGATGCAGAAAAGGCATTCGATAAAATAGAACACAATTTTATGTTTAAGACTCTCAACAAAATGTGTATAGAAGGAAAATATCTCAACATGATAAAGGTCATATATGATAAACCATCAGCTAACATCATATTAAATGGCACTAAACTGAAGGCTTTCCCCCTTAAATCAGGAACAAGACAGGGTTGTCCACTCTCTCCACTCTTATTTAATGTGGTGCTAGAGGTTCTAGCCAAAGCAATCAGACAAGACAAAGAAATAAAAGGCATCCATATCGGGAAAAAAAGAAGTAAAGGTATCACTTTTTGCAGATGATATGATCCTATACATCGAAAACCCCAAAGAATCTACAAAAAGACTACTAGAAACAATAAGCCAATACAGTAAGGTTGCAGGATACAAAGTTAACATACAGAAGTCAATAGCCTTTCTATATGCCAACAATGAAACATTTGAGAACAAACTCAAAAGAATAATCCCATTCACGATTGCAACAAAAAAAATAAAATACCTAGGAATAAACATAACAAAGAATGTAAAGGACTTATATAATAAAAACTACAAACCATTGCTAAGGGAAATCGAAAAAGATACAATGAGATGGAAGAATATTCCTTGTTCTTGGATAGGAATAAATATAATAAAGATAATAAATATAATAAAGATAATAAATATAATAAAGATGGCCATATTACCCAAAGCAATATATAAATTTAATGCAATTCCCATCAAAATTCCAATGACATTTTTTAAAGAAATGGAACAAAAAATCATCAGATTTATATGGAACTATAAAAAACCTCGAATAGCCAAAGCAATCCTAAAGAAAAAGAAATGAAGCTGGAGGCATTACAATACTTGACTTCAAACTATATTATAGGGCCACGACAATCAAAACAGCATGGTATTGGCAGAAAAAATAGACACTCAGACCAATGGAACAGAATAGAAAGTCCAGAAATAAAACCACATATATATGATCAAATAATTTTTGATTAAGGGGCCAACAACACACAATGAAGAAAAGAAAGCCTCTTCAACAAATGGTGCTGGGAAAACTGGAAAGCCACATGCAAAAGAATGAAACTCGACTACAGCTTGTCCCCGTGTACAAAAATTAATTCAAAATGGATCAAAGACCTAAATATAAGACCTGAAACAATAAAGTATATAGAAGAAGACATAGGTACTAAACTCATGGACCTTGGTTTTAAAGACCATTTTATGAATTTGACTCCAAAGGCAAGGGAAGTAAAGGCAAAAATAAATGAATGGGACTACATCAGACTAAGAAGTTTTTGCTCAGCAAGAGAAACTGACAACAAAATAAACAGACAGCCAACTAAATGGGAAATGATATTTTCAAACAACAGCACAGATAAGGGTCTAAATATATCCAAAATATACAAAGAACACATAAAACTCAACAACAAACAAACAAACAAGCCAATAAAAAAATGGGAAGAGGACATGAACAGACACTTCTCTCAGGAAGAAATACAAATGGCCAACAGATATATGAAAAGATGTTCATCTCCATTAGTTATTAAAGAAATGCAAATCGGCCCTGGCCGGTTGGCTCAGCGGTAGAGCGTCGGCCTAGCGTGCGGAGGACCCGGGTTCGATTCCCGGCCAGGGCACATAGGAGAAGTGCCCATTTGCTTCTCCACCCCTCCGCTGTGCTTTCCTCTCTGTCTCTCTCTTCCCCTCCCGCAGCCAAGGCTCCATTGGAGCAAAGATGGCCCGGGCGCTGGGGATGGCTCTGTGGCCTCTGCCTCAGGCCCTAGAGTGGCTCTGGTCGCAATATGGCGACGCCCAGGATGGGCAGAGCATCGCCCCCTGGTGGGCAGAGCATCGCCCCTGGTGGGCATGCCGGGTGGATCCCAGTCGGGCGCATGCGGGAGTCTGTCTGACTGTCTCTCCCCGTTTCCAGCTTCAGAAAAATGATAAAGAAAAAAAAAAAGAAATGCAAATCAAAACTACAATGAGATACCACCTCACACCTGTTAGATTAGCTATTATTAATAAGACAGGTAATAGCAAATGTTGGAGAGGCTGTGGAGAAAAAGGAACCCTCATTCACTGTTGGTGGGAATGTAAAGTAGTACAACCATTATGGAAGAAAGTATGGTGGTTCCTCAAAAAACTGAAAATAGAACTACCTTATGACCCAGCAATCCCTCTACTGGGTATATATGCCAAAAACTCAGAAACATTGATACTAAAGACACATGCAGCCCCATGTTCATTGCAGCATTGTTCACAGTGGCCAAGACACGGAAACAACCAAAAAGCCCTTCAATAGAAGACTGGATAAAGAAGATGTGGCACATATACACTATGGAATACTACTCAGCCATAAGAAATGATGACATCGGATCATTTACAGCAAAATGGTGAGATCTTGATAACATTATACGAAGTAAAATAAGTAAATCAGAAAAAAACAAGTACTGTATTATTCCATACGTAGGTGGGACATAAAAACGAGACTAAGAGACATTGATAAGAGTGTAGTGGTTATGGGGGGGGAGGAAAAGGGGGAGGGGGAGGGGCACAAAGAAAACTAGATAGAAGGTGACGGAGGACAATCTGACTTTGGGTGATGGGTATGCAACAAAATTGATTGACAAGATAACCTGGACATGTTTTCTTTGAACATATGCACCCTGATTTATTGATGTCACCCTAGTAAAATTAATTTTAAAAAAAAAGAATGATTCTCAAAGCTTAGGTTACAGAAAGTCTTCTTTTAACCTAACAGTGCTTCACTTATGTACTGCACTTTTACCAACACACAGGGTTCTACAGTGTGTTTGTAAAGTTATGTTGCACTTTTGACCGGTCACAGAAAAGCAACAAAAGACTATGAAAATGTGAAATCTGCACCAAATAAAAGGAAAATGTGTCCAGTTTCATACCTATCCAGTGCAGTTCGATGTGGGCTCACGCACAGATTTTTTAGGGCTCCTTAGGTAGCTATCCCATATAGTGTCTACAGACTCGTCACTGACTGATGGCCTACCAGAACGGGGTTTGTCCACCAAACTGCCGGTTTCCTTCAACTGCTTATTCCACTGAGTAATGTTATTTTTATGTGGAGGCACTTCGTTATAAACGAGCTGATATTCACGTTGCACTTTTGTCACGGATTCGAATTTGGCGAACCACAGAACACAATGAACTTTCCTCTGTACTGTACACAACTTGACTGCCATAGCCGTGGACTGCTCCACTGTATACACGATATTACATCATCATCTGCGAATGCGCACATGCTGCCACATCATCCAACAGATACTGAAAGGGTTTTCCTTTTTTTGACTGCTCCACTGTATACACGATATTACATCATCATCTGCGAATGCGCACATGCTGCCACATCATCCAACAGATACTGAAAGGGTTTTCCTTTCTATCATCTTTTGTTGCTTTCCTGTGACCTCTCAAAAGTGCACCATGACTTGACGGACACACTGTATATAATATCAGACTCCTCAAGTTAAACAGTAAACTCCTTGTGTAAATAGAGTCACAAAATCCTCAGGATAACAGCTGTTAACCCCAAATTTAAAGGTAACTTCAATTATCTTGCTAACATGAACAGCAATTCCTTCTTAACTGCACATGTAAAGGAAACGTTACAAGGGCACTAAAGTTTAAACTAGAGATATTTTCAACATTTCACAGAGTATGTGGCTCAAGATATGTTCATAACAAGAGCCATTGTTAAACAACCAATCTATGTTCTGTCATTGTATTCTCAGCCTTTACAAAATTTCAGCTAGCTAATTCATATAGATGAACCCAGTATCCTAGAACTGACATGGAATGTTTCTCTATACTTTCTATTATTCTGCTCATAATATCAAACTGTATATCATACTAAGCTCCAGAAAATATCCTAACATCAGTCAGTGACGAGTCTGTAGATGCTATATGGGATAGCTACCTAAGGAGCCCTAAATAATCTGTGTGTGAGCCCACTTCAAACTGCCCTGAATAGGTATGAAACTGAGAGAATTTTTGTCTTATTTGGTGCAGATTTCACATTTCTATCTTCTTTTACTGCTTTTCTGTGACCGGTCAAAAGTGCACCATAACTTTACGGACACACTTTAGAACTTTTTGTGTTGGTAAAAGTGCAGTACATAAGTGAAGTACTTTTAGGTTAAAAGAAGACTTTCTGTAACCTAAGCCTTGAGGATCTCCCTGAGCAGGAAATAGAGACTATATGTAATCATGAAGCCTAAAGTTAATTTTCAAGTAGATAATAACGTGCACATGAGCAAAGCTACCTCAGAACACTTGAAACTGAATTTAGCAAAAACTTGAATATATAGAAAAAGTCAATGTGATGAGTAATAATGCATTAACCATTGTCCTGGATGAATAGAATATCTTCAGAAGTATGAACTTTTCTTTGTAGAAGTTTTCCCGAAAAGTACAATGACAGTTATTTGAAACCACATGGTTTCATTCAGTTCGAAAGTTTAAGCACCATTGGTGTATGCACATTACTATGTAACAAAAATGAGTACTATCTCAACTCCTAATGAATATCAAAATATTGCCAAGCACTGCTTCTCTGAAGAGCAGACAACTGGGTAACTCTATTATATAATACAGTAATTTTGACTACTAAACGGGTGGTGTTTGTAAAAAGTGGAAAGGGTTGATATCTATGGTCACTTTTGAACGTCTGAATGCTGTGGTTGTTATAGACAGTTCTAAAGTCTACAGAAGGTTTTAAAGATAGTTTTGTTTGCTGTCTGCTTTAAAGGAAGAAGGTACATAGATGAACTGTTTCTTCTAGTACTAGTACTGACGCATGTCTTACCTGCAATGTTCTTTTCCAAATGCTGTTCTTTTACTAAGGAGCAAAATCTAGTATGAGTAATACGTTTCAATTGGAACCAAATGCAAGCACGACCCTGTTTCTGATAGGACAGAGCTGAATGTTTTGAATTGTGCTTGTAAAACGTGAAAAAAACAATGTGATGAATATTGACAATGCATTTCAACAATTCATTATACATGTCACTGAAAACATACTTCTTTACAGTGTAATACAGTGTGTCTGTAAAGTCATGGTGCAAATTTGACTGGTCACAGGAAAGCAACAAAAGACTATAGAAATGTGAAATCTGCACCAAAAAAAGAAAACCCTCAGAATTTCTGTAAGATTATGCAGCAGCATGTGCACATGCCCAGCTGATGATGTAATACCGTGTATATATCAGAGCAGTACACAGCCTTGCCAGTCAAGATGTAGACGGTACAAAGGAAAGTTCATGTGTTCTGTGGCTCACTAAATTTGAATCTGTGACCAAAGTGAAATGTTAATATCGTTCCATTTATAACGATGTGTCACCACATAGAAATAACATTACTCGGTGGAATAAGCAGTTGAAGGAAAACTGGCAGTATGGTGGAGTAACCCCATTCTGGTAGTCCATCAGTCAGTGATGAGTCTGTAGATGCTATACCTAATAGCTACCTAAGGAGCCCTAAGAAATCTGTGCGTGAGCCCACTTCGTACTGCACTGAATAGGTATGAAACTGGGAGAATTTTCCTTTTATTTGGTGCAGATTTCACATTTCTATCATCTTTTCTTGCTTTCCTGTGACCAATCAAAAGTGCACCATGACTTTATGGACACACTGTAGAACCCTGTGTGTTGGTAAAAGTGCAGTACATAAGTGAAGCACTGTTAGGTTAAAAGAAGACTTTCTGTAACCTAAGCCTTGAGGATCTCCCTGAGCAGGCAATAGAGACTATGTAATCATGAAATCCTGAAGTTAATTTTCTAGTAGAAAAAAACATGCACATGAGCATAGCTACCTTAGAACACTTGAAACTAAATTTAGCAAAAACCCGGATACATTGAAAAAGTAAATCTGACGTGTAATAGAGTATTAACCATTGTCCTGGAGGAATAGAGTATCTTCAGAAGTATAAACTGATCTTTGTACAAGTTTTTATGAACAGTACAATAACAGTTATTGGAAACCACATGGTTTCATTCAGTTTGAGAGTCTAAGCACAGTTGGTATATGCACATTACTGTGTAACAAAAATGAGTACTATCTCAACTCCTAATGAATATCAAAATATTGCGTAGCACTGCTTCTCTGAAGGGAAGACAACTGGGTAACTCTATTAAATACTATAGTAATTTTGACTACTAATTGGGTGGTGTTTGTAAAAAGTGGAAAGAAAGGGTTGATATCTATGGTCACTTTTGAACATTTGTATGCTGCGGTTGTTATAGACAGTTCTAAAATTTACAGAAGGATTTAAAGATATTTTATGTTTGCTGTTTGCTTTAAAAAAAGAGTGTACACGGATGAACTGTTTCTTCTAGTACTAGTACTGACACATGTCTTACCTGCAATGTTCTTTCCCAAATGCCGTTCTTTTACTAAGGAGCAAAGTCTAGTATGGGTTTTACATTTCAATTGGAATCCAAATGCGATCACAACACTTTTTCTGATAGGACAGGAGCTGAACGATTTGAATTTTGTCTGTAAAACGTGAAAGAAACAATGTGATGTATATTGACAATGCATTTCAACAATTCATTATACGTGTCACTGAAAACATACTTGTTTACAAGTAATATTTTTGATGAAATGGCTGGACTTCTGGCAAAGTATATTTAGTTATGTACGCAGTGAAAACATAATGCTTTCTAAATGACCGAAATGGTATTCTGACTCTTCTCATAGGGAAAGACAGAGAAAGGCTAAGGTGTTCAAATTAATGTTAGAATATCTTCTGGGGCTTAGTATGATATATAGTTTGATATTACGAGCAGAATAACAGAAAGTATAGAGAAACATTTCATTTCAGTTCTAGTGTTGACCGAGGGCGCACCACGAAGACTCTAGACCCAAGTGTGTGGGTAAAACAGAAGAAAAAGTTTATTACACTCGCGAGCGGGCTCAAGGCAAGGAGGTGGCCAAGAGCACTCTCAGTCTTTTTGCAAGGGCTTTTATACTTTGGTAGGCAAGCAAGCAACCCTTTACAGAAGCTGAGTTGGCAGTTAGTCGTTAACCCTTATCCTATCTCTATCTTTATCAGGAACACATACCTATTCGTGTAAGCAGGTTGGGGTCCAGCTGCCTCCTGTGAACTAGCTCTAAGCAAATTTCTAAGTAGTTTATGGTAGGGAGCGGTCAATTCCTGCTTTCTTTAATTTTAGTCAAAAGGTCAAGCAGAATTTTTCTACTCACAGTTACATTTCCTCCTCTTTCTCTTGCATATCTCTAATCCTAGAGATCTGAGTCCTGGTTAATAGCAGACTCTAGCAAAGCCATTTGTCTGGGTCCTTCAACTAGGGCAGCGGTTCCTGTTCCTACTCCTGCCAATACCCCGGCTCCCAGCAGTACTGCTAGGGTGAGTGTGACAGGCTCTCTTTTATGTCTGGTCTGCCCCTCAGCCGTCTCTTCAAAGTCCTCATCCCCATGATATATAAGGCGGGGGAAAACCCTAACCATTACACAAAAATCTTGAGAGTTGTTAAATGCCTGAGTGGACACACAGGGAGTTAGACCTGTTCTGCATGCCCATCGAGTTCCTTTTTCAGGGATTAAATAGGAACTGTTAGGGGAAATTGAAATAGTCTGCAGGCATCAGGCCTTGTCTGAGGCAGACGGGTTTCCTAGACATATTACAAGGAAGGGGTCTAGCAGGGTCCGTGGTCGGGATGTCCCAAGTCTCCAGCCCTGCCGCAAGCTGACAGAGGTCTGGATACAGGGACGGCCACCAAGTCCAGGGGGGATGGTCATTGAAAGTCATTTCCCATACTATGTCACTGGTCCCCGATATCACCTGCCATGTCTGCTGGGTCAGTTGGTGGGGATTTGTTGCGGCGGCGGACACACAGCTTAAGGGGATTATCTGTTTTCTCCACTGTCCACTGGTCATCAAGAGCAGGAGCAGGCTTGAGGTGTGAAGTATGGATCCAAGCGGCGATGCTATCGACCTTTACAGCGGTGGGTGTGATGAGGAGGACCTGGTAGGGTCCCTTCCAGCGGGGTTCGAGTGTTCGGTGTTGGTGTCTCCGGACATAGACGAAGTCCCCAACCTGGTAGCAATGCGGGGTCCCGTCTCCTGCCGGCTGGTAAAGGTCAGACAACTGCTTCCATAGGCAATGTTGCACTCTGGCCAGGGTCTGTAACCTAACAGACAAGGGGGTATTCGGGATATTTATGTCAGAGAGGGATAAATCCCGAATAGGCGGAGGGGTTCCAAAAAGTATTTCAAAGGGAGTTAGGTTAGTTTTAGCAGAAGGGGTATTCCGAGCCCGGAAAAGAGCGTATGGTAGGAGCATTACCCAATCTCTATGGCCAGTCTCTATGACTAATTTAGTTAAGGTCTCTTTAATTGTTCTATTCATTCTCTCTACCTGTCCTGAACTTTGGGGTCTATAAGCACAATGTAGTTTCCAATTAATTCCCAATATTTTGGCTACCCCCTGGCTTACCTGGGCCACAAACGCCGGTCCGTTATCAGACCCTATTACCTTTGGAAGGCCAAATCTAGGAAAGATTTCTTCCATAATTTTCTTAATTACCACCGCCGCCATCTCATGTTTGGTAGGGAAGGCTTCTACCCATCCTGAAAAGGTGTCTACAAAAACTAAGAGATACCTTAGTCCATACTTGGCAGGTTTTACCTCAGTGAAGTCTACTTCCCAATATTGGCCTGGTCTGGTGCCTCGGAGACGGGTTCCTCTGGTTCCTTTGGCTGGGTAGGCATTCACCATTTGGCAGGCCTTACAAGCTTTGACTACTTCCTTTGCCATTTGCCTCTTCTCGGGGGTGGTCAATGTTTTATCATCCTGAAGCAGTTGTACCAGTTTGTCAGTCCCAAGGTGGGTGAGACGGTGGGCCATCTGGAGGAACGTCCGAGCATCCTCAGGTTCCTTTAAGTGGGTCAGGGTGGGGGATGGCTCTGCTTCTATAGTAAGGATGTTGGAGGCAGTCCTCATGGCTACCGCTCGAGCCTTCTTATCGGCCTTCCTGTTGCCTTTGGCTACTGGGTCTTGCCCTTTCTGGTGCCCAGGGCAATGGACAATGGCCAGCTCCCGTGGGAGCATGACAGCATCTAAGAGGGCTAGGATTTATTGTTTGTGCTTAATGTCTTTACCTGCTGATGTGAGCAGGCCCCTTTCTTTGTAAATTGCCCCATGCACATGTGCAGTGGCAAATGCATACCTGCTGTCCGTGTAGACGGTGGCCCGTTTACCACTAGCCAGTTCTAAGGCCTTTGTTAGAGCTATTAGTTCTGCCTTTTGGGCTGAGGTTCCTGGGGCAAGTCTCTCTGACCAGATTACTTTTTCCTTGTCTACCACTGCAGCCCCAGCTCTGCGTTCTCCTTCACACAGAAAACTGCTTCCATCAGTGTACCAAATTAAGTCAGATTGTGGCAATGGTGTGTCCCGTAAGTCTTTCCGGATCCCAGCCTCCTCGGCTAGGATATCCCTGCACTGATGGTGGACAGTTTCCCCCTCTTTCCTGGGTAGCAGGGTGGCTGGGTTCAAAACAGTTGGAGAGCCAAAGGTGATCCTGTCTTTATCTAACAGGAGGCTTCGGTAATGAGTAATGCGGGCATTGGTTAGCCAGCGGTCTGGAGGTTGTCTGATTATGCTTTCCAGGGCATGGGGGGCGACAACAGTCAATTTTTGGCCCAGAGTCAGTTTGTCGGCATCTTTGACCAGGAGGGCCACAGCGGCGATCACCCGTAGGCATCCTGGCCACCCTTTTGCAACTGCGTCCAACCTCTTAGAGAGATAAGCCACCGGCCATTTCCAGGGTCCCAGAGACTGAGTCAATACTCCTCTAGCTATCCCTTCCTTCTCGTCTACATAGAGAGTGAATGGCTTCTCTATGTTGGGGAGTGCCAAGGCCAGGGCTGACAACAGTGCCCTCTTGATTTGGTCAAAGGCCTTTTGCTGTTCATCTCCCCAGGTATACTCAGTTCCATCCTTTAACAAGGGGTACAGAGGGGCGGCTAGTGCGGCAAAGCCGGGTATCCATAGTCTGCAAAAACCTGCTGTACCCAAGAACTCCCTGAGGCCCTTCCGATTTTTCGGAGGCGGGATTTGAGTAACAGTCTTTTTACTGGCCTCAGTTAGCCATCTCTTACCGTCTCGGAGAGAGTAGCCCAGGAAGGTGACTTCGAGTTGGCAGATCTGGGCCTTTTTGGCGGATGCCCGGTATCCCAGTTTGGCCAGTTCGACAAGCAGTTTCTCAGTTCCCTGTTCGCACTGCTCTATGGTGGCGGCTGCAAGTAACAGATCATCAACATACTGCAACAAAGTTACCTCAGGGGTGGAGGCTCGGTAGGCACTCAAGTCCTGGTGCAGCACTTTGTCAAAGATGGTGGGAGAGTTCTTGAAGCCCTGGGGTAGCCGCGTCCAGGTGAGCTGTCCGCTGAGTCCGTTCTCAGGGTCCGTCCATTCAAAAGCAAACAGGGGTTGGCTGTCCTCATGCAGGCGCAAGCAGAAGAAGGCATCTTTCAGGTCCAGTACTGTATACCACTTCCTGTCAGGACTGAGGGTACTGAGGAGGTTGTAAGGGTTTGGGACTGTTGGATGTATGTCCATTACCCGACTGTTAACCTCTCTCAAATCCTGGACCGGTCTATAGTCCCCTGTCCCTGGTTTCTTCACTGGTAGCAGGGGGGTGTTCCACCCTGATTGACAAGGCCTCAGGATCCCTTGTCCTAGCAGCCTCTGGATGTGAGGTCTAATGCCTTCCCGGGCCTCTTTACTCATGTAGTATTGTTTGACCCTTACGGGGGTGGCGGAGGGCTTTAGGTATACTACCACCGGAGGCCTTTGTACTGCCAATCCTGGCCCTGCCGTTTCTGCCCAGGCCTCTGGGAAGCTCTGAAGCCACCTGTCTTCTGTTGAATGGGGTCCGGGGGCAGGGGTCTCATACAGTTTATACTCATCTTCAGCAGACAAGGTCAGCATGGTCACAACAGGCTGACTGACAAGAGGGTTACTAAATCTTACTTCTGGTCCCTGAGGTTTGAAATCAATACTCGCCCCCAACTTGGTAAGCAAATCCCTCCCCAGCAGTGGGGCAGGGCATTCTGGTATGACCAGAAAGGAGTGCTGTACTTTTCCCCTCCCCAGGTCCATTGTCCTTTTAGTTGTCCATGACCTATGCTGGCATCCATTTGCCCCCTGGACCAAGGATTTTTTGTTTGAGAGGGGGCCCAGCAGGCTCTGCAGGGCGGAGTAAACTGCTCTAGTATCTACCTCAAAGTCGATTGGTGTCCCCCCCACATTGAATGTTACCCTGAGTTCGGGGAGGGGGTCCGAACTCCGACGCCCCTAATCTCCTAGGGCAAGGATTTCCTCAGTCTTCTTTTTCTTCTTCTTAGGGCAATCCCTGACCCAGTGTCCTTCTTCTTTACAGTAGGCACACTGGTTAGGTCCTAATTTTGGTTTTTGGTTTGGGCCCGAGGTACTATGCTTTCCTCTTCTATCTTGTTTCCCTACTACGGTAGCCAAAATCTTCGTTAACTCTTTATTTCTCCGTTTATCTCGCTTACTTTCCTGATCCTCACGTTCTTTTTCTAATCTTTGCTCCTTTTCCTCTGCTGTCTCTTTTATAGTATACCTTATCAGCTTCCTTGACTAAATCTCTCAGAGCCATGTCCTGTAACCCATCCATCCTCTGGAGTTTCCTCCGAATATCAGTAGCTGACTGTCCTATAAAAGCCATAGCCAGTGCCCTCTCTGTTCTTCAGACTCAGGGTCGAAAGGGGTATACCTCCTATAGGCTTCTATTAGTCTCTCTAGGAATCTGGATGGGGATTCCTCTGGCCCTTGAATTACTTCTCTTACCTTAGCCAAATTAGTGGGGCATCTTGCTGCCGCTCGGAGACCCATCATCAGAGTCTGGCGATAGAGTAAGAGTCGCTGCCTACCTTCAGGCGTATTAGGGTCCCAGTTAGGCCGCCTCAGGGGAAAAGCCTCATCTATAATGTTGGGGAGTTGAGTAGGACGACCATCAGCTCCAGGAACCAATTTCCTGGCCTTGAGGAGAATTCGGTCTCTTTCTTCTGAGGTGAAGAGGATACCTAAAAGCTGCTGGCAGTCATCCCAAGTGGGCTGATGGGAAAACATAAGAGACTTGAGAAGGTCAGTAAGTTTGACAGGATCCTCTGAAAAAGGTGGATTATTGTTTTTCCAATTGTATAGATCTGAGGAGGAGAAGGGCCAATACTGAAGCGCCGGCATGTTCTCCCCTTGGCCGTCAGGGACAGGGGGTCCGAAAGGTCGAAGGGGCAGGGTGATGGCCACGTCATCTGGGGTTTGTGCTCTCTGGCTCCGGGTATCTTGGGCTGGACCCTCCACTGATGGTCCCCGTTCGTCCTGATATGGGGCCCCAAGCTGGGGACCAGCAGCGCTGGCAGGGACATCCCTGGGATAGGGAGGCGGGAGTCCCGAATCAAAAAGAATAAGGTCAGTTTGAGATTCAGGGAGAACAGAGGAGGGAAGGAGGATACAGGGACGAAGCAGGCGCCGTTGGCTCCGGAGGTTTGAGTGAAAGCATAGAGCAGAGGTCTGGATGAGTAGGAGCAGGTCTGGGAGTGCCTGGAGTGGTGGAGAGGGTTGTTGGGAGGGAGGGTGCAGGGGGAGGAAGGAAAGGCTGGATCCAAGGAGGAGGGTCGTCGGCCAGGTCTTCCCAAACCCAAATATAAGGCTGTTGATCCGGACGGCCATGGGGTCGTGGACTGAAGACAACTGCTTTATCCGCCTTTATGGTGTCCTTGTGAAAGGTTCCAGTGGTCAGCCAACCTACTCCGAAGGTGGGCCACTCGGAGGCACAGAAAGTCTGCCACTTGCGCTTCTTAACAAGAAGAAACAGATTATGGGCTCGGGCATCAACCTCAGACCAATGAGACAAAGTCAGGGACAGTGGGGTGGAAGTTTTCTGTCCCATTTCAAACCCAAAAAGACAATAACACACAAATAAGACAATAACCAGGACAATCACAAAGACGGATAGACTAAGCCGGCTGCGCCGTGAACGGCAAAATGAAACTAAAAATAAACCTAGCGGTCCGGACCAACGAGCTCGGTTGGAAACTGGCAACAAATCTACAGATTCTGTCTGAGACAGCAGATGGACTTCCAAGCGTCCTTGGTCGTCCTCACACTCCAGGGCGTCCCCCAGAGTCGTGGCCTGCGACCCCCTGACACGTCTGTCGGTCGCAGCCAGGAAGGACTCACGTCCCTGCCTGACAGCCACCGCCAGTTTCACTCACCAAGCGTCAGGTGTGCGTCTCGTGGTCTGCGAGGAAGCGGGATCTCGGTGGGACCTCCAAATGTTGACCGAGGGCGCACCACGAAGACTCTAGACCCAAGTGTGTGGGTAAAACAGAAGAAAAAGTTTATTACACTCGCGAGCGGGCTCAAGGCAAGGAGGTGGCCAAGAGCACTCTCAGTCTTTTTGCAAGGGCTTTTATACTTTGGTAGGCAAGCAAGCAACCGTTTACAGAAGCTGAGTTGGCAGTTAGTCGTTAACCCTTATCCTATCTCTATCTTTATCAGGAACACATACCTATTCGAGTAAGCAGGTTGGGGTCCAGCTGCCTCCTGTGAACTAGCTCTAAGCAAATTTCTAAGTAGTTTATGGTAGGGAGCGGTCAATTCCTGCTTTCTTTAATTTTAGTCAAAAGGTCAAGCAGAATTTTTCCACTCACGGTTACACTAGGATAGTTCTGGGTTCATCTATATAAATTAGCTATCTGGAATTTTGTAAAGGCTGAGGATACCATGACAGAACATAGTCTGGTTGTTTAACAATGGCTCTTTGATTATGCACGTATCCTGAGCCAAGTCCCCTGTGTAATGTAGAAAATATCTCTAGTTTAAACTTTAGTGCTCTTGTAACGTTTCCTATACATGTGCAGTTAAGGTGGAATTGCTGCTCATGTTAGCAAGATAATTGAAGTTACCTTTAAATTTGGGGTTAACAGCTGTTATCCTGAGGATTTTGTGACCCTATTTACACAAAGAGGTTACTGTTTAACTTGAGGAGTCTGATACTATTTACAGTGTGTTAGTCAAGTCATGGTGCATTTTTGACTGGTCAAAAGACAATAAACATGAAATCTGCACCAAGAAAAGGAAAACCCTCCCAGTTTCTGTAGGATGATGCGGCAGCATGTGCGCATGGAAGATGATGGCGTAACATCATGTATACAGCAGAGCAGCCCACGGCCATGCCAATCAAGATGTGAATGGTACTGCCTGACCAGGCGGTGGTGCAGTGGATAGAGCGTCGGACTGGGATGTGGAGGGACTCAGGTTCGAGACCCCGAGGTTGCCAGCTTGAGTGCAGGTTCATCTGGCTTGAGCAAAAAAGTCACTAGCTTGGACCCAAGGTCGCTGGCTCGAGCAAGGGATTGCTCATTCTGTTGAAGGCCCGAGGTCAGGGCACATGTGGGAGAGCAATCAATGAGCAACTGGTATGTCACAGCGAAAGACTGATAATTGATGCTTCTCATCTCTCTCTGTTACTGTCTGTCTGTCCCTATCTATCCCTCTCTCTGACTCTCTCTCTGTGCCTGTAAAATAAATAAATAAATAAAATAAAATAAAATAAAAAAAGATGTGGTTGGTACAGAGGAAAGTTCAGTGTGTTCTGTGGCTCGCTAAATTCTAATCCGTGACCAAAGTGCAATGTGAATATCGGCACATTTATAACAAAGCACCTCCACATAGGAGTAACATTACTCGGTGGGATAAGCAGTTGAAGGAAACCGGCAGTTTGGTGGAGAAACCCCGTTCTGGTAGGCCATCAGTCAGTGACGAGTCTGTAGACACTATACAGGATAGCTACCTAAGGAGCCCTTAAAAATCTGTGCGTGAGCCCACTTCAAACTGCACTGAATAGGTATGAAACTGGGAGAATTTTCCTTTTATTTGGTGCAGATTTCACATTTCTATTGCCTTTTCTTGCTTTCCTTTGACTGGTCAAAAGTGCACCATGACTTTACGGCCACACTGTACAGTACCTCACTTCTGCGTGTTTACATAGAGACACCAAGTCCAGATGAATTTTTTAAGGGTTTTGATTAAAAGGAGATTTATTAATATGCCGCCCGCATATGACTGACACGGGGCATATCTGATCCAAATCATGCAGCTCCAAATGTATCTCAGAGGCTGGTTATATACCCTTTGACCACACACAGGTTGGGGGAGCATGACAGCATGACACAATCATTAAGAAGATTATAACATTTGTCTAGGGCAGGGGTCCCCAAACTACGGCCCACAGGCCGCATGCGGCCCCCTGAGGCCATTCATCCAGCCCCGTTGCACTTCCGGAAGGGGCACCTCTTTCATTGGTGGTCAGTGAGAGGAGCAAAGTTCCCATTGAAATACTGGTCAGTTTGTTGATTTAAATTTACTTGTTCTTTATTTTAAATATTGTATTTGTTCCCGTTTTGTTTTGTTTTTTTACTTTAAAATAAGATATGTGCAGTGTGCATAGGGATTTGTTCATAGTTTTTTTTTATAGTCCGGCCCTCCAATGGTCTGAGGGACAGTGAACTGGCCCCCTGTGTAAAAAGTTTGGAGACCCCTGGTCTAGGGGATTTAAAAAACGTTAAAACTTTCAAGTTAACACACTGGTGATTGAGGAGCCACTGAGCCATTTCACCCGCAGGTGTTGTAAAGTACCAAAGGCTACAGAATTAATATTAATATTTTAGGAGGCTTGGAGAACATTTTATTAATTTGGATTGAGGTGTGCAGAGAAATTGTGAGAATAGTCTCTGTACTGTGCGATTGGCATACCCAGGATGGCCCTTGGTATTGTATTGTAAATGCAAGGGGAGGAAAACATGGATTCCCAGACATTCCACCACACCTGTGGGGAAAGGGGTGAATGGCTAGCCAGATGCAGGAAGAGAAAAGCCAAAATAAACCTTTTCTAATAGCAATGAGTCATTTGCAGGCATTTGTCCCCACCGAAACTACCTCTCCTATGTAAATGCATGTGTGACTCTGGACAGAGAGATAGCAGATAAACACTAGATAATATAGGAATGCCTTTAATATGTAAAGAGATATCTTTCTACCATTGTGTTGGCTTGTAAATTTTGTTTTCTCCAAAATGATGTATGGTTTGCAAATTGAACGTGGTTCTATCATGTTAAAGGACATATGACTATAACCAATAGCGGTAAGGGGCTCCTAATTGCAATTTTTGCTTCTGTACTTCCCACTTACAAAACTATAAAAACTAAGTAGAACAAAGGGCCGGCACGCTCTCCCTCAGGTTTCTGTCGGAGCTGCCGCTGCTTGGCCAAGCTAAACAATAAAGCTTTGGTGTGTAAACTACGGACCTTATTTCTGTCTTTTATGTTTTGGGTCCCTCTGAATTTGGCTTAACAGTGATATCATTTTATATATCATAATACATTCATAAACCTTTTAGTGTCTATCTCCCCTTTTTTGCCTAGAGGTACATGTTAATCTCAGGATTCCAGGAAGAGAGGGAGAGCTAAAATCAGTGTAGAGTGGTATGTAAATTCTGTCTCTTATTGAAAGGGAAAGGAAGTTCTTCAGATAACCTTAATCCTTTCAGAGAACTAAAACTAAATGACCAAGTTGTCCTTGTAGGTCAGGTGATTTCTATATCCTTTTCCCTCCATTTTCCAAAGAAAGGACAGGACTGAAAGCCTGACTTTTCCTCTTTAAAATGGCTTTGCCAATACAGTGGTACCTTGAGATACAAATTTAATTCGTTCCGTAACCAAGCTCGTAAGTCAGTCAACTCGTATATCAAACTGCCGATACTGGACCTGTGCACCAACGCGCCAACTAGCCGCAGCTTCCCGAATCATGACTCATATCTTGGAATTTCGCTCAGATCTTGAACAAAAATACAGCTCATATTTTAAAAAGTTTGTATGTTGGTCTGTTTGTATCTCAAGGTACCACTGTACTAAGTTTTACAGTTCTCTGGCACCTTACCACATTCCAAGCTCTGAGGTCTGTATGCCGCATGAAGCTTTCAGAGGATGTTCAATGCTTGAGCTGTTCCTTGTACTACCTTAGCTATAAAGGCTGGGCTGTTGTGGAAGCTTATCTGAAGTGGCAGTCCAAACCTTGGAATTACTTCTTTGAGAAATGCCCTTGTTACTTCTCTAGTCTTTTCAGTCTTGGTGGGGTAGGCTTCTACCCATCCTGAGTAGGTGCATACTAACACCAACAGGTACTGGTAACCTTGACTCTTGGGCATCTCAGTGAAGTCCACCTATATATCCTCAAACGGGGCTGCTCCATAGCACTGGAAGGTCCTTGTTTCACATTATTCTGACAGTAGGTTGAACAGCGCAGGCTGACTTTCTTGGCTAGGGTGGCCAAGAGAGGGATATAGAAATATCTCCCTAACAGTTTTTTTTCTCTTTTTTTGTCCCAGATTGGTGGCAGCATGCAAAGCCTGGACTGCTGCTGGCCCCAACAGGTGGAGAATGACAACTCTACCATCTGGCAGTTGCATCCAGCCATCCTTTAATTCTTTGGCCCCTTCTTTCTCTACTTTTTCTCTCCCTTGGAATATCTGGATGCAAGTTCTGGGGCCCACGGGATGAGAGGGGCTATAGTACCCTTGTGGTAGGGCAGGGTAGAAGCCCTCTTTGCCTCTGCATCTGCTCCGGCATTTCCCTGGGCTTCTATCATTCCTCCCTCTGGTGTCCTCGGCAGTGGATCACTGCTACTTGCTTTGGCTTCCAGACTGCTTCGAGCAGCTGGAGAATTTCTCCTGGATATTTAAGATCTTTGCCTCCAGCAGTTAGGAGTTCTCTCTCTTTGTAAATTGCCCCACGTACTTGGAGAGTGAAAAAAGGCAAAACAGGAAATCTATAAAGATATTCACTCTTTTTCCTTCACTGAGCTCTAAGGCTCAAGTCAGGGCAATCAGTTCTGCCCACTGAGCAGAAGTGCCTTGGGTTAGAGGCTGTGCCTCTACAGTCTCTGTTAGAGTCACTACTGCATACCCTGCCTGCCTTTCTCCCCTTGAGTTGCGGGAGCTGTTTCTGTCCACATACAGCTCCCAGTTGGGCTCCCTTAGGGGTTGACCCAGTAAGTCCGGCCTGGGGAGTATACTGAGTTAAGTACTTCTAATCAACTGTGCTGTGAGTTTCCCTCATTCACTGGGAACAGCGTTGCTGGATTTAAAGTGGTACTCACCTCTATTACTAGACTTGGGTTTTCATATAATAAGCTCTGGTACTTAGTAAGGTGGGTATTAGTGAGCCAGTGATGTCCTTTGAAGTTCATCAAAGTCACTGCAGCATGTGGCACTCACGCTCTTAGGTCTTGTCCTAAAGTCAATTTGTCTGCCTCTTGCAGCATGGCAGTGGCTGCAAGGGCTCTCAGGCATGGTGACCAGCCCTTTGCAACCTCATCTAGTTGCTTGTTGAGGCAGGCTACTGGTCTAGGCCGTGACCCCAAGTCCTGGGTTAGTACACCCACTGCTGTCCTGCTCCTCTCTGAGATGTACAGCACAAAAGGTTTTGCTAGGTTAGGAAGACCTAGTGCTGGGACAACTTTTAATTCCTTTTTAAGAGTCTGAAAGGCACAGTCCTGTTCTGGCCCCCAGTCCATGGGCTCTTTTCCTCCCCCCTTTGTGACTTCATAAAGGGGTTTGGCCAGTACTGCAAAGTTGGGGATCCACAAATGGCAGAATCCTACTGCACCCAGGAACTCTCTAACTTGTCTCCTAGTGGTGGGGACTGGAATGTTCTGAATAACCTGTTTTCGTTCTATTCCTAGCCTCCTTTCACCCTGTTGGAGAATGAATCCCAAGTATTTCATTTGCCTTTGGCAGATCTGGGCCTTCTTCTTAGAAACCTTGTATTCATCCTTCTCTAGATGACGTAGAAGCTCGTCCATTCCTCAACCACATCCTTGGAGAGTGTTAGATTTCATTTATTTAACCCTGCCAGTAAGTCTTGTTTCAGGGCTTGCAGCAGATGACCAACCGCAAAGGAATGTCTGACATCACAAGCCGAGAAGTCCTGGCAAACTTCCATAAAAGACCATCCTTGGTCCAGCAGCCAATGGGCTAAATGCCCCATGACCCTTCCTATCCCCCTCCCCAAACCCTTAAAGCCCGGTCCTGGCTGTGCCTGGTGCAACTCCCCTTGTGAGCCAGCCCAGCAGGTTTCTTTTCAATAAAGCCTGTTACACTAGTCTTTTCAGACTTCGATTAATTCTAACATTTGGTGCCAAAACCTGGGACAGGGTACCGGACGCCTGGACAATCCCCTTCACCAGCCAAACTTACTACGAGGGAAGCAATGGGCAGCGGCAGCTCGTCCCGGGCTTACTCCCTGATTCTGTTTGGCTGTGTGAACGTAGGTTGATTGGCTGGCCACCCGACGCTGTCTCAAACCCCTGCTGGACCAGAGGTAAGGAGTTTCTGCTCTTTCCCATCTCTGGTAGGCCCCTATTCGTCCCTCACCCTCACTCTCTCTCTTCTCGGGGTCACTGATTGGGAGGTCTCTACTCTGGGCAGCCTGTTCACACGACTTCCTCAAAAGTCTAGGAGCCTAGCCAGGCTGCTCCACTCTCTTTTGAAAGCGAGATTCCAGTGATGATTGGCCTTCTCGTTTTCCACGTACAGTATAAAGAATAGTTGAAAGAGTTAGAGAATGTTCTTCTCTTTCTCTATTCTCCGCCCACAATGGGCTCCTCCCAGTCCCGACCCTCAGAGACTACTCCTTTGGTGTTGTTTCTATTTTTTTTAATTTTTATCTATTTATTTATTCATTTTAGAGAAAAGGGAGAGACAGAGAGAGGAGAGACAGAGAGAGAAGGGGGGAGGAGCTGGAAGCATCAACTCCCATATGTGCCTTGACCAGGCAAGCCCAGGGTTTCGAACCCGCGACCTCAGCATTTCCAGGTCAACGCTTTATCCACTGCGCCACCACAGGTCAGGCTGAGACTATTCCTTTGGGATGCCTCTTTAAAAACCTCACCAAACTCGGTCTCTCAGATCTCAAACCGAAAAAAATTCATCTTCTTCTGTAACACGGCATGGCCTCAGTACAGACTAGATAATGGCTCCCACTGGCCTGAAAATGGAACTTTTGATATTAATATCCTCTGGGACCTAGATAATTTCTGCCACCAGACTGGGAAAGCCTTAGAAATTTCTTCGTGCAGGCTTTCTTCTACCTCCGCTCTCCTCCGTCATTCTGTGTTTCTTGCTTGACCTATCAGGTTCTTCTCGCTAAAGCATCTGATACCCACCAAATCGCTCCCCCTAAAACAGATGAACCCCTTTCCCTTACTTTTTCTCCTGATTCATTTGATCCCGCAGACCACTCTTCCCCTCGGGCCCCAGAGCCTTTGGTCTGGCCTCCTCCCTATAATTCGTCCACTCCCCCCTCCCTACCGGCTCCAGGCTCCAGCGGCGGTGCCTATCTCTCCTTTGTGCCCCCCCCCCCCCCCCCCCCCCCCCGTTTACTGGCCAAGGCGGTGGCGCCTTTCTCTTCTCGGTCCACTCCCCCCTCCTTACAGACTGCAGTTCTGCCTTTTTCTTCTTCGACCCATCCTCCCACCCCACCGGCTTCGGTGTACCTTTCTCCTCCTCCACTCCTCCTATTTCCCCTCCCCATCTTCATCTCCGCCATCGAAAGCCTCATATTCCTACCTAACCCGGTATGTACCCCCTCCAGGAGGTGGCAGGAGCCAAGGGCATTGTCCGAGTTGCTGTCCCTTTCTCACTTTCCGACTTATCTCATATTGAACGCCATCTTGGTTCCTTCTCCTCAGACCCCGATAATTACAAAAAGGAATTCAAATACCTCACCCAATCATACGACCTCACGTGCATGACCTTAGCATTATACTCACCTCTTCCCTGTCTCCCGCAGACAAAGACAGAGTTTGGACCACTGCCCAACCAATTGCAGATGAAGCACACACACGGAATAACGCTAACCCAATGGGCACAACAGCTGTCCCCACTGAGGACCCTAATTGGAATTATCAGTCAGGCCATTAGAATCGGGCAGCTCGAGATCAGATGGTTGATTATCTACAACAAGCCTTAACTAAATTAGCTAATAAGGCAGTCAATTATGACAAAATTGAGGAAGTCATCCAAAGACCACAAGAAAATCAGGAGAATTCCTGGACCACCTTTCACAGGCATTCCAAAAATACTCCAGAATGAATCTCACCTCTCCGGCTGGAACCATTCTCCTACGCTCACATTTCATTTCCCAATCAGCCTCTGACATAAGAAGAAAACTAAAAAAAAATTAGAAAATGGGCCCAGAACCCCACAAAAGGACCTCTTAAACCTGGTCTTTAAGATCTTTCATAACCGGGAGGAACAAGAGAAGGAAGACCAAAGGAAAAGGGACCAGGATAATTACCTAATGCTAGCGAAGGCCCTGTAAGGGAACCCTACATCCGGCTCAAAGACTAAGACACATAAAGGGCAATCTTCAAACTCCAGGCCACCAGGACCCTGCTATAGATGCAAACAATCGGGACACTGGGCTAGACTGTGCCCTAATCCTCGCCCACCACCGGGTCCGTGCCCTCACTGCCACCAGGAGGGACATCGAGGGGTGGGGAGGTCGATTGTCCCAGTCGCCAGAGAGAGACAGGGCCAACCCCTCCCATGACTAATTCTTCCCCATCAGTAGCTGACTTTCTAGGCCTAGCAATGGAGGACTGAGGAGGCCCTGGGACACAGGCCCCGGTAGGCATCACCAGCAGTGAGCCCAGGGTAAAACTTCACGTAGCAGGTAAAGTGATCTCCTTCCTCATAGATACCGGGGCCACCGTCTCTACCCTCCCTGAATTCGCAGGTCCTCTTACTCCATCTAACACTTCTATAGTTGGGGTTTCTGGTATTAAGACTAACCCCCTAATCACACCCCCTCTAACATGCATCCTAGACCAAACATCATTTACTCATCCGTTCCTAGTTATACCACAATGTCCTACTCTCCTACTGGGCAGAGATATCCTAGCTAAATTCAGATCTACTCTCCATCTATTCTCCCACACTCCCAATCCACAACCACACTCACCTCCAACATTCTCCTTTTCTTGGCCAGTGATCCAGACAACGCTCTCTCCACCTCACCTTCCCTTACCCTACCCTTACCTCCCTCCCTCATAGTTTGGAACACAAACCAACCCTCTATTGCAGTGTTTCCCAACCTTTTTTGTGCCATGCCCCACCTTAACCTTTCTAAAATTTTTATGTCCCCCCCTATGTAACATAAATAATTTTTAACATTAAAATATTGATTTGTTCACTTAATAAACATAAATGATAGGTTCTAGGAAGAAATCACTATGAAATTGTTAACAAAACACAGTAAGTAAAATTTCAAAACATATAATGAAAAACAGAAATTTAAATTCCAAATAATTTTAATACAGATTTTTCTATATTAATTTATTATTTTAATTTAGTGTGATCCTTGCACTTGATGCTTGCTGCACAGAGATTTTATATTAGGTTCCAATTTGGTTAGCTTTAGTCTCAAGTCTCCATGTTGTGTTATATCCAGCCGATTTCTTTTTTTTACCAGTAAATCATTTACAGCACTAAATCCACATTCAGCTAAAAATGAAGATGGAAACGGTAGCAATAGTTTTCTTGCACATTTGGTTGAATTTGGGTATTTGATTTCTGTTTCCTCACAAAGCCATGTCATCGCTCCTTTGATATTAAATAAAGCTTTAACTGACTCATCATTTTGCAATTCTGCAAGTTCTTCTTGATACTGCATATTTGATATATCAGACAAATCCACTAACATTGGCTGCATCATCCATGTTAGGAAATCAATTTGTTTTAAATCAGAAAATCTTTCTTTTAAATCAGCCGATAGAATATTCAAATGATTGACAATAACAAGTAAAGCGGTATCAGTTACTTCACATTTTTGGAGCCAATGAAACTGTACTTTAAAGTTTTTGTTGTTAATATGTTTCTGACATAACTCAATATTGGTAATGAAACCAAATATCTTTGCTTTTGCATCAACAAGAGTTTTATTTGTTCCTTGAAGTTGCTTATTTAATATATTTAGTTTTTCAAAGATATCGGCTAAATAACTCACAATGCTTTACCATCTATTGTTAACAGATACTTCATTTCAGGTTTGTCACTTAAAAAATCACTAAGAGTATCAAACAGTTCCATAAATCTTTTTAAACAGTTTCCTTTAGATAGCCATCTTACTTCAGTATGAAGTAAAAGTCTCACATGGTCTTCATTTTGTTCTTCACAAAATAGCTTGAAAAGACGCTCACATTTGGCACTAGCTTTAATAGCATTAACACACTTTATTACTGTATGTAATACTTCATTCAGAACAGGCGAGATGTTTTTAGCTACCAAGTTTTCCCTATGAATAACACAATGCACAAGAATCATTTCTGGATTCGCATCTTTCATCAATTTTAAGCAGCCATTTTTCTTGCCCATCATATTGGGAGCACCATCTGCAGCACAAGATGTTATATTTTTCATTGGTATATCATTGACATCTAAGTAGTTTTTTAGCTTATTATATTGTATATATCTTTGGAGGTAGTGGTGCTTTCTAATCTTTTACAGAACAACATTTCTTCAGCAAAATGTCCTTTATCAATATATCTTACATAAGTTATCAATACTGCCTCACTGTCTCTCAAAGTTGATTCATCCATTTGCAAGGAGAATTTTCTTGTTTTCAGCTTTTCAATAAGTTGTTTTTCAATATCCTCACTCATTTCGTCTATTCTTCTGCTAACAGAATTGTTACTGAGTGGCATAGCTTTTACATCTTTGTCATCTTTTTCAAGAACCGTTTTAAGAAATGCTGATATTGACGGTTTTATTAAATTTTCTCCTATAGTGTGATTTTCTCCAGTTTTAGCAATGAATAAAGAAATTTGATAACTAGCCTCAAGAACACGATTATTAGTTGAAGTATGAGCAGTAAATAGAGACTTTAATGTTGTTCTTTTTTCAAAATTTTTCTTTAAAGTTTTAAAGTAACTCAAATCTGAATTAATATGAGCACTATGTTTCGCCTTCAAATGCGCCTCAAGACGACCTCGTTTCATTGATTCGTTGGTCAAGCATTGCTGGCATAAAAGACAAAAAAGAATCTGCTCATCGTGAACAGCGGGTATGAACCCAAATTTTAAATATTCCTCCAAATATTGACAAGTTTTTTTTCTTGCTTGCACCACTCATTTTACTATGGGCTATAATAAAAATAAGATCAATTAAAAACTAATATTAAAATATGTGTTAAAATATATTCAATGTGACATAGAGTAAACGTATACTAAAAATTCATATTTATTTAAATGTATATAACACATTTACTACACTACCACTGCAAATCAAAAGGTATCAATATTTTTTCCACTTGACAAAATTTTCTGGAAAGTTATGCTTCTAAAATTAAAATTGTTGTGCATGCACTATTATAGCCCCAATAATATTTATAAAATATTAGTGCTTTCTAGCCCTGATGCAAGAAATACTTAATAAAGAGTTTAATATTGATAAAAATAAAATCAAATACTTACCAATTATATTTATACAATATATATGTATATTTATTAAATCAACGAGCTTTTACAACAGTTTTGACTGACACTTATTTCAAATTAACACCAACTGAATGATGTGAAACACTACAGAAGTTGCGATGGGCCAATTAGGTGAGAATAACTGCGTTGTTTAGCGAGTTTTTAAAACGTCCGGGGTTCCCTGCCGCAGACGGCAGGCTCCGCGGTGAACCCAGGACGAAGTTTACATGACGACGCCAATCACCCAGTTGATATTTTGGTCTCGTCAAACAAAATTATACTTAATAATTATTTACTGCAATTATTTAAGAATTGCATTTTTTGTTAAATTTGGCACCGATATCTAGCATTGCATTTAAATGGCCGGGGCGAAAGAGTTAAAGTCGTGTCGAGTCCATTTTCAAATTGCCCCCCTTAACTATCGAATTGCCCCCCTGTGGGGCGTGGGCCCCACGTTGGGAAACACCGCTCTATTGCAACCCACCACACTCCAGTCCTTATCTCCCTTAAAGACCCTTCCAACTTCCCTTGTATTCCACAATACCCTATCTCGCTAAAACATTTACAGCAGGGGTCCCCAAACTACAGCCAGCGGGCTTCATGCGGCCCCCTGAGGCCATTTACCCGGCCCCTGCCGCACTTCCGGAAGGGGCACCTCATTCATTGGTGGTCAGTGAGAGGAGCACGTTGACCATCTCATTAGCCAAAAGCAGGCCCATAGTTCCCATTGAAATACTGGTCAGTTTGTTGATTTAAATTTACTTGTTCTTTATTTTCACTATTGTATTTGTTCCCATTTTGTTTTTTTACTTTAAAATAAGATATGTGCAGTGTGCATAGGGATTTGTTCATAGTTTTTTTTATAGTCCAGCCCTCCAATGGTCTGAGGGACAGTAAACTGGCCCCCTGTGTAAAAAGTTTGGGGACCCCTGATTTACAGGGTATCAAACCCCTTATTACCAAATTCCTCCAAGCAGACACCCTCACCCCCACTCACTCACCTACAACACACCCATTTTACCAGTAATCAAACCTAATTCACTCACTTATCATTTGGTCCAAAATCTGCAAGCCATTAATGCTGCAGTCCTACCCACCACTCCCAACCCTTACACCATTCTTTCTACTATACCCCCAAACACTTCTCACTTCACTGTTCTGGATCTCAAAGATGCCTTCTTTACCATCCCCTTACATCCAAAATGCCAAGACCTCTTCGCCTTCACTTGGACTGACCTGGACACCATGCACTCCCTACAATTGACCTGGAGAGTCCTCCCTCAAGGTTTCAGGGATAGCCCTCACTTCTTCAGTCAGGCCCTAGCTACAGATCTCAAATCTCTTTCCTTTCGTCTTACAATATGTAGATGACCTCTGTCCCTTTTCCCTTGAGGCCTCTCTAGGAACTACTCTCTTTCTTTTTTGTATATATCAAACAGTCAGGAATCTTAGGTTTTATTTCTTTAAGCCTGCCAGTAAGTCTTGTTTCAGGCCTTGCAGCAAAGGAATGTCTGATGTCACAAGCCGAGAAGTCCCAGCAAACTTCCATAAAAGATCATCCTTGGTCCAATAGCCAATGGGCTAAATACCCCATGACCCTTCTTACCCCCCTCCCCAAACCCTTAAAGCCCAGTCCCGGCTGTGCCTGGTGCAACTCCCCTGTGAGCCAGCCTGGCAGTTTTCTTTTCAATAAAGCCTGCTACACTGGTTTTTTCAGACTCCAATTAATTCTAACAGAAAGTCTCGTGAACTAGCAACAGATCATCCATATACTGAAGGAGGACACATCCAATGTCCTGTTCAGGAAACTTCTGGAGGTCCCGAGTGAGGTCCGCCCCAAAGATGGTAGGGGAGTTCTTGAACCCTTGCGGGAGCCTAGTCCAGGTGTATTGCACCTAACTAGGCCCTGTAGCTGGGTCCTCCCATTAGAAGGCAAACAGCTCCCGGCTTTCAGGAGCCAGTCTTATACTAAAGAAGGCATCTTTTAAGTCCAAGCAAGTGAACCGTGAGACTCGAGCAGGGAGGAGGCTTAGGAGGGTTTACGGATTTGGCACTGTCGGGTGTAGAGTCACTGCTGCCTCATTTACAACCCTCAAGTCCTGTACTGGCCAATAATCATTGGTCCCACATTTTCTGACAGGGAACAAAGGAGTATTCCAGGGTGACTGGCATGGGATAATAATGCCATGCTCCTTGAGCCTCAGTAAATGCACCTGGATTACTTCTAAGGTCCCCCTAGGAATCAGGTATTGTTTTGGGCTAACAGGCAGTACCCCAGGCTTTAACTCTATTGGCACTGGCACTTGGTTTATTGCCAGCCCAGGGGAGTTTTCTTCAGCCCAGACTCCGGGGTATTTTTTATATTTTTAAATTACTTTTTGGCTCAATGGCTTCCCAGACTCAGTAGCAAAAATCTTCTACTCCTCCTTTCTCAGGATGATTAGAGTTAGAACAAGCCTAGGCTTAGGCACCTGCAAATCCAGCTGGTCATTATCAGCAAAAAATATAGTAGCCCTTAATTTGCTCAGCAGATCACGTCCCAACAAGGACACTGGACAGTCAGGTATGTATAAAAACTGATGCATTGCCATGGCCGGTTGGCTCAGAGGTAGAGCGTCGGCCTAGCGTGCGGAGGACCCAGGTTCGATTCCCGGCCAGGGCACACAGGAGAAGCGCCCATTTGCTTCTCCACCCCTCCGCCGCGCTTTCCTCTCTGTCTCTCTCTTCCCCTCCCGCAGCCAAGGCTCCATTGGAGCAAGGATGGCCCGGGCGCTGGGGATGGCTCTGTGGCCTCTGCCTCAGGCGCTAGAGTGGCTCTGGTCGCAACATGGCGACGCCCAGGATGGGCAGAGCATCCCCCCTGGTGGGCAGAGCATCGCCCCATGGTGGGCGTGCCAGGTGGATCCTGATCGGGCACATGCGGGAGTCTGTCTGACTGTCTCTCCCTGTTTCCAGCTTCAGAAAAATGAAAAAGAAAAAAAAAAAAAAACTGATGCATTGCCTGACCAGGCGGTGGCGCAGTGGATAGAGCATCGGACTGGGATGCGGAGGACTCAGGTTCGAGACCCCGAGGTCACCAGCTTGAGTGTGGGCTAATCTGGTTTGAGCAAAGCTCACCAGCTTGGACCCAAGGTCGCTGGCTTGAGCAACGGGTTACTCAGTCTGCTGAAGGCCCACGGTCAAGGCACATATGAGAAAGCAATCAATGAACAACTAAGGCGTTGCAACAAAAAACTGATGATTGATGCTTCTCATCTCTCTCCATTCCTGTCTGTCTGTCCCTATCTATCCCTCTCTCTGACTTTCTCTCTGTCTCTTTTTAAAAAAACAAACAGCCTGACCTGTGGTAGTACAGTGGGTAAAAGCGTTGACATGGAACGCTGAGGTCGTTGGTTCAAAACCCCAGGCTTGCCTGGTCAAGGTACATATGGGAGTTGATGCTTTCTGCTTCTCCCCTCTTCTCTCTCTCTCTCTCTCTCTCTCTCTCTCTCTCTCCTCTTTCTAAAAAATGAATAAATAAAAAAATATTTTAAAAAAGTAAAAAAATTAAAAATAAAATAAAACAAACAAACAAAAACCTGATGCACAACTTCATGACCTCCTCTTGTACATTTATGGGGCAGACAGAAAGCTTGTTCAGCCTGTGTTCCTGTTGCTCCTATAATGTCCACTCTGTGGGTGGAGAGTGGTGCTACTGGCTGGGTCACCACTGACTGTTCAGCCCCTGTATCAATCAGGAAGTTCGTTGGCTAGTGCCCTACCTCCATGTGGACCATAGAATCAGTAGGGCCCCTAAGTCCAGTTGCCCTCAGTTCAAGAGGGACTCCCCAGCTATGTTGAGCAGTGTGTCTTCCCCTTGGGAGGCGGCTGTCAGGCACACCTCCCCCTTGTCCCGGTTGGGACATTCGTTTTTCCAATGACCGGTTCCCTGTCAGGTGGCACACTGATCATGTCACAGGGGAGCTCTGCCTGACTGCCCTTTCTTGCCCTTGCCTGTTTTCTTCCCCTTTTCAAATGGGGGAGATTATCCTTTTCCCTTCTGTTGAAGGGCTTCAGCTGTGAACTCTGCCTTTTTCTGCATCCAGCGCTCATCTTCCTTTCTGCTTGCAATTTCTCTATTCACATAGACTTTATTGGCTACTTCTGTGAGTTGGGATATGTACATTCCTGCAATGCCTTCTAATTTTTGAAATTTCTTTTTTATATCTCCTGCACTCTAGCTGACAAAGGCCATATAACCATTCTTTGGTCCTCTGGATTCTCTGGGTCAAAAGGGGTATAAGGTTCTATAGGTCTCACACAATCTCTCATCAAAGTCACCCAGACTTTCATCCTTCCTCTGAAAAGCCTCTGCCACCTTGTTGATATTAGTGGCCTTCTGGCCTCCCTTCCATATACAGAGGAGAGCCTCTCTGTATATCCTGAGCTGTCTCAAGCCCTCCTTTTCATTTGGGTCCCACTTAGGATCCTGTCCTGGCATCTGGACCCTTGCATATTCCTGGAGGTTCTGGTATTCCTCAGGAGCATTCTCCTCTAGCCATTTATCTGCCTGTATTATCTGGCATCCTTCCTCTGTGTTAAACAGAGTGAGGAGTAATTGATAGCAGTCTGCCCACATAGGATTGCGGGTCTGGAGTATGGATTGCATGAGATCTATTAGGGCCTGAGGCTTTTCTGTATAAGAGGGGATGTGATGCTTCTGATTGAGAAGGTTGATGGTGGTGAAAGGTTGACACTAGCACCTGCCGTTTTACTATATTCCCCTGCTCATTTAGCACTGTGTTTCTCACTTCTCTCAGAAGCATCTGCATACCAGACATTGTTCTTTAGCATAACCTCCCAGCTAGGGAAAAAGAGCCTGGACCTGATACTGGCTGGGCAATGGGAGTTACCTTGGCTCAGGTGAGCTTATGCTGGGACTTGATAAACCTGGTAATGATGGGCCTGAATCAGTAACAGTCTCTGGGATGGACAGAGAGTCTGGTCTGTAAGGGTAAAGCCTCACTGGCACATAAAGTGAGGGAGTCAGAGCTTCTGCTTCTGGTTCACTAAGGGTTAATATTTCTGGCTTTGGCTGCTGCAGCAGCTCTCTGGAACCACTCTGGGTCTGGTGGAATGCTTCCTTGACTTCTCTATCAATACTGTAGAGGCCTGACCTCTAAGCCAAGTGGGCAGGTGCAAAACTAGCGTAAGCCAAGTGTCTATGTAGGGAAACTGGTCAGAGTGGCCTGGATCTCTAGTGACTACCTGCCACACCTTCAATACAACAGACCCATCCAAGCTTCCTTCTGGTGGCCATCCTATCCCAAAAGCAGGCCATTCTAGTTCACACAAGGTCCTCAGTTTTCCTGGGAACATAGTAACCCCATAATCCCCTGAGAACCCTTTCTTAAAATTCTTGACCATCATGGCTAAAGGAGTGGGTTTCCCTTGTGAACCTCCCATGACTCCTACGACAGACAACAATCACGCCACATGAAGGAATTGGGGAAGGATAGGGGAAATTTGGAGGTGACGCCTCTTGCTTCAGTCTGTCACAGGGCTTGAAGCCCAAGGTCACTGGCTTGATTTGAGCAAGAGGTCACTCACTCTGCTGTAGCCCTCCCTCCCGGGTCAAGGCACATATGAGAAAGCAATCAATGAAGACTTGATGCCTCTCATTTCTCTCCCTTCCTGTCTGTCTCTCTTTATCTGTCCCTTTTTCTGTCTCTCTGTCTCTGTCTCTGTCACACACACACACACACACACACACTAACTTTATCTGTTTGCTTGGCTGCTTAAAAGAGTCTATATTTAAAGTTCAATTACTTTTCTAAGATATGACTCAATTTTGACCAATTTGGACATATTTCCTTAGGACTCAGGGTCCTTTTTCCAATATGTAGACCCAAAAGTCTTCTGTTACTTCACAAGTTTTAATGAACTATGTCTTGTCTTAAACCTATTTGAGTTGTGAAATATGACACTGAAAAGTAAAAGAAATAAACATGTAAAGCTAATTGACACCATAACAAAAATGTCCATGTAACTACCACTCAGGGCAGGAATATGAGCTCCAGAAAGAAGCTCACTCAGGCTTCGTCCCAGTCACTGCACAGCCTCTGTGGTTTACCATCTGAGAATGTATTTCTCACATGGCTGTCTGGGTTTGTCACTTTTAAACTTTATATAAATAAAATAATAAAGTATTTTTTAAAAACCTGGCTTATTTCATTAACCATAGTTTTATGGTTCATCAATATTGGGTAAAATTATATCGGAAGTCCTCAGGTTATGACAGTCTTGACATACGATGTTTCGAGTTTAAAACGCTCATTCCCACAAAAAAAAGTTAACAAATTGAGACATGAGTGTTTTGGCTTACTCCATTAATGTTGTACTTATGGACTTTGTGGGCAAACTAGTTTGGTTGCACATGTCAGAGGACTACACAGTAATGCGGCATATGAGCGAGGGAGTTGGCATCCCCCAGTACGCTTACCTGTGCCATTTTGGACTGTTAAAAGTATAAGAGTTCTGCCTGACCTGTGGTGGCATAGTGGGTAAAAGCATCGACCTGGAACACTGAGGTTGCTGGTTCAAAACCCTGGGCTTCCCTGGTCAAGGCACATATGGGAGTTGATCCTTTCTGCTCCTCCCTCCCTTCTCTCTCTGTCTCTCTCTCTCTCTAAAATGAATAAATAAAATCTAAAAAAAAAAAAAGTATAAGAGTTCTATTTGTGTTAGACTAGGGTGTGTTTCAACTTGCACCAAAATTCGGCTTACATCACTGTCGTAGGATGGAATGAGGACCCCCTGTAATTGATTCATTTTCATTGCTCTGTGATATTTCATTACATAAATACACCACAATGCATTTATCTTTTCTACCGTTAATGAATGTATGGAGTGTTTTCAATTTCTTACTATTATTACAAAGGATGCTTTGTTAACATTCTTATACATATTTCTTGTGTATAAGAATACTACATGTGTGCACACATTTGTTAGAGAGAGCTAGGAATGGAATCTGTTGGCCTTAGAGTATGCATAGATCCAATTTTAGAAGACGATGCCAGTTCTGTCTGGTTGGCTGAGTGGATAGAGCATCAGCCTGGCATATGGATATCCCAGGTTTGATTTCCAGTCAGGGCACATGTGGAAAACAACCATCTGCCTCCCCCCCTCTGCATCTCCTACTTCTTCCCCTCTCACAGCCAGTGGCTCAACTGGTTCAAGCGTGGGCCTTGGGCACTAAGGATAACTAGGTTGGTCAGAGTGCTTCTTGTTGCATTCACCAGGTACGAGAACAAACGTCGGAGACTTTCAGGAGTTTAGATGTTATTTTATTGGCCAGTTTAACCTACGCAGGGGCGCACTCCCAAGATGTCCAGAGACACCGTACTTACAAGGAGCTGCAAACGAGAGACATGCCTGGCACTTACAGCTAGGTCCTTATATATCCTAAGTGAGCAAGCATTATACAGAAGCAGATGTAGCAGTTAGCTATTCGCTAGGGAGGTCGCATGCAGCATAGCAACAGGGGCCGGAGCATAGCAACAGGGGCCGGGTTTAGCTTAGTGGCGAATTTCAAACATAAACTTCTTTGTTCTCAGCCTCACAGGGGCCCTATCAGCACTCCCTGTTCCTGCTCCAAAAAGCTACACTCTGGCAGCCACAGCACGCCTCCCCGAATCTAACATTCCCCCATCTCTTTTGGGCATAAATCAAACCCTTGATTCCTTATTAGTGGGGAGAATGGTATAAGGTTGGGACAGAACTATTAACTTTACTACATTTACCCTCTCCTTTATGAACACGAGGAGCTTATTAAGGATTATTGGTCCAAAGGTAAGAGCCAATAAGAATAATAGGAGGGGTCCAGCAATTGTGGATATGAGGGTAGTTAACTAAGGAGAAGTCTTGAACATAGAGGCATACCAGCTAGGGCTGTCATCTTCTAGGTTCCTATTTTTTCATCTGTTTGCAAGTATCTTGATATTCTCTCTAATTACTCTAGAATGGTTAGTGTAAAAACAACATTCTTCTCTTAAAGCAGCACACAGTCCTCCTTGCTCAAGGAGGAGGAGGTCTAGCCCTCTCCTATTCTGAAGGGCTAGACCTTGGCTAGGGAGTCTATTTGCTTCTCGAGGTATATTACCTGGTTTTGGAGAAGCGCAATATCTTTGAAGAATGTCTCCAAGCTGCTGGTGAATCACAGAACTTGTCTTCAAAGAACTTTGATAAGTCAGCTTGGAGAGTTACGGGGTTGTTATTATCCTAGGTGTTATTCTGTGCTATAACTGTGCTATCTGCTGTCCTGATTAGAACCTATTCCTGCAACTCTAGTCCCTTACTGGATAAACAATAAAAAGTCATCAGTCCTAAGTGAAAGAGAAGGTGAGCTTTAGAGGCTCTCCAGGGGTCTGCTTGTCTTGCCATCTTCAAGATCCTTCGTCGGGTGGTTGGGCCAGCTTCACGTGGGAGAGGTGGATCTAGTAGGGCTTTTCAGCTACCTTAATAGCTGTGGGTGTATTCAGGATCACCTGGAACAGTCTATTCCACCGCGGCTCAAGGTTGCCGCGTCTGTGGTTGAGAATCCACACCTACTGTCCAGGCTCTGGTGGCTCCGGTAGTCGGGAGCTGTGTTTCGCATTCAATTGGGCTGATCTCTGGAGGGCCTTCACCTCGCTTCTGATGTGTTGCAGGGCCTGCAAGGACTTGAGGAAATTATGATTAGAAATCTCTAGTTCCCCTCTGGTCAAATGAGGTACAAGGGGCACAGGTTGCCCAAATAAGATTTCATAAGGGGTCCATTTATTGAGATAGGGGGTACATCTGGTTCTAAAAAGGGTGAAAGGGAGGAGCTTAACCCAGTTTTCGCTGGTCTCCCCTCTCAGCTTAATTATAGTTTCCTTCAGAGTCCTGTTCATTCTTTCTACCTGTCCTGAACTTTGGGGCTTATAAATGCAATGCAATTTCCAATTATTACCTAACTTAATGGCTAATTCTTGGGATATCCTGGATATGAATGCAGGTCCATAGTCTGATCCTAGGGCTAGGGGAATGCCATATCTAGGTATGATTTCCCTTAATAAGACTTTACAAACTGTGGAAGCAGCCTCTCCTCGCGTGGGGAATGCTTCCACCTATCCTGAAAAGGTGTCCACTAATACTAATAGATACTTATAACCTGACTTCCTAGGGGTCATCTCTATGAAATCTATTTCCTACAGTTCTCCCGGAGCTTTCCTCCGATACCTTACAAAGGGGGGTAGCTTCTTATTCTGCGCATTTACTCTGGCACAGATGCCGCACCTCAAGACAATGGAGTGGACGATATCCCTGATGTTGGACCCTACATAATACTTCCTGATAAGTTGTTCTAGCTTGTTTTATCCTAGATGGGTACTAGTATGAATATCTCTTACTATTTCTCTTACTATTCCCTGGGGTAAATAGAGCCGAGAGTCAGGAAGCTTTATCTATCCCTACTGATTTTTCTTCCCTTTCAACTACATCCCTTCCTGCTCTTCTTCTGGGGAATATCTAGGATCCGGAGGTAGCATTGGCTTAGGCAGCAATGGCAGAAGGCTTTCTTGTGGTCCAGTGGCTGCCTCTCTTGCAGCTGAGTCTGCTAGGTTGTTACCCTTTACAATAGGAGAGTCCTCTCTCTGGTGTCCTTTGCAGTGAATGATGGCAACTTTGGTAGGTAGCCAAATGGCGTTTAGGAGAGCAAGAATTTCACTGCGATTTTTAATGTCTTTTCCCCCTGCTGTCAGTAAGCCTCTCTCCTTGTATATGGCTCCATGAACATGGGCAGTGGCAAATGCATATCGGCTGTCAGTGTAGATGTTGGCAACTTTTCCCTCTGCTATCTGTAAGGCTCGGGTTAGTCCTATTAGCTCTGCCCTTTGTGCAGATGTTCCTGCGGGCAGTGCTTTCTGCCACAGGACCTTATTTTCCATGGTCACTGCTGCCCCTGCATGTTGCTGTCCATCCTTAATAAAACTGCTCCCGTCAGTAAAGAGGGTCAGGTCTGCCTTCCCGTATGCTTGATCCCTTAAGTCTGGGCGGGAGCCAGTTACTGTGTCAAGGATTTGTTTGCAACTGTGGACCAAAATGGAGTCCAGTATTGTAAACAGGGTTGCTGGGTTCAGGGCCACAGTTTTGAGGAACTGAATAGATGGAGGGTTCAGCAGCTGAGCCTGATACTGCGTTAGCTACGCATTAGATAGCCACTTGTCAGGAGGTGCTCGCAGCACTTGCTCTACATAGTGTTTCCCAATGACTTTGATGTCCTGCCCTAAAGTCAATTTACTAGCCTCCTTGACTAGTATGGAGGTGGCAGCAAGTGCCCTCAGACATGTTGGCCATCCCGAGGCTACAGGATCAAGTTTCTTAGACAGATAGGTGACAGGCCTCTTCCACGGACCAAGTTTCTGGCTCAGTACCCCTAAAGCTACCCCTCCCTTTTCTGCTATAAATAGCTGAAAGGGTTTGGCCAGATCTGGCAGGGCCAAAGCTGGGGCAGTCACCAGGGCCTCTTTAAGTGCTTGGAACGCTTGCTTCTCCCTATCTGTCCATGTGAACTGTTCTTCCTTACCCCTGGTTAGTTTGTGTAGGGGTTTAGCTAGTTCTGCAAAGCCCAATATCCACAGTTGGCAGTATCTTACTGCACCCAGAAATTCTCGTACCTGTCTCTTGTTAGTAGGCTCGGGGATCTGCAAGACCATCTGAATTCGCTGGCTGGACAATGTCCTTTGCCCTCCCTGTAAGTTATACCCCAAATAACTTACAGTTTTCATCACAATCTGGGCCTTCTTGGCGGAGACTTGATACCCTATTCGCCTGAGATCTTGAAGCAGGTCCGAGGTAGCTTCCTCACACTCTCCTTCGTCCTTGGCAGCTATGAGGATGTCATCCACATACTGGAGCAATACAATCGACGGATGGGAGGAGTGGAAAGCCTGCAGATCTTTGCTGAGGGCTTCATTAAAAATGGTGGGAGAATTCTTTTTTTTTTTTTTTTTTCATTTTTCTGAAGCTGGAAACGGGGAGGCAGTCAGACAGACTCCCGCATGCACCCGACCGGGATCCACCCAGCATGCCCACCAGGGGGCAATGCCCTGCCCCTCTGGGGCATCGCTCTGTTGCGTCCAGAGCCATTCTAGCGCCTGAGGCAGAGGCCACAGAGCCATCCCCAGTGCCCGGGCCATCTTTGCTCCAATGGAGCCTCGCTTCGGGAGGGGAAGAGAGAGACAGAGAGGAAGGAGAGGGGGAGGGGCGGAAAAGCAGATGGGCGCCTCGCCTGTGTGCCCTGGCCGGGAATCAAACCTGGGACGCCTGCACACCAGGCCGACGCTCTACCGCTGAGCCAACTGGCCAGGGCCGATGGGGGAATTCTTAAACCCTTGTGGTAGTCTGGTCCAAGTGAACTGCCCCACCAGTCCATTATCTGGGTCATTCTATTCAAAGGCAAAGATCTCTTGGCTCTGAGGTGCCAGGGGAATACAAAAGAAGGCATCCTTCAAATCCAGGACAGAATAATAGGTATGGGTTGGGGGCAATGAGCTCAGTAAGGTATACGGGTTGGGCACCATGGGATGAATAGTCTCTACCTGTGCATTCACTTCCCGCAAGTCCTGGACCGAACAATAGTCTTGGCTCCCTGGTTTCTGGATGGGAAGCAGCAGGGTGTTCCAGGTTGATTGGCACCTTCGAAGGATGCTTGCCTCCAGCAAGCGTTGCAAGTGCTGGGCGATTCCCTGTCTAGCTCAGGCTGGGACCTGGTACTGCCTGATCCTAACCAGTCTAACAGTGCTAAGCAGTTGCACCAGGACAGGCGGTTGGTGAGCGGCCAAACCTGGGGGGTTGGTTTTCGCCCAAACCTCAGGTACCCAGGCACACAGGGCGTCTGGAACCCCTTCCTCAGCCTCCTTACCTTCTAGGACGGTGGCAAGTAAGTGTTCTTCAGACAGTGGGACAGTTACTTCCATGCTGACCTCTGCCTCTTTGTTCCCCATAGGGCTTTCCTCCCGTCGGAAGGTTATGGTGGCCTGAAGTTTCTGTAATAAGTCCCTTCCAAGCAGTGGGTAAGGGCAGTCTGGAATGACTAGGAAAGAGTGGGTGATGGTGCCTTGACCTAAGTCAGTAATTCTTGCGGTGGCCCATGGGTAGGCTTCTGCTTTGCCCATTGCCCCTATTATCTTAGTAGTTGCCTTCTGCATCTGGCCCTGTGGTTTCTTTAGGATTGAATAGGTGGCTCCCATGTCGACTAGGAAGTCTAATGGTTTTCCTTCGACTGTTAAGGTGACCATGGGCTCCTGGGAGCTGACGGGAATGGAGCCCTGACCCCGTCAGTCTAAGGTCTGGAGCAAGACCTCTGGGGCTTGTTTTGGCCTCTGGCTGTCGGCCCTCAACTTGGGCACTCTCTCTTCCAGTGTCCTTTCTCCTTGCAATAGGCGCATTGATCCTTGTCTATCCGCTGTCCTTGGCCCTTCCTCTGTCCCCTTTTTCCTTTGGAGGGAGGTTTCTGAGCAGCAATCAGGATCTTGGCTACCTCCTTTGCTCTGCCAACCTCTGGATCATCCCTTTTAATATATACTTTCTGGGCTATTTCTAATAGCTTACTCCTATTCTCTCCCTCAAACCCCTCAATCTTCTGAAGCTTTTTCCTAATATCTGAAGCGGCCTGAGTCACAAAGGCTATATTTACTAGTCTCCTGTTCTCTTCTGCCTCAGGATCTAGAGGGGTATATACTCTATAAGCCTCCATGAGTCTTTCTAGAAAGGCTGCTGGGGATTCCTCTCTTCCCTGGATGACTTCACTAACCTTACTGAAGTTGGTTGTCTTTCTAGCTGCTGCCTTGAGTCCCCTCAACAGAGCCTGGCGATATTGGAAGAGTGTGTCCGTTCCCCCAGTGGTATTAGGGTCCCAGGTAGGAGGTTGAGATGGGAGAACGTCTTCTATTTCCCTTCTTCCCTCCTGAGTTTCCCTTTCTTCTCCTAATACTGCCTTAGCAGCTTCTCTCATTATTCTGTCCCTTTCTTCAGAAGTGAAGAGGGTTTGTAAAATCTGCTGACAATCGTCCCATGTGGGCTGATAGGTCCTAAAAATGGTCTCAAGGAGAGATATTAGTCCCTGAGGTTTCTCAGAAAATGAGGGATTCTGATGTTTCCAATTGTATAAATCACTGGTGGAAAAAGGCACAGAGATGAGGCGAGGAGGTGCCCAGGGGCCAGCATCTGGTGCCGTTGGCGCCTCATGGAGAGGCAAAATGGCTGCGCCTCCCAGAGAAGGAGGCAAAATGGCTGCACCTCCTGGAGAAGGAGGCAAAATGGCTGCATCTACCCACGCATCCATATACAGGTATTGGTCTGGGTGGGGAGCCCTACAGACCATGGCTCTGACAGCAAACAAAATTGGAAGGTCAAAAGTGCCCTCTGTGGGCCGTCCCACATTAAATGTAGGCCATTCCAACTGGCTCAAGGTCCGGAGGAAACTTGGACTCGGCTGTGGACCTCCGTGCCCCTGAGCCCTCTTCTGGAAATCAGAAAAATTCTTCAACAGGCACTCGAGCGGGGATCCCGGCACAGACTCCTGTTGTCCCATCCTAGATGAATCAGGAATAATGAGAAAGGGTAGAATACAGGCAACACACACTATTAACACAAGGAACACACTTGTCTCTCTCACACTCAACTTAGTCATTCGAGCTCAGACAAAACTCAGCGCAGCGCGGTGCAAAAAGGATTCCTAATGTGACCGGTCACTCCTAAAGTTAACAAATCCAAATAGCCAAATTTCAGAGAGCGGCATCTCACTTCTGAAAGCCCTGGGTAGGTTACCGGCAGCGTCCCACCTACTACCTCAGGATTGTGTGCTCCGGAACCCAAAAGCCAAACCAAATGAGGATCCTCAGTGAATACTTACTCAGCTCGAGCTGTCCTTCCAGTCTCTGACCCAAAACTCCGCTGAGAGAAAATCCTGGACGAGCCCCCCAAAATGTTGCATCCACCAGGTACGAGAACAAATGTCGGAGACTTTCAGGAATTTAGATGTTACTTTATTGGCCAGTTTAACTTGCACAGGGGCGAACTCCCAAGATGTCCAGAGACACCGTACTCACAAGGAGCTGCAAATGAGAGTCGTGCCTGGCGCTTACAGCTAGGTCCTTATATATCCTAAGTGAGCAAGCATTATACAGAAGCAGATGTGGCAGTTAGCTATTCGCTAGGGAGGTCGCACGCAGCATAGCAACAGGGGCCGGGTTTAGCTTAGTGGCGAATTTCAAACATAAACTTCTTTGTTCTCAGCCTCACAGGGGCCCTGTCAGCACTCCCTGTTCCTGCTCCAAAAAGCTACACTCTGGCAGCCACAGCACGCCTCCCCGAATCTAACACTTCTGCCTCAGGTGCAAAAAATAGCTCAGTCAATTCGAACACTGGCCCAAGATAGGGTTGCTGGGTGTATCCTGATGATGCATATCTGTCCTATTATCTCCCCTCTTCTCACTTAAGAAAGAACAAAAGATGATGCCAACTGTAGTCTAGGTGTTTGAACCTATACACTACTCTCAGTAGTGCATGAGTATTCTAATGGTTTCACTTTATTACTAGTGCTCAGTATTGTCCATCTTTCTAAGTTTGGCCTTTTTTGTATGTGTGAAGTGACATCTTAATGTACTCCTAATTTTAATTTCCCTGATTGCTATTCAGGTTTAGCAAGAGCTGACTATGTTGGCCACTTGTTCAAGATATCTTCTTGAACAAATTTCTTGCGTGTTTTATTGATGTACAACAGTGATTTTCAACCTTTTTTGATCCGTGGCACATTTTTTACATTTACAAAATCCTGGGGCACACCACCTACCAAAATGACACAAAATGACACTCTAACTGTTAGAATTTATTTAAAGTTTAAATAAATTATTTATTAAAAAAAAGTTAAATAAAAAAGGATAACCTCCTCATATATACAGTCCCATGTAACATCCCTCATATATACAGTCCCAGGTAACATCCCCTTATAAATACAGTCCCACGTAACATCCCCTTATAAATACAGTCCCACGTAATATCCCCTCATATACAGTCCCACGTAACATCTCCTCATATACAGTCCCACGTAACATCCCCTCATATACAGTCCCATGTAACCCCTCATATATACAGTCCCATGTAACCCCTCATATATACAGTCCCATGTATCCCCTCATATATACAGTCCCGCTAATAGATACTGGAGCTTTCATCAAGGTTGTGGGTTCAAATCAATTTGGCGAATACTCTCTCTATATAGAGACTGGACAAAATCAATTTTAGAAAATGTTGAGTACTTGTGTAACAGCATAAGTCCTCAGAGCATCTCTACTGTCAGATTGAGAAGTTTGCTTTCTAGGTAAGGATTCTGATAAATATTAGAGTTCTCCTTGAGGTTGTGGGTTCAAATCCCATGGTCAACTGGGTGTAGGGGCCTTGGTTCTATCTGTTTTGATGGTGTATATAGAGATTTGAGCTCTTTAAGAAGATGACCCTTCAGGAGGCCATATACAATATAGATTAACATTGTGATGCATTGTATATCACCCTCTGCGGGGGCCTCTTTTAAAAAGAAAAAGAAAAAGGTCAAATATCTATATACACCATCAAGATAGACATAACCAGCTGAGGCTGAGACTTCATCTAGTGGTGGCAACATTTACCTCCAGTCCTGACCAGGATCAGAAATTGGGACCATGGGGAGGAGTAGCAGCTTCAAATACTCGCTGCAGCCACACAATGACAAGTGCTCGGCAGCCCGAGTGGGGACCTTCCTGGGTGTGGATGAGAGGCGGCCTACTATTGGTTCATCGCTAGTGGTTGGGATGAATCCTAGAAGGTGATTGGTCTGTGAGCGTTCCCTGTGCCTCCACTCTTCCTGTCGTTGATAGCTGGAGGGATTGTGAGGGGAATGTTTATGTTTGGATGGAGGCGGCTGGTGGCGGGCTAGATAAATAGCCTCCGCGGGCCGTATCCAGCACGCGGGCCATAGTTTGGGGACCCATGTTTAATTTCCCCATGGCACACCTGACCATGTCTCACAGCACACTAGTGTGCTGTGGCACAGTGGTTGAAAAACACTGATGTACAAGGTTTTTTAGATATTCTGAATACAAACCTTTCCCTGGTTATTTGTGTTACAAATATTTACTTCCACTCTGTGGCTTGCTTTTTCACTCTCAGTTGTGTCCCAGATTTTCACATGTATTATTTTCATTCTAATTCAATCTTTAATTGTGTTCTAAGTTCCATTATCATGTTTTACTTGGCAGACTTATTTTGAAGCATTTTGTTTTTATTTTTTTAAAGATTATAGTTAGGCCATGGCCAGTTGGTTCAATAGTAGAACGTTGGCCCAGTGTGTGGAAGTCCCAGGTTCGATTCCCGTCATCAGGACACACAGGAGAAGCACCCATCTGCTTCTCCACCCCTCCCCTGCCCCCTTCCTCTATCATTCTCTCTCTATCTTCCCCTCTCACAGCCATGGCTCTAATGGTTCAAGCAAAGTTGCCCCCAGGCACTGAGAATGGCTCTATGGCCTCACCTCAGGCGATAAAATAGCTCACTTGCCAAGCAATGGAACAGCAGCCCAGACAGGCAAAGCATCACCTGGTAGCAGGCTTGCAGGGTGGATCCCAGTTGGGATGCATGCAGGAATCTGTTTCTGCTTCCCTGCCTCTCACTTAATTTAAAAAAGAAAAGAAAAGAAAAGAAAAACTTTATCTGAGAAAACTTATTCAGAAATCCCCAAGCCAGCCCTGGTCAGTTGCTCAGTAGATAGCACATCTGCCCAGAGTATAGATGTCCCAGGTTCAATTTCCAGTCAGGGCACACAGGAGAAGCAACCATCTGCTTCTCTCCCCCTCCCTCTTACCTTTCTCTCCCTCTTCTCCTCCCGCAGCCAGTGGCTCAATTGTTTTGATCATTGGCCCTAGGAGCTAATAGCTGGGTTGGTCTAAGTACACCAGTCTCAGGTACTAAAAATAGCCCAGTTGCCCGACCCGTGGTGGCACAGTGGGTAAAGCATCGACCTGGAACACTGAGGTCGCCGGTTCAAAACCCTGGGCTTGCCCAGTCAAGGCACATATGGGAGTTGAAGCTTCTTGCTCCTCCCTCCTTCTCTCTCTCTCTCTCTCTCTCTCTCTCTCCTCTAAAATGAATAAATAAAAATAAATAATTTTTAAAAATGCTATAGTGTAGATTTTATATAACCTTAAAAAAAAAATAGCCCAGTTGATTTAAGCTTTGGCCCCAGACAGGGGTTGCCAGGTGGATCCTGGTCAGGGTGCATGAGAGAGTCTGTTTGTCTATGTCTGTCCCTCTTAATAATAATAATAATAATAATAATAATAATAATAATAATAATAATGGAAGAAGAGGAAGAAGAAGAAAAGAAGAAGGAGGAGAAGAAGAAGGCAGAGGAGGAGGAGGAGGGAGGGGGGAGAAAGGAGAAGAAGGAGGAGGAAGAGAGTAGGGAGGAGGAAGGAGAAGGAGGAAGAGGAGAGTGGGGAGGAGGAAGGAGGAGAAGGAGGAGGAGGAGGAGGAGGAGGAGGAGGAGGGAAAGAAGGAGGAAGAGGCAGAGAAGGAGGAGGAGAAATACCTAATACTCAACACAACACTTAGAGGTGAATCTGCCAAATCCAACTTGCCAATGTCCAATTAAACAGATGAAAACGCTTCATGACAAAGTTTTATTTAACTTATAACATAGTATTCTATGATGAATAATGTGTTGAAAAAAGAAGGATAGTCATTCCCTGTACTTAAAAAAGACATGCTTTCCCAATGGCCTTCTTATCACTGGCAAAACCTGCTTTTTAAAAATTAAAAAAAAATTTTTTTTAGGTGAGAGGAGGGGAGATAGTGAGGCAGACTCCTGCATGTGCTCCAACTTGGATCCACGTGGCTGCAGGTTGCAATCCTGTCTGGAGCCGATGCTCGAGTTCTGAGCTATCTTTAGGCACAGGAGGCTGACACACTCAGACCATCTGAGCCATCCTCAGCCCTGGGGCCATGCTGAAACCAATCAAGCCACTGGCTGCGGGAGGGAAAAAGGGAGAGAAGCAAATGTCACTTCTCTTGTATGTCCTGACCAGGAATTGAACCAGGGACAACCATAGGCCAGGCCAATGCCCTATCCACTGAAACACCAACCAGGGCTAGAACCTGCTTTTTAGATTAAACAAAAGCACTTTATTTCTGGGTGGTAGAAGAAAAGGGGTGTACACAAAATAACTGTAAATTTTATTTTGAGAGAGAGATGGGAATGAAGAGAGATAAGAAGCATCAACTTAGCCTGACCTGTGGTGGCGCAGTGGATAAAGCATCGACCTGGAAATGCTGAGGTCGCCGGTTCAAAACCCTGGGCTTGCCTGGCCAAGGCACATATGGGAGTTGATGCTTCCAGCTCCTCCCTACCTTCTCTCTCTGTCTCTCTCTCTCTCCCTCTCTGTCTCTCTCTCTCCTCTCTAAAATGAATAAATAAAATTAAAAAAAAAAACAAAAAAGAATATTTAAAGAAGCATCAACTTATAGTTACATCACTTTAGTTGTTCATTAATTGCTTCTCATATGTGCCTTGACTAGGAGACTTCAGCCAACTCAGTGACCCCTTGCTCAAGCCAGCGACCTTGGGCTCAAGCCAGCAACCATGGGGTCATGTCTATGATCCCATGCTCAAGCTGGCAAACCCACACTTAAGCTTGTGAGCCCACGCTCAAGCTGGTAAGCCTGTGCTTAAGCCAATGACCTCGGGGTTTTGACTCTGGACCTCAAAAACTCTACCCACTGTGCCACCACTGGTCAGGCAATTTTAGATTTTTAAACCTTCAGTTTAGAGTCCCAAACTGTTTACCAAGCTTTAGTAAAACAAATTGGGGGGAAAAAGTTCTGGTCAGATAGCATGGTTGATAAGAGCATCATCTGGAGGAGCGGACATTACTGGTTCTGTTATCAGAACAAGCCAGGATTCATATTATGTGTCATCCTTTTTTTGCCAATTTAATGAGAGACAGGGGCTGAGTATGAATAAGAGCATCTTTAATTCAAATTGCAGCAACTTGAGAAGGCAGGGGACTCCTGTCCAAAAGAACTGCTTAACAGTCTTGGCTTACTCGCCAGTTTATATATCTTTCAGGACATTAGTAAGTCATTAGAGCATGCAGTTAGTCACATAGCAGTGTGCCAGAGGTGGGAGTCCAGTTTGCAGGAATGCCTCCTCATAATATCCTTCTGACAATGACACAGGTCCATCTGGCATTCTTGATGTTGCTCCAAAATGGCTGGGAATGACACCTCTGGGATTTTCTGGAAGAGAGCTCCTTGTATTTCTTAGGCAACAAAGTAAAGATTAAGATTTGTAAACTAAGTTTCTAATTAATTTATAGGCCGTAACTTTTTCTCTTTCTTTCTTTCTTTCTTTCTTTATGTATTTATTTATTTTATTATTTATTCATTTTTAGAGAGGAGAGAGACACAGAGAGAGAGAAGGGGGGAGGAGCTGGAAGCATCAACTCCCATATGTGCCTTGACCAGGCAAGCCCAGGGTTTTGAACTGGCGACCTCAGCATTTCCAGGTCGATGCTTTATCCACTGCACCACCACAGGTCAGGCCTCTTTTTCTTTCTTTCTTTCTTTCTTTCTTTCTTTCTTTCTTTCTTTCTTTCTTTCTTTCCTTTCCTTTCCTTTCCTTTCCTTTCCTTTCCTTTCCTTTCCTTTCCTTCTTTCCTTCCTTCCTTCCTTCCTTCCTTCCTTCCTTCCTTTCTTCCTTCCTTTCTCCCTCCCTCTCTCCTTTCCTTCCTTCCTTCCTTCCTTCCTTCCTTCCTCCCTTTCTTCCTCCTTTCCTTTTTTCCTCCCTTTGTTTCCTTCTTTTGTTTTTTTTTAGCAAGAGGGAAAAAGAAAGAGAGACAGACAGACAGACAGACAAGAGGGGAGAGAGATGAGAAGCATCAACTCATAGTTGCAGCACTTTAGTTGTTCATTGATTGCTTCTCATACATGCCTGGACTAGGGGGCTCCAGCTGAGCTAATGACCCCTTACTCAAACTAGCAACCTTGGGCTCAAGCCAGCGACCAGTGACCATGGGATTACCTCTATGATCCCACGCTCAAGCTGGAGACCCTGTGCTGAAGCTGGTGAGCCCACACTCAAGCTGGCACCCTCAGGGTTTCAAACCTGGGTCTTCAGTATTCCATGTCAATGCTCTATCCACTGCATCATCACCTGGTCAGATGGTGTTAACTTTTCACAGTAAACCAGTGACAAGGCTTTTACAAACAACTGTTGTGATTTTTTTAGATCAGACTTATTTATTTAGAAAATTAAATTTAACAGAGTTTTGCTTTCACACCAGGGTTATCTGCCATTACCTAACAATACAGGTTGAATGTAGATGGACCTTTGTGACTGCTGCCATATACACTGCAAAATGGGGACAGTTTCTCAGGAGCTGCACCTATAAATTCTAACGGCAGAGGGCAATATCACACAAGTTAGGGAGAAACCAGTTTTAAATACTGAAAAGGGTGATTTTTGCAAGTACACTGCTCACAAAAATTAGGAGATCAGCGACCCTGCAGATACTCCAGTACTTTCAGCCTTTTGTATAGTACATTGCCACCAATGAAAAAAGTTGATTTTGCATCTCATTTGCATAACCGAACAACTTTCTTTGACTTGTCATTTGTTTTTTTGTGTTCTTATTTAATTTAAAAAAATCAATGTTTCTTTTTTTATCACTTCATATTCATTTTGAAATACCTCCTAATTTTTGTGAGCAGTATATTTAAAATAGGTACGTAAATGTTTTTAAAAGGCTTTTATGATCACCACTTCAATCAGTTGGGACATTCACAGAATCACCTAAGATTTGCCCACACACTGCCCACTTTCCCACTTTCCCACTTTCTCCAGGCAGCTCCAGCAGTCTTTCTTGTAAAGTACCCATACCTCAATTCCGCAGGTTTATGTAGAGACACCAAGTCCAGATGAATTTCGAAGGGTTTTATTAAAGGAGGAGATTTATTTAATATGCCGACCACATATGACTAACACAGGGCATTGCAGACCCAAATTGTGCATACCAAATACATCTCAGAGGCTAATTATATACCCTTGATCACATACAGGCTAGTGGGGGAGCATGACATTATGGCACAAGCTTATAACATTTGTTTAGGGATCCATAGAAACATTAAAACTTTCAAGGTAATACAATCAAAGACATTTACAAATCTTTCAGTGTCTATCTCCCCTCCTTTGCCTAGAGCTATGTTACTCTAAGGATTCCAGGAATGGAGAAACAGCCAAATCAATGTACGGTGGTATGTAAATTCTGTCTCTTATTGAAAGAGAAAAGAAGTTCCTCAGACAACCTTTATTCTATAGTTAAAACTAAATGACCTATTGTCTTTGCAAGCCAGAAACTTCTACATTCTTCTCCCTCCCTCCCCAAAGGAAGAATGGGACAGGAAAGCCTGACCTTTTCTCCTAAAATATCAATATTAATTTTGCAGCTTTTAGGTACCTTACTACATTCCCCACTGGTTTTATATCTTAAGTAAAATCTTTGACTTAATTTAACGATAAAGCATGAGACTGTTAAGTAGGAATATTAGCTTATAAGATGTAGCAGATATTTAACAGAGAGCATTAATAGCAATATGGTTCATTAAAGAAACAAATGTTACTGATTAATTTTTTATAAATTGTACAAACCTTCTGCAACTTACATAAAACTAACTGGCTTTTATAATTATTCCTTTTCTGTTGGCAGAATCTTTTTCTGCTTTGTTGCTAATAAACTGTTGGGCAGATAAAATATATAATGCTCACTTTGTTAAAAATGGCACTGACCATGTGGAAGCCGTCACCCAGGTGATATTAATGTTTGTTGAGGGCGGGCTGTGGGCAGGCAGGATCCTTGTAGCCTGGGGCTTGAGTTTAGGACTAAGTATTTCCCACCCTTTTTGATGTGGGGTGGTACAATCCCATCATGACTCAGATAAGTGACTTTGTATTAGAGACTTCCCTATTTTGTATATTGGATTAAAAGGTTTTGATTTCTACACTATAAAATGGGGCAGAACAGGAGCTTGCTCTCTCGGTTCCTGAAATTAGCATTAGAGAGCAGAGCAGAGAAAGGCTATGTGAAGGAGGCCTGGAGAAGCAGCCAAGATGGTGGAGTGTTGAGTGAGAAGCCAGTTTGTGCAGAGTTTGTGCAGGGAGAAGGAAGGAAATGGGAAACAGAGCTCAATAAGTCTGGTGAGCTAGAAACCTTTGATTCTAGGAAACTCGGTTAAGTCAGTAGCTTTGTGAGCACTGAATGAGTGGGTTTTGGAGCCAAGTGTGTGTTTTATTTGCCCACCAGGTGCAAGCTAGGATTAAAGTTGATGGCCCACCGCCTGACCTGTGGTGGCACAGTGGATAAAGCGTCGACCTGGAAATGCTGAGGTCACCGGTTCAAAACCCTGGGCTTGCCTGGTCAAGGCACATATGGGAGTTGATGCTTCCAATTCCTCCCCCTCTTCTCTCTCTCTGTCTCTCCTCTCTCTCTCTCTATCCTCCCTCTCCTCTGTAAAATGAATAAATAAATAAAAATTAAAAAAAAAATTAAAAAAAAAAAAAAAGTTGATGGCCCACCAGTTTTTGGCTCCACTGTTTCTTTACCGACTGTCTGAATCCAATGCGAACCTGCATGGGCCAGGCTGCTGTGATGGTGGCCGTGGATCCTGGCCACACATAAACCTTTAGTAACAAGGGTTTTAGTGAAGTTCCTTAAAACCCCACTGGTTTTGGGTAGCATTTCTATATTCATTTGAATTTCCATGTTCTGATTTTGAAGCAGACTGAAAAAAATATAAAATAAGCAACAAAATTAAAGTAGTCAATGCTAACAAATACTATAACAAGTGTCCTAATACAATGAAGTGATTAAAGCATATCAGATTATTAAGCAGAGTCTTAATTAATACAACAGGATTTAAAATAAAATTCTTACAGTCTTAAATGTCCTTAATATGTTAACATAATTTCACTAAGTCCACGTTGACACCGTCACTGCTTCATATTATTTGCAAATGTAACCTAATCCCCACTTTAGTATGAGAACTTTCCAAGGAGCAGGAGTCACACATATTCAGGAAAAGTCCATAAGGCACTGGAGTTGTGGTCACACTTTCACACTTTGTAGTTAGAGTTCAGGTTCCAATGACCACTGCTTTGAGCTGGCAATGATTCAGGTAGACTGGAAAAGCTGTCTGCAGCACATATGGAGACAGAGCTTTCATTTTCTTTAAACTGCAGAGATAAACCCAGGGGGTTTTCCCTGGGGCTCTGCGATTGTGGCATGGTGAAGAGAACCCTGGGATACACTATACTGGGTGACAGAAGTAGATTTGTCTAAATTAGGAGCAGGTCCCAGCCTAAAATAGGTATGAGGCATTGAGACAAGAGGAATAAAGAAGACACCATACATTAAACAAAACAGCAGAAAATAGGACTATTGTTGGGCAGATAAAATATATTATGCTCATTTTGTTAAATATGGTGCTGCCCACGTGTAAGCCCATCGCCCAGGTGATATTAGTTGCCCTTATGCTAGGAATGGGCATAATTATATTAATGTCTGTTGGGGGGGCTGTGGGCAGGCAGAATCCTTGTATCCTGGGGCTTGGTTTTAGGACTAAGCCTTTCCCACCTTTTTAGATGTAGGGTGGTGCACTCTCATGAGGAATCCCATTATGCCTCAGATAAGTGACTTTGTATCAGAGACTTCCTTATTTGTATATTGGATTAAAGGATTTGATTTCTACACTATAAAATGGGGGCAGACTGGGAGCTTGCTCTCTTGGTTCCTGAGGTTAGCATTAGAAGAGAGAGCAGAGAGCAAAGAGCAGAGAAAGGCCACATGGAGGAGGCCAGGAGAGGCAGCCAAGATGGCAGAGTGCTAAAGGGAAAGCCTAGGAGATGGGGGACAGAGGTGAATAAGGCTAGTGAGCTAGAAACCTTTGATTCTAGGAAATTCAGATAAGTCAGTAGCTTTGTGAGCACTGAATGAGTGGGTTTTGGAGCCTAGTGTGTTTTTACTTGCCCACCAGGTGCAAGCTAGGATTAAAGATGATGGCCCACCAGTTCTTGGCTCTGTTGTTTCATTACTGACTGTCTGAATCCAATGGGAACCTGCATGTGAATGGCCATGATGGCAGACACTGGCTTTACACTATCAATATCCACAACAGAAATCTTCGAGGGATAAAAAAAACCCAAATACTCAGGCAAGGCATAGTAAGTGGCCCTTGTGTTTACAAGAAATGACATCAGTTTACCTGCTTCTTGGAAGAAATACCCTAGGCTTGTCCACAGTGTTGCAAGATGGGGTCAGTGATACTGGGCACCTTTAGCCTTCAATGGCAAGTCCCAGCAGACTGGGCAAGGTCAGGTCACAAGTGGCTGGAGCAGGGCTGGAAGAGACTGAACCCTCCCTTCTAGAAGCAATTGGGCAGCTTACCTTCCAGTGTCCCTTTTTCCCAAAGCAAAGGCATGTCCCTGATGGGGGCCAGGAAGCCTAGCAGGCCTCAGCTTAATGACCTTTCTTTCCACTCTTGAAGCAGGGCTCTGATGGAGTCCTATGAAGCTTTTGGGGGGCATTGGAGCCTTTAAGGGTGTATGCCAAGAGCTGATATTTTGCCTGATCTCTTTTTGGGCTCTATTTGCCTTTTTTGTTCCTCTCTTGGTCATTATAGACCTTAAAAGCCATGCTCAGAAGATCTCTCTGAGGGGCTTGAGGGCTCACATCTGCCTATATAAACTTTTTCCATATATCTGGAACTGATTGGAAAAAGACAAAAACAGCATTATTAGCTAGATCAAATAAAAGAGAGAAGTTTGCAGGAAAAACAGGTTTGGTGTCTCCTGTAGGATTCCAGAGTCTCGCCACTGCTGAATAACTCTGTACATTAGCATTCAAACTGTTAGGCTAATCAATAGTAATATGTTACTCTGGGTTTTGGTGACCTAACATTGAACATTACTGCTTTCAAAAGTGATAATAAACTAAACATTACATAAAAAGACATTATTAACAATTATTACATATTCTCTAAATATTTAAACCAGTATTTCAATATCACAGGGCTATGATATAGCAAATAAAAAAATTAACAAAAGACTTTTGAAGTAATGCATATATTTTTAATCTAGTGGTCAGAAAACTTATTAGTCAATATAGCCAAATATTAACAGTACAATAGTTGAAATTTCTTTTGAGAGCCAAATTCTAAACCTAAACTATATAGGTAGGCACACTCCTCACCAAGGCAGCTGTCTATATATGGCACTCCATTGGAGAGCTACACCCAAGGGGTCAAAAGGCCTCATGTGGTCTGTGAGCAAGTTTGCGAGCAGCAGTTTGCCGACCAGGGTTCTTAGGGAACGAGGAAGAGGCAGAGGCATCTGGTGGGCCTGTCCCTTCTTGCACAACCTGACATTTCCAAGAATTAACCAACTTTCACCCCCACCCTGACAGCTGTCTAGCTTTACCTCTTACAACAAAAGCAGCAAATTAAAAATATATAAATTTTACAAATTTACCTTCCTAACTGTGGGCTGCTTTAGCCTACATGAGGTTTCCAATTTCCCTGAAATTGCCTGAAAATTCTTTTTTTTTTTGCAATTTTCTACTATTATGGCTAAAGCAGTGGGTCTCCCCATGAATCCCAGGCCTCCCATGTCAGACAACAACCATGCCACATGAAGGAACTGAGGAAGGGTAGGTATTGGGCAGATAAAATATATTATGCTCTGTTGGGTAGATAAAATATATTATGCTCACTTTGTTAAAGATGGTGCTGCTCACATGGAAGCCCATCACCCAGGTGATATTAGTTGCCCTTCTTGGGATGGGCATGATTATATTAATGTGTGCTGGGGGCAGGATCCTAGTAGCCTGGGGCTTGGTTTTAGTAAAAGGCGTAAGATTTATACGATTTGAAGAGAAACAAGAGTATGGGGGCTTGGTTTTAGGACTAAGCCTTCCCACCCCTTTTGATGTGGGGTGGTGCAATCCCATCATGCCTCAGATAAGTGACTTTGTATTAGCAACTTCCCTATTTTGTATATTGGATTAAAGATTTTGATTTCTGCACTATAAAGTGGGGCAGACCGGGAGCTTGCTCTCTCTTGATTCCTGAGCTTAGCATTAGAGCAGAGAGCAGGTTGGAGAGCAAAGTAAGGCCATGTGGAGGAGAGGAGAGGCAGCCAAGATGGTGGGGTGCTGAAGGAGAAGCCAGTTTGTGCAGAGTTTGTGTAGAGAGAAGGAGATGAGGAACAAAGGAGAATGAGGTTAGTGAGCTAGAAACCTTTGATTCCAGGAAACTCAGATAAGTCAGTGGCTTTGTGAGCACTGAATGAGTGGGTTTTGGAGCCCAGTGTGTGTTTTTACTTGCCCAATGGGTGCTAGCTAGGATTAAAGATGGTAGCCCACCAGTTCTTAACTCCATTGTTTCATTACCGTCTATCCGAATCTAATATGAACCTGCATCGGCCAGGTGGCTGTGATGGTGGCCATGGCAACTGGCCATACATTTGGCATAGTCTGTGGCAGGGTTCAATACAGATGAGTATGGAGCCACCAACACCTTTGAGCGGTGGAGTAGAGGACTGTCTGCTGTTATGGTTCCCCATGGCTGTCCTTTTGGGGACCGTAGGCTGGCTGACTTTTACAGTCATGCGTGAGGAAACCAGAGCTCTGTGGAAGAGACTGCCCAGGACCTGCAAACCGAGCAGTGGAAAGAGCTGGAGCAAACGTGGGAGAAAGAGATGTCGACCCTGGAGCTGGAGCAAGCACCGGAGAAGGAGGCTGACCTGGTTCACGAGGTTCGCTTGGAAATACAGCAGCTGCTGGAGGAAGAATCACAGGTTCATGAGTTGCAGATTGCTCTGGATGTTGTGGAGAGCCAGCAGCAGCAGGAGGTCGAGGCTGAGGCCGGAGCTGGAGCTGCAGGGCCTGCAGAGCAGAAGGCGGCGGCAGCCCGAGGTTCGAGCCCGGCAGTGGGAGCTGATATTTCCAGTTCCTCTTTGGAGGATGAGGAGAATCGGGCTGGAGTTGCAATCCACAGTCTACAGAAGATGAGAACCCAGCTGGAAGGAGTTACTACTATGCCCCTGGTAGGTCTGCGATTTTGGAACATAGGGGTGGACACCATCATGCTCTCTGGAGCAGAGATGGAAATGCTGACTGCTATTGCCACATGCTCCTCTTTGGGACAGTATAAGACCTGCCAGGACAGCAGGAATGAGGGGGGTGGCTGAGGCCTCATGTGCTTAGACTGATTCCTGGACTATGACCGAGTGAGCACTGGCTTCTTTGCTGGATGGACTTTGGATTTTGGACAACGTGAAATACCCTGATGGGGGTGGGGGTGCAGCTTTGCTGGTGGTTCTTCCCCTGTCCTGGGAAGCCTTTCAAATGGCTAGAAAGAAGACCAAGGACATTTTGTGCTTTTGGCAAAGAGCTCAGAGACTGGTGAAATGTACCTTTGTAATTGTTGAAATTGTATGAATTTTCATGTTGTTGTAATTTGTGTAATGTGCCTATTTTCCTTGCACAGGGATGCCAGTTGTGTAGATTGTGGGTAGTAAAGTGAGCATAGGGGTGGATTGTTGGGCATATAAAATATATTATGCTCACTTTATTAAAGATGGCGCTGCCCACGTGGAAGCCAGGTGATGATAATGGTTGCCCTTCTTCCTTAGGATGGGTGTGATTATATTAATGTGTGTTAGGGGTGAGCTGTGGGCAGGCAGGGTCCTTGTAGCCTGGGGTTTGGTTTTGGAATTAAGCCTTTCTCACCCTCTTTGATGTGGGGTGGTGCACTTTCATGAGGAATCCCATTATGCCTCAGATAAGTGTCTTTGTATCAGAGACTTCCTTTTTGGATGTTGGATTAAAGGTTTTGGTTTCTATACTATTGTATAAAGTGGGGCAAACTGGGATTTTGCTCTCTCTTGGTTCCTGAGATTAGCATTAGAGAGGAGAGCAGAGAAAGGCCACGTGGAGGGGGCCAGGAGAAGCAGCCACGATGGTGGAGTGTTGAAGAAGAAGCCAGTTTGTGCAGAGTTTGTGCAGGGAGAAGGAAGGAGATGGAGAACAGAGGCGAATAAGTCTGGTGAGCTAGAAACCTTTGATTCTAGGAAACTCAGATAGTCAGTAGCTTTGTGAGCACTGAATGAGTGGGTTTTGAAGCCCAGTGTGTGTTTTTACTGATATATATATATTTTTTTATATATATATATATATATATAAAAATTTTTTTTTTTTTTTTTTTTTTTAGAGAGGAGAGAGAGAGAGACAGAGGGAGAGAAGGGGGGAGGAGCTGGAAGCATCAACTCCCATATGTGCCTTGACCAGGCAAGCCCAGGGTTTCAAACCAGCGACCTCAGCATTTCCAGGTCGATGCTTTATCCACTGCGCCACCAGAGGTCGGGCATGTGTTTTTACTTGCCTGCCAGGTGCAAGCCAGGATTAAAGATGATGGCCCACCAGTTCTTGGCTCCATTGTTTTATTTCCATCTGCCAAATCTAATACGAACCTGCATGGGCCAGGCTGCTGTGATGGTGGCCATGGCAAGTGGTTTTACAGTAGGGGAAACTTGGAGGGGACACAACATCCACCTTGGCTTCACCCTTTTCCCAGTGCTAGTCTTGTTCACTTTACACTTATTTTCCCTTCTATATTTTTTACACACCAGTGGAGGGCACCAAGCCATCATTCCAACCCATGGAGGGCCCACATGACCCCTGTGTCCTAAGGAGGAGAAAGGAAGAGGCAGCTGGAGAGTGTCTCTGATAATTTCCATTTCCTATAATCCTATTACTCATGATTCTATCACTCATTCTGGAGTTGCAATTTTAAGGAACTGATAACTAGCTAGGTCTACACCCATGGTTTGTTAATTTCTAAACCTTTTTACCTGGCCCTGTTTTCTTTTCTTTTTCTAATATTTTTCTAAAGTTCTAATCTTTAATGCTATTCTTATTTTGTATTTTCCAAATGGGCAAAACTTCTGGTCAGTAGGCAGATATCTGAATATCTGAAACTAGTTTCTATTCTATTCTTCCTCCAGTCACCTCACCCTTAGTTGTCTCTGCCACCTTACTCAAGCGCACTTCCCCCACTGCTCCACCCACAGCACATCACGGCCCTGCTTTTCTCTCACCCAAACCGCTTACTTGCCAGCCCTCCCCCCCCCCCCAGAGGCTGGAGAAACACTTCCCTTGGCTGCTTGTAATATGTGATATTTATTTTTCCAATGCCCTTCTTCCTTACAATATGCACATTGATTCTTTCCTAGCAGAGTTCTACTTTTTCTCAAATCTTTTTCTTCCCCTCTTTTTGTACTTTGCTCTCTTGGGGGTCCCTTGCCCTTAAAAGAGTTTGTTTGTTGAAGTGCTGTTACTGTCACTTTAGTTATTCTTTTATCCTGTTTCAGACTCAAATCTGGCCTGACTAGGAAGACATGGCACCCTCTCTGTATCGAAGTAAAGCCAGTAGCCACGACCACCATCACAGCTGCCTGGCCCATGCAGGTTCGCATTTGATTTGGAAAATCGGTGTTGGGCAGATAAAATGTATTATGCTCACTTTGTTAAAAATGGTGCTGCCCATGTGGAAACCATCACCCAGGTGATATCAATGTGTTGGGGGCGGGCTGTAGGCAGGCAGAATCCTTGTAGCCTTGGTTTTGGGATTAAGCCTGTCCCCCCCTTTTTGGTGTGAGGTGGTACAATCCTATCATGCCTCAGAGAAGTGACTTTGTATTAGAGACTTCCCTATTATGTATATTGGATTAAAGGTTTGGATTTCTACACTATAAAATAGGGGCAGAACAGGAGCTTGCTCTCTTGGTTCCTGGGATGATTAGCATGAGAGAGCAGAGGGAGCAGAGCAGAGAGCAGAAAGAGGCCATGTGGCCAGGAGAAGCAGCCAAGATGGCGGAGTGCTGAGTGAGATGCCAGTTTGTGCAGAGTTTGTATCTGGGATAAGGAGGGAGATGGGGAACTGAGGAGAATAAGTCTGGTGAGCTAGAAACCTTTGATTCTAGGAAACTCGGATAAGTCAGTGGCTTTGTGAGCACTGAATGTGAGTGGGTTTTGGAGCCCAGTGAGTGTTTTTACTTGCCCGCTGGGTGCAAGCTAGAATTAAAGAAAATGGCCTATCAGTTTTTGGCTCCATTGTTTCTTTACCGACTGTCCGAATCCAATGCGAACCTGCATGGGCCAGGCGGCTGCTGTGATGGCAGCCCTGGCCCTGGCTGCTGGATTTACAATCGGTAATGAAACAACGGAGCCCAAAACTGGTGAGCCATTATTTAATCCTAGCTTGCACCTGGTGGGCAAGTAAAAACACACACTGGGCTCCAAAACCCACTCATTCAGTGTTCACAAAGCTACTGACTTATCCAAGTTTCCTAGAATCTGTTTACTAATCTCACCAGTCTTATTCACCTCTGTTCCCCATCTCCTTCCTTCTCTCTGCACAAACTCTGCACAAATTGGCTTCTCCTTCAGCACTCCGCCATCTTGGCTGCTTCTCCTGGCCTCCTCCACATGACCTTTCTCTGCTCTCTTACAGCCTGGGCTCCTCATAGAACATAATAACTCTTCTAATGCTAATCTCAGGAACTGAGAGAGCAAGCTCCCTGTCTGCCCCACTTTATAGTGTAGAAATCAAAACCTTTAATCCAATATACAAAATAGGGAAGTCTCTAATACAAAGTCACTTATCTGAGCCATATGGGATTTCTTATAAGAGTGCACCACCCTACATCATGTAACAGTCAAGGGTGTGGGCAAAAGCTTAGTTTTAAAACTAAACCTTAGAAAAAAAATACTAAGCCTTAGGCTATAATACTTTTGCCAGCTTTACAGCCTGTCTCTAAGTGAGCAAACATATATACCATATTTACAAAATTATTTGACCCAACAATCAAGCATGCTTTTAGCCACTGTGGCAGATTCATTGTTAAATTTAGCCATTGATCAATGTATGGAAACTGATTAGGCTGGCCTGGATCCTCAGTTATGATGTTCCAAACTGCCCTTACTAACTGGAGATTAAAAGTCCCGGCTGATGGCCATCCAACCCAGAAAGTGGGCCATTCTGATTCACAGAGACTGTGAAGCCTTCTCTTGATCATTTAATTCCATACCCTCGGTTGTCTCCATAAGCTTCTTGAAAGTGCTTCAGGAGACAACCTAAAGGGATCCTCTGTGTACTGGGCCCTCCTCCCGTATTTAATAGCTAGAACCACTGATTTACAAAATTGAAACTTGTCCTGGAAAATCCAGGAATTAGCACACAAATAAAAGCAAAAAGATAGGAAAGATAATAACTAGTACTCAGAATAAAGAATGTTTGATTATAGAGGTATTGAGTATTACACAAAACAAGAAGAAGGAGCCAGCAGAAGAGAATAATTTCTTCAGGGGAGAAATCAGACAGAGTGCCCCAAAGCCAAAGTTCTTGGATCTAAGAAAAGATATGTAGTGGATCTGGAGAGAGGGGTCCAAACCATGAAATATCACAAGAAATTTCTCTGATGAATGAAGAGAATCTACAGTACAGGCAATTCACCATTTAAGATTGCCTTCTAGTTTTAAACCAGAAACCTCCAATTTTTGACACAAGATCTTAAACCAGGCCTTAAAATCAGACACATTTAAACATTAAACAAACACTTCACATACACAGATTACAAATCAAGAAATTTGAATGAGCGCGCTTTACTTATCCCAATTAACATTATAACAGAAATTTTTCCTGACAAAGACAAAACAGATCACTTAAGCACACAGCTCAGTAGACAAGGGAAGGGTTCCCCTAGTAGCCTTTCAGATGCTTGCAGGCTGCGGTACCAGAGATTTTCACTCAAACCATACCAATTACCCAGCGGTTTCTAGACAGAAACACTAAAAACAAAGACTGAGATCTCAAAAAACACAAAGGTGTCCCCGGAAGTCCTGAGATGAGACTGATCAGCTCAGTATTAACTCAGTCCCTACTCAGGTCTTCTCCTGAGAGCACCCCAAAATGTCCCCACTAATGTCTTCCTCTGAGAGCACTACTAGATGTCTCTGGAAGTTCTGGGCAGATGAAGTTCCCACTAATTGTCTCCCTAGAGCATGAACAAATGTGCAAACAAAAATAGACATCTCTGGAAGCCTGAGGCAGAACTAATCAACCTGGTTGACTCAGTTCCCACTAATTGTCTTCCTAGAGTACAAATAAATGTGCAAACAGAAATGGACATCTCTGGAAGCCCGAGGCAGAACCTAATCCCCACTAATCATCCTTCCAGAGTACAACCAGATATCTCTGAGGGGAGCCCGAGACGGGACCAAAAACTCTCCACCAACATCTCTGTCTTGGAGAGCCCACTGCGTGAGTGAGACTATGTCCGGTCCACTACGCAGAAGTCCAAATTGACTAGTCCCAAACAGAAAAGCAAAGCAAAAGATTTGCCTTACCTACATGTCTCCTCAATCTTCTGCCAAATTGTCCAAACTGTCAAATTTGAAAACCAGGGGCATTTGCCAAAAAACTGTCTGAACCCAAAGGAAAATGAGGAGCCCTGAAAACATCTCAGGTGGTTCCCCTCTCCTTGAGATCCAGCAGGGTCAGGCAACTCCACAGAGAGACCAGCCGATTCAGAGTGTCTCTACCCAGTGATGCGAAACACCACAGCCCCACGTTGGGCACCAACTGTTGTAAAGTACCTGTACCTCAGTTCTGTGGGTTTATGTAGAGACACCAAGTCCAGATGAATTTTGAAGGGTTTTATTAAAGGAGGAGATTTATTTAATATGCTGGCTGCATACGACTAACACGGGGCATTGCAGACCCAAATCATGCATGTCAAATACATCTCAGAGGCTGATTATATACCCTTGATCACAACAGGCTGGGGGGGGGGGGGGAGCATGACATCATGGCACAAGCTTATAACATTTGTTTAGGGAATCCATAGAAACATTAAAACTTTCAAGGTAATACAATCAAAGACATTTACAAATCTTTCAGTGTCTATCTCCCCTCCTTTGCCTAGAGCTATGTTACTCTCAGGATTCCAGGAATGAAGAAAGAGCCAAATCAATGTACGGTGGTATATAAATTCTGTCTCTTATTGAAAGAGAAAAGAAGTTCCTCAGACAATCTTTATTCTATAGTTATAACTAATGACCCATTGTCCTTGCAAGCCAGAAACTTCTACATTCTTCTCCCTGCCCTCCCCAAAGGAAGGATGGGACAGGAAAGCCTGACCTTTTCTCCTAAAATACCAATATTAATTTTGCAGCTTTTAGGTACCTTACTACATCTTCTCTGCCAAGCCCAGTACATTGCTTCTTGATGGTGGAAGAAAAGCCACATGGCTCAGAGTCCTATCCCTTGCCATTACAGTCAGTAGTGCAAAAGATGTATGCAATCTAGGTAGTAACCAAGAGCTGGAAGAACTACATTGTATATAACTTCAGGCAGGGTTGAAAAGAAAATGAAGGCCTGGCTGCATAGCTCAGTTGGTTAAAGCATTGTCTAACATAGAAATTGCCAGTTTGATCCCCGGTCAGGGCACATACAGGAGTATATCAAGTAGATGGGTGTTCCTGTCTCTCTTTCTCTCTTCTTCTTTCTCTAAAATCAATACAATAAACATCAAAAAAAAACAAAAAACCTTTTTTTAAAGAAAATATAGATAAATCAACTGTGGCATTTCTACTAACTACCACTTCACTCAGAAATAAAGGGGAACTGTTAGGTAAACAAATGTTTTTTAGGTTTGCTCACTTGTATTGGGCCAGTGCCCTGTGTGTATAGTCTGTGGAATGCTGCAGGTGCTTGCCCTCAGGGTGGCAGATTGCAAATTATGGGTTGCCTTCCTGCTTGGGAGGGGCAGTTGTTTGCTATTGTTTGCTGGAGAAGGGTTTTTTTCCCCCAGCCTGTTTTGCTGGAGAGTTCTGAGAGGGAAAGAGTGATAAGGGGCTTGAGACCTTTGCTGAGGCTGGGGGGCAGGCTGTTTGCTCTGTGAGTCTGGAAAGTGAGTCTGGAAAATGAGTACAGGTTGTGGAACCGGAGACTGAGTTGGGGCTTGGGAGCTCTGAGAAAAGGGAAGTGGTCTTCCCAGCTTGTTTGCTCATCTGCCCTTACAAGACTTTACTAAACAGAATGGGCCACCATCTTCTGGCTCCACTGTCCCTTTACCGTCTGCCCGAATCACGGAACCTGCATGGCTATGATGATGGCCCCTGGTCCTACAGGAACAAACTACTGATTCACAACGTGGACAGATCTCAAAGGAATTTATGCTGAGTGAAAGAAAAAGCAAACCGGTATCAAAAAGGTTACAAACTGGGCCTGACCAGGCAGTAACGCAGTAGATAGAGCATCAGACTGGGATGTAGAGGACCCAGGTTTGAGACTCCGAGGTCGCCAGCTTGAGTGCAGGCTCATCTGGTATGAGCAAAGCTCACCAGCTTGAGCCCAAGGTCGCTGGCTGGAGCAAGGGGTCACTCAGTCTGCTGTAGCCCCCCAGTCAAGGCACATATGAGAAAGCAATCAATGAACAACTAAGGTGCTGCAATGAAGAATTGATGCTTCTCATCTCCCTTCCTGTCTGTCTGTCCCTATCTGTCCCTCTCTCTGACTCTAGTAAAAAAAATAAAAAAAGGTTTCAAGTTGTGTGATTCAATTTATATAACATTTTGGAAAAGACAAGCTATGTGATGAGGACTAGATCAGTAGTTGCCTGGGCAGAGGATATGACTGCAAAGTGACAGTACGAGATTTGGGAAGATGTCACTGTTCTGTGTCCTGTTTGTACTGCTGCTTCCATGATACTATGCATGTGCTAAAATGCATTGAACTGTACATTCTCCCAATAGTCAGTTTTACTGTATGATAATTTTGATAGATACATGAATTCCAAACTGCCCTCTTGATGTTCCGCTTATCTGTCAGACCTCACCCTTACTGGACTAATGACCCTGAGACAGAGGAATTCCAAAAAGCTGAGAAGCCGCCCCAAGGAGGGGCTCCGGACACACCAGGACTTTTGATTCAACACCCACATGCTCGAAGCCCCCCAAGGAGGAGCATTCCGGACATACCAGGACTTTTGCCTCAGTATCCCCTCAGGCTCTCCCAAACACTATATAATTGGCCCCTAGTCTGTAACCGGTGCTCTTCTCCCCCTGGAGAAGTGCCCGGCAGGGTTCCTTTCTTCCTTTCAATAAAGCCTGTTACTCTGGTCTTTCGGACTCCCATGGATTCCAACAAATTTAAGAGAGAGACTCCTAACCATTTTCCCAGAAATGGAACAATCTCCAAACAAAACATTTTTCATAACTATTTATAAAAATGATCAATGAAGCCTTTATCTATTTCTTATTTTTATTTTTTAAAATATTTTTTATTATTAATTATAAAAAGAGGAAGGGAGAGAGAGGCCGAAACATCCATCTGTTTCTGTATGTGCCCTGCCTGGAGATTGAACTGGCAACCTCTGCGCATTGGGACAACACTCTAACCAAGCTACCTGGTCAGGACAACTGGTCCTTATTTTCTTCTTTTCTTGATATCAGACTTTATTTATTTTTAATTTTTGGCATTGGCCTGGTATGAAGATGTCCTGGTTTGATCCCCAGTCAGGGCACACATGAGAAGCTTCTCTCTCCTCCCTCTCCCCCTTCTCTCCCTCTTTTCCTCTTGCAGCCAGTGGCTTGAATGGTTCGAGTGTCAGTCAATTTGAGCATCGGCCCAAGATAGGGGTTGCTGGCTGTATCCTGGTCTGGGAACATGCAGGAGTCTGTCTTTCTATCTCCCTTCCTCTCACTTAAAATAATAATTATTATTATATATGTATATTTTTTTATTCAGTGAAAGGAAGGGAGACAGAGACAGATTCTCACATATGCCCTGACTGGGATTCACCTGGCAAATCCCCTACCAGGTGATGCTCTGGGTGTCTGGGCTGCTGCTCCATTGCTGAGCAACTGAGCTTTTCTTAGTGTCTGAGGCAGAGGCCATGTAGCATCCTCAGCATCCGGGGCCAACTCTCTCCAATTAAGCTATGGCTGTAGGAGAAGAAGAGAGAGAGAAGGTGGGGGGGGGGGGGGGAAGCAGATAGGTGCTTCTTCTGTGTGCCCTGACTAGAAATTGAAACCAGGACATCTACACTCCAGGCCGACATTCTACCCCTGAGCCAACTGGCCAGGGCCAATAATAATTTTTAACTCAGTTCTTGGCTCTGATTTCACTCCACATATTTTCAATGATTTTCCCAGATGTGTTACAGTTTACCTCATATATCTAAATTTCCTAGACACAGCACATCAAGGAATCAAGTCAATTAATGCCCTGGAAAAAAGACTTGGCAAATTTTATACTAAATTTTTTAAGGCCCTGGCTGGTTGGCTAAGTGGATAGAGCAACGTCCCAGTTTATGGACGATCTAAGTTTGATTCCTTAGTCAGGGTACATCTGAGATGTGCTTCTCTCCTCCTCTTCTCCCTCTCCCCTTCCTGTGAGTGTTGTACCCAGGCACTGAGGATAGCTCAGTTGGTCTGAGTGCATCAAACTCAGGTGATAAAAATAGCTTGGTTGATTCGAGCATCAGCCCCAGACATAGGGAGGTGCTGGGTGGATCCTGGTTGGGGCACATGCAGGAATCTGTCTCTCTCACCTCTCTTCTCACTTGAAAAGAAATTTTTTAATTTATTGATTTTAGAGAGAGGAAGAGAGAGAGAGAGAGAAAATTTGATTTGTTGTTTCACTTATTTATGCATTCATTGGTTGATTCTTTTTGGGGGGACAGGGAGAAAGATGAGAAGCATCAACTTGTTGTGTCATTTTAGTTGTACACTGATTTTGCTTCTTGTATGTGCCTTGACTGGGGTAGGGGACTCAAGTCAAGCCAGTGACCCTCTTGTTCAAGCCAGTGACCTTGGGATCATGTCAATGATCCTATGCTCAAGTTGGTGACCCCTCGCTCAAGCTGATGAGCCTGCACTCAAGCCAGCAACCTCAGAGTTTTGAAGCTGGGACCTCAGTGTTCCAGATCAATGCTCTATCCACATCTACTGCACCACTGCCAGTCAGGCTCACTGGTTGATTCTTGTATATGCCCTGAGGATTGAACCCACAGCCTTGGGTATCTGGACAATGCTGAACTGAGCTACCTGGCCAGGGCTAATATTTGTCCTGTTTTGTGTTTAAGATTTTATTTATTGATTTTAGAGGGAAGAGAGAGAAAGAGGAAGGGGAGAGGAGCGAGAAGCATCAACTCATAGTAGTGGCCTCTGTATATGCCTTGACCAAGAAAGCCCGAGATTTCAAACTGGCGACCTCAGCATTCCAGGTTGATGCTTTATCTACTGTGCCACAACAGGTCAGGCAATCTTTGTTTTTAAAAATAGAAATCATTTTTGCTTGGCCTGTGGTGGTGCAGCGGATAAAGCATCACCTGGAACACTGAGGTCACCAGTTCAAAACCCTAGGTTTGCCCTGTCAAGGCACGTACAACAAGCAATTGATGAGCAAATGAAGTGAAGCAACTATGCGTTGATACTTCTTACTCCCCCCTCTTCTATCTGTAAAATCAATAAATAAAAATCTTACAAAAAAATCATTTTAAGAAATCCAAGCTGCTAAGCCAGATATTTTAATTATGAAATACTGATACATGAAACTGAAACATGGAAGTTTCCTTTTTTTTTTAATTGTTCTTTTTTTATTTTGGAGAGAAAAACATCAGTTTGTTGTTCCACTTATTTCTGGATTCATTGGTTGAATGAAACATATAAGTTTCTGTAGAAAAGATGGCATTTCAGTGCTCACTTCTACCAGGTATCACACCCTTTATCCTTTTAAAAGTCTTAAAAATTATATAAGGACATCGTTATAAGCTACTTACCTAATTTTAGTGAATGGCCAGAGAGTTAAGGAAGCTTTCAAAAGGAAATCTAAATGGAATGACAAAAAACAGGCCCTGGCCGGTTGGCTCAGTGGTAGAGCGTCGGCCTGGCATGCGGGGGACCCGGGTTCGATTCCCGGCCAGGGCACATAGGAGAAGCGCCCATTTGCTTCTCCACCCCCCCCCTTCCTCTCTGTCTCTCTCTTCCCCTCCCGCAGCCAAGACTCCATTGGAGCAAAAGATGGCCCGGGGGCGCTGGGGATGGCTCCTTGGCCTCTGCCCCAGGCGCTGGAGTGGCTCTGGTCTCGGCAGAGCGACGCCCCGGAGGGGCAGAGCATTGCCCCCTGGTGGGCAGAGCTTGCCCCTGGTGGGCGTGCTGGGTGGATCCTGGTGGGGCGCATGCGGGAGTCTGTCTGACTGTCTCTCCCCGTTTCCAGCTTCAGAAAAATGCAAAAAAAAAAAAAAAAAAGAACAACAAAAACAAAGCAAGGTCAACATGGTCATGTCAATTTTGGTAAAAGCTCCAGAGCAGAAGCCCAAGCTGGCAGGCAGATGGGAGAACGGAGGGACTCTACCTTGTCATTTTGTACAATATATTTGATAGTATCTTCTCCTTACTTATGCTTTTGATTATTTTTGGTATGTTTAAATATATTAAACATACTTAATTTATATTCAATAGCTGATTCTACCCCTATCTAATGTCTCTGTGGGTCTATTTCTATTGTTTTGCTGTTTATGCTGTCTTCTTATCTTACATATTATTGTCTATCTGTTGAAATGTCCTCTGTGGAAGTTCAGTGAGGCCTGGGATCAGTGTGTGTCTGAAACAGACTCCCATTAACTTCTGCAAGATGACCAAAGGAACTATGAACACAGATTTACTTTATTTTTCAAGGAAAAGATTTTAATGTATACAAAAATAGAATCGCATAATAAATTTCCATGGTTCTATTTTACATTAATCACTTATGGCCAATATTTTTCCAATTATACCTCTAGCCAATCACTTCCATTTATACTATTCTTAAGCAAATAGCAGACATATAATATTCTATCCATAGATATTTTGGTATCTCTAAAGAAACTGTTTTCAAATGCATGATACTATATATTTTATTTATTGATTTCAGTGAGAGAGGCAGGAAGGGAGAGAGACAGGAATATCTAGGTGCTGCTGTAGGTGCCCTGGCCAGGGATCAAACCAGAAACCTCTCTTCTTCCAGATGATGCTCTAACCAACCAAGCTATCTAGCCAGGGCAAACCCATGCTACTATAATTACACCTAATAAAAGAAAAGTTCTTTGGCCTTAGTCAGGTAGCTCAAAGCATCATCCTGACACGCCAAGGTTGTGGGTCCTATCATCTGCCAAGGCACATAAAAAGAATCAAGCTATGAGGGCATGAATGGGTGGAGCAATAAATCAATGTGGGGTTTTTGTTGTTGTTTTACAGAGACAGAGATGAGAAGCATCAATCATTAGTTTTTCGTTGTGACACCTTAGTTGTTCATTGACTGCTTTCTCATATGTGCCTTGACCATGGGGCTACAGCAGACTGAGTAACCCCTTGCTTGAGCCCGCGACCTTGGGTCCAAGCTAGTGAGCTTTGCTCAAACCAGATGAGCCCGTGCTCAAGCTGGTGACCTTGGGGTCTCGAACCTGGGTCCTCCTCATCCCAGTCTGACGCTCTATCCACTGCACCACCACCTGGTCAGGCACAAATCAATGTTTTTCTCTCTCTGTCTCCCTTCCTGTCTAAAAATCAATTTAAAAAAAACAATAAGCCTGACCAGGCGGTGGCACAGTGGATAGAGCATCGGACTGGGATGCAGAAGACCCAGGTTTGAGACCCCGAGGTCGCCAGCTTGAGCACGGCTCATCTGGTTTGAGCAAAAAGCTCAACAGCTTGGACCTAAGGTCGCTGGCTTGAGCAAGGGGTTACTCGGTCTGCTGTAGCCCCAAGGTCAAGGCACATATGAGAAAGCAATCAATGAACAACTAAAGTGCTACAATAAAAACCTGATGATTGATGCTTCTCATCTCTCTCTATTCCTGTCTGTCTGTCCCTATCTATCCCTCTCTCTGACTCTCTCCCTGTGTCTGTAAAATTTAAAAAAAAGAAAGAAAAATTTCTTAATCTCAAATACCCAGCAAGTGTTTATATTTCTAATTGCCTTATAAATATTTTTTAAAATACTATATTTTTAAAAGTCTGTTTGACTCAGAATCTAAATAAGATCTATATATTACAACTGAGTGATATGTCTCAAGATATTTGTATGGTTTTTTTGTTGTTTGTTTGTTTGTTTGTTTGTTTTAGCGAGTGAGAGATAGAGGGGGTGGGGGACAGAATCTGACAGGCTGAGGCTGGAAGGGAGAGAGATGAGAAGCATCAATTCTTTGTTGCCGCACCTAAGTTGTTCATTGATTGTTTTCTCATATGTGCCTTGACCCAGGGGCTCCGGCAGCAAGTGACCCCTTGTTCAAGGCAGCAACCTTGGACTCAAGCCAGCAACAATGGGGTCATGTCTATGATCCCATGTTCAAGCCAGTGACCCCATGCTCAAGCTGGTGAGCCTGCGCTCAGGCCGTATGAGCCTGCACTCAAGCCAGTGACCTCAGGGTTTCTAACCTTGGTGCTCAGCATACCAGTCCGATGTTCTATCCACTGTGCCATAGCCTAATCAGGCTATGTCTCAAGGTATTTGTAATCTCAGGCATTGCCTTCATCTTTTTTGTTTTCCTTTGAAACTTACTGGTTGAAAAAGAAACTCAACCTGACCACGCAGTGGCACAGTGGATAGAGCATCAGTCTGGGATGCTGAGGGCCAGGTTCAAAAGCCCAAGATCACCAGCTTGAACATGAGATCATAGACATGACCCCATGGTCACTGGCTTGAGCCCAAGGTTACTGGCTTGAGCAAGGGGTCACTGGCTGGGCTGGAGACCCCTGGACAAAGCAAATATGAGAAAGCAATCAATGAACAACTAAGGTGCTGGAAATAGGATTTGATGTTTCTCATCTTTCTCCCTTCCTGTCTGTCTGTCCCTGTCTGTCTGTCTGCCTCTGTCTCTCTCACTTAAAAAAAATAGAAAATGAAAAAGAAACTCAGTAACTTGTACTGACTTTGGCTGGTTGTGATCTGTGATGTCACTTAATAGTTCTTCTATCCCTTGCATTTCCCACAAATTGGTAGTTGGATCTAAAGACTTGACCAGTTTGGCCTGACCAGGCGGGGGTGCAATGGCTAGAGCATTGGACTGGGATGCAGAAGACCCAGGTTTGAGACCCCGAGGTCGCCAGCTTGAGCACAGGCTCATATGGTTTGATCAAGGCTCATCAGCTGGAGCCCAAGGTCACTGGCTCAAGCAAGGAGTCACTCGGTCTGTTGTAGCCCCCCGGTCAAGGCACATATGAGAAAACAATCAATGAACAACTAAGGTGTCACAACGAAGAATTGATGCTTCTTATTTCTCTCCCTTCCTGGCAGTCTGTCCCTATCCGTCCCTCTTTCTGACTCTGTCTGTCCCCCCAAAAAACAAAAAAAAGACTTGACCAGTATGGCCTGACCACGTGGTGGCACAGTGGATAGAGCGTTGGCTGGGATGCTGAGGACCCAGTTTCGAAACCCTGAGGTCTCCAGTTTGAGCACAGGGTTCATGGGTTTGAGTGTGGAATCATAGACATGACACTACGGTCACTGGCTAAGCCCAAAGTTCACTGGCTTGAGCAAGGGATCACTTGCTCTGCTGGAACCCGCTAGCCAAGGCATATATGAGAAAGCAATCAATGAACAACTAAGAAACTACAACAAAGAACTGATGCTTCTCATCTCTCTCCTGTCTGTCTTAAAAGACTTGACTAGTTTGGTTAGACTTTTATTTATTTTTTTTTTAAGATTTTATTTATTCATTATAGAGAAGGGAGAGAGAGAGAGAGAGAGAGAGAGAGAGAGAGAGAGAGAGAGAAGGGGGAGGAGCAAGAAGCATCAACTCCCATATGTGCCTTGACCAGGCAAGCCCAGGGTTTTGAACTGGCAACCTGAGTGTTTCCAGGTTGACACTTTATCCACTGAGCCACCACAGGTCAGGCCTAGACATTTATTTTTTAATTCCTTTATTTTTATTTTTAATTTATTGTATTGACATGGTTTCAAGTGTCCCATTCAATATAACACCCTCAACCCCACACATCATGTCCCCATGCCCCATGCTAAGTTTCTTTCCACCCAGTTTCACCCTCCTGACCCCTCCTCCCCAACCTCCATTCCCTCTAGAAATTGCTACCCTTTTATCTGTATTTGTAGGTTATGTATATATAATTTGGCTAATCCCTTCACCTTCTTTGATTTTGTCCTCATCCCCCTTCCCTTGGACAGCTGCCCATCTGTTCTCTGACCCTGCTTCTGTTTTTATTTTGTTCCTCAGTTTATTGTGTTCATTAGAGTCTACATATAAGTGAAATCATATGGTATTTGTCTTTCTCTTCTTGGCTTATTCCACTTAACACAATAATCTCCAGTTCCATCCATGCTTCTTTTTCACAGACACATAGTATTCCATTGTGTCAATGTACCACAGTATTTTTTGTTGGGGACCGAAAAATCAACAAGGTTTTTAGAGTTTGGATTTCTGAGGGACAGAGAGGTGCTGGGGACTGGCTGCTGCCCAACCTCCCAACTCATTTGTTCTGTGAAGGTGTAAAAGACTAAGCCCTTCCCCACAACTCCATGTATTTGCTCATCCTACCCTCCATGTTCCCTGGAAAAAAACACTGGCTTCTTTGTGTATGTTAAGTATTGGTGGAGATTTTTTGCACTTGGTGGAATTCTTAAGTTGCCTTGGAAACTGTAATCAGAAAAGTCATTGAGTTACTAATGGCCCACTTTGCCCTCTTAATAAAGGTGGATGCGGTATCTCGGGGCGGCCATGTTTCTCTCTCTGCTAGGGCGGAATTTCTGCTAGCAGTAATTGCAAAGCCCTGCTGAACCCATCCTTTATATTCTTTAATTCTTTAAGTCTATTTCCTTTAATTCCACACCATTCCCGCCTGGGACCTGAATGTACTCGTCATGGCTGGCCTGTGACAATTTTTTATTTACTTGCCCACTGACAAACATTTGGGCTGTTTCCAGATCTTAGTTATGGTAAACAATCTTGCAATGAACATGGGGGTACATATCTTTTTTTGAATTAGGGTCTTGGGATTCTTAGGATATATTCTTAGAAATGAGATAGCTGGGTCATAAGGCAGCTCCATTTTTAATTTTTTGAGGAAGCGCCATACTGTTCTCCACAGTGGCTACATGAGTCTGAAAAATATGGAATGCTTCACAAACTTGCATGTCATCTTTGTGTAGGGGCCATGTTAAACTTCTCTGTAGCATTCCAATTTTAGTGTATGTACTGAAGTGAGCACTAGATTTTTTTTTAATAAGATATCTTCATAAATATCAGGAGAGCACATAATGTCTACGTACCTCTCTTTGTAATGTTAACAAATGTTTTCATTTGTTATTAATCTATTATTTAGAATTTTGTTTATTATTGATAGGCAAAGACAGATTCCTACATGCGCCCTGACTGGGACCCACCCGCCAGCCCCTACCAGGTGATGTTCTGCCAGGCTGGGCCACAGCTCTGTTACCTGGCAACTGAGTTATTTTTAGCTCCTGAGGCGGAGGCCATGGAGCCAACCTTAACGCCAGGGGCCAACTTTGTTCAAACCATTCCTGTGGTGGCTGCAGGAGGGGAAGAGAGGGAGGGAAAAAGAGGGAGGAGGAAGGGAGAAGCATATGGTTGCTTCTCCTGTGTGCCCTGACCAGGAATCAAACCCAGGATATCCACATGCTGTTTTGATGCTTTATCACTGAGCCAACTGGCCAGGGCCTAGAAATTTTCTTTCTTTTCTTTTTTTCTAACAGAGGCAGAGAGGGACAGATAGGGACAGACAGACAGACAGGAAAGGAGAGAGATAAGCATTAATTCTTTGTTGCAGCTCCTTAGTTGTTCATTGATAGCTTTCTCATATGTGTCTTGCTACAGCAGATTGAGTGACCCCTTGCTCAAGCCAGTGACTTTGGGCTCAAGTCAGTGACCTTGTGCTTCAAGCCAGTAACCTTTGGGCTCAAGCCAGTGACCATGAGGTCATGTCTATGATCTCACGCTCCCAGCAACCCCATACTCAAGGCAGAGGAGTCTATGCTCAAGCTGGTGACCTTGGGTCTTCCGTGTCTCAGTCCAACGCTATATGTCCACTGCGCCACCGCCTGGTCAGGCAGAATTGATGTTTTACTCTCTCTTCTTCTCCCTAAAATCAATTAATAAATAAAATTATATATATAGTTAATAAAAAGGAGGTAATGTGAATTACCCTCCAAACTTTTTTTTTTTAATTTCTGTTTTGTTTTTTTTTTAAAGACCTTATTCAGCCTGACCAGGCGGTGGCACAGTGGATAGAGCATCAGACTGGGATGCAGAGGACCCAGGTTCAGGACCCCAAGGTCGCCAGCTTGAGCACAGGCTCATCTGGTTTGAGCAAAAGCTCACCAGCTTGAACCCAAGGTCACTGGCTTGAGCAAGGGATTACTCGGTCTACTGAAGGCCCGTGGTCAAGGCACATAACATATGGGAAACCAATCAATGAACAACTAAGGTGTTGCAATGAAAAACTGATGATTGATGCTTCTTATCTCTCTTTGTTCCTGTCTATTTGTCCCTGTCTATCCCTCTCTCTGACTCTCTGTCCTTGAAAAAAAAAAAGACCTTATTCAGTTTTTTTTTTTTTTCAGAGTGGAGAGAGAGACAGGGAAAGAAGGAGAGAGAGAAGAGGAAGGAGCAGGAAGCAAAACCAGGCAAGCCCAGGGTTTTGAACCGGCAACCTCAGTGTTCCAGGTCGACACTCTATCCTACTGAGCCACCATAGGTCAGGCTCCTCCAAACTTGAGAAAAGATCTCCAAAAGTGAAGACTGAATCTTGAAAGAATCAACACATGAGAATTAAGTTAGGCTTTTAGGAGGCATCTGTCTGAGGACATTTGTAGACATCCAATCAAACAGGTCAGGTGTGACCTTAGGAATGGCAAGTTTAGCCAAAGCTAAAATCTAATCAATACTACTGAGCCTTATCTAAAGAAAAGCTGTGTTTAAAGACGGGGACATAGCCTGACCTGTGGTGGTGCAGTGGATAAAGCGTCGACCTGGAAATGCTGAGGTCGCTGGTTCGAAACCCTGGGCTTGCCTGGTCAAGGCACATATGGGAGTTGATGCTTCCAGCTCCTCCCCCCCTTCTCTGTCTCTCCTCTCTCTCTCTCTCTCTCTCTCTCTCTCTCTCTCCCCCCTCTCCTCTCTTAAAAAAAATGAATAAAAAAATAAGGACGGGGACATATACACAGGGAAGCAGAGCCAGAGACTCGGACCATGGTAGTGTCCCCAGCAGGTCTGACCTTGCAGAGTGATGGTACTATCCTGTCTGAGCCTGAAGACCCTCCTCACTGAGAGTTGATCTGGGTCATGCAACCTTCCAATAATCATTAGACTTTCTCTGGAGACTCTCCTATAAGGAATTCGCTAACCTAGTCACTATGAATTCCTGTTTTGTATCTTGTTTACCCAATTGAGGCCATTCCTGAGTCTTGACTTCATTTCTGGATTCCAAGTTGTGACCCAGACCATGGACCACAGGGAATACAGCAAGCTCTGCCTCTGAGAAGCCTGGCATCTCTCTACACAACAGTGACTGTACCAGAAGACTGTAATCTAAATGCCAAAAGGGACAAAGTGTACCAGGAATTCAGAAGGAGTAACTGTTAAAAGCTGGGGCAGTCAAGATTGCCTTCATGCAACGTGGGACTTGAGCCAGGCCTTGAAGGAGAGGTATAATCTGAATGTCTTAGGGAAGAAAATAGACCTTTTGAGTAAGAGAATTGATAAGAGTAATGTTAAGATGGCAGAAATTTAACTAATTTCCTTAGGGACCATCTTGCTGGGACCGAGGAATCATACAATTATTAGAGGCACTTTTATTTTCTTTAGATTTATTTCTTGATTTTTAGAGAGAGAGAGAGAGAGGAAGGAAAAGAGAGAGAAACATCAACTTGTTGTTCCATTTAGTTGTGCATTCATTCATTGGTTGCTTCTTGTATTATGTGCCCTGACCAGGGCTTGAATCTGCAACCTTGGCATATCGGGACGATGCTGTAACCCACTGAGCCCAACTTGTCTAACTTTTAAGAAATCAGTAAAACATGGCATTTGAATTTTAATCCCATGCTCACTGTGTAACTTGGGACACATTCTAGTGTCTTCCAAACTCACTGTACCACCAGGAGCAAGCACATCACTCTTTTAGCCTATGATTCAAACACTCTCTCCATTTATTAAATATGGACAGGAAATTCACTGTCTGTTCATTCTACTGGGTTAGTAGGAAGGTGACTGTAAGTATGCCTCTTAGGAATAGTCAGTAGCTCAGAAGAAAGGAAATGAGTGCTAAGTATCTCAGCCCAACTTTAAATGATCCTAACTCCCTTATATTCCTTATCCTTTTTCTTTTACTTAAAATTTTTTTCTTACTCTTTTTTAAGCAACTTCTATTATGCTAAAATATACATTACATAAAATTTGCTATTTTCTAGTGTATAATTCAGTAGCATTAATTACATTCATATCATTGTGCAATGTCATCACTGTCTGCTTCCAAAATTTTCTCATCACCTCAAACAGAAACTCTATTAACCATTAAGCAATAACTCCATTTCTTCCTCCCCCAGCCCCTGTTAGCCTCTATTATACTTTCTGTTTCCATTAATTTGCCTATTCTAGATGTTTTAAGTGGAATTATACAATATTTGTTCCTTTGCATCTAACTTATATCACTTAGCATAATGTTTCCAAGGTTCATCTATGCTATAGCACATATCAGAACTTCGTTCCTTTTTCTGGCTAGTATTGTATTGTATGGACATATTACATTTTGTTCATCCATTCATTTGTTAATGGAAATTTGGGTTTCTACCTTATGGCTGTTGTGAATAATGTTTCTATAGACATTTATGTACAAATTTCTATTTGAGTCCCTATTTTCAGTTCTTTCAGGTATATACATAGGAGTGAAATTGATGGACTATATAGTAATTCTATGTTTAGCTTTTTTGAGATATTTACTTATTTGAAGTCACTGGAAAAACTAACTCCATTTTACTTTATGTTGTATATAGAACAAAATTATTCTCAGTGCTTTTTGCAAAATAAATTGTGAACATCTTGGCTCACTGGCATGAAAAATAGGTAAACTTTTCATATGTTAGGTGCTCCACTTAATCCTCAAAACTCACAGAGGTACTGTTATCTCTCATGTGGAAAGGAAAACTTGAGGATCAGAGGTTGAATAATCTAGTTGGATAAACACTTAAGTCACTGAATCTCAAAGCTCCATTCTCTTTTGCAGTCCAGCATGGTATTTAATCAGAAAAGAGGCTCAACCAGCAGAGGCAAAGAACAGAATTAAACTGAAAAGTTCTCTCTAAATTAGAGAACAACTGTCACAGGTGAGTCAGTGACTTGAGTGTGAGAAGCACATCAGTTTGCACAGTGTTGACTATGTCATTTTTTTTTTTTTTTCATTTTTCTGAAGTTGGAAACAGGGAGAGACAGTCAGACAGACTCCCGCATGCGCCCGACCGGGATCCACCCGGCACGCCCACCATGGGGCGACGCTCTGCCCACCAGGGGGCGATGCTCTGCCCATCCTGGGCGTCGCCATATTGGGACCAGAGCCACTCTAGCGCCTGAGGCAGAGGCCACAGAGCCATCCCCAGCGCCCGGGCCATCTCTGCTCCAATGGAGCCTTGGCTGCGGGAGGGGAAGAGAGAGACAGAGAGGGAAGCGTGGCGGAGGGGTGGAGAAGCAAATGGGCGCTTCTCCTGTGTGCCCTGGCCGGGAATCGAACCCGGGTCCTCCGCACGCTAGGCCGACGCTCTACCGCTGAGCCAACCGGCCAGGGCTGACTATGTCATTTTTTAAGACACCAGAGGAATAACTAAGATACTTTTATAAGCAAAAACACTGCAATGTGTCTTAAGTGGGACTGTGTGTAAACAGGGAGCAGAGCCAAACCAGCTCATTTGTCTGTTCCTCTGTCCTGGATTCCTGGGGAACAAGAATTGTAATTAACATAGGATGATACTTAATCTGAACAAGCTGTCCCCCTGACACCTCCTAAGAAACCTCCACTGACTTCTCCAGGCAGGTTGAGAGGATTTGACCATATGGCTTTTTTTAGAAGGTGTTCTGTATACCTTGCCAGAAAGGTCAGTCAAGATAGATGATACCAGACCAAGCTGAGGTGCCCTGAGCTCCACACGTTAACAACTTGCACCCACACCTTCCTTTCTGTCAACTTGGGCAGCAGCTGAGGGGAGAATTCCACCACCCACCTTCTTTTCTCCAGCATTTATTCCTACTCCCCACCCCCACAGGAGGTGAACTATGTGCCTACACGTTTTTAATATCTTATATAGAAGTTACTACTCTCTGGCAAAATGGCCCTCAAGTCCTGACTGAGGAGAAAATTTCGCCAAAGGTCCTTCCTTCCATCTCACAGAAACACCACAGTTTTGTTACTCTCCCATTTCAACAACCTGGTCATCACAGCAATAGCACTTATCTCCCTGAATTCATAGCATATCTCTCCCCTTGCAAGAATTTGAGCACCTGAAAGTAGAGAGTTTTTGTCTGTTTTTTTTGTGGCCATATCCCTAAGATCTTGAAGAGTGCTTGGTACAGAGCTTCAAAAGTATGTTATGTGACGCCCTGGCTGGTGTTTCAGTGGATAGAGCACTGGCTGGAGTGTGGATGTCAGGGGTTCGATCCCTGCTCAGAGCACACATTAAGTGACCATCTGCTTCTCTCCTCCTCCTTTTCCCCCTTCTCTCCCTCTTTTCCTCCCGCATCCAGTGGCTTGACTGGTTCAAGTATGTCCCCAGGCAATGAGGATAGCTCTGTTGGTCTGAGCTCATTAGCCTCAGGTGCTAAAAATAGCTGGGTTGATTCAAGCATCATCCCCAAATGGGGGTTACAGGGGTACCAGGATCCTGGCCAGGACACATGCAGGTGTCTGCTTCACTATCTCCTCTCCTCTCACCTTAAAAAAAAAAAAAAGTATGCTATATAAAATAATAGCTATCTATTTTCTTATTTTAAAGTTTATTCTTTTTGTACAGAAATTTCATTCTATTATCCTTAAGTATTCAATAAAGTTTTATTTCATATTATGTCTTGTTCTTGTCTATATTTGGGGGAATTAGAAGAGGGCATCACGTCCATACTCAGGTAGAGCGGGATGGAGAGAGTAGTGGCAGCAGCAAAGAGGCCCACAGGGAGAGAGTGGGTGAGGACTAGTGAGCTCTTGGGGTGTGAATTGTTGCTATTGGGGTTTGAAAGAAAAGAGTGATTCCTAAAGTTCAGAAAGCTGACGAATATTTATACAAAACCCCCACATGACTTACATAGAGTTATATAAAACATCTTCTTGCACTCAAAGAACAACTAGTGTAGAGAGCAAATAGACATCTAACAATCATTACAAAGAACTGTGGAAAACGTCAAGATACTAAAAGCATAAAGTGTAGTGCAGGGGTCCCCCAACTTTTTACACAGGGGGTCAGTTCACTGTCCCTCAGACCGTTGGAGGGCCAGACTATAAAAAAAACTATGAACAAATCCCTATGCACACTGCACATATCTTATTTTAAAGTAAAAAAAAAACAAAAAAAAATGGAAACAAATACAATATTTAAAATAAAGAACAAGTACATTTATTTTTTTTATATTTTTTTATTTTATTATTTATTCATTTTAGAGAGGAGAGGGAGAGACAGAGAGAGAGAAGGGGGGAGGAGCTGGAAGCATCAACTCCCATATGTGCCTTGACCAGGCAAGCCCAGGGTTTCAAACAGGCGACCTCAGCATTTCCAGGTGGACGCTTTATCCACTGTGCCACCACAGGTCAGGCCAAAAACAAGTACATTTAAATCAACAAACTGACCAGTATTTCAATGGGAACTATGCTTCTCTCACTGACCACCAATGAAAGAGGTGCGCCTTCCGGAAGTGCAGTGGGGGCCAGATAAATGGCCTCAGGGGGCTGCATGCGGCCCACGGGCCTTAGTTTGGGGACCCCTAGTGTAGTGGAAACACATCACCCAGCCATACATGGTTGGTGGGGCAATCTGGGAATGCTTCATGAGGAGGCAACACCTGAAGTCTTTAGTTTTATCTTTCTTTCTTTCTTTCTTTCTTTCTTTCTTTCTTTCTTTCTTTCTTTCTTTCTTTCTTAAGTGAGAGGAGGGGATATAGAGAGACAACCTCCCACATGCTTCCTGATTGGGATCCACCTGGTAACTCTCCTCATTTGGGTCCGATACTCTGCCTATTTGGGGCCATACTTACAACTGAGCTATTTTTAGCACCTGAAGCAGAGGCTCTACGGAGCCATTCTCAGCGCCCAGGGCAATGCACTCAAACCAACTGAGGCTGTGGGAGGGAAAGAGAGAGAGAAAGAGAAAGAGAGAGGAAGGAGGAGGGGTGGAGAAGCAGATAGTTTCTTCTCCTGTTTACCCTGATTGGAAATCGAACCCAGGACATCCACATACTGGCCCGATGCTCTACCACTGACCCAACCGGCCAGTGCCTGAAGTGAGTCTTGAAGCAGAAGTGAGCCAGGTAAAAGGGGTTGGGGGAGATTCAAGGAAGAATAGCATGTGTGAAGTAAAGAATGCAAAAGAAATGAGGAACTGGCCCTGGCTGGTTAGCTCAGGCTGTTAAGAACACCATCCTGATATGACAAGGCTGCAGGTTCAATCCCCAGTCAGGGCATACAGGGGAAGCAACCAAAGGATGCTCAACTGAGTGGAACAACAAATAAATGCTTCCCTTCCCCATCCCCCCTCTCTCTCTTCTCTCTGTCTCTCTACAAAGTCAATTAATAAATTTTAAAAAATTAATCCGCCTGACCAGGCGGTGGCACAGTGGATGGAGCGTCGAACTGGGATGCGGAGGACCCAGATTCGGGACCCCAAAGTCGCCAGCTTGAGCATGGGCTCATCTGGTTTGAGGGAGGCTCGCCAGCTTGTGCCCAGGGTTGCTGGCTTGAGCAGGAGGTTGCTTGGTCTACTGTGGCCCCGCGGTCAGGGCACATGTGGGAGAGCAATCAATGAACAACTAAGGTATCGCAATGAAAAACTGATGATTGATGCTTCTCATCTCTCTCCGTTCCTGTCTGTCTGTCCCTGTCTATCCCTCTCTCTGACTCTCTGTCTCTGTAAAAAATAAAAATAATAAAAATAATTTTTAAAAATTTAAAAATCAATCCCTGGACAGATAGCTCGGTTGGTTGGAGCATTATCCCAGAGTGTGGAGGTTGCTGGTTCTATTCCCCAGTCAGGGCACATACAGGAGCAGCTCAATATTCCTCTCTCTCCCTGCCTCTTTTTCACTCTCAAATAAGAAAGAAATCAAGAACTATGCAACAGTCTCAACTGACTGCCCAGCATTTAGTCCTAACAATCCACCAGTAAGTGGGTTACAATGCTCTCTGCCTCCCCCATTGGACTGTAAGCTCCCTGAAAATAGGAACTGTTTTCTTCACCACTATAACTAAGAAAATGCCTGGCACAGAGTATGGACCAGTGACTATCTGCTGAATGAATAGATAAACAAACCATTGCCAAGGTTATCCTACCCTGTTAGACTGAATGTCTTTGTACAATGCTTGCCTGAATCACATCAGAGTCTGTTCTCTACTATAATATAAATATATAAATGATGGGTCCTCAGTAGGATATGGGGTAAAGCATTTCTCTTGGCTGCAGTGTGTTCCACTCTTGGTTACACATGAAGGGAAGCAATCTCATTTACTTCATGTCACCAGGAAAATTTTGCTATATGAGTAGATGCAGACTTCTAAAATAATAATGGTAATGGCAATGAGAGTTTTTATTGCATGCCTACTGTGTGAATGCAAAAATATGATATAATATCATTTATAGCCCTTACAACAAGCCTGCAGGATAGAAGATATTATCTAGAACAAAAGGAGAAGATAGAGGTCATAGGACTTGATCAGGATTATACCTAGCTATTAAAAGCTATTAAGTCTGACTAGGTGGTAGGGCAGTGGATAGAGAGTGGACCTGGGAAGCTGAGGACCCAGGTAAAAACCCAAAGTCATCGGCTTGAGTGTGAGCTCACCAGCTTGAACAAGGGGTCATCAGCTTAGCTTGGGATCATAGACATGGCCCCATAGTTGCTGGCTTGAGCCCAAAGGTCGCTGGCTTGAGCACAAGATCACTGACTTGAGCAAGGGGTCACTGGCTTGGCTCGAGCACCCTGGTAAAGGCAAATAAGATAAGAAATCAATGAACTAAAGTGCCGCAACTATGAGCTGATGCTCCTCATCTCTCTCCCTTCCTGCCTGTCTCTCTCTCACTAAATAAATAAATAAATAGCTATTAGCCTGACCAGGTGGCAGTGCAGTGGATAGAGCATCAGACTGGGACGTAGAGGACCCAAGTTTGAAACCCCGAGGTCGCTGGCTTGAGCACAGGCTCACCAGCTTGAGTGTGGGGTCGCTGTCTTGGGTGTGCGATCATAGACACGACACCATGGTCGCTGGTTTGATCCCAAAGGTCGCTGGCTTGAAGCCCAAGGTAACTGACTTGAGACCAAGGTCACTGGCTTGAGCAAGGGGTCATTCACTCTGCTGTAATCCCCTTTCCCCCCAGTCAAGGCACATATGAGAAAGCAGTCAATGAACTACTAAGGTGCCACAACAAAGAAGTGATGCTTCTCATCTCTCTCCCTTCCTGTCTGTCCCTATCTGTCCCTCTCTCTGACTCTCTCTGTCAAAAAAAAAAAAAAAAAAAAAAAAAAAAAAAAAAAAAAAAAAAAAAAAAAAGCTATTAAATGCTATCTAAGGAAAATTCATTCCTCAAAAATTAGGGGATCAGAGAACGTGCAGATACTCCAGTACTTTCAGTCTTTTGTACAGTGCATTTTCACCAATGAAAGAAATTGGTTTTGCATCTCATTTGCAAAATCAAATAACTTTCTTTGATTTGTCATTTGCTTTTATGATGTTCTTGTTTAATAAAAAAATCAAATGCTTTTATCTCTTCATATTTATTTTGAAATATCCCCTAATTTTTGTGAGCAGTATATATTGAGGCTGAAACTGGAATTATATTGCTTTTCCTTTAGTTTCTGGGTTTTTAAAAATGTTCTCAAGGGGCCTTGGCCAGTTGGCTCAGTGGTAGAGCATCGGCCTGGCGTGCAGGAGTCCTGGGTTTGATTCCCGGCCAGAGCACACAGGAGAAGCGCCCATCTGCTTCTCCACCCCTCCCCCCTCCTTCCTCTCTGTCTCTCTCTTCCCCTCCCGCAGCTGAGGCTCCATTGGAGCAAAGTTGGCCCGGGTGCTGAGGATGGCTCCATGGCCTCACCTCAGGTGCTAGAATGGCTCTGGTTACAACAGAGCAATGCCCAGATGGGCAGAGCATCGCCCCCTGGTGGGCGTGCTGGGTGGATCCCGGTTGGGCGCATGCGGGAGGGAGTCTGTCTGACTGCCTCCCCGTTTCCAACTTCAGAAAAATACAAAAAAAAATTTTCTCAAGGCATTGAGTTGAGATGGCAGGAAGGCTGTGTATGTCCATTTGGCCTTTTGGGAAAGTGTGCAGGGAAGCAGGCCCTCTGTGAAAGATGTACCACTGACCCTGGCTGCTGCAGACACCACCTGTCCCATGCCATCATTGCCCTATTCCGGCATCACCGTCTCTCACTTAACCCAGGCTCTCTCCGTCCTCCAGACTCTATCCTACAGTCCACCTGTTTCCTGTCCTGTTCAATTTTTCTGTAATGCAGACCTGAGTCTCTCCCTGCTCCAAAACTTCCCTGTGCTTGAAAACATCAAACCTAGAGAATAAAGTATAGGTTGCTCAGCATGGCTTGCACGGATTTTCATGGTTCACCCTAAGCTTCCCTTTGCTACCCCCCTCCCCCTTTCCAGCACTGTCCCAGACCAAGGACACCCAGAACTACTTCCAAGTCCCTGAACATGCTCTTTCTGCCTTGCACATGCTGATCCATCCAGAACCCTTCCCATTCTGACCACAAACTGACCACACCAGCAAGACCACACCTCCTCAGGAGACCTTCCCCAAGCACCCTATACATTCCTCAGGCACAGTGCCATGCTCTCAGTCCCATTGATGCCCCAAGGTCCCTCTCCAGTAGCCAAATCCCCATCTTACTCCAGGCAGAGGAGGCATGGCGCAGACACTGTATCTCCTCTATGGCCCTGGTTTCTGCCCAGAAGTGGGACACCAGACCACACTGGCCAGCTCACTTCACGCCCCCACTGGCCCTTTCCAGCTAAGAGGACTGAGCTGGAGGGGAACATCTGTGCACCAGCACCTATTATACAGGCCAGGGGTGAAAAAATCTAGCTCTAAGGCCAAGTCTCAAGTTCCAGGTATCAGCTCTCTGACTTTGGGCAAGCTACTTACCTGTGTATCACCGTCCTCAGATACAAAATCGATTAATCAGTAGGACCTACGTCTTAGGTAGAGAGGCCTAAGAGAAATAATGTGCTGTAGAGAATTTTATATGTGGTTAATGCTCAGCAAGTGGTAGTTCACCCTGGATTCATTTCATCCACGCCTGGCCAGTGAGACACATGAGAACTACAATAAAAGAAAATTTTGTGTGTGTGTGTGTGTGTATTTTTCCAAAGTTAGAAGCAGGGAGGCAGTCAGACAGACTCCCACATGTGCCCGACCGGGATCCACCTGGCATGCCCACCAGGGGGTGATGCTCTGCCCATCTGGGGTGTTGCTCTGCTGCAATCCAAGCCATTCTAGCACCTGAGGCAGAAGCCATAGAGCCATCCTTAGTGCCCGGGCCAACTTTGCTCCAATGGAGCCTTGGCTGCAGGAGAGGGAGAGAGAGGAAGGAGAGGAGGAGGGGTGGAGAAGCAGATGGGAGCTTCTCCTGTGTGCCCTGGCTGGGAATCAAACCCAGACTCCTGCACGCCAGGCCGATGCTCTACCACTGAGCAAACCGGCCAGGGTCCAACAAAAAATTTTTATATTTAACTTAGACATGTTAGCTCCACTCCACAGAGGAGGCAGCCAAGGTGCCGGGGAAGCAGCACAGCTGCTTCATGCCCTTGCAAGCCATTGCTCAACCCTCTCCCATGCTCCTGGAGTGGCCTGGCAGAGACCTGGCTGCATCAGGCCGTCTGGGGTGCCTACAGGTGCCCTAATGATGGAGGTGGGCAGCAGCCATATGGGATGTGGGGCCCGGAGTCAGGGCTGTGCCCCATCCCAGGCTGTCAGCTGATTCTGTTTTCTTCTCTCATCCCACATCCCCGGTGCAGGTATAAAGGAAGAAACACCCACAGTTTTTGAGGTCTTGCTATGTGCCATATGAGTATGGAGCAGGGGCTTTTTTTTTTTTTTTTTTTTTTGCATTTTTCTGAAGTTGGAAATGGAGAGGCAGTCAGACTCCCTCCCGCATGCGCCCAACGGGGATCCACCCGGCACGCCCACCGGGGGGCGATGCTCTGCCCATCTGGGGTGTCGCTCTGTTGCAACCAGAGCCACTCTAGCGCCTGAGGCAGAGGCCACGGAGCCATCCTCAGCACCTGGGCCAACTTTGCTTCAATGGAGCCTTGGCTGCGGGAGAGGAAGAGAGACAGAGAAGGAGAGGGGGAGGGGTGGAGAAGCAGATGGGCGCTTCTCCTGTGTGCCCTGGCCAGGAATCAAACCCGGGACTCCTGCATGCCAGGCCGACGCTCTACCACTGAGCCAACCGGCCAGGGCCGGAGCAGGGGCTTTGATGTCACATCCATTCCCGCCAACTCCAAGTGGCTGGCACGTTGCCTCCATGTTGTGTAAGTCCAAGATGATGCAGCCCAGGCTGTTGGGAGACTGGCGTACAAAAAGCATGCAGTTCCCCTCTCCTGGGCCTCCGGTGGAGAAAGTCCTGCCCACGACCACTACACTGTAATCTCAGCCTGTGTGCCCCTCAGTGTGGTGAGTGAAGCTGAATCACTGGGTAAGACCAATTTAGGATCACTAGGACCTTCTACTACACATCAGACAGTTCCATGCAGCCTGAGACTTCACTCCACTCATCTGTGCTTCAATCTGTCGGTTTATGCTTAGGTCCTACAGGGCACAGCCCACACAGCAGCACCAAGAACATCCCCAGAGGAGTCTCTTTGAGCAGAGCTATTGAATCCAACCTCCTGAACTCTAGGACCTCAATCTCATCCCCCAGCATTTCAGGTGTCTCATTTATTTATTTAGTTTTTATTTATTGATTTTAGGAGAGAGAAGGGGGTGGGGGGGGCAGGAAGCATCAACTCGTAGTTGCTTCTTGTATGTGCCTTGACCAGGCAAGCTTGGGGTTTTGAACCGGCAACCTCGGCATTCCAGGTTAATGCTCTGTCCACTATCCCACCACAGGTCAGGCTGTCTTATTTATTTTTAAACTGGTTTTAACTGTTTCCTAGTCTCCTCTGACTCCTACCCCAAATCATTGGCAGTCAAAATGCCCTAAAGAAGTTATCTATTTTGCAGGACCACTTGCTCTTTGAGGCTTGGAGGCTTCCCTCCAAGATCCCCCCTCAATTACATGGTCTCCTGGGGTCCCCACCTTCACCTCTCCTTGGCATTGATCACCCTCGTGCTGTGGGAATACCCCATGGATTCTCAGACTTCCCATCTTCGTCCACCTCAGAAACATGGTCCTTGCTCCCTCAGCCATGACTGAGTCACTGCCAACACATCCTGCCTGCCCTGAGTCCAGTCCTGTGGTTCTGTTTCTGTTCATCTGTGAGGCATGAAGCCCCTCTCCTAGAGTCAGAGCCCACTAGAGCCTGGTGGTAGTCAGGCTAGCCCAAGGGTACAAAGCTTAGAGGGCTGTGGGGGCAGCAGGAACCTGTGCCTTTAGCTTCTCCCCCACCTGCGCTTCCCCTGGCCTTGCTGTCCCTAGCCCTAACCCAACACCTTGCCAGCTTATAACTAGGAGAGATGTCATCTTTTATCCCATCCCCTTCCCCTCAGGCACAAGTGACAAACTGGTAGTACATAACTTTTAGACATTTTTTGGCAGCACAAAAGTTTAGACTGCCACATTTTAAAGTTTCAAAAAAGAAAGTTTCAATTAGTTGCTATCATTTAATAACTAACGAATTTCACTTACGAATCCAGAATTCTAGTTTCTTTTGAAAAATCAGAAGACCCAGGAACACGAGGCCCACACTGCTACATGGTGACAACCAGCTAGAGCTGCTCTCCACTGCTCTTTCTGTGGGGCTCACACTCTTTCTGCACTGAGCCTGCCAATGGCCCTGGCCACTCAGGTAGCAGCCTGGCCTCTGAACCACATCTCTGCATGAGGCGGTCCTGGGGAAGGAACAAAAGCCCACAGGACTAGGCACACAAAGGAGCGCAGAGCAGGGCAGGCAGGGGCGGGGTGGAGCGTCCCACTTGGGAGCCACTTCCCAGCCTCTCCATCACTGTTTATTGCTAGCAGCATCCTAGGCACCCATGTCTTGTCATGACTTAAGCCTGCCTCTCAGGTCAAGCTGCTGCAAACACGTGGCCTGCTGTCTGCTGCCGCAGGCTATTCCACATCCTATTGGAGCTGGGCCCAGAGATCGTGGCTTTGTCCAGGGCCTGAGTAGCAGTGTGGCCTATAGGAACAGGCCTCTGTACTGTCCAGTCTAAATCAGCCAAATGTGCACCAGGGGGTAGCAGCTTTGTCACAGTCCAACATGATGTTGAGAACAGTGCAGGAGGCCCCACCCACAGACAGGGCTGTACGAGCCTCCACACGGTACTTCACAGTGTTCAGGCCTCCCTCCTGGTCCACCTTGAATTGCTCCTGGGAAGGAAAGGGGGAAAGAGCATGTACTCAGGGCTCTGCAGGTGCCAGCTGTCTATTGATGCCCCAGGACCGCGTCACCAGGGATCCTGTGAGCCCACTGAAGAGGGGAGTGAAGCTCGCAGCCCGGTCCTCGGGAAGGCTCTCGCCACAGCTGTACACCCCGCAGCAGGACAGCTGACTGATACAGCTCCTAAAGAGGAGGCTGTCTGAGGCCGGGGGCTCCTGGGTTGCAGGTCTGCTTGGGATTCGGGCACCTCCAGCTGAGTACCCCCCTAATCCAGACTGCATAGGGGGTGGCTGACACAGTGCCCAGGTGCCCATGGAAGCCACCAAGCAGGGCAGGGTGCCCAAGCAAAATGCTATCAGCTGAGCTGGCCAAACAGGAGTGGACAGGGCCATCTGGACCCAAGCAGAAGTTGATGAAATGCTTGGGCCTGTCGGTTCCCCATGTTACCACCTGTCTATCGCTGATCAGGGGGACAAGGCAGCACCTGTTTTTGAGCTGCAATGCGCTTCTGGTCCCTCTTCCGCCAGGCTGGGTCATGCAGGTGGCGAAAAGTCTTGTATCCAGTTGTGATTCCCGAGGGGCGGAATAGCTGAGGCCAAAGGAAGCAGGGTCAGGCTGCCCCCCTGAAGCTCTGGCCCTCACCACTAGTCCTCTGGGCTCCCACTGCCTGCCACAGGCCACAGGCCACAGGAAGGGGCCCAGTTCCCATTAGGCAGAAGAGGTGTGCTAGTTGGGGGCAGGACTGGGATTAGAACCAGGGATGCCACTTCCAAACCCCAGGAATTTATCTAAGGGCAGAGAAGGGAATCTCAGGGCAGCCATGACAGCTGAGGTGGTGGTGGAGCCCTGGGGTGTTACCTGGAGCCCAGCTCCTCTGATGCGCCGATAGAACTCGTCATCCTCACGGCCCCAGCCCCAGAAGCGGTTGGACATCCCGTTGCACTGACACAGAGACAGGCAGCATCACTGGCCCCATCTTCCCAGGGCGCTCTCCGGGCTCCCACCATTCGGGAGTACCCTGTCCCCTGTCCTCCACCCCTGGCAATTTGGAACAGACACTTACAGTTCCCACAACCTCTGCAGTAAGTGGGGGCAGTCAGCACATCCCTCTTTGCCCACTCTAATGGGGCCTTGAACTTGTGTGAGATGATTTGTTTCCCAAAAATGTCTGGCTGTAGGAGGGGACCTCTCTGGGTAGCTGGTGATGTGCAGAAGTGCCAATTCCTATTCCCAGGGTGCTCTGTCCTAATCTCATCCTCCGTGTGGGAGAGGAACAGTTAGGCTCTACGGCAGACACCATTTGCACTCCAGACTAGGGGCTTCCCTTACATAAAGATGGCTTTAGTCTTGTGAGAAGCAGGAGACCCAGGTCTTAGCTACTTGGTTCTTCCCACCACACCCCGAGTAACAGTGACTGATTCAGGGATGAGCCCAGGACCCAAGTCAGGTCATCAGAGCCAGTGTGTATGGTACAGCTCGGGGACTCCTGTCTGGCTACTGAGGAGGGAGCTCTCTCTTCCAGTGGACTTGAACCTAGACTGCCACAGGCTACAGCTACAACCACCACCTTTCCCCGTGTGTCTGGAATGAAATCCAACCTAAATAAGAGAGAGATGAGAGATGGAAAGAGAAATGGCGCCCCAGGGACACTATCTGAGAGCCTGGGCAAACCACACAGGAAGCCACATCTCTTCTCAGCCTGCCCAGACTTTCCCATTTTGAGACCCACTGAGCCCCCATTTTCCTAAAGCCAGCTTTCATGGGTTTTCTGGCCCTGTGGCTGAATCCTCCCTAACTGACCTGCTTGGCCCTGCTCCTCTCCTGTCTGGCTGTTTCCGGGTTCCCCTGCTGGGCCCCAGAACTGCTGCTCCTCCTGCCAGTGCCCCCACCCAGGTGAGCGCTTCCAGGGTCAGCAGAGCAGGCTGGCTGGGCCTCACCAGCTGGTAGTGTCGCTTGGAGAGCAGCAGGATGCCGCCGACATAGGTCTGGTAGTGGTAGAGCGGGTGGAGCTCTGGGGAGGCCACGTGAAAGGGCCCTGCCTCAGGGAAGCCATAGTCCAGCTCCTCGTTGAGAGGGAGCAGGTCCACGTCGTGCATGGCGATGTAGTCCGTGCTGTTGCCACTCTCCAGGAAGCCCACATTGATGAGTGCCGCCCGGTTGAACCTGTGCAAAGTGGCCGAGGCTGGGCAAGGTGCGGGCAGCAAGCTGGCTCTCCCCCAGACTGAGCAGGAAAGCCTATCCTCTACCATTGTTTCTCATGCAGTCATAAACTAATTACTAAAGAAAAAGGGGCCCTGATCTCTTCTTCCTTAGTAACTAATTTATTTGTGCCATGAGATGAAAATGGTTGTATTTAGTCAGGGGCACTGACCTTAGTAATTAGTGTGTGTTTGTACTGTGAAAAAAAAAGGTTGAAAATCACTGCTCTACAGACCCCACCCAGGACCTATGCTGCCCTCCATGCCAACACTGACTTCACTGTGAGGCTACCCATCTGCACATCTGCCCTGACATTCATTGCTCAAATGGTTCCTGAGTACCTACTATGTGCCAGAAACTGTTCAGAGCACAGGAGATATAATGATGAGAAATCAAAGCCCTGTCCTCAAGGAGCTGACATTATAATAGAAGATATTATTATAATAAAGATATAAGTAAGTAAATACTGCAGGAGCCAGACAGTGGTAAGCGCTGTGGAGAAAAGTTAAGCAGAAGGTAAAGCATGCTGGGGGCAGAGGCGGCTGTTCTTTCAGACAGGTGGTCAGGGAAAGCTGGGGAGCTGGGGTGCTGGGGTAAGGGGTAGGCAGAAACCTGAAGGCCAGAGGGAATGAGGCCTATGGAAATCAGGGCCAGGGGGCTCTGAGCAGAGGAGAGAGTGCCTGCCGACGCCTGAGGCAAAGCAGACACCAGTCTGGTAAGGCAGAGTGAGTAAGATGGTGGGAGAGGATGAGGTAAGGGTGATGGGCCCCTGGACTTGGTTGGGCTTGGGCCTGGGCCCTGGATGAGATGGAAACTACCGGTAGGCTAGGGCAGAGGCATGACATGGTGTGACTTGGGTGCGGCAGGATCAGTCTAGTTGGGGTGTTGAGAAGAGACCAGAGGGCCAAGGTGGAAGCAGAGGGGTGAGTTGAGAGGCTTATTATAATAATTTAGGAAAGTGATGATGGTGACTTAGCTCAGGGAGGTACAGTGAAGATGGTGAGAAGTGAACAGATTCTAAATGGATTCTTCTAATGGACAGGATGTCTTGTGCAAGGCAGAGAGAAGAGTGGAGGAGGACTCCAAGGTTTTTCACCTGAGCAACTGCAAGCATGGAATTGCCATTTTTTGATGGGGGAGGAGGCAGGGGAAGCAGGTCTGGAGTGGCTGAGAAATTAGGAATTCAGCTTTGATTAAGTTAAGTTCAAGGTGCCTCTGAGACCAGAAAATGGAGGGCTGTGTAGGTGACTGGATGTGCATGTCTAGAGTTCAGGAGAGCTGTCTAGTCTGGGAATCTAGCCTTGGGGGCCACCAGGGTACAGATGGGACATAATGCCCTGAGCCTAAATGAGATCCTCCAGGGAGTGACTATAGCCAGCAAGGGGATACTCAGAAGCACTGAGACTGAGACCGTGGAGAGACAGAACCAGTCAAGAATATGGGGCCTGGCCTGACCTGTGGTGGCGCAGTGGATAAAGTGTCAACCTGGAAACGCTGAGGTTGCTGGTTCAAAACCCTGGGCTTGCCTGGTCAAGGCACATATGGGAGTTGATGCTTTCTGCTCCTCCCCCCCCCCTCCCCTCTCTATAATGAATAAATAAAATAAAATAAAATAAAATAAAAAAGAATATGGTCCCTGACCAGGCGGTGGCGCAGTGGATAAAGCATCAGACTGGGACACGGAGGACCCAGGTTCAAGACCCCAAGGTCGCCAGCTTGAGTGCAGGTTCATCTGGTTTGAGCAAGGCTCGCCAGCTTGGACCCAAGGTCGCTGGCTCGAGCAAGGGGTTACTTGGTCTGCTGTAGCCCCCTGGTCAAGGCACATATGAGAAAGCAATCAATGAACAACTAAGGAACTGCAACAAAGAACTGATGTTTCTCATCTCTCTCCCTTCCTGTCTGTCTGACTCTCTCTGTCTCTGCCACAAAAAAAAAAAAGAATATGGGGAAGACAGTCAGTGAGAAAGAAGACCCAGAGAGTGCTGCCCCAGAAGCCAGACAGCGGTGTCGTCTGAGGAAGGAGGAAGGCATCCACTTGGCAAATGTTGCCGAGAGGTCTACAAGATGAAGGCTGAGGAATGAAGTTCACTGGTGAAATCACTGAGAGCCATTTTTGTGCCATGATGTGGGTAAACATCTGAGTGGAACAGTTTCAAGAGACAATGAGGGGACAAATGGAAGGAGTTTTACTATAAAGAGGAGCAGAGAAATAAGGTGATAGCCGTGGGTGATGTGGCATTTTGTATGCCAATGCAAAAGCTCCGGGAGAAAAGAAAAAGTTGATCATGCAGGAGAGAAAAGGGCCCATGGCCAGAGTGATGTCCTTGAGTAGGAGGCAGGAAAGGCAGCCAGTGCCTGTGGAAGAGCTGGCCCCAGCAAAGCTGGGACAGTGCATCCACAGCAACAGTGCACAGAAAACGGTACACTGCGCAGAGGCTGGTACACTGAGCAGAGGCTGGTACACCACGCAGAAGCCAGTACACCGGCACAGCGCGCAGAGGCTGGTACACTGAGCAGAGGCTGGTACACCATGCAGAAGCCAGTACACCAGCACAGCGCGCAGAGCCTGGTACACCACGCAGAAGCCAGTACACCAGCACAGCACGCAGAGGCTGGTACACCACGCAGAAGCCAGTACACCGGCACAGCGCGCAGAGCCTGGTACACCACACAGAAGCCAGTACACCGGCACAGCACGCAGAGGCTGGTACACCACGCAGAAGCCAGTACACCGGCACAGCGCGCAGAGCCTGGTACACCACGCAGAAGCCAGTACACCGGCACAGCACGCAGAGGCTGGTACACCACGCAGAAGCCAGTACACCAGCACAGCACGCAGAGCCTGGTACACCACGCAGAAGCCAGTACACCAGCACAGCACGCAGAGGCTGGTACAACACGCAGAAGCCAGTACACTGGCACAGTGCACAGAGGCTGGTACACCACGCAGAAGCCAGTACACCAGCACAGCACGCAGAGGCTGGTACACCACGCAGAAGCCAGTACACCAGCACAGCGTGCAGAGGCTGGTACACCACGCAGAAGCCAGTACACCAGCACAGCGTGCAGAGGCTGGTACACCACGCAGAAGCCAGTACACCAGCACAGCGTGCAGAGGCTGGTACACCACGCAGAAGCCAGTACACCAGCACAGCGTGCAGAGGCTGGTACACCACGCAGAAGCCAGTACACCAGCACAGCGTGCAGAGGCTGGTACATCACGCAGAAGCCAGTACACCGGCACAGCACGCAGAGGCTGGTACAACACGCAGAAGCCAGTACACCGGCACAGCACGCAGAGGCTGGTACACCACGCAGAAGCCAGTACACCAGCACAGCGCGCAGAGGCTGGTACACCACGCAGAAGCCAGTACACCGGCACAGTGCGCAGAGGCTGGTACACCACGCAGAAGCCAGTACACCGGCACAGCGTGCAGAGGCTGGTACACCACGCAGAAGCCAGTACACCGGCACAGTGCGCAGAGGCTGGTACACTGGTACACTGGTAGGTGGGGACTTGGCCTACTTTTCTTCCAACTGGTTCTGTTTTCTCAAATAGGAAGAATTACGGGGGTGGGGGGGAGGGCGAGGAAAGGGGGAAAGGCAGCAGGCTAAAGGAATTTGAGGCTCAAGCAGGGCTGAAGAGTTTCCTGGACCAGAGCTCCCTGTCTCCAGTCACATCCAGCTGCCTAGGTGCAGGGGTAGATTAAACAGTCAGGTTTCATCAGGCAGAAGGTGCGGGCAGAAAGGGGTAAGGGGGCTGAGGTGTATGCAGGGGAGTGAGTTTAAGATGGACCATGGAATCCAAGTTAGGTCAGAAGAAAGTGAGGACAAAGAGGATGGGCAGTGAAGATTGAGAGCATCACAGACTAAAGGGCCTGGTGGCGGCCAAGAACTGCCTGAATGTCCAGAGGGAGTGAATGGAGGAAAAGGTGGGGGTGCACTATGAGAAGCTTCGATTGTGATCGTGGAGGAAAACAGATTATGATGAGGCAAGAACTTAAGATAACTCTAGACTGTGAACAACTTTACATCTGTAGTCTTACCCTCCCTTTTCGTAATCCTTAACCAATCCACTGGCAAGCCCTATCTGTACTTCAACCACCCCTTCTAGCATTCTAGCCAAGTCCCCATCATCTCAGACAACTGCAATGATCACCCACAGCCCTCCCTGTCCTCCCGCGGGTCCTGGTGTAATCTACTCCATATAGCACCCACATTTTAAAATGGAATCAGATCAGGGCTCTCTCCAGCCCCAAATTCTCCAGAGATTTGTGTCACCCCCACTGAAAGAGGTCCCGCCTCCTACCCTCTTGCCACTGTCCCAGGTTATCCTTCACAGGCCTGAGGCTCATCAGCATTGGGCTGCCGCCTGAGAAGGGAGTAGGCCCTGAAAGGCCTAGCAGAGGGAGGCTGGGTCAAGTGGTCCCTACCTGAAATGGTCTACCTGGTTGAGCACATAGATGTGGTGTCGAATCTTCTTCCTGCTCAGGAAGTGATGCATGTGGGGCACAAAGACCAGGAGCTCCTCGAAGCGTTCACGGAAGGGCACCAGCACTGCCAGGCGGTGGGGGCCCCATGACAGGTCTTCTTCCCAGTGCTCAGGGGGCACCTCTGGGGGGCAGGCCCGGGGTGGACCCGAGGTGTCTTGCCCTTGTCCCCTGGCTGCCCAGGCCATGTCACCAGAGCAACTGAGCTGCAGCCAGAGCAGGGAGAAGAACCCCAGTAAAAGACAGGCAACGAAGAGGTGGAAGACGGAGCATTTCCGGGGGAGGCTGCCAGGGAGTAGCCTGGACCTGGGATGAGAACAGGGATAGGTCAGAAGGGCAGGGCTGACCAGGGGCCCTATGACAGACCCCATCTCTGGCTTCCTCACAAATAAACAACACATGACTGCCCTGCTCCAAGCACCTGGGTATTAGTGCTGAAGCAACTTTAATGCTTTTGCTCATGCTGCTACTGCTCATCAGAAACCTGCTTGCTGTTCTAAGCCAGTCCATGCCCCACACCTCTGGGAAGCCCTCCAGCCACTCCCTCGTCCCAGAGCTGCCTCAGTTCCTTGATGCTCTCCTATTTTCTGTGAATGAGCCCTGGTCACACCACAGGGCAGGGATGAGGCTCCTTGGCTCTTACACTTGCCCCTTCCCAGAACAAGTGGCTCCTGTCCTGAGCTGATGGCAGGAGCCCCAGCTTAGCAATCTCATCCACTGCCTTCCCCATCCTGCAGGTTCACTGCCAGCTGAACTGTTAGCTTTTCTCTGCTTCTTACACCAGAAAGCACCCCAGACCTGGGCCTATGCTGGCATTAGTCTCCAATGAAAACACCCAATGTTTATTTTGGAAAGATCAGGTCAGCACCCAAAATAATGCAAGGCCCAACTGACAGTAGCAGTTCACTGAACGAGTCTCAAAGTTTCAGCCCACATGAAAGAGATGAGAGATGGACAAGGGAAAGAACAACTGGGCTGGGCCAGCACCCAGGCTCATTTTAGAAACTGGGAAGACAGCTGGATTATCTTACGCTCTGGGGTAGTACTGACAGAGATTGCCTTGTAGGTTAGAAAGTACAAAGAAACAAGCCTGACTGGTGGTGACACAGTGGATAAAAGCATCGACTAGGAATGCTGAGGTCACCTATTTGAAACCCTGAGGTCAATGGCTCTGAGAGCAGATTCAACGGCAGAGGGTCACTGATTTTATCAAGGAACTGTCCACATGATCCCAAAGCTCGCCAGCTTGAGCCCAAATGTCAGTGGCATGAACAGCTCAAGGTCACTGGTTTAAGCAAGGGGACACTGGCATGGCCCTGGTCAAGACACACAGGAGCCTGACCTGTGGTGGCGCAGTGGATAAAGCGTCGACCTGGAAATGCTGAGGTCGCCGGTTCGAAACCCTGGGCTTGCCTGGTCAAGGCACATATGGGAGTTGATGCTTCCAGCTCCTCCCCACCTTCTCTCTCTCTCCCTTTCTCTCTCTCCTCTCTAAAAAAAAAAAAAAAAAAGACACACAGGAGAAGCTCAATGAGCAACGAAAGTGAAAGCAGCTACAAGCTGATGTTTCTCGCCCTCTCTCTTCCTGTCTCTCTCTCTCTCATTCTATTAAAATGAAAGAAAGGAAGGAAGGAAGAAAAGAAAGAAAGAACAAAGAAACAAGTGGGGCCCTGGCCGGTTGGCTCAGCGGTAGAGCATCGGCCTGGCGCGCAGAAGTCCCTGGTTCAGTTCCTGGTCAGGGCATACAGGAGAAGCAACCATCTGCTTCTCTACTCCTCTCTCTCCCTCCCACAGCCATGGTTCCAATGAGCAAGTTGGCCACTGAGAATGGCTCCATGGCCTTGCCTCAGATGCTAAAATAGCTCAGGAGCTGAGCAACAGAGCAGCGGCCTCAGATGGGCAGAACATCAGCCCCAGACGGGGGTTGCTGGGTAGATCCCAGTCAGGTCGCATGCCAGAGTCTGTCTCTCCACCTCCCCACCTCTCACTTGATTTTAAAAAAAAAAAGGCCCTGGCCGTTTGGCTCAGCGGTAAAGCATCGGCCTGGCATGTGAAGGTCCAGGGTTTGATTCCCTGCCAGGGCACACAGGAGAAGCACCCATCTGTTTCTCCACCCTTCCCCTTCTCCTTTCTCTCTATTTCTCTCTTCCCCTCCCACAGCCAAGGCTCCATTGGAGCAAAACTGGCCTGGGTGCTGAGGATGGCTCTATGGCCTCCACCTCAGGAGCTAGAATGGCTCCAATTGCAGCGGAGTAACGCTCCAGAGGGGCTAAGCATCAACCCCTTGGTGGGCATGCTGGGTGAATCCTAGTCGGGCGCATGTGGAAATCTGTCTGCCTGCCTCCTCCCACTTCTCACTTCGAAAAAATACCAAAAAAATTTTTTAAATAAATAAATAAAGCCTGACCAGGTGGTGGCACAGTGGATAGAGCATAGGTCTGGGACGCAGAGGACCCAGAGGACCCAGGTTCAAAACCCTGAGGTCGCCGGCTTGAGCATGGGCTCATCAGCTTGACAGTGGGGTCACCTGGCTTGAGTGTGGGATCATAGACATGACCCCATGGTCGCTGGCTTGAGCCCAAGATTACTGGCTTGAGCAAGGGGTCACTTGGTCACTCGCTCTGCTGTACCCCCAACCCCGTCAAGGTACATATGAGAAAGCAATCAATGAATAACTAAGGTGCCGCAACAAAGAAATTGATGCTTCTCATCTCTCTCTCTTCCTGTCTGTCTATTCCTATCTGTCCCTCTCTGTCTATGGCAAAAAAAATTTTTTTAAAACAAACAAGTGGAGGCCCTGGTCGGGTTGGCTCAGTGGTAGAGCGTCGGCCTGGCGTGCAGGAGTCCGGGGTTCGATTCCCGGCCAGGGCACACAAAAGAGGCGCCCATCTGCTTCTCCACCCCTCCCCCTCTCCTTCCTCTCTGTCTCTCTCTTCCCCTCCCACAGCCAAGGCTCCATTGGAGCAAAGATGGCCCCGGGAGCTGAGGATGGTTCTGTGGCCTCTGCCTCAGGCGCTAGAATGGCTCTGGTTGCAACAGAGCGATGCCCCAGATGGGCGGAGCATCGGCCCCTGGTGGGCATGCTGGGTGGATCCCTGTCGGGCGCATGTGGGAGTCTGTCTGACTGCCTGCCTCCCCGTTTCCAGCTTCGGAAAAATGAAAAACAAACAAACAAACAAACAAATAAAAATAAAAACAAACAAGTGGAATTCACCTGATTTTTCTGCCCCTCTCTCTGGAAGTGCCTGAGGATAGTGAGGGAAGAGCTGAGGAATCCAAGCCAAAGGGAGGCTTCCTCTGCACCAACCCCCGCGAAACAATCGGCAAAGCAACCTGCTTTATAATCTAGAAGTCACCAGGTAGCTAGCAGGCTTATAGATTCTACTGCCTAAGTGCCCCTTGACTCTTTCTTACCAGCTGCCTCCCTTTTAGCTCAGGTCTCATTGGTCCTTTCCCAGCTCAGACCCCTTCAATCTCATAGATGATCCTCTTCTGTTTACAAGAAAAGACCAAATTCCTCTGCCTGAAGTCAAACTCCTCTGTGACATGACCCCATCTCCAGCTGCTGCCTATCACTCACTCAGTGCTACAGTTTGGCCAACTCTGAGCTTCTCTGCTTACCATATTCCTTCCTGCTCCGGCCACAGTCTACTGCTTCTGCCTGAAATGCCCTCCCTATTTTATCTGCCTGAAAGCCCCTCATTGATTCTTCACGGCCAAACTCCAATGTCATGACCAGCACTGCCCACCTCCCCACCCACACAAACTGAGATACATGCACCTTGTGTGTTCTCATGGCATCTGGTACCTCACTCTTCAAAGCACGTACAGTTCTGTAATTACCTGAGTTCCTGTTTGTCTTCCCCACAGGTAATCAGATTCCTGTCTGTGGCCCCAGCATAAGTCACACAGCAGGGGGTGTGCTAAGTGAGTTAGAGGAAGGGTTCAAGCAGTCAGGGTATGCTTCAATTTACACAATAGAGACACACTAGTTCCTGCCTCTTTCTAATGGCACAAATGCCAACCTGGAAGCCAGCAGCCCTGAAGCCAGGTCCCACACCCAGCAGAGAGATGCCTGGGTAGGACACCTTCGCAAAGGCTTCTTACTTACCCCCTATTGTCCTGTGGTAGGGGTTTCCGCTGGAGAGGAGAACCCAATTTTGCCAGTGACCTGGGAAGGCTGGAGCCTCTACAGATTCTCCCTCTGAGCTCTTTCTGGGGGCAGGGTGGAGACCAGGGAGATGGACATGGGGAACTATCCCACCTTCAGGGGAAGAAGCAGTGACCATTACCCAGAGGTACGGCATTAACTGGGCATTCCATGTACTTTCATATGCTGTTCCCTTGGTCTAACTTTCCCTCCCTACCAAGATCTCCAAGATCTCATCCCCGTGGACTTTCTCATCCAGAGCCGTTGAAGGCCCAAACTCCTGAACAACTTAATTCAGGACCTCAGGACAGAGGACATCACCCAGAACAGTTGCTGCTGACGCCACCTGGTGGCAAAATCCAGATCTGCAGTCCCAGCTGCTCCCAGGTCCAGGCCACCTTGCTCTGAGGGGCACACCAGATGAGGTTTTGTCTCCTTCCTCAATCTGTACACAAGGCTAGAACAGGAAACTTCAGAGCCAGCACTCTTAATTGCTACATTAGTCTGCATCTGTTGCACGGATATTTGTACCCCTGTGTCAAAAGCAAGAACAGACATCAGTAACTTTTTCTGGGAACAGTTATGTTCCAAAGGTTTATGGAATGGGAGCAGGAAATGGAAATTTTCCTTCATTACCTTTCCTTTCTTCTCTCACAAAAATCTTACTGATTAAAGGTTTGAACAATCAAATACTTTGTTTATAGCACCTCCAAATGACAAAAGTTAACTGGAAGATACCTCCTCTGTGTCAGTCACAGTGTCAAGAATTTTAGATGTATTGTCTGTCTCCTTTAATTCTCATACAGCCCTGCAAAATATTTATTATGATCCTGGTTTCAGAGATGGGAAAACTGAGGTCAGAAAGATTAAGTGATCTGTTTCTGGTCACATGGCTATTAAAGAGGATTCCTGCCCAGGGCTGACTCTGCAGTTTGGGCTTGCTTTCTATTATATTCCTGTCTTCTTACTTCAACAGCAACTCTGAAAAATCCCCAGAGGTAAAGAGTTGCGCCCACTATATTCCAGAATCTTTTGGCACATAGCAAACTTAAGACACCTAAAAAGAGTAAGATGTCACTCACTGAGTAGGGATCCTCTCTGTGTTCTAGGTGAGAAGAGTTTGGGGGGCACATCTCAAGACTGAAGTGTCCTCCTAAATGTAGACAACCAAAAAGCTTTCTCTCCCCAATTCTGCCTTAGTTGGAAACATCATTAGCTAAAATCTGGGCCAAATCTCCATACCTAAAACATGGAGCAGCCCCAATGCCCACTACATGCCAGGCAGTGGCCAGCCAGGCAGAGGAGACAGAGCTTCTGTCTGGTGTGTTCTGAGTGGCCAACAAAGGAAGGGGAAGCATGAGGGAGGTCAAGAGGGAGGATCCGATGTTACATGGATGTGATGGGGAGGCAGAGACCAGAGAAACGGAATATATACCCTCAGATCAGAGACCACAGAAAGGCTGAGATCCATTAAGACAGGTCAACGGAGTCAGAGACCAGCACAAAGACAGAGAGCGCAGTGGAGAAACAGAGAAACCCATAATAAGAAGCGACTTGTAAAGAGAGGGACGGAAACTCACAACGGGAAGTCAATGGAGAAATACAGACCCGCGGGTGACAGAGGCCTGTAGACTGGTAGAAACAGAGACCCACATAGAGACAGACACCCAAATACAGAGAGAACCAGTGACCCACAAGGAGAACCACAGAAACCCGGAGAGACGAGACGCGACAGCCTCGAGCTCCTAGATTCCGCCCCGCGACCCAGAAAAGATCAGCACCCGGGAGGACAGAGCCCGCGCCTGCCGCCGCCACTGCTCACCTGCCGTCCTCCCAGGGCAGCTGCACTGCTTTCCTCCGGGAGGGGAACATCGTGGGGGGAGGCGGCGGCGCATGAGGATCAAGCTCCCAGCCGGGCGGGCCTACGCCGGCCTACGCGGCGTCTCCGCCTCCCGCCCCGCCCCTTGGTCCTGTGGGTCCTCCGCTCCGGCCGCGCCGTCTGCTCCCCGGAGCTGCGGCGTCAAAGGTTCCGCATGTTGACTGCTGACTGCCCTCAACACCTGGAGAAACTGAAGCCCCAGAGGGGACTCAAGTCATTGGGCTGGGACTGGATTTATAGTCCAGACTTCCAAGCCAGAACCCTGGGTTAATTTGCATCTTCCTCCTCTTCTCCAGGGAAGTTAGGCAGCGTTTGGACATCCCTGCTGTCAACCCAGGTGCATTCTTCCTCTGCAACAAGCTTGGAGAAGCGCAAAGCTAAACTCGGGGCTTAGTCTTCGGTTCAATTGATATCCCATGGAGTTAGGAACCAGGCACTAAAGACAGATTCACTGGATTCGAAAGATGACTCTGCCAATTCAGATGTGTTTTGGGGTAAGACACAATCTCTTTGCATCTGCCTGTTCCTGATGTACGTGATTGGTGTGAGGATTATAGGGGGAAATGCACTTGGTACAGCGATGGACACAACAGTCAACTCTGTATAAATGATAGCTATCATTCAGGAGCGAGGATACTTTGGTGGAGTTGAGGTGAGAACTGAAGAAGGAAATACTGTAAGAAGACTAAGTTCCCATCCTGCCCTGTCATGGTAGGAACTGAGCTCCCACTGGGCCAGCTTCCCACCTGAGAAAAGAGAGTGACAATTTTTAGACTTGATATCCTCTGTTCTAACAGGCAAATTTTTTTTGTTGTTGTTTTTTTGTTTTTTGTATTTTTCCGAAGCTGGAAACGGGGAGAGACAGTCAGACAGACTCCCGCATGCGCCCGACGGGGATTCACCCGGCACGCCCACCAGGGGCGATGCTCTGCCCCTCCGGGGCGTCGCTCTGACGCGACCAGAGCCACTCCAGCGCCTGGGACAGAGGCCAAGGAGCCATCCCCAGCGCCAGAGCCATCTTTGCTCCAATGGAGCCTTGGCTGCGGGAGGGGAAGAGAGAGACAGAGAGGAAGGGGGGGGGGGGTGGAGAAGCAAATGGGCGCTTCTCCTATGTGCCCTGGCCGGGAATCGAACCTGGGTCCCCCGCACGCCAGGCCGACGCTCTACCGCTGAGCCAACCGGCCAGGGCCCTTCCAGGCAAATTTTAAGTTTCCCAATAAATAGCTAACATCTATTGAGTTCTTACTATGTAAGTCATTGTTCTAAATTCCTTATTGCTGTTATCTCATTCAGTCCTTGAGTATTGTGCTTATTACACCAACTTTAAAGATGAGGGAACTGAGGCATGGGCAGCTCATCATATAAGCCCAGGTAGTTTGGTTGCACAATCCATGGTCTCAACAACTCTGCTTCCAGGTCTTCACGATGGGTGGGAAATTAATCACTCCCATTAGCACCTTCTTCCTTTAGCCTAGCAGCACACTGGTTCCTCTCCTGCTGAACTCTCCCAGGGTACTGCGCCCTACACTAGAACCTTGGCAAATCCAACTTATATTTGCCTAATGACAATGGTAAAGCTGACCCACTAGAGGCCTGTCAGGCAAGACCAATGATGGAAGAAGGGATGTGGGACTGTGAGCTGAAGAGCACATCTAAATGGGACAGCTACCATTCAGTCCAGCTAATTGTTGTCACATCAGAATCAAGTCCCACTACTGTCATCCAATTTATCTCAAGAAATCAGATTTCACATAAAAACCCAAACTAATTTTAAACTATGACATCCACTGCCATATCAATTACATAAGCACACTTGATAATAGGATGAAAATGGCACTTTACAGCCCTAGCCAGTTGGCTCAGAAGAGCTTTGCCTTGGCGTGTGTAAGTCCTGGGTTCAATTCCCAGTCAAAGCGCCCTTCCATTTCTCTACCCCTCCCCCTCTCTTTCTCTCTCTGGTTCCCACCCCCCCCCCTTGACTCCCCTCCAGCAGCTATGCATATGGCTGCATTGGAGCAACTTGGCCCCAGGCACTGAGGCTGCCTCAGGAAGCATCAGAGCAACACCCCAAATGGGCAGAGCATCGCCCCTAGTGGGCTTGCTAGATGGATCCCAGTTGGGGCACATTCAGGAATCTCTCCGCCTCCCCTCCTCAATGAATTAAAGAAAATGGCACTTTACTTCTGTGACCTTCCTTTCAAAAACCCAGAACCCCAGTCCAGTCATGGGGGAAAACAAAAAACAAATACCAACTGAGGGGAAAAAACACAGCAAACAAATACCAACTGAGGGAATTCTACAAAATACCCAACCAGTACTCCTGAAAACTGTCAAGGTCATCAAAAACAATAGAAGTCTGAGAAACTGTCACAGCTAAGAGAAGCCCAGAAACATTGAATTATAATGTGCTATCATAAGTGGGATCCAGAAACAGAAAAAGGACATTAGGTAGTAACTAAGGAAATGTTTAAATATGGACCTTAATGTACTGCAGCCCTGGCTGGTTAGCTCAGTGGTAGTGGAAGTCCTGGGTTTGATTCCTGCTCAGGGCACACAAGAGAAGCAACCATCTGTTCTCCAGCCCTCCCCCTTTCTTCTCTTCCCTTCCTGCAGCCATTTCTGGATTGGAGCATGTGGCCCAGCTGCTGAGGATGACCCAGTGGAGCCTCCACCTCAGGTGCTAAAAATAGCTCGGTTGTGAGCATGGCCCCAGATGGATGTTGCTGGGTTGATGCTGGTCGAGGCACATGTGGGAGTCTGTCTCTCTTTCCCCTCCTCTCACTCGGAAAAAAGAAAGAATGCATTGCTAGTCTTCTTTTGTGTGTGTGTGTGTGTGTGTGTGTGTGTGTGTGTGTGTGTGTGTGTGTGTGTGACAGAGAGGGGGACAGATAGGGACAGACAGGGAGGGAGATGAGAAGCATCAATTCTTTGTTGCAGTACCTTAGTTGTTCACTGATTGCTTTCTCATGTGCCTTGACCGGGGGCTACAGCAGACTGAGTGACCCCTTGCTCAAGCCAGCAACCTTGGGGTTTCGAACCTGGGTCCTCTGCATCCCAGTCATATTATCTATCCACTGTGCAACCACCTGGTCAGGCCATTAATTTCTAACAAATGTACCATACTAATACATGACATGAATAAAGAAAACTATCTTTACAATTTTTTGTAACTTCTTTTTGAGCTTACTTTTTTAAAAAAATTTAGAAAATTTAATGGGGTGACATCAATCAATAGAGAACATAATTTTCAGGTGAACACCTCTATAGCATTTGAACTGTTGACTGTGTTGTGTGTCCATCACTGTCTGTTTTTTATAATTGTTTATTTTTCTAAATGTGGAGGTGTAGGTGGTAATGAACCCAGATTATATCCTCCCAGCAGGTCAAGTAGCCCCCAAATTGTCTCCCCACCCAGTCTTTTTCTCAAACACTGCTGGATAAGCCTTTCTCAAATTTACATTCAGGGGATTCTTCTATATAAAGCTTTGCTGAACAATGGTTAATGTACAAATCTCTTACCTGGGGCCCAAAGCTCTTCTTATTCTAACCAGTCTTCCTTTTGTGCTTCAACACCCCACCCCCCAACTCCAGCTGAAATAATGTCCCTCCTTCTCCCTACCAGCTTTGTCTTCACTCCCCAACCACCCCTGCCCTGCCTTTCATCAGAATCCTTCTTTCCTTCAAGATCCTCACTGAGGCCCTGGCCGGTTGGCTCAGTGGTAGAGCGTCGGCCTGGCGTGTAGAAGTCCCGGGTTCGATTCCCGGCCAGGGCACACAGGAGAAGCGCCCATTTGCTTCTCCACCCCTCCCCCTCTCCTTCCTCTCTGTCTCTTCTCTTCCCCTCGGGCAGCTGAGGCTCCATTGGAGCAAAGATGGCCCGGGCGCTAGAGTGGCTCTGGTCGTGGCAGAGCCACGCCCCGGAGGGGCAGAGCGTCGCCCCCTGGTGGGCGTGCCGGGTGGATCCCGGTCGGGCGCATGCGGGAGTCTGTCTGACTGTCTCTCCCGGTTTCTAGCTTCAGAGAGAGAAAAAAAAAAAAAGATCCTCACTGAAATTCCACGCTGGAATTTCTGATTACGCCAATCAATATCCTTATCCTTATACCAACCCAAGGATTTGTCCTTCCCACACCTGTAGCATTCTTGTTAAAAGAAAGCATTCTAACTAGGCACTTCCTTGCAGCACAATGAGAATTCCAATCTGAGCCCAACTACTCTGGAAAGGCAGAAAGGGCACTTCAGGAGGGAGCTAGCGCAGAGAAAATGTGGATTGAGCACCAACCCAATTTATTTGTTGGGTGGTCTTGGGCAAAAGTACTATCCCCCACCATAGGAAGACACAGAAAGGATGAAAATGAAGTTCAAGGTGGGTACTCATCTCAGAACGTGAAGTGCTTTACCCACTGGAAGAATGGACATTACCTGAAGCACCTCAAAGTGTTATGCCCACTGATAGTGGAGTTATTTTATACTGGACAAGAAGTCTATTTTTTGTTTTATTGGGAAACCAATGTAACAAACTCAGGCTTATTGAAAATGAAATCAGTAATCAGTAACTAAGACTCTGCAGGCCCTATCCCCAGCCAGCACCAAGACCTCTGCTTGTCCTGACCCTAGTACCTCAAGGCCCAAAAAGGACAACCATGTGAAGAACCTGGGGAGGGGAGTTAATTTCAAGACCACTTTCCCTTCCATCCCATCCTCAACTGACACAGAGCCTCTGGAGCAATGAGCTAGGTTTAGGCCCAAGGAGATTTTCAGGGTGGCAGGGTATCTGTGCTAACACCCTAACCTGCTCAAAATCCCAAGTTAGCAAAGAAAACAAAAAGAAAACCGGCTTGCCCACCCCCGCCCCTCCCCCAGCCACCCCAGACAACAGTCTCACATCCCTGAGCAGTAACATTGTGATTCAGAGGTGCCAGTGGGGCGCCCAGTAGCTTGAACAGCCCCAAGGAGATTACTGCAAAAGGCCCAATGCTCTGGGGAGGGGACACGCATTTGCCCCCCACCTGCTCAGTATTAGCCAGCTGAGCTTGTGAACTGGGGTGCCTGTGACCCCACTCCCCTCCAGAAGATCCATGGCTGGGAACCAGTCCTCCTGTTCGAGAAACATCAATTCCTGGAGTCCCCTTGTTTCCCAGCCTGGGAGGAAGGATTGCTACACTAGCTTTTTGGCTTCAAAGAAGCTCTTGAGATGTCGCATCTGCCAGACGCCGATGGCCACAAGGATGAGGGTCTGCAGAATGGACCACCACAGCACCCGCTGGTTGGTACTCTCGCTGGTCTGCCGAAAGCGCTCCTCTCGCCACTGTGGGAGGGGAGAATGGAAGAAAAGCCTGAGTTGGCTGGGCCCCACTTGAAGCCATTAAAACTGCTGGGTTCCCTCCTTGGAAGATGCCCCAGGGCCAACCAGTTTTGCAAAGGTTCCAGTCAAAGCCACCTCACATGGAGACTGTCTTCACACTCACTAGCCAGATGACCTCATACAACTTAAATCTTTTTGCTCATCTGTCAGATACAGCCCTCACCTAGTCCTACCCTGATGCTTGGAAAAGAGGTAAACTAGTTGCAGTATCACTATCAGACTGTCCTGAAGCACTCAAGAGTAGATTTACTCTGAGCCCTCTGTCCCAGTCTCCCAAACTGTTCCTTAAAGGCTGTGGGCCCGGTTTGCAAAATGGTGCCCCAGGGGCTGGATCTGGCCCATACATGTGTTTTGTTTGGTTCACAAAGTTATTTTGCAACATTTAAAACCCAGGAAATTTTCACACTAAAAAAAAAAAAACAAAAAAAAAAAACAGGGCCAGCTAGCATTTCTGCCAGACTGACCTCAGCTTGTACAGTAGCTGTTGCTGTTTAAGTAGGTCACTGTCCTACCAATCCTTGTGGTCATAGATCCATTCATGGAACCTGCCTGGCTCCTGGACACAGGTTTGAAACCCCTGGTCTGGAGCACCTACAGCCATGGAAATAGCACCCAAGGTGTCACTATCAATCACTGCTCTGTCACTTTGTGTAATTGTATAACCAAGGCCATAACAGCCTCCTAAGACTCTCTCCTCAATTATAAGAGTGAATAATAGCAATCCTATCTTTTTTAAATTTGCAAAGTAACACAATCTGACATGTAACTCCTGGCTGAGCCAGCGGGCAGCTTCTGAGGAGCCCATTGACCCCAGCCTAACCACTCACCCGCTGGTAGTTCTGCTCTTTCTGGATCTGCTCCACTTGCTCCACCAGCTGTCGCACTCGTAGCTGCAACTCACTCAACTTGTCTTTGGCAGCAATTTCTGCATAGTCGTTGGCATGCTCACCCACCTGAATGTCCAGATGAACTCTCTGCAAACAGATGAGGAAAGGAAAGAGTAACTCTGCTCACTCTTCCTGCCAGGGACTGACAACTGGTCCCCATCTCCTTAATTTGTTCATTTAGTCAGCACTGATGAGGTCTCCCCAGTGTCCAGCTCTACTGAGCACTAGTCACACAAGAAAGAATAAACCTTGGCTGGTCCTCCGACCAAGAGATATACAAAGAGCTTCACAACTATGCCCTGGGTGTTCACTGGAAAGCCAGTCTTACTAGGAGATTAAAAACCTAACATACTCATCTCACAGCCACAGTATCACCAGTCCCCAGTCTGCACCAGGTGCTAAAAGCTGAAAACTACAGTGAGTCCACTTACCAACATGCCTCCAGCAAAAAGGGAGAACTTGGTGGAATTGGAGTGAAGGCAGATTTGATGCTCTCCAGGGGTATGGGATGTGAAAGTGAACCTGCCTTCAGAGCCATACTGCCGGGCCAGAATGACCTAGAGAGAAAGGGCTTGAGTGAGTGTTACTGCATGGAGCCTGGCATTGCTGAAAGCTCTTTAGTGCCTCGAAAGTGGACATACAGAGCCTTAGGCATAACACAACACTAAAAGGTCCAAAGCTGCTCAGCAGGAGGTGCCAAAAGCTTGTCTGAGAACTATTTGTTACAGGGATGAAGAATCTGACATTAGGTTGGCATGTGACTGCTGTTGGGAAGGGTTTTCCTTTATTCATAGTTCATGCCCTTTCCATTATTTTGGTGTGATTCTTTAAAGGGTTTGCGGGGGGGGGGGGGGGGGGGGGGGCATAATCTTTGCCAAAATTTAAAGTTGCTCATTCTTTATGGGAAGTACACTGTTCTGTGAAATCCTAAAGTGAAGATGTCACAGCTTTAAAGTTGGCAAAATTCTTTGATTTCCAGCACCACAATTAATCCACTTATCACACTTATAAGCCAGATAAATTTTCACTACACAGCCAGGGGAAGGTAACTACTTGGTGAAGTCATGAAGCAATCAGTAAGAAGTTGAGAGGAGAACCACCATTACAACAGACTAACTTAGGCCTGGAGTGAAAAATCCGGGATTTTCCCACATAACCAACTATTCTTGACTAATTCAGCAAATGTGGAAACTTGGAGGGGAAGAAGTACCAGCGTCTGCTTGGTCTGACGCTGAATTGCAGAGCAGAGGGCTCAGCGGGGTTCAGGGACCGGCTAACCTTGTCTTCTGGGTCCTTCACCTCCACGAACATGCCAAGCCCCGGGGTGGCCGGCTGGTACTCCTCCCGCTGCTTGTCATACAGCTGCGTCCGATAGTTTCCTAGAAGAAAGCCGGGCGAGCACAGGTTACAGGAGCGCGAGGTGGCTCCGGGTCTGCGGCAGCCAGAGCACGGTGAGGCCGGCTGCTCCCGGTTCTGAGCGCGGCTGCTCCCGGTTCTGAGCGCGGCTGCTATTCCCACACCCCGCGCAACCAAGACCACAGCCTAGTTCCCAACTCTCCCCCGGCCCCCGCACCTATAACCATGGTCTCGTCCGGAATCTCCTCAATAAAGCACTTCTTCTCCGTCTCCCCGATGTGGAAGTAGAGCGCGCCTCCGCGGGCCACCAGCCACAGCAACAGCAAGAGAGGCCGAAGTACCCGACCAAGGCCCGTTCTCGGCCAGGGCCCAGAGACCCGTAAGCTTTGCTCCGCAGCCATCTTGCCCCACCTGCCCGGGCAGCCGCAGCCGGCCGCGCCACGTACTCCTGCCGCCGCGCGGGGCCTATCGGGACAGCGAGTTCTGGGGGACTATAAGTCCCGAGATGCCTCGCGGCGGTGGGGCAACGCTACCTGATTGGGCTGGAGACTGAGGCTTGTCAACTTTTCACAGAAGATGAAGCTAATGCAGTTTACTTAAGATCGCGGAGCGAGTTATGTATAGACACAGTATTCAAATCTAGGGTTAGGTTGGCCAGAGAGGCGGGTTTGTAAAAGAATTTACGAAGAGTGGAAAAGCTGAAGCAGAAGAGTTTGTTTACTTTCCAGTAGAGAAAAGGGCCAAGCACCAGGAGAATAGTATCGCCCTGAGTGAGGTGGAAGTTGTCTTTTATTGAGATTTTTTGCCCCGGCCGGTTGGCTCAGTGGTAGAGCGTCGGCCTGGCGTGTAGGAGTCCCGGGTTCGATTCCCAGCCAGGGCACACAGGAGAAGCGCCCATCTGCTTCTCCACCACTCCCCCTCTCCTTCCTCTCTGTCTCTCTCTTCCCCTCCCGCAGCGAGGCTCCATTGGAGCAAAGATGGCCCGGGTGCTGGGGATGGCTCCTTGGCCTCTGCCCCAGGCGTTAGAGTGGCTCTGGTCGCAACAGAGCGAAGCCCCCGATGGGCAGAGCATCGCCCCCTGGTGGGCATGCCGGGGTGGATCCCGGTCGGGCGCATGCGGGAGTCTGTCTGACTGCCTCCCTGTTTCTGGCTTAAGAAAAATACAAAAAATTAATAATAATAAAAAAATAAAAAGAGGTTTTTCAAAGGCAATGTAGTTTTTGTTGCTAGACAACTGGGCAGGGAGGATGGTTTGTTTCTTTAGTTGTACAGCTGCTGTAGGGCGTAAAAATTATCTGGAGTGATGGCAACTGTTTCATAAGGTGGAGGCGGGTGTTAGCTAGTGGGTTCTTGCTCCTCCGAGTCTAAAACAGGCTTAAAACTATGTATGTCAAGAGATTAGGTTAGGAATGAGATGGCTTTCTTGGCTTTCTGTCCTTTCACGTAAAATCCCTGATTTTCCTGGCATAGCTTCTGCCATTCTGTGTTTGCTTCTGTTTTTAAAGTTCGACTTTGAAAAAACTGATCCAAGCAATGCTCAGATTTATCTTAAAATTTTTCTCAAGCCTGACCTGTGGTGGCACAGTGAATAAAAGCATCGACCTGAAATGCTGAGGTCGCCAGTTCAAAAAAACCCTGGGTTTGCCCGGTCAAGGCACATATGGGAGTTGATGCTTCCTGCTCCTCCCCCTTCTCTCTCTCTGTCTCTCTCGCTCTCTTCTCTAAAATGAATAAATAAGAATAAAAAAATTTTAAAAAAATTTCTCAAAACAGAAAAGAAAAGCCATGATCTCCCTTTACCACTTCTTTGCCCCTACCCCAATTCCTTATCACTCTTACACCTGGTCTATGTGGTCCTAGGCATCTCACATCATCACTCTGCATACTCCTCCGCCTGGGCTTTGCTGCCAGCTCCCGGCGTGATGGTCATCGCCAGACCAGAGTTCCGTGCCCCAGTGGCTGGCAGGTAAATAGCTATGGGAATTCTTGGGGCCGTGCACTTAAAGTGTAAGATCAGCAGAGGTCTGGGTCCTTCCTTTCGTGTCCTTTCTGAACTTTACCCAAATTTCAACTCTTTGAAGTCGTTTATTTTGCTCCCTTAAAGTTTTATAGAAGTTGAATGTTTTTGCCCTCTGTGGCTCTTTTTGTTGTTTCATTTGGCCCTAGGGAGGGAGGTTTAGTAGGAATCTGTTCACATTTTCCCATCATTGGGAAATCTTTTATCTAATTTTTCTTAAAAATACTATTTTATAATATGACTGGTCCTTATTTTTTAAGCATTCCCCTGATGAAAGTGGTTAAGATTTCTTTCCCCTTAATTATTTGCTCTTACAAATAATGCTATAATAAAAATGATTGTTCATTTACTTAAAAGCATTACAGTTGCACATACTTTTGTTAATGCAGCCACGAAACTTTTTTTTACAGTCCCACCAGCAGTGTATCAGAGTGCTTTACTTTTCCACACCTTGGTCAAATGTTCTCAAACTTTGAAATCTTTGCAAAATCATTGGATGAAAAATTGTATTTTACTATCCTTTTCATTTTTATTTCCTCAAATACTGAACATATTTTTGCTGGTCATTTGTTTTCTTCTGTGAACTGCTGGTTGGTTTTTCTTAGTGGTCTATAAGTACACATCACTATTGATGTAACCACTATTCAGAATTAACAAGTGATTACAGAATCAATAAATGACAACATTTTATAATATAGTTCGAGTATTTCTTTTGTTTCAAGTTTTGGGAATTTTTTTGTTTGGTTGTTTGTTTTGAGAGAGAATGGACACGAAGGGAGAGAGATGAGAAACACCAACTCATAGTTGCAGCACTTGAGTTGTTCATTGATTGCTTCTCATATGTGCCTGGGGGGGGCGGGCTCCAGCTGAGCCGGCTACCCCGCGCTCAAGCTGGCAACGTTGGGGTTTCAAACCTGAGACCTCGGCATCCTAGATCAACTCTCTATCCACTGCACCACCACACGTCAGGCATGATTGATTCTTGTATGTGCCCTCCCCAGAGATTGAACCAGCTGCAACCTGATATATTGGGACGATGCTCTAACCCCCGGGCCACGGACTGGTACCGATCCACAGAGAAAGAATAAATAACTTACATTATTTCCGTTTTATTTATATTTAAGTCTGAACGATGTTTTATTTTTTAAAAAATGACCAGATTCCCTCTGTTACAGCCGTCTAAGACTCACTCTTGATGCTTGTCTCGGTCACGTGATGCTTTATCTGTCCCACCCTAAAGGCCATTCCGTGAAAATATTTTCTGACATTAAACCGGTCCGTGGCCCAAAAAAGGTTGGGGACCACTGCTCTAACCAACTGAGCAACATGGCAGGGTGGTCCTTGCTTTTCATCACTTTTTTTTTTTGTATTTTTTTATCTGAAGCTGGAAAGGGGGAGGCAGTCAGACAGACTCCTGCATGCGCCCGACCGGGATCCACCCAGCACGCCCACCAGGGGGCGATGCTCTGCCCATCCGGGGCGGCGTCGCTCTGTTGCAACCAGAGCCACTCTAGCGCCTGAGGCAGAGGCCATGGAGCCATACCCAGCGCCCGGGCCATCTTTGCTCCAATGGAGCCTTGGCTTCGGGAGGGGAAGAGAAAGACAGAGAGGAAGGAGAGGGAGAGGGGTGGAGAAGCAGATTGGTGCCTCTCCTGTGTGCTCTGGCCGGGAATTGAACCTGGGACTTCCGCACCACTGAGCCAACCGGCCAGGGCCCTTTTCATCACTTTGAATATTTCTTGCCAGTTCCTTCCTGCAAAGCTTCTGTTGGGAAATCAGCTAACAGTCTCATGGGAGCTTTCTTGTAGGTATCTAACTGCTTTTCTCTTGCTGCTTTTAAGATTCTCTCTTTGTATTTAACCTTTTGCATTTTAATTATAATGAGTCTTGGTGTGGGCCTCTTTTGAGTTCATCTTATTTGGAGCTTTCTGGGCTTCTATGTCTGTTTCCTTCAGCAGATTAGTGAAGTAACCTGTCATTATTTTTTCAAATAGGTTTTCAATTTCTTGCTCTTTCTCTTCCAGCACCCCCACGATGTGAATGTTGGTATGCTTGAGGTTGTCCCAGAGGCTCCTTACACTATCCTCATTTTTTTTTTAATTCTTTTTTCTTTTTGCTGCTCTGATTGGGTGTGTTCTGCTTCTTTATATTCCAAATCACTGATTTGATTCTCAGTTTCATCTACTCCACTGTTGATTCCCTGTAAATTATTCTTCATGTCAGTTAATGTATCCTTCATTTCTGACTGGTTCTTTTTTATGGTGTTGAAGTTCTCACTGAGTTTATTGAGCATCCTCATAACCATTGTTTTGTTGTTGTTGTTTTCAGAGAGAGAGAGGGATATACAGGGACAGACAGACAGGAACGAAGAGAGATGAGAAGCATCAATCATTAGTTTTTCATTGCGCGTTGCAACACCTTAGTTGTTCATTGATTGCTTTCTCATATGTGCCTTGACCGCGGGCCTTCAGCAGACCGAGTAACCCCTTGCTGGAGCCAGCAACCTTGGGTTCAAGCTGGTGGGCTTTTTTTTTTTTTTTTTTTGCTCAAACCAGATGAGCCTGCGCTCAATCTGGCGACCTCGGGGTCTCGAACCTGGGTCCTCTGCATCCCAATCCAACACTCTATCCACTGCGCCACCGCCTGATCAGGCATAACCATTGTTTTTGAGCTCTGCATCCAGTAGATTGCTGGTCTCCATTTAGGTTAGTTTTTTTTTCTGGAATTTTGTTCTTTTCTTTGTCTCCTTATTTATAAGGCATCCTCCCTGTGTTTGTTTCTCTATGTATGAGGTAGAGCTACTATGTCTGCCCAGCTTAGTAGAGAGACCTAATATAGTAGCTGTTCTGTAGGGTCCAGTGGCACAGCCTCTCCATTCACCTGAGCTAGGCACTCCAGGTGTGTACCCTACCACCAGGCAGGCTGTGTAGATCCTCCTGTTGTAGTTGAGCCTTGATTGCTGTTGCCACATCAGTGGGAGGGTTTGACACTCAGGCTGATTGGCTGCAAGGACTGGCTGTAACCACCAACCACCATGGAAGATCAGCTGTGCAGGAGTCTGCCTATAGATCAGGACTTACTTCAGTAGGGCTTTGGTGCCTGCTGAATCCACCCCTTAAGAGTGTCATTTGTACAGGTGGTTGGGTGGTGCTTTGAGGGTCTGCAGGTGCCCATCTGGTTTGCTAGCTCTGGGGACCCCTAGGAAGTGCATGCCAAGGTCAGCTGCTGGCTGTGTTCTGCTTGGGGCTATCTGGAATGAGTTGCAAAGCGATCTGCAGATGGCTTCTATTTGTGCTAGGCTTAGAGGTGCCCAGGTGAGGCCAAGCTGTGAACCAAGGCCGGCTACTGTTAGTGATATGGGGCACACCAAGGCCAGATGCTGCTTGTTTGAGAGATTTTAGGAAAGTTTGAAGCGTGGAAACAGCTTGGGTTGGAATCACCAGGGCAGGGCAAACAGTGTGAGCCAGGTTGAAGGAGACTTAGATATGTGGCTTCATGGGATGGGGAGACTCAAAAAGGAACAGTGACCTCTGCCAGCGTCATGTCTAGCAGAAAGCTGCCCCCCACCCCCACCCCCAGTTCAGGTCCTTTTGCCATACAATTCATTTCCTCCCTGTATGTTGCTGGTGCCTTTCAAGCTGCCATCCCAGCACTAGAGCTTAGAGGGAGTAAGTCTGAGTATGTCCATACATGGGCCATGTAAGAGGAACTTCCTAGGACTCCAGCAGCCCTGTCTCACTCAGCCACAATTCTCGCTGGTTTTTCCAGCCAGAAGTTGGGGACTTCTCTTCCTGGCACTGGAACCCTGGGCTGGGAGCCCTCACTCCTCACGGGGAATCTCTGCAGTTGAGATATCCCTCTCAGTTTTTATATGTTACATGTGGGTGTGGGAACAGCCTGTTCCATGTCTCTGCCCCTCCTACCTACCAGCCTTGATGTGGCTTGTTTGCATCTCTAGTTGTAGGACTTCCATTTAACTAGGTTTAGGTGGTTCTGAATGATGGTTCTTTAGTTGTAGTTTTGATGTCTACAAAACACTTCTGAAAGGAGTTATAGAAGACAAAAATAAGTGGAAAGACATCCCATGTTCATGGGTTGGAAGATTTAATATTGTTAATATGTCAAAAACATCCAAAGCAAGCTACAGATTTAAGGCAAACCCTACCAAAATCCCAATGGTGTTTTTGCGCAAATTGGAAACCCATTCTAAAATTGGTGTGAAACTTTAAGAAACACCAAATAGGCCAAATAATCTTTAAAAAGAAGAAAATGTTGGAGGCCTCACACTTTTTTTTTTCTTTAATTCATTTTAGTGAGAGAGAAAGGGAGAAAGAGAGACAGGAACATCTATCTAGCTGTTCCTGTATACACGCTGACTGGGGATTGAACCAGCAACCTCTGCACCTCAGGATGGTGCTCCAACCAACCGAGCTGCCTGGCCAGGGCAGAAGCCTCACACTTTTTTATTTCAAAACTTAGTACAAAGCCACAGTAATCAAGACAGTGTGGTAGTGGCACAAAGACACATATAGGCTAATGGAACAAAATAGAGAATTGCCTCTATACCCAGAGTCCACTGAAATTATTCAAAGTAACCAATCCTAAATTTGATTACTTTGCCTGAACCATTCCTTTCCAAGAAAGCCACAATAAAGGCTTTTACCCATGCCTTCCCCTTACTCCCTTGTCTCCTGACTGGCCCTAGTGTTTTTCCATGTGGCCTTGTATGTCATGGTATATAGCACTCTTGTTGGGAACTGTGAGTAATAAACTATGTTCAATAGCAATCATCTTCTGCTCTGTTGGCCTCACATACTTAAAGAATAATAAAACCTACATTTTAAAACAGAAGGGTGGAACGGAGGTGGGAGGTGGTGTGGGAAAGAAAGGGAAAAAGTGGGAAATACAGGGGAAGTACATGGCCCTGGCTGGTTTGCTCTGGATAGAGTGTCAGCCCAGCATGCAGATGTCCAGGGTTTGATGTCCAGCCAGGGCACACATGGGAAGCAACCATCTGCTTCTCTCCCTGTTTCTCTCCTTCTTCTCTCCCTCTTCCCTCTCGCAGCCAGTGGCTCAATTGGTCTGAGTGTCGGCCCAGGTGCTGAGGATAGCTCGGTTGATTCAAGCTCTGGCCCCAGACGGGGGTTGCTGGGTGGTTCCCAGTCGGGGTACATGAGGGAATCTGTTTCACTATCTCCCCTCCTCTCACTTAAAGAAAATTTTAAAGGGGGAATTAAGTAGAGGACATCCTTGTCACTCTGCATTTGCCATCTTCTTTCTCTTTCCTCCTTCCACCTTGGTCTTCCTGTCATGTCCTCTCCCCTCCCTTTCCTTCAGGGTGTTTTTTGTTTTTGTTTTTTTTTTACTTTATTTATTTATTTATTTTTATTTTTTTACAGGGACAGAGAGAGAATAAGAGAGAGAGATAGACAGGGACAGACAGGAACAGAGAGAGACGAGAAGCATCAATCATCAGTTTTTCGTTGTGACACCTTAGTTGTTCATTGATTGTTTTCTCATATGTGCCTTGACTGCAGGCCTTCAGCAGACCTAGCAACCCCTTGCTCAAGCCAGCAACCTTGGGTCCAAGCTGGTGAGCTTTTTGCTCAAGCCAGATGAGCCCGCGCTCAAGCTGGCGACCTCAGGGTCTCGAACCTGAGTCTTCCACATCCCAGTCCGACGCTCTATCCACTGCGCCACCACCTGGTCAGGCCCTTTCCTTCAGGTTTTATCATCATAGACAATGAATAATCTTTGAATAATGAGGTCTCCCATGTGCATGTGCATGAAAAATAGAAAGTCTCCTTCAAGGACACGGGCAGTTATAGGTCAGGGAACTTGACAGAAAGGGCTGTGATTAACAGAAGATGGTCTGAGAAATCGGTACCCCCTGTCTAGGTTCATCTACGCAACCCAGGCCTGAGTGGAGAGATTTGCCCTTGGGGAGGGATGGCTGAACCCAGAGAGGTGTCCAGGTGACTCAGCCAAGTCTGTGCATTTCTTTACTCATACAGAAGAGACGTAGGCCCTGGCCAGGTAGTTCAGTTGGTTAGAATATCATCCTGATATGCTAAGGTTGCAGGTTCGGTTCCCAGTCAGGGCACACAGGAGAAAGTAACCATCTGCTTCTCCATTCCTCCCCCTCTCCCTTCTCTATCTTTCTCTTCATCTCCCACAGCCATGGCTGGGTTGGAGTAAGTTGGCCCCCCCAGGCGCTGAGGATAGCTCCATGACCTCACCTCAGGCACTAAAATAGCTCAATTGCTGAGCAACAGAGCAACAGCCCCAGATGGGCACAGCATTGCCCGGTAGGGGGCTTGCCAGGTGTGTCCCAGTTGGGGCACATGCAGGAGTCTGTCTCTGCCTCGCTTCTCACTCAAGAAAAAAAAAAAGAGTCTACCAATAAATGTATAAGTAAGTGGAACAATAAATCTCTCTCCCTTTCCTTTTTCTGCAAAATAAAAAAATAAAAATAATATGTTTAGAAGACTGGAGCCTTTGAGGAGGCTGCAAACACTTACTGTGAGAAAATGTAATGCCATTTTGGCTGGAGTAGAGCTGAGACTTAGGGGGGCTGGTATGTGGCATTTGGCTACACTGCCCCTTGAAACCCTCTGAGTCCTGGAATCAATGGCTTCCTGAATCTCAGGGACTGAGGCACATGTGCGCTCAGCTGCTCCCATTGACTTGTCCTACCTATTGGAAGCCCCACAGTGCAGGAAGACAGGAGGACCAAGCCTTCAATTAGGGTTCAGTCAGGCACAGACCTGAGGGGTGGACTCTCCAAAGCCCCGAGGAGGGGTAGATACAGTGGGACCTATGAGAAAACTCACCAGGGGTGGAAAGATTCTGTCAGAGGGACCAGTGTGAGCCTAGAGTGGTGATGAAGCAGGTTCAGTGGTTGGTCTCAGGTCCAGCAGGATATTATTTTTGAGCATACACATCCCCATCCAGTGCCTAAGTTCCTGGACAGAGAGCACAGAGAAAATAACTCTTATAGGAAATCCCTTTGTAGAGATGGTCACCAGGAATAGAGGTGTTTTTTCAGAAGCCAGGGAGAAAGATGAATATAGAGGCCAGGGGTCCAAAGGAAGTGACAGTGGCATGGTGGTGCCCTGGGAATAATGTGGGGGTCACCAGTAAACTGAAATAATCTGCCCAGCACCAGAGAAGAATTGCACATGGAAATACTGATTTTATGTGCAGAACATTCTACCCAAGATACATCCCCACCACCACCTTCCCCAGCTCATGACACCTAATGGGAATAATCAGGACTGGACATCACGAGAAAGGCCAGGTGTATATGTGGAGATTTTGGCTTTTTCTGTGATTATGACTTACCATTACTCTTCTTCTTCTTTCTTTTTCTCCTCATTCCTTCATCCTTGATTTATTCCTTCCTCTTTCCTTCCCTCCCTCTTCTCACTTTCTCTTTTTCCATTTTTTCTTTCTTTTTCTTCCCTACCTCTCCCATTTTCCTCTATATGCTCTTCTCTCTCTCTCTCTCTCTCTCTCTCAATCTTTCTCTAACCAAACATTCACTGCACATTCACGATATTCCCAGTTCTTTGCTAGGCTTTGGGGAGCACCAAGATCAATGTGTAGCAGATGCCTGTGTCTTTATCTCTTCCAGCTATCAGGCCCTGAGGCACTTCTTTGTGGATGATTAAACACGGTTAACACTGTGATAGATTTCCAAGGCCCCAAGGAGCGCAAGAGAGGAAATACCTAGACCAGGGGTCCCCAAACTACGGCCCCTGAGGCCATTTATCCGGCCCCCACTGCACTTCCGGAAGGGGCACCTCTTTCATTGGTGGTCAGTGAGAGGACCATAGTTCCCATTGAAATACTGGTCAGTTTGTTGATTTAAATTTACTTGTTCTTTCTTTTAAATGTTATATTTGTTCCCGTTTTGTTTTTTTACTTTAAGATATGTGCAGTGTGCATAGGGATTTGTTCATAGTTTTTTTTATAGTCCGGCCCTCCAATGGTCTGAGGGACAGTGAACTGGCCCCCTGTGTAAAAAGTTTGGGGACCCCTGACCTAGACAGTGCTGCTGGACTTGAGCCTTGAAAGGATGAACAGGAATTAGGCAGTTGGAGAAGGGGGCAGGGAAGGGGGATAAGAGCAACCCCCAGAAAGGGCACAACATGTAGTGGAGGGCCTGTCAGAGTCTCAGGTCTTGGGAGAACCACAAATATGGCAAGAAGATGTAACTCCCCAGTGTCGCATTTGAATTTCACAAATAGCACCCAAGTTCATTGTCCTTGGCAGCCAGTGTAGAATGAGATTTCTGCCAAGAGGGAGAATCCCAGAATGGCAGGCTCACTATTCTTATAGTCCCAGTCCTCTCATCTGTCACAAACAGGTTGTTGATGACAACCTGGTCAGGTATTGTGTGATCAACACAATACTTATGCTACTTGGGAAGCCACATCCCCCATCCTAATGTCTAGGTTCTAGGCCAGGAAATCTTGTTGTGAAGTCTCTAGTGCACTATCTTCTTACATGCATCACTGGTGGGCATAAGAATTTTCCACTTGTGTTCATTTAGGGGGTTTCTGTGGGCAATCTGACTATAGAACCACTGCCGTGGAAAAGTGTGGTCTGCAGGCCAGTGCTGGTCCAAGAGCACTTGTTATAGGTCTGCAGTGAGTTAAGTGCAGAAATTGAATAAGTGTTGAGGAATTTGCATACAAATTTAACATTGTATATGATTAGTTTCATTATTTATTGTATTTTACAAAAGTATCAGTTCATAAGGGATTGGAAATTTTACTAAAAACAAAACAAGTCCTTTACTATCAGTGGTGGTACTGGGCTAGAACACAATCACAATTCAGGACCGCGCACAGCACCTCACTCTGCATCTGGAACTCTGCCTCTTCCCCAGCTCTGAAAATGCCTGTGGTGAACAACTAGTCCTCAAATCCAATCAGCGCTTACCAGCTCTTTTCTTCTTTTTAATTGATTTTTTTCTTTTTTCCTTTTTTTAAAAGAAACATTTTATTTTATTTATTTATTTACAGAGACAGAGTCAGAGAGAGGGATAGATAGGGACAGACAGAACAGAGAGAGATGTAAAGCATCAATCATCAGTTTTTCGTTGTGGCACTTTTGATTGCTTTCTTATATGTGCCTTGACCATGGGGATACAGCAGACCAAGTAACCCCTTGCTCGAGCCAGTAACCTTGGGTCCAAGCTGGTGAGCTTTGCTCAAACCAGATGAGCCCGTGCTCAAGCTGGCAACCTCGGGGTCTCGAACCTGGGTCCTCCGCATCCCAGTCCAACACTCTATTCACTGCGCCACTGCCTGGTCAGGCTCTTTTTTCTTTTCTTGAGCTCATGGATTTTCAGGCAGAGGGAGAGAGAGAGAAACAGCAACTTGCTCTTCCACCAATTCATGCATTCATTGGCTGACACCTGCATATGCCCTGAGCAGGGATTGAACTCCCAACCCTGGTACATCGAGGCAATGCTCTAATGAACTGTGCTATCCCACCAAGGCTATCAGCCCTTATCTTAATCTTAATTAACCTTCCTAAAGCATTTGACTTTTGTTAACATCTGTATCTGTCATTTTTGTTTACTTTTTTGTATTTTTTTTTTTTTTGTATTTTTCTGAAGCTGGAAACGGGGAGGCAGTCAGACAGACTCCCGGATGTGCCCGACCAGGATCCACCTGGCATGCCCACCAGGGGGCAATGCTCTGCCCATCTGGGGTGTTGCTCTGCTGCAACCAGAGCCATTCTAGCACCTGAGGCAGAGGCCACGGAGCCATCCTCAGTGCCCAGGGCAACCTTGCTCCAATGGAGCCCTGGCTGCGGGAGGGGAAGAGAGAGACAGAGAGGAAGGAGAGGGGGAGGGGTTGAGAAGCAGATGGGCGCCTCTCCTGTGTGCCCTGGCCGGGAATCGAACCCGGGACTCCTGCACGCCAGGCTGACGCTCTACCACTGAGCCAACCGGCCAGGGCCTCTGTCATTTTTGTTTAAAGACCATTCCCATGAAAGGAATAAAAATGTTTCCTGGGATTATGAACAGGTCACACCACTAAAATGAGGGAACAATTCCCTAGTAGCTACAACATGTGGGGGACTAAAAGCCAACAGGGTCTTTGCAGTTTAGACTTTTGGGGGACAGAGGTGTGGGGAACTGGCAGTAAGCTGACAGTCTGCCCAACCCCCCACCTCACTTGTTCTGTGAAATTGCTAAAGGTTATTTTTTCCCACACCTTCATGTTAGTTGCCATGCTGGATTGTTTATATTTGTCCTACCCCCCATGTCCTTCAGGAAAGACTGGAGGCAGTTTCATCTTATCCTTTGTTTTGTGAAGTTAAGATGTAATATATGGTGGGGGTTTTCTGCACTTGGGAAAATTCTTGGGATGCCTTGGAAATGTGACTTTGTTTTAATGTTCTCTTTGATTTGCTAATAGCCTCACTTTGCCCTATAAAGAAAGCAGGTAGAGGCTCGATTTTTGCAAGCTATCTCTTGTGTTGCAAAGAGATCTCCCAAACCCATCCTTTTTTTTTTCTTTAAGCCTATTTTTCTTAATTCCACGCAATTCCCACTCAAAACCTGGAATTACTAGCCATGCTGGTTTGTGGCAAGTAGTGCCTGAACAGGGTCCTGAGGAAGGGAGAACTAAACTAAAGGCAAGTGACTGAACTCCCCAGGTGCACACAGTAAATAAAATTTTTGAGTAGAGTTTTTGGGGAAAGTAGTGTCGGGAGTAATAAATTATGTGACAAATAGGGTCAAGAGTGAGGGACCATTTTCTTCTTGTACAAATGTTTTTATTTGAGGAGAAGCTGTTGTTTGATCAGAGTGAGCTAGAAACAGAGGGATGTAAATATGAGAAGACCTTGGAGTCTGAGGATGACTCAGGAGATAATGAGGGTGTCATGGCTATGGCCGCCCTAAACTTTGCACCTCCACTGCCCTCTGCTCTTTCTTATGCTTATCAGGTTGCTCCCAGAGTCTTTGTCTCAGACCTTTGGAGATTCCCGCTCCAACAAGCTTTAGATTAGCTTGATATAGGGGATTACATCAGAATATGTGCTGATATTGGGCCTTCATGTATGCAAGGTCTGGCTATTGCCTCAGTGTTTCAGGGGAGGCCTCCAGGACAATACTTTGATAAAGGGCAGAACAAATGAAAGAAGGAAGGTCAGGGAAATACTTCTGCCTGTGGATCTTGTTTCCAATGCGGGGTTTAGGACATTTTGCTAGAAATTGCCCTGCTTCCCCCGGATATCAGTCTTGGCCTCACCTTCAAGGGCAGCCAGCTCCTAAAGCTCTGGACCCTTGCCCATGCTGCAGGAGAGGGAAACATTGGGTGAATGAATGTAAATCTAAGTATACTGCTGAAGGGCAAGTGATTTAAAGAGACGGACAACAGGGCCTTCCCCTCCCCCATCAACTAAGTTTACTGCTCAGCAAAAATTGAGGTAGAGAAATCTAGCATAATCAACCTGGAAAGCCAGTTGCAGCAGCTATTGGAATTTAGAATGAATAGGAGACTCAGGTGTTAGGAAAGTTACAGCTTTTCCTATTATTGTCTAGTTTTCTTTAATGTTTTAGCTACAATCCTCTGAACTATCATTTTGTTTCTTTCCTATTCTTTGCCTGGAAATTTGGAGGATCTGTCTACAAAATTTCCTTGCAGCCACAGAGATTTTTCTTGAGGAAGTTTTGATTAGTCTCATTCATCTTTAGTCCCTCTCAAAAAATGCCCTGAGATCAGGCAGGCATCTTTCTAATCTGGTTGTGCTCTGAAATCCCAGGTTTCTCTCTGATTTGTCTGATTCTTGTTTCTGTTTAGTCTTTGTTTAATGTTGTCTAAAATGTGTCTGTTTTTAAGGCTTGAATTAAGTTCTTGCATGCAAAAATTGGAAATGCCGGTGCTAATATTGAAAAAATAAAATGGTTTCATCCCTACATTTTTTTTAATTGAAACTTTTAAGGAGTGCTCATTTAAATTTAAATAGAATGGAATGTGGATCCTAAAGACTTGTTAATTTGGTTGAGCTGATGCATCTGTTATTGCTAAGCAACATTGGTTTTTTGTTCTTTGTTGTTGTTTTCTCTTGACTCATTCAAGAAGCGGTCACTGAGCTGCTGTGAGGCTTAGGGAAAGGTAAATTTTCCTAACAAAGGTCTAAGTTTTTTTGGGTTTTTTTTTTGCATTTTTCTGAAGGTGGAAATGGGGAGGCAGTCAGACAGACTCCCGTATGCGCCCGACCAGGATCCATCCGGCATGCCCACCAGGGGGCGATGCTCTGCCCCTCTGGGGCATCCAGAGCCATTCTAGCGTCTGAGGCAAAGGCCATAGAGCCATCCCCAGCACCCGCGCCAACTTTGCTCCAATGGAGCCTCGGCTGCGGGAGGGGAAGAGAGAGACAGAGAGGAAGGAGAGGGCGAGGGGTGGAGAAGCAGATGGGCGCCTCTCCTGTGTGCCCTGGCCAGGAATTGAACCTGGGACTCCTGCACGCCAGGCTGACGCTCTACCACTGAGCCAACTGGCCAGGGCCGGTCTAAGTTTTTTTTTTACAATGGTAAGATAACAAAGGTCATACTGGATTTTTTCAGCCTTATGTGCTCTCTAGATTGCCTGCTAATCAATGGAATGGAAATATTTTGAAAGATATGGGAGTGTTACTTAGAAAATCATTTACTATATTTTGTCAGACTTTTGTAATTAACCTGAGGACAGGTATTTTCTTACAATCCTCAGTCAAAGCATTGTAAAGTGTGTCCAGCAAACACTTAAAGGTCAATTATAAAAAATAAAAAAGGGGGAGTCATGCCTTGGAACTCCTGAAAATCTTCTTTATCATGCTTTTTACTTAAAAAAAAATTTTTTAATGCTGATATACAGGGCCATTTAGCAGCTGAGAGACTCTAGAATCCAATGAGGAAAGCTTTCCATGAAGTGCAATGGAGGGACCTGCTCACAGGAATCTGGCAAGGGCCAGACTCTGATCTCTTATGGAGCCGAGGATATATGTATGTTTTATCAAGGTCTGCTCAGGCTGAATGTTTGATGAGACACCATGAGCCAGGTTAAGAGACTCACTTCACAGGAGCAGTTGTATAAGACTTATTTTACTCTACTCTCATCCCTCTCTCTGTCAAACCTGTTCAATCTATCAAATCCTCTTAGCACACTCCAAACCTCTTTCTCCTGCAAATTCCTACCCTCCTTAATTTGATCCAGCTAATAATGCTATCCTTCTGTCTTTTCCAATCAGCTCCAGATATACAGAAAAAGTTTATATAGGCAGAGGAGGATCCTCAAACCCCTCAATGAGATCTCCTGAGCTTGGCTTTTAAGGTCTATGATGATCGAGAGGAACAGGAAAAGGCAGACAGAGCCCAAAGAGATCAGGCAAAATACCAGCTCTTGGCAAATGCCTTTAAAGACTCCAATGCCCCTAAGGGGCCTCATAAGACTCCATCAGGGCCCTGCTTCAAGAATGGAAAGGAAGGTAAGGGCCATGCCCTTGCTGTGGGAAAAAGGGACACTGGAAGGTAGGCTGCCGCCTTGCTCCTCCAAGGGAGGGTTCAGTCTCTTCCAGCCCTGCTCCAGCCACCTGTGACCTAACCGTGACAGCCTTCTGGGACTTGCCACTGAATACTGAAGGTGCCTGGGGCTGTTGGCCCCATCTCACATCACCATGGATGAGCCTAGAGTAACCATCCAAGTAGCAGGTAAGCCAATCACATTTCTTATAGACATAAGGGCCATTTACTCTGCCTTGCCCGAATGTTCAGGTTCTGCTCATCCCTTGGAGATCTCTGTTGTGGGTGTTGATGGTCTTATTTTCCTCCTCACTTGCCATAAACTTCCTCCTCACTGCCTTGTTTTATACATAGTGTCTCCTTTACACACTCTTTTCTCCTCCTCCCTCAATGTCCCATGCCTATTTTAGGCTGGGGTCTACTCTCCAAATTCAGAGCCTCTCTCTCTCTCCTTTTTGCCCACTTCTGTTCAAATTTACTTCTACCACCCAGCATAGTGAATCTCAAGGTTCTCCTCATCACCCCACATCTGCAAAACTCCAGGGAAAGGCCCCCTGGTTTTATCTCTCCAGGTTAAAAAAAACAGAAACTCCATGTCCATACGTGCTGCAGATGGCCCTTCTAGTCTACCTGAATCCATTGCCAAAGATCCAGACTTGATATTAAACTTGAGACAAAAGCTTAATGTGCTAAAAGCAGTGGTTATTGGGACTTGGATGCTAGCTGCAGAGTGTGGAAATGTGACAACAGTTCCAGTGCCATGTGGACTTTTCCTGAATGAGTGTGACTCTTGCTCCTTGGGTCAGTTCTCAGACTAATGTGGGGTTGGGGTGCATTTACAGATAATGTGGAGCAATGATGGTGTCAACATGGACTTGGTGAAATTACATTAACATATTAAGGACATTCAGCCAGACCAGGCAGTGGCACAGTGGATAGAATGTCAGACTGGGATGTGGAGGACCCAAGTTCGAGACCCCGAGGTCACCAGCTTGAGTTCAGGCTCATCTGGTTTGAGCAAAGCTCACCAGCTTGGACCCAAGGTCGCTGGCTCAAGCAAAGGGTTACTCGGTCTGCTGGAGCCCCCTGGTCAAGGCACATATGAGAAAGCAATCAATGAACAACTAAAGTGTCACAACGAAAAACTGATGATTGATGCTTCTCATCTCTCTCCATTCCTATCTGTCTGTCCCTATCTATCCCTCTCTCTGACTCTCTCTCTCTGTCTCTGTGAAAAAAAAAATATTAAGAACATTCAAAACTGCAAAAATTCTATTTTAGATCCTGCTGTATTAGCTACAAATTTGCTTGATAATCTAAAAGGCTTTAATCCTTTAATTGTATTAAGACATTTGTTTTGGTATCTGTTAGCATTGGCTATTTTAATTTTGTGTTTATATTTTTCCAGTCTGCCTCCAAATTGGAACATGGGAAATCAGATGAGTATGAATCACAACACACAAATTGAAGTTAAAAAATAGAAAAGGGAGATATGTTGAGGACTGAAAGCCAACAGGGTCTTTGCAGTTTAGATTTTTGGGGAACAGAGGTATGGGGAACTGGCAGTAAGCTGACAGTCTGCGCAACCCCCCTCCTCACTTGTTCCATGAAGTTGCTAAAGGTTATTTTTTCCCACACCTTCATGTTAGCTGCTGGATTGTTTATATTCATCCTACCCCCCATGTCCCTCAGGAAAGACTGGAGGCAGTTTCTTTTTATCCTTTGTTTTGTGAAGTTAAGATGTTATGTATGGTGGGGGTTTTCTGCACTTGGGAGAATTGTTGGGATGCCTTGGAAATGTGACTTTGCTTTAATGTTTTCTTTGATTTGCAGGTAGCAGGGTAGAGGCTCACTTTTTGCAAGCGATCTCTTGTGTTGCAAAGAGACCACCTGAGCCCATCCTTTTTCTCTTCAAGTCTATTTTTCTTAATTCCACACTGTTCCCACTCAGGACCTGGAATTACTAGCAATGCTGGTTCGTGGCAACATTTTTTTTTCTTTTTATACTCTGCCTTATACCTTGTAATTCTGTGGCTGCTACATGAGTGGGCCAGGAAGGAGGCCAATGTAGCTTAGTAATAACAGATACATCAGCTCCAGTATCTAAAAGTCCTTTAAATTTATGCCCATGTATTGTTAGTTCCAATTTAAGGCATTCCTGATCTATATTTTTAAATCCATTGGCAGAATCAGAGGAGCCAAATCACCAATTTTCCTGGGGCCCCTTTTGCAGGATGTGGCCTGTGAAGCAGAATTAGCATCCTTATACTATTCTTCTAACTGCCTGAATTAGCTGTGAGACAAATTCTTTTTTTTTTAATTAATTTTAATTTTAATTTTATTTATTCATTTTAGAGAGGAGAGAGAGAGAGAGAGAGGAGAAAGAGACAGGGGGGAGGAGCTGGAAGCATCAACTCCCATATGTACCTTGACCAGGCAAGCCCAGGGTTTCAAACTGGTGACCTCAGCATTTCCAGGTCAACGCTTTATCCACTGCGCTAAATTAATTTTAATAGGGTGACATTGATAAATCAGGGTCCATATGTTCAGAGAAAACATCTCTAGGTTATTTTGACATTTGATTATGCTGCATACCCATCACCCAAAGTCCAATTGTCTTCCGTCACCTTCTAACTGGTTTTCCTTGTGCCCCTCCCCTCCCACATCCCCCTCCCTCTCCTCCTCCCCACCCCGTAACCCCCACACTCTTGCCCATGCCTCTGAGTCTCATTTTTATGTCCCACCTATGTGTACTTAGTTTTTTCTGATTTACTTATTTTGCTCAGTATAATGTTATCAAGGTCCATCCATGTTGATCTAAATCAGGGGTCTCAAACTCGCGGCCCGCAGGCTGCATGCGGCCCACCAAACAATTTTGTGCGGCCCGCAGACTAATTCATGAAGTTCAAATATTTTGGATAAAATTAAGTAAGCCTAGGGACCTACTTGTATTTTTCATTTCTCTAGCATCCTAGCTAGATATTAGCTTAGTTAACAGCAGTTGTGATGCGAACTACAGTTTCTGGTCGTTTTGTGACACTGAGTAAACTGCATGTACGATTGTGCTTGTTGTACTGATTCTTTTTGTTTTCAACTGCAGTGAGAAAAGTGTTGCGTAACAGTTGCCTTTTGTAGACCTAGTGCGGCCTGCCCGAACGGCTGTGATCTTGCTCTGCGGCCCACATGCTGAGTTGAGTTTGAGACCCCTGTTCTAAATGATCTGATGTCATCATTTCTTATGGCTGAGTAGTATTCCGTAGTATATATGTACCAAAGCTTTTTAATCCACTCGTCCACTGACATACACTTGAGCTGTTTCCAGATCTTCGCTATTGTGAACAATGCTGCCATAAACATGGGGGTGCATTTCTTCTTTTCAAACAGTGCTATGGTGTTCTTGGGGTATATTCCTAACAGTGGGATAGCTGGGTCAAAAGGCAGTTCGATTTTTAATTTCTTGAGGAATCTCCATACTGTTTTTCACAGTGGCTGCACCAGTCTGCATTCCTATTGGCAGTGCAGGAGGGTTCCCTTTTCTCCACATCCTCGCCAGCCCTCATTCTGTGTTGTTTTGTTGATGAGCGCCATTCTGACTATTGTGAGGTGATATCTCATTGTGGTTTTAATTTGCATTTCTCTAATGATTAGTGATGTTGAGCATTTTTTCATATGCCTATTGGCCATCTGTGTGTCCTCTTTGGAGAAGTGTCTATTCATTTCTTTTGCCCATTTTTGGATTGGATTGTTTGTCTTCCTGATATTAAGTTTTACAAGTTCTTCATAAATTTTGGTTATTAACCCCTTATCAGATGCATTGTCAAATATATTCTCCCATTCTGTAGTTTGTCTTTTTATTCTGTTCTTATTGTTTTTAGCTGTGCAGAAGCTTTTTAGTTTGATATAGTCCCATTTGTTTATCCTGTCTCTTATTTCATTTGTCTGTGGAGACAAATCGGCAAATATATTGCTGCGAGAGATGTCAGAGAGCTTACTGCCTATGTTTTCGTCTAAGATGCTTATGGTTTTATGGCTTACATTTAAGTCTTTTATCTATTTTGAGTGTATTTTTGTGAATGGTGTAAGTTGGTGGTCTAGTTTCATTTTTTTGCAGGTGGCTGTCCAATTTTCCCAGCACCATTTGTTGAAGAGGCTGTCTTTACTCCAATGTATGCTCTTACCTCCTTTGTCAAATATTAGTTGTCCATAAAAGTGTGGGTTTATTTCTGGGTTCTCAGTTCTGTTCCATTGATCTATATGCCTGTTCCTATGCCAGTACCAGGCTGTTTTGAGTACAATGGCCTTATAATATAACTTGATATCCGGAAGTGTGATACCTCCCACTTTATTCTTCCTTTTCAAGATTGCTGAGGCTATGCGTGTTCTCTTTTGGTTCCATATAAATTTTTGGAATATGTGTTCTATATCTTTGAAGTAAGTCATTGGTATTTTAATTGGTATTGCATTGAATTTATAAATTGCTTTGGGTAATATAGACATTTTAATGATGTTTATTCTTCCTAACCATGAGCACAGTATATGCTTCCACTTGTTTGTATCTTCCCTGATTTCTTTTATCAATGTTTTATAATTTTCTGAGTACAAGTCTTTAAGCTCCCTGGTTAAATTTATTCCTAGGTACTTTATTTTTTTGGTTGCAATGGTAAAGGGGATTGATTCCTTAATTTCTCTTTCTGACAGTTCATTGTTAGTGAATAAAAATGCCTCTGATTTCTGAGTATTAATTTTATATCCTGCCACCTTGCTGAATTCATTTATCAGGTCTAGTAGTTTTTTGACTGCGACTTTAGGGTTTTCTATATACAATATCATATCATCTGCAAATAATGATAGTTTTACTTCTTCTTTTCCAATTTGGATGCCTTTTATTTCTTTTTCTTATCTGATTGCTGTGGCTGGGACTTCCAGAACTATGTTGAATAAGAGTGGTGAAAAGGGGCACCCCTGCCTTGTTCCTGATCTTAAGGGGAATGCTTTTAATTTTTGCCCATTGAGTATGATGTTGGCTGCGGGTTTCTCATAGATGGCCTTTATCATGTTGAGGTATGTTCTCTTATTCCCATTTTGCTGAGAGTTTTGATCATGAATGGGTGCTGGATTTTATCAAATGCTTTTCTGCCTCTATTGAAATGATCATGTGGTTTTTCTCCTTCCTTTTGTTTATGTGATGAATCACATTCATTGATTTGCAAATATTGTACCAGCCTTGCCTCTCAAGAATAAATCCCACTTGATCATGGTGTATGATTTTTTTCATATATTGTTGGATCTGGTTTGCTAATATTTTGTTGAGGATTTTAGCATCTAAATTCGTCAGGGATATTGGCCTATAATTTTCTTTCTTTGTGTTGTCTTTGCCTGGTTTTGGAATCAGAATTATGCTCGCCTCATAAAAGGAGCTTGGAAGTCTTCCTTCCTCTTGAATTTTTTGAAATAGCTTGAGAAGGATAGGAGTTAGTTCTTCTTTGAATATTTGGTAGAATTCACTTGTGAAGCCATCAGGCCCAAGACTTTTCTTTTTTGGAAGTTTTTTGATAACTGTTTCAATCTCATTTGTTGTAATTGGTCTGTTTAGGTTTTCTCATTCTTCCCGATTAATTTTTGGAAGATTATATGTTTCAAGGAATTTGTCCATTTCATCTAGGTTGTCTAGTTTTTTGGCATACAGTTCTTCATAGTAATTTTTTACAGTATTTTGTATTTCTCTTGTGTCAGTTGTTATTTCTCCACTCTCATTTCTAATTTTATTTATTTGAGTCCTCTCTCTTTTTTTTCTTGGTGAGTCTGGTTAAAGGTTCATCGATCTTGGTTACCTTTTCAAAGAACCAGTTCCTGGTTTCATTGATCCTTTGTATTGTTTCTTTAGCCTCTATGTCATTTATTTCTGCTCTGATCTTTATTGTTTCCTTCCTTCTACTAGCTCTGGGCTTTACTTGCTGTTCTTTTTCTAGTTCTTTTAGATGTAGGGTCAAGTTATTTATTTGAGCTTTTTCTAGCTTCTTTTGTTTGTTTGTTTTTTGTTTTTTTTGTGTGTGTGTTTTTTTCATTTTTCTGAAGCTGGAAACAGGGAGAGACAGTCAGACAGACTCCAGCATGCGCCCGACCGGGATCCACCCGGCACGCCCACCAGGGGGCGATGCTCTGCCCATCCTGGGCGTCGCCATGTTGCGACCAGAGCCACTCTAGTGCCTGAGGCAGAGGCCACAGAGCCATCCCCAGCGCCCGGGCCATCTTTGCTCCAATGGAGCCTTGGCTGCGGGAGGGGAAGAGAGAGACAGAGAGGAAGGCGCGGCGGAGGGGTGGAGAAGCAAATGGGCGCTTCTCCTGTGTGCCCTGGCCGGGAATCGAAACCGGGTCCTCCGCACGCTAGGCCGACGCTCTACCGCTGAGCCAACCGGCCAGGGCTTGAAGATATCTATAAATTGAGTTGATCTAGTATGTCCTTTAAGTCTGCTGTTTCTTTGTTAATTTTCTTTCTTGAGGATCTATGTAGTGATGTTAGTGGGGTATTGAAATCCCCTACTATTATAGTATTGCTGTTGATCTCGCCCTTTAAATCCATCAAAGTCTGCTTTATATATTTAGGTGCTCCTATATTAGGTGCGTAGATATTTATAATGGTTATAGATTCCTGTTGGATTGCTCCCTTTATCATTATGTAGTGACCTTCTTTATCTCTAACTATAGTCTTTGTTTTAAAGTCCATTTTTCCTGACCGGGCGGTGGCGCGGTGGATAGAGTGTTGGACTGGGATGCAGAGGACCCGGGTTCGAGACCCCGAGGTCGCCAGCTTGAGCACAGGCTCATCTAGTTAGAGCAAAAGCTCGCCAGCTTGGACCCAAGGTTGCTGGCTCGAGCAAAGGGTTACTTGGTCTGCTGTAGCCCTACGGTCAAGGCACATATGAGAAAGCAATCAATGAACAACTAAAGTATCGCAACCTACAACGAAAAACTAATGATTGATGCTTCTCATCTTTCCATTTCTGTCTGTCTATCCCTCTCACTGACTCTCTCTCTGTCTCTGTAATAAATAAATAAATAAATGTAGTTTGCAGATTCATAAAAATAAAAAGATAAACTCCATTTTGTCTGATATAAGTATTGCTACCCCAGCTTTTTTTTTATTTCCATTTGTGTGAAATTTTTTTTTTCCATCCTTTTATCTTCAGTCCATGTGCATCTTTTGTTTTAAGGTGTGTCTCTTGTAGACAGCATATGTATGGTTCCTGTTTTCTTATCCACGCAGCTACCCTATGTCTTTCGATCGGATCATTTAAATCATTTACATTTAAGGTTATTATTGATATGTAATTGTTTATTGCCATTTTATTTATTAAAACTGTATTCCTCTTTTGCTATATTCTTTTTCTCCTTTGATTTGTTTACAACAGGCCCCTTAGCATTTCTTGCAGCCTTGGTTTGGTTGTAGTGAATTCCTTGAGTTGTTTTTTTTTTTTTTGTCTGGAAAGCTTTTTATTTCTCCTTCAATTTTATTTATTTATTTTTATTTTTTTTATTTTTTTTTTTGCATTTTTCTGAAGCTGGAAACAGGGAGAGACAGTCAGACAGACTCCCGCATGCGCCCGACCGGGATCCACCCGGCACACCCACCAGGGGGCGACGCTCTGCCCACCAGGGGGCGATGCTCTGCCCATCCTGGGCGTCGCCATGTTGCAACCCTCCTGGGTGTCGCCATGTTGCGACCAGAGTCACTCTAGCACCTGGGGCAGAGGCCACAGAGCCATCCCCAGCGCCCGGGCCATCTTTGCTCCAATGGAGCCTTGGCTGTGGGAGGGGAAGAGAGAGACAGAGAGGAAGGCGCGGCGGAGGGGTGGAGAAGCAAATGGGCGCTTCTCCTATGTGCCCTGGCCGGGAATCGAACCCGGGTCCTCCACACGCTAGGCCGACGCTCTACCGCTGAGCCAACCGGCCAGGGCTTTCTCCTTCAATTTTAAATGATAGCCTTGCTGGATAAAGTAGTCTTGGTTGTAGGCTCAAGTTCTGCATTACTTTGAATATTTCTTGCCATTCCCTTCTGGCCTCAAGTGTTTCTGTTGAGAAGTCAGAAGTCATCCTTATGGGTGCTCCTTGTAGGTGATAGTCTTTTTTTCTCTAGCAGCTTTTAATATTTTCTCTTTATCACTTAGCTTTGGTATTTTAATTATGATGTGTCTTGGTCTTGATTTCTTTGGGTTTCTCTTTAATGGAGTTCTCTGTGCTTCTTGAACATGTGAGATGTTTTCCTGTCTTAATTGAGGGAAGTTTTCAGCTATGATATGCTTGAACAAGGTCTCTATCCCTTGTTCTTTCTCTTCTTCTTCAGGAACCCCTATAATGTGGATGTTATTTCTCTTCATGTTGCCACAGAGCTCTCTTAGAGTTTCCTCAAACTTTTTGAGTCTCTTTTCTTTTTTCTGCTCTGCTTCCATGCCTTTATTTATCGTGTCCTCTAACTCACTGATTCGATTCTCAGCTTCATTCATCCTGCTTTTAATTCCTTCCATTGTGTTCTTCATTTCTGATATTGTACTTGTCATTTCTGACTGATTCTTTTTTATTATTTCAATGTCCATTTTTATATTTGCTATCTCTCTTTTTTTTTTTTGCTATCTATTGAGGTGTTTGTAACGACCATCTATTGTTGTTCTAATATCTTTGAGCATCCTAACAATCGTTATTTTAAACTCTGCATCTGGTAATTTGGTTATATCTGATTCATTCAGGTCCTTTTCTGGGGATTCTCTTGATTCATTTGTGTTACATTTCTCTGCCTTCTCATTTTCTCTGTGTAAAGGAAGGTTTTGGCCACTGGGTGTGGCCTCTGTTCCCTAGGTATGGTCTGTCTGCAGGCCCACCACCCCCTCTGCTGTTGCTGCCTAGGGGATTTCAACAACATATTATTAATCTTAAAACAATGTACAGTGGTACCTTGAGATACAAATTTAATTCATTCTGTAATGAAGCTCATAAGTCAGTCAACTCGTATATCAAACTACTGATACTGGACCCATGCACCAACGCACCAAGTAGCAGCAGCTTTCTGAATCACGACTTGTATCTCAGAATTTCACTCGGATCTCAAACAAAAATATGGACTGAGTCGCAGCTCATATCTTAAAAAAATAATAAAAAATCATATGTTGGTCTGTTGGTATCTCAAGGTACCACTCTACTTACATTGCTCCTTTGTTTTTCAGTGGGTTCTTAGAGGACAGGAGATAGGTCTTATTTATTTTCATGTCCAATATGTATCATAAGGCCTGGCCCTGAGTTTGTGCCTGCACTTATGACTTTCAGCAAGTTATTACTCAACTTCTCCTTTCTTTGCCCATTTCCCCAGTTATTAAATTGGAATAACATTAGAGTCTACCTTATAAAGTTTTTAAATGATTAATTCAGTTAATGCACTTAAAAATGGTTATAACAGTGCCTGGCACAGAAGAATAGGGTGTCATCATCATCATCATCATCATCATCATCATCGTTAAATGTTGCTGAATAAACCAACGAGTATCTTATCACCAGGCACTAGGAGGTAGAGGACTTCATCCTGCTACCTAGGTAGGGCCACAGCTTTATACTGACATGTTAAAGTCTACACTGCTCTACCCAGGGCATCATGAACTTTAGAATTTTTAAGATTTGCTTTTCCTGGGTTCCCATCTTATCATGTGGGCCCCACTCTCCCACCCCTTTCAGTTGTACACCCACTTTCCATTTCCTGTCACATTCCTGACACCTTCTTGCACTCTCAGGATCACCCACAATTTCTTCTTCTTTTTAAAAAATATTTATTGATTTTAGAGAGAGGTAAGGGACAGTTAGAGAGATAGGAACATTGATTTGTTCCTGTGTGTGTCCTGACAAGGGATCAAATCAGCAACCTCTGTGCTGCCTTTTTTTTTTTTTTTTTTTTTTTTTAGAAAGGCAGACTGCCACATGCAGTGCCTCACTTGAATGTGTCTGGAGTCTTGGAAGCTTGACTACCCTACGTTCTCCTACAAATGGAGCTTGAGACTTGTTTGGAGGTTCTAGCAGGGGAGCGCAGCTACTCGTATACCCTTGACCGAAGAACGGTCCTCTCCTCTAGCAGGGAAGGTCGTCCTCTTCGACCGAGCGCGCAGCTTCAGGAGGGACGCACATGGAGCGGTGAGGGAGGAAGGGGACACCCGCCTAGCCAGCCAGATCAGCCGAATCAACCCTGGCGATCAATGGGGTGACAGATGTCGCAGCCAGATCGCCCTCACATCCACCTCTGTGCTTCTTAATGATGCCGTAACCAACCAAGCCATCCGGCCAGGGCACAGCCTCTTCTTTTGGCATAGGGAAGGGTGAAGGGCCCCAAGTTTGCAAGCAGACCTAGCATTTTCTGCTCCTCAGTGAGTCAGCCCCACTTACCTCTTCCCTCCATGTTTCCATAATTTTTTTCCCCTAGTCCCTTAACTGGCCTATAGGCTATAAGGCAATCCTAGGTCCCTCAGCCTAAATTGTTCTTACCTCTGATGCTCAGAAAGACTTTAAGCAACCTTCAAGAGTTGGATCAAGCCTAATCAGGTGGTGGCACAGTGGATAGAGCATCGGCCTGGGACGCAGAGGACCCAGTTTTGAAACTCTGAGGTTGCCGGCTTGAGCACGGGCTCACCAGCTTGAGTGGGGGGCTCTTGGCTTGAGTCCAAGGTCTCTGGCTTGGGCAAGGGGTCACTCACTCTGCTGTAGCCCCCGGTTCAAGGCACATATGAGAAAGCAATCAATGAACAACTAAGGTGCCACAATGAATTGATGCTTTTCATCTCTCGCCCTTCCTGCCTGTCCCTCTCTCTGTCTCTCTCGCTAAAAATAAAGACTTGAGTCAAAACTACCCCTTCCATGAAAGCCTTGACATTTCTCCCTCCCCTTCCAGAACTGTTACTTTAGCCTGTAAAACCCACATGGCTTCCCTGCAGTTCTCATTCCATCTCACCATCACTATGCCACACCTTCTCTCCACCGGCCCATCAATTCTAAGCTCCTCAAGGTTGAGGTTCAGGTCATAAACCAGCCCCATCCCCACATCCCAGTGCCCATCTCATGCAGCTGCCCTGCATCTTATGGAGCACAAGCCCCTTCTCCTCACTGGTGCTCAGTTACTCCATCAGTAAAATGGAGCTAACAACCCACAGTTTAAGTGAGGCAGGCAGGAGAGCCCACCAGAGCATGGCACTATGGGGTGAAGGCTTACATAGCTCCCCTGTAGCACCTGGGCAAGAGAACGCTCCACGCTGGCTGTCGGGTGTTGCAGTCTTCAGAGTTGCTGTCTCCGCTGGCCCTGCAGGGAGGCCTGTGGGGCACGAAGCCTAGCGCGGGAGCCTGGATTGGGGCTCACTGCTGCTGCTGGGTCAGCTGCTGGCAATGAGGGGTGACAGGGGCGCGCTTAACCTCGAGGTCCATGATGGAGAACTGCTTCATCCAGCAGATACCAATGGCACTGTGGTCATAGGTGCTCAGGCAGCCAGTCCAGTCTTTCTCTCCCGCATCTGGAGTCTGGAAAGAGGGTGGGGTAGGGCGCCATGGCATCAGTGTGTCCCGCACCTTGCCCCCTCCCCAGAGTGGGCATAGATGGAAAATGAGTGGACAGGAATCCACCCAAAGCATCCCGCCCCTGCCTGTCCAGGGCTGAGGGCTTCGAGGAGTCAAGTGATCCAGGCTAGGGCGAGGAGACAAAAGGGCTGGAGAGGGGAGGATAGAGGCGAGTTCTGTGGTCAAGCCTCACACTTAGACACTGGTCCTTCTTGTTCCTTCCCTGACCCCCGAGGCTCTATGGGGGGCAGCACTTGGTCCTAGTCAGTAATGGGGATGCCTCCCGATTGCCTCTCCACTAGGTGACTACTGAGCAGACAACCCCGCTGTAGAGAAGTACCATCCCTTCTCACAGTGGATCAATTTGTTTGTTTGTGAAGGATCCAGAGAAAAGGTGAGCAAGCCTTGGATCCCTGTGGCCTCCCAGGCCTCCAGCATCAGTGCCTAGTCTTCTCTCTTTCTCCGTTTCGAAAAGAGAGCCCATCTGCTCCAGACAGGAAAGCGCAGGGAGGGCTATGCTGTTTGCCAACTGTGGAGTATTGTGTATTGGCCATGTGAGATCTGAAACTTTCTAGCCCAGAGAGATGCCGTTTCTCTCACATCCTCTCCTCTGGTTTGGCCTGTGGGACTGGATTGGGATTGCCCAGAATTCCTCTCCTGGAAGCGGGTTTCTGGCCAGCTGAACTATGCTCACTGTAGGTTGCTTCCTTTAGAAACTTCTGTCCCATCAGTGCAGCCCTCTGGGCAGCTTCACTTCCACCTCCCAGGCTCCCTGAGAACACCAAATCTGTCTGCACCTCCAGCCCATTTGCTTCACTCTCTGACAGCAAGCCAGTGAGTGTGGCAGGCTAAGGTGCGCCTCTCTGGCTGAGAAGGGGGTGGAAGGTGGTGCCTGTCGAGGAAGGCTGAGGCTTCACATGAAGTAAGCATGCAGTGAACAGCCTCTGAAGACTGAGGGAGACCCAGGAGGGAGTCCCTCTGACTGAAAAGCTTCCATGGCCCCTGCGACCCCTAGGATGAAGACCAAGCTTCACACTGAAATGTTGAGCTGTTCAGCATTGGGTGGGAGCTCCTGGGCTCTCCATTGCCACCTCCCACTGACACAGAACTGTTGACTGCCTGTCTCTGACTTCTAGTCATACTTCTGTTTCTCTGCACATGTTGTCCTGTCTTGTCTATCTTTTGAACAAGGAATTCCATCCATGTAGGTAGGAAGATCTGGTGTTTTGGCACCTATGACAGGGTCTGTCCCTCAGTCACTGAATATAAGGAACTGAACTGCCAGAGTTAGGCCCAGACTGGGGTGTGGAAGCTGGCTTTCTGGCAGGTGCATGGAGCTGAGCTGCCTGACCCTCACTCACCCCTGGCTCCCCTGCCCCCAGGCTATTCACTTGAACCTGAAGTTGGGTAAACACACCAATGATTATGCAGAATTTTCAGCCAAAGACGAGCTGACTCAGTTGGAAAAGAGGATGTATAACCTCTCAGGGAGCAGGCCTTCCAGCTCCTCCCTTGAAGGTGGGGGTTCAGTTCTAGCCAGGCACCATCTCCATTCTCCCCTCCCACAATGGCGAGAGGAGCGCTTCCAGAAGACCAGCAAGAACACCAGCCAGCGGGTGCTGTGGTGGTCCACTCTGCAGACCCTCCTCTGGCTGCTGGCATCTGGCAGATAGAGCACCTCAGGAGCTTCTTCAAAGCCAAGAAGCTGGTGTAGATGGGCCCCCAGACCCGAGGCCTAGCCCCCACTCACTCCCCTGCTGCTGACCAATGGGCAGTGGCCTGGCCTTGTCTATCTCCTGGTTCCCTCCAACCCTTTCTGCCCTGCAGGGCTTTTTCTGTAACTGGCAGGGGGACAGAGGGCCTCTTTTAACTGGTTTCTCAGCCAGCCCTGGGGAGAGGATGGTTTTCCAGCTGGAGACACTTGGATGTAAGGAACTCTGTGATGCTGAGCAGATGGGGTATGAGGGTGTCCCCAAATCCCATGTGAAACAATGGATGAACAATCCCAGAATGGAGAAATAAGGGTAAATATAAATTATAACTACAGACTTTCTGACCTAAACATTTATTGCCTCCTATTCTTTCTATTCTTTAATTCCTTCTGATATTATGTGTCCAATCAGATGTTAACATTTAAGGTCCTGCAGGCATTGGTGGGGAACCAATTCCAAAACAATGGAAGCTTGTACCCCAGAAGCCTTATCAACATGTGGAGCCCTTCCCAGAACAGTCAAATTTGGACCCATCTCTTGGGTCATCTGAATGCTGTTCATCTTTCTTTCTGTCTTTTGTTCTGGGCTCTGGTCAGGCTCATGTGCTATCTCATTCCAGTCAACTATACTTCTGGGTTCTTCCAGGTTAGATGGTCACCTTTGTCTTCCTGCTATTTTCCAGTCAACCTGTGTCTCTCTTTATAATGTCATTGGTTACTTTTTTTCAAGAGATGCTTTTTCTTATAGGATGCCAAGTCACTGTTTCCATTATAGTCATCATCTCCTGAAATTCAACCTTCTCATGTACACACCAGTGTGGGTAACCAAGCCTCCATGGCCCTATTGCTCCTGCCTGATCTAGCCCAGAGTTTATCAAGCCCTGTGCTGGTTGCCATTTTGTTTTGAGCAAGAGAGAGAGAGATAGAAAGGGAAAGAGATGAGAAGCATCAACTCATACTTGCAGCACCTTAGTTCTTCATTGATTGCTTTCTCATACGTGCCTTGAGTGGGGGTTCCCACCAAGCCAGTGACTTCTTGCTCAAGCCAGTGACCTTGGGATCAAGCCAGAAACTTTGGGCTTCAAGCCAGCAACCATGGGGTCATTTCTATGATTCTGCACTCAAGTTGGATGAGCCAGTACTCAAGCTGGTGACCTTAGGATTTTGAACCTGGGTCCTCATCATCCCAGGCAGACGCTCTATCCACTGCGCCACCATATATATGGTCAGGCTGGTTGCCTTGTTTTAAGGAAATTCACTGGTTGGCAGCCTGGACAAAATCAAGTCCAAATTGTCAAGGCCAAAGCTATCAATAAAGGGAGACTCCCCGTGAAGAAGGGCAGTTATTACAGCCCCAGCTCGTGACCCCTGAATCAGAAACACCCTCCCATGTTAGACTTTTTTTTTATCATATGAATGGCTCAACCACTTTATTCACACATGATTATGATTGTTATATGATTATGATTATGTATAAGCCCTGACTGGATAGCTCAGTTGGTTAGAGCAGTGTTTTTCAACCAGTGTGCCATGGCACACTAGTGTGCTGTGAGACATGGTCAGGTGTGCAGTGGGGAAATTAAACATGGGTCCCCAAACTATGGCCCGCATGCCAGATACGGCCCGTGGAAGCTATTTATCCAGCCAGCCGCCTCCATCTGAACATAAACATTCCCCTCACAATCCCTCCAGCTATCAGCGACAGGAAGAGTGGAGGCACAGGGAACGCTCACTGACCAATCACCTTCTAGGATTCATCCCAACCACTAGCGATGAACCAATAGTAGGCCGCCTCTCATCCACACCCAGGAAGGTCCCTGCTCGGGCTGCTGCGCACTTGTCATTGTGTAGCCTCAACGAGTAGTTGAAGCTGCTACTCCTCCCCATGGTACCGATTTCTAATCCTGGTCAGGACTGGAGGTAAATGTTGTCACTTGTCACCACTAGATGAAGCCTCAGCCTCAGCTGGTTATGTCTATCCTGATGGTGTATATAGATATTTGACCTTTTTCTTTTTAAAAGAGGCCCCCGCAGAGGGTGATATACAATGCATCACAATGCACCACAATGTTATCTAACTTTAAAGCTAAAGTTTGCTGATCTTCCTTTGGACAGTTTTTGGTTATCTGTTGCCAAGGAGTTCCCCATTCTGGCTAACAAAGCTATTTTGACATTGCTCCCGTTTTCAACCACATATCTATGTGAGCTGAGCTTCTCAAGCTTGACTGCGATAAAAACTAAAAACAGAGACTGAGAACTGTTGAGGAAGAGCTTCGTGTGTGTCTTTCTACCATTCCTGCCAGGATATCCCTTTTGTGTTCATCGAAACAGGCCCAGGTTTCACACTAAGTGAGTATAAATACATTTAGAAACTATATTATTAACTATATGTATAATATGTACTGTGTTAGAGTGTCATTTTGTGTCATTTTGGTAGGTGGTGTGCCCCAGGATTTTGTAAATGTAAAAAATGTGCCGCGGCTCAAAAAAGGTTGAAAATCACTGAGTTAGAGCATCGTCCCAATATGCAGAAGTTGCTGGTTTGATTCCCTGTCAGGGCACCTACAGGAACAGATTGATGTTTCTGTCTGTCTCTCTTTCCCTTCTTCTCTCTTTAAAATCAGTACATTTTTTTTTTAAAGCATAGATGATGGAACCAGACCACTTTGGTTGGCACCAGTCTTTTTATTGAATTTATTGGGGTGATGTTGGTTAAAAAAGTTATATAGGTTTCAGCGGTACTTCCCAGGGATGCTCTTTAGGGATGACTGCAAGCATCAGGAGCACTGTTTGTTTGTGGGTCTGGCCACAACTGGCCTCTGAAAGTTGGAGACTTAACTGAAGGCTGTGAAGGGGAGGGGGGACTACTGGAGAATAATCTCTGAGCAGAGGAAGTGATCCATGAGTCCACTTCCCTCACCTGAAACCTGCAGAGTGTGTGTGCTTTACTTTCTGCTTCAGGGGAAACAGAAGGACTCAGATGGGCACACACATTTCCCACGGAACTGTGGTCTGGCACGGAATGAGACAGGACACTGAACATGATGTATGGGTGCTATGTGCTTCTGAGGAGAGGGGCATGGCTAAGGGCCATGTGACAGCAGTCCTGGCCTAGTCTTCACAGTCAGGGAAGGCTGCTTTTTAGAACTGATTCTCATCCTGGGGTGGGGAAGAGTGTTCTGTATGTGCCAGACAGAATAGCACATACAAAAGCTCCTAAGGTAATATGGCAAATTTGAGGAAACTGAAAGTGGCCAGTATATAAAAATCCCAACCTCAGAGTGGCCACCTGCAGACAGCCTTTCAATATTTCTTGTCTAGGACTTGCCTTCTCCACAGTGATTAACCCCAGAATGATAACCCTTTTCAGAGGGACACGTGGGGCTGGGACCTTATTCTGACACTTCAGTAGGGAAACAAGTCACAAAAGAGCAACAGGAGCCACGGGAGAGTTGAACACACTCAGTGGAAGGGGCTCCCATCCATTTCCATATGGGTGCTTCCCTGTCACTGTAGAGGAAATGGCACCTGTCTTATTTCAGAGAAGAGAGCCACATGGTAGGAGCAGGGGTCACTCTAAAACCTGGCCAGTTCAGCTTGATGCCAGTGCTCTGTTCTCTGCCCCAGCTACTTTTCTACAGGTGGAGGAAAGATCCCAAAGAAAGAGGTAAGACTCACTGCTTCTGTTTTTAAAGAGTGGGAAGTATGGATGAGAAGAATAGTAGGTTCTTGTGGCTGTTGTAATAAATTACCACAAACTGGCCCTGGCCGGTTGGCTCAGTGGTAGAGCGTCGGCCTAGCGTGCGGAAGACCCGGGTTCGATTCCCGGCCAGGGCACACAGGAGAAGCGCCCATTTGCTTCTCCACCCCTCCGCCGCGCTTTCCTCTCTGTCTCTCTCTTCCCCTCCCGCAGCCAAGGCTCCATTGGAGCAGAGATGGCCCGGGCGCTGGGGATGGCTCTGTGGCCTCTGCCTCAGGCGCTAGAGTGGCTCTGGTCGCAATATGGCGACGCCCAGGATGGGCAGAGCATCGCCCCCTGGTGGGCGTGCCGGGTGGATCCCGGTCGGGTGCATGCGGGAGTCTGTCTGACTGTCTCTCCCCGTTTCCAGCTTCAGAAAAATGAAAAAATAAAATAAAATAAAAAATTACCACAAACTTGGTAAATTAAAACAACAGCAGTTTATTCTTACAGTTCTGGAGACAGAAGTACAAAGTCAAAGTATCAGCAGGGCTACTCCCCTTCCAGAGCTCTAGGGGAGAACTCTTCCTTCCCCTTCCGGCTTCTGGTGGCTCCAGGTATTTCTTGCCTTATGTCTACATCACTCCAATCTTTGCCTCCATTTTCTCCTCTTGTGTCTCTGTCTTTTCTCCCATGTCTTATAAAGACAGTTATAATTTGGATTTAGGACCCACCCAGATAATCCAGGAAGATCTCATCTCCAAGTCCTCAAATTAGCTATATCGGCAAAGACCCCTTTTCCAAATAATGTTGCATTCATACGGTCTGGGGTTAGGATGTAAACATATCTTTTGGGGAGCTGCCATTCAACCCACAACAGAGAGTAAGAAGTGTACACAAGATAGAGTATCAAGTGCCTTAACAAATGGGGTAATCAGAGCTCTCAGAATTTGAGATGATGGATGGATGAGAGGGAAAAGTGATGTCAAAGCAGTATTTATAAAGGAGGTGGTATTTGAGTGGAACATTCAAGGATGGGGGGTTTTAATATGAAAAATGGGAGAAACACAGCCTGTAGAAATGCAAATGTGCAAAGTATTTCAAGATAATTCAAAACCCCTGAACTATATAACATGGTAATATAGAAGCTTTGAAAAAAGAAAGGAATCAGGGAAAATAAGTTGAAAATGAATGGGATGAGGACAGGAGGGAGGTTAGATCAAACAATGGATAGAAGAAGTGAATATACTTATACTACCAGACAACCAGAAGCAGACTAATCAGATGCTGCCGACCGGTGCCTGCAGTATATTTTGTTTGTCCTGAAAAATGTTTAAAATTTTTCAAATGAACTGCCAACAGTAACAATGCCACAGTTTGTATAGTATAAATTTTAGGAAATATTGGATAGGCAAATTGGTAGAAGAACCTTGAAGGTGTTTTGCAACATTTGATGTAAATGGGAGGAAATGACAGTTCTGTATATCCAGGGGGTATGATGAAAATTATGAGCAAAGAGTGAGCTTCTCTCTCTGGAAAACACTGTATTAGGCAATTACTTATGGATTAAAGAGCCTTTGTGGAAGTCCAGATTTCTAGAGAAGTTCTAGCAAATGGAGGGGAAAAAATGTGTTTGAACACATCAGTGAGGGTAAGAGAAACAGTTTGACTTTATCTGCATCATCTGACCCCCAAGGCAACACAAGTCAGTTCCTATGATTATTTTCTTGGCTGGTGAATTCTCCAGTGGGATGAAGTCAGAGCATGTGAGTGAGTACCTGGCTTTCCCAGCAGTGTAGGACTCGGCCGAAGAAGCCCATTTCTCTCTTGCTTCAGCCAGAGTACTGAGTCATGAGCTACATGACCGGAGGGTGGGAAGAGGCTGGGAGAGCAGCAGATAGGACTCTCAGAGGGCAGTAGAGGGATATAGATCCTAGTAACTATCACAAACTCCATTAAGAAGCCTGCCCACAAGCTGCTGGGAACACTTTGCCTGTGGATCCTCACAAATGACCCACAGGCACTGCCAATGCTCTGTGTGCTTCACCTCTACATACCCCACCCTGTGGCTGGCTCCCTATGTGTGCACCTGATGGTGGCAAGAGAAAGCTTGGGCAGACAGCTAGTGAGCACATGTAGAAAACTGGCCAAAATCTTGCTGGCCAGTGAGAGACCACAAACTTGAGCTTTAGTTCCACTCTTGGAAAAGCAAAAGGGAGGCTATCAACATCTGGCCTAGTGCGTTGCAGGATTGCAAGAAGGCATATGAACTTGTGAATTCTTCCACAAGATGGAGCAAGAAGTGTGGATCAGCTTGACCAGGTGGTGGCACAGTGGATAGAGAGTCAGACTGGGATATTGAGGACCCAGGTTTGAGACCCTGAGGTCGTCAGTTTGAGTGCAGTCTCATCTGGTTTGAGCAAGGCTTGCTAGCTTGAGCTCAAGGTTGCTGGCTTGAGCAAGGGGTCACTCAGTCTGCTGTAGCACCCCAGTCAAGGCACATATGAGAAAGCAATCAATGAACAAAGAAGAACTGATGCTTCTCATCTCTCTCCCTTCCTGTCTGTCTGGCTCTCTCTCTCTCTCTCTGTCTCTTTCACCAAAAGAAAAAAAAAAAGAGGGTTGAGCAGGTCTATCCATAGAAGGTCTAAGAAAGCCTCAGAATCCCTAGCAGGACTAATGGAAGGCAATTTTTTTCTCCCAAAGTCAAAGAGTAAAGCTTAGCCCTATGGTGGTGCAGAGGATAGAATATCGATCTAGAATGCTGAGGTTGCCAGTTTGAAAACATTGGGCTTGCCTGGTCAAGGCACATATGACAAGCAAACAATGATCAATTAAAGTGAAGCAACTATGAATTGATACTTCTCACTGCCCTCCTCCTGTCTCTGTAAAAATCAATAAATAAAATTTTTAAAAAATAAAGAGTGAAGCCTAGAGCTACTTCAAAATGTGAGGGCGGCCCTGGCCAGTTGGCTCAGTGGTAGAGTGTCGGCTTGGCATGCAGGAGTCCCGGGTTCGATTCCTGGCCAGGGCACACAGGAGAAGCGCCCATCTGCTTCTCCATCCCTCCCCCTTTCCTTCCTCTCTGTCTCTCTCTTCCCCTCCCGCAGCCAAGGCTCCATTGGAACAAAGTTTCCCTGGGTGCTGAGGATGGCTCTGTGGCCTCTGCCTCAGGAGCTAGAATGGCTCTGATTGCAGCAGAGCGACGCCCCAAGATAGGCAGAGCATCACCCCCTGGTGGGCATACCGGGTGGATCCCAGTCAGGCACATGCAGGAGTCTGTCTGAATGCCTCCCCGTTTCCAACTTCAGAAAAATACAAAAAAAAAAATGTGAGGGCAGCTCACAAGACTAGGAACATTAAAAAAAAATCAAGGAAACATGATACTACCAAAGGACTACAATAATCTAGTAATCACTGCCAATACATGGACATTTATGATTTATCTACCTACTGAAGAAGTCAAATATCTGCTTAAAAAAATCTCAGTGAGCTACAAGAAAACATAGAAAGTCAGTTGAGCCAAATCAGGAAAACAATATACAAACAAAATGAGAGGTTAACAAAGAAAAATAATTTTAAAAAATCCTGGAGCTGAAGAATATGGTGAATAAGATGAAAAATGTGGCCCTGGCCAGGTAGCTCAGTTGGTTGGAGCATTGTCCCAACATATCAAGGTTGCAGGTTTTATCCCGGGACAGGGTACCTATGAAGAGCAACCAGTGAGTGCATGAATAAGTGTAACAGCAAGTCAGTGTCTCTCTCTCCCTCTCTCTCTCACTCTCTCTCCTTCGCTCCCTTACTCTCTCTCTAAAATCAAGGTTAAAAAGAAAGAAAAATACAATAGAGGGCATCAACATCAGAATAGATCAAGCAGAAGAAAATATGAATTAGATTACAGGTCCTTTGAAATTATGCAGTCAGAGGAAAACACAAAAAGAAGAATGAATAAGTGAGAGGGCCAAGAACTTCTCAATCTGGGGAGAGATTTGGCTATCAAATTCATGAAGCTCGGCCCTGGCCGGTTGGCTCAGTGGTAGAGCGTCGGCCTGGCGTGTAGAAGTCCCGAGTTCGATTCCCGGCCAGGGCACACAGGAGAGGCACCCATCTGCTTCTCCACCCCCCCTCCTTCCTCTCTGTCTCTCTCTTCCCCTCCCGCAGCCAAGGCTCCATTGGAGCAAAGATGGCCCAGGCACTGGGGATGGCTCCTTGGTCTCTGCCCCAGGCGCTAGAGTGGCTCTGGTCGCAACAGAGCGACGCCCCGGAGGGGAAGAGCATTGCCCCCTGGTGGGCAGAGCATCACCCCTGGTGGGCGTGCCGGGTGGATCCCGGTCGGGCACATGCGGGAGTCTGTCTGACTGTCTCTCCCCGTTTCCAGCTTCAGAAAAATACCAAAAAAAAAAAAAAAAAGAAGAAAAAAAAGAAAATTTCATGAAACTCATCATAAATCACCAAATTCAACGTATAATGTGTCCTGGAGAATATCTCTTTAATAAAATTGTTGAAAATCAAAGAGAGAGGCCCTGGACGGTTGGCTCAGCGGTAGAACATCAGCCTGGCATGTGGAAGTCCTGGGTTCAATTCCCGGTCAGGGCACACAGCAAAAGTGACTATCTGCGCCTGACTGGGCGGGGGCGCAGTGGATAGAGCATCAGACTGGGATGCGGAGGACTCAGGTTCGAGACCCCGAGGTCGCCAGCTTGAGCGTGGGCTCATCTGGTTTGAGCAAAGCTCACCAGCTTGTACCCAAGGTCGCTGGCTCGAGCAAGGGGTTACTCAGTCTGCTGTACCCCCACGGTCAAGGCACATATGAGAAAGCAATCAATGAACAACTAAGGTGTTGCAATGAAAAACTAATGATTGATGCTTCTCATCTCTCTTCATTCCTGTCTGTCTGTCCCTATCTATCCCTCTCTCTGACTCTCTCTTTCACTGTAAAAAAAAAAGTGTCCAACTGCTTCTCCATCCTACCCCTCTCCTCACTTTCTCTCTTTCACTCTCTCTCTCTTTCTTCCCCCTCATCCCATAGGCATTGCCAGGTGGATACCAGTGGGGACACATGTAGGAGTCTGTCTCTCTGCCTCCCCGCCTTTCACTAAATTAAAAAAAAAAATTTTTTTAATGTATATTTTTTATATTATATATCTTTAAAATGAACAAAAATTAAAACAGTATATACCAAAACTCATGAGATTGCATCAAAAGCAATTTTTAGAGGGATATTTAGGCCCTGGCCAGGTGGTTCAGTGGATAGAACATGAACCTAGAGATCATGGGTTCGATCCCTGGTCAGGGTACATATGAGAAGCAACCAATGAATGCATAACTAAATGGAACAACTGAGTGGAACAATGAGTTGATGCTTCTCTCTCCCCGCCCCCCCTTCAAGTCAATGGTAATTTTTTTTTAATTAACAACAAAAACCCTTCCCACAAAGACAAGTCCAGGACCAGATAGTTTCCCTCCTGAATTCTACCATTTAGACCAGGGGTAGTCAACCTTTTTATACCTACCGCCCACTTTTGTATCTCTGTTAGTAGTAAAATTTTCTAACCGCCCCCTGGTTCCACAGTAATGGTGATTTATCAAGTAGGGAAGTAACTTTACTTTATAAGATTTATAGCCGGACCTGTGGTGGCGCAGTGGATAAAGCGTTGACCTGGAATACTGAGGTTGCCGGTTCAAAACCCTGGGCTTGCCCGGTCAAGGCACATATGGGAGTTGAAGCTTCCTGCTCCTCCCCTCTTCTCTCTCTCTTTCTCTCTCTCTCAATCTCTCTCTCTCTCCTCTAAAATGAATAAATAAATAAAAATTTAAAAAAAAAATAAGATTTATAAAGCAGAGTTATAGCAAGTTAAAGTATATAATAATAATTACTTATCAAGTACTTTATGTCAGATTTTCACTGTTTGGCAGAATAAATCTTTATAAAACTTACTATAGTTAAATCTTTTTATTTATACTTTGGTTGCTCCGCTACCACCCTCCATGAAAGCTGGAACGCCCACTAGTGGGCAGTAGGGACCAGGTTGACTACCACTGCTCTAGACCTTAAATATAACCTCAGGGAAAGGGTAAAACCCTCAATTAGTTGAGATTAAGTTTCTGCCACTCCAGCAGAATAAGAGTTCAAAATAGAAATTAAGTTAAGTTATAGAAAATTTTAATTATATTCCTTACACAGGTGAACTTATTAACAGAGATTTCTTCTTGTTGGAGTAAGATCTTTTAAAGGCAGAATCAAGAATATTTGAAGATTAGGTGCATGATAGTGTGGGGAGGAATGGGAAGTCTCTCTTCCCTTTGAGAGATTTGTTTCCCAAACACCCCAGGCAAGTTCAAATTCTTTAACACTGCCAAATTTTTACTCCTTCCCCTGTTGGTCCTATAACATAGGTACAATTGTTCTTATCCAGTTAATTAAAGGTTAGGAGTGCCTGACCTGTGGTGGTACAGTGGATAAAGCATTGACCTGGAATGCTGAGGTAGCTGGTTCAAAACCCTGGGTGTTGGTCAAACAAGTTTGTAAATTGATATATGTTTGCTCACTTATAGTTTGCATTGTGTGTGAGGGACAAACCGTAAGCAGGCCGGTCGTTATAGCCTGAGGCTTAGTTTTAAGACTAAGCCTTTCCCACCCTTTTTGATGTAGGGTGGTACACTCTACATGAGGAATCCATAATGCCTCAGATAAGTGACTTTCTATCAGAGACTTCCTTGTTTGTATATTGGATTAAAGGTTTTGATTTCTATACTATAAAGTGGGGCAGACTGGGAGCTTTCTCTCTCTTGGTTCCTGAGATTAGCATTAGAGAGGAGAGCAGAGAAAGGCCACATGGAGAGAGAGGAGAAGCAGCCAAGATGGCAGAATGCTGAAGGAGAAGCCAGTTTATGCAGAGTTTGTGCAGAGAGAAGGAAATGGGGAACAGAGGTGAATAAGGCTCTGAGGTAGAAACCTTTGATTCTACTTTGATTTGGATAAGTCAGTGGCTTTGGGAGCCCTGAATGGAAAGGGAAGTGTTTTCCCACTGTGTGTATTTCTTGTATTTCTTGTGCAAGCTAGGATTAAAGCTAATGGCCCACCAGTTCTTTTTTTTTTTTTTCCCTGTATTTTTCTGAAGCCGGAAACGGGGAGAGACAGTCAGACAGACTCCCGCATGCGCCTGACCGGGATCCACCCAGCACGCCCACCAGGGGGCAACGCTCTGCTCACTAGGGGGCGATGCTCTGCCCCTCCGGGGCGTCGCTCTGTTGCAACCAGAGCCACTCTAGCGCCTGGGGCAGAGACCGAGGAGCCATCCCCAGCGCCCGGCCATCTTTGCTCCAGTAGAGCCTCGGCTGTGGGAGGGGAAGAGAGAGACAGAGAGGAAGGAGAGGGGGAGGGGTGGAGAAGCAGATGGGCACTTCTCCTGTGTGCCCTGGCCGGGAATCAAACCCGGGACTTCTGCACACCAGGCCGATGCTCTACCACTGAGCCAACCGGCCAGGGCCAGCCCACCAGTTCTTGGCTCCATTGTTTCATTACCGTCTGTCCGAATCAAATGTGAACCTGCACTGGCCAGGCGGCTGTGATGGTGGCCGTGGCTAGTTGGCCATACACTGGACTTGCCTGGTCAAGGCACATATGACAATCAACAATTATGAGTTGATGCTTTCTGCTCTTCTCTTTCTGTCTCTCTGTCCTCTCTCCAAAATCAAGAAATAAAATCTTTTTTAAAAAATTTAAATAATTAGCCTGACCTGTGGTGGTGCATGATAGATATGTGTATTCCAAACTGCCCTCTTGATGTTCCACTTATCTATCAGACCTCACCCTTACTGGCCTATCACCCCTGAGGCAGAGGAATTCCAAGAAGCTGACAAGCCACCCCAAGGAGGAGCATTCCGGACATAGCAGGACTTTTGCCTCAGTATCCCCTCAGGCTCTCCCAAACTCTATATAACTTGCTCCTAGTCTGTAACCAGTGCCCTTCTCCCCCTGGAGAAGTGCTCGGCAGGGTTCCTTTCTACCTTTCAGTAAAGCCTGTTACTCTGGTCGTTCGGACTCCCATGGATTCCAACATTTTGGTGCCAAAACCCAGGAGGAGTTTGAAGTCTGCAAGGACCACTCCTCTTCCTGTCCCCTCTGAGAAAGAATCAGGATCTCCGACCTTCCACCCACTTCGGCGCACAGTGCGGTAAGTCCCCTGCCTCCAGCTACCCTTGAGTTCTTTCCTCTGAGACTCCCTGTCAGAAACCGTAGATACATCAGGGAAGTCTTTCCGTTCCAAGTGCGTGTGCTTGCAGAGATGTCCGGAGAACATCCACTTCACCTTTTCCCTCCGTGGCCAGACCTTGAGTTTTAGGATGCTAATACTCAAATCTGACCACTCCGAGGACTGAGGGCGGCTGTGGGGGCACAGGAATCTCCCTCCCTAAAGAAGAAGAAACTGTTCTTCTTCTCCGCTGTGGCCAGGCCACAGAACCCACTCAATTAGCCTCCTGAAGGGACTTTCGGTTTTAACACCCTCACCAATTTCACTATCGCCAAAAAAGCTGGGAACTGATTGGAGATCTCTTACATACACGACTTCTAATTATTCGCGCACCCATCCTTAATCTCTGTGCCGCCTGTTCCACCGCACAGGCCTTTTTCTGGCCAGAGAAACCTCACCTAAAACCTCCACTCCTGATCTTTTCTTCTCCGTGGACTCCTTACTCTCTCCCCGTCCTGTCTGACCCCCGAGGGTGCCCCTCCCTCAGGACTTCTCTCTGGTCCCTTTGCAGACCTTTTTTGCGCTCAGGTCTCTTCCCTCTGAGAGCTCCCTCCCCTCCCTTCTCAAAAACCTGTTTCTTATTCACCACTACCATCTCTTTCTCCTCCCCTGCTGGCCAGGGGCCCCTCCCTTCACTGTGTTCTTAAGTCCCTCCTCCGTCAGGCCTTTCTCAGCCTGGCATTGGCTCTTACACTGGTTTTCAGGAAGTCCAACCCCAATTTTCTTGCAGGAAGTTCTGGTCCTGTCCAGCGTTTCCTGCAGGATCTGGGTGCCGGGCTCCACATGAGCCCCCCTCCTCTTATTCCCAAACCCCCAAACCCCTATCCGGAACCTGTGAACATAGCATTTAAAGTTTTTAATGGTCCCAATTAATAAAAACAGGCCAAGGCTGTTTGCCAGGCCCCGCATGCAGCAGAAGGTAACACTTCAAACCCCCAGGTCTTGTGGCAACCCTGAGACCAGCAGAGCCACCAGCAGCTTGCTTTAAGTGTGGCAAGCAGGACTACTGGTCCCAGCAGGGCCCCTGCCAGCGGCTGCCCACTGAACCCTGCCCTGACTGCAAGCAGCCCGGTCACTGGCAGAGTGATTGCCCCTTTGGGCAACAGGTTTTTCCTCAGCGCCTCTACGTGGAGGACAAGCCACCTGAATGGGAAGGCCAATCCAGCCAGGTGGGTGCATCGCTCGAACTCCTAGGACACAGCCTGGACTCGGAGAACCCAGGGTTCTGCAACAAGTGGGTAAGTCCATCTCATTTCTTGTGGACACAGGGGCTGCCTTCTCTGTTTTGCCTTCATACTCTGGACCTCTAGTTCCCTCACAGGTTTTGGTTATGGGAATGGATGGGACCTCTTCCTTTCCCTTTTTACACCACTCCTGACATGCAGTTTTGCCTCAAGCTTGCCTCCTTACAGGACCACTGGCAGTCGGAACCACTGGACTCCATCCATCTCCAGCTCACCAAAAGGCTGGACCCTGAAAATTCCCCTATTACTCCTCTTTTCTTTAAAATCCTTACAGGACCACATCCATGAAGTTTCTCCAGTCACAGCCACACAAATGTTCTTCCTGACACCCCTCAAAACCACCACCTTTTGATCTCCCCCTCCCCACGATGCCCCTATTCAGCAGGAAGTAGCCAGACGAATAAACGGCGCCCCTTTTTCTATTTAACACAAAAGGTCAGAATGCAAGGTTGGTGGATAATGGGGGATGGTCACGTGGGGAACTCAGACCCGCGAACTTTGGCTAGGACCACCCACAACTAAGCGCACCAAAATGAGGCTTCACAGGAACCGTTTGGAATAAAGCGATCATCTGCCAGCCAGTGAGATTTCACCATGTCATGTTAGCTCCACTTCCCTAGAGGGACCCTTTAAATATCTCCCACACGGCTTAATCTTTGCAACTTCTTTGGCCTCCATCTTTCTTTCCTTGGGGCCAGGGAACCTTGCCGGGCGGGATGCGCGCTCTGTACTCAATAAAGCCATTTGTTATTCCACACTTGGTGGCTCTGAGCCCCATTCCTTCCTTCTCAATGGGGAAAAATACCTTACAGATACTACTGGACAATGGTCACTGTAACAACAGGCCCTTAGGGCTTAGAAGGGGTCAGGGCCAAGTTCAACACACTTCATTTCTAGAATGCCTCATGTGGACCTCCCTATTTCATTTCTCCCCTGAGCCCAGACTCCATCACCCTCACAGAAGGTCCAATTCTCGCCCTGGGAGTCAAAATCTTTCATGCTAGATCCCATCTGTCTTCCCGTCTAACCTTATTTCCTCTCTTCAATCCCCTCTCCTCAAGGAGGTGGGGAGAGTCCACACAAGACCCTCCTTCCCAAAGGTACAAGGGCATTCTTAAGTTTAGAGGGTCAAGGATTAAGGGAGAGGGGAGCAGAACAGGTTACTTCTTTCAAAAAGAGCTAAGTCCATACTTAGACTGAGGCCCAACTCCAGGACTCAAGGAGAAGAAGGGACCCTGATCTACCTTCCTCTGGTGGAACCAATTCTTCCCAGAAGCCACCCTAGAGAGGGTGGCAAGCTGGGTAGGGTTCACTGAGTGGGGGCTGGCTGACGCCCACCTGTGGGGGGGGGGAGCCCTGGGTGCTCAACATCACCAGTGAGAATGGGAAACTATGCTGAGATGATCATCTAGTTTGCATTGCCCTTATAATTTTTCCTTCCCTCCTCTCAACTAAGTCAATCACAGGCATACCGCAGATATTACTGTGGGTTTGCTTCTAGACCACCGCAATAAAACGAGTCATAATTTTTTTGCTGGTGGTGGTCATCTTTAGTTTGTAAAAATCGCAACATCCGCCTGACCTGTGGTGGCATGGTGGATAAAGCATTGACTTGGAATGCTGAGGTCGCCGGTTCAAAACCCTGGGCTTGTCCGGTCAAGGCACATACAACAAGCAATCAATGAACAGCTAAAGTGAAGCAACTTCTTGTTCTCTCCCCTCCTCTCTCTGTAAAATCAACAAATAAAATAAAAATTAAAATTAAAAAAAATCGCAACATCCCTGAAGTGCAAGAATGTGAAGCACAATAAAACAAGGGGTGCCTCTAGTTAGCTGTGTACCTGTTGCCGTAGGACAAGAGAAGAAAGTGAATCACAGGGTGGAAAGTAGCAGTGGCAAACCAACCTGGATTTTGTGTTCCAAGCTCTGCCCTTATAGACCTAAGGGTTAATGCCAGTGGCTTTCAAATTCTTGCCTGCATGCCTGTAAAATCAATTTAAGAATTACACACCCTTCACACAGCTACATAAATTGTAGTGTCCAGTGCAAAAGGAAAGTTTGGGTCCCTTGCTCAAACATTATTAAGAATTTCAAGCCTGACCAGGCAGTGGCGCAGTGGGTAGAGCGTCGGACTGGGATGCAGAGGACCTGGGTTCGAGACCCCGAGGTCGCCAGCTTGAGTGCAGGCTCATCTGGTTTGAGGAAAAGCCCACCAGCTTGAACCCAAGGTCGTTGGCTCCAGCAAGGGGTTACTCAGTCTGCTGAAGGCCCGTGGTCAAGGCACATATGAGAGAGCAATCTATGAACAACTAAGGTGTTGCAATGTGCAATGAAAAACTAATGATTGATGCTTCTCATCTCTCTCCGTTCCTGTCTGTCTGTCCCTGTCTATCCCTCTCTCTGACTTTCTCTCTGTCTCTGTAAAATAAATAAATAAATAAATAAAAAATGAATTTCAAGCCCTCAGCCTGGCCAGTTGTCTCCATGGTAGAGCATCGGCCCGGTGTATGGAAGTCCTGGGTTCAATTCCTGGTCAGGGCACACAAAAGAAGCACCCATCTGCTTCTCCACCCTTCCCCACTCTTGCTTCTCTCTCTCTCTCCTCTCTCTCTTTCCTCCTCCCCTCCTGCAGCCAAGGCTTGATTAGAGCGAGTTGGCCCCAGGCACTGAGGATGGCTCCATGGCCTCCACCTCAGGTGCTAAAATGGCTCTGGTTGCAACGGAGCAAGGGCCCCCAATGAGCAAAGCATTGACCCCTAGTGGGCTTGCCAGGTGGGTCCCAGTCAGGGCGTCTGTCTCTGCCTCCCCTCCTCTCACTAAAAAAATTAAAAAAAAAAAAAAGAATTTCAAGGCCTGACCAGTGGTAGCACAGTAGATAACAGCATCAACCTGAGACTCTGAAGACCCAGGTTTGAAACCCTGAGGTAGCCAGCTTGAGTGCAGGCTCACCTGCTTGAGCGCAGGGTTTCTGGCTTGAGCCCAAAGGGTGCTGGCTTGAGCAAGGCATCACTGAACTCCCTGGTCAAGGCATGTATGTGAAGCAATCAGTGAACAACTAAAGTGCTGCAACTATGTATGGATGCTTCTCATCTCTCTCCCTTTCTGTCTGTCTGTCTCTCTCTTGCACTAAAAAAAATAAATAAATAAGGAAAAGAAAAAAGAATTTCAAGAAGGCAACAGCTGGCTTTAAGCCAAGCTAAGAGCCCTTCTGTATGCAGGGGCTGCATGGCTCTGCAGACTGCATGCACCTCCATGAAGACAGCTCTGCTCCCACACATTTTTAAGTTAATATGTAAAAAAATATGTAGTCCTGGCTGGATAGCTCAGTTGGTTAGGGCATGATCCCAATATGCCAAGGTTATAGGTTCAATCCCTGGTCAGAGTACATACAAGAATCAGCCGATGAATGCATGGTCGATTTTTCTCTCTCTCTCTCTTTCTCTTTCTCTTCCCACTTCCTCTCTTCTTCTAAAAATCAATAAATTTAAAAAACTTAAAAATGTATAAATTTGGCCCTGACCTGTGGTGGTGCAGTGGATAAAACGTCGACCTGGAAATGCTGAGGTCGCCGGTTCGAAACCCTGGGCTTGCCTGGTCAAGGCACATATGGAAGTTGATGCTTCCAGCTCCTCCCCCCCCTCTCTGTCTCTCTCTCTCCCTCTCTCTGTCCTCTCTAAAAATAAATAAATAAATAAGTATAAATTTGTCTGACCAGTGGTGATGCAGTGGATAAAGCATCACCCTGGAATGCTGAGGGCCCAGGTTCAAAACTTTGAGGTCACTGGCTTGAGTGTGGGCTCATCTGGTTTGAGTGCAGGGTCCCCAGCTTGAGTGTGGGATCATAGACCTGATCCCATGGTCATTGGCTTGAGCCCAAAGGTCTCTGGCATGAGGCCCAAGGTCGCTAGCTTAAGCAAGGGGTCACTGGCTCTGCTGGAGCCCCGGGTTAAGGCACATATGCAAAGCAATCAGTGAACTAAAGTGATGTAACTATGAGTTGATGCTTCTTATCTCTCTCCCTCCCTGTCTCTCTCCTTATCCCTTTCCCTCTCTCATGAAAAAAATAAAAATTAAAAAATTAAAATATATATACATAAATTCAAACAGTTGCAAGATGTAATTTCAGTATCTTATACATTGTATACTTGCTTTAAATATATTTTCCAATTCATAGAACAACATGCTGAGCTAAGTTAATGTATGAGAAATATCTGTCATGACTGCTCATTAACGTCCAAGGAGAATACAAACTGTGGTATTTCCACACAATGGCATACTACTATCAGTGAGAGCTACGGATACACGCTATGACATGAAGAATCTCAAAATACGCTGAGAGAAAGAAGTTAGGCAAAACAGAGTACATACTACATATATGGAAGTGCAAATATTCGCAGAGACAGACAGTATTACCTGGGGAGAGGGAAGGAGTGAGAGGGCAGGATTATAATCAGGTAGAGCCACATGGCTGAAATCTCACCAATGGGATGGGAGTGAAAATGATGTAGGAATTTCCGGGTATTGTTCATAAAAACAACCCATGCAACCCTCACTCTGTCTTCTGTCCCATCCTTTAGCTGAATGAAGATAACCTAGATGAGAAAAGAGCCACAAGATAGAGGGGACTGGGTCCTTAGATGACTGCATGCAGCAAAGTCCCTTCAACTGGCATTGGGCTATGACATGAACAGGAATATAACTATTAGGCTGTTGAACCTATGTTGGGATTGTTTGTTACAGCAGTTAGCCAACCCTAACTAATACATAATCCAATGCAATCTCCCTGCCAGAGAGAGCTGGCTGGTCCCCTCAAAGTCAAGTGCTGCCTGGGCCTTGGGCTGGTTCTGTGGGGCTCCCAAATTAGGCAATTAGGCTTAGAGTAGAGAAGCCAGCCATGGGAGGGAGCAGTCTATCCATATTGCTAGGCCCATTTTCTCTTAAACCATCAAGAAGCCCTAAACTGGCTGGGGAAAGAGACTGAGAGCCAAAGAAGAACCCACACTGCCCACCAGACTTTAAGAGGTTCTTCTGTAGTAAGGCGTTCTTGTGAGTGTCCATCTGCGATACAGGTAACCTTATACTCTGAAGCCACCCTGGGCAGTCTAGCCACATTTGTATTCCTCAAAACTTCCTTTCACTAAACCTTCAGTCTGTTTCCTTCAAGTCTCTGACCAACAGACTAAACCAGTATGCAACACCCAAGAATCAGTGTGTTGTTACTTTAGGGCCTTTCTACGTCCGTTTGGCGTCTCAGAGGAAGGCTGGAACAATTCACTTCTGGCTGAAGTCATCTGCAAACTGGGGTTGAGACTTTTCTTCTTCAGTCAACTCATCATAAGCAGGAGAGAAATCTAAATAACTTACTCAGGCAACCGACTTTTACCCGTAGGGTCTGTTTGGATCCATTTTCTTTTGATTTTGGAGTGCCACCCCTGATATTATGGCTGGGTAGATCAGATCCCATGGTCATCTGGTATGCCATGGTCAAGCATCCATATGACCAGACATCAAGAACAAGCCAGGAGCTATTTCTCAAAAGGAGAATAATTATTTGCTAGAGGAGAACATAACTTTGTTTCAAAAATCCAGTGCCTGAGTATAAAAGCCAAAGGCAGAACTTACTCCTCAGCCTGATCCAGTAAGAAAACCTTCTCTCCTTGTATGGTTCCCCCTGAAGCTGGCAGTTTTCAAGTGACCCAGTAACACGTAAAAATAATGTAGCTAAATATGGTATATTTTATCACCCAAGTCTAAAAAAGCCCATCGCCCTGGCCGGTTGGCTCAGTGGTAGAGCGTCAGCCTGGCATGCAGGAGTCCGGGTTCAATTCCAGCCAGGGCACACAGGAGAAGTACCAATCTGCTTCTCCACCCCTCTCCCTCTGCTTCCTCTCTGTCTCTCTCTTCCTCTCCCGCAGCCAAGGCTCCATTGGAGGAAAGTTAGCCTGGGCACTGAGGATGGTTCTGTGGCCTCTGCCTCAGGCGATAGAATGGCTCTGGTTGCAACAGAGCAATGCCCCAGATGGGCAGAGTATCGCCCCCTGGTGGGTGTGCCGGGTGGATCCCGGTCAGGTGCATGCAGGAGTCTGTCTGACTGCCTCCCCATTTCCAACTTCAGAAAAAAGAAAAAAAAAAGCCCACCAAGTAGTACATCGCTTTCTTAGTGGTAGGGAGCATGGTGTACAGCAGCTTGTCTGTCGTTTCATAGGGAATATCTCAACAGACACAGACTCCTAGATAATTCACTGAATAAATAAGCCCATGTATATTTGTGGAATATACAATATTACCTGCTCTCTGGCACACACATCATGCTTACCAAGCATCTAAGGGATCTACTACTTCCTGCTCTCAAGGTCTATCACAGTATCATAAGTGTCACAGTAGATTAGCCTGATATCCACTGCAATGGTGACATAGCAAAAAATTCCTATACACACTAAGTATGTCCACAGAGCAACATAACTCTGAAGCAAGACAGTAGAGGTTTACTGATGTCCTTGCCAGAGGAATACAAACTACTCCTGGGGTTTGCTATAGAAGAAAGGGCATGAACTAAACTTGCATTATGGCCTGACCTGTGGTAGCGCAGTGGATAAAGTGTCGACCTGGAACACTGAGGTCACCAGTTCGAAACCCTGGGTTTGCCTGGTCAAGGCACATATGGGAGTTGATGCTTCCTGCTCCTCCCCCCTTTTCTCTCTCTCTCTCCTTTCTCCCTAAAAATGAATAAAAATCTAAAACAAACAAACTTGCATTGCCTATTAGAGGCCAACATTTGTGCCACTCTGCTCCAAGAATGACCACTCTGAGAAAGCACCTGCAGTGAGGTCCCTACCGGAATAAGTTTATCATAATGCTCTGTCACTCTTCAAGACCCTCTATCTCTCCGTCGATGTGTGAACTGGATAAAGAAAACATGGTACATACATATGCACTTATAAATAAAGTTATATGTTTAAATTACATCTATAAATATGTAAGATTATATGTAAATAGATATAAAGGAATACTAGGCTTAAAAAAGAAAGAAATCCTGCCATTTGCAACAACATGAATGAACCTGGAGTTCACTTTGAAGTGAAATAAGCCAGTCACAAAAAGACAAATATTGCATGATCTCACTTACGTGTGGAATATTTAAAAAAAAAAAAAGCTAAACTCACAGTAACAGAGTAAAATAGTGGTTACCAGAAGCTAGGTTATAAGAAAAAATGGGAAGATTTTTTAAAAAGTAGAATGGTGAAAAAAAAAAAAAGTAGAATGGTGGTTGCCAGGGGCTTGGGTAGAGGGGAGAATGGGGAGTTATTGCTTAATGAGGACAGGGTACGGATGAAAAGAGCTCTGGAGATGGATCGTGGTGATAGTTGCACAATCCTATGAATGTATTTAACACCACCTAACTGTACACTTAAAATGGTTATGATAGTAAGTTCTGTTATGCATATTTTACAACAAAAAGAAATAGGGAAAATAGCATCTATATATAGTAGTAATTCTCCTGAATCTTTCAAGTCTTTGATAGTGGCACTAATCCCTGTGATGAGATGAAATATTAATGTTTATTTATGTTCTTGGCAGTTAAGGTATAATGCCAGGGGTCGAGGCCAGGCAGGTTCACATTGGATTCCGGTAGACAGTAGAGAAACTGCAGAGCCAGAAAGTGTTGGGTCATTCCCGTTTATTGGAGGCTCACAAAGACAGGCAAGCAAATAATCCACAAAAGGGAAAGAGCTGATAAACAAAGAAAAATCTGCTATTCACAGTAAGGGCAAGGGAGCAAGGAAAACCGTACCTCAAGATGGTGGGAGAGCGATCTGGGAGAATTGCTGCCCAGGGGAAGCTCCCATAGCCTTATACAGTCTCTAGGCCCACGTGCCTCGGCCTCGTACTCATGCACTAATAGAGCAAAGTGCTCGCAGCCAGGAAACCTGCGAGCAAGATTAACACAGCTGCCCCCCATAAGGAAAGCTCCAGGGCCTTCCATAAGCCTTTTCCCTCAAAATAGCCCTTGCTTGGTCCTGGCCAGGTGGCTCAGTAGATAGAGTGAGATCCAGGCATACTGAGGTGCAGGTTTCCATCTGGGTCATGAGAAACAACCGAGTGTACAACTAAGTGAAACAAAGAGTTGATGCCTTTCTCTCTCCTGCTCTCTCAAATCAATGGAAATATATATATTTTGTCTTGTTTTGTTGTTGCAGGGTTTTTTTTGTATTTTTCCAAAGTTAGAAGTGGGTAGGCAGTAAGACAGACTCCCGCATGCCCCTGACAGGTTATCAACCTGGCATGCCCACCAGGGGGAGATGCTCTGCCCGTCTGGGGTGTTGCTCTGTTGTGGCCAGAGCCATTCCAGTGCCTGAGGCAGAGGCCATGGAGCCATCCTCAGGGTCCGGGCCAACTTTGCTCCAATGGAGCCTCGGCTGCGGGAGGGGAAGTGAGAAACAGAGAGGAAGGAGAGGGGGAAGGGTGGAGAAGCAGATGGGCGCTTCTCCTGTGTGCCCTGACTGGGAGCCAACGCTCCACCACTGAGCCAACCGGCCATGGCCAGAAATATTTTTATTGTTTTTTGGGGTTTTTTACAGAGACAGAGAGAGAGAGAGAGATAGGGACAGACACACAGGAACAGAGAGAGATGAGAAGCATCAATCATCAGTTTTTCGTTGAGACGCCTTAGTTATTCATTGATTGCTTTCTCATATGTGCCTTCAGCAGACAAAGTGACCCCTTGCTCAAGCCAGCGACCTTGGGTCCAAGCTAGTGAGCTTTGCTCAAACCAGATAAGCCCAGGCTCAAGCTGGTGACCTCGGGGTCTCGAACCTGGGTCCTCCGCATCCCAGTCCGATGCTCTATTCACTGCGCCACCGCCTGGTCAGGCTGGAAATTTTGTGTGTGTTTGTTTGTTTGTTTTACGGAGACAGAAAGAGAGAGAGAGGGATAGATAGGGACAGACAGACAGGAACAGAGATGAGAAGCATCAATCATCAGTTTTTTGTTGCGACACCTTAGTTCATTGATTGCTTTCTCATATGTGCCTTGACCGCAGGCCTTCAGCATCATATGTGCCTTGACCGCGGGCCTTCAGCAGACCAAGTAACCCTTGCTCGAGCTAGCGACCCTGGGTCCAAGCTAGTGAGCTTTGCTCAAACCAGATGAGTCCGCGCTCAAGCTGGCGACCTCGGGGGTCTCGAACCTGGGTCCTCCGCATCCCAGTCCAACGCTCTATCCACTGCGCCACCACCTGGTCAGGCTGGAAATATTTTTAAAACTAGCCCTCACTCAAGTTGGTTAGGCCAACTCATCATATGGTTTCAGTGTATCGCTGGACCTGGCAAGAGACAAATTGCATTTAAGACTTAAAAAACTTGTACCATGTGCATGTGTTAAATATTTTAAAAAGAAGGAAACGGGGGCAATCCCATTTTTAACAATTAAATACACAATTATTTCAATGCCGGTTAGCTCAGTGGCAGAGCGTCGGCCTGGCGTGCGGGAGTCCTGGGTTCGATTCCTGGCCAGGGCACACAGGAGAAGCGCCCATCTGCTTCTCCACCCCTCCCCCTCTCCTTCCTCTCTGTCTCTCTCTTCCCCTCCGGCAGCCGAGGCTTCATTGGAGCAAAGTTTCCGGGTGCTGAGGATGGCAATGTGGCCTCTGCCTCAGGCACTAGAGTGGCTCTGGTTGCAACAGAGCGATGCCCCAGATGGGCAGAGCATCGCCCCCTGGTGGGCATGCCGGGTGGATCCCAGTCGGGCGCATGCGGGAGTCTGTCTGACTGCCTCCCCGTTTCCAACTTCAGAAAAATACAAAAAAAAAAAAAAAGTGTTCTTTTGTGAACTATTCAAAGTCCTCTCTTTTGGAAACACTTTTTGAAACACTCACCTCTTCCGTGCCCCGGTTATCTTATATCTTTATCACTCTGGTTGTAATTATGTAAGTGTCCATCTTCCCCCACCAGACCTGGAGAGAAGGACCCAGGTCTGAGTCCCGCATCCAAGGTACAGAACGCTGAACTCGCAGAGGACCACACATTGCAGACAAAGGCCTGAATAATCACTTCGTCTCTTTCAGCTCAGGCCGTCCACAAGCCCATCTGGCTGATACTGAGTGACCATTTTGCCTTCAAGTAGCCTCGACTTTCCTCCACCACAAAATGAGAACAATCGTACCTGCCTCTCTGTGTGAGAACGAGAAGTCAGGTGATGGGTATGAAAGAACAGTAGCACTACAGAAATTAATTTACTCATCCATTTAAGTTATGAGACGACTACAGCCGCGCAGCGCGGTCACCACCGCGGACACCTCCGCCCCCCGCAGCTTGCGGGGTCGGGAATGCGTCTCCCCACCACGTTCTTTCTCCCTTGGAACTCCGGGAGGTAGCCTTATTCAAAACGGCACAGACTGCCTCAGGGGCTAGTGCGCCGGCGCGGGCACCGCGTGCCCTCTGACCTGCTGGCAGTGACGGAGGGGGAGCAGGGCGCCGCCATATTGGCTGTTGTCCTGAGAGGGAAGCGGCGGCGGCGGCGGCGGCGCAAGTGGTGCGAGGGAGAGGCGCGAGCAGCAGCATGACTCGGAGGCGGAGCAGGCCGGGCGGCGGCGCGGGCCGGCGCGAGCGGGCCCGGGCTGCGGGGCCGCAGAAGCCCCAGGCACCCGAGCCCGCGCCGCCGCCGAGCTTGGAAGGGGGAGCGGGTGCAGGGCCCCCCAAGACGCCCGCGGAGCCCGACCGCGACGGCACCAGGGAGGAGGACGAGCCCACGCTGGCGCCTGGCCCGCAGGTAGGAGCGAGCGAGGCGAGTTCGGCAGCTCCGGCGCTTTCACCTGGCCGCAGCGGGGCCCGGACGGGTTGGGGATGGACTGTCTTTTCCCCAGGGCCGGGGCTGAGTGAGGCTTTCTCCGCCGAGGCAGCAGTGCAGGCTGGATCCCTCTCTCCAAAGCCGAGGCACGGCCGTCTTCTTCCCGAGCCCAGGCTGCCTACCGCCTCCCGGCTGGCGCAGGAGCTAACCTGCTGGTCCACCCACACCGGGACCGGGCTCGATCCTGAGGCCACAGCCTCGCCTTGCCACTTCCCCGGGTTCGCCCGGTTCCCCGCCTGCCCACCGGCTGTCCGGGGGCGCTGGGGTCTGGAAGGCTGCAGCCTCTTCCCGCTCCCATGTGGGAGCGGTTCCACCCTGACCCTTACTGCTTGCAGTCGCTGTGCCCTCCGCAGCTGTGCCTCAGCACACATATCCCCTGGGACCGCCCTCCTCGCCCTGCCCCGCCGAGCAGCTGGAGCAGACAGCCAGGCTGTCCAGAAGACTGGTGAGGCTCCTGCACTAAGCTGGAAACCCAGCAGAGCCAACCATTTCTCTCCTCTGTATCTCTGACCCACGAGACGCCTGCCCCGACCCTCAGAGCCTTGGGCTTGGCGACTTCTGCTAAGAATGAGCAGTAGGAGGAATCGCCAAAGCTTCCAGCTTGCCACCTGTAAGAAGGTCACTTTCTCTTGAGCAAAGGAGATAATGGGAGGTACCCTGCCAGTGTTCACTGAGAGGTCCGGGTGGCATGAGCCACAGTTGCTCAGGTAGGGTTGTGGCACCTGGGACTGGGTGGCTCGCCCTAAGCTTGCTTTGACAAAAGAGTTTTGAGTTGGTCTTTTGGCTGAGCCTGCCAGGGAAGGCAGGCTCCTGCAGGAGTCTTGGAGGGTCGGACGCGGCGCCGGATGAGGCTGAGGCGTGGCTGAAGATGCATTTGGCTCTGCAGACACTGCATCGGGCAGCAGGGGACTCTGGGAGGCTGGTGCAGCTGGAAGGCATGGCTCTTGACAGCCTTCTAGTAGAATCTCTGGAATTGTGCATGTGAGTGGGGATGCCATTTGGGGTACTATTCCCAGAAAGCCTTCCCTCACCTCCCCAGTTGTGTGAGGTGCCCCTCTGTGCCCACAGCCCCTGTGTTCCCCTCTGGTATTACTCCCCATTCTGTGATGAAACATTCTGTTGATGTGTCTGTTCCCCACACTGGACCGTGAACTCCACAGGGTCAGTCTATGTCATCTACCTGGTCCTGCTGACATGGAGTAGAAAGAACAAGATGAATGAGAGAGAAAATGAATCCTTTGAGAACCTGTGCTTGTTGTAACCCAATTTTGATGCTAATCTCCTTTGTGTCTCAGATCACAATACAAATTTTTTTTTTTTTTCTCTGAAGCTGGAAACGGGGAGAGACAGTCAGACAGACTACCGCATGCGCCTGACCGGGATCCACCCGGCACGCCCACCAGGGGGCAATGCTCTGCCCCTCCAGGGCGTCGCTCATTGCAATCAGAGTCACTCTAGTGCCTGGGGCAGAGGACAAGGAGCCATCCCCAGCGCCCGGGCCATCTTTGCTCCAATGGAGCCTCGGCTGTGGGAGGGGAAGAGAGAGACGGAGAGGGGGAGGGGTGGAGAAGCAGATGGGCGCTTCTCCTGTGTGCCCTGGCCGGGAATCGAACCCAGGACTTCCGCACGCCAGGCCAACGCTCTACCACTGAGCCAACCAGCCAGGGCACAACACGAATTTTTTTTTTTTTATTATTCATTTTAGAGAGGAGAGGGAGAGAGAGAGAGAAAGAGAGACAGAGAGACAGAGAGAGAGAAGGAGGGAGGAGCTGGAAGCATCAACTCCCATATGTGCCTTGACCAGGCAAGCCCAGGGTTTCGAACCGGCGACCTCAGCATTTCCAGGTCAGTGCTTTATCCACTGTGCCACCACAGGTCAGGCCAACACAAATTTTAATTAATGAAAATATCACTACTTATTCAGTGTCAGAAACCCCACCTTCATCCTCATCACCTACCCTGGGCAGAGACTGGGATGTGACTACCCCGATTGGACCTCACCCTCACCTGGTCTGATCTCTGACCTTGAAGCAGCTTCTCTTCTAGCTTTTTCTTTTCTTTCTCTAGACCCGGGTGGGAGTGCTGTTACCCAAAAGGGGAGAGTAGGGGAAGGAGAGCCAGGGATCTGTGGTCTTGGCTCCTCACTCAAACCATACAATACTTTAGAGTCCTGTGCCACTTATCCAGCCTATAATATTTATGACCAGAAAAGAAAGTTTGGATGGTGGCTTAATCATTTAGTTTTTATTTAGGATGCATCTTTCCTCAGAGCTACAACCTTCATTAACATATGTTTCTACAGTGTTCTTACCTACTTCCCTGCTTGCTTGATCTTCTATTTCATTCATTTTCATGCCAGGCGCTTTACATACCTAACTTTTAATCTTCCCACCAGCATTTAGCACAAATGTGATGAGTTAACTATGGTATGATTATTGGTCTGCTTTTGCTACATAAACTCATTGTGCAGGAACCTGTCAGGCTCCCATATACCCCATGCTTGGTGCTTAACAAATGTTAATGAATGAACTGAAGGATATAAATACTATTACCCCATTTTTCAGGTGAAGGAACAGAAACTCAGAACAACTAACATTTGCCCTAATAACTCACTATAGGCCTCAATGTGCTCCCCCACCCCCGACACACACACACACACACACACACACACACACACACACAAGGGATACTCTTATGTCCTATGGGAGATTTAACATGTTTTTCTGTTTTGTTTTGTTTTGTTTTTGTATTTTTCTGAAGTTGGAAACGGGAGGCAGTCAGACAGACTCCCACATGCGCCCAACCGGGATCCACCCGGCATGCCCACCAGGGGCCGATGCTTCGCCCATCTGGGCCGTAGCTCTGTTGCAACCAGAGCCATTCTAGCACCTGAGGCAGAGGCCATGGAGCCATCCTCAGTGCCCGAGCCAACTCTGCTCCAGTGGAGCCTTGGCTTCGGGAGGGGAAGAGAGAGACAGAGAGGAAGGAGAGGGAGAGGGGTGGAGAAGCAGATGGGTGCCTCTCCTGTGTGCCCTGGCCTGGAATTGAACCCGAGACTCCTGCACGCCAGGCTGATGCTCTACCACTGAGCCAACTGGCCAGGACCTAACATGAGTTTTTTGTTTGTTTGTTTTTTGTTTGACTATAGCCACAAAGAGGTGCAACAGACTGACAGATTCTCTTCTAATTGTGCCCCACTTTTTTCCCGGGGAGGGGGTTTCTGGTGCCAGAAGCAGGTTTTTGTGCCCTGGCAGAAAACACCTGCTGAAAGGGTCACTCATTGCCCTGCCCACAAGTGAAGATCTTTGGCTCCCACTGCCACTTATAACCCTGTCTGAGGTACACAGAGTAAGTAAAGTGCAACTTAGTGTTCTATGCTGAGCTGAAACTCAAGATGGCAAATCAGATCATTTCTAGTCCACAGACAGGTTCTAATGTCCCAAGTCATACATTGTTTTGTTTCTGGTTTTGTTTTGATTTGAACCAATATTTTAAAAAATTGAAAGGTTTCCCACAAAACTGGATTTGTGCCATCTCTTAAAACTCTAAAAGTTTGTTGCTGCTGGACCCACTTTTCTGTGAGGCAGTAATCTACAGTCTGAGTAGTGTCGCCTCCTCTAGTATGTGAAGGACACCTGATTTGTGCCAGGCACTGGGCTAGCTGGGAGTACAAAATTAAATCAAACATAGTGCCTGCCCATGAAGGGCTCAGGGTCTAGAGACCATATGTATAGTAATTGCAGTAAGGCTAGAAGAGCTTCGCTTCCTCTGAGTTAAGGTTCATAGGCTGCTCACTTTGGTTTCATCAAATCCCCTTCATTCATTTGCATAACCTTTACACATTTTAATACAGCACCTTGAACTTAATTGGGATCCCAAAAGTCTACTTCCTATTGTTTCAGGCCTCTAATCTACATTGATCTGCTCTCTATGAACCCAAATTCTCCTTTACTTCACAAGAAGACAAATAATTACTGCCCTATTAGCAAAGAAAGAAACTTAAAAGTAGTTGAAGTAGGCGTAAGAAATAGTGTTCAGCGTTACAGACTTGGGGTGAACTCTAAGCTCAGGTTCCTTCTAGCTTTGTGATTCTGGGCATGTTCCTCTCTTCTCTGAGCCTCATCAGCAACTTCACAAGAGAATGTGGAACAACCCACATAGCTCCGACTACATTGAGGTTCACATAAGAACAAGAGTCAGAGGTATGCAACAGGAACTGTGTTGGATGGCCCTCCAAAGTCAGTGTTCACACCTTACACCTCTGCCGGTTGTCTTTAGGTTTCTCTTGGACCACTCAGTTTGTAATCCAGGTGTGCACTCTCAATAAACCCCCAGAAGAGTGCTAGACTTGCAACCAGCAGTTGGTGGGAGTTGAGCTCATGCTGCCCTTCCCATCTCTGATCTCCCTTTAGCATCCCCTGGGGCTCTGCTCTGCCCAGTTTAGTTTAAAGGGACCCTAGATACATGGTTGCCCCACTGCTCAGAGTTAAACCTGTTCCCTCAAGGGACTGGAACAGATGATCAGTCAGTGTCATTATTAAAACCATCTCATTATATTTAATCCAGCAAGCATTATGACTTCTGTGCCAGGGTTTTTATTCAGGACACACAGATACCCAGGGTCCTCAGCCTTAAAACCATGGCCACCCAGCCTGGGCACTTTCATTGCAAGTAAGGGGAAATAATACTGAGGGAGGATCCCTGATGCCTGATTCTTTTTTTTTTTTTTGTAAGCCAGTAGAGATTCACTATGTAGAAATGCCAAAAGGCCTTTGAAGATGAAGACTTATCTGCCAAGATTTTTTAAATTTTAATTTCTTTAAAACATCCCAGAGTTATAAACTCAATATCTGCTATTAGATGAGCTATTAAGATCCTAATAGCTTTACTTACTGAACCTAGAATTTGTGAGAATAGGGTTTATATTTTAATTCATTTCTGGGATATTTATTGTGCATTCTCAAAAAATGACTTTTAAATTAAATTATAATAAATCACCTGACCTGTGCTGGCACAGTGGATAAATTGTTTACCTGGAATGCTCAGATTGCCAGTTCAAAACCCCAGGCTTACCCAGTTGACACATGTGAGAAACAACTGAGTTGATGCTTCCCACTCCCACCCCCCCTTTACTCTCTCTCTCATCTCTCTCAAATCAATACATAAAATAAATGAAAGCCCTGGCCAGATAGCTCATCATCCCGGTGCGCTGAGGTTGCCGATTCAATTCCCGTGTCAAGGCACATACTGAAGCAATTTGATGTTCCTCTCTCTCTGAATAGATATTTAGATAGATAGAGAGATAGATGAAGAATAGAATAGAATAATAGAATAGAATGGGTAGGCCTGACTGGTGGTGGCACATTGAATGAGCATTGACCTGGGACTCTTGAGTTCGTCCAGCTTGAACGCAGGGTCATTGGCTTGAACATGAGATCGTTGAAATGATCCCACATGTCGCTGGCTTGAGCAAGGGGTCACTGGCTCAGCTGGAGCTCCCAATCAAGTAACATAGAGAAGCAATCAGTGAACAACTAAAGTGCCACAACTATAAGTTGATGCTTCTCATCTCTCCTTTCTTATCTATCTCTCTCTCTCACAAAAAGGAATGAGTTAGGTTTCTACCACCTTGTTCTTACCTGCCCCCATTGCTGGGTGAGGCTGGCAGTCATTCACTTAGGCCCTTTGCACACTCTATGCCCAGTTTTCCTCTTGCCTGACCTGGGTGTTCATTTATTCTGCAAACACAAGTGGACAACTGATCTGTGCCAAGTCTGGGGATGCAGAGCGAATCAGACATGGTCCCTGCCCACAGTGGCCATGGTCTAGAACAGTGGTCCCCAACTTTTTTGGGGCCACAGACCGGTTTAATGTCAGAAAATATTTTCACGGACCGGCCTTTAGGATGGGACAGATAAATGTATCACATGACCGAGACAAGTGTCAAGAATGAGTCTTAAACGGATGTAACAGAGGGAATCTGGTCATTTTTTAAAAATAAAACATCGTTCAGACTTAAATATAAATAAAACGGAAATAATGTAAGTTATTTATTCTTTCTCTGCGGACCGGTACCGGTCCGCGGCCCGGGGGTTGGGGACCACTGGTCTAGAGCAGTGTTCTTCAACACACTGATCTAGAGAACACATATATAGTAATTGCACTAAGGCTAGAAAAGCATCGCTTCTCTGAGTTAAGGTTTAAATCCTAGATTCTAGTACTAGTCATTGAAAGTGGTTTGGCCTCTTGGTTTGTTTTCTCTTGTTTAAAATGACAATGATGCCAGGCTCACTTTAGAGTTCAGCCAGTACTGCATGTGAAGGCCTTAGCACAAGTAATAGCTATGATTATTATACATGCTGGATACTTAGTATGCACAGATGTGACAGCCTAAAGAAGGCTTTCAGAGCAGCTTCAAGGTTGAATAGAAGTTCTTCCAGACAACAAGGTGGGAGAAAGTGTCTAAACCAGTGGTGGTCAACCTGGTCCCTACTGCCCACTAGTGGGCATCCAGTTTAATGGTGGGTGGTAGCGGAGCAACCAAAGTATAAATAAAAAGATAGATTTAACTATAGTAAGTTGTTTTATAAAGATTTATTCTGCCAAACTTAGCAAAAATTGGACATAAAGTACTTGGTAAGTAATTATTATACGCTTTAACTTGCTGTAACTCTGCTTTATAAATTTTGTAAAATAAAATTACTTCCCTACTTTACAAATCACTATTACTGAGGAACCAGTGGGCAGTTAGAAAATTTTACTACTAACAGATACAAAAGTGGGCAGTAGGTATAAAAAGGTTGACTACCCCTGGTCTAAACAAAGGAAGTAGCATAGAGACCCAGAGGCAAGAAGCACCTAATTTATGGGAAGTGCCAAGATGTCAGGCTGAAGAGGTTCTTGAAAACCACACCAAAAAGTTTGGGCTTTATCCTGTAGGCAATGATGAATCAAAGGAAGGTTTTAAGTAGGAAAGTGGATGTAATGAACTTCAGTAAATTCTCTAATACCATAGGAGCAATTAATTCTCAGTGGAAAAGGCAGCTGGGATTGCTTGGTTTCACCTCTCCCTCAGCCCTGCCTAGCTTATCTTCAGTTCCCAGTGCTTTGCTGGACCCTGTCCCAGACCTACAGAATTGGAATCTATTGTTGGTAAATTGCCTCAGGTGATTCTGTGGCTGGATCTGGAAACTGCTGAATTGAAGGTGCCATGGGGATCTTTGCAGAGGCCTAGTATGTCTTCAAAGAATAGGGCGTCCCAGGGGAACTTTTCCATGAGCAGGAATAGAACTGCCTTAGTTTAAAGAAACAAAAGACAAATTTTTCCTGGTTCTTCTGTTACTGCCTTATTAATGATATTCTGCAACTGCTAATCTTCCTTTATGTATCAGAACACTTACAGATGCCTACTTGTACTGCCACCTCTGCTGAACAATTGGGAGGCATTGAACCATGAGACACAGGCCCTGTCCATGTAAGGCTTACAGTGTTGTGGAGAAGGTAGATTTCAACAACTAGGATATCTGTGATAAGCTCTGTTGAAGACATTAAAAAAATAATAATTAGGGCATTCCAGAACAAAGCATGGGTCATTCTGCCTGTGGACTTAAAATGATGTAACACCCAACTGATCCTGAGAAGGCAGAGGGAAGGTGTGAGGGAGTGCTTTATGTACATGGGGAAAAGAGTGGGTAGTGGCTCCTTGTGGCAGGATGTATAGAGCAGAAAAGGACCATACTGTGTCCCGGGAAAGGGCCCGTGTTTGCACCCTTTGGTTTGTTCCCATGCTGCAGTCCTATAGGCCATCTCCCTTTTAGTCCCTACACAGGAATCTTAGACCTCCTGCTCTCTTGGTGGTTCCCCTCCATTCTGAAATGAGGAAACTAAGGCAGAAAGGGGCCTGGAACACTGAAGTTTCTTATTAGGAAGTTGTAGCTAAAGAACATAAAGACTGGGAGGTTCAAAGAGGCCTTGAGGGTTACCTGTCTAGTCCTCTGTCCTGTGCTTCAAGTAATAACTTTGGATTCGGCAAGTCTCACTTAGTAAGTTTCCCTATCATTTCTTCTAGGACAGAAGAGGAAAGAAACTAACGGGTATTGAGCACCTACTATGTGCCAGGCCCAGGCCAGGTACTTTACATAATTTATTTTCATCTGTCCTCACAACTCTATGAAGTATGGTTTTATTCTAATTTCATAAATGAGGAAATTGAAGCTCAAAGAAATTGAGTAATAATCCAAGATTGTACTGAAAACGGCAGAACTGTGATTTGAACTCAAAATATTCTCTCCAGAATTCGTACTCTTCCCCATGAGATATCTGTGCTAGGGTTACAGAATAGTAGGTAATACAGTTCCAGGTCAGCAAGCAGCAGCTTAGGCCTTTCTGTGGCTGATTGTACCCAGGAAGCAAGTTCAACAGATGAGTTAGCCTTGGGAGGTGGAAGGCCAGTCGGGTCTGAGAGATTCACTATCCTTCTTGACTCAGCTAATACAACAAGAGCAGATTCTCCACAAACTGGCTTTATGGTGTGCAACAACTGTCCTGCCTCCTAAGAATCCTGAGCCTGGATGGAAGTTTGGGTGAAAACTACAGGGCACTGAGATGCGGTTATATCAGTACACTAAGAGTTAACTGCGGCTCTGCTTGCCAGCATTAGAGTGGTCTGAGATTCTTAACACTGAAGCCCTCTCTCATCAGTGGCCTCAGCAATGCCTTTAGCATAGCATGTTCAGTAGGGGCTGGTTCAGCTGCGCTTTAGATTTTGTTTGTGTAGATAGCTGAGACATGAGCCAGATAGGCTTTAAGCATTTGTTCATTTATTCAGTCAAGGGCTACTGTGTGCCAGGTCCAAGCCAAGCCTAGGTTCCTGGGCACACTAAGATGACCAAGGTAAAAGCTCCCTTCCCCCATAGAGCTCCCATTCTACCAGGTTTGGGGACAGACAGAGAGAATGTCTACGGTACAAAGAAATAAGTACAATACTACCAGAATTAGTTCTCCTTAGTCTGGTCCCCAAAAACTTCATTGACCTTTAACCAAAATCTTAGGGAATGAGTACGAATTTGCCATGGAGTTGTGCTGAGATGCTAAGTATCAATAGAGCCTAAGGTTCTCAGATAGAAATGGAGAGTAGAGATCAACTGGGGCCAAGTCATGAATGCCAGGGGCCAGCGAGTGCCTTGGTAATAAGCTTAACCAGAAAGGATCCTGGAGATTAAAGAGAGACCAAGGTAGGAAAGAGGAGCTAAAGGAAGATCATCAAACTGGATAGATACTCAAGAAGGCAAATAATAAGCTTACTTTAAGTCAGGGGTCCCCAAACTATGGCCCGCGGGCCACATGTGGCCCCCTGAGGCCATTTATCTGGCCCCCGCCGCACTTCTGGAAGGGTACCTCTTTCATTGGTGGTCAGTGAGAGGAGCATAGTTCCCATTGAAATATTGGTCAGTTTGTTGATTTAAATTTACTTGTTATTTTAAATATTGTATTTGTTCCCGTTTTGTTTTTTTACTTTAAAATAAGATATGTGCAGTGTGCACAGGAATTTGTTCATAGTTTTTTTTATAGTCCGGCCCTCCAACGGTCTGAGAGACAGTGAATTGGCCCCCTGTGTAAAAAGTTTGGGGACCCCTGCTTTAAGTAAAGCTCGGTGTCTTAGTTGGTTGGTTTTTAATTTATTTATTTTAATTGTGTCTTATTTTAACTTATGTTCCTGCCTGATTCTCCAAAATGAATATGAGGCATCCTGGTAGTTTGAGAGCATTGACAACACACTGCATGAACCTGCCTGGTTTAAGCATGTGTTCTTAGGCATGTGCTCTATATACTTTTATGTTTTCTAGCACCTAGCACAATGGTTGGCACCATGTAGGGGGCTTTTAAAATGTTTGTTGAATAAGGAAACAAATGGGTGAATGGAAGAGTAAGTGGTGATGCTGAGCTGGTAAGTTTTTCCAAGCTGAGAATTCATTATTTTCTCTGCTTCTGGAAGGGAATTTTAGCTGCTACTGTTGTCCTCTGCTTGCCTTGGTGACAAGAAACCTCTTAGAGTTGGGTGCCTCAGAGTAGAGTGTTTTAATGGGACTTTTCAGAATAGAATTTGGAAGCTATTGCAGAGCTGCTGGTTAGATACAGCATGTATCTTGGGGGAACCCTGTACACACATAGACGAACTCGTGGAAGTACACATAAGGAATCTGGGGGGAATGAAAGCAGGTTTAGTACTAGAAATGAGACCGAGCTTCAGAGCAGAGCTTGATCGCTGCCTGGTCTGGTGACTGGGTTATTCCCCATTAATTCCTAGTTGTGGACAGAAATTTATTCATGCCACCAAATAGCTATCCAGATATGCTGTGAACTCTGTCATTGTTTATCACTATTGCTTTCTGTGTACTCAGTGGGTGTCTGGCATCGTTACATGTTTTACGTTAGCAGAGCTCAGAGTGTTTGGTCTTGGTCCCTTTTACATTCCTAAAAAATTATTGAGGACCCAGAAGAGCTTTTGTTGACTATATCTATTGATACCTACTAAATAAAGTATTAAAGCTAAGAAAGTTAAAAATTATTTAGTTACTAATTCAAGAATAGCACTATTAAACGTATCATGTTAACAATTTTTAAATGAAAAATAACTTCAAAAAATGAGCAAGAAGAAGGATTTTGTTTTCATTTTATCAAATGTTTAAATATCTGGCTTAATACAAAAATGCTGGATTCTTACATGTGCTTCTGTATTCAAACTGTTGCAGTATGTTATTTTGGTTGAGGTATATTTTAAAAGATGCAGTCTCACATATATACCTAGTTGGAAATGAGAGGAGTATTTTAATAGTCTTTCTAGATGATTGTTGATATTCTCCTTTTGCAGTAAGGAACCTGTGACCATATCAATGAGGTTTTGTGTGTGTGTGTGTGTATTTTTCTGAAGCTGGAAACGGGGAGGCAGTCAGACAGACTCCCGCATGCACCGACCGGGATCCACCCAGCATGCCCACCAGGGGGCGATGCTCTGCCCATCTGAGCGTTGCTCTGCTGCTACCAGAGCCACTCCAGCACCTGAGGCAAAGGCCATAGAGCCATCCCCAGCGCCCGGGCCATCTTTGCTCCAATGGAGCCTCAGCTGCAGGAAGGGAAGAGAGAGACAGAGAGGAAGGAGAGGGGGAGGGGTGGAGAAGCAGATGGGCGCCTCTCCTGTGTGCCCTGGCCGAGAATCGAACCTGGGACTTCCGCACACCAGGCCGATGCTCTACCACTGAGCCAACCAGCCAGGGCCAAGGTCTTTATATTTATTAAAATTGTTGTATTTTTTTTAACCAATGTGTGATTCTTTAAATTTAACATTACATTTTGATCTTTTGGAAAATAGGTTCACTGAGCTATACAGATTTTCCAAATATTTTCACATTACATTTTATAATATTAAAAAATAACATTTGTTAATATCAACACTAGTTATGTCAGAAAAGTTGAAGTATTGGCAAGTTTTCAAGCTCATGGTGGTGGATACAAGTTTTCCAGAATTCTAAGTTTTCTTTGAAAGGTTGAATTTTATCATTGGCTAAAAATTGTTTCCTTGAAGTGACAGGTTCATATTTTTTTCTTTTTTAAGAAAATGTCTGCCAGTACCCAAGTTCAAATAACCAGTCCTTCTTTCAAGTAAAAATGGTATTTCATGAATAGAATGACTTCTCCTTTCTTTGATTTTTATCTCTTTTTATTCAGGAAAAACTAGAATGCTAGCATAGTAATTCTTAGATGAAAAGTCTTGGGGCCTGGTAAGATGAGGGAGCAGGGGCCTGGTTTAATGGCTGCACATGTCGACCCCTTGGGCTAGGAGTGGCCACAGTCTAGGACTCTCCTGGTTCCTTGAGATGGCTCCAGGGACATGTGTGCTGTAACATAAATCCAATGCGAGGAACCCCACACTCTCCAGAGATTCTGGTTCTTGGAACTTGTTTAAGCAGATTCCAACTTAAGAGAACCCCTAGAACCTCTCCTTCCTTGTTCCCCATCTTTTGCATAAGTCTAGCTCTGTGTCTGGAGAGGCTCTGAGATCTAAACTGAGGTAAGGAATAATTACTTATTGTCTAAGTTTAAAAATCAGTTCCATCAGCCTTTGTGATGAAGAAAAATGGTTGGATATTTCATTCGTTTCTTAAATATTTATTGACCATGTTCTTTGTGTTGGTAATACTGTGTCAGGTGCTAAAAAACACATCTTTTATTTTTTTTATTTTATTTTTTATTGATTTTAGAAAGAGGAAGGGAGGGAGAGAAAGAGATAGGAACATCGGTCTGTTCCTGTATGTGCCCTGACTGACCGGGGATCGAAACTGCAACCTCTACGCTCAGGCCCACACTAACCAACTGAGCTCTCCGGCCAGGGTTAAAAACACATCTTGAGAACAGCTAGTTGAAAGCCTGGGTTGATTTCAGGGCATAAGGGGTCATGTGTGCCAGGAATTTGGAAAATGGCAGGAGATTGTAGTCAAAGGGAATTCTGAACCAAGAGCTTTTCTCTGCCAAAGCAAAAATGTAAAGGAACAGTGGTAGTATTGACTGAATATAACACCCCACTGCTTGGGGTTCTCACCACTCTCTGGCAGTTAGAGATGAAAATGTCAAGAGAGACCTGGCCTGTTGTAGCGCAGTGGATAGAGCGTTAACCTGGAATTCTAACATCGCCAGTTTGAAACCCTGGCCTTGCCTGGTCAAGGCACATACAACAAGCAATCAGTGAACAACTAAAGTGAAGCAACTATGAGTTGATACTTCTCGCTACCCCCACCTCTCTCTTCTCTCTCTGTAAAAATCAATAAAATCTTTTTTTTTAAATGTCATAGAGAAGAGTCCCCAGGTCCCGCCAGGCATTGTACTCAAGTAGGTTAAGAGAACTTTGGGAATTGCCTAGAAAGAAGAACTCAAATATACTGAACTCGGGTCAGTGAATAAGCTAGTTGCTAGTGTAGACTAGACTTATTAAGAGCAGAACAGCTGGGGGCTAGATAATAGGTTGAGTGTCTACTGTGTGGATCCCTTGGCTAAGCTGTGCATCTCTAATGTCACTTAATCCTCTGGGCAACCTTGTGCAATGTAGGTGCTCTTGTCTCTGCTTCATTTAGGAGTTAATTAGCTTCCCAGGCTCTGTGTTTTTCTCTTTAACTGGAAGGACAGCCTGTCCTATAAACTCACTTCCATTGATGACTCCTTTCATTTATTATGTGTACCAGTTTGGCTCTAGGGAGAGCCACTTTATTTCCATGAACAGAGGCATCCTCCAAGGAATGCTGTCTTCCACTCTTCCACACTTGAGATTGGAACCATTTGGGTGAAGGTCCAGGGTAGGGAGATGGCCTTTCTCTGTGAGAAGCAATAATTTCAAGCAGTGTCTCACCAAGCTGCCTGTGTCCAGTATTGCCATGGGAACACCTAACAAATCAGATTTAGCCACGGTGTGCCCAACTGAGCCTAAACTCTGGGCTGCACTGTGAGGGGGCCAGACAAGAGTCAGATCTGGTGCTTGCCTTCTAGGAGCACAGCCCAGGAGAAGGGACAGAGAGGTAGGTAAATAAATTAGGTGGAAGGCACAGATGCTGTAACCAAGGCAGTGTGCTATGGGGTATGGGAAGGGAGATGAATTATAAAGGGACTCTCTAGGAAAGCTTGGGTGAGGTTGGATTTAAGCTGGGCATTTAAGCCCTGCTCAGCTCCTTATTTGGTAAACACGGGAAGGAAGGGGGATTTAAGCAGAGGATCTCCTTTAGCAAAGGCATGACTATTTAGGGAACTTAAGGGATGACTTCATGGAGTTGAAGGCAGAAGTTATTATTTTTTTTATTTATTCATTTTAGAGAAGAGAGACAGAGAGAGATAGAGAATGGGGAGAGGAGCAGGAAGCATCAACTTCCATATGTGCCTTGGCCCGACAAGCCCAGGGTTTTGAACCGGTGACTTCAGTATTCCAGGTCCACACTTGATCCACTGCACCACCACAGGTCAGGCAGAAATTATTTTTTAACAAGTCGCCTTAGAGTCATAGCAGGTGGAAGATTCCTGCATTCTTATAAAATATAGTGACATGTATTTCTATATTTTCCACCCTAGTCCTTATTTTAAATACTGTCTTCTGTTGCTCCCATCTGGTTCATTATTAGTACCATGTGTTGAACAACATAGGGCATGGCATGGGATGAGGTGCTTTGTCACGTTTAATACTCATGGCCAACTCTACAAGTTGGGACTTAGTCCCATTTTACAGATGAGGAGACAGAGTAAGCATAACTTGCCTAGCATCATGCAGCTGGAAATGATAGAAGCTCAGGATTAATGCAAACCCGTGTTTTTCCCACTGCACCCTAGCACTTTCCACATGTACTCTGGCGCCAAATGCAGTCACGTTGGTCACATGTTTAACTTATAAGAATTCTGTATTTGCTTTTAAAAGAAAACAGAAAAAAAAATACTCATTATATATTGCCATGTACTATATACATTTGAATTCTTTTTTTTTTTAATTTGTTTATTTTTTTACAGAGACAGAGAGTGAGTCAGAGAGAGGGATAGACAGGGACAGAGAGAGATGAGAAGCATCAATCATTAGTTTTTCGTTGCACATTGCGACACCTTAGATGTTCATTGATTGCTTTCTAATATGTGCCTTGACCGCGGGCCTTCAGCAGACCGAGTAACCCCTTGTTGGAGCCAGCAACCTTGGGTTCAAGCTGGTGGGCTTTTTGCTCTAACCAGATGAGCCCACGCTCAAGCTGGCGACCTCGGGGTCTCGAACCTGGGTCCTCTGCATCCCAGTCCGACGCTCTATCCACTGCGCCACCGCCTGGTCAGGCTACATTTGAATTCTTGGTCATACCTAAAACACATAGCCACACTTCCCTGGCCATATTAAGAATTTAAGGAATAATTTTACTCATAAAAGATTTTCATCTTAGGTAGTAACTTTAGAACCTAACACCCAAATGAAGTGAAACTCTACTATAGTAGAATTACATGTCCAGGTGTTTGCTGCCTTAAGATTATGGCCGCCCTGCCTCACCCGTGGTGGCACAGTGGATAGAGAGCCGACCTAGACGGCTGAGGTTGCTGGTTGGAAACCCTGGGCTTGCTCAGTCAAGGCACATATGAGAAGCAACCAATGAACAGCTAGAGTAAAGCAATTACTTCTCATCACTCCCCTCTATAAAACCAATAAATAAAGTCTTTAAAAAGAGATTATGGCCACCACCATTTCAGGGAAAGTGGGTGCTAGCCTCACCTCTTTCCCTGCAGTTACTTTGGCACCTTGTAGCTATGAAGAGTTTCCTGAGTACACTTTCCAAAGAGGCCTTCTTTGCCCTAGCTTCTCTTTTTCTGTTCACTTTCCACCCTTTCCATGAGATACTCACTACAAATGGGTTCTAGGAGGCTGTATCCTTTTGCAATTGCCACTAAGCGGCTGCCTTGTTCACTGAAATATTCCCTTGGCAAAGACCATGTAGGCTCTTAGTTTCATATGAGTTCTGCATGTAAGCGCTCTCTCTTTCTCTCTCTCTCTCTTTCGTACTTTTTTTCCAAGGTCCTTGTTCTTCCCTAAAAGTTTCTTTATGTTCCTGGCACTTTTCTGTTTGGTCCTTTTTTCCCCCTCTAGAAATCAGGAACCAAGATCAGTGTAGTTTAATATGTCAGATTAAAGAATACTCTGATGCCAGCTTACCATGATAAGTGATTTTATTTGAAAAAGATGATGACTTTTATTTTATTGGTAGGATAAGAGTGATACCTTTATTATTCTTATGCTTAGTCCTCTGCAAATACCTATTACCTAGTGGTGGGCAAGTTGGGAAGGTGTATCAGTTAACTATTGCATGTTAAAAACCATCCCAAAACTTAGTGTCTTAAAACAACACCATTTATTATTTCTCATAAATATGTGGGCTGACTGGGTATTTCTGCCCATTGGGGCCAGCCTGGCTGATCTCAGCTGTGCTCACTCATGTGCCTGATCTGCCGGCCAATCAGCTAGAAAGACTCCGTTTTCTTCACACGTCTCTCACGTCCCTTCAACAGTTAGCCTGGTCATGCTTATGACATGGCAGAGGCACAAGAGTGGCAAGCCCAGCCATGCAAGGCAGCAAGTAGAGATGCATTCGCTGTTCAAGCTTATGCTGGCAGCATGTTGGCTAACATCCTGTGGACCAAAGAAAGTGTGATGATAAAGCCCAGTGTCAGAGTGAGAGAGGACTACAAGTAGTAAGATAGAGGAAAGCCATTAACTGGGGCTGTTAAGTCCAATCAGTCTACTAGTCAGTGCCCTCAATGGGAAAGGAAATCAGTAGACATGAATATATCTAGGTTAAGCTGCTCCTAGAAGGAAAAAGTCCAAATAAGTATTACTATGTACTGAGACTATGCCCTGGGCATGGACTTCCAGTGCTTCCCCTGCTGATGCACTGAGTCTCACAGCTCTGCAAGGTGGGTAGGAAAGTGAAGCTTAGGAGGTTAAATAACTTGCTCAAGGTCACCCAGCTAATCATATGGTCTGGCAGGGGTTAAAGTGCATGTCAGTCTGATCCCCAAAGCCCAGGTTCTTTTCACTATACCTTTTGCCTCTCAGAAGCCAGGGTCTGCCTTACCTTCCCTCCAACTCAGTTTTCAGTTCAGTTGATGCCTTTTGACTGCCTGTATAAACTCATCCTCCAAAATACCATGATCCTAATGGAATTGCATAGCTCTTCAGGAAACCCACATGTCTTCCCACACTATATGTATTATCTAAACCATTCTTTCCTTCCAAGTGGGGATTGGTCTATAGACTGCACAGACAGCCCAATGATTGTGGCCTCTCCTGGACGTGTCAGAGAAGGAAGGGCCACCTTCTCTTTGACCGAACTTGGGGACATCCGGCATTAGGGCATTTGAGCATGAACTTTGGAGTAAACCTCACTGACATTTAAATCCTAGTTCAGCCACTCACTAGCTCTGTAACCTTGGGCAACTTATTTAATGTTTTTAAATCTCTTTCTTCATCTTTAAAAGAAATGGAAATAATAACACCTACTTTGCAGAGCTGTTACAAAGGCTGAAATTATGTATCTAAAGTGCCTAACCCAGTGCATGGCATATAATAAGTGGCATTATCATTATTGTTAATGTTTCTAAGTGGAACCTTTCCCCTCCTGGGAAACCTTGTTTCTGTCTGTTGGACAGGTTTCCCCCACCTCCAGCCAGTCTGTGCAGACTTGCTGCCTGCTATGTCATCAGGAACGCAGAGGCTGGGAAGAAGGCCCTTCCCAAAATGGACTGGTATTGCAGGGTGAGAAGCTGCCCCTTGACTTCATGCCAAAGCTCGTCAAGAATCTGCTAGGTGAGATGCCTCTATGGGTCTGCCAGAGTTGCCGACGGAGCATGGAGGAAGATGAAAGACAGACAGGTCAAGAGCATGCAGTGGCGGTAGGTGACCACTGTGGCTGGGTCCTTGAGTGTGGGGGACTACCCGTCCAAAGAAGTCAGACTGTTGAGCAGCTCCTTCCCTGACCTCTCAGATGGCTCTCCTGGGCGGCCCCTAGGCCCAGGTGCTGAGCAGCTGCTGAGCTGTATTCACACAGCATTAGTGGCTTGGGTTCACAGGAGGGGAAGAAGAGAGTGGCTTCAGGCAGCCCACTGGCCCCTGAGGAGCATCTGTTCACAGCTCGTAGGAAATGATAGATGGAGACCCTGCCTCTTCCATGTAACTGTGCTGCTTTCAGCTCTGTGGCAGCTTGAAACCAACCAGTATGACATAAAGGGCAAAGGTCATTTTGAAGGTCTACAATGTGTCTCAGTTAGAAGGCTTCCGAGATGCTGGGGAGCCTTTAACTCTGTTGTCTCCTGAATCACAGCAGTCAGGTTATCCTCGTGTCTCATGCCCTTCCATCCCGTCTTTCACCCAGGATTGGTTCAGCTGCAAGATTCCTGACTGAAAGACTCTTCTCCCCAAAGGCCCACAGTTGACAGGCATTCTCTGTATGCCCCTCCCGCCCTTCCCTCCCCCGCCCCCCGCAGCCTCTCGCCAGTATCCGTACATTGTACTTCACTGGAACCAGCACAGCTCCTCCCAGCTGATGCTTGGCCTGCATTTGCCCTTGCACCTGGAGTTGCAGGGATTGTGCTGTGGCCATGGCATGGGGGCTAGGGGAGGCCCTGCTCCTGGGTGAGCCTAGGCAGCAGAAGCTTGTCTCTGGTGCTCGCTGTTTCACCAGGACCCTTTTCTTCCCTCTTCTCCAGATCTCCTTGTCACACACATCCTGCAAATCACAGTCTTGTGGGGGTGACTCTCATTCTTCATCGTCCTCTTCATCATCCTCTTCATCGTCCTCGTCCTGCCATGGGAACTCAGGGGATTGGGATCCCAGCTCGTTCCTGTCGGCACATAAGCTCTCGGGCCTCTGGAACTCCCCACACTCCAGCGGGGCCATGCCAGGCAGCTCACTTGGGAGTCCTCCTTCTGTCCCTGGTGAGTCTCCAGGCTTGGGAAAGAGACAGGCCTCAACTGTAGACAGCTGTGTTTTCCTCACCATTGTATTCAAATCAGAAAATCAGTTATTAAATTAAGTAAATGTAGAGCTGTTCTGGTGAAAGCAGAGGGGCGCTCCTTTCCCCAGAACTCTGAAGTTGAAAAACACTACTGTCATTGGCTCTGGTATCTGTTCCCATTGGAGCCAGAGCGGACTTGGTGAGCACTGGTTGAATAGAAAGTGGAGACTGGGAGGGCCCTTCAGGAGTTAGGCCCCCTGCAGCAGCACAGAGGGCCTGGGTGCCTTTGTCTTCCTAGGCTTCTTTTTCTCCACCAAAGAGGTGTCTATTAAAGGCTGCACTTCTATCCACAAAAGGCTGGCAGTGCAAGCTGCCATGATTATTAGCCTGTTTTGCAGCCCTATATTCCTTTAGACCAGTGGTAGTCAACCTGGTCCCTACCACCCACTAGTGGATTTTCCAGCTTTCAGGGTGGGCGGTAGCAGAACAACCAAAGTATAAATAAAAAGATAGATTTAACTATAGTAAGTTGTTTTATAAAGATTTATTCTGCCAAACTTAGCGAAAATTGGACATAAAGTACTTGGTAAGTAATTATTATTATATGCTTTAACTTGCTGTAACTTTGCTTTATAAATTTTATAAAGTAAAGTTACTTCCCTACTTTATAAATCACCATTACTGTGGAACCGGTGGGCGGTTAGAAAATTTTATTACTAACAGAGATACAAAAGTGGGCGGTAGGTATAAAAAGGTTGACTACCCCTGCTGTAGACCCTGAGGTAACCCCTAGAGACTGAAAGAGAAAGTCATGCTTTATTGATATGCTGTGTAAATATGAAATTACTGTCTACATGTAAGTGGAGGGACTGAGTTCTTCAGAGGGCTGCTGTCCCCTCAACTGTGAGAATTGCGCAGTACATATTTCCACTTGTTTTGGTACATAAACCAGAGGGGTCATGAAAGACTTTCCCACTTACTGAAATCTGGGACCACCAGAAAGTCTGGCACACCTTGCTGCCTCCTCATTGCCCACAGGCAGAACCTCTCAGCCTGCTGCTCCGCTGGCTCCTGCAGATCCTGTCCTGAGCCTGAGAAGTGCCTGAGCAAGCAGGTCCCAGAGAAGTCCTGGCAAACAGAATAGTTTCCCTGCTTATGCCACAGTAGAGGTATATGGCCTTCCGTGGGGCTAGTGTTCCCAGTGCCTTGTAGCTTGAGCCTGTCCTGCTGAGCTGCTGTCTGTAGAGAAACCTCTCTAGCCCAAGGTGGCACTGCTAGACATCCCCAAAAGCTGAAGGGTCTGCTGTGCCCAGATAGGTCCCTCTAATTGTAGTAAGCAAGATGCCAGGACAGCAGGCATTTGGGCTTTCCTCCTGGGTTCTGGGCTCCTACTCTGACACCCTTCTCCCCCCATGTGTCCACAGGTGAGGTTTTCCCCATCTCGGAGCACCGTCGGCACTCAGACCTCACTGCTCCACCTAACAGCCCCACCGGCCACCACCCCCAGCCAGCGTCGCTGATCCCATCTCACTCTGGATCTTTTGGCTCACCACCCCACTCACACTTGCTGCCCACCACCCCCACAATGCCATTCCCTGCGCAGGCTTCAGAATGCCCTGTTGCCGCCGCCCCACACACCCCAGGGGCATGTCAGAGCCCCCACATACCTTCCACCAGCATGCCACTCTTGAAGATGCCTCCTTTCTCGGGGTGCAGCCACCCCTGTGGTGGGCACTGCGGCGGGCACTGCAGTGGGCCTCTGCTCCCACCACCAGGCTCGCAGCAGCTCCCTAGCACTCACAGGTGAGTGAGCAGCCTGAAGAGTGCGTTCCCTGCTGACTTGGGTTTAGAGTTTTAGAAAATTTTGGGGTGGAACTTAAAGGGTAAACTCTGTTTATGTTTTTTCCATAGTTTTTACAATTATGAAAGAAATGTTTATTTTTTAAAAACTTTGAAAATTTTAGAAATCTTTAAAGAGCTGGCCTGTGTTGGTACAGTGGATAAACCATTGACCTGGAGCACTGAGATTGCCGGCTCAAAACCCTGGGCTTGCCCAGTTAAGGCACATACAATAAGCAATCAGTGAACGACTAAAGTGAAGCAACTATGAGTTTATACTTCCTTCTCCACATCCCACCTCTCAGCTTTCTCTATAAAATCAATATAAATAAATAAATTAATAAATCTTTAAAGAAACGGGGGGGGATGTCTGAAGAAAAAACTGTCCTGCCTGACCAGGCAGTGGCACACTGGGACCCAGGGGACCCAGGTTTGAAACCCCAAGATCTCCAGCTTGAGCACAGACTCATCTTGGTGTGAGCAAGGTTCACCAGCTTGAGCCCAAGGTCAATGGCTTTAGCAAGGGGTTACTCAGTCTGCTATAGCCCCCCGGCCAAAGCATATATGAGAACGCAATCAGTGAACAACTAAGGTGCCACAATGAAGAATTGATGCTTCTCATCTCTTTCCCTTCCTGTCTGTCCCTATCTGTCCCTCTCTTTGTCTCTTTCTGTCTCTTGTCACACACACAAAAAGAAAAAAATGTCCTGCCTGACTGTAGTGGCACAGTGGATAAAGCCTTGACCGGGAACACTGAGGTCACCAGTTCAAAGCCCCAGGCTTGCCCAGTCAAAGCACATGCAAGAAGCAGCTACTGCCAGTTGATTCTTCCCACTCCTCCCCCCTCCCTTTTCTCTTTCTCTCCTCTCTCTAAAATCAATAAATCTTTAAAGGAAAAATGTCCCGGGTTTGATTCCTGGTCAGGGCACACAGGAAAAGCAACCATCTGCTTCTCTTCTCCTTCTCTCCCTTTTCTCACACTTCCTCTTTTATAGCCAGTGGCTTGATTGATTTGAGCGTAGCCCCTGGTGCTGAGGAGAGCTCTGTGGGAGCACATCAGCCTTAGTCACTAAAAAATACCTCAGTGCTCGAGTATTGGCCCCAGATGAGGGTTGCAGGATGGGTCCCAGTCAGGGTGCATGTGAGAGTCTGTCTCTCTATCTCCCTTCCTCTCTCCTGGAAAAAGAAAAGAAAAAATGTCTTCAGCCTAAAGATAAACTTCCAATGCTTCAGTATAGTCCTCCTGATGTTCCTGTAGGTAACATAATTAGGTCCCTGTTTGATATACATTTCTGTGTAGTAATTTTGTGTGTGTGTGTGTGTGTGTGTGTGTGTGTGTCAGAGAGGGACAAACAGACAGAAAGGGAGAGAGATGAGAAGCATCAATTCATTGCAGCACCTTAGTTCATTGATTGCTTTCTCATATGTGTCTTGACGGGGGGGGGGGGTGCTCTACAGCAGACTGAGTGACCCCTTGCTCAAGCCAGCGACCTTAGGCTCAAGCTGGTAAGCCTTGCTTGAACCAGATGAGCCTGCGCTCAAGCTGGTGACGTCGGGGTTTTGAGCCTGGGTCTTCTGGGTCCAATTCCGACACTCTAGTCACTGCGTCACCTGGTCAGGGTGTGTAGAGATTTTTTAACATACCATGATCATTTTCCCAGTTAAAATTATTCAAAACACTTTTCAGTAGCCACATAATGTCTCATTCCCCTATTCTCGGCCATTTAGGCATTTCTAGTTTTTAACCATGATAAACAAGGCTGTCATAAGCATCTTGCACCCAAACTTATGTTTGAGTTAGGAATTTTGTTCTCAAGGTAAAGTCCTAGAAATAACTCTAGCCTGACCACAGTAAATAGTGTGTGGGCCTGAGATGCAGAGGATCCAGGGTCAAAACAGCAAGGTTGCTTCCTTGAGCATGGGCTCACCTGGCTTAAGTGCAGGATTGCTGGCTTAACCGTGGGATCATAAACATGACCCCATGGTCACTGGCTTGAACCCAAAGATCACTGGCTTGAGCAAGGGGTTACTGGCTCAGCTGGAGCCCCCTGGTCAAGGCACATAAGAGAAAGCAATCAGTGAACAACTAAGGTGCTGCAACGAAAATATGATGCTTCTCATCTCCCTGTCTTTCTGTTACTATCTGTCCCTCTGTCTCTGTCTCTCTTGCTTAAAAAAAAAAAAAAAGAAGTGACTCTAGTTGCTGAGAAAAGTTATAGTAACATATACTGTTCACAAAAATTAAGGGATATTTCAAAATGAATATGAAACCATAAAATATCCCCTAATTTTTTTGAGCAGTGTATATTTGAAAAATACAGGCCGTGGCTGGTTGGTTCAGCAGTAGAGTGTCAGCGGGCACGTGGAAGTCCCAGGTTTGATTCCCGGTCAGGGCACAGGAGAAACAACCATCTGCTTCTCCCCCTCCCCCTTCTCCCCTCCCATTTTATAGCTATGGATCGAACTGCTCAAGCAAGTTGGCCATGGCACTGAGGATGACTCCATGCCCTTACCTCAGGCACTAAAATAGCTTGGTTGCTGAGCAGTGGAGCAGTGGCCCCAGATGGGCAAAACATCGCCCAGTTGGGGCACACATGGGAGTCTGTCTCTCTACATCCCCACCCCTCACTTAATTTAAAAAATAATAAGAAAGATACAATTCTTTGGAGAAGATAGATGTCTATTTTTGTATTATAAATCAGATCTTTGTTATTACACATTTATAGTTGCCCATTCTAAAATCCCACCACTCTTAGCAGTTCTCCCTCCATGTCTCTCCCATACGCATTGGTAGTGTCTGCACAGTTGTCAGTCTCACTGAGTTTAGCATCGCTAGGCTCCTGCGTGGTCTTCTGAGCCTCAGCTTCATGGGCAGGGGTCATTCTCTGCACTTTTCCGTTCTTTGGCTGCTGAACATTTCGGTCATTCCAACATTTTAATAATATAAATAGTGCCTCTAATGATGCCTTTGCCAATGCTTTTTCCGTCTTTTGGATTTTTCTCCTTGGAATAGGTCCCTCAGAATTAAAAAAATGTTCTCAGTTTAAAAGATGTCGAGATATATTTCTTTTTGTTTGTTTTTTGTTTTTTAAAGAAGGGTTGATAATACACTGAAAAATTGATTTGCAAAGAGCTCTCCACAATTCCATAGCACCAGTGTTAGGGTGCTGGTTTCTCTATATTCTCAGGGGCATGGGGCACTGGGCACTGTAATTTTTGTTAATATAGCAGATGAAGAGTGGTCAATTTGGATGAAGTTTCTCTACGTACCACTGATAATAATTCTTGCCACTCTTTTCCATCCGTGGGACTGTTCTGCACTGAAGCTGAGCCTCCTCCCAGCCCCTGGTTCTGCTTTTCCACCTGGTTCCCACTGCTAATGCTAGTCTACATTGCAACATGCCCTGGGTTTTCTCAAGTCTGGAGTCAGCAGTGCCGAGGGAGAGTATGAACTTTGTGCATAGACACAGGCTGATTCCTGACCAACTTTTTTTTTTTTTTTGCAAGATAGGAATGGAGAAAGATGAGAAGCATCACCTTATCAACTTATAGTTGTGGCACTTTAGTTCGATTGCTTCTCATATGTTCCTTGACCAGGAGGCTCAAGCTGAGCCAGTGACCCCTTGCTCAAGCTAGCAACCTTGGGCTTCAAGCCAGTGACCAATGGAGTCATTTTGATGATCCCACGCTTACGCTGGCAACCTTGAGCTCAAGCCGGGTGAGCCCATGCTCAAGCCAGTGACCTTGGGGTTTCAAACCTGAGACCTCAGTGTTCTAAGTTGATGCTCTATCCACTGCACCACTACCAGTTAGGCAGTCCTGGCCAATTTTTTTTTTCTGGCTAATTCTTGAGCAAAGCAGTGAACCACTCTGAGCCTGTCTCCTCCACTACAAGGTGGGGATAGCAACACCTGTTCTGTGGACCTTGAGGGATGGTTAGAAATAATACATTGAATACAGTACCTAGCACCAACAATAGCTCTTAGAGTCTATGGCCCACAAGACACATTTGTTTTCCTAACTTCAAGGCCCCGTGACTAAGACAGCTTTGCCCACTGCTACAGACTCACAGGCCTTTAGATGAGCGCCTATTGAGCGCCTTTGGATACTCCAGGGGAGCCATTAGGCCTCCAATCTGTTCAGACACCTACTTACTGAGCCCCTACTATGTGTAAGGTTATGCTATACACTGGGACCCAAAAATAGAAACAGCATAGTCCCTGACCTTGTAGAATACACGATTGTTTTGAAACAAATGGACAAACAGATCATTGCAGTAAAATGTGATAGATGGTAAGATAGAGATATTTGCAGTGCCATGAAGAGTCCTATGTTGGCAGGGGAGGCATGGGGGATCTTTCCAGAACAGTGCCTTTGAGCTGGACCCTGAGGGACAGTGAGGTTATTAGCCCTGTTCTTGTGAGAGGCACTGGTGCAGCCTGACTGCCCTATGAGATGAGGCAGCTTATGAGCAGTGGGTACAAGGATGGTGGGCTGCTTCCCAAGGTTCCTGTTGGCAGCCTGCTCCTGTCCTGTCCTCTCACCTTTGGGCCTATCTTTCTCCCCCATCAGCAGAGACCCCGGGTGCAAGGGGCACAAGTTTACACACAGTGGCCTGGCCTGCCAACTGCCCCAGCCCTGCGAGGCAGATGAGGGCCTGGGCGAGGAAGAGGACAGCAGCTCGGAGCGTAGCTCCTGCACCTCATCTTCCACCCACCAGAGAGATGGGAAGTTCTGTGACTGCTGCTACTGTGAGTTCTTCGGCCACAATGCGGTGAGTGAAGCTGCCCAGGCCAGAGAGGGCTGGGGGCCAGCCAGAGATCACCGGCTCTCCCCGGAGACCCCTTGGGTCAAGGGGATAGTGACCACTCTAGGACCATGTGAGTCCTCGCACCTGTGTCTACTCACTTGATCCTCACAGCAAACTGGTGAGGTAGAGATTTTTAAACATTTTGCTACCTTTGCTCTTTTCATGGTTTCTCTTAAGAATGACGTTTTTTCCTTAGGTAAAAGGAAAGGAAATGGCAGAGAGGAAATATATGATTCTGATGAGTTTGTGTACGTGTGTAATCACAGAGAAGTGAACGTTTGTGCGTGATGAAGGCAGAATGGAAGCAAAGGCTCTCAGTCCCCTGAGTGTGAGAGCCAGCTGAGGGGCAGGCCGTGAGCACAGATGGCGCCAGGAAGGAGGCACAGAGCAGAGTACATGCTGGCTCTGGACGCCAGGGAGGAAGCGGTTCAGAAGTCTCCTAAGGTGAAGAGGAAGGGGCCGCCGGTTAGGGGAGAGCAGTTGAGGACAGAAGAAATGAAAAGAATTACATTGCTAGTCACCTTTGAGCTAGGGGTTATCCTCATTTTAGAGATGACAAAATTGAGGCTCACAAGATTCAGTGACCTGCCCAAGGTCATACATCTTCCAAGAGACAAAGCCTGGGTTCACACCTGTTTTCCTGGCTCCCAGGCCACTGTGCTGCCACTGCTGTCATGTATCCCCTACTGCAGGGGTCCCCAAACTTTTTACACAGGGGGCCAGTTCAATGTCACTCGGACCATTGGAGGGCCGGACTATAAAAAAAACTATGAACAAATCCCTATGCACACTGCACATATCTTATTTTAAAGTAAAAAAACAAAACGGGAACAAATACAATATTTAAAATAAAGAACAAGTAAATTTAAATCAACAAACTGACCAGTATTTCAATGGGGACTATGCTCCTCTCACTGACCACTAATGAAAGAGGTGCCCTTTCCGGAAGTGCGGCGGGGGCCAGATAAATGGCCTCGGGGCCGCATGCAGCCCGCGGGCCGTAGTTTGGGGACCCCTGCCCTACTGTATCCCCTACTCCCTCCGCCCGCTGCTGCTTTGGCTCCAGCCTGGCTGAGGTGAAGCCATTTGGCCTCTGTGGCGCTAGAACAGTTGTCTCGCTTCTCACCACATGTTTGGTGCCAGCGGGTGGGAGTGCTATGGTCTTCCCAGGCCCAGGGTGTAACATTAGCACCTCCCCCTCCCCCAGCCACCCGCTGCCCCGACGAGTCGGAATTATACCGAGATCCGAGAGAAGCTCCGTTCGAGGCTGACCAGGAGGAAAGAGGAGCTGCCCATGAAGGGGGGCGCCCTGGGCGGGATCCCTGGGGAGCCTGCCGTGGACCACCGAGATGTGGATGAGCTGCTGGAATTCATCAACAGTACGGAGCCCAAAGTCCCCAACAGCACCAGGGCCGCAAAGCGGGCCCGGCACAAGCTGAAAAAGAAGGTGGGTGTGGGGGGGCAGCTCTACTACCTCTTTTCCCCAAGGAGTCCCTCACCCAACCCCCAAGACTTTTGAGGCATGAATGGTGCTGGCTGCCAAATACCTTGGCTGCTCTGGGAAGGTCTGAATGAGTTTGGGAGGTATCAGAGTCAGGGAGACTGGGGGCCAATGACTGGAAGACAAATGTGTCCTGGCATCAGAAGCAGCTTGTTGGATTTTTCCAAGCCTAGGACTTGCTTCATTTGGTCAGTCATTTATTCATTCAGCAAATACTGGGAGCCAAAGCATTTATTAAGTTCTTGCCCTGAAGAAGCTCAGTCCAGTGGAGAGACTTGACCCAAAGTGGGATGAGCACATTAGTGTGTGACCAGTCCTGAGATGACAGAAGCCCCCCATCCTTCCTGAGGTTGTTGGAAGTGGCCGTACGAGAGGCTGACCGCAAGAGCTGAGTCATAGGGAATGAGTGCGAACTCATCAGGAGGGCCCTGCTGGCAGCAGGCAGAGCACATCTGCAGCCAGGGCTCAAACAGGAGAGGTAGGACCGACAGTGGAAGTAAGAAAGGGACTTATAGGCCCTGCTGAAGAGCTTTGACTTGACCCTGCAGCTGAGGGGGAGTCACTGGAGGACTTTAATCAAAGAAGGTCGATTCTGTATTCTAAGCTTATCCTGTGGTATTATGGAAGGTAGCCTGGCGGAGTGATGCTCCAGGCTTAAAAGCCGAGAGCCAGGGTGGTGATGATTGATGACTGGACTGGAGCAGAGGTGGATTTTCAGAGGAAGCAGAAGTGACAGGCTTTGGTGATCTGATTACAGGACAGGGAGATGAAGGAGTTAGGGCCGTTTCCCAGGTGTTTGCTTGGGTGACTGGCAGAATGGCATGCCTTTCACTGAGCAGGGATGGGCTTGGCGGAAGACAGGAATCCAGCTGGGGCACGTTACCTCAGAGGTTCTCACGAGACATCCAAGTAGAGACGGAGGTTTAGGGCTGGGAGTTGCCAAGTGGAGATATAATTGAAGCCATGGGAATGACCCAGGCTGAAGCCAGTGAGTCCTTCCTGGGAAACCCTAATGCCAGGTGAGCCCCAGGACTTGATGGCTGGTCCCTGTGGCCTCATTACCTCTTTGTTCGCCCCAGCTGCGTCTGCACAGTGCCACACTTGGGAGCTCAGCAGCCAAGGACATTGGACAACCAGCTAGCTCCAGGTCATGGGTGGTTAAACAGCCCTGGTGCTCTAGAAAGCAGCAGTGGGTCTCCATCTTTTTCCAGTCTAAAGGACAAACCAGATCCTTTGCCTTGCACCCTGAAGCAATTAGCCAAGGGGTCCCACCACTGTCTTCAGAAAGTGATCAGCACTTTCTTCCTCCCATCCAGCATTGCCTGGCCAGAGGTGTCTGGTGGGCAGCAGCAGTCTCTTTGGCCTTTACTGCCCTGTTAAGGCAGTTAGATCTCAGGGACCACGTTACAGTTCCCAGGCCCAGCGTTCATAAATCTGTGCTGCACATTGCTTTTCCTTCACCAGTAATGTTCTCCTCTCTCCCCTCCCTTTCCTCCTGACACTTTCCTTCCAATCTCAGTCTAGATGGCTCCTGTTTTGCAGCATTGCTCGGGAAATTTCTCCCACTGTAGTCTTATTATACCTCATCATTTCTCTAGTCCACCATAGATAACACACTACTCACTTGATCCAAAATTTACTGCCTAGCCCAGTGTAGAGGCCGGGGTACAACTGAAGCAAGCAATTGCAATGTCATGTGATAAGAAATCATGGTCATTATCTGTTTATATTTGTACCTCCTCCATATGCCCCTCCACCTACCCCCTGGCCTTACAACCTGGCTGTCCACCAAAAACACAGCATCTCCTGATTGTCATCCAATAGAGTGCCCATTCTGTCTCACCTTGGGAGACAAATAAAGCTGAGTATCTTTCTACCTCCTTAGACCATTTCCAGACCATGACTTTCCCCTGCTCCTTTGGAACTGACCCCATCTCTGTCATCTGCAACCTCTTGGCTACTTTTTATCCACTGAAGACTGTCACCTACCCCTTTCTCCTCTTCCCAGGCCAGGAGAGATTACCCACAGTCTTGCCAGTGTTCTCAACTCCTTGTTCCACTAACACCCACTCGAAAAACCTCAGCCCTGGTTCAAACCCAACCTGTGTCTCGCCTTCTATACCTCAAGGAGAACACAGAATCCAGTCCTGTGTGGCACCCGGGCTGTGCTATCTCCCACTCACCTGAGCCCCCATGTTGCCTAGCAGGTGTCTGGAACTCCCTAGTCTTACTTGTTTCTTGTCACTTTATTCTTCACAGCACACACGTCAGATCTCCATTCTTTCTAACTTCTAGGTTTTCCCCACCCCACCTAATTTTGGGGCAAATAACTTGATTTCTTTTCCAACTAGGCCAGTGGACAGGCACTCTTATCTCCTTTTTACCACCACCCCACCTGCAAGTTTTCTTGTTATGAGGATGATTTACCCCTTTCCCTAGCTAAGGCCCAGGCAGTCTTCTAAGGCATACTGTCCTGGTCCATCTTCTTTGTCAACTACGCAACTTCACGTTGTGTATGTGTTCTCCTTTTCAAACACTGTTTTCTTTGGCATCTCCACCCTCAGTTGGGGGGTACAGGGAAAGGACATGGGAATTCCCAGGTTGCCACATTGCCTACCTTCCTCTCTGCTCTCTTTTCTGTCTCCTTTGTGAGGTCTTCTTCCTCTACCTGACTCACCCCCTTGAGGACATCTCCCTGGGAAAGAGGAGCCATCTAGGTAGTACTGCCTCCCCATTTGGTCTGGTCACCTGTCTTCCCTGCACTTCACACTGATGTCCAATACTGCTATTAGGTACCTCCTCACACGTTCCATAGGCACTCAGACTCAGCACATCTAAGACTGAGCTTGTCTTTCTCCAAGAGGCCTGCTCCTTCTCCATTGTCTGTAGTTGGATGCACTGCCATCCAGCCAGCTGCCTGAACCAGAACCCGGGTGCCATCTTGGGAAGAATGCATTGTTGTGATTGGGAGCAGTGGGCCTTGGAATTGGACCTCAGTTTGAAACCTGGTTCTGTTACCCTTGCTGTATGACCTTGGGCAAATCACTTAACCTCCAAGCCTCAGTTTATTTATCCATAAAAGGAGAAGAACAGTAGAATCTAATGCAGATTGTTGCGAGAATCAAGTGGAGGGATGTGTGGGAAAGGTTCGGCAGGAAAAGCGTTTGGTCCATGTGGCTGCTGTAGCAGCACAGTAGTTGTCAGGGTTGTTTCATGACTCACCTTACTCTCTCTCCCCACCCACCACTGAGAGTCCTGGCCATGCTACCTTCCAAGTAGCTCAAACCATCCACTTCTCTCCACCCTACGGCCATGACTTTAAAGGCCTTCAATGGTTGAATGTTTCCCTCAGGATGAACCCAGCCTGGAGCACGGCCTATAGAGTTCTTCAGGATCTAGTCCCTGTTTAGCTTGCCAGCTTTGTCTCAATCTGTCCCTCTGGCCTTCCTGCCCACCCCTACCCCCACCCCCAAAAAATAAAGAAGTTTGGGCTCCAGTTGTACCTCTGAATGGTTTGCATTCCCCTTTAAGGATTTTGTGCTTTTCCATTTCCCAATTTTCTACTTGCTCTTTTGTCTGGAAAGTATTTGTCTCACTCTCTCCAGGGTAACCCCCTTACTCTTCATGCTCAGGGAGATACTGTCGCCCCTTGGAAGCTCTCCCTGATGGCCCAATCTGGATTCCCTGAGCACCCTGTGCTTTCTTTCCTAGAGTTCTTACTACTGTCACTGAGACCTTTTTTTTTCCCCTTTAGTTGGAAACAGGGAAGCAGTCAGACAGACTCCTGCATGCGCCTGACGAGGATCCACCCGGCATGCCCACCAGGGGGTGATGCTCTGCCCATCTTGGGGCGTCGCTCTGCCGCAATCAGAGCCATTCTAGCGCCTGAGGCAGAGGCCACAGAGCCAGCCCGTGCCTGGGCCAACTTTGCTGCAATGGAGCCTTGGCTGCAGGAGGGGAAGAGAAAGACAGAGAGGAAGGAGGGGGGAGGGGTGGAGAAGCAGACGGGCGCTTCTCCTGTGTGCCCTGGCTGGGAATCGAACCCGGGACTCCTGCACGCCAGGCTGACACTCTACCACTGAGCCAACCGGCCAGGGCCTGTCACTGAGACTTGAACCTTCTGTTTGTGTGTCTCCCCACACACACTCAAGTCAGAGAACAGAGACCCTCCTACATAGATGGATTCTCAGAACCCAACCCAGTGTCTCAGAGTTGATGGTCATGAAACGGTATCAGATGGGATTGGAAAGCATAAGGACTGGGGATTACAGCTGGGGGTGCTGTCTCAGCTCTGCCACTTACTAGCCATGTAACCTTAGGCCAGTTCCTTGTTCTTTCCAAAGTCAAGTGTCCTCATCTATAAATGGAAGATGACGTAACAAGGGCAGTTGTGAGGATTAAATGAGACAACTGAGACATACTAGGCTTATGGGCCCAGCAGAAAATTTGGTTCTGTATTTTCCCCTTTCACCACCAAATTGTTTGCGCCCATCTTGCTCCCTGCACACCATTATTCAGATGTCTTTGTTTAGCAGCGTAACTCTCTTTTGCAAATGAAATCTTCCATGGAACTCCGTTTCCTTTTTATTTTTATTTTTTACTGAATTTATTAAGGTGACACTGGTTAGCAAAATCATACAGGTTTCAGGTGCTCACTTCTATAACACATCTCTGTATACTGTATTATGTGTTCACCTCCCCAAGTCAAGTTTTATTCCGTCACTAATTATCTCCTCTGTGCCCGCTCCACTCCCTCGCCTCACAACCCAGAACTCAGTTTATAACAAAAGCAGAGTTCTTCTAGTGCAGGGAAGGAATGAAGAGAAGACCCTTCCAGTCCTATGTGTATCCCTGTGGCCTCAGGCACTCTGCCCGCAGCCTCCACGGAGCACTGCTCCAGACTCAGCTGCCCCCTCACCTGAGCACCGTGGTGCCAAGGTGTAGCCTTACTTGTGCCCAGGGAAAGCAACACACACCCTCGCAGGTGTCCTTATAGAAATCCTATGAGGTATAGGTAGGTCGCTTTTCTCCCAAATTTACAAATGGGGATAGTAAGGTACAAAGAAAATGAGTGATTTGTCCAAGGTCTCACAGTTTTGGTTCTAGTCAGTTATGGAACCAGTGTTCAAAAAAGATGAGAGAATAACAATTGTGTGCCCACTTGGCTACAGGATCACCCTCTTTAAGTTGACACTGTCGTGGTAGCAAGCCCTCTTTTTCTCTCTCCACTTTCCTTTTTCTGTTTCTCCCTCATCACTCCAAAATTAGCTGGAAATTTGTGAAATTGTGGAAGTCATCCAGTCCCTGGCACAATACCACCACCTCTTTCCCCTAGGCCTTTGACATCTGTCTCCTATCTCTCTCTGAAGGCCTCCTCAGCTTGCAGTTGTCTTGAGGTTGAGCAAAGGGGTGGAGTGACTCAGCCCACAGACTTTCCTTTTCACTCTCCAGATCTGGCTCTGTCAACACTGATTGGCAGGGTCCAGTCGCCCAGGCCTCACCTGAGCAAAGAGGCTTCTTTTACATCTTGTCCTGGGGGCCCCATGTGGCTGTCCATTGTATGCGTTGGGGCACACTTTAGGCATGGCCTTGACTACTTGAGGCCAACTGAGCAATGAGTGGCCTTACTGTAAGAACTTGGCCCTTGCCAGTAGCGCCTGTACACAGCATCAGGGAGGCACACATTCCCGGCCACCCAGAGCAGCTTGAGCTACCGTGGCAGTCTCACGACCCCATGTGTTCCTTCCTGAAAGACCCACACGATGGCACCGCTTTTATCCCTACAGCGGCAGAATGGAGGGAATACCTCTATAGCAGCCACATTCCTCACGTGTCTCCACTTTGAGATTCACTCCAGAGTTGTTCCCATTTTGCACATAAGTCCACTGAGACTCAGCAAATAGGTGGATTGCTGAAGCTGAGGCCTAGGAGCTAAGATTCAGTGAGCTATGTCCCTACTCCTTTGAGTCCAGCCTTCTTAGGTCCTAGGACCGACACTGGAGCTCTGAGTCTAACTGTCTCCACCTCCAAGACGTGTACCGGTCTGACTGCACTTCATCTTCATTCCTGCAGGGTGGACAAGCAGGCCCGGATTGTGAGGCCCTGCCTCTAGCCAGTTATTGGCAGAGCTGGGCCTCAGCCTGGTGTGTCAAGTGTCACCATGTGCCTGGTAGATGCCAAGCCCCTGCTGAAACTGCCTCTTGTATTGGCAGGAAAAGGAGAAGGCCCAATTGGCAGCAGAAGCTCTAAAGCAGGTGAATCGTGATGTTTCTGGAAGCCGGGAGCCGAGGCCTGCCGGAGAGAGGCTTTTGGAGTGGCCTGACCGGGAGCTAGATCGGGTAAACAGTTTCCTGAGCAGCCGTCTACAGGAGATCAAGAACACTGTCAAGGACTCCATTTGTTCCAGCTTCAGTGTGTGTGAGCTCAACACGGACAGCAATGGCTTCTCTAAGGAGGAGGCTGCTGAGCCAGAGACCCAGAGTCTATCCCCTGCGAACCTCAATGGCTCCTCAGAGCACCAGCCTGACATCAGCCTTGACCTGTCCCCTTTGACTTTGGGCTCCCCTCAGAACCACACGTTACAAGCTCCAAGCGAGTCAGCCCCACCATGGGCAGAAATGAGAGGCACCCAACCACCATGGACTGAGGTGAGGGGTCCCCCTCCTGGTATCACCCCTGAGAACGGGCTAGTGAGGAGACTAAACACCGTGCCCAACCTGTCCAGGGTGATTTGGGTCAAAACACCCAAGCCAGGCAACAGCAGCTCTGAGGAGCCAAGCCCAAAGGAAGTCCCTAGTTGCAAGCAGGAGCTGCCTGAGCCTGGGGCCTCAGGTGGAAAGCCACGGAAAGGCAAGAGACAGGGCAATCAGGCCAAGAAAAGTGAGGCAAGTCCAGCATCCCGGTCCTCGGCCAGCCTGGAGGCTCCCAGTGCTAAGGGCCAGATCTCCAGCCCCATGCAGCCAGGCAAGGCCCCGGAGCCTCCCAAAGTGGGCAGCTGTGCTGAGGCCAGAGAGGGGAGTCGGGGGAACCAGCCAGGACCAAGTTGGGCTGGCAGCCCCAAAGCTGACAAGGAGAAGGGCAGCTCCTGGCGAAACTGGCCAGGTGAGGCCAAGGCATGGCCTTCACAACAGGAGTCTGTGCAGCCTCCAGGCCCAGCAAGGCCACAGAACTTGCCGCAGGGCAAGGGCCGCAGTCGCCGCAGCCGCAACAAGCAGGAGAAGTTGGCCTCCTCCTTGGGTGAGTGCACCAGGAACACTGGCTGACCCCCACCCTGCCAGGCCATGGGGTGGTGGGCAGTCCTCGTGTGTGGGCAGCACTGACCCAGAGGCCTGGCTGTGGGCACTGAGCCCTCCTGGCTGTGTCTTCCTAGACGATGTGTTCCTGCCCAAGGACATGGATGGGATGGAGATGGATGAGACTGACCGGGAAGTGGAATACTTCAAGAGGTAGGTGTGGGCCGCCTGCCATCCTACCCACACCCTCACCTTTCAAAAAGGCCTCTCACTTATCCCTGAGCACTAGGATGGAGGGCCTCTCCAGCCCTTCCAAGCTTTTTCCCCACCAGCCTATGTACAAAAATCCAGGTAGCCACTTGGCAGGACAGGGCATCTGGGAAAATGCAAGGGACCAAGTGAAGGAGGCAAGCATGTCAGGACCCAGGAACCAGGCCTTTTCCGGTGTCATTCACTTTGTTTAATCACTTGTACTTCCTCTGCTCTGCCGAGGCAGAGCTGTGGGGCAGAGGTGAATCTAATAGTCTAGACAGGGAGAGAGCATAAACACACAGTGTGGCAACATGCGCTCTGAACTGGAATGAGGGCATGGGGCTGGAGGAGTGGCTAGGAGAGGGCCTGCAGACCAAGTTAAGGGGTGGGAGCGGGCAAGGAAGCCCTTCCAGAAGAGGTGATAACCAAGGAATAAGAGTGAGTGGGCCAGGCAAAATGAAAGGACATTTCTGACACCGGGATCAGCACATGCAAAGGGTCGAAAGTGAAAGAAACACTCCCTGAGGGGAATGGAAGGCAGCCCAGTGTCGGTGGAGTACCACACAGGGTGAGGAGGCCGTGTCCAAAGGCAGTGTTCACTCTTCCCGTACAGTCAGCTGGGTGTGTGTATGTCCCACCCAGATGGTTGCCCCCCAGCACAGCTCCCATACTTGCTAGACCTCACTACTCAGGAGCTGGAAGAGTCGTGCAGAGCCAACCTGACTTCTTTAGTGACCAGGAAGCACAGGTCTAGGAGGGGGTCCAGTAGGCAAGGGGAATCTCTGATTATACTTCTGTGTCATCCTCCAAACCTGATAGATTCTGCTTGGATTCTGCAAAGCAAACACGTCAGAAAGTTGCTGTGAACTGGACCAACTTCAGCCTCAAGAAAACCACTCCCAGCACAGCTCAATGAGGTATAGAGACCCCCAAGTGTCGCATGTACCCTTCCCAATGCTCTGCCAGCTTCTGTGTCCCCACCAGACCATTTCATGCTCTGAGGCACAGGGAGTCTTAGACTAGGGGCTTGGCATCCCTGGCCCCTGGACCTCCACGATGACAACCCAGCAAGCTGTGCTCTCTGGACACAGAGGCCTCGTCTCTTCTGCAGCCATTTACCCCCAGGCCTCTGTGCTTTCATCGCTCCTCCCTGGGCCAGGCCCTCCTGTGAGCCCTCCTGCCCATGTTTCTGAAGGGCACCTTCCTATACTGCCATCCCCTGGGGTATCTCTACCAGGCCTCTACTTCCCCTGCCAGCAGCCTCCCAAAGGATCTGACTACCATGGGCTCCCGCAGGCTGTGCCTACCCCTGACATCAGCCTCAGGCTTGAACCTCACTTGCTGGGCCTGGCTCCTCCATGCAGGCTACGATGGCCAAGCTGGACGAAGGCCTTAGAGGTCATTTAGCATGGAGAAGTGAGTGGGTACTCTCCCTCAGCAGGAGTTCCCAAGAGGAAATTGATAGCAAAGTTGCCTCCTGGAAGAAGACACCTGGCCCCCAGCTGACTCTGGCCTCCCCTTCCAGACACCTGCACAAGCCCTTTTGTCTGAATTATTGACCAATGATGTTCTGGACTGAGAACTAAAGACTTGAGAAGGCACTGACTGGGCTGAGAACCATAGTCCCACAGAGAAGGGTGATTGGCAGACAGGCTTTGATGCTGAGTTTGGGGCTTAATGGCTGTGCAGTGCCATATCTCAATCCTAAGCTGTGTCTCTGCAGTCAGGCCTTTTCTGGTTGACAACTAACTACACAGTGCCCTGAAGACAGCAGGATGCTGGGCAGGCGGGCTGAGCCCTGGGAGCCTTCAGGAGGGTAGCTGCACCTGTCCTCCTCTTCCCGGTGCCAGGGCAGCTCCTTTCTGGGCCAGGCCGGCAGACTTCTGGATCCTCGGCTGAGTCTCCTTTTCCCACTTTGGAGCTGGGCTCCCTGTGGCGCCCTTGTGCTGCACCAGAGTCAGAACTTTCCTCAGACTTGCCTCAATCCTGCTACTCTGAGAGGCTGAGCTCCCTGATCCCTTGCCAAACTGAGATATCCACACCCCCAAGAGTTTCTGCCGGGGTCAGGGTGCCTTCTTGCCTCTCTTCTCCACTTCCACTGGAACCAGGAGTGGCAGGGACCCCAGGCACTCTCATCTGTTGTCCCTTCTAAGAATAACGGGTGCACTTTCTCACATAGGCCCAGTGCCTCTGTTATCCAGGAAACCTCACCCAGCTGTATTTTCCCTCTTTGGCTGATCACTTTTGTAAGACAGGAGATGCTCCCTCCCCAGTCTACTTTGTCTTGACCCTCCTCAGAGCCTGACTGGGAGCCCTGAGTGCGAGAGAGAGCAGTGCTGGCCCAGACCTGGGACCAGCCCAGGCTGTGTGCTGGGAGCTTGAGGCAGGAGTCTGAGCACAGAAGCTGCCTCCCCGGCCTGTCACCAGGAAAGCACATACCACAGGCTGGCCTTTTCCTCCCTGTTGGCCGCAGGACAGATCATGAGCTCTTCAGGGATGGACCCATGTTCCTTGAGATCTAGGATGATATTTCACATATTGATAGAACGCCAGGACCGGGGCTGCTTCCTGACAGGGTCTTAATGTTCAGCCTTTGCTGGAGGTGATTGAGAAAGTCTGTGGTAGCAAAAGGAGGAGGCAGCTGTTCTTGCCTCTGTGGGGACCCATGGAGACCCAGAGCTGGCATGAGAAGGCCATTATTCACCATGTGGCCATGATCTTGTTTTCTCAGCCCCTGCTGGGTCCAGCTTCTTCAGGGTGTGTGAGACCCCCAACTGCCAGCTGAAGGTCTACAGTTTCTTCCTTCTTCACATCTCCACCCACCTGCCCAAGACCCTCCCAGCTCCTTGTCATCCTGAACCAACCAAAAGCTGAGCGGATGTGTGCTGGGCTGGGGCCCCTCAGGACCTCCACAGAGCCGCCTCCTGGTGCTACGCAGCCTCCGTACTCAGAGCCTGGGGGCTGGGCTGGCCTGTGGGCTGGGGGCTGATGGTACTGCTGGCCCAAAACTGCTCTTTTTGTGTTTGATTTTGGTTTTTGTTTGTTTTATTTTATTTTTTAATTCTTTACTTTTGATACTGTGAAGATCTTTCCCGTCGAAAGATAAAGCAACATTTTGACACAGAGTTGGTTTGTTGGTCATTTGCTGGACTGGTTCAAGGGTGAGGTAAGGGATGTAATCAGAAGCATGGTGTCTGCCTTAGTCACTAATCATGTTGGGTATGTACTGTGTATCCATGGTTTGGCATTGTTTCCACTTAATTCCTGTAGCTGTTTGTAAAGCCAGTAGCCACGGCCACCATCACAATCGTGTGGCCAACACAGGTTCAGGTTTGATTCGGACAGACGGTAATGAAACAACGAAGCCAAGAACTGGTGGGCAATTACCTTTCATCCCAGCTCACAACTGGTGGGCGGGAAATACACACAATGGGAAAACACTTCCCTTTCTCTGCAGGGCTCCCAAAGCCACTGACTTATCTGAATATTCCTAGAATCAATGGTTTCTACCTCACCAGCCTTATTCACCTCTGTTCCCCATCTCCTTCTCTCTGCACAAACTCTGCACAAACTGGCTTCTCCTTCAGCACTCCACCATCTTGGCTGCCTCTTCTATGCAATGCTAATTTCAGGAACCCAGAGAGAGAGCCCCTGGTCTCCCTTATTTTATAGTGTAGAAATTAAAGCCGTTAAGCCAGTATACAAATAAGGAAGTCTCTGATACAAAGTCACTTATCTGAGGCATAAATGGGATTCCTCATGAGAGTGCACCACCTCACATCATGCAACAGTCAAAGGTGTGGGGAAAAGCTTAGTGTTGAGAAGATCTTAGTATTAAAATCGCAGGAGAGGCTTAGTCTTAAAACTAAGCCTTAGGCCAGGGGTAGTCAACCTTTTTATACCTACCGCCCACTTTTGTATCTCTGTTAGTAAAATTTTCTAACCGCCCACCAGTTCCACAGTAATGGTGATTTATAAAGTAGAGAAGTAACTTTACTTTATAAAATTTATAAAGCAAAGTTACAGCAAGTTAAAGCATATAATAATAATTACTTACCAAATACTTTATGTCAGATTTTTGCCAAGTTTGGCAGAATAAATCTTTATAAAACAACTTACTATAGTTAAATCTATCTTTTTATTTATACTTTGGTTGCTCTACTACCACCCACCATGAAAGCTGGAATGCCCACTAGTGGGCGGTAGGGACCAGTTGACTACCACTGCTTAGGCTATAAGGATCCCACCTGCTTACAGCCTGTCTCCCACACCTAATGCAAATTATAAGTGAGCAAACATATACATATTTGCAAACTTATTTGACCCACACTGTTCTAAGTAGAACTGTGGGGAATTTTATAGAAGAAACTAAAGCTAAGACAGGAAAGTGACTCTAGTGAGCTCAGTCTGGCTGACTAGAGTTAGAACACAGGCTCTGCCCTTTCCTCTGGATGGGAGGCCTTGTATGCCTTTTCCCCACATTCTGCCTGTTTCCCCTTCTGTAAAATGGATGCGTTGAAGGAACAGGACTTGGCCTGTGGGCAGCTGATGTAAGAAGGGTCTTGGGGAAGGCTTGAGGCCTTAATGGATAGTGCACCAGTAGCCTGGGTGGGGTTATCAGGGAAAGTGGAAAGGTAGATGGGGTTTTTATAAATTATATCTGACTTTCCAGTGGGAATGAGACATGTAGCTTCCTTGAGTATTTGAGAGTTAAGAGGATAACGAACCCTTCTGTAAATAAAGTAAAGCAAACTATTTCTGCCTGCCCCAGTAGATATGGTTTGTAAATTTAGGTTTTAATATAATAAGTTTGCTAAAAATGCACTCACACACATGTGTCCCAACTGCTTGCCCCCAATGTTGTTTTCTCAGCTGAAATCAACTCTTACTTGAGCTCACGTGGGACGTGATGGAGACAGTAGCCACACAATCACTAAGATTCCTTTATGGAGCGTTAGCGGAGGAGGAAGAGGAAAGGAAGAATGAAGGAGGAGGGGAAGAAGAAGGAGGAGGAGAAAGAAGAGGAAGAAGGAGGAGGAGGAAGGAGAGGAAGAAGAAGGAAAAGAAGTAGTAGTAAAACAACATTGCCCACAAGCTCAAAATTCCCGGTCCCCAGCCTTTCCCAATCCCCAAGGAAGTATGGACACTCCTGTGAAACCTTTCTCTGTAAATTAATTACCTGTGTTTCTCACCCTCTTAACTGTCGCACCAGCCTCTGCCCTGCAGTTGAATTGGCACAGCTATGTAAAATTCTGCCTTATTTGAAAATTGCAGGTCTGATTGAAGCAGCACTTTTCCTACAGATAAAAGACTTATGTGAGTGGCATTCTGGGCCCTCTGGGCTTGGCCTTTGCCTCCAGCACTCCAACCACACCTGCAACCTCAGTATCCAACTAGGCCTGGCACCCTTAGATCTCCTTACTTTTGTTTACATACTTCCCTCTTCTCAGATTATGCTTCCTTCAAAAGTTCCTGCTTGTCCTTCACATCCCAGTTGAGAAGCCACTTTACTATGAGAATCAATTTGCCCTGCCTTTGTGATAATTCCAAAAGTGATACCATGTCTTTTGATATTTTTCCTTAACTTCAAGACTGGTTATCTCTATTTTTTTTTTTATTCATTTTTAGAGAGGAGAGAGAGACAGAGAGAGAGAAGGGGGGAGGAGCTGGAAGCATCAACTCCCATATGTGCCTTGACCAGGCAAGCCCAGGGCTTTGAACCAGCAACCTCAGCGTTTCCAGGTTGATGCTTTACCCACTGTGCCACCACAGGTCAGGCTGGTTATTTCTATTTTCTGTCTCTTCGACTAATCCATAATCTCACAAGCCAGGTTTGTGTCTTGTTCATTTTTTAACTGCTTTAGCACCACACAGTAGCCAGCACATTCTGAGATTCCACACTTCCCTGGAAGCTCAGATATAGTGCCTCCTCCAAGCCCTCTCAGGTTCAGTCTGAGCTTCGTTACAGCATTTACAATAATTGCTGACATGCACATGTGCATGTTGGAATCCATGGGAGTCCGAAAGACCAGAGTCTCAGGCTTTATTGAAAGGAAGAAAGGAACCCTGCCGGGCACTTCTCCAGGGGGAGAAGAGCACCGGTTACAGACTAGGGGCGAGTTATATAGTGTTTGGGAGAGCCTGAGGGGATACTGAGGCAAAAGTCCTGGTATGTCCGGAATGCTCCTCCTTGGGGGGCTTCGAGCATGTGGGTGTTGAATCAAAAGTCCTGGTATGGCCTGACCAGGCGGTGGCGCAGTGGATAGAGCGTCGGACTGGGATGCGGAAGTACCCAGGTTCGAGACTTCCAGGTCGCGCGCGGGCTCATCTGGCTTGAGCAAAGAGCTCGCCAGCTTGGACCCAAGGTCGCTGGCTCCAGCAAGGGGTTACTCGGTCTGCTGAAGGCCCACGGTCAAGGCACATGTGAGAAAGCAATCAATGAACAACTAAGAAGTCGCAATGCGCAACGAGAAACTGATGATTGATGCTTCTCATCTCTCTCTGTTCCTGTCTGTCTGTCCCTGTCTATCTCTGCCTCTGTAAAAAAAAAAAAAAAAAAAAAAGTCCTGGTGTGTCCGGAGCCCCTCCTTGGGGCGGCTTCTCAGTTTTTTGGAATTCCTCTGTCTCAGGGTCATTAGTCCAGTAAGGGTGAGGTCTGACAAATAAGCGGAACATCAAGAGGGCAGTTTGGAATTTACGTATCTATCATGTCTCAACTCTGTGGTTACATATAAAAGAAAGGCAGTTATTAATTTTATAATATATGGTGAAGGTTGATGAGAAAGAGGAGAAAAAGTTGGAAAATTATTTCTTCTTCTGGAGAGAACTCAAGAAGGGAATCTTGCCAAGCCAAGTCCCTCATCCAGTTAAGGAGGTCATCAATTTCCATGCTGTGAGGTCTGAACCAGGTGATGTCTCTGAAAACCTGAGTGAGGAAGTAAACAAATTTTGCGGGGTAAAAATTGTCAGTTGCTTGCTGCGAGTGCCAAGTGGACAGAGTGACATGGTGATGCATGGTCTCCTGGATGAGCCTCATGAGACGGGCTGGTCTGGTTCCTCTCAAATGGGAGGAAATGTGGAGATTTTAAGAGACAGGAAACTTGTTGGTGTAAGTTTTTAGAAGGACTGAATATGTGTGGTAAAGAGGAAGAGGGTTTGGAGAACATTCAGGAGGGAACTTCTCGGGCTGAGGGGCGGCTTCTTCCTGCTGTCATCCCTACCTATTTGATATTTCCCTCGTGAAGTTCTCCTTGGGGTATTGGGGAATAGGAGTGTAGGAGCATTTGATTGTAGGTAATCCTAGAGATTTCTCTCATCCCGGCCTGTAGGAACTTAATAAAGAAAAAGGCAGGTATTTGGAGATTAGCAATGCAGAGATAAGGAGGGTTGTATAGGGTATGTGTGTGAAAGTTCTTCCATGGTAAAGTTAGAGATATTTTTTCCTGGCAGCCCTGAAGAGAGCAGTTAGCTTGAGTTAAAAGAAATGTTTCATGTCCGTTTGTAGGCTCCAAGAAGACCCAGTGATCTTGTCCCCTTACTATGTGAAGGGAAAAAGACTGAGAAGCGTGAAGAGGTGTTGCTGTTTATTCTCCTAGTTCTTCAGGAATATGGGAGAACTTTAGGGTTAGGGGACCTGTAGAGGTTGAAAGATAGAATTTAGGAGGTTTGCTGATACAGGGTTTCAGATTTTTCTGTTTCATGAGGGCAGGTTTCAGGGTTGATATGTAGGGTTAGGTAGATTTTTCCAGTTGTCTGATTGGCGAAGGTCTGCATGCAGTTCTGTAAGAAACTAGTGAACAAACATAAGAGGCAGGGTTTAAAAGTTAGAAAAGTAAATAGGAGAGTGAGTGGACCAATGAAAGGCAATAGTAAGACGCCCAGTTTGTGTGAAACCACTGATTCCATGTTTACGAATTTGCTGGGCTTCAGAGAGAGAGAGAGTAAATAAGAATAAGACAGGGCAGTGTGGCTAGTCCCCTTGTCCCTAGATCTACTTTTGTAGAGATTTCTAAAGCAATAAGAAGAGAAATTACCTGTATAGCTTGTTTGGTCCTTACATTGATGGATAGTGTATTAGGAACTGGAAGAGGCTCATAGGGTGGGATTAGGTTGATATTTAGGGTGAGATAGATTAGGGTACAGGTTTTTGTCTAATTAGTATGGAGGCGCAGATAGGTGTTGGCCCCACACAAGTAGAAAGTTCCTGATTTGGTGAGGTAGGCTGAGAGGTGAATAGAGAATAGAAGGACAAGGGGTCGGTTTTGTTTCTCTGTCTCTGAGCTCCAAATGGTCAGGGTGGAGGAAAGAGTCGTCCTAATAAGTGGGGAGGGTAGAGGATTGTTAGCTAGGGTGACTGATTAAACATTCTTTGAAAACCAGTTTTCTGACTGTACAAATTCTTTTTTCTCGGTACAAATCTCCTACAACCTGCACAAACCTTCTACAACTTACATAAACCTTCAACTTTCATGCACTTTCTTATCCAGAAATAACTGGCCTTCATAACAACTTGCTTTTCCTTTTTCTTTCAAAAGTATTTCCATACCTTATACCTTCTATTATCAAAACCATACAATTCCTTTCCAGTCAGAACTCTTGATTTAAAAAATGTTAACCTCTTGTGACAATCAAGTTGACTTTCTTTTTATCCTAGTTTCCCTTTTCCCAAAGCCTGACTAAAAGAGTCCTTAGTTTTTTCATATATTTGCCATACATAGACCAACCAGTTTCAGGTTTATGATTGGAGTAAGGCATTTCGTTTTTCTATTTTAGCAGCAGTGGGAGTTGTCAGGATCATGGTGTGTGGACCTGTCCATGTGAAAGTCAGTCCTTGGGTGATGTAATGCTGAAAGTGCCTCTTGGACAGTCTTTGAACAATTTGCTGAGTGACCTATAAAACCTGCAAGTACTTAGGGAAAGGGTATTACATTTCTACACTTTGCAGTTAGAGTTTAAGTCCTAGTGACCACTGCTTCTAGCTGGAATTAGCAGCAGGTCCCAGCCTATAATAGGCATGGGACATTGAGATAAGAGGAACAAAGGAGATACTAAATATTAAATAAAGCAATAAAATCAGACTGTCAATACCCACAGTAGAGATCTTTGAGGGATAAATAAAACTTAAATATTCAGGCAAGGCATAGTAGATGGCCCTTGTGTTTACAAGAAATGAGATCAGTTTATCTGCTACTTGCAAGAAATACCTTAGGCTCGAGAACGATGTCCTTGGGCCTTCAGTGGCAATTCCCAGCACGCTGGGCAAGGTCAGGTCACAGGTAGCTGGAGCAGGGCTAGAAGAGACTGAACCCTCCCTCCATGGAGCAAGGGGGCAGCTTACCTTCTCATGTCCCTTTTTCCACAGCACAGGTGTGTCACCGGTGGGACCGGGAAGCCTGGCAGGCTTCAGTTCAATGACCTTTCTTTCCACTCTGGAGCAGGGCCTTGGTGAAATGCTATGAAACCCCTTAGGGCGCTGGAGCCAAAAGTTGGTATTTCCTGACTTCTTTTGGGCCTTATTCGCCTTTTCTGCTACTTCCTTGGTCGTTATAGATATTAAAAGCCATGCTCAGAAGATCTCACTGAGGGGTTTGACTAAGAGAGCAAAATTGGGAATTCAGTATTTAAAGAAGCCTATTAGACTGAGGAAAGAAAATATTTGATCTGTTGTGGTAGGTGATTGGAGACTGTGGAGGGTCTGAGTTTGATCTAGGGTGAGACTTCAGGTGGTGGGGGTTAAAGTAATGCCTAGACAGACTAGGGACTGAGAATAAAGTTGAGCCTTAGCAGAGAAGACAGGATAACACTTCATAGTGAGGAAGTTAAGAAGAGTGGAGGTGAGTCTCCTTGAGGCAGGCAGGGAGGGGCTGCAGAGGAGTAGGTTATCTACATATTGTAAGAATACTAGTTTTGAGATTGCGTGCTGCTAAATCCTGAGCTAGTGCCTGCCGAAACAGGTGTGGGCTGTTTCTGATCCCCTGGGGTAAGACAGTCCAGGTAAATTGTTGGGCTGCACTAGTGTCCAGGTAAAGGCAAACAGAAAGTAAAAGTCAGGGTGTAGAGGAATGGTAAAAGCATTCTTGAGGGCTAGGATTGTGAATGAGTGGTGTTTGAGAAAATGTGTGACAGTAATTTACAGAGATTAGGGACTACTGGATGGAGGGGAATTACTGCCTCATTGATTAGGTATAAGGCTTGTACGAGGTGATAAGCTCCTGAAGGTTTTTGAACAGGAAAGATGGGGGTATTGCAGGGAGAGTCCGTGGGGATGAGTAAACCTGGTTTATGAGGTGGGTAATTACTGGTTTAAGGCCTTAGAAACAGACACAGTTACACATTAAACAAAGACTTCACATATTATGAATAAAGGAATTTAAATGAGCGCGCTTTACTTATTTCAATTCACTAGAAATATTTTCTGACAATGAGACAAGACAGATTACTACTCACATAGCTTAATATACAATTCTGTTTTTTAAGTTTTTCGAGATGGCAGGGAGTTTCCAGCAAAGAGGGGAGGAAGAGAGAAAGCAGACGGATGAACAGTGTGAGCAGCTGGATGGAAAGAAGGAAAGTCAGAATCTGCAGGAGGAGAGAAGGAGGTTAAAGTATTGGTGTGGCGCCACATGGTCAGAGGAGTCAAAAGGATTTAGAGCTCTGAGGAGAGAGGAGAGGGCAAGGAGGAAAGAGGCACAGTCACAGTTTGTAAGGAAGGAGGAGGGGTCGGAGAGGAGACAGACAGAACTGCAGTTTGTAAGGAGGGAAGAGAGGTCAGAGATGAGACAGGCACCGCAGCCAGAGCCACAGCTTCTAAGGAGGGGGGAGGTGACGAAGAACACAGTGGAGAAGGGAGAGGCCCCTGGCCAGCAGGGGAGGGAAAGAGAGACTGATGAATGAGAAAACAGGATTTAGTGAAGGAAAGAGGCTTTCTGGAGGGAAGAGACTCCAGCAAAAAGATTTGCTGAGGGAGTAGAGAGGGGTCCCGAGAGAGGGGTGCCCCTGGGGTCAGGCAGGAGAAGGAGAGAGTTTGAGAGTCCACGGAGAAGGAAAGATTAGGAGCAGAGGTTTTAGGTGAGGTTTCTTTGGCCAAAAACGGCCTGCGTGTGGAACAGAAAGTACAGAAATTAAGGACAGGAGAGAAAGGAGAAGAAAGCCTGCACGTAAGGAATTTCTGATGCCCTCCCCGTCCGGTGGCAGAAATTATCAAGATGTCTTAGGATATTGTAATTGAATGTCCCGTTTTCAGGCCAATGGGAGTCATTGTCTAGTCTGTACTGAGGCCATGCCGTGTTAGAGAAGAAGATTAATTTCTTCAGTTTGAGGTCTGAGAGACCGAGTTTGGTGAGGATTTTTATGAGACATCCTAGAGGGGTCTGGTCGGAAGGCTTAGACTCTGAAGAGCCCATAGTGGAGACAGGTGAGCAAGAGGGGGTGTCCCCGCCTTTTGTCACTGTCTCAAGAGGAGAGAATCTCCGTGTGGGGGAGTCGTCCCTGATAGAGGTCGTCACCACCTGTCAAGGAGTTCCGAGGACGAGAAGTCCGAGAGAGTGGAGAGGTTTGGCTAGGCGCCTAGTCTTCCGTGCAGTCCACTGAGACTGAAAGTCAAACCCCTCAAAATGTGAGGCGTGTCAGAGAAAACCGTCCGACTAGAAAGGGGTAATTTTAGAGAGAAATCTAGAGGCCAACCGGGGAAGGGGAAGGGAGAAACTCCTTACCTTCTGGTTCAGCAGGGGTTCAGGACAGGGTTAGACTGCCGGCCAATCAACCCACAATTACACATCCAAACAGGATCAGGGAGTAAGCCCGGGACGAGCTGCCGCTGCCCATTGCTTCCCTGGTTGTCAGTTTGAACGGCAAAGAGGGATAGTCCAGGCAGTTAGTACCCTGTCCCGGGTTTCGGCACCAAATGTTGGAATCCATGGGAGTCCGAAAGACCAGAGTCACAGGCTTTATTGAAAGGAAGAAAGGAACCCTGCTGGGCACTTCTCTTGGGGGAGAAGAGCACCGGTTACAGACTAGGGGCGAGTTATATAGTGTTTGGGAGAGCCTGAGGGGATACTGAGGCAAAAGTCCTGGTGTGTCCGGAGCCCCTCCTTGGGGCGGCTTCTCAGCTTTTTGGAATTCCTCTGTCTCAGGGTCATTAGTCCAGTAAGGGTGAGGTCTGACAAATAAGCGGAACATCAAGAGGGCAGTTTGGAATTTACGTATCTATCAGTGCAGACCTGCAGTTAAAAACCACTGTCATCAGTATTTTACTTAACCCCTCACTACTCTGAATTTAGGTGTCTCAGATGAGAACACCAGTCATCAGCAATGCTTCAGTCATTTATTTTTAAAACTTTTTTTAATTGACTGATTTTAAGTTTTTGTTTTTTTGGTTTTTTTGTATATTTCTGAAGCTGGAAACGGGGAGAGACAGTCAGACAGACTCCCGCATGCGCCGGACTGGGATCCACCCGGCACGCCCACCAGGGGCCTCGCTCTGCCTGGACCAGAGCTACTCTAGCGCCTGGGCCATCTTTGCTCCAATGGAGCCTTGGCTGCGGGAGGGGAAGAGAGAGACAGAGAGGAAGGAGGGGGGTGGGTGGAGAAGCAAATGGGCACTCCTCCTATGTGCCCTGGCTGGGAATCGAACCTGGGTCCCCCGCACGCCAGGCCGACGCTCTACCGCTGAGCCAACCGGCCAGGGCCCCGATTTTAAGATTTTATTGAATTTTTTTTTCCCAGAAATGGAGGCAGGTTGAAAAGGGGGAGCGGGAAACATCAACTCGCTTCTCGCATGTGCCTTAGTGGGCAAGCTCAGGGTCCAGATCGCCACTTCATCCACAGCACCACTATAGGTCAGGCTATTTATTGATTTTAGAGAGAGAAGAAGGAAGTTCCTGTATGCCCCCTGACCAATAGCGAAGTCGCAACCTTAGCCCATCTAGAAGATGCTCCAATAAGGTGACCCAACTTTTTTACAATGAAAAGGAGGACAAAAATAAATTGACGGAAACAATATTGTAAATAAAAGAAACTTTATTCATTGCAATAATACACTATAATATAAATGCATAATAAAAACATTTGTAATATTTTATATTGCAATTATGCTTACATGCCTATTAATTTTTAATAATTGTAAGAAAAAAGCACTCATTTAGATACAAATACATCACATCACACAATGGATCGACTGCATTAATTGAATACGGACATTTACAGATTAGTCCTCCAATATCAAGGAGGACATGTAGGAGGACACTTTTCAAGGGAGGACGGAACTTACGAAAGACTGTCCTCCCTAAAGGAGGACGATTGGTCATCTTATGCTCCAACCAACTGAGCTGTCCCACCAAAGCATTGCGTGTCATTGATTCCGAAAGCCTCATTCTGCCCCTCTGCCCTGCGGTAGGGTAAGATTGGGGCGAGTGGTGACGGGGACATCTGGGCCAGAGCTTCTCCGCCACTAGAGGGCGCAGTGTACACCGTGGGTCGCGCCACGTGAAGTCATTCTCTGAGCGAGACTGGGCACCTAGCGGGATCTGCGGTCTTCACTAGGGGCACCTCCCCCCGCCACTGGGCTTGATGTGAGCCTTTAGCGCATGCTCCAAATCTTCCAGCGTCTCGCAAAGCTTTGCCTAACGCTTTCGCCCTCGGTCCTGGCCTCAGCTATGTAGCCACACAGAGGTACTGACGCCGCGCCGCAGGACGTCCGCCCCGGAAAAAGTTTGACCCTCGGTGCGATCCGGCACTCAAAGTTCGTTGCTAAGCGCCGACGTCTGCTTCTTTATATCTGGTTGGATCTCAGGGTAAGGCGTGGTTTTTTGCTGTGGGGCGCATGCGTGCAGAAAAGGATGGAGGAGTCGGAACCTGAACGGAAGGTGGGAGAGAGATTGGGGTCCGGGTGGGTGGCGAGAGGCATTGAAGATGGAGGTGGGAGTGGGGAGCCGGGCTTGAGTCATGTATCTCTGCAGCGGGCTCGTACCGACGAGGCGACTGCCGCAGGAAGCGGCTCTGAGACGGAGATTGAGGACGACGAGGATTATGTACCCTATGTGCCATTGCGACAGCGCCGGCAGCTGCTGGTGAGGGCCGGGGAGGAATGTGGGTGGGGGGTGGGGATTCACATGGGGATAGGGGCGACCCTTGTCTGCGGGTTGAGGCGTCAGTACACGGGAGCGTGACCCTCAGACAAACGAGGAACTGGCGACCTAGTCTGAGGAGTAGGGCCGCACCACCTCAGAGCACGATCCCCAAAGCCAGGATCCTCACTTAGCTCCTGGCGCGATGCCCCGCTCTGAGGGGGCTCTGGGGTAACCTCAGCTCCAGAAGCTGCTGCAGCGAAGACGCAAAGGAGCTGCGGAGGAGGAGCAACAGGACAGCGGCAGTGATCACCGGGGAGATGAGGACGATATCCCGCTGGGCCCACAGTCCAACGTCAGCCTCCTGGATCAGCACCAGCACCTCAAAGAGAAGGCTGAAGGTGGGCTCAGTGGCTGCCAGTGGCTCACCTTGGTGCACTGTTTTGATGTCTGTCGGACATTGTCTGCTTTTTCTCTCAGCCCGCAAGGAGTCTGCCAAGGAGAAGCAGCTGAAGGAAGAGGAGAAGATCCTGGAGAGTGTGGCTGAGGGCCGAGGTATGGTTGTAGCTGGGGCAGGGGGAGGAAGTGGACTGAGCCTCCTCCTCCAACCCCAGGCATGTTGTATCTCAAGGGGCCTGGCCTCTAGGAAGCGGAAGCCAGCCCTGAGACACATCTCTCTTCTCAGCCTTGATGTCAGTGAAGGAGATGGCTAAGGGAATCACATACGATGATCCAATCAAAACCAGGTGTGTCTTTACAATCTGTAGAAAAGCAGTTACTCTTATCTGGAATAGCATGTGGCTGAGACTGGCAGGAACGTGCCAAAGCTAGCTATGCCCAGGGCTTCTCACTCCTACTACCCGCTCACAGTTGGACACCTCCGCGTTACATCCTGGGCATGTCTGAAGAGCGGCATGAGCGTGTACGGAAGAAGTACCACATCCTGGTGGAAGGAGATGGTATCCCACCACCCATCAAGAGCTTCAAGGAAATGAAATTTCCTGCAGGTATCTGGGGGGTGGGAGAGGCACCTCACTTTGATAGTCAACATCTATGAGGTTTTATCCAGGCCCCATTGAGCTCAGTACCTGCAGTGTAGCCAGAGAGATAGATGGATTTCAGGTGGGAGTTCTTTAAGCTCCTTTTTCAGTTTTGCCAGCTGAACGTATGTATTCTCTATTCAGTACCATTAGGGACCTTAATTGAGTAAGTGAGGCTGGCCGTAGACAGACCTGGGTATGAATGCTGCCTCAACTTAGCCTAGGGCAGTGATTGGCAAACTCATTAGTCAACAGAGCCAAATATCAACAGTAAAACGATTGAAATTTCTTTTGAGAGCCAAATTTTTTAAACTTAAACTATATAGGTAGGCATATTCCTTATCGAGGTAGCACTCTCATGTGGTATTTTGTGAAAGAGACACACTCAAGGGACAAAAGAGCCGCATGTGGCTCCCAAGCTGCAGTTTGCCGACCACTAGCCTAGGGGCTTTGTATAGATCTGTCTGTCAGTCTTTCCTTCCCTCTCTCTCCTTGGGCCTCAGTTTCATCATCTTGAACTTGAGGGGAATAGTGGCAGTTTTACAGGCTTTAGGGCCTGAAAAAGTACCTGTGAGACCCAAGGATGACGTCAGGATTGTTTTCCATAGCCATTCTGAGAGGTCTGAAGAAGAAAGGCATCCACCACCCGACACCTATTCAGATCCAGGGCATCCCCACCATGTGAGTATGGACCTGGGGGCGCTGAGGAGGTTGGTGACAGGCAGGAGCAGATGTCCATCTGGAGAAGCAGTCCCTGTGTTCTACTGAGCCTGACCCACAGGCCTGTCCTCTGCCAACAGTCTGTCTGGCCGTGACATGATAGGCATCGCCTTCACGGGTTCAGGCAAGACGTTGGTGTTCACTTTACCCGTCATTATGTTCTGCCTGGAACAAGAGAAGAGGTTACCTTTCTCCAAACGTGAAGGACCCTATGGACTCATTATCTGCCCCTCGGTAAGACAAGCTGGCCTGGAGGGCAGAGTACCAATGAGACTGTCTTCTGGTACCAACCTCTGTCTCTCTCTGCAGCGAGAGCTGGCCCGGCAGACCCATGGCATCCTGGAATATTACTGCCGCTTGCTGCAAGAGGACAGCTCGCCACTCCTGCGCTGTGCGCTTTGCATTGGGGGCATGTCTGTCAAAGAGCAGATGGAGACCATCCGACAGTGAGCATAAGTACCCCTCACCCCAGGGCCTCCGCAAAACCCCTAGATAAGCTAAAAGATCCTTTGCTTTAGCTACTCTGCAGGTCCTCACAGAGGCCTAATTCAAAGAGCCCTCAGTCTCATGGAGAGGTCGGTTCAGGTGGGACAAGGAATGTTGTGAGGAACTGTGGGGACACAGCAGGTAGAACAAAGATATCTGGGAAGTCAGGGGATCTGGGTATTCCAGGCAGAAAGTATAGAGGTTGGGGGACCCAGAGGGTCCAAGAAGGTTAGGATCATTCAGTGTATATCCAGCAAGGAGGCTGAGGCATTCTGAGGCAGGGCTGAACCCATGCCCTGACCACACAGTGCAATCCCCAGCAAGTATCACTAGCTATCTGGGGTCACAGATTGTACCCCACCCAGTCCCTGCTTGACAGGCATTCCCAGTCTCAAGGAAGATGCAGACATAGAACAGCTAAATTCAGCATGTCAAGAAAGTGAACCCTTCCAGATCTACAGAGTGATCTGGGGGAGTACAGGCTGAAGCCTGTCTGGAGATTCAGAATAGTCCTCTCCTGAGGGAAAGAGGAATGACCTGGAAGAAGGGGGAAGAATGTGCCAGAGTTGACTATATGGGTGGGAAAGTTCTGGAGTACATCTAGCTTTGGTTGAGAAGGCTGTAGCCTGCTCCAGTAGAGATGTATGCTGCACGTAGGGCAAGGCAGTGGGAATGATAAGGAGGTGACAGGTGAGGAGGCCAGAGGATGGAAGTCACAGTGCCAGCCTTTAAGTAGGGCTGAGCAGGTGGCCCCAACCTCAGGGTCTCTCCTTGGTCCCCAGTGGTGTGCACATGATGGTGGCCACCCCTGGGCGCCTCATGGATCTACTGCAAAAGAAGATGATCAGCCTAGACATTTGTCGCTACCTGGCTCTGGACGAGGCTGACCGCATGATTGACATGGGCTTCGAGGGTGACATTCGCACCATCTTCTCCTACTTCAAGGTGCCTGTCCCTGCCTGGCCAGGGCACTTCTGCCACCCTCAGGGCTGCCCACCCACTGTCCCAGCTCCTTAGCCCCTGCACCCATGTGCCTTCAGCCCCAGCTCTCCCCTTTCTCAGGGCCAGCGACAGACCCTACTCTTCAGTGCCACCATGCCTAAGAAGATACAGAACTTTGCCAAGAGTGCCTTGGTGAAGCCCGTCACTATCAATGTGGGGCGTGCTGGGGCTGCCAGCCTGGATGTCATACAGGTGGGCACATGCTCCTACAGGCAGTCTCACTGCTGAGGACTGAGGCTGGCAAGGCTCCCTTGAGACTGATTGGAATAGGGTGGGTGGTCCACCTTGTAGGCAGTGGGGATTTTATTCAAAGCCCCAGCCCTTAGTGGAAAACATTCTTAGGGTGCCTAACCCTTGGTGGCAAGAGGCTTCTGATCACCTCCTGGCCAGGATTGGGGGACCCAGCTCCCTGGCAGGGCCCCTGCTGGTGAGCCTGTTCTCAGGATGCCCTGACCTGGCCCCTGTGGTGGCAGGAGGTGGAATATGTGAAGGAGGAGGCCAAGATGGTATACCTGCTTGAGTGCCTACAGAAGACACCACCACCTGTGAGTACACCAGTCAGGCTGGCCCGGGATCCCCAGGATGAAGGGTGAGGGCAGTAGGGGCAGCACACTGGGGAAGGTTGGGGGTGCTGGACAGATGCAGTCACTGTAACGAGAGTCGACCTTCCTGGACAGGTGCTCATCTTTGCAGAGAAGAAGGCAGATGTGGACGCTATCCATGAGTACCTGTTGCTGAAGGGTGTTGAGGCCGTGGCCATTCATGGGGGCAAAGGTCAGGGTGGCACATGATCCCTGCTGCTATAGCACTTCTTACCTAATCCCTTCCTCTGCCTGGCTGGCTTGCCACTACTATCCCGACCCCTGCTGTCGCTCTGACTGCTCCTGCCTGACCCTCCCCAGACCAGGAGGAACGGACCAAAGCCATTGAAGCATTCCGGGAGGGCAAGAAGGATGTTCTAGTGGCCACCGATGTAGCCTCCAAGGGCCTAGACTTCCCTGCTATCCAGCACGTCATCAATTACGACATGCCTGAGGAGATCGAGAACTATGGTGGGAGTTCGAGGGACTGGGGTGTGGGCCAGGCCCCAGCCCTGGGCAGTGGGCCAGAGGCTGTTTCCTCTCTTTGCAGTGCACAGAATTGGCCGCACTGGACGCTCGGGAAACACAGGCATCGCCACCACGTTCATCAACAAGGCCTGTGGTGAGTCTGCTGCCAGGGCCACCTCAGCTGTCCCCCAAATCCCCCAGGTCCTTGTTACAGGGCCCAGGGTTGGACCTAATGGTTCCCCACTGCCCCCACAGATGAGTCAGTGCTGATGGACCTCAAAGCCCTGCTACTAGAAGCCAAACAGAAGATGCCACCTGTGCTGCAGGTGCTGCACTGTGGGGACGAGTCCATGCTGGACATTGGAGGTGACTGCAGCGCAGAAGACAGTAGTCCGGCAGGGCATGACAGGAACATGAAACAAGTCCACACTGCACATCAGTGGACAGGGAGTCAGAAGGGGGCCGAAGGCCTGAGGCATGGAGCCTGGCCCTATCACTGTGCTGACTCCCATTCCCCAATATCCCATTCCTCCAGGAGAACGTGGCTGTGCCTTCTGTGGTGGCCTGGGCCATCGGATCACCGACTGCCCCAAACTCGAAGCCATGCAGACCAAGCAGGTCAGCAACATTGGCCGCAAGGACTACCTGGCCCACAGTTCCATGGACTTCTAGCTACCTGTCATCCCTTCTCTTCAAGAGGCCTCAGTCTCTGGGTTCCAGCTGCCTGCCACACACCAGCCCCCTGGACAAGAAGCCTGTATCCTCCATCCAGCTGGCCTGGGCTGGGCAGGCTGCACTTGGCTACCTGCCCTCTGTGCCCCCAGAATTAATACTTTTGCTTCCTCTACCCCAGCTGCCATTAAAACACAAGCCTTGCCTGACCTGTGGTGGCGCAGTGGATAAAGCGTCGACCTGGAATGCTGAGGTCACCGGTTCAAAACCCTGGGCTTGCCTGGTCAAGGCACATATGGGAGTTGATGCTTCCTCCTGCTCTCCCTGTTCTATCTCTTTCCTCTCTCTCTCCCTCCAATAAAAATGGATAAATAAAATCTTTTTTAAAAAAACACACAAGCCTTTCTAGTCTCAGTCCCAGCCCTGCCTCTGTATTTTACCTCCCTGCCACTTCTTCCTGGAAGCCTTACCCTTTGACCTCCAGAGCCCTTCTGAGGGCAGGGTCTGAGCATTGCCCAAACACTGAGCTGCTCAGTTGTGGAAGGAGGACCCCCTCTGAGCCAGCTGTATTTTATGAGGGAACATCACATTGGTGTACAAGGGAATGTGCTTGATCAGGTTTCTGGGTTTCTCTGGTTGGCTGTCTTAACCTCCAGCCCTGTGCCAGCCTCCCTCTTGTCAGTTCTGTGAAGCTGCTGGGGCCCCTTGGGGGGTGACTTACTGCCTCAAGCCCCCTGCTCCTGGTAGGGAACCATTCGCTTTGTTTGCTGAGGGGCAGCAGGTGCCACAGGACTGCCACACGGGTCACAAGCACTCCCTGGCATGCTTTATGTCAAGCCTTCTGCTGGGCAGCTCACGTGATGGGGAGAGATCAGACATGAACGCGGGTGACAGTCACAAGAATGTTGGTCAAATGGACCAGAATTTCAACATGTGGCAGGGATATGCAGAGGACCAGTGCTGGTGGCATCTCCTCTGCCAGGCACTTCGTGTGCAAGGCCGCATGCTTATCCCAGCGGGACAGGAGTTGCTTAAGCCATGTTTGTCACAGTGTATGACTTTGGGCAAGTTACTTAATGTTTCTAAGCCTTGATTTCCTCATTGCTGAAATGTCAATGAGAATGCAAAGGGCCTGGTATGTGAGACTCGTCAGTGTTTGGCACAAAGCCAGGTGCAGGAGGCTCTTGGAAAAGATTTCCTCTCCAAGGAGCTACACACTATATGTGGCCTCCCAAACTATATTCCTCAGCCTGTTTAAACATTCCAGAGGTGACATTGAATGAATGACATGAGGTTTTTTCCAAAATTCAAATCCACATGCAGAGCCGTGATGTTGCCCTCCAGCAAGGCAAGGCAAGGCAAAAAAAGAATTGCCCCAGCAAGGAGTCAAGTTTAGAGAGCTTATAAACTCTCTAGGGGCCCACCAAGGGCATGCCACCTACATTCACATCCCAGAGCTATGCATAAGGACAGGGGCACACTGCTGGGGCTTTTGTGCTCTCAGACAGCATGGAGTTCAGGGGAGGCTTCCCAGAGTCAGGTGATTGGGGCCCAGAGTAGCACAGTGGTGAGGGGTACCCTGGAGGGATTGTGCTGGAGTCAGGACTCAACCCTTGAGAGCTGAGCTGAGAAGCCCAGACTAGACCTAAGGGCAATGAGGAGCCAGAAAACAGGAAGAGGAGATAGGTGGGGCAGTCATTCAAACGGAGATGTGCAGAAGCATTGGGTGGGCTGTGAAGATGGAGAGAGCCTGTGAATATTAAAAATACTTTGAGATAAGGACAAGGCAACCAACCAGGGTTGCAACTGAGAAAACAAGGAGTTTGCCAGTCTGGCTATGGGAATACCAGGCCCCAGGGTGCACGACTGCCCGTAGGGGCGACCGGGATGGTCAGAGTCTGCAACTGGGAAGCCAGACTGCGGGTTGTATGCTCACACCCAGCTGACCCAGGTGCAGGCACGGGGTTATTTGCCCTCAGGCAGTCTGAGGCCCCTGGCAAGCATGTGTGGGCACCTGAACCAGCTGGAGCCCTAAGGAAGAAATATGTGTGCTCCCACCCCCTGTCCTTGCTTCTTTACTGAAGAAGGGACTCCCCTCCCCCAGCTGTGCAGCTGCCTCTGGACAGAGGGAGGGGAAGTGGCCAGAAGGGGAAGTGTGAGGAGTTCCCCTCAGCTTGTCACCAGTCTCCCCAGGCCCTCCGAGAAGCGGCCCTGGGGCCCACAGCAGCCATGGAGCCTCTGGAGACCCCAATCAAGGATGGCATCCTCTACCAGCAGCACATCAAGTTTGGCAAGGTGGGGACCCTGGCTGCCCAGGAGAATCAGGGGGCTTCCACCCCAGCCTCCGACAGCCCATCTGGACCCCGGAGAATGGTGATAGCAATCAGGGTGGGGGATCCAACCCAGCTGTGAGTGTGGGACAGAGCCCCCGCAGCCTGAAGGTGGGCTGAGCCTGAGCAGGCCTTAGAGAGGCCCTGCCTCATTTATAATGGGGAGCCAAGAGTCAGGAGGGTCTAAGAGCCCAAGCCTTGGGACAGGGCAGAGCTGGGAGGCTGGCTAAGCCAACAACCTTCCACAAGTGCCAGGGACTGAGCTGGAAGAGAACCCAGAGGTGGAGCCCACCCTGCGGGAGAGGGCTTGGCCCTACCAGCCTGTCATGGGACATAGTGGGAGTTCGCCTCTCCTCAGGCAGCCGGCCCCACACCCCCACAGCTCAGCTGCAGCTGCTGCCCAGGAAGATAAACGGTCTGTTTGCTCTGCTTGACATTATTTGCATGTTTCCTTCCGTGCCATCATGAGAGTGAGGCCTCCCTCCCACCATAGTCCTTGTCCTGTGGCCCAAGTGACCTTGAGGGAGACATGAACATAGGAACATAGCAGCAGTCAGATGGTCTGTTTCAGCCACTAGATACTTTACAGACATTATCCCAACCCCAGGTTGTTGTGACCTTTTGAGAGACCAGGGCACTGTGTTATGAAAGTACCAGTTAGGAAAATGTGGGGTGGATTTAAGCCCAGGCTGACAGACTCCAAGACAGGCTCTTCCCTCTGCTGGGATGGCTATGGCAAGGCCTCCTTCTCAGGCCCTGAGGAATTGGGGAAGGCAGAGGCCAAACTGTGTGGCCAGGAGTGTTTGCTGAGTGGCTTGTGCTGAGCTGCAATGAGGGTCTTCACCCCCATCATCTCCCGCAGAAGTCCTGGCGGAAGGTGTGGGGTCTGCTGTATGCAGGGGGCCCATCAGGTGTGGCACGGCTGGAGAGCTGGGAGGTCCGAGATGGTGGCCTGGGGCCAGGAGGTGACAAGTCTGCAGGTCCTAGCCGAAGGGGAGAGCGACGAGTCATCCGCCTGGCTGACTGCGTGTCCGTGCTGCCGGCTGACGGTGAGAGCTGCCCCCGGGACACCTGTGCATTCCTGCTCACCACCACGGAGCGAAGCCACCTGCTGGCCACACAGCATCGCCAGGCATGGATGGGCTCCATCTGCCAACTGGCCTTCCCGGTGAGCACAGGGCATGTGGGCAGGGCATGCAGATGCTGGCCCCAGGGGGACTGCCTCAGCCCTACCTATTCATTCCATATTCACTCACATCCTGTCACTCAGCAAGAACCCGTGGAGCACTTACAAGCCTGGGAAACAGCGCAGACACCACTGAACAAATCATGGATGGCTGTACATGCTCTGGAGAAAATGAAAGTCTGGGGTGGGACCAGGAATGAACCAGGGGATGCTAGGCAGGATGGTCCAAGAAGGCCTCTCAGGTGGGAACAATAGGCCTGAGTCCCCAAGGGCAGCCCACCAGGCAAACATCTGAGGAGAGTATCCCACACTGAGATCCAAAGTGCGTCCTGAACAGAGGGAGGAACAGTGTGAGTATAGGCCCTGAGGCAGGGAAAAGTTTGATTTGGCTGGAGAACAAGAAGGGGGAGGTTCCCGGAATAGGCAGAGGTGAGCGAGTTTGGTGGGAGCCAGCTGAAACAACCTTAGACCACACTTGGAGTTTGGGGTTTTATTCTGAATGAGAGGAGAAGCCTCAGGGGCCTGAGTTGGGACTGAGTTTTAAAGCTTCACAGAGTCTATGATGGACAAAAAGGAAATAAGTCTAGTGGGTTCCTCAATAACTGAAATATAGAGTTACCACATGACCCAGCAATTCTCAAGAGAATTGAAACAGATGTTCAAACAAAACTTGTGCAAGAATGTTTAGAACAGCACTATTTCCAATAGCCCAAAGGTGCAAACAATACAAATGTCCATCAGCTGATGATAAATAAACCAAATGCGGTCTCTACCCATACAATGAATGAAGCATTACTCAGCCATAAAAAGGAATGTGGAACTGACAAAGGCTCTGCCGTGAATGAACCTCGAAAACAGTAAGCTGAATGAAAGAAGCTGGACACAAAAGCTGCCTATTGTATGATTAAGCAAATCCATAGCAACAGAAAGCAGGCTGGTGTTTGCCAGGGGCTGGGTACAGTGAGGAATGGGGCGTAGGTGTGAGTTTCCATGTGGAGTGATGAAAAGTTCTGATAAAGGTGATAGTTGTACAACCTTGTCACTTTACTAAAAATCACTGAATTATACATTTTAAATGGTTAAAATGAAAATTTTTCTATTATTTAATTAATTTATTTATTTTTGTGACACAGAGAAAGGGACAGACAGGAAGGGAGAGAGATGAGAAGTATCAGTTCTTTGTTGCGGCACCTTAGTTGTTCATGATTGCTTTCTCATATGTTCCTTGACTAAGGGACTACAGCAGAGCCAGTGACCCTTTGCTCAAGCCAGCAACCTTGGGCTCAAGCTAGCGACCTTTGGGCTCAAGCCAGTGACCATGAGGTCGTGTCTATGATCCCACGCTCAAGCCAGCAACCCTGTGCTCAAGCCAGCAACCCTGTGCTCAAGCCGGATGAGCCCGTGCTCAAACCAGCGACCTCAGGGTTTCAAACCTGGGTCCTCTGTGTCCCAGTTCAATGCTCTATCCATTGCACCACTGCCTGGTCAGGCTTAAATTTTTTTTAATTTAAAAAGCTTTTTAAAAATTTTAGGCTATCGCCGGTTGGCTCAGTGGATAGAGCGTTGGCCTAGCATGTGGAACTCCCAGGTTCAATCCCCAGTCACGACACACAGGAGAAGTGATCATCTGCTTCTCTCCTCTCCCTCTCCGCCTTCTCTCCCTCTTACCTTTTCACAGCCAGTGGCTTGATTGGTTTGAGCATCGCCCTGGGCACTGAGGATAGCTCAGTTGATTTCTGCACTGCCCCAGATCGGGGTTGCCAGGTTGAGCCTGGTCTGGGTTCGTGCAGAAGTCTGTCTCTCTATCTCCATTTTCTCACTTGAAAAAAAAGATTTTATTTTATTTTTTTGTATTTTTCTGAAGTTGGAAACAGGGAGGCAGTCAGACTCCCACATGCACCCAACCTGGATCCACCCGACACGCCCACCAGGGGGCGATGCTCTGCCCATCTGGGCCATTGCTCTGTTGCAACCAGAGCCATTCTAGTGCCTGAGGCAGAGGCCATAGAGCCAGCCCCAGCGCCTGGGCCAACTTTGCTCCAATGGAGCCTTGGCTGTGGGAGGGGAAGAGAGAGACAGAAAGGGAGAAGAGGGAGAGAGGTGGAGAAGCAGATGGGTGCTTCTCCTGTGTGCCCTGGCCAGCAGGAATCGAACCCGGAACTCCTGCACGCCAGGCCGACGCTCTACCACTGAGCCAACTGGGCAGGGCCCTGAAAAAAAAAGATTTTAGATAGAGAAAGGAGAAAGACAGCAGCAGGGGAGGGGAGGAGCAGGAAGCATCAACTCGTAGTTGCTTCCCATACATGCCTTGACCAGGCAAGCCTGGGGTTCTGAACTTAGGACCTCAGCATTCCAGGTTCAGACACTCCATCCACTGCACCACCACAGGCCAGGCTTAATTTTAAATTTTTTAATTTTCAAAATTAAAAAACAGCCTGACCAGGCGGTGGCACAGTGGATAGAGCATCAAACTGGGATGCGGAGGACCCAGGTTTGAGACCCCGAGGTCGCCAGCTTGAGCACAGGCTCATCTGGTTTGAGCAAAACTCACCAGCTTGGACCCCAGGTCACTGGCTTGAGCAAAAGGTTACTCGGTCTGCTGAAGGATCGTGGTCAAGGCACGTATGAGAAAGCAATCAATGAACAACTAAGGTGTCACAACGAAAAACTGATGATTGATGCTTCTCATCTCTCACAGTTCCTGTCTGTCTGTCCCTGTCTATCCCTCTCTCTGACTCTCTCTCTGTCTCTGTAAAAAAAAATTAAAAAACAAATCCTGGCAGGATAGCTCAGTTAGTTGGAGCATGGTCCCAAAGCACTGAGGTTGCATTTGATCCCTGGTCAGGGCACATACAGGAACAGATCGACGTTCCTGTCTTTCTCTATCCCTTCCTCTTTTTTTTTTTTTTCCTGAAGTTGGAAACGGAGGCAGTCAGACAGAGACCGGTATCCACCCGGCATGCCCACCAGGGGGCAATGCTCTGACCATCTGGGGCGTTGCTCTGTCGCAACCAGAACCATTCTAGCACCTGAGGCAGAGGCAATAGAGCTATCCTCAGCGCCGGGGCCATCTTTGCTCCAATGGAGCCTTGGCTGCAGGAGGGGAAGAGAGAGACAGAGAGGAAGAAGAGGGGGAGGGGTGGAGAAGCAGATGGGTGCTTCTCCTGTGTACCCTGGCCAGGAATCGAACCCAGGACTTCTGCACGCCAGGCCAATGCTCTACCATTGAGCCAACCAGCCAGGGCCCTCTCTTTTTTTTTTTTAATTTAAATTTATTTTTATTTTTAAAAGACTTTATTTATTCATTTTAGAGAGGAGAGAAGGAGTAGAAAGAGATAGAGAAGGGGGGAGGAGCAGGAAGCATCAACTTCCATATGTGCCTTGACTGGGTAATCCCAGGGTTTCGAACCGGTGACCTCAGCATTCCAGGTCGACGCTTTATCCACTGCGCCACCACAGGTCAGGCTATCCCTTCCTCTCTTAATAAAATCAATTAATCAAATATTTTTAAAAAAAGAGAAAGAAAAAAATTTTGTTTTAATTTTAAATGAAATTAATAGGAGCAAGGAGACCAGTGAGGAAGCCACTACATTCAGCCCTGGCCATGCTACTGTGGGCCAGGGTGGTCCCGGTTGAGGTGCTGCGAGTCAGCCTAAAGGACATGAGGAAACTAGAGGTCAGGAGGGGTGAGATGAAGCCAGAGGCCTGGGGGAAGAGTGAGTAGCCAGTCCACTGTCCCAACCCTGAAGCTCCTGCCCCTTCCCCATTCTAAGGTATGGGGGACACACGTGGGCTGGCCTGGCCCCAGGCCTGGTACAAGGATGAAGGGCCATTCTGTTGTGTGTCCCTGCTTTACAGCACTCAGTGCTGTCCTGGGGAAGGGTGCACTCGCAGGGGAAATTAGCTTAGAGCTGTGCCCAGGGTTGTGCAGTGTGCCAGGAGCAGAGCTGGGACTATACCAGGTCCTCAGTTGTACTTGGTTGTTAGAGTCTCAGGTGACATCTCTCCCCATGATAAGGATGCAGAAAGAGGTTTGTGGGGGAGGCTCTAATGTCTGATCTTGACCCATTCCCCAGGGCACAGGGGAATATTCCCCTGGATCGGGAAAAGCTCCCAAGCGGGGCCTGGTCCCCATGGAAGAGAACTCCATCTACTCCTCCTGGCAGGAAGGTGAGCTGGGGAAGTGCAGGGGCAGCCTCAGTGCCACCCCACCAAGGGCTGGGACCTCTAGGAGACCATGGCAGCTGTGCCCTTTGCTTGCAGTAGACAAGTATCCAGTGGTGGTTCAGAGGACAGAGGCAGCTGCTCGCTGCCAGCTGAAGGGGTCCTATGTCCTGCGGCTGGGCCAAGATGCCATCCAACTGAGTGAGCCAGCCAGCCCACAGACCCTCTACACCTGGCCTTACCACTTCCTACGCAAGTTTGGTTCCGACAAAGTAAGGCACTGGGCCTGTAGTGGGGGACTTGGGCACGATGTGGGAGCAGGTGCCCCTTGGCCACTGACCCACCCATGTCACCCATGACCAGGATGTGTTCTCCTTTGAAGCCGGCCGCCGCTGTGACTCAGGTGAAGGCCTCTTCGCCTTCACCAGTCCTCGAGCTCGAGACCTGTGCGGGGTCATGGCTGCTGCCATCGCCAGCCAGCGGGGGCGGCTGCCTGAGCCGGTGGGGCCCCGGCCCTGCCCCCTGCCACGGGCCACCTCCCTGCCCTCTCTGGATCCCCCTGGGGAGCTGCAGGAGTTACCTCTGGGGCCTGAGCCTTCCACTTGCAGCTCCTGGAGAGCTCACCTGGCTGAGCCTGGGCCACAGAGCCTGCCCTCGCTGCCTGTGGAGCCAGGGCTGTATGCTGCCGTGTGCAAGCGGGCCAGCAGGCCCCTGGGCACCGCCGAGCACCTCTACGAGAATCTGTATGCCCCGGAAGCTGGCCTTGCACCACCCGACCTGGGGGGTCCTGCACAGGAGGGACCTGGTGGCTGCAGTCCCCTGGCCAGCTCCATCTATCACAACAGTGAGGACCTGGGCTGGCCTGGCCCAGCCCACAGTAGCAGCTTGGAGGCCCAGTATCGGCGGCTGCTGGAGCTGGAGCTTAGTGACAGTGGTAATGAGGCCGGGGTCTCTGGCCGCCCTGGTGCTCATGCGGGCTTCAAGGCCAAGCTGGTGACGCTGCTGAGCCGAGAACGGAAGAAGGGCCCAGTCCCCTGTGACCGACCCTGAACACCTGGCATGGGACAAGGGGGTGGGCAAACAATGGACATCTGGAGACACAGCCCTGCATCCACTCTGGCTTTCGGGGATAAGGCGGGTGGCTGAGGAGGCCCCCCAAGAGCCCTGCCAGCCCCCCAGTGTATAATGTATGAGTCTGCTGAGAATAAAGCCTCTAGATGCCTTCTGGGTCCTGCCTTGTGGTCACAGCCCACACCTCTTCTCTTCACCTCCTGGCAGTGGCACTTGGGGCCCACAGAAGCACACAGATCCTCCCTCACATGCATTGCAGCAAACACAAGTGTCCTCTGCTGGATTCTAAAGACATGGATGACCTGGACCTGAGCTCTGCAACAGTGGTCTCAAGTCCACTCCAGCAGGTGAGCAGGATTCAGAAAATTACAGCCCCATGTGCAATAGAGTTGAACAGTCGGGCACAACAGAAGTGAGGCGCCCTCTGGATGAAGCGTGAGGGGCAGGCAGGGCTGCAACCAGGTGGGCAGTGAGCCCCGGGTTTCCAAGCCAACAATAGGCATGGTGGGCACAGAGAGGAAGGGAAGAGTGTATACACAGAGGGCTCCAAAGCACTGAGGGGAGAAACCTGACCGTCCTGCAATGATCGTGGACTCATTCTCAGGGAGAGACAGACTATGGAAGAAACAGTGTGGAGGCTGAATTTGAGGGAACCCAACTGGAGACTGGGAAGTCTGAACAGGCGAGAAGGGATGGGGGTGGCAGGAGGGTGGGTAGAAGGGACTTCAACATATGTGCACACCCAAAAACCCTGCTTCTGCTGAGACGCACAAGTACGCAGACACTCTGGGGGGCCCTGGCCTCAGTTTTCTCTACTGTCAAGGCTCAAAGATCAAATTACATATTAGGCATGTATTCATTGTTTACTGCATGTTTTACCACATGCCTACTCTGTGCCTGGCACAGGTGACATTGCTGTGTCCAAGAAGCCCCCGAACCAGAGGGAGATAAGCAAGTCTCGTCAAGACTTGAGTGCCTTCCTCACTGTCCTCCCCTCATGCTACTTCTTGTCACTGTCCCTGGGGCCTCCATGTACACAGCATCATGCCCCTGAGGACCTGACCTCCTGGCCCCTTGACCACAGCTCTGCCTCAGTAGCCCACACCTTGGCACATCCTAAATTTGGTCTTCATGACAGTGATGCAGGCCTACCTGTGGTGGCGCAGTGGATGGAGCATCAACCTGGAAACGCTGAGGTTGTCAGTTCAAAACCCTGGGCTTGCCTGGTCAAGGCACATATGGGAGTTGATGCTTCCTGCTCCTCCCTCCTTCTCTCTCTCTCTCTCTCTCCCCTCTCATAATGAATAAATAAAATCTTAAAAAACAAAACAAAACAAAAAAACAAGACAGTGATGCAATCTTATTTCTAAGCATCTGCTCCTGGCCACCTCCTTCTCCCCTTCCAGCCCACTTCCTCTAGCATGGCACACATGGTTCCTCCCCAGCTGCCCAGAACTACAGTGACCTTTCTCTACTACCTGTGTGACTTCTGTCCACTCTTCCATCCTTGTCCCACTTAGAGTTTGTGCTCTACCGACAGACCCACCACTCACACTCCTCTCTCCTCCCATCTTTTGTCCAGTGAAACCCCAGCCTTGGATGTACCCAACTCTCCTCTGTGCCTGGCAGCTGCCCACAGTTAGAGAAATCCATGCAACCAGGCTGACTTCACTGTTTTTTTCTGTTTTGTTTTGTTTTGTTTTGTGACAGAGATGGAGAGAGGGACAGATAGGGACAGACAGACAGGAAGAGGGAGAGATGAGAAGCATCAATTCTATTTTTTTAATTATTTATTTATTTATTTATTCATTGAGGGGGGGAACAGGAAGTATCAACTCTCATATGTGCCTTGACCAGGCAAGCCCAGGGTTTCGAACCAGCGACCTCAGCGTTCCAGGTAGACATTTTATCCACTGCGCCACCACAGGTCAGGCCGAGAAGCATCAGTTCTTTGTTGTGACACCTTAGTTGTTCATTGATTGCTTTCTCATATGTGCCTTGACTGGGGTCCTACAGCAGAGCTAGTGACCCGTTGCCCAAGGCAGCAACTTTGGGCTCAAACCAGTGACCTTTGAGCTCTAGCCAGAGGCCATGGGGTCATATCTATGATCCCACACTCAAGCCAGCAACTCTGCGCTCAAGCTGATGTGCCCACACTCAAGTCAGCAACCTCGAGGTTTCGAACCTGGGTACTCTGTGTTCCAGTCAATGCTCTATCCACTGCGCCACTGCCTGGTCAGGTTGACTTCACTGTTTTTATCAGAATGATCTCAAACCTCACATAGGCAGGTTCTTCATGCTGCCCAGAGATCCTGTGTCCCAGAATTAGCTACTTTTCTTCTCCCCAAGATCACACTTCCCCTCCATCCCTATCCATTCTTACCTTGCAGATATCCAACAGAAGTGAACACTCTCCACACATTTGAAACTAATATTGCCGGGGTCCAGCCCCGGGGGGGATCCAGGGGTCCCACAGGAGGAGACGGCGTTGGCGAAATCGGATTGAGAGAGCCGAATTTTTTTCTTTCTCTTTATTCTCTAGTTAGCATTTTTTGCCAGGCATCTCTCTCAAATGCTGGTACAGCTTATTTTTTATACACACAAACTAAGTTACAATTACATGGTATTAATCATTGCTTCTGTTTTATTATGTTTACATGTTTCCAGATAACAGTTAATTCATATCTATAAACTATAAATCAGGTGGTAAGTTATTCAAAGTATAGTTATACAATAGCAATAACAATATTGGTACAAACTTCTAAAAGATTAGTACTAATTAATAACTCTACTGTTGTTGTGAGTTAAGGGCGCAGAGAGAGATTAGCAGACGAAATCATTAAGGACTAGCAAAGGCCTACCGCTTGCTCAGGTAAATGGCCTTGAGTTCATGCAGTGTCCTAATTTTTCTCACAAGACTTTAAAAGGCTTGCTTATTAAGAAATTGTCATAACATCAAGAGTAACTTTTGCTTAAAGATATATAGAGTGCACCTGCAAGATAGCTTAGTAGCAACATAATATTAGAAGGCATTAATTGCTATTGCTTCTATGGATTCTTCCATATTCCTCTTTATTATCTGAACGAAAAACCTTGGGAAAGTATATAAATCTCATGAGAATGTCTCACTGAGAAAGCCCAGCAACTGCCTTCAGTCATAAAACAATTCTCTTAGCAAAACATTATTTTCTTGCTGACTGCATTCCCATCCCAGGCCACGCAACGGGCCATTCCATAACTCCTTTCCTAAAATTCTATTGTCTAGTCAAATTTTATTTATTTACTATATTCACACACTAGTAAATTCTAACTATATTCTTCTTAGAGTGTTCCACTATCTGCAAATTAAATAAGCAAGAAGAAAGGAAAGTTTCTCTACTCTATCACATGAAAAGGCTAGGGAGGAAAAATGATGAATTAAGTGAAGGCCGAAAGGTGCTTTGCGCACAGCCACTGCCTTCTACCCATTCACAAGTCACAATCTATTCTTTCTAACATGATTAAGAAGAAATTCTCCTACAAACTTAACCCTTTACGAGGGATATCATAGCCAGCCTCTTATATCTATGAGCCCAGTTCAAGGGGCTTACAGGCTTTTCTGTGGAACTTACACCTTCTGTCTCATTTCCAAAGAAATTACTACAAATCTACAGGGAAAGCACGGTACTATTATCCCTGTGCCACAAATAATAGCACACACCCAGAAAAAGGGGGGATATAAGGCCAGATTAATTCAAAAGATTAAAGGGGGAAGTATCGTTGTGCCTATCCTTTGCGGTGACTTTGTCAACCCGCAGCTGTTGGTCTTTACTGCGGTGACTCTATCTTCTTTTGCTGTGACTTTGTCAACCAGCAGTTGTGAACCTTCTCCTGCTGTGACCTAGTTAGCCAGCATTAGTGAATCGGCTCCCGACATAATATTATATTGAACATCATTGTAATTGAAAATTTTTTTTTATTTATTCATTTAGAGAGGAAAGGGAGAGACAGAGAGAGAGAGACAGGAGAGACAGAGAGAAGGGGGGAGGAGCTGGAAGCATCAACTCCCATATGTGCCTTGACCAGGCAAGCCCAGGGTTTCGAACCGGCAACCTCAGCATTTCTAGGTCAACACTTTATCCACTGCGCCACCACAGGTCAGGCGAAAATTTTATTTTATTTTATTTTATTTTATTTACAGAGACAGAGAGAGAGTCAGAGAGAGGGATAGACAGACAGGAACAGAGAGATGAGAAGCATCAATCTTTAGTTTTTCGTTGCGCATTGTGACACCTTAGTTCAGCGGTTTTCAACCTGTGGGTCGCGACCCACAGGTTGAGAACCACTGCCTTAGTTGTTCATTGATTGCTTTCTCATATGTGCCTTGACTGCAGGCCTTCAGCCGACCAAGTAACACCTTGCTCGAGCCAGCGACCTTGGGTCCAAGCTGGTGAGCTTTCTGCTCAAGCCAGATGAGCCGGCGCTCAAGCTGGCGACCTTGGGGTCTCGAACCTGGGTCCTCAGCATCCCAGTCTGACGCTCTATCCACTGCGCCACCATCTGGTCAGGCTGTAATTGAAAAATTAAAATATAACTTAAAAATAAAATTTAGAATATAAAGGAAAGAGGTGAACACCCTCCACCTCCTCCCACCTTACCTACAAGTGCACCAGCAACTGCACCAGCAACTGCACTTGCTCCTTACTGACCTGTGACAGGAGGAGTGACTGCTCCTGAGACATCTGTGCTCTGACTTTGGCTTCTCTTACCTCACAGAGAGGCAAATGGAGCTGTCCTCTCTCTCCTCAACCCATCAATTCCATCATCATCATAATTATCATTTCCAGCCACACCAACGTGCTCTATAATTTCACATCTATAAAAGAAACTTTCCCTTAACCTCGAATTCTCCTTCAGCGCCTCCCCTCTTCTCTGTTCCTTTTCACAGAGAAAGTCCTCAAAAGAGTTGTTGATTCTTTTCATTTCCACTTCTCACCTCCCATTCTCCCTTTTACTAACTTCAGTCTCCCAATGGTGCCCTCTACTCCATTACATCACTTGTATTGGTCACCAACCTCCCTGTTCCCGCAAACTAAAGCAACCTGGACTCCCTCTGTGACCTGGACTCTCCCAACTTCTCAGCAGTTCTCTGCAGCCCCCCTTGACACACCATCTTTACTTGGTTTCCTCCTCCTCTGCCTGAGCTCTGCTTGGGGCTCTGGCCTCAGACACAGTGTAGCTCAACCCTGGCTGCACATGGAATCAGCTGGGCCCATGCACAGGGGCTGGGGCTTCAGTCTGGCAGGGCTATTTCCTCATATCCCCAGGCGATTGAAGTGTGAGTCCAGTGTTGAGAACTACAGCCCTAAGTGAGCCAGTGCTGTCTCTATATCTCACAAACCAAAAGTGCATCCTCACTGCAGACCTCTCCCATGAGCTCCGGATTTAAGAGTGCAACTGCATGCTAGACTCTGGGTGTCTACAGAGCATCTCCAAATGTCGTGTGTGAAAGGAACTGAGGGACGGATGCTCTGTGCACTGCTCTCTCAGGGTGTCTGTGGCCACAGAGAGTAAATAAATTCTGGAAGGGTTTTATGTTTTGTTTTGTTTGTTTGTTTGTTTGTTTTTAGCAGAGAGAAAGAGACAGTAAGGGAGAGAGATGAGAAGCATCAATTTGTAGTTGCATAACTTTAGTTGTTCTTTGATTGCTTCTCATACACGCCTTGACCAGGGCAGGGGGCTCCAGCCAAACCAGTGACCCCTTGCTCAAACCAGTGACCTTGGGCTTCAAGCCAGAAACCTTTGGGTTCAAGCCAGCAACCTTGGGGTTTATGAACCTGGGACCTCAGCTTCCCCGGTTGGTGCTCTCTCCACTGCGCCACCGCCAGTCAGGTTGGAAGGATGTTGAAGTCACAGCTGTGGGGAAAGACGTTAGCCCCACTTATGGACACTCTTTCTGATGGTAATGTCTTATGAAGCAATTAGACTGCCTGCAAGCTGAAGGAGGTTCCCAGAAAGAGTGACTGTAGCAGGGACCCCTCCACCCCACAGTTCAAGCCAGCCCTTGCCAGCTGAGCAAATCCCAGTTCACACTGAAGGTTACTCAGAGAGTCAGGGACATGGCCAGAACTGGAATCCAGGACTCTGGACACCCAGTCTGGCATGCTCTCCTTTTTCTTTTTCTTTCTTTTTAAGTGAGAAGAGGGGGAGATAGATTCCCACACGTTCCTGATCAAGATCCACTCAGCAAGCCTCGTCTGGGGCCAATGCTCGAATCAGCTGAGCTATCCTCAGTGCCTGGGGCCGGCACTCAAACCAATCGAGCCACTGGTTGCGAGAGGAAAAAGAGAGAGAAGGGGGAGAGGGAGGAGGAGAGAAGCAGATGGTTGCTTCTCATGTACCCTGAACAGGAATCGAACCCGGGACTTCTGCAGGCTGGGCTGACGCTCTATCCATTGAGACATGCTTTTTCTTTATTAAAAATTTGAACCTCTTTGTTTCATGGCAGTTGCTCTGAGGTTCTAACCGAGGTAGAAGAGAAAGTCTTTGAAAACCTTCGGGACTTTAGGAGACTTGCTCTGAAGCTGTAAGTGTGCATGAGACTTGCTCACTAGGGGGCACTATGTCCTAGCCCCAGGCCTGTTCCTACCAGGGGCTGCCCTTGTCAAGGGCTCTGGTGAATACATCTAGGCCTGAGCCTTGCATAACAGGTCCAAGGGACTAAATGCCAGGGTCTTTTGTTCTGGCGGGCTGCCAGGAAGACCCCCAGGCTGATCTTTCTTCTTACGTTCATTTGTTGTTTCACTCTCTCAATCCTTCTTTCATCCCCACTGTGTGCAGGCACTGGGAAAATTGTGGACAAGATAGATGAGCCCCTGGTCTCATGGGACTGACATTCTAATGAGGACAAAGGGCAATGAAGAAACAGACATTTAATATAATGTCAGAAGGCAGTAAGTGCCAAGGAGGGGGCAGAATAAAGCAGGGTAAGGGATTCCATGATGCAGATGAGGTGTCAGGGGGCTGCTATTTTAGATAGCTTGATCAAGGAAGGCCCCTCAGGGCAACATCTGAGCAAAGAGACCAGAACAAAGTGAGAGAGCATATTGTTTAGATACCTGGGGGAAAGTGTTTACAGCCGAAGGCCTTGAGGCAGGCCTATGCTTGACGTATTGGAAGAACAGTGAGGAGTCAGAGTGGCTGGAGTGGAGTGTAAGGAAGAGAGTAGTGGAAGGTGGAACCAGTTTGTTAGTGTCATGTACATCTTAAGGACTTTAGTTTTGTTTTAGATGCAGTGTTTCAGGAATGCTAAAAGCTGAAGGTAATGTTTGATTTCTGCTTTAAAAATACCACTTTTGCTGCTGCGAGGAGAAAATTCTAGAGTGGGCAAGGGTAGAAGCAGAGAGATTTGTTAAGAGGCTATTAAGGTTTCCAGGCACAAGACAGATGGCAGCAATGCCAGTGGCAGTGCTGACCAGATGTGGGACATATTCTGAAGGTGGAATTTGCAGAATCTTAAGTATGATGGATAAGAGAAAGGAAGGATGACCTTATAGTTTTCCTGTTCCAGGCAGATGAATGATGATGCCATTTACTAGGGGAGAAAGCAGTTAGGGAAGTGGGGAAATCACAAGTTTAAAATGGGACATAATGAGTTGAGATACCTAGTAAACATCCAAGTAGAGACTGGACAGGTGGTTAGATATTAGAGTCTGGAGTTCTTGGAGGAAAGTCATGGCTAGATATACAACTTGGGAATCCTTGGCATGTAGATATTACTGAAAGCCACAGGACAGGATGGGGTTTCAGAAAGTGAGTGTAGAGAGTTGTTCCGATGGCCAGGTTGGGAGGCAGATGAGGAGGAGCCTCCAAAGGAGGTGGAGAAGGAGCAGCAATAGGACAGAAGGAGGCATGAAGCCAGGGGGAGAGGGAGTGTGCTTGGAGTGCTCCTAGGCAGGGTCAGAGGAAAGCTGAGAAGGCATTATTGATTTGATAACCCATAGGTCATTGGAGACCTTGAAAAGAAGGAATTCATTCAGAGGACCGGGGAAACAAGAGCCTGACTGGTATGAGCTCAAGAGAGAACGGGAGGAAAGCAAGTTGAGACAGGGCCACAGATAACTCCTTCAAGGAATTTCACTCTCAAGGGGAGTAGAATAAAAGAACCATAGCTGGAGAGGGAGGTGGGGTCAAGAGAGGATCTCTCTCTCTCTCTCTCTCTTGACAGGAAGGGAGAGAGATGAGAAGAATCAAAAGAATCAACTTGTAGTTGCAGCACTGTTAGTTGTTCATTGTTGCTTCTCATATGTGCCTTGAGGGAGGGGGTAAAGAGAGGCTCCAGCCCAGACAGTTACCCCTTGTCCAAGCCAGCGACCTTTGGGCTCAAGCCACCGACTTTGGGGTCATGTGTCTGATCCTAGATCTCAAGCTGGTGATCCTGCACTCAAGTCCAAGACTCAGGGTTTCCAACCTGTGTCCTCAGTGTCCCAGGTCCACGCTCTATCCACTGCGCCACCACCTGGTCAGGCAAGAGAGGATTTCTTTAAACATGAGACTCTTGGAGCAGTTTGTGCAGTGAGGGGAATGCTGCAGAAGAGGCCAATGTGATGATGACCGAGGGGTGAACAGCAGCAGCCATGTCCTAGAAGTAACTAAGGGGTAGACACCTATTCACTTACCCGCACACTCCATCCCTGTTAAATTTCCCTCTACCTACGCTGAGGTGGGGCGGGCAGAGGTGGGGGGTGCAAAGTGGGGACTGACATGTGGAGGCGCGATCTGCTATGGGTACTGGTACACATAGCCCGTTTCAACAGAACCGGGTACACGCTGAGACACGGTCGCGGTGCAGCGTGCTACAGACTGCCCCAGAGTCAGGGAGTGGGAGTGAGGGCAGGGCTACAGGTCAGGCTCAGGGTCCAGCCAAGGGCCCTCTCCATTTCCATTCACTCCTGCCATTATATTCTGCCTTCCATAGTCAGTGTTTTGCAAACCTAGTTTCAAACTCCCCTATTTCCTCCTCCACTAACCCCACTTCGATATATGTTCCCCACGAGTCCCTTCAATTTAGAAATTCTGGAGCAGCGGGTGTCTGAACCTTAAGCCAAACAATGCCTGTTCTCACAGCGGCCCTGTGAGGTGGGTATTTTTTTTTTTTTTTTTTTTTTTTTTTTTTTACAGAGGCAGAGATAGACAGGGACAGACAGACAGGAACAGAGAGAGATGAGAAGCATCAATCATCAGTTTCTCGTTGCGCATTGCGACTTCTTAGTTGTTCATTGATTGCTTTCTCACATGTGCCTTGACCGTGGGCCTTCAGCAGACCGAGTAACCCCTTGCTGGAGCCAGCGACCTTGGGTCCAAGCTGGCGAGCTCTTGGCTCAAGCCAGATGAGCCCGCGCGCGACCTCGGAGACTCGAACCTGGGTACTTCCGCATCCCAGTCCGACGCTCTATCCACTGCGCCACCGCCTGGTCAGGCGAGGTGGGTATTTTTTAAACATTTTTTATTTACTGATATTAGAGAGAAAGGAAGGGAGAAACATTGATTTGTTGCTCCACTTATTTATGCATGCATTGGTTGTTTCTCATAACCTTGGTATATTGGGATGATGCTCTAACCAACTGAGCTACCCAGCCAGAGCCCTGCCAGATGAGTATTATTGTCCCATTTTTCTGAAGAGGAAATAAAGGTCCAGAAACAATTGTTTTCGAAGGCTGCTTCTTTTCACTGGGCCAGCAGGAGGCGCAAGCAGCTGAGCGAGAGGCGTCGCGAAACCCGAACCCCGCCCCGGCCCTGCCCCTTGGAGGGGACTTGGGCAAGCCGTACTTTCCAGCTCAAAGCGCGACCGGACATCGTGATTGGGCAGGGCGGAAGGATTGGGTGGGGCTTCCCAAGAGGAAAGAGGCCGCTCGTAGGCGTGACACTTCTGGGGCGTGGCCTCAGGCACCGCCCCTTTCCACGGCCCCAAAGAGGACGGCGGCGTGGGGGCGGGGCCAGAGCGCGGCGGCCGATTCCGAGGCGGCTCTCGGGAGCCAGCTGCGGAGCAGCGCTTCGGCGGGGCAAAGAAAGGTACCGGCGACTACGAGGGGAGTCTGGGGCTGGGCCAGGCAGGGCGAAGGGGGCCGCTAGAGACTACAGAGGGCATTAGGGGCCGTGGCCAGCGCTGGGCTTTCTCTCGCGGGCCGGGGCTCTTGCCCCTGCCACCGACCCCGCCTCCGCCTTCCTGTGGCGAAGCCGGCTGTGGCTGGGCGGATTGGCGCCTGCGCTGCTTCCTGCGCCCGGGACCCGGTCACGGTATGGTATGGGGCCCGGGCGGGGGGTCCAGGGGGAAACTGAGTCACCTCTGTGTGGTAGTAGGCCTGTGTGGTACGCACCACTTCCACTGGGCTCCAAGGATGAATCTCCCTTCCTGGCCATGCTTTGGGGTCCCAACCTCCACCGATCTCCGCAGGGGCTGCGCCCCCGCCGCCGCCCTTCCCCAGTGGCTAGGGGTCCCGCCATGGCCCCTAGCAACCTCGACCGGTCCCGAAATGGCTAGGACCAGCTCCAGCCGCCTCCTTCCCCACCCCTCCCCCTCAAGTCCCGAGCCCCCGGGTACTCCCTCCGCTGGCTCTCTGCACAGTGTCAGTTTACACGCCTTATATAGTCCGAGCAGGCTCCAGCCGCGGCCTGCCTGCCAGGACCTGGGGGCGGGGGAGAGGAGCGCCGGCCCCTGACTCACCCCGCCGTCCCAGACTCAAAGCTGGCTTGGGTGGAGGTCGTGCCACTTTAGCTCTCTGGCCCACTCGTGGATGCAAAGAACCTCAAGCATTGATGCGGACTCTTTCCTCACTCTCCCAGTTCCTGGAAGAGGCGAGTTGCCCCTGTCATCCCAAACTGACATCCTCCGGTCAGTAGTCCAGCCACACCTGAAAAGGTGCATGCCTGCCGGTGGCTTGGATGTACTCAGCACTGCCCGTGCCTGCCTAGCACCAACCCAAGACTGGTGTCCCGAGTTGCATCTACCTGCACTACCATGCGGGTTACTCACCTTTCTCTCCTCTCAGGAGCAGACACCATGGATTCCTTCAAGGTTGTGCTGGAGGGACCAGCCCCTTGGGGCTTTCGGCTGCAGGGGGGCAAGGACTTCAATGTTCCCCTCTCCATCTCCCGGGTGAGCCTAGGTTGGGGGAAGGGCTTCCCCAGGAGTCTTTGGGTGCTCAGGTCTCCCGTGGGTGATGGGAAGAGGCTGAGCCAGAGCCAATAGACCAGAAAGTGTCCAGGTCCAGAGGGGATGGGAGCACCTGCCACAAGGACCACTAACTAGGTGGATACTGAGAGAGGATCCTCCACACTTCCCCAGCACTGCAGGGAGTGCCCATTCTGCAGGAGGGGAGGCTGAGGTCTCCAGGAAGTATCTAAGCTGTTTGAGAATAACCAGGACCCAGGCAGGGCACTCTGACTGCAGGATCCCACTACAACTTCATTGCCACCCAGGGAATAACCATTATCCTGTTTTTCCAAATGAGGGAACTCAGGAGAGGTGGTAGGGCTCCTTCCAAAATTCTGTGGCCAACCAGGGATTGGAATTCAGGCTGCTGTTTTTGAGGGTGTGAGGTGTTGTTTCTCGAGCCTATGTGAGGACCTCCATTCCCATCCACTGGTCCCATTCAGGACGCAGTAGCATTTGACCCCAAGTGGGTGTGGAATGGGCTCTGGGACTCTGACTTCAACCCTTGAGAGCCTGCCCTGGTAGGGGTGGAGCTGGGGGCTGGCTCCTCCCTGTGGCAAGGGAATTGCCTTATAAGCCCAAGAATGCAGGCCCACACTGGGATGGTCAACTGGTGGCTAGAGTCTGCAGGGCTGCAAATGGCTGGCGTAGGCCTAGACCCCTGAACTCTATTGATGATGCCTTAGCTGGTGATCACCAGGCCATAGTTCCAGCGGTAGGGTCAGTTATGGGATACAGAGAACAAACTACTTGCCCAGAGTCAGTGAGGCTGGCCCTTGGACTGGTGTCTCTGACTGTGGTCTAGAGGTTATGAGTTATGAGGGGGTGGGGAATTACTGTGCTGAATCCGCCTTTCCAAAGAGACCCACCAGGCACTGCCCAGCTTGAGAGGGTCTGCAAGGCAGAGTCTGTCTGTGGGAGTTGGGCTTGGTGGCCAGGGCAGGGAGGCAGTCACTGTCTTTCCCAGGGACCAGTTTCCCCTTGAAACTGCTCTGCTGGCAGGGCAGCTAAGAGCAGTGGTCCTCCTACCATACACACCCACCTAAGCCTAGCCATCCATGAAAACTTCCCCTTTCATCTTCTCCCTGGGAAAGTGCTGGCTAGTGTAGCAGGAGCCTTAGGCCTTAGCTGGTGTCTGAGTCTTTCTTCATTGGTAGGGATGGGCAACATTGTAGCCTGGAGGATGGACTTTCAGATGTGGCCTGTTGGGGGCACTTTTGGCTTCCTTGTCAGCAGCCCCAGCATGTGGGTGGATCCACCAGCTAAGCCCAGCCTTGGAGTTGGACCTGGGCCCTAGTGGGTGGGTGGGGTGGTTTTTTATGAGCTGGGGCAGCCCTCTCCCTTTCCCCTGACCCCAGCATGGAGGGATGAGGGAGGGGCTAGGTCTGGCTGTGGGCCTAGGCCTGGGAGATGAGGTAACGTCTGGTACTGGGGGGGTTGGGCTGCTCAGTGGAGCCCTCAGGCTGACTCACCCCTCACCCCATGCAGTGTCCAGCCCCCTGGCTTTTTTCCCCTTGGTCCCTCTGGCCTCCTTTTTCCAGCCATCCCCTGCGCCCTTCCTGCCCTCCCAGCTATCCTGCTTTTCTCTCCACCTCTCTGACCACTCCTCTGTCCCTCTTGTACTTCCTGCCTTCCTCCCACTCCTAGGAAGGAAGTTGTCCCAACTCCACACCCCTGGGAGTCAGCTTCTCCTGCCTATCCCAAGACCCCCATCTCAGACCCAGCCCACACCTTCCAAGAACCAGCCCTGTGGGTGGGGAGTGGCTGGCCCAGGTTTCTACTGACTCACTGTGACCTTGAGTAAGTCACTTCCCCTCAAGGGCGTCACTTCCCTATGCCCATTTGTAAGGAGTTGGATTGAACTAAGGTGAGATAGAGGATTCAGGCTCTAAATCCAGCCAGGGTGTGTCAGGTTGTCTTTCCAGGTGATCTGATCTCTGAGCTGGGACTCAGCAGAGGTGACCTGGTATAATGGAGCCTTAGGATCAGGGTACTGGCTCTACCTCTTGCTAGCTGGGCAGCTTGAGGCAAATTACTTAACCTCTCTGTTTTCCCATGTGTAAAATGGATATTATCCCAGACTCAATTCCACAGGGTTGTTGGAGGATTCATTGTCGGTATGTGGCAATATGAGGTACTCAATAAATGTAAGCTGTATGTATAGCAGATGAAGAAGGAGCCACTCAGTGCCTTACCCTTCCAGCCTCCCATGTATGAAGTAGAGCCTTCAAACCCATTTCTTCCTTCTTGCCCCAGTGTTGTCAGTTTCTGCATCTGGTCTCTCTAACCTCTCCTCTCCCTGCTTTAACTCAGTCTGTGCACCCACATGCCTAAGGAGCTTCTGGGGCTTTGGGAAGGCTATACCTCCCAACCCCACCACCCCAGCTGTGAAGTGTGAATCTCCCTTCTAGCACTTTCCTACAGAAGTCTGTTCATTGTTAGACCCTTTGTCAGCTGGCTGGGCAGTCCTGGGAGCTTAGACCCATGAACAGCAGTATGCTTCCTGCCTGAATTGCTGCTGCTGGATCAGAGGGCTGGGAGGACCCAGTGGCATTTGTCAGGGCCTGTTCTATCAGGGACCTGAGAAATAACCATACCCTAGGCCAGGGATTGGGAACCTTTTTGGCTGAGAGAGCCATGAACGCCACATATTTTAAAATGTAATTCCGTGAGCGCCATACAACGACCCGTCTATGTAACTCATTATCCAATAAAAATTTGGTGTTGTCCCAGAGGACAGCTGTGATTGGCTCTAGCCACCTGCACCATGAACGTGAGCAGTAGGAAATGAATGGATTTGTAAACACCACGTTTTTTTTTTTTTTTTTTTTATCTTTTTTTTTTTCCTTTTTTTCTTTATTCATTTTTAAAGAGGAGAGAGAGAGAAGGCGGGAGGAGCTGGAAGCATCAACTCCCATATGTGCCTTGACCAGGCAAGCCCAGGGTTTTGAACCGGCGACCTCAGCATTTCCAGGTCGATGCATTATCCACTGCGCCACCACAGGTCAGGCAGGAAATGAATGGATTTGTAATACATGAGAATGTTTTTTATATATATATATATTTTTTTTTAATATTTTATTTATTGATTTTTTTTTTTTTAGAGAGAGAGGAGTGAGAGAGAGAGACAGAGAGAGAGAGAGAAGGGGGAGGAGCAGGAAGCATCAACTCCCATATGTGCCTTGACCAGGCAAGCCCAAGGCTTCGAACCGGCGACCTCAGTGTTCCAGGTCGACGCTTTATCCCACTGCGCCACCACAGGTCAGGCTTTTTTTTTTTTTTACAGAGACAGAGTGATAGGGAAAGACAGACAGGAACAGAGAGAGATGAGAAGCATCAATCATTAGTTTTTTTGTTGCGACACCTTAGTTCATTGATTGCTTTCTCACATGTGCCTTGACCGTGGGCCTTCAGCAGACCGAGTAACCCCCTAGCTCGAGCCAGCAAACTTGGGTCCAAGCTGGTGAGCTCTGCACAAACCAGATGAGCCCGTGCTCAAGCTGGCGACCTTGGGGTCTCGAACCTGGGTCCTCCACATCCCAGTCCAACGCTCTATCCACTGCGCCACCGCCTGGTCAGGCGAGAATGTTTTATATTTTTAACATTTTTTTTTTTTTTTATTCATTTTTAGAGAAGAGAGAGAGGAGAGAGAGGGAGAGAGAGAGAGAAGGGAGGAGGAGCTGGAAGCATCAACTCCCATATGTGCCTTGACCAGGCAAACCCAGGGTTTTGAACCGGCAACCTCAGTGTTTCCAGGTTGACGCCTTATCCACTGAGCCACCACAGGTCAGAACATTTTTTATTAAAGATTTATCTGCCAGCCAGGTGCAGCCATCAAAAGAGCCATATCTGGCTCGCTAGCCATAGGTTCCCAACCCCTGCCCTAGGCCTTCAAACTGCTAATGGCACCTCTTAACCTCAAGGTCTAGTCCTGATTCCTTTCCCTGGTCTTCGAGGCCTTCATAAGTGGACTCTTACCCTCTGGGCAGCACATATCACTGCAATCACCAAGGCCCACCACTTCCTAGAAGTCATCCCTGATGATCTTAGCTCACACTGGTGTTAGCCATTCCTTCCACCCTGCTATTATCTCTCACTTGCCACAATAACCTGGGATCTCCAACCAGAGCCCAGAGGACTGGGGAGAGGGTGAGTGGCAATTGAAGGCTTGGGTGACACTCGTTTAGAGCCATGAAGCCACAGCTGACACTGAGGGCCCCTTTCAGGCAGGCATTATTCACTGGGAACCTGGAGATGATGGAACATATTCCTGGCTCTCCAGGGTTCCTGGCAGATCCCTGGAGGTGGCCCCAGCATAGGGCACTGTGAGTGTAAGAGGTCAGTGGGAGCACCCAAAGGATCGGGGAGGAGCTTGCCACATGTATAAGCCAGAGGGCATATCTGGTGGATAGAACAGCCTGGGCAAGAGGCTAATTGGGGCTGAGAAACTTGGGGTTTGCCCTGAGAGTGGCTGCTTGTTGACATCATGGCAGTTTCTGGACTGTGGGGAGGGTCATGGAGATCAGGAACTAAATAAGCTGGGTGATTGGAGTGATTGTGAAGCTCAGGTGAGTCCTGCCCCTCCCAGACTGCTTTAGTATCCAGCAGCTGGCCAGAACATGCTTAATAAAGATGCCTCTGGGTTCTGGAAGTGAGGCTGCTTAGGCAGGCTGACGACTGTTGGCCTCAGTTTGGTGTATAGTCTTGCATCCTGGTGGCCCCCCACTCTACACAGCTCACTCCTGGAGGCAAAGCTGCACTGGCTGGGGTGGCTGTTGGTGACTGGGTGCTGAGTATTGATGGCGAGAATGCTGGAGGCCTCATGCACATTGAAGCTCAGAACAAGATCCGAGCCTGTGGGGAGCGCCTCAGCTTGGGTCTCAGCAGGTATGCGGGCTCTGGCCCACCTAACTGGTGGAGTGCCCTTGGGCCAGGCCCTCTGTCATCCCTTCCTGTTTTCCTCCAGGGCCCAGCCGGCTCAGAGCAAACCGCAGAAGGTAGGCAATGGAGCCGGGTCATCTGGGTGGCAGTGGGGCAGAACTGGACTCCCTTCACAGCCACGGTGGTTCTGCTACCCCTGTCTAGGAGTAAAGGGTGGAAGTCAGAGCCCGGGAAAGTATGAGGCACTGGGATCTGGGTTGGGGCTGCTGCACGGTCAGACCACACACGTCTGCTTGCCTGTCCACAGTGCCTTTGTGGGCCTATGCTGCTGACTGAGCTCACGTGCTGAAATCATTGCTCCCAAATGGGCCCCTTGAAACCCGAGTCATCCTTCCCCCAAAGCCTCATCCAGATGTGTAGGGGTAGGGCTGGAGCATGGCTGTCCTCTCTGCACCAGAGGGGGCACCCCTCTCCCCAGCTCTGGCCCAGGCTTCTCCCCTGCCCCTGCTGGGCTCTGTCTCCGCCCAGGCCACGGCCCCTGCAGCGGACCCCCCGCGGTACACCTTTGCACCCAGCGCTTCCCTCAACAAGACAGCGCGACCCTTTGGGGCGCCCCCACCCGCTGACAGCAGCCCGCAGCAAAATGGGTATGTTGGTCCTGCCCGCCCACCGCCCACGCTATGTCTACCAGCTGCTGTTCTGTCTGCTCTGCACCCCAGCCCTGCTGGCACTGTGCGTCAATGACCCCTGGCAGCAGGGGCAGGGCTGCAGGTTCAGGGCTCCTAGAGCCCTAGAGTGTTGCAGTTCCTGCCCTGGCACTGCCCTCCTGGGAAGTCCCAGCCAGTCAGGAGAAGCCCAGGCCCTACATCACCAGTCCCCGAAGGTGGGGTGGGTGTGATGTTGAGCCCACTGAGCCCTAGACACTCAGTGCAGCCTCACCCCTGGCCACGCTGACCCCTTGCCATCTTTCTTCCCATGTGTCTGTCCCCTTTTTCCTTTATCTGTCCCATCTGTCTATTTCCTTCACAGGTGCAGACCCCTGACAAGTCAGTGAGCTCCCTCTGCTTGTCCCTCTCTTCCTTCCTGTTTGCATTCTGGGAGGTGGCCCCTCCCCACCCTGGCTCCCTCACCCTGATTGCCCTCCTTCCCCCTCTCACTTATCTACCTCCTCATCCACCAAGCAGGGTCCTGGCCTTGCCCTTCCCCACTATCCCATCACCATAGCCCCCGTGTATGGATTCCAGGGAGGGGCTGCCCCACTACCCACCCCTAACATGAGGTTCTGAGCCACACCCTCCCCACAGACAGCTGCTCAGACCTCTGGTCCCAGATGCCAGCAAACAGCGGCTAGTGGAGGACACAGAGGACTGGCGGCCGCGACCTGGGACAGGCCAGTCCCGTTCCTTCCGCATCCTTGCCCACCTCACAGGCACCGAGTTCAGTAAGTGGCAGGCCAGGGAAGGGCAGACTCTGTTCCTGGCCTCTGGCCTGGGCCTGGAATCAGCCAGAGCTCAGATCTGGGATGGCCTCCTGTCCTCTCTTGGTCAAAGCCTGTTTCTGCCTTCTCAGTGCAAGACCCGGATGAGGAGCACCTGAAGAAGTCAAGGTAAAAGGACAGGCCCCAGCCCCTCTTTCTCATCTCCTGCCTCTCCCATTCCAGCAGCCGTCCTGTGTCTGCTCCTGTGGGTCCCAGCCAGAGTTCACCATTCTCGTTTCTTCTTTCCTCCCCTCCTTCCTCCCTTCTTCCCTTCCTTCCTTTCTTCTCTCCTTCCTTCTACTTCCTCCTCCTCCTCTCTCTGCCCCTCAGGGAAAAGTATGTCCTGGAGCTACAGAGCCCACGCTACACCCGCCTCCGGGACTGGCACCACCAGCGCTCTGCCCACGTGTTCAACGTGCAGTCATAGACCTGTGCTGGCCAGCCAGCTGTTCTCTCTGCCTTTCTCTTTCTCCTGCCGAGGGTACCCTTGGTACCTCCAGCTTTTGCCCATCTGACCCACCCCTTTTCTGCCCTTGGACTGTGCCTCCTGCTGGCCTGGTCCTGACCGCCCGCCTGGCACAGGGCCTGGTTTTGCCTGCTACTGCCTTCCCTCTTTGCCCTCTGGTACTGCTGACTGCCAGGTCTGTGCTGGCTTGGGAATGGAAATAAACACTCTCGGTCCTGTTTTCTCTGCCTCTATCTTCTGTCTTTGTGAGCTTGCTTTGTGTTTGGGTGTGGGGTATTAGGTGGTTTAGACCCAGTGTGGGCCCTGCCAGTCTAGGTCTCAGCAGGAGGTGGTATCTGACAAGGGGAGATACCTCCTTCAGGGCCCTACCATCAGAGCTGGATCTCGGGGATGAGGGAGTCCCAAGGGCTGTTCCAGAAGCAAGAACTCTGCTCCACCCCCAGACCTGTATAACAGATGAGCTTGCTAGAAGCTGGCTTGGAGCTGCCTTACCCACCCCTCCCACAGTGGGACCTGGAGTCCAGCCCAGCAGCTCTCATGCACCCAGGCATCTCCCATGGGACCTACAAGACCAGGTTGGGGGGGGGGGGGTCTTGTTAGGAGACCCAGCGGTGCAGTGCCTTGAATGGCAGATCTTGCAGCCAGGTGCCCAGGACAGGAGCCCCAGTCCCAGCTTCAGCTACACCCCAGGAACCCTGGCCTGGTGAGAGAGGGGAGGTTGGGTCTGGGGAAGGGTGGGTAGCCTCCAGGGATATGGGGGTGGTGGGTTCTTCCAAGCTGCACTGGGCTCTATTCCCTGTTTTTGTGGGTCTCTCAGCACCCCCCCCGGAGCCACTTTCCTTGGCCCTGGCAGGCCCTACCATACCCAGCCCCACCAGCCGCCCACCCTGGGCTGTGGACCCTGTCTTTGCTGAGCGCTATGCCCCGGATAAGACAAGCACGGTGATGACCCGGCACAGCCAGCCTGCCACACCCACACCGCTGCAGAACCGCACCTCCATCGTGCAGGCGGCTGCCGGAGGAGGCACAGGAGGGGGCAGTGGCAGCAATGGCAAGACTCCTGTGTGCCACCAGTGCCACAAGGTCATTCGGTGGGTAGCCATTTTTCTTTCCTACCCTGGCCTTCCCTTCCTGTCGCCGGGTTCTGGTGTCTTTCTGACTGCTGCTCCTGCATCTGTCTCCCCACTCACTTTAGCTGCCGCTGCACAAGGATAAGGATTCAGTTCCCACTTGGAATGGTGGTAGGGACCTGGTCTGGGTCCTTAGATTCTTAATCTTGCCTCACTTGTCCCCCCACATCAGCCTTTAGCAGTGATTTCCCTGTAAAGTGGAGAAAGTGCCAGCAACACATCAGAGCTACACCTGTACACGAGCTGCTCAGGCACAGGGCCTCCCCTCCCAGCCCCACTACCTGTCTCCCTCCTGCTTGCTCAGTGTGCCTCTGCTCTCAGCAGACATGCCACGGGCTCCTGCTTATCTGTGCTGCTCCCTGGGGCCCAACAGGGTCACAGATCCCCTACCCCCCTGAGTCAATGTCCCAGATTCTAGAGGCTTCCTAGTTCCTAGCTCTGTCCTTGCTCTTGACTCCTGTCAACTCTGACACCATATAGGACATGCCCATTTATCTGGGACCTGTGGGCCCCTCCCCAAGCCAGACAGGGCAGGCAAGCAGGACAGGGTGGGCACCAGGGTTGGCTCAGGTTATCCACTGGTCTTCAGAACTCGGGGGCATTCTGGGCCTCCTGCCCTCCAGGGCCCCGGTTCCTTGGGTTCATCACATTGGACCCAAGTCAGTAGCCTGCCCAGTGTAACCCTGCTTCCTGTGAGAGCACTGCACTACTCCTTCATCCGTCAAAGCCACTCAGCTTCATTACTGTCACTGTGTGACCAGAGGCAAGTTACCTCTCAAGTCTGTTTTCTTCCTTTGGGAAATGGGGAGAATGAACTTTCCCCTCGAGGCTTCATAATAGGTATTCAATAAACCCTCTTGGCTCAGGCCAGGAACTCCTGCCTCGTTTGCATATACTCCCTCTCACTGCCCTCGCCTCTCCCTCAGGGGCCGCTACCTGGTGGCACTGGGCCATGCATACCACCCCGAGGAGTTTGTGTGCAGCCAGTGTGAGACGGTCCTGGAAGAGGGCGGCTTCTTCGAGGAGAAGGGTGCCATCTTCTGTCCACCCTGCTATGACATGCGTTATGCACCCAGCTGTGCCAAGTGCAAGAAAAAGATCACAGGCGTGAGTGGGGTCGGTGGGTGGGTGGGCGAGTCTGTCTGCCCATCAGCATCAAAGGGCTCTCCCTTTGTGAGTCCTTTAAGGGGCTGCTCTATTGTTCTCACTTTGCATTAGCCAGGATCCTCTTAACAGTGTGATCAGAATTCTACTCAAAAGAGCTTGAATAGGAATGTATTGGCTCAAATAATTGTTAAGCCCAAGGGGTACAAACTCCAGGCCTAGTTATGGCAAGTCCCAAGGTCATCAAGACTCTACTACTTGCCTCTGTTTTCACTTTTGGCTTCATTCCCAGCTTGCTGTTCCCTGAGCCACAGCGGCTCCAGGTTACTGCTCCCCAGCGTAGTGCTGCAGAGTGAACGAGAGCTTCACTTCTGGGCCAGGTGATGCATCAAGAGCACTAGTGCTGCTGCTCACCAACCTGGCTTGCATCACATGTCCACCTCTGACCCGAGCCCGGTGTCTCTGATTGGCATGGCCTGGGCGATGCCCACCCTGGAGCAAGAGTTGGCTGAGAGTAAGGGAGAACTGGTTCCCCAAAGAAGTGCAGTAAGTGCGGGTCAGGTTCAAACAGTGGTGGCTGCTGTGCCAATGGCATTGCATTAACTGGTGACAGAAAACCCCACTGCAGAGATTTAAGCACAAGGTGTTCTACTTCAATCATAAGACTTCCAGGCCTGGAACAGTAGCTGAAGGATGCCTTTAAGGCTTTTCTTGGATTTTTGCTCCAAAATCCTTAGCTTATAGACCTTTGTTTCCAAGCTTATCCTATCATGGTTGCCAGATGACTTTGCAAGTCCCCGGCCTTAATTCTTGCTGCAGAGAGGAAGGAGGCAGAAGGGGCAAATGGTATTCTTTTAATGAGGTTTTGTCTTTTTTTTTTTTTAAGGTTTTATTCCTTTTTTTGGACAGAGGAATAGATAGGGACAAACAGGAAGGGAGAGAGATGAGAAGCACCAATTCTTTGTTGTGGCACCTCAGTTGTTTAGTGATTGCTTTCTCATATGTATCTTGACCAAGGGACTGCAGCAGAGTGAATGACCCCTTACTCAAGCCAGCAACCTTGGGCTTCAAGCTAGCGACCATGGGGTCATGTCTGTGATCCCATGCTCAAGCTAGTGAGCCCACGCTCAGTTTGGTAACCTTAGGGTTTCCAATCTCGTTCCTCTGCGTCCCAATCCAACACTCTATCCATTGCACCACCACCTAGTCAGGCTTTTTTTTTTTTAAGATTTTTTTTTTTTTTTTTTTTTTTACAGAGGCAGAGTCAGAGAGAAGGATAGATAGGGACAGACAGACAGGAACAGAGAGATGAGAAGTATCAATCATCAGTTTTTCGTTGCAACACCTTAGTTGTTCATTGATTGCTTTCTCATATGCTCCTTGACCGTGGGGCTACAGCAGACTGAGTAACCCCTTGCTTAAGCCAGCACTTGGGTCCAAGCTGGTGAGCTTTGCTCAAACCAGATGAGCCTGCGCTCAAGCTGGCGACCTCAGGGTCTCAAACCTGGGTCCTCCGCATCCCAGTCCAATGCTCTATCCATTGCACCACTGCCTGATCAGTCTTATTTTTAAGATTTTATTTTCCCAGAGAGAGGAGAGAGGGTGTGGGGATGAGAAGTATCATTTCATAGTTGCTTCACTTTAGTTGTTCATTGATTACTTATCATATGTTCCTTGACAGGGCAAGCCCAGGGTTTTGAACTGGTGACCTCAGCATTCCAGTAGTTGACGCTCTATCCACTACACCACCAAAGGCCAGGCAAGGTTTTGCCTTTAACTAAGGAAAAAAAACCACCTGACCAGGTGATGGCGCAGTGGATAGACCGTCAGACTGGGATGTGGAAGACCCAGGTTTGAGACCCCGAGGTCGCCAGCTTGAGCGCAGGCTTATCTGGTTTAAGCAAAAGCTCACCAGCTTGAGCCCAAGGTCGCTGGCTCAAGCAAGGGGTTACTCGGTCTGTTGTAGCCCCCCAGTCAAGGCACATATGAAAAAGCAATCAATGAATAACTAAGGTGTTGCAACGTGCAACGAAAAACTAATGATAGATGCTTCTCATCTCTCCATTTCTGTCTGTCTGCCCCTGTCTATCCCTCTCTCTTGTCTCTTTAAAAAACAACAAACAAACCAGGAACATGCATCTTTACTCAGTGGTTAGAGCTGTTGTTGCCCTCTGAGCACCTGGGCCAAGGGGCAAACCCATAGAGAGGAAACCAAAAGAAAAGGGAGTTAGTGGACAGTCTTTTAAAAGACAGATCCACAGTATCTGTACCCCTAATGTATGAGAGAAATGAAGCTTCTGCAAGATGAGCTTGAAAGACACAGGACTATTGAGTACAAAGCCAGAGAAGTTCAGACTCAAAACTTGTGATTCAAAATCCTCATCCACTGAGGCTCCACATGCAGCACAGCCTGGCCAGGTTTCCTGCAGCACAGCTGAGCTCCTGTCGGAGCTGACTTGGGACTTAGGTCAGCGCATGTTATGGCTAGGAGTGGTGGCAATCTGCCTTTCTCCATTCGTTCTCTCTGTTAAATATAGGCCATATACCCCATGCTGGGGACACCTTATGGAGAAACAAGTGTATGTCCTGTCTCCAGGAGTTCATACTGGGGAGGGGAATGGCAAAGGTGTTGGGTTGAGGGCAGAGCCAGGCAAACGGATGCAGAAGAGGCAGAGATGACAAGCTAAGAGGGTTACTGTTGCACATGTATGGAAACTAAAGTCCAGAGAGGGATAAAGACTGCCCAGGGCTGCACACAGAGGGAGGACCAAGCTGGAAACAGCCTCAGGCCCGGTTGACTCCAGCTTGGGCTCTTCTTGTCACTGATACTTCTTGTTTTTGGATCTAGAGACAGAGCTGCCAGATGTAGACAGAGTTCTATGGTGATGCTCTTATCAGTCAGGATTACCTTGACCGCAGATGGTAGAAAACTGAAAATGATGGCAACTTATTTTCCAACCTGGAAAGTCCAGAGGTGGGTGGTCTGGGACTTGTGGATGGTTCTAGGCTCCTGTATCTTGTTGCTCAGCCATTCTCAGCACAGGCTTGCTTACCATTTACCATCCATGGTTTTTGGGCCTCAACCAAAATCTCCACATTCCTGCCAGCAAGAAGTTGGAAGGGGAGGAAGGCCCATGGCAACCATCATGACAAGATGCTGCCACCCAGTCCTCTACTTCCATCCTGTTGGCCAGAACTGAGTCATAGGACCTCACTGAGCTATAAGAGAGGCTGGGAAACATAGTCTGTTTTGGGCAGCCATGTGTCCAGCAAAAAGTGGAGGATCCATCATTAGACGGGAGAATGGACGTTCTTTTTTTTCATTTTAGAAAGGAGAGAGAGAGGAGAGAGAAAGAGAGAAGGGGGGAGGAGCAGGAAGCATCAACTCCCATATGTGCCTTGACCAGGCAAACCCAGGGTTTCGAACTGGCGACCTCAGCATTTCCAGGTCAACGCTTTATCCAATGCGCCACCACAGGTCAGGCCAGAATGGACGTTCTTATAGTTTCATCATTACAGGAACAGTTCGTGTGCGGCATTTCCTATGTGTAGGCGTCCAGCTTCGCAATCATACTACGAACTCAGTTTGGTTATTCCCTTAGAGGTGAGAGAATTTTGCTGAAGATCACAGGCATTTCCCCGCCAGCCTAGGCCACACCTTACTGGACTCTTCTAGAAGAATGGGTTGGATCCTAGGAACTCCTTCCTACACCTCGGGGCCCTGCTGTTCTGCCTGCGTTACCCTGCACTCTTGTCCTGCCCTCCCAACACCCCAGTGCCTTGGCAGGTTTGTCACCCAAGCCACAGATAAGGGGCTCAGGCTCAGGACTGGCTGGCTCCTGGGTCCTGGAGCAGTCTCTGATGCCCTGGCACAGAGCAGTTCCACAGAGTGACCCTGTGGCCTCAGCTTCCCCTCTTGCAGGCATTCCAGGGCCTGACTGACCGTAGGGTGCACCCTCCCCCTTGAAGTGGGAATGGAAGGCTGACCTGCCCACCTTGCTGTGGGCTCTGTGCCCTACCCATGCCCAGCACAGAGACTGCCTGTGTTCAGAACTGGAGAGCTGGGAGAGATGCAGGGCAGTCAGACTGTCAGCAGAGTTGGAAGGAAGCTCTGGAGGTGGGGGGACATATTGGGACCCCATGCTCTCTGGCTCACCGCTTACCACCAGCCCCTCTCCCTGGGAATCCAGCTCTAGGTGTTTCCCCTCTCCTCAGCCCCTCTGTATACAGGCCCTCCTCTGGCAGGAGTGCACCTGATCACTCTCTACCTCGTCCCTTCTCATCTGGGACTCAAATATTTCCATCCTGTTGCCCACCCTTCCTGCCAGGCCAGGCCCCGCATGGTAGATTCACTTACCCCCAGGCCTTTAATATCATGTCTTCTCTGGGGTGAGCATGGGCTGGGACCAGGGCTGTTTGGTTCATACTTTACATTGCATACATACAGAAGTGGTCAGTAAACACTTCTTCTTTTAATTAAAAAGCTTAAGTTTATTGTGTTGATATGTTTTTTTGGGTTTTTGTTTGTTTGTTTGTTTTGAAGCTGGAAAAGGGGAGACAGTCAGACAGACTCCCGCATGCGCCCTACCGGGATCCACCCAGCATGCCCACCAGGGGCAACGCTCTGCCCACCAGGGGGTGATACTCTGCCCCTCCGGGGTGTCGCTCTGTTGCAACCAGAGCCACTCTAGCGCCTGGGGCAGAGGCCAAGGAGCCATCCCCAGCGCCCGGGCCATCTTTGCTCCAATAGAGCCTTGGCTACGGGAGGGGAAGAGAGAGACAGAGAGGAAGGGGGGGGGGTGGAGAAGCAAATGGGCACTTCTCCTATGTGCCCTGGCCGGGAATCGAACCCGGGTCCCCTGCACGCCAGGCCGATGCTCTACCGCTGAGCCAACCGGCCAGGGCAGATATGGTATTTTTTTAAGTATTTTATTTTATTTTATTTTTATTCATTTTAGAGAGGAAAGGGAGAGAGAGGAGAGACAGAAGGGGGGGAGGAGCTGGAAGCATCAACTCCCATATGTGCCTTGACCAGGCAAGCCCAGGGTTTCGAACCGGTGACCTCAGCATTTCCAGGTCAACGCTTTATCCACTGCGCCACCACAGGTCAGGCTTATTTTATTTTTATTTATTTACTTTTTTACGAGAAAGACAGTGAGTCAGAGAGAGGGCTAGACAGGGACAGACAGGAACAGAGAGATGAGAAGTATCAATCATTAGTTTTTCATTGCACATTGCAACACCTTAGTTGTTCATTGATTGCTTTCTCATATGTGCCTTGACTGCGGGCCTTCAGCAGACCGAGTAACCCTTTGCTCGAGCCAGTGGCCTTGGGTTCAAGCTGGTGGGATTTTGCTCAAACCAGATGAGCCTGCGCTCAAGCTGGCGACCTCGGGGTCTCGAACCTGGGTCCTCTGCGTCCCAGTCTGACGCTCTATCCACTGCGCCACCGCCCTTGATATGTTTTTTTTTTTGCATTTTTTTTTTGCATTTTTCTGAAGCTGGAAACAGGGAGAGACAGTCAGACAGACTCCCGCATGCGCCCGACCGGGATCCACCCGGCACGCCCACCAGGGGGCGACGCTCTGCCCACCAGGGGGCGATGCTCTGCCCATCCTGGGCGTCGCCATGTTGCGACCCTCCTGGGTGTCGCCATGTTGCGACCAGAGCCACTCTAGCGCCTGGGGTGGAGGCCACAGAGCCATCCCCAGCACCCGGGCCATCTTTGCTCCAATGGAGCCTTGGCTGCGGGAGGGGAAGAGAGAGACAGAGAGGAAGGCGCGGCGGAGGGGTGGAGAAGCAAATGGGCGCTTCTCCTATGTGCCCTGGCCGGGAATCGAACCCGGGTCCTCCGCACGCTAGGCCGACGCTCTACCGCTGAGCCAACCGGCCAGGGCTTGATATGGTTTTAAGTGGTCAGTAAACACTTGAAGGACTGGATGGAAGTGGCCTCCAAGTTGAACTTAAAACTTGTAGAAATTAGCCTGACAAGGTGGTGGAGCAGTGGATAGAGCGTTAGATTGGGATGCAGAGAACCCAGGTTCGAGACCCCGAGGTTGCCAGCTTGAGCGCAGGCTCATCTGGCTTGAGCAAAAAGCTCACCAGCTTGGACCCAAGGTCGCTGGCTTGAGCAGGGGTTACTCAATCTGCTGAAGGCCCAGAGTCAAGGCACATATGAGAAAGCAACCAATGAACAACTAAGGTATAACGAAAAACTGATGGTTGATGCTTCTCATCTCTCTTCATTCCTGTTTGTCTATCCCTATCTATCCCTCTCTCTGACTCTCTCTGTAAAAAAAAGAAAAAAGAAAAACAAACAAACTTGTAGGAATTAGCTTGGAAAAGGACCAGAGACAGTGCTTGTGTCACAAGGCAGCACCCAGGAAGGTGTGAGATGAGGTGGTCAAGAACTATGTTAGGACTTTGGAGCTGGGGGCTGGTGAGGTCAGCTGTTCCTCAGCAAGCCTCCTTGGGCAGTTGGAGACCACTCGAGAGGTAGGACTGTGGCTGCTGGAGTTGGGAGAGTCGGACAGATTTAGGGAAGTAGGGGGTAAAATAGACATTACTGCCTGACCTGTGGTGGCACAGTGGATTAAAGCATCAACCTGGAACTCTGAGGTTGCTGGTTCAAAACCCTGGGCTTTCCTGGTCAAGGCACATACAAAAAGAATCTCTAATGTTCCTCCCCACCCCACGCCTTTCTCGTTATTGATTTGAGAGAGAGAGATGCAGTAGGAGCAGAAAGTATCAACTCAGTAGTTGCTTCTCGTGACATAGATGTTGTAGAAGTCATAGATGGGCCATCAAAGCTGGATGATGCCCACACTTAGATCTAGCTTGGTCCACATTCTTCCATTTTAAAATGAATGGCCCGTATTTAAAAATCAAATTTCAGCCTGACCTGTGGTGGCGCAGTGTATAAAGCGTCGACCTGGAAATGCTGAGGTCGCCGGTTCAAAACCCTGGGTTTGCCTGGTCAAGGCACATATGGGAGTTGATGCTTCCAGCTCCTCCCCCACTTCTCTGTCTCTCCTCTCTCTCTCTGTCTCTCCCTTTCCTCTCTAAAATGAATAAATAAAAAATTTAAAAAAAATCAAATTTCAAGCCCTGGCCGGTTGGCTCAGTGGTATAGCATTGGCCTGGCGTGCGGAAGTCCCAGGTTCGATTCCCGGCCAGGGCACACAGGAGAGGCGCCCATCTGCCTGTCCACCCCTCCCCCTCTCCTTCCTCTGTCTCTCTCTTCCCCTCCCGCAGCCAAGGCTCCGTTGGAGCAAAAGATGGCCTGGGCTCTGGGGATGGCTCCTTGGCCTCTGCCCTAGGCGCTAGAGTGGCTCTGGTCGACAGAGCAACGCCCCGGATGGGCAGAGCATCGCCCCCTGGTGGGTGTGCCGGGTGGATCCCGGTCAGGCGCATGCAGGAGTCTGTCTGACTGCCTCCCTGTTTCCAGCTTCAGAAAAATACAAAAAAAAAAATTCAAATTTCAGCCCTGGCCAGTGGCTCAGTAGATAAAGTGTTGGCCTGTTGTATGGATGTCCCTGGTTCAATTCCCAGTCAGGGCACACAGAGAACTGATCATCTGTATCAATCCCCACCCCCACCCCTCTTCTCTCCCTGTTCCCTTCCCCAACCAGTGGTTTGATTGGTTCAAGTGTGGCCCTGAGTGCTGAGGATAGCTCTGTTGGAGTGCATCAGCATCAGGTGCTAAAAATAGCTCAGTATCAAGCATCAGCCCTAGACAGGGTTGCTGGGTAGATCCCAGTTGTTGCGCATGCAGGAATCTGTCTCTCTCTTCCCCCTCTCACCTAAAAATAATGATAAAATAAAAATCAAATTTTACTTTAGCCCTGGCTGAATAGCTCAGCTAATTAGAACATCGTCCTAAAGCACAGAGTTTGCCAGATCAATCCCAGGTCAGGGCACATACAGGAACAGATTGATATTTCTGTCTCCCTCTCCCTTTATCTAAAATTAATGAAATAGATATGAAATAAATAAATCGATAAATAAAGATGAAATTTCACTTTAACACATAGATTTTAACATGAGCCTTACGGGCATTCCAGAATGAACTGGTCAGCACTGCCCCTACAGGCAGTACAGGTACTCCCCCCCCCTGCCCACAACATAGTCCCCACCATGCCCATGTGTGCCCCTCGTCCCTGACAGACAGTGGCTATGGAATTCCCAGCTTCAAATGTGGGGTCATCCTTGCAACAACCTTGCCAAGGCTGGAGCTAGGTTCCCAGTTCACAAAGGAAGGAACCAAGGGTTGAGGAAAATCTTGACAGCCAAGTCACCCAGCGAAGAAGCAAGGCTCAATCCACAGATCTGGCCCCTCTCACTCTATACTGCCTGCCACTCCACACTAGAATGCTGCTGTCGTGGTTGGCTGGAGGGTCCTGGGGCTGTCCCACTGTGAGCCTCTGTTTCCCCCTCAACTCGCAGCACTTGTTGGTCGCCCCCAGGGCCAGGCTCTGGTGGCATACCCTCCTGGACCTTCCATTTGAGTAGAAAGGAGCAGAGAGAGGCAGGTGATAAGCAACAGAGGTAGTGGGCAAATTACCTGGTAGTACCTTAGTAAGAAAAATGTGCCCTGGCTGGAGAGCTCAGAGTATTGTCCCAAAGCACAAAGGTTGCCGGTTTAATCCCCAGTCAGGGCACATATAGAGATAGATGTTTCTGTCTCTCTCACTCTCCCTTTCTCTCTTGCTAAAATCAATAAATAAACATTTTATGAAAATTAAAAGAAAAACATGAACAAAAAAAAAGCACAGTTACAGGTTTTGTGGAGGTGACTTTTTTTTTAATCTTTCCATTGATTTGAGAGAAGCATTGACTCATTTCACTTGTGCCATTTGTGCACTCATTGATGGCTTCTTTTATGTGCCCTGACCTGGGGTTGAACCTGTGACCTCTGGCATGCTGGGTTAATGCTTGATTCACTGATCACATGGCTAGGGCCTGGAGGTGACATTGGAGCAGAAACTTGAAGGAGGTGAGGGCTGAGCCTTGCAGATATCAGGGGCAGAGGGGACAGCTGGTGTGAAGCCCCAAGATAGTGTGCCTGGTCCGTTGACCACAAGCAAGAGACCATGTAGGAGAAGCAGAGGGACAGGCTGGATATGTGGATTCGAGGCAGGGATTCAAGCAGAAAGGATGCGGCCCAAAATAGGTTGACGTCAGTCTGTAGGAGCAAGGGGAAGAACTTGAAGTCTGGTTTTATGGGGTCACCCAGGCCGGAGACGTCTGAGGCTCACAGCCTGCATCAGGGAGACTGAGAAGTGGTCAGAACCTGGATACATTTTCAGTGGACCCAACAGGATTTTCTGGTGGACCTGATACAGGGTATGAGATAGGAGGGGAATTTGGCCTCTGCAGGTAGAAAGTTAGAGTTGCTAAAAGTGGAGATGGGAGCCTGACCAGGCTCTGGCGCAGTGGATAGAGCGTCAGACTGGGATGCAGAGGACCCAGGTTTGAGACCCTGAGGTCGGCAGCTTGAGCGCGGGCTCATCTGGTTTGAGCAAAAGCTCACCAGCTTGGACCCAAGGTCACTGGCTTGAGCAAGGGGTTGCTCGGTCTGCTGAAAGCCTGCAAGTCAAGGCACATGTGAGAAAGCAATCAATGAACAAGTAAGGTGTTGCAACAAAAAACTGATGATTGATGCTTCTCATCTCTCTCTGTTTCTGTCTGTCTTTCCCTCTCTCTGTCCCTGTAAAAAAAAAAAAAAATGGAGATGGGGAAGCTGTGGGAGGAGCAGGTTTGGGGTGCAGATTGGGAGCTGAGCATTAGACCAAGTCTAGGGCATCATGGACATCACCATGAGCACTCAAGGTTGGAGACAGGTGGGAGCGTCGGTGTGCAAATGTAATGTTTACTGGGGGAAGTGGGCCCAAGGCCAGTTTCCCTGTGTCCCACGCTCTGGACAGGAGTAGGGCAGAGCTGCCAGGTGACTGTCATCTCCTCCCAGGAAATCATGCATGCCCTGAAGATGACCTGGCACGTGCATTGCTTCACCTGTGCAGCCTGCAAGACACCCATTCGGAACAGGGCCTTCTATATGGAAGAAGGGGCACCGTACTGCGAGCGAGGTAAGCTGTAAGGAGCAGGGCCAGGCAAGGGGTACAGCCAAAGCAGGGGAGAGCCCAGCTCCTTCCTCCCTGCCTCCATTCCTCCTAGATTATGAGAAGATGTTTGGTACAAAATGCCGAGGTTGTGACTTCAAGATCGATGCTGGGGACCGCTTCCTGGAGGCCCTGGGCTTCAGCTGGCATGACACATGCTTTGTGTGCGCAGTGAGTGCCCCCTCCAACTCAAGTTCCACCCCCAGAACCCTGTGTTCTTCGCTAGCCCCCTCTCTACCTGCCTCTGGGATTCATGAGAGATTGGGAAGGGGTCTCTCCTAATAACCCCAAACCCAAATGACTGGACCTTGGCTGTCCCCAGATATGTCAAATCAACCTGGAAGGAAAGACTTTCTACTCCAAGAAGGACAAGCCCCTTTGCAAGAGCCACGCCTTCTCCCACGTGTGAGCCCTTCCAGCCCACTGCTGCCTTGCCCTGCCCTGCCAGAGGGTTCACTGATTCTGGAGTCATCCCACCAGATTTCTGGATAGGGCTGGCACAGGTCACCCTGCCCCTGACCCCTGGCCCGAGCCTGGGGGTCCTTGGGCCCTGCCTCACTCCCATTCTTCCCCCCACCCCCTGCACCACCATCGCACACGGTGCTGGCCACACCAGCTCCTCTTCACACCCAGTGCCACAATAAACCTGTATCCAACTGTGTGCTGTGTGTGATTTCCCCTACGCATCAGGAATGGTGGGGTTTGAGGCACATAGCAAGGCAGAGATTAAGCTGTTTCTTCTAGGGCTGACCATCCTGGTGTGGTCCTTTTGATAGGGACAAGGACTCTTGGACAGCAGGAGAGGAAGGGGGATCCCATGTGCTGGGCCCAGACTCCCACAGAAGTAGAGGGAGCCTGGTTTGGCCTGGTGTCAAAGGAGTTGAGATGGATCTACAGAGATGGGACCCAGAGTTTCCACCTGCCATCCTTCTGCTGGAGAGCTGAGGCAGAGAACAGTGGGGTGGGAGAAAGTTGTGCCAGGCCCTGGGAGGTTGTAGCGTCAAGCTGAGAAGCTGGCATTGCCTCTTGAGGGCAGAGTGGGGGTTGGGTGCTGTGGAAAGTCGGGGCACAGAAGAGTTTGAAATAGTGAAGCAACCAGGTTAGACTTGTAGAAAGAGCCTGGGCTGTAAGTAGGGTGAACAGAGGGAAGGAGACTGCGAGAGAGGGAGGGGTCCATGGAAGGAAGGAGCAGAAAGTGACATGCCAGAGATGGGACCAGTGGACAGGTCCTAGGGAGCCTAGAGTGGGGGCCCCAGGGAATAGGGAAGCAGAGAGGAAGGCGGTCAAGTCTGATAGGCACCTGGGATGTACCAACCATTGGTTACCTCATTTCATGTGACCCACCAATCCTGTGTGGTGTCTGCAGTTACTCTTTTTTTTTTTTTTTTTTTAAATTCATTTTAGAGAGGAGAGACAGAAGGGGGGGAGGAGCTGGAAGCATCAACTCCCATATGTTCCTTGACCAGGCAAGCCCAGGGATTTGAACCGGCGACCTCAGCATTTCCAGGTCGACACTTTATCCACTGTGCCACCACAGGTCAGGCCAATTACTCTATTTTATAAATGGAAGGTTAGGAGGGCTGTCCAAGTTCGCACAGCCACTGAGCCATAATCTAGGCTGGCAGTGGGTCTGAGACTGTACTGTCCCGGGACTGGCTGGCACTGAGTACCATTCACTAGAGAGTGCCCTTCTGGGAAGCTTACTTCTGCCTGGTACTGTGACACCTGGAGACTTTGGTGTTGGCCCTATCTGTGTAGTGGCTCTTGCTTACTGCTGCCCTCCACCACTCTAGGGGGACTGTCATTTCTCCTATCCCAAGCCTAAACTGCAGAGAGACTGAAAGGAGGGCCCAACTTAGGCCAGGACAACTCAGCGTGTGCGTGACCACCTGTCCTACAGGCACCCTGGCATGAACATCTGAAGTTGTTGGCATTCTCAACAGCTTGGGCCCATCCCCTTTGAGAGAAGAGAAGGGTCCGTTGTGGTCTCTTGAGGGCACTGGGAATGAGTGCAGGGCTCCTGTGTTATTTTCAGTGTCGGAGCCTAGAACAACACCTGGCACATCATGGATGGCCAGTGAGTGTTGAAAGACTGAGTGAGGGGCCAATGGAACATTTAGGAGACAAATTCAGGCAACAGCCAAAGATTCAAATATGGGTTCCCCTCGGATTCCATTTTGGAATGAACTGGGGACAGGTCTGAACAGTTATCACAGATACTTGTGTTTGTGCCTATGGCGGGCTGGGACCTGGACCCAGTCAGGTCACACCAAGAGGAAAGCAGGTGGGATTTGGTTTTCTTTCAACATAGATATCTGTAGCATATTAAAGTATTTATTTTTTAGAGAGGAGAGAGAAGGAAGGAGGAGCAGGAAGCATTAACTTCCATATATGCCTTGACCAGGCAAGGCCAGGGTTTTAAACTGGCGACCTCAGCATTCCAGGTAGACACTTTATCCACTGCACCACCACAGGCCAGTTGATATCTGTAGCATATTAAACGGTATCTTTTTTTTTTCTTTTTTCCGAAGCTGGAAACAGGGAGGCAGTCAGACAGACTCCCTCATGCGCCTGACCGGGATCCACCCGGCATGCCCACCAGGGGGCGGTGTTCTGGCCCTCTGGGGCGTCGCTCTGTTGCATCCAGAGCCATTCTAGCGCCTGAGGCAGAGGCCACAGAGCCATCCTCAGCGCCCGGGCCATCCTTGCTCCAATGGAGCCCTGGCTGCGGGAGGGGAAGAGAGAGAGAGAGGAAGGAGAGGGGGAGGGGTGGAGAAGCAGATGGGCGCTTCTCCTGTGTGCCCTGGCCGGGAATCGAACCTGGGACTCCTGCATGCCAGGCCGATGCTCTACCGCTAAGCTTAAACGGTATCTTTAACTTCCACAGTGAAGTGTACTCTCTCCCACTTCTCAAACCATAAAGCCCTCAGTCCACCCTTGGTTTCCATGGATACAAGCAAGCAAGATCACAGGGGCCAATGGTGAAAGCTGCTGGGAGTCCTCTGGGGGGAGCCTTCTCCTGGCAGCCCTCAGCCTCAATCAAGGGCTGCCTCGTGGTAATGTCGAGCTGTGGCCGGATATCAAGTGTCCAGAGAGTCAGGCTTTTATGTGAAATTTGGTTTTTTAACTTTGGTGACTAAGATTTTTTGTTTGTTTTTAAAGAAAGTTTCTTTTTTTAAATTTTTATTAATTTTAGAAAGGACAGAGACAGAGAGAGAGAGAGAGGAGAGACAGAGAGAGAAGGGGGGAGGAGCAGGAAGCATCAACTCCCATATGTACCTTGACCAGGCAAACCCAGGGTTTCGAACCAGCAACCTCAGCATTTCCAGGTTGACACTTTATCCACTGTGCCACCACAGGTCAGGTGGCAACTAAGATTTTTTTAAAATCCTATTAAAAAATAAATAAATGTTGGCCAAATCCAGTATGAGGGCAGTTGGAGCCCCAGCACAGAAGAGAGATGAGCCCAGGAAGCACCAGCATCACAGCTCTGGACAGGAAGCAGAAGCCACTGAGGACAAGAGTGTGGGCCTACGGGCATGGTGGCTGGGGTGGGGTGGCCAAGGTGGGGCAGGAGTGTTTCCAGAACCTGCCAACAATGTCAATCAGGCAGATAAGGCCAGAAGACCCTGGCATTTTGCAACAAGGTGACATTTGCCAGATCAGTTAGCAGAGAGCTGGGCCACTGCCAGGGTTAGAGGAACAAGGGGTGGGGGGATGGTGAGGATGCGGAAGAAGAGTGTGGACAAGAGGGTGCAGACAGCTCTCAGGAGGCCAGCTGCCATGGCCAGGAGGACCACTAGCAGCCACTCACACTCAGCTGAGTGCCAAGAAGAGTGGAGGGAGGAAGCTGGGAGATGTCTGCCAACGGAATGTGGTCCAAGGCGGGTGGGTGGAGGGGAAAGTGAAGAGCAAAGAGCTGGGGACAACCTTGCAAAGAGGATTGCACCATGATGGGAGTAGAAACAAGCACAGGATGCCTGCTCTGAACGGTCCCCTCAGCCAGGACTCACAGAGCAACCACTAACGTTTATTTCAATCCTGGACACACATGATACATTGCATTACAGGCTAGTTTCAGATGAGGGACCTGAGGCTCAGAGGGTAAAAGTGGCCTGTCTAGAACCACCCCCCAGAATGGCCTGGGTCTGTTGCTCCAAAGAGCAAAAGGCTGAGATGCATCTCACTGCACCTCTGGGCTGCCTCCACCAGTGGTGCAGGGACCGCGGTGTTCCAAAGCTGGGACCAAGAGCTGTGTTGGTGGAAGCCAAGGTGACTGGGAATGTCCTTATGTCAGGCAGGGGAGGCCATTAGCGCCTTTGGAAAGCACAGTCTCCCCAGCTGAGGGGGTAGAGCCCATTGTGAGGGGCTGAGTGAGCAATTGGAGAGACAGCCAGCAAAAGAGGGGTTGTTTCCAGCTCAAAGCAGCTGGTGCTCATTTGAAGTCAGCAGGAAGAGGTGGTGGAGGGCAAGGAACTGTTTGCCAGAGTACAGAGAAAAGAGGCAGGAACTGGTGATCTGGTGCTGCCTCAGTGCTGCGTGGCCTTGGAACACACACAAGGTACACACAGCCCTGCGGACCCCTCCATGCAGCTCTGCCACAGCAGGGAGCTGAGGCCGTGGGCTGAGGGGCCGGCCCCACGGCACACAGGGAGCATCAGCCAGGCTAAATCCAAAGCCAGCCCTGAAAGTGAAGGTGGGGCCCCTCCCCAACTGGGGCCTCAGGTCGTGGAGCTAGGTGGGGTTCCAGGGGCCCTGGTGGGACAAGCAGAAGCGTGCTGGGAGCCTGGGGAGACCACAGAAAGCTTGGCCAGCCTGAGGAATTGTGCAGTGGAGTCACTACAGAGTGCTCAGGGAGGCCCCAGGACCAGCCTGGGTCTTCTACTCAAAGCCTGGGGGATGAAAAAGTCAACTCACCTATTTCTCTTGCTGCTGACAAAAGTGACACTACGTGGGGACTAGGTAGATTAGAAAGGACTCTTTCAGCTGCAATTCAAACTAGTTTAAGCCTGACCTGTGGTGGCACAGTGGATAAAGCGTCGACCTGGAATGCTGAGGTTGCCGGTTCAAAACCCTGGGCCTGCCTGGTCAAGGCATATATGGGAGTTGATGCTTCCTGCTCCTCCCCCCCCCCTTTCTTTCTCTCTCTTCTCTAAAATGAATAAATAAAAATTTAAAAAAAAACTAGTTTAATTAGAACAAGGAGAATTTGTCTCATTTAACTGAAAAGGTTAATGGTGTCAGATATGGCACCATGGTTGTCACCAGGAGTCTGCTCTTTCCCTGTCTCTCTGCACTACTTTCCCTAGTGCTGCAAAGATGCCCCTCAGCCAGCTCTAGGCCCTCACCCAGCCATCTCAGCAACCCCAGCAAAAGTCCTGGGGCTGATGCCCATTGGACTGATTGAGATCATTTGTCCATCCCTGAAGCAGCCACTGGGTTTGACCCACCAGCCTGGATCACATGCTCCCCTCTGGAGCCTGTACTGGCTCAGCCAGCACACAGGGGCAGGGATTATGGAAGAGAGACTGACTGTTCCATGGCCTGACCCTCAAGCTAAAACCAGCTGGGTCAGGGCCAGAGCAGAGATTGCCTCCTAGAAATCCCCTCAGACTGTCTGACAGACTCCTCCCCTATGCTCCACCTCCTGCTGGTTCCTGGAACAGGCCATTACCCCACTGAGCAAGTATGTGAAGCATTTTTCTTTTATCTAGGGAGGGTTATGCCGTAGAACCCCCATCCCTCCTACGCTGTCCTTTGTAACCCCTTAATGTATGCCATGTGGTACACAGGACATCCACCTCATCTTTTTTTGATAATATATATTTTTTTTAATTATTATTTTTATTTATTCGATTTTTTTTAGAGAGTGGAGAGACAGAGAAAGAGACAAGGAAAGACAAGGGTGGGGTAGGAGCAGGAAGCATCAACTCCCATATGTGCCTTGACCAGGCAAGTGCAGGGTTTTGAACCCGCGATCTCGGCGTTCAAAGTTGACACTTTATCCACTGTGCCACCACAGGTCAGGCGACATCCACCTCATCCTGCTGCCACCCAAGACACAGCTCATCTATAAGTTCCCTTAGTAAACTCTTTTTTAAATTTTATTTTATTTATTCATTTTAGAGAGGAGAGAGAAAGGGAGAGAGAGACAGAGACAGGGGGGAGGAGCTGGAAGCATCAACTCCCGTATGTGCCTTGACCAGGCAAGCCCAGGGTTTCAAACCGGCGACCTCAGCATTTCTAGGTCGACGCTTTATCCACTGCGCCACCACAGGTCAGGCAGTAAACTCTTTTTTTAAAAAAAGTTTTTAGATTCTATTTATCCATTTTTAGAGAGAGTATAGAAAAAGAGGAGGGAAGGGGCGAGGAGCAGGAAGCATCAACTCATATGTGCCTTGACCAGGCAAGCCCAGGGTTTCAAACTGGCGACCCCAGCATTCCAGGTCGATGCTTTATCTACTGAGCCACCACAGGTCAGACCCATCTTAAGCACTTTCTAGATACTATTTTAAAATTTTCAAACTGACCCTATGCAGCAAGTACTATCTTTATCATCCCAGATAAGACAGGAACAGTCAAGCAATAAGTCTAAGGTCACATGGTTAGCAAGATCTGGGCAGCAATCATCTTGTCAGGAGCACAGCTAATGTGGTGAAAGTGGCTGATCCCATGCCACTTCCCAGGTGTGGGGAGGATGTGCGGTAAGGATGGGGAGGCACTTTTGAAGGTGTGCTTGGTAAGAACTCACAGTCAGGAGGAAGGCAGAGAAGGCTCTACTAGCCAGTGCTGAAGAAGTCCTGTGGTCGATCTGTCAGCTTTGAAGCCTTCCCTGAGAGGCTAGAGAGCACAGAACAGGAAGGTGGGCAAGGTTGTGAGGAGGTTAAGGAGGGCTTCTCACTTTCCAAGCCTCCTTCCAGTCACATTTTATCCTCACAACATGTTATCAAAGAGGAAACTCAGAGAGGGAGAGTGCTTTAGCCAAGGTCACACAAGTGACCAACTTCTGGATCTGAATCCTCCCTCTTTGTTGTCTTTTCCACTCTGGGACCCGCAAGCCGTCGGACCGGTATGAATGTGGAGAGTTCATTCTCTGGGGGTGAGTGTGTGACTTGAAGGGTGATCAGTGCTGGGGGTGGTAGACATGGAGGCCTGGTGGGAGGGCCTCCAAGGAGGCACCGAGCACCCACCCAGGTGGGTAGGTGGGTTTCAGGGCTGAAGGGGACAGGCTAGCAGAAGGAGTGACTAGTAGGTCATAAAAATTGAGGACTAGGATGAGGCCATTGAATTTGGAGACTGATTACAGATACACAAATTATAGGAGGAAGATGATATGGCGAGGAGAAGACCCAGAGCAGGTTCCAGGGCAGCCAAGTAGGTGACCCTCTTCCTCCCACATATGGGGCCTCTCTATACTATCTTTGTAACTTTTCTATAAGTCAAAAACTGTTCTAAAATTAGAACTTTACTTGCAAATATAGATGGCAGCCTTGGCTGGATAGCTTAGTTGGTTAGAGCATCACTCCAATATGCCAAGATTTCAGGTTCAATCCCTGGTCAGGGCACACACAAGAATCAATCAATGAACACATAAATAAGCAGAACAACAAATTGATGTTTCTTTCTCTCTCCCCTTCTCTCTAACATCAATTTAAAACATTTTTAAAGATGTTATTTATTGCCTGACCTGTGGTGGCGCAGTGGATAAAGTGTCAACCTGGAAATGCTGAGGTCGCCGGTTTGAAACCCTGGGCTTGCCTGGTCAAGGCACATATGGGAGTTGATGCTTCCAGCTCCTCCCCCTCTTCTCTCTCTCTGTCTCTCCTCTTTCTCTCTCTGTCTCTCCTTCTCCTCTCTTAAAAAATGAATAAAAAGGCCCTGGCCGGTTGGCTCAGCGGTAGAGCGTCAGCCTAGCGTGCGGAGGACCCGGGTTCGATTCCCGGCCAGGGCACACAGGAGAAGCGCCCATTTGCTTCTCCACCCCTCCACCGCACTTTCCTCTCTGTCTCTCTCTTCCCCTCCCGCAGCCAAGGCTCCATTGGAGCAAAGATGGCCCGGGCGCTGGGGATGGCTCTGTGGCCTCTGCCCCAGGCGCTAGAGTGGCTCTGGTCGCAACATGGCGACGCCCAGGATGGGCAGAGCATCGCCTCCTGGTGGGCAGAGCGTGCCCCTGGTGGGCGTGCCGGGTGGATCCCGGTCGGGCGCATGCAGGAGTCTGTCTGACTGTCTCTCCCTGTTTCCAGCTTCAGAAAAATGAAAAAAAAAATGAATAAAAAAAAAGATGTTATTTATTGATTTTATAGGGAGAAGAGAAAGAGAGGTAGGAAATGAGAAGTATCAACTCATAGCTGCTTCACTTTAGCTGTTCTTTGATTGCTTGTCATATGTGCCTTGACTGGGAAAGTCCAGGGCTTCAAACCGGCAACTTCAGGATTCTAGGTTTAGGCTTTATCCACTGCACCACCACAGGCCAGGCTAATTTTTTTTTCTTTTTACAGAGACAGAGAGAGAGTCAGAGGGAGGGATAGATAGGGACAGACAGACAGGAACAGAGAGAGATGAGAAGCATCAATCATTAGTTTTTCATTGCGACACCTTAGTTGTTCATTGATTGCTTTCTCATATGTGCCTTGACTGTGGGGCTACAGCAGACTAAGTAACCCCTTGCTCAAGCCAGCAACCTTGGGTCCAAGCTGGTGAGCTATGCTTAAACCAGATGAGCCCGTGCTCAAGCTGGCGACCTCGGGGTCTCGAACCTGGGTCCTCCGCATCCCAGTCCGACGCTCTATCCCAGGGGTCCCCAAACTTTTTACACAGAGGGTCAATTCACTGTCCCTCAGACCGTTGGAGGGCCGGACTATAAAAAAAAAAATCTATGAACAAATCCCTATGCACACTGCACATATCTTATTTTAAAGTAAAAAAACAAAATGGGCCTGACCGGGCGGTGGCGCAGTGGATAGAGCATCAGACTGGGATGCGGAAGACCCAGGTTCGAGACCCCAAGGGTGCCAGCTTGAGCGTGGGCTCATCTGGTTTGAGCAAAAATTCACCAGCTTGGACCCAAGGTCGCTTGTTCAAGCAAGAGGTTACTCAGTCTGCTGAAGGCCCATGGTCAAGGCACATATGAGAAAGCAATCAATGAAGAACTAAGGTATCGCAATGCGCAACAAAAAACTAATGATTGATGCTTCTCATCTCTCCGTTCCTGTCTGTCTGTCCCTGTCTATCCCTTGCTCTGACTCTCTGTCTCTGTAAAAAACAAAACAAAAAAACAAAAAACGGGCACAAATACAATATTTAAAATAAAAAAACAAGTAAATTTAAATCAACAAATTGACCAGTATTTCAATGGGAACTATGCTCCTCTCACTGACCACCAATGAAAGAGGTGCCCCTCTGGAAGTGCAGTGGGGGCGGATAAATGGCCTCAGGGGGCCGCATGCAACCCGCTGGCCTGACCGTAGTTTGGGGACCCCTGCTTTATCCACTGTGCCACCGTCTGGTCAGGTATTGTGGGGGTTTTTTTGTTGTTTTTTTGGTTTTTTTTTTTTATGTATTGAGTTAGCTAGAGAGGAAGGATGAGAGAACAGGAACATCAATGTTTCCGTGTGTGCCCTGACCAGGGATTGAACTGGCAACCTCTGTGCTTCCAGATGATGCTCTAACCAACTGAGCTATATCCAGTCAGGGATCTAAAATCAACTTAAAAAAAATTTAAATAACCTGGCCTGTGGTGGCACAGAGGATAGGACATTGGGCTAGAACACTCAGGTCACTGGTTCGAAACCCTGGGCTTGCCTGGTCAAGGCACATACAAGAAGCAATCAAGCAATCAATTAACAACCAAAGTGAAGGGACCATGAATTGATACTTCTCACTCCCCATCCTCTTTCTCCTCTTTCTATAAAATCAATAAATAAAATCTTTTTTTTTTCTTGTGGGAGAGACGGAGAGAGAGGGATAGATAGGGACAGACAGGAAGGGAGACAGATGACAAACATCGATTCTTTGTTGCGGTTCCTTAGTTGTTCATTGATTGATTTCTTTTTTTTTCCTAATTAATTAATTAATTTTTTTCTTAAGCTGGAAACGGGGAGAGACAGTCAGACAGACTCCCGCATGCACCCAACCGGGATCCACCCGGCACGCCCACCAGGGGCGACGCTCTGCCCACCAGGGGGCGATGCTCTGCCCCTCCGGGGTGTCGCTTTGCTGCGACCAGAGCCATTCCAGCACCTGGGGCAGAGGCCAAGGAGCCATCCCCAGCGCCAGGGCCATCTTTGCTCCAATGGAGCCTTGGCTGCGGGAGGGGAAGAGAGAGACAGAGAGGAAGGAGGGGCTGGGGGGTGGAGAAGCAAATGGGCACTTCTCCTATGTGCCCTGGCCAGGAATCGAACCCGGGTCCCCCGCACGCCAGGCCGATGCTCTACCGCTGAACCAACCGGCCAGGGCCTATTTATTTATTTATTCATTTTAGAGAGGAGGGGGGGGAGATAGATAGATAGATAGAGAAACAGAGAGAGAGAAAGAAGGGGGAGGAGCAGGAAGCATCAACTCCCATATGTGCCTTGACCAGGCAAGCCAGGGTTTCGAACCGGCAACCTCAGTGTTTCCAGGTCGATGCTCTATCCACTGCGCCACCACAGGTCAGGCTGATTGATTTCTCATATGTGCCTTGACCGGGGGGCTACAGCAGACCGAGTGACCCCTTGCTTGAGCCAGCAATCTTGGGTCCAAGCTGGTGAGCCTTGCTCAAACCAAATGAGCCCATGCTCAAGCTGGCAACCTCAGGGTCTCGAACCTGGGTTCTCCACATCCCAGTCCGAGGCTCTATCCACTGCACCACCGCCTGGTCAGGCAATAAATAAAATCTTATAAAATATAAAGAAATAATATAGCCTGACCTGTGGTGACGCAGTGGATAAAACATACACCTGGGATGCTGAGGTCACCAGTTCAAGGCCCTGGGCTTGCCTGGTCAAGGCACATATGGGAGTTGATGCTTTCTGCTCCTCCCTCTGTTCTCTCTCTCTCTCTAAAAGTGAATAAATAAAATCTAAAAATATATAATAAAATAAATCTCTTTAAAAAAAGAAATAGGCCCTGGCTGGTTGGCTCGGTGGTAGAGCATCGGCCTGGTGTGCAGAAGTCCCGGGTTCGATTCCCGGCCAGGGCACACAGGAGAAGCGCCCATCTGCTTCTCCACCCCTCCCCCTCTCCTTCCTCTCTGTCTCTCTCTTCCCCTCCCACAGCCGAGGCTCCATTGGAGCAAAGATGGCCCGTGCGCTGGGGATGGCTCCTTGGCCTCTGCCCCGGGCGCTAGAGTGGCTCTGGTCGCGGCAGAGCGATGCCCTGGAGGGGCAGAGCGTCGCCCCCTGGTGGGCGTGCCGGGTGGATCCCGGTCGGGAGCATGCGGGAGTCTGTCTCTCCCCGTTTCTAGCTTCAGAAAAATACAAAGGAAAAAAAAAATTAAAAAAAAAGAACTCTGGCCGGTTGGCTCAGTGGTAGAGCGTCGGCCTGGCGTGCAGAAGTCCCAGGTTCGATTCCCGGCCAGGGCACACAGGAGAAGCGCCCATCTGCTTCTCCACCTCTCCCCTTCTCCTTCCTCTCTGTCTCTTTCTTCCCCTCCCGCAGCCAAGGCTCCATTGGAGCAAAGATGGCCCGGTCGCTGGGGATGGCTCCTTGGCCTCTGCCCCAGGCGCTAGAGTGGCTCTAGTCGCAACAGAGTGACGCCCCAGAGGGGCAGAGCATCGCCCCCTGGTGGGCAGAGCATCGCCCCTGGTGGGCGTGCCATGTGGATCCTGGTCGGTCGCATGCGGGAGTCTGTCTGAGTGTCTCTCCCCGTTTCCAGCTTCAGAAAAATACAAAAAAAAAAAAAAAAAAAAAAAAAAAAAAAAAAATATATATATATATATATATATATATATATATATATATATATGGCAAACAGGTGAGAGTGGGTATGACTGGAGGGAATTTGTAGAGGGATGAGGTGATGCAGGAATTTGAGGAAGGGAAAGCATGCATGTAGGACTTCTGTTTTGTGGATGTGAAAATGAGTGAGCAGGAGGCTGGAAAGGGCGCCAGGCATGGGAAGGTGGAAGGAATTCCAAGCTGGGACAAGTCAAAGGAAGCAGGATGGGATGAAGCCCAAGATCCCTCCTACCTACTTGTACCAGGCTCCTCTAGCCCTGCTGTGGGGTCTCCCTCCTCCCCCAAATCCTTCTGACCCTGCCCTGGACCTTGATTCAAGTAGGGGGTGTGGAGAAACTGCCTGGCCATTGGCCCATGGGCATAGTGGGCACAGAAAGTTCCCCAGGCAAGAGCCTGCAAAGTTTTGAGTTTTAAGAGGATCATCCTACTCCAAAGCGCTAGGAACCACTGCTGGTGATCAATACACTACTGTCTTTCTCCTCTTGGCCAATTCAGAACTCAGAGGCCCAGGTGAATTATCTCCTCCTCTACCTCCCAGATTGGACTAGATAAAGTTTGCTCAGGTTCTGTCACCTCCCTTGGGAAGATTGAGTGGGAGGCTTCATAGGTGGTGGGTCCCACTTCAGCAAGAGATGATGTTTCAAGAGGTCCTGAGAGTGGTGCTCACTCCTCTGAAGGGGACCCAAATGCTTTCTGTGCTCAGAACTTTGAGAAATAAAGGTGCCAGGATACTGGTCCTAGAGTGTCCCTGGGGGACCCCTGCCCTGGTAGTCAGGTTAGATGTTGCTTCTGGAAGGAAGTCTACTTGGGATTCTGGGAGGCCTGAGGCTTGGGAGACAAGGCAAAGGGTGCACTCAGGATGGGATGTCGTGAATGGGGAGGTGCAGACTAAGTATGGAGTTAGGAATGGGACTGGAGCTGGGATGGGAAAGAAATGAGGCTGGATTTGGGGTTGGATGCAGATGTGGCAATGGACAGTGACCAGGATGGACTAGGAATGGGCCTATCATTGGTTGGGATGGGCTGCAGATGGGCCAGGGGGTGCTGATCTGTGAACTGAGCTGGGGCTGGGGGTTGGGATGGACCAAGGATGGGGGTCAGGCAGAGGCAGAAATAAATTAAGCATGGAATGGGGCTGGGCCAAATTGGAATGAAGTGGATTTGGGACTGGGAGCTGATAAGAATGAAACTGGGCCTAGAGAGGGGTTGGTGGGTTGGGCACGGGGCTCGGTTTGGGGCTGACGGAGAGGGTGAACGTCTAGGCTGGGGCCACGGTAGGTGAGGACTTGAGACGCGGGTGGGACAGGGGAGTCCTCGGGAGTGGATGGGCAGATTGTCACGGGCGCAGGGGCAGTGGGTGAGGGGCGCGGGGGCGCCCGGGGCAGGCCGGGAAGTGGGGGGTGGACTTCCCCCCGGCCCGGGCCGGGGCGGCGCTAGGACCGAGCGCGGAGGGACGAGCAGGGCGGAGCCAGCGCCCCCCGCCCCCCGCCGGCGGGCTCCCTTCCCCCGGCCGCTGGCTCGCTCAGCTCGCAGTGCTGCAGAGGCTCTGGGGCGGCGGCGGTGACTCCCTCCTTCTCTCTAGCCTCCTCTGTCTATCTGTCCGTCCGTCCGTGCGTCTGTCCGTTCGGCCTCGGTCCGGCCCGCAGCATGGCCGGCGTCAGCTTCAGCGGCCACCGCCTGGAGCTGCTGGCAGCATACGAGGAGGTGATCCGGGAGGAGAGCGCAGCCGACTGGTGAGCCCCCGCCCCCCGGCCCCTTTGTCCCTGCGCCGCCGCCGCCGCCTCGCCTTTGTTTCCACGCGGCCCGCCACCGGCTGCCGGGAAGGGAGGGGGCGACCCCGCAATGGTGCGGCGACCGGGGAGAGCCGGGCGGAGCTGCCTTTGTGCGCGCTGGGGGAGGGGCCGGCAGGCCGGGCGGGGCGTTGCGGGCCCCGAACGCCCCGAAGCACCCCAGGTGCGCTGTGGGAGCGGTGGCCGGACGCGGGACGGAGAGACGCAGGGTCCAGGCGTGTGGCCCAGGGCCGCATGGTCCTACAGGAGCCCATCCCCCGCCCCGGGCCCGGGGGACAGGTGTACACAGGGCAGCCAAGGGCACCTTCGCTACCTTCGAGCGGGCGCGGACCGGGCGGGGACGGGACGGGACTCACCTAACGGAGCCAGCTCAGCCTGCTTGGCCCAGCCGGGAGGGCCGGCCACAGCACAAAGGAACGCTAGGGCGGGGGAGGAGCGGAGAGGGTTGGGGGCCGGGGCGCCCCGCCCACCGGGGGGGCCTCCAGGAGTTGGGGGGTGATGGAAAGATGTTCATTTGCCACATGGCAACCGCCCAGTGACTTCTGTTTCTCTCCCAGGCCGTGAGAAGACAGAGATGAAGGGGATTTCAGAGACTGGGCAACTGGGCTGGGGAGATGCTAAGGGGGCCAAACTGCCTGCCTAGAGGGCTAGCTGAGGACCCTAGGAGGAAGCCCTTAGACACAGAAGCCTGGAGGGAGCCCCAGGGAGGGCTGAGGGGCTGAGTATATCTTCAGAGCCCTTAGCCTCATCGCCCAGTGCAAGGGTCTCTCAGCTCCATGGTTAAGGAGGAGCTGGGCTGCTCTCTTCCCTTCTCCAGCTGTTGTCTCCCCCTGAGGTCTGGGAGGGGGGGGTCTCCTGCTCTAGGGCTGGAATCCCCAAGGTGGTAGGAAAGCCAAGGGGTTTCACACTGCCCCATTCAGGAATCGTATTCCCCACAAATACTCATATTTTGGGGCAGATATTCATTCCATTCCCAGACGTCTACTTTCTGACAGGCAGGAAACTGAGGTAGAGTGAGGGAAGACCTGACAGACCTCACTTGGGCTGGCCTTACGCAAGTAAGGGAGGGCATTCTGGTAGGGACATTGACCTGGGGGCTGGAGGAGGGGACAGATAGCCAGGAGGCCATGCCACAGTACTGCAGCACTGGCAGGTAGCCAGGCCTGCCTGCCGAGATGGACGCGGGAGACAAGCTCCCATGTTCTGCAGGTCAGTCACAGGAGAGGCCAGCACAGGCTAAGTGGACAGGCGGCCCACCCATTGTCCCAGCCTCGCCCCTGGGGGGCTGAGATCATGGGTGGAGTGCAGGGCAAGTGGCCAGCTTGGCCTGGTGGAGGAGCTGGCCTTGGGATATGATGGGCCCTTCCTGGAGAGCGGCATGGTTCATCTCGAAATGCCCCCCTTGCCGTCAGCCTGGGTATACTGTCTACAACTACACCTTTGCTCTTAGCCTCTCAAAAGCAGAGCTCTGCAGGCCACATAACCATTGCTGGCCCACGTCCTGCTCGTCGGAGACATGGGCTCTAATCACCAAGCAGTATCCATGTGGCCAAAGCTAGTTATTCATCATTGATGTGCGTCACCCCCATCTGGGTTTTGTGTGGGACACATACACACATTCACATATGCACACATTTGTTCACTTCCAAGGGCCTAGGTAGCATTTTGTAAAAAGGGTGTGAAGATCACATCCTGTAGTGGGGGATATGAGTGCCACCAGCATTGAGCTGGGGTACAGTGGGATCTCAGGACTTGGTAGCAGACCTTGCATTGAGGCCAGAAGAGGATGTCTCGGGTAAATTGTTGCCTGGGTAAAGGAGGCTTGTCATTACTCTCCCTTACCTTGCCTCTGTGTGGTGGGGGCGCTCACTTCTTGGTGGCAGGACCTCTGAAATGGACAACTGTACAGTCGCTGGGAGTGACTGGACCAGGAAATGACTATAGTGGGAAGAGCCAGTGTTGTTTTGGATGTGACATGACTCTGTGACCACACAAGAATCTGTTTCTCTCTGGTCCTCTTGAAAAAGAAGAAGGGATTGGGCTCAACCATATCTGAGACATCCAGGGCTCTTCCAGCTCTGACATACTGAGAGTGTGATTGTCTTGAGCGGCCTGCCTGCCCTGAGCCTCTCACTTCAGCTGATCCCAGCATCTCCCTGGGGCTGCTACATTCTAGATACCACCTCACTCCAGTCCAGTTTCTCCAGCCTAGATGGTTTTTCAGAGTTTGTGTCAGTATCATAAATACCTGCTGGTGCTGCTGTGTCTGGACCATGGACCCAGAGAGTAAAATGTGTTGGTTGACTAAGTCAGACATCTGCCTGCACAAAGTGTAGGTCCAAGGCAGTGTCTGCCTCCAGGGGACAGAGCTGGTGAGTTAGTAGATTCCTGGTTCCCTGCTTCCTGACTTCTTACGCCATCCGGGCTCAGGTTGCTTCTGATGTATTTGATAAGCACTGGTTTAGTGAGATCGAGGCAGGCTCAGAATCCTGTTCCCATCCCTGTTGGGATGGTCTGGGAAGGTACATCAGGACCCTGAAGGGATTTCTATTGGAATGGGCACAGGGTGGAGAAACAGATCTGGCCTTTCTGTGAAGGGAACCACAAAAGCAAAGTCTCAAGGGTAGGAAATATCCAGAACTGTGTTCATCGTCAAGGAGCGGTCCAGTGTGACCCAAATGTGTGGTGTGGAGGTCTAGGTGGAAAGGCAAGTGGTTAGAGCTCAAGGTTGAAGGCTGCTGAAGGCTTTGAACTTAGCTATGGTTTCTGCCAGGTCAAGGCTGTGGCCAGAGTCAGAAAGGTGTCTGGAGATGGGTAGGCAAGGGTTGAGGATGGAAGGGGCAGGGCAGGTGTTCCTGGGAGTAGCAAGGGCTTTTAGAGCCCCCAAGAGGCTGACCTTTATCCTTGAGAGGTGTGCTGTCTATAGCAGTGTCTGGAAACCAGGGTCTCATAGTTCTGCCTCAGGTTCTCATCTGTGGAACTAGGAGGGACAGACCCTGCTTCTATGAGGGCCCTTTGTTCCCAGTGGTGGTTTAGGACAACCAGACAGGTGGTGGGACAGCTGTGTTGGGAAGCAGCTGCCAGCACTGAGGCCCGGGCAACAGTTGGACAAAAAGCTCCCCGCCTCATAGCCCACCTGCGCCCCTTTCAAGAGAGACGGATCCTGGGAATCTGTGTGTGTGTGTGTGTGTGTTCCTAGCAATGACTAGTGCTGACCTCATGGGGCTGGGCCAGGCCCTCCTTCCTTCCTTCCCTCTTGCTTGCTCTCTCCTTTTTCTCTCCGTTCTCTTCCTCTTTGCTTCCTTCATTTTCTCTTTTTCCCTTTGCTTCCCTCCTTTCTCTTGTTTTCTTCTCTTTCTTCCTCCTCTCCCTGTTTCTCCAGTGACTTCCTCCCTTTCTCTTCTTGCCACTCCTCCTAGTCCCCAGCCCCCTGCCTTGGTAATAGAGAAATGGGGAAAGGGCTGAGCCCTTCTGAGCCTCTGGATCAAGGGCCTTTTTCCTTTGCCCAGGCCTGTCCTCCCAAGGGAAATCCTCAGGAGCAGACATGTCTGCCTTCCCTGCTTTCTCTTCTGTGAAATGCATGCTGTGCCAGTGCCCCCGGGAGAGAAAAGGCTAGGAAGAAGGAAACAGGAGGAAGACTGCTAGGTCAACTTTCTGGTGAAGCTAAGGCTGAAGGAAAGGCCAACAGTCTCAGGAGGCCAGGGCTTCAGCAGAAGTGGCCTAGGGGCTGGAAGGCCAGGAGAGCGGAATCACCCAGGGGCCAGTCTGGGCAAGAGTGATGTGGGTGATCTCATCCACATTTTAGAGAGGCGGAGTTTGAGACTGAGGGCGTGTCCCTGGGGTCCTTTGTGTTCAAGAGACCGCATTTGGGGTTGGCCAGTCGTGTGCCAGTTACCGGGTTGCCGAGGTTACCAGGGAATGCCCTGATGAGAGTGAGCACCAGGTTCTTCTCCTCTTTCCCTGCTGTGAGGGGAGGGGCAATGGGTACCTAGACACACGCCTGGCAACAGCCAATGGGGGACGAGGAGCATGGTAACCAGGGAACAGTAACCAAGGAACTGTGGCCTTGGCATCTCCATCTCATACTGGCTCGCGGGGTTGTAGGCTGCCAGGGCCAGGGCTCTGAGGACGAGACACATGGACAGCGATTTCTACCTACCCCTATTTCTTATTCCCTCCCCAAGACCCCCCCTCTACCAGTCCCAGGGCTCCCCCAACTCCAGAGATAGTGCATAGCTCTATTGTCAGGCAGTGAGTGCTGGGGCAGAAGCCCCTTCCTGCCCTGCCCCCTCTGTATCCCTCCTCCTCCTCCCTAGGGCTGTCCCCACCCAAAATTGGCCATGGCCTTGACAGTTCTAAGAGCCACCCCTCCCTCTCCCCAGGGCCCTGTACACATATGAGGATGGCTCAGATGACCTCAAGCTTGCAGCATCAGGAGGTAAGAATTTCAGCCATTCCTTTGCCTTCTTTCTCTCGCTTCCCCATCCGCCTGGCTCCAGGCCACCTTCTCGCCTGCATCCAGCAGACCCACACTTGCCTGGCAGGTATCCTTCCTGGTCATCCCTAAGCTCTCGGGGGTGGGGAAGGAGGGGGCCTTGTTTCCTGTTTTATTATGAGAAGACAGCCTCAGAGAGGGAGAGTGACTTGCCCACAGTCACACAGCTAGGGGGGAAGGGGCCTGGCTGGGATGGCCCTTAGCACCTCCGCTTTCTCCAGAGCCCGAAGGCTTGTTTTACCTCACTGGGCACTAGAGCCTCTGAGACATGAGGATGTGTGAAGTACCAGCATTTCTTTAGTCCTGCTCCACATCAGGCCCTGGGGATTCACAGGCAAAGCTAGTGCCTGCCTGCCACCTTTTCTCACACCAGCACAGAACTCAGGACCTCCAGGTCCCTGTGGGTGCCTGCAGAGCCCACAAGAGGAGTCTTTACTTTGGGTCCCAGGCCCTTTGTAGGGTCAAGGTAGGAGATGGGGGTCCTCACACCCTCCTGATTCCACCAGATGGGGGCTTGCAGGAGCTCTCGGGCCACTTTGAGAACCAGAAGGTGATGTACGGCTTCTGCAGCGTCAAGGACTCCCAGGCTGCTCTGCCAAAATACGTGCTCATCAACTGGGTATGCAGCTGTGGGCTGGGGGAGGGTCTGAAGCTCCACCCACTGACACTGCTGTGGAAAACCCACTGTACCCCTGGGAAGAGAGCCTGGGGCCTTTGGCTACTGTGTTCTCTTGTCCTTTCCCAACTCCCTCTCTGTTGGGTACTCTGCAGGTCGGTGAAGATGTGCCTGATGCCCGCAAATGCGCTTGTGCCAGCCATGTGGCTAAGGTGGCTGAATTCTTCCAGGTGCGAGTTGGGGCGGGCCGGCCACCTAGGGTCTGTGTGCTGGTGGTGGTGACAGGAGGGAGCCATGCTGCCTGAACACACCTTCTTGCTGTAGGGCGTTGATGTGATTGTGAATGCCAGCAGTGTGGAAGACATAGATGCGGGTGCCATTGGGCAGCGGCTTTCCAACGGGCTGGCGCGACTCTCCAGCCCTGTGCTGCACCGACTACGGCTGCGCGAGGATGAGAACGCTGAGCCAGTGGTCAGTTTATGTCTGGGCCATCCAGCCCTGCCCAGGGCTCGCCTGCTCCGGCCTCCTCACCCTCAGCCCTGCAGGTGGGGCTCCCGGAGCACTCCGCCTGCTCTGTGAGCTCATGCCAGGCTACTTGACTCTGCAGGGCACCACCTATCAGAAAACTGATGCAGCTGTGGAAATGAAGCGGATTAACCGTGAGCAGTTCTGGGAGCAGGCCAAGGTGTGGACCCCCACCCTGACCTCCTGGATGAGCTGACCTGAACCCATGGATAGCCCTGGGCTTCTCTCTCCTAGTCCCCCCCTTCATCAATAGTATGTCCCATGCCATGTGCCCCCCACCCTGGTCTCCCAGAACCCATACCTCCTCCGCCCTGGGTTGGGCTTGGGCTTGGGCTGGAGGGCAGGCCCCCCACCCCCAGGCTCAGGGCCTACACTGCCTTGGCATGGGTGCTTGCAGAAGGAAGAAGAGCTGAGGAAGGAGGAGGAACGCAAGAAGGCCCTGGATGAGAGACTCAGATTTGAACAAGAGCGGATGGAGCAGGAACGGCAGGAGCAGGAGGAGCGAGAGCGGCGCTACAGAGAGCGGGAGCAGCAGATCGAGGAGCACAGGTGCGCGGCCCCCCGGGGGGCAGGTCTATGCGGGCCCTCCCCACCACTTATGCTGCTTATTGTTTCAGGAGGAAACAGCAGACTTTAGAAGCTGAGGAGGCCAAGCTGCGGTTGAAGGAGCAGTCTATCTTTGTAAGTTCTTAGCTGGGGCTCCCCGTCTCCTTGTCGGGGAAATGAGGATGGTGCCTGTATTCCTTGCTGCTTCAGGAGATCGGTGGCTTTGGGACAGCGCTGGGCATTCTAGGTACTGCTGCCTGGGTGTCACGGAGTGTCAGGCCTGCCACCTGATCATGTGGGGTTTGGCCCCTGGCTATGTAAAGAGGCCTCATTGGAGAAGCATATGGTTTAGACTGAAAGAGAAAATCTGTATTGACCCAGACCCTCACTGCCAGGCTCCCTTCTCCCCAAGCAAGGCTTGAGGGGCTCAGGTGAATTAGACATGCTTCCTGCATTTATGGGGCTCGAGACCTGGTGCCCACAACACTAGCTGCAGAGCCACACACATGAATCTGGGCTGGTGCTCTGAGCATCTAGTACGCTGTGTGTGTAGTGTCTCCTTCAGAGTAGCCCCTTGTTCCAGGGGTGCTGTCTGAACTTCAAACACTGGATTATCCCCTAGGGCCTGTGGATTGGCCCTTTGAAAATCACAGTGGAGTCAAGCTCTCAGGCTTTGGATTAAGGTCATTCAGTGGTGAGGTACAGTTAGGACAGGTGGGTGAAACTTGTCTGGATTGGGACTGTGATGAGCAGGTGCTGGGCCTTGTGTACTCAAAGGAGCTTTAGGGCGGGAGGAGGCAGGACACCCTGCGGGCACTGGCATTAAGTGGCTACCATAGGTGACGTCAATCACATCAGCCTCTGGATGGTACTGCTGCCTGGGGTGTCATGAAGTGTTAGGCCTGCTACCTGATCATGTGGCGTTTGGCCCCTGGCTGTGTAAAGAGGCTGTGGCAGGTGGAGAGCATGTGCAGTTGATAAGCTCCAGCCTCATTCATTTCTTTTTTTTTTGCCTCATTCATTTCAACTAAACCTTGCCACTACATGCCGTGTGCCAGGTGTTAGAGACACGGTGAAGAACATTAGCAACATGGAATTAAGTGATGAGTTTATTTTTAATTGTGGCAAAATACACATAACATGACAGGTTCCGTCTTAGCCATTTTTGAATATACAGTTAGTGGCATTAAATACATTCACATTGTACATACATCACCATTGTTTATCTTCAGAATATTTTCATCTTCCCATACTGAAACTGTGCTCGTTAAATACTAATTCCTTATTCATCCCTCCCCCAGCCCCTGGCACTCTACTTTCTGTCTCTAGGAATTTGACTTCTTGAGGTATATCACATGAGTGGAATCATGCAGAATTTCTCCTTTGGTGACTAGCTTATTTCACTCAGAGTAATGTCTTCAAGGTTAATCCATGTGTCAAAAAAAATGGCTCCTTCCTTTTTTTTTCTCCTTCCCCCTTTCCCCTTTGTGTGTGTGTGTGTGTGTGTGTGTGTGTGTGTGTGACACAAACAGACAGATTCTTTGTTGCGGCTCCTTAGTTGATTTCTTTTTCATATGTGCCTTGACTGGGGGGCTATGGCAGACTGAGGGACCCCTTGCTCAAGCCAATGAACTTGGGCTTAAGCCAGTGACCTTTAGGCTCAAGCCAGTGACCATGAGCTCAAGCTAGATGAGCCTGTGCTCAAGCCGGCCACCTCGGGGTTTCTAACTTGGGTCCTCTGCATCACAGTCCGATGCTCTATCCACTGCGCCATCACCTGGTCAGGCTCTCCTTCCCTTTTAAGGCTAATAGTAGTCCATTGTATCTATATATCACATTTAGTTTGTCCATTTATAGTAAGGACTTTTTGAAAAAGCTTCTTTTGGGGGGAAATTTCACACACATACAAAGTACAAAGAACAGTATAGCATACTCCCTGAGCTGATCACTTTTCTGCACTACTTGTCAGTATTTCAGGCAAAATCTTAAGGAACTTACACCATTATCTTATAGTCCAGGGGTTGAGAACCTTTTTGGCTGAGAGAGCCATGAACGCCACATATTTTAAAATGTAATTCCGTGAGTACCATACAACGACCTATGTACATTACGCATTATCCAATAAAAATTTGGTGTTGTCCCGGAGGACAGCTGTGATTAGCTCCAGCCACCTGCAACCATGAACATGAGCGGTAGGAAATGAATGGATTGTAATACATGAGAATGTTTTATATTTTTAACATTTTTTTTATTAAAGATTTGTCTGCAAGCCAGATGCAGCCATCAAAAAAGCGACATCTGGCACACGAGCCATAGGTTCCCGACCCCTGTTATAGTCCCATCTGACCCTGATTCAAGTGTGGCTCATGTGATAGTGACACTGGGTGATCTAGCAGGTCAGAATAATGACCTTACAAGTTCAGGTCCTCTAAGAAAGGTCCCAAGTGAAAAACTTTGGAATTTAGAACTATAAAATGCTTTTTTCTCTCTGGTAAGAATTGCATCCCTTGCCTGAGAGTGTCTGTTGGTCCTGGGGTACCAGGGACCCCTGTGTATCTGCAGGTGGTCAGGGTTGGCAGTGCTGTCTACCCTTGTATTTAGTGTATTGATCTCTTTTTCCTACCCACAGTCCTGATTTCAGTGTTTTCTACATCATTGGTAGATGGTAAGCCAATTCTGGTCTTTTTTTTGAATGAGGCAAAGGAACCTAGGGAGGTTATACTAGGCAGGGGCAGAGTATCTGCAAAATCTGGTGGGATGTCCATTCATGGGGAGGCAAGGAGCCGACTGGACCTCAATGAACTGAGGAGTGGAGGAACTTGGGAAGACAGAGCAAGGTCAGAGGAGTTTAGATGTCATTCTGGGAGACGTGAAGTTATGGTTGGAGTGACAACCCTCTTGAAGAGGGATACTTTGAAGGGCCATTCTCCTAATGCACCCTGACAGAAAAGTTTAAGTTCTAGGTCATGAGCTCAAAAACAAAGTAGTCCTCTTTACCACCTTACCTGCTGCTATTTATAAAATTTTTAAAAATTGATTTTAGAGAAAGAGGGAAACATTAGTTTGCTGTTCCACCCATTTATGCATTCATTGGTTGGTTCTTGTGTGTGCCCTGATGGGGGATTGAACCCATAACCTTGGTGCATTGGGACAGTGCTCTAACCAACTGAGCTACCCTGCCATGGCCTGCAGCTTCTTCTCCCCCATCAGTCTCTCCTGCCTTATTTGCTACAGGAGCAGTAGGGAACAATTATAGAGGCTTTTTTTTTTTATTTTTTATTTTTTATTTTTTATTTTTATTTATTCATTTTAGAGAGGAGAGAGAGGCAGAGAGAGAGATAGAGAGAGGAGAGAGAGACAGGGGGAGGAGCTGGAAGCATCAACTCCCATATGTGCCTTGACCAGGCAAGCCCAGGGTTTCAAACCGGCGACCTCAGCATTTCCAGGTCGACACTATATCCACTGCGCCACCACAGGTCAGGCTATAGAGGCTTTTGATGTGAATTCAACTGAGCAAGTTGTATCAACTCAACCTCATGCTGGCCACTCACACACAGACCTGAGTTGTCTCATCCTGTGTTACCCACAAAGGGACATGACCCTAGAGACAGGAGAGTTCTGACATAGTAGAGTTCTGACATAGTGTCCCTAGTACATCTCATGGGGACCCAAAGAAGGAAATGACCTGAATAGGCGAGGGACCTCTTCCCCAGGTGGCAGTGCCCAGCTGAGGCCAGAAGCAGGAAGAATTGGAGCTGGGATGGGGGGTGGGCATTTGAGGAGAGATACTCATCTCCTGTGCTTAGTGCTGAATGGCATGCATGTTCCAGGAATGGAAACTATCACGCTGATGACTTAGGTGTATATCTCAGGGTGTGTGGGCAGGCAAGGTAGAAGGGGGTTGTTGGAGAGGTGACGGGCTAGGTCAGGCCAGGGGAGGGGAATGTGGACCAATGGTTGGAGGTGGCAATGAGGAAGCCACAGTAGTGATGCTGAGATCCAGGAAGCAGTGGTGGGTGGCTGGATGCTGGGGTTGAGGTTCAAGAAAAGTTGGCTGCAGCCTGGCCTGTGGTGATGCAGTGGAGAGTGTCAGCCTGGAACACTAAGGTTGCTGGTTTGAAACCCTGGGCTTGCCTGGTCAAGGTACATATGACAAACAGTCAATTAACAACTAAAGTGAAGCAATTATGAGTTGATACTTCTCATTCCTCCCCTCTCTGTCTCTCTGTCTCCTCTCTGTAAAATCGATCAATATTTTTTAAAAATTATTATTTTTTTAGTGAGAGAGAGGGACCAACAGGGACAGACAGGAAGGGAGAGAGATGAGAAGCATCAACTCATAGTTGGGGCACTTTAGTTGTTCATTGATTGCTTCTCATATGTGCCTTGACTGGGGAGCTGCAGCTGAGCCAGTGACCCCTTGCTCAAGCCAACAACCTTGGGTTCAAGCCAACGACCTTGGGCTTGAAGCCAGGGACCATGGGATTGTGCTGATGATTCCATGCCGAAACAGGCGACCCCATTTTCCAGCCGGATGAGCCCGCACTCAAGCCAGTGACCTCATGGTTTTGAAACTGGGTTCTCAGTGTCCCAGTTAACACTCTATCCACTGTGCCATCACCTGGTCAGGCAATAAATAAAATCTTTAAAAAAAAAGAGAGAAGTTGGCTGCAAAGCAGGGAGCGTTCCTGGATAGCTCTGGTGCCTGGGGTGAAGGAGCAGGAGGAGTTGAGCTGGGTGCCCAGGCCCGTCCAGGCTGGAGGTGAGGTGGCTGAAGGCCTTGTGGATGGAGGAAGGGGCTGTATGATGGTGGTGAGGGAAATAGAGGTGCCACCTGCAAGCCTTCTGCCAGATTGTGGAGGAAATGGGGAGCTGTAAAAAGGCAAGAGCTCTTGGTGGGGGGTGCCCAGGACACCGTCCCTTTGTTTTTCAGGGTGACCAGCAGGATGAAGAGGAAGAGACCCAGATGAAGAAGTCAGAATCAGAGGTAGAGGTGAGAACTGGGTGTCAGGGCAGTTGAGTCCAGCAGGGGCTGCTTCACGTGGTGCAGCCTGGTCCTGATCCTTTCCTTGTGCCCCAGGAGGCAGCAGCCATCATTGCCCAGCGGCCTGACAACCCACGGGAGTTCTTCAAGCAGCAGGAACGAGTGGCATCAGCCTCTGCAGGCAGCTGTGATGTGCCCTCACCCTTCAACCACCGACCAGGTAGTCCTAGGTCCCACCCCCACCTGACACCCTCTCCTCAAGTTTTGGCCCTGAGCCTTTTTGGCACTCATTTTTGGAAGAGGAGCCTTGCCCAAGGACCCTTGGAGAAGGCAAGGTTGCTCATCAGCATGCCTCCACCCAGTGCCTTCCAGGTGGCAGGACTGAAAAGGCTGGGGCGGGTGGTCGATGTTGGGCTTCGGCTGAGCAGTGGGCAGTACTAGAGACCCTCTAGGCAGCTCTGGCATTGGCTAAGGCACCCCCCTGGCCATAGGGGGTGGCCCTGCTGGAATTGAACCAGGTCCTGTGTAAGGACTGGTGTAGCTGTGGTGGGCTGGCATCCTGGCCCTGGAGCCTGCACCCAGGTTCCCTGGAAGGGTTCTTGTAGCTTCCGCCTCCTGAAAGCACCCTGTCTGCTGGTCTGAGTGTTAACCTTGCGTGCGTTTGGCCTGTGCTGGGGTTTCAGGGGTGGGGCAGACTGTCTCTGGGCATGTGCTTCGCAGAGGCTGGCTTTATTGGGTAGGCTCCTTGCTACATGTGGCTGGTGCTGGTGGGAGTCATCTGATAGCTAGAGGCTGTAGCTTGGCTTGGCTGAATGTATGCCCTGGCCAAAGGCAGCTTGGACATCCAGGGCCAGCTCTGGGGGCGGGTGAGACCTTGGGGTGGGGGTGGGGGAGACTGACCCTCTCGTCCTCTGTCTCTCTCTGTCTGTCTCTCTCGGCAGGTCGTCCGTACTGCCCTTTCATAAAGGCATCGGACAGTGGGCCTTCCTCCTCCTTCTCTTCCTCCTCCTCCCCTCCACGGACTCCCTTTCCCTATATCACCTGTCACCGCACCCCAAATCTCTCTTCCTCCCTCCCATGTAGGTAGCAGCCCCAGGCCTTGGCAGGGGGGTAAGGAGGGCCCCATTTCCCAGCAGCACCCCTGCCCTCACTCCCCAGCCTGACCGCTGATCTCTGGTGTTGTCCCCAGAGCAGGTACCGCTTGCCTCTTTTCCCTGGCCCTGAAGGGGCACTTGCCCCAAGGGGCCTGGCTTACAGGTTCTGAAGTTGTGGTCTGGAACCTGGGGAGCTCCCAGCCCCCACCCAGACTTGAGAAATGATGTTGGCCAGGCCCCAAGGTGTACAATCTTGGTCCCACCTGGTTCCCCAGCCCTCACTGACGAGAATGGGGGTTTGTTCCACAGGCAGCCACCTGGATAGCCACCGGAGGATGGTGCCCACCCCCATCCCTAACCGGAGCCCATCTGACTCCAGCACAGCTTCCACCCCTATCTCTGAGCAGATTGAGCGGGCCCTGGATGAAGTTACGTCCTCGCAGCCTCCACCACTGCCACCACCACCCCCACTAACCCAAGGTGAGTGAGGAGTCCTAGCTGTCCTAGGCCTCTCACCAGTCTGCATGAGAACCCCAGGTGGCCATGGTAACAACTCCCCAGGGTTCTAGGCCATGCATCACCTAGACTGCACTGCTCTGCTGGCAGGTGTGGCAGGGAGGAGCCCTGTGGTGTGGCATTCAGATCTTTCCTCTGAGCCTCAGTGTCTCTGTGTGGAGTAGGAATCAGGCCTGCCTCACAAGGTTGCCAAGTGACTTACAGACACTAAGGAAAGGGGCAGCAGAGTCCAGTGAGTACTAAAGGGCTTGCTCTGCATGGAGCTATAGACAGAGGCCTTTCCAGGAGCTTACCAACTCATCTGTGCGTGGGCAGGGTAGGTAGGGTGGCCACCTATGGCCTTCCCTGACAGAGCTGGCACATCTGTCTCCTCCATTTGTGTTGTAACAGAGACCCAGGAGCCTGATTCCAGCCTAGATAGTGAAGGGACCAGCAAGGAAGCCAGAGCCACAACCCTTCAGAACTGGGCTGGCCCTGTGGAGGAGCCCCCTCAGGCCCCGGAGCCTCTCCAGGGACAAGGCAACCCCCTAGAGGACCTTATGTTCATGGTGGCCCCTGAGCAGGCTGTCCTGGCTGCCCCTTTGGAGCCTGCCATAGCCGATACCACCGCAGCCAACACCCTGGCAGCTGCTGCTCTTGAAGGCGACATTGCTGCTGTTGCCAACACCGTCACCCCTGCGGCTGCCAGCCTCATTGACCTATGGCCTGGCAATGAGGATTGCGCCTCTGTACCCCAGGCTGAGCCTAAGGCCCCAAGAGCACCTTCAGGTGGTGAAGTCACTTTGGCAGAGGTGCCCCTGCTGGATAAGGGGGCTCAGGGGCCACTGCCACCAGATGGTGAAGTCTGTGCCAGTCTCCTCAATTTTGATGAGCTGCCAGATCCACCAGCCACCTTTTGTGACCCAGAGGAGGAAGTAGAAGGGGAGCCCCTGGCTGCCCCCCAGACCCCAGCTCCACCCTCAGCTCTAGAGGAGCTGGAGCTGGAGCCTGAGCTGGAGCCAGATCCGGAGGCAAAGCCAGAGCCTGAGCCCCACCTGCTGACCAATGGAGAGACCACCCAGAAGGAGGTGACTCAGGTAGGGCAGGGCATCCTGGTGGGAGGATTGGAAGTCAGGGCATGAGCACCGGGCTGACCCTCTGTATTTTAGGCTTGCACCAGTACCCCCCGTTTCTCTGTGACCCACATTATTAGGGGGAAGCGTTATTCCATTCCCCTTCCCTGGGCCAGCTCTGCTTTTATTCTATGGGCAGGTATGTTTCCTTGGCAACCACGGATGTAATCACTGGTTGCCGGGGAAACGAACTCCGGCCGGGTAGGTTAGTCTTAGTGTTGCTGGGTGGGGCCACAGTGATCTGGTGCTTTTCTCCTGCAGGCCAGTGAGGGGTACTTCAGTCAATCACAGGAGGAATTCGCCCAATCAGAAGGCCTGTGTGCAAAGGCTCCGCCTCCTGTGTTCTACAGTAAGCCTCCAGGTAGCGCTGGTATGGAAAATGGGTCGGAATTAGGGTGGGGGTCGGAATTGGGGGGGTGCTGGGTTCAAGTGTGGTTAGACGCTCTCCCCCCTAACTTAGTTGGCACAGTTCCCAGGGGTTGGGGGACACAGCCGTGGATCAGCTTGCCATCTTCTTAATTCCCCTCCCTTCCCAACACCACAGAAATCGACATCACCTGCTGGGATGCAGACCCAGTCCCGGAAGAGGAGGAGGGCTTCGAGGGTGGCGATTAGCAGTGGCGCCCGCCCTCAGGCTGCCCTTGCCAAGGCAGGCCACCCACTTGAGCCGGCCTCTGGTCAGACCGCCCGCTGAGCCTACACTCGAAGCAGCTCCGCCTGGCACCCACTCCGGATTCCAGCCCTGGCCGGGGACTTGGCGGCTTCCCTATCCACAGGGCCTGATTTTTACAGCTTTTCTTTTTTTACAAAAAGTTGATAGACTTGTCCAGTTGACCGGTTTTTCTCCCGTTGGTAGTTGAGACGCTGTTGCAAATTCCACCCCCTCCCCACCCGGGTCCAGATTGTAGTGCTTAGTCCTCCCTGCTCACTCAGCGGGCTGGTGTGGAGGCCTCACCCAGCTTGGGGCCTGGCGAGGGGAGAGCTGTGGTGGGAAAATGTCCCCCACCTCTTTTCCTATGTTTCTTGGGAAAATATCACTTTGTATTCTGTGTCCAGGGCTTCAGATATTTTGCACGAATATGAAAACATGGCAATAAAAGGCTCGCGGGCTCTGGCTCCCTGGGACCCCCTCCCCGCCCTTCTCTTGACCTCTACCCACCTGGCCCAAAGGAAGTAGCAGGCCCAGCTGGAGCCCCTCAGCTTCCCAGGCCTTTCCCGCCCCCCCTCCTGCTGGGCGGGTCCCAGGCTGGAGGCCTTAGGCGCGATTCAGGTCAGGGCTATGGGTGGGGCCCGGGTTTGGATGGCCCCTCCCAACCCCTCTCTCCTTGGGTTCCTTTTTCACTCACTGTTTTTTGGAAAGCACAAACTTCTGTAACGGGTAGTGCTCATGTCTGTTAATAAAGAAATCCACATCCCTTTGGGCCTGCTGCTCCCAGGCCTCCTGGGGTGGGCTGCCTGCCCCTGTCCTGCTTCCCTACTCTTCCCACCTGCAAGGCCACAGGGGGCACCTTTGCGTGATTTCTTGGGCCCGGAGGCTCTTGAAACTAGCCTCTGATTGAAGTAGGCTGACCTCAGTTTTGGTTCTGCATCCTCCAGCCACTAAGTAGCTGAAAACCGCATTCGGGTTTCGTCCCACCAAGGTTCAGGCACACATGGCCACTAGAACCTTGGACGCAAGCAGTGGGTGTCCCCTCTGCTTGTACCAAACCAGATCACACACCTTTATTATCCTCAAAATGTAACAAACAGGGTAAGAAACCCCTCCCACCCTCCACCCCCGCAGTCCAAGGGAAGCATTTAAAAAGCCCCAGTCAGACCAGAAAGTCCGCTGTTGGGGCCCGAGTCACCAGGCACCTCTCTATACAGCTGTAGTCCTCCCGAATAAGGGGATGGAAACCGGCAAACGCCAAGCTCCATGTTCTAGTGGCTCACGGCTGCTAAGCTCCGAGTCGGTCCAGCTGGGGAAGACTCGGCGGCCGCGGTCTGCCTGCAGGCAGAGTGCAGGACAGGGGGCCCCGGGCCGCGGGCCGCTAGGCAGGTGCAGCGCCGACGTGTAGCCTCTGTCCAGGAAGAGCGGCTTGTAGCTGGGCGGCGGCTGCTCCTGTTTCTCGGCGCTGTCGCGGCGGCTCAAAAAGGGTGTGACGATCTTACGGTAGAGGCCGCGCGTGTCCGTGAGCACCTCGCTGTAGGGCGGCGGCGGCTCGGCCATCAGCACCGCCTCTTCGTAGCATGGTGGCTTGGACATGTCCGATTCCGCTGCGGAGTGGGAAGCGGCCCGAAGGCTTGAGGCCACCTGTCTGTTCCCAGCCTCCCGCAGAAACCCTGGCCAGCCGCCAACCCCAGCCCCAGCCCGCTCCCTCCTAGGCTGGGGAGTGTCCAGTGGAAGATAGACGAGTCAGCCTTGAGCCTGCCCGCGACCGAGGGCCCGCCCACCCCGGTCGCCTCCGGCAGGCCGGCACTTACCTTGGCGCGGGTAGCTCCAGGGACGCGGCGGTACCGAGAGGTGAGGCGGCGGGTGCGGTAGTGCGTGGTGGTGTGCGTGCGGGTGCGCGTGAGGTTGTGTGGGCCCGTGATGCAGCAGCGGGTGCACATGCACGTGCTGGTGCGCGTGTGCCGGCGCCTCAAGGCGGCCGCGGTGCGGAGGTGGCGGCGGCGGCGGCGGCGCGAGGCCCGGGGGGCTCCCTGCCAGGCTGCCTTCGAGCTCAAGGGGCTCCAGCTCGAGGGCACGCAGGTTCTGCTCACGCAGTCGCTCCTCCTGGCGCCGTTTGAGGCGGCGGCGGAGGAAGCTGCAGAAGCAGCAGAGTAGGACGATGAGCCCCCAGATGAGCCAGAAACCAGCGAAGCACGTTAGGAACGTGTAGGTGCCCTGGGACATAACCATGGCGGCGGCGAGGGCGGCGAGTCCTCGGCTGCTTCACTGGACACTGGGCTCTTCTACGTGGCCCCGGGCCCGCGCCACGCTCTCAGGCGCCGCCAGCGTCACTCGGGAACCTGCGGCCGGGGGCTGCCCGCGGCAGGGCTCAAGTCGTGCGCGCGCCGGCGGGGCGCAGCAGCATCGGTGCTCGCTCCTTCCCATGGCGCCGGCGGCGCGCGCGCGCGGGCCTCACCCAGGGCTGCGCAGGACCTATAGGACAGACACAGCATGGTGAAGGCGCGCTGCAGCCCCCGACGACTTCCCAGACCGCGCTCGTGCCCTGTGCAGTCCGAGGAAAGCCTCCTTTGCCGGAACCCCCGCACTCCCCGGGGACCCGGTGGAGTCACCGAGGGTGACGCCATGCCCGAGGTTTCCCTGGTAGGGTTTTCCCGGATCAGAGATTTCGCTGCTGCGGCTGAGCTGAGGGGACTCCAGGCGGGCCGGCAGGGGGCGCGCGAAGGCCAAACTCAGCCTCTGCAGAAGGAAGATTCACAACCCGCATTCCACCGGCACAGGTCGGACAAGGGTTTCGAGGCTCGTGGGTGCTGTACAGGAACCTCGCCATGGTTGCTTGGCGGTGGGGAGCCTTATAGAACCCCACAAGCAGCCACCGGCGCCCAGCCTCAGCTCTGTGTGTGTGCCTAGCAGCCCCTAGTGCTCTAGGTCTTGTACCCACTCCCACCCCTAGCTGCCCAAAGCATGGAACATCCCAGCTCGCACCACGGCCTCCCAAGTTGTCACTCTTGTAGAGGAGCTTGGGCAGGTGGTTCCGGCTGCTACTGCCTGTCACCTGCCTTTGCGCCAAACGCTAGCCTAGCGTGGGCTTTCCCTCTCTTCCTTTCCTCTAGGCGCCTCTACCCGCCAGATCCCAGTTCCCTTGCCTCCTACCCCTGCACAGCTCCACCCCTGCCCTTCTAGCTCCAGGCCGCCAGCTTGCTGCCCCTCAATACCTTTCCCCTTCTGCATAGGGAGGAAGAGTACTCCTCTTTGGTACCACCTTGTTCCACAGCGCTCCAGATAGGCACCTCTCCTTCCAACTCCCCACCACAGCCAGCGTTGAGAGGGGAACCTGGCATCCTAAGAGGTACGTAGGAGGGACTCCTGACTGAACAGTGACAGGTGGCAAGCGACTGTTCACCACCCCCACAACAGAAATGAGCCCTTCTTGAATGCCTTATTCCCAGGGGCTTTCATATACAATTCTTTGGGGTAACTGGAAATATTCCCATTTTACAGATAAAGAAGGGGAAGAATCAGCCATGAAGATGGCAGCTGGTAGTGCTATCATCTGAATCCAAGCCTGGCCACAAAACCCTAGCCTAGGGTGGAAGAGTACTGCTGCCCAAGCTACTTTGTGGTCTCTTCTGGGAACCCCATGGATACCCCTACCTTTAGTATGTCCAAGGCACACATACATACACATCTGGGGACCTAGGTGGCCTGAGCCCCAAGCTGAGGGCTCCACATCAAGCTATCTCAGACCGGTCTGGCAGCAAACTAGGGGGAAGCCAGGCCACAGGTCACTCCTGAGGTCTCCTGTCTGACTACTTGACTGCCTTGTGCCATATGCCACTCCGTGCCTGTGCACTAGTCCCTTTCTCCTGGTCTGCGTTCTAGAACAGACAAAGGCAGGAACAATAGCTCCACCCACCCCTTCTACAACCCTGCCATGACGCTGCCATGGAGACGCAGCCCAGATAAAAACACGATGCTGCCAGTCACTGGGAGTTAATTAAATCTGTTGTTCTCCTTTTCCTGAGCCCACAGGAATTTTCAGGAATGCTCTGAGGAAGTTGGCTGTAACTGGGGGCCCCTTATTTAACCTGCAGAGCAGGAAAGGCTCTGGGTCAGAAAAGGCACTTCTAGGGCTGGAGATGATGTTTAATTGAATTAGAAATACCAGCCAAGGACTGTCTACTGTGTGTCAGGCCTTGTTCTAGGCCCTTTCCATGCAGCAGCCTGCGTGATCTTCAATACCACTTTCTTACTGGCAGGTCCGTTTGATAGGTGAGGAGACCAGCTCAGAGAGGGAAATGAACTTGCCCCAGGTCACACAGTTAATAAGGGGGGAGCTAAGAAAACACCTCCCCTTATATGACAACTGTGCTGTACATAAAAAGCCTGATGCACGCGAGCTCTGGTGCATGACAACTTGGCAGCTATGGGGATACTGGCAAGCCTGTAGCCAAAACATGCTTTTCTATTCCTTCCCACCAAGGCCCTGGCCCTTCTGGCCACCAGCCCTCAGCTTAAGAGTGGGAAAAGGCTACAGGGTGGAAGAGCAATGGGATGGCAGCTTCAGGGTTAACCAAGAAAAAGGACAGAGGCCCTGGCCGGTTGGCTCAGCGGTAGAGCGTCGGCCTGGCGTACGGGGGACCCGGGTTCGATTCCCGGCCAGGGCACATAGGAGAAGCGCCCATTTGCTTCTCCACCCCCCCCCCTTCCTCTCTGTCTTTCTCTTCCCCTCCCGCAGCCAAGGCTCCACTGGAGCAAAGATGGCCCGGGCGCTGGGGATGGCTCCTTGGCCTCTGCCCCAGGCGCTAGAGTGGCTCTGGTCGCGGCAGAGTGACGCCCCAGAGGGGCAGAGCGTGGCCCCTGGTGGGCGTGCCAGGTGGATCCCGGTTGGGCGCATGCGGGAGTCTGTCTGTCTCTCCCCCTTTCCTTCTTCAGAAAAGAAAGAAAGAAAGAAGGAAGGAAGGAAGGAAAGAAAGGAAGGAAGGAAGGAAGGAAGGAAGGAAGGAAGGAAGGAAGGAAGGAAGGAAGGAAGGAAGGGAGAAAGGAAGGAAGGAAGGAAGGGAGAAAGGAAGAAAGAGAGAGAGAGAGAGAAAGAAGAAAGAAAGAAAGAAAGAAAGAAAGAAAGAAAGAAAGAAAGAAAGAAAGAAAGAAAGAAAGAAAGAAAAGAAAGAAGAAAGAAAAAGGACAGAGGCCATGCCCTCAGGGGCCCAGTGTAGCTTGCTGGGCATTACAGCAGACTAGGGCAGGCTACATCCAAGACTAGATGAGTGCTACTGTGGCCCCTCAGCCAGGAGGCAGGAACCACTGCTCCATTTTAGACTAGGCTACTGTGTGTCCAAGAGAGGAAGTCTCACAGCTGAGCTGGCCCTCTGACCCCACACTGGCACCAATGCTCAGTCTGAGTGGGTAGGACCCTGCCTAAGGCCTGCCTGCCTCATATCCAGTATTTGGCCCACAGGAGTTGCTCGGTCCATCTCATCTAACCCGCAGTAGGTGCTCAATACATCATTATCAGGACATTTGTGCAGGGCTTTCCAAATTCACTTCTTGACCAAGCCAACTTGCTCAAGGGCTCCCAAAGGAGCTGTCTCTTTGTTCCTTGGGCCTCTGTCATTGCTTCCAGCAGATCCTGCTGTAGCCTCCTACACAGCCACTCCCCTTCCCCAGCCCTCCAGACCATCATAGCAAACACCTGCTCTCTGTCCGACTCTGGCTGTGCTAGGAGTGGTACTTTCAGACCAACTCATCCTTAAGTCTGCCATTTTATAATTTTTCTGTTTGTTTCCTCTTTCTCTTCTCTTACCTTTTTGTGGGTTATTTGAATGCTTTTTTAGGATTCCATCTTTATTTAATATTCGTAGAATTTGTGAGGCATACTGCTTTGTACATTTTCTGAGGCTACAAACTCACTGGAAACACAGCAGGGAGACAAAGGTGTAGAGACAGCCAGGGTGTAGAGTTTCTTTGAGAAAGAGAGAAGGACAGATAGGGACAGACAGACCGGAAGGGAGAGAGATGAGAAGCATCAGTTCTTCGTTGCGGCACCTTAGTTTCTCATTGATTGTCTTCTCATATGTGCCTTGAGCAGGGGGCTATAGCAGACCAAGTGACCCCTTGCTCAAACCAGATGAGCCTGCGCTCAAGCTGGCGACTCGGGGTTTCAAACCTGGATCCTCCGCATCCCAGTCCAATGCTCTATCCACTGTGCAACCACCTGGTCAGGCAAGGTGTAGAGTTTCTTAAACTCTATGTTGCCTCAATCTCCACCTCATGACCGTGGTTAAGATTGAGCTAATCCATGGATGCTCAACAAATGTTAGTGCTTTCGGAGTCTTCTGAGCTGGGGATGCAGAGATGAGTGTGTCTCCAAGGTGCTCCCACCCAAGGCTGTATATACCACAGGTCATTCTTACAATCATCCTGAGAACTGTTAGCATTTTTCCCATTTGACTGATGAGAACACTTGGCTCAAAGATAATAAGCGACACCCAAGGTCACCTAGAAAGACTATTTTCAGGGATCATTTCTACAGTTTTTTACCAAAGTTACCTAGATTTCTCCTTTTGAGCCTGTGTACCCCTGCAGGCACCTACACATGAAGAACCCCAGCTCCCCAGCCTCAGACCCCAAAGACCTGCTACTGGATTGTTTATCTGAGCAAAGTGCCCACCAGTCAATCCAGCTACCAGATCTCGTTGTTTCTATCCTCACTGTAGTATGCCTTAATTTCTGGAGGTACATTTAAAAAACCTGACTTGAGAGAGAGAGAGGAAGGCAGACAGAGAGAAAGAAAAATACTGAATTGTTCTACTCATTCATGCTGTCATTGGTTGATTCCTGCATGTGCCCTTACTAGGGACCATACCCGCAACCTCAGCATGCTGGGATGACACTCTAACCTGTCTAGTTACTTCGGTCCCACTGCGACTGCCTTGGCCAGGCCACCAGCATCACTTACCATGGTCGCCACCACTCTCTACTTCTGTGCTCAGCCTACCTACTTTCCACAGTCCCCATTTTCTCTAGGCCCTCTCTGGCCTGAACCCTCTAGCAACCTTCCACTGCCCAGCTCTTTCACACAGTTAGATGGGAGCCTCTCAAACTGGAGTAAGTATCAGAGCCGCGTGGAGGGCTTGTTAAAACAAAGTTCTGGGCTCCACACCAGGTCTGGGATAGGGCCTGAGAGTTTGCATTTCTAACAAATCCCCAGCAAGTGCTGGTACTGCTGGTTGAGGGAGCACACTTTGAGAACCACTGACCTAGACCATGGCCTCTGAGATGAGCTCCTGCCAAAGCCTCTTCAGCCCTGCCTCTCCGGGCTCCGTGTTTCCATTCCACACTGCCTAAAGTCCTGCTTGCTCTCCCCGAGAGGCCTGCAGCACAGCCTCGCTACTCTTGCCCCAGCTCCCACTACTCACCCTCGCAGCCTCACCTGTCACTTCCCTGAACAAGTGAGCCCTGAGAGACCACCCCCTCCCCCTGCCCTGGCCAGATGAGAAACCCAATGATATCACAGTGTTCTCTAGTGGCTGGTGTCCAACACCAGACGCTGCAACGTCTTGATCACCTGGCACACAGTAGCTCAATACCCACTTGTTGAAGGAGTGACTGGAGGTGTCCAGTTACCTATTTTGTCTCTTAGCCATAGGAACAAGGACTACCTCAGGAGCTGGGTCTGCATCCCATTCATTCCTGGGAGATGTCAGCCATTCACCAAAATATCACTGAGAGAGAAGCCATCACCAGCTCTTGTCCCTAACAGGGTGTTTTATGAGCAAGTTGAGGACCATGCATCTGTGTGAATAAAAGAAAAACACTACATGGAGGCACTACTGGTCAGGGCCTCTGGGGTGAGCACAGGAACCCAAGGCAGTTGGTTTTCCAGTCAGGAGTTTCCCTGCTTGTGACGCCAGAGCTACTGGTGAAGTGAAAGGACAGGGACTCAGCCCAGAGGCCAGAGGAGGGAGGCCGGAGGGTGCGAGGAGTGAGGCTGAGGTGGAAGAAAGGGGCTGCGGGGGGGAGGGGCAGGCAAAGGGGGACAAGTGCTGACAGAAGAGACTAGACTTTGGGTGTGAGCACACAATACAATGTACAGATGCTGTATTATAGAAACCTACATAATTTTTATTAACCAATGCAACCCCAATAAATTAAAATTTAAATTAAAAATTTTTTTATAGTAAAAAAAAAAAAAGCGGTTGCTAACCTGTCCTGTGTGCCATGCCTCTTTCCATTTCGTGTCTCAGTGACACCCAGGAGGTGGCTGCTGCCAGCCCCATCCTACAGACAAGGAGCCGAGTCTGACTCAGGCCCACATTGTGAAGCCCAGTGACTGCAAGTCCACTGTCCTGGCAAGAAGGGCATTTTAGGAAGGCACTGGTGACATTTTTACACTCCTCCTACACTAAGACAGATGAACTCAGGCTAGAGAGAGATGATGGGAACTGTCCTAGCTGCCAAAGTCAGCCAGGTGTGGAGCTGGCAGAGTCTCCTTTCCAGCTAGGCCAAGGTACTGGCTTGGCACCCTTACCTGTGGGTAGCAACTCTGTGCCCCAACCCTGGCAAGAGGCCAGGAACCCCAGGCTTGGGGAACAGCAAACAGGACAACAGAGACTAGGGCCTCAGGGGGCTTGTGGGCCCAGAGGCCTTACTTTGTGTTAATATCTACTGTACTGGGATCTCTCCCTTCAAGGGAGTTGGCCACACTGTGAGGGTAAAGGGTGAGGAGGAGGATCCCCTATTCTGAGAGGCAGCCTAGCATAACACACAAAGCACTAAAGGGAGAGCCCTGAATTCAAATTCTGCTTCTGCCCTGCCCTGCCCTGCTGGGGCTGTGTGACCTGATCCCAGCTATTCTCATGCCTGAACTGAAAACTTCACCTGTAAGATAGGGATGATGAAACATGCCTGGCAGTGCAAGCGAGGAACAAAACTGACGAGGAAGGTGAAAATACTTCAAGACTGGTGTATGCAGCTACATATGACAAACCAAATGCCAGCTTCTTGCAGCCTCAAGAGGCTGAAATGTGGAAACTAGATCATGGTGCTACATCTACATAAGCCTGGGGGTGGTCTACAAAAAGTACTGTCACTTTACTGTGGACCGAGGTCTCAGCCCATAACTTGCAGGATGGACATGGTTCATCGATGTGTTTTGTTGACCCACAATCAATTTTTAAAATAGTCTAATTAGTTGCCAACATTTAAAAACCAGGAGTTTTTACATACAAGTCTGGATTTCTGAGTCATCTTGAAAGCTGGACAATCTGGTCATACCTAGTCCATATTTTCAAATGTTGACATTGACTGCAGCCAAGTAGCTCCCTGGCACCCCTCACTCATTCCATTGTCTCCTGGGCCCTGGAGGCATTTGCTCTCCAACCACTGAGCTAGACTGAGCAGGCATGGGGGCCAGCACCACATGGGCCATTCTTTGCTAAATTCCTTCCCTACAGCCATGCTACAAGCTGATCAGGCCATAAACTAATGACTAGGACCTCAGAATTTCCCAGTGGACTGAGGCAGACCCCAAGGCTTGGTATTCCCCCAGAGAGAGAAAATGGAAGAAGAAAGAGAGGGAGGCAACCCAGCAGTAGAAGAGTCCCATAGAGCATCTGGGGGAGCAAGAATCTGGCTGATTTTTCTGGAAGGAAAGGTGTACAAGGCTGGAAAAATGGCATTTACTCACTGGAGGAATGTGAAAGAAGGTTAAGAATGCTCTTCTAGAAGGCCCTACAGGTCTTTCCTACCTGGCTCACAAGAGATGGGTAGCAGGCAGAGGAGCTATGCTAACAGGGCCAGCTCCACACTGACAGGTTGTGTGACCTTGGGCAAGTCACTACATCCCTGAGCCTCAGGAGTCTTCAATTCTACAATGGTGATAATAAACTTACCTTGCACAACTATTGTAAGGATTAGGAATAATGAATGGATGCAGAGTCTTCACCCAGGTCTCACACAGAACAGGAAGAGAATGAAAGAGGCCTGTGAATAATCCCAAAGCACTGTTGTCTGTGAGAGGGAGACTTGGACCTGACATAGGGCACTACCCATTAAGGGCATCTATGTCAAGGTCTCAAATGCCTAGGGTAATGGTCACCTCTGGTGCCCAGGACACCTCCCTTGATGGAAAAGGAAAGCCAAGGGTGGTGGTTGTGGTCAAGGCTTGCGGTCAATAGGGGCGGCTGGTATTTGCTGAGTCAGGCCCAGGAGAGCTGGCTGGAGGGCCATTTCTCTCCCCAGTACACTGTCGCTGAGGGGAGGTTGGGAGGGGAGCCAGAGGTCATTTCCTCTGATTCCACTGTCATTCTGCTCCCAGAGGAGCTCCCCTGGAGGTCAGGGCATCTCTATGTGGCACTGGCCAGCCTGCCAGCCAACCTGCATGCCACCCAGCACAGTCTGGGCTTTGTTATCAGACAAGAAAGGGACACTTGTGATCCAGACAATGGACTGGGATGCTCCCATCTGGTCCGGGTTTCAGCTTCCCGGGTCAGCAATGTCCTTTCCTCTGGCCCTGCCCACGCTGCTCCCACCCCTCCCTGGAAAGTAAAGGCTTGGAACACGGAGCAGAGACCCACCACCGGCCCAAGTCCCCTTCGACACATACCCTGGTCATTAAGATGAGGGATGCAAGCTTCTTTCCTTTCCTGAGGAACATCTTCTCTGGGAACCCTAACTCGGGTTGGACCATTTCAAAGGTAGGTGGTGGTAGGGGCGGTGGGGGTGGGGTGGGCACAGACCCTAGACCCGGCCTCCATGCCTCCTCCTGCCATGGCAGGCCAGGGCGCCCCCACGTTTGCAGTCACCCAGAAGGCCTGCTGCGACGACCGCAGCCACGTGGGCGCCAGATTGTGCCCACGGGGCGCTCACCCCCCACCCCCACCTTCGACGGACTGTGGAGGCAGGCACACCCAGACCCGCCAGAGGGGCGAAGTTCCCCCCACCGCGAGAGGAGGAGTATCCTCATCCCCTCTCCCCCTGCACCCTGAGGCTGCGGCCCCTCGTGGGGTGGGGGAGGGCTGGAAGGGGGCATCATCGCCCCGCAGCCGCGTTGCCGGGGAGCGCAACCCCGTTGCTGTGGCAACCGTTTCCAAGCGAACCGGTGGCTGCTCCGGCTCCCTGACTCTCTGGCGCCCTCCCTCTCCTCTCTCCCTCCCTGCGGTAGAGGCTGGGGGAGGGGCTGGCCGGGGCGGGGGTCCGGGGCGGCGACCCGCGGCCGGGTCGTGAGGCCGCCCGCGGGAAGGGGCTGGCCCCAAGATCATCTTCTGCCCGCACTCGGTGCCCGCCAGCTTCCTGCCGCCGCCGCGGTACTCACGGGCCCAGGCATCCTCCTCGAGTTTGTCCTCCTGGCTCCGGGAGAGCGGTGCCGGCACCGCGGACACAGCCCACGGCCGGGAGAGAGACGACGTCTGCCCTGGGGAGCTGACTGTGGCAGCGAAGGCGCCTCCGAGCGAGGGGCTGGAGCCGCGGGGCGCGCGCACGGGCGCGTTCACAGCGCGTCCTGAGTCCGGCGTGCGCGCGCGCGGCCGCCAGCAGAGGGCCCCTGCCCCGCGCGTCTAGCGGCGGAGGAGACAGTCTTGCGAGCCAAAGGCTGAAGGACCCGCACCCACCTGCCGCACTGGGCTTCCTGCGCACAGGGAATGCGCTCGCCACGCAGCACACCTTCTGGCAGCAGGCTGTCTGGGTTGAGCACACGCAGCCAAATAAGTGCACATAATCGCCCGAGAACACGGATTGTTCAGCCAAGCATCTGAGTTCCAGACCCCTGATACACACACACACACACACACACACACAGCTCCGGCCGAGAGAACACACGCACACCCAGGCCCTAGTGCATACTGACAGGCACTGCTCACACGCCGTGGGCAGGGGTTGGAGCAGGCAGGTAGCCCAATGTGGCGCCGACTCGTGAAATCAAGGCCCCTCCCACTGTCCCACTGTGTCTCCAGCAAGCCTACATCAGCACATGCCCACTTAGAAGTAAGTAGCAGGAGGAGAACCTAGTGCTGGACCCACAGCACTGGCCTCCATGGACCCTGCTCATCCCCAACAACAAAAGTGAGCACGAGTGAGGGTACCACTGTCTAGGCTGAACCTGAACCTGGCTGTCTACTAGCCTCTTAACTGGGTACCGTTTCATTAGGGGAAATCGCCTCTCAGGGATATCATTGTAGTGGATCTATGAACCCAAGTGTTCTGCTCTCCTGATGCACAGTGGTCAGGTTTCTGGTTATTCAGACTCCTTGGCTTTGGAGTTGGGCTCAGCAGTGCAGACATAAACATGGATGTAGCATCTTCCTTATGGGAGTTGGGCCCTGATGAGAACGAGGTGTATGACTATGACCTTGGACCTGCCCCACTGTGGTTCTTCCTGTCAGCTCCCTCCAAGTCTCTTTTTAAACTAACAAAGAAATAAATACCACTTTCTAACTTGCAACCAAAGACTCCTAACAGATTCACCTGAGTCACACAGCTCTAGATGTATGGTGTATGTGTAAGCTGGGCCCCCTCTAAACCACATGGACTGAGTGGGGATTTCCCAAAGGAAATTTGGGGCACTTTTGTACACGCTGGGTAGACACCCTTCTGCTGCCTTCCAGATGAGGCCCTACATCTTTTTTTTTTTTTTCCAGAGGCAGAGATAGACAGGGACAGACAGACAGGAACAGAGAGAGATGAGAAGCATCAATCATCAGTTTCTCGTTGCGCGTTGCGACTTCTTAGTTGTTCATTGATTGCTTTCTCACATGTGCCTTGACTGTGGGCCTTCAGCAGACCGAGTAACCCCCTGCTGGAGCCAGCGACCTTGGGTCCAAGCTGGTGAGCTCTTTGCTCAAGCCAGATGAGCCCGCGCTCAAGCTGGCGACCTCGGGGTCTCGAACCTGGGTCCTTCCGCATCCCAGTCCAACGCTCTATCCACTGCGCCACCACCTGGTCAGGCGAGGTCCTACATCTTTAACAGCTTTCAACACCCTGTATGGCCATGTATCACTAACCTTGGCTCCAGCAACTCCCTCATTCCACCCCATCTTCAGCCACTCAAAACTACTAAGACCACCCAAGTACATCTGGTCCTGTGTCCTGGAGAACACCAATTCTCACACCTTTTGTGGCCAAATGGCCTCCCCTCCCTAGCCCCTCTGCTCACACTGGGGCCCACTGCCTCCCTACCAGGCTGACCTCCAAGCTGGCTAGGGCCTTCTCTTGAGTCCCCAGCTTCCACCTCAGAGCTAGGCGGGCAGGAGGTATGCTTGGAGGATTGTTGGAAAGTGATTCTGGGAGCTTCCTCTGCCAGCGGTGCAGTGAGCTTTAAGGTAAGCCGAGCCCTAGCTAAGAAGTTTTCTGGATGCCTACCATGGGCAGGGGAGTTTGGTGGGAGGTCTGGACCCATTGCAGTCCTCCCACCTGTCCACCTGGCACTCACACCTGCCCAGAGCTGGGCTTCAGCTTCTGTGTGCCGATTCCTCCTAACTTCCCTCCCACCCAGAGCCTGGAGCAGAGGAACAAATACATCTTGGATCCCAACCTCCCAACCTCATGGGCCAGACCCAACTCCATCTTCAGTTGGCTTCCTTCACCCTGCAACAGCCACTCACCAGCTAGAAGACCCCAACAAGGGCCTCTCCTTGCCCCATTTCCTTCAATTTAATAGAGGAGTGTAGTGCACCCTCCACACACCATCAAGACTTGGGACTCTCATCTGTCAAATTGGTGCCTGGAACCTTCTGGCTGCCCTTGAGATAACTCAGCTTGGCACCCAGCAACCACTCTTGTCAGTGACCTAGGCCTTCAAGGGAGGGTGACTGGAAGCTTCTTCAGTGGTTTTTCATAGCCACCTTGTGAAGCAATGGTTATCACATCTTTCCAGACAAGGAAAGGGCCTATGGAAAGCCACCATTAAGTGACCAGGCTGGGACTCGAACCCAGAACTTCCTGTGGCCTCTATGGCACAGGGAATCCAGCCCAGAGGTAATGAAAAAATCCTTATGGTGGTTACAGGGCAACCCAAGGCAGGGGAGGGAATGGGCTGAGGTCATTGGGAAATTATGGAATGACAGGTCTCTGAAGTCCAAGACAGATTTGTGGTTAGTAGGCTGTCACCTGCGTTCCCCCCCCCCCCACCTTTGCATAAGTGGAATACTATGGAATAGAATGCTCTCCTAATCCCTCTGTCCCTAGCTGAAATGTCTCTTTCAAGGCCTGGCTCAAGGGTACCTTCAGAGAACCCTCCCTGATGTCCACATGGCTGGTCCCCATGTACCTCTGCTACTAACTCCCAGTATCACCAGTCTCATCTTTGTCCACATTTTCTGCTTCAAGGGCAGAGCAGAAGGGTGGCTCTAACATATGTGCACTGGCCCTTGGCCAAGCACACAGCAGGCATCCAGGTAAGAAAGAGTAGGCTGGTGTTTCTGACAGCAGCTCCAGTCTCACTCCAGGCCAACTGATGGCCAGGCCACTGTGGACTTGGAGGGGACACGGCCAGCTGAGCTTGCCTCTCAAGCACGGGCAGAACCAGACCCACACCTCAAGCTTCTTCTCTCAGGCCTCATTCTACTTAATAAGCTGGAAGACCCACTAGGTAAGCCCAAAGGCCACCAAGGCCTGGCTGCCTGGAGAGGCTGCCCCAAGAGCAGCTCTGGGGCCTCTTGGGCCTTGCTGAATGGGCAGCCCCCACCAGGCCCACCTCCAATTCCTTCCCACTTCCAGCAGGGCCAGAGAAGCAGCAAGACCCCTGGATCACCAGCACCAAGAAAGAGGCAGGCACATATCTGGCTTGAGTACACATTTGCCAACTTGAATGTGGGATCAACATGATCCCAAAGTCACTGGCTTGAGCAAGGGGTCCCCTTGTCAATGCATGTAAGAGAAGCAATCAGTAAACAACTAATGTGACACAACTATGAGTTGATGCTTCTCATCTCTCTTCTTCTCTCAAAAATAAATAAATAAATAAAAATTTTAAAAAAGGCAGGCAGAGGTGGCTGGCTAGGTTTGTGCTCAGACTGTATTCACATAGAGACATGTGGCAGCTTACACTGGACAAAATGAGTAATAAAAATTGGCTTTAAATATGGGAAAAACAGGGTCCTGTGATCCCATGCTACCCCAACATGAGGACTAAGATGGCCATTCAGTCTGGGAAGGATTAGGATGGGGTCTGGGGTATAGGCATGCAGCCTCAGCCTACCCCCTTCACACACACGCACGCACGTGCATACACACACGCACGCACACACATAGGGAAGGGTGGATTATTGCTGGGCACATATGTCTATTATTATGAGGGAAGTTTGGAATGTTTGAGGGTTGGCCAGGGACATACCCCTGCTCCGTCTGAGTTGGGGCATTTCTGCAAGAGGTGTCTTCAGGACAGGGCCCAGCATGACAATGAAGTGCCCTGGGAGTTGCAAGGCAGAAGCAGACCCCTCTGGGACAGCCTGGGCAGTGGACTGATGGGTCCCAGGGTCAGCCCAATCTCTGGTCACACTTTGGCACATGCCCCATATCCAGACCTGACAAGTGCTGAGAAGGGACAGCATCAGGCCCCAGAGGTGGGGGGCCTGAGCCCAGGGCAACAGGGGCAGGCACAAGTCTCACTTGGAGGCCGGCGGTGGTGAGCACAGTGTTGGGGGTTCGGGGGCCTGAGGAGCCTTGAGTTTGGCAGTGGCCCCTCTGCCAGCATGGGTCTTCAGAATGCTCTAGTCACTATATACATTCGTACAAATACATAAATACGGAAGGCCCAAGCTCCACGGATGAGAGCTGAAGAGGTGCACCTTTGTCCCGAGGATAGACTAGGCCTTGCCAAACAGCCACACCAGGAGCTGAGGGGCAGAGGACACTGGGGACAGCTCCTGCTGTGTTCCCCAGGCCACCACTTGAGTGGACAATGGGGAGGACCACTGTGCAAAACTGTAAACAGTGCTCGAGTAGCTGCTACCGCCAACCACCGGTGGGGGCCTCAGGCTGGGGGCTAGAGGCGGGTGGGGAGCTCTTCTTCACTGTCACTGCAGTTCCCACAGCAATCCTGGAGGGCAGGGAAGACACGGAGGGAGAGAGGCAGAGCAAGTGCTGTTAGCCACCAGTCTCACTGAGTGGCCTTGCCAAGGCAGGCCAGGAGCTGCCCAGGGCCCACACTCTGGGGACAGGACACGCCACAAGGGGCCTGGAGCAGCAGCTCAGGCCAGATATCAGTGCAGAGGCTGCCAGCCACAGGCTGAAGTAAGGGGGACAAGGTAGAACCCAGGCTCTGCAAGGGCAGGGCATGAGGAAACAGACAGCTAAGAAAGGCTAGCAGCTTGAAGGTGCTGGGGTGCAGGGAACAGAAGCATTGGGGAGAGGGAGGTAGGGAGTGAGCACCGGACTTCTTTCTCCCACATCTTGCCTCTGTCATGGAAGGGCTGCCTGTGGCTCCCCGAGGCAAGGTCAACCCACGGGGAGCCTACACTGCTCACCTCTGGAAAGAGAAAAGAGGCTGTGAGCCCACCCAGGGGTGGGGGACAGGTGGGAATGAGGCCAGAGGCCCTGGGCACCACTGGCACGGCTGGAGGAGGCCCACTCCAGCACATGAGGGCACTGGCTCGGCCTCCCACCCACCATCCCCTGGAGCAAGGCTGGAGGCCCCACTAGTGGGGTTACCTGGCGACTGAAGAGTCTCTGTAGCAGTCCCTTCTTGGGAGGTGCAGGTGGCTGGCCCTTCCAGTCCAGGTCTGGGGGAACCGAGCCATCCAGCCCGAAGACATTCAGCTCCTGGAAGCACTCGGTCTCCACCATCTGGCATAGGACAGACAGCTGTGAGAAATGTCCCCAGGGCCATCTGCTGGAGCCCACCCCACCAGCTGGGCAGGCCCCACCTCATTCTGCCAGGGGATGGGCACGCTGCCCGTGGCAAACTTCTGGTAGAAGTCCTGGTCAGTGGGCTCCAGCTCCACACCCTTAACCGTGGAGAACTGTTCGATGTCCAGGACATCCTTGCAGTAAATAGCCTGGGGCTGGGGGAACAAAGGCAGAGGTCAGATAGGAACACCACCCGTGCACTGGAGGACAGCTTTTCTGAGAATCACCCTAACCTGGGCCTGGTTGTGCTCTGCCCCTTACAGTTCTCTAGTTTGGAGTCAGAAACCAGTGACCCATGTACTTTCTAAGCATAGCAGTCTCTTTCCTCTGAGGCTCAGTTTCCCTTTTATAAACTGGAGGAGAAACTCCAGTTTATTCTCCCTCACCAACCAGTCAGTGGTAACTGACCCACTGCAACCAGCAGCCTCCAGTGTCAGGTGAAACAACAGGGACCCCTCTATCTGCACACAGCTGTCTGGGTGTGCAATTGACGAGGTGATTGCAGGCTGAATCTCAGAGCAGGCACTTTTGTTTTTTTTTGAGAGAGAGACAGGAAGGGGGGGGGATGAGAAGCATCAACTCATAGTTGTTTCACTTTAGTTGTTCACTGATTGCTTCTCATTTGTGCCTTGACTGAAGGGGGGGCCCTCAAGCTGAGCCAGTGACTCCTTGCTCAAGCCAGTGACCTATGGGCTTTAAGTCAGCAATGTTGGGATCAAGTCAATGATCCTGCAGTAAAGCTGTTGACCCTGTGTTCAAGCTAGGAAACCCGCACTCACGCCGGCAACCTTGGGGTTTTGAACCAAGGCCCTCAACATTCCAGGTCAACACTCTATCCACTGTGCTACTGCTGATCAGGTTCTTTTCTTTTTCTTTTTCTTTTTTTTTTTTCATTTTTCTGAAACTGGAAACAGGGAGAGACAGTCAGACAGACTCCCGCATGCGCCCGACCGGGATCCACCCGGCACGTCCACCAGGGGCGACGCTCTGCCCACCAGGGGGCGATGCTCTGCCCATCCTGGGCGTCGCCATGTTGCGACCAGAGCCACTCTAGCGCCTGGGGCAGAGGCCACAGAGCCATCCCCAGTGCCCGGGCCATCTTTGCTCCAATGGAGCCTTGGCTGCAGGAGGGGAAGAGAGAGACAGAGAGGAAAGCGCGGCGGAGGGGTGGAGAAGCAAATGGGCGCTTCTCCTGTGTGCCCTGGCCGGGAATCGAACCCGGGTCCTCCACACGCTAGGCCGACACTCTACCGCTGAGCCAACCGGCCAGGGCCAGGTTCTTTTCTTTTAAATTTTTTTTCCCATTGACTTGAAAGAGTGTAAGGAACTAAGAGAGGAGGAGAGGAAGAGAGAGAGAAGCATGAACTCGTTCCACATAGTTTTTCCATTTTAGTTATGTACTCATTCATTTCTTCTCGTACATGCCCTGACTGGGGATTAAACCTGCCACCTTGGTGTGCCAGGATGATGCTTTATCCACTGAACCATCTGGCCTGGGCCTCAGCAGACACATTCTTTTCTTGATGGACTGCTTGTCATATGTCCCTTGATCAGGCAAGCCCAGGGTTACAAATCAATGACCTTAGCATTCTAGGTTGATACTTTATCCGCTGCACGAATGCAGGTGAGGCTCAGCAGGCACTTTTGGAAGAAAACCTGCAGGCATGGCCAGGAGTTGGTGTTGGGGGGGACGATGGGCAGGTCCTCTGTCATGGAATGTTCAACAGCTTGCTCCATCCCCTTATGCTTTACCACTAACCAAGGAATTAGAACAGTCCTCCCACCACCCCAGCACCTGCTAGGAGCCCACCTCACTCCAGAAGGCCACTTTATTTTTCATCATTACACTCTTCTAAATATTATTAAGGATGTCAATTAAAACATCATTATGGCCCTAGCCGATTGGCTCAGTGGTAGAGCATCAGCCTGGTGTGTGGATGTCCAGGGTTCAATTCCTGGTCACAGCACACAGGAGAAGCGACCATCTGCTTCTTCACCCTCTCTCTTTTCTCTATCTCTCTCTTCTCTTCCTGCAGCCATGGCTTGGTTGGAGCAAGTTGGCCTCAGCATTGAGGATGGCTCCATGTCCTCACTTCAGGTGCTAAAATATAAAATAGCTCAGTTGCCGAGCAACAGAGCAACAGTCTCAGATGGGTGGAGCAACATCAGGTAGGGGGCTTGCCAGGTGGATCCTGGTGGGGTGCATGCAGGAGTCTGTCTCTCTGTCTCCTGCTTCTCATGTAAGGAAAATAAACAAATAAAAGAACACATCATCATATAGCAGGGGTTGGGAATCTTTTTGGCTGAGAGAGCCATGAATGCCATATATTTTAAAATGTAATTCCGTGAGAGCCATACGACTTGTGTACGTTATGCATTATTCAATAAACATTTGGTGTTGTCCCGGAGGACAGCTGTGATTGGCTCCAGGCACCTGCAACCATGAACATGAGCAGTAGGAAATGGATTGTAATACATGAGAATGTTTTATATTTTTAACATTATTGTTTTTATTAAAGATTTGTCTGCAAGCCAGATGCAGCCATCAAAAGAACCACATCTGGCTCACGAGCCATAGCTTCCCAACCCGTCATAAGCCTAACCTGGTGGTAGGTAGAGCATGGGCTTGGGATTCTGAGGACCCAGGTTTGAAACCCCAATGTTGCTGGCTTGAGTGTGGGATCATAGACATGACTTGAGTCCAAAGGTTGCTGACTCGAGAAAGGGGTCACTGGCTCAGCTGAATTCCCCCCCATCAAGGCACACATGAGAAAGAAATCAATGAACAACTAAGGTGCCACAACGAAGAACTGATGCTTCTCATCTCTCTCCCTTCCTGTCTGTCTGTCCCTGCCTATCCCTCTCTCTCTCTCTCAAAAAAAAATTAAATTTAATTTAAAAAAATCATCATGTAAAATAGTGCAGCTGGACCTGACCTGTGGTGGCACAGTGGATAAAGTGTTGACCTGGAATGCTGAGGTCACTGATTCAAAACCTCAAACTTGGTCAAGGCACATATGGGAAGCAACTATGAGTTGATGCTTCCAGCTCCTCCCCTCCTTCTCTCTCTCAGTCTCTCCTCTCTCACTCTCTCTCTTTCTCTCTGTTTCTCCCTCTCCTCTCTAAAATGAATAAAAAAAAATCTTGAATAAATAAGCAAACACATAATAAAATAGTGCAGCTGCTTTGAAAAACAGTCTGGGAGTTCCCCCAAAATTAAACATAGCATTACCATATGAGCCAGCAACTCCATTCCTGTGTATACCCAAGAGAAAAGAGAACTTGTGTCCCCACAGACTTCTATGTGCATGTTCATAGCAGCATTATTCATAATAGTAAAAAAATAGAAACCCTAATGCTCATCAACTGAAGACAAACATAATGGCAAAAAAGATGTGGAATATTCATACACTGGAATATTGTTCAGTCATAAAAAAGAACCAACAGCCTGGCTTGTGGTGGTCTAGTGGAAAAAGCGTCAACCTGGAATGCTGAGGTCAAGGCATATATGAGAAGCAATCAATGAACAACGAAAGTGAAGTAACTATGGTCTCGCTCCTTCTCTCTCCCTCCCTCCCTCCCTCTCTCTCTAAATTCAATAAAAAAATAAAAATAAAAAATAACTGATATATGCTATAATATATATATATTTTTAATAGGGACAGAGAGAGAGTCAGATAGAGGGATAGATAGGGACAAACAGGAATGGAGAGAGATGAGAAGCATCAATCATCAGTTTTTCGTTGCGATACCGTAGTTGTTCATTGATTGCTTTCTCATATGTGCCATGACCGCAGGCCTTCAGCAGACTGAGTAACCCCTCCCCCTCGAGCCAGTGACCTTGGGTCCATGCTAGTGAGCTTTTTGCTCAAGCCAGATGAGCCCGCGCTCAAGCTGGCAACCCCAGGGTCTCGAACCTGGGTCCTTCCGCATCCCAATCGGACGCTCTATCCACTGCGCCACCGCCTGGTCAGGCATATGCTATAATATTGATGAATCTTGAAAACATCATGCAAAGTGAAAAATACTAGTCATAAAGGACCACATAATGGATAATTTCATTTATATTAAATGTCCAGAACCAGCAAATATATAGTGATGGAAGGATTAGTGGTTGCCAACGAGAGGGGAGAATGGAGAATGACTGCTAACGGGTACAGGTTTTTTGGGGGAAGGGAAGATAAAAATGTTCTAAAATAATTGTGGTGATAGTTGCACAATTCTGAATATGCTACAAGCCATTTAATTATATACTTTAAAATGAGTGAATTGTGGCCATGGCTGTTGGCTCAGTGGATACACCAGCCTGGAGTATGTATATCTGAGGTTTGATTCGCAGTCAGGGCACACAGGAGAAGCAACCATCTGCTTCTCTCTCCCCCTCCCTCTTCCCCTTTTCTCCCTCTTCATCTCCCACAGCCAGAGGCTCACTTGGTTTGCGTGTCGGCCCTGGGTGCTGAGGATAGCTCAGTTGGTCTGAGAGTCGGCCTCAGGTGCTAAAGATAGCTTGGTTAATTTGAGCATCAGCCCAGATAGGGGTTGCCAGGTGGATCCCAGTCAGAGCACATGCAGGAGTCTGTCTCACTATCTCCCTTCCTCTCAGTTTAAAAAAAAAAAAAAAGTGAATTGTATGGTATGTGAATTAAATCCCAAAAAAGCTGTTAAAAACTATATTGCTTTTTACCTGCTGCTTCTAAAAAGTTAAAGTCCAAGGCACTGACTTTATTTTATTATTTTTAAAAGTTTTTAAAAAAATTTATTCATTTTAGAGAGGAGGGAGAGAAAGAGACAGAAAGAGAGAGAGAGAGAGAGAGAGAGAGAGAGAGAGAGAGAAGGGGGGAGAAATAGGAAGCATTAACTCCCATATGTGCTTTGACCAGGCAAGCCCAGGGTTTCAAACTGGCGACCTCAGCCTTCTAGGTTGATGCTTTTTCCACTGCGCCACCACAGGCCAGGCTGGTTTTCTAACTTTGAATGAAAGGCCGAGGGCAGTGGGTGGTTTCAAGGTTAGAGGAGACGATATGCATGGGAAGCAGTAGTGGCAGAGCAGCCCTGAGGCAGGCCTCTGATGTCAGGCTCAATCACCCACAGCAATGCTTACATCACTAGGTGCCAGTGAGGATGACACAATCCTTCAGGGGCAGCAGATCGCTTGTCCCCTCTTCCACTCACCTCCTCTATGGCCCCTCCCGCCCACCTCACAATCCTGCTTAACATTTCCCAAAGGCCCTCATCACACTTAAAATAAGACACATCAGTCACTCTGGCCCCTCACTGCTGTATCATTTCCTGAGGCTAGTACCTGCCCCAGGACCTCACTGCCTGAATGGTCCTTCTTCCTGAAAAGCACACATCCCAAATCTTGATAGGATTCTCTTCTTCACATATTTTAGGCTTCTGTTTAACCATCAGCTCCTCAGAGACTATCTCATCTAAAAATATTCCTGCCTTCCCATTATTCCTTCCTTTTCTTTTTTCTTTCTTTTTTTTTTTTTGAGAGAGAGAGAAGGGAGAGAGATGAGATGCATCAACTCATAGTGGCTTCACTTTAGTTGTTCCCTGATTGCTTCTCATATGTGCCTTGATAGGGGTCTCAAGCTGAGCCAGTGACCCATTGCTCAAGCCAATGAACTCAGACTCAAGTCAACAAGCCCACACTCATGCCAAGCTGATAAGCCCACACTTAAGCGGTGACCTTGGGTTTTGAACCATGGACTTCAGTGTTCCAGATTGATGCCCTAGACCAGTGGTCCCCAACCTTTTTTGGGCCACGGACCGGTTTAATGTCAGAAAATATTTTCACGGACTGGCCTTTAGGGTGGGACAGATAAATGTATCACGTGACCGAGACAAGCGTCAAGAGTGAGTCTTAGATGGATGTAACAGAGGGAATGTGGTCATCTATTAAAAAATAAAACATCGTTCAGACTTAAATATAAATAAAATGGAAATAATGTAAGTTATTTATTCTTTCTCTGCAGACCGGTACCAAATGGCCCACAGACCAGTACCGGTCCGCAGCCCGGGGGTTGGGGACCACTGCTCTAGACACTGCACCACCACCAGTCAAGCATTCTTTATCTTCTTAGCCTGCTTTATTGTTCACCGCTGCACTTCACATTACCTAAGATGCTTTCACTTACTGGTTTATATTGGTGTGTTCTCCCACTAAAACATGAAGGCAGGACTGGGTCCTGTTGACCTCATTATCTCTGAGGTCTGGCACATCTGGTGGGCACACAGATATGTGTTGAATGAATAAACAATCACATGTGTGGTTGACAGCCATCAACTGTGGTCTGCCCATCACCTTCCTGCCTCCCCAGTGTTCCTGGTGAATACAGGACCCATTTCTCTTACATATGGGAGGAGAGCAAGAACATGACAATCTTGGCCAAGCAGCACCTTCCCTGTGACTTTATACAGAAAAGCCTGAATTCAGTGGGAGGACAGTCAACAGGTTGAAGTAGAGTCAGGAGATGAAGTCCTGGCAACACAGCATGAAACCCTGATGCTGGCCCTACTCAGGGACTTTCTGGTCAAATGAACCAACTCCAAGTTGAGCATAAGTAAGTCTGAGCTGCGTTTCTGCCACTTGGTATCTGATAACTCAAGGATATCCCTGCCTGCAGGATGCCTGACCCACTGAGATGCTCAGTAAATGGGTGAGACTCTACAAGAACAAGGGTTCTGTCCACAGATGGGGGGTCAGCACGGCCAGGTGTGGTAAGCAGCAGATGTTTTCCCAAGTCCACAGCCCTTCCCCCTTCTGTTAACAGCATCTTGGTTTCCCTTTGGAAAACTAGTCTCCCTCACTGGCGGTGCTTCAAGTAACCATATGATCTGGGTGTGGCCACTGAAGGGCCTCTGAGGAATCAGAGGCAATGAATGTCAGCCTTAGGCCTTTCCCTCACCTTTTAGGACTTTTGAAATTACTGGGCATGAGGTACTCTTTTTTTTTTTTTTCTTCAATTTTTATTTATTTATTTTGGAGAAGAGAGAGAGAGAGAGAGAGAAAGAGGAGAGACAGAGAGAGAGAGAAGGGGGGAGGAGCTGGAAGCATCAACTCCCATATGTGCCTTGACCAGGCAAGCCCAGGTTTTCGAACCAGCGACCTCAGCATTTCCAGGTTGACGCTTTATCCACTGCGCCAACACAGGTCAGGCCATGAGGTACTCTTTATCTACTGGGGAGGCTGAACTGGTACGCTATGGGTTTGAGCTGCTGGGCTCACCACTGCCACACTGGGGGGAGAGTTGCCTGTGAGTATGGACTGCACATTGACTGGTACACAGGGAGCGAGGGAGAGAGAGAGAGGAAGAGAGGGAGAGAAAGAGAAGGAGAGGAAGAGAGGGAGAAGAGAGGGAGAGGAAGATAAAGAGAGGAAGAGAGGGAGAAGAGAGGGAGAGGAAAATGAGAGGAAGAAAGGGAAAAGAAGAAAGGGAGAGCTCTGACAACACGGTTGGAGCCCACATGGGGCTTTTTATTTTTTTTAATTTTTTTATTTTTATTTATTCATTTTAGAGAGGAGAGAGAGAGAGAGAGACAGAGAGGAGAGAGAGACAGGGGGGAGGAGCTGGAAGCATCAACTCTCATATGTGCGTTGACCAGGCAAGCCCAGGGTTTCGAACCGGCGACCTCAGCATTTCCAGGTCGATGCTTTATCCACTGCACCACCACAGGTCAGGCCGGGGGCTTTTTATTTTTGTAAGCCCAGGGAATTATCTGTTTTGTTGGTTGAGCCAATAGAGTTGGATATTCTTACATTCGAACTAATGATGTCCTGACTCTCCCAGTCCCACCCTGGCTTGGTCCTGCCTTCAAATGGGTGGCACTCACATCAGGTTTGAAGGGTGGCTCCAGCATGCCTGCTCCCAGACGCTTAAAGTTCAGTTTCTTGAAGAGGGGGTGCTCCTTCACCTCACGGGCACCACCACCACAACACCCCAGACGCTCAGCAGGGTCCTTGCAGAGGAGCTGCAGCAGAGGAGGGGCAGTCAGCGTGGCCATGGGAGGTGCCCCAGCCACGCCCGGGCCTCCAGCTGGACGTACCTGGGAGCAGAGTGAGTGGGCCTGCGGGGAAAAGCGGTCAGAGTACTCCTCAGCTACCTCCTTCACCAGCCGCTCCACTTCCTCCCGCTTAATCTTCTTCTTCCTCTGCTGGAAGGGCGACTGGCCTGCGATCATCTCGTACAGAAGGCAGCCTAGTGCCCACCAGTCAGGGCTGAACGTGTACCGTTCGTTCTTCACTACCTCCGGAGCTGGATGGGCGGCATAGGAGTTAGGGCTGAGCAGGAGTTAGAGGTGCCCTGGGAATGGCCAGTGCATGTCAAGACAGGGGATCTGCTCCAACACCTACCAGACAGGCAGGCACTGCCAGTGGCCCGATGGGGACTGTGGTGAGTAGGACAGCACATACCTCATCAAAGGGAACTGATGTGGTTCTGCAGGGGGCCAGGTCTTCTAATTTTTCAAGGAAGTCAGAAATACATTTTCTTTTCTTTTTTTTAAGGTTAGAGGAAGGGAGATAGTGACACAGACTACCAGATATGCACTGACCAGGATACACCCAGCAACCCCATCTGGGACTGACGCTCAAGTACTAAGCTATTTTTAGCACCTGAGGCTGATGTGCTCCTACAGAGTTATCCTTAGCACCCAGGGCCACACTCAAACCAATCGAGCCACTGGCTGCAGGAGAGGAATAGGGAGAGAAGTGGGGGAGAAGCAGATGGTCACTTCTCCTGTGTGCCCTGACTGGGAATCAAACCCAGGACATCCATATACCAGGCCAACGCTCTATCCACTAAGCAACCAGCCAGGGCCCATAAATACATATTTTTAACATAAAGCTGTCTGGCTTATTCAATGTTGGCAACCGATTCCAATTATTTTAAAAATAATTTGATTAAGACACAAACCTAGGCCAAGTGAGGCCCATGTGGCTACCAGTTTGCAACCTATGGATTTAACATTGGACCAAGGAAAGAAGAGCCACTTGCTGGATGCCTACACTGCCTACAGGGCAAGGTGAGCTGCCTCTACTGCCTCTTCATCTTCCAGGCAACCCTGGTAGTAGGCATGACAATCACAGTCAGGGAAAGTGAGGCTGGCAGAAGCAAATGTCTAGTCCAAGGACAATAATAAGCAGGGGGTGAAGAAGACACCACCTGTAGTTGGGGCTCTGTCTACTGTGTCATCTAGTCCCAAAGGGGAACCCATCTTGGTCCCTCCCCAGATTGGCACTCCCACTCTGAGTATGAGCAAGTCAGGGGAGCAGAGAGTTGGGGCCACGGACACAGGTCTAAGTCCTTTAAACTGGTAGCCACCTGCAAGCCCAGCCAATAGGAGTGCAGTAAGTATTTAGTGAATGTATAAAGTGGGTTCACACAAGTGTGGGGTCCTGGCTGAGTCTTTTTTTTTTTTTTGGTGGGAAAGACAGAGAGAGTCAGAGAGAGGGACAGATAGGGACAGACAGACAGGAAGGGAGAGAGATGAGAAACATCAATTCTTCGTTGCGGTTCCTTAGTTGTGCATTGATTGATTTCTCATATGTGCCTTGACCGGGGGGCTACAGCAAACTGAGTGACCCCTTGCTTGAGCCAGTGACCTTGGGCTCAAGCTGGTGAGCTTTGCTCAAACCAGATGAGCTCGCGCTTAAGCTGGCAACCTCAGAGTCTTGAACCTGGGTCCTCCACATCCCAGTCCAATGCTCTATCCACTGTGCTACCACCTGGTCAGGCTGGCTGAGTCTTGACCTCCTGATTTATGAGAGGTTCAAGAGCTCTTTCCATCCCCTAAGACACAGGAGACTCCCAAACTGAAGTTGGGGGCCAGGCCCAGGACAGCAAGGGGACTCACCCATGTAGCCCACGGTGCCCACACGGCCTTTGATGGTCTGGCCCTCAGGCACATGCACAGCCAGCCCAAGGTCAGAGATTCGAATGTGACCTAAAAGGGTGTGAAGCAGGGACCCAATAAGCAGGTGGACAAGACTCCACCCCACCTCTGCGGTCCCCTACCCACCATGGTCATCCAGTATACTCCACTCCACCCCACCTCTGCGGCCCCCCACCTACCATGGTCATCTAGTAGGATGTTCTCTGGCTTCAGGTCCCTGTGGGGAAAAAAGGGAAGGGTCAGATGCTGCCTAGTTTACCAGGCAGCCAGACAGGGCCACCCCCTCCCAAACTGGTTGCTTCCTTGGATGAGATGTGCAGCAAGGTATAGGAGCCATTTGCTGCTGGGGTGGCAGACAGCTCTGCCCTCCACCTGTAGCAGCCCCTGCTCAAGGTAGCTGATAAAGAATCTATGGAGCCAGTACTCCTGGGACTCACTAGGCATGTGGAAGGAACTCCCACCTAGGGAAGCTTCCCAGATGTCATCAGTAGCCTTTTTTTTTTTAATTTAATTTTATTTTTACAGAGACAGAGAGAGAGTTAGAGAGAGGGATAGATAGGGACAGACAGAAACAGAGAGAAATGAGAAGCATCAATCATCAGTTTTTCGCTGCGACACCTTAGTTGTTCATTGATTATTTTCTCATATGTGCCTTGACCGTGGGCCTTCAGCAGACCAAGTAACCCTTTGCTCAAGCCAGCGACCTTGGGTCCAAGCTGGTGAGCTTTGCTCAAACCAGATGAGCCCAAGCTCAAGCTGGCAACCTTGGGGTCTCAAACCTGGGTCCTCTGCATCCCAGTCCCATGCTCCATCCACTGCACTACCGCCTGGTCAGGCATCATCAGTAGCTCATCCGTGTTGAGAGGCTCCCCCAACCCAAACCTGCCAATAACAGTAACAGGCAGAACCCTGTGTGCCCAGTTCTAGTGTATTTTACCCAATTACCTCATTTGGTCCCTATGACAACTTGTCAAGCAGAATTATAGCCTGTTTTCTGGGAAAGGAAATGATATTGGGAGCAGGAAGCAGACTGGCCCAAAGTCACAGAGAGGGGTGACATCAGATTCACACCCATGTTCACAAGACCCCAGAGCCTGGGTTCTGAGCCTTTCAAGTCTGCCTAGTGTGGGCAAGTGCAGAGCCTCCAGCCAGTACCTCACGAGGCTGATGGGCTAGTGGCTGTGGTGACTGCCCCAGCACCCCACATCCTTCCACCACTCAACCAGCTGTGGCCCCTGGTAGGGAGGCAGAGCTCCACACCTGTACACAATACGCTCCCGATGCAGGTCCTCCAGGCCACAGCAGATCTCTGCGGCGTAGAAGACAGCCCGTGCCTCTGGGAAGCCAGCCTGGCCCATGTGGTAGATGTGGAACTTGAGGTCGCCTCCATTCATCAGTGTCAGCACCAGGCACAGCGCATCCTTGGTCTCATAAGCATAGGCCAAGCTCACCTGTGGCCAAGGAGACCCGAGCCCTCAGGCAGGGGCCACAGGCCATCTGGTGGCAGGGCTGGTGCCTGCCGCCCAAATATTCCTTCTCACTGCCACTCCTGGGAGCCCAGCCTGATTCCCAGGCCGGTGTCAACACCCCAAACCTGCCCTTCCCAGGCATCTCCAAGAGTGGGAGGGGGTGCCAGGAGGCGGTGCCTGGAGGGTGGGGCGGAGGGAAGAGACCTTAGCCTGGTAAGGGAAGAGCAAGCACATGGCTGGGGGCAGGGCAGGGTCTCCTGTCTGTACTTACTACAAACCTACTGTTCACTTTCTCCAGGATCTGCTTCTCATTCAGTGCCATGGCCTCTCCTTTCCGCTTCTTGATCCGCTTCTTCTCCAGTTTTTTGCAGGCGTACATCTTGCCTGTTGCCCGCACCTGACAGGCGCACACCTAGAGCCAGGGTAGATGGGACACATGGGAACCAGCCATGCTCTTGATAGGGGTACCAGGACTAGTGTGGAGGGATTGTCCAGGACCCACCCTACCCAGCCTCCACACTCTGCAGGGGCCTGACCTGGACACTCACCTCCCCAAAGCCACCTTTGCCCAGGACTCGGTACTGCCTGAAGGTGTTTTTGGTCACTGGCTGCCTGTGGGCAAGGGTTTGGGGAGCAAATGGCTAAGCAGGGGTCCGAGGCCCGTGACAGCCCGAACAACCTGGCCTGCCCCAGTCCACCCTTCGAGGAGCTCACCTTTCCAGCCACTTCCACTGCAGGAAACGGTTGAAGTAGATGCTGTCGAGGTAGTCGGCAAAAGGGGCCACGCTCAGGTACTCGTGGGTCAGCCTATTGAGAAAGCCCAGCCCACTGGTCAGCCTGATATCCAGGTTCTCAGCTGGATGGACCAGGCCCCGTTACATGTATCTTCAGCCCGAAAGGCAGTGTCCTCAGCCAACCCTCCTTCCATCCCATCTAGGATAGAGACACACACCAGTACTGAAGCTTAGGATGCTACAGAGAGGGGAGGCAACCTGCCTAAGGTCACACAGCAGGGGCAAGGCCGGGCCCACAGAAACCCCTTCCTCAGAACACAGTTCCAGGCTGTGGGAGCAAGAGGCTTACCGGGTCAGTTCCTGGAAGAGGTCTTTGCAGGGTTCCTTCTCTAGCTGCTGGGCACAGTTAGTCACCAGTTGCTGGGGGATCTCAGGGATGAGGTCAGGACCCTGGGGACAGGCCACAGACACATCAATAAAGGGGGGGCTCTGTTGGCCAGCTGCCCATTCCTAGGGCAGATAGCAGATATGTTGGGCCTGAGGCAGGGGCAGCTGCAGGATGGTGTTATGCCTGCCTGGTTCCTGCCTCTACCCTAGAGGCAGGGAGAAGCGGAGCTCCTGGCAGGCTGCCCGGTGAGCCTGGAGCAGCTCCAGGGCATCTCTGCCCAGGCGGTGGTCACTCCTCTCCCTATCACTGATCTCTGCCCACTGCTGTCATCCCTCCATCACTGCTAACTCACCGTGTGGCTCAGAAAATTCTGCATTAGCTGCTGCCCACATGCCTTCCTCTTCTCATCAGGGGTCACTTCATACTCAGCCTGCAGGGTGGAAGGCAGAGAGGCTTGAGGTCTGGGGGAAGTAACAAGTGGGGGGCACCAGGGCACACAGGGTGTGAAACTGCCGTCTGCCCTGGGTGCTGGACTGGGCCTCAGGGCTGGGCTGCACTCACCACCCCATCCAGGAAGGCAGTGCAGCGGATCAGCTCAGGCCTTGTTGCGCAGAACTCTCGGAACAGCAAGTGCCCGATGGGCTGCCGTTCGCATAGGCTGTGGTAGTCACGCTCTGCAGGCAGAGGTGGGAGCTGCTGGGTTTTTGGACCTGGAGCCTGCCAGGGGTGGGCGCATTCCTATCTACACCACCAGGCCCTGCGCCCCAACGACAGCTTCCAGCCCTGTAATATGGCACCCACTATCTCCTTCAGAACCCTCATCACAACCCTGGGGTGGGCACCTCTACTCCATCATAGTTTGGGGCTCTGAGGCTCAAAAAGGCTAAATGATTAGTCCAAGGTCACACAGCCAGGAGTGTGGCTTGAGAATCAGGGCCCTCACCTCCCCCACTGTCTCCTGGTTCACACCACTTGCATTTGTCAAAGTGCTGGGGTTGGGTGTGGTCTGAGGTTCCGGCCAGGCCCAGGCTGGGCCCACACCTGCTGCCTGCCTGGCGTTAAGTACGCGAGGAAGCTGTGGCTTCCGGTGAGCTCCAGGCTAGGCCTCCTTCCTAGGCAGTGGAAGTAGCCATGGTATACTCTTTGCTCACGTGCAGGTTGTCAGAGGGGGCCTGGGCAACTTCGAGTGCTGCTCAGACCTGGGGCCTCCGCCAAGATAAGCAGGAACTGGGGTCCTGGGCCTTTTTGGTCAAGGATTTGCTGGGTCTCTCAGGCCAGGAACTGAGTGGGGCTCAGCACAGGCCTGGGGCTCCTAACACCATCAATCTGTGGGCTGGCTCTAGCCCCTACTGTACCCTCTGTCCCCTGAGCTCTGCTACCCCTAGGCCTGGGCCTTCCTTCCTCTGCTTCTCTCAGACTGCCCCAAACCTGGCCCTGCCCTACTCCCCACACTCACCCCACCAGCCCCTGCTGTCCTGTTGACTCTCTGTCCTCCACCCATCGCAAGCCCAGGAACTGAAACCAAGGTGGGTGGTGTAGCCTAAATCTGTTCCCTGGACCCCCAAACCTTGCACCTCTGCCCCAGGGTGAGGTATCAGGGGAGGCTGCCTGGCACCAGCAGGTCCCCCTTGCCCCAGTACCCTGGGTCTCCACCCAGGCCTCACCGAGGCTGAGCCTCAGCTCTTCGCACTGGCTGATGTGGGGGAACTGCAGCATCTGTCGCCATTTCTTGCTTTTCCCTTTGCGATTCCCTCCACCACCTGTGGGAGCAAACATGCACTGAGTCTGGCCACCACCATGCCTCCCCTACACCCGCAGTGTGGTCCAGAGGTCTTCAGGGCCCGGCCTAGGCACAGCTCACTATAGGAGGCACCTTGGGCCTTCCTTCCACATGCTCCAACATACCCTCACTGGGTTCCTGGACACCCATGGTCCCCTGGGCCCTCCTACTAGGGGGCCCTGGGCTGGAAGAGTCAAAAGAGCAAGCAGTAAGGGCAGGCCACTCGGGGATGGTGGGCTTTCTGGGCTGCCTTGGCAAGCTTCAGCTACTTCCTAACAGGTAGACTTTCCCAGGTGAAAAAAAATTAAAAAGAACATGCCAATGGCAAGAACAGTGTAAGCCAACACCCAGAAGGGAGCAATTCTAAGACATATGGGACATGCCTGAGAGCTGCCAGAGCCAGAGGGCAACCTGAGTCACCAGCAGCTGATCAGGGCTATCAGAGACTCAAATAAGGTGGTAGAAGGAAGGTTGGCACTCAAGGTGCCCACCTTTGCCCACAAGGGCTTCCCTGGCCCTGATACGCGCCTCATTTTACCTGACTGCTTCCCCCATCTACAGCTGCTGAGACCAAGGTAGTAGCTCAAATGCCTACAAAGCCAGACAGGTGTGGTGAATGTGGACCAGGTGGGAGACAACAGGGAGTGGTGGGAAGTGTGGTGAACTAAATGAGACCTACCCCTTCTAATAGGTAGCTGAATTACAACTCCAGCAGTTGCTTGGTTGCTGCTAGGCAGGAATGCTGGCTCAGATGGCCAGCTCTTCTGATGTTTCAAAAGCAGCAGGGAATCCAGACTGTTATATGAATTATTGGTTCCTTTTTTTTTTTTAATTTTAAAAATTGATTTGAGAGAGAGAGAAATACAGATTTGTTGTTCCACTTATTTATGTACTCATTGGTTGACTCTTGCATGTGCCCTGACAGGGGATCGAACCTGCAACCTTGGCACACTGGGACAACGCTCTAACCAACTAAGCTACCCGCCAGGGCTAGTTACTATTTCTTAAAAAGCCCACTGCAGCCAAATAAAACATATTAGTAGAGTTAGCCAGATGTGACCCATGAGGATGGACCTTGGTTGGAATCTCCAATTCACACTTTAGGCCCCTCACTTGACCACTATAAACCTCAACTTCTCCTGCGTACTTTGGCTCCAAACCCACCTCTGGAGGTGTTGTGAGGGTGACTGGGAGAGTCTGTGTACAGCACCCAGTAGTGCTATGGCAAGAAGTAGTCCCCAGCTCCAACAACTCAGTGGCAATCTCAATCTACCACTTTCTCTTGCCTGGCCTTAGTTTCTTCTTTGGTTTACCCAGCTGTGTTTCCATCTGTCCTTGCTGAAGGCAGGTGGTGCAGGGGAAGGGGTTACCTTTTAGGGAGGGAGCAGAGCTCCCTGACCCAAGCTGCCTAAAGGAGGAAGTGCTGCAGGGCACCCATTGGGAAACCCACTAGCAGCCTTCCTGCAGCCAGCACCCAGCATATCCCACAGCATTGCTCCACTGCGAGTAAGCAACAGACACCCACTCCCCACCCAGGCAAGGCCTTCCCAGAAGGGGAACTCCTCCCGCAACCCCCCACAGGTCCCTCACCCAACTCTCCATCCGCTGCCTCCCCCATCAGTTACTTCCTCCTCCCCCTACTCCCAGCCACATTAAGGCACCAGCACAGAGTCACATGCAAATATTCTGTCCTGGAACTGCCACCAGAGTCAGTGGGGCTCCTCCCAACTCTAGCTTGGTCCCCTCACTGTGTCTCAGGGCACTTAAAACAGGAAGGACAGAGCAAGGGCTCATACCCCCAGGGCTGTTCCACTTCATCCTCACAGCAGCTCTACCAGACCTGGCCCAATTCATGAGAAAACCAAGACCTTGAAACGAACCAGTTTGTTCAAGATCACAAAATCTGGAGGTACCAGATGCAGGATTTGAACCCAGATCCCTGCGACAACCCAAGCTCTTTTCCCACATCAAATATGCTGGGCATCTATTAGGTGTCAACTGAATACATACACCAAGAGTTCCCAAATGACTTAAGGTCTTAGGTCAATTAGGAAGCTAGCAAAGTCAACTGTCAGCCAGCTCATGAAGAGATTCCGAAGCAGCCAATCCATGGGCCAGGGTTCAGGACTCAGAGACAACTGGGATTTCCTTTAGTTTTTATGTCTTGTCTCCAAACCATTCCACAAAGGTTACTAAAGTTCAGAAAGAGAGAGCCACGCAGGTGGGAGGGACAGAGCCAGGTCGGTTGAGAGGGTTGAGGGGTCCCCAGTAGAGGCACATGTCCCTGGTCTGGCCATACCCCCCTACGTCTCACACATAGCCTGAAGAATCCTGTCTGGAGATGCGCCTACTCTCCGGCCAGGCCAGGCAGTGTTCTCAGAAGCCTGAGGCCTGAACTGACTATAACCCTAGTGGGGAGGCCTGGCCAGGCTCTCCTTACTCCTCCTCCCTGGCTTGCTAGATGACAAGGCAGAACAAAATCGGCAATGCCCCCAGAAGCTGGGAGGAAGGCCCAGCCCTGAACTCGATCATGTACAGAAGGAGATAAGGAAGGCTCTAGGCACCAAGGACCCAACCTGCCACGTCCATTTCCAGGTAGCACCTCTCTGGCGTCAATACCAACTGGGCAGGCAGAAGGCACCAGATGCTGTGTGAGCTGGGGGCTCCTCTGGGCTTCCTAAAGACTGTGCTGGGGGCATTCTGTGTACTACGCCTGGGTCAACCACAGTCTTACTAGGTAACCTGGAGGATAGTCCCTGCAAACGGGGCAGAAAGGAGAAGCAGATGATTCAGCCTGGAAGCCCAGCAAATACTGGAAAAACCGTCCTAACCTCTCTGCCCTAGCGTTCCAAAAGGAAGGCTCTTGTTTGCTGCTGATCTGCCACCACCCTGGACAGGACACAGCAGAATGGGTGTTTGGTGATTGTTACCAAGGTGTACACTACTAGCAGGTGAGGGGCAGATTGACCATCAACCAGTGAGGACAAGGTCTGGTCCTCCTGTGTTCCCAGGACCTTCTAGAGCAGGTGCCTGCTAACATCTGGGGTGGGAGCCATGAGGAGGTCAGCACACATTTGATTCACCAGACCGGCTCCCTCTGCCAGGCCTTGCGCTTACAGTCTTGCCAGGCCACATGCTCTCTTCTTTCAAAGCTGCCTCTCACTTATTTCTGTGCCCGTTTGCCCTACTATACTGAGCTTCCTGAAAGCAAAAATCGTGACCCATTCACCTCTGTCCACAATGTCATGAAGCCCTGAGCAAATGGCAATCAAGTTGTAGTTTATGTGACCAGCAGTTTCCCCAAATCGGATAGCCGTTCATTCATTCTCCAAACTTTTATACTGCACGAACTTTGTGCCCCTCCAAGCTGTGCGGCCGGACCTGGGCCCGAGGCATGTAGGGGTAGGCTGCCCCTTCCCGGGGCATCTTCTCAAAACCCACCTGGGAAAGGCCTCAGAGAAGCTCTCCCAGGTCTCAGGTCCCACCCTTCCCTCTTCCTTCCTCTTGATTCACCAGACCAGCTCATTCACCCCCTCAACCTCTCCCCGCCGCAAAGGCGGAGGCCTAACCCCCGCCCCTTCCTGGGTCCGGGCTCCCGTGGGCAGGTGCGAAGACGGACGCCGGGCCATAAAGACTCGTGTCTCCGCGGGGTGGGAGGCGCGGAGCGCGCTACCCAAGGTGGCGGGGTCGCTCCGCCGAGCTCAGAGGCCGCGCGCCCGCGTTCTTCGCACCCGGCCGCCCGCCCAGCAGCCTCACCTTCCCGGGCCTTGAGTAGCACCGTGTTCGCTACGATGTTTTCGAGCTCCATGGGCTGCGGCGCCGCCTGGCCGCGCCCCCGACCGGGATCGCGCGCGGGAACCGGGGCCAGATGGAGATCGGCTCAGCTCGGCTCGCAGTGACCGTCCCGCGGCCTCCCCGGCCTCCCCGGCCGCCGCCGCCCGCCGCACACTCTCCGCCCCTCCGAGGGGCCATCTCGGCGCTGGCCCGCCCCGCCCCACCCTCTGTTTACTTTACTCGGCCAATAACCGGGCGGGTGCTCCCCGCGCCGCCTTCCCATTAGACAGTCAGTCTCTTCATCATCCCCCGTCCCCGGTGCCAGGGATTCGCTCCAAGGAGCAGGGAGGCGGGACTTATACGTCACCTCTTCCTGGTTGGTTCGCGGTGGGGTTCGGCCCCTAGGTTCGAATTTCTGGGCCTTGGTAGGTTACCGAACTGCCAATTAGGGCCAAACCCTCAGATGGGACAGGGGAGGTGGGTTCTCTAGGTCACGCCCCGGAGGCCGGATGTCCAGTGGTTCTCAGCAATGCACTCTGATTGGGCCATCAAGTGGGGGTGTGGCCCGAGACACTGACTATCCTAGGCGTTTTTAGGGTTTGTAGGGGAGACACTTGGTGTCCTGAGCCTCCCGCGGGCGAGCCTCGAGCTGTTTGAGCCATCTGTTCAGCGGTATTCCTTCTAGTCTGCTCATCATGGAGGGTGCACATCGGAAGCGGGGAGAGTCTCAGAGGACGTTGCAGGCCTCTCCAGCGGCTCCGAGGCCTCAGACTCTGCCGCCGGGGCGCAGGAGGTGGGGCGCCCCGCCCCCGCAGCCGGATGTTGTGATTTCTCTCCACCTACATGGCCTCGCCCGCCCTGGGGCTGTGCCGCCTTATAAGGCAGCGCTACCACCTGGAGACGTTGAGGTGAGCTCCTCACACCCATTATACAGGTGGGGAGCTGAGACTCCAGAGGCCAAGTACCTAGCTCCAGACCAAAGACTGAAGAGAGAACAAGGTGGAAAATTTACAGCTAATCAACAACTTCTACTCTCTCCACTCCCACTTCACACACCAGGAAACGGAAGCTTGCTCAAACTCAGCGAGTGAGGCAGAACCGGATTCAGCTGGGCTTCTGTTACCTATCCATTTATTCGTCCAAAAACACAAGATCATCCGCTTTGTGCCAGGCACCGAGCCAGGTGCAGGAGAATACAGTGGTGTCATCAAGATAGCCAAGCTGTCCACTTACAACATCCTAGAAGGGAGATAAAGATGATAATCCTGTAAAATAAGTAGGATGATCTCAGAGTGGTAAGTGCTATTAAGACTGAAAATTAGGCCCTGGCTGGTTACTCGGTCAGTTAGAGCATCGTCCTAAAATGATAAGGTTGTAGGTTCGATCCCACTCAGGGCACACAGGGAAGCAACCAATGAATGAATGGCTGAGTGAAACAACAAATGAATGCTTCCCTTCCTCTCCCCTCTCATTACCTTTCTCAAAAAAAAAAAAAAAATTAATAAAGGGAAACCATTTAAAATAAAATAAAGTCAGGAGGCCAGAGGAGGAGCTTAATTACAGACCCCAAAAGGAGGACGTCAATTAGGAACCTCAACAGGAAGAGACACAACTTGCCAGTTGATACTATTGATACTTTACTACAGCAGGAGGAAGGAAAATTTCCTTTCTCATCCTAAATTCTCCCTTTCCACCAGTAGCCTTTCTTTAAAAAATCAAAACAAAACAAAAAACCCTCTCCCACTTCCTCCTTTTTCCCTATAAAATAATGTTCCTCTCCTTTGCTTTTTGGACTTGCCTATGGTTTTCCTATAGCAGCTTGTCCTGAATTGCAGTTCTCTGCTATTCCAGAATAAACCCCTTTTCTTGGTAAGATAAACTGGTTCTATTATTTTTTAGGATAACAAGACAAAATAATAGTGAGGGGGAGTGGTCTCAGGGTATGATATTTGAGCAGATCCAACCACACAAAGATCTGGGGAAACAGTTCCAAGTAGAGGCAACAGCAAGTGCTAGGGCTCCAGCCTAGAGTAAACTTGATGTGTTCATGGAACAGGAAGGCCTGTGTAGCTTCAGGGTTCAAGAGTCTGATATGAGATGAAGGAACAAAGACTAGGTAGATTGTAGAAGGCTTTGTAGGCCATGGCAAGGTGGTTATTTCTTTTTTTTTTAAGTGAAGTGTGAAGCCTTTGAAAGGATGATTTATACTTAAAATGATCACTCTGGCTAGTGGACTTTAAGGGGGCCAAGAATGGAAACAGAGCAATTGGGAAACTACAGAATTCCAGTAGAGAGGATGGTAGCTTGAACCAAGAAGATGGCAGTGGATATGGAGCAGCAACTTTCAACCTTTTTTATCTCATAGCACATAAAATAATGACTAAAATTCTTTTTTTTTCTTCAAATGACTAAAATTCTGTGGCACACCAAAAAACATATATTTTGTCAATCTGACAAAGAAAAAAGAAAGTGTAATTTTGATTCATTCACATCGGATGGCTATTGTGTTGGCTGTTGTCATTTTTATTTTTATTTTATTTATTCATTTTAGAGAGGAGAGAGAGAGAGGAGAGACAGAGAGAGAGAAGGGAGGGAGGAGCTGGAAGCATCAACTCCCATATGTGCCTTGACCAGGCAAGCCCAGGGTTTCGAACCGGCGACCTCAGCATTTCCAGGTCGACGCTTTATCCAGTACACCACCACAGGTCAGGCGGCTGTTGTCATTTTTTAAAATCTGACATCCTAAGGGAAAAGAGGTCAGTGCCCCTGACTAAATAGTCAGGGATTGCATGTTTTAAAAAATTTTGCTGTACATCACTGTATGATTGGAAATCACTGATATGGAGAAAAATACATGAATCTAGGACACATTTGGGAGTAAAGATAAGTAAATTGAAAAAGGGAAACCCATTAGGACAAAGGGCAAGGTACCTTGCCCAGTAAAGGCTATCATGTCCAAGTGAGACCCGAGAGTTAAGTGAGAATGTGCAGGTTTCAGAATTAACTGAAGTAGGGAAGGAAAGAGCCTTCTGGACCAAGGGCCAATGTATATTCAAAGCTCTGTAGAGGAGGGCAGTAAGAGACCATGCATTTGGCCCCTGAGAGCAGAGCACTGGGCTAGAGTTTCAGGCGCACCCTGGATTGGGCCTGGGGGCCAAGAAATGATGCCAGGCCTTGGAGGAGCCGGGATCAAGGAGGATTTTGGAAGCCAGGCAAAGAGTTTGTACTTCATTTTGAAAGTAGAAGGAAGTTGTCAAGAGTGTTTTAAGCCAGGGCACAGTGTGATCAGGTTTGCTTACTGTGGAGGACCTGCTAGGGGTAGGGATCAAGGATCTGGAGAGAGGGGCTTAGGTTGCCGTTATAAACACCTGTTACTTTGGTGTCCAGCATCCGTTCTTTTTAGGAAGAAACCTATGAAATGCAGAGCTAGGCCCTGCTTTCCACTATGGAAATCAAAAGGGAGGCAGGACCCTGGCCACTTGGCTCAGTGGTAGAGCATTGGCCTGGCATGTGGAAGTCCTGGGTTCAATTCCCGGTGAGGGCACACAGGAGAAGCACCTATCTGCTTCTCCACCCTTCCCCCTTTTACTTCTCTCTCTTTCTCTTTCTCTTCCTCTTTCTCTCTCACTCTTCCCCTCCTGCATGCCATGGCTCCAAGCAAGTTGGCCCCAGGTGCTGAGGATGGCTCCATGGTCTCCACCTCAGGTGCTAAAAAAATGGCTTCCATTACAGTGGAGCAATAGCCCCAGATGAGCAGAGCATCATCCCCTAGTGCCCTAGTGGGCTTGCCAGATGGATACTGGTCCGGGCACAGCATGCGGGAGTCTGTCTCTCTGCCTCCCCTTCTCTCATTAAAAAAAAAAAAAAAAAAAAAAAAAGGAAGGAAGGCAAAATTTCCTCTCTAAGTTTTCTCATAGCTGGCATATGTTTCCAATGCTTTCAATTAGGTATTTGTATCCAATGCAAGTGATTAACATAAGACATCAGAGGGTCTGTTTAGGATTCATTATGGAGGCAATGAAAAGGGAGGAGGAAGTGGTCAAGCCAAGCTCTTTCTGGGGAGTGGGGATTCAGCAAGCACCCAGGAGCATCCAGTCAATTCCTTATCTGCCTGTTACCCAGGATTGTCTTCATTATTTGCAGCCAAATATCCTGAGTAAGACAGGAAGGAGGCCTTTTAGGAGGAACCATTAGAGAGAGGAATGGCAGTCCTCTGCTGGGGCAGTGGCCAGGAGGTGCCACAAACAAGTGGCCAGATTGAGGACGATCATGGAGCTGGGATGAACAGGAGTTGGCATTGATAAGGCGTAAAGAGGGGAAGTTGTCACACATAACTCTGAGGTCTGGCTCTTCAACCAATTCTCCACCTATAGCCAAATTGATCTTTTTAAAAGAGGAAGTTGCCAACCACCATTTGAAATACATATTTCTAGGAATTTATCCTACAAACATAATTGCACACAAACAAAACAAAAAAATTAATGTTCAAGGTTATTCCTTGCAGCATTGTTCGAAAAGATGAACTGTACTATCCTCTTTTTTTTTTTTTTTTTTTTTTTTTTTTTTGTATTTTTCTGAAGCTGGAAACGGGGAGAGACAGTCAGACAGACTCCTGCATGCGCCCGACCGGGATCCACCCGGCACGCCCACCAGGGGCCATGCTCTGCCCACCAGGGGGCGATGCTCTGCCCCTCCGGGGGGTTGCTCTGCCGTGACCAGAGCCACTCTAGCGCCTGGGGCAGAGGCCAAGGAGCCATCCCTAGCGCCCTGGCCATCTTTGCTCCAATGGAGCCTTGGCTGCGGGAGGGGAAGAAAGAGACAGAGAGGAAGGAGTGGAGGGTGGAGAAGCAAATGGGCACTTCTCCTATGTGCCCTGGCCGGGAATCGAACCCGAGTCCCCCGCACGCCAGGCCGACGCTCTACCGCTGAGCCAACCGGCCAGGGCCTACTATCCTCTTTTTTTTTTAATTTATTTTTATTTTTTTTTTTTTTGCTGGGTACCAAATTACTTTATTTGAAGGAATGGTACAAAGGTACAAATGAAAGAACATGCCTGACCAGGCAGTGGTGCAGTAGACAGAGCATTGGCCTGGGACACTAAGGACCCAGGTTTGAAACACCGAGGTCATCAGCTGGAGTGCAGGCTCACTGGCTTAAGCACAGGCTTCTTGGGCTTGAGCGTGGGATCATAAACATGACCCCATTGTCACTGGCTTGAGCCCAAGGTTTCTGGCTTGAGCACATGGTTGCTGGCTTGGCTGGAGCTCCCTGTCAAGGCATGTATGAGAAAGCAATCAATGAACAATTAAGGTGCCGCAACTATGAGTTGATGCTTCTCATCTCTCTCCCTTTCTATCTGTCAGTCCTTATCTGTCCCTCTTTCTAACTCGGTTTCTGTAAATAAATAAATAAATAAATAAATAAATACGAAAGGTAAACCCAATGTGCATGTGTTGCTTTGGTTACCAGGGAAGTCACCCCCATGGCTATGGAACCTGGCCTAAGGCTGAGCCCTGATCACTGGCTCCCAAGAGGATGCTTGTAAAAAAAAAAACCGCTCAGCTGGAGTACTAAGAAGGCTGAGTCTGATGAAGCAAGACTCTGCTGATACAATCCTCCTAGAAAAAGGGTTGGAGAGAGCAGCCCTTATTGAAGAATATCACAGGGTGACTGTGCTAACCAACATTTAGAAGAAAGAAGAAAAAAAAAAACAAAACGCTCTACCATGCCAGACTTGGGAGCCTCACCTTGTGAAAACTGGTTATGTGGGTACCAACTTTCATGGATTTTGCCTGCTCATTCAGGTACCGAGTTTCAATGAAATCACACAAAGGGGGTCATTTTTTTTCAGTGGCCAGATTGCACTATTCCAGTAGTAACTGATTCTTATATTTTTCCAAGTGTAACACACACTCCATTGCATTCAGTCTGTTCTCCCAATCATTGGCTCTGGTTTCTTGACATCCTGAAGGAAGATTAGGCCACCTAATTGGTTCTGTAGCTTTGTCAGTTTCTCAGCCTGTCCCCTCTCCTCATGAGACTGGTGAAGAAAATATTTGGTCAAGTTCTTCAAAGCTACATCATCATGGTCAAAGTAGTAAGACATGGACAGGTAGACATAGGCGTAGAGCTCCAGGTTGATTTGGCGGTTGATGGAGGCCCCTGGGTCCTGGTTGTATAGTTCAGCACACCTGAAAGGGGGACACAGTTATCTGGGGGGTTGGCAGGGGCCTCTGGGCTCTGAGGGCCCATGAGGATTGGAGGAAGGCTGGATCTAAGCGGCGCATGGGGATGGGAGATGAGTGCTGGGTCTGTCCAAGCACTGTTGAAGCAAGAAACCACAGCAACTCTCAGCCAAGACTGTCTTGCACTATTCATCCTTAATAGGGACTGACTAGGTAAAATTTGGCTCTTTTTGGCAAAGGAATGCTATATTGCTGTTAAAAAGTGTGCAGATGCTCTTCCTGCACTGATGTAAACTAGTTCCAACTTACATTGCTTTAAAAAATTTTTTTAATTGATTTTAGCCAGAGAGGAAGGGGGAGATAGAGAGAGAGGGAGAGACAGTTATATCGATCCGTTCCTATATGTGCCCTGACCAGGGATCGAACCAGTGACCTCTGTACTTTGGGCTGATGCTCCAACCAATGGAGCCATCTAGCCAGGGCCAACTTACTTAAATAAAATAAAAAAGTGCAGAGGCCCTGGCCGGTTGGCTCAGCGGTGGAGCGTCGGCCTGGCATGCGGGGGACCCGGGTTTGATTCCCGGCCAGGGCACATAGGAGAAGCGCCCATTTGCTTCTCCACACCCCCCCTCCTTCCTCTCTGTCTCTCTCTTCCCCTCCCGCAGCCAAGGCTCCATTGGAGCAAAGATGGCCCGGGTGCTGGGGATGGCTCCTTGGCCTCTGCCTTAGGCGCTAGAGTGGCTCTGGTCGCAGCGGAGTGACGCCCCGGAGGGGCAGAGCATCGCCCCCTGGTGGGCAGAGCGTCGCCCCTGGTGGGTGTGCCGGGTGGATCCCGGTCGGGCGCATGCGGGAGTCTGTCTGACTGTCTCTCCCCATTTCCAGCTTCAGAAAAAGAAAAAGAAAAAAAAAGTGCAGAGCATTGCATAAGGTTTGCTACCATTTTTATGGACAGGGTCAGGATAGACTAGGTTATGCTGCAGTAACAAACAATCTCTAAATTTCAGTAACTTAAAACAAGTTTATGCTCGATGCAGGTTGTTGGGATGGAGAGGCTCTTCTCAGAGTTGTCACTCAGGGACCTAAGGTGATAGGTGCTCCATCTCAATTTGTGCTTCCACAATGGCAGCTGCTTAAAGGAAATGTGAGTCTCCCATGGCCCTTAGCACTTAGAGCCAAAAGTGATGCAAGTCCCTTCTGCTCACATTTCATTGGTCAAGGCTAGCCACGTGGCCACAACTGACTTGAAAGGGGTGTGGGGTACAACTATGGGGAAGATTTGATTCTCCAAAGATGAGTGTAACAATAGATTCCCATCCCATAGGAACTTCTCCAGTGTGACCTTGACATCCTCACATCAAGAAATGGGCTCTAGCCTAACCAGATGGTGGCACAGTGGATAGAGCGTTGGACTGGAATGTGGAAGGACCCAGGTTCGAGACCCCGAGGTCGCCAGCTTGAGCGCAGGCTCATCTGGCTTGAGCAAAAAGCTCACCAGCTTGGACCCAGGGTTGCTGGCTCCAGCAAGGGGTTACTCAGTCTGCTGAAGGCCCGCAGTCAAGGCACATATGAGAAAGCAATCAATGAACAACTAAGAAGTCGCAACGTGCAACGAAAAACTAATGATTGATGCTTCTCATCTGTCTCCATTCCTGTCTGTCCCTGTCTATCCCTCTGACTCTTTCTCTGTCTCTGTAAAAAAAAAAAGTAAATAAAAAAAAATAATAAAAACTGTTTATTAAAAAAAAAAAAAAAAAAAAAAAGGGCTCTAATGTCCCTGTCCTTAGCGATTCTTGTCGTCAGTAGAATATGATGGAAGTGATGAACATGACGTCTGAAGCTAGGGCAGAGAAGGCCATGCAACCTGGTTCTCTGGCAATACTTGCATTCTGGATGCTTCTCTTGGGATGTTCCCTTGGAATCAATGACCATTATGTGAGAAGCCAAAATGGAGTGGAAAGACCATGTGTACATGCTCTGCTCCCAGGGACAGTCCCCCTGCAACACCATGTGTGTGAGTGAGGAAGCCTCCAGGTGACTCCAGCTCTGGCCATTAGATCAGCCCCAGCCATTCAAGTATCCCCAGCTGAGAGCCCTGGTACTGTGGCAGGGAGACAAAGCCACCCCTGCTGTGTCCTGCCTAATTCTGGACCCACAAAATCCATGAGCATAATAAAATATTGATAGTTATGATTTTTTTTTTTTTTGCATTTTTCCGAAGCTGGAAACAGGGAGGCAGTCAGACAGACTCCTGCATGTGCCCAACCGGGATCCACCCAGCATGCCCACCAGGGGGCGATGCTCTGCCCATCTGGGGCGTTGCTCTGTTGCATCCAGAGCCATTCTAGGGCCTGAGGCAGAGGCCACAGAGCCATCCTCAGCGCCGGGGCCATCTTTGCTCCAATGGAGCCTCCGCTGCTAGAGGGGAAGAGAGAGACAGAGAGGAAGGAGAGGGGGAGGGGTGGAGAAGCAGATGGGCGCTTCTCCTGTGTGCCCTGGCCGGGAATCGAACCCGGGACTCCTGCACGCCCTGCCGATACTCTACCGCTGAGCCAACCGGACAGGGCCAAAAATAGTTGTGATTTTATGCCACTAAATTGGAAGTGGGTTTTTTTGTATTGTTTTGTTTTGTTTTTTACACAGAAATAGTTTCCTGGAATAATTACTGTATGCCTGGATGGAGAGTGTTGTTGGTAATAACTGGTGAACAATAGTAACAACTACCACAGATGGCTGTGCTTCCATATTTATGGACTGCCTCTGGAAGGACATATAAGGCCCAGGAACATTGGTTGCTTCTGGGAAGGGGGAATCAGGTGACCAGGGACAAAAGTGAGAGGGAGGGTTTACATCATATACCCTTTTGGACTTCTAATCTTGTATCAGAAGGCTGTATTGCTTACTGTGAAAACAATCAACCTGATCTTTTTTTTTTTTTTTTTTTTTGCATTTTTCTGAAGCTGGAAACAGGGAGAAACAATCAGACAGACTCCCGCATGCGCCCGACCGGGATCCACCCGGCACGCCCACTAGGGGCGATGCTCTGCCCACCAGGGGGCATGCTCTGCCCATCCTGGGCGTCGCCATGTTGCAACCAGAGCCACTCTAGTGCCTGGGGCAGATGCCACAGAGCCATCCCCAGCGCCCGGGCCATCTTTGCTCCAATGGAGCCTTGGCTGTGGGAGGGGAGGAGAGAGACAGAGAGGAAGGTGCGGCGGAGGGGTGGAGAAGCAAATGGGCACTTCTCCTGTGTGCCCTGGCCGGGAATCGAACCCGGGTCCTCCGCACGCTAGGCCGACGCTCTACCGCTGAGCCAACCGGCCAGGGCCCACAATCAACCTGATCTTATCATGCTCCTATTCAGGACCCTCTGGTGGCTTCCTGGGCTGGGCAGCCTCTAAGATGGCCCCAGTGATCCCCCTTCTTGGTATTTCCCCCTGACGTGAGTCCCTTTCCCTGATCGTGGGCTGGACATAATGAATCACTTCTAATGAAAAGAATGTAGCGAAAGGGCTGGATTGTCACCTCCATGATTTGGTTACTAAAAGGGCTGTGGCTTCTGTTTTGACCCCGCTCTTACCTCCCCATCGGCTTGCTCTGAGGGAAGCCAACTGTCATGATGGGGCTGTGCTATGGAGAGGCCTACGTGGCAGGGAACTAAGGTCTCCAACCAACAACCAAGAATGACCAGAGCCCAGTCTTATGAATGACTTTGGAGGTGGATCCTGACCTAGTCAAGAGGACTGAAGCCTCATGAGAAACTGATCCAGAGGCCCCAGTTAAACAGTTCCCAGGTCCTTAACTTACAAAAACTGTGACACAATAAATATTTGGTTCTTTTAGGCTGTTAAATTTGGGAACAGGCCTGACCAGGCGGTGGCGCAGTGGATAGAGCATCGGACTGGGATGCAGAGGACCCAGGTTCAAGACCCCGAGGTCGCCAGCTTGAGCGCAGGCTCATCTGGTTAGAGCAAAAAGCCCACCAGCTTAAACCCAAGGTCGCTGGCTCCAGCAAGGGGTCACTCGGTCTGCTGAAGGCCCGCAGTCAAGGCACATATGAGAAAGCAATCAATGAACAACTAAGGTGTCGCAGTGTGCAACGAAAAACTAATGATTGATGCTTCTCATCTCTCTTCGTTCCTGTCTGTCTGTCCCTGTCTATCCCTCTCTATGACTCACTCTCTGTCTCTGTAAAAAAATAAACAAATAAATAAATAAAATTTAATAAAGGCTGGATGGGCCATAAAAAAAAAATTGGGAACAGTTTGTTATCTCTTATTAGCAGTAAAATACACTTTCTTTTACACTTAAAATTAAAACCCAAGCTCCTCCCCATGGCCTAATAAGGCCCAAATTGATATCAGCCCAGGTACCTCTCTCCAACCTTTTTTTTTTTTTTTTTTTTTTTAAGAGAGAAGAGATAGAGACAGGGGTTCAGGAAGAGCAGGAAGCATCAAATCTAGTTGTTTATGTATGTGCCAAGTTTTCGAACTGGTGACCTTAGCTTTCCAGGCTGACACTTTATCCACTGCGCCACCACAGGTCAGGCAGCTCTCTCCTACGTTCTCTCACACTCCTCTCCCTCTTGTCACACTGTGAGAAGCTCAGCCACTCGCTGACCTTTCTGCATCTACCTGGAGCTGCACTGTCCAATACAGTAGCCACTAGCCACATGTAGCTATTTAAATTCAAATTAATTAAAATGAAATTTAAAAAAAATTCAGTTCCTCAGTCTCACCAGCCCCATTTCAAGTGCTCAATAGCCACATGTGACTAGTGGCTACCAGAGTGGACAACACAGACAGAAGATTTCCATCATCACAAAGAGTTTGGTCAGACAGCATTGGTGTGGAGGAAGAGTGGCTTCCGTTTGCGTAAAGGTACCATGGTGACAGACTAAATGAGAAAAAAAGTGGCGTAATCAATGGAGGATGGACGGTGGGCACCTTCTTATTTCCTAATCTTGTCTTTCAACAGGAAGTTCTGCCACCTTTTTTTTTTTTTTTTACAGAGACAGAGAGAGAGTCAGAGTGAGGGAGGGATAGACAAACAGGAACGGAGAGATGAGAAGCATCAATCATCAGTTTTTTGTTGTGACACCTTAGTTGTTCATTGATTGCTTTCTCATATGTGCCTTGACCGCAGGCCTTCAGCAGACTGAATAACCCCTTGCTCAAGCCAGTGACCTGGGGTCCAAGCTGGTGAGCTTTTGCTCAAACCAGATGAGCCCGCACTCAAGCTGGCGACCTCGGGGTCTCGAACCTTGGTCCTCCGCATCACAGTCCGAGGCTCTATCCATTGCGCCACCACCTGGTCAGGCCAGTTCTGCCACCTTTTGCAAACTATGCCCCAAGGCTCTCATAGAGAGAACTGGGGTTTGTGTGTGTGTATATGTGCCCAGACACTGCGAGCAGGAACTGAATTCATGGTTTCCCACTTTTCATCCCACACCCCAGCTATAGAAGACAGGCAGGAAGATGGTGCCTTTCTGCTCCGGTCCAAAGCAATTGATGGAAGAGACCCAGATATGCAGGGAGGACTGAGGAAAATGTATAAAAATTGCTAAGAAAGGGGAGTGTGTTCACCTGGGAAAGTTTCTTTGTAAACTTCTATAGATTGAGCCCCATCTGTATGCCAGGCTCTACCCTTTCACATGCATCCACATTCAAACATCTCAATAGCTCTGCCAGTGTGAATGCCCACCCCTCCTAGAGAGGTGTGGCAATCAAGGTTCAGAGAGGCTGGGATCATGCTGCAGGTCAGTGGTGAAGATGGGATTTGAAGATTTCCTGACTCAAGTTTTTATTGCTGTTTCTTACCTCCAGTTCCTCCTTCTAAGGTCATTATTTTCCTATTTTTAATTTTTTTGCGACAGAGAGAGGGGCAGACAGACAGACAGGAAGGGAGAGAGATGAGAAGCATCAATTCTTTGTTACAGCACCTTAGTAGCTCATTGATTGCTTTCTCATATGTGCCTTGACCTGGGGGCTCTAGCAGAGCGAGTGGCCCCTTGCTCAAGCCAGCGACCTTGGGCTCAAGCCAGCATCCATGGGGTCATGCCTATGATCCCATGCTCAAGCCAGTGACCCCATGCTCAAGCTGGCAAGCCCATGCTCAAGCAAGCAACCTCAGGGCTTCAAACCTGGGTTCTCAGCATCCCAGGCCAAAGCTCTATCCACTGCGTCCCCACCTGGTCAGGCTAAGATGCTTTCACTTTAATAAACTTGTCAAAGGCTACTTTTGCTTTAATCACGGTCTTAACAACTATCACTTTCTGTTATATTTGAAAACAATTGTTGAAAATGTGCCCCGGCCCTGGCCGGTTGGCTCAGTGGTAGAGCGTCGGCCTGGCGTGCAGGAGTCCCGGGTTCGATTCCCAGCCAGGGCACACAGGAGAAGCGCCCATCTGCTTCTCCACAACCCCTCTCCTTCCTCTCTGTCTCTCTCTTCCCCTCCCGCAGCCAAGGCTCCATTGGAGCAAAGTTTGCCCGGGCGCTGGGGATGGCTCTGTGGCCTCTGCCTCAGGCGCTAGAATGGCTCTGGTTGGTTGCAGCAGAGCGACGCCCCAAGATGGGCAGAGCATCACCCCCTGGTGGGCATGCTGGGTGGATCCGGTTGGGAGCATGCAGGAGTCTGTCTGACTGCCTCCCCGTTTCCAACTTCGGAAAAATAAAAATAAATAAATAAATAAATAAATAATAGAAAATGTGCCCCTACTTCTCCTGCCCTCCATTTGCTGGGTTTCTGTTTCAGGAAGTCTCCCAGCGGCCCCTCTTCCAACAGAACTAAGAAATTGCTACGTTCTGTCTTCACTTCATTTCTCACAGGTATTTTGTATCAGTCAGGACTCCTTTAAAAATTAACAGACCTGGCCCTGGCCGGTTGGCTCAGCGGTAGAGCGTCGGCCTGGCGTGCGGGGGACCCGGGTTCGATTCCCGGCCAGGGCACATAGGAGAAGCGCCCATTTGCTTCTCTACCCCCACCCCCTCCTTCCTCTCTGTCTCTCTCTTCCCCTCCCGCAGCCAAGGCTCCATTGGAGCAAAGATGGCCCGGGCGCTGGGGATGGCTCCTTGGCCTCTGCCCCAGGCACTAGAGTGGCTCTGGTCACAGCAGAGCGACGCCCCAGAGGGGCAGAGCATCGCCCCCTGGTGGGCAGAGCGTCGCCCCTGGTGGGCATGCCGGGTGGATCCCGGTCGGGCGCATGCGGGAGTCTGTCTGACTGTCTCTCCTCGTTTCCAGCTTCAGAAAAATACAAAAAAAAAAAAAAAAAAAAAAATTAACAGACCTCTGGCAGGTTTACTCAGTGGATAGAGTGTCTGTCCGGTGTGCAGAAGTCCCAGGTTCAATTCCCTGTCCACACACACATGAGAAGCGACCATCTGCTTCTCTTCCCCTCCCTCTCCCCTTCTCTCTCTCTTCTCATAGTTGTTGCTTCTTTTTTTTTTTTCCCCCCAGAGACAGAGAGAGTCAGAGAGAGGGATAGATAAGAACAGACAGACAGGAAGGGAGAGAGATGAGAAGCATCAATCATTAGTTTTTCATTGCAACTCCTTAGTTGTTCATTGATTGTTTTCTCATATATGCCTTGACCGTGGGGCTACAGCAGACCAAGTAACCCCTTGCTCAAGCCAGCGACCTTGGGTCCAAGCTGGTGAGCTTTGCTCAAACCAGATGAGCCTGCGCTCAAGCTGGAGACCTCGGGGTCTCGAACCTGGGTCCTTCACATCCCAGTTCGACACTCTATCCACTGCGCCACTACCTGGTCAGACTAGTTGTTGCTTCTTGTATGTACCTTCACCAGGCAAGCCCAAGGTTTATGAACTGGCGACCTCAGTGTTCCAGATTAATGCTTTATCCACTGCGCCACCACAAGCCATGCTGTGGTCAGTAGAATTTTAAGATGGCCCCAAGCTTCCCACTCCTGTTGTATGCTTACCTTCTCCCAGTTATTCAGTCCAACACTAATCTAGATGCTTCTATGGAAGAATGCTGCAAATGTAATTAAGGTCCCAAATCAGTTGACTTTCAGATAGGGAGGTTACTGTATACTTGGTGAGCCTGACCTAATCAGATGAACACTTAAAAAGGACAGTGTTCTTCCTGGTAAAGGAGAGTCAATGCAAGAAAGAGAGTCAACATCAGGGAGAATCTGCTGCTGGCTTGGAAGATGGAGAAGGCCATATGGCCAGACATTCAGGCAGTTTCTAGGAGTGAAGGGTGGGGCCTGGCTGACAGCTGAAAAGAAACAGTAACCTCAGTCTTACAATTACAAGGAACGGAATTCTACCAACAATCTGAATAGCTTGGAAGTGGATTTTTCCCCAGAGCCTCCAGAGAACTCAATCTTGGTCTCACTTTTGTGACACCTTGAGCACAAAAACAAGTCACATAGTGCCAGACTTTCAACCTATGAATCTGTCAACTAATAAATGGATATTGTTTTAACTTGTAACATTTGTGGTTTATTTTAGTCAGCAATAGAAAACAAATACACTTCCCAATGGATTCTAAGATCCTTATAGCAAGGAGCCTCTCTTGGGTCTCCTTAATCTCCTCATCCCCGGTGGGATGCAGAACACAAGAAGTCCCTCTTCCTGCTTCCAGTCCCATTATCTGGGAAAGAGAGGGGAACCCAGCTCCTCATTATTCTATCCTGAACCCCCAACTGCCAACTCCCTGCCCTTGGGGGCCTACCAAGGAATTTGCTCTGCTCAGCTTTCTACAAACAGCTTGTGCCCCACCAGGCCCATGAGGGCAGCTCGACCAATCTCCACTTCGCAGGCCTCAGAGACCTTTGGCCAACTCTATTGATCTGGACTCCTGGGCAGGTGGGTGGACTAATGAACAGACGCCATGAGGGCTCTGCTGTTCCTGGGGTCCCTGCTGGTGAGCTTGCTGGAGTCAGCACTTTCGGTGAGGACTGGGAGAATCAGGAGGATAATGCTGGGATGGCCCTGTGGGTCCCTATCACAACCTTGGCCTCTGCCTATGACCTATTAGTCCAAGTGAGGGGAAGGCCTGTGTGGAAAGGTGAGGTCAGCCCAGAAGGCCCAGGTGGAAGGAGAGAGACACCAGAGCCTATGGATATGAGGGAATGGCCTGCATTTCTGGAGAAGGAGAGGGGAGGAAGGAGGAGGGGTCTGGGTCTTGTGAGGAAATACCTGCATTTCTGGGCTCTGAGAAGAAGCCGGGGACTAGTTTGGGATCAGGTGTAGGCAAATTCCCTGGCCTCTTCCCTCTTTCTGCAGACTCCACCTCAGAAAGACCCCAAGGTGCATAAGCACACGGCAGATGAACACACAGTGGGTAAGTAGCCCAGCTCTGCCTCCTAAGATACACTTGAGTGGAAATGAGTATGGTTGGGAGTGTGCCAATGGTCAATCTCAGGCCCATGAAGCAGGGGCAGGATCCTGGGCACAATTGTCACTCTCATCCCCAGAGTCATCTGGCTGGCATAAAAATCCAAGTGCCTTCTGGGTGCCAAGTCTCTGCCGATGGGCGCTGTGTGCTCCTTAGGTCAGGGCTTGGGCTATACCTGAGTGCCCAGTCTAGTCCCCATCAGTTTTCTTTAGATTCCCCAGCCTTCCCCATTCTTTTCTTTTCCTCGATACATTTCATAGGCATCACTCATGCCACACAGAGGCCAGAGTTTTTTTGTTTTTTTTTTAATTTTTATTTATTTATTCATTTTAGAGAGGAGAGGGAGAGACAGAAGAGAGAAAGAGAGAGAGGAGAGACAGAGAGAGAGAGAAGGGGGGAGGAGCTGGAAGCATCAACTCCCATATGTGCCTTGACCAGGCAAGCCCAGGGTTTTGAACCGGCGACCTCAGCATTTCCAGGTCGACGCTTTATCCACTGCGCCACCACAGGTCAGGCGAGGCCAGAGTTTTTGATAGACAAGGAAGGATCAAGAGCAGGGCACTGGGGCCTCTGAGCAAGTGACTTGACCTTTCCAAACTTCAATTTCCCCATCAGTAAAACCTGGCTGGTTTTAGTAAATACCTTAAGGTTGTTGGGAAGGAGAAATGAGTCATAAACCCATGTTAAAGCACTCAGCTCACTGTCAGATGCAAGGTCAATACTTAAGATATATTAGCTTTTCTAATTAAGCTCCCCTTTAGGTGGGGATGTCTGCCATCACCATCTTCCTCAAATCCTACCATATCTCCCCATTGCCTTCATTCTGCCAGGCACTAAATATTTACCTAGAGTTGTGAACTGATAGTCCCTGCCCTGGTGAGCCTGGCCTGGTCGGGTCAGGCCCAGGCCCTTAGCCTGGCACTGAGGCCCACCCAGTACATCCAATCCTGACTGCCTCAGCCTCCTCTCCTCATCACTCCACACCCAGCCAAACTGATCTCCACCCTCCTGCCTGGTCCAACCTAGGTGCCCTGCCCTTGCCTAATCACCTACTTAGGATGCTTCTCCTTTCTATCTATCCCATTTGCCTCTTTAAAGTCCATCTTGGCCCTAGCTGTCTGCATGCGGATGTACTGAGTACAATTCCTGGTCAGAGCACACATGAGAAGTGACCATCTGCTTCTCTTTCCCTCCCTTTCCCCCTTCTTTCCCTCTTCCCCTTTCACAGCCAATGGCTTGATAGGTTTGAGCATCAGCCCCAGGCACTGAAAATAGATTGGTTAGTCTGAGCATCGGCCCTAGATAGGGGATGCTGGGTGGATCCCTGTCGAGTGCATGCCAGAGTCTATCTATTGCTCCTCCTCTCACTTAAAAACAACAACAACAGCCTGACCTGTGGTGGCGCAGTGGATAAAGCGTTGACCTAGAACACTGAGGTCACCAGTTCAAAACCCTGGGCTTGCCCGGTCAAGGCATATATGGGAGTTGATGCTTCCTGCTCCTCCCCCCTTTCTCTCTCTCATTCTAACTCTCTCCCCTCTCTAAAAATAATGAATAAATAAAAATTAAAAACAACAACAACAACAAAAAGTTCATCTCAACTTTGCCCAGGTAGCACAGTGGGTTAGACTGTTGTTACACCAAGGTTGTAGATTCCATCCCGTTAGGGAGCATACAAGAATCAACCAGTGAATGCACAAATAAGTGCGACAACAAATCAATGTTTTATTCTCTCTCCACCCTTTCCTCTCCCTTTAAAATAAGTACAATTTTTTAAATAAGCCCATCCCAGATCCCTCTCTCTTCCTTTACTGTCTTATTCCTGGTTTGGCCTTCTGCAAGTACCACTGTGTCTTTAATAACAAAATAGCAGCTAATCTTATTGAGCAGGGCTATGTGCCAGACTTTGTGCTGTGTTTCACAGGCACTATCTCTCTCTCTCTTTGTAAAAGAGTCAGAGAGAGGAACAGATAGGGACAGAGAGACAGGAAAGGAGAGAGATGAGAAGCATCAATTCTTTGTTGTGGCACCTTAGTTGTTCATTGATTGCTTTCTCATATGTGCCTTGACTGAGGGGCTGCAGCGGAGCAAGTGACCCCTTGCTCAAACCAGCGACCTTGGACTCAAGCCAGCGACCATGGGGTCATGTTTATGATCCCATTCTCAAGCCAACGACCCCACGCTCAAGCTGGTGAGCCCGCGCTCAAGCCAGACCTTGAGGTTTCAAACCTGGGTCCTCTGTGTCCTAGTCTGACGCTCTATCCACTGCGCCACTGCCTGGTCAGGCCAGGCACTGTCTCATCTAAGCTTCACAATGTCCCTCTGAAATAGACAGTTAGTTCTTGTTATTTGTATTAGTTACTATGAACATGACTTAACAAATACTGAACCATTGCTCCTAGAGGAAATATAGAGTTGGGTTCCTGTGAGCTGCTGGTCACAAATTTTTTCATCAGCTATCAATATATAATATAACCTTGTTTCATGTGTGATTCTGTTTAAATACACCTTGCTCAATATATATTGTTGATTCATTAACATTGAACTCACAGCCAATGGCACTGTAACTCATGCCTGGACAAAACTTATCTAAGATACATGTATTCTCCATAAGGCACATCACAGTCCACTTGTACACTGGAACACAGCACTTCACCACTATGGGGGCCATTTTCAACAGCAAAAGGACAAAATGTGGAAAATGTGGCACTAACTAGACTGTGTAAAGGACACTTGTTTACAGCAAAAGAGCTGAAACAGGAAGCAGTTTCACCAGTGTGACCTCAGCTGGGAATGTGTACTCTCGGGGACTCAGATTTTTCACCTCCTTGTGCATGTCTGTGAATGACTATGAAAGTCCCTTGAAAATTGACTTGAGGTTTACAAATAAATTTTAGCAAAAAGGGAGATCTGAAAATATAGAATCTGCCTGACCTGTGGTGGCGCAGTGGATAAAGCGCTGACCTGGAAATGCTGAGGTCGCCAGTTCGAAACCCTGGGCTTGCCTGGTCAAGGCACATATGGGAGTTGATGCTTCCAGCTCCTCCCCCTTCTCTCTCTTGGCCTCTCCTCTCTCTCCCTCTCTGTCTCTCTCTCTCTCCTCTCTAAAAATGAATAAATTAAAAAAAATTAGAAAAAAAAATAGAATCTGTGAATGTTGAGACTTGACTGTACTATTTAAAAAAATGTATAATAGCAATTTATTAATGTAAAAACTTTAGAAATTACAAAAATGCAAGAGGAAAATTCTAACCTTCAAAAACCACTCTTGAAAATTTTGAGAATGACCTTCCAATTTATTATTTATGTATATATATGCAAATGTATTTATACAAAAATAGAACCATACCAACATGCTGTTTATAACTTGCTGTTCTTTATTTAAAATTATGAACACCTTTCTGTACCAATATATCTACATCATCATTTAAAATATTTTTTATTGTGGTAAAATACACATAACATAAAATTTACTATTTTACTCATTTTACCTTAATCATTTTAAGTGTACAAAGTACATTCATATTGTGTAACCATCACTGTCACCCATCTCCAGAACTCTTCATCTTACAAAACTAAAAATCTTTGACTGTATTATTATTATCGTCATTTTACTGATAAAAAACTAAGGCTCAGAGTAGTTAAGTGACTTCAACATACAACAAGTATTTATGAAGTGCCTACTTTGTGGCAAGCACTCTTCTAAAGTGGGAGGCTGCAAACTTGTTCACGGTCACACAGCTAGTAGATGCTAAAGTCAGCATCCACTCCAGTTGTCTGATTCCAGGACTTAACTTTTTAACCAGGATGCTTGAAGGCACAGTGATCTTTTTGAGGATCTGTTTTTTCCAACTAGACCCTGAGGGTGGTGCCTGGGAGACTGGGCACAGAGAATGTCATTAGAGAATGTGTTATCCCTGCAGTTCTCACTGTAACAGGGGAGCCCTGCCACTTCCCTTTCCAGTACCACGGGCAGTTGTACCACAAATGCACCCGCAGGGGCCAACATGGCCTCCGGCCCTGGTAAGATGACTCAGAAGGGTTTGGAGCAGGGGCCTGGGAAGATGGACCCTGCCAACCTTCTTCCTTGGGTAGAGGGGGGTTCTTCCTGCTTGGAGAGGTGGTTGTGATAGGAAAGAGTGGGCCAGCCCTCTGGTCAGAGCAGGGTGCCTTCTCTCTTTCCCCAGGTGTGCTACTACCCCTAACTTTGAGCAGAACCAACGATGGGCGTACTGCCTGGAGCCCAAGAAAGTTCAAGGTGCCACACACAGCCTCTGGGGTGGCCCAAAGCCCTCTCCTCTCCCCTAGTTACTCTCCAGAGTCTCATAAAACCCTACATACCTGGGATTCTGGGCCCACCCAGCTCCTTCCCTTCCTCCAGAGGGAGAAGTTCTGGTAGGGGGTGGCCCCATTTTGCATGAGAGTAAACTAAGGCCTGGAAACAAGGTCAAAGCCATGGCAAGCAGGTTCAGGTATGGCCTTGGCTCCCATCTGTCTGACTCAGGCTCCCCACTCTCCCTTCCACTGTGCCCATCTCTCAGACCACTGTGGCAAACATAACCCCTGCCAGAGGGGAGGTACCTGTGTGAATGTACCAAGTGGCCCACACTGCATCTGTCCAAAACATTTCACTGGGAAGCACTGCCAGAGAGGTAAGGAGATGTTGGGGTTGGGGTGGGGTGGGGAGGCTGGGGAACAGGAGCAGCCTCCACCTACTGAAAAGGTCACAGGACCCTCAGCGACCTAGCTGCAGCCTCTCCTAAGACCATTCTCCATCTTGATCCCCAGAGAAGTGCTATGAGAGTCAGCTTCTCCAGTTCTTCCATGAGAATGAAACATGGTATAGACTTGAGCCAGCAGGTGTGGCCAAGTGCCAGTGCCAGGGTCCCCAAGCCCACTGCAAGCTGCTGGCCAGCCAGGGTGAGTGAATTTGTTGGGAACTAGCGGGGAAGAGGGCCAAAGGTCAAAGATCGGGACAAGGCCAGGTGGTGTGTCTATGAAAGGGGGAGAACTCTTCTGGGCCCAGAGGTGATTCAGTTCTCTCTTTCTTCCAGTCTGCCGCAACAATCCATGTCAACACGGAGGCCGCTGCCTAGAAGCAGAGGGCCATCACCTGTGCGGCTGTCCCGAGGGCTACACAGGACGCACCTGCGATGTGGGTGAGTCCTAGTCTAGCTGGAGGCAGCAGCCCCGCCCCCTCCCCCTCTAGGGGAGGGCTAGCAGAGAACTGTGAGAGAGAAAGTGGCTGGGGGGGGGGGGGCGGAAGACCGTACCATCACCCAGAGCTGCAGGGAGCCTACTCTCTCCCCAGACATTGAGGCCAGCTGCTACAACGAACGTGGGTTCAGCTACCGAGGCACGGCTGGGACCACGCTCTCTGGCGCAACGTGTCAGCCGTGGTCCTCAGAGGCCACTTACCAGAACCTGACTGCAGAGCAGGCAGTGAACAGGGGACTTGGCGACCATGCCTTCTGCCGGTGTGCCTGGTGGGGCTGGGCAGGGCGTCCTCCTCCCCTCCAGGGTCCTCTGGGGCTCCTCAAGCTCGAACAGTGCCTTCTCCTGTGGTTACAGGAACCCGGACAATGACACCCGCCCGTGGTGTTTCGTGTGGAACAGCGACCGGCTGAGTTGGGAATATTGCCGTCTAGCACAGTGCCAAGCCCCGACCCTGGCAGCTCCCAGCTCCTGGCCGCTACCTTGGACTGCCGCTGGGCGCCAGGAGCTCCCCTCGCCCACGCTTTCAGCATTACGGAAGCCTCTGACCAGGGCCCAGCCTCCGCCTCAATCCCCGACCGCAGGTAGTTGGGAAGGGGCAAAAAGACTAAGCAGAGAGGGCGAGGGGCAAGCTACATATCAGCCACTCGTGGGTTTCCCTATCCTCAGCCAGGACTCCTCCACAGATTTGCACATGATGCACGGACAGTGGACTCCCTTGCTCTGGACCCATCTGGAGGGCTGCGGACAACGGCTCCGGAAACGGCTGTCCTCACTGAGTCGCGTCGTCGGGGGATTGGTGGCGCTTCCTGGCGCGCATCCCTACATCGCCGCGCTGTACTGGGGCCACAATTTCTGCGCTGGCAGTCTCATCGCCTCCTGCTGGGTGCTGACCGCAGCTCACTGTCTGCAGAACCGGCCAGTACTATCTGCCCAGCGCCAGTTGGGGACTCGGCTCTTTTCCTCTGTGCCCTGTGCTTCCCCTTTCCCCTCCAGAGCTCCCCAGAAGGAAGCTGAAACCTAGCAAGGGACTCGGGAGCAGAGGGCTTCTCCAGGCCACGGTGGTCCGCTCTGAGCGCGCATCCTCTACCCATCCTACCCACAGGCCGGCGCCGGAGGAGCTGACTGTGGTGCTGGGCCAGGACCGCCATAACCAGAGCTGTGCTCAGTGCCAGACGCTGGTAGTGCGCAACTACTTCCTGCACGAGGCCTTCTCACCCATCACCTACCAGCACGACCTGGGTGCGTGGGTGCGCTCTGTGGGGCTCAGGGGAATTGTGAGGGGGGCTCAGAGGCCGTCACACCGGCCTCACGCTCCTCCCCGCCTGGGTTAGCACTGCTGCGCCTGCAGGAGACCACGGACGGCAGCTGCGCGCGCCTGTCGCCTTCGGTTCGGCCGGTTTGCCTGCCGAGCAGCGCCGCCCACCCCACTGAACCCGAAGCCGCGCTCTGCGAGGTAGCCGGCTGGGGCCACCAATTCGAAGGTAGGCAGAAACGTTGGGGGGCAGGAGGGAGACCTCTGGCCACCGGGGTGGGCAAGAAGAGCCCGCAGCTTCGGTATCACCAGGGAAAGGAGGCGCTACCTGGTGCTGGTGGGTTGTGAGGACGTGCAGGGCCCTTGTCTCTGCAGCCGTCCATCCCAGAGCCTGGGTTCACTGTTTGGGAACGCCCAAACACTCGAGAGGTACGGGGAAAATCACACTTTCTCTTGGTTCACACTAGGCGCTGAGCTGCAAGGCTAACTAGGACACTAGCCCTGCGCTCGATCAGAGTGCGTAGTTACGGTTCCAAGAAGCTGGCTGGGAAGGGGTGTGACATTCCAAAGGAGCTCTTCTCCGCCCGGCTCATTCACGTCCCTCTCGTTTGGGGCCTCAGTTTTCTGGTCTATGAAATGGGGTTACCTTCAGTTCCCTCCCTCACAGGCTTGTTGCGAGTGAGGCAGGTGATCAGTGGGTTTGGGAAAGCCCGGCGCAGCCAAGTGCACCACAGGCGGAGAGCAGAGTCGGAAGGGGTGTGAGGAAAATGTTCTCGGTTCGCAGGAGCGGAGGAATATTCCAGCTTTCTGCAGGAGGCTCAGGTGCCACTCATCCCTCAGGAGCGCTGCTCCGCCCCCGACCTGCACGGCACCGCCTTCGCACCGGGCATGCTCTGCGCTGGTTTCCCGGAGGGCGGCACAGACGCATGCCAGGTTAGCACCTGGGCCCGCTTCCCGCCATATCCCCACCCTGTCAAGTCTAGACTCTAGGCCGAGGGCACTGAGCCGTTTGTCCTGGACCCAGGGTGACTCCGGAGGTCCGCTGGTGTGTGAGAATGAGGGCGCAGAGCGCCAGCTCATCCTGCGAGGCATCGTCAGCTGGGGCTCAGGTTGTGGCGACCGCAACAAGCCAGGTGTGTACACCGACGTAACCTACTACCTGACTTGGATCCGGGAACACACCGATTCCTGACTGCCCAGAAACTCGTCTTTTCCTCCTTGGCGATTCTGGAATGGAAGGGTGGCTTGACAGGATCCTGGACAGCAAGGATTGTGTTCCAGGGTCGCCATCCCGGCGCCAGGCATGGCGTAAACACTCAATAAAGTTCTTTTGGGAATGTTTGAAAGGCACAGCTCTTTGAGGGTCCCTCTGGGAAATCCCAAGACAGTAAACCCGTGCACAGCCCTCAGAGAACAGGATCTATTGAGATCTTACACAAGATTTAGATTCATGTCCAGCTGATGTTTACTGAGCCAAATGTACTGAGCCCGGTGCAAAGTGACTCCACATATTAATCCTCTTATGAAACATTAATATTTTAAGTTTATGGAGACGTTCTCAATTTCGACTGTACATCAGAATCACCTGGAGAGCTTTTTGAGCCTATGCCCAAGATCCACTTCCAATCAATTAAATCAGCACATATCTCCAGGGATGAGGTGTAGGCACTAGAATGTTTTAAAAACTCTCCAGGTGATTACATGTGCAGCCGGGGTTGAGAACCATGGTTAGAAATATTTAACTTTAAAACAATGGTGTGAAACCTGACCAGTGGTGGCACAGTGGATAAAACATTGACCTGGGACACTGAGGTCCCAGGTTCAAAACCCCAAGGTCACTGACTTGAGCACAGGTTCACCAGTTTGAGTGTGGGATCATGATGATCCCATGGTCTCAGGCTTGAGCCCAAGGTCACTCGCTGAGCAAAGGGTCACTGGCTTGGCTGGTGCCCCCCACCCCATCAAAGCACATATAAGAAGCAATCAATGAAACAACTAAAGTGACTCAACTATGAGTTGATGCTTCTAATCTCTCACCCTTCCTCTTCCTCTTTCTCTCTCTCAAAGCAACCCCCCCCCAAAAAAAACAGTGGATCCTTAAGACTAGCAACACGGAGGTCCCTCACTTCTACCCAACCCACACAGGACAGTGGGTTTCAAAGGGTGGTCCTTTAACCAGCAGCTGAGGGGTTGCCAGGGAACTTGTTAGAAATATATATATTTGCAGGGTCCACACCATACTACTGAATCAGAAACAGAGCTGGGGCCCAGCAATCTGTTTAACAGTTTTCCAGGCGATTTTGATGCTTCTTACATTTGAGAACAATGTTCTGGGGATCAGGCAGAGAGTTCCGGCTGTTCAGACATGGCATCTTTTTGTTTTTAAACCCGTGTGTACTGTGCTCGATGGGCCATCTAAGTTGGTTTTTGAGGATTATTTTGACCCTCATGCGACTCTCTCCTTAGGCTAAATTTGAACTTCACCAACCTTAAGATACAACCCCTGTCCCCATTGTTTAGCAGGAGGTAGCCAGTCTGTAACATTGCCTACTTCAGCGTCACAAGCCGCCCCCACATCCGTCAGAGTGCCCGGGGCGTTTTAGGAGGAGCTGTCGGCACCCTTATAAGGTGCAAGGCGCGGAATGGGCGAGTGGAAAGGCTACATTAGTGCAGTGCTGCGGAACCAGCGCATTGATGACGTGGCCATTGTGGGCCACTCGAACAATCGCTGCGTGTGGGCATCGCGGCCGGGGGGCCTGCTGGCAGCCATCTCACCGCAGGAGGTGGGTGTTCTCACGGGGCCAGACCGGTACACCTTCTTGCAGACCGGCCTGAGCGTGGCAGGCCGCCGATGCTGCGTCATCCGAGACCACCTCCTGGCCGAGGACGATGGAGTGCTGGACGTGCGCACCAAGGGGTTGGATCCGCGCGCCATCTGCATAGGCTACACTCCGCGAGCGCTCCTCGTGCTCATGGGTCGACGGGGCGTGCACGGGGGCATCCTCAACAAGACAGTGCACAAGCTGATCCTCTGGCTGCGCACTCAGAGTACCTAGCAGGATAGCCAATCTGCAGCGTAGCCAAAATAAAGTCAGACCTGGGCATGGCAAACTCACTCTCCAGTTGTGTGGAGGGTAGGGGAGGAGTTGCTGAAGAGGATATCAGCTTCCTGGAAGGTCCTTGCAGAAAGGTTACCTGGTAGGGTTGGGATTATGAGTCCAGAGGCTTGCCAGCCTCCTGTGCCCTGGACCCAGCCCTACCGTGGGTGCCCCGCAGAGGCCTCTGACGTGACTCCCCAGGCCAGTGTTTGGAGTGGGTGTCCTTAGAGACTTCCCAGGGACTGATGGACACCCAGCTGAGCAAGAGTCCCAGCGAGCAGCCTTCTCAAAGCCTCTAGCTCAGACCTGAGCATCCTTTCCCACAACTTTCCCCACAGCTGTGCAGGACTAACTGTAAAGGGCGTCTCCTCCTCGCCTTCCAATGCCCCTCCCCAGGCTGGATCCAGGAGGTGGGTGTACTTTCACCCCCTTCACTTGGCAGGAGGAAGCACTAGTGGGTGACAAGGGTGTGGCTGGTAGCTTGGGGAGCATCTCTGGGGCTCCCAGGCCCCTTGCATCTCCCCCACATACCTCAAAGGGAGTGGAGTAGAAGAATGTGTCCAAGCCTTTGGCCCTTGGGGTCCAAAGGCTCCAAAATGTCCCCGGACTAGCGGACTAGAGGGAAGGACTTTGGCACCTCCTACTCCTTGACTCTCCCCCTTCAGGCTTCAGCTAGGCAGGGGTGAGGGCAGACTTTGGAGGAAGAGGAATTGAAACCTTGAGTGAGTTTTATTTTTCTTAAATGTAATTTTGATTGATTGACTTTAGAGGAGTGGGGATAGAAACATTGATTTGTTGTTCCACTTATTTAGGTATTTATTTGTTGATTCTTATATATGTGCCCTGATCAGGGATTGAACCCGCAACCTCAGCAAATCGAGAGGATGCTCTAACCAACTGAGATTTCTGGCCAGGGCCAAAAACTTGAGTGGGTTTAAATGAATCATTGTTTATTGCCAAAGATAGAGGACAAAGATGAGAGGTGGGAAGGTGGCTGGTCCCTGTCCCCTGTATGCTGGGACACAGGGCATGGCTTCTCTTGTCCATCTTTTTTTTTTTTAATGATTTTATTTATTCATTTTAGAGAGTGAGAGAGTGAGTGAGAGAAGAGAGAGAGAGAGAGAAAGGGGGGAGGAGCAGAAAGCATCAACTCTCATATGTGCCTTGACCAGACAAGTGCAGGGTTTCGAACTGGCGACCTCAGCATTCCAGGTCAACACCCCATCCACTGCGCCATCACACGTCAGGCCCTCTTGTCCATCTTGAACCTCTTGGTCCCTTCCCGCAATGGCCCTAATAAGCCCCGCCCCCATCACTTGTTTGCTGGGGAAATGATCTCAAGCCAGGAAGAGGGAGGAAAGGAAGAAGTCAGTGAGGTGGATGAGTCCAGCAACACAGAGAAACCAGAGAAAATCAGCCTGGTGGGGTGGGGGATAGAGTTACCGAGAGCCCTGCTGACACTTGCCTTGGGGATGGTCCTCAGGCCTTGGGGGGTTTTCAGGGATTCATTAAGGCAGGGCAGAAGAACTGTTGGGGTGAGCTTGCAGGCTAACTTCCAGGGCAGAGTAGGCTATCTTTGGGAGGGGAGACAGTGCTGCTGAACCCTCAAACCATGGTCTCTACCCCCACTCCAGATGAGAGTGAACAGATTTTCAGATGCAAAGTGAAAGTTTAATTCCTTTTTTTATTTTTGTTTTAAATCAGGCAGTGTTAGGAAAGAGGGTTATAGCGGTGATACAGAAAGCTGGGTGAGGATGAGGAGAAGGGTATTACGGAGGAAGGAAAGTGGCAGGGAGGGGGTGAGAATTCAGCCAGTGACTCAGACACCGACTACATCTAGGCATGAGCAAACAGCTGCAGATCACATGTTCAGACCCACCCATACTCCCATCTAGCCCAGCTGAGTTGTGTGGACCCGAATACACAGCACAGGCCTCCAGACAATGTGTGAAGGACTGGAAGTCATGCCCAGGTACCTTGCAGCCTTCCCAGAGTGCCCACAGGTGTATCATGATGTACACATGTGCAGGCTGACACCCAGGCTCGCACACTAACTCTCAGTCACACAGCCCAGACCTCTAGGGACCTGCACAAGGACAAGAGTATGCCCAGACACACACCACTTTGCTCTTCCACCCTGAGCACCAGGTACAGGCCCTTCCCTATCCTAGGCAGCAATCTGGGCCACAGCCTAGAGGCGAGTGGCATTGTGGCGAGCAGCCAGGGCAAGGTGAGGAGAGGGTGTGGCAGGGGGCAGATCCTCCAGGAAGACCCTGGCAGGCAGCGAGGGTGAGCAGGGCTCGGGCCTGGCACAGCAGAGGGTGGCACGGGTGATGAGTTTGTCCAGGGGCTGCAGGGAGTGCATCCAGCGGGGCAGGAAGTCCCATGTCTGCAGCCACTTGGGCAGGTGCCGGGGGCTGCGACTCTGCAGGATGCTGATGAGTACCACGAAGGCCAGCAAGGCCATGAAGGGTGCACCCACACCTACCATGGCCCGCCAACCTGCCATGGAGATGCCAAATACCATCGAGGGCAGCAGTAGAAAGCACAGCAGGAGGTAGAGGACGGCAAACCAGCGGTATTTGGCAGTGCGTTTGCCTAGTGCCTTGGCCATGTGGATGGGCAGGCGAGTGCAGGGCACTGGGTACCACAACAGGATGCCCGAGATGTTGAAGAAGAAGTGGCAGAGGGCAATCTGTAGAGAAGAGGGCAATGGAGCTGAGGTGAGCACAGGCCCACTCCTGAGTCAGGGCAGTGGGTAGTAGGGTCCTGGCCTGGGCTGAGCAGCAGGAAAGTCACTGCTAGGTTGATGTTCCCCCAGTAAAATACTGAAACACTTCCGGGTCAGTTGGCAAATAACCTCTGCTTTGAATTTTTCACATCTCCCCCACGAGCTGCTCTCCCAGGAATTCCTCAGCAGATCCTGCCCAAATCCAGCAGCCAAAAGATTCGACCTAGTTTCTGGCTCAGCAGCTCCAGCCTCCTGATGAATCCACAGCCTGGCTCCAGCGCCTGGCTTGTCATTACTCCTTTGCACTTAGAATAGCCACCCCTCTGCTGTGTCTTCCTACTCATCCTTGATCCCTCACCTCAGATCGGTCCAGGGCCCTCTTACAGCACTCCTTCCTCAGAATGCACATCCTAATCACTCTTTATTAGCGTGACTCTGAGTCACATCCTCTTGGTAGACAGCAAGGTCCTGAGTGTGGCACCAGCTCTACTTTGCCTATATGGTTGCCACAGAACCTGGCATAGCAGGTGGCCCAAGTCAGCAGTCAAAAATTGATTACACATTGTCCCACCCTGGGTCAGTACCATGCCCCATCCCTGCCCATCTTCTCTCTAGTAGGGCAACTCTTCCAGACATACCTGGAAGGCGCTGGACAGCTTCTCCCGGGGGCTGGCCAGTGCAGCCAGGATGGCCGTAGTGGTGGTGCCGATGTTGGAGCCCAGTGTAAGGGGGTAGGCGCGTTCAATGCTGATCACACCAAGGCCTGGGGGCAGAGGTGGAGATGTGGTTTCTTTAGCTCCCTCCCCCCAGCCCTTTCTCTGCCCCCCAGCCCACCTCCCCTCAGCATGGGCACTCACCGATGAGTGGGGTGATGGCTGAGGTGAACACAGAACTGCTCTGGACAATGAATGTCATGCCGGCGCCTACCACCATGGCAAAGTAGCCTGTGGCCCAAGTGAACGGGATGGGGAAGTCTGTGAGGAAACAATCCCAGCAAGGTCAATGTGTGAGGAAGTGTTGGGACCAAAGCAGGGACTGTCCTTGGGGGAGGAGGTCTTGGGTGCCAGTTTCCAAGTGGGACTTTGTCAGTCCCTGCTTGGCCACAATGGCTTCTCCTGGCCCTCTGATCTTGAAGTGAAGGCCACTCTCAGCCTGGCTCCATCACACCTTTGCCCAGGCTGCTCCCTCTGCCTGGGCATCCTTCTCACTCCTAAATGTTCACCCCCAGGGCTCAGTGCCGGGTATCAGTGCCAATGGGATGCCCTCCTGGACCAGCCCTCACCCTCGCACAGACTGTTTTACCCTCCTCTCTCCTCCGAGCTCCCTTCTAGCACTTGTTATGCAGCCTGTGCCTGTGCCATGCAGTGTCTCAAAATCTCAGAATGAAGCTTACAGGGAAAATCAGATGGTGTCACTCCCCTGTCCCCAACCCCGAGCACCCCCAACATCCTTAATGAAGTCCAGGCTCTGAGCACAGCCTGTAGCCCTGTGACTCACTCTTCCTTAACTTGCTGACTTCTCCCTGCCTCTTTTCACCACCTTCACTGCGCTCCTACCATGGTGCTGGCTACCTTTCTGTGCCACAAACCTGCCCAGCTGATTTCTGCCTCCAAGCCTTTGCACTTGCTGTTCCCTCCACTCGAAAGGCACTTCAGCCGTATCTGACTCCTCCCCATTTAGGTTTCTGCTCAGATGTCACCTCTGCACAGAGGCCACTGACCACCTGACAAATGCAGCCTTTCCCATGCTCTATTGTGTTGCCGCTTTTGCTTTCTCCCCCTATGCATGTGAGCCCCCTGACAGCAGGATCCATCTCTGTGTGCAGGGTCACTTCTCCACCCCCAGCACTAGGCCAAGCCTGGCATGCGTTAGGGACTCGTGACTATTTGTTGATTCAATTAAACAGAGGTCTCTGAGAATCTCTTTAGAGCTACCCACTGGAATGGATACACAGCCAGAGGCAGCCACAGATCCCCAGCTGTCAGCACCTCAGGAGCCTCAGAAGTCACCCAGTTCAAGCTCTTCTTTGTTCACATGGGGAAACTGAGGCTCAGAGATGGAAGGGCTTTACCCAGATCACATGGCAAGGTGGTGGCAGTGGGATCTGGAAAAGCCCATACTGGGGCCTGTTCACCCACCACTTGGTGCTCACCAGTGTTGATAACCTTCTGAATAATCTTGGCCACCTGGCCCTTGAGCAGAGAGTTGAGCATCTTCACAAGGAGGATAAGGCAGGTGCACAAGAGCACCAAGGAGCCTGCTAGCAGGACGAGCCCCACGGCCAGGTCGGGCAGCTCTGTGTCCACGAAGATGTGCTTACCTATGGGGGGTGACAGTGTCAAGCTACTGGGAGCTGACATACAGTCAACTTTCAGTCCTCCACCTTAGCCACCCCCTTGGGCTCAGAGCCTAAGGCCCCCCGTCAGTATCCTTAAACCACAACAGCAGGCCCGAACCAAGCCCAGGAGCTGGACTGGTTGGCAGCCATCCTTCCTGGGGGACAGCCCTAACCTCTGCTGAGCTCTGCCCCTCCTAAGCCAGACATTTCCCACACTGCAGGCACTCACATTTCTCCATAGTGGCGTTTCCAAGGGTCTGGCTGGTGTTGGCCTCTGCCCTGGGCATGAGGGTGGGAGCCTAGATTAAGAATAGAGTGACTTAGGGAATTTAGGAAAATGCAGCCTGGAACTGGGGCTAAAATGGAGCTTAGGAGGAGATGGGCATGGGGGGATGGCAAAAGACCTCTTGGCTATGTGTTCTTGGGTGGTTTTCTTCCCCTTTCTGAGCCTGTCTCCTCTGCTGAAGAGATAAGGGTGAAAATATCTGTCACACAAGAATCTGGCCATGGTCAGCCCTCTGAAAGCCTACCTTATTTGTCCACCAAACGGGCTCTCTCAGGCTCTGAGAGGTCTCTGAGATCCCCAGCTTGGTGGCTTCTTGTCCTTGTTTCTCCCACCCTCCTTGGCATGATGCTGCTGTTCACGTGTCCTCTAAAAACTCTCCCTTCCCCACGTCTCCATACCAATCCCTCTCAGGCCGCCTCTACCCCAGCATCTTCACCCTGGGCTCTCATCTGAGGCACCTTGCCCAAGCTCTTTCTTCCTCCTGCTCATTTCCTTTTGTGGAGCTTGATCAGTGGTGGCACAGTGGATAGAGCATCGATTTGGGATGCTGACATCCCAGGTTCAAAACCCTGAGGGTGATGGGGTCGCTGGCTTGAGTGTAGGATCATCGACATGATCCCATGGTTGCTGCCTTGAAGCCCAAGGTCGCTGGCTTAAAGCCCAAGGTCACTGGCCTGAGCCCAAGGTCATTGGCTTAAGCAAGGAGTCACTGGCTCGGCTGGAGCACCCTGGTCAAGGCACAATGAGAAAGCAGTCAATGAACCACTAAAAGTGACACAACTACGAATTGGTACTGATGCTTCTCATCTCATTTTCTTTCTTTCTCTCTTTCTCTTTTGCGTGCACACAGCATTCTAAAAAAATAAAATCCTTGTGTGGAGAGGGTTGGGGAGGGGCAGGATACCACTGGTGGGCAGAGGATCCGGGCCCCTGATCTCTTTCCTCAACCACTTACTAACAAGTGAAGTGATGGGGGTCCTGGGGAGGAACCTCAATTCAGAGGACCCAGGGCCAGGCAAGTAGCCTAAGTGAGGGGCTCAGGCTAGAGATGGTGGGGGCAGTGAGCTGGGCCTACAGAGACAGCAGCCACTCAGTTACAGGCCACAGTCACCATTCAGGGACAGCCCAAAATGGCTGAAAGGCCTGATTCTACAAGAGAGACCACAACTCTGTAGTTTTAGATAAAATCTCCCAATCTGTAAATGTTGATAACCACTTTAAGACATGCTTTACAATTCTGTGAAGGCCAGTCTGGTCTGGGAGCACTAATTTATAGCCTCATTGGGTTAAGGAGATATTTTAAAAATGGAACTTGGGGCACCTTCCCTTTCTTCCAGACCCCAACATGAAGGGATGGAGTGGGCTGGGCTTGGCTGGGCCCCCTCCATCTCAAAGAGGAGAAATAGAGTCCTAAGAAGCCAGGGCCCCAGGCTAAGTGCAAGAGCCATGACTTCTGTCTTCTCCCCACAAACACATTCTACCTTTTCTGGGAGCTGGTATGGATGCTGGTTCCGCCCCCCCCCAACCCTGGAGCTCTGCATCCTACACACCCCTGACCTCCCTCGGTGCTGAGGGTAGGGCGCAGATCGGGTCCTGGCACTTCAATGTTACAGCTCCTTTAGGTTTGATCCTAAACTATGTCATTTAAAAAATATATGATAAAGACCTACCTATGGCCCCTGGCTCAAAGTGGGAGTTTATTTTAGTGGTATGTGCTCCCTTGCTTGGGTAACATGCTGTGTTCCCAGCTGGCCATACCAGAGCTTTGGGGTGCTCTCAAGGCAAGCCCCAAATGCAGGCCAAGAAACCAGGAGGAAATATTCTTTGATGGGCTCGATTGGAAAAGCTGAGCAAATTATAGGAGCTATTATGCAGTTAAAGGACAGAGTCAGGTGTGAGGGAGAGAGCCAGGTGTTTGCCTTAGGCAGATATGAGTTCAAATCCTGCCTCTTATGCCAACTACCTTGGGCAAGTCAGGCCATTTCCCTGAGTTTGTTTTCTCTAAAGCAGGACAATAAAAGAGTTGTCTAAAAAGTTGCAGGGGAAGTTGTGTGTGAAACACTCACCTAAGGACTTAGTCTATGACAGTGCCTCCATATAAGGACAGACTCCTTCCCTCCCTGGGCCCATCAGATGGAAAGGATGTGGTCTAAGGCCATACTAACCCTGATAGTACCAGATTTGGTATGCTCTCAGAAGCTAAGCGTGGTCAGCCCTGGTTAGTACTTGGATGGGAGATGGGAAAGATACATGTATGTGTGAGAAATGAGAGAATGGAGAAGGTCAGTAGCTTCTCTGGGTCAGGCAGTGTTGGGGTAGGACAAGGACAAGGGCTAAAACCTCTGGGTTTTTGGGACCTTGACCTTTCTGCCTGGAGTTGTGCAGCCATGGCTGAACTCACAGGAGGGTCCAGAGACTGCAAAAGGAACAAGGGGAAGCTCCAGCTTAGAGAATGAGCTAGGAAGCCCAGACTCTGGGTCATATCTCCAGGAGGTGGCCATCCTTCCTGGGCCTGGGAATGTGCTGGAGTGAGGTGAAGTGGGAGGTGGAGGTGGCGAACTGTGGAGGAAGAACAAACTGGATGAGCCTCAGACAGCCCTGGGCTCAAACTCCAGCTGGTCCACTCCCAGCTGTATGACACTAGACTGAACATATAAACTCTCAGCACTTGATTTCTTCTTCTGAATCATGAGGCCCATTATTCTGCCCACCTCTCCCCAAAGGGCTAGTTGTGAGGAATCTTAGAAGAGAGTTGGGATTTAAATGCCTGCCTGCAAAACCATCCCAACTTAAGGACGCACCTTTGGGAGCTGAAGGAAATGATTAAGCTACAAAGGAATGTTGAGCCTCGAGAATCCTTTCCTTGAGGAGAAACACTAGGATGTGTAGGCCAGTGGGGTGGTTTCCCATCCTCCGGAAAGGAGAGCTTGGGATCTTTGTTTCTGAAAGCAGAGGGCGATCACCATGCCAGCAGTGCCATCTGGTGGTGAAGAGGAGCACTCCTTAGAGCATCACCTGTCACTCCTGGAGGGTTATCTGAGTGGCTGTGGTCACCTGGTGGCATTCAGGTACAGTGGGCAGAGTAGGGAAAGGACACAAATGATGAGACACCAGAGTGGCATCCCCAAGAAGCTGTAACGTGAAAATTCAGGAGCACAGGCTCCAAATTCCACCAGAATTTTCTTCCTACCTCAATCGCATGGACTTGGGCAAGACTCTCAGAGCCTCAGTTTCCTCATCTGTAAAATAGGGATGTAATAATCCCTTGCTTCTCAGTTTGTAAGTTCTCAAAAAATGCTTGTTGCAACCAGGCAGGTCTGGTTGACAGTCCACTGTGTCACCCCACAAGAAGGTGATACTCAAAAGAGTGTCAGGCTCCCAGAGCACCAAGAGGTGTTGGAACATTAAAAATGCCTCTGGTTTTTCTTTCACCATCTGGATAACCCTGAACTCCCAATCCTCTCCTTGGTGGCATGGCTCCCTGGAGACTAGTTTGGGTGGGGTCGGGTCCAGCTTGATGAAAGTTGGAGGCAACAGAGACAGGTTGGAAGGGAGCACAGGGAGATTCAGTGACCAAAGCAAAACTCGAGTCTTCAGTGCAGGAGGAGCTGCCAATACACATCACCTCCTGAGAGTGAGCCCATGGCTTCATGCGCCATGTTCCCACGGAGACTGGCCCAGAGAGAGAGAACAGGGAGCTCAGATCCTACCCCCCCCCCCATCACTCTTCAAGCCAAGGAAACTGCTCTCAAGGCCTCCTAGTAGAGCTGGGATGAGAAATCAGTGTTCACGCAGGTGACAGCTGGGGCAGTGAGGACAGCCCTGGCCAAGTGACCTTGGGTGTGTTGCTTCAAATCCCTGTGCAAAATGGAATGCTGTGTCCACCCCTCCAGCACTGCGTGCAGGTTTCCTCGGGGAGGGCTGTGCTCAGCAGTGCCTACTGCAGGGGGGCCTGCCGGTTTCGGGTGGGCAGCAGGCTTCCAGAGCAGCTGCTGGGAGCTCCCTCCCAGGACTTATTTTATGGTGAAGATCACCTCCTGGTTCTGCTAAGAAGTAGAGAGGATTGTGATTTAGAGAGTTTGGGGCAGGCCCTGTGAGCCGTGAGGAAGGTGGAGGCTGTTAGGTCACAAAGCCAGAAAAGAAGCTGCCTGTATGGGCTTTTTGATGTCAAACTGCCTCGAACACTCAGCAGGGCTGGAGCTGTGTGCCACTCAGGTACCAGGGAACTCACAGGGCAGGTTGAAAGGTTGTTCTCTGTTCGTGCCAGGATAAAGGCTCAGTGACATCAAGAAGCTGGTGGAAATGATGAGGGAGAAAGGCTTGGGCTTTGAGTTTCCTTCTATCTTGTTCTGAATGGAGTTACTTCTTATATGCAAAAATCAAGGGGAAGCAGGTACTAAAGGTTATGTTATGGCTTTGATGAAGCATTTTCCCATTGATGGCTGAGTGAGAAAGTGTGCTAATTTCCTGCGTCCTTCTTAGCCTGATATAATGGCGGTCCATGAGTGACCAACTCATTCAAAGAGATCTTCATTCCAGGCAGTAGAAGCCAGAAAGTGCAGGACAAGGGAACACGTGCCTGTGGGAGTGTCCAGGGGAAGGGGCCCTGATGTGGCCTCCCTGCCCAGGGCCTTCGCGGGGGCCACTTGTGCTTTTAATGTTAGCACAAGTGCCTGTTATGTCTCCAATGAGGTCTCCACTTGGCTTGCTTGTCCTGCTCCTGGGCAGGTATTTTTTCATCCTGCTTTCCTGAGCATCCTTATAGCACTCTCTCCCTGCTCTCTCCCCACATGCCTGGGCCCCAAACTCAGCAGAGCTGAGTCATTAAACCCCTGTACCCCAGTGGGAAAGAGAGAGCCCTAGGTGGTAAGACTGGTGCTCAGGGTTCTGACATGGTAGGACAAGCTCCAGCAAGTGTCTTAGCCTCATGGAGCCTGTTTCTCTACTTGTGAAACCAGAAGGTTAAGCCAGATCAGTGGTTCTTAAAGTTTAGCGTGAGGCAGACCTAGAGGGCTTGTTGAAATTGGGCTGCCGGGCCTCATGCCTGAGATTTTTCCGATTTAGTAGGTGGAGAGGAATGACTGAATATGTCCCATCTCTAACAGATTCCCAGGTGGTATGGGTCTCACTGGTCCACACTTTGAAAACCTCTGGGCTAGATCGATTACATGCCAACTCTAATTGAATGGTAATCACTGCCTAAAACCGGTGTAAGGCTGGGAGAGGTTAGCAACATCTGCCACAGGCACAGTCTCACCAAAAGAGTACCACATATTTGCCCTCTCTAGGCTAATGATCTCTCGGGTCTAACTGGAGCATTTTAAAAACATGTTGACACTGACAGTCAGCTGTCTGAAAAGGGAGTTCTCTCACCTGGGGCCAGACCTGGAACTCACCTCCATGCGATCTGGATTGCACCAGATCCTGATGAGACTGTGGTTCCTCAGGGACTCATCACCCATGGCAATGCTGGTAATCACAGACTTGTCCAGCTGTGGATAAAATGTAGGCAGTGAAGGTGAGGCCTCTACTATGCCCCGCCTCCACTCCATGCCAGCCCTGCCCCACCTGGATGATGAGCTTAGTGAAGGGCTCTGTAATGATCTTAAGCAGGTCAGGAGCATCTTGGCCACCACGGATGTTGAAGGAGGCCACAACGAGTCGAGTGACATGGTATAGGTACCCGGTGGCAGCCTCCAAAGGCAGCAGGACCAGAACTGACAGCCAATTAAAGCAATCGTGCACAGTGGCCCCCGCGAAGGCCCTGGGCAGGGAGGCCACATTGCAGGGTAGGCTAGAGCCTGGTTCTGTCATTCTGGGGCTCCTGGCATCTGGGACCACCCTCCCCCAACAAACACAGGCCCCTCACCACTCTACCCCCTCACCGCCGGAAGTCAGTCCTGTCCCCTGCCTGCATCAGAGCCACGATGGTGTTGGTGACGGAGGTGCCGATGTTGGAGCCCATGATGATGGGGATGGCAGAACTCACGTCCAGCACTGGGAGAAGAGGGCACCTCCTAACTAGATGGATGGGGTCTACCCAGCTCCTGCCCCCAACACCTCCTGCCAGACACTCCACCCATGTCTGCCCCCCAGTGGGCATTCCTGCTATGCTGCTGACTCCACCCAGCCTTAGTGTCCCAGGTATATGTGGGCACATGCTATTTACATGCATGTGAATGCATGCACATGCATATATGTGAATGTGTGTGTGGGCATGTGTATGAGAGCATGTGTCCTGTATGCAAACATGTACATGCCATTACCAACCAATTAGAATTGGCATGTGTACATGAGTATGACGGTCAGTCTCATGTGTCAGGCTGGCTAGGCTATGGCAGCCAGTTATTCAGTCCAACACTAATTTAGACATTGCTACGAAGGTGTTTTGCAGACGTAATTCACCTCTACAATCAATTGACCTTAAGCAAAGGAAATAAATCTCAATAATCTGGGTAGCCCTCATCTGATGAGATAGAAGGCCTTCAGAGCACAACCAAGGCTTCCCTGAGGAAGAAGAAGTTCCACCTGTGCACTGCAGCATGGGCGCCTGCCCCGGAATTCCAGCTTGCCCTTCCCAATGGCCTGCACACCAGCTTTGGGTGTGCCTAGCCAGCCTCACAACACTGTTATATTTACTGTGATATATATACATATATGATATATGTGGGAGATATGTGATATGTGTGATGTATGTGTGTGTGTGTGTATTTATCACAGTGATATATATCTCTTAAAGGTTCCATTTCTGATCTCTGGTTGTTTCCCTGAACAAGTGACTGTGTGGTGTGTTATGGAGGTGAGCCTTCCTGGGATTGTGCCCCCCCCCCGTTTGCTAGCTCCTGGGGCACCCCTTCTGACTGAGACTTCTGGGCTGGCCTTGGAGGACAGAGTGGGAGATACCAGAGCTCTGACCTTTGCCCTCAGGTCTCTGTCCCCACTCCTGCCCCCCTGCCCTCCGCCCATCATCCCTGACATGCTCCCCAGTCCCTGTCCGCATACCGAGCTCCCCACACTCTTTCCCGGGCCCTGGTGGGCCAACTCACAGCCGGAGGAGACCATGCTGACAATAATGGATGTGGAGGTACTGGAGCTCTGCACCAGCACAGTCACCAGGATGCCCACCACCAGCCCCGCCACCGGGTTGGACAGGATGGCATTGTCTTTGAAGATGTCACCAGCCACTTTCCCTGGGAAGCATGAGCCAGCATTATTTGGGGCCCTACAGGGCCCCACCCAACCCCGCCCCGCCCTGGGCATTACCTCCAGCCAGCTGAAAGGCTGAGCTGAGCACATCCAGGGAGCAAACAAAGAGGTAGAGGAAAGTGAGCATCAGCGGCACCTTGAGGAGCGTCACCCCCGCTCGGCACAGCTTCTGGGACAGCCCTGGCTCTGGAGGTGGGAAAACCATGAGCACATGGCCAGAGGGCTGGGGCAGTGACTGCTGAGGCCCCTGCTGTCCCCACTTAGGCTCACCTGGCTTCTGTTCCTCCTCCAGGGCCAGCTTGGCAGGCAGCGGGTCATGGAGCTCCAGAACATCCCCAAAGGGGCAGCCATGCTCAGCGCGGGCCACAGGGCCCAGGCTAGGGAAGGCATAGGCAGAGGTCCCTGGGATCCTGTGCAGGACTGGGGAGGGAGGCTGGTCAGGAGTTCCCAAAGGCCCCAGGTCCTGGGGAGGGAGGAGGGGTGGGTAGAGGTGTAAAGGCCTCACCTGGGATGTGGGCGACTATGGACAAGCAGGGTCCAGGGGTAAGAGCACACTTACCCTGAGGGCTGGGCACGTAGGCAAAGGCCGTGGCATGCATCATGTGCCCCCTGTGGACTGGGAGTGGGGAGATAGCAGGGCCTCCCAGCCTCTCTCCGTAGGACATCATCCTGGGTAGGCACTGTGGGCTCTGCAGCAACACTGAATGACAACTGCTGTGTCCTGGACATTCACACACACACATCCACCCCTCACACTCACTTGTACAAACACTCATAATGTGTGATCCCAAACACACACCCATAGGAAACCTCCCCCCCCCCCATCTCCAGGGATGCACATTCAGGTGCTCGCACAGATCGGGCCTTCACTCACTCAGTAATTCATTCAGCAAGTATTTATTGAGCATCTGTTCTATCCCAGGCACTAAGCTAGATGATGGGGTACCATGGTGACCAAATACAGACACAGTGCCTGCCCCCAGGAAGCTCAATGTGGTGGCAAGACATATGTTGATGAAATAATCCCTTAAATAGATGGAAAATGGCAATAGGGACAAGAATCCTAATGATGGATATGGTGCCACCAGAGTGCCTGTGGCAGGTGGGCCCTTGGGGGAGGGAAGAGAGGGTCAAGCCAAGAGGAACCATCAGTAGGCATTACAGCAGGAGAAAGGGAAGAGCATGCGTACCAAGGCTGTGGGCAGGGAGGAGATGAGAACACACTGCTCCTGGAGTGGCCAGGGAACACTAGCAGAGGCTGAAGGTGTGGGCTGGGGAGGGGCCACATGGAAGCTTTGCCTGTCCTGAGAGCCAGGCTGACCCTGGACACCTACTCACTTGTGGAACCAGTTGGGCAAGCACTTAGGGAGGTCCACTGCCTGGGTTCCCCTCACAGGTGAACTTCTTTCCCTACTCATCTCCTGCTCCCGCCTCTCCAGCAATAAACGAACCCTGCCGGCTTTCTCCCATGAATGAAGCTCAGACCAGGACTGATCTAGGTAAGGAGGGTCCCCCACCTTGTCCCCAACTTTGGGGAGCTCAGGCTTGCTTTAGGTCCTCCAATCCCTGAACTGCCCCAGGAGTGCTTGGCTGTCGGAGTGGTAGTATCCAGTCTGCTCCAGCAATGCCCCCACTGCCACCTGGACATTGTCCCAGGCAATCCCAGCTTGGTGAGGGTATGCTGAGCGGAATGCCCAGTCCTGGAAGAGCACAAGTCCTTATTGCCTTTTTTTTTTTTTGTATTTTTCTGAAGCTGGAAACGGGAGGCAGTCAGACAGACTCCCGCATGCGCCCGACCGGGATCCACCCGGCATGCCCACCAGGGGGTGATGCTGTGCCCATCCGAGGAGTCGCTCTGTTGTGACCAGAGCCACTCTAGCGCCTGGGGCAGAGGCCAAGGAGCCATCCCCAGCACCCGGGCCATCTTTTGCTCCAATGGAGCCTCGGCTGCAGGAGGGGAAGAGAGAGACAGAGAGGAAGGAGAGGGGGAGGGGTGGAGAAGCAGATGGGCGCCTCTCCTATGTGCCCTGGCTGGGAATCGAACCCGGACTCCCGCACGCTAGGCCAACGCTCTACCACTGAGCCAACTGGCCAGGGCCAAGTCCTTACTGCTTTGAGGAGAGAGCCCATCTGGGCTGGTACTGAGATGTTGTGGGAGAAGGAATAAGGGACCCGGTTCGGACATAGCTGAGGGGGCTGGGGTGATGAACTGTTTCTTATTAAGAGTTGTGGATGCGCTGGCTAGGTGGCTCAGTGGATAAAGTGACAACCTGGTGTGCCAGAGGTCATGGCTTCAAAAACAGATTAATTTGTCTTTTTTTTTTTTTTTTTTTTTTTTTTTTCTGAAGCTGGAAACAGGGAGAGACAGACAGACTCCCGCATGCACCCGACCGGGATCCACCCGGCACGCCCACCAGGGGCAACGCTCTGCCCACCAGGGGGCGATGCTCTGCCCATCCTGGGCGTCGCCATGTTGCGACCAGAGCCACTGTAGCGCCTGGGGCAAAGGCCAAGGAGCCATCCCCAGCGCCCGGGCCATCTTTGCTCCAATGGAGCCTTGGCTGCGGGAGGGGAAGAGAGAGACAGAGAGGAAGGCGCGGCGGAGGGGTGGAGAAGCAAATGGGCGCTTCTCCTGTGTGCCCTGGCCGGGAATCGAACCCGGGTCCTCCGCACGCTAGGCCAACGCTCTACCGCTGAGCCAACCAGCCAGGGCTAGGTCATGGGTTCAATCTCCACTGAGGGCATGTACGAGAAGCAGTGCAAGTGCACAACTAAATGGAGCAACTAAGTGAAACAATGAGCTGATGCTTCACTCTCTCTAAAAAAAAAAAGTTGGGGATGAGGTTGGGACGAAAAGGTCTAGCTCACCTTGGGGTTCTGTGTTTCACCTCCTGCTCAGCTGCTCAGAGAAGTCCCAAGGGCTTGAAGAGCAGCTAGGACTCTTCACTTTATACTTTCGGTCAAGGGCAAAGTCCCTAAACCCTAGCTGCCCTCCCTTTTTTCCTCAATTAACCTCACCGCAGAGATTCCTCGTTAATTGCTAATCCTCAGCTCTGCAGGGGGAGTCCATAGTCAGGGTCTCCCCTCCCCCGCACAGATGCTCAGCCTGAACCACCATCCAGACCCAGACATATACCCTAGCCCCAGGCAGAGACCCTGAAGCCACTCAAACACCTTGTTCCCAGGGTCCCCAAGGATATTTTGTGGCTCCAGCTCCTTTCCCTCATTCCTGGCCTGACAGGACTCCCCAGGGAGTGATACAAACATCCTGTGGTCTTTCCATGTGTCTGAATGTGTGTGGGTTTGTGTGTTTTATTGGGGGGGAGGGGTGTTTGGAGGAGAGGGAGAAGCAACAAGAAGCAAACCCAGAAAGGCAATGTACTGTGGGATCTTGGAAGGTCTCCAATGCTCAGCCATGGATCCAGTATATGAGCCTAGCAGAATGTGGAGTCCCTTGCCAGACCAAGAAGGGCCTGTCTGAATTTTAAAATGGCCCCTCTGAGGTGGGGTGGGTGGGGTTAAGATGTGCCACAGGGAACAAGTCTAGAATCAGAGAGCCCAGTTAGAATGCTGAGAGATGATGAGGCCTGAACCAAGACGAAAACAGGAGGGATGGAGAAAAAGGATACATCCCAGTGATACTTGGGCAGTAGAATTGTTGATGGGTAGGATAGAAGGGAAAGGAAATATATGACAGCTAGGTTTCTGGATTGGAAACTGATGATGACATGAAAGTCAGAAGGGTATAAGGAAGTCTTTCAGTAGATTGTTTCCCTTTCACAGGACTGTGGAGCCTGAGTTGGGTACCAGATTCACAGAGAGATGAAAAGGAAGCTTCCTTTCTAAGGGATCAAGGTTTGATCAGATCTAGCAATGTGGGTTTCATTCAAGATCTAGCTGGGCAACTGCCTAACATTATGCATCCATTTATCTATCTATCCATCCATGTACCCACCCACCCACCCAGCCATCTATCCACTCTACCGATTCATCAGTCTGTCCATTTATCTGTCCATCCGTCCATCCATCCATCCATCCATCCATCTACCCACCCACCCACCCACCCATTTACCCACTTACCCACCTAGCCAGCCAGCCAGCTAGCTTGTCTATCCATCTATTTCTTTTTTTTTCCTTTAAAAAAATTTTTATTTTATTTATTCATTTTAGAGAGGAGAGAGAGAGACAGAAAGAGAGAGAGAGAGAGAGAGAGAGAGAGAGAGAGAGAGGAGAGAGAGACAGGGGGAGGAGCTGGAAGCATCAACTCCCATATGTGCCTTGACCAGGCAAGCCCAGGGTTTTGAACCAGCAACCTCAGCATTTCCATGTCGACGCTTTATCCACTGTGCCACCACAGGTCAGGCCTATCCATCTATTTCTAAACACATTAACTCCTACTGTGTTGAGCCAAGACTGGAAAGGTCAGTTTCTCTCTTGGTCCAAGCAATAGTTTAATCCCTGCATCAGCCTGGGATTCTGAGGCCAGTCGTCTTACCTCCCTGAGCCCTAGCCCCTTCACAGATAAAATGGAAATTAGCTTGGCTTTTTAGTGAGTTGTGGAATTCAATAAGATGAATGACCCATCCTACGTGTGCTCTCATGCTCTCCTGCACATGTCATGCATCTCTTGATGTCTCCGGGATGGCTGAAGTATCCTGGCCAAGGAAATGGCCCTCCCACCTCTAGATCCTCAGTCCTGTTTCAGATCAATAACTTCTCTCGGCTCACCAGACATCCTCTGATTGCTCAGTCCTACTCAACATTGAACATATTTTAGGGTGACATAAACACATCCTTTATCCATCAAGGAAGATAGAAATCTGCGCAGTTTCTCCTTTAATGTGACAAAGGTTAACTAGTTAGTGCTCAATTTGCAGAGCATTGTGGAGTAGTGGTCAGAATAAGCTCTCTGTCAAAGTAGCTAAGCATGGAGAACACTACAAGCCTCAGTTGGGGTCTCAGCTCCACCACATCATGGCTGGGTCAGTTTAGGTCACAGAACCCACAGGGGAGAGAAAAGGGTGGAGTAGAGGTGCATCTGGGATTGGTTTGGTAGAGTGACCACAAGTCCTGTTATAACTGTTGATCCAGGGTCCCCTTTCATTTGGAACAGTGCCCTGCTTAGGACAATAACCCACATAGTCTTATAGCTTGTTCTGGAATATTCTGGGGAACTGAGGCAGGGAATCAGCCACCTGGCGCTTTTAGAAAAGTCTCCATTCATAGCAAAATATTGCTGTAATGTTTAGAATACTATCTTTCATCTTTTCTTTCTGCCTTTATCTTTTAAATTTTATTTATTGATTTTTAGAGAGAGAGAAAAAAACATCAATTCCCCCCTTATTTATGCATTCATTGGTTAATTTTTTTAAAACAGAATTCTTCTTTAAATTTTATTTATTCATTTAAAAAATATATTTTATTTAGGGCCCTGGCCAGCTGGCTCAGTGGATAGAGTGTTGGCCCAGCATGTGGATGTCCTGAGTTTGATCCCTGGTCAGGGCACACATGAAAAGTGACAGTCTGCTTCTCTTTCCCTTTCTCTCCCCCTTCTCTCCCCCTCCCCCTTCTTCCCATCTTACAGCCAGTGGCTTGATTGATTTGAGCATTGGCCCAGGCACTGAGGATAGCTCAGCTGATTCAAAGACCAGACCCAGATAGGGTTGCTGGGTAGACCCTGGTTGGGGAGCATGTGGGAGTCTGTCTCACTATCTCCCCTCCTCTCACTTAAAAAAAAATTATTTATTGATTTTAGAGAAAGGAGAGAGAGAGAGAAAGGTAGGGGAGGAATGGAAAGTATCAACTCTTAGTAGTTGCTTCTCATATGTACCTGACCAGGCAAGCCTAGGAGTTTGAATCATTGACCTCAGTGGTCCAGGTCAACACTTTATCATTGGTTGATTCTTTTATGTGTTCTGATCAGAACCTGCAACCTTGCGTATTTGGACGATGCTCTAACCAAATGAACTACCCAACCAGGGTTATTTTTAAATTTTTTTTAAATTTTTAAAATTTATTTATTCATTTTTAGAGAGGAGAGAGAGAGGAGAGAGAGACAGAGAGAAGGGGGGAGGAGCTGGAAGCATCAACTCCCATTATGTGCCTTGACCAGGCAAGCCCAGGGTTTCGAACCAGCGACCTCAGCATTTCCAGGTCGACGCTTTATCCACTGCGCCACCACAGGTCAGGCCTATTTTTAAAATTTTAAGAGAGTTTATTGGAGTCAAACTGATGACATGCTGGGAAGCAAGATCTCAAATGCTTAAGAGAATGAAAGTTTGCAATTCCTTTTATACACTTGGAATTAAGGAGGGACTCTCTCTGCCTTTTTAACCCACTTAGGATATCCTTGTCTATGAAAGACTGTATCTTGCTCTTTCTCACCCACCAGCATATTATAAGCCTTGTCCTGTGTGTTTACACTCAGCACAGATGTGGGTTTTAATGTTTGCATCACATTCTGTCACGAACCCTAATTTACGTAGGAACCCTCTCGGTGTCCTGGAACCTCTTCAGCCTGGAGGGAATGAATTGGGTAAGGTCGGGGTTCATACAGGGGTGGGAGGGGTGTCACTGAGCCACGGAAATGCAGTTGCTACTGCATTCTTGTGTTGGAACCGTCCTTGAGCTCAGAGACCCTGTTAAATTCACATTAGCGATGGGTCGGAGGCTGTTGGAGCACCCCCACCCAGGAGAACCTGCCACACCACAGTGCATCCAGAGACCCAGGACCAAAAAGGTCCTGTTCCCCCTCTTCCCTGCCCTACTCTGGTCTGACCATGGACAGGGCAGCCATAGTCAACATGTCCCTGATGAACTGGGTGTTTCCCCTTTTAAATAAGGTTATGATCTTTGACAGTTTTTTTAATATTTTTATTTTTATTTATTCATTTTAGAGAGGAGGGAGGAGAGAGAGGGAGGGAGAGAGAGAGAAAGAGAGAGAGAGAGAGAGAGAGAGAGAGAGAGAGAAAGAGAGAGAAGGGGGAGGAGCAGGAAGCATCAACTCCCATATGTACCTTGACCAGGCAAGCCAGGGTTTTGAACTGGCAACCTCAGTGTTTCCAAGGTTGATGCTTTATCCACTGCGCCACCACAGGTCAGGCTGATCTTTGACAGTTTTGACATGTCTCTTCCCTGTTCTCATGGAGCTTGGGAGTTATTAGGGGAGGCAGTTATTGAACACAAGAGATATCACTATAAAATGCTGTGGACTTATACACCCAAAATATTCCTCCCAATTCTGGGGGCAGGATGGGGCTGCCACAATCCTAGAAACAGCCTTGCAATGTGGGAGGAGCTTGCCAGAGTTGCCTTTTGGACTCCTGAGAGCATTGGAGAAGGTGGCTGGACTCCAGCCTCAGCCTCTCAGCCCCTCTACTCACTTCAACACCCCTTCCCCACTTACAGTCTGCCTCTTGCCCATCTGTGTGACCCCCTGAATGGTGATTCCTGCCCTATCTGCTCACGTGCACTCTGGTCGTGGCCTCTCCAGACCTCTGGGCCCACAGCCTATCAGGCGTCCCCAAACTACGGCCCACGGGCCACAATGCGGCCCCCTGAGGCCATTTATCCATCCTCCACTGCACTTCTGGAAGGGGCACCTCTTTCATTGGTGGTCAGTGAGAGGGCCACTGTATTTGGCAGCCCTCCAATGGTCTGAGGGACAGTGAACTGGCCCCCTGTGTAAAAAGTTTGGAGACCCCTGGAGGTGGTTGGTGGTGTCTTGCATTGAGAAAAAGGCTTCCAGGAGGAGGAGGAGTCCTGGAAGAAAGATGCCAAGATCTGTGTCTACCAACTGTGTCTGAGGAACTCAGGCATGAGCAGTTGGATCTATGGAAGCATAGGGCTTGCTCCCTACCCCACAAGGGGCCTCCTGCACTTCCTGACCTCAGGGAACAGTATGGGGAAGGCCTACTTAGCAGGTAATGGAGCAGACATCTTTGAAAGGTTCTTCTCCTCCACCTCTTTGTCTCTAATTCATCACCCAAGTCTCCTAGTTTTGGTTTTCCAGGAGCTCTGGGCCATTACCCCTGACCTTGGTCATTGTAATAGCCTCCCAGATATTCCCCTGCTCTGCCCTTACTCCTCCCAATCTCATCTCCAAAAAAGCAGCCAGACAGCTTTTCAAAATGCCCTCTTTATCATGTTACCCCTCCCCCTTTAAAACCGGCCCCTGCTGCCTCTCAGCATAAAGACAGCTATGGGGCCCATCACAGCCTAGGGGCCTAGCGTGACTTGGATTCTCCTGTGACGGTGCCCACCGTGAGGAGAGCTAAACATACTGAGCCCAGAGGAGCCCCCCCGCCATTTCTGGGAGAGCAAAGGAAGAGATCTCTGCCTGCAGCTGGGCTCGTGAGGAACAGCAGAAAAGCAGGTGTTCCAGAAACCAGAGTCATCATATTTTGAGACACCCTGGTCAGCTGGGGCTGCTGAGATGGCAGGAAATGTGAGAACAGAGTGGATTTAATGGCCCATGAGAACCATCCTGGGCCAGTGCTGGGAGAAGAGGCAGCTTGCAATGAGTGGGAAGCGCAAAGAGCATGGCCAATGTGTCTGTGGCAGGCTGACAGATATTGAATTTTGTCACACCAGTGACAATGACTTCCCCAGGAGCGACATGGCTGCTGAACGGAGAGAACAACTGCAAAAACAAGAATGCCCATCCAGGAACAAGCAAGCTGTGGGGGTGGGCACAGCCAGCTGTCCTTGCAATTCTCCACTGAGATCTACAGCTCCTTAAATACAGTTTGTGGGGGATGAGTTTTCTGCAGGACTTAGAGTTTGAGGACAATCAGGGGAGGAAAAATGAACATCCAAGAACATCTGTCCAGGAGCTGAATTTTTCTGGGGAACTAGATTTGGGGGGGATTGGCTAACAAGCAGTGTAATCCCACAGCAGGGTTCCTCATCAGCACAGTTTGAGAACTGCCTCTTCTCGCCAACATATTTATTTACTCAACCAATGAATAGCACACTGAGTCAGCATGGTACTGTGCACTGGGTACACGGCGTGAACGTTCTGTTCCAACAGTCAGGCCAGCATGGTCAAACATGGACATAGTTGTGAGTGTGCTGTGAACACGCACAGATGCACCCTCTCTGATCTGTGGTCAGGGCAGCCCGTGGGGTGGGTTACATAGTAGGGGCCACCTGCTGCTTACTCTCCACTGGCCCTCCTGACTTTGTCCTCTCTTGGAGTGCCTGGTCTTCAATATGAGCTGCCAGCACAGAGCAGGCAGTGCCCTGAGACATCATCCCATCCAAGCCCCATTTAGGGGCAGGGCATGAGCAGCTGACCTGAGAATGCCTGTCTCTGTTTGGGGGATAAGTGCCTGGGGTAATAATTGATTCTGGTGGCTCAGGCACAGGTCACTCATTGACTGACTAGGCCAAAGTCCGTGGCCAAAAGAGCTGAGGCTGCTTCAGGTTTTTTTCAGTAATCACCTCTTCTCCTACAGTCCCCTTCCTCATGTCTCTCCAGCCCTATGCCCCAGGGCTTCATGCTGGCCCCAGGGGCCAGGCTAAGAGGGACCCTGTGGACGGCACAGTCTCAGATGGCAGTCATGCTCTGAATTCTAGGCTGCAGACCTGAAACTATGAGGCTGGCTTTAGATTTCAGGTCCTGGGCTCCAGTGTCTGGGGTCCCCATCTGGCTGTTGGCCTGTTGCAGGGAGCTCAGGCCCTGCACTGAGTTCTCAGGTCCAAGCTCTGAATTCGGGATCTAGGTCTTGGGTTCCTTCAGCCCCTCAGCACCAGAGTAGGAAGATGGTGGTTTCCTTGGCTAGTGGGGTTACACTTCCACACATCTTAGCCAGCCAGAATTTCATCCTGGAAGCCAGTGCCATGGGCTGGTCTGGAGATCGGACGCTGGTTCTATGGTGCTTTTCCTTGGCTTCTGCCTTGGCTCTATCCCCAAGCCAGCACTCTGGAGAGAGGAGCTGAGGTGGCCACAGAGCACCCCTCACCCAGACCCTGCAGGAGTCACAGGACACACACATATTCATGTCCCTAGCTCTTTTTGGACTGCCAGGGCCAACATGGATGTGAATGGCACAGTTGTGTAACAATATGGGTCTGCGCCCAGCCTAGGCTGCATCTGATTCAATGTAATCAACCATGAGTGTTCCTTCCTATCTGTTTCCTTGTTTGAAGCTGAATTCCAGCCTCTAACCCCCAGAAGTCACAGTCATTTGACCACCAGGCCAGGCCCCCTGAGGCATGCACCTTGTGCTCACCCTTGGAGGTAGAGGTGGCTGCCAGGGGGCACGGACCTGCAGCTGCATCAGCACTCTCAGCCGCTCCAGGTGAGCAGTCCCCCCTACCTGTTCCCACTGGCCCAGAGCCTAGGTCACTGTGTGCCCTGTGCTCACTCTGTGCCCACCTTAGACTATCCCCTTACCCAACTCCAAGGCCATTAAATGGGGTTAGGGGATAAGAGGTAGGGAACCAGATTGTCTGTTGGAGGCTTAGAGCCATATGGGCTTCGGTCCTACGGGGTCGTTGAGAAAGTCACAGCTGCTGGCTCAGCCTGTGTCCTCTATAAGATGGAAGTGGTAGAGGCTACACAGCAATCAGCAAATGTGTGCTCTCTCCCTTCCTGCTGGGCACTAGGTAGACAGGCTGACTCCCGTTTGGGCTTTCTGCCTGGTTGGGTGAGGAGAAGCAGCCCTGTGACCTCTCCCAACTGCCTCGGAGTCAGCTTCATCTGGTGGCTTTGGGACAGGGCCTATGGGCTGAGCTGCTGATGCCCTGCCCCTGGGCCTGGCAGGGTTGAGATAGTGAGGGTGCAGGACCTTGAAGGTTTCTGGGAATGCAGAGACTGGGAGGAGGGACTGCGTTTCCCTCCCCTGGGCTGCTGCAGGAGATGTGTTGGAGGAGGAGTCAGAGGGAGGATCATGGCAGAGAAACACACCCAGCCAGCCAATACCTGCCTTCAGTGGTGGAGGGTGAAGCCTCAAAGGAAGAGTTGGGTTATATTTCTGGAGAAAGGGATAGTGGGCCAGCAGTGACAAAGAAGTGGCTTTGAAAAATTCTTTGTATTATGATTTTATTTTATCTTATTTTATAATGAAAGGAGGGGAGGCAGAGACAGGCTCCCGCATGCCACTGACCGGGATCTACCCAGCAAGCCCACTAGAGGGCGATCCCTCTGGGGCCCTTCTTTGGTTGTAACCAGAGCCATTTTAGCTCCTGAGGCAGAGGCCATGGAACCATCCTCAGTGCCTGGGGCCAACTTGCTATAATTAAGCCTTGGCTGCAGGAGGGGAGGGAGGAAGAAAGAGAGAGAGAGAGAGAGAGAGAGAGAGAGAGAGAGAGAGAGAGAGAGGAGAGGAGAGAGAGAGAGAGGAGAGAGAGAAGCGAGAGGGGGAGAGATGGAGAAGCAGATGGGCGCTTCTCCTGTGTGCCCTGACCAGGAATCAAACCCGGGACTTCCACATACCGGGCCAATGCTCTACCACGGAGCCAACCGGCCAGGGCCTTGTGTTATGATTATTTTTAGATTGCATCCTTTTAAAAAAATTAAAGCTAAAGTGAAAGTCTCCTTTGACAATTAACCCCAATCCTGGCCAGGGCCTTGTGTTATGATTATTTTTAGATTGCATCCTTTTAAAAAAATTAAAGCTAAGGTGAAAGTCTCCTTTGACAATTAACCCCAATCCTGGTCCTCTCTCCATCTCTCTGTCAGTTTGGCATGTATCCTTCTAGAACATTCTTTTACCTTTCTGTACACTTACAAGTGCCTGTGTGTTTGTGGTTTATATAAGGTCTCATGCTATATGCATTGCTTTTTATTTTATTTTTTTCCATTGAACAATGACACATTTTGGAGACCTTTCCACATCAGGACACACTATACCTACTTCCTCACCGGCTATGGCATTGCAGGGCATGGATGTACTACCACCTGTTGTTACCCCACCCCTACCCACATCTGGCTGTTTGCCCGTTCTCAGGTCATGCACAACCTTGCAGGATGAACCTCCTCATGCCCGGTGAGTGACTGTCTCGTGGTCCTGCTGGGTTCACACAAGGTGTGTGAGTGTGGTTTGTTTCCTTCTTTTATAAGTGAGGGGAGGGGAGATAGAGAGATACACTCCTGCATGCGTCTTGACTGGGATCCACCCTGCAACCCTGGTCTGGGGTCAATGCTCTGTCCATCTGGGACCATGCTTGCAACCAAGCCATTTTTAGTGCCTGGGGCGGAAGCTCCATGGAGCCAACCTCAGTGCCCGGGGTGATGCACTCAAACCAATCAAGCCATGGCATGGGATAGGAAGAGAGAGAGAGAGAAGGGGGAGGGGAGAGGTGGAAAAGCAGATGATTGCTTCTCCTGTGTGCCCTGACTGGGAATCAAACCTGGAACATCCACACACTGGGCCGATGCTCTACCACTGAGAAAACTGGCCAGGGCCACACAATGAGTGTTTTTAACTTTTAGCAGAAACTCCCAAACTGCCTCCCAGAGTAGCCATATCAATGTCCCCTCCATGAAAAGGCCCTGGCTCCCCACTGGGTATTTCTATAGCATCCAGGTTCTCATTGGGGTACATCCCTGAGTCAGGCAGCCTGAGGGCTAGCTGGCCAACCAAGCTTTTTGCAGAACCCTGGGCTGGCCTGCACTCTCCTCTGGCAGTGGCAGTTTCATACCCATTTTTGTTATGAGGACAAAAATGCAGTAGAGGACAGAATGAGCCTAACTTGGGGATCTTGGTAGATGTGAATTTCTCTACCCATGACCTCTTTTCTTATGAGGCAATCTCCTTAGCTCCTAAGTTTGACAGGCATCATTACTGGTGGTGGGGAGCTTTGCAGAAGGGTGGGCTCAGCCTGCAAGGTCTGTCAACTTTGAAAGGACACCCCATTTCTTACCTGGTGTCTCCACTTCTCTATGTTGGAGCATGGAAGGGTGTCTCCTGCCATAGGGAGAAGCCCAGGGCTGAGGAAGTATGGGAGTTCTGCAGCTTCTCAGGGAAGGAACATGGGCTGCCTCCCTACCCCTGTCTCCAGCTATAGACTCTGACTCTGGTGCTATGTGATCCCCACTGCCCTGCTGTCCCTGATTTCTTTGTTGGGACTGTCTGAGACTGGCATCATTTGTCAGCTCATTTGTAGGCCAAGGAGATACAGAAGTGATTAAGAGGGATGAGGTCCCTGCCATCAAGGCACCTATTAATACATCATATTGTCAGCAAGTGACTATAAACAAGTAAATGAGATTGCTTCAGACTGGCTGAGTGCTGTGAAGGAAACAAACCCAGGAGAGTGGTAGAGAGCAGAGTCGGGGTGCACTCTGTACATGAGGTCTTCATCCATTCGGGCGACTGGAACTGAATACACAGACTGGGGCACTTTTCTCACAGTTCTGGAAGCGGGGAGTCTGAGCTCACAGTGCCACTTTTCTCATGTCTGGGGGTCTGATGGGAGCTCTCCTCCAGGTTGCAGACAGTTGTCTTCTTGATATGTCCCTCACATGATGGGAGGAGCTCTCTGGGGTCTCGTGTAAGGGCACTGATCCCATTCATGGAGGCTCCACCTCATATCCTAATCACCTTCCAAAGGCCATACCACCAAGCACCAACATGCTGGGGGTTGGGATTTGAATATATGAATGTGGGGGGAACACAGACATTTAGACCACAGAACAGAGTGACCAAGGAAGGTTCCTCTGAGCTGTTTAAGACAAGATCTTCAATGAAGCAGGAATTTGTGGTGACAGACCTTAGAAACCACACCCAGAGTAACAAGTATACGCACATCGAAGGAACATATGGGTTTGCCTATGAGGAAGTCTAGAAGTGGCCTACTTCAGGCATGCGTGAATTCAGGCACTCAGGTCACTTTGTCAGGCCTCTCCTTCCATCTCTCTCAGTCCTGCTTTCCTGTGTTGCCTTTGTTCGCATGCATTCTTTCCCTGCAAGTCCTTCCAGGGAATCCCCAGGAAAGGGTAGAAAATGATGAGAACTGGGATTCTGATTGGGTGAAAGGATCATCCCTGAACTAAGCTGATTGGCCAGGCCTAGGTCATTAGCTCATGTCAGCAGTTAGAGGTCAAATGAGCCAAACAACATGGACTGAGGGAGCAGAGTGCTGAAGCCTTTCTCCCAGGAAGCTTGGCTTTGACTTCTGGAGAAAGGCACAGTAGGCCAGCAATGCCCACCCCCATTCAGGTGTCCCTGAACTACAGCCCCCTGAGGCCATTTATCCGCCCCCCACCCCCGCCGCACTTCTGGAAGGGGCACCTCTTTCATTGGTGGTCAGTGAGAGGAGCACTGTATGTGGCGGCCCTCCAACGGTCTGAGGGACGGTGAACTGGCCCCCTGTGTAAAAAGTTTGGGGACCCCTGAGTTACATGCTGGGCCGTAATGGGGGTGGATCTCCTGACAGAGGGGACAGCAAGTACAATGAGCTGGAGTAGGGACAGAATTCAACCTGCTGAGGTGGTCAGGACAGCCCACCTCAGATACCTTCTTGAGGCTCCTGTGTTCCCTTGCTTCCTCTGTCACAGCACCGGGAGTAAGTCTGCCTACAGGCTGGGGCCTTCTGGTAGGTCTTCCCTGCTCCCCCTCCCTGTGTGGGGTTTCCCTGGCTGCCTGCAGACAGGAAAGGCTACCTAGCCAAAGCAGGCAAGGGGCAGAATCTGCACCTGAAACAATACCCAGTGTCCTCTACAAGGCCTAAAGGCTTCCAAGAAATAGCAGCCATGTCTGCAGGGACGCGCTTAGTGCCCTAAAGCAGCAGAAAACAGTGACTAGACATTGTACTCAGATCCGAGGTGAAGAAATAGTAGGATAACACCTGGCAGAGACACAGTTTCCCAGAGGGGTCTTCCCCTTGCCTTTCTCCCTCTTATGTGTTCTCTCTCTCTCTTCTCTCTCTCTTTTACCCCCATATTCTGTGCAGTCAGGAAGAGAAGTTCTGATAACAGGAAGTCAGGGGACACATCCTGAGGTCCCCAAGAGCTTCCAGGCACTGTGACCTTGGTGACACATGCAGTGTGGTTTCGGGGTAGATACAGGATACACAAGGAACACAACTCACAGCAGACTAATAATAATTATTATAATAACAATATTATACATCCAGGACAAACCCAGCTGCCCCAAGCCAACTGCAAAATCAGTATGTCCAATAGAGTTTAGTGGGTAGAGGGAGGGGCTGCTCCTCAGGCCTCACACACACCAGCTCTCTGAGGAGGGGCCTGCCCCTCCTCCTGCTCCCTGATGCGGTTTGGCACAGAGTGGGGAGGCTGGCACTGCCAACACTGCTCCTCTGTATTGAGCATACTGGCACAGGTGTGGGAGAAGGAATGAGGGGAGCCCCACCTCCCCCTAGTGGCCTGGCTGCAAGGGATGAGTGTACGGGCATGTGAGGAACCAAGTGGTGGCAGCTATGGGGGGTGGCTCCTCTGAACCTCTCTCTACCCCTCCTGGCTCTTCCTTCGGGCCTGCCTGAGGCAGGAAGGGGCCAGGGACACTCACAGCACAGTCAGAGCATGCAGAGTGGGACCGTGGCATGCTTGGCCCACCAGGTGCCATGCAGTTAGCCTGGACTGTTGGACAGCATTCAGAGGGCTGAATGAGCAGTGAAGTCTGAGGGCCCCCCCTTGGGCTGGGCTGATGATTCAGTCTGTGGTGTGGCCTCCTGGGAATTGGGCCCTTGGGCAGGCAGCTGCAGAAATTCTGGAAGCACCAGGTCCTCTTTGCGCAGAAGGCCCCTTTGGTCATTGGCCCCACTGCTTTGTACTCGGTTCAGCAGCTCCACCAGGCCTGGAGGGGCCACAGAGTCAGGGGACCTACCTGCTCAGACCTGCCCGCACTAGTCCACCACAGTCCTGCTGACCATACTATGGCCATAGCCTCCCCGACCTCAGCACCAATGATGCTTCCCATCCTCCTATCCCAGCCCTGCTGGTCCCCCAACCCCAATGGCTCCCAGCCCTCCTGTTCCAGCTCCAGTGACATCTAGGCCCCTGATGCCACCTCAATGGTCCCAACCCCGCTGGTCCCTAGCCCCCACCATCCCAATGTACCTTCAATGTCACAGGTCTGTCGCTTCCCAGTTACACTACTAGGAATCTCAGCCAAAGAGCTGAGTGGCAGTGGAGGGTGATGGGTGGCCCTGTCCTGGGTTCTAGGCAGGTCGCCCTGCAAGAAGTGGGGTCAGAGCTACAAGGAGAGGAGGTGTGCTGGGCAAAAGAGGGCTCCCCACCTGGCTCACCTGGCTATGGCAGGCTGATGTGTCACCAGCTTCGGAAATCTTTGCACCTGCAGCAGAGAGCGAGCCCTCTGTGTTTGCCTCCTGCCTGGACCCCCTTACTCCTGGGTCAGGAGCCAGCCCTGGGGACCACGCCCCGGGCCAACATCCCTTACCTGGGAGAGTGTCCAAAACTAGTCTTTGGGCCGCCACCGAGCTCACTAGCTTTCCCAGATCCAGTGGCTGCTTCTCGCCTGGCTGCGGAGACAGGTCAGCATCCCGCAGGACAGGCAGCCCGCTCCCCGCCGCCCCGCGCCTGCCCCAGCCCCGCGGCCCAGAGGCTCACCCGGTGTAGCTCCACCTGTTGCGGGCTCAGGCCGTGCTTCGCTAGGATGGGGAGCAGTGACTCCTGCAGCTGCTTGGTAGGTTTGGCCGAGACCCGCACCACACGGTGCAGAGCCGACAGCTCGAGCCTGCATGGGACCCTCAGGCTGCGGAAGGGTGCAGAGCCGGCCCACCTCTCCTCCTAACCCAAACCCACCAGCTCCAGGAGGGGGCGGAGCCTGAACCTGAGAGGAGGGCCAGCTTGGGGGGTGGGAACTTAGCCCAGGGGAAGGGGTTAGCACAAGGGGCGGGACCTGCCGGGTAGCACCGCAGTTTGAACTTCTATCCCGACCCAAGCCTCGTGGGGAGGGCACTCACTCGAAGGTGATCCTGTTCTCCAGTCTCACTTCCTGGTCCGCCAGCACGGTGCAGTCCTGATCCAGGACCAGGGCCTTCTGCAGACGCCAGGCAGGGTCTGAGTCCCTCCCTCCACCCCTAATTATCCCCACTGTCCGAGGAAACCACCTTCACTTCCTCGGTTGGCTGACCCAAAGTTTACAGGGAAGGGCGGATGGGCAGGTGAGCCCTAGAGGTGCGGATGCGGTAGAGACAAGGCTGGACTTAGGAGCCTGGCGTGGCCAAGGTCAGGGAGAAGGGTGGCAGGAATGCTGGACAGACTTGCAAAAGGAAGGCAGTTATGGGAAACATGGGGGTGCGGTGGCACAAAATGGTAAAAGGGTTGTTTGGTTAGGAGGCAGGTTTAGGTCCTGAATTGTAGGATGCCTTTTCCTGGCCAGGACAGATTTGCATCCTGGACAGCTATCCCTTGTTCCTCAGGCCTGTGAAACCCACCCAGACCAGCTGGACGTGTTTCCTCCCTCACCCCCCACTTTGGGTCAGCCACATAGGACTTGTCCCTTTTTGGACATTTGTCCACTTCTCTCCATCAGAACACTTCTTATCTCCTCACTGCAAAAGGGGTTCTTCCCCAAGTCCACTGTGAGACCTGGGGGAGGTAAAGGGTCTGGCATACAGCCTGGCACACAGTAGGTACAGAAACAGTAGCCATAGTGATGACTGCCCCCAATGGCTCTGCTGCCCGCACCAGCCCGGGGCAGGGAGGCAGCCTGTTCCCTGCCATGGGCCTGTGCTGTGCTGTAGGGACAGGTGGAGTGTGGGTGGGAAAGTTATATTTAGCAGATATGAAAGCCCATCTGGGCTGTGGAGGCTGCCCTGGAGGCCTGAGAGAATGGGCAGAGCTCTTCCCACTCCTGCCCTTACACTCCCACACTCTGGGCCACTGAATAGTTTCTGCACTTCTTACCCACCCCCAGCCCTTCCCTTAAATTCTTCCCTCTGCCTGGAATATCCTTCTCCCACAGCTCTGACAGGCAAACTTCTCATTCTCATCAACTGCTGCCTTTTCTAGGAAGCCTTCCTTGGACAGACCAGAAATGCCTCCCCTCACCCCAGAGACCCTCTGGAGGTTCGGTGCCTCCTCCCTGACCACATTCTGCCTTGCTTCCCTCCAGCCAGTGAACCTGAAGGACAGAGCTTGGGCCTAGGTCCCTCTGCCCACCCACCTGTCAGGACCTTAGGAATTGTATGCCGGGTAAATAAAGTCCTGACAGGTCTTCTGAGATGCAGCATTCTTTCTTTAGATCCCCTTACTGGATGCCTTAGTTTAAAGTGAGTTTTCCCCCTAGAATCCTCTTTAAAGCTATGCTAGTTTGCACCTCAAAAAAAGTTTTCATAGGTTAGGTGTGTTTGGATTTTCTTGGTGGCAGAGGAGATGAGGGCTCCCCCAAATGGTCATTTCAGAGATGGGCAGTCTGAGCTAGAAGTTCTGGAGAAAAACCTTCCTCCAGCAGGGGTTCTCCCCACTTTACATCCCAGAAGCCATCAGAATGAGGGTCATGGGTAAAGCTGGAAACCAGGATGCAGTGGGGTAGGGATAGGATTTTTGGAAGTGAGAGTGGATATCTGAGTTTGAGTGAAGAGTTGGTAGTGGGTTGATTTAAAGTTGGGCATGGGGAGAGAGGGTTAGGGTGGGGAGGAGCTGGAGTTGGCAAGGGAGTGAGGATAGGGTATGGAGTTGGAATTAGGGTTGGCCCAGGGAGTTAAGAATGGAATTGGGGGGGGGAATAGAATTGGGGTTGAGGTCATAGCTGACTGAGCAGAGACAGGAATGGGGTTGAGATCAATATCAGGAAGAGAGTTAGAGTTAGGGACTAGGCCAGGTTCACACCTGCTCATTGCCCACCAGGTAGACTTTGATGTCAGGTAGAGAGAGGCCTCGTTTCTCACAGATGCCTGCCAGCATGGCACGAATGGTGAAGCCAGGTCGGGCCAGGGCCAAGGAGGCTGTGCCATCGGGCAGGTACACGCAGCAGTATTTCCCTGGCCGGCTTTCACTCTCACCTTCTGAGCTCCCAAGGCTCTTCCGATGGCTCTAATTCAGGGCAGGAGTGGTAGGAAGGTCAAGTGTACACAACCAAGGGCATGCAGACAGGTAAGCTCACTAGAGTACACTCGTGCACGAATGCACACACACCCAAGAGCATACCTGTCTTCCTACAGGAACACATGTATGCTGGACTAGGCATGTGGGCACCCAGAGGCAGATCCACTAACTGACACCCCCCCCCACCCCACCCCCACCCCACCCCCCGCCATGCGCACACACCGGCTGAAGAGGATGTGCACCTATGACATGCACGGGGCCCAAAGTGGTGAGAACAGGCAGAAAGTAAGGAGGCAGAGGGCTGGCTGTGGGGAGCAAGCTGGGGAGGTGGAAGTGAGATGGTGACTGGGAATGATTGCAGCCACACAAAGGGACCTGAGTAGTGGCCCTCACCCCCCCCCCCCCCCGCACTTCATCTTCCCCAGCAGTTGGCTTACCTCAGATTTGCTGCTGACAAAGGCAAGGAAGCCAAGGTCCAGACTGGCGGAGGAGTTGAGGGAGCCCTGGGACTCTCGTCGCAAGGCCGAATTTGACCCCGTGCCCGCTGGTTCTAGGGGAAAGGGAGCAATGAGCAGGGCAGCCCCCTCTCCACCCTCATTCCTGAGCTGAGGCCTCTCCGCAGGGGTGGACCCCGTTGGAGCTCTTCTGCTTGGGTCTAACGTGGTTCGAGTTCCTACAAGCATCGCTACTGAGGGGGCTTTGCAGACTTCACCAAACCACGGGGGGGAACGTGGTGGCCACAGGGACTTGAATTTATTTCGGTTTTCACGAATGTACAGACTGTGGGAAAAGTCTGAACGTTTCTCAAGGCTTTCCTAAACTCCAGCCCCCCTTCTTCTCTGAGACCTGTTCCTGCCCTCACCCCTGCGGAAGGACTTGCGGAGAGGGCGACCCCCAGGGCCCTCAGAGGACGGCAGCTGCCCCAACTCCTCCACACCCAGCGGCAGCGACTTCCCGGGCTTCAGCTTCGGTTTCTGCGGGGACAGGGAAGGCGCTGGCACCAAGCCGGGCCCTGGCCCGTACGCAGACCTTGGGCAACCCCACAGATCTGCACCGGATCTCCTGCCCCCCACAGTCCCTCGTCCGCACCTTCCTGCTGGCGTCCGGACTGCCAAGGCGCGAGCAGCCAGGTTCCCTGAGGGGGCGCCCCTCGGCCTCCGCCTGGAGGCACTCGCGGTACAGCGGGGACTTGAGGAAGCGCGTATAGCTGTCGAACTTCATCAAGTTGAAGATCTGTGGGCAGGCGCCGCGGCGGTGAGCCGGAGTTCCAGGCTGGGCACGGGGAGTTGGTCTGGTCCCTAACCTAGGAAAGGAGCCCCTAGGCCCCGCCCCTACTCTTGGCTCCGCTCCAACCTCGACTAGGCCCCGCCCCCGGCCCGTTTTTCACTGCAGCTCCTGGTATCTACCGCTGAACAGCGCCCTGCCACCGCATTTATTTGTCCCTATGCCCACAAGCAAATCTGCCCCTACCCCACCGCTCATTCCCGTCAAGCTCCGCCCCTGGACCTGGCCCCGCCTCTGCTCCCTTCCAAGGCCACGCCCGCTCACCTGAAGCTGCTGTGCCCGGAACATGTCTGGTCGGGGGACTGCCAGCACCTCCTCCCCCAGCCAGGCCTGCCGGTCGATGTTCACGGGGCTCATTGCCTGGCTGGATAGGAACTCTTGGTAGATATTGTGAGCCTCCTGAGTTAGCTGGGGCACGAGGGACAGGAGAAGGTCAGGGGCACCGCTCAGGCCCTGGTCCCACCTCTCCGCCTGAGCTTCCTCTTCCTCTCACCTTCTGGGTGTTGCTGGGAGGGATCTGCTGGAAGTGCTCGCAGGCCTTCCAGAAAGTCAGGTTCTCAGCACTGAACTCCTTCTTCAGAAACTCCTGAGGGGTGGATGTGAGTAGAGAAGAAGGCAGTCAGGAGTCACAGAGACCCTGTCAAGGTATGCAGTCAGAGAGATTGGGATAGAAACTCAGGGCCAAGAGGCCAAGCCAGACTGATAGTGCCAGTCGGATCAGTGAAGCCAGATCCAGAGGCACAGAGAGAACATAAAAGGTAAAGACAAGGACAGAGAGAAACAAAGTTCCCAGCTGGGAAAAGAACAGGAGGGTTCCAAAGAAAAGCTATGGAAAAGGCAGCTGATAGAGGAGTCCCACTGGCCAGCCTGAATCTCTCTCCATGCCCCTCAACCCCTGCCATGCACCCTCCCTATCCTATCTCATCCCATCCCATCCCACCCCAGGGCTTACTGTGAAGTAAGCTTGGCCCAGTGGGTCCTGCAGCAGCCGCTCTAAGGACAGGCCCCAGTTGGCCACACGCTGCTCCTCAGTGGGGAAGGGGCTGCTGGGGCCACTGGGGAGGCTGTGGACGCTAAGGGAGCTGCCTCGGCCCTCACTCTGGTCCTGGGGTTCCACTGTGCTGCTCAGCTCTGCAGGGGGAAGGGCAAGTGGAAGTGAGCCTTGTGGCCTTCCCCAGCCCTTGACCCAATCCCATCTGCAGACACTTGCCTGGGAAAGATAGCAAGTGGCAGGGGTATCCCCACCTTATATCCACATACACCACACCCCACCCCCAGCCAGGCTTCTGTCACATGCCCTGTCACTTACCTCCATCTGAGACAGCCAAAACCTACAAGAGACCCGAAGTAGAAAAATCAGAAGAGAGCCCAAGATGAATTCCCAAAGGACAGTTCTGGGCCCAGTCCCCAGGACAGGAGCTGTGCTCTCCTCTGCCTGGAGGGCCATGCTGGCCATTCCCGGTTAGGTCACTGTACAGGTTTAGCTTAGGCTGTCCCTGGCTCCCCTTCCATCATGTGGCAACCTGTGTATGCTGGAAATTATGCCTGGTATTTTCCAGTCACCCCTCCAGCCTGCTGGGTAAGCCCAGGTATAAAGCATGGTGGGTAGGAACACGGACTTGGTATCCTGTCTCTGCCACTTACTAGCTGTATGACTTTGAGCAAGTTACTTGTTTGTCTCCATCTGGAAATAAGGGATGATGATAATAATAGTAACTTACTTCTTGGGGCCATTGGGAGGACCAAATCAGTTTAATTTTTTTTTTTTTTTTTTTTTACAGGGGTAGAGAGTCAGAGAGAGGAATAGATAGGGACAGACAGACAGGAACGGAGAGAGATGAGAAGTATCAATCATCAGTTTTTCATTGTGACTCCTTAGTTGTTCATTGATTGCTTTCTCATATGTGCCTTGACCGCAGGCCTTCAGCACACCTAGTAACCCCTTGCTCAAGCCAGCGACCTTGGGTCCAAGCTGGTGAGCTTTTTGCTCAAGTCAGATGAGGCCGCTCTCAAGCTGGTGACTTCGGGGTCTCTAACCTGGGTCCTTCCACATCCAGTCTGACGCTCCATCCACTGCGCCGCCTGGTCAGGCAGGACCAAATCAGTGGCCATCTGTAGTAAGTGCTATGTCAATATTTGCTGTTGTCTTTGAGGAGGGAGAAGTTCCTCTGTAGCTAATGATCACCTTATTGCAACTGTTTCCTCTTGGGACCAAGGGTCTCAAACCTCAGTATGCATTAGAAAGACTGGAAGGGTTCCACCTCCAGTGATTCAGGTTCAGTGGGTCCAGAATGGGGCCTAAGACTCTTCATGGCTAATGAGCTCCTAGGTGCTGCTGCTGCTCCATGGGCCACACTGTGAGCAGCGCTGTTGTTGAGGCCAACTCCATCCTCCCTCCTCCCCTCTGGGTACAGCTCGGACTTCTCTGGGGATCCCAACCATTAGTGAAACAGAAAAACACTCCTTTCAAAATGACTCTTACTTGGTATTCCTACCTTCCTAGAAGCTCCTCCAGGTTCCTTGTCATCTCCTACCCATGCAAGGTGGCCTCTGTCCCTCCTGACTCTGTCCTGGGCCCTTTCTTCCACCCACATCTTTCCAGATGCACAAGGCCAAGCCAACTTTCTGTTAACAACTCCACCCAAATGTCCCACAAACCCTTCAAACTCATCTAGTCCCAAGTGGATGCCACCTCTGCCACCACCACAGCAGAGTACCCAACCAGCTTCCCTGCATCTTGTCTTTCTTTCCATCATCTGAGCTCCCAACACTAGGGCTGAGTCATCCCTAATTCCTCTCACCTCCTACATTCTCACTAGGCCCTGTCACAGGGGCTTCCACCTGTTCCTTCTTTCCATCCCCACTGGAAACAGGTCTGCAAAAACCCTCACCACAGGAAGCCTCTTTCTGCGCTCCTGGCTGTTGCCCTCTCTGCTCCTCACTTGCACCAGGGCACTCAGGTCACTCCTAGTGGGCCTGAGCTGGCCTGAAGATATGTAGGGACAGTACTGATATCTTAGCCCTCAGAATTCTTTTTCTTTTTAAGTTTGAAGAGGTTTCTCATATTTATCAGGAGCTTTAAAGAAAACCCTTGCTTTCTGTCTCCAGTTTGAGACTGTAAGGCCCCAGCTACCCTGAGCTCCTTCCAGCATGGCCACCTTGGCTGCATGGGCCAGAGAGTGACTATTCAAAGAACATTACTATTGTTGTACTAGTATTGGTGTCTGACACCGCTCCCACTTTCAAGTTTATGAGCCGTGCCATAGAGGAGCGAGTGCGGTGTTGGGTCTGTCAGAACTAGGTTCAAATACAATCTGGCCTTTGTCCAGAGTCTCAACTGTGGTCTCCTCCCTGAGCCTCCTCTACACCTGGAGCACTGAGATAAGACATTGCTGAGGAGAAAGAAAAGTTTTTGCAGGCACACTGGGCCTGAGATCAGTTCCCAGTGCATCTCGCCCCAGCCTGCCCAGCCCTCACCTTCCTGCCTTTCCTCTCCCCCATCTGAAAGCTTCATTGATCTGTCACTTTCCACAGCTGCAGGAGAAAGTCCCAACTACTGGGGTGCGTGAGGATGACGAGTCTCTTCCAGCCTGCTCTTGCCCTTCCTGGCACTTGTCTGCCCAGGCTGTTCCCAACCTCATTGCCACTGTCAGAGCCCTCTGCCCTCATGTCCTGACTCTTTTCCCACTCCAAGGGTGCCACTTGGTCCTGCCTCCTCCCATACCCACTAACCTCTCTCTGACCTGCCCTCCAACCTGGTCCTCAGGCTCTTTCTTGCTCAGAGACCCCATAACTGCTAGGGCAGGCCAGGACTCCTGAGAGGGCAAAGGTTCCCACACTAAAGCAGCTCTCACTCCAATTTGTTTTATTCTTTGCATTAGGTCAAATTGCTTTTCTGTGTCTTCAGATGGAGCCAGCTCCCAGGTCCTCCCCAGGCCTCATTCCCTGCTTTGGGGGGCCACATAGGGCTGGGTTATAGCTAAAGCTCCACCTGGGCCTGACTAATGAACCCCTTCAGCCTCCTCTTTCCCTCACTCTCACTTTCACCCTACACTCTATCAAACGTTCCTGTTTCCCCTCACCCCTACATAATCCTGCTTCCTGCTTTGCTGTTTCCTCTGCCTGGAATCTGCACCTGCTCCACTACCCTATGGCTCTCTAATCTCTGCCCATTGACATCAGTCTTCCTTAAATACCAGTTGCCAGAATCCACGTGCTCACCAAGCTTCTGCCCACCCATATCTGGGCCTCTCTCCCCTATTACTCAGGTAGTTCCTGGAGGGCAGGCCTGGGTTGTAGGAGAGAATCAACCTGAACTCCCTCCCACGAAGCACCCTCCTTGCCCCAGTGCTCCCAAGCAACTGTCAGGGCCCCAAACAACCTTCCTCTGCCCTCCTACCTGGCCCCAACACCCCCTCCACCAGGGATGCTTCACCTCCTAACACCCCACCTCTGCCGCCTGCTGTTCACCTTCCTGAACCCCTTGGGCTCTGCTAGTTGTTGATCTGTACAATCAAGGCTGAGACAGCATAGGGACTGAGATCCGGAGGTGGGAGGAGGCAGAGATGGAGTTCAATTCCAGTTCCACTGTTCCAGGGCAAGTAACTTGTTCTCTCTAGGCCTCAGTTTTCCCCTGAGTAGCATGGGGCTCAGCGTTCCCAACCTGTTTGGGCTGCTGGGAAGGGTGAACAAGGTCCATATGTGGAAGCAGCAGCTATGTAGCGGTCAGGGGCTCCACTGACCTCATGCTGATGTTGCTGGCCAGGCTCTGACCTGCCCTGGCTCGCTCCCAGATCTGGGGAAGCTGTACTGAGCCAGTCTGACCTTGCTCCACCCTGGCTAGCCTGAGGAGAAGTGGTGAGTACATAGGGAGAAAAGGGGAAGAGAGGATGAGGAAGGGTGTGGTGGCCAGTGGCATCCCCAACCCATGGTCCTTGTTCTCACTCCATCCTCACATCCTGTTCTCCTTTAGCTGCTATTACCACTCCCATCTCACCAGCCCAAAGAAGTCACACAGTTAGGAAGTGGCTGAGCTGAAATTGGAACCCAAGTGTGTCTGACGTGGAGCCTGAGATCTTCCCTCCACTCAGCAGCCTCCCAGAGTGGAAAGGAGACATCCCAGGGGATCTGGGAGGCCCAGAGTCTCAGCCTTCATCTACAGGGGGCAAGGCCAATTGGGGGTGAAGAGTCCAGGGGCTCCTCATGAATCAAAGACCTCAGACCTCAAAGGGAGGGCCAATTTACTGAGTGTCTTCTGTGCTGGGAACTCTGTATCATCTCTCATTTCATCCTATCTTGGGGAAACTGAGGCCCAGAGAAACCTAGGAGCCCGGCCCCTTCAGACTGAGCCAGATCTGTGGAGTTGGCCCCAGACTTGGCCCCTTTGTAAGGCCATCTGTCCCTCAGAGCCTGGCCATGAGCTGGGTGCCCCAGAGGTACAGTGGCCTTTGCAGATGTCCTTGTTAGGTGGGGAAGATTAACCATCTTCCCAAGGGTGAGAGCACTCAATAACCACCCTGCCCCAGTGCTCCCACATCTGGGCCTTCCCCATGCCATGCCTCTGCCAGCTGGCACATCCTTTAGGACATCCTCCACAATGCTCCAAGTCAGAGGAGAGGTTAGTTTTCCCTCCTCAGTACCCCCTCAAGCTTTCTCTAGCCCTGACCAGCAGCTCCTACTCAAACTTGAATTTTATTCTGGTATTTGTGCCCACGTATCTTGCTGGACTGGGAGCTGCCTGAGAGCAGGGACAAAATAATGGGCTGGGGTCTTGAGTGCCTGGGACAGGGTTGGCACAGAGCAGGTCCGAAGGAGGGGTGTTGGATGAATGAATGAACAAATGAAGTGACGGGTGGGGCTGTGTGAAGACATCTTTGGGAGAGGGGCTGAGAGTCATCTCTAAGTGACAGGTTTCATTGCAACTGCCTGACATGCTAAGTGGCAGGAAGACAAGGCTAACAAATAAAATTGCCTCTGCAGGGAATGATGGTGGGTAGGGCAGCATCTGGGGAAGGTGGGGGAGAACAAAGCCAGGCAGGTGGGGAAGGCAGAGGAGCCCTGGCATTGAGTCAGACCAGCTGGGTTCAAATGCGGGCCCCTATACCTGCCGGCTACCCTCAGCAAGTCATTCATTTCTCCATTGGGAGGTAATTCATGGAAGGAGCCAGGCATCTGGGCCTCTCTATGCCCCTCTATGCCTGCCGTCCCTCCTGTTTTAGTCGAGCATGACCTCAAAAGCTCCTGTTGACCAGCAAGTGGCCAATCTGTGGCCCTCGGCATTCCTAGAGATAGCACAGGACATTCAGAACAGGCCCAGGAAGGAAAAGATACATCTGTGTGTGCAGGCTGCTAAAAGGAAAGCCTGTGGGCTTGCTGAGGCCGGGTACATCCTTGTTCTGAATGACTTTGGGCAGAGTAGACATAGTTGATGAGGGAAGGGCAGAGGCAGGGTCTATCTCTGACCCCTCAGCTGCCATCTGGGGTGGGCATGACAGTGGGCATGGTCATCCTTGGCCTGGACACCCATGTGTCATGCCTCTGGGGTAGGAGTGTGAGGTCCATGGGTTCTTGAACTTTCAGTTAGGTTGATGGTAGACAGTGAGGTGGGCAACTCAGCCTATTTGGAGGGGCTGCTTCTCTCCCACCCAGCCAGCCTGGGACTGGGCAATAAAGGTGTTGGAAGAGGCCCTGGCTGGTTGGCTCAGTGGTAGAGCGTCGGCCTGGTGTGCAGAAGTCCCGGGTTTGATTCCCGGCCAGGGCACACAGAAGAAGCGCCCATCTCCTTCTCCACCCCTCCCCCTCTCCTTCCTCTCTGTCTCTCTCTTCCCCTCCTGCAGCCGAGGCTCCACTGGAGCAAAGATGGCCTGGGCGCTGGGGATGGCTCCTTGGCCTCTGCCCCAGGCGCTAGAGTGGCTCTGGTCGCAACAGAGCAACGCCCCGGAGGGGCAGAGCATCGCCCCCTGGTGGGCAGAGCGTCGCCCCCTGGTGGGCGTGCCAGGTGGATCCCGGTCGGGTGCATGCGGGAGTCTGTCTGACTGTCTCTTCCCGTTTCTGGCTTCAGAAAAAATACAGGGGAAAAAAAAAAAGGTGTTGGAAGAGGAGAGATGGAAACAGATCTCGAGAATTAGGAATCAGGAGTGGGTGTGGGAGTAGCTCCGCTTCTTGGTGAGGCAGGGGACCCTTGAGGAGGGGCCGATTATGAAGGTGGGGTTTGAGAACCCTCACAATGGGTCAGGGGTCTTGTATTCATTATTCCACTTAACCATCTCAACAAGCCTCTGAAATCTGTTCTATCCTCCTCATTTTACAGATGAAAGAAACTGAGTGTCAGAGAGAACCCCCTCGTAAGGGAGTACAGAGCTGAGACGAATCCAGGTCTCCCTAAACTTATTGGCTTTGTCCCAGAATACTGGCCAGGGCCTAGTGGGAAGCTAGGTCACAGTCTGGACTTTCTGGGGTTGTTAGGAGGAACTATGGACCTGCCAAAGTGGGCTGGTATTCTAAGGAGAGAAGGGAGGACCAGCACAGCCTGCCCCATCTGCTGAATGAATAAAAAAGCTGGACCTTCCTAGGGAAGCTCTGATCTGGGGGCCAAGCAGCCAAGGAGAGAGTTTAGGGGGTGGGGCAGCAGCCAGGGGATCCTAAAGCACAGCTTCCCTTACCCTTCCTGGTATCCCAGGAATAAAATAGATACACTGCGCCAACCTGGCCTGACCCTGCTGACCCATCCCAGGCTGCCCAAGGACTGCCAGTTATGGCAGGAAGCCTCAGGAGCAGATCCAGCTGCAGGGCAGTGACCTTGTGAGGGCTGCCTCTTACCTGACCTTGTATATCAGAACCTGGGGTGAGGAGGGCAGGGATGAGGCTAAATGAGGTGTGGGGGCTTGGGCCACCATAGGGGTGTGCATGGGCAAGGAGAATGCTAGCTGTCCTTGCTACCCTAGGATGTAGGCAGCCCTGTCAAAGTAGCAGGAGAGGGAACAGTGGGGGCTGGACCAGAAACTTGTGCCTGCTGTGTCTGGTCTGATCCCTAGACTCACCCCAGGTCTCCAGCAAGCCAATCCTGGAAGGTCTTGGGTGAGGGCACCAGGTCTCACAGCCTGCTGTCTGTACCCAACTTCTTCCACCCACTAGCAGCATGCAGACTCTTGCCCAGCCCTGCTGGTTGTGCTCCTGGGCTCCACCCTGGGTGTGCCCACCCCTCCCCGTGGGCCTGGCCCAGAGCCTAAACTCACCATGCGCCTGTTGGGGACTCCCAGGTGCTTGGGTTTCCCTGGCATGCCTCCGCTGTTCACCAGTCTACACCACAGGGGGTGCCCACCATGGGGACTGTGGGCAGCGCCGCTGGCCAGAGCTTGTAGGGCGGCAGGCAGGCAGTGGAGAGAGCCCAGCTCCACTCCTGTGGGCCCTCACATCCTGAAACACCAGCTCACTACCTCTTTTCTCTGCCACAGGAAGTGTCTCTATAGAAACGGAACCACAGAAAGAAGCAAGGTCTAAGAGAGCGAACGCCTCTTCCTACACACACATTCATGCACACACACACATTGCCAACACAAACTTGCAGCGCCCCATGCAGGCACCAATACACAGCGGAGGCCTCTGTGTACCCAGAGAGGAGCCCAGCCTGGTCTGGCCCAGTCCAGGGAGCTCCGAGGTCATGTCTGAGCACACAGAAATGCATGCTCACACACTAGGCAAATTTGAACACCCTGGCAGGGTTCCTATGGACATGTGCATCGAGTATCCACAAATAGACTTTATTCAGCACACTTTACCTCATACCTGTTGTGTGAAGAACATGTGAACACTCAGCACCCCTCCCTCAAGGAGTCGTGCCTATACAGTTACTATGTCTATTCCCAGACACTGCCCAGGCATGCAGACAGGTGGACACCTGTTCCCATAGTCATGCACACACAGACCATTCAAGTGTGCATGTCATACACACACAGACTCTCCCTTATAAAGGCCAACTGGTGTTCAGTCATATGTACACACAGTTCCGTGCGTGGACAAGTACATGTGACAGGTACACCTGCACACAGGCATATGTGTATGCCCATGCTCACCCACCCGAGCAGAGGCATGGATCAGGTAACATCTGTGCCAAAGACGCATGTGCATTCACACTCCCCTTGCTCACATATGAATCCTACCTTGATATAGCCCTGTCATTGGACGAGTGCCACTATTCCCTCTCAGCCTAGCCCAGTCCCAGATGAACTCAGGCCCTTTACCCAGAAGCCTTAGTTCAGCTCACCTCTTTCTTACACATGCATGTACCCACTACTTTAAGGATGGACTTAGAGCTCTCAAGTCACCCACCAGCCCCTCCCTCTACAGGGAAAAGGTGACACCCCTTTTTTCATGTTCTACCCTCTACACCCTACCCTCTTCTAGGGCTGTGCTGTGACCAGGAAACCTTTGGTGGCAGAAACTAAGTGATTTTTCACCACAAATTCATGTTCTTTTCTTCTTGGGCACATAGCTAAATTTTAATTTCCAAGGCTCCCCTGCAGTCAGGTGTGACCATGGACTAGCTCCCACCAATTAAATGTGAGTAGAATGAGGTGTGCTGTTTCTCGAAGGCTTTTTTTTTTTTCTCGAAGGCTTTGAAGTAGCATGTGCTCTCCACATTCAATTTTCTCTTTAGTTGGCTAGATACAGAAGATGATGAGTCTCCAAGGGGTTGTGAAACCACATGAAGGAGGAAGCCTGGGTCTCTGCATTCATGCTTAAAGGCAAGCCACCCGTCAACCTGAAACAGTAGCCTTAGACTATTACATATAAGTAAGAAATAAACTTCAAGCCATTACACACATTAGTGTCTCTTTGTTATAGCAGTTAGCACTGCCCTAGTTAAATCATCTTTTCATCCAGCCCTGACTCTCCTCCTTCCAGACACCTTGTTCCAGGTCACCCAGAGGGACTCATTCAGACTTGGTGTGTGTGCGTGTGTGGTGTGTATATGTGTGCGTACGCCGGCACGTGTGCTTTGGGGCCTGAAGCATTGCCCACGTGGTTGTAATAAGGTATGTAACAGTGGGAATGTGCCTGTGAGGGGGTTGTAGAGTGTGTGATGAGAGTGGAGATTGCCTGTCTGCTATGGCATGGATGTGGGCCTTGGATTCAGAGGAGGCTTTACTATCTACAGCAGTGTTTCCCAACCTTTTTTGTGCCATGCCCCACCTTAACCTTTCTAAAATTTTTATGTCCCCCCTTATGTAACATACATAATTTTTAACATTAAAAATTGATTTGTTCACTTAATAAACATAAATGATAGGTTCTAGGAAGAAATCACTATGAAATTGTTAACAAAACACAGTAAGTAAAATTTCAAAACATATAATGAAAAACAGAAATTTAAATTCCAAATAATTTGGCCTGACCTGTGGTGGCGCAGTGGATAAAGCATCAACCTGGAACACTGAGGTTGCTGGTTCAAAACACTGGGCTTGCCTGGTCAAGGCACATATGGGGGTTGATGCTTCCTGCTCCTCTTGCCTTCTCTCACTCACTCTCTCTCTCTCTCTCTTTCTCCTCTCTAAAATGAATAAATAAAAAAGTATTTTATTAAAAAAAATTCCAAATAATTTTAGTACAGATTTTTCTATATTAATTTATTATTTTAATTTAGTGTGATCCTTGCGCTTGATGCTTGCTGCACAGAGATTTTATATTAGGTTCCAATTTGGTTAGCTTTAGTCTCCACGTTCTGTTATATCCAGCCGATTTCTATTTTTTACCAGTAAATCATTTACAGCACTAAATCCACATTCAGCTAAAAATGAAGATGGAAACGGTAGCAATAGTTTTCTTGCACATTTGGTTGAATTTGGGTATTTGATTTCTGTTTCCTCACAAAGCCATGCCATCGCTCCTTTGATATTAAATAAAGCTTTAACTGACTCATCATTTTGCAATTCTGCGAGTTCTTCTTGATACTGCATATTTGATATATCAGACAAATCCACTAACATTGGCTGCATCATTCATGTTGGGAAATCAATTTGTTTTAAATCAGAAAATCTTTCTTTTAAATCAGCCGATAGAATATTCAAATGATTGACAATAACAAGTAAAGCGGTATCAGTTACTTCACATTTTTGGAGCCAATGAAACTGTACTTTAAAGTTTTTGTTGTTAATATGTTTCTGACATAACTCAATATTGGTAATGAAACCAAATATCTTTGCTTTTGCATCAACAAGAGTTTTATTTGTTCCTTGAAGTTGCTTATTTAATATGTTTAGTTTTTCAAAGATATCGGCTAAATAACTCACAAATGCTTTACCATCTATTGTTAACAGATATTTCATTTCAGGTTTGTCGCTTAAAAAATCACTAAGAGTATCAAACAGTTCCATAAATCTTTTCAAACAGTTTCCTTTAGATAGCCATCTTACTTCAGAATGAAGTAAAAGTCTCACATGGTCTTCATTTCGTTCTTCACAAAATAGCTTGAAAAGACGCTCACATTTGGCACTAGCTTTAATAGCATTAACACACTTTATTACTGTATGTAATACTTCATTCGAACAGGCGAGATGTTTTTAGCTACCAAGTTTTCCCTATGAATAACACAATGCACAAGAATCATTTCTGGATTCGCATCTTTCATCAATTTTTTTTAAATTTTATTTCATTTATTTTTTTAATTTAAATTTTTTTTTTTTAGTTTATTCATTTTTATAGAGAAGAGAGAGAGGAGAGACAGGGGGGAGGAGCTGGAAGCATCAACTCCCATATGTGCCTTGACCAGGCAAGCCCAGGGTTTCGAACCGGCGACCTCAGCATTTCCAGGTCAATGCTTTATCCACTGCACCACCACAGGTCAGGCCTCTAAGTAGTTTTTTAGCTTATTATATATATCTTTGGAGGTAGTGGTGCTTTCTAATCTTTTGCAGAACAACATTTCTTCAGCAAAATGTCCTTTATCAATATATCTTACGTAAGTTATCAATACTGCCTCACTGTCTCTCAAAGTTGATTCATCCATTTGCAAGGAGAATTTTCTTGTTTTCAGCTTTTCAATAAGTTGTTTTTCAATATCCTCACTCATTTCGTCTATTCTTCTGCTAACAGAATTGTTACTGAGTGGCATAGCTTTTACATCTTTGTCATCTTTTTCAAGAACTGGTTTTTTTTTGTTTGTTTGTTTTTTCTTTCATTTTTCTGAAGCTGGAAACAGGGAGAGACAGTCAGACAGACTCCCGCATGCGCCCGACCGGGATCCACCCGGCACGCCCACCAGGGGGCGACGCTCTGCCCACCAGGGGGCGATGCTCTGCCCATCCTGGGCGTCGCCATGTTGCCACCAGAGCCACTCTAGCGCCTGAGGCAGAGGCCACAGAGCCATCCCCAGCGCCCGGGCCATCTTTGCTCCAATGGAGCCTTGGCTGCGGGAGGGGAAGAGAGAGACAGAGAGGAAAGCACGGCGGAGGGGTGGAGAAGCAAATGGGCGCTTCTCCTGTGTGCCCTGGCCGGGAATTGAACCCGGGTCTTCCGCACGCTAGGCCGACGCTCTACCGCTGAGCCAACCAGCCAGGGCCTCAAGAACTGTTTTAAGAAATGCTGATATTGATGGTTTTATTAAATTCTCTCCTATAGTGTGATTTTCTCCAGTTTTAGCGATGAATAAAGAAATTTGATAACTAGCCTCAAGAACACGATTATTAGTTGAAGTATGAGCGGTAAATAGAGACTTTAATGTTGTTCTTTTTTCAAAAATTTTCTTTAAAGTTTTAAAGTAACTCAAATCTGAATTAATATGAGCACTATGTTTCACCTTCAAATGCACCTCAAGACGACCTCGTTTCATTGATTTGTTGGTCAAGCATTGCTGGCATAAAAGACAAAAAGGAATCCGCTCATCGTGAACAGCGGGTATGAACCCAAATTTTAAATATTCCTCCGAATATTGACGAGTTTTTTTCTTGCTTGCACCATTCATTTTACTATGGGCTATAAGAAATAAAAATAAGATCAATTAAAAACTAATATTAAAATATGTTAAAATATATTCAATGTGACATAGAGTAAATGTATACTAAAAATTCATATTTATTTAAATGTATATAACACATTTACTACACTACCACCGCAAATCAAAAGGTATCTATATTTTTTCCACTTGACAAAATTTTCTGGAAAGTTATGCTTCTAAAATTAAAATTGTCGCGCATGCACTATTATAGCCCCAATAATATTAGTGCTTTCTAGCCCCGATGCAAGAAGTACTTAATAAAGAGTTTAATATTGATAAAAATAGCCTGACCTGTGGTGGCGCAGTGGATAAAGCGTCGACCTGGAAATGCTGAGGTCGCCGGTTCGAAACCCTGGGCTTGCCTGGTCAAGGCACATATGGGAGTTGATGCTTCCAGCTCCTCCCCCCTGTCTCTGTCTCTCTCTCCCTCTCTCTCTCCTCTTTAAAATGAATAAATAAAATAAAAAAAATAAAAATAAAATAAAAAAAATATTGATAAAAATAAAATCAAATACTTACCAATTATATCTATGCAATATGTATATGTATATTTATTAAATCAACGAGCTTTTACAACAGTTTTGACTGACACTTATTTCAAATTAACACCAACTGAATGATGTGAAACACTACAGAAGTTGCGATGGGCCAATTAGGTGAGAATAACTGCATTGTTTAGCGAGTTTTTAAAACGTCCGGGGTTCCCCGCGGCAGACGGCACGCTCCGCGGTGAACCCAGGACGAAGTTTACTTGACGACGCCAATCACCCAGTTGATATTTTGGTCTCGTCAAACGAAATTATACTTAATAATTATTTACCGCAATTATTTAAGAATTGCATTTTTTGTTAAATTTGGCACCGATATCTAGCATTGCATTTAAATGGCCCGGGGCGAAAGAGTTAAAGTCGTGTCGAGTCCATTTTCAAATTGCCCCCGTTAACTATCGAATTGCCCCTCTGTGGGGCGTGGGCCCCACGTTGGGAAACACTGATCTACAGGGTTTTCTCCCAACCTGACCTCGTTTGAGCCCTATAACCTCTTTGTGAGTGTTCTCATTATTCTCATTTTACGAATTAGGAAATTGAGACTCAGAGAGATGTGAGTTTTGCAAGGTTACACATCAAGTTAGAGATCTCCTAAGCTGTAAATAGTGGAGTGTATATGTCCTTGTTTGTACAGATATAAATAAATCTCTGGAAGGGTATACCCCTGGGAGAAGAGTGGCAGAGGACCCTTGTTGTGCATGTCTGTAATATACACTGCTCGCGAATATTAGGGGATCAGGGAATGTGCAGATACTCCAGTACTTTCAGCCATTGTATAGTGCATTTTCACCAATAAAAGAAAAATTGGGCCTGACCAGGCGGTGGCGCAGTGGATACAGCGTCGGACTGGGTTGCAGAGGACCCAGGTTCGAGACTCCGAGGTCACCAGCTTGAGCGCAGGCTCATCTGGTTTGAGCGAAAGCTCACCAGCTTGGACCCAAGGTCACTGGCTCAAGCAAGTGGTTACTCGGTCTGCTGAAGGCTCGCGGTCAAGGCACATATGAGAAAGCAATCAATGAACAAGTAAGGTCTCGCAATGAAAAACTGATGATTGAAGCTTCTCATCTCTCTCCATTCCTGTCTGTCTGTCCCTGTCTATCCCTCTCTCTGACTCTCTCTCTGTCTCTAAAAAAAAAAAAGAAAGAAAAATTGGCTTTGCATCTCATTTGCATAATCAAACAACTTTCTCTGACTTGTTTGCTTTTCTGATGTTCTTGTTTAATAAAAAAAATCAAATGCTTTTTTTATCACTTCATATTCATTTTGAAATTCCCCTAATTTTTGTGAGCAGTGTATAGATATATATGTGTGTGTGTGTGTGTATGTACTACTTTAATAATAAAACAGCTCACCAAAAATATATGACCTAGAAAAGATGTCTCATCACTTAATCCTAAATAAGTTCATTCATCAAAAAGGAAGCTTCCTAAAATAAAATAAAAGAGCAACCAACCAAGTTCTGACCCTGTGATCTATAACAGGGGTCATTAATTCAAATGTCTAGGGGGCCAGACAGGTGGGGTAAATTAGTGGTCAGCATGTAAGTTAACCTAGAAGAGGAAGGCGTTTATAGGGGGGCAGCTCATGGGCTTAGCTTGGTTGGATCTTTCCATTTTTCCTGAGAAAATGCAAATTTGGACTGCTAGTGTGAATTTAAGACTCAGTAGTCAAAACACTTATTGGAATAGCATTAGTAGGTAAAACAGAGCTCTATTTGGCTGTGGACCACCAGTTTTCAACCTTTAGTCCCCTGCCAGCTTTCTGACACCTTTCGTGGACACTTCTTAATGCACCAGGCAAGCACTATGACCATTCGGATCTGGATGCGTGCCAATCATCACTGAGGTCCCGGCGCAGAATCCAAAATTGCTGTCCTGCTTAAACCTGACCGGGCCTGAGGAGCCAAGAGTAGTGGACGCCCTCAAATCACTGGTAATTCTAAGATTTCAAAGGAGTGAAGCTGGAGCAGGCGAAGCCTGAGCCAGCTAAGTCCCACGCGAGGTCACCCAGGAAGTCTGAGGCGTCATGGAAGTTGGAATTCAGCCTCCCACCCCCCTTCAAATTAGAGATCCTATACCCTCCGACTGGGAAAGGTTACTCCAGGGACGCGATCACAAGTACATATAGGGCGATATATTGATAATAATCTTCGTTTGTCCAGTGAGCGCGAGAGGTCCACTAAAACTACAATTTCCAGCATGCCGCGCTTCGCGGACGATTCGCGTTCTACCTCCAACTCAAACCATCCATTTCCCATTGGCTCACAATCCTAACGTGCTGTTCCATGATTGGTTGTAGCTCAAAAGATCTGTTGCTGAGGCTGGCTGACAGGCGCTTCGACGCGGCCAGAGACAGGGAACTGCAGTTGATTAGGATGGGGGCTGCTCAGCAAATAAAGCCGCTTTTCCTCCGCCGCGAGCTTTTGCTTTCAACTCCAAGTGATAGTACGTTTGGAAAGTTTCCGGTCGGAGACCATTAGATGAGACACCCGGAAGGCGGAGATCTTCGAACGGAAGTGGCCAAGAGGAAAGGAGAATGGCGGCGGGAGGCTGTGTTTGGTGCTGGAGCTGGGGTCGGCGGTGCCCGGTGAGGCCTGGGCTTCCAGGCCCCGGCCCTGGCCCCACGACACCTCTCCTTCTTCTCCTGTTGCTGGGTCCGGTGGCTATGGATATAACTGACGGCAACAGTGAGCACCTCAAGCGGGAGCATTCGCTCATCAAGCCCTATCAAGGTGAGGCCTGGGGCGGGAATGAGTGCAGGGTGAGGGTGTAGGGTTGGAAAAGGAGCTGCCTTTTCTCCCGAATAGGGAAGCTCTGTGCGTTTCCTGCCTCTGGCAAGGCCCTGGCATGGCGTTTTACGCACTTGTATGTGCCCGTCACTCTTCCCACAGGGGTCGGTTCCAGCTCCATGCCCCTCTGGGACTTCCAAGGCAGCACTATACTCACGAGCCAGTACGTGCGTCTGACCCCTGATGAACGTAGCAAAGAGGGCTCTATCTGGAACCACCAGGTGAGTGGTTCCCCAGAGGCCAGGCGTACCCTTAAGTAAGCCACTACTCCTAGCCTCTGCTGCCGCCGGGACCTGATTTTGGTTAGAAGGCGTGCGCCTCCCTCCCCTTCCCCGTCATGGTCACACTCCAGCAGTTACAGGTAATGGCTATTGAAGTTTTGTGTGTCTGGAGCTGTGCTTGACACTTTACACCCTTCTCACTTAATTCCTTCAAAAACCCATGTGTGTAGCCTGGCTTGTGGTAGCGCAGGGGATAAAACATCTACCTGGAATGCTGGGGACGCCGGTTCAAAACCCTGGGCTTGCCCAGTCAAGGCACGTACAACAAGCAATCAACGAACAACTGAAATGAAACAACTATGACTTAATACTTCTCGCTCTGCCCCCCCATCACTCTGTAAAATCAATAAATAATTAAAAAAAAACTCATGTGTGTAAGTGATGCTTTTTCTATTTTACTAAGAAGCTGAGGCTCAAAATTAAGGGGAGACGTCAGGCTGTGTGAGTTGAACCCTCTCAAATAGTGAGATAATTGAAAGGAGGATCTTTTTTTTTTTTTTTTTTTTTAATTTTTTAGAGGAGAGAGAGTGAGAGAGAGAAGGGGCAGGGAGGAGCAGGAAGCATCAACTCCCATATGTGCCTTGACCAGGCAAGCCCAGGGTTTTGAACTAGCGACCTCAGCGTTTCCAGGTCGACACTTTATCCACTGTGCCACCACAGGTCAGGCAAAAAGGAGGAGAATCTTTATTGGGTGTTTTGCTGTGCGTTATGCACTGACTTTAATATGCCTTATTGCATTTAAGTCTCAAACAGGCTGTTTGAAATAGGTGGCTGTTATGACATTATGCAGAGCTAACACAGACTGTGAATAATTCAGCATAACCAGAATTTACACTCTGATCTGATCTCCAAGCCTAGCAATTCAGTTATTCACTACTCTTGACCCCTTTCCCCTGGACAATGAAGGAATTCCTTAGAAATACTTGCAGACTCAGTGTCCTTCCCTAGGCCTTGTCATTAGTGGTGTGGAGGAGCTGGACTAGCGGGCAGTTTTAATTTCTGTGGCCTTGGCTCCAGAGGTCAGGTAGCCCTCAGGTGTCACTGGAATGTCATACATGAGCAGTGGCCAAGATCAGTTGTTACACACACTGAGGGAATCTAGGTCAGGAAAGGGATGTAAGGGGAATAATTTGGTCTGGGTCACAGTTTGGGTGGAACTTTCTCCCACCTTAGGCTGTCTGACCCCAACATTTTCTGTGCCTAAGGTTTTGGTCATTGTCCTAGTTTTTTCCATCACCCTCCTTTTTGGTCCCTTCTGGTTGACATCCCCATTTAGTTCTGGCCCACACTATCTTCATGTTGCCTCATTTACCTGTCCCTCAACTTCTAATTGCGGGCACCTGGGGTTACTTTCCTCAGCTTTCACTCTGGTCCTCAGAGCCTGGGATCTCCTGTGAATTTTTAAACCTGCATTATGTGCTCCCCTGGGGCCTGGCATCACCAGTCATCTGCTTTGTTAATTTTGTTCTGATCTCTCTGACTGTCTTCTTACTTCAGGACCTTTGCACTTATTGTTCCCTCTGTCTGGGACGCTACTTCCTGGCTCTTCATGACTGCTTGGTTCCTTCTCTGCTGAGTCTCAGCTGAGTGCCACCCACTCCGAGAGTTCTTCAGTAACTCCCCTGAGGCATTCTTTCACTATTTAGTCTTAGGACTTTCAGATAATTTTTTTTTTTTTTTTGTGGTGACAGTCAGAGACAGGGACAGATAGGGACAGACAGACAGGAAGAGAGAGAGATGAGAACCATCAATTCTTCGTTGTGGCTCCTTAGTTGTTCGTTGATTGCTTTCTCAAATGTGCCTTGACCAGGGAGCTACAGCAGACCAAGTGACCCCTTGCTTGAGCCAGCAACTTTGGGCTCAAGCTGGTGAGCCTTGCTCAAACCAGATGAACCTGCACTCAAGCTGGTGACCTCGGGGTCTTGAACCTGTGTCCTCCGCGTCCCAGTCTGACACTATCCACTGCACCACTGCCTAGTCAGGCTCATAATTTTTTTAGTTGATTGGTTTAGAGAAGAAACAAGAAAGGGGAGAGAAAGAGAGAAGCATTCATTTGTTGTTCTATTTACTTGTGCATTCATTCGCATATGTGCTCTGGTGGGACTTGAACTCACAACCTTGGCGTATTGGGACAATGCACTAACCAACTGAGCCAGGGCAGACTTTCAGATAATTTTTAAAAATGATCATGTAGGCCTGACCTGTGGTAGCACAGTGGATAAAGCATCGACCTGGAAATGCTGAGGTCGCTGGTTTGAAACCCTGGGCTTGCCTGGTCAAGGCACATATGGGAGTTGATGCTTCCAGCTCCTCTCTCTCTGTCTCTCTCTGTCCCTCTCTGTCTCCTCTCTAAAATGAATAAATAAAATTTAAAAAAAAAATTAAAAAAAAAAAAAGATAATGTAGCCTTATGTTTTCTATGGAAATGAGTTCAGTATACCATTAAATTTTCTTTTTTAATGTTAATTTTAATGATTTTAGATAGAGGAAGGAAGAGAGAGAAAGACAGGAACATCTATCTATTATTGTATGTGCCCAGACCCAGGATCCAGCCGACAACTTCTGCACTTAGGGATGATGCTCTAACCAACTAAGTCATCTGGCCAAGGCTTTTTCTATTTTTTAAAATATGGTACAAATAGTGCTTGAAGTGTTGGAAATTGGGTTCAGTCACAAGTAACTTAATTCTGATTGTAGGTGGCTTGGTGGTTGGCATTGTCAGTGTCACAGGGCAAACAGGATTTGCACTTCCCTTCGTCAGATTTTCAGTCTCCTTCCCCTACCTTCCCATTCAGCTCCAGGAACCTTTGCTGTTTGTTCCTATAGATATTCCTAAAGGGTTGGATTGTTTCCTATAGTTTCTGAAAGAAATTGCTTAGGTCTCTTAGAATTTTTCCCCAATGTTCCCAAGAGCCAGCTCTTCCTATACTGGGCTATAGAGATGCTTTCTGGACTTTTCTCTTTTTTGTCCCCATTGAATTTGGTTTTCTTTTTCTTTTTTTTAGATTTTATTTATTCATTTTTTTAGAGAGAGAGAGAGAAAGGAAGAGGAGCAGGAAGCATCAACTCCCATATGTGCCTTGACCAGGCAAGCCCAGGGTTCTGAACCGGTGACCTAAGCATTCCAGGTCTACGTTTTATCCGCTGTACTACTCATTCCATTTGGGAGAGGCAGCAGATTAGCAAACACTACTGAGTACCTGCTGTCTACAAGCAGAGATAACACACAGTGCCTGTTTGTCTGTGGGGGAAGGTAGGGCGGGTTGTTCCCAAGAAGGAGTGGCCCAACAGTGACTAGAACTCCAACTGCCTGACGGTTGGAGCACAGGACACAGGGAAGCTGGGGGGACTGGTCAGGCCCATCCTGAGGGGTCCTGTGTGGAGGCTGCACATAGTTTTTAAGCTATATTTGCTTACGTACTGTCTGAAAGTATATATTCCTCTTCACTTTTTAAAAGTGATATGTCTAAATATTTGCAAAGGACATCATTTCCAGCATATTCTAAATAGTGCACTTTAAAATGAAACTATTCAGTACCTTTAGGTGTATTCAGTGGAATCTAAATATTGTAATTTGATATCCACTCTTTCTTTTAAACACTGTGAATAAGCCCAAATTGTATTGTATGTCAGTTTTTATTGAACTCTCTCTTTTTTTTTTTTTTTGAGCAGGAGGGATAGGGACATACAGGAAGGGAGAGAGATGAAAATCATCAACTCGCCCTGGCCGGTTGGCTCAGCGGTAGAGCGTCGGCCTAGCGTGCGGAGGACCCGGGTTCGATTCCCGGCCAGGGCACACAGGAGAAGCGCCCATTTGCTTCTCCACCCCTCCGCCGCGCTTTCCTCTCTGTCTCTCTCTTCCCCTCCCGCAGCCAAGGCTCCATTGGAGCAGAGATGGCCCGGGCGCTGGGGATGGCTCTGTGGCCTCTGCCTTAGGCGCTAGAGTGGCTCTGGTCGCAACATGGCGACGCCCAGGATGGGCAGAGCATCGCCCCCTGGTGGGCAGACCGTCGCCCCATGGTGGGCGTGCCGGGTGGATCCCGGTCGGGCGCATGCGGGAGTCTGTCTGACTGTCTCTCCCTGTTTCCAGCTTCAGAAAAATGAAAAAAAAAAAAAAGAAAATCATCAACTCATAGTTGCAGCACCTTAGTTGTTCATTGATTGTTTTCTCATAAGTGCCTTGACCAGGGGTCTCCAGCCGACCCAGTGACCCCTTGCTCAAGCCTTGACCTTGTGACCTTGAGCTTCAAACCAGCAACCTTTGGTCTCAAGGTTCATGGGGTAAAGTCTATGATCCCACGCTCAAGCTGGATGAACCTATACTCCAGCCAGTGACTTTGGGGTTTCATAATGAAGCAGTCCTCCCACTTCTGCTTTTTGCTTTTTAAATGTGAATGCTGCGACTTAGGGAGTTTTATTGTATCAGGGTCACTCAGTACTTTGAACTTCTTTTGGTTTAAATTTTATTTTATTTATTTTTATTTTATTTTACAGAGAGAGAGAGTCAGAGAGAGGGATAGACAGGAACAGGCAGACAGGAACGGAGAGAGATGAGAAGCATCAATCATTAGTTTTTCGTTGCAATACCTTAGTTGTTCACTGATTGCTCCCTGGGTTCACAGTTGCCCTTCTGCTCAGAGGTAAAAGGCACACCCTGCGGGATCTTATCTCAGTGTGCTGGTCAGTTTTTCATTGTGGCATCTTAGTTGTTCATTGATTGCTTTATCATATGTGCCTTAACAGAGGTGGGGGGCTATAGCAGAGCCAGTGACCCCTTGCTCAAGCCAGCGACCTTTGGACTCAAGCCATTGACCATGGTTTGATGTCTATGGTCCCACGCTCAAGCCAGTGACCCCAGGCTCAAGAGTCTGTGCTCAAACTGGATGAGCTTGCACTCAAGCCAGTGACCTTGGGGTTTCGAACCTGGGTCCTTATTGTCCCAAGCTAATGCTCTATCCACTGCACCACTGTCTGGTCAGGTCTAATTTTTTATTATTATTTTTATTGATTTGAGAGAGAAGGAAAAAAAAATCAACATGTTGTTTCACTTTTTTTTTTTTTTTTGTATTTTTCTGAAGCTGGAAACGGGGAGAGACAGTCAGACAGACTCCCACATGCGCCCGACCGGGATCCACCCGGCTCGCCCACCAGGGGCGACACTCTGCCCCTCCGGGGGGTCGCTCTGCCGCAAGTGACCAGAGCCACTCTAGCGCCTGGGGCAGAGGCCAAGGAGCCATCCCCAGCGCCCGGGCCATCTTTGCTCCAATGGAGCCTTGGCTGCGGGAGGGGAAGAGAGAGACAGAGAGAAAGGGGGGGGGGGGGGTGGAGAAGCAAATGGGTGCTTCTCCTATGTGCCCTGGCCAGGAATCGAACCCGGGTCCCCCGCACGCCAGGCCGTCACTCTACCACTGATCCAACCGGCCAGGGCTGTTGTTCCACTTATTTGTATATTCATTGGTTGATTCTCTTATGCACCCTGACTGGGAATCGAACTTGCAACCTTGGTGTTTTGGGAAGATACTCCAACCAACTGAGCTTCCTGGTCAGGGCCTTATTTTTATTGTGGTAAAATACATACAATAAAAGTTATCATTTCAACCTTTAATTTTATTGTCTTATGTTTTGAGTTATTTACTTTGTGAGCCCATCTTCCTCTTCAGCAGGGTGCTCACTGACATTGGGACAGGTTCTTAGAATGTCCTGGCCATCAGCAAGCTGTTCGTTTGATTATTGTATTTATGTATCTGCTCATACAAAAAAATTCCTCAAAATTTTTTTATTGTAGTAAAATATGCATGACATAAAATTTACTATCTTAGCCATTCAATAAAAATTTTTATTGATTTTTAGAGAGAGAGAGAGGACAGGAAAGAGAGGAGGGAGAAGGGGGAAATATTTGTTGTTCCACCCAGTCATGCATTTTTTGGTTGCTTCTTGTGTGTGCCCTGACTGGGGATTGAACCCACAACCTTGTTGTTTTGGGATGATTCTTTTAACCAAGTGAGCTAACTGGCCAGGGCACATCTTAACCATCTTTAAGTGTACAGTTCACTAGCATTAAGTACATTCACATTGTTCTGCAACCATCACCACCATCCATCTTCAGAACTTTTTCATCTTCCAAACTAAAATTCTGTCCCTATTAAACAATTACCCCATCCCCAAAGCTCCTGGCTACTAACTAGTATTGCAGTTTGTCTTTGAATTCGACTCTTCTAGGTATCTCCTGTAAGTGAAATCATACAGTATTTATCTGTGTCTGGCTTACCATAATGTCTTCAGGGTTCATTCATGTTATAGTATGTGTCTGTACTTCAGTCCTTTTCATGGCTGAATAATACCAAACGTAATGTGGTATGTGCCACATTTTGTTTATCCATTTATCTGTTGATGGGCACTTGGGTTGTTTCCAGCTTTTGGCTATTGTGAATAGTGCTGCAGTGAACATAGATGTACTGTATATGGGTGTCTTTCTGAGTTCCTGCTTTCATTTCTTTTGGGTATATACCTAGGAAGTGGAAGTGCCAGGTCATACTGCATTTAACTTTGAGGATCACAAGACTGTCTTCCACAGTGACTGTGCCAATTTATATTTCTACCAACAATGTATGAGGGTTCTGATTTCTCCACATCCTCACCAACACTTGTTATTGTCCTTTTTTTTTTTTAAGATTTTATTTATTCACTATAGAGAGGGGGGGGAGAGAGAGAGAGAGAGAGAAGGGGGAGGAGCAGGAAGCATCAACTCCCATATGTGCCTTGACCAGGCAAGCCCAGGGTTTTGAACCAGCAACCTCAGCGTTTCCAGGTTGATGCTTTATCCACTGCGCCTCCACAGGTCAGGCTGTTATTGTCCATTTTTATTGTTGTTTCTTTAAAGTTTTTCCATTGATTTGAGAGAGGAGGGAAAGAGAGAGAGAGAAGCATCAACCCGCTGTTCTACTTAGTTCCATTTAGTTGTGCATTCATTGATTGCTTCTCAGAAGTGACTTGACCAGGGATCGAACCCACAACCTCCAAGTGCCAGGAGGATGCTCTATCCACTGATCCATTTGGCCAGGGCCTGTTGTCTTTTTGTTTTACAAATATTGATTGACGTACGACCTATGCAACTTATGACCATTTGACTTTACTACTACAGTCGCTAGCCATGACTGCTCCACGTCTGGCAGCACAAGCGTTGCCCAGCTGGGCGTATGACAGTGTGGACCAGCTTCCGGCAGCACTATCATCTCCGCGTGCACCATTTCAACTATTATCCCAGACTCGGTACAGCAATTTGTGTTTTGTATCTTGGATATTTTTCATCAAATCCCTCCCAAGATGTCTACCAAGAGGAAATTGTCTTTGCAAATATTAAACCAGTTGTACTGGTAATGCAGTGTTTTACTTAAACCCGACAAATGTAAAAATAAGAAACAAAATGGCATAAAATGAACAAAGAAAATTATGATATATAACAATAATGAAAGAAAATTATGGTAATATATGACAAAGATTTTTTTTTACAGAGACAGAGTCAGAGGGAGAGACAGGGACAGACAGACAGGAACGGAGAGATGAGAAGCATCAATTATTAGTTTTTCGTTGCGCGTTGCGACACTTTAGTTGTTCATTGATTACTTTCTCATATGTGCCTTGACCGCGGGCCTTCAGCAGACCGAGTAACCCCTTGCTCGAGCCAGCGACCTTGGGTTGAAGCTGGTGAGCTTTTTGCTCAAACCAGATGAGCCCATGCTCAAGCTAGCAACCTCGGGGTCTCAAACCTGGTTCCTCTGCATCTCAGTCTGATGCTCTATCCACTGCGCCACCGCCTGGTCAGGCTGACTTAAAGATTTTTATAACATCATTTCACAGTACTGTACATATAGCTTACTCAACCTACAACAAATTGTGTTACAACCGGTCTGTCGGAACCAATCATGGTCATAAGTCGAGCACTAGCTGTAAATATATATTATATATAATATATATTATATAATAACCATTCTAATGGAGTGACATGGTATCTTGTGGTTTCAATTTGTATTTCTCTAAATGACTAATGATGATGAGCATCTTTTCATGTGCTTATTAGCAGTTTGTATATCTTCTTTGGAGAAATGTCTATTCAAGTCTTGCCCATTTTATTCTATATATTTATTGATTTTAGAGAGAGAAAAGGGAGGAGAGAGAGAGAGATGGATAAGAGAAAGAAAGAAATATCAATTTGTTACTCTGCTTATTTATGCATTCGTAGCTTGATTTTTTTTTTTTTTTTGTATTTTTCCGAAGCTGGAAACAGGGAGGCAGCCAGACAGACTCCTGCATGCGCCCAACCGGGGCCCCGGCACGCCCACCAGGGGGTGATGTTCCGCCCATTTGAGGCGTCACTCTGTTGCGACCAGAGCCATCCCCAGCTCCCGGGCCTTCTTTGCTCCAATGGAGCCTCGGCTGCGGGAGGGGAAGAGAGACAGAGAGGAAGGAGAGCGGGAGGGGTGGAGAAGCAGATGGGCACTTCTCCTGTGTGCCCTGGCTGGGAATCGAACCTGGGACTTCTGCACGCCAGGCCAACATTCTACCACTGAGCCAACCGGCCAGGGCCCGTAGGTTGATTCTTGTATGTGCCCTGACTGGGGATCAAACCCGCAACCTTAGCATATCATGATGATGCTCTAACCAACTGAACTACCCAGCCAGGACAGTCCTTTGCTCATTTTAAATTGGGTTGTTTTGTTGTTGAATTGTAAGAGTTCTCTATATATTCTGGATATTAATCCTTTACCAGATACATGATTTAGAAATATTTTCTCCAGTCTGTGTGTTATCTTTTCATTTTATTGTTACTCTTGTTTTTGTTTTTTTTGAAGTGAGAGGAGGGACGATAGTGAGACAGACTTCCATATACGCCCTGACTGGGATCTACCCAGTAACCCCGTCAGGGGCCGATACTCTGCCCATCTTGGGCCGGTGCTTACAACCGAGCTATTTTTAGTACCTGAGGCAGAGGCTTGAGAAGCCATTCTCAGCACCTGGGGCCAACACTCTTGAATCAGTCAAGCCAATGGCTGCAAGGGGTGGGGAGAAGAAAGGGAGGGGAGAAGCAGATGGTCTCTTCTTCTGTGTGCCCTGACCAGGAATTGAACTCAGGACTTCCACATGCTGGGTTGTCAATGCTGTATCCACTGCACCACTGCCTGGTCAGGCAACTCTATATATTCTTTTTTTTTTTTTTTTAATATAAGAGCCTTTTTTAAAAAAATTTTTTATTTATTCTTTTTTTTTTTTTTTTTTAGAGAGGAGAGGGAGAGAGGGAGAGAGAGAGGAGAGACAGAGAGAGAGAAGGGGGAGGAGCTGGAAGCATCAACTCCCATATGTGCCTTGACCAGGCAAGCCCAGGGTTTCGAACCGGCGACCTCAGCATTTCCAGGTCGACGCTTTATCCACTGCGCCATCACTGGTCAGGCAACTCTATATATTCTTAATCAGCATTTAATTCATCTGCATTTAGTAAGGTTACTGATGTGTTTGGGTTTAATCTACTATGTTACTAATTTTTCCCTTTGGGGTTGGCTTATTTTTATTCCATTTTTACTCTTCTGTTAGCTTGAAAAGTTATGTGCTTGTTTTCCAGTTTTTCAGTAGTTACTCTGGAGTTTAAAACATGTATATGTGTCCTGACCTGTGGTGGTGCAGTGGTTAGTGCATTGATCTGGACTGCTAAGGTTCCTGGTTCAAAACCCTGGGCTTGCCTGGTCAGGCCCATATGAGAAGCAGCTGAGTTGGTGCTTCCAACTTCTCCCCCATGCCTTTCTTTCTCTCTCTCCTCTCTCTAAAACAAATCAATAAATAATATCTTAACAAAATACATATCTGTGTTTTACCAAAGTCTAGTTCTTTTACTTCCTTCCTGGACAATGGAAGGACCTTAGAACTTTTAGCTCCATTTACCACATTGTTGTTATTTATTTTAATCCTTTGCATTTTAAATCACATAGAACATTGTTTTATGCAGTCAAATATCTATTTGGATATTTACCCTCATACTTGGTGTACTCATTGCTCTTCCTTCCTGAATCTCTGCCTTTACATCTGGATCATTGTCCTTCTCCCTAAAGAATGAAAGACAGTTTTAATGTTTTTGTTTATCCGAAAATGTCTTAATTTCACATTCTTTCATGAAGGATACATTTGCTAAGTATAGAGTCCTATGTTGATTGTTTCAACTCCAGATAGATCAATCTATCTTCTTGCTCTGAGTGTTTGTGTTGAGAAGTCCAATGTCAGGTGAACTGTAGCTCCTTTGAAGGAAATCTGTCTTGTCTTCCTTCTGGTGCTTTCTTTGTTTTCCCTCTCCTTCTTTTCCTCCCTTCCTTTGTTAATGTCAGTAAGCATAAGTTGTTTTTTGTTTGTTTTAATTATTCATCTCCTTTGATTTGTAAGACTTACTATTTGTGGTCAATGCCTTTGAATCAGTTTTAGTAAGTGTGTAGACATCTTAAATTTTTCTTTGCCCTACTCTTTTGCTACTTATTCTGAAATTCCAGTTGTATGTGTCTTAGATTTCCTCACTCTTCTTGGCCTCTTCTTACCCAGTGTTTTGTATCTGCCATGCTTTTGTTATCTCTGCTTTATTCTGGATATTTTTCTCTGACTGGACTGGAGTTTACTAATTTTCTTCACCTGTTTTAAATCTATTGTAAAACCTATTCATTACACAGTTAACTTCAGTTACTGTGTGTATATATATATATATATATTTAAGATTTTATTTATTGATGTCAGAGAGAGGAGAGAGAGAGGTGGGGGGGAGCAGGAAGCATCAACTCATAGTAGCTGCTTCTCTATGTGTCTTGACCAGTCAAGCCCAGGGTTTTAAACTAGCAATCTTAGCATTCCAGGTCGACGTTTTATCCACTGCACCACCACAGGTCAGGCAGTTACTGTATTTTTTTGTCCTGAAATTTTGTAAGTGTGATTTAAAAAATTTTTAGTCATCTACCAGAATTTTCAGTCTTGTCTTCTATTTCCTTGAACATAGTAGTTATTTAAAAGGCTGATAATTGCAGGGGTCCCCAAACTTTTTACACAGGGGGCCAGTTCACTGTCCCTCAGACCATTGGAGGGCCGCCACATACAGTGCTCCTCTCACTGACCACCAATGAAAGAGGTGCCCCTTCCAGATGTGCTGTAGGGGCTGGATAAATGGCCTCAGGCGGCCGCATGCAGACCCCGGCTGTAGTTTGCAGCCTGTCTTAGAGTTTCTGTTAGCCTCCTTCTTCCCTCTCTCCTTTCCTCCCTCCCTTCCTCCCTTTCTAATTTCCTCTGGGTTTTGTTCATATCTTGTCTTTTTATGTGCCTGGTATTTTTTTTTTTTTTTCAGAGACAGAGAGAGAGGGATAGACAGGGACAGACAGACAGGAATGGAGAGAGATGAGAAGCATCAATCATTAGTTTTTCGTTGCACATTGCGACACCTTAGTTGTTCATTGATTGCTTTCTCATATGTGCCTTGACCGCGGGCCTTCAGCAGACTAGTAACCCCTTGCTCGAGCCAGTGACCTTGGGTTCAAACTGGTGAGCTTTTACTCAAACCAGATGAGCCCGCGCTCAAGCTGGCGACCTTGGGGTCTCAAACCTGGGTCTTCCACATCGCAGTCCTACGCTCCATCCACTGCACCACCACCTGGTCAGGCCTGGTATTTTTTTTTTAAGTGAGAGGGAGGGAGTTAGAGAGAGACTCCCGCATGCGCCCCCACCGGGATCCACCATCTGGGGATGATGTTCAAATCAACTGAACTATCCTTAGTGCCCAGGGCCGATGCTCGAACCAATTGAGCCACTGTCTGCGGGAGGGGGAGAGAGCAAGAAAAAGGAGAGGGAAAGGGAAACAGATGGTTGCTTCTTAAATGTGCCCTGACTGGGAATCGAACCTCGGATGTCTGCATGCTGGGCTGATGCTCTATCCACTGAGCTACCCAGCCAAGGCCTGTGCCTGGTACTTTTTTTTTTAAAGTGTTTTTCCACTTTTTTAAAAAAATATATTTTATTTATTGATTTTTAGAGAGAGGGGAGAGAGAGAGAGAAGGGGAGGAGCAGGAAGCATCAACTCCCATATGTGCCTTGACCAAGCAAGCCCAAGGTTTCGAACCGGCAACCTCAGTGTTCCGGGTCGATGCTTTATCCCACTGCACCACCACAGGTCAGGCTGGTACTTTTGATTGTTGATTTTTTTGTTAAAACAATGTGAGGCCTGGTCCTGGCTGGGTTGATCAATGAATAGAGTATAGTCCTGGCACACCAAGGTTGCAGGTTCAATCCCCAGTCAGGCAGTCAGGGCACATACAAGAAGCAACCAATGAATGCATAACTAAATGGAACAACTGAGTGGAACAATGAGTTGATACTTCTCTCTCTCTCTCTCTCTCTCTCAAAAATCAATGGAAAAGCCCTGGTCAGTTGGTTCAGTGGCTAAAGCATCAGCCTAGTGTGTGGATGTCCCAGGTTTGCTCCCCGGTCAGGGCACACAGGAGAAGCGACTATCTGCTTTTCTTCTTCTCCCTCTCCCCCTTCTCTCTCTCTTCCCTGCAGCCAGTGGCTCGATTGGTTCGAGTGTTGGCCCTGGTGCTGAAGATTGCTCAGTTGATTTGAGCATCTGCCCCAGATGGGAGTTGCTGGGTGGATCCCGGTTGTGGTGCATGCAGGATTCTGTCTATCTCCCCTCCTCTCGCTTAAAGAAAAAGAAAGAAAAAAAAAGAGGCCTAAATGAGTCTCTGTAGTCTAATTTCAGGTATTGAGAGGACTCAGCTGAACTGTAGTCCCCAGGGGGGCCTTTCTCATTCATTCTTATTTTTTGACTTACTTTCTTTGAGGTCCAAACCCAAAGCAAGGTTGGTTCACCAAAATTCCACTCTTTCAGCAGGCTGTGGACTCAGATTCCTTGTCCATCTGTCCTTGAGAGCTGGTTCTCATCACCTCTCAGTTGCTCCTTGAATCTGCAGATTTTCCCAGAGCCAGTGAACTGTCAAGAACAGGGAAGGCTGATTTCACACAACTTAGAAGCTGCTGCACAGGTGCCTGCTAGCTGTGTATCCTCAGAGGCTGGGTGGGGCGGGGCCGTTTCCTAGGTTTCCCGTGCTGAAGCCGGAGCACTGAGTGGGATGACTTCTTTTTTTTTTTTTGTATTTTTCTGAAGCTGGAAACGGGGAGAGACAGTCAGACAGACTCCTGCGTGCACCCAACCGGGATCCACCCGGCACGCCCACCAGGGGGCGACGCTCTGCCCCTCCGGGGCGTTGCTCTGTTGCGACCAGAGCCACTCCAGCGCCTGGGGCAGAGGCCAAGGAGCCATCCCCAGTGCCCGGGCCATCTTTGCTCCAATGGAGCCTCACTGCAGGAGGGGAAGAGAGAGACAGAGAGGAAGGAGAGGGGGAGGGTGGAGAAGCAGATGGGCGCTTTTCCTGTGTGCCCTGGCCGGGAATCGAACCCAGGACTTCTGCACGCCAGGCCGACGCTCTACCACTGAGCCAACTGGTCAGGGCAATGGGATGAATTCTTGAATGCACAAGTGAATTCACCCATGATGGGACTTTATTTCTTTAAATTTTATTTATTGATTTTAGAGACAGAGAGAGAGAAGGGGCAGATTGACGAGTGAGAAGCATCAGCTTGTAGTTGCTTCTCGTATGTGCCTTGACCAGTCAGCCCACGGTTTTGAACTGACAACCTCAGCATTCCAGGTTGACTCTCTGTCCTCTGCAACATCCAGACAGTTGGGTTTTTTTTGGACAGAGAGTCAGAGAGAAGGATAGATAGGGACAGACAGACAGGAAAGGAGAGAGATGAGAATCATCAATTTTTTGTTGTGGCACTTTAGTTGTTCATTGATTGATTTCTCTTATGTGCCTTGACCATGGGCCTTCAGCAGACCGAGTAACCCCTTGCTCGAGCCAGTGACCTTGGGTCTAAGCTGGTGAGCTTTTGCTCAAACCAGATGAACCCACACTCAAGCTGGCGACCTCGGGGTCTCGAACATGGGTCCTCCACATCCCAGTCTGACGCTCTATCCACTGTGCCACCGCCTGGTCAGGCCCAGACAGATCTTTATTTTTGATTTCAGGTTTTTTCCTGATTGCTTAGGTAATATATTCATTATACAAAATTCAAACATGGAAAGTAAACATTCGCATAGTTTCCCTCCCAAATTCCCTAATTGCTAATGTTGGTTCACGTTCCTTTCATTTTTTCTTTTTCTACACATATACTAATTTCTTTCTTTTTAAGAAATGAGAGCACGAACTGATAGTGTTTTGCAATATTATCTTTTATATCTTTTTCTTTTATGTGTTTTTTAAAGATTTTATTTATTGATTTTGAGAGAGAGAGAAGGAGAGAGGAGGAATGGGAAGCATCAACTCGTCGTAGTTGCTTGTCTGTGCCTTGACTGGCCAAGCTCAGGGTTTTGAACTGGTGACCCTAGCATTTCATGTCCATGCTTTATCCACTATGTTACCACAGGTCATCTTTTATGTCTTTAAATGTAAGTGCTTGTGGTTCTGACTCATCCTGTTAAAAGGCTGCAACAGCCAGGTTGCGCCCAAGATGGCAGAGAGCATTCACTGCTGGTTGAGTGCGTGTTTCTTTTTCATCTTTGTCCCCAGGGGTATTAATGATCTCTTTAATAGTTGCCAGTCTGATAGGTCAACAATATCTTGTTTCATTTGCCTGTCTGATGGCTTTTATTAATACTTGCCCCCACAGTCCTCTGTAGACTTCCCCTGAGTGCATCCTGTCATAGTAAGTGTCACACTGGAGTTTCCATGTACAGCTTTCTGGTGGGTAAGGCCAGGCTGTTTCCCCTGCTGCAGCAGTGCCCAGCTCTGCACCTGGTATTCCTGATGCCAGGGAGCACCTGCCTTCCCTCAGATAGCAGTAGCCCAGAGGCCAGGGCACGACCCTTCCAGCCCCCAGCCCTGCGAAGGCCACGGTGGGTAGAGAAGACAGAACACAAGTTTCCACATCAGACAGACCTGGATGTGATTCAAGATCGTCCACTTACCAGCTGTGGACAAGTTATTTGGTCTCTGAATGTCTTTTCTGTTTTGTAAAATATGTGGTTCTAATAGGGTAATAATCCTTCCATAAGGATCCCAGGGCAGGAGCCGTGGGGATGGAGAGAAAACGGCTGAGGAGTTTGGCTGGTTTTAAGGAGAGTGAATCAAAGTGGAGCAGGCTGGTGCTGGACTGGGCACGGTTGGGCCTCAGGCAGCCTCCTTATCTGGATGGCCGGGCAGCCCCCTTTCTTCCTGTTGAGAGAGCTGGAGGGTCTATTGGTCAGTGGTCTCGTGTCATTGCTGCCTGGCCTTGTTACAAGGAGTGCCTAGTCCCAATGGGTACAAGGTCTGTGCTGGGTCCCCTGCAACTGGCAGGAAGACCCAGAGAGCTCAGAGCAACCCTCTTCACTCTCGCTGCAGCCTTGCTTCCTCAAGGACTGGGAGATGCACGTCCATTTCAAAGTCCATGGCGCTGGGAAGAAGAATCTCCATGGAGATGGCATTGCCTTGTGGTACACTAGGGACCGCCTCGTGCCAGGTAGGGCTGTGTACTCACATGTGAGGCACCTGTGGCCAAGGATCCTTCACTCTGCACTCTCTTGTTAGGGTGCTGCTGCTCTTTGAGGAACCCCGGGACATCAGGTTGGCTCAGGGACTGTCCCTTGAGGGTGAGGAGGGACTGGACCTTGTATCTCAGCTCTGTCCCCAGCAGTTAAGAATGGTTTTTAGGCCCTGGCTGGTTGGCTCAGTGGTAGAGCATTGGCCTGGCATGCAGGAGTCCCGGGTTTGATTCCCGGCCAGGGCACAGAGGAGAAGTGCCCATCTGCTTCTCCACCCCTCCCCCTCTCCTTCCTCTCTGTCTCTCTCTTCCCCTCCCGCAGCCAAGGCTCCATTGGAGCAAAGTTGACCTGGGCGCTGAGGATGGCTCCATGGCCTCTTTCTCAGGCGCTAGAATGGCTCTGGTTGCAACAGAGCAATGCCCCAGATGGGTAGAGCATCACCCCCTAGTGGGCATGCCGGGTGGATCCCGGTTGGGTGCATGCAGGAGTCTGTCTGACTGCCTCCCCGTTTCCAACTTCAGAAAATACAAAAAAAAGAAAATAATGGTTTTTACCATTATAAAGGGTTATTTTTTTTAAAGCAGAAGCAAAGAAGACTATGTGACTGAGACTGTATGTGGCCCACAAAGCCTAAAATGTTTCCTCTCCGGACCTTGACAGAAAGTTGCTGAGCCCAGGGTTAGAGGATGGTGCTTCCCCCAAAGCCACCTGGTTTTCACATACTGCACACCCCCTTGTCATTTGACACCCCAGAGCACAAAGCCGGGTGCTCTCCCCTCAGTTCAGGCTTTGAACTTGAGTCCTCTCTGTGGTACCCTGAGGACAGCCCCAAGTTTTCCTGTAGAGCTCTCTTCTCTGTCCTGGTGAGCGACCAGCAGAGTGCCATCCCTGGCCCACACCCCTGCTGGCACTGCTGTGCCCTTTGGGTTACCCAGATTATAACTACAATTTTCCCCATGGCTACAGTGTCCCTTTCTCATTCCAGGGCCTGTGTTTGGAAGCAAAGACAACTTCCATGGCTTAGCCATCTTCCTGGACACATACCCCAATGATGAGACTGCGGAGGTAGGCCCCTTTTCCCTTCCATAGAGCAGGACAGGAAGGACTAGGAAGTTGACTGGGGACTATGGGCTGGGACTCTCCCTTGTCCCGGTACAAAGGAGCCTCCAGGGACTGGGGTGGTGGGTGCCCCTGCCACTTCTGCACGCTCTGCTGACTGTGGAGTGACGGGTGTCTTGGTCTCAGCACGTGTTCCCGTACATCTCGGTAATGGTAAACAATGGATCCCTGACCTACGACCATAGCAAGGATGGCCGCTGGACTGAGCTGGCTGGCTGCACGGCCGACTTCCGCAACCGTGATCATGATACCTTTCTGGCTGTGCGCTACTCCCGGGGCCGTCTGACGGTGAGCAGGCGTTGGTGGGGGACATGGGGATGAAGGAGGGAGAGGTGTCCCCTGCCTGCACTGGCTCTGCAGGGACAGGTGGCCAGGCTGGGCCTGGGGCAGGCTTTACCTGCTGGCTGGCCACAGGTGATGACTGACTTGGAGGACAAGAACGAGTGGAAGAATTGCATTGACATCACGGGAGTGCGCCTTCCCACCGGCTACTACTTTGGAGCTTCAGCTGGCACTGGTGACCTGTCTGGTGAGTGGGCTGCGCAGGGCATTAGGTCTTAGTTTAACCTTCCTGGTCTGTCAGGAGCTTGTGACACAGCTGGTCACTTTCCTTCTTGAACTTCTTGCATTGGTTCCATACCCAGTTGGTTTCCTCTTCCTCTTTGTGTGGTCTGTCAGTTTCGGCACACGCAGGGCTCAGTCAGGGAGTAGTCCTTGGTGATCTTCCCCTCTCTGTAGGAGCTTTAAATCTGGGCAGTATAGACCCCAGATTTCCATCTGTAGCTCAGTGTCCCAACAACCCCTCAACATTTCCACCCAGATACCCAACAGGTGTCTCAGCCTTCACGTACCCACAGCTGAAGACCACATCTTGCCACTAAGACATAAGTGACACCTTTGTCCTTCTAGTTGCTCAGGCTAAAAACCTCATTGTCATTCTGGACTTCCCTCTTCTCTCATATGCCACCTGTCAGCCACCTGGGCAAGTCCGGCGACTTTGTCTTTATAGTGCAGCAGACAACCTGTTGCCCCTTCTTTACCACCTGCAGAGTCCAGGCCACCATCCCCACTAAACAACTAAAGGAGGCTCCCTAGGGGTCCCCTCCCTCCACTCCAGCCCAGTAGTCTCCCAGCTCTCTCAGAGTCCCGGATGGGCTACCATCCGTCCAAGCAGTGGCCTCAGGCCTTAGTGCCAGTACCACCTCCACCCTTCACGCTGCTCTCAGCTCCTGGTTCGTGTCGCCTCCAGCTCTTCAGACACCACTGCCCTTCGGCCTAAGGCCATTGTGGTGGTGTCTCACTGTCATCTTCAAGTCTTGCTCAGATGTCACTTCCTCAGTGGGGCCTTCCCTGAGTCCCTTTTTAAAATTGTACACACATATCCCAGCGCCTGCACACTCTGTAAAGTCATGTGGTGTATGCTCAGGTAACTAGGGACTCGCTCCCTCCTCACCCAGCAGAGACCATTGGGAATAGGAGTGTGGAAGGGATTTCCCCAAGTTCGCACCTGGGAGGCGGCAGAGCTCCAATGGGAACTTCCTGACTTCAGTGTTGTTGTGTGTCTCTGGCCTCCAGGGGGCGCACACACTGGGCTGTTGCTGCTACTTGGCTCTTTGCTCTTTTGGCCGCCAGGTCTTTGCTCTTTAGGCTCTCCCCTTTCCAGGCCTTTTCTTTTCTTTTTTTTTGTTTTTTGTTTTGTTTTACAGGGACAGAGAGAGAGATAGATAGGGACAGACAGGAACGGAGAGAGATGAGAAACATCAATCATCAGTTTTTCGCTGTGACACCTTAGTTGTTCATTGATTGCTTTCTCATATGTGCCTTGACTGCGGGCCTTCAGCAGACCGAGTAACCCCTTGCTCAAGCCAGCGACCTTGGGTCCAAGCTGGTGAGCTTTTTGCTCAATCCAGATGAGCCCGCGCTCAAACTGGCAACCTCGGGGTCTCGAACCTGGGTCCTTCGCATCCCAGTTCAACGCTCTATCCACTGCGCCACCGCCTGGTCAGTCTTCCAGGCCTTTTCTGAGATTCTAGTCGGTTAGCAGAGCTGATAGCTGGGACCCTCATCTTGGCTCTGAACCTTGCCCTCTCAGTCTCAGAATGGAGTGATCAGTTACTTACAAGCAGAGCTTCTTTCCTGCCTGGACTGTTTGGACCAGGCCTTTCCCAAGTCTCCTTAGGTGCAGCGCTAACTGCAGGTCAGGCCTGAGCCCTCAGCCAGGCAGGAGCAGGGTTCTCCTCCAGGGACCTGGCCCCTTGCAATGTTTGGGAGAGGCTTGGGCCATGTGCCCAAGGTAGGCTCAAACCCCTTACAAGCTAACACTCGGTCCTGCAGACAATCACGACATCATCTCCATGAAGCTGTTCCAACTGATGGTGGAGCACACTCCTGATGAGGAGAACATCGACTGGACCAAGATCGAGCCCAGTGTCAATTTCCTCAAGTCGCCCAAAGGTACATGTTCGCGGCCTCTCCCAGTCTGGGCCCCCACAGGGCTAGGGCCTGGCTGGGGTGGTGTGGGTGTGGCCTGCAGTCCCTCTGCCTTTGCCGGTCCAGCTGTGGTCCCTCTGCCTTTGCCGGTCCAGCTGTCGCTGTGGCCTTGGACCTGGGATTAGCACGTCATGCTTACGAACAGTGGGTGAGCGGCTAGAGTCTGCTTCCTCCCACAGGTGGTGCTGGGGTAATGGTAGGTGAAGCCACAGGGGCCAGTGTTGTTGTGGGTGACTGGCAGGGCACTGAAACAGTGCGCACACACGACCCCAGTGAATGGCCTGGGATGTAGGTCTTCCTGCTGACCAAGGGAACTGCTTCAGCTTTCCTTATCTAGAAGGGGAAGAAGATAGGATTTGAACTTGAAATTTTGCAAAACACTAAAGCCTGGGCTCTTCCTGTCACACTAACTAGCCGTGACTTGGTCCTCACAGAGTGGGGGTTTTGTTTGGAGAAATAGGGTCCCTGTGAGTGGAGAAATCCACCACTGGAACCCTGAAGTTATGCCCGTGGGCTCAGTGGGGGTGGCACACAGGCTGTCCCAGGGCCAGTGTACTGAGGGGCCTCTGAGTCCAGTCCAGGTCACCATGCAGTGTGAGCTGGAGTGGAACCCAGCATTTTATGTGACATCTCACTTTTTTTCTTTTTTTAATTGATTTTAGAGAAACTGAGGGATGAAAGGTGGATAGGGGGAGAGAGAAAAAGAGAGAAGAAAGCATTTCATTTGTTGTTTCACTTAGTTGTGCATTTGTTTGTTTCCTGTATGTGCCCTGGCTGGGGATCGAACCCACAACCTTGGTATTTTGGGACAGTGCTCTAACCAACTGAGCTAACTGGCCAGGGCCAACATCTCACTTAAGATTCAGGCTACTTTTAAATGTTTTGGCCTGACCTGTGGTGGCTCACTGGATAAAACGTTGACCTGGAATGTTGAGGTCGCTGGTTTGAAACCCCGGGCTTGCTTGGTCAAGGCACATATGGGAGTTGATGCTTCCTGCTCCTCCCCCCTTTCTCTCTCTCTCTCTCTCTCTCTCTCTCTCTCTCTCTCTCTCTCTCCTTTCTTTCTAAAAATGAATAAATAAAAATCTAAAAAGAAAAATGTTTTGGGAGGCATGCAAACCCTGCCATAGGCCATTGTCTTGCCACTTTGGTCGAAGGGTTTCTGGCTGCTGAGGGTTAGAGACCTCGTATGCTCTGACCCACCCAGCAGCCCCATGTGGTTGGCCAGGTGGGATTAAGTAATTTTCAGACTTTGCTGATTCATTGATTCATTCCTTCAGCATATGATTCCAAAGCTTCCACTCAGTGCCTAGCTCTGTGCTGGGTGCTGCCCCAGGGTTCAGTTTAGTGGCTGAAGGGGAGACGAGGTGGAGGGCCTTAGGGGACCCAGTGTGGGGGCCTGCAATTTCCTAGGAACCACCAGATGCATCCAGGGCAGTGTTTGGCAAGGCTTGTGTTTCTGCAGATGGGACCCTCAGACCACGGCACTGGTGTGGGGGATTGTCTTGTGAAAGCAGGTCCTGGGCCTCCTGGGTAGACCAGGCTCTTGGGAAAACCAGGAGCCCAGTGTCCATCCCCTCTGTGCCACAGAAGGGCACCCCAGACCCTAGTCTGTGGATTCCTGAGGGTTGCCCCTCTGTGTGCTCCCCTGCCTCCCCCGTGCAGCCACAGCATCTGCCTGGGGGCAGTGGGGCATCTCTTGAGGGTTGCCACCCTGCTCCATCCTGCTGGGACCTACCAGGCCTCTCTGCTTTGCCACTTTGAATCCTCCTTCTTCTTCTTCAGACAACGTGGACGACCCAACGGGGAACTTCCGCAGTGGGCCCCTGACAGGCTGGCGTGTGTTCCTGCTGCTGCTGTGTGCGCTGCTGGGCATCATCGTGTGTGCCGTGGTGGGCGCCGTGGTGTTTCAGAAGCGGCAGGAACGCAACAAGCGTTTCTACTGAGTGCCGGAGCCCTGCTCTAATGTGAACTTTTTCTACTGGGATTGTAAAAGCAAAACAAGACGACCTATTTCTTAACAGTTTCAAAGAAATAATTAAAGTATTTTCATACATTTTGCTTCTTACCCAGCTGGGACAGGCTGCAGGGCTGGGTAATAAGGGTTCGGCATCCCCACAGCTGGGGACAGAGTCCCTGTCCCATTGCCAGCATCTCAGGAGCAGGGAGGGGTCTGCCTAGAGCTGGGCTGAGGCCGTTTGCAGCTGCTGAACACTGGAAGCCTCCCAGCCACAGTGTTGCCCGAGGACTCAGGCAGTGGTTTCGTTTTGTGCCATGAGGCACTTGGAGAGGAGGAGGAGGAGGAGGAGTGGGGAGCCTGAGCCTGGGCCTCGCCTTCACCTCTGAGCCTCCCAGGGCAGACCCTCGAGTAAGGCTGAAGGGGCAGTTTGGTGGGGCCCAGAGTGAGATCATGTGCTGAATAAAGTGAGCTGACCACCCTCCACTGTGTGACTGCCCTGAGGGGCGTTTCATTTTCTTGGAATGCCTTCCAGGGAGCTAGGCTTCCCAGCTCAGCCTCATCCCCTCTGGCAGTGCTGTGCTCCCTGTTCCTGGGTTGGAGACGCTGCTCTAGAGTCAAGCAAAGTTTTCCCAGTGTCACATAGCAGGGGGTCCTGGGGTCAGGGGCTCTGTTCCTGTGCTGTCTCTGCTCTGGGCCCCTAAGTGAAAGGGTCCAGTTGGAAGAGGTCCAGTGGGGTACCATGCAGTGGTGTGACCTCAGCCCAAGGAAACTAGGGGGCTCCAGGATCTGGAAGGGATTGGGTATAGGGGGACAGCTGGGGTCAGTAGTGGTATTCCCTTTGGGGTGCCTCGAGGGGACAGAGATGGGCCAAGAGGAGGAAGAAGCCAGTGCTGACCAGAAACCCCACCATCTGCAGCTTCCATGGTTCACCCAGGCCACAGCCTGCTGCTGCCGTGCTGCCATCACCCTGACCTCCTGGCCACCCAACCCGCCTCAGAGCAGTGTCCCCCATCTAGTCCAGAGCCACCTTCAGTGTCTTTGCATTCACAACTCACTAATTAAGTCTCTGTCTTAAAAGCACTGTCAATTAGAGTCTCATTGTAAAAAATAGATGATACAGGAGTAGATGAAGAGGAAGAACTTGAAGAAATTTTTCCGTCTGTCTTTCAGTCTCACTCTAGAGCTCTTCACTAACCTACTGTTAACTGTCTCATTCCTTCGCAGTGTTGCACAGGGTAGACGTGGAAAGGTTGTTCACAGCCTTGCGGGGACCCAGAGGTCTGAGCTGTGCTTCTCTCACACGGGTGGAGCCTGTTCACAAAGCCGTGAGAGTAAATATGGTCCATGTGGTTGAAATATTTTGTTGTGCACTTTCCCCAAAACAGCTTTACTTGAAAAATAGCTAACTTTGAGTACTTACTGTGTGAGCCGTGGTTCTGAGCCCTTGACGTGTGTTACCTCATTTCCCTCCACAACACTTACCCAGCTGGACACCAGAAATCCAGTGGGGCAGGCAGCTCCCACCTAACTGACCACCTCCCTCCTGGGGGCGCTGTGTCTGTTGCACTCGCCAGGTAAAATAGACACTGGAGACGTTTGGAGAGTTTAAACAAAGTTTTATGGCAAAGAAAAAAAGCAAAACCTGCGCAGGGGTGAGCTCAGGTGGCAGTCACCAGAGTCACACCGAGCGCCTGCAATCTAGGGGTTTTTATAGCGTAGCAAGCAAGCGGTTCATACAGAAGCGAATTTTGCGTTTAGCATTTGGCTCCCCCAAATTAAATTTTAGTCACGTGCCTTAGTAACCAGTCATACAGTTGAAAGCCCCCAGCTGGAAAAGTCCCTATCTATCCTCCAGGATTGGGTTACACTAATCATCCTGGGAGTTTTACGACTTTCCTATCTCAAGGACTCATCTATTCCTAGCCATCCTGGGAGTCTAACAACTTCCATCTGTTCCTAGTCATCCTGGGAGTCTAACCTTACCTCAAGGACTCATCTGTCCCGGGAATGGGTTGCATTTACTGGACTAGTTCCTTTGAAGTTATTTCTAAAGCCTATTAATATATTTTATGGCCTTTATTCGGATGTCACAGTGTCCACAGTGACATACACGGCAACTAAGTCCATGGCTGCCACAACCACACTTTCCATACTCAGCCTTCCCCAAATTCCTGAACTATTAGGCAATTTGGCATCTGTATGGCTGTCACTGTTGCTGCATGTTAATCACCTGGAGAACGAGAGCACACCTGCCTCATTCTCCAGAGCTGGTGTAAGGAGCTGGTGGGCCTTGGTAAGGGTAGTTTTAGAAGAACCACCAGGGTTAAAAGAACCACCCCTGGTAGTTCTGACCAGTACACAGAGAGCCAGCAGCTGTTAGACCAATGACAGGGTGGAGATTAGAGGGATCACAGTCTGCTTAGCTATCACCTAGTGCAGGGGTCCCCAAACTTTTTACACAGGGGGCCAGTTCACTGTCCCTCAGACCGTTGGAGGGCCGGACTATAAAAAAAACTATGAACAAATCCCTATGCACACTGCACATATCTTATTTTAAAGTAAAAAAACAAAACGGGAACAAATACAATATTTAAAATAAAGAACAAGTAAATTTAAATTAACAAACTGACCAGTATTTCACTAGGAACTACGGGCCTGCTTTTGGCTAATGAGATGGTCAATGTGCTCCTCTCACTGACCACCAATGAAAGAGGTGCCCCTTCCGGAAGTGCGGCGGGGGCCGGATAAATGGCCTCAGGGGGCCGCATGTGGCCTGCGGGCCGTAGTTTGGGGACCCCTGACCTAGTGCTTCCCCAGAGATCAGATGTTTCCTGACAGATTGTGATGCCATCATCAACATTTTTTGCTATGTGTATTTAAAAAGTTATTTTCTCATATAAAAACGGAATACAAATCTGTGTTCCTGGGTCTTTCCTGAGGAGTAAGCATCAACAGGCTGGCACCCCTCTGGCACAGGCCCTCATGGCACCTCCCTGCCCAGGCAAAGGTACTGATTCTGACTTTTCATGTGTTTCTTAACTGCTGGCATGGAAGGCTGTATCTCTCAGTGTGTGGTATTGGTTTACATCTTTAAAAATTATAAATGGTCCACAGAGTTTTCCTTAGCTTCTAAAAATTCAACATTGTGAGTCTGGGTTACAGTGCAGCTCAAGATGTGTGCGTAGACTCCCGTTTGCCCATTCTGCACTGCCGGCCTGCAGATAGTGCCAGGCTTTTGCTCCTAGGCCTAGTGCCGCTCCACACATCGTCGTGCCCAGGGGGAACTGCTGTGTTGCAATTTACGTGCATTCAGTTTTCCATGCCAGGTAGTTCTCCAAGGTGGATTGTATCCAATCTGCTTCCACCTTGGCCACTGAGGTCCTCTCTGCCCACTTCTCAGCACTTGATATTGTCAGAGTGCCTAAGTTTTGATAGTTTGATGGGTGCGAGAGTTATAATTTGCATTTCTCTACTCGTCAGGTCAAGGACCCTTGGTATCCTGAGAGATTCATTTGTATTTCCTGTGTGGGGGTTTATTCTGTTCCTTTCCTTGTGTCAGACCCTTGAATAGCTGCTTTGCAAACACCTCCCAGCGTGCTTGTCCTTTTGCTTTTTTGCCAGAGAGAGGTGGAGACGGAGAGACAAGGAGAGATGAGAAGCATCAACTCATAGTTGCAACACCTTAGTTTATTGATTGCTTTCTCATATGTGTCTAGACCCAGGGGCTCCAGAGCGAGCCAGTGACCCCTTGCTCAAAGCAGTGACTTTAGGCTTCAAGCCAGCGACTGTGGGGTGATGTCTGTGATCACATGCTCAAGCCGGTGAGCTCTGGGTTTCGAACCTGGGTCCTCTGCGTCCCAGGCTGATGCTCTATCTGTGCCACCACAGGCTCTTTTTTTGCTTTCTATTGGTGTGTGATGCACAGTCTTTTTTAATGCCATTTAAAATCTTTTCCAAAGATTTTTCCCAAAAACATTTGAAACTTTTGCTTTTCAAATTTAGCATTAAATCTTAGAGATTATTTAAAAAAATTTTTTTTCACTTTTCCGAACCTGGAAATGGGGAGGTAGTCAAACAGACTCCCACATGCACCCGACCGGGATCCACCCGGCATGCCCACCAGGGAGCGATGCTCTGCCCCTCTGGGGCGTCGCTCTGTTGCATCCAGAGCCATTCTAGCGCCTGAGGCAGAGGCCACAGAGCCATCCCCAGTGCCCGGGCCAACTTTGCTCCAATGGAGCCTTGTCTGCGGGAGGAGAAGAGAGAGACAGAGAGGAAGGAGAGGGGGAGGGGTGGAGAAGCAGATGGGTGCTTCTCCTGTGTGCCCTGGCCGGGAATCGAACCCGGGACTCCTGCACAGCAGGCCGACGCTCTATCGCTGAGCCAACTGGCCAGGGCTTAATTTTTTTTTAATTATTTTTATTTATTTATTCATTTGAGAGAGAGAGAGAGAGAGAAGGGGGGAGGAGCAGGAAGCAGCTTTGACTCCCATATGTGCCTTGACCGGGCAAGCCCAAGGTTTTGAACCGGCAACCTCAGCTTTATCCACTGTGCCACCACAGGTCAGGCCAGGGCTTAATTTTTTTTTTTAAGACTTTATTTATTCAATTTTAGAGAGGGGGGGGAGAGAGAGAGAGAAAGAGAAGGAGAAGGGGGAGGAGCAGGAAGCATCAACTCCCATATGTGCCTTGACCAGGAAAGCCCAGGATTTTGAACTGGTACCTGCAGTGTCCAAATTGACACTTTATCCACTGCGCCACCACAGGTCAGTAGCATTAAATCTATTTGGAGTTAATTTTTGTGTGAGTAGTTCAGTTGTCCCCTTCATGTCCAGCCTGTTGTGCCAGCACCTTTACTGAACCAGTCATTTATCTGCCCAAGCCGCAGCACCACCAAGGCAGGTGCTCAGCGGTAGCAGTCTCCTCATACTGCTCCCTCACCTTCCTCCTCTTCCGAAGACTAATCCTCAGCTACTCTCCCAGCTACTCCCAGTGAGGGCAGCCCTGTGAAAGCAGTGCCTGAGGAGACTCTAGAGACTGTCAGTCACAGCATCAGACAGCAGCTAGGGTGGCCGCCGTCTGCCCACTCCCTCTTTCTGGAGAATGTGGCAGCTCTGAAGGTGCAGAGGCCCCTGTGGCCGCGGCGGAGTTCAGGTCCTCATGACATGGCTGAGGTGCTGCTCTAGCCTGGACTGCCAACCATATGACTTCTATGTGAAAAAAAAAAATCTGTATTAGTTCAAAACTGCTGTTGAGTTATGAGCCAGCCCTGCATTGTCCCCACGTCAAGTTTTCTAACATGTACATGTCTGCTCTGAACTGCAGCTAATATTCATACACCCACTCTGTGCTACACGCTGTTTTGGCCACTGGGACCAACAGACCAAAAGGGACAGAAGTCTGCCCCTATAGATCTTACAGTTTAGTGGGGAAATCAGATGAAATTAGTAAGTAAAATACATGCAATGATAGTGCTTGTAGCAAAGAACCACAACCTGGGTGGCTTTTAACAAATGTATTATCTCCCAGTTTTGGAGCTAGAAGTCTGAAGTCACCTGTCTCAGGTGACTTCTGGTGGCTCTGGAGGGAATCCTGCCTCGCCTCTTCTTACCTTTTGGTGATTCCTGGAAATCTTTGGTGTTCCTTGACTTGTAGACACATCGCTCCAATCTCTGGCTCCATCATTGCACAACTGTCCATCATCTTCTGTCTTTGAATATCCCCTTTGTAAGGGCTCCATTCATATTAGATTAGCCAACCACCATGGCCTCATTTAACTTGGTTAGATCTACTCAGACCCTATTTCCAAATAAAGTCACATCCAGAAATGCTAGGATTAGGACTTCAACAGAGCTTTTTTTGGAAACACAATTCAACCCATGACAGTGGTTAAGGAGAAAAGATGAAGGGTAAGGGGATAAGAAGAGTTGGGTGGAGATGGAGAAAGGCCTGCAACTGCGCCTGGCTAACCTCAAGGAAATGGAATGACAACTCATTGAGCCGTTCATCCAAGCTTTGTGCATTTTTCCATATATAATATTTCAGTATATGTTAACTTTAAAACATGCATTTCAGCCTGACCTGTGGTGGCGCAGTGGATAAAGCGTCGACCTGGAAATGCTGAGGTTGCCGGTTCGAAACCCTGGGCTTGCCTGGTCAAGGCACATATGGGAGTTGATGCTTCCAGCTCCTCCCCCCTTCTCTCTCTCTCTGTCTCTCTCCTCTCTCTCTCTCTGTCTTTCCCTTTCCTCTCTAAAATGAATAAATAAAAAATTTAAAAAAAATAAAAAATAAAAAATAAAAAAAACATGCATTTCAAAAAGACAGCTTTCTTGTAAGACTTTCATGATCAATATTTGCCTTTGTTTTTCTTAATTTATTTTTTTTCTGAAATGAGAAGCTGGGAGGAAGAGAGACTCCCACATGCGCCTGACGGATCTACCCGGCATGCCTAGTAGTAGGGGGCGATGCTCTACCCAGCTGGGGCTGTTGCTCCTTTGCAATCAGAGCCATTCTAGCACCTGAGGCAGAGGCCATGGAACCATCCCCAGCGCCTGGGCCAACTTTGCTCCAATGGAGCCTTGGCTGCAGGAGGGGAAGAGAGAGAGAAAGGAAAGGGGGAAGGGTGGAGAAGCAGATGGGCACTTCTTTTGTGTGCCCTGGCCAGGAATCGAACCCGGGACTTCCACAGACCAGGCCGACACTACCACTAAGCCAACTGGCCAGGGCTATTTGGCATTTCTTGATTAATATCAGCAATATTGTCAATGCATATGTGTGCTGAAATAATCCTTCCCATGGTTTTTTATGATTCAATTTTCCATTTTAGTTCCATCATGGCCTTGAGGCTAATTAATTCAGGAAATCTTTATCAGTGAGCTCCTAGTGTGAACTAGGCAGTAGGCAAGGGATGCGGAGGTCCAATACAGCTCCTGTCTTCATGGAGTGCAGGCTTGGCTGGGTAGACACTGATTCAGGAGCTTACCTGGAAGACATCCCACCAAGTATATATTTCAAGCAGAAGGGGTTTAATATAGAGTGTTGATTATGGGGGTGTGGGAAGGCTGAATGAGCAAAATGGGGCCCTGAGGTATCCCAGAAATTCAGTGAGTAGGCAGATAAATCCCAGAGGGAACAGAAGGAAGAGGTGGTGTCACCATAGCCCTCTGAGCTCAGTGCCCTGTGCTCGGTGCTTAGACCTCTGGGAAGTGGGAACCAGGTGGGAACTTGGATTCCAAGGGAGGCACAATGCAGTGGGGAGGCAGCACGGTACAGCTGGTGCTTCTGCTGCTGGATGGGGCAAAGTCTGTCTGGGCCTCTCCCAGCAGGCTGCTGCCGCCACTGGCCTTGGATTTTTCCCAAGTTTGTCTCTTCTCTCTTCCCCTTCCAATCTGCACCTAATACTTGCCAGCAGCAAGACCCAGCTGGAGGCCGGCAGGCTAAGGAGCCTGGGAGACAGCTCGGAGTGCCAGACAACGGTATAGAAATGTGGGCCTGTGGCTGAGAGGTGAGGGCGAAGAACCCACAGGCAGCAGGCTGTGGGCCACCCTGCCACCTGGAGGGTGGCAGCCACAGTCCCTGGACAGGCCAGCACTGCAGAACTGGGGAATAGTGATTAGAGGGAGATTCTGTTATGTACAAGGGAAGAAAGACATTAAAAGGCTAATAGGCGCCTGACCTGTGGTGGCGCAGTGGATAAAGTGTCAACCTGGAAATGCTGAGGTTGCCGGTTCAAAACCCTGGGCTTGCCTGGTGAAGGCACATATGGGAGTTGATGCTTCCAGCTCCTCCCACCTTCTGTCTCTGTCTCTCTCTTCTCTCTCTCTCTCTCTCTTTCCTTTTCTCTCTCCTCTCTAAAAATGAATAAATAAAAAAAATTTTTAAAAAAAGGCTAATAGGGCCTGACCAGGCCGTGGTGCAGTGGATAGAGCATTGGACTAGGATGCTGAGGACCCAGGTTCGAGACCCCGAGGTCGCCAGCTTGAATGTGGGCTCATCTGGCTTGAGAAAAATAAAAACTGCTCACCAGCTTAGACCCAAGGTCGCTGGCTCAAGCAAGGGGTACTCGGTCTGCTGAAGGCCCGCGGTCAAGGCACATATGAGAAAACAATCAATGAACAACTAAGGTGTCGCAACGAAAAACTGATAATTGATGCTTCTCATCTCTCTCCGTTCCTGTCTGTCTGTCCCTATCTATCCCTCTCTCTCTGTCCCTGTAAAGAAAAAAAAAAGGCTAATAGGTAAATTGAGGAGAAACTTAATAGGTCAATGAGAATTAAGAGAGAGTCAGACTGCCCTGGCTGGTTGGCTCAGTGGTAGATCATTGGCCTGGAGTGCAGGAGTCCCAGGTTTGATTCCCGGCCAGGGCACACAGGAGAAGCGCCCATCTGCTTCTCCACCCCTCCCCTTCTCCTTCCTCTCTGTCTCTCTCTTCCCCTCCCGCAGCCAAGGCTCCATTGGAGCAAAGTTGGCCCGGGCGCTGAGGATGGCTCTGTGGCCTCTGCCTCAGGTGCTAGAATGGCTCTGGTTGCAACAGAGCAACGCCCCAGATGGGCAGAGCATCACCCCCTGGTGGGCATGCCGGGAGGATCCCGGTCAGGTGCTTGCGGGAGTCTGTCTGCCTCCCCGTTTCCAGCTTCAGGAAAAAAAAACATACAAAAAAAAAAAGAGAGAGAGAGTCAGACTTGTGGAGAGAGAATGCTAGGAGGGAACTGGCAAACCTGGACAGACTTGCGTGAAGTCACACGATTGAGAGGATGGATACACAATGACAAGATAACTGGGGTGACTGTGGTCGTGGGCCATGCCATGGCACACAGCCTCACAGTCTCAGCTGACTCACAGGCACCACTACTTGGCTCAAAACTCCAGAAACCAGAACTGAGATTCTGTTGGGATTCTGTTGAACCATTTTGGGAGGGGCAGAAAGGAAACCAACAAATTATGTGGGATTTTGGCACCTAAATTGCTATTAATTTTTCAGAATATGCAATTACTTGCTTTCCTGGTCTATTTGCTCTCTGATTCTGCATCCTTTGTCTCCCTTTTGCATTTTTGGGTTGATTTTGTCTAGAAACTTGCAGCGAAGGTTTTCAGATGTGATCATTCTGAATTACCCGCCTGAGAATAGGTTTCATTTGCTCTTATACTTGTGTTTGTGTTGCTGACTAGAAGTCTGATGCCATTTTCTGATTTTTGTTGCTTTTGGGTAAACTTTTTTTTTTTTTTTTTTTTTTAGGAATAGTTATCTTTGCTGATCTGAAACACTGTGAGGATGTGTCCAGGTTTGGATCTTTTTATTCTCTCCTCCGTGGCACTAGGGTTTCTCTCTCAACTTGAAACTCGTGTCTTCAGCTCTGGGAAATTTTCTTGTTATTAACATTTATCACTACTCTTATTATGACCTATTGTAACGGCTTTACAACACTGCCTCAAACTCTCTGACACTTCTGTTGAGAGGTGGGGATGATGTCTCTTTCCCTCTCTTTGACTTTAGACAGGCTCGTGGTCTCTTCTGTTGGTGGAGTGTGGCAGAAGTGGCCTGCTGCGACTTCCGTGGTTGGGCCGTAAAGGCCATGCAGCTTCAGCTGGTTGTCTGGGACACTGATCCTGGGAGCCTTGAGCCATGGTATGAGGTGGCATGCCACCTGAAGCCCCAACTAGGGACCTCTCGGCAGGTCTCCATTAACAGCCCCAGCTGGACCCAGTTCTCAGCCATCATGGCCCAGGTGCCAGACATGCAAGGGAAGAGGCCGTCTGGGCTCCCGCGTCAGCTGTGCAGGTCATCCCAGCAGAAGCCTGACATCGTGGAGCAGAGAAGAGCTTACCAAACTCCTGCTCTCCTTTCAAGTCCCAGCCCACAGGGGCCACAGGCACAGGAAGTGGTGGCTGTTTTACAGCGCTAAGCTTAGGGAGCAAAAGAGAATTGTAGCATATACCACCATCCTCCTCACCATGTCCTGGCTCTCCCCTTCTAGCTCTCGTTGAAGGCAGTGGAAGGGAAAGGACATGGAAGGGCTCTTGGCCTTGGTCATCCTGTGGGTTTGTGTTTTGGATTATCTGATTGTTGGAAAACAGGCATTTCCCCTGCGGATAGGAGCCTATCTCCAACATCTCACGTGGACTCTGCCGTCCACATTCAGCACATTTGGACTAAGTGACCCTTGGGGACACGCACCCGCTTACGTTCTCCCACTTCCTGCTGCAGGCAGGGAAGAGTATTCCCTGCACATACAAGGCCACAGGTTTGCAAAGTCAGGATAAGTGGCTACTGACCTATTGCACCTACTTTGATACACAGTTGACCCTTGAATGACATGGGCTTGAACTGTGCAGGCCCACTTCTATGCAGATTTTTTTCAGTAAATACCAGTACTGTGTTTGGTCTATGGTTGGGAGTCCGTGGATGTGGAGGGCCAACTGAATGCCTTGTTTTATGCCATTTTACACAAGGGGCTTGAGTATCCGTGGGGTGTTATGAAACCAATCCCCAGCAGATACTGAGAGACAACTAAGTTCATGGAGGATTCAAAAGTTGTATGCGGCCCTGGCCGGTTGGATCAGCGGTAGAGCGTCGGCCTAGCGTGCGGAGGACCCGGGTTCGATTCCCGGCCAGGGCACACAGGAGAAGCGCCCATCTGCTTCTCCACCCCTCCGCCGCGCCTTCCTCTCTGTCTCTCTCTTCCCCTCCCGCAGCCAAGGCTCCATTGGAGCAAAGATGGCCCGGGCGCTGGGGATGGCTCTGTGGCCGCTGCCTCAGGCGCTAGAGTAGCTCTGGTCGCAACATGGCGACGCCCCGGAGGGGCAGAACATCGCCCCCTGGTGGGCAGAGCGTCGCCCCATGGTGGGCGTGCCGGGTGGATCCCGGTCGGGCAAATGCGGGAGTCTGTCTGACTGTCTCTCCCCGTTTCCAGCTTCAGGAAAAAAAAAAAAAAGAAAAAAAAAGTTGCATACAACTTTTTTTTTTTTTTTTTTTTCTTTTTCATTTTTCTGAAGCTGGAAACAGGGAGAGACAGTCAGACAGACTTCCGCATGCGCCCGACCGGGATCCACCCGGCACGCCCACCAGGGGCGACGCTTTGCCCACCAGGGGGCGATGCTCTGCCCCTCCAGGGCGTCGCTCCGCTGCGACCAGAGCCACTCCAGCGCCTGGGGCAGAGGCCAAGGAGCCATCCCTAGTGCCTGGGCCATCCCCGCTCCAATGGAGCCTCGGCTGCGGGAGGGGAGGAGAGAGACAGAGAGGAAGGAGGGAGGGGTGGAGAAGCAAATGGGCGCCTCCCCTATGTGCCCTGGCCAGGAATCGAACCCGGGTCCCCCGCACGCCAGGCCGACGCTCCACCGCTGAGCCAACCGGCCAGGGCCTGTATGCAACTTTTGACTGTATATGGGGAAGGGTCAGCACCCCAGCCCCTGTGTTCAGGGTTAGCTGTGCAGTTACTGAGCAGAGAAGTTTTTCAGAGCATTGGCTGTCGAAGCCCAGGTCTAAAAAACATGTGCAGATGCCTTTCCAGTCTTGAGCAGGTTGGATGCAGACAGTTATGTGACTGGCAGAGGTTAGACCACAGTTCTCAGGGCGGGCTCTCTGGGTCCCCGGACCTACTGAACCCAAGTGTTGTGGTAGAACCTGGAGTCTGCATGTTTGGTGAACACGGGAGGGACTGCCTGGCACAGCACAGGCTGAGGCCCCGTGAGTCGGACGCCGGGTGTCGGTGCTGGCGTTCTGTGCTGGCATATACCAACCACCACAAAGTGTAGTTGGAAACCCATGATACATGTAACAATAAAACAATAAAAATGTTCTAGCTGTTCTAGAATGAAACTGGGAAAATTTCAGTATTCATCGTCTTGGGCACAAAATCTAGATGGTAACGGTATTCCCTACTCTCTCCCACCAAACAGGAGCAGTGTTGAAGCACCAGAGCGCCAAGCATTCACCTTCCCAGCCAGTCTCTGCTCAGGCTGGTGCAAGGGGCAGCTGGGTGGAAACCCCAGGAAGTGCCTGCAGGAGCTCATTCTGCTGACACTCCAGAGTGGCAGAGCTTCGGGCAGGTGTGCAGATGTCCCGGGTTCAATCCTTGGTCAGGGCACACAAGAGAAGCGACCATCTGCTTCCACTCCCTCTCTTTCTCTTTCTCTGCCCTGCAGCCAGTGGTTCAGTTGGTTCAAGCATCGGCCCAAGGCACTGAGGATAGCTCGGTTGATTTGCGCATTGGCCCCAGACTGGGTTCTGGGTGGATCCCAATCAGGGCGCATGCATGAGTCTGTTTCTCTTTCTCCCCTCTTCTCACTAAAAAAAAAAAAAAAATTCCAAATTGAGGATGCAATCTAGTTACAATTTTTTTTTTTTACAGGGACAGAGAGAGTCAGACAGGAACAGAGAGAGATGAGAAACATCAATCATCAATTTTTCCTTGTGACACCTTAGTTGTTCATTGATTGCTTTCTCATATGTGCCTTGACCGCGGGCCTTCAGCAGACTGAGTAACCCCTTGCTTGAGCCAGCGACCTTGGGTCCAACCAAGCTGGTGAGCTTTTTGCTCAAACCAGATGAGCCCGTGCTCAAGCTGGCGACTTCGGGGTCTTGAACTTGGGTCTTTCCGCATCCCAGTCTGATGCTCTATCCACTGCGCCACAGCCTGGTCAGGCTAGTTACAATTTCAATCTCATATTCTCTATCTCAGGGACAGTGTCAGAGTTCTCTTGGTTTCTAAAAGCACAGCTGCCCTCCGGGGAGACTGCTGATTTTTCCTTGGCTGGTTTTTGAAACCTCGAAGTTTGGGGTTGGAGCTAAATTTTAAACCCAGTTCTAGATTATTCCCTCCCCCGCCCTGCAGCACTGAGCTGATTCAGGGTTTTGATAAGGAAACTCTCCCTTAAATATGTTTATAGAAATTTAAATCTGAAATGCAAAATTAAATGTGTTTAGGCAGAAATTTGATTTTTTTTTAAAAATTCAGTGAGAGGAGGGGAGGCAGAGACAGACTTCTGCATGCAACCCGACTGGGATCCACCTGGCAAACCCACTAGAGGGCTGTGCTCTGCTCATCTGGGGTATTGTTCTGTTGCTCAGCAACTGAGCTCTTTCTTAGCTCCTGAGATGGAGGCCATGGAGCCATCCTCAGCACCTGCGGACAACTTGTTCCAATCGAGCCATGGTTGCAGGAGAGGAAGAGAGAGAGAGAGAGGAAGGAGAGGGGGAGGAGTGAAGAAGCAGATGGGTGTATCTCCTGTGTGCCCTGGCCAGGAATCAAACCTGAGACATCCACATGCCAGGCTGATGCTCTACCACTGAGCCAACCAGCCAGGGACTGCAGTCTAATTCTTAACATTATTACTTGAATTGGTCAGTTCTGTGCATCCCCTCACATCACTTGAGAACAAATTTAACATCACACAGAGTGCACAGGAACACAAGTCCCCGTCAGTAGCCAGCTCATTGTGTGAGAGGGTGTCAGCCCTGACAGACAGGAGAGGACCAGACCCTAGAAATGCTATGACTGAGAAGGAATGAGGTTCTCAAAGGAGGAACTTATCACATAGGAACTGAGTTTTCTACCAAAGGAGAAAATAATCTTGCTAAAAACAAATAACTGTATGGATTAATTGAAATAATTTACAGATAGTATCAATTCTGTTTTGCTTTTATTTGAAAACATACCAAATAATATGTGCAATCATTTATTTATTATTACTATTATTTTAGGTGAGAGGAGGGGAGATAGTGAGACAGACTCCTGCATGTGCCCTGATTGGGATCCACCTGGCAACTCCTGTCTGGGGCCAATGCTTGAGTAGCAAGCTATTTTTAGTAGCTGAGGCTAATGCTCAGACCAACTGAGCTATTCTCAGCACTGGGGACATAATTGAACCAATTGAGCCACTGGCTGCCGAAAGGAAGAAAAGGAGAGAAAGGGGTGAAGAAGGAATAGAGAAGCAGATGGTCTCTTCTCCTGTGTGCCCTGACTGGGAATCAAACCTGAGACTTCCATACACCAGACTGATGCTCTATCCACTGAGCCACTAGCCAGGGACAATATTCAATCATTTAAAAATCAAATACAGCCTGACCAGGCGGTGGCGCAGTGGATAGAGCATCGGACTGGGATGCAGAGGACCCAGGTTCGAGACTCCGAGGTCGCCAGCTTGAGCGTTGGCTCATCTGGTTTGAGCAAAAGAGCCCACCAGTTTGAACCCAGTGTCGCTGGCTCCAGCAAGGGGTTGCTCGGTCTGCTGGAGGCCCACGGTCAAGGCACATGTGAGAGAGCAATCAATGAACAGCTAAGGTGTTGCAATGCGCAATGAAAGGCCGGTGATTGATGCTTCTCATCTCTCTCCGTTCCTGTCTGTCTGTCCCTGTCTATCCCTCTCTCTGACTCACTCTCTGTCTCTGTAAAAAAAAAAAAAAAAAAAATTGCCTGACCTGTGGTGGTGCAGTGAATAAAGCATCGACCTGGAAATGCTGAGGTCGCCGGTTCGAAACCCTGGGCTTGCCTGGTCAAGGCACATATGGGAGTTGATGCTTCCAGCTCCTCCCCCCTTCTCTCTACCTCTCTCTCTCCTCTCTAAAAATGAATAAATAAAAAATAAAAAATTAAAAAAAATAAAAATAAAATTAAAAAATCAAAAAATCAAATACACCAAAGGCCCATAAGAACAACAAAAACAACCACTCTCGTTTTTAGGTCTTTCTCATAGTAGTAACTTTTATTTTTTTCTTTTTAAATTTTTATTTATTGCCTGACACCGCCACCAGGCGGTGGCACAGTGGGTAGAGCATCATCCTGGGATGCTGAGGACCCAGGTTCGAAACCCTGAAGTCACCAGCTTGAGCATGGGATTATAGACATGACTGGCTTGAACCCAAGGTCACTGGCGTGAGCAAGGGGTCACAGTTTGGCAGGAGCCCCCTGATCAAGGCACATATGAGAAAGCAATCTATGAACTACTAGGTTGCTGCAATGAAGAACTGATGCTTCTCATCTCTTTCTCTGTCTATCCCTATCTGTCCCTCTCTCTGTCTCTCTAGCACTAAAAAAAGAAATCATACCACCTGCAAATAAAACATTTTATATTAAAAAAAAAAAGAAAATACAAGTCTCGTATGTTCCCATTTGGGTAACTGTTGTCTCCCCAATACGTAATAACTTCCTCTTCCCTCCTATCAATACCCAGATTTAATGTGGTGTGGCCTTTTCCAACTCCCTTGTTGGGAGTGGTTAGGGAGAAGTTAGTGGAAGGCATTGGTGGAGTTTCTAGAATGTACTTGAGAAGGCTGGTTGAGCCAGATCACCTCTCCTCTATCCTAGGATTTCTGGCTGATGTTTGGCAAGGCAATGGCCACCTTCGACCATGAGGTGAACTTTCAGACATGCTAAGGATGGCCTGGCAGAAAGGCAGAAGGAGCTGCTGGCTGGTGCTACTCTACCCGCCCTGCACGCCGGACAGTCTCCTCTATTGGAATGAAAACTAACCCTTGCTTGGTTAAGCCATGGTAGCCTTGTCTAACTGACTCACGAGAGACTTCAATTATTTCATGAAAAGACTGCTTTCCCTAAATGCTGATTCTAGAGACCCATCTAACTATGAAGTGTGGACCCTGAGTAAAGATATCTACTGAGATGAGCTCCTGGTGGCTAACTGGGCTCAAGTTTAAAAAAAAACAACCCACAAAGCCTAGCAACCATTTCTACCGAGGGACCTCCCACTGAAATCACTTCAGGGAGAAGCCTGCACTGACCTGCCAGTTGGCACGCAAAGCGTTAGGGATCCGAGCCAGCCCTTATAAAAAAAAAAGTTCCTGCCATCCTATTTCAACCAATAGGACTGAAGCTCTCCCCATCAAATTGGAGCTGTTCAGCTATATACAGGTACTTATTAGTTTCTTCACAGACCAATCAGAGTGGCTCAATTCTGACCAATCAGGACAGTGCCTTTCAGACCAATCAAACTGAAGATTGGGAGTCCTCCTTTGTACAAAGATGGACAATCAGACACCAGGGGGAAGACTTCTGTCTTTGTAAGTCAACTCCTCTCTGCTCTGGGAGCTCACTCTCCCTTTCCACCACAGACTGGGGGTTGGGTTTCCCTGCCAGAGCGGAGTGGCGAGGAGTAGAGCGGAGCTGTCTCGTGGGAAGGGGTCTGGCTCCAGGGCTCCTCACACCCATGCCGTTTTCACACTTGAGCAATTCCATTGAATTTTGCACTGAAGAAGTTTTTGCCGCACTTAAATTGGGGATTCCCGTTGGCTTTGAATTGGCATCAATGACCAGGGTTGACAGAAATCATTTACATTCACCCAAGAATGTGCCTGGAACAGAACTCCTTCCTCAGAAAGATTCAAGCTCTGTTTAAAGTAGAAATGGAATGGCTGATTTTCCTGGAAAGTATTTATAATTAAGCTGTTCTAGCTAGTGTGCCTTGATTCTCTTTTAGACTGCAGAGCTACTTCTCAGCTGCATATGCGCACCCTGTCTTCAGGGACCCTGGGGCACACAGGACCCATTCCATGGGTTTGGTTGGTATTTTCCTAAAAGTTTTTGGTTCTCTGCCTTTTACTCCGCCCGCACCCCAATTCCCATACCTCAAATGTTTGAGACCTGACTTACTCTGGTCTGTCGTGGGTGTGCTCACTCTTTGCAGAACAAATTCCATGCCCACTCCCCCAGACCACAGAGATGAAAGCCGTGTCTTGAATTAGTTCTCTTTTCTTGAGTGCTATCCAGTGGAGTCACTTCCCATTTATTCTCTTGAGCTTTGTGCTTAACCTCTGAACAGTCTCATCCTGTGGTTTTTGGGGTTTGGGGTTTTTTCTGTTTTTAAATTTTTCTTTCAGTATGTACTCAACTTTTAGAAATTTCTCTCAAAATTGTGAGGGCTGGCAATACAGTTTCTAGAAATCTTTCTCCAAACTTTAGGGTTGGACACACTATATGTGTGGGGTTTTTTTCTCCTTTTCCAAGTGAGAGGGGAGATAAACTCCCACATGTGCCCTGACCATGATCCACCCAGCAACCTCCGTCTGGGGCCATGCTCCGTTAGTGCCTGAGGCAGAGGCTCCAGAGAGTCATCCTCAGCGCCAGGTGATGTGCTTGAACCAATGGAGGCTTGGCTGTGGGAGGAGAAGAGAGAAAGAGAGAGAGGGAGAGAGAGAATGGAGAGGAGGGGGAGGAGGAAGGATAGAGAAGTTGATGGTTGCTTCCCCTGTGTGCCCTGACCAGGAATTGAACCCAGGACATCCTGTGTGTTTTGTTGTTTTTTTTTAGCGAGACAGAGAGAGGGATAGATAGGGACAAAGAGAGGAAGAGAGATGAGAAGCATCAGTTCTCCATTGCTGCACCTTAGTTGTTCACTGATTGCTTTCTCATATGTGCCTTGATGGGGGGGGGGGGGGAGACGGTTGGGGCTCCAGCCAAGCCAGCAACCTTGGACTTCAAGCCAGTGACCTTTGGGCTCAAGCCAGTGACCATGGGGTCAAGCTGGTGAGCCCACACTTAAGCCAAATGAGCCTGCTCTCAAGCTAGTGACCTTGGGCTCTCAAACCTGGGTCCTCTGTGTTCTAGACTGATGCTCTATCCACTGTGCCACCAGCTGGTCAGGCCTATATGGTTTTTTTTAAAAATAAGCTTAATTTTTTTTTCTTCTTTTTTTTTTTTCTTTCAATTTTTTTTCTTCGAAGCTGGAAACAGGGAGAGACAATCAGACAGACTCCTGCATGCGCCCGACTGGGATCCACCCGGCACGCCCACCAGGGGCGATGCTCTGCCCCTCCGGGGCGTCGCTCTGCCGCAACCAGAGCCACTCTAGCGCCTGAGGCAGAGGCCAAGGAGCCATCCCCAGCGCCCAGGCCATCTTTGCTCCAATGGAGCCTTGGCTGCGGGAGGGGAAGAGAGAGACAGAGAGGAAGGAGGGGGGGGTAGAGAAGCATATGGGCTCTTCTCCTATGTGCCCTGGCCGGGAATCGAACCTGGGTCCCCCGCATGCCAGGCCGACGCTTTACCGCTGAGCCAACCGGCCAGGGCCTTAATTTTTTTTTTTTTAACAATTTTTTATTTATTGGTTTTTAGTGAGTAGGAAGGGAAGAAAGAGAGACAGAAACATCAATCTGTTTCTGTATGTATGCTCAAACCAGGGATGTAACCAGCAACCTCTGCGCTATGGGATGATGCTTTAACCAACTGAGCTATCTCACCAGATCAAGTTTAACTGAGTTTTTGAGAGAGAAGTGTCTCTACAAGTCTGGTCTGTGTTATTCTCCCGGAGGTCAGATGAGCTGCTCTGTGTGGCATAAACTTTCTGCCGTGAGGCTCCAGCGTTTGTGATTGCATGGGGTGAACGAAAGTAGGTTTATAGTTATATTGCAAAACACTTTTTTCTTGTATTAATATTTATTATTTACTGTATTATATTCCATGTGAACAACTGTAAGCCTACTTTTGCCCCACCCTGTTAGTTTTCAAAGGCAGCGCTTGACATGTCTGCTTTAGATCAGCCTTATTCTTGATACATTTCCTTTTGGTTGTTTGTTTGATAAACAATGAGAAAAACCAATTGAGGTTATTTGCTTTAGAGTACTGTGGGTATTTTTAATAACTTTATTTAAGGAAAACATACATAGGTGGTCATTTTTTTTTTTTTTTTTTTTTTTTTTGCATTTTTCTGAAGCTGGAAACAGGGAGAGACAGTCAGACAGACTCCCGCATGCGCCCGACCGGGATGCACCCGGCACGCCCACCAGGGGGCGACGCTCTGCTCATCCTGGGCGTCGCCATGTTGCGACCCTCCTGGGTGTCGCCATGTTGCGACCAGAGCCACTCTAGCGCCTGGGGCAGAGGCCACAGAGCCATCCCCAGCGCCCGGGCCATCTTTGCTCCAATGGAGCCTTGGCTGCGGGAGGGGAAGAGAGAGACAGAGAGGAAGGTGCGGCGGAGGGGTGGAGAAGCAAATGGGCGCTTCTCCTATGTGCCCTGGCCGGGAATCGAACCCGGGTCCTCCGCACGCTAGGCCGATGCTCTACCGCTGAGCCAACCGGCCAGGGCCCTAGGTGGTCATTTTTTTTTTTTAAAGCTTTTTATTTTTATTTTATTTATTTTTATTTATTCATTTTTTAGAGAGGAGAGAGAGAGGGAGAGAGAGAGAGAGACAGAGAGGAGAGAGAGACAGAGAGAGGGAAGGGGGGAGGAGCTGGAAGCATCAACTCCCATATGTGCCTTGACCAGGCAAGCCCAGGGTTTTGAACGGGCGACCTCAGCATTTTCAGGTTGACGCTTTATCCACTGCGCCACCACAGGTCAGGCATAGGTGGTCATTTTTAATGTTCTTTTTTTTCTGAGGGCATATAAGGAAGCCCTTACCCATTTTTCTTGACCTAGCTCTAATCTTTAGTTTACCAGGCCATGCTTGTACAGACTGGAATGAAACACTCCTGGCATTGTTATTTCGTCCAACTGAATTAGAACAATCAGTATTAAGGGAAAATATCCACTGAAGATTGTATAGATTATAAGCTAGGTAATTATTAGGAGATCTTTTTTTTTTTTTTTTTTTTTTTTTTAATTTTTTATTTATTCATTTTAGAGAGGAGAGGGAGAGACAGAGAGAAAGAGAGGAGAGACAGAGAGAGATGAGGGGAGGAGCTGGAAGCATCGACTCCCATATGTGCCTTGACTAGGCAAGCCCAGGGTTTCGAACTGGCAACCTCAGCATTTCCAAGTGGACGCTTTATCCACTGTGCCAGCACAGGTCAGGCAATTATTAGGAGATCTTAATGAGATGATGATTCTTTGAAAATAGAATATATTTATTTTGCCTTGTCTACAAAACTACCCAGAGTAGTGGTCAAACATGAAACAAACTGCTTGTATCAAATCACTTTACTTAAAAAAATAATTTGGTAAAATATATCCAACATAAAATTGACTATTTTAACCATTTTTAAGTGTAAAATTCAGTAGCATTCAGTATGTTCCCCTTGCTTAAACATCGCTCGCATTCACCTCCAGAACTTTTTCATGTCCCTAAACTGAAACCGTTCCCATTAAGTAGTAGCTCCCCATTTCTCCCTCCACCAGTCCTTGGTACGGTCATTTCTATTCTCTTTCTATCTTTGAATTTGCCTATTCCAGGTACTTCATATGAGTAGAATCATATATTTGTCATTTTGTGTCTGGCTTATTTCATTTGGTATGATGTCACCAAGGTAAGGTTTAGGGTTTCAGTGTCATCGAGGTTAGCACGTACCACAATATTATGGCCAAATAATATACCATTGGATGGATAGACCACATTTTGTTTACCCAGTCATCTGCTGATGAACACTTGGGTTGCTTCCACATTAAATTTTTTTTTAATTATTGATTTTAGTGAGAGAGGTAGAGAGAGAGAGAGAGAGACAGGAACAGTGATCTGCTCCTGTATTTGCCCTGACAGGGAATCGAACCAGCAACCTCTGCGCTTCAGGACTATACGCTAACTACCTGACCTATCTGACCAGGGCTGCTTTCACATTTTGGCTGTTGTGAATAATGCTGCTGTGAGCACAGATGGACAAGAATCTGTTGCAGCCCTTATTTCAGTTCTTTTCAGCACATAATCCCTAAGAGTGGAATTGCTGGGTCATATGGAAATTCTGGGTTTGACTTTTTGAGAAGCCATCAAACAAGCGACCCGACTTCCTGTGGCACTGGAACTGTTGGCTCAGGCTCAGAGTCTGCCTTCCTTCCTGCCTGTATACCACTGAACTGCACTTCCTGGTCTCTGTGGAAAAGGCGCCTGTACAGAGCTCCAGGAAGCTGACCTGTTGCTTGTTTAATGGCCATGAAGTCTCAACCTACAGGCAGTAAGGAGAACACTTCCTGAAAACTTGGGCACATTGGCAAACTTGGGGATCTGATAAATCTGGGAATCTCAAGAAAAATGGCACCCGTCTGGTTTATAGATTCTTCCCATGAGACCTGGTAGCAGCTAGTGTGATAGCCCTATATTCCTGAACCAAGGGACTGATAAGGACCATAACAAATAATTCTGGTCTGTCCAGGAGGTGGTGCAGTAGATAGAGTGTTGGACTGGGACACGGAGGACCCAGGTTCGAAACCCTGAGATCGCTGGCTTGAGCGCAGGCTCACCAGCTTGAGTGTGGGGTCATTGGCTTGAGTGTGGGATCATAGACATGACCCCATGGTCACTAGCTTGAGCCCAAAGGTCGCTGGCTTGAGCCCAAGGTCACTGGCTTGAGCAAGGGCCACTCACTCTGCTGTGGCCCCCTGCACCCCTGTCAAGGCACATATGAGAATGCAATCAATGAACAACTAAGGACCTACAATGAAGAATTGATGCTTCTCATCTCTCTCCCTTCCTGTCTTTTCCTTTTTCTGACTCTCTCTCTCTGTCTCTTAAAAACAAACAAACAAATACTTCCAGAAGGATAGAAGTTTTGAAAAAATATGACCCTTGGGCCTTTACCAAGCCCCAAACTTGAATTTTGCCCACTGCCCAAAGAGACTCAAAGTATTAAAGAAAAACTATTATTCTACCTTAGTAGAGAAAACATGCCAGATAAAGCTGCACATCAAGGTAATCATACAAATTCAAAAACACGAGGCCCTGGCCAATTGGCTCAGTGGTAGATCATCGGCCTGGTGTGTGGATGTCCCGGGTTTGATTCCTGGTGTGGGCACACAGGAGAAGTGACCATCTAATTTTCCACTCCCTCCCCCTTCTCTTTCTCTTTCTCTCTCCCCCTCCTGCAGCCATGGCTCGAAAGACTCAAGAGATTTGGCCGAGAGTGCTGAGGGTGGCTTGTGGCCTCAGGTGCTAAAAATAACTCAGTTGCCGAGCAACTGAGCAAGGCCCCAGATGGGCAGAGCATCCCCCCATCGGGGATGCTTGCCAGGTGGATCCTCCTCAGGTGCATGTGGGAGTCTGTCTCTCTGTCTCACCTCCTCTCACTTAAAAATAATAATAAAGACTTGTAGGGACTCGCCAGGAGCCCGGATCGTTATGCCATGTCACGGCGCAAGCAGACTAAGCCCCAGCACTTCCACTGCGAGGAGCCGCAGCCTGAGCACGCCAAGTTGGAGTTGGTGGAGGTGGCCCGCGAGGTGGTCGGGGAACTGGCTTCAGAACTAGATCACGCCTGACCTGTGGTGGCGCAGTGGATGGAGCATCGACCTGGAAATGCTGAGGTCGCCGGTTCAAAACCCTGGGCTTGCCTGGTCAAGGCACATATGGGAGTTGATGCTTTGAGCTCCTCCCCCCTTCTCTCTCTCTGTCTCTCTCCTCTCTCTCTCTCTCTGTCTCTCCCTCTCCTCACTAAAATGAATAAATTAAAAAAAATTAATTAAAAAAAAAGAACTAGATCACGATGCTCCGAAACCAAGCTGTCCCTCCACTGACAGCAGTGACGCCCAGAAAGCCCCGGCTCTTCCCTCCGAGTCAAAGGAACCAACGGCCACTCTTGCAGAAAGGACATTCATCTGTTGCTATCCAGGTTGCCACTTCAAAACTGTTTATGGCATGAAAGATTTGGACCGCCATCTACGAATCCACACGGAGGATGGGGAGGCGGTGTAGATTTGGCTGTGACGACAGTATCAACCTCAGTAGCAACTCAAGGCTGCTCTGCTCCTCCCGCGGCCCCTCATCAGTCCCAGCTCTGCGCTGCGGGCTTCCCTCCAGGCCCCAGCGGGCAGAGCAGCCTCTCCTGGAACACGCCAGATAGAGGTATTCTTGACCTTTCATCTGCTGGGGATGCCTGGTAGTTCTGTGAAGCTTATGAACCCTTCTCCTAGTAATGTTTTTAAATGTAGTAAGAGCCCATTAAAGCCTGTGTTTGAGTAAAAAAAAATAAAATAATAATAATAATAAAAACAACAAAAACACATGAAGTTCTTGCCTCAGCAGAACGCTCAGTCCCTGACAATCTCAGGATGAGTGGGTTGGCTTCTCTGAGAAGTGGTGTTGGTGGTAGTGGAGGTTGTGACTGTCCCAGGCACTTGCATGGACTTTTGGGTCATAGTATCTTACTGAGCCAATACTATTCAGTTTGAGCCTCTGCCTTGACAGACAGAAGGAAACCAAGCAACCCTCTATACCAGGAGCCTCAGGGTTCCTCCTTTATCCTCTTGGCCATTTTTTCTTTCTTCTTCTTTTTCTAAGTGAGAGGAGGGGAGATAGAGAGACAGAAGCCTGCATGTGCCCTGACCAGGATCTACCTGGCAACCCCTGTCTGGGCCTGATACCCTGCCCATCTTGGGCCCTGCTCACAACTGAGCTGTTTTTAGTGTCTGAGGCAGAGGCTCCACGGAGCCATCCTCAGCATGCAGGGGCAGGGCCGATGTGCTTGAACCAGTCGAGCCCTGGCTGCAGTAGGGGAAGAGAGAGAGAGAGAGAGAGAGAGAGAGGAGGAAGGGTGGAGAAGCAGATGGTTGCTTCTCCTGTGTGCCCTGACGGGGAATTGAGTTTGGACATCCACACGCCAGGCTGATGCTCTACCACTGAGCCAGTCAGCCAGGGCCATTCTCAGTCATTTTGAGTGTCAGTGGCCCACAGGGTGACCTCCTCTCTGAGACCCCCTGGCATTGATGTCACTCCTTCCGTTTCTTATTTCCCAGACCCTTCTGTTTTCTTGGATTGATTTTCAAAATAACCCACTTGCAGCCAAGCCCTTATGGTAGTCACAGCTTTCAGGGGTGGGCAGAACCTGGCTCAGAAACCCTGATGCTGATACCTGCTCCCAGCTCTGGCAGATGCGGAATATGGCTAAAGGGGAGGCCCTTGACCATAGTACTGGACTTCAAGTTTGTTTGGTTTCCCACTCTGCTGCCATTGGCAGAGAATGAACAGTGCTTTGGCCTAGCTCCGAGAAAAACCAAAACCTAACAGGTGGACAGGCCAACACTGTCCTTAGAAAAACCCCAGGTTTACAAACTAGTGGCCAGCCCAGGCTATGCACTATGTGCAGATTTTGGTTTTTGATCTTTTGGTGTTTGTATGCCTGACCTTTGTGCTTTGTTCATTAGACAATCTTAGGCTGTTTTCTCACATAAAATAATCAGTCTTGACCTGGCCGAGTATCTCAGTTGGTTAGAGTATGGTCCCAATCCTCCAAGGTTGTGGGTTTGATCCCTGGTCAAAGTACATACAAAATCAACCAATGGCCTGACCAGGCAGTGGCGCAGTGGATAGAGCTTCGACCCGAGGTCACTGGCTCCAGCAAGGGGTTACTCAGTCTGCTGAAGGCCCACGGTCAAGGCACATATGAGAAAGCAATCAATGAACAACTAAGGTGCCAGAACGAAAAACTGATGATTGATGCTTCTCATCTCTCTCCATTCCTGTCTGTCTGTCCCTATCTATCCCTCTCTTTGTCCCTGTAAAAAAAAAAAAAAAGAATCCAATGAATGCATAAATAAGTGTAACAACAAATTGACTTTTCCCTCTCTCTCTGCCTGTCTCTGTCTCTCTTCCTTCCTCTCTCTCTAAAATCCCTAAAAATGGCCCTGGCCGGTTGGCTCAGCGGTAGAGCGTCGACCTGGCATGCGGGGGACCCGGGTTCGATTCCTGGCCAGGGCACATAGGAGAAGCGCCCATTTGCTTCTCCACCCCCCCTCCTTCCTCTCTGTCTCTCTCTTCCCCTCCCGCAGCCAAGGCTCCATTGGAGCAAAGATGGCCCGGGCGCTGGAGATGGCTCCTTGGCCTCTGCCCCAGGCGCTAGAGTGGCTCTGGTCACGGCAGAGCGACGCCCTGGAGGGGCAGAGCATCGCCCCTGGTGGGCGTGCCGGGTGGATCCCGGTCGGGCGCATGCGGGAGTCTGTCTGACTGTCTCTCCTCGTTTCCAGCTTCAGAAAAATACAGAAAAATAAAAAAAAATAATAATAAAATCCCTAAAAATAAAAAAAATAAAAAAAAACCCAAACCAGTGTCCTGACTGGTTAGTTCAGTTCGTTAAGAGCATCAACTTGAAATGACGAGGTAGCAGGTTTGATCCCCAATCAGGCTGACATGGGAAGCAACCAAAGAATGCACAACTGAGCGGGACAACAAACATTGTAAATGCTTCCCTTCCCCCTCCCCTCTTTCTCCCTTTCTCTCTCTGTCTCTAAAAATCAATAAAGATTAAGACCTGGCCAAATAGCTCAGTTGGTTGGAGTGTTGTCCTGGAGCACAGAAGTTGCTGGTTCAGTTGCCCAGTCAGGCACATACAGGAGCAGCTTGGTGTTCCTGTCTCTCTTCCTGCCTCTCTCTCAAAAAAAAAAAAAAAAAAAAAAATCAATCCAATCATCCCCACTCCCCAGGCCCAGTGAACCACATTTTGATCTAGTTGCTTTTTCTAACCCAAGAGAATGGTGGCAGGAGGACCCAGGCTCACAGAAAGGACAAGGCCCAAGGAGCAATCTTGGGAGTGGCATCTTGTCCTGGGGCAACACATTTGAGAGAAGAAATGTATTAGGTTAAGAAAAATGTGCCTGATCAGGCAGTAGCACAGTGGATAGAGCTTCAGACTGGGATGCAAAGGATCCAGGTTCAAAACCCCGAGGTCACCAGCTTGAGTGTGGGCTCACCAGCTTGAGTGCGGGGTCACTGGCTTGTATTTATTTATTTATTTATTTATTTTTATTATTCGTTTTTAGAAGCTGGAAACAGGGAGAGACAGTCAGACAGACTCCCGCATGCGCCCGACCGGGATCCACCCGGCACGCCCACCAGGGGCGATGCTCTGCCCACCAGGAGGCGATGCTCTGCCCATCCTGGGCGTCGCCATGTTGCGACCAGAGCCACTCTAGCACCTGAGGCAGAGGCCACAGAGCCATCCCCAGCGCCCGGGCCATCTTTGCTCCAATGGAGCCTTGGGGTGGAGAAGCAAATGGGCGCTTCTCCTGTGTGCCCTGGCTGGGAATCGAACCCGGGTCCTCCGCACGCTAGGCCGACGCTCTACCGCTGAGCCAACCGGCCAGGGCACTGGCTTGAACATGAGATCATAGACATGACCCCATGGTCGCTGGCTTGAGCCCAAAGGTTGCTGCCTTGAAGCCCAAGGTCACTCACTCTGCTGTAGCCCCCTGGTCAAGGCATATATGAGAAAGCAATCAATGAACAACTTAGATGCCACAATGAAGAATTGATGCTTCTTGCCTGGCCAGGCGGTGGCGCAGTGTATAGAGCGGCAAACTGGGATGCAGAGGACCCAGGTTCGAGACTCTGAGCTCACCAGCTTAAGCGCGGGCTCATCTGGTTTGAGCAAAGCTCACCAGCTTGGACCCAAGGCTGCTGGCTTAAGCGAGAGGTTACTCGGTCTGCTGTAGCCCCCTGGTCAAGGCATATATGAGAAAGCAATCAACGAAAAACTAATGATTGAAGCTTCTCATCTCTCTCCCTTCCTGTCTGTCTGTACCTATCTGTCCCTCTCTGTCTCTGTCACCAAAAAGAAAAAAACGCACATCAAGTATATTTGGTTTTAGGGTTTATTAAGACATACTTACATGATAAGATGAGCTTAAAAATAGTCTGTATGACATACTTAACGAAATAGTGTATGGAGTTACCAGGTTTGTGAGGACTCATCTTGGTCCATGTGCTAGTTTTCTATTGCTGCTGTAACAAATGAATATAAACCTCCCTTTCTCCCTCCCTGCCTTCCTTCCTTCTTTCCTCCCTCCCTCCCTTTCTTTCTCCCTTTCTTTTTCTTTCCTTCTTTCTTTATCTCTCTCTCTCTCCCTTCCTTCCTTCCTTCCTTCCTTCCTTCCTTCCTTCCTTCCTTCCTTCCTTCCTTCCTTCCTTCCTTCCGAGCAGGGGAGGCATAGACAGACTCCTGCATGTGCCCTGACCAGAATCTACCCAACAAGCCCACTAGGGGGTGATGCTCTGCTCATCTGGGGCATTGCTCCATTGCTCAACTGAGCTCTTCTTAGTGCCTGAGGCGGAGGCCATGGAACCATCCTCAGTGCCCCGGGGTCAACTTGCTCCAATCCAGCCTTGGCTGCAGGAACAGAAGAGGGGGGTGAGGGGAGGAGAAGCAGATGTCGCCTCTCCTGTGTGCCCTGACCTTGGACTGAACCTGGGTGTTGGGCAGATAAAATATAAATATATTATGCTCACTGTGTTAAAGGTGGTGCTGCCCATGTGGATGGCCGTTGCCCAGGTGATAATATTAATTGCCCTTTTTGCTTGTGATAGGTGTGATTATACTAATGTGTGTTGGGGGAGGGCTTTTGTGCCAAAAGGTTTTAAAAGGAGGAGCTAGGAGGCCATTTGGAGAGAGATCGTGTTGTTCTGGGGGAGAGTAATTACGTGCTTGTAGAGAGGAAGAGCCCATGGAAGCCACGTGGAGGAGCAGCCAGAATGGCAGGTTAGGGGAAGGAGAAGCCAGTTTGATTAGGAGAAACAATGGGGAACAAAGGTGAATAAGACTGGTGAGGTAGAAACCTTTGATTCTAGGAAACTCGGATAAGTCAGTAGCTTTGTGAGTGCCCAGTGTGTATATATACTCGCCCGACGAGTGTGAATCTAGAATAAAGGATGTAAAGCAGTGGTCCCCAACCTTTTTTGGGCCACACATGGCTGTAAAAGTCAGCCAGCCTACAATCCCCAAAAGGACAGCCATGGGGAACCATAACAGCAGCCAGTCCTCTACTCCACCGCTCAAAGGTGGTGGTGGCTCCATACTGAACTGTATCAAATCCTGCCACAGATAACGCCAAATGTAAAGCCAGTATCCACGGCCACCATAACAGCTGCCTGGCCCATGCAGGTTCGTATTAGATTCAGACAGTCGGTAATGAAACAATGGAGCCAAGAACTGGTGGGCCATCACCTTTAATCCTAGCTTGCACCTGGTGGGCAAGTAAAAACACACAGTGGGCTCCAAAACCCACTCATTCAGTGCTCACAAAGCTACTGACTTATCTGAGTTTCCTAGAATCAAAGGTTTCTAGCTCACCAGACTTATTCACCTCTGTTCCCCATCTCCTTCCTTCTCTCTGCACAAACTGGCTTCTCCTTCAATACTCCACCATCTTGGCTGCTTCTCCTGGCCTCCTCCATGTGGCCTTTCTCTGCTCTCCTCTAATGCTAATCTCAGGAACCGAGAGAGAGCACTTTATAGTGTAGAAATCCAAACCTTTAATCCAATATGCAAGCAAGGAAGTCTCTGACACAAAGTCACTTATCTGAGGCATGATGAAATTGTACCACCCCACATCAAAAAGGGTGGGAAAGGCCTGACCTATGGTGGCGCAGTGGATAAAGCATCGACCTGGAAATGCTGAGGTCGCTGGTTCAAAACCCTGGGCTTGCCTGGTGAAGGCACATATGGGAGTTGATGCTTCCAGCTCCTCCCCCCCTCTCTCTGTCTTTCCTCTCTCTCTCTCTCTCTCTGTCTCCCCCTCTCCTCTCTAAAATGAATAAATAAATAAATAATTAAAAAAAAAAAAGCCCTGGCTGGTTGGCTCAGCGGTAGAGCGTCGGCCTGGCGTGCGGGAGTCCCAGGTTCGATTCCCGACCAGGGCACATAGGAGAAGCGCTCATTTGCTTCTCCACCCCCCCCCTTCCTCTCTGTCTCTCTCTTCCCCTCCCACAGCCAAGGCTCCATTGGAGCAAAGATGGCCTGGGCGCTGGGGATGGCTCCTTGGCCTCTGCCCCAGGCCCCGGAGGGGCAGAGCCTCGCCCCTGGTGGGCGTGCCGGGTGGATCTGGTTGGGCGCATGCCGGAGTCTGTCTGACTGTCTCTCCCTGTTTCCAGCTTCAGAAAAATACAAAAAAGAAAAAAAAAAAAAAAAGGGTGGGAAAGGCTTAATCTCAAAACCAAGCCCCAGGCTAAAAGGATCCTGCCTGCCTACAGCCTGCCTCCAACACACATTAATATAATCATGCCCATCCCAAGCAAGAAGGGCAATAAATATCATCACCTGGGTGACAGGCTTCCATGTGGGCGGCGCTATCTTTAACAAAGTGAGCATAATATATTCAATATTTTATCTGCCCAACACATGTGCTTGCTCATTCTGGTTGTTGGCAGGATTTTCCTCTCTGTGGCTGTGGGACTGAGACCTCTAGGTCTTTGTTGACTGTCAACAGAGGGTGACCTCATTCCTTGGGTGAGGGCTTCTGCTCTCCATCTTCAAAGACAGCAATGGCAGCTGAGTTTCTCCCACATTTGAATCTAATCCACTACCTCCTCCTCATAGCTCTCCACCTTCTGCTGCCTTTAAGAGCCCCTGTGATTATGCTGGGTTCACACAGGCAATCCAGGGATCCCTGATTTTTTTTTTTTTTTTAAGATCTGTTTTTCTTTTTTTTTTTAATTTTTTTATTTTATTTATTCATTTTAGAGAGGAGAGAGAGAGAGAGAGGAGAGAGAGACAGGGGAGAGGAGCTGGAAGCATCAACTCCCATATGTGCCTTGACCAGGCAAGCCCAGGGTTTCAAACCGGTGACCTCAGCATTTCCAGGTCGACGCTTTATCCACTGCGCCACCACAGGTCAGGCAGGGATCCCTGATTTTTAAGGTTAGATGATTAACTGTAGAGGCCCTGAGTAGTGTTGGAATCCATGGGAGTCCGAAAGACCAGAGTCACAGGCTTTATTGAAAGGAAGAAAGGAACCCTGCCAGGCACTTCTCCCGGGGGAGAAGAGCACCGGTTACAGACTAGGGGCGAGTTATATAATGTTTGGGAGAGCCTGAGGGGATACTGAGGCAAAAGTCCTGGTATGTCCGGAATGCTCTTCCTTGGGGGGCTTTGAGCATGTGGGTATTGAATCAAAAGTCCTGGTGTGTCCGGAGCCCCTCCTTGGGGCGGCTTCTCAGCTTTTTGGAATTCCTCTGTCTCAGGGTCATTAGTCCAGTAAGGGTGAGGTCTGACAGATAAGCGGAACATCAAGAGGGCAGTTTGGAATTCACGTATCTATCATTACTCAACTCTATGGTTACATATAAAAGAAAGGCAGTTATTAATTTTATAATATATGGTGAGGGGTGATGAGAGAAAGAGGAGAAACAATTGGAAAATTATTTCTTCTTCTGGAGAGAACTCAAGAAGGGAATCTTGCCAAGCCAAGTCCCTCATCCAGTTAAGGAGGTCATCAGTTTCCATACTGTAAGGTCTGAACCAGGTGATGTCTCTGAAAACCTGAGTGAGGAAGTAAAAAAATTTTGCGAGGTAATAATTGTTAGTTGCTTGCTGCTAGTGCCAAGTGAACAGAGTGACATGGTGATACATGGTCTCCTGGATGAGCCTCATGAGACGTGCTGGACTGGTTCCCTTCAAGTGGGAGGACATGTGGAGATTTTAAAATACAGGAAACCTGTTGGTGTAAGATTTTTAGAAGGATTGAATATGTGTGGTAAAGAGGAAGAGGGTTTGGAGAACATTCAGGAGGGAACTTCTCGGGCTAAGGGGCAGCTTCTTCCTGCTGTCATCCCTACCTATTTGATATTTCCCTCATGAAGTTCTCCTTGGGGTACTGGGGAATAGGAGTGTAGGAGCATTTGATTGTAGGTAATCCTAGAGATTTCTCTCATCCCGGCCTGTAGGAACTTAATAAAGAAAGAGGCAGGTATTTGGAGATTAGCAATGCAGAGATAAGGAGGGTTGTATAGGGGTATGTGTGTGTGAAAGTTCTTCCATGGTAAAGTTAGAGATATTTTTTCCTGGCAGACCTGGAGAGAGCAGTTAGCTTGAGTTAAAAGAAATGTTTCATGTCCGTTTGTAGGCTCCAAGAAGACCCAGTGATCTTGTCCTTTTACTATGTGAAGGGTAAAAAGACTGAAACGCATTAAGAAGTGAATGCTATTCATTCTCCTAGTTCTTCAGGGATACGGGAGAGCTTTAGGGTTTGGAGACCTGTAGAGGTTGAAAGATAGAATATAGGAGGTTTGCTGATATAGGGTTTCAGATTTTTCTGTTTCATGAGGGCAGGTTTCAGGGTTGAAGTGTAGGGTTAAGTAGACTTTTCCAGTTGTCTGATTGGCGAAGGTCTGCATGCAGTTCTGTAAGAAACTAGTAAACAAATGTAAGAGGCAGGGTTTAAAAGTTAGAAAAGTAAATAGGAGAGTGAGTGAACTAATAAAAGGCAATAGTAAGTGTTGGGCAGATAAAATGTATTATGCTCACTTTGTTAAAGAGGCCGTTGCCCAGGTGATATTAATGTGTGTTGAGAATTGTTGTAGCCTGAGGCTTGGTTTTGGGATTAAGCCTGTCCCACCCTTTTTGGTGTGAGGTGGTACAATCCTATCATGCCTCATAGAAGTGATTTTGTATTAGAGACTTCCCCATTATGTATATTGGATTAAGGGTTTGGATTTCTACACTATAAAATGGGAACGGAGCGGGAGTTTGCTCTCTTGGTTCCTGAGGTTAGCATGAGAGAGCAGAGAGAATAGAGCCAGCAGCGGGAGGAGGCCACGTGGAGAAGGCCTGGAAAAGCAGCCAAGATGGCGGAGTACTGAGTGAGATGCCAGTTTGTACAGAGTTTGTATCTGGGATAAGGAAGGAAATGGGGAACTGAGGAGAATAAGGCTGTTGAGCTAGAAACCTTTGATTCTAGGAAACTCGGATAAATCAGTAGCTTTGTGAGCACTGAATGTGACTGGGTTTTGGAGCCCAGTGTGTATTTTTACTTGCCCGCCGGGTGCAAGCTAGATTAAAGACTATGGCCCACCAGTTTTTGGCTCCATGGTTTCTTTACCGACTGTCCGAATCCAATGCGAACCTGCATGGGCTGGGCTCCTCTGATAGTGGCCCTGGCCTTGGCTCCTGGCTTTACAGTAAGACGCCCAGTTTGTGTGAAACCACTGATTCCACGTTTACGAATTCGCTGGGCTTCAGAGAGAGAGAAAGAGTAAATAGGAATAAGACAGGGCAGTGTGGCTAGTCCCCTTGTCCCTAGAACTACTTTTGTAGAGATTTCTAAAGCAATAAGAAGAGAAATTACCTGTATAGCTTGTTTGGTCCTTACATTGATGGATAGTGTATTAGGAACTGGAAGAGGCTCATGGGGTGGGATTAGGTTGATATTTAGGGTGAGATAGATTAGGATACAGGTTTTTGTCTAATTAGTATGGAGACACAGATAGGTGTTGGTCCCACACAAGTAGAAAGTTCCTGATTTGGTGAGGTAGGCTGAGAGGTGAATAGAGAATAGAAGGACAAGGGGTCGGTTTTGTTTCTCTGTTTCTGAGCTCCAGATGGTCAGGGTGGAGGAAAGAGTCGTCCTAATAAGTGGGGAGGGTAGGCCTGACCTGTGGTGGCGCAGTGGGATAAAGCGTCGACCTGGAACACTGAGGTCGCCGGTTCGAAACCTTGGGCTTGCCTGGTCAAGGCACATATGGGAGTTGATGCTTCCTGCTCCTCCCCCTTCTCTCTCTCTCTCTCTGTCTCTCTCTCTCACTCCTCTCTCTCTAAAAAAAATCAATAAATAAAATATTAAAAAAAAAAAAAAAGACCTGTGGTGGCGCAGTGGATAAAGCGTCGACCTGGAAATGCTGAGGTCGCCGGTTCGAAACCCTGGGCTTGCCTGGTCAAGGCACATATGGGAGTTGATGCTTCCAGCTCCTCCCCCCTGTCTCTCTCTCCTCTCTCTCTCTCTCTCTCTCTCCTCTCTAAAGTGAATAAATAAAAGTAAAAAAATAAAAAAAAATAAAAAATAAGTGGGGAGGGTAGAGGATTGTTAGCTAAGGTGACTGATTAAACATTCTTTGAAAACCAGTTTTCTGACTGTACAAATTCTTTTTTCTCGGTACAAATCTCCTACAACCTGTACAAACCTACAACTTACATAAACCTTCAACTTTCATGCACTTTCTTATCCAGAAATAACTGGCCTTCATAACAACTTGCTTTTCCTTTTTCTTTCAAAAGTATTTCCATACCTTATACCTTCTATTATCAAAATCTTACAATTTCTTTCTAGTCAGAACTCTTGATTTAAAAAATTTTAACCTCTAGTGACAATCAAGTTGACTTTCTTTTTATCCTAGTTTCCCTTTTCCCAAAGCCTGATTAAAAGAGTCCTTAGTTTTTTCATATATTTGCCATTCATAGACCAACCAGCTTCAGGTTTGTGATTGGAGTAAGGCATTCCGTTTTTCTATTTTAGCAGCAGTGGGAGTTGTCAGGATCATGGTGTGTGGACCTGTCCATGTGAAAGTCAGTCCTTGGGTGATGTAATGCTGGAAGTGCCTCTTGGACAGTCTTTGAACAATTTGCTGAGTGACCTATAAAACCTGCAAGTACTTAGGGAAAGGGTGTTACATTTCTACACTTTGCAGTTAGAGTTTAAGTCCTCGTGACCACTGCTTCTAGCTGGAATTACCAGCAGGTCCCAGCCTATAATAGGCATGGGGCATTGAGATAAGAGGAACAAAGGAGATACTAAACATTAAATAAAGCAATAAAATCAGACTGTCAATACCCACAGTAGAGATCTTTGAGGGATAAATAAAACTTAAATATTCAGGCAAGGTATAGTAGATGGCCCTTGTGTTTACAAGAAATGAGATTAGCTTATCTGCTACTTGGAAGAAATACCTTAGGCTCGTGAACGAAAGATGTCCTTGGGCCTTCAGTGGCAATTCCCAGCATGCTGGGCAAGGTCAGGTCACAGGTAGCTGGAGCAGGGCTAGAAGAGACTGAACCCTCCTTCCATGGAGAAAGGGGGCAGCTTACTTTCTCATGTCCCTCTTTCCACAGCACAGGTGTGTCACCGGTGGGGCCGGGAAGCCTGGCAGGCTTCTTTCAGTTCAATGACCTTTCTTTTCACTCTGGAGCAGGGCCTTGATAGAATGCTATGAAACCCCTTAGGGCGCTGGAGCCAAAAGCTGGTATTTCTTGACTTCTTTTGGGCCTTATTTGCCTTTTCTGTTACTTCCTTGGTCATTATAGACCTTAAAAGCCTGCTCAGAAGATCTCACTGAGGGGCTTGACTAAGAGAGCAAAATTGGGAATTCAGTGTTTAAAGAAGCCTAATTAGACTGAGGAAAGAAAAGATTTGATCTGTTGTGGTAGGTGGTTGGAGACTGTGGAGGGTTTGAGTTCGATCTAGGGTGAGACTTCAGGTGGTGGGGATTAAAGTAATGCCTAGATAGACTAGGCACTGAGAATAAAGTTGAGCCTTAGCAGAGAAGACAGGGTAACACTTCATAGCGAGGAAGTTAAGAAGGGTGGTGGTGAGTCTCCTTGAGGCAGGCAGGAAGGGGCTGCAGAGGAGTAGGTTATCTATATATTGTAAAAGAGTAGTACTAGTTTTGAGATTGCATGCTGCTAAATCCTGAGCTAGTGCCTGCCGAAACAGGTGTGGGCTGTTTCTGATCCCCTGGGGTAAAATAAAATAGTCCATGTAAGTTGCTGGGCTGCATTAGTGTCTGGGTAAAGGCAAACAGAAAGTAAGAGTCAGGGTGTAAAGGAATGGTAAAACAGGCATTCTTGAGGTCTAGGACCATGAAGTGAGTGGTGTTTGAGAAAATGTGTGACAGTAATTTGTAGAGATTAGGGACTACTGGATGGAGAGAAATTACTGCCTCATTGATTAGGTATAAGGCTTGTATGAGGTGATAAGCTCCTGAAGGTTTTCAAACAGGAAAGATGGGGATATTGCAGGGAGAGTCCGTGGGGATGAGTAAACCTGGTTTATGAGGTGGGTAATTACTGGTTTAAGGCCTTAGAAACAGACACAGTTATACATTAAACAAAGACTTCACATATTATGAATTAAGAAATTTAAATGAGCGCGCTTTACTTGTTTCAATTCACTAGAAATATTTTCTGACAAACAATAAGACAAGACAGATTACGTACTCACATAGCTTAATATACAATTCTGTTTTTTAAGTTTTTCGAGATGGCAGGGAGTTTCCAGCAAAGAGGGGAGGAAGAGAGAAAGCAGACGGATGGACAGTGTGAGCAGCTGGATGGAAAGAAGGAAAGTCAGAATCTGCAGGAGGAGAGAAGGAGGTTAAAGTATTGGTGTGGCGCCACATGGTCAGAGGAGTCAAAAGGATTTAGAGCTCTGAGGAGAGAGGAGAGGGCAAGGAGGAAAGAGGCACAGTCACAGTTTGTAAGGAAGGAGGAGGGGTCGGAGAGGAGACAGACAGAACTGCAGTTTGTAAGGAGGGAAGAGAGGTCAGAGATGAGACAGGCACCGCAGCCAGAGCCACAGCTTGCTTCTTTGGAGGGGAGAGAGGACAAAGAACACAGTGGAGAAGGGAGAGGCCCCTGGCCAGCAGGGGAGGAGAAAGAGAGACTGATGAATGAGAAAACAGGATTTAGTGAAGGAAAGAGGCTTTCTGGAGGGAAGAGACTCCAGCAAAAAGATTTGCTGAGAGACTAGAGAGGGGTCCCGAGAGAGGGGTGCCCCAGGGGTCAGGCAGGAGAAGGAGAGAGTTTGGGAGTCCGCGGAGAAGGAAAGATTAGGAGCAGAGGTTTTAGGTGAGGTTTCTTTGGCCAAAACCGGCCTGCGTGTAGAACAGAAAGTACAGAAATTAAGGACAGGAGAGAAGAGAGAAGAAAGCCTGCACGTAAGGAACTTCTGATGCCCTCCCCGTCTGGTGGTAGAAATTGTCAAGATGTCTTAGGATATTGTAATCGGATGTCCCGTTTTCAGGCCAGTGGGAGTCATTGTTTAGTCTGTACTGAGGCCATGCCGTGTTACAGAAGAAGATTAATTTCTTCGGTTTGAGGTCTGAGAGACCGAGTTTGGTGAGGTTTTTTATGAGACATCCTAGAGGTGTCTGGTCGGAAGGCTTAGACCCTGAAGAGCCCAGAGTGGAGACAGGTGAGCAAGAGGGGGCGTCCCCGCCTTTTGTCACTGTCTCAAGAGGAGAGAATCTCCGTGTGGGGGAGTCGTCCCTGATAGAGGTCGTCACCACCTGTCAGGGAGCTCCGAGGACGAGAAGTCTGAGAGAGTGGAGAGGTTTGGCTAGGCGCCTAGTCTTCCGTGCAGTCCACTGAGACTGAGTCAAACCCCTCAAAACGTGAGGCGTATCAGAGAAAACTGTCCGACCAGAAAGGGGTATTTTTAGAGAGAAATTTAGAGGCCAACTGGGGAAGGGGAAGGGAGAAACTCCTTACCTTCTGGTCCAGCAGGGGTTCAGGACAGGGTTAGACTGCCGGCCAATCAACCCACAATTACACATCCAAACAGAATCAGGGAGTAAGCCTGGGACGAGCTGCCGCTGCCCATTGCTTCCCTGGTTGTAAGTTTGGATGGCAAAGAGGGATCGTCCAGGCAGTTAGTACCCTGTCCCGGGTTTCGGCACCAAATGTTGGAATCCATGGGAGTCCGAAAGACCAGAGTCACAGGCTTTATTGAAAGGAAGAAAGGAACCCAGCCAGGCACTTCTCCCGGGGGAGAAGAGCACCGGTTACAGACTAGGGGCAAATTATATAGTGTTTGGGAGAGCCTGAGGGGATACTGAGGCAAAAGTCCTGGTATGTCCGGAATGCTCCTCCTTGGGGGGCTTCGAGCATGTGGGTGTTGAATCAAAAGTCCTGGTGTGGCCTGACCTGTGGTGGCGCAGTGGATAAAGCATCGACCTGGAATGCTGAGGTTGCCGGTTCAAAACCCTGGCCTTGCCCAGTCAAGGCACATATGGGAGTTGAAGCTTCCTGTTCCTCTCTCTCTCTCTCTCTCTCTCTCTCTCTCTCTCTCCCCTCTAAAATGAATAAATAAATAAAAATAATTAAAAAAAAAAAAAAGTCCTGGTGTGTCCGGAGCCCCTCCTTGGGGCGGCTTCTCAGCTTTTTGGAGTTCCTCTGTCTCAGGGTCATTAGTCTAGTAAGGGTGAGGTCTGACAGATAAGCGGAACATCAAGAGGACAGTTTGGAATTCACGTATCTATCAAGTAGGAACATAGAACAGGGACAGAGCTGAGTGACCTGAGGCAAAAGCCACAGTGACTTTGCTGACCAAAGTACTTGAACCCAGTACTGTGCTGAAGGCAGCACAGTAAGGATAGAATGAGCAATTCTGATTAATCAATAGGTGGAGACATTTAAGCTACTTCCCTTCCCCTTTAATCTGCTCTAAAGAAGTTGCCCATCCTGACTTCTTCATTCGCTTCTCTGCTTCCTGATTTCCTCATTCCTGTCCCTGCTTCCATTTGTGTGTATCAATAAATACCCGTGAGGCCTGACCTGTGGTGGCACAGTGGATAAAGCATCGACCTGGAAATGCTGAGGTCGCCGGTTCGAAACCCTGGGCTTGCCTGGTCAAGGCACATATGGGAGTTGATGTTTCCAGCTCCTCCCCCCTTCTCTCTCTCTGTCTCTCCTCTCTATAATGAATAAATAAAAAAAAATAATAAAAATAAATAAATAAATACCCGTGAGGACTGGGGGTTGGGCAGTCTCATGAGCCTGTGTAGGGGATTGTGAGGCAGTCCCCCCTAGACCCCTCAGTGCACTCCATGTGGTCTCCAAGTAGTCTGTCTACGCAACAAGTGGTGCCCCATGTGAGGAACGGGAACTAAACAACAATTAACCATCCTAATTCCCTTTTGCAATGTAACATTAAGATATTCGCATGTGTGACACCTGGAAGTAGGATGAGGACATCCATTCTTCCTACCATGGTCCGTAAGCTCAGACCTGGGGACACAGAAGGGACTGCGGAGTGTTTCCATTCAACCTTGGCTAATAAAGTGAAAGCCAAGAAAGAATACAGAAGCAGCTGCCCCAGTGGTGGCTCCCAGCGCCAAATAGCCCAGGCGTTAGGCCTCTCCTCCTTAGGCACCTCTGATTGAAAGAAATGAAGATGCATGTGCACAGGAACTCTGTAGTGTTTAGAAATGCAGTGAGGACCTGGCCAGTAGCTCAGTGGCTCGAGCATTGCTTGGTTAGGGCACACAGAGAAGCAACTGTTTCTCTCCTCCTTCCTCTCTCCCTTCTCTGTATCTTCTCCTCCTGCAGCCAGTGGCTCAATGGTGTGGTAAGATGCCAGAGAACTGTAAAACTTAGTATTGGCAACGCCATTTTATTTTTTGTTTTTTGTATTTTTCTGAAGTTGGAAACGGGGAGGCAGTCAGACAGACTCTCGCATGTGCCCAACCGGGATCCACCCAGCATGCCCACCAGGGGGCAATGCTCTGCCCATCTGGGGCGTCGCTCTGTTGCAACCAGAGCCATTCTAGTGCCTGAGGCAGAGGCCACAGAGCCATCCTCAGCACCTGGGCCAACTTTGCTCCAATGGAGCCTCGGCTGCAGGAGGGGAAGAGAGAGACAGAGAGGAAGGAGAGGGGGAGGGGTGGAGAAGCAGATGGGCGCTTCCCCTGTGTGCCCTGGCCGGGAATCGAACCCGGGACTCTGCACGCCAGGCCGATGCTCTACCACTGAGCCAACAGGCCAGGGCCAATGCCATTTTATTATTTATTTATTTATCTATTTCCCAACGCCATTTTATTTTATTTTATTTTTTTAATTTTTATTTATTTATTTTTTACAGAGACAGAGAGTGAGTCAGAGAGAGGGATAGACAGGGACAGACAGACAGGAACGGAGAGAGACGAGAAGCATCAATCATTAGTTCTTCATTGCGCGTTGCAACACCTCAGTTGTTCATTGACTGCCCTCCCATATGTGCCTTGACCGCGGGCCTTCAGCAGACGGAGTAACCCCCTGCTGGAGCCAGCGACCTTGTGTTCAAGCTGGTGGGCTTTTTTGCTCAAACCAGATGAGCCCGCGCTCAAGCTGGCGACCTCGGGGTCTCGAACCTGGGTCCTCTGCATCCCAGTCTGATGCTCTATCCACTGCGCCACCGCCTGGTCAGGCCCAACGCCGTTTTAAAGAGGAAAAGTTAGGCTTTCTGTCCTGTCCTTTCCTTGGAAAATGGAGGGAAAAGAATATGAAAGTCTCCTGACTTACAAGGACAACTGGGTCATCTGGTTTTAGTTCTCTGAAAGGATTGGGCGTCAGCCACCCCCCTCATTCCTGCCATCCTGGCAGGTCTTACACTGTCCCAAAGAGGGGCATGTGGCAATGGCAGTCAGCATTTCCATCTCTGCTCTGGCAAGCTTGTCCAGCCCTATGTCCCAAAATCGCAGACCTATCAGGGCCGTAGTAGGTGATCCTTCCAGCTGGGCTCCCATCTTATGGAGACTGTGGATTGCAACTCCAACCCGATTCTCCTCAACCTCCAAAGAGGAACTGGAAACATCAGCTCCCACTGCCGGGCTCGAGCCCTGGGCTGCCGCAGCCTTCTGCTCTGCAGACCTTGCAGCTCCAGCCTCATCTCCAGCCTCAGTCCCGGCCTCCCATTGCTGCTGGCTCTCCACAACATCCAGGGCAAGCTGCAACTCAGGAACCTCTGAATCCTCCTCCAGCGTTTGCTCCATTTCCAGGCGAATCTCGCAAACCTGGTCGGCCTCCTCCTCCAGCGCTTCCTCCAGCTCCAGGGTCAGCATCTCTTTCTCCCACGTTTGCTCCAGCTCCTTCCGCTGCTCGGTTTGCAGGTCCCGGGCAGCCTCTTCCACGGAGCTCTCAGTTTCCTCACGCATGGCTGTAAAAGTCAGCCAGCCTACAATCCCCAAAAGGACAGCCATGGGGAACCATAACACTAGCCAGTCCTCTACACACCACTCAAAGGCTCCATGCTGATCTGTATCGAATCCTGCCATAGACTACGCCAAATGTAAAGCCAGCAGGCAGGGCCAGGGCCACTGTCACAGCAGCCTGGCCCATGCAGGTCCACATTGGATTCGGACAGTCGGTAAAGAAACAACGGAGCCAAGAACTGATGGGCTGTCATCTTTAATTCTAGCTTGCACCCGGAGGGCAAGTAAAAAACACACACTGGGCTCCAAAACCCACTCACATTCAGTGCTCACAAAGCCACTGACTTATCTGAGTTTCCTAGAATCAAAGGTTTCTAGCTCACCAGCCTTATTCTCCTCAGTTCCCCATCTCCTTCCTTATCCCAGATACAAACTCTGTACAAACTGGCATCTCACTCAGCACTCCGCCATCTTGGCAGCTTCTCCTGGCCTTCTCCACGTGGCCTCCTTCTGCTCTCTGCAATGATCTCTCTCTGCTCCCTCATGCTAATCATCCCAGGAACCAAGAGCGCAAACTCTCGTTCTGCCCCCATTTTATATTGTAGCTTCACAATCTCTAATCCAATATACAAAATAGGTTAGTCTCTAATACAAAGTCACTTCTCTGAGGCATGATTGGATTGTACCACCCCACATCAAAACGGGTGGGAGAGGCTTAATCCCAAAACCAAGCCCCAAGCTACAATGATCCTGCCTACCCCCAACACACATTAATATCACCTGGGCGACGGCATCTTTAACAAAGTGAGCATAATACATTTTATCCGCCCAACACCCCCCAACCTGTGTGTGGTATATAACTGATAGATATGTGAATTACAAACTGCCCTCTTGCTGTTTCGCTTATCTGTCAGACCTCACCCTTACTGGACTATCGCCCCTGAGACAAAGGAATTCCAAAAAGTTGACAAGCTGCCCCAAGGAGGAGCATTCTGGACATACCAGGACTTTTGCCTCAGTATCCCCTCAGGCTCTCCCAAACACTATATAACTGGCCCCTAGTCTGTAACCGGTGCTCTTCTCCCCCAGGAGAAGTGCCCAGCAGGGTTCCTTTCTTCCTGTAAAGCCAGGAGCCATGGCTGTCACTATCAAAGCAGCCGCCTGGCCCATGCAGGTTCCCATTGGATTCAGGCAGATGGTAAAGAAACGGCGGAGTCGGAGGATGGTGGGCCATCCTATTTATTGGTGTCTCACCAAGACAGGCAAACCACAAAAGAAGACAAGGGAAAAGCAGAAAACCAGCTTTTCCCATGAAGGGCAAGGGATCAGCAAGCTCCTGGTCTGTCCCACTTTATAGTGTAGAAAACCAAAATCCCTTAATCCAATATACAAACAAGGAAGTCTCTGATACAAAGTCACTTATCCAAGGCATAATTGGATTCCTCATGAGCGTGCACCACCCAGATCATACAATCAGTCAAGGGTGTGGGGAAAAGCTTAGTCCTAAAACCAAACCTTAGGCTACAACGACCTGGCCTGCTTATAGCCTGTCCCCCACACCCAATATAAGTCACAAGCAAGCAAACATATATATCATATTTACAAACTTATTTGACCAACACTTCCTTTCAATAAAGCCTGTTACTCTGGTCTTTCAGACTCCCATGGATTCCAACATTTGGTGCCGAAACCCGGGACAGGGTACTAACTGCCCTAGACGATCCCTCTTTGCCATCAAATTTACAACCAGGGAAGCAATGGGCAGCAGCAGCTCGTCCCGGGCTTACTCCCTGATTCTGTTTGGACGTGCAATTGTGGGTTGATTGGCCGGCAGTCTAACCCTGTCCTGAACCCCTGCTGGACCAGAAGGTAAGGAGTTTCTCCCTTCCCCTTCCCCAGTTGGCCTCTAAATTTCTCTCTAAAAATACCCCTTTCTGGTTGGACAGTTTTCTCTGATACGCCTCACGTTTTGAGGGGTTTGACTCAGTCTCAGTGGACTGCACGGAAGACTAGGCGCCTAGCCAAACCTCTCCACTCTCTCAGACTTCTCGTCCTCGGAGCTCCCTGACAGGTGGTGACGACCTCTATCAGGGACGACTCCCCCACACGGAGATTCTCTCCTCTTGAGACAGTGACAAAAGGTGGGGACGCCCCCTCTTGCTCACCTGTCTCCACTCTGAGCTCTTCAGGGTCTAAGCCTTCCGACTAGACACCTCTAGGATGTCTCATAAAAATCCTCACCAGCCTGACCTGTGGTGGCGCAGCGGGTAAAGCATCAACCTGGAAATGCTGAGGTCGCCGGTTCGAAACCCTGGGCTTGCCTGGTGTTGGGCAGATAAAATGTATTATGCTCACTTTGTTAAAGAGGCCGTTGCCCAGGTGATATTAATGTGTGTTGAGAATCCTTGTAGCCTGGGGCTTGGTTTTGGGATTAAGCCTTTCCCACCCATTTTGATGTGGGGTGGTACAATCCAATCATGCCTCAGAGAAGTGACTGTATTAGAGACTTTCCTATTTTGTATATTGGATTAAGGGTTTGGATTTCTACACTATAAAATAGGGACGGAGCGGGACCTTGCACTCTTGGTTCCTGAGATCATCATTAGAGGAGAGAGCAGAAAGGAGAGCAGGAGGAGGCCACGTGGAGGAGGCCAGGAGAAGCAGCCAAGATGGCGGAGTGCTGAGTGAGATGCCAGTTTGTGTAGAGTTTGTATTTGGGATAAGGAAGGAGATGGGGAACAGAGGTGAATAAGTCTGGTGAGCTAGAAACCTTTGATTCTAGGAAACTCGGATAAGTCAGTGGCTTTGTGAGCACTGAATGTGACTGGGTTTTGGAGCCCAGTGTGTATTTTTACTTGCCCGCCGGGTGCAAGCTAGAATTAAAGACTATGGCCCACCAGTTTGTGGCTCCGTTGTTTCTTTTTTTTTTTTTTTTTAATTTTTTTAAATTTATTTATTCATTTTTAGAGAAGAGAGAGAGGAGAGAGAGGGAGAGAGAGAGAGAAGGGAGGAGGAGCTGGAAGCATCAACTCCCATATGTGCCTTGACCAGGCAAACCCAGGGTTTTGAACCGGCAACCTCAGTGTTTCCAGGTTGACGCCTTATCCACTGAGCCACCACAGGTCAGGCTCCGTTGTTTCTTTACCGACTGTCCGAATCCAAAGCGAACCTGCATGGCCCTGGCCCTGGCTTCTGGCTCTACACCTGGTCAAGGCACATATGGGAGTTGATGCTTCCAGCACCTCCCTCCTTCTCTCTCTCTGTCTCTCTTTCCTCTCCTTCTCCTCTCTAAAAATGAATAAATAAATAAAAATTAAAAAAAAAAAAATCCTCACCAAACTCGGTCTCTCAGACCTCATACTGAAGAAATTAATCTTCTTCTCTAACATGGCTTGGCCTCAGCACAGACTAGACAATGACTCCCATTGGCCTGAAAACGGGATATTCAATTACAATATCCTAAGACATCTTGACAATTTCTGCCACCGGACGGGGAGGGCATCAGAAATTCCTTACGTGCAGGCTTTCTTCTCCCTTCTCTCCTGTCCTTAATTTCTGTACCTTCTGTTCCACACGCAGGCCGTTTTTGGCCAAAGAAACCTCATCTAAAACCTCTGCTCCTAATCTTTCCTTCTCCGCGGACTCCCAAACTCTCTCCTTCTCCTGCCTGACCGCCGGGACACCCCTCTCTCGGGACCCCTCTCTAGTCTCTCAGCAAATCTTTTTGCTGGAGTCTCTTCCCTCCAGAAAGCCCTTCCCTTCACTAAATCCTGTTTTCTCATTCACCAGTCTCTCTCTTTCTCCTCCCCTGCTGGCCAGGGGCCTCTCCCTTCTCCACTGTGTTCTTCGTCCCCTCCCCCCTCCTTAGAAGCTGTGGCTCTGGCTGCGGTGCCTGTCTCATCTCTGACCTCTCTTCCCTCCTTACAAACTGCAGTTCTGTCTGTCTCCTCTCCGACCCCTCCTCCTTCCTTACAAACTGTGACTGTGCCTCTTTCCTCCTTGCCCTCTCCTCTCTCCTCAGAGCTCTAAATCCTTTTGACTCCTCTGACCATGTGGCGCCACACCAATACTTTAACCTCCTTCTCTCCTCCTGCAGATTCTGACTCTCCTTCTTTCCATCCAGCTGCTCACACTGTCCATCCGTCTGCTTTCTCTCTTCCTCCCCTCTTTGCTGGAAACTCCCTGCCATCTTGAAAAACTTAAAAAACAGAATTGTATATTAAGCTATGTGAGTAGTAATCTGTCTTGTCTCATTGTTTGTCAGAAAATATTTCTAGTGAATTGAAACAAGTAAAGCGCGCTCATTTAAGTTTCTTAATTCATAATATGTGAAGTCTTTGTTTAATGTGTAACTGTGTCTGTTTCTAAGGCCTTAAACCAATAATTACCCATCTCTTAAACCAGGTTTACTCATCCCCACGGACTCTCCCTGCAATAACCCCATCTTTCCTGTTTGAAAACCTTCAGGAGCTTATCACCTCATACAAGCCTTATACCTAATCAATGAGGCAGTAATTTCTCTCCATCCAGTAGTCCCTAATCTCTACAAATTACTGTCACACATTTTCTCAAACACCACTCACTTCATGGTCCTAGACCTCAAGAATGCCTTTTTTACCATTCCTCTACACCCTGACTCTTACTTTCTGTTTGCCTTTACCCAGACACTAATGCAGCCCAGCAACTTACATGGACTATTTTACCCCAGGGGATCAGAAACAGCCCACACCTGTTTCGGCAGGCACTAGCTCAGGATTTAGCAGCATGCAATCTCAAAACTAGTACTCTCTTACAATATATAGATAACCTACTCTTCTGCAGCCCCTCCCTGCCTGCCTCAAGGAGACTCACCACCACCCTTCTTAACTTCCTCGCTATGAAGTGTTACCCTGTCTTCTCTGCTAAGGCTCAACTTTATTCTCAGTCCCTAGTCTATCTAGGCCAGGGGTCTCAAACTCGCGGCCCGCCGAACAATTTTGTGCGGCCCGCAGACTAATCCATGAAGTTCAAAATATTTTGAATAAAATTAAGTAAGCCTAGGGGCCTACTTGTATTTTTCATTTCTCTAGCATCCTAGCTAGATATTAGCTTAGTTAACAGCAGTTGTGATGCGAACTACAGTTTCTGGTCGTTTTGTGACACTGAGTAAACTGCATGTACGATTGTGCTTGTTGTACTGATTTTTTTTTGTTTTCAAATGCAGTGAGAAAAGTGTTGCGTAACAGTTGCCTTTTGTAGACCTAGTGCGGCCCACCGAACGGCTGTGATCTTGCTCTACGGCCCACATGCTGAGTTGAGTTTGAGACCCCTGCTCTAAGTAGTGCTTATATGGATGTTCAGTATAACATTCTTTCAACTTTTTTGTATGTTTGATATTTTTCATAATAAAATTTTGGAAAGAAACTATTAAAACTAATATATAAATATATCAGGGTCACAGGATACAAGATTAATGAACAATAAATAGCCACTTGTATTTCTATATACCAGCAACAAATAATTGGAAGATAGAAATGAATAAACAATACTTTTATTTTTTTTATTTATTGATTGATTTTTAGAGGGGGGGGGGGGAGAGAGAGAGCGAGAGAAAGAAAGGGGAGGAGCAGGAAGCATTAACTCCCATATGTGCCTTGACCTGGCAAGCCCAAGGTTTCAAACCGGCCACCTAAGTGTTCCAGGTTGATGCTTTATCCCACTGTACCACCACAGGTCAGGCTACAAACAATACTTTTAAAAGATATTCATCAAAGAGAGAGAGAAGAGAGAGAGAGGAAAGGGAGGGAAGGGTGGAGAAGCAGATGAGCGCTTCTCCTGTGTGCCCAGACCAGGAATCGAACCCAGGACATTTACATGCTGGACTGATGCTCTACCACTGAGCCAACCACCCAGGGCCCCAGTTCCCCCATTATTAACCTCTTACATTAGTGTGCTACATTTGTTACAATCAGTGAACCAACACCATACTTTATTCATATCTCCTTAGTGTTTACCTCATGTTCTTATGTTCCAAGGTCCACATTACATTTAGTGGTCATGACTCCTTAGGCTCCACTTGACTTACCAGTGTCTCACACTGTCCTTGTTCTTTTTTTTTTTTTTAAGATTTTATTTATTCATTATGGGGGGGGGGGGAGCAGGAAGCATCAACTCCCATATGTGCCTTGACCAGGCAAGCCCAGGGTTTTGAACCAGCAACCTCAGTGTTTCCAGGTTGACGCTTTATCCACTGCACCACCACAGGTCAGGCCTGTCCTTGTTCTTGATGACTTTGAGAGTTCTGAGGAGTACTGGTCAGGTAAATACCTACCAAATTGTGGAATATCACTTGTAAAGCCAGTAGCTGCGGCCACCATTACAGCTGCCTGGCCCATGCAGGTTCGAATTTGATTCGGACAGACGGTAATGAAACAACGGAGCCAAGAACTGGTGGGCCATTACATTTAATCCTAGCTTGCACCCGGCAGGCAAGAAATACACACAGTGGAAAAACACTTCCCTTTCCATTCAGGGCTCCCAAAGCCACTGACTTACCCAAGTTTCCCAGAATCAAAGGTTTGTACCTCACCAGCCTATTCACCTCTGTTCCCCATCTCCTTCTCTCTGCACAAACTCTGCACAAACTGGCTTCTCCTTCAGCACTCTGCCATCCTGGCTGCTTCTCCTCTCTTCCACGTGGCCTTTCTCTGCTCTCCTCCTGCATGGGCTCCTCTGCCCCATTTTGTAGTGTAGAAACCAAAACCTTTAATCCAATATACAAACAAGGAAGTCTCTGACACAAAGTCACTTATGTGGGGCATAATGGAATTCCTCATAAGAGTGCACCACCCCACATCATGCAATAGTCAAGGGTGTGGGAAAAAGCTTACTCTTTTTTTGTTTTTGTTTTGTATTCTTCTGAAGTTGGAAACGGGGAGGCAGTCAAACAGACTCCCACATGTGCCCAACCGGGATCCACCCGGCATGCCCACCAGGGGGCGATGCTCTGCCCATCTGGGGCATTGCTCTGCCGCAATCAGAGCCATTCTAGCGCCTGAGGCAGAGGCCACAGAGCCATCCTCAGCGCCTGGGCAAACTTTGCTCCAATGGAGCCTTGGCTGCAGGAGGGGAAGAGAGAGACAGAGAGGAAGGAGAGGGGGAGGGGTGGAGAAGCAGATGGGCACTTCTCCTGTGTGCCTTGGCTGGGAATCGAACTCGGGACTCCCGCACACCAGGCCGACGCTCTACCACTGAGCTAACCAGCCAGGGCCAAAAGCTTACTCTTAAAACTAAGCCTTAGGCTATAGCGACCCTGCCTGCTTACAGCCTGTCCCCCACACCCAATGCAAACTATAAGCAAGCAAACATATATATCATATTTACAAACTTATTTGACCAACATCACTCTATTGGGATCCGTCTGGTCTCTCTTAAATCAATGTGTTTTTTTTATTGATTGATTTTAGAGAGAGAGGAAGGGAGAGAAAAAGAGAAACCTATTGATTGATTTTAGAGAGAGAGGAAGGGAAAGAAAAAGAGAAACATTCATTTGTTGTTCCTCTTAGTTGTGCACTCAACGGTCACTTACCATATGTGTCCTGACCAAGGATTGAACCCGCAATCTTGGTGTTTCGGTAAACAACTGAGCTAACTGGCCAGGGCTGATGTCTTTCTCTTAATTAGATTGGAGTTAGCTGTTTTTTGGAGGAAAACCACAGAGGTAAAGCACCATTTTCATCGTATCATCTCAAGGGTTCATGCTACCCACATGACTTATCAGTGCTGATGTTGACCTTCCCTGAGGTGTATTTGTCAGGTTTTCCCACTGTGAAGTTACCCCTCTCTTTCTATACTGTCCTTTTTTGGAAAAAATCATTATGTTTCCCCTACATTAAAAGACCAGGAGCCTGACCTGTGGTGGCGCAGTGGATGGGGCATCGGCCTGGAACGCTGAGGTCACCGGTTCGAAATCCTGGGCTTTCCTGGTCAAGGCACATACAGGAGTTGATGCTTTCTGCTCCTCCCCCCCCTTCTCTCTCTCTCTTTCTCTGTACTCTCTAAAAATGAATAGATAAATTAAAAAATTAAAAAAAAAAAAAGACCAGGAGTTAGGCCCTGGCCGGTTGGCTCAGTGGTAGAGCGTCGGCCTGGCGTGCGGAAGTCCCGAGTTCGATTCCCGGCCAGGGCACACAGGAGAAGCGCCCATCCACTTCTCCACCCCTCCCCCTCTCCTTCCTCTCTGTCTCTCTCTTCCCCTCCTGCAGCCGAGGCTCCATTGGAGCAAAGATGGCCCAGGTGCTGAGGATGGCTCTGTGGCCTCTGCCTCAGGCGCTAGAATGGCTCTGGATGCAACAGAGCGACGCCCCAGAGGGGCAGAGCATCGCTCCCTGGTGGGCATGCCGGGTGGATCTCGGTCGCGCGCATGCAGGAGTCTGTCTGACTGCCTCCCCGTTTCCAGCTTCGGAAAAATGCAAAAAAAACAACAAACAAACAAAAAAAAACAAACCAGGAGTTATGCCAACTCCTTGAGGGTAAAATGTTTATGTAAATTATTTAGAATTTTTTTTATATGGCATTTTGTCCATTTCCCAGAAAGTGGAGAATGATTGGGTCTGAAATATACCCGAGGGACCCTCTGTCCTGAGGTGTATCTCCCCTCCCTTGCAGGTTCAGGTGTGATTTGGACAGATGGTAATGAAACAACGGAGCCAAGAACTGATGGGCCATTAGCTTTAATCCTAGCTTGCTATCAGGGAAAAGCTGAAATTAGTTTTGTCCTCTTTCACTTGGTATGTGGAACTGGCCAGGCTCCTGAGGCCTCCAGGTGGGGGAGTCACCAAGGATGCTGGAATCCTGAGTGCATGGGCCCTCGTAGAGGACTCCTGAACATCCTGTCCCAGTGACGCCACATGGATGGGCTGGAATGAGGATTTGCCCAGGAATGAGGGAGGCCACTGGAAATATCAGGAGGAACAGGCAGGTAGAAAGAAGAACCAGTTGGAGATGTGGTGACTGCAACTTGTGATTGTTGACATAAAGCACTTAGTGGATGGGTTGGATAACAAAATAGATTCAACAAATGAGGACGTCAAAAGATTCAATCAAAGAAGCATCCTGGAGGCCTTGGGAAGAGATAGAGAGATGGACATTTGTGAAGAGAAATAGAGACATATGGAGAATATAAATGGAAATCAACAATAAAAAGATGGCTTAAAGATCTTTTGTATCGCCTGACCAGGTGGTGGCGCAGTGGATAGAGCGTCGGACTGGGATGCGGAAGGACCCAGGTTCGAGACCCCGAGGTCGCCAGCTTGAGCGCGGGCTCATCTGGCTTGAGCAAAAGAGCTCACCAGCTTGGACCCTAGGCTCCAGCAAGGGGTTACTCGGTCTGCTGAAGGCCCGCGGTCAAGGCACATGTGAGAAAGCAATCAATGAACAACTAAGAAGTCGCAACGCGCAACGAGAAACTGATGATTGATGCTTCTCATCTCTCTCCGTTCCTGTCTGTCTATCCCTGTCTATCTCTGCCTCTGTAAAAAAAAAAAAAAAAAAAAAAAGAATGACGACATTAACATCCTCACACAAGAACCAGCACACTTGCAACTAAAACAAAACAAAACAAACACTAAAATGAAACAAAAAGAAAAAAAAAAAAAAAGATCTTTTGTATCTGGAAACTTAAAACTTCCCACAAAATAACATTAGACTAGAGAGAGAGAAAGTCATAATGAAATTTCTACACTAATAGAGGAAAGTCCTGAGACACAGCTAAAGCAGAACTCTGGGAAATTTTATTTTAAATAAAATTGCAAGAAAATAAGAAAGGGAAATGAATGGTGTTCAAATAAAAAATAATTTTAAAACACTAGAAAAAGAGCAAGAGAGTTAATCCAAATAATCCAGAAGGCAGAAAATACTAACACACTTCCACTGTGCTGCCAGCTGCCCGGTCTGCACCTGCAGGGCACTTCTGTCTCCCAGGCCCCGTGGGACTTGCTCAGATGAGACATCTGGGTGCTCACCACCCAGCAGGGCGGAAACACTCCTGGTTGTCCTGTGGGGCAAATCTCACTGCAAACCCGCTTCACAGACAGAATGGTAGCTTTCTGTTTGTCTTCGGTCATGTGGGAGGTGCCCTGAGAGGGAACAGCCAGTCCACAGCACTTGTCCAAAGACGGGACACTTCCCAACCCTTTCAGGAAGCTACTAGTGCTTGAGGTTCAAACCGGATAAGGAACATTTAGAAATAAATCCAGCCTGACCAGGCGGTGGCGCAGTGGATAGAGTGTCAGACTGGGATGCGGAGGACCCAGGTTCGAGACCCCGAGGTTGCCGGCTTGAGCGCAGGCTCATCTGGTTTGAGCAAAAAAGCCCACCAACTTGAACCCAAGGTCGCTGGCTCCAGCAAGGGGTACTTGGTCTGCTGAAGGCCCACGGTCAAGGCACATATGAGAAAGCAATCAATGGGCCCTGGCTCAGCGGTAGAGCGTCGGCCTGGCGTGCGGAAGGTCCCAGGTTCGATTCCCAGACAGGGCACACAGGAGAAGCACCCATCTGCTTCTTCACCCCTCCTCCTCTCCTTCCTCTCTGTCTCTCTCTTCCCCTCCCGCAGCCGAGGCTCCATTGGAGCAAAAGATGGCCCAGGCGCTGGGGATGGCTCCTTGGCCTCTGCCCCAGGCGCTAGAGTGGCTCTGGTCTTGACAGAGCGATGCCCCAGAGGGGCAGAGCATCGCCCCCTGGTGGGTGTGCCAGGTGGATCCCGGTTGGGCGCATGTGGGAGTCTGTCTGACTGCCTCCCCGTTTCCAGCTTCAGAAAAATACAAAAAAAAAAAAAAAAAGAAAAAAGAAAGAAAGCAATCAACGAACAACTAGGGTGTTGCAATGCGCAATGAAAAACTAATGATAGATGCTTCTCATCTCTCTCCGTTCCTGTCTGTCTGTCCCTGTCTATCCCTCTCTCTGACTCACTCTCTGTCTCTGTAAAAAATAAATAAAATTAAAAAATTCAACCTTAAAAAAAAGAGATAATAAAGAACCAACTAGCCCTGGCTGGATAGCTCTGCTGGTTAGAGCATTGTCCTGAAGAATAGAGGTTGCCGGCTCAATCCCCAGTCAGGGCACATGCAGAAACAGATTGATGTTCCTCTCTTTCTCTCTCTCCTTTCCTCTCTCTCTAAAATCAATAAATAAAATATTAAAGCCTGAGTAGGCAGTGGTGCAGTGGATAGAGTGTTGGACTGGGGTGCAGAGGATCCAGGTTCGCAACCCAGAGGTTGCCAGCTAAAGCGTGGGCTCATCTGGTTTGAGTGCCGGCTCACCAGCTTGAGCATGGGGTCACTGGCTTGAGCATGAGATCACAGACACGACCCCATGGTCACTGGCTTAAGCCCAAAGGTCACTGGCTTGGGCAAGGGATTACTTGCTCAACTGTAGCCCCCCAGTCAAGGCACATATGAGAAAGCAGTCAATGAATAACTAAGGAGTCACAACAAAGAATTGATGCTTCTCATCTCTCTCCCTTTCTGTCTGTCCCTATCTGTCCCTCTCTCTGTCTCTGTCACAAAGGGAAAAAATTAAAAACAAAAGAACCAACTAGCCCTAGCCGGTTGGCTCAGTAGATAGAGCATCAGCCCGGTGTGTGGATGTCCAGGATTTGATCCCCAGTCAGGGCACACATGAGAAGCAGCCATCTGCCTCTCTCCCCCTTCTCTCTCTTTTCCCTTCCCACAGCCAGTGGCTCAATTGGTCTGAGCATTGGCCCTGGGTGCTGAGAATAGCTTGGTTGGTCTGAGCATTGGCCTCAGGTGCTGAGGATAGTTTGGTTGATTCAAACGTTGACCCCAGACAGCAGTTGCTGGGTGGGTCCTGGTTGCGGCACATATTGAAGTCTATCTCCCTTCCCCTCACTTAAAAAAAAAAGAATTAACTAGTTGTCTCTCACACATTATTGAAATCCTATAGTGTATTAATTATAATGTATCCTGAGCAGATATGTATCAATGTAATTCACCAAGTTAGTGAACTAAAGGAGAGATTTTACTTTTTCTTCTTTGGTTGCAGAAAAATGTTATTTTTAAAATAAGCAAACAAAAAAAGGAATGAAGATTTTCTTTAATGTTACAAAGGCTATGTAATAAAAACCTATAGCAAACATCATGCTTAACAAAGCCAGAATCCTTTTTTGTAGGTTGGAAAAGAATGCAGGCTTATCAATACAGTTCAACATGGTAACAGTGGTTCTGGCCAAGAGAAAGAAGCAGTAAAAAAACATGCAAAGGGGAAGGACAAAACTGTCATTATTTGCAAATGTTAACATCAACAATATAGAAAACATAAAATAGCCCCAGAATTAATGAGAGTTTCCAGATAAAAGCTTAATTTCTACAAATCAAGAGTGTTTCTCCACACCAGCAATACTAAACTAGAAAAGACAACACAATAACAACAAATCAAAGAAAATGCACAAGAACTGTATAATAAAAGGTACCAAAAGTTTTAAACTTCCTCATATATTGTTGAGGTTGGAGAGTCCAATAAGTAATACCCCTTTATACTGTTTGAGTTTGGAATAAATTTTGAAGAGGCCTCAAAACCAAACAGAGCTCAGAATACAATGCAGCCCAGAGTTCTGCATCAGAAACAGGCATTGGGTTCCCTAAGAATCAAATGCCAGGACTAGCTTAGACAAGCAGATTTGATGAAGGGAGCAGATGTGGAAAACCTTCAGACCACGATGCAGGTCAGACACGTGTGCGTGAGAGAAGGAAGGAGGAAAAACTGGGTGGGAAGGTCTCAGACTGCAGCATGGTTCCAAGAAAGATTCAGCCAAAGAGATGGGGAGTTCTCATGTCAAAGGAAGACTCCCACCTCTTTCCTGAATGGGCCTGCCTTTTGGCCCAGCCTGTGCTCAGTCTTTGGTACAGGGATGCACTGGCTTCATGACAGCATGGCAGGGGCCCAGAGGGCAAGCAGCTGGGGCTGTGCTCCCAGCAACTGCAGTTCACCTGTTGCACCGCAGACCTGCAGGTTCAGGGCAGAGCTCCTTCACGTTCCTGTTGGCCTGTGTTCATGGCAGGAGAGTAACTTAAGAGAAGGAAGGTTAGTGAAACAAACTAGTCTTGTTGCTGCAGTTGGCCTCAGGGCCACAACTGGTTTTCATCCTCAACCTACTCCACTATCCATTCTAAACTGCCCTCTCCCTCAGCTATCATCTAGGCAGGTCTTGGCAGCTTACCTGGTAGAGTGACCCAAACCTATCCTCCCAGGAGATATGGACTCCATGATCACACCTTTCTGGGCTGGGCTCACTCCCTCTGGATGTTACTCGGACCACATCCTGGGGTTGGGGAGGGCCAGGCCTGGTGTCCCTTCCCCTTCTCCTGGTTCATCAAACATCTAGTCAGTGGTCCCCATGGATGGGCCAGTGATATCCCACTGGGAAGGGGATGAATCACAACAGTAGTAAGCAGACAATGGCAGAGAAGTTGTGACTACACAATGGCATTTGTGGAGTGCCATGGTCCCTGAGGATGCTCTCACACTGATCTCGTGAATAGCCCGTCCCACGAGGGCAGAGCACTCTCCCACCAGTCCACGGAAGCTGAAATGTGGGCTCAGCAAGGCTCAGAAGGAAAGGCAAAGAGGTGCATCGAGTGCCTGGGAGGTCATCCTGGGCTCCAGGTGCTTTCTACAGATGATGCTGTTGTTCCCCCCGCGGCTCAGCACTGCCCGACCCCTGATCAGACTGGTCCAACGGCACACTTCTGGTACCCTTTGAGGGACCTTTTTTGAGAAACTGATATAACTATTTACCTGGAACTCTGTCATCAACCTTGGGTGCTCCACCAATGTGGAGAAAGGTGCCACGCACCCTTGACACTCAGCTTTAGACACTTGCCACATCCACCTAGGCAGTGGCTCAGAGAGCACTCAGCTTTTCAAGACCCAGTTTAGCCTGGGAACCCTCAACAACACCCGCAAAGAACAACACAATGCAGCAGCCATCAAGGGGCAGGTTCGCCAATTACCTGCGGTGACTTCCTAGCCAATGGCCACAGCCTGTTGGATCCAGTTAGTAAACCAACTCAGGTGCCAAACTACCTTGCTTGCTGCACCAACTATTGTAAGGGACTTTCAGTTGGGAAGACGCACAGACATGCAAATGGCTATCATACAGAAAGAACTATATAGTTACAGTTTCCTGAAAAGAGGAGGCACATTGTACCATGCAGGGGCACCCAGGGAAGAGCTGGGGTTGGTCAGCAGGCAGGGTGGGGGGTAGAATATGGGCATGAGCCTTCATTGTAGTTAATGCGGAAGAAACAGGTGAGGCAGGGTAAGCAGACTCAGAATTGGCCAGTCTGGATAATTTCAGTAAGCTCTGGGGTGCAGGGCTGTTCTGAGTTGTCTGGTACTTGACTCTACGGTGATCAGGATATGGGACAGTGGCCCAGACTATGAAAGTCCAATAAAGACGTGGCGGGGTGGGCTGTGAGCTCTTGGTTTGTTGGGTTGAATATAAAAGGCAAGTTCAAGCCCTGGCCAGTTGGCTCAGTGGTAGAGCATCGGCCTGGTGTGCGGAAGTCCCGGTTTTGATTCCCGGCCAGGGCACACAGGAGAAGCGCCCATCTGCTTCTCCACCCCTCCCCCTCTCCTTCCTCTCTGTCTCTCTCTTCCCCTCCCGCAGCCAAGGCTCCATTGGAGCAGAGATGGCCTGGGCGCTGGGGATGGTTCTATGGCCTCTGCCTCAGGTGCTAGAATGGCTCTGGATGCAACAGAGCGACGCCCCAGATGGGCAGAGCATCGCCCCCTGGTGGGCATGCCGGGTGGATCCCGGTCGGGCACATGCGGAGTCTGTCTGACTGCCTCCCCGTTTCTAGCTTCAGAAAAACACCAAAAAAAAAAAAAAAAAAAAGGCAAGTTCACAGGAGAGTCATTCAATGTCTCTAGGATTTGAATGAGAAGCTGGGCTATGAGGCAGTGCGGACTCCCAGAGGGCTGTGGGTTCATCACCATACTGAACTACAGCTATGCCACCATCAGTTACCAGAGGCGAAAGCCAAATATGGAATTAGGACTTGACTAAGTGGTGGCACAGTGAATAGAGTGTCTGCCTGGGACGCTGAGGACCCAGGTTCGAAAACTTGTGGTTGCTGGCTTGAGTGTGGGCTCACCTACCTGGCATGAGCGTAGGTTCACCAGCTTGAGCATGAGGTCGCTGGTTTGAGCATGGAATCATAGACCTGACCCCATGGTCGCTGGCTTGAGCCCAAAAGTCTCTGGCTTGAAGCCCAAGGTCGCTGGTTTGAGTAAGGGGTCACTGGGTCAGCTGGAGCCCCCTGGTCAAGGCACATATGAGAAAGCAATCAAGGAACAACTAAAGTGATGCAAATATGAGTTGATACTTCTCATCTCTCTCCCTTTCTGTCTGTCTGTCCCCTCTCTGTCCCTCTCCCTTGCTTAAAAAAAAGAAAAGAAAAAAAAGAATGGAATTAGGAATGACAAAGTTAGTTCCTGAGGAGGTGGGTTACTGATGCACAAGGAATGAAAATCCACAAAATACCAGCAAAATATACCATCCCGTGGTGACTGTTATCAGTAACAGCTAAATGAAAGTAATAGTGCTGGGTGGTCCAGAGACTGGGCCAGGCATGAGCTGCAGCTGCTATGAGCCACTACTTGGACGGGAAAAGTGGTGATGAAACAACAAACAGGGAAGACATGGGAATGAGTGACAGGAGAAGGGGGCAGACAGGGACGATCCCAGGCCTTGTCGCAGGAGCATAGAAATCTTTCAAATGATTAAGAAATGGATGGGGGAGGGGTATAAAAAGGAAAAAGTATTAGGTGATGGAGGATGATTTGACTTTGGGTGATAAATATACAACATAATCGACTGTCCAAATGACGTGGAGATATTTGCCCAAAATCTATGTACTCTTATTGACCAATGTCACCTTGTTAAATTTAATTTTCTAAAAAAAAAAAAAAATGAATGAAGGTCCTAGCTGGTTGGCTCAGTGGTAGAGCATTGGCCTGGAATGTGGATATCCTGGGTTCAATTCCTGGTCAGGGCACACAGAAGAAGCTACCATTTGCTTCTCCACCCCTCATACTCCCCTACCTCTTTCTGTCTTCCCCTCCCACAGCCATGGCTTGATTGGTTTGAGCACATAGGTTGGCCTGGGTACTGTGGTTGGCCCTCTGATTCAGGTGCTAAAGACAGCTCAGTTGAGAGCTTGGCCCCAGATGGACAGATCATTGGCCTTAGAAGGGGGCTGCAGAGTGGATCCCGGTCAGGGCTCATGCAGGCGACCATCCCCCTTCTTCTTAACTGGAAAAGAAGAAAAAGAAATGGATGAATAAGGTGGACATTTGTGAGGTCAAACAAAGGTCATAATCGAACACTCTCAGAAGTTTTGTGGACTGATGGGAGCCCTAAACAAGTCTGCCTTATTCAGCCTCCTTTGCAAGAACTTAAAAAACTGGAAAACACCAATGACTATGAGAAATTGGATCTCCAATTATTTGGGACAGTGATTCTGCAAGATAAACAAGATAAGGACTGACCCCACTGAGGCCCCATTGTCATATGAACTTAGTGGGTAAAATGGTTAGAGGATGCAGAAGAGTCTTTCTGGGATGCCGTGATACGGGTCTCCAAACCTGTTTGTGAGGTCCCAACAGGCGCTACAGGTGTATTGGGAGGATATAGGAGGAATTCAGTGGTTGACAGGATTAAAAGTGAAAGTCTAGATGGAAATTGGAGGTTTGAACAGACTTTGTGAGGTGGTTGTCTCCTTGACCTGAATGTTATCTTGCAGATGGATATTGTGTCTGACTGTGGGGAGCTTCATTATAAAACAGAAGGCATCGGAATCTCCCACCAGAATTGACTGGACACGCTAAATGTGAGCCAGAAACATTGCCCGCTCTGGGACTGTATGCTCCGGAACCCTGTAGACAGCCAGACTGGAGCTTATGGCAATTGCCTGTTAGTGTCACCTAGTGGCAGCTGCTGGAATTTGGGACCAATTTCCATATGAGAGACAATCTCCAACTAGTTTGCTTTTTGGCCTTTCATTGAGATTTCCCCCTTTGAATGACATAAAATAACCTTGAAAACTAAAACGCTCACGATGCCTTGGCAAAGAGGAAGTGCTATATGGGGAAGGTGGTGCTCAGAACATTTCAGAATAAAATGGAAATGACTTCTCCATGAACATGCCACTAGGCATGCCAGGGGGAACTCAGGAGCAGGGAGCTTCTCTCCTCTGAGGACTGACCCTGCCACCACCTGAGGAGTTGCCGGGTCCCATGGCCAGTGAGCCACCCGAGCAGTGCCCCATGAACAGCTCTCCGGTGACCGATAAAGAGCTGCTTGGTTTGTGCCCAGTGGTTCCATGGTGGATGCACACCTCCTGTTTGGAAGGCTTTTATTTCGATGGTAGAGGTCAAAACAAATCAACTTGGTGGGCTGAATTGTGTGTGATTTGCCCTGATGTTTGGGTTTTTACCAACTCATGGGCAGTGGCCAATGGTCTGGCTATACGGTCAGGCAGAGAGCAATGGAAAACTGGCCTATTGATGAGATACCCTGTGGGAATCACTCCGGGAATATGATGGGTGCATAAAGCAGTGTAACAGAGTGGAGTGCCAGTCTCTGACTCCATCCCATTCAAACCTGCTTTGTTCCTGTGGCCTTCAGGCCAACAGCTTCTGCTCAGTCTGACATATAGACATGCCAATCATTGGAAGAACTCTTCTTGCAGCTTGAATTTTACAAAAACAGCCCCTTACTAGAGAGTGTCTCTCCTGGGGAGATAAGGGAAGTATGTACACAAATAAGGATTCTTTATCAAAGATTTGCAGGAATCTTGTGACCACAGTCACATCAACTAGAGTCAACAGGCTAAGAACAAAGAAGTTTCACAGCCTTGTCCCTCAGTCACCTCTTGTCCCTCCCATTTCCCTCTTCCCTTGCCATAAAAGAAGTCTCAACTCTTTACTTTCTTAAGACAGTTCTTGCCTGACCTGTGGTGGCGCAGTGGATAAAGCGTCAACCTGGAAATGCTGAGGTCGCCGGTTCGAAACCCTGGGCTTGCCTGGTCAAGGCACATATGGGAGTTGATGCTTCCAGCTCCTCCCCCCTTCTCTCTCTCTCTCTCTCATCTCTAAAAAATGAATAAATAAAATTAAAAAAAAAAAAAAAAAAAAGGACAGTTCTTTAGGATGCCAGTCTGCCCTCTCCTTGGCTTGTTGGCTTTCTGAATCAGGTTGCCTTCCTTGCCCCAACTCTTTGTCGCTTAAATGATTGGCTTTTTTGCAGTGAGTGGTATGAGCTTGACTCAGTTACAGGAGGACACGCTGATGCCCATCGAAACAGCCTCTTCCAGGATTGGAACCAGTGAGTGAATAATTCTGGTATGCTCACTCAAGTGGTCACCTGGACCCACGATATAAGTGGGCATGGTGGGGGTGCTGCAGCAATTCAGAGATGGGCTGGACATATTCCACTTCTGCCCTCTGAGACACAAGATGCCAACGGCAACTATTTTGTTTGCCAGCAGGAGAGAAAGAGAGATTGTGGATGGCTGTGGGAAGGCTACCGGGGAAGGCCCCACACATGGCTGGCAAGTCAGAATGACTCTAGTAGTCCTGGGGTTGGCTGGGGGTCCAAATGGGTCATGACAGGAACAGACACTGATTCTGCGCTGGGATGAGCTTACCCCATGGCAGATGCCAATGCTCAAGGTACAACCAAAGGACTGGCACAAAAGATACAAAATGGACTTGGACTGCTGGGTGACACATCTTCAGTCTAAGAACACATCTTACAGCCCGGTGTTCAACAGTGAGCAGAGACATTTGCAGAGTAACGGTTTGATGGAGAATTGAGATAGGCAACTGAAACTTTTTTTTCCAAAAATGGGGCAGTGAAAGGCATGAGGGGACCAAGGATGGGTCCCTACTAGATAGAGTCCACTGCTTAGGGTGGTAATGGGGAAGAGGGGATGGGAAGAATGCTGGTACAACTCTACGTTTTCCCCACATCCCTCAACTTCTTTTGTCCCAGCCAGTGCAGTGGCCCCAGGACCAGGGCTGCAGCTGTAGGAGCTGGAAGCAGGGGTGATCCAGGAAGAAACTGTAACTATACCTTCAGCCTTTATGTCAGAATTCCTGTCTGATGGCACAGGGTTTTTTGCTTCATCTGGCAAAATAGGGCTGATGGCGAATGCAGCTTTATTGCTTAGTGGGTGGGACAGCCTGCCAGTTCTACACCTTAATAACCTGGGTGACCCCACCCATAGGAGTGGTCTGAGGGCGCAATCCAGACCTATACTGGCCAGCCTGATACCAGGGGAAAAGTTAGGGTATAAAGGGAGAGGCGGGTAAAGGGATGAATGAAAGGTTTATGCAACAAGAGAAATCCAGTATTACATTGGTACTTCCAAAGAGACTCAGAGCAAGACGTCATTGTCTCTCAGCTCGGTTACACCTGACACCTGAGAGGGCGAAGACATACGCTGATGAGACCACTCCTGCTTTTGGAATCTACAAAATTGAAGTCTGCAAAACTAATGGCATCACTCTGGGAGATGTTTCAGTTCCAGACTGAACTGTCAGTGGCTGGGTGGACTCTGGTAAGGTGTCATAGCTTTACAGGACACATCTGCTGACTCACTGAGATAGGGTGAAATTGAAAATCAAATGTATTGGGAATTTGAGTTAAGCCTCCTCAGGAAGTAAAACAAATGGAAAATAACTGGCTTCAGGAAGAATTTGATTTATCTAATTATCTAATTGCTATGCTGAAGAGTTCCGCACACATTTATCAGCAGGGGAGCAATGAATAATTAAATTAGTACAAATATATAAACGTATAAATTGGCCCTGGCCAGGTAGCTTGGTTGGAGCCTTGTCTGGAAGCACAGTTTGCCAGTTTGATCCCCAGTCAGGGCACATGCAGGAACTGATTGATGTTCCTGTCTCTCTTTCTCTCTCCTTTCTTCTCTTGCTAAGATCAATAAATAAAAATTTAAAAATTAAATTAAAAATGTATAAATTGGGCCCTGGCCGGTTGGCTCAGCAGTAGAGTGTTGGCCCAGCATGTGGAAGTCCCAGGTTCGATTCCTGGTCAGGGCACACAGGAGTAGTACCCATCTGCTTCTCCACCCTTCCCCCTCTCCTTTCTCTCATCTCTCTCTTCCCCTCCAGCAGCCAAGGCTCCATTAGAGCAAAGTTGGCCTGGGTGCTGAGGATGGCTCCATGGCCTCCACCTCAGGCACTAGAATGGCTCCGGCTGCAAAGGAGTGACACCCAAGATGGGTGGAGCATTGCCCCTGGTGGGCATGCCAGGCGGATCCCGGTTGGGCGCATGCGGGAGTCTGTCTGACTGTCTCTATGGCCAGTAGCCACATCACAGCCACCTGGCCCGTGCAGGGTTGAATTTGATTCGGACAGATGGTAATGAAACAACAGAGCCAAGAACTGGTGGGCCGTTAGCTTTAATCCTAGCTTGTACCCGGCGGGCAAGAAATACACACAGTGGAAAAACACTTCCCTTTCCATTCAGGGCTTCCAAAACCACTGCCTTATCTGAGTTTCCTAGAATCGAAGTTTCTATCTCACCAGCCTTATTCACCTCTGTTCCCCATCTCCTTCTCTCTGCACAAACTGGCTTCTCCTTCAGCACTCCGCCATCTTGGCTGCTTCTCCTCTCCTCCACGTGGCCTTTCTCTGCTCTCCTCTCTAATGCTAATCTCAGGAACCAAGAGAGAGCAAGCTCCTGCTTTGCCCCATTTTATAGTGTAGAAATCAAAACCTTTAATCCAATATACAAACAAGGAAGTCTCTGATACAAAGTCACTTAGGGTGGGAAAGGCTTAGTCTTAAAACTAAGCCTTAGGCTATAACGACCCTGCCTGCTTACAGCTTGTCCCCCACACCCAATGCAAACTATAAGCAAGCAAACTTATTTTACACATTTATAAACTTATTTGACCAACACTGCCTCTAGCTTCTAACTTCGGAAAAATAACAAAAAAACAAAAACAAAACAAAAGAATTCTTTGGTAGCTGTCAATTTGGGGTGTTTGTTTTTTTTTTAAAGGTATGAATTGGCTTTGTAGAATGGATTAGTTATTTCTTTACATCTATTCCCCTCCCCACAACTGGCCCCTCTAAATATTAAGCAATAAAAAATTTTCTGTAAGAGTCTTGGCCAAAGGCAGAGTGTAGTTTGTGTCCTAAAGAATTTAACTTCACTGCCTTACCAGGCAGTGGTGCAGTGGATAGAGTGTTGGACTGGGATGCTGAGGACCCAGGTTCGAAATCCCCAGGTTGCCTGCCTTAGTATGGACTCACCAGTTTGAGTGCAGGGTTGCTGGCTTGAGTGTGGGATCATAGACATGACTCCATGGTCACTGGCTTACAGCCCAAGGTCACTGGCTTGAGCCTTTCCCCCATCAAGGCACATATGAGAAAGCAATCAATAAACAACTAAGGTGCCTGTTGGTCAAATAAGTTTGTAAATATGTATAGATTTGCTCACTTATACTTTGCATTGGGTGTGGGGGACAGGCTGTAAGCAGGCAGGGTTGTTATACCTTAAGGCAGGGGTCCCCAAACTTTTTACATAGGGGGCCAGTTCACTGTCCCTCAGACCGTTGGAGGGCCGGACTATAAAAAAAACTATGAACAAATCCCTATGCACACTGCATATATCTTATTTTAAAGTAAAAAACCAAAATGGGAACAAATACAATATGTAAAATAAAGAACAAGTAAATTTAAATCAACAAACTGACCAGTATTTCAATGGAAACTATGGGCCTGCTTTTGGCTAATGAGATGGTCAATGAGCTCCTCTCACTGACCACCAATGAAAGAGGTGCCCCTTTTGGAAGTGCGGTGGGGGCCGGATAAATGGCCTCAGGGGGCCACATGTGGCCCGCGGGCCGTAGTTTGGGGACCCCTGCCTTAAGGCTTAGTTTTAAGACTAAGCCTTTCCCACCCTAAATGACTTCCTTATTTGTATATTGGATTAAAGGTTTTGATTTCTACACTATAAAATGGGGCAGAGCAGGAGCTTGCTCTCTCTTGGTTCCTGAGATTAGCATTAGAGAGGAGAGCAGAGAAAGGCCACATGGAGGAGAGGAGAAGCCACAAGATGATGGAGTGCTGAAGGAAAAGCTGTTTGTGTAGAGAGGAGATGGGGAACAGGTGAATAAGGCTGGTGAGGTAGAAACTTTGATTCTAGGAAATTCGGATAAGTCAGTGGCTTTGGGAGCCCTGAATGGAAAGGGAAGTGTTTTCCCACTGTGTGTATTTCTTGCCTGCTGGGTGCAAGCTAGGATTAAAGCTAATGGCCCACCAGTTCTTGGCTCTGTTGTTTCACTACCGTCTGTTCGAATCAAATGCAAACCTGCACTGGCCAGATAGCTGTGATGGTGGCCGCGGATACTGGCTTTACAGTGCCGTAGCGAAGAATTGATGCTTCTCATCTGTCTCCCTTCCTGTCTGTCTGCCCCTGTCTGTTGCTTCCTCTCTCTCAAAAAAAGAATTTAACTTAATCCCAGAAGAGGTCTGGCCTTTGTCATAAACTCTTGGGAGATAATCTTTGTTTGCTGGGGCCAGAGAGGAACAGTGTGATTTTGGGTGGGGCTGGTCACACCAGAAAGACCATCAAGGTGACTTAGGGTGGGGTTTTGAGTCATGTGGTATCAGTGGACCTGGAGACTAAGATCAATGACACAAATTATCAATCATGCCTACATAATGGGGCCCCCAAAACTGAACACTGAGGCTCAGATTAGGCTCCCTGGTTGGCAATCCTCCACGTGTGTCACATGTTGATCTTGGGAAAGTAACCTGTTCTGACTGCACAAGGAAAGGGAGAGGAAGCTCCACATTTCACACTGGCCCAAACTCATGAGCATATTTCTTAGGCCAATCTTTTTTTTTTTTAAGTGAAACTATGGGATAAAGAGACAGATTCCCACATGCGACCTGACTGTGATTATCTGGCAACCCATCTAGGATCCATGCTTCAATCAATCGAGCCATCCTCAGTATCTCAGGCTGACACTCAAACAAATCAAGCCCCTGGCTGTGAGAAGGGAAGAGGGAGAGAGAGGGGAAGAGAAACAGATGGTCACTTCTTATGTGTGACCTGACTGGGGATCGAACCCCAGATGTCCACATGCCAGGCTGATGCTCTATTCACTGAGCATACCAGCCAGGGCCCCTTAGCCAATCTTAATTCAATTCATGTTCTTTCCCTGTCATACATAGTATAATATAGTGTATACAGTGAGCATAACAGCTTTAAGTGGGTTCTTTGAGTCCCAGCAAATTATCAACCCTAACAGTGGTTTGAGGAATGCCTTGAAATTATAGTTGGTGTCAAAAGTGACAGTGGTCTCATGTGGACTGTGTTCCTTCAAAATGCAGAGTTGGCTAAACCCCTCACAAACCTCAACTTTGGAGGAATCAAATGATAAGCCGCTTGTTCTAACTGCTAGATGGGTAAGGACTTGTTCCCTTAGGAAAATAAACAAAACAGAACAAAAAAATATATATACTTTGTTATTATTATTATACTCCATTATATTTTCCCTTACCTTTACATTCTAGAATCAATAAAAAAGTTATAAGACATGAGAAGACAAGAAATTGAAATATTTTTTTTTTCTTTTTAGCGAGCAAGAGAGAGATAGAGGGACAGAAGGGAGAGAGATGAGAAGCATCAATTCTTTGTTGTAGCACCTTAGTTGTTTGTTGATTGCTTTCTCATATGTGCCTTAACCAGGGGCAGGGGCTCCAGCCGAGCCAGTGACCCCTTGCTCAAGCCAGCGACCTTGGGCTCAAGACAGTGACCATGGAGTTGTGTCTATGATCCCATGCTCAAGCTGGTGACCCTGTACTCAGGCTGGCAACCTCAGGGTTTCGAACCTGGGTCCTCAGTGTTTCAGGCCAATGCTCTATCCCCTGAAGCACCGCCTGTTCAGGCAAGAACATATTCTTTATAATTGAGAAAATACAGTCAATAGAAGAAGTTCCACAAAACATCCAAGTTATTGAAATATAAATATATATTTAGAATTTATACTATTATATGAAATAGTTAATGGGAAAACAATAATTGGAACAAGGAACAGTGTCAACCTAAAAATAAAAGGCCAAAGTGAGGGGCAATAAGCATTTATAAGGGATCCAAAAGAATAGCTATTTGGGCAGCACTGCTTCAGGCAGAAACCCAAATAGTGTTCCGACCAGGAGATAAAGGCAAAAGGTACTTATGAGAAAGGGAAGGGGCGCAGTGTCAATAGAAGTAAGGCATTTCTATGGGTGTTAATTAGCTGATACATTTCTAGAGGTGCCAATAAGCTAACATAGTGACAATAATTCTATTTATTTTTTATTTTAGAGAGAGGAAGAGAGTAAGAAACATCAATTTGTTGTTCCACTTCTGCATTCATTGGTTGATTCTTTTTAAAAAATTTTTTTTATTTAGAGAGAGGTGGGGAGGTAAAAAGAGAGACAGGAGCATCAAGTTGTTCCTGTATGTGCCTGATCAAGAATTGAACTGGTAACCTCTGTGCTTTGGGATGATGATCCAACCAACCGAGCTATCTGGCAAGGGCTTATTGGTTGATTTTTTTAAGGTTTTATTTATTCATTTTAGAGAAGGGGGGGGGAGGAGCAGGAAGCATCAACTCCCACATGTGCCTTGACTGGGCAAGCCCAGGGTTTCGAACCGGCGACCTCAGCGTTTCAGGTTGACACTTTATACACTGCGCCACCACAGGTCAGGCCTATTGGTTGATTTTAAAAAATTATTATTTATCTATTATTATTATTTAAGTGAAAAGGAGGGGAGATAGTGAGATAGACCCCTGCATGCACCACAATTGGGATCCACCCAGCAACTCCTATCTGGGGCTGATGCTCGAATCAACTGAGCTATCCTCAGTGCCCGGGGCCGACACTTGAAATAATAGAGCCACTGGCTATGAGAGGAGAAGAGAGAAGGAAGGGGAAGAGAAGCATATGGTCTCTTCTCACATGTGCCCTGACTGGGAAGTGAACCCAGAATGTCTGCATGCTGGGCTGGCGCTCTATCCAGGGCCTTATTGGTTGATTCTTGTATGTGCCATCACCAGGGCTTGAATCCACAACTTTGGTGTATTAGAATGATGCTCTAAGCAACTGAGCTATCCGTCTAGGGCCTGAGTGTTGCTAATTCTAAAGAATGTCTTTAATTTTCAGTCTGGCCTGACCAGGCGGTGGCGCAATAGATAGAGCGTCGGACTGGGATGCGGAGGACCCAGGTTTGAGACCCCGAGGTCGCCAGCTTGAGCGCAGGCTCATCTGGTTTGAGCAAAAGCTCAACAACTTGGACCCAAGGTCGCTGGCTTGAGCAAGGGGTTACTCGGTCTGCTGAAGGCCCACGGTCAAGGCACGTATGAGAAAGCCATCAATGAACAACTAAGGTGTCACAATGAAAAACTGATGATTGATGCTTCTCATCTCTCTCCATTCCTGTCTGTCTGTCCCTATCTATCCCTCTCTCTGACTCTCTGCCTTAATAATAAAAAAAAAATTCAGTCTGGTAGTCATATATCTACTTCCCTGTTACCTTTTCTAATATTTGTTTGGAATACAATGCTGCTTTAGGCCCAGTCCAAAGGTTATTTTGCCCAGTTTTAACTTTTTTTCTTTTTTTAGGTGAGGAGTGATAGTAAGGCAAACTCCTGCATGCAACCTGACCAGGGTCTACCTGGCAACCCCTTCCGGGGATAATGCTTGAGTACTAAGCTATTTTTAGTGCCTGAGGCTGATGTTTAGACCAACTGAGCTATCCTTAGCACCCAGGGACACACTCAAACAAACTGAGCCACTGGCTGCAGGAGAGGTAGAAGGTGAGGAGGGGGAGAGGGAGGGGGAGGGAGTTGCAGATAGTTGCTTCTCCTGTGTGACCCGACTGGGAATCAAACCCAGCACATCCATATGCTGGGCTGATGCTCTATACACTGAGCCACTGGCCAAGGCCCAGTTTTAATATTTCAAAGGTTTGCAAAGTAAGACCTGCAAGGCAGTCCCTTTGGGATGGCAGCTATGACTCTATTTTGAAGTGACTTCATTTATATTATATATTTTTTTTAATTTTTTTTTAATTTATTCATTTTTAGAGAGGAGAGAGAGACAGAGAGAGAGAAGGGGGGAGGGGCTGGAAGCATCAACTCCCATATGTGCCTTGACCAGGCAAGCCCAGGGTTTGGAACCGGTGACCTCAGCATTTCCAGGTCAACGCTTTATCCACTGCACCACCACAGGTCAGGCTATAATATTTTTTATAAGGGGTATAACAAATTGAATAGTGAGTTGAATAGTGTTACTCAAAATTTCATTTCCATCCAGAAGCCCATAATGTGACCAAATTTGGAAATGTGGTCTTTACAGATGTAATTAGTTAAGTTTAAATGAGTTCATATTGATTAGGGTGGTCCCTAATCCAATGACTGGTATCCTTATAAGAAGAGGAAAATGTGGACACAGAGGCCCAGGGGAGAAGGACTTGTGAAGATGAAGGCAGAGTTGGAGTGATGTGTCTGCAAGCCAGGGAATACTAGGATGCCAGCAGAACCAGAAGCGAGGAGAGGCTTGGACAGAGTCTTTCTCAGAAACTCTGTAAGGGACCAATCCTGAGATGCCCAGATGTTACACTTGTAACCTCTAAAACTGTGAGAGAATGCTGAGGTCCCAGGTTTGAAACCCCAAGGTCACTGGCCTGAACACAGACTCACCAGCTTGAGCACAGGGTCATCAACATGAACCCGAGATCGCTGGCTTAAGGCCCAAAGGTCACTGGCTTGAAGCCCAAAGGTTGCTGGCTTGAGCAAGGGGTCAATGGCTTGACTTGAGCCCCCTAGTCAAGGCACATATGAGAAAGCAATCAATGAACAACTAATGCGCTGCAACGAAGAATTGATGCTTCTCATCTCTCTCCCTTCCTGTTTGTCCCTGTCTATCCATCTCTGTCTCTTGCTAAAAAAAACCAACCCAAAACAAACAAAATTTAGAGAATAAATTTTTTTAAAATTTTTATTTATTTATTCATTTTAGAGAGGAGAGAGAGAGAGAGAGAGAGAGAGAGAGAGAGAGAGAGAGAAAGGGGGGAGGAGCAGGAAGCATCAACTCCCATATATGCCTTGACCAGGCAAGCCCAGGGTTTTGAACTGGTGACCTCAGTGTCAACACTTTATCCACTGCGCCACCACAGGTCAGGCTAAATTTTTTTTTTGTGTGTGTGTGTGGCTGAGACAGGGAGAGTCAAAGAGGGACAGATAGAGACAGACAGGAAGGGAGAGAGATGAGAAACATCAATTCTTTGTTGCGGTTCCTTAGTTGTTCATTGATTGCTTTCTCATATGTGCCTTGACCAGGGGGCTATAACAGACCGAGTGACCCCTTGCTCGAGCCAGTGACCTTGGGTCCAAGCTGGTGAGCTTTGCTCAAACCAGATGAGCTCGCACTCAAGCTGGCGACCTCGGGGTCTCGAACCTGGGTCCTCCACATCCCAGTTCGATGCTCTATCCACTGTGCCACCACCTGGTCAGGCAAGAATAAATTTTTATTATAATATTTTAAGCTACTCAGTTTTTAATACTTTGTTGTGGCAGTCCCTGGAAATTAGTACACAGGGTAATAAGATATTCTGGGATATAAATAGAAAACAGAAAAGGAATAAAAAGAATTATTTACATTTCCATCTTAAGAAGCTAGGAACATAGGAGCAAATTGAATCCAAAATTGGCTTTTTGAAAAGATTAATAAAGTTGATAAACTCTTAGTAAGATTTAGCAAGGAGAGAGAGAGAGGAGCTACCTCTATCAGGAATCAATACGTGGACATACTACGGGTCCTACAGAGGCCTCTCCCTGGTGCCCCTCACCTCCATCTCCAGGATAATTGTGACTGTCAGCCACTCCTGAGACTTAGTCTAGCCAGGCCTCATGGTCTAGTCCCCTGAAATTTCAAGTGGGGGATTCCCTGTCCCCTGGCTCTGTTCATTATTGTGCAGTGGCCTCTGAGTTGAGGGTCTGCTGATTGCTCCCCCAGCAGCCTCCCATGCATGGAGATCCAGGCCTACCCAGTCCCCCTCCACCCTTTCTCAGCACTGGTTTCCTCTATCATTGTGGTCAGTCAGGTGGAAGAGGCTGATCATGAGGGACACAGGAACACTGCTGTTTTCCAAAAGATGTTTTGTTGAGGTAGGCCTGGGAATTTCCTGGAGGAAGTGACATATAAGCTAAGATGGTAGAGGCAGGGAGATAGGCAAGGCATGATATGTCACCTGACTTGCAGGCTGAGGGGCACAGCATAGCTTGAACGTTTTTTGTTTGGTTTGTTTTTTTTGTATTTTTCTGAAGTGAGAAGTGGGGAGGCAGAGACAGACTCCTGCATGTGCCCAACCGGGATCCACCTGGTATGCCCACCAGGGGGCGATGCTTGGCCCATCTGGGCTGTTGATCCATTGTAACTGGAGCCATTCTGGTGCCTGAGATGGAGGCCATGGAGCCATCATTAGTGCCCGGGCCAACTTTGCTCTAATGAAGCCTTGGCTGTTGGAAGGGAAGAGAGAGATAGAAAGTAGAGGGGGAAGGAGGGAGAAGCAGATGGGTGCTTCTCCTATGTGCCCTGGCTGGGAATTGAACCCAGGACTTTCACTTGCCGGGCTGATGCTCTACTACTGAGCCAACCGGCCAGGGCATAGCTTGAACTTTGTCTTGAAGGCCAGAGCTGCTGGTGGGGCTTTCAGCAAGGGCATGACCAGACTAGTTCCATGACTAAGAAATGCTACTCTTGCCTGACCAGGTGGTGGCGCAGTGGATAGAGCATCGGACTGGGATGCGGAAGGACCCAGATTCGAGACCTCGAGGTTGCCAGCTTGAGCGCGGGCTCATCTGGCTTGAGCAAAGAGTTCACCAGCTTGGACCCAAGGTCGCTGGCTCCAGCAGGGGTTACTCGGCTGAAGGCCCATGGTCAAGGCACATGTGAGAAAGCAATCAATGAACAACTAAGAAGTCGCAACGCGCAACGAGAAACTGATGATTGATGCTTCTCATCTCTCTCTGTTCTTGTCTGTCTGTCCCTGTCTATCTCTGCTTCCGTAAAAACAAACAAACAAACAACAAAAAAAAGAAATGCTACTCTTAGAGGGGAGGATTGAGTGAAGCAGGAGAGACCGGGACAGGAGTGTGGGGAGGGGGTTGGGCAAGTGTCTAAGGCAGTGGTAGTCAATCTGGTCCCTACCGCCCACTAGTGGGCATTCCAGCTTTCATGGTGGGCGGTAGCGGGTATAAATAAAAAGATAGATTTAACTATAGTAAGTTTTTTTTTTTCTTTTTTCTTTTTTTTTTCCTTTTTCTGAAGCTGGAAACAGGGAGAGACAGTCAGACAGACTCCCGCATGCGCCCGACCGGGATCCACCCGATCCCGGCACGCCCACCAGGGGCGATGCTCTGCCCACCATGGGGTGATGCTCTGCCCATCCTGGGTGTCACCATGTTGCGACCAGAGCCACTCTAGCACCTGAGGCAGAGGCCACAGAGCCATCCCCAGCGCCTGGGCCATCTTTGCTCCAATGGAGCCTTGGCTGCGGGAGGGGAAGGGAGAGAGAGAGGAAAGCACGGCGGAGGGGTGGAGAAGGAAATGGGCGCTTCTCCTGTGTGCCCTGGCCGGGAATCGAACCTGGGTCCTCCGCAAGCTATAGTAAGTTGTTTTATAAAGACTTATTCTGCCAAACTTAGAGAAAATCCAACATAAAGTACTTGGTAAGTAATTATTATTATATGCTTTAACTTGCTGTAACTCTGCTTTATAAATCTTTATTATATGCGGCTTAAGTGTCTGTTTGTCGCCGATAGCTTATTGGTTGCTTGCGTAACTGTACTAGCCAATGGGTGAAGTTGCCACGGCTGAACGCAAATTGAGTGGGTCAGGGGGAAGGTGAACATTTGTTTGCATTGGCAATCATCTGCTTTTGAAACAATTTAAGGCTGAACGCAAATTGAGCATGTCAGGGGGAAGGTGAACATTTGTTTGCATTGGCAATCATCTGTTTTACATAAAAACTACGTCTTAACGTAATTTCTTTTAAGAATGCCTCCTAGAAAATACAGCACTGAAGGCCCTGGCCGGTTGGCTCAGCGGTAGAGCGTCGGCCTGGCGTGCGGGGGACCCGGGTTCAATTCCCGGCCAGGGCACATAGGAGAGGCGCTCATTTGCTTCTCCACCCCCCCCCCCCCCCCGCCTTCCTCTCTGTCTCTCTCTTCCCCTCCCGCAGCCGAGGCTCCATTGGAGCAGGGATGGCCAGGGTGCTAGGGATGGCTCCTTGGCCTCTGCCCCAGGCACTAGAGTGGCTCTGGTCGCGGCAGAGCGATGCCCCGGAGGGGCAGGGCGTCGCCCCTGGTGGGCGTGCCGGGTGGATTCCGGTCGGGCGCATGCGGGAGTCTGTCTGACTGTCTCTCCCCGTTTCCAGCTTTGGAAAAATACAAAAAAAAAAAAATACAAAAAAAAAAAGAAAATACAGCACTGAAGAGGAGAGAAAAGGAGCTAAAGCTGCACAAAAACGGCTTTCTCGACAAAAAGAAACCACTGAGCAGAGAAAGACAAGGCTTGCTTCAGTCGCAGAGCAAATGCGTCTTTCTCGGCAAAATGAGACTGATGAGCATAGAGAAACAAGGCTTGCCTCAGATGCAAGACAAAAAAGCCTGTCTCGACAAAATGAGTCCCTTGAACAAAGGCAGGAGAGAAATGCAAAAAAATGACAGAGAAATGCTGACCGAAACGCAAAAAGGATTAAAACAGTTTCAAATGGAGAAACTTTAATTTTTGAGCATTCCTCTTGTGACATGAATATTAAATGTGAACACTGTCAGTCCTTAAACTTCAAGTTAGAAACTAATCGATTTGACCATGGCAAGAAAGGATTTTCTCAATGTTGCAAGTACGGAAACATTGTAAAAAATGATGGAAAGATCTACACAAGAAATGTTGTGTACAAAGAGATCTTTGACATGTGAATTAACATTTTATTATTTAAATCACCTTTATTTACTGAGCTAGCGGTGGCTCTTAAGAAATGTACCGCCAGTGGTTTCCTTCATTGCACTCTACTTTAAGCAATTAAGCAAGTAGAAGGGGGAAACCCTGTGGGGCACTAAGCAAAGGGGCGTCCTCGCCGCCTGCCCTGGGTAATTCAGTTTGAATTAGCAGACACCTTTGCACAAATCATTTTAATTACAATTTATAATATCTAGAACAGTGGTCATTTCGTATGACCGCTGGGCTTTCTAGTCTTATAAAATAAAGTTACTTCCCTACTTTATAAATCACCATTACTGTGGAACCGGTGGGCGGTTAGAAAATTTTACTACTAACAGAGATACAAAAGTGGGCGGTAAGTATATATAAAAAGGTGAACTACCCCTGGTCTAGGGTCTGAGCCAGGCCTCAGCTCCAATACTGCCCACCTCTGCCCTTCCCTCCCACTACTACTCTCACCCACAGGGAAGAGGTGAAAGGTTTCTGGGGGGATAGCAGGACCCATCTCCTTGGGCATCCTGTCCATAGGGTGGGAGAGGATGGTGAGCCTGGGACTGAGGCCACTGCAAGCTGCCCTCTTCTGGGGGTCCTGGCTAGGGCAAGGCAGCAGGGTGGGTGTCCCCTTATCCCCTCCCCCCAGGGCACAGTTGTAGGCTTTGTTCCTTAGAGCCCAGAAGATGCTAGTCTCAACAGAAACTACACTAACATTCAGGCAGCACAGCTACAGTTACTGCGGGCAGACACCAAGGGATGGGGAGCCGGCAGGGGAGCTACAGGGCTGCATTGTTCAGGTTGGACCATGTTGGACCTGGTGATCTGGGACAGATATTGTAAGTCACTGCTAGGGGGCAGGTGCACTGTAGGTCTTCTGCTCAGTCCTATACCCAGAAGGCATTAGCACTAGCATTTTCTTAGAGGGACTCAGAAGGGCATCCAAAGGCTTGTGGTAGGAGCTCCATCCTCCCCATCTGCCCTGCTCCCTTGGAGGTATTACAACCTGTCCCCTGGTTGGTGGCCCTGAGCTATATTCATGGGAGGCTTGAGTCCAGGCTGACCTTGGCTTCTATGTTGTTCCCTAGTTCGGATCCATTTATGGCTCCTAGCTCCTCAATGTCATCACTCTAGATCTGTGCAGCCCATCTCACTTCCACAACTTCCTGTGGGAGTAACTCCAGCTGTGGTGGGCCATCTGGGTCCCAAATGTCTGACCAGCGGGTTGCCGACTTTAGTGAAATAAAATAGGAAATTCATGTATAAACCTCGTGACTCCTTTTTCAGATATAACTAATTGTGGGTGGGGATGTGGGGAACCTATCAGCCTGTTCTGGGACCTGTCCACTTCTCTGGCATCAGCCTGCACCTGCTCTTTGCTCTCTCTATGCTAGCTACAGTGGCTGCCTTTCAGTCATCATACATTCCTTTTATTTTTTATTTTATTTATTCATTTTAGAGAGGAGAGAGAGAAGGAGAGAGACAGAGAGAGGAGAGAGAGACAGAGAGAGAAGGGGGGGAGGAGCTGGAAGCATCAACTCCCATATGTGCCTTGACCAGGCAAGCCCAGGGTTTTGAACCAGCGACCTCAGCATTTCCAGGTCGATGCTTTATCCACTGTGCCACCACAGGCCAGGCCAGCATACATTCCTTTTAGACTTAGGGCCCTTGCACCTGTTGTTCCTCTGTCTGGAATTCTACATCCCTCTATACATAGATAACACCTATTCATTTCCCCAGAAAAACCTTCTCTGACCTCTCTGTTTAGGTCAAATGCTCCTTGACATGCCCTCTCACTGTCTTTTCCTGTGAGGACCTATCAAACACGAGGGTGCTGTGCTGCCTCTGGAGTCACTGTTGCTACTCCTTTAGGAGGCTAGGAAGTCACCGGGCTCTGCTCTGGGGGAGGAAGAAGCCTGCATCTGGTGGACCCTGAGGTAGAAATGAGCAACTCCTACCTACTGGGCTCAGCGCCGGCGTGTGCTCTGGCTTTTTTTTTTTTTTTTTTTGTATTTTTCTGAAGCTAGAAATGGGGAGAGACAGACAGACTCCCGCATGCGCCCCACCGGGATCCACCCGGCACGCCCACCAGGGGGCGACGCTCTGCCCCTCCGGGCGTCGCTCTGTTGCAACCAGAGCCACTCTAGCGCCTGGGGCAGAGGCCAAGGAGCCATCCCCAGCGCCCGGGCCATCTTTGCTCCAATGGAGCCTCGGCTGCGGGAGGGGAAGAGAGAGACAGAGAGGAAGGAGAGAGGGAGGGGTGGAGAAGCATATGGGCGCTTCTCCTGTGTGCCCTGGCCGGGAATCGAACCTGGGACTTCTGCATGCCAGGCCTACGCTCTACCACTGAGCCAACCGGCCAGGGCCGCTGCTCTGGCTTTTAACAGCACTGTTGCAGGGCTTCCCGAGCTTACAGGAGGGAGGTTACTTCCCGAGTCACATAACTGAGAAGCAGCGGTGACAGAGAGGAGCCCAGCTCTGTTGGCTCCAGGACCCAGGGCTCTCTAGCAAGTCAGCCCGCTTCTAGGGTATGGCGGGCGCAGGTAGTTGGTACCTTACTGACATTTTGTAGCGACAGTACCTTCCTTGCAGTTCAGGAGAGGCCGGAGATTATTTCCAATGACCACAATAGGAAGCTGAAGCCTAGCAGGGCCCACGGGGGCAGACGGCCTAATGACCGGGGAACAAACTCCCGAGCTCAGAGAGGGATCACAGACCCTCTTCCCTGGCGCAGGCGCACTGCGTCCCCGTTCCTCGCTCCGCCCCGCCCCCACCGCCTAGGTTTTCAAATTTGAAACCTGCTCCTTTTCCCGCTCGAATGTGTTGTCCAGCGGCGAGAGGAGGCGGGGTCAGCCGTAGCCAATTGTGCCTCAGAAGCTCCTCGGCCCCGCCCCAATAGCGACGACAGCGAGCCGCGAGAGACCACTCGCCAATGGGCAAAGGCGTACACCCACCGGCCTCCGCGCCGCCCACGTGCAGCTGCCCGGACCGGGGCCCGAGATTACAGGCCCCCAGGCCACCATTCTCTGTGCGCGCCCCATGCCACCGGCCCGGGCTGGATACCGAGGTCTAGAAGCGCCAAGTAGACAGCGCGGGGTCGCTCAATAAGGCGGTTAACACACGTCACCACTCCAGCTTGGGGGGTTTGTCCAAGGGCCTGGCCTGGAGCTGGCGCCAGTACCTGCAACACAGGAGTCCGAGGGGGCGGGGCCAAGAGCTGGATCGTATGCCGGGCGGGGCGTCCAGGGGGCGGGGGCGGGCGCCTGTGTTTGTTGCACCGTGTCAGTTACATTGTAACAAAAGTGTTGTGGCTGGTCCTCTGGCCAGCACCTCCCGTCCGCCCGCCTGCTGCTAGCTATCGCCGACATGGAACCCGTGGCCAGCAACATCCAGGTCCTGTTGCAGGCGGCCGAGTTCCTGGAACGTCGCGAGAGAGGTGAGGCAGAACCTTTGGCCGGACTCCAGGCAGCGCGACCTTACTGACACAGGCCTGGGATGGACTTGGCTCCCACCTTGAAGGATGCATACATGGCTTTAAGGCAGTAGCCCTGGCGCACCTCCGTTTTCAACTGGAGAGGGGTCTGCGGGCTGTCGGGCTGGGAGGTGTTAGGGAGATGACCCTATCGCCAAAAGTCCTTCCCTAACCATGCCGTGCCTGGGGCGCCGGCTGGGGCCAGCTCCAGGCTGACACGGACTGGGGCTCTCTCTGGCAGAGGCTGAGCACGGATACGCGTCCCACTGCCCGCACCGAAGTCCAGGCCCAGTCCACAGGAAGAGGAAGCGATCCCTTCAAGCTCTTGGAGCGTTGGACAGTGGGCGGTGAGGAGGAACAGGGGAGCGGAGGGGTGGGTGGGTGCTGACCATCTTGGGGCCCCTTCCCGGACCACTTCCCCCATGTTGGATATTCTGGGCCCGGTACCCTACTCTGGAGATATTTAGACTCCTCCTGCCATCTCTCCATCCCCCAAACACACACCCTGTATTCATTCAAGGACTATTTCTTGAGCACCCCTGATGTACCAGAAACCATAAACAAGGCGGTTCTGGGTCCCGCTTCCACTCCTACAATCTGCATATCACACCACTCACTCCCCCCCCCCCCCCCCCCCCCCGGCATTCTCCCTTTCTCTCATCTCTACCCTTTACACATGTTGTTTCCTTCAATTTGAGTGACTCTCCCTCCACTTTTCGCTTTGGGTAACTTGTTTCTGACTCAGCTAAATTGTCACCTCTGTTTAGGAAGCCCTTCCTGACTGCTGGTAGGGGGCTTCGTTTGGACTCCATAGTTATCTGAGCAAGCCTCTCTCAGAATTTGTACATTCCCATGAGTCTGCCTCTGCCTGGCAGTTTAGGTGCCTGAGGCCAGCACAAGGTTACCATACCCAGCTAGTTTGGGTCAGAGATCTGTAGTGGATTTGAGCCCCTGGCAGCCTAGGACTGAGGGTGTGGGCAGCAACTGACACCCCCTCACCCCATCCTCACTGGCATTGGCAGGTCTGTGCACAATGAACTGGAGAAGCGCAGGTGAGTCCCAGCCATGTTCTGACAGCACTGGGCCCCAGGAACTGCCTCCGTCCGACTTTCCCTCCCCTGTCAGCCCTCTGGCTAGCAAGGCTGGGCTGGCACTGCCCTCCAGACTCCTTCCCCTGCAGGAGGGCCCAGCTGAAACAGTGCCTGGAGCAGCTGAAGCAGCAGATGCCCTTAGGGGCTGACTGTGCCCGGTATACTACACTGAGCCTTCTGCGTCGGGCCAGGGTGCACATCCAGGTAAGGGCTGCCGCTGTACCCTGGAGCCAGCTTGCCAGCTCATAGAGACAAGTATGGAAGGGGGTGACTGGCTAAAACTGGGGAGAGGTCCACTGTGCTTTTAGTTTCCAAATTTGTTAAATGGGAAGAAAAGCAAAAATGACTCAGGATTGTTCTGAGGCTTAACCTTCAGCCTTCGCCCAATAAATGCTCACTGTTATTACAGCTATTACTCTATTCCAACTGTGAGGCCCCTCCCTGTCCAGGCACTTAACCTCTGTGGGCTTCCTTTCCTCTTCTGTGTGGGGGTCATGCCTGTTGAAGATCATGTGTAAGGACCCCTTAGATAGTAGAGGGCTGGTCCTACATCTTCCTCTCCCCCATCCTTCAAGGCTTCCTGTTCTGAGCAATCTCTCCTGAAGCCACTTTTGAAGGCACCTCCAGAGACCAGGATGGGGAAAGGACAGGGGATGGCAGTCACTGTATTCCCAGGGCCCTTGCTGCTGCCCCCTGGCAGACATGAGTAGGGTATGCTGGCTCAAAGCCCTAGGTAACCCCAGAGGGAATTAGGAGTGGTCTTGGAAATAATAGAGGACTTTCCTGCCCTCCTGGTTCTTTTGACAGAGGAAGAAGTGGAGGCACAGCCAGGCTCTTGAGAGGCAGATTCAGAACCCAGGCCCAGGGGGCTGTGGCAGAGACAGATGGATGTGCCATGTGGCAAATAAATCAGTGTGGGAACTGTCCATGCTATCCTCACAGTGGCTGAATAACACCCTAGCTTAGTAACAGGCTCCAGTTTCTCACATGAAGCTTGCCTGGTCTGGTTCTTTGAGGGATGGTGTGCCCCTAAGTGCTGACTGGCTGGTGGGCAGGACCTGGGGATTGCTTCCTTGAAGCCCCATCTCTTCCCCTCTACTCTTGCTTCCTGTTTTGCCTGTCCTCCACATTGCCTTAAGATGTTCAGGTTTCCTGCTGAAAACCTTCCATGGCTCCTGACTGGACAGTCACCGTCCTTACTTCCTGTGATCTCAAGGCCCTTCATGACTCAGGCATTGCCACTGGCCCGCTTTTTTAGTCTTTCTTCCCCCTTCCCCACCAAACAGCTGAATTCTTGGTGCTCTTCCCTATCTCCCTCTGCCTGGATGATTCTCCTTCTCACATCTTTGCCTAGGCAGCTGTCACTCATCCTTCTACACCCAGTCCCAATGACCCCTCCCCATGCTCCCTGTCTTGTTGTTGACTGCAGTTGCCTGCCCACCAAGGGCTCTGATGGGAAAGCTCTTGGCTTTCCAAGCCCTGGCACTTGGGGCTGGCAGAGCTCTGGTGGGGTTGAGGTGAGCAGATTAATGCTGAGGAAGCCTTGGGGTTCCTAGGAGGGTCCTGACCAGGAGTTACAAAATGGTAGCCTTTGTTTAGTCTATAGTTTTCTAAGTTAAAGTTAGTTGGCAGCACTTAAAGGACATTTAACATGAAAAGCCTGAATTTCTAGCTCTTAAAGACACTGAGAGATCTGGCCACACTGGGCCTCTTTCCATGTGGCCGTGATGGGCTGGAACCTGGAGGTGGCTGCCTTCCCTCCTTCAGATGGGGTCCACACTGGCCAGCATACCACAGCCCATCCCCCATCCCTGTTCCTTGATACCAACTCTCAAGGCTCATCACCTGACTAGGCCCCATCTAACTAAATCCTGAAGGTCTTGGAGATTGTGCTGCCCTCCCTTCTACCCAGCTAGACAGAACTCACAGGCCATTTACATGGGATAGGAGAGCCAGACTTCCTGGTGGATATGGGGGCAACCCTTTGGAGCCAATTTAGTGAGCCATCTGGAGCAGGCAGTCACCAACTGGCCATTGCATGCTGCTGTGTGATGTTCGGATGAGGCCTGGGCTCCCAGGCAGCTGACCCAAACCTTTTGCTCTCTCTGGATCTGCAGAAGCTGGAGGAGCAGGAGCAGCGGGCCCAGAGGCTCAAGGAGAAGCTGCGCAGCAAGCAGCAGAGTCTGCAGCAGCAGCTGGAGCAGCTCCGGGGGGTGGCAGGGGCCGGAGAGCGAGAGCGGCTGCGGGCAGACAGCCTGGACTCTTCAGGCCTCTCCTCCGAGCGTTCTGATTCAGACCAAGGTGAGTGCTCTAAAGTGGAGGGGTGGGTGGGCTGGTGGGCTAGGTCTCCTGACTGGATCTGTCCCTGTGCAGAGGAACTGGAGGTGGACGTGGAGAGCCTGGTGTTTGGGAGTGAGGCTGAGCTACTACAGGGCTTCAGTGCAGGCCAGGAGCACAGCTACTCACACAGTCGCGCTTGGCTATGACCCTCGCCGCCCCAGAGTGCACTTCTACTCCACTCTACCAGGCAGACCTCCCTAAGCCTCAAGGGCTGCTCAGTCACATCCTGTTGGAACGCACTAAAAGAACCTTGTATGGGAACAGGTGCTCCGCCTGCCCCACTGCTGCCTGCTGCAGTTCCTCTTAGGGGAGGGGCCTGGCTTCCCCTGAGCCTGGCAGGGCAGGCAGCTTGGGTCTGGGCTACCCATCCAGGCTCTTTTTTTTTTTTTTTTGTAGCACTTGGTTCCCCATGGGGACAGGAAGTCTCTTGGGCCCACATCTGTGTTCCTTCTAGACAAGGCCCCCTGGCCTTTGCCCCACAGATAACTGTACAGTATTTTCATTAAAAGGCTCTTTTCTAATTTCCTGTCCATGGTCTTGCCTGATGAAAATGGGGAAACTCCCAGCTACAAAGTAGGAAAGAGGAAGTGAGATCAGTAGCCACCATTAACATTGTTGACCATGCTGGCACTGCCCCTTTAATCCTCACAGCTCCCCACTTGGCAGATGGGGCTTACTTGAGGCCCAAAGCCAGGATACAGTGGAGTTAAGATTCAAACCAGGGTCTTCTGACTCCACTGCTGGGGCTGAATGAATTCAACAAATATTTATTGAGTGCCTGTTATGTGTCAGATATTGATCCAGGTACTTGGGATACAGCAGAGAACAAAACAAAGATCCTTGCCCTCATAGAGCTTACAGTCTAGTGTTTATGACCACTTTGCCCGAAGGCTGTCTGTGACCCTGGGCAAGGCATGCATGGCACCTCTCTGCGCCTGTCTTCAGCTACCTGATGCAGGAAGAAACAGGCCTGGCCCAGATGTGGATAACGTGTCTGATGCACTACAGATGCCAGACACCTCCCCCAACCCACCACCCAGAAAGTAGATCAGGCTGGAAAGTGACTTTTAATAAGAAAGTACAAGAGGGGAGGGCCAAGGGAGTATAGCCGGGTGTCCTGCTACACTGCTGCACCAGGGTCTGGGCTAGCTACACAAACTGCTGCTGCTGCTTCTTGGTGGCTGCCTTGCTGGCAAGGTCCTTTGCCTTCTCTGTAGCTGCCAGTGCTGTCTCCTTTGCCTTCTCCTTGGCTTCCTTGGCTGTTTCAACAAGGGTTTTAGAAGGGGTTTCACCTGAAGCAAAGGGCAGGAGGCTGGCTTCAGAGAATGCCAAGACATACCTAATTGTTCCCCACACCATTCATCTCCTGGAAGCCAGGCCCTATGGGAAAAGTGGTATTTGCCCAGGGTACAGATGAATCCCAGGCTTAGAGCAGAGGAGTGACAGCCCCAGGCTCCACACCAGTCAGGGCAACTAAGACTTGACCCCAGCTTGGCCTGGGAGGTTCTTACCTTGTAACTTGGCCAAGATGTACTCAAAACCCTTCATTGTCTTGGTCACATTGCTTTTGAACCGAGCGAGACCAAATTCCTGGCAAAAGATGAAAAGGGGAAGGATTCTGAGCTGCCTACTGACCCCTAGCCAAGTCTTTATGTCAAATGCCCTGGGCTGCAGAGCCTCAGCACCCCATGACGCTGCTCACCTGGACAGCTCTGGAGACGCCAAATAAGCTAGAGGAGACCCAAGCTTCTCGGTGGATTTCGGTCCAGCCGCTGTTATCAGAATTCACGCAGTAAACACATCGTTCCTCCACCACCTGTGCAGGGAGTCAGGCCAACCATGATTGTGTGGGTCTCTCATTTTGCCAACTTCACATAAATTTGACCCCCTGCATGCCTGACCTGTGGTGGTGCAGTGGATAAAGTGTCGACCTGGAAATGCTGATGTTGCCAGTTCGAAACCCTGGGCTTGCCTGGTCAAGGCACATATGGGAGTTGATGCTTCCAGCTCCTTCTCCCCTTCTCTCTCTCTGTCTCTCCTCTCTCTCTCTCTGTCTCTCCCTCTCCTTTCTAAAATGAATAAATTAAAAAAAAAATTGACCCCCTGCCTTTTTTTATGAGGGAGAGTAATAAAATAAAAATCCATTCCTTTCTTTTGTTGCACCCCATGCTGCACTTGCAGAACAAGAACATAAAGGTCATTCTACTTTCTACAAGCTCTCCTCTGACCCTTTAAAAATGAACTTGAGATCAGGCCCTGGCCAATTGGCTCAGTGGTAGAGCGTCAGCCTGGTGTGTGTGGGACCCGGGTTCGATTCCCGGCCAGGGCACATAGGAGAAGCACCCATCTGCTTCTCCACCCCCCCCCCTTCCTCTCTGTCTCTCTCTTCCCCTCCCGCAGCCGAGGCTCCATTGGAGCAAAGATGGCCCGGGCGCTGGGGATGGCTCCTTGGCCTCTGCCCCAGGTGCTGGAGTGGCTCTGGTCGCGGCAGAGCGACGCCCCGGAGGGGCAGAGCATCGCCCCCTGGTGGGCAGAGCGTTGCCCCTGGTGGGCGTGCCACGTGGATCCCGGTCGGGTGCATGCGGGAGTCTGTCTGACTGTCTCTCCCCGTTTCCAGCTTCAGAAAAATACCAAAAAAAAAAACAAAAAAAAAAAACTTGAGATCAGCAGAGTGCCTTCCAGCTCCACCCTGATCCTGGATTTGGTTTTACACCTTCATGTCTAGACACATGTAATGTTTTTAGCCTTCCACCTTTTGCAGCTCTTGGCTCTCTGGAAATCCAAATAAAAATGGGAATTTGGGCCCTGGCCGGTTGGCTCAGTGGTAGAGCATCGGCCTGGCATGTGGAAGTCCCAGGTTCAATTCCTGGCCAGGGCACACAGGAGAAGCATCCATCTGCTTCTCCACCTCTCCCCCTCTCCTTCCTCTCTGTCTCTCTCTTCCCCTCCCGCAGCCAAGGCTCCATTGGAGCAAAGTTTGCCCGGGTGCTGAGGATGGCTCTGTGGCCTCTGCCTCAGGCGCTAGAATGGCTCTGATTGCTGCAAGCCGGGTAGATCCGGTCAGGCGCATGCGGGAATCTGTCTGACTGCTTCCTTGTTTCCAATCTCAGAAAAATACAAAAAAAAAAAAAAAAAAAAAGGCAATTGTCACAGTTCTCATTATCAGAGAGGAGAAAGGGGACTAGTACTTCCAAGAGAAACCCTTCAAAGACCTGTCTCACAGCTGGACCGAAAGACATTTCTCACAGCTGGATCACTATCTTGAGAATTTAAGAACCACAGAGGTAATGTCCTCTAGGTAGTCTGCTATGAGGCCTTCAAATAACTCTGGGGCAGTGTATTAAGTTGCCAGCTCATTCAGTAATCTTGTAGGACAGTTACCCTCTTTGAACCTCCCTTTCTTTTTGTACAAGAGTAATGCCTACCTCCCAGGGTTATTGTGAAGATTAAGTGAGAAAGAACAAAAGTTCTCTGAAAATTTCAGGGTATTCATATGTGACAAGATATTGTAGAATGTTCCTTAAACTATGGATTTTCAAGTTTTAAAAACGAGATTAAAGGTATGTGGAATCCCTTTCCCCCAAAATCTTAGGCAGAAAACTACTATGTAAGACATCTTAAAAGTTTAACTACTCTATTCCACGTGCGGCATGGGGCCCAGATTCTTTCCCTTCTGAGGCACACCCTAGGCACCCAATAGTTTGATGGATTCCTGTTTAAAAACTAATGCCTTCCTCCCTCAGCATCACTGGCTCCCTAGCCACATGTATCTGGGCGGAACCACGGGAGGCTCACCATCAGCCGGGCATGGTTGATGTTCCAAGTGAAGGTGGTCATGGTTTGGTTCTGTGGGTCCACAATAGAATCCTCCAGGATGTACACCGAGTGAGCAACATTGGCAGGAAATAGTCGCTCCGCCCAGCGGGGCATCCTGTTGGTCTTGGTCAGGAGTCTCCGGGATAGGAGCTTCTGGTCAGGGGTCACCTCCCGGTGCACTATGTCTTCCGTCAAGACATGTTTGCTGCAGGTGTCAGAATAAAGGTGACCCCTGGGAGCCTCCCTGTTGGGGTTCCCATTTGGAGCCTCCAGGACCAGAATGGAGAGGCCTTCCCCCAAATTTGCAGTGGGTCACATTAAGTAGAGTCTCTTGAACCTATCCAAATTCCAACTCTAGCCTCCTCCCTGACCTGGATTCCTGGGCCTTCCAGCATGCCTGGCCTTCACAATTTATTGCACCGCTGGAGAGTATAGAATTCCAACCCCAGAATCCCTCCCATTCCTGTGTCACCGCCTCCTTCTGTCTCGCCACCTTGAGATGAGAGAACTTTAGACTTAAGGCCTCAAGTAAACCACTGCCCAGGCGCAGCCTCATTCCAGCACCTTGCAGGCCTGGCCATTGCCCCAATAGGGTCCTCTTGCCCTAAAGACAGCCACGGTTCCCGCGATCCCCTCTCTCGGAATCGACGTCGAGTCTTTCCCGGCCCCACACTTCGATCTCTAAACAGCGAGCGGGGAGGGTTGCTCTTTCCTGGGCTACGTACCTATAGGGATTCGGGTACCGCTGCCAGAAGGCAGCGAACACTTGGTCCCAGGAACTCCGGAGCACGCTCTGGCCCAAGAAATACTTCACCATCGTCCCGGCCGGAGCGGGATCAGCACCCGCGCAGCATCAGGGGTGCAGAGCCCGCGGGGCACGCGGAGGCCAGGCCGGGACTTGGCGCACGCCCGCCAGGCACGCAGCTCAGTCACCACGGTACCGCGCCCCACCAGCTGCCGCCGCCATGAGAAGTTGTCCCGCCACCCACCACTTCCGGCGCAGACTCGCAGTAGCACCACTTCCGGCGCCTGTGCACGTGACCCATGGTCCCGCCCCCTTGCCCTCTACCTTCTCTCCCAGCTGGAGTCGGGGAGCTACGAAACAAGCGGGGTTGGAGGGGACCCCAAGTTCGGTGGGAAATCCGAGCTGGAGCGGCGCCTGAGCCGGGTGTCGAGCGAGCTGGGCGCCGGCGTGCAGTGCCGTTGAGGGCGCTGCCCCGCGCGCTCCCAGGCCTCCCTGGGCCCTGGGCTCTTGGAAGGAGGATCAGCGCCCGGGGCCGAAGAGCGGGGAAAGGCGAGGTGCTGCTTTAGCTCGACCCCGACCTAGTGTCTCGAGTTGTAGGGACTGTCTTGGCCGCTGCCTGCCCGAGCGGAGATCCGGGTTTACCTAGCGCTGGGGCTCACCATTCTGACGCGGGCAAGGCGGCCCTGAGCATGAGCGGGCACCGTGTGGACGTCAAGGTGGTGATGCTGGGCAAGGAGTACGTGGGCAAGACGAGTCTGGTGGAGCGATACGTACACGACCGCTTCCTGGTGGGGCCCTATCAGAACGTGAGTGCGCCTCGCGGGGCTCGGCACGGGTGGGAGAGGGCTAGCCCGCACCTGCGATCTTGATCGCTACCCCTGGTTGCAGACCATCGGGGCCGCCTTCGTGGCCAAAGTGATGTCTGTCGGAGACCGGACGGTGACTTTGGGTATTTGGGTAAGTCCCTTGGGCAGGTATTGCTGGGAAAACCCATTCCTGAGGTCTAGTCCTGTTTATTCCTGTCGGACTTGTGGCCTTATAGAAACCATTTCTCTTCTCTAGTCCCCAGTTTAACAGTGGGGGTCTGGAGAATGTATAAGCTCAGTAACTTAGGTAAGGGCTGAGCTTCCCCCTGCTCTTCAGGACACAGCAGGCTCTGAGCGCTACGAGGCTATGAGCCGAATCTACTATCGGGGCGCCAAGGCTGCCATCGTCTGCTATGGTAAGGGGTGTGGGACGCTGGTTCTGGCCTTTTCCTCAAGAAGGGGTGGGTGCCAGGCTTGCCTTAGAGAATAGACCCTGACGCTTGGTGTTTCCTGCGTGACCCATACCAAGACCTCACGGACAGCAGTAGCTTTGAGCGGGCAAAGTTCTGGGTGAAGGAACTGCGCAACCTAGAGGAGGTAGGTGGCTAGACCAGGGGCTGGGACTCTGGTGATCTGTGTGGGTGACCCTGACCTTGTCTTCTGCTTCAGAGCTGTCAGATCTACCTGTGCGGCACCAAGAGTGACCTGCTGGAGGAGGACAGGCGGCGTCGACGTGTGGACTTCCATGATGTCCAGGACTATGCAGATAGTAGCTGCTCCTCAGCTCCCTGGGGATGGGGGAGGGAAGTGGCTGCTTGGGTGGGTCACAGAAAATAGTGACTGCCTTGGCAATGTTCCCTGGGAAAGCTTTCTGGCCTCCCTGAACCTGTGGGGGTCCAGAAGAGCCCCTGAACTGCTGGATTTCCCCTTTGGCTGTGTCTACCCGATTCTCAGATATGAAGCTTTAGTCACTTTTCTTTACAGATATCAAAGCTCAGCTCTTTGAAACATCCAGCAAGACAGGCCAGAGTGTGGGTGAGTGCTGTTCTGGGCCTCACAGCAGGAACAGGCAGTGGCACCAGAGGAAGCAAAGAGCCTAGAGGACTGTCTCTCTGGGTGATCCCAGGACTACTGGCATTGGGCCCTCACTGATCGTCCTTTTTCCTGCCAGACGAGCTCTTCCAGAAAGTGGCAGAGGATTACGTCAGTGTGGCTGCCTTCCAGGTGATGACAGGTGTGTATGTACTTCCCTAGCCTGTCTGGAGACTTCCCTAGGCTCTCAGCATCTAGCTCCCTTCATGTTACCTGACCCCTAACAGGACGGTGCTGAGCTGCCACCTCTCTTTTTGACAGAAGACAAGGGCGTGGACCTGGACCAGAAGGCAAACCCCTACTTCTACAGCTGTTGTCATCACTGAATCACCATTCCTTTGGCCTGAGGGAATTCAATAAATTCCCGGAGAGCCTGGATCTAACTCTTGTCTGGGCTTGGGTGATCAAACGTGAGCTACCCAAGTTCCCACGGCAGTAGAGGTGGCACCTGCCTGGGCTGGCCCATGGAACAGATGCAGCACTGGGCTGACTGATGGGCATTAGGAGGGTAAGGGCTAATTTGGACTCCACGCTTCTGCCCTGGACAGCACTTTTTTGTCTGCAGATTATTTAAGTGGCTTCCGATTTGTAAATAAAATCATTGCACTGTGAATCACACTCAGCCCCTTTCCCTGCTTATAGATTGGGTGTCAAGGACACCAAGTTCTTTCTCTGGCCACCTGGCTGGCCTCACTTCCTATATTATGGCTCCTCCCAGCCCTAATTTTCCTTTGGAAACCAAGTTAACTTCACCCCAGGGTTGCAATGAGATAATGGAGAAACAAAAGGGCCCTTTCATGTATTTTTAGTAGGGTGAGAGGCTGGGGTTGGGACAGTGCAAAGCTCACAATTCCTTCTTGGTGCTGAAAAGAGTAAGGCAGGCACTTAAGTGGTGTCCAGAGATCAAAGGAGCAAGCACTTTTATCTCAGACTGGCTGATTCAACCAAATCTGTCACATCTAGATCCTAAGCTTCCTATCAGCATCCTACAATGTGTTTTAATGGTAGAAAAATCATAGGTTCTGCAAGACAGGCCTTTTGGATCCAGATTGGGATCCAAGTTAGATAAGGTTCAGGACTGTGAGATCATGAGTGAAAAGTAACTCGAGGACATAAATGCTCATCTTCCCCAGAGACCTTTTTTGCTGAAGGGACAGGCAGTTGAGGATTACTATCAGCAGAGGATGCAGACTCTCAAGGTTACCGAAGTGTATTTTCTGGGCCTTGGAGGTCCAAATATTGCTGGAGAATCTGATGTTATCTGTAAACAGGGCTGACACTTCCTGTTCAATCAAAAGGATGTATTAGCAATCTTTTCCAGTATAGAGGCTTGGCTCCTTTGCCTCTACTTCCTGCCCTAGGCCGGGTCCTCTGCAATGCCTAGCACCTGCCTCTGAAAGACTAAAAACTTGGCCAAGATGGTCAGACTCATACTCAGGAAGTCCTTTGGTTCTACTTCCTTTTTAAAAACCAATTCCTCAAAATACCCTTACTTCATGGGTGATGAAAGCTTCCTGTAAAGTGGCCTGAAAATAACACCAGCCACTCCCAAAAGAAACATTCAGGCACCTAATGACTACTGAGAGGAAATCCACACCACTCCCATGAGGTGCTTGGAGGAAGAGCTCAGCTCCACTGTATCCCCACCCAGGAACTGGCTCAGGGGCTGGCATTTGCTCTCACCCCAAACCCATCCTCCCTCCTGTTGGACTACATCTCCCCACGGACAACAAAACACAACACAGGGCAAGGGCCATAAGAGTAAAGTTAAACTTTACTTTACAGTAATTTTTTTCTATATACAAAGAATTACAGTACATGTTTATGGGAACTCCTAGCACAGGGCTCCCCTCTTTTCCACTAGGAGTTTCACTTACAGCTGACAATCTATGGGGTGAGGAGCAAAAAAAAGGTGATGGACCTTAGCTGATCTCCTGATGCCCCTTTTTTAAAAATATAAAGCTAGATCTCTATTGTCAGCTTGTTTCTTTGCCAAGACTTAGAAATCTCTCCCATGAGCTCCTGCGTGCTGCACTCACCCATCTCTACACACTCTCACCTATATGCACACACAGGCAGCACCCACCTCAGACCTGCGGACTGACTACCTGTTCTCTGCCTTTCCTGTGGATGTCTGAAGCACCAAAATCATTCATTTCTGCTCCTACTCCCTGGGTTCACCTCCTGTCCACAAAGCTTTTCTTGACTTCCAGAGTGTTACCCCAGAAGCCCCTTAATGGCCTGATGTTTGGAAAACCATGGGAAAAACAGGATCACTTAAGAATTTAATGTGCTGTTTTTTGCTTATGTTGGTAGGAAATATTTCTTCCTAGGCTGTGGATTTCTGATTAAACTTTCCACTTCCCTAAGAAATACTACCCTTAATCTTCATAAGCAATAGAGGTGTTCCCACAGGAGTAGGAAAGGTAGAGAGGGGCGGAAGGTAACCGAGGGAAACCTTGCACCTGGAGCTCTTTCCCACCCTGTTCCAGGCAGTGTGGACGGAAGCTATGGACAAGGTGACACCAGCCCTGAGAAACTCAATGGCAACCCTTGGACACAGCAACTCTTCCACCTCTAGACCACTCCAGGGTCGGTAGTCTTCACTGAGGCTCTGCCCTCTCCTTCTCTTAACAGAGCCTCAAAAGACACTGTTCTACATAAAATCTTGCCCCCCCCCCCGAACCTAGATTTCTCAAGTCACCAGTCTCAACCCTTGGCAGTGCTTATTATACCAGGAAATTAGCACCGTTACATTTTTTTTGTGTGTACAAAGCAATTACATATTCTTATTTCAATTTATACTACAGCAACCTCTGGCCCTAGGAAGCTCAGCTGAGAGCTAACTGGCCACAGCCAATGAAAGTCCCATGCAGTGGCTACCTAGCTCTAAATGATCTGGAATGTCTAACACAAGGAACAGCCCAATCATTATTTAGTAGGAAAGGGGCTTGTGGCAGCTCCTGTCCTGCCACAATCTCAAAGAGGTTACAGCACTGGGCCACTCTGACCTCCTGGTCAGATGATGATAATATTACCCCCCCCCCCCCAAAGACTTATGAGAAAACACACTTTATAGGAGATGAGGTCAAAATCCACCCACATTTCGTGCTCTCCTAATTCCTCTCCACAGGGGAAGCTGCCCAGACCAGACTTCCTGCCACTGTGTTCTCACAAGGCAATCTGGGAGTCCAGCTCCAGTGAGTAGATGCTGCCAAACCTGCAAAAGAATCACTGATGCACTTCGTGCCAAGACTGTGGTGTGGCGTAGAGGATAGAAATAGTTATTTTCATCAATGCCAAAGATGTAGATTTGGTAATTGTTCAGAAGAGCATCAACACAGTGATTTAAATCACCTCAAACTCAGTAACTTCAGACATTTAAAAATTTGGATGCTTTGTAGCAGTGACAAATGTTTTACTATGAGAATGGGTTGGCTTCAGTAGGAGAAGCAAATGAGGCTTTGAATTTAAGTTTCCGTAATTTTTTTTTCTGACTTAACGGGGCTAGGAGAGGTACCTGTTCTCTAGCTAGCTGTGGAAGTTATGGATTCCCCCTGGGAAAGGCTTCCTGGGGAGCCCACTTATAGGCAGACTTGTGAGATCCCAATTTCCAAGCACTTGGCCAAATACCAAAAATACCATCCCACAAAAAGATCAGGAATTTTTAAGATAAAAGATTACCTTTTAACTGCCAATTCTCATACCCTGGAGAAAAGTTCTCAGTACAAGCTTCAGGAATGTCCCCAAGGGCTAGCTGGCAAGGCCACACCCTCCCCACCATCATGCAAGTCTCACTTCTCAACAGTTCTGATTCTCGTTCTAATTTACAGAGACTGTTTTCATGATGTTAAGATGTTAACAATCTAGATTAAGAAGATACCGTCATTAGTGAGCCTTATAGATGAATTTCTAGTTTCCACTCAACCTGACAGTCTTTCAATGGCCCTCAAGAAAGCCTGGCACTTCATTTAGATAAAGAACTGCCTCTTACTCCTACCCCCAGCATAGCTCTGAATTGTTCTCCCAGCAAGGTCTGGAAGGAAGTTTACAGGGAGTGGTGGAAAATGGAAAGGACCAAAACAAAACCACAAAGTGGCACACCTTTCCCTCACTGCCTCCAGTCCTGTGAGACATCTCTAGAGTGGCTGTCAAGTCAGTTAGCTTCCAAAGCCTACTTCAGAGAAGCTACTTCAGGATCAAACTTCTCCACTTAACAAAGTTTACATAGCCTGCACAACCCCCACCACAAAAAAAATTCACAGTTTATTTCATGAAACAAGGAACTACTGTAATTTAACACACAACCTAGTGAAAGGAGATTCTGACAGTGCAGTGTGGATACTTTTTCTGATCACAACTAGATGATAGAGAAAAGGGCACAGGACTGGCACCAAGCAAACCCTACTCATACAACCTAAGAGATTAGGGAAAAAGACCTACTATTGGCAGTTATATACTTATTATTCTCACACATGATAAATACTTAATATAATGAACTCTAACATTCTGGGTGGATTTCTTTAAAAATATCTTTTCCATGGTTTAATTTTTTTAAAAAATAAGATGCTGTGTTTTCTCTTCCTTTTGAACAAAGAGCTTTTCATCTCTGATGATGTGGGAAGAGAAACAGGACAAAAGGGGTGAACTAGGCAGGTGGAATTTACAGAGAAGATTCCGAGGGTTAAGTGAGATGCAAGGCCCCTAACCTCGGGGCAGCCCTGCCCAGCCTTGTGCCTCTGCCTGAGTTCAAGTGTCTCAACCCCAGAGACTGACTTTGGGAAATAAAAGCAAATTCTTTTTTGAATCTTTATATAAAGCGCAAATGCTTCTATAACGACTATTGTTCTCTCCTTAAGAGTGATCGGAGTAACCTCAATAGGAACTTAGGAAGAAACTGGGACAAAATACAGAATCCTATTGAGGGTATAGAAGCCATAACTGACACAGAAGGGCCAGGAGACATTTGAGCCAAATGGCCTGGTTGGCTAAAGCTGCTGGCGAAGTTGGCAAAGCAAGGAGGTAAACACATTTGGTCTAAGGACAAAAGAGGCATGAGTGAATGTGAAGGAACTGGCCAAACAGCACTTCCTGTTGGCAGTCAGTGAGCTTGGGTGAATGGTAGGGCAGGGTAGCACCAACAGATTTCCCAGCCCTTGAGCCCCAGCTCTGGGCAGCAGTAACAGATAATCAGCAGTTATGAGTCAACTCTCAGACTGGGGATTTCTCTAAATACATCTTGCCAGTCATAAAGGAAGGATTACGGTTGCCTTTGAACTGAGTCGGCAGGCAGCTCTCAACACAGAGCACAATTCTCAGGGACAGGGTGGTAGAATCCACTAGTGAAGAAGACTCCCTCCATTGGGGAAGAGAGCAAAAGATCAGAAGAGAAGTAATTTTCCATCAGGATCTGGCATCCTCCCTGAGCTGGTGGTGGATCTAGCCCAGAACTTGCCAGAGGTTCCTTAGGTCAACGGCCCGAGACTCTAAAATCTGTAAGCACCTGAGTATTTAGGGGACAGGCATGGGAGGATTGATGCAAAAGGAAGAAAATAGGTAAAAAAGAAAGGTTAGCTTGCCAATTGCCTTCTTACACTGTGGGAAAGCTACGTCCTTGTAGAGCCCAGCCCAACCAGCTGTTTTGCCAAATCTAGATCTTCACTCTGCACACCCGGACAGAAGCAGCAGTGGCTGCCCAGTCAACAGTGCCACTTGGCTTCTGCACAGCCCCTCCTGCCAATAGACATCTGCACGAGCGTACATGCATGCACACACACATGCACATCTGACCAGAAGAACCTTACTCAACACAACCATATCTGGGGCCACAAAGGACACTACAAAATGTGTCTGGAAGCCCCAGGGCCCCTCAGAAGTTCATGTTATTTCCTGGTCAAAGATTCTTGAAAACAACCTGGAAACCACGCAGGCATGTTAGGCTCACAGGGATCAGGTCTTATTTATCTCTGTATCTCCTATCAGTGACTAGCACCTGGCCTAGCACATGTGAATGTTCAAGAAATCACGACTGAATTGATTGGATATCAGTTCCTCCCCAGGGTTCATCAAGTACCCTCAGTGGGGCTCTGCAGGACTAGAGAAATAACATTGACAGCCCCTCTTCCTTCCAACCTGCCCAGTGGAATTGAATCCCATGCTTGACTCCAGAGTGGACTTTTTATTTCAAGTTGACCATGTTTAAAAGTTGAGGGAAAGAGACGTAAGTCTGTCTCCTTGGCTGAGGCCCACTTGGACTTCCATACATGGTTCACACAACCACAAGACCCCACTGGCTATTGTCACAAGAGTTCTGAGTGTTGGAATATAAAGAATAACAGTGGAAAAGTGTGGGGGTCAGTTTTTTAAGGGGGGGATACCCCCCCCCAGAACCCTGGGGATAGCTGGTCTGGTCATGTGACCTTTACTGGTATTATTTCTGTTCTGACTCTGCATACTTGTGACTAGGAGGAGCCTGGTGAAGAGCTGGAAATGTATTTTGCTCTGGTTTATGGTCTTGCCCTCTTCCAAGAGACCAGCAAGTCTGTGCTAATGTCTGCGTGCTCCCAGAGGACCAGCAAGACTGTGCCAATGTCTGTCCAGCCACCATGGGCCAGAGCCCTGGCCCTGGTGAGGTCTTTCCCAGGGCCCAGGGACTCGGCTCTGTGGTTGTTAACTTCTTCTCGTCAGTGGAGAGGGAAGATGGGGCTTTCCCAAGAGGCCTGAAGGACTGCCCACTCTTGGCACCAAGTCCAGGTAGTTGCTGGCCTCCAGTGATCTGCTTCACCTGCTTCACCAGGCCCAATGCCTGGCTGGGAGTTCCCGGGATCTGCTCAGCCCCTGCAGGTGCTCTTCCTAAGGCCTGAGTTGCTGGCTCATATAAAAAAGCCTTGGCAGGGGACTGAGAAAGAAGTCTGGCATGGGTGAGTGATTTAACAGCTTGCCAGGAGTGCTCCAGGGGGACCACGGCTTTTCCAGAAGGCTGAAGGACAGGATCTGACACACTGCCTCTCTCAACAGCTCGTGGCATCTGCCCCAGACCTTTGCTGGCAGGCCACGAGCTGGACTCCAACACTGGCATCTTCTCATCAGCTTGTGTTGCGACCTCGTGAGGAGAAGCTGCCCGGTCCTTCTGGCGAGAAGTTAAGTCTATGAGATCCATCACCAAAGCAGCTCTATTTTTTGACTGGGTATTCTGGTCCACGGGCCTCAGTGCTTTTTCTTTAGCTACCAGGGTCTGGACCACAGCTGACAACACTTTTTCAGGAGGTGGGTATCTCTGGGACAAAGATGTATGGGATTTGTCTGGAGACCTGTCTGGAGTCTGGGTTTTGGGGCTGCTAGTGACTAGCAGTCTGTCTGGTGGTGGAAGCCTCAGGACAGGAGGGACTGGGGTTTTCTCCAGGGACTGGGGCCTTGGGCTGGCAGCACCTATGGATTTATCCAGCCGTGGGTCAGCTGTCCCCAGAGGTCTTTCCAGTGGTTGATACCTGACTAAGGGTGAGGAGCTTGGGCTGGTCACTGGAGAGGATTTGTCAGATAGTTGGGGTCTTGGTCCTGCCACTGCAGCTGGCCTATCCAATAACTTCTGGCTGGATAGTAAGGATTGGGGCTTGGTCCCTGGCCCAGCAAGGGCCCTGACCCTATCTGCAGGCTGAGGCCTAGAGTCAGTTCTGTCAGGTCTTTCAGGCAGTGGTGTCCTCTGACAAGTCCCTGCCAGCGCTTTTTTGGACAGCGTCAATGTCTGGTTGGTTTCAGCAGGCGGCTTGTCCGACATCTTGGGCCCCTGAGCAGCTACTCCTGATGATTGTTCTGCCAGATGAGTGCTTGGGCCTGGAGGCAGTGGCACTGAGGGAGGCACATACTCACGTATCTCCCCAGGTTCCAGAGGGTTAGGCCCACAGGGGTCATGCTCAGTACAAGACAGACGCCCATCCAGTTTGGAGATGAAGAGCATCCCTTCCCGATGCTGCTTGCAAAAGGAGCTGGGACACATTTCACAGAAGGAGGCTGCTTCCTTCCCACAGATGTCACACTGATGCCAAGGACACTCCCATTTCCCTGAAAACACAGACGTGAAACAAGAGCTTAAAAAAACAAGACATACACATGAGATGAGCCATGGCTCCGGAACCAGGTCAAAGGAGTGATTTCAAACTGCTGTGTTCTGCAAAGAGCTCGTGCTGAGTTCAGGCCCCAGGATCTCAGCTTCCTCTTCTGCATAACCACATATAAAAATAACATCCAAATATCAAGTAGCAACCAAGTATCAACTAAATATAAAAGAAAAGGTAATTTCTTATTTGTATTTCTAACAAGGAAAAAAACCCCAAAGCTACCCTTAGGTAGAATGTGAGGATATTACTTTCATATTTTTGCATATTTAAAGACTCCTTATACAGTCTTTAAATATTTAACTCAAGGGAGAAAATCTCAGCTATTTAAACTCTTGCATATTTGGTTATAGGTAGGAAGAGGGAGCAGATATACAAATGTGGAAAAATGGAAGCAGAAATACATTTGCTCAATGTTAAGTCTTGAATCTGCACAAACTTTATCCTGTGTTGTTCACACAGACTCAGTGGAAAAGACCCAAAGCTAAGGTGCTATTGCCTCCATTTATTGATAGCCCAATCTCTGTCATGGGCAGTTCCACCTGACTCCTTCCAAATAACCTATGCTAGACGTTGCTTGTGGCTCCTAGGCAGGATCAGTTCTATCACAGCCTGTCCCAGCTGCGACCCTAACTGATTCTGAAACAATTCCCATTTCCACTTTCTGGCACTGTCAGGTCAATGTTATGCCCTTCCCCTCACACTACTCCAGTTTTTATTATTGCATTACCCTGGCAACCACACATTGATGGAAAGTTAATTCAGGGACAACCTCCTCTCACTCCCACCCCAAAGCTGTTCTCCTCCAATTCCAGGAAGCAGGCCACTAGTGATGTATATACTCTCCTCACTCAGAATGTCTTCCTACCAGGTTCTCACCTTTGCAATTTAAAATAGATTGAAAGGTCCAAATTCCAAAAATCCTCTAACTCCAAATCATCACACAAAGGTTAGTGACTTTTCTAACCATCAATACCTGAGTATCACATCTGCCTAAACAGCTTTCTCACATGTTAATGGACACAGCTGCATATCCTTCAGAGGGAAGTATACTGAAGGGGCCTAAGGGGGCATCAGTCCATTCCTCACTGACTAGAATTACCCAAGCTCCACTCTGTCTCAACTTCTCTTTCTTTAGAAAGGGAACATGATTTAGTGACCACGAGGTTAGAAAACTTGGCCTTCAATCCAGCTCCTCCATCTATATGCTCTAATGAGATAAGTCATCTCACCAAACTTGATTCTCAGTTTCCTTATCTGCATCATGGGAAGGTGAAAAGGTCTCATCTTATGGGTTGCTAGGAGGATAAAATAACGTAACAGAAATGTAAATAAAGTACTTGACACAGAGCAAGGGAGTTTCTATTCTCTATAACCAAGAGTTCTAAGCCTTTGTTGCCATTTATTTCCAGAATGAGAAAATGGACCCATATTCCCTGAACCCTATGCATAGGAAGAAGACCAAGGGCTCTGAGAACCCTCGCAGAGAAGAAGCACTCTTAACAGGTTTTGGCACCAACCTGCTGGTCGCTTGGTTAGATTGAGACAGTCTGCATGGTAAACTTTTGGGCAGCCCGGCTTCTTACAGGAGACAAGCTGGCCAGCATCCCCACAGCTGAAACATTCATCTTCTCGCTCCTTTGTAATTTCACCCTGGCTCCTGCGCTTCCCCTGTTGCTTCTTCTTGAATTTCTTTGACTTTTCTTCCGTGGCAATGGGTTGATTCTAGAGGTCAGATATTGAGCAGTAAGCATTCTGTCAACACATTAGTTGTATGATCTTGACCAGGTTAACTATTCTTTCTGAGCCTCAGTCTCTCCTCTGGGAAAAGATAGTCCTCAAAGATTGTTGTAAAGATAAGAGAAAATGCAGACAAGGCACCTAGCACATCACAGGTGCTCAGCAAATGGTTGTATTAATTGTTAATTTTTGTATCAACTATTCCTGCCACCTGAATGAAAGAAAGAGAGAAATGTTCTTTTTGTTGACACACAAGGCTGGTGTTAAATGTCATCCCCTTTCATAAGTTTTACTTTTACCTTAATTTCATAACTAAGGAAGACTTTTCTATGTGTTTGTGTGTGCACATACATTTCTTAGCTTATTCAACAAAACTTCACTGAGCACTTAGTATGAGAAAGACACAAAACTAGTTCATGGTCCTTGCTCTCAACAAGCTATACATTTTTATCTAAGTCAAGTCACATTTATGTTCACCACTCAAGACAGACCCTGGTGCAGCCAGCAGGTCTCCTTTTAGTCACCAAACCTGGCGGTTTTCATAAGTTTCTGCTCTTGAATTTTTCTATCACTGATTCATGTGTGAAATGCTACACAGACCTTAATGAAGGATGCAGAAACTGACATCCCCAGTGCACGTAATACCATTAAACACCATTAAGCTTGGTTAAACTCAGTTACTATTTAAATTATAGGGAATAAGTCAACTGGACGTCTGAAGGAACAAGGCCATTTAACCAACCAACTAAATAAAAAACAAAACAAAATCCAGTAAAAAGATAATTTTTCTTATTTAATAAGATAATCACCTTCATGTGTTACTGGCTCAACATGATTACCTTCTTTAGTTACGGGTTTCTATACTAATTTGCATTTTTCAGTTCTTAATGTTGACTTTATAGTCAAAAACCATAATGGAAATACCCAACTGGAGTCACTGTATAATTTATGCATCAAAATTAAACTTCAACTTTTAGTGTGCTGTTACTTATGATAGAGAAATCTGGAAGTATCCAGATGTTCATCTATTATAGTCTATCGATTATAAAAAAATTAAACAGTCACTAAAATGATGATTAAGAAGGCTATGTAACAGCAAGGAAAGATTTTTTTATAATATTTAAGAAAAGCAGGATACAGACTTGTAAACCATTCTTAACAGTTATAGAATTATATTTCAGTTAAAGAGCACACATAAAATATCAGGAAGACACAACATTTTCACTTAGTTACAATGATAAGATTAAGGGTCCTAAGACAGTGTTATTAGGAAATATGAGTGAGATCATCTGAGACCAATAAAAACGTGGGAACCCACTTTACAGATTCCTATTTTACAGGTTTTTTTAGCTAGAAAGTTATCACCAATTATAAGTCAGATTGCTCAAAACACTCCAACAATACTCAAGACACACTCTTGTCATCAAACTGATCGTCAGAATGCTTACTTAGTAAATTGCCAGTGGCCCTGACAACTATTCAATGTCAGTATTTCAAAGAGACATGTTCTTAAAATAAAGACTCAGCCCTGCATTGGTTAAGGCAAGTTGACCACGCCATTATTCCCGATGCAAATGTTTGGAAGGTACCTTTGGCCTTACACCCAAAAAGCCGCTGCAGTTCGGGGCTCCACATTTGCAAACAGTCTTTCCATTCCCAAGACATTCTAGGTTGTAGTTGAAGGTAAGTTCAGTGCCTGTATAAGAGACCATAAAAATATTAATATCTATGGTTTTAATTACATTATTTCTGTATTAATTATAAAGTATTGGCCCTTGCTGGTGGCTCAGTGGATCGAGTGTCAGCACAGTGTATGGATGGCCCAGGTTCAATTTTGGTCAGGGTACACAAGAGAAGTGACCACCTGCTTCTCCCCCGATCCCCTTCCCTCAGCCAGTGGCTCAACTGCTTTGAGTATGGCCCTGGGCACTGAGAATAGCTAGGCTGATCCAAGGGTGGCAGCCTCAGGTGCTAAAAATAGCCTGGAACTTGAGCTTTCAGGTTGGGGCAGATGCAGTAGTCTGCTTCACTGTCTCCCCGCCTCTCACCTTAACAACAAAAAAGAGTATGTTGACTTCTAAGAGAAAGATTAATTAAAAAAAAATTTTTTTTTTATTTTTCTGAAGCTGGAAACGGGGAGAGACAGTCAGACAGACTCCCGCATGCGCCCGACCGGGATCTACCCGGCACGCCCACCAGGGGGCGACGCTCTGCCCCTCTGGGGCGTCACTCTGTTGCTACCAGAGCCACTCCAGCGCCTGGGGCAGAGGCCAAGGAGCCATCCCCAGCGCCCGGACCATCTTTGCTCTAATGGAGCCTCAGCTGCGGGAGGGGAAGAGAGAGACAGAGAGGAAGGAGAGGGGGAGGGGTGGAGAAGCAGATGGGCACTTCTCCTGTGTGCCCTGGCCAGGAATCGAACCAGGGACTTCTGCACACCAGGCCGACGCTCTACCACTGAGCCAACCGGCCAGGGCAAGATTAATTTATATAAGAATAAAAAATTTAGCCTGACCTGGTGGTGATGCAGTGGATAAAGCATCAACCTGGGATACTGAGGACCCAGGTTCAAAACCCTGAGGTTGTCGACTTGAGGAAGGGGTCACTGGCTCAGCTGAAGCCCCAGGTCAAGGCATATATGAGAAAGCAATCAGTGAACAACTAAAGTACTGCAACAAGTTGATGCCTCTCATCTCTCTCCCTTCCTGTCTCCCTCTTCTCTCTCTCTCAAACAAGAAAAAATTTATTAACTGCAAATCCCACTATATTAATAAAATATAAATTTTAATCCTGAAAAATTATTAATCAGCTAATACAATTTAATATGAGAAAAACTTAAACGACTTAAGTAATATTTAAACTAACTTTTACTCTAGAGGTATTAATATTGCAAGTTGTATTATTTATTTTCTAACCATGCAGATTCAAAATATATTAATATATTACCAAAATCAAACAAACAACGACTTACATTAATGTGCCAGGCATTGAGAATGCAGGTATGAAAAAACCCTGTTGTTCTGTGCCAAGGTGAGCACCTGGCAGGACTCAACGGAGAGACATCTCACTACTGAGTAATACTAAAGAACTCTACTAGTGGTTTTCAATCTTTTACACTTGGTGAAAATAGAATTATTTTGGGGACCACTTAAAGCAGAAATCACCCTGAACATAAGTGATTCGACCAAGATCACTGGGTCATACAACATCAGGATGGTTAACGCTTTATAGGCACTAAATTTCTGGCAGACCAGCCTGTGGGTGAGAGTTAAACACTGCAGACCTAAAGTCCTAGTTTTACATTCGTTACCCCACAATCAGTGATTTGAGCTCTGAGTCCATCTGTTAAATGGAGAAATAACTATCTCACAAGCTTATTGAGAGACTATGACATAATACACATAGCAGTAATTTGTAAACTTTTAAAAAGAGATGCACAGATTTAAGGAGAAAACATCTCCTCTCTGTTATGCATGTCATCAAAACCAAGAGAACAAATTAAAACTTATTCAAACTCAAAACACGTTAGTAAAGGCCTACCAAATACACCCATTGTGAACTTACTGGACTAGCTAAGGAGTAATTCTATCACACTATTCTTTTTAAACTTAAAAATATATAACTGAATTTTCATAAATTTTTTCCTTCTTTCCGAAACAAGAGGAGGGGATATAGAGAGACAGACTCCCACATGTGCCCCGACTGGGATCCACTCAACAACCCGTCTGGGGCCAATGCTCTGCTCATTTGGGGCCATGCTTGCGACCAAACTATTTTTAGCACCTGGGGTGGAGGCAGGCTCCACAGAGCCATCCTCAGTGCCTGGGGCTGGTGCTCTCGAACTAAAGGAGCCATGGCTGTGGGAAAAGAACAGAGAGAGGAGAGAGAAAGGGGGAGAGGGAGGGGTAGAGAAGCAGATGGTCGCTTCTGTGTGCCCTGACTGGGAATTGAACATTGGACATCCACACGCTGGGCCAACACCCTACCAACCAGCCAGGGCAATTTTCATAAATGTAGTGTGCTTATAATGCAACTCAATGATATAAACAAATATAAGATAGCAGGATACTTGGCATAATCAGCTGCTCAATTTATCATCCACTATGTAAACATAATGGCACAAGGCAATAAATCAGAATGTATTAGTGCAGTGGTCTCCAACCTTTTTTGGGCCACAGACCGGTTTAATGTCAGAAAATATTTTCACGGACTGGCCTTTAGGGTGGGACGGATAAATGTATCACGTGACCCAGACAAGCGTCAAGAGTGAGTCTTAGACGGATGTAACAAAGGGAATCTGGTCATTTTTTAAAAATAAAACATCGTTCAGACTTAAATATAAATAAAACGGCAATGTAAGTTATTTATTCTTTCTCTGCGGACCGGTACCAAATGGCCCACGGACCACTACCGGTTCGTGGCCCGGGGGTTGGGGACCACTGCATTAGTGTGCATAAAGCAAGACTCATATATCAATTCTGACTGGTTAGCTCAGTGGGTTAGAGTGCTCTCCCAAAACGACAAGGTTACAGATTTGATCCATGGCCAGGGCACACACAGGGAAGCAACCAATGAATGCATGACTGAGTGGAAGAACAAATGAATGTTTCTCTTCCTCCTCCCCTCTCCTTTCTTCTCTAGGTCTCTTTAAAATTCAATGAATAAAAAATAAAGCCTTGGCCAGATAGCTTGGTTGGTTGAATCGTTGTCCTGAAGCACAGAGGCTGCTGGTTCCATCCCCAGACAGGGTACATACAGGAACAGCACAATGTTCGTGTCTCTCTCCCCCTCTCTCTTCCTGCCCCTGCCTCCACACACAAAGAAAGACTCATACCATTTTAGAATATAGTCTCACACAAAAATACTCAAGAAGTCTGAACTCACTGTGGATGGCGAAGGGAGCATGACACATGTGAAAAACAGAAAATAACAGGCATGTGAAGAACCCAGTAAGTTGGATGAATAAGGAGGAGAGCAAGGTAAAAAGTTCTGATTCCATCTGGCATGGCCACAGCTCCTACAGGCACTCCATATGGCACTCAGCACATTCTGTCTCGTCTCCCCATCCCACCCATGCAGACTGGAAGTCAAGCAAGTACAAGGAAAAGGTCTGTGAATTCTGACACTGTGCTACCTGAGCTGAGACAGGACAAGAGAGAGAAGAAATATGTGGCTAGACATGGCAGAGGAGGCTATCCCCACGGACAGACTAAAGTTCTGAGTACAAATATGGTGCTGAGGCCCTGGCCGGTTGGCTCAGCGGTGGAGCGTCGGCCTGGCGTGCAGGGGACCCGGGTTCGATCCCCGGCCAGGGCACATAGGAGAAGCGCCCATTTGCTTCTCCACCCCCTCCCCTTCTTCCTCTCTGTCTCTCTCTTCCCCTCCCACAGCCAAGGCTCCAATGGAGCAAAGATGGCCCAGGCGCTGGGCATGGCTCCTTGGCCTCTGCCCCAGGCGCTAGAGTGGCTCTGGTCCCGGCAGAGCGACGCCCCGGAGGGGCAGAGCATTGCCCCCTGGTGGGCAGAGCATCGCCCCTGGTGGGCGTGCCAGGTGGATCCCAGTCGGGCGCATGCAGGAGTCTGTCTGGCTGTCTCTCCCCGTTTCCAGCTTCAGAAAAATACAAAAAAAAAAAAAAAAAAAAAAAGTGCTGAAAGCAGTCAGGACAGACACAGAACTAAAGTCATATGACTGAGTAACATCTGAGTAATTAATTCAGATAATTCCCCTGCCCCAGCCGAGGGTAGTTAGAAAAATGGAGAAAATTAGAAAAGTCAAACCCCATATATCTAAGTAACATAGATATAATGCCACATACTTTACAGCACTTTTGCATGTATTAGGTAATATGCTTGGAACACTCTGACATCTGATAAATGAGCGGTCATAGTATTCACTTGATAATTCCCGTTACAAAGTAGCAATTTACCCAATTCACTCTGAAGCCATCCACTCAAAAAACTAGAGACAGCAGTTTGTTTTTTTTTTTTTTGAGAGGCAGGGAGAGAGAAAGACAGGAACATCAAGGTTGCTCCTCCTGTATGTGTGCTGACCAGGGAATCGAACCAGCAACATCCATGCTCCAGGACGATGCTCCAAGCCAACAGCCAGGGCTTAATTTTTAATGATTTTTAGAGACAGAGAGAGGAAGGGAGAGAGAAGGGAGTGACAAGGGAAGCATTCATTTGTTGTTCCACTCAGTTGTGCATTCCTTGGTTGCTACCAGGGATCGAACCTGCAAACTTGTCATTTCAGGACAATGCTCTTAACTGACTGAACTAAGTGGCCAATGCACAAGTTGGCATTTAAAAACCCAATTATCATTTAGTCCGGCGGAGTACAGAGCATAGTGATGCTCAAGCATTGTCTCCATCGTTAATACTTTAAGTAGTGTAACACAGGAGAAAGGAACTAATAATGGCTGAGTTTTTAAAATAAGAAAATTGTGAGAACCTTCAAAATTCTGAAAAGCCTCAACAACTAGGCAGTAACTACAAAGAAAAAGATATTTGGGGTGAGGGTGGGGAGTGGGAGAGAAGAGTATGTCCACAGTTTTTTTTTTTTTAGTATTTATTTTGATTTTAGAGAGAGAGAGAGAGACAGGAACACTGACCTGTTCCTGTGTGTGCACTGATTGGGATCGAACTGGTAACCTCTGTGTTTCAGGACGAATCTCTAACCAAATGAGCTACCTGGCCAGGGCCACAGATATTTTTTTAAAAAGGCAACAGACCAAAAGCTAATTGCTCTTTATTTATTTTATCTTGGCCCTGGATGGCTGGCTCATTGGATAGCATTGGCCTGGCATGTGGACTTCCCGGGTTCAATACCTAGTCAGGGCACACAGGAGAAGCGACCACCTGCTTCTCTTCCCCTTCTCTCTCTCTCTTCCCCTCTCACAGCCTGGCTCAACTGGTTTGAGAATTGGCTCTGGTGCTGAGGATAGCTTGGTTGATTCAAACATCAGCCCCAGACGGGAGTTGCAAGGTGGATCCTGGTAGGACATATGAGGAAGTCTGTCTATACCCCCCTCCTCTTACATAAAAAAATAAAGAAAATTTAAAAAGCCCTGGCCGGTTGGCTCAGCGGTAGAGCGTCGGCCTAGCGTGCGGAGGACCCGGGTTCGATTCCCGGCCAGGGCACACAGGAGAAGCGCCCATTTGCTTCTCCACCCCTCCGCCGCGCTTTCCTCTCTGTTTCTCTCTTCCCCTCCCGCAGCCAAGGCTCCATTGGAGCAAAGATGGCCCGGGCACTGGGGATGGCTCTGTGGCCTCTGCCTCAGGCGCTAGAGTGGCTCTGGTCGCAACATGGCGACGCCCAGGATGGGCAGAGCACCGCCCCCTGGTGGGCAGAGCATCGCCCCTGGTGGGCGTGCCGGGTGGATCCCGGTCGGGCGCATGCGGGAGTCTGTCTGACTGTCCCTGTTTCCAGCTTCAGAAAAATGAAAAAGAAAAAAAAAAAAAAAAAAAAAGAAAATTTAAAAAAATTTATTTTACCTTTATTAACGTTTCCAACGGTAAACAACACTGGGAAAAAGAGAACTTTGGTCTTCTTCCAGAATTCTTATAAGGGACTCGGCTTTGAGAGTAACTAGACTATACTACTACTGTTAATTACAAACTACCTAGGCCAGTCCCCTCTGTTTGAATGCAGGAGTGTCTGTGCAAAACTCATTTTGAAAAATTACATATTTACTTGTACATATAAAATTCACACTATATATACAAGTCTAAATATACTGCTCACAAAAATTAGGATATTTTATCACTTTGTATTCATTTTCAAAATACCCCCTAATTTTTGTAAGCAATATATTTTTTAAATTATGCAATTTAGAGGGTGTCATATGTGCATGTATATAGGCTTAAAATAAATTCATCAAAAAATCTTGATGGTAGAGATTAAGCTCCTTTAATTTATGAAAAATACCTGTCAAAAGACTTTACTTCCAAACTGCACAGCTATATCAGATTTACTTTCATATATCTAAATGCTGTCCTGGTTACAAACACCTCACATCTATACTATACTCTTAATTCTTAGAGAAACAGGTACCTGGCAGGCCACAATAGAACTGTGCATTTTCCAAATATCCAGTTCTTTGGCATCTTGGGTGTTTTTAAACAGCCTTGGCCTCATCAACCATAAAATTTGGAAGGGTAAGAGACGACTGTTTGATTTTACAAAGCGGTGAGGGCATACCTTGGTGAAAGGTATGATAAGAAAGGAGCAATGGTCCTGGCCGGTTTGCTCAATGGTAGAGCATCGTCCCAGCATGTGGAAGTTCTGGGTTTGATTCCCAGCCAGAGGACACAGAGAAGCGCCCATCTGCTTCTCCACCCTTCCCCCTCTCCTTTCTCTCTACCTCTCTCTTCCTCTCCTGCAGCCAAGGCTCCACTGGAGCAAAGTTGGCCCAGGTGCTGAGGATGGCTCCATGGCCTCTGCCTCAGGAGCTAGAATGGCTCCAATGGAGCAATGGGCCAGATGGGCTGAAAACCACCCCCTGGTGGGCATGCCAGGTGGATCCCAGTCAGGCGCGGGTGGGAGTCTGTCTGCAGCCCCCACCCCCCGCCACTTTGGAAAAATACAAAAAAAAGAGCAATGAATTGCCCATACTTTCTAAGACCAATTTTCATATAAAAGGTATGAACAAAATCTGGAAATTTCTTTAAAATCATTCATACCCAAAGGTTTACGACACTATGCAAAGTAAAATGAGTCAGTCACAAAAGAACAAATCCTATCTAATTCCCCTTATATGAGGATCCTAGAGCAGTCAAATTTAGAGACAAAAAGTAGAATGGTCGTTGCCAGGGGCTGGGGGAGGGGAGAATGGGAAGTTAAGTGTTTTAATAGGTACAGAATTTCACATGGAGAAAATACAGAGTTATCAAGATGGATGGTGGTGATGGCTGCACAACAATGTCAACAGATTTAATGCCACAGATGACACACTTAAAAATGGTTAAAATGGTCAATTTTGTTATGTTTGTTTTACTACAGTACCAATACCAACGAAAAAAAAATTCCATGCCAAGTACCCCCTGGAAAGTTTTATATATATCCTCAGGAGTTGGCAAACCTCATTTTAGATTATAGGACATACGGGATTTTAAGATGATAAAATCTAAAATTCCATTCTTAGCTCCAGAATCTTCAAGTGTGTCTTACCTGCTTTAATGTCACTCAGGGCAAAAAGGCCAACCCGGGTATCTCCATTCACAGACCACTTCTGTGTTTCACAGTTGGGCTGGCAGCAGTGATTCATGAACCGAGCATAGTTTCCTTTGGGACCAGCATCAATGATCCGGTCCTAGAATACCAACAGATGCTGCTCATCAGACACCTTCTAAGATAACATAATGGAGTCTCCTATTCATAGAGTTTGAGACTCACAAAGGAGTAATTATCAAAGTGTTCTCACTAGATCAGCACTAGCATAACCACCTGGGAACTCTTTAGAAATGCAAATTCAAGCCCTGGCCAGTTGGCTCAGTGGTACAGCGTCGGCCTGGCGTGCAGAAGTCCCGGGTTCGATTCCCAACCAGGGCACACAGCCCATTTGCTTCTCCACCCCTCCCCCTCTCCTTCCTCTGTCTCTCTCTTCCCCTCCCGCAGCGAGGCTCCAATGGAGCAAAGATGGCCCAGGCGCTGGGGATGGCTCCTTGGCCTCTGCCCCAGGCGCTAGAGTGGCTCTGGTCGCAAAAGAGCAACGCCCCGGAGGGGCAGATCATCACCCCCTGGTGGGCGTGCCAGCTGGATCCCGGTCGGGCGCATGCGGGAGTCTGTCTGACTGTCTCTCCCCGTTTCCAGCTTCAGAAAAATACCAAAAAAAAACAACAAAAAAACAAAAGCAAATTCTTGGGTTGGGCTTCAGGCATATTAAAGTAGAAACTGAGGTGGGGCCCAGCAATATATGCTATAACAAACCCACTAGGTGATTCTGACAAATGGTGAAGATTAAGGACCATGTCCTAAAAGAAGCTTGTCCCACCCTCTAAATTAGGTAGTCCTGAACCTGGCTACACATTAGAAATGACCTAAGGGGATTTTAATACTGATACGAGACCCATTTGAAACTAAGATCAGAACACCGACAGGTGAGAATCTCACAAACCATAAGGGTACAATAAGAGTACAACTTGACAAATGCTCACAAAGTTTCATACTAGGAAAGAGGTCTATTAAAAGTTAGTAGACGACTGCCTGACCAGGCAGTGGTGCAGTGGATAGAATGTCGGACTGGGATGCCAAGGACCCAGGTTCAAGACCCCAAGGTCGCCAGCTTGAGCACGGGCTCATCTGGTTTGAGCAAGGGGTTACTCAGCCTGCTGAAGGCCCACGGTCAAGGCACATATGAGAAAGCAATCAATGAACAACTAAGGTGTCGCAAAGAAAAACTGATGACTGATGCTTCTCATCTCTCTTCGTTCCTGTCTGTCTGTCCCTATCTATCCCTCTCTCTGACTCTCTTTCTGTCTCTGTAAAAACAAAACAAAATAAAACAAAAAAAAAATTTAGTAGACGTTAAAAAGAAAAGATAGCAGAACCTAATAGTCAAGTACAAAGAAGAAGCACAGATACACAAATAATCACATTGGGATACTAGCATTAGGAATAAGTTCCAAATATAGTTCTAGGCACCAATGAAATGAAACTCAAGTCCTATAATTGAAAAGCTGACGTAGGTTCATAAGCTGACTTCTATAGTCAATTTATATGGCTTCAGTACACTAATTAAATAGAACACATATGTTTCTCAATCTGTAAAATGAAAGAGTAAAAGAATAATTATTTAACTTTTCTAGTTTCAAGTTTTAATCCTGCAGGAAAAATAAACTGCTCACCAAAATTAGGGGATCAGGGAATGTGCAGATACTCTAGTACTTTCAGCCTTCCGTATAGTGCATTTTCACCAATGAAATAAAAGTTGGTTTTGTATCTCATTTGCATAATCAAACACAACTTTTTTTGACTTGTCATTTGGTTTTCTGATGTTCATGTTTAATAAAAAAAAATCCAATGCTTCTTGTTTTGTTTTCTTTTTTTCTTTACAGGGACAGAGAGAGGGATAGATAGGGACAGACAGGAACGGAGAGAGATGAGAAGCATCAATCATCAGTTTTTCGTTGTGACACCTTAGTTGTTCATTGATTGCTTTCTCACATGTGCCTTGACCATGGGCCTTCAGTAGACCAAGTAACCCCTTGCTCGAGCCAGCAACCTTGGGTCTAAGCTGATGAGCATTTTTTTATTTTGCTCAAGCCAGATGAGCTCGTGCTCAAGCTGGCAACCTTGGGGTCTCAAACCTGGGTCCTCGGCACCCCAGTCCAATGCTCCATCCACTGCGCCACCGCCTGGTCAGGCAAAAATCCAATGCTTCTTGTTTTTACTGCTTCATATTCATTTTGAAATATTCCCTAATTTTTGTGAGCAGTATACTAATTGATAGATACATGAATTTACCAGAACTTCCAACTGCCCTTTTGCTGTTCCGCTTGTCTATCTGACCCCACCCTTGCTTACTTACTATCGCCCCTGAAGCAGAACAGTTCTAGGAAGCTGGTCGACCGCCCCAAGGAGAAGCATTCCAGGAAGCTGAAATCGTAAACTGCAGAAGGGAGCATACCAGAACTGCTAACTCAACGCACACTTGCTCAAAGCTCTCCCCTACCATATATAAAATTTTGCCCCAGAGTCTGTTTTGGTGCCCTTCTCCCGGAGAAGTGCCTGGCAGGGTTCCTTTCTTCCTTTCAATAAAACCTGTTACTCTGGTCTTTTCGGACTCCCATAGATTCCAACACTAATAGATATAGTCCTTAACTTACACTGGATAGCTCAAAAAGAATGTTAAAGGAAGTACTGCCTTTGGCCATGGATGTATAGCCATAAATGTGCAAACTTACCTACTCCAGAACCCTGGTCAACCCTGAACATGGGGGAAAGATACTATTTTAGGTAGTACACGAATTGCCTACAAACACTACGGTTGTCAGGACACTATTTTCACAATCCATTACTTACTTTGTCTAGAGTGAGCATGTAGAAATTAGTGATATCATGCTCCTGGGCATAACGGATTCGAGCTCTGCACTCTTCTTCATCTATTAGTTCACCCACATACTCATTCACAAATTCACCCTAGAATGAGAAATAGTTGTTAATAACTTAATGGCAAAAAACACAACTGTATTTATAGGTACATCTCACTTAAAAAAATTAATAAAAATAACATTCATTATTCTCCACAAATTCTCCAAAGCAGTTCATGTGTATGTAGCTAGTCATTTAATAACGGTTTATTCACAAAACATAAATACAATGCTTCCACTATTTGATAATGAAAACCATCTCCCTACTCCTACCACTGCCATTTGGAGAAAGATAAGAACACAATCAAGAACAACCAAAATGGAAGTAAATTAAGGCTGCATCATAATGGTGAAATGGATAGTTGATCCCTTTACCTGCCCAAATACTTTAGTAAGTCAGTTTCCCTAACTTAGGGAGGTTCTTTTCCCTTGGAACATGCCCTTTTGCCCTTCCCCATTTCTCGCCACTGCCCCCCTGACTCACTATACTATAGACATACTGGCTTTCACTCATGCTGTCCCTTCTATATTCAATGTTTTAACACTTAACCGACGTTAGCCAGTAACTACTTATTTTTCAAGTCTCAAAACAATTTTCACAGACAAGCAAGTTTTAGGCCCTTTTGCCACATGCCTTCAGAACCCTTTCTACTTCCGCACTGGGTGATTACTTGTTCAACATATCTCTTTCTTCCTCTAGAACATAAACTTTACGAAAGCACAGAACATGTCTCCTTTGTTGATCACTACGTCCTCAGCACAATGTCTTAGCAATGACTAGACAGAGTGACCCAGATTCACTTCCTTTCAGAGAAACAAACTTCAGTGAAATTCTTCAGAAAGTACAGTGTCCGTAAAGTCATGGTGCACTTTTGACCGGTCACAGGAAAGGAACATAAGACGATAGAAATGTGAAATCCACACCAAATAAAAGGAAAACCCTCCCAGTTTCTGTAGGATGATGTGGCAGCATGTGCGCATGCGCAGATGATGATGTAACACCGTGTATACAGCGGAGCAGCCCAAGGCCATGACAGTCCAGATGTAGACGGTACAGAGGAAAGTTCAGTGTCTACTGTGGCTTGCTAAAATTGAAATCCTTGACCAAAGTGCAATGTGAGTATCGGCACGTTTATAACGAAGCGCCACCACATTGGAATAACTACTCAGTGGGATAAGCAGTTGAAGGAAACCGGCAGTTTGGTGGAGAAACCCCGTTCTGGTAGGCCATCAGTCAGTGATGAGTCTGTAGAGGCTATACGGGATAGCTACCTAAGGAGCCCTAAAAAAATCTGTGCGTGAGCCCACATCAAACTGCACTGAATAGGTATGAAACTGGGAGAGTTTTCCCTTTATTTGGTGCAGATTTCACATTTCTATCGTCTTTTGTTGCTTTCCTGTGACCGGTCAAAAGTGCACCATGACTTTACAGACACACTGTATAATCGAAGATTTATTTTACTAAAATGTCAAATAAGATTTGTTCTACACAAAAACTATACAATATTATCTATTCATTAGAAACTTGAAGGTCCTTCCAAATTTGGAGTTGAAGATGTTACTTCATTTTCATTATAGAAGGTATAATCCTCTTCTTTGTGTTCTATGAACCAAAACCTATTTTCCCTCAGTAAAAATAGTCTTAATTTTATTAGTGGTAATTAACACCTCTGAATAATATGCTTACTATGCTATCTTGATTACAGGTGCTAAGGTTCTCACAAAAAAGCAAATAAAGCTAAGTATTTCTGAATTTCCCTTTTTATCCTCACACACAGTGAACATGATCAACATTAAGGACACTACAGATAAAGAACACCTGTTCTCAAGCATCAAACCGCTAGAACAGGGCAAGACACAATAATAAGGTTAATTCCTACACGATATTATTTTCCTCTATGATCCAATTATCCATATTCATCAAGAAGAATTATTCATATTAAGCAACTGCAAAGAAGGAAAAAACCCTGAAAATTAAAGAGTTTTCTTTACCTTTTTAATATCTGTTTTTGTTCGGAGACCCCAGCCTCTCTGTAATGTACGAAATATTTCCACGTCTGGGTACTGGCGCTTGGTAAAGCACTGGTTTTGGCAGCGCCCTCCTGCAGGACATACTGTGGGGTGGCACTCATACAGCAGCATGCGGTTGATGCACTCTGAGTCTATCCCACAGGGGTTCTCGTCAGTAGCTTTACAGTTGCAACGGGGAATTTCAGACAAGTCTGCAGTGAAAATCTGTACCCTGCCGATAGGACGGTTCACCTGGAGAAGAAACACATACTATAGTATATCAGGCAAGTCAACACAGATAATTTAGGACCTATAAAAAGGAAATTTCTTTTCCTTAAAGTTGTATGCCACATTTTTTTTTTTTCTCATTTTTTTGAAGCTGGAAACAGGGAGAGACAGTCAGACAGACTCCCGCATGCGCCCGACCGGGATCCACCCGGCACGCCCACCATGGGGTGACGCTCTGCCCACCAGGGGGCGATGCTCTGCCCATCCTGGGCCTCGCCATGTTGCGACCAGAGCCACTCTAGCGCCTGAGGCAGAGGCCACAGAGCCATCCCCAGCGCCCGGGCCATCTTTGCTCCAATGGAGCCTTGGCTGCGGGAGGGGAAGAGAGAGACAGAGAGGAAAGCGCGGCAGAGGGGTGGAGAAGCAAATGGGTGCTTCTCCTGTGTGCCCTGGCCGGGAATCAAACCCGGGTCCTCCGCACGCTAGGCCGACGCTCTACCGCTGAGCCAACCGGCCAGGGCGCATGCCACATTTTATATGACTTTGAACTATTAAGATTTAGCAACATTATTCACAAAATGCAAAAGCAAACCAAGTGTCCATTGTCAGACGAATGGATACAAATAATAGAACATTATTCAGCCTAAAAAGGAAGGAAGTTCTGAAACATGCTACTATGGGTAAACCTGGAGGACATGTTACCTGAAACAAGTCAGTCACAAAAAGACAAATAATGAATGATCTCACTTATATAATAAGTACGTAGTCAAAATTAGAGACAAAAAGAAGTGGTTGCCAAGGGCCAAGAGGAGAGAACGAGAATTTTGGTTTTATAAGATAAAGAAGAGTTCTAGAGATGGATAGTGGCAATAAGTACAAAATTATGAATATATTTACTACACTTAAATATGGTTAAGATGGGAAATTTTGTTATCTGTGTGTTTTATCACAATAAAAAAACTTGGAGAAAATTAAGTTTTAGGCAGTTTGACTTAAAAATAAAGCCTTACTGAACACACAAAATATGAATCCCACAATATTTTTAAAAATCATTTAAAAAGAATCAATTTCAAGCAGGTAGGCCAAGTAAATTATAACTGGTTTCTACTATGGCCACATGGAAGTGCCATTTTAGCTGCTACATAAATCACTCTTAACTGACATGAAAATGCCTTTGGGTAATTCAGGTTCCTATATGTGAATACGTATTATACTATTACAATTTGAAATCTCTTTAATAGACTACAGAAATATCAGGTATTTTATTCAGTGGTGGTAGTACTGAAAATTACAGTGAAAATCTAGTATGATCAATGATAATGCTCAAATAAATAGTTGCAGCAACACTGAGGGGAAAAAGAGATGTTTTATAATAGAGCTGGATTTGTACACTATGAAAACGAGTCCCACTACTTGCTACGATTTCAGTTGAGAACAGCCACAGTGCGTGTCTTCAGAAACTCATCTCATGCATTAAATTTGACTATTCAGAAATTACATAAAATAAATTATTCTACTTGCAAGACATACCTGTAAGACAGTGAGAATAAGAAATATATGAAAAGATACTAGTACAGAGCCTAGCCAGACATTATAATCAGGTTCTCTTTCTTTTCATTTCCCTTATAATTGTTTGTCACATCAAATATTCTAGATTACCAATTCCAATCAACCTAAAATCACTGATTACTTAATTATTTCCAGATATCCTCTAAATTCTCAAATAGTTTCACTACTAACATTTTATTGTTTGCCTCCTATTCTTCAACAATGTTATAAAATCTACAATCTGTAGAAATATACTTAAAAATATACTTTTAAGTTCTTTGTAACAACTTAAAAGGATAAACATTTCACTGCCTGATTTCTTCCCAGATTCTTCAAAATACTGGTAAAAACTGTAAACTTCCTGTAAATACAATATGCCACAAACCTACTAAAGCAAGTTCTACGGGGTAGAAGACCAGGACTGAGCTCAATCACTTGAGACTACAGGTCCTACCTAGAGCATTTGAACCTCTGATTCAAGGAATCTTTATATTACTCTTCCTCCTCCCAAAAGTCTCATCCTACTCTTTAGTATAAAGGTATGTTCTGATCATTCTTTCTTGCCATCTGATCTAACCTATTACTAATCTCAAGTAACTTTCCTAACATAAAGCAAAACAAAACAAAAACAACAACCAAAAGCAAAACAAACACATGTTAAAAAACAACATAGCCTGACCAGGCAGTGACACAGTGGATAGAACATCAGAATGGGATGCAGAAGACCCAGGTTTGAAAACCCATGGTCACCGGCTTGAGCACAGGTTCATCCAGCTTGAACATGGGATCACAGACATGACCCCATGGTCGCTGGCTTGAAGCCCAAGGTTGCTGGCTTAAGCAAGGGGTCAGTCGCTCTTCTGCAGCCCCCAGGTCAAGGCACATAAGAGAAAGCAGTCAATGAACAACTGAGGTGCCCTGCCCCAGCAAAGAATTGATGCTTCTCATCTCTCTCCTTTCCTGTCTGTCTGTCCCTATCTATCCCTCTCTCTATCTCTGTCAAAAAAAAGGGAACAACATAGATATGTAATTGCAAGTAAAAGCTTGTTTCTTTTGTAAAGGAACAGTAAATATTTTTTCATTTGTAGGCCCTAGATCTCTGATGACTATAGCTCAAGCCCTACCAATGCAGCACTAAAATAATAACAGACAAAATGTAAATAAACATGCATTACTGGGCACCAATAAAACTTTATGGGATACTAATATTTGAATTTCATATAATCTTTATGTGTCAGGAAATATTCCTTTTTTTTTTTTTTTTTGCAACCACAGTTGGCCTCTGACCCACAGACATAGTTTGCGAACCGCTGTTCTAAATCCTTTCCCTATAAACACTTTTTAAAAAAATTAAAGTGGTAGAGCATCTGCCTGGCGTGCAGGAGTCCCGGGTTCGATTCCCGGCCAGGGCACACAGGAGAAGTGTCCATCTGCTTCTCCACCCCTCCCCCTCTCCTTCTTCTCTGTCTCTCTCTTCCCCTCCTGCAGCCAAGGCTCCATTGGAGCAAAGTTGGCCCGGGCACTGGGGATGGCTTCATGGCCTCTGCCTCAGGCGCTAAAATGGCTCTGGTCACAACAGAGCAACGCCCCAGATGGGTAGAGCATTGCCCCCTGGTGGGTATGCTGGGTGGATCCCGGTCGGGCGCATGTGGGAGTCTGTCTGACTGCTTCCCCGTTTCCAACTTCAGAAAAATTAAAAAAAAAAAAAAATTAAGACATTGGGCTCTTATTTCTGTAATTACATCACTCATTGAGAGCTACTCCTTCAATAGCCAGGCCCAATATACTTGGTGTGCTACTCTGAAATGCCCACCTTGCTGTTATCTGACATTATGACTATGAGAACTGGACTACTTTCCCTTTTTTGAGGCCTAACTATATTTAGTGTTGTGTCTTCACGCACAATAACTCCATTTACCTCTGAATATACCACCAGAGTCTAATCCATTTAGACCCAATTTTAGGTTTTGAGATTTTCTTCCCCCAGCAGTTCTATTTGTAAGAATTGATATTTTATGACTTTAAAAAAAATTTTTTTATTTATTCATTTTAGAAAGGAGAGGGAGGGAGGGAGAGAGAGAGAGAGAGAGGAGAGACAGAGAGAGAGAAGGGGGAGGAGCTGGAAGCATCAACTCCCATATGTGCCTTGACCAGGCAAGCCCTGGGTTTCGAACCAGCGACTTCAGCATTTCCAGGTCGACGCTTTATCCACTGTGCCACCACAGGTCAGGCCTATTTTATGACTTTTATTCATGAGAGGTTTACCAAAAATCCAAAATAAAATTTACTTATTGAAAGAGGATTAAAACTCTATCTTGCAACTACAATGTAGGTCCATTAGATCCTTTTATAAATCTATGTTATATTATGGAATTTTAGTATTTTCTTATATTTAATATTTTACTTCATTATTCATCAGTGATTCTTAAAAAGGCTAAAAAAGGACTAAAATAATAAGAAAATGGAATAATAATGAAATCACTAAAGTATGAGTCATACTTTAGTTTCTGTACTGCTTTGCCCCAAGTACTATATCATCTTTTCAGAGTATAAAAGAATAGACATGGCCCTGGCTGTTTGACTCAGTGGATAGAGTGTCAGCCCAGCATGAAGACATCCCAGGTTCAATCTCTGGTCAGGGCACACTTAAGAAGCAACCATCTACTCTCTTCCCCTCCTCCCCCCTCTCTCTCTCCCACTATTGACTGGTTCAAGAGTCGGTCCTAGGCACTGAAGATAGCTTAGGTTGGTCTGAGTGTGAACTTCAGGCAATAAAGACAGCTTGGTTGATTTGAGCATAGGCCCCACGCAGAAGCTGCCAGGTGGATCCTGGCTGGGGTGCAAGCAGGAGTCTGTCTCCCTTCCCTCACTTAAAAAAAAAAAAAAAAAAGGACTAGACATAACATCTTTATAGTCTGCTTTTAGTAGGGTTGCTAGATTTAGCAAAGAAAAATCCAGGACACACAATTAAATTTGAATTTCAGATAAACAACAAATAGTTTTGATTGATTGATGAGAGAGAGAGAGAGAGAGAGAGAGGAAGAAAGAGACAGAGAAACAGAAACACTGATCTGTTTCTGTATGTGCCCTGACCAGGGATCAAACTAGCAACTTCTGCATATTGGAATGATGCTTTAACCGAGTGGTTCCCAAGATGTGCACCAGGGCACACTGGTACACCCTAGAAGATTTCCAGGTGTGCCCTATGTTATTCCAGAGAAATATGTGCCTGCTGGGGACCAAAAAACCGACAGGGTTTTTTGAGTTTAGATTTTTGGGGGACAGAGGTATGGGGAATTGGCTGTAAACTGACAGTCTGCTCAACCCCCCCCACCTCACTTGCTTGATTAGGTTGCAAAAGGCTGTTAAGCTGTGGTGCTGGATTGTTTACACTACCCTGATGTTCTCTGGAAAGACTGGAGGCAAGTTTCTTCTATTCTTTGTTTGGGGGTTTTCTGCACTTGGTAAAAATTCTTGGATTGCCTTGGAAACGTGATCAGAGACCATTGATATGCTAATGGCCTCACTCTGCCCTATAAATAAAGCAAGATGCGGTTTTTGTGCACTTTGTTCCTGCCAGCAGCAATTACAGAGCCCTCCAAACCCTGTATTTGCGTATTTTCTTAATTTCACACCGTTCCTACTCGGGACCTGAAATTACTAGCTGCGATGGTTTGCGGCATGTGCCCAGATATAAAAATAATTACAGTTACTCTACCGCTCTTTTCGTTAACACATCGTTATTATATTTATTATTAACACATCATTATATTATTGTTAGATAAATACACCCAAATAAAATGGATCGATTTCTTAAAAAGAAGCGTGACATTGAAGAATCCGATTCTGGAAGTGAGCAAAAGTTAAGTGTAAATAAAATAGGACTTAAAGGCTGATGGGCAGAATTTAATTTATAGCATTTTCCATCACTTAACACTGAACAATATGATTGGATTAGAAACCCATTCATGGAAGCTTCAAGTGATTTTGGTTTAACATTAACAGAAGAAGAACTGGCAGCTGTATCCACTGATGGTGGATTGATGACTAAACATAAGGAATTGTCTCTTGAAGCCTTTTGGATTTCTATAAAAGAAGAATATGTAGCAATATCTAAAAAAGCTTTGAACATTTTACGATTTTCAACATCCTATTTATGTGAATTAAGATTTCCTACCCTCAACATAATTAAGAGTAAAAGGAGAGAAATTCTTCAATGTATTGACAAGGAAATGAGAGTTTGCCTTTCAAATATATGCCCAAACATTGAAGAAATCACTAGGACACATCAGGCTCATGTTTCTCATAAACACAAGAATAAAAAAACTTAACACATTTGCTCCGAGACCTGCTGAATTTACTAAATCTTACTAAGAATGTATCTATATATATAAAAAGATAACTTTTTTGTCGTTTTTTAAATTTTTTAACCCCTCTTTTTTTTTTTACAAATTCTAAAAAGCGTAACTCAAAAAATGTAATATAAAAATGTTTTTTAATGTCAGAATAAATTTAATTTTGTAGCATTTATTTCCTTCAATTACCATAAAAGCACGCTTGGACTTTATATTTTCTCTTTAATATTTCACTTAATTATTATAAGATATTTCTCAGAAATTTGTATATAGTGCTCCTACAATTATTTGTAGGATTTTAAATGCATCCCAACTTCACAAAGTTTGAGAACCACTGTTCTAACCAATCGAGCTATCAGGACAGGGCAACAAATAACTTTTTAAGTATATCCCAAGAAAATTTAGGATATACTTAAACATACTAGACTCTAAAAATGATGGTAAAATTCATTTGTAAGCAAAATCTCAGACTATAATACTTCAGAAACTCATAACTAATGAGTATAAAAACAATGCTTTTCTACTGACAGAAAAAAAAGAAATATATCCACGAATGACATCATCACAAATATTTTGTAAGAAGAACCTGGGCAATCTCATTTTGTTAATATTTCTTTCATGTTTTCTGATATTTAAGCACCAAAATTTGACCTGATTATTAAAGTTTTTAAAAAGGCTTTAATGCAAGTACTTAATAAAGGGTCTAATAAATTTTTTACTCACGATTCCTTTATCTTTACTTCTTTAAATTACTTATGAAAATGATTTAAAAATATTAAAAAATACAAAGGGTTCATTGAAACCAGATAATAAATGGTGATGATTTTATCAGATACACTAAGGATTAGATAACACCTAACATGAATTCTCTTGACCTTGGGAATCCTAGTCATACTGGTCTTTAATATCAGTCTTTACCAAGAAGACTTAACCATGTGTATTATCCATACTATCACAGGGCTATTTATGATTTTTAAAAAAAAATTTATTCACTTCAGAGAGAGAGGGAGAGGGAGAGGGAGAGGGAGAGAGACATCAAGCTGGTCCTATATGTGCCCTGCTCAGAGATGGAACTAGCAACCTCTGATCTTGGGGAAGATTCTCTACCAATCAAGTTATCTAGCCAGGGCTGATTTTTTTAATCATGCTCTTTGGTCCCCTTCAAACCACAAGATGTTGACTATGAACAGAATCTAACCCAATCTACTTCTATGAGATGACTTTCCAAGGTAACAAGGCTATATCAACACACACTTGAGTCACATAATGGCTAGTAATGGTGCTCTGGCTCATTTTTGTTCTCTTCTTTCACGCTCTTCTCTCCACCTAAAAGTCACTGTGCTCCTGCTTCCAGTGCTCGCCATGAATAGAGAGGGAAGAGGACAAACTATATAAGGATCTCTCCTCTGGGTGGAGTCTCCTGAGGTCTTTTCTCACCTTTATGTGTTTATAAGGCGGTGGCTTCTTATCATTCTTTCGGTCTTCCTGCAGCTGTCTCAGCTCTTTTTGGGCCTTTAATTCTTCAAACCTTGCTGCAGCTTCTTGAAGAGCTAAGAAAACACAATAGCACAAGTCACTTAACCTCTGGATGGAGTTGTTTATTTCACACACACACATACCCTTTTAAATGGGAAAAAATTCATGTTTTAGACAAAAATCATCAACCCTATACAGAAAAATAAGAAGTATATATAACTTCTACTTTCAAGTAAGTTGCAGTTCCCAGAGTATTCTAAAATAACATTAAGACAAAACATAATCCATCACTAAATTGGGCAATACAGACTACCAGCTTCAGAGGAAAATTTAAAACAGAAACAGCTAAAATGATTTGGAAAAAGTCCCCATGTAACACCACCTAACAACTATACTGTGTCTGCTCAGCATAGGCACTGCCTTTAAGCCTAATTCTTTCCGCAGGCCCAAACCTCCTGCTTCCTGAAACATTCTGCCTCTTACGTATCCTAGGTAACATGCTACGTTCCTCTGGAAGAAACCTAAGGTTGAAGTTTTCCTCTCCCTGCCTATTCTCTACAGCACCTATCCTATCTTCTGCTAAGACTCATTCTGTAAATCCCAGCTACTAGCTTTAATGATACAATGATCTTCAGAGCTAACCTGTATTAGAGGCACATACTTTCACATGCTTGAAAGATTGTAATATCTGAAAAGTCCAACAAAATCTTACGACTCTCATTCTTCTCCACTTAAATAAAAAAAATTAAAATTCTAATTCATTATTCTTTATCCAATTTAAAAAGTTCTGAAAAGTGCCTGACCTGTGGTAGTACAGTGGATAAAAGCATAGACCTGAAATGCCGAGGTCCCCAGTTGGAAACCCCGGGCTTGCCTAGTCAAGGCACAGACGAGAAGCAACTACTATGAATTGATACCTCCCACTTTTTTTTTTTTTTTTCTTTCTGAAGCTGGAAACAGGGAGAGACAGTCAGACAGACTCCCGCATGCGCCCGACCGGGATCCACCCGGCACGCCCACCAGGGGCGATGCTCTGCCCACCAGGGGGCGATGCTCTGCCCATCCTGGGCGTCACCATGTTGGGACCAGAGCCACTCTAGCATCTGAGGCAGAGGCCACAGAGCCATCCCCAGCGCCCGGGCCATCTTTGCTCCAATGGAGCCTTGGCTGCGGGAGGGGAAGAGAGAGACAGAGAGGAAGGCGCGGCGGAGGGGTGGAGAAGCAAATGGGCGCTTCTCCTGTGTGCCCTGGCCGGGAATCGAACCCGGGTCCTCCGCACGCTAGGCCGACGCTCTACCGCTGAGCCAACCGGCCAGGGCCAATACCTCCCACTTCTACTAACCCCCCCCTTTCTCCCTTTCTCCCAGATCAATTAAAAAAAGAATTCCAATTCTTCCCTCTTTCCTTTCTGTGGCTTTCCCCATGCTGTCATTTCTTTAAAGAAAATGTCACCTGAGTCATCCCTTTTTTGGACCCTGTCATCACCAGCAAAGTCTGTATTGCCTGGAGTTCTCTAAATTATTCTAAAGTCCCTGCGTCCTTCATCCTATTATTCAGCATGTCCTGCCTACTCTATCTACTTACTGTCCATCCAGTATCCATCATCCTCTCTACCCAATGGACACCCCTATGAGTTGCCATCTCCGCCCAGAACTACTGAAACCGCCATCTCACTGACAACACTCCTGGTGGCAGCCTCTCACTGTCTATGACTTTACACTCTACTCAGACTGAGATTTTTAAAACTCTTTTATGACCATATAAGTTACCCTTTTCACGCGGATAGCTCAGTGCTCTCCTGACCACATGTTTAAACTATACGGAATACTTGGAGGTCGCTTAACTCAGCATGTTAGATTCAATGTGCATTTTCACATGTGCTTCCTTCTTACAACATTTTAAGTTAACTTCTTCACAGTTTGTGCAAAGGTTAAGAAATTGGCTTCTAGAGCCCAACTACTAGTTTGAAATCTTTCTCTATCATTTATTAGCACTGGGGCTGTGGGCAAGTAACTTGACCTTTATGTGTCTCAGTTCCCTCATCTGTAAGGCACGGATAATGGCATTTCACTTATAGGGTTGTCACAAGAATTAAAGAAGAAAACAAACTCTGATAGGACGGGGCAAACAACAAATAGTAACTATTATTATTATGGTTCATTCTTCAAAGCATCACTTAAGAAAGAAGCCACACATGGTTTCCAAACTTTGGTCAACAGTGCAGTTATGCTTCCTTTTGGTCTGCTCCCACAGCATACCATGCGCACTTCTGCCACATGTGCTCTCCGAAGGCAGAGGCGCCCAGCCAGCCCTGGGTCAAGGCTAAGAGACAGCAGAATCCCAGAGTCAGCAGACTCAGTCTTGCAGCATTCCCTGCATTCTACCTTCCCACCTTGCCTGGCCCCAGGATCAGTCATGGTCAGCTGAAGCAAAGATGTTGGTCACCTGGTCCCTAACCATCTGAGATGACAAGATTCAACCCCCCACAATATAGTACGGATAGCCTACATCCACAAAGATACCACATGGCCAACAGATGAAGGACCCATGGAAATAACCATGAGGCAAATAGATCATTTGTTTTTAAATTTCTTCCCTATTGACATCTTTCACATTTCCTATCCAAGAAATTTCAACTGGTAGTATCTTCCTGTACCTCAACAGGAAGTTTTACTTGCTTAGAATCCCATCATACAGGCAAAAAGCTTAAATTTCAATGTCCAAATTTTTCAAATAACAAGATACCTATACTGCCTTTCAAAGGACAGCTAATCGAAGAAGGTAACTATCATTGACTGGATACCAATTATGTCCCCTACAGGTTGATTATTTTTTATTATCTTATTGAATTCCCAAAGCAACCTTTACTCATTCTACAGTAAGAGAAAACTGATGCTCATAGTTGACTCAACCCCTTTTTGCTCTAAATGTCCCAACTCCTTCATTGCTAACTCAGCTTATAAAAATCTTTTGACTCAAAATATGCTTTGACTTTCACTATCTCAGTTTGCTCCATAATTTTTGGTGCATTTTATTTCTTCCCAGCAAACTAAAAATAGAACTGGTAAGACAAAAAACCTCCCTTAAAAAAATTCGAGTTAAGTAAAGGTTAGATTTAAAAATAAGAAATTATGCCCTGGCCGGTTGGCTCAGCAGTACAGCATTGGCCTGGTGTGTGGAAGTCCTGGGTTTGATTCCTGGTCAGGGCACATAGAAGTGCCCATCTGCTTTTCTACCCTTCCCACTCTCCTTTCTATCTCTCTCTTCTCCTCCCGTGGCCAAGGCTCCACTGGAGCAAAAGTTGGCCAGAGCACTGAAGATGGCTCCACGCCCTCCACCTCAGGCGCTAGAATGGCTCCGGTTGCAACGGAGCATGCCCCAGATGGGCAAAGCATTGCCCCTGGTGGGCATACCAGGTGAATCCCAGTTAGGCGCATGTGGGAGTCTGTCTCTCTGCCTTCCTGCTTCATACTTTAGGGGGAAAAAAAAAAAGAAGTTATGAGAGTCAAACTCCCCACAAAGCCTGCAGCTACATATAAGCCCATAGAAGGAGAACACAGCTGTTAATGGAATGTATGTGAATTCTAACATACAATTATAACACAGAATAGGTTCTTTGCCAATAGAGGTCTGTGATAGTCTGAGAAACAAAAAGAATACAGTTACCCTTTTTATATGTCCCATCCACTCCTTTGCCCATCTTGTCCTTGCTGCTCACATCCCCTTCCATGTAGGGAAACACTCGGGCCTGGTGAGTCCACAGATAGTCATTAGAGCCAAAGAAGAGCACAGGAAATTCGCCCACATCATGTCTCATCTTATCGATGTTGGAAGGTACAGCTCGAGGATGGCAGATCTCAGCCGGCCACCACCTGGGAAAGTGAAAACACAGAAGGAAAACTCTAAGACTGCAAGGCACTAGGAAAATATCCAACTGTGTGTATGTTGTATGTCTGTCTAAATGAGAGCGAGAAAGGGGAGGGGGACAGGGAGAGAGACAAATAGGAAGGGAGAGAGACAAATAGGAAGGGAGAGAGACAGACAGGAAAGGAGAGAGATGAGAAGCATCAACAGGTAGTTGTGCAACTTTTAGTTGTTCATTGACTGCTTCTCATACATGCCTTGATTGGGGTGGGGTGGGGGGAGACAGGACAACGGGATGGACACTTAAGCTGAGCCAGTGACAACAAGCCAGAGACCATGGGATTATTTTGATGATCCCAGGTTCAAACTGGTGACCCTGTGTTCAAGCTGGCAACCTTGAGATTCAAAATCTGGAACCTCAGCGTCCCAGGTCAATGCTCTATCCACTGCACCACCACAGGTCAAGCAAAAATATCCTACTTTTTAGGACAGGAATAAGCAATAGCAATGTCTGTCTATCCACATTAAAGTTTGACCTTGGGCACTCTTACTATCTAACTAGAAAAAAAACAAGTAGTATGTGCCAAAAACTGAGGACACCCATTCTCACACACATGCTTGCATACACAGACACACTCTTGTGACTGTTATTCTATTTGAAGAAATCTGTAACAGGAAATAATGAGGACCATCTATATAGCCTTATGGAATAAAACCTGAAATAAGAATGAAAACCTAGCCTGACCAGGTGGTGGCGCAGTGGATAGAGCGTCGGACTGGGATGCGGAAGGACCCAGGTTAGAGACCCCGAGGTCACCTGCTTGAGCACAGGCTCATCTGGCTTGAGCAAAGAGCTCACCAGCTTGGACCCAAGGTCGCTGGCTCCAGCAGGGGTTACTCGGTCTGTTGAAGGCTGGTGGTCAAGGCACATGTGAGAAAGCAATCAATGAACAACTAAGAAGTTGCAACGCGCAACGAGAAACTGATGATTGATGCTTCTCATCTCTCTCCATTCCTGTCTGTCTGTCCCTGTCTATCTCTGCCTCTGTAAAAAAAAAAAAAAAAAAAAAAAAGGATGAAAACCTAGAAACAGCTTAAATGCTCAACATTAAGGGAATGCTATTACTACAGTATACTATATAATAAAATACGGCCTTCAAAAAGGAAACTTTCAATGTTAGAGGACAGAAAAATGATACCAAAAGATGCTTCCCACTCCTAAGCATGTAAATTAATACAGCCACTGTGGGGAGACAATTTGGTATTAGCTATTAAAGTTAGAAGCCCCTAGCCTGCTATTCTATCCTGAGAATTCCCTAGGGAAGCTCCTGTGCTCACATACCAACATGTTGACAAGATGTTCATAGTCCAAATAAGACAATGAATAACAACTATTCAATATATATACCACACTGTATGACTGCATTGTGTGAATGAACTAGAGCACTGTGCTAACTACAATAACTCTCAAGAGAATAAGTGAATGAAAAAGAAAGTTGAAAAAAAAAGTTGCAGGAAAATAACAATGTCTTTATATGAGTATCTAAAACATGCAAAACAAAATATTATATATATGGTAAACCTATACAGCAAGGCAGAGGAATAAAAACACAAAATTCAGTATAGTGGTTATCTCTCTGGGTGGGGAGAGAATGAATTCAGACAGGGGCCTGACTCTGAGTCAGAAAGAAAGACTCAGAAGGACAAATTATGTATTGTTTCTTTAACTGGGAGGTATGTACACAGGTGTTCCCTTTGTTATTCTTTAAAATCATTCATGTTACAATATCCTTTTGTACATCCCATGATCAATAAATGTAATTTTATAAAGAAAAAGCAAGACACAAAAACTGAATATAAACTAAAGGTCAATTATTTTAAGGGTCCATGTATTGGTTGTTTAAAATATTAGCAATGTATTATCCTTGTTTATAAGGTTTATGGGTTTGTGGGGGTGAGGGGACAGGACGGATGGGGATGAAGACTTGCTTAACAAACTAGGAAGATCATTAAAAAATGTTAAGCACTGTAAGAGATCCTGAGAAACAGAGGATGGTGAAAGAAATAATCACCTTTCTCCTTCATGCTTACTTACCTGTATCTTCCAACTTTTACCCAAACAATCTCCCTGTAATGTGGCTTTTTGCCTGCCTTACAGTCATTGCAATACCAGTTTCCTTCAGGGATATCAATGTTCAGGCATTCCCGGTGAAAAGCAGCAGGGCAGGAATCACAGCACAGCAGGCTGCCTCCTGTAGGTATGGAAAAGTATGGCATTCAGAACAAGGCTAAATGAAAGACCAGACTTACACAGCTTTTGCTCAGCTCCTAACCAAATATTTATCTCGGCCAAGTGCCTAGTAATTCAATGAGTTATTCAGAAAGACTTTCTTGTAAGACTGCTACCTTTCTAATACTATTCCTGAACCACACCCCTGAAGGTTTGTTAGATCACAGTAAATAAAAGTGAGATTTTAGCCTGGCCTGTGGTGGCACAGTGGATAAAGCATCAACCTGGAATGCTGAGGTCGCCGGTTCAAAACCCTGGGCTTGCTTGGTCAAGGCACATAGGGGAACTGATGCTTCCTGCTCCTCCCCTTTTCTCTCTCTCTCTTTCTTCTCTAAAATGAATAAATAAAAAAAAAAATTTTTATGGGCAAAATGTTAGGGAAAACTTCTAAAACTCATGCGTGTATATACATACATATATACATTTCTTCCTCTTCACTAAAAAGCAACCCACTAAATACAGAGAATATCAATGACACACAATGATCAGTGGATAAAGAGCACAAACTTCAACTGATGTCAGATTTAAGCTCTAAGATCGCATGACCTCAGAGACTTCACTTTTTTTGCTGAGCTACAATTACTTCAATGGTTAAGGTGTTTTCTACAATGGACAATAAATAAGCACATCTGTTTCAGGGGTAAGTGATTAAGTACTCTAGTAGTGTCTAACATATAAGCAGTCATTCCCTCATTTTTTTTTTTCTTTCTTTTTTTTTTTTGTATTTTTCTGAAGCTGGAAACGGGGAGAGACAGTCAGACAGACTCCCGCATGTGCCCGACCAGGATCCACCCGGCACGCCCACCAGGGGGCGACGCTCTGCCCACCAGGGGGCGATGCTCTGCCCCTCCAGGGCGTCGCTCTGTTGCGACCAGAGCCACTCTAGCGCCTGGGGCAGAGGCCAAGGAGCCATCCCCAGCGCCCGGGCCATCTTTGCTCCAATGGAGCCTCGGCTGCGGGAGGGGAAGAGAGAGACAGAGAGGAAGGAGGGGGGGATGGAGAAGCAAATGGGCGCTTCCCCTATGTGCCCTGGCCGGGAATTGAACCCGGGAACCCCGCACGCCAGGCCGCTCTACCGCTGAGCCAATCAGCCAGGGCCTCCCTCATTTTTTTTAAAAAAAGATTTTATTATTTATTGATTTTAGAGAGAGAAGAGAAAGAGAAAGGCAGGAGGAGGAGTAGGAAGCATGAATTTGTAGTTGCTTGACTAGGCAAATCTGAAGTTTCAAGCTGGCGACTTCAGCTTTCCAGGTTGAAGCTTTATCCACTGCACGACCACAGGTCAGGCATTCCCTCTTTTTAAATTGCTTTTTTTTTTTTTAAGTGAGAGAAAGGGAGATAGTGAGAGACTCCTGCATGCGCCCCAATGGGATCTACCAGGCAACACCCACTGGAGTTTGATGCTCAGACCAACTGAGCCATTCTCAGTGCCCAGGGCTGATTCTCCAACCAACTGAGCCAGTGGTTGTGGGAGGGAGAAAGGAGAGAAAGGGGAGAGAAGCCGATGGTTGCTTCTCTTGTGTGCCCTAATTGGGAATTGAACCTGGGATGTCCATATGCCAGGCCAACGCTGTATCAGAGGTTGGCTGAGCCAAACAGCCAGGGCCAAATCGCTTTTTAATCTTTTCTTATGTTTGGTATTCTCACAACTCCTATGACCCCTTTTCAGAATAACATTTATAAATGCATAAATGTAATACATAAGCTAAAAAGGACATAGATTAAAATTATCAAAATGTGAGAAGAGATTAGAGTTATATAATTTTTTTGGTAATGCATAAATAACAAGATCTAACAGTAGTAATCAAATTTTCAGTGGTGACAAAAATCATAGGTACTAATGTAGCTTGTTACCTAAACTTCAATTAGATATAAGTTCTCCATCCAAGTTTTCAGGTATTGGCTTTATTACACACATTGCAGTGACAATTCATTTTCACTTCTTAAAAATTTTCACTCAAAAGTGACTCAATGTACATACCTGAATCTAAAGTCCTAATGTTGCAAATAAATAAAGAATTCCAGGTAAAGAGAACTGGTATTTAAGAAATATAATAAATGTCTTATTTATTATATGCCAGAAATGAGCACGCTTCAAACATGCTAGATTCAAGCATGTAACTTCAAGTTTCAGCCTGAGGAGTTAGTGAGGGACAAAGCCTTAGCAAGGTATACATCCTTGTCCACCTTGGTCCCACTGTGCCTCCTTTACATTGTAAAATCCTACGAAAATTTAGTTTTGTGACACTATTCTTAGATAATTTCCACCTGTGCTTTTTGCTTTCCTCAATAAACTACAGCAGGTTCCTAAAACAAGTTTAAGAATGTTTCTTTGTTTTACTGGGGCCAGGGATGTGTGCTTGAGACCCAACTTCTGCTTCAATTACAGAAGTTCTCCTTTTATCCTTACTGTATATAGGAGCTCAGATTCAGAGTGAGATTCCATCTGCAAAAGTCTGTTACTATTGTACAAAACAAATCTGAAGAACTTGTTCACTCAATATACATAGCTGCTACAATATGCTCTGAAACTCTTCTGTATCTATACTTGTGCATTTTGTGGGTGAGTCAATTTTAGCAAGGGACATTAAGAATGACATGGAGGCCCTGGCCGGTTGGCTCAGTGGTAGAGCGTCGGCCTGGCGTGCAGAAGTCCCGGGTTCGATTCCCGGCCAGAACACACAGGAGAGGCACCCATCTGCTTCTCCACCCCTCCCCCTCTCCTTCCTCTCTGTCTCTCTTTTCCCCTCCCGCAGCGAGGTTCCATTGGAGCAAAGATGGCCCGGGCTCTGGGGATGGCTCCTTGGCCTCTGCCCCAGGCGCTGGAGTGGCTCTGGTGGGTGGCAACAGAGCTACGCCCTCTGGTGGGCGTGCCGGGTGGATCCCAGTTGGGCGCATGCGGGAGTCTGTCTGACTGTCTCTCCCGTTTCCAGCTTCAGGAAAAAAAAAAAAAAAAGAATGACATGGAGACTCTGGTTGGTCGCTCAGCAAATAGTATTGTCCAAGCATGCCTGAGGTGGTGGGTTCAATCCCCGGTTGGGGCACAAATGAGAAGCAATCAATGAGTACACCAGTGGTTTTCAACTGCCAGCCCACAGACTGATGCTGGTCCATGAAAGTTAACCAACCTGACACTGTGTGAAGATTATACAGTCTATGATCATTGGGACTATGATACTTATATAATATCAGGGTGGTTAACTCTTTTGCATATCAGTGGAAATTTCTGGCAGATTAGCAGTTGAAAACCACTGGAGTGCACAAATAAGTGAAACAATGAGTTGATGCTTCTAACACACACACACACACACACAGAGTTATGTTACTTTTAACTACCCAATAACACTGGGAAACAAATTTTTCTATTTTTCTCTTGCATGAGGTTTTAGAACTATTTCTATATATTTCTGCATCGCTGATTCCAAATCTGAAATCTGTTTTTTGGTACAAGCTCTAGTTTTTATGCCACTTTAATTGTTTTCATTACAGTTAATGGCATACATTGGTTTTTAGATGAGATCGGGTACGTTCAGGGTGGTATGGCTGTAGACGGTATGCATTGGTTTTTAAATTGGAGTTAAAGGGCAACAACTCTTGGATTAAACATAACCATAAGGCAATTAATGTTTTACAAACATCACTTTTACATACTTGTAGTTGTTTTTAAATGTAAAAAATTATTATCTGATAAAGACGCCCTCTTATTTTGTTTTAAGATTGAATCATGGCTTCTCTGAGTAGGCGTAAATGTAAGAATGGCCCGGACACCTTCTGCTACATATGTGGCTGTTACACACTTCAATGTCAAATGCACAATATTTCATAATTTGTGACACATGCATATATTGCCTATTTTCAAGTTCCCCTTGGCGATCAAGACAAGAATTGGGCTCCTCATATTGTGTGTCATAATTGTGAGGAAATGTTTTGTGACTGGACAAAAGGAAAACGCAAAGGAATGCCTTTTGGTATTCCCATGGTTTGGCGTGAACCTAAGGACCACAGCAGTGACTGTTATTTCTGGCTGATCCATACAAAGGGCATCGGCAAGAAAAAACAGCATATGATCGCATATCCTAATATTCCTTCAACAAAATGACCTATACCACACTCTGAGACACTCCCAGTTCCAGTTTTCAATGGTTTTATTTCTTCTAAGGACAAAGAAAGTGAACATGGTGATCAAGTGTATTTTGATAAGATGCATGAGGAAATGGTTGTAGAATCTGAAGGGTCTTCTTCTGATGCTAAGCAGTCATTAACCCCTCAGCAGTTTAGCCAACCTGAATTGAATGCCTTAGTAAGGGATTTGGGTCTATCAAAGAAAGCAGCTGAGTTATTAGCCTCCAGGGTTCAAGAAAATAATGTACTTTACAGGTCAGCTAAAGTATCCCATTTCAGGAAGTGTGAACAAATTTTTGTGGGCTTTTTTTCCGAAGACAAACACTTTGTTTACTGTCATGATATCAGTAGTCTTCTCAGCCACCTAGGTGTTACCACTTACAGTCCAACAGAATGGCGGCTATTTCTTGACCACTCTAAACGAACTCTGAAATGTGTTCTCCTACACAATGGTAATGTTTATGCAGTGGTTCCAATTGGTTATTCAATTCGTCTGCGAGAAGATTATAATGACATGAAAATTGTCTTCGACTTTCTGAAGTATGAGGAGTATAACTGCATCATTTGTGTGGATCATAAAATGTTAAATTTCCTGCTAGGACAACAGGAAGGTTTCATGAAGTATCCTTGCTTTCTGTGTCTGTGGGACAGCCAGGCTTGGGAGAAACACTGGACACAAAAGGAGTGGCCAAAACGTGAAGCTCTGGAAGTAGGGATGCAAAATATTGTGAGTGAATCTGTAGTTAATCGAGACAGAATCATTTTTCCCCCACTTCACATCAAACTTGGCTTAATGAAGCAGTTTGTTCAGGCTTTGAATAGAGAAAGTGAACGCTTTCAACATATTATTTCTGCTTTTCCTGCCTTGTCTTTTGAGAAGATAAAAGCAGGTGTATTCGATGGACCTCAAATATGAACCCTCATATGTGACAAAGAATTTGCCAGGAAGATGAATAAAGAGGAGAAAGCAGCATGGCAGTCTTTTGTGGCAGTTACAAAGAATTTCCTTGGCAACAAAAAAGCAGAAAACTATGAACTTCTGGTTCAAAGGATGCTGTTGGCTTTCCATGACATTGGATGTAACATGAGCGTTAAGATTCACTTCCTGAGTCTGACCTGTGGTGGTGCAGTGGATAAAGCGTCGATCTGGAAATGCTGAGGTCGCCGGTTCGAAACCCTGGGCTTGCCTGGTCAAGGCACGTATGGGAGTTGATGCTTCCAGCTCCTCCCCCCTTCTCTCTCTCTCTGTCTCTCTCTCTGTTTCTCTCTCACCCTCTCTCTCCTCTCTAAAAATGAATAAAAAAAATTTTAAAAAACCCCAAAAACACAGAATTCTATATTAAAAAAAAAAAAAAAAGATTCACTTCCTGAACAGTCATCTTGATAAGTTTCCCGAAAATCTTGGAGCTGTTAGTGATGAGCAGGGAGAATGCTTTCATCAAGATCTGAAGACAATGGACGAGCGTTATCAGGGGCGATGGGACAGAAATATGATGGCAGACTACTGCTAAAGCATAAAACGAGATTGTCCTCAAGAAGGACACAAACGCAAGTGCTACAAACGCAAATTTTTTCCTGAATACAATTTAAATAAGTTTTACGCAAATTTTATGATTAAAATAAGTGTTTTAATATGTTCTATTTCAAAATTGTAGACAAATTCTAATGCAATCATCTTTTTTTTTTCTTTTTTTGTGTGTATTCTTCCGAAGCTGGAAACGGGGAGAGATAGTCAGACAGACTCCTGCATGCGCCGGACCGGGATCCACCTGGCACGCCCACCAGGGGGCGACGCTCTGCCACCAGAGGGCGATGATCTGCCCCTCCCGGGCGTTGCTCTGTTGCGACCAGAGCCACTTCAGCGCCCGGGGCCGAGGCCAAGGAGCCATCCCCAGCGCCCGGGCCATCCTGCTCCAATGGAGCCTCGGCTGCGGGAGAGGAAGAGAGAGACAGAGAGGAAGGAGAGGGGGAGGGGTGGAGAAGCAGATGGGCGCCTCTCCTGTGTGCCCTGACCGGGAATCGAACCTGGGACTTTTGCACGCCAGGTCGACGCTCTACCACTGAGCCAAACAGCCAGGGCCTAATGCAATCATCTTTTAGTGTATTAGTGTATTTATTGCATTATATAAATTATTATATTTTCACAAAAATGATGCCCAAGAAGACATTCTACTTCATTATGTTAAACTAAGAGTTGAAAATTTTACAATAAGATAAAATCTAAAGTCTTGAGTTGCAAAAAAAACCTGTAGCTTACAGAGAAAAACTAATGTCAGATTTGAGATCAGCACACTCGAATTAGCTAAGAACAAGTGTTTTTGTGGATACAACAAAAATTTTGTTTCACAGTGATAAATAAGTTAATACCCTCTATAACATTCCTGTCTATGCTTAGTTATCTGCTGAGTCACAATATAACAGAACAGTCTGCCAACTACACAGCCATAACAGAGAAACCTTCCTTTTAATAATAAAATGGCATTCATGGCACACTAGAAATATTTCTCATATAGTAAGGCATGTGAATTAGGCCTTCAAAGACAACTATAAGACATCTGGACAAAAAGAATACCAAATGAAAAAAGTCAAGGGTCAGAGCTGAGAGGAATTAGTGGCAAGCTCATCGGTTTTGCAGGGAAGGACTTAATGAAGTATGAGCTGAGTGGAAATATGAGGAAAGAAATAAACAGGGTTAGTCTGGGTAAACCAGTGGGAAGCAGGCTCAAGGGTCTGTGTTGGCAGAAAAGGGTACGTATAGCAGAAAGACAGAAGAGGGAAAATCCCATGAATCATCAAAGGAAACCAAAAGGTGAAGAAGTTAACAATTTGGTGAAAGAGGTAAGAAAAAATAAAATTAAACATTGCTAAATCCTAGGAACTGATTCCTTTCTGTTTAGCAAATTACTGTATTATTATCCTAATATGGATAACCAGTTTTTTTCCTATTCATGGGCCAAAAAGAAAAAAAAAAAAAAAAAGAAAAGAAGTCTTAAAAATATTCTCTTCCTGAGTTCTAACAGCAGGATCTTAGCGGGATCAGAAGTTCCTAAGAATTTTGGCATCAAGACTTTATACTCAAAAAACAAGCAAGATCGCAAAGGCTTTTGTTTTTGTAGGCTAAAAACATCAGTATACACCAAACAGAAATTTAAATTAAGAAAAATGTTCACTATTTATTAATTCAATCTATTATGTTAACACAAATAACAACATTTTACTATAAAAACCTGCATTTTCCAAAACAATTTTAATTAGTGAGCTCAGGGTTTTACATTTTTACAAATATTTTAAATCAAATCTGTTGCAATGTTGTTTGCAATATGAGGTCCATGCAGAAATTGATCTCTCACAGATCAACAGTGGGGAAAAAGAAGTACCTTAATAACTTGTTCAGTAACTGTACATATTCCTTCTTTGGTAGTATATACACTAAAACTTCACAGGGTAGACTTTATTTGCAATGTCAAATCTGAAATCCTATCAATAAACTTTCAGTACTATGACATTAAAATTCATTGATCCGTCTTGTACTTTGAATTGGTCTTTATATACATGTTTTCTAATATCATGCATTGGTCATTTGAAAAATATTGGTTTGCTGAGCCAGGCAGATCTTCTTAAAGTTGATCTATTTCATTGTATAATATTAAAATGTCATATTTGTTAACATTGCCATGATTTTATCAAGAAATATACTGCTGCCCTGGCCGATTGGCTCAGTGGTAGAGCGTCGGCCTGGCATGCGGAAGTCTTGGGTTCGATTCCCAGCCAGGGCACACAGGAGAGGCGCCCATCTGCTTCTCCACCCCTCCCCCTCTCCTTCCTCTCTGTTTCTCTCTTCCCCTCCTGCAGCTGAAGCTCCATTGGAGCAAAGATGGCCCGGGTGCTGGGGATGGCTTCTTGGCCTCTGCCCCAGGCACTAGAATGGCTCTGGTCGCGACTGAGTGACGCCCCAGATGGGCAAAGCATCGCCCCCTGGTGGGCGTGCCTGGTGGATCCCGGTCGGGTGCATGCGGGAGTCTGTCTGACTGCCTCCCGTTTCCAGCTTCAGAAAAATACCAAAAAAAAAAAAAAAAAAAAAAAAAGAAATATACTGCTCACAAATATTAGGAGATATTTTATCGCTTCATATTCATTTTGAAATTATCCCCTAATTTTTGTGAGCAGTATACTAGGAAACTGTATGTTCAGGCTGATAATTTTCCAAAATTCTAATTTTTACTTAAGAGCTCAAATTTTGTTCCTGTAGGTTGTTTTTCTTTAATTGGCAGGCTTGTGTTCATTCATATTCAAGAAAATGTGTGACAAACACTAAATATGAAGAGTCATAGTCTGTAATACAACTAAAATTGGTGCTACGTGAATAAGGAAGCTAGTTCAGATTGGCAACTTAACCGCATGACTGCTTTTACTGAAACCGTCAATATGAAACAGAGTTGCTTTATGTGTGTTTCCCATATTACTACACAAAATATTAAAGCAATATTCACTTGAAAGTTGAGATTTAATAAAATAAATAAATTTTTACTTCCTATCAAGGCATTCTTATGTGAAACCATGTTTTTTACTGCAAGTGTGTGGTAACAAAAAATACTGTGAACGTTTTTTTATTTTTATAATCTTATTAGAGCCACCACCTTGACTTGTGCTAAGATGCCAGTTTTATACACCACTAATTTTTTTTTTTGTATTTTTCTGAAATTGGAAATGGGGAGGCAGTCAGACAGACTCCCACATGTGCCCAACTGGGATCCACCCGGCATGCCCACCAGGGGGCGATGCTCTGCCCATCTGGGGCATTGCTCTGTTGCAACCAGAGCCATTCTAGCGCCTGAGGCAGAGGCCTGGAGCCATCCTCAGTGCCCGAGCCAACTTTGCTCCAATGGAGCCTTGGCTGCAGGAGGGGAAGAGAGAGATGGAGAGGAAGGAGAGGAGGAGGGGTGGAAAAGCAGATGGGCACTTCTCCTGTGTGCCCTGGCCGGGAATCAAACCCGGGACTCCCGCATGCCAGGGCGATGCTCTACCACTGAGCCAACCGGCGAGGGCCACCACCACTAATTTTGTACCATTAGTGCAAATGTCAACAAAGTAAAAAAGGCAAGCAACATCTCGGTATTACTATGGAAAGAGTTAAGATCCTGTGTAGCCTGACCAGGTGGTGGCGCAGTGGATAGAGTGTTGGACTGGGATGCCGAGGACCCAGGTTCGAGCACAAGCTCACCAGCTTGGACCCAAGGTCGCTGGTTTGAGCAAGGGGTTACTCGGTCTGCTGAAGGCCCACGGTCAAGGCACATATGAGAAAGCAATCAATGAACAACTAAGGTGTTGCAATGCACAATGAAAAACTAATGATTGATGCTTCTCATCTCTCTGCGTTCCTGTCTGTCTGACCCTATCTATCCCTCTCTGTGTTTATAAAAAAAAAAAAAAAAAAAAATCTCGTGTAAGCCACCAAAAGGGCCTATTGTCCCTCCCTGCTTCCCATGGATCACACTTTGAAAGCCACTACTGCAGCTACTAAGTTTTCTGGGGAATTCAGTTATCATCATGAGTAGGCATTATTGAACTTGGTAGCTTTTCAGAGTCCAATAAGCTAGGACTGCCATCATATGGGCACTTCTACTCTGAAACCATTTCACATTCATTTCATTCTACTCTAAAATTAAGAAACAGTCTAATGCTGAAACTATTTCATCTTCCCATGTTCAAGAAACATAAAAACTGGAGCTTGCATTTAGCATTCCAGGAACCTGTTTACATTCTAGGGAGAATTACAGAATGTTATATTTAAAGGCTATTAAGTACTTTAAAATTGTCTTTAACTTTATTCTAAACAAAAGGAAAGTGACGTAATAGGCAGCAGTTTTCACAAGACAGTTTTATAAAAAACTGACAGTATAAGAACAAAACAAGAATTGTATAAATTGTTATACAGGACAATAACAAAGCTAATGAAGTCTTCTTCTTCTTCTTTTTTTTTTTTTAAACAGAGACAGAGAGAGAGCCAGAGAGAGGGCTAGACAGGGACAGACAGACAGGAACAAAGAGAGAACAGAAGCATCAATCATCAGTTTTTCGTTGCAACACCCCAGTCGTTCACCGATTGCTCTCTCATATGTGCTTTGACCGTGGGCCTTCAGCAGACTGAGTAAACCCTTGCTCGAGCCAGCGACCTTGGGTCCAAGCTGGTGAGCCTTTGCTCAAACCAGATGAGCCCGCGCTCAACCTGGTGACCTCGGGGTCTCGAACCTGGGTCCTCCGCATCCCAGTCCGACGCTCTATCCATTGCGCCACTGCCTGGTCAGGCTGAAGTCTTCTTTGGGCATTAAAACATCCCTAACTACCCCAAAGTTCCAGTTTCTACCCATATTAACTGCACTTAATATTCTACTTTGTTATATATGTATTAACATCATAATCAGCAGGTAGAGCTTTGCCTTAAATTGTTGGATTACATAAATCTTGAGAGCAAAAGAAAAAAGTCCACTTCTTTGTTGGCTTTAGCACTATTTAGTATACTCAAGTTTCTCCAAGGGGATGCTCATTAAATTACATGTTTAGTCTTTTTAAAATTAGTCCCTCAAAATGTTTATAACCAGCCAAGTTTACATAAAATTTTATCAACAATAAGTAAGCCAGAAAAATTATTCCCAAAACTTTACTAATAAAATTTAGTCAATTTGAAAAGGAATAAAAAAACTGGCTAAAAGAACAGTTGCCAGGCCCTGGCCGGTTGGCTCAGCGGTAGAGCGTTGGCCTGGCGTGCAGGAGTCCTGGGTTCGATTTCCGGCCAGGGCACACAGGAAAAGCGCCCATTTGCTTCTCCACCCCTCCCCCTCTCCTTCCTCTCTGTCTCTCTCTTCCCCTCCTGCAGCGAGGCTCCATTGGAGCAAAGATGGCCCGGGCGCTGGGGATGGCTCTGTGGCCTCTGCCTCAGGCCGCCAGAATGGCTCTGGACGCCCCAGAGGGGCAGAGCATCGCCCCCTGGTGGGCATGCCGGGTGGATCCTGGTCGGGCACATGCGGGAGTCTGTGCCTCCCCATTTCCAGCTTCGGAAAAATTAAAAAAAAAAAGAACAGTTGCCATCCTCAACACCAGAAGATAATGGAATAATGTTCACACTAGTCTTAGAAAAAGAACACACAGCCTCAACATTTATAGGAACCTAAATTGGCTTCTAGTACGGAGGCAAAAAATGAACAGAGTATTATAGCACCTGTGGGTGCTTCTTAAAAGTTCAGACAACCCAGAATAAAATTCAGAACAAGAAGCGTTATAGGGCCCTGGCCGGTTGGCTCAGCGGTAGAGCGTCGGCCTGGCGTGCGGAGGACCCGGGTTTGATTCCCGGCCAGGACACACAGGAGAAGCGCCCATCTGCTTCTCCACCCCTCTCCCTCTCCTTCCTCTCTGTCTCTCTCTTCCCCTCCCGCAGCCAAGGCTCCACTGGAGCAAAGATGGCCCGGGCGCTGGGGATGGCTCCTTGGCCTCTGCCCCAGGCGCTAGAGTGGCTCTGGTTGCGGCAGAGCATTGCCCCCTGGTGGGCAGAGCGTAGCCCCTGTGGGCGTGCCGGGTGGATCCCGGTCGGGCGCATGCGGGAGTCTATCTGACTGTTTCTCCCCGTTTCCAGCTTCAAAGTTTTAGGAACTTTTTTTTTTTACAGAGACAGAGAGAGAAACAGAGAAGGACAACAGACAGACAGAAAGACAAGGAGAGATGAGAAGCCTCAATTCTTTGTTGTGGCCTGGCCTGTGGTGGCGCAGTGTATAAAGCGTTGACCTGGAATGATAAGGTTGCTGTTTCGAAACCCTGGGCTTGCCCAGTCAAGGCACATATGGGAGTTGATGCTTCCTGCTCCTCCCCCCTTCTCTCTCTCTCCTGCCACCTCTCTAAAATGAATAAATAAAAATTTTTTAAAAGCCTTCATTGTGGCACATTATTTGTTCATTGATTGCTTTCTCATATGTGCCTTGACTGGGTCGGCTACAGCAGAGTGAGTGATCCCTTGCTCAAGCCAGTAACCTTGGGCTCAAGCCAGCGACCATGGGGCCATATCAATGATCCCATGCTCAAGCTGGTGAGCTCACACTCTAGCTGGCAACTTAAGCGTTTTGAACCTGGGTGCTCTGCGTCCCAATCCAATGCTCTATCTACTGCACAACCGCCTAGTCAGGCTAGGAACATATTAATTATTATCCCTTACACTACAGTAAGGAAATTCATGAATTTCTTCACTTTTCCTGTTTCTCCTATTTAAATTCACATAAAATTAGTTTAAAAAACACATTTATACCATGATGCCATCTTCTAGAACTGTTTCTATCCAGTTATATGCAGATTTCTGGAGTAGTATCACTTAATATTAAGCAACATTTTTTGGATGGTGTAACTCAGGTAATTTTGGGTTTGTTTCTCCTTTTTTTCCCTTTTGTTTTGCAGGTTTAAGCCTGACCTGTGGTGGCACAGTGGATAAAGCATCAACCTGGGAAGTTTTGCAGGTTTATTGAGGTACAGTTTACATATAACTTTGTGTAAGTTTAAAGTATACAACATAATGACTTGATACATGTATATACTGTAAAATGATTACCACAATAAGATTAGGTAACATATCAATCACATCACAGTGATCACAGTGACAATTTATTTACTTTTAAGACCCACTCTCTGAACAACTTTCAAATATACAATATTGTTAACTATAGTCACTATGTTGTATATTACATCCCCCAAACTTCTGGAAGTTAAAACTGGACTTGACCATAGCCCTCATTTTCTGAGAGTGACTTTCTTTCCATTTTCTTGTCTTTTTCTTTATTGCTTAAACTGTTTAAGTTTTATTTTTTTCTGAGGGAGGGAGGAGAGGGAAGAGGAAAGGAGAGAGAGGGAGAGAGAGAGAGAGAGAGAGAGACAGACAGAAAGACAGACAGACAGGATGGGAGAGAGATGATAAGCATCAACTTGTAGTTGCGTCACTTTATAGTTGTTTCTTGATTGCTACTCAAAAGTGCCTTGTGGGTGGGGAGTGCTTCAACAGGCCAGGAACCTTGGGGCTCAAGCCAGCGATCATGGAATCATATCTACAACCCTACGCTCAAGCTAGATGAGCCTGCACTCAAGCCAGTGACCTCAAGGTTTTAAATCTGGGACTTTAGGGTACAAAGACGATGCTCTATCCACTGTGCCTCCAACAGGTCTTTTTATCATTTTAATAAAAATAACCTTACCTGAGTAGGTGGTGGTGCAGTGGATAGAACGTTGGTCTGGGATGCTGAGGATCAAGGCTAGAAACCCTGAAGTCACTGGCTTGAGCATGACCCCATGGTTGCGGGCTTGAGCTCAAAGGTCACTGGCTTGAAGACCAAGGTTACTGGTTTGGATGAAGCCCCCCCCCCCTTTCCCTTGGTCAAGGCACATATGAGAAAGCAATCAAAGAACAGCTAAGGTGCTACAACGAAGAACTGATGCTTCTTATCTCTCCCCATTCCTGTCTGTCCCTCTCTCTGTCTCTCTTGCTCAAACAAAAAACAAACTCATCATTTAAAATAAAAATAAAACCTTTCCCTATCTCCCTACTGGACAACAAAATCAAGTTTGAAAGTTCCTATGTTATCACTAATTCAAGATACCACTTATCAATATTTCTTGCAGTTGCAATGTGAAGAAAATTTTTTGTTGCAATTAAAATACTGTATTAATCTCTTGTTTTTATAAGTGAGAGGATGGGAGACAGTGAAACTATTCATACATCAAGTAGTTATATCTTACCTTCTGAGCATACAAAACACCAGCTAACATTAACATGCTCATGATTTCGGCAGCCTCGCCTGGGTGTAAAGTGATTAGGGCAGATGATACTATTAGATGCAAGGATCTTTGATCCAGCAGCCAGGCAAAAGTCATTGGCATGGTATGCTACGGGGCAGCGAACACAGCGCATCAGACGACCTAAAAATATAAAAAGCAGGAAAACCAGGGAGGCACAAAAGAAAAACAAAAATTAAATATTAAAAAATATAAATTATTCAAGTTTATTTGCTACTACTGAGAAATTGTCACGAATAGGAGGAAGCATTATGAGGGCAGGTAATCTTAAATATTCACTTAACTATGAAAAGTTCAGGTGGGAGCTACGTGACTTCAGCATAAGGAGTCAGATCCCACAAATGTGAGTGAGTGAGCCTGCCTTGCCAAGGAAAGCCCTACACAACCACTGCCCTGACTCCTGGAGTTGCCTGCAAACTAAATGGGAAGTTGAGACATGTACTAGCAGAATAAAAGGCAGCTGGCAGAAACACAAATGCTTGCTTTTGTTGCCTGATACTGTGATCTTAAAGCCTTTCATGTGAATGAACTCCTACACCCCTTACAGATGAAATATGGTAATATCTTCTAACATACTTCGCTAACTAAAAACCACAAACCACCTAAATATAACCTACAATGAAAATTGAAAACAGGAAGGTATCTGTTGGTAAACTATTAATTTTTTTTTTTTTGAGTAGGGGAGATATAGAGATAGAGTCCCGCATGCGCCTGACTGGGATCCACCTGGCTACCCAGTCTAGGGCCAATGTTCTGCCTATCTTGGGCTGCTCCTGGGGCCAATGTGCTCAAAATCAAAAGAGCCATGGCTGTGGGAAGACAGGAGGGGGAGGGGGAGGAGGGAGGGGGAGGGGGAGGGGGAGGGACAGAAGGGGGAGGTTGGGAGGGGGTTGAGGGAAGGGATGGGATAAGCAGATAGTTGCCTCTCCTGTGTGCCCTGACTGGGAATTGAAGCCAGGACTTTTACAAGCCAGGTCAACGCTCTTCCGCTGAGCCAACTGGCAAATTTCTGTTGTTAAAAGGTTTTGAAATAGACTTTATTTTTCTATTTACTGACCAGAGAGACAGAGAAACAGACAGACATTGATTTTTGTTGTTCCACTTATTTATGACAACCACTGGTTGACTCTTATATATGCCCTGACCGGGAATGGAACCTGGAACCTTGGTGTAGTGGGACAACGACCTAACCAATTGAGCAACCCAGCCAGGGCTAACTGCACCTTTGATCAAGCAAGTTAAATTATTGTACTTAAGAATGATGAGATCTAGAAGTCATGGAAATCAACTTACAAAAGGTATTGCCAGTCTGATTTCAGAAAAAAATCAAGACTGCTAAATTTTCCTGCTCAAAGCCCTATGGCTAAAGTTAGGGCTCTCTGGGCACACAAGCATTTAAGAGTAGAGACAAAATATCTGGCTTTTAGGAAAATCAGTAAGAGACCCACTACTATTGAACAGAAAGAAATGATTGTTTTCCCTGTAGGAACAGATTTGAAAACTTGACTCTTTCTACATCCATAGATTGTTTTGGAAACCTCAGCTCTCCACCTAACTATGAAGCAGAAAATGCTTTCAAGAGAGCAGTTTCCATTTAAATCAATCAACCAACAAATAAAAACAAAACACAAAAAGCTCAAGTCTGACCTACATGTACACCTAAATGATATCACAGCTGACATCTGTATATATAAAGGGCACACAGAGAAGTACACACTTTGATCTAATGGAGTAGGTAGGAGGATGAAGACATACATTATTTCAAACTAAATTCTTACATGAAGTACAAATATTTAAAACACACACTTAGCATTAGGGCTCCACAGAATAAAATGTGGTAGCGACATAAGTAGTCCAATCACGCTTTTCTCTTTCACATAAAATACTGGTACTCTGACAAAAGCTAGAAAGATCCTGAAGAAATATGGCAGATCACATTTGGAAACATCCGCTGCCAATGAAACTGAAATTTTACAATTAGATTGATTCACATGAGAAACCCTACCTTTGGACGCAGAAACACTCGCTGGATTAGCAGCGTGACAGGTTATACAGATGTGGAGGGAGCACCGAAAGCCCTTGTTCTGCATGACAGTGGGTGGGTACTTCTGGACACATTCTTCATGGTAAAACTTTCCGCACAAGGGCAGAAGGCACCTTTTTACATCTTCCCCACTCTGTTTACATACAAAACAGGTATGGATTCCTGAGAAAGAGAAAAAAATTAATAAATCAATAACAATTCAAGAATTCACTCAATGCTAAAATGATGAAACTTTAGTGAGTACATAATTCTGCACCAAATTCCACCATGGGGATCTAGGGTCCACCAAGCAATTCTGCAATGCCAGCTGGTTGTCCTACAATTCAACTTGATTCTGACACTGTCTACCTGGAGATAAAAACAGATCCCACTGGTTAAGGGCTCAGTTCTACAAGACCGTCATGTCCACACCCCCCTTCAAACACCAATCACCTAGTCCAAGTTATCACCTATACTTCTGAACAACTAACCATAAATCAGAGGTTCCCATAACCCCTTCTTGAGTTCAATTAATTTGCTAGAGCAGAGCACTGGTGACCTCGGGGTCTCGAACCTGGGTCCTCCGCATCCCAGTCCGACGCTCTATCCAATGCACCACAGCCTGGTCAGGCTCCTCTTGGGTTTTGATGGAGGATTTTTACATAGGCAAGACTGGGGCTGTTTTAACCTCCAGCCCCTCTCCCCTCAACTGACCTCAGGGAGGTAGGACTGAAAGTCACATGGTTGGTTCTACAGGCAACCAGACCCTCCTAAAATGGGTTCAAAGTCATCTAATTAACATAACAAAAGACACACAATGGACATCTTTATCACTCTCATCACTTAGGAAATTCCAAGGGTTTTAGGAGCCTAATTCCAGAAACTAGACAAAGACCAAATACATATTTATAATAAATCAAAGTATCACAGTAAGGAACTTTATAATATAATAGACTGATCTGGCTGATAACATGACTAACTCACTCTTAATATCAATATTAAGTGGGAAACTTGAAATACTGTATAAGCTTGTGCCTGACCAGGCGGTGGCATAGTGGATGGAGTCGGCCTGGGACGCTGAGGACCCAGGTTCGAAACCCCATGGTTACCAGCTTGAGGGCAGGATCACAGACACAACCACATGGTTGCTGGCTTGAAGCCCAAGGTCATTGGCTTGGCTGGAGCACAATGCCCACTCAAGGGCATATGAGAAACAATCAGTGAACAACTAAAGTGCTGCAACGAAAAGTTGATACTTTTCATCTCTCTCCCTTCCTGTATGCCCCTGTCTTTTTTTTGCTAAAAAAAAATAAAATAAGCCTGACGAGGCAGTGGCGCAGTGGATAGAGTGTCGGACTGGGATGCAGAGGACCCAGATTCGAGACCCCAAAGTCGCCAGCTTGAGCGCCGGCTCATCTGGTTTGAGCAAAAAGCCCACCAGCTTGAACCCAAGGTCGCTGGCTCCAGCAAAGGGTTACTCGGTCTGCTGAAGGCCCGCGGTCAAGGCACATATGAGAAAGCAATCAATGAACAACTAAGGTGTTGCAACGCGCAATGAAAAACTATTGATTGATGCTTCTCATCTCTTTCCATTCCCGTCTGTCTCAAAAAAAATAAAATAAAATAATATAAAATAATATACATGCTTGCTGATATGAATATGAAGTAATAGGAAGTACACATCAGCTTGTCAGAAGAAAACTGACCTGAAACTAATCCAGTCTCTGGATATAACTACAAGTTTTCAGAAAATATGGAGTAAAGAGAGGCAAGTTAAAGGAACATGTCAAGAACATAATCATCCAAATTTAGAATGTGGAAAATTAAATAGGACAAATGACCACTGTCTCAACAAATAAATGACATTAAAAAATAGGGTGGTAGAAATAGTAGTGTTGTTGATTAAGAGAAATTTAAGAGTCATATCAAAAATATAATACAGGAAATCTTATTTTGGATCTTGATTCAAAACACTATAAAAAGACATCTGTGACAGAAGTAGGAAAGTTCAAAAATGGGGTGGGTAGCAGATGACACATTTGGAGTTACTACATAATTTTGCCACACACTGGATATATGTATTTTTTAAAAGTTGTAACTGTTAGACCTTTTAAATACATAGATAAAATGACTCAAAAAGAAAGATAACTATTAAAGCTAAGTGATGAATACCTGGGAATCCTTTACATTGTTCTATTTTTGTATATGTCTAAGAATCTCTGCAATAAAATAAAAAAAATTTTTAAAAAAAGAAAAAAAATTATATACCTCTCTCTGAGAAACAATACACTCTAAGGGAAGAACTCAGGCTTGAGAGACCTGAACATGAAACCTGCCTCTGGCACCTTCTGGAAATGGGAGCTCATTAAAATAACTTACCCCATCTAAAAATAGTGAGATCACTCAACTAATAATAATTTTAGGAAAAAGTTTAAATGTGTATTTGGAAAGAGACAAACTATTGCCTGATACTGAGTAACTAACTGGCAGCCAATATTAATAAATATGGTGTGGTCATTTAGTATAGGAAACCAGGGTGGGCCATAGCAGTTTCCTAACTCCTTTATTCTTAGTTTCATCTTCATTAAAACTGAAGTAAAATTTCCTGCCCTGAAAAATAACCTCTTTTTACCTCACATTGTATATAAAAACTAATTCAAAACATATTACACGCCATACGAGTTAAACAAGTCATTGTCTCAACTATCTTTACTTTGTCCAGAGCCTGTCATTAAGTAAACAATAAAATTTATTGAGTCAACTGATTTGAAAAAAACAACAACAAAAACCCCCCAAAACAAAACAAAACAAAAAAATTTTGCAGGCCTAAAATCTAAAACTATAAAAATTTCAGAAGAAAACAGAAAATCTTTGTGACCAACAGGTTAAGCAAGATCTCTTAGATATGACACCAAGGTAAAGTCCATAACAAGAACAAACTGGTAAATTAAACTTTATCAAAATTAAATGCTTTTGCTCTTTAAAGGACACCATTAAATAAATAAAACAAGCCACAGGTTGAGAGACAAATATGAAAAGTATATATAAGGGACTTGTATGCAGAATATATATATAAAGAACTCTTAAAACTCAGCTCTGCCAGGTTAGTTTAGTCAAAAACTCAACAGGTAAAAAAATAAGTAACCAGCCCTGGCTAGTTGGCTCAGCGGTTGAGTGTCGGCCTGGCGTGTAGAAGTCCCAGGTTGAATTCCCACCCAGGGTACACAGGAGAAGTGCCCATCTGCTTCTCCACCCCTCCCCCTTTCCTTCCTCTCTCTTCTCTTTCCCTCCCGCAGCCAAGGCTCCATTGGAGCAAAGTTGGCCAGGGCGCTGAGGATGGCTCCATGGCCTCCGCCTCAGGCACTAGAATGGTTCCGGTTGCAATGGAACAACAGCCTCAGATGGGCAGAGCACCAGCCCCTGGTGGGCATGCCAGGTGGATCTGGTCAAGCGGATGTGGAAATCTGTCTCTATGCCTCCCTTTCTCACTTCAGGGAAAAAAAAAAAAAAAAAAAAAAGCAACCAAATTAAGGAGGGGGAAGATTTAAAACAGACACTTCACCAAAGAGGATGGCAAATAAGCACGTAAGACACACAACAACATTCACAATTAAGGAAACACAATAAGATACTACTACACATCTGTACAGAATGGCTAAAATGAAAAAAATTGATAATACCAAGTGTTAAAGATATGGAAGAACAGAAACTCATATATTGCTGATGTTTGCACCATTTTACATTTTGGAAACAATTTTGATGTCTCTTTAAAAGTTAAACATATACTGCCTGACCAGGTGCAGTGGATAGAGCGTCAGACCGGGATGCAGAGGACTACGTTTGAAACCCCAAGGTCACCAGCTTGAGTACAGGCTCACCAGCTTAAGCGAGGGGTTGCTGGCTTGAGAGTGGGTTCATAGATATGACCCCATGGTTGCTGGCTTGAGCAAGGGGTCACTTGCTCTGCTGTAGCCTCCTAGTCAAGGACATATGAGAAAGCAATCACTGAACAACCAAGGTGCTAAAATAAAGAATTGATGCTTCTCATCTCTCTCCCTTCCTGTCTGTCTGTCTCTATATGTCCCTCTCTCTGACTCTTTCTCTGTCTCTGTTTAAAAAAAAAAAAAAAGAAAGAAGAAAGGGTAAACATATACCAAACAGGCCCTGGCCGGTTGGCTCAGCGGTAGAGCGTCGGCCTGGAGTGCGGGGGACCCGGGTTCGATTCCTGGCCAGGGCACATAGGAGAAGGGCCCATTTGCTTCTCCACCCCCACCCCCTCCTTCCTCTCTGTCTCTCTCTTCCCCTCCCGCAGCCAAGGCTCCATTGGAGCAAAGATGGCCCGGGCTTGTCTGGTCAAGGCATGGCTCCTTGGCCTCTGCCCCAGGCGCTAGAGTGGCTCTGGTCCCGGCAGAGCGATGCCCCGGAGGGGCAGAGCATCGCCCCCTGGTGGGCAAAGCATTGCCCCTGGTGGGCGTGCCGGGTGAATCCCAGTCGGGCGCATGCGGGAGTCTGTCTGACTGTCTCTCCCCATTTCCAGCTTCAGAAAAATACAAAAAAACCCCAAAAAACACAAACAAAAAAAAACTCAATTAAAAAAATAGCTTTGCCTTAGATAACCTGCTTAGAAAGTGTCAAATTATAACAAAGATAATTAGCAAAACTGGATCAATAGCACAAAAGGCAGTATCTTTCTAACATTAGGAAAATAACCCCACAACTGCCTGGCACAGTGGAGAATGTTGCCTGGAATGCTAAGTTCACCAGTTCAAAACCCCGGGCTTGTCTGGTCAAGGCACAGAGAACAATCAATGAAGAACAAAAGTGAAGCAACTATGAGTAGATACTTCTCACTACATACCCTCCCCTCTCTGTAAAATCAATAAAAAAAACAAAACAAAAAAACAACAACTATCTTGTCCTCCAGCTTCTGTTCCCATATTGTTAAAGGTAGCAGCAGAAAAATTAAATAACTCAATCTGACATGGCTATCTATTCACAGACACCAGTTAACACCTGTCTCATTTCCCATAGGACCTCTAAACCTATACTGTTCCTTTCCAGCTAGAAACACCTTTTCCCATCATTCTTACCAAGCCAAGGAAAAGACTGCTTCAACTTCCTTCTACTTCACAACTCCATGGTACATTCCCATTTTACCTTTTCATCTTTTATCGCCTCCTGTCCGTGACAGTATTCTGCCAATTATTCACTCTCCTAGTAAAGATATTTATTTTCCTACACAATTCTTAGCTTTCATCCTATAAACACTCAGGATGTTCTTCCTCTTGACCCTATAATATTCCTCCCTTCAGTTACTGCTCGCTCTCTTTTCTGTTGAAACTTCTATAAGAAATAGTGTCTACTGCTACCCATTCATCTTCACCCTGATTTAATGTGGCACTCTTCAGTAAAAAATCAACCATTTTATTTCTCTCTGTCAAAAGCAGTCTCTATTCAATCCAGAACCTCCTTGATTTTATCTTTGCCATATCTGCTCCTATTTATGACATCTCACTCCCATGGCTTCACAGACATTCTTTGGCTAGATCCTCCTTACCCTCCAGTAGCCCCTTTAAAGGGGATATCCCTATGTACTGTTTTTGTTTGTTTGTTTGTTTGTTTGTTTCATTTTTCTGAAGCTGGAAACGGGGAGAGACAGTCAGACAGACTCCCGCATGCGCCCGACCGCGCCCGACCGGGATCCACCCGGCACGCCCACCAGGGGCGACGCTCTGCCCACCAGGGGGCGATGCTCTGCCCATCCTGGGCGTCGCCATGTTGCGACCAGAGCCACTCTAGCACCTGGGGCAGAGGCCACAGAGCCATCCCCAGCGCCCGGGCCATCTTTGCTCCAATGGAGCCTCGGCTGCGGGAGGGGAAGAGAGAGACAGAGAGGAAAGTGCAGCGGAGGGGTGGAGAAGCAAATGGGCGCTTCTCCTGTGTGCCCTGGCCGGGAATCGAACCCGGGTCCTCCGCACGCCAGGCCAACCGGCCAGGGCCTTTTTTTTTTTTTTTTTTTTTTTTTTTCCCTATGTACTGTTACTGGCATTCTTTTCACTCTACAGATGCTTTCTCTTTGGGCAGCAACACCCACACTGATGGTTTTAATTACTTATAAGACTCAGCCCTCATTTCTTCATGACTTAAATGCCACAGTCATCTGCACATAATGCTAAAAAACGAGCAATCTCCTTAGCACAATTTGAGGAGTACTTCACAGGCTGGTCTCATCTGACTATTTCTACTTTCTGACCCAATCTGTATATTATAACTCTCTCAAAATCCTTTTTGGTAAACAATTTTATTAACGTATGAAGAAAAGCACAAACAACCTAACTATTATTCATGAGTAATCATGAAGTAAGCATGCTTATATAATCACCACTCAAGAAACATAAACCATCGCCAGTAACCCAGCAAGCAGCCTTCCTTTTCACTAACCAGTACCTCTTCCCTAAAATATTTAAAACTCTAAAAGCACTAATCTATGCTTCTTATTTTCCAAATATTCGCTAGTTTCATTATTGGACTTTCTGTTCTTCCTGTATCCATACCAATTTCTATTTCTCTCTTAAAGCCAAATCCAGATAATCTGCCTCTGTGGCAGTGGCTCATCTTTGTCCACAATGTACTTTCAATGAATGCATTGAAACACCTTTGTACTACAGTATGCTGTACTATACATTCATTATTCATTTGGAAGCTCTTTTTAGGGCAAAAATCATACAATACCGATTTCTATGTATGTAGCACCAGACATAGTACTGCAGCGAAATAGTGTCTCCTATAAATTAAAAACTTAAAACTCAAAAGAAGACCCCTCTGTATCTAACTTTACCTGTGCGACATTCATTGCAGATAAATTTTCCTCTGGGCATCTCAGTTAATCCAAGGCACTCCAGGTGGAAAGCCCCACAGCACTGAGCCTCACATAACAGCAGCTCACCCAGTTTCTCACAGTTCTGTTAAGAGAAAGAAAACAGATCTGTCTATAGAAAAAGGTTTTTAAAAATTCCAAGCAGAAGGCCGTCATGAAGGCAAAGATTAACGAGCACCTTTGCCAGAACCAAGAAATCCCACCAAACATTCAAACAAAATTTAATGACTACTTCCTCTATGCCAGATAGCACAAGGTCCCTGGATCTCATGGTTCTTATAATAAGGACAGAAAATACAAGTATAAACTTAGGTAGAAAAGGTAACAGACAATGACAAGCATTAGGTAGAGAATTCAAACAGATACTTTGGACTAAGTGATTAGGAATGGCCTCTCAGACTGGCTGTGAATGACAAGTCAGGCATATGATGTGAAGGAAGGACCAGGATGGTAGCAAGTACATAAAGTCCCCAGATAAGAAAAACCAAGGCATGTCTGAGAATCACAAAGAAAGCCAGTGTCACTGGCTGAAAATGAACAATAGTTCTAAGTGGTAGAAGATGAGGAACAAAAGAAGCAAAGGTCTGATTATGTGACCTTACAGACTATGGTAGAGTTTCAGATTTTAAGTGTTCCATTAGAGAGCTGTACCAAGGGAAGGCTAAAAATCAGGTATTCATTTCAAAACAGATTCCTGTGACCAGTACATGGAAAATGAGTTTAAGAGTAGAAAGATAAGAATAGAAGCAAAGAGACAACCAAGAAAATTACTGAAATAATTCAAGTGAGAGATTCTAGCTAGCTGGACCTGGGTCATAACTGTCTGAAAAGGCTTCCATCAAGGTCTGAACAACCCTTGAGATATGAACTATCTCAGAGAGATCATCTTTCTCAGATGATCTCATCTAAGACAGGCTGTCACTTAAAATAGGGTCTTAGGAAATAAGGATCTAGATCTATCACTTTGAAAACATTGTTAAGATTTATAAAAACTCTGCAATTTCCCATATTCCCATCATGTTTTCTAGCCCTTTAACATCCTGACTTGTTTCCCCACAGTGATTAGCAAAAGAAGGAAGGAAGGAAGGAAGGAAGGAAGGAAGGAAGGAAGGAAGGAAGGAAGGAAAAGGGGAAGGGGAAGGGGAAGGGGGGAAGAGGGAAGGGGAAGAGGGGAAGGGGGAAGAGGGAAGGGGAAGGGGGAAGAGGGAAGGGGAAGGGGAAGGGGAAGGGAGGGAGGATAGGAGGGAGGGAGGATAGGAGGGAGGGAGGGAGGCAGGAAGGGAGGAGGAAGGAAAAAGTCTTATACTTCTTCTGCAAGGTAAGAAAGGAAGGGAAAAAAAGGCTAGATAAATCTAATATCTTCAGAAACCCCCAAAATAGAGCAGGTCTTGGCCACTTAACATCAAATAAGCAAGTTAATAGAACTTTGGGAGAAAAGGCCAAAGGCAGACAGAAATTAAGAGGGGACCCCATGATCTTAGTCAACCTGAAGTCTGAACTAGTATCATATGTTTGGCTCTACCATATCCACTATTCACACATAAAAACTGATATTTTGTTTTGTATATTCAGAGTGCCAGTGACATTAGCATCAGTGTATAACAAACAAATTCATCTTCATCAGTGAAACAAAAAAACTTCAATTACAGTATATATCGAAGAGCCCTGGCCGGTAGAGCGTCGGCCTGGCGTGCGGGGGACCAGGGTTCGATTCCCGGTCAGGGCACATAGGAGAAGCGCCCATTTGCTTCTCCACCCCCCTCCTTCCTCTCTGTCTCTCTCTTCCCCTCCCGCAGCCAAGGCTCCATTGGAGCAAAGATGGCCAGGGCGCTGGGGATGGCTCCTTGGCCTCTGCCCCAGGCGCTAGAGTGGCTCTGGTCACGGCAGAGCGACACCCCGGAGGGGCAGAGCATCACCCCCTGGTGGGCAGAGCGTCTCCCCTGGTGGGCGTGCCAGGTGGATCCGGCACAGGTTTACTCAGTCTGCTGTAGCCCCACAGACTCCGGCATGCGGGAGTCTGTCTGACTGTCTCTCCCCGTTTCCAGCTTCAGAAAAAAAAAAAAAAAAAAAAAAAAAATTCAATCACAGTATATATCGAAGAATATATTTTTCTTATCTTTTTTTATAGTAAGAGGAAGGGAGATAGCAAGATAAGACTCGTTCCTGCATGCGCCCCGATTTGGATCCATCTGGCAACACCTGTCTAGGGCCGATGCTCTACTCCTCTGGGGCAGCTAGCAACCGAGCTATTTTTAGTGTCTGAGGCAGAGGCTCCATTAAGCCATTCTCAGTGCCCGGGCCGATGTACTCGAATCAATCAAGCCACGGCTGTGGAAGGAGAACGTGAAGGGGGAGAGGTGGAGAGGTGGAGAAGCAGATGGTGCCTTTCCTGTGTGTCCTAACTGCAAAATAAACCCGGGATTTCCACACGTCAGGTCGATGCTCTACCACTGAGCCACCCAACCAGGGCCAAATATATTTTTCAAATTAATCAAATGTATAGAATAACCGTATATTTGTAATTCATCTTTTTTATTTTTAAAACAGAGACAGAGCGAGAGTCAGAGAGAGGAATAGATAGAGACAGATAGGAACACAGAGAGATGAGAAGCATCAATTATCAGTTTTTTTTGTTGTTGTTGTGGCACTTTAGTTGTTCATTGATTGCTTTCTCATATGTGCCTTGACTGTGGGGCTACAGCAGACTGAGTAAACCTTTGCTCAAGTCAGCAACCTTGGATCCAAGCTGGTGAGCTTTGCTCAAACTAGATGAGCCTGCGCTCAAGCTGGAGACCTTGGGGTCTTGAACCTGGGTCCTCCACCTCCCAGTCCGAGGCTCTATCCACTGCGCCACAGCCTGGTCAGGTTGTAATTCATCTTTCAAAATAGGACACTTAAGAGTGAAAAGAGGCACTATTGATAAATTATACACAGAAAACAGATTTAAACAATGACTGATCTAAAAACCAGGACCACTGAGTGACCATAATTTAATAAATTTTTGCTAATAATATCTGTGGGCATTAACTGTCTATGAGGACTAACACTGTATTTGGGAGCTGATTTAAATATGATCCACCTTCTTTGATCAAAATGTACACATATTCACACACGCCTAGTGTATAATAGTGAAAATGAACAAAGAAACTGAGTTAAAATTATATTGGCCATAATTATATTCTATGTCTGGATTTATTGTTTAGCTCAGGCATTATCAAACTTTTTATAAAAACCACCCACTTTTGCAGTGCGGGTCAACCTGGTCCCTCTTGCCCACTGGGCGGTTCAGCAGAGCAACCAAAAGGTACCACAATTGGCCCACCATGAAAGCTGGAACGCCCACTAGTGGGCGGGAGGGACCAGGTTGACAAGCACGGCAAAAGTGGGCTTTTGGGTTTTTATAAAAAGTTTGAGGATGCCTGGTTTAGCTGTTTCAATTAAGAATAAAACTAATATCCTCCTTTCTTTTTTTTTTTTTTAATTCAGTGAGAGACAGCAAGGCAGAAAGACTCCCACATGTGCCCTGACCAAGATTCACCCAGCAAGCCCATTAGGGGCTGATGCTCTGCCCATCTTGGGCTATAGTTGCAACTGAGCTTTTCTTAGCGCCTGAGGCAGAGGCCAAGGAGCCATTCTCAGTGCCCAGGGCCAACTCACTCCAATCAAGCCATGGCTGCAAGAGGAGGGAGACAGAGAGGTGAAGACGTGGGGAATGGGGGGAGTGGGAGGGGAGGAAGAGAGGGAGAGAGAGATAGAGAGAGAGAGAGAGAGAGAGAGAAGAGGAGAGGGGTGGAAAAGCACATGGTCGCTTCTCCTGTGTGCCCTGACTTGGAATGAAACCTGGGACATCCACATGCTAGGCTGATGCTGTATCACTGAGCCAATTGGACAGGGCCCACTTCAATTTTTTATATGCCAGTTTTTAAGAATTTACGGCTAGGTATCTCAGTCAGTCAAAGCTTTCTCCTGATACACCAAGGTTGTTGGTTCAATCCCCAGTACAGACACATACAAGAATCAACCAATTAATGCATAAATAAGTAGAACAAAAAAATCGATGTTTCTCTCTCCCTAAAAGATCATTTTAGCCTGACCAGGCGGTGGCGCAGTGGATAGAGCATCAGACTGGGGTGCGAAGGACCCAGGTTCAAGAACCCGAGGTTGCCAGTGTGAGCGCAGGCTCATCTGGTTTGAGCAAAGCTCACTAGCTTGGACCCAAGGTCGCTGGCTCAAGCAAGGGGTTACTCAGTCTGCTGTAGCCCCACGGTCAAGGCACATATGAGAAAGCAATCGATGAGCAACTAAGGTGTCGCAATACGCAACAGGAAACTAATGATTGATGCTTCTCATCTCTCCGTTCCTGTCTGTCTGTTCCTATCTATCCCTCTCTCTGACTCTCCGTCTGTAAAAAAAACAAACAAACCAAAAAACAAAACAAACAAACAAAAGATAATTTTAAAAATTAAAAAAAAAGAAAAAGAAAAGACTTTACAAAGGTATATCAAGACCATAGAAAGAGAAGGTGACCAAAGCATCCATTTAATTGACTTCAATCCCAAGTCAAGTAAAAGCTCTTTAACCATAAAGTAGAGAGGCAATACAACATGGTGGTTTGGTTAAGACTCTAAACCCCGATTTATATCCTGGCTTCACTATTTAACATCTCTGTGCCTTTTTTCACATTTATAAATTTAGGATAATAATGATAAACTACCTTATAGAATTTTTATAATAAATATGATATAATATTTATAGTGACTGGAACAATGTTTAACAACATATAGTAAATACTGTATAAATGTTTATTAATTCGAAAAATACAGGCAGTAGAGTCTCTAAAGTTATATAGATGGTAGGGATGGTAGGTCCCTTAAAGTTACTACTTTATTATATTTAATTTTTTAAAAATGTTTATTTTTATTGATGTTAGAGAGAGAGGAAGGGGAAGGGGAAGGGAAAGAGAGAGATAGGAATGTCTGTTCCTGTGTGTGTCCTGACTAGAGCCTGAACCAGCAACCTCTGGGCTTCAGAACAATGCTCTAACCCAGTGGTAGTCAACCTACTCCCTACTGCCCACTAGTTGGGCGTTTCAGCTTTCATGGTGGGTGGTAGCGGAGCAACCAAAGTATAAATAAAAAGATAGATTTAACTATAGTAAGTTGTTTTATAAAGATTTATCCTGCCAAATGTATCAAAAATCCGACATAAAGTACTTGGTAAGTAATTATTGTTATATGCTTTACCTTGCTGTAACTCTGTTTTATAAATTTTATAAAGTTACTTCCCTGCTTTATAAATCACCATTACTGTGGAAACAGTGGGCAGTTAGAAAATTTTACTACTAACAGAGATACAAAAGTGGGCAGTAGGTATAAAAAGGTTGACTACCCCTGCTCTAACCAATCAAGGTATCTAGCCAGGGAAGAACACTCTCTTCTTACTGAAAGCCCTTCCAATATAAGTGACTTGCTTTTTCTGGATCATAAATTTTGGTAATACTGCCCGACCAGGCGGTGGCGCAGTGGATAGAGCGTTGGACTGGGATGTGGAAGGACCCAGGTTCGAGACCCCGAGGTTGCAAGCTTGAGCACGGGCTCATCTGGCTTGAGCAAAAGCTCACCAGCTTGGACCCAGGGGCGCTGGCTCCAGCAAGGGGTTACTCAGTCTGCTGAAGGCCCGCGGTCAAGGCACATATGAGAAAGCAATCAATGAACAACTAAGAAGTCGCAACGCGCAACGAAAAACTAATGATTGATGCTTCTCATCTCTCAGTTCCTATCTGTCTATCCCTCTCTCTCTCTGTCTCTGTAAAAAAAAAAAAAAAAAAAAATTTTGGTAATACTTGTGTCAAAGGCAACTTCATCTACCACTTCCATGTCGTTATATCAAGAACCCATCTGTCTAAACTTCTAAGAGGCTGCTCCAAAAAGGAATAAGGAGTCATCAAAAGAGTATATATTAAACAAGCACTTCTAAAAGGAAAACTCTCATGACTAACCCATGGCTAATTTTTATTGATTGCTTGAATTATCTTACATAACCCTTGCAACCCTTTGAAGTAATTATTATTATGCCCATTTTATATAAAAGGAAAACCAAAGCCTGGATAGGTTATGTTATAGCTCAACATCATAACAGCTCAAAAATGGGAAGAAAGCATGATGATCCGTGCCAGTCTACTTCTAAACCCCAACTGTCAATTACTATACTATACTGCTTTCTAATTACAAAAGAATAGCTAAAGCTAGAGAACTATATAGCTCTGCCTAAATATAAAAGGTAAGATAATTATGATTAGGGACCACAACAGAATTTAGTCGAGTCTTTCTTTGTTTCACACTGTACAACCCCCTTCAGTGCTCACAGCCCACAGGTAAGGCGGCCAGGCAATGGTTCAAGGCTGTAGTTTACTCTGGCATGGGTATACTATGAGAGGCCCACAGACAAGGGCCCACCATAAATCCATTACCATGCTTTTGAAGTTACTACTTTAAAGCAAAAAAAACCAAAACCTAAACTAAACTAAAACTCACAGCAAAATTTACCCTTGAAAAAGTCCTTAGAAAGCCAAAGATTCTCACCCCCTGAGAAGCAGAGGAAAATGATCTTTGAGTGGGCAACCACAGATTTACCTCCCCCATCTCTGACCTGCTTAAGTACATCTTCTCATGCGCAACAAGGGCAAGTGGTGCACCAACACTAAATACTTCTCTTTTCTTCCTTTTTTTGTGGGGCAGGAAAAGAGGTAAGTCCTCAAAGAGAAGTGACTCCACTAGAACCATCCAATAAAATTATTATTCTAATCATGACTGGGCCACTAAGAAATGGGAAGGGCTTCTCTTAAAAGATAAGCATGCAATAACAAGGCAAGTGGCAACATTTTCTACCTGACAAACATTCTCCTTGAGTGCAGCTCCTCCACCTCGTTCACCCTGGAGTTTTTTTGACGCAGGCATCCCATGGTCGTTTTCTATACCCTCATCAATAGTCTCCTTGGGGCTTGCAGCCATCCTGTGTGTCATCAGTTCTCCCTTGCAGAAAAAAAATAATGTCCCAAATCTGCATTAATGATGTCTCCTCCATCTGACCCCCTCCCTCTGGGCTGCTATTTGTCTAGCCATTAAGCACTTACAGATGTTCAGCCAATCACGCGGGCGGACTGCATGCAATGTTAGTTCTAACCCTGCTGTGATTGGGCGGGTAGTGGGCGCCTCATGCCCTGCCACTAACTGCTCTGAGGCTGTTCCACTGGAACTTTCTGAGCTGTTCCATTTTAAGGTTTCACTAAGAAAGAGAAAACATTCTTAAGTTTATTTGATTACTTAGTTGTCCTTCCAAGATCAGTGTTTCCTACATAATGCCCCTCTTGGGCATTCTATTAAAATTGTCCTGGAAAGAAATACTCTTTATCATAACGTGATGCTGACCTGACTTGTTCTAATCTTCTTGTAAACTGAGTTATAAAAGCCCGACATAGCATCAATGACCACACTGATGCTCTATAGGAAATAGTTTTAAATCTAATTCCTAAAACCTGATGCTTACACATATTTTAAAATTAAGCAGTTGATGGTCTCAAGAAATAGGCAAATCAATGCTCCCCCTAATTGTAGCAGTCTCAGCTTTTTAAAAGGGCAATATTCAAGTTCATCTGGACCCTATGGTTAATTGATATTGTGCTCTTTGGTTTTTAAAAAAAGTTTACCTTCCTGATGGATTATGAAATTTCATCTGATACCTAGTGCATAGGATGTGATCTTATAAAAAGGTCATACCCTTAGATACCATTATGTGCCTTAACTGATTATTACTAGGATCAGGCTATCCTTTTGGTCCCGGATTCCTTATAGCCATTAGTCACTTCAGTAGAATACTACTCTTTAAGTAAACTCAAGGGAAAGAGGGATGTGGCCTCTATTGTGAAAAGTAGCTTCACTTTGGAAGGTCAAAAGATTAGGAACTGAGTAATACCTCTGAGCCTGCAGCTTCTCTTGATGAGTCTTCATTTTTCAATCTTTTACAATGCACCTTAGTTGTAGTAACATGCTTTTGTCGTTTTCGCCTCCTTGGTTTATCAAATATCCTAGTAGTGCCTATGACAGGAAAACAGGTGTCACCTGCTAGCAAATAATACATTTCATAAAATGTCCAAGAACTCCTATCCACAACTAAAAAAACCCTCATAGAATTACAGAATGTTAGAGTAAAAACTAACCTAAAAACCCATTTAATTCTCCAACTTTGTAGTTAAGGAAAGTGGGCAAAGAAGAAAAAAGACTTACCTATGATAATATAAGTAATTAGGGAATTAGCTACATATGTATAAATTCTATCTCACACAGATTAAATAATAAATGTACAGGTAGGTTACTAAAGAAATTTCTTCCTACATCAGTGATTTTCAACCTTTTTCATCCATGACACATATAAACCAATTACTAAAATTCTGTGGTACACCAAAAAATGTAAAATTTTGTGACCGAAAAACAAAAAAAAGAGGTATAATTTTTATTCATTCACAATGGATGGGTATCATCACTCCTTGTATCTGACAATCCAAACTAAGGGGGATAAGGTCAGTATCCCGGACTAAATGAACCGGTATTGCATATTTTGTGTTTTTGTTGGTTTTTTGTTTTGTTTTTTTAGCTACTCAGCCCTGTTACTGCATGCTTAAAAAATTCTTTCACACCAGTTGAAAATAGCTGGTTCTACATGGTTCCTCAAAGGACTTTAATACCTTATAAATGGGGAGAAAATGCACTTACTAGTCAGACAAAAATACTAAAACCTAGCCTCCAAAACTAAAGACAGTAAAATTATATCACTGTACGATTTAAGGATTAAGATGAAGAGTTGAAATATATAAAATCTGGCTTACAGGAATAGTAAAAAGACCTCCTCTGATACATTTAATGGTTTAAAGAGGATATTCATAAAGTGATACTATAATCCAACAATATGAAGTGAATGCATGGTCTAATTCGGCATATACATATACAATGAAATTCCAGTTGCTCATAGTCTATTATACATATTTCAATCTTTGTTATAGAAACTGCAAGAGGACTCTAAAAAGATATTTCATAAAATGTTCCAAGATAATTAGACTAGATATCAACATAAAGGCTGGATTTTAGAAAACTGCCTTACTGCTCTTGTGGAATGTCTAATGGAGATGAAGAAGTTCTGCTATCAAAGCTACTAATAGGCCTGACCAGGCAGTGGCGCAGTGGATAGAGGTCAGACTGGGATGTGGAGGACCCAGGTTCGAGACCCCAAGGTCGCCAGCTTGAGCATGGGCTCATCTGGTTTGAGCAAGGCTCACCAGCTTGAGCCCAAAGTCACTGGCTCGAGCAAGGGGTCACTCGGTCTGCTGTAGCCCCAGTGGTCAAGGCACATATGAGATATCAATCAATAAACAACAAAGGAACTGCAACGAAGAATTGATGTTTCTCATCTCTCTCCCTTCCTGTCTGTCTGTCCCTATCTGTCCCTCTGTCTCTGCCAAAAAAAAAAAATTAAATTTAATTTAATTTAATTAAAAAAAAAATTGAATAGAAAAAAAAAAGCTACTAATAGTCCTGGTCAGTTTGCTCAGTGGTAGAGTGTTGGCCCAGCACGTAGATGTCCCAGGTTCCATTACCAGGCAGGGCAAACAAAAAAAAGTGACCATCTGCTTCTTCACCCCTCTCCCTCCCCCTTCTCTTTCTCTCTTCCTCTTCTGCAGCCATGGCTCAATTGGTTTGAGTGCATTGACCCCAGGCACAGAGAATGGCTCTGTGGAGCCTCTACCTCAGGCACTAAAAATAGCTCAGTTGCCAGCATGGCCCCAGATGGGCAGAGCATCAGGCCCAGATGGGGGTTGTTGGGTAGATCCCAGTCGGGACACATGAGGGAGTCAATCTCTCCTCTATTTCCCCTCTTCTCACTTGGAAAAAGGAGGGGGAAAAAGTTACTGATAGCCTAAGGTTAAAGGAAGAGTTAATATAATGACAGGATAATAACGATTCTCACAGGCTAAAATATATAAAGTTCAGGTTATAGGTTAAAAAAACACACATAAAAAAACACCCCTAAGGTTTAAAAGTATAGGAAAGAGCTGATATTATTTTATCAGCAATTCTTTTTTTAAAAAAGCAAGTAAACTGATAAACCTAAGGAATTACAATTATGCACAAGGTCAAAATAATCTAACATATTGCTATATATGTCACATGAGGTCTTAAATCCCATGATACCCTTTGCAGGAAGGCCACATTTGATGCCGTGGGCTCAAATATGAGCTGATATCTCAGGAATGATAGTAATCAATAAATATCATTGGCAGATAAATATCAAAGTGTTTCAAAAAATTAGCATGGAGAAAATCTGGGGTGGATAACAAGACAGTGGTGTGGCAATTAATTTGGTCAAGTCTGGATTTAGTTCCCCAACATAGCCACCTCTTCCATGGTTATGTTTTGTCTATAAAATAGAGGTAATAAGGATATATCCTAACTCTCTATAATGCTTTAGATGGATTAGCAGTAAGGACCTATGATAATTATATCTATTAATGAATGAAGGGCTGCCCATTCTGCCTGTGAGTTGAATCAAAATCACCAAGAGGAGTTGCAAGAGTCAGATTCCAATTTAATCTAAAAGATTTCCAAGCCTTTAAGAAGCAACCACAATGGACTAGGCTCAAATGTAAGCTCTCTTTTTCAAGCATATGCTCACTGATTGAAGGTCTTATATGTGATAAAAGAAACTAAAACTATTTGTCAAAGACTGGATTAGATGATCTGTAATTTCCCTCTCAACTCATATTCCATATTTTCTTTTTTTTTAATTTTTTAAAATTCATTTTTAGAGAGGAGAGAGAGAGGGTGAGAGAGAGAGAGAGAGAGAGAGAGAGAGAGAGAGAGAGAAGAGAGAGAGAAGGGGGGAGGAGCTGGAAGCATCAACTCCCATATGTGCCTTGACCAGGCAAGCCCAGGGTTTCTAACCAGTGACCTCAGCATTTCCAGGTCGACGCTTTATCTACTGCGCCACCACAGGTCAGACATATTCCGTATTTTCTGTTCTTTTTCAAGCATATGCTCACTGATTGAAGGTCTTATATGTGATAAAAGAAACTAAAAAAACTATTTGTCAAAGACTGGATTAGATGATCTGTAATTTCCCTCTCAACTCATATTCCATATTTTCTGTTCTATAGAAACAAAAATTGAGTAAAACCTAGATGGCAATGATGCAGTCTGAAAAATTATCAGAAAAGAAAATTAAGAAGCTAATTTTTTGCCTGACCAGGCAGTGGCTCAGTGGATAGAGTGACAAATTAGGATGCAGAGGACCCAGGTTCGAAATCCTGAGGTTGCCGGCTTGAGCGTGGGATCAGACATGACCCCATGGTCACTGGCTTAAGCAAGGGGTCACTCGCTTTGCAGTAGCCCCCCAGTCAAGGCATGTATAAGAAAGCAATCAGTGAACAATTAAGGTGCTGCAATGAAGAACTGATGCTTCTCATCTCTCTTCCTTACCCTCTGTCTGTCCCTATCTGTCCCTCTCTGTCACACACAAAAAAGCTGATTTTTCTCTACTGTTCCTAACATTTCCTTATGCTAATATAGTCCTAATTCAACTATTTTTAAATAAAGCAAAAATGATATAATTTTGTAGTATCATTCACAGTTTTTGTACACATATTTTGGACAAACAAATCTTAGAAAATGCAACCTCACTGGTCTTGCTTACATACAAAACAACTTTTTTAGTTAACTTATATAGTGCTTCACATTCTTTTTTGCATTACATTTTTTAAATCTCAAAAATACTCACCACCACCACCAAAGACTTTAGAATGAGATGCAGCACATGATTCTGTAATGTTATTCTCCAAGTGACCAGCTTCATAACACTACAAATAAGTAAAATGCAACATAAAATCAACGTTTCACAATATATGCTAAAAGCTGAATGGTCTCCTGTCATAGATACATAATTCTGGTTTGTTTTTTTTAAATAATTAAAAGAACAGTATGATAAGAGTAAAGGGTTCAACAGAATTTGACCTGTAGTGGCTCAGTTGATAAAGTATTGAACTGGAATGCTGAGGTCACCAGTTTGAAATTTCTGCCTTGCCCAGTAGAGGCACGTATGGAAGAAGCAACTATTAGAAGTTGATTTTAAATGCTGAGGTCGCTGGTTCGAAACCCTGGGCTTGCCTGGTCAAGGCACATATGGGAGTTGATGCTTCCAGCTCCTCCCCTTTCTCTCTCTCTCTCTGTCTCTCTCCTCTCTAAAAATGAATAAATAAATAAATAAATGTATCTTAAAAAAAATTAAAAAAAAAAAAGTTGATTTTTCTCGCTCCTCCCTCCTTCTCTCTCTCCTCTAAAACCAATAAATAAAATATTTTAAAAATAAAGGGGGATGGGGTTTCAATAGAAACTTTATAGAGAAAGGCTCTGGTTAAAAAAAGAAAATGGTTCCAAAAGACTCATAACTACCACTGACTCCTTAAAAAAAAGTTACCCAGAGACTTTCAGTACATAAAGTAGATACAGATACAGCTCTGTCTGAAGTGGGAGGAGAAAGAGAAGGTATATGTGCTCAGAGACTTACCACCTCAGTTCTATTCCACACTACCCTGTATTTATTTATTTATTTTTAGCAAGAAACAGAGAGAGAGACAAACAGGAAGCAAGAGAGATGAGAAACATCAACTCGTAGTTGTGTCACTTTAGATGTTCACTGATTACACTGATTACTTCTCATGCAAGCTTTGACCAGGGGCCTAGAGCCAAGCCTGTGACCCCTTGCTCAAGCCAGCAACCTTGGGTTTCAAACCAGCAACCATAGGACCATATCTCTGATCCGACGCTCAAGCTGACGACCCCACGTTCAAGCTGTTGTGCCTGCACTCAAGCCAGTGACCTTGAGATTTCGAATCTGGGTCCTCAATATCCCAGGTTGATGCTCTAGCCACTGTACCACCACCTGGTTGGGCATACCATCTGTATTTAAAATTTACCATTTTACATTTGTATTTGTAATTTTATATTTTACACCATTATTTACTTGATGAATTCTGAGTATTAAGAAACTCAATCATGGAATGTCTTTCTAATATAAATTAAAAGAACATTAAAACTCAAAACAAAACACCTAAACATAAAGAGTAATTCCTAATACATTTTATTACCCTACTACTAATGCTTTTATGAATTAGTTCCATTCCAAGAAAATGTCTTCTCCCACAAGAATAGTAAGTAATCATCATGACTAGAAAACAACATTTAGAGGCCACAAAAAAGTCAATAGAGCTTACCCAGTGGTGCTACAGTGGATAGAGCATCAACATGAGATGCTAAGGCCACAGGTTTGAGATCTCGAAGTCACTGGGTTAAGCACAGGCTCTTCAACATGATCCCATGGTCGTGGGCTTGAGCAAGGGGTCACTGGCAAAGCTTGAGCACCCTCCTCCCACCCATCAAGCCATGTATGAAAAGCAATAAATGAACAACGAAAGTGATGCAACTATGACTTAAGGCTTCTCATCTCTCTCCTCTCATGTCTGCCTGCCTGCCTGCCTGTCTCTCTCTCTCAAAAAAATAAGTCAATATAATGGATGCTCTTCTTTGCTATAAAGTTCCCAAAGTTCGAAATCAAAACAAGATAAAATATAACTGTGAATTTCCAAATGCTCATTGTATACATTAATAAATCATAAGAATACTATTCCTCATGTTCAATGTAGATCAGAATCTTACAAAGTCAGATAAAATGAAGGAGCAAATGTTAGGTATCCAGTTAAATGGAACAAACGACAAGAAGACAATTTGTATAATTTAAAGAAAAACACTATCTACATTATTCAGATAACCAATTTATATTTCTTTAACACTCACACTAAAGCTGTAAAGCAAAAACAATTCGAATGTTTCCAAACCTACAGTTAGAGAACAATGAAGAAAACATTCTCATTTCCAACTTCATCAATTTATTTTAAAAAGTAAAATAAATATAACAGGATCTGGCCTGTAGCGGCGCAGTAAATAAAGCATCTCCCTGGAATGCTGAGGTCACCAGTTCAAAACCCTGGGCTTGCCAGGTCAAGGCACATATGAAAAACAATGAACAACTAAAGTGAAGCAATTATGAGTTGATAATTCTTGCTCCAACTGTCCCTTCTCTCCTCTCTTCTCTCTGTAAAATCAATAAATAAAAAAATCTAAAAAAACAAAAGAAAAAAATTCTTAAAAAAAAAGATATAACAGAACACCCCCCACCCCTCCCCCCACCCCACCCCCTGCAAATCACACTGCATGAATAAAAATCCATCTGCTCTTCTAATAATGAAAATGACAAAACTCTGTAAATGCCTTGGAGGATATGACTAAGAGGCCAAAACCTTACTTCACATACTGTGGCCATGGATATGCAATATAATAAGCCAGTGTACTTTTTCTTTTTTTCTTTTTTTTTGTATTTTTCTGAAGCTGGAAACGGGGAGAGACAGTCAGACAGACTCCCGCATGCGCCCGACCGGGATCCACCAGGCATGCCCACCAGGGGCAACGCTCTGCCATGACCAGGGCTACTTTAGCGCCTGGGGCAGAGGCTATAGAGCCATCCTCACTGCCCCGGCAAACTTTGCTCCAATGGAGCCCTGGCTGCAGGAGGGGAAGAGAGAGACAGAGAGGAAGGAGGGGGTAGGGGTGGAGAAGCAAATAGGCGCTTCTCCTATGTGCCCTGGCCAGGAATCGAACCCGGGTCCCCCGCACGCCAGGCTGACGCTCTACTGCTGAGCCAACCGGCCAGGGCCAGTGTACTTTTTCTTTTTAAAGCTGGTACATCTTAGCCCAGGGGTCCCCAAACTACGGCCCGTACAGACCGTGGGCCGCATGCGGCCCCCTGAGGCCATTTATCCAGCCCCCACCACACTTCCGGAAGGGGCACCTCTTTCATTGGTGGTCAGTGAGAGGAGCACATTGACCATCTCATTAGCCAAAAGCAGGCCTATAGTTCCCAATCAAATACTGGTCAGTTTATTGATTTAAATTTACTTGTTCTTTATTTTAAATATTGTATTTGTTCCCACTTTGGTTTTTTTACTTTAAAATAAGGTATGTGCAGTGTGCATAGGGATTTGTTCATAGTTTTTTTTTTATAGTCCGGCCCTCCAATGGTCTGAGGGACAGTGAACTGGCCCCCTGTGTAAAAAGTTTGGGGACCCTTGCCTTAGCCTGACCAGGTGGTGGCGCAGTGGATACAGTGTCAAACTGGGATGCGGAAGGACCCAGGTTCGCGACCCAGAGGTCGCCAGCTTGAGCGCGGGCTCATCTGGTTTGAGCAAAAGCTCACCAGCTTGGACACAAGGTTGCTGGCTCGAGCAAGGGGTCACTCAGTCTGCTGAAGGCCCGCGGTCAAGGCATATATGAGAAAGCGATAAATGAACAACTAAGGTGTTGCAAGGCGCAACGAAAAACTAATGATTGATGCTTTTCATCTCTCCGTTCCTGTCTGTCTGTCCCTGTCTATCCCTCTCTCTGACTCTCTCTCTGTCTCTGTAAAAAATAAAAAAATTTAAAAAGCCAGTACACCTTTAAGTTACCATTACCTCAACAGATAATCCTTTCTGTAACCTATGATTAATCCATCTACAGACACAGGTGGAACTGAATGACAGCTTCAACCTGATGACAAAATATACCTCAGAGTATTGAGGACCTCAACTGTGAAGCTGACCAAGTAAGATGGCAGGATTGACTCCTAAAACATAAAAAAAGGTCATTCTCTCTTTAGAGTCTGGTTCTAGCCATCACCAATAATTGTGATTTTTCTCTTGTTCTAGTGCTAGATACAATACCCACCTAAATTCCAAAAAAGTTAAAATTTGACAGTAAAATAGTTATTAATTTTATCTTATGCTTAAAAAAAACCCCAAAATACGAGAGACAGAAAATTACATAGATATCAGAGATTTTTAAGAAATGCTTCTAGCCTGACCAGGCGGTGGCGCAATGGATAGAGCGTCGGACTGGGATGTGAAGGCCTAGGTTCGAGACCCCGAGGTCTGCCTTGAGCATGGGTTCATCTGGTTTGAGCAAGGCTCACCAGCTTAAGCTCAAGGTCACTGGCTCGAGCAAGGGGTCATTCAGTCTGCTGTAGCCCCCTGATCAAGGCACATATGAGAAATCAATCAATGAACAACTAAGGAACCGCAACGAAGAATTGATGTTTCTCATCTCTCTCCCTTCCTGTCTGTCCCTATCTGTCCCTCTCTCTGACTCTGTCTTTGCCACCAAAAAAAAAAAAAAGCTTCTAAAACAATTGGCCGTCAATGTGAGAAAAAGATCTCTTCAAAACTCCATCTCAAAAAATGAAGATGGAACTAAGACCTATACATAAAAATCCATAATAAACTCCTAAAATAAAACAAATAATAATTCCTAATTTAGTTTACGTATGTTGATTGATTTCAGAGAGCAAGACGGCCCATCAATCTGTTCCTGTATGTGCCCTGACCAGGGATTGAACTGACAACCTCTGTGCTTCAGGATGATGCTCTAACCAACCAAGACATCAGCCAGGACAAGAATACCTTCCTGCTCATGGGGTAGGCTAAGATTTTTTTGAAATAAACACAAAAAGAATGAATCATAAGAGAAAAAAATTACATTAAAAAACTTCTCATGAGTCTGACCAGGCGGTGGCGCAGTGGATAGAGCATTGGAATGGGATGCAGAGGAGCCAGGTTCGAGATCCCGAGGTCACCAGCTTGGACCCAAGGTCGCTGGCTTGAGCAAGGGGTTACTCGGTCTGCTGAAGGCCCGCGAACAAGGCACATATGAGAAAGCAATCAATGAACAACTAAGGTGTCGCAATGAAAAACTGATGATTGATGCCTCTCATTTCTCTCCATTCCTGTCTGTCTGTCCCTGCCTATCCCTCTCTCTGACTCTCTGTCTCTGTAAAAAAACAACAACAAAACTTCTCATGAAAGACAATGAACAGGCAATCCACAGACTGGGAAAAAGTATTTATAATACATTTATCTAACAAAGAACTTATATATCTCAAATATAAAAAGCACTCCTAAGTAGCAACCGTAAAAAAAGATAAATAGCCCAACAAAAAAATATATGTATTCTTGGACAGTCACTTTATAAAAATATAGGAATGACACATACTAAGGAGCTCAATATCATTAGCCATTAGGGAAATACAAATTAAAACCAAAGTTAGGCCTGACCAGGAAGTGACGCAGTGGATAGAGCGTTGGACTGGGACACAGAGGACCTAGATTCAAGACCTCCAGGTCACCAGCTTGAGCGCAGGCTCATCTGGTTTGAGCAAAGCTCACCAGCTTTGACCCCAAGTTGCTGGATTGAGCAAGAGGTCACTGGGTCTGCTATAGCCCCACAGTCAAGGCACATATGAGAAAGCAATCAATGAACAACTAAAGTGCCACAACAAAAAACTGATGATTGATGCTTCTCATCTCTGCATTCCTGTCTGTCCCTATCTATTCCTTTCTCTGACTCTCGCTCTGTCACTGTAAAATAAAAATTTTTTTTAAAAAAACAGATATTATTTTGGATCCAGCAAAAAACTTAAAAAAATTTTTTTTGACAGTGACAGAGTCAGAGAGAGAGAGAGGGACAGACAGACAGGAAGGGAGAGAGATGAGAAGCATCAATTTTTTGTTGTGGCACCTTAGTTGTTCATTGATTTGCTTTCTCTTATGTGCCTTGACCAGGGGGAGACAGCAGACCGAGTAACCCCTTGCTCAACCCAATGGGTTCAAGCTGGGAAGCCTTGCACAAACCAGATGAGACTGCGCTCAAGCCAGCAACCTTGGGGTCTCAAACCTGGGTCTTCCGTGTCCCAGTCCAATGCTCCATCCACTGCACCACCATCTGGTCAGGCAGAACACTTAAATTTAAAACAACTGACAAATCAAATGCTAGTAAAGATGTGGAGCAAATGAATCTTATATATTGCTGGGGAAGAATGAAGTTGTACAATCACTTTGCAGAAATGTAAGGCAATTTCTTCCAAAGGTAGTAAATATGGCCTGACCAGGCGGTGGCGCAGTGGATAGAGCATTGGACTGGGATGTGGAGGACTACGTTCGAGACCCCAAGGTTGCCAGCTTGAGTGCAGGCTCATGTGGTTTGAGCAAGGCTCACCAGCTTGAGCCTAAGGTTGCTGGCTTGAGGAAGGGGTTACTCAGTCTGCTGTAGCCTGCCAGTCAAGGCACATATGAGAAATCAATCAATGAACAACTAAGGAACCGCAATGAAGAATTGACGTTTCTTATTTCTCTCTCCCTTCCTGTCTGTCTGTCCCTATCTGTCCCTCTGTCGGACTCTGTCTCTGCCACACACACACACACACACAAAACAAAGGTAGTAAATATGCATGAGCCAGCATCCCACTCCTAATTATTTACACTAAGAGAAATAAAAATATTTGTCCACAGAAAGACTTAAAGAGAACATCTGCACCAACTTTATATTTAATCAACCCAAAATGAAAACCTCAAATGTATTAGCAGGACAAAGAATAAGCAAATTATACTTGGGATACTATTTGGCAATAAAAGGGAATAAACTACTCATTAGCATCCTGTGAAAGTACCTTAAGAACAAATGTTCATAAAAGAACCAGACTTACAAAAACGAAGAATATATTTGACATTCAAGACCAAGCAAAAATATTCTCTAGTTACAGAAGAAAGCATTGCTGGAGGTAGCAAAGTGGATAAAGCATTGACCTTGGACACTGAGGATCCAGGTTCAAAACCCTGAGGTTGCCAGCTTGAGCATGGGATCATAGACATGACCCGATGGTCACCGGCTTGAGGCCAAAGGTCGCTGTCTTGAAAGCAAGGTCGTTACATCAGCTGAAACTCTACCCCTCGTCAAGGCACACATGAGAAAGCAATCAATGAACTGAAGTGCTGCAACGATGAGTTGATGCTTCTCATCTCTCTTCCTATCTGTCTATCGCTCTCTCACTTAAAAAAAAAAGGGATAAAAAAAAAAAGCATAGCTTCTGAAAAATACAAGAATGGGAAATTGAATGAAAAGACTACAAGAGAACTTTTGGAGGTGAAGGATTACACACTAACCCAGGTGTGTAAGAACATACCTCATTTAGGTGGTACTTACATGCATGGTATATACAAACGTCTATCACACAGAACAATTAAGGACTCTATAATTTATGTGTTAATTATATTGTAATTAAATACAAAAGTTCTGGGATACACTTGCTTACATACATTTAAATTAAGTATGTAAACTAAATCACACCTTTTTATCCCCTTGGGGGAAAAAAGCCCTATACATGGCAAGTCACATTTTGGATTAGAAAACTACATTCGACAGAACAATATTATACAAATTAATACTATATTTTAAGCAATCAAATCACAAAACCATTAAGGACTTATCTTATTCCTCAAATCATTCACTTATATACAGTGTGTCCGTAAAGTCATGGTGCACTTTTGACCGGTCACAGGAAAGCAACAAAAGACGACAGAAATGTGAAATCTGCACCAAATAAAAGGAAAACCCTCCCAGTTTCTGTAGGATGATGTGGCAGCATCTGTGCATGCGCAGATGATGACGTAACACTGTGTAAACAGTGGAGCAGCCCATGGCCATGCCGGTCCAGATGTGGACGGTCCAGAGGAAAGTTCAGTGTGTTCTGTGGTTTGCTAAATTCAAATCCTTGACCAAAGTGCAATGTGAATATCGGCACATTTATAACGAAGCGCCACCATGTAGAAATAACATTACTCGGTGGGATAAGTTGAAGGAAACCGGCAGTTTGGTGGAGAAACCCCGTTCTGGTAGGCCATCAGTCAGTGATGTGTCTGTAGAGGCTATACGGGATACCTACCTAAGGAGCCCTGCAAAATCTGTGCGTGAGCCCACATCGAACTGCACTGAATAGGTATGAAACTGGGAGAGTTTTCCTTTTATTTGGTGCAGATTTCACATTTCTATTGTTGTTTTTTTTCTTTCTTAAACTTTTATTTTTTTTCAGAGACAGTGTTAGAAAGAGGGATAGACAGACAGGAACGAAGAGATGAGAAGCATCAATCATCAGTTCCTCGTTGCAACACCTTAGTTGTTCACTGATTGCTCTCCCACATGTGCCCTGACCACGGGCCTTCAGCAGACTGGGTAACCCCTTGCTCGAGACAGCGACTTGGGTCCAAGCTGGTGAGCTTTTTCTCAAACTAGATGAGCCTGCACTGAAGCTGGCGACCTCGGGGTCTAGAACCTGGGTACTCGGCATCCTAGTCCAATGCTCTATCCACTGCACCACCGCCTGGTCAGGCTCTATCGTCTTTTGTTGCTTTCCTGTGACCAGTCAAAAGTGCACCATGGCCCTGGCCGGTTGGCTCAGTGGTAGAGCGTCGGCCTGGCATGCGGAGGTCCCGGGTTCAATTCCCGGCCAGGGCACACAGGAGAAGCGCCCATCTGCTTCTCCACCCCTCCCTCTCTGTCTCTCTCTTCCCCTCCCGCAGCCAAGGCTCCACTGGAGCAAAAGATGGCCCGGGCGCTGGGGATGGCTCCTTGGCCTCTGCCCCAGGTGCTAGAGTGGCTCTGGTCGCGACCGAGCGACGGCCTGGATGGGCAGGGCATCGCCCCTGGTGGGCATGCCGGGTGGATCCCGGTCGGGCGCATGCGGGAGTCTGTCTGACTGCCTCCCCGTTTCCAGCTTCGGAAAAATACAAAAAAAAGAAAAAAGAAAAAAGAAAAAAAAAAAGTGCACCATGACTTTATGGACACACTATATGTCAATTATACCTTAATAAAACTGGGGAGAGGGGAAAAATCATTCACTTAACTGGACTGAATTCTTACTTTTTTTTTAATTCGTCATCACTTCACCTCTAGCAGTAACACATAGCCTTCCATGACTTACCTTGTATACTACTACTAAATTTATCATCTGATTGCAAATTATCACTTCTATGCTCAAAATATTCAACTGAATTCCAGTTTCCTTGGCCTTCTCCATCTATCTCTTCCAAAAATCTTGCAAAATAGTTAAGATTTGAGTAAGTGCAAGCCAAAAGAGAAAACACTACAAAAAATTATCACAGCCTTACTAGAGTATAAGGCAGAAAGAACATGGTAAGTTGTAGACATGATGTCACTGAAGGTTATATAAACTGCAGAGAAAGTTAGCGGAGGAGTGCAGATGAGCTAAGAATAATTGAGAAGTCCATGTCATAATACTCTTGAGAGGAATAAAAGAATTAAAGGATAGCCTGACCAGGCAGTGGCGCAGTGGACAGAGCATCTGAGAGGGACGCAGAGAACCCAGGTTCTAAACCTCAATTTTGCAGGCTTGCGCAAATCATAGACATGACTCCATGATCGCTGGTTTGAACCCAAGGTCGCTGGCGTAAGCAAGGGGTTACTCGGTCTTCTGTAGTCCCTGGTCAAGGCACATATGAGAAAGCAGTCAATGAACAACTAAGGTGCCACAATGAAGAATCAATGCTTCTCATCTCTCTCCCTTCCTGTCTGTCTATTCCTATTTGTCCCTCTCTCTGTCATAAAAAAAAGTAAGTAAATAAATAAATAAATCACATAACGCAGTTTTTAAAATAAAGAATAAAAACACAAATAAATTAAAATTTATATTTACACACAAACCCAGTTAACATCTAAAATACCCCAAAACTTAGGAGGCTAGTCTTATTGGGGTAAGATCACTCAGTAATTTGTATAAATGTCTAATCACTATTTTATATCTAAGGAGAGGGAGAGACAGAGAGAGAGAGAGAGAGAGAAGGGGGGAGGAGCTGGAAGCATCAACTCCCTTATGTGCCTTGACCAGGCAAGCCCAGGGTTTCGAACCGGCAACCTCAGCATTTCCAGGTCAACGCTTTATCCACTGCGCCACCACAGGTCAGGCCCAAAAATGAATATATTTATGTTAACTATAATTGGAGAAAAAAAAGAAAACTTAAGAGCCCTAATGTAAGGTTAAAAAATAGAAATTTCCTATGGCTAAAGAAAGAAGTTCAAAAACTCAAATTATTTTATTACAATCTTCAATTCTTTTTTTTTTAGTGAGAAAGAGAGAGACAGACAGACAGACACAGACAGGAAGGGAGAGAGATGAGAAGCTTCAACTTATAGTTGTAGCACCTTAGTTACTCATTGACCAGGGAGCTACAGCCAAGCCAGTGACCCCTTGCTCAAGCCAGCGACCTTGGGTTAAAGCCAGCAACCACAGGGTCATGTCTATGATCCCACACTAAAGCCAGCAACCCAGTGCTCAAGCTGGTGAGCCCATGCTCAAGCCAGCAACCGTGGGGTTAGGAACCTGGGTCCTAAGCGTTCCACGATGACACTCTATCCACTGCACCATATGTACTCCTCACATGTAAGGGGCATAAGATGTTTCTAAGTTATCAATACCCAGCTGTTATCCATTATAGAATTAGAAAATAATTTTCTATTTCCACTTATTTAATCTCTTCTTGGCTAATGAAAACCAAGTTTGCAAACTCAAAAACTTAAAATTCAAGCGTTTCTGCCTGGATTAGAGACAAACTGGGTCATTACTGAGGTGTTATGCAGACAGGGTACTGTGATGTGAGTAGCTTAGTGCCTTGTGGAGACAGAAGCGAAGTAGAAATCTGGTAAGAGCTTTTATGTCCATAAAAGAAATTACAACAATCATGAACTTCATTCAGTCTTTAAAGTTTTTTCATTTTCATTTGTAAAGAAAACCTAAAACCAAATGATATATGTATCCGAACAAATGCAAAATAGCCTAATATAGAATCTCTCAGACCGACCACCAAGTATATGCTGATATTCTGTAATATTTATGTATATGTGTGCATAATTTGAATCAACAAAAATAACATACCTTTTTAGAAAGGCCAAGATCCCCTTTCTTGGGCATAAATCCAGGGTCTAAATCATTTGATTCAAGAAGTTTCTTAGTTGGTTTTCTCTGACGCTTACTTTCATAATTTCCTGAAACACATGTATCTTTCCATTAGATGATGTAGGAACTGGGCATAAGTTAATTTTAAAAAATGTTTATACCACACAAAAATGAATCACCACATTTTTTTTGTTTTTCTCATCATGTTGTTGGGGAGGGACAAGGTAGGAATTTATTTATTCTAAAATGTTAGTTAACACAAAACAGTTCACAAACTAATGTGAGAGGGTGTGTGTTTGTAAGTCACAAAAGAACATAGGGAGAAATCAAAAGGGCAGAACTGCCTTTATATCAATTCATTGGTGGTAAAACAAAAATAGAAGTAAGGTAAAGCAGAACCCGAATCTGGGCATAAATGAACCGTGATCAGAATAAGCTGTTCCTAAATAAATAAAAAAGTTATTTACTTTATAGAATTACTCTTAAAAATTATGTTAAAAAGCCTAATAACAGAATTTGACAAATAGGGAAAATGAAACCATAACTATCTTTGTAATTCTATTTAAAATCTTTCTGATTCTGCCTTACTTGATTAAACACAACTAGGATACATCTTTTAAAGGCATACTATCACCATCACAAGGTATTCTTGGGAATGTAAAAAGTTACAACCAAAATTTTCCCTGGATGACTATAATATTCAGTAGCCAGAAGTGAATCAGACATAGTATGTTTAGATCCAACTCTTATCAGGTGACATGTATATAATATATAAAGAATAACAAAATAAATAGCAATTGGTAATTCACTTCAAGAGAATATTTACACTTGGCTGCTTACTATGAGTCAAGGAAATTACATTACACATTATTACATCATGATCTCCATTTTATACGCAAGGAAACAAGTTCAGAGGTCAAACAACTTCCCAAGTTGTTTTGATACAAGGATTGGTGAGCCAGTATTTGAAGCATAAGTTTCATGAGATTACTCTATGGTGTGCAGTAATTCTTCCCAAAAACCTATTAACCTTGGGTGTTGACTTACATGATAGTTGATTAACAATCAGAAAGAGCAACAACGGAGTGAGGAGGGTAGTTTTTAAAAATGTCTTCTTGGCCCTGGCAGGTTGGCTCAATGGTAGAGCGTCAGCCTGGCGTGTGGAAGTCCTGGGTTTGATTCCCGGCAAGGGCACACAGGAGAAGCACCTATCTGCTTCTCCACTCTTCCCCCTCTACTTTCTCTCTATCTCTTCCCCTCCCGCAGCCAAGGCTCAATTGGAGCAAAGTTGGCCCAGGCACTGAGGATAGCTCCCTGGCCTCTGCCTCCTGCTCCAACCGAGCATCGCCCTCTTGTGGGCATGCCGGGTGGATCCCGGTCAGGCACATATGGGAGTCTGCCTCCCTACTTCTAACTTTGGAAAAATACAAAAAAAACCCACAAAAAAAACCCAACCAGTCTTCTGAACAGTGTACCACCAATTTAGGGTCACCACAGCCATTTAGCTGGTACTTTAGGAATTTCTGAAGACAAAAGGGGTAGTTTTGTTTTATAGAGGTACAACACTGGCTTTTGATCAAAATATACTAAAATCTCCTCTTTCCTCTAACCATATCCACTTACATACTGAGACCCCACCCCCATCTTACCTGGAGTTTTAACTAGCAATTCCTCAGATTTAAGGGCAGGCCGTCGAGAGACTTCCAGAGCCACAGGCACAGACAAGGTCAGCTGTGGCAACTCAGCATGTCCACCTCCAAGTTCTGACTGAGCCAAAGGGCCTTCCAAAAACGGAGCCTCCTTTTCAAGAACTGGAGGCTCTTCTTTGGTTGAAATCAAATTCTCATCCACCTGCTTGTTCTGAACATTAGATCGACTTCGTGCTAAAAGGTTTTCCTCTTCACAGCGAGAACTTACTACCTAAGAGCAAAATAGAAAAATAAAATTCAGAAGCCAAAGTTGTAATTTGAGTGTCAAAAAGAATAATGCACTTAAAAGTAGTAAAATTCTGACATATACTACAATACGCATAAACTTTGAAGGCATTATGCTAAGTGAAATAAGCTAGTCACAATAAAATAGATCTTGTATGATTCTACTTATTTGAAGTACCAAGAATAGTCCCATTATCTCTTTTTTTAATGGTGAAACTTTTTTTTTAAGACTTTATTCATTTTAGGAGAGAGAGAGAGAGAGAGAAAGAGGATGAAGGAGCAGGAAGCATTAACTCCCCTGGCAAGCACAGGGTTTGAATTGGCAACTTCAGCATTCCAGGTCGATGCTTTAGTCCATTGCACCACCACTAGTCAGGCCAAGAATAGTAAAATTCTAATTTTTTTTTTAATTTATTCAGTTTAGAAAGGAGAGAGAGAGGGAGAGAAGAGAGAGACAGAGAGAGAGGAGGGGAGGAGCAGGAAGCATCAACTCCCATATGTGCCTTGACCAGACAAGCCCAGGGTTTTGAACCGGCGACCTCAGCATTTCCAGGTCGACGCTTTATCCACTGCGCCACCACAGGTCAGACAAGAATAGTAAAATTCTGAGACAGAAAACAGAATGGTGATTACCAAAGGTTGAGAAAGGAGTAAATAAAAGTTTTTAAATAATACAGACTGACCAGGTAGTGGCGCAGTGTATAGAGCATCAGCCTAGGACACTGAGGACCCAGATTCAAGACCTTGAGGTCACCAGCTTAAGCCTAGGCTCACCAGCTTGAGTGCAGGGTTGCCAGATTGAGCATGAAATCACAGACATGACCCCACGGTTGATGGCTTGAGCAAGGGGTCACTGGCTCCGCCAGTCAAGGCACATACGAGAAAGCAATCAATGAAAAATTAAGGTGCCACAACTATGAGTTGATGCTTCTCATCTCATTCCCTTCCTGTTTGTCTCTCTCACAACAATAATAATAATAATAATTTATCAAATTGTTAATTATAACTTCCACATAACAAGAAACAGAACACAGAAATGAGCTTAGTGGTACCTATTAGGAGGCAATCACACACAACTGGATTAGAAAGTGAGGAATCCCAAAGTGATTCTTGCATTGCTTAGATCAGGGGTCTCAAACTCGCGGCCCGCGGGCTGCATGCGGCCCGCCGAACAACTTTGTGCAGCCCGCAGACTAATCCACGAAGTTCAAAATATTTTGGATAAAATTAAGTAAGCTTAGGGGCCTACTTGTATTTGCCGAATGGCTGTGATCTTGCTCTGTGGCCCACATGCTGAGTTGAGTTTGAGACCCCTGGCTTAGATAGTCTTTAACAAAAGAACTTTTCTAGATTTAAAGAGAGTTAAGAAATATAAAACCAGCCTGACCAGGCAGTGGCACAGTGGATAGAGCATTGGACTGGGATGAAGAGGACCCAGGTTCGAGACCCCAAGGTCACCAGATTGAGCGTGGGCTCATCTGGTTTGAGCAAAAAGCCCATCAGTTTGAACCCAAGGTTGCTGGCTCCAGCAAGGGGTTACTCTGTCTGCTGAAGGCCCACGGTCAAGGCACATATGAGAAAGCAATCAATGAACAACTAAGGTGTCGCAATGTGCAACGAAAAACTAATGACTGATGCTTCTCATCTCTCTCCATTCCTGTCTGTCTGTCCCTGTCTATCCCTCTCTCTCTGAAAAAAAAAAAAAAAGAAAAGAAAAAAGAAATATAAAACCAGATAGGTGTAATCTTAGACTGGATCCTGATTTGAATAAAGCAAAAATATAAGGTTAGGAAACAATTGTGGAAATATGAATATAAATTTGTTATAAGATACATTGGTCTTATTAGATATGATGTTAAATAAGTTATAAAGGAAAATGTTTTATTTTTTAGAGGTACATATTATTATATAGGGACAGAAGGTCAAACTATCTCTAATTTATTTTGAAATACTTCAATTTAATGAAATTTAAAAATAAAGCATCAGAACATTTGTTTAAAAAATTAGGATATTACATATTTTTATTCCCTGTTTTTTTACTAAACATTTATTTACTCCTAAATCACTAAATACACTTTGAAAGCAATGGGGGAAATAAACACACACACAGAACAAAGACTCATTTATACATTTCCTATATAACTAGTATATGTTAAGTATTGTGCCAGAAGCTGGAGGTAAAGAACTAAAAAAAGTAAGATCTCAGTTAAAGAAATTATTGCCCCATAAAGACAAAATATGATATTTAAGGCAAAATTGCAGCATCCTAAAAGAATTAATGAAAGAATGTTGAAATGTTGAAACATACCTTGTGCACCTGTTCCTGTACTTTCTTTTGTTTTTTCTTAGGAGCAAATATTTGATCATATTCTTCTGTATATTCCAGAAGCCACTTGCTTGGCTTCCTAAGACGTTTCTTCTCTGACCGCACAGCTAAAAGAAAAACAAGTTCAGCATTAACTAAAAAGTGAAAGGAAAATCCATGTTTTTCACGCAGCCATCTCTGTACTCTCAAAAGTACAGAGATGGAAACTCAAAAAACATCCTGGCCTAAGCTCCAAGAGACTAAAACTTATTTGCTATGGCTTATCATATGCAAAAGTTGGGAGAGGAAAGACTTTAGCTGCTCTGTAGACAAGAGACAGACACACACACAGAACCTATCCAATCTTACAAAAAAGATTAAATTAAAACTAGTATCCTATCCTGGCCTGTGGTAGAACAGTAGAGTGTCTAACTGAAATGCTGGGATTGCTGGGTCGAGGCCCTGGGCTTTCCTGTCAAGGCACATATGAGAAACAATCAATGAAAAACTAAAGTTGATGCTTCTTATCATCCCAGTCTCTGCTCTCTGTAAAATTAATAAATAAAATCTTAAAAAAAAAACTAGTGTCCTATAGTGACAGATACAACTAACATTAAAATACAGATTCTACGTTGGGTAAAAGTATAAAATACATCATGAATTCTTTTCAGTTCCATCTCTTTGGACTATGCAGAATATAAGATGGATGTTCAGATAGACTATTTACTAATCAGTACTATTACATGAATTTAATAAGCAGTCTACACATGCTTCATTATTGATGGTTACACTGAGTTTCACATTAGAAAACACAAATATTTCTAAAAAGAATCAGCAAAAATATATAATTAATTATATGTACAGCATTACTTCAATGGCATAAAAAATGTATGCTATGTATGTCAAAGTCAGAAAATAAGATAAGCATGACCAGGTGGTGGCGTAGTAGACAGAGCATTGACCTGGGACGCTAAGGGCCAAGGTTCAAAATCCCAAGGTCACTGGCTTGAGCATGGGATCACTGACACGACCCATGGTCAATGGCTTGGCTTGAGCCCTCGGGTCAAGGCACATATGGGAACGCAATCAATGAACCACCAAGGTGCCACACTATGATGCTTCGCACCTCTCTCCCTTCTTGTCTTTCTCTCTCTTAAAAAAAAAAAAAAAAAAAAGATGAAAATACAGAATTTTGGGTACTTGCTTTAAAAAATTTTGTCATGCTTTGTGGTCAGAATATCAATGTATACCATTTTTCTTTGACTTAATGGTGAAACAAGAATCTATTATAATTTTCCTATACAACTTTAATAAACACAACATGCTACAGTTACTGTACTATACTATAAGTCCTTGGGGAGCAGAGAGATTTCATGATACGATGACCTCAGAGGAAGCTGTTCCTGCCTCAGTTGAATGGGGCAATGTTGATGTTCTTTCTATATAATAAACATAAAAGATGAGACTAAAAAGAAAAGTCACAGGGAAGCATGGCAAAAGTGCTTACTCCTTAGACAGCACATATGGGAACAAACTATAAAACCTTCACTGGGGCCCAAGTCAGCTGGGTAAGTGGATAGAGCATTCACCCAGGGTATGAAAGTCCTGGGTTTGATTCCCAGTCAGGGTACACATGAGAAGCTACCATCTGCTTTTCTCACACTCCCTCTCCCCCTACTCTCTCTCTTCTCCTTTAGCAGCCACTAGCTTGACTGGTTGGCCCCAGGCACTGAGGATAGCTCAGTTGGTCTGAACATCGTCCCAAGACAGGGGTTGAGGGGTGGATCCCAGTTGGGTACATGTGGGAGTTTGTCTATCTCCCCTTCTCTCATTAAAAAAAAATTAAAATCTTCTGGCCTTGGCCAGTTGGCTCAGTGGTAGAGCATCAGCCCAGCGTGTGGAAGTCCCGGGTTCGATATCCAGTCAGGGCACACAGGAAAAGTGCCCACCTGCTTCTCCACCCTTCCCTCTCTCCTTTCTCTCTATCTCTTCCCCTCCTGCAGCCAAGGCTCCATTGGAGCATAGTTGGCCCGGGCGCTGAGGATGGCTCCGTGGCCTCCACCTCAGGCGCCAGAATGGCTCTGGCCACAATGGAGCAGCACCCCAGATGGACAGAGCATCACCCCCTGGTAGGTATGCAGAGTGGATCCCGGTCGGGCGCATGTGGGAGTTTTTCTGAATGCCTCCCGGCTTCTAACTTTGGAAAAATACAAAATCTTCAATGGAACAAAATGTGGAAAATAATTTCTTTATACTAATTCAAACTACTATAATTTCACAGTAGTAAACAGAAGCAATATCCCATTTAGTTTAAGGATAATATAAAAGGAGTTGACACTTACATGGATATTTTTATAGCAGCTTTATTTCTTTTTTAATTTTTATTTATTTATTCATTTATTTTAGAGAGAAGAGAGAGTTAGAATGAAAGAGAGAGAGAGAGAAAGGGGGCAGGAAGGAAGCATCAACTTCCCATATATGCCTTGACCGGGCAAGCCCAGGGTTTTGAACCAGTGACCTCAGTGTTCCAGGTCAACGCTTTATCCACTGCGCCACCACAGGTCAGGCAGCAGCTTTATTTCTAATTGTGAAAACTTGGCAGCAACAGATATAAGTGAATGAATAAACTGTGATACATTCCAACAATGGAATATTATTCAGCACTAATAAGAAATGAGCGATTGAGCCATGAGAAGATATGAAGGAAACTTAAATACATTTAACAAGTGGAAAAAATGCAAAGTTGAATAAGCTACATACTATATGATTCCAACTATATGACATTCTGGAAAACAATGGAGACTATAAAAACTGGTTGCCAAAGCATGGGGTGGGGAGAGGTTTGCTAAACAGGTTGAATATAAAAGATGTTCAGGGTGGTGAAAATACTCTGTATGATAATCACAATGATACATGTCACTATACATTTGTCTAAATGTACAACACCAAGAATGAACCCTAAGGTAAACTGTGGACTTTGGGTGATTATGATGTGTCAGTGCAGGTTCATCAACTGTAACAATGTACCATACCACTATGGCAGGGGATGTTGACTCACATAGTCAGAGAGCCAAAAATGAACACTGTTGGAGAAGAAGGGGGGTTGGTGGGTGGGTAAACAGGTGAAGGGATTTAGAAGTACAAGTTAGTAGCTATAGAATAGTCATGGGGATGTAAAGTACAGCTTAGGGAATATAGTCAATAATTTTGTAAGAACTTATGGTCTCAGAGGGTACTAGACTTTTTAGGGGGACCACCTCGTAAGTTACATAAATGTCTAACCACTATCCTGTAAACCTGAAACTAATATAATATTAAAGGCCAACTATATCTCAAAAATTCTTAAGTATTTTAATTTTTAAAAAATAAGATGGATTAAAACACCAAAATGCAACTATATCCTCTCTACAAGTATATCTATCATCTTAGATATAGACAGATATATCTTGGAACTAAAAGGATAAAAAGGAATATATGCAAACAAGAGAAGAGGTGGCCCTGCTTAGACAAAATAGACCTGAGTGAAAACTATCACAAGACACAAACAAGATCATTATATAATGATAAACAGGTCAATTTACCAAGAAGATCAACAATTTTAAACTTATTTTAGAAGATAACAATTATAAATATATAATTTATGCACATAACATCAGAGCACTATAATAGATGAAGCGAACACTGACAGACTTGCGAGGAGAAACAGACAGTATAAAACAATAGTAGAGTATATACTACTTGGCTTTCACTAATGAATAGAACTACAAGATGGAAGATTAATATGAAAACAGAGAGCCTGATCATCACTACAGACCACTTGAACTTATGACTTCTCAAATGCATGTAAAACATTCTCTAGGACAGATCACATGACAGACAACAAAACAAGTCTTAAAAAAAAAACAAAACAAAACCACAAAACAAGTCTTATGGATCAGAGCAGAAATTCCATGAAAAATTAGAAAGTATCTTGAGACAAACGAAAATGAAAACATAATATGCCCAAACTTACCAGATGCAGCAAAGTAAGTACTAAGAGGAAAGTTAATAACATGAAGTGTCTACATTAAAAGGGAAAAAAAGATATCCCTAATCAACAACCTAACTTTACATCTCCAGGAATGAGAAAAAGAACTAAACCCAGTGTCACAAGGAGGAAGTAATAAATATTAGAATCGAAATAAAAGAGCATAAAAAGTATTCACAAAACTAAGAGCTGGCCTGACCAGGCGGTGGTGCAGTGGATAGAGCATTGGACTGGGATGCCGAGGACCCAGGTTTGAGACCCCGATGTCGCCAGCTTGAGCGCGGGCTCATCTGGTTTGAGCAAAAAGCTCACCAGCTTGGACCCAGGGTCGCTGGCTCAAGCAAGGGGTTACTCGGCCTACTGAAGGCCTGCGGTCAAGACACATATGAGAAGGCAATCAATGGACAACTAAAATGTCGCAATGCGGAACGAAAAACTAATGATTGATGCTTCTCATCTCTCCATTCCTGTCTGTCTGTCCCTGTCTATCCCTCTCTCTGACTCTGTCTCTGTAAAACCTAATTATAAAAAAAATTTAAAAAAAATAAACAAAAAAACTAAGAGCTGTTTTTCTATAAAGATAAAATTGATAATCCTTTAGCTAGACTGACTAAAAAGAAAGATAATGAGAACCACAAATTAAGAGGAACTACGAAAAAGTACAGGCCAACAAATTGTATGACCTACAAGAAATGGATAAATTTCTAGGAACAAATAATTTACAAAGACTGAATCATGAAGAGAAAATCTGAACTCAAAAGATTAAATCAGTCATCAAAAGCCTCTCAAGAAAGAAAAAACCACATGGCTTTACTGGAGAAATCTATTACGCATTTAAAAAAGAATTAATGCCAAACTTCAAAAACCCTGAAGAGGAAGGAACATTTCCAAACTCATTTTCTGAAAAAAACATGATTCTGATTAAAAAAAAATAAAAAAAGACCAGACCAAAAATAAAAATAAAAGTCTTACCCGTTATGAACATTGATGCAAAAAATCCTCAAATATTAGCAAATTGAATCAAATAGCAGCATGTTAAAAGGATTATACACCATGACCAAGTGGGATTCATTCCTTGGGTAGGAGAATTCAATATATAAAAATCAATATATGTAATACAACAAATTAACAAAATGAAGAAAGAAAATCACATGGTCATCTCAACCGATATAGAAAAGGCCTTACAAAATTCATCAATTTTTCCTGATAAGAAGAGAAGGAAATGATCTAAACATAATAAAGGTCATAAATGAAAATTCCACAGCTAACATGATATTCTATGGTAAAAAACTAAAAACTTTTTCTCTAAGCTCAGGAATAAGGCTAGAAATGTCCACTCTTTCTACTTCTATTTAATACAGTACTAGATGTTCAAGCCAGAATAATCAGGCAAGAATTAGAAATAAATGACATCCAAAATGCAAGGAAAAACTAAAAATGATCTCTGTTCACAGTGGACATGATGTTGTACGTAGAAAATCCTAAAGATTACACACACACACACACACAAAACTGAGAATAAACAAATTCAGTACAGTTGAAGGATACAAATATCAACATTCAACATGTCAGCTTGAGCGCGGGCTCATCTGGCTTGAAGCCCAAGGTTGCTGACTTGGCTTGAGAAGCAATCAATGAACAACTAGACCAATCTGTGATGATGCAGAGGATAAAGTGCTGACCTGGAATGCTGAGGTTGCTGGTTCAAAACTCCGGGCTTGTCTGGTCAAGGCACATATGAGAAGCAACTATGCTTGCCGCTTTCTTGTCCGCGCCCACGCACTGCCCCCCTCCCTCTCTCCAAAATCAATAAAGCCTTAAAGAAAAAAAAAAAGTGACGCAACTATGAGTTGATGCCTCTTATCTCTCTAGAATCTCCTGTCTCTCTCTTTCAAAAAAAATCAACATTCAAAAAGCTGTTGTGTTTCGCCTGACCACGTGGTGGCACAGTGGATATAGCATCAAACTGGGATGCAGAGGACCCAGGTTCAAAACCCCAAGGTTGCAGGCTATCAATAGATAGAGCACGGGCTCACCAGCTTGAACGTGGGATGAGTGTGGGATCATAGACATGACCCTATGGACAGTGGCTTGAGCCCAGAGGTCACTGGCTTGAGCAAGGGGTCACTCGTTCTGCTGTAGCCTGACCCCCTCCCCAGTCAAGGCACATATGAGAAAGCAATCAATGAACAACTAAGGAGCAGCAACAAAGAACTGATGCTTCTCATCTCATCTCTCTCCCTACTGACTGTCCCTGTCTATCTCTCTCTCTGTCTCTCTCACAAAAAATAATAATCTGTTGTGTTTCTATACATTAATAAAGAACAATTCAAAAAGGAAATTAAGTAAATAACCCCATTTATGAAAACATAAAAAATAAAACAAGAATAAATTTACCAAGGATGTGAAAGCATTGTGCACTGAAAACTATAAAACACTACTGAAAAACACAAATAAATGTAATGATATCCTGTGTTCATGGACTGGAAGTCTTCACATTGTTAAAATGCCCTTGCTACCCAAAAGCAATCTTCAGATTCACTGCTATCCCCATCAAAATCCCAATAGCATTTTTGCAGAAATAGGAAAAAAGCAAATTAATAGGGAATCTCAAAGAACCCTGAATAACCAAAATAACCTTGACAATGAATAACAAGGATGGAGGCCTCACAATTCTGTTCTCAAAACTTATTAAAAAGCTACAGTAATCAAAACAGTATTATCTTACCATCAAGACAATGAACAGAATAGAGAGACCAGAAATAAACCCTTACATGTATGGTCAAATTATCATTGACAAGAGTGCTAAGACTACACTAGGAGATACTCTCTTCAATACATGGTGTTGGGAAAATTGAATATCCACATATAAAAGAATGAACATGAACCCTTATTTTATACCATACACAAAAATTAATTCAAAGTGGATCAAATACCTAAATCTAAGACCTGAAACTATAAAACTCCTAAAAGAAAAAATAGTGGAAAAGATTCATGACGTTGGAATGAGCAATAATTTCTCTGCTATGACACCAGAAACACAGATAACAAAAGCAAAAATAGACAAATTGGAACTACTTCAAACTTAAAATTTTCCACCGAGGAAAGGAAACAATTTAAGAGTGAAAAAGTCTGCAGAATGGAAGAAAATATTTGCAAACCATGAATTGGATAAGAGGTGATTATGCTGAATAAAGAACTTCTACAACTCAGTAACAGAAAACAACTCAATTTAAAATTAGATGAAGAACCTGAATGTAAATCATAAAAAGACAAATACTACTACTCAATTTACATGGTGTATATATAATAATCAAGTTCATAGGAACAGAAGAATGGTGGTTGCTAGGGCTGGGCAAAGGAGAAAACGGAAAGATATCCAATAGGTATAGAGTTTACAGAGTTTCAGACAAGCAAAATAAAAAAGTGCTAGAGATCTGTGGTACGATGTACATATATTTAATACTGTAACATACACTTTAAGCTTGTTCTGAGAGTAAATTTGTGTTTTGTTTTGTTTTGCCCTGGCCAGATAGTTTCCTACCTCTCTTTCTAAAGTCAATAAAATAAACATAAAAAAGGTTAAAATGTTTAAAATATTTTTTTACCACAATAAAAACAAAGCATTGATATATGTTAAGCAAAAGAACCAAACACAAAAGTACCACATATTGTATGATTCCATTTATATGAAATATACAGAAACATGCAAATCTAGAGATTGGTAGAAATGAAGGAAAGGTGCAAGGTTTCTTTCTGGGGCAATGCAAATGTTCCAAAATTGATCATATTGATGGTTGCACTGGTCCATAAACATACTTAAAAACACTAAAGTATAAATTTTAAACAGGTAAGTTTTTGGTATATAAATTATATCTCAAAAAAGCTATTAGAAAACAGAATCTAGTATCATAAAGTACTTTGAGAGAACTTTTATTTTTTAAGTGAGAGGAGGGGAAATAGAGAGACAGACTCTCACATGTTCCCCAACTAGGATTCACCCAGCAATCCCCATCTGGAGCCAATGCTTGGACGAACCAAGCCATCCTCAACACCCAGGCCTCATGCTCAAACCAACCGAGCCACTGGCTAAGACTGGGGTGGGGGGAGGCGGTCGCTTCTCATGTCATGTGCAACCAGACTGGGGATCAAACCTGGAACGTCTGCATACTGGGCTAACATTCTATCCACTGAGCAAACCAGCTAGGGTCAAGAAACCTTATTTTTAAGCATAGTTTTATCTTCAATAACTGTACTGTATTTCTAAGTATCTTGAAAGACTTGTGCCCTGGCTGGATAGCTCAGTTGGTTAGAGCATCATTCCGAAGTGCAGAGACTGCCAGATCTATCCCTGGTCAAGACACATACAGGAACAGCTTGATGTCTCTCACTCTCCCCCTTCCTCTCTCGCAAAAATCAATTAAAAAAAAAAAAAAAAGACTTGTTTTTCCTTCTGTTGCTAAGGTAGGATACCCAGGCACTTCATTCTCCAACATCATTCCAGAAGTGATGTAAGGCATCTAGGGCATTCAAATAAGTACAATAGAACATTTGCAATTTTTTTCAAAGCACACTGTCCCTTCTATGTACCTAGCAAGAGGACTTTCCTTAAGTTGTGGTCAAAGGAAGCTTAATATTCAATAAAATCTATTTGATTTCTATAAACTAACAACTATATTTAACTCAGGCTCAGAGCCTCTCAATTACCCACTATTTGAGTCCCAAAACTTACAGATTGAGCCCCAAAAGGTTCATAGTTTAAAAATGTAGAAAACACAAAATGTTCCTAAATTTACTAAAAGCAAGAGAAGAAAGAGCTTCTAATAAACCCTGATTACTGAATGTATATGGAAAGCTGGTCTTCAGAATTCAGACCCTTTTTCAAGTGACACTTCTTCTCACCCATTTTACGCTCAGCCCTTCCATTAAGAACTTCAGAGGGGATCCTTGTCATCACTTCCTCTGATCCCTTTCTGTGACAGTCAGGAATCCTTACCTGGTTCAGGAAGTTCAAGCTGGGGGGCCAAACTGGGAATTCCTGGCTCCTTTTCCATCTCCTCAATGTTGGCATTGGATTTATCACAAACATTCAGCTGTGGCCCAACCGAATCTATGCGGCCAGCATGATTTGGATCTGTCAGCACATCCTCCAATATGTTCATTGAAGGAGGAGGTCTATGTTCTGGGAACTCATCTCCCTTCTTTACAGGGTCAGCAGGAAGCGAGATCCCAAAGGCACCCTCAGAGTTTTCTTTCTCCCTAAATCTGTTAGTGCGCTTACGAGGTTTAGTGCGCCTTTGGTTTAAATGCTGCCACCGCTTTTTAGGAACTACTTGATTAATAACACCATTGGGCTCATCATTCTCACTGTTCATTTCAGAGTCCAGCTCTGGACCTTTTCTGTTTTCAAAGGTGGGGCCTTTTTCAGAAATTTTATCAGAGTCAGACTGGTTGACTTTGTTGTCAAAATGACCATCGGAAAAATGGACACTGTCTTCACTTGTTAAGTGGCCCATTAACAGAAGGGGTTCTTTTTTAGCAGTGTCTTCTGCCCCACCTCTCAGGGAGCCCTTCTCTGCACCTACACTCATTCTATCTCCTGGCAGTGCTGCCTCTGGAGCCACAGTTGGAAGCTGGGTCAGCTTTCTTCTGCGCTCTGTCTTTAAGGCTTTACGGTTCACTGTGCTCTTTCCCACCTGGCCTGAAAAACCATCTCGCAACTTGGATAATGGTTTTGATCGCCCACAGTTGCGCCTAGTAACACAGTTTGAACGACTTTTGCCAGAAGCAGAGAGGTCTCTCCTGTCAGATACTAAGCCAGGAAGGGAGGCAGACAACTCCCCCGAAAGTACAGAGTCACCCCCAATAGGGCTAGGATCCTGAGTGCTGTCTCCATGTTTTTCTGAATTGTGACTGGAGCCTCCTGATACCAAGACCTTAGAAGCTCCTAGAGGACTACTGGTAGAACAATCCCCAAGACCAGGGCTCCGATACGAGATCATATTTTGAGCAGTCATTAACCGTTGCTCCTTGGTCTTACTATCATGCATATCTTTCAACATCATTAGCAACGTACTGAATTTGTAGTCTGGTTCAATAGGTATATGATTCTGACTAGAGGCAGAGGAAAAAAGTAATGGTTTTGATGGCTTTGATGTTCCAGAGTCACTGACATCTTCATTTAAGGATCTATAAGAGAGTTCCTTCAGCTCTGACAGAACATGTTTCACCACTGCTGTTTCTATGTCATTCGAATCCCTGGTTTTCTCATGCATGTTGCTCAGTAGTTTCAGCCCATCCCCCTTCCCACTCTTGGAAATGCTGGCCAAAGGAGAGCCTTTGGTATCAGAAGAACAGCATTTCAAACTGCAGTCCTCAGTTGTAACTGAAGGCTCTACTATACCTGGATTTTCTTTATGCTTGCATTTTATACTTCGGATCTTGGGCTGTTTGTTTTTCAAATGTAACAAAGCTTGATTTGTAGCTGCACCCTTTATTAGTGAGTTCTCACTGGAAATGCTTGATGAGGTGTTGAATTTTGGAGAGAGGCCATCATTTTTAAAATCCAATTGGGGTTTGCGGACAAGAGTTGACACTTTAAAATCAGAGAGATTAATCTGAGATGTCTCAGTTCCAGACTCTGCTGTCTTAGTACAATCAGTTAGGTGATCTGTAAGTGAGTTAGTAATGAGGGCCTTCTGCTTTGCTTTTACCTTAGTGTTTGTGGCAGGATACCTAGCATACTTTACCTTTTCATTTTTCTTCATGGACAACATGCTCTCAGTTCTATCAAAAGCATCTGTAATTTCAAGGACACTATTATCAGAGTCTGAACTATGATCTATGGGATCCAGATCACTGCTCCCATCATCAGAAGTGGTACATATACTAATGGAATCACTTCGTTTTTCTTCATCACCTGCTCCAATATAGCAGAGCTGCACTTTTGAACTGCACACTAGGCCTCGCTGAAGTTTTTTCTTCTCCCCAGAACATCTAGAAATCAAGGCACCCTCAGACAAGCCCAGTAAAGAGTCACAATTTGAAGTCTCAAATTCTTTCTTTGCAGTGTTTTTTGCACAAGAAGAAAACAGAAAACTTCCTGGGGCAGTGGTAGCCCCTGTGAGGCTGTTTGCTATCCTGGAAAGTTCATTAGAGGCCTGTTTATCAGATACATCCCCAGAAATAAAATTTATGCCAAGGTTCTCTGGAATCTTTCCCCTCCTTTCTTCCTTATGTGCTTCCAATTGCATGTGGCCCTTTTTCACACAAGTCCTTTTTGGATTATCAGTGCTCTTTCTGGCTCGAGACTTAGCACAAGGCTTTTCCTTCTCATCTGCAGAATGTTCAGAGTCAAAAGACAGAGATTTCAAGCAGCCATTAAGTAACAGGTCATGTTCTGACTCGGGATCATTTGTACAGTCCTCAAATGGCATATCCTCCTCACTGTCCAATTTGATTGAACTGTTGACACATGTGCGGTTCTTTGACCCTTTGGGAACATCATACTGTTCAGCAAGACCAACACTGGCTTCCCATTTACTCAAAATTTTCTGAGGAACCTTAAATTCAAAGAAGAAAAAGGTTATCACTTAAGCAAAGAAATGGGGGTAGGGGGACCGGGAAATGATCGGTATATACCTTGCATATTAGCTTTTCAAAGTCTTGTTGTACTTCTTCAAGGCCTATTTTTAATGGGACCAGCAAGTGGTTAGCACCCACAGCTTACCCAGATCTCAATTAAGGGGGTTCGCCAACACCACATTATCATTAAGATCTATATTTAGAATAAAGATGGATCTTGTACATTTTCCATTCTGTCTGCCTTTGTAAGCACAAAGTAGTGGTCCATAACTTGGACTACAACATTACTTTACAAATCAACATCACATTACTAAGCCTAGGAATAACCAGACTGCTCCTATTACCCATCCACACCTTAAATAAGGACTTTTCTTTTATTCAGTGAGGAGGGGAGGCAGAAACAGACTCCCGCATGTGCCCCAACTGTGATCAACCCAGCAAGTCCACTAGGGGGTGATGCTCTGCCCATTTGGGGCACTGCTCCATTGCTTAGCAACTGAGCTCTTCTTAGCACCTGAGGTAAGGGCCATGGAGACATCGTTAGCACCCGGGGCCAACTGGCTTCAACTGAGTCATGGCTAAAGGAGGAGAGAAAAGTGCGGGGGGGAAGGGTGGTGAAGCAGAAAGGCACTTCTCTTGTGTGCCCTGATCAGGAATCAAACCCAGGACATTCACACACTAGGCTGATGCTCTACCACTGAGCCAACCAGCCAAGGCCAAGGACTATTTCTTTTAAGAGAGAGAGAGAGAGAGAGAGAGAGAGAGAGAGAGGAAAAATAGGAAGAGAGATGAGAAGTATCAACTCGTAGTTGCGTCACTTTAGTTGTTCACTGATTACTTCTAATATGTGCCTTGACCAGAGGACTCAAGCCAAGCCAGTGACCCCTTGCTCAAGCCAGCAACCACTGGCTCAAGCCAGTGACCTTGGGATCATGTCCATGACTCCACACTCAAGTTTATGAGCTGTGCTCAAGCCAGCAACCTCTTGGTTTCAAACCTGAGACCTCAGTGTCCCAGTTTGATGCTCTATCAACTGTACCACCACTGCTGAGGCAATAAGGATTTATTTTCTTCCTGACTTATGAAGGCCAACCACTCGCTCAGCTAGATAAAAAAGAAATAAAAGACTAAGGAAGCCTGACTAGGAAGTTTCACAGTAAACAGAGCATTGGCCTAGGACGCTGAGGTTACAGGTCCGAAACCCTGAGATCGCCAGCTTGAACGTGGGCTCATCCAGCTTGAGCAAGGGGTCACTGGCTCAGCTGGAGCCCTTCCAGTCAAAGCACATATGAGAAAGTAATCAATAAACTAAGGTGCTATAACCATGAGTTGATGCTTCTCGTCTCTCTCCCTTCCTGTTATCTGTCCCCGTTTGTCTGTCTCTTTGCCCCCCCCACAACTGCACCCTTGCTTAATACTAAAAAAAAAAAAAAAAAGGCTAAAGAAGATAATTATGAAAAAACAAAACAAAACGAGACCAGAAGAAACAAGAGGGTCAGACCTGCGCCATGAGACCTGATATTTGAAACTCTGGTTATTAGCAGGCCCTTGGCTAGTCAAAGTCCTATATATGTTACATACACTCTCTATTATAACCAAGCAGTCTCCTGGGCTTAATCATATTGTTCAAAGACACCAAGTTAAGAAATTACCATATGCTCTTTTATTATTTTCTCACAGCATGAAGATATTGAAGCTCTGCAAAATACACCCAATGTTCCAAACTCTTCTCTTCTTGGTGTCATATAATAAACATTAATCAATATTCTAACAATTCACAAATTAACACTTGTGAAAGTGATATCCTGCTCAGCATGTGAAAATTCATGTCACTAGTTGGTAGCCTCCTCTTATAAAGCAATAAACCGATCATCTGGTTTATTTTATATACAAATACACACCCATTAATTCTCATGACTATGACCAGAAGCTGAAAGCTCTAATGAATTCCTCAGAAAAGGGAGTTATTTAATCCATATAGCTAAACACTTGACACAAAAACTGACACTTCCCCACCACCAATACCCAAAGTATTAGAAAGGTATAGTTATTAACCTCCTTCATCCTAACAACACATGCCGGGTTTTTTTAGAGCATCAACCTTATGATATATTAAATATTTATCCTGGCCTGTGGTGGAACAGTGGATAGAGCATTGACCTGGAATACTGAAGTCCCTAATTCGAAACCCCATGCTTGCCTGGTCAAGGCACATACGAGAAGCATCTGCCAGTTGATGCTTCCTGCTCTTCCCCCTGCCTTTATTTCCCTATCATCTCTCTAAAAATCAATAAATAAAATATTTTAAAAAAATATATATTATAATAAAATATATATTATAATAATTAATATATATTATAATAATTAATATATATATTGGTCCTGGCCGGTTGTTCAGTGGATAGAGTGTCAGCCCAGTATATGAACAATCTGGGTTCGATTCCCAGTCAGGGCACAAAGGAGAGGCAACCATCTACTTCTCTCCTCCTCCCTTTCCCTGTTCTCTCTCTCTTCCCCTTCCACAGCCAGTGGCTCAATTGGTTCGAGCATGGCCCAGATACTGAGGATGGCTCAGTTGGTCCGAGTGCATCAGTCTCAGGTGCTAAAATAAAATAGCTCAATACTCGAGAACTGGTGCCAGAAGGAACTCCCAGGTGGATCTCGGTTGGAGCACATGCAGGAGTCTGTCTCACAATCTCCCCTCATCCCACCTAAAAAAAGGAAAAAGTTATAATCACTTTTGGTCCACATAACAGTTGTACAAGAACATATGATTACACTAGTTTTTAAGCTGAAGACAGTAGTCCCTAAAGAACTCAAATTAAAAAGAGCAGGGACTTTTTTTTTTTTTTTTTTTTGTATTTTTCTGAAGCTGGAAATGGGGAGGCAGTCAGACAGACTCCCGCATGCACCAGACCGGGATCCACCCAGCATGCCCACCAGGGGGCGATGCTCCACCCATCGGGGCGTCACTCTGCTGTAACCAGAGCCATCCTTAGCGCCTGGGCCAACCTTGCTCCAATGGAGCCTTGGCTGTGGGAGAGGAAGAGAATGACAGAGGAAAGAGAGGGGGAGGAGTGGAGAAGCAGATGGGTATTTCTCCTGTGTGCCCTGGCCTGGAATCGAACCCAGGACTCCCGCATGCTAGGCCAATGCTCTACCACTGAGCCAACCAGCCAGGGCCAAAAATAGCAGGGGCTTTTAAAAAAACAAACAAACAAACAAATAAATAAATAAGGACTGCATACTGACTCCAAATTATCCTAATTACGATTTTTATGAAATCTAAACATATTTCTACACAGAGAGTATGAAACACCAACCTTAAAGGAACTACTTCCCCCTTATAGAATTGACTATAAAAAAATACTCAATAAGCTGAAATTTTACTCAGCCAACTTTAACATAAACATCAAACAAAACGAAAACAATGTTCTTTATTAAAACATAAGCAGGTACAACTGGCCTGTGGTAGCACAGTGGATAGAGCAGCGACCTGGAGTGCTGATGTCAGTGGTTCCAGACCCTGGGCTTGCATAGTAAAGGCACATACACAAGCAAGCAATGAACAACTAGAGTGAGTTGATGCTTCTCGCTACCCCCCTCTGTAAAATTAGTAAACTGCAAACTTAAGCACTAACAACCAAAACAAATCAATAAAAAAGAATAGAAGGAAGGAGGAAGAGAAGGAAGGAGGAAGAGAAGGAAGGAGGGAACGGGGAGGGAGGGAGAAAGGGAAGGAGGGAGGGAGTGAAGGAAGGAAGAGCCCTGCCCAATAGCTCAGTTGGTTAGAGCATCATCCAGAAGTGCAGAGGTTGCCAGTTCAATCTTTGGTCAGGGCACATACAGAAGCAGATAGTCGTTTCTGTCTCTCTCCCTTCCTGTCTCTAAAATCAATAAATTTAAAAAAATTTAAAACTTTCTTTCCCATTTTTAAGCAAAATAATTAATCCAGAGAGTGAGACGTACAGTGTGTCTGTAAAGTCATGGTGCACTTTTGACCGATCACAGGAAAGCAACAAAAGACGACAGAAATGTGAAATCTGCACCAAATAAAAGGAAAACCCTTCCAGTTTCTGTAGGATGATGTGGCGGCATGTGCGCATGTGCAGATGATGACGTAACACCGTGTATAGAGCAGAGCAGCCCACAGCCATGCCAGTCCAGATGTGGACGGTACAGGGGAAAGTTCAGTGTGTTCTGTGGCCCGCTAAATTCGAATCTGTGACCAAAGTGCAACGTGAATATCAGCGCGTTTATAACGAAGCGCCACCATGTAGAAATAACATTACTCGGTAGGATAAGCAGTTGAAGGAAACCGGCAGTTTGGTGGAGAAACCCTGTTCTGGTAGGGCATCAGTCAGTGACGAGTCTGTAGAGGCTATAGGGGATAGCTACCTAAGGAGCCCTAAAAAATCTGTGTGTGAGCCCACATCAAACTGCACTAAATAGGTATGAAACTGGGAGAGTTTTCCTTTTATTTGGTGCAGATTTCACATTTCTATTGTCTTTTGTTGCTTTCCTGTGACCGGTCAAAAGTGCACCATGGCCTGACCAGGCGGTGGCGCAGTGGATAGAGCGTCGGACTGGGATGCGGAGGACCCAGGTTCGAGACCCCGAGGTCACCAGCTCAAGTGCGGGCTCATCTGGTTTGAGCAAAAGCTCACCAGCTTGGACCCAAGGTCGCTGGCTTAAGCAAGGGGTTACTCAGTCTGCTAAAGGCCCGCGGTCAAGGCACATATGAGAAAGCAATCAATGAACAACTAAGGTGTTGCAACGCGCAACGAAAAACTAAATGATTGATGCTTCTCATCTCTCCGTTCCTGTCTTGTCTGTCTGCCCCTGTCTATCCCTCTCTCTAATTCTCTGTCTCTGTAAAAAAAATAAAAGAAAATAAAAAACTTGTTTAAAAAAACAAAAGTGCACCATGACTTTACAGACACACTGTATAATAATTTTTATGATCAGTTTCTTTTTACATAAAATATAACCATAGAAGACTAGTTTTGCCATTTTGTATCATCACATCTAAGCAATGTGGCAAAAATTAGTCATCATCAATAAAAACAAAATCTGAATATATTTACAAGGCTAACCCCATCTCACCATTGCAAAATAACTTGCTTTCAACCTATTTTCTCACAAATATCCTACTACCAAAGGAAATAACATATTTAAAAAATATACCTTTTCTTGCCTCCTCCCTGCCCACCCCAAGAAAATAATTTGAGAGGCTTTTTTTCTTTTACCTTATGCCTATATCCTTTTTCTTTCTGCTTCCCTCTTCTCCTAAGCACAGGTAGCTCTTCAAATTGATGTCTACCTTCGAACATGACAATTGCTTTTCCAGCCACCCAGGCTCGTTCAGAAGGGTCTCCGAAAGCCTCCACGTAGTACTGTCGGTAGGGTCTCCGGTTGGAAACTAGGTAAGGATAAGAACCAGTGTCATTACATTAAAAAGATGACTGTTAATCATCAAGATAATATCCACACCACTTGCAGCAGAAGCCGGTTTACCACCCTAAATATATATATTTATATCAAGAGGCTATATATATATATATATATATATATATAAAAAAGAGGCTATATATATATCAAGAGGCTAAAACACCTGCAGAACAAGAAATTCTGACACAGGATGGATAACAGGAAAATTTTAAATATTCAATTAATGTGGAAAAAAAAATGCTTGAGTTTATGAAAGAACTCAATGGTTTGTTTTGGTGATAAGCTGTACATTCCAAACCAGTTAGAGCAACAAACTAAAAAGTCCCTTTAACATTATGTCTATGAAGTCATACACCCTTCATTATTAAAAAATACAAAGGACTGCTGTGGTTGGTTGGCTCAGTGGTAGAGCAGTGGCCCTGAGCATGGATATCTCAGGTTCAATTCCCAGTCAGGACACACAGAAGAAGTAACCATCTGCTTCTCCAACCCTCCCTCTCTCCTTCCTCTCTCTCTCTCTCTCTCCTCCCTTCCCACAGCCATGGCTAGCTTGAAGTGAGTTGCCCTGGGCACTGGGGATGGCTCTGCGGCCTCGCCTCAGGTGCGTAAGTGGCTCAGTTCTGAGCAACTGAGCAGCAGCCCCAGGTAGGCAGAGCATCACCCCCCCATGGGGAGCTTGCTGGGTGTATCCCCTCGGGCACAGGTGGGAGTCTGCCTCTCTGCTTCCCTGCTTCTTACTTAAGAAAAACAAAAACAAACAAACATATACAAAGAATATATAATAAGCAGCAGCACCACAAACATAATAATCAACAAGAACTAACCACCACACAAACTCTAAAAACACTATGCTAAAATATAAGGAGGAAGAAATGCTTCAACACCACACCATGTATAATATGCTAACATTTATGGAGTAGCTACACTCTGGGCCAGGCACTCATTACTCAACATTGCTTGGATTCTTCAACAAGCAACTCTAAGAAATAAGTAGTGCACTCCTCATTTTATAGACACAGTAAGTCCGATGACTTTACAGAGGGCAGGCAAATTCAGAGTAAATCACTGGTTTTGCAAGAAAGTGTCACTTAATATTTCAAAATATAGGACTTATAAAAAGAAAAGGGAAATCACAACAGCAACAAAACAAAAAGATATCCAGTTATCCTACAGTTTCTTGGTTGTCCAAAGTTCATGTATACAATAACAAACAAACAAAAAATACAAATCTCATTCAGAAAAGATTTTAATAAAATTTATCTAATACAGCCTGGTCTGTGGTGGGGCAGTGGAGAGAATGCCCACCTGGAACACCGAGGTCACCGGTTTGAAACCCTGGGCTTGGCTGCTTAAGGCACATATGACAAGCAAACAAAAAATAGCTGCAGTGAAACAACTTACTTCTCATCCCTGCCCCCCTCTGTAAAATAAATAAAATCTTTACAATTTTTAATCTAGTACATTTATCTCCCATACACCTAGCATTTTTCACACCAGTAAAAATTATAACAAAAGAAATAGTCAGGACTACAAAACAATAGGTTTACTAACTTGACTCCTTATTTACAAAAGTAAATCATCTTATATAAAAGTTCACTTGAACTCACATCTAATTCCCTTACAACAATTATATTGTTTCAAAACACACAGCCTGACCAGGTGGTGGCGCAGTGGATAGAGCGTCGGACTGGGATGCAGAGGACCCAGGTTCAAGACCCCGAGGTCGCCAGCTTGAGCGCGGGCTCATCTGGTTTGAGCAAAAGCCTACCAGCTTAAACCCAAGGTTGCTGGGTCCAACAAGGGGTTACTTGGTCTGCTGAAGGCCCGCGGTCAAGGCACATATGAGAAAGCAATCAATGAACAACTAAGGTGTTGCAACATGCAATGAAAAAACTAATGATTGATGCTTCTCATCTCTCTCCGTTCCTGTCTGTTTGTCCCTGTCTATCCCTCTCTCTGACTCACTCTCTGTCTCTGTAAAAAACACACAAAACAATCTAACCATCTCTAGGGAAAAAAAAAGAAAAGTCTTCTTCCCTTAGAGTGAAAAAGAAACAGAAAAGAAGAAAAATAAAGGGGAGGAGAGATTTATAAACTGAACTTTAGAACAAGTATAAAGAGCTCTGAACTTTCATGACTTCCATCTTCACAGTAACGGGAAAAGTCAAGTAAATTTCAAAGGAAGCTTCTTTATAAATACTAATTTCAAAGTTATAAAACCAAAGAATTCCTGCCCTGGCGGGTTGGCTCAACGGTAGAGCATCAGCCTGGTATGTGGAAGTCCCAGTTCGATCCCCAGCCAGGGCACACAAAAGAAGCACCCATCTGCTTCTCCACCCTTCCCCCTCTCCTTTCTCTCTATCTCTCTCTTCTCCTCCCACAACCAAGGTTCCATTGGAGCAAAGTTGGCCCCAGAGCTGAGGATGGCTCCCTGGCCTCTGCCTCAGGCGCTAGAATGACTCCAATTGCAGTGGAGCAACACCCCAGAAGGGCTGAGCATCGCCCCCTAGTGGACATTTGGGAGTCTGTGTGTCTGCCTCCCCCACCCCCATTTTGGAAAAATACCAAATTAAAAAAACAAAAAAAACAACAACAAAGAATAACAAGTATTTATGGGCAGCTCTCATAAACTTGGGTTAGTTTTCTGTAATAATATGCTTAGTCAATTTTCAAAACAAGTTTTGAAAAAACTGAACTCCTTAGACCCCCACCTACTAAATTAAATCCTTCAATAGAAACCACCCATAATGACGGATTAAAATTGTTAAGATATATATGTACCTATCTAGAGGTTCTTAAGTCCATTTGAGAAGTAATCATTCTCCCATAAATAAGTAAATTCACATAACACAGGCTGAACACTATGAAATGCCAGCAGTATTAGAGAGGACAGAAAAGAACTCATTGACTAGTAGCTAAGAAATAAATTCTGTATTTTTCGCTTCATAAGACACACCTGATTATAAGACACACCTAGGGTTTTAAGAAGGAAAATAAAAAAAATACTCTGAACCAAATGTGTTAAAATATTTAATAAAATACTGTATTTTTTGCTCCATAAGACACACGGGCATTTTCCCCTCCACTTTGGGGGGTGTGTGTCTTATGGAGCGAAAAATACAGTAGGTTATGGTAAAAGCATGATAATTCCAATAGCAAGCATTCAAGAAATAACACTAAAAAGTGAAAAACATTAAGTGGAAGACAAATGGGACACCAAAACAGAATTTTTAAAGGTAAACTGCTTATTAAGGGGAAAATTACAGTAACAGGGCCCAAAATTCTCAAAGGCATTAATGAATAAAACAAAACAGCTGGAACTATAAGTAATTCAGAATACTAAATCATAAAGTGGGAGGAAAGGGAAACTACGCGGGAAATCAGTAGCTAGTCCTGAAACAGCTTGGATGCCATGTCCACTTGATTATTATTAGGGTGGCAATGAGAAGCCTCCTTTAAACTGTGGAGTCAGAAGCTCAGATTTGCATCTTAGGAAGATATATCTTCCTGACCTCTGAATAACACATTTAAGAGAAAACAGGAGACTCAGTAGACCTGAGATTACCAAAATAGTGTACATTAGAGATGACTAGAAACTACACTAAGGCAATAGACGGGGAATTAAAAGAACAAAATTTGAAACATTTTTTTAAAAAAGACAAATCAAAAGGACTTAACATACAATAAAAAGTCAGAATAGATATTTGAATATCAATGTTCATAGCACCATTATTCACAATAACCAAAAGGTGAAAACAACCCAAATATTCACTGAAAGATGAATGGACAACAAAATACAATATACAGAAACCCCCTTTTATCTGTAGGGGATATGTTTGTTCCAAAACTTTCTCTGGAGGTCTGAACCCTATATATACTATGTTTTTTCCTATATACACATACCTATGATGAAGTTGATTTTATATGTTAGGCACAGTAAAAGATTAACAACAGTAACTAATAAAATATAACAGTAAAATAAGTTATGTAAATGTGGTCTCAAAATATTTTATTGCACTATACCCAACCTTCTTGTGATGATGAAATGTCTACATGATAAGATAAAGTGAAGTAAATGAAGCAGGCATTATGGCATCCAGTTGGGCTGTTACTGATCTGCCAATATATCAAGAGGAGAATCATTTGCCTCAGTGATCCTCTGTCACTGACCCTATTATGATGTCAATGGTTGAATTTCAGGAGCAGACTATGTTAATGATTGAAGAAATTTAGTAGTTTTAGACTATGGGTGACCATGGGTAAAAAAGCACAAAAAACGAATAAGGAACTCCGTACATACAAAAGAATATTACTCAGCCTTAAAAGTGAATGAAACCCTGGCCAGTTGACACAGTGGTAGAGCATTGGCCAGGCGTGTGGATAGCCCGGGTTCAATTTCCAATCAGAGCACACAGGAGAAGCACTCATCTGTTTCTCCACCCCTCCCCCTCTCCTTCCTCTCTGTCTCTCTCTTCTCTCACAGCCAAGTCTCCATTGGAGCAAAGTTGGCCCGGGTGCTGAGGATGGCACCATGGCCTCCACCTCAGGAGTTAGAATGGCTCCGGTTGCAACGGAGCAATGCCCCAGATGGGAAGAGCATTGCCCCCTAGTGAGCTTGCCAGGTGGATCCTGGTCGGGTGCATGTGGGAGTCTGTCTCTCTGCCTCCCTGCTTCTCACTTCAGGAAAAATACCTCCCAAAAAAAGTGAATGAAATGCTACCTGGCCTGTGGTGGCACAGTGGATAAAGCATAGCCTGGATGGCTGAGGTCAACGACTTGAAAGAATGGGCTTGCTTGATCAAGGTACATATGACAAGCAATCAATGAACAACCAAAGGGAAGCAACTATGAGTTGATACTTCTCCCCCGACCCTGCCCCTATAAAATCAATAAACAAAATCTTTTTAAAAAGAGAGAGAAACAACAATAAAAATTGGGAAACTTGGAAGTAAAATGATAATTAGAGTTAAAATAAATAGAGTTGAATGACAGGCCAGCTTTGAGAAATCAAAAGCAATCTGATTTATCCTCAGATTGCTTTGTGAAAGATACCCTAAAAGTAGAGTACAGAAAAGTCTAATAAGAAAATTGGTTGAAAGTCTGTTCAAGATGAAATTACGAGTATTTTCAGGTCAAGCTGTAGTTAATCCTGAATAAAGCTACAGTAAAGAGATTTTTAAGACATAAGTCCATTTAATGAGAGGGAGGACAAGAGAGGAACAGCTGAGCATAAATTAATGTGGCAGTGAAAGTACACTATACAGTTTTAGAAGCTGGGAGGCCCATGGATAAGTAGTATACTTACTAACTTAATAGATCCTAGTATGCCAAATCCTAAGTCATCACTGAGCAAAGCCAAGAACTGTATCTACACTATGTATCCTTCTATTAATGGACCAGGAACTGGAACATCTGGTTACTTCTGGAGTTTAGGAAGATGAAATACAGAGAATTGTGTGAAAGCTATCAAGCAGCCATCGATACCAAAATTTCCTTATCCACTACAAACCACCAAATCATTGCCTCTCCCCTTCATCCAGAGCAGCCTAGAGGTTTTTCTACTAGATGGAGTAAAATGGAAAGGTCTATAGACTGAGCAACACCAAGCACAGTCCAGGAGTATAACTGTACCAAAAACAGGGATAATATGGGACACAGCAAAAGCAGTCCTGAGAGGGAAGTTCATAGCATTACAGGCATACCTTAAGAAGCTAGAAAAAGCTCAAATAAACAATTTGACCCTGCATCTAAAAGAACTAGGAAAAAAACAGCAAGTAAAGCCCAGAGGTAGTAGAAGGAAGGAAACAATAAAGATCAGAGCAGAAATAAATGACATAGAGGCCAAAGAAACAATACAGAGGATCAATGAAACCAGGAGCTGGTTCTTTGAAAAGGTAAACAAGATCGATGAACCTTTAACCAAACTCACCAAGAAAAAAAGAGAGAGGACTCAAATAAATAAAATTAGAAATGAGAGTGGAGAAATAACAACTGACACAACAGAAATACAAAATATTGTAAGAAAATACTATGAAGAACTGTATGCCAAAAAACTAGACAACTTAGATGAAATGGACAAATTCCTTGAAACATATAATCTTCCAAAAATTAATACGGAAGAATCAGAAAACCTAAACGGACCAATTACAACAAAAGAGATTGAAACAGTTATCAAAAAACTCCCAGTAGAAAAGAAAAAAAAGAAAAACAAACAAACCAACCCCCTGTGGTGGCGCAGGGGATAAAGCCTCGACCTGGAATGCTGATGTTGCCAGTTCGAAACCCTGGGCTTGCCCAGACAAGGCACATATGGGAGTTGATGCTTCCTGCTCCTCCCCCCTTCTCTCTCTCTCTCTCTCTCTCTCTCTCTCTCTCCCTTCTATAAAGTGAATAAATAAAATCTTTAAAAAAAAATCTAAGAGAAAATGAGCAAAATGTTAAAAAAAAAAAACCTCCCAAAAAAGAAAAGTCCTGGGCCTGATGGTTTCACAAGTGAATTCTACCAAATATTCAAAGAAGAACTAACTCTTATCCTTCTCAAGCTATTTCAAAAAATTCAAGAGGAAGGAAGACTTCCAAGCTCCTTTTATGAGGCGAGTATAATTCTGATTCTAAAACCAGGCAAGGACAACACAAAGAAAGAAAGTTATAGGCCAATATCCCTGATGAATTTAGATGCTAAAATCCTGAACAAAATATTAGCAAACAAGATCCAGCAATATATGAAAAAAATCATACACCATGATCAAGTGGGATTTATTCTGGGGAGGCAAGGCTGATACAATATTTGCAAATTGATCAATGTGATTCATCACATAAACAAAAGGAAGGAGAAAAACTACATGATAATTTCAATAGATGCAGAAAAAGCATTTGATAAAATCCAGCACCCATTCATGATCAAACTCTCAGCAAAGTGAGAATACAGGGAACATGATAAAGACAATCTATAACAAACCAACATCATACTCAATTTTTGCCAACATCATACTCAATGGGCAAAAATTAAAAGTAATCCCCTTAAGATCAGGAATAAGGCAGGGGTGCCCCCTTTCACCACTTTTAATTTTTAATTTTTTTTCCCCACCACTTCTATTCAACATATTTCTGGAAGTTCTAGCCACAGCAATCAGACAAGAAAAAGAAATAAAAGGCATCCAAATTGGAAAAGAAGAAGTAAAGCTATCATTATTTGCAGAAGATATGATATTGTATATAGAAAACCCTAAAATCTCAGTCAAAAAACTACTGGACCTGATAAATGAATTCAACAAGGTGGCAGGATATAAAATTACTCAGAAATCAGAGGCATTTTTATACACTAACAATGAACTGTCAGAAAGAGAAATTAAGGAAGCAATCCCCTTTACCATTGCAACCAAAAAAATAAAGTACCTAGGAATAAATTTAACCAGGGAGATTAAAGACTTGTACTCGGAAAATTATAAAACATTGATAAAAGAAATCAGGGAAGATACAAACAAGTAGAAGCATATACTGTGCTCATGGTTACGAAGAATAAACATCATTAAAATGTCTATATTACCCAAAGCAATTTATAAATTCAATGCAATACCAATTAAAATACCAATGACTTACTTCAAAGATACAGAACACATATTCCAAAAATTTATATGGAACCAGAAGAGAACACGAATAGCTTCAGCAATCTTGAAAAGGAAGAATAAAGTGGGAGGTATCACACTTCCTGATATCAAGTTATACTACAAGGCCATTGTACTCAAAACAGCCTGGTACTGGCATAAGAACAGGCACATACATCAATGAAACAGAACAGAGAACCCAGAAATAAACCTACACTTTTATGGACAACTGATATTTGACAAAGGAGGTAAGAGCATAGCATACATTGGAGTAAAGACAGCCTCTTCAACAAATGATGTTGGGAAAACTGGACAGCTACCTGCAAAAAAATGAAACTAGACCACCAACTTATACCATTCACAAAAATAAACTCAAAATAGATAAAAGACTTAAATGTAAGCCGTAAAACCATAAGCATCTTAGAAGAAAACATAAGTAGTAAGCTCTCTGACATCTCTCACAGCAATGTTTGCCGATTTATCTCCACGGGCAAGTGAAATAAAAGACAGGATAAACAAATGGGACTATATCAAACTAAAAAGCTTTTGCACAGCTAAAGAAAATAAGAACAGAATAAAAAAACAAACTACACAATGGGAGAACATATTTGACAACACATCTGATAAGGGGTTAATATCCAAAATTTATAAAGAACTTGTAAAACTCAATACCAGGAAGACAAACAATCCAATCAAAAAATGGGCGAAAGAAATGAATAGACACGTCTCCAAAGAGGACACACAGATGGCCAATAGGCATATGAAAAAATGCTCAACATCACTAATCATTAGAGAAATGCAAATTAGAACCAGAATGAGATATCATCTCACACCAGTCTGAATGGCGCTCATCAACAAAACACAGAATAAGTGCTGGCGAGGATGTGGAGAAAAGGGAATCCTCCTGCACTGCTGGTGGGAATGCAGACTGGTGCAGCCACTGTGGAAAACAGTATGGAGATTTCTCAAAAAATTAAAAATCGAACTGCCTTTTGACTCAGCTATACCACTTTTAGGAATATACCCCAAGAACACCATAGCACTGTTTGAAAAGAAGAAATGCACTCCCATGTTTATGGTAGCATTGTTCACAATAGCGAAGATCTGGAAACAGCCCAAGTGTCCATCAGTGGACGAGTGGATTAAAAAGCTTTGTGACATATATACTATGGAATATTACTCAGCCATAAGAAATGATGACATCAGATCATTTACAACAACATGGATGGACCTTGATTAACATTATACTGAGTGAAATGAGTAAATCAGAAAAAAACTAAGAACTATATGATTCCATACATAGGTGGGACATAAAAATGAGATTCAGAGACATGGACAAGAGTGTGGGAGTTACGGGGTGGGGGGAGGAGAGGGAGAGGGTTGGGGGAGGAAAGGGGCACAAAGAAAACCAGTTAGAAGGTGACGGAAGACAACTGGACTTTGGGTAATGGGAATGCAGCATAATCAAATGTCAAAATAACCTAGAGATGTTTTTTCTGAACATATGTACCCTGATTTATCAATGTCACCCCATTAAAATTAATTAAAAAAAAAGAAATAATTTCAATTGACTTGGATTAACAGCAGTAATAATTTACTAAATGGCAGTGTTATTCATTCATATATAAGGATGTGGAAAAAAGTAGGCTTACAGTTGTATGTGAAACACAGTTTACTTTTGTATAATTTATTAATTATTGTATTATTTTCCATATGAACAACTATAAACCTACTTGTACACCAAAAAAAAAACCCCACAAATAAAAACAAAAAAATAAAACCAGCGGTAAAAAGTGAGCTGAATGCTAAAACCACCCAGTCATCTTCCCCTCACTGGGCTCCCAGAACACAAGAAGCCAGATTCTTATTCTTTAGGTAGGAGAATAATGACTTCTCTGAGGAGTCTCGCCAAGCCAAGAAAAAAATGGAGAAGGTACTGATTAGGGGCTGGGACAGGGTGGAGGCCCCACCCCACAAAGAAATTAAAGGTTGATAACTTCCACACGTTCGAAAATGCCCATATGCTCAAACATAAAATACAGAGAACCAAAAACACAAAAACATGAAACAAACAAAATAAGTACAAAAGATAATTATACAAACACTATCATTAATATGTTCAGAAATAAAAAGAATACTGCATTAATGAAATAAAATGCAGGAAACAAAAAGGAATTCTTGAAAACTAAACACATAACTGCAAAAATGTAAAACTCAAGCCTGACCAGGCGGTGTGGCAGTGAATAGAGCGTCGGACTGGGATGCAGAGGACCCACGTTCGAGACCCTGAGATTGCCAGCTTGAGCAGAGGCTCATCTGGTTTGAGCAAAAGCTCACCAGCTTGGACCCAAGGTCGCTGGCTTGAATAAGGGGTTACTTGGTCTGCTGTAGCCCAATGGTCAAGGCACACATGAGAAAGCAATCAATGAACAACTAAGGTGTCGCAACGAAAAACTGATGATTGATGCTTCTCATCTCTCTCCTTTCCTCTCTGTCTGCCCCTATATGTCCTCTCTCTGACTCTGTCTCTGTAAAAAAAAAAAAAAAAAGAGGATGCCAGAGGTGAGGTGAGAGGTGGGACCCAATGCAAAGATGAAAAATAACTAATCCATGCCCTGGTCAGAGAGCTTAGTTGGTTAGAGCATTGTCCAGAAGAGAAGTTGGTGGTTACATTCCCGTCAGGGCACATACCGAACAGAGCAACGTTCCTGTCTTTCTTTCTCTCCCTCCCTTCCTCTCACTAAAATCAATTAATAAATATTTTTCAAAATAAAAATAACTAATTCAAAACTTCTATGCATAGAAGTAAAAAATAGCCAGACAACAGTGGCAGAGTGACTAGAACACAGGGCTGGAATGCAGAGGACCCAGGCTGAAAACCCCAAGGTTGCCACGTTGAACACAGGCTCATTGAGCTTGAGGGAAGGCTCACCAGCTTGAGCATGGGGTTACTAGCTTGAGTGTGGGATCATAGACATGACCCCAGGGTCACTGGCTTAAGCCCAAAGGTCGCTGCCTTGAGCAAGAGGTAACTGGCTCAACTGGAGCCCCACAGTCAAGGCATGTTGAGAAAGCAATCAATGAACAACCAAGGTGCCACAATGAAGAATTGATGCTTCTCATCTCTCTCCTTTCCTGTCTGTCCATCTCTCACTAAAATAAAAATAAAGAAAGAAAAGAAAAAGAAGTAGTAAAAAATAATCCACAGGAATGGAATGCTGAGATATGAAAGTAATTATCCAAAAATTGAACTAAAGAGTTGAAGGTGCTTAGACATAGTGGTATAGCAATAGGAGACCATTTTCCTAACAAGGCTTGTATGACTTTACCACCTGACTTTTTAAATTATATGTACTATTTATCATAAAAGTATGTAATGACACTGGACATTTCTATTAGGTATGGGCTATAAAGGACATGAACAGAAAAAGAAGGACCTTCAAAGAAAAATAGAGAGTTAACTACTAAGAGTTTTAAGCTTTCCAAGATTTGGCTGACTACACAGCTTGCCATAATCTAGAGAGAAAAGGAAATTTTAAAATGTAAAATGCAAAAAGTGAATAATATGAAATAAGTAGCTTTAAGACTAAATAGATCCATTTTAACATGTTTTGTCATTTCTCCAGTAAGAAGCTATCTGAATTCAGCCTTTCTGGGAAGCTCTCTTCAATTTATGAGTTTTTTGGGGTTTTTTTTGTTTTTTAAGTGAGAGGAAGGGAGATAGAGAGACAGACTCCCACATGCACCTGGACTGGGATTTACCCAGCAAGCCCATCTAGGGCTGATGCTCAAATCAACCAAGCTATCCTCAGCACCCGGAACAGATGCTTGAACTAATCAAGCCATTGGATGTGAGAGGATAAGACAGAGAAGGGGGAGAGAAGGGGGAGAGGGAGGGGAAAGGAAGCAGACTGTAACTTCACAAAGCCCCTATCTTACAGCATTTTTTTTGGTATTTTTTTAAAGTGAGAAGCAGGAAAACAGACAGACAGACTCCTGCATGCGCCTGACCGGGATCCACCCGGCATGCCCATCAGGGGGCGATACTCGGCCCACCTGGGGAGTTGCTTCGCTGTAACCAGAGCCATTCTAGCACCTGAGGCGGAGGCCATAGAGCCATCCTCACCACCTGGGCCAACTTTGCTCCAACGGAGCCTTGGCTGCGGGAGGTTAAGAGAGACACAGAAAGAAAGGAGAGGGAGAAGGGTGGAGAAGCTGATGGATGCTTCTCTTGTGTGCCCTGACCAGGAATTGAACCTGGGACTTCCACTCATTGGGCTGATGCTCTACCCCTGAGTCAACCAGCCAGGGCTCTCTTACAGCATTTTAAAAATAAATCACCTAAGATTCAAAGAGAACATGCAATAAAACAGTAACTAATGGTAATACTATAAATCAAGGTTTTCAAATTTAAAATAATGCCTGATCAGGTGGTGGCGCAGTGGACAGAGCGTTGGACTGGGATGTGGAGAACCCAGGTTCAAACCCCGAGGTCGCCAGCTTGAGCACGGCTCATCTGGTTTGAGCAAAAAGCTCACCAGCTTGGACCCAAGGTCGCTGGCTTGAGCAAGGGATTACTCAGTCTGCTGTAGCCCCACGGTCAAGGCACATGTAAGAAAGCAATCAGCCCTGGCCGGTTGGCTCAGCGATAGAGTGTCGGCCTAGCATGCGGAGGACCCGGGTTCGATTCCCGGCCAGGCACACAGGAGAAGCGCCCATTTGCTTCTCCACCCCTCCGCTGCGCCTTCCTCTCTGTCTCTCTCTTCCCCTCCCGCAGCCAAGGCTCCATTGGAGCAAAGATGGCCCGGGCACTGGGGATGGCTCTGTGGCCTCTGCCCCAGGCGCTAGAGTGGCTCTGGTCACAACATGGCAATGCCCAGGATGGGCAGAGCATCGCCCCCTGGTGGGCAGAGCGTCGCCCCATGGTGGGCGTGCCGGGTGGATCCCGGTCGGGCGCATGCGGGAGTCTGTCTGACTATCTCTCCCTGTTTCCAGCTTCAGAAAAATGCAAAAAAAAAAAAAAAAAAGATTAAAAAAAAAGAAAACAATCAATGAACAACTAAGGTGTCGCAATGAAAAACTAATGATTGATGCTTCTCATCTCTCTCTGTTCCTGTCTGTCTGTCCCTATCTATCCCTCTGACTCTGTCTGTCTCTGTAAAAAAAAAATTAATTAATTAAAATAACTTATAAGCATGTTTTATAACTGTTTCATGTTTAAACCCAACAAAAACAATATAAACCTGAAGATTAAAGTAGAAAAACAAATACACTGAGAAGTGATTCTGTACAATGTAAAAACATTAGGTAATAAGCCCAACATTTTCCTGACATCTATAGACAGAAGAATTGAAAAATTTTAAATTCTACAATAAAATAGAACGAACATTTTAAAAATCCAAAAAGATAAAATAAATTAGTAACTCATTCACAAAATGCTCAAGGGAAAAGTGGGTTATTGCAACAAAAATTGGGTTATATATACTAAAGGTAGCTATAGGTTTATAATTCCAAACTGTATTTAATCATGTAAAATCAATTACAAATATTACCTTTCATTTTTGAGTGTGTATTAATCAATGGATCAGAACAAATCCTGCAGGGCCACCATGGGCGTCTCTTGAATTTTGCCCAGATGAGATCTCCAACTTCATACTTCAGTGGTGTTGACTTTTTCTTGGGATGACACTTTAGACAGACAAAACATGGACCATCAATTAGAATCAGAAGTTTTGAAACAGTATATCATCTTCCCACTAGCCTTTCTGAGAAAGCACTGCCTAAAAAATTCTAGATGAAACTACTTCAGTTTAACAGCAATTACAATTAAATAATTTGTCTTAATTGTTCACAACATATCCAGTACAGTAGCAGCTCTCAATTTAAACTTTACACAGTAGCAGCTCTCAATTTACACTTATTTTACCCACATTCCATTCCAGGAAAATAAATAAACTATTTTGACTTATAAAGAGCTAAAAATGGAAATATATAGATAAACAGAATGATCCCAAGGAAACAATTATCTTTGCCCTAGGCCTTGGATCACAACACAACACCAGAGGGGGGAAAAAAGAAAAAAACAATAAAAACAAATTTTAACGTCAAGAGATTGTGATCCCTTCTGCAGGTGATATTCTATATCTTTCCCAACTAATATAGACATCCTATTAATTAACAATAATGGCTCTAATGAAACAATCTTGAACACTATAGAATAGATTGTAGCAATGACATTAACAATTAAGTTTGTAATTTCCCAAGACATGCAGGAGAGATTGTATAACCCTCTGTATAACCCACCTGGACAAACCACACTAAGGACTTGTAAATGTGCAGAGATATTTCTGGGTAGGCAACAGAAGCACTACAGTACTTGTACAAAGAATAATCAACTCTATTTACTCCAAGGGGATGTACAAATACTATTATGATTTTTTATAAATGCTATGTTTTTTTGTGGGTTTTTTTGTATTCTTCTGAAGCTGGAAACGGGATAGACAGTCAGACAGACTCCCGCATGCGCCGGACCGGGATCCACCTGGCACACCCACCAGGGGGCGACGCTCTGCCTACCAGGGGGCGTCGCTCTGTCGCGATCAGAGCCACTCTAGCGCCTGGGGCAGAGGCCAAGGAGCCATCCCCAGCACCCGGGCCATCTTTGCTCCAATGGAGCCTCCCTGCGGGAGGGGAAGAGAGAGACAGAGAGGAAGGAGAGGGGTGGGGTGGAGAAGCAGATGGGCGCTTCTCCTGTGTGCCCTGGCCAGGAACCGAACCCGGGACTTCTGCATGCCAGGCCAACGCTCTACCACTGAGCAAACCGGCCAGGGCAATGCTATGTCTTTATAAAGACATGGTAAGCTCCACAATCTCTCCTCATTAATTCGCCTAGCACAGATTAAGGATTCAAAAAGAGCACACTGAATGAATTGACTAAAGTCATTCAAACAAATAATGTGAGAGGCTCCAAGATATCAAAAAACTGGGCTCAATTTCATGATTTATAAGTTACCATTAAAGTTTTAAAACTGTATTCACACAGAACTAAGTTAACTCTCCTAGAATGATCTTATTAAAAATACTGTGATTAGTAGTACATAGTTACTATGAGACAATCTACATCTTTAAAAGCCCAAGGGGTAATTTCTGCTTATTACTGGTTTGTAAATTATCAGAAAAAAAAAAATGACTTCAAGGCTAGTTGGCTTTGGACCTTTAAAACCAAGATAACAAAATGAATGGAAAAATAAATCTTACTTGTCTCTACTGAAAACTATAATTTGAGTATGTTTTCCATAAATTTGATATAATTTTAATTGTGATCAATTAATCTATTTGGCAATCATTGCTAAATATCAAATTTGCCTCTTTCAACCCCTAAATGACTATAAATAAACTAACATTTACTTGGTATTTGATATGTACCAGGCACTGCTCCTCCTCACTGCTCCTCCTTTAATCCTTTTAAGGTAGATATTATTATTTTTTATATATTATTACTCATTTTACTCTATGCCTATAGTAATGTAGTTAGTTATTTAGTTAAGCAGCAGACTAGCTCTGGATCCCAAACTCTCAACCACTTTAACTACCCAAAAACAATTTACTACCCATTATAATTACATGCTTTATGACAAATCTGGCCATATTCAATGTATGACATAATGTTAGTTCCGTGTTCCCCTCATATTACTACTACAAAGTAATTCTATTATCAGTAAGTATAACTATTAAACACATGCGTTCAATAGATAGCTGAGAAAGAAAATAAATGCCCTTTATTAAAAAATGGAATTTATGCCCTGGCCGGTTGGCTCAGTAGTAGAGTGTCGGCCTGGCATGCAGAAGTCCCGGGTTCGATTACCGCCCAGGGCACACAGGAGAAGCACCCATCTGCTTCTCCACCCCTCCCCCTCTCCTTCCTCTCTGTCTCTCTCTTCCCCTCCTGCAGCCGAGGCTCCATTGGAGCAAAGATGGCCCGGGCGCTGGGGATGGCTCCTTGGCCTCTGCCCCAGGCACTAGAGTGGCTCTGGTCATGACAGAGTGTCGCCCCGGAGGGGCAGAGCATTGCCCCCTGGTGGGTGTGCCGGGTGGATCCCGGCCGGGCGCATGTGGGAGTCTGTCTGACTGTCTCTCCCCGTTTCCAGCTTCAGAAAAAAAATAATAAATTTTTTTTAAAAAATGGAATTTATTAGGATGACACTGATCAACAAAATTATACAGGTTTCAGGTACACAATTCCACAACACATCATTTGTACACTAAGAACATGAATGTTCTTGATGGTAAAGCCAGAAGCCAGAAACATGCAACCAGACAAAGCAGTAATAAATTCTGTCTCCTGCCTCCATCACAAATTATGTTACCTTAAACAAGGCAATGACAATTCAGCCTCAAAATATAGAAAACAAAAATTGGCAGAACTATTAAGGAAAAATCTTTATTATATGCGGCTTAAGTGCCTGTTTGTCGCCGATAGCTTATTGGTTGCTTGCGTAACTGTACTAGCCAATGGGGTAAAGTTGCCACGGCTGAACACAAATTGAGCGGGTGAGGGGGAAGGTGAACGTTTGCTTGCATTGGCAATCATCTGCTTTTGAAACAATTTAAGGCTGAACGCAAATTGAGCGTGTCAGGGGGAAGGTGAACATTTGTTTGCATTGGCAATCATCTGTTTTATATAAAAACTACGTCTTAAAGTAATTTCTTTTAAGAATGCCTCCTAACCACCGTTATTTATTGGGCTAGGGGTGGCTCTTAAGAAATGTACCGCCGCCTGACCAGACGGTGGCGCAGTGGATAGAGCATTGGACTGGGATGCAGAGGACCCAGGTTCGAGACCCCGAGGTTGCCAACTTGAGCACGGGCTCATCTGGTTTGAGCAAAAGCCCACCAGCTTGAACCCAAGGTCGCTGGCTCCAGCAAGGGGTTACTCGGTCTGCTGAAGGCCTGTGGTCAAGGCACATATGAGAAAGCAATCAATGAACAACTAAGGTGTTGCAATGCGCAATGAAAACTAATGATTGATGCTTCTCATCTCTCTCCGTTCCTGTCTGTCTGTCCCTGTCTATCCCTCTCTCTGACTCTCTCTCTGTCTCTGTAAAAAAAAAAAAAAAAAAAAGAAAAGAAATGTACCGCCAGTGGTTTCCTTCATTGCACTCTACTTTAAACAATTAAGCAAGTAGAAGGGGAAACCCCGTGGGGCACTAAGCAAAGGGGTGTCCTCGCTGCCTGCCCTGGGGTAATTCAGTTTGAATTAGCAGACACCTTCGCACAAATCATTTTAATTACAATTTATAATATCTAGAACAGTAGTCATTTTGTATAACCGCCGGGCTTTCTAGTATATTATAATCATAGTGGATATACACCTCTCTTAGTAATTATCAGAATAAACCTAAAAGAATCACTAAGGGTTCAAAAATTTCAACATCATGAAAAACAAACATGACCTAATGAATACATATAAATTCCTACACTCTAACTGTGGACTACACATTTTTTCCAAGCACAGGGAATACTTATATTTATAAATATTTACCATATGTTGGGCCATACAGTACTCTCTACCAATTTGAAAGGACTGAAATCATTTGGGACATATTTTTTATTTTCTATCCATAATGTAATTTAGTGATTAATTTAAAAAACATGACTATAATATGTCTATGTTAGGAAATTAACCAGTATACTTTTATTTATTTATTTTTTTGTATTTTTCTGAAACTGAAAATGGGGAGAGACAGTCAGACAGACTCCCACATGTACCCAACCAGGATCCACCCGGCACGCCCACCAGGGGGCGATGCTCTGCCCCTCCGGGGCGACACTCTGTCACGACCAGAGCCACTCTAGTGCCTGGGGCAGAGGCCAAGGAGCCATCCCCAGCGCCCGGGCCATCTTTGCTCCAATGGAGCCTCGGCTGCAGGAGGGGAAGAGAGAGACAGAGAGGAAGGAGAGGGGGAGGGGTGGAGAAGCAGATGGGCGCTTCTCCTGTGTGCCCTGGCCAGGAATCGAACCTGGGATTCCTGGGAATTGCACACGCCAGGCCGACGCTCTACCACTGAGCCAACCAGCCAGGGCCAACAAGTATACTTTTAAATAATCTTTAGGTCAGAGAATAAATCATAATAAAAATTAGAAAAATCTTTTGAACTGAATTATAAAATGCCACATCAGAGATCATGAGAACCAGATCTACCATTTTTGAAATAGTAGCAAGAAAGTCAATGTGGCTAGAACAGAGTGAGCAAATAAGAGAATAAGAAATGAAATCAGAGAAATATTTCAGGGAGAGGAAGACACACACATGCCTTATTATGCCCTCTTATTCTGAGATAATATCTTTGAAGGGTTGATGTTTTAAAAGGACTACTCTGGGCCCTGGCCGGTTGGCTCAGTGGTAGAGCGTTCGGCCTGGCATGTAGAGGTCCCGGGTTCGATTCCTGGCCAGGGCACACAGGAGAAGCACCCATTTGCTTCTCCACCCCTCCCCCTCTCCTTCCTCTCTGTCTCTCTCTTCCCCTCCCACTGCCGAAGCTCCATTGGAGCAAAGATGGCCCGGGTGCTGGGGATGGCTCCTTGGCCTCTGCCCCAGGCACTAGAGTGGCTCTGGTAGTGGCAGAGCAACGTCCCAGAGGGGCAGAGCATCATCCCCTGGTGAGCAGAGCGTCGCCCCCTGGTGGGCGTGCCAGGTGGATCCCGGTCAGGAGCATGCGGGAGTCTGTCTGACTCTCTCTCCCCATTTCCAGCTTCAGAAAAATACAAAAAAAAAAAAAAAAAAAAAAAAAAAAGGAAAAGGACTACTCTGGCCTGATCACTGGTGATTAAATGGAGAGCAGAGATCCCTGGCTCAAAACCCCAAGGTCGTCAGCTTGAGTGCAGGCTCACCAGTGTGAATGCTCACAGTCAGTGGACTGACTGTGGGATCATAAACATGATTAGATAGCCACTGGCTTGAGCAAGGGGTCGCTGGCTTGGCTGGAGCCCCCCAGTCAAGGCACATATAAGGAGAAATCAATGAACAACTGAAGTCCTGCAACTACAAGTTGATGCTTCTTATCTCTCCTCATACTTGCCTCTCCCTCTATCTTTCTCTCTAAAAAAAATTAAAAATAAAACAAAATAAAATAAAAAATAAAAGGACCACTCTGAATGTCATACTGAAAACAGCCTTATAGGACCGGGGACCTGCTTAGAAGGTTACTGTAGGGCCCTGGCCGGTTGCCTCAGCGGTAGAGCATCGGCCTGGCGTGCAGGGGACCTGGGTTCGATTCCTGGCCAGGGCACATAGGAGAAGCGCCCATTTGCTTCTCCACCCCCCCCCTTCCTCTCTGTCTCTCTCTTCCCCTCCCACAGCCAGGGCTCCATTGGAGCAAGGATGGCCCGGGCGCTGGGGATGGCTCCTTGGCCTCTGCCCCAGGCGCTGGAGTGGCTCTGGTCACGGCAGAGCATCGCCCCTTGGTGGGTGTGCCGGGTGGATCCCGGTCGGGCGCACGCGGGAGTCTGTCTGACTGTCTCTCCCCGTTTCCAGCTTCAGAAAAATACAAAAAAAAAAAAAAAAAAAAAGGTTACTGTAGTAATAATCCAGGTGAGATGACAGTTACGTGAACCACTGGGATTAGTGGAAGGGGCAAGAAGTAGAAAGAGCCAATGCAATTTACTGATGGAGTGGATATGGAGTGGACAGAACTCAAGGATCTAGAAAGATAGAGTTTCCATTTACTAAAAATGAAGAAGACTACAGTGGTCCCTCATTATCCATGGTTTCTCCTTCCACAGTTTCAGTTGCCCTATGTAAACACAGGTCTGAAAAAATTATATAGAAAATTCCAGAAATAAACAATTCGTAAATTTTAAAATGCATGCTGTTCTCTATGTAGTATAATGAAATCTCTAGCAGTTCTGCTCAGTCACATCCCAGGACATGAATCATCCTTTTGTCCATTATATCTATACTGTATACACTACTGTGCATTAGTCATGTAGTAGCTGTTTCAGTTATCAGATCAAGGGTCAAAGTACTACAATGATTGTGTTAAAGGAACCCTTACCTTACTTAATAATGTCCCCAAAACACAAGCATAGTGATGCTTATAATTCATACAAGCCAAAGAGAAGCCAGAAGTGCTTGTTACATATCTGTATGTCATCAAAAAGTCAGTAGAAACCTAACATTATGTCATATGACTATGTCATTCCCCGCACTTCATCTCATCACATAGGCATTGCATCATCTCACATCATCACAAGAAACGTGAGTACAATACAATAACATTTTTTTTTATTTGTCCAAAGTTAGAAGTGGGGAGACAGTTAGACTCGGGACGATGCTCTGCCCATCTGGGGGTGTTGCTCCGTTATGACCAGAGCCATTCTAGCACTTGAGGCAGAGGCCACAGGAGCCGTCCTCAGCACCCAGGCCAACTTTGCTCCAATGGAGCCTTGGCTGCAGGAGGGGAAGAGAAAGATAGAAAGGAGAGAGGAAAGCATGGAGAAGAAGATGAGCACTTCTCTTGTGTGCCCTGACTGGGAATCAAACCTGGGACTTCCACACACCTGGTCAATGCTCTACCACTGTGCTAAGCCAACTGGCCAGGGCCAATACAATAACATATTTTGAGAGAGACCACATTCATACAACTTTTATTACAGTATGTCATAATTGTTCTACTTTGCTAGTTAATTTCTTATACTGCCTAATTTATAAATTAAACATTATCATAGGTATATATGTATAAAAAAAATTCTTTACATATATGTATATATAGTGTGTATATATATATAGATATGTATATGGTATAGATAGATATATATATATGATTCAGTACTATGCATGTTTTCAGGCATCCACTAAGTTGTCTTAAAATGTAACCCCCACAGGCCCTGGCCGGTTGGCTCAGTGGTAGAGCATCAGCCTGGCGTGCAGGAGTCCCGGGTTCGATTCCCAGCCAGGGAACACAGGAGAAGCGCCCATCTGCTTCTCCACCCCACCCCCTCTCCTTCCTCTCTGTCTTTCTCTTCCCCTCCCGCAGCCAAGGTTCGATTGGAGCAAAGTTGGCCCGAGTGCTGAGGAAGGCTCTGGGGCCTCTGCCTCAGGCGCTAGAATGGCTCTGATTGCAACAGAGCAACGCCCCAGATGGGCAGAGCATAGCCCTCTGGTGGGCGTGCCAGGTGGATCCCGATCGGGCGCATGCGGGAGTCTGTCTGCCTCCCCATTTCCAACTTCAGAAAAATACAAAAAAAAAAAATGTAACCCCCACAGATAAAACTATACTGTAAAGGTTTTGGGAAGAAAAATCTGGAATCTGGTCTTTGACAAGTATGAACCACCAATTTCAAAACAAGTGAAAATGCCAAGAAAGCCATTGTATATATGATTCTGGAATTCTTGGAAGAGATCCAGGTTAAAGATAGAAATTTGGAGGTCATGAGGGTCCAGATACAAGATCATCAATAAGTCAGTATAGATAAAGATATTTGAAGACTAAGTCCTAAGGTAGAGAAATACGTAAGAATTCTTTTTAAAGTCTGTGGGAATCACTTGACCAACAGATTACTTAATTTTCTTCATATTCTCTGTTGAGGATTGGCAGGGGGGTGAAGAAAAAGAGCAAAACTTCTTGGAAATAACTTACCACTATGGTCTAATAAATTTTAGTATCACCACTTGGAGAGCACCTTGGCAATACCCTTTGATGTAATACTCACATTCCCAGGATTCCATCCTGAGAAAATAATCCAAAAGAAGGAGAAAGACTAAAGACTGTAACATTTTCTCTATCATTAAATGTAAACAAAAGTGAAGAAGAAAAACCTAAGTAAAACTACAAGATAGCTAAGCAAATTCAGAATAAATTGCTGGGGTTTTTGTTATGTTTTGTTTTAAAGTGAGAGGAGGGGAAATAGTGAGAAACTCCCAGCTTGAATCAACCAAGCCATTCTCAGAGCCTGAGGCCAAAGTTCAGACCAACGAAGCTATCCTCAATAGCCCCTGGCCGGCGCTCAAACCCATAAAGCCACTGGCTACGGGAAGGAAAGAGAGAAGGGAAGAGGGAAGGAAAGAGAAGATCACAGCTGCTTTTCTTCTGTGCCTTGATCCCAGGAATCGAACCAGGACGTACATATGCCACGCCAATGCTCTATCCACTGAACTAACCAGCCCAGGCCATAAATTGCTGATTTATTAAGCAGTCATTAAAAATTCCTATGGGGCCTGACCAGGTGGTGGCGCAGTGGATAGAGCATTGGACTGGGATGTGGAGGACCCAGGTTTGAGACACCAAGGTCGCCAGCTTGAGTGCGGGCTCATCTGGCTTGAGCAAGGCTTACCAGCTTGAGCCAAAGGTCACTGGCTCAAGCAAGGGATCATTCGGTCTCCTGTAGCCCCCCAGTCAAGGCACATATGAGAAAATAATCAATTAGTAATCAATTAACAATTAAGGAGGTGCAACAAAGAACTGATGTTTCTCATCTCTCTCCCTTCATGTCTGTCTGTCACTATCTGTCCTTCTCTCTGACTGTCTCTGTCACCACACACACACACACAAAAAAATTCCTATGGGGCCTGACCAGGCAGTAGCGCAGTGGATAAGTATTGGCCTGGGATAGTGAGGATCCAGGTTCGAAAGCCCAAGGTTGCCAGCTTGAGTCCGGGCTCACCAGCTTGAACATGGGTTCTCTGGCTTGAGTGTGGGATCATAAACATGACCCCATGGTTGCTGGCTTGAGTCCAAGGTCTCTGGCTTCAGTAAGGGGTCATTGGCTCTACTGGAGTCCCCTATTTTGCCCCCATTAGGCACATATGAGAAAGCAATCAATGAACTAAGGTGCTGCAACAAAGAACTGATGCTTTTCATCTCTCTCCCTTCTTATCTGTCCCTCTCTCTCTGTCTCTCACTTAAAAAAAAATCTTATGGGAAGCTAGAAAAATATTAAGAAAAAAAATACAAAATCTGTAAAGGCCTGACTAGGCGGTGGCGCAGTGGATAGAGCATCGGACTGGGATGTGGAGGACCCAGGTTCAAGACCCCGAGGTTGCCAGCTTAAGCGCGGGCTCATCTGGTTTGACCAAAGCTCACCAGCTTGGACCCAATGTAGCTGGCTCAAGCAAGGGGTTACTCGGTCTGCTGTAGCCCCACGGTCAAGGCACATATGAGAGGGCAATCGATGAACAACTAAGGTGTCACAATGAAAAACTGATGATTGATGCTTCTCATCTCTCTCCATTCCTGTCTGTCTGTCCCTATCTATCCCTCTGACTCTCTCTGTTAAAACAAAAAAAAATCTGTAAAGATGCTATTAGCACTATGAAAAATTTACGTGTGTATAATCAAGGCCTACACAAATTTCTACTTTTTATGTATAGACTCTGGTAGGTTTTTTTACTCCCTTTTAAACTTCCTTTCATCATATAATTACTGTTTTCTGTTGTTTTCTTTTTTTCTGGTGGGGGAGGAGGAGAAAGAAGCATTAGCTCACTGCACCACCTAGTTGTACTTCTGACTGCTTCTCATACATACCCTCACCAGGGCTCAAAAAGGCAACACTGGACTCAAGCCAGTGACTTCGGGTTTGGTTTTGTTTTGTTGCATTTTTCTGAAGTTGGAAACAGGGAGGCAGTCAGACTCCCGCATGCGCCCGACCGGGATCCAACTGGCACGCCCACCAGGGGGCGATGCTCTGGCCATCTGGGGCGACGCTCTGTTGCAACCAGAGCCATTCTAGCATCTGAGGCAGAGGCCACAGAGCCGTCCTCAGTGCCCAGGGCCAACTTTGCTCCAATGGAGCCTTGGCTACGGGAGGGGAAGAGAGAGACAGAGAGGAAGGAGAGGGGGAGGGGTGGAGAAGCAGATGGGCGCCTCTCCTGTGTGCCCTGGCCGGGAATAGAACCCGGAACTCCTGCATGCCAGGCCGACGCTCTACCACTGAGCCAACCAACCAGGGCTGACTTCAGGTTTTGAACCAGCTACCTTGTCATTCCGAGTCAATGTTCATCCACTGTGCCACCAACTGTCAGGCTATCTAGCAATTGTTTTATGCAATTCAGATTAAAGAGATATAAATAAGTAAAACTTGCCAAATAGGTTTTTTAATTTCTTCCATTCTTCCTCTAGTCATTCAAGGATATACTGTTTTAATAATACTAAAAAAGTCTGACCAGGCAGTAGCTCAGTGGATAGATCCTCAGACTGGGACGCAGAGAACCCAAGTTCGAAACCGCAAGGTCGTCAGCTTGAACGTAGGTTAATCTGGTTTGAGCCTGGCTCACCAGCTTGAGCCCAAGTTCACTGGCTTGAGCAAGGGGTCACTCGGTTAGCTGTAGCACACACACACACACACACACACACACACCCCGTCAAGGCACATATGAGAAAGAAATCAATGAACAATTAAGGTGCCACAATGAAGAATTGATGCTTCTCATCTATCTCCCTTCCTGTCTGTCTGTCCCCCCACACACAAAATAATAATAATAAAAACCTTAGGTCACTTGATCATAGAGACTATTGTCTTATCTCTGTCTTCCTAGGTGTCACATGGTAGTGGATGCTGAGATGTTTGCTGAGTTGACTAAATTTAGTTTAAGTAATTCATGTCCATTCATTCATTCACATATTTTCTAAAATTGGAAACTGGTAATAGATTATTTCTACAGAGTGAAAATTATGGAAATTTTTCTTTATAAACAGTAAACACTTTCAAGGAAAATATTTCTTCATATGTAAGCATGTTATAAATATTCTGAGCGGCTTATAGGCATGGAACAAACAAGTCCTCTGGGAGCTTATAGCCTGTTTGGAAGAGAGAAATTAGCAAAGTAAAATACTACACTGGTAAGGTGGGGGGATAGGAGTAGTGGGGTCTGGGGAAGGAACTGGCTTTATTGTTAGTAACAAATTTCTCAAAATAAACTTCAGGCCTAACCTGTGGTGGATGGAGCATCGACCTGGAGTGCTGAGGTCACTGTTTTAAAACCCCAGGCTTGCCCAGTCAAGGCAGATATGAGAAGCAATGGCTAAGAGAAGATGCTTCCTGCTCCTCCCCTCCATTTCTCTGTCTGTCTCTGTCTTCCCCCTTCTCTCTAAAATCAGTAAGTAAATTCTTAAAAAAAAAAAGAACTTCAAGAGATAAAAGACAGTCAAAATAAGACTGTCTGGCTATTCTTGTGAAATAAAGATAGGCCGAGATCCTCCTTGTTTTTAATCTCAGATTTCACTCTTCCCCACCTCAAAAGTTGACAAACCGGCCCTGGCCGGTTGGCTCAGTAGTAGAGCATCGGCCTGGTGTGCAGAAGTCCCGGGTTCGATTCCCGGCCAGGGCACACAGGAAAAGCACCCATCTGCTTCTCCACCCCTCCCCCTCTCTTTCTTCTCTGTCTCTCTCTTCCCCTCCCGCAGCGAGGCTCCATTGGAGCAAAGATGGCCCGGGCGCTGGGGATGGCTCCTTGGCCTCTGCCCCAGGCCCTAGAGTGGCTCTGGTCGCAACAGAGCGATGCCCCGGATGGGCAGAGCATCGCCTCCTGGTGGGCAGAGCGTCGCCCCCTGGTGGGCGTGCCGGGTGGATCCTGGCCGGGCGCATGCGGGAGTCTGTCTGACTGTCTCTCCCCGTTTTCAGCTTCAGAAAAGTACAAAAAAAAAAGTTTACAAACCAACACACAGTTCCCCTTTTAGATCATGCTTTTTATCCTTTCATCTCATCTCTGCCTGGAATTCTCTTCTTTCTCCTAGGTCCCTTCAGGAAGCCTTCCTTTCATCCCTCCTTTCCCTTGACTAGGCCAAGTACCTCTCCACTATATACCAGGGGTCCCCAAACTTTTTACACAGGGGGCCAGTTCACTGTCCCTCAGACCGTTGGAGGGCCAGACTATAAAAAAAAACTATGAAAAAATCCCTATGCACACTGCACATACCTTATTTTAAAGTAAGAAAACAAAACGGCACAGGAGAAGCGCCCATTTGCTTCTCCACCCCTCCGCCGCGCTTTCCTCTCTGTCTCTCTCTTCCCCTCCCGCAGCCAAGGCTCCATTGGAGCAAAGATGGCCTGAGCGCTGGGGATGGCTCTGTGGCCTCTGCCTCAGGCGCTGGAGTGGCTCAGGTCGCAACATGGCGACGCCCAGGATGGGCAGAGCATCGCCCCCTAGTGGGCAGAGCATCGCCCCTGGTGGGCGTGCCGGGTGGATCCCGGTCGGGCGCATGCGGGAGTCTGTCTGACTGTCTCTCCCTGTTTCCAGCTTCAGAAAAATGAAAAAAAAAAAAAAAAAAAAAGAAAAAAAAACAAAACGGGAACAAATACAATATTTAAAATAAAGAACAAGTAAATTTAAATCAACAGATTGACCAGTATTTCAATGGGAACTATGGGCCTGCTTTTGGCTAATGAGATGGTGGTGCCCCTTCCGGAAGTGCGGCGGCCGGATCAATGGCCTCAGGGGGCCACATGTGGCCCGCGGGCCGTAGTTTGGGGACCCCTGCTATATACTATGTGTCTCTTAGCTCATCAATATATTGTGTTTCCAGTTTATATTTATTTATTCCACCAGTCTCTAAAGTTAATGAGGACAAGGTGCCATTCATTTCTGAGTCCCCAGATCTGGGAGAAAATGCATGCTCTATAAAATAAAAACACTTTAACTGAACCAAAATAGGCTGCAATTAGAAAAATTAGGATCTTTATTCTGTCAACTTCAGCACCTGTCACAACTGGAGTCCTCAGAGCACATTATTATTCTTAACTTTCAAGATAAGCCAGAAAGAGAAGACAAGTACTGTATAATACTCATGTGAAATCTAAAAAAGTTACATATCTCTTAAAAAAAAAAAAAAAGAGTAAAATGGTGGTTACTAGGGAATGAGGCAAAGTGAGGATAACAATGATGATCTTTAAAAGTACAACCTGGCCCTGGCCAGTTGGCTCAGTAGTAGAGCGTTGGCTTGGCATGCGGGAGTCCCAGGTTCTATTCCCGGCTAGGGCACACAGGAGAAGCGCCCATCTGTTTCTCCACCCTTCCCCCTCTCCTTCCTCTCTGTCTCTCTCTTCCCCTCCCGCAGCCAAGGCTCCATTGGGGCAAAGTTGGCCCCGGGCACTGAGGATGGCTCTGTGGCTTCTGCCTCAGGTGCTAGAATGGCTCTGGTTGCAGCAGAGCGATACCCCAGATGGGCAGACCATCGCCCCCTGGTGGGCATGCTGAGTGGATCCCGGTCAGGCACACACGGGGGTCTGACTGCCTCCCCATTTCCAGCTTTGGAAAAATATAAAAAGTACAACCTGTGCCTGACCAGGTTTGGCGCAGTGGACAGACTGTCAGACTGGGATGCAGAACACCCAAGTTTGAAACCCAGAGGTCGCCACTGTGAGCATAGGCTCGTCTGGTTTGAGCATAGCTCACCAACTTAAACCCAAGGTTGCTGGCTTGAGCAAGGGGTCACTCGGCCTGCTGTAGCTCCCTCTTGACCCCCCATCAAGGCACATACAAGAAGCAACTATGAGTGGAAACTTCCTGCTTCCCCTGCCCCACAACCCCCTTTCTCTTTCTCTTTCTCTCATCTCTCTCTAAAAATTAAAAATAAAATCTCTCTAAAAAAAAAAAAAAAAAAGCTTCCTTTCAACAAATGCACCAGAAATGACAGAGCATTTTCAAATAATTTGAAATTAGTTTTTAGTTATACACTGCTCACAAAAATTAGAGGATATTTTATCACTTCATATTAATTTTGAAATATCCCCTAATTTTTGTGAGCAGTTTATTTATTGATTTTTAGAGTAAGAGGAAGAGAGAGAGAAACGTAGACAGGAACAACGATGTGTTCCTGTATGTGCCCTGACCACACAGATCAAACAGGCAAACTTTGCACTTTGAGACAATGCTCTACCTTTGGTTGACAAACCGCGGCTTGCGAGCTACATGTGGCTCTTTGGCCCCTTGAGTGTGTCTCTTCCACAAAATAGCACATGCGGGTGCTACCTCGATAAGAAATGTACCTACCTAGCCCTGGCCGGTTGGCTCAGCGGTAGAGCGTCGGCCTAGCGTGCGGAGGACCCGGGTTCGATTCCCGGCCAGGGCACATAGGAGAAGCGCCCATTTGCTTCTCCACCCCTCCGCCGCGCTTTCCTCTCTGTCTCTCTCTTCCCCTCCCGCAGCCAGGGCTCCATTGGAGCAAGGATGGCCCGGGCGCTGGGGATGGCTCTGTGGCCTCTGCCTCAGGCGCTAGAGTGGCTCTGGTCGCAATATGGCGACGCCCCGGATGGGCAGAGCATCAACCCCTGGTGGGCGTGCTGGGTGGATCCCGGTCGGGCGCATGCGGGAGTCTGTTTGACTGTCTCTCCCTGTTTCCAGCTTCAGAAAAATGAAAAAAAAAAAAAAAGAAATGTACCTACCTAAATAGTTTGAGTGTAAAAAATTTGGCTCTCAAAAGAAATTTCAATCGTTGTACTGTTGATATTTGACTCTATTGACTGATTTAGAGTATACTGACCACTGCCTGACCAATGGAGCTAGCTATCTGGCCAGGGTTGAAATTAGTTTTTAAATACATTTTAAAATACATCTAAATCTAAGCACTATATTACTTTCTTTTTAAAATTTTTTAATTTTTTATTTTTATGAGAGGAGGGGAGATAGAGAGACAGACTCCCATATGTGCCCCAACCAGAATCCACGAGGCAATCCCCATCTGGAGCCCATGCTAGAATCAACAGAGCTTTCCTCAGCGCACAGGGCCAACCCTAGAACCAATCGAAACATTGACTGTGAGAGGAGAAGAGAAGCAGATGGTTGCTTCTCATGTGAACACCAGATGTCTGCACACCGCACTGACATTCTATCCACTAACATAACTGGGCCGACACTCTATCCACTAACATAATCAGCCAGAGCCTAAATCAGTGGTTGTTAACCTGGTCCCCACCGCCCACTAGGGGGCATTCCAGCTTTCATGGTGGGCGGTAGCGGAGCAACCAAAGTATAAATAAAAATATAGATTTAACTATTAAGTTGTTTTATAAAGATTTATTCTGCCAAATGTAGCAAAAATCCGACATAAAGTACGTGGTAAGTAATTATTATTATATGCTTTAACTTGCTGTAACTCTGCTTTATAAATTTTATAAAGTAAATTACTTCCCTACTTTATAAATCACCATTACTGTGGAACCGGGTGAACGGTTAGAAAATTTTACTACTAACAGAGATACAAAAGTGGGCGGTAGGTATAAAAAGGTTGACTACCCCTGGCCTAAATAGATTCTTTTTAAAGTTAATGTTAATCATCTCTTAATAGACTATTCTAAAGAATGGAAGAATTTCAGAATAGCACAAACATATGATTGGCTGCTTTCCCACTTCTCCATAACTCTCACCAAGTTATTTCCACCTCTAACAACATACAGGAAGTTGCACATTAAGTCCACAGATTCTGTGGCTTTAAGTGAAACAATGTATAGAGACTTTAGTATAAGAAAGCCAATTTTGCCGAAGGCTAATTGGTATAAATAAGAGTTACTTCATTCACCTTTTTTTTTTTTTTTTTTTTTTTTTGTATTTTTATGAAGCTGGAAACAGGGAGAGACAGTCAGACTCCCGCATGCGCCCGACCGGGATCCACCCGGCATGCCCACCAGGAGCGATGCTCTTGCCCACCAGGGGGTGATGCTCTGCCCCTCCGGGGCATCGCTCTGCTGCAACCAGAGCCACTCCAGCGCCTGGGGCAGAGGCCAAGGAGCCATCCCCAGCGCCCGGGCCATCTTTGCTCCAATGGAGCCTTGGCTGCGGGAGGGGAAGAGAGAGATAGAGAGGAAGGAGAGGGGGAGGGGTGGAGAAGCAGATGGGTGCTTCTCCTGCATGCCCTGGCTGGGAATTGAACCCGGGTCCCCTGCACGCCAGGCCAATGATCTACCGCTGAGCCATCCGGCCAGGGCTTCATTCACCTTCTTATAATGAACAAGGTTGAGTGGAAGACCTGCTGTATTACTGGTTTAGGTGATCTCTCCCTCTGGGCTTCTCAAAACCCTGTTGAAAATTCATCCCAGAGGTAGATTTGTGTTCCTAGAGATCTTGTTCTGCACAGTCTCTCAGGAACTATCCAAGACATAGAAAAAAACCCACCTGCCCTCAACCCCAAATCAAAGAAGCTCCATCCTTTGATTTATATGATGCTCTGTATGAAATTTCATTGAAGCTAAAATGTAAAAAACACAAACCAAGTCCAAGTTCTTAAACTGACAAAACCTTTGTGACCCTACAGCTATCTGCCTATCCAATACCAGGCCCTACCCTTACCTGCTCCACAAGATTTATACTTTGCAATTACATCAAAATCTCACGCTGTTAGCCTGACCAGGTGGTGTTGCAGTGGATAGTGTGTCGACCTGGGGCACTGAGGATCCAGGTTTGAAACCCCAAGGTCACCAGCTTGAGCTTGGGATTATATACATGAATCCATGGCCCCTGGCTTGAGCAAGAGGTCACTGGGACCTGAAACTCTGAGGTCACAGGTTTGAAACTACAAGGTCACTTGGCTTGAGCCCCTCCCCCAGTCAAGGTATGTATGAAAAGCAATGAACAACTAAAGTGCCATAGCTACGAGTTGACACTAATCTCTCACTCATCCTGTATCTCAAAAAAAAAAAATTACTAAAAATACTCTGGCTCCCTTTTGCCTTTACTCAAGCTGGTCCTTCTGCCTAAAATGCTCTTTTAATGTCTTTCTCCCACTCTCACTTCCACCCTTCCAGGCCCTTTTATGTCCAAGTTAACTCATCCTCAATCCTTGGATCCCAGGCTCCATGTCACAATCCTAGGAAAGCCTCCCAGAGCCCCAAATGAGAGCAAGTCTCCTGGGATGCATGCTCAAAGGTCCTTACACTTCTCTTTCTATTCCTCAGTCTAACTGCAATTACGTATCTATTCTGGAACTACTTCTTTAATGTTTGTCTTCTTCACTGCCACCTCCGACTGAAAGAGGGAAGATCCATGTGTTTTGCTCACTGCTGTATTCCCAGCCCTTACAACAGTGCCAGGGACATTGTCAGTGGTCAGTATTTGTCAAATGATGAGTGAATGCATGAAATTAAAACAATAACTTAATGAAATAATGTAAATGTAAAAGTTTTTAATCTTTCACGTCAGTTCTTGGAACATAAGACAAATTTAAATAAATGTAGCTGGGGCACTAGCCATTTAGTTCAGTTGGTTAGAGTGTTAGCCCAAAACACTAAGGATGTAATTTCAAATCCTGGTCAGGGCACATACAGGAAGTGACCAATGAAAGCACAACAAAGTAAAAACGAATGCTTCCTTCTCTCTCTCTCAAATTAAAAACAAACAAGGCTGACCAGACAGCATTGCAGTATACAGCGTAGGTCTAGGACACAGGGAACCCAGGTTCAAAACCCCAAGGTCGGCCCTGGCCGGTTGGCTCAGCGGTAGAGCGTTGGCCTGGCGTGCAGGGGACCCGGGTTCGATTCCTGGCCAGGGCACATAGGAGAAGAGCCCATTTGCTTCTCCACCCCCCCCCCCTCCTTCCTCTCTGTCTCTCTCTTCCCCTCCCGCAGCCAAGGCTCCATTGGAGCAAAGATGGCCCGGGCGCTGGGGATGGCTCCTTGGCCTCTGCCCCAGGCGCTGGAGTGGCTCTGGTCACGGTAGAGCATCGCCCCTGGTGGGCGTGCCGGGTGAATCCCGGTCGGGCGCATGCGGGAGTCTGTCTGACTGTCTCTCCCCGTTTCCAGCTTCATAAAAATACAAAAAACAACAACAAAAAAAAAACCCTCAAGGTCGCTGGCTAAAGTCCTAAAGTTGCTGGCTTGAGAAAGAGGTCACTAGCTCAGCTGGAGCCTCCCAGTCAAGGCACATATGAGAAAGTAATCAATGAACCACTAAGTTGCTATAACGAAGAATTGATGCTTTTCATCTTGCTCCCTTTCTGTCTATCCCTGTCTGTCTCTCTCTCCTGGGGGAAAAAAAAAAAAAAAAAGTAGGTGGGAAAACAGCATCAATGCTAAAGGAAAGCTTGAATGCACAAACCTGTAAAGCATCTGTTGAACTGTAACACATTTAAAACCATAGCCAATGGACACTTTATCCTCCAGTTGATAATAGTGTACCAGAAATACTCCAGAAATTGAACTAGTGTCCTTTGGTGGTATACGGTTTGATTCCCACAAAGAGGTAGGAACGACACAAGTACAAAGAGCAGCTGAGAAAAGAAAGCTATTGCATGCGCTAAGAGGCTCCGATACAAATATGAAGAACTAGGAAATAAAAAGAAAAATAAAGTATAATCCAAAGTTTACCAACATTTAGATTCTCAAAATTAAACCTGTTTGGTTTATGGAAATACTTTTTTATTTTAATCTTTAGCCCTAGCCGGATGGCTCAGTTGCTTCGAGCATTGTCCTAAATAAAGCACGGAGGTTGCCAGTTTAATCCCTACTCAGGGCACCTACAGGAATATATAGATCAGGAGTCCCCAAACTTTTTACACAGGGGGCCAGTTCACTGTCTCTCAGACAGTTGGAGGGCTGAACTATAAAAAAAAAAACAACTATGAACAAATCCCTATGCACACTGCACATATCTTATTTTAAATAAAAAAACAATGGGAACAAATACAATATTTAAAATAAAGAACAAGTAAATTTAAATCAACAAACTGACCAGTATTTCAATGGGAACTATGCTCCTCTCACTGACCACCACTGAAAGAGGTGCCCCTTCTGGAAGTGCAGGGAGGGGATAAATAGCCTCAGGGGGCAGCATGCGGCCCAGGGGCCATAGTTTGGGACCCCTGATGTAGATAGATGTTACTGTCTCTATCTCTCCCTTCTTCTCTCACTACAATAAATAAAAAAATTTTTTTAAGAAATTAACAAATAAGATTAAATAACAACTTGATGACTATGAAAAGCCAACCAGGCTTGAGTCTGCTGAGTCAAATATGTATGTTGAGAAGAACAGCAACAATGTGTACCGTATTTCTCCATGTATAACATGATCCCATGTATAAGATGTACCTTAATTTTGGGACCCGAAATTTGAAGGAAAAAAAATGTATTACATAAAGTTATTTTAGTCATCATAAAATTCATACAACTCATCACTGTCAAAACTACCATCCATTAGCTTGTTCTCATCTGTGCCTGATGACGAATCACTGTCTTCAACAATGAGCGCAAAAACGAGCATAAAAAAGCAGGAAATACAGGTCCTGGCCAGTTGGCTCAGCGGTAGAGCGTAGGCCTGGCGTGCGGGGGACCCAGGTTCGATTCCCGGCCAGGGCACATAGGAGAAGCGCCCATTTGCTTCTCCACCCCCCCCCTCCTTCCTCTCTGTGTCTCTCTTCCCCTCCCGCAGCCAAGGCTCCATTGGAGCAAAGATGGCCCGGGCGCTGGGGATGGCTCCTCAGCCTCTGCCCCAGGCGCTGGAGTGGCTCTGGTCGAGGCAGAGCCAGGCTCCAGAGGGGCAGAGCATCACCCCCTGGTGGGCAGAGCATTGCCCCTGGTGGGTGTGCCGGGTGGATCCTGGTAGGGCGCATGCGGGAGTCTGTCTGACTGTCTCTCCTCGTTTCCAGCTTCGGAAAAATACACACAAAAAAAGCAGGAAATACAAAAAAAAATCTATAAGCACTGTATAAGACATATCCTATTTTTAGACCCTAATTTTTTCAGAATAAACTGTGTCTTATATATGGGGAAATACGGTATTTTGAAAACCCAATGTTTGGGGGCAATGTTTAAATTTTAAATAAAAATCTTGACATTTTTATAACTGGAAACAAGTTGAACTGCACGGTAGAGGGAAAAAGCATTTCTTTTTTTTCTTTTTTTTACAGAGACAGAGAGAGAGTCAGAGAGAAGGATACATAGGGACAGACAGACAGGAACAGAGAGAGATGAGAAGCAGCAATCATCAGTTTTTCGTTGTGGCACTTTAGTTGTTTATTGATTGCTTTCTCATATGTGCCTTTGGGGGAGGGGGCTACAACAGACCGAATACCCCTTGCTCAAGCCAGCGATTTTGAATCCACGCTGGTGAGCTATTTGCTCAAACCAGATGAGCCTGTGCAAAAGCTGGTGACCTCGGGTCTTGAACCTGGGTCCTCTGCATCCCAGTCCAACGCTCTATCCACTGTGCCACTGCCTGGTCAGGCGGGAAAAATAGCATTTCTAAGAACCTCCCATGTGTCAAGCCTTTTCACATGTAATGTAACAGAGTAACAAAAATCTAGTAGATGGACATAACCTCCATATACAATTAAGAAACTCAAAACAGGAAGTTTCCAAGGAGACACTGTAAATTGCTAAACCCAATATTGACTTATCCCCAATGTCTGATGTCTACCATCTTGTTCTCTCTAAAAAGTTGGACCTGCGCTGTGGACTAAGTTCTTGAGCTAAAGAATCCTGAGAATGCCACCAGAGGCTTTTTTTGCAAAATACAATAAAAAAATTAAAAGCTCTTCCAGCATGATATATACTTTGCAAAAATTAGTCCTTCTAGATTTTTAATGTGCTAGCCAAAAAAGTAATACAAAAGCCAATTTAAAACATTTCAAGTAAACATAGACAGTATACTAAATATATAAACATAAAAACTAATAAAATAGAAGCAGGAGGAGGGAAAAAAAACAAACTAATAAAATAATCTGGCCTGACCTGTGGTGGCGCAGTGGATAAAACGTCAACATGGAACACTGAAGTCACCGGTTCAAAACCCTGGGCTTGCCTGGTCAAGGCACAAACGGGAGTTGAAGCTTCCTGCTCCTCCCCCTTCTCTGTATATTCTCCCTATCTCTCTCTTCTCTCTCTAAAATAAATAAGATCTTAAAAGAAAACTAAGTAATCTCTAGTTTTTAACCACTCAATTTTAAAACAGTGAGGTATTTTCTTTTTCTTTTTTTAACTGATTAGACAGAGCGAGAAAGGGAGAAGGAAGGAGGAGAGCGATGAGAAGCATCAACTAGTAGATGCTTCACTTTAGTTGTTCAATGATTGCTTCTCATATGTGCTTTGACCAGGGAAGGGGGCTCCAGCTAAGCCAGTGACCCCTTGCTCAAGCCAGTGACCTCAGGGCTTCTAACTGGGGAACTCAGCATTCTGGGTTAATGCTCTATCCCCTGAGCCACCACCCATCAGGCTAAAAACAATGAGTTTCAAGCCACTGAAATAAAAAGGTAACATTTTTTCATCTGAATGTTCATATCATAGATAAGCTTGGCTATAAAATACAGCAATCACTTGCCATTCTGGAGATTAATGTTTCTAAACTTTACCCTATATGTTATTATTTTAAATGAAATATAAAGCATCCTGCCTAACCAGGCGGTGGCACAGTGGATAGAGCGTCGGACTGGGATGCGCAGGACCCAGATTTGAGACCCCGAGGTCACCAGCTTGAGTGCGGGCTCATCTGGTTTGAGCAAAGCTCATCAGTTTGGACCCAAGGTTACTGGCTTGAGCAAGGGGTTACTCGGTCTGCTGAAGGCCCACAGTCAAGGCAATATGAGAAAGCAATCAATGAACAAGTAAGGTGTCACAACAAAAAACTGATGATTGATGCTTCTCATCTCTCTCTGTTCCTGTCTGTCTGTCCCTATGTATCCCTCTCTCTGACTCTCGCTCTGTCTCTGTAAAAAATAATAAATTAGCCTGGCCTGTGGTGGCGCAGTGGATAAACCTTTGGCCTGGAATGCCAAGGTTGCCAGTTTGAAACCCTGGACTTCCCTGGTCAAGGCATATACAGCAAGCAAGCAATGAACAACTAACATGAAGCAACTTCCCATTCCATGCTCCCATTTCTCTCCTGTCTCTGTAAAATCAATAAAGTATTAAAAAAAAATTACAAAGCATCCTTTTGCCTCTTGGTTTAAATGATACATCACATATTATATATAGTCAAAGCTTTAACATTATTTGCCTTTTCAAAAATAATCTCTATCCTGACCCTTGGTAGAGCTTCAACCTGGAACACTGAGGTCCTAAGGTTCAAAACCTCAAGGTTACTGACTTGAGCATGGGCTCAATCCGACTTGACCATAGGGTCACTGGCTTGGGCGAAGTATCATCAACATGATCCCATGGTCACTCGCTTGAGCAAGGAGTACTGGCTCAGATGAATCCCACCTCCCACCCCACCCCCCATCAAGGCATGTATGAGAGGCTATCAATGAACAATTAAAGTACCATTATAATGAGTTGATGCTTCTAATCTCTGTCCCTTCCTGTATCTCTTCTTCTCTATCTTGTTAAAAAATAATAACTTCTAAACAATACTTTCGAAATACTATTACTTTGTTACACACACACACACACACACTTTTTGAGACATTATTTTTAGCAAGAGAGAAAGAGACAGATACAGACAAGACAGGAAGAAAGATGAGAAGCATCAATTCTTCATTGTGTCACCTTAGTTGTTCACTGACTGCTTTGACGGGGGCTGGGGGTGGGTAGTAGGGGGGCGCTGCACCTGAACCAGTGACTCCTTCCTCAAGCCAATGACCTCTGGGCTCAAGCCAGTGACCTCGGGGTTTTGAACCTGGGTCCTCAATGTCCCAGGCCAATACTGCGCCACCGCCTCGTCAGGCGGGACTATTTTCAATAACATAGGCCACAAACAAAATCAATGAAATAATACACATACTGCTCACAAAAATTAGGGGATATTTCAAAATGAATATGAAGCAATAAAATATACCCTAATTTTTGTGAGCAGTATATTTATAAGCTATACTCTGGTGAATTAAAAGGCAAATAACTATTTTGGGGAATGATATCTTGAATGTATAATAATTTTCTCCAGCCTAACCAAGATGTAGCACAGTGGATAGAGCAGGGGTCGGGAACCTATGGCTCGTGAACCAGATGTGGCTCTTTTGATGGCTGCATCTGACTCACAGACAAATCTTTAATAAAAAAAATAACGTTAAAAATATAAAACATTCTCATGTATTACAATCCATTCATTTCCTACCACTCATGTTCATGGTTGTGGGGGGCTAGAGCCAATCACAGCTGTCCTCTGGGACAACACCAAATTTTTATTGAATAACGCATATGTACACAGGTTGTTGTATGGCTCTCATGGAATTACATTTTAAAATATGAGGCATTCATGGCTCTCTCAGCCAAAAAAATTCCCGACCCCTGGGATAGAGCGTTGAACTGGGACATGAAGGACCCAGGTTTGAAACTCCAAGGTCACCGGCGAGCGCAGACTCATCTGATTTGAGCAAGGTTCACCAGCTTGAGCCCAAGGTCGCCGGCTAGAGCAAGGGGTTACTGGGTCTGTTATAGCCTCCCCAACAGCCCCCCCCCCCCGTCAAGGCACATATGAGAAAGCAATCAATGAGAAATGAAGGAGCCACAACAAAGAATTGATGCTTCTCATCTCTCTCCCTTCCTGTCTATATCTGTCACTTTACTCTCTCTCTTTCTCTGTCACAAAAATAAATAAATAAATAAATAAATAAATAAATAAATAAAACAGCTATTTTCTTCAACTGATTCAGTCTCTGGCAAATACCAAATTATTTTCTTTTTACATCTCAAAAACACAAATCTAGCTTTCCTTCCTGCAGGAAAACTGAGATGAGAAAAAACTTAGGTATTTATCTCACAAAATAATTTATTCATAATTCCACCTGCAAATATTTATTGTCGCTATAACAGTACTGGGAACACAGAATATTTTTCTCCCTTTTCTAAACCAAGATATGCTGATGAAAATGACAATATATAATACTAACTATATACATTCTTTCCATTAACCAGCTAGTAATATATGTAGTAAATTTAACTACCAAATTACTGTTTCTATTTATTAAAATTTAAAAGATAGATGTGCTACCTGACCTGTGGTGGTGCAATGGATAAAGCGTTGGCCTGGAATGCTGAGGTTGCCAGTTCAAAATCCTGGGCTTGTGTCATCAAGGTACATATGGAAAGCAACTACTACAATGCATCCCGCTCCTTCCCCCCTTTCTCTCTCCTCTCTAAAATAATAAAAAATAATCTTAGTAAATAAATAAATAGATGTGTTTATAACAAAATAACATTTTGACATACATTCCAGAACTTGTATAAACAAGTATTACCATTATAAAACCATTTAATAACTCTTGGGATAGCAAACACAGGAGGTTGATAACCTTTTTCTGTTAAGGACCAGACAGTAAATATTATAGACTCTTTTTAAGACATATGGGCCTGACCAGGCGGTGGTGCAGTGGATAAAGCATCACCCTGGAAAGCTGAGGACCCACGTTCAAGACCCCAAGGCCACCGGCTTGTGTGTGGGCTCACCAGCTTGAGCATGGAATCAAGACATGACCCCATGGTCATTGAATTAAGTCCAAAGGTTGCTGGCTCAGCTGGAGCACACCTCAGGTCAAGGCACATATGAGAAAGCAATCAGTGAACAACTAAGGTGACTCAACTATCAGTTGATGCTTCTCATCTCTTTTCCTTCCTATCTGTCTGTTCCTCTCTCTCAACAACAACAACAAAATACCCTGGGCTTGCCCAATCAAGGCCCATATAACAAGCAAGCAATGAAAAGCTGAGCTGGGGAGGCAAATCTGAGTTGATACTTCTTATCCCCCCAACTCGTAAAATCAATAAATAAAATCTTTAAAAATAAATAAATAATGTATATGGAAAGATGCACAAACATTACATGCAAATACTATGCCATTTTATACAAGGGACTTGAGATCCACAGATTTTGTTATCCTCAGGAGTCCTAAAACCAATCCCCTACAAATGCCAAGGCACAACTGTAAATTAATATTACGTAAACTATCTGTAAGTTAATTTTATGTTATACAAAGTTCACCTCAATTCTTTAAAAACTACAGGGATGGGGCCCTGGATGGTTGGCTCAGTGGCAGGGCGTCGGCCTGGCGTGCAGGAGTCCCGGGTTCGATTCCCGGCCAGGGCACACAGGAGAAGAGCCCATCTGCTTCTCTACCCCTCCCCCTCTCCTTCCTCTCTGTCTCTCTTCCCCTCCCACAGCCAAGGCTCCACTGGAGCAGTTTGCCTGGGCGCTGAGGATGGTTCTGTGGCCTCTGCCTCAGGCGCTAGAATGGCTCTGGTTGTGGCAGAGCATCGCCCCCTGGTGGGCATGCCGGGTGGATCCCAGTAGGGCACATGCAGGAATCTGTCTGACTGCCTCCCTGTTTCCAACTTTGGAAAAATACAAAAAAAGAAACCTACAGAGATGGGCCCTGACCAGTTGGCTCAGTGGTAAAGTGTCAGCCTGGCATGTGCATGTCTCCGGTTTGATTCCCAGTCAGGGCACACAGGAGACACATCCATTTCTCCACCCCTTCCCCTCTCGCTTCTCTTTCTCTCTCTCTCTCTTCCCTTCCTGCAGCCATGGCTCAATTGGAATGAGTTGGCCCTGGGCGCTGTGTATGGCTCCATGGCCTCCATGTCAGGCACATGCTGAGCAACAGAGCAATGTCCCCAATGGGCAGAACATCACCTCCTAGTGCGCTTGCCGGGTAGATCCTGGTTGGGGCGCATGAGGGAATCTGTCTCTCTGCTTCCCCTCCTCTCACAGAATAAAAAAATAAATTAAATAAAGCCTGACCAAGCAGTAGCGCAGTGGATAGAGCCTCGACCTGGGATGCAGAGGGCCCAGGTTTGAAACCCCAAGGTCGCCAACTTGAGCGCAGGGTCACTGGCTCAGCAAGAGACCCCCAACCCACCCCCATATGAAAAAGGCACATATGAAAAAGCAATCAATGAACAAATAAGGTGCCACAACGCAGAATTGATGCTTCTCATTTCTCTCCCTTCCTGTCTGTCTATCCCTATCTGTCCCTCTGTCTCACTAAAAAAGAACAAAACTGCAGGGATAACACTGGAAATGTGCAAGAGCAGGTGCGACACTGGCCGAATAGCTTGATTAGTTAAAGCATCATCCCAAAGTGCAAAGGTTGCCAGTTCGATCCTGGTCAGGGTACATACAGGAACAGATCAATGTTCCTGTCTCTCGTGCTCTCTCTCTTCTTCTCTTCCTCTCGTTAAAATCAGTAAATTAAAAATAAATAAATAAAAGAGCAAGTGTAATTTCAGAAATGGCCTCATTTTACTTGTGATATTTAATTTTAAAACTTTAGATAACATCAAATGTGTATTTGGCCTACGTTTTTATCCAAGAAAAACATGCATCCACACTATAACCTGTACATGAATCTTCACAGCAGCCAAGATGTGAAAACAAACCAAAGATTCATCAATTAATTAATCAATGGTTAAACAAAATCTGGTATATCCATGCAATGGATATAATTCAATCACAAAAAGGAATGGATTACTGATACATGCATGATATAATATAATGAACCTTGAAAACATTATGCTAATTTAAAGAACTAAATCATAAAATACCACATTATATATGATTTGTTTATTTATGAAATGTACAGAATGAAAAATCCCATAGAGAAACAACATAGATAGTGCTGTCTAGGGCTGAAGGGAATGATTGCTAATTGGGTGATTAATTTTAACTTAGATTGTTGTGGTAGATGTATAGCTCAATGAATATACTAAAAATCACTGAATTATATACTTTAAGTGGGCATATTGTATGGTATGTGAATTATACCACAATAGAGCTGCTAAAATTTTAAGTCATGAAATTGGACCCTTACCTCCACATATACAAAAACTAACTCAAATATTTCAAAGATCCAATCTGAAATTATAAAACTCTTAGTGGATTGGTAACAGATTCAGAGAAAGGATACCAAAAGCATGAGCAACAGAAGAAGTAAATAAAATGGACTCTATTAAAATTAAAATCTGCCTGACGTTGGACTGGGATGCAGAGGACCCAGGTTCGAGACCCCGAGGTCACCAGCTTGAGTGGCGGGATCATCTGGTTTGAGCAAAAGCCTACCAGCTTAAACCCAAGGTTGCTGGGTCCAACAAGGGGTTACTCAGTCTGCCGAAGGCCAGCGGTCAAGGCACATATGAGAAAGCAATCAATGAACAACTAAGGTGTTGCAACGCGCAATGAAAAACTAATGATTGATGCTTCTCATCTCTCTGTTTCTGTCTGTCTGTCCCTGTCTATCCCTCTCTCTGACTCACTCTCTGTCTCTGTATAAAAAAAATTAAAAAAAATTAAAATCTTTGTACAGCAAAAGACACTATATCAAGAGTGATTACAGCCTGACCTGTGGTGGCACAGTGGATAAAGCCTCGACCTGGAAATGCTGAGGTCGCCGGTTTGAAACCCTGGGCTTGCCTGGTCAAGGCACATATGGGAGTTGATACTTCCAGCTCCTCCCCCCTTCTCTCTCTCTCCCTCTCTCTCTCCTCTCTAAAATGAATAAATAAAATAAAAATTAAAAAAAAAAAGTGATTACACAGAGAAAGACAAGTACCATATAATTTCATTCATATGTGGAATCCAATGAACAAAATGAACAAACAAGTAAAATAGAGACAGACTCAACAGAGATCAGGTTGATAGCTTGGGGGGGAGGTGCTGGGAGAGAGGAGTAGAGGGATTGAGCAAAAACAGAAATAAATTTCATGGATATGGACATCAGTGTGGTGACTGTCTGAGAGAGAGGAGTGGGGGAGATGGATGTATGGTGTGGTGAATACAAAATACAGTGTACAGATGATGAGTTATAGAACTGTGTACCTGAAACCTGTATAAATTAACCAGTGTCACCACAATAAATTCAATAAAAAGAAAAAAATGAAGTGATTAGATACTGACAGCAAAGGAGAAAATATTTGCAAATCATATACCTGATAAAACTCTAGTATCCAGAATATATGTGTAACTTATGCTATGACACAACAAAAGACAAACAACCCAATTTTTAAAATGAGTAAAGGAGCCTGGAACACTAAAGTTACTGGTTTGAAACAGTGGCCTTGTCTGGTCAAAGGCACAAACAACAGTCATTGAACCAAAGTGAAGCAACTGTGAGTTGATGCTTCTTGTCCCTCCCCCAACCCCTCTACTCTTATCAGTAAAATCAATAAATAAAATCATTTTTTTTAAAAATGAGTGCCTGCCTGACCTGTGGTGGCGCAGTGGATAAAGCGTCGACCTGGAAATGCTGAGGTTGCCGGTTCAAAACCCTGGGCTTGCCTGGTCAAGGCACATATGGGAGTTGATGCTTCTTGCTCCTCCCCGTCTCTCTCTCTCTCTTTCTCTCTCTCTCCCTCTCTCTCCTCTCTAAAATGAATAAATAAAATAAAAATTAAAAAGAAAAGCTACATATTTAAAAAAAAAAAATGAGTGCCTGACCAGGTGGTGGCGCAATGGATAGAGCGTCAGACTGGGATGCGGAAGACCCAGGTTCCAGACCCCAAGGTTGCCAGCTTGAGTGCAGGCTCAACTGGTTTGAGTAAAAGCTCACCAGCTTGGACCCAAGGTCGCTGGCTCAAGCAAGGGGTTACTCGGTCTGCTGAAGGCCCGTGGTCAGGGTACATATGAGAAAGCAATCAATGAACAACTAAGGTGCCACAACGTGCAATGAAAAACTAATGATTGATGTTTCTCATCTCTCCGTTCCTGTCTGTCTGTCCCTATCTATCCCTCTCTCTGACTCTCTCTCTGAAAAAAAAAAAAAAGAGTAAAAGAAAAAGGACTGGAGGTGGATAGTGGTAATGGCTACACAACTATTTAAATGTACTTATTGCCACTGAAATATCCATCTAAAATTGTTTAAGATGATTAATTTTGTTATGTACATTTTACATTCAATCTTTAAATTGGCAAAGGACTTTCATAAACATTTCTCCAAAAATAAATGGCCATAGAAAATGCTCACTAGTCACTGAGGAAATGCAAATCAAAACCATGATTTACATTTGCAATGCAAATGAAGTTGCAAAACCATACTACTTCACACTCACTAAGGATACTATAACCACACACACAAAAAAATCACCAGAAAACTAAGTATAATGCTATACACTGCTGGTGGGAATATAAAATGGTGCTGTGAAAGAGTCTGGCAGTTCCTAAAAAATTAAACAAGTCCAATATAATTAAAGAGACAGGATCTGTAATAAAAAACCTGACAACAAAGAATAGACCAGGAGCAGATGGCTTCATAGGTGAATTCTAGGAAACATTGAAAGAGAAAGTAATACCAACTCTTTCTAAACTCTTCCACCTGACCAGGTGGTGGCACAGTGAATGGAGCCTTGGCCTGGGACACATGGGCTCACCAGCTTGAGGGTAGGATCAAAGAAATAACCCCATGGTTGCTGGCTTGAACCTCAGGTCACTGGCCTGAGCAAGGGAGTCACTGGCTCACCTGGAGCCCTCTGGTCAAGACCCATATGAGAAACAATCAATGAACAACTAAAGTGCCGCAACTATGAGTTGATGTTTCTCATCTCTCTCCCTTCCTATCTGTCTCTGTCTCTCTCTCTTGCTCGCTAAAAACAAAAACAAACAAATCTCTTCCAAAAAATAAAGGGAACACTTTCAAACTCATTTCATGAGGCCACCATCACTGATACCAAACCAAATACACCACACACAAAAAAGAAAACTACAAATCAGTATCAGATAAACATAAATGCTAAAGTATTTAACACAATCTTAGCAAGCCAAATTCAACAGCACATTAAATAAATCATACATCATGAACAAATCACAGTTATATATCTGGGATGCAAGGATGGTTCAACATCTGCACACCAATGTGTTACATATACCACATTGTCATAAAAAAAAATAAAAATCACATGGTGGTGCTCTTGCAACTTCCAGCAGCTCCTCCTTGCCTCTCCTCTCCCAGTCCAAAGCCTCAGAGAACCAGAGCAAGAAGCCAGGACCCCAAGGCAAGCTTGAGGCCCTGGAACTATCACAACCTGCTTGCTTCAACTAAAAAGATGAAAGAGAATTTAGAAACTTTATTGTCTGGCTTGAAGATCAGAAAAATCAGACACTGCATGATTGAAGACATAGGTAATTTAAGAAACATCCACAGCAGTGACTGGCCCAAGTTCTTTGAAAGTATCTCAGAGATGTTATCTGTCTGTTCAAGATTGACAAGAAGCAACTGGCTTCTTGGTTTAGCTGTTAAGACTTGAATGTGGAAATAATGCTGAAAAGTATGAGGACTCAGTACTTGATAATACAAAATATGCTGACAATGTAGCTAAAAATGCTGAGCCATTGATCAATTTGGATGTACGGTAAATAATCCTGATTTTAAGATTGGTATAGTGCCTTTGGTTAACCTTCAGAGTTAGCGCCATGATGATCATCTGATAATGCTCAAGGCACTGCATGTTTTGGTCCAAGATCTCCAGACATAAGGTGCAACTGCTAAAGCAAATCAAACAAAAGAGGGATTGCCTGTTGCTTCAGACAAGCATATTCTTGGTTTAGACATAGGAGATGCAGTTCTTAATGAAGCTGTTCAAATTCTGTGATCGCTGCATATAGGAGAGGTCAGAGAGCTACAGACAAAAATTAATGAAAACACAGTACTGTTCAGGCAATTCTTGCTGATCCAAAGAAAGACCACAGACTGGGGAAAGTTGGAAGATGAACATTTTAAGATTTCAGCCTCTGTCTACTTAGTACAACTGGGATGTATGCTCACATGTGATTCTAAATCAAATGCCACTTTTTCAAGGGTAGAATCCAAGAAAATTGACTATATTCTAGAAATTTACCATCATTCTTTTATTTTAATAAAATTTAGGAAAGTAAAGGTGAGGAGAAATAACATGATCATCTCAATTGATGGGGAAAAAAAAGAATTAGACACAATCCAGCACTCCTTTATGGCAAACAATGGAACGTACCTCAACACAAAAACACAGGAAAAACTCACAGGAAACTTGATACTCAGGGGAAAAACTGAAAGCTTTTCCTCTAAATTCCAGAATAAGACAAGGATTCCCACTCTCACTACTTCTATTCAATAGAGTACTAGAACTTCAATTAAGCAAGAAAAATTATTAAAAGGCATCCAAATTGTAAAGAAAGAAAGAAATGATCCATTTGCAGGAAACATGATGTCTAACCCTAAAGATTCCACCAAATACTTGGAAAAAAGAATAACAAAATTTGGTAAAAAAAAGTTGCAAGGTACAAAAATCAGTAGCATTTATTTACACTAGCAACAAAATATTTGAAAAGAAAACCTAGAAAATAATGAAATAGGCCTGACCTTTGGTGGTACAGTGGATAACACATCGACCTAGAATGTTGAGGTCGCTGGTTCGAAACCCAGGGCTTGCCCAGTCAAGGCACATATGAAAAGCAACTACTGTAAGTTGATGCTTCCTACTCCTCCCCTTACCCCCTTTCTCTCCTTCTCTCCTCTAAAATTAAAAAAATCTTACCAAAAAAATATGAAATACTTAGGATACACTTAAACAAGGAGCTAAAAAGACTTGTACACTAAAAACTATATAACATTGATGAAAGAAACACAAACAAATGAAAAAGATACTCCTGATTATGAACTTAAAAGACAATATTGTCAAAATGTCTATATTACTCAAAACAATCTACAGATTCAGTGCCATCCCTATCAAAATCTCAACAGTATCTTTTACATAAATAGAAGAAAAAAAACCACCTAAATTTATTTATTTATTTTTGTTCAAGATTTTTTTATTGATTTTACAGAAAAAGGAGAGAGAGGGATGGGGGCGAGAAGTATCAACTCATAGCTGCTTCACTGCAGTTGTTCATTGATTGATTGTCCTATGTGCCTTGACTAAGCAAGCCCAGGGTTTCAAGCTGGCAACCTCAGCATTCCGGGTCAGTGCTCTATCAACTGTGTGATCACAGGCCAGGCAAAAACCTAAAATTTATTTGGAACAACAAGAGACTCCAAAACAGCCAAAGCAATATCAAGCAAGAACACACCAGGAGACCTCATGTTTTTTTGTTTGTTTGTTTTTTCTTTTTTGTATTTTTCTGAAGTTGGAAACCGGGAGGCAGTCAGACAGACTCCCACATGCGCCCGACCAGGATCCCCCCCCCCCCGGCACGCCCACCAGGGGGTGATGCTCTGCCCATCCAGGACGTCACTCTGTTGTGACCAGAGCCAGTCTAGTGCCTGAGGGAGAGGCCATGGAGCCATCCCCAGTGCCCGGGCCATCTTTGCTCCAATGGAGCCTTGGCTGCGGGAAGGGAAGAGAGAGACAGAGAGGAAGGAGGGGGCGGGGGTGGAGAAGCAGATGGGCTCTTCTCCTGTGTGCCCAGGCCGGGAATCGAACCCGGTACTCCTGCACGCCAGGCCGACGCTCTACCACTGAGCCAAACGGCCAGGGCTAGGAGACCTCATGTTTACTGATTTCAAAATATATTACAAAGCTACAGTAATCCAAAGAAACATAATAACACACATACTAACACTAACCAATGAAACAGAATAGAGAGCCCAGAAATAAACCAACACATTTACAATAAACTGATGTTCAACAAAAGACGCAAGAATATATACTGGGGAAAGGATAGTCTCTTCAATAAACAGTGCTGGGAAAAATGAATACCCACACACACAAAAATAACACTGGCCTTGAACTTACACCATACACAAAAATCAAGCCAAAACGGATTAAAGATTTATTTCTTAGGCCCTGGCCGATTGGCTCAGTGGTAGAGCATCGGCCTGGTGTGCAGGAGTCCCGGGTTCGATTCCCGACCAGGGCACATAGGAGAAGCGCCCAGCTGCTTCTCCACCCCTCCTCTTCTCCTTCCTCTCTCTCTATTCCCCTCCCACAGCCAAGGCTCCATGGGAGTAAAGTTGGTCTGGGCGCTGAGGCTGGCTCTGTGGCCTCTGCCTCAGGCGCTAGAATGGCTCTGGTTGCAACAGAGCGTCGCCCCAGATGGGCAGAGCATCACCCCCTGGTGGGCGTGCCGGGCGGATCCCAGTCGGGCACATGCGGGAGTCTATCTGACTGCCTCCCCGTTTCCAACTTCAGAAAAACACACACACACACAAGAAAAAGATTTATTTCTTTTTCCCTTCTCTTCCAAGTGAGAGGAGGGGAGACACAAATCAATCTAGCCATGGCTGCAAGAGAGGAAGAGTGAGAAAGTGAGAGTGAAAAAGAGAGTGAGAAGGGGAGGGGAGGGATGGGGTGGCGAAGCAGATGGCTGCTTCTCCTGTGTGCCCTGACTGGTAATCAAATACTGACATCCACATGCCAGGCTGATGCTCTACCACTGAACCAACTGGACAGGGCCTAAATTTTTAGACCTAAGACCTATAATTACAATCTCCTAAAAAAAGACAGAGGAAATCTTCCTGACATCAGATTTGGCAATGATTTCTAGGATATGATATTAAAACACAGGAAACAAAAGGAAAAAAGGGCATATAAGATTTCCTCAAACTAAACAGCTCTGAACAGCAAAGGAAATGATCAGCAGAATGAAAAAGCAACCTATTTAAAGGGAGAAAATATGTGTAACTCATATACCTGATAAAGGGGTAATACTCAAACCATATAAGGCACTCTTAAAACTCAACAGCAAGACCCTGAGTTGGCTGTTCAGTTGGTTAGAGCATTGTCCCAAAAACTAAGGTTGCAGGTTTGATCCCCAGTCAAGACACGTATAAGAATCAACTAATGGGTCAAAAAAAGAGTGAAACGATAAATCAATGTTTTTCTTTCTTTATCTAAAATCAATCAATAAATTAATGAATTAAAAACTCAAGCCTGACCAGGTGGTGGTGCAGTGAATAGAGCATCGGACTGGGATGCGGAAGACCCAGGTTCGAGACCCCGAGGTCGCCAGCTTGAGCACAGGCTCATCTGGTTTGAGCAAAAGCTCACCAGCTTGGACCCAAGGTCGCTGGTTCGAGCAAGGGGTTACTCGGTCTGCTGAAGGCCCGCGGTTAAGGCATGTATGAGAAGGCAATCAATGAGCAACTAAGGTGTCGCAATGAAAAACTAATAAATGATGTTTCTCATCTCTCTGTTCCCGTCTGTCTGTCCCTATCTATCCCTCTCTCTGACTCTGTCTCTGTAAAAAAAACAACAACTCAAGCCCTGCCTGCCCTTTGGTTATACATTGGATAGAGAACCAACCTAGAATTCTGAAATTGCTGGTTCAAAACCCTGTGCTTGCTTGGTCAAGGCACATATGAGAAGCAACCAATCAACAGCTAGAGTAAAGCAAACATGTCTCATCCCTCCACCCTCCCCTCTCTGTAAAATCAATAAATAAAATCTTAAAAAACAAACAAACAAAGAACCTCAAGCCCTGGCCAGGTAACTTGGTTGGTTAGTGCATCATCCCAATATACCAAGGTAGCTGGATCAATCCCCAGTCAGGGTACATACAGAAACAGATATATGTTCCTCTCTCCTGCTCTCTTCTCTTCCTCTCTCTAAAGTCAATAAAGTAAACATTAAAAAAAAAAAAAAAAAAGAAGAATCACCTGACCAGGCGGTGGCGCAGTGGATGGAGCGTGGGACTGGGATGCGGAAAACCCAGGTTCAAGACCCCGAGGTCGCCAGCTTGAGCGTGGGCTCATCTGGTTTAAGCAAAAATTCACCAGCTTGGACCCAGGGACGGTGGCTCAAGCAAGGGGTTGCTTGGTTTGCTGAAGGCCCTTGGTCAAGGCACATATGAGAGAGCAATCAACGAACAACTAAGGTGTCGCAATGCATGATGAAAAACTAATGATTGATGCTTCTCATCTCTCCGTTCCTGTCTGTCTGTCCCTGTCTATCCCTCACTCAGACTCTCTCTCTGTCTCTGTAAAAAAAAAAAAAATAATCAATCAATCAATGCATAAATTACTAGAACAAATTGATTTTTCTCTCTTTTCTGCTTTCTCTAAAATCAATAAAAATTTAAAAATACCTCAATATCAAAAAACACAAGTAACTCAACTATAAATAAGCAAAAGATCTGAACAGACATTTCTCCAAAGACATATAAAGAATCAAAGGTATATGAAAAAGTATTCAACATCACTGATCACCAGGAAAATAAAAATAAAAACTACAATGTGTTACACAAATAAACCAAAAAAGAAACACCTTGAAAAAAGAAAAACAGCAAGATCTGAACATCCCAGTTACTCACCCAGCTAGTCTAGAGGAGGTCAGCAGCAGTCACTGCCTGAAGAACAAGAAATTAACTTGGCCCTGGCCAGTTGGCTCAGCGGTAGAGCATGGGCCCGACGTGTGTAAGTCCCAGATTCGATTCCCGGTTTAGGGCACACAGGAAAAGTGCCCATCTGTTTCTCCACCCTTCCCCCTCTCCTTTTTCTCTATCTCTCTCTTCCCCTCCCACAGCCAAGGTTCCATTGGAGCAAAGTTGGCCCCAGAATTGAGGATGACTCCATGGCCTCAGCTTCAGGAGCTAGAATAGCTCCGGCTGCAACAGGGCAATGCCCCAGATAGGCAGAGTATCGTCCCCTGGTGGGCATGCCGAGTGGGTCCCAGTCAGGCGCATGCGGGAGTCTGACTGCCTCCCCACTTCTAACTTCGAAAAAATTCAAAAAAAATAAATAAAATAAAAAAGAAATTAACTTGGACAACAAACCCTAAACTGACAAAAGTTTTAAACTGACCACCTGGCGATAAAATGTTAGCCCTGGCTGGTTAGCTCAGCGGTAGAGCATCAGCCTGGCCTGTGGAAGTCCTGGGTTTGATTCCTGTTGAAGGCACACAGGAGAAGCGCCCATCTGCATTTCCACCCCTCCCCCTCTCCTTCCTCTTTGTCTCTTTCTTCCCCTCCCGCAGCCAAGGCTCCATTGGAGCAAAGTTGGCCTGGGCACTGAGGATGGCTCCATGGCCTCCGCCTTAGGCACTAAAATGGCTCCAGTTGCAATGGAGCAACGCCCCAGATGGACCAAGCATCGCTCCTGGTGGGCATGCTGGGTGGACCCCGGTCGTTGCACATGTGGGAGTCTGTCTGTCTGCCTCCACCCCCACCCCCACCTACCACTTCTCACTTTGGAAAAATAAAAAAATAAAAATGTTAAAGATAATTGCCTGACTGGTAGTGGCACAGTGCAGAGCATAGACCTGGAATGATGACGTCCCTGGTTGGAAACCCCGAGGTCACACCAGCTTGAGCAAGAGCAGGGGGTCACTAGCTTGAATGCTCCACTTTTACCATCAAGGAATGGATGAGAAGCAATCAATGCATAATTAAAGTGAAGCAATTATGAGTTGATGCTTCTCATTCTCTCTTTAAAAATTAAAAAAAAAAGTTAAGGATTATATATGCTTGCTATTATTTATAAAGCATTATAAATATTCTCTTCAAGGAAACAATAGTATATTATTTTTATCCTCTAACTACCCTACTTTAGTGATTTAATGTGTCTAATATTTGGACTGCCTTGATAGTAAGTAAAAATTTCAAGTATAATTTTTTTTTAAGAGAGGAAGGGAAAAGAGAGAGACATCTATTTGCTGTTCCACTTATTTATGCATTTCATTGGTTGAATCTTGTATGCTTTAACCAAAGATCAAAACCGCAAACTTGCCTATCAGGAATAAACATTCTAACCAACAAACTACCTAGCCAGGGATCAAATATAATTTATAAAGGCATATAGATTCTGTTCAAATTAATCTTTAAGTCCTCTTAAGATTAAATTGAAATGTCAAGTGCTTCTTTATTCAAATTAATATCAACTTTCTAGTTAGCATCAAAATGGAGTAAAATTAAATGGAAAGATGTTTTCAATAAAAAAATACCTTATGGGCCCTAGCCGGTTGGCTCAGTGGTAGAGCGTCGGCCTGGCGTGCAGGAGTCCCAGGTTCGATTCCCAGCCAGAGCACACAGGAGAGGTGCCCATCTGCTTCTCCACCCCTCCCTCTTTCCTTCCTCTTTGTCTCTCTCTTCCCCTCCGGCAGCTGAGGCTCCACTGGAGCAAAGTTGGCCTGGGCGCTGAGGATGGCTCTGTGGCCTCTGCCTCAGGTGCTAGACTGGCTCTGGTTGCATCAGAGCGACGCCCCGGATGGGCAGAGCATAGCCCCCTGGTGGGCATGCTGGGTGGATCCCGGTCGGGCGCATGCAGGAGTCTGTCTGACTGCCTCCCCGTTTCTGGCTTTGGAAAAATACAAAAAAAACCCAAAAACCTTATGTCCTGGCACAATGGCTTGGTTGGTTGGAGTAGCGTCCAGAAAGTGGTTGCCAGTTCAGTCAGGGCACATAAAGGAATGGATCAATGTTCCTGTCTCCCTCTTCATTCCTTTCTCTAAAATCAATAAAATAAGTCTGACCAGACCTGACAAGGAGGTAGCACAGTGGATAGAGTATCAGACTGGGATGCAGAGGATACAGGTTTGAAACCTGGAGCTTGCATGCCAGCTTGAGCACGAGCTCACCAGTTTGAGCGTCAGGTCACTGGCTTGAGCGTGGGATTATAAGATATGACCCCATGGTCACTGGCTTGAGCAAGGGGCCACTGGCTCTGCTATAGCCCCCACACAACATCAAGGCACATACGAGAAAGCAATCAATGAACAACTAAGGTACTGCAATGAAAACTTGATGCTTCTCATCTCTCTCCTTTCCTGTCTGGTCTCTGTCTCTCTCACTAAAAAAAAAAAAGAAAAAAAAAGCTGAGGTGAGAAAACTGAGTTGATACTTCTTGCTAACCCCTCTTCTCTCTCTGTAAAATCAATAAATAACACCTTTTTTTAAAAAAAAAAGTATTAGTAGGATGTGAAAAGGGAAATCTGACCCAGGCCAGATGGCTCAGGGGACAGAACATAGGTCCAGCATATGGACATGCAGGGTTCGATTCCTAGTCAGGGCACACAGGAGAAGCAACTATCTGATTCTCTCCCCCTTCTCTGCCTCTTCCTCTCCTGTAGCCAGTGGCTGGATTGGTTCCAACATCGGCCCCAGATGCTGAGGATACCTCAGATGGTCTGAGTGCATCAGCCCCAGGAGCTAAAAAATAGCTAGTTCGAGCATCAGCCACAGACAGGGGTTGCCAGGTTGATCCCAGTCAAGGCACATGAAGAGTTTTGTCTCTCTCTCTCCCGTCCCCTTAAAAAAAAAAAGGAAGCCTTGGTGGGAATATAAATTGGTTCTATGGAAATCACAAGAAGGTTCTTTAAGAAATTAAAAATGTAACTACCATATGATCCAAAAATCCCACTTCTGAGAACTGAAATACCCAAAAGAAGCCTGACCTGTGGTGGCCCAGTAGAAAAAGCATTGCCCTGGGAAGCTGAAGTCGCTGGTTCAAAACCCTGGGCTTGCCTGGTCAAGGCACATAAAGAAGTTGATGCTTCCTCCTCCTCTCCCCTTCTCTCTCTCTCTCTTTCTCTCTCTCTCTCTCTCTCCCTAAAATGAATAGTCTTAAAAAGTAAAATTATAAAATACCCAAAAGAATTACAAAAGGATCTAAAAGCAATAATTCACATGTGCTATATCATTGTTTACAATAGAAAAGACTTAGAAACAAGCTCAATGTCCTCCAACAGATAAATGGAAAAAGAAAATATGATATTTACACATACCGTACAATTATTATTCTGCCTTCTTTTTACAAGGTAGATGAATGTGGAGGACATTATTCTAAGAGGATTAACCAGACACAGAAGAACAAATTCTACATGACTGTACTTACATCAGGAATCCAAAACAGTCAAATTCACAGAAGTCAGAATGGTGGTTACCAGGGCTTGTGGCAAGGGGAGATCAAGGATGTGTTAGTCAACGGGCATAGTTTTACTTATGCAAGATGTTAAAGCCTAGAGATGTATGTACACCATAGTGCTTATAGTTTGCTGGGGTTTTTTTTAAGGTTTTTTTTTTAATTTCTGTATTTTTCTGAAGCCGGAAACGGGGAGAGACAGTCAGACTCCCGCATGCGCCCGACCAGGATCCACCTGGCACGCCCACCAGGGGGCGACGCTCTGCCCACCAGGGGGCGATGCTCTGCCCCTCCGGGGCGTCACTCTGTCACGACCAGAGCCACTCCAGTGCCCGGGGCAGAGGCCGAGGAGCCATACCCAGCGCCGGGGCCATCTTTGCTCCAGTGGAGCCTCGGCTGCGGGAGGGGAAGAGAGAGACAGAAAGGAAGGGGGGAGGGAGGGGTGGAGAAGCAGATGGGCGCTTCTCCTGTGTGCCCTGGCCGGGAATCGAACCCGGGACTTCTGCACGCCAGGCCGACACTCTACCTCTGAGCCAACCGGCCAGGGCCTTTTTTTACTTTTTATTGATTAGAAAGGAGAGAGTGAGAAGAGGGTGAGGAGTCTCATATGTACCTTGACTGGGCAAGCCCAGGGTTTCGAACTGGTGGCCTCAGTGTTCAGGTCAACACTTTATGCACTGTGCCACCACAGGTCAGGCCATAGTACTTAAGCTAATGATACAATATACTTAAAAATCTGTTGAGAAAAAAATCTTATGTTTAATGTTCTTTTTATTTTTTTTGAGAGAGAGAGAGGCAGAGAGAGAGACAGACAGACAGACAGACAAGAACATCGAGCTGCTCCTATATGTGCCCTGAATGGGGAACTGAACTGGCAACCTTTGCACTCCCAGAGGATGCTCAAACCAACTGAGCTATCTAGCCAGGGTTTAACTTTATTTATTTATTTATTTTTAGAGACTGAGAGAGGAAAGGAGAGACGGGAGGGGGAAGAGAAGCATTCATTTGTTGTTGCACTCAGTTGCACATTCTTTGCTTGCTTCGCTGTTTAATGTTCTTAAAAAGATGGAGAGTGGTAGTACAACAGATAAAGCGCTGACCCAGACACAAGTCACCAGTTCAAAACCCCAAGGCTGAGGGTTTGAGCACCACCTCCTCTGACTGAACATGGGGTTGCTGGATTGAGCAGGAACTCATCCACACAATTCCAAAGGTCATTATGCAAAAAACTCAATGACTGCTGGCTTAAGCAAGGGGCCACTGGCTCAGCTTGACCCCAAGGACTGATCCCCAGTCAAGGCACATATCAGAAGCAACCAACACACATCTAAAGTGAAAACAACTACAAATGAATGCTTCTCATTCTTTCTCCCTAGTCTTTCTCTATCTAACTCTCAATAAAAAATAAAAATTTTAGCCTGACTGGTGGTGGAGCAGTAGCTAGAGCTTTGACATGGGATGCTGAGGTCCCAGATTCAAAACCCCAAGGTCACTGATTTGAGTGTGGGCTCATCTGGCTTGGCAGAGGCTTACCAGCTTGAGCAAGGGGTTGTTGGCTTCAGTGTGAGGTCCTCAAAATGATCCCACGGTCACTGACTAGAGCCTAAGATCGCTGGCTTATGCAAGAGGTCACGGGCTCAGCTGGAGACCCCCGGTCAAGGCACATATGAGAAACAATTATTGAACAACCAAAGTGCCGCAACTAGAGGTTGATGCTTCTCATCTCTCCCTTCCTGTCTATCTCTCTCAAAAATATATATATAATAATTTTAAGTAAATCAGTAAAAGCGAGAAGATGAAAACTTTTAGAGGTTATGATGAAATGTATGGCATTATATATGATGACAGTTTCACATGTGCATATTTATCTTCAAACTTATCAGATGTATACCTTAAACATATATGACTTTTTGTATGTCAATCATATCTCAATAAAAAAATAAATAAAAGCATGCCTGACCAGGCAGTAGTGCAGTGGATAGAGCACTGACCTGGGATGCTGAGGACCCAGGTTTGAAACACCAAGGCCGCCAGCTTGAGTGTGGGGTTACCGGTTTCAGCAATGGGTCCCACCATCAAGGCACATATGAGAGCAATCAATGAACAACTAAAGTGGCACAAATACAAGTTGATGCTTCCTTCATTTCTCCCTTCCTGTTTTTGTCCCTCACAAAAATAAATAAATACTAAATTTAACAACGATAAATTAAAAAACAAATTTCTGTCTGACCAGGCAGTGGCTCAGTGGATAGAACGTCGAACTGGGATGCGGACAACCCAGGTTTAAGACCCTGAGGTCGCCAGCTTGAGCACAGGCTCACCTGGTTTGAGCAAAGCTCACCAGCTTGGACCCAAGGTCACTGGCTCAAGCAACAGGTTACTCGGTCTGCTGAAGGCCCGTGGTCAAGGCACATATGAGAAGGCAATCAATGAACAACTAGTGTCACAATGCGCAATGAAAAACTAATGACTGATGCATCTCATCTCTCCGTTCCTGTCTATCTATCCCTCTCTCTGACTCTGTCTCTGTAAAAAGTCAAAAACAAATTCCATTAATTTGAGAGGTGGGAGTTATGGAAAAAGAAACATCAACTCCTTATTCCACTTAGTTGTTCCATTTTGCTATATACTCATTGGTTGCTTTTCACACATGGCCTGACCAGGGATTGAACACATGACTTTGGTGCCTCAGTTGACCTGAATGACACTGAGCCAGCCAGGCAGGGCCTAAAACAATAAATTTAAAGTTACATAAATTTTGTTTCAATTCTGAAAACCGTAAGTGAAGTGTCTAGCTTCCTAAATATTTTCAAATGAAACATTCATATTTTGTATGAGAAACAAAAAACATTTCATTATTTCATATATATATTTATATTGTGGTTATTTATTCATAAAGATATAACTGATATAACTCAAAAGTAAGATAAAAATCCTCACACTAGACAGTAGTTAACATGTGAAGTACAAGACAGATTTGCAGATGACACTTGTCTTTCTTTCATGTATTTAGGTCAAATTGACATGCAAAATTGAGAAAAATTAATTATCAAATTTCAATCTCTCAGTATAATCTCCCATTTACAAGACAAGAGTCCACTAAAAGTACATTATGTAATGAACAGTGTCCTTATTCCTCTGCAACAGAGGGGGCAGCATAGCAGAAAGAAAATGCTCTGAAGCCAGATGGTCCTAATGGTTTACCAGCACCATAACTTGGGAAAACCACTTAATCTCTCTTAAGCTTCCATTTCCCAATGTAAAAACTGAATAAATGGGCCCTGGCTGGTTGGCTCAGCGGTAGAGCGTCGGCCTGGCATGCGGGGGACCCAGGTTCGATTCCCAGCCAAGGCACATAGGAGAAGCGCCCATTTGCTTCTCCACCCCCACCCCCTCCTTCCTCTCTGTCTCTCTCTTCCCCTCCCGCAGCCAGGGCTCCATTGGAGCAGAGATGGCCCGGGCGCTGGGGATGGCTCCTTGGCCTCTGCCCCAGGCGCTAGAGTGGCTCTGGTCGCGGCAGAGCGACGCCCCGGAGGGGCAGAGCATTGCCCCCTGGTGGGCAGAGCCTCGCCCCTGGTGGGCGTGCCGGGTGGATCCCAGGTCGGGCGCAAGCCGGAGTCTGTCTGTCTCTCCCCGTTTCCAGCTTCAGAAAAGAAAAAAAACAAAACTGAATAAATGACTGTGCCTAGCAACTATGGGGTTGTTCTGAGAATTAAATAAGATAATACTTATTAAATGTTTAGTACAGAACATGGCTGCCTGGCATATGGTACACAATATATGTTAAGTATGATAATTAACAAGAGCTCTAAGTACTGTGTGCCATGCACTATGCTAAGAGTTAATTTTCTTTTTTTTTTTTTTTTTTTTTTTAAAACTTTATTTATTGATTTTACAGAGACAGGAAAGAGAGGGGAGCATGGAATGGGAAGTATCAACTCATAGTTGCTTCATGCTAGTTGTTCATTGCTTGCTTGTGTTATGTGCCTTGACCAGGGAAGCCCAGGGTCTCGAACCAGCAACCTTGGCATTCCAGGCCGAAGGTTTATCCACTGTGCCACCACAGGCCAGGCAAGAGTTAATTTTCAAAACATTTTGTAGATTAAGAAAATAAGGGCCTAACTAGGCGGTGGCACAGGGGATAAAATCGGACTGGGATGTGGAGGACCCAGGTTAGAAACCCCGAGGTTGCCAGCTTGAGTGTGGGCTCATCTGGTTTGAGGAAAACTCACCAGCTTGGACCCAAGGACGCTGGCTCGAGCAAGGGGTTACTCGGTCTGCTGAGGGTCCACGGTCAAGACACATATGAGAAAGCAATCAATGAACAACTGTCACAACAAAAAACTGATGATTGATGCTTCTCATCTCTCTCCGTTCCTGTCTGTCTGTCCCTATGTATCCCTCTCTCTGACTCCGTCTCTGTAAAAAAAGAAAAAGAAAAAAAAAAAGAAAATAAGGTCCATCCTGACAAGGTGGTGGCTTAGTGGAAGAGTATAGACCTGGGACAATGAGGACCCAGGTTAAAACCCCCAAGGTCGGCCCTGGCCGGTTTGCTCTGCGGTAGAGCGTCAGTCTGGCGTGCGGGGGACCTGGGTTCGATTCCCGGCCAGGGCACATAGGAGAGGCGCCCATTTGTTTCTCGACCCCTCCCCCTCCTTCCTCTCTGTCTCTCTCTTCCGCTCCCGCAGCCCCGGCTCCATTGGAGCAAAGATGCCCGGGAGCTGGGGATGGCTCCTTGGCCTCTGCCCCAGGCGCTAGAGTGGTCCGGCAGAGCCACGCCCCGGAGGGGCAGAGCATCGCCCCCTGGTGGGCGGAGCCTCGCCCCTGGTGGGCGTGCCGGGTGGATCCAGGTCGGGTGCATGTGGGAGTCTGTCTGTCTGTCTCTCCCCGTTTCCAGCTTCAGAAAAAAAAAAAAAAAACAAAACCCCAAGGTCACCAGCTTGAGTGCAGGCTCATCCAGCTTGAGTGTGGGATCATAGACATGACCTCATGGTTGCTAGCTTGAGTCCAAAGGTCTATGGCTTTAGCAAGGGGTCACTGGCTCAGCTGGAGACCCCTGATCAAGGTACATATGAGAAGCAATTAATGAACAACCGATGAATGAACTAAGTAAAACAACAATGAACGCTTCTCTCTCTCTCCCCCTTTTCTTCTCTCAAATCAATTAAAAAAATTTTTTTTAAAGAATGGAGATGCGGCCCTGGCCGGTTGGCTCAGCGGTAGAGCGTCGGCCTGGCGTGCGGGGGACCCGGGTTCAATTCCCGGCCAGGGCACATAGGAGAAGCGTCCATTTGCTTCTCCACCCCCCCCCCCCTTCCTCTCTGTCTCTCTCTTCCCCTCCCGCAGCCAGGGCTCCATTGGAGCAGGGATGGCCCGGGGGCTGGGGATGGCTCCTTGGCCTCTGCCCCAGGCGCTAGAGTGGCTCTGGTCGTGGCAGAGCATCGCCCCTGGTGGGCGTGCCTGTTGGATCCAGGTCGGGCGCATGCGGGAGTCTGTCTGACTGTCTCTCCCCGGTTCCAGCTTCAGAGGAATACAAAAAAAAAAAAAAAGGAATGGAGATGCACCTGACCGGTGATAGCACAGTGGATAGAGCGTCAACCTGGGATGCTGAGGACTTAGGTTCAAAACCCTGAGGTCACTAGCTTGAGCATGGAATTATAGACATGATCCTATGGTCGCTGCCTTAAGCAAGGGGCCATTGGCTTTGGCTGGAGCCCCCCACCCCGTCAAGGCACATATGAGAGGCAATCAATGAACTAAAGTGCACAACTATAAGTTTATGCTTATCAATCTCTCTTCCTCTCTCACTCTCTCTTTAAAATAAAGATTTTTACATTCTATTAAGTTTGATGGTTTTTACCATGAATATTTATTATTTTTATTTTTTTAACTTTATTTATTGATTTTAGAAAGAGAGAAAGGGAAAGAGAGAGAGACAGAAACATCAATCTATTTTTGTATGTGCTCTGACTGGGGATCAATCCAGCAACCTCTGCATAACAGGACGATGCTCTGAGTGGTCCTCAACCTTTTTTGGGCCATGGACCGGTTTAATGTCAGAAAATATTTTCACAGACCAGACTTTAGGGTGGGACGGATAAATGTATCACGTGACCGAGACAAGCGTCAAGAGTGAGTCTTGGACGGATGTAACAAAGGGAATCTGGTCATTTTTTAAAAATAAAACATCATTCAGACTTAAATATAAATAAAATGGGAATAATGTAAGTTATTTATTTTTTCTCTGCGGACCTGTTCCAAATGGCCCATGGACTGTAACCGGTCTGCGGCCCGGGGGTTGGGGACCACTGCTCTAACCAACTGAGCTATCTGGCATGACATACTACTTTTTTTTTAATATTTTTAAAAACTTTATTAATTGATTCAAGAGAAGGGGGGGAGAGAGTTGGAAGGAAAGGAGGGAAAAGGAAAGGAAGAGAGAGAGAAAGAGGTAAACAGATATACCAATCTGTTCCCGTTATGCCCTAACCAGGGATTGAACCAGGAGGACATTCTAACCAACTGAGCTACCTAGACAAGGTTATTACTTTTCTAACTAAAAAAAAATTCATAATTTTGTTAAAAAGGCTACACGAGAGCATTAAAAGTTTCAGAAATGATTATACAATGAAAATCAAAACCCCTTCCCAAAAAAGTAAAAATCAAACCCAGCACCAGAAAAGAGGTAGTGTCCCTTCAATGGGTTTCCTTGAAAACCAGAAGGTAGAAATGAAACATTTATATCCATGACAAAAGACAAGCAGCAAAAAACAACACAATAAAGTTACACCACTTAATAGTTGGGGTACACCCAGTCAGGGCACATACAGGACACAAGTCAATGTTTCTGTCTGTCTCTCCTTCCCTGTCTATCTCACATACCCAAAAAAAAGTCGGGGTATGGAAAAATACTGATCCTGTTGCACAAATTAAATTCTTCCAAACAAAAATAGATCAAATTCCCAATTATTAAAAACAGAAACTGTCACCTGGATCAAGCATCAACCCAGAACACTGGGGTTGCTGGTTTAAAGGACCAAGATCACCAAGCTCTTCGTTACTGGCTTGAGCAGGGGAATTGTACACACAACCCCAATCCCAAAGCTCACCAACACTGAGTCCAAAGGTCGCTGGCTTGCCGCCCAAAGTCACCAGCTCAGCTGGAGCCCCATAATCAAAGCACATAGGAGAAGCAATCAATACACAACTCAAGTGAAAGCAACTATGAGCTGGTGCTTCTTTCTCTCCCTTCTTGTCTCTCTCTCATTCTTTCTCTCACAAAAACAAAAAATAGAAACTATCAACAGTAGTTAACGTCCCTATCAATTAAGCAAGAAAACAATTTTGGAAGAATAGAGACAAAAGCAAAAATGCAAAGATGTTTGTCAAAACTCACAGCTAACTCTTTCAAATTGTACTTGGCTTTTGGCATATTAATAGGTATCACATTCTAAGCATCTATTTCAGAACTAGCTGCTTTCAAATAAATTATCTTTTGTACTCTCTCAAACAACCCTGCAAGTACAGTACTATCCCTAATTTAGAGATGAAGAACTGGGTCTCAGAGATTAAAGAGACTTCTTAAACTAAACAGGTACTGCAGTACACACTCAAGAGACTGGTCCAATGTAAAGCCAGGATTTAATATCCTTAATTAGGGGACTGAAAGTGAGAACAAAGAGAAAAATGAATGCTAGAGAGCTATTAGGAAGCTCAAATCAAAAGGCCTCAGAAATTGAGTGCATAAGGCAGTGGTTCTCAAAGTGCGCGCCAGGGTGGACTGGTGCACCCTAGATGATTTCCAGGTGCGTCCTATGGTATTCCAGAGAAATATGTGCCTGCTGGGGACCAAAAATCCAACGGGGTTTTTGGAGTTTAGATTTTTGGGAGACAGAGGTATGGGGAATTGGCTGTAAGCTGACAGTCTGCCCAACTTCCCACCTCACTCACCTGATTAGGTTGCAAAAGGTTGTTAAACTATGGTGCTGGATTGTTTACACCACCCCCCATGTACTCCAGAAAAACTGGAGGCAAATTTCTTCTATCCTTTGGTGTAAAGTTAAGATGGTATGTATGGTGGGGGTTTTCTGCACTTGGTAAATTCTTCGGTTGCCTTGGAAACATGATCAAAGATCTCATTGATTTGCTAATGGCTAACTTTTCCCTATTAATAAAGCAAGATGCGGTTTTGGGGCGTGCTTTGTTCTTTTTTTTATTTTTTGTGGCAGAGACAGAGTCAGAGAGAGAGACATATAGGTAGAGAACGACAGGAACGGAGAGAGATGAGAAACATCAATTCTTCATTGCGGCTCCTTAGTTCTTCATTAATTGATTTCCTCATATGTGCCTTTTGGGGGGGGGTGGCTACAGCTGACCGAGTAACCCTTTGCTCAAGCCAGTGACCTTGGACTCAAGCTGCTGAACCTTGCTCAAACCAGATGAGCCCGCGCTCAAGCTGGTGACCTCAGGGTCTCGAACCTGGGTCCTCCACATCCCAGTCTGACGCTCTATCCACTGCGCCACCACCTGGTCAGGGTGGCGCGCTTTGTTCTTGCCAGCAGCAATTACAGGACCCTCCCGACCCTGTATTTTCTTTTTTTTTTTTTCTTTCTTTTTTTTAACAGAGACAGAGAGAGGGATAGGTAGGGACAGACAGACAGGAACGGAGAGAGGAAGAAGCATCAATCATTAGTTTTTCATTGCGACACCGTAGTTGTTCATTGATTGCTTTCTCATATGTCCTTGACCGCGGACCTTCAGTAGACAAAGTAACCCCTTGCTCAAGCCAGCGACCTTGGGACAAAGCTGGTGAGCTTTGCTCAAACCACATGAGCCCGTGCTCAAGCTGGCGACCTCAGGGTCTCGAACCTGGGTCTTCTGCATCCCAGTCCTATGCTCTATCCACTGTGCCACCGCCTGGTCAGGCATGTATTTTCTTTTTTTTTTCTTTTGGTATTTTTCCGAAGCTGGAAACAGGGAGAGACAGTCAGACTCCCGCATGCGCCAGACCGGGATCCACCCGGCATGCCCACCAGGGGGCGAAGCTCTGCCCCTCCGGGGCGTCGCTCTGTTGCGACCAGAGCCACTCTAGCGCCTGGGGCAGAGGCCAAGGAGCCATCCCCAGCACCTGGGCCATCTTTGCTCCAATGGAGCCTTGCTGCGGGAGGGGAAGAGAGAGACAGAGAGGAAAGAGAGGGGGAGGGGTGGAGAAGCAGATGGGCGCTTCTCCTGTGTGCCCTGGCCGGGAATCGAACCCAGGACCCCTTGCACGCCAGGCTGACGCTCTACCACTGAGCCAATTGGCCAGGGCCGGCATGTATTTTCTTAATTCCACACCATTCCCACTTGGCACCTGGAATTACTAGCTGGGCTGGTTTGCAGCATGTACCCAGATATAAAAATAAATATAGTTACTCTATTATACCATTCCATTACAGAAATACCATTCTTTTTGTTAACACATCATTATATTTATTATTAACACATCTTAGTATTATTTTTAGATAAATACACCCAAATAAAATGGATAGACTTCTCAAAAAGAAACGTGATATTGAAGAAGCCAATTCTGGAATTGAGCAAAAGTTAAGTGTAAACAAAATGGGACTTAAAGGCTGAGAGGCAGAATTTAATTTATAGCATTTTCCATCACTTGACACTGAACAATAGGATTGGATTAGAAACCCATTCATGGAGGCTTCAAGTGATTTTGGTTTAACATTAACAGAAAAAGAAGAACTGGCAGCTATATCCACTGATCCTGGATTGATGATTAAACATAAGGAATTGTCTCTTGAAGCCTTTTAGATTTCTATAAAAGAATATGTAGCAATATCTAAAAAAGCTTTGAACATTTTACTACAATTTTCAACATCCTATTTATGTGAATTAGGATTTTCTACCCTCAACACAATTAAGAGTAAAAAGAGAAGAATTCTTCAATGTATTGACAAGGAAATGAGAGTTTGCCTTTCAAATATGTATGTGCCCAAACATTGAAGAAATCGCTAGGACACATCAGGCTCATGTTTCTCATAAACATAAGAATGAAAAAATTCAACATATTCACACCAGGACCTGCTGAATTTACTATATCTTACTAAGAATGTAACTATACATATAAAAAGATAACTTTTGCCCTGGCCGGTTAGCTCAGTGGTAGAGCATCGGCCTAGCGTGCAGGAGACCCAGGTTCGATTCCCAGCCAGGACACACAGGAGAAGCACCCATCTGCTTCTCCACCCCTCCCCCTCTCCTTCCTCTCTGTCTCTCTCTTCCCCTCCCCACAGCCAAGGCTCCACTGGAGCAAAGTTGGCTCGGGTGCTGGGGATGGCTCTATGGCCTTTGCCTCAGACTCTAGAATGGCTCTGGTTGCAACAGAGCAAAGGCCCAGATGGGCAGAGCATCACCCCCTGGTGGGCATGCGGGGGGGGGGTACATGTGGGAGTTTGACTGCTTTCCCGTTTCCAACTTCAGAAAAATACCAAAAAAAAAAACCACACAAAAAAAACTAGACTATCAACACGTTTAACAACAAAAAAAAGATAACTTTTTTGTCATTTTTTAATTTTTAACCCCTTTTTTAGATGGGGTTAATTCATTAATTTTTTATGAGTTCTAAAAAGCATAACAAAAAATGTAACAAAAATGTTTTTTTATGTCAGAATAAATTTAATTTTGTCGTATTTATTTCATTTAATTACCATAAAAACATGCTTGGACTTTGTTTTTTTTCTTTAATATTTGACTTAATTATTATAACATATTTCTCAGAAATTTGTCCATAGTGCACCTACAATTATTTGTAGAATTTTAAATGCGCCCTGACTTCAAAAAGTTTGAGAACCACTGGCATAAGGAGATGAAGGCAAAAAGAAAAACCCTCAAGTTTTAAAATCTGGTACAATGAGGATGAGAGCTGAGGTACTACTCATCCACTTCCTAACTATTCCCTTCTCCAAACTGTTATTTCTATAATAGCACCATTCATTCTTTTACTCAACATATGAGTCTAATACAAAGAAGGCAACATGCCATACACTGTTAAGATGCAAAGATTTATCAGAGCAGGAAGACAAAGGTGTGAGCAAGAGGACAGTGTGGAGCAAGGCACCACCACTAACAACTCAGTTTGGCTTAACCCACCATGCCCTGGGTATAGCGTATGAGATTTGGAATGGTCAGGACAGGGGTCCTATCAAAGAAGACACTGAATTTGGGCTTTGTTTGGTAGGCAAATGGGAAGAGGAGTAATAAAACATTGAATATAAATCTTTAAATAGAGATCTAGTATTTCTCATTTCAATTGTCAAAGTTGACTGGAGCCTGACTAGGTGGTGGCGCAGTGGATAGACTGTCAGCCTGGGACATGGAGGACCCAGTCTAGAAACCCCGAGGTCACTGGCTAGAGCATAGGCTCACCCAGCTTGGATGTGGGCTCACCAGTTTGAGCACGGGATCACCAGCTTGAGCATGGGATCATAGATATGACCTCATGGTGGCTGGCTTGAGCCCAAAAGTCGCTGGCTTAAGCAAGGGATCACTTTCTCTGCTGTAGCCCCCGGGTCAAGGCACATATGAGAAAGCAATCAATGAACATTAAGGTGCTGCAACAAAGAATTGATGCTTCTCATCTCTCTCCCTTTCTGTCTGTCCCTATCTGTCCCTCTCTGTCAAAAAAAAAGAAAGACTGGAAAGAAAAAACTGTATGAAGACCAGTGATAAAGAAGTCCTGGTAGAATGGAAATGAAGAAATGAAAAGACTGAAGAAACATATATAATTTAGAAATAACATAGCCTAACCTGTGGTGGTTTAGTGGATAAAGCCTTGACCTGGAATGGTGAGGTCACCAGTTCAAATCCCTGGGCTTGCCCAGTCAAGACACATAAGACAAGCAATTAAGAAATAACTAAAGCCTGACCAGGTCGTGGCGCAGTGGATAGAGCATCAGACTGGGATGTGGAAGACCCAGGTTCAAGACCCCTGAGGTCGCCAGCTTTTGAGTGTGGGCTTATCTGGTTTGAGCAAAGCTCATCAGCTTGAGCCCAAGGTCACTGGCTCGAGCAAGGGGTTACTCGGTCTGCTGAAGGCCTGTGGTCAAGGCACATATGAGAAAGCAATCAATGAATAACTAAGGTGTTGCAATGCACAACGAAAAACTAATGATTGATGCTTCTCATCTCTCCGTACCTGTCTGTCTGTCCCTGTCTATCCTTCTCTGACTCTCTAGCAGTCACTGTAAAAAAAAAAAAAAAAAAAGGACTAAAGTGAAGCAGCTATGTTGATAAAGCTTGCACTCCCACTCCCTCTGCTCTGTCTGTAAAATCAATAAATAAAACCTTTTAAAAAAGAAAAAGAAATAACGTAAATATTCAACTCTGTAGCATGGCATACAAGACCTAACTTTATATTTTATCTCCTGACAACCCCACTCCTCCCAGATACCTATCAAAGAATTTCCAGACACTTGCAAATGTTATTCCATTATATATGGGCATGTCTCTGCTCAAATTACACATAACCCCTCTGTGAAGTTCTTCCTGATTACTCGAGGAAGTACTCCCACAATACTGCATCTATAACACCTTCTGACCACAGTATTCTGTATTGTTATTGTTTACACACTTGTCTTCCCCACACAGTTAAGTTTCTTAGAAATGCAGACTGTACCTTTCTTTTATAATAGAAATGATGAGAACAAAGGAAGCACTCAAATGCGTTTTGATCATATAAGTGACTCCAAGGTTTCCAGCCTTGAAATAAACAGAGGATGATGCCATCATTAACACAAAAAGAAACACATGCTTGGTTTAAAAAAAAAGCAACTCGGTTGGCAATTATATTTCTTGGTCTGAAGCTCAAAAGGCAAGTTTTCACAGCAGAGTAGCAGTAAAGTGAATCAATGAAAATGAGTAAGACTGCAGAGAATTAAAGAGGAAGAGACTGGCCTGTGGTGGTGCAGTGGGTAAAGTATCAACCTGGAATAGTGAGGTTGCCAGTTAAAAACCCCAGGCTTGCCCGGTCAAGGCACATACAAGAAGCAACTACTACGAGTGATGCTTCCTGCTCCTATGCTCCTCCCTCTGCTCTCTCTCTACCCTCTCTCTAAAATAAAGAAAGAAAAAAAAAGTTGATGTTTCCCACTTCATCCCCCTGCCTTTCTCCTTCTCTCTACCCTCTCTCTAAAATCAATAAATAAAATCACCCGATCTGTGGTGGCGCAGTGGATAAAGCGTTGACCTGGAACACTGAGTTTGCTGGTTTGAAACCAAGGGCTTGCCTGGTCAAGGCACATATGAGAGTTGATGCTTCCTGCTCCTCCCCTGTTCTACCTCTTTCCTCTCTCTCTCCCTCCCTCCTCTCTCTCTAAAAGTGAATAAATAAAATAAAAAAACAATTTCCTTTAAAAAAATAAATAAAATAAAATTTTAAAAATATATTCTTTAAAAAGAGAAAGAAAGTAAGCAATTAAAAAAAAATAAAAGAGGCCCTGGCCGGTTGGCTCAGCGGTAGAGCGTCGGCCTGGTGTGTGGGGGACCTGGGTTCGATTCCCGACCAGGGCACATAGGAGAAGCGCCCATTTGCTTCTCCACCCCCCCCTTCCTCTCTGTCTCTCTCTTCCCCTCCCACAGCCAAGGCTCTATTGGAGCAAAGATGGCCCGGGCGCTGGGGATGGCTCCTTGGCCTCTGTCCCACGCGCTAGAGTGGCTCTGGTCGCAGCAGAGTGATGCCCCGGATGGGCAGAGCATCGCCCCCGGTGGGCAGAGCGTTGCCCCCGGTGGGCGTGCCGGGTGGATCCCGGTCGGGCGCATGCGGGAGTCTATCTGACTGTCTCTCCCCGTTTCCAGCTTCAGAAAAATAAAAAATAAATAAATAAATAAATAAAAAATAAAAGAATTGTTTAAAGGCATTGCCCTGGCTGGATAGCTCGATTGGTTTGAGTATCATCTTGATACACAGAGGTTACTGGTTTGATCCCCAGCCAGGAAAAACACAGGAACAGATCACTATTTCTTTCTCCCTTTCTCTCTCTAAAATCAATATATAAAATTTAAAAAAATAAAGGAGTGGTGGTGAACATGCTTCAAATCTAGTATAAGTATGGAAGTATCATATGTAGCATTTGTGACATATGAAAGAACAGCTTAAATAGAGTGGATACATACACTTATAGGCTGTGGTAGGGTAGCTCAGTTGGTTAGTGTGTTGTCCCAATGTGCCATGGTTGTGGGTTCAATCACTGGTCAGGGCACACATAAGAATCAACAAATGAACACATAAATAAGTGGAACAATAAATCGATTTCTCTACCGTTCCCTCTGGAAATAATTTTTTTTATTTCTTTTAGAGAGAGAGAGAGAGAGAGAGAAAGAAAGAAGGGAGGGAAGAGCAGAAAGCATCAACTCCCATATGTGCCTTGACCAGGGAAGCCCGGGGTTTTGAACCGGCGACCTCAGTGTTCCAAGTTGATGCTTTTACCCACTGAGCCACCGCAGGTCAGGCTGAAAATAATTTTTAAAAACCTATTAAAATAAAAAAATAGCCTAACCTGTGGTGGCGCAGTGGATAAAGCGTCAACCTGGAAATGCTGAGGTTGCCGGTTCGAAACCCTGGGCTTGCCTGGTCAAGGCACATATGGGAGTTGATGCTTCCAGCTCCTCCCCCCTTCTCTCTCTCCCCCTCTCTCTCTCCTCTCTAAAAATGAATAAATAAAATTTTTTAAAAAAGATAAAATAAAAAAATAATAATAAAAAAAAGAAATCTGACCTGACCTATGGTGGCACAGTGGACAGAGTGTCAACATGGGATGCTGAGGACCCCAGTTTGAAACCTGAGGTCACCAGCTTGAGCACAGGATCATAGACATGACCTTATGGTCGCTGGCTTGGAGCCCAAGATTACTGGCTTGAGCCCAAGGTTGCTGGCTCAGCTGGAGTCACCCCCCACCACTGTCAAGGCACATATGAGAATCAATCAATGAACAACTAAGAGTGCCACAAGTACAAGCTGATGCTTTTCATCTCTCTCCCTGTCTCTCACTAAAAAACAAAACAAAACAAAAAAACTAAAGTGAAACAACTATGAGTTGATACTTCCTGCTACCCCACATCCTCTCACTGTATAAAATAAATCAATCAATAGTTAAAAAAAAAAAAATCGGCCCTGGCCAGTTGGCTCAGTGGTAGAGCATCAGCCCAGCATTTGGATATCCCAGGTTCAATTCCCAGCCAGGGCACACAGGAGAAGCGCCCACCTGCTTCTCCACCCCACCCCCCTTCACTTCTCTTCCCCCCACCCCCAGCCACTTACGGCCATGGCTCAACTGGAGCGAGTTGGTCACAGACGCTGAGGATGGCTCCATGGCCTCTGCCTCAGGTGCTAAGAAGGGCTGGGTTGCTGAGCAACAAAGCAACGCCCCAAATGGGCAGACCATCTCCCCCTAGTGGGCATGCCAGGTGGATCCCAGTCAGGGCACATGCTGGAGTCTCTCTGTCTCCCCTCCTCTCCCTGAATAAGAAAAAATAAAAATAAATAAGAGAAAAGAAATTCACCAGTAAAGGGGAAACATAATTTAAGGGTGTAGGATAGAGGAAGGTTCTTCAAAACAGGAGGATGTCACCCTGTTTTTAGGCAGAAAAAGTGACATAGTAGAGAGGCAAAGAATAGATTCCCGAGGGAAAGGGCAAAGAGTAATGAATAAAACAAGGTCCTCCAGCAAGGAGAGGCGAATAGAGAGAACCTGAGAGGTGTGGAGATAGGATCAACTTGCTTGAGAACTGCTGGGATGATGAAGAGAGAGAACCCCTGAGGAAAAAATCAAGGTTGTTTTTTTGGCTCAAGCACCAACATGACAAGCCTTGGACACTACCTATACTCATCCCTATCCACTGTTTCTCAAATCCAGGCTCTACTTTTCCTCCAATCCAGGCAACCCCAAAAGAGCTATCAATTTTTCCCTTTGAAATAATCTTAATGGATTTACCCCTTCTTTCCAGTGCAGACTGTTCTCAAGTCTAAGTTTTAATTACTATTGGAACAGACTCCCACGTCCTAACCTTGCCTCTCCTCTCCCCAAGCCAAACACAGACTTCACAGCACTTTTCAACTAAAGTCCCTATCTGGCTCCCAGTTCCTATCACATCAATACCAAATGCCACAGTCTGGATTTTTATGTCCTATTCCTAACTCCTCCCAAACATACCCAACCAATATCCAACAAGAACCTTCTAAAAATACAATGTTCATTTAATTCTCCACATAAAAAGTACCCTTCTAATCCAAAATCCAAACCCAACCAAGCCCAGACAAAGCCAATTCAAGTTCCATTTCTTCCTTAAAGCCTTGACTATTCTAGGTTTCATATCTCTATACTCCTCTCCTTAACCACTTAACTATCAATAGCACAGAACTTAGTACAGGGGCGGTTGGTGATTATTTTCTGAATCCCCCAAGATTGCACAGGGAAAATATTGTTAAAACACGAAGATATCTATTTTTAAATGGTAAAGTCTCTATTCAAACGTCCACCAGTGAACAATATAGTGTCTCTCTCCACCTAACGAAGCACTAACTAGTGTTACAGTACAAGTCAATTACAAGGTGAAATGACAAATCTAGCAAAAAGGTGCTGTTTTTAAACTCAGTGTAAATAATAAAGAACAATTCCAATTACAGGCAAGGAAAAGATGACCTAGGTCAACCAGTAAACAAGTGACAAAAATGATATGACAGGAAATTCAAAAGTGTTATATTTTTCTTTAATTGTTTTTTTTACTTACTCATTTTATTTTATTTTTAAATTTTATTCATTCATTTTAAGAGGGGAGAAAGAGAGAGTGAGAAAGAAAGAGAAGGGGGAGGAGCCAGAAGCATCAACTCCTATATGTGCCTTGACCAGGCAAGCCCAGGGTTTTGAACCAGCAATCTCAGCATTTCCGGGTCAACGCTTTATCCACTGCGCCACCGCTGGTCAGGCTTTGCTTATTCATTTTAGAGAGAAGAGGGGGCAGAGCAGGAAGCATCAACTCCCACATATGTCTTGACCAGGCAAGCCCATGGTTTTGAACCAGCGACCTCAGCATTGCAGGTGGACGCCTTATCAACTGCACTACGGCAGGTCAGGCTATGAATATAAAAGGATTAGGCCCTGGCCGGTTGGCTCAGTGGTAGAGTGGCGTGCAGGAGTCCGGGTTCGATTCCTGGCCAGGGCACACAGGAGAAGCGCCCATCTGCTTCTCCACCCCTCTCCCTCTCCTTCCTCTCTGTCTCTCTCTTCCCCTCCCACAACCAAGGCTCCATTGGAGCAAGGATGGCCCGGGCACTGGAGATGGCTCCATGGCCTCTGCCTCAGGTGCTGGAGTGGCTCTAGTCACAACAGAGTGACGCCCCAGATGGGCAGAGCATCGCCCCCTGGTGGGCGTGCCAGGTGGATCCCGGTCAGGCGCATGCGGGAGTCTGTCTGACTGCCTCCCTGTTTCCAGCTTCGGAAAAATGCAAAAAAAAAAGGATTAAAAAATGTTGCCAGGTCTCACTAAAACTGATTAATTCCTTAAATATTTTTATAAGACTTTATCTTCCTTATGATTATGATAACAAAATGAAGAAAGGCCCTAGTAAAGTAGCTCAGTTGGTTAGAGCATCATCCCGGTATGCCAAGGTTGCAGGTTCAATCCCCAGTCAGGGCACATAAAAGAAGCAACCAATGAGTGCAAAAATAAGAACAACAGCCTGACCTGTGGTGGCGCAGTGGATAAAGCGTCGACCTGGAAATGCTGAGGTTGCCGGTTTGAAACCCTGGGCTTGCCTGGTCAAGGCACATATGGGAGTTGATGCTTCCAGCTCCTCCCCTCGTCTCTCTCTGTCTCTCCTCTCCCTCTCTCTCTCTCTCTCTCTCTCTGTCCCTCTCCTCTCTAAAATGAATAAATTAAAAAAAAAATAAGAACAACAAGTAGATGTTTCTGTCTCTAAAAATAAAAAAAATTTTTTTCTATTTTTCTGAAGTGAGAACTGGGGAGGCAGACAGACAGACTCCGGCATGTGCCTGACTGGGATCCACCCAGCAAGCCCACTAGGGGGCGATGCTCTGCCCATCTGGGCCGTTGCTCTGTTGCAACTGAAACCATTCTGCCTGAGGTGGAGGTCTTGGAGCCATCCTCAGAGCCCCAGGCCAACTCTGCTCCAATGGAGCCTTGGCTTCGGGAAAAGGAAGGAGGAAGAGAGAGAGGGGGAGAGGGAGTGAAGAGAGAAAAGAGAGAGAGAGAAAAAGAGAGAGAGAGAGAGAGAGAGAGAAAGAGAGAGAGAGAGAGGAGAGAGAGAGGAGAGAGGAGAGAGGAGAGGAAGATGGGTGGAAAAGCAGATGGGTGCTTTTCCTGTGTGCTCTGACCAGGAATCCAACCCAGGACATCCAAAAGCCAGGCCGACGCTCTACCACTGAACCAACCGGCCACAGCCACTCTCATAATCAATTTTAAAATAAGGAATAATTTTTTTCTCCATATTTACTTATGAAATGTTATATCCCCCCCTTTTTAAGAAGGGGTAGAAGGGAAGAAGGAAAGAGGGAAGCAGGGCAGGATGGCGCAATGATTTGTTGTTCCACTCATCCATGTATTCACTGGCGGATTCCTGTATGTGCCCTGACCAGGGATCAAATACACAACTTTGGTATATGGCAGGGGTCAGGAACCTATAGCTCGTGAGCCAGATGTGGCTCTTTTGATGGCTGCGTCTGGCTCACAGACAAATCTTTAATAAAAAAATAATAACAAAAATATAAAACAGGCCCTGGGCCCTGGCTGGTTGGCTCAGTGGTAGAGCACCAGCCTGGCGTGCAGAAGTCCCGGGTTCGATTCCCAGCCAGGGCACACAGGAGAAGCGCCCATCTGCTTCTCCACCCCTCCCCCTATCCTTCCTCTCTGTCTCTCTCTTCCCCTCCCGCAGCCAAGGCTCCATTGGAGCAAAAGATGGCCCGGGCGCTGGGGATGGCTCCTTGGCCTCTGCCCCAGGCGCTAGAGTGGCTCTGGTCGCAACAGAGCGACGCCCCGGAGGGGCAGAGCGTCGCCCCTGGTGGGCGTGCCGGGTGGATCCCGGTCAGGTGCATGCAGGAGTCTGTCTGTCTCTCCCCATTTCCAGCTTCAGAAAAATACAAAAAAAAAAAAAAGAAGAAGAAAAAAAAAAAACAGGCCCTGGCCGGTTGGCTCAGTGGTAGAGAGTCGGCCTGGCATGCAGGAGTCCGGGTTCGATTCCCAGCCAGGGCACATAGGAGAAGTGGCCATCTGCTTCTCCACCCCTCCCCCTCTCCTTCCTCTCTGTCTCTCTCTTCCACTCCCGCAGCCAAGGCTCCAATGGAGCCAAGTTGGCCCGGGCGCTGAGGATGGCTCTGTGGCCTCTGCCTCAGGCACTAGAATGGCTCTGGTTGCAACAGAGCAATGCCCCAGATGGGCAGAGCATCGCCCCCTGGTGGGTATGCCGGGTAGATCCTGGTCGGGCGCATGCGGGAGTCTGTCTGTCTGACTGCCTCCCGGTTTCCAACTTCAAAAAAAAAAAATATATATATATATATATAAAAAACATTCTCATGTATTAAAATCCATTCATTTCCTACCATTCATGTTCATGGTTGCAGGTGGCTGGAGCCAATCACAGCTGTCCTCTGGGACAACACCAAATTTTTATTGGATAATACGCAACGTATTGTACACGGGTCATTGTATGGCTCTCATGGAATTACATTTTAAAACATGTGGCGTTCATGGCTCTCTCAGCCAAAAAGGTTCCCAACCCCTGGTATATGGAGACAACGCTTCAAGCAGCTGAGCAACTGAGCCAGGGCTGCTAGCCTCATTTTAAGTGGATTCATTTTTAGTGGTCCTCTTCTTTAGATAGAAGATCCCCAATAGAATATGTCAGACCATTCCATAACAAGCTACATCCTAAGAACTTTGAGGATCTCAAATTGGTGAATACCACCATAGTATAAATTCTCAAAAATATCTAAGTAAGGACGACTATAAAACAAACAATTACTGCCCTGGTCAGATGGCTCGGTTGGTTAGAACATAATCCTAAAGCACAGATGTTGTCAATTCAATCCTCGGTCAGGGCACATACAGAAACAGATTGTGCCTGACTTGTGGTAGTGCAGTGGATAAAGCATCGACTGGTTTAAAACCCTGGGCTTGCCTGGTCAAGGCACATATGGGAGTTAAAGCTTCCTGCTCCTCTCTCCTTCTCTCTCTCTCTCTTCTCACTCTAAAAATGAATACAATCTAAAAAGAAAAAAGATTAAACAAAAAAAGGAACAGATTGATGGTCCTGTCTCTCTCTCTCTCTCTCAAATCAATAAACATTAAAAAAAGAATTACTGGCCCTGGCCGGTTGGCTCAGTGGTAGAGCGTCGGCCTAGCGTGCGGAGGACCCAGGTTCGATTCCCGGCCAGGGCACACAGGAGAAGCGACCATTTGCTTCTCCACCCCTCCGCCGCGCCTTCCTCTCTGTCTCTCTCTTCCCCTCCCGCAGCCAAGGCTCCATTGGAGCAAAGATGGCCCGGGCGCTGGGGATGGCTCTGTGGCCTCTGCCTCAGGCGCTAGAGTGGCTCTGGTTGTGACATGGCGACGCCCAGGATGGGCAGAGCATCGCTCCCTGGTGGGCAGAGCATCGCCCCATGGTGGGCGTGCCGGGTGGATCCCGGTCGGGCGCACGCGGGAGTCTGTCTGACTGTCTCTCCCTGTTTCCAGCTTCAGAAAAATGCAAAAAAAAAAAAAAAAGAATTACTTCAGATCAGCCTTTGAGAAAACCAGGAGTTACTTCAGGCCCAACCAAGTGTCAAAAACCTTAAGAAGTCACTGCAGAAAGCCAAGATGGGGAAGAAAAGCAAGCTAAGAGTATTCCAATAATTCTCTGATTTCAAGGGTTCCAGTACTGTCTTCAATAATCTCAAGCGCCTAGCCTGACCAGGCGGTGGCACAGTGGATAGAGCATCGGGCTGGGATGCCGAGGACCCAGGTTCAAGATCCCGAGGTCACCAGCTTGAGCGCGGGCTCATCTGGTTTGAGCAAAAGCTCACCAGCTTGGACCCAAGGTCGCTGACTCGAGCAAGGGGTTACTCGGTCTGCTGAAGGCCCACAGGCAAGGCACATATGAGAAAGCAATCAATGAACAACTAAGGTGTCGCAATGCTCAACAAAAAACTAATGATTGATGCTTCTCATCTCTCCGTTCCTGTCTGTCTGTCCCTGTCTATCCCTCTTACTGCCTTTTGTCTCTGAAAAAATAATAATAATAATCTCAAGCGCCTTGAAGGTTAATCCATATCTTCTACGACATATTTTTACTAAAGGACTATGAAGTTCCACCTGACCAGGTGGTGGCACAGTGGACAGAGCATTGGACTGGGAAACAGAGGACCCAGGTTCGAAACCCAAGGTCACAGGCTTGAGCCCAAAGGTCGCTGACTTAAGCAAGGAGTCACATGGTCTGCTATAGCCTCCCCAGTCAAGGCATACATGAGAAAGCAATCAATGAACAGCTAAGGAGCTGCAAAGAAGAACTGATGCTTCTCATCTCTCTCTTCCTGCCTGTCTGTCCCTATCTGTCCCTCTCTCTCTCTCTCTGTCAAAAAGAAAAAAAGGACTATTAAGTTCCAATGACACAATATAAACCAAAGCACTTAATAAACTAAGGTATTTCCTGTTTAAACTTGGAGTTCTGGGGGCCAACCTTCCTTCAAAATTTTAACCAGCACTTCCAATGTACAAAGCTGTATGTGTACACTGGTAGGTATTAGAAGGTATCAACCCAATTAAATATAAAAGCACCAGGTCAGGATTATTAACTATAATGCAATCATTTCACATCACTGTATGCAAAACTAATATTTGAAGAGTTCATAAGGGTAAACTGAAGAGGCTTCTTTCTCATTCATGACTGGAGGCAAACAGTCTCATTCTAGCTACATATACAAAACAACAAACAATATGATCTTGAATTATGTGTCTTTATCTAATTCCAGACATGGGGTTTACAACCCTAATAACTACTTTTACTTTTGCCAAGAAAACCTTATTTTATCATATTATAGACAAAATAAAAAACAAACAGCATTTGCTAAGGGTTTTCTAAAACTTCCAGTCCTCAGCACAGGTCCTAACACAGAGTAAGTACGCTATGTCAGATGCATCAATGAAGCAACCGCAAATAGTCTGAGTCCATCAACAGTGTACAGCTATATACAATTTTTAATTATACCTTTCCCAAGCTATATTTATTGTTTAACTAAATTTGCATTTTAAGATTGACTTCACCTTTTTAAATCCTCAGTTAAAAAATATCAATGGCAAAAATCAAAGCAATAGATTTCAACCACAACGCTGAATCAAAGGCCTAAAAGAATAAATTAAAGAGACTTGCTTCTTTGAGCCCATAAAGTCTTTGAGCAACTTAAGATTTTCTGCCTGAAAAACATTTTCTACATTTATAAAAGTTTGATAACTTTCATTTTAGATGCATATATATTGTCTATAGACTCTAATTTTCTTTGTCTTTTTAAGATTTTCTTTTTTGATTTTCGGAGAGAGGGAAGAGAAAGAGAGGAAAGAAGCGGGAAGCATCTACTCTAGCAGTTGCTTCCTGTATGTGCCTTGACCAGGGATTCAAACTGGCGACCTCAGTATTCCAGGTCAATGCTTTACCCATTGTGCTACCACAGGTCAGGCTTCACTGGTTTTTTAATAGAACCAATAATCCACTGCTATCTCTTCGATGAGAACCAAAAATGAGATTTCTACTATTGGTATGCTGCTCAAGAAACGTCTACCTCTATCATTAATCTAGGGGGGTTTTTTTGTTTGTTTGTTTTTGTATTTTTCTGAAGTTGGAAAATGGGGAGGCCGTCTGACAGACTCCTGCATGCGCCCGACCAGGATCCACCCGGCATGCTCACCAGGGGCGATGCTCTGCCCATCTGGGGCCCTTGCTCTGTTGTAACCAGAGCCATTCTAGCGCCTGAGGCAGAGGCCATAGAGCCATCCTCACTGCCCCAGCAAACTTTGCTCCAATGGAGCCTTGGCTGCGGGAGGGGAAGAGAGAGACAGAGAGGAAGGAGAGAGGGAAGGGTGGAGAAGCAGATGGGCGCTTCTCCTGAGTGCCCTGGCGGGGAATCAAACCTGGGGCTCCTCCACGCCAGGCCAATGCTCTACCACTGAGCCATCCAGCCAGGGCAATCTAGGTTTTTGTTTTGTTTTGTTTTTTTAATTTTTTTTTTTATTCCTTTTTAGAGAAGAGAGAGAGACACAGAGAGAGAGAGAAGGGGGGAGGAGCTGGAAGCATCAACTCCCATATGTGCCTTGACCAGGCAAGCCCAGGGTTTCAAACCGGCGACCCTTCAGCATTTCCAGGTCAACGCTTTTACCCACTGCGCCACCACAGGTCAGGCCCAATCTAGGTTTTTATGTAAATACAAAAGCAGAGCTATACACGGCAGGGCAAAAGTAGGTTTACAGCTGTTCATTCAGAAAATAATACAATTAATAAACAACAATACAATAAACTGTGTTTCACGTACTGACAACCGTTAACCTACTTTTGCTTCATGGTGTAGGTTTACACACACACACACACACACACACACACACACACACACACGAGATCAACATGAACCCAAGAAAAAGATCTGTCTAAGCCTCCAAGAGGTTGCCAACACAGCCTATCCACTCTAAAAATATCTAGAACAATACTCAAAAGAACTACCAAAAAACAGCCGTGGCCTGACCTGTGGTGGCGCAGTGGATAAAGCATCAACCTGGAAACTCTGAGATTGCCGGTTCAAAACCCTGGCTTGCCTGGTCAAGGCACATATGGGAGTTGATGCTTCCTGCTCCTCCCCCTTCTCTCTCTCTCTCTCTCTCTCCCCCCTCCCTCTCTAAAATGAATAAATAAAAAAAATAAAAATAAAAAAAAACAGCCGTAGCCAGGTAACTCAGTTTATTAGACTGCAGGGGTCCCCAAACTTTTTACACAGGGGGCCAGTTCACTGTCCCTCAGACCGTTGGAGGGCCGGACTATAAAAAAAAACTATGAACAAATCCCTATGCACACTGCACATATCTTATTTTAAAGTAAAAAACAAAATGGGAACAAATACAATATTTAAAATAAAGAACAAGTAAATTTAAATCAACAAACTGACCAGTATTTCAATGGGAACTATGCTCCTCTCACTGACCACCAATGAAAGAGATGCCCCTTCCGGAAGTGCTGCGAGGGCCAGATAAATGGCCTCAGGGGGCTGCATGTGGCCCGCAGGCCATAGTTTGGGGACCCCTGTATTAGAGCATCATCCGGATCCGCCAAAATAGCAGGTTCTATCCCCAGTCAGGGCACATACAGGAATTAACCAATAGAGATAAATGAGCAGAGTAGCAGATCGAGTTTCTCTCTCTCTCTTCCCCTTCTTCTTTCTCTAAAATCAATCTTTTTAAAAAAATATCAAAAGATAACTACCAAAACAAAAATTTTAAATCTACAACCACCCAGCTAAAAAACTAAGTACTTAAGCATTTTAAGATAAGACTTAACAGAAACAAAAGCAGCACACCTACATTATCCTTTTACCACTATAAAGAACAGCAGGGCTACATGGTAGAGTGAATTATTTAATGCATTCAAAACAACCACCACACACGATAAAATTCTGGTTAAATCATGACAGTATTTCAGAGATATTTTTAAGGGGTAAAATTTGACTAATGTTCATGAAGCCGACTCATCTTAGCTACTTCCAATTTGTGCACAAAATGCACTTCAAGCTGCAGCAAGAGTCCTCTCATTAAGAAAATATGTCATGCCTGACCTGTGGTGGCGCAGTGGATAAAGCGTCGACCTGGAAATGCTGAGGTCGCCGGTTCGAAACCCTGGGCTTGCCTGGTCAAGGCACATATGGGAGTTGATGCTTCCAGCTCCTCCCCCCTTCTCTCTCTCTCTCTCTCTCTCTCTCTCTCTGTCTCTCCCTCTCCTCTCTAAAATGAATAAATAAATAAAAAATTAAAAAAAAAAAAATGTCATGCCCTATGTAGAAACAGGACTACAGATAATGGATTGGCTCATCTGTAACTCACAATACCAGAAAGCAAAAGCTCACTTAAAAAAAAAACAACCCTAAACAAATGTACACCACCACCTTGAAATATGAAATCTGAACTAAATCAAATACCCTTAAAAGTATAAATCTTAGTCCTCAAAAAAGGTAATTGGAAAAATCTAAAAAGAACCAAACTCATACAACAGAGATAAATTTAAAAATCAAAGTAAAATTTACCCAAAAAGCTTATCATTAGCAATAGGCTTTTAGCTGTGAACTGATAAGCAACCAAAAACCAATTAGTTATGTTTCCCTTTAAGTCGCCTATATATATACATTTATGTATATATTTAAGTTGTACCAAAAACTGCTTACAAATGGCAATTCCTGTGAAGTAGATGATGATGAAGTTCCAGGTAATTCTAGCATGTTTCCTAATGTACTGGTACTGGAGTCTGGATCATCCTGAAAAGATAAATTTATTGAGTTTAATTGCTCTTGTATGGTAATGTTTGTATCTCCTAGTGAAAAGGGGGTTGGGAGAAGGGATGCTTTTTCATTGCTGCCGTCCACTTCATTTCTTTGCTTATTTTTCTGCGTTTCAGTTTGAGGAGCTAATAATGGCAAGAATGGCGATTTGACTGCACCGTGTCTACTCTCTGGTGTGCTGTCTTGTTCATTTCCCATGGCCATGTCTACACCATTCTCTGATTTAGGCTCATAATTGCAGGTGGCATTGGTCTGAGTTTCCTCAAAGATCTCCTCTATACTCTCATCCTCTGTGACTGGCTGTTCTGGGTTCATTTCAGAATCTATATCTGCATCGTCCACACAAGTAAAATTCTCAAAGTGCAGAAAGCCATTCTTGACAGTCTTTGTTACTTTTACCTGGAGTTCAGGGGAGTTATTACAAGAGGGTTCCTGTTTCATTGCAAGTGCTGTTGGACCACCAGGACTCAAGGAAGTGCAAACAATTGGCGACTGAGCTCTTGAATCACTTTTTTCAGGGTCTTGAAAGGATTCTGATCCATCGGCAGACCCATTTAAATACTCTATATTGATCATGGAGGCCAAATCCTGTAGTCTCCGCAGTGGAATGTAACAAGATGGAGAATCTTGTCCATAAGCATTTTGGGATGTTCCACTGGCAGTCGATAACTGCATAGTACACCCATTAAGTGGCTCAGAAAAATTGGATTGACCATTACCGAAAGGGCTGTCCTTGTCTTCAGGGGCATCTAAATTCACTGGATTGGAAAAGGACAGCAAACAATTTCTTCTAGGTTCACAGGTCTGATCCATCCTGCGCCAGCATCAACCTGGAATCCAAAAATACAGCAATTAATCTGAGTTAATAGGCCAATTGAATCTTCAAAATGGCAGCCACTTCCCAGGCCTAGTGGCCTCGACGTCTTTCTGCTGCACTTCCATGGGCAGAAAAGTTCCCCAGCTGACGATGGAAAAATGGCCTCAGTGAGCCTCCACAAACTCCATCTTCCTGGAGCTGGGCAGATCTTGCCACATAGAAACAGCTCGTCCCTTTTTCCTGCACTGCAGACTGGCGGACAGTTGGACTGAACTAAAATTAAAATCCCTTTGGCAATAGTAATTCCCAAACCTGAAATAGCAATCTTCTTCCCCCTCCCTTGCTGAGGATCCAGCGGCCAGACGAACTCCCAAAGGAAGGTGGGATGTGGGGTTCGAGAGAGGGGTCCCGGACGCCGCACAAAAAGGTTACCCCCCTCCTTTCGGGCGCAACGGTCACAATAGCCCTGCACCCTGCGCCCAGCCGGCGCCGGAGCCTTTGCAGCGGCCGAAGCCAGGCCGCAGGCCAGTCGGCCGAAGCGGATGCACGGCGAAGCTCGCCTTCCCGGCTGAGGCTGGCCCGGTCCACAGCTGCAGGGCCCAGAGGCTGGGACGCCGCAGAGGGAGGTACGGAGGCAGCCGATGAAGCCAAAGCAGGGCAGCAGCTGCTGTTACAGCTTGACAAACATGGCTGCTGCCGACGCCGCCTGCCCGGGCCGCGCTCCTTCCTGCAGCCGCCGCAGAACCTCCTGGCCGAGCCGATCGCGCTCATCAATATTCAGTAGCAAGCAAAGTTTACTGCGGGAGGGCGACCGGCCCCGCACTCCCCAGCCGGCTACCTGACGGGAGGCAGAGGCCGAGGTGCGCGCGGGAGGCCGAGGCCGGCGGGGCACGGGCCGTGCCGGGAGGAAGTTCGCGGCAGCCCCGCCGGGTAGGCCTGAGCCCGGCTGGTAGTGATGGAGGGGGAGGAGGCCTGCGGCTGCAATGCCGCCGGCCACCAACCCCGCGCCGCGCCCGGCCTTCCCCCGCGCCCCTTACCTCCCGGCCACCACCATCTTCCCCGCCCGGCCGCCTCTCCCCTCCTCCTCCAGCCTGCCCGCCACCCTGCCCAGTGCACTAGTTACCGTGCCCCGCGCCCCTTCCCGGGCCGGCTGGGGGGAGGGGGTGGCACTCATTACACTGGGGCGCCAGCAGAGCGGTGGGGAGAGAGTGGAGCAGCTCGCTGCACCCCCCTCCCCCCGCGTCTATCTTCAGGACAGAAGGCAGCAAGCGCGACCTGCCCCGGCCTAGTCCGCCGCCACCTCCTCCTCCTCCTCACACCCCCACCGCGCGCGCCTCCGCGGCGGCGCGTGCGACCAAGCGCCCGTCCGCGTGCGATTTGGGAACCGAGTGAGCGCGCACCACGGCACCACCGCGCGCTCCCGCCTGTCTCACTCTTCGGGGTTCAGGGCGGGTGAAATCGGGCTCGCGAGCGCGCCGCCCAATCAGCGGAGCCGCCTCTGCTGCCCCTTCCCCTCCCCCTGCGCGCCCGCTCGCAGCCCGGGCCTACGGGCCGGCCCGGCTGCCCGGGCGGGGCCTGAGGTGGGCTCCCTGGGGGTTGCACGCCTCCCGGGAGAGTCGGAGCCTGCGGGCGTCGTGGGTGGCACTCCTGTCCCCTCACCTACCTCAGGGCACTGCGCTAGCCCCGGGCTGCACACAGCTCCAACACCCCTACCATCTCGAGCTCCAAGCCCGGCAGTACCTGACCCTACTGAGGCCAGTCCGACCGCCCCGCCAGCCCTGCTCTGGCCCGCGTCAGTCCCGGCCTCCATCTTAGGTACAGCCCGGGTTCCCCATCCACTGGGCACCTGCCCTCAACCCGCTCGGCTCGGCCCGAGGCCAAGGCAATCCCCCTCCTACCGTGTGGCTCACCTGGGGGCTCGGGCTGGGGTCTTCTAGGCCTCAGGCCCCGAGCAGGCGCGGCCGCAGGTGAACCCCCTGCCCGGCCGCACCCCAAACCCACACCACTACCACCACCACAGACCAAGCTGAGCAGGAAACAAAATGGAGGCAGCAGCCGGTCTGCCTCCCAGAGCCAAGGCTGTGCAGCCCCCGGGCTCCCTCCTAATGCAGGCCCGACGCCCGCGAGGCAGGGGACTAACTCGTCCCGGGCGCAGCAAGTAGACGCCGTAGAGCAGCGTAGTCTGGCCGGGGGGGATCGGCCCTGCGGGCCCCACGGCCCCTCACCCACCACCCCTTCCCTTCTCCCTCCTCCCCATTCCTCTCCCTCCCCACTGCCCGGCCTTGAGGGGTGAGCGGCTACCAGGAGCCTGGTCGGGTCGAGTTACCCGCCTGGGCACTGCCCGCCCCGCGGTGGCCTCAGCTGGGAGATGCGGCCAGGCGACCACCACGCTGAGCCCAGCCCCCGCACTCGAGCTGGGCAGCAGCCTGACAGCGCGCCCGCACCTCGCGGTGCGGCCCCCGCCCAGTGAGACCGAGTCCCCAGCCCGAGCACTGCCGGGATGAAGTTCCCTCGCCACCCCCAGGCCCAGGGGTCCTCGCTGCCTCGGGCGGGGCAAGAGGAGCGCTGGGGGAGGGGTCCACTAATCCCTGCACCGCCTCCCGCGCCTAGTCTCGGTCAGGGCCTGGCACGGGGACTCGGCGGGCGTGGGCTAGCGTCGGTCGGTGTGTGCAAGCGGGACAGGGGACGCGGGCCCGAGGTCCGAAGGGGGCGCAGACACTGCAGTTCTCGGCATCCAGGCAGATGGCCCTCTCGTGCTACCACAACCGGGCGCAGGTTGCCTGCTCCGCAGCCCAACTTGCCGAGGAGCTCGAGCCTCGCCCCTGGGGCCGGGCACCAGGAAACCGATGGAGCTGCGCTGAGAGGGCGAACCGCCAGCCAAACCTGCTAGCATGATCCCCGGGCTGGGGCACTCTGCCGTCCGGCACCCGGGACCTCGAGGCCTGCACCCCGCGGCCACGCAGCACCGGCCTAGCGCAGCCGCGGTGTGTTCAGTCACCCAAGAAAGCACAAGGGCAGGTCGGGTAACGGTTACCCGGTAACCCAAGCCTAGGTTGACCTCGCTACTCCAGCCCCCCAGGCCCTTCCCCCCAACCAAGTCCAACTCCCTGGCTTTGCTGTCCAGAAAAAAGCTCACCTCGGGGGCTTATTGGTCCCTAGAGTGTTAAGTGCATCCTCGCTGTTCAGAGAGAACCACAATCATCCGCCATAAAAAAAATTCCGCCTCCTCCAGAAAGCCTTCAGTGATTAATGCCATCTAAAAAGCTCAGAGCACCGCCCTCAAGAGCCACGTGACTACCATTCTTGCCGTGGCTTAGTAAATACACGAAATTATTCTGTGTGGGGCGATTGCCCACAGCCCTTTTATCTGTTAACCATGAGCCCACTTGGGAGAAAGGCCATTTTGGTGTTGTCCTGCACAGCATCCATGCTAAACTTCTTCAACTCCCTCCTTCAGCCTTCCCCATCTTCAGCTGGACCAGGCTTGGAGCTCAGGGTGCCCCTAACCTCCTGGCCTCCAAGGCCCTCAGTCCAGCGAAGACTTACCTTAGCACACTGTTAAGTGCTGGGATGCAGACCCTGTCAGGACAGCAAGCAGGCTTTCTGAAAAGAAAGATGCCCCCTGGAACTAGAGTGATGAGGAAGCACTGTTCCCCCGGGGTGCCTCCCTCTGTTGAAGAGAATGCCATACCCTGAAGGTTCCTAGGTCTGGCTGTGTGCTGACCAGCCAGAGAAGAGCAGAGTCTATACCCTAGGGTCCAGCACTCAGGGACCCTGGGCTGTTTGTTCTGCTGAGGAGTTACTAAGGCTAACCCCTCTGGGCAAGCTCTGAGTGGTTCCTTCTTCACACCTAATAATTTGAGCCAATCATTTCTGACTGACAGTTACCCCTTGCCAATTGCCCCAATCATCAAGATTCCTCTTAACACTTTACTTTCCCATGGACAATCCTGGGGGCCTGGGAGCTGCCACTGTTTGGCCTTGAGCCAGTCACTTAACAGCCCCAAACCTCAGTTTCCTCAACTGTGGCTTCCAAAGCACAAGGCAGCTGTGAGGATCCTGCAAGGTAAAGATAAGTGTTAGGGGGCTTATACAGACTAAGCATATAATGAATGCTTCATTTAGCAACCATTTCCTGCATTCCAGGCAGTATGCTGGGTGCTAGGGAAAGAAAGGATGTCTGCCTCAGGAAGCACCTGGCCTCAGAAAAAAGACAGTTAAATAAATATGCTAAGGTGTGAAGACAGGCTGGGACAATGGTTCCAGAGCTGATCTCTGGACATCACTGCCCTATAGATACTCCTCATTCTAACCTTCCATGTCCCATGGAAGAAGAGTTGGGGCTATAGAGGGACAGGCAACTGGGAATGAACAGGTTACTGAGGGGTCTCAGGGAGAAGACTGGAACCCAGAGAAAAACTTAAAACTTTCCTGGGATGACCTCAGGAGGTCCTTCCTGCCTCTTAGAGTAGAAGTTTGGCTGCAGAAGTCTTAACCATAGCAACAACCCTCCAATCCAGCAGGCTCTGGCTAGGAACCTCACATGTGCCAGGACTGGGTTGAAGGGACCCACAGGCCCACACACTCTCACAAGAATAAGAACACTGGTTCCTGAAGTGGGGGAACAAAGGAAAAGGCTCTGCCCTGCCTTCCTCAGCTCAGGGAACTTTTCTGAGTATCCCATCTTGTGTGTGTGTGTGTGTGTGTGTGTGTGTGTGTGTGTGTGTGAGAGAGAGAGAGACAGAGACAGAGACAGAGACAGATGGAGAGATGGACAGATAGTGACAGACAAGAAGGGAGAGACGAGAAGCATCAGTTCTTCACCATGGAACCCTAGTTGTTTATCAATTGCTTTATCATATGTGCCTTGACCGGGGGGCTACAGCAGACCGAGTGAACCCTTGCTCAAGCCAGTGACCTTGGGCCCAAGCTGGCGAGCCTTGCTCAAACCAGATGAGCCCATGCTCAAGCCAGCGACCTCAGGGACTCGAACCCGGGTCCTCTGCGTCTCAGCCCAACACTTCATCCACTGCACCACCACCTGGTCAGGCTGGATGTCCCATCTTTAAGACAGAGATTAGAATCAGTAAATACTTGCTGAGTCTGTGTTCTGTACTGGATACCATGCTGGGTACTTGACATGTATTACTACTTCCTTTAACCATTTAATGGCCCTGTGAAGAACTGAAGTTTAAAAGATTAAACCCTGAGCAAAATCTCAAAGCTCTAATTGTCATCTGATGTGATTGGCCTAACATTTCTTTCTCTTAACCAGCATGCCTTCAAATACTGTCAATGAGAAATCCTAGCACAGAGTCTTACACACACACAGGTGCTCAAGAATTTGAGTATTGGACAAAGTGAGATTATCTTCTTTTTTTTTTTTTTTTCCAGAGACAGAGAGTCAGAGAGAGGGATACATAGGGACAGACAGACAGAAACGGAGAGAGATGAGAAGCATCAATTATTAGTTCTTCGTTGAGACACCTTAGTTGTTCATTGATTGCTTTCTCATATGTGCCTTGACCATGGGCCTTCAGCAGACCGAGTGACCCCTTGCTCAAACCAGTGACCTTGGGCCCAAGCTGGTGAGCTTTGCTCAAACCAGATGAGCCTGCACTCAAGCTGGCAACCTTGGTGTTTCAAACCTTGGTCTTCTGCATCCCAGTCCAACGCTCTATCCATTGTGCCACCGCCTAGTCAGGCAAAGTGGGATTATCTTAACCTCAATTATCTCAGCTTTAAATTATGGTTACTGAGAATTTCTACCATGCTGACATAGATAACTGTTGAGACATTTGGCCAGTGTACAGTGAGCCCTTTTTTCTTAGAACTGTTCCCCTTTCATTCAATAATTCAGTAGATACTTTTGAGCTCCCCCTCACAGCTCTGTGGGGAAGACAGGTAAGTTATAACAAGGTAGAGAGCTGAGCACTGAAAGAAGAGGTGCTGGGGGAGTTGGGGAGGCCTCAGGGGCAGTCAGGGAAGGCCTCCCAGGAGTGGCATCCAGAGGGAGTCCTGAATCATATTCAGGAATAGCCAGAAAAAGGAGAAGACAAGGTAGAGGTTCCAGCAGAAGAGACCAAAGAAACACCAGAGGAACTGACCACAGTTCAATGTGGCCAGAAGGTAATTTGTGTGTTGGGGGTAGGGGTGGGGGCAGTAAGAGGCCTCAGGCAAAGATGAGGAAGGCCACAGGAGCCTGTTCATGCAGGGCCTTGTTGGTCAAGTTAAAGAATTTAGTCTTTTCTGGAAGGCAGTAGGGAGCCATGAAAAGTTAAGGAGCAAGTTCAGGCTTGCTTCTGAGCAGTAGAAAGCTTACTCCAGCAGTGTCCAGAAGAGATTGATTCTGCTTCTGGAAACAACCCTGGTCAGGACCTGCCCTTAGGATGTGCCAGGATTGTCTTGTTCCAATAACAATTGGGGTATCTCCTCTGGGTCAATTACTCTACAGCAGTGATTTTCAACCTTTGTTTCTCACGCACTCATAAACTAATTACTAAAGAAAAAGAGGCCCTGACCTCTTCTTCCTTAGTAACTAATTTATTTGTGCCATGAGATGAAAATGGTTGTATTTAGTCAGGGGCACTGACCTTAGTAATTAGTGTGTGTTTGTGCCATGAAAAAAAAAGGTTGATAATCACTGCTCTACAGGACACCCTCTGATTTAATCCTGAGATGGGCACTTTTGCTATCCCTACCTTCAAGAAAGGAAGCATCACTTACTGGGAGCCAAACTCCCAACCAACACCCAGTGCAAGTTCTTCATCTCCACTGGACAGGAGCAGCATCTGCTTTCTGACTAAAGAGCTAGGTCTTAGAAAGGCATGGGGACCTTTGGTAATCAATCCCAAATGCTAATGAATACCACAATCATCCTTTCTGATGGGTTCAAGAAGTATTTCTTCCCCTCACCACCACCACACACACACCCCCAACACACACATACAGCAGTTTCCCCGGAACTGGATCCAGCTCCGACTTGAGATTAAGGCAGGCCTGGCCACCTCTAAAACCATATGGCTCTCCAGGAAAGTTCATTTCCGGCCCCAACTACCACGTTTCTGTCTGCTAACCTGACCATGTAGCCCTAGCCCCAGCCCCAAGGACTCAAGTTTCCACCTACAAGAGTTCTGTTTCTCAGACATTCTCTTTCGAGAGCCCTGTGTGTGGTGTCCACTATCTCTGCCCTTCTTCCCTCATCAGTTTCCTGGCTGCCCAGTGTACTGACTGTCCTGGGACAGGCTACATTCCATCCAGCCTCTGCTCATGCTGGTCCTGGTGCCTTTTCCCGCAACATTGCCTTGCAAATTAAACTTCTATTTGTCCTTCAGGGCCCAGGTTAGATGACTTCTCCTGGAAGATTTCCCTGATCCCATCACTGCAGACATTTTTTCCTGAACAAGCCTCTGCAATAACTATTGACTTCCAAAATTTGGTCCCCACCAGTTGGTGAACCCCTTACAAGACTCAGGGTAGCCTGACCTGTGGTGGCACAGTGGATAAAGCGTCAACCTGGAAATGCTGAGGTCGCCAGTTCGAAACCCTGGGCTTGCCTGGTCAAGGCACATATGGGAGTTGATGCTTCCTGCTCCTCCCCCCCTTCTCTCTCTGTCTCCTCTCTCTCCATTCTAAAAAAATGAATAAATAAAAAATAAAAATTAAAAAGAAAAAAGGAAAAAAAAAAGACTCAGGGCATATGCTTCTCTGACCTTCAGTGACTAAGAGGCTTAGAGTAAGTTTTGGGAACGTTTTCTGATGCCTGATTTATCTTCTCCCCTCCTCTCCTTGAAACAAAAGAATTGTTATTCGAATTTTAAACCAAATAACCAAATGGATTGTGCAAAACTTAAACCCTCCCTAAAAGAATTTTGGGGTGTTTGGGAAACAAACAGGCCTCTGTGCCAGTCAGTATTGTTAGAAAGTGTAAGAGAACCTATAGGATCTTGGAGTCAGGTAGATGCGGGTTCTAATAGCAGCCAGGCCACTTACCAGACAAGTCCCTCCTTCCTCTCAGCCTCACAAATAGGATGGTTGTTCAGATTAATACATGAATATATGGCACTAGGCCCTGTCCAGTGCAGCACTGGATATCTCCTTCATTATGACACTGGGCTCCTCTACCCAACCTGTCAATCTTAGCTCCCCACCCCCACCCTGCTCTTTCTCTGATTTTGTTAGATGCACACTCAGCCTCCAGCCAGGCACCTCTAAATGTATTGATTCCAAGGAGATATAGGGAAAGTGGGAGAACGCTGGGCTCTGCTGAGATGTGTCAGGAAAAGGGGAAGGTCTGTAGTTTGTGCCCAGGAGAGTAGCTTTACTTTTGGCCTGCACATGGGTTATCATTTTACACTCACCCACTCATTGTTTCCCTGTCAGGAGGATACTGTTCTATTTTACAGATGAAAACAGAGGCTGAGAAAGAAGAAGCCTGTGAAAGCTTCCTTCTGGTAAGTGGTAGAGTGGAACAGAATTTATAAACAGTAGTCACTCAATGAATACTAAAAGGAGGTCAGGTAAGATAAAGACAGAGATGAGATTCTGGGTTAAAGGTTAATGAAGTAGATGGTCTTCCAATTTTTTTTTTTTTTTTTTAAAGATTGACAACCTTCTTTTTTTTTTATTTATTTATTCATTTTTAGAGAGGGAGAGAAGGGGGGAGGAGCTGGAAGCATCAACTCCCATATGTGCCTTGACCAGGCAAGCCCAGGGTTTCCACCGGCGACCTCAGCATTTCCAGGTCGACGCTTTATCCCCTGCGCCACCACAGGTCAGGCACAGATGGTCTTCCAATTTTTTGATCAAGTCCTCCTTTTGAGAATTTCTAGATAGTATATATATAACTCACTCATACTTGAAAGTTGGCATCTAATTTTGTATTTTGGTGTGGTTGTTTTTTGACAGAGACAGGGGAACAGATAGGGACAGGCAGGAAGAGAGAGATGAGAAGCATCAATTCTTCATTGTGGCACCTTAGTTGTTCATTGATTGCTTTCTCATATGTGCCTTGACCCGGGGTGGGGGGCTATAGCTGAGCGAATGACTCCTTGCTCAAGCCAGTGACCTTGGACTCAAGCCAGTAACCATGGGGTCATGTCTATGTGTCTATGATCCCATGCCCAAGGCAGCAACCCCACGCTCAAGCTGATGAGCCTGTGCTCAAACCGGCGACCTTGGGGTTTCAAACCTGAGTCCTCTGCGTCCCAGTCTGACACTCTATGCACTGTGCCACCGCCTGGTCAAGCTCTAATTTTGTTTTTTTAAGTCATAATACAAAGAATAGAATTTCTGGTGTACTGCATGTGCACTTTAATTTTTTTTTTTTTCATTTTTCCGAAGCTGGAAATGGAGAGGCAGTCAGACAGACTCCCACATGCGCCCGACTGGGATCTACCCGGCATGCCAACCAGGGGGTGATGCTCTGCCCATCTGGGGCGTCGCTCTGTTGCATACAGAGCCATTCTAGTGCCTGAGGCAGAGGCCACAGAGCCATCCTCAGTGGCTGGGCCATCTTTGCTCCAATGGAGCCTCGGCTGCGGGAGGGGAAGAGAGAGACAGAGAGGAAGGAGAGGGGGAGGGGTGGAGAAGCAGATGGGCGCTTCTCCTGTGTGCCCTGGCCGGGAATCGAACCCAGGACTCCTGCACACCAGGCCGATGCTCTACTGCTGAGCCAACCAGCCAGGGCCTGCATGTGCACTTTATATAAATCTTAATCAAAACCCAAAGGTTAAGCTTCAACTCTATGGATTTATAGAAAATGTTCCCCCTGTGTCTAAAATAGCAAAGCCAGGTCCCATCATCAAATCCCTCAGCTAACTGACTTACTGTCAGTCAGAAAATATCTGACCCCACTTCTCAGTTATGACCAGCATGTTGACACATGTCTTCATGACAACTATCACCCTCCTGGGATCTAGGACAGACTGACAAGGCCAGAGCTTTGCCCTGAGACTGTGGTAAGGTATATACTTGGGTAGCTCTCCCAGCACCCTGTATCCTCAGGTGCCCAACCATGGAGTCATTTGGTGACATGTGGCTTTTCTCTTATGAGTGGGAAACTGTCTGAAAGGAGACTAGGAGAGAGAGGTGCTTTCTCAGGCAGACCAAGAATTTCATATGAAAGTTAAAGGTTTGAGAACTTGTTTCCTGAACTTCAGCCATGCTCAGAATAATCTGGAAAGTTTTTACATCCCCCACATGAGGACCTCAGGCAAAAACCACAGTTATAAAACGTATGACTGTGTAGAACAGGAGGTAGTATTTGTCAGAGAGGGTATAGGGTGGGAGGGCTTTTTCTAAAGGCAGGACACTGGTCTTGTGTAAACATTTCACCTGGGGGAGGGTGGCTGTGTTTGTTTTTCCCTCTGCCTAGCAAGCTCCCCTTCCAGCTCTTCCCAGGACTCTTACTATCAATCAGCTCCAAGTTCTTTCTGCAGACAGGCCCACCTGGTTCCTCCCTCACCTTGAAGAGCCTCCTTTGACCTTAGGTCCCTCTATCACATCTTCCTGTTCAAGTGACTTAAAACAATTACCATTCTCTGAAATTATGTTTTCCCCCACTTGCTTTTTGTTAAATTTTATTTTAGTGAGAGGAGGTGAAACAGAGGCAGATTCCCATATGCACCCTGACCAAAATCTACCCAGCAAGCCCACTAGGGCTGTGGTTCTCAAAGTGTGTGCCAGGGCACACTGGTGCACCCTAGAAGATTTCCAGGTGCACCCTATGGTATTCCAGAGTAATAGTGCCTGTTGGGGACCAAAAACCAACAGGATTTTTAAAGTTTAGATTTTGGGGGGGCAGAGGTGTGGGGAATTGGCTGTAAGCTGACAGTCTGCCCAACTCCCCACCTCACTCACCTGATTAGGTTACAAAAGGCTGTTAAGCTGTGGTGCTGGATTGTTTACACTACCCCCATGTTCCCTGGAAAGACTGGAGGCGAATTTCTTCTATCCTTTGTTTGGTGTCAAGTTAAGAGCATATATATGGTGGCAGTTTTCTGCACTCAACACAATAAAAGTAAAAAGAGAAGAATTCTTCAATGTATTGACAAGGAAATGAGAGTTTGCCTTTCAAATATATGCCCAAACATTGAAGAAATCACTAGGACACATCAAACTGATGTTTCTCATAAACACAAAAATGAAAAAACACATTCGCACCAAGACCTGCTGAATTTATTAAATCTTACTAAGAATGTATCTATATATATAACAAGATAACTTTTTGTTGTTTTTTAAATTTTTTAACCTCTTTTTTATGAATTCTAAAAAGCATAACTCAAAAAATGTAACATAGCCTGACCAGGCAGTGGCGCAGTGGATAGAGCGTTGGACTGGGATGCGGAGGACCCAGGTTTGAGACCCCGAGGTTGCCAGCTTGACCGCGGGCTCATCTGGTTTGAGCAAAAAGCTCACCATTTTGGACTCAAGGTCGCTGACTCGAGCAAGGGGTTACTAGGTCTGCTGTAGCCCCACAGTCAAGGCACATATGAGAGGGCAATCAATGAACAACTAAGATGCCACAACAAAAAACTGATGATTGATGCTTCTCATCTCTTTCTGTTCCTGTCTATCTGTCCCTACCTATCCCTCTCTCTCTGACTCTCTCTCTGTCTCTGTAGTAAATAAAATAAAATAAAATAAAATAAATCTATAATTAAATACTAACATCTACTAGAGGAAATTATTATTTTTAAAATGTAACATATAAATGTTTTTTAATGTCAGAATAAATTTAATTTTGTTGTATTTATTTCATATAATTACCATAAAAGCACGCTTGGACTTTGTATTTTTTTTCTTTAATATTTGACTTAATTTTTTTTAAGATTTTATTTATTCATTTTTATTAGGGAGAGAGGGGAGAGAGAGAGGAAAGAGAAAGAGAGAACAGGGGAAGGAACAGGAAGCATCAACTCCCAGAGGTGCCTTGACCAGGCAACCCCGAGGTTTTGAATGGGTAACCTCAGCATTCCAGATCGATGCTTTATCCACTGTGCCACCACAGGTCAGGCTTGACTTAATTATTATAACATATTTCTCAGAAATTTGTATATAGTGCACCTACAGTTATCTGTAGGATTTTAAATGTGCCCTGACTTCAAAAAATTTGAGAATCACTGCACTAGGGGGTGATGCTCTGCCCATCTGGGCCATTGCTCCATTGCAACTGGAACCAATTTTTAGTGTCTCAGGCGGAGGCCATGGAGACATCCTCAATACCTGAGGCCAAATCGCTAGAGCCAATCAAACCATGACTGTGGGAGGGGAAGAGAGAGAGAGAAAAGGGGGAGGGGTGAAGAAGCAGATGGTCGCTTCTCCTGTGTGCCCTGACTGGGGGTCAAACCCGGGACTTCCACAAGCTGGGAAAATGCTTTACCACTGAGTCAACCCACCAGGGCCACTCCCTACTTATAAATCTATATACCTTTTTATATCCACAAAGTTGTACAACCATCACCACTACCTAATTCCAGAGCAGTTCTGTCACCTTCAAGAGAAACCCTGTGCCCATTTTTAGTCAGTCCCCATTCCCTCCCTCCCCAAAGGCCCTGCAAACCACTACTCTACTCTCTATTTCTATGCATGTGCCTATATTGGACATATCATATAAATGGTATAATATGTGGTCTTTTATGTCTGGCTTCGATCACTGAGCATGTTTTTCAGGGTCATCTATGTTGTAGCATATATTAATACTGCATTCCTTTCTCCCCCCCCCCCCCGAAGCTGGAAATGGGGAGGCAGTCAGACAGACTCCTGCATGCGCCCGACCGGGATCCACCCGGCATGCTCACCTGGGGGCAATGCTCTGCCCCTCTGGGGCGTCGCTCTGTTGCATCCAGAGCCATTCTAGCGCCTGAGGCAGAGGCCACAGAGCCATCCTCAGCGCCCAGGCCATCTTTGCTCCAATGGAGCCTCGGCTGCAGGAGGGGAAGAGAGAGACAGAAAGGAAGGAGAGGGAGAGGGGTGGAGAAGCAGATGGGCGCTTCTCCTCTGTGCCCTGGCCGGGAATCGAACCCGGGTCCCCCGCATGCCAGGCCGACGCTCTACCGCTGAGCCAACCGGCCAGGGCCTACTCCATTCCTTTTTATAGCTGAACAATCTCCCACTGTATGGATAAACCACCCTTTATTCTTTCATTTTTTATTTATTATTATTATTATTTTTTACAGAGACAAAGAGTGAGTCAGAGAGAGGGATAGACAGGGACAGACAGGAATGAAGAGAGATGAGAAGCATCAATCATTAGTTTTTCATTGCGCGTTGCAACACCTTAGTTGTTCATTGATTGCTTTCTCATATGTGCCTTGACCGCAGGCCTTCAGCAGACTGAGTAATCCCTTGCTTGAGCCAGCGACCTTGGGTTCAAGCTGGTGGGCTTTTTGCTCAAACCAGATGAGCCCGCGCTCAAGCTAGCAACCTTGGGGTCTCGAACCTGGGTCCTCTGCATCCCAGTCTGACGCTCTACCCACTGCGCCACCACCTGGTCAGGCTCTTTCATTTTTAATCTTTTTTTTTTTCTTTTCATTTTTAATCTTTAGACCACACTGTTTATCAGTTGATGTCCATCAGTTCATGGATATGTGGTTGCTTCCATTTGGGGGCTATCATGAACATTCATGTAAAAATTATTCGAAAGACATATATATCATTTGTTTTGGGCATATACATAGGAGTGAAATTTTTTATTTTAGATTTTATTTATTGATTTAACAGAGAGAAGAGAGAGAGGGGAGGGTGGAGTGAGAAGTATCAACTCATAGTTGTTCTCTTTAGTTGTTCATTGATTGCTTGTTGTATATGCCTTGACCAGTCAAGCCCAGGGTTTCAAACCAGCAACCTCAGCATTCCATGTCAAAGTTTCATCCACTGCACCACCACAGGTCAGGCATATGTGAACTTTTGAAGAATTTTTGGAAGAATGTTATCAAAGTTGCTACAGAATTTTATGTTCCCACAGCAATGTCTGAGGGTTTCAATATCTGCACATCTTCACCAACACATTATTATTTACCTTGAGAGAGGGACAGACAGATGGGGAGGGAGAGAGATGAGAAGCATCAATTCTTTTTTATTTATTTATTTATTTTTCATTTTTCTGAAGCTGGAAACAGGGAGAGACAGTCAGACAGACTCCCGCATGTGCCCGACCGGGATCCACCCGGCACGCCCACCAGGGGCGAAGCTCTTCCCACCAGGGGGGATGCTCTGCCCATCCTGGGCGTCGCCATATTGCGACCAGAGCCACTCTAGCGCCTGGGGCAGAGGCCAAGGAGCCATCCCCAGCGCCCGGGCCATCTTTGCTCCAATGGAGCCTTGGCTGCGGGAGGGGAAGAGAGAGACAGAGAGGAAAGCGCGGCGGAGGGGTGGAGAAGCAAATGGGCGCTTCTCCTGTGTGCCCTGGCCGGGAATCGAACCCAGGTCCTCCGCACGCTAGGCCGACGCTCTACCGCTGAGCCAACCGGCCAGGGCTTTTTTAATTTTTTAAGTGTTTATTTGAGCAAAAATCAATTCAATTCAGGCGGCACCAAACTAGAAATGGTTAGGATTGCCCTGTTGGTAGGAATCTATAATACTAAAGGAAATAAATATTAACCTCATAGAATCACTAGGACCTAACACGCACTAGCATGTTTTATTTTATTTTTTTTAATTTTATTAATTTTAATGGGGTGACATCAATAAATCAGGGTACATATATTCAAAGAAAACATGTCCAGATTATCTTGTCATTCAATTCTGTTGCATATCCATCACCCAAAGTCTGATTGTCCTCCGTCACCTTCTATCTAGTTTTCTTTGTGCCCCTCCCCTTCTCCCTCTCCCTCCTTCCCTCCCCCCACCCCCTGTAACCACCACAATCTTGTCCATGTCTTAGTCTCGTTTTTATGTCCCACCAATATATAGAATCCTGCAGTTCTTGTTTTTTTTCTGATTTACTTATTTCACTCCATATAATGTTATCAAGATCCCACCATTTTGTTGTAAGTGATCCGATGTCATCATTTCTTATGGCTGAATAGTATACCATGGTGTATATGTGCCACATCTTCTTTATCCAGTCTTCTTTTTTTTTTTACAGTGATTAAAGCCTTTAAGCAAACTCTTGGCCAATACAGCAAGAATTCATAAAAGAGTAGTGTCCTTAACATGTTCACCAAGTCCAAGTTGGCCCCAACACCATGCCAAATCCCTAAAAAATGCAACCCAACCCCAGTTCAGTCTGTTAGGATCTGTCACAAGGAGCAGGAGTCCAGGAAAAGTCCACATCCAGAAAAAGTCCACATGGCACTGGAATTGTTGTCACAATTCTATTCTTTGCAGCTCACGTTCAAGTCCCAATGACCGCTGCTTCTAGCTGTAAATGATTCAGGTAGACTGGAAAAGCCATCTGCAGCATGTGTGGAGATGGAGCTTCTGTTCTCCTCTGCCTGGAGAGACGAGACCAGGTTGCTTTTCCCTGGAGCTCTGCGACTGTGGCTTGGTAAAGAGAACCTTGGGATACACTAAGCTGGGTGGCAAAGGTAGATTCATAATAGAAGTTGGCAAAAGGGGGAAAGAGAGCTCTAAATTAGGAGTAGGTCCCAGCCTGAAATACGAGTGGGGCATTGAGGTAGGAGGAATAAAAAAAGACAAAACAGTGTTAATAACTGGATCAAATAAAGAAGGTAGTATTGAATAGTTTGCAGGAGAAAAAGATTTGGTGTCTCCTGTTCATCAGCATTCAAAAGAAGTTAAAAATTTTTTTAAGTAAAAAGCATGATATGGTAGACCCGTAGGAGTTCCAGGATATGACTCCCCCTTTAAAATTTTTTTAAGTTGACCTTAAAATATTTGCTGGGTACACTTTAATAATACCTTGACTTTAAAGATTGTAAGAAATACACATAATTCTAAAGGTTTGACAAAATACAGTAAATGCTTTTGCTCCATATGCAGGAGCATTATCAGTTTAACCAGTTTAGGAAATCCAATAATAGAACAATGCATACAGACAATGAGCTATAACATGCTTAGCAGCCTCTCCTGTTCTGACAGAGGTTACTATAAATCTAGAATATGTATCCACTGTAATGTGGACATAGGACTGTTTACCAAATGAAGGTATATGAGTAACATCCATTTGCCAAAGTTGTCCTAGTAGGGGTTCTTGAGGGTTAACTCCAAATGAAGGGGCAGATTGTAGTATAGGACTCCGTGGACAGGATTTCCCAATCTGCCATGCTGCTTCCCAAGAAAATTGAAACTGTTTACACAGGGCTGCAGCGTTCTGGTGATGAATAGTATGAAACTGAATTGCTCGATCTGTCATGGTTGCTCCAAATAATTTTCCTTTGGGTAGCTTGATCAACAAGGGCATTCCTAGGCCCTAGCCGGTTGGCTCAGTGGTAGAGCGTTGGCCTGGCATGCAGGAGTCCCGGGTTCGATTCCCGGCCAGGGCACACAGGAGAAGCACCCATCTGCTTCTCCACCCCTCCCCATCTCCTTCCTCTCTGTCTCTCTCTTCCCCTCCCACAGCCAAGCCTCCATTGGAGCAAAGTTGGCCCGGGCGCTGAGGATGGCTCTATGGCCTCTGCCTCAGGCACTAGAATGGCTCTGGTTGCAACAGAGCAACACCCCAGATGGGCAGAGCATCCCCCCCTGGTAGGCATGCCGGGTGGATCCCTGGGGCACATGCGGGAGTCTGTCTGACTGCCTCCCCGTTTCCAACTTCAGAAAAATACAAAAAAAAAAAGGGGGGGCATTCCCTATGCTAAAGCTCCAGGGAGCATGGAGTGAGCTTGAGTATGTTCTATAAAACATGGAGCTCTATGTTGACAAACAAGTCTTTGAAGAAGGAGGAACTGCTGAAATAGTTCATCAGCAGTTGTCCCTAAGACAGCAGTCTTTATAGTGGAAACACCATAAGTAAATATTTGCTGTCTGTGTATAGATTAAAGGGGGAATATGGCAAGTGCTGAAAAGCCATGAAAATGGCATATAATTCTGAGAGAAGCATCAATTCTTCATTGCAGCACCTTATTTGTCCATTGATTGCTTTCTCATTTGTGCCTTGGGGGGGGGGGAGCGGGAGAAGGGAGGCTACAGCAGAGCAAGTGACTCCTTGCTCAAGCCAGTGACCTTGGATATCAAGACAGCAACCTTTTGCCCAGCGCTGAGGCCGGCGGGAGGGGCGAGGGCGGAGCGCAGGACAGCTCCGGCTGACTCTCCAATTCTCCCTCCCCCTCCCTCTCCTTATTCTTGCCCATAAAAGAAAAAAAAAAAAAAAAAAGAAGACAGCAACCTTTGGGTTCAAGTCAGCGACCATAGCGTCATGTCCATGATCCCATGCTTAAGCCAGGGACCCCGCACTCAAGCTGGTGAGTCCATAATCAAGCCAGATGAGCCCGCGCTCAAGTCGGCGACCTTAGAGTTTTGAACCTGGGTTCTCTGTGTCCCAGTCCAATGCTCTATCCACTGCACCACCACCTGGTCAGGCAAATTTTTATTCATTGATCGATTTATTTATTTATTTATTTATTTATTTTTTACGGAGAGAGTCAGAGAGAGGGATAGACAAGGACAGACAGACAGGAATGGAGAGATGAGAAGCATCAATCATCAGTTCTTCGTTGCGCATTGCAACATCTTAGTTTTTCATTGATTGCTTTCTCATATGTGCCTTGACCGCGGGCCTTCAGCAGACTGAGTAACCCCTTGCTGGAGCCAGCGACCTTGAGTCCAAACTGGTGAGCTTTGCTCAAACCAGATGAGCCCGCGCTCAAGCTGGCGACCTCGAGGTCTCGAACCTGGGTCCTCCACATCCCAGTCCAACCCTCTATCCACTGCGCCACCACAGGTCAGGCTATTGATTGATTTTAAAGAGAGAGGGGAAAGGGGAGAGAAAGAGAGAGAACATCAATCAGTTGCACCAACCATCCAGGCACTCATCAGTTGACTTCTGCATATGCCCCAACCAAGGATGGAACCTGAAACCCTGGTGCATCTGGACGATGTGCCAGCAGCTGAGCCACCTGGACAAGGCCAATGAATTAATTCTTGAACAAGTACAGTAGTGTCAGGAAGAAGCTGGTTGAGAGGGGAGGGTTGAAGGTGCAGGACCAGGGGGTCACTGAGATTAGGGTGTGTGAATGGTGTTATGGGGCCATGGGCTCAGGTGCAGAGAAGAAACCCTTCATTCTCTGAGACATGTAGAGAAAAACAAAGTAGGGCCTCAGCTCTGTTTTAAGTGGTAAAGGGAAAAAATTGAGGGAGGTCCCACCCAGTTCCCCTATTTTCTTTGAGAAGTAGGAACTGAGAGGGAAGGGAAAGGCAACAGGCTCAAGAAAGCCAAGGACAGCTGAGTGACCTTAGGGCTCTAGCCCAGAGTTAGGCCTAACTGATGGGCACCCTCCTCTCATTACTGGATCCCCTCCAGGATTCTGTGGGGCAAAGGGTATATCATATGAAGGGTCAAGGGGTCAAATGCTGGAGAAGACACATGTAAGTCATGGTCTAAGGGCCCAGGCTAGCAGAAGCAGGAGAAAAGCTGCAACACAGGGCCCCTGACCACAGGCAGCATTTCTGAACCCTCAGTGCCAGCTGCCCCTGGATACACAGAGGACAGGTGGAGTGCTGAGGAGAGGTTAGGTAGGGCTACCTCCTGCAGGTGACTTTTAGAGGCTGGAATGACACTGTGGTAACTTACCTGGTAAACACATTTGGGGTGAGGGTAAGAGCAGAGGTAGATTCAACGGCGGGCACACCAGGCGCGCGCCCTGGACCCCGACTTATGAAGGGCCCTGCAAAACTCCAAATTTACACTTTTTTCTAATGTAAGGGGGCCAATATTTTCTGCACCTGGGGCCTCAACCAACCTTAATCCATGAGTAAGCCATGAGACTGGCTTGGGGGCAGAAGTAAGGCTAAATGAATACACATGCCTACCCCGCCTCAGTGAGCTTGGCTAGTATCTGAACCTAATATCTACACATTTTTGTCTGCAGATTTGTAATATTCTCAAGCCTTCAGGATGTCTTGAAAGATACTCTTGGCCCTGGCCAGTTAGCTCAGTTGGCTGGAGCCTCGTCCCAAAGCACAGAGGTTGCCAGTTTGATCCCTGGTCAGGGCACATGCAGAACAGATCAATGTTACTGTCTCTCTCTCTAAAATCTATAAAATAAACATTAAAAAGAAGAAAAGAAAGAAAGAAAGATATATTTAAGGCCCTGGTGATACAGCGTCATCTTGGCACACTGAGGTCATGGGTTTGATTCTCAGTAAGGGCATGCATGAGAAGCAATCAATGAGTGCACAACTAAATGGAACAAGTAAGTGAAACAAGAAACAATGAGTTAATATTGCTCTCTCTCTCTCTCTCTCTCTTATTTTCTAGCTCTCTAAAAAAATGGAAAAAATATTTTTAAAGATTTTATTCAGCCTGATCAGGTGGTGGTGCAGTGTATAGAGCGTCGAACTGGGACGCAGAGGACCCAGGTTCAAGATCCCGGGGTCGCCAGCTTGAGCACAGGCTCATCTTGTTTGAGCAAGTCTCATGAGCTTTAACCCAAGGTCATTGGCTCAAGCAAGGGGTCACTCATACTGCTGTAGTCCACCACCACCCCCGTCAAGGCACATATGAAAAAGCAATCAATGAACAACTAAGGTGCCACGACAAAGAATTGATGCTTCTCATCTCTCTCCTTTCTGTCTGTCTGTCCCTATCTGTCCCTTTCTCTGTCTCTCTGTGTGACACACACACATACACACACACACACACACAAAAGATTTTATTCATTGGTTTTAGAGAGAAGAGAGAGAAAGAGAAAGGCAGGAGGAAGTTTGACCTGCGGTGATGCAGTGGATAAAGCGTCAACCTGGAATACTGAGGTTACTGGTTGGAAACCCTGGGCTTTCCCAGTTGAAGTACATATGAGAAGCTCCTCTCCTCTTTCTCTCTCTCTCTCCCCACTCTCTAAAAGTCAATAACAATAAATCTTTAGAAAAGAGAAGGGGAGAGAGGAGAGGAAAGTATCAGCTCTCTGTTGCTTTTTTTTTTTTTTTTTCAGGGAGAGAGAGAGAGACAGACAGGAAGGTAGAGAGATGAGAAGCATCAACTCACAGTTGCAGTACCTTAGTTGTTCATTGATTGCTTCCTCATATGTGCCTGACCAGGGGCTCCAGCCAAGCCAGTAACCCTTTGCTCAAGCCAGTGACCTTGGGCTTCAAGCCAGTGACCATGGGATCATGTCCATGATCCCACGCTTAAGCCTGTGACCCTGTGCTCAAATAAGCTGGTGAGCCTGCCTTCAAGCCTGCGACCTTGGGGCCTCAAACCTGGGTCCTCAACATCCCAGGCCGATGCTCCATCCACTGCACCACCACCTGGTCAGGCCCAGCTGCTTCTTGTATATGCCTTGACCAAGCAAGCCGGTGTTCTGGAACTGGCAACCTCAGCATTCCAGGTCATGCCTCACTCACTGTAACACCACAGATCAGGATCAATGGAAAAATTAAAATAAATAAATATCTCCATAAAGGAGATATAAAGGGGCCAAGTGGCTGAAAGTGGCTAAAAGGGGAGAGGAAATTTTTCAGAAGTCATCAGGAGCAGACTATGAACAGCTTTGAGGCACCAGGATTAAATTCTGTGGGTATGGAGAGTATGATGGTCAGATATGACATTGAGAAAGATGGTCCTGCAACTATGTGGAGGGTGAGAGTGGAGGCAGAGAGAACTGAGGCCGTGAAAGAAAAGGAAACTGAGTCTTAGATCAGGGAAGTGGCAGAGAAATGGGATAAAGGGTAGACTAAGAAGGGTTTCAGAAGGTAGAATGAACAGGAACTGGATACTGGATGGGAGAATGAGAGAGAATAAAGCTCAAGGTGGGATCCAGGTTTCCAGCTCAGATGAGGTGGCTAGAGAGATGAAGGCATCAACCACTGAGATGGGGAGACAGAAGGAATACAGCTGAGGTGGGAGTGGGAAATACATTGTTTTGTTTGTTTGTTTAAAATTTTATAGTGAAGCCCTGGCCGAGTTTGACCCTTGGTCAGGGCACATACAAGAATGAATCAGACCTGTGGTGGCACAGTGGATCAAGTGTCGACCTGGAACACTGAGGTCGCTGGTTCAAAACCCTGGGCTTGTCCGGTCAAGGCACATATGGGAGTTGATGCTTCCTGCTCCTCCCCCCTTCTCTCTCTCTCTCTCTCTCTTCCGTCTCTATAATGAATAAATAAAATCTTTTAAAACTGTGGGGGTTTTTTGTTTTTGTTTTTGTTTTTTACAGAGACAGAGAGTCAGAGAGAGGGATAGACAGGGACAGACAGGAATGGAGAGATGAGAAGCATCAATCATCAGTTTTTCATTCCGCATTGCGGCACCTTAGTTGCTCATCGATTGCTCTCTCATATGTGCCTTGACTTCAGGCCTTCAGTAGACGGAGTAACCCCTTGCTTGAGCCAGTGACCCTGGTGAGCTCTTTGCTCAAACCAGATGAGCCCGCGCTCAAGCCGGTGACCTTGGGGTCTCGATCCTGGGTCCTCAGCATCCCAGTCCAATGCTCTATCCACTGCACCACCGCCTGGTCAGGCTAAAACTGTGGTATTTTTAAATATAATTGTCAAACTTACGAGACAAGCATCAAGAGTGAGTCTTAGACGGATGTAACAGAGAGAATCTGGTCATTTTTTAAAACTAAAACATCACCTGACCAGGCAGTGGCGCAGTGGATAGAGCATCGGACTGGGATGCAGAGGACCCAGGTTCAAGACCCCAAGGTCGCCAGCTTGAGCGTGGGCTCATCTGGTTTGAGCAAAAGCCCACCAGCTTGAACCCAAGGTCACTGGCTCCAGCAAGGGGTTACTCGGTCTCCTGAAGGCCTGTGGTCAAGGCACATATGAGAGGGCAATCAATTAAAACTAAGGTGTTGCAACGCGCAATGAAAAACTAATGATTGATGCTTCTCATCTTTCTCTGTTCCTGTCTGTCTGTCCCTGTCTATCCCTCTCTCTGACTCACTCTCTGTCTCTGTAAAAAATAAATTAAAAAAAAAAAAACATCGTTCAGACTTAAATATAAATAAAACGGAAATAATGTAAGTTATATATTCTTTCTCTGCGGACCAGTACCAAATGGCCCAGGGACCGGTACCGGTCCACGGCCCGGGGGTTGGGACCACTGCTCTAACCAACTGAGTTAACTGACCAGGTCAATACATAAAAAATTTTCTGCCCTGGCTGGTTGGCTCAGTGGTAGAGAGCTGGCCTGGTGTGTGAATGTCCCAGGTTTGATTCCTGGTCAAGGCACACAGAAAAAGTGACCATCTGCTTCTCCTCCCTGCTTCCCAATCCCTTCTCTCTTTCTCTCTCTCTTCTTCTCCAGCAGCCATGGCTTAACTAGTTAGAACAAGTTCACACAGGGTGCTGAGATGGCTCCCTGGAGCCTCTGCCTCAGATACTAAAAATAGCTCAGTTCCCAAGCAATGGCCCTAGATGGGCAGAGCATCCCCAGTAGGGGGCTTGCAGGGTTGGGGCACATGTGGGAGTCTGTCTCTCTTTCTCTCTCCTCTCACTTAAAAAAAGGTATGCCTGCCTGACCAGGCAGTGACGCAGTTGATACAGCGTCGGACTGGGATGCAGAGGACCCAGGTTCGAGACCCTGAGGTTGCCAGCTTGAGCGTGGCTCATCTGGTTTGAGCAGAAATTCCACCAGCTTGAGCCCAAGGTCGCTGGCTCCAGGAAGGGGTTACTCGGTCTATTGAAGGCCCGTGGTCAAGGCACATATGAGAAAGCAATCAATGAACAACTAAGGTGTTGCAACGCGCAATGAAAAACTAATGATTGATGCTTCTCATCTCTCTGCATTTCTGTCTGTCTGTCCCTGTCTACCTCTCTCTGACTCACTCTCTGTCTCTGTAAAAAATAAATTTTTTAAATTATTTTTTTATTATTTTATTTTATTTTTATTCATTTTAGAGAGGAGAGGGAGAGAGAGAGAGAGAGAGAAAGAGAGAGAGAGAGAGAGGAGAGACAGAGAGAGAGAAGGGGAGAAGAGCAGGAAGCATCAACTCCCATATGTGTCTTGACCAGGCAAGCCCAGGGTTTCGAACAGGCAACCTCAGCATTACCAGGTCGACGCTTTATCCACTGTGCCACCACAGGTCAGGCAAAAAATAAATAAATTAAAAAAAAAAAGGTATGCCTTCTATAAAAAAAAAAGTTTTAAGATTTTTTTTGTGACTTGTTTTTTAAACATACAGAACAGGGAAAAAGAAAAATATAATTAAGATCACCTAGATCAGTGTTGGGCAATCTTTTGAGCTTGGTGTGTCAAAATTCGCCAAAAAACCGAGCATAACTCGGGTGACGTGTCACTTCGAGAAAAAAACCATAATTTCACAATATTTATAGTTTAAATAACAAAAATGTATAATTGTAATATATAACTGTATTTAATAAACCAAAAACTAATTATTTAACTTACCTGCTTAGTGACTTCTTTGTTCATCTGTCAGGCGGTTTCTTTTGTTGGTCTTGATATTATTTAACTTGTGTGGGGTGCCATGAACTAAGATAAGTGAGGGGGAGGGGGAATTCTTTAACTAACCTGCCCATTAGTGGTGACTTTTTGTTGCTGAATTTCATTGGCTAAATCTTCAATTGAAGGTTGGTATTTTGTACACTTCAAGCCCAAACAAGCGCTACTAACTTCATCTGTCAATCTGTTTCTTTTGTTGGTTTTGATATTATTTAATGCTGAGAATAAGGTCTCACAAAAGTATGTAGAGGGAAAAATTGTGAGTAAAGCCATTGCTGTATTTTTCAGGGTGCTAAGTGTCTGGTAATTGGTTCCAGGCACTTCAAATTTCCTGTTTGTAGTGGCACTCCTCTTAATTCTCCAAGCGGTACCTTTCCAGATTCTCAAGCTTTGACCTCCAGTCGACAAACACCTGAGCCCAGATGCTGTCTTGAAATTCTGCAAGTTGCATCTTATGTAAATTAAGATGGCTGCTGCTATTTCTAATGACGGGAAATGGCACCCATATAGCATAGGCCCTCGCCTCTCCCAGCCTTCCCCTCACTTATCTCAGTAATGATGATCAATTAGAAATCCACAACACCCCAGAATAGTAGATTGGATGATGGTTGCTGTGGTTATGTGGTTGCTGGTAATGGCGATCACAGGACCCCCAGAGATGCATCCCCTGCAGCATTCCGCTGCTCCCTGCTCTGCCAGCTGGAAGTTAGGTCAAAGATCCCCTAAAGGCCTAACAGGAAGTCCCAGAATTAGACGCTCTGTGCCAGACTTCTGTTGTTTTGGCCTACAGACCTCCGGCACAGAGTGTCTACACTACAGCAAATGTTTTATCTTCGGCTACTGCACCTGGCTGTGCAGGAGCCAAGGATGAAATGTCCTCGTCAGTATGCGGCCCCATACTTCTCTGGTGTGCGGCCGAATGTGGCCGTGTGTCATCGAAAATGGATACGCATGTCAGTGCTGACATGCATGTCATAGGTTTGCCATCACGGACCTAGACTCAATATATGTTAACACTTGTTGCCACATTTGTTTAATAAAGATTTTTTTCTGAACAATTTCAAAGTAAATTACATTCTGATACTTCTCATCCAAACATTTAACAAAGTTCTTTAAAACATGAGGACAATCCCCTGATAATATTTCTTTAATATGCCCTGGCTGGGTAGTTTGGTTGGTTAAAGCATCGCCCTGACACACAAAGGTTGCTGGTTAGATCTCTGGTCAGGACACATATAGGAGCAAATGTTCATGTCTCTCTCTGTTCTCTCCCTTCCTCTAAGATCAATAAAATAAACATTAAAAAAATTTTCTAATATCTAATGCTCTTTCCATATTCAAATTTCTCCAAAATGTCTTTGGTAGATGGGTTTGTTTGTTTTTTCCTGAACTATAATCTATCAAGGATCGCTTTTGCCTCGTTGCTTCAGAGGGAGCAAGATGGGTCACCAGCAGCTCTACTGGAGCCATCCGAGAAAATTCGGCCAGGGTTCTCGTTCGTGCCGCGTCTGCTCAAACCGGCACGGTCTGATCCGGAAATACGCCTCAACATGTGCCGCCAGTGTTTCCGTCAGTACGCCAAGGACATAGGCTTCATTAAGTTGGACTAAGTGACCTTCCATGAATGGGTGATTCAAGACATCTACCTTACCACAGAATGCTGTCTCTTTGTACATAAAATAAAAATGTGAAAGGATCATATATTACGCTGGGTCTTGTATCTCTTCAGTACCTTATAATGCTCTCACTTCCTGTTTTCCATGACTTTTGACTTTTGAAGTGACCGAGCCGGTTATCTGGAGAAGGCCCCATATTCTGTCATTGGCTGATGCTTCCTCATGGTGATGTTTAACTTGTTCATCTGCCCCTACATTCCTTATAAACTGGACATTAAATCAGACTCTTAATTATATTAGGGTTAACATTTCTGGCAAGAATGCTTTGAAGTAAGGCAGCTGCTAGTGTTCTGGCATGTTAGGTTTGGAAAGCCTGAAGGTCATCAGGGGCTGACATCATGTTAGTGGTTGAACATAAACGTAGTTGGAAGACATGGAGGAAGAATCAGGTGAGAGAGTAAGTACTTCAGGGGCCATCATAGAAGAGGTAGGACTTGAAGCCTTTGATTGGAGTGGAAGTGGTGATGAGAATGCTCAGGAAATCTATGGAGGGAGACCCCCCCAGAGGGTTTTCAGAGGAGTCCCTGATAAGATAGGACCAATGAGATTACCACCTGAGGCCTGAGAGTCAACTAAAGCCCTGCCCTGCCCCCTCAAACACCACAGACACACACACACACACACACACACACACATCATGGGCTCTTGCCTGAAAAGTCAGTTGATGTGCCTAGAGTTGATAAGTCCCCTAGGGAAGCTTGCAGAGACCTTAAATTAGAGGGCATCTCCAAAATCAAAACTGGAAGCACAGGGCAAGGATAGCCAGAGGGAGGATGGAAGTGATTTCACAAGGCCTAATTAGTCATATTAATGAGCCCAAGGCAAAGGATGAGACCAGAAAGGAGGAGGTGGGGGTGGGGTAAGGCTCAAAGTGGTGGGATTTCCAGCTTTACCCAGGGAGCCTGTGGCAGCCAAGGAACTTAGGGCTATGCTGGGCCCTGGAACTGCAGGCTGGGCAGCCACTGAAACTAAACCATAGTAAGAGAGTGGCTCCTACTGCCTTCTGCATCTCTAGTCTATGGCAATGAGGGGTCAGAAAGACTCTCAGAACACCCAGTCACATGCTTCCCCTGTGCTGACACCAGCTCCTCACTGTGGACTAGAACACCTGGCAAGACGTTTTCCTGCCTTCAAGTCCAGCTTCATCATCTGTCCTGTTCCCCTCCTTCTCCACCCTTCAGTCACACAGCCTCCTTTGGTTCCTAGAAGCAGAAGACCCTGCTCTGTTACTGCTAGGCCTCTTCTAAGTTTTATGTACCATCTGCCCGTGCTGCTGTCTGAGAGCCAACACACTGTGAAGTTAAGAGCACAGACTCTGACCAAGAGGCCTGGTTTGAAACTCCAGCTCTGCCACATAATAGCTGTGTGACCTTAGGCAAGTTACAAAACCTCTCTGTGCTTGTGTGTCCTTTCTGTGAAGTGGGGTTGTTGTGAGTTAGTTACTCAAGGGGCTTACCCCTTGGGATAGTCTATTCAAGAATGAGACACGGTGGTTGTTAGGCAGTTTTATTTACTTGCAGCAAGTAAAGGAGATGGGATTCACATCCAAAGCTCTCTCCAGAAGAGAGGCTTAAGCCGCTTAGCCGTTGTATATATACACTATTTGGTTAATTACATATTGATTTCTTCTTTGCAGTTGGCTATATTTATCAGGTTGGGTTCCCTCAAGCTCATCTGGTTACAGCTGCTTCTGCAAAATACATTTTAACATTTAGCAAGAACAGCATTTAGTAAGAACCACCTAGACCTTGAGACCCTTGTCCTATCTAATATTAATATGAGCTTCAAAAAATGCTTGGTGCCTGATGAGTACTGTAATTGCTCTAGTTATGATTATTGTTCGCACAAGGCTCATAGTTCAAACTTTGCCTGAGCTCAGAGAGCTGGAATGTGGCAGCCTTCTAAGATGTTTTTCTTTTTTTTAAAAAAGACAAAGAGAGAGTCAGAGAGAGGGATAGATAGGGACAGGCAGACAGGAACAGAGAGAGATGAAAAGCATCAATAATCAGTTTTTCATTGCAACACCTTAGTTGTTCATTGATTGCCCTCTCATATGTGCCTTGACCGTGGACATTCAGCAGACCAAGTAACCCTTTGCTCAAGCCAGCGACCTTGAGTCCAAGCTGGTGAGCTTTGCTCAAACCAGATGAGCCCACGTTCAAGCAGGTGACCTCGGGGTCTTGAACCTGGGCCCTCCGCATCCCAGTCCGACGCTCTATCCACTGCGCCACTGCTTGGTCAGGCAAGATGTTTTTCTAATACACCATTGCATGATAAATATCTCCACCTGTCATGATAAACTATTTAGTTGCTTATAATTAAGTTATAGCTGGGTTTGTTAGGTAGTTCATGACGTAAAATGAAAGTAATTAGGAATCAACTGAATAGGCAAAGATACTCATAGCAAGCTAAATAACATAGACTTTATTCACTCACGGTTAAGACGAGTGGCCAGCTAAGTCTAGGTCCTCGCTTCCGTGAGGCCCAGAACAAACTTGCTTGGAGAGGCAGAGTGCTTTGCGGCAGTTGCCAGTCGTGGTGGGCGACGTGGAGTCTGCATTAGAGTCTCAGGTGACTGGCTTAATCTTTAACCCAGCTACTTATATCTGGTTTGGTCATGTCATAGAGTTACATTATCACACCTCAAACATAAATCACACATGGGCTTGATAAGGTTGACATATGGAGTTATCATATGTCAGAAAAGGGAATAAACCCATTACACCTTGGTAACTGGGCCTTACATAGTGGGCTTTTACATAAGATATAGTTAGTCACTTTACTTTATATATCGTATTGGTATGCAGTTAAAACATATGGAGTTATCTCAAAAGGGTGTAAACTGGGATAAACCAGTTCACGCTGAAGCTCAGCGAGGGAGGCCTCTTGGTCAGACCCGGCCGCACAGTGCAACTGAGGAAAACCTACCACCAGATAGACGCCATCTGTCACCATGGGTAAGGGAGACCCCAACAAGCCAAAAGGCAAGATGTCCTAATATGCCTTCTTCCTGCAAACCTCCCGGGAGGAGCACAAGAAGAAGTACCCGACTCTTCTGTCAACTTCTCCGAGTTCTCCAAGAAGTGCTCTAAGAGATAGAAGACCATGTCAGGAAAGGAAAAGTCAAAGTTCGAAGATATGGCCAGGAGTGACAAAGTTTGCTATGACAGGGAGATGAAAAATTCCGTTCCTTCCAAAGGTGATAAGAAGGGAAAGAAAAAAGATTCCAATGTTCCTAAAAGGCCTCCATCTGCCTTCTTCCTGTTTTGCTCTGAACATCGCCCAAAGATCAAAAGTGAACACCCCGGTTTGTCCATTGGGGATACTGTAAAAAACTGGGTGAAATGTGGTCTGAACAATCAGCCAAAGATAAGCAACCATATGAGCAAAAAACAGCTAAGCTAAAGGAGAAATATGAAAAGGATATTGCTGCATCCTGTGCCGAGGGCAAAAGTGAAGTGGGAAAGAAGGGTCCCGGCAGGCTAACAGGCTCAAAGAAGAATGAACCAGAAGATGAGGAGGAGGAAGAAGAGGAAGATGAGGAGGAGGAAGAGGATGAAGATGAGGAATAAATGGCTGTCCTGTAATGTGTATGGAGTATGTTTGTATGCTCGGGCAATTGTTTGGCTAAGAATGTGAATTCAAGTGCAGCTCAATATTAGCTTCAGTATAAAAACTGTATAGATTTTTGTATAGCTGATAAGGTTCTTTGTAGAAAATACTCTTTTAAAAATGCAGGTAGTAGCTTTCTGAGGGGCTACTGCATACAATTAGATTTTAAGGCTTCTGATGTTAAATGTTTCTAAATATTTAATGGTTTCTTTAATTTCTTGACTTGTGTATGGTGGCAAAGCAGACTTGGAATTAGTTTCATCTCAGTAGTAAATTTTGGGTTATTCAGAATGTTACATTTTCTTTTTTAAAAAGTTTTGTAAGCCTGGCCTGTGGTGGCGCAGTGGATAAAGCGTTGACCTGGAACGCTGGGGTCGCAGGTTCAAAAAACCCTGGGCTTGCCTGGTCAAGGCACATATGGGAGTTGATGCTTCCTGCTCCTCCCTCCCCCTTCTCTCTCTCTCTCTCTCTCTCACTCACTCTCTCTCCTCTCTAAAAAAAAAAAAAAAAAGTTGTTTTTTTTTTTTATAAATTAATTTTTAAATTTATTTATTTTAGAGAGATGGCAGGAGAGAGAGAAGGGGGAGGAGCAGGAACCATCAACTCCCATATGTGCCTTGACCGGGCAAGCCCAGGGTTTCGAACCCGCGACCTCAGCATTCCAGGTTAACACTTTATCCACTGCGCCACCACGGGCCAGGCCAAAAAAAAAAAGTTTTGTAATAAAAGTATGTATATTTTTTAAAAGGGTGTAAACTAGTTACACCAATATCATCACTCTTAGTTTCTTTTTCACATTTAATTTAATTTATTTAATTTGGGGGGGGGCAGAGACAGGGAGAGTCAGAGAGAGGGACAGATAGGGACAGACAGACAGGAAGGGAGAGAGATGAGAAACATCAATTCTTCGTTGCAGTTCCTTAGTTATTCATTGATTGATTTCTCATATGTGCCTTGACCATGAGGCTACAGCAGACCGAGTGACCCCTTGCTCGAGCCAGCGACCTTGCGCTCAAGCTGGTGAGCCTTTCTCAAACCAGATGAGCCCGCGCTCAAGCAGGTGACCTCAGGGTCTCGAACCTGAGTCCTTCACATCCCAGTCTGATGCTCTATCCACTGCACCACCGCCTGGTCAGGCTCACATTTTATATTAATTTGATTTTATGTTTACTATAACATTCCACCCTTTGGTACCAAAGCCTGAGGAAACATTAAATAGTGTTTTGTTTTCTGTTAGAGAAGGCAATCAAAACTTTTAATTAATTTATTATTTTTTTAAATTTTATTTATTTATTTATTTTTTACAGAGACAGAGAGTGAGTCAGAGAGAGGGATAGACAGGGACAGACAGACAGGAACGGAGAGAGATGAGAAGCATCAATCATTAGTTTTTCATTGCGCGTTGCAACACCTTAGTTGTTCATTGATTGCTTTCTCACATGTGCCTTGACTGCGGGCCTTCAGCAGACCGAGTGACCCCTTGCTGGAGCCAGCGACCTTGGGTCCAAGCTGGTGAGCTTTTGCTCAAACCAGATGAGCCCGCACTCAAGCTGGCGACCTCGGGGTCTTGAACCTGGGTCCTCTGCATCCCAGTCCGATGCTCTATCCACTGCGCCACCGCCTGGTCAGGCCAAAACTTTTAGATGTAAAACAATAATTATAAAACAAGAAATGAGCTTGATCCGTGGTGGCGCAGTGAATAAAGCATCGACCTGGAATACTGAGGTCGCTTGTTCAAAACCATGGGCTTGCCTGACCAGGCAGTGGCGCAGTGGATAAAACGTCGGACTGGGATGCAGAGGACCCAGGTTCGAGACCTCGAGGTTGCCAGCTTGAGGGCGGGCTCATCTGGTTTGAGCAAAATCCCACCAGCTTGAACCCAAGGTCGCTGGCTCGAGCAAGGGGTTACTCAGTCTGCTGAAGGCCCATGGTCAAGGCACATATGAGAAAGTAATCAATAAACAACTAAGGTGTTGTAACGCACAATGAAAAACTAATGATTGATGCTTCTCATCTCTCTCCATTCTTGTCTGTCTGTCCCTGTCTATCCCTCTCTCTGACTCACTCTCTGTCTCTGTAAAAAATAATTAATTAATTAATTTAAAAAAACCCAAAAAACCATGGGCTTGCCTGGACAAGGTATATATGGGAGTTGATGCTTCCTGCTCCTCCCTACTTTCTCTCTTTCTCTCTCTCTCTCTCTCTCTCTCTCTCTCATTCTCTCCCCTCTCTAAAAGGAATAGATAAAATAAAAAATAAAAGTAAATAAACAGGCCCTGGCCAGTTGGCTCAGTGGTAGAGCATCAGCCTGGCATGCAGGAGTCCCGGGTTCGATTTCCGGCCAGGGCACACAGGAGAAGTGCCCATCTGCTTCTCCACCCCTCCCCCTCTCCTTCCTCTCTGTCTCTCTCTTCCCCTCCTACAGCCAGGGCTCCATTGGAGCAAAGTTGGCCCAGGCACTGAGGGTGGCTCTATGGCCTCTGCCTCAGGTGCTAGAATGGCCCTGGTTGCAACGGAGTAACACCCCAGATGGGCAGAGCTTCGCCCCCTGGTGGGCATGCCGGATGGATCCCAGTCAGGCGCATGCGGGAGTGTCTGTCTGACTGCCTCCTCGTTTCCAACTTCAGAAAAATACAAAAAAAAAAAAGTAAATAAATAAAAGAACTCTGATTAAAACAAAACAAAACAAGAAATGAAAGCAAAATGTCACAAATATTGTTAAAGATAGAGTAGAAGGTATGAATACTACATCTTATATAATACATAGGGTTAAGGATTTCCCAACTAGGTTTACAAGAGAGTGGGGTATAGGACCTATATAATGAAAACTACAAAGCATTGTTAAGGGAAATCGAAAAAGATATAATGAAATGGAAAAATATTCCTTGTTCTTGGATAGAAAGAATAAATATAGTCAAAATGACTATATTACCCAAAGCGATATACAAATTTAATGCAATTCCCATCAAAATTCCAATGTCCTTTTTTAAAGAAATGGAACAAAAAATCATCAGGTTTATATGGAACTATAAAAAACCCTGAATAGCCAGAGCAATCCTAAGGAAAAAGAACGAAGCTGGGGGGATTACAATACCTGACTTCAAATTATATTACAGAGCCATGATAATCAAAACAGCATGGTATTGGCAGAAAAATAGACACTCAGACCAATAGAACAGATTAGAAAGCCTAGAAATAAAACCACATGTATATGGTCAATTTTTTTTTTTTTTACAGAGACACAGTGAGAGTCAGGAACGGAGAGAGGTGAGAAGCATCAATCATTAGTTTTCGTTGTGACACCTTAGTTGTTCAATGATTGCTTTCTCATATGTGCCTTGACCATGGGGCTACAGCAGACTGATTAACCCCTTGCTTGAGCCAGCAACCTTGGGTCCAAGCTGGTGAGCTTTGCTCAAACCAGATGAGCCCACGCTCAAGCCGGCGACCTCAGGGTCTCGAACCTGGGTTCTCCGCATCCCAGTCTGACGCTCTATCCACTCTGCCACCGCCTGGTCAGGCTGGTCAAATAATTTTTGATAAAGGGACCAACAACACACAATAGAGAAAAGAAAGTCCTTCAACAACTGGTGCTGGGAAAACTGGAAAGCCACATGCAAAGGAATGAAACTCGACTACAGTTTGTCCCCTTGTACTAAGATTAATTCAAAATGGATCAAAGACCTAAATATAAGACCTGAAACAATAAATTACATAGAAGAAGACATAGGTACTAAACTCATGGACTTTGGTTACAAAGAGCACTTTATGAATTTGACTCAAAAGGCAAGAGAAGTGAAGGCAAAGATAAATGAATGGGACTACATCAGACTAAGAAACTTTTGCTCAGCAAGAGAAACTGACAACAAAATAAACAGACAGCCAACTAAATGGGAGATGATATTTTCAAATAACAGCACAGATAAGGGCCTAATATCCAAAATATACAAAGAACTCATAAAACTCAACAACAAACAAGTAAACAATTCAATAAAAAAATGGGAAGAGGACATGAATAGACACTTCTCCCAGGAAGAAATACAAATGGCCAACAGATATATAAAAAGATGCTCATCTTCATTAGCTATTAGAGAAATGCAAATCAAAACTACAATGAGATACCACCTCACACCTGTTAGATTAGCTATTATCAATAAGACAGGTAATAACAAGTGTTGGAGAGGCTGTGGAGAAAAAGGAACCCTCATCCACTGTTGGTGGGAATGTAAAGTACTATGGAAGAAAGTATAGTGGTTCCTCAAAAAATTAAAAATAGAACTACCATATGACCCAACAATTCCTCTACTGGGTATATACCCCCAAAACTCAAAAACATTGGTACATAAAGACTCATGCAGCCCTGTGTTCATTGTAGCATTGTTCACAGTGGCCAAGACATGGAAACAACCAAAAAGCCCTTCAATAGAAGACTGGATAAAGAAGATGTGGTACATATATACTATGGAATACTACTCAGCCATAAGAAATGATGACATAGGATCATTTACAAAAACATGGATGGACCTTGATAACATTGTACTGAGTGAAATAAGTAAATCAGAAAAAACTAGGAACTATATAATTCCATACATAGGTGGGACATAAAAATGAGACTCAGGGACATGGACAAGAGTGTGGTGGTTATGGGGGGTGGGAGAGAGAAAGGGGATGGGGGGAGGGGAGGGGCACAAAGAAAACCAGATAGAAGGTGACGGAAGACTACATAACTTTGGGTGATGGGTATGCAACATAATCAAAGTCAAAATAACCTGGAGACATCTTCTCTGAACCTATGTTCCCTGATTGATTAATGTCACCTCATTAAAATTAATTTTTAAAAAAGTGAAAAAAACCCAAATGGTTTCGATTTGATCACAGGGTTTATGTGTATTAGAGGCATCATGTACTGTTAATATAAATTGGGCATTAGCAATAGCAACCAAATTATTAATTTTGTGTTTATCTTTAAGTTTTAAATTATTTCTACAGTTTGAGTATGTAAGGCTTGTATTCTATCTTTTGTGTCATCATGTTATTCAGATATGTAGATATGTTCATCCTGTAAGATAGCTTGTGTTGTGTGGTAAATAATTAAAGGTGGAATGCAAAGTGAAATCCAAATATTGAATATTACCTTTGGTGTGTAATATTCATAGTGTTTGTAAGTAATTTACATTCCGATTATGATGTGTCATTAAGATCTTGCCCTATGGTATGGTAATAATATGTAATGTTAGTATAAGAAGAAGTAAGGTTCAGCATATAAGGGTACTTCTTTTGCTGAAACAAAAATTAAATTATCAATCTTGTATGGTAAGGGTATGGTATTGCAGGTTAATAGGGTATTTATCTCCTTTAAGAGTCTTGATGGTACCTGACCTGTGGTGGTGCAGTGGATAAAGCGTCGACCTGGAAATGCTGAGGTTGCCGGTTCGAAACCCTGGGCTTGCCTGGTCAAGGCACATATGGAAGTTGATGCTTCCAGCTCTCTCCCTCTCCTCTCTAAAATGAATAAAAAATTTAAAAAAAAGAGTCTTGATGGTTAGTTCACATTTATTAAATTGGCATCCTGATGGTTTTGATGTGTCTAATTTGGCAATGTTTTGGGTCCATAGTGGAGACTATCCTAGTCCTCGAATCCCAAGGTCCTTTATGTCTCTGAGAGCTGCGCTAAGATGTTCCTGTGGAATAGGGCTTAAGGTTCAAAACGCCATTAGAGAAAAGCAGGGTGTGGTGTATAGTATGAAGGCAATGCATGCCGTTAAAGCAGCTGTGGTGAATGATGCAGGGGTCTAATGGCATTATTCCTGTGTCACCGGAGCAAAATATAAGTGTTTCCAGATGAAAAGAGAAGTTGGTGGGGGGTGTTTAGGCTTGAAAATATATTTTGGCCCAGTTATCTTCAAAGGGCATAATAAGCATATAAAATTTATAAGAATTAGAATGAGAGTCTCATTTTTGTTTTTAGGGGATTTATGCTATTACCAGAGGTTTTATAGTATGAGAGTTCTTGGAAGTTATATGTGGCATTATAATGGAGGTCAACTAGTTGACTATAAATACCTAAATATCAGGGCTGTATGATAAAATTTCCTAGAATATCTGGAGCGTTCATTGAGATGGGCATTTAGCTATTTTCATTGTATTTGGTGAATTTTATTGTGATCCTTTGAGTTTGACAGTGATATTTTGGTATTTGTCAGGTGTGAATGGTCCAAAAATTAGAGTAGAGTAACTTAAGGAGTCAAAAGCTTTAGTGAAGAGAGGGTGTGGCCCAACCTGTGGTGGCACAGTGGATAAAGCATCAACCTGGAACACTGAGGTTGCCGGTTCGAAACCCTGGGCTTGCCCAGTCAAGGCACATATGGGAGTTGATGCTTCCTGCTCCTCCTTTCTCTCTCTCTCCTCTCTAAAACAAATAAATAAAATCTTTAAAAAAAATAGTGTGTGTGCCTCACACCTGTTCGATTAGCTGTTATTAGCAAGTCAGGTAATAGCAAATGTTGGAGAGGCTGTGGAGAAAAAGGAACCCTCATACACTGTTGGTGGGAATGTAAAGTAGTACAACCATTATGGAAGAAAGTATGGTGGTTCCTCAAAAAACTGCAAATAGAACTACCTTATGACCCAGCAATCCCTCTACTGGGTATATATCCCCAAAACTCAGAAACATTGATACGTAAAGACACATGCAGCCCCATGTTTATTGCAGCATTGTTCACAGTGGCCAGCACATGGAAACAACCAAAAAGCCCATCAATAGATGACTGGATAAAGAAGATGTGGCACATATACACTATGGAATACTACTCAGCCATAAGAAATGATGACATCGGAACATTTACAGCAAAATGGTGGGATCTTGATAACATGATACGAAGCGAAATAAGTAAATCAGAAAAAACCAGGAACTGTATTATTCCATACCTAGGTGGGAGATAATACTGAAACTAAGAGACATTGACAAGAGTGTGGTGGTTACGGGGGGGAGGGGGGAATGGGAGAGGGATAGGGGGTGGGGAGGGGCACAAAGAAAACAAGATAGAAGGTGACAGAGGACAATCTGACTTTGGGTGGTGGGTATGCAACATAATTGAACGACAAGATAACCTGGACTTGTTATCTTTGAATATATGTATCCTGATTTATTGATGTCACCCCATTAAAAAAATAAAATTATAAAAAAAAAAAATAGTGTGTGTGGAATAACTAAGTATGGCAATGGTATTTGTGTAAGGATTTCAAATGTATCTGTGTTGCTCTGTATATTGTTAGAGATGTTTTGGGTATAAATGTGCTGTAACTAGTATTATTATATGTATTATTGATTATGTTGGTGAGAAAAAGAGGGTATGTATATTGAATTACCCATACTTAAAGAGGTGCTCATGAAGACAATATATTATGGGCAGAAAGCTTGATTTGTGTAGTTAGGTTTCTGAAAAGCATTCTTTTTCTGTAATATGGGAAGGGAGGGTAGTCTGTAGGTTAAGGCATATAAGATATTTCTTTTAGTTGGGCCTGTATAATGAGCATCATTACATATATATGTTGTATTTATGTAAAAATAGTATTATCTATTAATGCTAATGTTTTGGCTAGGTTATTGTTGATGTTTTGTGGATAATGAGGAGACTAGACTGTTTGATTCCATATTCCTAAATATTGTGGGGCAGATAATTTCCACAAAGTATTAATTCTGAAAGTGCTTTCTGATTGGGATTGTAGTAAGTTAGTTATTTGCCATGGAAGGGATGTGGGAGGTAAGCAATTTAGGAATAAGCCAATGGAAATGGTGGGATGTGTACTGTTCCCTGACATCCAAGTTATAATATTATGGACTGTTGTATTGATATATCCCAAATAAAAATATATGCGTCTAATCTTGCCAAAAATCGAAATCTCTGATATAGAGTGGGTAGGTTCTAATGGAGGTTCCTCTACTAAGTCTGTAAGAAGTTGTGGAATTTGTCTTTTTTAGATTTTATTTATTCATTTTTTTTTATTAGAGAGAGAGGAGAGAGGGGGGGAGATAGAGAGAGAACAGGGGAGGAGCAGGAAGCATCAACTCCCATATGTGCCTTGACCAGGCAAGCCCAGGGTTTTGAACCGGCGACCTCAGCATTCCAGGTCAACGCTTTATCCACTGCGCCACCTCAGGTCAGGCTGTCTTTTTTTTTTTTTGAAAGAGACAGAGAGAGAGTCAGAGAGGAACAGACAGGAAGGGAGAGAGATGAGAAGCATCAGTTCTTCGTTGCGGCACTTTAGTTGTTCAATGTTGCTTTCTTATATGTGCCTTGACAGGGGGAGTGAGGGGCCTTCAGCAGAGCAAGTGATCCCTTGCTCAAACCAGCAACCTTGGGTTCAAGCCAGTGACTATGGGGTCATGTCTATGATCCCACGCTCAAGCCAGCGACCCCACACTCAAGCTGGTGAGCCCATGCTCAAGTTGGCAACCTCGGGGTTTCAAACCTGGGTTCTCCACGTCCCAGTCTGATGGCTCTATCCACTGCACCACCGCCTGGTCAAGAGGGAATATGTCTTTTCCCTTCCTTTCCTTTCCTTTCCTTTCCTTTCCTTTCCTTTCCTTTCCTTTCCTTTCCTTTCCTTTCCTTTCCTTTCCTTTCCTTTCCCTTCCCTTCCCTTCCCTTCCCTTCCCTTCCCTTCCCTTCCCTTCCCTTCCCTTCCCTTCCCTTCCCTTCCCTTCCCTTCCCTTCCCTTCCCTTCCCTTCCCTTCCCTTCCCTTCCCTTCCCTTCCCTTCCCTTCCCTTCCCTTCCCTTCCCTTCTTTCCTTTTTCTGAAGCTGGAAACGGAGAGAGACAGTCAGACAGACTCCCGCATGTGCCTGACCGGGATCCACCCAGCACGCCCACCAGGGGGCGACGCTCTGCCCACCAGGGGGCGATGCTCTGCCCCTCCAGGGCGTCGCTCTGTTGCGACCAGAGCCACTCTAGCGCCTGGGGCAGAGGCCAAGGAGCCATCCCCAGCACCCAGGCCATCTTTGCTCCAATGGAGCCTCGCTGTGGGAGGGGAAGAGAGAGACAGAGAGGAAGGAGAGGGGGAGGGGTGGAGAAGCAAATGGGCGCTTCTCCTCTGTGCCCTGGCCGGGAATCGAACCCAGGACTTCTGCACGCCAGGCCGACGCTCTACCACTGAGCCAACCGGCCAGGGCAGGAGGGAATATGTCTTAATGACCAGAACCCTTGGTCTTGGTTAAGGTATTCTTATGATGTAATTGCTTTGGTTAAGGGAGAAGTAATGTGTGATTGTAAGTGTGCAGAATGTGAGATAAATTCTTTAAAAGAGAAAAAGTTTTGTGTGTTAGTAACTGTATGGCAATGTATTAGGCAAAAGTTACTAAAAATGGGATAATTGGGGAAGCCAGTTAAATAATACTGATAAAATGTTTTGCCTTTATCTTCTATAATGTGGGTAAAATTATAATTGAAAAAAATATTCATGCCTAGTGGCAGCATAGGATTATTTGTGGGGGGTGAGACAAAGGGCTTTCTATTAAAGTATGAGAAGGTGGTAGTGGGTATAGGAGTGACACTTGTGGTAGTTGTGGTAGCAGTATTTGTGTTCTTGTAGTCATCAAAATTGTCTCCTATACTTGCAGGTTGATATCAAAAGTAAATTAGGTGTTCATGAAATGTTATATAATTTTTTGATGCTCTCTGTATATATCTTAAGTTTCTCTAGTTATATATACGTTTATACTATATGAGGAGAGAATTTGTCCATGGTCAAAGTAAGTGTTTCCTATTATTATTTAGGTAGTTGTTAGTGGATCCAGTAGTTGAACATCTAATAATGACATGAAGTACAATTTTAGGTGATCTGTAAATCATTTTTGTTTTAAACATTTGTCTATAGTGGTGTCATAAGTGAATCTTAACTCTGAGTAGTGAGTGCTTTGTTAACCCTTTGAGTGAAGACATACACGAACATTCGTACTACTCAAAGGGCTAAAGAATATTGAATTTCCCAAGTAATAATATTCTCATAGGGTCTTGCTATTGTGTGATGGACAAATACTGAATGGCAATGTAAAAAAGATGTTTCTGGCCCTGGCCGGTTGGCTCAGCGGTAGAGCGTCGGCCTGGCATGCGGGGGACCCGGGTTCGATTCCCGGCCAGGGCACATAGGAGAAGCGCCCATTTGCTTCTCCACCCCCCCCTCCTTCCTCTCTGTCTCTCTCTTCCCCTCCCGCAGCCAAGGCTCCATTGGAGCAAAGATGGCCCGGGCGCTGGGGATGGCTCCTTGGCCTCTGACCCAGGCGCTAGAGTGGCTCTGGTCGCGGCAGAGCGACGCCCCAGAGGGGCAGAGCATCGCCCCTGGTGGGCGTGCCGGGTGGATCCCGGTCAGGCGCATGCAGGAGTCTGTCTGACTGTCTCTCCCTGTTTCCAGCTTCAGAAAAAAAAAGAAAAAAAAATTTAAAAAAATAAAAAAGATGTTTCTAGTTATGTTGCCAGTGAGTGATGCATTAGATACTATAAAGTGTAGGTAGGAATTATTATTAGTTAAAATATGTGATGGATAGCCTGACCAGGCCGTGGCGCAGTGGATAGAGCGTCGGACTGGGATGTAGAAGACCCGGGTTCAAGACCCCGAGGTCGCCAGCTTGAGTGCGGGCTCATCTGGTTTGAGGAAAAGCCCACCAGCTTGAACCCAAGGTCGCTGGCTCCAGCAAGGGGTTACTCGGTCTGCTGAAGGCCTGCGGTCAAGGCACATATGAGAAAGCAATCAATGAACAACTAAGGTGTTGCAACGCGCAATGAAAAACTAATGATTGATGCTTCTCATCTCTCTCTGTTCCTGTCTGTCTGTCCCTGTCTATCCCTCTCTCTGACTCACTATCTCTATAAAAAATAAATAAATAAATAAAAATTAAAATATATATATATGTGGTGGATGGTATAATAGACGTGGTTGAGGTATGTATGAGGGATAGTTGTTTATTGGTATCATAGTTTTAGGAGGGTCAGATTTGAAAGTTTTATTGCTAGAGCTCATACTGGCGTGGTACAATAGTGTATCAAACACCCGGAATAAAACATGGGTCTTCACAGTCCTCTGAGACTAGTCTTCGAATGAAAACTTGGGGAATATTTACAGGGTCTGGGAAGGGATTGGGGGGTTGTCTGGTATTCAAATGAATTACTAAAGAAGCAAGGTTTAAGTAATATTGTATATAAGCATGTACTAAAATAGCACTATTTTCAGGTAAAATTCTGTCCTTGTGTAGCATCCAAGCAACAGATTAGTAGTTCAAGCGCAGGTCCCGGAATAGGTAGGAGTGAGACCCCAAGGGGTAGGTGGTTTTGGTATCAAGATCTGTATACCAGGCCTGACCAGGCGATGGTGCAGTGGATAAGGCGCCGAACTGGGATGCAGAAGGACCCAGGTTCGAGACCCCAGGGTTGCCAGCTTGAGCGCAGGCTCATCTGGCTTGAGCAAAAAGCTCACTAGCATGGACCCAAGGTTACTGGCTCGAGCGGGGGGGGGGGGGGGGGGGGGGGGTTACTCAGTCTGCTGAAGGCCCGCGGTCATGGCACATATGAGAAAGCAATCAATGAACAACTGCGGTATCGCAATGAAAAACTGATGATTGATGCTTCTCATCTCTCTTCGTTCCTGTCTGTCTGTCCCTATCTATCCCTCTATCTGACTCTCTCTCTCTGTCCCTGTAAAAAAAAAAAAAAAAAAGATCTGTATACCAGGTGGAACAACAATATCTATGATAATCCCCCGCTTCTAGATTTGGGTTAGCATGAACAATAGGTGGATTCCGAGGGTAATCTCTATAAAATAGAAGGCATACCCCTATGCTGGGTGGTTCTGGTAATTCAAGTACATAGTAGGTTATCTAAGTCTACCTCTATGTCTGATAAATTTTGTTCTAGTTGCTGTGATCTACTTTACTATCTGAGAAATCTGTATCAGACTTTGACCAATAGAGAGTTTGTTGTTGATGTTGTTGATCAAAAATATGTTCTTGTGTTTCAAAAGGTCCAATATGTGGGTTTCTACTTTATCTTTATCTGAATCCCCGTGAGAATTGGAGGTATTAGGAGTGAATGCTGAGGCAGGAGGAGTAGAAGATTTGAATACCATTCTGGGCTGAAAAGACAGGTAAAGTTTATTTTAGTTATAAATGGGGGAAATTTATGCGTTATATGAGGAATTTATTTAATTTTACATACTATGCTTCCTGGGTATAGTAGACAGAGGGAATTATTGGCCTAGTGGGTATAAATATATAATTTTGTTAGCATTAGTAGAATTGTTATTATTTTGACAACCTCTGTCGTTGTACAGAAATATTTTTAAGAATACTAGGGTAGGCCCTGGCCGGTTGGCTCAGTGGTGGAGTGTCGGCCCAGTGTGCGGGAGTTCTGGGTGCGATTCCTGGCCAGGGCGCACAGGGGAGGCGCCCATCTGCTTCTCCACCCCTCCCCCCTCTCCTTCCTCTCTGTCTCTCTCTTCCCCTCCTGCGGCTGGGGCTCCATTGGAGCAAAGTTGGCCCGGGCGCTGAGGATGGCTCTGTGGACTCTGCCTCAGGTGCTGGAATGGCTCTGGTTGCAACAGAGTGATGCCCCAGATGGGCAAAGCATTGCTCCCTGGTGGGTGTGCCAGGTGGATCCCAGTTGGGCGCATGCGGGAGTTTGTCTGACTGCCTCCCGGTTTCCAACTTTAGAAATTTAAAAAAAAAGGAAAAAAAAAGAATACTAGGGTAGATAGCAGTAGTGTATAGATGAAAATTAGAGCCTGACCTGTGGTGGCACAGTGGATAAAGTGTCAACCTGGAATGCTGATGTCGCTGGTTCAAAACCCCAGGCTTGCCTGGTCAAGGCACATATGGGAGTTGATGCTTCCTGCTCCTTCCCCCTTCTCTCTCCCCTCTCTCTCTCTAAAAGTGAATTTAAAAAGCCTGACCAGGAGGTGGCGCAGTGGATAGAGTGTTGGACTGGGATGCGGTAGGACCCAGGTTCGAGACCCCGAGGTCACCAGCTTGAGCATGGGCTCATCTGGCTTGAGCAAAGCTCACCAGCTTGGACCCAAGGTCGCTGGCTCCAGCAAGGGGTTACTCGGTCTGCTGAAGGCCCACGGTCAAGGCACATATGAGAAAGCAATCAATGAACAACTAAGGTGTCGCAACGAAAAACTGATGATTGATGCTTCTCATCTCTCTCTGTTCCTGTCTCTCTGTCCCTATCTGTCCCTCTCTCTGACTCTCTGTCCCTGTAAAAAAAAAAAAAAAAAAAAAAAAGAATTAAAAAAATTAGAGCCTGACCTGTGGTGGCGCAGTGGATAAAGCATTGTCCTGGAATGCTGAGGTCGCCAGTTCGAAACCCCAGGCTTGTCTGGTCAAGCAGGAAGTTGATGCTTCCTGCTCCTCCCCCTCTTCTCTCTCTCTCTCTTTCCCCTCCCTAAAAACATGAATAAAAAAATAAAAATTAGGAGGAAGCAATGAACTAGTTTACACATTTTAAGCTATGGTGATAGATGTGAGGTCTTTGTTTGTTGTAGGTGTCCTTTGTTATTGATGGTCCAATAGGTATTCCGTCCTGCATTAGCAATTATTTCCTGTTGGGATAAGGAATTCTCTTTTGATGATTTGGTGATTTATATAGAAATATTCTATCTAATTTCATGTTATCATTTGTAGTCTAGTAGAAATCTCATTAATGTGAGACTGGATTAATGTATCTAATGGCGATGGTCTAGACCAGGGGTAGTCAACCTTTTTATACCTACCGCCCACTTTTGTTTCTCTGTTAGTAGTAAAATTTTCTAACCGCCCACCGGTTCCACAGTAATGGTGATTTATAAAGTAGGGAAGTAGGCCCTGGCCAGTTGGTTCAGTGGTAGAGCATCGGTCTGGCGTACAGGAGTCCCGGGTTCGATTCCTGGCCAGGGCACACAGGAGAAGCACCCATCTACTTCTCCACCCCTCCCCCTCTCCTTCCTCTCTGTCTCTCTCTTCCCCTCCTGCAGCCAAGGCTCCATTGGAGCAAAGTTTGCCCCGGCACTGAGAATGGTTCTGTGGCCTCTGCCTCAGGTGCTAGAATGGCTCTGATTGTGACAGAGCAACGCCCCAAGATGGGCAGAGCATCACTCCCTGGTGGGCATGCCAGGTGGATCCTGGTAGGGCACATGTGGGAGTCTGACTGCCTCCCCGTTTCCAACTTCAGAAAAATACAAAAAATAAATAAACAAAATAAGAAATAAAGTAGGAAAGTAACTTTACTTTATAAAATTTATAAAGCAGAGTTACAGCAAGTTAAAGCATATAATAATAATTACTTACCAAGTACTTTATGTTGGATTTTCGCTAAGTTTGGCAGAATAAATCTTTATAAAACAACTTACTATAGTTAAATCTATCTTTTCATTTATACTTTGGTTGCTCTGCTACCGCCCACCATGAAAGCTGGAATGCCCACTAGTGCACAGTAGGGACCAGGTTGACTACCACTGGTCTAGATTGTCTTGGTCTATTATTTAGTAAGAAACATGTTTCTAGAAGTAAATGTTGTAAGCTTTGAAATGTGTCATCTACTAATAGGGAGTCACATTTTGCCTAGATTAGCCCATTTTACCTTTCTTTCTTCCTTTTTTTTTTTTTTTTGTGACAGAGACAGAGAGGAAGACAGAGAGAGGAACAGATAGGGACAGGCAGACAAGAAGGGAGAGATGAGAAGCATCAATTCTTTTTTGTGGCTCCTTAGTCTCCTTAGGTGTTCATAGATTGCTTTTTCATATGTGCCCTGACCAGGAGGCTACAGCAGAGCCAGTGACCCCTTGCTCAAGCTAGTAACCTGGGGCTCAAGTCAGTGGCCTTGGGCTCAAGCTGGTGAGCCCACGCTCAAGCTGGATGAGCCTGCACTCAAGCCAGTGACCTGAGTTTCGAACCTGGGTCCTCCACATCCCAGTCTGATTTATCCACTGTGCCACTGCCTGGCCAGGCAGCCCATTATATCTTTCTATCATGCCTGAAGCTCTTGGGTTATAAGGTAGATGGAATTTCCAGTCTATCTCATTATTTTTTGCCCACTTCTGTACCATTGTACCTGTATAGTGCCTTGATCTGATTCTATTATTTTTGGGGTACCTAGCAATGTTTTAGAGTTATTAAGTGTTTTGAGAGTGGTTTGTGCTGATGGGTGGGATGATGCCAATGTGTAATAAATTCCTGTATATGTGTCTGCTATTGTGCATGCGTATTTCTGGGTATAGGGGTGTTTTAGTAGTCCAATAGAATCTATCCATAACTTAAAGTTTGGGATGTACCTTATAGCTATTTCTGGTAGACTAGTATATTTAAACATGTATAGGTTTCTACATGTAGAGCAGCTATTAATGGCCCTCTTGATGTCCGCTATCAGAAAATTTTAAATATCTTCTTTGTGTCCACTCCATCATGGCTGTATGTCCTAAATGTCCTATTTATGTATATTTTGTATAATGTCTATTGTGAATGTGAAATCTTCCTCAATTTTATATTTATTTCCTTCTCTCTTTAATTTTAGGTTTAAAATTTTTAGAATAAAATAGTCTCCTGTTGTGAGATCGTTTCAAATTTTAATTTTAGTGTTTTTGTGGAGACTATAATTGTAATCTCTCCTCTAATTTTCTCCCTTTGCAAGTTTATCTGCTATTTGATTTTTTCATGTGGTTTGTGAGTTATCTGTTGCATGTGCCAATATGTGTATGCAGTATATTGTGATCTTTTGTGCTGCCTCTTCTATGAGCTTCCGATATTCATGTGACCATGACTTTCTACCATTAATTATATATTCTTGTTCTCTCCATGTACCTGACCATTCAGTAAGTCCTTTAAAAACTGCCTATGGCCTGACCAGGTGGTGGCGCAGTGGATAGAGCGTCGGACTGGGATGCGGAAGGACCCAGGTTCGAGACCCCGAGGTCGCCAGCTTGAGCGCGGGCTCATCTGGCTTGAGCAAAGAGCTCACCAGCTTGGACCCAAGGTTGCTGGCTCCAGCAGGGGGTTACTTGGTCTGCTGAAGGCCCGCGGTCAAGGCACATGTGAGAAAGCAATCAATGAACAACTAAGAAGTCGCAACGTGCAATGAGAAACTGATGATTGATGCTTCTCATCTCTCTCCGTTCCTGTCTGTCCCTGTCTATCTTTGCCTCTGTAAAAAAAAACCACAACAAAAAACAACAAAAAAAACAAAACAAAACAACAACAACAACAAAACTGCCTATGGCCTGACCAGGTGGTGGCACAGTGGATAAAGCATCAGACTGGGACACAGAGAACCCAGGTTTGAAACCGTGAGGTTGGCAGCTTGAGTGGGGACTCATCCGTCTTGAGTGTGAGCTCACCGGCTTGAGTGTGGGGTCGCTGGCTTGAACAAGGGATCATTCACTCTGCTATAGCCTCCTGGTCAAGGCACATATGAGAAAGCAATCAATGAACAACTAAAGGAGCCACAATGAAGAATTGATGCTTCTCATCTCTCTCCATTCCTGCCTGTCTGTCCCTATCTGTCTCTCTCTCTGTCACAAAACAAACAAACAAAAAAATGCCGCCTAACCAGGAGGTGGCGCAGTGGATAGAGCGTCGGTCTCGAATGCGGAAGATCCAGGTACAAGACCCCGAGGTCGCCAGCTTGAGCACAGGCTCATCTGGTTTGAGCAAGGCTCACCAGCTTGAGTCCAAGGTCGCTGGTTCAAGCAAGGGGTTACTCGGTCTGCTGAAGGCCCGTGGTCAAGGCACATATGAGAAAGCAATCAATGAACAACTAAGGTGTTGCAACGTGCAAGGAAAAACTAATGATTGATGCTTCTCATCTCCATTTCTGTCTGTCTTCCCTGTCTATCCCTCTCTCTGACTCTATCTTTCTCTCTGTCTCAAAACAAAAACAAAAAACAAAACAAAAAAAACCTGCCTATGAATCTATGTATAAAAATACCTTGGGTTGTTCTTCTAATGATCTTTTTTTTTAAGAATCTTTATATATATATATAAATAGTGTGTGTGTGTGTGGCAGAGACAAGACAGTCAGACAGAGGGATAGACAGGAAGGGAGAGAGATGAGAAACATCAGTTCTTCATTGTGGCTCCTTAGTTGTTCATTGATTTCTCATGTGTGCCTTGACCAGGAGGGCTACAGCAGACTGAGTGACCCCTTGCTCAAGCCAGCGACCTTGGGCTCAAGCTGGTGAGCCTTGCTCAAACCAGATGAGCCCGCGCTCAAGCTGGCGACCTCAGGGTCTCGAACCTGGGTCCTCCACATCCCAGTCCGACGCTTTATCCACTGCGCCACCGCCTGGTCAGGCCTTCTTTCTTTTTTTTTTTTTTTTAAGATTTTAATTTATTTGGCCCTGGCCGGTTGGCTCAGTCGTAGAGCGTCAGCCTGGCGTGCAGAAGTCCCGGGTTCAATTTCCGGCCAGGGCACACAGAAGAAGCGCCCATTTGCTTCTCCACCCCTCCCCCTCTCCTTCCTCTCTGTCTCTCTCTTCCCCTCCCGCACCAAGGTTCCACTGGAGCAAAGGTGGCCCGGGCGCTGGGATGGCTCCTCCGCCTCTGCCCCAGGCGCTAGAGTGGCTCTGGTCGCATCAGAGCAACGCCCCAGAGGGGCAGAGCGTCGCCCCCTGGTGGGCGTGCCAGGTGGATCCCGGTCGGGCGCATGCAGGAGTCTGTCTGACTGTCTCTCCCCGTTTCCGGCTTCAGAAAAATATAGAAAAAAAAAAAGATTTTTTTTTTTTAAATTTTATTTATTCATTTTAGAGAGGAGAGAGAAGAGAGAGAGAGAGAGAGAGAGAGAGAACAGAGAGAGAAGGTAGGGAGGAGCTGGAAGCATCAACTCCCATATGTGCCTTGACCAGGCAGGCCCAGGGTTTCGAACTGGCTACCTCAGCATTTCCAGGTCGATGCTTTATCCACTGCGCCACCACAGGTCAGGCAAAAAAAAAGATTTTAATTTATTCATTTTTGAGAGAGAGAAAGAAAGAGGAAAGAGGGAGAAGCAAGAAGCATCAACTCCCATATGTGCCTTGACCAGGCAAGCCTATGGTTTCAAACTGGCAACCTCAGCGTTTCAGATCAATGCTTTATCCAATGTGCCACCACAGGTCAGGCTCTAATCATCTTTTTATAGCTAAATATGCTATCAATTCTGCATCTTGTGCCAATTTGGACTCCCCTTCCTCCGTTATGGCTTTGTTTGTCATGGGCTGAAGGCTGTGGCTCTCTGTATAGCGGTGTTTCCCAACGTGGGGCCCACACCCCACAGGGGGACAATTCGATAGTTAAGGGGGGCGATTTGAAAATGGACTCGACACGACTTTAACTCTTTCGCCCCGGGCCATTTAAATGCAATGCTAGATATCGGTGCCAAATTTAACAAAAAATGCAATTCTTAAATAATTGCGGTAAATAATTATTAAGTATAATTTTGTTTGACGAGACCAAAATATCAACTGGGTGATTGGCATCGTCAAGTAAACTTCGTCCTGGGGTTCACCGCGGAGTGTGCCGTCTGCCGTGGGGAACCCCGGACGTTTTAAAAACTCGTTAAACAATGCAGTTATTCTCACCTAATTGGCCTATCGCAACTTCTGTAGTGTTTCACATCATTCAGTTGGTGTTAATTTGAAATAAGTGTCAGTCAAAACTGTTGTAAAAGCTCGTTGATTTAATATACATATATATATTGTATAGATATAATTGGTAAGTATTTGATTTTATTTTTATCAATATTAAACTCTTTATTAAGTACTTCTTGCATCGGGGCTAGAAAGCACTAATATTTTATAAATATTATTGGGGCTATAATAGTGCATGCGTGACAATTTTAATTTTAGAAGCATAACTTTCCTGAAAATTTTGTCAAGTGGAAAAAATATAGATACCTTTTGATTTCCGGTGGTAGTGTAGTAAATGTGTTATATACATTTAAATAAATATGAATTTTTAGTATACATTTACTCTGTCACATTGAATATATTTTAACACATATTTTAATATTAGTTTTTAATTGATCTTAGTTTTATTTCTTATAGCCCATAGTAAAATGAGTGGTGCAAGCAAGAAAAAAACTCGTCAATATTCGGAGGAATATTTAAAATTTGGGTTCATACCTGCTGTTCACAATGAGCGGATTCCTTTTTGTCTTTTATGCCAGCAATGCTTGACCAACGAATCAATGAAACGAGGTCATCTTGAGGCGCATTTGAAGGCGAAACATAGTGCTCATATTAATTCAGATTTGAGTTACTTTAAAACTTTAAAGAAAAATTTTGAAAAAAGAACAACATTAAAGTCTCTATTTACTGCTCATACTTCAACTAATAATCGTGTTCTTTTTTTTTTTTTAAATGTTCTTTTTTTTTATTTTATTTTATTTATTCATTTTTAGAGAGGAGAGAGACAGAGAGGGAGAGAGAGGAGAGACAGACAGAGAGAGAGAAGGGGGGAGGAGCTGGAAGCATCAACTCCCATATGTGCCTTGACCAGGCAAGCCCAGGGTTTTGAACCGGCGACCTCAGCATTTCCAGGTCGACGCTTTATCCACTGCGCCACCACAGGTCAGGCAATAATCGTGTTCTTGAGGCTAGTTATCAAATTTCTTTATTCATCACTAAAACTGGAGAAAATCACACTATAGGAGAGAATTTAATAAAACCATCAATGTCGCCTGACCAGGCGGTGGCGCAGTGGATAGAGCGTCGAACTGGGATGCGGAAGTACCCAGGTTCGAGTCTCCGAGGTCGCGCGCGGGCTCATCTGGCTTGAGCCAAGAGCTCGCCAGCTTGGACCCAAGGTCGCTGGCTCCAGCAAGGGGTTACTCGGTCTGCTGAAGGCCCGCGGTCAGGGCACGTGTGAGAGAGCAATCAATGAACAACTAAGAAGTCGCAATGCGCAACGAGAAACTGATGATTGATGCTTCTCGTCTCTCTCTGTTCCTGTCTGTCTGTCCCTGTCTATCTCTGCCTCTGTAAAAAAAAAAAAAAAAAAATCAATGTCAGCATTTCTTAAAACGGTTCTTGAAAAAGATGACAAAGATGTAAAAGCTATGCCACTCAGTAACAATTCTGTTAGCAGAAGAATAGACGAAATGAGTGAGGATATTGAAAAACAACTTATTGAAAAGCTGAAAACAAGAAAATTCTCCTTGCAAATGGATGAATCAACTTTGAGAGACAGTGAGGCAGTATTGATAACTTACGTAAGATATATTGATAAAGGACATTTTGCTGAAGAAATGTTGTTCTGTAAAAGATTAGAAAGCACCACTACCTCCAAAGATATATATAATAAGCTAAAAAACTACTTAGATGTTAATGATATACCAATGAAAAATATAACATCTTGTGCTGCAGATGGTGCTCCCAATATGATGGGCAAGAAAAATGGCTGCTTAAAATTGATGAAAGATGCGAATCCAGAAATGATTCTTGTGCATTGTGTTATTCATAGGGAAAACTTGGTAGCTAAAAACATCTCGCCTGTTCTGAATGAAGTATTACATACAGTAATAAAGTGTGTTAATGCTATTAAAGCTAGTGCCAAATGTGAGCGTCTTTTCAAGCTATTTTGTGAAGAACAAAATGAAGACCATGTGAGACTTTTACTTCATACTGAAGTAAGATGGCTATCTAAAGGAAACTGTTTGAAAAGATTTATGGAACTGTTTGATACTCTTAGTGATTTTTTAAGCGACAAACCTGAAATGAAGTATCTGTTAACAATAGATGGTAAAGCATTTGTGAGTTATTTAGCTGATATCTTTGAAAAACTAAATATAGGCCCTGGCCGGTTGGCTCAGCGGTAGAGCGTCGACCTAGCGTGCAGAGGACCCGGGTTCGATTCCCGGCCAGGGCACACAGGAGAAACGCCCATTTGCTTCTCCACCCCTCCGCCGCACTTTCCTCTCTGTCTCTCTCTTCCCCTCCCGCAGCCAAGGCTCCATTGGAGCAAAGATGGCCTGGGCGCTGGGGATGGCTCTGTGGCCTCTGCCTCAGGTGCTAGAGTGGCTCTGGTCGCAACATGGCAACGCCCAGGATGGGCAGAGCATCGCCCCCTGGTGGGCAGAGTGTCGCCCCATGGTGGGCGTGCCGGGTGGATCCCGGTCGGGCGCATGCGGGAGTCTGTCTGACTGTCTCTCCCTGTTTCCAGCTTCAGAAAAAATGAAAGAAAAAAAAAAGAAAAACTAAATATATTAAATAAGCAACTTCAAGGAACAAATAAAACTCTTGTCGATGCAAAAGCAAAGATATTTGGTTTCATTACCAATATTGAGTTATGTCAGAAACATATTAACAACAAAAACTTTAAACAGTTTCATTGGCTCCAAAAATGTGAAATAACTGATACCGCTTTGTTATTGTCAATCATTTGAATATTCTATCGGCTGATTTAAAAGAAAGATTTTCTGATTTAAAACAAATTGATTTCCCAACATGGATGATGCAGCCAATGTTAGTGGATTTGTCTGATATATCAAATATGTATTATCAAGAAGAACTTGCAGAATTGCAAAATGATGAGTCAGTTAAAGCTTTATTTAATATCAAAGGAGCGATGGCATGGCTTTGTGAGGAAACAGAAATCAAATACCCAAATTCAACCAATTTGGGTGCAAGAAAACTATTGCTACCGTCTCCATCTTCGTTTTTAGCTGAATGTGGATTTAGTGCTGTAAATGATTTACTGGTAAAAAAAAGAAATCGGCTGGATATAACAACGTGGAGACTTGAGACTAAAGCTAACCAAATTAGAACCTAATATAAAATCTCTGTGCAGCAAGCATCAAGTGCAAGGATCACACTAAATTAAAATAATAAATTAATATAGAAAAATCTGTATTAAAATTATTTGGAATTTAAATTTCTATTTTTCATTATATGTTTTGAAATTTTACTTACTGTGTTTTGTTAACAATTTCATAGTGATTTCTTCCTAGAACCTATCATTTATGTTTATTAAGTGAATAAATCAATTTTTTAATGTTAAAAATTATGTATGTTACATAGGAGGGGACATAAAAATTTTAGAAAGGTTAAGGTGGGGCATGGCACAAAAAAGGTTGGGAAACACTGCTGTATAGTTTAGTGCAGGGGTCCCCAAACTTTTTACACAAGGGGCCAGTTCACTGTCCCTCAGACCGTTGGAGGGCCAGACTATAAAAAAAAACTATGAACAAATCCCTATGCACACTGCACATATCTTATTTTAAAGTAAAAAAAACAAAACGGAAACAAATACAATATTTAAAATAAAGAACAAGTAAATTTAAATCAACAAACTGACCAGTATTTTAATGGGAACTATGGGCTTGCTTTTGGCTAATGAGATGGTCAATATCCAGTTCCATATTTGTCACTGCTAGCTGTAACAAGTGCTTTGAGGTGTGCGTCCCACGTCACCGGAAGTAGTACTGTACATGAGTGACGCTGCGCTTTGCTCACTGACCATCAGTGAAAGAAGTGCCCCTTCCGGAAGTGCGGCAGGGGGCCGGATAAATGGCCTCAGGGGGCCGCATGTGGCCCGTGGGCCGTAGTTTGGGGACCCCTGGTTTAGTGGTTGACAGACACGGAGGCTGATCCTTGTGTAAACCAAGCAATTTTTTAGAGCTAGCTTATATTTTGGCCCCTTGACCCGAAGATTCTCAAGGGGGAACTTCTTCGCCCTGATGAATTTGGTGGGCTCTATTTCTATTTCTTTTTCTTTTTTTTAACAAAGACAGAGAGAGAGTCAGAGAGAGGGATAGACAGGGACAGACAGACAGGAACGGAGAGATGAGAAGCATCAATCATTAGTTTTTCGTTGCGCTTTGTAACACCTTAGTTGTTCATTGATTGCTTTCTCATATGTGCCTTGACCACGGGCCTTCAGCAGACCGAGTAACCCCTTGCTCGAGCCAGCGACCTTGGGTCCAAGCTGGTGAGCTTTTGCTCAAGCCAGATGAGCCCGCGCTCAAGCTGGCGACCTCGGGGTCTTGAACCTGGGTCCTTCCACATCCCAGTCCGATGCTCTATCTACTGCGCCACCGCCTGGTCAGGCTCTTTTTCTTTTTTTTAATTTTTATTTTATTTATTCATTTTTAGAGAGGAGAGAGAGAGGAAGAGAGACAGACAGAGAGAGAGAGAGGAGAGACAGACAGACAGAGAGAAGGGGGGAGGAGCTGGAAGCATCAACTCCCATATGTGTCTTGACCAGGCAAGCCCAGGGTTTCGAACTGGCAACCTCAGCATTTCCAGGTCAATGCTTTATCCACTGCACCACCACAGGTCAGGCTCTTTTTTTTTTTTTTTAAGATTTTATTTATTCATTTTAGAGAGGGGAGGAGCAGGAAGCATCAACTCCCATATGTGCCTTGACCAGACAAGCTCAGGGTTTTGAACCAGCAACCTCAGTGTTCCAGGTTGACACTTGATCCACTGCGCCACCACAGGTCAGGCTGCTGGGCTCTGTTTCAAGTTTGGTAACCTCCTTGGTGAGAAGGGCCGGTTCTCCAGTGTCACTTATGTCCTTGGAGTTAATGTACCAGTTCCATGCCAGCACTTTCTCATCAATTTGGGTACCCATCAGTTCTTCAGGTGACATTTTAAGCCATGCTTTTAGCGCACTCTTATTGGTAATCCTTCCATAATGGGCTCAACATAGTTTAATGCAGTGTATAGCATCCATACATGTTTCTCAAATGATGAATAATTATTATGAGCATAAGGGTATCTTTTAGACCAAAATCCTATTGGTACTAACTATTTATCTTCTTATTTATTTATTTATTTATTTTTACAGAGACAGAGAGTCAGAGAGAGGGATAGACAGGGACAGACAGACAGAAACAGAGAGATGAGAAGCATCAATCATTAGTTTTTCGTTGTGCATTGCAACACCTTAGTTGTTCATTGATTGCTTTCTCATAGTTCCTTGACCATGGGCTTTCAGCAGACCAAGTAACCCGTTGCTCGAGCCAGAGACATTGGGTTGAAGCTGATGAGCTTTTGCTCAAACCAGATGAGCCCGTGCTCAAGCTGGTGACCTTGGGGTCTCGAACCTAGGTCCTCTGCATCCCAGTCTAACGCTCTATCCACTGCGACACCGCCTGGTCAGGCATCTTCTGATTTATTTTTAATAATTTTTTAAATTTATTCATTTTAGAGAGGAGGGAGGGAGAGAGAGAAAGAGAAAGAGAAAGAGAGAGAGAGAGAGAGAGAGAGAGAGAGAAAGGGGGTAGGAGCAGGAAGCATCAACTCCCATATGTGCCTTGCCCAGACAAGTGCAGGGTTTTGAACCGGCAACCTCAGTGTTCCAGGTTGACACTTTATCCACTGCACCACCACAGGTCAGGCTATTTTCTGATTTTTTATAGAGTCTCCAACATCCATGGATTCCCATAAATATTATATCTAGTGTTAACCTATCTCCCATCCTTAGTGAATATAGTTTTTGGAAGTGTTGTATATATTTCTTCAATATCTCTAGAGACTTCTGTTGTTCTGGTCACCATATGAATTCTATTGCCTTTCTAGTGACCTTATGAATTGGTTCTGTGAGTATGGATAGATATGGTATATGGTTTCTCCAATATGCAAACAATCTTACTAATTGCTGTGCTTCTTCCTTTGTGTTTGGACTAGGAATTGCTAGTATTTTATTTACTACTCCCGGTGGTATTTGTCTCCCTTCTGTGTTCCATTCTATTTCTAAGATTTTTACTCTTATGCTTGGTCATTGTACCCTTTCCTCATTTATTGTCCATCTGAATTCCCTAAGAGTTTTTATTAATTTTTTAAGTCTTCCTCTAATTCCTCCTGGGAATTTTGATTCATCATTATTATATCATCTATGTACATTATTATTTTACTTTTGTATCAGCTATTGATGATGCTAGTAACTTATGGGCAATGGTTGTATGGGTGTTTATATCCCTGTGGGAATCTCTTAAATTGGTATTGTTTACCCTGCCAAGTAAACATTGTGATAGGTCTAGACTCTGCGTGTAGTGGTATTGCAAAAAACATGTCTCACAAATCTAGTGCTGCTAAGAATTTTGGGTTTAACTGTCATATTATATTTGTCACCTTTTGTGTATCTGGTAAGTTTCCTGATAGGGTTGGTAACATCTTATTAATATTTCTATAGTCTATAGTTGTTCTCCTAGAGCTACTGGGCTTTTTAACAGGCTATATTGGGCTATTATAAAAATGTGACCTCCCATTTTCTATCTTCTTCTATTAGCTTTTTTTTTTTTAAGATTTTATTTATTCATCATAGAGAGGGGACAGAGAGAAGGGGGGAGGAGCAGGAAGCATCAACTCCCATATGTGCCTTGACCAGGCAAGCCCAGGGTTTTGAACTGGCAACCTCAGTGTTTCCAGGTTGACGCTTTATCCACTGCGCCACCACAGGTCAGGCATCTTCTTCTATTAGCTTTTCAACTGCCTTTGTTACCTCCTGATATCCTCTCTTTAATGGATACTGTTTTATAAATGATGGTCCTATTGGTTCCTGTAGTTTTATAGGTTCTATGCTAAATGCTATTAACTTAACTCTTACTTTTCCTAAATTTACCCTTAATAATTTGAACATGTTTGGAATTATGTCCCTTCCTATTAAATTTTCTAATTATGGGCTTACCAGAAAATCTGTGTAAAAATTTTGTCCTCTAAGTTTAATTTTACCCATTCCTCTGTATCCCACTAAGTGGTGTTTTGTCACTCCCTCTATTATTGTTTACTTTTTCTTATTGTGTTTCCCTTTTAGTAATGATACCTGTGGACTGGTATCTATAAAAACATAGTTTTAGCCTGACCTGTGGTGGCACAGTGGATAAAGCGTCAACCTGTAATGCTGAGGTCGCCAGTTTGAAACCTTGGGCTTGCCTGGTCAAGGCACATATGGAAGTTGATGCTTCCTGCTCCTCCTCCTGTTCTATCTCTTTCCTCTCTCTCTCTCTCTAAAAGTAAATAAATAAAATCTTTTTAAAAAAAAAGCCAAACAGAACAAGAAGATAATTTTATATGGTTTTGAATTATTTTCTTTTTTTAATTATTTTATTTATTTATTGTTTTTGAGGAGACAGAGAGAGGAGAGAGAGAGAAGGGGGAGGAACCGGAAGCATCAACTCCCATATGTGCCTTGACCGGTGTAAGGCCAGGAGCCGCCATTGTGGCCATTCACATGCAGGTTCCCGTTGGATTTAGGCAGACAGTAAAGAAATGGCGGAGTTGGAGGATGGTGGGCCATTCTGTTTATTGGTATCACCAAGACAGGCAAGCCACAAGAGAAGACAAGGGAAAAGCAGAAAACCTACTTTTCCCACGAAGGGCAAGTATCAGGGAGGCCCCTGCAATGGTGATAGCAGGAACCAAGAGAGAGTAAGCTCCCGGTCTGCCCCACTTTAATGGGATTCCTCATAAGACTGCACCACCCACATCATGCAACAGTCAAGGAGGTGGGGAAAAGCTTAGTCTTAAAACTAAGCCTCAGGCTATAATGACCTGGCTTGCTTACAGCCTGTCCCCAACAAACAATGCTAACTATAAGCTAGCAAATATATATATCAGTTTAAAAACTTATTTGACCAACACCAGGCAAGCCCAAAGTTTTGAACCAGTGACCTCAGCATTCCAGGTCAACGCTTGACCCACTGTGCCACTACAGGTCAGGCTGAATTATTTTCTAATTGTACTTCTAATGTTATATATGGTTGGTTGTCTTCCTTCAGTCTATATCTTTTGTATTATCTATTTCTTTTTTTTTCAGGGACAGAGAGAGAGAGAGGGATAGACAGACAGGAACAGAGAGAGATGAGAAGCATCAACCATCAGTTTTTCGTTGCGACACCTTAATTGTTCATTGATTGCTTTCTCATATGTGCCTTGACCGCAGGCCTTCAGCAGACCGTGTAACCCCTTGCTCGAGCCAGCAACCCTGGGTCCAAGCTGGTGAGCTTTTTCTTTTTCTGCTCAAGCCAGATGAGCCCACGCTCAAGCTGGCGACCTCGGGGCCTTGAACCTGGGTTCTCTGCATCCCAGTCCGATGCTCTATCCACTGCGCCATGCCTAGTCAGGCTGTATTATCTATTTTTTAAAATTATTTTTTTAATTTATTCATTTTAGAGAAGAGAGACAGAGAGAGATAGAGAAGGGGGGGAGGAGCAGGAAGCATCAACTCCCATATGTGCCTTGGCCCAGCAAGCCCAGGGTTTTGAACTGGCGACCTCAGCATTTCAGGTACACGCTTGATCCACTGCGCCACCACAGGTCAGGCTGTATTATCTATTTCTTGAGTTGCCCTAACTAAGTCTTGGATTTCCTGTTTAGCTCTCTCCGAGAGCAGGATAGCTAGTTTTTTGAAAATGGCCCCTCGTATGTCTCATTTGCTAAATTTGTCTTAAATGAGTTGTTCCTCCTTTGTCCTTTTCCTTGATTTCCCTGAAAGTTTTTCTGATTTCCTTGGAAGAAGGGATTATTTTTCTTCCAAAAATATTTTTTGGGCCCTGGCCGGTTGGCTCAGTGGTAGAGCGTCGGCCTGGTGTGCAGGAGTCCCGGGTTCGATTCCCGGCCAGGGCACACAGGAGAAGCGCCCATCTGCTTCTCCACCCCTCCCCCTCTCCTTTCCCTCTGTCTCTCTCTTCCCCTCCTGCAGCCAAGACTCCACTGGAGCAAAGTTTGCCCAGGCGCTGGGGATTGCTCTGTGGCTTCTGCCTCAGGCGCTAGAATGGCTCTGGTTGCAACAGAGCAACGCCCAAGATGAGCAGAGCATCGCCCCCTGGTGGGCATGCAGGGTGGATCCCAGTCGGGCGCATGCAGGAGTCTGACTGCCTCCCCGTTTCCAGCTTCAGAAAAATACAAAAAAAAAAAAATTCTCTTCTGTTTTTACCAATTTCCCCAACTATTTTGGTTATTCTTTCTAAGGAACTGGAACCTGTTTGTCATTCCCCTATTTGGCTTTGGGGGAAAATGTGTTCGATTATTTTAAAATTGTAGCCCTATTATTTCTTTTGCTCCAAAACTATATTGGAGTGAGGAATTTAAATCCTCATGTATCTGTATTCTTTGCCCCTTGTATTAAATTCTGCAGAGGAATCTTTTTTTTTTACAGAACCAGAGAGAGAGTCAGAGAGAGGGATAGATTGGGACAGACAGACAGGAACGAAGAGAGATGAGAAGCATCAATCATCAGTTTTTCATTGCGACACCTTAGTTGTTCATTGATTGCTTTCTCATATGTGCCTGGACCGTGGGCCTTCAGCAGACCGAATAACCCCTTGTTCGAGGCAGCGACCTTGAGCTCTGCTCAAACCAGATGAGCCCGCGCTCAAGCTGGTGACCTCAGGGTCTCGAACCTGGGTCCTCCGCATCCCAGTCCGACGTTCTATCCTCTGTGCCACCGCCTCGTCAGGCTCTGCAAAGGAATCTTATGTTGAGGGGGTACTCTGAATATCAAAGCCTTTATACCCCTTGTATATTCTTGTTCTCTCACAGAAATGCCTTCTTCATATACAAACATTAATATTGTTATTTACCTGACAGTCTCCTTTAAGCTCTTAAGAGCATTCCATTTTACATGGCTTGTTACATTTATTAGGTCTAATGCTGGCAAAGCCTGTCTCCAGGCACTAGTCATCCAGTTCCAGATTGATGTCATTCTGGTGGGCTCTGAGTCCATTACTATTCTCAACTGCTGTTTTAAATTTGGGTTTTCTATTGCATCCATTATAGCCCTGAATTCATCTCTTGATAGGAGGAGTGTGTCTCCCCTTTGTTCATAAATTTTTATTTTTATTTTTTGTGACAGAGACAGAGAAAGTCAGAGAGAGGGCCAGACAGACAGGAAGGGAGAGAGATGAGAAGCATCAATTCTTCGTTGCGGCACCCTAGTTGTTCATTGATTGCTTTCTCATATGTGCCTTGATCGGGGTGGGAGCGTGCGGGGGTGCACAGCAGACCGAGTGACCCCTCACTTGAGCCAGTGATCTTGGGCTCAAGCTGGTGAGCTTTGCTCAAACCAAATGAGGCCGAGCTGAAGCTGGTGACCTCAGAGTCTTGAACCTGGGTCTTCCGCGTCCCAGTCCAACGCTGCATCCACTGTGCCACCACCTGTTCAAGATGTTCATAAATTTTCACTAGCTGATCTACATCACTTGCTTCTCCTTGAATTATTAGCTTTCTCAATTCTGCTAGTTTAGCTCTACTGTAAGGAGTAAACTCTATGGTTTCCTCTTGTCCTTCCTCTTCCTGCTTTATTGCCTTCTACCTAGCTACAGTGGGACTCACCTTTACCTTCTGTATTATCTTTTGAGCTATATCCTTTTGTGGAGAAAAGGGCTGTTAGGCTTGCTCATAGGTTTACTGGCTGCAAGCCCTTTGTGCAAATAGTGCAGGAGCACCTGACAGCACTATTATAAGGATATAAATACTTCCCCCTCAGGGGGGATAAGGGAGATTCTGCTCCACCACTGGGAGGTGTGGTTGGGTTGGGTTTCTTTTGTCCCTCCCTGATCCCTTGCCCTCCACTGTGAAAAGCATGTTTCAGCTTTTCCCTTGGTTGTTTTTGGCTTGCCTGTCTTGGTGAGACTCCCAATAAATTGGAATGGCTCACCATCCTTCGGCTTCACTGTTTCTTTACCGTCTGCCCAAATTCAATGAGAACCTGCATGGCCACTGTGGTGGCCACTGGCCCTACACCTTTCCGTTGATCCTATCTGCAACAACTGTTCTAATGCTTGAAGCAATAAACCTGTGACCTGGACCTGGGTAATCTATCAGCTATTAGGTTGACATTTGGGGGGTTTTTAGATCACAGTGGATATCTTCTGGCACAAGGACTTCAGATCGTTTTCTTAAGAGTTTTCTCAGTGGTCTTCCAGGTACTCTCCAATGTTGTATTATATGGAGAAATTAAAGAAATTTCTAATACCATCTATTTCTTAGTGTACTTTAAAAATTTTATCCTCAGCCCATACCTTCCAAATGGGTAAAAACCTTTCTTATGTGGATAAGCTAAAATAAATTCTACTTGTACTGTACACCTAGGGTACCTTCCTTATTTTATTCCAAGCCTGTTTCAGCATTCGCATTTCATTTGACTCCAAATTAAGTTTCAGTTTCAAAATATTCAATATTTCAGATTCCAGTGTATTTCAAATTCAGTATTAAGTTACAACCTGTATTTTCAATTTTCAAAAGCTATAATTTTCAATAATCTAGAATCCAATCCTCGTTACCAACTGTCATGATAAACTATTTATTGGTTATAATTAAGTTATAGTTGAGCCTGACTAGGTGGTGGCACAGTGGATAGAGCGTCGGACTGGGATGCAAAGGACCCGGGTTCGAGATCCCGAGGTCGCCAGCAAGGGGTTACTTGGTCTGCTGTAGCCTCCCCCCCCCCCATCAAGGCATATATATGAGAAATCAATCAATGAACAACTAAGGAACCGGAACCGCAACAAAGAATTGATGTTTTTCATCTCTCTTCCTTCCTGTCTGTCTCTATCTGTCCCTCTCTGACTCTGTCTCTGCCCCCCCCCACAAAGTTATAGCTGGGTTTGTTAGGTAGTTCACAACGTAAAATGAAACTAATTAGAAGTCAACTGAATAGGCAAAGACACTCATAGCAAGCTAAATAACACAGACTTTATTCACTCACGGTTAAGACAAGTGGCCAGCTAAGTCTACATCCTTGCTTCTGTGGGGCCCCGAACGAACTTGCTTGGAGAGGCTGAGTGCTTTTCAGCCATTGCCAAACAGTCATGGTGGGCAACATGGAGTCTGCGTTGGAGTCCCAGGTGACCGACTTGATCTTTACCACAGCTACTTATATCTGGTTTGGCCACTCGTCATGTCATAAAGTAACATTATCACACTTCAAACAGAAGTCACAGAAGAGAGCAGAGAAAGTCCATGTGGAGGAGAGGAGAAACAGCTAAGATGGCGGAGTGCTGAAGGAGAAGTCAGTTTGCACAGAGTTTGTGCAGAGAGGAGGGGATGGGGAACAGAGGTGAATAAGGCTGGTGCAAGCTAAGATTAAAGCTAATGGCCCACCAGTTCTTGGCTCCATTGTTTCTCTTTTTTTTTTTTTTTTTTTTTTTACAGGAACAGAGAGAGAGGGATAGATCAGAGAGGGATAGATAGGGACATCAGGGACGGAGAGAGATGGGAAGCATTAATCATCAGTTTCTCGTTGCGACACCTTAGTTGTTCATTGATTGCTTTCTCATATGTGCCTTGACCACGGGCCTTCAGCAGACAGAGTGACCCCTTGTGACCTTGGGTCCAAGCTGGTGAGCTTTTTGCTCAAGCCAGATGAGCCCGTGCTCAAGCTGGCAACCTCTGGGTCTCAAACCTGGGTCTTCCGCATCCCAGTCCGACACTCTATCCACTGCGCCACCGCCTGGTCAGGCTTGGCTCCATTGTTTCATTGACGTCTGGCTGAATCAAACCTGAACCTGCAAGGGCCAGGAGGCTGTGATGGTGGCTGTGGCTACTGGCTTTATAGTATTATACAGTGGTACCTTGAGATACAAGTTTAATTTGTTCTGTAACCAAGCTTGTCAGTCAGTCAACTTGTATATTCAATAAATTTCTCCCATTAAAAACAAACAAACAAACAAACAAAAAAACAGAAGTCACATATGGGCTTGATAAGGTTGACAGATGGAGTTATCAGAAAAGGGAATACCCTGGTCGGTTAGCTCAGTGGTAGAGCGTCGGCCTGGCTTGCGGGAGTCACGGGTTCGATTCCCCGCCAGGGTGCACAGGGGAGGCGCCCATCTGCTTCTCCACCCCTCCCCCTCTCCTTCCTCTCTGTCTCTCTCTTCCCCTCCCGCAGCCAAGGCTCCATTGGAGCAAAGTTTGCTCGGGCTCTGAGGGTGGCTCTGTGGCCTTTGCCTCAGGCACTAGAATGGCTCTGATTGCGGCAGAGCACACCCCAGATGGGCAGAGCATCGCCCCCTGGTGGGCATGCCGGGTGGATCCCGGTCGGGCGCATGCAGGAGTCTGTCTGACTGCCTCCCCGTTTCCGGCTTCAGAAAAATACAAAAAAAAAAAAAAAAAAAGAAAAGGGAATAAACCCGTTATACCTTGCTAATCTAATTGGACCTTACATAGTGGGCTTTTATGTAAGATATAGTTAATCACATTATTCCTCACATGGTATTAGTACACAGTTAAAGCATCTGGAGTTATCTCAAAAGGGCATAAACTGGTTACGCCTAAACCATTTAGTTTCCTTTTTACATTTTTTTTTTTTTTTTTGTATTTTTCTGAAGCTGGAAACGGGGAGAGACAGTCAGACAGACTCCTGCATTCGCCCGACAGGGATCCACCCAGGGGGCGACGCTCTGCCCCTCCGGGGCGTCGCTCTATCGCAACCAGAGCCACTCTAGCGCCTGGGGCAGAGGCCAAGGAGCCATCCCCAGCGCCGGGGCCATCTCTGCTCCAATGGAGCCTTGCTGTGGTAGGGGAAGAGAGAGACAGAGAGGAAGGAGAGGGGGAGGGGTGGAGAAGCAGATGGGCGCTTCTCCTATGTGCCCTGGCCGGGAATCGAACCCAGGACATCTGCACGCCAGGCCGATGCTCTACCACTGAGCCAACCGGCCAGGGCCCCTTTTTACATTTTATATTAATTTTGTTTACTACAGAGGTTTTCTATGCTATAAATCCCATGATTTTGTATACTCTGTCTTACTATTGTTTCTGTAGGTTAAAATTTACCCTTATCAGACCTAGTGAAGGGATTGTGCAGTTGGAAGACATTCCTGTTGACAAGCAGTTTACATTCTAGTAAGAGGAAGAAAAAGTAGCTTAAATACAGGCCATGTGTGATGTGGTTTGTGAGTTTCTAAAAGGTAGGAAATTTAACAACCATAAAAAATATAACCAATGATTTTTAGGAGCTCACTATGTACAAAAATACCTGGTAGGTATTTAGTAATCTCATTTTACAGACGAGGAACCAGAAATTCAACAAGGTTAAACACCTGTTGTAGGTCACCTAATGAGTCAGTGACTTGAACTTGGTTCTGTCTTCCTCCATATCACCACTTTGAACCCATCATGACAGAAGACACTGAGATGGACACAGCCGGGATGAGCTGCAGAAGCCGTCTAGAGAGAAGAGGGGGATTTAGCAAAAGGATACAGCATGGTGACAAACCGGGTCTGCAGGAACCGAGCGGAACTGCGAGAAGGCTCAGCGTCAGTTAGGCCAGGAGTTCCGCGGGGAACCGCCGCCTGCACATGGTCCGCAATGCCACCCCGCAGCAGCTCCGGCGTTCGCGGGGCCACACTTGAGGCGGTGATCCTGGAAGAACGCCTCTGATTGGCCGGTTCTGTCAGGTGGCGCCCGCAGGCTAATCAGCGGCGGTCAGGCAGCTAGCCGCGTACCGCGATGCTGGCTTGGAGCCCCGGAAAAGGTGATCTTTGTTCGCTGGGCTACACCTAGAAAAGGCAGCCACTACCTATGTAGTAATGTCAGACGTTCCCCAGATCCAGCTAGCGACTCTACTGGCCCTTAACGCCGATTTATTTGAATTCGCCTTCAGCCCTCCCCCAGGACTCTGAGAAAGAGAAAAGGCGGAAGAGGCCTGGGCTGGTCCTTCTCGTTGGCTCTGGGTTCTGCCCTAATGTCCCTCTGTCTTTTGGGCATCTTTCTCCTCTCACTCTTCTGGAGCTCCAATCCTTCCAGTCTTCTTGCTCCATGCTGGCAGCCCACAAACGATGTAGTCTCCCCTTCCTTTTAAGAGAAAAATCTCAATGTCCCTCCAGCCAGGTTCTTTCTTTGTATTTGTTCTACTGCCTTGACGCTCCCTTCCTCATCTCCCTCCTCCCACAGCAGTCTGGTTGGTTACTAACAGTCCCACTCTGGCCAAATCTGGTGGCATTTCATAATCTTTGCCGTTCACTTTGGTAACATTTGACTCTTTTGACCTTGGTACCCACAAGATTTCTGGGAAATCTTGCCTGGTTCCTGCCTACCTCTTTTACAAACCCTTCTTTATGTCCCCACATCATGAGCTTGCCTCCCTTCTCCTCTTCCTGCCTGGAACACAGGCCCACGTTGTTGATCGTTTACCCTGTCTCCCTGAGAGTCCTATCTGCCCCGTCACTGGCATCCCCTAAATGCCAGCAATGCCTGAGCCTCCACCTGCAGCTTAGATGGAGAGCTCTAAATTTGTTCCAGAGCTCCAAATTCACTACTTGTGTATCTCAGGGGTACATAAGGCTCAAGACAGGTTATTCATTCAATAAATATTTGTTAAGTCGAATGCTGATTTAAAAGAAATATGTTTTTAAAATATATCTTTATATACAAAATAAATATATAAATATTTCTTTATTGCTGTGTGCCAAAAGCTTGGGATTACTGTGTCTCCTGTGACCAGCACACAGTGAGTGCTTTATTAATGTAATGAATGGCATGTAATGAATGGCAAAGGAAGTGCTCAATCAAAATTAGTTGCCCTGTCACACTTCTATCTCAGGGATGGTAACTGCTAACTGACTTAAGAGAGAGAAAGCCAAATTGAAAGGCTCCTTGTCCTGTCTAGTATTCCACACGCAGGGCAGACTAATCTGCCCACTCAGCAAAGGCAGCATTGCCCAGTCATGCAGCAGGAGAGGAACTACAAACTGCCATCCTAGGACAGGCAGCTACTCCTACAGGGTTCAAATCTTGGTTGGATGATCTTTTTCCTTTTTTTTTTTTTTTTTTACAGAGACAGAGAGTGAGTCAGAGAGAGGGATAGACAGACAGGAACAGAGAGAAACAAGAAGCATCAATCATTAGTTTTTCATTGCGCGTTGCAACACCTTAGTTGTTCATTGATTGCTTTCTCATATGTGCCTTGACCGTGGACCTTCAGCAGACCGAGTAACCCCCTGCTGGAGCCAGCAACCTTGGGTTCAAGCTGGTGGGCTTTTTTGCTCAAACCAGATGAGCCCGTGCTCAAGCTGGCGACCTCGGGGTCTCGAACCTGGGTCCACTGCATCCCAGTCCGACGCTCTATCCACTGTGCCACCGCCTGGTCAGGCCTTTTTCTTTTTTAAAATTTTATTTTATTTATGTGACAGAGAGAGTCAGAGAGAGGGATAGACAGGAAGGGAGAGAGATGAGCACCTTAGTTATTCACTGATTTCTTTCTCATATGTGCGTTGATGGGGGGGGTTACAGCAGACTGAGTGAGCCAGCAACCTTGGGCTCAAGCTGGTGAGCCTTGCTCAAACCAGACCAGATGAGCCTGCGCTCAAGCTGGGGACCTTGGGGTCTTGAACCTGGGTCCTCCACATCCCAGTCCGATGCTCCATCCCTGTGCCACTCCCCGGTCAGGGTTGGTTGGATGATCTTAAAGGTAATATTGAACTTCTCTGAGTCCTCATTTACATCTGGAAGTTGGAAATATGAATAGCTTTTATCTCAGAGATGATGCAAGGATTCTCCATAGGGTTCTTAGAGACACCTAGAAGGCATCTTATACTTGGTTATTTTGGTTTAAAGACGAGAAAAAACAGGACTTTTGTGGTGCACTATCGCCACTGTGTGACTAGCTGGGAAATTACATAGGGGAGGTTCACGGGCCTCGGAAGGGCAACCTGGACTCTGGCATTCCCTGATGACTGAGAATGTGTTCCCTGCTGCCAGCGCGGTCTTCTGCTCCCTCCAGCCTCCAAGGCCAGTGCTGGCAGCTGTGAAGGAGAAAGTATCCTGCCCTCTTTAAGTCCAGAATTTTTGAGTTTTGGTGGCTCTTCATGCTAGCATTCAAGGTCCTTTAGAGCTGGTGCCCTTGACATCTGCTCTGTGCTTGGAAGTCAGGGTAATTTAGTTCTGAACCTGCCCCAATATGCCCTCTCTGCTTTCTCCTTTCTTCCCAGCCCTCCTGGAGCTCCCTCTGTTCTCATCTTGATTCAGGAGCCTGAAGCACATTTTCCCAGTGAGCACGTAAAGTTCCTAGGACAGTATTCATGTGAACAGCAATAATTTATTTACTTATTTATTTAGCATCTACTGTGTGCCTGGTACTGTGCTGGGTCTTTATGAGCATTTATTCTGTTTTGGGAGCTGACAGTATTTTGTTCAAACTTTTCTTTAAAGTTGATTTGAGAGAAAGAGAAACATGGATTTGTTGTTCCACTTATTTATGCATTCATTCAGTTGATTTTTATAAGTGCTTTGACTAGGGATCAAACACAACCTTGGCATATTGAGATGATACTTTACCAACTGAGTGACCCAACCAGGGTGCATTTATTCTCTATACTCTTCACAAACTCCATAGAGCAGGTTACTGTGATTGTTCCCATTCTGTAGAAGAGAACACTGAGGCAGAGAAAGGTAACATGACCTTTCCAAAGTCATACAGCCATCAAGCGACAGATCCCTGTCTATAACCGCTAGGCCATCTAGTATGGTGGACGATGCAGAAATTGAGGTTCAAATCCCATCTCTGCCACTCACTACTGACTTAACGGCTTTGAACCTAAGCATTCTGCCCTTCTCTAAAATGCAGGCAGCAATCGGGGACCTAACACCAGGGGATGAGAAGTGGGGAGAGTGTCACAGCCAATAGAAGTGGGGAGCTGGTGTGGAGCACACTGGAGTAAGTGAGGGTCCCCTCAGGGAAGCAAGAGCCCTAGCTCAGGACCCAGCCAGCAAGAAGTAGGACTCAGGGGTCCAAGCCTCCATCACCTCTCACCTGTGTAACCCTTGTCTGTTCTTCCCACGCCCACCTCAGTCTCTTCAGTGCCTTTCTCGCTTGGCAACTTCGTATCGGCCTTTCCAAACACACATCTATTTATGTTCTTTGCTGCAGAAAATTTTGTCGCTCAGTGGGGACTCAACCCCTCATGAGAGCCCATGAGTCAAGTTGCTACAGCCCTGACAGTTCTGTCAGCCTCTCTTTATCTCTCATCCCCTCCCATCTCCTTGAAGGCATCTTAGGCCTTTAAACATGCTGTTCCTACTGCATGAAATACTCCTCCTTTTGCTTAGTGAACACTGAGGTGCTGGAAGGTCTCCTGAGAATGGGGAATTTGAGACCTGACAGAGGGGTAGGAGCTTGGAAACCAATAGGGAGTGGGAGAGTGTTCTAGGAAGAGAACAACCTGTGCAAAGGGATGGGAGTGCACACATTGGGAGGAGGGAGGAAGATGAAAGGAGGGGAGGAATGGAAGCTAATGAGAATGAGGTATGCCTAAGGCCAGGTGTGTTAGTGCAATGGATAGAGCATCGAGGTCCCAGGTTTGGAACCCTGAGGTCTCCAGAGTGCAGTATCACCAACCTGAACACAGGCTCTCTGGCTTGAGCCCAAAGATCGCGGACTTGAAGCCCAAGGTCACTGGCTCAAGCAAGGGATCACTGGCTTGGCTGGAGCCTTCCCCCTCATCAAGGCACATGTGAGAAGCAATCAGTGAACAACTAAAGTGCTGCAACTACTAGTTGATGCTTCTCATCTCTCTCTCTTCCTGTCCCCCCCCACTCTGTCGCTTAAAAGGGGGGGGGCTAGGATCATATCTTTATGTTCTCTGTTAAGGAGTTTGAACCCAATCCTGAGGGCTGTGGGAAGGTTTTTTTAAAAATTATTTTTATTTATTTATTCATTTTAGAGAAAAGAGAGAGAGAGAAGGGGGGGCAGGAGCAGGAACCATCAACTCCCATACGTGCCTTGACTGGGCAAGCCTAGGGTTTTGAACTTTCGACTTCAGTGTTCCAGGTTGACGCTTGATCCACTGCACCACCACAGGTCAGGCTGTGAGAAGGTTTTGAGCAGAGTTAATTACAGTAGTTTTGCCTATCCTCTATTCCACCAGAGTTGAGTGGAAAAGGATTTATCAGCATCACTCTGAAAAATATAGCACCCAAAACTCAACAGTCCACCGGAATGACCCGATCACACCAGCAGGGGATAACATTTCTTCACAGGATCCCCACCTGAATCCTCAATGGGTACAACCCAGAGTTCCCCACCCCCACCTCACACGAGGCTGAAGTGGGATACTTCATTTCCTGTGGCTGCCAGGAGGTGGCACCATCACCCCAATGTGTCCCCTCCACTTTGCCCTGTGCAGGAGACTCTTCCCAAGGAGCGATTATGCATAGGGAAGGACCAGGGAGGAAATAACAGGTGGCTGAGGAAAGGAGGGAGGAGCCACGGAACAGGGGTTGGGGGTGGTTTGGATGGAAAGTACAAGGATGAGCAGTGAGGGTGATGCTGGCTCCTGGTGTGTGTGTTTCAGGGTCAAGCAGAGCACATCGGTCTGGCTTAAATTTTCACCATTATTTGCCCTGCCCACCTCCATGCAACATCCCTCTAACCCCTGAAACACTGACATGCACTCCACCTGGTCTCCAAAAACTTGGCCCTTTCTCACCCGCAACTTCTTGACCACCTTCCTCTCCTTCCTCCCATCATTACTGGAGTGCTGTTCTAGTTCCCAGCTCTGTCTCTCACCAGACATTGCAAAAGACCCATTGCTTGCCTCCCCACCCCTCTACTAGTAGCTCCACTTTCTTGTCTCTTCACACCCCCATTCCTCTGGGGATGAAAACTTGCAGCCCACGAGGCTCACTGTGCTATGGACTCACAGGGCACCATGGTCTCCCCTATGCTGTATATGCACTGACCACGTGGCCAGGATGGAGTACCTTAAATTCTCCCCACTCCTGCCTGCCTCCAGACCTTTGTAGGCTTAGCATTCCTGCCTGGAATGCTTTTCCTTCCTTTCATCACAAGGCCAAGGGCTCCCTTCCTTCAACTCAGGTATCACTTCCTGTGGAACCCTTCCTTGAGCCAGGTCAGAATCAGTCCCCATTGTAGACACAGCTGAAGCAAATATATTTTTATCTTCTTTTCTTAAAAAAAAAAAAAAAATTAAGTGAGAGGCGGGGAGGCGGAGAAACAGACTCCCACATGCACTCCCACCTACCAAGATTCACCCTGCAAGCCCCCTACCAGGCAATGCTCTGCCCATCTCAGCTGCTACTCTGTTGCTTGGCAACCGAGATATCTTATTTAGTACCTGAGGTGAGGCCATGGTGCCATCCTCAGCTCCTGGGACCAACTTGCTTAAACCATTCAAGCCATGGCTGCAGGAGGAGAAAAGACAGAGAGAGAGAGAGACAGACAGAGAGACACAGAGAGAGAGACAGAGAGAGGGTGGAGGGGTAGAGAAGCAGATGGTTTCTTCTCCTGTGTGCCCTGACTGGAAATTGAACATGGGACTTCTACATGCTGGGCCAATGCTGTACCACTGAGCCAGCCGACAAGGGCCAGCTGCAGCAAATTGACCTTCACAGCCTGTGTTAAATTCTGGTCAGCATATTGCCCTGGCTGGGTAACTCAGTTGAATAGAGAGCGTTGTCTGGATATACTAAGGTTGTGGGTTCAAGAATCAACCAATGAATGCATAAATAAGTGGAACAACAAATCACAGTCTCTCTCTCTCTCCCCCTTCCCTTCCTCTCTCTCTCGAATAGATTTTAAAAATTCTAGTGAGCCTGATCTGTGGTGGCGCATTGGGTAGAGCATCAACCTGGAATGCTGAGGTCGCTGGTTCGAAACCCCTGGCTTGCCTGGTCAAGGCATATGTGGGAGTTGATGCTTTCTGCTCCTCCCTCCTTCTCTCTCTCTGCCTCTCTCTCTCTCTCTCTCTCTCTCTCTCTCTCTCTCTCTCCCCCTGCGTCCCTTCTCTCTAAAATGAATAAATAAAATCTAAAAACAAAAAAAAACAAAACAAAGCAAAAAATTCTAGTGAGCACTTTCTTGGGCATTTTTATTTTTTATTATTTATTTTATTTTTGACAGAAATAGAGTCAGGGAGAGGGACAGATAGGGACAGACAGACAGGAAGGGAGCAAGATGAGAAGCATGAATTCTTCGTTGCGGTTCCTTAGTTGTTCATTGGTTGCTTTCTCATATGTGCCTTGACGGGAGGGGGGGGAGGGGGACTCCAGCAGAGCAAGTAAGCCCTTTTTCAAGCCAGCAACTTTGGGCTCAAGCTAATGACCTTGGGCTCAAGCTGGTGAGCCTTGCTCAAACCAGATGAGCCCGTGCTCAAGCTGGCGACCTCAGGGTTTAGAACCTGGGTCCTCTGGGTCCCAGTCCAATGCTCTATCCACTGCGCCACTGCCTGGTCAGTCTTTCCTGGGCATTTAAAAAAAGTATTTTTGTATTTATTATTTAGAATATTGAATTAACTTTTTTTTAAATTGACTTTGGGGGAGAGAGAAAGAAACAGCAGTTTGTTGTTCCACTTATTTATGCATTCATTGGCTAATTTTTTTTTAGGGCACAGCAATTGCTTCTTTTTTTTTTTAGATTTTATTTATTCATTGTTAGAGAGAGAGGAGAGAGAAAGAGAGAGAGAAAGTGGGAGAGGAGCAGGAACCATCAACTCCCATTTGTGCCTTGACCAGGCAAGCCCAGGGTTTTGAACTGGTGACCTCAGCATTCCAGGTTGACACTTTATCTTTCTTTCTTTTTTTTTTTTGTATTTTCCTTAAGTTGGAAACGGGGAGGCGGTCAGACAGACTCCCGCATGCACCCGACCGGGATCCACCCGGCATGCCCACCAGGGGGCGATGCTCTGCCCATCTGGGGCGTTGCTCTGTTGTGACCAGAGCCATTCTAGCGCCTGAGGCAGAGGCCATGGAGCCATCCTCAGTATCTGGGCCAACTTTGCTCCAATGGAGCCTTGGCTGCGGGAGGGGAAGAGAGAGACAGAGAGGAAGGAGAGGGGGAGGGGTGGCGAAGCAGATGAGCGCTTCTCCTGTGTGCCCAGGCTGGGAATCGAACCCGGGACTCCTGCACGCCAGGCCGACGCTCTACCACTGAGCCAACCGGCCAGGGCCCAGGTTGACACTTTATCCACTGCACGACCACAGGCCAGTCCATTGGCTGATCCTTGTATGTGCTTATGACTGGGAATCAAACTACAACCTTGGCATATGGGACGATGCTCTAACCAACTGAACTACCTACTCAGGGCCTGGGAATTTGTTTAATGTCTTTCTTCACCTCTAAGTTTTATTTTTTAAAATTATTTTATTGAGCCTGACCAGTGGTGGTGCAGTGGACTGAGTGTTGGCCTGGGATGCTGAGGGCCCTGGTTCAAAACCCTAAGCTCCTACCTGGAATGCAGGCTCCTTGCCTTGAGCGCAGGGTCTCCCACTTGTGCACAAGATCATCGACATGATTCCAAGGTCACTGGCTTGAGACCAAATGTCATTGGCTACAAGCCCAAGGCCGCTGGCTTGAGCAAGAGATCACTTCTTCACTGGAGCCCCCCCTAATCTAGGCACATATGAGAAAGCAATCAATGAACAACTAAAGTGCTGCAACTATGAGTTGATGTTTCTCATCTCTCCCTTCCTCTCTCTCTTTCTTGCTAAAAATAAATAAATAAATAAATAATTTTATTTACAGTATTTTTTTTTTTGAGACAGACCGGAAGGGAGAGAGAGAGAAAAAGGAGAGAGATGAGAACCATCAACTTGTAGTTGCTTTATACTTTAGTTATTCATTGATTGCTTCTCTTACATGCCTTGATTGGGGGCTCAAGTCAAGCCAGTGACCCCTTGCTTAAGCCGGTGACTGTGGGCTTCAAGCCAGTGACCAATTAGGCTTCAAGCCAGTGACCATGGGGTTCATGTCTGTGATCCCACACTCAAGCCAGCGACCCTGTGCTCAAGCTGGCAAGCCCACTCTCAAGCTGGTTGAGCCCGTGCTCAAGCCAGACCTCAGAGTTTTAAACCAGGTTCCTCAGTGTCCCAGGCTAACGTTCTATCCACTGTACCACCACCTGGTCAGGCAAATAAAATTATCAATAGAGATTGATTTTAGAGTGTCCAAGAAAGGAAGGGGGAGAAAGAGAGAAACATTAATTTGTTGTTGCACTTCGTCATGCACTCATAAGTCGCTTCCTATAAGTGCTCTGACTGGAGATTTGTCCTGCAACCTTGGTGTTTCAGGATAATGCTGTAACTGACTGAGTTAACCAGCCAGGGCCTCCACCTCTAGGGTTTTGTTTGTTCGTTTGTTTGTTTTTGTGACAGAGACAGAGAGAGAGGGACAGATAGGGACGGACAGACAGGACGGAAGAGAGATGAGAAGCATCAATTCTTCGTTGCAGCACCTTAGCTGTTCAACAATTGCTCTCTCATATGTGCCCTGTCCGTGGGGCTACAGCAGACAGATTGACCCCTTGCTCAAGCCAGCGACCTTGGGCCCAAGCTGGTGAGCTTTGCTCAAGCCAGATGAGCCTGCGCTCAAGCTGGCGACCTCAGGGTTTTGAACCTGGGCCCTCCTGCATCCCAGTTTGATGCTATCCACTGCGCCACTGCCTGGTCAGGCTCCACCTCTAGCTTTTAAACTCCTCAGGGCAGGGCCTGTCTTCAGCACAGGGTAAATCAGTAACTAGATGGCACCTGGCTTACAGTAGGTGCTCAATAAACATTTGTGATATACTGTGCCTTCTGGCCCCCAACACTCACACACACACACCACCACACACCTTATTCTCTCTGGTTAGCTTGTAGTTCTTCCTCAACATGTTTACCCAGGTCACTTCTTCCAGGAAGCATCGCTGATCCTGCTCTGGGTTCCTGTTGCTCCTGGACCTCATCACTGCATTTGTTTTTTAAGTTCCCTTTGGTCTTTATTCCTCACTTTTAAAGAGATTTTATTTATTGATTTTTTTTTTTTTTACAGAGACAGAGAGTGAGTCAGAGAGAAGGATAGACAGGGACAGACAGACAGGAACAGAGAGAGATGAGAAGCATCAATCATTAGTTTTTCATTGCACGTTGCAACACCTTAGTTGTTCATTGATTGCTTTCTCATATATGCCTTGACCGCGGGCCTTCAGCAGACCGAGTAACCCCTTGCTGGAGCCAGCGACCTTGGGTTCAAGCTGGTGAGCCTAGCTCATACCAGATGAGCCTGCGCTCAAACTGGCGACCTCAGGGTCTCGAACCTGGGTCCTCTGCATCCCAGTTCAATGCTCTATCCACTGCGCCACCACCTGGTCAGGCTTATTCCTCACTTTTATCACCCTCCCCCTCGGTAGTTTTGCTATTGGTCTTGTGCCTGTTTTTAAAAGCTATATTTTCTGTGCCATTATTTCTTTCATGCAAATGGCTTTCTGCTTTAGAGCTCATTCCATTTCTTTTTTTAAATTAAAAATAGTTTTTGGGCCTGACCCGTGGTGGCATAGTGGATAAAGCATTGACCTGGAATGCTGAGGTTGCCAGTTCAAAACCCTGCACTTGTCTGGTCAAGGCACATATGAGAGTTGAAGCTTCTCTCTCTCTTGCACTCTCTCTCTCACTTTCTCCTCTTGAAAATGAATAAATAAAAAAAATAGGGTTTTTTTGTTGTTGTCTTTTAATTTTTTTAAATTTATTCATTTTTAGAGAGAGGAGAGAGAGAATAGGGAAGGAGCAGGAAGCATCAACTCCCATATGTGCCTTGACCAGGCAAGCCCGGGGTTTTGAACCGGAGACCTCAGTGTTCCAGGTTGACACTTTATCCACTGCGCCACCACAGGTCAGGCTAAAAATAGTTTTGAATATTTTATTCATTGATTTTAGAGAGAGAAAGAAATGGGAGAGGGGGCGGTGGTTAAGTGTCAACTCGTAGTTGTATTTGCCTCTCGTATGTGCCTTGACATGTGCCTTGACCGGGCAAGCCTGGGGTTTTGAACTGGTGACCTCAGCATTCCAGGTTGACGCTCTACCCACTGCACCACCACAGGTCTTACCCTTTCAGCTCAGTATTTGGAGTCTGAGGTTCCTCCATGTGGCTATGCTATGCATCCATTGGGTCCTCCACACGTTATCCATCCACCTCCCAGTGACTCCTGATTACTTCCAACCCCTTCCCCAACTCTTCCCTCCTGGTCACGTGTGAGGATTTGGGGAGATATATATTCAGGGCAAAATTGCTACATCATAGGACACCTGTTTATATGAGTAGCTGAAAGCTCCCTGGAGGCTCTGGGCTGATTGTACCCACAATCCAGGAAGGCCTCCCATAGGCCTGTGATTCCTGGCATTTATTCTCTCTAGCATCTAACTTTTGCCAGTCTGTTAAGTGCAAAGTGAGAGCACCTTACATTATTTTTGAGTTTCCAGATCTCCTCATATGCTTGTCATGCTTTTGGTTTCCTTGCCAGTCAATCACTTCAGCATACCCTCTCTGTATTGTTTGAAGGTGTACATCTTTTTCTTAGGAATTTGCTGGTCTTCTTAGATAGTGGCCCCTTGTGTCCAATACTGTCCTTGGCACAGTGTGGGGAAGTGCTGTTTGCAAGCAGACACCTCGAGCCTAGATGTACTTCATAAGCAGGCAGTCCTGAGTTCTCTGGGTTTCTATTGTAACTTCTCACAGGGGCTGGGCCCTGGGTCAGAGAAGGTAAGGGGGCTTGACTGTCCCTTTTGAACACTGTGGGGTTCATTAAAAGCACTATGTTTAGAAAAATATATAAAATAAATAAACAGATTGTAGTAAGTTTGGGGGCACTGTTCCAGCTCCTAAAGGGTTTGATGAGCCTCCCTGAGATCAACTCACCAGCATGGGATTTGAATTTTTAATTTGGGAAATTCATTCAACATGTGTTCATTATGTGAACATCTGCGGAGCACATTCAAGGTACAATTGTGGACATGACAACCCCTCAACCTCTCAGAGCTTAACTTCTAGTGAGGTGGCAGCCGGTAAAGAGTAAACAAATAAGGTAATTACAGGAGAAAACAAACAAGGGGTTAAAATATGGAATAACAGAGGGAGGACTTTAGCCAGGATGGTCAGGAGAGGCCACTCTGAGGAGGTGACCTTTGTTCTGACAGGTTCTAGGTATTTTTGCCATAAGCATCTTTCTGTAAACATCTTTGCCACACACATTTTTGCCACACAGCTAATTGACCATAGGTAATCTTGTTGTAAAGTGTTAAATAAAAAACCCTGGCTGGGTAGCTCAGTCAGTTGGTTAGAGCATCGTCCTAATACACCAAGGTTGTGGGTTCAATTCCCTGATCAGGGCACATACAAGAATCAACCAATGAATGTATAAATAAGTGGAACCACAAATAGATATGTTCTTTTTCTCTCTCTGTCTCTCCTCCTTCCTCTCTCTCTCTAAAGTCAATCAATAAATTTTAAAAAAAATTATTGATTGATTTTAGAGAGGAAGAAAGAGAGAGAGAGAGAGAGAAACATTGAATTGTTGTTCCACTCATATATGGATTCATTGGTTGTTTCCTATCTGTGCCCTGGCCAGGGATTGAACCCACAAAGTTTGCATATTGGGATGATGCTCTAACCAAATGAGCCACCTGGCTAGACAATAAATTTTTTTTAAAATATATTTTTAAAATTATTTTTATTTATTCATTCATTTTAGAGGAGAGAGAGAGAGAGAGAGAGAGAGAGAGAGAGAGAGAGAGAAGAGGGGAGAAGCAGGAAACATCAACTTCCATATGTGCCTTGACCGGGCAAGCCCAGGGTTTTGAACCAGCAACCTCAGCGTTCCAGGTCGACGCTCAATCCATTGCGCCACCACAGGTCAGGCCAGACAATAAATTTTTAAAAAGAATAAAATCGAGGCCCTGGCCGGTTGGCTCAGTGGTAGAGCGTCGGCCTGGCGTGCAGAAGTCCTGGGTTTGATTCCCGGCCAGGGCACACAGGAGAAGCGCCCATCTGTTTCTCCACCCCTCCCCCTCTTCTTCCTCTCAGTTTCTCTCTTCGCCTACCACAGCCAAGGCTCCATTGGAGCAAAGTTTGCCCGCGCGCGCGCGTGCTGAGGATGGCTCTGTGGCCTCTGCCTCAGGCGCTAGAATGGCTCTGATTGCGGCAGAGCGACACCCCAGATGGGCAGAGCATTGCCCCCTGGTGGGCATGCTGGGTGGATCCTGGTCCGGCGCATGCGGGAGTCTGTCTGACTGCCTCCCCATTTCCGGCTTCAGAAAAATACAAAAAAAAAAAAAAAAAGAATAAAATTGAGCCTGACCAGGCAGTGGTGCAGTGGATAGAGCGTCGGACTGGGATGCAGAGGACCCAGGTTTGAGACCCCGAGGTCCCCAGCTTGAGTGCGGGCTCATCTGGTTTGAGCAAAAAGCCCACCAGCTTGAACCCAAGGTCGCTGGCTCCAGCAAGGGGTTACTCGGTTTGCTGAAGGCCCGCGCGGTCAAGGCACATATGAGAAAGCAATCAATGAACAACTAAGGTTTTGCAACGCGCAATGAAAAACTAATGATTGATGCTTCTCATCTCTCTCTGTTCCTGTCTGTCTGTCCCTGTCTATCCCTCTCTCTGACTCACTCTCTGTCTCTGTAAAAAAACAAACAAACAAAAAGAATAAAATCACGACTGACCAGGCAGTGGCGCAGTGGATAGAGCGTCGGACTGGGATGTGGAGGACCCAGGTTCAAGACCTCGAGGTCTCCAGCTTGAGCACCGGCTCATCTGGTTTGAGCAAGGCTCACCAGCTTGAGCCCAAGGTTGAGCAAGGGGCCACTCCGTCTGCTGAAGGCCCCTGGTCAAGGCATATATGAGAAATCAACTGGTGAACAACTAAGGAGTCACAACCAAGAATTGATGTTTTTCATCTCTCCCTTCCTGTCTGTCTGTCCATATCTGTCCCTCTCTCTGATTCTCTCCATCTCTGCCACAAAATAAAATAAAATAAAATAAAATAAAATAAAATAAAATAAAATCGCCTGACCTGTGGTGGCGCAATGGATCAAGCCTCGACCTGGAATGCTGAGGTCGCCCATTCAAAACTCTGGGCTTGCCTGGTCAAGGCACATATGGGAGTTGATGCTTCCTGCCTCTCCCCCCTTCTCTCTCTCTCTTTCTCTCTCTTCCCTAAAATGAATAAATAAATAAAAATAATTAAAGAAAAAAGAATAAAATAACACAAAAAAGGAGAGACATTAAAAAGGATATAATGGAGCCCTGGCCGGTTGGCTCAGGGGTAGAGCATCGGCCTGGCGTGCAGGAGTCCCGGGTTCGATTCCTGGCCAGGGCACACAGGAGAAACGCCCATCTGCTTCTCCATCCCTCCCCCTCTCCTTCTTCTCTGTCTCTCTCTTCCCCTCCCGCAGCCAAGGCTCCATTGGAGCAAAGTTTGCCCGGGCGCTGAGGATGGCTCTGTGGCCTCTGCCTCAGGTGCTAGAATGACTCTGAGCCCCAGATGGGCAGAGCATCGCCCCCTGGTGGGCATGCTGGGTGGATCCTGGTCAGGCGCATGCGGGAGTCTGTCTGACTGCCTCCCCATTTCCGGCTTCAGAAAAATACAAAAAAATAAAAAATAATTAAAAAAAGGATATAATGAAATATGAAAAATTCATCACAAAATTGAAAAAACTTGCAAAAAATGAAAACATATTGTCTTTGAAGTCATTCATTTGTAGTATTACATGTAGCTTTTTTTTTTACATGTGTTGTTTTTAAAAAAGATTTTGTTTAATGATTTTGTTATCAACTTTAGAGAGAGAGAAGGGGGAGGAGAAGCAGGAAGCATCAATCTGTATATGTGCCTTGACCAGGCAAGCCCAGGGTTTTGAATTGTTGACCTCTGTATTCCAGGTCACTGGTTTGAAACTTTGAGCTTGCTAGGTCAAGGCATATATGAGAAGCAACTATAAGTTGATGCTTTCCACTTCTTCCTCCCACCTTCTCTCTCTAAAATCAATAAATAAAATCTTTTTAAAAAATAGCTTGATCAGGCGGTAGCGCAGTGGATAAAGCGTCGGACTGGGATGCAGAGGACCCAGGTTCGAGACCCCGAGGTCGCCAGCTTGAGCGCGGGCTCATCTGGTTTGAGCAAAAGCCCACCAGCTTGAACCCAAGGTTGCTGGTTTCAGCAAGGGGCTACTTGGTCTGCTGAAGGCCCACCCATGGTCAAGGCACATATGAGAAAGCAATCAATGAACAACTAAGGTGTTGCAACGCGCAATGAAAAACTAATGATTGATGCTTCTCATCTCTCTCCGTTCCTGTCTGTCTGTCCCTGTCTATCCTTCTCTCTGACTCATTCTCTGTCTCTGTAAAAAATAAAAAAATAATAATAATAAAAAGAAGCCCTGGCCGGTTGGCTCAGCGGTAGAGCGTCGGCCTGGCGTGCGGGGGACCCGGGTTCGATTCCCGGCCAGGGCACACAGGAGAAGCGCCCATCTGCTTCTCCACCCCCTCCCCCTCCTTCCTCTCTGTCTCTCTCTTCCCCTCCTGCAGCCAAGGCTCCATTGGAGCAAAGATGGCCCGGGCGCTGGGGATGGCTCCTTGGCCTCTGCCCCAGGCGCTAGAGTGGCTCTGGTCGCTCATGGCAGAGCGACGCCCCGGAGGGGCAGAGCATCGCCCCTGGTGGGCGTGCCAGGTGGATCCCGGTCGGGCACATGCGGGAGTCTGTCTGACTGTCTCTCCCCGTTTCCAGCTTCAGAAAAATACAAAAAAAAAAAAAAGCAATCAATGAACAACTAAGGTGTCGCAACGAAAAACTGATGATTGATGCTTCTCATCTCTCTCCGTTCCTGTCTGTCTGTCCCTGTGTATCCCTCTCTCTGATTCTCTGTCTGTCCCTGTAAAACAAAACAAAACAAAACAAAAAAAAACTTAAAAAATAAAAGAGAAGTGACAGTGAGAACTTCATCCATGGAGAATGGAACCAAACTGACAACTAGCTTCAATACATTGTCTGCTGAATGTAAACCAAACTTGTTAACCAGTTGTTAATGCTTGCGGCAAAGACATTCACAGCAAACATGTTTATGGCAAAAAAAAAACAAAAACTGGACACAGTCCTGACACCCAGCCAGAAGAACCAGGGACTAGCATTCCAGGCAGGCAGGGACCTGCAAGTGCTAAGGCCCTGAGGTTTGCCTGAGCTCGAGGATGGTGGAAAAACAGGAAGGTCACCGGGGCTGGAGACTAGGTGGGGGAGGGGTGTGCAGGGAGTTTTGGGAGTGGGCAGGGTCAGCTCAGGCTGTGAAGAGTGGGCCTAGATTCCAGTTTGAGTTGGTGCGTGAGGTGGCAGGAGGGCAATCTGCTGCGTAGAGTGCTGGGCCTCAGAGGCTCCAAAGCTGGCTCTGGGCAGTCTGAAGTTTCGGGGCCAGGAAGCTTTGGAAGCTGGTGTGTACTCAAAGGGCATACTTTTTTTTTTTAAAGTTTATTTATTATTTTTTATTTATTTATTCGCTTTTAGAGAGGAGAGACAGGGGGAGAGAGAGACAGAGGAGAGAGATACAGAGAGAGAGAAGTGGGGAGGAGCTGGAAGCATCAACTCCCATATGTGCCTTGACCAGGCAAGCCCAGGGTTTCTAACCAGTGACCTCAGCATTTCCAGGTCGACGCTTTATCCACTGCGCCACCACAGGTCAGGCCATACTTTTCTTCTCTGGTATTTTTTCTGGAAAAAAATTTCAAATTTTTGTAAATAAGTAATGCATGTACTAGGTACAAAAATATAAAAAGAAACAAAGGTCCCCTCCCTCTCTGACTGTAGCCACTTAGTTCTCCCCAGAACCAACAATTGTCCTCAAGTGCCCACTGTCCCCAAGTGATTGCATCTTTACAGCCTTGGGCACAAATTTGACATAAGTGGGAGTGCACTATGTTCACACTGTTCACACCTTGAATTTTCTTTCTATTTTTAAACAATATTTTATTTATTGATTTTACAGAGAGAGGAGAGAGGGAACTAGAAGTATCAACTCATAGTTGCTTCACTTTAGTTGTTCGTTGCTTGCATGTTGCATGTGCCTTGACCGGGCAAGCCCAGGGTTTTGAACCCATGGGACCTCAGTGTTCCAGGTCAGTGCTCTATCAACTGTGCCACTACAGGGCAGGCACACTTCGAATTTTTTTCTCAGTGGTGTGAGTTGATAGAATTTCCTGCCAATGCACTCAGAACAGCCCCCTTATGAAGGCTCTAGAGCTGTCCTGTCAATATAGCCTTTTTTTTTTTTTTTTTTTTTTTTTTTGACAGAGAGACAGAGAGAGGGACAGATAGGGACAGACAGGCCAGAAGGGAGAGAGATGAGAAACATCAAGTCTTTGTTGCGGCACCTTAGTTGTTCATTGATTGCTTTCTTATATGTGCCTTGACTGGAGGGCTACAGTAGACCGATCAACCCCTTGTTCAAGCCAGCGACCTTGGGCTCAAGCTGATGAGCCTTGCTCAAACCAGATGAGCCCGTGCTCAAGCTGGCGACATCGGGGTTTTGAACCTGGGTCCTCTGCATCCCAGTCCGACACAATTCACTGCGCCACCACCTGGTCAAGAAATACACAGCTCTTTAAATCAACACTTAGCCAACCTGCAGTGGCGCAGTGGCTAAAGTGTCGACCTGGAACACTAAAGTCACTGGTTTGAAACCCCAGGCTTGCCTGGTCAAGGCATATATAGGATTTGATGTTTTCTGTTCCTCCCCCTGCTCTCTCTCTGTCTCTCTTTCCCCCTACCTCTCTAAAATGAATAAATAAAATTAAAAAAATAAATTAATATTTAAATTAATGCCTGAATGGTAGTGGTGCAGTGGATAGAGTTTCAACCCAGGACCCCAGTTTGAAGCCCCAAGGTCACCATAGCACAGACTTGGCAGCTTGAGCGTGAAATCATGTCACTGGCTTGAGCCCAAAGGTCCCTGGCTTGAGCCTAAGGTCACTGACTTGAGCCTAAGGTTGCTGGCTTGAGCCTAAGGTCGCTGGCTTGAGCCTAAGGTCACTGACTTGAGCCTAAGGTTGCTGGCTTGAGCCTAAGGTCGCTGGCTTGAGCCTAAGGTCACTGACTTGAGCCTAAGGTCGCTGGCTTGAGCCTAAGGTTGCTGGCTTGGGCCTAAGGTCGCTGGCTTGAGCAAGGGGTCACTGGCTTTGCTAGAGTCTTCTGGTCAAGGCATGTATGAGAAGCAATCAATATACAAGTAAAGTGAAGCAACTACAAGTAGATGTTTCTAATCTCTCTTTCCCCCTCCCCTTCCTGTCTCTTTCTTTTTTATTTTTTATTTTTATTTTTTGTATTTTTCCGAAGCCAGAAACAGGGAAGCAGTCAGACAGACTCCCGCATGCGCCCGACCGGGATCCACCTGGCACGCCCACCAGGGGGCGATGCTCTGCCCCTCCGGGGCGTCGCTCTGTTGCGACCAGAGCCACTCTAGCGCCTGGGGCCGAGGCCAAGGAGCCATCCCCAGCGCCCGGGCCATCTTTGCTCCAATGGAGCCTCGCTGTGGGAGGGGAAGAGAGAGACAGAGAGGAAGGAGAGGGGGAGGGATGGAGAAGCAGATGGGCGCGTCTCCTGTGTGCCCTGGTCGGGAATCGAACCCGGGACTTCTACACGCCAGGCCGACGCTCCACCACTGAGCCAGCCGGCCAGGGCCCAATCATTAGTTTTTCATTGTGCGTTGCAACACCTTAGTTGTTCATTGATTGCTTTCTCATATGTGCCTTGATCACGGGCCTTCAGCAGACCGAGTAGCCCCTTGCTGGAGCCAGCGACCTTGGGTTCATGCTGGTGGGCTTTTGCTCAAACCAGATGAGCCCACGCTCAAGTTGGCGACCTCAGGGTCTTGAACCCAGGTCCTCTGCATCCCAGTCCGACGCTCTATCCACTGCGCCACCGCCTGGTCAGGCCTGTCTCTTTCTTTAAAAAAAAAAAATTAATTACAATAATCAATTCCTCAATTGCATGAGCCACATTTCAAGCACTCAAGAACTACATGTAGCTCTGCGTCGGAGAGCACAGATATAGAACATTTCCATCATTGCAGAAAATTCTACTGGACCATGTTGCTCTAGAGAATTCCAAGCCAAAAGGAAAAAAGAGTTCCCAGCCATGCATCATGTAGGTCTCCAGGGGCTGCTTCGAAGGGGACAGAAGCTCAGCTGTGTTGGTAAAGCCCTTAGCACATGCAATAATAACAATCTGTCCCCCCAGAATCCAAGATTCACCCCTCTCTGAAGGGTCTAGAGTTGTGCTGTCCAATAGAGGTCTTGATGTTTCAGCCCTGCCAGGCAACCCTCCACTCCTGGGACCTGATTTCCTCGGGGCCTCAGCTGTGGAAGGAAAAGGAGCCTCACTGTCTCCAGTGAGGTCATTCAGTCATTTGACAAGCCTCAGGGTGGTGTACTCTGAACTGACTGGGCCTGTACTCTTAGAGATGAAGCCCAGAAGGCCCCTGCCCTGGGCAGGACAGAGACATAAATGGGTCCTTCCAGTCATGGTTGGAGGTGGAATGTCAATGCTGTGCCTCGAGGTCAGCCTGGCCTTCCTGGAGGGGGCCATAACTGAGCTGAGACCTGAAGGGTACAGGTATGGCCTGGAGAGCTGTATGGAGCCCACAATCATACCCTGTGGTCAGCTGGCGAGGTCAGTAGGACCAGGTCAGGCTAGGCCCAAAGTACCAGCACAAGACTTCACACTGGCACTGGGGGCCGGAAGGGGCTGGCGCTGTGGAATGTGAGCAGTGCTGGGCTGGAGAGGGTATGGGGGAAGGCTCGGAGTTCAGCTGTTGGTGATTTCACGCCTCCTCCTCAGCCACTTCTTGGAGACAGGCCCCAGCCTAGGGGCCCAGGTGCCAAAGAAGGTCAGATTTCGGCAGCAAGAGAATAAAAGGAGATTTCCTCTGGAGGGGAGCCCTCTCCCCGAAAGAGAGCTGCAGCTGCCTCCCTCTGGGAATAGGCTAAATCCTACAGCAGGTGGAGGGCTGGAAGGGGTCTCCTATCCCGCTTGGGTCAGGCGTGGGGGAATGGGCAGGCAGTGCAGTCAAGTGTGCACACCTGAGTGTCTGTTCCTGGCAGTGGGTCTCCTTTGTCCCTTCATTCAACACTTTACTGCCCCTCAGTTCTGCCAGGTTGCGACCCTGGGTGGGGTTTGGGAGACAAGGACAGTGACCACTAAACTGGGTCAGAGGCCTTAAAGCTGGGGGGAGGAGAACATGCAGGAAGACTAGGAAAATGGGGACATTTCCCCTGGTGAGCTGAGAGTGGGTGCTGGGGGTTGTTTTTCATTGAAAACCTTTTTGCTGCCTGACCTGTGGTGGCGCAGTGGATAAAGCGTTGACCTGGAACACTGAGGTCGCCGGTTTGAAACCCTGCACTTGTCTGGTCAAGGCACATATGGGAGTTGATCCTTCCTGCTCCTCCTTCTTCTCTCTCTCTCTCTCTCTCTCTCTCTCACTCTCTCTCCTCTCTAAAAAATGAATAAATTAAAAAAAATTAAAAAGAAAGAAAACCTTTTTGCTATTGGAGTTTTTGTTGCATTGTTTCAACCTTGAATATGTAATGCCTCTGCAAAAATCTTTGTTCTGTGGCCGCAGACCAGCAGCTGTACTCCCTGGGAATGTGTTACAAATGCAAGTTTTCAGGCTTTGCCGTCTCAGACCTACTCAGTACGAGATTCTGGAGTGGGACCAGCAGTCTAGGGCCTCCAGGTGATTCAGAAATATGCTAAGTGCTCAAGACTGATTCAAAATCCATCCAAGCAGCACAGGCTTTCTGGTGCTCTCCTTGCAGGAAGGAGACCGTAAGAGTGTCCCCTTCCACAATACTGAATGTCTCCAAATAGGGGTCTCAGCTTGAAGTGGGGCTCAACCTGAGATGGTCTGGAGGAGGCCACCCGGAGAAATGAGGTTTGAATGACATGTAAAAGGTGAGGAGAGCTTGACCAGGTGAGGGGGGAGGAGTGTTCCCCAGAAAGAAACAGCCCATATAAGGGCCCTGAGGTGACAGGGACCAAAGGCCATGGGCTGGAGCCCAAAATTCTGGTCCAGCACATCTGTGCTTGGGCTTCCTGAATGTCCATTCACTTGTGTGTGTGGACATTTCATTAACAGAAGTCCCTGTTTCTGCACACCCAGAGCCTCCTGAGTCCTTGGAAAGGCAGGGCCACTGGGGCTGTGGGAATGAGCTCTGCAGTGGGACAGGACACCTACTCCTGTGGGACCTGGCCCAGTCACTGCCTCCTTCTGAGCCTCAGTTGCCCTTGTCTGGGCCACAGGACAGGAATGCCTTGCTCCTATTAGGGCTGCCTGGAGGAGGGAATAAGATCCCAGCAGTCTGGCCTGGGGCCTTTCCCCTCTAATCTAGTTGTTGACAGAACACTTAGAACACTCTCCAGGCGTGGCAGCATTCTTGAGTTTCAGGCTCAGAGGGTAAGTCTGGTCAAAGCATAGCTCCCACACTGTGGACCACCTGACCCTCCTTCCGGGCAGCCTCCTGTCTCTGAGTTCTGGCTCCTGTGACTGGGCTCAGTGGCTATCTGTCTATCTGTTGCTCCCACTAGATCCCTGACTGACACACTAAGCCAGCAAGTGGCAGAGTCTGGAGGTGACCAATGCTTTCACTAGACTCCTGAGGCCAGTGTCTGGGGCTCGGAAGCCACTCAAACCCAGGCTGACCAAGGGACCCAGGCTCCAGCTGCTGCCATGCTGCCCAGAACAGGCTGGGGGAGGATGACAGGCAGCTGGGCCTGCACGGGAATTAGCAGCATCTGTCTCACTCTTACACACAACATCAGGAATGTGGAAGGGCCCCCGCAAGCGTGTGCCTGCCAGCGAGGTGGGCAGGGAGGAACACAGGGCAGGCAGCTGAACCCCTCACGGCCCCTGAGACTTACTAGGCAGCAGCTGCCCCTGTCACTCTGAGTGACCCAGCTCTGGCCTCCCATGTGTGTAGGACCCACTGGGAACCGGGGGTGGGGATTCACTCAGCTCCTTCTTTCTAGCACCATCCTTGTGACCCTGGGTCTGTGGCATCCCTCAGTATCTCTACCATTAAATGAGAATAATATTTATCTGGTGAGGCTGTGGGGAGGGAGAACAGTGGGTGCTGAGCTCGACAGGGCACTGGGTTCCTGGTGGGGAAGTGGAGAACGGGGGCTCTTTCCTCACTCCCTTGTCCTTACATACTACCCTCACCAACCCTTTCCTTCCTGTGTGGGCTCTGAGGGACCTGCCTCTCCTGTGATTGGCTGGGTTGATGAAGGACATAGTCACTGACCAGTGACAGCCAGGGGGAGACTTTGGTTTGGAAGTGGGGCTCAGTCAGAAAGTTTAGGGGCTCCAGGGAGCCAGTTTGGGATCCTTGAGTGCAGGAGGTACATAAGCCAAAAGTTGCTTTAGGAAACTGCCTCTGGAGCTACCTGCAGAGGAATGTGAACCAAAGGGATCTTGGGCTGGAGGGGGACAACAGGCTGCTGCAAAGCCCAAGCTCTAGTTTTCAGTGAAGCACTCAGCATAACCCACGTGAAATTTGTCCCAAACCTAAGCCCAGAGGTGAGCATCAGAGGCAGGGCAGGAGCACCCCACTCATAATGGTGAAAGAAGTGACCGTCAGAGGTGACGGAATTGGCCTCGGGACACTGGAAATGTTAGGCTTTGAACCTCCTGGCTACAAGTCTGCTGTTCTTTCTACCTTCTTTGGGAATGGGGTTCCTGAAAGAACGCGGCTGGCAATGATTCTGATTTCTGGTCAGTGCCTTCTCTGATATGGTGGAGCCTGGGGGGAGGTGAGTAGTTCAGTTTGGGACATAGTGAGTCAGAGAGGCAGAGCTGGGGTATGAGGAGACCCAAAGCAAGGAAGAAGCCTAACTATGAGTTCCAGGGTGGGCCCCGCTCCAAATTCTTATATCCATTTCCTTTGACCGTGCACATATTTCCAGTGGTCACCTGGTGGGAGGCCATGGCAGCCGATCCACGTGATTCCCACAAAGGGTCTGTGCCGGTTGGGTAGTCCTGAGCTAGGACAGGGCAGGGAAGAGCCAGGCACTGGGTCAGGCACCCCAACCTCACTGTCAGGGGAGCAGCTTGTAGCCCCTGTGATGGAACCCAGGAAAGTTCCAGTCTCAGAGTCCTGGGAGGCTGATCCCTTCTACCCCCCAAAGGGCATCGGGGAACAGGACCCTGAGGGCTCCCTAGGGAAGGACCAAGCAGGCAGGGACAGCTGCAGCCCAGCTGGGAGTTTGGCAGTCAGATGCTGCTGGGGTCTGGGGCGGCTCTGCCGGTGAGCTCCCAGCCTGAGCGGCAGAGCGTGGGAGCAGGCGGCAGCCTCCAAACTGGGTTTTGGGCTTTCATGCTGTGTTAACAGTCAGCTTGGTTACATGCGGAGCAGATGGGGGAGGAGTGCTGCTGGCTGCCGGCTCCCCTGGCAACAGCCCCTGGTCATGCGTGTGCACAGAGTAGAGGAGTCCTGCCTGGTGGATGGTGCTGAGTGGACTCCTCTGTCCATCAGCGTTCCTTCACACTATCACATAACAAGATGGTGCCAGGAAGGGACAGACCGAGACAGAGGTGCACACCAGCTTCTTGGTCCACCCTGGGCAGCTAGAGGACGATGTGAACCCCAGGCCGGGCACAGAGCCCTCAGTCAGCCTGCCACCCAGGCAGACCTCCCAGCTTGGGCATCCTACAACCCTGATTCCCCTCCATCGGATGCAAAGACATCAGGCACTGGGAGATTTATTTCAAAAAAAAAAAATAATTTATAAAAGGCCATTTGCTTCTGTGTTTTCTGCAGGCTTCTACCTCAGCTATGAGCACAGGGGCAAATACTCCTACCACCAAGGAGCTGGGACAAACAGCAGAGGGGACGTGAGGGAGGTCTGGGGAAGAGGTTCAGAGGCTCAAGATCTCTCTTGGTGAAGGGCAGCAGGGAGACGTGGGACAGTCTTGCAGCCAGGTCCAGCCAAACCCCTGGAACCAGGACCAAGCACCAAGGCCCAGGAAGCCCAAGAGAGCCCCACATCCAGGTTATTAGACTGCTGGGCCATGACTCCCAGGGCAGGGCCTGGACTCGAGACCGGGGTTGAATTCTGGGTTAGAAGCCGAAGGTCACAGCTGGAAGCCTCAACTAAGGGCCCCAGGACAAAGGACAGACCTCCCCAAAGCACAACCAAAGATCTAGGACAGCAGTCTGAAGTTGGACTGGGGCTGCCAAGGTCAAGCACCACCAAGTTGCAGCAGAGCCAGGAGGCCCAAGGCTACTGGCTATCCTGCCCACACAGCCTTGTGCCCTACTCAAGTCTGCACACCAGGAAAGAGGAAGGAGCTGGGCCCCAGTGGCAGGGGGTCGTGGCTGAAGACAGAGTCACTGGAGGAGCAAGTGCTGCTGGCATCCCCGCCAGTCGGGGAGTAGGGTCCAAAGGTCAGGCGGAGGTCCAGGTACTGAGGGAACAGTGCTGGTGGTCAGCCCTGAGAGTTGGTTCCCATGCAGCCCAGAGGGGAGTGGGCAAAGAGAGAGGTCACAGCATATGAGAGGAACAGTACCTCCTCAGAGATGGCCAGCAAGACCTTGTCCAGTGCCTCCACCAGCTGTTTGAAAGTGGGCCTCTGGGAGGGAGCCGCATGCCAGCACTCACGCATCAGCCCATACCTGGGAGGGGGGGCAGAGTCAGAAGGACCCACAGGCCTGAGTGAAGGGAGGGCCTCATGGCCCTGGGCAGAGCAGCTGGGTCAAGAGGAGGGGTCTAATGTGGGTGGGTGGGGCCATTCAGTGAAAGGGCACAGAAGGCAGGCCAGGACTTCCCCACTGGGCCTGGGCCAAGGAGGTAGCAGGAATCAGTGAGCTGGAGCTGACCACTCCCCAGGGCCAGGCCCTGAGGCCAAGTCAGAGCAGAAGAGGAAGAATGGAAAGTGGGGGAGAGTGGATTAAGGCCTCACAGCTCTGGAGGGCAGTTCGGGGGCCGGTCCATCCGATGCCCCTCCCGCAGCAGTGAGAACAGTTCCTCCACAGGGATGCCAGGGTACGGGGAGCCCCCAAGGGTGAAGATCTCCCACAGTAGGATCCCAAATGACCACCTGGAGGCAGGATCAGGACTCAGCAGGGCACAGCTTCACACCCTGCTCCTGGGGCTGGGACGGGGGACCCTGTGGGCATGATCTACCAAGGGGAGTAGGGATCGGGGCCTTTTGTGGAGTCTGGTCTCACTTAAGTCCCAGGGCTATATGACCTTGGGTAAGAGCTTTGCCTTTTCTGTGGGGTAGGACAACAATCCTGGCAGATGCTCTGGACCCCACCTTCCAGGACTCACACGTCACTCTGGTGTGTATAGACTCGGTCAAACAAGGCCTCCGGTGCCATCCACTTGACAGGCAGGCGTCCCTGGAAGGGAGAGGAAGGGGCATTGGTTAAAGTCCTACAGGTCACGCCCACGCCCTCCCAGCTCTGCTCTGCCTCCCTCACATTGCTTGTTTTCTTGTAGTAGTCAATGTGATGGACACCACGAGCCAGTCCAAAGTCAGCAATCTTCATCACATTGTCCTCTGTCACCAGCACGTTGCGAGCAGCCAGGTCCCGATGAATGCACTGGGGATAGGGCAGGGGAGTTAGGTTCATTAGGACACAGCACCTCACAGTAACTTTGGCAGGTAGGGATCATCCCCATTTTACAGATGGGGAAGTCAGAATTCAGAGGGGAGACTGCACAGTCCAACTTCTGGGCCCTCACATCCTCATGTGGGCTCTCCCTGCCCTGCACATAGGTTCAGGACTGTGTGAGGACGAATGGGTTGTGCACTGTCAGCTGCACATGGAAAGGGTGGGTATGGAAGGACTGAGGATAATGAAAAGGGGACAGACGGAGAAGTTGGAGACACTGAATGCCAGGGGCATAAAGATTTGGGGATGGGAGCGGCCCAGAGTGCTGCCCACTGCCCACACCTTCCGAGACTCTAGGTACTGCATGCCTCGAGCCACCTGGTAGGCACAGGAGACTAGGGCTGGGAAGGAGAGTGGCCCCTCGTTGCTCCAGGGCCCGTCAGGGCTGAGGTCAGGGCCTGGGGGGCGCCGGGCCCGCAGGAACTCCCGCAGGTTTCCCTTGGCAGCACACTCCACAATCACGTACAGGGGCCCTGCGAAGTGAGGGAGACAGGGAGATGGGGCTTGCTGAGGCTGTGCTCTGGGCTCCAACCATCCCACCCTGGGCCCACCTCGCCCCACCTTCTTGGGTGCAGACACCCAGCAGGTTGATAATATTTTTGTGTCGACCAATCAGCTTCATCACCTCCATCTCGGAGACTAGGTCTGCCAAGTCTTTGTCAGAGGCGTTGTCTGCAAAGGCGACAGCCAGGGTGACTAACCGAGGCAGGCTGTGGGGTAGGGGACAGGACACAAAGTGCTAGACCAGAAGTCAGGAGGGTTTGGGCCTGAGTCCCCACTAGGATCTGTGGCCTTGAAAAAGTCACCTAACCTCTCGGAACCTTGGGATCCTCTTGTATGAAATAAAACAATAGATCACACCCTACTTCTTCTCATCAGAGCAATTGTGAGGATGCAACAAGACCAGGATCTAGAAGAGGTAGAGCAGCAGTGAGGGGACTAGTAAAAGAGGGGAAGAGCTCAGAGCAGGAAGGAGGCTTGTCTGCGGGGCTTGGCACCAGTCCCTGAATGGGGTGAGAGTGCCTGGGGGCAGGAAGCAGGCTGGCGCCCTGAGGTCTGTCTGACCAGGGATTGGTGTCCATCTGGCCTGGGAATTCAGGGAGCCACTGTGGAGCACAGCTGGGGGAGGCCTGGAAGGCTTCGGAGCGGAGCGGGGGCTAGGCCTCCAGGTGACCTGTGGCCCTGGGCCAATGACATTCCCTCCCTACCAGACCTCACAATGCACATTTCTCAATCCTTGCTTTTGGGAAGTGCCAGGTGGCCCCAGCTGTGCAAAGAGGGCTGGGGCTGGAGAACCATCGAGTATTTTGGGCCGCTCTTTTTATTTTTTTTTTATATATTTAAAAAAATTTAATTGATTGATTTTAAGAGAGAGAGGAATGAGGAGAGAAAAAGAAACATCAATTTGTTGTTTTACTTGTTTACGCATTCATTGGTTGATTCTTTTTTTTTTTTTTTTTTTTTTTTTAAAAGAGACAGAGAGAGGGATAGATAGGGACAGACAGACAGGAATGGAGAGATGAGAAGCATCAATCATTAGTTTTTTGTTGTGACACCTTAGTTGTTCATTGATTGCTTTCTCATATGTGCCACAGCAGACTGAGTAACCCCTTGCTCAAGCCAGCGACCTTGAGTCCAAGCTGGTGAGCTTTTGCTCAAACTAAAGGAACTCGCGCTCAAGCTAGCAACTTCGGGGTCTTGAACCTGGGTCCTCCGCATCCCAGTCCGACACTCTATCCACTGCGCCACTGCCTGGTCAGGCTCATTGGTTGATTCTTGTATGTGCCCTGACTGGGGATTGAACCCACAACCTTGGTATATTGTGATGACACTCTAACCAACCGAACTACCAGGTTAGGGCTGGGCTACTCTTGTAGAGGGGGTTGGGACTGAATTTAAACAGAAAGTCTGTTCTAGACACATCAGGACAGGCCTGAGAAGGCCCGGGGGAGGCTGGGGTGTGATTCAGGGGGAATGAGGTGGAGGCCTATAAGGCTAACAAGGTTACTGGAGGCCAAGGCTTACATGGGCCAGGGTGGACAGGAGGTATCAAACTCCAGTCACCCCCAATCCTTATAGTCACCATCATCCCAGTGGGTAATATTTTATGCTCTAGGCACTTTCCATGAATCTTGGGCTCAAGAGGTAGGGACATGTGAGGAAACAGGCTTAGAAGTGACTTGCCAGAGTCAGCAGCAGAGCTGGGCCCCAGGCCCAAGGGTGGGGTCTCACGGCCTCCCCTGGCTCCCAGTGCTCACCTGACAGCAGCACGAGCCCCTTCTGTTAGTCCCCAGGCTGCTATACTCACCCTTGAGCATTTTGACGGCCACGGTGTTGGCTTGGTCAGGCTGGGCTGGGTCCATGCCTAAGGCCTCTGCACGCACAACCTGCCCGAAGCAACCCTCTCCCAGGGGCTTCCCAAGCACCAGCCTAGAAATGGAGAAAGCTGATGTCTCAGCCATCTGGGCATCTTTCCTGCCTGGAGAGTGCATCTACACCCTCCCTCTGCACGGTGTACCTGTCCCGGGGGAACTCCCACAGCGGGTCCAGAGGGAGGTCGAGACTCACGAGGCCAGGGAGCAAGGGGGGGCCACTGGAGGAGAGATGGACGCCCCGTACCAGGGACAAACTTGACTTGGCTGAGGAGCCCGACTCCAGGGAAAACTGCAAAGTGGGAGACTTGGTTGGCCTGTTGGCACTGAGCTGTGGTGGGATGACAGCAGGCTGAGAGCCTCATTGTGGGATGGAGGGGTGGGGAAGACATGATACCTGTCGGGCCAGAGGGAAGCGGGATAACTTCTGCACTGTGGCAGGCTGCCGGGGGTGCCGGCCGTGCAGCACCTGCCCGTGATACAGGCCCGCCAACAGCAGCAACACCACTAAAGCCAGAGAGCCCGATGTGTACAGGATGATGTCTGTGTATCTGGCATCAGGCGCTATTGCTGTCCATGTGAGGTCCTCCTCTGTCCGCAGACACACACATATACAGAACTGACTAGTCAGTGGTCAGATGGCTGGCCCTATGCCATCTAACTCAGGTCCTCACAGATCCCAACACACACAGATGCACACACTAAGAAAGCTGCAATTACACCCAGTCCCACATAGCCCTGGGTCACACTGACAGTCACAGGCTGACATGCAGAGGGACTACTACATGCAAAATCCACCAACACTCAAAACCACATGCCATGTCCCAAGCTTAGATTCCACAGGCCAGGGGAAAATGTCCACCCAGCAGGTCACAGCCCAGTGCTGGATCAGAGAGGGGGCCGCAGCTTCTCCTGGTCCCCTCAGGTGCTCACCCGGCAGCACAGTGAGCCAGGCTGACTGGTAGGAGAGGCCAATGGAGTTGCCTGCCAGACAGGTGTATTCGCCTGCGTCCTCGGCCGACACATTACGAAGGTATAGGACCTCCACCTCTGAGCTATTTATGTCTGTTGTCTGGGTATGGGAGAGACATTCAGGGGTCACAGCAGGGCTTGGGGTCACACTGTGGCCACCCTCCACCCACACGGGAGAAGGGTAGAGAGGGCTCAGGCACCACAGGGGCTGGACCTTCAAGACTTGCACGTAGGGAAAGCCATCAGCACCAAAGCTGCTGCCGTTGATAACGATGTGCTTCAGCCACTGGATGTGGGGCTGGGCGTCACTATACACCTTGCACAGCAGCTCCACATCGCTGCCCACCACTGCTGTGGTGTTGGCTGGGAGCCCTGCCTGCAGGATGGGCCGGTGCGGGGACCGCTCTGGGGGCCAGGCCAGGCCGTCAACCCTGACCAGCGGCACCCACAGAAGCATCCTGGTCACCTGCCTCGAACCTTCCCCCAGCTCAAGGGAAGGACCTTCCTGATGTGCAACTCAGACCCTGTCTGTCTCCTGCTTACCCTGCTTAAACCTTAGAGGCTCTCTGTTGCCTTTGGGGCCAAGTACAACTTCTCAGTCTAGCATTCAAGACTCTCTCTAGCTTGACTCCCCACTGACACGCCACACCCCAGGCATATACCTCCCCCAACAGATGCATTGTATTCTTTATACCTAATGCCTTTACTCAGCCTGAGCCCTCTCCTCGATGTCCTTCCCACTCTTCTTCGTGGCTGACCCCCTCCTCCAGCCCGTTTCCCACTGGGCTCCCCTCAGACCTGGCAGGACACTTTGAACAGCCTGAGTGAGTCACCTAAGACTGAGTCCATGTTGCCCGCCAGACTGGGCCCCACCTGAGGGCAAGGTCGAGGCTCCTACCCCCCACACTGCCTTGTCTGCCTGTCCGCTCACCCAGCACATCCAGCAGATAGCTATAGCGGATGCTGCCCACTGAATTCTCCACGAGGCAGGTGTATGTGCCACGATCTGAGGGTACCACGCTTTCCATCACCAGACTCCAGTGCTGATGGCGCAGCTGTGGGGAAGAGCAGTGTCCATGAGGGGCCACCAACCCATGCCCATCAGGAGAGTAGAGTGGGGAAAGGACAGCCAAGACCAGGGACTTTGGGACAAAGACTCCAAGAAATGTCTGAGCACTGAGTTTTAGCTTGGCCTCTTCCTGGCTGTGCCACCTCAAGCCAGTCTTTGCCCTCTGAGTCTCAGCTTCCTCATTACATCCTGGAGCTAACCCTTCAGGGGCTCACCATGAGAATGAGCTGCCCAAACTTACTGATGCCCATCAGTGATCCTTCCCCCTTTACAAATGAAGTCACGTAAGACAAGGCTAAGTCACTTGTCAGAGAGTGGCAGAGCAAAAACTTGAACCAGCTGTCCAAGTCCACAGCCTAGTGTTCCTTCTGGGGCCACCCTGGCCTTCTTTTTTTTTTTTAGGTGAGAGGAGGGGAGACAGAGAGATAGACTCCCACATGTGCCCTGACTGGGATCCACCTGGCAACCCCTGCCTGGGACCAATGCTTGAATTAACCAAGCTCCTCAGTGCCTGGGGCCAATGCTCAGACCAATTGAGTCACTGACTGCAGGAGGGGAAGAGGGAAAGAAAGGAGAGGGAGAAGGGTGGAGAAGCAGATGGTTGCTTCTCCTGTGTGCCCTGACTAGGAATCGAACCCGGGACATCCATATACCGGGCCAATGCTCTATCCACTGAGCAAGGCGGCCAGGGCCATGGCCTTCTTCATTAGAGAAGAAACTAGGGCGTTGATTTATAGGTATGAGAGGGCTGGTGGTGGAGTGAAAGTGGAGAAGCAGATGGCCTTGGGACCTGGAGACTCACCCGAACGCCCCCAATGCGATGCTCCCCGTGAAAGTCTTGTCCGTCTTTGAGCCAGCGGATGGTGGGTGTGGGGCTGCCTGCAGCTGGGCAGCGGAACCTGACGGTGTTCCCAGCAGGCACTGCATGCAGCTTCTTCTCCATGCGCTGGGGGTGTGTCCAGTAGGGTGCTGGAGGGGAAAGGAGGAGTTAATACCCCCAATGACTACCTGCTTCCCCACAGATCTCTTCTCAGGGACCAGCTGGGAGGTATGGAAATGAGTCCTTGAGGACTTATACTGACCATGCTGTGGATAAACGTGCCTATTCGAAGGGTCACTGTGGGACTTGGGATCCTCATCACCATTGCTGAAGGTGAAGGAGTCTATGTCAGGGACAGAGGAAGGTATCTGAGTTCCAGGACAGGGAGAGTCTCCGTAAGCACACCTTAGCCCCTGCCAGATCCTCTTACCATCCATAACCAAGGTGACATTGTGCAGGACAAGCATGGAGCCTCGTGCTAAACAGAGGTAGCCACCAGCATCCTCTGGTAGGAAGCTGGCGATCTCCAAGCGGCCCCTCCAGCCTCGTACTCGGCCAGCAGGTGCCAGGCGAGTGCCCTCCTTGTACCAGTGGCCACCACGCTCAGCCTGCCCACAGCATAACTGCACATGCTGTCCAAGGGTCACGGTCAGCTCCTGTTCTTGCTGCTCTGGGCTCGGGGCCAGGCAGGGCTCTATGGGCCAAAGTAGAAGTCAGTGAGCCCCACAGCCACAGCTGAGGCATTCCCCGCACATGGAGAGCATGCTATCCATGCAGGGCACAAGCACCTCAGACACATGCTGGATACCTGCTGCCCCTCGACACATGCAACCACATGCTACAGATGCTACATGCAGGGAAAGGCCATGCCTCTGATGTACATCACACACACAGTGTGGAGCACACCTTCTGGGCTGGACATGACACTATCCAAGACACAGACACACACACACACACGGCTCATGCTATAGGGCACATTACCCTCATACTACATATACCACACATGCTGCCTGGGCCTCTCAAGCCACACGCATAGTGCACAGAACATACATACACACGCCCGCACACAGCCAAGGGGCTCACCACCAGCTCTGCAGCCCAGCTCAGGGCCCTAGGCCCTGCAAAGCCAGTCCTCTCTCATGGACACAGAAATAGGTGGATGCTTTCTGGGAGCCAGACACTGAGTCTCAATGGTTGGGCCCTGTCTTGCTGCCATCTCCCCAGGGCATGGTCCAGGCTTCTCTCCAGCTTGGCTCAGCCCCCTCTTGGTGCCCATTCCTCCCACCCTACCTCCCTCTTCCACCTTAAAAGTCATACCCAGCTCCATTTCCTCAGAGGCCTCAAAGGACAATGCTGGAGCCCAAGGCACCCTCAGGAGGACCCCCAACAGGACCAACAGCAGCTGCATTTTCTTCCTGTTGCTCACGGGACCCAGGCAGGGCTTCCCACAGATGGCCTTCCTGAAACAAGGAGGGAGAAGAGCTCCTATTTCCCATGCACCTTGGCTGGTGCAATTCCCCTGTTTTGCAGATGGGGAAACTGAGACAGGAAATGTCCGGCCACTTGTCCAAGCCCCCCGCCAGGCAGCCACAGGGCAGACTGGAAGCAGGCCTGCTGTTGCAGAGCCCACGGCTGTCCCACAGTAGGTTGTGCAGGGGGAGGAGGAGGGCTTCCTGCTCTCCACATATCCTGCTGAGACCTTGGCACAAGTTCATAGAAAGGGCAGTTTTGGGATTCTTTCCTTGGAGGCAAGCAGAGAATGGAGACATATCTTCTGCTAGCTCTTAGCACACATAACTTATTATTATTTTATTTTTTGCTGAATAAATGAATTTATTTCTAAAGAGTGAAAAAAAAATCTGAAATACAAGGCCAAACTTCAACATCTGGATGTTATCTGATCTGATCCCTACTACTTATTAGCATTGCTAACATTTCCATGACAGCTTTGGATACCTCTGGTGGCGGGGTGCTTACTACTAACAAGGCAGCACACTCCATGGCTAGCAGCTCTCCCTCATTCCTTTTTTTTATTTATAAATAAATTTTTATTAATTTTAATGGGGTGACATCAATAAATCAGGGTACATATATATTCAAAGAAAACATGTCCAGGTTATCTTGTCCTTCAATTATGTTGCATACCCATCACCCAGAGTCAGATTGTCCTCCCTCACCTTCTATCTAGTTTTCTTTGTGCCCCTTCCCCTCCCTCTTCCCCTCTCCCTCCTTCCCTACCACCCCCCCCCCCCGTAACCATCACCCAAAGTCCAATTGTCTTCCGAGCTCTCCCTCATTCTGAACCAGGACAGCATCCTGGGGATATCTCTGCTTTTTATGCCCCCACAACTCCATCTGAGGCAATGCAGGCTCTTGTAAAGAATGTAGCCTCTGGTGTCTCACAGAGCCAAGTTCAAATCCTGGCTCTTACCAACTTGCACATCCCTGGCCCTGTCTGGTGGCTGGCCTCACAGGACTGCTTTGAGAATAAAGAGGATGTATGCAGGGGCTGGATACATAAAAAGTTGGAATGGTCTCTTCCCTGTCCCCTCCACATAACTGTCACCCTGGGTCTGTTCTCAGTCAGTCAGCTCCAGTTCCTGTCAGGTGTGATGTACCAGGCTACCCCATCTAGTTAACCTCTTCAAGTGCTATCAAGGATGTCTCCTTTTCCTCAAAGGAACACTCAAACCAACATAAGTTGGGGCAAAGGGAGGGGGACCAGTGTGGTGCCACGGACCTACTGGCATTACCCACGGCTGGATAACAGTCTAGTAGCATTGGTGTCTCTGGATCTACCTTGCCCAGGAAGCCCACCACACCCTCTCTCTTCAGTCATAGCCTCCTGTCCAACTCTGGCTCTAAGGCAGGGGGCACTTAGCTTGTTCTGGGCAAAGTATTGTCTCCCTTTTCCCTGGGCTGCCCTTTCATCTGGCCATCCCTTCTCCTCACTCCTGCTCCACTTCCATTCCACTCTGGCTCCTAAATCCCTCTCCAATGACATCCCTGCCCCTGCCTGGACCAAGGGCAGGCCATGACTCTCTCCAGCATGGACCTGTGCAAATGTCTCCCTGCGCTCTCCAGCAGGGCTTTACAAATGACAAGTCTGCCATGTCACCCCCTTCCTACCAGCTTAGAAGCCCCTAATGTATGCCTGTGTCCAGTGGGATTCAGTTTGTGCAATATCCTTGGCCTCCCTCCCTGCCTAGGCCAATCTGTGGCATTATAGTCTGTCCCTTTAGCATCTTCAGCAGTGAGGCCACTGGCTTTTAAACTGGGCACATCTCTCTTGCCCATACCTCTGTGACCCCATTCCCCTTTTCCACCTGGCTCAGATGCCACTCTCTCTCTACTCATCCCCAGTTTCTGTGGTCACTACTCTAAAATATCCCCACCCTCCCTCTGCAGGGAGCACAGCTCTCTGGTTCCACAGCTTCGGTTCAGAGTGGGGTGGGGAGGTCTGTGGATGTTATTTTCACCTCCAGGCTACCCTGACCTCAGCCAGCACCTCAGGGTCCTTAGTAGGGTCACATGCGGACATGCGGCCTAAAGGCCTGACTTTGGCACCAGGCAGTCTTTGGTTTCTTTTCAAATCCCTATATTCAAGCGCTGGGCAAAGAACTGCAACTCTTAGAGCCTCAGCTTTCTCATCTCCACTACGTGTGCACAGACGCTCCGGGAGCTGAGGGACAGGCGCGCTCTTCCTCCTCCACCCCTACCCCGCCACCCTGGGGGGAGGTGCGAGTCGGCGGGTCCCCAGTGGGAGCTGCAGAGACAGCCTGCCCGCTCCCGCCCCAGTGGGCAATGAGTAACCAGCTCCGCGGCCAGGGTGCTCTTTGGACGGAGCGGGACAAAAGGCCCTGTGTGCGCTGCGGGTTACTGATTTACCGTCCCTCCACCCTCCTGCTGATCGGACGCCCGCGTCCTCAGTGCTGGGAAGGGGCAATTCCCGAAGCCCCACCGCCGCTCGCCCCCTGGCGGCTGGGAGCGAAGCCTGGGTCCGCCCCCGGTCGGGCTCACCTGGAGCCTCTGCGGGCCAGCTCCCGGCACAGAGTCCCAGCTCACCTGGGTCCTCCGCGACCCGCGTCCTAGCTCCTGTCAGCCCCGACCCCTGAGCCCAGCCCAGACCGCGGACTCAGCCAGGGCGCTCCTTCGCCTGGGGCCGCAAAGCTAGGAATGCACCGGAGAAAGCAGCGTGGCTGCAGGCGGCCCAGAGCCCCGCCCACCTCGGGACCCCGCCCCTCCTGGACCAGCTCTATCCTGACAGCGGCGTAGCTTCGGGTGGCACAGAATCCCACCCACCTGGAGACCAGTCCTTGAACTCTACAATGCGGAGCGACCTACTGATCAGCTCAGATCCAGGGCCCCGCTCCAGCCTGCCGCACACCTCCCTAAACTCCGCCTCTTCTGCCCCACCCAGGCCACGCTGCGAAGGTCTCTAGTCCATGCTCTGCCTTCTGCTTGTCACCCCTTGGGGAACAAGACCCAGCAGTCCTGACCCTCCCGTCTCTGCAGACCTTGGCCAGTTTGGGCTCCTCTTTCTTCTGTGTAATGGCCAAGTAGTGGCTAACACAGCGCCTCTGTCCATGCCCATCCAGTCTCTACCCTCCCTTCAGAGTGATAATTAAAATACGAATACTGTATGTATTTTTTTTAAATTTTTTAAATTTGTTTTTTTATTTTATTTTTTTACAGAGACAGAGAGTGAGTTAGAGAGAGGGATAGACAGGGTCAGACAGACAGGAACGGAGAGAGATGAGAAGCATCAATTGTTAGTTTTTCGTTGCACATTGTGACACCTTAGTTGTTCATTGAGTGCTTTCTCATATGTGCCTTGACCGTGGGCCTTCAGCAGATTGAGTAACCCCTTGCTGGAGCCAGTGACCTTGGGTTCAAGCTGATGGGCTTTTTGCTCTAACCAGGTGAGCCTGCGCTCAAGCTGGCGACCTCGGGATCTCGAACCTGGGTCCTCTGCATTCCAGTCTGACGCTCTATCCACTGTGCCACTGCCTGGTCAGGCTACTGTATGTACTTTGAGGTTGACTGTACCAACAACAAACACTGCTGTCAAACTTCTCAATACCTTCCTTTAAAGATGGTAGGCAGCCCTGGTCAGATACTGAATTGGTTAGAGCGCCATCCTGGTGCATCAAGGTTGTGGGTTCTATCCCTGGTCTGGGTACACACAGGAATGCATAAATAAGTGGAACAACAAATCGATGTTTCTTTTTCTCTCTCTCCCTTCCCCCCCCTCTCAGAAATAAATCAATACATAACAAATTTCAAGAAGCTAGGCATGACCTACTCCCTGCTGGCATCTCCACTTCTTTCTTGCTCCCACCCCGCTTCTGGGCCTATGGTTCTGAAACTATGATTTCTGTTTCCAGGAAAGATCTTTTTCCTCTAGGTCTGAGTAATTCCATCTCATTCTTAAGTCTCAGCTCACTTCCTCAGAGAAGCCCTCTGGACTTGCCAGGTTTCTCTTCAGATCTTCTCTTTGTGAGAATGGAGAAATAAACCAAATGTGGCAGCGGGATGGCTGGCAGCAGCGGGGAGGGCGGGAAGGCAGTGGTAGCAGTGAAGCGTGCTAGAGCACAGCTTGCAGGGCTCGGTCTCAGCACCGTCACCATGGCTTTGGCATACGCCATCTGTATCGTCAATGATAGTGTATCAGCCTCAAGAAGTGGTTGCAAAAAGTAGACACGTCAGTTTGTGTAGGCCTTTAGAACAATGGTCCCCAACCCCCAGGCCACGGACCGGTACTGGTCCATGGGCCATTTGGTACCGGTCTGCAGAGAAAGAATAAATAACTTACATTATTTCCATTTTATTTATATTTAAGTCTGAACAATGTTTTATTTTTAAAAAATGACGATTCCGCCTGACCTGTGATGGCGCAGTGGATAAAAGTGTTGACCTGGAAATGGTGAGGTCACCAGTTCAAAACCCTGGGCTTGCCTGGTCAAGGCACATATGGGAGTTGATGCTTCCTGCTCCTCCCCCCTTCTCTCTCTCCTCTCTCTCTCTTCCCCTCTCTCTCTCCTTTCTAAAATGAATAAAAAAAAATTTAAAAAAAAATGACGATTCCCTCTTGTTACATCCATCTAAGACTCACTCTTGAAGCTTGTCTCGGTCACGTAATACATTTATCCGTCTCACCCGATAGGCCGATCCATGTGTTGGACAGATAAAATATATTATGCTCACTTTGTTAAAGATGGCGCTGCCCACATGGAAGCCTGTCGCCCAGGTGATATTAATGTGTGTTGGGGGCTGGCTGTGGGCAGGCAGGATCCTTGTAGCCTGGGGCTTGGTTTTAAGACTAAGCCTTTCCCACCCCCCCTTTTTTTTGTATTTTTCTGAAGCTGGAAACGGGGAGGCAGTCAGACAGACTCCCACATGCACCCAACCGGGATCCACCCGGCATGCCCACCAGGGGGCGATGCTCTGCCCATCTGGGGCGTTGCTCTGTTGCAACCAGAGCCATTCTAGCGCCTGAGGCAGAGGCCATAGAGCCACCCCAGCGCCCGGGCCACCTTTGCTCCAATGGAGCCCTGGCTGCCGGAGGGGAAGAGAGAGACAGAGAGGAAGGAGAGGGAGAGGGGTGGAGAAGCAGATGGGCGCTTCTCCTGTGTGCCCTGGCCGGGAATCGAACCCGGGACTCCTGCACACCAGGCTGACGCTCTACCACTGAGCCAACCGGCCAGGGTCTCCCACCCTTTTTGATGTGGAGTGGTGCAATCCCATCATGCCTCAGATAAGTGACTTTGTATTAGAGACTTCCCAATGTTGTATATTGGATTAAAGGTTTTGATTCCTACACTATAAAATGGGGGTAGAATGGGAGCTTGCTCTCTCGGTTCCTGAAATTAGCATTAGAAAGCAGAGCAAAGAAAGGCCATGTGGAGGAGGCCAGGAGAAGCAGCCAAGATGGCGGAGTGTTGAGTGAGAAGCCAGTTTGTGCAGAGTTTATGCAGAGAGAAGGAGATGGGGAACAGAGGTGAATAAGTCTGGTGAGCTAGAAACTTTTAATTCTAGGAAACTCGGATAAGTCAGTAGCTTTGTGAGCACTGAATGAGTGGGTTTTGGAGCCCAGTGTGTGTTTTTTACTTGCCTGCAGGGTGCAAGCTAGAATTAAAGATGATGGCCCGGGCCTGACCTGTGGTGGCGCAGTGGATAAAGCGTTGACCTGGAAATGCTGAGGTCGCCGGTTCAAAACCCTTGGCTTGCCTGGTCAAGGCACATATGGGAGTTGATGCTTCCAGCTCCTCCCCCCCTCTTCTCTCTCTCTGTCTCTCCCTCTCCTCTCTAAAATGAATGAATAAATAAATAAATAAATAAGATGACGGCCCACCAGCTTTTGGCTCCATTGTTTCTTTACTGATTGTCCGAATCCAATGAGAACCCACATGGGCCAGGCTGCTGTGATGGTGGCCTTGGATACTGGCTTCACACCGTGAAAGTATTTTCTGACATTAAACTGGTCCGTGGCCCAGAAAAGGTTGGGGACCACTGCTTTAGAACACTGCTTGACATAGACTCTATGTTGTAGAGCACTTGCTTTGTAATGCTGGCTATAATTATTTAGGACCTGTTATTTCTTTACTTTTTGCTTTCTTTCTTTCTCTCTCTCTCTTTTTTTTTTTTAGCAAGAGAGAGAGACAGACAGACAGGGACCAACAGGCAGGAAGGGAGAGAGATGAGAAGCATCAACTTGTAGTTGTGTCACTTTAGTTGTTCATTGATTGCTTTTCATACATGCTTTGACCAGGGGTACTCAAGCAGAGCCAGTGACCTCTTGCTCAAGCCAGCAGCCTTGGGCTCAAGCTAGCAACCAAGAGATCATGCTGAAGATTCCACTCTCAAGCCAGCAACCCTGCGCTCAAGCTGGGGAGACTGCACTCAAGCCCGATGAGCCTTCAAGTCAGCAACCTCGAGGTTTCAAACCTGGGACCTCAGTGTCTACATTTGTTAATCCAAATTCGGAAGGACTCGAAATATGGAAGACAGGAGCAAGGCCTGTCGTTTACACATCAAAGCTTTATTGTCTAGCTTGGCCAAGCAGTGGAACTCCTACAGAAATCTGACGGAGAGCGCGCCGGCCCTTTGTTCTACTTAGTTTTTATAGTTTGTAAGTGGGAAGTACAGAAGCAAAAATTGCAATTAGGAGCCCCTTACTGCTATTGGTTATAGTCATATGTCCTTTAACATGATAGGACCACATTCAATTTGCAAACCATACATTATTTTGGAGAAAACAAAATTTACAAGCCAACACAATGGTAGAAAGATGTCTCTTTACATATTAAAGGCATTCCTATATTATCTAGTGTTTATCTGCTATCTCTCTGTCCAGAGTCACACACACATTTACATAGGAGAGGTAGTTTCGGTGGGTGGGGACAAATGCCCACAAATGGCTCATTGCTATAAGAAAAGGTTTATTTTGGCTTTTCTCTTCCTGCACCTGGCTAGCCATTCACCCCTTTCCCCACAGGTGTGGTGGAATGTCTGGGAATCCATGTTTTCCTCCCCTTGCATTTATAATACAATGCCAAGGGCCATCCTGGTTATGCCAATCACACAGTACAGAGACTATTCTCACAATTTCTCTGCACACCTTAATCCAAATTAATAAAATGTTCTCCAAGCCTCCTAAAATATTAATATTAATTCTGTAGCCTTTGGTACTTTACAACACCTGCTGGTGAAATGGCTCAGTGGCTCCTCACATTTTTTTTTATTTTTTTATTTTTTACAGAGACAGAGAGTCAGAGAGAGGGATAGATAGGGACAGAGAGATGAGAAACATCAATCATCAGTTTTTCTTTGCTAACACCTCAGTTGTTTATTGATTGCTTTCTCATAATGTGCCTTGACCTTGGGCCTTCAGCAGACTGAGTAATCCCTTGCTCAAGCCAGCGACCTTGGGTCCAAGCTGGTGAGCTTTGCTCAAACCAGATGAGCCTGTGCTCAAGTTGGCGAGCTCGGTGTCTCGAACCTGGGTCCTCCGCATCCCAGTCCGACACTCTATCCACTGTGCCACCGCCTGATCAGGCCACCTCTACATCTTGAGAGCCTGGCACACAGTAGTTATCCCTAAATAACTTTGCCCTGCTTGGTTCAAGTCTGCTTTACCTGCAAGCACTTCTCTCCTGAGCATTTTGACAGTAGCAAAATAGCAGGCCAGCTGACCTTTGACTTCTGCCCAACCCTCACCAGAGTCCAAGCCCTCACTCCTTAAAGTCTCTTTAAGGGGAATCCTTAGCCAGGGTCTTAGCTCACTTCCCCTTAGCGCTGGGCTGGTGGAGACCTTGGCCATGCAGAAGCACTTTCCGTTCCCATTGTTATGCCAAGGAGCTGGTCTCTCACCCTTACTACTAGGAAGGAGGTTTACTTTGCATAACTAAAAGGCCCATTCAAGTGATTTCTTTCTTTTATCTTATTTTTCCTTCTCAAAGAAAAGAATGGTCTTCTTTCAAAGATAAGTAAGAAGATAATTGGCTATCTTTTAAAAAACAGCTTCTCCAAATTCTTGTCTTTCAGGGTCCCTTCTTGCTGGAACATCCAGAAAGGTAGTCTCTACCAGCCCATATCCACTTTTATTCATTTATCCTTTAATTGACTCAACCACCATGCAGTTATGAAAACAATTACAGTACGATCTTGGGCAGGTAGCTCAGTTGGTTAGAGATCATCCTGATATGTCATAGTTGCGGGTTCAATCCCTGGTCAGGGCACATACAAGAATCAATCAATGAATGCATAATGGGTACAACAACAAATTGATGTTTCTCTCTCACTTTCTCTCCTTTCCCACCTTCTCTAAAATAAATAAATAAATAAATAAATTTAAACAAACAAACAAACGATCTCAGTCCTATGCTGGGCACTAGGGGACCCAATATAATGAATAAGACCTAGTTCCTGCCCTCAAAGAGTTTCTTGTCTAAAGGAAGAGACAGGGAATGAAATAGATCATAACACAGTATATTAAGGGTGTAAGATATTTTTCCCGCTGAGAAGGAAGGAAGAGGGCTCGGAGCCACCAAGTGTGTAATAGCAAAAGGCTTTATTGAGTACAGCGCATCCCCGCCCGGCAAGGTTCCCTGACTCCGAGGTAAGATGGAGGCCAGGGAAGTTGCAAAGATTAAACCACGTGGGAGATATTTAAAGGGGTCCCTCTAGGGAAGTTGAGCTACCATGACGTGTTGAAATCCCACTGGCTGGTAGATGGTCGCTTTTTTCCAAGCGGTTCCTGTGAAGCCTCTTTTGGCACGCTTGGTTGTGGGCGGTCCTAGCCAGGGTCGGGGGTCTGGGTTCCCCAAGTGACCATCCCCCAATATCCACTGACCTTACAAAGGGCAATGCCAGAGTGGGTATGGGGCATCTGGAAAGGCAGCCAACTCAGCCTCGGGTTTAGTGACAGCTGCCCGGGATCATCTTGGACATCTCCAGGTTGATAAGGGACCTGGAGCAAGTATTAAGCAGAACTCTTGGTTGTAAGTGATAGAAACCTGACTTAAGGAAAAAGGGAATTTATTGACTCATCACTAAAAAGTCTTGAGAACACTGTCTTCAGGCATGTTTTGATCCAGGTGCTCTTCAGAAATCAGTCTCTTCTAATCTCTCAGCTCTGTTTTCCTGTGTTAATTCTCAGGCAGACTGTCTTTAAGTGTTGACAAAGACAGCTACTGACAGTTCCAGGCTTATGATTCTGGTTGCTCAGTTCTAGGTCAGAGGTTCCTCTGGAACCAGGGAGTGGGATCAGTCTCTCAAACCACAGGGTCTAAGAATGGAGCAGAGATGTTACTCAAAGGAAGTTAAATGACGTCTAATGAGAAGGCCAGATATCAGGTGTGCTCCCAGACAGGTGACTAAATTAAAGATCTCAAACAGAGGTGTTGTTGGGCAGATAAAATGTATTATGCTCACTTTGTTAAAGATTACGCTGCCCAGGTGATATTTTTTAATTTAATTTTTTTTAGTTTATTCATTTTTAGAGAGAAGAGAGAGAGGAGAGAGAGAGACAGGGGGGAGGAGCTGGAAGCATCAACTCCCATATGTGCCTTGACCAGGCAAGCCCAGGGTTTTGAACCGGCGACCTCAGCATTTCCAGGTCGACGCTTTATCCACTGCGCCACCACAGGTCAGGCCTGCCCAGGTGATATTAATGTGTGTTGGGGGCAGGCAGGATTGTTGTAGCCTGGGGCTTGGTTTTGGGATTAAGCCTTTCCCACCCTTTTTGATGTGGGGCGGTACAATCCAATCATGCCTCAGAGAAGTGACTTTGTATTAGAGACTTCCCTATTTTGTATATTGGATTAAAGGTTGTGAAGCTACACTATGAAATGGGGGCCTCCTGGCTTTACATTTGGCGTAGTCGGCAGGATTCGATACAGATCGGCAAGGAGCCTTTGAGCGGTGGAGTAGAGGACTGGCTAGTGTTAGGGTTCCCCATGGCTGTCCTCTTGGGGATCGTAGGCTGGCTGACTTTTACAGCCATGCATGAGGAAACTGAGAGCTCCGTGGAAGAGGCTGCCTGGGACCTGCAAACCGAGCAGTGGAAGGAGCTGGAGCAAACGCAGGAGAAACCAATGCTGACCCTGGAGCTGGAGGAAGCGCTGGAGGAGGAGGCCGACCAGGTTTGCGAGATTCGCCTGGAAATGGAGCAAACGCTGGAGGAGGATTCAGAAGTTCATGAGTTGCAGATTGCCCTGGATGTTGCAGAGAGCCAGCAGCGGCAGGAGGCCGGGGTTGAGGCTGAGGCTGAAGCTGAGGCCGGGTCTGGAGCTGCAAGTTCTGCGGAGCAGAAGGCGGCAGCGGCCTGGGGTTCAAGCCCGGCAGCAGGAGCTGATGTTTCCAGTTCCTCTTTGGAGGATGAGGAGAATCGGGCTGGAGTTGCAATCCGCAGTCTCCAGAAGATGAGAGCCCAGCTGGAAGGAGCACCTACTACAGCCCTGGTAGGTCTGTGATTTTGGGGACATAGGATGGACGCTATCATGCTCTCCAGAGCCAAGATGGAAATGCTGACTGCCATTGCCACGTGCTCCTCTTTGGGACAGTGTAAGACCTGCCAGGACGGCAGGGCTTTCGGTTTACGGATTTTGGACAATGTGAAATACCCTGATGGGGTGGGGGGGTGGCTATACTGGAAGCACTCCCCTGCCCCGGGAAGCTTTTCCCATAGGCCGAGGACATTTTGCGCTTTGGGCAAAGTGCTCAGAGACTGGTGAAGTGTACCTTTGTGATTGTTGAAACTGTATGATTTGTGCTGTTGTAATTTGTGTAATGTTCTAATTTCCTTGCACAGGGTTGCCGGTGGTATAGATTGTGGGTAGTAAAGTGAGCATAGGGGTGGATTGTTGGGCAGATAAAATGTATTATGCTCACTTTGTTAAAGATTACGCTGCCCAGGTGATATTAATGTGTGTTGGGGGCAGGCAGGATTGTTGTAGCTTGGGGCTTGGTTTTGGGATTAAGCCTTTCCCACCCTTTTTGATGTGGGGAGGTACAATCCAATCATGCCTCAGAGAAGTGACTTTGTATTAGAGACTTCCCTATTTTGTATATTGGATTAAAGGTTGTGAAGCTACACTATGAAATGGGGGCAGAACGGGACTTGGCTCTTGGTTCCTGAGGTTAGCATGAGAGAGCAGAGAGAGTAGAGCCAGTAGCGGAAGGAGGCCACGTGGAGGAGGCCAGGAAAAGCAGCCAAGATGGCGGAGTGTTGAGTGAGAGGCCAGTTTGTGCAGTTTATGCAGGGAGAAGGAAGGAGATGGGGAACTGAGGAGAATAAGGCTGGTGAGCTAGAAACCTTTGATTCTAGGAAACTCGGATAAGTCAGTGGCTTTGTGAGCACTGAATGTGAGTGGGTTTTGGAGCCCAGTGTGTATTTTTACTTGCCCGCCGGGTGCAAGCTAGGATTAAAGACTATGGCCCACCAGGTTTTGGCTCCGTTGTTTCTTTACCGACTGTCTGAATCCAATGCAAACCTGCATGGGCCAGGCTGCTATGATAGTGGTGGTAGCCCTGGCTTCTGGCTTTACAGGTGTCCTCAGGAGGGAAACGTCCCGAGGGAAGGGCTAGTTGGCCTTTGGGGCTCAGGAATAGTCATCTTAGTCTCTTCTGCATTAAACCAAACAGCGGGGTCCTGGGGCTGGTCTACTTTGCCCCGCAAAAAAAGGAGCATTCTCCACCTAGTGGCCATCGGGATCATTGGCCGTAGCATAGACCTGTTTAGGACTGGAAGTTACTTTGGCAGGGTGAAGTTCCTGGACAGATGAAGCAGTGTTTGCAGACAGGGAAACTGGGAGTGCCAGAACAGGGACCTGTCTGCCTTCTCTGTAATGCGGGCTTGGCACAGGGCAGAGTAAGCGAGGTAGTTAGGGGGACAGGTGGCCAGAGGAAGAAGTTGTATTTGATGGTAAGAGTAGCTCACCTATGCCTGACCTGTGGTGGTGTAGTGGCTAGAGAGTCCACCTGTGGTGGTATAGTGGCTAGAGAGTCCACTATGTGGTCATAGTTTGAAACCCAGAGCTTACCTGGTCAAAGCACATACAACAAGCAACCAATGAACAACTAAAGTGAAGCAACTATGAGTTGATACTAATTGGCCTCCTCCACTTTCTGTAAAATCAATAAATAAAATCTAAAAAAAAAAAAAAAAAGGGCAGCTCACCTGGCAGGGGCTGCTGTTGAAGGAAGGGCTTTCTTCTTTCCCTGCTCTGGGAAGGACTCCTAACTGCCCATCATTGCTACCTCATCAGGACTCCTAGGAACTCTTGATTTCTTCCAACTTCTTCTTCACAGACAATATTAAGGCCTCAGTTCACATGAAGCTGGTGGCAGGGCTCAGACTGGTGCCCAGGGACCTTGAATCCCAGGCCAGTGTTCCATACACACTCCATTACCATTATATGGGCACATACACAGCTCTGGGTCTACACTGGGAGTTATTACATCCCAACACTTGCTTTGCATCTGGCTCTGAATTAAGAGCTTTATATGCGTTGTTTTTTTTAATGGTTTTTTTTTTTTTTTTCATTTTTCTGAAGCTGGAAACAGGGAGAGACAGTCAGACAGACTCCCGCATGCACCCGACCGGGATCCACCCGGCACGCCCACCAGGGGCGACGCTCTGCCCACCAGGGGGCGATGCTCTGCCCATCCTGGGCGTCGCCATGTTGCGACCAGAGCCACTCTAGCGCCTGAGGCAGAGGCCACAGAGCCATCCCCAGCGCCCGGGCCATTTTTGCTCCAATGGAGCCTTGGCTGCGGGAGGGGAAGAGAGAGACAGAGAGGAAAGCGCGGCGGAGGGGTGGAGAAGCAAATGGGCGCTTCTCCTGTGTGCCCTGGCCAGAAATCAAACCCGGGTCCTCTGCACGCTAGGCCGACGCTCTACCGCTGAGCCAACCGGCCAGGGCTATGCGTTGTTGTTTTTTTTTGTGAGAGGAAGGGAGACAGTGAGACAGACTCTCACATGCGACCCAACTGGATTCCACCTGGCAACCTGTCTAGGGTGGATGCTCAAATCAACCAAGCTATTTTTAATGCCTGAGGCCTGTGCTTGGACCAACTGAGCTATCCCCAATGCTTGGGACTAATGTTTGAACCAATCGAGCCACTGGCTGTGGGAAGGGAAGAGGGAGAGAAGGGGGAGAAGAAAGGGAAGAGAAGCAGATGGTTACTTCTCCTGTGTGCCCTGACTGGAAATCGAACCCAGGATGTCCATACACTGGGGCCACGCAACATCCACTGAGCCAATAGGCTAGGGCTGCGTGGTTTTCTTTTTTCTTTTTTTTGTATTTTTATGAAGCTGGAAACGGGGAGGCAGTCAGACAGACTCCCGCATGTGCCCGACCGGGATCCACCCGGCACACCCACCAGGGGGCGATGCTCTGCCCATCCGGGGCGTCGCTCTGTCGCGACCAGAGCCACTCGAGCGCCTGGGGCAGAGGCCAAGGAGCCATCCCCAGCGCCCGGGCCATCTTTTGCTCCAATGGAGCCTCAGCTGCGGGAGGGGAAGAGAGAGACAGAGAGGAAGGAGAGGGGGAGGGGTGGAGAAGCAGATGGGCGCTTCTCCTGTGTGCCCCGGTCAGGAATCGAACCCGGAACTTCCACACGCCAGGCCGACGCTCTACCACTGGGCCAACTGGCCAGGTCCTAAAGGAAGAATTTATTTAGAAAGTCACAGAAATTGAAGAAGTGAGCTATGGGAAAAGTGAGCTAGCTGGGATGTGTGGGCTCAGGAAGTGAATTAGTCAAAAGAAGGGCTCCTGGAGCTTAGGAGAGAGAAAGCAAAGGCACAAGGTGGCTTCTTGCTGGAGCCCAGCATGTTGCCTGCCTTGCACATTGAATTAGGTTTACACCATTTCATAAATCATTGAGTCTTTTTTTTAATTGAATTTATTGGACATTGGTTAGTAAAATTATAAAGGTTTCAGGGGTACAATTCTTCAATAGCATATCTGTACAATGTAGCAGTCACCACCCCAGGTCAAGTTTCTTTTCATCGCCATTTATTTTCCCCTTTACCTTCTCCTACCTCTCCCTACCCCTTTCCCTCTGGTAATCACCATACTGTTGTTTGTGAATTATTTCTTCTTATTAATCCCATCACAATTACTGAGTCTTAATACAAAGGGCTGTGTCAGATGCCATCTACCTGTGGACTCACTTTCTTTCCCAGGGAGACCCAGAGCTTACTTAAGCCAATAACAGAAACAGCAGCAGTCATGCTTTATGTAGCACCTATCATCTGTTAGGCACTGTAATTTCTTATGTAGCTATTCTTTTTATTCCCACAATCGCCTTGTAAGGTATAGTTTCACCCTGAGGTAGAGGTCAACTAATCAAGATCACATAGCCTCACAGTGGCAGAGCTGGGATCTGAACCCTGTCTGCCTGACTCTTTGCTACTACTACACTAGACTGCCTCTCCATAACTGATTCCTCTCCTGTGGGGACTTTCTTGGTCACCAGAGCCATGGAGCGGAGCTCCCTCTGATGTTTACTGGACTGTATTGTGGGTCCAGGAACTGACATCAGAGATGATTTCAGGCTAGAGAACTCCAACCCTGATATACAGGGGTGGACAGAGTACACGGGGCCCTGATATACAGTCAGGACCCTTGGGTTCAAATTCCTGGATGTCACCAGCTTGGCCAAAGTTAGAAAGACCAGCATTAGCAAGTGCTGCCTAGGATATGGAGCATGTGGGACTCTCCCACATTACAGGTGGGAAAGCAGGTGGGTAGAACCACTCTGGAAAACCTTTTGGCAGTTTCTAGACAAACTAAATCCACCTACCCTATGCTACAACATTCCACTCCTAAGTGTAGTGCACACGAACACCAAACAACACAGACAAAATTGTTCACAACAGCTTTATTTATAATAGTTTAAAACTAGGAACAACCCAATTATCCATCAACAGTAGAATGGCTAAATTGTGGTATATTCATATAATGGGCTGCTACTCATCATGAAAAGAAATGAACTTCTGATGCATACATTAACATAGATGAGCTCACAGACATATAGTATTGAGCAGAAAAGGATGCATGACTTCATTTTTATAAAATTCAAGAGCAAACAAAATTAATTTATGCTAATAAGAGGTCACAATAGTGTTTACTTCTGGGGGATACTGACTAGAAAGGAAAACAAGGGAACCTTCTGGGAGCTGGCCCTGTTCTGTGTCTTGATCTGGACTGCCCAGATGTCTGCATGTACGTGAGGACTCATTAAACTGCACATTACTAAATGTATGCTGTATCTCAAAAACTCGGGGGGAAAGGGTTAGGTAAAGACACTTTCTGGGTGTGGCTGACGAGTTATTTTTGCCCACCCGCACCCTGTTCTTCTCTCATAGTCTGGAGAGAACCCACTTTCTTTTCTTTCAGTCATTGTGTTTCAGGAGGTGCTCACTCCCTCGCAGGCTCCAAGTCAGAGCACCATTTCCCCTGCCTGCAGTGAATGGTTTAGGGATGGGAACAGGACCAAACTGGCTCATGAGTCAGTCCCAGAAGTTTTTGTTGGAATCAGTAGAAAAAGATGTGCTTTCGACTGCAGTTGCCAGTCTCCCAGGCCACCTTCTGAAGAGCCTGCTGGAGAAAGGTCACACAGAGGAAAGCGGCGAGACAATTCTTCCTGATGCCACTTTCAGAACCTGGACCTAGCCATGCCTCCACCAAGATTTTTCATTAGGTGAATAAAAAATTTCCTTTTTAGCTAATCATTTCAAGTTTCATACAGTTATAACTACTGTCTAATACACTGAGAATCTTGGGTAGAATTATGAGTGGTACGAGGGGGCTTGGAATATAAAGTAGCCACTGAACCTTGTTTGATCTGTTTTGTGGGTGCTGATGACACCCCTGCACTTGCTCTATGAAACTATGTCCTGTCAGATGAAGGGGTTGTGTGGGAAGGACTCTGGGCCTTGTTTGAAAAGGGTTCTATCTCTGGCCAGATAGCTCGGTTGGATGGAGCATCATCCTGAAGCACAGGGTTGCTGGTTCAACCCCTGGTCAGGGCACAAACAGGAGACCTATATTCCTGTCTTTCTCTCTTCTTTCCTCTCTCACTAAAATCAACAAATAAAAGTTAAAGAAAAAGAAGCCTGACCTGTGGTGATGCAGTGGATAAAGCGTTGACCTGGAACGCTGAAGTTACTGGTTCAAAACCCTGGGCTTGCCTGGTCAAGGTACATATGGGAGTTGATGCTTCTTGCTCCTCTTCTCTCCTTTCTCTCTAAAAATGAATATAGCCTGACCAGGCAGTGGCGCAATGGATAGAGCATCGGACTGGGACACTGAGGACGCAGGTTCAAGACCCCGAGGTCACCAGCTTGAGCGCAGGGTCACTTGGTCTGCTGTAGCCCCTCGGTCAAGGCACGTATAAGAAATCAATCAATGAACTACTAAAAAACCTCAACGAAGAATTGATGTTTCTCATCTCTCTCCCTTCCTGTCTGTCTCTATCTGTTCCTCTCTCTGTCTCTGCCACACACACACACGCACAAAAAAAGAATAAATAAAAAGTCTAAAAAAAAAGAAAAGAAAAGGATTCTGGGCCCTGGCAGGTTGACTCAGTAGATGGAGTGTCAGCCTGGCATCCGGAAGTCCCGGATTTGATCCCCAGTCAGGGCACACAGGAGAAATGACCATCTGCTTCTCTCCCCTCCCTCCCCCTTTTCTCCTCCCCTCTCATAGTCAATGGCTCTACTGGTTTGAGCTTCATCCTGGGGCGCTGAGGATAGTTCTGGTTGGTCCAAGCATTGGCTCAAGATGGGGGTTGCTGGGTGAATTCCAGTTGGGGTGCATGAGAGAATCTGTCTCCCCTTCTCTCACTTAAAAAAAAGAAAGGGCTTGGGAGCAGGAACCCTGCGAATTGGATTCCACTCCCCATTTTGCTGCCTTCTTAGTGGTAAGACCTTGGGCAAATCCCCACAGCTCTTTTGAGGCTTGTTCCTTTTCCATAAAAGGGACTATCATCATCTAGCTCAAACAGCTATTACAGATCAAATGCATTTCCCAACTTCTTTTTTTTGTGACAGAGACAGAAACAGAGACAGAGAGAGGGACAGATAGGGACAGACTGAAAGGGAGAGATGAGAAGCATCAATTTTTCGTTGTGGCACCTTAGTTGTTCATTGATTGCTTTCTCGTATGTGCCTTGACCAGGGGGCTACAGCAGACCGAGTAATCACTTGCTCAAACCAGTGACCTTGGGCTCAAGCTGGTGAACCTTGCTCAAACCAGATGAGCTCGCGCTCAAGGTGGCGACCTCGGGGTCTCAAACCTGGGTCCTCCATGTCCCAGTCCAATGCTCCATCACTGTGCCACCACCTGGTCAGGCACATTTCCCAACTTCTCCAGCTTTTCATACCCTTAGCTGTTAGTGCCTACATCCTGGCATCTGCATAGCACTCTGTATGACCCTCTGACCATTGCCATAACGGTCTTTAATAGTATGTGAGCTTCCCAAGGAAAAAAATGTGTTCATCCTTGTGTCCTCATGCCAACAGGGCACACATGGCTGGCAGGGACTCCTGAATCCAGACAAGGTGGTTCTGTAGGCCAAGGGTATGGCGTGGTATGGCAGCCCACCCATCCTTCTGCCCATCACTTCCTTGCCTGGCAGAGGAACCCAGTTCCAACATCCTGGGTGGGACAGAAGGACTCTGGCAACTGGGAGTTAGCCTGGGCTCTAGAAGTCGAGAGTTGAGAACCCACACTGGGGGCTGTGGAGGGTCTTCCCCTGCTGGCCAAGAACAGATGCTGAGTGACGAATGGGAGCAAAGACCATGGGCTCCTTCCTCAGATCAGTCTGCCTGAAACAAGGCTGGATCAAGGATTCCTAAAGCCATGATACTCTGTCTCAGCTCTTCTGGGTCATGGAAAAGGTTCCTTCAAGAATGACCAGGCCGGGCCTGACCTGTGGTGGTGCAGTGGGATAAAGCGTCGACCTGGAACACTGAGGTTGCCGGTTCGAAACCTTGGGCTTGCCCGGTCAAGGCACATATGGGAGTTGATGCTTCCTGCTCCTCCCTCCCCTTCTCTCTCTCTCTCTCCTCTCTCTCTAAAAATTAATAAATAAAAAAAAAAAAAAAAAAAAAAGAATGACCAGGCCTATGGAAAGTCTTATGGGACAAACTTACCACTGTGTAAGAGCTGAGTGGGACAAGGCCATCACTCCTTATACATCCTCATTCATTCATTCATTCATTCATTCAACAAACACTTCATGACATGCCACTCCGTGCATTGAGGAAGTGATGAACTGGGTCTCTAACCTGAAGGGGCTAGCCTGGAGACAGCCACAATGGACACAGCCTCCATTCTGATCTGTCTCCTTTCCTGTTCCCCTACAGTCCTTCTGTGCAGAGCAGCCAGAATAGTCCTCTCAAGCAAAGCATATCACTAGTTTAAACCTTATAAACACCTCCACGAGGCCCCCATCACAGGGGAAGGTAGATGAGCACATGAGGTTGTACTGAGTTTAGAGCACCTGGGAAGACTTACATAGGGTTGCCAAACAATTTGCTTCTCTCTCTCTGTCTCAACTCTTGAGATCAGTATTTAGAGCCCTGGGAGACTGAGTGGGATGAGGGTGAGGGGTCAAGACACACACATTAGACTCAATAGCATTACGGTCCCAAATCGCGTATCTGTTAAGTTACAGTCTGGCTCATGGGAGAACTTCTTTATTTAGATGCTTCAGTGACTGAGACAGACTGTAAGTACACACCCACATGTAATACTCCAGGCTTTCATAGACAAGGGCCAGGGAGTGGCAGGAGGTGGCTATGAGAGCAGCTAGGGGCTTCTTTGACCCAATGAAGGGGAGCCTCAGATGGTGCCACTCCTTAGAACTCCTGCTTTAAAGATACAAGGAAATCTATATCCCAGTGAAGTCCAGGTGATAAAAAATGCAGCAGAGTTGGAGAAATCTAGGTTTGGGGCTTGGGGTGCACCTGGTTCCTCACTGTGGAGACTTGTGCCAGCTCTCCTTTCTGTCCCTGGGGCTCTGTCCTGCTCCCTGGTGCCTAGGAATCTCCTGGTGGGTGATGAGGCCCGGGGGTTAGCACCACAGCAACCTGGGCAGGTGGCTGCTGCACATGGGGAAGAACAGGGCTGGTGGGGGCTGAAGGGCAACAATGACTCTGAACTGACTGGTATAAGGCAGTTTGCCTTTAAGGGCACAGAACCATCAAGCAAACCTGCAGGTGGGGACTTTCCCATATGACCCTGGGTCAGAGCACCTCTGACAGAGGAAGGGAACGGCTCCCACTGGGGCTTCCCATGATCCCACTGGGTACTGCAGCCTTCTCTAGCTCTAGCTTGTCTCCCGCTGCTACAGGTCCTTAGCACCACTCAGAAACAGTGGAGGAGGGGCAGGAGGGACAAGCTTTACTCTGCCAGGATGTAGAACACCAGGAGGAGACTTCACAGTGGGTAGAAACCCATACCACTGGCTGGCATCTGGTCCCAGCTTAGGAAAGCCTGCACTTTTGGGGAAGGGGGAGGGTCACAATAACTCTAAGCTCCTATGTGGCAGCTACTTTCATCTGCCCTTTCCTGCTTCGGTCAAGGTCTGGCGCGAAAGTGACAGATTTCACCGGAGATGCCTAGAGCCCAGGGAGAGCTCAACTGTTTAGCTGCAAGGACTGGTCCGACACTAACCTGCAGAGGAAACACAGGCCTGGAGCCTCATGCCACATGGCCCAGAAGGACTCGGGAAGGGGAAGGCCATCCTCTAAATACAATCCTGTGACAACCCAAGTCCTCTTAAGACCCTTGCTTCCCTTGTCTGGACCTACAGGGCCCATTCCAAAGGGGAGCAGCAGGGGTGAATTTGCCTGGACCAATCAGAGGCTGTGGCCCACTCCTTCCTCAGGCCTATGTAAGAAAGGAGGAAGAGGGAGCCAAGGGCTGATCATGGTCATGGTCACAGTCACAGGGAGGCTGGCTCATGGCTGGTTCAACCTGGGGTGCTGAACAGAAACACCTCTAATCTTCCAAGGTAGTTGAGTCTTTTTGAATGTGTTGTCTTTGCACTGGAATCTGGCCCAGGGGTGATGCCATTGTTTTTGGTGACCTGTAATTTAAGAAGAAATAAAGGTACAGGGTCAGTTTGTAGTGGCTGCAACAGTGCTCCAGGTGGCTTATTCTAATGGGGACAGCTTTTCCAGAGGCTTGAAGCAGGACAGCTCTCCTTCACTGAGAGCCACGGCATGGTATGCCAGGCATGTGCTTTGCTTCCAGCACCCTATTTTACTCTTATAGCAATTCTACAAAGGGGTGGGGAACTGCACCCCCATTTTACACGAAGAAACTAAAGTTCAGAAAGTACAAGCAGCCTGACCAGGCAGTGGCGTGGTGGATAGAACGTTGGACTGGGCGCAGAGGACCCAGGTTCGAGACCTTGAGGTCGCCAGCTTGAGTGCGGGCTCATCTGGTTTGAGAAAAGCTCACCAGCTTAGACCCAAGGTCACTGGTTTGAGCAAGGGGTTTCTTGGTCTGCTGAAGGCCCGCGGTCAAGGCACATATGAGAAAGCAATCAATGAACAACTAAGGTGTTGCAATGCTTTTCATCTCTCTCTGTTCCTGTCTGTCCCTATCTATCCCTCTCTCTGACTGTAAAAAAAAAGAAAAGTACAAGCAACCTGCCCACAGTAAGCTTTTAAGTGTAGTAGAATCAAGACCAAACCCCCCCTCCCCCCGCCTCATGTCTTCCCACTATACCAAACCATTTATCCTGCCCACAGGGCCAATAGGACCTGCATGGTACAGACGGCCATTCTCCCCTACACTACATCTACAGTGGCTCTCCTGTCACTCTTCACCCCACTCTTTGGGTACCCAGCACCAGCTGATAGTCTTACTTGTTTGAGGATTTGCTTCTACCACCAGAGGGGTTGATTCCTCCTATAGCCCCAATGTCCAAATCAAGGCCTGGCACATAACAGGTGCTATATAATTATTTGCTGAGTAAATAAAAGCTCATTTCTAATAGCTCCCCTTTTGGTACTAGCATTTAAGTACATTATCTCTAACCCTCACATTATCTGAGAAGGTGAAGATAATGAGCTCCATTTGGAAGTAGCAGAGCAAAATGAATGGGCTTTGGAGTCCAAGAGATTTTTTTTAAGATTTTTAAATTTATTCATTTTAGAGAGGAGAGGGAGAGAGAGAGAGAAGAGGGGGAGAAGCAGGAAGCACCCTGCTTAGAGGGATAGAGAGAGAAGCAGGAGAACAGGCCAGGCCTGGAGTCCAAGAGATTTGAGTACTGGATCTAATTCCAGGTAACTGTGGGATCCTAGGCCAGTCACCCGGTCTACCTGATATTAGGTTTCCTTGGGTTGTAAAAAGGGGGTCCTAATTCAGAGCTACTGTGTGAATTATATATTTTTTAATTTATTCATTTTAGAGAGGAGAGAGAGATAGAGAAAGGAGGAACAGGAAGCATCAACTCCCATATGTGTTTTGCCCAGGCAAGCCCAGGGTTTCGAACCGGTGACCTCAGCTTTCCAAGTTGACGCTTTACCCACTGCGCCACCACAGGTCAGGCTACTGTTGTGAATTAAATGAGACTGAATTAGGTGTTCAACAAATTGTAGCTATAATCTTACAGAAGTCCTAGTTTACTGACTTGCCCAACATGACATAGCTGGAAAGTATAGGAGTCAAGTAGTAAACAATACTAGCATTTTCAAGTATGAGCAGCCCCAGGACGGGGGGCTCTGGTTGGCTCCAGACTGTCTGTGAAATTGCCACCAGCCAATGTGCCTCAAGCTGCAGGCATGCTAAAACAGCAGTGAGCCCTGCCCTGGGGGGCTGGGGCTTGTTTCAAGTCCATAACTAAGAGAAATCTCAAGAGTCCTCCAGTTCAAGACAAATCTACAAATAAAGAGAAAGACCTTCTGAAGCATGGGAGAGGAGACTTCGGCAGAGCAGAGAGGACCAAGGACATTTTTTACTCCAACACTCTGTTTCTACCCCTTTTAATTCATTTGGCTTTGTGAACAGTGCAGAACCAAAGACCAAAGTTAAAGCAATCATTTTAGCAGGCTTGCCTGCCTGCAACTCTGTTTCCTCATCTGCAAAATGGGGATAATTCTGACCTCAGAAGTTTGTTGTGGCACACTCTCCACACTACACAGTTCCTGTCTGAGAGGAAAGGACGTAACCACATGGGTCCTTCCCGGCTGGGTCCTAGCCTCTTTGTCTCACGTGGTGCCACTACCTCCCTGTCAGCCTGACACTTGGGAGGAACACGCTGAAAGCCTCGGTTTGAATTATGGTTCTGCCTCATAGGTTCACTTTTAATGGGGGTTGCCTCTGTCTGTAAATCAGAACATTGATCCCCTCTTCCCAGGCTTGCTTGAGAATTACCTGAGACAGAATAGGTGTTCAAAGAATGTTATTCATTTTCAAGATTATCATGAACAGACAACTCTCTGTTTACCTCTTCCTTTCACAGAAGTTATCACAATTTGCAATTATTGTTTGTTTATTTAGGTTTTGTCTCCTATCAGAATGTAAGGTCTTGAGAGCAGGAACTGGATTTGTCTGGGCCATGACCCAGAGGGTATTCAATAAATATATATTTGATTAATGAATGAAAAAAGCTGGTCATATTTGGTAATGACCTGTAGAGGAAGCTCTTACCACAGAATTGATAGCAATGAAGAACAAGGTCTTGGGTCCAGTGAAAAAGGCTTCCCTAGTCAGGCTGCTTCAGGCCAGGAAATCCAAGTAGTCTTAGGAGGCCATCAAGGAATTGTCTATGCTTCTCTGCCCAAACTTTAGCCTAGGAGGTCCAAAGGCTGGGGTGAAGCTGATGGGATAAAAACTTACAGAAGAGACACTTCTTTCTCTTAACTGACTGATCTGTTGACTGAGAAAAGGCTGACAGGATTCCCTTTCAGCCAAGAAGTACCTGGCTTTGCTCTAATTCAGAGTCCAGAGCTCCTGCTGCAAACCCTTGAACTTCAAAGAACAGTTACTCACTGGTTCTTGTGTTTGAAGCCGCTGACGTGAGCTTGGTACTGCTCTATGGAGTTCAGCACTATTTTACACGTCTTGCACAGGTAGCCCTTCCCGGCTGAAACACATACAAAGTCAAGATGCTTAGTTATCCAATCAGAAGGGACCTGGGGAGTGCATGCAAATGTCCTGAGGACAGAGGGGTGAGATGAGGGCTGGTGGTCGGCCCTGATGAGAATCCCAAAGGCCTCAATGTTCAGGGGGCATGTGCTGTGTGTCTATGTGAACCTCTTCTTTCCCCTATGCCCACAGTCCCGTCCCAGCATCAGACCTGGTCCACAGCAGCTAATGAATAAATAAGATTAACAGAACAAAGAGGTAATATTTGGTGTAGCTATCTTGTCCATCTTGACTGTGTTAAGTGACCTCATTAAGGATGCTCTTTGCCGGCCTGACCTGTGGTGGCGCAATGGGATAAAGCGTCGACCTGGAACACGGAGGTTGCCGGTTCGAAACCTTGGGCTTGCCTAGTCAAGGCACATATGGGAGTTGATGCTTCCTGCTCCTCCCCCTTCTCTCTCTCTCTCTCTCTCTCTCTCTCTCTCTCTCACCCCTCTCTCACTCCTCTCTCTCTCAAAAATCAATAAATAAAATATTTTAAAAAAAATTAAAAAAAAAAAAAAGGATGCTCTTTGCCCTGGCCGGTTGGCTCAGTGGTAGAGTTGGCTTGGCGTGCGGAAGTCCCGGGTTCGATTTCCGGCCAAGGCACACAGGAGAGGCGCCCATCTGCTTCTCCACCCCTCCCCTTCTCTTTCTTCTCTGTCTCTCTCTTCCCCTCCCGCAGCTGAGGCTCCATTGGAGCAAAAGATAGCCCGGGTGCTGGGGATGGCTCCTTGGCCTCAGCCCCAGGCGCTAGAGTGGCTCTGATCGCGACAGAGCGATGCCCCGGATGGGCAAAGCATGGCCCCCTGGTGGGTGTGCCCGGTGGATCCCGGTTGGGCACATGCGGGAGTCTGACTGCCTCCCCATTTCCAACTTCAGAAAAATACAAAAAAAAAAAAAAAAGGATGCTCTTTGTCAAGAGACCTCTGGGAAGGTGCCACTGTCTTTGGGCTTTCAATAACAGTAATTGATGAGAACGCCTACTATGAAAACCAATCTACTTTTGTACCTTGGGACTCGCAGAAACCTTGTCTTACTACCAGGGCTGCTCCAATGACCAAGTGGCCTTTCTCCACAGGGTCTAACAGAGAGATGAGCAGGAGCCAAGATATGGGACTGGACTCCTGCCTATTTCTTTATATGACCTTGGTTGAATCCCTTCCCCTCTGATTGACCCTCAGCTTTTCTCAACTATAAACCATAATACTGACAACTGATATAATACTTGTCATAAAAAGCAGCTATTATTTACTAAGTGCTTGATATAGGCCATGAACTTCAACATGACTTCAAGAACTCTCCTGGCTCTTATACCTTTCACATCATCTGCCACCCTACTATCTCATAGCTCTGCACTGATATCACCTGGGCTCAAATCCCAGCTCTATATTTCCTACTTGTAGGACCATAGGCCAGTTACTTAACCGTGCTGAGATTTGGTTTCCTCATTTGCAAAAGTGGAACTTCTCTGAAACTCAGGTTCCTTACCTATAAAATGAGGCTAATATTGGTATTAACCTCGTAGTTATTTTAATAATTCAAATAAAAGCTTTAGCACATAGTAAGTGTTCAACTAACACAAGCTTTTATCACTATTATTTCACTCTTCTGGGTTCCATGAGTTAACCCTGGCAGAGGTATACAGTCTCTTTAAACCAGCTTTTCATGGCAGTTGCAGCTTCTGAGAACACAGCACAATCTCCTCTGCTCCAATAAGCCAGCCAATGTTGTCAGCTATGCTAGTTTCCCTTGCATCTTCACTTAAGGGGAAACTTCCTGCAACCAGAATTCAGGTCCTTGTTAAACATTTAAGGCCGAAATTCATGATTCTAACTAACATGGAAAAGATGCATAATGGACTAGAAATGCCCTGCCTCAAGGTCAAGTGTGGGACCTGGGGCTGGTGTGGGGTGATAACCGCCAGTGGTTAAGAGTCACTGACACCCAGATTACAAGAGCCTACTCTTACTATTCATTAAGCACTAGGCACCATGCCAGAATTTTGGATATTTGTGCCCTTGGATTCTTACAACACACCTGCAAGATGGGTGGTTATTTTCATTTTTCAGAGCAGGAAACAGGTCCAGAAAAGTTAAGTGGCTGACCTGAGGTCAGAGCTAGGATTTGCCCCCTGGTTGTGAAGCCCCTGTTCTTCCCTTTGCACCACGTCTCTGAACTCTCTTATGTCCCTTGTGAGGTACAAGATCTCAAAACACTATCTGCTGACCTGTAAGCCAGGCTCAAAATTGTCATTTGGGGAACTGCAGAATTCACTGGTGATCTAAAAAAAAAAATGAGATTTGTCCAGTACTTACGCTCATTAATTTTTATCTGCTTTTCATTTTACATGTTTGATATTCTTGTTTACCCATGTGATTTTATGAAGTCACCAGAGCTGATTTTTAAACATCTGGCTTATTTGGAAAAGCACCTCTATCTCCTTTACTGCTGAGCCTTTTGAATGACCTACACTTGTTTCTCCAATTCTTTTGCAACCTCTCTCTCTCACACACACATACATACACACACACACACACACTCACACACGCACCCACGCACCTTTCCCAAGGCCAGTGTATCTAAATTTTATGCAGCCCTGGCTGATAGCTTGGTTGTCTGGACTGGAGCATTGTCCTGAAGCACAGAGGTTGCAACTTTGGTCCCCAGTCAGGGTACACACAGGAACTCAGTGATGCTCCTGTCTTTTTCTCTCTCCCTCTCTCTAAAATCAAATTAAAAGAATTAAAAAATACAATGAATTTAATGAAAGCAATGGATGCTTATGAGGCCTCATCATATTTGAGCTCTCAACAGCAGCTGACAGATTAATGACTCTTCCCTCCCTCACCTTCTGCCTTTGGCTTTCAGCATGTATACTCTTGATTTTTTTTAATTCATTTTAGAGAGGAGAGGGAGAGACAGAGAGAGAGAGAGAGAGAGAGAAGGGGGGAGGAGCTGGAAGCATCAACTCCCATATGTGCCTTGACCAGGCAAGCCCAGGGTTTCGAACCGGTGACCTCAGCATTTCCAGGTCAACGCTTTATCCACTGCGCCACCACAGGTCAGGCTATACTCTTGATTTTTATCCTCTGGTGGCTCCTTCTCAGTTTCTTGCTAACTCCTGTTTTACCTCCATCATTAATAGTGGCATTCCATAGGGTGCAATCTTTTTTTCTTTTAATTTTTTTTTTTGTGACAGAGACAGAGAGATGGATAGATAGGAACAGACAGACAGGAAGGGAGAGAGATGAGAAACATCAATTCTTCTTTGTGGCAACTTAGTTGTTCATTGATTGCTTTCTCATATGTGCCTTGACTGGGGCTATAGCAGAGTGACCCCTTGCTCAAGCCAGCAACTTTGGGCTTCAAGCCAGTGACCTTTGGGTTCAAGCCAGCAACCATGGGGTCATGTGTATGATCCCAGGCTCAAGACAGCGACCCCGTGCTCAAGCTGGTGAGCCCGTACTCAAACTGGTGATCTTGAAGTTTTGAATCTGGGTCCTCTGCATCCTAGTCTGACGCTATATCCACTGCGCCACTGCTTGGTCAGGCTTTTTAATTTTTTAAAAAATATTTATTTATTTAAAGATTTTATTTACAGAAAGAGAAGGTGGGGGAGAGTGAGAAGAATCAACTTATAGTTGCTTCACTTTAGTTGTTCGCTGATTGCTTGTCTTATGTGCCTTGACCAACTGGCGAACTCAGCCTTCCATGTCAACTTTTTATCCACTGTGCCACCACAGGTCAGGCTAATTATTAAATTAAATTAACTATTTTAAGTGAGAGGAGGGGAGATAGTGAGACAGACTCCTGCATGTGCTCCGACAGGGATCCACCTGGCAACCCTTATCTGAGGCCTACACTCAGACCAACTGAGTATCCTCAGCACTGAGGGCTAATGCTCAAACCAATCAAGCCACTGGCTGCAGGAGGGGAGGAGGGAGAAAAAAGGGAAAAGGAGGGGAAGAGAAGCACATAGTTGCTTCTCTTGTGTGCCCTGACTGGGGATTGAACCCAGGACGTCCATACACTGGGCTAACTTCTATCCACTAAGCCAAGCAGCCAGGGATATTTTATTTTTAACTGTGGTAAAATACAAGAGGAAATTTACCATTCGAACCATTTTAAGTGTTCAGTACAGTAGTGTCAAAAGATAGGTCTGGTTAGAGAAATCTGTGTTTTCATCATCTTTAAGTATACTCACACTGCCATGCAACTAATCTCCAGAACTTTTTCATTTTGCAAAACTGAAAAGTTCCACCTATTAAACACCCTAACCCCTGAATCACCATCATTCTACTTTTTGTTTTGGTGAGCTGATTATCCTAGATACCTCACATAGGTGAAACCATACAAGATTTGTTGTTTATGCTCATTTCACTTAACATAATGTCCTTAAAGCTCATCCATGCTGTAGCACATGACAATACCCAGAAGGCTCAATCTCAGACCCTTAGCTCTTCTCTCATTAAACTCTTTAAGTCATTCCCCTGACTTCAATTACCACCTATTAGGTTAAAACATATGGAACTCCCAACATTTAAGTTTATTACCTATCAAATGGCAACATCTCTAACTCACACCTCTCATCTGAGGTCTTGACCTACATACCCAACTGCCTCTTCAGCACCTCTGCCTGGGTACTGCACGAGCATCTGACACTTAGGCTGGCAGAACCCGGCTATCTGCCTATTTGCTTGAGACTGAATCTGGGAGCCGTCCTTGACTGTTCCCTTTCCTACATCTCTCACATCTGAGGGCCGAGCCCTGACAATTCTACTTCCGACATACATCTCTAACCCATCTATTCTCATCTCCTCCACTGCTGCCTTTGTCCAAGCTCCTGTCTTCTTCAGTATGTTCTTTCCCACTTCCTTTCCTCCCTATTCCAAACCATTCTTCATTTTGTAACCAGAATGAACAAATAATGCTTAAATGGTCAATGGCTTCTCAGTGCTTTTAGGATGAAGGCCCAAATCCTCAATACGACCTGCAATGCCATGAGTGGACACTTACTTGTCTCCCCAGCATCATTTTGCTCCACATCATCCCCCTGACCCTTTGGAAACCTTCCGTGACCCCTGCTCCCCCACAGTAGGCTATCTCTATAGTTTCCCACCTACTTCCTGCTCTAAAGCTTGTTGCACTTGTTAATTGCTCAATGCCTATCTTCTTTGTAGAATCTAAGTTCCATGAGAACTGGGACAATCTCTCGTTTACTACATGTACAATGTCTGGCATATATTAGGAAAGAGAACAACAAATATTTCTTGACTATATATAAATTTTGTAAGAACTAAAATCTTGTCCTGTGTAAGGTGTTGAAGAAACTGAGGGATCAGCATAGGCAGAGAAAGCAGACCTGTCCTGTGGAGGAGGCAAGGCCAGAAGTGGGTAAAGGAAGTGATGGGTGAAGCCGAGCTGCAGTAACACAGAGGGGATGCTGAGTGCTCTGGAGGCTGGAGGATCTGGTGCCTGGATGATATGCAGGTTTGAGTTTTATTCTTGGGTCCATGAGAGAATGTGAGCCTGGAGTATAAACTCCTGATCTTGTTGGATCTGCTGGTAGGTGCTGCATCTTTCCCTGATGGGAGAGCTCTAGATGCTCTGGGTCATCTCACATTTTTTTTTAAATTTTTTAAAATTTTTATTCTTCTTTCTTTTTGAAGCTGGAAATGGGGAGAGACAGTCAGACAGACTCCCGCATGCGCCCGACCAGGATCCACCCAGCACACCCACCAGGGGTGATGCTCTGCCCACCAGGGGGCGATGCTCTGCCCCTCCGGGGCGTTGCTCTGCCGCGACCAGAGCCACTCCAGCGCCTGGGGCAGAGGCCAAGGAGCCATCCCCAGCGCCCGGGCCATCTTTGCTCCAATGGAGCCTTGGCTGCGGGAGGGGAAGAGAGAGACAGAGAGGAAGAAGGGGGGTAGAGAAGCAAATGGGTTCTTCTCCTATGTGCCCTGGCCGGGAATCGAACCTGGGTCCCCTGCACGCCAGGCCGACACTCTACCGCTGAGCCAACCAGCCAGGGCCGGGTCATCTCACATTTGACCCAAATTGTCTTGATACACTTGCCAGGAGTCCCATGAAAACTATTCTCTGGACTCAACACAGAGCTTGACCTATTTCAGTGCTGGCTCCACTGCTGCCTAGTGTGGGACCCAGGACAAATCGCCTCATCCTTCTGACCCTAATGTCCTTATCTGTAAAATGGGGAGAATAAAACTTGTACAACAGAATTATTGTGAGAATTAAATCAGGCAGTTACATATGGGAGCATCTAGCCTAAGGCCCAGAATTGTAACAGCCATCTGTAAATGCAGGAAGACTGGTAGAATAAATGAGGGAATGAAGGAAGAAACTTCGGCTGAACTGAAGCCAGCCAGGAAAAGTCAAGCCACTAACAAATCTAAATCCTTTGCTAGGGCAGAACCTGTCAGTTGAAGTCACTGCCTGCATACTTTAGGTCAACAGCCTACTTCTGTGAGAAAGGGGTCAGCGTTGGCCCAGTGTCTCTGCTGATGTCCTGTGACTGAAAAGCCTTCTGCTAAGTACACTCAGAGCTGGAGGAAGAAGGAAGGAGCTTTGGAGCCAGACAGAGCTAGAGACCCCTGCTGAGGTTGTCACCAATCAACAACAGGTCACAACATGTGGATATCCTTCACCACGTCACTCTAAGTCTCATCTTTCTTATTTGTGAAGTAGGAAAACCATGCCTATTTATAGGAATGCTGTGGAGATTATATTATAATGTATATGTAAATATAAAGGGGCATGTAATGCCCCTACTCCTCTGCCTATGGCTTTTTGTGTGTAGTCCATTTTGATTTATTGATTATAAAAGTTATACAATTTGACTTCCTCTGCCTAGAAAGATTTTGACTGACCTTTAAAGCAGATGCCTTAAGCAAGCAAAAAAAAAGATCAAGGCTACAGTACTAGTATTACTTATGTAATTCAGACAAACGGAGGAGGGTGGATAGAGAAAGGAGGCTTTGGCTTGAGATAAAAGAACAGGATGGATAAGCAGCCCAAAGACTGTAGTACCTGAGTCCTTCCCAGAGACAAGAGATAATGAGGAATGACCAGGGCAGGGCCGAATCAAGGAGCAGGAGCTAGGGCAAAGAAGGGTCAGCTGCGAGAGACCCCGGGGGCATGACAGCTGAGTGTTATGCTGGTATCAGTCACAAGCCAGAATAGGAGGATGTTGTGAAGTGGGATTCTAAGAAACTTGGTACTGAGGTTTCCAGACTCCTCAGCCCATGAGACTGTCCATCCTGTTAAAGGGGAAGGCAGTGCTTGTATGTGGGAATGGTAAGTAAGTATCAGTTACCTCTTTCCAGTTCTGAAGGTGTGTAAAGCGGGGCCCTTCAATCCTTGGTGCCCTGCTTAAGAGCCCCCCACCTTGTTTAGAGCCACTGCTTTGCACCCTCCTCATCTGTCAGTCTTGCCCAAGGACGGCCTGTGTTGTATGGTTTCTTTGGGGTTTGAAGGGTTGTTAGCCATGATCCCTCTCCATGCTCTTATGTGGTCTGGAACATCTAAGACATCTGTATGTTCACCTCTCCAGTACTGTGGGAACAGCACAGAACACTCTGGGAAGCACCTTCCCTGAGGCCAAGTTATTGGTACCCGGATGCCATGGGGGCCTCAAGTGCTGGATCTCCGTGGCCTGGGGAGGAAGCCCTGAGGACCAACACCAATGCTCACATGGGCTCCATGAGACAGGAACTGTCAGTCTTGGTCACTACTGTACCTCAATGAGGAAACACAGTAGGTGCTCAATAAATATTCACTGCCTGAATGAAAAAATAATCTTCCTCTCTTCCCCTCCCTTCCTGTAGGCAGTGAGTAGTTACCGTGATGGGAAGGGTCCTACCTTTTTTTTTTTTTTTAAAGATTTTTTAATTTATTCATTATAGAGAGGAGAGAGAGAGAGAGAGAGAGAGAGAGAGAGAGAGAGAAGGGGGAGGAGCAGGAAGCATCAACTCCCATATGTGCCTTGACCAGGCAAGCCCAGGGTTTTGAACCGGCAACCTCAGCGTTTCCAGGTTGACTCTTTATCCACTGCGCCACCACAGGTCAGGCCGGGGTCCTAACTTTTTATGGACGCTCACTCTGGTGATGCTCACGAGCAAGCATCTTGAGGTCGTGGGTATAGCTAATATTCTGAGTCAGAATGGACTTCTTAACATTATCCGAGGAATATAGGCTGGCCTCAGCTGCTGGAAAAGGAGGGGCCCTGAGGACACTAAAATTTGGCAGAAGCTGTTGAGCCCTTCACACAAGGAATGGGGATGACAGGAAGTTTTAAATTAGGTTACAAACTGGTGGTTTGACCCAAATCTCACAGGGTTTGACATTTAAAAAATGTTTACAAAAAAATGTTTCCATTTACTTAAGTGGGGGGTGGGCAAGGGAGAGAAAAAGAGAAGCATCAACTTCTTGTTCCACTTAGTTGTTCCATTTAGTTGTGTACTCATTGCTTCTTTTTTTATTTTTTATTTATTCATTTTAGAGAGGAGAGAGAGAGGGGGAGAGAGAGAGAGAGAGAGAGAAGAGAGAGACAGGGGGGAAGAGCTGGAATCATCAACTCCCATGTGCCTTGACCAGGCAAGCCCAGGGTTTCGAACCTGCGACCTCAGCATTTCCAGGTTGACACTTTATCCACTGTGCCACTACAGGTCAGGCCTCATTGCTTCTTGAGCATGGCCTGACTGGAGTTTGAACCCACAACCCGGGATGCTTTATCCACTGAGCTACCCAGCCAGGACCTAACTACTTTTTACTCATTGATTTTTAGAGAAACACCAATTTGTTGTTTCACTTATTTATGTACTCATAGGTTGATTCTTGTATGTGCCCTGACTGGGGATACAACCTGCAACCTTGGCATATCAGGACGATGCTCTAAGCAACTGAGAGTTCCCTGGCTAGGGCTGGGGTTTAATATTTTAAAACTTAGTTGCACATTTACACTGATAAGAACAGATACTTGATATTAGCCAGAAGGCCGAGAAGCAATGTTGCACATTTAAAAAAGAGGAGAATTCTTATTCAAATCTGGCTTCTAGATTCTCTTTAAAGACATGGTAATAATTGGCTAGGGCTGGCAGGCCTGCACTCTTCAGCTGACCATATCCAGTCCAGGCTCTCTCTCTTATGTAAGTTTCCTATCTGGTTTCTGCAGGCATTTGAGTTTGGCACTCCTGCCTTAGGAGACCTAAGGAGGAAAAGCATAGCCGTGGTGGTCCAGCTGTGATCCAGTTGTGGGTTTGGGCTGGGGCCCCTCAGGCCACCTTACCTGATGAGTCAGTGACAGCAGGGTCTGCCAGCCGTCCATAGTGTGCCATGAGTTTGAGCTTGGTCTCCTGTTTCCTGTGTTTCTTGCCCACATAATGTTGTTGAGCCATGACAGGGTCGTTGAAAGTCGCATGGCAGAGGCTGCAGAACTTGTCTGGGTCTATCATCTCTCTATTCTGGTATAAGGCTAAGGTGGAGGCCACAAGGAAAGGGTTTGTAAGGCGTTTCGACAGAGCTGCGGTGAGAGATTCAAACAGAAACAATGAAAAGACCTAGAAGGTGCCAGGCTTTCGAGTATGCTGAATGCAAATGAAGGCTGGTCACTAATCATACTTGCACATGTAGTCCTGTGGTGTGAATCACACAGTGAAAGCTTTCTTTAAGAAAACAGCGAAGACTTGGGGGTGCTACCCTGTCCCACAGCTTTAACTGTCAGGCACGTGAGTCCTGATGTCACACTGCATTTTTGCTCTCAGGCTGCCAAGTGACACCAGACTGGAGAGGCACATGGTTACGTCTTTTTATCCTTCAGAATTCCCCAGAGCTTCACAGAGGGGAGGATAAGAAGTTCGGGTATTTTATCCCATCCTCACAGTATCCCGGTCACAGAGCCAGGAGCTGATGTGCAGATAGAGAAACTGAAGGTCTAAGGCCCTGCAGGGTCATTTAGAAAGGGCAACTATCCCGGAGACCTTCCAGGCTGTGGTGGGGAGAGAAGAGGGTTTATATTGCCATTTAGTTATGTGTCTCACACATATACTGCTCACAAAAATTAGGGGATATTTCAAAATGAATATGAAACAATAGAAAAAAAAGTATTTGATTTTTTTTTTATTAAACAAGAACATCAGAAAAGCAAATGACAAGTCAAAGAAAGTTGTTTGATTATGCAAATGAGATATAAAACCAACTTTTATTTCACTGGTGAAAATGCACTATACAAAAGGCATGTTCTCTGATCCCCTAATTTTTGTGAGCAGTGTATACTTTCTTCTTTGGTCCTCAGAGCAGCTCCTTGGGTTAGGTATCACTTTGCTCTACCATAAAGAAAAACCAAGGCTCAGGTGAAACGACTTATCCAGAACCACCCAGCTACTGCGTGGAACCCAGGTCTGTGTGATCCTTACGATAATGCCCTCTTTGCTCAGCCAGGCTGCCAGAGTGTGTCAAGGAGCCCTGAAGGCATGCTTTCACCTTTAGAAAAACCCCTGGCTTTGGTCAATGAGTTGTGTTAATCACAGCCTATAGTGTGTGCATATGTGTAAGCCTCCTATAGATAAAAGATGTCCTAACTCTGACCACAAGTCACGCTGCTGTCGTACAGAGTGGATGCCGTTACTCACTAATCAGGCCACATGGCCAAGATGGTGTGGATCTAGTAACCACTGCTTTAAAAATGTGGCCTAGAGTCCCCAGCATGGGTGGAGGAGGGCGGAGCTCAGCAGTACGCACAGGTGGCTTAGGTGCTCGTGCATCTTGGTACCACTTTAGTGGGGAAGTCTTGAGGACTTTTAGCAAGCCAGAGAAACTTGCTGACTTTTCCCACAGTGATTTTCCAGTACAGGGAATCTTAATTTCTCTGGCTGTTGATTTTCCTTGGCCCTTGTTTCAGCAAGTCACTTGAAAAGTAATGTACATGCTACAGAATACATATTTAATACTATGAGAAATATTCAGCCGGGTACTGAGTGAAAAAGAAAAGGTTATACAGAAATCTCTTTGTCCTCTGTAAAACAACAACAACAAAAAACCTACTGATGATGTATGGAAGAAAGACCAAAAGTATAGGTAGAGTAGAAGGGTGTTTTTTGGTATTTTTCAACTTTTCTACAATGAATGTAGATTTTTGAATCAGAAAAGAGATAATGGTTGACATAAGTGTCATTCTTTAAAAGACACTGAAGAGAAGCATCACAGTTGACTGGTTAAGTAAAGTTAGAGGAACCACTTAACGGACATCCAATAAAAATGAGAGCTATGGAAGTTTTCTCTCAGGAAACAGCTTGAAATATGGAGAGTATTCTATATGGATGCTTGCCGTAGAATTATTTATAAATACCAAAAAGGGGAGGGAGGAAAACACTAGAAGTATGGTTAAATGTGGTATGATGAAATATTTTAGTCATTTAAAATGTTTACAAAAATGTTTTTAATAACATGAGGAAATACAGATGTTATATTAAAATGAAAAGAGTATAAAAAATTACACATATATCATTATGAAAAGACAGATACATAGTTTATAGGTGTGTACTGGTATTTTGAAATGTCAGCAACATGTTTACAATGTTTTTCTCTTGCTGGTAGAATTTGGGTGAACTTTTACTGTCCTCTTTGTACTTTTTGAATTGTTTGAACTAGAACTATTTATAATGAGTATGCATCGTTTTCATAAAAACAATCTTTAAAGTATTCTATGTTTATATGGACATATACATGAATTTAATCTAGATATACATAAAACAGATATACACACATACACATAACAAAAGATTATAGGAGAAAGAGTACTATAAAATATTAATAGTGGTTTATCTCTAAATGGTAAAATGATGGGTACTTTTCCTTTCCATTTATCTATATTTTCCATATTTTCTACAACATGCTTGTATTACTTTTACACTAAAAATGTTTAATTTCAGAAATATAGTTATAAACTCATGTAATAACAAGAAAATGTACTTAAACTACAAAATTCAAGTAAAAGCAGGATACATGTATGATGATTACAACTACATAAAAATGTATTCTGGCATGTGACAAAGGCCAAAAGTGCATATGGAAAATAATTTTTTGAATATGGAATCTTTGGGATCAGGCTATTCCAGGGAATTTCCCCACTTATGGGAAAATAAGTCCGTGTAAAGATAGTGAGTGACTTTATCAAGTTCTGTTCTTAATCTGATTTCTCTTGGCCTAATGTTTAATCTTTTTTGGTACTATGAACAGTGAATTTAAACTAAAGCAATTAGTAGCAGTATAACTTAATAATGAACAAACCAGAAGCAAGGCCAGTGATATGCTCTGTCTGACCAACTACTGCATTTGGTGGGGGGGAATTCCACTCAATGGCTACCTTACTGATGGTGATGATACTAACATAGCAGCTGTCATTTACTGGGCATCTGTTATGTCCCAGATTCCATACATACTATTTCATCCTCACAATCTATGAATTAGAAAGCATTATCAACATTATAGGTGAGGAAACTCAGGCATGAAGAAGTCATATAAAGGGTAAATAGCAACCCTGGATCTTAAACCTGAGTGTCTCCAAGTTCAGAGTCCACATTCTGTTGTTTCACAGCATGAATAACTAGCTCTGGGTGTGATAAGAGTTATAAAATTGTAAGTGATGTTTTTACTGTATCTTCAAAGCCCTCTAAACGCTATTGTTTTGCTTTCATAATACAGTAATATAAAAAAAAGATAGTAAGTATTTTAGATAGTATAGTCTACTTCTTGGTCCAAAATGAGGAGAGAAGCAAAAATTACCAAGAAAAAATAAAGATCAAAGAACTTCCAACTATTGACTAACTGCAGTTAGCAGAGGTTAAAAAACCCCAGAAAGTCAGGAGCTAGTGAGATGAAAGTGTGGCCCAGTGGTGACAAGGTAAAGAGACCACTTTGGAAGTCACTGTAATGGGAATGAAGTCACAGTAGCTGTGAACACAGCCTGCTGGGCAGTAGCAGCAGCACTGAAGTACTGAGCTTTGAGAGGCAAGTCCCTACCTTAGGAGAAGAGGCAACTTTGAGGATTAAAGTGAGCAGGGCATAAACTGTGCACAAAAAAGACAAGGTTGTGGCTTTCAACCTCAAACATGATGATAAGGGCAGGTGGATGCTGGGAGGGAAAAATCTAAGTGGAAGAGGTAGGAAGTAGAATGCTCTTATGGTGTGCATAGCCTGGAGGACTTCGGCACTCCCGAGTTATAATATTAGTCAGAACAAAAGCTCAGGGCTAAGAATCCTCTACAGAGAAAAACTGATGTAACCAAAGAAAGGGAAGTTAGGTCAGAACAGCCCTGAGGCTGCACTTCAATGAAGCTGGGCCTATTTTAATATTTTTAAGGGCTCTCAAAAGCAATTCAACCTCTCCAAGTCTGTGGCCCCAGTGAGCATTCTGGGGCACCTGGTCTTGGTGCCCTGAGGACGGGAGGGGTCCCGACATAGCACTACTCAGGAAAACCAGTACCTTCCACCTTAGTGGATTGCTGCTTCAGCTTTAAGTTCTTTGCGTGGGTCTTCCCCAGGTAGTGCGACTGGGCCACGACAGGGGAGGAAAAGGTCATGTTACAGGTGGGGCAGCACTGGTTCTTGTCTTTGCTTCTGCTGCTCTTCTGGTTGGGAGAAAGAACACAGGTCTGATCACGCCACTGCCCGGCCAAAAATCTTCAATGGTTCCCCAATGCCCATAGGAGAATGGGCATCCAAGGCCCCGTGTGCATACTACCCCAACCTACCTTTCTGGATTCTTCTCCAGCTAACTCATACCATTCGTCATTTTTGCTCTGTGCTTTCTTGCTTTTCTTGGGCCATTCCTGCTGCCCAGAATAATCTTCCCTTTTTTCCTGCCTGGCATATTATCTGCTTAGCCTTCAAGGCCCAGGTGAACTATTACCACTTCTAGGAGACTGACTCAGAAAATCATTCAATAAACAATTATCAAGCCACTTTGTATGAATATGCCAATAATAATTAATTTTGTTCCTCCTCTGTACTCCCAGCGTACATGAAATAGAACTCTCTGGCATACCATTGTCACCCTAAATTGACAGCGTCATCGCTTGAGAGACTTCTGTGAACTAAAGTTTAACGTTTGGGCTTGGGCTGCTTGACTTGTCTGTTTCCCATCCTTAACACCTGCTGGAGTCTGGCACATGGCAGATGCTCAGGGTTTGTTGAACAAGCAGATCATTGGGTTTTATTGGTTGATCATGATTACGAGAAAACAAGACAGCATTTTAAACCTTGGCACTATTGACATTTTGGACTGGATAGGTTTTTTTTTTCTTTAAGTAGGGGGAGAACCAGGGGAAGAGAAAGGCAAGGACATGCTCCTGGGAGGGAGAGTGCACTGGATAGTTCTTTACTGGGGCATGGGGAGGAGTTTATGATCTTATTTAACTGCCAACCTACCCTGATTTGAAGGAACTGAAATACAAAGAGGTAAAGTGACTTGCCCAGCCAGGGCCATGGGAGTTGATCCTGACTTTCTGATTTTTCTTTCTTTCTTTTTTTTATTTTAGCTGAGGAGGGGAGACAGTGAGGCAGACTCCAACATGCACCCCAATAGGGGTAACCCCATCTGGGGCCGATGCTCAAGTACTGAGCTATTTTTTAGCGCCTGAAGCTGATGCACTCATGCTCAGATCAACTGAAGTGATCCTCAGTGGCCTGGGGCCATGGTTGAACCATTAGAGCCACTGGCTGTGAGAGGGGAAGAGAGAGAAGGGGGAGGGGGAGAAGTAGATGGTAGTTTCTCTTGTGTGCCCTGGCCAGGAATCGAACCTGGAATGTCCATACACCAGGCCGACACTCTACCCACTGAGCAACCAGCCAGGGCTGACTTTCTGAATTCTGAATCACAAGGTGAAAGGCAACTAGAGGGTCAGTCTAGCGAAGTGAAGAAGGGATGAGCATGGCCCTTTCAAACCTGTGGTCACTGTAACAGAAAGCACAGTTTACAAACTCACTGAGTGTCCACTAGGAATTGAAATTCTACCTCACAATACCCTTAGGAGGTAGGCAATACTATTTTCATTTTATGAGTGAAGTACACACCGGTTAAGTGATTTATCCAAAGTCATCCAACCAGTAAGTTGCAGAGCTAGTACTGAGGCCTAGTTGGTTGACTTCTTATCCAGCGGTTGGCAAATTCATTAGTCAACAGAGCCAAATATCAACAGCACAACGATTGGAATTTCTTTTGAGAGCCAAATCTTTTAAACTTAAACTATATAGGTAGGCACATTGTTATTTACTTAATTAGGGTTATTTACTAAGCTGGCCTTTGCTGAAAATGTCATCAATCTGATTGAGCCGCATGCGGCTCATGAGCCGTGGTTTGCTGACCGTTGTAGACTTATCCCATATTTACACATCCTCCAATGGAACAAAAATTATAGTACCCTTCAGAGACTGGGATTATTTCAGCATAATTCCCACAGTATTTCTAAACCAAAAAGCAAATATGTTAATATCTCTATCAGAACAGGTATCTGGAAAGGTGTTCCTTCTATTTGTTTATTCAAAACATTTAAATGTTCAACTCAGCTCCTTCTCCTGACCTTGAGAAAGCAGGTAGCCTGGGCCTCCTTCCATTTTGTTTCCTTGAGTAGTGAACGGGCAGTTTCTAGTCCTACTCCAACAAACTATTGGGTGGTAATGTATTGCAATGGCTCCATTTACTGAGCTCCTACTATGTGCCAGGCTCTCTGTTGGGTGCTTTATTCTTCCCTCATTTTAGTTAGGAAAATCCTAAAACATAGTTGACATTAGCATCCTCATTTTTATAGAGGAAGAAATCAAGGCTCAGAGAAGTAATAAGACTTGGCCAAGTCAGTCTGACTCAAAACCCATGCTCTTTTACCACACCAACCTGCCTGCTGGCTTCACCAGAAAGCGAGCAGTCTCAACATGGCAGCTGAATTACCTGATCTGAGTCTAGCTTCTTCGTTTCCCCCTTTAATGTCTCCATTCCATGGATTGCTAGGTATCTCTTCACTTTGTTGGCATGTTTTTTGCTCTGTAAGAACCCAGGAAAAAGATCAAAGATAGCCAAATGCCATTTCATATCTAGGCACTCTAAAACACTTACTAGATTTTACCTGATTCATCCTCACAAAACTTTTGAGCAGGAGAGGGTATGGGAGTTTACCGAGTTCCTACTCTGTTCAAGGCACCTTACATGCTGTCAAATCTAATCTTCACAACAATCTATGAGAAAATGATTACCATCACTATTTTTTATTTATTCATTTTAGAGAGAGAGAGAGAGAGAGAGAGAAAGAGTGAGAGAGAGAGAAGGGAGAGGAGCAGGAAGTATCAACTCCCGTATGTGCCTTGACCAGACAAGTGCAGGGTTTTGAACTGGCGACCTCAGCGTTCCAGGTCGACGCTTTATCCACTGTGCCACCACAGGTCAGGCATCATCTCTATCTTATAGATGAAGAAATAAAGGCTGAAGATGATGAGGATTCTTGCCCAAGATGAGTAGCAGAGTTGTGATTTAAACTCTGGTCTATTTAAAGCCGAAGTGCTTACTTTCTACTAAACAGGCTACAAGGAAACATATTAAGTATAATAGCCTGATTTGGATGGGAGAAATGAGAACTGGAAAAATTACATCAGTCTTTAAGTTACAGTTAACACGCATGGAGGCAATGTCTGGGTGGCTAAAAAGGATTTCCCCTTCACTATGCAATCCAGGGAGAAGTGGGGGCTTGGAACTGGGTCTGGAAAGTAAGCCAGTTCTAAAGGTACTATGGCATACCTGGTAGTGTGCCAGCTTCTGGGACTCCGAAATGAGCAAGGCGCAGCAAACCTTACACTGGGTGTTGGTGAAAAGACACTGGTTCTTCTGGATCATGTGTTCCACTACAGAGAGGAAAATAAAAAATCTGAGTTAAAAACCTGCTTTGCCTGACCAGGTGGTGGCACAGTGGATAGAGAGTCGGACTGGGACATGGAGGACCCAGGTTCGAGACCCCAAGGTCGCCAGCTTGAGCCCAAGGTCATTGGCTTGAGCAAGGGGTCACTTGGTCTGCTGTAGCCCCCTGCTCAAGGCACATATGAGAAAGCAATCAATGAACTAAGGTGCCGCAATAAAGAATTGATGCTTCTCATCTCTCTCCCTTTCGGTCTGTCTGTCCCTATCTGTCCTTATTCTGTCACTGTCACCAAAAAAAAAAAAAAAAATCTGCTTCAATAACACTGTCTTTGAACCCTGCTGGCACTGAGTAATAGAATGCCATACTATTTTTTTTTAATTTAATGATTTGAGAAAAAGAGAAAAAGATTTTTGAGAGAGAGAAAGGAAGAGAGAGTGAGAAGTACCAACTCGTAGTTGTTTCACTTCAGTTATGCATTGATTGCTTCCTGTGTGTACCTTGACTGGGGATCAGACCTCAGGCTCAAGCCAGAGACTTGGGATCATGTGGATGATCCCGTGCTCAAGCCAGTAACCTTGGAGTTTTGAATTAAAGACTTCAGTGTTTGGGGTCAATGCTCTATATCCACTGTGCCACCATCAGTTAGGGTGGAATGCCATACTGTTACATCCTGGCAACCTCAGTCACTCTTCCTCTACTGCTTTCGTAACTCATGCTATGCTATGTTTTTACACAATCTATATCAGTGTTTTTTGACCACTGGTCCATGGACTGGTGCCAGTACAGCAGAAATTCTGTTCCAGTCTGCAAAAGAGTTAACCACTCTGATGTTGTATGAAGACCCTATGATTATATGAAGATTAGAAACCCAATGATTACAGACTCTATAATCTTCATACAACATCAGGGTGGTTAAATCTTTCGTGGATTGGCACGGAATTTCTGGCGGACAAGCACCAGTCTGTGGACTGGGGGTTGAAAAAAATCTATATTATTACTCACTTTATAATCTTATGTAAGCCAAATTTATTTACTATATAAATTGTTAAAAAAAATTTAAGCTGAGCTATAACTGACATGTAACATTATATTAATTTCAGGTATACAATATGACTCAATATTTATTGAGTTATTTATATATATATTGTGAAATGATCACTGCAATAAGTCTAGTTAAATAGTTAACATCCATCATCAGTTATTTTTTTAGTTAAGAAATTAAATTTAATATGGTACAATGTTTTTCTTATGAGAAATTTTCAGATCTACTCTTAGAAACTTTCAAATATACAATACAGAGTTATTAACCTAGTCACAATGTTGTACACATAAATTCTTATATTTATTTATTTATATTTAAGTGAGAGGAGGGGAGATAGAGAGACAATACTCTCACACGCGCCCCGACCAGGATCCAGCTGGTGACCCGTCTGAGGCCAATGCTCGAGTCAACTGAGCTATTTTTAGCACTTGAGGCTGATGTTGGGAACAATCCAGCCATTGGATGAGAGAGGGGAAGAGGGAGGGAGAGAGAAGCAGATGGTCGTTTCTCCGGTGTGCCCTAACTGGAAATCAAACCTGGGACATCCATATGCTAGGACAATGCTCTATCCACTGAGCCAGCCGGCCAAAGCCAAAAAGGAATCTTTAGATTACAAACTTAAATAGACACCAATAATAATGAAACACAATTCTAGCCACATACTTGTGTCAGTGACTTGGAGCTCTCCTTAAAATGAACAATAAGAGGCCCTGGCTGGTTGCCTCAGTAGATAGAGCACCCAACTGAGTCTTCTTCCCTAATAGAACTGGAAGGACTGAAAGAGGAAAAGGGAATCATTTTGCCTGACCAGGCGGTGGCACAGTGGATAGAGCGTCGGACTGGGATGCGGAGGACCCAGGTTCAAGACCCCAAGGTTGCCAGCTTGAGCGCGGGCTCATCCGGGTTGAGCAAAGCTCACCAGCTTAGACCCAAGGTTGCTGGCTTAAGTAAGGGGTTACTTGGTCTGCTGAAGGCCCACGGTCAAGGCACATATGAGAAAGCAATCAATGAACAACTAAGGTGTTGCAACAAAAAACTGATGATTGATGCTTCTCATCTCTCTCCGTTCCTGTCTCTGTCCCTATCTATCCCTCTCTCTGACTCTCTGTAAAAAAAAAAAAAAAAAGGAATCATTTTCTCACTGTTTTTTAAGGAAATTTATTATAATAATACATTCTGTATCTTTTTATTACTTGTGGAACATTTTCTATGGAATTAAAAATAAACCTTCAAATTTGCTCCACTAAAAGATCAATAGCATTTTCTGATTATTTAAATTTACACTGGTATACACAGAATTGGTAGAAAATTGTATTGGGGTTTAATTATTAACAGACTAGAACATTCTTTTTGTATAGTAAGAATGTGAGTTTCTGTTTATTAAGGAAACATTAAAATTAGAAATTGGTTTTCTTTTGAACAAATCAGAAGATATGAAAAGAAGTTTCAGAGGAAAAGTATCAGAAGATGGTGCTGATGAGGAAAGGTAAATTAGTCCTATTCTTACAATAAACACAACTATTATCTAATACCAGCTAAATGTTTACTGTACAAATCATGACTAGGAACTTGGGAGTGCCTGGGCATGATCACTTTGGTTCAAATCCTGCTGTTACTTACAAGCTCTGTGATTTTGCAGAAACTACTTAACCTCCATCCCACAGTTTTCCTTTTATATGTAAAATGGGGGTACTGGTAACATGTATCTGATAGAATGGTTTCTCTTGTGGTTTTCCATAATAATGCAGTTAGTACAGTACCTGGCCTAGTATATATTCAATTTCAAGGTTACTGTCAAATTATTTTCTGGGCCCTGTGTTTATAAGCAAATTAATTATTTTCTATATTGTACCCATGTTCATATTTCTTAATTGGATAACTTAAAAAATTTTTCTTGCCTGCCTGACCAGGCAGTGGGGCAGTGGATAGAGCGTCGGACTGGGATGCAGAAGACACAGGTTCGAGACCTCGAGGTCACCAGCTCGAGCACGAGCTCATCTGGGTTGAGCAAAAAAAGCTCACCAGCTCGGACCTAAGGTCGCTGAGCAAGGGGTCACTCGGTCTGCTGAAGGCCCACAGTCAAGGCACTTATAAGAAAGCAATCAATGAACAACTAAGGTGTTACAACGAGAAACTGATGATTGATGCTTCTCATCTCTCTCCGTTCCTGTCTGTCTGTCCCTATCTATCCCTCTCTCTGACTCTCTCTGTCCCTGTAAAAAAATAAATAAATAAATAAAAAAAAATTTTTTCTTGCCTGACCAGGCGGTGGCGCAGTGGATAGAGCATCGGACCGGGATGCAGAGGACGCAGGTTCGAGACCCCGAGGTTGCCAGCTTGAGCGCGGGCTCATCTGATTTGAGCAAAAGCTCACCAGCTTGGACTCAAGGTCACTGGCTCAAGCAAGGGGTTACTCGGTCTGCTGGAGGCCTGTGGTCAGGGCACATATGAGAAAGCAATCAATGAACAACTAAGGTGTCGCAATGCGCAACGAAAAACTAATGATTGATGCTTCTCATCTCTCCGGCCCTGTCTGTCCCTCTCTCTGACTCTCTGTCTCTGAAAAAAAAAAAATTTTTTTTTTCTTGGCTTGTTGGCTCAGTGGTAGAGCGTAGGCCGGGCATGTGTAAGTTCTGGGTTCGATTCCCGGTCAGGGCACAGAGGAGAAGAATTCATCTGCTTCTCTCACCCTCTTCCCCTCCTGCAGCTATGACTCAACTGGTTCCAGCAAAGTTGGCCCCAGGAGCTGAGGATGGCTGCAGCGCTTCACCTCAGGTGCTACAATATTGAATAGCTTGGCTTCAAGCACCAGAGCAAGGACCCCAGGCAGGCAGAGCATCACCCCTTAGGGGGCTTGCTGGGTGGATCCTTGTTGGGGCACAAGCAGGAGTCTGTCTTTCTGCCTTCCCGCCTCTCACTTAAAAAAAATTCTCACTGTTCTTACTCTGACTTTGAAACACCTAAAATCACCTAACATATTACACAAGTTCCACTGTAGGAATCCATGGTATTATCTTGTTCGTAATTGTTGGGTCTGGAGAACAAAGCCTTACCTTTTGGAGAGGGAGTAAAATGTTACCCAAGACACAAATTCTATCATGACACTGATAACTTGAGGGAAGGCAGAGTTCAGAAAACTGTGAGGGGACAGCTAGCCATGTTTTTTATCTACTCTGGACCAAAAAGTGGTCAAGATGCCCTGGAGAAAGGTTCTTGGTAGATAACTTTTTTTTGTTGTTGTTAGAACAACTCAGCAAAATAAAATTCCGGTTTATTGTTGGACAACATTGTTTCACACATACATCAAACAGGCCAAAAAAAAATAAACAGCAACTTCATAGACAAAAAAAAAAGAAAAAAAAAGAAACCTTTTATCTTTGGCCTTTTTAACCATCTCATACAAACCAACTACTTATAGTACAGCTAAGTACATACACAAAAAGTTACTGGAATGCTCGGAATAAGATTGTTTTTTTGTTGTTTTCTTGCTTTTTTTACAAGGTTTTTTTTCTCCTTTGAGATTATAATGAACATGGTCACACCACAAGTAAAGTCGGAAGTAGGACAGACAATGCTCCAAAGGCTGGTTTGGTCATCCCGAGATCATTTAAAATGGCTGACCCCTAACAATATGTACAAAAATATAAAATGTAAATAAAAAATACAAACAAATTTTTCCTTTTTAAAGTACTTTTAAGAAAAAAAGCAGGGCCTTGGAAGTTTTGGGTTTTTCCTCCCCTGTTGCAAATTCACGTTGTGGTTTTGGTTGGGTGGTGGCAAGCGCGTGTCATCTGCGGTGGCGCTGCCCAAGTTGGGTGAGCGGTAGGGCGGGACTCTCTACTCGAAGGTGACCACGTTTAGATTCTGAGACGGGAAGTGGAGGGTGAATAGGTCACGGTGGCCTTTTTTTTTTTTTTTTTTTTTTTAAGTTTAACTTTTCCTTTTTTGCTGTCTAGTCATCCTCATCAGTCTTCTGCTTCTTGGTGTCAACATCATCATCCTCATTGTCCTCAGCTGCTCGTTTGCCCGTAGCTGCCTCAGCTTCCTCATCTTCATCACCATCCTTTTCCTCACCATCACCTTCCTGTTCCTCCTCCTCCCCTCCTTCTTCCTCTTCTTCATCTACCTCATTGTCAGCCTCCTGCTCCCCGTTTTCCTCATTAGCATTCCCATTAGCAGGTGCATCTCTTCCATTCTCTGCCTCCTCCACAACTTCCTTCTTCTCTTTCAAGTCCTTGGTGGTGATCTCGGAGCTGGTGTCCACGGCCGCGTCTGACATGGTGGGGCACGCCGGTGATTCGGTGCAGCGGATTTAAAAAACAAACAAACAAAAAAAACAAAAACCAAGAGTTCGAAGACTCTGGCGAAAAAGCTGCCGGAATTTGCGGCAGCGGAGGAGGCGCGCAGCGAAGGTGGCTGCGGCGAGCAGAGAGGCGGACGCAGGAACAATGCAAAGATGGCTTTTCAGAGCAGCCAGTTGGTAGGTAACTTTTAAGGGAACTCTAGTTCACTACATCTAAGGCTTTTGGGTAGAAGGGCAGTTGACTGGCTGTATTCCTGCCTCTTAGGGTCTCCTGTTTACTTCTCCATTTTTGTCTTATACTGCTTGGTAAATTCTTGTGAAAGATTGCCTGCCTCAGCTATGCTCAAGAGAAACCAAGGGAAAAGGGTCTGTGAACACATCTATGCCAAAGCTTTTTAATCTTTTTTTTAAAAAGATTTTATTTATTCACTTTAGAAAGGAGAGAGAAGTAAGAGAGAAGGGGGGAGGAGCAGGGAGCATCAACTCCCATACGTAGGTACCTTGACCAGGAAAGCCCAGGGCTTTGAACTGGCGACCTCAGTGTTCCAGGTTGACTCTTTTTTTTTTTTTTTTTTTTTTTTGTATTTTTCTGAAGCTGGAAACGGGGAGAGACAGTCAGACAGACTCCCGCATGCGCCCGACCGGGATTGACCCGGCACGCCCACCAGGGGCGATGCTCTGCCCACCAAGGGGCGATGCTCTGCCCCTCCGGGGCCTCGCTCTGCCGCAACCAGAGCCACTCTAGCGCCTGGGGCAGAGGCCAAGGAGCCATTCCCAGTGCCCGGGCCATCTTTGCTCCAATGGAGCCTTGGCTGCAGGAGGGGAAGAGAGAGACAGAGAGGAAGGGGGGGGGGTGGAGAAGCAAATGGGCGCTTCTCTTGTGTGCCCTGGCCGGGAATCGAAGCCGGGACTCCTGCACGCCAGGCCGACGCTCTACTGCTGAGCCAACTGGCCAGGGCCAACTTTGTATCCCTAGTACCTAGTATAATACCTGACCTATATTAGGGGGTTGAATATCTGCTGAACGACTGAAATGCACCTTTCTGGCCTCAGAGTACACTCACATACTGCACAAACAAATGCCTTCTGCCTTGCCGGTGGTAGCCCAGTGGATAAAGCAATGACCTGGAATGCTGAGGTTGCCAGTTTAAAAAACCCTGGGCTTGCCAGGTCAAAGCACATACAAGAAGCAACTACTATGAGTTGGTACTTCCTGCTCCTCCCCCCACTCCACCTCTCTTTCTCTTCTCTAAAAATCAATAAATAAAATCTTCAAAAAAAATACCTTCTATGTGCTAGCACTGGGCTTTACATGGGGGCCATATCAACAAATAAGAGAGAGTACAAGATAAATGAAAAAGCAAAATAGTAACAGAAAGTGAGAAATGCTATGTAAAGAAACAATGTAGAAGAGAATGATGGGGGCAGTATGTCAGTGAAGACCATTCTAGAAAGCATCTGCCTCTAGATAAGAAGGTCTGCAGGAAAATGTGCCAGCCTGAGACAGTGCCACGTCTCTGAGGCACGAATAAGTTTAGCATGTTCAAGGAATGACGAGAAGGCCAGTGTGGCTAGAGTATGATGAATGAGAGAAAAGGGGTAGGAAATAAAGCTGGAGAGAAAGCATGAAGACTACCGGATCATGGATAAATATAAGGCCTCATAAGTCATGATATGAATTATGGATTTTATTTTTAGTGCAATGAGAAGCAACAAGATCTGGCTAGTGTTTTGAAGCGATTACTTTGATCACTGTGTCAGTAGACTGTACAGGGAAGAAATGGAAGCATGGAGAACAGGAAGGAGGCTGTTGTAGTCTTTTAGGCCATAGATCAGGGGTAGTCAACCTTTTTATACCTACCACCCACTTTTGTATCTCTGTTAGTATTAAAATTTTCTAACCGCCCACCGGTTCCACAGTAATGGTGATTTATAAAGTAGGGAAGTAACTTTACTTTATAAAATTTATAAAGCAGAGTGACACAAGTTAAAGCATATAATAATAATTACTTACCAAGTACTTTAGGTCAGATTTTTGCTAAGTTTGGCAGAGTAAATCTTTTAAAACAACTTACTATAGTTAAATCTATCTTTTTATTTATACTTTAGTTGCTCCACTACTGCCCACCATGAAAGCTGGAATGCCCACTAGTGGGCGGTAGGGACCAGGTTGACTACCACTGCCATAGATGGTAGAAGTTTGGACTAGGTAGGCTAGCAGTAGAGGCAGAGAAAAGTAGATGGATTCAGAATCACGTTGTAGGCGTAGGTCAGGCATTCAATTTCTTAGGTTGGGTGGGAGGGGCTGAAGAAAAAGAGAGGATTCAAGAATAACTCCTAGGTTTTGAACTTAAGAAACTGAACAGATGAGATCAGAACTGGAGGAAGGCAGCCTTGGAGAAGAAATTAAAGACTTTTTTCCCTGCTATGTTAAATGTGAGTGGTTTATCAGACACATGGAAAAGATGTCAAGTAGTCACTTGGAGATTTAGGTCTAGAGCTCCAGGGAGAGATCAGAGCCGGATATATTAGGAATCATCATTGTATCAATCATATTTAAAGCTGTAGATGGAAGAGAATCCTAGTGTAGATGAAAAAAAAAAAAGAGATTCTGGGACTGAGTCTTGGGAATCTCCATGTCTACATATAAGTCAGGCAATGGAAGTGAGGTTGACTATGAAACAAGTACAGGACAGAAATCCTTTCGCCCCAAAGCAATTATAAAACTAGGCAAAACTGACAAAAACAACCACTTCAGCGCTCAGGATGTTGACCAAAGGCACTTAATCTGTGAAGCACTTATGTTTGTACACCTGCTGAACACTGGGTGAGAACAGCGGGAATCTGAGGCTGCTCCCATTCCCTTGCACTCAGTCAGCATAGACAACCTGCCAACAAGAGGCACGTTGTGAGAACCAAAGCTTCCCAATGGAAGGGGAAAACACTTGATTGGGAGTAGTGGGCAACATGAATACCTAGTGATACTACTGGTGGAAGTGATGCTCTCAGAGGCAGGTGAGCAGGAAGGGCCCAAGGCTCTAGCCTGAGGTTGAGGTCATGGTTGAGGCAAGTGTATACCTGGCTGAGACTGAGTGGCAATGAAGACCTGAGAGGGCCCAAGGTAGTCATATACTTTGGTCTATTCTGAGGCTGTGCATAGAAACAGAAAAGATGCAAAGGGTCAAACACAAAGCCATGGCAGATTTAAAAGGGCCTGAATGCTCTGGTTTCTCTTCAGATCATATAAATCTTTCGCCTTTTAAAAGGGCCTGAAATGTTTTGTTTGTTTGTTTTATTAAGTGAGAGGCTGGGAGGCAGAGACAGACTCCCGCATATGTCCTGACTGGGATCTCCCTGGCAAACCCCTACCAGGCATTACTCTGTTGCTTGCTTGGCAACCAAGCTATTTCAGCATCAGAAGTGCAGCCATGGAGCCATCCTCAGCATCAGGGCCAACTTGCTCGAACCATTTAAGCCATGGCTGCAGAAGGTGAGGAGAGAGGGAGAGAAAGAGAGAGAGAGAAAGGGAAGGGGGAGGAGTGGAGAAGCAGATGGTCGCTTCTCCTGTGTGCCCTAAGAATCGAACTCGGGACTTCCACATGCCAGGCTCACACTCTACAGCTAAGCCAACCAACCAGGGCTTAAAATGGCCTGAACTTTGAATGTGTGAACTACACACAGATCCAACAGCAGAGGACCAAGGCCTTACTGGCTCCTGGTGTCTGCGAAAAAGCTCTGCTGAATCACTGGCTATGGAAATGGAACGACATATTTTAAAAAAAACTAATTGGGAATATTTTCTCTTCAACTTTCTAGTCATTGTGTAAGCAGTTTTCTTCCAAAGTGTGTACAAACTATTCCATACATGAAACCATGTGGAGGCTCTGAGACTACCTGAAAAGTCAAAGATGCTTTCTGGCCAGCCTCTGGAAGCACCATCCCACAGCTGTTTCTGTTCTAGTCACCACCTGACCGCAACGGTCTAAGAAATCCTGTGTTAGACCTGTCCAGCCAGGTCTTTCCTAAATTCCTGACCCACAAAAACCATGATATTACTGAGGTTGGAAGAAGCTGCAGTTCACAAAGGAAAAAAAAATTCAGGATTTATCAGTCTTGTGAGAAGGTGGTCTGCATTGCATCTCTGTTGCTCTGATAGGCACGTACAACTTGAATCCAACTACTGACCACCTCTCAAGAGTGAGATAGGTTTGATACAGGAAATTAGGTGCTTAGAAAATCTTTGGAAAAGCTGAAGGTATGAGATTGGGTCCCCAGAAACATCTCTAGTAACAATGCAAACTTTTCCAAAAGGCAAGCTATAGTCTCTGAGGCCTCCACCACAGTTGTTTTTTTGTTTTTTGTTTCTTTTTACAGAGACAGAGAGAATCAGAGAGAGGGATAGACAGGGACAGACAGGAACGGTGAGAGATGAGAAGCATCAATCATCAGTTTTTTGTTGCAACACCTGAGTTGTTCATTGATTGCTTTCTCATATGTGCCTTGACCGCGGGCCTTCAGCAGACCAAGTTACCCCTTGCTTGAGCCAGTGACTTTGGGTCCAAGCTGGTGAGCTTTGCTAAAACCAGATGAGCCAGCGCTCAACCTGGCGACTTAGGGGTCTCGAACCTGAGTCCTTGGCATCCCAGTCCGACACTCTATCCACTGCGCCCCCACCCGGTCAGACTCCATCACAGTTTTTTTTGTTTGTCTGTTTTTATATTTTTCTGAAGTTGGAAACGGGGAGGCAGTCAGATCGACTCCCACATGCGCCCAACTGGGATCCACCTGGCATGCCCACCAGGGGGTGACGCTCTGCCCATCTGGGGTGTTGCTCTGTTGCAACCAGGGCCATTCTAGCGCCTGAGGCAGAGGCCATGGAGCCATCCTTAGCGCCAGGCCAACTTTGCTCCAATGGAGCCTCGGCTGCGGGAGGGGAGGAGAGAGACAGAGAGGAAGGAGAGGGGGACGGGTGGAGAAGCAGATGGGCGCTTCTCCTGTGTGCCCTGGCCAGGAATCGAACCCGGGACTCTTGCATGCCAGGCCGATGCTCTACCACTAAGCCAACCGGCCAGGGCCTCCATCACAGTTTTGACAGAAGTAAGAAGCTTCTATTGTCACTTAACCTACCTCTCAACCTATGAAGCTAAAGAATGGATGCTGGAACTGTGATGTAGGAATATCTCCTTGTTCCATGACTTTTGTTGACAGCAACAAAAGCCAATAGCCAAGGAATATGGCCTTCATTGCATTTCTGACTCTTAAATATTTTTAAAATCTTATTCATTAATTTTAGAGAGAAAGGAAGGCAAAGTAAGAGACAGAAACATTGATATATTTCTGTATGTGCCCTGACCCACAATTGAACTCATAACCCTTGTGTGTTGGGATGACACTCCAACCAACCAAGCTATTCAGCCAGGGCTTCCTTCCAAATCTTATGCGAAAGCATATGATTGGCAGGATTTAATTTCTATTATCCATACTGTAGCCAAACAAAAGATGTATGGGGCAGTGGCTCAGATATCTACAGTGTCAAGTTCAAGACTGATTTTAACAGAGTCAGTGAAGTAGGGACAGAAAGAAACAATGTGGGAAAGCAAGCTAACTCACAAACTTAAGAAATTTAGTGGAGGTAGTATCTGGGAAACAAAATGATAACACTTCAATCAGAGTTACAACTGTCTTTGGGTGACTTAAGGTGCCTTAATTTGCCCTAGGATGACTCAGGACCAGGATAGCTGGTTATTGTGTGACTAAACTCCTAAATTCCAAATAATAAGTCAACATTGTTAATTTATAATGACTTGCTACTCCTTGGGTCTAGATGTAGCCTTAGAAATTTCAATTCAGCTCTACAAAATACCATCGACTGATTGGAGTTGATCCTTAAAAAGAGAAAAAACTGGGCCCTGGCCGGTTGGCTCAGTGGTAGAGTGTCGGCCTGGTGTGCGGAAGTCCCGGGTTCGATTCCTGGCCAGGGCACACAGGAGAGGCGCCCATCTGCTTCTTCCTCTCTGTCTCTCTCTTCCCCTCCCTCAGCCGAGGCTCCATTGGAGCAAAAGATGGCCCAGGTGCTGGGGATGGCTCCATGGCCTCTGCCCCAGGCGCTAGAGTGGCTCTGGTCGCAACAGAGCAATGGCCCAGATGGGCAGAGCATCGCCCCCTGGTTGGCGTGCTGGGTGGATCCCGGTCAGGCACATGTGGGAGTCTATCTGACTGCCTCCCAGTTTCCAGCTTCAGATTTTAAAAAAATTAAAAAAAAAAAAAAGAAAAAACTGCCCTGGCTGGATGGCTCAGTTGGTTACAGCATCATCCTGAAACAGAGGTTGCCAGTTTGATCCCTGGTCAGGGCACATACAGGAACAGCTCAATGTTCCTGTCTCTCTCACTCTCTCTCCCACTTTCTCTCTTGCTAAAATCAATTAAAAAAAAAAAAGAAAAAAAACCCTATTTACTACCCTGCTTATTATAGCTTATTAGGAGGTAGTGGGTTTCTAGGTACTGCTATAGTAGACAGCAACAGACAACTAAAAGATCCTAGAAAAAGGCGGCTGGATATAATATAAGGTCTACCGGAAAGTTCTGTCCATTTTTGGAATAAAACAAAATACAAATTTTTCTTACCATCAATAAACTCTATTAAATAATATAATTGCCATTATTATTAATGATTTCTTGCCAGTGTGAGGGCAATTTGTATATCCCATTTTTGAAAAATGTTTTATCTTTTGATGTGAAAAATTGAACCAGTGCCTGTTTGATATCTTCTTCATTTTTGAATTTTTTGCCCTTCAAAAAATTTTGTAAGGACAAAAATAAGTGATAGTCAGAGGGTGCTAAGTCCAGGGAATATGGTGGATGTGACAGACATGCTTCTGTAGCATTTCTTCCTTGTTGAAATTCGTAAAAATACAGTGGCGTAAATGAACTTTATCAGTAGCCATGGGTACACTATCGCTTCACTCATAAGACTAATGTGAATTAACTTTGTTTTACTTAATTTGCTACGTCAGTATGTATACATTAAGTGATAAAAATAGAGAGGCACACATGCGCCAAATAAACATGTGCTTACGTGTCGAAATTTGTTGTGATAGAAACGAACAGAACTTTCTGGTAGACCTTATATAACCGTGTGTCAGACTGGTTAGGCAGTATACTCTAACAGACAGGGTGGTCCATAAGAATGAACTGAACAATTAGCTCCATTAAGGTCACTTAGCCTTAAGACGTCAACTTTGTGAACCTGTATTTATGATGTCTCAAAAAGCTCAAATTTTCATTATATGAAAAGAGCATGAAGAAAGCAAATGTAAGAGTGCTGATGATGTGGTGCTAGAATGTTTTCTATTAATCCTTAAGTAGTGAGTTTTTTCATGCTCACTGACCTCCGGGATGGTCAGGAGGCAGGAGGACGTACATGAATGTTCATACTACTCAAAGGGTTTAGAATTGTATAAAACAGAGTTGAGCTAAAATGAAATAAATGCAATAAATATGAGAAAAAAATTCACTAGAGGAACTCAACAGCAGATTCTAATGGCAAAAGAAAATAATCAGTGAACTTGAAGATAAATCAATAGATATATGAAATCTGAAGAACAGAGAAAAAGAGATTGGTGAGTAATGAACAGAGCCTCAGAGAGCTGTGAGACACATTGAGCATAACCATCCTATTTGTAAGGGGAATCTCAGAAGGAGAGAAGAAAAGGAACAGAAAAGAAATATTAAAAAAAATTAAGGCCTGAGAACTCTCTACCTTTGATTCAAGAAAAACATTTATCTACACATCCAAATATCTTAAGTCCCCCAAAGCAGAATAAAAACCAAGAGATTGATATCTAGGATATCACAGTCAATCCATTGAAATATAAAGACAGAAAATCTTGAAAGCAGTAAGAGAAAAATGACTCAGTATATACAGTGGAATGATCTGATTAATGGGTTAACTTCTCACCTGAAACAATGAAGGCTGGAAGGCAGTGGAATGATATATTAAAAGTAGGGAGAAAGACCAAAACTATCAACCAAGAACTTTATTGCCAGAAAAACTATCCTTCAAACATTATGTTAAGTGACAAAAGCCAGTCACAAAAAGCCACATATTACACAATTCCATTCATATTAAACATTAAGAAGAGGCAAATTTATATGAACAAAAAGAAAAGATTAATAGATGCCAGAGATGACTGCTAATAGGTATAGGGTTTCTTTCTGGAGGAACTAAAATATTCTAAATGTACTTTTTACTTATTTATTTTAAATTTTAGGCATTGGCCGGTTTGCCCAATGGACAGGGTGTCAGTCCAGCGTGCAGACGTCCTGGGTTCGATCCCCGGTCAAGGCACATACGAGAAGCAACTATCTGATTCTCTTACCTTTCTCTCTCTCTTCCCTTCTCACAGCCAGTGGCTCGACTGGTTCGAGTACTGGCCTCAGCTAAGGAAAGCTCGGCTGATTCAAGCATCAGCCCCAGATAGGGGTTGCTGGGTGGATTCTGGTTGGGACACACACGGGAGTCTGACTCTCTATCTCCCCTCTGCTCACTTAAAAACAAAGTTTATTAATTGATTTTAGAGAGAGGAGAGAGAGAAAGGGTGGAGGGGAAGCAGGAAGCATCAACTGGTAGTAGTTATTTCTCACATGTTGCCTTGATCAGGAAAGTCTGGGGTTTTGAACTAGCAACCTCAACATTCTAGGTAGTAGATGCTTTATTCGCTGCACCACCGCAGGTCAGGAAAAAGGTACTTTTTAAAAGAGTGAATTTATGGTATATAGATTATGTATCAATAAAGCTGTTATTAAAAAAACAACCCTTGAAGGATTAAGACAAAATAAAGACATTCCCAGATAAAGACAGCAAGAATTCACTGACAGCAGGTCTGTCTTGCAAAAAATATTAAAAGAAGTCCTTTAGGCTGAAAGAAGGTGCCAAATGGTAACTTGAATCCAGAGGAAGAAATGAAGAACACCAGAAATGGTAAATATGTGGGTTAATATAAAACACATTATAAGTATTTTTAATTTCTCTTAACTTCTTTAAAAGACTATATTGCATAAAGCAATAATTATGCCAATTAAGTTAATATGAAGTAGACTGTAATGAGTTAAGATGTATTCTATAGTCCCCAGAGCACCGTAGAAATACAACTTGAAAACAGTAAAAAAAAAAAAAAAAAAAAAAAAAGAGAAACTAAAATGGTATACTAGAAAATAATTTACATAATGGAAACCAGTAAAAAAAAAAAGAAGATAAACAGCAAAATGGAAAATATGCCTATTCAGTAGTGGTACAGTGGATAGAGCAGGGGTCGGGAACCTATGGCTTGCGACCAGATGTGGCTCTTTTGATGGCTGCATCTGGTTCGCAGACAAATCTTTAATAAAAAAATAATAACGTTAAAAATATAAAACATTCTCGCCCTGGCTGGTTGGCTCAGTGGTAGAGTGTCGGCTTGGCGTGCAGGAGTCCCGACTTCGATTCCCGGCCAGGGCACACAGGAGAGGCACCCATCTGCTTCTCCACCCCTCCCCCTCTCCTTCCTCTCTGTCTCTCTCTTCCCCTCTAGCAGCCAAGGCTCCATTGGAGCAAAGTTGGCCCGGACGCTGAGGATGGCTCTATGGCAGCAGTTCTCAACCTGTGGGTTGCGACCCCGGCGGGGTTGCAACCCACAGGTTGAGAACCGCTGCTCTATGGCCTCTGCCTCAGGCACTAGAATGGCTCTGGTTGCAACAGAGCAACGCCCCAGATGGGCGCCCCCTAGTGGGCATGCCGGTGGCTCCTGGTCGGGCGCATGCAGGAGACTGTCTGACTGCCTCCCTGTTTCCAACTTCAGAAAAATACAAAACAAAACAAAAATTCTCATGTATTACAATCCATTCATTTCCTACCACTCATGTTCATGGTTGCAGGTGGCTGGAGCCAATCACAGCTGTTCTCCGGGAGAACACCAATTTTTTTTTTAATTTTTTTTTTACAGAGACAGAGAGTCAGAGTGAGGGATAGACAGATAGGAACGGAGAGATGAGAAGCATCAATCATTAGTTTTTCGTTGAGCATTGCGACGCCTTAGTTGTTCATTGATTGCTTTCTCATATGTGCCTTGACCACGGGCCTTCAGCAGGCTGAGTAACCCCTTGCTTGAGCCAGCGACCTTGGGTCCAAGCTGGTGAGCTTTGCTCAAGCCATATGAGCCCACGCTCAAGCTGGGGACCTCGGGGTCTGGAACCTGGGTCCTCAGCATCCCAGTCTGACGTTCTATCCACTGCGCCACCGCCTGGTCAGGGAACAACTACAAATTTTTATTGGATAATGCCTAATGTACACGGGTCATTGTGAGGTCAGGAAGTAAACTTCCCTCCTTTTAATCAAGTAGTCAGCTAGCTAATTGTAGAAACCCTTTTGACAAAGAAGATGGCTAAAAGAAAAAAAGAGGAGTATCGTACTTTTCAGCAGGCATGGACAGAGGAATTCGCCTTTGTGAAGAGGGCAGGTTCTGCAGTGTGTCTAATATGCAATGATAAAACTGCATCGATGAAACGGTCAAAAGCGTTGTATAAAGCGGTACTTCGACACACGCCATACTACATTTGCATCGAAATATCCAGCAGGAGACAGCAGGAAGAAAGCATGTCAAGAGCTACTGTGCAGAGTGCAAGCTAGTCAGCAGCAACTCCGTGTTTGGACCCAACAAGGTGACTGGAATTGGGCTAGCTTTGCTGGTGCTTTAGCAATTGTGAGAAATGGAAAGCCATTCACAGATGGAGAGTATGCCAAAACATTCATGCTTGATGTTGCCAATGAACTTTTTGACTTTTCGGATAAAGACAAGATAATCAAATGAATAAAAGACATGCCTCTGTCGGCAAGAACTGTTCACAATCGTACCATCATGATGACAAATCAAATTGAGGCAACACAAGTGAAGGGCATAAATGCAGCACAATTCTTTTCCCCTTGCTTTGGATGAGTCAACAGACGTAAGCCATTTATCCCAGTTCAGTGTGATTGCAAGGTATGCTGTCAGTGACACACTACATGAGGAAAGTCTTGCTGTTTTGCCTATGAAAAAGACAACAAGAGGGGAGGATTTATTCAAGTCTTTCACTGAGTTCGCTAAAGAAAAAAATCTACCAATGGATAAACTTATTTCGGTGTGTACTGATGGTGCTCCGTGCATGGGGGGGGAAAACAGAGGATGGCGCTTCTTCGTGAACATGAAAAGAGACCCATCCTATGTTTTCACTGCATCTTACATCAGGAGGTACTTTGTGCTCAGATGTGTGGCGAGCACTTGGTGAGGTGATGTCGCTGGTCATTCGGGTGGTCAACTTTATTGTTGCCCGAGCTTTAAATGATCACCAGTTTAAAACACTGCTGGATGAAGTTGGGAACAATTATCCTGGTCTGCTTCTGCACAGCAATGTGCGTTGGTTGTCAAGAGGGAAGGTGCTCAACCGTTTTGCGGCTTGTCTGAGCAAAATCCGGACTTTTCTTGAAATGAAAAACATCGAGCATCCTGAGTTAGCTAACACTGAGTGGTCCTGAAGTTCTACTATCTCGTGGGCATAACTGAACATCTGAACCAGCTCAATGTGAAGATGCAAGGCATTGGAAATATAGTCTTATCCCTTCAACAAGCAGTGTTTGCATCTGAAAACAAGCTGGAACTCTTCATTGCCGACCCTGAAACAGGTCGTTTACTACACTTCAAAAAACTGGGAGAGTTTAAAGAAACATGCACAGCAAGTGACCCTGCTCAACATCTTGATCTCCAGCAGCTAGAGGGCTTCACATCTAATCTCCTGCGGTCATTCAAAGCGTGATTTGGAGAATTTCTTGAGTGCACTCGTCTTTTTAAGTTCATCACCCATCCACACGAATGTGCAGTGGACAGCACTGACCTGAGTTACATCCTGGTGTCTCTGTCAGAGATTTTGAGCTACAAGCTGCTGACCTGAAGGCCGCAGACATGTGGGTGAATGAGTTCAAGTCACTGAATAAAGATTTGAAAAGACTTGCACGACAGCAAGCAGAGTTGGCGAGCAAACACAAGTGGGGAGAAATGAAAAAACTTCAACCCGCGGACCAGCTGACTGTCAAAACTTGGAACATGCTTCCCATCACATACCACACACTGCAGCGTGTGAGTATTGCTGTACTGACAATGTTTGGCTCTACATATGCACGCGAGCAGTCTTTCTCACGTCTAAAGAACGTTAAGACCAACCTACGATCACGTTTAATGGATGGAAGCCTCAATACCTGCATGAAGCTTAACCTCACCATGTATCAACCAGACTACAAAGCCATCAGCAAAACCATGCAGCACCAGAAGTCGCATTAATGGTTAAGAAGTACTTTATTCATCACCGGTTAGCAACAGCATAACAATGTTATTAAAAAGAATTCAGAGACTTATAGTACTTTAAAAGTGTTGGTCTTACATAAAATGTACACATTTACTTGTATTTAGTGTTAAACATATTGTATGGCTCTCATAGAATTACATTTTAAAATATGTGGCATTCATGGCTCTCTCAGCCAAAAAGGTTCCCGACCCCTGGGATGGAGTATTGGCCTGGGAACCTGAGAATCCAGGTTTAAAACCCTGAGGTCACTGGCTTGAGTGTGGGATCATCAACATGATCCCAAGGATGATGGCTTAAAGCCCAAGGTTGCTGGCTTGAGCAAAAGGGATCACTGGCTTGGGTTGAACTGCCTGGCCAAGATACATATGAGAAGTAATCAATGAACAACTAAAGTGACCCAACTATGAGTTGATGCTTCTCATTTCTCTCCCTTCCTGTTTCTCTCTCTTCCTAGAAAAAATAATTTAAATATAAATCTAGCCTTTTCAATAATTAAATTAAATGTGAATAGTCTAAACCAGCGGTTTTCAACTACTGGTCCATGAAAAAGTTAATCAGCCTAATTATCATTGGGTCTATAATCTTCATATGACCTAGGGAGGTTAACTCTTTTGAGGACTAGCACAAGATTTCTGGAGAACAAGCAGTTGAAAACCACTGGTTTAAACAGCTCACCTCAAAGGTAGAAATGGTTAGAGTATAAAATATCAATAGAAGGGAATAAAGTATTAATACACACTACAGTTGTGCTGAAACTTGACAACAATGCTGAGTGAGAAGCCAAATGTAAAAGAATACATACTGTATGATTCCACTGTTATGAAATGTCCAGAGAAGGCAAATTTACAGAGACAGAAAACGTATCAGTGATTGTGTAGGGCAGGATGTAGAAGTGGAGATTTCAAATAAGGGAGCACAAGGGGAACTAAGATGACAGCAGAACAGGTAGAGGTTATACTCACTACCTCCCAGGACCAAACAGAAATTACAACTATATGCTAGAATGATAAACCTGAATAACCAACTGAAAACTAGCTATAACCAACAATTTACAGAAGAAGCCACATCCAGACTGGTAGGATGGGTGGAAACGTGAAAAGGCTGGCCCTACAATCACATGCAGTGGTTGAGAATCTGGACCTTGCAAGGGTCCCGCCTTAGAAGCATGGTCTTAACTCCATGCTGGGCTCTCCAGCCTGGAACACCAGAGCCAGGAAGAGGAGCCCACATGACACCTGTCTGTGAAAATCAGCAGGGATTCTATACACCAGGGAGAGATGGGAGTTTGCTAAAAACCCAGGCACCCTCTTAAAGGGTCACCACACAAAATCTCATTTGCAGCCTCTCATCCTAGGTTCCAGTAGAGGGAGGGCAAATTGAAATGGACTGGCATTGTGCAAAGAGAAACTGGGATATGTGGCTCTGAGGAGAGAGCTGCAGGAACAGCCAGCTACCAGGGTTCCTGTGCTGACCAGACACTGCCCACAGACATCATCTTTCCTGGTGCAAGTACTCTCCTCCATATGGCATCATTCTGGGGGAATGCACTTTCCCCAACCTTGTCACCCCATTCTATGGAGCTCACGTCCTGTAGAAGAGCCAGCTGCCTGGGCCTGTGTTGTACATTTTCTTGGAGGACTCTTTAGGGCAGACTCAGGAGTGTCAGAGATTGAGTTGTATGGGTCTGGGGTGGGAAACATTCCCACCTCATGTGCTTGATGGGCACCACCCCCTCATGGGAGATCCGCTATCCCCAACCTTCTGACTACTGGTGGTCTAGCCCTTCCAAGCTGTTGCCCTGCAGAGTCAGCTGGCTATGGCCAGCCTGGTCCCTTGCTGAAGACTGTCTTGGAAGGTTCTTGAGAAGGTCTGGGTGACTCAGGAGGATACTGATTTCTGTGACTCTAGTTCAGGGGGAGGCTGTTTTATCATTTGCACACCCCACTGGTGCCACTGTTCCTGTGCAGAGCCCTCTCTTCATGTGGACAAATCTTAGTCTGCGTGCACCTGATAAACTCTGCTGGCCTCAGCTTGATGACTCTTGAGAACCTACCCCACCAAAAAGGTCCAAGGGCACCCAATGGGTGGTGGCTGGCCTTGGAATACCTTGTGACTTTTTTTTTTTTTAATTTTTATTTATTTATTCATTTTTAGAGGGAGAGGAGAGAGAAGGGGGAAGGAGCAGGAAGCATCAACTCTCATATGTGCCTTGACCAGGCAAGCCCGGAGTTTTGAACCAGCAACCTCAGCATTCCAGGTCGATGCTTTATCCACTGCACCACCACAGGTCAGGCTACCCTGTGACTTTTGATGAGTGGCCTCAGACCCAACACTGGTGCCAAATTTGAATCTGTATCAATCTGGTGAACACCACTCGCCCCTACCTGGTGACTCACTAAGAACCTACCTCGTGCAACTCGTGTATGCCAGAGGCTCTTTCTTTCTTTTTTTTAAAAAAGATATTTATTTATTTATTTATTTATTTACAGAGTCAGAGAAAGGGATAGACAGGGACAGACAGACAGGAATGGAGATGAGAAGCATCAATCATCAGTTTTTCGTTGCGACACCTTAGTTGTTCATTGATTGCTTTCTCATACGTGCCTTGACCGTGGGCCTTCAGCAGACCGAGTAACCCCTTGCTCAAGCCAGCGACCTCGGGTCCAAGCTGGTGAGCTTTTGTTCAAACCAGATGAGCCGTTGCTCAAGCTAGCGACCTTGGGGTCTCGAACCTGGGTCCTCCTCATCCCAGTCCGACGCTCTATCCACTGTGCCACCGCCTGGTCAGGCACCAGGCGGATGTGTATTTCAGGGTGCCTTGGGCCTTCTGCTGACCCAACCCTGAGCTCAGTGCTGGTGGAAGCTGGCCTAGGTGTGCAGTTTAGCCCCTCATATGCATACCCCAGCCCAGCAGAAGCAGCCACAAACTGGACTGCTTTGTAATTCCAAATAGGCAGCCCAAGGCTGGTCCAGGCAGTACCTGGCTTTGACCTATACTGGAGTCCCTTCTAAAAGGCCCCAAAACCAACACTCCTGGTGGAGGGCTTCAGACCAATTCAGAGTATGATCCAATTAGCTCCAAAAGAGGTATATAGTTGTCCCTAGCCATACTGTGGTTCACTTTTTGTGGTCTCACTGTATTGCGGATTTTAAAATTGTATATATCGCCTGATCAGGCAGTGGTGCAGTGGACAGAACATCAGACCGGGATGCCGAGGACCCAGGTTTGAGACCCTGAGGTCGCCAGCTTGAGTGCGGGCTCATCTGGTTTGAGCAAGGCTTACCAGCTTGGACCCAAGGTCGCAGGCTAGAGCAAGGGGTTACTCGGTCTGCTGTAGCCCCACGGTCAAGGCACATATGAGAAAGCAATCAATGAACAACTAAAGCCATGATGGCGAACCTATGACACGCATGTCAGCACTGACATGCGTATCCATTTTCAATGTGATGCGGCCACATGGGGCCGCATGCTGAGAAGGACGTTTCATCCTCGGCTCCTGCAAGGCCAGGTGCAGTAGCCGAGGATAAAACATTTGCTGTAGTGTAGACACTCTGTGCCAGAGGTCTGTAGGCCAAAACAACAGAAGTCCGGCACAGAGCGTCTAGTTCTGGGACTTCCGGTTAGGCCGTTAGGGGATCTCTGACCTCACTTCCAGCCGGTGGAGCAGGGAGCAGCAGAATGCCGCGGGGGATGCAACTCTGGGGGCCCTGTGATCGCCATTACCAGCAACCACATAATCACAGCAACCATCATCCAATCTACTGTTCTGGGGTGTCGTGGATTTCTAATTGACCATCATTACTGAGATAAGTGAGGGGGAGGCTGGGAGAGGCGATGGCCTGTGCTATGGGTGCCATTTCCCATCATTAGAAATAGCAGCAGCCATCTTAATTTACATAAGATGCAACTTGCAGAATTTCAAGACAGCATCTGGGCTCAGGTGTTTGTCGACTGGAGGTCAAAGCTTGAGAATCTGGAAAGGTACTGCTTGGAGAATCAAGAGGAGTGCCACTACGAACAGGAAATTTGGAGTGCCTGAAACCAATTATCAGACACTTTTTGCACCCTGAAAAATATAGCAATGGCTTTACTCACAATTTTTCCCTCTACGTACTTTTGTGAGACCTTATTCTCAGCGTTAAATAATATCAAAACCAACAAAAGAAACAGATTGACAGATGAAGTTAGTAGCGCTTGCTTGGGCTTGAAGTGTACAAAATACCAACCTTCAATTGAAGATTTAGCCAATGAAATTTAGCAATAAAAAGTCACTAATAGCCTGACCTGTGGTGGCGCAGTGGATAAAGCATCGACCTGGAAATGCTGAGGTCGCTGGTTCGAAACCCTGGGCTTGCCTGGTCAAGGCACATATGGGAGTTGATGCTTCCAGCTCCTCCCCCCTTCTCTCTCTCTGTCTCTCTCTCCCTCTCTGTCTCTCTCTCTCTCCTCTCTAAAAATGAATAAATAAATAAAAAAAACAAAAAAATTAAAAAACAAAAAACAAAAACATCTGTTAAAAAATATATATATATATTAAAAAAAAAAAAAAAAAAAAAGTCACTAATAGGCCCTGGCCGGTTGGCTCAGTGGTAGAGCGTCGGCCTGGCGTGCAGAAATCCCGGGTTCGATTCCCGGCCAGGGCACACAGGAGAAGCGCCCATCTGCTTCTCCACCCCTTCCCCTCTCCTTCCTCTTTGTCTCTCTCTTCCCCTCCCGCAGCGAGGCTCCATTGGAGCAAAGATGGCCCGGGCACTGGGGATGGCTCCTTGGCCTCTGCCGCAGGCGCTAGAGTGGCTCTGGTCGCAACAGAGCGACGCCCTGGAGGGGCAGAGCATCGCCCCCTAGTGGGCAGAGCGTCGCCCCCTGGTGGGTGTGCCAGGTGGATACCGGTTGGGCGCATGCGGGAGTCTGACTGTCTCTCCCCGTTTCTAGCTTCAGAAAAAAAAAAAAAAGTCACTAATAGGCAGGTTAGTTCAAGAATTTCACTCCCCCCTCACTTATCTTAGTTCACGGCACCCCACATAAGTTAAATAATATCAAGACCAACAAAAGAAACTGACTGAAATATGAACAAAGAAGTCACTAAGCAGGTAGGTTAAATAATTAGTTTTTGGTTTATTAAATAGTTATATATTACAATTATACATTTTTGTTATTTAAACTATAAATATTGCAAAATTATGGTTTTCTTCTCAAAGCGACACATCACCCGAGTTATGCTTGGTTTTTTGGCGAATTTTGACACACCAAGCTCAAAAGATTGCCCATCAATGAACTAAGGTGTTACAACGAAAAACTAATGGTTGATGCTTCTCATCTCTCTTCATTCCTGTCTATCTGTCCCTATCTATCCCTCTCTCTGACTCTGTCTCTGTAAAAAATAAAAATAAATGTATATATCTAATTTTGTATTGCGTATTTTTCACTATATCGTGAAATTTTGCAGTATATAGGTATTTTTACATATGCATTATTTTAATAATTTTTGCGGTAAAATAAGCATTTTCTAGCCTAAAAATTTGAAAATATATAAAATAAAATATATAAAAATATTAATTAAAACACATTAGAAGAATATCACTGTATATTCACTGGTGAGTACCCATATAGAATTTTATATGTTGTTAATATTACATAGGTTTAAAAGTGCAGAAAGTGTTTAGTAGCATAAGTGTTTATAAGAGTGTAGGAAAGGTTAATAACAGTGTGGGAAATGGTTATAAAAGTGTGGGGAAGATTTATAAAGCCTTAAAATATATATAAATAATAAAATAAATATAAGGTCACTACTTTGCAGATTTTTGCCTATTGTGGGGGGTTATGGAACTTAACCCCCCGCGATAGACAAGGGACTGCTATACCCAAAGGGAGATCTCAGCAAGCACCAGACCCTGCACAGCAACTTGTACACTGTGGTCAGGTCAGTCCTCACGGTCAACCAGCCTGAGGGTCAACCCCACTATGAATGGGCCAATAGCAACCAAGACTCAATTATAGCAGAAGGGCTCACATAACATTCTGGGAGCACTTAGCTCAGGTGATTGGGGAGACTGTGCCACTGAGCCCCACAAGACAACTGTTCCGTAAGACACCATACCAAGACTGGGAGGCATAGCAGGTCTACCTAATACACAGAAACAAATATAAAGAAGCTGCCAAAATGGGAGACAAAGAAATATGTTCCAAGTGAAATAAAAGAAGAAATCCCCCAGAAAAGTAACTAAATGAAATGGAGGTAAGCTATTTACCAGATAGATACATTCAAAACAATGGTTACAAAGACATTCAAGGAACTCAGGGGAAGAATAAATGAACTCAATGAGAATTTAAACAAAGAGATAGCATAGAAAAGGACATAGAGGCCCTGGTAGAGCGTCAGCCTGGAGTGCAGGAGTCCCAGGCTTGATTCCCGGCCAGGGCACACAGGAGAAGCACCCATCTGCTTCTCCATCCCTCCCCCTCTCCTTCCTCTCTGTCTCTCTCTTCCCCTCCCGCAGCCAAGGCTCCACTGGAGCAAAGTTGGCCCAGGCACTGGGGATGGCTCTATGGCCTCTGCCTCAGGCACTAGAATGGCTCTGGTTGCAACGGAGTAACACCCCACATGGGCAGAGCATCGCCCCCTGGTGGGCATGCCAGGTGGATCCCGGTTGGGCGCATGCAGGAGTCTGTCTGACTGCCCCCCCATTTCCAACTTCAGAAAAATACAAAAAAAAAAAAAAGAAAGAAAGAAAGAAAGAAAAGGACATAGAAAGCATAAAAAGAAGAAGGAGGAGGAGAAACAACCCAATCAGAAATGAAGAATACACTAGAACAGGAAAATACATATTTATTATACAATACATTTTTAACTAAAATATGTATTTCTGATGGCTTTAGGCGACCCCTGTGTTTTGGTCCTTCGACCCCCGCCGGGGTTGTGACCCACAGGTTGAGAACCGCTGGATTGGACTTAAATGGAAGACTTGGAACCATAAAACTCCTAAAATAAAATATAAGCAGTCAAAATCTCTGACATTTCTTTTCTTTTTATTAAGTGAGAGGCAGAGGGGCAGGGAGGCAGAGGGACAGACTCCTGCATTCACCCCGATCAGGATCCACCCAGCAAGTCCCCTACAGGGTGATGCTCTGCCCATCTGGGGCCACTGCTCCATTACTCGCAACCAAGCCACTTCAGCACCTGAAGTGGGGCCATGGAGCCATCCTCATTACTCAGGGTCAACTTTCTTAAACCATTTGAGCCATGGTTGTAGGAAGGAACAAGAGAAAGAGAGAGAGAGCGAGAGAGAGAGAAAGCGGAGGGTCGAACCTGGACTTTCACACGCCAGGCGCACCGCTGAGCCAAATGGCCAGAGCAGTTTTTTTTTTCTCCTGCTATATCTCCTTAGGCAATGGAAACAAAAAGGAAAAATAAGCAAATAGGACTATCTCAAACTAAAGTTTTTGCAAAGCAAAGAAAACCAAAAAGAAAAGATAAGGGGTTAATATCTAAAATTAATAAAGAACTAATACAACTTATAACCCCTCACCAACAATCTAATTAAAAACTGGGTAGAGGGCCTGACCTGTGGTGGCGCAGTGGATGGGGCATTGACCTGGAATGCTGAGGTTGCCCGTTCAAAACCCTGGGCTTGCCCGGTCAAGGCACATATGGGAGTTGAAGCTTCCTGCTCCTCCCTCCCTTCTCTCTCTCTCTCTCTCTCTCTCTCTCTCTCTCTCTCTCTTTCTCCTCTAAAATGAATAAATAAATAAAAATAATTAAAAAAAATAAAGTATCATGTTTATAAATTAAAAAAAAAAAATGGGTAGAGGGCCTGAATAGACACTCCTCTAAAAAGGACATACAGATGGCCACCAATAGACATATGAAAAGATGCTCAATGTCACTAAATTATCAGAGAAATATATATTAAAATCATAATGAGATATCACTTCACACCTGACAGAATGGCTATCATCAATAAATCAGTAAGTAACAAGTGTTGGCAAGGATGTAGAGAAAAGGGAACCCTTGTGCACTGTTGGTAGGAATGCAGATTGGTGCACCCACTATGGAAAACAAAATGGAGGGTGAGGGTCCTCAAAAAATTAAAACTGGAGGCCCTGGCCAGTTGGCTCAGTGGTAGAGCGTCGGCCTGGCGTGCAGAAGTCCCGGGTTCGATTCCCGACCAGGGCACACAGGAGAAGCGCCCATCTGCTTCTCCACCCCTCCCCCTTTCCTTCCTCTCTGTCTCTCTCTTCCCCATCCGCAGCCGAGGCTCCATTGGAGCAAAGATGGCCCGGGCGCTGGGGATGGCTCCTTGGCCTCTGCCGCAGGCGCTAGAGTGGCTCTAGTCGTAACAGAGCGATGCCCTGGAGGGGCACAGCATCGCCCCCTGGTGGGCAGAGCTTCGCCCCTAGTGGGCGTGCCGGGTGGATCCCGGTCGGGGGCATGCGGGAGTCTGTCTGACTGTCTCTCCCCGTTTCCAGCTTCAGAAAAATAAAAAAAAATTTAAAAAATTAAAACTGGAACTGTCTTATGACCCCACAATTCCACTTCTGGGTATATACCTCCAGAAACCTAAATCAATTCAAAAGAATATATGAACCCCTATCCTATGTTCATTACAGAGTTATTTATAATAGCCACGCTATGGAAGCAATAGATGAGGGAATAAAAAAAGTAGTGGTACATATATATACAATGGTTTATTACTCGGCCATAAAAGGAATAAAACCTTACCATTTGCAATAGTATGTGTATGGCCAGTATTCACGGCCACTATCAAAGCCACCTGGCCAACGCAGGTTTGCATTTGATTCTGAGAGATGGTACGGAATCAACAGAGCCAAAAACTGGTGGTCCATTTTCCTTTAATCTTAGCTCACACCCGGCAGGCGAGTAAATACACACAGCGGGAAACACTTCCCTTTCCATTGAGGGCTCCCAAAGCCACTGACTCATCCGAGTTTTCCTAGAATCTAAGGCTCCTACTTCTTTGCCTCCGTTTTGGCTGCCTCCTCTCCTACACGTGGCCTTTCTCTGCCCTCCTACAGCATTGGCTCCTCCTCTCTACAAGAACGTGGCCACTCGACTGACCAGGCGGTGGCGCAGTGGATAGAGCGTCGGATTGGGATGCGTAGGACCCAGGTTCGAGACCCCGAGGTCACCAGCTTGAGCGTGGGCTCATCTGGTTTGAGCGGAGCTCACCAGCTTGGACCCAGGATCACTGGCTCGAGCAAGGGGTTGCTCACTCTGGTGTAGCCCCACGATCAGGGCACATGTGAGAAAGCAATCAATGAACAACTAAGGTGTCACAACGAAAAACTAATGATTGATGCTTCTCATCTCTCTCCGTTCCTGTCTGTCTGTCCCTGTCTATCCCTCTCTGACTCTCTGTCTCTGTAAATTAAAACAAACAAACAAACAAAAAAACCCGTGGCCATTCTCCTCCAAAATGGCCTCCTAGCTCCTCCTTTTAAAACCTTTTGGCACAATCTCCCTCCCCCAACACACATTAGCATGACCACGCCCCTTCCCAAGCAAGAGGGCAATTAATTTAACTTTATCTGCCCAACAGTATGCATGAACCTAGAGGGTATTACACTTGTTGTAAAGTAGCGTACCTTAATTCCACGGGTTATGTAGACACCAAGGCAGGATACAGAATAATTTTTAAGAGATTTATTGCCTGACAAGGCGGTGGCGCAGTGGATAGAGCGTCGGACTGGGATGCAGAGGACCCAAATTTGAGACCCCAAGGTCGCCAGCTTGAGCGTGGGCTCATCTGGTTTGAGCAAAATCCCACCAGCCTGAACTCAAGGTCACTGGCTCCAGCAAGGGGTTGCTCGGTCTGCTGAAGGCCCGTGGTCAAGGCACATGTGAGAGGGCAATCAATGAACAGCTAAAGTGTTACAACACACAATGAAAAACTAATGATTGACGCTTCTCATCTCTCTCCATTCCTGTCTGTCTGTACCTGTCTGTCCCTCTCTCTGACTCACTCTGTCTCTGTAAAAAATAAATAAATAAAAATTAAAAAAAAAAGAGATGTATTAATAAGCCGGCTGCATATGACTTACAAGGGGTATAGCTGACCCAAATCGTGTAGCCTCGAATATATCTCTGAGGCTAGTTATATACACTTGATCACATACAGGTTGGGGGGGGAAAGAAGGGGAAACACAATAATCAATCATTAACAAGCTTATAACATTTGTCTATACAATCTATAAAAAACATTCCTACAGCCTGACCAGGTGGTGGTTCAGTGGATAGAGCATTGGACTTTGATGCAGAGGACCCAGGCTCGAGACCCTGAGGTCACCAGCTTGAGCGTGGGCTCATCTGGTTTGAGCAAAAGCCTACCAGCTTGAACCCAAGGTCGCTGGGTCCAACAAGGGGTTACTCGGTCTGCTGAAGGCCTGCGGTCAAGGCACATATGAGAAAGCAATCAATGAACAACTAAGGTGTTGCAACGCGCAATGAAAAACTAATGATTGATGCTTCTCATCTCTCTCTGTTCCTGTCTGTCTGTCCCTATCTATCCCTCTCTCTGACTGTCTCTGTAAAAATAACATAAATAAATAAAATTAAAAAAAAAACACCATTCCTACATATTAAAACTTACAAGGTAACACAATAGTGATGTCGTTTTACAAAGCAAAGACATTCACAAATCTTTTAGTGTTTACCTCCCATTCCTTTGTCTAGAGCAGGGGTCCCCAAACTTTTTACACAGGGGGCCAGTTCACTGTCCCTCAGACCGTTGGAGGGCCGGACTATAAAAAAAACTATGAACAAATCCCTATGCACACTGCACATATCTTATTTTAAAGTAAAAAAACAAAATAGGAACAAATACAATATTGAAAATAAAGAATAAGTAAATTTAAATCAACAATCTGACCAGTATTTCAACGGGAACTATGCTCCTCTCACTGACCACCAATGAAAGAGGTGCCTCTTCTCGAAGTGCGGTGGGGGCCGGATAAATGGCCTCAGGGGGCCGAATGCGGCCAGCGGGCTGTAGTTTGGTGACCCCTGGTCGAGAGGTATATGTTACTCTCAGGATTCCAGGGAGGGAGAAAGAGGGTTTTTTTTTTTTTTTTGTATTTTTCTGAAGCTGGAAACAGGGAGAGACAGTCAGACAGACTCCCGCATGCGCCTGACCGGGATCTACCGGGCATGCCCACCAGGGGGCAACGCTCTGCCCACCAGGGGGCGATGCTCTGCCCCTCCAGGGCGTTGCTCTGTTGCGACCAGAGCCACTCTAGCGCCTGGGGCAGAGGCCAAGGAGCCATCCCCAGCGCTCGGGCCATCTTTGCTCCAATGGAGCCTCGGCTGCTGGAGGGGAAGAGAGAGACAGAGAGGAATGAGAGGGGGAGGGGTGGAGAAGCAGATGAGCGCTTCTTCTGTGTGCCCTGGCCGGGAATCGAACCTGGGACTTCTGCACGCCAGGCTGACGCTCTACCACTGAGCCAACCGGCCAGGGCCAGGAGGAAGAGTTAAAATCAGTGTAGGATATGTAAATACTGTTTCTTATTGAAAGGGAAAAGAAATTCTTCAAATAACCTTTATTCTTTCAAAGCCTGACTTTTCCTCTTTAAAATGGCGTTGCCCATACTAAGTTTTACAGTTCTTTAGCACCTTACCACACACTAAGTGAAATAATTCAGCCAGAGAAAGACAAATGCCATATAATTTCACTTATAAGTGGACTCTAAATAACAAAACAAACAAAACAAAAATGAAACAGACTCACAGAAAACTGACTCATGGTAGCCAGAGGGGAAAGGGATTGGAAGATTAGGTGAAAAGGGGGAAGTACAGATTGGTAGATACAGAATAGTTATGGGGCTGTAAAGTACAACAGCATAGGAAATATACAGTAGTTAATAATATTGTAATAACTATGTCTGGTGTCAGGTGGGTATTGGAAATACCAAGGGAACTCTTTGCAAAGTATGTGATTATCTAACCATTATGCAGTATACCTGAAACTAATATAAAATAATATTGAATGTAAACTTATTTAAAAATAAAATTAAAGGAGCATAAAGGGACTAACTGGAGTAATGGATATGTGTGGCTATACAACTCTATACTTTTACTAAAGATCATTGAATTGTACAGTTACAATGGATGAATTTTAATAGCATGTAAATCATAACTTAATGAAAATGCTAAGAGAAAAAAACCAAGGTGAATAGAACATGGTGTTACAGGTATCTACCTAGACCTCATAAATATTGCAGAAGTGAGGAGTCAGGAAATGAATCAGGCTGTAAGTGATACTGTATATTCATGCACACATAAAGACAGTTCACTTTTCAGTGCACAGTTGCTGTGTTCTATGTCCCCTGTGGACGACAGTTACTTCCTCTTTTTGGGCACCCCCCCACCAACTCTTAAGCATTCCTCTTCACTGTTCCCATTACATTATAATAAAATGGCTTTGGCCTGACCAGGCGGTGGCGCAGTGGATAGACTGAGCGTTGGACTGGGATGCAGAGGATCCAGGTTCAAGACCCTGAGGTCGCCAGCTTAAGCACGGGCTCATCTGGTTTGAGCAAAGCTCACCAGCTTGGACCCAAGGTCACTGGCTCCAGCAAAGGGTTACTCAGTCTGCTAAAGGCCCACAGTCAAGGCACATATGAGAAAGCAATCAATGAACAACTAATGTGTCACAACGAAAAATGATGATTGATGCTTCTCATCTCTCTCCATTCCTGTCTGTCTGTCCCTATCTATCCCTCTCTCTGTATCTCTAAAAAAAAAAAATCTTAGTATTAAAAAAAAATAATAATAATTAATTAAAAAAAAAACAAAAAAACGGCTTTGGTGTCTGCTTCTTGGACCAGACTACAATCTCCTCCAGGGCAAGAACAGTATTTTCCTAATCTCTGATACCCAAACAGTCTTGGGAATAGAGCGGGCATCAGTGAATGTCTATTGAATTAATGAGAGAAAAATTCCGGAGGGAGAGGGGGAGGGCAACTTTGTACCAAACAAGTTTGAATGTATGAGGGACAGTGTGGGGTCCATAATAATTTAGGAATCGGAATAGACTAGTTTTTAAATTGGGGAAGTACATATTGTATATATTAGGGTATACAGGTCCATGTACCAGCCCAAACTGAAACATACAGTCCTTGAATGTGGTCAAAAATTCCATTTTGGCCCTGGCCAGTTGGCTCAGTGGTAGAGCGTCGGCCTGGCGTTTAGAAGTCTCGGGTTCGATTCCCGGCCAGGGCACACAGGAGAAGCGCCCATCTGCTTCTCCACCCCCCCCTCCTTCCTCTCTGTCTCTCTCTTCCCCTCCTGCAGCCGAGACTCCATTGGAGCAAGGATGGCCCGGGCACTGGGGATGGCTCCTTGGCCTCTGCCCCAGGTGCTAGAGTGGCTCTGGTCGCAACAGAGCAACGCCCCGGAGGGGCAGAGCATCGCCCCCTGGTGGGCAGAGTGTCGCCCCTGGTGGGCGTGGCGGGTGGATCCCTGTCGGGCGCATGCGGAAGTCTGTCTGACTGTCTCTACCCGTTTCCAGCTTCAGAAAAATACAAAAAAAAAAAAAAATCCATTTTACCCCAGGGCTATCAGTTCAGAGGCAACATATAAAACTTTTCAAGATTAGTCTGCTCAGCAAGCAAACAAAACATTAGAGAAGAAGCCACTAGTTGTTCTATTTTTGGGTAGAGTTAAGCAGGTAGCTCTGCTAAGGACTGTGTGAAGGGGCTCACACAACCAGGCTAGACCAGCCCTTTCCATCTCCTCTCTCTTCATCTTACCTCTGCCAGGTCAAATGCAGAGCAAGCTAGGAAGCTTGTTTCTCAGGCTCCTGGCCTCCATCTCAGGAAGGGCTAGAAACCAGACAACTAGAAACAGGGGTAAGCTAGAGCTTTGTCCAATGGTGGGATTCAGCCGGTTCACACCAGTTCGGTGGAACTGATACCTAATATTTTGTTCAGTTTGGCAAACCGGTTGTTAAAATGGCACTTGTAATCAGGGTACTCTCTAAGGTGGGCGCCTGGGCAGCTGCCCAATGTGGAAATAACAAATTTACATTCCTTACTCTTTTTTAATGTTCATCTGTGCAACAGCATATTCTAAGCACCTATAGTAATGTTCATTCTGTCCATAGGTGAAAATAATTGCAGGTGAGGGTGGCAATCAAGAAGCAATATGGAGCCCTGGCCGGTTGGCTCAGCGGTAGAGCATCGGCCTAGCGTGCGGAGGACCCGGGTTCGATTCCCGGCCAGGGCACACAGGAGAAGCGCCCATTTGCTTCTCCACCCCTCCGCCGCGCTTTCCTCTCTGTCTCTCTCTTCCCCTCCAGCAGCCAAGGCTCCATTGGAGCAAACAGGGCCCAGGCGCTGGGGATGGCTCCTTGGCCTCTGCCCCAGGCGCTAGAGTGGCTCTGGCTGCAACATGGCCACGCCCAGGATGGGCAGAGCATCGCCCCCTGGTGGGCAGAGCATCGCCCCATGGTGGGCGCATGCGGGAGTCTGTCTGACTGTCTCTCCCTGTTTCCAGCTTCAGAAAAATGAAAAAAAAAAAAAAAAAAGAAGCAATATGGAAATATCCTAAATAACAGTTCTATAGTTTTTTTATCAGGTATTATTTAATATTTTTCATTAATATTTTAAAACTCATAGCATAATCTAGTTTTGTGTACCTCTTTTATTGTTCTTATTTAAGTATTAAATGCATGAAATAATAAACTACTTTTCGGTATATCTTTTTTTTTTATACTTAAAACGGTTATTAGGGCAGAGAACGGGTTGCTAATTTACTTGAATCCCACCACTGGCTATGTAACCAAGGTCAAGAGGAACATGGGGATAACAAGGCCTTCTAGAGCCCTTGGAAGAGTGGGGGCATGACAGAAGGGAGGCTAGACACTAGAGGTGGAAGAGCCCAGAGACAGGGACGCTAGAGAGTGAGGGAGAAAGGATGCAGGAGCTGAGTCTGGCAGGGAAGGTTCTTTCTCCCAGAAGGGCGTGGATAGGGATTACAGTCCGCAGCTTGGGAAGGGCTGCGCTCTCGTGGTCACAGAAGCACATCGCCTGAGCATGAGGTAGCCCTGAGTCAACTGCACGCGTCCTCGCGTGTCCGACCCTCGGTTTTCAGGAGCCGCCGGCGCTGCACGAGTCCGGGAGTCCCCGGGTGCGTCACGCAAGGGGTCGGGGGGGGGGGGTGGTGACCGTAAGCCCGGGGGTTGGTCCGTGTTGTCGCCCTGCGCTTCTGCCACAGCTGGCAAAACCAACTGGGCGAGGGGCATCCTTCCTTTGAGAACCCTCCCCCTTCCCGGACTCACCTTCCTCCTTCCCCACTGGCTGGACCCCAGACACTGCTTCCCACAGGCGGCACGCCCTCTCGCGGTCGAAGTGCAGCCCGTCCGGTTCCCGGTCATCCTGCTCCTTCAAGCTGCTATATGGCCGGGCACCTCCACTGTCCTTGGCCTCCACGGTGCCCAACGCGAGATACTCCATCTTTCCCGCAAGCCCAAGCGGGCCGATAGGCGTGCCTGAACTTTAGTCTCGCGAGATATGGCTGGAATGGTGACTTTGCCAGGCTAGCAAATCTCGCGATGTTGGCGTCGCAGACCGTGTTGCGGTACCCGCCGTGGTGGTCCTTTCGCGGTTGTAACTGCTTGTGATCTGGATCGTCTGTTGTATATTTGGAGGGAAAAGGAAGGGAAGGACACCCCTCCCTTCTGGACAGGCTCATGCAGTCCTTGGTGCAGGGTTCTCACTTTGCACATGGTCAGCCTCAAATGGAATCTTTTCCTCAAATACTTCTCATTTTATTCTCGTGAAGGCCTTGTTATGTGGAAATATTTTCTCCATTTCATTGGTAGGGAGACTGAGGCCCAGAACCTAAAAGTGTATTACTCAAGAGTTCACTACTAGTAAGTTAGTGGTAGAGTGGGACTCCATCACCATAATTAGATAACATTTGAGTTTCAAATGCAACCCCCCAGCCTAACCTCTTCTTAAACTCCTTTCCTATATAACTGTCAAACCCATAACTCTATGGGAGCCATCACTTCTGGCCAAAGTTATTGTTGTAGAGTTCATTGGTCCTGTACTTTCCCCTTCAGGTAGTCCCAGAAAAGCAGCCCCAGTGATCCTCTGACACCCTGGTGCTCAAATTCTCCACCACCTTTTCTTTCTCTTCAAAATGCCAAAATCCTGCAGTGGATAGAGCTTCGGACTGGGATGCGGAGGACCCAGGTTCGAGACCCCAAGGTCGCCAGCTTGGGCTCAAAATCGCTGGCTTGAGCAAGGGGTTACTCGGTCTGCTGAAGGCCCACAGTCAAGGCACATATGTGAAAGCAATCAATGAACTAAGGTGTTGCAATGAAAAACTGATGATTGATGCTTCTCATCTATCTCCGTTCCTGTCTGTCTGTCCCTATCTCTCTCTCTCTGTCTCTGGGAAAAAAAAAAAAAAAGCCAAAATCTTTAGTTTAGCCAACAGGACCGAACCACACTCTGACATCCCTTAACTTTTCCGGCCTTATCTACCATGAGTTCGTTGGCCTCCAACCCCCTACATTCTTGTCCCAGTTACCCTGGCCTCCTGAAATGCATTTCCACTGATGTCTTCATGGCTCAGTTCTCTTTCCTTCTTGGGTTAGTACATCTAAAGTTGTACCCCTCCACACAGACTTCATGTCTTTTCCTGTTTTATTTATTTTTTCTTCATTAACATTTATCATCCATAGTTTAGGTTTTACTTTTTATCTTGCTTATTGTTTGTTTCCCCTTAAAAGGCAAAACCCAGGAAATCAGGGACTTTTGTCTATTTTGTTCTCAGCTGAATCCCTAGCACTTTAAAATAGGGCCTGGATCCTCATATGTACGTATAAAATATTTGTTGACTGAATAAAACTTTTGATATAATTATCTTATTTCAACCCTATTTACTCAAATGTTTATTTAGGATTTACTATGACCTAGATGTTGTTTTGGCCATTGGAATACAGTGGTGAACTAGACAGACTGGGAGGCTCTAATAGAGTGTTTTTTATTATAGTGAAGGAGAATGTAATAAGTCAACAGACAATGATAAATACTCTTTATTTAAGAAAAAATAAAACAAAATATCTTGGGTGAATAATATGGGAGGAACATTAGGGTAGTCAGAGAAAGGCTCTGAAGAAATTATATTTGACCTAAGACCTAATTGATGAGAAGGGGATGACCAAAGAGCTGGGGAAGAGTGACCCAGCAGAGGGAACAGCAGAGGCCCTGAGGCAGGGATGAACTGACTGTGTTGGAGGAACAGGAAAAAGTCCGTATGGCTGGAGCCCAGTGAACAAAATAAGTGGTAGCAGAGGAGGCCAAAGAGAGAGATTTTTCTTGCTTGAGATCACATAGCTCATCAGTGGAATTTACTAATTTATACTACAATTATTCAGCACAAGATCTGTGTCAGGCCTCGTGCCAGGCTCTAGAACTTCTAGTGCAATAAATGATTAATGGTAGTGTCATGCTTTAAAGGCTATGAGACACCTTTCACATACATTATAACATTTAATTCTTCAGGTGGTTCTCCAATGCAGGATTCCTACATATTTAACGATAAAGAAAACTGGGAGATGTGAAGGTTTTTTCAGGGTCACATAGCCAGTTAGTGACAGAACCCAAGCTTGAACACTGGGCCTCAGACTGCAAATCCATGTTCTTTTGCTAATAGCCTAAAAGCCTATGATTATAAGTTAGTTATTTAACTTAAGGAAGATTCTAGTTACCTATATTTGCATAGCACGAGTTATTAAGCTAGAAATCACAAGTGAAAGAGGATATTTTTGTTCAAGTTCCAGAACTGACAAGGATATTTTTTAACACAATAGTACAAATCCTGAGAGGGAAGTACTTAAGATACTGTGCCTATTGGAAAACAGTCTCCCTCCCCCCATTCCCAATCCAATTAAATGCTATTTATTCAAGGACTTGAATAAATCGAAATAATTTCCTTTTATTCTCCAGTGAATGTCATCAGAGTTTGTCCCCTCTGCCACTGAGGCAGAGTCCTGAGGTATAGCTCTGAGTGGCTGAACAGCCCTCACTGTCATCAGTTTTCTTCTACATATTCATGTAAACCCTTCCCACGATGCATAGGCAGGACTCTGCTGGGACCTGGCAGTGCAGGTGGTGCCTTGTATTTATGGGGCTGGCTTTTTATTTCTTCCCTGTGGAAAATGAGAACCATTTCTCATAGTGTTCTGTGTACTGTTGCTATGGGAGAAGACCAGTCCCAAGGAAATGGTTTTGCCAAGAGACAGGAAGTGGCCACAGTTCAGCAGACATTTAAGTTGGGTGAATACTGACTTAGTGTGTGATTATGTGTGTGTGCAGCTAACGCACACTACAGGGCTTAGTAAAATATAGTTCCTGCTCTCAGGGACATTAAACTCTAGAGAAGAAAGTATCTACTATATATATAATATCAGAGTATGTATTAACTGCTCTAATAGTGGCAAGTATTGTACCTGGGATTTAATTTATAGAGGTGATAACTTATGATACAGGATTCAATGCTATTGAAAGTTTTTTTTTTGTTTTGTTTTTTGTATTTTTCTGAAGCTGGAAACAAGGAGAGACAGTCAGACAGACTCCTGCATGCGCCCGACCGGGATTCACCCGGCACGCCCACCAGGGGGCGACGCTCTGCCCACCAGGGGGTGATGCTCTGCCCCTCCGGGGCATTGCTCTGTTGCTACCAGAGCCACTCTAGTGCCTGGGGCAGAGGCCAAGGAGCCATCCCCAGCACCCGGACCATCTTTGCTCCAATGGAGTCTTGGCTGCTGGAGGGGAAGAGAGAGACAGAGAGGAAGGAGAGGGGGAGGGGTGGAGAAGCAGATGGGTGCCTCTCCTGTGTGCCCTGGCCGGGAATCGAACCTGGGACTTCTGCACGCCAGGCTGACGCTCTACCACTGAGCCAACCGGCCAGGGCCTATTGAAAGTTTTTTTACTCATAGTTCACAAGAGAGGGGGCACGCCACACCATGGCAAGACCAGATGGTGAAGTACCAGGGTTGGTCAGGAGGCAGGAGCAAGGGGAGAGCAAGGTCCAGAGCCTTTTTCTTTAAGGGTAGGGAGAGAGAGTAGAGAGAGAAAAGAGGGGAGGAACAGGAAGCATCAACTTGTAGTAGTTGCTTCTTGATGTGCCTTGACTGGGCAAGCTCTGGGTTTTGAACTGGCGACCTTAGCATTCCAGGTCGATGCTTTATCCACTGTGCCACCACAGGTAAGACAAGGTCGAAGCCTTTTTGTGGTTTCTACAGGTAGGAATGGGTGAGACAAGATAAACAGTTTAGGATTGGCTAGTTTGAATAATTTCAGCAGGCTCTGGCTTCTAGGAGTGGGTTTCTAGTTATCTAGTGTTGATTTACAACAGGGGGTATACTGGCTGGTGTGTGAGTTAGAGAAAGGAGGTGGTGGGAGTATGGGCTTTGGATTGGTTGGTTTGCATGTGAAAGGTATGCTCAAAGACAAATTGTTTGCTATTTCTAGGAATTAGCTCACCCTGAAAGGGGCAGGTCAACCTCTGTCCACAAGGCCCCAAGATGTCAAAGTATCAAAATACGAAAAATAAAACATGATACAACAACCAAGGCTAGTATGGTTGGGGTGAAACAACAAAACCCAGTTGGGATCATGGTAGTATCAGGGTTAACCCATGTGAGGCTTTCTACTTCTTAGCTCTGTAGACACATCTCGAGCTGTTAGAGGTGGCCACAGATTAGGTTTTACTAACAGGATTTGAACAAGTGTTGTTTGACACAAGAACTGAGGTTGATTCAAAACAGCAGGGGTGCTCCTGAGGAAAACTGTGGAAAAGCCATACTCTGGGAGACACATCTTTGCTACAATTCTTCCTGGGCTTGGTTATTTTAAACTGCTTCCAGGGCTGCAGGGAAGCAATGTCTTTAGGGGATGCCAGGTTTTAGTTTAGTGACTTTCTAAGGACTAATCACAGAATGAGATTTCCAGATGCTTTTGAGAAGGAAGGGAAGGAGGAGTATTATACTGGATTCAGTTAGAGTCTTCCAAACTTTTTCCATATCACAGCAGAGCTAGAAAATAAGCATATCTGTATGGCAAATTAGAATTAACAGAAGGCTTCCTTCCCGCTTATCACCCAGTGGCAGTCCTGGGCCTATGATGAAGACTATATCATCATATTGATCAATGTCACATCATTAAATTTCTTTCTTTTTCCTTTTTTACAGATTTTATTTATTTATTTATTTATTTTTGTATTTTTCTGAAGCTGGAAACGGGGAGAGACAGTCAGACAGACTCCCACATGCGCCGGACCGGGATCCACCCGGCATGCCCACCAGAGGCGATGCTCTGCCCCTCCGGGGCGTTGCTCTGCCGCGACCAGAGCCACTCTAGCACCTGGGGCAGAGGCCAAGGAGCCATCCCCAGTGCCCGGGCCATCCTCGCTCCAATGGAGCCTTGGCTGCGGGAGGGGAAGAGAGAGACAGAGAGGAAGGAGGGGGTGGGGGTGGAGAAGCAAATGGGTTCTTCTCCTATGTGCCCTGGCCAGGAATCGAACCCGGGTCCCCCGCACGCCAGGCCGACGCTCTACCGCTGAGCCAACCAGCCAGGGCCCAGATTTTATTTATTGATTTTTAGAGAGAGAGAAGGAGGAAGGGAAAAGAAAGAGAGAGTGAGAACTATCAACTCATAGTTGCTTCACTTTAGTTGTTAATTAATTGTTTCTCGTATGTGCCTTGACCAACAAACCCAGGGTTTCCAACTGGTGACCTCAGTGTTCCATCCAGGTCAATTCTCTATCCATTGCACCACCACAGGTTAGGCAAATTTAATTTCTTAAAAAAAAAAAAAAAAGACTGTGTAAAAAAAACTGTATTACCTAAATCCTACTTTTCTCCATAATTTCTAGAATCAGTTTCAATTAATTGTGCATTCGATTACACTGGGGAACAAAATTTTTGTTGCATCCACAAAAACACTTGTTCTTACCTAATTTGAATGTGCTGATCTCAAATCTGACATTAGTTTTTCTCTGTAAGCTTCAGGGTATTTTTGCAATTTAAGATTTTAAGTTTTCATCTTATTGTAAAATTTTCAACATTTAGTTTAACATAATGAAGTAGAATGTCTTCTTGGGCATCATCTTTGTGAAAATATAATAATTTATATAATGCAGTAAATACACTAAAAGATATGATTGCATCAGAATTTGTCTATAATTTCAAAATAGAACATATTAAAACACTTATTTTAATCATAAAATTTGTGCAAAACTTATTTAAATTGTATTCAGAAAAAAAATTGCATTTGTAGCTCTTGCGTTTGTGTACTTTTTGAGGACAATCTCATTTGATGCTCCAGCAGTAGTCTGTTCATCACTAACAGCTCCAAGATTTTTGGGAAACTTATCAAGGTGACTGTTCAGGAAGTGAATCTTAACGCTCATGTTACATCCAATGTCACGGAAAGCTAACAGCATCCTTTGAACTAGAAATTCATAGTTTTCTGCTCCTTTGTAGCCAAGGAAGTTCTTTGTAACTTCCATAAAAGACTGCCATGCTGCTTTCTCCTCCTTATTCATCTTCCTAGAAAATTCTTTGTCACATATGAGGGTTCAAATTTGAGGTCCATCGAATACACCTGCTTTTATCTTCTCGAAAGACAAGGCAGTAAAAGCAGAAATAATATGTTGAAAGCATTCACTTTCTCCATTCAAAGCCTGAACAAACTGCTTCATTAAGCCAAATTTGATGTGAAATGGGGGAAAAATGATCCTGTCTCAATATAGGTTCATTTACAATATTTGCATCCCTACTTCTAGAGCTTCATGTTTCGGCCACTCCTTCTGTGTCCAGTGTTTCTCCTGAGCCCAGCTTTCCCACAAACACAGAAAGCAAGGATACTTCGTGAAACCTCCCTGTTGTCCTAGTAGGAAATTTACCATTTTAAGATCCACACAAATGATCCAGCAATGCTCCTCATACTTCAGAAAGTCAAGGACAATTTTTATGTCATTCTTACTAAGTCATTCAATTCGGGTTGGATAAACTGCTGAGGGGTTAATGACTGCTTGGCATCAGAAGAAGAACCTTCAGATTCTACAACTATTTCCTCATGCATCTTATCAAAATACACTTGATCACCATGTTCACTTTCTTCGTCCTTAGAAAAAATAAAACCATTGAAAACTGGAACCAGGAGTGTCTCAGAGTGTGGGGTAGGTCGTATTGCTGAAGGAATATTAGGATATGCGATTATATGCCGTTTTTCCTTGCCAATGCCCTTTGTATGGATCAGACAGAAATAACAGTCACTGCTGTGGTCCTTAGGTTCATGTCAAACCATAGGAATACCAAGAGGCATTCCTTTGCGTTTTCCTTTTGTCCAGTAATGAAGTATTTCCTCACAATTATGACACACAGTATGAGAAGCCCAATTCTTGTCTTGATTGCCAAGGGGAACTTGAAAATAGGCAATATACGCATGTGTCACAAATGATGAAATATTGTGCCTTTGACATTGAAGTGTGTAATAGCCACATATATAACAGAAGGTGTCAGGACTATTCTTACATTTACACCCACTCCAAGAAGACATGATTCAATCTTAAAGCAAAATAAGAGGGTGTTTTTTCAGATAATAATTTTTTACATTTAAAAACAACTACAGGCCTGATCTGTGGTGGCGCAGTGGATAAAGCATCAACCTGGAAATGCTGAGGTTGCCGGTTCAAAACCCTGGGCTTGCCTGGTCAAGGCACATATGGGAGTTGATGCTTCCTGCTCCTCCCCCCCCTTCTCTCTCTCTCTCTCCCCTCTCTATAGTGAATAAATAAAATCTTAAAAAAAAACACAACTACAATTATGTAAAAGTGATGTTTGTAAAACATTAATTGCCTTTTGGTTATGTTCAGTCCAAGAGTTGTTGCCCTTTAACTCCAATTTAAAAACCAGTGCATGCCAAAACTGTAACAAAAAGAAATTAAAATTGCATAAAAACTAGAGCATGCACCAAAAAACGGATTTCAGATTTGGAATCAGTGATACAGAAATACATAGAAACAGTTCTAAAACCTCATGCAGCAGAAAATGAAAAAAAAATTGTTCCCCAGTGTTATGGATCAGAGTGATTTAGTGTAGTTTTTGTTTTTAGGTGAGAAGAGGGGAGATAGGGAGACAGACTCCCGCATGCACCCTGACCGGGATTCACGTGGCAACCCCATCTGGGGCTAATGCTAGAGTACTGAGCTATTTTTAGTACCTGAGGCTGATGTGGACCAACCAAGCTATCCTCAGCGCCTGGAGCCATGCTTGAAGCAATCGAGCCACTGGTTGCGGGAGGGGAAGAGGGAGAGAAGAGAGAGAAGGAAAGAAGCAGATGATTGCTTCTCTTATGTGCCCTGACCAGGAATCAAACCCAGGATGTCCATATGCCAGGCCAATGCTCTATCCACTGAGCCACAGGCCAGGGCCTGATTTAGTGTAGTTAATGTACCCAAGGAAATCTAGAATGGCCTAAGATGATTCAATTAAATTCTATCATCTCTATTGAAGGATTCTCAGGAAATTGGTAGAGCTCTTAAACTGGCATAGAAGTTTGAGACACATCTAATCAATACATTTTATTTTAGGTCTACTATATTATGTGTCAGTATCTTAGTTCATTCAGGATGCTATAACAAAATACTACAGACTAAGTGGCTTAAACAACACACATTTATTTCTTACAGTTCTGCAGGCTGAGAAATCCAAGATCAAGTTGCTGGCAGATTGGGTGCCTGGTGAAAACCTTTTTCCTGGTTCACTGATGGCTTTTTATCCCTTTGTCCTCACATGATAGAAGATGTTGAGGGAGCTTCTAGGGTCTCTTTTGTAAGGGCACTAATCCCATTAATGAGGGCACAACCCTTATCACCTAATTACCTCCCAAAGACCCCACCTCCTAATACCATCACATTGGAGATTAGGATTTCAACATACAAATTCAGGGAGATCATAAATATTCAGTCTATTGCAACTAGGTACTGTAATATACACCCTAACCTACAACACTTCAGTGGCTCCTCATTACTTTTAGGGCAAAGTTAAAATGTCCTATTGTGATATAAAAAGCCCTTTATAGTTACTCCTTCCCTCTTCACTTCTGATACTCTTCCAAGCATCTGTGCTCCAGACATACTGAATGAATTTGAGCACTGTGGTTTGTTCCTTGATGGAAAATCCTTTCACACCTCTTTGCCTTTGCACATGTGGTTCTACTGCCTTTTTTTTTTTTTTTAATTATTTTTATTTATTTATTCATTTTTTTAGGGGGAGAGAGAGAGAGAGAGAGAGAGAGAGAGAGAGAGAGAGAGAAGGAGGGGAGGAGCAGGAAGCTTCAACTCCCATATGTGCCTTGACTGGGCAGGCCCAGGGTTTTGAACCAGCGACCTCAGTATTCCAGGTCGATGCTTTTATCCACTGCGTCACCACAGGTCAGGCGGTTCTACTGCCTTTAATGCCCTTCTACCATCTTGTCTTTTCCATTTGATGTACTTCTTTAAGTTTCACCCCAAGTTTCAGACACAGTACTATCTACTATCCAGAAAAGAATAACATACCAGGCATGAGACTGTTATCTTTTTTTTTCTTCTTTTTCCAAGTGAGAGGAGAGTAAATAGACAAACTCCCACACACACCCCCACCAGGATCCACCCAGCAACCCTCGTTGGGTGCTGATACTCTGCCCATCTGGGGCCGTGTTTGCATTGAGCTATATTTAGTGCTCGAGGCGGACGCTCCATGGAACCATCCACAGCGCCTGGGGTCAATGCACTGGAACCAATGGAGCCATGGCTGAGACTGCAATCTTTTGAAAGGCCTGTTACCAAGGTTGGCTTTTAGCTAGCATCTGGGAATGTGGGTTTTCAGAGGGTTCCTGAATTCCCTAACATATAAGAGTGGCTCACTGGGCCAAGAAGTTTGTGCAAACAATATGTTAAATACCTGTTTTCCTTCCGGGAGTCTGAAATGTTGGTACATGGTAGGCAGAGTGTCTACATGACTGCCCCTGATACATACCCTGGATGCTAGAACCAGGCAAGCTTTCCTATCAGATAACACTTATAAGTGTTGTCATAATCTATGCTGGAGAAAGTAAGTGTCCTGTGTGACTCCTCTAGGATTCTTGAAAGCCTGTGACATTTTTTTCCTATGGCCTTTGGCCCAATGTGCCCTTTTCCTTTGATGATTTTGCTTTGTATCCTTTGGCTATCATGTATCATAGCCATGAATGCAACTATATGCTTAGTCCTGCAAGTCCTAGTAAGTAAATGGAACTTGGGAACCTCTGACACACCTTATTTAGATAAAATTCTCCTTATTTCTACTGTTTTTTTCCTTACATGGGGAAATGTGGTATACTTGCCTGACCAGTGGTGGTGCAATGGATAGTGTCAACCTGGGATGCTGAAGTTCCTGGTTCAAAACCCCGAAGTTGCCAACTTGAGCGTGGGGTTATTGGATTAAAGCCCACAGTTGCTGGCTTGAGCAAGGGGTTACTCAGTCTGCTGTAGCCCCCCGGTCAAGGCACATATGAGAAGCAATCATCGAACAACTAAAGTGAAGCACCTACGAGTCAATGCTTCTCATCTCTCTCTCTCTCCACTTCCTGTCTTGGTCTTTCTCTTTCTAAAAAAAAAAAAAAAAAAAAAAAAAAAATATATATATATATATATATATATATACACACACACACACACACACTTAAATAACATTGTTTAATTTTGTTTGCATTTGAGCTTCATGAACATGACATCATACTGTTTGTATTTTTTTCTGTGACTTCCTTTTTCCCTCAACATTAAGTTTGTAGCCTGACCGGGCGGTGGCACAGTGGATAGAGCGTCAAACTGGGATGCTGAGTCACCCAGCCACTGAGTCACCCAGCCACAGCCTGCTATTAACATTCTTACATTTATCTCTTGGTGCACTTGGGGCAAAAGTTTCTCTAGAGCAGTGTTTCCCAACCTTTTTTGTGCCATGCTCCACCTTAACCTTTCTAAAATTTTTATGTCCCCCCCATGTAACATACATAATTTTTAACATTAAAAAATTGATTTGTTCACTTAATAAACATAAATGATAGGTTCTAGGAAGAAATCACTATGAAATTGTTAACAAAACACAGTAAGTAAAATTTCAAAACATATAATTAAAAACAGAAATTTAAATTCCAAATAATTTTAATACAGATTTTTCTATATTAATTTATTATTTTAATTTAGTGTGATCCTTGCTCTTGATGCTTGCTGCACAGAGATTTTATATTAGGTTCCAATTTGGTTAGCTTTAGTCTCAAGTCTCCACATTGTGTTATATCCAGCCGATTTCTTTTTTTTACCAGTAAATCATTTATAGCACTAAATCCACATTCAGCTAAAAATGAAGATGGAAATGGTAGCAATAGTTTTCTTGCACATTTGGTTGAATTTGGATATTTGATTTCTGTTTCTTCACAAAGCCATGCCATCCTTCCTTTGATATTAAATAAAGCTTTAACTGACTCATCATTTTGCAATTCTGCGAGTTCTTCTTGATACTGCATATTTGATATATCAGACAAATCCACTAACATTGGCTGCATCATCCATGTTGGGAAATCAATTTGTTTTAAATCAGAAAATCTTTCTTTTAAATCAGGCAATAGAATATTCAAATGATTGACAATAACAAGTAAAGCGGTATCAGTTACTTCACATTTTTGGAGCCAATGAAACTGTTTAAAGTTTTTGTTGTTAATATGTTTCTGACATAACTCAATATTGGTAATGAAACCAAATATCTTTGCTTTTGCATTGACAAGAGTTTTATTTGTTCCTTGAAGTTGCTTATTTAATATATTTAGTTTTTCAAAGATATCGGCTAAATAACTCACAAATGCTTTACCATCTATTGTTAACAGATACTTCATTTCAGGTTTGTCGCTTAAAAAATCACTAAGAGTATCAAACAGTTCCATAAATCTTTTCAAACAGTTTCCTTTAGATAGCCATCTTACTTCAGTATGAAGTAAAAGTCTCACATGGTCTTCATTTCATTCTTCACAAAATAGCTTGAAAAGACGTTCACATTTGGCACTAGCTTTAATAGCATTAACACACTTTATTACTGTATGTAATACTTTATTCAGAACAGGCGAGATGTTTTTAGCTACCAAGTTTTCCCTATGAATAACACAATGCACAAGAATCATTTCTGGATTCGCATCTTTCATCAATTTTAAGCAGCCATTTTTCTTGCCCATCATATTGGGAGCACCATCTGCAGCACAAGATGTTATATTTTTCATTGGTATATCATTGACATCTAAGTAGTTTTTTAGCTTATTATATATATCTTTGGAGGTAGTGGTGCTTTCTAATCTTTTACAGAACAACATTTCTTCAGCAAAATGTCCTTTATCAATATATATTATGTAAGTTATCAATACTGCCTCACTGTCTCTCAAAGTTGATTCATCCATTTGCAAGGAGAATTTTCTTGTTTTCAGCTTTTCAATAAGTTGTTTTTCAATATCCTCACTCATTTCGTCTATTCTTCTGCTAACAGAATTGTTACTGAGTGGCATAGCTTTTACATCTTTGTCATCTTTTTCAAGAACCGTTTTAAGAAATGCTGATATTGATGGTTTTATTAAATTCTCTCCTATAGTGTGATTTTCTCCAGTTTTAGCGATGAATAAAGAAATTTGATAACTAGCCTCAAGAACACAATTATTAGTTGAAGTATGAGCAGTAAATAGAGACTTTAATGTTGTTCTTTTTTCAAAATTTTTCTTTAAAGTTTTAAAGTAACTCAAATGTGAATTAATATGAGCACTATGTTTCGCCTTCAAATGCGCCTCAAGATGACCTTGTTTCATTGATTTGTTGGTCAAGCATTGCTGGCATAAAAGACAAAAAGGAATCCGCTCATTGTGAACAGCGGGTATGAACCCAAATTTTAAATATTCCTCTGAATATTGACGAGTTTTTTTCTTGCTTGCACCACTCATTTTACTATGAGCTATAAGAAATAAAAATAAGATCAATTAAAAACTAATATTAAGCCTGACCTGTGGTGGCGCAGTGGATAAAGCTTCGACCTGGAACTCTGAGGTCGCTGGTTCAAAACCCTGGGCTTGCTTGGTCAAGGCACATATGGGAGTTGATGCTTTCTGCTCCTCCCTTCTCTCTCTCTCTCTCTTTCTCTCTCTCTCTCCTCTCTAAAATGAATAAATAAAAATAAAGTTTAAAAAAAAAAAGATCTTTGTTTAAAAAAAAAAACAAAAAAAACCTAATATTAAAATATGTGTTAAAATATATTCAATGTGACATAGAGTAAACGTATACTAAAAATTCATATTTATTTAAATGTATATAACACATTTACTACACTACCACCGCAAATCAAAAGGTATCTATATTTTTTCCACTTGACAAAATTTTCTGGAAAGTTATGCTCCTAAAATTAAAATTGTCGCGCATGCACTATTATAGCCCCAATAAATATTTATAAAATATTAGTGCTTTCTAGCCTCGATGCAAGAAGTACTTAATAAAGAGTTTAATATTGATAAAAATAAAATCAAATACTTACCAATTATATCTATGCAATATATATACACGTATATTTATTTATTTATTTATTTTTTAAATACTTTTATTTTATTTTATTTTATTTTTTTCATTTTTCTGAAGCTGGAAACAGGGAGAGACAGTCAGACAGACTCCCGCATGCGCCCGACCGGGATCCACCCGGCACGCCCACCAGGGGCGGTGCTCTGCCCCCCTGGGGGCGATGCTCTGCCCATCCTGGGCGTCGCCATATTGCGACCAGAGCCACTCTAGCGCCTGAGGCAGAGGCCACAGAGCCATGCCCAGCGCCCGGGCCATCTTTGCTCCAATGGAGCCTTGGCTGCGGGAGGGGAAGAAAGAGACAGAGAGGAAAGCGCGGCGGAGGGGTGGAGAAGCAAATGGGCGCTTCTCCTGTGTGCCCTGGCCAGGAATCGAACCCGGGTCCTCCGCACGCTAGGCCGACGCTCTACCGCTGAGCCAACCGGCCAGGGCATATGTATATTTATTAAATCAACGAGCTTTTACAACAGTTTTGACTGACACTTATTTCAAATTAACACCAACTGAATGATGTGAAACACTACAGAAGTTGCGATGGGCCAATTAGGTGAGAATAACTGCGTTGTTTAGCGAGTTTTTAAAACGTCCAGGGTTCCTCGCGGCAGACGGCACGCTCCGCGGTGAACCCAGGACGAAGTTTACATGACGACGCCAATCACCCAGTTGATATTTTGGTCTCGTCAAACAAAATTATACTTAATAATTATTTACCGCAATTATTTAAGAATTGCATTTTTTGTTAAATTTGGCACCGATATCTAGCATTGCATTTAAATGGCCTGGGGCGAAAGAGTTAAAGTTGTGTCGAGTCCATTTTCAAATTGCCCCCCTTAACTATCGAATTGCCCCCCTGTGGGGCGTGGGCCCCACGTTGGGAAACACCACTCTAGTATACACCTAGGAATTGAATTGCCAGCTGGTAGGGTATGTGAATGTTATACTTTACAAGCTAATGCCAAATAGTTTTCCAAAGTAATTGATTATGTCACTTTATATTCTTATCAGCAAAGTATAAAGTTCCCACTGATTTTCATTCTCTCCAGCAGTTGGTACTGTCAGACTTCTTTATTATTTTGCCAACTTAGTGGGTGTAAATGGTATCAGATAGCCTGACCAGGCAGTGGCACAGTGGATAGAGCGTCAGACTGGAATATGGAGGACCCAGGTTCGAGACTCCGAGGTCGCCAGCTTGAGCGTGGGCTCATCTGGTTTGAGCAAAGCTCACCAGCTTGGACCCAAGGTCTCTGGCTCGAGCAAGGGGTTACTCGGTCTGCTGAAGGCCCACGGTCAAGGCACATATGACAAAGCAATCAATGAACAACTAAGGTTTCACAACAAAAACTGATGATTGATGCTTTTTATCTTTCTCCGTTCCTATCTGTCTGTCTGTCCCTTATCTATCCCTCTCCCTGACTCTCTCTGTCTCTGTAAAAAAAAAAAAAAAAAAAAGAAAGAAAAGAAAAAAGGTATCAGATATATGTTAGGTCTCTTCACCTTGTCCTGTATCTCTCTTTTTTTTTAAATTTACAAACACTTATTAAGCACTTTCCATGAACTAGATATTTTGTTAGGTACTAGGAAATGTAATGTCTTCCTTTTTCTCTAATTTACTTCTTTTTAATTGAGGTATAAAGTATACCAATACAAATCTTGAATGAATTTTACATATAAATACACCTGTATATCCACCACTAATATTAAGATTTAGAACATGTCTGCCTGACCAGGAAGTGGCGCAGTGGATAGAGTGTTGGACTGGGATGTGGAGTACCCAGGTTCGAGACCCCAAGGTTGCCAACTTGAGCACGGGCTCATCTGGTTTGAGCAAAGCTCACCAGCTTGGACCCAAAGTCGCTGGCTTGAGCAAGGGGTTACTTGGTCTGCTGTAGCCCCATGGTCAAGGCAGATATGAGAAAACAATCAATGAATAACTGAAGTGTCACAACGAAAAACTGATGATTGATGCTTCTCATCTCTCTTTGTTCCTGTCTGTCAGTCCCTGTCTATCCCTCTCTCTAGACTCTCTCTGTCTCCATAAAAAAACAAAAAGATATAGAACATTTCTAGAGTCCCAGAATGATCATTTGTGCCTTCTCACACAAAAGAAATCATTATCTTGAACTCCATTGCTATAGATTTGTTTTGTCTGATCTTGAACTTTATATAACTTCTAAATATGTGAGGCTTTTCTAAATTTCTTATTATTGTTAATTTCTAATTTAATCCATTCTGATCAAGAACATAACTCTCTGCCTGACCAGGCGGTGGTGCAGTGGATAGAGCGTTGGACTGGGATGCAGAGGACCCAGGTTCGAGACCCCGACGTCGCCGGCTTGAGCGCAGGCTCATCCGGTTTGAGCAAAAATCCCACCAGCTTGAACCCAAGGTCGCTGGCTCCAGCAAGGGGTTACTCGGTCTGCTGAAGGCCCGTGGTCAAGGCACATATGAGAAAGCAATCAATGAACAACTAAGGTTTTGCAATGCGCAATGAAAAACTAATGATTGATGCTTCTCATCTCTCTCCATTCCTGTCTATCCCTCTCTCTGACTCACTCTCTGTCTTTGAAAAAAAAAAAAAAAAAAAAAAAAGAACATAACTCTGTAAGACTTCAGTCTTTTGAAATCTTTTGAGATTTGTTTTATGGCTCAACATATGGTCTATTTAATGCAGGAGCTGGGAACCCTTTTGGCTGAGAGAACCATGAATGTCATATATTTTAAAATGTAATTCCGTGAGAGCCATACAACAACCCATATACCTTACGCATTATTCAATAAAAATTTGGTGTTATCCTGAAGGACAGTTGTGATTGGCTCCAGCCACCCGCAACCATGGACATGAGAGGTAGGAAATGAATGGCTTGTAATACATGAAAATGTTTTATATTTTAACGTCATTATTATTATTATTATTATTTATTTATTTTTGTATTTTTCTAAAGCTGGAAACGGGGAGAGACAGTCAGACAGACTCCCGCATGCGCCTGACCAGGATCCACCCGGCACGCCAGGGGCGATGCTCTGCCCACCAGGGAGCGATGCTCTGCCCCTCCGGGGCATCGCTCTGCCACGACCAGAGCCACTCTAGTGCCTGGGGCAGAGGCCAAGGAGCCATCCCCAGCACCCGGGCCATCTTTGCTTCAATGGAGCCTTGGCTGCGGGAAGGGAAGAGAGAGACAGAGAGGAAGGAGGGGGGAGTGGAGAAGCAAATGGGCGCTTCTCCTATGTGCCCTGGCCAGGAACCGAACCCAGGTCCCCTGCACGCCAGGCCGACGCTCTACCACTGAGCCAACTGGCCAGGGCCACGTTATTATTTTTTTATTAAAGATTTGTCTGCTAGACTGACCAGGCGGTGGCGCAGTGGATAGGGCATCAGACTGGGATGCTGAGGACCCAGGTTCGAGACCCCGAGGTCGCCAGCTTGAGCGCGGGTTCATCTGGTTTGAGCAAACGCTCACCACCTTAGACCCAAGGTCACTGGCTCGATCAAGGAGTTACTCGGTCTGCTGAAGGCCCGCGGTCAAGGCACATATGAGAAAGCAATCAATGAACAACGAAGGTGTCGCAATGTGCTCCAAAAAACTAATGATTGATGCTTCTCATCTCTCCATTCCTGTCTGTCTATCCTTGTTTATCTCTCTCTCTGTCTCTGTCTCTGTAAAAAAAAAAAAAAGATTTGTCTGCGAGCCAGATGCAGCCATCAAAAGAGCCATATCTGGCTCTCAAGCCATAGGTTCCCAACCCCTGATTTAGTGAATGTTTCATTTGTATTTGAAAAGAATGTGTAGCCTGACCAGGCGGTGGCGCAGTGGATGGAGCATCAGACTGGAATGTGGAAGGACCCAGGTTTGAGACCTCGAGGTCGCCAGCTTGAGAGGGGCCTCATCTGGCTTGAGCAAAAAGCTCACCAGCTTTGACCTTAGGTCTCTGGCTCGAGTAAGGGGTTACTTGGTCTGTTATAGGCCCGTGGTCAAGGCACATATGAGAAAGCAATCAATGAACGACTAAGGTGTTGCAATGAAAAACTGATGATTGATGCTTCTCATCTCTCTCTGTTCCTGTCTGTTTGTCCCTATCTATCCCTCTCTCTGACTCTGTCTCTGTCTCTGGAGAAAAAAAAAAGAAAAGAATGTGTATTTTGCAGTTGTTGGGTATAGTGTTGTATAAATTTTCAATTATGTCAGTGTGGTTGAAAGTATATTCATACCTTTTATATCCCCACTGATTTTTGTCTAAGTCTTTCAATTGTGGGTATATTTATGTGTGTTCAAATCTCCAACTATGATTTTGGATTTGTCTACTTTTTTTGTTCGGTTATTTTTTGCTTCATGTATCTCATTTCTAAACATAGAACAGGAAAGTCATATTTTCAGTTAGGAAAACACCTCTATTAGTATGAAATGTTCCTCCTATTAGTAGTAATACTGATTTTCTTTTCTTTTATAAAGAAAAAGAGAGAGAGAGACAGACAGACAGACAGAAAGACAGACAGGGACAGACAGGAAGCAAGATAGATGAGAAGCATCAACTCATAGTTGTGGCACCTTAGTTGTTCACTGATTGCTTTTTCATATGTGCCTTGACCAGAGGGCTCCAGCCAACCCAGTGACCTCTTGTTCAAACCAATGAACCAGGGCTCAAGCCAGCGACCATGGGTTCATGTCTTTGATCCCATGCTCCAGCTGGCAACCCTGTGCTTAAGCTGGTGAGCCCGTGCTCAAGCTGGATGAGCTGGCACTTAGGCCAGCAACTTCCAGGTTTTGAACCTGGGTCCTCATCGTCCTAGGCTGACACTCCATCAACTGCGCCACTGCCTGGTCACCAAAGTAGGCCTTGAGGTCTACTTTGTCTGATATTAATTTAGCTATGCCATCTCTTTTTTGTTTGTATTTGCTTGATATGTATTTTTCCATCTTCTTCTTTTGTGTCCTTTTTTTTTTATCTTGATAACCTTATATTTAAAGTGTATCACCTGTAAATAAAATAGCCCATAGTAGAGCTGGATTTGTAAAACCCAGTATGACAATCTTTTATTTAGAGTGTTTAGTCCATTTTTATTTCACTTAATTATGATATAGTGTGTTTATTTCTACCATTCTCCTATTTGGTTTGTTTCTTTCATCTGTTCTTTGTTTTTTTAGTCTCTCATTTCCCTTCTTTTGGATTGAACACTTATTATTATTATTATTTTCCGTGAGAGGAGGGCAGATAGAGAGACAGACTCCTGCATATGCTTTAACTGGGATCGACCTGGCAACTCCCGTCTGAGGCTAATGCTAGGGCCATCCAAGCCATCCTCAACACCCAGGGCCCACACTTGAACCAATCGAGCCACTGGCTGTGACAGGGGAAGAGATAGAGAAGGAGGAGAGGGAAGAAAAGAAGCAGTTGGTCACTTCTCATCTGTGCCCTGACCCGGAATTGAACCTGGGACATCCACACACCAGGATGATGCTGTAGCCATTGAACCAACTGGCCAGGGCCTTTTTTTTTTTTTAATTATTTTTAGGCCCTGGCCAGTTGGCTCAGTGGTAGAGCGTTGGCCTGGTGTGCAGAAGTCCTGGGTTCAATTCCTGGCCAGGGCACACAGGAGAGGCGCCCATCTGCTTCTCCACCCCTCCCCTTCTCCTTCCTCTCTGTCTCTCTCTTCCCCTCTCGCAGCCAAGGCTCCATTGGAGCAAAGATGGCCCGGGCACTGGGGATGGCTCCTTGGCCTCTGCCTCAGGCGCTAGAGTGGCTCTGGTTGCAACAGGGCGACGCCCGGGAGGGGCAGAGCATCACCCCCTGGTGGGCAGAGCGTCGCCCCCTGGTGGGCATGCTGGGTGGATCCCGGTCGGGCGCATGCAGGAGTCTGTCTATCCCCGTTTCCAACTTCAGAAAAAAAAAATTATTTTTAATTCCATTTTTATCCTTTATTTTTATTATTATATATTTAATTTTTTTTTTTCAGGGACAGAGAGAGAGTCAGAGAGAGGGATAGACAGGGATAGACAGACAGGAACAGAGAGAGATGAGAAACATCAATCATCAGTTTTTCGTTGGGAGACAGTTGTTCATTGATTGCTTTCTCATATGTGCCTTGACCGCGGGCCTTCAGCAGATCAATTAACCCCTTGCTAGAGCCATCGACCTTGGGTCTAAGCTGGTGAGCTTTTTGCTCAAACCAGATGCGCCCACGCTCAAGCTGGTGACCTCGGGGTCTCGAACCTGGGTCCTCTGCATCCCAGTCCGATACTCTATCCAGTGCGCCACCACCCGGTCAGGCATTATTTAATTATTTAGGTATTTGATTATTATTTGATTATCTTTTTAGTGGTGGTTACTCATTAGGTTATAGTATATATCCTTAACTCATCACAGTCTACCCTAAATTAGTATTATCCCATATCCTGAATAATGCTAGAACCTTAAAAAAGTTTAACACTTTTTCCTTTCTGTGCTATTATTATCATATATTTTATTTCAATATATCAGCTATTTTCAACCAGTATGCTGTAGCACACTGGTAAGTCAAAAGAATTTTTAAAACATGCAATACCGCCTGAGCAGGTAGTGGCGCAGTGGATAGAGCGTCGGACTGCGATGCCGAGGACCCAGGTTTGAGACCCCGAGGTCGCCAGCTTGAACATGAGCTCATCTGGCTTGAGCAAAAGCTCACCAGCTTGGACCCAAGGTCGCTGGCTCAAGCAAGGGGTTACTCAGTCTGCTGAAGGCCCGCGGTCAAGGCACATATGAGAAAGTAATCAATGAAAAATTAAGGTGTTGCAATGCGCAAGGAAAAACTAATGATTGATGCTTCTCATTTCTCCATTCCTGTCTGTCTGTCTCTGTCTATCCCTCTCTCTGACTCTGTCTCTGTAAAAAAAAAAAAAAAAAAAAAAGCAAACATGCAATACCTGACTATTTAGTCAGGGACTCTGACCACTTTTCTCTTAGATTGTCAGATAAAAAAATTGGCAACAGGTGACACAACATTCTGGTGTGAATGAATCAAAATTATGCCTATATTTTTTTCAGATGGGCAAAAAATACAACTTTTTTAGTGAGTCGCAGAATTTTAATAGTTTATGTGTGCCATGAAATGAAAATGGTTGAAAATCATTGCAATATGTTTTTAAATTTTACAAGACATTATTATTGTTGTTGTTTTAAACTGTCAGTATTTTCCTAACCTGTGGTAGCACAGTGAATTTAGTGTTGACCTGGAATGCTGAGGTCACCAGTTCAAAACCCTGGGCTTGCCTAATCAAGGCATATATGAGAAGGACCTACTACTATGAGTTGATGCTTCCTACTACTTCAAACCCTGCCTTTCTCTCCTCTCTCTAAAATAAATAAATAAAATCTTTAAAAAAACTGCCTGTATTTATTTATATTTACCTACTTAGTTAATGAAAAATAAAAAAGTATATTTGCCTACGTAGTTGTCCATTCAGGTGTTCATTCTTTTTTTTTTTTTTTCCTTTCTTTGAAGCTGGATACGGGGAGAGACAGTCAGACAGACTCCCGCATGCGCCCGACCGGGATCCACTCGGCACGCCCACCAGGGGCGACGCTCTGCCAGGGGGCGATGCTCTGCCCCTCCGTGGCATCGCTCTGCCGCGACCAGAGCCACTCTAGCGCCTGAGGCAGAGGCCAAGGAGCCATCCCCAGCGCCCAGGCCATCTTTGCTCCAATGGAGCCTTGGCTGCGAGAGGGGAAGAGAGAAACAGAGAGAAAGGAGGGGGTGGGGGTGGAGAAGCAAATGGGCGCTTCTCCTAGGTGCCCTGGCCGGGAATCGAACCTGGGTCCCCCGCACGCCAGGCCAATGCTCTACCGCTGAGCCAACCAGCCAGGGCCTTTTTTCTTTCTTTTGACAGAGACAGAGAGAGGGACAGACATACAGGAAGGGAGAGAGATGAGAATCATCAATTTTTTATTGTGGCATCTTAGTTGTTTATTGATTGCTTTCTCATATGTGCCTAGACGGTGGGGCTCCAGCAGACTGAGTGACGCCTTGCTCAAGCTAGCGACCTTGGTCTCAAGCTGGTGAGCCTTGCTCAAACCAGATGAGCCCACACTCAATCTGGCAACCTCAGGGCTTTGAACCTGGATCCTCTGCATCCCAGTCTGATGCTCTATCCACTGCGCCACTGCCTGGTCAGGCTAAAGTTAATTTTTTAAGATCTACTTATGATGATACACTTAGATCTAGTTCCTTTCTTTTAACTGTTTTATTATTCTATTATATAAATATACTATACTGTGATATATCATTCCTTACTGATGGACATTCAGATTTATATCAGTTAGGATGTTGTCTACTGCAAGTAACAGAAAACATGTCTCATGAAGTGATGTAAATATTGAGACCATTTATTATTTCACATCACAGAAATACCATAAATGAAATGGTCTCCAGGCATATAGATATATATGATCAGGATCCTCACCTTGCCGTTTTTTTCTCCCTCAGCTGTGTATTAGTTCTCTTTTGTTATGTAACAAATTATCCCAAAACCTAGTGGCTGAAAACATAAACGTAATTTTTGTGGATTAGGAATTGAGATATGGCTTAGCCTGATGGTGCTTTTGACTTAAGATTTCTTATGAGCCTGACCAGGAGGTGGCGCAGTGGATAGAGCATCAGACTGGGATGCGAAACATCCAGGTTTGAGACCTTGAGGTCGCCAGCTTGAGCACGAGCTCATTCGGTTTGAGCAAAAAACTCACCAGATTGAGCTCAAGGTCGCTGGCTCAAGCAAGGGGTTACTCGGTCTGCTGAAGGCCCGGGGTCAAGGCACATATGAGAAAGCAATCAATGAACAACTAAGGTTTTGCAACTCGCAATGAAAAACTGATGATTGAGGCCCTGGCCGATTGGCTCAGTGGTAGAGTGTTGGCCTGGCATGCAGGAGTCCCGGTTTCGATTCCCGACCAGGGCACACAGGAGAAGCGCCCATCTGCTTCTCCACCCCTCCCTCTCTCCTTCCTCTCTGTCTTTCTCTTCCCTTCCCGCAGCCAAGGCTCCATTGGAGCAAAGTTGGCCCAGGCGCTGAGGATGGCTCCATGGCCTCTGTCTCAGGCGCTAGAATGGCCCTGGTTACAACAGAGCAATGCCCCAGATGGGCAGAGCATCGCCTTCTGGTGGGCATGCCGGGTGGATCCTGGTCGGTGCATGTGGGAGTTTGTCTGACTGCCTCCCCATTTCCAACTTCAGAAAAAAAATTACAAAAAAAAAAAAAAGAAAAACTGATGATTGATGCTTCTCATCTCTCTGTTGCTGTCTGTCTGTTCCTGTCTATCCTTCTCTCTGACTCTCTTTATCTGTCTTTTATGAGGTTGTGATTAAGCTGTCACCCTGGGTAGGTGGCATGTGTGTGGGGGGATTGCCTTATGACATAGCATTTGGATTCCTCTAAAGCAGGGGTCCCCAAACTTTTTACACAGGGGGCCAGTTCACTGTCCCTCAGACCGTTGGAGGGCCGGACTATAAAAAAAAAACTATGAACAAATCCCTATGCACACTGCACATATCTTATTTTAAAGTAAAAAACCAAAACGGGAACAAATACAATATTTAAAATAAAGAACAAGTAAATTTAAATCAACAAACTGACCAGTATTTCCATAGGAACTAGGCTCCTCTCACTGACCACCAATGAAAGAGGTGCCCCTTCCAGAAGTGCGGTGGGGGCCGGATAAATGGCCTCGGGGCCGCATGTGGCCCACGGGCTGTAGTTTGGGAACCCCTGCTCCAAAGGTTGAGAGTTCCCAGGAAGGAAGCCAAAATCTTTTTTTTTTTTTTAAGAGAGAGAGGAAGGGGGAAAGAGAGAGACAGACACATTGATCTGTTTTTTTTTTGGGGGGGGTTAGTGAGAGAGAGGGACAGACAAGCTGGAAGGGAGAGAGATGAGAAGCATCGATTTTTTTTTTTAACAGAGACAGAGAGAGAGTCAGAGAGAGGGATAGATAGGGACAGACAGGAATGGAGAGATATGAGAAGCATCAATCATCAGTTTTTCGTAGCGACACCTTAGTTCATTGATTGCTTTCTCATATGTGCCTTTATCGTGGGGCTACAGCAGATCGAGTAACCCCTTGCTCGAGCCAGAGACCTTGGGTCCAAGCTGGTGAGCTTTTTAAAAAAAATTTTTTATATATTCATTTTAGAGAGGAGAGGGAGAGACAGAGAAAGAGAGAGAGAGAGAGAGAGAGACAGAGAGAGAGAAGGGGGGAGGAGGTGGAAGCATCAACTCCCATATGTGCCTTGACCAGGCAAGCCCAGGGTTTCGAACCGGTGACCTCAGCATTTCCAGGTTGACGCTTTATCCACTGCACCACCACAGGTCAGGCCTAGGCTGGTGAGCTTTTGCTCAAACCAGATGAGCCCGCACTCAAACTGGCTACCTCGGGGTCTACGAACCTGGGTCCTCCCGCATCCCAGTCCAACGCTCTATTTACTGCGCCACCACCTGGTCAGGCTGATCTGTTCTTATATACGTGTTCCTGTATATGCCCTGACCAGGGATTGAACCTGCAACCTTTGCATATTGGGATGACATTCTAACCAACAAGCTATCTGGCCAGGTGTGGAGGAACAGTATATAAAAAATATATATGAATTTGAACTCAAATGAATATGAACAATAAGGGCCACAAAAAATGGCTGCAGGAATGACTGAGTTGTTTACTCAGGGTGGGATGAGACGTCCTGTCATAGTTTCCCTGGAAACCAGGAAGGATGTTTTTAATCTCTTGATTGCTGGCCTAGTTAATTATTCCAGAATGTGGTAATCTTTCTTTGTTCCTAGAGCAGGGGTCGGGAAGCTATGGCTAGTGAGCCAGATGTGGCTCTTTTGATGGCTGCATCTGGCTCGCAAACAAATCTTTAATTAAAAAAATAATAACATTAAAAATATAAAACATTCTCGCCTGACCAGGCAGTGGCGCAGTGGATAGGGCATCAGACTGGGATGCCGAGGACCCAGGTTCGAGACCCCAAGGTCGCCAGCTTGAGCGTGGGCTCATCTGGTTTGAGTAAACCTCACCAGCTTGGACCCAAGGTGGCCAGCTTAAGGGGTTACTTAGTCTGCTGAAGGCCCACGGTCAAGGCACATATGAGAAAGCAATCAATGAACAACTAAAATGTCGCAACGAAAAACTAATTGATGCTTCTCATCTCTCTCCGTTCCTGGCTATCTGTTCCTATCTGTCCCTCCCTCTCTGTCTGACTCTCTCTCTGTCTCTGTAAAAAAATAAAAAAATAAATAAAAAAAGATAAAACATTCTCATGTCTTACAATCCATTCATTTCCTACCGCTCATGTTCATGGTTGCAGGTGGCTGCAGCCAATCACAGCTGTCTTCTGGGACAATACCAAATTTTTTTAAAAATATATTTTTTAAGACTTTATCTATTAATTTTAGACGAGAGAGAGAGAGAGAGAGAGAGAGAGAAGTGGGGAGGAGCTGGAAGCATCAACTCCCATATGTGCCTTGACCAGTCAAGCCCAGGGTTTTGAACTGGTGACCTCAGCATTTTAGGTCGACACTTTATCCACTGTGCCACCACAGGTCAGACTACAACACCAAATTTTTATTGGATAATGCGTAATGTACACAGGTCATTGTATGGCTCTCATGGAATTACATTTTAAAATATGTGGCGTTCATGGCTCTTGTAAGGTCGGTGGATGAGGGATGGTCACGTGGGGAACCCAGACCCGCCCACTTTGGCTAGGACCGCCCACAATCAAGCCTGCCAAAGGAAGCTTCCCAGGAACCATTTGGAAAGAAGCGATCGTCTGCCAGCCAGTGAAATTTTACCACGTCATAGTAGCTCCACTTCCCTAGAGGGACCCTTTAAATATCTCCCACGTGGTTTAATCCTTGCAACTTCCCTAGCCTCCATCTTTCTTTCCTCGGGGCCAGGGAACCTTGCCGGGCGGGGTGTGCGCTCTGTACTCAATAAAGCCGTTTACTTATTCCACACTTTGTGGCTCCGCCCCTCTTCTTTCCTTCTCGGCAGGGAAAAATACCTTACATTTTTGGTGCTGAAACCTGGGAAGGAGTTAGAAGTCCGCAAGGACCACTCCTTTCTCCTCTCCTCCGAGAAAGAACCAGGATCTCCGATCTCCAACCCACTTTGGCGCACGGTGCAGTAAGTCCCCTGCCTCCGCCTTCCTCTCAGTTCTTTCCGAGACTCCCTGTCCGAAACCATAGCTACGTCAGGGAAGTCTTTTCCGTCCGTCCATCCGTCCGAGTGAGCGTGTGCTTGTGGAGACCTCCCCAAGCACATCCACTTTCCTCCGTGGCTGGAACTTGAGTTTTTAGGATGCTCAGGTCTGACCACTCCGAGAACTGAGGGGAGCTGTGAGGGCACAGGAATTTCCCTCCCTAAGGAAGAAGAAACTTTTCTTCTTCTCCGTTGTGGCCAGGCCACAGAACCCACTCAATTAGCCTCCTGAAGGGACTTTTGTTTTAACACCCTCACCAATTTAACTATCGCCAAAAAAGCTGGGAACTGATTGGAGATCTCTTATATACATGGCTCCTAATTATTTTGCGCAACTGTCTTAATCTCTGTGCTGCCTGTTCCACCGCGCAGGCTTTTTTCTGGCCAGAGAAACCTCACCTAAAACCTCTATTCCTAATCTTTCCTTCTCCACGGACTCCAAACCATCTCTCCCCTCCCTTCGCAAAAACCTGTTTCTTATTCCCCATCTACTACCATCTCTCTTTCTCCTCCCCTGCTGGCCAGGGGCCCCTCCCATCACTGTGTTCTCTAGTCCCTCCTCCGTCAGGCCTTTCTCAGCCTGGCATTGGCTCTTACACCGGTTTTCAGGAAGTCCAACCCCAATTTTCTTGCAGGAAGTTCATGCCCTGTCCTGCCTTTGGCTCCAACGTTTTTCCTGCGGGATCTGGGTGCCAGGCTCCACACGAGCCCCCCTCCTCTTATTCCCAATCTCCCAAACCCCTATCCGGAACCTTTGAACACGGCATTTAAAGTTTTTAACGGTCCCAACTAGTAAAAACAGGCCTGTTCACCAGGCCCCCATGCAGCAGATGGTAATGCTCCAAACCCCCAGGTCTTGTGGGAACCCTGAGACCAGCAGAGCCACCAGCAGCTTGCTTTAAGTGTGGCAAGCAGGACCACCGGTCCCGGCACAGCCCCTGCCCACGGCTACCCACTGAGCCCTGCCCTGACTGCAAGCAGCCCAGTCACTGGCGAAGTGATTGCCCCTTTGGGCAACAGGTTTTTTCCTCAGCGCCTCTACATGGAGGACAAGCCACCCAAATGGAAGGCCAATCCAGCCAGGTGGGTGCATCGCTCAAACTCCTAGGACATGGCCTGGACTCGGAGAACCCAGGGTTCTGCAACAAGTAGGTAAGTCAGTCCATCTCATTTCTTGTGGACGTGGGGGCTGCCTTCTCTGTTTTTACCTTCATACTCTGGACCTCTAGTTCCCTCACAGGTTTCGGTTATGGGAATGGATGGGACCCCTTCCTTTCCCCTTTTTACGCCACTCCTGACATGCAGTTCTGCCTCAAGCTTGCCTCCTTACAGGACCACTGGCAGTCGGAACCACTGGACTTCATCCATCTCCAGCTCACCAAAAGGCTGGACCCTGCAAATTCCCCTATTACTCCTCTTTTTTTTAAAATCCTTACAGGACCGCATCTGCGAAGTTTCTCAACTCACAGCCACACAGATGTTCCTCCTGACACCCCTCAAAGCCACCACCTTCCGATCTGCCCCTCCCCACGACGCCCCTATTCAGCAGGAAGTAGCCAGATGAATAAACGGCGCCCCTTTTTCTATTTAACACAAAAGGTCAGAATGTAAGGTCGGTGGATGAGGGATGGTCACGTGGGGAACTCAGACCCGCCCACTTTAGCTAGGACCGCCCACAATCAAGCCCGCCAAAGGAAGCTTCCCAGGAACCATTTGGAAAGAAACGATCCTCTGCCAGCCAGTGAAATTTTACCACGTCATAGTAGCTCCACTTCCCTAGAGGGACCCTTTAAATATCTCCCACGCGGTTTAATCCGTGCAACTTCCCTAGCCTCCATCTTTCTTTCCTCGGGGCCAGGGAACCTTGCCGGGCGGGATGTGCGCTCTGTACTCAATAAAGCCGTCTGCTATTCCACACTTTGCGGCTCTGGCCCGTTCCTTCCTTCTCGGCGGGGAAAAATACCTTACAGCTCTCTCAGCCAAAAAGCTTCCTGACCCCTGTCCTAGAGGCTATGCATTAAGGGCCCTTGTGCAATAAACTCCAGCCAAAGTTTTCCCATATAAAAGGTTGGGTCTCAGACCGCTCCAGAAGCTCTAGAGAACTCTTCCTTGTAGATGTGCATGATTGGTGGCCGACTTTGGAGCTCAGGCTGGCTCTTCCCAGTCTGGTGATTGAAGTGCAGTGATACCAAAACCCTGTCCATAGAACAAGCTTTGCAAGATTTGCAGATAAATAAAAGAGTTCTGTAAAGTCCATAAATGTTCACTAATGTCTCTAGATTTGGAAAGCCCTCAGGATGCTGCCTTAACGACCTCTATGAAAGGCGAGATATCGGAAGAGAGACAGAGAGGAAGGAGAGGTGGAGGGGTGGAGAAGCAGATGAGCACTTCTCCTGTGTGCCCTGGCCGGAAATCGAACCCAGGACTTCTGCACGCCAGGCCGACGCTCTACCACTGAGCCAACCGGCCAGGGCCAAGCGGGCGGTTTTTATAAAAAGGTTCTATCACGGCTCTAGGCAAAGGAGGAGAGTTAGATACTAAAAGGACTTGTAAATGTCTTTAATTGTATTACCTTGAAAGTTAATGTTTCTTGTAAATCCCCTAGACAAATGTTATAATCTTGTTAATGATTGTGTCATGCTATCATGCCCCCCAACCTGTATGTGGTCAAAGGGTATATAAACCAGCCCCTGATATATACTCCGCATGCATGATTTGGGTCTGCAATTGCCCCATTAGTCATATGCGGCCGGCATATTTAACAAATCTCCTCCTTCAATAAAACTCTTCAAAATTCATCTGGACTGGGTGTCTCTACGTGGACTCGATGAAGTGAGGTAAAGTGCCTTTCAGAATCTGGGGTACTGTACTTTTTAACGTTTGGAGGCTTGTCCAGAATCCGGTGTTTCATGTCACTGGATAGAGACACTCCGAATCAGCTGGTCTCTCCAGGAAGCTGCCCGGTCCCGCTTGAATCTTGTGGAGAGGCATGCCACCTGAGACTTTTCAGGGCTCCCGGTATTCCTGTGGGGTCCAGACCATTCCTTGGTAGATGCCTTCTGGTTCCCAAATTCAACAATTTGGATAATTTGGCAGAGAAAATCGAGGAGGTAAGTAAAGCACCTCTGCTTCACTGAATTTTTCTGACTCTCCTCTGAATACTTGCTTTCACTGTTTTGTCTGAGATTGGTACTGGTCAAATTTGTTTGGGACTAGAAAGTAGGTAGAGTGGATTTGGAGGCTTTGCTGACTTGTGACTCCAGGGATGTGGAACCCTGGTGCAAGTAGGTAGGGCTTTCAAAACTGCTTTGTTGGTTGTAACTAGTCTATAGTCTTTATGTTTTGAACTGGAATTGCCGCGAAACAGATCAGACGTGGTTGTAAGTTTGCACTGGCTCTCCAAGACCAAGACGTTGGTGGAGAGTTTTTTGGGGTTTTTTATAAATAAATTTTTATTTTAATGGGGTGACATCAATAAATCAGGGTACATATATTCAAAGAAAACATTTCCAGGTTATCTTGTCATTTAGTTCTGTTGCAGACCCATCACCCAAAGAGAGATCGTCCTCCGTCACCCTCTATCCCGTTTTTTTGTACTCCTCCCCCTCCCCCTCTCCCTCCTTCCCTCCCCCCACCCCCCGTACCACCACACTCCTGTCCATGTCTCTTAGTCTCGCTTTTATGTCCCACCAATGTATGGAATCCTGCAGTTCTTGTTTTTCTCTGATTCATTTATTTCACTCCGCATAATGTTATCAAGATTCCACCATTCTGCTGTAAGTGATCCAATGTCATCATTTCTTCTAGCTGAATAGTATACCATGGTGTATATGTGCCCCATCTTCTTTATCCAGTCTTCTTTTTTTTTTTTTTTTACAGTGATTAAAAGCCTTTAAGCAAACTCTTGGCCAATACAGCAAGAATCCATAAAAGAGTAATGTCCTTAACATGTTCACCAAGTCCAAGTTGGCTCCATCACCATGCCAAATCCCTGAAAAATACAACCCAACCACAGTTCAGTCTGTTAGGAGCTGTCACAGGGAGCAGGAGTCCAGGAAAAGTCCACATCCAGGAAAAGTCCGCATGGCGCTGGAATTGTTGTCACCATTCTATACTTTGCAGCTCTTGTCCAAGTCCCAATGACCGCTGCTTCTAGCTGGTAATGATTCAGGTAGACTGGAAATGGTGGGGAGTTTTAATGGTTGGTCCTGCTTTGGGTTCTAGTTGTGTTCTCAGTGAATGCCAGAAGCGGGGACATGCGTCTATCTCTAGGAAAGCTAATGGAGGTTGACTCCATCCAGGATTAGTCAGTCTCGCATTGCACTGAGTCAGTGGAGACTGAGCTAATGTGGATTGATTAATCTCAACCCAAGACTCCCAAGAGACGTCTCTGAATTTGCCGAGATCTCCGTCTTTGTTTTTAAAGGTGTCTGTTTAGAAAACCCCAGTTTAAAGGCATCTCTGGTGCAGCTTGCATGCACCTGAGAGGCCACGAGGGGGAGCCCTTTTCTCATCAGTGAGGCATAGCACTTTTCAGCATCTGGTTTGTGGTGCTCTCCACTGAGGAGAACTCCTCCCTTGTCTATTGAACTTTGTCTTTGCCAAAAAAATTAGAATAAGTAAAGCACGTTCATTTAAACTTCTTGATTTGTGTGTATAAGTCCTTTGTTTAATGTCTAAACGCGTCTGTTTTAAGGCCTGTTTGAGTCTTTTGTGTTAAAATTGGAAGCTTCTGATTAAAAGCAATCTTAAGTGGCTTTCTTTGTTCTCAAATCTATCTTCAGCATGCTCTGACTTCTCCCCTGAAGGAAATTACTCTCTTCTGTTGACTTCTTCACCTGGTTTAGTGTAATAACTAATACCTCTGTAGTCAAACACCCACTTATTCTGGGTGCTAGTTAATTATCTGTCTTATCTCTCTTGTTTTTTATTTATCTTTTTCTTTATTCATTTTAGAGAGGAGAAAGAGAAGGAGAGAGAGAGACAAAGAGAGAGAAAGACAGAGGGGAGGAGCTGGAAGCATCAACTCCCATATATGCCTTGACCAGGCAAGCCCAGGGTTTCTAACCGGTGACCTCAGCATTTCCAGGTCAACGCTTTATCCACTTTGCCACCACAGGTCAGGCTGTCTTATCTCTCTTGTAAGTGTACTAATCCTTAGATTCTCCTGAAACAAGTTTCAGTTTTGTAATAAGTAATAGCAACCAAGAATTCTAATCCCTGGATAATAAGGACAGTCTGGAATATAGTAATTGGGGGACTCAGGTTGTCCCGATCAGTTTCCATACATTGATCGGTGGCTAAATTTAACAATGAATCCACCACAGTGGCTTAAAAGCTTGCTCAATACAGAAAGGGCTGGCAAGCAAGCGATTTAAATGAAAGAAAAGCAGAGTCCACAAATTGAAAGTATTTCTCCAAATTCTGGAGCAAAAGGACTAACAAGTAAGCAGTTTGAGAGAAAAACCTAGCGGTGACGCACGGTGTGCGGAGCTGGGTATGCATGGTCCCTTCCCCCTTCATCATCTTCCCTGGTCTCCGCCGGTGCTGCACCCGAGCAGCAAGAAAACGGTAAACAGCCCGCTGCCTCCAGGTGCATGGTTAGGTTAGGATTCAGCCTGCTGTGTATAGAGCAACAGAAAAGAGCACTGAAGTAAGGATAAAATAACTAAAATGTAGAATAGAAATTAAGTTTCAAATGTCCACTGGCAGACCAAAAGAGGTTTTGCCCATTTAGAAATTACAGGATAGGGATAGTATTAAAAATTGAAACTTTGCTTTAGAAAAATTATAAAGGAAAGAAAAGGAATTTAGAAATTAACAAACCGTAGGTGTGGACCATGCTCGTTAATTGGCAGTTTCTTAAATTAAATTGCAACTCCAGAAGGAGTGCTAGAATCATAAGTAATAGGATGATAAGGAATAGAATTAAAAATAAGCTCTCTGTGTGTTGGGGATGATGGCTTGTTGCCCCCACTGGTGTAAAAATAAGGAAAAGTTCCAATACTCTCCCGCGGGTGGAGAGGGTGTTGGAGCCTCTCCAAGTCTTTCAGTTATGTAAAAGACATGAAATTCATAAGGAAGACCCACAGCATTAACCAAAATAGTAAAAATTGTAAAAAGAATTTTCAGGGAATTGCGGGAAAAATTGGAAACCTCATATAGGCTAAAGCAACTCACTACTGGTAAAGTAATTTTATGAAAATTGTATTTAGCTGCTCAGTGCGAGGCAGTTAGTTTACAGGTGGCAAATTACTGAATAATTCAAGTCCTGCTAGGGAGAAGTCCCATTATCTTGCTAAGAGGCTTGGATACAGGACAAACTGCAGAAAAAAAAAAGGTAAAAGCGGCAAGCTCTCAGTTCTTAGAGTCTGCCTCTCCCTCAGGCATCCACCCTGCCCCTCATGCAAAAGAAAGTCAGTATCTCTTTGCCAGCTAGGTAGTTTATACCAAGAATCTCTTATTGTATAAAAGTATTTTCCTTGTTAAAATGTATATATTGTTTCCAAGACCTTTTGTTAATTCTTCTATTTGCTGTTTTATAGTCCTGTAATATTAGAATCTTAGTTTAAATGTTAGGAATTGGAATTGTTAATAATGTCTTTATGTAATGTTTAGTTTATTATTATTTTGAAACAATATTGTTCAATACTAAGTCATATCTTGGAATTTCTGCACATCTATTTTATCATGCTTTTGTTAAAATTTCTTTTAAATGCTAATGTACTGAATTATTTAGCAGTGAAGAGACTCTGGAATTCTAAAGGAAATACCCAAACCTATTTTCTTTAATTGATCCAGCTAATAACGTTGCTTTTGTCTTTTCTCCAAAAGTTTATATAGATAGAAAAGGGCTCTCAAGCCCCTCAGTGAGATCTTCCGAGCATGGCTTTTAAGGTCTATAATGACCAAGGTAGTAACAGAAAAGGCAAATAAGGCCCAAAAGAGGTCAGGAAATACCAGCTTTTGGCATATGCTCTAAAGCAGGGGTCCCCAAACTACGGCCCCACGGGCCGCATGCGGCCCCTTGAGGCCATTTATCTGGCCCCCCACCGCACTTCCAGAAGGGGCACCTCTTTCATTGGTGGTCAGTGAGAGGAGCATAGTTCCCATTGAAATACTGGTCAGTTTGTTGATTTAAATTTACTTGTTCTTTATTTTAAATACTGTATTTGTTCCCATTTTGTTTTTTTACTTTAAAATAAGATATGTGCCTGACCAGGCAGTGGCGCAGTGGATAGAGCGTCAGACTGGGATGCGGAGGACCCAGGTTTGAGACCCCGAGGTCGCCAGCTTGAGTGCGGGCTCATCTGGCTTGAGAAAAAAAAAAAAAAAAAGCCCACCAGCTTGGACCCAAGGTTGCTGGCTCGAGCAAGGGGTTACTCGGTCTGCTGAAGGCCCACGGTCAAGGCACATATGAGAAAGCAATCAATGAACAACTAAGGTGTCGCAACAAAAAACTGATGCTTCTCATCTCTCTCCATTCCTGTCTGTCTGTCCCTATCTATCCCTCTCTCTGACTCAATCCCTGTCCCTGTAAAATAAATAAATAAAATAAAATAAGATATGTGCAGTGTGCATAGGGATTTGTTCATAGTTTTTTTTTATATTCTGGCCCTCCAACGGTCTGAGGGACAGTGAACTGGTCCCCTGTGTAAAAAGTTTGGGGACCCCTGTTTTAAAGGCTCCAGCACCCAGAAAGGGCTTCATAGGATTCCATCAGGGCCTTGCTTCAAGAGTGGAAAAAAAGGTCATTGAACTGAAGCCTGCCAGGCTTCTCAGCCCCACCAAGGGACACATCTTTGCTGTGGAAAGAGGGACACAAGAAGGTAAGCTGCCCCCTTGCTACATGGAGGGAGGGTTCAGTCTCTTCTAGCCCTGCTCCAGCTACCTGTGACCTGACCTTGCCCAGCAGTATGTTGGGATTTGCCACTGAAGACTAGAAGGTGCCCAAGGCCTGCCATTGGCCCCATCTCACGACATCATTCACGAGCCGAAGGTATTTCCTCCAAGTAGCAGGTAAACTGATCTCATTTCTTGTGATCAAGAAGCTAAATACTATTTGTTCCCTGATGATACCTGGTGGGTCTGCACAGACGGACTCACCAGGTGTGCTAACAAAGATAGATTTAAGAAACAAGACACGCCCTGACTTTGTATACTGGTAGTTGTTATGCCTCAAGTTTATTTATATGGAGGGGATGAAGTATGGCAACTAATAGAAACCCCAAGCTCATTATCCCATTGGAAACCAGCCCCAATTATGATCCCTGTGCTAGTAGCCTTAGGAATAGCAGGGGCAACTGCTATTGGGACCAAGGCTCTAGTAAGAGGAGAAATGCATTTGGGACTATTAACTAATTTGATCAATAATGATTTAGAAACAATCCATCTAGAACAATCCATCTCAAAATTAGAGGCCCAGGTAGACTCCCTAGCCAAAATGGTCCTACAAACTAGAAGGGGTTTAGATCTACTGTTCCTCCAACAGGGAGGTCTATGTGCAGCCCTAGGAGAGACTTGTTGCTTTTATGCTAATAACTCTGGGATTACTAAGGAAAGTTTATCTTTAGTCATGAAAAATACAGAAAAGAGAAAAAAAAGGAATTTGAACAGTCAGAGAACTGGTTCCAGAGAATGTTTAACTGGTCACCTTGGCTGAGAACCCTACTGTCTGCGGTGATCGACCCCCTCATTTTAATATTGTCTTGCCTAATATTAGGACAATGCTTAATCAATTTTATAGCAAGGTTTGTTCAAAAAAGGATAAACTATTAAATTAATGGTAATTAGAAGTCAATATACACTCATACAAGAAGATAGCAATGAAGATGAATCAATGATTTGATTCCAACATAAATAAAATTAGACCTGACCAGGCGGTGGTGCAATGGATAAAGCATTGGACTGGGATGCTGAGGACCCAGGTTCAAGACCCCGAGGTTGCCAGTTTGAGCGTGGGCTCATCTGGCTTGAGCAAAATAAAAATAAATATAAATGCTCACCAGCTTAGACCCAAGGTCGCTGGCTCAAGCAAGGGGTTGCTCGGTCTGTTGAAGGCCCACGGTCAAGGCACATATGAGAAAGCAATCAATGAACAACTAAGGTGTTGCAACGAAAAACTGATGATTGATGCTTCTCATCTCTCTCCGTTCCTGTCTGTCTGTCCCTATCTATCCCTCTCTCTGACTCTCTCTCTGTCCCTGTAAAGAAAAATAAATAAATAAATAAAATTAGTAGGGAATGAAGTGCAGTGATACCAAAACGCTGTCCATAGAACAAGGTTTGCAAGATTTGCAGATAAATAAAAGAGTTCTGTAAAGTCCATAAATGTTCACTAATGTCTAGATTCCAGAAAGCCCTCAGGGTGCTGCCTTAACAACCTCTGTGAAAGGCCAAGATAACCAAACACATTTTTTTGCTTTTTGTAAAATGCTTCGCTGAGCACCTTCTTCCTAGATTGTTGCAGTGATAACTGAAAGCTTGTTTCACTTCTGTAAAACTGCTTTGGCTAGCCCCAGGTTGGCAAATAGTGGCTCGTGAGCCACATGCGGCTCTTTGGCCCCTTGAGTGTGGCTTTTCCACAAAATATCACGTGTGGGTGCTAGCTCGATAAGGAATGTACCTACCTATATAGTTTAAGTTTAAAACATTTGTTCTCGCCTGACCAGGCGGTGGCGCAGTGGATAGAGCGTTGGACTGGGATGCCGAGGACCCAGGTTCGAGACCCCGAGGTCGCCAGCTTGAGTGCGGGCTCATCTGCCTTGAGCAAATAAAAAATGCTCACCAGCTTAGACCCAAGGTTGCTGGCTCAAGCAAGGGGTTACTCGGTCTGCTGAAGGCCTGCGGTCAAGGCACATATGAGAAAGCAATCAATGAACAACTAAGGTGTCGCAACGAAAAACTGATGATTGATGCTTCTCATCTCTCTCCATTCCTGTCTGTCTGTCCCTATCTATCCCTCTCTCTGACTCTCTCTCTCTCTCTGTCCCTGTAAATAAATTAAAAAACAAAAAAACAAAAAACCATTTAAAACATTTGTTCTCCGAAGAAATTTCAATCATCGTACTGTTGATATTTGGCTCTGTTGACTAATGACTTTGCAGACCACTAGGCACTCGACCCCTTCACTCACTTCTTTATACCTTTAAAAGAAAATCCTAAGTTAGGGGCTGTGAGTTCTTTAGGATGCAAATTCAGTAGTGGTTGGTGGCCTTAGAATAAAAACTCCTTAATCTGACTACTTGATTGTGTGGCAAAACATTTGTTTCCTCACTGTCCAGACATAACAGTGATGTTGTGTAGAGCTAGAGCCCAGCCTGATGTTTCTTTGCCTGGTGATATTGTGTAGCTAATCATTGCATTGATTCTTTTTCTTTTCTTTTATTATTATTATTTTTTATTGTATTTTTCTGAAGTTGGAAATGGGGAGGCAGTCAGACAGACTCCCGCATGCACCCGACCGGGATCCACCCGGCATGCCCACCATGGGGCGATGCTCTGCTGTAAAGCCAGTAGCCACAGCCACTATCACAGCAGCCTGGCCCATGCAGGTTCGCATTGGATTCGGACAGTTGGTAAAGAAACAATGGAGCCAAAAACTGATAGGCCATTTTCTTTAATCCTAGCTTGCACCCGGCGGGTAAGTAAAAACACACACTGGGCTCCAAAACCCACTCACCTTCAGTGCTCACAAAGCTACTGACTTATCTGAGTTTCCTAGAATCAAAGGTTTCTAGCTCACCAGCCTTATTCTCCTCAGTTCCCCATCTCCTTCCTTATCCCAGATACAAACTCTGCACAAACTGGCATCTCACTCAGCACTCTGCCATCTTGGCTGCTCTTCCTGGCCTACTCCACGTGGCCTCCTTCTGCTCTCTGCTCTGCTCTCTCCTCTAATGATAATCTCAGGAACCAAGAGCGCAAGCTCCCGTTCTACCCCTATTTTATAGTGTAGATTCAAAACCTTTAATCCAATATACAAAACAGGGAAGTCTCTAATACAAAGTCACTTCTCTGAGGCATGATTGGATTGTACCACCCCACATCAAAAAGGGTGGGAAAGGCTTAATCCCAAAACCAAGCCCCAGGCTACAAGGATTCTGCCTGCCTTTAGCCCACCGCCAACACATTAATATCACCTGGGCAACGGCCTCCACGTGGGCAGCGGCGCCATCTTTAACAAAGTGAGCATAATACATTTTATCCGCCCAACACCATCACTGCACCTTATTATATTTAAAGAAAAAAAAAAGAGTCATTAAGTGTAGCGTACCCTCAAGGGGAGGGAAGGGATTACACAAGAGTATGATTACCAGGAGGCTGGATGATTGCGTTACCTATCAGTTTAAAGTCTGTGTGCTGGGTGCTTCAAAATGCCAATATTTAAAACATCAGAGTTTGTAGTAAGGAAAATTTATTGATGGAGAAGGTGCCAGCTTGAAAAGTTGAGGGTACTTACAGGTCCTCAAATCCGTCCCCAGGGTGTCCAGAATTTAGGTTTCTTTTACCTCATTGTAAGGGAGGGGCAAGAGGTAATTGACAACAAAGATATCTGGAAACCAGCAGGAATCCAAGAAAGTGAGAAATCTCTAAATCTCTTTGTTTCTGGTGTTGACCCTCTGTTGATCTGAGTCACCTCTCCAGCCTAAGTGACTTTTGGCTGTTCTTCCAAAAATTCAAGCCTCCAGCAGAATTCCTGTAATGATTAGCATATCTATAGAAGGAGCTATTTGCCTGGAGGCCTGAAGGCTGTGGGAAAAATGCAGACTAAAATTAAGATAGAGTCAAGGAGACTGACCAGGCAGTGGCACAATAGATAGAACATCAGACTGGGATGTAGAGAACTCAGGTTCAAAACCCTGAGGTTGCTGGCTTGAGCGAGGGATCATACACATGGCCCCACGGTCACTGGCTTAAAGCCCAAGGTTGCTGGCTTGAGCAAAGGGTCATTTGCTCTCCTGTAGCCCCCAATCAAGCCACATATGAGAAAGCAATCAATGAATAACTAAGGAGCCTCAATGAAGAATTGATGCTTCTCATCTCTCTCCCTTTCTGTCTGTCTGTCCCTAACTGTCCCTCTCTTTGTCTGTCACACACACACACAAAAATAAAAAATAAATAAATAAAAAAAATGATAGAGTCACAGAGCATTTCCACTACAATAGGGGACCATCTTACAATAGGCTGCCTAGCACTGGCTGGCACTCCTAAGGTTGCAAGATGGCTGAAGATGGCTGCTAACACAACAGCATCACCATTCTTCTCTGAACTAAGATGCTTTTTTTTTGTATTTTTCTGAAGTTGGAAACAGGGAGGCAGTCAGACAGACTCCCACATGCACCCGACCGGGATCCACCCAGCATGCCCACAAGGGGTCAATGCTCTGCCCATCTGGGGCGTTGCTCTGTCACAACCAGAGCCATTCTAGTGCCTGAAGCAGAGGCCATGGAGCCATCCTCAGCGCCTGGGCCAACTTTGCTCCAATGGAGCCTTGGCTGCGGGAGGGGAAGAGAGAGACAGAGAGGAAGGAGAGGGGGAGGGTGGAGAAGCAGATGGGTGCTTCTCCTGTGTGCCCTGGCCAGGAATCGAACCTGGGACTCCTGCACACCAGGCCAACACTCGACCACTAAACCAACTGGCCAGGGCCTGAACAAAGATGCTTTAAAAGGACCTTCTGGGCCTGACCAGACAGTGGCGCAGTGGATAGAGCATCGGCCCAGGATGCGGAGGACCCAGGTTCGAGACCCTGAGGTCCCCAGCTTGAGTGCAGACTCATCTGGTTTCAGCAAAATCTCACCAGCTTGAACCCAAGGTCGCTGGCTCGAGCAAGGGGTTACTCGGTCTGCTGAAGGCCCACGGTCAAGGCACATATGAGAAGGTAATCAATGAACAACTAAGGTGTTGCAATGAAAAACTGATGATTGATGCTTCTCATCTCTCTCTGTTCCTGTCTGTCTGTCCCTATCTATCCCTCTATCTGACTCTCTGTCTCTGTAAAAAAAAAAAAAAAAAAATTAAAAAAGGACCTTCTGGGCCTGCATTGAAACTTTTTCAGATTTCCCTTCTTCACAATTCAATTCAATCATCATGTACTGAGTATTTGCTTTTGGCCAGGTTCTTTGCTACTTGCTAGGGTTATATATAAGCTAACTAGTCTTATAGAGGGATAGATATATACAGTGAATAACTGCACTATATCACGGGTAAGTCATTGTCCCAGAAGCTGAAGAAACAAGCAGAAGAAATCAACTGGAGTTAGAGGAGGCAGATGAAGAAGTAGTTTATCCCTGGCCAGGTAGCTCAGTTGGTTAAAGTATTGTTCCTATACACCAAGTTTGTGGGTTTGATCTGTCAGGCACATACAAGAATCGTCAATAGCCTGACCTGTGGTGGCGCAGTGGATAAAGCATCGACCTGGAATGCTGAGGTCGCCGGTTCGAAACCCTGGGCTTGCCTGGTCAAGGCACATATGGGAGTTGATGCTTCCAGCTCCTACCCCCTTCTCTCTCTCTCTCTTTCTCTCTCTCCTCTCTAAAATGAATAAATAAATAAAAATTAAAAAAAAAAAAAAGAATCGTCAATAAATGCATAACTAAGTGGAACAACAAATCAATGTTTCCCTGTCTCTCTCCCTTCCTCTCTCTCTAAAATAAATAAAATAAAATAAATAACATAAAATAAGATGTGGTTAGCTGGATTTTAGCAGATCAGTTGGGGGTAGGCAACTTGGGAGATAGGAAAAGGGCATTCCAGGATTATAGGTTACAAAAATGTACTGAGAATAATATATAGTTCTACTACCCAACTGTAACCTTTCTTTTTCTTTTCTTTTTTTTTTTAGTGAGAGGGAAAGGGAGGAGATAGAGACAGGAAAGGAGAGAGATGAGAAGCATCAACTCATAGTTATGGCACTTTAGTTGTTCATTGATTGCTTCTCATAAATTCTGTTTGGCAAACCAATTGTGTTTCAAGTGTAAAATAAATGAGTTAGGTTTGCTCACTTATATTTTGCATTGGCTCAGGGCAGCGCCAGGTGTGTATAGCCTATGGAAGGCTACAGGTGCTTTCCCTCAGGGTGGCAGATTGCAAATTGTGGACTGTCTTCCTGCTTGGAGGGGCCATAGTTTGCTATTGTTTGCTGGAGGAGGGTTTTTTTCCCCTGGCCTGTTTTGGCTGGAGAGTGCATATATATATAGTGAGAGAGAGAGAGCTGAGGGGCTTGGGAACCCTGCTAAGGTTGGTGGGTGCTGAAAGAGAGGGAAGCAGCCATCTTCCCTGCCTGCTTGCTTGTCCACTGTTAGGAGACATTAATAAATAGAATGGCCCACCATTTTCTGGCTGTTGTGGTCCAGCTGCAATGAGTCTATTCCAGGGTCTAGAATGGGAAAATGTATGAAATTGAATAAATGATATACAGAGACTTAAAGATATATACATACAGCCCTGGCTGGTTGGCTCAGCGGTAGAGCGTCGGCCTAGCGTGCGGAGGACCCGGGTTCGATTCCCGGCCAGGGCACATAGGAGAAGCGCCCATTTGCTTCTCCACCCCTCCACCGCGCCTTCCTTTCTGTCTCTCTCTTCCCCTCCCGCAGCCAAGGCTCCATTGGAGCAAAGATGGCCCGGGCGCTGGGGATGGCTCTGTGGTCTCTGCCCCAGGCGCTAGAGTGGCTCTGGTCGCAACATGGCGACACCCAGGAGGGTCGCAACATGGCGACGCCCAGGATGGGCAGAGCATCGCCCCCTGGTGGGCAGAGTGTCGCCCCCTGGTGGGCGTGCCAGGTGGATCCCGGTCGGGCGCATGCGGGAGTCTGTCTGACTGTCTCTCCCTGTTTCCAGCTTCAGAAAAATGCAAAAAAACCCCAAAAAAACCCAAAACAAAACAAAACAAAAAGATATATACATACAGATGGGTTCGGGAGGATGGCATGGCAAACAGTCTCTACTGTTTCTTAGCCGTAACATGGCTGCTCCCAAAGACGCACCCATCTTTATTAAAGGAAAAAACGTGGTCCATTAGCAATTCAATTGTTTCCAAGACAACTCAAAGACAACCCCCACCATACCTTTCAAATCTAACTTTACACCAATAAGAAACTAGCTTCCAGCCTCTTCTGGAGAACATGGGTGGGACAAGTGAGAATCAGGTATAGCTCTTTGTTAACTAGGCACAGGTAGGGAATTAGATGGGAGGTTAGGCCCAGCACCTCTGTCCCCAAGAAGTCCAGATTATAAAAATACCCTGTTTATATTTTGGTCCCCAACATTGGCTCCACAGTTTCTTTACTGTCTGCCTGAATCCAATGTGAACATGCATGGTGATGGCAGTGGCCACTGGCCCTACATCTGGTGTAGTTGGCAGAATTCAAGTCAGATTGGTATGGAGCCACAGCCACCCTTGAAGAGTAGGGCAGAGGACTGGTCATTGCTCTTCAGTGTACGGTTCCCCATGGACTTCCTTTTGGGAACTGTCAGCTGTTTTTTACAGCCCTGCGAGAGGAAAATGAGCTGTGTGCGAGAGGCTGCCCTCAGTCAAAACCTCCATAAAGAGCTACAGATCTGAGAACTGCAGGTGTGGCTAAAGGCTGAGAACCAGCAACAGCTTGAACTGGAGCGAGCACTGGTAAAGGAGGCTGAACGAGTTTGCAAGTTGCAGTTTTCCCTAGAAGTTGACGTTGGCAGCAGCAGTTATTGGAGGCACAACTGCAAGTTCAGCTTCAGGCCAAGAGCTGGCAGCTACAGGAGCTGAAGATGGAGCTGTGTCAGTGAAGTAGCTCTGAGTCAGTGGGAACAGGCGTTTCCAACTCCTCTTTTGAGGATGAGGAGGCTTGTGCTGAAGCTGCCATCCACACACTCAGAGCTTGGCCAGTGGTCATCGATTGTAGGAAGCCAATCAATGGCTGCTGGTTGACAAAGTCACAGCAGAGAAGATCAATGGCTGCTGGTTGACAAAGTCACAGCAGAGAAAAGGTGCAATGATACTTCCCCCTTTGACCTTTTGAATTAGTTTGGCCTTTTATCCCCCCTTTTCTTTTATCCCCCCTTTGAGTGTGTGCTATCATTTATGGCACAGGGATAATAGCACCATGCTTTCCCTGTAGATTCTTAGTAATTTCTTTGGAAATGAGACAGAGGGTGTGAGTTCCACAGAAAAGCCTGTAAGCCCCTTTGCCTGGGCTCATAGACATAAGAGGCTGGCTATGATATCCCTCAAAAGGGACTAAGGTTGTAGGAGAATTCCTTCTTGTAAGGTATTTTTCCCCGCTGAGAAGGAAGGAATGGGGCTTGGAGCCACCAAGTGTGGAATAGCAAACGGCTTTATTTATTTATTTATTTATTTATTTATTTATTTATTTTCATTTTTCTGAAGCTGGAAACAGGGAGAGACAGTGAGACAGACTCCCGCATGTGCCCGACCAGGATCCACCCGGCATGCTCTGCCCACCAGGGGGCGATGCTCTGCCCATCCTGGGCATCGCCATGTTGCGACCTGAGCCACTCTAGCGCCTGAGGCAGAGGCCACAGAGCCATCCCCAGCGCCTGGGCCATCTTTGCTCCAATGGAGCCTTGGCTGCGGGAGGGGAAGAGAGAGACAGAGAGGAAAGCGCGGCAGAGGGGTGGAGAAGCAAATGGCCGCTTCTCCTGTGTGCCCTGGCTGGGAATCAAACCCGGGTCCTCCGCACGCTAGGCCGACGCTCTACCACTGAGCCAACCGGCCAGGGCGTAAATGGCTTTATTGAGTACAGAGCGCGCATCCCGCTCGGCAAGGTTCCCTGGCCCCGAAGAAAGATGGAGGAGATGGAGGCTAGGGAAGTTGCATGGATGAAACTGCGTGGGAGATATTTAAAGGGTCCCTCTAGGGAAGTGGAGCTACTATGATGTGGTGAAATTTCACTGGCTGGCAGACGATCGCTTCTTTCCAAATGGTTCCTGGGAAGCTTCCTTTTGCGCGCTTGTGGGCGGTTCTAGCCAAAGTTTGCGGGTCTGAGTTCCCCACGTGACCATCCCCCATTATCCACCGACCTTACATTCTGACCTTTTGTGTTAAATAGAAAAAGGGGCACCGTTTATTCATCTGGCTACTTCCTGCTGAATAGGGGCATTGTGGGGAGGGGGAGATCGGAAGGTGGTGGCTTTGAGGGGTGTCAGGAGGAACATCTGTGTGGCTGTGAGTTGAGAAACTTCGCAGATGCGGTCCTGTAAGGATTAAAAAAAAAAAGAGGAGTAATAGGGGAATTTGCAGGGTCCAGCCTTTTGGTGAGCTGGAGATGGATGAAGTCCAGTGGTTCCGACTGCCAGTGGTCCTGTAAGGAGGCAAGCTTGAGGCAGAACTGCATGTCAGGAGTGGTATAAAAAGGGGAAAGGAAGAGGGTCCCATCTGCCGGGGTCCAGCCCCGGGGGGATCCAGGGGTCCCACAGGAGGAGACGGCATCGGCGAAATCGAGTGAGAGAGCCGAATTCTTTTCTTTCTCTTTATTCTCCGGTTAGCATTTACTGCCAGGCATCTCTGCCAAATGCTAGTATAGCTCCCTTTTTATACACGCACACTGAGTTACAATCACATGGTGTTAATTATTGCTTTTGTTTCACTATGTTTTCATGTTTCCGGATAACAGTTAATTTACATCTATGAGTCACAAATCAGGTAGCAAATCATTCAAAATACAAAAGAACTTGAATAGTGATAACAACATCAGTAAAAGCTTTTAGAGTATTAGTTCTAAAAGTTAACTAACTTTACTACTGTTGTGAGTTAAGGGGCAGAGAGAGATTAGCAGACGACAACAATGGACCACCCAATGGACCACCGCTTGCTCAGGTAAATGGCCTTGGGTTTATGCAGTGTCCTACTTTTTCTCACAAGATTCTAAATGGCTTGCCTCTAAAGAAATTAACATAACATCAAGAATAGCTTTCATCCAAAGATATGCAGAGTGTACTTGCAAGATAGCCCAGCAGCAACACAAGACATTCCATGGATTTCCCTACACTTTTGAATCTCATGAGAACATCTCATTGAGAAAGCCTAGCAATTGCCTTTAGTCAAAAGACAATTCTCTTAGTAAAACATTCTTTTCTTGCTGACTACGCTCTCATTCTAGGCCACACAATGGGCCATCCTACTATACCTTACCTAAGATACTATTGTCTAGTCAAATATTACTTATTTATTATATTTAAACACTAGTTAAGTTCTGACTATTCTTCTCAGAATATACCACTATTTGCAGATCAAAGAAGAAAGGAATGTTTCTCTACTTATCACATGAAAAGGCTAGGGAGAAAAAATGTTAAGTGAAGGCCGAAGGGTGCTCTGTGCACAGCCACTGCCTCCTAACCATTCACAAGTCACAATTTATTCTTTTTAACATGATTAAGAAGGAATTCTCCTACAAACTTAACCCTTTACGAGGGATATCATAGCCAGCCTCTTATGTCTATGAGCCCAGTTCAAGGGGCTTGCAGGCTTTTCTGTGGAACTCACACCCTCTGTCTCATTTCCAAAGAAATCACTACGAATCTACAGGGAAAGCACGGTACTATTATCCCTGTGCCACAAATAATAGCACACACCCAGAAAAGGGGGGATATAAGGCCAGATTAATTTAAAAAGTCAAAGGGGGGAGTATCATTGTGACTTTGTCACCCCACAGCCATTGGTCTTCACTGCAGTGACCTTGTCACCCCGCAGCCATTGGTCTTCTCTGCTGTGACTTTGTCAATCAGCAATTTTTGATCTTCTTCTGCTGTGACCTTGTCAACCAGCAGTTGTGGGTCTTCTTCTGCTGTGACCTTGTCAGCCAGCTGTTGTTGATCGGCTCCCGACACCCATCCATTCCCATAACTGAAACCTGTGAGGGAACTAGAGGTCCAGAGTGTGATGGCAAAACAGAGAAGGCAGCCCCTGTGTCCACAAGAAATGAGATGGACTTACCCACTTGTTGCAGAACCCTGGGTTCTCCGAGTCCAGGCCATGTCCTAGGAGTTTGAGCGATGCACCCACCTGGCTGGATTGGCCTTCCATTTGGGTGGCTTGTCCTCAGCGTAGAGGCGCTGAGGAAAAACCTGTTGCCCAAAGGGGCAATCACTTCACCAGTGACTGGGCTGCTTGCAGTCAGGGCAGGGCTCAGTGGGCAGCCTCGGGCAGGGGCCATGCTGGGACCGGTGGTCCTGCTTGCCACACTTAAAGCAAGCTGCTGGTGGCTCTGCTGTTCTCAGGGTTGCCACAAGAGTTTGGGTTTGGAGCGTTACTTTCTGCTGCATGGGGGCGAACAGCCTTGACCTGCTTCTACTAATTGGGACCATTAAAAACTTTAAATGCCATATTCACAGGTTCCGGATAGGGGTTTGGGGGGTTGGGAATAAGAGGAGGGGGGCTTGTGCAGAGCCCGGCACCCAGATCCTGCAGGAAACACTGGACAGGGCATGAACTTCCTGCAAGAAAATTGGGGTTGTACATCCTGAAAACCGGTGTAAGAGCCAATGCCAGGCTGAGAAAGGCCTGACGGAGGAGGGACTAGAGAACACAGTGATGGGAGGGGCCCCTGGCCAGCAGGGGAGGAGAAAGAGAGATGGTAGTAGATGGGGAATAAGAAACAGGTTTTTGAGAAGGGAGGGGAGAGGGCTCTCAGAGTGAAGAGAGACCCGAGCACAAAAGAGGTCTGCAGAGGGACCAGAGAAAAGTCCCCAGAGAGGGGTGCCCCCAGGGGTCACACAGGAGGGAGAGAGGGTTGGAAGTCCGTGGAGAAGGAAAGATCAGGAGTGGAGGTTTTAGGTGAGGTTTCTCTGGCCAGAAAAAGGCCTGCCCGGTAGAACAGTCAGCACAGAGATTAAGGACAGGTGTGCGAATAATCAGAAGCCGTGTATGTAAGAGATCTCCAATCAGTTCCCAGCTTTTTTGGCGATAGTTAAATTGGTGAGGGTGTTAAAACCGAAAGTCCCTTCAGGAGGCTAATTGAGTGGGTTCTGTGGCCTGGCCACAGCGGAGAAGAAGAACAGTTTCTTCTTCTTTAGGGAGGGAGATTCCTGTGCCTCAACAGCCGCCCTCAGTTCTCGGAGTGGTCAGACCTGAGCATTAGCATCCTAAAAACTCAAGATCCAGCCACGGACAAAAGTGGATGTGCTTGGGGAGGTCTCCACAAGCACACACTCACTCGGAACAGAAAAGAATTCCCTGACATAGCTACGGTTTTGGACAGGGAGTCTCAGAATAAAGAACTGAGAGGAAGGCTGGAGGCAGGGGACTTACCGCACCATGCACCGAAGTGGGTGTAAGGTTGGAGATCCTGGTTCTTTCACCTGGTTCTTTCTTGGAGGGGAGGGGAAAGGAAAGGAGCAGTCCTTGCGGACTTCTAACTCCTTCCAGGTTTTCGGCACCAAAATGTAAGGTATTTTTTCCCCACTGAGAAGGAAGGAATGGGCCAGAGCCACAAAGTGTGGAATAGCAAATGGCTTTATTGAGTACAGAGCACGCATCCCGCCCGGCAAGGTTCTCTGGCCCCGAAGAAAGAAAGATGGAGGCCAGGGAAGTTGCACGGATTAAACTGGCATGGGAGATATTTAAAGGGTCCCTCTAGGGAAGTGGAGCTACTATGACGTGGTGAAATTTCACTGGCTGGCAGACGATCGCTTCTTTCCAAATGGTTCCTGGGAAGCTTCCTTTTGCGCACTTGATTGTGGGCGGTTCTAGCCAAAGTTTGCGGGTCTGAGTTTCCCATGTGACCATCCCCCATTATCCACCGACCTTACACTTCTTATTAATCATGTTAGAAAAAATAGATTGTGACTCATGAATAGGTAGGAAACAGTAACTATACACAGAAGCACCTTTCAGCCTTCACTGAATTCATTACTTTACCTCCCTAGCCTTTTCATGTGGTAGAGTAGAGAAACTTTCCTATCTTTTTGCATACCTGACCTGCAGGTGGTGGAACACTCTGAGAAAAATAAAGTTAGAACTTAGCTAGTATATAAATATAGTAGATAAATAAAATTTGACTAGACAATAGACCCTTAGATAAAATAGAATTATTAATCAATACTGACTTTTTAGAAGTTTGCACCAATATGGTTGTTGCTATTCAAGTTATTGTATAACTTACCACCTGATTTATAGATTATAGAAATGAATTAACTGTTGCCTAGAAATATGTAACCATAGTGAAATAAAAACAATTATTAATCAATGTATTCTGAATACCATGTGATTGTAACTTAGTGTGTGTGTATAAAAATAAAGCTAGACTAGCCATTGGCAGAGATGCCTGGCAGTGAATGCTAAAAAAGAATTTGGCTCTCTTACTCGATTCGCGCCGATGCTGTCTCTTCCTGTGGGACCCCTGGATTCCCCCCAGGGCTGGACCCCGGCAATGGATAAGGTAAAAATCAGCAGCAAAGAATACCCACCTGAGCCCCTGGTAGGCTTTCTGTGATTGTGGGACATAGGGTTGAATGACATCATGGTCTCTGGAGCAGAGGTGACCACTGTTGCCAAGCACTCCTCTTTGTGGCAGTGTCTTCAGAGCTGCTATGATGGCAGGTATGACAGGGAAGGCCTGAGGCCCTATGTGAACCTAGTTGCCTGTAATGGACCTTTACCTTGATGATTTGCACAGACAGCTGGGCTGTCTATCGTGGACTGACTCTTGGACTGTGACCAGAAGGGGGCACCAACTCTCTTGTTGGTGGACATGACGCTTTTGGACATATGAGAGACCCTGATTGGGGAGGGGCAGCTTGGTGGAGGCCTTCCTGCACCAGAAAACTGCTCTCATCCAGTTAGAGAGATGCATCAAGGACACTTTAAGGTTTCTATAGACACAGTTTAAAGGACCTGGAGTATAAAGGACCTCCCACCTACTGTGGAGTAGGGGGCTAGAGATGGGCGTCCAGTTAGCACCTTGGGCAGAATGCTCTGGGAGACATTGTGAAGGGCACCTTTGTAATTGTTGCAATTGTATAACTTGTGCTTTTGCTATAGTTTGTTTATTTATGTAATAATGTACCTCATTCCTCCCACAAGGATACCTATGGTGTAGATTGTGAAGTGAGCCATCCTAAAGGGGTGGAATGTTTGGCAAACCAATGTGTTTCAAGTGTGAAACAAGTGAATTAGTTTTGCTCACTTGTATTTTGCATTGGCGTGGGGTAGCCTCATGTGTGTATAGTCTGTGGAAGGCTGTGGGTGCTTGCCCTCAGGGCAGCAGATTGCAAATTGAGGACTGCCTTCCTGCTTGGGAGGAGCCATTATTTGCTATTGTTTGTTGGAGAAGGGTTTTTTCCCCCCAGCCTGTTTTGGCTGGAGAATTCAGAGAGAGAGAGAGAGAGAGAGAGAAAGAGAGAGAGAGAGAGAGTGCTAAGGGGCTTCTGAGATTTTGGCCTGGCCTGTTTGGCTGGGGACTGCTGAGGCTGGTGGGAGCCTCTGAATTTGGTAAATACAGAGAATGGGTCTGGTAAATCTGGAGTGCTGAAGGGTTTGGGAGCCCTGCTAAGGTTGGTGGGTGCTGAGAGAGAGAGGAAAGCTGTCTTCCCTGCCTGCTTACTTGTCCACTGTTGGGAAAATGACTTTGTAAAATTTGTAATTCTTTTTTTTTTTTTTACAGAGACAGAGTCAAAGAAAGGAATAGATAGGGACAGACAGGAATAAAGAGAGATGAGAAACATCAATCATCAGTTTTTCGTTGTGACACCTTAGTTGTTCATTGATTGCTTTCTCATGTGTCTTGACCGCAGGCCTTCAGCAGACCAAGTAACCCCTTGCTCGAGCCAGTGACCCAAGCTGGCTTCCTCAGGGTCTCAAACCTGGGTCCTCTGCATCCTAGTCAGATGCTCTATCCACTGGGCGACCACCTGGTTAGGTTAAAATTTGTATTTTTTGATTTTGCTCACTTTTATTGTTACAAAATGGTGCTGGGCAGCCACATGTGTGCTTGCTTTCAGAGCAGGGCAGTGGATTGCAAATTGCAAATTGCGTTCCTGCTTGGGAGGGGCCATCGTTTTGCTAATGTTTGTTGAAGGAGGGATTTTGATTGTCCCCAGCCTGTTTCGCAGAGAAGAAGAAGAGGCAAAAAGAAGCCATGTTTGTGGAGGAAAAGAAGGAGTGCAGAGGGGGAACCAGAACTGAGGGGCTTTGTGAGCTCAGCTGAGACTGGTGGGGCCTTTAATTCTAGGAGGAACCAGAGAAGATTCTCCTGGTTGTGGAACTGGAGAATACTTCAGGGCTTTGGGAGCCACTGAAAGAGAGGGAAGAGGTCTTCCCTGCTTGCTTGCTCGTCGGCCAATGAGAAACTTTAATAAAAGAACGCCCATGTTGGTCAAATAAGTTTGTAAATATATATAGGTTTGCTCGCTTATAGTTTGCATGGGGTGTGGGGGACAGGCTGTAAGCAGGCAGAGTCATTATACCCTAAGGCTTAGTTTTAAGACTAAGCCTTTACCACCATAAGTGACTTTGTATCATAGACTTCCTTGTTTGTATATTGGATTAAAGGTTTTGATTTCTACACTATAAAATGGGTCAGACTGGGAGCTTGCTCTCTCATGGTTTTTGAGATTAGCATTAGAGGGGAGAGCAGAGAAAGGCCACATGGAGAAGAGGAGAAGCAGCCAAGATGGCGGAGTGCTGAAGGAGAAGCCAGTTTGTGCAGAGAGAAGGAGATGGGGAACAGAGGTGAATAAGGCTGGTGAGGTAGAAACCTTTGATTATAGGAAACTCGGATAAGTCAGTGGCCTTATGGAAAGGGAAGTGTTTTCCCACTGTGTGTATTTCTTGCCCTCTGGGTGCAAGCTAGGATTAAAGATGATGGCCCAAGCCCTGGCTGGTTGGCTCAGTGGTAGAGCGTCGGCCTGGTATGCAGAAGTCCTGGGTTCGATTCCTGGCCAGGGCACACAGGAGAAGCACCCATCTGCTTCTCCACCCCTCCCCCTCTCCTTCCTCTCTGTTTCTCTCTTCCCCTCCCGCAGCCGAGGCTCCATTGGAGCAAAGTTGGCCTGGGTGCTGAGAATGGCTCCATGGCCTCTGCCTCAGGTGCTAGAATGGATCTGGTTGCAACAGAACAACGCCCCAGATGGGCAGAGCATCGCCCCCTGGTGGGCATGCCGGGTGGATCCCGGTCGGGCACGTGCGGGAGTCTGTCTGACTGCCTCCCCGTTTCCAACTTCAGAAAAATACAAAAAATACAAAAAAAAAAAAAAAAGATGATGGCTCACTGTTCCTGGCTCCATTGTTTCATTATAGTCTGTCCAAATCTAATGCGAACCTGCATGGGCCAGGCGGCTGTGATGGTGGCCGTGATTACTGGCTTTATAGCCCACCATTTTGGGGCTCCACTGTTGCTTTAGCATTTGACTGAATTCAATGATAACCTGCATGGCCACGATGGCAGCGGCCACTGGCCATACATTTCCCATTAGGAGATTTTAGTAAATGGAATGGCTCACCATTTTCTGACTCCAGAGTTCCTTTACCATCTGCCCAAATCCAATGAGAACATGCATGGCCATGATGGCAGCCACTTAGCCCTACACATGCCTTGACTGGTTGGGCTCCAGCCAAGCCAGTGACCATAGGATCATGTCAACAATCTCACAGCTCAAACTTGAGACCCCACATTCAAGCTGGAGAGCACCTTGGCGTTTCAAACTATTGTGGTATTGTAAAGTAGCGTTCCACGGTTACGAAGATACACCAAGGCAGGATACAGAGGAATTTTTTTTTCTTTTTTTTTTTTTGTATTTTTCTAAAGTTGAAAATGGGAAGGCAGTCAGACAGACTCCTGCATGCGACTGACCGGGATCCACCCGGCACCCCCACCAGGGGGTGATGCTCTGCCCATCTGGGGCATCACTCTGTTGCAACCAGAGCCATTCTAGCACCTAAGGCCGAGGCCACAGAGCCATCCTCAGTGCCCGGGCCAACTTTGCTCCAATGGAGCCTCGGCTGAGGGAGGGGAAGAGAGAGACAGAGAGGAAGGAGAGGGGGAGGGGTGGAGAAGCAGATGGGCGCTTCTCCCGTGTGCCCTGGCTGGGAATTGAACCCAGGACTCCTGCACGCCAGGCCGACGCTCACCACTGAGCCAACCAGCCGGGGCCCAGAGGAATTTTTAAGAGAAGATTTATTGATTAAGCCAGCTGCATATGACATACACAGGGTATAACTGACCCAAATTGTGCAGTCTAGAATATAGCTCTGAGACTGGTTATATACCTTTGACCACATACAGGTTGGGGGGAGCATGACACAATCATTAACAAGCTTATAACATTTGTCTAGAGGATCTATAAAAAACATTAAAACTTTCAAGGTAACACAATAGTGATGTAGTTTTACATATCAAAGACATTCACAAATCTTTTAGTGTCTACCTTCCATTCCTTTGTCTAGAGGTATATGTTACTCTCAGGATTCCAGGAAGGGAGGAAGAGTTAAAATCAGTGTAGGATATGTAAATACTGTCTCTTATTGAAAGGAAAAGGAAGTTCTTCAGATAACCTTTATTCTATAGTTAAACTAAATGATCCAGTCATCCTTGCAAGCCAGAAAGCTTCTGCATTCTTCTCCCTCCATTCACTAAAGAAAGGTCAGGGCAAAAAGCCTGACTTTTCCTCCAAAAATTAATATTAATTTTTGCAATTCTTAGGTACCTCACCACACTCCACACTGGTTTTATTTTCTGAGTCAAATCCTTGACTCATTTTAACAGGGTATATGAGGCTGTTGAGTCAAAATATCAGCCTTTAATACACAACAGATATTTAACAGGTAGACTTGATGTTTGCATTAATAGTAATACAGTCCATTGAAGAAACAAATGCTACTGATTAATTTCTGTACAAACCTTCTGCAATTTATATAAATCCTTAAATTTTTTTTTTTAACAGGGACAGAGAGAGAGTCAGAGAGAGGGATAGATAGGGACAGACAGACAGAAATGGGGAGAGATGAGAAGCCTCAATCATCAGTTTCTTGTTGCGACACCTTAGTTGTTCATTGATTGCTTTCTCATATGTGCTTTGACCATGGGCTTTCAGCAGACCGAGTGACTCCTTGCTTGAGCCAGGGTCCAAGCTGGTGAGCTTTTTGCTCAAGCCAGATAAGCCTGTGCTTAAGCTGGCAACCTCAGGGTCTCGAACCTGGGTCTTCCACATCCCATTCCAACGCTCTATCCACTGCTCCACCGCCTGGTCAAGCTAAACCCTTAATTTTTATAAACTTTCTTAACTATTCAGAAATAACTCATTTTTATAACAACTTACTTTCTTCCTTTCTCTTTCAAAACTATTGAATATTTCCACGCCCTGGCCGGTTGGCTCAATGGTAGAGCATCAACCTGGCATGCAGGAGTCCCAGATTCAATTCCCGGCCAGGGCACACAGGAGGGGCGCCCATCTGCTTCTCCACCCCTCCCCCTCTTCTTCCTCTCTGTCTCTCTCTTCCCCTCCCTCAGCCGAGGCTCTATTGGAGCAAAGTTGGCCCGGGCACTGAGAATGGCTCCATGGCCTCTGCCTCAGGCGTTAGAATGGCTCTGGTCGCAACAGAGCAAAGCCCCAGATGGGCAGAGCATCGCCCCCTGGTGGGCATGCCAGGTGGATCCTGGTTGGGCGCATGCGGGAGTCTGTCTGACTGCCTTCCTGTTTCCAACTTTGAAAAAAAAAAAAAAAAAAAAAAAAAGTATTTCCGTACCCTATACCTTTCATAATAACCAAGCTGGTTGCTGGAGAATAGCAAGCTGCAAAAGGCATGCTGGGAGTAGGTGGAGCACTGCCAGAAGTCTTGGGTGCCCACGTGCCCACTGGCATTCCTGCCATGGGGTGTCAGCGGCTGGATGCCAAAGTACTGGGCCAGCAGCTACTATATCCAGAAGAGCATGAAGCATGCCCAGAAGAGTAGCACAATGCCCAGGATGAGGTGCAGCACTCTAGGGTTGGGCAGCCGCTGTGTCTGTGGGAAGGAGGCCTGCTGTGACAGTCAGTAGGCCCAGGCCAGGTACATGTAGAGCAGTCCGATGACCACACCAGGCCCCACAATGCTGGTCCCAAAGAGCAGTGTCAGGCAGGTACGGTAGGTGCTTTGGCTCCAGGCTGGCAGGCAGAGGTTCTTGTGTTCCCTGTGGACCAGCTGGATAGCCAGCATTATGGGCAGTGCCAGCAGCCATGTGTCAAGCGCCAAAACCTTGTGGTAGCCCTTGGAGCGCTGTGTAGTGTCCATTGGCCTCAGCATTACTCCAATGGCCCCTGTGGTCACCTTGTCCTCCAGGTAGGTGGGTTCCGTCAGACTGGCCCACGAGCTGTTGGTGCTAGAGGGGCAAGGGGGGGTGCATCTCACCCAAAGGAGGGCCACTTTTCACCGATTTGAAAAACTAATTTGGTTAAAGTTTCCTTTACAATTCAATTCATGCATTTTACCTACCCTTAACTTTTGGGGCCTGTAGGCACAATGTAATTTCCGATTAACTTCCAATTAACATTGAGTGCCTTTCTCACTAGCCATGAGACCTTGGATACAAATGCAAGCCCTTTATTAGACCCAATATTAATGGGCAAGCTAAATCTGGGAATAATTTCATATCGCAATTTCATAATAACTGTTATTGCGGCCTCATTTCTAGTAGGAAAGGCTTCTACCTAATTGTTAATTACTTTAGTAAAATCTATTTCTAAATGTTTACCTGGGAAAGTTTCTCTCTCCCTGTTTCTTTTTGTAATTTCTTTACTTTGCTTAGTACATATAAGATTTATTTTGTGAAATATTGGTTATTTCAGTTGGCGCTTTTAACTAAATCTTTAGAATTTGAGACATAGATGTAATAGGAAATAGTTTAAATCCTTTTCCCCAAGTGACCTATAGAATTAGAAAGCTCAGAATTGCCTTTATCAGAGAAGCCTCAAGCCCTAACAGGAGTGTTAGAATCTGTACTGTACATATGCTGCCCCACTTACGACAATCAAGACCACCTCAAGAAAATGTTTCTGGTTGCCTAGCTTAAGTGAGATTCTAGCACCTAAACAAGTGAGGAAATTTTGGACACTTTCCACCAGTTTCTGTTAGCCAGGATCAAAGAAAATACTAAGGCAGTCAACTTAGCCTTTACATAGCAATCAGCTCTAGAAATTAGAAAGAAATGTATTATAAGGTTTTGTTTTTTTTTTTTTTGTTTTTTTTTTTACAGAGACAGAGAGAGAGTCAGAGTGAGGGATATACAGGGACAGACAGACAGGAATGCAGAGAGATGAGAAGCATCAATCATTAGTTTTTCCTTGCACATTGCGACACCTTAGTTGTTCATTGATTGCTTTCTCATATGTGCCTTGACCATGGGCCTTCAACAGACTGAGTAACCCCTTGCTTGAGCCATCGACCTTGGGTCCAAGCTGGTGAGTTTTTGCTCAAACCAGATGAGCCCACGCTCAAGCTGGCGACCTCCGGGTCTCGAACCTGGGTCTTCCGCATCCCAGTCCGACGCTCTATCCACTGCGCCACCACCTGGTCAGGCTGTATTATAAGTTTTAAAAGGATAGCATCATCAGCTGCTAAAAAAATAATAAGTAAAACTAAGCATTTCATAAGGGTCATTGCTCCTCCTTCAATCACATAACTCTGATTGGCCCCTAGATGGCTGGTTAATCAAAGACGGGTAAGATTCCTGAAAGCAGAAACAACCTAAGACAGGCACAGTCAAAGAGGGACCATCAGGAGAAGGCTTAAGAACTAACAAAGGTGAGGCTCAAACCCTCACCCCAACAATGCAGGAACCTGCTCCCCTGAAATAGTGGCCTTCATCCACTGTCCAGAGCACCAAAAGAGGGAGACTCCCTAGAAACTCAAGAAAAACCAAGCAGCTGATGATACAATCAATAAGGTAGCCCTAAAACCAGTGGAATTTTTGGGAAATTTTAGTGACTTTACTAGAACCCTGTTGCCAAAGGTTTATTCGCAACCAATTAGAAAAAGATTTTGCTAGCAGAAAAGGGATAATTAGAAAAGCCAGACTTAGAATCTATTGCAGAAGGCATAATGTCCGAGTGTTTAGTTTGTGCCCAAATAAATACAGTGTGTCTGTAAAGTCATGGTGCACTTTTGACAGGTCACAAGAAAGCAACAAAAGACAATAGAAATGTGAAATCTGTACCAAATAAAAGGAAAACCCTCCCAGTTTTTGTAGGATGATGTGGCAGCATGTGCGCATGTGCAGATGATGACATAACACCATATATACAGTGGAGCAGCCCACGGCCATGCCAGTCGAGATGTGGACGGAAGTTTGGTGTGTTCTGCGGCTTGCTAAATTCGAATCCGTGACCAAAGTGCAAAGTGAATATTGGTGCATTTATAATGAAGCGCCACAAAATAGGAATAACATTCCTCGGTGGGATAAGCAGTTGAAGGAAACTGGCAGTTTGGTAGAGAAAGCCCATTCTGGTAGGCCATCAGTTAGTGATGAGTCTGTAGAGGCTATATGGGATAGCTACCTAAAAAATCTGTGCATGAGCCCACATCGAACTGCACTGAATAGGTATGAAACTGGGAGAGTTTTCCTTTATTTGGTGCAGATTTCACATTTCTTTTTTATTATTTTATTTATTTATTTATTTATTTATTTATTTATTTATTTATTTATTTTTTACAGAGACAGAGAGTGAGTCAGAGAGAGGGATAGACAGGGACAGACAGACAGGAATGCAGAGAGATGAGAAGCATCAATCATTAGTTTTTCATTGCGCGTTGCGACACCTTAGTTTTTCATTGATTGCTTTCTCATATGCGCTTTGACCGTGGGCCTTCAGCAGACCCAGTAACCCCTTGCTGGAGCCAATGACCTTGGGTTCAAGCTGGTGGGCTTTTGGTCAAACCAGATGAGTCCATGCTCAAGCTGGTGACCTCGGGATCTCGAACCTGGGTCCTCTGCATCCCAGTCCGATGCTCTATCCACTGCGCCACCTCCTGGTCAGGCAGATTTCACATTTCTATCGTCTTTTGTTGCTTTCCTGTGACGGTCAAAAGTGCACCATGACTTTACGGACACACTCTATTCTACTTAATCACAAATTCCTTTTATATTCCAAGAAAACATACCTTATGTATGCTGTAATTTCATGCATCCTAACAGATAATGTCTAAAAAGCTCAAGAGAAACAGATTTCTGTTCACATCCTGTAGCCCTTTTAATCTGGGCTCAAAACTTAAACGTCTCCTACAACCACAATTAGTTATCTATTTTCTATTTTCTCCTTTCCACCTATTATGTTGAGAATTCTACTGTTAAGCCTATCAATACTGATATTTGTCACTCTGGGTTTGGTGACCTAACATTGAACAATATTGCTTCAAAAATGATAATAAACTAAACATTTATATACCACATAAAAAGATATCATTAGCCTGACCTGTGGTGGCGCAGTGGATAAAGCGTCGACCTGGAAATGCTGAGGTCGCCGGTTTGAAACCCTGGGCTTACCTGGTCAAGGCACATATGGGAGTTGATGCTTCCAGCTCCTCCCCCCTTCTTTCTCTCTATCTCTCTCTCTCTCTCCTCTCTAAAAATGAATAAATAAAATAAAAAAAAAAAAAAAAAAAAAAAGATATCATTAATAATCAATATATATTTTCTAATACTTAAACCAAGATTTCAAAATCACAGGGCTATGAAATAGCCAATAAAAAGGATGTTGGGCAGATAAAATGTATTATGTTCACTTTGTTAAAGATGACGCTGCCCACATGGAGGCCGTTGCCCAGGTGATATTAATGTGTGTCTCTGTGGGCTGTGGGCAGGCAGGATCCTTGTAGCCTGGGGCTTGGTTTTAGGATTAAGCCTTTCCCACCCGTTTTGATGTGGGGTGGTACAATCCCATCATGCCCCAGATAAGTGACTTTGTATTAGAAACTTTCCTATTTTGTATATTGGATTAAAGGTTATGAGTCTACACTATAAAATGGGGGCAGAACAGGAGCTTGCTCTCTTGGTTCCTGAGATTAGCATTAAAGAGCAGAGAGCAGAGAAAGGCCATGTGGAAGAGGCCAGGAGAAGCAGCCAAGATGGCGGAGTGTTGAGTGAGAAGCCAGTTTGTGCAGAGTTTGTGAAGGGAGAAGGAAGGAGATGGGAAACAGAGGTGAATAAGTCTGGTGAGCTAGAAACCTTTGATTCTAGGAAACTCGGATAAGTCAGTAGCTTTATGAGCACTGAACGTGAGTGGGTTTTGGAGCCCAGTGTGTGTTTTTACTTGCTTGCTGGGTGCAAGCTAGGATTAAAAATGATGGCCCACCAGTTTTTGGTTCTGTTGTTTCTTTACCAACTGTCCGAATCCAATGCGAACCTGCATGGGCCAGGCTGCTGTGATGGTGGCCCTGGCTACTGGCTTTACAAAGGAGAATTAACAAAAGACTCTTAAAGTAACATATACATTTCTAACATACAAAATACTTTTTCTGTCCTGGCCTGTGGTGGCGCAGTGGATAAAACATTGACCTGGAATGCTGAGGTCGCTGGTTCAAAACCCTGGGCTTGCCCGGTCAAGGCACATATGGGAATTGATGCTTCCTTCTCCTCCCCCCTTTCTTTCTCTTCTTTCTTTCTCCTCTCTAAAAATGAATAAATTTAAAAAAATTTTAAAAAAGAAAATAGTTTTTCTTTTTGCAAACATGGCTTCTTTCTCTGCAAAACTGGCTTCTCTTTCAGCACTCTGCATTCTCTCTGCTCTCCCTGAAAAACATTAGCAAGACAATAGCCCTTTCCCATAATCCTATCACTCATTCTCCTTTGTGGAGCTGTAATTCATTTCAAGAAACTGCTAATCAACAAGGTCCACACATGTGGTTTGTTATTTTCCAAACATTTTTATCTGGCCCTGTTCCCTTTTCCTTCTCTAAGATTTTTCTAAAGAAAAGTTTTAATATTTTTAATACTATTCCTACCCCTTATCTTCCAAATGGGCAAAACTTTTGGTCAGTAGGCAGATATCTGAATATCTGAAACTAGTTTTTATTCTATACTTCCTCCAGTCACCCAACCCTTAGTTGTCTCTGCCACCTTACTCCAGCACCCTTCCCCTGTTGCTCCACACACAGCGAGTCGCGGCCCAGCCTCCCACTCTTGTCTCACCTAAACTGCTCACTAGCCAGCCCTTCATTCCCAGAAGCTGGAGAAACACTTCCCAGAGCACATTCCTCAGCCCTCCCCTCTTTGCAATACCCACACTGATTCATTCCTAGCGGAGTCCTAGTCCTTTTTCTCGAATCCCCTTTTTGTCCTAGATGTAAATCTGGCTGGACTAGGAAGACGTAATGCCCTTTTCTGTATCAAGCATGCTTTTAGCCATTGATCAATGAAGAGGAACTGGTCAGGGTAACCTGAGTCCTCAGTTACAATATTCCAGACTGCCCTTACCACCCGGGAATTAAAAGTCCTGGTCTGTGGCTATCCAATCCCGAAAGTGGGCCATTCTGATTCACAGAGAGTGCGAAGTCTTCCTTTGACCATTTAATTTCATACCCTCAGTTGTCTCCTGACATCCTAAGGTTTTTCTTGAAAGTGCTTTAGGAGACAACCTAAGGGGTCTTTTGTGTACTGGGCCCTCCTCCCATATTTAATAGCTAGGGCACTGATTTACAAAATTGAAACTGTTTGGGTGAATGCAGGAATCAGCACACCAATAAAAGGCAAGAAAGATAAAACATAATAATTAGCACTCAGAATAAAGGATGTTTGACTATAGGAGTGTCAATCATCACATAAGACAAGAGGCAGGAGCCAACAGAAGATAATTTCTTCAGGGGAGAATTCAGACAGAGTGCCCTGAAGCCAGAGGTCTTGGATCCAAGAAAAGAGATTTAGTGGGTCCGGGGAAAGAGGCCCATACCAAGAAATGTCATGAGAGATTTCTTGGATGAACAAAGAGAATCTACAGTACAGACAATTCACCATTTAAGAATTTTTTTTTAATTTAAAATTTTATTTATTTATTTATTCATTTTTTAGAGAGGAGAGGGAGAGACAGACAGAGAGAGAGGAGAGACAGAGAGAGAGAAGGGAGGGAGGAGCTGGAAGCATCAACTCCCATATGTGCCTTGACCAGGCAAGCCCAGGGTTTCGAACTGGTGACCTCAGCATTTCCAGGTCGATGCTTTATCCACTGCACCACCACAGGTCAGGCCAAGAATTTTTAATACTTCTATGAATATTGCTGGTTTTATAATTTGCGGGCTCCAGCAGACAGCTGCTAGCTCATATGAGGTTTATGAATTTCCCTTCACTTTTGTCCTCTGGTTTTTAAGCCAGAAATTTTCAATTTTTGCATGCAAGAACTTAATTCAGGCCTTGAAAACAGATACATTTAGAATTAAACAGACTTCACATACAATCACACAAATTAAGAAATTTAAATGAGGGCGCTTTACTTATTCTAATTAAAATTACACCAGAGATTTTTCTGAAAAACAAAGAGAACTTACAAAACAGACAATTTACTATTTTACATTTACACTTGATGTTTAGGCACACAGTTCAACAGACAAAGGAAGGGGTTCCCCCATCAGGGGCCTCTCAGGTGCTCGCCCAGCTGCATCCCTTATGGGAGTTTATGCTCAGTCACCAGAGATCCCCACTTACACACCAATCACTCATGGGTTTTAGACAGAAACATTAGAAGCAAAGAATGGGATCTCAACAAGCACAAAAGTGTCCCTGGAAGTCTGAGACAGGACTGATTAACTCAGTTCCCACTCAGGTCTCTCTTTTATTTTTTAACAGAGACAGAGAGAGAGTCAGAGAGAGGGATAGGTAGGGACAGACAGACAGGAACGAAGAGAGATGAGAAGCATCAATCATTAGTTTTTCGTTGTGACACCTTAGTTGTTCATTGATTGCTTTCTCATATGTGCCTTGACTGTGGGGCTACAGCAGACCAAATAACCCCTTGCTCAAGCCAGTGACATTGGATCCAAACTGGTGAGCTTTGCTCAAACCAGATGAGCCTGTGCTCAAGCTGGTGACCTCGGGGTCTCGAACCTGGGTCCTCCACATCCCAGTCTGACTCTCTATCCACTGTGCCACTGCCTGGTCAGGCTCAGGTCTCTTTCTGAGACCACCACCGAATGTCCTCACTCAGGTCTTTTCCTGAGAGCGCAACCAGATGTCCCTGGAAGTACAAGGCAGGATTGTCTAACTCAGTCCTCACTAATTGTCTTCCTAGAGTACAACCAGATGTGTCTGAGAAAAGTCCGAGGCAGGACCCAAAACTCTCCACCAATGTCTCGGTCTTGGAGAGGCTATTGCAAGAGTGTGACCGCATCCATTCATCTATGCAATAGTTCAAATTGACTAGTCCCAAACAGAATTCAGCGAAGCAAACGATTTGCCTCACTTACCTCTGGAGGTCAGAATTTACACTCCTCGATTTCTGCTGAATTGTTGAATTTTGGGGACCAGAGGTGTCTGCCAAGAAGTTGTCTGAACCTCACAGGAAAACAGGAGCCCTGGAATGTCTCAGGTGGTGCCTCTCCTCAATATCCCAGTGGGGTCAGGCAACCCTTCGGAAAGACCAGCCGATCCTGGTATCTCTACCTGGTGACACGGAACACCAGCATCTCAGATGAGCCCCCAAATGTTGTAAAGTAGTGTTCTGCAGGTTTACATAGAGACACCAACGCAGGATACAGGAGAATTTTTAAGAGAAGATTTATTGATTAAGCCAGCTGCATATGACATACACAGGGTATAGCTGACCCAAATTGTGTAGTGTCAAATGTAACTCTGAGGCTGGTTATGTACCCTTGACCACATACAGGTTGGGGGGAGCATGACACAATCATTAATAAGCTTATAACATTTGTCTAGAGGATCTATAAAAAACATTAAAACTTTCAAGGTAGCCTGACTAGGCGGTGGCGCAGTGGATAGAGCGCCGAACTGGGATGCAGAGGATCCAGGTTCGAGACCCTGAGATCACCAGCTTGAGCGCGGGCTCATCTGGTTTGAGCAAAAAGCTCACCAGCTTGGACCCAAGGTCGCTGGCTTGAGCAAGGGGTTCCTCGGTCTGCTGTAGCTCCATGGTCAAGGCACTTATGAGAAAGCAATCAATGAACAACTAAGGTTTTGCAACAAAAAACTAATGATTGATGCTTCTCATCTCTCTCCATTCCTGTCTGTCTGTCCCTATCTATCCCTCTCTCTGACCCTCTCTCTGTCTCTGTAAAGAAATAAAAAAAGAAAACAAAAAAACTTTCTTTTTTTTTTAAAAAAATTTTATTTATTCATTTTAGAAAGGAGAGAGAGAGAGAGAAGGGGGGAGGAGCCGGAAGCATCAACTCCCATATGTGCCTTGACCAGGCAAGCCAGGGTTTCGAACCGGCGACCTCAGCATTTCCAGGTCGACGCTTTATCCACTGCGCCACCACAGGTCAGGCCAAAAAAACTTTCAAAGTAACGCAATAGTGATGTAGTTTTATATATTAAAGACATCACACATCTTTTAGTGTCTATCTCCTCTCCTTTGCTTAGAGGTATATGTTACTCTCAGGATTCCAGGAAGGGAGGAAGAGTTAAAATCAGTGTAGGATATGTAAATACTGTCTCTTATTGAAAGGGAAAGGAAGTTCTTCAGATAACCTTTATTCTATAGTTAAACTAAATGATCCAGTCATCCTTGCAAGCCAGAAAGCTTCTGCATTCTTCTCCCTCCATTCTCTAAAGAAAGGACGGGCAGGAAGCCTGACTTTTCCTCCAAAAATTAATATTAATTTTTGCAATTCTTTGGTACCTCACCACAGTGGTAATATAATGTTATAGTAATTAAATATATAGAAATATAAAAATATATAGAAATATTTAAAGTCTTTAAGATATAATATTGGCCCTGGCCGATGGCTCAGTGGTAGAGTGTCGGCCTGGCGTGCAGGAGTCCCGGGTTGGATTCCCGGCCAGGGCACACAGGAGAAGTGCCCATCTGCTTCTCCACCTCTCCTCCTCTCCTTCCTCTCTGTCTCTCTCTTCCTCTCCCGTAGCCAAGGCTCCACTCGAGCAAAGATGGCCCAGGTGCTGAGGATGGCTCCGTGGCCTCTGCCTCAGGCACTAGAATGGGTCTGGATGCAACAGAGCAATGGCCCAGATGGGCGGAGCATCGCCCCCTGGTGGGCATGCTGGGTGGATCCTGGTCGGGTGCATGTGGGAGTCTGTCTGACTGCCTCCCTGTTTCCAACTTCAGAAAAAAAAAAGATATAATATTAAAATTAATTAAGGAAATTAAAGTTATGCTATCTGGATAGGAATTAATATAGTATGTGCAGATGTGATAAACAGACTCTGATTTTTTTTTTTTATTCTTTTTTTTTTTTTTCAGAGGCAGAGATAGACAGGGACAGACAGACAGGAACGGAGAGAGATGAGAAGCATCAATCATCAGTTTCTCGTTGCGCGTTGCGACTTCTTAGTTGTTCATTGATTGCTTTCTCACATGTGCCTTGACCGTGGGCCTTCAGCAGACCGAGTAACCCCCTGCTGGAGCCAGCGACCTTGGGTCCAAGCTGGTGAGCTCTTTGCTCAAGCCAGATGAGCCCGCGCTCAAGCTGGTGAGCTCGGGGTCTCGAACCTGGGTCCTTCCGCATCCCAGTCCGACGCTCTATCCACTGCGCCACCACCTGGTCAGGCTTTTTTTTTTTTAACATACTCTGATTTTCAAGCAGGGCTCAGTGTGTGTGTGAAGTTATACATAGATAAGAAATGGCTAGGCCTGACCTGTGGTGGCTCAGTGGATAAAGCGTCGACCTGGAAATGCTGAGGTCGCCGGTTCGAAACCGTGGGCTTGCCTGGTCAAGGCACATATGGGAGTTGATGCTTCCAGCTCCTCCCCCCTTCTCTCTCTCTGTCTCTTTCTCCTGTCTCTCTCTCCTCTCTAAAAATGAGTAAAAAAAAAAAAAAAAAAAAAGAAATGGCTTGATGCCCTAACTCTGTGAACTAACATAAACAAGAAGCTTCCCTAGGAACATCTGAAAAGTGGCTTGATGTAACATTTCAGTAGATTAACATAAAAAGGGCTCCCTGTGAGGAACTCCCAAAAAGCTGGTTTGAGGTGATAATCCCTTAGATTGACATCTGTTAGAAGGCGTTGGCCAACCTGACCTGTGGTAGCGCAGGGGGTAAAGCATTGACCTGGAATGCTTAGGTTACCGGTTTGAAACCCTGGACTTGTTTGGTCAAGGCACAAATGGGAGTTGATGCTTCCTGCTCCTCCCTGCTTCTCTCTCTCTCTCTCTCTCTCCTCCCTAAAATGAATAAAAAGTAATCTAAAAAAAAGGTACCAAAGCTGAGGGCCCCTCTGCTGTGGTAGTTGCTCAGACTACAACGTGAACGTGTCTCCATGCCGCTCTGAGCTCTGACCAAAGACAGCTGAGGAGAGCATGGCGACGGGGCCCCCTTAAGCTGTACCCAGTGAGTAATAAACTGCCTGTGTGATTCTTGAAACTAACTTTTGTCTGGTTGTGTCTTTCCTCAGGTGGCAGTTGGTGTCGGCACTTATAAGTAGAATCCTCAGAGCTGCCTCAAGAGTAGTCTTGAAGAGACTGCCAGACCTGCTGATAAGCAGCAGGAGCGTCCCACTGCACAGGGAAGTCGAATCAGGGATGCCTGATCGATGTAGAGCTTGGGCTCTACTGGGACACAAACCTCGGGGTTTCAAACCTGGGACTTCAGCATCCCAGGTCGACACTCTATCCAATGTGCCACCACTGATCAGGCATCTTGTTTAAAAAGAATTCATTTTATTTTATTAAGAAATATTTTTATTTAATGATTTTAGAGAGAGAAAGAGAGAGAGAGAGAGAGAGAGAGAGAAACATCAATTCATTATTCCACTTATCCATGCATTCATTGGTTGACTCTTGTATGAGTTCTGACAGGGGACTGAACTGCAACAACCTTGGTGCATCTGGATGATGCTCCAACCAGCTGAACCACCTGACCAGTGCTCTAGTTCATTTTCTATATACACATATATTTTCCAAAATCAGGATATACTGTCATTCTATACATTTTAAAATTTACATATATCACTTTACAGTATATATATTTGTTGGCATGTTGCTATTCAAATACTCATGTTGTGAGCTGTCAAATATTTCAAATGTTGCTTCTTATAGTACTCATTTATTAGTTTTATTTAAAAAATATTTGTTGTAATATTTTGTCATAGGAACGTATCACATCATCCATGTCTATTGGACATTTCTGTTGTTTCTGTTTATTTATTTATTTTGCAAGGGAGCAGGCTTGAACATGGATATGTCTTTTTGTGCACACCTGTAACAGTTTCTGTCTATATTTTTAGAGATGAAATTGCTGGTTCATAAAATGTACATGTTAAATTTCACCAAAAAGTCAACCTACTTAAATACTATCATAAAAAATTTCACCCAAAGTGGCTGTTCTGATTTTAAAATTTACCTGACATCTCTAAATTTCCCAAATTTCCCCTGAAATGATCAGACTTAAACATTTAACATCCCAAGAGTTTTCAAGTAATCATACGAACAAATAATTTGCGTACAACTCTAGACTAATGCCAAGAAAGGGCCAGAGGAGGCTTGATACGGCAGAGAAACTTTGAAGGGTTTTAACCGAAGTGTTGTGGAGACTCGCTGCTACTCCTCCTTGGTTTCCCTCCAAGTGCTAGCAGGTCATACAACGAACAAACACTGCAGAACAGCCCCGGGCCGCACTGCCGTAGATGCAGTGATCCCTCCGCCTCGCGCAGTTGGTACGTTCTGGAGGTGTCTTCCCCCCGTGGTGCGCGTTGGTTTTGTCCTCGGGCGCCTGCGCCTGCGCCCGCCTGGGGAGCGCGCGCGAAGGCGTGTCCGTTGGCCCGTCAGTTTCCAGCTCCTGACGCTGGTGACTCCAACCGTCCGTCGAGGGGACTCGGCCCAACGGCGCGGGGCCGGTGGGTGAGTACCTGCTGTCTCCGCACACCTGCAGTCGGCCCTCTTCCTGCTTTCTTCGCCCCCTCCCGGCGGCCGCGGCTCGCTCCTCGCCCGCAGGGCCGCCTCGGAGAGGCGGGCGGGGCCTTCTCGACGCTGCGGCGGGCCTCTCGGGACAGCGGCTGGGCGCCTCGGCGTGCCGGGAGGCTTCCGTCCTCGGGGGCCTGGCCCAGTGGGCTCACCCGGGGGTGCGGCTTCCCTCTTCCCGGGCGTCCGCCTGGGCACTTCCCGCTCTCTGCGGAGGGGCTGTGCTCGCGCCCGTCCGCCCCTCGCAGGCGGCTTCCTGGCGTGGAGCCCCGGGGCGAGGCCCCGTTCCGCCGCCTGCCCGGCCGCTGCCTCCGTACGCCCTCCTTCCGTCGGGCTACTGTTTCGGGGAGCGATCCTTGCAGTTACTATTTTGCCAGCGAAAAAGTTTTTCCTTGGAAATCCTTGTCATTTCCCAGTTTCCCTCCTGCAGAGCCGGTGCGTGTCCTCTCCGCAGGACGGCAGACACGGGCTCCCGCCGTCAATGCTGGCACGTGCCCTGCATCTTCCCGAGGAGGCGCGGGCCGCTCTCAGTCCCACGACGGTCAGGCGCAGCTCCCCACCGCAGAGCTGGTTTTCAGGCCAGGCAGCTTGATCTGGTGTTTCTGTATTTAGTCACTTTGTCACACTGAGATATAAGTAAGATATAAGTAACACGCTGGAAAAAGTAGAAGCTTTATGCTTCTGTCTTTATTTTTTTCCTGGGGGGGGGGGCAGTGCTTTGTAGTTGAGTCAGAGAATGCCTTTTTGGAATAAGATACGTTGAGCTTCAATTCTCAAGATAGTTACCAACTTAACAACTGTTTGATTTTCAGTAATTTTCCTAACGTGTAAAATAGTGATAAAAATCGTTTATAAAAATAGTGGTAAAAGAGTGTAAAATAATGATATCTGTCACAGACTTACTGGGAGAAATAATCTCTATAATGCAGGTGAGGTTCCTAAAATAGTCTGTCAAGAACTTAATAACTACAATTTAATTATTACTAAAAATGTATTTGCATTCTCTTGTTACACACTTGGTCTAAACTGAGGCTGAATATGAACTTGGAAATAAAGCTTCAGCAGTCTGTGTTTGTACAGTATATGTATTTATTTACCTTCTCTTAAATGTAAGAAACAGCTGATGTCGTCAGTTGATAAAGAGCTTGGTACTCTACTTATTTTTGAGAGAGGAATTTTTCCATTGATTGCTTTTAATATGTACTCTGACTGGGGCTCCAACTGGTGACTTCTGAGGGTCGAGCCCTTGGGGTGAAGCTGGCCTTCTTGGGGTTGAGCCTTGACTGCGGCTCGAGCCTGTGATCTCAGGGATTGAACTGGAGACCTTGGGCTCCACCTGGTGACCTCAGCTTGCCAGGAGGAGGCTCTTCTACTGTGCCAGGGCCTGCATTTCTTTTCTTTTTTTTTTTTGGTATTTTTCAGAAGTTGGAAACTGGGAGGCAGTCAGACTCCCGCATGCGCCCGACCGGGATCCACCTGGCACGCCCACCAGGGGGCGATGCTCTGCCCCTCTGGGGCCTTGCTCTGTTGCAACCAAAGCCATTCTAGCACCTGAGGCAGAGGCCACAGAGCCATCCTCAGTGCCCAGGCCAACTTTGCTCCAGTGGAGCCTCGGCTGCGGGAGGGGAAGAGACAGACAGAGAGGAAGGAGAGGGGGAGGGGTGGAGAAGCAGATGGGCACTTCTCCTGTGTGCCCTGGCTGGGAATCGAACCTGGGACTCCTGCACGCCAGGCCAACGCTCTACCACTGAGCCAACTGGCCAGGGCCTGTATTTCTTGAATAGTGACTTATTTAGGGGTAAGAGTTATTCATTCATAAATATTGTTAAGGTTCTCTGCCCCTAAGCTTTCAAAGGAATTTTACAGGTTTGGTAGGTAGAATGTTAAAATTTCAAATTATCTTGTCAGTGATTGTTTTTCAGATAGATCAAGATGATGGATATGCTGAAAGAAGAGACAAATAGCATCCTGAATTCGAAATTTTCAGTGACACTGCCAGAATGCTATATGTTAAATAGTAAATAACAGGTCTCAAATATTGGGTCACTTTTCCTGCTTGTGCATTCCTTTAGACTAGAGACATTTTATTCCTAACTGTCATGATTATGAAGAGGCTGTTGGCATCCATACTCTTCTCCTCCTTTGCAGACACTTAGTGGCAATTTGTTCTGTGGTCTCGGTTCAAGTAAGTGAAGATAAACTAGTATTTTAGTGAGTTTTTCATTTTGAAGGGTAAAAATTGAAATAAAAGTAGTTGAATTACATGCTGGTTTGGTTATTTAAATAGGCTGAGCAGTGACCATTTTTACTTAGATTTACTTTGCAAACAATGTGGCTAAATCTCTTGAAGCACTAGAATTTTGGAATCTGTATCTGTGGGTGCCTCTACTTAATGCTTCTTCTTTTTTTTTTTTGGTATTTTTCCAAGGTTAGAAGCAGGGAGGCAGTCAGACACAATCCCGCATGTGCCCAACCAGGATCCACCTGGCATGCCTGCCAGGGGGCGATGCTCTGCCCATCTGGGGCATCTACTTAATGCTTCTTATTGATCCCTTATCTGCTATGATTCTTTGAAAACCCACTTTGAGCCCACAGGTAGTTCAGTCCTAGGGAGAAGGGTTTTTATTTATTTATACATCTTTCAGAAATTATGTACATATATTTGGTGATATAGCTACCCTTGCTATAAGATTTGAGTATATTGCTTTAAATAACTCTAGGAGAAAGAAGACATTTACTAAGATGGAAACTATTCCATGTAAGATGTTTTCCTAAGGCACTATGATTCCTCCAGTCTTCCCCCATGCTAATCTCCACTTCCAAGTCCTGCTCTTAGGTTCAAGGATCACTGTAAGTCTTATTATCCTCCATAAGGTCTTCAACCTATAATTTATTCTCTGCGCCTTTATTTATTTATTTTAAAATTTTCCCAGTCCTGGCCGGTTGGCTCAGAGGTAGAGCGTCGGCCTAGCGTGCGGAAGTCCCGGGTTCGAGTCCCGGGTTCGATTCCCGGCCAGGGCACACAGGAGAGGCGCCCATCTGCTTCTCCACCCCTCCCCCTCTCCTTCCTCTCTGTCTCTCTCCTCCCCTCCCGCAGCCGAGGCTCCATTGGAGCAAAAGATGGCCGGGGCGCTGGGGATGGCTCCATGGCCTCTGCCCCAGGCGCTAGAATGGCTCTGGTTGCAACAGAGTGACACCCCCCCCATGGGCAGAGCATCGCCCCCTGGTGGGCGTGCTGGGTGGATCCCGGTCAGGCACATGCTGGAGTCTGTCTGCCTCCCCGTTTCCAGCTTCAGAAAAATACAAAAAAAAAAAAAAATTTCCCATTGATTAGGGTGGGGGGAGAGAGAAGCATCAGTTCCTTGTTTCACTTGTTCTATTTAATTGTGTACTCATTGATTGCTTCTCATGCCCTGGCTCGGGGTTGTGACCTCTAGTGCTCTGGGTGAGGCTTTATTCACTGAGCAACCCAGCCAGGGCTTATCCTTTGTGCCTTTATATAGTGTTTAATAATTTTAATATATACTTTATGCTATTTATTTATTTATTATTTTTTTACAGAGACAGTGAGAGTCAGAGAGAGGGATAGATAGGGATAGACAGACAGGAACGGAGAGAGATGAGAAGCATCAATCATTAGTTTTTCGTTGCAACACCTTAGTTGTTCATTGATTGCTTTCTCATACGTACCTGCCTTAACCGTGGGGCTACAGCAGACTGTGTTGTTGTGAGTCGGGGGCACAGAGAGAGACATCAGCAGACGAAATCATCAAGGACTAGCAAAGGACCACTGCTCGCTCAGGCAAATGGCCCCGAGTTCATGCAGTGTCCTAATTTTATCCACAAGACTTCAAAAGCTTGTTACTGAGAAATTGGCATAACATCAAGAGTAACTTTTACTTAAAGATACATAGAGTGCACCTGCAAGATAGCTTAGTAACAACATAATATCAGAAGGCATTAATTGCTATTGCTTCTATGGATCCCACAACATTCCTCTCCTTATCTTAAGGGACAACCTTGGAAAGTACAGAAATCTTATGAGAATGTTTTACTGAGAAAAGCCCAGCAATTGCCTTCAGTCACATAGACCTGTTTCAGTGACCTGCCTTCAAGTCACAAAACAATTCTCTTAGCAAAACATTCTTTTCTTGTTGGCTGTGTTCCCATCCAAGGCCGTGCAATGGATTATTCCACAACATTTCCCCCTTTTTGTTTATGCTGAATGTTATGAAGCACCACAGAAAACACAGCCTTCTGTCGTTCATCCCTTATTTCTCTTGATTTGATTTGTCGACAGACTACATATAAAAGAAAACATAGAATTAATACTATTATAAAAAGTCCTACAGCGGATTCCCAAAATTCCTTAATATATTCAATAGGATTTAATTGTGATAAATTATCTATTAATCCCTTCATATAGGTTGACATGTTAGAATTTCTAATTTTCTTTGAAAAGCTTCATGAATATGTCTGTAATTTAATGATTTCTTTAGTTACATTATCATGATTTAACAAATGCTTTTTAACATTTTCCTAATGGAAATAAGTACGATTTTAAGAAATAGGGGTAACACAAAAAGTAGTTACATTCTAATCACATTTTAGCTTAATTTGTCTTTGCAGGCTAACAATTTGATCTCTTAACACAATCATAGTCTCTTCTAAATCATTAACTTTAGTATTAATGTTATTATTTATACGTTATTAAGAAGTCCACAGTTGTTCAGAATCTTCATGCCATTTTTGCACAAAGTCCATAGTCTGTATACTTTGATGTAATCCAACTCTAGATATAGCAGCTACGGTGGTTAAAGCTATTAGTCCTATAATGATGGTGATGATCAGTCCAACCAGTCTCTTGGTTCGCTTCAAGGACTTAACAAGATGTTGTAACAGCATCATGGAAGGGGAACCCTGCCACATCCGATGCATCTGTACTGGAATCTAGACTCCTGTTCAGGTTCTTAAAATGTAAAGACTTTGACTATTTTATTAAAAAGAATAGAAGAGTTAATACATGTATAAAAAGCACACTTATTGCAAGTTATTGAATAATTTTCAGCTATTTGGTTTCACCTATAACAAACATATAAAGCAATCTAACACAAGCCGATATAAATGTGTTTCATTCTTCTTAAAGATTAACATAATATGATTAGAAGGATAATTTTTCCAGATTTTTCCTTTCTATGCTGACATATGTTTAAGTGCCATGGCTACTTTCCACAAATGATATTGTATAGGACCAAATTTTATATGAGGAGCTTGAGGTGACATCCCTCCTCTATGCTATATGCTAGTATGATTACTTTGATCACCAGCTGTAATTAAACCATTGTTCTTATGCCACCTTAAATCAGTACCCTGCCCTTTAACTTGGGCAGAGCTATGAGGGCTTTAATCTATAACGTTTTATGTACAGATGTATTGCTTTTAAATCTATATCCTTGTAACAAATGTGTGTTTTTTTTTTTCATCTCCTTTACTGTTATCTTTGACAATAGAGAGCCAAGCTTGAGCTTCTATGTTTAAACAATGTGGCTCATGTCCTATACATATAGGTAATTCCTCAACTCTTGTTGTATGATTTTTAATTTTACACCTTCTTTCGAAGGTGCTAAGGGACCTCGATCATTCAAAGGTCCTAGAAGCCAATTAGAGTCATTAACAAAAATAGAAAAGGCACTATTTTCCTAATGAATAGCTCTACTTAATGGAAGATTAGGAACATATGCCTAATAACTAAAATTTTCAGCTCTACTTACCGGAATTGTTACCAAAGCAATCATTGCTAAAAACAGGTTAGTAGCATTTTTTTTTCTAGTAGCTTGTAGCATATTTTTACCATTAAAGATCAGCTTTTTAAGTTAACCCCAACTTGGTATTTTAGCCTTTTCAGTACCAAGCAGCAGCACCTTTAAGATTCTTCTTTTGAAATTCATTTCTTCCATCTTAGCAATGGGTGGATATGGAAAGAATCTATTGTTATTATTCATGTTGTTAGTTTAATTCTGCAAGCAGGACTCCAAAGGACTTCACTGGATTCTGCAATGACACAAGCAAACCCTCTTCCCCAATGTTGCACTACACTAGGTACCTATTGATCCAACTCACTTTTATAATGTATAGGTTGATTAATCTTAGAACTGTTAACTTTTTGTCTAATGTCTGCAGCAGTCAAATTATCTTCTCCTGTATTTAAGAAATTTAAAGTAAATAAAACTTTGTGTAACATAATTCTAGGGAATAATCTCCTTTCTTCTCCCCCCTTTTGTTTAAGTAATATATTTTTCAGAGTGCAATTACTGTGTTCAATAATTGCTTGTTCTTGTGGATTATATGGAATTCTAGTAGTATGTTTAATATTCTAAAATGCTAAGAATTGTTGAAATTTAGTAGATGTATAGGCAGGACTATTTTCAGTTTTAAATTCTTTAGGAATGTCTATAACATTAAAAGCTTCAATAAGATGTTGAGTGACACAATTAGCCTTTTCTCTAGGCAAAGGTGTGGCCTATTGAAAGGAAGAATAAATATTAATAAAACTGTACATAAGATAGTTTTTTTAAAAGAAGAAATATGAGCAATATCTATTTGCTACAGGTTATTACTGTGTTGCCCTCTAGGATTCATTCCTCTCGGTAATGGAGGAGCATTTATAATACTATATTGAGGACAGTTTCTAACAATATTCCGAGCTTCTCACCAGGTTATTTTAAATTTTTGCATTAAATCTTTTTTATTTGTATGAGTCTTTGTATAAAACTTAGTAGCTATTTTTATTGATCTAATGAGTAATTGATTAACTTCATTATCTATAGTAGGCATAGGTCCTGGTAAAGCTGTATGAGAACAAATGTGAGTTATATAGATAGGCAAATTTCATTCCTACCATAAAAGTTGTAACTCTTGAAACAATTTGCAATCTAGAACTATTATTTGAAATATAAACAGTTTTTATAAGTTTAATTGTATGTTCTACATATTGTGAATCCATAACAATGTTAATAGGACAGGATGTTTGAATTTTGTCTTTAACTACAATCAAACTACACTGATTTAAGGTTTCAGGAGCATTTTTAAGGATGACTGAAAGTTCAGCATTATTTTTATAAGCTATTAATATGTTATTTATATAATGGATTATTAAAAATTGAGGATATTTTTAACAAGTTTTTTCTAAAGGTTGATTTACATAATGATACAGTGTCTGACTATTCAACATTGCTTATTTAAGTTATATAAACTTAGTAAGAATGGTTAGTTATGCTTATTGTTATAGACATGACAGCTAGCATTGCTAGAAACAGAGTCAAGGATGTTTTTTGAAGTCTTAGTCTTAATTAAAAAATTTTTTGCCTCCTAGGTAAGTTTATTTAATTGTCAAATTTCCCTTTTTTTTTTATTTCCAACTTATGCCGAGGCTTCAATTTTCTGGAAGGTATCTACTAGTCCCGTATCTGTGGAAATAATAGCAAATCTTCACCCCTACATTTTGTCTACATTGTTGTTGTAAATTAGCAAACTGTCCATTTAGAAAGTTCATCTTGGGCCCTGGCCGGTTGGCTCAGTGGTAGAGCGTCGGCCTGGCGTGCGGGGGACCCGGGTTCGATTTCCGGCCAGGGCACATAGGAGAAGCGCCCATTTGCTTCTCCACCCCCCCCTTCCTCTCTGTCTCTCTCTTCCCCTCCCGCAGCCAAGGCTCCATTGGAGCAAAGATGGCCCAGGTGCTGGGGATGGCTCCTTGGCCTCTGCTCAGGCGCTAGAGTGGCTCTGGTCGCGGCAGAGCTATGCCCCGGAGGGGCAGAGCATTGCCCCCTGGTGGACAGAGCGTAGCCCCTGGTGGGCGTGCCGAGTGGATCCCGGTCGGGCGCATGCGGGAGTCTGTCTGACTGTCTCTCCCCGTTTCCAGCTTCAGAAAAATACAACAACAAACAAAAACAAAAACAAAAACAATAAAAAGTTCATCTTGTGTAATATCAATAAGAGGGTTAGCATTAGCATTTTAATTAGCTTGAATACAAGCTTGATTTTCCTGTTATAAATTGTAACTCTCACTTTTGAAAGAACAGTCCAAGCTAACATTTCTAAATTTTTTGAAATAAAACTTTCAGAGTCCATGAAGGAGAATAGCAGTTCCTGCATATAAAGACAGTTTTATACTGGGAGCAAGCCATTTTTAACTCTTTAAGAGCTTTGACAGAAATTTGGTCATAGTGAGTATAAAAAACTCCTTGTCAGAAAGTTTAGATTGTAATTTAAAAAGTTGCTCTTGCCTGACCAGGCGGTGGTGCAGTGGATAGAGCATCGGACTGGGATGTAGAGGACCCAGGTTCGAGACCCTGAGGTCGCCAACTTGAGCGTGGGCTCATCTGGTTTGAGCGAAAGCCCACCAGCTTGAACCCAAGGTCGCTGGCTCCAGCAAGGGGTTACTCGGTCTGCTGAAGGCCCGTGATCAAGGCACATATGAGAAAGCAATCAATGAACAATTAAGGTGTTGCAACACGCAACGAGAAACTAATGATTGATGCTTCTCATCTCTCTCCGTTCCTGTCTGTCTGTCCCTGTCTATCCCTCTCTCTGACTCACTCTCTGTCTCTGTAAAAAAATAAATAAATAAAAAAGTTTAAAAAGTTGCTCTTTTTTTTTTTTTTTTTTACAGAGGCAGAGATAGACAGGGACAGACAGACAGGAACGGAGAGAGATGAGAAGCATCAATCATCAGTTTCTGGTTGCGCGTTGCGACTTCTTAGTTGTTCATTGATTGCTTTCTCACATGTGCCTTGACCGCGGGCCTTCAGCGGACCGAGTAACCCCCTGCTGGAGCTAGCGACCTTGGGTCCAAGCTGGTGAGCTCTTTGCTCAAGCCAGATGAGCCCGCGCTCAAGCTGGCGACCTCGGGGTCTCGAACCTGGGTCCTTCCGCATCCCAGTCCGATGCTCTATCCACTGTGCCACCACCTGGTCAGGCGTTGCTCTTTTAATTATAAGATAAATGTTTTTCTTTATCAGAGGCCAAATGACCCTTGTTATTTTCCTATTGTAAAAGACATCGTAGAGCTTTGTTAGGGACTTTTCCTAAGCCATGCAGCTTAGTGACTACTGCCTAAATGGGCTAAAAAGAAAACTAATGTTGCTTAGTAATAAGAGATGTATTAGCTTCTATATCTAAAAGTCTTTTGTATTGTTAAGTCTATTATAGGGTATCAGAGGAACTAAATTCCCACTTTCCTCAGTGCTTCCTTTTTCAGGATGTTGCCTTACAAGCAGCCAACTTTCTGAAGCAGCTTGTGATAAATTTTTTTTTTTTTTTTGTATTTTTCTGAAGCTGGAAACGGGGAGAGACAGTCAGACAGACTCCCGCATGCGCCTGACCGGGATCCACCCAGCACGCCCACCAGGGGCAACGCTCTGCCCACCAGGGGGCGTCGCTCTGCTGCGACCAGAGCCACTCTAGCGCCTGGGGCAGAGGCCAAGGAGCCACCCCAGTGCTCGGGCCATCTTTGCTCCAATGGAGCCTCGGCTGCGGGAGGGGAAGAGAGAGACAGAGAGGAAGGAGGGGGGGGGTGGAGAAGCAAATGGGTGCCTCTCCTGTGTGCCCTGGCCAGGAATCGAACCCGGGTCCCCCGCACGCCAGGCCGACGCTCTACTGCTGAGCCAACCGGCCAGGGCCTTGTGATAAATTCTTAAAATGACTTAATTTTACTTAATTCCTTAGTTTTACAAATTTGAGTATATTTTACACATAAACGACAATTTTCAATACAGAAACACAAGTATAACATATAACTTTAATTAATCCTAATATTTGAATTCTAATTTGATTTCAAACTTTGAATATACCTTATAATGTATTAATCAAATTAGCAAGTCTTAAGGATCCATATTCTATTTAATTTAAATTTAAATGAGCGCTCCTTATAATTTCTCATTTTAAAGCAAAAAATATATGGATGAAACTTTTTGCAATATAAAAGCCAGCATTTTAAATTTTTGTATGTAAACACAATTCAGGCCTTAAAAATCACATTTTAGACAACACCAAACAAAAACTAAACAGAAATTAGAATCAGACAAAACAGACTAGACAAACCAAAGAGAAACCCGGGATTTCAGAGCACAGTCAGACTAGAAAGATGCCTGCCTGATTTTAATCAGGGCATTTTCTGACAGAGGGACTGACAATGGATGAGACTAAACAAAATTTCCCCAAGAAAATTCTCTTGGAAGCTGCTGGGATATTTTCTATAGTCAGATTCAACACATGTCCCCTGCCTCAGTTTCCAGGCAAAGAATAAGAAAGAAACAAAATGATAGCTCAGAGGATTGTAGCTAAAACACCAAAGAAAATTAGTATTTATTTTATTATTACAAAGACTAGAGAATTCTAAGGACTTCATGATTCTTCTATATGTCCTAATTCTAATTGAATTTGTACCAACTGATGTAAAGCTGCAAACTTTTCTTCCTTGTCTCCATTTCCAGTGATTTGCATCCAGGCTTTAAGACAAGCGATCTAATCTGAGCTTTAACAGCATCAGTATGACTAGTTTGTTTTCCCACTGCTGCATAAGCACCAATGCCGAAGAGCATTTCAAAGGTAGCTCCCGGGGGATTATTTCTGGCGTTCATGCGAGATATTCGAAAAACCTCCTCTCTCCACCAAGATTTTAATTGTAAATATTGTCCTGGTTCCAAAACCGTACTAGCAAGTAAATCCCAATCCAAAGGAATGATTAAATGATTATTACAATAGGAAGAGATCAGACCTTGAACATATGAGGACTGAGGTCCATACGTAGCAACAGATTGTTTGACTAGCTTTAAGAAAGTAAATTCAAATTGGTCAAATTGGATATTATGCCCTCCCCCAGGATTTGGAGCATTAAGAGGAAAAGGCTGTCTAATTGGAAAAATAGATGCAGAAAAATTACTAGAATTAGATTCTAAATCATCATGATGCATAAGCACCTGTTGCATTTCAGAGATTTCAGGGAATTGAGAAATCCTTCCCCTGCCAGTACCAATTAATTTTTGACCTTGAATTGGAGGAGCTGTAGGCTCACATATATCTTGCTTTTGAACAGGATAAGCAGTATACTGATTTCCATTCTCCTGTTGTTCAGTGTAAATTGTAGTTTACTTAATAAATGTTTTAGACAGGCAACATCATCCATAGGGGCTCCCTCATTTTTTAAGAAAGAGGGAAGAAAGCCTGTGGATGGCTGAATTTCATTAACATTATCAGTAACTTCAGAAGCAGAGACAGTATTGTCCAAGTCATTATTCTGTTCATTCTGTGCTGAATCAAATTCTTCAGGCTTATTAAAAATAAGCTCACTCAAGTCTTTTTTTTTTTTTTTTTCTTTTTTTTTTTTTTCTTTATTCATTTTTAAAGAGGAGAGAGAGAGAAGGCGGGAGGAGGAGGAAGCATCAACTCCCATATGTGCCTTGACCAGGCAAGCCCAGGGTTTTGAACCGGCGACCTCAGTGTTTCCAGGTCGATGCGTTATCCACTGCGCCACCACAGGTCAGGCTCACTCAAGTCTTTAACAGAATCTCTATCTGATTGCAAAGGTCCAAGGGCTGTAGCAATAAGATTATAAGCAGCCCACATTTCAGCATCAAGTGGATCTCCGTGCTGATGAACACAGCTTAAAGATTTTCCTACTTGTTGCCAAACATTCAAATTCAATTGATTACAATGTTCAGGAGTATACCAATAACAGTGTTTCTGAATAGCATTTAAAAGATGTAACAAAACCTTGTCTTTTATCTGAGTCCTAGACCCTTTTAAAAGGGATTTCAAAACCTGTACATAATTGTCACGTAATGAATGGGAATTTCCCATGACTTTGCTAGTTACCCGAAAGTATTGCGTACACAGCGTGTCCAGCTTACCCTTTCGGGGTTCCATCTGTTCCCAACCTCTTCTTAAGGCCCCACGTTGGGCGCCAAATGTTGTGAGTCGGGGGCACAGAGAGAGACATCAGCAGACGAAATCATCAAGGACTAGCAAAGGACCACTGCTCGCTCAGGCAAATGGCCCCGAGTTCATGCAGTGTCCTAATTTTATCCACAAGACTTCAAAAAGCTTGTTTACTGAGAAATTGGCATAACATCAAGAGTAACTTTTACTTAAAGATACATAGAGTGCACCTGCAAGATAGCTTAGTAACAACATAATATCAGAAGGCATTAATTGCTATTGCTTCTATGGATCCCACAACATTCCTCTCCTTATCTTAAGGGACAACCTTGGAAAGTACAGAAATCTTATGAGAATGTTTTACTGAGAAAAGCCCAGCAATTGCCTTCAGTCACATAGACCTGTTTCAGTGACCTGCCTTCAAGTCACAAAACAATTCTCTTAGCAAAACATTCTTTTCTTGTTGGCTGTGTTCCCATCCAAGGCCATGCGATGGATTATTCCACTACAAGGCTGAGTGACCCCTTGCTCAAGCCAGTGACCTTGGGTTCAAGCTGGTGAGCTTTGCTCAAGCCAGATGAGCCTGCACTCAAGCTAGCAACCCTGAGGTCTCGAACCTGGGTCCTTCCGCATCCCAGTTCGACGCTCTGTTCACTGCGCCACTGCCTGATCAGGCAAACTCCTGCTTTTCTTAACAGACATGTACAGTTTCCAGCTCTTTGTGAATTTAGCTTCCTATGATGGAAGAATAAAAACATAGCGGATTGAGCTGTTTTCTAATGCTCAATGGGAGGAAATGCCTTTGGCTCTATTGCCTACCAAGCCAACAGGTGTGTAGGGAGATGATATCTATTAATATTATAAAAATGTACATATGTTGAAAATATCTGTTTACTTTTTCCATAGCAGAACATCAGCATGGTAAAACATTATCACCTTAAACACAAACAGGCAAGATGGATCCATCCTCCTAAATCCCCTCCCATCTGGCAACTCTCAAAATGTTCTCTGTATATATGAGTCTGTTTCTGTTTTGCTTGTTGGTTTATTTTTTTTATTTTTTTATTCATTTTTTTTTTTTTTAGAGAGGAGAGGGAGAGACAGAGAAAGAGAGACTGAGACAGAGAGACAGAGAGAGAGAAGGGGGGGGAGGAGCTGGAAGCATCAACTCCCATATGTGCCTTGACCAGGCAAGCCCAGGGTTTTGAACCGGCGACCTCAGCATTTCCAGGTCAACGCTTTATCCACTGCGCCACCACAGGTCAGGCTGTTGGTTTATTTTTTTAAATTCAATTGTTGATAAATATATGTATTACCATCTTATTGTATTATAATATTTTTAATGTTTTCTTCTTAAAGAAGAACCTTTAACATTTCATGTAATACTGGCTGGATGGTGATGAATGCCTTTAGATTTTCTTGTCTGGGAAGCTCTTAATGTGTCCTTTGATTCTGAATGACAGCTTTGCTGGGTAGTGTAATCTTGGTTGTGGGTCCTTGCTTTTTCATTACTTTGAATATTTTGTGCCAGTTCCTGCAAAGTTTCTGTTGAGAAATCAGCTGACAGTCTAATGGGAGGCTCCCTTGTAGGTAACTGTTTTTCTTTTTTTTTTGTATTTTTCTGAAGCTGGAAACGGGGAGGGGGGTGGGGGGAGACAGTCAGACAGACTCCCGCATGTGCCCGACCAGGATCCACCCGGCACGCCCACCAGGGGGCGACGCTCTGCCCACCAGGGGGCGATGCTCTGCCCCTCCAGGGCGTCGCTCTGTTGCGACCAGAGCCACTCTAGTGCCTGGGGCAGAGGCCAAGGAGCCATCCCCAGCGCCCGGGCCATCTTTGCTTCAATGGAGCCTCAGCTGCGGGAGGGGAAGAGAGAGACAGAGAGGAAGGAGAGGGGGAGGGGTGGAGAAGCAGGTGGGCGCTTCTCCTGTGTGCCCTGGTCGGGAATCGAACCCGGGACTTCTGCACGCCAGGCCAACGCTCTACCACTGAGCCAACTGGCCAGGGCGGTAACTGTTTTTCTTTTGCTGCTTTGAAGATTCTCTTTTTGTCTTCTTCCCTTTGCATTTTAATTATGATATATCTTGGTGTGGGCCTCTTTGGGTTTGTATTGTTTGGAATCTCTGCTTTCTGAACTTGTATGTCTATTCCTGTCACCAGGTTAGGGAAGATTTCTGTTATTTTCTGAGCAAGAGAGAGAGAGAGACAGACAGACAGACAGGAAGGGAAAGAGATGAGAAGCATCAATTCGTAGTTGGAGTACTTTAATATTTTACTGATGCTTCTCATATGTGCCTTGACTGGGGGTCTCAAGCCAAGTGACCCAGGGGTTTTGAACCTATGACCTCAGCCTTCCAGGTCCCAGTGACCCCTTGCTCAAGCCAGTGACTTTGGGGGGGTTCAAGCCAGTGACCTTGAATCATGTTGATGATCTTGTGCTCAGGCTGGCAACCCTGCAGTCAAGCTGGATGAGCTCATGCTAAAGACAGCAATCTCAGGCTTTCAAACCTGGCATCTCAGTGTCCCAGGTTGATGCTCTCTATCCACTGCCACAACTGGTCAGGCTGTCACTTTTTCAAATAGGTTTTCAATTTGTTGCTCTTTCTCTTCTCCTTCTGGCACCCCTAAAGTGCAAATGTTGTTATGCTTGAAGTTTTCCCTGAAGCTTTTTTTTTTTAATTATTTTTTTTAAGATTTTATTTATTGATTTTACAGAGAGAGGAGAGACAGGTATGGAAGGTGCTTCACTTTAGTTGTTCATTGATTGTTGTATGTGCCAGGTAGCCCAGGGATTTGAACCTGTTGCCTCAGCAATTCCATGTCAAAGCTCTATCCACTGTGCCACCACAGGCCAGGCTCCCTGAAGCTTTTTAAACTATATTCATATTTTGAATTCTTTTTCTTTTTGCTGTTCTTATAGGGCGAGGGTCAGGAACTTATGGCTCGCGAGCCAGATGTGGCTCTTTTGATGGCTGCATCTGGCTCGCAGACAAATCTTTTTTTTTTTTTTTTGCATTTTCTTTTGCATTTTTCTGAAGCTGGAAACAGGGAGAGACAGTCAGACAGACTCCCGCATGCGCCCGACTGGGATCCACCCGGCACGCCCACCATGGGGCGACGCTCTGCCCACCAGGGGGCGATGCTCTGCCCATCCTGGGCGTCGCCATGTTGCGACCAGAGCCACTCTAGCGCCTGAGGCAGAGACCACAGAGCCATCCCCAGCGCCCGGGCCATTTTTGCTCCAGTGGAGCCTTGGCTGCGGGAGGGGAAGAGAGAGACAGAGAGGAAGGTGTGGCGGAGGGGTGGAGAAGCAGATGGGCGCTTCTCCTGTGTGCCCTGGCTGGGAATCGAACCCGGGTCCTCCGCACGCTAGGCTGACGCTCTACCACTGAGCCAACTGGCCAGGGCTCGCAGACAAATCTTTAATTAAAAAAAAATAATGTTAAAAATATAAAACAGGCCCTGGCCGGTTGGCTCAGTGGTAGAGTGTCGGCCTGGCGTGCAGGAGTCCTGGGTTCGATTCCCGGCCAGGGCACACAGGAGAAGCGCCCATCTGCTGCTCTGCCCCTCCCCTCTCCTTCTTCTCTGTCTCTCTCTTCCGTTCCTGCAGCCAAGGCTCCATTGGAGCAAAGTTGGCCCGGGCACTGAGGATGGCTCTGTGGCCTCTGTCTCAGGTGTTAGAATGGCTCTGGGTGCAACAGAGCAACACCCCAGATGGGCAGAGCATTGCCCCCTGGTGGGCGTGCCGGGTGGATCCCGGTCGGGCGCATGCAGGAGTCTGTCTGACTGCCTCCCCGTTTCCAACTTCAGAAAAATACCATTAAAAAAAAATAATAATAAAAAAAAATATATATATATATTTTATCCTTTAGCACAGGATCATCAACATGATTCAAGGTCACTGGCTTGAGCCCCCCCAAAGTCACTGGCTTGAGCAAGGGATCACTGGGACCTGGAAGGCTGAGGTCATAGGTTCATATATATATATATATATATATATATAACATTCTCATGTATTACAATCCATTCGTGTCCTACCGGCTGTAGCCAATCACAGCTGTCCTCCAGGACAACACCAAATTTTTATTGTATAATGCCTAACATACACGGGTTGTTGTATGGCTCTCATGGAATTATATTTTAAAATATGTGGTGTTCATGGCTCTCTTAGCCAAAAAGGTTCCTGACCCCTGTGATAGGGTGTTTTTTGTCTCTTTATATTCCAAACTGCTTATTTGATTCTTGGCTTTATCTACTTTACTATTGATTCTCTGTAAGTTACTCTTCATTTCAGTTAGTATATCCTTTATTTCTATTTTTGTTATTTTAGTGAGAGAGACAGGACGGGAGAGAGATGAGAAGTATCAAGTTGTAGTTGCGGCACTTTAGTTGTTCATTGATTGCTTCTCAAATGTGCCTTGACTCGGGGGCTCCAGCCAAGCCAGTGACTCCTTGCTCAAGCCAGCAACCTTGGGCTTTAAGCCAGTGACCATGGGATCATGTCAGTGATCCCATGCTCAAGCTGGTAACTCTGCACTCAAGCTAGTGAGCCTGCGCTCAAGCTGGCGACCTTGGAGTTTCGAACCTGAGATCTCAGTGTCCCGGGTCAACACTCTATCTACAGCGCCACCACTGGTCAGGTAGTGTATCCTTTATTTCTGACTAGTTCTTTTTTTGTGGTTTCTGTGTCGTTTTCATGTTGTTGAAGTGTTAAGTTTGTTGAGTTTCTCACTAAGTTCCTTGAGCATTCTTATAACCATTATTTTGTCTCTGGTAGTTTGCTTGCCTCCATTTCATTATTTATTTTTTTGGAGAGGCCTCCTGTTTCTTAATTTGGATCCTTTTTCTTTGTCTCCACATTTTGGCTGCTTTCCGGTGTTAGTTTCTATGTATTAGAGCTGCTATGTCTCCTGGACTTGGTAGAGTGGCCTTGTACAGTAGGTGTCCTGTAGGGCCCACTGGTGCACCTCCCTGTTCACCTGAGCTGGACCCTCCAGGTGCTCCCCTGTGGGCTGTGTGCACTGTCCTGTTGTAGTTGAGCCTTTATTGCTGTTTGTCACTGGAGGAATTGAACCCCCAGGCTGATCAGCTGCAGGCACAAGCTGTGACTACAGTGTAGGAGCTGCTGTGCAGGAGCTGGCTATGGAGCAGGACTATCTTTAGTGGGGCTTTGTTGCTCTTCCAAGTCTACTTCTTGAGTGTGTGTGTGGTGTGTGTCTCAGAAAAGTAACAGTGGCCTCTGCCAGCACTTCTGTCTGGCAGAAAGCAGACCCCAGCTCTCTTCTTGATGCTGGACAATTCAGTTCCTCTGGTTTCTTTCAAGCTGCTGTCCCAGTGCTAGAGCTCAGCGGAAGTGAGTCCAAGTAATCCCATGCATGGACCCTTTACAAGGAACTGCCTGGGATTTCAGCAGCACTCTGTCTCACTCAGCTATAATCCTTGCTGGTTTTGGGGACTTCTTTTCCTGGCGCTGGAACCCTGGTGTGGGGTTGGGACCCTGGCTCTTCAGGGGGGACCTCCACAGCCAAGATATGTCTACTGATTTTTATCTGCCACATTTGGGTGTGGGACCAGCCTGTTCTGTGTCTCTAGTCTTGATTTGGTTTTCTTTAAATTTCTAGTTGTAGGACTTCCATTATTTTAGGTAGTTCTGAATGATGGTTGTTCTGTAGTTTAGTTGTAATTTTGATGTCGTAGGAGGATTCAGCAACCACTAATCTTGTTTTCATTTCTAAAATGTGCAAGTGTTTAGGTATGTAATATTTTGGGATTGGCTTTTTGCTCAACATACTTCCCTGAGGAGTCAACCAAGCTGTTGCATGTATCAGTAGTTCATTCCTTTTTATTGCTGCGAGTGTTCCACTGTATATATGTAGCACAGTTTGTTCAGCCTTTTCACCTGTTGAAGGACATCAGACTAAGTGATACTTTTGTCTGTTAAAAATAAAGCTGTTATGAGCATTTGCATACAGATTTTTTTTTGTGTGTGTACAGATTTTGTGTGAACATAGTTTTTATTTCTTTGGGAAAAATGGTTGAGAGTACAGTTATTGGGTTATATGGTAGTTGCATGTTCAGTTTTAAAATAAACTGCAAAAGCTGTTTTCAGAGTGATCATACCATTTTACATTCCCACCAAGATTGCCTGAGTGACCTAGTTTCCCTATGTATTTGCCAACATTTGATGGTGTGAATATTTTAAAATTGTATCCATTCTTCAAAGATCTAAACATAAGACCTGAAACAATAAAGTACATAGAAGAAGACAAAGGTACTAAACTCATAGACCTGGGTTTTAAAGAGCATTTTATGAATTTGACTCCAATGGCAAGAGAAGTGAAGGCAAAAATTAATGAATGGGACTACATCAGACTAAGAAGTTTTTGCTCAGCAAGAGAAACTGATAACAAAATAAACAGAAAGCCAACTAAATGGGAAATGATATTTTCAAACAACAGCTCAGATAAGGGCCTAATATCCAAAATATACAAAGAACTCATAAAACTCAACAACAAACAAACAAACAATCCAATAAAAAAATGGGAAGAGGACATGAACAGACACTTCTCCCAGGAGGAAGTACAAATGGCCAACAGATATATGAAAAGATGCTCATCTTCTTTAGTTATAAGAGAAATGCAAATCAAAACTGCAATGAGATACCACCTCACACCTAGCTATTATTAACAAGACAGGTAATAGCAAATGTTGGAGAGGCTGTGGAGAAAAAGGAACCCTCATACACTGTTGGTGGGAATGTAAAGTAGTACAACCATTATGGAAGAAAGTATGGTGGTTCCTCAAAAAACTGAAAATAGAACTACCTTATGACCCAGCAATCCCTCTACTGGGTATATACCCCAAAAACTCAGAAACATTAATACGTAAAGACACATGTAGCCCCATGTTCATTGCAGCATTGTTCACAGTGGCCAGGACATGGAAACAACCAAAAAGCCCGTTAATAGATGACTGGATAAAGAAGATGTGGCACATATACACTATGGAATACTACTCAGCCATAAGAAATGATGACATCGGATCATTTACAGCAAAATGGTGGGATCTTGATAACATTATACGAAGTGAAATAAGTAAATCAGAAAAAACAGGAACTGCATTATTCCATACGTAGGTGGGACATAAAAGTGAAACTAAGAGACATTGATAAGAGTGTGGTGGTTACGGGGGGAGGGGGGAAAGGGAGAGGGAAAGGGGGAGGGGGAGGGGCACAAAGAAAACTAGATAGAAGGTGACAGAGGACAATCTGACTTTGGGTGATGAGTATGCAACATAATTGAAAGACAAGATAACCTGGACTTGTTGATCTTTGAATATATGTATCCTGATTTATTGATGTCGCCCCATTAAGAAAATAAAATTATAATAAAATTGTATCCATTCTGATATGTTTAGTGCTATCTCATTGTAGTTTTATTATGATTAATTTCAAGTAAATTTTATATAAAGTGTGAAATTTGGTCGAGGTTCATTATTTTTTTGCCTGTGGATGTCCACTTGCTCTAATATTATTATTATTATTATTATTATTTTTTTTTCATTTTTCTGAAGCTGGAAACAGGGAGAGACAGTCAGACAGACTCCCGCATGCACCCGACCGGGATCCACCCGGCCCGCCCACCAGGGGCGGTGCTCTGTCCCCCAGGGGGCGATGCTCTGCCCATCCTGGGCGTCGGCATATTGCGACCAGAGCCACTCTAGCGCCTGAGGCAGAGGCCACAGAGCCATGCCCAGCGCCCGGGCCATCTCTGCTCCAATGGAGCCTTGGCTGCGGGAGGGGAAGAGAGAGACAGAGAGGAAAGCGCGGCGGAGGGGTGGAGAAGCAAATGGGCGCTTCTCCTGTGTGCCCTGGCCGGGAATCGAACCCGGGTCCTCCGCACGCTAGGCCGACGCTCTACCGCTGAGCCAACCGGCCAGGGCCTATTATTATTATTATTATTATTATTATTATTATTATTTTAAATTTTTATTTATTTATTCATTTTAGAGAGGAGAGGGAGAGACAGAGAGGGAGAGAGAGGAGAGACAGAGAGAGAGAAGGGGGAGGAGCTGGAAGCATCAACTCCCATATGTGCCTTGGCCAGGCAAGCCTAGGGTTTTGAACCGGCGACCTCAGCATTTCCAGGTCGACGCTTTATCCACTGCGCCACCACAGGTCAGGCTAATATTATTTTTTGAAAATGCTTCCTCCACTGATTTGTTTGCAGTTTTGTCAGAAATGAATTTGAGCATATTTGTGTTGGTATATTTCTGAGTTTTTTATTGTTTGCCATTGATCTTTTTGTCTATTCCTAATACATAGCCAGTACCACACGATCTTGATTTTTGTAGCTATATAGTAAGCCTTAATATTGAGTAGAGTAATTCCTCCCACTTTATTCTTTTTTTTTTTTTTTTTGTATTTTTCTGAAGCTGGAAATGGGGAGACACAGTCAGACAGACTCCCACATGCGCCCGACTGGGATCCACCTGGCACGCCCACCAGGGGCGACGCTCTGCCCACCAGGGGGCGATGCTCTGCCCCTCCGAGGCGTCTCTCTGCCGAGACCAGAGCCACTGTAGTGCCTGGGGCAGAGGCCAAGGAGCCATCCCCATCGCCCGGGCTATCTTTGCTCCAATGGAGCCTTGGCTGCGGGAGGGGAAGAGAGAGACAGAGAGGAAGGGAGGGTGGAGGAGCAAATGGGCGCTTCTCCTATGTGCCCTGGCTGGGAATTGAACCCAGGTCCCCTGCACGCCAGGCCGACGCTCTACCGCTGAGCCAGCCGGCCAGGGCCCCACTTTATTCTTTTTAGCTAAGCTGGTTTAAGCTATTCTAGGGCTATGCCTTTCCATATAAATTTTAGAGTACGCTTGTCCAATTCTACAGGAAGTCTTGCTGGAATTTTTAAAATAGAAATTATATTAAAACTGAGATGAATTTGGGAAGAATTGACACCTTTACTGTGTTGAGTCTTCCAACCCATGAGCATGGCATGTCTTATTCAGATCTTTGATTTCTTTCATTAATTACTCAGAAGAGAAATACTTAGGTATAAATTTAACAGACCACATACAAAATGCAGCAAGATATTTTTGAGGCCCAGTGGAGCTTGGCAACAATCTTTGAGGCAATAAAGAGCTGCTCACAGGACAGAGAGGTAACACACCTTTGGGTTTCCAAATGCTGCTGCTGCTCCTTGCTTTGGTCTTGCTCTAGAACCTGATGAGTGTTCCTGGGTCCTCTTCCTTTCCTTTCACTCTGCATCTGCATCCCAGGCAAAGAGGCCTAAGTTGGGAAGAAGAAATGATGCTTTTCTCTTCCTAAAGCTGAGGCCCTGGTCATCTTTACAGCATATTGAGCAGAGCCCGAAATTCTTCCTTAACAAGGGGTGTTTCTGGTAGTCCTGGAGGTCCTCTTCCTGGAAATCCCCCTTTAGAAATGCTTGTGCCTGACTCTGAAGCTCTGGAATTGAGAGGAGTTCATCCTAGGATCTTGAGGATTCTGCAGAAAGTGTACTAGTGTGTGAAGGCTTTATAGTTTCCTTATGAGAAAAAAATATTAATCTTCTTATTTTGTCAACAATAATCAGAAGTCTTGATGAATTTTAGTCAACCACCACTACAACCAAGATACAGAACACCACCATTATCTCACAAGGTAGCGTTATGTATTTTTTTGTTTTTTCTTTTTATTTATTCATTTTAGAGAGGAGAGAGTGAGTGAGAGAGAGTGAGCGAACGGGGTGGGGGGGGGAGGAGCAAGAAGCATCAACTCCCATATATCCTGACCAGACAAGGGCAGGGTTTCAAACTGGCAACCTCAGCGTTCCAGGGTTGATGCTTTATCCATTGCACCACCACGGGTCAGGCCAAACGTGTGTGTGTGTGTGTGTGTGTGTGTGTGTGTGTGTGTGTGTGTATTTTTTTTATTCATTTTATTTGTTTTTTTTTTTTTTTTTTTTGTATTTTTCCGAAGTTGGAAACGGGGAGGCAGTCAGACAGACTTCCGCATGCGCCCGACTGGGATCCACCCGGCAAGCCCACCAGGGGGCGATGCTCTGCCCATCTTGGGGTGTCGCTCTGCTGCAACCAGAGCCATTCTAGCGCCTGAGGCAGAGGCCACAGAGCCATCCTCAGCACCCGGGCAAACTTTGCTCCAATGGAGCCTTGGCTGCCGGAGGGGAAGAGAGAGAGAGAGAGGAAGGAGAGGGGGAGGGGTGGAGAAGCAGATGGGCGCTTCTCCTGTGTGCCCTGGCCGCGAATTGAACCTGGGACTCCTGCACGCCAGGCCGCCGCTCTACCACTGAGCCAACCAGCCAGGGCTTTTTTATTCATTTTAGAGAAGAGAGAGAGAGAGAGAGAGAAGGGAGGAAGAGCAGGAAGCATCAACTCCCATATGTGCCCTGACCAGGCAAGCTCGCGGTTTCGAACCGGCGACCTCAGTGTTTCAGGTTGTTGCTTTATCCACTGCGCCACCACAGGCCAGGCCATAGCCTTGTGTACTTCACAAGTTATCTCTCTCTCCCCTACCCATTCTGGCCTTGGGAAAATACTGGTCTGTTTATTTTTCACTATTGATTACTTTTTTCTAGTATTTCATGTAAATAGAATTGTATGTACTCTTTTTTTTTTTTTTTTGCGAAAGAGACAGGAAGGGAGGCAAATGAGAAGCATCAGCTCGTTTGAGGAGTTGCTTCATTTTAGTAGTTCATTGATTGCTTTCTCATACATGCCTTGATGGGGGGGCTCCAGCAGAACCAGTGACCCCCTGCTGAAGCCAGCGACCATGGGGGCATGTCTATGATCTTGTGCTCAAGCTGGTGACCCTGTGCTCAAGTTGAAGCTGAAGCTGGTGTGCCTATGCTCAAGCTGGATGAGCCCTACTCAAGCCAGCGACCTTGGGGTTTTGAACCTGGGTCTTCAGTGTCCCACGTTGAGGCTCTATTCACTGTGCCACTACCTGGTCAGGCGTTGTATGTACTCTTTTGTGTCTTTCTTTGACTCACTGTTTTATATAGTTCTTTCTTATTGTTAAGTTTTCCATTGTATGGATAGACCACAATTTCTTTATCCAGTGTCTTGATGAGTATTTGGGTTATTTCTAAATTTTGTCTACTGTGAATAGGGCTGTTATGAACAGTCAAACTTTAGGCCGTGGTCATTTGGCTAAGTGGATAGAGTGTCATACGGCATGTGGATGTCCTGATTTCGATCCCTGGTCAGGGCACACATGAGAAACGACCATCTGCTTCTCTTCTCCTTCTCCACCTTCGCTCTCTCTTCACCTCTCATATCCAGTGTCTTGGTTGGACTGAATGCTGGCCTCAGGTGCTGAGGATATCTCAGTTGGTCTGAGCGCCAGTGGGGGCTGCCGGGTGGATCCCAGTCGGGGTGCATGTGGCAGTCTATCTCTCTCTTCACTCCTCTCACTTAAAACAAACAAAAAACAGTCACACTTTATTTTTCTTTGGTAAATACCTGGAGTGGCTAGGTCATATATATAATAGGTATATGTTTCATTTTTTATGAAACTGCCAGACTTTTCCAGAGTAGATGTACCATTTTATATTCCTGCCAGCAATGTGTCTGAGTTCCAGTTGCTCTGTGTCCTTGGCAGCACTTGGTCTTTCCGTCTTTTAATTTTTAGGTATGCTAGTGGATGTGTAGTGGTATCTCATTGTGTTTAGTTTGATAAGTTTTTCAGTTATATGCACTCATGAAACTGCTACTACAGTCATGATACAGTACATTTCCATCATCCTCAGAGATTCCTCATGTTTCTTTTCAGTCCCTTACTTCCTACATTCCCTGGAACTTGGCAACTACTTACTTGCTTTTTGTCACTGTAAATTACCGTATTTTTTGTACCATAAGACACACCTGACCATAAGACACACCTAGGATTTTTTTTAAAGACTTTATCTATTCATTTTAGGGAGAGAGAGAGAGAGAGAGAGAGAGAGAGAGAGAGAGAAGGGAGGAGCAGGAAGCTTCAACTCCCATATGTGCCTTGACAAGGCAAGCCCAGGGTTTTGAACCAGCAACTTCAGCATTCCAGGTTGATGCTTTATCCACTGCGCCACCACAGGTCAGGCCACACCTAGGATTTTAAGGAGGAAAATAAGAAAAAAATATTCTGAACCAACTGGTGTGTTAAAATATTTTTAAAAATACGATAGTTTGCATTTAATATAAGTGGAATAAAACAATGTATATATACTCTGTGAATGGCTTTTTTTTTCATTCAGCAAAATGATTTTGAGTTTTACTTATGTCTTTCCTGTATCCTTTTTATTACTGAGTAGTATTCTGTTGTATGGCTAAACCACAATTTGTTTATTATCTGTTGATGAACGTTTGGTTCATCTCCATCGTTTAACATTGTGGAAGAAGTTGCTGTGAATATTTGTGTACAAGTCTTTGTGTGGTGATATGCTTTTATTTCTGTTGGGTAAATAATAGCAGTGGAGTGACTGGCCTGTATAGTAATATACCTAATTTTTCTAAGAAACTGCCAGTTTTTCAAAGTGGTTATACCATTTTACATTCCCATTAGCAGTGTATGAGAGCCGTTGATGTATTTCTCATCTGTGCCCACAGTTTTTAGCTGTAATTGTTCTAATGAGTGTGCAGCGTTATGGCATTGTGGATTGAATTTCTATTTTGACAACTAATGATGCTGAGCATCTTTTTTGTTTGTTTATTTTTATTTAGTTTTTTAGAGACAGAGAGGGATAGACAGGACAGACAGACAGGAACGGAGACATGAGAAGCATCAATCATTAGTTTTTCATTGCGTGTTGCAACACCTTAGTTGTTCATCGATTGCTTTCTCATATGCACCTTGACCGCAGGCCTTCAGTAGACCGAGTAACCCCTTGCTCGAGCTGGTGACCTTGGGTCCAAGCTGGTGAGCTTTTGCTCAAACCAGATGAGCCCGTGCTCAAGCCGGCGACCTAGGGGTCTCGAACCTGGGTCTTCTGCATCCCAGTCCCACGCTCTATCCACTGCGCCACCGCCTGGTCAGGCTGTTTGTTCTTATTGACCATTAGTATATCTGCTTTTGTGAAGTTTGTTCATCTTTTGCTCATTTAAAGAATTGGTTTGCCTTTTTTATTATTGAATTATGAGTTCTTTGTTAGATACCTATATTGAAAATATTTCTCCCATTCTGTGGCTTGTGTTTTTGTTTCCTTAATGGTGTCTTTTGAAGAACAGAGATTTTAAATTTCAGTAAAGTCCAGTTTATTAATTTTTAAAAATTCTATGCTTTGTACTTTCTGTATCCTGAGAAATGTTGGCTTACTCAAGGTCACAGAGATTTTATTACCTTTTAAAAGTCTTAGCTCTACAATAACTTATTGTTAGCACAATCCATAATACATGTATTAATTTAAACTTTTATATATACTTATGCATATACAAAAAATAAAAATGTAAAAATGAAATAGTCAAAGAACTTGAATAATACAAAGTAAACATACTTATTAAATTAAATCACTGGGAGACTTTAGAAAAGGTTATGTCTGTTTGAACCTCTGGATTGCTTCTGAAAATGAAGGAGCTGTGGTGCAACAGTAGCGCATCTGACTCCAGAGCAGAAGGTTGCGTGAAAATGGAGTTTAGCTACATTGTTGGTAGTTTTAAACTCTTGGGTCTTAAGCTCCTTTAAGAATTGGATGAAAGGTATAAAAATTGTTTCCAAGGAATATATAGAAACAAGATAATAATTTTGCACACAATTTCAGGAGGTTGTGAGTCTCTTGAGGCCTATCCATAGATTCTTGTAGAGCTTGTGGATTAACAGGTTAACAGTGCTTAGCCAGCATTACAGGCATACCTTAAGAAGCTGGAAAAAGCTCAAATAAACAATTTAATCCTGCATCTAAAACAACTAGAAAAAGAGTAGCTAGCAAAGGCCAGAGGAAATAGGAGGAAGGAAATAATAAAGATCGGAGTAGAAATAAATGACATAGATGCTAAAAAAACAATATAGAGGATCAATGAAACCAAGAGCTGGTTCTTTGAAAAGGTAAACAATATTGATGAACCTTTAACCAGACTCATCAAAAAGAAAAGAGGACTAAAATAAATAAAATTAGAAATTAGGGTGGAGAAGTAACAACTGACACAGCAGAAATACAAAATATTGTTAAGAAAATACTATGAAGAACTCTATGCCAAAAAATTAACCTAGGTGAAATGGACAAATTCCTTGAAACATATAATCTTTCAAAAATCAATCTGGAAGAATTAGAAAACCTAAATAGACCAATTACAACAAATTAGATTGAAACAGTTATCAAAAAACTCCCAACAAACAAAAGCCCTGGCCAGATGGCTTCACTGGCAAATTCGACCAAACATTCAAAGAAGAACTAACTCCTATCCTTCTCAAGCTATTTCAAAAACTTCAAGAGGAGGGAAATCTTCCAAACTCCTTTTATGAGGCGAGCATAATTCTGATTCCAAAACCAGGCAAAGACAACACAAAGAAAGAAAACTATAGGCCAATATCCCTGATGAATTTAGATGCTAAAATTCTCAACAAAATATTAGCAAACCAGATCCAGCAATACATGAAAGAAATGATACATCATGATCAAATGGATTATTCTGGGGAGGCAAGGCTGGTACTATATTTGCAAATCAATCAATCAATGTGATTCATCACATAAACAAAAGGAAGGACAAAAACTACATGATAATATCAGTAGATGCAAAAAAGCATTTGATAAAATCCACCCATTTATAATCAAAACTCAGCAAAGTGGGAATACAGGGAACATACTTCAACATGATAAAGGCCATCTATGACAGAACCATATGATACTCAATGGGCAAAAATTAAAAGAAATCCCCTTAAGATCAGGAACAAGGCAGGGGTGCCCCATTTCACCATTCTTATTCAACATAGTTCTGGAAGTCCTAGCCACAGCAATCAGACAAGAAGAAGAGAAAAGGCATCCAAAGTGGAAAAGAAGAAGTAAAACTATCATTATTTGCTGATGATATGAAACTATTCATAGAAAACCCTAAAGTCTCAGTCAGAAAACTACTGGACCTGATAAATGAATTTAGCAAGGTGGCAGGATATAAAATTAATATTCAGAAGTCAGAGGCATTATTATACACCAACAATGAACTGCTTGAAGAGAAGTAAAGAAAACAATCCCCTTCACTATTGCAACAAAATAAAATAAAGTACCTAGGAGTAAATTTAACCAAGGAGATTAAAGACTTGTTCTTGGAAAATTATAAAACATTGATAAATCAAGGAAGATACAAACAAGTGGAAGCATATACCGTGTTCATGGATAGAAAGAACAAACATCATTAAAATGTCTATATTACCCAAAACAATTTATAAATTCAGTGCAATTCCTATTAAAATGCCAATGACATACTTCAAAGATATAGAACAAATATTCAAAAATTTATATGGAACCAAAAAGAACACGAATAACCTTAGCAATCTTTTTTTTTTTTTTTTGTATTTTTCTGAAGCTGGAAACAGGGAGAGATAGTCAGACAGACTCCCGCATGCGCCCGACCGGGATCCATCCGGCACGCCCACCAGGGGCGATGCTCTGCCCACCAGGGGGCGATGCTCTGCCCCTCTGGGGCGTTGCTCTGTTGCGACCAGAGCCACTCTAGCGCCTGGGGCAGAGGCCAAGGAGCCATCCCCAGCGCCCGGGCCATCTTTGCTCCAATGGAGCCTCGCTGCGGGAGGGGAAGAGAGAGACAGAGAGGAAGGAGAGGGGGAGGGGTGGAGAAGCAGATGGGCGCTTCTCCTGTGTGCCCTGGCCGGGAATCGAACCCGGGACTTCTGCACTCCAGGCCGACGCTCTACCACTGAGCCAACCAGCCAGGGCCAACCTCAGCAATCTTGAAAAAGAAGAATAAAGTGGGTGGTATCACTTCCTGATATCAGGTTATACTACAAGGCCATTGTACTCAAAACAGCTTGGTAGTAGCATAAGAACAGCCATAAAGATCAATGGAACAGAACAGAGAATCCAGAAATTAACCCACACCTATACGGACAATTGATATTTGACAAAGGAGGTAAGAGCATTGACAGCCTCTTTAACAAATGGTGATGGGAAAATTGGACAGCTACCTGCAAAAAAGTGAAACTAGACCACCAACTTACACCATTCACAAATATAAACTCAAAATGGATAAAAAAATGTAAGTCATGTAACCATAAGCATCTTAGAAGAAAACATAGGCAGTAAGCTCTCTGACATCTCTAGCAACAATATATTTGCTCATTTACCTCTACAGACAAGTGAAAAAGGACAGGATGAACAAATGAGACTATATCAAATTAAAAAGCTTTTGCACAGCTAAAGACAATATGAAAAAAATAAAAAGACAAACCACACAATGGAGAACATATACAACAATACGTCTTATAAGGGGTTAATAACCAAAATTTATAAAGAACTTGTAAAACTCAACACCAGGAAGATAAGCAATCCAATCAAAGAGGGCAAAAGAAATGAATAGACATTTCTCCAAAGAAGTCAGACAGATGGCCAGTAGGCATATGAAAAAATATTCAACAACAGTAGTCATTATAGAGAAATGCAGATTAAAACCACAATGAGATACCACCTCACACCAGTCAGAATGGTGCTCATTAACAAAACAACACAGAATAAGTGCTGGCCAGGATGTGGAGAAAGGGAACCCTCCTGCACTGCTGGTGGGAATGCAGACTGGTGCAGCCACTGTGGAAAACAGTATGGAGATTCTTCAAAAAATTGAAAATCAAACTGCCTTTTGACCCAGCCATCCCATTCTTAGGAATATATCCCAAGAACACCACATAACTGATTCAAAAGAAGAAATGCACTCCCATGTTTATGGCAGCATTCTTTACAGTAGCCAAGATCTGGAAAGAGCTCAAGTGTCTCTGTCAGTGGACGGAGTGGATTAAAAAGCCATAGTACATATACACAATGGAATTCTATGGAGCCACGAAAAAGAAGGAAATCTTACCTTTTGCGACAACATGAATGGACCTGGAAACTTACATTAAGTGAAATAAGCCAGGCAGAGAAAGAAAAATATCATATGACCTCACTCATTTTGAGGAATCCAATGAACTAAATGTGAACTGAGGAACGGAATAGAAACAGAGGTGGGATCAAATGGACCAGAGGGAAAGCAAACAGGGAAATGGGATCAGAGAAGGGAATGAGATTGGTGAAATTATATATACATTAAATGTTATAGAGAGCAGAAAAGCAAATCATGGAGGGGAGGGGAGGTAGGGGGATGTTGAGCAGAACATGGGGGAGGGGTGGTTGCATTGGGGGAATACTAGAATCTATGTAAACAATAAATTAAAATCAATAAAAATAGACTATATTTTCCTCATTGAGTTATCCTGACACCCTTGTTGAAAATTTGATAACGTGTGTTTTCTGGAATCTCAGTTTTGTTTCATTGATCTTTGTCTATCCTTGTGCCAGAGTGTCACAGTGTCTCAATAACTAGCTTTGTAGTAAGTTTTAAATTGAGATATGTGAATCATTCACATTTTTTCCCTTTATTCAAGACTATTCTGGGACCTTTTGTTTCCATGTGAATTTTAGGATCAACTTGTCTATTTCCTCAAAAACACCATCAGGGAATTTATTAGGGATTATGTTGCATTCATAGAGCAATTTGGGGAATATTGCTGTCTTAACAATATCAAGTCTTCCAGTTTGTGAACAATAGATGTCTTTGCATTTACTTAGATCTTCTTTAATTTCTTTTAACAATATTTTAAAGGTTTCAGTTACAAGTCTTCTACTTTGTTAAATTTATTCCTAAATTATTAGAAATTGAATTTTTGGATTGTTTGTTGCTAGTAGATAGCAGTACAAGTGGTTTTTGTACATTAACCTTGTATAATCTTGCTGAACTCATTCATTAGTTATATTTTTGTATATTTTTCTTTTTTTTCAACTACAAAATTATGTTATCTGCAAATTATGATACGGTTTACTTGTGTGTATGTTTTAGTGAGAGAGAGAGAGAGACAGACAGACAGACAGAAGGGGACAGACAGGAAGGGAGAGAGATGAGGAGCATCAACTCATAGTTGCAGCACCTTAGTTGTTCATTGGTTGCTTTCTCATTTGTGCCTGGACTGAGGGGCTCCAGCTGAGCCAGTGACTCTTGCTCGTGCCAGTGTCCCCTTGCTTAAGCCGGTGACCTTGGGCTCAAATCAGCAACCTTGGGCTTTAAGCCAGTGACCTTTGGTCTCAAGCCAGTGACCATGGGGTCATGTCTCTGATCCCATGCCCAAGCTGTTGAGTGTGCGCTCAAGCCAGATGAGCCCATGCTCAGGCTGGTGACCTCAGGGTTTTGAACCTGTGTCCTCAGCATCCCAAACTGACACTATCCATTGTGCTACCACTTGGTCAGGCAAATTATGATAGTTTACTTCTTCCTCTTCAATTTGGGTATCTTTCATTTCTTCCTTTGGGATAATGGACCTGTGTAGAATCTTCAGTATAATGTTTACCTTCTCAATTAAAGTCTCAATACAATAAACAGATGATGATGTATTATAGAATTGAACCCCTGTATAATTTTATCCTATGTTACCCCAGTAAATTCATTTTAAAAATAAAATTTTAAGCCCTGGCCGGTTGGCTCAGCGGTAGAGCGTCAGCCTGGCGTATGGGGGACCCGGGTTCAATTCCCGGCCAGGGCACATAGGAGAAGCGCCCATTTGCTTCTCCACCCCCCACCCCCCCTCCTTCCTCTCTGTCTCTCTCTTCCCCTCCTGCAGCCAAGGCTCCATTGGAGCAAAGATGGCCCGGGCGCTGGGGATGGCTCCTTGGCCTCTGCCCCAGGCGCTAGAGTGGCTCTGGTCGTGGCAGAGTGATGCCCCGGAAGGACAGAGCATCGCCCCCTGGTGGGCAGAGCATTGCCCCTGGTGGGCATGCCGGGTGGATCCCGGTCGGGCGCATGCGGGAGTCTGTCTGTCTCTCCCCGTTTCCAGCTTCAGAAAAAAAAAAAAATTTAGTATCATGTTCAATAGAAATGATTAAAGCATACATTCTTGTTTTGTTTTTCTAAGTGAGGGGAGGGGAGATACTGAGACAGACTCCCACATTTACCTCCACCAGGATCAAGCAGGTGCTCTACCCATCTGAGGCCATGCTCTCAACTGAACTATTTTTAGTGCCTGAGATTGAGGCTTCCCCAAGCCATCTTCAGTGCCCAGGCTGATGCGCTCAAACCAATCAAGGCATGTCTCTGGGAGGGGAAGGGGTGGAGAAGCAGATGGTCGCTTCTCCTGTGTGCCCTACTGGAAATCAAACCTGGGACATCCACATGCTAGGATGATGCTCATCCACTGAGCCAGATGGCCAGGGCCAGCATTCATTCTTTTATCTTTGAGTATGATATTAGTTGTGGATGTTTTGGAGATGTTCTTATTATCAGGGTGAGGCACTGGTATTTAAAAAAAAAATTTAAGATAAATTATATGCAATCAAGAAAACTAATTATCTAAGTCAATGTTTAAGGAACTAGGATACATTATTGTATTATTCCTGTTGATATTTAGCTAAAGAGTAGTGGAAAAGTTCAGATATCTAATTTTACTTTTATTAGATGGATATCTTTTTTTTATATGACTGAATTACAAATAGCATCTAGAAAGCTTTTACTTTGAGTGAATTATTTGTCCTTATTTTTCAGACAGAGGGATGCCACGAAGGAAGAGAAAAGTTAAAGAAGCCCGTGAAGCTCAGAACCTGGAGAAGAAAACTGTAGAAAGTACCAGTGCTGTCAATGTAAAGAGGAAGCGTAAACTTGAGGGTGCATTCATTGTGATATCTGACAGTGATGGAGAGGTCAGTATTTTGAAGAGTGGAGCTCTAGGTCTCAAACCAGGCCTTGTTATATAAGACTGGTTTGTGTCGTGACCAAACCTTAGTACCAGCTTGCTTGACTGTGCAATTTTTACTCAGCTTTATTTTATTTGTAAATGGAAAAGAAAGTAATCATACTGTTTGGCTGATGATGGATCATGGTACTGAGGATCATGGTTGTAATTATTAACCCAAGATGGTATTTTTAAATTATTTGAATGATCTATATCAAATGTAAATCTTAATTTACCCACAGACATGGTTCAATTGGTTTGAGTGCATCAGCCTGGGCACTGAAGATGGCTCTGGTAAGCCTCTACCTTAGGCACTAAAAATAGTTCAGTTGTGAGCACGGCCCCAGATGGGTAGAGCATCAGCCCCAGAAGGGGGTTGCCTGGTTGATCCTGGTGGGGGTGCATGTGGGAGTCTGTCTCTGTATTTCCCCTCCTCTCACTTGGAAAAGAATAAATAAATAAATAATAAGAAAGAATGCCTCCTCAAGTCAGAAACAAAACAAGAATGTCTGCTTTAATCATTTCTTTTGAACATGATACTGAATTTTTATTTTTTAATTGAATTTATTGGGGTGGCATTTACATAAGTATGGAAAATGCAAGAAAGGGGATGTAAATGCTCGCTATTTATTTAGAGGCTGGGAGGCAGACTTCTGCATGCACCCCAACTGAGATTCACCTGGCAAACCCATGGGGCTGTTGCTCTATTGAAACCACAACCATTTTAGTGTCTGAGGTTAGGCCATGGTGCCATCCTCAGTGCCTCGACCAACTTACTCCAATGTAGCCTTGGCTGCAGGAGGGGAAGAGAGAGGTAGAGAAACAGATGGTCCAGTCTCCTGTGTGCCCTGACTGGGAATCGAACCTGGGACATCCAAACACGGACCAACGCCCTACCACTGAGCCAGCCTATGAGGGCAAGGTTTTGTATTTCCCCATGTTTAAGACGCACCTTAATTTTGGGGCCCGAAATTTGAAAAAAAATGTATTATATAATGTTATTGAACTCAAGTTTTATTCATCATAAAATTCATACAACTCCTCATCACTGTCAAAACTCCCATCCCTTGTCCTCATTTGTGTCTGATGATGAATCACTGTCTTCAACAGTGAGCGCAAAAACAAGCACAAAAAGTGGGAAATGCATGTAAAAAAATCTATAACCACTGTATAAGATGCACCCAGTATTTAGACCCCAATTTTTTGCAAAAAGGTTCATCTTATACATGGGGAAATATGGTAATTTTATGTATGGTATCTAATAGCAGTCTAGTTTCATTCTTTTGTATGTGACCTTCCAGTTTTCCAGCACCATTTTTTGAGGCTTTTCTTTTCTCCATTATATGTTTTTGGTTCCTTTGTTGAAAACTAGTTGCATAATACATGTGTGTTTATTTTTGTGCTCTCAATTCTGTTTCATTTATCTATGTGTCTGTTTTTCTGCCTATGCCATATTGTTTTTTTTTTTGTTTTTTGTTTTCTCTCTGAAGCTGGAAACAGGGAGAGACAGTCAGACAGACTCCCGCATGCGCCCGACCGGGATCCACCCGGCACGCCCACCAGGGGGCGACACTCTGCCCACCAGGGGGTGATGCTCTGCCCATCCTGGGCGTCGCCATGTTGCGACCAGAGCCACTCTAGCGCCTGGGGCAGAGGCCACAGAGCCATCCCCAGCACCCGGGCCATCTTTGCTCCAATGGAGCCTTGGCTGCGGGAGGGGAAGAGAGAGACAGAGAGGAAGGCGCGGCGGAGGGGTGGAGAAGCAAATGGGCGCTTCTCCTATGTGCCCTGGCCGGGAATTGAACCCGGGTCCTCCGCACGCTAGGCCGACGCTCTACCGCTGAGCCAACCGGCCAGGGCCCCATATTGTTTTGTTTATTGTAACTTTGTAGTCAGGGAGTGTGGTACCTCATGCCTTGTTCCTTTTCTCAGGATTGTCTTGGCTATTTGGGGTCTTCTGTGGTTCCATAAAAATTTGATAATTTTTTTTCTATTTTTTTTGAAAAATGCTACTGGGATTTGATGGGGATTGCATTAAGTCTGTCTATGGCTTTGAATCCATGTACACAGACTGTCTTTTCATTTCTTGGTACCTTCTTAAATTACTCATAATAATGTCTTGTATTGGACCTTCATGTCCTTTAAGTTTATTCCTAGGTATTTTATTATTCTTGTTGCTCTACTTCTTCTCTTGATCATGTGTCATTTGAGTTCTTGCAGTAGACTCTGAACTTTCTTCTCTTCCTTCAGTTTTTTCTCTCTACATTTTACTTAACTTTCTTTTAGAAATTCAGATTTTAGCTCTTTGTACTTGCTTGCTTAAAAATTTATGACCATAGCCTGACCAGGCGGTGGCACAGTGGATAGAGTGTCGGACTGGGATGCGGAGGACCCTGGTTTGAGACCCCAAGGTCACCAGCTTGAGCGCGGGCTCATCTGGTTTGAGCAAAGCTCACCAACTTGGACCCAAGGTCGCTGGCTCGAGTAAGGGGTTACTTGGTCTGCTGAAGGCCCACAGTCAAGGCACATATGAAAAACCAATCAATGAATGACTAAGGTGTTGCAACGAAAAACTGGTGAGTGATGCTTCTCATCTCTCTCCATTCCTGTCTATCTGTCCCTATCTATCCCTCTCTATGGCTCTCTGTCTCTGTAAAAAAAAAAAAATTATGACCATAATACCTACAAGATCAATTTAGAATTTTAATGTTACACTTGTCAGAAACTCACAATCTGGTTTTATCTGTACTCTTTTTCATTTTATTTTCTTTTTAGGATAGAGGAGGGGAGATAGTGAGGCAGACTCCCGCATGCACCCCAACCAGGATCTACCCGGCAACCCCAATAGGGGCCCATACTTCAGTATCAAGCTATTTTTAGTACCTGAGGTGCTCCAGTAGAGCTACCTTCAGAGTCCTGAGCCATGCTGGACCCTGTTGAGCCACTAGCTGCCGGAGAGGATGAGAGAGAAAGGGGTAGAGCAGGGGTCGGGAACCTATGGCTCATGAGGCAGATGTGGCTCTTTTGATGGCTGCATCTGGCTCGCGGACAAATCTTTAGTAAAAAAAATAATGTTAAAAATATAAAATATTCTCATGTATTACAATCCATTCATTTCCTACCACTCATGTTCATGGTTGCGGGTGGCTAGAGCCAATCACAGCTGTCCTCCGGGACAACACTAAATTTTTATTGGATAATGCGTAACGTACACGGGTCATTGTGTGGTCCAGAAGTAAACTTCTCTCCTTTTAATCAAGTAGTCAGCTAGCTAATTGCAGAAACCCTTTTGACGAAGAAGATGGCTAAAAGAAAAAAAGATGAAGACTATTGTACTTTTCAGCAGGAATGGACAGAGGAATTCTCCTTTGTGGAGAGAGCAGGTTCTGCAGTGTGTCTAATATGCAATGATAAAATTGCATTGATGACATGGTCAAATATAAAGCGGCACTTCGACACACGCCGTACTACATTTGCATCAAAATATCCAGCGGGGGACAGCAGGAAGAAAGCATGTCAAGAGCTACTGTGCAGAGTGCAAGCTAGTCAGCAGCAACTCCGTGTTTGGACCCAACAAGATGACTGGAATTGGGCTAGCTTTGCTGGTGCTTTAGCAATTTTGAGAAACGGAAAGCCATTCACAGATGGGGAGTATGCCAAAACATTCATGCTTGATGTTGTCAATGAACTTTTTGACGACTTTTCAGATAAAGAGAAGATAATCAAATGAATAAAAGACATGCTTCTGTCATCAAGAACTGTTCATAATTGTACCATCATGATGGCAAATCAAATTGAGGCAACACAAGTGAAGGGCATAAATGCAGCACCATTCTTTTCTCTCACTTTGGATAAGTCAACAGACGAAAGCCATTTATCCCAGTTCAGCGTGATTGCAAGGTATGTTGTCGGTGACACACTATGTGAGGAAAGTCTTGCTGTTTTGCCTATGAAAGAGACAATAAGAGGAGAGGATTTATCCAAGTTTTTCACTGAGTTCACTAAAGAAAAAAATCTACCGATGGATAAACTTATTTCGGTGTGTACTGATGGTGCTCCGTGCATGGTGGGGAAAAACAGAGGATTCGTAGCGCTTCCTCGTGAACATGAAAAAAGACCCATCCTAAGTTTTCACTGCATCCTACATCAGGAGGCAGTGCTCAGATGTGTGGTGAGCACCTTGGTGAGGTGATGTTGCTGGTCATTCGGGTGGTCAACTTTATTGTTGCCCAAGCTTTAAATGATCGCTAGTTTAAAACACTGCTGGATGAAGTTGGGAATAATTATCCTGGTCTGCTTCTGCCCAGCAGTGTGCGTTGGTTGTCAAGAGGGAAGGTGCTCAGCCGTTTCGCGGTTTGTCTGAGCGAAATCCAGACTTTTCTTGAAATGAAAAACATCAAGCATCCTGAGTTAGCTAACACTGAGTGGTCCTGAAGTTCTACTATCTCGTGGACATGACTGAACATCTGAACCAGCTCAATGTAAAAATGCAAGGCGTTGGAAATACAGTCTTATCCCTTCAACAAGCAGTGTTTGCATTTGAAAACAAGCTGGAACTCTTCATGGCTGACATTGAAACAGGTCATTTACTACACTTTGAAAAACTGGGAGAGTTTAAAGATGCATGCACAGCAAGTGACCCTGCTCAACATCTTGATCTCCAGCAGCTAGCGGGCTTCACATCTAATCTCCTGCAGTCATTCAAAGCACACTTTGGAGAATTCGTGAGAGCACTTGTCTTTTTAAGTTCATCACCCATCCACACAAGTGTGCAGTGGACAGCACTGACCTGAGTTACATCCCCGGCGTCTCCGTCAGAGATTTTGAGCTACAAGTTTCTTACCTGAAGGCCGCAGACATGTGGGTGAATGAGTTCAAGTCACTGAATGAAGATTTGGAAAGACTTGCACGACAGCAAGCAGAGTTGGCGAGCAAACACAAGTGGGGAGAAATAAAAAAACTTCAACCCACGGACCAGCTGATTGTCAAAACTTGGAACGCGCTTCCTGTCACATACCACACACTGCAGCATGTGAGTATTGCTGTACTGACAATGTTTGGCTCTACGTATGCATGTGAGCAGTCTTTCTCACATCTAAAGATCGTTAAGACCAATCTACGATCACGTTTAACGGATGGAAGTCCCAATGCCTGCATGAAGCTTAACTTCACCACATATCAACCCGACTACAAAGCCATCAGCAAAACCATGCAGCACCAGAAGTCGAATTCATGGTAAGAAGTACTTTATTCATCATTGGTTAGCAACAGTATAACAACGTTACTAAAAAGAATTCAGCCCTGGCTAGTTGGCTCAGTGGTAGAGTGTCGGCCTGGAGTGCAGGAGTCCCGGGGTTGATTCCCGGCCAGGGCACACAGGAGAAGCGCCCATCTGCTTCTGCACCCCTCCCCTTCTTCTTCTTCTCTGTCTCTGTCTTCCCCTCCCACAGCCAAGGCTCCATTGGAGCAAAGTTGGCCCAGGTACTGAAGATGGCTCTATGGCCTCCGCCTCAGGCGCTAGAATGGCCCTGGTTGCAACAGAGGAACGCCCCAGAGGGGCAGAGCATCACCCCCTGGTGGGCATGCCGGGTGGATCCTGGTCCGGCGCATGCGGGAGTCTGTCTGACTGCCTCCCCGTTTCCAACTTCGAAAAGATACAAAAAAAAAAAAAAAGAATTCAGAGACTTATTGTACTTAAAAGTGTTGGTCTTACAGAAAATGCACACATTTACTTGTATTTAGTGTTAAATATATTGTATGGCTCTCACAGAATTACATTTTAAAATATGTGGCGTTCATGGCGCTCTCAGCCAAAGAAGTTCCTGAACCCTGGGGTAGAGGGAGAACTGGGAGAAGCAAATGTCGCTACTCCTGTGTGCCCTGACTGGAATTAAACATGTGCTGGGCTGACATGCTATTCACTGAGCCACTGGCCAGGGCCTTATTTCTACTCTTATCAGCAGTTCATTCTTTGTCCCCATGCCAAGATTACTATCATTTAAAAAAAATTTTCCATTTGATATTTAAAAAGTTGCATATTTTTAATAATTATCAAAATTGAGTATTTTTTTTATATCTTTATTGGGTATTTGGTTTTTTTTTGAATTTTCTCATCGTTTTTAATTAGGATTTTGTCAAAATAGATTTTTTTAAGATGTAAAAGTATGAAGAAAACAAAACAGCCCATCAATTCTACACAGATACTTTAAAAAGTTACATACGTTTAAAAAATCAAAACAGAATAAAAACTGTTTGAAAACCAACTGTATAGAAAGGTTTTAAATGACGATTTATACCTTAGGGTACATTTCTTTGTATTTTTCTAGAAAAAAGGCTTTATGCCTATGCCATCAATAAAAACTTTTATAGAAAAGAAATGCTACACATACTATTTTGCTTTTTTCAATTAATATTTCTTGGGAGTCTTTCTGTAATAGCACATATAGATCTATCTCAATTTGAAAAAGTTGTCAAATACATCACACATACAGGAGAGTGCATAAAATGTATATGCATAGTTTTTAAAATTTATTTTGAGGGAGAGAGAGACAGGAAAGGGGAGTGACAGGGAGAGGGAGGAGAAAGAGCATTAACTTGTACCTGCTTCACTTTAGTTGTCCTTTGCTTCTTGTAAGTGCCTTGACCTAGGGGCCCCAGCCGAGCCAGTAACCTCTTGCTCTACCAGCAACCTTGGGCTCAAGCCAGCGAGCGACCTTGGGATCATGCTGATAACCTCATGCTCAAGCCACTAGTCCCCACTGGTCAGGCTAAATGCATAGTTTAAAAAAACAATCTGCCTGACCAGGCGGTGGCGCAGTGGATAGAGCGTTGGACTGGGATGTGGAAGGACCCAGGTTTGAGACCCTGAGGTTGCCAGCTTGAGCGCGGGCTCATCTGGCTTGAGCAAAAAAAAAAAAAAAAGCTCACCAGCTTGGACCCAGGGTCACTGGCTCCAGCAAGGGGTTATTCAGTCTGCTGAAGGCCCGCGGTCAAGGCACATATGAGAAAGCAATCAATGAACAACTAAGGTGTCGCAGTGCGCAGTGAAAAACTAATGATTGATGCTTCTCATCTCTCCGTTTTTGTCTGTCTGTCCCTGTCTATCTGACTCTCTCTCTGTCTCTGTAAAAAAAAAAAAAAAAATCTGAGCACTTGTATTCACTACCTTTGAAGCCCTTTTGAATTAGTGTGACCTGTTCCAGTGGCATTTCTTTTAACCCATGTAATGGTAACCACTGTATTTATCTTTCTATGCTTTTCCTTATGGTTCTATCTTATTTATGTGTATTCCTAGGCAGTGTACATATGTATATTGCAAAACTTGAATCTCAGTGGTTAGATGCTTCTACCAACATTTTTCTATAATCTCCTTTTCCAAAGATTTGAAATTTTATCTTTATTGTAAATTAAAATCTTCCCTTAAATGTTTTTTTGGATTTCTTTTTCATTTTATTTAGAAAATTAACAGGGTGACATTGATCAATAAAAGTACATAGGTTTCGCCTGACCATGCAGTGGCGCAGTGGATAGAGCGTTGGACTGGGATGTGGAGGACCCAGGTTTGAGAACCTGAGGTCGCCAGCTTGAGCGTGGGCTCAGCTGGTTTGAGCAAAAGCTCACCAGCTTGGACCCAAGGTTGCCGGCTCGAGCAAGGGGGTTACTCTCTCTGCTGAAGGCCTGCGGTCAAGGCACATATGAGAAAGCAATCAATGAACAACTAAGGTGTCGCAACAAAAAGCTGATGATTGATGCTTCTCTCCTCTCTCTGTTCCTGTCTGTCTGTCCCTATCTATCCTTCTCTCTGACTCTCTGTAAAAAAAAAAAAAAGTTACATAGGTTTCAGGTCAAAATTTCTATAGCATTTGAACTGTTGATTATGTTGTATACCCATCACCCAAAGTCAAATCATTTTCTTTCACCTTGTATTTGTCCCTCTTTTTACCCTTCCCCTACCCTGATTTTTTTTTTCTTTTTTTGGAGCATTTTAAATTTTGTTCCATTGACCTGTCACATATTTTTGAAATTGTTTAGTGTATTATCTTGGGTTATTTAGGTAAGAGCTTGTATCTGCTAATAAGTTTCATTTTTTCTCTCTCTCTAGTAAACTTATACCTAATTTTTTTGTTTCATTGCATTGACTTTATCCTCCAGAACAATGTTGATTGTCATAAATGATAGAGTACACCTTCGTCTTGATTTTGAATTTAATTGTAGAAGTATTTAATGTTTTGCTATTTGTTTCATATTTCTGTTCTTTATTATATTACAGAAATATCCTTTAATTGCTTATATGCTATTAGTGTATTTAAGAATGGATGTTTAATCAAATGCCTTTTCATTATTTAACAAGATGATGGTATAGTTTTTCTCCTTTAATCAGTTAATATATAGTTCATTAATATATTTTCTAATGTTGGAACATCTTTGCGTTTCTGGAGAAAATTTTACTTGGTCATGTTGTATTACATTAACATAATATATATTTTTTATATATTGATTTTTAGAGAGAGAGGAAGGAAGAGAGAGAGAATCATTGATTTATTTTGATTATTTATGCACTCATTGGTTGATTCTTGTATGTGCCCTGACTAGGGATCCAAACCCACCATCTTGGCACATAGGAATGACACTCTAACCAACTGAGCTACCCAGCCTGGGCCATATTAATGTAATACTGAATTTGCTTTCTTAATGTATCATTTACGAGTTTTTTGTGTATTCCTTGAAGCATTGATTTTACATAAGTGTCTTTAGTTTTGGTACTAGGTCAGATTTTAATTTCAGGTTTATGCTGTAAAATAGAAGGGGCATGACCAGGCGGTGGCGGGCCGTAGTGGATAGAGTGTCGGCCTGGAACGCAGAGAACCCATGTTCGAAACCCCAAGGTTGCTGGCTTGAGTAGGGAATCATAGACATGACCTCAAGGTCACTGGCTTGAGTACAATAGTTGCCAGCTTGAGCAAGGAGTCACTTGCTCTGTTGTAGCCTCTGCCGCCCTATCAAAGCACATATGAAACAGCAATCAATGAACAACTAAGGTGCTACAATGAAGAATTGATGCTTCTCACCTTTCTCCCTTCCTGTGTGTCCCTCTCTCTGTCTCTCTCACACAAAAAATAAATAAAATAAAATAAAATGGAAAGGAAGCTTTTCATTGGTTTTTTTTTTGTCCTTCCACCATTAGATAGTGTGTAGAGGAATTGTCTGTTCTTTAATGTTTACTAGTACTTGCTCCTAAACTGTTCTATCAGCTAATTTTGTGTGTGTGTGTGTGTGTGTGTGTGTGTGTATGTGTGTATTTTTCTGAAGTGAGAAGCTGAGAGGCAGAGAAACAGACTCCCACATGCACCTGACCAGGATCCGGCATGCCCACTAGGGGGCGATGTTCTGCCGATCTGGGATGTTGCCGTGTTGCAACCGGAGCCATTTTAGTGCCTGAGGCAGAGGCCATGGAGCCGTCCTCAGCACCCAGTCCAACTTTGCTCCAGTGGAGCCTTGGCTGGGAGAGGGGAAGAGAGAGACAGAGAGGAAGGAGAGAGGGAAGGGTGGAGAAGCAGGTGGGCGCTTCTCCTGTGTGTCCTGGCCAAAATCGAACCCGGGACATCCACAGCCAGACCAATGCTCTACCATTGAGCCAACTGGCTAGGGCTCAACTGTTTTTAATATCTACTTTATGTTTTTTAAATGTCTTTTGTATTTTTGTGAGACTTTTAAATGACTTTGTTTTAGCATATAAATAAATAGATGATAGAGTCATTTGGGAGCATATTCATTTGGCCTTGGAAGTTGAAAATTGAATGAATTATTTGATATTTCTTTTGCTCTTTGTACTATTGACAGGACTAACTCCAATTTGTTCTTCAGTTTAGATATTACTACCTTTTGGGTTCCTTGCAGATTTTCCAAGACTGGGTCAATTGGCCATCTATTGTGCTTCCACAGAACCTATGCTTATTTCTGAAGTATTACTTGTCACAGTGTTGTGGAATTGCCATGTGTTTTTTCTGCCTTCATCATTGGACTATGATTTCCTGGAGGGCAGGAATTCTTTATCTGGAACACTTAACAATAATGTTTGGTCTGCACTAGTAGGCATTTTCAAAAAAAATCTGTATCAGGTTTTACTTGTTGGTGCTGTTTTATATTTTTTTAAGAAAATAACCTAGTGCCTAGTGCAAAAGAAGATTTGGAGTTTTATAGTTGGACAGAGCTAGATTTATTCCTGACTTTATACTGTTGGAGCCTCACTTTTCTCATCTATGAAATGGAGGCATTGATCTCTTCACACAGGGATTTTGAGAAGAATTAATTGAGGTAATGTATATAGAGTGCCTGGCACATAATAAATACACACTATAGAGTAACTTGTTATTATTATTTTTAAAAGTTTCTATTTTATGATAAAAATGTTGTGTATAAATTACCCAGCTAATTTCTTAAAATTTATAGTGTTTCTAGTTGCAAAGTACTTTAATATAATAATATAATATGTTAGTAAAAATAAGATTCACTCATCTCTAAAACTGGTAGACTTATAAGAAACATTTATATAAGAGACTACAAGAAGTGTGCTGTGTCACAGAATTGCTTCTTTGATACTAGTTGGAGCATCTGTCTCACTCTCTGAAAGAAGATTCCCACAAGGGTCAGTAATCAGTTGGATTTTGTCAATACCAAAGCAGTCCATGGGACTAGTTGACGAATTGGATTTATTTATTCTTGTCTTTTTCAATCTTCAGTTCTCCATTTTCAAGATTCTCAGTTGTCACTTTGAAGTATTTCAGTTGGATAAAAGTCTGCTCTCCTGGGAATAGGAAGATGCATTTCTGTCTGCTATTTCCCTCTTTTCCCAATCTTTAAGAGAATAGTTTCTTGAACCTCACAGCATTTATTTTGCTTTTAGTATCTGCTTACCCCTTTAAGAAAGATGGTTTAGATATCACTGTGTGCTCTTAAAATTAAAATTGCTATAGCCCTGGTTGGGTAGCTCAGCTGGTTAGAGCATTATCCTGATAAGCCAAGGTTGTGCATTTGATCCCTGGTCAGGGTACATACAAGAATTAACCATTTAATGCATAAATTGGTGAAGCAGCTGATGGATGTTTCTCTGTCTCTCTCTCTTGTCCTCTCTCTAAAATCAATCAATAAAATAAAATAAAATCAGCTATATACCCAGAAATATCTTTCTCCAGCCCTTTGCTTAGGCAATGTTGCAATGTTTTTCATACAAAAAGTGAGCTTATTCAGGGAATGTGTTCTATCTCTTAGCAGATTCTGTGCAGATATTAACATTAAATATTTTAATCTAAAGTTAATATATTTATAGCTTTTCCAACTGGTAAAACTTAAGAAGGCTTATTCATTATTTATTCAACAGTCAACATCATTGAGCACCTAATATGTGTCAGATACTATTATAGGGGTTGGAGATATAGTGATGAACTGTATCTTTAAAACAGATTTTCTGCTCTTACGGAGCATATACTTTAGTGAGCACACTCTAAAGGGATTAAGTATATTTCCCTTTGGTATTATAAACTTTAAACTTAGATAAACTTTTTTATAAAGTTGACCAATTAATCATTGTCTTTGAAGTTGTTTTTTCAACTTGATTCAAGTGGTTAAAACGTTACTTTGGGATTTTATGAACAGCTCCAACTTCAATTGTTCTATCTCTTGGATTCCCCAACCATAGAAATAATCTGGAACTCTTGTTATTTCATCATCCAAACTATTCCAAGACTTTCTTATACCTTGAGGGTTATAAAAATCCTTTTGTTTTGTTTTCTTGTTTCAGAACGTATTGTCACCAAATTTATGACAACAGTGTTTGTGTATTTGGTATCTGTTGAGATTAGAAACAATTCAGGTTTGTTAATTTATTTATTTATGACAGAGACAGAGAGAAGGACAGATAGGGACAGAGAGACAGGAAGGGAGAGAGATGAGAAGCATCAATTCTTTGTAGCAGCACACAGTTGTTCATTGATTGCTTTCTCACATGTGCCTTGACGGGGGTGGGGGGTGGTGGTGGGGGCCTACAATGGACTGAGTTATCCTTGCTCAAGCCAGAGACCTGGGGCTCAAGCTAGTGAGCCTTGCTCAAACCAGATGAGCCTGCACTCAAGCTGGCGACCTCAGGGTTTCGAACCTGGGTCCTCCGCGTCCCAGTCGATGCTCTGTCCACTGTGCCACCACCTGGTCAAGCCAGGTGTGTTTATTTATGATGACTTTCTCTATACAAAGTCCTATATAGCAGTGGTCCCAACCCCCCGGGCTGCGGACCAGTACCGGTCCGTGGGCCATTTGGTACCAGTCCGCAGAGAAAGAATAAATAACTTATATTATTTCCGTTTTATTTATATTTAAGTCTGAACGATGTTTTATTTTTAAAAAATGACCGGATTCCCTCTGTTACATCCGTCTAAGACAGTGTTTTTCAACTAGTGTGCTGCGGCACACTAGTGTGCCGTGAGACATGGTCAGGTGTGAGTATAAATACATTTAGAAACTATGTTATTAACTATATGTATAATATGTACTGTATTAGAGTGTCATTTTGTGTCATTTTGGTAGGTGGTGTGCCCCAGGATTTTGTAAATGTAAAAAATGTGCCGCGGCTCAAAAAAGGTTGAAAATCACTGATCTAAGACTCACTCTTGACGCTTGTCTCAGTCATGTCATACATTTATCCATCCCACCCTAAAGGCCGGTCCGTGAAAATATTTTCTGACATTAAACCGGTCCGTGACCCAAAAAAGGTTGGGGACCACTGCTATATAGAGTTTTAGCAATAGCACTTCAGTTGAATTCTGGAGTGCACAATTAATACTTTTGGAGCTTTTAAACTACCAATTTAATTTCTTTAATATACAGGGAGTATTCTGGTTATCTGTTTTTCTTGAGTAACCTTTGGTAGTTTTTTTTTCAAGAAATTTTTTTTGTGTGTGTTTCTTTGAAGTTGTAAACGGAGAGGCAGTCAGACAGACTCTCGGCATGCCTACCAGGGGGCAAGGCTCTGCCCATTTGGAGCGTCGCTCTGTTGCAACCAGGGCCATTCTAGCGCCTGAGGCAGAGGCCACAGAGCCATCCTCAGCGTCCAGGCCAACTTTGCTCCAATGGAGCCTTGGCTGCGAGAGGGGAAGAGAGAGACAGAGAGGAAGGAGAGGGGAAGGGGTGGAGAAGCAGATGGGCGCTTCTCCTGTGTGCCCTGGCTGGGAATCGAACCCGGGACTCCTGCTTGCCAGGCCGATGCTCTACTGGCCAGGGCCTTTTTTTTTTTTTTTTTTTTTTACAGGGACAGTGAGAGTCAGAGAGAGGGATAGATAGGGACAGACAGATAGGAACAGAGAGAGATGAGAAGCATCAATCATCAGTTTTTTGTTGTGACACTTTAGTTTTTCATTGATTGCTTTCTCATATGTGCCTTGACCACAGGCCTTCAGCAGATTGAGTAACCGCTTGCTCGAGTCAGCGACCTTGGGTCCAAGCTGGTGAGCTTTGCTCAAACCAGATGAGCCCATGCTCAAGCTGGCTTCCTCAGGGTCTTGAACCTGGGTCCTCTGCATCCCAGTCCAACGCTCTATCCACTGCGCCACTGCCTGGTCAGGCTTGATAGATGCTTTTTTTATCAGGTT